>NC_090933.1:677664734-687664734 GCF_040938575.1 Ambystoma mexicanum
TCACGACATCACCACAGCCCCATCATTACTATTTTCCTCAGGTCTGAGCGCATTAGGACCCTTGTCATGTGAGTTGAGACCGAGGGATGCTTTCATGGGTGGTGTCACAAATAGAGTATAGACCTGAGAAATCTCTCACCCCCATTGCTCTGGATACATCAAATTGAATGTAGAATCTGTCCTGCCTGCTTGAATCCAGTGCCATATGCAGAAGGCAGGTGAAGGATCAAGCGAAGCTACAACTCTCGTGCCAATGTGTAAAAATACACATAGGACAGTGGGGGCGGCAGTTTATATACTAGCACAAATCACTGATGGGCCCAGTGTTCATACAGTCTACAGAGCTAATGTTTTTTGAGGACATGCATCCGAAGAGCATCCAGTTTATTCCTCCCTTTGAATTCTGGGATGTGTAGTTCCCCATCTTTCAAATTGGTGGGAAAACTACAAACATCGGCTCATCTTTAACCCGACTCTACTGATCACAGAGAGCGGTCACAGCATCAAAGCTGCATTTACTAATGTGGCCTCACTTTCCCTATGCTCTTGTCTGCCAAACGCTACATTCCACAGTGCAAGAATGTGCAGCACTTGCTTACTGCAGCCTTTCCAAATCAGATTGAAAAGCTCACTTAATAGCTGCAGGCCCTCAAACGGTATACCGGTATAAACAATGCGACGGTTATTATAGGTCAATTAAGCTGTGCACGGTACCTATAACGGTATACCATTATACCCCTAGGGTACTGTTAAACCTGCTGTGCATTCCTCAACGGTAAAAGCGTCCTGAAAACAATGTTATTCCAGTTTAACACTGCCATCTTTACGCTTTTCTGAATATTTGTCCCTGCATAGTTTGCAATTTCCCTGCGGTGGTGTGGTTTTGGCAATTTGTTCATTAATATTCATATTGGTCCTTGTTCCAGTCCACCATTTTAAATTCCAAGGACTACTCCCTTCTACATGTTGACGGTCCAACCGGGTGGGATGTCCAGCTCCCTTAAATGTTACGAGATACTATTGCTTGCTACTTTATTCCTTTAACTTATTCATGCTTGTAATGGAGAATTCTCACAAATGTGCCAATTGCTCTCTACCTTAGACCCCCAGCAAATATGCTGGATTCTGAGGACTTGAATTTGAACTTGGATAGAGCGAGACCCTTCCCCCCCCCCCCCACTCGCTCATGTATTTTAATGTGATTTTGTACACCGTTTCTTTTGGTTGTGGGGTCTGACAAACTCCATGGGCAGCATCTTTTACATTGTGTCACACAGCACCTTCAGTGCAGTGACACAGGGAAGTCTTTCAGCTTTCCCCAAAGTTTAAAATAACCTTCCTTTGGATAAACTGTTTCCAAGAGCCATAACGTGAAATTGACTTTACTTACATTGGTAACTTTCTAGACCCAGCACACACAATTTTAACATAGGGTACTGGAGGGGTTACTTAGTATCCCCTTTGTCTAGTTTTTCATGTAACATTTCTATGTTCCCCTTTCCTCGATGAATGGCTGATGGCAGTGGTTTACTTTTTACTACTGTTGTGCGTTTTTACCAATGGCTGCATTCACAGCCTTGGTAAAGTACCCATGGGTGCCATTTCGTCAAAATGGCTCTGGTCTTTTTTCACCATATCTTTGTGGAAAGGTACTTACTGAGATTTACTCTGCGTGCCAAACCAGGTTTGGCCCCTTTGTTAGTTTATCCCGCCTCTGGTTCCAGGGTGTCTGGCGGGGGCAGAAAGCGAGGGAGGTGCCTGAAACTCCCTGCGCTTTGCCTCCTAGGAGACATGAATGCACTCTTAGGTGATTGGCCTGCAAGGACAGCCACCTTGCTGGGTGACTGACAGCTAGGCTGAAATGAATGGGAGAAACTTGCATAAAAAGGTGAGGCTTTTTGGCTTGGAAGCCAGAGTCGACCACTGGACGAAGAAATCCAAAGAAGAACTTGGATGAGATGCCTGCTGCAACTCCTGGACAGTTGGTTGCCCGGTGAAGCCCTGCTGCTGTGCTGAAACTCCAAATTCGTATCGACGGAAGCCCTGCAAGGACGACTTCTCCCTTTGAGTTGGTAGGACCAATCAACTCCAAAGTAAGCCACCTGGACATCCTCTCGAAGCTGGTTGAATTGCCACTGCAGTCGCTGCTGGAACCGAATAGCCAGGGAGAGGAACACCATATCATGTGCGTTGCCTTTAAGCTGGCCAAGAGCTCCAGGAAGATCCTCCGGAATCCCAGGAAGCAGGACAGATCGAGCCTGAGCCACCTCAACAGAGTGCTGAACCCCAGATGCAAAGTAAGCCCATCTCGGCAGCCAGGAACCATTTGCTATTTGCGGCAGACGCGAGGAGCTGAAAGACGCGAGGAGCTTAAACACTCCAAGTGCCACTTGTTTGAAGATTGCTGGTTGTGGTCGGTGACCATCCCATTGCAGTGCAGGAGTCCCCAGAAGTCCTCCCTCATGTCCGCATGACTGAGGCTGAGGAATGACTGAGGCACAGGAATACCAGGATCTGCAGAGCTGCACAGGAACAGAAGCCACCTGCTGCACATTTCTTCAACCTAAAGGTACTGTACAGTCTAAGAGAACTTACCGCTTGTTGTGCCACCTTGCTTGATCTCAGTGGATACTTGTCTCGGTTGGTCTTGAAGAGTTGCTTACATCTTCTACTACTCACAGGCCTAACAGCTTGTGACATTGGACTTGATTCTACTTTTGCAACAAAGATTTCTAAAACATTGTGCTTACCTGCAAGAAGTGCTTCAGCTGACCTTGACTTTTGCTAACTTAACATTGGCTGGCCTGGCTCCCTGAATGACTTCTCTCCTCTGCTGATGCGTTTTGCCTTCCTTCCAGCAAAGGGTTAACTGACATTGCATTTTTTTTTTTAGTACTTACCTGGTTAAGAATAATTGTGTGAATATTGGTCTTATTCTGAAATTTTCTTTGACACTCCCCTCAAGTATACTCTAAATGCAACAGTAAATATCAATGTCCACCACACTCTAGCTATTGAAGTCACCTGAGGGTGTAGGTAGTGTCTGTGGGTCATCCCAAATGGGTATTTGCTGATTTAGAAAACTAAGAGTGTGTATTTTTTGAAGTGCATTTGTGTGTTGCTTTATATTGCTCCAATCTCAAGGTGGCTTATTCAAATTGACTGTTAAATTAATAATTGTTTAATCAAGAAACCTGGTGTGTAAGAGTTTATTTGAATACTTTGAGCCGTAGGTAATTACAACAATATAAATGTAACGCCTCACCCTTCCTCCGAGATCACTGTCCTGTGCATGAACCGGCACCAACCATGCCTTGCAAACACATCCATTTCCACAAAACCTGCCTATGCCCCCGCCCCGCTCAACCCTGGTACTGGATAATTACTGCCAATACAACCCCTGGCCCCGATAGGTATTTGTTTTGATGTGCCAGATATGTAACCCCAGTGTGATGCCCACCCCAGTGTGCCATGACTAATAAAAGTCAACCTCTGTCACAGTGTATTGCACCTCAGAACTAACAAAAGTCAGCATGCCCCCTAGTCTCTTTGATGTGCCAAGACCCACCCCATGATCAATGATCCCACCTGGATCAAGCCCTCCCGAGTTGTGATAAACCCCCTAAGACTCCTGTGAATAATGGTGTTGTAAACTAAGAATTTATAGAGGATAATGATTTGCTCAAAGGAGCCTCAGTAACTTATTTAGTGCATGCTTGAAGCAATAAGACAATGCATTACTTACCGTAAAAGCATTTCTGATGGTTGTATCTGCTTAGATTCACATGCTGTGCATAGGTCCGACATCCAGTGGTCACTGCGGAGTATTGCATTTTGTTTTTCGTAGTCGAAAAGGGACGTCGACAAGGCGTGTCTGAAATACTATCCCTATAGTGACGTGCGTTGTACCCACAATCCCTCACGCGTCGAGGTCCCTCTGTTTGTATTTTTCTGCCCTGAGGGAGCCTTCTAGACGTGAGTGAGTACAGAAAAGAGAGATCTAAAAGGAAGTCTATGTTCCTTCCATCCGAGCGGGGAAGAAGGGTGGGCGCATGTGAATCTAAGCAGATATAACCATCAGAAATGCTTTTACGGTAAGTAATGCATTGTCTTCTAATGTTTGTTAATCTGCTTAGAATCACATGCTGTGCATAGACTAGCGAGCAGTACCCGGAGTTGGCGGTGGGTTATGAGAAGGAACAGTAGAGAAAAGATGTCTTAATACTGCCTGTCCCACCTGGGAGTCAGATCTCGAGTGTGCATCTAGACAGTAGTGTTTTGTAAAGGTGTGCACAGAACTCCAGGTAGCCGCTTTGCAGATGGACTCAAGGGGAACATTTGCAATGAATGCTATGGACGCCCCCGTGCCTCGAGTAGAGTGTGCTCTTGGCTTAAAGGGCAGTTCTCTCTTAGCAAGAGTATAGCAGAGAGTGATGCATTGAACAATCCATCTAGAAATAGTGGACTTTGAAACTGCATCCCCTTCTCTTCCTGCTGCCACCGAGACGAAGAACTGATTAGTCTTCCTCAGTGGTCTGGTTCTTTCCATGTAGAACATGACCGCTCTGCGCACATCTAGTGTGTGCAGAGTTTTTTCTCCCAAGTTGGAAGTATTTTGAAAGAACGTTGGCAGCTCTATAGACTGGTTTACGTGGAATTTCGAGATGAATTTCGGAGCAAACCTTGGGTGCGTGCGTAGAACCACCTTATCTCTGTGAACTGTAACAAAGGGGTCTAGAACAGAAAGAGCCTGTAGTTCACTTACTCTCCTGATGGAGGTGATAGCTATTAAAAAAGCAGTCTTCAGAGTGAGGTCTTTAAGAGATGCTTTGTGCATGGGTTCAAATGGGGAGCCCATGAGTCTGGTAAGTACCACGTTAAGGTCCCATCCGGGAGCTGGGTCAGCTATCGGGGGGTGTATTCTCTTTACTCCCTCCATGAAGGCCTTTATAACAGGGATCTTCCACCACGACACCTTGAGTTGGGAAGTGGTATATGCAGAAAGTGCCACTAGGTGGACTTTAATGGAATTGAACACTAGACCTGAATCCAATAAGTGGGTCAGGTATAGAACAATATGTGTGGGAGAGCAGTCAATCGGGTTGATGCTTTTTCCTCTGCACCAGATGACAAATCTCTTCCACTTGCTAGAATACCAGTGGCGAGTGTTAGGTTTCCTGGCTTCCCTGAGGATGTCCATGCATCTCTGCAGGAGCTGTAGATGTCCGAATTCTATGATCTCAGGAGCCAAGCTGCTAAGTTCATGTTCTGGGGGCATGGGTGCAGGGTCCTGCCCTTGTCTTGTGACAGCATGTTGTACGGGCACGGGAGTTTCATTGGGGGAGATAGAGACATCTCCATCAAGTGAGCGAACCATGGCTGTCGGGCCCACATTGGGGCCACCAATATCATGGTCACTTGTACCTGGTGCATCTTGTACACCACCCTGTTGAGAAGGGGAGTCGGGGGGAAAAGCGTAAACAAATTTCCCAGACCATTGCATCGACAGACCGTTCCCCTTGGATTGGTTCTGGGGGTACCTGGAGGCGTAACTTAGGCATTGTGAGTTCTCCAGGGTTGCAAATAGGTCTATTTCTGGGAATCCCCATTGTGTGAAGACGTCGAAGACTATGTTTTCGTGCAGTCGCCATTCGTACTCTTCGGGCAGGGGGAAATGTCTGCTGAGTTTGTCTGCCAGCAGATTGAGTTCCCCTGATACATGTGACAGTAGGAACATGTTTTGTTTGAGAGCCCGCTTCCATATATTTTGGGCAAGTTTGGACAGTCCTGGAGAGTGGGTGCCCCCCTGCTTGTTGATGTAGTACATGGCTGTGGTGCTGTCTGTAAGGACCAACACAGTCTTGCCCCGTAGGTGTTCCTGGAAGGCTTTTAGCGCCTTGAACACAGCTAGTAGCTCCAGTAGATTTATGTGCTTGGATGCTACGTTCGGAGTCCACACTCCGTGAGCAGTCTGATGGGATAGGTGAGCCCCCCATCCTGTGAGGGATGCGTCTGTGGTTAGAGTGGCCTCCGCCGCAGGTGTGGCAAAGGGTTTCCCTCTTTCCAGGTTTTCCTTTGTCCACCACCGTAGCGAGAGAACCAAGGCCTGCAAGACCACCACTAGATCGTCTCATAGTCCGCTGGCCTGACACCACTGGCTGTTGAGCCACTCTTGCATAGGGCGCAGGCGCGTGTGAGGTACCAAATAAATACACAACGCCATCATGCCTAGCAAGCGCATTGCTTTGCGTACCGTCACCTCTCGACCGGTCGCATATTGAGGGATCTGAAACAGCATGTTTTGGACCCTCTCGTTGGAGGGGAAGACGAGGCCGTCCTTTGTTTGAATTAGAGCCCCTAGGAATTGTTTGACTTGGCTGGGGTCTAGGCTGGACTTCTTTTCGTTGATGGAGAAGCCCAACTGGAACAAAAGGTCTACAGTCTTTTGGGTATTGGAGAAGCATGTTTCGTAAGAATCCCCTGTCATGAGCCAGTCGTCGAGGTAAGGGTAAACTGGGATGGACAACCTGCGCAGGTGGGCCGCTGCCACTGCCAGTACCTTCGTGAATACCCTTGGTGCTGATGCTATGCCGAAGGGTAGCACTCTGAACTGGTAGTGTTTGCCCTCTATCATGAACCGGAGGTATCTTCTGTGCGCTGGCAACATTAAAATATGAAAGTATGCATCTTTCATGTCCAATGTTGTCATGTATTCTCCCTGTGATAGCAGTGGGATCATTTCCTGTAAGGTCACCATACGAAACTTCTGGGGTTTGATAAACTTGTTCGCTGGCGCAGATCTAATACAGGGCGCATGGTTAGATCCTTTTTGGGTACAAGGAAGTACACTGAATAAATACCTTCCGTTACCTGAGATAGAGGCACGACCTCTATGGCTCCTTTTTCCAGCAGTTGTTGTACTTCTTGGAGAAGGATGGCAAGGTGTTCCGGTGTCATGCGTCGTCCCCTCTGGGGTCTGTATGTTGGGGAACTGTTGAATTCGATGCAGTATCCGTTGGCTACGGTGGAACGTACCCAGCGGTCTGACGTTATTCCCTCCCATGCTGGTAGAAAGGATGTCATCCGGCCCCCGACCGGTGTTGCATGGGAGGGGACGCGAATCTTCGCGTCACTTGGTGTTGTTGGGGGCTTGGGAGCCTCTGGGGGTGGACCCCCGACCTCTTCCTTTGCCCCGGCGCTGGCCTCTTTGGCTGTACTGCCCACTATTGGTCTGGTAATTGGTGGCAGGGTGCTGTTGCTGCTGATTCTGCTGTTGGCGTTGGCCACGAAAAAAGCATTTGTTGCCATAGCCGCGTCTGGTAGTGGGCTTAGAGATCTGGTCAAGAGTTTTGATAGTATCAAACTCTTTTTTAGCCATCTCCAGAGCCTCATCCACCGCTTTCCCGAAGAGGTTTGCGTTTTCAACAGGTTTATTTATTAAAGACGCCTGCGTCTCTGGTTTGAACCCTGAGTTGCGCAGCAATACATGGTGTTTTAGGAGTATTCTCTGAACCAGGGAATGTCCCGCTGTCTCTGCAGCATCCAGAGAGTTCTTTACAATAGTCTGGTTGACCTGGGTTCCTTCGCCAATAGTTGATAGCAGGCGTGTACGTAGTGGTTCCGGCGCTTCTTCAGCGTCTTTGCGCAGTTTGGCGTCCACGTAGCTAGCTAGCAAAGAATTGTTGTTCGCAATTCTTGCCGAAAAGGCAGCCGAGGATGTGACTCTCTTTGCAAGGGCATATAACCTCTTGCCCTCCTTGTCAGGTGGTGCCTCACTGGTGGACAGCGGCACCCCTGCCCTCTTCCTTGTATTAGTTACTACAAGGGAATCCGGAATGGAATGTCCCCTGATGTACAGCGGGTCTGAGGGTGAAGGAGTGAAAAGTTTTTCAATTCTTGGATTAACTCCTCTGATTACTGCGGGTGTGGATAGCGAAGGGATGATTCTTCTCTTCACTGAAGCAAGGAGGGGAATGGTCTGGCTGACTGGGGGTTTCTCCTTAATTACTCTTTCCACAAAGTCTATTTCAGGAGAGATCTCCCCAGTGTCCAGTTCGAAATGTGCTGCTGCTCTGCACAACAGGGCATTGAATGTGGGCTGATCGTCAATAGGAGACGTGTTTCTAACAGGTGAATTGTCAGGAGGATTTAGGTTCAGGACATCAGTGTCCGAATATACTGATGGGGATTGCCAGGGATGAGAAGGTCCTTCTTCTGGATTTTCTCCGAAGCCTTCTCCTACCATGTCTGGGCTGTCTTCCAGACCTTCCTCCTGATTCTGTCCCTCTTCATCGTCCACAAATTCATCCTCCTCCTCCAAGTATTTTTCCTCACCAGTGAGGTCATACACCTTATGGAAGTCTGAGGCTGTGTCCTGCTGGGGATGGACTAGTCTCGGATATTTGGCCCTGGGGTCCTCCTGAGGCCCTTCTCTTGTTCTCTTGGGATTGGGAGGGTTCTGGGTCTTCATAAACCTCTCCATGCAGAGATGGAGCTTTTCCATGGTTTCATGGGGTACCCCTGAGCGGTCTAGCGGGGGAAAATTAGTGTCATCTAGCTGAAAACGGCTCAACCTCTCCCATAACGTCGAGGAAAGTGTCCTGTCGCCTTCCGAAAAGCCTTCCGGTGTGCTGGGGGTCCCCCCCCCCCCCCGACTGAAGCGGGTAGTCCCTGTCTTTCTTCGGGCTTTTTCAGCATGTCTTTCGACCTCTGCGTAGCGCTCGACGTGTCTTTCGGCATACGCTTCTGGGCGTCGGCTACAACGATCCTCGACAAGCTCTCTGCGACTCGTTTGTCAGCGGAGGGCTGTGGTTTCGACGTTACGGGTGTCGATCGTTCTACGGCGGCGTGCGCTCTCTGCTGGTGCGCGCCGGCGCCCTTATTTGCCGAAAGCCCAGTCGCTGGTCGCGGCTGCGAGAGGGGCTTCGAACCTGAACGGTCCGAGGAGGCCGCCGGTGGAACCTGTGTCTTCTTGGGCACTGATGCTTTCTTCGTCTTTGACGAAGAAGAGCTATGGGTTGTGCGCTTATGTGTGGTATCGTGTGCGTCAGTGTCGCCGGGGTGTTCATCCCATAAGCAGGGCGTGAGCCGAGCCCGTCGGGGCCGGGGACAGACGACGAAGAGCGCGAGCGCTCTTTAGAGGGGTGTACGACTTCCGTAGCGGAGGTCGTGTTATCACATTCCTCGTCACTGTCGGTGGTAGCAGCGGCGGGTGAAGAATCGGCCTTCGACATAGCGTAGGCCGCCCACCTCTTGACCCTACGGTCTTTTAGAGTCTTTGGCTTCAGAAGCCGACAAGCCGTGCAACCCTCCTCTTTGTGATCGAGGGACAAGCAGCGGTTACACCGTGAATGCTTGTCCTTCCAAGTAAACTTGCCCTTGCAAAGTGGGCAAAACCTAAAGGGTGTCCTCTCCATAGCCGAGGCAATAAATCATAACGACCCCAAGGGAAAGGAAGGGGAAAAGGAAAGGCATTCTCAGAAAAGAACCAGAGATGTCCTACGACCCCACTCTCCCTACTGTATTTGGCCTGCGAGGCCAGGCCATGTGTTCGGCAACGCCGAAGGATCTCCTCCGCTCGTCCCCTCCATCGAAGATCTTGCTCGGCGGAGACAGCTTCACAACTGCGTCGAGGGAGGGATCGATATGTTATATATTAAATAGGAAAACGACCAAAGGTCGAGGAGATGGAATCTGCAATGTCTCTCGAGGAGCTCCGCGTAAAGGCGACCAGTAGCTGGGCGGAAAAAAACAATCTGAGGGACTTTGACGCGTGAGGGATTGTGGGTACAACGCACGTCACTATAGGGATAGTATTTCAGACACGCCTTGTCAACGTCCCTTTTCGACTACGAAAAACAAAATGCAATACTCCGCAGTGACCACTGGATGTCGGACCTATGCACAGCATGTGATTCTAAGCAGATTAACAAACATCAGAAGTTATGTTAGATTAGCTAGGGACTGCCCTGCTTCATCGTGACCTGACCCTCACCCCACCGGACACAGGAAGCTGGACCTCGTGGTATGAGCCCTCCCACCAACTGAACAACCAATCCAGCGGGAGCAACATCATTACATATGTATCCAACTGTTTTATCCAATCCTGTATCTGTGTAGTCCCCTATGCAATGATGTCATGTATGACACGATATTCTTACCTAAGCTGCTACCTTTGTAATGTTTGCCAGAGCGCTCTTAAGCAGCAGAGTTCTCGGATGCCAAATTTTATATAAACGACTAACTATTGCAGCCTGTCCTGTGTGTTATATTCTTTTGTATCTTGGGCGTGTAAGACGGGGAGTGGGCCTGCACAAGTATGGCCACATTCTTGTCCTTGTGCCCACCCTTCCATCCTTAAGTGTGTGTGACCGGTCCCTCTAGACATTGAGCCTAACAATTCTGAATACATTACAGAGTTGCAGGCTGCTTTTGCCAATCAACCAAACTATGTGGCAAAAGGGGACCATCTAGCCTGTTATTTCCTGATTGTTTCTAGTGACTGTATAGAAGATACAAAATATTAGCTTGTATAAGAGGATGCTAAAGTTCGATTTTTACAAGTATATAAAAAGGAAACCAACCAATTGACTGTATATGTAGGACTTCGTTGAGAGCAAGTGCCACATTTGTAATGTAGTAAAAACGAAGGCATAAACCAAACAACCTAATTTATTAATACATTTGAAGGCACTAAAAAGTCAACATTCTCTCATGATAAACCATGGCTTCTGATTCAACATCTAATTATTAATGCCATCTTGCATATTATTTCAAACAGTAAAATACTGTTCCAATTCCACTGCTACACCAACAGATTTCCTCCATCCTTAAGTTAGTAACCAAATTGACATTGTTTTCAGAGAAAATAGAACACATTCATAAAGATTCCAATCAAAGCTGGATGGGAATTAATTCTCTTTCTACCTCTTATAGTTCCTACAAGGGACTCCTTTATTTGGTTAGATTACAGTCCTCAAACCTGCTTAGTTCTTTGGTATCTACCCGGTTTGATGTTCTTATTCCAGCAAGATATGTCAAGCAAATTCCCTGAAACTTGGCTAATTTCCGGCACTCTATCCTTAAAGCCTCTTTCGCAAAGCTGTTTCCCCATCTATATTGAAACAGGCTTTATTAAGAGGAGCAACGATAACCTGGCTGCTGTTTTAAGCAATGAAGATTACCCCTGCTATCTGCGCAGGGTGTATTAATTCTATTAAAGACTAGGAGGCGAGCATTATGCTTCAACTTCTTTAATTTACTACTCTTCAGCAGTTTCAACAAACTCAAAAAACAATAACACTTAAACCAATCTGAACAGACTTTTCTTCTTTTGACCTACAATCCCCATAGTCTCTGTAGTCCATCTCACTCCATGCTCAGTAATAACCACTTCCTGTCCCCGAGCTCCTCCTCTCTTTTACTCGCTCTGAATGTCACACTGAGAACTTCACACTAAGTCTTGCAACTGGCAACGATCCGAACCACTCCAAGCGAATGTCGAACTTCGACTCCAGACGACTACCTCTGCTAGTCTCCTACATCAATTCTTGTTCTGCTCCTCTCCTAGGAATAATAGAAAGCAGAGAAATCAGGGTGGCGTCCATGTATTGCCAATACCATCATATTATTATCACATGCAATCTCACAATATCCTGCGCAATACATAACTTGGGTGGGAATTTAATGCTTGCCTCCTAGTCTTTAATAGAATTAATACTCCCTGCGCAGGTAGCAGGGGTAATCTTCATTCTATGACAAGACTGGAGGCGAACATTATGCTTGTTCAAAGCTTCCCAACACTGGGACCGCTAAACTCTCGGTCGGCTTGAAATAAAATTCTTTAAAAGTTCGATCATTCGAACAGTCTGCAGTTAACATAATATTCCTGTCTTAAAGGCTTTAGATGCCATAGCTCCGTGCACTGAATGCGCTCCATACTTCCCCCCCCCACATCTATCCCTGCTGCATGCATGACTTCTTTAACCCATCTGGCTATATTAGCTGTGGATACACCTTTGAAGTGCTTTCTGTGCGCTATAAGCAATTGCTTAGTATTCGCTGCTCTGTAGTCTGCCATCCTGCTCTCTTACTCTTTTACGCAGCTTGCTACGCACCATTTAGCTCTACTCGGGAAATATGGGTAGTGAACCGACGATGTCCCTGTCTTAGTTCTTCCCACTATAGTAAATGTTACGCCCTCTGGTCCGAATGACCTATCCACCTCCAGTGCCCTCACGTTTGACACGCGTTTACAAGAAACTAGGCACAATAGCATTGCTAACTTTCCTGATAACTGTTTCAGAGATAAATATCTGTTGCAGGCCAACACAACAACTTAAGGACTGATAGAACATGCCAGACGGTCTTATAACGAGGTTCTGGTGGTACTCTAAATTTTGCTCCTCGAATAAGTCTAACCACTGCTGGGTGTTCACCCACTGGTACCCCCTCGATAGGGAGATGTCCCGCGGATATGGCGGACCTGTACACTCCTATGGTGCGGAACGCTTTACCGCCTTGCAACAATTGAGCTAAAAAGTTCAAAATCACCACTACAGGCGCAGAAATGGGATGAACACCTCTCCCTCTGCACCAGCTAGTCCACTTGGCCCAAGCCACGTCGTAGCTCCTTCTTGTGGACGGAGCCCAGGATTCTGCGATGAGCTGCGCAGCCTGAGACGAAATGCTTAGCAACACCCAGCGTCTCCTGATATCCTGCACGCGACGAGCGGGAGAGTCCCCCCCACTCTCAGAGGGTGATACGACCCAGCTGGGTCCGTGAGCAGGTGCTCTCCTGGGAGAATACTCAGGTAATCCACTACTAGCTCCATAAGAGTCGGGAACCATACTTGCGACTTCCAGCACGGTGCTACTAATAGCAACTCCGCCGTCTCCCTCCGACACTTCGCGAGAACTCTGCTCAGCATCATGAATGGGGGAAAACGCGTAGTGTGGACCTCCGTTCCATTCTTGCAGGAACACATCAGTCCCTCGAGTTCCCGGGTCCAGCCTCCAGCTGAAATATTATGCTGTTTGGGCATTCAACCGGGATGCGAAGAGGTCTATGTGTACTGGCCCCCATCTCTCGGGCAGCCTCTGAAACGCTGCTGGATCCAGCTTCCAATCGCTAGAATCCGTGAGGTAGCGAGAGTTCCAGTCCGCCATTACTTTCAGCGTCCCGGGGAGGTATTCCGCTGTGACCGACTTCTCTGACTGCAGGCAGAAGTGCCAGCAGCCCTTCGCTAGTTCGGCTAGCATTCTGGATTTGGTGCCGCCCAGGTGGTTTATGTATCGCACTGCCAATATGTTGTCCATCTTTAGTAGGACACACAATCTCATCTTCTCCTTCATGAAGGCTCTGATCGCAAAGGATCCCGATAATAACTCTAGGCAATTTATGTGTAATCAGTTCCTCTTCGCTCCATTTCCCCCCTGTATGCAGGTCTCCGCACCTTGCGCCCCAGCCCAGACGGCTGGCGTCGGATTCTATAATCAAATCCAGTCTGTCTCCGAAAATGGCACGTCCATTCCAGGTGTCCATATTCTTTAACCACCATTCCAGCTCTGTCTTGGATTCCTGATCTAACGGCACCGATTGATGGTATCTCAGGCCTTGCTGCAGATGCCTTATCTTCAACCTCTGCAGTGCTCGATAATGTAATGGTCCTGGGAAAATGGCCTGAATAGAAGCTGCTAACAGCCCCACAATCCTTGCTAGAGTCCGGAGGGATACTATCTGTCTTTGTAGACATCCTCTCAATTCCCTCTTGATGTCGCGAATCTTCCTAGCTGGAAGCTCGAGCGTCGCTTTCCTGGTATCCAGGATGAAGCCCAGAAAGTCCAGCCTTTGCGCTGGTTCGGTATCTGACTTCTCCATGTTCACTAGGGATGATAACAGGTCCTGAACCCATCTTGTCTGGTACTTGAGGGTCTCTCGATCCTTGGCTAGTAGTAGTAGTAGTAGATTGTCTAGATAAATGATCAATCTTATTCCTTTCTCTCTTATCAATGCTGCTACTGGCTTCCATCACCTTGGTGAAGGCCCATGGTGCGGAAGCAAGCCCGAAAGGCATAGTCTTGAATCACCAGAGCTGTTCTTTCCAGCGAAAAGCTAGGAAAGTTTTGAACTCCTCTGCTATTGGGATCGTTAGGTAGGCATCCTTCTGATCCAGTCTCGTAAGCCAATCCTTCTCTTTGAGCAAGTCTCGGAGATGATGGATGCCCTGCATCTTGAAATGACGGTAAACTATCCGACCATTCAGATCCTTTAAGTTTATAACTGCGCGCACTCTTTTTCCTGTGCACCAGAAACACATTGCTTATAATTCGGGGTCTCTCGGGCACCTTTCGATGGAGTTCTTTGCTGCGGGCAGGCGTCGTTCCTGATCTAGAAGCCTCTGCTCTGCGCGCTCTAAACGCTGCTGGTGAGGCCTGCGCCCTTGCACAGGCAGTTGTACAAACTCGAGGCGCATACCCAAAATTGTTTGTAACACCCGGGTATCGCTGGAAAGCTCGCGCCAGTTTCTCAAGAACATGCCAGTTCTCCCTCCCACAGGGGGATAATGCGCTGCTCTCAGCTTGAGTGAATCCTTGTCCACAACCAGATCCTCTTGCGACCCCTTGGGAAGCGTCCTCTAGACGGGAAGAAGGAGTCCTGTTGCCTATTCTCCCAGTATTGGGCTCTGGGATTCTGGGGTCTTCCACCCTGGTTGCAACCAGTCGAGCGACCCCTTTGGTGACTGGTCCCTCCAAAAACTTGGTTGGGGAAAATCTTCCGGATGGAAGCCTGTGCCTTCTCCAAAGACGCGTAGGTGCCCACAAAGCGGCCCATTTCCTTGCCGAAGGTCCCTCCGAAGAGTCCTTGAGCCGCCTCACCGGCCTCGTATGAGACTAAATCACTTAGCTTTGCGTTTTTCAATAAAAGCCCTCTCTGGCGTTCTGATGCGATGGCGCAGTTCACGTTCCCTAGGAGGCATACTGCTCTCTGCGCCCAGCCTGCCAGGGCGTCGGGGTCTACTTCCTCCCCCGTATCTCTAGCTCTTTCAGCCAGGTCCATGATTTTCTGGAGAGGACCGGCCAGGTCCAGCACCTTCTCTTGGCAACTCCTCCAAGATCGATCAATACCCTTACGGGGGTGTTTGCTTGTTTTCGAAGCAAAAAGTCAACATTTTGGGATCCAATTTTGGCGCCTCAGCTACTTTTCCTGGGAGGTACCGTCTTGGGCATTCTGCTCGAAGTCTCTGGCGAACCTCTTTGTCCAGCGCTTTTCGTAACCTCTGGGTCATATTGAGCCACTCTCAGCGAGGGTTGCCAGTCCGAGGATCTCGGGTTCCGGATGCTGTCCGGATCGAACATGTCCTCCTCCACCTCTTCGAGGTGCTTTTCTTTGTGGATTCTCTTCCCTCCGCTAGGTTTGATTTCCTCCTCCTCCTCCTCCTCCTCCTCCTCCTGCTCCTCCTCAGAGGGGGAGGTTCACCTTCCTCCAGCTCCTCTTCCGAGCCTGGGTCCTCTTCTCCATCTCCTCCTTCCCCTGGAGTGGGGGTCGTGAGGTCCAGCACAGTCTGACGCTGCAAATCTGCTTCACGGAGCTTTGCGAAGGCGTTGACGACCTCCGGTGCCTTCTCTTTTTTTCCCCATCCGAAGGGCCTTGGGGGGTCCAGAGGTGCTTTCGTCTTCCGGGCCTTAATACTCCCCATCGACCCAGATTGAGGGCTCTGCAGGCGTGCTCTTTCCGTCCTGCATTGTCTAAGGGCTAGTGTAACATAGCCTCTAGGGACTACAGCCTATCTTGCAGGGGTCTCACTCCCGGAGCCACTGCATCTATAAGTGAACTCCCCAGCACATGTATAAAGCTGGCAGCAAGATCTGATGGCTGCTCCTCTTCACTCCATTCAAAATCCAACATCTTGGGAGGGTGCCGTGTGCCCGATGTACCCGTGAGGGTGTCACTGCACGCCCTTTCACTATAGGTGCTTTGGGGCCTTATTCTGTAGGCCCTTTTTATTATTACTACTATTTATTTATGTGGCTGCTCCGGATGGAAAATAGTTCTTATAAGTGCCTGGTATGGGCTTTCCTCAAAGTTCTCCTTGCCTGAGGAACGCTGTATGTGTTCTCCTTACAATGTCTCCGTATGCCTCGTGAGGCTTTCCCACAGCCGATTGCTGGTTAAAAAATGTTCTGCTTCGGCACGCGTGCGTTAGTTTGCGCTCTTACGCCCGGAATTTGAGCAATGTTATTTGGATGCTACGTCGTAGCTTTAATAATACGATCACCTCCGGGCCCGGCTTCTTTTGATTGCTCCGCTCCGTGTCGCATGGATAAATGCAAACACGGAAGCAGGCACTCGTTCCGGCCCCGCCCTTACAAAGGTGGGGGCCGTGAGGTTTAGGCTTCCTAACGCGCTGCCTGCGCCGCCTCCCCGAGGGAGGGGGCCGCTAACAGGCGCTCGGGTTCCCCGCTGCCTCCGCGAGGGAAGGGGCTGGGGGGGCTCTACCTCCATGCGGTCTCTTGGGCCGCTTCTGCCTTCCACGACCGCGGGCAGACACCCCTAATGTGCCGTGCATACGGCACGGGGCGAGCGTGTCGTGAGGAAGGCAGCTCGCACGAACGAGCTAAACGCGCAACAGAGATAAAACCGCTCGGCGCCCATGGATGGCGCGTCGCCGCGCTGTATACGTCTGTAAAATAAACAATCCAAAGATCAAAAGCTCAATGGTCATTCCTGAGCTACCATCCATGCGCCTGCCGCACTCTGACAAAATCTGTTAAACACTGTATCTAACCCTACACATGCTGAAACCAATACATTTCCACATTCATTAGGGAGATAACCAGCAATAGTACTTATCTGCTTGAAGAGCAGTAAAAGAAGAGGAGCAGCTCAGGGACAGGAAGTGGTTATTACTGAGCATGGAGTGAGATGGACTACAGAGACTATGAGGATTGTAGTTCAAAAGAAGAAAAGTCTGTTCAGACTGTTTTCAGTGTTTGTTTTGTTATGGTTCTTTGAGTTTGTTGAAACTGCTGAATAGTAGTAAATTAAAGAAGTTGAAGCATAATGCTCGCCTCCAGTCTTGTCATAGAATTACCAACCAATTACTAGATTGCCCTGTTCGGAAAAAGTTCCAGAAACAGCCATAGCTATCCAAATACAATCTCATATTGAGCTTAATTTCCTTCCTATAAACCTTTATCTGGTTTTTGTGTAGATAACAGCACAGGCAGTTACTCTACAGGTGGTGGACGATATCCATTGTGTGGTTAACAAACAAGACTTTCGTCAGCTGGTATTGGCGAATCCCTTGGAAGCCTTAAATACTGTAGACCATGAGTCACTTCTCCTCCAATCATAGGCATTGGGGGTGCCATCATGGCTTGCTTTCAATCCCTTACATTATACAGGTCTCCATTTGTACAACCTGGCCATTCCTGGTCAAGCATACTGCCTAAGCCTAGTGGCATGCTTCAAGGGTCAATGCAGCCACCCAGCCATTTAGTCTATGTGGCACCACTGGGAATTGGACCTCAGATTTTGCAGTATCCATCCACCAATATGCAGGTGAACGAAAAAATGTCCTTCAGAGTAACGATGGTACCCTTAGTCCCTGCTCCGCCTCCTTCACAACTGGTTGAGATAGCCTACACGGCATGGATAGGGGAAAAAATAAATAAAAAGGTGCTGCCACTTTAAAGCTGTTAGAAAGGGGCACAGTAGGTGCAAGAATCCCTCTATGCATCCAGGCCCATCCCCATCCGTGCAACACCAACCAACTCCTAGCAGCTCTGCCATTTTATCTGACGTGGACATTGTCATACAGCATATACACAAAGGGGCAGCTGGCAGGGCGTTGTGAAGGAGGGAGAATAAGGACTAAGAGTACCTCATTCATCATGAAGGTCATCCTTCGTACTTCAGCATCCTGCTCTCCCTCCTTTCCAACTTGATGGGAACCCAGACTACACATCCATGAAATGCTCTAAGGTAGTAGAGGGTTGGAAACTCGACCTGGATGGCACTGAAATGGCACTTAACTCTGCAGGGAACACCAGTCTTACAAGTTTGCAGGACCTCATCCGTGAAAAAGGAAAAACATTTCCACATCGAAAGGTAAATCCACCAACTTCTCCTGGATATCAGTTTGAATAGAAGAGATTTTAAAAAGGTAGGCATGCCTCCTCATACAAACAGAAAAACTCATAGCTCTGGATGTAGTGTCAGAGGGGTGCCAATTGACCTGCGCCGGCTGTAAAAGAAGCTTCTTTGCCTTCTGACAAGCAAAAACAGGATCCTCCCAAGTTGTTTTTATAGCCCCTTCTGCTATTGGTATGGCCTCAAAGCACCGTGGGGTGAACACCCTTATAAGAAAGTTTGAGGTGTCAGATTTGAAGGAGGATTCCAGAAAGCGGGTGTGCATTTGTAGCCAACACAAAGTTATGTAGGGGTAGCCAAGAACCCTATAGCGACCCATGGCAATGTGGATGGGTGCTGCGATGACTGTCAGGAGGGTAGACGAGTCAAACAGACTGGTTATGTGTGCAGCTGGACCAAATTTTGTGTGGGACTCAGCTGCAGTCTACTGGCAGTGGTGATGTGAGTTAAGAATATTGATTATTGCAGATGCGTGCAGGTGGGTGGCCGTACCCCGGAAGGGATACAACTATGTCCCATTGTGATGGATGCTATACGTACCAGGAAATCAAGGCTTTGCACATCATATGGATTGACTGGAAACCATTCCAAGTATCAGACGGCGAGAATTCTCCAAACCTTTCTATAGATTCCCAATTTTACAAGTTGTATCCAGCCAAAAAAGACACTGCATTCATCCAATTTTAAAGAGTGGAAATCTGATAAACCTTTTTGCCCCAAGATTCCCACAATTTGGGAATTCGTCCAACACAGAAGCTGATTCTGAAGCAGGCTTTTGCCATTAACAAAGGGAACGGTTTTGAGGAACGAAAAGAAGCCTTGTCCCTCTCATCCCAGTAAGAAAGAAACTCTGAGAACCTTCGGAGGAGGGTCGACTGGTAACTCGGTAGGCAATAGAATAGAAACAGGGACCAAAGCTTGTTGTCCAAAGCATCAAAGAACGCATCTGAAATAATTAGGCTGCATCACTGCAGTAGTTGAGTCAATTAATTGGCGCAGAAAGCCTCAGAACAGTCTTTTCCTAAAGAAGTAATTCGAGAAGTAGAATAGTTTACTGTAGTCAGTAACCTAGTCCTGAGGAAATGAAGGAGTGTTAACAGTATAATACACATTCAAAACAATCGTCTAGACACCAGAACATTTCTAAGGAAAATTTGGTCCCAAAGGCTAGCTCCAGTGAAAACTGCAGAATGAGAACTTTCCTACTGCACCGGAGTACCAACAGGTGGTACTGTGAAGTATTTGGATGGATCGAAATGATCAGTCTCACAATCTGAAACGTAAATAGCATCTGAAGGAGAGTTATGCACTCCCTTATGATGTGAAGTATGTTTGGGGTTAAGTTAATGTTTATAATTAGAAGATGACCCTCTTGGTACTGAAACCTGTACCGAATGTGGTCTGTGGTCCTTACTCTTGTGGGGAATCAAAGAGGCTTTTCCCCTGTTTTTGGTTTGTCATTAATGAAGCAACCAACTTCAGAACCTCCACTGCCAACTCAGCAGTACCGGGACCCCGAATAGAAATCAACAGAACAGAGCTAGTCTCCACATTCTTCGAGAACTTAAGATCCTTATGTGATCTCTGTCTGTTCTGGGTGTGATGAGGCAGAAACACTCTGGTATCTTCTGGACCATGTTTGGAGCGAAAAGGTCATCCGGTACCAAAGGTCAAGGCTTGTGACTTAGTGTTGCCCACCGAGAGGTTCTCAAAAGCGCATGTCACCAGAGTGAACTGAATGGGTAGTGGAAGGTTCCTTATCGGAGGTAGGGACCTTAACATGGGTACCAAAAGGCAATGCAGAGTCTGAAACAGCAACCGGTCCAGATTTCCTCATCACTAAGATGCAAAGATTTCCTTCCCCACCACAAAGCTCACGATTGCTTGTAGTACAGACCTTTCTTCTTTATGGAGACAAAGGGCCTAATTCACAGTGTTTTCCAATGAGGTTTTGCCATTTTAAAGACGCTTCTGTCAATTAGGCCCTTTGTGCACGCAATCTGGGGTTTATGCCGAGCCTGAACCGACAGCAGCTCACCAGGTGGAAGTTCCAGAGACAGTGATACAAGCTGTATGAAGATCTGCTGACGAGACGTGCCTACCACATCCAATACATAGTTTAATACCGGCCCTCAGCAGAGAAGGAGGCAATGTTGCCAAATATATATCCAATCGAACTAAAAAAAAAATAAAAAAAAACATTTTTTTAAAAACTGCAGAAAAAGTGAGGTACATCGACTCCAACGTACCAGTGCATAGATGGAAAAACTGGAACAGGGAGGCCCTGCCCCGTTATCCCACACAAGTGGGGGCAGGTACATGGAGGGTTGCTCATGCATACAGAGCCCAATTTTTAAAGTGGAAGTACCTTCTGTTGGCAAAGCTTTATCCAGTGCAGGCTATCCCAAACAGTTGCACAAAAAGAAGTGCAAGACACTCTACACACATGTGCCTGTGTCATCACTTGAGGACGTTCACTGCTTGGGAAAAGGCCTTGCTGTGAGGATGAATAAGGCAACCTCCAGTTGAAAACCTGTTATCATTTGGTACAGACAAATCACCCACCGACCCCAAAAATAAAATCACAATCTTGGCTTGCAGAATTAGACGAGCTGCTTGCTCTTTAGGTTTCCTATTGATCCCAACCCTGTTCTTTCAATGCAGTGCCCAAAAAGGTTCCGCTGGCACAGTAAGCTTTTTCTTTAAAAGATACCCGCCCCCCTCCTTTCCGAACTATTCCGATTAGTGGTTCAATCACTTGTGAAATGCAATATTAAAATGGCATTTTCAACAAGGCCATATGGCCACTTGGGTCTGCTTTCCATCATCCGTTTGAGTTATAACGGGGGGCGATTTGTTTAACTAGACCATACATTCCCCATCTCGTCTGCCCTTGATTGGCTGCCCTTAAAGCAAAGGATCCGGTTTAAATTGGGCTGCTCGGCTTAGAAAGCCCTGATTCCATCAGCCCTCCTTAGCTTGCTTGGATCTCAGCTGATTTTCGATTTACCTCAAGTTAGAGCAACTCAGACCCTCACCCCCAAAAAGGAAAGGAAAAAGAAATCATGTGGACTCGGGCGATAGGCTGCTCCATTGGAGGGGAATGCTGTTGCTCCTATTCTCTGCACTGCATGCTCACAAAATGTACAAACTGCTCTAGTCCACCATCTGTACTAGACATAAAATTATGGCAGTAATCTCAAAAAAAAGAAAAAAAAAAGAAAGGGGGGAATCTCTGAAGAGTAAATATTTCTAGCCCATGGAATAACCCAGCAATAGTATAGGAAAACAAACTGCCGATTGTGTCAGCAGACCTATGGAAGCTCAAAAGATTTTTGAATGGACTTTTTCCTAGGATTCAAGCGAAGCGTCTCAGAAAGCTCAAGATATCGGATCTCACACACTTATGGAATGTACACAAATACCATCTGATGTGTGCCGTCATGCAAGAAAGAAAATGGGCACGTACCTGGGAGTGTGATAAAATTACACAATATTAGGAGGATACTCTGAAACTTACTAAATTGGTCACAAACGAGGTGGTGCTGTGTAAGGCAAGATTGTATGCAGTACCCTTTGGGTGCACTACAACAACCCTAACCGCCTGGCAATAGGAACTCAACCTTTGGTACAAGTCTGTACTACAAAGGTTGATAGCGTGTTGAGCATCCAGGCATATCTCAAGAGGGGTCAATGTAGGCTGTGGGGGTCCAGCACACTCTAGACAACAGCCGGTTTTAACCAATATCCAAGTACATGGACCTGTGGTTTTTAACATCCAAATCCAAACCAACTGCCTACCAGGGCTGCCTCTTCTACTTCTCCTTTTAGACTTGAAGAGCCTCAACCTATCCCTTCTCAAACGGCGAATGACATAACTAATACAGTACTAGAACCTATCCTTTGAGCCCTTCTAAGAAGTTCTGGCTCAACGCATTAAAAACCAAATGTCACCCATTATACCTAATCAGGGTCTAGTGCCCTCCGATCCTATTCCTGAACCAATCACTGTCAGTCGACAACAAGGATTCTGCTCCTCCCTCCAAGAATCCCAGCATCCCCATTTCAGCACACTTGGCCCACATGTTGGATGTATATAGACCTTTGCACGAAATTAACCTGGGCACCAGTCTGGCCGTGGACAATCTTAACGAGTTGAAGCGCACTGGGGGGGGGATGTGCTGGGTGCAATCGGGGCAGCCACATAATATACTATACTTTCCATCAGGCTCTGCATGGAACTGGGGGCACATGCACAGAGAGGGGAACCGGAGGACCACCTTATGCCCCAGTATGCTACCAGAATCTGTAGACAACAAATTGCACTCTGAACGGATATACACTGCAGCATACACTCAACAGAAAGCCCAGGATCAGGCACCACCACACACACTGCGTGATCTTACTAATACAGTGATGCTGGACAGTGACCCTTTGGCATCTGCGATCGCTTGGTGTTTGAATCCCAGAGAATAACTACTCTATCCTGTCCTGTGGCGATTCGACACCCAGCCTGTACTGTAAAGCCACATCATACGCAAAACCTACAGGCAGTAGGAGGTGCACCTCGCAGTCAAACGTCATAATACACGCTACGGGGTAGTAGTTACATCGTAGGTACAGGTCACAACCACAGTTACCCGGCACAGCCTGAACAAGAGTTGCCGGCTCAACCTGAAAATCACGGAGGCCTCAACATCGGACCACTATTGTGTGACAGTAACACCACTCATACTTCCACCCGGAATCCCAGCAGACGGCAAGGACAATGCAGCCAAATGTCTCCTCCAATCGTCAGCAGCGTGACCCCTTGAGCGGAGATAAGTCTATTGTCCGCAGTACGATGCCCAGAGGTTCTGCTGTTAAGAAAGCTGTGTCAATAGTATGCTTCACAAAACCTGCCACCAAGGTCAAAGAAATGAGCAGCAACCCCACGGACCAGATGGCAGCGCCACCGGTGGTGCAACCGCCTATGGACCTACATAGAGTCTTCAACTCCATGAAGCAAGGATTTGCAGCACTCAATGACAAACTCGACAGCATCAACCCCAACGTGACATCTATCCGGAATCAACTGGCGAAGGACACGACCCGCATTACTGAGGCAGAGACAAGGATAAGCAAGACTGAAGACATCCTCGAAGCACTGCAGAGTATGGTTACCAACATGGCCAAAGACCTCTGTGCAGTTAAACTGAAATGCCAAGACCTAGAGGCGAGGTCACGTCGCAATAACATACGCATCGTGGGGGTTCCCGAGGACGCCCTCGAAGGTTCAATGGAGCTAGCTGTCTAAGAACTCAAGGAATTTTAGGGGACGCTAGCTGGTCGCCAAGGTTTGTGGTTGAACGGGCACACAGATCTTTTGCTCCCCACCCCAAACCTGGCGCATATCCAAGGCCGATAATAGCTAAACTGATGAACTACAGGGACAGAGACCTGGTATTACGTGCAGCCAGAGACAAACAAGGGTCGAATACACTCATATTCCCGGATTATACCCTAGCGGGGCAACAGGAACCGCAAACTTTCTTAGGAGTAAAGAAGATGCTTCGGGAACGGAGTATACCGTATGCAATGCTGTACCCCGCCCGGCTACGATTACAGCATAACAATAAAACCTACTTCTTTACTTTCCCAGTGGAAGTGGTTTCCTTTGTCGAGACGAACATTCCCATACCTGACAAACAACCTTCCGATGAAGAAGAAGTCACTCAGTGAACGGTCCCAGTGAAGCAACCAAATAGAGGATCACTCCACCATAGTGTCTAGTGTCGACGGATGTACAATATGCATATACCGCTCCTAGCGTCTATAGTATTAAAATGTTTTTTTCTATGGAGATAGTCGAATGCCACGATATACAATGAGAGTTAGCAACGCAATACAGATCAAGCCAAGGTTAAAGATTAATATGCATAGCGTCTGGTCCTTGCCTCTTCCCAAGTGTCCCCCTGCATGCGAGGGCATATGTTAATTTACAGGGTAAAGGGGGGGAGGAGTCTATGGAGGGGCGAAACTACATAGTTGCAGTTCGGGGAACTATTAGGGTGGGGGGGACAGTTGTGGTAAAAAAAAAAAAATATTGCAGACGGACAATGCTTTATAATCATAGCAGTACATCCTCACGTCAAATTTTTGCCGACATGGACAGGAAAAAGCAGACCAAATGGCTAATATGAACCCTAATGGTCTAACACTGATAAGCTGGAATGTTAGAAGCCTGGGGATGCCAATAAAAGCATGTAATGTGATGGCATATATTAACAGGTTGGGCGCACATATAGTATTCTTCCAAGAAACACATTTCTTAAAAGAACAAGCAAATAAATGTGCACCTGCCTGGGGGAATTACCGCTTTTACATGTCTTATTCATCTAAAGCCGGGGGGGGGGTGCGGGTGGGGGGGCCGGGTCATGATCATGGTGCCATTTACACACTTAGCAAAGGATAGTGATCCCCAACGGCAGATATGTTACAGTGCACAGCAAACTAAGACACTGAGATTTTGTTGATTAATATCTATGGCCCTAATGTGGATGACCCGGCATACTACACCAAGGTTTTCCAGAAATGCGCTCGATACCCAAATGCTCAAATCATCTGCGGGGGGATTTTAACACCATACTAGACCTGAGCCTATACAGATCGTCAAGCACCCCTTGATCACTGACCTGCACTGCCCGTGAACTACACACACACACACACACACACACACACACACACGATCTCGGTCTAGCAGATGCTTGGCGACCCCTACATGGACCACACAATGAGCATATACCTACTACTCGGCGGTGCACGACATGCACTCCAGAATCGACCTATGGTTAGCATCACAGAGGGTATTAGGATAGACATCAATGGTTATTCTACTTCCTAGAACCTTATCTGACCACTCCCCAATATTACTATCATTGGCTATCCATGAGGTCACCGCACGGAGATCTCCTTGGCGACAAAGCGGCGGCACTGGCGGATACAGTATATAACAAACTGGCCTGGCACAACATCCACAAATATTTTGAATATAATGATGGATCTGTCACTACTCAAGCAGTACTATGGCAGGCATTTAAGGCCTATATAAGGGGTGTGGCCATGTCTACAGAACTGGGGGTACTTAAGGATATACAGAGAGAACTGGTGAGGGGGGGAGGGAGAGTGCCAAACTCCAAGGGCAGTATTCAGCCACCCCCACGGCAATGATAACTAACACTATCAAAACACAGGTAGATGACTTCCGGGCCGCAGCAGACCGCGAAATACATTATTTTAAGAGACCAGCGGCAGCGCTGAAGTATGGTGAACAAGAAAGGCCAGGCAAGCCCTTGGTTCAATTGGTCCGGGGTCAAAGGCGTACCACAAATATACCATGTAGAAAGAGGTTGGACAAGGTTATAGTGACGGGCTGGGAAGACGTTAACAAGATCTTTGACTTCTAAGCTAAACTGTATTTGCCCCAAAGCCCGGCCACAAACGAGGAGATAGACAATTACTTATCCAAGATACCCACTATTATCTGATGACACCAGAGTTGCCTTAGATACACCCTTGTCGCTCAGTGAAATAGAACATACCATAAAAGCCCTATCAAGCGGGAAGGCACCAGGCAACGATGGACTAGGTGCAGAATTTTACCAAGAATGTGTTGACATTATAGCTCCTCGCCTCCTCAGTGTGGACTGAGGCACTGGATCTGGAAAAATTGCTGGACTCCATCCGAGAGGCGGAGATAACCTTACTGCTCAAATCTGGGAAACAACCTGGGGAATACGGCTCTTACCGCCCCATCTCCCTAATAAATACAGCTGCAAAAATGTTTGCAAAAATACTGGCCTCACGTCTCACTCCCCCTAATGCCACACATGGTTCATGAAGACCAGGCGGCTTCGTGCAGGGCAGGTCCACAGCAACAAATATCCACCAATGCTATAATATCTTGGTGAAAATTCCCAGAGACATGAAAGGGGTAGCAATGGCCTTGGATATGCAAAAAGCCTTCGATACCGTATACTGCCCATTTCTATTCAGAGTCCCCGAGAACTAGGGGTTCGGCCAGAATTTTATAAAATGGGTCTGTATACTCTACACACAACCACATGCGAGGATATGTGTAAATGGGGTACTATGATAGATTCTTGCGCTTGCCGGGGGTACGAGGCAAGGCTGCCCGTTGTCACTGTTACTTTTCGCTCTAGTGATCGACCCGATGGCGGATTTATAGAGGGCAAAGTACAGCAGAGCAGGGATACCAATGGCTTGCAAAATTGAGCTGATCATCCTATATGCCGATGATATTTTGCTATACATCAGGAACCCGCAGAGGTACATGGTGAAAGTTCTGGAGGCAGTGAGGGAATTCAGGAAACGGCCTGAAGCTAAACGCTTTTAAATCCAAGGTCTTTCCATTGACGGATGTAACATGCCCTGCCGATTTACGACTCAAATGGGCACCCCAGAGTGAGAAATATTTGGGAGTTGAAATAGCGCCTACGACAATTAACCCGGGCCCTTAACTATGGGAAGCTTTTAGAGGCTCTATGTACCAAACTCACCCGCTGGGGGCACATCCCGATCTCACTGATGGGACGGTTAGCTTTGGTTAAGATGGTCATTCTCCCAAAACTGTTTTATTTAGCACAATACCGGTGTGGCCAGGTAGATCCTTCCCAACTAAAATTCAGGGAGCTTGTTCTACCTTTATATGGAAGGGACAATCAAGAATAAAGCTGGAAACGTCTTACTTCCCCCATATGAGAAGGTTGGATTGGTTACCCCAGACTTTGAACTTTATTTCCTGGCTGCGCAAGCTTATTACGCTACATTCTGCGCGGAGGGAGGTCTGAAGGCCCCATACGTGTCAGCGGAGATGTACAAAGTAGGCCCCACAAAACTTTTACACAAATTAGCTGCAAGGAAATGGACCAGTGATAACTCCATGAACCCAACCCTGGTGACATGTAGAGCATGGGATAGACTGACAGGTGACACTGAGGTCACGCTGCAGCAATACCACCCCGGGATGCCAATATGGGACGCTCCTTACCTTCACCCAATGCAGGATATGACATTGCCCATACACAGGAGACGGAGAGGCATACATCTTTTCGGGGATGTATTTGTTGATAAACTATTCATCAGCTGGGACGAAATTAGGCCAATGGTCTGGGATAGCCCCTTCTAAAGGCTACAATACCGGAGGCAATGTTCTGCAATGGCCAATGTGTGGGATGGCTTCGCAGAAGAGCCATAGATACATCCAGGTCTAGGATACGCACTCACCACCAATGTTGCGAGGAAATCTGCTTCTACACTTTACAAAAACTACCCATCACACTGAGCACCTCCTGCCTTGAATATTAAAGGGGAGTGGGAACAAGACCTGCAGGCTACACTCACTGACATACACTGGTCAAGGCTATGTGGGCTAACAAAGAACATACTGCAATTCTAGATACAGTTTGATCCACTATGAAATACTACACAGCGTTTGTTTCACCCCCACTCGTCTACGGGGAATGTACGATACCGTTTCCGGGACATAGCCCCGATGTGGCAGTAAGGAAACAGGTATTTTTCATATGATACGTCATGTACAAAACATACAGGATATCGGGCTGCAATTTGTGAGGCGCTAGATGCAATGTCAGGTCAGCCAATCCAATGGGATCCGGGTTCGTGTGTACTGGGTATTGTGACCAAAATGAACCCTACACGCCACAGATTTATTAATCCGAGTTTGATATTGGCAAAAAAGAGCGATATTGATGCGTTGGAAAAACAGGGGGCCACCTGTGCTTGTGGACTGTTTAAGGGACATGACATGGGCGACCGATAATGAGGAAGTGTATGCTGGTCTCCTGGCAACATCAAGCCCTCCGAGAGATAGTTGGGGAGAATTCAGGCAATACTTCACGGATAAAAGAGGGAAGAGGATCTAGGTGGAACGTGAACCGTTACTGTGTAATATTGTAGAGATGTATAAATGTTTGTGAGAAGATGTGCAAAGCAATCCACAGTTCTGTACTGTGAATTTTTGTGCAAATTAAATAAAATTTTAGTTGTTCCGCCATCCACTTGAAGTTGGTCCGAGTTATTACTGCAGCAGATTTGAGATGCTTTTGCTTGTTTTAGTTGACTAGAGGAAGCGTCATCCCCAAAATGTCCAGCCGTCATATCGAAGCCTAACATTAATAACTCTGTTGCGTCAAGCAACATGTTTTTGACAACAGGTGAGCTGATGTGGAGAAACACTGAATCCAAGCGCCTGCCGTCGCTGACGTAGTTAAGTTGCAGGTCGATTGAACGTAGCGGTCGCAAATTTGCGATGGAGTGCAGAAGGTATAACACTAGAACGTGGCTGCTGTTATGCCGTCTGGGTTCTTTATGTCTAGAATTTTCAACCCTTCCAGGGCGTTTTCCACGATAGTCCCATCGTTTAGTCTGGCTGGATGACTAACCAACCATTCGTTGGCTTTTAGACGATGTCTTCTCTCTGCCATAGTCACGAATGGAGGTAAAGCCGGCAAGTCAGCTTGAGTTTTGGATGACTAAACACAAGCTTCAGGGGTGGTCACTGGGGCCGCCAACACCCTCTCCAATGACGGCTACATGTTGATTCATCAAGTGAATAGATAGAAAGTTCTAAGAGTTTGCAATGTAGGACTCAGAGCATGTGTGGTTGAGGTGGCAGCCTCATTGTCAACAGGCTGTCCACGAGGGCCTGTAATCACCCTGCTGCTCTATTTTAAGGAGGACTTCCTTGGGACATGTTAGGCAAGATTGTATGCAGTACCCTTTGGGTGCACTACAACAACCCTGACCTCCTGGCAAAAGGAACCCAACCTTTGGTAAATGTCTGTACTAGTTGAGCAGCCAGGCTTATTTCAAGAGGGGTCAATGTGAGCTGTAGGGGAGTTAGAGATTCACAGTGACAAGGTTTCTATAAAAAAAAAAAAAAAAAACTTCCACACAAGGTGTCTTGATTAAACAATTATTAATTTATCAGTCAGTTAGAAGAAGCCTTCTTCAGAAGGGGCAATATAACAGGAACACATAAATACACTCTTAATATTTCTAAATCAGTAAGTACCCTTTTTGGGATGGCCACAGACACTACCTACACCCTCAGGTGACTTCAATAGTTAGGGTGCTCTGGACATTAATATATCACTGTTGCATTTAGAATCAGATTTAGGAGCATGTCAAAGGTTATTAGAACAAACCAAGAGATCGCACAAATATTCTGAAGCAGGTAAGTACTTTTGGAAACCCCTAATGCAAAATTAGTTAACCCCTTCCAGAAAGGAAGGCAACACCTAAGCAGAGGAGAGAAGAGTCATTCAGGGAGGCAGGCCAACCAACGTTAAGTTTGCAAAAGTCAAAGTGAACTGAAGCACTTCTTGCAGGTAAGTAAAAGTCTTGCACAATGTTTAAGAAGTTTTTGTAGAATAAGAAGAAATTCAAAGTAGGGCCACAACCTGATAAGGCTTGTGACGTAAAGAAGCTGCTAGCAACTCTACAGGGGCAACCGAGACAAGTCTCCAACGAGGACAGGTAAGGTGGCACAACAGGCAAGTTCTCTCAGACTTTACAGTACCTTTAGGTTGAAGAAAAGTGCAGCAGATGACTTCTGTTACTGTGTAGCTCTGCAGATCCTGGTGTTCCTGGGCCACAGTCGTGGGCACAAGAGGGACAACTTTTGGGGACTCCTGCACTGCAATGGGATGGTGACCACTCGTGACCGGCAATATTCAAATAAGTGGCACTTCGGTGTTTCAGCTCCTCGCAACTTTCGCAAATAGCAACACTGCGGTTACTGGCTGTCAAGCTCGAATTCCTTGCTTCTGGGGTCCCGCACTCTGTTGAGGGGGCTCAGGCTCGGTCAGTCCTGCTTCCTAGAGTCAGGAGGATCTTCTTGGAGCTCTTGACCAACTTAAAAGCAACACACACGATCTGGTGTTCCTCCCTGGCTATTCTGTTCCAGCAGCAACTGCAGTGAAATTTCAACCAGCTCCGAGAGGATGTCCAGGTGGCTTACTTGGAGTCGATTGGTTCCATCAACTCAAGGGGAGAAGTCATCCTTGCAGGGGCTTCTCTGTCGATGCAAATTTGGATTTTCAGCACAGCAGCAGGGCTTCACCGGGCAAACCAATGGTCCAGGAGTTGCAGCAGGCGTCCTCTTCACCTTCTTTGGATTCCTTCGTCCAGTGGTCGACTGCCTTCCAAGCCAAAAACCATTGCCGTTTATGCAGATATTTTCCATTAATTCCAGCTGTCAGTCACCCAGCAGGGTGGCTGTCCTTGCTGGAGAGCCAGCTGGCCAATCAACCTTAGAGTGCATTCTGGTCTCCTAGGAGACGATCTGGTCTCCTAGGAGACGAAGCACAGGGAGTTTCAGGCACCTCCCTCACTTTCTACCCACGCCAGACACCCTGTAGCCAAAGGCAAAATGAACAAAGGGACTAAAAACCTGGTTTTGCTTGCAGAGTAAATCTCAAGAAGGACCTTTCCACAAAGGCCGGGCCATTTTGACAAAAATGGCACCCTTGGGTGCTTTACTGTAGCTGCGAACGCAGCCCGCGGTAAATGCACACCATGGTAGTTAAGTAAACCACTGCCACCAGCCATTCGTCGAGGAAAGGCTAACATACAATTGTTACATGAGAAGCTAGACAAAGGGGATACTAAGTAACCCCTCCAGCACCCTATTGTAAGATAGTGTGTGCTGGGTCTAGAAAGTTACAAATGCAAGTAAAGTCAATTTCACTTCACTGCTCTTGGAAACAGTAGTTTATCGAAGAGAAGGTATTTAAACCTTTGGGAAATCTGAAAGACTTCCCTGTGCCACTGCACTGAAGGTGCTGTGTGACACAATGTGAAAGATGATGCCTACGGAATTTGTCAGACTCCACAACCAAAAGAAACCGTGTTCAAAATCACATTAAAATAAATCAGAGTTGGAAAAAGGGTCTTGCTCTCTCGGGGTTAAAAATTCAAGTCCTCAAAATCCAGCAAGTTGCTGAGGGTCTCTAAGGTAGAGACGAATTAGCACATTTCTGAAAAATTCTCCCCAACATGGCGGGTTTCGGAACTTCCGCCACAGCACTCGGAGTCGTTTTTGGATACTGTTGCTGGTCCTCTATAATTACTTCAATGGTGGCGTTTTCACTGATCCCAGGACTCTCTTGTTGGTTTAAGATGGAGAAAGCCTGGTTGCCGCTAGTTCCTTCACCCTCTTCCACCACAGATGTTTTGTAATGATTGGTCAGTGCAAATACATGATCCATTCTCCAATCTTTTGGTAGCTGTTGCTCCCTTCTGCGAGTTCTTGGGGATTCCCGTCAGATTGAAACATTCACCCGTCAGGACGACTGGGAGAGAAACATTTGTAGTCTGTACAGACTTGGAACAGAAGGTACTTGGGACATGCTTGTTTCGAGGTACCATGTTGTCATCACATGGTGGGTGCTTTCCTAAACTCTGGGCTTTTGCCGTGACAATGCCTTGCAGGAAAATAAGTTTAGAATGGGTCATAGCCAGTAAAGTAGTATGGTCTTTGAGCGTGTCGCTCAGTTGGTCCTACAATTTGGTTAATGGTGCCACAGCTATAGTGATGGTTGACATGATCGAGAATAGATCTGGTTTTTCTCTTCTGTTGGAGGAATATGTTTATTGTGGACAGGAAGCTGGGACGGCCTGGAACCCAGAGAGTGATTTGATCAGAAGCTGATGTGAATAAACCAGGCCCATCAACCACAGTTTCAACAAAAGTCGGCCCCTCTTCACCCGGCAGTGACAAATCCTGGGTTGCCGGTATGCCAGATAAAGCTGGCTCCGGCCTTTTTAGTCTTGAGACAGAAGCACTCAGAGAGCCCCCCCCCCCCAAAGAGAAATGGGCCCACTCCCCACCATGTGCACGAGCCGGCGTTGATGGGAAGACCAACTCACTCATCAACCCCTTTGAGTGGTACCACAGGTGGAGATGAGGCGCTGTGTCCAGACACTTATCACTGGAAGCTGTGGGCGGCTCGGATTCTAGCGTCTGAGCCGTCCTTGCTGGGACCAGATGTTGGGCTGATGCTTTGCCTATTTATCATGGACGGTGGAGGTGATATTAGCAATGGTTTCGCTATAGATGTGGATGCTGTGAAGTTAAATAAGGTGACCCAATTGGACCCTGAAGCATGGTCCTTGGCTTGTCCCTGGGAGTGTTTGCTCGGCCACCCCCACGACTCCCCCCACCCACCTCCAGGATATCCGCATCTGATAGGTCGCCAGAGTTATTCAGCAATAGAAGGAACCAACTTGGTGAATATCAAGGGTACAGTTGAAGGCTGGACCCAGTTTATGGAGTCTATGATACATGCAAGCCTTGTGTACCAGTTTTAGGGGTGGTTTAATCCATTTTGTTATGGTTCCCGTGTAACCTGGCAAGATGTCACTTGGCCTGGTGCAAATCTTGGAGCCTGGATGAATGGAGCAAGAACTTATGTTGTCCTTTGAGAGTGTGCTGATAACGTCAGTCTTACCTCGGTCTGGTGCACAGGATTCCACCCTTTGGCCAGACAGGTCCTCCTCGATTAAACCAGGGAGACCCGAGCAGTTGTTAAGTTGGGGCCAATCGTAGGCAGGGTGGGGACTGCATGATCTTCCAATTTGTTAGTTTACGCATCCTCCAAGAGGGACGGGGGAAGTCTGAATATGTTGACCTGTACATGGTGAAGAGTTATGAATTTGAACCTCAATCAAGAGGGGTGTGCCAGAAGCAGAGGATACCGGATCCGCCCTCTCAGACTCAGTTGAGGTTATAGCAACAAGTGTCTCCGCTGCCTCAACTGAACTGTCGCGGTAGAATGCTGGGATACAAAGAGCCCGCGGAGGGCTAACAGATGGTTCATAAGAATTAACAGGATGCAAGACCGGCCTATACTGGAGGTCAACAGCTGGCAAGTCCTTCTGTGAAGAAACATGTGCATGAGGGTGTAAGGGAAGCCCAGATGTATAACACTGGGCTTTTGCGGGGTTTGAATCAAAGGAAGAAAATTAGGATGAAGCAGCCACAGTTTCCTATAAAGCTTCTTGCTGTGTCAGCATAGGGGATGTATCCAAAGTTAATTTAGAGTCTGGCACGCAAGAGTCTGCATTGAGGGTGAGGAAAGCATTGGCACAATAAGAGTAGAGGTCTTGGACTTGGAGTGCGATGACTTTGCAGTGAGTAAGCCTGAGTGTTCCGATACTGTTGGCGTTGTTGACAAGCGGTGACTTGAAGATAGCGACCACCGTTGATCACACATACTCCACTATTTGGAACTCCTTAGTAACATGGCCTTGTCCATCGGCCGTCGAACACCAGACACTCTACTACACTCAGCTACGCTTCACTTTTCAAGGTGGCTAAGAGAGCAAGCGTGAGCAGGAGGAGGACAAGCGTCTATAGGTAGACGAGACAAAGACTCCACAGGTCAGCGAGGTCCTCGATAACAGGCAAAATGAAATCCGTATCAAGTAGTAGAAAGCATGTTGTCCCCAGCACACCAGACCCTACTACACTTGCGTAATTCCTTTGTGCATGCGAGGCTAAACTCCAAAGCTCACCTGACATCCAGCCTGCGCAAGATTGTCAACCTTTGAATGAAGATAGGAAAAATGTTGGAAGGATCGCCTCCCTGAGACCATCTTAGGCAGAAAGGGCATGTAAAGCACAACTTTATTCTTGTGAAATAGCATGAAAGGATCTGAAGCCAAGGAACCTGAAACTCAGTAATGGATCCAGCAGAGGCCAATATGACGAGAAGGAAAGTTGTAAAACTAATTCAAGGCATGTCGTGGAAATGAACTGACTGTAGAATCGAGGATGACTCCCAGCAATGGAACTCACAGGATGTTACCTGGGAAAACAGACGACCACTTACCTTCGGTTCCTCCAACTTCTCATGGGAAAAAGCCTTCGAATAGGCTGGATGGAACCTGTTGGGAGTGGAGTTATTCCAAAGCCCTCTGCCACAGAGGTGGCCAAAGGGGTGACGACAGAAGGCTTCCAAGACATAGGAGAGCTCTGTCCCCTAAACATCCTCACAACCAGTTGGGGTTACTGCTGTTCACTAGGACTTCACTGCAAGCTGCACTGAAAGCAAGGTCCTGTGTCCATTGGAGGTGAAGGATCTTGCGTGGGTGCCAGTTAAGCTATGTGGCGTGGGTGTCAACCAAAGGCCTTCCTTCTCCCTGGAGACCCTGAACTGGGCCTTCCAGCAAATAAGAAGTCATAGAATAGCTCTGGGCCGAAATTGTTGCAGTGAACCGCATGTGTGATACTCAGACCTGGACATCGCCTGCCTGCTCATGCCACATGTGGTTGCTGCTTCGACAGCACTGCATATTGGGCCCAGCCGACCAGCTTGTGATGCTGAAAATGCATTGAGGGACAGGGCCTCCCTGTCCTTGTCCTGTAGTCCTTTTTCATTGGTGTTCTGTATTGTTTTCTGCACAGGAGTCCATGTAGGACTCCTGGCAGTGCAGCTCTTCCTATTTTTGGTTTGGTGTACATACCCGTGGGATACCCTTATGTCACCCATGGGTGGGGGTACAACCCTGTGCCCCTAGTGTATGTTTTTGGGCACCTGTGTGTAGCCCACAGAGCAGGGCATGGGCTGGTGGCAGCTCCATGCTGAATTTGACAGGTGCTCTGAGTATCCTCCATTTTGGTGACACCCAGGCCCTGCCACTGGAATCAGTTGATTCCCGATCAGAAACAAGATGGCCCCTGTGGCCTCTTGCTTTCTATTGCCGGTTACCTTGTTTTCCCAAAGACTTGGGAAGCCCTGACTCTGTCCCTTCCCCCTGACTGGCTGTTGGGTGGAAGTTCCATAAATGGTATTGTAGCAAAGCCCAGGCCAGACTGGCTGGAGCCTTCCCAGTGACTATGTTGTGGGTACACCCTGTGGGTGGGACCTGGGTGAAGGGAGTGTGTGACGAATACGCATCTGTGTTATGGGCGTCTAGTATCTGGTGGTTGACACAATGACTGAGACAGCCCTGCCTGAAACTGGTATGAATGCAGCTGAATGGCAGAGTGCTTATCCAAATCCACAGTCTGCGTTGTGTGTCTGGATAGAGAAGAATGGCCTGAATGCACCGTGCGCCCGATTGGCTGACTAACTGCCTGAATGCCCTTCTGAGTGATTGGCTGCCCGAGAGAGACCCAGCAGAATGAATGGGAGATCAACAGTATATCTGGGGCCTTCTCACTGCTCGAAATCGTTCAGAAGCTGAGCTTGATACTTGAAGCTTATTCTTGAAGCCCAGCTGGAAGAAGATTTGCTGCTGCATTTGCTTCGACCCGATCCGAAAGCTGCCAAGTTAAATCGAGGACTGATCCGAAAGAGGACCTGGTTAGGCGCCCTCTTCCCGAGCTCCAAGGGACCATCAAGCACCGCTAACCTTTGCCGAAGGTCTTTGGAAGTCAGACCCTCAACAGGCTGCCAAGCAGAGACTAGGACCGCCGAGGAGAACGAAGAGCAGCACCGGACATTCCATCCACCGTTGTCGACCAGGGTACGCAGGTTTGCTATAACCACTGGAGGCCCGTTGAAGCTGTGTTGCCCAGAAGCGAGAACCGCTTGACGCTGTGCCGTTGATGACCGGAGCCGCAACGCTCCATTGATTAAGACATCCGGATAGAAGGAATCTCTCGACCGCACCGCCGACCGCTTTGTTCCGCCAGAGAAACTTGAGGCCACTGACGTGCCGAGGAGAATCTGCCGGTGGGTTTCCCGCCACCCGAAGACCAGACGCAGGACCACTAAACACCCTTGCTGGGCCACAGTTCTTCATAGACTCTTTCCGTTCCCGAACTATCGAAATCGAGGTGCCCCGCATGCCTCATCCTCGCAGGACGCCTGACTCGTCGTCGACGAGCACCGCCAGGACCAAAGCTGCTGCCTCAACACCACCAAACTTCACTTTCTTCAAGGTCCATCGGCGATCCGTGGCTCCTGCTTTAAAGGGAGTCACTCGAGAAGGATCCTTCGACGCCTCCTCAAGGAACTCTGCTATCCCAGGTACATTGGGGTGGTAGAAACATTTTACAAGGGAATACGACTAATTGAACAATATATGGACTGGGCTTGTAATATATCTATTTTACAGGTTGCCCAGGTTGTGGGGGGAGGGGATCTCCACACACAACTGTGTCTAGGTAACGGGCCAGAATTCTGCCAATTGTTCACCGCTTTCCTCCTATGTCTATTGTTGGTTACCTTTATTAATTGATGTGTGACATTTAACAAGAGTACAATTGATGCACTTTAATGAAATCTGATAATTGTGGTACAACTTAGAACTGTATATATTTGCCATTGTAGATTAACTGAGCACAAAGTGAGTTATTGTGATTGTGCATATACCCTTGAACCTTAATTATATGAAGCTGTTTTCACTAATACAGTGTGCGGACATTCGTTTGTGGGTGCTTGGGGACACTGTACTTAAGAACCAGCCTGCATCACCTCCTGAGAAGCTAGGCCTCAATTGCTCGTCCATTGCTACCAACAATAGAGAATTTTGGCTGGGGTCCTCTGTGCCTCTCCTCTACCATATAGAGAGCAGGAGTACAGACACCCCATCCAGTCTTTACACAGCTCTCCTACTCAAGGCCCAATCAATGGCTCAGGAAGTTCCTAGAAGGCTGGCTCAATGCCTATTAATCCCCCAAAGACAAGACTATGGTACTTTGAAGAGGCCCTGTCCCCGGGGTGCACTTTTGGAACCATGGCGAATTAGGGCCCCATCTCCGCATGCTTCTTGAAAGAACCCCTGCTTAAGTACATGGTTCTATACTATGCCAGATCAGCATTTGCTGTGTCCTCATCACAGGGGTGGGTTGGTTAGTGTTTTTAATTTCTTTTTTGCACTTTTGATTGGTTAATGAATATATTTCTAGAACCTTTATTGGCCGTTTTTAATTTTGGGTTGCAGGACTTACTTTAACACCACTCCTGAGAGCATAGCCTGCCCAGACCCATGTTACCACAATAGGTTTAGAGGCATACCCATCAGACTGTCTTTCACTTTTATGATTCGGATCACTGGTTGTTTAGTAATAGTCTGGTGCTAAGAAGAGACTGTTCATCTAACTCCTGCTGAGCAGTAGTCATTTCATCGCAAGGAGAATTCAGCAGTTTGCCTCCTGATCTTAGTCCAAGCACACTCTTTGAATGATGTGACAGATTCCACCAGAGGTTTGTCTTGATCTCCTGTTGTGGCATCATGCAGACAACAATCATGAAGGTTCCCCCTGCGCTGGGTTCTCCATTGAACACCATTACAAACGTTGGTCCTCCAAGCAAAGCCCATCAATGTACCTTGCTTATTCTCAAAGCCTTTTGCCACAACAGCAAGTCTGGATGGTCAACACCCTTAGCATGCTTTACTTGAAAATAAAGGGAGGCACCAGGACTCCCTTCAAACCCTCCTGGCAATGGAGTTGTGGGAATAGACCCTAGGCCACAGCATTTTTCTTCAATCTCTCTCAAGCTCCTGAACGATAGGGCTAACTTTGCATGTCCCGCCCTCCCGAATAACAAATTAATGTGCCGTCTGGAGATTCTAGCCCACATTTCATCAGTAGGGCACTCCCAAAGTGGACCTCTTCGCAACCCACCTCACCTCTTCGCAACCCACCTCGATAAATGTTCTCCATTTGCGGCATGGCAGTTAAAGATCTGCAAGTCTTCAACTGAACATTCTAAACACCTACAGCTCATGTTAGTTTGCTGACGAACAGGAACAGCTGATTAGACAGATACTGGAACAAATCTAGACAAAAAGAAAAAAAAAAGCCTACCTCAAAATTCTACTTCCATTAAGTTGCAAACGGAAAAGGTTCATTGCTGAAGCCAAGTCACTCTTCTACATGCAGTACATTTCTACCCCTCTAAACAAACCCATTTACCTTTTAGACCCAGTGAAGCACTGCCTTAATCTTTAAAAGGTGGAAACTCAACATTTCACCAATACCTGTTGTATTATTAATGCCCATTTCATTGACAAGAATGACAACCCCACATGTAACTACCGACAACACCATCTGATGAGTCATCTCCCTGTATGTACCGATTTATTCCTTAATGGCTTGCATTCCCATTCCATATACAGTGATTAACTAGGCTTAGGTTGCTACAAAACCAGCTTTTTATGCTGCTATTTCAGCTAGTTTGGAAAAGGTTAACACCTTCTGCACTACTGCCCCTATGTTCTGCTATAAAGTCCCCATCTCTTGGCAGTTTTCCAATCTCCCACAAAACAAGGCTGGCATTCCCTCTACTAAAAATAAATAAAAATTCATTGGACCTGCTACTCTTATAAAAAATCCAGCTTTTGCAGTTATCGCGCACTAAAATTAATCATATTTTAGATACAGATAACCTGCTGGTTGGTTCTCATTGATTTATCCAATGCCTTGACAAGGTGTACCATGACACTTATTTTGGCTGAGTTGATGGCCACCTTTTGAAATGGTTTTGTTCCCATCTGTCGTTTTGAACTCATGCCATTGAGGTCGGCACTGCTCAATCCCTGCCATTATCAATCTCAAGTTGTGTACATTTACACCAAATATGCGCTTTATCTTCTGTTATGCAACTTGGTGACATTGTACACAGAGCAAATTAAAATTCCATTAATATGTGGATGTCCCTCTTAAGAACACACTAAAGATATTGGCTTCTAAATAGATACTCTATTAATAATCGAATAAATAAGTGTTACAAGCAGCACAATCATCTTACTTTATTACTTAAAGAAACCCCCTTATGCCCTCTGATCTGTTTGTAAGCATGATCCAGGCTTTCGGAAACCCAACCATACAAAGAAGGCACAAAAGTGACAAAGAACTTTAAAGAGAAGAACAAGTTACTTCTTACCTGGTAACGTTCTTTCGATGGTATGTTCCTCCGACATATTCCTTGTCTTGATGGATCACTTCCAGCTTGCTGGCCTCGGAAAATGTTCAGTAGAGGGTGCTGCGCGTCAACATCCCTCGAGTCGTTGTCCCTCGACAGCCTCCGTATCTGCGCCGACGTCATCATGCGTATAAATAGACTCGCGCAGCGTCCGTTGCTCAGTTCTGTTTTGTTTTGTAGCTTGGAATTATCAGTTCATGAATTGGTTATTGACCTTGAAGGAGCGTAAGCTGCAACCACAAGGGAAGTTTTACTGAGGGGATGGATGGGAGGGGCGATAAGGAATACGTCGGAGGAACATCCCATCGAAAGAACGTTACCAGGTAAGAAGTAACTTGTTCTTCGAAGGGATTGTGTCCTCCGATGTATTCCTTATCTTGATAAGACTCCCATAGCAGTGGTGTGCAAACAGAGGTGGGAGTAAAATTGTCATATTCCATTTTAAGAGTGTAACACAGCTTTGCCAAATCTAGTCTCTTGACTAGGAGGAATCCAGATTGTAGAATTTAGTAAAGGTATGTGCGGACGACCATGTGGCAGCCGCACATATGTCTCGAATCGGTACCCCTCTCTGGAGGGCCGAGGAGGCTGCGATATCCCTGGTTGAATGAGCCCTACGATTTTGAGGGGGCTCTTTCCCTGCCAATTTGTAACATTCTAGAATGGCTAAGATAATCCATCTGGAGATGGTCTGTTTTGTAATTGGCAATCCTAATTTGTGCCCTGTGTAACCTATGAACAGTTGGTCTGCTTGCCTGATCCTAGCCAGTCTGCCGATATAAAAACTGAAGGCTCGCCTTGGATCCAGCCTATGTAGCCTCTCTTCCTCTTTCCCTGGATAGGGAGGAGGATAGAATGAGGGTAAGGTTATTTTCTGAGTGATGTGGAATTCAGAAATCACCTTTCGGAGGAAATTAGGCTTCACTTGCAGGACAACTTTGTCCTTGTGAAAAATTGTCTGAGGAGGTTTGCAAGATAGGGCTTGTAAATCACTCACCCTCCTGGCCGATGTCAAAGCCACTAATAAGACAGTTTTAAGGGTGAGAAATCTAAACGAACAAGAGTGGAGTGGTTCGAAAGGAGTACCCATCAGGACATTAAAAACTAAATTTAAGTCCCATAAGGGAACTTGGAACGGTCTTGGGGGATCGACATTAGTTAACCCCTTCAGAAATTGTATTACTAATGATAATTTGAAATATGATGGCTCCTCTGCAGTGCGCTTGAAGATAGACAGCGCTGCAAGGTAGCCCTTGATTGTACCAACTTGAAGGCCTGAATTCCCCAAATAGAGTAGAAAGGATAGCACCATTGTCATACCACATGAAAAGTGGTCAATATTCTTTTCTCTACACCAGCTGCAGAATTTGTTCCAGTGGCAGCAGTATAAAGTCTTTGTTGCTGGCCTTCTGGCTGAAAGCAACACCTCCATGAAGTCATCTGGGAGGTCCCAATCCTTGTATCTCAACCTTTCAGAAACCAAGCGCGAAGGTTGAGGGTTCTGATGTCTGGATGGAGAACCTGACCTCCCTTCTGTGAGAGAAGATCCTCCCTGTGCGGAAGACGAATTGAGGGCAGATGGACATGTCCAGAAGGTCCGGCTACCACGTTCTCCTGGCCCAGTCTGGGGCAATTAGGATCATAATCTTCCATAATCTTCTCAACCTCCTGATCATCTGAGGAATGACAGTGACCGGAGGAAACGCGTACAGAAGTGAAAACTTCCAGTCGCCTACGAACGCGTCCCCTAGAGCTCCTCTCAGGGGAAATTCCCTTGAACAAAACCGATTGCACTTCCTGTTGATACTAGTGGCGAACAGATCCACTTCAGGGCTTCCCCAAAGGGCGAAGTTCTCTTGAAGGACTTCCTGAGCTATCTCCCACACGAGAGACTTTTCTGCCTGCTCAGAGCGTCCGCTGTCAAGTTCTTCTCTCCGGCTAAGTGAACTGCCGATAGAGAGATTCCTTCTTGGATTGCCCAAAACCAGAGCTGCATTGCCTCTCTGCACAGAGGCAGTGATCCTACGCCTCCTCTTGTTGAGATGCATGGCCACTGTGTTGTCCGTCATCGGGACATTTCTCTCTTGTACAGATGGCAGAAAAGCCTTCAGCCCTAGTCCGATTGCTCTCAGCTCTAACAGGTTGATATGTAGTCTGGACTCCGATGGAGACCAACGACAGCCGATTGTCAAGTCGTTGGCATGGGCTCCCCACCCCGTGAGTGAGGCATCCGTGACTACTGTTATCTCCGGCCATGGTTGCCAAAAGAGTTCTCCTTTCAAAATGTTCTCCTGACGGGCCCACCACTGAAGGTCTCGAGCCACCTTGTCCGGAACCTGAAGGAGATCTGTCATTCTCCCTGAGAATTGCAACCACTGAGTTCTTAGTGCCCACTGGAGAGCTCTCATTCTCAGGCGAGCCTCTGGCACAAGGAAAATGCAGGATGCCATGAGGCCTAGCAACCTCAGAGTCGAAGGCTGGGAGACGTTGGGCATTTTGAAACTTGGTGACCATCTGCAGAATATCTTGAGCCCTCATCTCTGGTGGCGAGGCTTTCCCCAGGGAAGTGTCCAGGACCGCTCCAATGAACTGGAGTCTCTGTGATGGTATCATCTGTGACTTCTTTAATTTGAGGGAGAAGCCCAGTTTGTGAAGGAAGTGGCAGACATAATCTAGTTGGATCTGAGCTTGTTCCGAAGATACTGCTCTAATCAACCAATCGTCTAGGTAGGGGTAGACGCGGATCCCTTCCCTCCTTAGACTTACAGTCACTATCGGCATTAGCTTGGTGAAGACCCTCGAGGCGGACGTCAGCCCAAATGGCAGTACTCAAAATTGAAAGTGAGAGTTGCCAATTGCGAACCTCAGGTATTTCCTGTGTTTGAGATGGATTGGCACATGGAAATAAGCATCCTGAAGGTTTAGAGATACCAGCCAGTCCTGATGCTGGAGGGCCTGAAGGATCTGAGAGAGAGTTACCATCTTGAACTTGTCCTTCCTGAGGAATGTGTTCAATTCAATTCTCAGTCCTCCGTCCTTCTTCGGTATCAAGAGGTAGGGGGAATACCAACCCTTGTTCCTCTCTGCTACAGGTACCGGTTCTATGGCACCTTTCGCCAGCAGGTCTAGAATCTCCTGCAAAAGCAGCGGATCTGGAAACTTCAAAGAGTTGTTCCCCGGTGGATGACTGAGGGGTGCGTAGAAAAGGCAGGCAGTAACCTTGGGCAACTGTCTCCAATGCCCAAGCATCGGACGTAATAGCCTGCCTTTCTGTCAGATGTTGAGTTAACATGCCTCCTACTGGTGTTTTGTGAGGAGAGTCAGCGGCTGATGCAGATGCCGAGGGTAAAGAGGCACCTGCTGCGGCTTTTGTACTTTTAACCCGTCCACCTCGGGTGAATTTCCTTTGGCCTCTTTGAGCCGGCTGTCCCTTGCTCTTCCGAATGCGGAATAGAAACGAAAGGACCTACCTCTCCAAGAGGTTCCTGAGGGGCGATAGGGAGTTTGATGGATTGCAGCTCCAAGGGATTTTGCTGCTGCCTTAGATGTTTGTAACTTCTCTAGACTGTCATCAGCCTTTTTACCAAATAAAGAAGAGCCGTCAAAGGGCATAATCAAAAGTCTGGTCTGTACATCTGGAGCAAAACCAGACTTTCGTAACCATGCAAACCTGTGAATTGTAGTACTTGCTGCCATGGCCCTGCTGATACTGTCAGCAGAATCAATGCCAGTTTGAAGGGATTTGCACAGGTCAGCCGCTGATGAAGAACACTCCCAAAGTGTATGGCTGAATCTTGCGAGCGTACAAGTAGCATTAATGGATTTAAGTGCCATGCTACATGCAGAAAAGACCTTTTTTTAACATGGCTTCAAATATCTTATCATCCCTGTCTTGTGGAACAGTAGGGTATGCAGATCTACTGTTCGATGAAGTTGCTGCTTGAACAACCAGACTCTCTGGAGTTGGATGTTTTGACAAATATTCAAGGTCAGAAGCAGATACCCTATATTTGGCAGATAGTTTCTTGTTGACTGCCGGGATAACCTCAGGAGTTTCCCAGTTGGACGATATTTTCCTCTGCAATGCAGTATGGAATGGAACCACAGGATCTTCCTGTGGGCCTTTAATCAAGATGTCTGTTAAGATCATCTTGTTGAAAAGTAGATAAAGGTGTAGACCAACCCATGAATTCTATTATTCTGGCCATTAAAGTTCTATAAGGGGTCTCAGCATGTTCCCCTTGGTCTGGTTTGGCAAATTCTGCTTCTGGGGAAGTATCCAACCCACTTGCATCATGCAAGGAATCTTGCAGGTCCTTCAACCTATTTTCTTCAGAGATAAATTCCTCTGGTACAGGTGTTGTAGTTCTCTGCAACCCAAAAGGTCTTTCCTGATCAGAATCCTCATCTTCTTTATAAATGGAAGACAAGGCATTGAAATATTCTGACCTTGGAAAAGGCTTAAAACCCATTTCTAAAGCAGAAGGGGCTGAGAAAACGTCGACGTTGTCGACGCAGAAGTCAAAGGCTTCGAAGAAATCGAAAAGGTATGAAGCGACCTCGAAGAACTCGAGCGGATCGGAATCCTACTCAGATTCATCAAGGTTATCGACATTCGAGGTCATGATGGGAGCCCTCGGTACGACAATTGACTGCGAAGTAGTTACAGTTGTAGGTTTCTCCTTTATTGGCGTCGAGGACGGCATCGATTCGACCGATCTATGCGTCATCGGCCCTTCGATAATGGCGTTGACGCAGATTTATGAGTTGAAGGGGCCTTCGACGAAGACATCGATGATGCAGTCTTACTGCTTTTTCTCGAGGGTTCGGGAACGCTCTCGAGCAGTTTCTTTCGCCGGGTGCAACGACTCGCGGCGTTTCGACTTTTCGGGTCTTTCACCCAGGGTATCACCTTTAGCCGTCTCCAAGGGGGTCGAGGCCGCTTTCTCGAAGACGCTAAGCATCTTTTTACGGAGTTCCTCCAACTTGGCTGGAGAGCCATGTTTTGTGGGGCAGGTGACCCTTTCAGGTGAAACAGAAGACGAAGAAGAGAGATCTTCGACGCTTCTTTTTCGAATGTTTGGATCTCGAAGAGTGATGGGAACTACTTCGAGACCTCGAACGAGAATGTTTACCGTGACGGCGAGGAGACGAATGTCTCGACTCTGCCGAGGAAACTTTCGAAGGAGTAGAAGTTTTAAGAGTCTTACGTCTTTCGAGCTTCCCCTTACGCTCCTTCAAGGCTTTCGCCGTTATGGACATGCAGTCCTCGCATTCTGAACAATGGTGCTCCGATCCCAGGCACCACAAACTGATCCTGTGAGGATCCGTCAAGGACATTTTCTTTCCACAATCTCGACACTTTTTGAAGCTGGACCGTGGTGTCGACGGTTCAGATGAGGAAGCCATCGAAACAAGTAAGATATACTCGAGGAATAAGTATAATATACTTTGACTAACAAACTGAGCAACACGATTCAGAGGCCCACGAGGCACGGAAAAACGGAACTGAGCAATGGACGCTGCGCGAGTCCATTTATACGCATGATGACGTCGGCGCCGATACCAAGGCTGTCGAGGGACACTGACTCGAGGGACGTCGACGCGCAGCACCCTCTACTGAAATAAATTTCCAAGGCCAGCAAGCTGGAAGTGATCTATCAAGATAAGGAATACGTCGGAGGACACAATCCCTTCTAAATTATATTTTTTGCGCTATGGAAATTAAGTTATGGGGAAGGGAACCCTGAGACGTGAAAACTTTATTGACTTGAGACTGGAGTCTCAAGGTTCTTTTGTGCTTGGAACTGTGTTACTTGCAACCTGGGGAGGGGAACCCCAAGTACTGGTTAAAACTGCATTATTCTGAACTCCAGGTAATTGAGACTTTTGCAGAACTGTTTTATACTTGGGGAAGGGAGCTGAAAAGAAGCTGTGAGCTGGAATAGGCTCAGAACTTTAGGTTGGAACAGTTTCTTTTGGTTGCCGATATCCCTGTATAGATTAGCTGTGAGAGCAAGTATAGGTTTCGGACACAGAGATTCTGCAGCTGACCTCTTGGACTCAGACTTTCCTTAGTTTTATTTAGGTAGGTAAATCCTCACCTTCGCATAGGGCAGTTTTGTCCGGATGGAAAAAGACTTAATAAAAGTGTATTGACTTTTGAATCTGTTGTGTGTCTTGCTTCATGATGCCTTCACATAACATGAAAATCAGCCACGGTGATGGGAAGCAGGACACCCCCTAGTAAGTGAAACAGGTTAGATTACGGCTACCTCTCTAGAGATGAATCCCTTGGTGTGCTCCTTCAAAGAAATAGTATCCTTTCATAACCAAACTGGCTGCCTCAGGTCTCTAAATTCAATCTGGTGTTACACTTGTGCATACCAGGATTTACATACTTCTAAATTGGTCTTGAATCCAGTGGTAAAGTGCCATCTGACCTAAAGCAGTGTTCAAGAACATTTACTAAGAACTAAGCTAGATACAGGTCCAACCTCCCAGTTGTCCTTCATTGCTAGCAAATCACCCTCGAGTATGAACGAAATAGGTATGGCACACAGGAGCAAGAAAATGTCATTTGTACTCACACACAAACACGAGAGTGCGACTAGACCAACAAGGCCTTCTCTCTGACCAAATATAGACGCAAAGAGGAGTTAAACAGGGATGCCCATTGGCCCCGGCTCGGTTTCTTGCATTCTTACGAGACATCAAAAACTCAGGAGCGGGAATTCCGAAGCTTCCCTCCCAAAATGGGTAAAACCCAAATAGACTTTTGTATGCAGACGATCTGATACTCCTAGGCTATACGCCGATATGGTTACAACGTCAACTTAGTAACCTACAGGCATATATGGAAAAAAAAACCTATCTGGAGATCAATGAAAACAAAAACGAAATGTATGACTGTGTCCATAGGTATAAAAAAAAAGAAAAAAAATGAATAAAAAAAGGAAAAAATAAAACTAGCCTTGGACGGAAGACTGACAATGTTGTGGAGTTCAGATACCTGGGAGTGATTCTGGATAATTTCAAGAACGAGACAGGTACGCAAACATTTCTAAAACAAAAAAAACTAACGGCCCAAGGCTGCGCGATCGACAGGAAATTTGGCCGGTTTTCTTTGATTACGGTGATAAATTTCTACAAGATGAAGGTTGTTCCGACATTAATCTATGGTGCAGACGCAATGCCAAACATTCCAACATCTCTATGGCCTACTTTGGAGGCAAGTTTCTGGAGGTAAGTCCTAGGACTCCCAAATTGTGTCTCAATAGCTTGCATTAGAAAAGAACTAAGTCTACTTTCCCTTGCGGCCTCAGTTAGATGCAACTCTTTGATGCTTTATCGTAAATGTCAGTTGGCAGAAAAACCCTCACTTTACAACCTCATCTCGCAAGAAATTACAGATCCAAGCTGTAAGATGTTAAACAGGTGGTCACAACGGAACCGAGAAACTTTACTTGAGGTCTCTTCAGACGAAGAATAACTTAAAACCAATCCAGGGAAGGTCCTGGATAAAGTAAAAGAGCTAGATTGGATCAAGACTAATTGACAAGTCATCTCCCCCCAAATCCGAGAAAATTCAACTAGTCACAATCGTTCATAAAACAGTTCCCGTCTAAGCAGGCAAGGAACCTGTTCCTGAGAGCGAGACTGAACCCATTATGTACCAACAGAATTCTGTCTACACGTGGCCTGGCCACAATCGACGGATGCAGATTTTGTGGTTTACCTGAAGTGGTGGAGTCCGTCCGATATCTACTTCTCTCCTCTTCAGGCACTTCGAGGATCATAGGCCAGTACTTAAAGCACTTATTTTCGGATTTTGTATTATATGACGAAGACCTCTGCTGGTCAAGGATGATGGGTGAAAAGACCTTGTGGTTGTTGGCAACATACAAAATCTTACAACACATTCAAAAAGCTTTTCCCACGTCAAAAGAACTGGCAGCCAACTGAGGTATGTCGAGGGTTCGCCTTTGACAAGAGTGCTTCGTACTTAAAATTCTTCTGCCTAGACTGTTTTTCATTTTAGAGCTTCAGACTACTTAAGAACTAAAAGGTTCGTTTTTTCTCGTTTCTCCCCCCCAATCTTCTTTTCTTCTGCTACTTTTTTGTAAAAATCTAAGTGATTAAAAATGTTATATCACCACACGGTGTACTGCACTCCTAGTCCATAGGTCCCTGCTCCATACACCTTTTCCACTCTCCCCTTTAAGCATAGTCAGGTGCAACCTAGGCAGATGCAAAAGACTAGAATGATGGGACACAACTGGCAGAGGTGGTAATATGTTTATGAATGAACCTGGCCACACTGCAAGTTAGGCAAAACATGCCAAAAGTATGAAACAAAGCATTATATGGATTAGGACTATAGTACCCCCACTCAATCCCCTCAATTTGGCATCCTCCAGAATTTTAAGGCAAGTGTGATGAATCCGATGAGATCATCACTTCTCCGGGTGTGGCCACTCCCCATGTAGCCAGGGGACGGCAACCGCTAACAGATCCTGAGCCTGGGGGCGGCTATATGAGTGAGGACCACGTGGGGGTAGGCGACCCTCAGGGGGAATAGCATGGCATTGGATGAAAACACATATCCTCCTTGCCCTTTTCGGGATATCCCCTCCATGTCTCATGCATTTATGGTTTATTGTGCTAGCTCCCATCAGTCACCTATAAACATTACTGATAATACTTGTCAAAGTAATCTGCCCATAACCGTTTCTCAATCCCATACATATGAGGGTGCTGGGACAAGGAAGAGGACCGGAGCAATGCAGGTGACCATGAACCCAACGCAACAGTCTAATCTCTGGAAAGCGCTCCACTTTGCCAGGAAGCTTAAATTCACCCCGGCTGACAGAGAAGAATAACCAGAACGGAAAGGGAAAAGGCTGGAGCCGGGTGTCACTGCAAGCTGGAGAGATGCTGGTCAGCACGCTGGGGAGAGCGGTGCTGGAGAAAAGCCTGCCGGCTTGAGGAGAAAGCAAATAAGCGGCCCGCTGCCAGAAAGTAAGAGGCAGCAGGAGCAATGTACCACAGAATGAGGTACAAAGGAACAGCAGCTGACGGTCCGCACACTAGATCGGCAACCCGAAAGGAGAGCGAGAACCGCGAGAGACCACTATAGCATCCAGTAAGCCCAAGGAAGGAGAGCGGGTTACCGGGTTGCTTGAGGGTGAATGCTGATTCACACAGTTAACAAAAGAGACGCCAAGTGAAGTCTGTAAAGTGTTGAAAGGGGCTTTGAGGCAGGCCGTGAACAGGTCGCTTTTCTCACATGAAAGTGAAACAAACTAACTGTTAAAACAAGATTTCAAAGCAATATTGGGCAAATAGAACTAAGGGCAAGAAGAAAGAAAGCTGCGTACAAGTCCTAGCAGGAGAGTATACAAGTCAAAATCTAATATTTTAAAGACTGCAAGTCAAAAGCTTGGGGACGTACATACCAGACCTGGCAGTAAAGTATACCAGGAAAAGTTCACTTTCAACATATAGAAAGCCCCAAGAAAGATTCATGCCCTAGGGACCGTGAAGTAGATCTGCAAGACGAAAAGGAGCCTTGGTAGGGGAGTATACTAGGCATTGTGCGGGCCTGGGACTTGCCTTTGAATTACATCATTTCTTTTGAAAAAGGGCATCATAAGGAAGCTGTATGCCTTTGTGGAAGAAACCAGAGCGAAGGGAGTTATCACCTGGAACTGTGAACCTTGTTCATTTGGAACCTTTTGAGTTTACCATTTCTTTTTAACTTGAACATTTGTGCACTTACTAGGCCAGAGATAATACCCTTCGCACCTTAGAATTACTTTTGAAGTGCGAGTTGTGTTATACCTGTTCAAGGGATTCATTCTCTGGGCCTTGTGCAATCTTTACTTTACACTACTCAATTTTGACTGGGATTGACTGAGGGCATCATGCTGTGGAATGAAACCTCTATTTTGATTGGTGCATTTTACTGAGAAAGGAGGCCATGTTCACAAGATTGTTTGAAACTTTTAGCCTAACAAATCTGTGCCAGGTTTGTAAGAGGAATGTTGATGAGAAGCTCAAAGTACAACTCTTTAATCAAGTGGAATATCACATTAAGTTCCCACCTGCATTTCACGTCCTTTAAGTCTTTCACCTACAAGGCATTGCAGGTACCCAGGTTCAACAATTCTTTAAGGCCTTAAGAGGATTCCATCCCTGCACTTTATCAGCAGTGGAAATGCAGGCACTTAGAAAACACTCTTGCCCTCTACCCCCATGATCCCCCAAAAGCAGCATGGCAACTTTCAGATGTTGATATAGTTTGTACACTTCAGAGGGACAGCCGCCTCCAGGACTGAGAAACCTGAAGGTGTCTCACCCTCTAGTCCGGGAGGTGGCCAGGACACGGCCATCGTCTTTGGGTCCAGTTCCTGAGGGTTGACCAGTGCGGGAGGATCACCTGGATGGGGGATCCTCAGGGAGTGTAAGTGGGACATCGGAATGCGGTATCCCCTTCCCTAGAACACCTTTACCCAATACTACCAGGTAGGATACTAGGGATTCAACCCCCCCACAACCCCCACACTTTCTGACAAACACTTTCTCACAGACAACTCACTGTGAGGGGAAACGGAGTAACACGCAAGCCGCATATCTGACATGTCCGAACACGATGGTCAGGCAATTACTGATCATCACACACACCCGACTTCCATCACACTTCCCCACACGGATAAAAGGCTGAACATGAGAGCACACTCTGAGCGAGGCAAAGCACACGAGGAAGCAGCAGTTGCAAGATGGCAGTTTAATACAAGGCGAAAGGCGGAGAGACCGGAAAGGAACACAAAGTAAGAGCCCTTGACCCATTCCCCGAAAGACTAACTTTTAAGAGCCTACAAAAACAGAGAAACTTAAGACCGGGAATAAAAGCTGAAGAAGCTGCCATTGTGTGTAGAAGGTACCCGGGCTCTCTTGCGTCAATAGTCAAGGCGGGGAGAAGCGGTTGCCGCTGTGGTACTGTCCTTGGCTGCCACAACAAAGAAAAGCCAGTGAAGGCAGCACAGCTGGTGAGTTGGGGAGACTGTTACCAACCTGGGTTGTCTGGTACACAAGGTTACAAGCGGCAAGATTGTATGAAGAAATCGGAATACAGTGTTGGGAAGAATTCCAATTTCTGTGCCAAATCCCTTCAACCTTGGAGAGCCTTTTTCTTGTGTGAACTACTGTTCCCAAGAATCGTCTAGTGAAATTGACTTTACTGACCTTTTCTTTTTGTAGGTCCCAGCACACAGCCTCTTGTGTGGAGTGCTGGGGGGCGTTGCCTAGTAGCACCTTATCCTACATTCTCATGTAAAAGTTTTTATGTTACCCTCCCAAAGGGAGCACCTTGAATTGGTAGTGTTCTCCTGCAATTTGAAAGCGTAAATACTCGGTGTGCTGGGAACATTAAAATATGAAAAGTATTTATCTTTCATATCCAATGTTGCCATGTAATCCCCCGGTTTTAAGAGAGGAATTACTTCCTGAAGCGTTGTCATTCAAAACATTTGAGGCTTGACATACGTGTTCGCTGGGTGCAGGTGTAGTACTGGGGCGCATTGTTGGGTCTTTATTTGGCACAAGGAAGTACCTTGAATAAATGACCTGGTTTACTGGGACGATATCTATTGCGTCCTCTTCCAGCAGACGTTCAACCTCTGGTGGCATTTTTGTGTGTCCTGGCGGGTGGATGGTCTTCGCAGCAGCTCTATGCAGGATCCGCCCGCCACGGTGGATAACACCCACTTGTCCGAAGCGATCCCCCTCCCACGCGTGGGTAAATTGTGAGATGAGACCTCCTACTGGAGTGGCATGGGAGGGAAGCTGAAACGGGGCGTCATTGCTTGGGTTGAGTGAAGCCTCTGGCAGAGGAGGCTCTACCCCTGCTCCATTTTGTAGCCTCTTTGAAAGTTGGAGGAGGACTGTCGCTGTGAGGTGCCACACAATGGGGATTGGCTGCCTTGATCATAACCGGAGGAGCGTTGTGGGCCCTGGCCACGGAACCTTCTAGTGTTACAAGACCCAATTTGGAGGAAAGGTTTGTTGCATAGTTGTCCAAGGGTGTCGTATTCTTCATTTGGCACTTTTCATGGCATCTTCGACTGCCTTGCCCGAAAAGGGCATTAGGTGCAATGGCCATGTTGAGGAACGTGGCCTACGTCTAGTTTGAACCGTGACTGCCTTCGCTTAATGTGCCCTCAGCTATGATGCGGCCTGAATTGTCAGCCGCATCTAGGTTGTTTTTAAACATGCAGTTAGCCAGCCACCTGCTTGCCTTCTGACAGTTTTTAGAAGTTGTGACTTAGGAGCTCTGGGACTGCCTCCATTTGTTATTCCAGCTGTTGTAACAATTATGGCAATCATAGCTAGCCAGGAGGGTGGTATTGTTGGCTATTCTAGTTTGGTAGGCAGCCGAGGAAGCCACTTTTCTGCCAAAGGTATAGATCTTCTTTTATCAGGCGGGAATTCTGCAGAGTCTAGAGGTGTGCCCGGCGTTTTCCTTGTATTGGCGACAACCAGGAAATCAGGTTTAAGCAGACCTCCGATTTACAGAGGGTCGGTGGAAGCTCCACAGATTATTTTCTCAATGCTGGGGCTTGGCCACTCTTGTAAGGTTTGGTGTAAGGAGAGAAGGCTGAATACACCTTTGGATAGATTGTAGGATGGGGATACATTGTGTGGCAGATTTCTTGTCTACAAGAATGTCCTTCACAAAATCCGTGTCAATTTGGGCCTCCTAGGTGTCCATTTTGAAATGCTGGGCGGACTTGAGAAGTAGCTCATTATACTGGAGCCGATCGCCAACTTGAGAGTCAGCCACTGGCTGATCTTGATGGTCTGGTGACTGGAGGATGCAGATGTCATCTTCATAGTACTGGTCCTGGACATACTGGTCCCCTTGATCTCACTGAGATCCAGTATCCTGAGAACCCGAGGAGTAACAAAGATCCTGCGAGGGGTCTGTAAGGAGGCCTGGGTTTGGGTGGAAGTGCTGGGCTGTGAAGTGTCCAGATGTGGCTTTTTAGCAGCTAGTTCATCCCTGGCCACTCCTTTCTGTGTAGGGCCCTGAAGGTTCTTGAGTTCCTCAGGGTGCCTGTCCATGAAGTCCACAAATCAGGACATTCTCCTCATAACCCTATCAAAGCTCTCTGGGGTCCACTCAGTTGATTTCGGAAAAACTGAGGGGGTAGGCGTTTGTTGCAAGGGTGTAGGGTCCTTGTGATGCAGTCCTTGAAATTGTGCTTTCAGAGGAAGAAGGGTTGCTATCTTGCCAGGTAGAGGGCTTGGACGGTAGGGGCGTAAACATTTTTGCGGTTGTCGATTTTAAAGGTGTAACTGGGACATGTTCCCTAATTTTGGACATGGAGGCAATGGGGGGCCGAAGCGCCTTTTGATGGATGCCCTTCGGCGTGTGAAAGGAGTGCTTTTTTTTAGGCGCAGTACCTGAAATGGCTTTCAGCACCTGTTTCGGAGGCCTGTCGTGCAGCAAACGTGAGCACTATGAAAGACGACAGGGATGACTTAGAGGACCCCTCCTTTGACACTGTGTGGCATTGAACGGTCGGCCGTAGGGTGTGTGCTTAGCGTGGCGAGAAGTGAGTGTGTGTGCCTGAGCCGCCGGGCGGATTTCTCCCTCACAGGATCGCTGGCCTGCTTGTTGGAGCTGGGGGTTTGCACATGGGATTCCACTGAACACTCACTGGATTCCCCTGCCACGTCTATGGAGACCTCAGCCTGCATGGCATAGCATTTGGTTTGACAGTCATTTAGGGTTTTCGGGCAGAAAAGTCTGCAGGACGAGCAGTTTTTCTCAGGGTGATCACATGGCAGACAGCGATTGCACACCTTGTGCGTATCTTTCAAGGGGTATTTCCTGTTGCAGGAAGGGCTACATTTAAATGGAGTAATGTCCATTGCTAGTGAAAGGGCAGCGCAGCGATAAAGGGAAGATAAGGTGCCAGAAGAGGCAAACTCTAAAATTTAAGAAGTGTATGACCTCGCCCTACTGTGAAGGGGTGAGGCCTGTGTAGACCAGTCTTCGTTAGTTGAGGCAGTGGAGCGTCGATGACGATTTAGCTATCCTTCAAAGGCCACCGAAGCAGTTGGTAGTGCCGCCAGCGGTTGTAGAAAGAATAGTAAGAAAGTCTAAAATTGAATTTTTAAGCAAATGCGTTAGCTAATAGCAAGAAGAACTCTGCAAAACTATCGAACGACGACGATGGTGGAAAAATAAATCCCGAGGGCCCTAGACACATAAAGGACCATGGGTACATTAGATGCCTCACTAGGGATAGTATTACTGAAACACCCAGTCAACGTCCTTCGAGTTTCGAAAACCAATCATGTAATACTCTCCGACTACCACTAGATGTCGGGCTATGCATAGCATGTGATCTAAGCACATCCACAAGCCTCAGAAGAACAAGTTACTTCTTACCTTGTAACGTTCTTTCGACGGGATGTTCCTCCGACGTATTCCTCATCTTAGATATCTCCTTCCAGCTCTGCTGGCCTCGGAAAATGTTTTCTCTCTAGACGGCGCTGCACATCGACGTCCTCCGAGTCGATGTCCCTCGACAGCCGCCGTATCGACGTCATCCTGCCTATAAAGGCCGCGCGCAGAGTCCGTTGCTCAGTTCCGTTTTGTAGCCCACAATAATACTTTCTGGACTAAACTAATCACCCTGAAGGAGCGTAAGCTGCAACAACAAGGGAAGTAGAACTGCGGGGATGGATGGGAGGGTCGATGAGGAATACGTCGGGGGAACATCCCGTCGAAAGAACGTTACAAGGTAAGAAGTAACTTGTTCTTCGAAGGGATTGTGTCCTCCGAAGTATTCCTCATCTTAGATAGGCTCCCATAGCAGTATTCTATTATCGGAGGAGGGAGTACTGACTTCACGCTGTCTTCTATTGATGAATAGAATGCAATACAGCCCTTCCAAACCTAGTCTCTTGACTGGAGGAGGAATCCAAATTGTAAAAACGTGTAAAGGTATGGACAGACAACCATGTAGTGGCCGCACAGATGTCTTTAACCGGCACGCCTCTTTTGAGGGCCGATGAAGCTGCAATACCTCTGGTCGAATGAGCCCCAAGGTTTTGAGGGGGCTCTTTCCCTGCCAGTTAATAACATTCCAGAAAGGCTAGAATGATCCATCTGGAAATGGTCTGCTTAGTTATTGGTAACCCCAGCTTGTGACCTGCGTAACCTACAAACAGCTGGTCTGCCTGTCTTATCCTGGCTAGTCTACTGATGTAAAAACTTAAAGCCCTCCTAGGGTCTAGCCTGTGTAACCGCTCTTCCTCTTTCCCCGGGTGAGAAGGAGGATAGAAAGATGGTAGAGTAATCTTCTGAGTGATATGGAATTCAGAAACCACCTTTGGGAGGAAATTAGGCTTCACTTGCAGGACAACTTTGTCTTTGTGAAATATTGTGCGAGGGGGTTTACAAGAAAGAGCTTGTAATTCGCTCACCCTTCTAGCAGATGTAAGTGCTATTAATAAAACAGTTTTAAGGGTAAGGAATCTTAACGAACAAGAATGGAGAGGTTCGAAAGGTGTGCCCATCAGGAAAGTTAGTACTAAGTTTAAATCCCATAGGGGAACTTGGAATGGTCTTGGGGGAAAAACATTGGTTAACCCCTTTAGAAACTGTATTACCAAGGGTAATTTGAAATAGGATGGTTCTTCCGCAGTACGCTTAAAGATGGATAGCGCTGTGAGATAGCCCTTAATGGTGCCAACTTGAAGGCCTGAATTTGCCAAATATAGTAGGAAGGACAAAACCATTGGTGTACCACATGGAAAAGGGTTGATATTCTGTTCTCTACACCAGCTGCAGAATCTGTTCCAACGTCAGCGGTATAAAGACTTTGTTGCTGGCCTCCTTGCCGAAAGCAACACCTCCATAACATCATCAGGGAGGTCCCAATCCTTGTACCTCAGCCTTTCAGAAGCCAAGCGTGAAGGTTGAGGGTTTTGATGTCTGGATGGAGAACCTGACCTCCCTTCTGTGAGAGTAGGTTCTCTCTGAGTGGAAGTGGAATTGGAGGGCAGATGGACAAGTCTAGAAGGTCCGGGTACCACGTTCTCCTGGCCCAATCCGGGGCAATTAGGATCATGGTTCTCCGGAATCTTCTCAACCTCCTGATCATTTGAGGAATGACAGGGACCGGTGGGAACGCGTACAGAAGCGGAAACTCCCAGTCCACTATGAACACGTCTCCCAGAGCTCCTCTCGGGGGAAATTCCCTTGAGCAGAACAGGTCGCATTTCCTGTTTAGGCTGGTGGCGAACAGATCTACCTGAGGGGTTCCCCAAAGGGCGAAGATCTCTTGAAGGGCTTCCTGAGCTAGCTCCCACTCGTGGGAGACTGTGTTCTGCCTGCTCAGAGCGTCTGCTGTCAAGTTCTTCTCTCCGGCAAGGTGAACTGCTGATAGAGAGATTCCTTCTTGGATTGCCCAAAACCAGAGCTGCATCGCCTCTCTGCACAGGGGTAGTGATCCTACGCCTCCTCTTTTGTTGAGGTAATGCATGGCCACCGTGTTGTCCATCATTATCAGGACGTTCTTCCCTTGTACAGCTGGCAGGAACGCCTTCAGCGCAAGTCTGATGGCTCTCAGCTCTAACAGGTTGATATGTAGTCTGGACTCCGATGGAGACCAACGACCGCTGATGGTCAAGTCGTTGGCGTGGGCTCCCCACCCCGTGAGTGAGGCATCCGTGACTACTGTTATCTCCGGCCAGGGTTGCCAAAACTGTTCTCCTTTCAGAATGTTCTCCTGACAGGCCCACCACTGAAGGTCTCGAGCCACCCTGCCGGGAACCTGAAGATCTGTCATTCTCCCTGAGAATTGTGACCACTGAGCCTCAGTGCCCACTGGAGGGATCTCATTCTCAGGCGAGCCTCTGGCACTAGGAAAATGCAGGATGCCATGAGGCCTAGCAACCTCAAAAAGTCGAAGGCTGGGAGATGTTGGGCATGTTGGAACTTGGTAAACATCTGTAGAATATCTTGAGCCCTCACCTCTGGTGGCGAGGCTTTTCCCAGGGAAGTGTCCAGGATCGCTCCTATGAACTGGAGTCTCTGCGATGGTATCATTTGTGACTTCTTTAAATTGAGGGAGAAGCCCAGTCTGAAGGGAGTGGCACACATGATTTAGCTGGATCTGAGCTTGTTCCGAAGAAACGGCCCTGATCAACCAATCGTCCAGGTAGGGGTAGACGTGAATCCCTTCCCTCCTTAGACTTGCAGCCACTACCGACATTAACTTGGTGAAGACCCTCGGGGCGGAGGTCAGCCCAAATGGCAGCACTCGAAATTGATAGTGAGAGTTGCCAATTGCGAACCTCAGGTATTTCCTGTGTTTGAGATGGATAGGCACATGGAAATAAGCGTCCTGAAGGTCCAGAGATACCAACCAGTCCTGGAACTGAAGGGCCTGGAGGATCTGAGAAAGAGTGACCATCTTGAATTTGTCTTTTCTGAGGAATTTGTTCAATTCTCGCAAGTCCAAGATGGGTCTCAGTCCTCCGTCTTTCTTTGGAATGAGAAAGTAAGGGGAGTACCAGCCCTTGTTCCTCTCCGCTACAGGTACCGGTTCTATGGCACCTTTCTCTAGCAGGTCCAAAATTTCCTGCAAGAGGAGCGGATCTGGAGCTTTCTGAGAGCTGATCCCCGGTGGATGACTCTGAGGTATGCGTAGGAGAGGCAGGCAGTAACCTTGGGCAACTGTTTCCAATGCCCAAGCATCTGACGTGATAGCCTGCTATACCGCCAGATATTGAGTCAACCTGCCTCCTACAGGTGTCCTGTGAGGGAAGTCCTCAGAGTGGTTTTGGGGCGGCTGATGCAGATGCCGATGGTAAAGAGGTACCTGCTGTTGCTGCGGCTTTTGAATATCTACCCCGTCCACCTCAGGTAGATCTTTGTCCCCTTTGAGCCGGTCGTCCTCTACCTCTTCCGAATGCGGAGTAGAAGCGAAAGGACTTGCCCCTCGCAGAGGTTCCTGTGGGACGAAAGGGAGTCTGACGGATTGCAGCTCCTATGGATTTTGCTGCTGCTTTTAAAGTTTCTCTAAACTGTCATCCGCCTTTTTCCCAAACAAAGAAGAGCCATCGAATGGCATGTTCAAGAGCCTGGCTTGCACATCTGGGGCAAAACCAGACTTTCTCAAGCAAGCGAATCTCCTGGTTGATGTACTTGCCGCCATTGCTCTGCTGATACTGTCAGCCGAATCAATGCCCCTCTGGAGGGATTCGCACATAGCGTCTTTACCGTCCTGTATAATATTCAGGAACGCATCCCTTTCTTCTCCCTCCGGGATGCAGTCAGCCACTGTAGAAGCACACTCCCAAAGTGTATGGCTGAACCTAGCAAGGGTGCAAGTAGCATTAACAGATTTTAACGCCATGCTACATGCTGAAAAGACTTTCTTTGCCATAGCATCATATTTTTTATCGTCCCTGTCCTGTGGGACGGTAGGATAAGCCGTCTTGACATCGGTAGAGGATGCTGCCTGTACCACCAGACTTTCTGGGGATGGGTGTTTAGACAAACTCCAGGTCTGAAGAAGATACCCTGTACTTTGTAGACAGTTTATTTACTGCTGGTACTACATCTGGGGTTTCCCAGTTTGTCATGATCTTCCTCTGAAGAGCTTTATGAAAAGGCACCACAGGATCCTCCTGTGGGCCTTTGTCAAGAATATCCGTGAGGTCATCTTGTTGGAAAGATTGTGAAGGTGCAGACCACCCCATGAACTCTGTGATCCTGGCCATTAAGGCTCTATAGGGGGTTTCAGCATGCTCCCCCGGGTCTGGCCTAGCAAACTCAGGGGAAGTGTCTAACCCACTTGCCTCATGTAAGGAATCATGAAGATCCTTTAACCTGCGTTCTTCAGAGGAAAATTCCTCTCTAATTGGGGTTAAAGGTCCCTGCAACTCAAATGTGTCTTCCTGTTCAGACAATTCACCCTCTTCCAAAATTGAGGACATAGTTCTCAATTGTTCTGAACTCATAAAGGGAGTAAATCCCATTTCCAAGGCAGAGGGTGCCGAACTTGTCATTATCGGCCTCGAAAACGTCGATGTCGTCGAAGGCTTCGAACGTGGCGTCGAAAACAAAAAGGCGGATGCCTCGAAGACCTCGACAGAATTGGAATTCTACTCGACAATCTCAAAGCCATCGATGTCGAGGACCTGGGGATAGTCACTGGGTGTGTCGTAACCGTGACTTTTCTTGGCGTCGACGCCGGTGTCGAAGCTGGCGTCGAGTCGACAGACCCGTGTGTCGAAGGTCCCTTTAACAACGGCGTCGAAGACACCGACCTCGGCGTCGACGGAACCTTCGAGGAAGGTTTGGAGGTCAGTCCTACTCGAGGGTTCGAGACGCGCTGGAGAGGTTTCCTTCGCCGGGTACTGCGACTCGCGGCGTTTTTGACCTTCGGGTCTTTCGACCAGAGCATCGCTCTCGGCAGTCTTCGAGGGGGTCAAGGCCGCTTTCTCGAAGACGCTCATCATATTTGTGCGGAATTCCTCCCATTCAGCCCGGGAACTATGTTTCGTGGGGCAAGGGATTCTTTTTGGCGAAACAGAGGAAGACGGAGAAAGGGATCTTCGACGTCTCCTCTTCGAGTGCTTCGATCTCGAGTGATGGGACCCACTCCGAGACCTGGAGCGCGAATGGTGACGAGGAGACGAGAGTCTTGACTTCGTCGACGAAGAAGAATCTTTAAAAGTCTTACCTTTCTCCAGCTTCCCCCTACGCTCCTTCAGGGCCTTAGCTGTCATGGACATACAGTCCTCGTATTCCGAACAATGGTGTTCAGCTCCCAAACACCACAGACAAACTCTGTGAGGGTCAGTCAACGACATCTTTTTCCCACAATCTCGGCATTTTTTGAAGCCGGATCGAGGAGTTGTTGTCATGATCTCTGCTTCCAAAAGGCCAGGACTTACCCAACTCCCTTGGAAGCAGACCCATAACCCAGGTTCCGAGTGCCAGCCAGTCCCAAGTGGGACCTTTTGGACCCTGTCCTGGCGCCAGTGGAGCCAGGCTCATAAATATGCCCAGTCCCAGCGCTGCAAGCGCCGAGCTCATAATGCTTGGGTGGACTTACCTGCAGCAGACCATGCTGCTTACTTACCTGCCAGTTGAACCCCTGATCCTCTTCTGTTTGGGACTACTTTTCCTGTTGGGTGGGGCAGGAGCCACTCCCTAGGTTCAGAACACTGGAACTCTTCTGGAAAGCAGGAACTCTTTTCTTACCTAGGCGTGGCTGTGGAAGGAGACACCTAAGCACTACAGGAGGCTATTTAAACCACACCCGATGGATGAATCTTGCTTTGCGTTATTCTCCATCCTCTGCAGCAGACCGCTCATCGTGTCTTCTGCATCTGATCCTGGGCCTAACGGAAAAAGGCTTACCATCCTGAATCCAGTCTTCAGCAACATCTATAAAGACAAGAAAGAACAGGTTAGCACTACGGTCTTCAGTGACAGCACATCTCTTACCTGGTCCATCGGCTGTCATCAACGCCTCGCGCAGCATTCCTGCATCTGAAAGACAAAGGCTTACCTACTCTTCACGCGCTCCGGAGGTCATCGCACTGCATTCCGGTATCTGAAAGACAAAAGCTTACCAACTCTTCGCACGCTCCGGAGGCCTTCGGCGCTGCATCCCGCATCTGTAAGACAAAAGAAGGGGCGTTTAAAGACATTGGGTAACTTTAATACTCACGTGCCATTACTCCATCCACGCCGAACTCAGTGGGCATTCCGGCATCCTTCAGCAGCTCCGAACTGGTACCTGCAAAATAAAAGGACAATTAGTGCGCATCGTGAAGCAAGCAACAAGCGCTTACTTACGCGCTTCCAGGCGCTTCTATTCCGCATACGGGTCCATCCTCAACTCACTTCAGCCAGTCAACCGCCATCGCCGGAACCCTGCAAAATAAGAGACAGCATTACAAAAGACTTAAAGACATTTGAAATACTCGGAACTCACCGTTCGTGAAGTAAACGACGGACAGCAGTCCTCTGAAGTCAAGAGGCCTGCGCTACCTATCCAGTGAAGAAACTGGTTACAGCACCCTGCCCCGAGGCAGATGGAGAGCTCGGCGTTCACTTACCTAAGGTGAGAGCGTTAACCTTTCGGGTTCTACAGGAGAGGAGAAAAGGAAAGAGATAGGGACACCCCAATAACCCCAGTTCATTAATCCCATATTTTCTATCTGCAGACATCTTACTCTTCGAGTCAGGCATACAGTGCACAGAAGTCCAGCCCAAAGAGCCAACCGGGTGCTACACATCACTTTTGAAGATACGGTAGTCGCCCAGTGAAGACCGGCGCCTCTGCGAGAATCATGTGAGCTTTACAGTTGTCGGTTCCGACGAGGAAGCCATCGAGTACGGATCGAATGACTCGAGGTAAATAGGTTTAATCTGACTAAGAACTGAGCAACGGTATTCCGAGGCACTGAGTAAGCGCAGAAAAACGGAACTGAGCAACAGACGCTGCGCGCGGCCTTTATAGGCAGGATGACGTCGATACGGCGGCTGTCGAGGGACATCGACTCGGAGGACGTCGACGCGCAGCGCCCTCTAGAGAGAAACAATTTTCCGAGGCCAGCAGAGCTGGAAGGAGATATCTAAGATGAGGAATACGTCAGAGGACACAATCCCTTCGAAAGTATATTACATTACACACAAAAAAGTTTAAGTTAAGTGCAATTAAGTTGAGCAGATTTAATGCATTAAAACCCTTGAAATGCAGTGCATGTGGGAAGTCAGGACCAGCTTAACTCAGTGCGTTCAAGTTGCAAAGCCCATTATAAGAGAAGGGAGAAAATGGCATTATGGAGGACATCAACGGGAACGTGCTGAGTTAAGCTGGTCATGACTAATCACATCCACTGATTTTCAAGGGTTTTGTTATACCAGTTTTTTAGCGCCAATAGCCATGCACTTTGGCAGTGTCCACTGCACATGTTCCCTCAAGAGATTTCTTTTGGCCCCATTAGGTGGCCACAGGATTTCATCATGGCCACTAGACCTGTCTTTCAGGCCTGCAAGCCTTCGCCACTTAACATATTGCTGCTGTAGGTTTCCTAAACGGGCCAACTAGCCATGGCCACACCACTAGGTTTCTTTTGGGCACACTAGCCATGGCACCTTTCCATATTCCACCATTTGGTTCCTTAAAATAACCCAGTAACCATAGCCTTCGGCCACAGCCATTACCTTCCACCTCACTGTATCTGTATAAATCCCCTTTTTGTCTTAATCTCATTTTGTTAACTCTTTTAGAAAAAAATTGTCCCCAGAACTGCGGTTATCAATGTACTACAGATATCCGCAGTCATCGGTAAACGCACACCACAGTAAAACATCAAAAGCATGCAAAATCGAAAACTCTTGCCTGGCCTCCCAGGCACTCACCGAGTGCCCTCCTCATGCCATTCTCACCTCACCACTCCCTTTCATTTCTCTTAATTACTTTTTCCTTCCCTAGTCCTCCCATTGCCCCCAACACTCTTCTTTCTTCTGACACTTTCATTCCCGATCTAGTTTTTCTTCATAACTGCGGTTATCCCGCCGGATAAACCTGGTTATGCGAAAAAGTTAAAGTTCTGAACTTGGCAGCCCCACCCCCCTCTAAACTCCCGATTTCACATGGTACCCTCTTACCCCTCAACCCTCTTACCCTCTCTAGCCTGATGACATTTAATTTTGTATCCTGCTCCAAACAGCATTTGTTTCCACTTTTCGTTTTTTGGCTAACCCTGGGTTGTTTACGTTATAACGCAGTTCTCTCTCATCAAGCAAAAAAAATAAATGGTGCCTTTTTTTCCATTTCTGAAAAGCGTTGCTGATGCATTGTGGGGCAGCTATAATTTTGGGAGAAGGGTTTTTTCCAACCTTTTCAAACCTACCAGAACCTTCTTGGTGTTGTGAAAACATGGGCAAATGCTCCAACCACAAGGCTGTCAGGGCTATACTGCACGGTTGATCCCTGTAGTCTTGGTAGCCTTGCAAATACCGGTCTTGGGTTGATTAAGCTATGTATAAAGCAGCACTGCCCTCTTAAACAAAAACTATTTCCTGGAGTCAAATATTTGCATTTGAGCTAATTTGCATACCCACAAGGCCTTGCTGTTGTGGCTCAGAACTGGAGGCGAACTTCCAGCAATGGCTACTAGGTGGCATTGTGGAACGTGTGACTTAACGCAAATGGAGTATCCATCCTGGTAAGGCAATACCAACTCACTTAATTCTTCTGTAAAGCTGTTCGTAAACCAGAAATCAATTGCTTGCACATCACAATTAGACATGTTTAAGCAAAAAACGTTACTGTTAACCAACAGATAAAAATACCTTGCTGCGCTATTGCAGCTTCCACCCTCATCTGCTTAGAGACAAAGTACTATATGGCCAATATTTACGTACATGCAGGAATTGCACATCGCTTGCCAATTATAAAGAACAAGCAGAGGAGTAACCCTAGAAAGGTCATAAAAAAACAAAAATCAAACAAATACACAAAGGGGATCCTTGCTAGAAAAGAAGAACACGTGATTCCAAGTTGGATAACTAAATGTGTGTTATGACATTCAATCCCAACACAGAACCTAAAAGAACAAGTTACTTACCAACTGTAACTTTCTTTCGACTGGATGTTCCTCCCACGTATTCCTCATCTTGTGATATATCGTTCTCTCCAGCTTCGCTGCTTCGGAAAAAAAATTCTCGGCAGAGGGCGTTGTGCTTGAGGTCGTGGCGTCGATTGTCCCTCGACGTACTCCGTACTCTGTCGATGTCACCGATGGTATAAGTAGCTCGAGCCGCGCTCATTGCATCAGTTCTGTTTTTTCGATGATATATATATATATATATATATATATGGAACACACAGGAGTGTCCCATGACCGATACATTCTTCGTGAGAGGAAAGTGTAAGAACACGTAAACTGTACTGTGGGGTTGGATGGGAGGGTTGATGAGGAATACGTGGGAGGAACATCCAGTCGAAAGAACGTTACAGTTGGTAAGTAACTTGTTCTTCGAATGGATTGTGTCCTCCCATGTATTCCTCATCTTGTGATAGGCTCCCATAGCAGTATCAATTTTTTGGAGGTGGGAGTACCATTTCAGTTTTCGTGGACAGAATGCAGAACTGCCTTTGCAAATAAACCCTCGTTAGAGGAGGCAGTGTCCAAACAATGTTTAACAAAGGTATGTATTGTTTTCCAGGTTGCAGCTGCACAAGTGTCTGCTGCCGGGACTCCCCTCTTTAGAGCCGCAGAAGTAGCCATTCCCCTTGTAGAATAGGCACGAAGCCCATCTGGTGGTTCTTTTCCCGCTAATCTGTAGCATTCGCCTATGGCTAATATGATCCAGCAGGAAATGGTCTGTTTTGTTACAGATAAGCCTAATTTTTGACCAGTGTAACCCAAACAGTTGATCATCTTTTTAGCCTCAATTTAGCCATCCCTACGATGTAAAAACTAAGAGCCCTCTTGGGATCTAATCTATGTAATCTCTCCTCTTCTTTGCCCAGGTTAGGAGGAGGATAAAACGTTGGAAGTACTATTTTTTGTGACAAATGGAAGTCCGAGACTACTTTGGCAAAAATGAAGGTTTAACTTTAAGGACTACCTTATCTTTATAAAAAATAGTATATGGTGGTTTGCATGAGAGAGCCTGAAGTTCGCTAACCCTACGGGCTGATGATAGGGCCACAAGGAGGACAGTTTTTAGAGTTAAAAGCCTCAATGGACATGAGTGCAGAGGCTCAAAAGGTATGCAAGTCAAGAATTTTAATACTAAATTTAAGTCCCAGGCTGGTACATGAAAAGGGACTGGAGGGTATACATTAGTGAGCCCCTTTAAGAATTGAATTATTAATGGTATCTTGAAATATGAAACCTCTTCCGAGGAGCGCTTGAAAATGGACAGAGCAGCAAGGTATCCTTTTATTGTTCCTATCTGGAGCCCCAGATTAGCTAGATGTAGCAGAAAGGAAAGCATCATTGGGGTGCCACACTGAAAAGGGTCCACATCCTTGTCTTTGCACCAGTTACTAAACCTATTCCAGCGGCATCGGTACAAAGACTTTGTTGCTGGTCTTCTGGCCGAAAGCAAGATTTCCAATACGTCATCCGGAAGATCCCAATCCTTGTATCTCAACCTTTCAGAAGCCATGCGTGAAGGTTGAGTGTCTTGACCTCTGGATGGAGAACCCGACCTTCCTCTTGCAAGAGAAGATCCTCTCTTTGCAGAAGACGTATTGGAGGGCAGATGGACATGTCTAGAAGGTCCGGGTACCACGTCCTCCTGGCCCAATCCGGGGCAATTAGGACATGGTTTTCCTGAACTTTCTCAACCTCCCGATTACTTGAGGAATCACGGGGACTGGGGGAAACGCGTACAGCAGTGGAAACTTCCACTCCAAATGCGTCTCCCAGAGCTCCTCTTTGAGGAAATTCCCTTGAGCAGTACTGATCGCACTTCTGGTTGATCGCGGTGGCGAACAGATCCACTTGAGGGGTTCCCCAAAGGGCGAAGATCTCCAGAAGGACTTCCTGAGCCAGCTCCCACTTGTGAGAGACCGTGCTCTGCCTGCTCAGAGTGTCTGCCGCCGTGTTAGTCTCTCCGGCTAGGTGAATTGCCGACAGATTCCTTCTCGTATTGCCCAGAACCAGAGCTGCATTGCCTCTCTGCACAGTGGCAGTGACCCTACACCACCTCTCTTGTTGAGATAGTACATGGCCACTGTGTTGTCCGTCATTATCAGGACATTCTTTCCCTTACAGAGGGCAGAAAGGCCTTCAGAGCCAGTCTGATTGCCCTCAGCTCTAATAGGTTGATGTGTAGTTTGGACTCCGATGGAGACCAACGACCGCTGATTGTCAGATCATTGGTGTGTGCTCCCCACCCCGTGAGTGAGGCGTCCGTCACTACAGTTATCTCCGGCCATGGTTGCCAAAAAGACTCTCCCTTGAGAATGTTGTCGTTGCAAGCCCACCATAGAAGATCCTGAGCAACTGCGCTCGGGACTTGCAGAAGATCCGACATATTCCCTGAGAACTGGGACCACTGAGTTCTGAGTGCCCATTGAAGGGATCTCATTCTCAACCTGGCCTCTGGCACTATAAAAATGCAGGATGCCATGAGGCCAAGCAACCTGAGAAAAATCGAAGGCCGGTAGACGTTGGGCATTCTGGAATTGTGTTACCATCTGCTGGATGTGGAGAGCTCTCACTTCGGGAGGCGAGGCTTTTCCCGATGAAGTGTCCAAGACTGCTCCGATAAACTGGAGTTTCTGGGATGGTATCATGTGGGACTTCTTGAAATTGAGGGAGAAACCCAGTTTGTGGAGGAAGTGGCAGGTGATCGAAAGATGTTCCTGAGCTTGTTCTGGAGAACTTGCTCTGATCAACCAGTCGTCCAGGTAGGGATATATGTGAATACCTCCTCTCCTGAGACTTGCTGCCACAACCGCCAACAGTTTGGTGAAAACCCTCGGGGCTGAGGTCAACCCGAATGGCAGAACTCGAAACTGATAATTGCCAATCGTGAACCTCAGGTACTTTCTGTGCTTTGGATGGATTGGCACATGAAAGTAAGCATCCTGAAAGTCCAATGATACCAACCAATCTTGGAGTTGGAGAGCCTGAAAGATCTGAGAAAGAGTCACCATCTTTAACTTGTCCTTCCTGAGGAACTTGTTCAAGTTTCTCAAGTCCTAGATGGGTCTTAGCCCTCCGTCCTTTTTTGGGATGAGAAAATATGGGGAGTACCAACCCCCGTTCCTCTCCGCTACAGGTACCAGTTCTATGGCACCTTTCTCTAGCAGGGTTAAAATTTCCTGCAACAGGAGCGGATCTGGAATTTTGACGGAATTGGCTCCTGGTGGATGATTGAGGCCTTTTTAGAAAGGGGAGACAGTAACCTTGGGCTACTGTTTCCAGTGCCCAAGCATCTGAGGTAATGCCCCGCCATTCCTTCAGATGTTGAGAGATCCTACCTCCCACTGGTGTTTTGTGTAACAAGGTCTCAGAGGGATTTGGAGGCGGCTGCCCGAGTGGCTGAGGCTACAGATGCCGCTCCTGAGGCTGATTTTGCACCTCTTACCCGTGTTCCACGAGGGAAGTTCCTTTTGCCCCTTTGAGAGGCCGGTCCTCTTCCTCTACCAAAAGGAGTAGTATCGAAAAGAACCCCTCCAGGAAGATGAGCCGGAATAGGGTTTTAGAGGCTGGCGCAAAGCGGCCCTAAGTGATTTAGCTGCCGCTTTCGAGGTCTGTAGTTTTTCAAGGCTTTCATCAGCCTTTCTGCCAAAGAGCCTCGAGCCATCAAAGGGCATGTTGAGGAGTCTAGCTTGCACATCCTCAACCACGCAAGTCTGCGTAGCACAACGCTTGCAGACATGGATCTGCCGATACTATCAGCAGTATCCAGTCCAGACTGGAGGCATTCCCCCATTGCCTCCTTCCCGTCTTTGACTATATTCAGGAAGCCTTCCCTTTCCTCGCCTTCCGGAATATGATCAGCCGCCGCCGAAATACAGTCCCACAGGGTATGGGTAAACCTGGCTAGGGTACAGGTGACATTTGCCGACTTAAGTGCCATACTGCCTGACGTGAAAACTTTACGTGCCCAGGCGTCAATTTTTTTATCCTCTCTATCTGGAGGGATAGTTGGATAAACAGTTTGTTTTGAAGCGGATGCTGCTTGAATGACTAAACTCTCTGGAGTCAGATGTTTATTCAAATATTCAGGATCCGATCCAGATGGTCTATTTTCTTGGAAAAGTGCTGTCTGCAGCAGCAATGGTTTCTGGTTTCTCCCAGTTTTTCTCCACAGTCCTTTGAAGGGCCCTGTGAAAAGGGAGAACAGGATCCTTCTGAGGTCCCTTGACGATAATATCCGTCATCTTGTTCAAAAATGGGTGAAGTATTACCCCAACCCATGTATTAAACTACCCTGGTCATAAGACCCCTGTACCCAGCATCTGCATGCTCTGCAGGATCAGGTTTGGCAAACTCTAATTCTGGGAATGTAGAGTATCACTCAGATCTCTCATTCTAGATTCCTGGTCAATAAGTTCTTCAGGAACTTGTCTTGTACCATAAGTAACTCCCAAAGGAGTAGCTTCGTCTTCTTCTGAAGCAGACTCTTCATAGATTGCAGACATAGATTTGAAAAAGTCTGATCTGGGCAAAGGAGAGAATCTCCTTTCTTCCTCTTCCATCTGCTTCGAAGGAAATGGCAAATCCCTCGAAGTTTGAGGGTGTCTTCGAAGAGGACTTAGATAATGGCGTCGATGACGCATGTGGTTTTGGTGTTGAAATTATCGAAGTCTTCGACGATTTGTGTTTCTTGGCCGGCACTGGAGAGGTGCTCGACTCTGACGGTTTTACGTCGACTCGAGGTTTTTGTATTCCTCGACGCTACTGGTCTTAGCCATAGTAGCCTTAGACTTCCCTTTGTCGTCCAATGGAGCGACCTTAGGGGTATGGCTTTTTTGAGTTTCTTTCGAGGGGGTCGAGGCCGCATTCTCGAAAACCTCCATCTTTTTGCGGAATTCTTCCCACTTACTGGGAGAATCCGATTTAGTCGGACAACGGATTTCTTCGGTCGACTCTGAAGAAGAAGATGAGGGAGATCTATGTCGTCTTCATTTTTTTCGATGACGACGAAGAATGTCTCGATCTACTTCTAGATCGAGATCTCTTCGAGTGCCTATGGCGTTCCCATCCCTTAGAATCGGTCGCTTTATGTTTTTTTGACGAAACCTTTTTTGAGGCCTCCCTCCCCACCTACAGTTTACCTCTCCTCTCACAAAGAGCTTTTTCGGTCATCGATTGGCAGGAGCCGCAGTCGTCGGTTCGGTGACTGGAACCGAGACACCAGAGACAAATCCGGTGGGGATCGGTAATCGACATCTTAGACCCACAATCTGCACACTTTTTAAACCCAGTTCTGGGTGTCGAAGATGGCGACATTTTCTTCACAGAAAATAGAAGCACGCCGTTCTCGATAGCGAAGCGATCGGAAAAACGGAACTGAAGCAATGGGCGCGGCTCGAGCTAATTATACCATCGGTGACGTCGACAGAGTACGGAGTACGTCGAGGGACAATCGATGCCACGACCTCGAGCACAGCGCCCTCTGCCGAGAATTTTTTTTTCTGAAGCAGCGGAGCTGGAGATAACGATTTATCACAAGATGAGGAATACGTGGGAGGACACAATCCATTCGAAATATATTTTTTAAAGTCATTCCTAAATTACAGTCATTGGTTAAATACGCTTTACCTATGGACGACGTGCACACATTTTTTGCACTGAAGGGGTAGAAACGTGACGGACCAGTTCGTCCATTCTAAATATCCATGTCAGAAGGAACCAAAAAGTCAAGCAAAACTATAGAATCTAGAACAATTTACAGGACATGACCTATGTAGCACATGCAGAGTACCAATTTAACCAAAGAAATTAGAGTTTTACAATTGAGCTGGGACACTTGGACTAACTGAAAGACAAGGGGAGCCATATGATGTATAGAATGCCCATGTGGCCTTAGATACATAGGTCAGACTATGAGAGTCATTAACATTAGGCTAACAGAACACGGATTTCGAATTCGCTGTAGACAGGTTGGAGCTCTATTTGGAACAAAACCATGTTAAAAATGATATGTTATGGTGGATAGTGGACATAGTACTTAGCACAAGTAATATGGCTGTCACATTTACAGAGAACAGTCGATTTTCCAAACGAAAGAAGGGGGTGGGGGGTGGGGGGGTAGAGACTATGCGCATGTTCGGGGTCATAATGACCGATTAGAATGATGAAACACCTGACCCACAGGAGAGATGCAGCAAGGAACCCAGATTTTGCAAGCAACAGCTTCATGTGCACCAGCAATACGTAGGCTTCACTATAGCAGACCAAAAATACTGAAATGCCTATGACGAGCAGCCATCAAGAACATTAGCTGATCCACATTGGGGGGGAAAAGGGTGGGGCTCATTAAGCATGTTGTACCTTGCCCTTTAAGACCCGGCCCCAGAGTCAAAGGGTGGAAGCCAGGTAGAGATTAGCCCGCAGGTCAACGCACCAACCAAACGGAAGGGGGATGAAAGGCTAAAGCACAGAAAGAGACCTAGTACGGAGAGCACGGAAGGGCTGATCTTGGGTTGTTCAGGTGGAGAAGAGACACACAAGGAGACCAGGGGGAGAAGGGATAATTGATTGGAGCAGGGAGAAGAGAGTTTAAAAAAAAAGATAAGGCATTGCTGTTAGAGAAAGCGGTACATGTGTATGGTGCTGGAGTCAAGTGAGAATAAAAGACCGATTAATGCAGGATGGAGAGGGATGAGGTGCATAGAAGGGCGAACGCAGAGAGGAGGCCAATTTGTCCCATTTTAGTTCTGTGGAAGTTTTCCGGCCTGAATCATCTTAAACTTCCTAGATATTAGCGTTCTGAGGCATCCTCAAAAAAGGAGCACCCGCCCTACTTGAGGGAGCCTCATGGGAAGCCCCTGTGAATGTGGCCCCCTTTGAAAGGGTGCGGGGAACCTCAGCACTGCAGGTCATTTCTTTTTAGCACGGACCAAGGAACCCGTGTGATCCTCCCACACAAAAGTAGGTTTAGACCCTAATCTGGGATTCTCAGTGTTTGCCTTCACCCCACAGCAGGGAACCGCAGGGATCACTGGAGTGACTCTGGCCCCAATAAGTGAACCTAATTGCTTGATCCGTTATAGGGTTAATTTCCCTTGTGATACCTTGGAACAAGTTCTAGTAACACTAGGTAGAGGTCACCAGAAGGGGGTGGGCCTCGAAAAGGAAGTCACTTGTCAGTCTACAGGGATCGAATTAGGATTGGCTAAGCAGGAGCTAAAAGCACTCATGGGTATCCAGCATAAACCAGTGACCAGGAGTTCCAACTCGGGAGCGAGGAGTCATTACAAAGATTCTGCAAATCTAGCTTCACATATCTATTCCCCCCCCCCCCCCCCATCATTTGACCCCTGAACAGTGCATAAAATAAGCAGTGTTGAATAGCAATTTGCTGTACAATTCTGTAGGTTTGCTAATTAAATTGACACTTGTGTAGCAAAGCTAGCTATTTATGTTACCCTGTTCAATGAAATCGCAGCTTGCCCTGCATTCCTATCTTGACCTCATGGCTCTCTATACCCCCTTTTCTCTGTTCACTGCTAGTTCAAAGGGGCCAATGGAGCAAGCGTGCAGCAGCAATATCATCTTCACTCTTGAGCGCCATAGGCGTGTGTGAGTGCTAAGCAACTTTTTTCCTTTTTCAAATAATTGCAAAACAGAAGTAAATCAGAAGGATACCTTTATTAAGCCAACTATATCCTGTCGTGCAAAGACCAGTATGTGTTACATTTTCAGGAATTGAATGCTGCTGGTGAGTGCAATTACCTCATCAGCGGCATATGCGACAAAACTCATTCACGCCTCCAGATCGTTTGTCCCAAAACAGCTGCCTCACCATCACTAGGGCCCTCATAGGGTCTAGGTTCGATTACTGCAATTCACTCTTTGAAGGCACGTCAACATGAAACCTTCAACTCCAAGTAATTCAAAACAACACCCTCAGAGCCGCACTTAATATCCCAAAATGCCAACACATCTCATCTACCAGGAAAAAGGTCCACTGGCTACCCATTAGGCAACGCATCCTCTTCAAAACACTAGCCATCACACAAACGCATAACCAACAAAGCATCTAAATATCTCTCGCAAAAACAAAAACACTAAAACTGCAATCATCCAGACCCACCTGATCGTACCACTCCAACCGCCTAACCATCCCCCCTACATACTGAAAAGAGCTGAGGGTGCCAGTTTCCCTGCCCTCGCAGCAGGACAGTGGACTAAGCTACCACACAAACGGAGCAGAACTCTCACATGGGATCTTCCGCAAGCAGCTGAAAACCTTAGTTTTCGCAAGACACCATAGCCAAGTGAAACCTAGACATCAGCCCAGCCCTCAACACCCCTTCTCTAGGACTCGTGCCCTCTCTAGGCCTGCACCGCCTATGCTGTTGTATCTCCATTTGCTTCTCTATACATTACTGTATGTACCTGTATCACTGCAATTATGTAGCTCTGTACTATTCATGTAATCAGCGCCCTCTTGCCTCAGGGTTTAGCATTCAATACAAATTGAAAATATCTTCAAAACATAAAGTTCAGTTATAAAGCATAATTACAGTTTTGCTACTATAGAACACTGCATTGTCTCTGGTTTACAGTAAAGTTTAAGTTAGTGTACCATCAAACAGTGTCAACTAAATTTAATTTTGATCGGGACGATGCATCCTATTTATGAGCGAACACTTTTGAAAATCTATATAAGTCACATGCCCAAATGCTTTTGATGGCAAACCTAGTTTGTCGCCTGCTGGTTGCATAGATCTGGGCAACTGGTGCTCAACAATGAGCTGCCCTCATTCTCCTTGATATTCCATCTCATCACCCTGTTGCTTTATACAAGCTACCCAAAATGTGAGATGGCCGCACACTACAATATTCCACCTAGTTTTGCCAGTTTGCTGCGTGATAGGCCATCCACACTGCTTAGTCTCATATTTTCCTTCATATTGCATAAGGAATATAGAAAGCTAACTATATGTACATGAATTAATGATCAATAATTCCATCCAGTCTGTACACCTTTAGACCTACACTAGCATACACTGCGGTTAGCCTCCAGAGTTTGCTTATATTAGCACTGTCGTGAGAGCTGGCCAAACTGTTTCCAGGGCCTTTGCATCATGTTTCGCTCTCCAAACTGTGAAAAAAACAAAAAAAAACAAAACAGGGTGATTCACAACCTAGTCCTGTACTCAGGTGGCCATGAAAAGGCCATCGCTTTTGGATCGAGACTCTGGGGGTGGACAAGCGAGGAGGATCACCTGGGTAGGGGTTGCTCAGGGAGTGGGGGAGAAGCACCCAATGGTGAGACATGGTATCCCCTTTTTCCACAACCCATCAACCCCTATCCCGGTGTATTTTGTGGGAAACTACAACTCCCATAACCCCCCCTCCCCCACCCAACTTTGTCTTGACAAAAGTACTGCACCAAGGAAGAGTAGTAATGAGGCTGAAGAGATTACCTCCCCTGCCACTTGCATTGATCCGGTCCCTTTAATAAGACCAGACTGAGGTAGGCACGTAGCTTTAACAAGTTCTACCTGCCATTTATTAGCACTCCCTGTGAAAATAAAAGGTGGTGCACATAGACACTTTGAGCGAGGCTGGGCACAAATAGTAACAGCTCTTCAAAAGGCTGATGTGGACCATACGGTGGAAGGCCATTGTTTAGAGATACACCAATTTTTATTTTTTTTTATTTTTATTGTGTTTTAACCAAATTTGGTTTTTCACAAACATTCATACACAAAAATAAATATTTTTAAAAAAAGAAAATGATCAAGAACAGAGATAAAATACATATCATCAATCCTCAATAGGAAATAAAATTATTTAATTATACAAATAACAATTAAAAACTTTTGGTAATTATTAACCATATTCCTTGGGAATTAGCCCTGTCTGGTAAAGGGCATGCATTACATTCACGGTCAATGGTCAATGCCATTTCATGACCCGCCATTATCCTTTCCCAAAAGAATGCAGATGTAAAATTATCAACTGAGTCTACAAATGTACCTAAATATTTCTCTTATGTCCCATGTCCCTTTACAAACTGTCATTAGATGTTACAAAGTCTGTTTTTTTGGGTCTTCACACTCAACACACAATGCCTTCGCTTTCTCCTTTAAACCCCAAACGATCCCACACTACCCCAATGTGTGCTACATTGAGGTGTAATCTCAAGAAATTCCCTCGCATCTTGTGATCTGGGAACTTTATAAGATATTTTGATAAAGTACCCACTTTTTTGTCACATGAGGAAAGTGAAGGAGGCGCACTTTATGCCCGCATTTGGTCAATGGTGTTAATCCAGTCCATCGTGACCAATGCCTTCTTTGTTTTCATAGGATTCAAGATTAGTGTGTCAAGATCACCTTTACACTTGTCCAGAATCCTCTCTGCTATATTTCCTAATATCTTTAGGATTTGTGATCGGTCCAATTTAAAACGGCTTAACAAATCCTCGTAAAGAGTGTTCGCTTGAGGAACCGTAATTAATCTAAATAGAGATAGCAGTTTCCAGTCAGGATGGGATTGCAACGATCTCACTCAATTCGTATCTCAAACTAGTTGTCGATACGCTATTCTAAGAGAGACCAATACAAAGTAGCAGAGTGGTCCTGCCAGGTGAAATCGCACATTCCAAAGTCTCTGAAATGTGATGAATTGTGAAAGCTATTACAGCGGAGGATCTAAGGAAAGAAAGTTGAACAAGAGCAAAGCTTGAAATATGGGAACTGTGAATCTGCCAAGAATGCAAAAGCAAAATATTAGTACTGTTGAAAAAGAAGGCAAGTGAAAGAAGAACTTAAAGTACCAAGAGGCATTAGTGTTGTAAGAAAAAATGTTGACTGAACAAATACCATGAGTTATTGATTTTCACTCTTTAGTTTGCTTTCTTGGCCTTTTTCTTAAAGGCATGGTCTAGTAAAAAATGTTATTTAAAAAATAGATAGGCAACATAAAAAAAAAATACTAGCATTCTCTTTTTTAAAACTTCCTATGTAAAATTTTGAGCTATTCAAGCTCAAAATTCGCAAAAGCAAGCACATGGGCGCATCTATTTTGTGAAAGAGATGTCCTCCTGTGCTGGCTTTTGCTTTTGCGGCACTAATGAAGGAAAAGCCAGCCAGCTGTAGTAAACAAAAGCTACCGCTGGGTGGCTTTCCCTTCATTAGTGCTGTACGCGTAGGACGGGGACCGGAGACCAGAGCAGGAAAGCTGCAGCTGAATCTCGGTAAGTGCTATTTATTTATTTATTTTTCTTAAAATAAGCACTAGGTGCGTTTTTTGTCTAGGTTTTCTGGGCTGGGGGCACTGGAATTCTTAGAAATAAAACCGCAGCTTTAAAAACGTTGTATTTATGTTTGCGGTCGCTTTTGAAGCGACCGCAAACATAAATACAACGTTATTGTGTTGGAAAACGCTGCGGTTTTTCTTTACAAGTTTGAGAAACTCAGAAAGAAAAACCGCAGCGTTTTCCAACACAACCGTGTTGCGTTTCTGCCTGCTGTGGTTTTCACTTTGGGTCTCCGGTGCTCCGGGAGCACCGGAGACCCAAAGTGAAAGCCACAGCAGGCAGAAACAACGCGGTTGTGTTTACATGCCACGTAGTGTTTCTGCCTACAGCTGATTTCCCATTTGGGGCTCTCGGACTCCCCGTGGGGAGCCCGAGAACCCCAAATGGGAAAGCAGATTCAGGCAGAAACACAACGTGGCTGTGTTGGAAAACGCTGCGGTTTTTCTTCCCGTGTTTCTGAGGCTCCTCTGAGTCGGAGGAGCCTGAGAAACTTGGAAAGAAAAACCGCAGCGTTTTCCAAAAAAATAACGTATTTATGTTTGCGGTCGCTTCAAAAGCGACCGCAAACATAAATACAACGTTTTTAAAGCTGCGGTTTTATTTCTAAGAATTCCAGGCTCCTCCAGCCCGGAAAACTTAGAATAAACCGCAGCTAGTGCTTATTTTAAAAAATAAAAAATAAATAGCACTTACCGAGATTCAGCTGCAGCTTTCCTGCTCTGGTCTCCGGTCCCAGTCCTACGCGTACAGCACTAATGAAGGGAAAGCCACCCAGCGGTAGCTTTTGTTTACTACAGCTGGCTGGCTTTTCCTTCATTAGTGCCGCAAAAGCAAAAGCCAGCACAGGAGGGCATCCATTTCACAAAATGGATGCGCCTATGTGCTGGCTTTTGCGAATTTTGAGCTTGAATAGCTCAAAATTTTACATTACATAGGAAGTTTTAAAAAAGAGAATGCTAGTATTTTATTTTTTATGTTGCCTGTTGCCTATCTATTTTTTAAATAAAATGCTTTACTAGACCATGCCAAGTTCATATGTAACGGAGTATTGGTGCCACCTGATGAAATGAAGGATTGTTGAAAGAGGTCTAAGTGGTCATGCAGAGGTCTGTGGAAATTCGTTGCAGTTTTGAAAGTCGACAGTGGAAAAATATATCGTAGATAAAACATGGGGAAGGGAGCTCCCACAACTTTAAGAAATTGTGATATAAAGTGAAACAAGACAGGCTTGAGCCTGGAGGAGGGAAGCCTGGGCAGAACTGTGAGAAGTTAAGAAACATATTAACCAAGTATTGATGGCAAGGCAGGCGAAGGCTAAAGAAAGTGATTTAACTATTGGAAATTGAAAGCCTAAAAGTCAACTGTTGAATTGTGCAAGTAAGCCAAAGAGTGCAGGACTGAGAACTGTGCCATCCACCTACATGTTTGTTTTTCTTAAATGACTAGACCCCGTGGGGTTGAACCTGGGGAAGGGAGCAAGCATTGAAGCTATTCTGACTTTTCTTTTTGGAGACACTATTTTCCCTTTGTATTTCCCGAACACATTTTGTTATTTTAAGAAGGAGGGGAAGGTAAGGTTTTCTTAGTATAGGCCTTTTTATTTTGACCAGACCGACTGACCCATTGGTTATTGTTTAATGGTCGAGAGTACTCCCATTTTAGAGTTAGGGTCAGTTAGGAATTCTACCAGCCCAAGCAAAACATTGAATAGTGGTTTTCTAAATTTGTATCCACTGTGTCTGCTGCTTGATATCATGCCTTCCATCGAATACATTCAGCTAATCTTTTAGATTTTAGACACTCATTCAGGGCTTACAAAGTCTTCTTGCCCACTCGCAGTCGAGACGATTTTATGAAAGGTGAGTACTGTTTACTGTGGACATTTTATTTAATATTTACTTTGTTTGCATTAAATGTCACAGTACATATTTCACTGTGCCTGGGTGGCGCAATGTGCCAAACAAAGTGGGTTTGTGTTGATGTGCACCATTTTACAGAACGCACATTTAAATATGTCATCTGTTGCCATGGGTTTAGTGCATTTCTCTTAAGTCAAGTAGGTAAACTAAGTTACTCGACCTGCCGGTCTAGCAGAATTTTAAAGAATTTGCAAAGCCGGGCTCATCTCACCAATGTCTTCCTTCAGCGGTACAAAAAATCTCTGAATAGTTCATTTTATGTCGTGGGTACAAATAACTTCCGGTAACATTAAAAATATCAGTACAACATTCCTAATCAAATGGGTTTGTTTGCTAATCAAGAACATTTTAATTAGCAAACTCTGATAATCAATGTTTGAAAACGAATTTATGCCTTGATGAAACCGAATGCTTTAAATGTCTAGATGAATCCTAAAATGTATAGATTGTCCCAAACAAAGATTTAAAATTCCGAGTTAAAATTCATATAGGGTTGTTTTTTGGGATAGGTGGCCCTGTGGAGTCAAAAGTAACTCCTGGTTGCTTTGGTGTAAAGTTAACCAGGCTCTTCTAGGCTACAGCCAGGAGCTAAATAGCTCTGAGCTCCCTTCAATTTCAAACCATGGTCTACAGCACATTTCTTAGATTAAGTCTTTGAAGTGACTAGGCAACCATTGTCGAAACATCCCCACACAGCATTGATGTCAGTCATCAACAAATGCGTGTTGCAATAGAAACAGACAGACAACTCAGAAGTGATCAAGAACTCAACATTGAGGACATAATATATGGGGAATCAATGCCACACACAAACGTGCAACTGTCCCTTTCAATCTGGAAAATACTGTGGGAAAACCAACCGCAAAGCCCAGGCAAGGGGAGAAATATTTAACAAACATTTCAGGGGAGAGGGTTTGTGGGGGGGGGGGGGGGGGGGTGGTGAGGGGGGGAACGAGGGAGAGAAGATGTTCACGGGTGCCACACACATCATATAGAAGAGAAAAAGGGCTAAAGGCTAAAGGTCGAGTGATGGGTGGGGGGGATGGGGGGCAGGGCTGCACATGCACTGGCAGACTGAAGAAAAAAGGGGGAGGAGGGTTTCTATGGTGCTACCCAACAAATATTCAGCTTTGGGAAAGGATGCGTGGTATCGGAGTAAAAGCAAGAATCATGAAAGGGGACACCATACCCTTCCATTGGAGACCATATAGGCTGACCAATATCCCAAGAATACACGAGTTGAGCAAAGTAAGTGAAGCAAAAAGGCTTTAGGTCCCACCAAATTTAAGTTAGGGTTCAATGCATCAATGCATAACAAAATAGCTGGGGTGAGGAGGGTTCCGACGATGTAAAAAGATTAACGTTGCAAAAAGAAAGAAAAAAAAAAAAGGATCCTAACAGGGCATGTATACCACCATTTTCTGCGGGGACCGCTAGTCGCGGGAACAAGCAGTATGCGAAGGCTCAGAAGATGCAGCTCATGGCCCTGGACCACTCAAGTGTGTACAGCGCCGCAGTCTGTAGATCAGGTCATCCCTGCACACATAGCATAAAGGCACCTTTGCAAGCTGTGTAACCCTTGCAGCTTTTGCTGAAACCCTTGGCACGGCCCTCCAGCCGGTCCCACCCTAAAAGCAGACCATGTGATGCAGCATTTCGGGCATTGCTTTATAAAAAGCAGATTATGGGCGTAGAATGGTGGCATTGTGATTATGTTAGTTGGCAGGTAGGTAAGTAGGTCTACATGCAGAGATTAACCTCTGAACTCTAGCATGACGAGATGGTTACAAGTAAGCTAGTAAGATGGTACACAACAGATGAGTGATCCAAGGGCTATAGGAGATAACGTTGCCCGTTTGATTTTACACACCCAAATAAGACATGCCATAGTTAAAACAGAATGAAGATTGCTCACTTGTACTCAAAGCCACATACCATGTGAACACACTGAATGTATCATATCAACTAGGACGACATTTTTATATATACAGAGGATAATGTCAGACACATAAGGGATGCTTCCATTCTGTGAAAGGTGACGCGCTATTAACAGGTGAGGAAATACGAAGCAGCTCAATGGTTTTGCTAAGTCTTACCCTATAGCTATTGTGGCTAATGGACTGATACAATAGCTACACAGAGGCAAATTAACTGTGTCGAATGGCAACTTTCAAAGAAGGTTTATTAAAATGTATGGGAGTGACCAGTTTACTGCAAACATAGGAGACAAAACATGTACATGGAAACCAGCCGGACAATTTACCAAGGTTGCCAAAGGATACTTTTAAAATAGACATGGAAAAGGGGTAAACCTGCAGTAAAGCATAGAGAAGTGCTGGATTTTCAGAAATTACGAACTCAAGCCCTTTCCCATCCAGTAGAGAACACAGCAAATATGGTGCAGAAAGGCTGTTAGGGAGGCCAAGTGCTTTCAGCTGGCTAGACATGTGCACATGAACCGGAATGAGGACCACCCAAGCCTCTTTGCTGAGGAGGAACTAGGAGGAGCCACCAACTGGAGGACCGAGCACAACCATACTGAGAGGCAACAATGGCTCCATTCCAAAGATTGTGGTGCCAGTGGAGCGTTTAACACTCACTCCACTCCCCCCCCGTCTACCTCCCCCCCCTCGCATTGGTCTGCTGCAAGTAGTGGCCTGGAACAATAGAACACTGGTTGAGAGGTGGCCCAGGCAGGGCTATTTGTACCACACCAGGACATCAAAGCAAGCGGCCCAAGGGATTTCCCAGCATTCAGACCAGTATTTTTTGTTTTGGTTACCTGTTGAGATGAAGGTTTTCAAAGACATTCAGGTCAAAAGCACTGCGTCGCAACACTGGTCCAGCAGTGTGGCTCAGCTATTAAGTGTGCATGTAAAGAAACTAAATAATCCCCCATGTCAGTGCAGTTATTGCACCCTCAGCAATTTAGAGCAATGGCTAGTTTAAAATAGCTGCATGGTGCTCCTATTTGTGCTTCGTTCATCTAAGCACTGTAACAAGTATTAGCCCATTTTGAACGGTACTGGATTGCAAATGTGGGCTGAATGCAGGATCAGAAACAGGCAGCGTAACCGGAATAAAGAGGCCTTTCTTTGCCGTCTTACATTGGACTACAGGGCAATGAGAAAAAGCCTTACTGATTAAACCAGGTCCGACTTCTGATGTGCATTTTGAATGGTTTTATTGGCATCCGGAAGGGATGTAAATTAGGTACACCACACAAGGATGATGAAAATAGAAAGAGAAAAGAATTCTCACAAATTAGCTATTAGGACGCACCCCCCACTTTGTTACAACATTACATTGGACTTAAGGCAATATTATGTTACTTTGGATTTGAGTAGCGCTTAATGCCATAGAATATGGTGTCAAAACGCTTTACCTGTTAGAGGCAAAGGAGGAGTAGGATATATTCAGTAGTTGTAGGGAGGAGCAAAGTCGGGTCGATATTTGGGTTGAGGGATATGCAAGATGCTCAGGGAGGCATTGGAAGAAAAAGTTGGAGGTGCCAGTTGTGCAATTGGACAAAATGTATAGAGGGACTCCACTGTATTCCATGGGGAGCAGCGCTGAAAGAGGGGCAGCTGGATAAAGCTGTACACCACACCAGGCGGTATGACTAGAATGTACTCATGGTGAGCCTAGGCAAGTTAAAGCCATGCCCAAGAAGATAAACAACAAACCCCTTCTACTTACTTCCCTAAGCCCCCAAACATGTAAGGGTTGCATGTCCGAAATCCGAATTTGCAGGGTTTAAGAAAGGCTTTCTGAAAAGCAAGCAAAAACAATCAGGGGGCTTCCTATTTACGTCATGGTTATCCAAAGGGATTTTTTTTTTTAGCAAAACCCTAGGCTTGTGCTGTGCAAGGTGCTTAAGGACAACGTCTGTTTATTGCTCTGTAGTGGTCAGACTTTGAGCCTTCCAGTGTCATGGTGTGTCAAAGCATGCAGAAACCATGCACAAAAACAGTGTGCAAAGCGCTTCTGCTTACTCCCCTAAGCCCCGAATGTAGATATCCTGAATATGGGAAAGCTGGAAGGCAATATGGGAACATTTACTGTGGGTGGTATTTTGACCATGGTTTGTTTCCCTGGGAGCAGAAACACCAGTTCGGCCTTCCTGGAGGGTGCAGAGTCCAGCTAGGGCCTTTATGAAAATAGTTATATTGGTGGGTGTGTGTGATGCAGGAATCCTCTTTGGCTGCGGCTTGGCGTCTTTGGGAGTTCATTTACATAATCCTGCCTTTGACTAGCCTGCTCACCCCGGGCTGCAGTTAGTGTCCTGAATCGATAGCATCATGTCAATGTTAGTCTAAAACAGGGTTGTAGGGTACAGTTAAACTTACATTTGCAGCTCTACCTTTTATTCTCTTTTTATTTGTGCATGTTCAGGGAGTGCTACTTGCTGTGTTGCGGTCGCTTCCAAGGCACGGGCAGTACAGGAACATAGCAAACATGCCATTACTAAACGCCACAAACAATGATGCAATCCAAAAGATAAAGCACAACAAACGTAGTGTATCCCCAGAAAGATATTAAAGAAATTGGAATGGTTGCACGCACACAATAACTCTGCTCCAGACTCCCAGTTTTTGGATTTGAAGTCTGCTGCTGCTCTGGTAGTGGACTGCGTTCAAAATGTAAATGGCCTTAACAAGTGCCAGTGTGGTTAGAAAGGCGAAGGAAAATGTACTATTTTGCAAATACTATTGAAGGAAGTCAGCTTGGACCAGGAGGATGCTAAACAGTCTTCTGCAAACTTGTTTAAACAAGTCAACGTGCATGTGTGTGGCATTATTTTATGTTTTTATTGGACATTTGTATGGTCCCTATAATCAATTGTTTTCAGGTGCAAGGTGGAAGATATGGCGGGGGCATGGGAATCACAAAGGTAGAACAACAAAAACGGTTCTGTTGGCCTTGTGACAATTCTACCATGCACGTGCATGACAAGGTAGTAGGAGAAGTGCAGGAATGGGCTGCCCAACAGTGGGGGCAGGCAAGTGCTGGGTGGGCCAGTGACGGCAAGTGCCAGGGAAGGGGGGATGGGGGAGGGAGTATGAGTGCAGGGGACAGGGAGGACCAAGTTGGGCTAGTCCTGGAAAGGGGGGCCGAAGGCAAGTGCTGCCAGAGAATGCTGGGGGTTGGAGGCTGTTAGGGGCAGTCTGTCTCTGAAGTGACAAGGCCCCAGTTGCAGCGGCAGAGGGAGAAATTAGCACAGGAGGAGGAGAGGGAAGGAAGTGGAGAAAAAGAATCTTAGTTTCCAGGAACATAAGATCTGGCTGAAGTCTGGGAGTTTGGAGGGGGGGGGGGGTCCAGAGGGAGGAGCCAGCCGAGGAAAGGGATCTACCTCCCACGTTCTACTTGGAGAAACGTTTGACATGCAGAGAGTTGGAGCCAGAGGACTGAAGGACTCTGGCCAGTAGGTATTTAGGGAGGTCAAGCTGGATGTAAAGAGGTCCCATGCCCCCGACAGTCTTGTGGATGATGATCTGGGTGACTGAGATCCAATGGTTTGTAATTAGGCGCTGGACAGTGGTTCCTTCGTATCCAATGTGTGTCAACTTCTACATACGTTAGGTGTTTGTACCACTTGTAGATTTATTGTCTACCCAGTAATTTAAACATAGGTTGTTACTCTTGTGACATACATGTTACATATACTACCATTACATTAGTGCCGACACGTGTTTCAACCCTTGAGGTCTTTCTCAAGGCAATTGTGGGGTTAGCTTGTACCCGGATGGTTGAAAGTGATTCTCATATAGGCAGCAATAGTAATGGGTAGTACCTTCAGCCCTCGGTTGAGGGTCCGTGTGGTCTCTCAAGTCTTGCAGTGATGTGCTTCAGTAAGCGATGGTTTGAAACGTTGAAACACGTGTTGGCACTAATGTAATGGTAGTATATGTAGCATGTATGTCATAAGAGTGACAACTTATGTTTAAATTACTGGAGAAACAATAAATCGGCAAGTGTTACAAACACCTAACGTGTGTGGAAATTGACACTCATTGGATACTAAGGAACCACGGTCCCGCGCCCAATTACAAACCATTGGATCTCAGTCACCCAGATCAGCATTTACAAACACTGGGGCATCAGGAGCTTTGTCCCCCTGAGATCCACCAATAGGCGGCAGGCAACATAAAGAGGAAACCATGCATACACCAGCGCAAGACCCACAGTTCCAACAAGCTGTAAACACCACTTTAACAGTCTTGTGGATGATGCAAAGGGTCTTGAATTTGATCCTTGTGGTCACCAGTAGCAAGTGGAGAGATTTTAGGGCTGGAGATGCGGTCCCTTGGCTTGACGCAAAGGTAAAGTCTTGCAGTCCTATTCTGGATTAGTTGATGGGAGCGAAGGGAGTAAAGAGGCAGATTGAGGAAACGGCTATTGCAGTAGTCTAGCATAGAGAAAATCAGTGCTCTGGAGATGTTGAGCTTCTGGGGAAGGTGAGGAAAGTTAGAATGCCCCCAAGGAGATGCAACAGAAAGTGTCCCGTTGTCAGCAAGCATAAGACAGAGCAGACCTGGATATAAAATAAATAACAGTAGCATCTTAGTAGTATTTAAGGTTGACCGCCGTTTGATGAGGGTTTTACATCAGTTTAAATGATTAAAGGTTGGCACATGATACGCGCTGCAGGTTCAGAACGTGTTCCAGGCACTGGAGTATCTTTGAAATAATGGTGTGCCTTCACCATGGCATGGTTTCCATGCGTTTCTTCAAAGCCAGTGGATTGTCCTCTTAAAATATCTAGCCAGAGTATGCGCATTCCTCTCAAATTGGATGCTCGGAGTAAATCATTCCGTACGATCGGAAGTCCAAAGTAGTGTTGGAATGTCAGGGTTAGATGTGCCTCCCAAAACGTCAGACTGATTTGTGTTTAATTAAACCATCAGGCCATCTACAAATTTTCTAACAGCACCACAAGAATATTGTTCTTCCACAGTATAATGTGACCCATGGCGTTAGGTCATTGTTACTGCACTTAGGCTACCACACCTGGAGGAACAAATAGCAGAGTCCCTAGAAGGCCCTGTCACCCCAGAGGACGTGGCAGCAGTCATCAGATCACTACCCACCGGGAAGGCACCAGGACCAGATGGACTCCCAGGAGAGTTCTATAAGACTTATGGAGACACACTGGCCCCGTTATTGTCCCAAGTGTTCAATGAGGCATATGAATTAGGCCACCTCCCGGACACCATGAGGGGAGCAACCATCATCCCGCTGCTAAAGCCCAATAAGGATGCCACAGAATGTGGATCATATAGACCCCTGTCCCTACTAAACGCAGACAGCAAGATCCTGACAACAATACTAGCTATGAGGCTGCGCAGGGCCATCCCGATCCTAATCCACCAAGACCAAACAGGGTATGTGCCAGGCAGGACTATCACTGAAAATTTACGGAAACTGCACCATGTCATTTACAGCACCGAACGTACACAGGAGAAATGTGCGGTAGCGTCCCTAGACGCCTCCAGAGCATTTGACTCGGTGCGCTGGAAATGGCTACTGGCTACCATGTCCAAAATGGGAATGGAGCCCAGTTTCATTAAATGGGTCACACTCATCTACACCGACCCAGCAGCCAGAGTGCGTATCAACAACACCTTTTCAGACAAATGGAGGTTATCCCGAGGCACCAGACAGGGCTGCCCCCTGTCCCCTATGCTGTACATTATTGCCATCGAACCTGTTGCAGCATACATTTAGGCAGGAATATGGAGATGCAGGCATCGAGATAGACGGGGTAACCCATTTACTCTCTATGTATGCAGATGACATGCTCCTCTACCTGAAGAACCCCGAATACATACTGCCTTATATATTGGAGACTTTGGAAGGGTTTCACAGAGTTACGGGGATCCAAATCAACCACAGTAAATCCTGCCCGTTCCCCCTAGCGGCCCTGAGCGGGCTTGGGGCCAACGAGCTCCCCACACTAGCCTTAAAATGGGAACCCAGCTCCTTTAAATATCTGGGTATCACAATCCATCGAGACCCAAATATGGAACACGCTCTTAACACAATCAGGGCAAAGGAAGGCCTAGTGAAATCAATGGACTTCTGGGGCAGGCTCCCGCTTTCGGTGGCTGGCAGAGTGGGACTGCTCAAAATGGTAGCATTACCCAGGCTGCTTTATCATTTCACCAACGCGCCATACAATATACCACGTCAATTCTTTAACAACCTGCATAAGCTCTGCAGGAAATTCCTATGGCAAGAAGGAAGGCACAGAGTCGCCCTGGACACGATGCAGAGACCCTATGACAAAGGCGGCCTAAAGGTTCCCAACTTTGAACTTCACTATCTGGCTGGACAGCTGAAACATGTGATCCAATGGATGGCAGACGACGCCTCTACTGACACCCGCCTGCTGCAGCCAGGAATCACCCAAATGCTGCTAAGAGACCTGCTATGGGCTGAGTCAGGCCAAAAACACCGGTATCCGCATTTGATCCAACTCGGAATCCAGATTTGGAAAAGAGCCTGCAAAGCTATGGACCTAAAAGACCCTTACTCCCCACAGATTCCGATAGCTGCAATCATGGCAAACAGACCGGGGAGTCGGTAAATAATAAGGGACACATGGGAGCTATGTGGCGTTGCCATCCTGGGGGACCTGGTGGATGAACCGGGCATCTTGACCTTTGCTGAACTACATGAAGCCTCAGGAATACACACGGGACAGTTCCTACTACACAACGCTGTGGTAAAAAGTTTAGCTGCTCGCTGGCCATCAATGGAAAACTTAGACACCGGACACGAAGGGATCGAAAGCTTACTGGCGGCAGCAGAAGGGGGCCATGAGACCTCTAGGATCTACAAAACACTGCTTTACAACACTGCCCAGCACGACCTCAAGTGCATGGCGAAGTGGAAAACGGAACTTGGACAGCAATTCCAAGAGGCAGAGTGGGAAACCATCACTAGATACCACAAAAAAGTATCTAAAATGCCAGGTTTCAGCTAATACAATTCTACATAATGAACAGAGCATACCTCACCCCAGAAATCATCTCTAGATTCAGGGGAGCCAGCACCAGGGGATGCCCCAAGTGTAACAAACCCCAGGCGAACATGACCCATATGTTCTGGGGGTGCCCCACTATACAAACCTTTTGGGCACAAATCAAAACCAATGTTGCCGAGGCTGACATCACCCTGGAGGTGCAAACGCCCACAGCATGCATTCTGGGAAGAAACCCCAGGAAGAGGAAAAATAGGCCGCTTAATAGGCTAAAGGACCTAATGTGTATATACTTGTGAAACGACGCATCGCCATGAGTTGGAAACGCCCCCAGGCCCCGAGCTTAGCAACGTGGTGGAAAGACCTCCGCAAATGGACACAGGCCGAAACAGGGGCCTGGGAGATCGCCCAACGCCAACAAGGACAGGACTCCTCCGACGATCTACTGCAATGGGTGGAGCTCACAGTGACGCTATTCAGCCCCAAGATGGTGGACTCCTCGGGCGAAAGCACGATCATTCCAGAATGAAAAAACATATATACTTACGGTATAGTTTACAACGGTCTTGATGGGCGGGAGGGTGGGTGGGAGGTAAAGGAGGGAGGGTGTTCTAAGGGAGTTATATGAGGCCCTGCTGGTTGTATTGTTACAAAATGCAATAAATAAATTTAAAAAAATAAATAAAAGAAGGCACGTGTCCAAGCTGTGTGCCCCTTCTCAAATCCCGCAGATGTATTGCGATATTAGGGCTAGTTAATATTTCTCCCTTAGCCGAGCAGCAGTTTCTGGATTTCTTTCTGAAGAGCCAGTAGGTTACCCCCAAACACTTTAATCTTGGTACTGGTGTGAGGGAGTTTGTTAATGACCGTTAATGACCGTTATAGCTGGTACAATTGTGGGATTAACCTAATGGTCTGCTGAAAGCTGAGGGAACCGGAGGCACTGGGCACCCAAACAATCATGCAACGTAAGTGGCTCCTTAAAAAATAATAAAAAAGGGCTGCCGAGTTGGATCTGGGTGCTTTTCAGGAAAGAAAAGAAAAAACACGTTGGCTTGTTTTAAAGTGTATACCCCTGCTCCAGTGCACCCGAATTTTGCTTCTGCAATAGTTAAATACCATGCACCTGAAAGCCGCAGATTACAGTTAATGGCTCAAACTAACGTGTTACCGCATAGAGCAGTGGTATTCAAACTGTGGGTCGCGACCCCCTAGGGGTCCGCGGGTGCATCCCAGGGGGGCCCTGAGAGCTCAGCATGAAAAAAGATTTTTTTTTTTTCTTTTTCTTTTTTTTTAGATTGGAAGAAATGGGCAGGGGTGGCCCTCATGGGCGGGCTGAAGCATGAAACTGTCTCAGGCAACAATGAAAAAGTGGCCCACAGTTGTAAATGGATATTCATTCCTTTAGTCACAGACTGGGCCTCATTACTACTATGGCGGACCAGTAACAACGGTGCTGGTAAGCTACCGGCACCTTTGCTACCGTTCCGCCATAGTAAGAGTTGTGCTCGTGGGTGCTTGACAGCCCCCGCCAGGTCTGACCTCAGCTCGTCGGATGCACCGGCACCGTTATTAACGGTGCATCCGAGCTCCCCATTCCCATTTGAGCCATATGGGGCTCAAATGGGAATGGGGATCTACCGGCACCTTCGAAAGGGCAATTATCATGTCCGCCTAACTCGGCATGACCTAGTAATTGCCCATTCGCGGGTGCCAGACCCGGATGCAACTCCAGTGGCAGCCGTGCCGGTTTTACCGGCACAGCTACCGCCAGAGTAGTTATGAAGCCCACTGTTTCAATAGTACCCAAAGGGGTGCTTTGTGTTAAAATGTAAGTAAATTGTGATATATTCAGCAACAATGGTCAACATTACTAACTGCATAGTTAAGTAACTCATCAAAATGGTCCACATTGGCCAAAATGGTGGCCCATTTTGATTGGCCCAAACTAGCATTTTACATTTTTGGTACAGGCATTGCCCTATAGGCCTGTCCGAGCCTGGCGGCTCATCCATAATGGCAAGAGGCGCCCACCCAGTGGCCCCTCACCCATTATGGAGGAGCTAAGGAGCCAGCCCAGTGAAACAGTGAGCACTCCCTCAGCTGCTTTATCCAGCTAATGGAGTGCTCCTGGGCTGGCTGAACTGTCAAAGGGAAACACTGTTTCCCTTTGACAGTTCAGTTTAGTTCCCCAGCCGCACATGCTCACTGAGCCATGCAAGTGCTGGGGCGTTTTGCTTCGCCAGCATTGCATAGCTCATTGGAAATGCTGGCTGGGGCACTGCATGTCTGTATGTCCGAGGGGGAGCTCCTGCGCCTCCTCGCACATACGGACAGAGCAGCTGGAGCAGGCCGTTTCAGCACCCACACACAGGCCAATGCAGAAGGTACGTTTATGTTCATTGTTTTTATTTAAACATGTGTATGGCTGCGTTATGAGTGAGTGTATGGTGATGGATGCTCATGTGAATGATAGAGTGATTGCTGTATGAATGTGCAGCGCCTTGCATATACACATAATCATGTTCATTGTGTTAGGACCAGTGGGGCCCAGGGGACAGGGATGGTATCTTTTTACCGGACATCTATCATTCAAAACCCTCTGCCTTGTCCACAAGGCTTTCTGGGGCCTGGGTCCAAAATACCTTCAGCTATTCCTCCGCAAATACCTCCCCTCTCGAGCTCTTCACTCCTCTACCTCCAACTCCCTCAGGGTCAGTCGTTTATCAAAGAAACGAGCTGGGGGTAGATCTCCGTCTTCGGCTGGGGCCTCCCTCTGGAACAGCGCCCTGCCACTCTAAAACTTGAGGAGAACCATCTTTCTTCCTGAACTTATCAGACCTACCCTGTCTGCTGCCTTAAACGTAGCACTTGCAAATTGCTGGCTGCACTACCACTGTTTGTTGCCTTTATTATTTATTTATTTATTTATTGTTATTTATCTGTTTCTCCTCTGCTTCGCACTTTCCACTTCTCCCCCCTTCCATGCACTTTTCCCCTCACACTTGCGCGTTCTCAATGTCACTGGGCCTAGTAAGATCGCTGTTTTATTCTCCTCTGTTCCCCTCCCTTGCCTTGTCACGCTCTGAAACACTTGTGAACGAGCGCGATAGAAATAAAATATCAATGCCTCCCCCCTGGACTCCCAGCAACAATTGCAAACTGTTTGGCTATTTACCCATTTTTTGTTAAAAGTATGCTCTACAATGCAACATTTTAACCTATTTAAAAAAAATTCACAGGGGGAAACCCCCCCGAACCTCCCTTTAATGCCCCTCCACTTAAAAAAGATTCACCAGCCGCCACTGGCCCTCAGACTGTGTTGGGAACGGGACGGGGGAACCGAGGGACTATGGTGGGAGCACAATGGGCGGGAACCATGGGATAGTGATGGGAGCAGAGTGGGGAGAGCCCTGGGTGTGTGATGGGGTGGGGAGAGACCAGCGACTGGGTAGGAGTGGGATGAGGGAGCCCAGCGACTTTGATGGGAGCAGGTGACGGCGCGCAATATATACTGTCCATTTGGCATTTCTGTGGGGTCCCGACCTGCCCAAATTTTGCTCAGGGGGGCCCTGGCCAAAAAAGTTTGGAGACCACTGGCAAAGAGCCAGAGCCCCTTGGTTGGGTCTAGGAAAGATATGCCCCTGTGGTTTGGAGCTCGAGGGGGATTTAATTCATTTCTTAACAGTTTGTAGGTTTTTAATTTAAGGAAACTTTGGATAAGGCCTCATCATCAGTGCCACAATGCCCAAGGGCTGTTTGTGCGCTTTACAAATGAAATAAAAAAATAAACATGTGCGGGAGATTTTTTTTAAATGACCAACAATGATGGAACATTTTTATCCGATTTAGCTAATTTTATTAAGTATGCTTTTAAAGAAATCAATGAACATGGGAATGTTGTATTTTAGCCTTGTTGGATGACTAACTGGGGGCGTTTTAAATGTGTCAATGATGCTGTATATTTTGCTGGTGTTTATATTGTATGCATCATTAAGATTTTAAACTTTTAATGGACGTTGTGTCCGAATAAAAATGTATCCCATCTCTCTCCTAGCTGTACTTGAATGCAATAGTTTCAGTTTAGAACGATCACCAATAGCCAAAAAAAAAAAAAAAAAAAGCTAAAAAAAAAAAAAAAGGCTAAAAAAAAAAAAAGGATTGTGAAAGTCTCTTAGCTTTTTAGTAGACACGGTCAAGGCATTTTACAGGCATTGCCATATTAGTAGTACCTGCCTGGCCATAAAATGGCAATGCTGTTCGGAACGGTTTAAAAGCCAGAACTGTTGGCTTTGTACTCGTTTTTAAAAACAGGAATTCAGTGCTAGGGACAGATGCAAATGGCATACATGGTTTATAAAGCAAGTAGCAAACAGCTACAATTCAGCCATTACATTTCAGAAGGCTGCTTAGAAACAATGCCACCCACTTGTAAGCACAAAGCTGGCTCAAAGAGGTCCCAATTGGGGAACTTCCGAATGGGAAGAACAGGCAGGTAGTGGGTGGGTGGGTGGGAATGGCAAACGGTACTAGCATCGCCATGGGTGGTTAAAAAGGTAAACATCCACAAGCTCTGTGTATCCCCTCAGATTCCCATGCCAATTGTTTGGGCTTATAGCAAGTCTTTACATCACCACCAATGGGCAACACAAATAATAGAGATTAAAAAAAAACACTTATTACGGGTAGAGAATACCGTTTTTGCTGGCATGGCTTGAAAAGCAAAATGCACAGAGACCGGACAAGAGGCATTTGATAAGATAGAAAACATTTTGGAAAGGTACTAGCCAACGTGGCCACTTTAGCAGACAAATGCAGATGTTTGGCTTAGCTGCAAAACCACAGCGGAAACATGTCTTCATAGCCATATAAAGTGGGCGCATAGAAACGAGCAGCGTCGAAAACTGATATTTGTAAAACAAATCTTTAACTTGGAGGGAGACCAAGATCAAGCCAAGTGTAGGGTGGTGACCTCGGACAGTGTTTCTTGGAAGAAGGTAAATTGCCACAAAGAAACAATCCGGACCACATTTGAAGCTTAAAGAAAAATGAAAGCATTTTACCCATATTTTTCTTCATTATGTTGTAGAAAACTCCGCCTTGCTGGAACAAATGAGGAAGACCTTTAGCATACGACCAAACATCTTCACCTAAAATTTAAAAACAGATGCGGTTACTCTCCTTCTATGCAATTAATGGATCAGATAATTCAAACTTTAAAATGCGGGATTGTCAGTTACTGAATACAAGTTTTTCCATTAGTAAAAAAATAACATGGCTCTGAAAAAACAATCCATAGTATTGCACAATCTATATATTTTTGTTAAACACTATGTTCGGGGTTGGCTGCAGCCAGTTGGTGGGCTGAAATGTTGGCCCATGGTCGGCATACCAGTCTGGGGTGTACTGGTGATGGTGAAATCTGACCAACCCCACCCATTCGCCCTCCACAGGGCAGGGCCTGGCCCTTTGCCATCAGAATAGGCGATTTTGGGAGATAACTTCCTATTTTTGAAATCGGCTATGACAAAATACAACATACACAAGGCTATAGCAGACCCCCACGTGCATGTCCGCTACAGACCTGTGCAACGCTGGGTGGCATCACTAGTTATACATATGTAACACCCCATAGATTACCCTGCCTCAAATAAATCTGTACAAAATAGATGAAGGGTCAATCTATGTGTTTTTAAACTTCTCTATAGTAAAAAAAATAAACAAAGGCCACTTATTAGTCAGTCAATGTAATTCTCCAGCAGTGGTACAGGGTTGCTTGGGTGTGGCTGCCATATAATGGCTGTTTAATACACTGCAAGTCTCATTTCCCTACGCTCTCCATGCATTTGGTCAGATCATTTAAAAATTGAAATTTCTCCCACTCTGAATTTTAAAAAGGAAAAACCATCTAACATACCGAAATCCGTTTTTGAGCGGAATTTAAAAAAAATCACTAGCAGCAGGCTCTCAGAAGGAATGCTGGAAATTATGAACACCACCAATGATGATGACTCATGTGAACACTTAATATCAACATACAATCATGGTATGACAATTATTAGACCTCCATGCCCCCCTAAAAAATAAGAAAGTCCGACCCAACACTAACCATCAAAAATGGTTTAATGCGGAAGCTATTGAACTCAAGAAGGGAAAAAGGAATCTTGAGAGGAGATGGCTTATAGAACCATCTGAAACTAATAAAGCAAATTGGAAGGATGCAGACCGCATCTATAAAGCCAAAATTATAGATTTGAAGAAAAATCACTACAATAACATCATTAGTACTGCGTCAAACTCCACTGGAAAGCTCTTCCAGATCCTAAAATCATTGGACAAACCTACCACTCTCACTCCACCCTTCCAACAAACTGACATGGATTGCGAGAAAGTCCAAACCGCATTTCATAATAAAATTGTCAAAGCCAGAGAAAACATCACAAACTGGCAGACTACAAACGCCTCATTTGACACCAACCTTCTAGAGAATAAGACCAAACCAGGAAACCCCAAATTTCATTTCAAGCCCATCACTCTCGATGAAATGATAAAAACACTGTCCGGCATGAGATGTACGTCATGTTTGGAAAATGTTTTATCTCCAAAACTTATCTTGGACAACATAACTATCGTTGCCCCCTTCTTTACAAGAATGGTTAACGCTTCCTTTAGGGATTTAACAGTACCAAACATCATTTAAACTGTCACAGTCACCCCCCTGCCAAAGACACCAGACCTAAACCAGCAAGACCCAGCCAACCTTAGACCTATAACCAACTGCAATTTTCTGTTGAAAATATTGGATAAAGTGGCTACAGAACAACTTCAGAGCTATGTGGATGACAATAACTTATTACATCCACAGCAGTCTGGATTTCAATCCAGCCATAGTACGGAATCTGCTCTGCTGGATCTTCAGACAGAAATGCCTTCAATATTAAATAAAGGCAAATCAGGTCTTCTGATATTGCTGGACCTCTCGGCAGCATTTGACTTGCTGGACCACACAAAACTCCGAGAAGCCCTAGAAATATCTGGAAATTGCTCATCAGGGGCAACTGAATGGATAGCTTCATTCCTCCAAGATAGACAATCGAGGATTGTCTGGGGAGATAAAACATCTAATACTAAACCAGTAAACTGTGGCGTCCCACACGGAGCACGTTTCTCCCCACTTCTTTTCAATCTTTACATGCACTATCTTTGTATCATGCTCTCCCAAATGGGTATATTCTTTACAAACTTTGCGGATGATACCCAGCTGGTTTTCGAACTTAGCGGGGACTATAATAAGACAGTGACATGCTTTCATCCTTATACATCATCATAGAATGCTGGATGAAAGCAAACTGGATGTGTCTGAACGGCTCCAAGACCGAGCTCATGATATTTGGTTCCACACAGGCCAGAAAAGAAAACTGAACCCACTCTACTCCTCATTTTCTATTAAAAACACCCAAATACCAATCTCAGAAAAAGTGAAGACTTTAGGAGTTTACCTTCAAGCTTACCTAAAGAAAAATTGTCAATACCATCAGATATTACTAAAAAAAAAAAAAATAATAAAAAAAATCAGACCTTTGTAGGACCGAAAGAATAGTACAACCATCGCTAGAGCTACCATATTATCCAGATTGGATTATGGTAATGCCCTACTTCTAGGAGCGAATAGCAACTGCGTAAAAAAATGTCAGGTGATTCAAAATAATGCCATCAGGACCATCACAGGAAGAACTAGGAGGGAACACATCACTGGCGAAAGGAAGGCCCTACACTGGTTGGCCATGAATGAAAGAATCACGTTTAAATCTCTCACGATGGTACACCGTTGCTTATACGGAAATGCTCCAGTTTACCTTAAGAAACATTTCAACTGGTACGCACCAATTAGGCAGCTCAGATCCTCTAATACAGGCCAATTGCAAACCTTCACAACAAAAAAGCAGCATGGACTTGGAAAAGCTTTTCCGACTTTTAAGTATAAAAAAATGGAACGAACTTCCTACCTCAATGAAGCTCGAGTCCAATTACATTTCCTTCCGCAAAAAATTGAAAAGACTACTTTTCAATTAAATTTGCAAAATAGGCTAAATCTCCAGAGGAAATCGGTCATCTCTCTTGTGTCCTGTTTTCACTATCTGTTGTCCCGTCTTTCTGTCAGCGCTCCGATGCCTGTGTGCTTACAGCGCTTTATAAACAAATAAATAAAATAAATAATGTCATTACGGAACGAAGATATATACACTAACGGTTGCAAAGTCGTATTCCATTATTGTCCCAACAGGGCCTCTTGTTATTAAGTGCTGCTTGTTCAGTATGTCTAAGGTGGTTAGTCCATGTGTTACCATGTGTACGTTTTTTTGATACTTGGGAAAACAGGTTTCCTCTTTGTGCTATTTCTGAACAGTTTGAAAGGTCCGATAGTGCGAGTCCCAATGGTGTAAATTCAGAAAAAGGTTGAACGGATTTATCAAAACTCTACGGCTGCCTCTTGTGATCCCTACCACAAGATCAACACATCAAAGAACCTTTTGACAGAACTTTTCAGAATGTTCCTGGTAGTCTGACAGACCAGTCTCCTCAAAACCATAAACGTATAGTTTATTTATAGGACTACATAGAGCCAGATATATATTATATTTTTGGCCAATAAATTGAATAACCCTTTTAGTAACTGTCATTTTGAAAAGGTTACCTGTGTGTCTAAAGTACTCCTAATCCATGTTCCATATTTCTCCATACTCGAGGGATGAGAACAAGAGTGTAATGCGCAGCAGAAACACCCTACGATCACTTGCACATGCTTATTGCGCAATACCTCCTCTACGCCCAACCATTCAGTACTTTTAGCTGCCCCCTCCTTCCACTCTTCTCTGCAAAACTTAATCTGAATGAAAAGGGTTGCGGGCATGTTTTTTTTTTTTTAGCATTTCCTTTACACGAATCACCTGGGGGGCACGAAGTTGTGACCGATGAAGGCGTTTCCAGAACTAAGGTCCCTTGTGGATCATCTCAGACAGCAGAGTACCTTTTGTGAGTGCCAATCAAAGCAGCAGGCTTCAATTCTAGACAATTCTTGGATTACGGCAATAGAAAATGAAGACAGGATATGTTCAATGGGTGTTCATTTCAGATAAATTGGTTTGCCTTCAAGATCAATGCACAACTTCCATGGTTCTTCAGCCAGGGTCCAGAACGGGTTGCAGAGAGAACAGATGCTTTCCTGCCACTAATCCGCCCAATGTTTCTGCAACTGCTAAAGAAAGCAACCGGCACTCTAATGATGCAGTTATCTCTTGAACCATTAACTTGCAGGATTTCAGGGACAATGGAGACTACCTTTAACGTCCCAGATAGCTTCAGATTGCTGGGCGCCAAGTATAGTGAAAAGCCATCAAGCAGTCAGGGAGCTTTAGGGCAGATGGTGCATGAAGCCAGGTTTTCATCACGTTTCAATGCCCTTTGTGGAAGCATTGAACTTCCTAGCATCCTTTTCTCAGAAAGGGAGAGTCTTTGGTTATTTGGGGGGCTGTAGCAAAATTGGCAGATTTGGATTTCTGACAAAACCCTCCCAAATGCTGTTTGGGGACCTAGGGAAGTAAGCAGAAAGGCTTTGCTGGTTCAGTTTTCTTGGTAGGGGGCCAACATTCCCAGGCTCACCATGACACTGTGCAAGAGTTGCACTTATGCGGAGCCAATGAGATGCACCGAAACACAAGCCTACCGTTTCAGCAAGTACAATAAATAAATTAGCAACCAGTTGTTTCAAAGGATGAGATCACTCGCCCACCAAAAAAGGACCCAAAAGTTCCTTCCTCTGGCCAATAGATAGAACATGCCTCAATTAATGGGAGGAATGGCATATCTTTATGAAAGAAACCAGCAATATGCCCATGGCCAGAGTGAAGGAAGTGTGTTCAGGGCATTTGCCTACAAAACAGCAGCCATTTACATCTTGAAATCAGTCAACCCCAAGAGCAGCAGAAGACTTCAAACCCAGAAACAGTGAGTATAGAGGAGTGTGGGGGTGCGTGTGTGTTGGAGTGCAGTTTCTGTTGGGAGGCACCATTACTTGTTTGGGATGCCTAGCAATAGCATGTTTTGCTACGTGTAGGCACTGAGCTACATTATATATGCCCTGTTTTTAAGTGATACACCGTTTGGTATGGTACATTGTGTTATTTGGTGCTACGCCAGGTCATGTTTTAAGCTGTAGAAAAAGCTTGAGAATGTCATTTTCTGCTGGGATCAATGGGTCCTTTTCCTGAAGCTAAAAGGCATGTTAACTAGAATCTGAAGACTACTGCATATGCTCATTCGCTTCTTTCGGGAGAGGGGGGGGAAAAGAGTAGGACTCTAGCTGGTTAGGTCAAGTTCTATTATTTTGAGGTTTCATTATAGTGTTTTGATTTATAGGTCCAATATTCAAGCGCCTTTGAAGCACCCACAAGACAGCGGGTAGTCACCCCCTAAACACAAAAAATAAAACTAGAAGGGAAGACTTGGAAATCTAAAATGTTAACTATACCTTTACACCCGTTTTGAGCCAACATTCATATGATGCCCTCTTAACAGAACACAGTAACTATTACAGCCAAGGATGAGAAGCCTAGTCAAAGGCATGACTGAGTAAATTAACTCCCATAAGCACAGAGTCCAAGGGTATTATTGCCTCACACACCAATGACCATTGCCTTGAAGGCCCTAGCAGGACTATGGAACTCCAGGAAGGACGGACAAGGGATTCTGCCCCAAGGAAGCAATGGTTGAAATCCCACCCTCAGTTAAATGTACTCCGATTTCCTTCAGCTTCTTCGTCCCCCACCCCCGCCCATCTATAGAACCTGGCCGTTTAGGGATTAGGGAGGGAAGAAGAGGGGCTTTGCACGTTCAGTTTTCTTGGCTCCCTCTTCTACATGCCTTGGCTCACCCTAACACCAACAGGCTTTGTGTCCTTAAGCACTTGGCACACAAGCCTAAGGTTTAGGTAACCAGAACATCGTTTTTTATGAACTTTTCAGGGAGCTTTCGTAGACGTGGCAAATTCGAATTTCTATCGTAAAACCCCTCTAAAATGTTGTTGGGGCCATGGAAAGAAAGTAAAAGGGCTTTGCTGTCTATTTTCTTGGACATGGCGTGAACATACCCAAGCTCACCATACAGTGGGTACATTTCAGGCATAACGCCCCGGCCGAGCAAACACCTTTTCTCCAGCTAGCTCTTCTTTCAGTGCTGCGACCCATCAAATACAGTGGAGTCCCAAACTCTGGTCCAATTGTACACATAGCTCCTACACATTTTCCTTCAAATGCCTTCCTGAACAGCAAATCTATCCCTCGTCCTCATCCCAACTAGCTACCCGACTTCACGCCTCCCTACCACCACTGAATGTTCCATCATGCTCCTGCGTTGCCTTTCTGGCAGGCAAAAGTGCTTTGATGCCATAAACTATGGCAGGGCGTGTTATACAAATGCAAGATAGCTGTCCTGTAAATTTCTATTGTTATGCTATTTCTGCATATTTCAAAACGAGTGTCCCCTATCCGTAAAGTGCTTTTGGTGGTGCCTCCGCCCCCCATTTAGGTGAGGCACAATCTTGTTCCTTCCTTGTTCTTGCTTTTAACGTCAGACAATTGAGGGCAAGGGAACTATTGATGGGCTTGTCACACTTCTATATACTCATTTTTCCTGAGACTAAAAATTAGAACAACTTCAGCCAAACATACAATTATATGCGTTTTATATATAAAATAGAAAAACAAGGCAGAAAAAAATCAAACGGGCAAAGTGTGTAGTGCAATTATTATTCACAATGGCACGCACATGGAGTGTAAACAAAATGTCATTCATCTTCTGATGCTCAATTGCTAGTCAGAAAGAACATATGTTGCAACCCAATTATTTACAGTAACATTTACAGTAACACAAAAACAGAAAGGTAAAGTAAAAAATCCACATTCGTCTTGTGGAGCATCTCCTGCATCATATTAAATGTGACATATGTGATTTCATTATTTCTGGAGGCGAAAACCAAAACAATTTTGTATTTTCACAGATGCTTCTAAGCTACATATATTTCCACAGTCACTGTCCTCCTAATTTGTATGATCTTTGAGGTCTGGGCCTTGGACTTACAAGATAGCTTTAGGTTTGCCTACGTGTCAAAAGTCAAAGTTACACACTATATAGAACAAAGAGGGCAATTCAACCATATTTATCTTCGATGTTGCTTATAGTGTGTTCACGTTTCGGTGGGCTATGTATAAATGTTCTACAACCACCTGCTTCAGGGCGTCCTGTTGATAGACCCTGTTAAAAGTGTAAGAGAAAAAAGAAGTGTGAGTGGTCCTCAATTTAAAATGCTATTAAGTCAGCATATGTATTACTTAATCATTTTAGCTCAAGTTACCGGCTGCGTTTCAAAAAAGGTCAGTAACCAAATCCCAAGTGCCTTGGATGGGTCCAGAGAGGAAGCATCAGAGTTGAATGGCAGTATTCCATTGTGTTTCTCAAAAATAAGGTTGGGGATCTTGCATCCTCGCATGTTGCACCCATCTGTTAGTTAGGGCGGTGCTAAAGTAGTAGAAACATGGAAAAAGGAAGAAGATATGGAGGACTTAATGGTTTGTTTAATCGGTTCCCGACATGTCTACACATAGGGAAAATCATAAGTGATTGAGAATATCATCAGGTGGTATTTTCCTGTAGCGAGTAGTTTGAAACGGGCTTTATTAGGGGGATTGGGGGGGGGGACCTCTTTTTGTGTAGATCACCTTAATTCATGCACCATATCTGTGTGTATAAAAACAATTCTCAATGGTTCGGAAACCCTCAGGTCGTCTCAGACAGGCGGGTTGTCTTAAAGTGTGTGGGTGAAATTCGCCTGGGGTAGAACATACTATTTCTGCAGGCAACAATCTTCGATAAGGCACGCCAGTCTGAAGACTAACTGGGGCGAGATTGCGTATGCCTCTGAAGCCGTGATATTCTTTACCATAGCAAGTCAGTTTGGTCTTCAGGAAGTTAGAAGAATGGACGGACACCAAAAGTGATGTTACCTTTACATATTACCATTCAAACCAATGACAGAAATGTCCTTGGTGGTAGATCAGCTTTAAACTAGCATTATGCTTGCCTATGGTCTTGCCAATGAATAAACCGTCAGTCTCTAGGTCACACCCACAAAAGACTTGCATACGGAAGACTGCGTACAAACTGCCTCCTGTACATGGATCTGTGGCCTAGTCGGAAGCTTATTTGCAGTAATTTGGGTGAGCATGCAGCAGAGGTGTGGTGGGTGGTGTGGTGTTTTTTGATGACCAGAAAGGTCCAGTTACATGGAGGGTATTGGGAAGAACGACCTACATCCCACACATGAGAAAATAGAAGTTGAGAAAAGCCATACCACACAAGTCAGGAAACGCATCAAAAAGGTGACGGGTACAGGCCGCCGCAGGCACATGCCCACCATGTCCTTTCCCAGAGAGGTAAAACACAGAGCAGTATACAGAGACATGCGCCCAGTCGGTGTAGATCTGCCAAGCTATGAACGATCTCATAAAACAAGTATATGCCAAAGGTCAATGTGACATGCACGGGAATATGTACAGTATGTGGGCATATGAAATGCGATAGTCAGTGCTCAGACTATCACACTGCGATAGATTTAGGCCATGAAGATAAGCTAGCAGCAGGGAATAGGTCTCCATGTCACAACAGAGACTTGATATAGATATATATATTATACAATACATTACTCACCATAATCGTATTTCCGATGTTTGTATCTGCTTAGATACACATGCTGTGCCTATGCTGACATCTAGTGGAAGCTGCAGAGTATTACAGTTGTTTCCAAGCAGATACGTATCAAACAAGCTCATAAGCATCCATGTGCCTTCTCTCTGAGGACGACGAAGGGTGGTCGCATGTGAATCTAAGCAGATACAAGCATCAGAAATACGATTACAGTGAGTAATGTATCCGTTCTGAGGCTTGTGGAATCTGCTTAGATCACATGCTGTGCATAGATTAGCGAGCAGTGTTAGAAGGAGGCGGGATGCGAGAAGGTTCATGAGCGAACAAATGTCTCAGAACGGCTTGCCCCACTTGTGCATCTGTCCTGGAATGAGCGTCAATGCAGTAGTGCTGAGCGAAAGTATGTATTGAGCTCCATGTAGCTGCTTTGTCTAATACCGTCTAAAAGGAATGAAAACCAGGGTGGTTCCTGTGCCTCTTGTGGAGTGAACCCTGGGCGTAAAAGGCAGTGTCTGATTTGATAGGGAATAGCACAGTTGGATACATCTGACTATCCACCTATAGATGGCATTTTTTGAAATGCGGTCACCTTCTCTGCCTGGCGCTATGGAGACAAACAGTTGATCTGTCTTTCTAAGCGGTCTGGTCTTATCTACATAGTCCATCCAGTGTGTGGAGTTTTACCTCAGCTGAGCTGTTGGGTTCCTGGAAGAAAGCCGGTAGCTCGATTGACTGGTTTACATGATATTTGGAGATGAATTTAGGGGCGAAAGTAGGGAGAGTACGTAAAACCAACTTGTCCTTGTGTACAACAAATAAAGGATCCTGCACTGACGATGCTTGTATTTCACTAACTCTTCTTATGGAAGTGATACCCACTAAGAAGGCAGTCTTGTAAGTCAGGTATTTCAGACTGGACTTGTACATTGGCTCGAAAAGGGGGCCCATGAGCTTAGCGAGTACAACATTGAGATCCCATCCTGGTGGGCAGGTTTGAAATTGGAGGGTGGAGACTTTTTACTCCCTCCATGAATGCTTTGATGGCATTTACCTTCCACCACGAGATCTTGTGGGGAAGTGGAGTAAGCCGATAAGGCCGCCAGGTAGACCTTCAAGGAGTTGACCACTACCCCTGCATCCAGCAAGTGGAGCATACATGTTAGAATGTGGGAAGGAGTACATTCAATGGGGTTAATTTGTTAAGACTCTCACCAAATTACGAATCTTATCCACTTGTCAAACTAACAGTGCCTAGTGTTAGGTTTTCTTGATTCCTTCAAGATGTCCATACATTTTTGAGGCAGGTTAAGATGACCAAACTGACTTCAGGAGCCATGCTGCCAAGTTCATAGAGTGAGGTAGAGGGTGCACGGTTAGGTCCCCGTGCTGGGAGAGCAGGTTGTACAGGCACAGGAGTTTGATGGGATCGCACATCGCCAGTTTGCGCAGATGTGGATACCAGGGTTGTCTTGCCCACATAGGAGCAACTAGGATGAGCGCCGTCTGTTCCTTTTGGCTCTTGTTCACCACCTTCCTCATGAGAGGTGTGGCGGGGGTTTGGAGGGGGTGGGGGAGGGACACTGAGGAGTGCAAGCAAATTTCCCTGACCAGTTCATCCATAGGGCGTTCCCCTTGGATCCTGGCTGGGGAAAACTGGACGCGAAGTCTGGGCATTGCTTGTTTTCGCTTGTAGCGAACAAGCCTTTTGTGGGGAAACCCCATAGAGAGAAGAGGTGTTAACGACCTGTGCGTGAAGTTGCCACTCATGTTCTTCTGGTAGGGGATCTCTGCTCAATGAGTCTGCGACAGAGTGGAGTTCTCCTGGAACGTGCTGGAATGATAAAAATATATTCTGTGTGAGTGCACATTTCCAGATTTGCTGTGCAAGTTTGGACAGATTTGGAGAACGTGTGCCCCCTTGTTTGTTTATGTAAAACATAGCTGTAGGGCTGTCAGGACCTGCACGGATTGGTTCATTAAGTAGGGCTTGAATGTCTGAAGGGCCTTGAATACTGCCAGAAGTGCTAGCAGATTTATGGGTTCTGAGCTGTTGTGCAAGACCACAGAACCTGAGCTGTGTGGTGAAGGTAGTGGGCCCCCCACCCCGCTAAAGAGGCGCCCGTTGTGATAATCCCCTGTATCTTTGGATCGTAGAAGGTTTTCCCCTTCAGTAGATTTTCTCTCGTCCACCAGCGAAGACTTTGTACCAGTTCTGGGGAAACGACCACTAGATAGCCTGAGACCATTGTTTCGCCAACCACTCCCGCATGGGTTGCAGGCGCGCGTGTGGAACCAGGTCAATGCAAGATGCCATCATGCCTAGCAAGCACATCGCTTTGTGCACCCTTATCTGGCGGCCGGCCTGATAATGTGGTATTTGCAACCGCATATTTTCTACTCTTTCCCCTGACGGAAAGACCAACCCCTCGAGTGTTTATGGCAGCTCCTAGGAACTGTTTGGATGTGCCTGGCACTAGGCTTGATTTATTCTCGTTTATTGAGAAGCCCAATTGAAAGAAAACGTTGATAGTCCTTTGAATGTTCTGTTTGCAAATTAGGGGGGACTCCCCCTAATGAGCCAGTCGTCCAGGTAAGGGTACACTGGGATTGCTTCCCTGCGCAGGTGTGCTGCCACCACCACCAGTACCTTTGAGCATACCCTTGGAGAAGATGCTATTCCGAAGGGTAGCACTTTGAACTGGTAATGCTGGTTCACCATCTTGAAATGCAAGAATCTTCTTAGTATAGTAGTCATGCCGACCTTTTGTGGCTTTACATATTTGTTTGCAAGGCGCAAATCTAATACTGGGTGCATTGACAGATCTTTCTTTGGCACAAGGAAGTAGGTTGAATAAATACCCTTGTTCACCTGGTACCCAGGACAATTTCAATGGCGTCCTATAGCAGAAGTGTGGTGAGGTTAGGCAGAATCCTGTGCAGTTGCCTTAGGGAGCACTACAGAAGATTAAGACTACGGGTATATGCAATAAATCCCCTTTGGTATCAGTCCGTACCACAAAGATTTAGTTGGTAGCTGTGGCTAAGCAGTCGGACTCATCTCAAGAGGGAGATGAGCAGTATTCAGGGTTTACACATTAGGACCACAAGACTATAGAACAAGGAAACGCTGACCAAAGCTTTGTATCAACAAGAATATATATATTTTATACACTATGATGTTCACACACAAATCACTATTATAAAGGCAAGTTAAATCAATCAAGAAAAGTATACACAACTCCCTATTTAAATTGTAGACAAGTTTGAGCAAGAGTGAAAACTGAGCAAAACGGCACAGTGAAAACCAAGCAGAAATGGCACTGTAACAATTTCTCAAAAGGGAGGGAAAGGCCAGGTTATACAGGAATATACTCAAACACACCAGCAATACTTCCCAATAAGATTGTGAACAAGTTAGGCAAGGCAGTACTTTAGCATGTATAATACTGGAGGTGAAAACCGAGCAAAATAGCATTTCACAAGTTTAAAAAGAGAGAAGAAAAAGGTGGTTATAAGGGTTAGGTGCACCAACACATTTCTATGTGAGAAACAATCTAGAAAAGGCAGTTGTAACAGATTTAGGCAGAGTCAATAGGCCTGTGCCAGAGTCAGTGGTACAGTGCAAAGTGCCCAGGAGCAAAATGTTCTTGTAGCTGCAGTCAAGTCTTTGTTAAATGATTTGAAAAGGCGGTTGCAGAAGGTGAAAGACAATGTTAGATGACAGGGGCGCCCAAACCCAGTAGGTAAGACCAGGATTTAAAACACCTTTAACAGTACCCAACGGAAAGGGAGGCCTGGTGGAACAATGTACCTAAAAGTGGAAGAGGCTCCTGCGGTGGCGGTAGTTCCTGGCCATTCTGCAGTTCGGGAGATCCAGCAAAGGAAGAGAGGCTCTCGTCGTGGAGGAAGGTTCGAGTTACTGCACTGCCCAGGGATGAAACCAGCTGCGGTGCTCACCAACGAATAAAAAGGTACGCTCCTTTAAAACACGGTCGTGGTGGACGGGTGCCTGGCTATCCGGGCTCCTAGTGCTTGGCACTGGCGATTCACCCAAGGCAGGTCCTGGAAGGCGATTGGCGAACTTGTTGGCCCCACCAGCTCAAGGGAAGAAGACTCTTGCAGGTGAAGATCCTCGAGTCAGAGAAAAGTGGGGAGGATCTGCAGCAGGGCTTCACTGGTGGTTCAGTCGTTAGATGTCTGACTTCTCTCCTCTTCGGCTTCTTAGTTCCAGTGGCGAATTCTTGTCCTCAGGACCCTGCTTTTATTCAGCAAGACCCCCATTCATACAGCCTAGCTGTCTGTCACACAGTGGGGTGACTCTCCTGGCAGGAGAACCCCCCAGCCTATCAGGGCAGAGTGCGACTTGGGTTGCGTAGGCAACCCTGTCCAGAGTGCCTATTCCCACTCCCACACATCTTGTCTAACCCATACTCAGTGGCGCCTAGAGGAGTGATACTGCGCTTTCAGGTCCTTCTCAATGCTCCTTACACAAGTTTGCTGGAAATCCACCCAGGTTTTATTTTTCAAAAGGGTCAAATGTATGCACATACAATCGTCATATAACCTAGCCCCCACTTGACAAAATACATTCAGACTTTATGAAAACCTTTATATCTAGATCTATAATCTTTTTGCAAACCTTTGTGTAGATTTGTTAAATGGCAACCACATTTATAAGCCTTTACATTTTGGGACCCCCCCCTCTAATTTTGCCCCCTCTTGACAAAATACCACCAAACTACACAAAAACATTTATATCTAGAACTATTATCAGTTTGCCAAATTAAAGTGTAGATTGTCAAATGGCACCTCATTTATAAGCCTTTACATTATTTTGAGACCCCCCCCCCCTCTAATTTTGCCCCCGCTTGACAGAATCCCACTAAACTTTGCAAACTCATTCGGGATCAGGTCAGGAATATAATTGCAGTTTCATTAAGTGGCTCCAAAGTTATAAGCCATCCAAGAACTGCTTTTCACCAACCCTGTAATGCAGAGGTGTCTGAACTTCACAGGACTGTTCGCAGACTTTTGCGGCAAAAAATACCTTTTTTTGCTTCTTGCAGTCATATTCCATCCTATCCTCATGACCCCTCACCTCCCCAGAGATTTGATAGGTTTGACAAGTGCAATGTTGTGTTTCTCGAATATGTTTTTACCACGATATCCTGGACACACCTGCCGCGAATCCAAGATTGCAGGCGTTTCCCCCCCCCCAAAATATTTTTTTTATAAAAAAAAACAAAAAAAAAAAAAAAACAGAGACGCACCTCACACCAATCAGCGAACACGTGCGTCCGCGGACATGACGCAAGTCTATCAATTAGATATCACTAATTTTTTTAGACCTACTTTTTGGTCATTTCAAAAAAAAAAAAAAACACACTACTGGATGGGTTGCCACCAAATTTACAAAAGCACGCTTTTGAGACCATGCAGCTGCTCCTGCCAGAAATCCGGTGAAAATCCGTCCAGCGGTTTCGGTTGTAGGTGTGAGCAAAGTCTTTCTGCATTCAGTCTATGGGAAAAAAAATAATTTTGGGGACCCCCCCTTTTAACTTTGAACCCCAAACTTTGAAAAAACAAAAACAGAGTGGACCATATACTTTTTTTGGCAAAGTTTGGTGAGAATTCGTCCAGGGGGAGCGAAGTTATAAGCCGCCCAAAAAGTGCTCTTCCTATGGGTTTAGCAACTAACCATAACTACATGGCTGCTACCGCAGGCCATGTAATGAGAGATTACACACACACACACACACACACACAAACACACACAAACACACGAAAAACCCAACCGCACTCCAGGCGAGAAGAAATCTCCACGTTGTTGAGTCAGAGAAGAACACCCCCCCCCCCCAAACCCCCTGACTCATATCGTAATAAATTACGATTTTTTATTGTTAAAAAATAATTTGTCAAGCAGTTGGACAGCAACACACACAACCGAGGTAGGATGCCCTTGGGCAAATCCTGCTCAGCACGACGCGTTTCGCACTCCACTCGGTGCTTATGTGTAAAGGATCAAGGTAAACAGCAGTGTTAAAAGGACCAGCAGTAGTCCTACTACTGTGTCCACTGCGCATATAATAGAGAGGTTTCAGTATAGTCAATGCGGCAGACATCTTAGAATAGGATACAACAGTATAATACAATACCAACAGGAGAAGCAGTTTAAAAAAGGTACAGTACAAATAAACATTCTGTTTAGACGATGATGCACATAAAACAGTGCATTTCCAGGTGGGTTGGGGGGGGGCGCTGTTGCACACTGTAAAGATGGACGCCTGATTTGTGAGCTCCCGCTGCAGTAACAAATCCTTCAAGCAAATATCCTTTTTGGAGCCGTTTGAGTAGCTGCAAACGGCGGTGCAGATGGACTAAGGTCCTCTCCCTGGCGCCTGAAAATCCGGTCGTGGGTGCCGAAATTGTGGCGACCTGAGTCCTGACTGGCCCGTGCTCCAGGCGCAATTCGGCCCAGAGTACCGTGAGGAAACAGCGCAAGGCCGAGGACTCGTATAACAAAGGGGCCGCGGAGTGGCGGGGCCTTTGCCTGCAGCGCGCACCCGACTCGCGCCTGTGGGGGACGGCTGATATTTTAAATCCAAGCCGGCCGAGGAGGTGTGATGGCGCTGGCGTTCACAACGTACGCCTGCCGCCGGTCCGCCGAGTACCCTATACCCCGCGGTATTATGTGGCGGGGAAGCCACGTAATACCGCGGCAACATCAGGGCACACGGAGACCCGTCGGAGCAGCGGCGCACTCCGTATAACACGCGGTAAGGACATTTAAGATACGGCTAAGGGGCTTTGGGGGGGGGGGGGGGGGAGGGAAGAGGCTCCGGCTGGTGGGGAGATCCTGACTGACCAGGAGCCGTTCTCTTGCGCCATCCGCGGGATCTGGCCCGCCCAGACAATACAAGGGTCTGCGCCTTCCACTGTCCCTGGCCCCATATAACAGCAAGGGGGGAGCTTATGAACACAGTGGAAAATATTGATCCCAGCGCATGAAGATACACATCTAGTGACCTGAGACACCCTGCAGTATATGAGTGCGCGCCCAGCTCGCAGTGCCCAGCCCGAATTGACTGACCGTTGAAATACTCCCAGGCAAATTGACGCATAGCACCTGGGGATCTGTCGTGATGCTGGATATTCTGCATTGGTGGTCTGGCTGACCCTGGGCGCCTGAGACTCCCCAAGGGCCCTCACAAAACCATATCATAAACTGACGCAGGTCCCATGACCTAGTAACACAACACGTGGGAGAACACAGTCCATTGCTGATGTGCAAGCCTCGAACTCAAAGACCCTAGCTCTAGTTACTTCACCAATACCACAAAAGACCCAGGAGCAGGAGGGCACGGCAGTAAGGGGGGCGGTGGGGGCAGTGCCCAATCAGTAAGGGCAATAACAACAGTGTACGGTGGGGCAGCACCATGGGCGAACCACAAAAGACAGGGAAAGGGCAATAAAAAGAAAAGGCCCTATGGATGCGTATACTGGCAGCCAGACGCAAAACACTACAGGGGAAGTGCACGTCAACACCAATGAAACCCTAAATGCCGAAAATGGAGATCAAGAGGACAGGCTGACCCTAATTGTACAAAATGGGTTCCGAGCAGTGAACACGAAGCTGGATGACAGTGTCCACCATAGGCTCACTAAAGGCTAGAGTTGAAAAAGAGAGTGTATGTGTCACAGACACAAAACAGGATAAGCACTAATGAAGACGCCATTGCACACCATAGTCGTGACAGCCTCCTTGAGCCTCCTTGAGCTGGGTGATATGTCCAAAATGCAGAATAAATGCGAGGACCTTGAATCTAGATCTAGACGGAACAACATCTGTGTGGTGGGCGTGGCAGAGACATTTGGAAAAGGCCAAATAAAAAAGCAACTTGAACAGCTACTTAAAACGGTATTCGGTCTAGAGGCATTCTCAGAGCATTTCTTGGTGGAGAGGGCATACCGCACATTGGCCCCGGCCCCTAAACCAGGCGCACCACCCATACAATAATTGCGAGACTCCTCAACTATAGGGACAGAGATGCAATCCTACGACTGGCTAGGGAGGCTGGAACACTCCATCAAGGGAACCAAATACATATATACCCAGACTTCTCTGCCGGGGTGCAAGCGAGCAGAAGATCCTATGAACCAGTCAAGAGACTCCTCACAGAACGCCAGATTCCATATGCCCTGATGTTCCTGGCCAAGGTGAGGATTCAACATGCGGGAAGGGCGCACTTTTTCCGAATCCCGGGCTGAGGCCACGCAGTACATTGAGACTTCCACACCCCTTCCCCCCCACAGGGGGCAGACCGGTGCATAATAGACCTAGGCCAGAGGATTAAAGGGCACTGACCGGGGGCTCTGTTGAGCACCGAACAAGATGGCCGCCTGAAAGCTACGCTCCGCGGCAGGCAGATCGCATGATCCTTCTTTTGGCACTTTCTTGTACCGGCACTTGGACCTTGAGGATCCGTGCACCATCTGACTCAAATTCTGACTGAAAACGGCGCTGGGGACCCCGAGATCTGGACATCGCCGTGCCCTTCCCCCACCGGCAGCGCAGCTTCGCGCCAACACTCAGCCCCGGCTGCAAGACGCGCTGATCCTCCCTGCGCACCAGAGTCTAACCACTCCTGTGGAGACCTGTGGAGTGTTCCAGTGTCCCGGCCCCCTCCATCTACCGGGACCCACCACTAGAGGACGCCCCCCCCCGGAGCCTTGGGCCTGTGCCTGCCCCGAGACTGCTCCCCACCAGCGTGGGGGGGGGGGTTACGCCTGATGACATTACACGATCCGGCGCCTCGGAAGGCGGTCGCCCTCAGTGCCGTCGCAGTCTGGCCCCTTCTGGACTGTGATCGCGCTCGCCAGAGGGGTCGTCTATTGGAGGCCCTCCCCTTCCCCCTCCCTCAAGGTGACTCCGGAGACGGGGGTAGAGCTGCAGCGCACCCTCGGACACCGGGTGCCTCGCTCCCCCACCAACACACCACACCACAGGATCCGGGTGGCAGCAAGTTATGTGGAAGGGGGGGGGGGGAAGCCCCGTTCACCTCCTGTGATCGGCGCAGCTTCACTCTCCCCCCTGCATCGCTCCGCGACCCGATCATTGGCAGTGCACGACTCTGGGGCACACAACAGATACTGGACCCTCTGCGAACTTGGCACGCAGAGAGCCCCATGCACACTTGAGGACGCACGGGAGCTCAAACCCTGCCCTGGCTCCACTTCCATTCGCCCTACCTGGGGTGCCTTGTACCGCGCTAGCCACCCACAAATCTACTCTGGGGGGACCCCTGGCTCCTGATTGAGTTGCTGTGATCCCGCGGTCACCGTCCCACACATGACCTGCTGACTGTCCCGGGCTTGCCACAACCTAAATTACTACCTTTGGAACCGCGGCCTGTCTGCCCCATCCACAAAGTACAGGGCTGGGAGGAGCTCTTCCCCACCCCTCCTACAGGCTCACCTGGACAACTATACCTGGGCCCCTGCTCTCATAGCGGCTATTGGGCATCGCCATCCCCAACCACTTGATCGCCTATGCTCGAGGTCCTCGGACCAGGCACTGGAGGTTGGACCCGCGCCCCCCTTATCAACCGGGATAAGCTGGGCCCCCACAGACTACACTGGTAGTCATAAGCCTTATACAAACGGGTCCACGGACGCTGGCCCCCCTGGGTGTCCACCTGTTCCACATCACACCTTGCATACCGTCCTACATGTTGCGTAGTCCGCGCTCCCCCACCTTTCTTTTTGAGCTGCTGGGACGGCGCCCGCCCCCCCCCCCCCCCCCTCACTCCACTTGAATCCCAACATCGTCAAGATGACCAAGGGGGCTGGGAAGAAACAGAGCTCCATCAATATGTTTGCGAAGACACCAGTGAGATTGCCAGAGGAGACCACCGAGCAGGCTTCTACTGCATCATCATCCACCACAGCTCCGGAGTCCCAAAATATGATGGATTTCATCCGCGAGGGCTTCACCGCACTCCACTCAAAATTAGACGACATGAACGGCACTATATTCTATTAAGGCCCACATTGAGAGGACGGATGGCCGGGTGGCGGAGGTCAAGGCAAGGGTGGGCTCCACCGAGGATGCACTGGGTGCCTTGCGGTCTGAGGTTATCGCCCTCTCCAATCGAGTTCTCGAAGTGGAAAAGAAGAACGAGGACTTGGAATCCCGATCGAGACGCAATAACCTCCGCATTATCGGCGTTCCCGAAAGTGATGTTCATGAATCAATGGAGGACTTTGTAGAGCACACATTATTGACGCTCCTCGACTTACCCAAGCTCTCCCCGCAATTCACTATAGAGCGTGCACACCGAGCCCTGGCAGCTAAACCCAAGCCTGGTGCTCCTCCCCGGCCCATCATAGCCCGCGTGCTGATTTTTCGAGACTGTGATGCCCTCCTCAGGGCCTCGAGGCTCAAGGGGGAACTCCTGCTGGGTGGTGCAAGGATCCATCTTTACCCGGACTCTTCAATGGCTGTCCAGCGTGAACGCAAGACTTTCCTAGCGGTGAGGCCTCCAAGTTCATGGACAAACATTTCCCGGGCTGATCCCCCCCCCCCCCTCCTCCGATCATGTCTCTACAGTTATCCTTCGGTCCCGTTGAGGGGGGGCCCCCCAAGCCCGGCCACCTTCCTACATCGGGGCCATACTGGTTTACTACTCTGGAAATCGCTTTGTTTGTTTCATCTTTACAAATATGTGCCACACCAACATGTGCAAAAACTCCGTCCCAGTTACGTGCAAATTCCCACAGTTGGCACCTTTTGTTTTACTTTGATCTGCCGTGGCTCGGAGCGACGCGGCCAGTCCGGCCTACAGGCCCCCAGGCGCTGATGCCACTGGTTTGGTTTTGGTTGAGGGGTTTTGGGACTGCCATTCCTCTGATTGGGGGTGGGACATGTTGGGGGTTATGTTACTAAAAGCTTGGCGTTGGCAACGAAGGCGAATCGCGGGGCGATATTCAGTGACTGGTACCACAGGGCTACTAAACTGACCCATTGGTTATTGACATTTTTTCTGATACAAACACCACTGCTTCAATGATTGGGAGTGACCTGACCTTCGTGAGCTGGAATGTATGGGGATTGGGCAATTATAAAAAGATGAGGCAGGTCCAGCTGCAGGCTGAGCGTCATGGGTCTAAGATCTTTTTTTTACAGGAGACACATGCCCGCACTGAACAGTGTATGAGATTTGCAAAAACATGGGGTCCCCATAGATTCTTTACCAATTTCTCCACCCAAAGCCGCGGGGTCATGACTCATCCATAGGAGTCTTAAATTCACTCTCATCTCTTCACAAATAGACCCAAAAGGCAGATATGTATTGCTTCATGCCACACTTCAAAACAAGGAGGTTGTCCTGCTGAACATTTATGGCCCTAACATTAATGACCCAGATTTTTATGTACATGTCACGTCCCTCCTCGATGGCTTCTCCCTTGTCCCCATCCTTTGGGGGGGCGATTTCAACACAATTTTTGATGTGGCCCTCGATAGATCTGGGTCCAAGCCCCGTCAACTTACCAAGGCAGCCTATGCTGCACTGTCATCCCTGCCCCGTCTCGCCATGGTTGATGCATGGAGGCTCCTCCACCCGGATTCCCGAGCTTATTCTTTCTACTCCTCAGTGTACAACTCCTATTCCAGCATAGATAGATGGGTGATCTCCAACGAATCCAACCACTCTCCTGTAACCGTCACCATAGGTTGGGGCCCGGATCCTGGTCGTACTCTACATTGGAGGTTGAAACCCCACTCCCTTCTGGACCCGGAGTTTGGCTCAGAGCTCGAGGTGTCTATTGAGGAGTTCGAGACAAACACAGGCTCGGTAGCATCGCAGGCCACTCTCTATGGGAGTCCTTCAAGGTTTATATTAGAGGTATGGCGCTGTCAAAGGAGAATGGGGTCCTCAAGTTAATCCGGAGGGATCTCGCCGAGAGCGAATCCAAATTATCGATCCTTGAGGCTAAATGCTCACTTTCCTCTACCCCGGGGACCCTGGCGGATATCGGGGTAGAGCTGGATACATTCCAATCCCTTGCGGAGCGCGAACAAAATTTTTTAGACAACCCTGGCATGGCGAGGAGATACGGGGAGGGTGAGCGCCCTGGCCGATTCCTGGCAAGACTTATCCGTCACGAGATGGGGTCCCCACATATCCTTGGGATTGAAAGGCCTGACGGCTCTATGGCTGTTACCTCACAGAACATCAACACGGAATTTATCACATTTTACGAAACCCTGTACTCTAACTCAGATGAGGTGTTGGGGACGGAGATCAACTCCTTTCTTGATACCCTTCCTCTATCGGCCCTCTCTCCGGAGACCGCGGGATCCCTTGATTCCCCACTTACCCTTGAAGAGCTCTCTGATGCTATGGACTCCTTATCCTCGAGGAGGGCCCCTGGCTCAGATGGTATCCCAATTGAATTTTATAAACGCTATAAAACACTACTACTCCCTCACCTAATGGCTCTCTGGGAGGAATCTGTTGCGGCCGATGCATTTACCCCCTCACTCCGAGAAGCCACAATAACAGTACTGCTTAAACCTGGTAAATCTCCCTCGCAGTGCGGTTCGTACCGCCCGCTCTCACTTATAAATTGTGATGTCACAATATACGCTAAGGCACTGGCGCTCCGGCTGGCTCCCTTTTTACCATCTATTATGCACCCAGATCAGGCGGGTTTCATCCGGGGTCGCTCTACCTCTCTGAATCTAAGGCGTCTCCAATATAATTAACAGAATAAACCCCGATACGCATGCGGTGGCTGCCACGCTTGATATGCAAAAAGCGTTTGATTCGGTCTCTTGGCGGTAGTTGTGGCGGGTTCTTGAGTGCTGTAAATAAGGACCCTCCCTTCTCTCCTGGGTTAGATTGCTTTATTCGGATCCTGTGGTTGGGGTCCATACTGAAGACCGTTGCTCCCCTCTCTTTGAGATCGCCAGGGGGACGAGACAGGGATGCCCCTCCTCTCCCCTGATCTTCGCTATAGTAATAGAGCTCTTTGCCGATATGCTCCGCCAATCCCATGCACAGAGGGCTACGCACCGCAGGCGAGGCTAACAGTGTCCCTATATGCTGACGACGCATTGCTATTCATACGCTCCCCCACCATCAACTTATCCCCAATACTGGAGGACATCATCCATTTTGGCCGTATCTCGGGCCTCAAGGTGAACTGCTGGAAATCCACACTCTTCCCACTCACAGAAGCCCCCCCCCCCCTTGACACCCAGGGGTTCACATGGGCTCAGTCTAAAATTACCTATCTGGGGATAGAGGTAACGCGTCACCAGGCGCAGACCTTTGGGGAGAACTACCAGAAGTATCTCACACACCTGTCGTCTAAAGTACTAGCTTGGGACAAACTCCCGATATCCCTCGCAGGCAGAATAGGTCTACTGAAAATGGTAGTGTTACCCCCAACTACTTTACAGGTTCTCCAACATTCCCTTATGGCCGGGTGATGGCTTCTTCCGTGGGCTGACCCACACTATCAATTCCTTTCTATGGCACTCGGGTGCGGTCCGTCTTAAACTCGATACCTTGTCTACCCCTATGACTCACGGGGGCTTTGGCGCCCCTGACTTTCTCAAATACTGGCTGGTATCCCAAATCCAATATGCATCCTACTGGTTTAACACAACGGACCCCCCCCACATGTTAGACTTGAGAAACTAGCTGTTAGTGACTGACATTCGCTCCCTGGTGATACAACCCGCCCCGCCCCCCCTAGCGCTGGACTCAGAGCCCGTACATTCTTGGCATTGGCAAAAACATATAGGCTGACTGGTACCGCTTACACCTTCCATGGCAACCTCCCTCTCTGGAACTTTCTTCCAGGGGTCCCACGTGTGCCACCATCCATGGTTCGACCTTGGGCCGAAGCAGGATACGAGCTACTACGTGACGTCTCTGATCAGGGTATATTTGTTGAATGGCCTGATCTCCCGATGTCCTTAAGGAGAGGCCAGTGCGCATGGCTTCAATATTCGTCCCTTCGTAAGACCCTTAAACGTAACTACCAGATGTTCCCGGCATTACCACCAGACGACCCTGCCATCGAGGAACTGACCTCTCCCACGCCCACTAGAGGTAAAATATCTAGACTATACACCATGCTGCAGTCCAGATCTATTCTGAAATTTGCTAAACTGAAGCGGGCATGGAAGGCTGACCTTGGGGTCGAGGTATCGGATGAACGCTGGACACATGTGTGAGCGCATACGCCGGGTGTCCTTTAACTCCCGTTTCAAACTGATTCAGTTTAAAGTACTGCATAGGTTCCACTACACCCCGAACAGATTGCACCGCATGTCCAGTGACCACCCTTCTATTTGCCCTAGATGTGGCCAGGATACTGCCGATTACATTCACATGATTTGGTCCTGTCCCCGTCTTTCACAGTTCTGGGATGCAGTGTGCTCGACAGTATCTGCTATGCTCGACCACCCAGTCAATCCCTCCCCAGTGGGATGCCTCTTCCATGACTTCTCAGGCCTTTCCCGGAATTCCAAAAAACTAGCTGGCCTTGCATGCTTCTCGCAGTGCGATCCATCCTACTTTGCTGGCTCCGCCCCACACCTCCCACCCATGCCCAATGGCTAAGAGCGGTCACGTGGGCCTCAGACTGAGGAAACTTGGTCTTACCTGCAGCCCACCCACTCTAGGCCCAGAAATATCTGGCTCAGATTCCGTTCCTATATGTCTGATCTAAATACGACACCGGATACATCTTCCCCAGCAGCTTCCCCAGGCCAGCTTGGGCCCCCACCCTTATTATAGCTCTCTTATATCTAGTTCATGTTATAGAAATATCCAATCGTCATGTTTGTATGTAAAGCAACCGTTGCATGCCTATATTGTGTACATTCGTATTCATATTATGCTTGCCTGGTGTTGTTCGCCTGTGTTGTGCTGCCACGCTGAATAAATAAAAGTTTTAAAAAAAATAAAATTAAAAAAAAGGGCACCAACGGCCAGAACACTTTCTTCTTTACTATATCATCTAACCATAGTCCTACCGATCCTATAGGCAAGGCAGCTCCATCCAGTGTAACTATTGGAGTACGGGGTCAATCTGGCAGTCATTTGGAGCAACATGGCCACCCCTGGAATGCTCCACGAGTTCCTTTGGATACATCGTCAAGGGTGTGGGACTAAGGGGTTTTGTTGTGGAAGTTTTGGCAACTGGAAGAGGTTGCATGCAGGTGTTAGTTTGGCTGCGTTCAACTGTTTGGTTAACGTTAAAACTGTGGTTGCATTGAGACCAGTACCGAAAATATAACTAATGGTCGTGAATATGAAACAATTTCATACCACAAGACACGGGCGACGGAATGAGAATAAAACTGCTTACGTGGAATGTAAGGGGTTTAAACAATCAAATGAAAGTTTAAAAAATTGGTATTTACATCGCTAGACATGGCCCTCAGGTCCTGATGCTGCAGGAAACACACAATGGGAAGCAGTAACATGCATATAATGCCCAATGGGGGGAAACTGCGATTCCATACGGACTACTCTTCTCAGGCCAGAGGGGTAATCACTCATTCATTCAGGCTTGGGATTTGGGCTAGAGGGTCACATGGTGGATCAACAGGGCAGGTACGTTGTATGAGGCGGGGTGGCAGGCCAGCAATTCCTGTTGATTAATACATACGGGCCCAATATAGACGACTCGGCCTTTTATGTGAATGTATACCAAATGATTGCTGCCTATGGTATGTCCAACGTACTTTGGGGTGGGGATTTCAACGTGGCTCTGAACCCTGCACTGGACGATCTTCGAAAATCATTAGGGCTCCTAGTAAAACAGCCCTCACCCTAAGTAACATTCTTTCGCAACTATCGCTGGTGGATGCCTGGCGGGAATTACACCCTGTGAGTAGGAGATACGTACTACTCTTCGGTTCATGACTCCGAATCTAAAATTGACTATTAGTTTGTTGCATCGGCTAGGTGTACTGTATTGCAGAAATGTGAAATTTTGCCCCGCACATTTTCAGATCACTCCCCTGTGATTAGAGTTACAGCTCCGAGATGCCCCCAGTCCCGCGAGAAGAAGATGGTGAATTCCGAGTGGGATGTTGGGGGACCTCGGGGTGGTGGAAACACCATGTTGAAATAGCAGAATTTTTCACCAATAACATGGGAACAGTGGATAAATACTCCACAGTGTGGGAATCTATCAAGGTATGGACTAGGGGAATGTTGTTGTCTAAGTCTGTAGGCATGTTGAAAAGAGTATGGGCTGAACTAACGGACATTGAAAGTAAACTGGACAAATTAGAGGAAGACTACACACGAACATAGAATAGGGAATTACTAGCGGACATAAACACACACCTACAGGAATTCGATAAATTATCAGCCAGAGTGGTGCGCTACGTGGCAGCCCCCATGCGTGCACGCAGATACGGGGAGGGTAACAAGGTAGGCAGAACACTATCCAACTTACTCAAACATGATAAGCAACCTAATCAGATCACTAGTATAAGACCACCACAGGGGGAGGTATTCTTGAAGGAGGATGAGATAAACAAGGAATTTGTAAAATGTTATAAAAAAAACTACTCAAGATAAGAAATCACTTGCGGATATTAAAACCTATCTGGCGGCTCTTGCCCTTCCCAAACTCTCGGAGGAAGATTGCCTGGCGCTGGATCAGCCAATATCCGCTGAGGAGATTACAGAGGCAATCAAAGCACTGTCACCGGGTAGGGCACCTGGGTCAGACGGGATAGGAGCCGAATTTTACAAAGAATTCCGGGAAGAGCTTGTTCCGATACTTCTGCTGGTGTGGGAGGAATCCCTCGAATGCAACATACTACCCCCCCCATCCATGAGCGAGGCTGTGATCACGGTGCTCCGCAAACCACGGCGACCAACACATGACGTTTCCTCCTATAGGCCCTTGTCACTCATTAACACAGACGCCAAGATATTTGCGAAGGTAATGGCTAATAGACTCTTGCCGGCGGTCCCAGGCCTGGTTCATCCTGATCAAAATAGGTTTATTCCGACAAGGTCCACGGCCCTAAACCTCCGTAGGCTGTTGGCATAATGGCGCAGATAGACTGGAAGAGAAGCGCAGCGGCCATATCTTTGGACGCCGAGAAGGCCTTCGATTCGGTTTCTTGGGTTTATCTCTTAGCGGTACTGGAGGCATTCGGGATGGGTCCCAATTTCATTAGATATGTAAAACTGTAGTACACTGAACCTGGGGCTCGGGTGCTAACCAATAGATCCATCTCTGAACTGTTTTTGTTGGGTAGGGGCACCAGGCAGGGATGTCCGTTCTCGCCCCTGCTATTTGCACTGACTATAGAGCCGATGGCTGCTGCGGTGAGACAGACACGCTGACAAAGGTATAAAAATGAAGGGGTCAACCCAATTGATCACACTGTATGCCGATGATACGTTATTATATATCCGTGAACCAGAGACAAATATAGCACCCATAATGGCGGAAGTACAACACTTTGCAGCCTATTAAGGGTACACGTGAACAAGGCCAAGTCAGAGATATTTCGGCTTACACCGGCCATCAAATGTCCCAACGCACTAAACGGACTCAAATGGTCCGAACACCATATTAGATACCTGGGGGTTCTTGTGTGCAGAGACAGGCTTACGTTATACTCTGACAACTATGAGGCCACACTATAGAATATTAATGCAAAGCTTCAGATGTGGGGGCGTCTTCTGATATCGCTATATGGCAGGGTCGCTGTCCTTAAAATGATAGTCCTGCCCAAGCTGCTCTACTTCTTTGTCAATATCCCTATATGGCCGGGAAGAACGTTTTTCACCAAACTTCGATCCATGGTGGTGACGTTTCTCTGGAATGGAAAAACAGCTAGGATAAGCTGGGAAAAGATGACAGAATCATACTCCATTGGCGGAATAGCAGCCCCCGACTTTGAGCTCTACTATTATGTTGCGCAAGCACAATTTGAAAAGTATTGGTATAGTACCACACACGAGACACCCCATGCATGGATAGAGGAATACACCACACACCTCACGAATATAAGATCAGTTATCTTCGACACGCAATACAAAGACACGTGTGAATACAACCCGGTCAGTTGTACGGTCAGGGCATGGGAGGCTATATACAAAAGACTGTTGGCGACACCCTATAACCCAGAAATACCATTATGGAATTTCCCGGGTATACCCCCCACACATGACACTACAATACAGGAGTCCTGGACCCGAATAATGAAATGAAAATAGGGGATATGTTCATAAATGGCAAGTGTGCGACACTAAGGGAGCTACTGAGAGCACTAGGAGTTGGACCACTTAGGATACTTCAATACTACCATATGAGATTGGCATTTCAGAGAAAATGGCTGCTATTTCCAGACAAACACCAACCACACCCATGTGTACAGTTGGTGACAGCCAATGAGGGCTTGGGAATCTCCAGACTGTGCTGAGCAGTACAGGCACAAACCCCCACAACTAATCAAATTAAAGAGAAATGGGAAAGGGATTTCCAGACGCCCATTGGGGAGGAGAAATGGTCCAGATACTGCTCACTCACCAAGAAGGTCCATTTAAATGCAGGACTGAGGCCAATCCAGTTTAAAATATTGAGTGGGGGTGAGGGGTCGTGGCTTGGCGCATTGGTGAACAGTCGCGTCCGATGAGAGCAGATGTTTACTGATCATGCCCCGGTAAACGTAGGTTTCTGAGCCAGATATCAACCCAGTGCAGAGCTGTAAGGCTGGGGCTGCCCATGCCCCGTCCTCGCCGCACGGATCCTGTGGGGGACTAAGTTTGAGCAGTAATTCCCCCGGCGCGAGAGGAGCGACCCAAGAAGGCAGTCTGCGGCTCGGAGTGACCCGCCCGCCTTGCCAGCGCCTGAGCTGAGCGGCAACTCCGGAAAGCTACGCGGCGCCGCTCTCGATCGGATGCCTTGAGGCGTGCCGGAGCCGTGCTGCATGCCTGACACGGGACGCGCATGGATCGGCGTCCAATTTCGAAGGGAAGGAGCCCCTCTCCTAGACGGAGGCGAGGAAGCATCTAGACGGAAGCCCAGCAGCGGCAGTGTGAGTGTGCTCCCTCTGCCCTCATCGAGATCAAGCCCTCCTTACCGCAGCCTGCGGGAGCGCCAGTATCAGCTGCCGAGTCCGCGGCTCAGGCGGCAGCGCTTTCCGCCTCCGAAGCTAGCGGGTCCTGCTCCTTATCGGGGCCCGCCGTCTCTGCCGGCTGCGACTTGAGGAGAGCGGAGTGCAGCCTCAAGTGGAGCGGGAGGTCCGCCGCCCCGGACGTACAGACTTGCATTCCTCCCGCTGCATGTGGGAGATCAGCAGAGCCGCCGGAAAGCACACAACAGAGTCCGGGGACCTGCCCCCTCCCCGGCGAGGGAGCGTGGAGTAGGGCTCACACCTCTCCCTTACCCGGCCCCACCAGCTCTCAATCCCGTGCAGCTACGGAGGCAGTGTGTAGCCTGGGGCAACCAGCACATCGGCTGGGGCTGGGAGTGCCGGGCCCCGTTCTGCAGCAAACCGCCATCAGTTACACCTGAAAAGCCGTGAGGAAGGTGTGGCGGAAGGTAGGGCGGCACCTGCCGCGTCTCATAAGTGCTCCCTGTGCCTATAGCTGGCCCTCCCCGGTACGGGTCCCGGACAAGGTCGCCCCCGGGTGGACTATTGGGATACCAGCGGGAGGAGTGAGGCCGGATTTTTCCTTCTGTACTGAGTCCCGGCACCCCGGGGGTGGTCCTCCTAGAGGCAATGTTCAGCTTCCGAAGAGGGGGCCCTCCAGCGGGTAGCCTGTGGCCCTTTTGTCCTCCGCTTCTACTGCCTCTGCTGCAGTCATCACCGGAACCCCATTATACTGGAGAATGCAGCAGGCGGCTTTTGGATCCAAGCCATTGCAAAGTCTCCGCACGGACCCGCCTAGTCAGGGAAACGTGTGCCGTAAGAGGTCCCCGGGCATCGTACAATAACTCATTCCGGGTGGGGGGTTGACTAGCTCCTGCCCAAGCTCCTAGCGTAATGTCCCGGCAACCGAAAGCTGCCAAACAAACTGACATTGCGACCCTGTTATCCAACAACATGGGAGAAAAAACTAAGAAAGGGGAGCGCAACGATACACACCCCTCCCCCCCCGGACTCAAATACAAGTACCAACCCAAGCAGCGACCAAAGCTGATCTCCAAGAGCTCCTCTCGGCCATAACCAAGGAGTACTAAAAAGGGACTGAAGAGCTAAAGGGCAAAATCTCCTCCCTGGAGGGGGGGGGGGGGGGGGGGCGGGGGGTTTGAGGGAGTCGAAACCAGAACACAGGAAATAGAAAGCACCCTGTTCGAGCAGAGCTTCGAGATTGGAGAGGACGCCGACAGAATCTCGGCGCTGGAGGCCAGGTGTGAAGCCCTCGAGAACAAACAAGAAGAAGCTGAAAACAGGTCCAGGCGCAACAATATTCGCCTGAGAGGGATTCCCTGTTCCGTCTCCGATGAGGAACTCACCCCCTATGTTAACGACCTGTTCCGCTTCATTCTAACACTCCCGGACGGAGTCCCCCTGGAACTGCGCCAGATGTTCTAGCAAGAATCCACTTCTACAAAGTCAAGGAAGAAATAATGCAAGAAGCTAGAAGTTCGGCCTGTATTAGCTTCAGGGACGCCGAAATATCCCTGTATCAGGATCTGGCGGCATCCACCCTTGCCAAAAGAAAAGCCCTTAAACCGTGTGCCTAATGGCTGCGTCAGAGGAAAACAACTTACCGTTGGGGCTTCCCCACCTCTCTAATCTTCAACTGGGAGGGCAAGTCCTGGACTATATCTTCCCCCAGAGATGCCGAGCGATTCATGAACCCGGGGCGTGAGGAGGGGCCCTTCCCCGAAAGCTCGGGGGCCCCGAAGAGATCCCCAGGGGACCCCACCAAAGCCTGGACCAAGATGTCGGGCGCCGCAAGCCGCAAGGTCCTCCGGGCAGGCCGAAATGAGAACCGTTGAGGATCCGGCCCAATCCTTGGGTCCTCCGGAACGTGGGTGACTTGTGCCCCTGGCCCCCTCCTAACCCGTCCGCCCTCCGCCCATGTGGGGGCATCACGGAGTCTCAAATGGTACCTATCAAGGGGCTCACTAACCTCAACCTGAAAGTTTACTGGCCAACAGCAGAGGCAATGTTTGCCTCCAAGAAGAGTTAGCACACCGGTCCGGCCGGATGCCCCGTTGGTTGAAGGCTGGTCCGGAAACCTTGTTGTTTGGGGTGGGGGGCAGCGGGGATGGAAGGAAGGGGGATGTAAAGGAGAGGAGATCCTCACAATTAGGGGAGAACTGATGAACTCAGCACTGGGAGACAAGGAACAAGAAATCGTCAAGGCCGATACAACTTACTTAGATCTTAGAGGATGGGTTCAATAGACAAAACCCTTACTATTTCGACCTGGAACGTGCAGGGGCTCAACGCACCAAGAAAGCGGAAGTCAGTGGAAAACAAACTGGACCAGCTTGCCGCAGACATTGTCTTCATGCAGGAAACACACTTGATCGCGGAAGACGAAAAAGCGTCTACGGTTCCGACGCTACCCGAAATGCTACTTCGCTTCCGCTACACAGAAAAAGAGAGGAGTCGCTATATTGCTAGGTCAAGACCTCCCACTAACGCAGATCACCCACAATAAAGATCTGGAGGGCAGATTCCTACTCCTGAGGGGCCTCCTTGTCGAACTACCGATCACTCTGGTGGCTATCTACGCACCAAACAAAGAGCAAGACCAATTCCTCCATAATCTCCTCCCGACCATCACGGCCTTCTCGGTTGGCCACTTGCTAATCGGCGGAGACTTCAACACCCTCCCCCCCCCAGATCCGAGGGTGGACAAGTCGCTCCCCGCCTCGAGGAGGACTTCGGCAAATCCCGGGCCCTGGCGGAATTCCTGCGTGAAACTGAGACGATCGACATTTGGAGATTATGCAACCAGGGAGAAAGGGACTATACATTCTTCTCACATGTTCACCGAGGCTATTCACGTATTGACCTCCTGTTAACAGCCAACAAATGGGCCCCCTGTGTGGATAACATCCACATCGGATCTATAGCAATCTCGGATCATGCGCCAGTCACGATGACGCTGCTTCTCCATGGAGCTTCAGAACCCAGCCAGAGGCAATGGAAGCTGCAAGATTATACCCTTACCGACTTAGTAGCCAGCTCTGACATCACAGAGGCAATTCAGAATTACTTCACAGAGAACATAACCCCAGACTCCTCAATGGCAACAATATGGGATGCCATGAAACCTGTGATTCGAGGGGTGGCGATGGACTCAACGGCTAGACTTAAGTGCCAAAATCTGCTGAAGCAACAAAAGCTAGAGGCAAGACTCTCAGAACTAGAAAATAATCTCAAACAACGCTGCACGAAAACGACGCACCGTGAACTGAAAAGAGCTAAAAGAGTTGGAGATCCACCAAGCAGACCGAGCCGCTAAAGCACTAATTTACACCAAACAGTATTACTACCTTAACAGCAACAAAGCGAACCGGCTCCTAGCACACAAACTGAAAAAGCTCCAAACCAGGAACCACATCCAAGTCCTAGCGGGCAAGAGAGGCTCCCTCCACCATTTGGACTCTGAAAAAATGAGATAATGGTCCAGCACCACAAGGAAATCATGTCGGGACCCCCAACGTCAAATCCAGCTATCACCCAATTATTGGCACCGATTCCAAAATCTAAGTCAAACCCATCACTATCCGACTTGAAGGCTCCTATCTCAGCGGAGGAAGTCAGCAAAACGATCCGCCACTGAAAAACGTGCGGGCCAGACGGGTTCTCCGCAAAATTTTACAAAAGGTTTGCTCACCTGCTATCACCAAAAATGGCAAAACTGTACAATTCTTTCCGATCCACAGGCTACACGACCGCATCCATGAATGAGTCGATTACAGTACTGATCCCAAAACCAGGGAAAGACCGAACGCAATGCGCATCATACAGGCCCATTACACTCCTTAACATTGATGCAAACATATTCGCCAAAACCTGGCAAATCGGCTGGCACCTTCCCTCTCGGAGATCATTCACCCAGACCAAGCAGGTTTCATACCGGGACTGAGCACCCAAGACAACATCCGCAGAACCATCAATATTATCGAGTCAGCGAATAGGTTGGGCTCAAGGCTAGCAGTCCTCTCCATAGATGCACATAAGGCGTTCGACATGCTCGACTGGGGCTACTTGCAGGAAATCCTCAAGCTTTTTGGCTTCGGCCCGAACTTTGTAAAATGGATCCTTGCTATCTACCAAAGCCCCTCCACAAAAATACGCCTCAATGGGGACAAATCCAGTAAGATAAACATAACTAGAGGCACGAGGCAAGACTGTCCACTCTCTCCGCTTATCTTCGCCCTATCAATGGAGCCATTTGCGGACAGGATCCGTCGAAATCCATCAATTCACGGCCTCACGTTCAAAAAAGCATCTTACAAAGTCGCCCTATACACGGACGATGTGCTGCTGACACTTACCCGGCCAGCAGAATCAATAAGAGCACTATGGCAAACGCTAGAGGAATTCCGCGCAGCCTCAGGCTTCACAATACATTTCTCCAAATCAGCAGCACTGGGCATTAATATCCCAAGAAAAGCCCAAGCCAACCTTGAAGCGGAGTTCCGGATCACCTGGGCAAAAAACGACATCAGTTATTTGGGTGTTCAGTTACCCAACAAAACTGGAAAACTGTATAAGGCTAACTTTCCGGCACTCTTCAGAGACCTGAAAAACGACATCAACCGATGGAAAAAACAGGAGATCTCCTGGTTCGGCAGGATTACGGCAATAAAGATGAATCTAACTCCATGGCTGCTATATTACGCTCAAGCTCTACCGGTGTCAATTCAGGAGAAAGCCCCAAGAAAGCTGCAAAGAGAGATCTTGAACCTAATCTGGGAAGGAAAGAAGTCCCGTATCCCGAAACGCATCATGCTCCGAAGTAATGCCCTGGGTGGTCTTGGGGTCCCAGATGTCGCAAGGTACTGTCTCGCAGCCCAGCTCGCCCCAGCTTTCGCCTGGAAGCTTAGCGCCAACCGCCCCCGGTGGCTACAACTGGAGGAAGATTGGAGTAAGATCCCACTTGAATCTTTGCCCCATTTCAAAGAGCCCAAAAGAACCCAGGACCCGGGGCCCCTACCTGCAACAAGAAATACGGTCGCTGGAAAACGGCGGCCCGCCGGTGGAATTGCAGGGGCACAACAGGACCCCTCATGCCAATCTGGGACAATCCCGACTTTTCCCCCGGAGTCTCACCAAACCAGTTCGGGGAGTGGAGGGCCGGGGGCTTGGAAACCATATCAGACTTCTTTGAAAACTGCCTCCCCTTAAACTTTGAGGAGTGTAAAACGAAATTCCAGATCCCTGAAACGGAAAGGTTCCGCTACACGCAATTAAAGCGTCAAACCCACAGATCAGAAAACAAGGCTGCATATAGCTAACGGCGTTAGAACGTACCTGTTAGGATATCAATGTTACATGTAAGCAATACATTTCGTCAGTGTTTTGGTTTGTATGTGCTTGGAATGTGGATCCTCGAACCCAGGGGTTCCAGGTTCCAAGCACGAGAAGAAAGGAGAAAGGGAAAGCTGTGGACGGTGGTTGAAGCTCTCCCGGGGGTCATTGTCTATTTGACTTATTTAATAAAGAACATATTATTTATACAAGCCGGTGTTCCTGGTGTCAGTGAAACATAACAACTGGCGACGAGGATAAAGGATTTTTCAAAGACGACCCCCGGCACAACGTAAACTAAGAATACTACGACTACGAATCGGGAAAAGAGGAAGTAACCGGTCACGCAATGATACATGATCCAGAGCCACTAGATAAGAAAAGAATTGGCTGAACACAGGTACCGACGATATTCTCTTTAAGTACACAGAGTGACATTGAGCAAAGTGGTTTACTTTTAAAATACCTGCATGCGCATTCCAACGCCACTCCGCCACACGCATCGATAGCGTTCGGAATACAAGATCAAGTGACGCAACAAAGGCAACTGAAAAAAGGACCCTACGGCGTAACGGACGCCGTAATCGACGTCTCCACGCAACAAAAGAAAACACATAGGCGGACCAGCGATTGATGGTAAACAAACGAAGACAGAGCGACTCAGCGGAAGCTCGTCGACTTGGTGAGACGATCAATGCAGAGTAGCGTCCCGCAGGAGGCCGGACGAGTGTGCGATTCAACAGACTTGAGGAACAAACGGATAGCACCACATCATACAAGTTGGCGGGTGAGTTACATATAACGCAAATATTTACATGGTTGAATTGAGGGAAATTTGACAAAATACCAGTCGTGCCACAGCATAGCATCTACAAGTACTGGTACAACGGTACACAATGGCAAATGTTCCAGCCCCAGTATTTTTCTTGTCTTCACCTGGAGAACCCAGAGTACGATGGATAGATTGGAAGGAAGGTTTCCATAAATATGCGTTAGCAGTATTTGGCCCCAATTATTCCAATGAAAGGAAAGAAGCCTTATTGTTTCATTGTCTAGGGACAGCAGGCCAGGAAGTTTTAAGGAAATTACCAGAGCCTACAGACACACCAGACACAGGCCCATATGAGAAGGCACTGGCCAAGCTAGACAAACATTACAAAGTAGAGGAGAACATCATTTTAGAGAGATACAAATTCGCCACCAGGGAACAAAAGAATGGAGAGAACATAGAAGACTTTATTACAGCTCTGAGGGGTTTAGCAGTGAAGTGTAGATTCACTCACTGTCAAGAAGAACATATACGGGATCAATTAATGATCAAATGCAACAATGACAATATTAGGAAAGAGCTTTGGAAGGAGAAAGATCCCACATTGGATAGAGCAATAGAGATTGCAAAGATGGTGGAACACACTGATAAATGTATAAAGTTACTCCAAGCAGACAATCAGTTGAACATAGAGAAACCCAAGTTGGAAGAAACAGAGGGTGCAGTTCAGAAAGTATCAAAAGTTAAGGCGAGGATGGGCTCAAGCTTTTCGAAAAGACAGTTGCAGTATGGAAAAAAAGGCGAGGATCGACAGGAGAGTAGGCCGCCAGTGGGAAAAAGTTGGAATCGCCAAGGGTTGGTCAAAGACAATAGGAATTTCTCCAGAGAATCTAACTTTTCCAGGAGTCCTAAAGAGGCAGTGACAAATAGAGATGTCCCAACAAGAAGGTGTTTCCGGTGTGGGAGTTTCTCACATGTAGCATCGGACAAGGAGTGTTTTGCAATGCACGACATATGCAACAATTGTGGTATACGTGGACACATCGCCAGATGTTGTAGAAATGTTAATTCCAATTCAGGTCAAGTTTTCGATGCCAGTGTAAATAATGAGGAGGATGATTATGTTGAGAATGGTAGAGAAATGGTGTTCATGGTGAATGCCATTGATGGGCAAGTGAAGAAGAAAAAGCCATATGCCATTGTGTTGGTTAATGGGATACAAATATTGATGCTTATGGATAGTGGGGCGGATTATACATTAATAGGAGTACAGGTATGGAAAGAGAGATTTAATTGCTGTACATTGAGAGAAAACAAAATTAAGGTGAATCCATATGGTGACAAACCAATAGAGATTATAGGATACTTTGATGCCAAACTGCAGTTTAAAGATAGAGAAGCCACCACCACTATTTATGTTGCCAACAAAGGGGGAGAGTTATTATCGTGGAGTGATCAAGCTGAACTAAAAATCAGACTTGAAGCAGGTCATCCTGAACAAGTCTCAACAGTGAATGGTGAGAGTTTGATTGAAAAAGAAAATAAGCTTGGATGTATGAAAGGATTTGTTCACAAAATACGGTTAAAAAAAGGGGCAGTTCCCAAGATCGCGAAATTGCGCACCATTCCCCTGGCACTTAAGGAGGGTGTAGAAAATGAATTAAAAAAATGGAGAATGAAGGGGTTATTGAAAGAATTGAATCCTCAGAATGGGTGAGTCCCATAGTGGTAGTCCGGAAAGCCTCTGGGTCCTTGAGAATATGCATTGACTTAAGACATCTTAACAGTATGGTGGTGGCAGATAGGTTTCCGCTCCCTAGGATAGATGATCTACTGGTGGGTGTCTCTGGATCAAAAATATTTTCAATTTTAGATCTCAAGTCAGCTTATCACCAAATTGAGCTGCATCCAGATTCCAGAGATTTAACAGCATTTATTACTCCTAATGGTTTATTTAGGTGTGTACGAATGCCGTTTGGTTTGGTGTCGGCTGCGAGTGTATTTCAGAGTATTATGTACAAACTACTAGGTGGAGAGAAAGGAGTGATGTACTACCAAGATGATGTTCTAGTTTGTGGCAGTGACGAAGTGGAACATGACAGACGGTTAAAAAGGGTGTTAGACATATTAGGAGAAGCTGGTTTAACAATAGCGTCAGAAAAGTGTACATTCAAAGCAAATAGAGTGGTTTATTTAGGTCACGAAATCACTGCTGAGGGAGTCAAACCTAAAGAGGAGGCTATTGAAGCAATAAGAAAAATGGAAGATCCCAAATCCAAAGCAGAAGTGTTGTCGTTTTTGGGGTTAGTCGAATTCTATGGCAAATTTATTAAGAATTTGTCAGACATGTCAAGACACATGAGAAGGCTCACGCGCAAAGGTGTGATATTTAAATGGAGTGAAGACTGTAAGTTGGAGTTTGAAATGATAAAAAAGGCCATAATTAATGCTCCCATTCTAAAGACATTTGAAGAAGGGAAACGCACACTACTTTTCGTAGATGCCAGTGACTATGGCATAGGTGCAGTTCTTATGCAAGAAGATTCAGAGGGGCTGCATACTATAGCGTTTGCCTCAAGGTCACTGAAAGATCCTGAAGTCAGATATTCAGTGGTGGAGAAAGAGGCTCTTGCTTGCATTTGGGGTGTTGAGAAGTTCAAAAGGTTTCTTTGGGGAAGGAAATTTGAGATTTGTACTGATCATAAACCATTGGTTGGTATTTTTACCAAGGGTGGGCTGGAAGGTGTATCAAGACGCATAATGAAGTGGGTAACAGCTCTTCAAGGTTTGCAATTTACTATGATTCACATTAGCGGTGAAGTTAATGTAGTGGCAGATGCCTTGTCAAGATCGGTTCATAGAGATGGCCACATCAGGTTAGAACAATCAGATCAGGAAGAAACATTTGAGATTTTCCAGGTGCATGAGTCCTTAAAAAAAGATGAGTGGGATAAAGCGTGTAGTGAAGATTCAATATACCAGAAAATATTAACATTAGTGAGAGAAAATGGAGTAATGAATTACAAAGGTGATATGGGTGGATTTGCCAGAGTTAAAGGAGACTTGTGGATCAATGACAAGTATCTATATAGAGGGCATCAGATGATAGTTCCTCAGGGAATGAGGAGACAAGTAGTGGAACTAGCTCATGAAGGACATTTAGGTATAGCTAGGACTAAAGGTATAATAAGAGCTAAGTTCTGGTGGCCTGGAATCGATAAAGAGATTGAAGAGCAGGTCAAGGAGTGCACAGAGTGTCTGGAGGGAAACAAAGGTTTGAGAGTACAAAAAGTACCCATGGTTATTAGGGAAACACAGAGGGTACCATGGGATGAGATTGCAATAGATTTATTAGGACCATTTAATATAGGAGGGACCCGAGACAGTTATTTGCTGGTGGTCATAGATCTATTGTCCAAATGGCCAGAGATTTGTTTACTTAGAGATATTTCTAGCAGCAGTGTTACTAAATTCTTAGAACAACTATTTTGGAGAGAAGGCTTTCCTAGGAAATGTTTGTCGGATAATGGATCTCAATTAACATCCAAGGAATTTAGGATAAGAATGGTATTGAACAGGTAAACACTTCTCTCTATCATCCCCAAAGTAATGGATGTGTTGAACGCTTCAATAGGACGTTGATGGAAGCCATAAGAATTGCAGTAGCAACTGGTGGGGATTGGTTCAGGACGGCAATGGAAAGGACATTCCAGTATAGAATAACGCCTCATAGTGTTACAGGATTAACGCCATTTGAGATGTTGAGAGGTAGGAAACCCAATTCTCATCTATGTCCAGGATGGATGGGAAAATCCAGGATGGTTGAAGTGGATGTGGGAAGAGCGAGGAGTAGAATGGTAGAGGCAGGAGTCAAATCCAAGGTAAGGTATGATCTAAGAAATTGTTGTAAAGAATTTAAGATTAATGAAGGTGATTGGATCAAAATTAAGCTACCCATCAAAGTACGCAAGGGAGCATCTTTGTATTCTGAGCCCAAAACAAGTGGTAAAAGATTTAGGTTCATCGGTATTAGTCAGAGGTGGAGGTATTTGGAACAAGGAGAGAGTAGCAATTATCAAGTGCTCCAAAGGAAGAGAGTGACAGGTCTGCATAAAAGTTTCTGGCATTAGCATCACTGTCCACATATAATTCTAACAGCACAAAGTTTAAGACATTTTGTGAAAGAAAAAAAAAAATAAATTTTTAAGTTTCTGGCACCTGCCCAGCACAATTCAAGATAGGTTATATTTCAAGATTTTACGTTAGTTAAATTAATAGTATTGGTTCATACATGAGAGGTTTAGGCATTTTTCAAATGTTAGAAAGGAAGGAGGTGTTAGGATATCAATGTTACATGTAAGCAATACATTTTGTCAGTGTTTTGGTTTGTATGTGCTTGGAATGTGGATCCTCGAACCCAGGGGTTCCAGGTTCCAAGTACGAGAAGAAAGGAGAAAGGGAAAGCTGTGGACGGTGGTTGAAGCTCTCCCGGGGGTCATTGTCTATTTGACTTATTTAATAAAGAACATATTATTTATACAAGCCGGTGTTCCTGGTGTCAGTGAAACATAACAACTGTACCCTCGCAGCAAATCCCCCGAGAGGGAAAATCTCTGCATTGTACAAGATCCTGGACAGAACACATCCCGCCCAAAAAGAACCATATATGCTGAAATGGGAAGAAGACATCGGAAGACAGCTTGACCCAGAGGAATGGCAGCACATTTGGTCGCATGCCCAGAAAAGCTCAAAATGCGTAACAAACAAAGAAAGTGCCTTTAAAAGTTTCCTACAGATGGTATACGACCCCAGTAATCCTAAACAAATGCTCAATGCTGGAGGGGGTGCGCGGACCAAGGAACTCTGTTCCACCTCTTCTGGACTTGCCCAAAAGCCTCCATATTCTGGAATAACATCCTGGAGCAAATCAAATGAATCACTGGTCTCACCATCCCCTGGGACCCAGGTATCACGCTGCTGGGTGCGACGGGAGACGGTCAATTCCCCCTAACAGGTTGTCTGGCGGACCTCTGCCCCCATCTCCTTACTGCCGTCAAAATGACCATCGCCAGACTCTGGAAAAACCCGGAGGGTCCGTCCATGCAAATCTGGTGGTCTAAATGCTGGGACATTGTTGCAGCCGAAAATGTTACAGCCATCAGACTAGGCAATAAACCCAAATTCGACCGCGTATGGGCCCCCTTTCTGGACTATGTGCAGCAATTCCCCAGAGTAGCAAGACAGCCCCCTTCCCTTCGCTGGTTGGAAACTCAAAACTGAAAAGAACGTAGCAGGAACCAGGTCGAAGAGTGACGGGACTTCTTTGTGCCCCCGCAACCTTAGGAACCTTCAGGCCAAGTTCCCCAACCTCGAAAGGCCTGTGCCGAGATCTGCATCCTAAAACCAGTCAAAGAGACGCACTGAACTCTTTACCTTGTTGAATACAGCCAGCCTTCTACCTCTGATGTGTGCACAGCTCCTTGTCCCCCTCACCCCCTCTTCAGTTATGATTTAAAAGTTTTATTTTTGAAGTGAACGCATGTTTGCCTAGTTTTAGCCATAGAAAGAGGCGTTATTAAAGGTTTTAACAAGTTTGCAAAGTATGTAATTCTCAAAGAATCTGTATGACTGGTTACCAAAATAATAAAAACAATGTTGGAAAAAAAATAAAAATATTGTATACGCCGGCCAAAATAGCAAAGTTCACCCCGGAGGTCTCTGATGCATGCCCTAAGTGCAAGATGCCACAGGCAGGAGACTGGCATATGTATTTATGAATGTCGGGTGGTGGCGGGCTTCTGGAAAGAAGTGGCTTTGATGCTGGAGGAAACACAGATCCCCCCCTGACCTGATGCCCCAAATATATTTATTTGGAGACATAGGCAAGTGTTCCGAGAAGACTAGAAGGCTGTTTAATATTTCATGTTCGGTGGCCAAAAAACGCATCCTACAAAAATGTAAGAGTGCAGGCCCACCCGATATGAACCAATTTCTTCGCGAATTAGCGCATGTAAATGAAACTGAGGCGCAGTATGTTCTTACCCGACCTCCCTCCTTCAGACCCAAAGATATTTGGGGCCCATTTAGAACTTATGTAATATGGTCTCTGATATGGTGACCGTAAAATGTACATTTTCTAACTGTATATGGTACAATGTGGAAAAGTGCTGTGCATCTCTTTGTGACCACTAATAAACAAAGTTAAAAAAAACAAATAAAAAAAAAAAAACTGCATTTCGAACAGACCTTGCTTGTGCTACGTTAATTAGCTGGCCATCCACGTTTATTCAATCATGTTAGCCCCAACCCAGAGCCGTAGATCATAACCCGGCATTAAATTCATGCGGGTATCCTAAAGTATCCACAAGAATGAAATATATTACGGAGAGGAGTATTTCAGAAAAAAGTGCATATTTGTTGGTTCGTTGCATGATTAGCAGCATTTCAAAAGTAAAAGTGCAGATTTGTGTTGTAACGTTTTGGTACTGGCCATATACATAATAAAAATACAGCATGGTGAATGAGTACATTACAAAGAGCAGCATTTAAAAAAAATAAAGTGCCCATTTGTACAGTGTTATTCGAGCTAGCAGCAAACATGGTAAAGTGTAACAATGCATTAGTGCAATTATCGCTTTTGAAGCACAACATAGAATTATTTAAAACATGAAGGATAGAATGATAATGTGCATAGTGCAAAGCTAGCAGCATTTAAACTAACGTGCAAGGCCAGATGCGAACTGGGTCAGTCCGTGGCAGTATTGACACAGTGACAGAATTTTCAGTTATTGCACTATTAAAGAGATATATAGCCAAGTCAAAAAGACAAACGGACACTCTGGTCCATATAATGAAATGCACCCGACAATGAGGCCTCAAAAGTGCATAAAATTAGTTCACTGAGGTACTAATCACTGCACAACGAAATGTACGTACTTAATACTAAGATTTACAGAGTAGTGAATGATGGAAAGAACAAACCCCCCCCCCATCATTGACAGATTGCGTACTGTACCAAAGAAATACTCCAGCAATAAAACGTATGCATTTGAAAAGTCAAAACACAAAAGAGACAAGTGTAAACTTCAACCTACACAAAGATAAAAAATAAATAAGCAAAGATCCCACACACAGTAGAGCAGTAATGGCAGCCCACATGGGCGCAATCTTTCTTTGATAACAAATGAAAGAACACATGCAACAGCCAAAGAAAACCCCAAGAAAGGGAAGAGGAAAGGAGACCCCAATATACAAATTATGAAAAACAAAATGGATCAAATTATATACAGAAGCCCAGTGAGACAAGAGCAGGTATTTATACTCCAAGAAAGGTAGAGAGCTCCTCATCTATATTGTGACCATTTGGGGTTTTGGTGTCAAAATCGAGGATAAACTTGGTTTCTAGCTGCCTTAAATTCAACGTCCAATCGCCGCCCCTTTGATGTATAGGAGCATGTGCCACTCCGAAGAAGGTCAAAAGACGGAGTACATGCCAATGCTTCTGGACAATTGTACTAACCGAGCCAAGTCACACATTCCACGCCACCTAGCAGCCATCGCTTGAAGTGCACCTCCAATTCTGAGCCACAACAGCAAGGCATTGTGGGTATGCAAATTGGCCCAAATGCAAACCATTTTCTCCAGGAAATTGTGTTTGTCCAAGAGGGCAGTGCTACTTTATACATAGCTTAATCAACCCAAGACAGACATGTGCAAGGCTGCCAGGATAACTACATACCTGGTTTGAGCCTTATTAGGGATCATCAGTGCAGTATAGCCATGAAAGCCTTATGTTGGAGCATTTGGCCATGTTTTCACAACAAGAAGGTTATGGTGGGTTTAAAAAGATTTGGAAAAAAACCTCACCTGAAATGTGAAAGTAGGAAAGTCCATTTGAGCCAAGTCACAATTTCTACAACGCCACATAGTAGCCATTGTTGAAAGCTCACTTCCAGTTCTGAGCTACAACAGCAAGGCACTGAAGGTTAACTTCTAGCGATGGCTACTAGGTGGCATTGTAGAATGTGCGACTTGGCTCAAATGGACTTTCCTACTTCACATTTCAGGTGAAAGGGTTTTTTCCAAATCTTTTTAAAACCACCATAACTTTCTTGGTGTGAATACATACATACATACATACATACATACATACATACACCCAGCAATACCCATAGGCGTATAAAGTTTAAAATGCCTCAAAATGAAGGAAAGGCACAAGCCATTCGAAAAAAAAAAAAAACATTCTAAATGGTTCTCCACAGAAAAGGCAGTCAAATTCAGACATTGAAAAGTAATTCAGTGGCAAGGTCAATAGCCTTGTGCACAGTGTAAAGTCGTGCAGCGATGGGCTGGAAATATAACGTGAAGCCCTCTACCAGCTAAGAGTACAAGGAAGCCTGATTTAATCAAATATTGCTAAGAGAAGCAGGGTCCACCACAGAAAAAAAAAAAAAGGCGGCGGCATAGTAATCGGCCGAGAGGAAGAAAGTTTAATCCGGTCACACACATTCAACGAATGAAACGTTTTACAAATAAACTGCTCATGTCCTCAAACCATCCACAACAAGGTCCCAGTCCTGGTGGGAATCAGACCACGTATGGGGGCAAGTACAGAGCCCATCACTTAGACAAGGCAACATTGCCCCCCTGTAGGGAGAATGGCCATCCGAGTGTGAAGACATCTAATGCAACATGAAACCACATTCCTCCGCCAGTGACACAAGTATACATATCGACAAAGCCATTAAAGTGACACATAGGATATATGCATTGAGACCTCTTAAGGCATCTTCAAGACAACTGAGCCACCACAATATTTAGTCAAGTAGAAGTAGAACGCACACAGCCATGACAAGTGTTCGGCCCAAAGCAACAAGCCTGAAAGCACAGAGCAATGAGGTAATACACATCAGGTATGAGCAGAGTTATTGCTAGGTCTGGAAAAGATCTGGGGAAATGCTTATGTCTGGACTCAGGACTAGCTAGCCTTCTATCTGAGGGTACAACCAAAAGACCTGGGGCTATACCCACTCAGCCCTGCCACCCCTCTAGCAACACCTCGGGCAATGAGAAAGGAAGGAGCAGAGTTACAAGTTTCCAATCAGGAGTTGCAGCAGCGTACTGCCGGTTGACGCAATTAGAAAGGGAAGGAATGGTTAGGTGGTGCCAGCATGCAATTCTCACGAGAACCAAAGTAGACAAGTTAAATGTGCGACACTGTCTGCACCTCACATTGCCACTGGTCATTAATGATCAAAGTGGCCCACATCAGGATGGCCACAGGAGCTCCACCAATTAAATGCTACAGACTAAAGCAACAAAATTGTGATATCGATTGTTCAATCGTAGCTCTGGGAAAGTGGACAAATGAATAGGAAGTCTTATGAATAAATAAACTGCACGGTCACAAGGGTTAGGATAAGTCAATAGGGATAGGAAGTGTTTAGATCATAGTTTGAAACAAGTATCCTATACTGATATTCTCACTTCACTATAAACCTCCGCCATTTTTTGGGATATAATTTCTTTGGAATTACTCCCTGCTGCAGTTGAGTTTACTACATTTTTGTTTTTCTTGCACCCGGGCAATTTTTTTGATTAAATTTACTTTATTACTTTACTTTTTTGGGATCTTACCCTAGAAGTGTTAACTTGTGAGTGGATGGGTTTGCAGGGAAATAAGTAGAATGTATGCCGAAGACTAGGACTTATATTGGTAGTAGCAAATAGGATTACGTGCAAGAATGTAGGAAAAATGGCATTTGACGCCTGGAGCTTCTGGATTTTTACTTCCGCTTCAAATGAATGCTTATTTATTATGTCTTTAAAAAAGTGTTTATGGAAAGCCGTACACAATCATTTGGGTAAAATGGGTTTCTGTCACATGGTCCAATGAACTGAGTACTATGAATGTATTAGGTGCAATACGTCATGACTGACGAAGATGGTTGCATGTCAAAAAAGGCAGTACTTTGTGAATGTATCCAGTGGGGTTTTAGAGCTAGAGGGATTACATTATTTTGTATTAGAGAGTTTGCCAATAGAGGGTAAGGGGATGACATTGTGACAAAATATTTTTATTATGTAAATTATCTAACTAGGTTTATAAACTGCAACTTTGTTGTCATTCAGAGACAAATCGGGTTAGTTTTCAGCTCGAAGGAACAGGCTAGGCTCTCCCGTTGTTTGCATGCAATAAACTTGCTTTTCTGACAAAATGCATTTGTTTCTTCGCTGAAGCCATTTCGCATTGGAATGCTCGAGTTACTACCTTTCACCCTCCCAACCACCAATATTTTTGTTGCAGGCGCAGAACATCTGAAAAGTCATTGAGAATCTCGAGAGAGGAGTTCGGTTGCTGTATTTGCAGTGGTTAAAGATGTTAAATTCAGCAACAAATTAAAGGACAGATATGAGGCCTTCAGAGTGAGGAGAGTACATTTTAGGATGAAACTCCTGTAGATGAGAAGAGGCTTCTGATCAGAGGAAAGACCAGGAGGTTACATGGCCTTTACGGGGAGGAGCCAGAGTTAAAGACAGAAGTGGATGCAATTGGTTATTGAAAAACTAAGTTGGTTCAAAGCTGAAGAGTTAAGTAATGGAAATACATAATGCTTGCATCCGTGCCTTTGAAAGAGTTAAGACTCCCTGCACTATTATACTCTGGGTAATCTTTATTCTTCAGTCGACCAGCGAAGGCAAAAATCTAAAGAGACCACCACAGAATGATGCCGAAATGACTACTTGCTGCAAGTAATATTCCAAAGCATCCTTTAAGTATCCAAGCACTGGTTTACTTTACTTAACCTTTGGGGGTAGGTTTTCAAGGTCAGGAATTGGACAGAAGATTGATGCACTTACCAATACTATAAAGGTCCATGAAACCTCTTTTCCCACCACTTTAATTGATTGTTACAGTAATACTGATGTAAGTGTGTACATGCTCAAGTCTGACATGTTTAATTTAGGACATTGTGTTTTATGTGTGTGTGTGTAGATAATTTTAGTGGCTTTTATTAAATACATATCTGCGCATTGATAGTTAGGCAGAGATCGGTACTTAGCAAGGGACCATAGAAGCAGCCAATTAGAGTTTGCAGTGGGGACTGCCCAACCTAGTCCCAACCCAGTTCCTTACACTGTACCTTCCATCACTCATGCTGCTAATCTCATCGAACTGAATGTGAAGAAGCCCCAGCAGTGTTTAATTATCTAATGGGAACAAAGGTTATGATGTGGCCTCAACAGTAGGTGAGGAAGGAGGATGGGGGTGAAATCATTTTGGCTTGTGGCTGTGAGCTTTTGAGGATTGTGGGAAACACTGGGGTACACTTTTTTTTGGAGAAGCACTAGGGACAGTAATGCAAGACTCATCAAGGTTTGATATTTTATTTTGAAAAGAAACCATAAATAAACTCAGACTAAACCTACTCTACCAGAGCATTCCCTACCTATTCTAGGATCCAAGGCAAAACCTAGCATACACAAAACTAGCCCTCCCACTAAACCAAACAAATAAAGCAACAATAACAAATAAAAGATTACCAAACCATTAAGGTCTTGGTTGATACTTGTTCTGGGCAGATTCCATTAACCCCAGAAATGTCCAAGGTCAATTTCTTCCAAGTAAAAAGCCAGATATGTTTTTGAAAAAAGTTCCAAAGAAATAAAAAGTCACTCAAACAAAAATCCACAGCTAACAGTTTCCTTCTCGCTGGATGAAAAGCTCACATTTCAAAGTTCCACAAAGAAACAGCACCAATGGCGATCCTGGATAAAGTTAAAAAAAAATGCCACTGACACTTTAACAACTTTCTGCGTCGTCTTGTGTGCAATTTGTCAGGATGCTTCTTTGAAGGATGTTGCTCTCTTTGTGACAACTTCCTTTTCTCAGTGCAATTGCGAGCGCAGGCTCCTCTGCCTCACAGACTGCTTCTACTTCTTCAACTTATGACAGCTCTAACAAAATTCTAGACAACCAAGCTAAACTTCTGCTGCTACAACTTGATAATGTGGAAATGTTTTTAGGCAACTTGAATAAGACTCTTTGACCTTTACAGGTTGGCAAGGCACTTCCACTCCGGAGTGTTATAGCTATCACAGAATCTGCTTTAGCCTGCCAGTGTCAGCTTTACAGGTGTGTAATCATCTATTATTACAAGCACCCAGCTCCCTCCCCCAGCTTCATATGCATCTCCAGATCTACAAGGTTTACCCCAAAGTTGTAATGCCACTCTCCCAACAGCATATGACGCGGTCACCCTCGTATCAGAGGACCCGGTGGTAGTTTTAGCTTCAACTTCAAAACAATGAACTTCAGTTTTTAGTTTGGCTTGATTTCTCTTTGGAAGGTTCAGTCTACTGGCTTGGGCAAAGCTTATTTTACTTCGAAGGTCAACAACTTCTGCAACACTTGAATGTAGAAAGTTACAAGCAGCCCTCCAGTTAAGGTGCATATCAGGCCCTTTTATGCACAGAAATCTTAATACAGCGCTTTTAATTCTTCCTTGCATACCACTTACACAGGCCATTTATGGCAGTACCCCCATAAATCATAGAACTCACTGGTGAGCCTGACCAGCAGCAGCTCGCAAAACCACTTTACTTTAGAAATGCTCACAGTTCCATGAAAGAACAAACTGGGATAAGTCCTGGTCTGTTTAATTTTTTACCACTCTCCTCTGTTAATGATTTTATCCAGATAATACGAGTTATGTAAAAGGGAATCGGTTTTGTTCACTTTGTTCAACTGCCTGCATTTTGTAGGATACTGTGTTATTAAAGCATCTTGAATCATGAGCATGCTTTTCACTTTAAGGACACGGGTAGTATTGTATAAGATGAAAATGGTCTTAAACAATGGCTGCGTTTCTGCTTCATTTTCCTCTGTCTTAATCCGTTTTAATAGAGGCAGCGCAGTTGCAGCAGCAGCAGCATGGGCATTTCACACTGATTTCTTTTCATCACGAAAGCACATCAATTGCATTCAATGGCTTGGGGTTCTTGGTATCTTGATGTTTTTAGGAGCGCCTCCCAGCAAGAAGTTGTTTGGCTTTTGTGAGAAGCAAAAACATTTAGGGTGTACCATATGAAGATGTGTTTTTTTAGTTTTAAGATTCATGTGTTAGTGTGCATGAAAGGGTACTATACATAGTTTGTTTTCTTAGAGAGCAACAAAAAGCTAGGCATGCGGTCTGAACAGCTCCCTTTCTGACCACCCACAGCAAGCTGGTATAATGGATTGTGGGATATATTTACCCACTCCGCAGTACTTCCTCACATCATCCAGATGCACTTCAGCAGAACAAGCAAAATGGCTGCGCTGGGTCCTTTGAGCACCAAGGCCTTGCCTCAAAACCGCGTTTTGCAGATACAAAAGGATGGCTGCACTGTTTTGCCAAGCACAAATGGGCAGGATAGAACAATGGGGCACACAGAGAGCCTGCCAGTGTGTTGCTTGCATGCACTAAGAAGAGAATTGAGAAGCAGCGCTGCTTTGCTGCTTGATCCACATTCCACGTGAAAAAGTTAATTTGGCCTTCATAATGATGGCGTCCTGACGCTATTTCCATCTGTTCAACATCACACTGCGTTCATCAATGAGGCCCTACCATGCCTACCCATATCAAGATTGTGCTCCAGCAAATTAGAACATTATCCCTTAATGACAGGCTGCGTTAGCCAAATCTGAGAAATCAAAAGGAGCTTTATTTTCAGATGCATGCAAAACGCTTGACTTGAGTTACAAAATGTCAAATATCAATGCTGCAAAAGAGACTCTGGCTCTCTGGGCCTGTGTCAATTTCAATGGACCTGTGTCTTAAACAGATTGTTGTACAAGTGAAACTGAGTAGGGCTGCAAAACAAGGGGGGAAAATTCAGAGAAAAAACCTTTTGAAATGGTCAGCCCAGCAGACTTCACCATGTGTTAAAATGTGCTTTGTAAATAAGGAAAAATGCCTGTTTTAAAAGGGTAATGTTAAAAGAAGTTCCTGTTTTGGCCTAGCAATGTAAAGTTTTTTTTGCTGGGAAACATAATTGGGATGTTTTATTTAACAGGCTTGCTTTTGATTTAAAACAAATCAAGAAATAAAAGACATGGGCTGCCTTCTGAAAACTAGCCAAACAGGTCTCTGCTAGGAACAGAAGGAGCCACAATAGATTCTAGGACACACGAGTGCCAATTGCTACCTTGGAAAACTTTGAATGGGCTCAAAAGCACTAAACAGCCTAGGCATCAGACTTTTGTCTGGGCTGAGGCCTCTTACAATGGAGATTCTGGGACACGGATATGTGAAATAGGAAATCACACATCCCCGCGACTTCTACTGGGAACTTGAAAGCCAACTCAAGAGCAGCCTTGAACTATGCCCTTATATGGTGAACAATGCTGACCATTTTGGGTCTAAAGACTATTTTATTAATAAACTTTAAGACTTATCTTTGCAACAGGACGCAGGAATGTAAAAAGTTACAGTTTAAATGTAATTTGGTGGTTTTTAATTTAAGACGTGGTAGCCTTCACTGCCATATTGGGAACAGAAATGGCAGAGAATTGGACAGTTTGAGGAAAGTGTACATGATACCACTGAAATTCAATACTTACATGCATTATGATAATATAGACCCATTTATAAAGTTATAGAATTTTAGGTTGAATATCTATTACTGAAAAGCACGAAAAACTATTAAGACAGGCAAAACAAAGTCCTACAGACATGAGGGTGGGGCTGCCATGCTCTGCATAAAATATGTAATTTGTTAAAAAACCACAATTGTACAAATGTGCCATTTATGTCAAAACTGGATTTTAGCTCAAAGTAACTGTGGGATGATTATAGGCATTGTAAAGCCACATCATAAAGCTGAGGTCATGTCTCAGCAAGGCGGTAACAATCACCCCAGGCCAATCCAGTTAAGAGGCATTTTCAGAATTTACAGCGCCTGCGTATCCAGATATTCCACCTTCACTCTGCAAGATTCGAGACCCCACTGCCAGAAAAGTTATAGTTGACCCAGGCCTTCCTATCCAGGTAGAACCACCCTTAGGCACTAAAACCCCATTACAAAATTCCACTAACTTCGGGGAGAAAGGGGAAAGGTGGCTGAGCCCGCTTTGGGAATTCTCCAGTGCCGCCTGCTTGCCTGCTTACCAGCTCCATCCAGCTGAGGCGTCGCTGTACCGTGACCAGACCTTTGCCCAGCTGTCTTGCCAGGAGAGCCTGCTATCCGCCGGCAAGAACCTTTTGAGCCCAGAACCCGGTTGGCTGTCCTAAATTCCAAACCCAAGTTTGGACTGTGTACTTCCCCATCCCATAGCAACACATAGCAAACCCCATCTTGACCCCTTTATCTTTACCTTATTTTCTAAGTAATCATATCCATACCCTGATAACTTGCCTAAACTGTTGTAATTCTCTGTGCACCCTTTCCTTGTTTTTCTATTGTTAGAATTCATCCACCTAATCTTGTAACTCCTTAGCAATATTTGGAATAATTTCAATTAATTCCCACATAGATCTGAACGCGGGGTGAACTTAAGTTTCAAATTAACACGAATCGTACCATGTCTTAACAATTTAGTCTGAATAATCTAGTTTAAGTAAAACGTGTCTTTCTTTCCAAACCGATTTCCTCCCTTTAACTGCTTTATTTTACCAAAACTCAACCTCCTTTTATCTTGCAAACCTCATCCAGTTCTTCAGCTATAGCCCTCCTTTCACTTCTACACTGTCCCTGTGATATGCCTCTATCCCTCAGCCCAAAAACCGCATTCCAATTCAGAGTATTGCACCCGTTTTTCTGAAAAGTCATTTTTGACATTTAAAACTGCAAACTAGAAAAAAATTCAACTTTTCCATGTGTGATTTTGACTACACTGTGTTTTCAGTTTGAACTTGCTTTGTGAACTGTATGCCTTTTGTGATACTTTACCTTATAGTTACCAGTGAGCCGATAGCCCCGAGACTGTGATAAAACATATGTACATCATTCTTTAATTACACATATCATTAATTATTTGTTAAACTCTGTGTGTCATAGGCCATTTCAAAGGGTTTAAAGTCTGTTTTTGCTTCTTATTTTGTGAGGGAAGGTAAGATTTTGATTCCGTTTGCTGCCTCATATCCCCGACTACCTGCTGCTTCTTTCTATACACTCAGAATTAGATTGTGGGTCGAGGGAACATTGCAGGGGGAAAGCTTAACTCGGGTACTATCTATCCTAATTGAAAAAGTGCTCCTATTCATGTGTGCTTTGGATAGGTTCTTGTAGAAGGTTACCCAAGTGTATTTCGGTAGTTTTCATTGTAATTATCACCCCGTGGCGATTGCCGCCCAATATAAAAATTGTGTGATTTTCTTTGAAATTAAAATAAATAGTGTTATCACCCACCGGCCTGGTTCATGGTCCATTGTGACCCAGGGTATTTGTAAAAGGGGCTTTGAGACGGGTTGGGTATCGGCTCAATTTGAATTCGCTGAGAATTAAAGATGAAGCTGGGTAGTATGCATCGACAAGGTTCTTGTGTGGGGAGACATTTTCCACAGGTGTAATAAATTTAGAACCCCTTTGAAATACTGCTGCTCTGTCACTAATGTTTTCGAACAAAGTTTTAATTCTACGCACAAACTGGAAAGTTGTCAGACAATTTTTACTCTCTTGCGAAGGAAAAAAAACTCATTTTTACTCTTGAAACTGGATTTACTCTCCAAAATCCTATCTGAAGCACTGATTACAAGAGTTAAGGATCACTTCAAATGCAAATTTAGGAACACGCAATTGTTTGATGGTAAACTTAAACTTGCTACTTGCGTTCCCTTTTATGAAGACAGCATTCGTCTTTAACAATGATCGGGAAACAAAACATTTCATACGCGGCCTCTCAGAGGTGATATTTTCTTGTAACTGAATGAGGAAAGTCTGCTACTGCTTATGCGATCAATACCGCTACCAAACTCCCTGTTAATAGGAGACACGCGATTTCTCCAGTCAATGATTTTATATTAACAATGGGAAAAGAAAGACTTCTTCACACGCAAGCACTTCAGTTATAACAGGATAAGCATGTGATACATTTACCTTTGCTTGACAAGACTTCCCACCACTAAGGAGTTAATTAGCTTTACTTTATCCACAATTACTTTCAGCTGGTTACAGTTATCAGCAAGGAATGTCTGATGATCTAGAGTGCAGTCCATTTACCGGCTGTGGGCTGTCTTGGCTTCTTTTCCTCTGCTACACAGAAGCACTCTCAGGATCCACATCTCTCCTCTGCACGAATGTTTCAGATCGGGCATCATTAAAAAAGGAGTCTTCCTCTCTCCAGCTTCCCTAGACTTGCTTCTGCACACAGTCCTTGGGTAAACACAGGACTTCAGCTCTGTATGCACGACCATTCGGTGTACCTGGAAAGACGGCCAGCTTTCTCCAGTCTCTTCCAATGCAGCCACAGCCAGACAGGGTTTGTGAGCACCGGACCAACTCAGAACCTGCAGGTGAAATCTGCTGGTTCTTTGCTCCTGCGTCCCTTCTGTGGTCACACTTCAGGGTTCGAAATTATAGGGAGCTGGGAGCCATTTAGCTCCTACCTGTAGCCTAAGAGCCTGGTTAGCTTGACACCAACAGCTACCAGTAGCTACTTTTGGCTCCTGATGCCGAACACACACATCTATGTGAATTCAAATTTGTGTGTTTGGGACAATCGATAAAACATTAGGACACATCTACATGACATTTAAGGCTCATGGTAATAAATAATGAACAAAATATGTTTGCATCTTATGTGGAAGTTAGATTGGCGGACCGCTATGTACCATCTCCTGGGTCAACAGTTGTAGCTCCTGGTCACTGGTTAATGCAGGATGCCCAGGAACTGCTTTTAGCTCCAGCTTACCCATTAATTTCAAACCCTGCACTTCGGTGAACTGCCAGCCTCCAGTTCTGTTTCTTCTCCAACTGCATTACATTTGACTGTGGAACCTAGCACATCTGTGCAATATATTTCATTGTGGAACTTAGCCCATTTGTGCATTGTACCTGACTGAGCAACCCAGCCCACTTGAGCAATATACTTGATTGTGGAATTTAGCCCACCTGTGCAATATATTTGATTGTGGAACTCTGCCCATTTGTGCAATATATTTCATTGTGGAACTTAGCCCATTTGTGCAACATACTTGACTGTGGAAACGAGCCTATTTGAGCACCCCACTTATCTGCCGATTCCAGCCTTAGTTGGTTGAATTCTGTAACTAGTCAATGCTGCACCCTCTTACAAATATCGCATCTAGCCTATGCCTGTATTTGCATTTAGTAAACTACACCTAGCCCTGCCTGTTTTGAAAACCTGCAGCCTTGCCACTGACTGCGCCCCACCGTGTCACAGTATTACACAAAGTTAGCTTATTCGCCCTGGCGACTGCCCAGAGAGACCAAACTCAATCTAAACAAACCTAGCTAGCCCTTGCTCACAGTGCCCACTCTTATGACGAACCTCACCAACCTACGCCTACTCTCTCCTGCTAGCCACTCTACAAATCTCAGCAATCATGTTTACGCTAGCACTCCCCGCACCCTAGCGACTAGAAATACTAGACTCCGCGCACGCCTCAGCAGACCCACTTGCTAGATCATTACCTCCAGTCAACATCAGAACTAGCCCACACTCTACTCACAAAACGCCCAATGAGACAAATACTAAGACCATTCATCCAGACCATATCGCCACTAAACCAGACATCGATAATTCCAAAAGCCCCCACCTACGGCCATCACCTTCCACTATTACCAAATCTCAACTTGTTCCTCAAATTAAAGCAGCACTAATAAACGCAAGGTCTTTAACAGCACATGCGACATCGCCAACCTAATAATAACTAACAATCTCGACTTCCTAGCCATCACGGAATCCTGGTTGCATGAGGCTGCAGGACCCCTACTTGCTGTAGCTGTCCCAGATGGTTACACTATAATTAGACAAGAGAGTAAATGCACGAGGTGGAGGAATTGCCACTATCGCCAAATCCACTCTCGCTATGAGACTTGCCCAAACCCATAACTTACTCTCGTGTGAAACCCTCACAGCCAAACTCCGTCTGACTCCCAAACACTAACTATCCATCTCATTTACAAACCTCCCGGGCCCATTGGAACCTTTGAGGAGGGCATCCTTACCCTCCTCGGACAATCTTAAAACTACTTCCAACGACTAGTCCTAGGCGACTTCAACCTAGGTTTTAATGACCCCCTTGATAAACAGGCCACAAGTATAGCCAACTCACTATCTGAACTAGAACTATCCCAAAATGTTAATGAGCCCACACACGCGTAAAGGAAGAACCTTGGACTGGGTGGCAGAATACAATTGCTCAGCCAATATTACCGCCATTACGCCCTATCCCTGGACCAACCATTTTCTCCTGTCCTTCTCACTCCTAGACCACTCTTTCCCACGTCCCCCCGTCCAACCAGAAATAAAAAACATTACCAGAGATACTGTAATACCAGCTATCCTACCCACCTTAAATAGTTTAGATGACAACCTTGACCCAAGCATACTTGTGAAGGAATACAACAAAATAATGCTAGGCACACTGGACAGCATTGCACCCCTGAAACTCAGACCTAGCAAACCTAAAGCACACCTCAATAAAATGGTTCACCCCCCCAACTCAAGGACCTTAGACTCCTAAAAAGGAACTGTGAAACTACATGGAGTCTCCTCGAAAACCTCCACCAATCAAATAAAACTCAAGAGATTTCATCGCAATACAAAAGAGATCTTCCTCACAAAACGCAACTCCTACAACAAACGCATCTCCAGGGCCAACTCCAGTACCAAAGAACTATTCTCCATCCTCAAAGAACTTGAATCCCTCCATCACCACACCTGAAATTTGCACCAAGGACAAAATGTGGTGCTCTGATATACAACAGGCCTTAAATAAAATAACTACCCTTCAAAACAAAATGTCTAAAAAAAAAAAACAACAATCCATAAACCACCCACCTAACCACACCCCCGCTAATGCCCCACCTAAAGACACTAACTAACCTAACCCCTCCCTCTGTTTATACTTTTCCAAAACCTTGAGGCTGAGAAAGTAATTCTATCACTCAAGCCCTCCAACTGCCAAGGAGACGTCTGTCCGGCCCAGCTTATCAAAGACGCGGCAAGAGATCTTGCGCCGTTCATCACTAAACCGATTAATGCCTCATTCTCCTCAGGAATTGTCCCAGCTAATATTAAACAATCATAGGTGCTCCCACTACTAAAAGAAAAAAAACTCTAGATCGGCTAATTCCAACTAACTATCCCCCCCATCACCACCGTACCATTTCTGCTCAAGAAAGTGGCCTACCTCCAGATCCAAAAATTTCTGGAAGAGCATAAACTCATGGGTGCTCGTCAATCAGGTTTCCGACCCCAACACGGAACAGAGACAGCCCTTATCGACCTGAAAGCACAGGTAGATGAGCTGAGAGACAAAGGGAAAATATCCCTCCTTTTATTATTAGACCTCTTAGCTGCATTTGACCTGGTAGACCACAAGGTCCTCTGTAGACACCTAGACACGTCTGCCAACTTTTCTAAAGAAGCAATCATCTGGATTGAGTCCTTCTTGAGTGACAGAACTATGAGGGTCTTCTCGCCCTCAGCAGCAGCAGACCCTATCCTCATCACATGCGGTGTTCCCCAAGGAGCTTGCGTCTCCCCCACCTTGTACAACATTTTCACTAAACCCCTCTTTCATGATCTGGATTCTCTTGGCATCACCTACACTAACTATGCAGATGATATTCAGATTCTCCTCCCACTTTCCGGGGATTACGAAGAGGATTTGGCCTTGGTGAACAGGGCGTATCTCATCATCCAGGCATGGATGGGCATTCATGGTCTATGCCTGAATAATGAAAAAACTGAAATCATATTGGGTACACACGCCAACATAAAAAAACCAGGACCGAATTACACATCATTCATTATCGATGGTAATGCTATTAGGGTGGCCAAAGAGGGGAAAACACTTGGGTTCTACCTTGACTCCACCCTATCCTTTACTAAACAAGTTAATACCTTGGCCTCAGCCACAGCATACACATGCAAGCTGATTAGAACGGGCAAACCCTTTCTATCAGATGATAATTGCATTACCCTAGCCAGAGCCTTGATCTTATCTAGGCTTGACTACTGTAATGCATTATATATTGGCGCCAACAAAGCTATCACCCAAAAAAATCCAGATTCTTAACGCCCTTAGAGCAGCAGTAGGTGTGTCCAAAAGGTCCCACAACTCCGCTATAAGGGGTCAAAACAATTGGCTTTCCACTCTCAACAAAATCAACTTAAAAACGGTCTCCTTGACACATAAGGCATTGAACAACGCTACCGCCAGTTACCTTGTAAACAGAGTCCAAAGAAGAATCTCCACAAGACTTTGCAATACAAATTGCATTAACATTCTGAGATTTGTCGTGGCTACGAGGGCCATGTAGGAGGACGTGATCTGGAGGAGCTCCCGAGATCCTGAAATGATCCTGGCGGAATAGTGCTTAACGACGTGCCTACGGCTGCTGAAAACACACGTGTCGGTGTGTGAATGGTCTGAACGTGCTTGGTGAACTTTTGGGAGGAATGGCGGCGGAGTGTTGTGCGAAAAAGATAAGGAGCGCCGGAGACGAAAGACGACACAAAATGACCGGAACAAAGGAAGGAGCAGGCCACACAATGATTGAGCGATAGAGGCGTACTGTGTGCGCATTTGCAACTTGTGCAGAACACAGGTCCTCTGGGTCATGTCTAGTAGAACGGTGAGGCCAAAGGTGAAGCAGCCCACCTTGGACGACTTCGCTAAGACGTCCCCTGGTCCGGAAAGTTCCAAGAGTAAGGACAAGTCACCTACAGGCGGCATGACGGCGACGGGTACCAACCAAGAGGTCCTAGCTGCGATTGCGGACTTAAAGGCGGCCTGGGAAGCTAAACTTGAACTGGCCGTAACTGAGCTGAAAACGGCATTGGACCTTAAGGTTGGTGAGGTGCAGGAGGAAGTGAATCTACTCCGGCAGGACGTCAGGGCCTTGGCGGAGCGCACGGAGACCCTCGAGAAAGAGGTGAGTCCGAATACCGCGGATTGTGCCTCCCATAAGGCCGAATTGCATGCCCTGGTACAGAGAGTGGGCAACTTGGAGAGCAGAGCTGAGGAGGCGGAAGGACACGCCCGACGAAACATTTGCATTGTGGACCTGCCGGAGGGATCGGAGGGCCACGATCCTATGGAGTTCATTGAGTCTATGCTGCTGCAGGAGATACCTGGAGGAGCCTTATCTCAAGGATTTGCGGTGGAACGTGTGCATAGAGCTCTAACAAGGAGGCCGCCGCCAGGAAACCCGCCTAGGCCAGTAATAGCTAAAATCCTTAATTACCGGGACCAGGGGAGGATATTGGAACACTTTCGCAAGGGAGGAACGATTACACGAGGAGCGGCGAACATCACGGCCTACCCGGACTATACACTGACTGTGCAGCGTAGCCGCATGAACTTTGGGACGGTAAAGCGGAGTTTGAGAGAGGCGGGCCATAAATACATGTTGCTGTATCCGGCAAAATTGAAAGTTTTTCATAAACACAAAACTTTGTTTTTTGAGATTCCGGAGGACGCCATGGGATGGCTCGACGTGCAGGGATGTCCCCAGGAGCCTGACGTTCGGACGGGAAGAGGAGATAAGTAGTGCACGAGGAGGGTGCCACAAGATGGCGCGGTATAGATCCATGGGACTTGATTATAGTCATTTGCGCGGCCTTCGGGAGAGAAGGTCAGACTGCTGCACAAGATATTATGAGCACTGTTACTTTTACTGTATTTATGGGAGCCTTGCAGAGCGGATCTCTTTACCCCACTTAGTAACTTTAGTTAAGTGGCCATTAGGGCGACTTCACCCTACTGAGCTCTGGGCATTGGTTGGTGCTTGCAGGGCTAGATGTGGGGGTGCCTGAGTTCCGAGGATGGAGCTGAGCAGCAGTTGGGGTGTGTGATGTTGGGGAAGGGATGGGTAGAGGGCGGGGAATTTGTGGTGTATATAGTTATGGGGAGTTTGAGTTCGTACAAGAAGCTACAAGTAAAAGTCAGAGGGCTGTATCTGTATCACGTGGGCAAGTGGGATTCGCTACACGGAAGGAGGGGGGGGGGGACACTCATGAGCTATGGGGGACCTTAAGATCGTAACGTGGTATGTCAGGGGACTCAAAGAGGAACAAAGTCTTGATGTATTTGAAAAGACAGAAGATTGATATTGCACTGTTGCAAGAGACGCATCTGACCCGGCAAAAGTTGGAACTAGCGGGGAAGAAGTGGAGAGGTACTGTAGTAGGCTCTCCGTATTCGGCCTACGCTAGGGGAGTGTTGGTCTGGGTGGCACTGCACGTTCCGCTCCAACTTACACAAGAGGTGGTGGATACGGAAGGGAGGTTAGTCATATTGAAGGCACTGGTGGAGAATAGGGAGTTGTGCATTATAAATACGTATGCCCCCAATCAAAATACGGCGGCATATTTTAGGACTCTGTGTACCAACCTGGGTGCGTGTATGGGGGAGGGGGGAGGGGATTTTAACTGCGTGCTCAACCCCAAGGTAGACAGATCCGATGATAAGATTGATAGGCCCACCCCAGCGGCCAGGGCATTGTAGACACTGCTCGACGACTTCGGGCTGGCAGATGTTTGGAGGCTGAAACATCCTAATGAAACAGTACTCGCACTACTCAGCCCCGCAACAACTGCATACGAGACTTGATTATTTTTTTGCCACGCCAGATGTGGTGATAGAGTCCACCCAAATAGACTACAAAGCGAGGGTCCTGTCGGACCAATCGCCTCTGGTTCTAAGCAGGCAGTACTGCCGCCCCAGAGCGCGGATACCGACGTGGCGCCTCCGGGCTGAGGCGCTCAGGGACTCGGTCTTTAGAGAGGATATCATGGATGAGATCACACATTATTTCGAGGAAAACACTGGCAGTGTGGATTCAGCGGGCACGCTCTGGGAACCCTTTAAGGTGGTATTGCGGGGTGCTGCTATTGCTAAATCAAAGGGCCTACAGGATGGGGTCCTAATGGAGTTAGGGGAAGCCGAAGGTGAACTGGAACGGGAAATCAATAGGGCAGGAGGGGATGCGGAACTAGTACTCAAACTGCAGCAGCGGTGTGCAGAGCTTTGGGAAAGGCTCTGCAACCTTAACTATAAGATGTATGGTGAGACACAACATGCAGGTGGGGATAAAACCAGACGTCTTTTGGCGTGGTTATATAAGAGCGAAACCCCTAGGCCCCAGATTAGGACGATAACCAGAGAGGATGGGGAAGTAACGGACACTCAAGAGGGAGTCAATGAGGCATTCTCAGACTATAACAGGGCATTAGGGCATTATATGAGGACAAAGCAAAGGGGGGGGGGGCAATCGAGAGGAGATAAGAGAAACTTTAAGAGACATGGAATTACCTAAGATTAGTGCCGAAGAAAGGGAGGAACTGGATGCACCGATTACTCTAGAGGAATTGGAGGAGGTGGTGAAGAAGTTGCCCACCTGTAAGACCCCGGGTGCGGACGGACTCCCTAGCGAGTTTTATAAAGCATATAGAGAGGAGGTACTCCCCCCCCCCCCCCAATCCCCCTATGCTAGAAATGCTCAATGAGTCTTTTGAGGTGGGCCGGTTGCCGGAATCGCTTAGAAAAGCGATAATTATACCGCTTCCTAAGCCCAACAAGCCATGGCATAGCTGCGGCTCCTACAGGCCTTTGTCAATGTTGAACCAGGACGGCAAGATATTGATGGCGGTCCTGGCCAATAGGCTGCGTAGTTTTATTGGTAAACTGATACACCCGGACCAGACAGGTTGTCCCCAACAGGAATATAGCCCACAACCATAGGCGACTCCACCGGGTGATTGAAGAGGGGAACAAGACTGAGGGTGAAATGGCGGTTGTGTCCCTAGATGCAGTCAAAGCTTTCGATTCAGCGAGGTGGCCATGGTTGCTGGAGGCCCTGAAGGAATACGGGATGGGGCCGGGCTATGTTAGGTGAGCGAAATTGCTGTACAGTGAACCGCTGGCTAGGGTACGCACAGGATCGGTGATATCCGAGAGATGGCAACTTAGCAGAGGCACCAGACAAGGGTGCCTCTGGTCCCCGATGTTATATATTCTGGCCCTGGAGCCCCTAGCAGTGTACCTTAGACAACAATATGACACGATAGGCATTGAGGTGGGGGGAGAGAAACACCTAATATCCTTATATGCTGACGATTTGCTATAATATCTGAAATATCCGGAGGAAAATCTTCAATATATTCTAGAGGTAATGGAAAGGTATGCAGAACTGTCCGGCACAGCGGTGAACCCCCAAAAATCGAGCATGTTCCCATTGGGTAGCTACAGAGGAACCCCTCTGGAGCGATTGCCAGTGTTGTCGGTACCATGGGTGGTTGGCTCCTTCCGCTACCTCGGAATAGATGTGTATCACACGGTAGAGGAGGAACATTTGCATAATACCGAGGTGGCTGTGGGAAAAATCTGTACAAGTATGAAGTTTTGGGAGAAGTTGCCGCTGGCGATGATGGGACGGGGGGCGATGCTCAAAATGGTGTTCCTGCCCAGGCTCTTACATTTTTTCAGCAATATTCCGTAAATGATACCTAAAAAGTTTTTTTGCCAAGCTGAACAGTATGTGCAGAGACTTCCTATGGCATGGCACTCGGAATAGAGTGGCGCTATGGAAGTTGCAGAACTTCTATGAAAGAGGGGGAATTAAGCTGCCAAATTATGAGGCCTATTATGTAGCTGGCCAGTTGCAATATGTGGCCAAATGGCTCTCTGATGAGGTAACTCCTGAATTTAGGCTGTTTGGACAGGACTGTACTCCGTTTTACCTAAAGGAAATTATTTGGTTGCCTAGACTTGAAATGAAGGAGCGCCCGGGTATGATGTTGCTTGGGTGGAAGATGTGGCGTAGAGTATGTCGACTGATGGAGAACCCATACCCATGTTCCCCGCAAGTGCCGCTGGTGGCCTTTGCAGGGAAAGACAAAAAACTAAGAATGATAATCAGGACCTACTGGGAGTCGGTTGGGCTGGTTACATTGGGAGATGTCTGGCAAGAGGGGGTCATTAAGGATTTTGAAGAATTAGGGGAAGAGGCAGGCTTGCACAGAGGCCAATATGTCATGTATCTACGGCTGGTGCAGATTATTCGTAAAACCTGGCCTGAGACTGTATTGGCGGAGGAGCCAGACGCCACCATGGAGACAATATATGACATGTCAGAAGGAGGGCACGAGATCTCTAGACTGTATGAGATGGTGATGACCCGGGTAGGGAAGGATTTGACGCATTTGAGGCTGGATTGGTAAACAGAGGTGGGAGCACAGATGACCGATGGGATGTGGGAGCGTGCTATGGGATACCACAAGGTGGTGTCCAGAAATGCCAGATTACAACAAATACAGTTGTACATAACGAACAGAGCCCACATGACCCCGATGAGAATATCTAAGTTTGTAAATGCGGGACGACAAGCGTGCCCAAAATGCGATAAGGAAGATGCTGATATGACACACATGTTCTGGTCTTGCCCAGTGATTGAGAGTTTTTGGGGGGAATTGGCACAAAAACTAGCAGACAAAGGGGTCACGCTCAATGTAGATATGGCCTGGGCCTGCCTGTTGGGAGGGTTTCCCAGACCACGGAATACTAAACATGTTGGGAAACTGAAGGACTTGGCATATGTGCTTGCAAAACGAAGGATTGCCACGGGCTGGAAGCAGTGCCATAAGCCACTGGTCGAGGTATGGTGGCGGGGTTTGCAAAAATGGGCGGAGGCTGAAACGGTGGTATGGCAGGAGGCGTGTAGCAAGTGGGGGGAAGAAGAAGCGAGTACCTTGCTAGCATGGAGAGTGTTAATAACAGGACTGTTTGGCATGATAACGGACTCTGCAGTCTCAGAAGAAAGCGATACCCTGCCACACACAGCAGAAACGGAATGAGGAAGATAAACAAGCTCTTGAGGGGGGAGGGATTGGGGGTGCAGTGGTGTTCATTTATTGATGTTCATGTGTTTTGTTGCAAATAACGCTGCTAGTTTGGTTTGTATTGTTTGTTTGGTTTAAAAAATAATAAAATATTTTTTTTTTAAAAAATAACATTCTGAGATTCAGACTAACCAAGATCGGGGGGAAACAGCTTCCAGGTCAAAGCAGCCCAACTCTGGAACTCCCTACCACATCATCTCAGGGCAGATCAATCCAACCCCAGGTTTAGACTCAGTTATATCAACTGGCTCAAGGCAAATGATAACTAAAAAAGAACATACCTGTGTATATTTTTCTTTGTATATTTGCCAGGTCTTACCTACTTTTGTAGAGCATACCCAGATACCCCCGGGTCCGGTGCGCATCATATAAATGAATAAACTAAACTACTGCTGCCAAGCTTCCAGCTCCTGCTTCTCTCCAGGACTCCCTCCTGCAGCCGCCTTTATGCCCCTCAGGCAAGTTAATTGGTTTTAGGTGCAGATCTCACACTGGATTGCCTGACCTCCCCGTAGGCTTTTAGGCGTGCCTGTCAGTTCTCTACCTCTGCATTCTTCTTTAGCACATGTAGTCCCTTTTTGGAAAATTAGATATTTTTACCTCTCTGGTTTGGCAAACAGCCATAAAAGGGCATGGTCACGGGTAAAGTTAAAAAGGGGTGCCTAGTCTGATTCCCCCATGCCCTGCGCCCCAGACACAGTGCCCCCCTTGCACGATCCTCCCGCGGTACACCACCACCAGGGTCGGGATCAGAGCACCTGCATTACTCTGGCCACATGAGCGGGGTCCCAGACCATGTTCCTGGGGGGAATTGCATTGGATTCTCCACACCCAGTTCATTGCACCAACGGACTGGTGTCCCAGTAGGCTCTTCTAGGCAAAGCAGCTGAGCAAATAAAGTCAGGTTTCATATCATATTTTAGCTGGCAGGCTGAGAGGCAAGTAAAGCATGGGAGTGGGGTGGGTGATCTCAACCATCTAGTTTCAGAAGCACCTCAAAACCTTCCTCTTTGCTTCTGCTTTCTCTCCCCTGTTGAATTCCTGGCTGAAACTGCACTGGTTTCCTGGCCACCCTTTCTGATCTCTGGCCCAGGCCCTGCCAATTGCACACCTGCAGTGCCTCCCTGGCAACCCCCGCACCTGGGGACTGTTATTCTGTATACCTACAGTCCCCTATCATCACTTATGTCTGGTCTTACCTTGCACTTGCCATCATCTGGCAGTTTTATTTATCTTATTATTCTAGTATCCCATGTACTGCACTCACCCCCCTCCCTACCCTCTTGCACTTTTCCCCTTTCTCCCTTCCCTTGCGCGATCTGAATGACACTCGGCCTAGTAAGATCGTTGTCCGTCTTCCCCGTTTCCCCCGCCGCGCCTCGAAACACTTGTGTATAGGCACATTATAAATGCTATATCATAAATCATATTTTTATTTGGATTTGTAAAGTGCACAGCAGCCCTGGGGCATCGGGGCTCTTGTTACATACATAGCTTAGTTACAAAAAAACATGATCATACATAATTTTACAGGCAAGGTGATATTGTACATATTTACAGAGATCGGGGTGGTTAGCAAATAGTTACATTTTACTGTGCGAGGAGTGAAAACAGTTTTCTACGAAAAGCTGGGATTGAGTTTTCTGCTCTGCTGTCTGTAGGTAGTGCGTTCCAGGATTTGGCAGCAATATATGGGAAGCCTAAGCCGCTGGGTTTAGCTCTATTGATGCGTGGGATGTTGAGTTGGTTAGTGTATTGTGAACTGGTGGGGTGTGTAGAGGAGGATTTGGAGGTAGTTTCATATAAGTATGAGGGTGCAGAGAGTGAAGCATTTGTGTGTGAGGGTGAGGATTCATATCATATCTGTGTCTTATAACACCTTGCTACTCTGATCTTTTTATGGGTAGATGTCATTTTTACCAGCGCGCTAAATTGCGGGTCTGAAACATACCCATATTATTCATTAGTCTAGTGACAGGCGCTTTTGTTTCTGCTAACTAGGATTGAGGCGCATACCTTGGAGTCAAACCACTTGTCTGTTACTCCAGAAGGTAAAACATCTTCCTAGTAGTCAGTGCATAGCATAACATGTGGCAGGTGCCCAAAAATACAAAAGAAATGTCAGACTGTTTTCCCTCGCAGGCAAACCTGTTCTGCGGCTGAACACGTTTACATGAAACAGACTCTAGAGATAGCTTAGACTCTGGTTCATCCAGCACGCATAAATGGTGCGGACTCTGGAGGCTTCCCAGACACACTGTGTTCTAGTTACACAACACAGTAAGCTTATTTAAGCTTTATGACCCCTCTGGGGTGCAGGTTACAGCTACTTGGAGTATATGTAAAGAATCCCCTGGACAAAAAGCATTCATTGTATTCATTTTCCAATTGTTATAGATCTACAACACAGGAAGTGAGGCAACACTTTCACTTCTCCCGTCCTGATGAAGACCATCACAATTTGAGCCAATAGAATACCATAGACCGAAACATTGTTGCGTCGACTTGTTTTTGTTTTAGTGTGCCAAAGAATGCATCATTTGTATTGTATATGTTTGAAGTACATTGACATTACAAGGTACGTCTGTATAAATGACAAGATGTCATTTTACATGTCATGAACTGTGTTAAATATGTATGTTTCTATGGGATAGTGTGAGACTTACTATACCATGATGGTGAATGATTTTTGTATACGATTTATATAAAATCATGCAATATTTGTGATAAAATATTTTGTAACGGATTCATTCCTTTATATGCTTTTTTTGTCCAGTTACACCCTGATCAACTGTGTTCTGCGATACTTCTCTGGGATAAAAACATGTACCGAGTGCCCCTTTTCATCTCTCCAACAAGCGTGGTCATTGACATGTACTGTGTTTTTAAAGGGTAGATGGCTTTCGGTGACTGTAGAGCTGGGAATGAAACTCGTTTTGTCTGCAGCTCCCACCATCTCTCGCCATTAAGAGTTGCGTTCTAAAATATCTGGCAATGCAAAGGTTACAGACTGTTACAGCGAGAACATGTGCAACCATGAAAATTGAAGGATTGCAAAAACCTAGGAACCGTCCTTTTACAAGGAAAAACACAGAAGTGGGGCGGGGGCAAACGTGCTAGTTATGCTTCCATAAAAAAAAAAAATTCAAAAAATGTTTAAACCCCCACATATTAATGAAGCTGCTGTACCATGTCACAAGACTGAAAAGTAGAACTACAGGTCAACGGATTCTTTGACTTTGGAAAAATGAATAATGCGTAGTTCACCGCTGCACTTGCCACGGCAAGCAACGGCACTTGTTAAACATTAGTGATGCATCACAATGTTCACATAAACCCGTCACTGGCTATTTTTCCCCTACCCATGGGACACAGCATTAGTACCGTCAATTGTTGGGGGTTTGGGACACTATCTTGCTTTTATGGACCCACCCATGGCATTTGATCGTGTCGATCAGCAGCCGCTATGGAACATTAGAGAAACTTAGGGCTCGGATCGAACATTCATCAAGAAATGATAAACCTGAAAACACTGCTGAAAATAAGAGCTTTATATACACCACATATCCATTTTTTAACACAATTAAGAGTCCGAAGTGCTGTAAGACCTGCTGTACGTCTCAAGTGCTTGTCTGTTTATCAGACGCTTGATATACCAGTATTTATAGTCAAGTCTTTTAGTGGTGATTGCATCAACGATGTTGCGACTCAATCTTTGTTGAGTATCATTAAGAATACTTACGAAGAGTTTTTTATGGGAAGCTATCCTATGATAAAAGATTTAATGTCCCCTGAAGAAGTTCTGCCATTGTTACACAAACATAAGGAAGAACGAAACATGTTGGGATTTGCTTGCACTGTATTGGAAACAGACATGACATTAAAACATTTAACTTTTTTTTCTACATTTTAATAGTCTCTGGTATTACTAGATGCGACAAATAAAACTAAAATATATCTGAAGTATTTAGATCTTGAATGCTGGATAGCAGACATGAGCGTTTTGCTCTCATTTTATTTCAATAAGTGTTTGGATTACTACTTGTATTAAATAAAAGGCACAATGCACATCGGTGGTAGCACAAGTCACTTTAGAGTGGATGTATAATTAATATTGTGACAACGAGTAGATGGATGTATGTATATTTTATCAGATATATTGTACACTAATAAAAATTGTTAAGATGCTGGCTCTCCTGAGTAGGTCATAGCTGTTGAATGATTAGAAATCAAGGGGTCATGTTAATGCCCTGCGAGTCTGAAATATAAATCCATCCTCCTAACAGTGCTGAGTTGTCTAGGGCTTCTTTTTTTCTAAAAGAATCTACTCATTCAGGCTGACCCTATATAACTATAAAATCCTGTTGTCCCTCACGTTGGAGCTCTCTCCGCCAACCATTCACTGGTGAGAATGGACTAGTAAGAAATGGTGTGCTGTGTGTATGTGGAAAATTGAGGTGTAGGGTGCCATGGTATGGCTGGCAACTTAGAACCAGAATTGTTTATGCCAGATATGTGGTGTACCCGCTAATACGGAGGAAAGGGAGCAAAGATTCAAGCCAACCATAAAAAGTAACATGCCACAATTCTACAAATACACGCAAACTACAATTTATCATTCGCCAAGAGTCAAATATCACTGGCCAATGGCAAGCGCAGAGGTTGCTTTTACACCAAGATAGTTTTGCTTGAGCACACAAGGGCCATCAATGGCATAGTTTCCATTTAACGTGGAGTTTTGTCACGGGCGCATGCTTGCTCCACTTCTTTTCAATTCCTTGTACAAAACCCTCTCAGCGGCTACAAAAGATACTCTACCGTTAGGCGCTATATGCCCGCTTTACCTTATGCTTATTGTGTTTTGATTGCATGCACTCTACAAGCCTTTCACATTTGAATTGGATGGCAGGCCTCATGCAAGTTATCAATTATGGTAATGTAGACGATAAGGGTGAATCTATCATTTTTAAAAAGGGGCAAAGGTGGAGCAAGTGGTGGATGTTAGTGCAGATATAAACACATTAAAATTGCACTCATATAAACAATCGCTAAGGTCATAAACTAGCACATCATTTGTAAAGCACACCAAGCCCTTAGGCATTTGGGCGCATTTCTTACATATGCATATGTTACGTAATTGCATACAGATTAATGATTTACAGTAAGTACAGTGAAAGTGCAAACAAAAAAAAAAAGGTTACAAGCGAAAAGTGCAGGTGGGACAACAATTTCTAAGTCTCGTTTTACAAAACATTCTGGTGTTTGGCCCTTGAAACCAATGACATTGGTCTTCAAAGTTAAAGCGTGCGCACTTGTTGCATTTGGGTTTATGCTGAACTTGCACATGCGGGCAGTGGAAAATCAATTAATTAAGGTATTTTGGGGGTGCCCGTTGCTGCTCAGATATTTCCCAATCATTTAAAAAACAGTGTCAACTATACTGAAGATAATATATTCTCAAACCAAGTAATGCAATAATTACAATTGTTATTTTATGACGCGCTTACTACCGGAGACCAGTTTCTAAGAGCGAGACCGGGATTCGGACATATATTGCTGCTATGCGTTGTCTTGCTTCCAAGACTAACGGGTGCCCTCGAGGTACTCTCCCGGCCCAATAAGCAAAATATATGGACCAATGAGGCTAAAGAAAGTATGCAGGGTTTAATCTCAAGCTATACCTTAGTCAACAAGTCAAAACATGTTATGGCAATATACATTTTATTTGCTGGTATGCAAATAGAGAAGGTATTCCTGTTGGTGCCAAAAGTAGAGGGACAAAGATGCAGGAGTTCTGAAATGTTTAAAGGGGAACTAAAGAAACTATTAACTAGTGTATAAATGTAATGCAGGCTAATATTTAAATTGGGCAGTCAGCTTGAACTAGCAGACGTATGCACCTAGGCTAAGATTTAACCTGGTAAGGCCATCGACAGTAGCTCGAAGGAAAGGGGATTTAATGAGCGCAGTGGTGCGGTTTGCCCAGAATATATTGAAATACAAATGCTCTCTGAATAGTTTTGCCCAAGATACACAGCCATTAGGAGGACACCAATTGCGCTTCTTAAACCCAGAGACTGTCATCAGTGCCACGCAGCTCTTTATTTTTATTGCTTGGTCGGAAAGATGTGCGTTTTGGGCTGTAAAGAGTTTTGTTGCAAAGGCTTGAGAAAACTAGTGATGTAGCCTTCTGCCAAGTTGTTATGTAATGTATGCGGGTATCTGGTCAATAAATTAGAATATATTTAGACCCAGAATATTAATCCCCATTGGGTCACAATAGGTATAATACTAAATGCATATATTAGAGCATAAACCCAAGAGCCCCCTACGCTGAGCCGTGTAAATATAAAAGACATTTCAGAAGCTCACCCATTTATTCAGACTGGCACGATTCAACGAGGCCAAACGTTAGAAAACAGCATTCATTTTTATATCTTACCCATTAGTGTGGCAAGTAGGCACAGCGAATACATTTCCTTGTCAATCTGTTCTTGAAGTTCCTTAGATATGGTGTTAGTCACTGCAACATCATCATGTTTCACGGCATGGGCTGAAGAAGGCTGGATAGGTTGTTCAGCCTTACCCTTTAATATTTCAATGGTTATCCGATCACCGTGCTGCAAAGGAACAGCCTCATTTTCCATACCATGCTTAGGAGGTAGCAGCTCTTTGGGAGGGAAGCCATAACGTATACTTTGCAAATAAGGGGGAATATCAAATTCTTTAGCAATTCCTTCCTGCAACTCCAAAAACGTCGTGGATGACTTGAGGGTAAGCATGGCCTGTCGACCGTCATTGGTTGTCATTCGGATCTTCTTTTCTTTCGTAGCAGTTGGGGAATATACAGCCTTCGTAGGCGTAGCGGGAGCGGAAGAAGGGCTATCGCGCATCATACCAGGTGAACCTGACCGAGGAGGCCCTTTCTGCTCTTGTTTCAAAGTATCAGTCTTACGTTTCTGCATCAACGACGCCTGTTCTGTGATATTCTGCTGTATTGTTCTCTCAGTTTTGCTCATAGTCAGCTCCTCTTTGTGCAGAGTTTTGCCTTTCTGTCCAGTGAGGATGATTTTTGTTGGGAGGGGGTTCTCCGCCTCCGGTCCATGTCCTAGATCCTCGAGTCGTGGAGCATGAGCACCATCGATTTTGACAGGTGTATAATCATCTGGGTTCTTCTTGGCAGTTTGGTGCAATATGGTATTGACAACTTTTTGTACCAGAATTTCGCTCCCAAATTCACCAGGAAAGTGCTTGGTCACTAACTTCATGGCAACATCATAGACATTGCTATTCAATGCCACGTCCGTTTCGTACTGAAACCAGTACACCGTCTCACGAACCACCCTTCCATTCCACTCTAGTGTGATGGGGAAGGCTTCTGGCAGGTTGTCGTACTCTTTCCCTTCCCAATAATGCTTGTACCCACAGCCACACTTTCCCCCAGTGGACCTGGTGTTAGTTCGGTCCCCGTCCAGGTAGACAATGGAAGAGTCGCCAAGAACACGGCGCACAGAAGTAGCGTGGCACCAACTGCAGGCATTCAAGTTGCTCTGGCTGTAGTCCGGCACTAGCACATCGTTGTCCACATCGTAGGAACATACAACGTTGTTAAGAGGAAAGCTATAGTTCTTGTCGGACCTCAGCTGGCCGTGGGTGCTCTTGGCGAGGTTGTAGAGTTTTCCTCCGGGCGACAGCCACTCGGGTGCCACATGGAGTTCGGAAAGCGCCCCACAAACCAGGCATCGGTGCAGCCGACATTCCTCCACCGCCTTCTTTGCAGCAGCGGTCACCTCCTCGGGATGGGCACCGATGACGCCGGTACGGCGGTAGAAGTAGTGATGCACATCGGACACCAGGCCAGGATGCACGCCGTGCTTCTCCATAAACACTTCCTCCATGGCAGCCACCAGTCGCAGCAAGTACTTGTCCTGCAGGCCACGATCACCACCTATCACGCAGCTGCCATCCTGCTCCAACTGGATGTAGGTGCACATTAGTTCCTGCGGTACCCCCCAAGCCTTGGGTAGCAGCTTGGCGGGAAGCCGGGGTAGCGCGGCACCCTTAACGCCCACCAGTGGGATGTAGTGGTTGCGCCCAGAACTGCTCCAAGCAATGCATATGGGCTTGTGCAGCTGCCCATCCTTGGCCCGACACTGCTCAGCGGGCACCAGGCCGGGGAGGAAAGTAGCCGAGTAGTCCCCGGGGCTACGCATGCCGCTTAGCGAATCCAACAGGATAACTGGTCTTCGTAGGACGTTGGCCAATCCAAAGACATGCACGTTGCGCAGGCCCAGGGGAACACCGTCAGGTGGCACGAATAAAGGGTCACATTCGCCCACAATGTCGGGCCACTCTGCAGCGTCGATAAAATCCTGCAGAAGTGCTCGGTAGCGTGCCAAGTTGCGCCGCAGGTGTGCCTGCAGGTTCTCTCTCAAAGCATGCCAGAAGAGCTCGCGCCCCACTAGGGCGCGTGACACCGCGTGCACCAGGCAGTGCCCGTCGCCGTCTACATGAACCGGCACCAGAGCCTCTCGCCCCCCATTAGCTCTGCGCACGGCCTCTAACGTGTCACGCAAATAGGACAAGCTGCCAGATCGGTCGCGGCCATAGCCCGCCGCCTCCACGTGCTCTGGCTCTATAAGGAAGGCCCGATCGGCAAGAAGTGCGCAGTCAAAGACGGGACCCTGGCCCATGTCGCGCAGTGGCTTAGCCTTGCCGGTGGCTTTGTCCATGCCATAGCGTGCCAGGATGGGGGAAAGTAGCTTGCAGTGGTAGTTACTCAGGCCCAAAACCTTGACTGGCTCGTTACTTCCACTCCCACCGCTGCCCCGAGTCCTAGCAGCACCGCTCACCCCTAGCAGTGCGTTACGCAACAAGTTGTGTAGCACGACATCTGGGTCCGTGACCTCCTCCACTCCACTGAGTTGCCGTTGCTCGTGCCGGCGGCCACACTCTGTGCACTCGATGCTGGCAGAGCCCTGCGCCGCCGGGAAGAAGAGCCTCGCCTGACACTTAGGATCCGGGCAGCTGCCAGAGAAGATGCGCCGGTCCTTCCGTTTGGGGCCAGGCTGGGCCATGACTTCAGCCACCCCTAGCGGGGCGCCCTCACCAGCTCATGACCCCCAGCCAAGCCTTTGTTTTGATTCCCCGTCCTCCAACGCGGAAGAGCCTCTATTTGCTTTTTCATGCCCAGTGTAGCCGTTGACAGACGTAACGGCCTTTCCCATCCGCCGGCAATACGCAAGCGCAGTGGGAACTTTTTTTCATTGGGAGTTGTAGTACTTGTGTGCAGCAAATGAGCTTGTGGACTGTTCCGTGCGGAAGCACTACGGACTACAAGAGCCGTGATGCAACTGCGTGGGAAATGTTTACATCACAATGCACGCTCTGAACTGTAGTGGGACGACTGATGAGTTCCCAGACACAGGAAAAGAAGAATAGAAGACACAGAACACCGAATTAAGTATTTCCGACGTATCATGACCAAGAAAACGCCAAAAAATGAACTTTGGGACAGTTCATCTTACAATTGTCGCAAAGTAAACCAACCACGATTTCCAAAAATCCGGTTAAAAAACAGTACGTTTTTGAAAAAGTCGTTGAGCCTATTTACTTTCAGTAATTCATATCATTGTAATCAAAGGAATATTGAATTGCACATTCATAGATGAAGTTCTAAAGAATTGATTACGGCAAAGCTTCCCGTAGATTTTATCTATCTGCAGCCAACTAGAAATGTAGCGAAACCGAGCATTCAGGTGTTCTAAATGATCCCTGCTTTATACTTGTACTGGGCTGGCGCATGACTTCCTGGTCCAAGTCTTTCTATTGTTTGCGTGAGCATTACCCAGCTGTTCACGTGACCTTCATGGATTTGTTGTGCTTCCTGTGTCGGTGTGCATGTGCAGTGCCCACAGTCTGTGGTCCTCCGTGCACGACATAGAATATACATGGCAAATTTTCACAGTGGAATCCAGTGTCACTTCTGCGTTGCCCCACTAACCCTGCCCCCTCAAAAATGTGGATAATTTTCAAAGCAATACTCGCCACTTTAAAAGGACGTAATGATCTTATTAATTCCAGGCAATCTTCATTACTCCTTGTCCTGTTCTTCTTCTTCTCAGTACTTAAGAGGTATCACTTGAGGAACCCTTCTTCTAGTTCTTTTTTTATTTCTTCATTTGTGTTTTAGGTATACATCGTACAATTCACAATAAAACAGTAGACCTTTCATCACACCAGATTCATATTTAATTACATCATTACATGGCCCGCGGTAGCAGGCCTGTAGTTATGGTTAAGTGGCTAAACTCATAGGAAGAGCACTTTCTCCTTTGGCATATAACTTCGCTCCCGTGGACGAACACTCATCAAACTTATCAAACTTTGCAAAAAAAAGTATGTGGCCCGCTCTGAATTTTTTCACCAAGTTGGGTGAGGTTTTGTGCAGGGAGAGCAAAGTTATAGGGGGTTTCCCCCATTTTTTTTTTCATAGACTGAATGGGGAAACCTTTATGCACGGCTACAGCCCGAACGGCTGGACAGATTCTCACCAAATTTGCATCAGGAGCGGTGGCTTGAGTCAGAAAGCGTGCTTTTGTGTGTTTGGTGGTAATCGGATTAGTACTTTTGTTGCCAAGGACTGAAATGTACGTCCCAAAACATTAGTGATATCTGGGTCCGCTCAGCTGACCCATTTCCCTGTTCGGTTCGTGGACTAAAGTCTCATTGGCCTGCGATACGCCGTGCTTGCGGCGAACAGTGGACACGGCCGGTGGTTGGCTGAAGGGAAGCGTGCTGTGCGTCAAATATTTTGGGAAACGCTGCCATGGTGTATCAGAAGACAGTGTTGTGGTGTGTGTGGCAAGCCCCTAATGCATTGTGTGTATGGCTGTGCCTCTTGTAATTAAATGTGTGGCCACTAAAAGTACTCATAGCTGCCTCCGCTCCAGCGTCCCTTTTCCCTGTTAGCTGCGCGGTGAAAAATGTGTTTGCTCTGCAGTGTACGGCGACGTGTTGTGCGTGAATAGTTTTGATAACTCTGGCATGTTGTTTCCGAGGGCAGGACTGCGGCGAACGGCCTGGAAAACATAGTGTACGGCACCTTGTGGTGGGCAGAAGGGATGGAAAGGGTGGTGGAGTAAGAAATGCTGCAAGTGAAACATCTCATTAGAAGAAGACAGTGGTGTGCCAGCGGTATCCGTGCATACTACGCCAATTCACGGTTATCTGAAGAGGCAACAATCTTGTGTGGTCATTGCAGACAGCCTTCATTATCGCATGCTAGCTGCAGCGGCAATGTCTTTCTGTGATGAATGGTGGCAGGCACATTTGCAGGAGGGGAGTGCATTCCACAAGACATGTCCATTTACAGATCGGGTGTGCTGTGTGTGATAAGTCTGTAGCCCCTTTAATGCATGGCTGAGCACTTGCATAGAAAAGTATGCCCACTGGTTGAAAAGGTATGTGGACTGGTTGAAAGTCGGAGCCACATTGTCGCTTTGTGTGTGTGTGGTTTGGCTGTATTGCACACATTGTTGGTTGCATGGGTGTGGTGATTGGTAGAACATCGTACAGTTGTCAGTGTATGGGTGGAGATGCTGCAGTGACCAGTCGTGCACTAATGGAATAGTGTAAATATGGAAGAGGTTACGGTGCAAGTGGTTCTTGCATGTGCTTGCGTAATGTGCATTGCGCAGATTAGCAAGTGTTGCAGTGCACTATGCAGTTCATACTTGTGTGTACGTAGTCCAGTGTGGAGAGCAGGACCAATGTTGCAACCATTGTCTTGTTTGGTTGGCATTATTACAATGGTTTCTGAATGGAAGTGAGTAGCAGTGGCAAACCCTGTGGTATGTTTGTGCATTACGGTAAATGGAACATGTGTGCATGCATTCCTGCTTTAGGGTGCAGAGGTTGGGTAGAAGTGCTGGTTCCTATGTTGGCTTTCTGATTTGTGGCACATGCCTACATGTTCGCCTGCATGGCTTTGTTATGTTGTGGTGGGTGTGGGCAAGGCCTAGACTGTTGAGTGCATGACCGAAGCCGTTGGCCATGCACCCAGCAGACCTTCATGACAGCCACCACAATGTAATGCAGTCATGCACTTGTCAGTCTGCATGCATGTCAGGTTGGTGACTTGTATGCAATGGTTGTGGAAGATATTGTAGACTTGGTAGAGCAGCAGAAGTGAGCTGCTATGCGTACATTAGGATACAGTGTACATAATTGCCCTTGTTGCACAATAGGGAGCCACATGTCACCATTTGCGTTTGCTATGGTTAGGCTGTTAGAAGAGCCATGCATTAGGAAGTGCTGTAAGTTATGGTACCATGAAAGGACATGCACACAGCCTCCTACATACCGTTCACCACACCTGCACCCAACAGCGTAGACCTTTATAACAGCCACCCCAACCTATTGCAGCCATGCAGTTGTCACTCCGCATGCATTTGAAGTTGCATTACAATGGTTGTGGAGGACATTGTGCACTTGGTCGACCAGCGGAAGAGAGCTGCTATGCGTTAATTGGCATATGGCATACATCATTGCCCCTGTTGCATAATAGGCCGCCACATGCCACGATGTGCATTTCCTGTGGTTTGGCCCTTATAATCCCCTTGCTTTTGGGAGTGCTGTAAGATATTGCAGCATGAAAGCCCGTGCTCAGCAGCACACATGTAAACTATGGCTAATGTACACAGGCTCCTACATTCCGTTCAGCACACCCAACGCAACGTTATGAATCCATGCGTGCAAATATGTGCCCGGGGTGAAAGCTGCCAGGCTGAATTGCAGATGGGGAGTGCAGTGCACATGACATGATCATTTATCCATAGACTGTGCTATGGTGTGTTTTCTATGGGGAGGACCTAATGCCTTGCGTGTATGGCTTGTGTGGATAAAAGGAGTTCTCCTGCTTTACTCTGCTGCGGCCCTCCTGGTACTTGGGGAAGCGTACGTGCCCCATTCTGCGTTTCTCACCATTCTCGCCAATGGAAATGGGAGTGTGGCCTTTGTCCAATCAGGTGCTCAGGGTGTTTGTTATAGGCAAGAGCTCTAATAGTGAGAAGGACTTCCCCTGCTTCACTGGGGTGCTGCCCTCGTAGTACTTGGGGAAAGGCACGTGCCACATTCTGTGGTTCTCACCATGCTGGCCAATGGAAATGGGACTGTGGGAAATGTGCAATCAGGCGCGTAGGGTGGGCGTCACAGGAAAGGACGGCAATCATTTCTTGCATTAGTTTGTGCAGTGCAGCTGGCAAACATGGCAAGAGGCACAGTTTTCGTTGTGGGTGATGCCTTTGTGGAAGATCTGTTCGTGTATGCCCTCAAAGAAGGCTTTTGTGACAATTTCAGTTTGGAGGGAGTGGACGCTTTGTGGTGCATTGTCATATCGTGCTGTTTCGGCAGAGTGCTTGTAGAATGTCAACGCATGGCCTCTTCGGCAACTGTACATGTCATGGTCGTGCACTTTGGAGCCTTAATTTTAGGTTCCATGGCTTGTTACTGTGTGTACCGTCAACTGAAGAAGATGATGAAAGCAGTGCAGTGCATTTTTCCCACTGCCAAGGTGCTTTTCTCATGTATACCCCCGAGAATAGTGTGGAAGTATTCTAATGATTCCTGTCGCAAGCCAGAGGCCGGAAAGGGGTCTCATCAACAGAAGCATGTGTGACTTCTTGAGTGCTGCTGGGATGTTCTCCTGTGAGAATGAGAACATTGGTACTCAATATATAAACCTTTTCAAAGGAAATGGCATGCTTTGTCGAACAGTGGCAATGACCTTTTGTTTCACAATCTACAGGCTGCACTGAAGACCCTATTGTAAGAATGTGAACTGACGTTGAAAACACAAAATCACTTATAAAAAACGGCAAAAAAAATGTTTCTATGGAAGCACCTTTCAAAAAAAAGAAAAAAGGCTCTTTTAAGAGCCGCCACAACTAAGGATGTCCCCTACCCTGGTTGAAAGTTGTTCCCCCACCCACGCAAGCGCTCAGCATGAAAAGTCAGTGAATATCGTGATAGTTGCAGGGTGCCACGTGTTAGATACGTCCCTTTTGCAGATGACAGGCATAGAAATTGGGCCTCTAGAGGCTACGGGATTGGTCAATAAGGTTTCTAGGTATGGTGTGTACGCACAGGCTGTGGTACACGGTGTATGTGTCGACAGAAATGCAGAGGGTGCAGTCATGGCTGTGTGTTTGACGAGCCACAGCGTGCGGTTTTCTAGGGGAGTTAAAAATACATTGCCTGAAAGTGAATGGAAAACACTGTGCAGTGGCTGCTCATTTTGGAATCTATCATGTGGATGTGTATTGCTATGGAGTACCTACAATGAAGTGACTGATTTTGGTTTGTCTTTGTGACACTTTTGTAACACACAATCATGCCGATATTATTGTTGTTTATTGTGGAGGGAAAATTGCACAGCATGTTACACAAGTTTCAGTGCCGTTTGCTGTGAAGGAAGCACTTGCCCAGGTCATGCGTTTGTTTCCAATCTCTTGCATAACTTTGTATCGCATTACGCAGACACCGATGTAGCTGAGTCATTTTTTATTTGGTCCGCAAATGGAGAAAGCGCAGTACATTGTGAAGAAGTGTATTTGTGCCTTTGTACGACATGTGCCAATGGCGTACTTCACACATGGGCATATGACGTTTCACAGCATGAACGAATTTCCCCAACTATAACGTTCATCTTAATATGCCTGCCATCCCGATTTCTGCACACCCCATCCAAATCGCCTTGTTGCTCTTCTTGAAAGTAGTGAAACAATTTTTGTACTTAGCGTTGTGCACTGACACTATTCAAAACGCTGTGCAACACATAAAGAAACCTCTTTCTACAGCGGTCCCCTTTCCAACTGATTGAACTACAGTGTATTTGCACAGTGCCATGCCACCCGCCCTGCATCCGTTCATTGGTAAATCCATTGTTCTTCTATAAAAGGCGCTTTCTTTATTTTCCTTTTTTCCTTTCCCAGTTCATTTCCATTAATTATGCTCTTGTGACACACGCCGCAGAGCCATTCCGACCCTTGCAGCCAACCTTTGGAACAACCTACCAGACCACGTTAGACTGGAAACCAACTATTTGCACTTTCGCAAACAGGTAAAAACCCACATCTTCAAATAAACTGCCTCACTGCCCAAACCTCAGTCAGTTTAAATCTATGTGCTTGTCCTGTCCGCTCTGTCTAATCACCGTCTGTCTGTTTTCGTGTCCTTGTTTCTGCGCCCTGAGGCTCGCGAGTTACCGGCACAATATAAATATAAAAAAAAAAAAAAGAAGGAACGGCAGGAAAGGCCCGGTACAGAAGGTGCAGCACCTGCATGTATACGATAGAGGACATACCGATAGGTGGAATTATTGGGTGGCCCTCACCTACATAGGCGCCATTCATTGTCTTGCTCCCGGAAGGACCCTTCCCACGCACTTCCAAGTACCTTCCCGCTGTAGAGTAGCGCGTTGCAGTACATGCACAATACAATGTCCTTTGCCGGGTAAGGTTGTGTAGCGCGGCTTATGGTCTGCAAGGATGTTTTAGAGCTCCGCTGCCCTACAGGAGTGCCCCTTGTGTTGCCCGCAGCAGATGTGCCAAATGCTGTACGTGAAATTACCCTACGTAATTGTTGGAAGGACAATAGACTTCCCACTGGTCCCTTGTGCTTTCATTTCAGTTGTCGTCACATGCAGTACAAACACTTTATGCTACGCCATTAGTCTTAGGAGTAGAATTCACAGAGATGCATACATTCTGCCATACAAGAACGTTTACAACAACGGGAAACACAGCTTCATTTCATGGAGCAGGAAGCCATTTATTTTGTGCGACCCATGCAGCTACAGTACTTTTCTAACCACTGCTAACATTGTTTGCACTCTGCACATTCTGCTGTTTGCTTACTTGCCTTTACATGCACCAATATGTGCGTGACCAAGCCGCACTAGCTTTATCATTTCGCAGACTCACTTCAAACTATCCCACCTGCAGTTACATGTTTTCTTCAACTGTACGACCTGCAGGCAACCCCTTGACACTTTCCGTCACACTGCTCAGTGCAGACACAATGTGTCTGTATCACGGGTCATTGAAAGGCATGCAGCACATCGATCAAATTAATGCAACATTTAACATGCACATGTTACACTGCAGATTGCTGTTCCTTGTTCACCAGTGGGCGTCATACAGTAAGGCATGCTTTTGCCACACATTGGCAGGCTTGCAGAGCCACCCACATAGTCGGCAGGAGTACTTGAAAGGCAGTAGCCTACCGTATGCATCCGTAGGGCTGGCGACAGGGGCGGTGTTACCAGCACACAGTGGATGACCTATGCATGGGTATAGGTGTGCAATGTATACATGTGAGCTCCCACAACTATTTAAAAGTGCATTACAAGATGCGGACATGCAGCCACTAATGGAGTCCTACGGATACTTGCTGTGTGATTGCAAATACGCCGACCAGGTGCAGTCACCCTAGGAAACGTCCATATTGCTCATCTGTAGTCATCTCGCCCACTACTGTGTGGCACAGATTCACCATGCAATGTTAACACAAAAACAGAAACTACTCAGACACTCACCAACATTTACCATGTACATCTGTAATTGCTAAGGTACACCAACACTATTCAGAAAAGGAAGGGGTAGCGCGAATGGATACATACACCACACAATTTGGCCTTTCCACGCCTTTACCATGGGGGCAGCCAAGGAATCTGTAACATATCGTTATCAACGTTATGTTATGGTTCCGTTGCAGTACCAAACAGCTATTACCTTTACAGAAAACACTATGCTAAAGCAACGTTCTGGTTACAGTGCCCTACTAAAAACCTATGAAATTCACTAACAAAAACATTGTTAAAGGGATGTTATGGTTAAGTTGCACTAGTAAAAACCTATGCAATGTAATTGACAAATGTTGTTCCAGGGACGTTACGGTTACAGGTAAAACCGGGAAAAAACAGAAATTCGCCAGTTATGGTAAGCTAAGCAACCATAACTCGCGCCACCAGTGTGCACTGCAAGGACTAACACCCATGACATCAAAGATGCCATCACAAATCTCGTTGATGACATCTCTGATTACATCACATGTGTGGCTGCCCCTTTTTTTCCACTGACATAAGTAGGCCAGGTGCTTTTCACCTTTCAAATGTTATGCAAATCCACAATGTGGGCTTCTGCCCAGGAAGCTGATGTTCCTCTCATAGAAAGTCCTTTTAGGAAGGGGCTGGCCGCAAACCTTGTAAGATAGAACACTACAAAAAGAGTCAAGGGGTGGCTATGTGTTGTCCTTCCCCAAATAGTTTTATCACAACAAAGAGAGAACAATTTTGTAAAAAAGTTATTCCTACTACTATGTTCCCTAATGACTAAATACATGTGCCCATACAGAGTCAATCAATCCCTCTATCTAGAGACGTGTATTTAGTCATTGGGGAACATAGCAGTAGGAATAACTTTTTAACAAAATTGTTCTGTCTTCGAAAACCTTGTAAGCCAGCTTAATCCCATCCCTTATCCGGCAACTGATAGTAGGGACAGTAGCCTTTTTACCCTGATTTGCACCCCAAGGGTGATTAACAGACTATCCGATCTGCGCATGGAAGCAGTTTTGTCCAGATACTTAAGAATGGCCCGTCTTGCATCCAAAGTATGCCACCTGCATTCCTGTGGTGATCCTGGGTCCTGGAAGAACAAAGGAAGGACAATCTACAAATGAAGCTCAGAGATCACAGTCGCTCGAAAAGTGTTCACACCTCAAATACAAAACATCTGCTCGAATATTCACATGTGGGGGGAGGGTGAGACTTACCCAATTTCTCCCAATCTCTTAGTAGAGGTGATATCCACTAGGAGCACCACCTTAAGCGTCAACAACTTTAACACTATCTCCTGTAGAGGAGCAAAGGGAGCATCCTGCAACACCATCAGAAAATTCCCATTTAGGTAGTCATGACACTTGACAAGGTCTGGAATTGGTGAACCCCTTGAACCAGATTCTCAATCTCGTTTTCGCTCCCCCAATGATCTCACTCTGCCTTGATGGCCGCCCATTTGGCTTGTAAGGTTGAAATGGCCAAGCTCATATCAAACACCTGACTCAAAAATTGCAAAAAAGCCGGAGTAGGACACTGAAGCGCATACAAACTCATTCTACAGCACTACTTTGGGAAACTCCGCCAGTGCCCACCTTACACCTTTAAGGTGGCCGGCTTACTTGTACACTGCACCCTATGTGCCAACAATGGGGTGAGACCCAACCTCTGTAAGCCTTCCCTTTCAGTTGCCATGCCCCCCCAGCGAGGCACCTTGGACGCTGTTCCTCTCAACTTCAGAATCAATGGACACAGGTAAGTCGGCAGCAGAAACCCCAGAGCAAATGCCAGCTGCATCACCAAAGGGAAACACAATCTACTCGGCCAAAAGGTCACCAGGAGAATCACCTCCACCACAGAGCCACTGATCTTTACCAAAACGTTTGAAATCAACAGAATGGGAGTGAAATCGTATAACAGGTCCTCCTGCCAAGGTATTTATTTATTTATGTTAACATTTGTAAAGTGCGCAAAAACCCACAGGCATCGAGGCGCTCGTTGCAAGAGGGGGCAAGGGGTAAGAGGCAGATTGGGACGGGGAAGGAAGGGAGGTGCAAAAGGTTACCTAGCAGTGACAAAACAAAACAGTTATTGAAATAAGTTAAGTTGTTTCCTGAACGGCCAGTGGGAGGGTTCTTACAGCGAATGTGGGGTGGGAGGTTGTTCCAGATGCGAGAGGTGATCACTGGGAAGCTGGAGCCCCTAGCTCTTGTGTGTTTGAAGTGTTGTGCCATAAGTCTATGGCTGTAGCAAGATCTTGTAGGTCTGTTGGAGGTGTGCTTATTGAGTCTTTGTGAGAGGTAGGGTGGCACAGTGTTAGAGAGGCCGCGATGCGTGATCAAGAGGATTGTAAATTTTATGCATTCTTTGACAAAGCCAGTGGGCGACTCTTCTAAGACCTGCAACCTGATCCCGTTTGGAGAGATTCATTGGAGACCCGATGGCATTGTTCTGGATAGTTGGAAGTTTGCGAAGGTTGCGTTGTGAGGTGCCGGCAAGGAGGGAGTTGCAGTAGTTGAGCCGGGAGCCTATGGTAGCTCTTGCTATGGTTAGGCAGTCTTGTGAGGAGAGAACATGTTTGGTGGCGTTCAGTATCTTAGTGGTGTGGGCTGCTGAAGAGGTGATAGAGTTAACATGCCCGGTCATGCTGAGACTAGAGTATAAGTAAACGCTGATCGTTTTAACGCTAGAGGAGACTGGAATGGTGCAGGCATCGATGTTAAAACAGTGATAGGCAGAGTCTAGTTTGGCTAGGCAGAAAGGAGGTCCAAACATCAGATTTCTGTCTTGTCATCGTTTAGACATAGTTGGTGGGAGGCCATAAAAGCTTGTGTAATGTCATAGATGGTGTTAATCTTGCTAGAGTCTTGTATGTGTTTACCTGAGAGGGGGATGAGGATCTGGGTATTGTCCGCGTAGTTAGTGAAAGAGATCCCCAGGGAGTCGTGGTGGTTATAAAGAAGTTTGTTGTAGACATTGTATAAGGTTGGGCAAGATGCAGCAGCCTTGTGGGACACCACAGGGGACAGGGGAGGCATGGGCAGCTGCATTTCCCGGAGGCAATACACTGGGCAGCTGATGGGGCAATGTTTCATCGCATCTATGCCTCAGGCCCCTTGACAAGGGAACCAGGAACAAAACATCTATCTCCACGTTTGCATTGTGAGGGGAAGCACACAAATCCGTAACCGGGGTCCCAAACTGCAGACAAATCAACTGAAACATATCCTGCTTCAGTTCCCATGATACAGACAGGAAAACCCTGCCCAAATGATCCGCCACCAAATTCTCTACCGCCTTGATATGAACATCCTTCAATTATTAAAGGTGCACCTCTGCAGATTCTCCCAGGGTATTCAGTTTCTTGAAATCCTGTGATTCATCAATCCAGTGCCTGTGCAGCTGCGAGAGCAGTGGCCTCATGTGTAACCTGGCCCAAGAGACCAAGAACATACAGGCGGCCATATCACCCTGTATCTTCAAAAAAATCTTGCTGTAGCCTGCCGCTGACCCATCAAAGACTGGACCAGGTTCCGAATCCTGCATGCTCTTTGCTCCAGCAGCAGCACTATGCCTGTGGCTGTCCAGAATCTAGCTCCAATAAACTTGAAGTTGGATGTAGGTTGGACTTTTCTTTGTTGAAGATGAACCCCACCATGTCCAGTGTACTGCAGGTAATGTTTGTACATATACTCATTAAAGACAGGCGCCAAAGTTTGATTTTATGGTTTCACGATTTAATCTTCGAGTGTGTGTGCCCTCTGATTACACGTGTTTCGGCTAAGTGCCTTTTTCAAATTTTTGGTTCCATTCATTTGTGTAAGAATAATAAATCATCATAAACATACAGATACAATATTGTGACAGAAATGTTTGGTTGAGAAAGGGAAGGAAGTTGAGGGTTTCAAAGAAAAGAAATGCACAAAGTGTCAGTGAATACAATACAAAAAAGATTATAAAGTGGCATCAATCCAAATTCATTATCCAATAAATCAGAGTAAACATATTCCAAACTTTGTAATTTCACAGTATGGTATAGTTTGGTTTACGCTAGGCAGGGAAGACAGTGTAAACACGTTACCCTTAGTAACTCTTTTCTAACATGTTAAAAACAATCCGTGTTCTGAATAATCACAGAATGGTGCCTTACGATCAGTCCTGTGTCCCATTGTGCGGTCTGTCCTGTATAAGTGGGATGAACCCCTCTGTAACAAAACGTACCATCATCTTGTTAATTATTTTCCTAATTTTAGTCATAATATTTTTTCCAACAACGTGATACTCCTTCTGTAAATACGGTCTATGTAGGGTACAACGTCCTTTCATTACAGGACGGTTTTTCGCGGGTTTTTTTACCGCAAATGTTTTATCAAAAAAATCTCATCTAATTGTTTTGGGGGGGGGTTAAAAAATTATATATATCGGATATAGATATAAACTGAAAGGGAACAGGGTTGTGGGGGGTGGGCCTCCCCAAAAATAAATGTTAAAAACATTTGATGGGTTTTTTCAACAAAAAAAATCACGGTAAAAAACCCCACGAAAAAACATCTCGCGATGAAATGACATGGAAACCTATGTAAACCTTTTGCCTGATATATGTTAAATTTAATTTTGTTAATTTATAAAATTATGCTAGCACTCACTCCTCGCATCTCTGTTATTTACTGGCGTTTGTATGTATCCTGTTCTATTCGTTAAAGCACCTTGTCTATTCTTCACTGCTTGATGTACTTACATCGGGAAGTGAGAAATCTATTGAATTGGCCCCTCGTGTTGGCGAGGAACTAGTTCACTAAGTATCATCGCGTATATCTTGAATAAATCTTCATGCTACTCCAAATAGTGTTTGTCTGTGCGCGTACATGATATTTCTGTCAAGGTTTATGATGTATAGAGGCGTGGCTTACAGCCATGTGAGGCGGATGAAAGCTCTGAGAGCTCCCGAGATCCAAGAAACGATTAGCTGGAAATATACACTTAAAGCTGTTTAAATGGCTCACAAAAGAATGAACAGACGTCTGAACCAATAGTGCAGCTCTGTGTGAAAGGATGAGGAACGTGCGATCTGTGTTCCTGTCGAACCACCGAGGGACAGTAGAGCCGGTGAGAAGGTCGAAAATGGCGACTGCCGGAATGGGACGGAGCAAGCTCTGAGGAGGGTGAGGAGAGTTGCAGAGCAGTGAGAGCTTGACAAGGGAGAGAGAGACATTTAAGACCGCTGGCTCCTCGGACGCTGCAGGACCAGCATAAAGGCGGCAGATGCACAGTCTTAGTGAAGATTGGGGCAACGCGAGCTGCGTACTGGGCGGCTCTGGACTGAACAAAGGAAGCGCATGCCTGAGAAGAAGCACGATCGCTGCACCCGAACAGTAGCTGATGACTGGGCTGGGCGCGCCGTATGGGACAGGAGCCGGGCAAACACACTGCAGAGTTACGCCCCCAGAGCAACTGCAACCGGCGGTGTGAGCGGGTGAACAGATATATCCAGCAGACTACTGGACGGTACGTTGAGCCGGCACGAGAAGTGGGGAAGGAACAGTGTTGCCGGCGGCAGACGGTAAGGAGCTGATGGAGGTGCAGGGGCTCTAAATAGACAATTTGGAGCACCTGATAAGACAGAGGGCCTCCCCCCGCCACTCCCAGTGACTGTATAAGGGCCATTGCCCCCCCCCCCCCCTGCACACAACCAAACCCAGGCTCGGCACTGTGACTGGGCTGACACACAAACAATACAGCCTGCGCGAGGCAAGGGCCGGTTGGGATACCCTGGCAAAGGCGACAGTGCTACAATTAGCAGACCACTATACGCTACATTTCGCCGGCACGTGAAACGAGGAAGGAACACAGTGGCTACCGGCAGAAGGTAAGGAGTTGGTGGGGATGAGGGGCCCCTGAATAGACACAACATTGTGCTTGCTGGGGCAGAGGGCTGTTACGCTCACCTGGTATCCACAGGGACGCCACCCAGCCGGGTTACTCGCTGGTATGCTTCTCAGCTTTGCTCTGATGTGGTCTGCGGGGAAGGTTCTGCCTGAAAATACAGGAGGACTGTGTTCAAGGCTGACCGACTGGGGTAAGTATCCTCCCTCCACCCCCGTATGATTTCAGTCCCTCTGGCACCCTCTCCTTACCTTGTGGTAGAATTAGGTGTGCTCTCCGTCCTGTCTTCTTTGCAGGGGCGGGTTGTCTTTCATGGGAGAGTGCGGTCCAATTACTTCACTGACGCCGGCCCGTTTGATATTGTTCAAGTAGGTCTTATTGCTGTTCTTTAGTTTTGTTGCTATCCTGCATGCCTTTCTTTGTTTAAAATGTCTCTTTTTGATTATGAGCGGAGACTTTAACTATATGCCAAATCCACAAATAGACAAAACTCTGTCCCACACGAATACAGACTTTGCGCATGCGCTCTCAATAGCCAAACTACTCAGAGAATGCAAAACTGTAGACGCATGGAGGCTCTTCAATGACACCCTGAGAGACTACACTCATTACTCATGTGTGCATAAAGGCTTCTCAAGAATAGATCTTATCTTAATATCTGGAGTGCTGTTCCCATGCCTTAATAGCGCAGAAATCCACACCTGTATGTTATTGGACCATGCTCCAGTATCAGCCAAACTAGCCATTTCAGGTCAAAAACACCCCGTTCACAGACATTGGAAACTTAACGAATCACTGCTACTAGATGAATGCATCAGATCAGAAACTGAGGAAACAATCTCCAATTACTTCAACGAAAATACAACGGAAAACTCTCCCATCAACATCATCTGGGATGCCATGAAACCCGTCGTTAGAGGCGCACTGATCAGCGCCGGAACGGAACAAAGAAGAATCTCGAATATCATAGCTGCTAAACTGGAGAAAAGGGTAAGGCAATTAGAGGACAAACTCAAATTGCACACCTCCAGGAAAAAGGAGAGAGCTCAAAGGAAAGACAAAACAGTGCTGGAAATGCATTGCGCCGATCGCACGTCAAAGGCCTTAGCATTTACTAGGCAGTTCTATTACAATAAAGGGAATAAGGCAAACAAGGTGCTGGCGCAAAAACTGAAGAAAATCCACAGCCGAAACAATATCTTGAAACTCAGAAGGGAAAATGGGAAAATGCTTTACTCCGTGGCTGAAAAGACTGAAGAACTATTGAATCACCATAAATCAATCATGTCTGGGACACCCACAGTACTAGACAATCTACCAGAATATCTCAGCACCATGCCCCTCCGAGACACATCACAGCTGGAATCCCTGGAACTACCCATATCCACCGAAGAGATCACTGAAGCTATTAACAGGCCGATTCATGGAATTAATGTGCGCCGAAACAAGCGGCGCACACGTGCGAAAACGTGCGATTCGCAGTGAAATAGCGAAAATCGCAGTGCAAGTGTGATTATCGCACAGAAAACATTGCACATCAATTCATGGAAGTCCGTGCACGCGCAAAATGTGGGATGTGCGCTGAAAAAGTGCGCGGCGCACGCTGGCGCACAGGTCATCGAATGCCGTGCGATAAGGCCACAGCGAATTCGCACATAGCGCGGCGCACATAACAAAAGTAGGCGTAACACGGGGCGTCACACGCAGAATGGGGAACAACTCGTGAAAATGTGGGCGTCACGGGGGAAGTACAGGAGGCAAGTGCACAGAACGCCCACACGCTCGCCTGCAACACGTATTCATGGAATCGAATAGGGAAAAACAGCGCACGGCCAAAGACGCGCACAGGCCCATACATGTCCGCCACACGAAAGCAGGCGGTAGCGTCACTGGGCAGGAAAAAAATGTGCGCCAGAGAAGGCCCACACGCGATCGAGCCTGGGGGAGCGTGTGCGTGTATTCCAGAGGCGCGCGAGGAGTCTCTCACACGCGATTGGCCTGGGCGCGTGTATTTCAGGGGTGCGCAAGAAGTACCACACGCGATTGGCCTGGGCGCGTATATTTCAGAGGTGCGCGAGAAGTTCCACACGCGATTGGCCTGGGCGCGTGTATTTCAGGGGTGCGCGAGAAGTTTCACACGCGATTGGCCTGGGCGCGTGCATTCCAGGGGTGCGCGAGAAGTTTCACACGCGATTGGCCTGGGCGCGTGTATTTCAGAGGTGCTCGAGAAGTTCCACACGCGATTGGCCTGGGCGCGTGTATTTCAGGGGTGCATGAGAAGTTTCACACACGAATGGCCTGGGCGCGTGTATTCTAGAGGTGCGCGAGAAGTTTCACACGCAAATGGCCTGGGCGCGTGTATTGCAGGGGCTCGCGAGAAGTTTCACACGCGAATGGCCTGGGCGCGTGTATTCCAGAGGTGCACGAGAAGTTTCACACGCGAATGGCCTGGGCGTGTGTATTTCAGGGGCTCGCGGGTGTTTACACACGCGATCGTGCCTGGGGGAGCGTGTGCGTGTATCTCAGAGGTGCGCGAGAAGTTTCACACGTGATCGGGCCTGGGGGAGCGTGTGCGTGTCTTTCAGAGGTGCGCGAGAAGTTCCACACGCGATTGGCCTGGGCGCGTGTCTTTCAGAGGTGCGCGAGAAGTTCCACACGCGATTGGCCTGTGTACGCGATTCCATTGGACCAAAGGCCCTGACAGCGCAGGCGCGTCTGTGACGTGACACGCGCGGGCGTGTCCCTGTACCCGGGGGAATGTTACAAGACCAAAAACTGCACGTCTGAGTGTCAGCCGGCGTAATTGGAGGATAGTGCCTCAGTGCGTATACGCGGAAGTGACGTTGGACGTGTGGTGCGGTTTAAAAGGTGCGTGTAGTACGTCATTTCCTTGTACGTGCTTCCCGTGGAGAGCGAGTGGGTGAAATCTGTACTTCTTGTCAGTTCACACGCGATTTACTTCACAGCGTTTCTAGTTCGTACTCCCTGTTACCTCTGTCAGTATTTTTCTGATTTTCTCTTCGACCTGTTTCCTCAAACAGCGTTGACTTCTCCTTTTGTCCTGTCTCCTCAGACAGTGTTCAATTCTTCTTTTGGCGGGGGTGTTGCCAACGCGCACACGCGCATATTTTTCACGCTCTTTTCCCAGGCAGACGGTGAGTCGCGCACATATTTACCAACTGTGCTAGCCCCGTGTGTAGCGTACCCCTTCAGAGGTCATTGTAGGCTGCGTGTGACACGCATACGTTCATTTTTGTGTTTCTGGGTGCCACAGCGTAGTGCAGGTTCCTTTTCCCACGCACGTGGTCTACGAGGGGTCGTATGCACGTCATTTTCTGTTTTAGGAGTGCCTGTGCGTTGCGTGACCCGTCATCTTTCCCCAGGGGTTCCATACAGCCTTGCTAGAGTACTTGGGTACGAATTCCATCTAGTACCCTACCCCTTTGACTCCCAATTGCCCAGGACAATTGTCCACTGCAACTCCCATATGCACAACTCCATCAGTGCCATGGCTGGGAGGCGAGCAAGTGGTAAGGGTGGCAAAGGTGGCCGAGCCTCAAGACGTGGGCGTTTTGGGCGCGGTAGGGGACATGGCAGGATTTTCAGACTTCCCCTAGCCCCCCACGTGCGGAGGACCAGTCAGGGACACACATCCCCCCCCTCCCATGGTTGAGGGAAACGTGGCTGACACCATCCCTGCTGAGCCCTTGTTGGACCGGCCCGTTGTGGCACCTGACCTAGCACAGGGTGACTCCCAGGCTGACCTCCAGGTCGCCAAGTCTAGGCCACGGGTGGCGGCGCAAGCCAGTGTTACCAGGCCACGTGGTACAGGGGCAGCCATGTCATCTGCTGCCCCGAGTAGGCGGGGTGGGGAGGCTGCAGGGGCAGCTGCAGCTCCGTCCACCGCAGCTCTGACTCTCCCAGCAAGGACAGTGTTGGTCCCGGTACATCAGACTGAAGTTCCCCCTGCCATCATCACACTTCAGCTAATGCCTGCAGAAAGTCATGTGGTCAGTGTGCCATTGCACACTACTACTACACAGTCCACCGGTGCTCCTGCCTCTAGTGTCCAGAGCGGCGTAGGGCACTCCGGATCCCCACCACCCACAAAAAGAAAGAGGAAGAGTGCTCGTCCAGTACAGGCTGATGACCCCGACACGGCTACACGGTCCGGCATACCAAGGAAGCCTAGCTTCAATGATGCCGAACTGGATGCACTTGTGCAGTATGTGTCCGAACATGACGCCGAAATGTTGGTCACTTCAGGGTGTAGGATTACACCTGCTCGACGTCAGGCACACTGGCAGTCCATCGCGGACAGCATAAGTGCCCTTGGGTTTATGAGGCGCACAGCTGTTGATTGCTACAAGCGCTGGAACGACCTTAAGCGTAGGGCAAAGAAAAAGCTGGCCTCAAGTCATGCCGCAACTCTGGTGACTGGAGGTGGGTCTCCACAAGAGGACATATAACTCACTCTACACGAGCATGATGCTGGGACCTATGTCACAGAGGAGCAGATCCAAGGTGTGGGAGAACTGCCAGATTACGAGGCATTGTCCGGTGAGTGCACATGCATGTGTGTGTGATCCATGTGTATGTTGTTTGTGGGAGGGGTTCTGGTTGAGTGCCAGGTCAGGGTGTGTGTGCCTGAGTGTTTTGGGCCACCCATGTGCTTCATCCAATGCATTCGGCGCCCCGGGATTTGGGTATTACAGTATCCCTTCTGGCCACAGTAGGCATTTTGCACTACATCGCGCCAGTTGCTCTTGAAGTGGCATCTTGCTACAACATTGTTCCGTATTTAGCTGTGTTCATTCAGGCTGATTGTAGAAATTCACCTGTTTCTACTGCGCATCACTCTGCCCTATTGTCACATATATGACATGCCTATGGTACATGCCATCTGTGTGATGGCATGTATGTGTATTGGACATGCCACTCACAGGCCAATGTGTGATGGCACTGCTAGCCAGCATGCAGCTGATGTGTTGCTCTCCCATCTTGGTGTCATCAGTGTCTGACATTTTCCTCCCATTCCAACTCATGGACAGTGCATGCATGGGAGGGTTATAGTCATGTGGGACATGTGTAAATCAAGTACTGGTACTGTAGCTTGTCTGGCCTAATAGCGTGCCATGGTGCTAATGCCTGTTTCCATTTTTGGTCTTTCATGTTTTTGCAGAGGATGACGCACCTGATGCTGTTGAGGGAGAGGAGATGGTGCAGGCCCAGGAGGGATCTGAAGCACGACCAGGCACCAGTGGGGGACGTGGTTTGGTGGTGGGGGAGAACCCTCTCTTGCTGCAGGCCATACTGTCCAGGGGTGTCCCTGGCTGCACATCCCCAGAACTCTTTTCAGGTGTTGATTCGGATGAGGCCTATGTGGATTCGCAGGTATGTGTTCATGGAAGGGATACTGTTCTGTCCGACCCACCTGCACCAGGGCTAGAGCCCACTATGGGGATGTCAGTGTTGGTAGGTGCGCCTGTGGTGGTTACGGATGCAGGGCCACACTCCGCAACATCTGATCCTGTTCCTGGGCCAGCAGTTCAGAGGGGAAATGCAGTTCTCCAGCCTCAGGCAGTGCCGACACAGCAAGGCGCAGTTCGCCTTGCCCCAGACAGGTGTGGTGCCCGCCAACGCGGTGGCCGTCCGCCACCGGGCAATACCGCATGGGAGCAATCCATTTACGGTATGGCCAACCAACAGGCAGCATCATCAGAAATGATTGCTCAAGCCATGGAGAGGGTGGCCACTTCCATTGTCCCCCCAGAAAGGCAGATGGAGCTACTACAGCAGGCAACAGACTCCATTTGCCAATCAGTCAGGGAAGACATGTTGGCGTCCAACAGGGACAGACAGGCGGCCCTGGACAATCTCAGGGAATCAATTTCTATAGATGCCCAGGGACAGAGGGAAGCCCTGAGGGGAGAGGTCCGGCACCTCAGGCAGACTCTTGTGGACCTTGGGGCTTCCACTGTCACCAGGACGGAACAGCTGCTGGAGCGCGTCACCCATACGCTCTCAGCAGAGAACCAGGCAACTCGGGCGGAGGTCCGGGCAACACGTCGGGTGTTGCATGGGGATCTCCGCACCATATCCCTCCAGAACGAGGCCTTCCACACCCGCATGCTTGCTGCCATGGAAGACCAAACTAGGGCTTTGCGTGGGCTGCCTCCCATAGCACCACCACCTCCTGTGGCAGCAGCAGCAGAGGTTGAGAAGAGCGAATCCAGCAGTGAATCTCCCACTATTTAGTAGCCGTGCAGGCCATGAGCCCATGGAGGTGTTTTTTTTTCGCAACATTCACGCAGGTGGCTGTTGGTGGGCACCCTGTCCTCAGACCTCCTAGGTGGCCTCCCCCACCCCCCTGGCCCACACATGGCCATTTTTGATTTTTGATTTTTTGTTGCAGTGTGTTGCCTTGTGTGGCTCCCGTGGGCATCCACTGTATTCCGGCTGGGCACATGCAGGCTTGTCCTGAGTTTGGGTTAGATGCTTGGGTTCGTGAGACACACAGGCCTCCTGCTTCCCGTTTCCATGGGCTTGCAAAGGGTGTGCCCAAGTGACAGTGAATTACACAGTGACGTTGGACTCCCATGAGCTGTGTGGGCGGTCTGTAGTCAATACTGTGTATACATTCCTAGTGCATATTGTTGTTGTATTGTGCACTGTATGGTGTATTGATGTGTGCTTGTGCATCCATTTCTCCCTCCTAATTTGCAGGTTCATTCCTCATGTCTTCACAAGGCCGTCCACTTTGGAGATGGAGTTCATGTTGTGAGCAGTGCACTTCCAGATGTGCGTGGCAACAACACTGTACAATTGAAGGTGGTGGATGTGCTGGCATTCTCATGTTGTAAGACTACGTATCCTTTGCCTTAGTACTGTCATGTTTATGCTATGTCGATTGTATTGTGGTAAGTATTTGGTCATGTGTGTTGTTGTTTCTACATTTATGTGGGCATATTGTGTGTGGCCAGTTTCCATTAGGGACACTGTACTTTGTGACACGTGTCATGTTTGGGGGATGACTTTGTTTGCTCTCACATGGCATGTCATGCCATGGTGTGTTGGGTGGCGGTGCTGGGGAGGGCTTGGGTGACATGGCACTGTTGTCATGTTGTGTCTTGCAAGGGGGTAATGATTTTAGCAGCATAGAAGTGTGTCTTTTGAACACAGCATTGGTGGTGTTTGTGTAGGTAGGGAAGCACACAATGGAACACTTCCAGATGTACAATCTCAGGCTGGTATGGTTGTGACAGTTGACTGTCCATTGACACATCATAATTGTCAGTTACAATCATCATTGATTGTCAGCTGGTATGTGCCAGGGCTGTGTGCACTCCACAGGGGTGTGATTTTATGTGAAGTAATTAGCCACGAGCTGCGTACGGGCTGCCTCACCCCGTGCCCTTTCCCCTCCCATGCGCAGTGGGCATGCATGTGGTTGGGGATGTGGGGGCACCACCATGTCCACGGCCAGGCCCCGGCGTGTTGCAACGTTATGCAGGACACATGCTGCCACTATGATCCTGCACACTACTGGGGGAGCGTATAACAGCTGCCCGCCAGAACGGTCAAGGGAGCGGAAGCGTGACTTGAGCACTCCGAATGTGCGCTCCACGATGCCCCGGGTTGCAATGTGGGCTGTGTTGTATCTTACCTGGGGTGGCGTGGTGGTGTTCCGAATTGGCGTCATCATGTGGGTGCTGAGAGGGTAGTGTCTTGATATGGGCGAAATCTTCCTCGGGGCCAGCCCTTTGAGAGCAAAAATACCCAATTCAGCCCAAAATACAGGTTCTATTGTGCTGAGCAGTGATCTCATGCTAGTGACAAATGACACCCTCAAAGTTTTTAGCATATTTATTCTAAGCAGTGAATTTCATATACATTTGGGATTCAAGTTAGAGAATATTACAAAGCATAAAACAAAGAGCAATGCAAAATATAGTGAAACATGGAACTTAGATAAACATAGAGAAACATAGAGAAATATAGAGAAACATAGAGAAACACAGTCTTACGTCCCTTAATCAGCCCTGGGAGACCTGGGTTTTTCATAAGCTAGCTGTAAAACAAGCCCCGCTCATAGAAAAACAAGGCTGGAGGACACCGTGAGAGCCAATTCCGGGCACCTGACTGTACACGAATCAAGTCCACAGGCGATCTCCCCCTGATCCATGTGTGCATGGATATTTTATAATCTCTTGCTGTCAGTCACCATGACGCACAGTTCCAGAACTTTCCCTGTGCAACTGGCTCATGGAAAAAACCCAGCTCTCTCTGAGATGCTCCCTGCTCGCTCCTACCCCCTCCCTTGGTTCCCATCTGCGCTGGCTGAGGAATGTCTTATCAGTACCTTCCCAGAGAAAAGGAAGATTAGCTTGGAGCCAGGGCTACCGTTAGTGAGGCTGAATATTCTAAGGGAAGCAGGGATGTATTAACCCCATCTGCAAGCTCTAAAAGGCATGCACTCATAGCTTAGTGTTTATAGCGCTTAAGACTGGCTATCTAAGCGCTATATAGGTGCCATGATGTTCCAAACACTCCAAAAACCTATTAGCTACATAGCTGGGGGCCCTCCCTGCCTGTCTATCAACAATGCTTAATTTGACCTATTTCATACTAGGCCTGCATATCCCTTGTAGCTCACTACTGCATAATGGAAGTGCTACAACAGACTACTGTCAGCATTTTTAGCACATACCTTGAATACACTATTGGCTTTCAGCGGCTAATGCTGTCATCTAAGGCCCTGATTGGCAAGGTTGCAGTTTCGTGTATCACTACATTCCACCCCTATTCAACGTTTGTGCGACAAATGCTGACTAATACCTATCAACATAGTATTTAGTGCAGCGATAAAGACCTTGGGGCTTTGCAAGAGGTTTAAGCAAACTATCTTATAGCGGTTAGTTAGCGTGGCATGCAAGGTAAAACACTACCTAAACAAAAATGTACACAAAGTGAACAGTGACATATACCCTTGCCAAAACCTGGCCTACACAAAAATATCTACACAAAGTGAACATGGGCATTTACTCTAGCCAAAACCTGGCCTACACAAAAAATACCTACACCAAGTGAACATGGACATTTACTCTAGCCAAAACCTGGCCTACACAAAAATACCTAAATCAATTTTGTATAACTGATTGTCAGTTAAAAAGCAGCATGCAGTTAGAATGTCAAGGCAATCCAGTGTAGTCTAATCTACAATGCACTATTGCATTTATGTATGGTTACCAATTCTAAAACCTGGCAGCCTTTCACCCTAAGGGCCTACCCTCCCCCTGATCCCAGGGCATTCAAGCGTGACTATGGGCTGTGTGACTAGACACTTCCCCCAGGTAGGTGGAACCCAACCAGAAACCATCTAATTTCGTGAACAAGGTGAACCCATGGGCACCAGGTTGTCTAAATAAAAACAATTCTACTAATTTACATCAAAGCATGGCATGTGTTATTCATGCAATCAAAAGCAAGCAATTCAATCCATATGTATGCTGGTAACTGTAGCTCTGCGTGCCAGTGTGTGGAGGATGGTCGCCCCCACCCAGTAAAAAGCCAACACCTGCTGATTTAACAATGTTTGCCATACAATGCATTGTGTGTATTTAGCAGTCTTGTTGACCTGCCCTATGGCAGACAAAAATGTCTTCATGTCTAAAATTCTGTCATCTTCAGTTGGCTGTCAATACTTGTAGCAGTGCTGGGCATATCAATGGGCCCCACTAGGCCAGAAGTTCTATAGCAGAGCTGGCATCAGAACCCATAGTGGCTAGCTTATTGTGCACAGTTTCTATGTCACAAGCATATAAAGCTCCTGCAATGAATGAATCTAGCTCCCTAGCTACGCGCACTCTAGTGATGGGCCATAGAAATGGACTCCATTTGTGGCAGCTTGGTAGTACTAAGGAAACATTGCCTCATGATAAATCTATGTCTAAGTGTAGCACTGTAATAATGAAGGTGTGCATTACCAGTCTACAATTTACATGTTGTCTTACTACTGGAAAATCTAACAGGTTCACAGTGTCTACCTTCTGTGACTTGGAGAATACCCTTCTTCAAGTGGGATATCTACCATATACAATAATAACTTTAGCCACAAACACCATACTACTATCCGGCAGTGGCTGTTTCATTACATTAAACAAATTCATTTAGTCAAGTTATAGTCCATAAAATCTTGGCGAGAACACTCGCTGCAGTTCTTGGTCAGAAAAACATCACATTAGACAAATTAAACAAATGGTATCCATTCAGTGACAAAAGATGCCTGACAATGTGCCTGGCCAATACACTAGCAATTCCATGTGGATACTCATTTGTAGCGCTTTTCCAAAGAATTATTCCAAATGTCTACAATCAAAAGGTGACTCTTTGCATTAGTGTGCTGGAGACAGCTGTCCCCACAAAAACATGAAACTGGTTGGTTTAACAAAAACCGTGTCACACTCTGTGTCATAAAATCAAACATCAAGTCAGTCATGGTTTCATTTACCTGCCTTAAGCTGGCTGTAAAAGTATCCAGTGTTTCAAAGATTACCATTTCAAATTATAGCTCATACACTTGGCAGCATTACTTCAATTAAGAATATTAACCTACGCACAGGTGACTTTGATGTGCGCACTCATCTTATCTCAAAATAGATTACACTCCTGCTTGCATAATTCTGCTGCCCCAACAGTTCATAAATCATTCTCCTGCCTACGTGCAATGTAGAATATTTTTATTTTTTTTTTTTTTTCAAAAAACAAAACATCTCTGGTTAAAGCCATTCAGTTGGAAGAGTAAAACCATTTGGTTTTTTCAGATTCATCTCAACAGTGCATTTAAAAACCATTTTTCAATGTGTTAGCATTCAATTGCTGTGTCACACAGCTGTATGTGGTGCCTGATGTTACAGTCCACAATTCATTGTCCATAGTCCTTTAAACAAGAAAGGGCAAAACATGTCATTTAAATGTGTAGCATCAAATACTTGATAATTAGCCAAGTCTGCATCGTGCCAGTTCAGCAAAAGTTATTACTCTGTTGGACACTATTCGCAGGTTACAGCATTGAGTGCGGTGCAGGGCACGTTAAAGTTGAAATAGCATGTCGCAGTGGCTCGCTTTCTCTGAGAATGCGTCTGACCCTTCTTTGATCAGTGTCACCCACAAACTGCATATTAATTTCTGATATTATGAAATGTCTTGTCGTGCTTTGCCTAGGCAAAATACAAACAGAAATGTTAGGATGTCATCAAAACTTCAATATCAGCGTTATCCACCCCTTCCCATAATACCACCCCCATCTTCAAAAAGTCTCATCAGGTAACTACACACTTTGTCATTGCTACTGCAATTATTTATCACCTTTCTGCATGTTTCTGGGGGCTTATTTACACTCAACCATACGGGGTGTAACTGCTTAATCACAAACTCATTTGTGCAATGCAATCATAGCTGGTCAATGGTACCTCAGACTGATCTGTGCTTTTACAAAGCCATATAGTAAGTACCCAGGTCGCACAATGCTTTTTTTTTTTTTTTTTTTTTTTTTTTCACCAAAGCGATCACAAATGCCAGGCGCCAACTTGCTTCCAGTGTCCCATGATCTTGGTTTAGGTTGCCCTGCTGGCATCACTCCATTTTTCAAAGGTAAAGTCTTTCAGTCCAATACCGCTTGCAGTTGTACGAGCAGCTTTGTTTATTTATCTTTCTTTTCTTAGCAGTGTCTTTTCAAGCCTCTGGTTTTTTCACTTGTCATTTTTTCAAAGGGCGTTTGCTGTTTTTGAACCACCCCTTTGAGTGCGATAGTCTAAGTTAGTTTCTTTTGTTGCTTCAACAAATCATTCATTCTTGCACTAAGCCGTGTGGCTTCTGGATCATGGCTAATGTGCAGTGTTCATGTTGTACTTCAAAGCCCCGCTCTGCATGTTGTCTCTTGCAAAACGGCTAAGCACTTTTGTCAGTTTTGCTTCCATCTGGAATGCCATAATGTCTTTGTCAGTTACTCCATCCCTGGCAATGTAGCTTGCAGTTTGCCAGATGTGTATTTTCTCTTCTCAAAGCGCCTAGAGGTTTCTTCTCCAGTGCACAGCGCTTTACTTCAGTTCACATCACATGGAGCATTGGAATGCAGCTTGCACAGCAATAGCGTTTTACTTCACTTCACATCACATCACATGGGAATGCGGTTTGCACAGTAATGTCTGTTGGAATGGGCAGCTGTCTTTTCTTGGCCCATTCACAGATGCATAGGTAAATGTTCAGATGTGATGTGCCCGTCTGCCATCCTGCATGAAGCCTTTGCTCCGTACCACAGTTTACTGGGCAAATTCTTTACTTTTTGAACAGCTCTCTGTTTTTGCTCCCCCTTCCTCAGGAATGCAGGCATGTTTATCTTTCGTGTGCACCTGGCAGCGCCATGAGCACGCAGCTTATCTCTTTTGCCTATAACTCTTATACTGTGGCGGCTTCACTCGTTTCAGACAGTTCATCCAGATTAACTCTTTCTTGTACTGTTTCTGCTTTTGTTTGCCTTCCTGCACCTCGCCCAAGACAGCTTCAAGGCACAAGCTCTGCACACACAGCAAGACTCTTGTTTTCAAAAGCGGCACTTTTCTTGTAATGTGCGATCTTTCAAGAGAACTCGCAACCCATTAAATCTTTGTGCTATCTTATCACACACAGATGTTTCATTCTGTTGTACCATTGCCAAACTATAACCACTCAGTTCAGTGCATTTAAAAAATAAAAATGCCAATGTTTAGTGCAGCTCCCTGCACGTTTTTTTTTCTGCAAGAACAACCCACACTCTATTGCTTGTGGGCTGTTTAATGTGTCAACAACATTTTTCCCTATGTATCACAGTCAACAGGACACTATTTCCAAATCATACATCACTTATAAGGCAACAGCACAAATCCATGGCATAGCATGGGGACAGTCAAAAATACTCCATGGGCAATTTAGAAAAATATAAATTGTTTTTCCCCCCAAACCATTGCAAACTGGTTCTGCAATTTCAAATCAGTACACAAAAATCGAAAATCCAAATAACATTCACTCACTTTCCTTTTTAAGTGAGTCTCTCACCCAATATAAGCATGGCACAGCCTAAAATGCAATATAACCATTTTAGTGTGTTTCCTTTAAACAGAATTTGCCACCATTAGCACATGGAATTTTACAGTTGCCAAAAGAAAGAAAAAACTCTTTAGACTCTCAGCACAGATGTTACTCATTCTCCTAAGCATGGCTCATTCCCCTTCCTCATTATTCAGGAATGCCAACCCTTCAAAAGCATATATCAAAAAAAGACGAACCTTCGCCTCCGAACATTACAGCCCCCACTCGCTAGCACACTGGGGCTGAGTCAATGGTTAAATCACTATTCACAATTTGCATGTCAAATCCCTGCAATTATTTTTTTTTTTCCTGCCCTCATGACAGAATAGAGATGAGAACTCCGTCTCATTATGCATTCCAAATTACAACTTTAAACTTGGGAAACCACATGATAAAATTCTTTTTCTAATTGAGCATACATCTTTCTTAACCATTCATCGGAGTGCTTTAAACAAAGCCATTTCCCGCTCGTTTATTGCCTTGTACTCCCTGGCACCAATCCCATGCAATAAGTCAGTCACGACTGATTTACTGAAGGGAGTCTTAACCACACAAGCTATCGGCCACGGCAAGCCGACACAACATTGCTGCCTTTTGAAGTCTCAGAGCTGCAGTGAGACCATCAAGGAAATGCGACAGCCTGCTCCCCACTCTACACTGTGTTCTCTCACACCATTTGTCATGTCAGCATGGCACTGCTCTTCACAAATCCCACAAAGCTGCCACCAAATGTCTTGATATGGGCGAAATCTTCCTCGGGGCCAGCCCTTTGAGAGCAAAAATACCCAATTCAGCCCAAAATACAGGTTCTATTGTGCTGAGCAGTGATCTCATGCTAGTGACAAATGACACCCTCAAAGTTTTTAGCATATTTATTCTAAGCAGTGAATTTCATATACATTTGGGATTCAAGTTAGAGAATATTACAAAGCATAAAACAAAGAGCAATGCAAAATATAGTGAAACATGGAACTTAGATAAACATAGAGAAACATAGAGAAATATAGAGAAACATAGAGAAACACAGTCTTACGTCCCTTAATCAGCCCTGGGAGACCTGGGTTTTTCATAAGCTAGCTGTAAAACAAGCCCCGCTCATAGAAAAACAAGGCTGGAGGACACCGTGAGAGCCAATTCCGGGCACCTGACTGTACACGAATCAAGTCCACAGGCGATCTCCCCCTGATCCATGTGTGCATGGATATTTTATAATCTCTTGCTGTCAGTCACCATGACGCACAGTTCCAGAACTTTCCCTGTGCAACTGGCTCATGGAAAAAACCCAGCTCTCTCTGAGATGCTCCCTGCTCGCTCCTACCCCCTCCCTTGGTTCCCATCTGCGCTGGCTGAGGAATGTCTTATCAGTACCTTCCCAGAGAAAAGGAAGATTAGCTTGGAGCCAGGGCTACCGTTAGTGAGGCTGAATATTCTAAGGGAAGCAGGGATGTATTAACCCCATCTGCAAGCTCTAAAAGGCATGCACTCATAGCTTAGTGTTTATAGCGCTTAAGACTGGCTATCTAAGTGCTATATAGGTGCCATGATGTTCCAAACACTCCAAAAACCTATTAGCTACATAGCTGGGGGCCCTCCCTGCCTGTCTATCAACAATGCTTAATTTGACCTATTTCATACTAGGCCTGCATATCCCTTGTAGCTCACTACTGCATAATGGAAGTGCTACAACAGACTACTGTCAGCATTTTTAGCACATACCTTGAATACACTATTGGCTTTCAGCGGCTAATGCTGTCATCTAAGGCCCTGATTGGCAAGGTTGCAGTTTCGTGTATCACTACAGGTAGGCACTGTCCCCTGGGGAGGTGGTGATGTTATCATCAGTGGGGTTGTGACATTACTCAGTATCTGACATGCATGCATGCGCAGTGGCATTTATACTCACCGAGCAGCCATGTATCGCCATACCGCCCAGCTTCTATGTCCCGGTTTAGGGTAGACATTCTGTAGATGAAACTGTCGTGGGTGGAGCCTGGATAGTTGGCGTATACTGAGGTGATGATTTCCTTGGCATCACATACTACCTGGGCGTTGATGGAATGCCAGTGCTTGCGGTTTCTATAGATGTGCTCAGTTGCCCTGGGGGGACGTAGAGCCACATGGGTGCAATCAATGGCACCTAGCACTTTGGGGAATTGTGCCACCCTGTAGAAATCCTGGGCAACAGCCTGCCTTTCTGCAGGTGTTCTGGGCAGGTATATGTGCCTGCGGACTGATGGGCGTGAAGTGATGATGGCCAAGACCTGGTGTAGGCAGCATGACTGCGTGGCATGTGACAACCCCCCCACTGTGGCACTTGTCCGCTGAAATGATCCAGTGGCCAGGAAGAGCAGTACATTAAGGACCTTCTCCAGGGGGCTGAGTGCTTGGGAGCACAGGGTGGTTGATGTGAGGTCATCCTCCCACTCACTGACCAGGGCGAGTATTATGTGAGGTGGAAACCTGTACCTCCCATACACATGGTCATCAGGCATCCCAAAAAGGCTGGTTCTGGGTGTAAAAATTCTGGGCCGGACTATCCTCCCCCTCCTCCTGCGGTATCCCACGGCCACTGCTGCTAGGAACGGTATGTTCATCCTGGCGTCTGAGCTTGTTTGTTGTTTGCGTGCACTTTTATGCTGTGTGGGTGGACGTACCCCTACTTCCTGCTGGCGTACATGTTTCCGGATTGGCCACGTTCGTTTCCATGAATACGTGTTGTAGGCGAGCATGTAAAACTTCCCTCGCAGCCCTAGAATACCCGCACCCAGCCCAATCACGTGTGGAACTTCTCACGCACCCCTGAAATACACGTACCCCGCTCCCCCAGGCCCGATCGCATGTGGAACTTCTCGCGCACCTCTGAAATACACGCTGCGCCACTCTGCGCCACGTCTGCTTTTGGAGGCGGGAATCCATGAATACGCTGTGCGTGGAAAATTGATTTTATCGCAAACGGCTGGCGCAGACATTCGCACGGGCACGCTGTGCGCCAGCCACGTGCAACACTTTTGTGAGGAATTCCATGAATCGGCCTGTAAATCTCTTAAAACCGCAGCCCCGGGCCCTGACGGTTTATCCGCAAACTTTTACAAAAAATTTTGCCAGAAAACTAGCTCCTCAAATGACGGTCTTGTTCAACTCCTTTCCACCTCAAAATCAATAACGGATTCAATGGCAGAGTCTCTCACAGTCCTGCTACACAAACCTGGAAAAGACCCCGAACTAGCCGCTTCCTACAGGCCTATATCGCTATTGAACAATGACGGGAAGATCTTTGCAAAAGTCCTTGCCAATAGACTGGGACCGACCCTACCAACCTTAATTGATCAAGATCAAACAGGCTTTATCCCTGGAAAAGGGACCCATGACAACATCAGAAGGACAATTAACACCATCGAAAGCGCCCATAAACTAAAGGTAGGAAATGGCAGCCATATCCTTAGAGGCACACAAAGCCTTTGACCTGGTCGACTGGGGGTATATCCAGGCAATCCTGAAGCATCTGGGATTTGGCCCTAATTTTATCACAAGGGTAATGGCAAATTATCAATCTCCTACCACACAGCTACGGGTCAATGGCACTAGATCCAGCAAAATTCACATTTCCAGAGGTACTAGGCAGGGGTGTCCACTCTCTCCCCTAATTTTCGCCCTATCCATGGAGCCTTTTGCTGCGCGAATCAGGCAAAATGCCAATATAAGTGGGTTATCCGTGGGAGGTCACGAGTATAAAATAGCACTATATGCGGATGATGTCCTAATAACAGCTACAAACCTAGCAACGTCCTTTGAGGCCCTGTGGACGGAGATCTCAGAATTTGGAACCCTGTCGGGATACACGGTAAACCTGTCTAAATCCACAGCCCTGGCGGTTAATCTCTCCAAGCAAGAAAAAAACACTCTCAGCCCTTTAATGCCGATCCCATGGTCGACTGGTCCAATTGACTACCTCGGGGTTCACATTCCTAGTGACCCACGGCGCTTGTACTCAAGCAACTTCCCACAAATAATGAGTGATCTCCAGAAGGATCTCAAAAGGTGGAAACTCCAGGAAATATCCTGGTTTGGCAGAATCACAGCCATCAAGATGAATCTGATCCCCAGATGGTTGTACCAATGTACAGCACTCCCAGTCAATATTCCTGGCCCTGCCCTGGCAGCCTTACAAAAGCAAATCCAAGCTTTCGTCTGGGGGGAGAAAAAACCTTGTATTGCCAAACGGATAATGCCGAGGGGGATACCACAGGGAGGATTGGGGATACCAGATCTAGCTAGATACACACTAGCAGCGCAACTGTCTCATGCTTTCACATGGGCCCAGGATTCGGAGACCCTGAAATGGGCACAACTCGAAGAATACTGGAGTCCAGCATCGCCCCCAGATCTCCCACATCTTCCATCCATGAAATCACAAACAAACAGCGGTCCCCTGCTGGCAACGCTGACAATGGTCCGCTGCTGGAAAGAAGCAGCTCGAAAGTGGGGTATCCGCGGTCCATTGGTCCCCCTAACTCCTATGTGGAATAACCCCGAATTCTCTCCAGTCCTGTCACCGCAGTGTTTTTAACCATGGATCGAAGGCGGCCTACGAAAAACCAGTGACTTCCTGGAATCAGACGCACCCATCTCATTTGAAAGGTGTAAAGCAAAATTCGGGATCGACGAAGGGGAAAGATTCCACTATGCACAAATACGCCACTGGATGTCCCACAGAGTAAGTAGGGAGAAATGCTCCAGAGACTTAACAGCTTTAGAATTAACCTTATCGACCCCCACAAGCAAAGGCAGGATTTCGACCCTGTACCGTTTCCTCGATAGGGCAGACCCATCTAAAAAGGAAAGATATATGCTTGAATGGGAAAAAGACCTGGGTAAAGAAATTGAAGTAGAGGAATGGGGGAAAATTTGGGCCAGGCTGCGGAAAAGTTCACAATGCATCACAAACAGAGAAGGGGGCTAAAAACTATGCTAAAGGTACTACACAACCCCAGCACAAATCAATAAGGCCAACCCAAACATTCCAGGAACCTGCTGGCGAGGGTGCCCATCTATCGGCTCACTATTCCACCTGGTATGGGCATGTCTGAAGGCAGAAGCATACTGGAGAGAAGTAATCAAACACATTATGGAGATCACGGGTCTTTCCATTCTATGGGACCCCGGAATCATCTTGCTGGGCAACACAGGTGATGGAGCATTCCCAATCTCGGGCCAAATCCCCAGGCTATGCACACATCTACTCCTAACAGCAAAAATAGCACTGGCTCGGGTTTGGAAAAATAAGGAAGGCCCGTCTGTGGCACTCTGGTGGGCGAAATGCTGGCACATAGCAGTGGCCGAAAAAATCACCGCGATCCGAGCAGGCTCTCTGAGTAGAGCACTAAATATATGGGACCCATTTATGGACTACGCTGCTAAATTCCCGGCTCTCACCAGACGCCCTCCACTGACCAGATGGCTTCAAAGCAGCCCACTTTACTGAAACGTATCCTCACACCGTAGCTCCATATCACCCTGCTGTCCACTCGGCGGCCGAGAACAGACAATGGACATCAATGCTTACCCTATCACACTGGTCCTTCCCTCTCCGGTCCCCCTGGAGAGACATTATCGCTCTATCACACCCACCGATTGCTGCTCTATCATTGCTGTTATGCTTACTGCAATGCTCTTTTGTAAAACTCAATAAAATGTTGTTATGAAAAAAATAAATGTCTCTTTTTTTCTCCCTTAGGTATGCGGAGCTTTAGCATGGCGAACTGGCTTGGTTGAGCCCTGCTGGTAAATGATGGCACATTAAGAGCACTATGATGCGGTAAGTAAGCGCTATGCGCAGCGCTGCAAAGTCTTGCCTTTGCTAACCTGTGTTTTCCTTCCTTGTAGGTTGCGGTGTTCTTAAGCACGAGTGGAATGTCCGGAGTGGTGCCAGCCGAGAGGCGACCAGCCAGGTAAGCCTTTTGAGCAGTTCGTAATTTGTAAATGTCTCTACTGCTTTCTTTAATGTTGCCTCTATCTTCCTCTTTCAGGTCGTTCTGTCCAGGAGGCGTGCAGATTCGAGGAAGCTGTTCTCAGTTGCTGCAAGTGTTTAAAGATGAAGACTGCAGGTAAAATGCTGCTGCTAAAGATGTTCCTTTTGTCTCCTTGCAGGTTCTGCTTCTCTGAGGTCTGAGGGAATAGCTGGACATGGTGAGCTTCACGTTGCAAGCTGCAAAGTAACGCAAAGCGTGTTGTCTTGCTCGGGTGTGGTTTAAATAGCCCCAACAAAATAGTCCAGGTAAAGTAGTCCCTAGGCTGCCACACCCAAAACACTAGACCGCATAGCTTGGTTCTTATGAACCAAGCTATGTGGATGCCTCCATGTTGGCTGACAATACAATAAAGTAGTTGCCAAGCACATTGTTTTTCATGGTGTATGAGCCTGGCGCCATGAGGGCTTTTGAAGAGGATGCCAGGCTCTAGAGGCCCGAGTCCTGACTCCACCTGGCCATTGGGTTTACCAGAGGGGGTTTTGGGCGAGGGTCGTGACAAGGGCTCCCCCCCTGCCACTCCCTGAGACTATATAAGGTCCTGTGGCCCCCCAGCATATACTCAGGGCCCGGCATGGTGGCTGGGCCAGCATATAAATAACATAGCCTGTGCGAGGCGAAGGCTCAGGGAGATAAACTGGCACAGACATCAGAGTTACTACTGCAGGGGAGGCAGTGGCAGCCGGGGTGCAGAGTCCTGGCCTTTTGGTGGGCACCCTGTCCTCAGACCTCCTAGGTGGCCTCCCCCACCCCCCTGGCCCACACATGGCCATTTTTGATTTTTGATTTTTTGTTGCAGTGTGTTGCCTTGTGTGGCTCCCGTGGGCATCCACTGTATTCCGGCTGGGCACATGCAGGCTTGTCCTGAGTTTGGGTTAGATGCTTGGGTTCGTGAGACACACAGGCCTCCTGCTTCCCGTTTCCATGGGCTTGCAAAGGGTGTGCCCAAGTGACAGTGAATTACACAGTGACGTTGGACTCCCATGAGCTGTGTGGGCGGTCTGTAGTCAATACTGTGTATACATTCCTAGTGCATATTGTTGTTGTATTGTGCACTGTATGGTGTATTGATGTGTGCTTGTGCATCCATTTCTCCCTCCTAATTTGCAGGTTCATTCCTCATGTCTTCACAAGGCCGTCCACTTTGGAGATGGAGTTCATGTTGTGAGCAGTGCACTTCCAGATGTGCGTGGCAACAACACTGTACAATTGAAGGTGGTGGATGTGCTGGCATTCTCATGTTGTAAGACTACGTATCCTTTGCCTTAGTACTGTCATGTTTATGCTATGTCGATTGTATTGTGGTAAGTATTTGGTCATGTGTGTTGTTGTTTCTACATTTATGTGGGCATATTGTGTGTGGCCAGTTTCCATTAGGGACACTGTACTTTGTGACACGTGTCATGTTTGGGGGATGACTTTGTTTGCTCTCACATGGCATGTCATGCCATGGTGTGTTGGGTGGCGGTGCTGGGGAGGGCTTGGGTGACATGGCACTGTTGTCATGTTGTGTCTTGCAAGGGGGTAATGATTTTAGCAGCATAGAAGTGTGTCTTTTGAACACAGCATTGGTGGTGTTTGTGTAGGTAGGGAAGCACACAATGGAACACTTCCAGATGTACAATCTCAGGCTGGTATGGTTGTGACAGTTGACTGTCCATTGACACATCATAATTGTCAGTTACAATCATCATTGATTGTCAGCTGGTATGTGCCAGGGCTGTGTGCACTCCACAGGGGTGTGATTTTATGTGAAGTAATTAGCCACGAGCTGCGTACGGGCTGCCTCACCCCGTGCCCTTTCCCCTCCCATGCGCAGTGGGCATGCATGTGGTTGGGGATGTGGGGGCACCACCATGTCCACGGCCAGGCCCCGGCGTGTTGCAACGTTATGCAGGACACATGCTGCCACTATGATCCTGCACACTACTGGGGGAGCGTATAACAGCTGCCCGCCAGAACGGTCAAGGGAGCGGAAGCGTGACTTGAGCACTCCGAATGTGCGCTCCACGATGCCCCGGGTTGCAATGTGGGCTGTGTTGTATCTTACCTGGGGTGGCGTGGTGGTGTTCCGAATTGGCGTCATCATGTGGGTGCTGAGAGGGTAGGCACTGTCCCCTGGGGAGGTGGTGATGTTATCATCAGTGGGGTTGTGACATTACTCAGTATCTGACATGCATGCATGCGCAGTGGCATTTATACTCACCGAGCAGCCATGTATCGCCATACCGCCCAGCTTCTATGTCCCGGTTTAGGGTAGACATTCTGTAGATGAAACTGTCGTGGGTGGAGCCTGGATAGTTGGCGTATACTGAGGTGATGATTTCCTTGGCATCACATACTACCTGGGCGTTGATGGAATGCCAGTGCTTGCGGTTTCTATAGATGTGCTCAGTTGCCCTGGGGGGACGTAGAGCCACATGGGTGCAATCAATGGCACCTAGCACTTTGGGGAATTGTGCCACCCTGTAGAAATCCTGGGCAACAGCCTGCCTTTCTGCAGGTGTTCTGGGCAGGTATATGTGCCTGCGGACTGATGGGCGTGAAGTGATGATGGCCAAGACCTGGTGTAGGCAGCATGACTGCGTGGCATGTGACAACCCCCCCCACTGTGGCACTTGTCCGCTGAAATGATCCAGTGGCCAGGAAGAGCAGTACATTAAGGACCTTCTCCAGGGGGCTGAGTGCTTGGGAGCACAGGGTGGTTGATGTGAGGTCATCCTCCCACTCACTGACCAGGGCGAGTATTATGTGAGGTGGAAACCTGTACCTCCCATACACATGGTCATCAGGCATCCCAAAAAGGCTGGTTCTGGGTGTAAAAATTCTGGGCCGGACTATCCTCCCCCTCCTCCTGCGGTATCCCACGGCCACTGCTGCTAGGAACGGTATGTTCATCCTGGCGTCTGAGCTTGTTTGTTGTTTGCGTGCACTTTTATGCTGTGTGGGTGGACGTACCCCTACTTCCTGCTGGCGTACATGTTTCCGGATTGGCCACGTTCGTTTCCATGAATACGTGTTGTAGGCGAGCATGTAAAACTTCCCTCACAGCCCTAGAATACCCGCACCCAGCCCAATCACGTGTGGAACTTCTCACGCACCCCTGAAATACACGTACCCCGCTCCCCCAGGCCCGATCGCATGTGGAACTTCTCGCGCACCTCTGAAATACACGCACACGCTCCCCCAGGCCCGATCGCGTGTGGAACTTCTCGCGCACCTCTGAACTACACGCGCCCAGGCCAATCGCGTGTGGAACTTCTCACGCACCCCTGAAATACACGCACACGCTCCCCTAGGCCCGATCGCGTGTGGAACTTCTCGCGCACCTCTGGACTACACGCGCCCAGGCCAATCGCGTGTGGAACTTCTCGCGCACCCCTGAAATACACGCGCCCAGGCCATTCGCGTGTGGGACTTCTCGCGCACCCCTGAAATACACACACCCAGGCCATTCGCGTATTGTACTTCTCGCGCACCCCTGAAATACACGCACACGCTCCCCCAGGCCAGATCGCGTGTGAAACATCTAGCGCACGCGTGTTCCCGAAACCCAGTAATATGCGTTCCCCGCTTTACGTTTGCTGTTTGCCAGACCGGTAAACTGGTACAGGGTTGGCACGGCCCTTTGCGATGGTTTTGCGATCTTGATGGCTTTTCCTTGCGCAAGGGCGTTCTTGGGGGCGTAACTGGCGGTGCTGCAGGGTCGCTGCGCCACTCTGCGCCACGTCTGCTTTTGGAGGCGGGAATCCATGAATACGCTGTGCGTGGAAATTGATTTTATCGCAAACGGCTGGCGCAGACATTCGCACGGGCACGCTGTGCGCCAGCCACGTGCAACACTTTTGTGAGGAATTCCATGAATCGGCCTGTAAATCTCTTAAAACCGCAGCCCCGGGCCCTGACGGATTATCCGCAAACTTTTACAAAAAATTTGCCAGAAAACTAGCTCCTCAAATGACGGTCTTGTTCAACTCCTTTCCACCTCAAAATCAATAACGGATTCAATGGCAGAGTCTCTCACAGTCCTGCTACACAAACCTGGAAAAGACCCCGAACTAGCCGCTTCCTACAGGCCTATATCGCTATTGAACAATGACGGGAAGATCTTTGCAAAAGTCCTTGCCAATAGACTGGGACCGACCCTACCAACCTTAATTGATCAAGATCAAACAGGCTTTATCCCTGGAAAAGGGACCCATGACAACATCAGAAGGACAATTAACACCATCGAAAGCGCCCATAAACTAAAGGTAGGAAATGGCAGCCATATCCTTAGATGCACACAAAGCCTTTGACCTGGTCGACTGGGGGTATATCCAGGCAATCCTGAAGCATCTGGGATTTGGCCCTAATTTTATCACAAGGGTAATGGCAAATTATCAATCTCCTACCACACAGCTACGGGTCAATGGCACTAGATCCAGCAAAATTCACATTTCCAGAGGGACTAGGCAGGGGTGTCCACTCTCTCCCCTAATTTTCGCCCTATCCATGGAGCCTTTTGCTGCGCGAATCAGGCAAAATGCCAATATAAGTGGGTTATCCGTGGGAGGTCACGAGTATAAAATAGCACTATATGCGGATGATGTCCTAATAACAGCTACAAACCTAGCAACGTCCTTTGAGGCCCTGTGGACGGAGATCTCAGAATTTGGAACCCTGTCGGGATACACGGTAAACCTGTCTAAATCCACAGCCCTGGCGGTTAATCTCTCCAAGCAAGAAAAAAACACTCTCAGCCCTTTAATGCCGATCCCATGGTCGACTGGTCCAATTGACTACCTCGGGGTTCACATTCCTAGTGACCCACGGCGCTTGTACTCAAGCAACTTCCCACAAATAATGAGTGATCTCCAGAAGGATCTCAAAAGGTGGAAACTCCAGGAAATATCCTGGTTTGGCAGAATCACAGCCACCAATGTACAGCACTCCCAGTCAATATTCCTGGCCCTGCCCTGGCAGCCTTACAAAAGCAAATCCAAGCTTTCGTCTGGGGGGGAAAAAACCTCGTATTGCCAAACGGATAATGCCGAGGGGGATACCACAGGGAGGATTGGGGATACCAGATCTAGCTAGATACACACTAGCAGCGCAACTGTCTCATGCTTTCACATGGGCCCAGGATTCGGAGACCCTGAAATGGGCACAACTCGAAGAATACTGGAGTCCAGCATCGCCCTCAGATCTCCCACATCTTCCATCCATGAAATCACAAACAAACAGCGGTCCCCTGCTGGCAACGCTGACAATGGTCCGCTGCTGGAAAGAAGCAGCTCGAAAGTGGGGTATCCGCGGTCCATTGGTCCCCCTAACTCCTATGTGGAATAACCCCGAATTCTCTCCAGTCCTGTCACCGCAGTGTTTTCAACCATGGATCGAAGGCGGCCTACGAAAAACCAGTGACTTCCTGGAATCAGACGCACCCATCTCATTTGAAAGGTGTAAAGCAAAATTCGGGATCGACGAAGGGGAAAGATTCCACTATGCACAAATACGCCACTGGATGTCCCACAGAGTAAGTAGGGAGAAATGCTCCAGAGACTTAACAGCTTTAGAATTAACCTTATCGACCCCCACAAGCAAAGGCAGGATTTCGACCCTGTACCGTCTCCTCGATAGGGCAGACCCATCTAAAAAGGAAAGATATATGCTTGAATGGGAAAAAGACCTGGGTAAAGAAATTGAAGTAGAGGAATGGGGGAAAATTTGGGCCAGGCTGCGGAAAAGTTCACAATGCATCACAAACAGAGAAGGGGGCTAAAAACTATGCTAAAGGTACTACACAACCCCAGCACAAATCAATAAGGCCAACCCAAACATTCCAGGAACCTGCTGGCGAGGGTGCCCATCTATCGGCTCACTATTCCACCTGGTATGGGCATGTCTGAAGGCAGAAGCATACTGGAGAGAAGTAATCAAACACATTATGGAGATCACGGGTCTTTCCATTCTATGGGACCCCGGAATCATCTTGCTGGGCAACACAGGTGATGGAGCATTCCCAATCTCGGGCCAAATCCCCAGGCTATGCACACATCTACTCCTAACAGCAAAAATAGCACTGGCCCGGGTTTGGAAAAATAAGGAAGGCCCGTCTGTGGCACTCTGGTGGGCGAAATGCTGGCACATAGCAGTGGCCGAAAAAATCACCGCGATCCGAGCAGGCTCTCTGAGTAGAGCACTAAATATATGGGACCCATTTATGGACTACGCTGCTAAATTCCCGGCTCTCACCAGACGCCCTCCACTGACCAGATGGCTTCAAAGCAGCCCACTTTACTGAAACGTATCCTCACACCGTAGCTCCATATCACCCTGCTGTCCACTCGGCGGCCGAGAACAGACAATGGACATCAATGCTTACCCTATCACACTGGTCCTTCCCTCTCCGGTCCCCCTGGAGAGACATTATCGCTCTATCACACCCACCGATTGCTGCTCTATCATTGCTGTTATGCTTACTGCAATGCTCTTTTGTAAAACTCAATAAAATGTTGTTATGAAAAAAATAAATGTCTCTTTTTTTCTCCCTTAGGTATGCGGAGCTTTAGCATGGCGAACTGGCTTGGTTGAGCCCTGCTGGTAAATGATGGCGCATTAAGAGCACTATGATGCGGTAAGTAAGCGCTATGCGCAGCGCTGCAAAGTCTTGCCTTTGCTAACCTGTGTTTTCCTTCCTTGTAGGTTGCGGTGTTCTTAAGCACGAGTGGAATGTCCGGAGTGGTGCCAGCCGAGAGGCGACCAGCCAGGTAAGCCTTTTGAGCAGTTCGTAATTTGTAAATGTCTCTACTGCTTTCTTTAATGTTGCCTCTATCTTCCTCTTTCAGGTCGTTCTGTCCAGGAGGCGTGCAGATTCGAGGAAGCTGTTCTCAGTTGCTGCAAGTGTTTAAAGATGAAGACTGCAGGTAAAATGCTGCTGCTAAAGATGTTCCTTTTGTCTCCTTGCAGGTTCTGCTTCTCTGAGGTCTGAGGGAATAGCTGGACATGGTGAGCTTCACGTTGCAAGCTGCAAAGTAACGCAAAGCGTGTTGTCTTGCTCGGGTGTGGTTTAAATAGCCCCAACAAAATAGTCCAGGTAAAGTAGTCCCTAGGCTGCCACACCCAAAACACTAGACCGCATAGCTTGGTTCTTATGAACCAAGCTATGTGGATGCCTCCATGTTGGCTGACAATACAATAAAGTAGTTGCCAAGCACATTGTTTTTCATGGTGTATGAGCCTGGCGCCATGAGGGCTTTTGAAGAGGATGCCAGGCTCTAGAGGCCCGAGTCCTGACTCCACCTGGCCATTGGGTTTACCAGAGGGGGTTTTGGGCGAGGGTCGTGACAAGGGCTCCCCCCCTGCCACTCCCTGAGACTGTATAAGGTCCTGTGGCCCCCCAGCATATACTCAGGGCCCGGCATGGTGGCTGGGCCAGCATATAAATAACATAGCCTGTGCGAGGCGGAGGCTCAGGGAGATAAACTGGCACAGACATCAGAGTTACTACTGCAGGGGAGGCAGTGGCAGCCGGGGTGCAGAGTCCTGGCCTTTTGGACTGGTGCTGGCTGTGGCCACCCGAAACAAGAGATAGCGTCCTTAAAAGAAGGGTGCCAGCAGGTGCGTGCTCGACCTGAGCACCCCAGGACAACGTGCAGCCAGGGGAGGATACGGAGTGGACCCAGAGGCAGCAGCAAAGACGGAGGAGCCCAACACAGCGCATGAGGCATGGGAGACAAGTCCCCCATACAGCCACAACCACAGGGGGGATAGCTGAAGAAAGACTGCGCATTGCAGTAGGGTGAGGTAGGGTTGCTGGGAGGCACCCTCCCTAATTGGTGGTGCAAGAGGCTAAGGCAGATGAGAAGCCACAGAAGGGCTGACGAGCAGCAGCGCCGGACATAGGGCATGACAGAGGGTGGCACTGTACCACGGCCTGGAGGTGGCGTCCTGGGCCCTTGCAGCGGGAAGAACGCTGACCCTTAGGGCTCAGCTTTAGCAGGCAAGTCGGAACGCCGTGAGTGCTGACACGCATGTCAAAGTCACTGAAGTCGTAGGGAGGTGGAGGCCCCTGGGACAGAACACAACCCAACACGTGAGTGGCCAGCCCTATATTGAATGTCCACCAAGGAAACGCCTCATCGCAAGGAAACAACATTGAGGTACCTACCCAGGGCAAGACTTCAAGCCATAATCGAGTCAAACGCCTAGCGGGACATCGAATGACCCGACCCTGAGGATCCTTGCGAAAGGCGATTCCACAGAGCACCGTGAAAGTGTGAATCATACAGATCCCAGGAGGAGACTGATGACTAAAGGTGGCAAAGCAATGAATAAGCAAACCATGCTTGAAACATTTGCATCACGCCAAACACCTTGGCGAGAAAATGATGATGACAAAATGAAGGAGCAGCAACCAACCCCAGACAACACAGAAACAGGAAACCTGCAGATCTTGGAGGAAATCACAGTACTGCAAACCACGTTCGAGGGCAAGATAGATGCTGTGGCAATCGATGTGGCACTTCTGCACCAGGATGTCTGTGCAATTGCGGACTGCATAAGTAAGCTAGAGGAGCAAGTGAAAGAAAACACGGAAGTCAGGGTGCAGATGAAGAAAGATGTAGATGTCCTCAAGCAAAAAGTGAAGCTGCTGGAAGACAGAGCGGAGGAAGTGGAGGGACGAGCTTGAAGGAACAACATAAGGATCATTGGCCTAGCAGAAGGGATTGAAGGAGCGGACCCCAACACCTATGTGGAAAACCTACTGCTACAAGAAATTGGGGCAGGAGAACTCTCTCAGGGGTTTACAATAGAAAGAGCGCATCGCTCCCTCATTAGAAGGCCGCCCCTGGGGACTCCGCCCAGGCCAGTGATAGCCAACGTACTCAACTATAAAGATCGAGAAAAGATACAGGCTTTCTCCAGAGCAGGGAGAATGATACAAAGAGACTCTGCAAAGATAGCAGTGTCTCCTGACTGCACGTTTCATGTTCAGAAGCCGGCGGAGAGCACAGTTCATCACCATGAAAGCCAGACTACAGAAAGCAGGACTTAAGTATATGCTGATATACCCTAGAAGATTGAAATTGATTCAATTTTGGCAAGTCCCTCTTCTTCGAATCTCTGGAGGAAACACAAGTATGAATGGACAGGACACAGTTGCCGGACGAGCCGGAGACAAGCCAAGGAGCTGGACAACGACGATGAACGGGGTGTGGGTCATCGTCATAGTACAAGAACTGAGTAGCTCAGAAATGATGTGGAGCATAACAATGCTATTTAAGGGGACAAATGAATGTTATGGCTAGATATGATAAGTTAAAATGGTGGGAGCAGGATAGAGCACTGCGGAAACCCGGTAGAGGGACCGCTAACGCAGACCCTACACATCCTCTTAGGTAGTTGAGGGCCACTGTATAGGGCCCGCCCGTAGGGCACCAGGAAACTAGTCTAGCGACCATGTTGAATGGAGCAGAAACAGGGTTATCCCAGCATGCAAGGCATAGCAGGACGAGATCGGTTTGCAGTGGGTTATGTGTGTGATGCGAGGGAGGGGGTGGGACAATAATGGGGAGCCTACTAATATTACTTGTAGACTGCATCAAACTCCTACTAAGGCTGGCCGCAGGCTGGCGGCCACACTAACACCTCAGACATGAGCTATGATGGCAAATACGATTAGAATTATGACTTGGAATGTCAGGGGCGGTTTATAGTCAAAATCTCGAAAACAAAATCTCAAAAAAAATAATCTCGAATACAAAAGGCCGAAAAAAAAAATATCGAATTTTTCTTTCAATGTGTTTTTTTCCAAAATGGGGGGGGGTTCCCCCCCAACCCCCCTTTTTTTCATTTTTTTTTATTTTACCCCTTTTTTTACTTACCTGACCCCAAAAACATATATAAATAAATAAATAAAAAATTCGATATTTTTTTTTTTTGGCCTTTTGTATTCGAGATTTTTTTTTTCGATATTTTGTTTTCGAGATTTTGACTGACCACCGTCAGGGGCCTTAACAACTACGTGAAACGCACGAGAGTGAGCATGTATATTTGGAAAAATAAGGTTGGGATAGCGCTATTACAGGAAACACACTAAGATGGGCAGAAGCAAAAGAACCCGGAGAGTGCGTGGGGAGGAGTGATGGTGGGCTCGACATATTCGACATATGCAAGAGGGATCCTTATCTGGATAGCCCCGAACATACCATTCAAAGTGCTGACAACGAAACCCGACAACGAGGGCAGGATGGCCATAGTGCATGGGCTATTAGAAAACTGTGAGTTGTGTTGTCAATACTTACGCCCCAAACCATGACGGCACAGTGTTTTTCAGATCGCTATATGCGAGATAAGGCCCATACAGAAGCAGCACCTTGATTTGGGGAGGGGGATTCAACTGCACGATGGACCCAGTTATAGATAGTTCTGATAACAAGCACTTGCGGCCACCTCCCCACCCCCGCCAAGGTATTGAACTCTCTAGTGGAACACTTCAAACTGCACGACCTGTGGAGGGCCGAGCATGCAGAAACGAGGGGGTATTCCCATTACTCAGCACACCAGGATAGACTATATGTTCACGGTAGTGGAATGCAGATTCAAATTCTCAGAGTTGGAGTACCTAGACAAAATATTATTGGATCACTCACCACTGGTGGCAAGCTGGAGAGTGTCCGCCCCAAGACTGCTGATTCCCATGTGGAAACTGACAAGCACAGAGCTGCAGGATACTGCGTTTGCTAAGCATGTCACAAAAAGCACTGTGGAATCCATCACAGTAAATGGGGGCAGCATGCAAAAGGTGGGCATAGTCTGGGAAGCATACAAAGTGGTTATCAGAGGAGTGATGATAGCAGAATCAGGATGAGTACAGAAGGTCCTGATGAGGGAATTGGAGAAGACAGAGGAGGAATGGAAGAAGCAGGAGGGAGAGGCCTTGACAAGCGAGGAACATCTGGATGAGATCATCGCACTGAAGCAAACAGGCTTAGCACAGTGGGACAGGCTTGGCAAGTTTAATTATGCAAAATATCTGGAGAGGAGTCATGCGCAAGGGGATAAGCCGGGGTGGACGCTGGTCTGGCTGTGTAAGCGCAAGACCACCGGGACTCCGATCTGCCTCATCAGGAACGCAGATTTGGAGGAACTGCGCACGCAGGTGGGGATAAACGAGATGTTCTCTGAATATTACAAGGCATTATATGCAGCTCCCCAGGGAGGTACTGAGGAAGACATACAGGATGTTCTTGCTCAGATAAATGTACCCACATTAGATGGTTCCCAAGCGGAGTCACTGGAGGCACCCATAACACCGGAAGAGGTGGTGGCTACTATTAGATCCCTGCCAATGGGGAAGGCACCAGGTACAGACGGACTCCCGAGTGAGTTTTACAGAGCCTATGTTGATATATTGGCACCACTGATGGCCAAGGTGTATAACGAGGCGTTCGCAGAAAGCATCCTGCCTAGGAGCATTAGGGAGGTCCTGGTAGTGCCACTGCTTAAACCGGATAAGGTAAGCACGGATTGCGGATCCTATAGGCCTCTGTCCCTGCTAAACCAGGATAGCAAGGTCCTCAAAGCTATCTTGGCAAGAAGACTCCGACGGGTAATACACATGCTAAATTCACCCAGGTCAGACAGGGTATGTGCCCGGGAGAAACATCTCGGAGAACCTAAGACGGCTTCAGCATGTGATTTATAGCACAGCGGATTGTGCCTCACAATGTGCAGTCACCTCTTTAAACGCTACTAAGGCATTCGATTCAGTGCATTGGTACTGGTTGTATGCCACGATGTTGAAGATGGGGATTGGTCCATTGTTTATGAGATGGGTGCATTTCATATACACAGAACCAATGGCTAGGGTCAGGACGGGAAGTATGTACTCAGTGGCATGGCAACTACACAGAGGCACTAGATGGGTATGCCCACTGTCCTCGTTGTTATACATCTTGGCGGCAGAGCCCATGGCAGCGTACTTTAGGCAGGAATATGGGGATGTGGGCATAGACATAGATGGGGTGAGACACATGATATCGATGTACGCAGATGAAGTGCTGCTATATGTGAGAGATCTCGAGGTGAACCTGCCATACATATTGGAGGTGCTGGACAACTCTAGCAAGTTCACGGGTATTACAATAAATAAGAAGAAATCATGTTTGTTCCCGCTGGTGGCCACCGCAAAGAGGGCAGAAGAGGACTTACCAGACCTGCCCCTGCCCTGGAGCAGGACCTCCTTTCGATACTTGGGGATTAACATACATCGGGACCCCTTGTCACGCTCAGCAGTGAAAGGTTGTATATCAGCAATATCTGTTTTCACCTCCCCTTCCTCCTCACCTGTCTCTTCCGATGAGGTCTCACGCCTGTGAAGCTTCTTCTTAGACTTCTTCTTTTTAGTGAAGAGGAACGGTCTTCCGCGGTAAGAAGCCACCCTGATTCCCTGCTAAACAGGGAAGCATAGGACCCCTCTCCCGCAGAGACCAAATGGAGAGGAAAAAAGCAGCCGCTTAAAAAAAAAACCTCTCAGAGTAAGTTGTTGCAGCGGATTGATGGTTTGACTCGAATAGTCCTGGATCGGATGGAAGATGGCCCTGATCTTTGTGGAACGGATGTCCTGAATGGTAAGAATGCAGTGGCGTTGTAGCGGAAGGTACTACTCAGGTGGGTTGCATGTCGTAGATGTTACGTAGCAGAAAGCAGTTCTCAGGTAAGTGGAGCGTAGTGGATGCTTCGTAGCAGAAGGCAACTCTCAGGTGAACTGGACGCCGCAACCCGTGGAAAAGGGGATGCGGAGGGGAAGAAATAAACAAGGACAGAAAGCGAAAGCGGGAAGCAGCAGGGCTGTATCAAGGAACAAGCGGAGGATAAAGGGAAGACAGACAGAGAAACAACACAACAAACAGGAAGGCGAGTAGCGGGATACTTAGGATCCGGAGGAAAAAACAGGCAGGAAGAGGGAAAACAGAAATACTCTTGTAAACAAGGCAAAGAGTACGAGCGTAAAAGAGCACAGCAACAGAGCGGTAGCAAAAGTGGTAACGCGCTGAGCCGGAAAAGAAGGCAGAGCTAAATACGGAAATTAAAGAGACAGAACAAAAAGACTAGGCCGCAGACCCAGGAAGGGAAGAAACCAAAGTGGAACAACTTAATGGCACCGCCAGCGCCAAGAGTTCCAAAGCCGCCAGTGGCTTTTACGAGTCAGTGGCATGATACCCCTCCCGAGAGTATCAACATAACACAGTACAGGCCAAGACTGGCCTAATGGAGTCTGGAGTAAACTGCCCCTGTCGATGATGGGGAGGGCGGAATTGTTAAAAATGGTGGCACTGTTGCGACTTATGCATTGCTTTGGGAATGTCCCATATGACATTCCGAATCGATTCTTTCGGGAACTGGAGAAGTTGTGTAGAGGGTTCCTGTGGCTGGACGGGCAGAATAGGGTAGCCCTGAACACACTACAAGGCCGTATGACCAGGGATGACTAAGGGTACTGAATTTCCAACTGTATTTCCTAGCGTGCCAACTACAGCATGTGGTGAAATGGATGGCTGATGATCTTATGATAGAGACGGCACTGCTGCAGACCACATTGTGGCCCAGGCACCTGAGAGACCTCCCATGGGTATCCGCCAAGGAGCTACAGGGGAGCCCCCACCTAGTGAAACCGGGCATCCGAGTCTGGCACAGAGCCTGTAGGGTCGTCGGGATAACAGGCCCACTCTCTCCGCAGACACCAATATTAGCGATGCTGGAGGGCAGGAAGGGTGACAGGGCCATTATAGAATCAAGGTGGGATATGTATGGGGCGGCCACACTGGGGGACCTGCGGAACGAGGGAGGGTGGAAAACATTTGAGGAGTTGCGAGAGGATGTTGGAATACAAGCGGGACAGTTCTATCTCTACAACACAGTTCTGGGTGTGCTACGCAAAAGATGGCCGAATATCGCGGAGGGGGATAATTGAAACGAGGACATCCATATGTTGCTCACAGTGGCGGAAGGCAGACACACCGTCTCCAGAATCTATGAGACATAGATAGTCTGCACCTCGCGGGCAGAACTGAAATGCAAGAATGAATGGGAACTGGAATTGGGGAAGACATTTGAGGAGAAAGAATGGGGAGAAATAAAACAGTATCACAAGAAGGTATCCAGGAACGCTAGATTACAGCTAATACAAATGTATATAGTACAGAGAGCATACCTCACACCTACTGCTATCTCCACCTTTAAAGGGGCCGGGAGGCAAGAGTGTCCCAAATGCAGAGGGGAGGAGGCTGTGCTCACACATATGTTCTGGGGATGCCCAGTAATACAGAGGTTCTGGAACAAGGTGGCAGACAAGGCAGCCAAGGAGGCCTTGATTTAGACGTCAAGACACCGGAGGCATGCATGCTGGGTCGCTATAAGAAAAATGTGAAAGATAAACCACTGAATAAACTCAAAGATTGTGTGTATATAATGACTAAGAGTAGCATAGCCATGGGGTGGAAGGATACAAGAGAACTGAGTGTGATAAGATGGTGGAAAAAATTGGAAAAGTGGTGCACAGCTGAAACGGGTGTGGGAGAAGGCACTCAGAGCGCAAAATGCAGAGACGGGAATAGACATACAAAGATGGATAGAGCTAACAGTAACACTGTTCGCTAACATAGGAGAGAAGGGGAGCATGCAGCAAATAGAGGATTATGATTCAGAAATGTAACTGAGTGACCAGTTAACACGTAGGCTACATGGGGGGTGTTATGTTGTAGTAGTAGTAGTAGTAGTAGTAGTAGGAACTGATGGGAATATATGTTTGAGTAAATGCTGCATATTATATTAGAGCCTGTTGCTCTGTGTGGTTGTTTATTGTTATGACTTATTAAACGTAAGAAAAAAAGTTTTAAAAAAGCTTTATGATGTATCATTATACTCACATTCATCCCTCGCATCAGTACGCCGATCGTGTTCCATATAATATTTTTGTATACACATATTGGGCCTCATTACAGGTCGGGCGGTCCGGAAATAACAGTGGCGGTAAACCCGCCACTGTTAATTCCGGACCGCCCGATCCCGAGTCCTGCAGGCGGGAGGCGGCGTTCCCGCCAGGTCACCTGGCGGGGTTTACCACCGCCCGCCTGCAGGCGGACGAGGAAACACCGGCACCATCACGAGATGGTGCCGGTGTTTCCATGATCCCCATTCCCATTGAGTCCCAGAGGACTCAATGGGAATGGGGATTTACACCATTCCGCCTCCGGAATTCCTGGGACACCGGGGTTGTAATGCCCCGGTAATTCCGGGAATCACGGAGGCAGAAAACCGCCTGGTTACCGCCGGACTCGTGTCAAAGCTTATGGTATAAAACTATGCTTGCATTTACCCCTCGCTTTCGCTGTATGCTGATCGCTTACCTGCTACATCTGATATCTCATTTTGATGCGTGTCAGCTCTCGCATTTCCCCCAAGCAGCCGACGCCATCTCAGTTATATTTGCAAGCGTCTCCACGGCAACCCAAGTGCTTGCTCCATCTTCTCTTTCTATTACCTCTCTGTTCGCCATACTTTGGGTTTCAGCCATGCTGCTTGACTTATGCCCAACTCTTTCTATAACTTGGCTAATAGGACGTTAGAATCCTGCCAGTCTTTTTCTAACCCTCACATATTAAATTATTATTGTGCTTGATTGTAGTGATTGGTGCATTTTGTTCATGTAAAAAAATTAACGATACGATTGAACTCATATGGCTAGATAGTTTACTTAGTCGGTGCTATAGGCAACTAGATGTGTATGCTCATAATACCTTTGAGAACCATTATAAAGGCATTTTATAATACTGTATCCATTTGGACATTAGTGGATAATGTCTTATTTTCTTTGATTATTACTTCTACGGTGCAGCTCAAAAAGTCACGTTGGCACTGATCACTATTCCGGCTTTAATTCAAATGTAAAATATAATTCTGGAATTATTTGAATCTCTTTTACATAATATCAATGTTTTCAGACCAATATCCTGATTTGTTAATAAAAAGTATGGTCATATAGTGTTTCAATTCCTCAGAGCATTATCGGACTTCCTATTTGGCATGGTTATAATTCCCATGTTCAGTTCATAAGGTGTATCAATACAACTAGGTCTCATGGGGCTTCCTGTTTAGCATAATTTTAATGTCATATTTTCAAGGGTCATATAGTATCTGTTCCTAGTAGACAGGATTCTTATTTCCCACATGCTGCTTCATGGCAACTAGTTTGTCCATGAAAGCAGGGCATACCCTAATATCTTGTGTGTCTCATAGTTACTGAATTCACTCTAGTAGAAATGAGACCATTTCATTATCTGTGTTAAGACCATATTCTGTACCCTTAAATTTGCATATAAGTCTAGCTTCCTCTTGTCTAAGCAACTTTTCCTTGTTCCCGCCTCTCCTGCCAAGCTTCACCTTCTGTAGCCTCCATTTGATGTTCTGTCTGCCAATGCTGTGCTATAGGGAATCTCGGACCCTGGCTACCTATTGTGGCCAGGTGCTCCCTTAATCTTATCCTCATTTCTCTAATCGTACTGCCTATGTGCATTTTCTTACATTTCCATATTATGCCATATACAACATATTTAGTCCGAGAATTTGTGCCACCCATGATTTTGATTTCTGTTCCATTCATATTGTGATGGATCACTCAGGCAAGGTAGTTAGTTCAACAAAAGACAGTCGTTATTGAATTTTAAATAACTACTGAAGAAAGAAGAAAAAAATGTGTTCCCAGTCAGGCTCTCAGTTTTTCTTTAATTAGATTCAGGCTTGCAACACTGAGATGTTTCCTTGGAGGGTAAGGTATAAACCTGGGATTAATCCTCATAGGCCCAACGATATGGTGCTGCTGTCTCTTCGATTCCACTTGGGAGCTGCAGAAAAGAGAAGAATTCGCACTCGGGCCTTTCTCTCTGTCCACTTTAAATAGAGGATGGTTACCTTTGGACCAATCAGGGCCCTTCATCCATTGTAGGTTTGAAAAGAAAACCCAAGCCCCGCCCCCTTCCTTCAGTGATGCCGGCTTCCATGATGCCATCCGCTCGTGTACCTCGAGGTGAGGACCGGACTGCTACCTTCAGAGACCGAAACAGTAAGTAAGTTAAATAACTGTTCGGAAGTATTTGGTTTCCTTTTAGTTATCCGCTGCTGTTCAAGCGGCAGCTCATAAGGGCTTTTACTTTTTCTCTGCAGTTCATAATGGCTTTTACCCTTTCCCCGTGACTTGGTTGTGCTGCAGCGTTCTGTCCCTCCCATGCCTGTACATTCTTTGCTTCGCGAGGATATGTTGACTTCATGTCTGTTTAGTGTTCGGAATGCAGCCGCTTTCTGCTGTGTGATGTTAACACGCGGTTTGCTTTCATGTAGATTTATGGGCCTGGCTGCAGCCGCGGTAATGTTTATGTTGATCTGGCTGACTTCTACCCCAATGTGTGAGCTCCCATTCCGTGACGGCATGTTATGGTCATTACTGATGTCCGTACACCACCACGTGGGATCTAGGCTTTTAATGGCGACATCCCCAGCACAAGCATTCCGCTTGTCACACATATCTATAAAAGTACTTATACTCTCATGTGCATATTTGCACATCATGCACGTTCCACATTTCCTAAATCCATCCTTATTAGGCTGCAGCCATGTTCTGGACGGTATTTCTTTTTCCTCAGATAGTAGCGATGGGCTGAGTCTATTCTTCAAGGGTCTCACTCTTTTGTAAATGATTTGTGGCTTCTCCTCCACATGTTCACGTACGTGTTGATCCAATCTGAGTAAGTACCAATGCTTTTTCAAAATTCTATTTATAACATAGTGGTTGCTGCAGTACTTAGTTACAAATCTAACTTTGTCATATTTATTCTTTTGATGCTTGTCCTTCTGAATCAAGGTATGATCTTGTGATAGTTCACGTGCTTTCTCAAAAGCTTTCCTAATGCTTTTGTCTTCATACCTTCTTTGTTGAAAGCGATCAATCAATAAAACCTGTTTGTTCTGACATTTTTGGCATGCCCTTATGAATTTCCCTGTTGAGATATTACATATTGTAGGCTCAAAATGGCAGCTGGTCGCATGAAGCGTAGAGTTGACCTCTGTTTCCTTCCTGTATGTATAGGTTTCTAAGTGATCGCCAACCGCATGTATTGTCAGATCTAAGAAATTGACATTGCTCCCACTGCAGGTTGCTGTGAACTGTGCTCCAAAATCATTCCTGTTAATCCTCTGTGTGAAATCGTCAAATTCCTGTGCTGTTCCTCTCCATATTAGGAAAACATCATCTATATAGCGTGTCCATAGTTTCACTTTCTCTGAGACTACCTAATCCGTGGATACCACTACATCTTCAAAAAAGCCCACAAATAAGTTGGATAGGGTGGATGCATAACTTGTACCCACAGCTACCCATTTTGTTTGCTGAAAAAATGTATTGTTTAAAATAAATGTTATGATCCAGTGTTACTTGTAGCATTTCTTTGCCACGTGCTGATAATAAGATGCTGACTCATCTTTAAACGTGTAGTCTATGGTCTTTATTGCTAAGTGATTTTTTATTGACTTATATAGGGCTGTCACGCTTCGGCAATCAAAAGCTCCCTGTTCTCCGTTGCATGCTCAATCAAAAGCTCTTTGTTCTCCATTGCGTGCCCGTTTCTTACGAGGCGCTGTAAGAAGCTGGAATCCACTATGGCATTGTTATCGGTTGCCATGGAGACTGGGAAAGTCACGTATACGGACGAGTCAGCTGACAACCTCCAGGAGTGCTCTCCGTGCTGTGAAACCACACCCCCTGCGGTTTAAAACCCGCAGTTGTCGGATTGCACATTGCTGCTCATTGAAGTTCAGTCCGCGGCGTGTTTGTTTCTCCTGTTTCTTCGGATTACCCCCCGAACTGCTCTTGTTGGATATCTTGGTTCCCGGACCTATTTCTTCCTTTGGACTGCCTACTCGGATTTTCCTTCTGGTCCTGGTTACTTCAGCTCCTCGATCCCGCGCGGTTCCTTCCGCACGTCGGATCGGGCCTCCTTTCCCCGCTGCAGTCCTCCGTAAGCGGGCGGAGCTCCGACCTTACTTCCACTCTGCGAATCGGAATTCCATCCCGCCGCAGTTCTCCATTGTATGCGGGCAGAGTTTCCATTTCCCGCTCTGCATGTTCAAGACCTCGCTTATTCCTTCAACGCTGCCAGCCCAACACCTCCAGTTTTTGGCAACACCTACTGAAAAGAAGACCAACAATGTGAGTCTATATCCTAATTCTTATTGACACAGACCTTATCTTCCATTTTACTGTGGATAGGTTGATTCTCCACCAATCGTAGAACTCCTGTCTTGTGCCTGATTCTGGGACTATACTATTCGTACTGGAACTTACCTGTGGGAGCTACTAAGTGCATTCAAACACTCTCCAGTACATGCACCAACCCGGACCTAGTGCAACCCTCGTGCCGACCGGGTGTATTAACCTATACTAACTTCCCAGTTTGTTATTTTATCCTGTCGTTGTTTTCCTCTACTTCCAGTATTCTGCATTACATTACCAATTCAGGTTAGCTTCATCCTATACTACCTTCATAGATAGAACGTAGATTGGCCAACTCTTACCTGGGTGTCTCTTTTCTGTAGGTACAAGATTGGGGTTCAAGTACAGAATTACCTCCCTCCTAAGTCAGGTACCGCTCGTTCCAGTTAGACCTGTAATTAAATTCGATTTCATTTGTCTAATCATTGTCCTATTTCTTTTCAGCATTGGGTTGGCGGTGCGTGCATTCCCCGCTCTTTTATTTGATAGACTGCTCTGACTGTATACACCTAAACAGCAGAGCGGTACATCACAGAAAAGAGCCCCTCACTAAGAGGAAGCCTGACTCTTCGAGATCAGGGGACCTGGAGGCGGTGTTTGAGCCGGATCAATCCTTCTTCGCATCTACCACGCATCTTGGGCAGTCACAGACCACCGTCCAACGCGGTGAGTAACAAAGGCTTTGACGTCTAAGGTGGCTATAAAATAATGATCCTTCCATTTGATTGTCCTTAAGTTGTTGATCACTTTAGTAGTATCTTTTAAGTATGATTTCAAATAGTTGGTTCCTTGATCAGCATATATGCCCTCTCGTCATCAGACAGTAGTCCTTTTCTATGCCAACCCACAATATATTCCTTCAGATCCTTACTAATGTCATTACTGTGGTTGCCTGGTAATGTCTTGTAGCAGTTGGGTGTCTTCAAATGATTATTCGCCATCTCCATATAGTCTTGCCTGTTCATTACTACGATATTTCCCGCCTTGTCCGTCTCTTTGATTACTATTGTTTTATCACATGTCAAGTCCTTAAGTGCTTTAGCTTCATCTTGCGTCAGGTTGTTCTGGCACTCCAGTATTTTTTCTGCCGTTGTTTTTCAGCTGTTTATTGATATCTTCCATTACGGCCTTATAAAAGGCATCTATCATGTTGTCCGGAGGTAATTGTGGGACAAATTCCGACTCGGGTTTTAGTTCTTCCATCTCTATGTTGTCTGCTGTAACATGTGATTCTTGCAACACATTTCTGATGTCATATGTTTCTGTTTCCTCCAATGATCTAATTAGATACGTGTTCTCGATGTCTTGAATTGATAGCAAACTTTTGTTAACTTGAGTTGTCGCTGCAATTGTTTGCGGGGCTTGCGTTGCAAAAAATGTTTTACATTTTAATTTCCCTACAAATCTGAAGAGGTCTATTTGGATTTCTATGCTGTTATAGAATGTTGCAGGTGCAAAGGAAAGCCCTTTGCTCAAGACCATGTCTTCCTCTTTCGTTAGTTGTGAGCTTGACAGGTTTATCACTAAATCATTCATTTGTTTCTTTTCGCCACCTCTTTCGTACTTGCTCTTGTCAGTCTCCTGATGAAAGTACTTGCTCTTGTCAGTCTCCTGTTGAAATTCTCTAGTGCGTCTGGGTTTCTCATGCCTTCTAACCCCCCCACCTTCCTCTTGTCCTGGCGTTACCTGTGCCAAGCCCGGGCTGGTTGGTAATTGAAAACTGACCTATTTCTGGATTGTGTTCCTATTTCCTCTTTTATACCTTCTGATTTTGTTAATGAAGCCCACGCTGTTCTTATCTTCTCTCTTTGTTTGAACTCTCCAAGGAAGCGCCCTCCAAATCTGATTCAATGTCAGAGCTTCCTGACAATATGTTAGGGGTGCTCCCTCTTGACGTTGGTTTTGGGTGCTGGTTATATGTAGCCTGAAATGTGTAGATGCGGTCATCACGCTAGTCCCGCTCGTTTCTATACAATTTGCATATCTTTTCTCAGTTTAATCTCATCCTGATATTCTTTCAGGATGTCTTACATCTTCAGGAAATTTCTTTCTTTTTGAGCTTTTAGAGATTTAATTTCTGATATTTCCTTTTTAATCATTTCAATCGTATCCACTGCTCTCTTGTGTTCCCTTGTGGCGTGTTCCACCAAGAGTTCTGGCATATTCTTGGAGCTACTATTTAGGTTCTTCTCCCATTGTTCGGCTAGATATTTGTCGTCTTCGTTGTTGAAATCAGGGAATACGAGGATTCTTAAGCCTCTGGGGATCAGTTCATTCTTTAATTAGTTATTAAGCGACACCATCTCCCAGTATTTGTCTATCTCTTTCCTTGAAACTCTTTCCAGTTTAATAAATGTGTACCGAAGGTCTTACCGTTTGAAGCTTGAGCTTTTAAATGCATGCGTAGTACTTGCAGAGAAGAGGACCGATGCAGGTAATGGCCACCTGTATAGCAGTTTCTCCTGAAATGAGGCTGTGATAGACCAGTTGTCCATAAAGGGGAAAGTCTATATTCCCTGTGAATTGAGAGTGCCTACCACCGGACCCATTATCCTCATGAAGATTCTCGTAGCAGTCTTGTGTCCCAGTGGGAGAGCCAGGAATTGATAATGTAGTTGCCAACTGCAAGTCTCAGGAATCTCTGATGGATCTTCGAAATGGGGACATGATTGTATGTATCCTGTAGATCCAAGGAAGCTGGGAAGTTCCCTTTCCTTATCAGCAGGCTTACCTTTTGTAGGCAGTCCATCTTGAATGTCTGATTGACCACAATGCTGTTTAAAACCTTTTAGGTACAGGCTAAGTCTGGTTTTTGGCACCAGAAACATGACTGAATAAAATCCTGAGCCTTCAATGCCCTTTGGTACTTTCCGGATTACCTTTTTTTTTTGTAAATTATATTTTATTGGCAATTCAAAATGACAAACGGCGATGTTCTCAAATTACACTTCAACCATAAAATTAATTGCCAATGTTCACTCCACCCTCCCCTCACCCTTGTGCTTTGATACTGTACAAACAAATACTGTTCCAGAACATCCGGGCCATTCTCCTGAACATCGTTACATCTTACTACTTCATGTAAACCAGCATGGCTACCGGGGCCTTCAACCTGGATAAATCATCAGGTCCCTGAAGGGGATCACAATCGGGCCTCCAGATAAGGTGCGTACTAGGCCTATTTACTCATGAACCTCTTGTAAATATGATAGCTTAATTATTTTCCTGTGTACATTTACACACAAGTTTAGAGCAGAGGGCAGAGCAAAGGTCAGGTTACTTGAGAGAAACCAGAATGCTTCTTTCGATTTTTATCTACATGGATGTAAGTGCAACCCATGGATGAACGCCTCTGAAACCGAATGTATTTCTCTGAAGCCTTTCAAAAAAAGAAACTGCACACTGTGATAAATGGAATGGTTTCTTTCCATTCAGCTTCTGCTTTGTTGATGCTCATGGAGCAAACAGAATCACTGTGCATATTTATTTTCCTAGCATTTTAGTATTGTAAAATTAATGAGATGGAAAACTAAGTTGCAATTCAGAATTCATATTTTGTAACAAATTATGTTTTTCTTTTCCCAATGAAAGCAAACCAGTATTGCAGAATTGTATTTTTCAGAGTTCCTGTGCTGTGTGTATAATCGTGCAGAGGCAGATCATTTTTACACTTATAATTTAATTTACACTCTAATTATAAAAACAGTGTCTTAAATTATGATTATGCATGGTCTAGTTTACATCCATTCAACCTTGCAATCAATGGGGTGCATTACTAAAAATGGTCAGTGGCAGCAGAGTCTTTGTTCAAGGGTGAGTGATTGTCATTACACCAATCACAGGTGTTTTTGTCACGCTTACCTGGGTCTCTGCAGGAGCAATGGAGTCCCCGGTCCTTCTCCTGTTCTACACCTCCCTTCTGATAGTAGAAGTCTGGCCTGCCAAAAGAGTGAATTGTTAGGGTTGAACTCAAAGGGATTACTACCCTCCTTCTCCTCCCCGACCCACCTAGGATATCTACGTGCCCTGGTGCGTGCCTCACCTGTGTGTTTAATCTGGTGCGCCCTCCATCCTGCTCTTGTAGGGGCGCTATTTCCTGGAAGCTCCTGCTCAATGCACTGCCTTAGCTCCAAGAGTTCGTATTACCCAGTTTCTGCACTGGGCCTCCAGTTCAGGCAAGTTCGCAGGTAAGTTCAGGTAAGTAAAAGTCTCAATGTTCGTAACTGCCCAGTTACCTCACTGAGCAATTCTGGTGTTTCCGTTCTGCCGCGGTGCTATGTGTCAGTTCACAGCACTGGCCTGTAGCTACTGTGGTAACGAAGATGGCGGAGGATGCTAATGTCTTCTCTCTTTCTTTTCAGGTTTCCCAAGGCGGGTCGTAGCTGCACCTAATGGAGATCAGAGGTTTCTGCTGCAGCGACTAATGTCTTTTCTCCTTCTTTGCAGGATACCCAAGGAGGGCCGTAGGTGTGAGGGCTGATGAACAGCGGTTCCTGATGCCAGCGATGTTCGAGGTGAGTATGAAATGTTCTGCTTCCGAGTGCGTGGCATGGCGATTTACAGGCGCATGTAACTCACTGTAAGCTGACTGTTTTCTTTCCCTCTTTCTTCTCGTTGCAATGCTGACTCCGGACATCGGATGAAACAAATCAAAAGGCAGAAGACTGAGAACCAGGCGGCGGCGGTAAGCATGTGCTCTTGAGCTTACAGGAAGCACACGAAGCACGAGCTGCTCTTCGGGTGTGGCTTTTATAGTCAGCAGCCACGCCCAAACACTAGAATGCCTTGTAACTTCCTGTATGCCAGGAAGTTCTTCAGTTTCTATATTGGAATGGCAGGAAGTGATGCAACAACCAGGAAACTAGTATGCTATTGTTCTGAGAGATAGGGGTGTCTATTCAAAGTGATTGCTGTGAGTGTCTTGAATGCCAGGCTCTTAGCCACTGGGCCCCTACCTGATCTCCCCATCTACCTCCGCTTGTCCCTAAAGGCATTAATGGTTTGAAGGAGACCCTCTGGCTCGTAATCATGACAGTTCTCCCCCTCAAGGCCTCCTTAATGATGTGTTCCCAGGCCCTGGTTTAGTGGGGTTATCTCGGTGGAACATACGTACCAACCAGGAAGCATGGATGTGTGTACTAGGTTCCCATGACCTGCCCTGGGGCCCATATCCATTCCAATCTACCAGATAGTATAGAACCTTTTTTACTACCTTGGAGTCTAAGATGCCTTTGACTTCGAATTCTGATTTGTCACTATCTATTGCTACTGGATGTGGTGCTTTTGGTAACCAAGTTCCTGGGTGTACCAACTTGAGTAATGACACATGGAACACCGGGTGAATTCACATGTGTTGTGGTAAGGTTAACTTCACGGCCACTGGGGAGATTATGGCCTCTATAGTAAATGAACCCAGATATTTGGGGTGAAATTTCTTTGGTCCTTTTAAAGAGATGTAGTTTGACGCTAACCACACTGAGTCCCCTACTTGGTAGCTTGGGGCTTGTTTGCAATGGTAGTCGGCATGCTTCTTCTGTATGTCTTTAGCTGCTAGTAGGTGTTTAACTTCATCCTTAGCGGCCTGCGTAATACGTGCATGCATGGTTTTAACCGCAGGCATTTAAATTTCTTCTGGTGGGTCATAGACGGATGTCCGCAGATTTCATCCAAACAATGTGTAGAAAGGAGTTTGTTGCGTGGAAGAGTGTGGTATAAGAGTGACACACGGGTCAGGCAGAGTCAGGCAATTGACAATAACCACGCACACTTGACAGCCCCTTACCTTCCCCACAGGGATAAAAGGCGGAGCACAAAGGACACGCCGAGCAAGGCCGAATGCATGCGGAGACAGCTACACCAAACCGCCAGTTCAATCGGAGGAGAAAAGCGGCGAGACCTGGAGGGGCCTTTTCAACTCAGACCCGCAAAGCCTCTGAAAGGGAAATCATATGGCCAGGAGTTACAGCTGGCGTGAGCAGCAGATGTCAACGGTACACAGGGGGCCTTCCGAATGGATAACGCAGGCAGCTAAGAAAGCTGGCTGCCGCGATACTATCTTTGACTCCAGAGATCAGAGAAGCCAAGGGGTTCAGCTCAGCTGGTGAGCCAGAGGAAGCTGATAGCAAACCGAACTGTGTTGAGCCCACGGTTGCAAGTAGCAACATTTTGAAAGCAAGCAATTTGCATGAAGCAGACATTGTTTTTGCGTTTGAACTTTAAAGAAAGTCCATTTAAGTTTGAGGTGTAGAGGAGTCTAGCACCACGTGGGCACTCATTCGAAACGCAAGGAATTTGAAATAGAAATAACTTGTGTGTGTGTCTGAACTTTAAAGAGAGCCCAGTTGAGGTCCAGGTGCAGAGAGGTACGGCACCATGTGGGCGCTCATTCGAAAGACCGGGACCTGTTTTGAAACTACGAGAACCAGAGGCCCTAATAAAGGGTGGCGTGAAGCATCAGAGTGGTCCTAAAAGGGTCACGCCAAATCCCTTCTAAAATCGAACATCTCTGACCCGTTGCCAGAGGACAGCTAGGGTAAGGGAAACCCACTTTCCGATAAGATTGTGAACTGTGGAATAAGGCAAGTGTGAACCCGACAGAGGGATGCCGAAAGAAATCTAGGAGAAGGAAAACCCTGCTTTCTGATGAAAATGAGCAATACATGAACTCTGTTAGAAATACATGAACTGTATTAAAGAAAGACTGTAGTGAACCTGACGGAGTGAGGCCCCAAACTGCAAAGAGGATCCGAGCCCGGCGGAGGGAGATCCTGGGGCGAAGAGCAATCGCCCAAGGAGCAAGATCACAGAGAGAACTTTTGTTTGTCATTGTGAATCAGCAGGCCTTCTAAGGCAATACACTTCGTCAGGAAAGAGACTTAGCCTCTGAAGGTTTTGATAATGTTCAACTGGAACTGTGAACCTCATGCTGACTAGGCCCAGGAGTGTGCTGTGCTCAGAAGTCCCGCCTTGTCCCATACTTAGAACGTGGGGAAGGGAGACCCAGCCATACCATCCTGACTTATCATTTTGTGAACACTTCTTTCTTTTCTGGTGAACATTATCCCACACTCTTTTTGTAATTTAGCAGTAAGGGTTGGCAATAGGTTTTTTAGTATAGGTCCTTTTTTATTTGAAAAGACGCCACTAGGACTGCCTCATTATTATTTGATGGTCGTAGCTTGCTCCCGTCTTAGATTTAGGTTTAGATTAGGCGTTTATCTCACCCAATATAAAGTTCAATAAACACACTTAAAATGTGATGACTTGTGCCTGTCTTTACAGTTGCCACCATAAGTTCCTTACAATGTGTGGGGGACCACAGCGTACTAAGTGGGGTGAAAGGAAAGAGTGGACAGAGATGGGGGGTTTTCATACCCCCAATATAGGCATCACTGGTCCCATAGAGAGTTTCCCTCCTCATGAGATCCACCCAATGAATACCACCCCCACAGGGACAATTGGGTAATGGCCTCACCTCCCCGATCCCACATAAAGGGGCTCCCCCATGGGGGCAGTGACAATGACCTGGGATTCATCACACTACCCATCCATGATATTGGGAGTTTGGCCCAGAGTCTCCTCTAGATCACAAAACAACTGTGCAAACAGTGGGCAGTAATTGGCCTCATATAAATCTGCAAAAGACCAGGTCATGCCCAACCCTAAGTATTTTAGATCTTCTCCCCTGAATTTCAAGTGAAAGTGGATCCAGATCTGTATTATCCTCCATCAAATCCCTATCAAACAGGAGGACCATGGACTTCTGGGCATGGTTAGAAACCTGAAGGTGACTCCCTAGCTAATCCACAGGGATATGTCCTCCAGGTGGCCAGGACACAGCCATCACTATTGGATCCAGTTCCTGGGGGTGGACCAGTGCAGGAGGATCACCTGGATGAAATGTCCTCGAGGAGTGGGACACCGACGGGTGAGACACAGTATCCCCCTTCTTTCGACACCTTTAACCCATCCTACCACATAGGATATTCCAAAACACTGCCCCCCCCTTTCAGACACAAACACCTTCGCACAACACGAAAGACAATGGACTAATACCAGAGCCGTTTAACTGACATGTCCCAATACAAGGGTCAGGCAATTGACCACAATCACACACACCTGACGGCCCTTTCCCTTCCCCACAGGGGAGCACAAGAGCACAGGACGAGCAAGACAGACAGCACAAAGTGAAAGCTAACTCAGCACGGCAGTTCAAGTGGAGGAGAAAGATAGTGCATACCGACAGGGTGTTAAGGAGTGAAGCGACCTTGCCCATTCTGACCAAGGCCCGTGAGACCTCCGCAGATGGAATCATAAGACCGCAAACAATAGCCAGTGTGTGTTGCAGCAGATGTCAACGCTACCAAAGACCCTCCTCTGCAGATTACCAAGCCGGGGTGAGACGCTTGTCTCTCTGGTACCAACCTTGACTCCAAAGAGAAAGACAGACAAGCGGTTCATCACAGCCAGTGAGTCGAGGGGAGAGCCGATAACAAACTGAACTGTGTTGAACGAAAAATAGAAAACTGATTATTTGAACTGTGAAAGGCTTAAAGAGCGAGTGATGAAAAAAGGGGAAAACCAGCAACAGAGGAGTCCGGCACCACATGGGTGCTCAAGCAGGAAACTCTGGGCGATTACCCAATGGTAGAAACTACCGTAACCAGAAGGCCTTGGGAAAAGGTGAAAAGAGGTTAAAGTGGTCATACAGGGTCTTGCAAAATCCTCTGTACAGTCAAAAGTCATTGACCGACAAATGATTGTAAAGAAGAGGGAAATGAATCCCGCTTGGTGAAATTAGAGCATGAACAGTATGTTGCAAAGCTTGGCAAGAGTGAACCCGGTGGAGGGATGCTAACAAGAAGAGACAAAGCCTGAAGTCCCATGAACAGTGTGTTGACAGGAGTGGAACCCGATTGAGGGATGTCCGTAGTGAATTGTTTGAAAAGACATTGGCCCTCATTACGACCCTGGCGGAAAGCAACTGACCTGACCGCCATAGCGTAAATAGCGTTTCCGCCATGGCACGACAGAGTAAAGTGCGGCTAATTCTGACCCATCGGGCACGAGCAGTACGATGGCGGAAATGTCCCCAAAACGCCCCTCACCGCCGTCGTACGGCGACCTAGGTGCAATTCCGCCACCGGACATAGCGGTCACCGTAAAGAGCGGCAATCGGAAAATACGGTGACCGTAAATATACGGAAACGGAAGCAAAAACATGGTCCCGGAACGGGAAACAGCACGCCGTACACCTATAAAATCAGAACATTCACACAACCATTGAAAATACTACCCTGAGAGACATCCCAACCCGTCATCCACCCTAGTGAAACCAAAACAAAGGGAAAAGTAGCGAAAAAAGCGTGCGACCGCAAGCGGCAGGTCCACTTCTCACGTGAGGAACTCACGGTGCTCACAGAGACCCTCCAGGAGAATGCTGCCGTCGTCTTCTCGATGCAAATGACCAGGACGGCACTTGCGAACAAGAAGGCCATATGGGCCCTGGTGGCACAGCGGGTAAGTGCGGTGGGGACCGCACCCCGCAACCCACAGCAATGCAGAAAGCGATGGGACGACTTGCGGATACGCGTACGGAGCATACTATCCGCCAACCGTAACATTGCCACAGCTACCGGGGGAGGATCGGAATCACCCATCAAGCTGACCCCCTGGGAAGAAATCTGTGCCTCCACCATTGGAATGGAGACCATAGAGGGAGTCGGAGGGATGGAGAAAGGAGTGCAGACATCCGAAGAATCAGGTAGGTGGCCCAAATAAAACTATGCGAAAACCACAATGTCCAATCATGTGAAGTACCATGTGTCCACATAGTGCAACAGAAACACATGTCCAGGAGAACGTCCACTTACATTGGCCTGATAGCGGACATTAAAAGTCAAATTAAATAAATAAATAATTAAAATTCCTAAAAACACCCTCTACACGTGCAGCAGGCACCCCCTAACTGCAGGCTGCAATACAACTGCACCCTCAATCCACACAAAAAAGAAACCACCTCCAAGGCCCTGACCCAAATCACCCTCAGGTACCACCCCAATGCATGTGATACATTGCCATTCCAATTTCCACAGACCCATTAATAACGCTCGCCCTCCTTTACTCCACCACAGGGTCCGATTCAAACGACGAGCTCCAGGACACCCCTACCAGCACACCTGCAAAGAGGGCCAAGACCAACGGCCAAAGACCCTCCACCTCAGCTGCACGCATCAAGACACGGCAGCAGCACAAATCAAGTGGCAGCACACAGGAGGGGACTTCAACAGGCACCCCAGCAGCCAGCATGGCCACAACACCACCACCACCACAGGCCCCCCCAATGGATGCCACAGAAGGCACTGCTTCTGGTGGCAGCAGCACCATAGGTGACACTGCATTAATGGCAGCATGCTCCGACACAGAAAACGGTGATGTCGATGTACGATCCATCCATGACCTGTCTCAATCCCCCTGTTTGTTTCATCCCGTACAACATGAGGATACCACGCAGGGGCACTCACAAGACGACGAGGCACTCACAAGACGACGACTGGCCATCCCCCACAAGCCCTGTGTCAAGGCAACATGAGGTGATCAGCCCCTCTGTGACACCACCGCAAATGTCCATGGCCCAGCAGAGGCAACAGTCCCTCGACCAGGTGATCGTGCAACAGCAGCAACTGGCCACGCTCCTCAAGGACCATGCTGATGAATGTGGGGGTACCAAGGCAGCCATAGAAACATGTACAGAGACACTAAGGGCAGAAATGGAGAGAAGCACCGAGAGCCTGAGAGTACAAATGGAGAGAAGCACCGAGAGCCTGAGAGTACAAATGGAGAGAAGCACCGAGAGCCTGAGGGGGGAACTGCATGCGACATCCAAAGACGTATGTGCTGAACTTGCCGCTGTGCGCCGTGTGCTCACTGAGCTCTCACAAACCCTTAGGGACATGCATGGACGTGAGCAGGCAGAGACATCATCCGTTGCAAGTTCCGTCCAGGGCAGCCCCCAACGTAGATCTGGGAGGAACCTGCGCTCCGCAGGCAGGGGTGCCCCTGATACCCAGAGAGGGGGCTTGCAATAGCGTCTGCCCACTGACAATGAGCATCCTTGGACACTGGTGTTCGGGGGGGAGGTAGGAGGGTGGAGGGGGTGTGTTGGGCTTACTTTGGTGGCGGGTCGATGGGGTGTGTAACACAATTTCACATATGCTATAAACATTTCACAATCATCCAATGAGATGTGTGGACATTGATCTTTGTGTACGAGGCCATCATAGGCGTACAGTCCATATTGTGCATGTTCCAGGCACACACAGTGCCACAACTCCCGTGTCCATGTATCAACCACCAGGCGTGAGTGCTAGAAGCATGAATCTATGATAATCTGACGAATTTCACGGCCCTCCTGTGCCTCGCGGACTCCTTGAGGTTCTGCCACATCCCCACCCACATCATGACCATATTCTGGTGCTTGCAGTTCTGCGTCAGGGGGCATGGGCACATTTCTACGTATGCACATGTTGTGTAGCATGACACATGCCATGACCATCTTAGCAACCTTCTCATGGCGGTACAGGAGTGCCCCGCCAGACCTGCTGAGGCAGCGGAAACGACCCTTCAGTAGGCCGAATGCCTGTTCTATGACTACACGGGTACGTGAGTGGGCATGGTTGTAGTCCTCCTCATGCTGGTCCTGTGGGTTCCGGAGTGGTGTAAGGAGCCATCTCTTCAGTGGATACCCGGCATCACCTGTATGTGGACAATAAAGGATGTTTGAGGAATGACATTGCTACGTAAGCACCCCCCCCCCCTTCCTGGCAGGTCATTGCCGCATCACATACCCCACATTATCATGCATGAAATGAGACTCACCGAGTAGCCAGGATCTGTTCCCTGCATGTCGCTCCATGTAGCGTGGTATTGTAGAGTTCCGTAAGACCATGGAATCATGGGTTGATCCAGGAAATCGGGCACAACAATGTGTAATGATCCTGTTTGAGTCACACACCATTTGTACATTAAGAGAATGATATTGTTTTCGGTTGCGGTACTGGGCCTCCATGGCATGTGGGACAACCAATTCCACATGGGTGCAGTCGATGGCACCAATGCAACCCGGTATGCCGGCAAGTGCATGGAATCCCACTTTTGTGTTCGTAATTTCCTGCTCTGAGCGTGGTAGAGAGATGTAGTCGTCTGCGTGCTTCAGGAGGGCATCGAGCACTTGCAATAGTGTCCGTGACAACAGTGGCTGTGAAATGCCATGCAACTGTCCGACTGTGTGCTGGTAGGTGCCTGTGGCCAGGAAGTGGAGTACAGACACCACCTTCAGTAGGGGTGGGATGGCGGTTGGGCTATCTATCATGCTGACAAGGTCAGCGTGTGTCATGTCCACAATGGCGGTTATGGTGTCCCGGTCCAAACGGTAGAGGGTGTGGATCTGCTCATCAGTGAGGTTGAACGGATGTGCTCGGAGGCGTGGGATTGCGGGCTGCCTGCGTGGTGGTAGTGGCTGTGCTGGTGGGCCTTGCTGGCCCTGCCTTGCCCTCCTCCTCCTCCTGCGTCTCCTCTGTGCGGCCGGTTGTTGTAGTAGTTGGTGTTTGTCTTCTTCTTGAAGTTGGAGTACTTGCAGTGCTATCAGGTCCCCCAGGGCCAACATCGCAAGTCCTGCCGGTAGCATTTTGGAGTGGGTGTGGTTGTTGGAGGGGGTTGGGTGTGCAATTTATGTGTTTCCAAGCTGTATAGCCTCCACCTGTGGTGATTCATTCCACCTGTGCAAGCTGCAATCCCCTTTGGGCGAGCACGTCCCGCACACAACGCTGCAAATCGACGCATGGCATCTTGCTATTACAATCATGTATTTCATCCCGATGGCAGTGAGATATTGCTTCATATGTTAATTCTGCTATGCTCCCATTGTTTCACATACTATCTTTGCAGTCGGGAACAAACTTGTTGAAGGGTCCCTGGAATGTAGTACTCGATTAACGGTGGACCCTCATGCAGCGCTGTACCGCGGTTCACCGACGGGCGGGGCGTCCCATTTGTGAGTGTAGCCAGTTGCCATTTTCACACACTGCCGCACTAAATGGATGGATTTGTGATTTCAAGCGGTCACAGATGCCTTTTCGACGTGATGTTGCAAATGAGGAATTCGAAGGACAGCGCTTTCGGTTTCCAGCTAGCGGCGAGGAGACGCCCACAGGTCTGACTGCAGATAGAAAGTTCTATTGTTTAATGTCCTTGGGACAGGGGCCATGCCGAGAATGCAATGATTGATATGAATAGTATGGGATGCGCAATAGCGTAGTGGAGGATAAGGCAGGACGTTCCCAAATACATGTTACTTCACAACACTAGAATTCCGGCCTGCAGCACAGTGGATTTTGCAGACTGCATTAAGCACAGATTCAATGGAAATTTCTAATGTTATGTGAGTAAATAATCAGGCGTTTTTATACCGGGATGAGGGAATGATGTATGGATGCATGGACAGATGATTTAATAGAGAGTCTGCCATGTACATGGCTTTTTGGAATCTATCAACTTCCTCTGCGCTATGTGATGCAGGGCTGCCATAGTGGGACCATCGTCTATCTGCCCTTGTTGAACCCTCCCTGTCTCGACGCGCCTTCAAACACTTGTGTCTATGCACGTTACTAATCCCATCTAATGGATTCTGTTTTAACAGACGCATGCACACAAACACTCGTTTGTAATCGTGTTTTCACCTCGATTTATATAGTTATGATTCGCAAGTGATTATTGGGTGCAAATGATCCTTTTGAGTGGGCTAGCATGCATATGGCTGTGGATTTAGTGTGATCTTTGAAGTGAGTAATTCAAATGGAGTTCAGATGCCCATACTATTCTTTTTCGTTTCATTTGGGTGACGGGTATCTCCTCCCCTTTTGCCGCTGCCATCTGTATGCAACTCCTGCAGATGGCTTTTACTCCCGACACCTGCTGCTTCGTGTTAATCAGTGGAGCACCATTACGATCTTATGGGACGATCGCCAATGGCCCACATGCCCTTACGCAGTACTAGTGGCTAGGAGCAACATTTCGAGCTTTCAGCTGGACTAGTGCCTACCTAATGGGACGGCCCTGCGGTTCTAGGCGCTTCCATGTTGCCTTTTTGAACGTGGATGTAGCCCCTGTGTACCATGGAGGAACAGGGCGTCACACAAGAAGAAGCTGGTCATTTATTGCGGATGCAGCCCACAATTATGAGATATGATTTGGAGTTCATGACCTAATAGCTGTATGGCCCGGGTGATTTTGTTGTGCATTAAATTTTGATTATGATATTGACCTTGTAGCGTTATTCTTTGCAAGTAATGTAGCATATTCCTATTTGTGGAGCGATGTTTTGTGAGGAGATCTGCTTTGGGTTCGGCCTTCTGAGCATAGTCGCGTGGTACTGTACTGGGCGCGTTTGCCTACGAAGGCCAGTAAGGTCAGGGATAGGGGCTGCCATTATGACTGTTTTAATGATGTCATGCTCATGGGAGGGGGATTGGCTTTTGTGTAACAGATGCCGGTCAGCCAGGTGGATTGGTGGAATGATGTGATTTTCAGAATATGGCTGGTCACAGGTGCCTGTGTTTGCGTGCGTTTCTTGGAGGGAGACTGAGGTCATGTCCATTGGAATGGCTTCTGTATTCGTGCCATCTGTGCCCTGCTGCTCCCATTGGCCCCTCTTGAGATGTGCCTGGCTGCTCAGTCACTCTGCCAACTTGTGTGGTACATGCTTATGCTGCTGGTTGGTTTGTTTACTGGCAGGAGTACAGGGCTGGTGCAGTCTCACTCAGGATACTGCTTTGTATGTTGCCTTGCACTGGTGTCAAGCGATGGGGGGCCTGTTTTTGTTTGTCTCAGTTTTCAGTTCATGTTGCTGTACTTGGAGCTTCACATGCCTGTGCTGCATCAGTACGGCAATGGTGCCATGGCTAATATGGATGGCCACTCACAAGGCACTTGGAGCCCCTACATTCATTTGTTCGTTGGCATGCATGGGTGACTTGTACATTTCACTGGTTGCATTGTTTGACTTCATTGCACCTACGAGGAGTTGTGCAATGTGGCCAGGGAGTGGTGTGCAGGCACTCAGTAAGGCCTTTTACGGTTGGTTTGCGATGCCGTACTTATCACCATGGCGGAATGGTACTTTCCGCCATGCTTGATGGCGTTAGGTACATGTCCGCTAGGGTCAGAATTCCCGTAACGTTGCGCCATGGTGGTAATTACGGTTTCGCAGTGCGCGCGTGCGCGTACTTGGTGCAGTTAGCGTTGGCGTTCACTACGGTGTCGCTAATGGCATCGTACTTTACGGTGACGGGTCATAATCGCAACGGGCGGTATTCGATGGCGGTATTGCATTTCCGCCATCGTTTTTCGATTTCCGCCAGGGTCGTAATGGGGGCCATTAAGATTTGTGAGTGCATGAAGTATTGTAAGACCAGGGGAAGTGGATTGTCCCCCCTCGGCCTTTGGATCTGAGCCCGATCGATGGAGACCCTGGGGTGAAAAGTCATCACCACAAAGCTCATTTGGAAAGGAACTTTGTTTGTTTTGTTGAATACATTAGGCCCTTGAAGGCAAGAGACTTTTTATTGAAAAGAGACTTAACCATCGAAGAACTTGATTGCTGGTACAGAACTTGCGGCTCATGCTGGGAAAGCTCGAGGGTGTGCTATGCTCAGGAGGTCCACTTTGTCCCGTGCTCAAAACGTGGATAAGGGAGACCCCTGGCAATCACATCCTGACTTATTATTTGTGAACACTTCTTTCTTTATTGAAAACCCTATCCCACACTCTTTCTGTAATTAGTTTTAAGGATTTGGCAATAGGTTTTTTTAGTATAGGCCTATTACTTTGACAAGACGCCACAAGGACTGCCTTATTTTTCATTTGATGGTCACAGCTTGCTCCCATCTTAGATTTAGGTTTAGGTTAGGTGTTTTTCCACCCTGCATTTACTGTTGCAACCCATTATGGGCAGTGGTCTTGCTGGAGCCAGGGCAGGCGCCGGTGTACTGTTGCATTTGCCTGTGCTGGAATGGCCGTCGGAAGGTCCTGCTCCTGCTCTGCTGTTTTGCCCGTTCTTGCTTCTCCCGTGGCTCTGGCTCCGTGGGGTCACGTGATCGGATATAGACGAGCTGTGCCTGAGATCCAGTGCATCGCTACTCTTAGCCAAGACGCTTTATAAGTACGGCTTCTAGGGAATTTCTCTCCTGTTTCTATAGCTATTCTGCTAACTTCCTTGTCAATTCACAGAACACGCTCTCCTACGGTATCCCTCGCTGTGTGCTATCACCCACGGCTGCCGCTCGAATCCTACAGCATTTCCCAGCTACTACATTCAGAGACTTCCTTCGCCTGTGGCCACCCACGGCTGCTGCCCGAATTTCACAGCATTTCCCAGCCACCACGTTCGTAGGCTGGTTACAGGGTTCCTCGGGTCCGCAGCTTATTGTAGGACTCCCCAAATCCTCGCTTCTATCTGACATCCTCATTCGCTTCACGGGGAGATGCTCATGGTTTCTTTGATCTTGTAGCTTGTATAAAGATATCGGCATTCCGAACCGGATCTTCAACAACTCATCACGTGGATTCAGACCACGGATCATCTACCGTTAGAACCCACGTCTTTCATTTAGGTTACAAGAAAGATAGCAGACCCACATTCCTCAACCACAAGCTCTGTACTAACTTCTCTCTCTATCTTCATTCCTTCCTATTTACCTTGTCAGACTTCCAGGAGAGAATCCTCTACACAGTTACAAGCTCCCCACAGACATTTCTCTAAACTTACACAGGTGCAGATGTCTTTAGATGTCTTTCTATATTTCTTTCTCTGTGCGTTCTTCTACGCTCCAAACGACTTACTAGTGTCATTTTCCCTCTAGGCTTCACATGGATGTCATCTCCTGAGGGAATCCAGCCAGAAGACCCTAACCTTCGCATCCCCGAGAGATATCTCTCGTAGACCTGCGCACTCAATCCTGCACAGGGTTTTTTGCCCCAGAGGGTTTCCCTGGGGGGTTTGCCTTTCTCTGTTTCCTGTTTCTATCTGGCGGAGGACAACAAGGTCCCAGGGGGGGGGGGGTTCTCGCTGTCGTCAAGGACTGGTCATCTGTCAAGGTTAGTGGATCTCTGCCTCTATACCAAAAGAACATGACATTTACAGTTTAATAAACACCCTTGAACTGTGATCACTTGTGTCTGTCTTTAATGTTGCCACCATGAATTCCTTACATGTGTGTCAGGAGTGGGTTGTGACTCAATTCAAACTAATTGGAGAACCCTACATTTTCAAAAACTTAGTAAGAGAGCCTCTAGCCCTTCCATCGCCACCAAGGAATCAATAAGGTTTGATATCTGTAGGCGTAGGGAGGCTATGTTTCCACCTGGGAAAGCAGGAATGATTCCTACAGATTTATGTTTGATACCCCCTCCGGGGTGTTACATTCAATGAGCCCCAAAATCTGGCCGAATATGGAAGTTCGGGATAACGTCTTAGCAGGCGTTATTGATCCCGACTTTCGGGGAGATGTGGAGGTTCTCCTACGAAACCAGGGCGAGATCCCTTTTGAGGTACATCGGGGAGATCAAATTGCCCAGAGAATTTTGGAAAGAACTCTAAAGAAAGTGAACCAGATAAAACAGAAAGAGGTAACTTAGGCTTTGGGGAATATGATAAATCGACTAACATCGAAGAAAGGAAGGGAGAAGAACCCACCATCTATCCCGAATTACCCTTCACCCAGCGAAATGATCCCGCTCTCGATGAAGCGTTTTTACAAGCCATTCCAGAAGAAGAAGGCTTCGCGAAGGGGAGTCCTTTTTTCTTTCTAAAACAAGGATTGCTTTACAGAAGAGAAACCTCCCCAGAAGGTATGGTAAAAACACAATTGGTAATACCCAAAAGCCACCAAAAGGTTGTATTGGAAATCACGCATTCCCATCTTACTTGGGGGCATTTAGGACAATCTTAAACCTAGGCGCATATTAGTGCAAAGTTTTACTGGCCAGGTATCCACGCCGATGTAAAGACCTTCATCCAGACGTGCAAAATATGTCAAAAGACCAGCACGCACATCCCGTCACCTGCCCCTTTGAACCCGCTGCCGATCATAGAAATCTACTTTTCAAGAATTGGTATGGACATAATTGGACCACTTGAAACATCCAGATTAGGCAATAAATACGTCCTTTTGATCCTGAATTATGGAACCCGATATCCCGAGGCATTCCCGGTGCGAAATAATACCACCCAACAGATCCGTAAACATCTTCTACCGTATTTCTCCAGGGTCATATTCCCAAGGAAATACTAACGGACCAGAGCTCGAATTTTATGAGTAAGCTTATGGCGGAAGTCAAAGAGCTACTTCACATTACCACCTTGCGAACTTCTGTGTACTATCCCCAAACCAATGACTTGTTAGAAAGATTCAATAATACCCCAAAACTCATTCTACGAAAACTGGTAGACAAGGATGGGAAAGACTGGGACCGAATGGTGCCATGGGCACTATTTGCAGTGAGGAAAAACCCCCAAGCTTCAACAGGTTTCTCTCCCTTTGAATTACTCTATGGATGAGAACTGAGAGATGTCCTCGACATGCTCTGGGAAACCTGGGAAGAATGAGAGGAGGACCCTATTCCCATATCACAAACCGACACCTAAATGCGAGAACATATGAAGTTGGTGTGAGACTTAGTTTTGTACTCATATGGAAAAGCCCAGAGCCAACATAAGACCGCTTATGACAAGAAAGTGAATCTAAGATCATTTTGCATAGGACAAAAAGTACTGGTCCTCTTACCAAACTCAGAAAACAAGCTTGTCTCCAAATGGCATGGACCTTACAAGATAGTAGAATGAATGGGAACCTGTACTTATAGAGTAGCCCAACAGAAAACAGAAAATTCAATAATATCATGTAATCTCTTGAAAGAGTGGAAAGAGAACCCGTCAACCACACATGCCAAAGTATTAGCCTGTTTGGTTCCCAATGACATAGACAACGTTGATTGAATTCCTTTCTGAGCTGTCTACTCAACACCAAAAAGATCTGAAAGATGTAGTAATTTCATTTCCCGATGTATTCTCGGAAAAACCAGGAAGAGTAAAAGGTACATTCCTCTTTATTAGAACACCTAAAGTAGTACATTAAAAACCAGATCGACTCCCAGAAGCCCGTAAACAGATAGTGATTGAGGAAGTCAACAAAATGTCCATGGTCCTCTCCTATCGTTTTGGTCACTAAACCTGAATGTTCCTGGAGATTCTGTATAAACTTCTGTCAAGTTAATGCCACATCGGACTTTGATGCCTATCCCATGCCATGTATCGACGACCTAATTGATAAACTAAATTGAAAAAGCAGCCACCTTTCTTTCTAGCCTAGATTTAACCAAGGGGTACTGGCAAGTTCCCGTATATGGACCAGATAAGGAAAAGACTGTGTTTTCCACGCCGCTAGGATTGTTCTAATTTAAAGTCCCCCCTTTCGGTCTACACGGTGCACTAGCCACTTTCCAACACCTCATGTATAAAATCCTACAAACCTATTCTGATTTCTGTGGAGCTTATATTGACGATATTTAATTTATGGGAGAACCATCTCTTGCATCTTTATACCATCATGAAAGTATTCAGAAATGCTGGCCTAACTGCTAATCCAGCTAAGTGCAGATTGACCCAATCAGCCGTAAAATATCTTGTCTTTGTCGTAGGGAACGGGGATGTACAACCTCAAAATGAGAAGGTAAACGCTGTCTTAGATACACCAACTCCCAAGACCAAAAGAGATCTTAGAGCTTTTCCCAGGTTAATAGGATACTACCGAAGGTTTATCCCCAACATTTCAGACAAAACAACCTGGCTGGCAGATAAACCTAAGAATGCCGAACCCCAGAAATTTCATTGGAATGACGAGGATGAGATATGTTATAACACTTTCAAGCAGACAATGTGTCAGAACCAAATCCTAAAGGTGGTTGACTTCTCCGAAGAGTTTGTCTTACAGACTGATGCCTCCATTACATGGTTAGGAGCCGTCCTGTCCCAGGTTTGCAATGGATTGGAACCTCCCATATTATTCACCAGCCGCAAGCTGTTCCCACATTAAAATAATTACACTGTATTGGAACTGGAGGCGCTGGCCATCAAGTGGGCCATTATCCATCTTAGGTACTACCTATTGGCACGAATGTTTACACTCATTACCGATCACTCATCCATAGTTTGGATTAGCCAACGCAAAGACTCCAACCCTTGGGTCATGCGATGGTTTCTAGACCTACAACCCTATTGTTTCACTGTGGAACACCGAAAAGGAAAAGACCAGGAAAATGTAGATTTTCTTTCCTGGTTCCCCTGTGAAACAAATGTGGCTACATCGCATGGAAGAAGGGTATGTGAGAAACGTGAAGGTGTCTCTCTAGATAGTCACTGGGGATCTGTCATCCAAGTGGCCAGGGCATGGCCTTCGCTATTGGATCCAGTTCATGGGGGCGGGCCAGTGAGGGAGAATCACCTAGATGGGGGGTCCTTGGGGAGTGGGACACAGACGAGTGAGATGCAGTATCCCCCTTCTTTCAACACCTCTTCCCCATCATACCACGTAGGATATTCCAAAACACTGCCCCCCCTTTTCTGAATGGAACCGTTTGCACAACACGAAAGACAACTGTCTAACAAAAAAGCTGCCCCTAAGGTGGTGACCTTTCCTATAAGGCTAGGGCAGTCCAGCAGATAACCAATAATCCCCCTGGGGTGGAAACTTGCAGTGGAGGACTCCCTTCTTGGGGATAGGGACGTTTACCCCATGACTCACCTTCCTAATCCCCCTACATTTAACACCTTGAGCTCTTCATCACATCTTCACACTTTAGCTTATAATACTAAAGTACTATATTGTAGCACAAGTGCTTCTCCGAGTACTGAGGCAAAGAGGCCCGAGAAGACTTGAAGACTGAGAAAGGACTTTACCAATCCACCAGGGAGGAACTGGTTACATTGTATAAAAAGAGACAATGGGCCTCATTACAAGGTCTCCGGTCCGGAATGCGGTGATTCTGTGGTGGCGGTAATAAAGTTTCCGCGTCCGCAAGGTTGCGGAAAGATTGGCCGATTACGGGCTGTCGGTCGCACGCACCACACGGATGCAGAAACGGTGTCACCGTCACCACGTAAACACCCACGGAAATGTACATAGCGTCCCCACAAGCAGTGTAATAACCGTGTCTGCCGCCGTCATCACGGAAGCGGAAATACCATGACCGCGAAAACCGGAAATAGAGGGGCGGCCATCATATAAAGCACAATCCACTGCCATCGAGAGTCAGCACAGGTTAAATCTGCACAGTGAGAAGCCAAAAAGGACCACCAGCATGTCAGCCAGGATCCCTGCCCATAGACAATACAAACAGCACTTCAGCGAGGCGGAGCTAACTGTATTGGTTGACCACATCGTGCAGCATGCCAAAATGCTGTTTAGTGCAGACCAACAGCGTGCAACACAGCAGCGCAGGAAGGAAGTGTGGGCGGAAGCTGCACGTAAGTGCACAGCTGTGGGCGTGACTGCAAGGAGCGTCAAGGACTGCCACAAGAGGTGGGACGACCTCAGACTGAGGGTGCGAAACCTAATCTCAACACACCGGCAACGTAGCAGTGGGACAGGTGGAGGGCCCCCTGAGGCTGCAAACATGGGAGGAGCGCTGCAGCAGTGTCCTCCACCTTGAGGCCATCCATGGTATCGGGGATGCTGAGGCAGGAGTGAGCCCACCTGCAGATGCTGGTAAGTGCACAAATATGAATGCCATATAAGTACTTGTTGAGGCCAGGAGTGCTCCAATGGACCCATTAACAACCCCCCCCAGCCAGTGCATGAGTGCCCCAAAGGACCCATTAACAACCCCCCACCCCCCAGCCAGTGCATGAGTGCCCCAAAGGACCCATTAACAACCCCCCACCCCCCAGCCAGTGCATGAGTGCCCCAAAGGACCCATTAACAAACCACCCAACCAGTGCATGAGTGCCCCAAAGGACCCATTAACAACCCCTCCCAGCCAGTGCATGAGTGCCCCAAAGGACCCATTAACAACCCCCCCAGCCAGTGCATGAATGCCCCAATGGACCCATTAACAACCCCCCCCCCAGCCAGTGCATGAGTGCCCCAAAGGACCCATTAACAACCCCCCCCAGCCAGTGCATGAGTGCCCCAAAGGACCCATTAACAAGCCCCCCCCCAGCTAGTGCATGAGCGCCCCCAAGGACCCAATCATGACCCAGACGATGATCAACATCCCTACAATACATGACCGTCAACAATCATATGCGTGTAAATGCAAATGTTCACCGATCAACCTGTCTGATGCATGTGATGCACCCATCAGGTACCACCACACAGCAAATAGCATGCCCTCTGTGTCCCCACAGCCATTTCAAGTGACAGTGACACTGCACGACAGCCGAGGCAATCGGAACCTGCATGTGTGCAAGCCAGCGCCCCTGCCCAGGCGGATGCTGCTAGCAGCCCAGCAACTCTGCCACCAGTTGCATCTGGTGCACATGTACCGGCCACTAGCAGCACCATCTCCACCATCTCCACACTGCCTGCAGCAACACAGGTGCCACGGGCACCCATCATGCCTACACAACCCACCCCAGAAAATATCTGCACTGTGGAGGAGGCTGCAGGCAGCAACAACAGTGCCCCAGCACTGCAGTCTGATTTAGGGCCACAGGGGGAGGTGCCCAACCTGGATGACTTGGCATCCTTCCATGAACTCCAGTTCAGCCCAACATTTCTAGCCAGTCCGATGAGGTCGCCAACCCCCTCAATGGCTGAGCTCAATGCCCGCATGTAGCGGATGGAGGACCAGCAGGCTACCCCCACCCAGCTAGTGGAAAGGCAGCTTGAGGAGTCCAGGCTGCAGAGGGAAAGAGCTACAGCACATCTGTGCGTCGGCTTTCAAGGTCAATTGCACGCTTTGCCACCACCATAGTTACCTTGGCACGCCATGTGTGGGAGGGCAATAGCAACACTTCCAGTATTGCCGAGTCTATGTTGCTTGCCCAGCAGGCATATCTGGGACATTTGCCACCAATTCCAGCAACAGTGCCATCCACTACCACTACCCCATTCAGCTCCACCTCTGCCAGCCCACGGAGGCGCTCAAGTCACCTAACAGGGCCCTCTGGCAAGGATGGCCGTGGGCAGAAGCGGATACCACAAAATGTAGGGCAAATGCCGACTGTGATTCTGATTTGGTTAAAACCAAAAAACGTCTGTAATTGCTACAGTCTATAGATACGAATGCAATTCTCTATATATGAGCAATGTTTTACCTCACTTCATTATATGCAGTAAGAATAACATCTAGGGAAACTCATATTGAAGTGAGGATCGTCTTTATGTTGGTTTAAAAACACAATTTGTGAGTTTTTATACATTGTGTTTGTATTTGTGTTTCTTCTTTTTTAAACTTCGATGTGTGCGGTTGTTACACAATCCCGGGGTCATTAAAGATTTTATAACCCAGTGGATGTGTACACACCCAACCACTACACTACCGAGTGTAAACCTGGCTATTTGTCTCTTCCAATACAGACACATAGTGGAAGAGAGTGGTTGAGGAGCATGACTTCAACAAGGCTGAATGTTATTAACAACATCTAGAAGTAAATAGTTTATTTTCTTATTCTGTCTCCTATTTGTAAGCGACACACCAGTGCTACACAGGGACAGATTTGGGTAGGAGGAAGGGATATCTAGAAATTCAACTCTATCCCTTTCTGTCCTCTCTCACAGCCTTGTTGTGTCTGCGAGTGGCAAAATCCACAGCAGTCCTTTGTTGTCTCCCTTCAAAACAAATTCTGACCTCAACCACAGTAGTTTTATCCATAAAGCAGGCGGGTTGCCTGCTTTTGGAGATCAGACGTGTTTTGGTTTTAACCAAATCAGAATCACAGTCAGCATTTGCCCTACATTTTGTGGTATCATGTTCATAGAGTAAGGGCACTTCCCTGTTAACTCACTCTTTCGGCCCCCCCATTTTTTGTAAATCGTGGGCAGAAGCGCACACGCAAATGATGGCATGTCTGTTTGGCACTGCAGGACACATGGGGACAAGAAGGGTGAAAGGGGGTGGGTACGTTTGGGTGGTGGTGGAGGTCCATTAGGGAGTTAGTGATTTGGGGCCTGGTTGGGGGTGGGTACGTTTGGGTGGTGGGGGAGGTCCATTAGGGAGTTAGGGATTTGGGGCTTAGCTGGGGGTGGGTAGGTTTGGGTGGTGGGTGGGCACGGGTGTACAGCTTCCCTACCCAATGCACCTTCTTCCCTGTTATAATGTTAAAAATATAACATCATTGAAACAAACATTCATGAGTGGACATCCATCATTTCATTTTCTGTCCATCAATTTATTAAGTGGCATTGTCATATCCATGCAATGCTGTCAATGTGCAGTCTTTCAAAAGTAAATGCGAATCAGTGTATCCTGTGCTCGTTGTCCATCTTGTGCACCCCCAGGAGGAGATGCAGCCATCCCATCCCCATCCCCATCTCCATCCCCGTCTTCATCCTCTGCCTCTCGGGGCAGCGGAATGTTCCTGTGCAAGCACAGATTGTGCAGCATGGCACAAACAAGTGTGATTTTACCCATCTTCACTGGGCTGTAGAGCAGTGATCCGCCAGATCTGCTGAAGCAGCGGAACCAGGCCTTCAGTAGTCCAAATGTCCTCTCAATCATGCCACGTGTGCGGATGTATGCCCTGTTGTATGCCTCCTCATGCCTGTTCCTTGCCCTCCATACAGGCGTCATCAGACATGGCGTGAGTGCATATCCAGCATCACCTACATGGGATGTAGATGTGGGGGATATGCCAGTGTTTGTTCTATCATGTCTTCATCAGATACAGTGCAATCATGTGTCAATGATCTTTCATCCATATGTGGCAAGCAGTGGTTGGACCGGTGGTTGATTGCCATTCCTGGGTCATTGTAGTGGATGTTGGCATCTGGACATTGACCAGCAAATTGATGTGCATGTGTAGTTGCCCCTGCGGGAAATATTGGTTGGTAAGTATGGCATTGTGCACTGATGTACACACATGGCGGAGTCAATCAATTGACTGTGATGATGTTGTCGATGCAGGATGTCTCATGTGCAGGCATCATATGCATTGGGGGGGCATTGGTGCATATTGTGGGTGGATGTATTGAGTGGCTCCAGGTGTATGGGTCAGTGGTAGTAGTGGCTGTGTGTGTCATGTGACAGGGTGTGTATGGGCACACTGTGGCAACCTGTCATGTGTAGCTTTGTGGTGTATTGGTTATGCTGACTATTCACTCAATGGGTGGGGGGGATGCATGTGCAGTCGTAGCAGCCCACTCACATAAGTCATTGCCCTGGACACAAACCCCACTTCCACAGGAACTGTGCATTGGCAGTTTTACTCACCCAATAGCCATGTGCTTTGTCCAGCGTAGCGTTCCATGGCAATGTCGAATTGCGCAGAACCATTGAGTCATGTGTTGATCCCAGAAAACGTGCGCGGCAATGTGTTACGACTTGTGTGGCATCACATACCATCTGTACATTCAGTGAGTGGTACAGTTTCCTATTGCGGTACACCATCTCGATAGCACGTGGTACTGTCAGCTCTATGTGGGCGCAGACTACTGCACCTATGCAATTTGGCATGCCTGCAATGGCATTGAAGGCCAACTTGGTGGCAATGACCTGGGCAAGGGTACGGGGTAGGGCTATGTGTTCAGACACATGGCGCAACAGGGCATCCAGTACCTGTACCAGTATTTTGGAGAAACAGGGTTGTGAAAGCCTGTGCAGCTCATCAACTGTGTGCTGATAAGTTCCGGTGCCAAGGAAATGCAGTACCGACACCACCTTCAGGAGGGGGGATGGCGGTGGTGATGTCAATGTGGCTGCTGATGTCGTCCTCTATCATGGTGGTGATATACATGATTGTTGGACGGTCCAGCCAGTATAATGTGTGGATCTGTCCTGGGGTCAGGTTCCAGGGTGAGGCCCTGATGCAGGGTATTGTAGGCTGCCTGCGGGGTCATGCCGGCTGGACAATAGGGTTTGGCATGGGTGCAGGGTTTGCTAGGTGCCGCCTGCGCCTCCTCCTCCTCTGCACCATTACTGCCATCATGTGCAGTGCTGCCTGTTGGCTCAATAGCCCCAGTCCCAATGCTAATCAAGCTGCTGCCTCCATAGTTATGTTTGGAGTTGGCCTGGGTGTGGCCCTTTTGTAGGCTCCCAGTGGGCTGCTGGGTCCAGCTGGGCTCATTTGGGGCACCTGTGGCCTAATGTAGATCACAGGCACTGTTTAACATCATGTTCGCGGTGGCGGCGATACCGCCACCGTGGTCACGGTTTTAGCGCTATTTTTGTGGCAGTGTTTCCATGTCCATGCTACTCGTAATCCATGCGGTGTTTCGTATTGCCGGTAACGGGGGCGGTTTCCATGCAGGTGAAGTTTACAGGTGCCTTGACTCCGCGGTGGCGGTTTATAGTGGTGGTATTTCCCGGGTCCGTAGGTCATAATTTTGCGATTGCGGAAACGGAGCCGGTATGGTTAGAACGGCAGAGTTAAGTCCGGACCGGAGACCTTGTACTGAGGCCCAATGTACTTTCAGCCGGCGTCGGACAGGCTGGAAATGATAGCTGTGTTTTGAACGGTCCAGCCCGAAAGATTCAAAGCAGTCGAGAGGACAGGAAACTAGGACAGCTGATCCAGACCACAAATAACTTTGCTGAACAGAGGGAGTCCTTATCAGGCCAAACGAGGACGGGCAACCCTGGGAAGAAACAGCCAGAAGGCGGTGGCACGACTACAAGAATGTGGACCTTTAGGTCTGATAATGGTGCCAAAACCATCAGAGGCGGGAAAGACCTGCGGAGGTGCTGCGGAACGCAGCAGACAACGCAGGCAGAAAGGACCAAGGACCCTGAAAGAGCTGGTGACATGTCCCATGTGAAACCAGTTAACAGGAAACACAGGAGACCCGGTAGAATGGGGTGGAGGAATTATTTGAGTCTCCACAGTGAATTGTGCATCAGGAGTGAACTCTCCCATGACAGTAGCAGTAGGAAGGCTACTGGAAGCAGGAATTGTGAATTGTTTATCCATACCCATCTCCCTTGGCAGAGTGGTATGGTACCTGAAACATCACCTCTGGAGAAGAGTGCATCGGGAGTCCTCTCCCTCAACGCAATGGTAGCCGAAATCCCACCAGTGTAGAAGAGTACATCAGGAGTCATCTCCTTCTGCAAAATGGCAGGAGAAATAACCCTAGAGAAACAGAGGATATCAGGAGTCATCTCCTTTGGCGTAGTAAGCCCAGGAAAGAATTTGTTGAAACACAAGAAAACCCACTGTTAAATCAGAGTGACTCGGGAGTCATCTCCCTCATCATAGTACCGCCATTGAAGCACTCTACAAAGAGACATATAAGGAAAGTACCAAGGAGGGTTTAAAGAGCCATCTCCCTCATCATAGTGGAGCAAGAAAACTCACTAGTTTATCAGAGTGACTCAGGAGTCAGTTCCCTCATCACAGTGCTGCCATTGAAGAAATCTAGAAAGAGACACATAAAGAAAGCACCAAGAGTCCTACAAATAGTTTCCCCTCATAAGAGTACCCCATGGTGGTCAAATAAGGCCGTACGTTTGTATGCCTCATGAAACGAGGTAAATAAACTTATCCAGAGTTTCTGCTGAAGAACTCAAAGACCCTTTTTGTAAAGAAAATGTTCAGAAGGACTAGGAGAATGGAGCCATTCCCCTGGTCCATTATGAGACTGAAGCGTTAAAACCAGGAGAGGGTAGACATTCTCCTGGTGAAGGAAATACAAACTTTGCTTTAGTTATAACTCATATGTTTTCTAGTGTTAGGGTAAGTTTAGAAGGTTGTTGGACAGAGGACGGGAATAACATTGCTTTTGATGGACGTTCTAACAAACCCATATGTTTTATTATGCTGGAAGTATACACACAGGGGGGACTGCCTCCATGAGCAGCATGACCAGGGATTAACCCTTTATTGAAGATGTTGAGAGTAGAATTTGAATATAATGAAGTATCGTATCAAGCTGAATTGAAAATGATATATTTCTTGTCCGGTGTTGAGAAAGGCTTAATGCCGAAACACGTGTCAAATGAGAGTTTATTTTTGATGTACTAATTAAAATTCTTACTGTGAAAGTAACAAAGGAAAACAGTGATTTATTAGTGAACTAAAATGGATCAATAAGTACAAATTAAGAAAATGTGAATAAACAAATTAAAAAAAACATAAACATGTAATATAACATCGAGCACAGCCTTTATTGGGAACACCCGATTGGACTCTAACTGTTTAAATGAAGGAGGGGGTATGCCTTCACTGTGTTCCAAGTAGCGACGGGTGAACTGTAACGATCTTTTACCAAAAATGAGCAGTGTCAAACTCCATAATACTCCTACTTACCTCTAACCATATGTTTTATTAGGTTGAGACAGGGAAACCTGCCTATAAATAGGGAAAAATAGGTTTACGTGTCGCTGTACCTAATGGGAGGTGGACACAAAGTTTTCATATTCTCAACATTGGCAATATTGATTAAAAGAAAATGGGTTTTGAAAAAAGTTGTAATACTCTCAACATTAGCCATATTTATTAAAAGAAAATGGGTTTGAAAAAATGGCTATCTTGCCCTAACCAAAGAAAAATGTCCCTACCTAGAAAACTAAAACTAAAGTAAGGTGTCTAAAATACATCTGACCCTCACACTACTTCTATTTTCACTTCAGCCAAATTACGCAAAACCATATATATATATATATATATATATATATATATATATATATATATATATATATATATATATATATATATATATACACACAATTTCAACAAACAAATCCTTTTCTCCAGGATTTAGCTTCTCTTCCACTGAACTGTTTCAGGATAAAGTATTTGGTGTTCTCCTTAAGATGCAAAGCACATGTTCTTTCTATAATACGGGTTGTAATATACTGAAACTAATTATTGTGTGGTCTTTTAGGATGGCAAAGCAAAATGTTCAATTTCAACAGAACAACTTGACATAATAAAGTTCATTATAGTCTTTTATCATTTTCAGGATGACAAAGCAAAATGTTCACTTTCAACAGAAGGCTTAATATAATAAAGTTTATTTTCAACTAAGCATCAACAAAATATTGGATTTCCTGGTGTACTCTCCTTCCAGGAACTCATATACTAAAAGATCCACTTTCAACAAATCTTTGATAAGACAAAATACCTTTTCAACACATATCTCATATCTTGGACATCTCTAAAAATCCCACTACCAGCTACACCTCCTCAGAGGTATTCTACCATTTCTCACTTTCCCTCAAAGGCTCACCATCTCCAGAGCCCTAGTTCTTCCTAGGCTCGACTACTGCAACAGCCTCTTTTTCAATCTTCCTAATTCTACACTCCGTCCTCTACAACTCATCCAGAACCCAGCGACTGCTTCTCTCCACTGGCTCCCCATGGCTGCAAGGATCAAGTTCGAGACCCTCCGCATAGTCCACAAGGCTTTCTGGGGCTGTGGCCCGAATATGTACAACGCTCTCTTCCTAAATCCTCTCCTTCTAGAGCTCTCAGCTCGTCTTTCAACTCTCTGCGGCTGAGTTGTTTTTCCAAACAGGGATTTGGGGGTAGATCTTTATCATTTGCAGGTTCCTCCCTGTGGAACAACCTCCCTGCCTCTTTCAGACTTGAGCCGGATCTCAAGTTCTGGAAACTCCTCAAGCAATTCCTCTTTCTCGCTCCCTCTCCCTTGCTAACTTCTTTTCTCTTCTTGCGTACTTCCCTCCTCCTTCTCTTCAATAACTGAGCTCAGGTTTGCTCACTGGTTGCCTGGTGCACCTCCAGAGCCTCGCAGGACCCAGGCTCCCCCACCATTCTTTGCACTTGCCTCTGCACTTTGCTCAGCACTTCTGCACTTCGGAATTTGTTCCATAAGAAGGGTAACCTCTCTGCACTTAAGCCAGGGCCCTGCTGGACTTGGCACGCTTGTTCCCCTCACCCTCCCTTGCACTCCTGTCTGCGCACTTACATGACCTGAATGTACTAGGCCTAGTTCGCCAGCAGGGTCGGACTGGGACAAGAAATAGGGCCGGCCACCCAAAAGAAAGTGGCCCACGCCTCGCCTCAAAAAAGTGGCCCACCCCTCGCCTCCCGACCCTTGACCTCTGATGACATCACCAGAAGTGATGTCATTTGACCCCACCCCAAAGTAACATCCCCAAAAGCAGTGACAAAACAGGAAGTGGCATCAAATAGCATTGTTCCTAATTACACTAAATTACTGTGAATCCAAGCTATTGTCCAAGGCCAAATGATAATGTTATTGTATAGCACTTACGCTTAAGCTCTTTTTTATAGAACAAATATGCATACAATATCACCAAACTACTCATTTATCGACCTAAGAAGGATGAAAGGCTTTAAAAAAAAAAAAAGAAATTGAAAAGAAAAAATATATTTTACAATTTTTTATTTCTTCCAAACCGGCCAAGGCATGGCAAGAAACTGGCCCCCACTCCCTAGGGAAGATTTTGGCCCGGCCACGGGGGCCAATCTGACCCTGTTTGCCAGGCCTAGTACGGTCGTTTCTTTGTCTGTATGTTCTTTTCCCTCCCCCCTCCTATCATCTCACTCTTTGTCATGCACTTGCACTATCTAAAGCGTTGGTGGCCTAGAACAGCAGTTTATGGATTGTATGTTCTTCTCCCTCTCCTCCCATCTTCTCTGCTTCCTTCTTGTCATGCCCTTGCACTAGTAGTAATGCTGTCAGGCCTAGTATGCTAGTCGCCTTTTGTTAGACCATTCAGAAACTTCAAGGCCTAAGAATGTCTTCTGTATTCCCTTGTTCTCTTCCTGCCATGAAGCGCTTTGAAACACTTCACTTGTGTATAAGGGCTTTACAAATAAAAAATTACAATTACAATTAAAATCAACGCCAAAATCAAGTTTGATGACGACTCCATCGGCATCTGGTTCGAAACCATCAGAGCCATCAACGCCTTTACCAAACATTCAAAAATCCTTTACACCATTGCCAAGAAAGGATTTTTTGAAATCTCTCACGTCGGTTTATGAAGACAATAAGCCTTCAGATGACAATGATCCTCCATTTGGATTACAATATGGGACACGTAATGTTCCTGATAGTTTTATATCGGAGGAATCTAGGTTACAGGACCTGTGTGACAATTTACAAACAGCCAGTGGGGTGGACACCTCACCAGAGTTGGATCTTGGCAAGCCAGACCCAGATGATCACGCAGATGCCTCTTACAGGCAATTAATGACCAGGGTCACTGATTTTCTGGTATGGAGCAGGCCTGCCCTCCAGTTTGAACAGGATGCCCTCATGGATATTCTGGACAAAGGTCCTCAAAGGGATCCAATCCTACCTTTTCATGTTGCTCTACAAAAGAGAGTAAGTGTAAACTGGCAAGCACCAGAATGAAGTCTTGCAGGCAATAAACATGTGACAAAAAAATATAGGCCGTCAAGTAGTGACCCCAGCTATTTGTCTAAATATCGTACCCCAGAAAGCCTAGCGGTGCAAGCAGTAACCGCTACCTCTAAGCAAGTTGCTTATCCGACCATTCCACCTGATCGGGATGATAAGCGTATAGATGCTTGGTCAAGAAAAGTATTTTCTACCCGGCAGCATGGCTCTCATGTCTGCCAACTCAATTTGTGCTTGTACAAAATGTACCACTAGGTAAGCCCGCAAGCTTATCCTAAGTACCGCCGACCTCCTGCATTTAATCTCTAAAATGCGGCTAAATTGTGCGCATTTAAAAGCACACCATTTGAAATTGATGCAATCCTTCTAAGAAAACGCCACGCACCGCTCGCTACTTATTTCTGAAAGCCCTGAGCCACTGAAGCACGAGGACGCCCGCTTCAAGATGGCCGCCGGGATGCAGTAGGCACCCATCTCCCCCTCTCTACACCCACCCGGAGGCTCACCCCCTGCCATTGGCTAACCGGGCTAGAAAGTGCCCAATCAGCCGCCGGCAGGCGAAAGCCGGCCCCCTCAGGAAGGCCACCGAGAGAAGGCTGAAACCTGTCCTCAGCCTGTCACCAGCCGTTCGCCAGACTCGTATCGCCCAGCACTCGAATATCGCCGCACTAGAAGCTCCAGGACATGCCCCTACCCCTCTTGAACACCAGGCGAGCAACCTGCCCCCTGGACCCACTTCCCTGTCAGCAACAAGGTAAGCGCTGCTATTATGAAGCGCATGTCCAAAAAACCTTACCTACATCTTATCTGCACCTTTCAAGCATACTGGAACGCTTTCCCATCTGTCTCCTGACTCTGTCCCTCCATACATGTCTCACTGTATGCTTTCATGATATTTACAGCTTGATCTCACTGTGTCTCCGCTGTTCCCATTGCCATATTTTGCATTTACTGTGCCACCTCATTTGTGTGCTCTCTTAATATGTAGCCCATTCTCAGCGGCATTAATGCTTTCTAGCTAACGTGAGACCTAAAGGGCCTGTGAGTTGCATTATACCCTTTGGTCGCCTCCTGACCGCATTTGAATTGTGATGTACATTATGGTCACTTCCTGACCGCATTTGTAGTGTGGTGCACCTTATGCCTTGGCCTTTCTGCCTCTATTGCTAAACTATATTCCAGGTGACCCCTATTTATATATTAGATTGATGTTACTTTCTGCCTTTCACTGATAAATCGAATCTAGGTGTCCCCTCTTATGTATTCTACTGGTGTACCGCTCTGCCCTCATTGCTAAATGGTATCCGGGTGACCCCCCTATTTAGGCATTAGATCGCAGTGCCCCGCAGGCCTTCTCCCTCCTACGTAGGTACTAGGACGACCTTCATGTACATTAGTGCTCTCCTTCCACTTTACTTCACGCTAGCTTTACGACCTGCCCAAGCCACGCAGCTACATACGGTAACCACCTTACCGCTCCATCCCAAACCTGATCATCCCTCTCTCAGTCTAGCTTCCCTACGACTTATGGTGTCGCTTAGAATGAACCCGGCAGCCTTTGCTGGAGGACAGATCAACCAATACCTTAATGACCCTGCACTCTGGCTAGAACACTTCGCTAAGAAACCTACACCCAACCAACCTTGCCCCCTCCTTCTTAGAAATAAGAGACTAGGCACCAGATTTCGCCTATGTCACTCCCGTAACAATGTCTCGAAGCAAACCTTACTACCTCCACTTGACTCACCGCCTTTCATTACCACTTGCAAATCCACAATTACAGAGGCTAAACTGCCCATGTTTAAGGGCGCCCTTATTAACGCCAGATCCCTTACTGCACATGCACTAGACATAGCTGACCTTATCACCACATCTGACCTGGACTTCCTAGCTATATCCGAAACCAGGCTTCATGCTGCTTCTGGCCCCTTACTAGCGCTGGCTCTACCGCCTGACTACAGCATCACGCGATGTGACCGCCCTACTACCCACTCTAGAGGTGGGGGTGTAGCCTTTATCCACAAAAATTCTCTTGACCTAAGAGTGATACCTGATGCCAAACTGACATCTGCTGAGCTGCTGTCAGTCAAACTAGCACTCTCCCCCAATCAAACGGCCACTGTGCACCTCATTTACAGACCTCCGGGTCCAGCACTGTCCTTTGCCAGTGAAATCTCCACCCTCCTTCTGGATAATACTAAAAACAAATCACAAATTATTGTCCTAGGCGACCTTAACTTAGGTCTTGGAGACCTAAAGGATCCTGCGGCAACTGACGTGGAGAACATACTAACCGATCTTGGCCTCACCTTGTACATCCAAGAACCTACCCATACTAAAGGTAGAATACTTGATTGGTTAGCTGGCTCCAATTGCAACATTAAGGTTCTCAGCAACACCCCTTGTTTATGGTCTGACCACCACGTCATAACCTTCAACATTGAAGCATGCCCTCGTACCTCGACTCCAATAGCCCCAGCACTCCCGACTAGAAGCAAAAAAGATATAACTAAGGAGAAACTCCTCCCGCTGCTACTCCCAGCTCTTGATGCAGCCATCAACACCTGCCCTGACCCTACGTCCTTAGCAGACACGTACAACCAAACGATGCTAACGGCTATTGACTCCATAGCACCTATCAAACTTAGGAAGGCCAAATTACAAGCTCACCTTAACTCATGGTTCACCCCACAGTTAAGAACTCTCCGCAAAGCGAAACGCTGCGCTGAAAATCGATGGAAAAGCCATACCTCTGACGAGCACAAAGATGGTTTCCTTCTTGCCTCACTCTTCTATAAAGATGCTATCATCACTGCAAAAAAGGAATCCCTCAACAACCGCATTATTCAAGCTGACTCGAACACTAAGGAACTTTTCAAATTCTTAAAAGAGCTCGAAACTCCAGTCGCCCCCCCGACACCTGCTTGAAAGATAGCAAATGGTGTGCCAACATCCAAGCAGCATTACTAAATAAAATTTCCTCACTACAAGCGAAAATTAAAGACAAACAGGACAACCTGATGCACGATAACCATGCTCTCTCCCCTGCCATGGCACCCACTCCAGTCACTACCAACACCTCACCATTTACATTCTCACCGCTCACTGTCGCCGAGGTAGAAAATATAATCCTCAGAATTAAACCCTCCAACTGCCAAGGTGATCCATGCCCAGCCCCTATTATCAAGGATTCGGCGCATGAGCTAGCCCCATTCATCACTGCCTTCATTAACTCGTCATTCAAAACTGGTATTGTCCCAGATAACCTGAAGGATGCTTGGGTGATCCCTTTGCTCAAAAAACCTTCCCTCGACCCAAGCATTCCTACTAATTTCCGACCCATCACAACAGTACCATTTCTGCTTAAGATTCTAGACCATGCGGCGTACCTTCAGATTCAAAACTACCTAGAATCCAATAACATGCTAGGTCTACGACAATCTGGCTTCCGCCCCAGACACGGGACAGAGACTGCGTTAATAGACCTCAAAACCCAAATCGAAGACCTAAAGGATCAGGGTAAGCTAGCAATGCTGCTACTTCTCGACCTCTCGGCTGCTTTTGATTTGGTTAATCATCAGATCCTTTGCAAGCACCTCCACACCGCTGCCAATTTCTCATCGTCCGCTGCAGCATGGATCAAATCCTTTTTGAGCAACAGATCCATGAGAGTCTTCGCCCCATCCGCAGCTGCCGACCCTTCCCCAATCCACTGCGGCGTACCTCAGGGCTCTTGTGTGTCACCCACACTCTATAACATCTTCACAAAACCACTCTTTGATGTGCTTGACTATCTGGGTGTCTCCTACACTAATTATGCGGATGACACCCAGATACTCATTCCCATTACTGGTGATTATCTGGCTGACACCAAGGCCCTTAATGATGTCTACCTGGTTATACAAGCCTGGATGGCCCAACACCAGCTATGCCTTAACGATGATAAGACAGAGCTTCTCATCTTGGGCACCGCACAACGCCTGAGCAGACTTCAACCGGTATACCAATCTTTCACTATAGATGGCAATAGCATTCGAGTTTCAAAAGACACTAAAACATTAGGGTTCTACCTTGACGCTACGCTATCATTAACCCGACAAACGAATTCTGTCAGATCTGCGTCAGCATACACATGCAAACTCATTGCAGCCTGCAGACCTTTCCTGACCACCTCCAACAGTGTCGCACTAGCAAGAACCCTCATCATGGCTAAAATTGACTACTGCAGTGCTCTCTACCTTGGCACTAGTCAAGAGAACTTAAACTCCCCTCGTAACCACCATATCTCAGAAACTAGGTCAAAGCTAAAGTGGCTACCTGTCAAGCAAAGAATCTCCCTCAAAGCACTCGCCATTACGCACAAATGTCTGGCCAACAAGGCCCCCATCTATCTCAGCAGTCGACTATCGCGACACTCAACCTCCCGTCCTCTAAGAACTGCCCAATCCCATTGCTTAGCAATCCCTAGATTTAAGCTGCAAAAAGCAGGGGGCTCAAGCTTCCCGGTCCTAGCCTCCAAGCTCTGGAATTCTCTCCCTATTACTATCAGAGCGGAAGAGTCTTTTCACACCTTCAAAGCCAATACCAGATCCTGGCTTTTCGACCTGCCTTAAGTCACACACAGCGCCTCTGTCTTATTCTCTCTGCCCTGCTGACTGTTTACCTGTATTTAATGTCCTGTTCATATTATGTAATGTCATTTCCATGTAAAGTCATGCATCTTGACTCCTGTATCTATGCACTTCTGTAACCTTCAAATTGCGCCCTGATGCCCCCGGGCCTGCGGGTTTTGCGCGTTATAAATAAAATAAATACAAATACAAATAAATACCTTCACCCTATGGGACTGTCAATCCATGGCGGCTGAACATATTCCCGAAGGGGAAGAAAGAAACGGCTTTCTGGCCATTGTAAAAGATGGGAAAGAGGCCATGTTTGAGTCTCTACACTCAGGTTTGTATTCTGCTGACAGTATCAGCAGAGCCATGGCTGCAAGCACCGTGATACTCAGGTTTAGGTGGTTAAAGAAGAGAGTATTTGCACCGGACGTGCAGTCTAGACTCCTTAATATGCCTTTTGATGGGTCTCATCTATTTGGCAGCAAGGCTGACGAAAGCCTTGAGAAGTTGTAGACCTCGAAGGCGGCAGCCAATTCTCTAGGTGCCGCCATAAGGCAGACTCAGTCTTTTCGCCACAATGGACCTACTTGGAGGGGTAGATCCTTTCGCTACTATTGCTCAGTTGGAAAAGCGAGAGGAATGGCTGGTCAAAGAGGCCAAAGAAGATTCCCTTGTGGTGGACGAGGGAGAGGTGCAATGCCCGCCCAAGCAACGGCTACTTTAACATCAGCCACTGCTTCAGCCACCTCAAAACCGCTCTGAGGTCTTGACTCACGACACCTCAGTGGGAGGCAGACTGTCTCAGCATCTGGAAAAATGGCGAGGTATTTCTTCAGTTGCTTGGGCATTAGAAACCATAGCACAGGGTTACTGCCTCCTCTTCATTCTGAGACCGCAGACTCATCCACCGGGAAGCCCTTCGTCTAAGGTTCCAGATCCGTTCCATTTGCAGGAAATATTGAACCTGCTAGAGAAAGGTGCTATAGAGCCAGGACCTGTAAGGGAGAGCAACAAAGGATGGTATTCTCCATATTGCCTAATCCACAATAAGGATGGAGGACTGAGACGTATCTTGGACTTTAGATACTTAAACAAGTTTCTCAGGAAGGACAAGTTCAAGATGGTAACATTTTCTCAGATCATTTAGGCCCACCAGCTGCAGGATTGGATGGCATCATTGGACCTTCGGATGCTTATTTTCATGTGCCAATCCATCTCAAGTACAGAAAGTACCTGAGGTTCGCCGTTGGCGGTTCTCATGATCAGTTTTGAGTTCTGCCATTCGGGCAGACTTCTGCCCCATGGGTATTCACCAAACTGATGGCAGTGGTGGCAGCGAATCTCAGGAGACGGCGGATTCATGTCTACCCCTACCTGGACGATTGGCTGATCAGGGCATGTTCTCCCGAACAAGTCCTGGATCATCTCAGCGTGACCGGCCACTCTCTCCATAGACTGGGCTCCTCCCTCAGTTACAAGAAGTCCCACATGATACCATCTCAAAAGCTCCAATTCATTGGGGTTGTACTAGAAACATCCTTGGGAAAGGCCTTACCATGACAGGTGAGGGCTCAACACATTCTCCTGGAGGTCATCACGCTTCAGAGTGCCCAGCATCTCCCGGCCTTCAACTTCTTGAGGTTGCTTGGCCTCATAGCATCCTGCATATTCCTGGTGCAAGAGGCTCACCTGAGAATGATATCCCTCCAATGGGCTCTCAGGACACAGTGGTCTCAATTATCGGCGACATGTCAGACCTACTTCAGGTTCCAAACAGGGTGGCACTGGATTCCCTGTGGTGGGCCTACGAGGACAACATTCTGAAGGGAGAACCTTTTTGGCAACCATAACCGGAAATAAATTGTGACGGACTCCTCACTCACGGGGTGGGGAGCCCACGCCAGCGATCTGACATTCAACGGTCGTTGGTCTCCATCAGAGTCCAAACTACACATCAATCTTTTGGAGCTGAGGGCAATCAGGTTAGCACGGAAGGCCTTTCTGCCCTCTGTAGGGGGAACGAATGTCCTGATAATGACAGACAACACCGTGGCCATGTACTACCTCAACAAAAGAGGAGGAGTAGGGTCCCTACCACTGTGCAGAGAGGCCATGCAGCTCTGGTTCTGGGCAATACAAGAAGGAATCTCTCTATCAGCAGTTCATCTAGCTGGAGAGAAGAACACGTAGATGGACGCTCTGAGCAGGCAGAACACAGTCCCCCACGAGTGGGAACTAGCTCAGGAAGTCCTTCAAGAGATCTTCACCCTTTGGGGAACACCTCAAGTGGATCTGTTTGTGACCAGTGTCAACCGGAAGTGCAAACTGTTCTTCTCCAGGGAATTTCCCCCAAGAGGAGTTCTAGGGAACGCATTCGTGGTGGGAGTTTCCACTCCTTTATGCGTTTCTTCCAGTCCCCGTCATTCCTCACCTGATCAGAAGGTTGAAAAATCCATGATCCTAATTGCCTCAGATTGGGCCAGGAGGACGTGGTACCCGGACATTCTGGAACTTTCCATCTGATCTCCAATACATCTTCCACAAAGAGAGGATCTTCTCTTGCGAGATCAGGGTTGGGTTCTCCATACAGAGGTCAAGACACTCAGCCTTCACGCATGGTTTCTGAGAGGCTGAGGTACAAGGACTGGGACTTCCCGGATGACGTAATGGAGATTTTGCTTTCGGCCAGAAGGCCAGCAACTAAGTCTTTGTACTGCTGAAGTTAGAACAAATTCTGCAGCTGGTGCAGGGATTAGAATGTGGATCCTTTTCTAAGCAAAACACTGGAAGTGTTATCTTTTCTGCTGCATTTAGTCAATCTGGGGCTCCAGGTTGGAACCATTAAAGGTTATTTAGTAGCGCTTCCCATCTTCAAGCGCTCGTCTGAGGAAACGTCATATTTTAAAATACCTTTGGTGATACAATTTCTAAAGGGACTCACTAATGTGTGTCATGGTCATGAAGTCAGGGACACAGGCATGCAGGGGTCGCATGCACAGGAGACCTGGGTGGACACTGTCCTGGCGCCTTTGGCACCAGGCTCATGAACAAAAGTAAACAAGAACATCCATTTAACACCAAAAAGCTTTTATTATGGACATAGCACTTCAGATGCATTAACCTTGAACATTCCATCCATTAAGCAGGATGCATTAACCTTGAACGTTCCATCCATTAAGCAGCCCCAAGTGTATTCTTGGGTGTGGCTGCTAATGGATTACCTTTGCACGTCAAAACCTGGCTGGTAAGCCAGCCCTAATGGACGTGCCCACGATCTCAGCTATATAAGCTGCCCCGATCCTCAAGACAGATGCTTTGCGTTATTCTGCACTTGCAAGCAGCGTAACGCTCACTGTCGCCTGAGGTCAGACTTACCTTTGAAGATCCTGCTTCCTGGACATCCTGCTTCCTGCTAGCATACTTACCAACTGGGGGAAGCTGTTCTTACCTGTACACCTCTTCGACAAACCAAGTATTCATCTTTACACTTTCCAGAACGCCGTAATCTTGGCACCGCAGCACGACACGCCCCATCGTCGACAGCAACGCCTGCAAGGAAAAACAGAAGACAAGGTTAGAAATCGAAAAAACAGTCAGTTTAAGGTTGCGCTTCGCCATACTTCGTTCTTTTCCTTAAACCATCACTTACCTGCTGTCGAACATTGTGGTAGCATCCATCTTCCATCCGGCCGTGTCTCGTGTCTCACAGCTGCATTGAGGCTGCATTTCCATCTAAGGGAAGAAAACAGAAGAGAGACATTATTGCGGGCATAAATAGGAGCAAGATATAAAGACATTAAACAGAACGAACAGCATCACAAGAGCTCAAGAAAGACTTACCAATCATAAGGAGAAGCATAGTCGCAGCTGGACTGGACTAATCCTTATCAGGGATCAGTGAAGGAACTAGATCCCATTCAGCACGCCCCTGCCAGAAGTAGCAGGACGGAGAGCTTATCTTCATAATTCACAGGAGCAGTATCACCACGTACCACCGCTCACAGCTTTTCTACTGAGGGAGAGGCCTGAAGGGGGTGATTCAAGTTCAGGGAGGGCTGCAACCGTGCCCCAACTCCTCCACAGAGACCAGGTGAGCGTAACAGAACGCAAAGCCTCTAATACTCTCTGCCTGGGCATTATGGAAACTTTAGAAACAGATCAGTTAGCCCTCTTACTAGGGGAATTACGGGCTGAAGTACATGCTTCAAGACAGGAAACCAATGCATTACGGTGTCCAGTCAAAGGGTAGAATGAAAAGGACCGAAATACAATTGGTTCGAGTCAAAAGGACCTAAAACAAAAAAATCGAATGCTTTTTTTAAAATGTATTATTTTTTTTTGCTTGGTATAGATAAAATGTGTTGATTTTGGCCAGAAAACAGGGGCTTGGGGGGGGACCATCCCCCCCAAAAAAACAAAAAAAAAAAACATTCAATTTTTTTGTTTTAGGTCCTTTTGACTCGAACCAATTGTATTTCGGTCCTTTTCATTCGACCCTTTGACTTATAACCATGCATTACGGAGGGATCTTATTGTAACTCGAGAAAGAACTGAAAAATTGGCAAGACAAATGCTACAAGCACAGGTTCCACTTCCTGGAGTGACCCATTCTTCTCATTCTTCCACACCACAACAATCAACACTGGTTCAGGTGGTTCTTCCAGGAGCAGTGCCTCTAGCCCCTCCCGAATGCTTCATCGGTGACACAAACAAATTTGCTGTTTTTATGAACCAATGTTGCCGTCATTTCTTGTGCAGACCAGGAGCCATTCCTAATGACCAAGCTAAAGTGGCGTTTGTACTCTCGTATTTAGGAGGTAGTGGGCGGACTGGTCTATACCTTTGGTAAATCAAGATGACCCTTTACTCCGGAACTTTGGGAATTTCCAAAATGATATGGAAAAATTGTTTGCCCGTCATACTCAAGGACAAGTTCTGGACAACGAGTTGTTGTCACTCAGACAAGGGAGTCAAGATCTATTAACCTATATTGCAACCTTCAATCATCTCATAGCCCAGACCAACTGTCCAGAGAAGAGGACTATACTCTTTTACCGAGGGTTACGTGGAGAATTTAAGGATGTGTTGGCGCAAGTGGTGAATCCCCCTGAGAGGTGTGTGGACTACATAGACCTGAGGGTGCAACTCCATCATAGGTTGCAGAATCAGAAAATGGATCAAGCTAGATCAGAGGGACGGTCAGTTTACGGACGACCTCGTGAGAATCAGAAAAGCAGAAAGGGAAAAAAGAAGACAACAGCTTTGCTTATATTGTGGACAATCAGGTCACTTTCTCCATGACTGCCCAGTAAAACCACCCAAGAAAACGGTTGGGGCAACAGACAAATCTGATGAAGAACAGAATTCGGGAAACGCCAATGTCTGGCAAGTGTAGGGGTCCGCTTGTCGAGCATGAAAAAGAAATCCGTACAGACCTCACATTTAGTCCTTCCAGTGCTTTCGCTGAATCACAAGCAACCATCAAAAATACATGCCTTGGAAGCATATATTGATTGTGGAGCTGTGAGTAACTACATTGACCAAGATTTGGCTCTCTGAATAGGCCTTCCTCTCCATAAGAAGCAGAAATCGTAAAACGTCACTGCTGTGGATGGTTCTCAGCTATCATCCGGCCAGCTGACACAATACACCGAGAAAGTCAAGGTTCTGTGTCAGGACGGGCATCAAGAGGACATTACTTTCGATCGCATCAGTGCTCCTCAGTTCCAGATGATATTGGGAATGCCCTGGCTGGAGACCCACAATCCTAGGATCGACTGGCGAAAAAGAGTTCTGACATTTCCTCATGATTGTGCTGACACATGTTACAAAATAAATGACACCAATCCGAAACCGAAGAAAGGAATCGTGTTGGGCCTCATCAGCTCCTTACTGCTTGAATACCAAGATTACCAGGATGTCCTCAAAAAAGAGAAAGCCAACGTTCTGCCCCGGCACAGACCCTACGATTGTCAAATAGATCTTGTACCCAGTGCCCAGATTGCTTGCAGCCGAATTTACGCTCTGACAGAACAGGAAAATCAGCATCTAAGAACTTACCTGGATCAGTACCTGGCGAACGGTTTCATTCGCCCGTCCAAGTCACCTGCCTCCTCGCCCTTATTCTTCTTGCCTAAAAAGGAGGGGAATTTAAGAACTTGCATGGACTATAGAGCCATCAATCAGATCACAGTAAAAAATCGATATCCTTTACCACTTATACCAGAGCTCCTGGACCAAGTAAAACATGCTCAAATCTACACAAAACTGGATTTATGTTACACTCACCTGACTCCCACGGAGGCGCTGGCCTGTTTTGCGCTGCTGACCTCTTCTAAGGTGATGCGCAGGGTTCGGAAGACGGACTGGACCGGGCCCCCAAATCTGGCTTGTCTGGCTCGCAGAAGTATCCTTCTGTAGGTGAAAATAGGGGATTAACTGTCTGCGGGGTAATGCAATCGGCGTCCCACTTTCCCCTCTCACCCTCCTCGAAACCCTTCTGTGATTCTTTGTAGCGTCTCACCTTAGGGTCTGGAAGGACGAGCACTCCATCCTGCTTCTGATGCAGGGGCGCGTTGGTATCCAGTTACTCCACTGGATTTTCGGATTGGTGAGAACCAAACTTGTTTGGCTTCCAGGTAAGTTTTTTGATAAGAGGTTCCCCTTGCGTCCATGCATTAATGTACTAATGCTAGTGTCTTTTTCCCCATAGGGGCCGGGGTACGGAATGCCGGGGAACAGGCACCGATCCGAGATGAGAGGTGAAAACCTTGTAGAAATCAGGTAAGTCTTTAATGAGCGTTTTTTGGTAATGTCTTTTCATTCGCTGATGTCTCTTTTTCCCCTTAGGGGCCGGGGTCCGGAAATGCCAGGATGTGGCGCGGACCCAAAATGAAGAGGGAATGAATCAACAGGTAAGTCTTAAAATGGAGATTTAGCTTTCCTTATTCCCTTCTCTCTCACCTTTTGTTCTGGTCTTTTTCTCCCTAGGCGCTGGGGCGTGACTGCAAATCCGGATGATCGCTGCTGAACATGGAGGCCCCTGTAAAGGTGAGTGGAATGCAGCGCTGCAGCGATTGACGCGATGAGCTTTTAAATAAAAGTTTTCCTTTTCAGGATTGTCGGCGAGATGTCTCTGGGATGCGGATTTAGCAGATAAGGACTTTTCCTTCCTCTGTTCTCTTCTTCACTTCCTTTGCAGGTGATCCAGGATGCTGGCAGGCGTAGCAGAAGTCAGGATGCAGGAGCAGACAGGGTGAGCGTCCAGCTGCTAGATGAAGAACAACGCGAAGCACGTGTGGCTGTTCGGGTGGGGTTTAAATAGCCTTGGAAGAAGTTCCAGGTATGTATCCTTCCTCCAATCAGGTATGTATCCTTCCCCGACCACGCCCGGATGGTAAATTAGTCCCACAGGTAAAGTAGTTCCTTTCAGGCCTCAAGGAGGCCGGGATCCTGCAGCATGGTCTGCATCAGGTAAGTGCACCCAAGCACTCCCTTAATGAGCCTGGCGCCTATGGCGCCAGGACTGATGTCTTTTATGAGCCTGGCGCCATAGGCGCCAGGACACTGTCCAAAGGGTCCCTATATGGGGTTGCTGGGTCCTTCCTTGAGGACTGGATGTCCGCTTTCGGGGACGCAGGGCTTGAACCGGCTCCCCGGGAGCAGGCATAATGACAATTTAAGAGGAGCATACCATCTAGTAAGAATAAAAGAGGGAGACGAGTGGAAAACGGCCTTCTGCACGAAGTTCGGCCTCTTTGAATACCAGGTCATGCCCTTCGGGCTATGCAATGCCCCCGCGGCATTCCAATTTTTTATGAATGATGTGCTCAGTGAACTACTGGACGATTGCGCTCTTGTTTACATTGGCGACATTCTTATCTACTCAAATACCATGGAAGAACATGTAGGCCATGTCCGGGCAGTCTTAGAAAAGCTTCAACAACACAAATTGTATGCTAACTTGGAAAAATGTTTTTTCCATGTAACCGAGGTTGAGTTTCTCGATTTCATGCTCACACCACAAGCAGGGTCGGACTGGGACAAGAAATAGGGCCGGACACCCAAGAAAGTGGCCCACACCTCGCCTCAAAAAAGTGGCCCACCCCTCGCCTCAAAAAAGTGGCCCACCTCTCGCTCCAAAAAAATGGCCTACCCATTGCCCCAAAAAAAGTAGCCCTCAAACCATCATCCGTGAATGGCGTCAATTCACAACTTTACAGAAAATGCTGCTTATGGAGGCTTCACGTGTCTGTTACATTACAACACAACTCATAAAATAACATAACTTTGCATACAGTTCTGTGACAGGGCTACAGCTTGTTGAGCCTCCATCCAGGGCCATAACGAAAAGAAGACCCGGGGCTACAGCCTCCCCAGATCCCCCACCCACCAGCAACGCCCCCGCTCATGGGAACTCCTCGAGCTCACCCCAATCAGGCCCATCAACAAACCTTGCATGCAAAGTGCCCCCGCCAGCACATTCCTCAAAGCCGTCCTCTGAGAGCCAATAGCTCAATTGGAGTTGCAAACCACCACTGGTGCAATAAAAATGTCTTAACCAGGTCATCCCAGAGCCACTCGACCCATAGGCATTCTGTGTGACCTGCTCTGAAGTCCTGTCGAAAACAAACACTGGCAAAGCCAACAGCCCTGACCTGTGCACAAGTGGCATTTCTCAGGCACTGCTATTATATGCCCAAGTACTCGCTCGCACCATTTTGCACCTGCTACCATCAATGGGCAGGTAATACCACTACAACCGTGCCTGGCAAGTGCCTTGGCCATGCCTACACAGAAGCCCAAACTGTTGGTAATGCCAATGTCTTACACTTGCATACAGAATGCAGCCCAGGACCACTCCCATTCTTCAAAAGGCCTTTGAACATTTCACTCAAATCCAAGACTTGTTACTTTACTGGCTGAAACCCTTATGAATGCGATTGGCAACCGCATAAAACAACATTACAAATTCAAAGAAGCAACACCCCATGGGCCACAAGAAAGGGAGCGCCCTCCTGCCCCCTAGGTCACAACATCCGACCACATCTCCTTCAAAATATCACAAGGACAAAAGCTTTGCCTTTAAAATGACTGTATTTGTTAATGGGGGTCTGAGTAAGTATTTTTGTCCGATCCAACCACTTCATTCTCATGTTATCTTTTCACTGCTAGCATGTCCCAAGGCACCAATGGTAGCAACCACTGGCACCCAATGACCCACTTGGTGCCCCGTCATTCCCCCCGTATCACCTCCACTGTACAAAGATCCATGCCACCTGCCTTTTGCCACAACTGCTGCACCCACCCTACCTCCACACAAGCACGTCACCCCACGCTCGTATAAATCCACAATAAACAAATACAGCGTGGGATTTTCAGCAAGCACAGTTGCACTTACTCCGGTGATACCAGGGTGACTACTAGCTGCATTCCCTCTATTGATAGTGAGTGGCTCACACCTGCACTCACTACAGTGGTACCCGAGTAACACACAGGTACACTCACTACAATGATACCAGAGTGACTCCAAGCTGCACCCACACCGTGATACAGTGGTGATTCACAGGCGCATTTACTCAGAGCGCTCAGGTTTTCCGTGGTCATGCGTGAGAAGGCAGTCCAGACCTGTTTTTACTTGGAATTCTGGGGGTTGTAGTTTTCCATCTTTCAAATCAGAAATAAAAAACGAAAAGTTCCAGAACTCAATGGGGAAAAAATGGGACTGGATGGCCAGGGGGATCTTGAGAGCTCTGGATAAATTGCACTGATGTCCGAATAACTGCAAACTCACTGGCTGACTGAAGTCACAGCTGATCAAACCACTAAAACAGAAGTAACCCACAAATACTCTCACTAGTGCACCCTCCCTCACCTCCCACAGTAGTGCCAGAGCACCTCATAGCTGCACTCACTCGTCCCAGTGATTCTGAGGGGACCCGAAGCTTCCCACACTCTGCAGTGATTTACAGCAGCTAGGAATATACCAGCGTCCCAACCCCCCCACCTTGAAGGCTGGCATCAGCTGAAGACTTACTACTACTCCAGTGCTGCTTCAAGTTGTTTTGGAAACAGTCACGGTTACATACTTACAGTTAGTTACAGTATGCTTACTTTGCTTGCTGTAGGAATACAGGATGGTGATAGCTAAACAAGCAAGATTGGTACATACAGTGAGAGAAAATAATTGCACGTATAGCTGATCCTATAGAGATATACACACACAGAGCAAACCATCTGTGCAGATTGTGGCCTCAGCGCACATGGCTTTTTCTCTGCAGTCTCCTCTCTGATGCAGCCTGCGTGGACCTGTCCAAAAGTCCTGCCAACATGCCCCATCCTACTCAGATGGCAGTCCAGTTCTGTTTTCCCCCTTCCATTTTCCTGATTTGTGGTCCTGAAGTTACCCAATTTCAAATCAGTGCTACAAACCATCCCCTGAATGGAATGGGTCGTGTTGACATGTATGATGCGATTAGTCCACACTGCTATTGAAAAGTCTCGAAAGTCTTGTAACCTTGATTCTAGGGACATGGTGAGCAGCTATTGGCCTATATTTACATATCAATAGCACACGTGCATCTTCAGAATCCCAGTTTCTGGTCACGTAGAAACAGCCAGCGAGTCAATCACAGCTAAAGTGAGAGTTTCGATTTGGGCAGAAAGTAAGAGGCCACTGCCCTTGCTTCGGCAGGTAATATACATTTGCAATATCACCAAGTTTAGAGGTCGAAACACGCCTAGCCCTCAATCAGCGGGCCACTCTCCTCTGCATGTAATTACTGCTTTCTCCCTTGGAACCAAAGCGATTTCTCATAACCAGTTATTTGCGCTAGAAGGGAGCCGCCCCCTCCCTCCTCATGGGAACAGCCTCCCCGGTCCAGTGCTTGCCGCATCCCCTGAGGACCACAGTCCAGGAACCAAAGGGGAATCCGAGGAGCCTGGCCTATGGAACAGTGGCAAGATTGCACGCCAGGCCTGTGTTTCTGACAAGCTGGCATGCCAGGCTAAGATAAAGCTATGGTTCTGGCAAAAGCATGCAAAGAAGCTGCCTGTAAATTCAGCTCAAGCCACCCTGGCACTCACCCAAGCGTCAGTTACTTACAAAAATAAAAAGCACCTCTAAAAAATAATAAACAAACACACACACACACAATTTTCCTGCTCCGGTCTCCTCGATTCTTTGGAAGGGGGAGGGCAATGGTATTTGAGGGCCTTACCTTCTCTTGGCCGGTAGCCTACATTTCCAGGAAAGAAGCAGGCCCAGAAACAGCAGCTGAGGCATCAGCTGAAGGCTGACTCTCTGCACATGGGAATGACCGAGGCCAGACCCTGGGCTCCTGGGTCCAGGATCCCTGGGCTGAAGGCTCGACCAGCGCTCGATCAGGCGAGATGTAGGGGGCCCAGATGGGAAGCCTTGAATGCTGGTCCACCACGCAGCTCACTGCTTCAACTTGTGGCGGGCACTGGAGGCGGTCGCCGAGAGCAGAATCTGTGTAATACAAAACACTGGGAGGGAGCAGGCCGGGCTGAGGCAGCACCGCCCAGCCCTGCCACTCGCTCCCAGTGTTTTGTAACACTGACTGCTGCTGGCGCCAGGGTGTCGCGGGCCGCGGCAGTTGGCCGCCGACTCACCGCATTTATCAAAGAAAGGTAACACTTCAGTGTTACCTTTCTCTGCGGCGGGCCGGCGGCGGCGGGCGGGGGGCTGCGATTGCAAAGAATCTGTAAGTTACTTACAGATCCTTTGCAACTTGCATCCGTCCGGCAAGGCAGAGGCCCTGGGGGCTGGTTCCTTAAGTGTGAAGCCCATGCCTGGGCCGAAACCGGCCCACGTGGGCTTCAGGAACCGGCCCCCAGGGCTCTCGCCATGATTTTGCATCGGCCACGGGCCGATTGGCCGACGACCCAATCCGACCCTGACCACAAGGTATACATATGATACACGAAAGGTGGATGCAATCCTCCAATGGCCCTCACCAACATCCACGAAAGGAGTGCAAAGCATGCTCGGATTTGCCAACTTTTACCGTCGGTTTATACCTGGGTTTTCACAAATTGTACATACAATTACCTCCTTGTTAAAGAAAAATCAAAAGTTCCATTGGTCGACAGAAGCTGAAGAAGCTTTCCAGAAGTTGAAACTAGCATTCACTACAGCACCAGTCCTTCGACACCCACGACCAGACCTACTTTACATAGTTGAGACGGATGCTTCAAAAATAGCCATGGGAGCAGTATTGTCACAATGAGACCCTGAAACAGGACAACTACACCCCGTCGCATTCTGATCCTGCAAATTTTCAGCCCCCGAATTGAACTACGCAATCACAGGTAAGGAATTACTGGCGATTAAAGCAGCATTCAAGGCCTGGAGACATTACCTTCTTGGGGCGAGACATACGGTCACTGTCATCACGGACCACCGTAACTTGCAATACTTGAAAACCGCCAAAGCACAACCCTCGCATCAACTTCGTTGGGCCCTCTTTTTCGTGGAATACGATTTTATTATCACTTATAGACCTGGAGTACGCAATGGGAAAGCAGATTCTGTATCACGCATGAGTGAAGAAAAAGAGGCTTTTACAGCATCCGACCCCGTGGCCATAATTCCTGAGGAAAGGATTCACACCAGAATAGCTGCCACCACGTGTGTCGATGACCAAAGTACCAATTTGCAATCCCCGATGGATGGATGGATCAATCAACACAACAGGAATGGCTGTTAGAAGGTGACCAGTACACCATCAAAGACAATCTACCGTATTTCCAAGGACGATTATATGTCCAAGACCAAGAACTGCAAAAGCAAATCATCACAAATTACCACGATTCATTAGTAGAAGGACACCCAGGAATAGCCAAAACTCAGGCTAAGGTAATACAAAACTACTTGTGGCCAACCTGGCGAAAAGAAATTGCCCAATGTATTGAAACCTGCGGTGTCTGTGCACAACACAAATCTCAGAAACAGAACCCCGCTGGCTTACTACATCCCCTAACAGTACCGCCAGCACCTTGGCATACCCTGTCGATGGACTTCATCACAGATCTTCCACCCTGCAATGGATACAGCACCATATTAGTCGTCATGGATTTATTCTCCAAAATGACCCATTTCATCCCTCTGAAGGGACTCCCAACTGCGTCACCTCTCGCTTCTGTGTTCCTAAAGCAAATTGTTCAATTGCAAGGATTTCCATCAATATTAGTATCTGATCGCAGAACTCAATTTGTTTCTGCCTTTTGGAGAAAGTTTTGTACGATTGCCAAAATCGATCTCCAGTTGTCCACAAGCCATCACCCTCAAACTGATGGGCAAACTGAACGAACCAACCAAACTTTAGAACAATGTCTCAGGTGTATGTTGCAACAGTCCGAGGATTCTTGGAAAAATATACTCTGGATAGCTGAGTATGCATACAACAACTCAGTTCACACAAGCACAGGGCAAACTCCATTCTACACTGTGCACGGAAGACACCTGAGGACATCAGTATTTGATCCACCCGATACCCTGGAAATGCCATCCATAAAAAACGTGCATAAAACCATCACTCAGGTTCTTAAGGCAACGACAGAGCAACTGACCAAGGCTAAGGAAAGACAAAAACTGTTTGCTGATCGACATCGGAAGGAAGCTCCCGCCTACCAGATTGGCGATAAGGTGTGGTTAGCATCCAAATATATTCCCCTGAAGGGGCCAAGAGCTTTCCGTCCAAGATACCTCGGCCCCTATACTATAAAGTCCATAATCAATCCTGTCACCATGAAATTGGAGTTACCATCTCACATGAAAATTCACCCCGTATTTCATGTCTCTCTCCTCAAACCAATGAAATCCACTACACGGCTTAGTTCTCCGCCAGAGCCCGAAGTAATAGATGGAGAGCCAGAATATGAAGTCAAATCCATCCTGGACTCCAAGGTGGTTCGATCAAAATTGTATTACCTAATTGACTGGACAGGTTACGGACCTCAAGACCGAACTTGAGAACCCAGTGAACACGTCCATGCTCTGCGTTTAATCACACAGTTCCATCGCAATAATCCCACCAAATCAGGACTGGGAGGAGAACCACCCTTCAGAGGGGCCTTGAGGGGGAGTGCTGTCATGGTCATGAAGTCAGGGGCACAGGCATGCAGGGGTAGCATGCACAAGAGACCTGGGTGGCACTGTCCTGGCGCCTCTGGCGACAGGCTCATGAACAAAAGTAAACAAGAACATCCATTTAACACCAAAAAGCTTTTATTATAGACATATCGCTTCAGATGCATTAACCTTGAACATTCCATCCATTAAGCAGGATGCATTAATCTTGAACATTCCATCCATTAAGCAGCCCCAAGTGTATTCTTGGGTGTGGCTGCTAATGGATTGCCTTCGCACACGCTCACTCTCTAGGAGTGGCAGGGTGTGGCTGGTAAGCCGGACCTAATGGGCGTGCCCACAATCTCAGCTATATAAGCTGCCCCGATCCTCAAGACAGGCTGTCATGACCGCAGCCTCCAAGGAGTCAGGTTTAGCCCAACTGCCTCGGAAGCCGGGTCACTTCTTCATTTCCAGGCACCCATCGGCTCCCATAGGGGCCTTATGGACCTTGTCCTGGCGCCAGTGGCGCCAGGCTCATAAGGGGACCCAGTCCCGGCACAGGACGTGCCGGGCTCATGATGCAAGGAATGGTGCTTGGGTGGACCTACCTGCTGCAGACCATGCTGCTCACTCACCTGCAGGATGAAATCCTCATCCATCCATGGCTGGAACTACTTTACCTTCCGGGTGTGGCCAGCACCACTCCCTGGGACTGGATACTGGAACTATTCTGGAAGCTGGGACTTCTTTCCTGGGCGAGGCTGCTGTGGAAGGAGACACCTAAGCACTCCAGTAGGCTATTTAAACCACGCCCGATCAGAGCAACGTGCTTCGCGTTATTCTGCAATAGCAGCAGGACGCTCACCGTGTCAGCTCCAGAGAATCTGCAACTTCTGCATCTAGGGAAGAGAAATCCGTAATCTTACCTTCTGAAATACCATCTTTGTCTTCTGCAGCATCTGAGAAGGGAAAAGAACACCAGGTTAGCACAAGATAAAACCAGCGCAGCACTTACCCAATCCATCGGTGCATCTCAAGCCACGGGCTGCAGCTCTCCATTTTTCGGCACCCTGTGGAAGCAAGGACATTGGTTAGTAACCTTCGTGAAACTTTTCCTACCTGCGCTGCATTCTTCTCGCCTCCGCCGACGCTGCTACTCGCATCTGCAAAACAAAAGGACATCATTAAGAAATACAAAACTCCATCCATACGCACGTGTTTTGGGCAGCTCTCATCTTTCTCACCCCTCGGCGCATTCATCGACATCTATTTTTCTACCCAGCTGCTTCTGCAACCTGAAAAAGGAAAAGAGACATTAAGAAGTGCTTTAAACTTCGAATTGACATTTTTTACCTACTTGCCTGCAATACCTTCGCATTTCCATCGCTCTCCATTCAAGCAACCGCCGTTCGTGCTGCTAACGACGGCCTAGCTCCAAATCTTCATCCTCTGCAACCAAGAGGCTGGACAATTAACCAGTGAAGTAACTGGCTTCGGCGCCCCTGCACAGACGCAGGATGGAGAGCTCCGCTTTCACCTATATAAGGTGAGCACATTTAGCCTACGAACTACGTGGGGATTACCAGGAAGGGGAGTCAGCTTGCCTGTCAGGCTTATATATCCTATTAACCCCTTGCTCTCACAATTGCAGACACCTCACCCTTCAGATCAAGATCTCAGTGAGGAGAGGGCCTTTCCAGGGTGGCATTCGAGGCCTGCGCGTGACCCTAGAAGACTCCGAGAACCCCCAGCCCAGACCTGCGCCTCCGAGGGATTCAGGTGAGCGTTACAGAACGCGAAGCCTACCGCAATATTCCCACCCAGGCGCAATGGAAACCTCGGACACAGATCAACTGGCTCAAATGCTTGGGGAACTAAGGGCAGAAGTACACGCATCTCGCCAAGAAACAAACGCTTTACGAAGGGAGTTGATCATGGCCAAGGAACGGACTGATGATCTGGCCAGACAGTTGCTACAGGCTCAAGCGGGACAGACGCCACTGCCTCTCTATGGAGGGGGCGGCACGCCTACAACTTCAAGTAATCCGGTGCAAATTAATCTGCCAGGGAATGTGCCTTTGGCCCCGCCCGATTGTTTTTCCGGAGATCCAAAGCGATATGCAGTATTCATCAATCAATGCCGCTTGCACTTTCTGTGTAGACCCGCCGCATTCCCAACGGACCAAGCCAAGGTAGCGTTTGTACTCTCCTATCTTAGCGGTAGTGCTGCAGATTGGTCCATTCCTCTCGTGACACAGGATGACCCGCTCCTCTATCACTTTCAAGACTTTCAGACCAGTATGGAAAAGTTGTTCGCAAGACATTCACAGGGGCAGGCCTTGGACAATGAACTCCTGTCACTCAGACAAGGTAATCAGGATCTCCTGGCTTACATAGCGTCCTTTAATAGACTGGTGGTTGAGACCAGGTGGCCTGAAGATAAGAGAATCACGCTCTTCTACAGAGGCCTACGTGGGGAACTTAAAGACGTTTTAGCACAGGTGGTTAATCCGCCGCAAGACTGTTCAGATTATATCGACCTAGTGGTCCAATTAGATCATCGGCTACAGAACAGGAAGTCCGATCGATCCAGATTTGAAACCCGGGTACTTTCAAGACCTCAGAGCTCCGCTAAAGGGAATGACTCTGTGGGACCAATGCAAATAGGAGTAGTAAAAGGACCATTAACTCAGAAAGAACGGGAAAGAAGAAGGCAATTACAGCTGTGCCTATACTGTGGGAATTCTGGACATTTCCTTCGTGATTGCTCAGTGAAACCGGTCAAGAAGACCATAGGAGCTTCTGATAAAAATGCTGAGAAACTGGAATCGGGAAACGACCTCGTCCGACAAGCGTAGAGGTCCGCTTGCCGAGCGTTAAAACCAGTTCCTTGACCTCGCATTTGGTTATGCCTATGGTCCTCATAAGTCCCAATAGACCAGATCGCATGCATGCTATCAAAGTATACATTGATAGCGGAGCAATCGGTAATTATGTGGACCACGACTTGGCTACCAGGATGGATCTTCCCCTATGTCCCAAGATGGTAAAGGACGTAATCACTACAGTGGATGGTACTGAAATAGCTTCCGGACCAGTTTCTCATACCACCATGGAGGTAACGTTGTTATGTCAAGGCGGACATCGGGAGAAGATCGTGTTTGATGTAATCAAGGCCCCGCAGTTTCAGGTGATTCTGGGAATGGCTTGGTTGGAAAAGCACAATCCTCAGATAAACTGGCGAGCCAAGGTAATTCGGTTTTCAGAATGCGCTTCAACCTGTTATCCTCAGTCCGAAATCAAGCTAGCAGCCATCACTTCCGAGGACCCCCGATTACCTCTGGAATACCAAGAGTTCAGCGACGTCTTTCAGAAAGATCAAGCCAACACCCTGCCACCGCATCGGTCATACGACTGCCAGATAGACCTGATACCTGGGTCCACCCCTCCGTGCAGCAGAACATATGCCCTCACTGAACCAGAAAACCTCCATCTCAGGCAATACTTGGACCAGTACTTGGCTAACGGATTCATCCGCCCCTCGAAATCCCCGGCTTCCTCAGCTTTGTTCTTCGTCCCGAAAAAGGAAGGTGACCTAAGAACGTGTATCGATTATCGCGCCCTGAACCAGATTACAGTCAAAAACCGATACCCGTTGCCATTGATTCCTGAATTATTGGACCAGGTAAAAGGCGCCTGCATATACACAAAGTTAGACCTCAGAGGAGCTTACCATTTGGTACGCATTAAGGAGGGCGACGAGTGGAAGACGGCCTTTCGCACTAAATATGGATTATTTGAGTATCAAGTAATGCCCTTCGGACTATGTAACGCACCGGCCGCTTTCCAGTATTTCATGAATGATGTCCTCAGAGAACTTATTGATGTGTGCGTAGTCGTTTATATTGACGACATCCTGGTATACTCAGCCTCAGAAACTGATCATCGTAGACACGTCACAGCGGTTTTACAGAGACTTCGCCAACATCGCTTGTTTGCTAAACTGGAGAAGTGCACCTTTCACGCAAAGGAAGTGGAATTTTTAGGGTTCATCTTATCACCCAACGGAGTTCACATGGACTCAAGAAAAGTGGATGCTATCACCAAATGGCCTTCCCCAACTTCCGTTAAAGGTGTGCAGAGCATACTGGGCTTCGCTAATTTTTACCGAAGGTTCATTCCTGAATTCTCTCGGGTGGTCCAACCTATCACGGCTCTTCTGAAAAAGAATAAAAAATTCGAGTGGACTCCAGAAGCCGAACAAGCCTTCCAAGAATTAAAAGCCAAATTTATCTCTGCTCCAGTCTTAAGGCATCCCCGTCCAGAACTTCCCTACATCGTTGAGACAGACGCTTCCAGTCTTGCAATGGGGGCGGTGCTGTCACAAAGAGACCCCGAAACGCACCAGTTACACCCTGTAGCCTTTTGGTCTCGCAAATTTTCGGCTCCTGAAATCAACTACACAATTACGGACAAAGAACTCTTGGCAATTAAGTCCGCCTTTAAGGCCTGGCGGCATTATCTTTTGGGAGCCCGGCACACAGTAACTGTAATCACGGATCACCGTAACCTCCAGTACCTGAAGTCAGCTAAAGCTCAATCTTCGAGGCAACTACGCTGGGCTTTATTCTTCGCAGAATTCGATTTTGTAATCACATTTCGACCAGGCGTTAGGAACGGAAAAGCAGACGCCCTTTCCCGGATAGGGGTAGACGAACTTACAGCTAATCCGGAGCCGGTGCCAATAATTCCTGAACAAAAGATACTAGGAGTAATCAACACATTATCCCTCGAAGAGATTAAAGCAAGGGTCAATAAGCTCATAACTCCCGAAGATTCATCGAATTGGCAATTGAAAGGAAAGGATTTTACAATAGATCAGAACCTATTGTATTTCCAAGGAAGACTATTCTTACCCTGCGCTGACTTACAAAAACAGGTCATCACCTGCTACCATGATTCTCTAATGGAAGGACATCCTGGAGTTGCCAAAACCTCAGAGAAAATTAAAAGGTATTTTTGGTGGCCATCTTGGAGGAAAGATGTTAAGGAGTTTGTGGCTTCTTGTGGTATCTGCGCACAAAACAAGAGTCAGAAGGAAAAACCAGCAGGATTATTACGTCCAATAGACATTCCACCAGGCCCTTGGCACACGCTCTCGATGGATTTTATCACGGATTTACCCCCTTGCTCCGGATACAACACAATTCTAGTGATCGTAGACCTTTTTTCAAAAATGGCTCATTTTATCCCACTGAAGGGTTTACCTACAGCTTCCATTCTAGCCCGAGAATTTCTTGAAAACATTGTCCGGTTACACGGTTTCCCTTCAGTACTAATCTCTGACCGAGGGAGCCAATTTATTTCCCATTTTTGGCGGAGTTGTTGTCGTTTAGCACAAATTGATGTACGACTTTCCACCAGCCATCATCCTCAAACCGATGGGCAGCCTGAGAGAACTAACCAAACTCTAGAACAATATCTGCGCTGCATGTTGCATCAATCCGAGGGTACTTGGAAGGATGTCCTTTGGATTGCTGAATACGCTTACAATAATTCAATCCATTCTGGGACGGGAAAAACCCCTTTTTTCCTGCTGTATGGAAGTCATCCTCGAACCTCAAATCTGGACCCACCTCAAGCTCTCGGAACACCTGCTGTTGACCATCTGCATTCGACAATAGCTCAAGCATTTAAAGAAGCCACAGCTCATCTTCAACGAGCTAAAGAGTCATACAAAAAAGGAGCAGACCAACATCGAAAAGAGGCTCCTCAATATCAAAAAGGAGATCAAGTCTGGCTGTCCACTAAACATTTATCTTTAAAAGGGCCACGCACCTTCAACCCAAGATATTTAGGGCCCTACTCAATCACGGCCGTGATTAACCCAGTGGCTGTCAAACTAGAATTACCTACTCGAATGAAGATACATCCTGTCTTCCATGTTTCTCTCCTGAAACCTGTGCAACCCGGAACCCGTTTGACTAAACCTCCTGAGCCAATCCAAGTTGACGGAGAATCCGAATTTGAAATTCGAGACATCTTGGACTCCAAAATTTCCAAATCAAAACTATACTACCTGATTGATTGGAAGGGATATGGACCCCAGGAGAGATCTTGGGAACCCTCAGAATATGTACATGCACCTCGTCTAGTCCGAAAATTTCATCGGGCTTTTCCCAACAAGCCAAAACCTCCGGAAAAGACAAGCTTGGGAGGGGCCTTGAGGGGGGATGCTGTCATGACCGCAGCCTCCAAGGAGTCAGGTTTAGCCCAACTGCCACGGAAGCCGGGTCACAACTTCATTTCCAGGCACCCATCGGCTCCCATAGGGGCCTTATGGACCTTGTCCTGGCGCCAGTGGCGCCAGGCTCATAAGGGGACCCAGTCCCGGCACAGGACGTGCCGGGCTCATGATGCAAGGAATGGTGCTTGGGTGGACCTACCTGCTGCAGACCATGCTGCTCACTCACCTGCAGGATGAAATCCTCATCCATCCATGGCTGGAACTACTTTACCTTCCGGGTGTGGCCAGCACCACTCCCTGGGACTGGATACTGGAACTATTCTGGAAGCTGGGACTTCTTTCCTGGGCGAGGCTGCTGTGGAAGGAGACACCTAAGCACTCCAGTAGGCTATTTAAACCACGCCCGATCAGAGCAACGTGCTTCGCGTTATTCTGCAATAGCAGCAGGACGCTCACCGTGTCAGCTCCAGAGAATCTGCAACTTCTGCATCTAGGGAAGAGAAATCCGTAATCTTACCTTCTGAAATACCATCTTTGTCTTCTGCAGCATCTGAGAAGAGAAAAGAACACCAGGTTAGCACGAGATAAAACCAGCGCAGCACTTACCCAATCCATCGGTGCATCTCAAGCCACGGGCTGCAGCTCTCCATTTTTCGGCACCCTGTGGAAGCAAGGACATTGGTTAGTAACCTTCGTGAAACTTTTCCTACCTGCGCTGCATTCTTCTCGCCTCCGCCGACGCTGCTACTCGCATCTGCAAAACAAAAGGACATCATTAAGAAATACAAAACTCCATCCATACGCACGTGTTTTGGGCAGCTCTCATCTTTCTCACCCCTCGGCGCATTCCTCGACATCTATTATTCTACCCAGCTGCTTCTGCAACCTGAAAAAGGAAAAGAGACATTAAGAAGTGCTTTAAACTTCGAATTGACATTTTTTACTTACTTGCCTGCAATACCTTCGCATTTCCATCACTCTCCATTCAAGCAACCGCCGTTCGTACTGCTAACGACGGCCTAGCTCCAAATCTTCATCCTCTGCACCCAAGAGGCTGGACAATTAACCAGTGAAGTAACTGGCTTCGGCGCCCCTGCACAGACGCAGGATGGAGAGCTCCGCTTTCACCTATATAAGGTGAGCACATTTAGCCTACGAACTACGTGGGGATTACCAGGAAGGGGAGTCAGCTTGCCTGTCAGGCTTATATATCCTATTAACCCCTTGCTCTCACAATTGCAGACACCTCACCCTTCAGATCAAGATCTCAGTGAGGAGAGGGCCTTTCCAGGGTGGCATTCGAGGCCTGCGCGTGACCCTAGAAGACTCCGAGACCCCCAGCCCAGACCTGCGCCTCCGAGGGATTCAGGTGAGCGTTACACAGACGCTGTGCGTTATTCTGCACTTGCAAGCAGCGTAACGCTCACCATCGCCTGAGGTCAGACTTACCTTTGAAGATCCTGCTTCCTGGACATCCTGCTTCCTGCCAGCATACTTACCAACTGGGGGAAGCTGTTCTTACCTGTACATCTCTTCGGCAAACCAAGTATTCATCTTTACACTTTCTGGAACGCCGAAATCTTGGCACCGCAGAACGACACACTCCATCGTCGACAGCAGCGCCTGCAAGGAAAAACAGGAGACAAGGTTAGACATAAAAAAACAGTCAGTTTAAGGTTGCGCTTCGCCATACTTCACTCCTTTCTTTAAACCATCACTTACCTGCTGTCGACCATTGTGGTAGAATCCATCTTCCATCCGGCCGCGTCTCGCGTCTCACAGCTGCATTGAGGCTGCATTTACATCTAAGGGAAAAAAACAGAAGAGAGACATTATTGCAGGCATAAATAGGAGCAACATATAAAGACATTAAACAGAACGAACAGCATCACAAGAGCTCAAGAAAGAATTACCAATCATAAGGAGAAGCATAGTCACAGCTGGACTGGACTAATCCTTATCAGGGATGAGTAAAGGAACTAGATCCCATTTGACGCGCCCCTGCCAGAAGTAGCAGGATGGAGAGCTTATCTTCCATAATTCACAGGAGCAGTATCACCACGTACCACCGCTCACAGCTTTTCTACTGAGGGAGAGGCCTGAAGGGGGTGATTCAAGTTCAGGGAGGGCTGCAACCGTGCCCCAACGCCTCCGCAGAGACCAGGTGAGCATAACATGTGTTCCCGTCATCTCCTTTTCAGGTTCCTGTTTGGGACCTTAATCTTGTTTTGAAATTTCTCATGTGTGCACCATTTGAACCACCCCATTCATGTCCTTTAAGACTACTAACATTCAAAACTATCTTGTTAGTAGAGTTAACATCAGCCCGTAGCGTGAGTGAGTGGCAGGCACTATCTTCTAAACCACCTTTTATGTTTTTTTATAAGGACATCCTTAAGGTCAAACCTTTTTCCTACCTAAGATTATATCAGATTTTCACCTGGGACAAAACTTAGTATTACCTACTATTTACCCACCACCTCATCCTGGCAAGGAAGAGGAAAGGTCACAGAGACTTGACCCGTGAAGGGCTCTGAGTTTCTACATTTCAAGGATGTCAAAGTTTCGTCTAGATGGCCAACTGTTTATAGGTTATACTGGTCATAGACTGAGACAGGCTGTAACTAAGTGAACCATGTCCAGATGGATTATTTTAGCTATTACTGAATGCTATAGACTGGCCAGGAAAGATCCCCCATAAGGCTTGAGAGCCTATTCCATTAGGGGCATGGCTACATCTTCTGCTCTGCAAAGAGGTGTTCCAATAACAAATATTTGTGAGGCAGCCACTTGGTCTACCATTCACAGTTTTACAAGGCATTACTGCCTTAATTCCACCTTAAGTCAGGATGGAAGCTTTGAGAAAGCAGTCCTTCATTCGGTTCATTCGATGACAACATTGGGATGTCCACAATGGGTCATCTAGTAGGAAATCGTTTAGTCTCCAGGGGGGTTTCCAGGAGGGTGTAGTTCGAAAGGGAGCCATTGTCAATTGGACAGGGGCATGGTCCGAGAGCGCCTCAGGGAGTATATCTACACCTAGCACCAGCGGGATTAGTGAGTCTGAGATAAAGAACATATCCAACCTTGAAAATCCCCCATGAACCACTGAGAAGTAAGTGTAATCCCTCTCATCTTGATGACAGTACCGCCAGACCTCAATTAGAGAGTGCTCTTTCAGCAGAGTGGTAAGCGCCCTGAAGTTATTCCTGTCATTCGCAGTTGGCGGGGAGTCTTATCCACTAGCGGGTTAATTACAGCATTAAAATCTCCGCCCACAATCATTTCCCCCTCTGCATGGTCAAGTAAGGCCCTGGAAAGTTTTATAAAAAATGAATCTTGCTTAGCGTTTGGAGCATATATAGAGACCAGTGTGATTTTGCGTCCATCTAACATGGTAGTTACTAGCAGAAACCTTCCCTCCCCATCACGAACCACCCCCAAGGTCCTGAGGGAAATGCCCTTGTGAACCAGGATGGCAACCCCTCGTTTCTTTAGGCTGCTAGAAGCAAAAAACTTTGTGGGATAGAGCCTATCATTGAGATGGAATTCATCAGCCGGGAGTAAGTGGGTTTCTTGAAGGAATAAGAACGCTGCATCCAAGGTCCCCAGTCTATGGAACAAAGCTTTACGTTTCAAGGTGGAATTTAGGCCTTGTACATTAAGCGAGATGCACTTAATACTGAGGGTTGCCATGTCAGAGTCGCTCAAGCTTCAGCAGTACATAGGCCCAACAAGGGAGGTCAAGGGAAAGATGCCCCATCAGGCATATCAATGCGCTGCCGATTATAAGCATTCTGTGGTGAGTGAGAAAATAACACAAGCCCAGCGGCTTCAAATTAAACCTAAAATAGCAAACAAAAGAAGAACAATCAGAAAAAAGTGAGCGAAATATCTTCAACAAGGGTTTTGCCAACCCAAATTCCAAAATCAACTTTAATTAAATAAGAAGCATATCGGGCGCCCAAGTCTGTCAAGCTGTGGAAACTTCTATTGCCCTCAGTCAGCTCTGGGCGAGGTCCTCAGGAGCAATAGGTTTCTGTAGTGCCTTTTGATTTTAGATTGAGGTGGCTTAGGATTCCCCAGCAAGTTCCAGGGAATCAGGGAAGAAGGCGAGCCGCGCCCCGGGTAAGACAGAAGACAGAGGAAGAAGGCGAGTCCATGAGTTTGAAACTTTTAGGTCAGTGGCATAGTGGCTACACTCTAAGAGGCGCAGCAAGAGTTAGGTGAGAACAGGTGAGACATCTTCGTTCTCCTCACTGAGATCCGTCAGGCCAGGGATCGCTCCAGTCATGTAGCCATACTGCCCCCCCCGCCGGCATCGGCAGGGTCATGGACTCCTCCAGCTCTTCGGATATATTCTTTGTCTCTGATTCCTGGCGCGGGTTAGCCTCAAGTCGACGCCATCCCCAGGGCTTTCTACGTTTATCCTTTGGCGTGGGGTCAAGGGCGGTCTCATCTGGGTCCTGGGCTTGGGGCTTCAGGTAATCGTCACTGGGAGGTTCTGACATCAACCCCTTTGCCTCCTCTTCGGAAGAGATTACATAGTGCTGATTGTAGAAGTCAAAGATCAGCTTGCATGGGAATCCCCAGTGGTAGCGGACCCTTTTAGGCCTTAACCAAGTTGTCACTCTCTGCAGCCGACGTCTGTTCGCCAGGGTATACGGTGCAAGGTCTTGAAAAAGCTGTATCTTCGCTCCCCGGAATTGTATAGAGTCTGAGTTCCTGGCTGCCGCCATAATCTCTTCCTTCTGGCGGAAAAAATTTACTCGAGTAAGGACATCCGGTAATAAGTTCCTCTTAAGCTGTGCTGTAGAGTATAGCCGATGAGTTCTGTCTAGCTTCAGATCCTCAGCTGGTGAGAGATCCAGGAGGGACCTAAATAATGCTTCAACAAATTCGGGCAGGTCAAGGTCTGAGATCTGCCGGGGAATGCCACGGAGGCACACATTATTTCTCCTCGATCTATTTTCCAGGTCCGCTTGTTTTGCCCAGATGTCTTCCAGGTGCTCTTCAATGGTCTTCACCCTTTCTGCAAGGACCTCGTTGTCATGCGAGTGTTCACAGGTTATGTTTTCTAGCTCACTAACTCTGGTCTCTAAGCCCCCTGCGTGTGAGGTTAAATCTGCAAGTGACTGGGCCAGCACGTCTTTAGAGATTTTAATTTCCTTTTTGATTTCTTGGGTGATGTCTTATTTGAAGGACCTAAACATACCCTCCAGATCCTCTCTGGAAAGGGCCATGCTGGGAACCTGACTTGGAGGTGGGGCTGGGTGAACCTCCGCCGTGACCGTCTGTGTGCAAGATGGGGCTGCAGACTGCGGGTACAAGAACACCTGTATACCGTGCGCTTTCTTCTTTCTAGCTACTTTAGGCATCACTCGAGGGGCTAGTGAGAATCAGACAAGTGAACCCCCATTGCGGAGGTCAGCATTTAAGGAGTCAAGGCAGGCAGGGACTCGGCTCGTATGTGCTGGTTTTAGATCTTCAGTTAGGCCACATAATTTTGGAGGGATCGCCTGTACTGATGTATGTAAGTCTTATTCCATAGGCAGACACCAGCAGTGCTCACAATATTTATGATAGGGCTCCAGACGGTCGGGGCTTCTCAGCCGGTGTCCCATGCGTTCTCCAACACTCACCCGGCAATCACTGACTGGGCCCCAGGGATTACATACAGCATGCGTCGGATCTCCACTTCAAGGGAATCTTCATTGTGAGCCCCACTCCCAGCGGGCATCCCCAAAGCAGGGATCAAGAGAGCCTCTGTCCTCACTCATTGCGGCACTCTGGGGCTCCCAACACTCCTCTGCCTGAACCCCGGCACTGCAGCAGGGAGGGCCACACGCCACGGCTGCAGTCAATGTCGCGGAGCAGCGGTGCCCGAACCACGGCTCCACTCCGCCCCCGCAGCCGCCGGGCAGTGGGATGCTCCTCTCCCCTCGAGCTCCTCCAGCCCACGCACCAGCGGAGGGTGCCCAGGCCTCCCTCCCACACCGCCTAGCTCCCCTCCTACTCCCGCACCAAACGAAATCAGGGAGATGGAAGACCAGCAGGCGGGAGCCAGCAAGGGGTGGCCCCACAGACACCGCGGCGCCTCTGCACCCCCGGCGCCCGACCTCTCCAGCTCCGGGACTACCGGTAGTAGGGAGAATCCTCACGCCGCAATCCTGGGGACCGCCGTCGGGCGGGGCACACACAAGCCTCCAGTCCATGTCCCCTCTGCAGCCGCCAGACAGCGGGGCGCTCCTCTTCAGGCAGGCTCCGCAGGTCCCACAGAGCCCCAGCGAGGGACGACAGGACAGCCCCCTCCATGCCGCACAGTCAAAGGGACACAGCAACGGGGTCACAGCGTCAATTCAGTGCAGCCGGCGACCCCATGTACCAACGGCTGCTCCAGTTGGTGCGCTCCACGATCTTCCTCTCCGTCCTCATTATGCTGCTTCGCCAAGAAGGTTCCCAGTGCAGGATTTATTAGCCTCATACGTCTGCATTCCTCGTTGCCACTCGCTTAATCTTGCCTCGGAGATGCAAATCGGGCGAGAAGTTCCATTTAAAAGCGAAAAAAATCACTTGACTTGGGCACCTTGACGCGGAGCCCAGGGCAAACACTGCTGCATGGCGTGCTGCCTAGCCACGCCCCCGGTATGCAGTGATTTTACCGAATGGAAATAACGAACAACATTTTACTTAAACATTTTTAACAATATATATATATGGGCGGTGGCGTAAGGGGTTAGAACGGGTGGGAAGGGGGCTGAGCTGGGATTATAAACAAAGGGAAACAGGGGGTACCCCCCCAAACAAAATAAAAAAATTGGTGTTCTTTTCGTTAAAAGTGTTTAGTTACAAATGTTTCTGTTATTTTTCAATTCGGTAAAATCACATGTAACCATAATTGCATGTATGTGCCTTAAATGCATAGCTACTTGAGGCCATGTGTTGGCACTATAGTAATGATATATGTATCTGTAGTGAATGCATAGCTACTCTATTCACTCAGTTGTCCTTATACACCCCTTCTTCTGGTCAAAATTATGAATGTTGTGATTTCAAAGCTTATTTCTACGCCTGAAAAAGCAGAATACTTGACACTCGAGATGGCCCACAAAGGTAATAATCACCCCAATTTTCCCACCTAACCATAACTCCAGGGTATTGCCTCATCTTGCTCTATGCTTACATATCCCGGTTTAATGTGTCCTTTACATATCCCCATCCATTGCAACCCCTTGTTCTCTGAAAGCGCCAAACGCGCAGCTCTGGATCTAAACCCCATTCATCGCAACATGTAGAGCTTTCTGCTGCCCTTCAGGCCAGGTCTGTGCTATATAAATACTCCAAATGAAATCAAATATTACAATAAACTGTGTAGAGTCATTAGCTCCAATATTGCATCTGATGATCTCAACATGTCTGACATGATCCTTTCTGTATTATTTATAAAGAAACATTGGAAAGAAACAAATAAGTGCAATGATAGGGGAAACAAAACACCCTAGCATTTGGGCATGCCTTCCCTGATGCAAGAACCTCTCCAGCTACAGGCAGATCTGTACAGGGTGTGTACTGGAGAGGGAGTGACCCCTGACCGGCCCATAGAGTCAGAGCTCACTCTCGAGTACTTCAAGACGAGATAGCTGCACCTTGAGGTGGATGGGGTGTAGGATTTCTTACTCCAACACCAATCAATAAGGACAATTCAATGGATTGGCAAAAGGGAGTCTGTTTAATGACAAGTACAAAAAACAGGGCAACATGGAAATCAACAGTGATGCGATAGCCGCCTCGCTTCAACTCACAACAACTTCATGCAAACAGTAACAGTTATACCCAAAATTCGTCATCATTGACGTGTAACACTCAAAAGTTTATAATGCAGTTCTATTGGTTGGAAAAGGTAACTTTACTATAGGTACTATATCTGTATATGGTAACGGAGTGTGAGGATTAGATCACCCTTATTAGGTGGGCGTCTACGCCCTTCCCTCTAACATTACTCATGTAGACGTCACTAAAATTATGACGTCTCATTGGTTGTACTATCTATAGGACCCTAGATTATTTAGCCCATTGGGATTGGGTTGGCTACAACCCCATACATAAATCTCCAATTTAATTATCAGCACACAGAATGGTCACCCAGATGCAGGATGCCTCAAGATTCACCCAGCCTCCCTTCCTCAATCAGTACTTTAGTGCTATGTGTCAATTAGTTGGCTGTGGTTGGCCTCCAAACTGTAGCTTCTTGTCAGGAAAAGTTATGGTATATCCTGTTTTGGCAGACAGCCAGGTGTAGGTGCCTCTTCTCACTCAGCTGGTCATGTGCTAGCACACCGTGAATCTGCTTTGTTTTCCTTCTATTTGTGCATTTAATTCTCACTTCGGCCTGCCACCTGCCTGGGCTTCCTTATCTCGACCTTCACGGGGCAGGCTGCTCTGCTCTTAAGTTTCAATTCTCCAAAGCTACTCTCTGCCTCCCTCTCTTGGTTTGACCTCGATTTCCCAGGTCCAAGCTGTTTCTTGCTGAGTTTCGATTCCACCGTCTCTTTTCTTGTTTTAGCTGGAATACGAATCTTGTCCTGTCTGACCCTTAGTAACCTGGTTTAATTCTGCTTTGTATAAAGTGGATTTGCACTTATATAGTGTGCTTCTTTGAGGTAGATATATAGTTGGCGCTTGCCGCTCTATTCTTCTGCTAAGCATAGCAAGCTGCACTGTTTTCTTAGCTTCTTTGCGGTTACAAGCGTATGTACAGGCGTTAGCTGGTTGAATATCTTCATCCTGCTTTACAGCTTACGTTTCTTTATATTTCAACATCGTCTCTCCTTCTACTTATTTATGGCGTTTTTGTCTCTGTGTGTCATCGTTTGGTTGTCGTTTCTTTCACCTGTGAGTCTGTCTGGGCCCACATGACGTCACCATTCACCTTCAAATTAAGGCCTTTTGGGTTTCTTCTGGGACAGTGTTTAAGTAATCTTCATTTCGTGTCATTTGCTGGTAGGGCTGTCTCAATGGATACCTTACTGTCCATGGTTGTCTGGTTATTGGGACTTCAATCGGTATTGCTCTTCTGATGGGCACTAGGCAGAGCCCTAATGCGACCCTCTGCTGGTTTATTTGCTCATCATGCGTCACATATCTCAGTGTGAACGCTCCTGGTACTTCAAAGTGGGCGACTGGAGTGCAGGCTGTATTTGGGACCTCTGGTAACATAAGGGACAGCCTGGGGTCGGGCAGGACATAAATGGCTGAAAATAGTGCTGTGTACGAGGGGGTTGTCCTGTCCTCAAAACTTTTAACGCTGCAACAATTTCTTGCAGTAATTATTTAAACCTCCAGAAATAACCAGCAAGACTTTGAACAGATTTGTGTTACTGGAAAAGGAATGATCCAACCACTGGAATTTAATTACTGTTGCCTTTTTTAATTCGGCTGCGCATGTAGATTTTCAAAAGGAAAATGAGCAAAATAATTCAACTAATACAGGTAACAACGTTCTAAAATACTGTGTGAAAACAAATCCTCAAAAGAAATAATCAGTTGTACAGTAGGGGTGTCACGGTATTTGTTTTATGACGGTACAATAACCTTCTTGCCAAATGACGGTATATCATGGTTATCGTGGTATAGCAGGTGGAGTTAACCAATCTTAACAAATATTTTCTAAAAGGTCATAAATTGTCAGGTTTATCATCACAAACAAAACCAGGCACCCAGGGCCAGAATTGGGCTTTTCAACATACTTTCCACTGAAATGCCACCCCTTGCTTCCACCAAACACAAACACTTGTGGAAAGGGGGGGGGGGCCTGCTGCAACTGGCAAAGCAAACTGAATAGCTTTTCTTAAATGGTCCTTTAGGCTTTTAGCTCCCCCACTGGCTACTGGTGAAGATGAACATGTTGCCATCTTGATAATCTGCATGCCACAGATCAATGGAGTCTGATGGTAGTATACGCTTGTGCGCATACACACACACACACGCACACACACTCTCTCTTTATGTTACAGCCTTTAGTTTACTTCCGGGCCAAAAGGTGTTCAGTAATCACAGACATGTTACCCTTTGGTATGGCAGCAGGGAATACCAACAGAGATGATTACATTTCACAGTGTGACTTATTATATGTAAATTCAATGAAAGAACCAGGCAAATCCCCCATTGTCATATGTTTAGAAAAAATTATCCATTATAAATATATAAACCCCAAAGCCACCAACCCAAAGTCCCGGGAGGATAGCTCAGCGGCAACGTGCGTGCCTTGGAAGCAAGACGACACGAAGCAACACAGGTTCGATCCCTGGGTCCGCGCTTAGAAACCTCTGGGTGCTTAAGTGCGTTATAAATACGCAACGAAGACAAAAACAATTACGCAACTAAATAAACAAAACCAATTTCTTTAACAGCGCCTCGATGCCCGCAGGCTGTATGAGCGCTTTAAAAAAAATGTACATAAAAAAAACCCTCTTCCTTCTTGGCACTGTATTTATTCTTCCTATTGCTAACATATTGCTTTTGTGTCAGGCACGTGTGGTTTATGGAATGGCATTAAAAACTGCTCAAACTGAAAGTACTTAGCAGACGGCACATCCAACAGTGCAAGACCAAGACTGTGCAGCACTTGCTTACTGCAGCCTTTCCAAATCAGATTGAAAAGCCCACTTAACGGTATGAACGGTATACCGGTATAAACAATGTGACGGTTATTATTGTTCAATTAAGTGGTTCACGGTATCTTTAACGGTATACCGTAATACCGTTACATCCCTATTGTACAGCGTGTTCTCACATATGCATGGTTGACTAGATATTGCTTCATATTAGTCCAAAAGGATGTACAGACATTGCAAATACAATAGATGCAGTGAGTATTACAAATGGAACTGATTTATACAAAACAGACCACATCGGATCCCTGATGTTTAAGGTGTATGTGTGTCACCAAAAAGCCACAAGTTTTTTCCAAAGAGAGGGGGGTTTGTTCACCTGGTGGCAGAGTTCTATACGGGGATCTGATGGGATGGTCCACTTGTGGGTGGGGTTTAGACCTTAAAATTAGGGTCTTCTATAGCCTGGCTTAGGAGGGATGACCAAGGAACTGGTTGACGTTAGAATAAAAGTAGTGATGGTTCTTGTGGTCACAGTTCATGGTAATTCTGGCATTAACATGGTGACCATTGACGTTTCGGCTAGGTAGTGTACAGCCTTCTTCTGGGGCCAAGTGTAAGCAGGTCTCCCTAAGGATAAAAACAATATATAGGTATATTGAGTGTCAGACCAGAGAGAAGATCATACCTTGAACGGTATGTGAAGAGAAGGTTTAAAAAGGCACCCATTTGAGGTGGGAGCAAGTACGCGAAAGGGTGATTTTGGGGGGGCCCTCAGACCCTAAGGACTAACCTTCGGCAGAGCTTGAGAGAGGTGTAGGCTCTGTGTGGTTGTGACTTCAGCTTGCTTGTAGGTACATAGCTGGTTTGGGCAGGCAAAGCTGGCTTTTAGTTCCCTGCAGAAACAGAGAATCGTGGAGAGAGACAGAAATGCGAGTAAGGTGTAGAATGGAGCATGGATGCACCTATAGGCAAAGATGAAATAGGGCCAATGAAGTTACCTTATTGGCTGGGTAATGCCGCTATGTACTGCTGTTCCCTTGGCTGTGAGGATCCTGTAAATTTGGATTCCATGTGCCGGTAGTTCTGGAACACAAAAGACAGGGAAGAGTGGGGGCACTCAGTCAAGCGCTGGTTGAAGAGGGGAGAGGGGCCCGCTAATTTCTGTGGGAGGTGCGGGTCCATAATGGGAAAGGTACTGACCGGGACAGCTCACAAAGGATTCAGAAGGGTCTTTGGGACCTCCTCTACACTCCCCCCTCTGGTCGGTTTATCGACCACTTCCGCTTCCTCTTTTGGATTCATCTTACTTGGTTCCTCTGTATCCATCTCTTCCTCGTCCTCTGGGTTTGTACAAGATGGTTTGAAAGAGTGTCTCTTTGGAGTCCATATTTTTATCAGTCCTTTCAGGCTTCCTGCTGTTTTTACATGCTCGTCTTTGTTCAATGTCATTAGCTGACATTTTCCATTTGTGAGGCAGTAAATCCATTTTCCTTCATAATTTCTGCGTTTCCTGGGATAGAGAAACTTTGTACCCTCTGGTGCATGCTCGCTTGCCTACATAAAGTCTCTTATTTCATCGTCCGTTAGATCTCTGGGCTTCCATCCTGGCTTGACATCAATCATGATATTCATCCCTATGGCTTCCTTTGCAGTTTTCTAGCATTGAGAGATTATCTTGATAACGCAGGATCCTAGTAATATCATTACTAGCAGGGCTCCCAAGAACTTGAAAGCATCTGCAATCCATTGTGGAACCCATGAAAACAGTGATCCAAATCAGCTGTCATCATCAACTTCGTCGGTTTCATTGATCATCTGGTTCTGCAGGTTTGTCAGCGTACCTATGGCTTCTGTTAAAGTTCTGTTTTCTTCGTCATGAGAAGGTATACATGTGCAACATGATTCTCCAATTTTTGCACAAAGTCCTCCATCCATAGCTGTGATCGTGTCAAGTACATATCTGTTCTGGAGAGTCATCAGTCGGATGGCTCTTAAATCTTCCTTGATCGCGTTGAATCCCTTTATTGTCGAGTTGATGGTTTGCAGTAACTCCCATCTGGTTATCTCCAAACATTTAGTATTTGCTCCAACTTGGAATCTTGGCATGAGGATTGTCGGGAACACTGATGAGGTGAGGCTGAACAGCCTGTGTTCATATGGGATTGCATGAAATGCTTCTTCTGATTTGGCAGAGAAATAGTTTTCTCTCTTCACTTGAGTCGTCAGTTCCACAGATCTCCTCTTTCTCAGGTGAGCATCTGCTTTCGGGAAACTGTCCATATTCAGGTCACCTTTCGGGATCACTAGTGCTGGAACGTGGACATTCACTGTTGTACATATGCCTCCCCAGTTTTTCGGCAGTCTGATGTATGATTTGGATCCACACGCCCAATAATGATCCATGATTACTGCAGTCCCGTGAGTCATTCCTGGAGCCTCAAAAATTCATCCGCAGTTCTGATTCTCTCCCATCTTCCTTGTGCCATTGTTCCTGAAGCACAATTTCGGGCTTTCTAGTGGCACTATCTGCAGGGGTCCTCCTCTGTCTTTGACCCATGTCAGTAATCTTGTAAGGCCATAGTGGTTTGCACAGTCTCTGTGAGTTTCCTATGGCTTTTTTGCAGGCTTCAAAGACCATCCATGCTCGACAGATCACAACTCCTTCTTCCCATCCATTTGGTGAAAGCACTGTTCCCCAAATCTGCATTTGTCCTCTGTTTTTTCAAATTTGACCTTCTTCTGGAGTTTTTCCTTGGGCGTTCAGCCTTGGGTTTATTTCCCATGTTATCCCTGCTCCTTTAACTTCAGGTTTCTCGTACCTGATCATGTGATTCCTAGTATGGGCTCTATTTCTCGTCTTAATGTCCTGAACATAATCGTCTTCATCGGGATAATCTGCTTCAGTTGCCCATATCAATGTGGCATCTGGCCTCTGGTGTTGAACATTGCTACGTGTGACAGACAGTGTGCTGTCGGGACATCCATTTCTACAGCCACGAAGATCTTGGATTTCCCCATACTGTATGGTAGAAGTGCACAAACAAAGCATTCTCCTTCTGAATTTCGTCTTCCAACTTCTTTCATGTGTTGGTACCAAATGTTGTTCTCTAGATGTGCTGTGCTGTCCAGGTAATCGTTCAGTTCATTATTATCTTCATGTAAGCTTCTCTCGATTCTTAGTATTTTCCTGTAGTTTGCTATAACTACATCTCTGAATGCCTCTGTATGGCTTTTTCTTGCTGGAGGTTCTCAGGCATCCTGGTCCATGGTGCAGGCTTCTTCATCTGCGCCATTTGAGTGGACAAGAGTCTGGAAGCTCTTTCCTGGTACTCGTGCACTTTTTTCTCTGCTGCGTGCAAGTGCCCATGCCAACCAGCCCGACACTGGTCCGGTGTATGGTTGTATTGTAGGCCTGGTACTTGTCCCTTGTGTTGGAATATGCATGCTGGATAATACAGCCTCTGTCGTTTTGGTCTTCAGTTCCTTTTGTGGTTTTCTCGCTCTGGTCAGGTGTGAAAATAGAAGGTCCACTAACATTTGTGCCCTTGCGTAGAGTTTTTCTGTGGCTGCTTCTGTTTTCTTAAGGGCTTCTGACAAGACTGCTTCTGTTGGCTTTCCTCTTAATTCTTCTTGTTTTTTTCACTATCTGATGTGAACATTTTTTTTGGTAGGCAGTCTCATCTTCTCTGCTACTTTCGTTTGAGGTTCTGTAGTCCTTGCCGCTTGGCCTGGTTCGTGTGTATTCAGTGTGTGTGTGCGTGTAGTTGTCAGTGCTCTTTCTTCATTCATCTCGTGCTGACCCTGTCTCCAGCATTTCTGCTCATTCGTTACCATAAGTGTGTGCATATCACTATCAATCAAGTTCATTTCAAGTTCATTTACTTTACCCTCAGATCTTCTCGGGACTGGAATGACTATATAAGGTCTGGGTGCTTTTGTGGGTTTCATGCGTACATCATCAGGTGGGTGCACTGAAATTGGAACGCTCCGTGCACCAATAAAAAATGCAGTTCTGATCATTAATGACAGTAAAATAATGATAAATACAATGCATAAGTACATTATAGTTCGATATGTAAGGCGACAGCATTTTCTTCCAGAGAAGCGGGGGTGCCTCTCTGCTTGTGGGAGGACCAGGTTACTGCTCTGGGCCCCCATCTCGATCATTCACCAAATGTCAATGTTATTGTTCCCCCACCCAATATCGTTCTTTGAACAGTTTTGTGTCAAAAGTGTCAGGTGCTTCACAAATGTCCACCCTCTTGTGAGTGACGATTGTCTCTTAATACAGGATATAGTTCCTTTGCTAAACTATGGGAAAAATAGATTAAAATAATACTTCAATGAGTCACGTTTACTGTGCATGTTGAAAGTGTGTGAGCTCCAAGTCCACTCCTCGAATCTGCTTCAGTCCTGAGGACATGTTAGACACTGGTCAGTGTGAAGAAATAGGGAAAAAATGACAACAAATATAACAAATAGAGTTCTTGACTCTGCTCCCTCGATCTGTCCCTCAGCGGAAGGTTTCCTCAGAATCTCCTCAGCTAATCTCTCTGATGGTTGGAAAGTTCCACTCGGAGTATGATTCCATGCAGGACCATTCCCATCTGTGCGACATTAGCTGGATCTCTGATGAAGGTGAGGACGTCAACCTCGATAGGTCTCCCCAACAATTCTGGAAAGTCAGTAACTACGCGAAAAAGGACATTGTGCGCTAATCTGCTGTCTTCTGGTGATAAGGAAATTTGTCCAGTCTTTTTTGAGATTCAGGATTATATGTTCTTTCCTTGACGTACACAATGTTTGCACTGTCCGGTCGCGTGGAGTGCAACCAAAATACTGATTTTATTCAAGAGATGGCTCAAATGCTTGCTGGAATCCGAAGGAATGTCAATGTATCAGTTGTTCTCCCGACAATAGATGGACAGTCTTCAATTATGCAAAAGAAAAGTGCATTGATGAGTTCATCTAGTTCTGCCTGTGGTGGAAGCATTTGTTTCCTTCTCACTGTACTCGGGGAGTACAATGAATGTTTCAGCAATGACAGTAAGCAGTTGTCTTATTATTTTTTCATTGTCAGGATCTTGAAGAAAGTCTGTGACACTGGTGAGCCTCCCTACCAGTGACGGGTAGGATCTTAACACAAGGTTGAAGTATATAACCACGTCCTTTGTGATGTCTCTACTGTGGGACACCATAAGTGCTTCCAAACAAAGTCTCGGTTTTTGATGAATCGGGATGCTGTATCTGTTTCCAATGTACGTATCCTTGATCAAAGTTTTGTCATAGTTTGCTTTTCTCCTCACGGTGTTTAAAGTTTGAGTCAACAAAACATGTTGTGGCTTATACAAGCAATTTTCTTCTTCACCCTGCAACTGGGATGCACAGAGTTTCCGTTTTTATGTCCTTATCCCCTTTTTTGCTTAGAGGAAGTGTCCAAGTTAAACCACAATGTGCAAAAAGTTATTTGTCTTTACTTTGCTGGTCATGCATCCTTCCTCACCATGGTTCTCGTCTGCACGTGCTGTGGTTCTTCCCCGTTGTCTGTAGTCTTTTCGCGGTGGGGTGCAGGCAGGGGGGTTCCTCCGATGTATGGCTTGATATCACCCAGGAAGATCCAAGCTCTTCTTCCTTGTAGCTTGACTGCAGATGGAGTAACGTCTTCACCTGTGAATTGTTTGTTGAACCTTGGCTCGTCCCACTTTTTCCTTGTGTGCTTTCTCACCAGGACGGTGTCTCTAGGGAAGATGAGTGGAACACGTAGACCTTGAACTGAGTCTGGTGTAGTGTCTCTTTCTGTGTTCTGCGGTGCCTTGCACCCTGTTTGTCATCGCTGCAGCTGGTCTGAAATTACAGTAAGGCAAGATGTCATGCAGTTCAGATAATTTTGCATTTCAGATCCCAGGACCTCTCCTGTCGACTGGGAGTCACATCTGGCTCTATCTCGGGGTGTCAGGGGAGTTCTCATTCTCCTTCCTGTGACGTAAGATGATGGTCTGAGCCAGGTTGGTTCCGAAGAACATACAGTGCCAGTGGAAGGCAGTGCAACCATCCCCTCTTTAGAGTAAGCTTAAACTTGGCTATCCTTTCCTTTAACAAGCCGTTGAGCCTCGCGCAGATCCCATTACCTTCTGGATGATACGCCGACGAGAACTTGTGCTTTATACCAAGCAGCAAGCTAATCTGTTCAAAAACTGCATTTACAAAATGAGTCCCATTATCTGATCTCATTACTTCACACACCCCCCACCTAGGGAACACTTCCCTCACAAAGAATTTGGCCGCACAGGTAGAGTTTGGGTGTGTACATGGACCTGCTTCTATCCATCTAGAGGATGGACACACCACGACAATTAAGCAACTGTACCCATTACATACTTGAATCACATGCAAGTGCTGAAAAGGCCCATTTGGCCTGGGGATGACTCCTCTTATAACTTTTCATGTGTGCGCAGCGGTGAATTGCTGGCAGATTATGCAGTTCACCATAAAGAAAGCAACATGATCTGCTAAATTCGATATGAACCAGTCTTCCACGAGTGTTGCTGCTAAACATTCTTTTGTCATGTGCATTGGGTAATGCAACTGTTCCAGCGTTATTTTTAGTAGGGCTACAGGCATTACTGGTTTACCAGTGCTTTCTTGTCGCCACAAGCTGTCGGAGGGGTTTAAGGAACACCCTCGACGTTTCCACAAGTTTTTCTCTTCCTGTGGTACCTCCCCATGGAGCTCCATTAGTTGCATTTGCCCAAGATTGCTGGTGTGGTTTGTGCTACCATCATCCTTTCATGAGTGCCCGCCACTTCCACTTCCATAACTGGCTCATTTTTGGATGCCATACGCTTGGCTTCCGTGTCTGCTGTGTGATTTCCGCATGAGACAAAATCTGTCCCTTTCGTGTGGGCGGTACATTTCACGACCGCTGTGCCCACTTGGAACTGTAGTGCCTTTATCAGCCTGTCCAATAAGGCTGCGTGCTGCACTGGCGTGCCGTCCGCTCGGAGGTAGCCCCTCCTTTTTCAGCGGGCTAAGCCTGCGTGCACTGTTGACGTCACATAGGCGGAGTCACTGTACAGGAGGGCGGATCGACCTCTGACGGGCCCATGGGATCAGAGCTCACCCTCAAGCACTTTAAGATGAGATAGCTGCACCTTGAGGAGGATGGGGCGCAGGATTCTCTTACTCCAACACCAATCAATAAGGACAACTCAATGGTTTGGCAAAGGGAAGTCCGTTTAATGACAAGTACAAAAAACAAGGAAACAATGGAAATCAAGAGTGATGCGATCGCCCGTCTCACTTCAACTCCCAAAATCTTCATTCAGACAGCAATAGTTATAGCGAATTTCCGTCATCGTTGACGTGTTACACTCAAAGTTTGTCATGCAATTCTATTGGTCGAAAAAGGAAACTTAAGTATAGGTGCTATATCTGTGTATGGTAACAGAGTGTGAGGATTGGATAACTCTTATCGGGTGGGTATCTACGCCCCTCCCTCTACATCACTCGTGATAGACGTCACTACAAGTACGACATCTCATTGGTTCTACTAGCTATAGGACCCTAGATTATTTGTTCCATTGTGATTGGGTAGGTTACACCTCTAGACATAAATCTCCAATTTAATTAGCAGGATGCAGAATGGACAACCAGATGCGGTGTGCCCCAAGATTCACCCTGGCTCCCTTCCATCAATCAGCACTTTAGGGCTAAGTGTCAATTAGTTGGCTGAGGATGGCCTCGAAACTGTAGCTTCTTATCAGGGAAAGTTATGGCATCCTCGGGTTCTGGATGACATCAGACGTTGGTACCTCTTTGCGCTTAGCTGGCCACGTGTTAGTTCATCGTGAATCTGCTTCATTTTCCTTCTTTTTTGTGTATTTGATTCCCCTTCGGCCTTGCCACCTGCCTGGGCCTCCTTATCTCGACTTTCATGGGGCAGGCTGCTATGCTCTTAAGTTTCGATTCGAAGTTGCCGCTCTCCCCCCTTCCTGGAGTTAAACTCGAATTCCCAGGCATGAGCTGCTTTTTGCTTAGTTTTGATTCTGTCGTTCTTTCTAGCTTTAGTTGGAATATGAATCTTGACCTGTTTGACCCCTAGCAGCCTGGGCTTAATTCTGCTTTTGTAAAATGGAGTCGCACTTATATAATGTGCTTCGTTGAGGTAGATATATAGTTGGCGCTTGCCGCTCTATTCTTCTACTAAGCTTAGCAAGCCATACTGTTTTCTTAGCTTCTTGTGTTCCAAGCCTATTTACAGGCATTTAGCTAGTTGCATATTTTCATCCTTCTTTCATGGTTACGTTCATTATGTTGCAACATCGTTTCTTCCTTTAAGTCCATTACATCATTATTCCTTATATTTCGTCTTTACGTGTCGTCCTTTGCTTGTTGTTTCGTTCATTAGTACTTCTGTCCAGGCCCTTGTGTTGTCACCATTCACCTTCCATTAAGGTGTCATGATGCCTACCCCCGGGCATCCAGACCAAGTCCATCAACCCCAGAAGCAGGCATCATGTTACCTAGAGAAAGCCCAGCAACCCTTGTTAGGGGCTATCTGGGTACAGTCCTGGCGCCTGTGGCGCCAGGCTCATATGGGGCATCAGTCCTGGCGCCATAGGCACCAGGCTCATATGTTAAAACTTACCTGATGCAGACCATGCTGCAATGGATCCAAGCCCATGTGAGGCCTGGAAGGGACTACTTTACCTTTGGGACTATTTTGTTACTTGGGTGTGGTTGTGGAGGAATACTTACCTGGGCCTACTTTGGAGGCTATTTAAACCACGCCCGAAGAGTAGCACACGCTTCGCGTTATTCTGCATCCTGCAGCGTAACGCTCACCGTGCTTGCAGTCAGCATCCAGCCTCCTGCCACGCCCGCCTCGAGTTCAGAGCGCCTAGAAAGAAGGGAAAGAAGAAGAAAGGTTAGGACAAGAACATTGCTGGATTTCTTACCTGATTCCGGATTCATCGAACCTTCGAACCAGAAACAGACTTTATTTTAAATGCGTCGCATCGCCAGCAGCAGCGCCGCACCATACTCACCGTTCCTCGCTGCATCTCTACGATCCGGCGCTGTCTCCATCATTATGTTGCCGCATTCCAGCACCTAAGGGGGACAAGAAAACAACAAGGTGAGCCGAGGGAAAAAACAAGGACAATCTCTCTGCCACCATATACTTACCTGATTTTACCGCCAGAGGTATTATTCACCAGGACGCCAAATCTTCCTACGCCGCACCTGTAAGAAAAGAGAAAGCAGCAAGTTAAACCTTGGCATCATTTACCGGACAGTGTTGGATAACACACTCTTACCTGAACGCTTTCAGCTGCCACAAGACGATCTTCTTTTGGGTCTAAGCTGCAAGATTAACAAAGGAATTGGACAAGAGTGATTATTCAGACATTTTTGAACTCTTAAGAACTATATACTTACGGCCCTTCGCCAGGAGGTTTGGAGCCAAGATTTGTCTAGAACTCTTCCAATATCCTCAAGCCAGTGAAGTAACTGGCCATCAACGCACCCCTGGTTCCTCGCAGGCTGGAGAGCTCATCATTCAAAACTATAAGGTGAGCTTTGTGAAAGGGAATATCAGAGGTGATAAATGGGGACGCAGTGAGGTGCTATTACTCAAATCCACGGGTGGCTAATTCCCTTTCTCCGCCTTTAGGAGACTACTTCTACGGGTCAAGCAGACAAAGCTAGGTGGGCCAGTCCAGTCAGTCATCTCTGCACTACGCATCACGTTGGGGGAGACAGTGGCTGTCCAGTTCCGCTCGACACCCCTGTGGGAACCAGGTGAGGGTAACATAAGGCCCTTTGGGTCTCTTCGGGGACAGTTTGTAAGTAGTCTTCATTTCGTGTCACCTGCTGGTATGGTTGTCTCAACGGGTACCGTGCTGCCCACGGTTGTCTGGTTATAGGCACGTCAACAGGTATTGCTCTTCTGATGGGCACTGGGCAGAGCCCTAGCGCTGCTCTCTGTTGTTTATTTGCTCCTCATACGTCACATATCTTGGCGAGTATGTTCCTGGTATCTCAAAATGGGTGGCTGGAGTGCAGACATATCTGGGACCTCCTCTACATCACTATACTCCGTTACTTCCTGGTCTTCGTGATTCTCAATGGCGAGTATCAGCGCCAATAATTCTGCAGCCTGTGCTGAGTAGTGAGATGGTATTTGTGCACTAACAAGTACTCAAAATTCTCCATTTGCTATGTGTTTCATAACAGCGACGCCTGTGTATCTTTGCCCATCATTTTGGTCAATCCTCGAAGAACCGTCAATAAAGATGATCTATCCTCCTGCCAGGGCATTTTCTTTTACCCTTGGGATTTCATCATAGAATTCTTCATAATTCGTGCAGTCATGTATCGGCTCTCCTTCAGTAACCGGCTCTGCTATAAACATAGCTGGGTTCACTATCTTACATCAGACTATTTTAATCGAAGGGTTCGATATGATCACTTCATAGGCAGAAGCTCTCTGCAATGTCAATGTGCATGTGCCCTTTGGTTTCTCTAAAATGGCAAATAATGAGTGCTCGACGTATAACGTCATGGAGCATCCCATTACAATGGTTGTCGCTTTCTCTATGGCGAACGCTGCGGCAGCTAAACTTTGTTCACATGGGAAGTGACCCTTCATTACTGGGTCCAGCTAAGGGCTTGTACACCAGCGAGGTTCTTTGGGCGAGCACTGCCGTCATAACGTTACCATCTGTGCGCGAAAACAGTTAACATTCCTCTGCATAATTGGGAATTCTGAGAACTGTAGCTGTGCAAATCGCTCTCTTAAGTTCAGTAAACCCTTTCTCCATCGTCTCAGACCATTCAATCTTTCCCTTTGTCACTTGGGCCTTCTTTAGAGCCTGAAGTAAAGGCTTAGTATAAGAGCTGTAATCGAAAGCCCACGCCCTAACATAGTTGCACAGGGCTAGAAAGCTCTGCATTTGCTTTATCGTGTGTGGCTTAGTTGTGTTCAATATGGCTTCAGCCCTTTCTGGGGTCACCTTCTTTCCTTCCATGAGAGAGCAGCTGCCTATGTACAGCACTTCCTGTTGACAATGTTGTAACTTTTCCTTGTCAACCTTATAACTTTTTTCAGCCAGTATAGTCAGTAGCTGAACAGAATCGTGCCTGCATTGCTCTTCTGTGGTGCTGCAGATTAGGATGTCATCCACATACTGCAAGACGGTACTTTCTAATGCAATATTGCTTAAGTCCATCTGCAGATGGAGACTCACAGTACCCCTGTGGCAACCTCGTGCTTTTCAGACGTATTTGTCTGAACGTAAATGACGTCAGATCCTGAGTCATGGTGCAACGGGATTGAGAAAAGGGCATTTTTCAAGTCAATCACTGTGAAGTATTTTGCCTCGACGGGTATACTACATAATATTGTAGCCGGGTTCGGGACTAAAGGCAACTCGGCCTCAACAGTATCGTTTATCGGTCTAAGATCTTGAATTAGCCTCCAAGACCACCCCCCCCTTTGATTTCTTGACAGGATAAACTGGCGTATTACATGGTGACTCTGACGTCACTAAGATGCCCTGGTCCATCATGGCAGAAATTGTCTTAGAAATCCCTTCATCTGTCTCTCTGGACATGGGATATTGTTGGGCTCTTGGTAAAATTGCTCCTGGTTTTAGTTTAATCTTTACTTCTCCCACCCCCTTCAAGAGGACTACACCATAGGGTCCTGTAGTCCACACTGAGACAGGCACTTTAGCTATGTCATCATCAAAATATTCCGGACGTTTCAGTGCCAACACCATTCTCTGAGGCACTTCCCTTTTGATCATTTTAACCCAAAAAGTGAGACTTACTTCCACCCTTGTCTCTTCTGTGTCTGATTGTTCTTCAAACAGATCGTCATCGGTGACATCAGTCACTCGATGCCCTTCTTCGATGGCGATAATCGCGCACCATTGTCTGCCTTCATCATCGTATCCATCAACCAATGCTACTTTCCCCCGTACTGCTGCTGTGTGTATCATCAAGGGAAATACTTGTCCCTCCTCCTCATGCATAGGTATTCGTGGTCTAAATAAAAACTCGTGGTTCTGTCTACAAGGCCTGGCAATCCTGCCATAAGCACACACATGCCATATGCAAAAGCTTCTGGCTCTAATGGTATGGCCCTAATGGCTATGTGTCCTGCGTATGCTCTAATCATCTCGCATACATTTGAATAGTGCATTCCTAGAGTGGAGCATACTATGCCCTCCTCCTTGAACGAAATTGTCATATTCAATTTTGTCATTAAGTCTCGACCCAAAATGTTTACTCGGGTCTGCCGTAAATACAATAAAGGTACATTCATTTCGCACTCTCCTATGGAGACTGGGAGTGTGTCTGTGAAGGGAACTCAACTGTGAGCTCCTGTAAAACTCAGAGTATCTATGGCCTCGCCGGACAAGGAAAATTTGCCTTCACGTATGCACGAGCGTGTTGCATCCATGTCCACTAGGAAGGAATATTCTTTACCCCCATAACGACTTTCACCCTAGGTTCCCTATGAGGGTCTGGTGTCACTGATAGGATAGAGCACATGAACGTTCACAGTGAGCTGTCCTAGTTTATGTATAAATTTGGCCCACTGTGTACTTGTGGATTTTCCCCACTCCCCGTGTTGCTTCCCCTTCCAGGGTTCTGGACCTGCCCTGTGCTCATCGCGTGTCAACCCATTGTGGACAACCCAAGTACACAATTTCCGGTTAGGCACCATGCACTTGCGTTTGAGGTTGACGAGGTCTGAGTCGTACCAAGAGTTGCACTTGGCTTTGGGCTTCAAGCGGATCCTCATGACAGGGGCAAGAACATCGAGAGTATCAGATATAGCAGAGTGGAGCATGGAAAGGGCTGTGTCAGGGTGAGTGTCAGCCAAGGGGGGATGGGGAGGGGGGAGAAAGTGGCGGCGAAAGCCTCAACTGACACACGCTTCATGGGTCCGATAACCGTGAAGGATGGTGGCACTGCTGGAGTTGGCTTGGCCTGAGGGGTAGAGAGGGTGATCTGGGAGGAAAGGAGAAAGTGATCACTCCAGGAGAGAGGAGTGGTGAGAGGGATTGAAAGGGGAAAGTCTGAAGGGATCAGAACATCCAGAGTGTGCCCTGCAGAGTGAGTTGGGCCAGAGAGGTGAATAGAAAGAGATAGAGTGGCAGAGGTTGCGAAAGAGTCCAGAGGAAGGACAGGAGGCATTCCATTTATAAGCGCTATGTCTGTCCCTCACTGAAGTCCTGTTAAAAGCAAGCATTGGCAAAGCCAACAGTTTAGGCTTGTGTATCAATGTTAGACATTCACCAGGCACTGCTATTTTATGCCCAGGCAATCTCACCACTTTGCAGCTGCTACCCTCAATGGACAGTTAGTACCACTGTGGCAGTGCCTGGCAAAATGCCTTTCCCATGCCTACACAAAAGCCAAAACTCTTGGCATTGCCAATGCTCGTTTCTGAATGTTTTTATCTGTGTGCCCTTCCCAGCACGGGATAGGGTGAAATGGATTAGGGAATGGATTAGGGATGCATGTTGTCTGGGCACCTTTAAAAACGGCTGAACTAGTTTTTCTCATCTGCAAAATGTGGAACGTCTATCATTGAAGATCTACTTTGGGAGATCATGAACTTATTTAAAACATTTTCTATCTGTGTATGTTTAAAACATGCTTTAAGAGCACTCATTTTGACTACTTTTATTCAAGATTTTCTTGGGGGATACTGGCAATCCCCTTATAGAAGGACTGGGCTCACGCGGTGTGCTTGCTTGTTTGGAGAAATATGAGGCCACTTTGAAAACGTTGTACAGGGCCACATTTGGTTCCCAATCCGGCCCTGATTGTGGTCCACATTCCGGTCACACAGGCTGCACATGGAGGCCAGCAACAGGAGCCAACTGGTGGATCTGAGTGCTCTGCAGGCATCCCTGGTTGTAGAGGGTCGGGCCTACAGGGACGCCCCAAGGTTAGAGTGTAGGTCCCTCAGAGCTATACTGGCTGTATTCGAGGCAGCCCGCAGTAGACAGTCTGAACAGCAGATGCAAAAGTTAACTCATACCATCACGGAGGAGCTCCATGCATCCCGTGAGGTGTTGCATGGGGACCGCCGAGCCATCATGTTGCAGATGCAATCATCTCAGTCCCGCATGGCCACTGCCATGGAGAACCAGGCCAGGGCTATGCGTGGTGAATCCTCCTTTACCACCACCACATTCTGATGCTACACCAAAGGCTGGCGACAGCAGTGACTGGTCTCCCGATCCATGCTAGCCGTGCGGCCCATTAACCCATGGAGGTTTTTTTTTTCTTCTCAACATCCATACATGTGTTTTTTGTCTATTGTGCATTTATGTGACAGTGTGTTGCTTTGTGTGGCATCTGGGGGCATCCATGTAGGTTCTAGCTGAATCCATGCAGGCTTGTCTCGTGTTGGTATACTCCTTGTTTGTGCCCTAGGGTCCAGACACATATGCCACTCCTGCTTCCCCTTTCCATGGGCTTGCAAGGAGTGCAGCGTGTAAAAGTAACTTACACAGAGGCATTGGGCTTCCATTATATCTGTGGGTAGTCTCAGGTCCAACCTGTGTATTCACCCCTAGTGGGATTCATGATTGTTTGTCCAGTGCATAGTTAGCATCCCTTTTTGTTTGGACATTGGGATCCATCCTTTGTTCATGTTCCATCTTCATGTATTAGCTTGACTATCTCCATTATTGTTAGCCTTCCTGCTGTATGCGCTTCCCTGCCCCCTTTAGTTAGCAGTGCCAAACGAAAATACAAGGGTGCCACCTGCAAGTTACGACACATTGAGGCCCATATGCAATTATGATTGGTCACTGTCAGACAGATTCACTCTTGGGTCCTGTGTTTCTGGTATGTTGTACTGGCCAATTGATGTTTCTGTGTACATTATTATTTTGTTGTGTGAGAGTGAGTTGTTTCCGAACTTGTTCCGTTGATCGTTGAGCGCTTTGTGACAGTAGTGTTATGTGTTGGCCATTTCTTTGTCTCTTTTGACATTGCATGCCATTGCATGGTGTGGCAACCAGGTTACATGAAGTGTGGGAGGGTTTAGGTGATATACCGGCATTTGGATATGTACTTTGGCATGGCATACTCCATCTTCCATGTGTTCCTTTTGTGCACACCAGATTGAGGTAGTTTAAGTTCTAAGGGATGCACACAATGTTGCACTTCCAAGGATAGATTCTCAGGGTGGTAAGGTTTAGACAGATGATTGTCCCTTGTCATCAGCGATTGTCACCTGGAATGTGGCAGGGCTCTGTGCACTCCGCAGGGGTTGGATTTTTGGTGGAAAAATTGTGCCACAAGCTGGGTACGGGCAGCCTCGCCAAGTGCCCTTTCCCCTCCCATGCGCAGCCGCCATGCATGTGGTTGGGGATGTGGGGGCACCACCATGTCCACCAGTACGCCACGCTGTGTCGCAATTTTGTGCAAGACACATGCTGCCACAATGATCATGCACACTACTTGTGGTGCATATAGTACCTCACCACCAGAGTGATCACGGGAGCAGTAGCGTGACTTTAGCGCTTGAATGTGCGCTCCACTATGGTCCTAGTTGCAATATGGGCTTTGTTGTATCTTACCTGGGGTGGTGTGGTGGGGTTCCATATTGTCGTCATCATGTAGGTGCTCAGAGGGTAGGCACTGTCTCCTGTGGAGGTGACATGGTTTGTCAGTGGTGTGGTTTTGTCTGTGTGAGACATGCATGCATTTGCAGCGCCATTTGTACTCACCAATGAGCCATGTGTTGCCATGCCTCCCAGCTTCCAGGGCCCGGTGTAGGGGTAACATTCTGAATATGAAACTGTCCTGGGTGGACCCTGGATAGTTGGCATATACAGAGGTAATGATTCCCTTGGCATCAAATACAACCTGCATGTTGATGGAATGCCAGTGTTTGCGATTTCGATAGATGTGCTCTGTGGCCCTAGGTGGACGTAGGGCCACATGGGTGCAATCAATGGCACCAAGCACTTTAGGGAAGTGTGCCACCCCGTAAAAGTCCTGGACCACGGCCTGCCTTTCTGCGGGTGTTTTGGGCATGTATATCTGCCTGCAGACTGAGGGGCGTGCAGTCATGTATGCCAACACCTGGTGTAGGTAGCGTTGTCAGCTGAAATGACCCAGTAGCCAAAAAATGCAGTACATTGAGCACCTTTTCCAAGGGGCTTAGTGTTTGGGAGCACTGGGTGGGTGATGTGAGGTCATCTTCCCACTCTTTGACCATGTCTAATATGATATGAGGTGGAAACCTATACCTGTCATAGACCTGGTCATCAGGCATCCCAAAAAGGCTGGTTGTGGGTAAAGAAAATGCATGCCCTGGCTATCCTCCTCCTCCTGCTGCAGTGTCTCACGATCACTGCTGCGAAAAATGGTACATTCATCTTAGCTGCATACGCGCGTTAGTTTTTCGCATGCCCTTTGTATGTATTGTTTTTAGTGTGCGGTGACGCTAATGCCAGTTTTCGCGTGGTGGACGTGTTTCCGGATTTGTGCATCTTTTTCAGCACACCGGTGAGCCCTGTTCGATACCATGAATACGTGTTGTTAGCGCGCGTGTGGGCGTTGCGAGTATTTTACTGTGGTACTTCCCACGCCCACATTTACGCTTGTTGTGCCCCATTCCATGTGTTCCGCCCCCTTTTTAGGTGACTGCGCAAGATGGCATGTGCCTTCACTGAAAGTCTTGGGCAAGGCGTTCGTGGTGTCGCAGTGATGTGTTGGACCAGCAGGGATTCAGCGCAAGTCTTGGGTAAGCCCTGCACATTGTGTTCCATGAATCGACAAACAGGCGCTTGCACGCATTTTGCACGCAAGCACTCCTTTTTCGGCGCAATTTAATTCCATGAATCGGGCCTTCAGTTTGCTTCAGTCCAGCGCTGGCCAATGATGCAGTGTTCCTGGTGTGACTGGTCTCTTGATCCTGGTTCTTAGCTTGGTGTCTAGTTCCTAGTCTCTCATTTATTGTTCCCTTTTCCCTGGATTTCGAATTTAGTGTGCTTATTAGTAGTATTTGCTTCCTGGATTCCCTTTCTGTCTTCCTCTGTTTTGCAGTCAGCACTTCCCAGTGCTTTCCTTTTCCTGTGCAGCCCAGTTTGTCTGTGTTCTTTATTGCTTTGACTTTACCCTATTTAGCAGTGAAATCTTGATCCTTTAGTCATTCCTCATTTAAAGATTTAGGGCCTCATTAGGACCCTGGCGGTATTAATGAATTTTTACCGGGTCCATGGAATGGGCAATTACCAGGTCATGCCGACCTTGGCGGACCCGGTAATTGCCCATTCCATGGACCTGGTAAAAATTAATCCCCATTCCCATTTGAGCCCCGCAGGGCTCAATGGGAATGGGGATGATGCTAACAACGGGCCCGTTAATGACGGGCCCGTTGTTAGCATGCTGGTCCCCTCGCGGGACCCGCATAGGACGTCTGGTCTGACCAGACGTCCAGAGCGGGTCCCGCGAGGGAACCTCGTAATAGGGCGGAATGGGTTTAACGGTGCCGGCAGCTCTACCGGCGCCGTTAAACCCATTCCGACAGGGTCGTAATGAGGCCCTTAGTGTTTTGTCCCAGTTTGCCTTCCTTCTGTGGGTGGATAGGGAGGAGGTTTTGCCCTTGTAATTTTGTTTTTCCTGTTCATGTTCCTTTACTTTCTCTTGGAGACTGTTCCAGGTTTTCCCTTCCACTTCCCCCTTTGTTCCCTATTGATTTTTAGGTGTGGCGTGCTGTCGTAACCAGCTCCTTTGTGAATGCCTACGTTTTTTCTCACTATTATGTAATCACTATTCTTACTTGTCAGGAGTCTGATGCATCAAGTTATCCTTCCTTTGCTGTTATAGACTTTCTGGGTCCCTGTTTAATCAACAGAGTTCATGGGCTTCGCTGACATTTCAGGTGGTATTTATGGTCCTCGTGAGTATTGTCTTTAAGTTACCTTATACAATACCATAAAGAGTGTTAGCTCAGGGGACTGCGCATGCGGGAGCAGCGCATGAGGAAGTAAAAGACCTAGCTCCCAGCGGCCGCAGCAAATATCCTCACATATCCTGATCCCCCCACGTTCGATTTATAAGGGGAGCGGAATGAACCAGCGGCGGAATACCCCAGCAGCGGGTAGCTCCGATCCGGACTGAAAATCGGGGCCCGTGAAGCCAGAATCGGATGGACGACCCGTCAGTGGAGCGGGCAATGCCATCTTGGAGCCGCACTGTAACCGGCAGGCACCCTGCCTGCATACATGCTCTAGACGCCTCGGATCCTGAGGAAGAGACCTAGGCCCCGGGAGCTGCGGACCGGGAGAGGACACCCAGAGAAACAGGTTTGTGAGGGGCCGAGACACCTGCATGCAGTGCACGCGGTGGCCTCATGAGCTAACTATGATCCCTCCTCCTGCTTGCACAGGTTCCGGGTGCAGAAGCGGCCCCCAGAACTCACGACACACCAGCCACACCATTTGCAATCAGGGTAGGGGCTCCCCCCCCCTCTAACCCAGGGCACAACACTACAATGGACCAGTGGTAGGCACCTTGCACACCCAGACCCTACTCCAGACACCCGAAAGCCGAAGGGCCAGACAAAGCTTTCCAGCTGCTTGCTCACACTGCAGACCCCACAGTCTTCAGAGCCCTGCACCCATGCCTGCTGCAGACGGACACCCCCATAAGTAAAATTACTGCACAAGCGCAGTACACCAAAGCAGGCAACAGGGGGTGAATTGCGGCACACAGACAGGCTCCAGGCTCCAGGGGGAACATATATTCCCTGAGGGCCAGCATCGCTGCCAGGGAAGCGGACACAACCTCAGGTTGGGCAAGTGAATGGGCCTGCGCCCGCACATTATTAGGGGTTGTGAGACAGTGACACAGCGGACCTCTGCCCTGCCCTGACATTGAGACATCTGGGAGGGAGGCGTGAAGCCTACTGCATGGACTAATGGCAGCCTGAACCTTGTGCAACATATCCAGGATTCGGGCACCCCCAATTGGAGCATCTTCCCCCTGCTCCCCAACAGGCAGACTTGGCTGCTCGACTCCCAGGACCACGCACAAGAAGGAAAAAGCAGCAACAGCGCCTCAACAACGGCCTACAGCGCAGTAAGGAGAGGGAACAACCCCGGCCATCAAGGGAAGGACCCAATAAGGTGCGGACTGTGTATAGGGCTTGTTTCCAACCCGCCTCACCCTCCTCAGCTAGCACAAGGAACACAGGCCTGCACAGCAGTCGGCCCAGAAATGAACACTCATCCCCAACCACGCTGCGCTTCCGCTGACTGGGGCAACCCAGACCCTGCAATACACGACTATTGACACATTGAACCCAACTGTGGCAAGATATTGGTACCAGTATTAAGAGCCCACTGCCGGAGCATGTAGATAACCACGATGGTCAAAGACAAAACCAAACTGCAGACACTCCAAAGTAGAATGGACCTCTTCACGGTCGCTGTCTCCCCCAGATGCATGGCACAAGCCCCGGGCGGCGAAGAACCGAGCGAGGTGTCCCAGGACCCAGCTATCTCTCTCTCGGATGTTATGAAGACGATTGGGGATTTGAGAGCGTCGCTGGAAGTGAAGATGGGATGCCTGTCTGCAGATGTGTCATTTATGCGTCAGGACCTCCACAATCTGGCATCTAGAGTGGGACAGTCTGAGCAAAGAATTTCTAACGCTGAGGACACGGTTCGACAGATGGAGAAGCAACTGGCCGCAATTTGATAGAAGGTTGACCAACTCGAATAACGTGCTTAAGACAGTGAGGGAAGGGCGCGACGGAACAACCTAAGGATTCTTGGAATTCCAGAAAAGGAAGAGGTCCCCAGTTTTTAACTTTTCCTCGAGGACTGGCTGGCACATCTCTTCACCCCCAACAAACTCTCCAAATTCTTTTCAATAGAATGTGTGTATAGGGTCCCAACCGGACGCCCTGTTCCGGGAGCCCCACCACGGACAATTATCGCACGACTCCTAAACTTCTGAGATAGGGATGCTATCCTCCAGATGGCCCGCGCCTCCAGCCCTGTTACTTATAATGGCTACCACATTGGCTTCTACCCGGACTACACTAAAGAGGTACAGAAAGTCTGACAATCTTTTGACTCTGTGAAGAACAAGCTGCACTCACTGTCAATCAAATATGCGCTCTTCTTCCTGATGCTGCTGAAAGTCCACCATGGTGGGGTCACCCATCTGCTGTATATGCCTAAGGATGCATAGGAGTGGCTGGAAACTGAAATCCTCAATGAAACTGGGTCTCGTCGATCTCCACAAGAATCAACTGGACAGAGGCCAAGGTCGGAACTGTCCCCACCGCACCCAATTCCTGCAGACCTTGAACCAGAGGCAGCAACATATCCGGGCGAGAGAACCGCGGAGAATGGGTGAACACAAGTATTCCACGACTCGTATGCTGCGCCCTGCTAACCAACAGGGATTGACTATGGCGGCCGTCAGCCACACGAGGTGAACTTCAACCCTAGAGTTGGGGTAACTGCCCCATAAAGGTTTACGTTTGTGTTACGCGCCCAGTTGGCGCTTTGTTCGGGTTACAGGTGCTTCTGGTTGGGGGGGGGGGGGGGGAGTATGGGGTGGGGTGAATGGGAAGATGTTTCATTGAAGGTTTTCAAAGAGAGCACCCTAGTCACTCAGGAATATGAGTGGATCCGGCCAATGGGCGATCCTGTCAGGATACATTAGGGCATGGAAGGAGATCAAAGCGGGTGACCACCGCCCTTCAGAGAAACCAGGGTATTAGATCATGACAGAGGAGGGAACTCCACCTCCAAAGTAAACGTAACCATCACACACACACTCATGGCACAGCGTAGCCAACTAATGCTACTTGCGTGGAATGTAAATGGACTGGGCTCTGGGGTGATGAGGCGACTATCCCCCAACAACTGAATAGACACTCACCTGACATTGCTCTTTTGACCGAGACACACCTCATGGGCACGGAGTGCACATTTATCAAGAGGTCCAACTATGCAACCAACTTTCATGCAGGGTTCTCCAGAGGGTCTCAGGGCACCATGATCCTCTTACACAACCGGGTCCCATTCCAACTGAAAGGGCTCCATACGGACCGGAGAGGGTGCTTTGTGGTTGTCACTGTTGATATTGGGAGGGTCTCCTGGGGTATTGTGGCAGCTTACCCCCCCCACTAACACACAAACTCCTCAAAGACCTACAGGAGGTAATGCTGGGGGAACACGCAGTCAATTGGGTATTGGGAAGAGACTTTATTGAAGTGATGAATGTGCGTAAGGATAGAACACACGTGGGCAAAAGGAACCCCGACACACAAACCAAACTCCACTCCTTTGCATCTGCACTCAGGTGGGTGGACGCATGGCGCTCTCGTCACCCCACAGACACAGGATATTCCTTCTTTTCCAACGCCCATAACTCCATCTCCCGGATAGACTACTTCTTCGTCCCGTCCCACAGGATATGTCACACTTACTGAAAATGACCACCTATCAGGCCAGAGGGATCTCGGACCACTACCCCCTTCTACTTACCATCAAACAGACTCGAACCAAGCCCCAGTCCTCCTGGAGACTCCACACATACTATCTAGGAGTCCCTGAGGTCTGTGAGGACCTCGCACAGAAAACCACTGAATACTTTTCTTTGAATGAAGGGTCCGTAGCCAGCCCCACAACACTCTGGGAGGGATACAAGGCAGTGCTCCGGGGCGAGGCCCTTTCTCTGGTCACAGCACACCGTCGGCACCAAGTTCTAGAGATCACTGAAAAAGAGAAGGCTGCAGCAAGGGCGGAGGAAGAGTTTCTCACCTCCGGGACACCTGAGTCTAGAGATGTGATGATTAAGGGCCAAGAAATATTTAAGAACCTGGCACTAGACAATGCCAGGACTGCACACTGGACCATGCGTAGTCAGATGTATGCCACTGGGGACAAAGCCAGCAAGACCCTGGCCTGGCTGGAGAGGAGGGGAAACACCCAAGGACACGTCAGGGCCATCCGAGAGACTGGAGGGGATCTGCTCCAAGAGGATGCAGACATAGCAGAGGCCTTCACCGTCTTCTACGAGGGCCTCTGTGCCTCCAGAGAAGCCACACCCGGGGGGTCGACCCCGCACTACCTGGACTCCATTGAACTCCCCAGACTTTCTGCGGCCCAGACTGAAAAATTGGAGGCAGAGATCACTGAAGAGGAGGTGGCCGCACCTCTGTCCCAGCTCCAGTCTGGCAAGACCCTGGCCCTGAATGGCTTCCCAGTGGAAACCTGGAGGCGAATGGGTGACACTGTGGTGGGACACATGCACAGAATGCTACTATGCTCTCGGGAAGATGGGATGCTCCCACACGACCTTAGAGAGGCTACCACAGTCGTAATTCCTAAACTTGGGAAGCCCCCGGAACTCTGTGCCTCGTACAGGCCTATCTCACTCATCAACGGAGAGGCCAAAGTCCTAGCCTGGGTCGTGGCCAACAGAATGCTGGGGGTCATCCATTCTTTAGTCCACCCAGACCAGTGCGGGTTCGTGCCAGCGAAGTCCACTAGGATGAACCTGCGGAGTGTCCACTTTTCAATTAGCCAAGCCTCAACAATCAAGGAGCCACTTGCCCTGCTCGCAGTGGACTTCGAAAAAGCTTTCGACTCTGTTGGGTGGTCTGCCCTATGGGATATCATGGCCCACATGGGGTTTGGGCCCAACTTTCTGTCGTTGTTCAAGAATACACCGCCCCCGAAGCAGTGGGGCAGGTGAACGAGATCTCCTCCAGGCCCTTCCCACTGGGCAGGGGAACCAGGCAGGGATGCCCCTTCTCCCCCGTCCTGTTCATAATGGCCATAGAGCCCCTTGCGATTCGGCTTTGGACTTCTCGTGGATGGTGCGGGTTTGTGTGGCCTTGGGGGAGGGCAGGGTCTCACTATAGGCGGACGACCTGCTCATCTACATGAGAAACCCTAGAACCTCGTGCCCCGAAGTCACTGGAATTCTTACTGAATACCAGGAGTTCTGTGGGCTTAAAGTCAATAAGCACAAGACAAATTTCTTTCCACTCCAAGGTGGAGACGATGCGATCCCGCAGCACTGTCCCTACCCGGTCTCCATCCAGAGCTTTGTCTACCTTGGCATTAGAGTCGCCCCCAACTCTGACGATTTCCTCTGGCTTAACCTCCACCCTGTGGTGAGCAGATTCAAAGCACATATTACCCACTTGCAATCCCTCCCGCTAGGCTTGCTGGGGAGGGCCGCCCTCTTCAAAATGCTCTCCCTCCCGAGATTCCTTTATGTCCTCCAGAACACCCCTATCCACAGTCCCTGCATTACCTTCCTGACCATAGACTCCACCCTCCGAAAACTCCTGCTGGGCGGGAAGCAACCCCGTATTGCCCTGGCCACACTACAGCGGTCCATCTGGGAAGGGGGCCTGGGCATACCCTATCACAGAGCATATTATTGGGCAGCTCAGCTGGGGGTCTTGAACGACTGGCTCCACGCGGATCCGGCGCTCCCACATATCGGGAAGAGACCAGATGCATGGGTGAGAGAACGCCCCTCTGTGTACTGTACGGACCGGACACAACCGTTGCTGACCTCCCAGGGATGATACGACAGATACGCATTGTGTGGGAGGAGGCGCTCCAACACATCGGGTGGGCGAGCCGGCCGACATTGGGTCAACCTATATGGAACAACCGGTATGTACCGGAGGTCCTGACAATGGGCCGCTTATCGTAGCTGGGAGGAGCAGGTGATACAGACCTTAATGAAGGTCCTACAGGATGGACACCTGAAGCCGTTTGAGGCATTGCGAGAGGCGTTTGGTCTCCCCACCAGGGACATATATAGATACACACAATTGACACATGCCCTACGTGCCCAATTCCCTGTGCTCTTAGATGTTCTGGAAAGCTCCCCCCTCGAGGTGAACGTCCTTCACGCGAGGATTCTGGTAAAATCCACGTCAACACTGTACCAAGTGATTACTGCATTTGGGGCCCAGGTCTTAGTCCACCTACGGGAGAGATGGGAGAGGATGGTAGGAGCCTTGGAATCGGAGGAATGGGTGGAGGCACTAATGTTCCCATGCGAAATAGGCATAGACGCCAAACTTAGTCTTATTCAATACAATATACTTCATCAGGCCTACCATTCCCGAGCTGCAATGGCTAAATGGGGGCTGGCGGAGGATGCTGACTGTTTAAAATGCCGGAGGGTCGCAGGCACCTTTTACCATACGCTGTGGGAGTGTAAGGTCATACAGGAATTCTGGCTTAAATGCATTCACAAAATCAACACAGTCATGGATACTCCGGTTCAGTTGGGACCTAAGGCCTCTCTGCTGGGAATCTGGGGAGATGGGGACCACACACGAGCCGAAAAATCGTTCTTGGCTGTTGCATTAGGCCTAACCAAGAGACTCGTGGCCACCATGTGGGGGGCGCCTGAAGGTCCAGCCCTGAGTAGATGGACCAATGAGATGGACAGATGTGCGTCCCTGGAAAAACGTATATACACTGCAGGGGGCTGCCCCCAAAAATTTGTCAAGGTATGGGGTAAATGGACAGGCACGACATAGTCGGAGCAACCACAAGTAGCAAACCAGATCCACCTGCTGCCGTCCTGAACCCTATCTCTTATCGGTGCTCCCTGCACCTTCTTCTTGCCATGGACCGCTGAAGCCCACAAGATCTGTGACGTAATGTACTTCACCTGACCTTGCTTGTTTGTGTGTAGTAATTTGATATATTCTCCTTGTTTGTCTCTGATCCACTGTACAACATTTAACTGCTAATGTGTGTGGAGCGATGGGTATGCCACTCCTTTGTTATTATAATCAATAAAAAGAATTTATCACATAAAAAAGAGTGTTAGCTCACAGATCCTGTTGTTGCTTGCCCTGTAGGTGGGCTTAGTGCTGACAGTAACTGTAACAGCAATTGTGGGTAAGGAGCTTGCTGACTTTCTCTGTAATCATAAGGAGCTTCTTAGCGCTTACCCCACATTCCTTTTCGTATATTTGTATTCTTATCACGCTATACTTGCACATCCTGGGTTTTAGTGTACATGTGTCTTGGTTCCTGAGTGCATGTTATTTGACTCAAAGCTATTCACTGTGTGATCATGTGCACATGTCCCTTGCCATAGTCACTGCCTTTGTCCTCTCATGACAGTACCTTCTACTGTAAGCTGCTGGAGGAGTTTACGGACAGCGTTCAATGTCGTTTCCCTCTGCCCCTTCCTTTAGGAATTTAATCTGTAGGTTCTCCCTCCTCGCTCTGTTTTGCAAATCGTCACACTGGGCACACAGCATCTCAGTATCTTCTTTGAGGTGTGAAGGCAACATGAAGTAGACACAGACAACTGAAGTAAAGGTTTGGGATATAAACTTGTATTAAATAGAAATGAGGTTGGAAAAGGCCTAACTTACCCTATGCTAAGGTGGGATTTCCCTGCCTAAATAAACTAATGATAGGGGGTCATTTCGAGGTGGGCGGTAGGGGCTACCGGGCACCGGTAAGGAGACTGGTGTCGGTTATTCCCTACTGCCCAATTCTGAGGTCCCTTAGTGGGAACCGTAAGGGATGTGTGGTCGGACCACACATCCCTTACGGGTCCCGCTAAGAGACCAGGGCGCAAATAACGGGCTTGCCATTCACCAGCCCGTTATTTGTGCCCTCCCCATTCCCATTGAGCCCTATGGGGGCTTAAATGGGAATGGGGAATGGTTGGTGCAATGGGGATTTACCGGTCCCGCCAGGGTCGGACTAGACCGGTAAATCCCCATTGCACCACACCGGACTCGGTCCCGTTATTGGAGGCAGTCATGGTGCAAAAAGCGCCATGTCTACCTCCAATCTCGGAATGACCCCCATAGTCTGTGTCAGGAAGTCCAAAGCAAATGTCTGTCTGTGTCCAAAACACAGCGCATTTTCCTTCTGGTGCTTCGTGAGCCCCGTTCTACTCGCTTCCCGTGGAAGTTTCTACACCTTATCGCCACCAAAGGCGAACTAATATGTGAACCACAGGCGGGTTTTTTCCTTGTTACCCTGCATGAGCTTGGTCATCACTTGGGACATTCTGCCCGGTGACCGCTACCTCCCAAAAGAGTGCGGTAGTCTACACCAACCCGGACACTTTACTCCACGGGACCCAGGCTTTCTACTTCCATTCTTGGGATTCCCGAGTGTTTCGGGTTCACCATTCGGAGACTCATCCCTCGCAGTCCCAGGGGGACAAGAATTTCTGCCACCCACAAATTGAAAAGGATGATATGTCTGCACATCCCTGTGGCATATACAGGATCCAATTTGCCCTGAGGAAGGCTCTTCAATCAATGCCAAGAAAGATGGCAAAAGCCGAAACGTGCCTTTAGTACAGTGCATATCAAAACTGCAAGAATCAGTGTTTCTGTATGCATGACTACCTACCCATAGTTTCATTACTGTCACGTAGGCAGTTTCACAAAACATGAGCATATATTGATCATGAATATACACAAAGGATAGGAACCTTTGATAAAAGACAGTCTGGATAATACTGTACAAATACAACATACTGAGTTGAAATTTGCAATCTGTATGCTAAATTGATTTTTTGTTCCTGTTTTGAACATATCTCTCTCTCAGTATGTTTTAACCATTTACTTTTGACATTTTTGTTTTCACTGTTTCTGTCTCGGAACCATTTATGTACAAAATAACCTTTATTGCATTGTTCATTTTTGTTGTACACTGAACATTTTAACTTAATTACTTCGCGTTTTCATAAAAAGTTATGGTCATTTACTTTTCTGCTTCAGTTGTTCCTCTTGGTTATTTCCTTTTTCTCTGACTCTCTAGGAGCAGAACACACATTGGTCTGGCAAATTTAGCACAAATTAGACCTTAACTCTTTGGTCAACTTACAGTGTGAGTTACATTTTCTGTGTCTACTTTGTACTTTGCCCCGAACCCACACTGAACACGCTGGGGGCAACCCTACTGTTTTGTGAAATGTGTCCAAAACCTATGCGTGCCCTCACATCTAACTGTATACAATGTGTAGGGATGTTGTTGTGCGTGTGCTAATAAAGAGCTATGAGAAACATGGCGCCGGTGCGCAGCCATGTTGGACATTCATTCTCATGTACGCAATGGAAGTCTATGCTCCTTCTAATTTAGTTAGCAGATCTGAGTTCTGCCATGGTTGTAATGTTTATATTTGGAAGCTGAGATTCACACTATAGAGGATAGACGGTGCATTGTGTGACCAAGAACACGCGAGAAGGGAGTTGAAGCTATGCATGTGCAGTGATAAGGGGTGCTAGGAGCGAGCGCTGAAGAGGTGATCTGGGTTTTTCCACTATTAACTGGATTTTTCCACTCTGTGCCCCCATGCTTGTTGTCTGTCCTTTGGCCGAAGACGGTTATTAACCAAAGGGAGGCGGGGGACCTGTCTCCCCATAAGAGAGAGGGCATCCAGGTAGCAGATTCAGATTGGAAAACCCGGGTGAAGAAGTCTCGCTGTGAGGGAGGACGCACCAGACCCGGTGAGTGTGTGATCTCTGCCTACCTGCCTTGGGACTGGGTAGTGACGTGGTGGCTGAGATAAAGCTCTCTTCTTCATAGATACTAAAGGTGATGTGTTTTTTCTATTCTTTTTAATATATATAGGTGAACAAGCAGCAATATTTGCTGCAAAACGCGTTAACGCCCGAAAACGCACACTTTTTTGCACTATGGGAGTGCCATACTTTCATGGCCAGTAATTTGAACCTTTAAAAAAAAAAATATATATATATAGTACATGGCCACAGTAGTGGCCATGTAGTTATGGTTAAGTTGGTGTTTCCATAGGAAGAGCACTTTTTGGGTGGCTTATAACTTCGCTCCCCCCTGGACAAATCCTCACCAAACTTTGGTGAGGATTCGTCCAGGGGGGGAAAGTTATATGGGGGGTCCCAAAACTTTTTTTTTCCCATAGGCTGAATGGGAAGAAACTTTGCGCATGACTACAGCCCGAACCGCTGTATGGATTTACACCAAATTTGCGGCAGGAGCGGCGGCCTGGTCCCGAAAGCGTGCTTTTGCAAATTTGGTGTAAATCCGTCCAGTAGTTTTTTAAAAAATGACCAAAATGTAAGGCAAAAAAATTAGTGATATCTGTGTTCGCTTCGCGGACGGACTTCCCTGTTCGCTCTGCGGACAGCACCCCGATTGGCCCATGGCCTTGCGTCATGTCCGCGGACATGTGACGTGTTCGCTGATTGGACGGCGAGGGGCGTGGAGCGCGTCAGATTTTCTGTGGCACCCGCCATCTTGTATTCACCGTCGACCGCGTACAGCGCGGTGAAATGTGGATAAAACATTGTATTTAGTGCCCTGTGTTGGTGTGTAAGAGTTTGGGGAGGGTGGGGGAGTATGAGATAGGTTCAATGTTTTGTTTTTTTATGTGCTAGATGTTTTTGTTGCATTCGATTTGTCCGCGGAGAACACGGCTGTTCTGACATTTTGTAAATAAACTAAATGGTGGCTTGTTTAGAGGACGGAGTATGTGTCATTTTTGTTTGCAAGGAAGGTAAAAATGAGCTATGAACACTAGGGGTGTACTTAATTGTTCGTAAATACACAAACTGGGGGTGTCCTCAGGACGCTGTCCGTATTGTAATCTGTCTAGTTGAATGTGTTCTAAGAACACTCGCGGTGTCCCGAAATGGTTGCAATTACACAAAATGGGGGTGTTCTGAGAACGTTGTTTGTATTGTTCGTTGTCAGGGTGAAAGTGTTTTAAGACCACTCCTTTTGTCCGCTAATAATACAATTTCCTATGGGCGTCAACTGACTTTTTGTCCACTAAAGAAACGATAAATCCGGCTGGTGTGCTCCGACATTATGTGATAATCCTTTGACTGGCGCTATTGACCTGGCTGACTTGTTTTTTGTGACACTAAATCATATCTCCGGCCCCTAAGCCTGATATTATCAAAGCATTCATATTCCCCGCCTCTCTCCATGACATTACATGGTGCGTCATCAAACGCGCCCAGTCCTCCCCCAGTCCTAAGTGACTTTACACAGAACCCGGAAGACAACACATATTATGTCACAACACAGCGCGGCACAATTCGAATATGAAACAGTGATTTAAAAGCAAACAGCAAGATTGTAAATTTTGTAAAATACATTTATTTGACATCAAATGTTTAGAGAATATTCAGCAATTTGCATTTGTCTTTGTTGTCGATCCGCAAAGGTTCATGTTGAGGCACGCGATGTTCCTTTGTGGTACAGAGGGTGTTAGATCAGCTTACAACTCAGTGCGCCACAATTCGGAATATGAAACTGTGGTTTAAAAGTAAACAGCAGGATTGTACATTTGGTAAAGTACATTTATTTCACATGAAATGTTTAGTGAATATTCAGCGATTTGCTATTGTCTCTGCTGTCGATCAGCAAAAGTTTATTTGGAGCCACGCGTTGTTCCTTTGCGGTAGATAGGCTGTTGGTTTATGATAAAAGCAGTAAATGGTCGCTCTGATAATCGGAAGGTTGCTCCAAAAACGAGCCATTAGACCACCCTATTGGTTGGTATGTTGTTTGTAGCCGCTAGTACTGCGTAGGGGCATATTGGTCCTTGGCGATTGTCCCATAAAATGGTGAGGGTCATGAAGTTGCATATTTGGACCTGCACCTGGAAGTTGAAGACCCCATCCGCTGGAGTCTGTAAATCGTGACATAGGCAAAATGGGGCCACATACCTGTTTTAAAAAACATAAATTAGTCTCACCAGCCGATCTTCATTAAAAATCATCATTTTATTTATTAGGGCGTGAAACTATTTGCTATCGAAGATTATGCAACGGAGTATGTTAATAATAAAATAATAATATTTTCCCATTCATATAGCGCTAAGAACAGTGAGGTATCTAAGTGGTGCTTATTATTAACCACGGTGTGTGGTGCTCATTTATCGACCACGGAAGGATGAAAGGCTGAGTTTGGCCTTGCCGGGATTCGAACTTGCGTTAGCAAGCTGTGCACGGATGTCAAAGCGAGCGTTGTACTCGCTGTGCCACTTGACAGGCTACAGTGAAATGGCACAGCGAGTAGAGCGCTTGACCGCCTATAGACCGGTTAAATTATTTATATTAACCCACCCTGTGTCGTCTTCCTTTTTCAGAGCCCTCTAAACAACAGGAGATCAATACGGCGGTGATAGTGCGCGGTAGAAAACATTATGCCACTTTCAACGAACAAGTTCAACTTGAGCGGTCTTTAATGCTACGTTATTGTAATTATATTTGGTATAAAATAATCTAAAGGGTTACTTACAGTACAATTGCAATTTCCATTGTCTACGAGTGGTGCAATCCCAAAATACGACTCCGCGTGTGCCAACGATCTTTCGCATAGTGATATAAATATAAAAGTGGTTTCGTTTCATAAATTTCATCCTTATCTTCTCTTAAGTTTTAGCAACACTCCTCCAAGAGAAGTCTTTCATCACAATCTCTGTCTGTCAAGGTCAAAACACAATACAACCTTATAGTCCGCTTTGTGAGCCTCTCCGGGGCCCGAGAAAAAAATGGAAGCAGCTGACCTTCACTGTGAACGAGCATAAATTCTTACTTTGCAACATTCTGTGTAAAGCCATCTGTGAGAAGATGGTTTTTGCACGCCATGTTTGTATATTGTTTGCGTGATATTAAAAAAAGTTTGTTTAAGGGACGTTATGGTTCTAAGTACAGCCGAAAGACCCCTGAAAAGTTATGGTAAGCTATGAAAAATAACTCGCGCCACCACAGTGCACTGCTAAGACTAACACCCAGGACATCAAAGATGACATCGCAAATGTCATTGATGAAATCACTGATGACATCACATGTGTATGTACTTTTCATGGAATTTGTGCACTAGGGATTTTTATTATAATGTTGCGAAAAAAGTGTCAAGGATATTGCAATAAATATCATACCGTTATTAGTGCTTTGAACGATGCATTGATATAAATAGCATTGTATTATGGGATTCTATCTAGTATACTGAGCTACTAATGGAGAAACATAGCATTGTGTGCAGAGTACAAGATGAAAGTATAATATTTGTAATGTTAATATGTTGAATAATTAAATGATAATTGTCCTGAAATGTTCGAAAATTCACAAAATGGGGGTGTTCTGAGGACGTTATTCGTATTGTGTGATTGCTTAGCTGTATGCAATGAGGGAATGGCACAGAGAGTAAAGTGGACGCCGTCCGCGGACACCGCGGCTGTTCGTGGACAGGGCGTGCTACATCCGGGTTTTTCCAGGAAATCCAACATGGAAAGAAGACTGTACGGATCAGCCAATCAGATGTCGAGGTTGTGGATTTGTGTTGAAAGAGACTGTGTGTGGTGAAGATGGCAGAAGTGGAGAAAGTCAGGGTGTTGGTGCTCGGAGATATGTTTGTGCATGGTTTACAGCAGTACGCTGAATGCAGGCATGTTGCAAAGAACTTTGATGTGAAAGGAGTGGAGATGATCTGGAGCACTGTGCCTGATTGCAATGTACAGGGAATTGTACAAGTTTGTCAGGATATGGCCACGATGAACAGTCCGCATGTGGTAGTTTTGCACTATGGTGCTTTCCATTTGGGCACCGTCAGTGCCCCTACTTTGTTGGCTGATTTGGAACGCTTGGTTCAAGCCGTAATGAAGATCCTTCCAAATGCAAAAGTAATTTTTTCTGGATTACTACCTAGGGCAATATGGGACAATAGTTCAGTTTTTTGTCCTCAGCAAAACATTGTTAGGTGTGTCATCAACCGAGGCATGTGTGCCTTCATGCTTAGAGCTGGTATGTTCTTCTGTAACAATGAGAATATTGATGCCAGTAATGCTGTTAATTTTAAAGAAGATGGCATTTCTTTATCTTTTACGGGAAATGCCTTTCTATTTTGGAATGTAAGGGTTGCTTTGGAGAAGGTTATGTAAAGATTTTAGGAGTAAAGTGAGAAAAAAACAAGAAAAAAATACAAAATAACAGGTGTCTGTCAAGCATCTGTAAAAAAAAAACGGCTCTTTTCAGAGCCAACTTCAAAGGGGAAATGGGGCACACTATTTAAATTTACATTCACCACGCTCAGATTTTCGATGTGTCCACGGACATGGCGGTAGTCCGTGGACATAAAAATCACTACGAGGGGGTTCGTATGTTCTATGTTACATGTATATGAAGTCAGGGATATTATGGTTAAGTTGTGCTACTAAAAACCTATGAAATTCAGTGAAAAAACTTTGTTAAAGGGACGTTATGGTTAAGTTGCGCTTCTAAAAACCTATGAAATTCAGTGAAAAAACTTTGTTAAAGGGACGTTATGGTTCAAAGTAAAACCGAAAACCCCCTGAAATTCGGCAGTTATGGTAAGATAAGCAACCATAACTCGCGCAGCCACCGTGCACTGCTAACACTAACACCCAGGACATCAAAGATGACATCACAAATGTCATTGATGACATCACTGATGACATCACGTGGCTGGCTCTCCTTTTTTTACTTTCCTGATATATCTAGGCCACATGATTTTCTTCAGTAACAGTCAGGAACTAAAAATTGTAAATTACTATATTCGTAGACTTATCCTTCAAGTATGTTCTTAGAATAATTCCCTTATGGTCCAGTCATATCATATGAAACATATACATAGGAGAAGTCACAACCTTGAAAGACAGCAATCCTTTTTGTGCATTAAAATTATCAGTAGATTTATCAGCACTTTCTGATACTTTTGATGTTTTTTTATTACTGTACTTTCCCTGAATATGCTCATATTTTTATATGTTGTACTCACACTATTTTCCTTAGGATCCAGACACATCATGTGATATATATAGATAGGGTAAGTAACAGCTTTGAAACAGAGCAATCATTTCTCTCCATAAAGGTAATCAGTTAGGTTATGAACACTTTCTGCTACTATTGCTGTTTCTTTTTCCTACTTCAATTCCCTTGTATATATTCATATTTGTATGTGGTGTTGTCGCTGTGATTTGTGTATAATAATGCAATATGTAGTAAGTGGGTTTTATTACCTACTTATCACAAGTTTCACTGTGCGCAAAACTCTAATATGAAAACAGTTATCATTTCAATATTCAACATGGCAAGCTTATGAATATTGCACCTCCATCATGTATGCTGCACACAATGCCTATGTTTCTACATGAGTACCTTAGTATACTGGATTGAAGTTAATACTAGAATGCTATTTATATCAATACATAGCTTAATGCACTGATTAGCACTTGATATTTATTCCAATAATCTTTGACACTTTTTTTATTAACATTACACTAAGAATCCCTTGTACAGACTTTTCATGAAAGGTAAATGCACATGTGATGTCATCAGTGATGTCATCAATGGCATTTGTGATGTCATCTTTGATGTCCTGGGTGTTAGTCTTCGTAATGCACAGTGGCGCGAGTTATAGTTGCTTAGCTTACCGTAACTGGCGAATTTCAGGGGTTTTTTGGTTTTACTTTGAACCATAACGTCCCTTTAACAAAGTTTTTTTACTGAATTTGATAGGTTTTTAGTAGCGCAACTTAACCATAACGTCCCCTTAACAAAGTTTTTTTACTGAATTTCATAGGTTTTTGGTAGCGCAACTTAACCATAACGTCCCCTTAACAAAGTTTTTTTACTGAATTTCATAGGTTTTTGGTAGCGCAACTTAACCATAACATCCCTTTAACAAAGTTTTTTTTAACTGAATATACACTTTCATTGTGTGAATTTGGGAGATGTTTACTAGGATTCCCTTACTTTATATACATGTAATATAGAACATACTGAACCCCCCGCTAATGATTTTTGAGGCCACGGACTGTGCGGACATCAACACTACCCAAACATTCAGGGGGTATCTGAAATTGTTCTATCATACTATGTAAAAACTGCAACAGTTTAAAAAGCAGCACATACACACATTATAAGTAATAATAAATAAGCAGTGGAACCTACATGTCTAACACATCAACCATCTATTTAAATACCATATGTAATAAAACGGATTATACCATAACAAAAAAGATATGCCTCCAACATAATTACCTCACAGAAACTGCAGAGCTAGGAGCGACAGCAGACAAACACAACACAACGAATACAAATGACCAGAAACTATATATATTTGTATACTTTTTGTATGAGGAACAGAACAATTAATGTATTTGGGTTTTTCACACAGAATTGTGCAGCACTTTGGAGTGGCTCGAAGAGAATTTTCCACGTGACGAAATGTCAGAAGATAGCGATAATAATGGTACACACTTCTCTGCATAAGCAAATTAATAGTCAGTACTTTATGTGTACTTAACATATATATATTTATTTTTAACAGACCATGCAAAAATTGAAGACATTCCACCAAAAGACGCAATGCAAGAGACCTTGAAACGCATAGAACAGAAAGTGGACATGCTGAAAGATAATTTCAATGGTTTAAAGCAATTTGTGGAGGACCACATCAAAGGACAAATTAGATAGCACTGTACTAGCTGTACCTGTCCCCCCTCTCCATGTCTCAGTGAACTATCCCCAAACCCTCACCAACAACATAAACGTTTTGATGAAACTTCCATCCCTTCATCCCCTCACAACCATCCTCGGCAAACCCCTAATTCCCCTATATTTGTTTCAGTTTCTGCTTCCCCCTCTCTTTCTTAATTGCTGTATATGTGTATAATAAAAAAAGTTATGTTGGTTTTAATGGAATTGTTTGTGTCTAATTTTTTTTTTTAAAACAGTTAACATGGCCGCGGACAGCCCGCCTGTCTGGCCTGTCCGTAATTAACCAAATATGGATGTCCTAAGGACAGTACACCTCTCAATAACATTGACAACCAAGATGTAATTGTTCTTAGAACACACCAGCTGTCCGGGATGTCCGTAAATGTACAAAAAGGGAATGTCCTAGGACACTATACCTCTCCGTACCGTCCCCAACCAAGATGGAACACTGTGCACACCATCTACGCACATGCGCACCACACCCGTAACTCCTGCGAACATTGCGCTTGTCTGTAACTGTCCGTCTCACTTGTGTTGCACTTTTAATTAGTTTCAGGACCCGAACACTGTCCGTAGAACACCCGCGCGCATGCGCACTACCGTTCCTGTGCATTTGGTGTCCTGTGGACACCCATTTCCTTCGCGGACGTGTTCAAAACGTCATCATGTGACCGCACCCACGCTGAACGTGTGTCCTAATTTGCGCACTTTGTCCGCTTCCCCAATGTTTTAAAAGAACTTATGCAGACAATCCGAATTCTCCAGCATGGGGTCTGGCATGGATCCACATGCTCATGAATATTCCCCATCGTCAGGTTGGGAATCCTCGGTAAAGAAAAAATCAGTATCAGTTTCGTTTCTCATCTGTCTTTCTTAGTAGTAACCAATCACTGGTCTCTGGGTCATACTGCCCCCAGCCAATGACTGCCCTCTACCTAAGCCCCTCCCCTGGTAGCCATTCTCAGATTTTTACTACACATTCAAGTGTTGGGAGTCCTCGTGCAATAGCTCTCGAGCTTTTACTGCGTTTTCGTGCTTTCTTCTCATTTTTCGGTTAAATCGAGCCTCAAGCTCCACCGTTCTACTTCCGATCAACGGGGACCAGTTTCGAAATTTTCTACGCCCCTCAAGGGTGAAGTTTTCGTCGAGTTACGCTTCTTGGAGGATTCCAGAAGATCTGAAGCCTAGCATGGACATGGCCCAGGACAAGGGAAGCTCGACGCCCGGATCCAAGCTGTTCAGGAACTGCCCTGGATGCGGGATACAGAATGTTTTCAAAGAGGACAAGCATTCGAGATGTCTCTACTGCCTTCATGAGGGCACAACGCACTTGGAGAAGGACTATGCGTTCTGCAAGAACCTATCGGAACGGACCATGAGGGATTGTCGTTCCCGCCTCGCCAGCTGGCTGGAGAAGGGCCCAGCAGGTGAGAAGAAGAAAAGGTCAGCGCGGTCTTCTAAGTCCTGTGAGGGCGTCCCGGCGACGGGGGCCCAACAGAAGGTTAAGCACCGCGAGTCCGCAGGCACCGGGAGCGCCGAACGGTCGGGCTCTTCGGCTGCCAGGCAGGGCGCGCCTTCCCTGGCACCATCGACCATGAGCCAACGCTCTGGTTCGGGGAAGAGGAAGTCTGAGAACCGGGTAAGCTTCTGTAGAAGCCCCGGTCGATATCGAAGGATTCAGCCGAGGGGGAGCGAGGCAGTGACCCTCCCCCCAAGGTGAAGGCCTCAAGTGCGCCAAAGGTGGTGAAGGCCTTGATTCATTCAGCTAAGGTCTCTATCGAGGGAGTTGCAGCGGCCCTGGCGAAGCCTGGGGAGGCTACACCATTGGAGGCGATCTCGGGGGCCCAGAGTTTCCCTGCCACCGCAGAGGGAATCCTCTTTCCAGCCCATCGACAAGACCCCCGTGAAGACCTTGGTGGAAAAAGAGGGGGGGCGGTGGCCATCACGGACACAGATTCAGCCTCTGAGGAACAGCTGGTGGAAACCGTGAAGAACCTCAACGAGAGGTTCGAGAAGGTATGATCCCACGGGAGGGATCCCGAAGAGGTGGTCGAAGAATGCGACAGCGGCGCCAACGAGGCCCCAGTGGAGGAGCAGCCATCCCTCCCGTCGCAGCCATTGCCCGAGCCTCAGGACAACTCGGCGGCCATTCTGAGGCAATCCAAACCTTATGCACAGAGATAAGGATGAGATTACCACGAACCCCGGCAGACGATCCAGAACCGGGCCCCTCGGGAAGCCCTCCGAACAAGCAGAGGAGAGTTCATGCCTCCCCACCCTTCATGCCCCCTCAACCCGTGGAGCCCTCACCGGACCCCAGAGATGACACGGCAACAGATACGATGACGGGGACGGATGACGACGGTGCTGACGACGGGACGGACCTTCCATCATCACTCCCTCGGGCTTCCCCGCCCGACGAAATTGGCTCCTTTCACGCCATGATCGCCAGGGCATCCGAGCTCTTCGAGCTCTGCCCCGAGGAACAGAAGGAGGGTTTCCTCTATCAACGGCGAGAGGCCAAGAGAAAGACGGTCCTCGCTGTACCATTACTCGACGATATCTGGGACGAGGGACTTGCGATCCTGAAGAACCCGTCCACGGCGCCTGCCAAGAGGGACAGGTAAGAGAAGAAGTACCGGGTCCCCGACGCCGCCCCTTTGTGCCTCAGGGCTCAACCTATGCCGGATTTGGTCGTCTCAGCGGCGGCCAAGAAGAAGGTGGCAGAGGCGACAGCCTCAACCTCTACTTCCCCACCTGATGGCGAGGGTAAGAAATTGGACGCCATGGGGCAACGGGTCATCTCGTCGGTGGCGACGACACTTAAGGTGGCCAACACCTTAGCGATTGTGGCCCGTTACGACAGGGAGCTATGGTACAAGATAGCCCCCCTACTGGACTTCCTACCAGAGGTCAAGAGGGCGGAGGCCCTGGAGATTCTGCAGGAAGGTGAGGTGGCGTCAGACCACGCCATAACGGTGGCAACGGACATTGCCGAAACCGGGTTTCGCCAGTTAGGCAACAGTGTTTGCCTTCGACGACGAGGCTGGCTCAAGGCAACAGACTTCCATCAGGACGTGCAGACCAGGGTTTTGGACATGCCGTTCGACGGCAACAACCAAGTCCCTCCTCGGAATGATGTCCTCATGCATCTATCTAGTGTGCCTGTTCAGGCTACGGATGCGTCCTCTACAGGAGTTCCTCGACGGCTGCTGGATGCAAGCGCCGGGCAGCTTCGAAGACAAGATCCCGCTCAACGAGTTTTTCCATTGGGCGATTCAGTAGTGGGGCACCCGTGCACACCTCACGGTGGGCACGGACTTCCAGACCCCAGCAAATCAGGAGACGGTGACGACGAACACCTCCCTGGAGGGATAGGGTGCGCATACCAGAGATCTCCACGCAAGAGGCCTTTGGCTCCCGGAGGAGAGGTCCCTCCACATCAACATCTTGGAGCTCTGCGCCATGTTCTGGGGGCTCAAGCCGTTCCTCCCGTCCCTCAAGGGCAAGGTCATGAGGATCTTCACCGACAACACCACCACGATGTTCTACATCCGGAAGCAGGGAGGCACCAGATCCCCAGCCCTATCCAAGGAGGCCCAGGATCTGTGGCACTTGGGCCGTCGCCCAGGGGATGTTTCTGGTTCCCTTCCATCTGGCAGGAATAAAAACCACCATCGCCGACTCACTCAGCAGGGAGCTGCGCTCGTGCCACGAGTGGGAACTACGCCAGGATCAAGTGGATCGGCTCTTCCAACGATGGGGCAAACCCCAGATTGACCTGTTCGCGACGGTGACGAACTCCAGGTGCCAGAGGTTCGCCAGCAGGTTTCCCCAGCCGACGAGCATGGGCGATGCTTTCTCGTTCCCCTGGGACGGCCTGTTCCTGTATGCGTTTCCTCTGTTGCCGCTGCTGCTTTGACTCATCAGTCAGCTCAAGAGGTCCCAGTGCAGGATGATCCTCGTCGAACCGGCGTGGCCGAGACAGATCTGGTTCCCGGACCTTCTGGACCTCTCAGCGTCCCCACCAGTCAAACTGCCGACAGACGCAGATCTTCTCTCCAGAGAGGGAGGCGCCATTCTTCATCACGATCCGGAGTCGCTGAACTTGCAGGCCTTTGCTCCTGCAGCACTAGAGTTTGGAGGGTACGATATCCCGGCTGACTGAAGAGAGGTTCAGGGCGTCAACTCTCAAGAGCTACGGACATAAGTGGAAGAGGTTCTCTGTTTGGTGCCGTGCACAGAAGATCAACCCTCTATGGATTACGGCACCTCAAGTGCTACCATACCTACTGTCGCTGGCCAAAGCTGGACTAGCTCACGCTTCCATCAAGATACATCTGGCAGCGAGCTCCCGATACACCAGAACTGTAGGATGGCCGTCCTTGGGGTCTCATCGACTGGTGAAGGAATTTATGAAGGGACTGTTCCGATCGTTCCCGCCGGTGAAGGCTCCAGCCCCGGCGTGGGAGCTCAACGTGGTGCTGACCAGGCTCATGGGGCCACCATTCGAGCCTTTGCATTCGGCTCGGTTGAAGTTCCTGTCGTGGAAGACAGCGTTCCTTGTGGCCATCACCTCCGCACGACGCGTGGGAGAGATTCAGGCCCTATCCTGCAAGCCTCCATACTTGACTTTTCACGATACGAGTGTGGTGCTGAGGACGCACCCCTCTTTCATGCCCAAGGTGCCGTCGGACTTCCATTTTAATGAGCCCTTGGTGTTGCTAGTTTTCTTTCCGTCGCCTTCGTCGCCGGCCGAGAGGACTTTGCACTCGCTGGATGTAGCTAGAGCGCTTAAGTTCTATGTGGACCGAACAAAGAGTTTTCGGAAGACATCACAGCTGTTTGTGAACTTTGGACCTGTGAACCAAGGGAAGGCTCTCTCGAAGGCTTCAATTTCCAGACGGCTCTCCGGCTGCATCATGCACTGTCATCGGTTGGCCAACCGACCGTTGCCCGGCTGTCCGAGAGCCCATTTGACCAGAGCGATCGCTGCTACTACGGCGTTCTTGTATCGTGTGCCCCTGCTGGACATCTGCAGGGCTGCTACATGGAGGTCGACGCACAACTTCACAAGATTCTACTGTGTCGACCGGGATTCCAGGGAGGAGTCTAGAGTCGGCCAAGCAGTGCTGTGCAACCTGTTCACCTGAAGGTGGGCCTGGTGAGGAGGTAAGAGTTGCTTAATGTTGAGTTTATGTAATGCTTAATGTTGAGCCTTTTGCCACCTCCCGTGGTTGTGCATGTGTGTACTGCTATGTATTCTTATATTCATGAGCATGTGAATCCATGCCAGACCCCATGCTGGAGAAGGTACAAGTTACTTACCTGTAACTGTTGTTCTCCAGCATGGGTCTGGCATGGATTCACATGCGAACCCTCCCTCCTTCCCCTCTGCGGCTCTTCACTTGGTCATTCTGCCACTTTACGTGCTACCAAATCTGAGGATGGCTGCCGGGGGAGGGGCTTAGGGAGAGGGCAGTCATTGGCTGGGGGCAGTATTACCCAGAGACCAGTGATTGGTTACTACTAAGAAAGACAGATCAGAAACAAAACTGATACTGATTTTTTCTTTACCGAGGATTCCCAGCCTGACGACGGGGAATATTCATGAGCATGTGAATCCATGCCAGACCCATACTGGAGAACAACAGTTACAGGTAAGTAACTTGTTCCGTATTTTATAGTAAAAAATCACCATTTCACATGTCCCAGACAATGGCTCGGCTTTCCTTATATTTTCTATACATTTTTTAACGCTTTGAGTGATAAATATGGTCACGAGGCGCACCCCTCCACCCCTATAAAAGGCCACACCCCAGAGCTCATCTTCATTGTACTTCTGGCTATTGCAGATTGACTTTTGCTTTTTGAGATTACCTCACCAACCCTAATTGCATCCATGGCTGCTGTTGCTACATCAGCCTCAGCACCACCCCCAAACCCTCCACCACCACCACCTCCCCAAGGGCCTGCAGAGGGGAATACGCGTGAGGATGTAGAGAACGACGATGAAGAGGATGAAGAGAATGAGGTTGAGGAACTCCCTACTACCAGCACTCTCCGGGAGTCGTGAGTGTGGCGGCTGTTTACCGTTCATGGTAACGTACCTAAAGCACGTGCGAACAAGGTCACCTGTAACCAGTGCAATTTGGTGCTGAGTCATGGGAGAAGTGGTTCGTACAGCTTTGGTACGACATCCATGAAGCGACACCTAACTTCGTTCCACGGTGCGGACATTCGCAAGGTTGTACCATGTAAAGAACATAGTAGGTTGAGTTCCTCCATAGCATCCTCCATTTCCGATCCTCTCACCACAAGAGACACTCGTGTGGGAGAGCGCATCCCTCCAGCTGCTTCACAGGCCATTCGCAATGCTGTTGACCCTTACCTTTCGAGGGTCACAATATTGTGTATGTACTGCGACGCAGTACATTGCAGGGGGGAGAGTCTTCTAAGTGCTTTTGAGACTACGGTCACGGAGCACCAGAAGAGCTGCTACCTACCTAAATAAGGCCCACCCTACTTCTTCCTCTCTCCACCTGCCCTTTCTTATCCCCGTGGTTGGTGTCCCTTCCTTACCCTCCTTTACCCTCCTCTCCTAGTGTGTCGGGTGTAGAAAAAGCCCAAAAAATATATAAAACAACAAACTTTTTTTTTAAAAAAAGGCTCTTTTCAGAGCCGCCTTTCTCAGTTTAAAAATAGAACTATCAAGTAAACGGTGCAGGTCCTGCGCATTTTTTTAAAAGTCTGTGGACAGTCATAGGACAGATAACATTTTGGGGTGCAACCCTAGCAAAACCAATGCACTTTTCTCTGGGAGTAAGTGGTGGCTCTGAAAAGAGCCTTTTGGTGGTGTTTTGTGTGTTTGAAAAACTTGGATTCGTCAACATGTAATGCAAAATAGATGACTATACTTCCAAAAAAGGTTGCAATGCATTTTGTACATTTCGAATAAAAATCTGATTGCCAGCATATGTAAGATGGACTCCATCTCTGCGAAAAATGAATGTGCTACGAAACATAATATTTTCATTGTGGAAAGAGGACATGCCAACATCTCTTAGAAAGGCACAAACAGCCTTATTGACATTGCGCCTCGCTTTCTCCATTTGTGGACCAAATGAAGAAGAACGCAGCCACATTTGTCTTTGCGCAATACGAGAAAAAATTACTTGGCAATTTGGAAACATGTCCATGACCTTCTAAAGTCCTTCTTTCATTGCAAATTGCAAAGAAATTCCAGACACATGTCCTAAACTGTTCCCTCCACAATGGATTATAATTATGTCAGGATGACGATGTGTATGTAAAGAAGCACAGAGAGGTACCAAGTCCAGCCACTTCATTCCACGCACTCCATGCCAGTACACTTTCACATGAGGGAATCCAAGATCTGCAGATATACCACAACGTTCTGCATGCTCCTCCAACCAATGTATCCATGAGTCTCCCAAAATCCAGATAATCTGTTTTCGAGCACACACAGCCATAGTGTCATGATGCCTACCTCCAAGGAGCCAGGCCCAGCCCAGCAACCCCAGAGGCAGACATCATTTTCCCCAAGGACGTCTCAGCAGGCCCAAGTTGGGGCCTTTTGGACGCAGTCCTGGCGCCTTTGGCGCCAGGCTCATTCTGGACCCCAGTCCTGGCGCCTTAGGCGCCAGGCTCATAAAGCAAGACATGTGTGTAAGTGTTTTAATGTGCACTTACCTGAAGCAGACCGTGCTGCTACATCCAGGCCCTCTTGAGGACTGAATGGGACCACTTTATCTTTTGGACTACTTTATCACTCGGGTGTGGTCTGAGGAAAGGAAGAATACATATCTGAGTGGAAGGATACATACCTGGAACTACTTTACAGGCTATTTAAACCACACCCGAAGAGCAGCACATGCTTCGCGTTGTTCTGCATCTAGCAGCTGGACGCTCACCGTGTTTGCTCCTGCATTCGGACTTCTGCCACGCCTGCCAGCATCTTGATCACCTACAAAGGAAGAGAAAGAGAGAATAGGAGAAGGAAAAGACTTTACCTGCAAGATCCGCATTCCGGAGTCAGCTCGCCGACGATCCTGCAAAGGAAGACACTTAATTTAAAAGCACATCGCATCGACCGCCGCAGCGCTGCATTCCACTCACCTTCACAGGGCGCCTCCATGTTCAGCAGCGATCACCCGGATTCGCAGCCACGCTTCCACGCCTAGGGAGAAAAAGACAAGAGCAAAGGTGAGAGAGAGAAGGGAATGAGGAAACCTAAACCTCCATGTTAAGACTTACCTGTTGGGTCATTCCCTTTTCATTTCGGGTCCGCGCCGCATCCAGGCGTTTCCGGACCCCGGCCCCTATGGGGAAAAAGACATTAGCGTCAATGAGCGAATGAAAAGACATTACCCAAAAACGCTCATCAAGACTTACCTGATTTCTACAGGGATTGCACCTCGCATCTCGGGTCGGTGCCTTTTCCCCGGCATTCCGTACCCCGGCCCCTATGGGGAAAAAGACATTGACATTAGTATATTGATGCAAGGACAAAAGGGGAACCTTTCAAGGAACTTACCTGGAAGCCAAGCAAGTTTGGTTCTCATAAAACCAAGAATCCAGTGAAGTAACTGGATACCAACGCGCCCCTGCATCAGAAGCAGGAAGGAGAGCTCGCCCTTCAAGACCCTAAGGTGAGACGCCACGGGAAGCACAGAAGGGTTTCGAGGAGGGTGAGAGGGGAAAGGGGGAGGCTGGTAGCATTCCCCATAGACAGTTAATCCCTTATTCTCGCCTACAGAAGGATACTTTTGCAAGCCGGACAAGCAGGAGTTGGGAGTCCGGTCCAGTCCATCTTCTGAGCCCCGCGCAACACCTTAGAAGAGGTCACAGCAGCACGATCCTGGCCAGCGCCTCCGTGGGAGTCAGGTGAACGTAACACATAGCTGTCTGTTCTCCTCTCAGGAAAAAGACATCCTCACTAAATCTCTCCGTACACAACACACCCACTAAACTTTACTGACCAATCCCTAGCTCCACTCATTCTCATTTGCATGCTTTTCCACCCCAGAATCCCAGTATGTAATACGCGCTGTCCGCAGACTACCGCCATGTCCGTGGACATGTAGAAGATCTGAGCGTAATGAATGTACATTTAAATAGTGTTCCCCGTTTCCCCTTTAAGGTGGGCTCTGAAAAGAGCCGTTTCTTTGGTTTTTTTTGCAGATGCCTGACAGACACCTGTTATTTTGTATTTTTTTGGGGTTCTTTTCTTCTTATTTTACAACTAAATGTTCACATAACCTGTTCCAAAGCAACCATTACATTCCAAAAGAACATGGCATGTCCCAAAAAAGATAAAGAAACACCATCTGCTTCAAAATAAGCCGCATTACTTGAAACAATGTTCTCGTTGTTACAGAAAAACATACCAGCTCTTAGCATGAAAGCATGCATGCCTCAATTGATTGCACAATTAGCAATGTTTCGCTGAGGACAAAAAACAGAACTGTTGTCCCATATTCTTTTAGGTAGTAATCCAGAAAAAAATACTTTCGTATTTGGAAGGATGTTGATTACTGCTTGAACCAACTGTTCCAAATCTGCCAACAAAGTAGGGGAACTCACGTAACCCAAATGGAAAGCACCATAGTGCAAAACTACCAAATGGGGACTGTTCATCCTACGCATATCTCTACAAACTTGGAGAATTGCCTCTACATTGCAGTCAGTCACAGTGCTCCAAACCACCTCCACTCCTCTAACTTCGACATTGTTTGCCACATGCCTACATGAAGAATACTGCTGTAAACCATGGACAAACATATAGCCAAGCACCAACACTCTGACTTTCTCCACCTCAGCCATCTTCACTACACACACTCTCTTTCTGCGCAAATCAACAACGTCAACATCTGATTGGCTGATCCCTACAGTCCCCTTTCCATGCTGGATTTGCTATAAAACCCTGTATGTGGTACGTCCTACCCACGGAAAGGCGCGGTGTCCGCGCGGCACGTAACTCTTAGCTAGCCCTTCTGCACTTCCCACATCACTCTCGATTCCATTCACTCATTGGATACAGCTAAGCAGTCGCACAACCATCCACCAATCACATCCAAGACCTCTACATCTAACTCCATCATCAGAGTTTCGCACTTCAAAAGTACTATTTATCACTCTGAATACAAGTCTCATATCATCGGAAACCACCTACTACAGCTCCATGCATATCCAAATGCATGATTACAAAGTACAGGTATGCATATTTTATTCAGAGTACATGTACAACTCTTATGATTCCATATAAACAGACTAATGCCACTAAATCTGCATGGCCAATACATACATGTCAACACTCCCGATTTAAGCACGAGACTCCCGATTCTTCTTTGAAAAAGCGCACTATTTTTCACTGTCTCCCGCATAACCTATACATACATGCCAGCCCTCCCGATTTACGCGCGAGACCCGCTTTTTCATTGAAAAATGTCACCATGTTTTATGTCTCCCGCCTAAATTAATGCTAATCCCAATGCGATCGTATGCGAAAAAGAAATGTTCCTGATTGTTGTGGTGAAATCTCCCTCTCATGTACTCCCAATTGTTCGCATGTCTAGTTACAATATGAAATTATTCAAATTTTTCCCATCTACTATAATGAACTATCACTTCCAAACCTCCCAGCTGTAAAAAAACAAGTGAATTTCAGGACCTTAAAGTTCTACTCATTTGCAAAGCATGTTGAACTAACATACTGTAAATAACATATAAAAGCTGCACATAGTCAAATGAAATGCATGCATACACTATGTTCAGATATCAAACAAGAATACTACCACAAAAACACAAAAATCAACATGCACATTAACATCAGTGCTATAAACACACAAAATTACTAACTTCTTCCTTTTACAATTGCAGTGAAGACCACTCTCCTGAAAATTAGCAGCATCGAAACTACAAACAACATATCCGAAGAAACCTGCTCAATCCACAAAAAAAGTAAGTACAATACTACCTTTATATTCTTAATGTTCCTCAAAGACACTGTGTCGTTGATTCATGTTATTTGCACACCAAAAAAAACATCGATTTCTGAACCATTCTGCTCACAAATCCCCATTTATTAAACAGAGATTAGCAGGCAAAATGGCACACAAATCCTTATTTTTTTGGAACACAAATAACATACTCAACCCTTAGAATGTTAGTACTACAAAACAAAAAACTGTTTTAATTTTATACCATTACGTTTACTATTAATGCTTCCCCCTCCCCACTAGCTCACTTTCTACTCTCATCCGAACCGCACTGTAGTAACATACAAACAGAACAATAGCATTCCCAACTCATTGGGCCTCATTACGAGGTTGGAGGTAGCCATGGTGCTACTAGCACCATGGCTACCCCCTTACCGCATTCCGGGTCCGGGTTCTCAAAATAGGGACTTACCGGGTCATTCCAACCTTGGGGGACCCGGTAAGTCCCCATTCCGAGAACCATTCCCCATATCCATTCGAGCCCCCATAGGGCTCAATGGGAATGGGGATGGAGCTAATAACGGGCCCGTTATTAGCTCTGTGGTCCCTTAGCGGCTCCCGCTAAGGGCGCCTGGTAAAACCAGGCGCCCATAGTGGGACCCACTAAGGGACCTCGGAATATGGAGGTAAGGGATTACCGGCGCCAGCACCCTTACCGGTGCCAGTAATGCCTTACCTCCAACCTCGTAATGAGGCCCATTGTAACTGCCCAATGCACATTCACACACCACCTCATACATCTTCCCCATCGAAGTCATACACGCATGCACACAGCACACATACATTGTAAAACAGACCAACCCATACCTTCTTGTTTTTTCAACAGACCCCAATGAATGCCTACCAAAAAGCAAGTACGTAGAAAGCAACGCAAAAATAGAGCAAATGAAAATAAGTGTCCAAAATAAGCATCCATCTCTACCAGAGTTTGTACAAAACGTTCAAACAAAACAGCTAATGCAGTCATTTAGCGAAACAAAAGAAGCTTCTAGTACAGAAACAGAAAACAGAAAATGCTTAACAAGAATTCAGCTACCACTACTGCTAAAACTGCTCCTATAAATCTTCATATACTAGCAAGTAAGCATACTAAGAAACGTATTTTAGCAAAAATGTTCTGCCACAGAGTTCTTCACAATCTTATAAAAACAGGAGCAAAATCATGCACAACCCTTAAAACCTAACGTAGAAAATTAATCCTAGAAGCTCTCGTAGACAGTGCAATCCTTCTCAAAAGGAAATTATTTATTTTAGTTTTAAACAGGATGAAACCACTAACAAAACTAAGTACTAAACTATAAAAAAAACTTCTCAATAAATGGAATATCAACAAAAATAACTTCTTAAATAACTGTGGAGGTGAATGGAGTCACACCACGACCACAGAACCATATTTTAATGAAGAAGCATACAAACAAAACCAAACTAACACAATTGCCATCCATAGCAGTGAACGAGGGTATGGAAACATGTATAATACCATCATGGAACAAGAAACACTGCTTACAAAAATATCTCCAGAAAACTCAGAATTACCTCTTCATTTGACTGAACCAGAACGTCCAGTATACAAAGGCCGTGCACGTCAATGTGTAACATTCCCAACAAATCCTTCAAATCTTTACGCCAGTTCCTCAATCAGTATGTGAAAGGTAAAGACAAAATCAAAATGAAAGTGCTGCAAAATATGGATACCTGTCCAGTGCGCAAATACACAGGACTACAAGGACATTCATTAGCCTGCATTTCAGGACCTATTTGCAAAAGCACCTTCCATGATATCAAAATGATATCAACACATCATTCAAATGTAAGAAATCTAGTGTATAAGCTGTACTATGCTAAAAGTCCTGCTTTAGAACTAGCCAATGTAAATAACACTCTTCTCTTCTGCATGGTACACCCAAATACCTACAAGAAGAAATCAACTGTATCCAGAGGAAATATTTTGGAAGTGAAAGCCACTTACAAAATGCAATAGCTTTAGAACAGACTAGCAACAATTTTGCACATTGCAACCTTCTACTACACACATACAAAAAATAAATACTAAAACTTAAAAGTACATCCGCACAAGTACCAAACCATGTGTGTGTGTGTGTTGCCGCAGAACTTTTTACAAAAGTAATACAAAAATGATAGACGTAACATACAAAATAGAAGACAATGAAGATTCCAAATGGTTTGAATTAGCTCTCTACCTTTTAGCAGAAAACAAATATGAAATAAGTGAACCCTTAATAGTTTGCAGTTACTGCACTACAAAAGTTGACAACAACCAAACTCCTTCACGTGCTACGTGCTATCACAAAAAACCTGGAATTATTATTATTTTTTTTATTTATTTACTTGTGTGTAATCAAATAAAAATTATTTTTACAAGACGACGAACATCGAATTTGTAGATACTCTCTTCCAACAAGTGTCACAGATGCACATATTGTTTATACTGAATGAATGTTCAATCTTAAGCTCGCTGTGCAGTACCAGACCATGCGCCAGACAGGGCCGGGAAGTGTTCTTAGAAGAGAAAATAGAAGGTACGACAAACGAATAGCCCCCATGGCTTACAGTTCCGATTGTCGCCAGATGCAGAAAGTTCAACACAGCAAGTATCTACGGTAGTCCCTTCTGTGTGAAGGATACAGAGCCACAAATTATTCTTTGCCAATCGACTGTGGCTTGTGATTGGTTGGCTGCTAGTTGATGGTTGGAGTCGTTGGCGTTTATTTTTTGTAAAGGCTACTTCCATTAATTTGGATGTAGCAACTGCCCATCAGGCTTTTTCCTCCAAAATGAGGCGACACAACCATGTGTCTTCTTCTACCAGCACAGAGTTTACCCACAAGGGTGCCAAAACTGCAATGCGTTCTAGATTTAGGGTAGAGCAATTTAACAGGAGATGTCGAACAATTTCTTTGGAGTTCCGGCATTTTGCACAGTCTGAATGTTGTTTGATTTGCCAAGATCTCTGTGGTATGCAGCAGATTGAGTCGTGCTCTTAAGAAGATGCTTCTGAGCTTTTTGTCTGGAAATTTTATACAGTAAGCCGGGGTGTTTTTAGCTCATTATATGTTGGTGGTAGGTGTTTCAGGAACTTGATCGCCACTGTTTGCTCGCCTGTGATTATCCAGTCTTGGTTCTTCAGCTTTTGGATCACTCTTTGTGCGTTAGCTATCAGATCATCTGTTGTGCATGCTAAGTCTTCCAGTTTATTTTTTTGCTGAGTTATCCACTTCTGAAGCGCCTTACATTTGGTTGCCACAAGTTCATTGCTGATGGTGTTGAAAATCGGAAGGCCATCTTGTATCAGAGTCTTTCTGTAGATGGACAGTGAAGACACACTGACGGTAGCTCCCAGCGACAGGAGTCCCAACTCTCTTCTCACTGCCGAAATTGGTATAGAATTCGGGAGACCCAGGACCGTTTTCCAGATGTATCCCTCCAATTTCTGCCAGATCGAGTTTGGCATGGAGACAGTGGCATCCATACCATATGTTAATGGAGGTACTATTTTGCCTTTGTAAAAGTTAACAGCTGGAATCAGCGAGAATTTGCCGAACCTTCGATCAATCAGCCTCATTTGTGAGGTCAAGTTTTTTATTTTGTCCCAGAGATGTTGTTGCATTTTGGCCTCCTGTGGTGACCCATCAATGAAGACTCCAGGGTATTTGAAGTGAGGAACAACTTCGATACGGGGTCTATTCACTGAACAGGAATTAGCGATTTTCTTGGGCTGTCGATTCTTTGCAAAAATCATGATTTTGGTCTTGGTGTTGTTTATACAGAGGTTGTTAGTAGCCATATAATTTGCCAGATTATCCAGCTGTCGTTGGAGGCCTACGGGCGTCTGGTCAAGAAGTATCATATCATCTGCATAAAGAATACGAGAGACCTCAGTATTGCCTATCTTCGGGGGAAAGGAACGGACAGTTGCTTCCGAGTCTTTAAAGTCTCCAAGGAAAGCTACAAAAAGTGCCGGTGGATCGCCATGACCCCATAGGATCTCACAACTGACTTAACGATTTTCAGGTTCTGACCTGTCCGAACAGCAATGAGTAGACCTGCTGAGGGCCGGCCCAAAATCCTTTGACCGCCGGGGAGGTCTCAATTTCAAAGCCGTCCATAGACGGTTTCTCCAGAAGCCAGGTCTCTTATAAACAGCGAATGTCAAATCGGCCAAGATCCTCGCTGGTAGGGTCAGTTAAATGTACGTGGCCTCTGGTGTTCCATGATGCTAACGTCAGGGCCTTTTGATGGTAAAGTTTGTTGACTTCGTTTGATGATTGCTATCTGCTGCGATTTGGAATCAAAGCTCCTTTTAGCCACTTCCACAGGCCTCCTGAGGTCAGATCTTTCTTTGCGTCCGCAGATGCATCAGAGAGTCTGTTGTTCAGCGACTCCTTCCTGCGATTTCTGTAGCTGTCAAATCTTCTTAGTTGTGGAGAGCGATCTCTAATACTTTGTCTTCTTTGATAGCCACGATGCCTGTCAAATGTTGGTTGGTCCGGACTATACCTAGTTCTTTCTTGCGGATCTCGAGAGACGAAAACCTCTGATGAGTCAGCCGAGTGTTTGCGATAATATTACTCTGTTGGCAAGCCCGAATCGGCCTTCATATCTGCTCTGCGAGAGGTATGGCGGTCTGGTGCACGGAGTGCCTTATTCTTATCTGGTAGCTCCACGAAATGAGCCTTCAGTTCTGCTGTTCGGGAGATGTGATGGTCTGCTGAGCTGGGTTCTTGTTTTCTCTTATTTATAGAATTATTCCCACTACCAGAACCCCTGCAACAACTCAATTTGTATGATAGCATCATAATTCAAACAGTACACCCATTTCAAGCAATAATACGCCTTCAACCAAAAACTGCAAAATTACCTCCCTCTGAATTGGTGAAAGGCATTTGTGGCAAAGTAGTTTATTTACCATTAGATCTGACAGAAAATGTGCACACTCTAGGAGTGCAACGTTCAATAGAGCAATCTTTAATTGTCTTAGTAAATGGTGCACCAACAAAAGACAAAAGAAATTGGCAACAACTCATAGACTTACATAAAGTTAGCCAAGCCTTGCAATATCTGAAAGACAATAATGAATACTACAAAGAAATAAATATTGAAGAAAGCTTAAGGGAAACAACTGAAATCATTCAAGAGTCACCAGAAACTGGTCAATTTGAACTTCTGGATCCTGCTGCAGTGTCCAATATTTTAGACCATTATACAATTCATCCATTGCACTTTAATGACAGCATAGATGATGCACTAGAAACTTACCAAATGTGACAAAGCAAAGGTTCACCAATGAGCATATGGGAAAAAAGTATAGAAGCACGTGCTTTTCCTCTACTATTTCCTACTGGCTAAGGAGGAAGGTACGATGATAGACCCACTCAGATAACAGCATCAGAATACCGCTCATTACGAATGTATTCTGAAGATCCCAGATTTAGACAAAATGTGGAATACATATTCCACCTACTCTTTGAAAGAGAACTAGCAACCCTATGTTACAGAGTTGCACAAATATTGAAATCAGGAACCCACTTTCAAAATATGTCAGCTACGCAATTAATACAAAAAGTGCAAGAAAAGATGAGGTTTTACAATCAAGCATAACAAATCTGTTTGCAAACATGCGTGGTAGGAAAGAATACTGGTTCCGATGTCACAGAGATGTACGTTGTATGATCAGAAATCTTGGACCACCCACTTGGTTTGTTGCATTAAGTTTTGCAGAATATGCATGGGAAGATTTACATGATTTCCTATGCATATCAAACAAAAACAAAACCAACATAGATATACTAACACCTGGAGAACTTTGCTCTGTTACACTTTATTTGTAATAAAAATGTTCCTCCCCTCAGAGAAGTGCAACACTTCTTTTGGAGAAAATAATACCAAGCCAGAGGAGCACCACATAGCCACATGCTTTTATGGATTAAAGGTGCTCCTAAATTTGGTCAGGACAGTGGTGCCACTGTTTTTGCAGTTCATCCAAAAATATGTCACTTGTGAAATCCCAAATATTGTCATCACAAATACAAAAACAAAAACAAAGGGAAATACTTCACCAAATGCCGCTTTGGTTTCCCCAGACCAGTTACAGAAACAGGTGAAGTGAACAACTTCATGTCTTCAGTTAGACATAGTGTTAAAGGTAAATCACCTAAGAACACGTATTACATAAAAAGAACAGAAGAATCGAAATATATCATTGATTACAATGCAATCATTGCCCTCTTATGGAATGCAAACATAGATGTGCAGTACATTGCATACAATTCCACTGCAGTTGCACAATATGTTACAGCCTACTTAACAAAAGCAGAAAAAACAGAGCTTCAAGACCTCTGGAATGACCTATCATCAGACAAAACACTATCTCAGAAATTGTACAGTTTAGGCATAAAAATGCTCTCTCATAGAGAATGTGGTGCCTATGAAGCTGCAGATCGTTTAACCGGTACTGCTTTGTATGGAAAATCTGAAAATATAGGCTAAGTCTTGGTCCTGCTAAATCTAGAAAAAGAGTTCTCAAATCATATGAGGACATAGAAATAATAACCAAAAATGATCCCAACAGCCAAGACAAAAAACAATTTACTAGACACATACTACCCGAACAGGAGTACCAATTTGGAAACCATGTGTCTATACCACATAGCCCAAAACTTTGCATACAAAAATAATATAAAACCTGATGAAAACAAAGGTAGATATAGAGTGACAGATTGTTAATTCAGCTTAGTGAAACTTACCAAATGAAGCTTAATTAATCATGTCAAATTGTCATTAAAAACTCCTAAACAGAAAGAACTATATTACATGTCCCTGCTACAACTTTTTAAACCATGGAGAAAAGAAGAAGAGATACTAGATAACTATGGCTGCTATGAAGACGAAGAAGAACTCCAGGCCCAACTAGATAAGGATACTTCCGACACTAGTCAACCTTCTGTAACAGGAAGCCAAGAACCACTGGGACAGCCACTAATAGTAAATGAGGCAGAATTAGCTATGACAGAAGTAGAAAACACCATGTGTCACTATGAAGAAGATACAGAACACTTAACTGTACTACAATCAAAACTTGACAACGATCACCGCACCATTTTTGAAGAAGTAACAAAAGAAATTGCACATAGTGTACAACACGAAAATAAATAATGTACCTGCCAAAATTACAAACCTATACTGCTATACGTCAGTGGTGAAGCTGGTTCAGGCAAAACATTCTTAATCAAAATTATCAGCAAGTTCCTTCAACAATTGACAAACAACAAACTGTCAGCTGTTGTAACTGCCCCCACAGGTTTAGCTGCCTACAACATAGGCGGTGTCACTTTACACCGATTACTACTCCTTCCAGTAGAACACCAAAACAAATTAGACCATTACAAACTTTCTACAGAAGCTGCAATGGAACTACGCAGAGTATTAAAACAAATGAAAATGCTACTAATAGATGAAGTGAGCATGGTCTCCAACCTAATGTTGGCTTTGATTCACCTCAGATTGCAAGAAGTGCTTAAAACAAACTACAAAGAACTCTTTGGAGGAAAACACATTATTGTTTTCTGAGATCTTCTGCAATTGACACCAGTGAAAGGTGAACCTATTTTTAAAACCTTAAGACACAAACTCTGCCGTAAAACAGTTGGCAGCATAGGAAATGTCAACCTTTGGCAACATTTCCAATACAGAGAATTAACAGAAAACATGCGTCAATCTGCAGACCTTGCTTACGCCAACATTTTTAAAAGTATTAGAGTTGGTGTACTATCTCAAGAAGCACAAGCAATATTGAAAACCCGGCACATCCATGCACTTTATGGCGATAATGCATGTGCTACTGATGTTATGGAACAATTAGCGCACAAAAATATCAATTGTATGGCCTCAATGCCAACTCTTGCAAGCTGTTCCAAATTCAATGAAACAATGTTAAAAAAAGAAATGCAACCAATAATTGAAATTTGCTCCACAGACAAACTGGACGTACATGGTATGACACTACCCATGTGCCAGTAAGCCACAAGAAGACTAAATACCTTAGAAAATTCAATTTCCAACACAGTTGGGTTGGAAAAAATATTAAAATTATCCTTAAATTGTAGAGTTATGCTTAAACGTAACCTTGACGTGGAGCAAGGACTAGTTAATCGAGCACTGGGTACAGTTGTTGGCTTTCAAAAATACTCACTTGACAACAACATTCAGTTTGTCAATATTCTCTTTGACAAACTTTTAGAAGTAAAAAGGCTAGGGTGCTCAACAGCTCCATTCCTTCTCTTCAAAGACATGTATGTACGTAGAGAACAATTTTCTCTAACTCTTCCATATGCAGTCACCATTCATAAATCCCAAGGTCTTACCCTAGACAAAGCATTGATAGATATTGGGAACACAGTCTTTAAAGAAGGCATGAGGTACGTAGCACTATCACGCTTACGTACACTTGACGGTCTATTTCTAATCAACTTTGATGCAAGTAAAGTAAACGCTGATATTCTTTGCATTTTAGAATACAATAGACTACGTTCACTGTACACCCCCCATCTGAAATCATATCCTGCTCCACAAAAAGAAAAACTTTGTAAAAGAAAACCAATTCAAACAGAAATGCAACAGGATCTGACTGCAAATCCTTTAAAGAGAGTAAAAGAAGCTAATACTTCATCAATTACCACAACCAAAGAAGAACCTATTAGTGAAAGTAACTCAGGTACTTCTTCAAAGAAGCAACACAAACTCCGAAAAAATGACTCAGACACAGAACTATCTAGTCCATTCAAATTTTCAAATGTAACTGGTGTAAGTTGCTATGCAAATGTAGCAATGAATATTCTCTTTCAATTGCCACCAATTGTTAACAACATTTACTTACACAGTACAGACCAATTGTGTTTGCAAATATTAGTCCTTCATAGAAACGCAACAAACAATCCTGACAACACGTATAGTGTTCACGGAATAAGACAAGAAATGGACTACTGTGCTGGAATGGTGAGGTTCACTATAAACTCACAAGAAGATCCACAAGAATTTCTAATGTACTTACTACAAGTACTGGAAAACAAAAACATACCTATAAATTAAAATCTTCCAGATTTCATACATGTGGAAACATACATGCACTCTCTGCAACAATGTGACACAGGAACAAATCCCTAATGAGCGCTTTGTGTATGTATCCATACCTAATTTTGAATCCATTCCATTTCAGCAACTTGTACAAAATGCAAACCATGGCAGATAATGTACTATATGCAATTCAGATAATCGCTCCACCTTACTAATACAGACACATAGTAACTACGTAATACTAATGCTTCTACGTTACAATGCAGATGGTACCAAAAACAACTGCAAGCTGACTGGATTGACACACGGTCAAGTATCACTTGGTAAGAAAACTTTCACAACAATAGGTATAATCTACCACGCAGGTGCCACAACCAATACAGGTCACTATGCTGCATATATTAAAAAAGAAATGTGAATGGTTTGAATGTAGTGATAGTAGCATCACTCTAAAGCAGAGATTACCAGCAAATCTTACAAACGCTTATTAAAAATGTTATAACTAATCTGTACTTCAACATTAACAAAAATGCAATTAAAAGACTATAAACAGTTAGAATACGCCAACAGGTATCTAACTGGCCCAAGATTGTATAACAGCCACACCGATAAATGAATAGCACTAAATTGTAACAAAAAATAGACAGTTATAATGCGCCAACAGGTATCTAACTGCTTCAAAAATCTGCAACAAGCCAACAGATAGAACATTAACCAGAAACAACAAGTGAACACTCAAAGGAAACAAACAAAAAGTTTGTAGCATAACAAAAAAAGTTGTTATTTTTAATCCGACAAGGATTTTTTTTCCCACAGCCCCAATGATTTGAAAAACAAACACAGAAACTGAGCAAAATGCACAGTACACTGGTTTGTAAACTAAATATGAGGGTAAAAAAAAAGCTAAAATGTCTATTATGCAATGTAATAAGTCTTTATAAAATACATACACTAAAGTGCTCTTTTCTTTTATCACAGAAATTGAAAAAGAATATTTCCTCCAGATACTAAAGGCATGTAAAAAATATATTGAATCTCAACAAATAAAACAGTAAGTATAATTTCAAACATTTGTTAGATATTCAAATCTATACGTGTGATCTATGGCCTTTGGCCATGCACCCAAGTCTCTACATCCTGGACACAACCACCGCAGTATATGAAATCCATGGTGGCTTATAACTTCAGTACTTAGAACTTTGGTCTTGGGAGCATGGCCTTCGGTCAAGACTCTAGGTCCTGGACACAACCACCGCAGTATATGAAATCCATGGTGGCTTATAACTTCAGTGCTTATAACTTCGGTCTTGGGTGCATGGCTGTAACGCTCACCTGGTATCCACAGGGACGTCACTCAGCCTGTTCTGACCTCTTACGATCTCAAACCCTTCCCTGGAGGCTATTCGACTGGAGAGTGGGCCTGAAACACAGGATTGGTAGAGTTTAACTCCCTATTGTCTTTGTGTGCTTGAACGCCTTCTTCCCCGGGGTCCAACCCTTAACTTTGATCCACAGCTCACCTTGTTTTCTTGGATAGTGTGCTCTCCGTCCTGCTTTCAGCGCAGGGGCGCGTTGATTGATGTGGGCTCGTTGCTGCCTAGTTACTTCACTGGCAAGAGTCCGACAGGTAAGTATAATGAGTCTTTTGAACAGTTCTCTAACTTCGTTCCTTTCCTTTCTTAGATGATGGCCGGCGTCCGGGGATGGCGGCGTGCTGCTGAGATGATTAGCGCTGAAGGTGAGTGAGAGCGCGATGCGCGATGCACCCCTTTCGTATTTGAATCGAACTGAGTTCTTTTTCTGTGTCTCTTAGTTGCCGCGACCTTTTCAGTGTGGATGCCAGTTATGAAGAACAAATGCAGTGGGTAAGCACGGTATGCGGCGCCTCTAGAGGTTTCCACCTGGCTTCTGGAGTGTCTTTTCCCTCTTGCAGATGGATGAGAAGTTCCGGAGACAGAGTTCCCCCTAGAGCAGCTGGGATTCAGGTAAGCATTTGAAGCTCGTACAGTATTTAAAAATAAGCGAAGATTTGCAGAATGCTTACTAATGCCTTTTTTCTGTTCTTTTCCCTTTTCCTTAGGAAGAGGTGTGCCGGGATGGGAATGACACCGCCAAAGATGCCTGCAGAACAGAAGGAGTGATGAATGATGGGCAGAAGCGCCGCAGGGTAAGGCTGTTCCTAACAGTGTTCTTGTTCTTGCAGGAGCTGAGCGCAGAAGAAAGATGCAGACCTTCTGGAGACCGTTCCGAACACGGTGAGTGTCACGCTGCAGGTGCAGAAAACGCAAAGCATGTTTCTCAGCCTGGGTGTGGCTTAAATAGTCTCTGGTTATCCAGGTGTCCCTCTGGATTAAAAACAGAGTTGTGAAATAATGGCATCATAATCCACATGTATTTTGATACACAAATAAGTATTTTGAAGTGTATTAAGTTTGTGTAATTTCCTGTATTTGTTCTGGCTAGCATTTGTCTGACTATTACGTACTCCTATGTTCCTTTTGTTAAGTATTGTGATTTGTTGTGGAACTCTGAATTTAATCATGTTTTAACCTACTGCTTGATTGTTATTAAAATGTGTTTGGTAATTTTTTATATGCGTTAGGTCCATTTCTTAGGTCTGACTTTGTGGGACCAGTACCTGTTCCCTGAGTTCGGTCTCCAATTTATAAATTGTCTCTGGGCTGAACCACACCCAAAAGACTAGACCGCACATGCAGTTCTGGGAACAGAAATATGTGGGGGCATCCATCTTGTCCCCATCAATGCACTACAAGTCCAATCCCCAATGTTATCCTATGGGAGTGAGGGAGTCTGGTGCCACAAGCGCCAAGTCTGACTCCAAGTGGGTCTTTGGAGGGATGGAGAGGCCCTTGAGGGCCATGTAGGTGATCGTGGCCTGACATCTTGGAGGGCTGGGGACATGAGGGGCAGGAATCATGACAATGGCCTTCGGCCATGCACCCAACTTCACTGCTTATAACTTCACTGTGTCATGCCTGCGCCATGGGCGCATACATTTACGAACAATATGGACCTTATTTCCCATTTGCGAGGCTTTAACTACACTTACCACAATGCACTTGGCTATAACCATCTTTTCCTGGCCATTCCTATTCGCCATCTTCGGAACTACAATTTCCAGAAGCCCTAGAGATCTCCTCTGCTTCCACCAGCTCAGGAACAGAGAGGGAGGTGGCCGATTGTCTACAGGTGTGCTTAGCCAGGTGCGACCAATTAGCCTGCCTCTGTGCTGGGCTGGGCGGTATAAATGCTGCTGCCTGCAGGAGCTAAGTCTCTTGCATTAGGGGTCTTCCCGGCACCTTGTTGCTTTGAGCTACGGATCTTGTTTGCGGTTCCTCCTTACTCCGGCTTTGGATCCAGTGCCCTGCTGGGCTCTCTACATTGCAGCTGATCTCGCTCTGCTGCCTTCCAGCCTCCGCCCTTGCCCTGCCGGGCTCTCTACATTGCAGCCGATCACGCTCTGCTGTCTTCCAGCCTCCGCCCTTGCCCTGCCGGGCTCTCTACATTGCAGCCGATCACGCTCTGCTGCCTTCCAGCCTCTGCCCTTACCTTGCCGGGCTCTCTACATTGCAGCTGATCACGCTCTGCTGCCTTCCAGCCTCTGCCCTTGTCCTCTGGGCTCCCTGCTCTGCAGCCTGCCTCACTCCGGCTGCCTACAGCCCTTGTCCTCTGGGCTCCCTGCTCTGCAGCCTGCCTCACTCCGGCTGCCTACAGCCCTTGTCCTCTGGGCTCCCTGCTCTGCAGCCTGCCTCACTCCGGCTGTCTACAGCCCTTGTCCTCTGGGTTCCTACTTTGCAGCTTATCACGCTCCGCTGCTTACTACCTACCTTTTTCCGCTGGGTTCTCGGCCTAGCAGCCCTCTACAGTCCTCTGCAACCTTCTACGGTCAGCGGCCCTGCCCTTCAGGGCTCACTCCTTGCTGCCCGGCCCTTCTGGGTTCCTTGCCGTGCAGCCTGCTTTACTCTGCTGCCCTAAGCCCTTTCCCTCTGGGCTCTCTACCTTACAGCCCTGCTCCTGTGGGCTTGCTCATTGCTTTCCTGCTCCTCTGAGCTCTCAACCTTGTTCCTTACTGTCCTCTGCTTTCCAATCCTGTTACACGACTTTCCCTTCACTTCCTTCTGCTAGTTTGCTATCAACCTCCTTTTCCTGGATTTGTCTGTAAGTATGTTCTCTTGTACTGTTTGTAGACCCTTTTTGTACAGAGCTTGTCTGTTGGTTCCCATCAGTCAACCTCTGCCCCTTCCCTTGTCTCGTTTCTACATTACAGACACCCATAGCTGCTGTTCCAAGCCATGAGCAAACAGCGTGGGCCTCTGTTATAGCAAACTGTGCAGAAGGCTAGAGTTTTTCCTAAGGTTCGTGGAATACACTTTTCCTATATCTGCATACACCCCTAGAGGGAATCCATTCTGTTGTATCTTATTCCTTGCTACACTTGACTAAACTTCGTTCTCATTACTTTCAGCTGTGTGTGTACTATTCTGTCCACCTTACTTCGGCACAACCACCAGAAACCCTTCCTGGGTGTTCTGTGCCTCTCCTTTCAGGGTGTCATCTCATGACAGAATGCAAGAGCCAAAAATTCCTTGTTCATTAGGCAGGAAAGGCACACACAGTCCAAGGAAGCTTTCCTTTCGGGTTAAGAAACCTTTACAAAAATCTAATGTTTCCCTTAAGACATTAAACAAAAACATTAGTCTAAAAGACAGTCTCGCCTTAGTTAACAGAGATTTACAAGCACTGTACTACACTCACTGGCTAGCTGACCCTTCTTCCATGTATAATTATTATGACATTTGCGACTATGATCCGCAGTCCTTATCTGTTGAAGAGCTACAGCAAGACAATGAATTCTTACAGATCTTGTTAGCCCAAACAGGGAATAACACTCCTGTGTCTTCTGACAATTCTTCTAACACAGCTACAGCCAAGGATATAGCACTCATTGCGGGAAACTCTAAACCAGAGTACGCTGTTGCTAGTGTGTTATGCTCAAGATCAGCTTGGCAAGCTCCCCAGACTGCTGGAAACCCTCATTTGACAGTACAAGGCACTAAGTATCCTGAGGTTAGTCCACCTGGTACTGGGTACAAAAGACCAATACTGACTATCGGTTGTTTTAATACTTCCCCAGTATCTACCAACCATAATAACCTTAAGGTCAGTCTTCCTATTGCTACAACCGAATTTTCTGCTACACCAGATTCTGAAGCTTTAGATCAGGCTAATGATACATACCTGCTTCAAGAACAACTCCTACGCCTTAGAAGACAGACCGAAGATCTCTATGATGACTTTGTTTATTTACATAGTAAAAATTTAATGAAGGGACACAATATTCCAGACCTTCTGACACTATGTCCTACACCTGATATTCTGTCTTTAGAGATCGACATGATAAGGCCTGGAATTGCCACGCAGAACCAAGCAGATGGAAGACCTAAATTTAGCATATGCATCGCTTCTAAAGTCTGACACAGCTCCTTTACCTTCAAACCACAGCAACCCAGGTTGTTGTTCAGACAGTAAAGAATTAACTCCTTCGGTGGGCCAAATCACTCACACTGCCATTACACCACAAGACAAGTGTAATCTTCTGATTAGAGATCCTTCTGAGTCAAAGGATTATTCCGCTCTTACCCCTTACTACTGTCCTTTACTCTCACTTACAGCCTCTTCTGAAGTGCTCAAATCAGAAATGTACACTGCTTCTAAGGGTTCTTATACCTCGGACCCACTTAGTAATCTGAGCACACCAGACTTTGAAGTTCAGCCTTCAGAACTCCTACCCTATCCTGACCCCACATCTGTCATACTGCCTGTTACTGTATCAGCTAACCCAATCTTTGATGCTCCTCCTGTTAACACTTCAGATTCTGCTACTGTTCTAGCATCTCACATCATTCTTTCTGCAGCAGAAGCACCCCCTTCCTCTCTGCCTGCGAGGACAGAACCTGTTGCTGAGTCCGATAATAACTTTTCCTTTAGGACTACAGCTCCGGTTGTTCCTGCTGGTGCCTCTGCAGCACTAAAACTACCAGACTCAACTCTATCAGTCTCAGTTGTGTCACTGCCCACTGGTTCTTCTACGGCACCTACACTCTCAGTTGCTACAGCATCGGAACAATCTACAGCCATTCATGTTCTCCCTGCTGCTGTGGTTTCTGAACTTCCTACAAATCATGAAGAACCCTCCAATGTGACTCCTGAAATTTCTGCGGCTAATCTCGACTTGGCCATTGCTGCTTCTGATGCCTTGGAAATTCTTCCTAAAGCAACCAACTCTGCAGTACCTCTGGCTCCACCTTCCAACACATTACTGTTGCCTTTCAAAGTAAGATTTGCCATGGAGCCTGCAGCAGTCTTTCACAGTTCCTCTGAACACACTGTTGAGATTTATGCTCCAAAGACTGTCTTTTCGGAATTCTACCTCAAAGGTTCAGAACATCAATACTGTCTCCGTCCTTCAAGACTCCCACCTAACAACCTTAAACAGTATTTGGTGCCTCATGATGTGCCTTTTTGGAATAAGACTCTTTCACAGTGTGACAGACATTCTTCTTGTTGGTCAACTTTCAGGGAGCCTGGAGAGGGGCCTGGAGAGGGGCATACTGTCATGCCTGCGCCATGGAAGCATACCTTTACGAACAATATGGACCTTATTTCCCATTTGCGAGGCTTTAACTACACTCACCACAATGCACTTGGCTATAACCATCTTTTCCTGGCCATTCCTATTCGCCATCTTCGGAACTATAATCCCCAGAAGCCCTAGGGATCTCCTCTGCTTCCACCAGCTCAGGAACAGAGAGGGAGGTGGCCAATTGTCTACAGGTGTGCTTAGCCAGGTGCGACCAATTAGCCTGCCTCTGTGCTGGGCTGGGCGGTATAAATGCTGCTGCCTGCAGGAGCTCAGTCTCTTGCATTAGGAGTCTTCCCGGCACCTTGTTGCTTTGAGCTACGGATCTTGTTTGTGGTTCCTCCTTACTCCGGCTTTGGATCCAGTGCCCTGCTGGGCTCTCTACATTGCAGCTGATCACGCTCTGCTGCCTTCCAGCCTCAGCCCTTGCCCTGCCGGGCTCTCTACATTGCAGCCGATCACGCTCTGCTGTCTTCCAGCCTCCGCCCTTGCCCTGTCGGGCTCTCTACATTGCAGCCGATCACGCTCTGCTGCCTTCCAGCCTCCGCCCTTGCCTTGCCGGGCTCTCTACATTGCAGCTGATCACGCTCTGCTGCTTTCCAGCCTCAGCCCTTGTCCTCTGGGCTCCCTGCTCTGCAGCCTGCCTCACTCTGGCTGCCTACAGCCCTTGTCCTCTGGGCTTCCTACTTTGCAGCTTATCACGCTCCGCTGCTTACTACCTACCTTTTTCCTCTGGGTTCTCGGCCTAGCAGCCCTCTACAGTCCTCTGCAACCTTCTACGGTCAGCGGCCCTGCCCTTCAGGGCTCACTCCTTGCTGCCCGGCCCTTCTGGGTTCCTTGCCGTGCAGCCTGCTTTACTCTGCTGCCCTAAGCCCTTTTCCTCTGGGCTCTCTACCTTACAGCCCTGCTCCTGTGGGCTTGCTCATTGCTTTCCTGCTCCTCTGAGCTCTCAACCTTGTTCCTTACTGTCCTCTGCTATCCAATCCTGTTACACGACTTTCCCTTCACTTCCTTCTGCTAGTTTGCTATCAACCTCCTTTTCCTGGATTTGTCTGTAAGTATCTTCTCTTGTACTGTTTGTAGACCATTTTTGTACAGAGCTTGTCTGTTGGTTCCCATCAGTCAACCTCTGCCCCTTCCCTTGTCTCGTTTCTACATTACAGACACCCATAGCTGCTGTTCCAAGCCATGAGCAAACAGCGTAGGCCTCTGTTATAGCAAACTGTGCAGAAGGCTAGAGTTTTTCCTAAGGTTCGTGGAATACTCTTTTCCTATATCCGCATACACCCCTAGAGGGAATCCATTCTGTTGTATCTTATTCCTTGCTACACTTGACTACTCTTCGTTCTCATTACTTTCAGCTGTGTGTGTACTATTCTGTCCACCTTACTTCGGCACAACCACCAGAAACCCTTCCTGGGTGTTCTGTGCCTCTCCTTTCAGGGTGCCATCTCGTGACACACTGCTTATAACTTTGGTCTTCGGTGCATGGCCTTCGGCCATGCACCCAAGACTGTAGGTCCTGGCCAAAACCACTGCAACATATCACACCCATTGTGCCTTATAACTTTAGTACTTAGAATTGTAATCTTGTGTGCATGGCCTTTGGCCATGCACCCAAGACTCTAGGTCCTGAACTCAACCACTGCAGTATATGAAACCCATGGTGCCTTATAACTTCAGTGCTTATAACTTTGGTCTTGCGTGCATGGCCTTCGGACATGCACCCAAGACTCTAGGCCTTGGCCACAACCACCGCAGCATAAAACACCCATGGAGGCTTATAACTCAATATAACACCCATAGATTGAAAAAAGTTAACTGCGACATATACTCAATTTTAAAGTCCTCTGACACCACGCGTGTCTTTACAACAGTTTCAACTTGCCTGCGCACAGCACGGACGGGAATACTATCCTTAGGACACCCCTAATTTTCAGTAATTATGAACATCCCGGACAGCGCAGGCATGGCGAATACGGGTTATAGTGATAATGTCAAAAACAATAATGTCGAAAACCTATACATATAATGAAAAGAGTCAATTTTTAGAAAAAAAATGTCGAAAAAAAATGTAAATTAGGACTATCAATAAATACATAAACAAGAAGAGTATCATTTACTAGAGGGGGGTCCCCCCCAACCCCCTTCACCCAACACCCCCCTGCCCCCCCACCACCCTCTCACCCCTCATACTCAACACATTTTAATTATGTATATATTTATTTATTTTTTCGAAAAATTTGAAAAAATGTAGAAAAAAGTCGACATTATTGGTTTTCGACATTATTGGTTTTCGACATTATTTTTTCGACATTTTGACTGTCGACATTATTTCATTCTACATTATGACTGACCACCGGCGAATACATCTGTGGCACCTGCCACCTAAACAAATACAGTATTTCACCCATCTCTTCCTCCCTAAACCTCCTGAGGCACTCTTGCACACCAAAACACTCCCAAGATGGCGGGTGCATCAGAACAATCTGACGCACATCACGCCTCACTGCAGCTAATCGGTGGACAAGTCGCATATCCGCGGACATGACGCGAGCCCATTAGCCAATCGGTGTCCTGCCCGCAGAGCGAACAGGGAAGTGTCTCCCCGGAGCGGACATAGATATAAAAAAAAATGTTAGACCTACTTTTTGGTCGTTTTAAAGACAACTACTGGACGGATTATCACCAAATTTACAAAAACACGCTTTCTGGACCAAGCCCCTGCTTCAAATTTGGTGAAAATCCGTCCAGCGGTTTGGGCTGTAGGCGTGCAAAAGTTTTTCACCCGTTCAGTGTCTGGGAAAAAAATAAGTTTTGGGCCCCCCCTTTAACTTATCCACCCTGGACCAAACCTCACGAAACTTAGTAAAAAATTCTGAGTGGGTCATATACTTTTTGTAAAGTTTGGTGAGGATTCGTCCAGGGGGAGCGGAGTCATAAACAAGGAAAGGTGCGCACTCCAATTCTCTGCATGACCTTCCAGGCCACTGGTGTACTCCTCCGACCGGTTTCTGTGCCAATACACATCATCAGGGAGGCTGGGTGGACTTGCAGCTCACCGCAGGTGCAGGTGATAAAAATCTGCTGCAAGGGCTACTGGTAGATGCAGTCATCTGGTCAGCAGAGAAAACGCTCACGCCCAATCCCACAGTGGAGAAAGGGGGGGGAGTTTAGCCTCAAGTGAGGCACTCCAAAGCCGGGCATATATAACCCTGGTGCGGCACCTTGTCAGGTCTTGAGGATTTCACCCCTCAAGGTCCTGCGAAAAATGGAAAAACAAGAAAAAGGTGCGCACACCAATTCTCTGCATGACCTTCCAGGCCACTGGTGTACTCCTCCGACCGGTTTCTGTGCCAATACACATCATCAGGGAGGCTGGGTGGACTAGCAGCTCACCGCAGGTGCAGGTGATAAAAATCTGCTGCAAGGGCTACTGGTAGATGCAGTCATCTGGTCAGCAGAGAAAACGCTCACGCCCAATCCCACAGTGGAGAAAGGGGGGGGAGTTTAGCCTCAAGTGAGGCACTCCAAAGCCGGGCATATATAACCCTGGTGCGGCACCTTGTCAGGTCTTGAGGATTTCACCCCTCAAGGTCCTGCGAAAAATGGAAAAACAAGGAAAGGTGCGCACTCCAATTCTCTGCATGACCTTCCAGGCCACTGGTGTACTCTTCCGACCGGTTTCTGTGCCAATACATGTCATCAGGGAGGCTGGGTGGACTTGCAGCTCACCGCAGGTGCAGGTGATAAAAATCTGCTGCAAGGGCTACTGGTAGATGCAGTCATCTGGTCAGCAGAGAAAGCGCTCACGCCCAATCCCACAGTGGAGAAAGGGGGGGAGTGTAGCCTCAAGTGAGGCACTCCAAAGCAGGGCATATATAACCCTGGTGCGGCACCTTGTCAGGTCTTGAGGATTCCACCCCTCAAGGTCCTGCGAAAAATGGAAAAACAAGGAAAGGTGCGCACTCCAATTCTCTGCATGACCTTCTAGGCCACTGGTGTACTCCTCCGACCGGTTTCTGTGCCAATACACATCATCAGGGAGGCTGGGTGGACTAGCAGCTCACCGCAGGTGCAGGTGATAAAAATCTGCTGCAAGGGCTACTGGTCGATGCAGTCATCTGGTCAGCAGAGAAAACGCTCACGCCCAATCCCACAGTGGAGAAAGGGGGGGAGTTTAGCCTCAAGTGAGGCACTCCAAAGCCGGGCATATATAACCCTGGTGCGGCACCTTGTCAGGTCTTGAGGATTTCACCCCTCAAGGTCCTGCGAAAAATGGAAAAACAAGGAAAGGTGCGCACTCCAATTTTCTGCATGACCTTCCAGGCCACTGGTGTACTCTTCCGACCGGTTTCTGTGCCAATACATGTCATCAGGGAGGCTGGGTGGACTTGCAGCTCACCGCAGGTGCAGGTGATAAAAATCTGCTGCAAGGGCTACTGGTAGATGCAGTCATCTGGTCAGCAAAGAAAACGCTCACGCCCAATCCCACAGTGGAGAAATGGGGGGAGTGTAGCCTCAAGTGAGGCACTCCAAAGCCGGGCATATATAACCCTGGTGCGGCACCTTGTCAGGTCTTGAGGATTCCACCCCTCAAGGTCCTGCGAAAAATGGAAAAACAAGGAAAGGTGCGCACTCCAATTCTCTGCATGACCTTCCAGGCCACTGGTGTACTCCTCTGACCGGTTTCTGTGCCAATACACGTCATCAGGGAGGCTGGGTGGACTTGCAGCTCACCGCAGGTGCAGGTGATAAAAATCTGCTGCAAGGGCTACTGGTAGATGCAGTCATCTGGTCAGCAGAGAAAACGTTCACGCCCAATCCCACAGTGGAGAAAGCGGGGGGGAGTGCAGCCTCAAGTGAGGCACTCCAAAGCCGGGCATATATAACCCTGGTGCGGCACCTTGTCAGGTCTTGAGGATTCCACCCCTCAAGGTCCTGCAAAAAATGGAAAAACAAGAAAAGGTGCACACTCCAATTCTCTGCATGATCTTCCAGGCCACTGGTGTACTCCTCTGACTGGTTTCTGTGCCAATACACGTCATCAGGGAGGCTGGGTGGACTTGCAGCTCCCCGCAGGTGCAGGTGATAAAAATCTGCTGCAAGGGCTCTTGGTAGATGCAGTCATCTGGTCAGCAGCGAAAACGCTCACGCCCAATCCCACAGTGGAAAAAGGGGGGGAGTTTAGCCTCAAGTGAGGCACTCCAAAGCCGGGCATATATAACCCTGGTGCGGCACCTTGTCAGGTCTTGAGGATTCCACCCCTCAAGGTCCTGCGAAAAATGGAAAAACAAGGAAAGGTGCGCACTCCAATTCCAGTTGATCTGTTTTTCTTAGCGGTCTGGTCTTATTTACATAGTAGAGGACTGCACTACACACATCTAGGGTGTGTAGTTTCACCTCAGCCGAGCTTTGCGGGTCCTGGAAGAAAGCCGGAAGCTCGATGGACTGGTTTACATGGAATTTAGATATAAATTTAGATGAGAACCTAGGGTGGGTGCGTAAAACCAGTTTGTCTTTATGGACAGTAAAGAAGGGATCCTGCACTGACAGAGCCTGAATTTCACTGACCCTTCTTATAGAAGTAATAGCTACTAAGAAGGCTGTTTTATAAGTCAGGTGTTTGAGACTGCTTTTATGCATGGGTTCGAAAGGGGGCCCCATGAGCTTGGCTAGCACCACATTAAGGTCCCACCCTTGTGGTGGGTTTGAAATAGGAGGGTGAAGTCTCTTTACTCCTTCCATGAAGGCTTTAACTACTGGTACTTTCCACCACAAAACTTTGCTATGGGAAGTGGTGTAAGCCAACAAGGCTGCCAGGTGTACTTTCAGTGAGTTAAAAACCAATCCTGCATCCAGCAGGTGGAGCATGTATGTAACAATAGTGGAAGGAGTGCAATCAACGGGGTTGATTGATCTACTTTGGCACCAGATAGCGAACCTCTTCCACTTGTCAAAGTAACAGTGCCTTGTGTTTGGTTTCCTAGATTCTTTTAGGATGTCCATACACCTCTGTGGCAAATTGAGATGTCCAAACTCTATGACCTCAGGAGTCATGCTGCCAGGTTCATTGAGTTGGGTTGCTGGTGCACTGTTTGACCTTGGTGCTGGGACAATAGGTTGTACCAGGCTGGAAGTTTGATGGGCTCGCACACCGCCATCCTGCGTAGGTGTGGGAACCACGGTTGTCTTGCCCACATGGGAGCAACTAGGACGAGCGTCATCGACTCTCTGTTCATCTTGTTCACCACTTTCCTGATGAGAGGAGTTGGTGGAAAAGCGTACGCAAACATCCCTGACCAGTTCATCCACAGGGCGTTCCCCTGGGAGTCTGGTTGGGGGAACCTGGATGCAAATCCTGGGCATTGTCTGTTTTCGCTTGTGGCGAATAGGTCTATATTGGGGAAACCCCACTGTGAGAAGATATCTTCTACGACCTCTCTGTGTAGAACCCATTCGCGTTCCTCTGGGAGGGAGTCTCTGCTCAGAGCATCCGCTAGGGAATTGAGCTCCCCTGGAACATGTTGTGATGACAGGAAGATGTTCCGTCTGAGTGCCCATATCCAGATTTTCTGGGCAAGCTTGGACAGATTTGGCAGCGAGTCCCTCCTTGCTTGTTCAGGTAGAACATGGCTGTTGTGCTGTCCGTCCGGATTTGCACTGACAGGTTTAGTAGGTGGGGCTCGAACGCCTGAAGCGCTCTGAATACTGCCAGAAGCTCTAGCAGGTTGATGTGGTTCTTGGCCACTGAGTGAGACCAGAGACCCTGAGCTGTGTGGTGGAGATGGTGAGCTCCCCACCCTGTCAGGCATGCATCTGTAGTGACTATTGCCTGTACCTCTGGATTGTAAAAGGGTTTCCCCTGTGCGAGATTCTCTCTTGTCCACCAGTGAAGGCTTTGTACCAGTGTTGGTGAAACGACCACTAGATCGTCCCACTGACCACTTGCCTGAGACCACTGTTTCGCCAACCATTCCTGCATGGGACGCATGCGCAGGCGCGCGTGGGGGACCAGGTAAATACATGACGCCATCATGCCCAGTAAACGCATTGCTTTGCGTACTGTTATTTGTTGACCGGACTGATAATGCGGAATTTGCAGTAGTATATTCCGAATTCTTTCTTCTGAAGGAAAGGTCAACCCCTCTTGGGTATCTACGATTGCTCCTAGGAACTGTTTTGAGGTGCTTGGCACTAGGCTTGACTTCTTCTCGTTGATTGAGAAGCCTAACTCGTGAAGGAGGTTGATAGTCCTTTGAATGTTTGTCCTGCCAATTCCTGGGGTTTCCCCCGTTATGAGCCAGTCGTCCAGATAAGGGTACACTGGGATTGCCTCCCTGCGTAGGTGTGCAGCCGCCACCGCCAGTACCTTGGTGAATACCCTTGGTGCTGAAGCTATCCCGAAGGGCAGTACCTTGAATTGGTAGTGTCGACTGTCCACCTTGAAGCGCAAATACTTTCTGTGCGGTGGGAACATGGAAATATGAAAATATGCATCTTTCATATCCAAGGTTGCCATGTAATCCCCCTTTTTTAGGAGGGGGATTACCTCTTGTAGCGTGGTCATACGAAATTTTTGGGGCTTGACATACTTGTTGGCAGGCCGTAAGTCCAATACTGGGCGCATTGTCAAATCTTTCTTTGGCACAAGGAAGTAAGTTGAATAAATACCCTTGTTTACCTGGTGTCCCGGGACGAGTTCTATCGCGTCCTTTTCTAGCAGAATGGCGATCTCCTCGAGGAGAATCTTCTGATGTTCTAAAGAGTGTACTCTTTGTCGTGGAGGATGGTTCCGGGGACGCTGCAGTAGTTCTATACAATATCCTGTGGATACTGTTGACAGCACCCATCTGTCTGATGTGATCCCTTCCCAAGCCTGGGTGAATTTGGAAATGCGTCCCCCTACTGGGATTGCGTGAGAAGGGACCCTGAACTGAGCGTCACTGCTTTGGTGGAGGCGTGCCGCCTCCCTTGTTGGGGCTGCCTCTGCCTTTACCACGACCTCTCCTATTACCCCTGCCGTAAACCTGGGTAGACTGTCGGTTGTTGTTCCACTGTGTACCTTGCCCCTGGGAATAGGTAGATCCTCTCTAGGAATTTTGGCCGCGTGGGCGACGAAAATTACTATTCCCTCTCTGGTTAGGGGGTTTATTGGTTAACTGGCCAAGGGACTTGAGTGTTTCGTATTCGTCCTTGGCATTCTTCAGTGCGTCTTCGACCGCCTTACCAAACAACAGATCGGTTTCCACCGGTTTGTCCAACAATGATGCCTGGGTTTCTGCCTTAAAACCAGACTGCCGTAACCACGCATGTCTTTTGATAACAGTGCCTTCCGCTATCAATCTGCCTGCGTTGTCCGCGGCGTCAAAGGTTGCTTTCAAAATGCAACCAGACACGGCTTTACCCTCTGCGGAAATCTGAGCTAACTGGCCCTTTAAAGGTTCAGGAGCAGAGGCTATGAGTGCCGCGACTTCTTCCCACTGATGGCAGTTGTAGCTGGCCAACAGGGTGGTGGAGTTTGCAATCCTTGCTTGATAGGTGGACGTTGAGGCTACTTTCCTGCCGAAACCGTATAGTTTTTTGCTCTCCTTGTCGGGAGGAGCTTCGGACGATGACAAGGGTGTTCCAGCCCTCTTACGAGTGTTGGTGACAACTAGGGAGTCTGGCTTCAGATGTCCTCTTATATAGAGAGGGTCAGACTGGGCCGCCCTGAAAAGTTTTTCAACCCTGGGATTGACTGCTCTGGTGAGGTTCGGTTCACCAGGGACGGATCTATTCTCCGCTGAATGGACCTAAGGCTAGGGATGGTCTGGGCAACAGGCCTCCTTTCTCCCACCAACTCTTCTGTGAAGTCCCTTTCCTCCTGGACACCGTGGGTGTCAATGTGGAAATGTTCTGCTGCGCGTGCGAGAACCTCGTTTAGGAGCGGTTGGTTATCGACCGGGGAGTCGGTAACCGGGGCTTCGTTCTCTACCGGGGAATCTACTTTGTATGTTTCCGGGTCCTCCTCTTCCTCTTCCTGGTCCTCATCATCCCCATAGTAGCCCGTTCCGGTTTGCTCTTCTATCATACCAAATTCTTGGTCCTCACAAAAGGAAGCCTCTCCTTGATACAGTGAGTATGGTCTTGCGTATGGTTGTACCTCGAAGGGTTCTGACCTCATCGGAGTTTCAAACTGGGGCTTCTTACTCGGGGGGATAGGATCAGTAGAGACTAAGGGAGTCGCCCCTTGTGCAATGTTCTGGATTTTTATCATAAAAATCTGCCAAAGAAGACATTCTTGACATGACCCTATCTATGGCTTCACTGGACCATTTTTTGGAACTATGGATGACTCTCTCAGCAAGTCTATGGGATTTGTCTTAAGTAGCTTTGCTGGTTTTAGACATATCAGCAGACCTGGTCTTGTCTGTCTGTTTAGGGGGAGTGGTGTGTTTCAAAGGTGTGGAAGAGTGTAAAGGTTGTTTCTTTTGCTGTTTTCCCCCCTCCCCGTGAATGGAAAAATGTTTTCCCTGTCCTTTACTGGCTCCGGAGGTTTTCGACGCCTGGCGGTGAGGATCGGGGGTGGTGTCCCTGTCCTTCGAGCGTGGGGCCTCGCTGGTTTTAACTGCGGGCTCCGACTCCTGGAGCGCGGCCTGGGGGTGGAAGTCTTCTTCATCTTCCGACGATCGAACTTCTGTTAGCCTAGGGAGCGAGGCACTTTTGGCAAGAGTGGATAATTGCCTGGAGTCATGCGGCGATCTTGATCGAGAGCGCCCAGAGGACACCGAATCGGACCGTTCTGTTTGTGCCTCTTTCCGAGAACTCGACGTCGTCGAGTCTCGGTTGGACTTAGTGTGTGTAGTATGTGAAGCGCTTGTGTCGCTGGGGGTCTTCCCCATAGCCGCCCTGCCGGACGACCTTCCGAGGTCAGGGACCTGCGCTCGGCTGTCTTTCGACGCCGTAATGCCCTCGCCGTCCGAAAGTACGGCGTCGCTGCCGCCGCTGAAGGCGCCCTCCGCTGCCATGGCCGCCTACCTGGCGTGGTGGGCCCAACGCTTCGTCGAACGGTCCTTAAGTGTCTTAGGTTTAAACCTATTACACGCTCTGCAGTTCGCTTCTGAGTGGTCCCTCGGCAAGCAGAGATTGCACGTGGCGTGCCTGTCGACCCAAGGGTATTTGCGATTGCACTTGGGGCAGAATTGAAAAGGGGTACCCTCCATACGCACCTTGAGGCAGCGGGCTGTTAAGTGTAGGAAATGTATAAGGTGTACCTATATACCAAGAGTGTAGAGTATGTACCACCCCCCACTCTCCCTACTTGCAGGGCCGAGGCCAGAGGCCTTCCAAGGCCCGGACCAAGGCCAGCGGCCTTCCGAGGCCCAAGTCCGTCGTGCAGCAGCTGACGGTCGATTTCTTCTCCAGCCGGCGTCGAGTGTCGAATTTCGACGTTGAGGTTGGTAAGGATGTCAATAGATTATTAAATTAAATTTTTAGTAAAAGTATGGCTAAGGCCAGGGGACTCCGCAAAATGCTTCCGACCAGTATGGCGGAAAAAAACAATCTGAGGATCCTAGATGCGTGAGGAATCTTGGGTACAGTGGACGTCACACTAGGGATAGTATTACTGGCACGCCCTGTGTCGACGCCCATTTTCGAGTTTCGAAAAACAAACTGTAATACTCCGCAGCTTCCACTAGATGTCAGCCTATGCACAGCATGTGATCTAAGCAGATTCCACAAGCCTCAGAAATATATATATATATATATATATATATATATATATATATATATATATATATATATATATATTCGAGCTGTATGCATTTATAGTGTCAATATGCATGTTTTATAACCGTTTTTTTTTTAATTAGTTTTTACAACAAACAAATCTTAATTTACACTCCTGTCATGATGCCCGCTCCCGGGGAGCCGGTTCAAGCCCTGCGTCCCCGAAAGCGGACATCCAGTCCCCAAGGAAGGACCCAGCAACCCCATATAGGGGCCCTTTGGACAGTGTCCTGGCACCTATGGCGCCAGGCTCATAAAAGACATCAGTCCTGGCTCCATAGGCGCCAGGCTCATTATGGAAGTGCTTGGGTGCACTTACCTGATGCAGACCATGCTGCAGGATCCCGGCCTCCTTGAGGCCTGAAAGGAACTACTTTACCTGTGGGCCTAATTTACCATCCGGGCGTGGTCGGGGAAGGATACATACCTGATTGGAGGAAGGATACATATCTGGAACTTCTTCCAAGGCTATTTAAACCCCACCCGAACAGCCACACATGCTTCGCGTTGTTCTGCACCTAGCAGCTGGACGCTCACTGTGTCTGCTCCTGCATCCTGACTTCTGCCACGCCTGCCAGCATCCTGGATCACCTGCAAAGGAAGAGAAGAAGAGAACAGAAGAAGGAAAAGTCCTTACCTGCTAAATCTGCATCCCAGAGACATCTCGCCGACAATCCTGAAAAGGAAGACTTTTATTTAAAAGCTCATCGCGTCGATCGCTGCAGCGCCGCATTCCACTCACCTTCACAGGGCGCCTCCATGTTCAGCAGTGATCATCCGGATTCGCAGTCACACCCCAGCGCCTAGGGAGAAAAAGACCAGAGCAAAAGGTGAGAGAGAGAAGGGAATAAGGAAAGCTAAATCTCCATGTTAAGACTTACCTGTTGATTCATTTCCTCTTCATTTCGGGTCTGTGCCGCATCCAGGCATTTCCAGACCCCGGCCCCTAAGGGGAAAAAGAGACATGAGCGTTAATGAGCGAATGAAAAGACATTACCAAAAAAACGCTCATTAAAGACTTACCTGATTTCTACAAGGATTTCACCTCTCATCTCGGGTCGGTGCCTGTTCCCCGGCATTCCGTACCCCGGCCCCTATGGGGAAAAAAACACTAGCATTAGTACATTAATGCATGAACACAAGGGGAACCTCTTATCAAAAAACTTACCTGGAAGCCAAGCAAGTCTGGTTCTCACCAATCCGAAAATCCAGTGAAGTAACTGGATACCAACGCGCCCCTGCATCAGAAGCAGGATGGAGAGCTCGTCCTTCCAGACCCTAAGGTGAGACGCTACGAGGAATCACAGAAGGGTTTCGAGGAGGGTGAGAGGGGAAAGTGGGAGGCTGATTGCATTACCCCGCAGACAGTTAATCCCCTATTTTCGCCTACAGAAGAATACTTCTGCAAACCAGACAAGCCAGATATGGGGGCCCGGTCCAGTCCGTCTTCCGAACCCTGCGCATCACCTTAGAAGAGGTCACAGCAGCGCGAACCAGGCCAGCGCCTCCGTGGGAGTCAGGTGGGTGTTACAGAACATGAAGCCTTCCTACAAATTCCCACCCAGATGCTATGGAAAGTTCTGAGACTGATCAGTTGGCCCAATTACTGGGGGAATTACGGGCCGAAGTACATGCCGCTCGTCAAGAGACTAATGCCCTCAGGAGGGAATTAATAATATCAAAGGAAAGAACTGATGACCTGGCCAGACAGCTTTTGCAAGGTCAAGCTGGGCAAACTCCTCTACCCGGTTCCGGAGGGAACCCCACTCCTGTGGTTTCCAGTAACCCTCTGCAGATTAATCAACCTGAAAACATGCCACTGGCCCCACCCGAACGCTTTGCTGGGGACCCCAAACGATTCGCCGTATTCATGAATCAGTGTCGTTTGCACTTCCTATGCAGACCTGGGGCCTTCCCTAATGATCAGACCAAGTTAGCCTTTGCATTGTCATATCTCAGCGGCTGCGCTGCCGATTGGTCAGTTCCACTGGTTACTCAAGATGACCCGATTCTCCGTGATTTTCAAAGGTTTCAAGCAAGCATGGAATGGTTATTTGCTCGACACTCTCAGGGGCAGGCTCTGGATGACGAACATCTATCCCTGCGACAGGGCAATCAGGACCTCCTATCCTATATTGCAACCTTTAATAGACTAATTGTGGAAACGGGATGGCCAGAGGATAAAAGAGTCACGTTGTTTTATCGAGGCCTACACGGAGAACTTAAAGATGTCTTGGCCCAAGTTGTAAATCCGCCCCAAGAATGCACAGAGTATATAGACTTAGTGGTCCAATTGGATCACAGACTTCAAAACAGAAAAGCAGATCGGTCCAGGTTTGAGACCCGGGTGTTGGTCAAGACCCATGCTAATCCCAAGGGAGTTGATGTCTCTGAACCTATGCAAATTGGAGGGGTTAAAGGACCCTTAACTCAAAAGGAACGTAAAAGGAGGTGGCAGTTAAAATTATGTCTTTATTGTGGGAATTCTGGACACTTTCTACGAGATTGCCCGGCAAAACCGCCCCGAAAGGCGGTAGGAGCTGCTGATAAAAACCATGAAGACTCTGTTTCGGGAAACGACTCCGCCCGGCAAGTGTAGGGGTCCGCTTGCCGAGCTTGAAAACTAACTCTCAGACCTCGCATTTCATTGTGCCAATGGTTCTCGTAGATCCAGAACAGCCCAAGCGGTTGCATGCAATAAAAGCATACATCGATAGTGGGGCTATTGGAAACTATGTGGATCGTGAATTGGTCTCTAGGATTAACCTCCCTCTCCGTCCTAAAACCAGCAAAGATGTCATCACCACAGTCGATGGAACTGAAATTGCCTCTGGACCGGTAACACATTCCACTATTGAGGTGACTCTTATTGGTCCCGACGGCCATCGGGAGGGTGTTGTGTTTGATGTAATCAAGGCTCCACAGTTTCAGGTTATTCTTGGAATCCCTTGGTTAGAGACACATAATCCTCGAATTGATTGGCGAGCTAAGAGAATAACCTTCCCGGATTGTACACAAACCTGCTACCCAGAAAACCTGAAGATTAATCTAGCATCTGTAACCTCTGCCTCCATGCAACTACCTCCGGAATACCAAGATTTTCAGGACGTCTTCAATAAGGAACAGGCCAACACGTTACCTCCTCACAGATCGTACAATTGCCAAATCGATCTGGTGCCCGGTGCACAACCCCCTTGTAGCAGGATTTATGCCCTTACCGAACCTGAGAATCTGCATTTGAGACAATATTTGGATCAATACCTAGCTAATGGTTTTATTCGCCCGTCAAAGTCCCCGGCATCCTCGGCTTTGTTCTTCGTGCCCAAAAAAGAAGGCGACCTTAGAACTTGTATCGATTACCGCGCATTGAACCAGATAACGGTTAAAAACCGTTATCCTCTGCCTCTGATCCCTGAACTCCTTGACCAGGTGAAGGACGCTTGCATATACACCAAGTTAGATCTCCGGGGGGCTTATCATCTGGTACGAGTTAAAGAAGGCGACAAATGGAAAACTGCCTTCCGTACTAAATACGGATTATTCGAGTACCAGGTCATGCCTTTCGGATTGTGTAACGCGCCGGCTGCCTTCCAATACTTCATGAATGATGTCCTTCGGGAACTCATCGATGTTTGTGTTGTCGTATATATCGATGACATTCTGGTGTACTCCTCTTTGGAATCTGATCACAGAAAACACGTCAGGGCAGTACTTGAAAAACTGCGCCAACACAAACTATTTGCTAAATTGGCGAAATGTGTTTTCCATACCACAGAAGTCGAGTTTCTAGGTTTCATCCTGACACCCAAAGGAGTCCGAATGGACTCAAGAAAAGTGGATGCCATCCTCAAATGGCCATCATCTAGCTCTGTAAAAGGGGTTCAAAGCATGCTCGGCTTTGCCAATTTCTATCGCAGGTTTATACCGGAATTTTCACGCGTTGTACTGCACTCTTGAGGAAAAATAAACGTTTTGAATGGTCTGAAGAAGCCGAGCAGGCCTTTCAGGATTTAAAAGCTAAGTTTACTTCCGCACCTATATTGAAACACCCGCGTCCAGATCTCCCTTATGTCGTCGAGACTGACGCATCCAGCCTAGCCATGGGAGCTGTCCTGTCCCAAAGAGATCCCGAAACCAGCCAACTGCATCCCGTAGCATTTTGGTCCAGAAAATTCTCGGCACCCGAGGTTAATTATGCAATCACGGACAAAGAACTATTAGCCATTAAGTCCGCTTTTAAAGCCTGGCGGCATTATCTGCTTGGCGCTCGACATACCATCACAGTGATCACTGATCACCGGAATTTACAGTATTTGAAAACCGCCAAGGCTCAGTCATCACGGCAGCTCCGATGGGCTTTGTTTTCCACTGAATTTGATTTCGTGATTACCTATCGACCTGGCTGCAAGAATGGCAAAGCAGACGCCTTATCCCGAATTGGAATGGGAGAATCTGATACAAACTCAGAACCAGTACCAATAATTCCCGAACAGAGGATTCTAGGCATGACTTTGTTACAGACGCTTGAAGACATTCAAGCCAGAGTGTGAAAACTCCTGGAACCTACAACTTTACAGGATTGGATACAAAAGGGATCAGACTTTACCATAGATAATGGTTTACCTTATTTCCAAGGACGCTTATTCCTGCCACATAAGGAATTACACGAACTAGTTATTTCCGGTTATCATGATGCATTAATAGAGGGACACCCCGGTATTGCCAAGACAGATGAAAAGGTGAAACGACAATTTTGGTGGCCCTCTTGGCGAAAAGATGTTAAATCTTTTGTGATGTCCTGTGGTGTTTGAGCCCAAAATAAAAGTCAAAAGAAAAGACCAGCCGGTCTCCTTCAACCTCTAGACATACCGCCAGCACCCTGGCACACCCTATCAATGGATTTTATTACGGACCTGCCTCCTTGCTCGGGGTACAATACTATTCTGGTAATTGTGGATTTGTTTTCCAAAATGGCCCACTTTATTCCTTTAAAAGGTTTACCTTCAGCTTCTGTCCTAGCCAAAGAATTCCTCGAAAATATTGTTCGGCTACATGGATTCCCATCTATACTAATCTCTGACCGGGGAAGCCAATTCATTTCCCACTTCTGGCGCAAATGTCAAATGGCGCAGATCGACGTAAGATGATCGACCAGTCATCACCCTCAGACCGATGGTCAGACCGAGAGGACAAATCAGACCCTTGAGCAATACTTACGGTGTATGTTACAGCAATCTGAAAGCAACTGGAAAGACATTCTTTGGATAGCCGAATACGCATATAATAATTCGGTCCACTCTGGAACTGACCACAGTCCTTTTTATACTTTGTTTGGGAATCACCCTCGAACCTCAAACATTGACTCACCTCAGAACCTCGGAATACAATTACCCAAGCCTTCAAAGAGGCAACTACGCATTTATAACAAGCCAAGAGAAAATACAAGGAGAATGCTGATCTACATCAGAGTGAAGCACCTCCGTATCAGATTGGGGATCAAGTGTGGTTAGCTACCAGACATTTACCACTCAAAGGGCCTCGAACTTTTAACCCAAAATATCTGGGACCTTATTCTATTACGGCAATAATTAAGCCAGTGGCTGTTAAACTTGATTTACCAGCTAGTATGCGAATTCACCCTGTTTTTCATGTGTCACTTCTGAAACCAGTGGTACCCGGAACCCGACTACTCAAACCTCCAGAACCTATTCTAATAGATGGGGAGCCCGAATTCGAAGTGAAGAACATTTTAGACTCAAAAATGTTTAGGTCAAAACTGTTCTACCTAATTGATTGGAAGGGGTACGGACCTCAGGAGAGGTCGTGGGAACCCAGCGACCAAGTGCATGCACCTCGATTAGTCAGGAAATTCCACCGACTCTTCCCAGACAAACCAAAACCCCCAGAGGGAACAACCTTGGGAGGGGCCTTGGGGGGGGAGTGCTGTCAGATGCCCGCTCCCGGGGAGCCGGTTCAAGCCCTGCGTCCCCGAAAGCGGACATCCAGTCCCCAAGGAAGGATCCAGCAACCCCATATAGGGGCCCTTTGGGTAGTGTCCTGGCGCCTATGGCGCCAGGCTCATAAAAGACATCAGTCCTGGCGCCATAGGCGCCAGGCTCATTATGGAAGTGCTTGGGTGCACTTACCTGATGCAGACCATGCTGCAGGATCGCGTCAATCGCTGCAGCGCCGCATTCCACTCACCTTTACAGGGTGCCTCCATATTCAGTAGCAATCATCCGGATTTGCAGTCACGCCCCAGCGCCTAGGAAGAAAAAGACCAGAACAAAAGGTGAGAGAGAGAAGGGAATAAGGAAAGCTAAATATCCATGTTAAGTCTTACCTGTTGATTCATTCCCTCTTCATTTCGGGTCCGCGCCGCATCCAGGCATTTCCAGACCCCGGCCCCTAAGGGGAAAAAGAGACATCAGCGTTAATGAGCGAATGAAAAGACATTACCAAAAAAACGCTCATTAAAGACTTACCTGATTTCTACAAGGATTTCACCTCTCATCTCGGGTCGGTGCCTGTTCCCCGGCATTCCGTACCCCGGCCCCTATGGGGAAAAAAACACTAGCATTAGTACATTAATGCATGGACACAAGGGGAACCTCTTATCAAAAAACTTACCTGGAAGCCAAGCAAGTTTGGTTCTCACCAATCTGAAAATCCAGTGAAGTAACTGGATACCTACGCGCCCCTGCATCAGAAGCAGGATGGAGAGCTCGTCCTTCCAGACCCTAAGGTGAGACGCTACGAAGAATCACAGAAGGGTTTCGAGGAGGGTGAGAGGGGAAAGTGGGAGGCTGATTGCATTACCCCGCAGACAGTTAATCCCCTATTTTCGCCTACAGAAGGATACTTCTGCGAGCCAGACAAGCCAGATTTGGGGGCCCGGTCCAGTCCGTCTTCCGAACCCTGCGCATCACCTTAGAAGAGGTCACAGCAGCACGAACCAGGCCAGCGCCTCCGTGGGAGTCAGGTGAGCGTTACAACTCCCGACATTTTCGGTTTCAGGTCTCATGGCATACAGTACATGTTTCTTCTTTATGTTTCCCCCCCACACCCTTCCCTTAAAACTCAAGCTCCACCCGCTCTGGCTCTGGCTCTCACTACCCAGGGTTAGTTCTCTTCCTCGTTCTCGGGCTTGTCGTCGTCACTGGGATCAACATGAGTGGGCACATGCAACGAGGCTATCGTTTGTCTCCATTCTATCAGTGGTCCCACTTCTTCACCCTCCCCTTTATTAACCGCCTCATACCATACCACTGTCTCAGCGTCTGCCCATTTTAGGAGGTCCTTCCACCATACCTCTAGTTTGAGTCTTTGGTTGGCTTTCCAGCTCATGGCTATTCTCCTTTTGGCCAGGATGTATGCTAGGTCCTTGAGTTTACAAACATGTTTCATATTTCGTGGCCTGGTGAAACCCCCAGCATGCATGCCCACATGGATTCCACGTCTAGTTTGATTCCCTTTTCAGTTAGCTTGTGCTTAATTTCCTCCCAGAATGTTCTCACTTCCGGGCACGCCCAAAACACGTGGATCATCCTTGCTCCCACCTCTCCACACTTGGGGTATTTCCAAATTTGGCAATCATTCGGGGGGTCATGTATGCCCTGTGGGTGACATACAGCTGGATTTGTTGCAGCCTCGCATTTCTGGACACCTTCTTGTGGTATCTTTGAGTTCTCTCCCATTGCCCGTCCTGCAGGAGCGGCTCTTTTCCCACTCTGGACATTGTCAGTTCGTAGATCCGGGATATTACATGCCCTCCCTCCGTCATATCATACATCATTTCTATGGCTGTATCTGGTTGTTCTGCTAGCGCTATTTACGACCACGTTTCTTTCACCCGTTTAACTATTCTTCTATATGTAACATGCTGTCCCGCATGTATCCCTTCCTGCCAGATGTCCCCCAGGGTAGCTAGGCCCACCGGCTCCCAACATGTTTTAAAAGAGTTATTTTGAATAAAGGGCCTGTAAAGAGCTGATTATATTCTTTTTATTAGTTGTTTTTGTGAGTCATTGCCTCTCTGAGTATGAGAACTTTTCGGTAGGTGTGGTAAGGTAAGTGGTGTCTGAGGTAAGCCACACTAGAAAAGCAAAACATTTGGAGCTGTGAGCAGGGTCTTTGTGCTGTTTTTTCGGCCAAAGAAGCCTGTATAAAACATTGGAGTTTGGATTCAGGCAGGCAATCATTGGTGTATGGTTTGAGGAAAGAGAATGTGCGGTTTGGAGGTATTGGTGATAGGGACGTGAATAGTTTATTCATACCATGAGTTCCCTATTTAGGAAAAAAGGAAGCTCTGCAGGCCGAGACTGTCCGGTGGTTGCGATCCATTGGCACAGGCCTGGGCATGTGGCGCGGGTCTAAGTGAGACATGGGATACAAGTTTAGGAGAGACTAGCCAGCTAAAGTGGCAACGTGCCTCAACAAGTTCCGGTAGATCAGGGAAAGGAATGCACCACCCTGGGTAGAAGGGGGTGGATTTTGTTGCATGCATTTAGAAGAATGCATCAATGGAATGAAGAATTGCAAGTTCAGGTGTTGCAATTGGAGAAGGAACTGGCTGCTGAAAAACAGATTGCTTTAATGCAGCAGCTCCAAATGAAATTGTGTAATGATAAAGCTGATAAATATCAGGCGGTAGCCGAGAGAGCTGCTGTATGAGTTTCTAAATATAAATATTGAAAGCGAAGGGGGAGAGTGAATACCCGGAAAGTGGCAACTATAATTGCCTCTGCATGGGTCGATTGGGACCCTGATATATGGTATGGTGATGTTTTCGACAGTACTAGTTCAGGAAGCGGGTCGGTGAGAAAAACGCCATTGAAAATCGAGCCCGATAGGAAGAGAGTGACTGCGAAACCGATTTTGCATCGGAGAGCGGGACGCCATCCGAATAATCCTGGAGATGGTATGGTAGATATGACCATGCTCGAGGACTACACACAACAAGAAATTGGGGAAATAATTAATCGATTAAAGCAGAGAAGCAGTGAACCATTGCTGACATGGATGGCCAGATTATTTGATGGAGGGGCTGTGGGTCTGATGGTAGCTAGGACGGATGCATCTAGGTTTCTACCCTTGTCCTATGAGACTCGTATACAGGAAGCGTTGCGTGAGAGAGCCCAGGCCGATGGTCATGGGGGTGATCTGCAGGTGTCGATATTACAATTAGCTGCTTAGGGATGTAACCGTTAGTATCCGGTTCTCTTGGACTGGCCGAATGAGGAGAAGAAATGGATACGTTGAGGAAGGCAGTCCCAAGGTTAAGGTAACATGCCATGAAGGAGGCCATTCATATTGATGCTCCCGCCCATATGGGGGTCGTGGCATTGTCAGTTTCATCCAGAAATGTCCTCATTAGAAAGGCACCTGGCGCATATAAAAATGTTATTATGGCTTTATTAGATGGAATGACTGGAAAAATTACTGAGGAGGTGGTCGATGCCATCAGGCAGCTGGCAGACTTAGGAGAGTGGGAGAAAAGTTAAGATAAGCGCTGAGAGAGAGAGAGTGAGGGGCGCAGCGAACAATGGACTCCTGGTAGGAGGTTTGACAGTCGAGATTCTCATGTGTCCAGGAAAGATATGTTTTTGGCTCTCTTAGAAGATGGTGTACCGAGGGAGGAAATTGATGGAATTGAAACGCATGAAATGTATTGATTATATAAAAAAGAGGGTTAGATGGCAAGGAACGATATAAAGAGGTGAAGAGACAGGATGTTGAAGTATCCAGTGCGGGTAAGGGTCCTTCTGCACTGCTGGCGGAAGAGGCGATTGAAGAGGAATCTATGGGAACACCCTTAGCATATCAGCCAACATATGTGGATTTAGGGAAGGTAGTGAGTGCAATGTTGAAGACAGAGTCAACATACAAATAGGATTGTGGTCAAACTATGGTAGCTGCTACCAGACTTAAGGTTGATAGGTGGCCTCATGTGAAAGTAAAATTATTTTGCAATCAGGAAATACACAAGAGGTTGACGCCTTAATTGATACCGGGCAGATGCTTCATTGATTCATGGGAACCCTGAAAAGTTTGATGGCAGACATTTCACTGTTACGGGATTTGGGGGGTAAAGACATTCCAGCAGTACAAACGAAAGTTGATATGAAAAATGGCAATTTAAAAAGAGACAAGTATCAAGTATTAATTGTTTCCATACCTGAATATATCATTGGCTTTGATATTTTGGAAGGACTAACCCTCGGATTAGAGGGCAAGATCTACCAATTTGGGGTGAGTGCATTAACATGTGATCCCGTCCTTGTAGGAAAACTGAAAATTCCCCCTGTTCGGGTTCCATTAGCTACGAAACAAATTTCTGTGGAAAAATATGGTATTCCTGGGGGGCAGAAGGAGATTTCAGAGACCATTAAAGGATATGTTGAAGCAGGTGTATTACGACCTGTGACTACAGCTTGGAATAATCCGATCTGGCTGATTAAAAAGCCAGAGTGAAGCCACAGGATGACTGTGGACTATCGAGAGTTGAATAAATATACTCCTCTGCTAGTTCCTGCAGTTCCAAATGCGGTTATTTTGATCGAAAAATGTGCATAAATTTAAGTGCACTTGGTATGCGGTAATTGATTTAACAAACGCCTTATTTACCATCCCGATTGCCGAAGATTGTCAAGAGCAGTTTGTATTCTCATGGAACGGGAGGCAGTATACGTTCCAACAAATGCCTATGGGATATATACACATAGTGCCACCATTTGTCACCGGCTGGTGGCAGAACACTTAGCTAAGATTCTGTGTACACCTGATGTGTACATTTCTCATTACATGGATGATATTCTAACACAAGGAAAAGACTAGCAAAGTGTGCCGACACACCTAGAAATCATTATTGAGGGACTGAAGAAAGAAGGGTAGGAAATCAATGAAGCGAAACCCAAGGTCCGGCTGAGACAGTGATTTTCTTAGGGATTCAGTGGCATAATGGGCACCGGCAGATGGTGCCAAAGGTCAAACAAAAGATTCTTGCATTCTCTACACTTACGAATAAGAAGCAAGCCCAGCAGTTTACAGGTTTGTTTGGGTTCTGGAGACAACATATTCCACATCCGGGACAGAAAAGTTTGATTTCGAGTGGGGAGAGGAAAAAGAGAACGCATTTCAATTAGCGAACGATACTATTCAAAGAGTAATGGATTTATGGCCACTGAGGCCATGGGAAGTGGAATTAAATGTGTGAGTGAACAAACATTTTGCAAATTGGAGTCTGAGGGAAAAACAAGACTGAAAGCGTGTTTCTTTGGGATTTTGGAGTTATAAGTTACCTGACACGGGTGACCAGTATACTCCTTTTGAAAGACAGTTACTGGCATGTTACTGGGCTCTTGTCGATACAGAACTGATGACAAAATATCATGATGTGTTGATTCGACCAGACATTTCAATCATGCAATGGGTATTAAGTTATCCCATGATACACCGAATTGGACATGCCCAGGAAGCTTTAAATGGAAATGGTACATGTTAATGTTAATGTTAAAGGATATTTGAACCGTGCACTATCACCACCGGAGTGGTCCCCTGGCGCTCTGGCGGCTCTGAAAAGGGAAGGGGGGTGAGTTAGTGGGAACGAGTGGGAAAAGTGCAAGAGAGCAGTGATGTGCTGTTGGCAGCCTCTGCCCGGTTAACCCCGTTCGCTGGGCTTGAGGTGCTTTCTGGTCGGTAGCCGTCGTGTGCTGTTGTGTAAGTCTATGTGTGGTTTGTTTTGTTGTTGGGGTGTAGTGAAGTTTGTGCCATTTATTGTGCTGTAGGGTTTTGTTTGGTTATAGTTTGAGAGGTGTATGCAGAGGGGTGAAATTGTTAGTGGGTTGGTTATTGCGATCGCTGTCTAGAAGTGATGTGCTAAATTTCACGTTCTTTCTAGATGTGGGGCGTGAATATATTTGTATTTCTATCTAGATCCTGGTACTGGCTAATATTCACAATCCTTTCTATATATGACATCCACCAATATTTACAACTGTATCCAAATGTGGCACTAGCTCATCTTTGTAAATCCTGTCTATATGTGAAGCAAGCTAGTATTCACAATTCTATCTAAATCTGGCCTCAATAGTATTCCCAATGCAGTCTAGACGTGGCACTGGCTAACAATTGCTATTCTATCTGGATGTGGCACTGGCAGACATTCATACAGGATCGTGCCAAGGCAGGAAAAGGGGGAGTGGCAAAATTGCATGTGCAGGTGGCAGGTGGCCCATTAGTTGAGATGGAACACTCGAGAGAAAATGAGGCAAGGGAGTCCCCTGTGCAATGGGGAGTGCCATATGGAGACTTAAACGACGAACAAACGAAACATGCTTGGTTCACTAATGGTGCAGCTAAATATGTAAGAGGTGAGCGGCATTGGAAAGCAGTCACCTATTATCCTAAACTAAGACATCAGGGAAAGGTAAGTGTAGTCATTTGTGGAAGTGCACGTGAAGTGTGCTGTTGGCTGTATGGAGGCTCTGAGAGGCAAGATAACCTCTAATACACAGCAAATTTAGCGTGTTTTCATCTAGCCACACCCCCTTTACCCAGCCAGCCTACATTAAGCCAGGCATGCGCGCATCCGCGCGTGCATTCGTCGAAGTGCGGTTGAAGTGTGTTGTTGGCTGTGAGGAGGCTCTGAGAGGCAAGGTGAAGATTCCATTAACAACACTGGACTCCCTCATAATCAAGTATATGGACATCACTTGTCTGAGGGCATTATTTTGTAATGTTTGCATTTTATCTAGGATATATTTATTAGCCCCTAAGTATAGAGCGTTGCAGTAATCTAATTTGGTCATTATTAGTGCATTGGCGTGTGTGATGCAGCTAGCTTTGGTGAGGAAGGGTCTGCAGGCCCTAATAAGTTTGCACGTGTAGGCACTTGAAGATGCCATGCCGCTAACTTGTTTTTTTAGTGATAAAGTAGAGTCAAGGTAAAATCCTAGTATTTTTACCTCGGTTACTGCTTTAATTGTGTTGCCATCAATATTGAATAAGGCGTAGCTGGGGCTATGTTTTTTTAGGTTGGCGTCTGAGCCCAGAATCAGGATCTCCTTTTTGTCATCATTCAGGCAGAGGCCATGTGGTGACTGAATGGAACTGCAGCCTTTCGGTTGAAGAAATTAAGGTCATAATTCTAACATTTACTACTTTGCGAGCTATGGGCCCAGATTGTACTTGCAACACATTGATTAAACTTTCACCGGATAAATGGGCCAATGCTTTGCACTTATTGTTTGCATGGATAGGGAAACACAGTATTGTGCCTAAAACCTAGCAGGAAAGCTCCATATTACCCATATACAAAAAAGGAAGCTGGAAATATCCTAGCAATTATCGCATGTTAGCGATGCTGAATATTCCAGCTAAAATGTTGGCTAAAGTGCTGCACAAATAACTGATTCAATGGATTACAGAAAGTCATATCTTGCCCGCAAATTAATCAATATTTTGGGCAAAATCCTCGACGATCCATAATATTACCACCTTGGTCTCAGCAATTGAATACTCATGCGCTAGACAACAGCTACCAGTTTATGGGGCATATATAGATTTTTCAGCCGCTTTTGATACCATTCTTAGAAATAAACCTTGGAATAATTTAAAGCAGTGGAATATCCCGCCTGGTCTGCTCTCTATGATTAGACTGCTATATTCGAATACATTAGTTAGAGTCAGACTAGACAGAGAAGGTAAAGTTTCTGGATTAATATCAACATGCCGAGGAGTTAAACAGGCGTGCAATTTAGCTTATATTTAGCAGATCTACCTATGGCGTTTAACACAATGATGTCGCACAATATAAAAATAGGCTCTCTCAAAATTGGATGGCTGGGCTATGCGGAACAATCTCCTATTGGTGGCATCCAACATAACCTATTAGCATTAGAAACATTTGCAATTGACAATGGGCTAAACATTTATCTTGGTAAAACAAAGGTGATTGCCTTTCTAGGAAAAACGAACCACATAGCCCTCAAAGATTTGAAGTGACTGACTGCTATAGATAGTTGGGAATTATCATTGATCAGAACTTGTCCTGGAAACAGCAATGGCTTGAAATAAAATCTAAATGTATAAATGTTACCATGGCATTAAGCCATTTAATTGGAAAACAAGCTGGATTTTCTGTAAATACGTTAATGATGTTATATGCTACAGTATCATGTTTATTATATGGATCTGAGATGTGGTGTAAAAAATTGAAATTTGAGATGAACATACTTTAAATCTTTAAGATCTTATTTGGAATGCCCAGTTCGTTGCCAAGTGAATGCATCCTCTTAGAATGTAACCTTATGCGGATTATTGACATCATGGAATATAAGACTGCTATGCTGTACACAAAATTATGCACCCTAGATAATGAGACAACGATTGTTGAATTGATAAAAGCTGGTGATGTGATCGACAATAAGAATGAATTATGTGCTCTATGACACATGAGATCTACATACCAAAAAAGGGCGAGAGAAAATGCACATGTTTGGCTTGAATACTCATCATTTAGAGTTAAACAGCTTTTGAAAAAGGCCTGTAGGGTATTTTGTGGAGATTTGGGGCCTGACGGTATTTTCTTACCGCCGAAATATAACTTAGCAACAATCACTCCTTGTATTCAGATTGGGCCATGTACAACAATAATACAGTGAACATGCATTATTTCAGCACCCAGGCATGCATATTTGGTATGCGTGGGTGGTAGGCGTGGTTGGTGGTATTTTGGTGAGCATAATTCCCTTGTTTTATTTGTGGCCCCAATGTCCAGAATCCCTTATCTTTGCTTAGATTTTTCGTGTAATCACTAGAGAGACCTCAGACCTACATTTTAGGAATACCACATTTTTCAGTGTTAGTGTTAGTGTGCCACCATGGGCGATCTCACTGACTTATTTACGACAGAGAGCTATATATGGTAATCTTGTGGTAATTTCCACTACCTTATAAACGGTAGGGAGCTATGTTCAGAGAGTCTCTCTTCCCGTTGGCTCATGTACCTCCAACGAGCTATGCTACAGTCACTCACAACTGTTCATACTGAATCTGACATGCACACATCTGTCTTAAAATGACCATTGCACTGTTTAAAATCTCCCCACATCATCAGCATTGCAATGGTAAATAGTAAATACACCACCCGTCTGTTTTCAAATATTTTTCTGTATTATAAAACTTGCAATTAAACACGATCTCATTCTTTACAGAAATAAATAAAATGGTACAGTAAAAGCATTGTCTATGACACACTGCAAAGAGAGTGGCGGAGAACAGAACTCAAATTGCAACATTAGCATTTGATTAAGGCATGCACAGGAATCCTACACTGACTGCATATTATCGTACACACTCAGCTCCCACACTTCTGTAATTACCTTATCTTTTTAGTTGTTCTCTTTGGCTGTTCTCTTTCTGAATGTGGCTCCCTTGAAGATTAACTCCAGTAAAAAAGAACGCTTGCCTTCTCAAACCGGGGTCATTGCCTGGAATTCTCAGCTTTTGCAGATAGGAATGCCTCAGCCAGTGGAAAGGTCCTTCTTTCAGCTCTCCCCAATCTCGACTGCCCTTCTCCTTTCTCAAAAACCCCCCAGCAAAAGCCTGATCACTCCCTCTAGCATGATACTTGCTATGACGCTGCTCCAATCAGAATTAATCACGCCATCTCCTCCTTCTCTACACAATGGCTCATTTTTATAGTAATACTTTGTAACCAACTGATTTCCTGTTCTTTCGAGCCCATTTGCTTCCTGTAGTTATGTGGACAGGGCAGCAGAGAGAACAGAAAAAAAAAATGGATGTGCGTTTAAAAGTTCACTTTCAGAATAGGCCTAATTCTGCAGTGGAGACACATTTTTATTAGTGGATTATGTTTCATTAGTCAGGTTAGTTGTCAGTAAGGTTAGTTATTATTTTCAAATGTGTCTCTCGCACCATAGGCATTTCAGGTGAAAAATAGTGTGCATTTTTGAATGTGCACGTGTACTTTTAACTGTAAAAATAGATTTGCATCTTATATGTTAAAATCTTTTTTGACTGAATGGCCTGTCTTTCCTTGTTAATCTGGTAACACATATAGCAATGCACCGCACCCTTGTGGTGGTGCTGCAAAAGAATTGCTACCTGTGCAGTAGTGCTGTACTCTGTGCTGTTTGCTACCTGTGTAGTAGTGCTGTACTCTGTGCTGTAACACGCCAAATATCCTTACATACCCTCCTTTTGTTTTTAGAACTTGGCTATAATCCAAGCCAATTCCTAAAAACAATTTGTTCTCTCTTTTTTTTTCTTTTACAATATAGCAATCCAACAAAATGAATATTCATGTGCATCAATGAAAAATTTGCAATCAACACAGTATTCATCTGAGTTCATTAGTTTACAAAATGTTCTACATTTGCCTTCTCAGTTGAAGTGGCATTACTTTAAGTTTAGATTTTCCAAGTCAATTAAAAACAAAGAAATAAAACAACTAACTAAAACAAATAATTAATATAACAAATTAAAATAAATAATTAAAATAATAAATACGTGGAACTCCACATGTCAGCACTCTTGTCCGCTTCTGATATGTCCCGACCAGCGATGTTATTCGGTTCATTCGAGTACACCTCCATCTTGGCAATCTTAGATCCATAGGAGTCATCCTTTTTAGCATTCTGGTTATCTTGTCTTCACCTCCACCTGGAGGCAGGCATCTTTTGGTCTTCATCCAGGGGACTCCAGGACTCCATCGTCTCTCCCGTGGGCTCTGATCTCGGAACCTCCGACCAAATAATGTTAATTGTCTAAATCAAAATAGAAAATAAACAAATTAAGTACATAGCATAATACTAACTTCATCCTTTTGCCAAAAATAAAACATGCTTGGTAAAAATATTTCATTTTTTTTTTTTTTTTTTCTGAAATTAAACACAAGTTAAAAGAAAACAAGCGGATATTCAATATTTAACACACTTTCTCTCTGCACACCAACCATGAGCTTACATTATATGTGCATTTATTTATTTATTTATTTATATATTTTTACATATATTACAGTGTTTATGTACCATCATAACAATCAACTTTTTTTTTTTTAACTTCTTTGTCACTGCCTCCTGATTACACCCATTTATTTTCTCTTTTTTTTTTTCAAGGGACTTTATCTGTCTCTACATGCTCAAGCTGCCTGATCTCATGTCTGGGATGGCATGGTTTGATTTGATTTACATGGACAAACTGCTCTATTGCTGTTTCACCTTCATTTTTCAAAATTTTATAAACCACAGGAGAGACCTTATCTATAATTCGAAATGGCCCCTGCCAGGCTGCTAGAAATTTAGAATTTTTCTGTTTACTTTTTCCAAAATGAAACTTGTACACCTGATCCCCTACACTGTATTCCTTTACTGATGTCTTTTTATCATAATACGATTTTGCACTGTCAGCAGCTCTTTCCAGATTTCTCTGCACAAAAGCAAATGCATGTTGCAAATGCCTCCTCAGTTCATCAATATATTCATGAACTGTGGATGCACTCACAAGGGTTTGCTCATGTGTTCTGTATAGTAGGTGTTGTGGTAACACCATTTTCCTACCTGTTAAGACCTCATGGGGGCTAACACCTGTTGCTTTGGCAGGAGTCGACCTGATTGCCATCAAAACCAATGGTAAACGCAAATCCCAGCTGGAACCTGCTTCTGCCACAAATTTCTTTAAAATATCCACAACAGACCTATTGCTTCTTTCAACTGTACCTGAAGACGCCGCCCGATATGCGATATGTAGTTTCCTTTTCACACCTAGTATTTGCCATACCTTACTCATTAGAGTACTTGTGAAATGACTTCCTCTGTCTGACTCAATTCTTTGTGGCAATCCAAACCTTGAGAATACATGGTTCACCAGCAATGTGGCTGCTGTTTGCGCACTACAATCTGGTGCAGGAATGCATTCAATCCACTTTGACATCAAACATACCACACTCAAAATATAACGGTGTCCCCTGCTCGACCTTTTTAAAGGACCTACATAGTCTATTTGCAAATCTGACCATGGGAGAGTTAGGCCTCTTTTCATCAATGGTGCTCTATGCATTGGTGAAGCAGGTTTAAATTGGGCGCATACTAGACATCCTCTAGTATATAATTCCACATCTTGGGACATATGAGGCCAGTAAGCATAATCTTTTAGTATTTCTAATGTTTTTTGTGAACCTCTATGGCCTGCAGTTATGGCATCATGTGCATGGTGTAGCATTAGTCCTCTGAATGAAAGGGGTACTACCCACTGTATTTGCCCTGTTATGGACTCTCTAATCATGAGTCCATCCTGTAATCTAATTCGTGTTTTGTTCTTTAATAACGCCCTCAACTCTTCTTTTCCCATACAATCATTTTCTGTTAAAGGATTTTGTTCAGGATCTATCAAATGATTATAATAGATTCCCAAAATTTGATCATTCTTTTGTGCCTCAATCAAATCTTGGTCTGGCGTGTCATGACTCCACTGCACCACCGGTTGATCTACCTCCTTTGGTGCTTTAGAACGTGTGACTGCATCAATTTGTATTTCCCCCTTTAAATAATCAATAGGTAGCAATTCTCCCATCACAGCCCCAATCTTAGCCAGGTGGTCTGCCTTATCATTTCCCTCCTTATCCTCTACTGGTGTTTTTAAATGCCCACGAATATTTCTCCAGTATATTGTTAAATTATTTTCTGACACCAATTTGTCTATGGCTTGTATCATTTTTCCATGTTTAAGTGGCTTTTTGTTGTATGTAACCATGCCTCTTGCTTTCCAACCAGGCAAATACTCCACAAAGCTATTCCGTGCATAGTCAGAATCAGTCACCAGGACAATTTCACTGAACTTTTTATCAACTGCAGTAGCAATTGCTTTATAAATGGCTGCCAATTCCGCCACCTGACTGCTCCTATCTCCAATCCTCATCCCTATACTGGGAACGCTTTCACATTTCAACCAGACATTTCCTATTCCTGCCACTCATTGTTTATTACTGTCATTTTCAATGTGAAAAGCCCACCCATCCACATATACAGTTGGCAAATCCTTGCATGTTTTTTCATCAAAAGCTTTGTGTGGTGATTGTTCAAATTCCTGTAAACTAGTTTCCACTTCCATTTCATTTGGTATTTGTTCAGCTGCACAGTCATGTAAGTCAGCTAACCCTTGAGCAATTGGGCTCTTTTTATTTTGTCCATATCTCACTTCTACGGGAAAATCTTGTAATGCCAGCGTCCATGAAGTGATTCTGGATTGTGCTAGATTGCCTGATCTAATTCTTTTACTGTCTAAAAATTGCAAAGGTTGATGATTTGTTTCAATAATCATCTTTTCTCCCTGAACAATGGGGCGGAAATGTTGTAGCGCCCACACAGTGGTTAATAGGGCCTTTTCACATTCATTAAATTTCATTTCAACTTGGGAAAATGCCTTACTTGCATATGCAATGGTTTTGTGATTCAAATCGTGTTTTTGTGATAACACTGCTGACATACAATGTTCCGAAAAACCTATTTCTATAAAGAAATCCCTGTCCTTTATGGGGTATGCTAAACATGGTGCCTTTACAAGACATTCCTTTAATTTAGCCACTGCATCAGACTGCCCTCTTTCCCATTTCCAGGGAGTATTCAGTTTAAGCAGTTTAGTCAATGGTTGAGTGATTTCTGCATAATTTTCAATGAACTTTCTGTTATAGCCTGTCATCCCTAATTAACTTTTTACTCCTTTCACATTTTTAGGATCTTTTAATCTTTGTATGGCCTCTATTTTCTTCCTTTGTGGATTTAGCCCATGTTCAGTCGCTTCATGCCCTAGAAAGTTCACTTTTTTCTTGCACCATTGTGCTTTTTGCAAAGATACTTTGGCGCCTGCTTTCTGCAATTGGCCAAGTACATGTCTTATTTCATCAAAATGGCTTTTCAGGCTTTCATTTTTTATCAGGACATCATCCACATAAACTATTGTTCCTCTTTCCGCTGCATCCGGCATGGCCTTTCTCAAAAATATGCCAAATTCACTCCCACTATTGATGTACCCGAATGGAGCTCTACGCCAGGCATATTGAGTCCTGTCAAATGTAAAGGAAAATAAGTGTTGTATCTCCTCTGCCAATGGCACGCACCAATATCCAGAGGTGAGATCTAATGTGGTAAATACATTTGAACCATGTATCTGAGCTAGGCCCTGATCAATGAATGGCAGTGGCCATCTAGATATTGGTACTCTTTTATTTAACTCTCTTAAGTCTGCACACAGCCGCCATTGACCATTTGGCTTTAACACACCTAAAATAGGCGTATTGGATGTGCTATGAATGGGCCTGATTATTCCAGGTGATTCCAAATTTTTAATAATCTCTGCCAATGATTCTAAACATGCCAGCGGTAGTCTATACTGGCGTACAAACACTGGATTTCTGCTATAACCTTCTGGTAGTGTGGCCACATGTAAATATCAGTTAAACCACAATCATAAGCATCTTTTGCAAATACATCCTTAAACTCCATAAATATTTCCCTCAGGTCGTCCCTATCCTTATCGCTGTCACATGCATCCGCTAAGGAGATCTGCTCTTCTACCATTCTGGAAAATTCTGGAAACTCTTCTGGTAAAGGAATCTCAGCGCTTTCCTCTAACTGTGTGGCTGTGTCTTTTTGTAGAGCTGCCACTTTTAAATATTTTGGCATATCAGCTTCCACTTCAATGGGCTGATTTCCTGTTTCATTTTCATTTAAATTAAATATTATGCAATCCTCTTGATGGCAGCACACTGTCTCATTTGAACCATAAGGATACACAGAATGAATTTTAAATATTCCTTTGGGCTGAGAGTCCAGGTGTTCTGGCAACTCGCCCTTGGCATCTACATATTTTTCAGGAATATTCCCAATCACCATGTTATTTAAATCTGCCGTATAATGTGATTTTTGTATGGCCATTCCTAATGGGGAGTTTTCCTCTAAATGAATATCCTGACAACCTTTATTATTTACCATGATTTTTACAGATCCCTCACCAATGTCTACCAATGGAATGTATTCATAATCCAGGCCTTGCTGTTTTATGGATTCATTCAGGCATACAAATGCATCAGAGCCTTTCATCTGCTGTCCATTTTTGCATTTCAGTGTTATTGCAAACTGTTTTGTAAATGCAGGAATAATAGTATTTTTCCTCATTTGTAATTCGACTGCATAAGGAACCAGTTGTGCACAATGATAAGCCCTTCTTTTGTCTTCAAATTCAGGTGCCGGACCACCTAGGCGTGACCATATTTTTTGATTAAGGAAATCTAACACCATACACATTCTGTGCATGATGTCATTGCCCATGTAAAATTCATTTTGTACTCCACTCACTATCCATACATTATGGTAAATTGTTTTCTGCCCAATGCTAATTTTAAGCATGCATCTGCCTGCAATTCGGTTTTCAAAGTCTGGACTGTCCAACCCAGAAACATATTGGTTTTTAATCCTAAATTTCGGGATTTCTTCCCTCTCCATAATTTTTTGCAACAATTTCTCATTAATGAAACTCCTTTCATGTTCAAGCGCTAAAGTGGCTTTTATTGTTTTAAGATAATCATTTATACCAACATGAACCCATGGTTGCTCATCTTCCATGTGTATTTCTGCCAGAGTGGTAATGTGTTTTTCTGAATCTGTTTTAGGAGCAATATTCTGTTTGCATGTTTTCTCTTTTAAATAGAAACGTAATGTGTGCTCATCTATGGCAGTCTGCCAATCTTTCCTTGGGTCCAAGTATATTTGTACAGGTAGTTATTCATTGTTGCTCTGCATTTTGTCTTGACACATTAATATAACAGTGACACTAGGTATGCAGCTATTCTGGAGATATACCTCCACAGCATCATTTGTTTTGGCAACGGTGTGACATTCATTTATATTGCTGTTTTGTGATTTTAGTTTCTTAGGCCTCAATGGTTTTTTGGTTAAGGACCACAGCACTCCATTCACCCCATCTATGAGAGGAGACAATCTTTTCAGGCAATCTGTCCCCATCAGAAATGGAATTTCACAAATAGATGTGATCAATACCTCTTGTTTCATTCTGTGCTTTCCTATTTTTATGTCAACCTCAGTTACACCTATGATGGGCACCTCCTCCCCATTAAAGTTATGCACTGGGCCTTGATTTGCCTTCACTGTGATCTGACTCTGTGGAGGCCTCCCTTCATTGATACTCTTTACCAGCTCCTTGGACATAATTGTGGCCTGTGCGCCAGTGTCAATCATAGCAAAGGTGTGGCATTTTTCTTCTACAGTGATGGGTGATTAATATCTGTCCTCAACTTCCTCTAATACACATAAGAAATGTGAATTCTTACTGATTTCAGGGCTCACCTTTCTCAGGTCTTTTTCACTTTTGGCTAAGCACATTGGTAAATGAAGAGACATTTTTCCCTCCTTTTTACCCATTTCTGTGCGAGATATTTTATTCATTTCTCCATGTTCAGAGGTTTTTTGGAGTGTGGCCACTGTTCGCCCATCCATCTGGGTAACATCAGAGACCACATTACAATCCTCCAACTGAACATGTGTAACAACATCATTCAGCAATTTGTCATTTTTTAATTCTGTGCATTTGTGATCATTTAGTGTGATACCAGCCCTTTCAGCCTCTTCAAAAATATGTGGCTCAAAGAATTCTTCAGGTGATTGACTTGCACCCTCCTTGTGAGTATTTCCTTTTTCTGTCTGTGTTTGGTCATTGTTTTGCTTGCCCAGGGAAGGAGCTATGGCATCCCCACTTACTCCCTGTTCACTGGTATTCCCCAGGCATGAGTCATTTTTCTTAAATCTGTCCCTTTGTTCTTTTGGAATTCCTAATGTTTCTTTTTCATTTGTGCAAATCTTTACTGTTTTATTTAGCTCTAAGTTAAACCGTACCTCTTTTTTAGAAGTATTTGCACTTTCTGTCACAATTTCATTTACTGGTACTTTCATTTTTAATCCATTAGGCATCTCAGAGTCGTTATGCAAAATTATATCAGAGCAATCAGTCATTTTGGCACTGCAGTTATCATGAGTACTTAGTCACTTTTCGGAAGCCCCCCGGTCATTGCTATGGCCATCAGCCCCCTCTTTGGAAGGTTGTTTTTGCGCTGTATAGAGCTTTCCTATTTGCTCAGCTAACATTTTCACTTGGGCCTCAAGGCACTGGAACCTTTCCATCTCTCTAGGATCCTCTTTCTGTGGCCTAGGTCGGTATTGGTTGTTTTCCCCCTGATTGGATCTATTCTGATACCTCTCAGGTGAATGATGTCGGTTGGGATGGTTTCTGAACTCTTGATTCATTTGTGGAGGGGAGCGGGTTGCACCCATCCTTTGATTATAGTCCCCTGGTGGGGAATCATTGTACTGGCGTGGACTGTAGTTCACGTTTTGCCTCATGTCCTGTCTCTCAGATTGTGGGTACTGGCCCCTATGTTGATTTCCATTATCAGTAAATCGATCCACATATCGGGGCCTATCCTGATTACCATATATCATGGTGTTGGGATCAAATCTGCTCTGTGTCCCCAATGACTGGTAGGGACCATCATTTCTTTGATCTTGATTTTGTCTCTGGTTATTGTTCATACCTGCCCTATCAGACCGGTATCCTACCCGGGGTCTGTCCCCTTGATACCTAGGGCTGATGTAGCTCTCTCTATTACTAGGATCATGTGATTGGAACATTGGTACAGGAAATGGCGATCTTTGTTGATTACCCCTTTGTTCAGGTGTCACATTATTTTTACCTTGGCTTTGAGCAGACTCAAGGGACATTTTGGCTGACCTGATTTCCATTACTGTGGCTGAGGGTTCTTTAGATTTAGGTCTAGTATCTCTGATTTTATCACTTTCTCTACCCTGACAATAGAGTACCTCATATAGCTTTGTGCTTTGATGTACAATCCATTCAAGGGACTTGTCACGGTCAAATTCACGGACCAATTGGGATATGATGTCTTTCTGTAGCCCATAGAAGTATGCAGTTTTAAACTCATTGGAATTTGAGTCAAAAGATACATCAAAGCGAGAGAATGCTCTTTTTAAGTCTTGTAAAAATTGGCGAGGGGATGTATTAGGTCCAGCAGTAATTGTGTACGCGACTTTCTTTGCCTCCTGCAATGACTGAAAAGGAGAAAAATGACGCCTAATTTCTTTTTCAAACTCCAGCCATGTCATATTCTGCTGTTCATTTAATCCCCTTATGATGCTGGCCGTCGGGGCATCTAAAGTTAAATGAAAATATTGTCTGTACTGTTCCTTAGGTATCTGGAGTGCTTTAAAAATGTCATGCACCGCTTCTAAGTGATCCTCAATGCAGCATTCACCTCCCTTTTTAAATGGTTTGATCAGGGCTTTAATGGATTTCATTATTTTTATGGGGCTACTTGTTGCAATACATGGAATTGCACTATTTTGTGATTCAATCCTGTTTTCAGGTGTATGATATTGGTGGCTGCCCCCAATGGAAGTATCAAATCCCCCAAGGGCGCTGCAACCAAGTTCAGTCACCGGCCCAGTCACTGGGGCACTAGCTCTTTGGGCAGAGCTAGAATTCACCTCCACTCCATTGAATGTGGTACCCTGCCGCCTCTCCTGGGACCTGGGAATGCACATTTGCTGTTCTAAGTCCTTACACTTTTTAAGGAGTCTGTTGGCTTCATCATGCAAATAATTATTTTCATCACTCATTTTATTAATCACCTCCTGCATTTCGCACATTTGCATTTGGCATTCATTGAACTCTTTATTTCTCTTGTCTCTTTCTTGGATCATTTTAATAATTTCTTGTTCTGCACTCTGGAGATCACCTTCTTTTTCACAATGCTTTTTTTGTAAAATCTGCATTTCTGAAACAACCTCATTTTTATCCTGCCTAATGTGATCCACTAAGGCTTTTAAGTGTGCCAATTCTTGCTCACTATCTTCAAATTGTTTCTTGCTTTTGGATAACTGAGTATCAAAGTCTCTGCATTTTAATTGCACGTCTTTTTGGCATACATCCAATTCTGCTCTCAACATTTCCTGATTTTTACTTGCCCCCTCTAATTCAGTCTTTAACCTGTTAATTAGCTGAGTATCATTCTCTTGCATTCGCAGGGACTTGTTTAAAATAAACCATATTTTGCCGCATAGCCGTATTAAACAGTCTTTCTCTGCACTTTTATCGGCTGCATTCAATAATCTTGTAAGGCAGACCTGAATTATGCTGCCTTCTGCAAAAATATTGTCTAGTTTTTCTTTCTGCACCTCATCCTGAATGCGGTTACCCCATTCTAACGTGCTATTCGAAGACCAATTCCCATGTGCAAATAACTTTGCCTCTAAATATTGCACTAGATCTGAGAATGTGGTTTCCCTTTGTGACATTCTGAAATTTGTTTTTAGTGGCACACTGCTATTATAAAATGGGTTCCCTTTAATGTGCAAATGGCAGTGTGAGACACACTTGCCACGCCCAGTAGGTACTCTATGATCACTTTCCCGGCCTGCAACGCACCATAAATATGTAGGGTATTTTGTGGAGATTTGGGGCCTGACGGTATTTTCTTACCGCCGAAATATAACTTAGCAACAATCACTCCTTGTATTCAGATTGGGCCATGTACAACAATAATACAGTGAACATGCATTATTTCAGCACCCAGGCATGCATATTTGGTATGCGTGGGTGGTAGGCGTGGTTGGTGGTATTTTGGTGAGCATAATTCCCTTGTTTTATTTGTGGCCCCAATGTCCAGAATCCCTTATCTTTGCTTAGATTTTTCGTGTAATCACTAGAGAGACCTCAGACCTACATTTTAGGAATACCACATTTTTCAGTGTTAGTGTTAGTGTGCCACCATGGGCGATCTCACTGACTTATTTACGACAGAGAGCTATATATGGTAATCTTGTGGTAATTTCCACTACCTTATATACGGTAGGGAGCTATGTTCAGAGAGTCTCTCTTCCCGTTGGCTCATGTACCTCCAACGAGCTATGCTACAGTCACTCACAACTGTTCATACTGAATCTGACATGCACACATCTGTCTTAAAATGACCATTGCACTGTTTAAAATCTCCCCACATCATCAGCATTGTAATGGTAAATAGTAAATACACCACCCGTCTGTTTTCAAATATTTTTCTGTATTATAAAACTTGCAATTAAACACGATCTCATTCTTTACAGAAATAAATAAAATGGTACAGTAAAAGCATTGTCTATGACACACTGCAAAGAGAGTGGCGGAGAACAGAACTCAAATTGCAACATTAGCATTTGATTAAGGCATGCACAGGAATCCTACACTGACTGCATATTATCGTACACACTCAGCTCCCACACTTCTGTAATTACCTTATCTTTTTAGTTGTTCTCTTTGGCTGTTCTCTTTCTGAATGTGGCTCCCTTGAAGATTAACTCCAGTAAAAAGGAACGCTTGCCTTCTCAAACCGGGGTCATTGCCTGGAATTCTCAGCTTTTGCAGATAGGAATGCCTCAGCCAGTGGAAAGGTCCTTCTTTCAGCTCTCCCCAATCTCGACTGCCCTTCTCCTTTCTCAAAAACCCCCCAGCAAAAGCCTGATCACTCCCTCTAGCATGATACTTGCTATGACGCTGCTCCAATCAGAATTAATCACGCCATCTCCTCCTTCTCTACACAATGGCTCATTTTTATAGTAATACTTTGTAACCAACTGATTTCCTGTTCTTTTGAGCCCATTTGCTTCCTGTAGTTATGTGGACAGGGCAGCAGAGAGAACAGAAAAAAAAATGGATGTGCGTTTAAAAGTTCACTTTCAGAATAGGCCTAATTCTGCAGTGGAGACACATTTTTATTAGTGGATTATGTTTCATTAGTCAGGTTAGTTGTCAGTAAGGTTAGTTATTATTTTCAAATGTGTCTCTCGCACTATAGGCATTTCAGGTGAAAAATAGTGTGCATTTTTGAATGTGCACGTGTACTTTTAACTGTAAAAATAGATTTGCATCTTATATGTTAAAATCGTTTTTGACTGAATGGCCTGTCTTTCCTTGTTAATCTGGTAACACATATAGCAATGCACCGCACCCTTGTGGTGGTGCTGCAAAAAAATTGCTACCTGTGCAGTAGTGCTGTACTCTGTGCTGTTTGCTACCTGTGTAGTAGTGCTGTACTCTGTGCTGTAACACGCCAAATATCCTTACAGGCCATACATGATGTTGGAAAGGAAAGAGACATGATACAGCTAGCCACTAAGAGTAATTGTGGGATGTTCATACAACCGTGGGGGAACAACCTGGAAACTCTGAATTACTTGACTGCATTTCCTGATGCTAAAACAATCAGGTAGTACCTAATATTTAAGTTTAATGTATCTGATTGTTTGGAGACTATGGGTGCAAGATATGATATTTCGCGAAGGAACAGGTGGTGCAGACTGTGTGGGACTTTTAATATTGAAACCACAAAACATATAATTTGTGACTGCGAGAGTCTTAAATGCATTAGATTAAAATATGTTAAGGCATATGGCAATAGATGTGATCTTTGTAACATGAATGACATCTGGGTGAAACTTTTACAAGGTAATGATCTTAATGTCATATTTCACATGATGAAATACCATGAGTTTGGTCAAGTGATTTTAAGACTATTATCTGAAGGTTTTTTAAAATAATTATTATATGGCTGCCTAGTGTATTAGGCTAGTTGCTTTTATTCTGTATTTTTAATCTGAATTGGATGTTTTTACATATTTGGTTGAAATGTATGTTTTTCTATGGTTGGATATATGTAAAGCCTTTTTTGGCTACATGCATATTAATTAAATAAATAAGTGTTCAATTTGCTGAGTTGTATGCAGTTTATCAGGCATTGAAACAGGAAACTCCTGGTTGTTGTTATCTATATACCGACTCCTGGTCAGTTGCAAATGGACTGGCTGTTTGGTTGCTGACATGGCAAAAGAATGAAGGAAAGATTCATTCTAATGAGGTGTGGGGGAAAGAGCTGTGGCAGGACATTGCTGAGATGCTGATGCTTAGCACTGTGACTGTGTACCATGTTGATGCTCATTGCGCGGCCGACTCATTGGAGCGTTGGTTCAATTCTGTTGCAGATGACCATGCCACGATTGCAGTCATGGACACGAGGAACGAGGAGGATGATTTGGAAGGGCTTGCTAAGTGGGCATTCCAGAAAAGTGGGCATCTCACAGAGAAGGCTCCTATCAGGTGGGCACTGGATCGAGGAATTAGCCTGCCCTTGGGGACAGTGAAAACTGTAATTTTGCAATGTCCCGTGTGCCAACACCAAAAGCAACGATCTATCCAACATGTGATTCAAGGTACTCTGAACAGTAGCAAATTACCTGGAGAAATTTGGCAAATTGATTATATTGGTCCTATGCCCATTAGTAATGGATGTCAATATGCATGTACTATTGTGGACACCTATTCTGGATATTTAATGGTGATGCCATGTAAGAGAGCTACCCAATTGAATACAATTAAATTGTTAGACCAGGTGGCATTGTATTATGGTATTCCATTACAGATTCAAAGTGACAACGGGTCACATTGTAAGGGGAAACTAATTCAAGATTATTGTCAAGAAAAGGTGATTGAATTGATATTTCACATCCCCTACCATCCTGAGGCTTCTGGTTTAATTGAGAGAATTAATGGTCTGTTGAAAGAACAGTTGCAAAAGACTGGGGAAGGCAGCCTGAAAAGGTGGCGTGAATAACTTGTGGATGCTGTGTTAGTTCTAAACAATCGCCCAATTGCAAATGGGGAAACTCCATTGATGTGTATGTTAACACCAATTTTGCAGATGAAACCAAACAGGGTGGTAGAAACCGTACTGTATTGAGAAATGACACCTGGAGCACTCAGTCCTTATTGGGCCACTCCAGAATCTGCAGGGGTGGATTTGCATGCCCGAGAAGAAATGAGATTAGCACCAAGGGGGATTGGTATAATTGACACAGGAACTGGAGTGAATATTTCATCAGAGCATATGGGACTCATTACTCCAAGATCGGGATTAGCCCTAAGAGGCATACAAGTTTTGAGAGGAATTGTGGATGCTGATTATCAGGGGGATTAGCCATAAAAGGAATACATGTTTTGAGAGGAATTGTGGATGCTGATTATCAGGGAGAAATAAAAGTGATTTTAATTAACAGCGGAGACAGTATGCTGCCTATCCATAAAGGTGACAGAGTGGCGCAACTAATTATTGTACCTGTAAAAATCTCTATGGTGAAAAAGAGGGAGCCTCCCACTGTAATAACCACACATGGGGATGAGGGCTTTGGCTCCTCTGAAACTCTGATACTATGGTCCCATAAGCAAAGGGCTGGATCGAGAAACCTAGTGGGCCCCCAGTTCCAGCTGATGTAATTGCAACAGGGGAGGATCAGGTTGTTCTGGTGATGGAGCTGGGTAAAAGGAAATGGAGCCATGTCCCGGGTGACAAATGTTATTTATGTCAGTGATGTATTACGCTGATATGTTGTTCTTTTTCTGACATTTTATTTTTAGACTCTGATCGTGGTGCTTGCATGGGCAGAGAGGTGTGGAGTGTTTTCGGGAGGGTCCGGGGTCATCCGAGAAACAGTGGCAAGTGCTTCCTTGATGCATCTGAATTTAACCATCTGGGCGACGAACGATGAGGCGATTGTCGCTAAACCATCTGTTGCTAGTTTCAATGCAGGGCGCCATGGTTCTTGGAGGAAACGTTGTGAGCGCAATGCTTTGCCATCTGCCTTTGATTCCATGTATTTTGTTCAGCAAGGTTACACTTCAATTGTGAATCAACCTGAGAATCTGTGGATTTTCCTGGCCCGGCTGGTATGAAATATTTCACACTTTTGTCTGACTGATGTCCACGATGCAACTAACTTGATTTCAACATGCTTTGTGGCAGTGCCGACACCGGTCTCTGTGTTGCGACATAGTTTTGGAGTACTGGAAAATGATTCCTTTGTTGAGGATTCTGACGTTCAAAGTCATTTGTCTGTTTATGAATATGGTTGATTTTGTGCATACACTGATCGCAAGTGGAGAAATATATTACATTATCCTATCTTCCCTGCCACATGAATGTAGCCACTGTGCCTTTGTACTGATTTCTATGTGGTTGCCCACTTCCCTGCCCATTGCACTCATCTATGCTGGGGGAGGCATGCTTTTGGACACTGCATGCACATGGGAGTAGGGACTGATAGACTCACTGCCATCCCCTTGGCAGCTTGCTCCAACTTCCACACTGCCGATCCCCTGTGTCCCTTCCATGTGGAGTATGGAGCAGGTCTTCCCTGGAAGACCCACGGAGTCACAGCGAAAGGTTCCATAGTGCCACCTGCTGTGGCTGAGGTCTCTCTCTGTGCCTGGCAATGAGGCTGCAGACCCTGGCCTTGAGGTCATTCCATTGATTACGACAGAAATAGTTCTGCCTCTGTGAACATCTGCATTCTCAGCCTCATCTCAGGCGCACTGTAAGCTTTTCCTTTTCCTGTGACACAATTGTGCTAAGTATGGTGTCTGGATGGCAACAGGAAATTGGAGATTAAGAGTGGATTGTACTTTTCAAGATGGCTGCCTCTGTGCTTCCCATTCCGGCATTGCTGCTATTTCCGCTGACGGTAATTCCACTGGTGGTAATTCCTTCGGCAAAATAAATGCTGACTTTATGGTGGTAACAGTAATTCTGCCGATTCTGGGCAGACTTACCACCGGGTACTCATTTTTGTCAGTAATTCTGCCGGACAAAATTACTGTTACCGCCAGTGGTGTGTGCGCACTCCTGCCAAGTTGTAATATGGTGGTAATTCCGCTGAACACCACATCGATAAAAGTAATTTTGCCACAGTGGAATGAATGCTGTATTACCGCCCAATTAATGATGAGGCCCCTAGTGTCCCTTGCCACCAGCGCCCAGCACATGATGACCTATTCATAGGTGATAAGCTCAAGGCGTATATGAGATATCCTGACAGTCATTTTTATCTAAATCTAAAAACAGATGGCAGTCTTCTCAAATGTCTCTCCCACCAATCATTACCACTTCCATCTGCCATTTGCCACTTGCTCCTTCCTCTAACCTTCCCCTCAACACTCATCCTTCTACTGTCTCTCTATCAATCAGTACCACCCTGTCTCTCTCCCTCTTCCATCCTTCTCCTCTCTGCTACCACATACACCCCACTCTACTACTACTCTCTCCCACACACAATACCTCACCAGTCAAACTCCTCTGCAATCTTCTAAATACTCCGCCTTCAATCCTCCTCCTAGTCTGTCAGTCTGTGTCCACACCTGTGACCTCACCCAAACACCTTTCACTATGTCTGTCTTTCACTGGCCTTTTATACTCTGGGTTTCGTATTTCTGTCCGTCCCTCCTCTTTCCATTAGCTCTGTGTCTTGTCTGACTTTAAGGGCCAATTTAAGACTATTCGTTCTCCCAGGTTTGGGTATTTACATGGTGCGGCTTTAAAAACCACTATGACCCCAGCCCTGTTTTCGTGCATGATGTTCGCTCAGTCTCTGCTTGCTCGTAACAGGGATCATTTGGCTGCCTGGGCATTGTGGTAAGTGTCGTTTCCAGCAACGACACGGTTAATGCAGAAACAAGGAGCCTCATCATGCATTTCATGGACCAATAAGGTTGCGCGCCCTGGCGCATGTGCAATAGTGTTTTGCCAACTTTGCGTCTGACAGAAAGGGAATAAAGAAGCATCTCTTTCTCACAGTCTCTGTGCCCCTCATTTCGGCACGCGTTCGTGCAGCGGCAGTTAGGGCCAGCAAGAGCCCACCCATAAAGGGAGACACAACATCTGGTGACGAGGATGGGATGTACACACCTGCTCTTGCAGAGATATAATTGGTGGGCACCTCACTCTCCCAAATTGTAAGGCAGGAAAGTTACTGAGTGCTGCAAAATATCTGAAAATTAAAAGAGAGAGAAAGTCAGAGGAGGGCAGATGGAACTCTGACATGAAGGGCCCAGTGCAGCTGCGTTTTGCCGAAAAGGCCCTTATGACATGTTAGATCAGCAAGCCTTGGTGCAACGATGGGAGGGATGGCTGCAGCGATTTGAGAATTAAATGGCGGTTTATGAGGAGAAGGCTCCAGACAAGTTCGCCTGGAGATTGCTCATCAACTTAGTGGGTGATGAAGTTGAAGATCTCATCCCTACATACCCGTCTGAAGAAGTAAAGACATATGAGGGGCTCAAGGAGGCACTGTGTACCTATATTGACCCTCAGCGCAATGTGGACCATGAAAGACATACATTCAATAAAACCTGCCAGATGACGGGTGAGCCCATGGATGTGTTTGCGACTCAACTGCGCAAATTGGTGGCTCACTGTGATTTTCACAAATTTTCAATTGAAGAAGCAATCAGGATGAGGATTATCGGATGGTGCTTATTGCCCACATTCAGAAACAAATTACTCTGCAAACCTCTTCCTCTCGCCACCATTCTGCAAATGGCCTGGATGGAAGCGCGAGTGGATTCCTAAGCCATTCAGATAGAGACAAATAAGGGACAAGGAAAAGAGCAAGTGTATTACATCAGTCAAGGTGGAAGAGGTAACAACTTTGGCAATGCCCGTCAAGAAGATATGGCACCACTGGAAAATACTATAGGTGTGGTCTACCATTCCCCCACGAAGATGGCATGTGATTCACTGCATTTGGACACAGATGTGCCAACTGCGGAAGGGAAAGCCACATGGCGATAGTATTCAATGCTCCACCGAACAGGGGCCAGGGAAGCAGTGGTAGTGGAGCGAGAACGGAGCATAACATACGCACTCCAGGGCCCAGAAGAGACGTCAATGCGAGAAGAGATTTGGTTAGCCACTATCAGCAAATCACCATATGATTCCCATCACCTTCATCAGGGCAGAAAAGAAGCCAACTTGAGTATGCGTATATGATGAATGATGTGGTGGCTGCCCCGGAAGGAGACATTGACATCCAAGTAGGTCAACACCCTGACAAGTTCATCATCGACACAGAGGCCATGCTGAATATCATGTGCGTATCAGAATATCACAAAATGTCCCATCTGCTTAAATTGATACCATCAGAGCTGACGATATTACAGTGGGCTGCCAGGGTTCCGGTTCGAAATCATGGAAAGTTCTCGATGCAACTGAACTACAAAGGGCGACAGACCGTGGCAGAGTTGCATGTCCTTCAAGTAGAAGTGACTGGAAGTAATCTGTTAGGCAGACCCACGGCCCTTGAGATGAAGATCGGCATGGTGATGTATACCATTCAACATGGGGTCTCAGTGATGCAACGTTTTCCAGAACTATTGAAAGGAATTGGATGCTTGGAAGGAGACCCAGTCACTCTTCACATGGATGGGTCAGTACCTCCAGTAGCGCAATGCGCTTGGCGAATTCCCATTGACCTACAGCCACAAGTGGAGAACGAGATTCAATGCCTGTTAAGGGAGGAAATCATAGAACCTGGCTGTGGTCCCACCACGTGGGTCTCACATGTGGTGGCAGTGCCCAAGCAAGGATCATTCGATAAAATTTGTCTGTGTGTGGACATGCATCAATCCAACAAAGCAATTGAACGAGAACAGCATCCTGGCTTGCATCTGGAGGACATGATTAGTCTGCTAAATGGAGCCAAGATATGCACTAAACCTGAAATATACAAATGGTACCACCAGATACAATTAGATGAACAGTCATGGTACATAACAACATTTGCGACCCATTTCGATATAAGCGCTTAAGCTTTGGGATATTGTTGGCTGCTGAAGTCTTTCAGGAGAGCAATTCGACACATAAAAAGCTGTTTTAATTACAGTGACGATATTTAGGTTTTTGGGGTAAATCTTGAACAACACGATCGAGCACTGCATCAGGTGTGTCTGGCGCTCTCTCAGGCGGGGCTAACGCTAAACGCCAAAACGTGTGCATTTCACAAGAAACACCTTAAGTTCTTTGGACATGTGTTATGGTCTCTGCTAATATCACAGTCACTTTATTGGTGTTCAGGGCCCTCATGCATCCTCGGGGCCCCGACCTCCCACACCGATTCACCCAGCTTCTGTCTATCCTCAGCTCTTGCCTCAGCTCACCCTCCATCCTCGGAGGCTCGCACTTACTTTACATTGCACTTCACCTGAAATAACTGTTGCTCACCCATGAGCACCCCATCACCTATCCCATTCCCTCTCCCTCTGCACTTGCACGTTCTGAACGATCACAAGGCATAGTAGGTTTGTCTTCCCCTCCCGACTGTATTCATACTTACTTATGTATTGTAATTGTTTCTCATCCCTTTTCCCCTCTCTTTTGCCCTGTGGGTGCTTTACAACAGTATTTACTTCCTGTAGAAGTGCCTAACAAGCGAACAATAAATAAATAAATAAATAAATAAGCCGTGATCCTGGAAAAGTAACTGCGAATACAGATATCTCATAAGTGAGGTAAGGTCATTTCTGGGAATGGCCAGCTATTGCAGTAGGTACCTGAAGGATTTTGCTACTATCAGCATACCATTAAGAGAGGTTACCAAATAAGGAAAATAATTTCAGTGGGACCAATCCTGTGAAGATGCGTTCCCACAGATAAAGAAAAGCATTGGATTGGCTGAGTGCATGACCTATTTTGACCCCGCTAAATGCACTGAAATGACAGTGGATGACAGCCCAGTAGGCCTCGTGCCATTTTTGCGCAACACAGACCGGGGAGAGACAGCCCAAGAGCCATTGTTGCTTACACCTCCAAAGGTTTGACAGACGTTGGAAGAAATCACTCACATCTGGAAAAAGAGGGGCTGGCGGTCATCTGAACATTTTCAGATGTTCTTGCTATGGAAATCATTTACAGTTGTTACTCATCACCAAGCCCAGGTCACTATCTACGGAAACCCTCAGTGTAGGATGCCTCCTAGAATCGAGAGGTGGGGGTTAAGGTTGCAGGATTTCAACTTCACGATTATCCATAAGCCCGTAAAAGAGTACAACCCAGCAGACCTCATGTCCTGGTACCCACTTGTGAAACGAGACCGGGACCCGCCCATGGCGGAGGAGTACATTAATTTTCTGATTCAGCAAGGACCTCCAAAGACGCCCACGACGAGCATGGTGAGAAATCAACCTATGATTGACAGAATATTGCAGAAAGTGAAGGAACTCATAACGTCTCGAAGGTGTAGAGACAGTGATCTGGAGTATGCATGTGGAAACCAAGAGACCTTTAAGCAAGAAATGCAAGCGTTCAGACAGGTGAAGGATGAGCTGTCAGTGACCGCAGAGGCCTTGTAATGCATGAGAGGCAGATAATCATACCCACAGTCCTACGCCAGCAAGTAGTGGATCTGGCACACAAAGGGCATCGAGGCATGGTGGCCCCTAAGTGACAGATAATATATACCACGTGGTTCCCAGGGATTGACTTAATGGTGGAAAGCACAGTAAAAAGATGCCACCTGTGTCAGTGCACATCAAAGCCCGACAACCCCGAGCTACTCAGGATGGCAGAACTGCCAGAGGCTCTGTGGACACATGTGGCGGTTGATTTCATTGGACCATTTGGTGGGGGAAAATATTGAATCGTGGTGATGGATGAGTTCTCTCGTTTCCCTCTTGTACAGATGATCTCGTCCCGGCTGCGAGCACAGTCATTCCTGAAGTAGACAGCATATTCTCGGCTTGGCCATTCCCAAGATATTGAAATCGGAAAATGGGCTGCCATTTAGCCGTCTAGAGTTTGCATGAGTTATGAGTCACATTGGCATATGATATGATAGGATATTTATAAAGCGCTTAATACCCAGGGGTTTCTAAGCACGGACGGGTGATCAGACCTGTGTTGCTCCGTGACGTCTTTCTTCCAAGGCAATCACGTTGCCCCTGAGCTATCCTCCCTAGATATGTCACCTGAAGATCACACCGCTATGGCCGCAAGCTAATGGAATTATTGAGAAATGTATGGGAAGTCTAAAGAAAGTACTCCAACAAAATGAGCTTAACCAGATGTCATTAAATCAAGCAGTATGCAACATGTGCATAGACTATAGAAATTGACCACATGTATCGATGGGAAGATGCCCATCAGAGCTTGTGTTTCAAAGGAAAGTGAGAACGAGACTTTCCCATAGAGCAGAGCTTCGGGCTGAGGAGGTGGCCAGGAAATCAGAGATAAAAAGATATGCTGATGAGAAGCAGAGAGCAAAGTCATCAACGCTTCAAACAGGGTGTGGTGTTTTCATCACACACCAACGCTCTTCTCGTCAGACTGCAATTTAGCCTTAATATTATAGCGAAACGCATCGCTGTGCAGAAACAGAGACACACAACTGTTTGTGGTACTTAACCGACCCGGACTGCCATTATTACGTCAGTTCCCGGGGGTTTGTTTATTCTCCTCCTTCTGTGTTTACTAGTGTCACATGACCTGCTATTCCCCGGCACGTGACACCACATTCCTCTCCAAATTAAAGAAAAACAAAACTTCAAACAGTATATGTAAAACAGGTTTAGTCAATTCCAGTCTCTCAGCATTATCTGGGCAAGCTGACTTGTTTATATATTCCATCTACCACATAACCTTGTAAGCGAGACAATGGTTTTGGTCTTTCCCTCAAGTGGTATCGGGTATTGCTTCTCTCAGGGCTATCCGCCATGGGGCTCTCAGATTGTATCTCTTCTTCTTGCCGGCTTGGAGTTCTCAGATTTCTTGGAGTCTTATGAAGTTCAGGTGTCAATTGACTTTGCGGTCGCTAGGGTGATTGACTTAAAGGTCGATGAGGCGATCCAGGTCTCTCTCCCAGTTTCTTGGCTTTCTTCCCATAATTCCGGTGGTACTTTTTTGAAGTGCGAAATGTTTCTTGTTAAATTTTCACTTCCACGAGTGGCTGTAATCATACTGTGATTGGCAGCACTGACTGTCCAAGGTTGGTATTCAAAATTAAGTGACATCTTTTTGGGAGTGGCTCGGTTCTTTACCATAACTGTGTCTCCAGGTATTAATTCTCGATGCCTGGCTCATCGAGAAATGCTTTCTTGTTCATTCCATTTTACTCTTTTTGACTCTATGGTTGGAATGTCTGGTTCAGGTGCTAGCCACTGAGGGTGTATGGGGAGTTCTGCTTGTATAGGTACTACAAACATGAGTGCTGCTGGGCTGATTCCTGTCGAGGAGTGCAGAGTCTGCCTATGAGTTCTCAAGAACCGATACACTGCTTTTAGCCATGAATGTCCTTTTTCCTTGGCGATGCGAATTACTTTGTTGAGTGACCCCATAAATCGTACAGCGTCACCATTCGCCTGTGGCCACCATGGGGTGATTAGCTTGTGCCGAATGTTAAGGTTCTGAAAAAAATGGCGTAGTTCTTGACTTGTGAAAGCTGGTCCATTGTCACTTTTGATTATTATGGCAAAAATGTTCTTTAATGCAAGGATCATGTTGTCAGCATCAGTGGACGCCACATATTCAACTTCAGGATATCTGATGAATTCATCAATTACAACAAGTAAGTATCCTTCTCAAAAATCTATACCAACAGCTTCCCACCTTTTACTGCTCCTTGGGGTACTAATGATTGGTTCTGGGTTCTCCGCTCTCCGAGTGGCCTGGCAAGCTGCACATGAACCTACTAGTTCCATCACTCTCTGTTGTATGTTAGCCATCCACATTCTTGATTTCAAATATGCAGTTGTTTTCACAATACCTTGATGTCCGCTGTGAGCTAATCTGAGGGCTCGCTCTTCTAATGATGTAGGTAGTACAATGCAATGTCCTTTCAATATTACTCCTTCAGGAGCTACAGAAAGTTCATGACGAATACCAAAAAGAGATTGAAGTCTGACCTGGGCTGCTGCAGTGCGTTGAGTCATGGAAGCAAGGACATTTTTCCAGTTCCCTGACTGGATGGCAGTTATGGTGTGGTTCAGGACAGTATCTGTTTCGGTTTCACTGGCTATCTCTTGCAATGTTAAAGCTCGAGGCCGGGCGCAGGCCACCACGTGACACACATGTTCTTCTGTTTCCTTTGCATGATGTTCTTCTTCTTCTGTGGCAGGTCGTGGGTGGCCAGACAAATAATCAGCTGGGTTGTCTGTCCCTGGTCGGTATTCCACCTCTATCTTGTATGGCTGTAGTTGAAGCATCCATTTTTCAATGCGTGCCGGTGGATGAGGTGCTGACCCCCTAAAAATTGGAATAAGTGGTTTATGATCTGAAAACACTCTTGCCTGTTTTCCAAGTAGATAAACTTTAAAATGTCTGCATCCCCATAAAATAGCGAGGGCCTCTTTTTCTATGTGTGCATAATTCTGTTCCGTTTTAGTTAATGCACGACTGGCAAAAGCGATTGGGAATACATTTCCATCCTTGTCAATTTTGATCTTGTGTGCATGGCCTTCGGCCATGTATCCAAGACTGTAGGTCTGGGCCGAAACCACTGCAACATAACACACCCATTGTGGCTTATAACTTTAGTACTTAGAATTAGAATGTTGGTCTTGTGTGCATGGCCTTCGACTCTAGGTCCTGGACACAACCACTGCAGTATATGAAACCTGTGGTGCCTTATAACTTCAGTGCTTATAACTTTGGTCCTGCGTGCATGGCCTTTGGCCATGCACCCAAGACTGTAGGCCCTCCCCACAACCACCTGATAGATATTCGATTCTATGGGTGTATCTATGGGTGTGATATGCTGCGGTGGTTGTGACCAGGGCCTAGAGTCTTGGGTATATGGCCTACAGCCTACGGCCTGCGGCCATGCACCCAAGACTCTAGGCCGTGGCCACAACCACCGCAGCATATCACAACCATGGTGGCTTATAACTCATTGGCACACCCATAGAATGAAACATTTTAACTGCGGCATATACTCAATTTGCACCCAAGACTCTAGGCTCTGCCCACAACCACCTCATAGATATTCGATTCTATGGGTGTGATGAATGGGTGTGATATGCTGCAGTGTTTGTGGCCAGATCCTAGAGTCTTGGGTGTATGGCCTACGGCCTACAGCCTGCAGCCATGCACGCAAGACTCTAGGCCCTGGCCACAACCACCGCAGCATATCACACCAATGGAGGCTTATAACTCAGTATAACACCCATAGATTGAAAAAAGTTAACTGCGACATATACTCAATTTTAAAGTCCGCTGACACCACGCGTGTCTTTACAAGTTTCAACTTGCCTGCGCACAGCACGGACGGGAATACTATCCTTAGGACACCCCTCATTTTCAGTAATTACGAACATCCCGGACAGCGCAGCCATGGCGAATACATCTGTAGCACCTGCGACCTAAACAAATACAGTATTTCACCCATCTCTTGCTCCCTAAACTTCCTGAGGCACTCTTGCACACTAAAACACTCCCCAAAACTGCATTTCGCCTCTGTTCGCCGCCGTGCTATCGGCGGATCCAAGATGGCGGGTGCATCGGAACAATCTGACGCACATCACGCCTCACTCCAGCCAATCGGCGGATATGTCGCGTGTCTGCGGACATGACCCAAGCCCATTAGCCAATCGGGGTCCTGCCCGCGGAGCGAACAGGGAAGTGTCTCCGCGGAGCGGACATAGATATCACTATTTTTTTTAGACCTACTTTTTGGTCGTTTTAAAGACAACTACTGGACGGATTTTCACCAAATTTACAAAAGCACGCTTTCTGGACCAAGCCCCTGCGGCAAATTTGGTGAAAATCCATCCAGCGGTTTGGGCAGTAGGCGTGCGCTAAGTTTTTCCCCCATTCAGTCTATGGGAAAAAAATAAGTTTTGGGACCCCCCTATAACTTTTCCACCGTGGACCAAACCTCACGAAACTTAGCAAAAAAATTCTGAGTTGTCCATATACTTTTTGCAAAGTTTGGTGAGGATTCGTCCAGGGGAGCGGAGTCATGAGCCGCCCAAAAAGTGCTCTTCCTATGGAAACAGCAACTTAACCATAACTACACAGCCACTGCTGTGGCTGTGTAATATATATATATATATATATTTGAACTGTATGTATTTATAGTGTCAATATGCATGTTTTATAACAGTTTTTTTTTTTTAAATTAGTTTTTACAACAAACAAATCTTAATTTACACTCCCGACATTTTCGGTTTCAGGTCTCATGGCATACAGTACATGTTTCTTATTTATGTCTCCCCCCCCTCCCTTCCCTTAAAACTCAAGCTCCCCTCGCTATACCTCTGGCTCTCACTACCCAGGGTTAGTTCTCTTCCTCGTTCTCGGGCGTGTCATTGTCACTGGGATCAACATGAGTGGGCCCATGCAACGAGGCTATCATTTGTCTCCATTCTATCAGTGGTCCCACTTCTTCACCCTCCCCTTTATTAACCGCCTCATACCATACCACTGTCTCAGCGTCTGCCCATTTTAGGAGGTCCTTTCACCATACCTCTAGTCTGGGTCTTTGGTTGGCTTTCCAGCTCATGGCTATTCTCCTTTTGGCTAGGATGTATGCTAGGTCCTTGAGTTTACATACATGTTTCAGGTTTCGTGGCCTGGTGAACCCCCCCAGCATGCATGCCCACATGGCTTCCACGTCTAGTTTGTTTCCCTTTTCAGTTAGCTTGTGCTTAATTTCCTCCCAGAATGTTCCCACCTCCGGGCACGCTCAAAACATGTGGATCATCCCTGCTCCCACCTCTCCACACTTGGGGCATTTTTGTGCTTCTGTATTTCCGAATTTGGCAATCATTCGGGGGGTCATGTATGCCCTGTGGGTGACATATAGCTGGATTTGTTGCAGCCTCGCATTTCTGGACACCTTCTTGTGGTATCTTTGAGCTCTCTCCCATTGCCGTCCTGCATAGTTTCACCCGCTTCCCCCTTCCCAATCCCGCCTCAGTTGGAGCGGCTCTTTTCCCACTATGGACATTGTCAGTTCGTAGATCTGGGCTATTTCATGCCCTCCCTCCGACATATCATACATCATTTCTATGGCTGTATCCGGTTGTTCTGCTAGCGCTATTTCCGACCACGTTTCTTTCACCCGTTTAACTATTCTTCTATATGTAATATGCTGTTCCGCCTGTATACCAGTTCCATCCATTATCGTTTGAAAATCCAGGACCTTCCCTTCCTGCCAGATGTCCCCCAGGGTAGCTAGGCCCACCGGCTCCCAACAGGTTTTATAAGAGTTATTTTGAATAAAGGGCCTGTAAAGAGCTGATTATATTCTTTTTATTAGTTGTTTGTGTGAGTCATTGCCTCTCTGAGTATGAGAACCTTTCGGTAGGTGTGGTAAGGTAAGTGGTGTCTAAGGTAAGCCACACTAGAAAAGCAACACATTTGGAGCTGTGAGCAGGGTCTTTGGGCTGTTTTTTCGGTCAAAGAAGCCTGTATAAAACATTGGAGTTTGGATTCAGACAGGCAATCATTGGTGTATGGTTTGAGGAAAGAGTGTGTGGTTTGGAGGTATTGGTGATAGGGACGTGAATAGTTTATTCATACCATGAGTTCCCTATTTAGGAAAAAAGGAAGCTCTGCAGGCCGAGACTGTCCGGTGGTTGCGATTCCTTTGTGGACTAAGAGTCCATATGATGCATTGGCACAGACCTGGGCATGTGGCGCGGGTCCAAGTGAGACATGGGATACAAGTTTAGGAGAGACTAGCCAGCTGAAGTGAAAACGTGCCTGCAACAAGTTCCGGTAGATCAGGGAAAGGAATGCGCCGCCCTTGGTAGAAGGGGGTGGATTTTGTTGCATGCATTTAGAAGAATGCATCAACGGAATGAAGAATTGCAAGTTCAGGTGTTGCAATTGGAGAAGGAACTGGCTACTGAAAACAGATTGCTTTAATGAAGCAGCTCCAAATGAAATTGTGTAATGATAAAGCTGAGAAATATCAGGCGGTAGCCGAGAGAGCTGCTGTATGAGTTTCTAAATATAAATATCGAATGCGAAGGGGGAGAGTGAATGCCCGGAAAGTGGCAACTATAATTGCCTCTGCATGGGTCGATTAGGACCCTGATATATGGTATGGTGATGTTTTCGACAGTACTAGTTCAGGAAGCGGGTCAGTGAGAGAAACACCATTGAAAATCGAGCCCGATAGGAAGAGAGTGACTGCGAAACCGATTTTGCATCGGAGAGCGGGACCCCATCCAAATAATCCTGGAGGTGGTATGGTAGATATGACCATGCTCGAGGACTACACACAACAAGAAATTGGGGAAACAATTAATCGATTAAAGCAGAGAAGCAGTGAACCATTGCTGACATGGATGGCCAGATTATTTGATGGAGGGGCTGTGGGTCTGATGGTAGCTAGGACGGATGCCTCTAGGTTTCTACCCTTGTCCTATGAGACTCGTATACAGGAAGCGTTGCGTGAGGGAGCCCAGGTCGATGGTCATGGGGGGGATCTGCAGGTGTCGATATTACAATTAGCTGCTCCGGGATGTAACCGTTAGTATCCGGTTCTCTTGGACTGGCCGAATGAGGAGAAGAAATGGTATACATTGAGGGAGGCAGTCCTAAGGTTAAGGGAACATGCCATGAAGGAGGCCATTCATATTGATGCTCCCGCCCATATGGGGGTCAAGGCATTGCCGGTTTCATCCAGAAATGTCCTCATTAGAACGGCACCTGGGGCATATAAAAATGTTATTATGACTTTATTAGATGGAATGACTGGAAAAATTACTGAGGAGGTGGTCGATGCTTTCAGGCAGCTGGCAGACTTAGGAGAGTGGGAGAAAAGTTAAGATAAGCGCTGAGAGAGAGAGAGTGAGAGGCGCAGCAAACAATGGACTCCTGGAAGGAGGTTTGACAGTCGAGATTCTCGTATGTCCAGGAAAGATATGTTTTTGGCTCTCTTAAAAGATGGTGCACCGAGGGAGGAAATTGATGGAATTGAAACGCATGAAATGTATTGATTATATAAAAAAGAGTGTTAGATGGCAAGGAACGATATAAAGAGGTGAAGAGACAGGATGTTGAAATATCCAGTGCGGGCAAGGGTCCTTCTGCACCGCCGGTGGAAGAGGCGATTGAAGAGGAATCTATGGGAACACCCTTAGCATATCAGCCAACATATGCGGATTTAGGGAAGGTAGTGAGTGCAATGTTGAAGACAGAGTCAACATACGAATAGGATTGTGGTCAAACTATGGTAGCTGCTACCAGACTTAAGGTTGATAGACGGCCTCATGTGAAAGTGAAATTATTTTGAAATCAGGAAATAGACAAGAGGTTGGCGCCTTAATTGATACCGGGCAGATGCTTCATTGCTTCATGGGAACCCTGAAAAGTTTGATGGCAGACATTTTACTGTTACGGGATTTGGGGGTAAAGACATTCCAGCAGTACAAACGAAAGTTGATATGAAAATTGGCAATTTAAAAAGAGACAAGTATCAAGTATTAATTGTTTCCATACCTGAATATATCATTGGCTTTGATATTTTGGAAGGACTAACCCTCGGATTAGAGGGCAAGATCTACTAATTTGGGGTGAGTGCATTAACATTTGATCCCGTCCTTGTAGGAAAACTGAAAATTCCCCCTGTTCGGGTTCCATTAGCGACAAAACAAATTTCTGTGAAAAAATATGGTATTCCTGGGGGGCAGAAGAAGATTTCAGAGACCATTAAAGGATATGTTGAAGCAGGTGTATTACGACCTGTGACTACAGCTTGGAATAATCCGATCTGGCTGATTAAAAAGCCAGAGTGAAGCCACAGGATGACTGTGGACTATCGAGAGTTGAATAAATATTCTCCTCTGCTAGTTCCTGCAGTTCCAAATGCGGTTACTTTGATCGTAAAATGTGCAAAAGTTTGAGGGCACTTGGTATGCGGTAATTGATTTAACAAATGCCTTCTTTACCATCCCAATTGCAAAAGATTGTCAAGAGCAGTTTGCATTCTCATGGAACGGGAGGCAGTATACGTTCCAACGAATGCCTATGGGATATATGTATATAGTCCCACCATTTGTCATCGGCTGGTGGCAGAACACTTAGCTAAGATTCCGTGTACACCTGATGTGTAAATTTCTCATTACATGGATGATATTCTAACACAAGGAAAAGATTAGCAAAGTGTGCCGACGCACCTATAACTCATTATTGAGGGACTGAAGAAAGAAGGGTAGGAAATCAATGAAGCGAAACCCAAGGTCCGGCTGAGACAGTGATTTTCTTAGGGATTCAGTGGCATAATGGGCACCGGCAGATGGTGCCAAAGGTCAAACAAAAGATTCTTGCGTTCTCTACACCTACGAATAAGAAGCAAGCCCAGCAGTTTATAGGTTTGTTTGGGTTCTGGAGACAACATATTCCACATCCGGGACAGAAAAGTTTGATTTCGAGTGGGGAGAGGAAAAAGAGAAAGCATTTCAATTAGCAAACGATACTATTCAAAGAGTACTGGATTTATGGCCACTGAGGCCATGGGAAGTGGAATTAAATGTGTCAGTGAACGAACATTTTGCAAATTGGAGTCTGAGGGAAAAACAAGACTGAAAGCATGTTCCTTTGGGATTTTGGAGTCATAAGTTACCTGATATGGGTGACCAGTATACTCCTTTTGAAAGACAGTTACTGGCATGTTACTGGGCTCTTGTCGATACGGAACTGATGACAATAGATCATGATGTGTTGATTCAACCAGACATTCCAATCATGCAATGGGTATTAAGTTATCCCAAGATGCACCGAATTGAACATGCCCAGGAAGCTTTAAATGGAAATGGTACATGTTAATGTTAGTGCGCGGTACAAATATCCTTTAACATTATCACCACCGGAGTGGTCCCCTGGCGCTCTGGCGGCTCTGAAAAGGGAAGGGGCGTGAGTTAGTGGGAACGAGCGGGAAAAGTGCAAGAGAGCAGTGATGTGCTGTTGGCAGCCTCTGCCTGGTTAACCCTGTTCGCTGGGCTTGGGGTGCTTTCTGGTCGGTAGCCGTCGTGTGCTGTTGTGCAAGTCTATGTGTGGTTTGTTTTGTTGTTGCGGTGTAGTGAAGTTTGTGCCGTTTGTTGTGCTGTAGGGTTGTGTTTGGTTATAGTTTGAGAGGTGTATGCAGAGGGGTGAAATTGTTAGTGGGTTGGTTATTGCGATCACTGTCTAGAAGTGATGTGCTAAATTTCCATGTTCTTTCTAGATGTGGGGCGTGAATATCTCTGTATTTCTATCTAGATCCTGGTACTGGCTAATATTCACAATCCTATCTATATATGACACCCACCAATATTCACAACTGTATCCAAATGTGGCACTAGCTCACCTTTGAAAATCCTGTCTATTTGTGAAGCAAGCTAGTATTCACAATTCTATCTAAATCTGGCCTCGATAGTATTCCCAATGCAGTCTAGACGTGGCACTGGCTAACAATCGCTATTCTATCTGGATGTGGCACTGGCAGACATTCATAGAGGATCGTGCCAAGGCAGGAAAAGGGGGAGTGGCAAAATTCCATGAGCAGGTGGCAGGTGGCCCATTAGTTGAGATGGAACACTCAAGAGAAAATGAGGCAAGGGAGTCCCCTGTGCAATGGGGAGTGCCATATGGAGACTTAAACGACGAACAAACGAAACATGCTTGGTTCACTAATGGTGCGGCTAAATATGTAAGAGGTGAGCGGCATTGGAAAGCAGTCACCTATTATCCTAAACTAAGACATCAGGGAAAGGTAAGTGTAGTAATTCGTGGAAGTGCATGTGAAGTGTGCTGTTGGCTGTGAGGAGGCTCTGAGAGGCAAGATAACCTCTAATACACAGCAAATTTAGCGTGTTTTCTTCTAGCCACGCCCCCTTTACCCAGCCAGCCTACATTAAGCCAGGCGTGCGCGCATCCGCGCGTGCATTCGTGGAAGTGCGGTTGAAGTGTGTTGTTGGCTGTGAGGAAGCTCTGAGAGTCAAGATGAAGATTCCATTAACAACACTGGGCTCCCTCATAATCAAGTATATGGACATCACTTGTCTGAGGGCATTATTTTGTAATGTTTGCATTTTATCTAGGATATATTTATTAGCCCCTAAGTATAGAGCGTTGCAGTAGTCTAATTTGGTCATTATTAGTGCATTGGCGAGTGTGATGCAGCTAGCTTTGGTGAGGAAGGGTCTGCAGGCCCTAAGAAGTTTGCACGTGTAGGCACTTGAAGATGCCATGCCGCTAACTTGTTTTTTTAGTGATAAGGTAGAGTCAAGGTAAAATCCTAGTGTTTTTGCCTTGGTTACTGCTTTAATTGTGTTGCCGTCAATATTGAATAAGGGGTAGCTGGGGCTATGTTTTTTGGGTTGGCGTTTCAACCCAGAATCAGGATCTCCTTTTTGTCATCATTCAGGCAGAGGCCATGTGGTGACTGAATGGAACTGCAGCCTTTCGGTTGAAGAAATTAAGGTCATAATTCTAACATTTACTTCTTTGCGGGCTATGGGCCCAGATTGTACTTGCAACACATTGATTAAACTTTCACCGGATAAATGGGCCAATGCTTTGCACTTATTGTTTGCATGGATAGGGAAACACGGTATTGTGCCTAAAACCTAGCAGGAAAGCTCCATATTACCCATATACAAAAAAGGAAGCTGGAAAGATCCTAACACTTATCGCATGTAAGCGATGCTGAATATTCCATCTAAAATGTTGGCTAAAGTGCTGCACAAAGAACTGATTCAATGGATTACAGAGAGTCATATCTTGCCCGCAAATTAATCAATATTTTGGGCAAAATCCTCGACGATCCATAATATTACAACCTTGGTCTCAGCAATTGAATACTCATGAGCTAAACAACAGCTTCCAGTTTATGGGGCATTTATAGATTTTTCAGCCGCTTTTGATACCATTCTTAGAAATAAACTTTGGAATAATTTAAAGCAGTGGAATATCCCGCCTGGTCTGCTCTCTATGATTAGACTGCTATATTCGAATACATCAGTTAGAGTCAGACTAGACAGAGAAGGTAAAGTTTCTGGATTAATATCAACATGCCGACGAGTTAAACAGGCGTGCAATTTAGCTGCGACTTTGTTTAACTTATATTTAGCAGATCTACCTATGGCGTTTAACACAATGATGTCGCAAAATATGAAAATAGGCTCTCTCAAAATTGGATGGCTGGGCTATGCGGAACAATCTCCTATTGTTAGATTATACACCGGGTGGCATCCAACATAACCTATTAGCATTAGAAACATTTGCAATTGACAATGGGCTAAACATTTATCTTGGTAAGACAAAGGTGATTGCCTTTCTAGGAAAAACGAACCACATAGCCCTCAAAGATTTGAAGTGGCTGACTGCTATAGATACTTGGGAATTGTCATTGATCAGAACTTGTCCTGGAAACAGCAATGGCTTGAAATAAAACCTAAATGTATAAATGTTACCATGGCATTAAGCCATTTAATTGGAAAACAAGCTGGATTTTCTGTAAATACGTTAATGATGTTATAAGCTGCAGTATCATGTTCATTATATGGATCTGAGATGTGGTGTAAAAAATTGAAATTTGAGATGAACATACTTTAAATCTTTAAGATCTTACTTCGAAATGCCCAGTTTGTTGCCAAGTGAATGCATCCTCTTAGAATGTAACCTTATGCGGATTATTGACATCATGGAATATAAGACTGCTGTGCTGTACACAAAATTATGCACCCTAGATAATGAGACAACGATTGTTGAATTGATAAAAGCTGCTGATGTGATCGACAATAAGAATGAATTATGTGCTCTAGGACACATGAGATCTACATACCAAAAAAGGGCGAGAGAAAATGCACATGTTTGGCTTGAATACTCATCATTTAGAGTTAAACAGCTTTTGAAAAAGGCCATACTTGATGTTGGAAAGGAAAGAGACATGATACAGCTAGCCACTAGAGTAATTGTGGGATGTTTATACAACCGTGGGGGAACAACCTGTAAACTCTGAATTACTTGACTGCATTTCCTGATGCTAAAACAATCAGATGGTACCTAATATTTAAGTTTAATGTATCTGATTTTTTGGAGACTATGGGTGCAAGTTTTGATATTTCACGAAGGAACAGGTGGTGCAGACTGTGTGGGACTTTTAATATTGAAACCACAAAACATATCATTTGTGACTGCGAGAGTCTTAAATGCATTAGATTAAAATATGTTAAGGCATATGACAATAGATGTGATCTTTGTAACATGAATGACATCTCGGTGAAACTTTTACAAGGTAATGATCGTAATGTCATATTTCACAAGATGAACTACTATGAGTTTGGTCAAGGGATTTTAAGACTATTATCTGAAGGTTTTTTAAAATAATTATTATATGGCTGCCTAGTGTATTAGGCTAGTTGCTTTTATTATGTATTTCTAATCTGAATTGGATGTTTTTACATATTTGGTTGAAATGTATGTTTTTCTATGGTTGGATATATGTAACTCCTTTTTTGGCTACATGCATATTAATCAAATAAATAAATAAGTAGTCAATTTGCTGAGTTGTATGCAGTTTATCAGGCACTGAAACAGGAAACTCCTGGTTGTTGTTATCTATATACCGACTCCTGGTCAGTTGCAAATGGACTGGCTGTTTGGTTGCCGACATGGCAAAAGAACGAAGGGAAGATTAATTCTAAGGAGGTGTGGGGGAAAGAACTCTGGCAGGAAATTGCCGAGATGCTGATGCTTAGCACTGTGACTGTGAATCATTTTTATGCTCATTGCGTGACCGACTCATTGGAGCGTTGGTTCAATTCTGTTGCAGATGACCATGCCGATTGCAGTCATGGACACGAGGAACGAGGAGGATGATTTGGAAGGGCTTGCTAAGTGGGCATTCCAGAAAAGTGGGCATCTCACAGAGAAGGCTACTATCAGGTGGGCACTGGATCGAGGAATTAGTCTGTCCTTGGGGACAGTGAAAACTGTAATTTTGCAATGTCCCGTGTGCCAACACCAAAAGCAACGATCTATCCCACATGTGATTCAAGGTACTCTGAAGAGTAGCAAATTACCTGGAGAAATTTGGCAAATTGATTATATTGGTCCTATGCCCATTAGTAATGGATGTCAATATGCATGTACTATTGTGGACACCTATTCTGGATTTTTAATGGTGATGCCATGTAAGAGAGCTACCCAATTGAATACAATTAAATTGTTAGACCAGGTGGCATTGTATTATGGTATTCCATTACAGATTCAAAGTGATAACGGGTCACATTGTAAGGGGAAACTAATTCAAGATTATTGTCAAGTAAAGATGATTGAATTAATGTTTCACGTCCCCTACCATCCTGAGGCTTCTGGTTTAATTGAGAGAATTAATGGTCTGTTGAAAGAACAGTTGCAAAAGACTGGGGAAGGCAGCCTGAAAAGGTGGCGTGAATAACTTGTGGATGCTGTGTTAGTTCTAAACAATCGCCCAATTGGAAATGGGGAAACTCCATTCATGTGTATGTTAACAACAATTTTGCAGATTAAACCAAACAGGGTGGTAGAAACCTTACTGTATTGGGAAATGACACCTGGAGCACTCAGTCCTTATTGGGCCACTCCAGAATCTGCAGGGGTGGATTTGCATGCCCGAGAAGAAACGAGATTAGCACCGAGGGGGATTGGTATAATTGACACTGGAATTGGAGTGAATATTTCAGGAGAGCACATGGGACTCATTACTCCAAGATCGGGATTAGCCCTAAGAGCCATACAAGTTTTGAGAGGAATTGTGGATGCTGATTATCAGGGGGATTAGCCCTAAAAGGCATACAAGTTTTGAGAGGAATTGTGGATGCTGATTATCAGGGAGAAATAAAAGTGATTTTAATTAACAGCGGAGACAGTATGCTGCCTATCCATAAAGGTGACAAAGTGGCGCAACTAATTATTGTACATGTAAAATTCTCTATGGTGAAAAAGGGGGAGCCTCCCACTGTAATAACCACACGTGGGGAAAAGGGCTTTGGCTCCTCTGAAACTCTGATACTATGGTCCCAGAAGCAAAGGGTTGGATCGAAAAACCTAGTGGGCCCCCAGTTCCAGCTGATGTAATTGCAACAGGGGAGGACCAGGTTGTTCTGGTGATGGAGCTGGGTAAAAGGAAATGGAGCCATGTCCCGGGTGACAAATGTTATTTATGTCAGTGATGTATTACGCTGATATGTTGTTCTTTTTCTGACATTTTATTTTTAGACTCTGATCGTGGTGCTTGCATGGGCGGAGAGGTGTGGAGTGTTTTCGGGAGGGTCCGGGGTCATCCGAGAAACAGTGGCAAGTGCTTCCTTGATGCATCTAAATTTAACCATCTGGACGATGAACGATGAGGCGATTGCCGCTAAACCATCTGTTGCTAGTTTCAATGCAGGGCGCCATGGTTCTTGGAGAAAACATTGTGAGCGCAATGCTTTGCCATCTGCCTTTGAGTCCATGTATTTTGTTCACCATGGTTACACTTCAATTGTGAATTAACCTGAGAATATGTGGATTTTCCTGGCCTGGCAGGTATGAAATATTTCACACTTTTGTCTGACGGATGTCCACGATGCAACTAACTTGATTTCAACATGTTGCGACATATTTTTGGAGTACATAATTACTGTTTCCACCAGTGGTGTGTGCGCACTCCTGCCAAGTTGTAATATGGTGGTAATTCCGTTGAACACGACATCGATAACAGTAATTTTGCCTCAGTGGAATGAATGCTGTATTACCGGCAAATTCATGATGAGGCCCCTAGTGTCCCTTGCCACCAGCGCCCAGCACATGATGACCTATTCAAAGGTGATAAGCTTAAGGCGTATATGAGATATCCTGACTGTGTCATTTTTATCTAAATCTAAAAAACAGATACCAGTCTTCTCAAATGTCTCTCCCACCAATCACTACCACTTCCATCTGTCATTTACCCCTTGCTCCTTCCTCTAACCTTCCCCTCAACACTCATCCTTCTACCCTCTCTCTATCAATCAGTACCACCCTGTCTCTCTCCCTCTTCCATCCTTCTCCTCTCTGCTACCACTTACACCCCACTCTACTACCACTCTCTCCCACACACAATACCTCACCAGTCAAACTCCTCTGCAATCTCCTAAATACTCTGCCTTCAATCCTCCTCCTATTCTGTCAGTCTGTGTCCACACCTTGTGACCTCACCCAAACACCTTTCACTCTGTCTCTCTTTGACTGGCCTTTTATATTCTGGGTTTCTTATTTCTGTCCTTCCCTCCTCTTTCCATTAGCTCTGTGTCTTGTCTGACTTTAAGGGGCAATTTAAGACTATCCTTTCTCCCGGGTTTGGGTATTTACATTCTGCGGCTTTAAAAACCACTGTGACCCCAGCCCTGTTTTCGTGCATGATGTTCGCTCAGTCTCTGCTTGCTCGTAACAGGGATCATTTGGCTGCCTGGGCATTGTGGTAAGTGTCGTTTCCAGCAACGACACGGTTAATGCAGAAACAAGGAGCCTCATCATGCATTTCCTGGACCAATAAGATTGCGCGCCCTGGCACACGTGCAATATTGTTTTGCCAACTTCGCGTCTGACAGAAAGGGAAAGTGAATAAAGAAGCATCTCTTTCTCACAGTCTCTGTGTCCCTCATTTCGGCACGCGTTCGTGCAGCGGCAGTTAGGACCAGCAAGAGCCCACCCATAAAGGGAGACACAACATCTGGTGACGAGGATGGGATGTACACACCTGCTCTTGCAGAGATATAATTGGTGGGCACCTCACTCTCCCAAATTGTAAGGCAGGAAAGTTACTGAGTGCTGCAAAATATCTGAAAATTAAGAGAGAGAAAGTCAGAGGAGGGCAGATGGAACTCTGACGATGAAGGGCCCAGTGCAGCTGCATTTAGCTGAACAGGCCCTTATGACATGTTAGATCAGCAAGCCTTGGTGCAACAATGGGAGGGATGGCTGCAGCGATTTGAGAATTAAATGGCGGTTTATGAGGAGAAGGCTCCAGACAAGTTCGCCTGGAGATTGCTCATCAATTTAGAGGGTGATGAAGTTGAAGATCTCATCCCTACATACCCGCCCGAAGAAGTAAAGACATATCAGGGGCTCAAGGAGGCACTGTGTACCTATATTGACCCTCAGCGCAATGTGGACCATGAAAGACATACATTCAATAAAACCTGCCAGATGACAGGTGAGCCCATGGATGCGTTTGCGACTCGACTGCGCAAATTGGTGGCTCACTGTGATTTTCACAAATTTTCAATTGAAGAAGCAATCAGGATGAAGATTATCGGAGGGTGCTTATTGCCCACATTCAGAAACAAATTACTCCGCAAACCTCTTCCTCTCGCCACCATTCTGCAAATGGCCCGGATGGAAGCGAGAGTGGATTCCCAAGCCACACAGATAGCGACAAATAAGGGACAAGGAAAAGAGCAAGTGTATTACATCAGTCAAGGTGGAAGAGGTAACAACTTTGGCAATGCCCCGTCAAGAAGATATGGCACCACTGGAAAATACTATAGGTGTGGTCTACCATTCCCCCACGAAGATGGCATGTGATTCCCTGCATTTGGACACCGATGTGCCAACAGCGGAAGGGAAAGCCACATGGCGAGAGTATGCAATGCTCCACCGAACAGGGGGCAAGGAGGCAGTGGTAGTGGAGCGAGAACAGAGCATAACATACACACTCCAGGGCCCAGAAGAGACATCAATGCGAGAAGAGATTTGGTTAGGCACATTCAGCAAATCACCATATGATTCCCATCACCTTTATCAGGGCAGAAAAGAAGCCAACTTGAGTATGCGTATATGATGAATGATGTGGTGGCTGCCCTGGGAGGAGACATTGACATCCAAGTAGGTCAACACCCTGACAAGTTCATCATCGACACAGAGGCCATGCTGAATATCATGTGCATATCAGAATTTCACAAAATGTCCCATCTGCTTAAATTGATACCGTCAGAGCTGAAGATATTACAGTGGGCTGCCAGGGTTCCGGTTCGAAATCATGGAAAGTTCTCGATGCAACTGAACTACAAAGGGCGACAGGCCGTGGCAGAGTTGCATGTCCTTCAAGTAGAAGTGACTGGAAGTAATCTGTTAGGCAGACCCACGGCCCTTGAGATGAAGATCGGCATGGTGATGTATACCATTCAACATGGGGTCTCGGTGATGCAACGTTTTCCATAACTATTGAAAGGAATTGGATGCTTGGAAGGAGACCCAGTCACCCTTCACATGGATGGGTCAGTACCTCCAGTAGCGCAATGCGCTTGGCGAATACCCATTGACCTACAGCCACAAGTGGAGAACGAGATTCAATGCCTGTTGAGGGAGAAAATCATAGAACCTGGCTGTGGTTCCACCATGTGGGTCTCACATGTGGTGGCGGTGCCCAAGCAAGGATCATTCGATAAAATTTGTCTGTGTGTGGACATGCATCAATCCAACAAAGCAATTGAATGAGAACGGCATCCTGGCTTGCATCTGGAGGACATGATTAGTCTGCTAAATGGAGCCAAGATATTCACTAAACCTGAAATATACAAATGGTACCACCAGATACAATTAGATGAACAGTCATGGTACATAACAACATTTGCGACCCATTTCGGTATAAGCGCTTAACCTTTGGGATATTGTTGGCTGCCGAAGTCTTTCAGGAGAGCAATTCAACACATAAAAATCTGTTTTAATTACAGTGACGATATTCAGGTTTTTGGGGTAAATCTTGAACAACACGATCGAGCACTGCATCAGGTGTGTCTGGCGCTCTCTCAGGCGGGGCTAACGCTAAACGCCAAAACGTGTGCATTTCACAAGAAACACCTTAAGTTCTTTGGACATGTGTTATGGTCTCTGCTAATATCACAGTCACTTTATTGGTGTTCAGGGCCCTCATGCATCCTCGGGGCCCCGACCTCCCACACTGATTCACCCAGCTTCTGTCTATCCTCAGCTCTTGCCTCAGCTCACCCTCCATCCTCAGAGGCTCGCACTTACTTTGCATTGCACTTCACCTGAAATAACTGTTGCTCACCCATGAGCACCCCAGCACCTATCCCATTCCCTCTCCCTCTGCACTTGCATGTTCTGAACAATCACAAGGCATAGTAGGTTTGTCTTCCCCTCCCGACTGTATTCATATTTATCATTTCTTATGTATTGTAATTGTTTCTCATCCCTTGTCCCCTCCCTTTTGCCCTGTGGGTGCTTTACAACAGTATTTACTTCCTGTATAAGTGTCTAACAAGCGAACAACAAATAAATAAATAAATCCTGATCCTGGAAAAGTAACTACGAATACAGATATCTCATAAGTGAGGTAAGGTCATTTCTGGGAATGGCCAGCTATTGCAGTAGGTACCTGAAGAATTTTGCTACCATCAGCAAGCCATTAAGAGAGGTCACCAAGTAAGGAAAATAATTTCAGTGGGACCAATCCTGTGAAGATGCGTTCCCACAGATAAAGAAAGGCATTGGATTGTCTGAGTGCATGACCTATTTCGACCCCGCTAAATGCACTGAATCGACAGTGGGTGACAGCCCAGTAGGCCTCGTGCCATTTTTGCGCAACACAGACCGGGGAGAGACAGCCCAAGAGCCATTGTTGCTTACGCCTCCAAAGGTTTGACATACGTTGGAAGAAATCACTCACAACTGGAAAAAGAGGGACTGGCGGTCATCTGAACATTTTCAGATGTTCTTGCTAGGGAAATCATTTACAGTTGTTACTCATCACCAAGCCCGGGTCACTATCTACGGAAACCCTCAGTGTAGGATGCCTCCGAGAATCGAGAGGTGGGGGTTAAGGTTGCAAGATTTCAACTTCACGATTATCCATAAGCCCGTAAAAGAGTACAACCCAGCAGACCTCATGTCTTGGTACCCACTTGTGAAACAAGACTGGGACCCGTCCATGGCCGAGGAGTACATTAATTTTCTCATCCAGCAAGGACCTCTAAAGCCGCCCACGATGAGCATGGTGAGAAATTACCCTATGATTGACAGAATATTGCAGAAAGTGAAGGAACTCATAACGTCTCGAAGGTGGAGAGACAGTGATCTGGAGTATGCATGTGGAAACCAAGAGACCTTTAAGCAAGAAATTCAAGCGTTCAGACAGGTGAAGGATGAGCTGTCAGTGACCGCAGAGGCCTTGCAATGCATGAGAGGCGGATAATCATACCCACAGACCTACGCCAGCAAGTAGTGGATCTGGCACACAAAGGGCATCGAGGCATGGTGGCCACTAAGTGACAAATAATAGATACCACGTTGTTCCCAGGGATTGACTTAATGGTGGAAAGCACAGTAAAAAGATGACACCTGTGTCAGTGCACATCAAAGCCCGACAACCCGGAGCCACTCAGGATGGCAGAACTGCCAGAGGCTCTATGGACACATGTGGCGGTTGATTTCATTGGACCATTTGGGGGGGGAAAATATTGAATGGTGGTGATGGATGAGTTCTCTCGTTTCCCTCTCGTACAGATGATCTTGTCCCGGCTACGAGCACAATCATTCCTGAAGTAGACAGCATATTCTCGGCTTGGCCATTCCCAAGGTATTGAAATTGGACAATGGGCTGCCATTTAGCCGTCTAGAGTTTGCCTGAGTTATGAGTCACATTGGCATATGATATGATAGGATATTTATAAAGCGATTAATACCCAGGGGTTTCTAAGCACGGACGGGGGATCGAACCTGTGTTGCTCCGTGACGTCTTTCTTCCAAGGCGATCACGTTGCCCTTGAGCTATCCTCCCGAGATGTGTCACCTGAAGATCACACCGCTATGGCCGCAAGCTAATGGAATTATTGAGAAATGTATGGGAAGTCTAAAGAAAGTACTCCAACAAAATGAGCTTATCCAGATGTCATTAAATTAAGCAGTATGCAACATGTGCAGAGACTATAGAAATTGACCACATGTATCGATGGGAAGATGCCCATCAGAGCGTGTGTTTCAAAGGAAAGTGAGAACAAGACTTTCCCATAGAGCAGAGCTTTGGGCTGAGGAGGTGGCCAGGAAATCAGAGATAAAAAGATATGCTGATGAGAAGCAGAGAGCAAAGTCATCAGCGCTTCAAACAGGGTGTGGCACGTGACACCACATTCCTCTCCAAATTAAAGAAAAACAAAACTTCAAACATTATATGTAAAACAAGTTTAGTCAATTCCAGTCTCTCAGCATTATCTGGGCAAGCTGACTTGTTTATATATTCCAACTACCACATAACCTTGTAAGCGAGACAATGGTTTTGGTCTTTCCCTCAAGTGGTATCGGGTATTGCTTCTCTCAGGGCTATCCACCATGGGGCTCTCAGATTGTATCTCTTCTTCCTGCCAGCTTGGAGTTCTCAGATTTCTTGGAGTCTTATGAAGCTCAGGTGTCAGTTGACTTGGCAGTCGGTAAGGTGATTGATTTAAAGGTCGATGAGGCGATCCAGGTCTCTCTCCCAGTTTCTTGGCTTTCTTCCCATAATTCCGGTGGTACTTTTTTGAAGTGCGAAATGTTTCTCGTTACATTTTCACTTCCACGAGTGGCTGTAATCATACTGTGTTTGGCAGCACTGACTGTCCAAGGTTGGTATTCAAAATTAAGTGACATCTTTTTGGGAGTGGCTCGGTTCTTTACCATAACTGTGTCTCCAGGTATTAATTCTCGATGTCTGGCTCGTCGAGAAATGCTTTCTTGTTCATTCCGTTTTACTCTTTTGGACTCTATGGTTGGAATGTCTGGTTCAGGTGCTACCTACTGAGGGTGTATGGGGAGTTCTGCTTGTATAGGTACTCCAAACATGAGTGCTGCTGGGCTGATTCCTGTCGAGGAGTGCAGAGTCTGCCTATGAGTTCTCAAGAACGAATACACTGCTTTTAGCCATGAATGTCCTTTTTCCTTGGCGATGCAAATTACTTTGTTGAGTGACCCCATAAATCGTTCAGCGTCGCCATTTGCCTGTGGCCACCATGGGGTGATTCGCTTCTGCCGAATGTTAAGGTTCTGAAAAAACTGGCGTAGTTCTTGACTTGTAAAAGGTGGTCCATTGTCACTTTTGATTTCTGATGTTATTCCATGTATGGCAAAAATGTTCTCTAATGCAAGGATCATGTTGTCAGCATCAGTGGACGCCACATATTCAACTTCAGGATATCTGCTGAATTAATCAATTACAACAAGTAAGTATCCTTCTCTTGTAATTGTGCAAAAATCTATACCAACAGCTTCCCACCTTTTACTGCTCCTTGGGGTACTAATAATTGGTTCTGGGTTCTCCGCTCTCCGAGTGGCCTGGCAAGCTGCACATGAACTTGCTAGTTCCATCACTCTCTGTTGTATGTTAGCCATCCACATTCTTGATTTCAAATATGCAGTTGTTTTCACAATACCTTGATGTCCGCTGTGAGCTAATCTGAGGGCTCGCTCTTCTAATGATGTAGGTAGTACAATGCAATGTCCTTTCAATATTACTCCTTCAGGAGCTACAGAAAGTTCATGACGAATACCAAAAAGAGATTGAGGTTTGACCTGGGCTGCTGCATTGCGTTGAGTCATGGAAGCAAAGACATTTTTCCAGTTCCCTGTCTGGATGGCAGTTATGGTGTGGTTCAGGACAGTATCTGTTTCGGTTTCACTGGCTAGCTCTTGCAATGTTAAAGCTCGAGGCCGGGGGCAGGCCACCACGTGACATACATGTTCTTCCGTTTCCTTTGCATGATGTTCTTCTTCTTCTGTGGCAGGTCGTGGGTGGCGAGACAATCATCTGGGTTGTCTGTCCCTGGTCGGTATTCCACCTCTATGTTGTATGGCTGTAGTTGAAGCATCCATTTTTCAATGCATGCCGGTAGATGAGGTGCTGACCCTCTACAAATTGGAATAAGTGGTTTATAATGTGAAAAGACTCTTGTCTGTTTTCCAAGTAGATAAACTTTAAAATGTCTGCATCCCCATAAAATAGCGAGGGCCTCTTTTTCTATGTGTGCATAATTCTGTTCCGTTTTAGTTAATGCACGACTGGCAAAAGCGATTGGGTATACATTTCCATCCTTGTCAATTTGTCTAAGTACAGCTCCGAGGCCAACTGGACTAGCATCAACTAGAAGTTCTGTATGTCTTTTGATATCAATGAAAGCCATTGTAATAGACACCGGATGGGTATACTTTATCTGTTGGAAAGCTTGTTGGTGAAAAGGCAAGCATTCCCATTTTTGATCCTTCTTGGTTAGTTCACGGAGAGGACTTGCTATAGTGGCCAGATCTGGAATGAATCTCGCACAATAAGTCGCCATTCCCATAAAACGTCTTACTTCTGTGACTTTTGGAGGTTGGGTGTTTTTAATGTCATTAACTTTGGCAGGATCTGGCGACACACCTTGTGCATTAAGAATGTACCCAAAGAAGCTTAATTCTTCTTTTCCGAATTCAAATTTTTCTGCATTTAGGGTTAATCCAGAGTCTTTCAGTCTTTGTAACACTGCTGCCAGGCGCTCAAGATGTTCATTTTCATTGGATGCATATACAATGATATCGTCACTAATGTTCATCATTCCTTTCAGGCCAGTGAGGACTTTTCTAATTTCATGTTGAAATACCTCAGCTGCTGACGTTATTCCAAAGTTTAACCTAGTAGTTTAAGGTGGGAGGAGAATGTCATAATATATCTCGACTCCTTGGCCAGTTTGAGCTGGTGATATCCAGATCTAAGATCAAGTTTACTGAATATAGTCGCACATGTTAGGTCAACAATAAGTTCATCGATAGTCGGTGTAATATGTCGTTCTCTTCCAATGGCTGCATTGGGAACCGCATATCAATACATATTCGTACTGCGTTGGGTTGTTTTGTTTTTTTGCAACCACCATGGGGGACACCCATGGAGTCGGTCCTGACATTTTCTCGATGATACCTGCTGCTTCAAGTTTGTCTAGTTCCTTCCTTACAGCTTCCCTCATGTGAAATGGTACTCGGCGATGGCGTACTGCTTTGGTTCAATAGTGGGGTCAATGTGGAGTTTAATGGATCTGCCCTTAAGACACCCAATTCCTTGAAATACGCTGTGATATTGCTTTATCAACTTGACAATCATTCCACAATGAATGTTGAAAGCAAAAGGAATAAATTTCAGTTTTTCAGCGGTTCTACAACTTAGCAATGTTTCACAACCAGCATCAACTACATAAACTCGGGCTCTGTACGTGGCAGTGGCATTGTTGTGGGCAAAATCAGACTTAAATGATCCTTGCACAGGCAGAGGTTTCTTACAGCCATAAGCATATAGTCTGACCTTTCTTTCTTGAAGTTTAGGCTTGACATGAAGTTTGTTAAATGCCGACGCTGGCATTACATTGACAGTTGCTCCTGTATCAATGACTATACGCAGTGGTTCTCCATCTGAAATAATAGTACATTATGGTCTTTTCCGTTGTCTAGACCGTTTTGGCTGAACAGCGGATATGAGGTGTATACGATGCACTCGCTTGCTGTTTTTTTTCCACTTGTCGTGATCCCTTCCATCAGGGGATGCATCATCCTCACTGTCTTCACTATCACTTGAATCTGGTGATCTCTGGGAATGGTCTACTGCTCTTGTCCTTCCTTTCCTTCCTGTTTGACGAGGTGTTTCTCGGGGGGGCAAATTTCTTCCTGCAGCCATAAGTTTGCCATGGTGTTCGATCTCTTTCACTTTTGTTCGGCGGGTTCATACAGACAGCTGCATAATGGTTAAGACGATTACATTTTCTGCAGGTTGTACCCCACGCAGTACAGGATTCTCCTCTGTGCCACGGGCCTCCACACCATTTACATGTAGGATCTCTCCCTTGTGGCCTTGGGTTTCTGTTGGAGTTTCTTCTTCGTTCTTCTTGTTCTCTTGTATTTTTATTTTTTGATACAGCAGCAATCTCTTCTGTTGGTTTTGGGTTGTCAATCGGGAGTCTTTGGATTTCCGCCTCAATTACTGCTACTTGGTCTTCTGTTTGTTCACGCAGGCGTGCCATTTCTAAAATTTGAGACAGGCTCATTCTTCTCTGACAGGATGGCCCTCCTTAGTTTTTCAGAAGAAATTCCATTTATAATTTGAAGACAAATAGCGAATTCTTCATTAGGGAATTCACAAACAACTGCCATCTCACGCAGTTGTGGATGGAATTAGTCTACTGTCTCTTTTTCACGTTGTCTAGCCATGCAGAAATGAAAACGTTCATAGTCTGGATTGAGTTCAGGTTTGAACATGTTAGTTAACGCATTCTTTGCAGCATCACAGTTATCTTCAGCTCCTCGGTCTGGAGTCGCATTGAATAGACATAGTGCTGCTGATCCTATGTTGAGTAGAAGGAAAGTGCGTTTTTTTCTTAGCTGCAGTGATTTCTCTCACATCCAGGTGCATTTCAAATTGTTGTAACCATATTTCCCACTGAATGGCAACACCTGTGGTGAATGGGTCAAAATGTGGCAAGAGTGTGGTTAATGTGGGGTCTGGGTGTTCTGAGTTGACACTTCTTGTTTATGGGCTTGGAGCAGTCCTAACTGGACTTGTTTCATTGCTGGACATGGTTGGCGTTGTGATATTTCCCCAAATTGAGTCTTTATTTTGTTAAAGCCAGATAAATGAATGATAAAAGAAACTAATACTGGCCTCAAACTGCTTTGGTTATGTTTCACCCAAAAAAATGGAGGGTTGGTGTTTCTGGTGCTATATGCAGTTTCTTGAACCTTTACAACTGTCTCTTTGCCCAATTATATATAAAGTTCTGACTGAACTCTGTGTCTGTCTCTGTGTTTTCCTCTTTGTTTGTGGCCTCATATCATTCAGCTGGTTAAAATTGGAAATGTTTTCCTTCAAATCGTGTAAAAAGAATGTTGGGAATTCAACAATGATTCTGTAAATGCACACGTTCTTTCTATGAGATTTAGTTCATGAAAGTAGAACGTTGAAAACATTGAAACCACACGCTGCGTGAAATCTGTTTCCTTAGGCTATGTAAACAGAACGTTGGGGCACACTAATACTTTCTGTAAATGTACGCGCTCCTTCTGTTATGCCCAGTTCATAAAAATGGAACGTTGAATTCAGTGAAACAAACACATTGCGTACGCCTGTTATATTCGTTATGCAGTCAACTGTGTGACACAGAACGTTAGGGGCACGAAAACGAGGCTCTGCGTTCGTACGCGTTCACAGTTAATCAAAAGCCCCTCACCTCACATCATCTGCCTCACGTTCATGACTTTAGGCTCCGATCCCATCCTCATCGCCAATGTGGTGTTTCGTCACACACTAACGCTCTTCTAGTCAGACTGCAATTTAGCCTTAATATTATAGCGAAACGTGTCGCTGCGCAGAAACAGAGACACACGACTGTTTGTGGTACTTAACTGACCCGGACTGCCGTTATTACGTCAGTTCCGGGGGTTTGTTTATTCTCCTCCTTCTGTGTTTACTAGTGTCACGTGACCGGCTATTCCCCGGCATGTGACACCACACAGGGGACAAGGTTCTTGTGTGTCGGAAACAAGAGCGTATGTCAGAGTCAAGATTTGATCCCACTGATTTAGTCATCACACAAATCAAGGGATCCATGGTGACTGCACGTACATGATGAGGAGGAGAGCAGTGAAGAAGGCGGTCGGGAAAGGTCAAGAAATTATGACACAGGTTCCATAGAGCCTGGACCGTCAGTTGAGATAACTGCAAGACCACAGCGATGCAGCAGAAGGCCTGTGAGACTGATTGAGGAAATGTGAAACTAACTGTGAGTAATGTGGTTTTGTTTTGCCCGAGATGGGAAGATATTCGTGTCCAGCAAGTTCACAGTTAATGCAGAAACGAGGAACCTTGTCATGCATTTCCTGGACCAATAAGAATGCGTGCCCTCGCGCATGCGTATTAGTGGTTTGCCACGTTCGTGGCAGAAATAAAGAGAAAGTGAACAAAGAAGCATCACTTTCTCACGGTCTCCGTGTCCCTCATTTCGGCACGTGTTTGCACAGCGGCAGTTAGGGCCAGCAGGAGCCCAAACAAAAGGGAGACATAAAAGTAACATGTGCTGCTGTTGGTTTGTCATGGGAGATTCCTTTTTGGTATCTGGGTCGGCAGCTTCATTCCACTTTTCGCTGTTTGTTCCTGTCATCGCATGGCATGATGGTACTTGTGGTCCTAAAATGAAACAAATAGAACTCTGTCCAGAATCAAGGGTGTACAGCATTGGGTGATTGACAATGGTATCAAGGTCAACACTACAATCACATAGAGCCGGTTCAGGGCCTGGAGCCCAACCAAATCACTCACCCAACCCCTGTGGTAAACCTGGCTCTGACGTATGCTCTGATGGGCCTTCCACCCCTGGTTGGGAGGGGTCCCTCTCCCTGCTGACATGTTCACACCCTGCATGCTATCACAATGGGATGGGTAGGATGAGGGAGGTTGCCAACAGCAAGTGGATGTGTAGGGGAGGACAGAAGTTGGAATGAGTGTGATTATGGGGCAAGAATTCCATGGGTTGTGATGGTTGGGGATCAAAGGGGCATTAGTTCGTCACAGGGAGTGAAAAGTGAACAAATAGGTCGAAGAAATAGGAGGGATGAGATGGGTAGCTAGGTGATTGGCGAGAGGGCTGAGAGAAGAGATTTGATGGCGATCAAAGAGAGGAGTGAGTTCAGGGAACCTGTTCATACAACAATACTGGAGAGCAGGAGCCCCTGATTAAGCACAGGGGAAGATCAGCCTCCCAGGCACATCCATACTGGTCTGCACGTTACCCAGACCCTTGTCTCTGGCCATTCCAGACCCAATGCATGTCTCACTGTACCTTTATTCAATAACCCTTCCATTTCCTTTTCCAGACATCTCTTCATTGCTCAAATCAACCTTTCCCACTCCCCTCTTCATTTCTCCATCCAGAGTACATTTTGGTAGCCACTTTCTTGGCACCGTCTCTATAGTGCTATAGTGCTATCCAGACCCACTCGTCATAGACCTCATCCAGGCTGCCTTTAGGCAGCCCTTGGCCAGACCCACTCTTTTCAACCCCATCCAACAGCTTCCTCGTCCTCCCTTTGTATGCCCACTCTAGACATTACTCTTCATTTCCACTTCCTACATGCGGATTGCCCCCTTTATTATCGCTTCCCGATACCCCTCTTAATTTCCCTCTCCAGATCCCTCTTTTCATTGCACCCTCCCAGATCCTCTCTAGACAGCACCCAGGCTGATCCATTCTTCTCAGTCCCATTCACCTACTTTTTATTGCCCCTTTCCATACCTCATCCTTATTGCCCTTCCATACCTAGTCTTCTTTTTCCCCACTCAAACGCTAATGTCATGGCCCCTTCCAGACTTATGCTTCATTGCCCCCTCCCAGATACTCTCTAGGGAACACCCAGTCACCTATTCGAGTCCCATCCAACTACCCCGTCATTGCTCCATTTCACACCTCCTCTTTATTCTCCCTCCATACCTGTTTCATTGCGTCCTTGCAGGCCCCTTCTTAATTGCCCCCTTCCAGGTCCTCAATTAATCTCCACCTTCAGACCACCACTTCTTTGGCTCACCCACAGCCCCATGCCCTTGCCCCCTCCAGGCCCTCACTTAATTGGCCCAACCAGAACTCCTATTCACCGTTCCATCCAGTCAAATCTTTACCGAACCAGGTAGACCCACTCGCCATAGTTCCCTATACATCTCTACATCACAGCCCTACCCCACATATGCACCTGCCCAGAACCTCTCTTCAGAGCCCTTTCTAAACTATATTGTGGTGTCCTCTCCACAGTCTTTATCTAGAACCAATGATCATAGCCCTCATCCACAATCAAACTAGAAGGACACCAGCCAGATCCCCTCTTCTCGGCCCCAAACAACTACCCCCTCATTGCCCCTTTTCTTAGCTCCTATTTATTGTTTGCATGTTCTACCATATGGCTCCACAAAAATGCCAAAAACAATGTTAGGTCAAAACGAGTTTTATGTAATGCAAAAAGGTGACCCTCCTGTGTCAAATTCGAAGTACAAAATATCAGGGCAGTCATAGCTCAATATTTCCAACAGTTTTGAAGGGCTTGGGGTGCCATTCCAACACTCATAGTCTCTGAGGTTCTTGCTCTGGTTTTCCTCCAGCTTTTCCTTTGTCGATGGTGAGATATGACTGCGCCAGCCCCGCTTGTAGATGCTACTCTGTCTCTGCCCTGAGCTGTAGATACAACCTTAGCTTCTGTTTGCCATTTCCCGTTTCCACATGTGATCTTTAAGTGGGACTTCTCACCTCCCTCTCTTAGGGTACTGATTTCTCGCATTCTCCCCTCTCCGCAACCTCTCGTCCTTTGGTCCATCTCCTCAATGATGCAACACCACATGCTTGTTACCTGTCAAGGTTTACACCTTGGCAAAAAAATTAAAATGTACCAATTGTTAAGACAACTATTTATTGAAAAAGCTTTTGAGAAATAAATAAGGTCCAAGAAAGAAAGAGATCCTTAGAGCAGGCATAAAATAAATGGTTCCAGTAGTGTGTTGAAGCACAAGTGGCAGAGTAGAGGTTTGCAAGTTCATCAAGGATCAGTCTCAGGGTCGTAGGTTACATCTACTTATGCTTCAGTCTTGGGTTTTAGTATTAGAAATGTCTCTTAACTTCTAAGCTACATTTTTTCACGGGAGACATAAACCAGCCACCAGACTCCACGCGACTGGTGAATTTTTTAATTAGAGGGTTGTAAATGTTTCCCACGAAAATGCACGAGTGATCGAGCATAGCAACAGAGCCGAAACCAAACAAGGGTCGTTTTTTTTATTTTTTTATTTACAGCATACTTTCGGAGAAAAGTTTTTTCAAAAGCCACACAGTTTGCATTAAATGATGTAAAGTAACACATGAAAAAGATGCAAGTCACCAACAGTGCACATGAACATTTTGCAACTCATTTTCATGCTGACTTGGCCCATGAAATATGCCAGTATAAAAACATTTTATGTGCCCATAAATATCCATGCAGGCTACACCAATATATGCCATGCTGCAGTTAGAAAATATATTCATGCTAGATGCACCAATGTAAGCTAATCTGGCCACGTAATAACGTTCATCATGTTTTCTTTAATCTTGGTATCCAGTAAAAATGCCATGCCACAGTAAGAAACCCTAACCAGACTGGCTGCTGCAAAGTAGCCAGTCTTGCCACAAAATAACACTGACCATGTTTTCTTGTAGCTTGATGTCCAGTAAAAAGATGGAGAAGAATGGCCTGCTAGCGTTAACTAGCTAGTTGTGTGTGCGGCTTAGGAAGCAATAGCACTGACATGCCGTGTTAACAACAAGGTAGCATATGTGTGGGTACACAGGGTCTTCTTGGCGCTAGAGACTGGTGCGTTGATGCCATCTATTGTGAAGGCCTTGTGCGCTTGGTCTAGCTTGTTGAGGACAACTTGAAAACAAATCCAGAGAATTTTGGTTTTGTCGTCATTAAGGCAGAGTAAGTGTTCTGCCATCCAGGTTTGGGTGGCAGAGTCAGTGGGGTTGTTGCCAGTCAGGGGGAGGAGGATGTGTGTACAAGGCTGAAACACGTGTATGGGGTTGCTGTTGGTACTCTTGTTCAAAGGAGGTTTGCCAGGCATTTCGGTGTTGTACTGCGCTTGTGGGCGGGACAAAGACTGATATGCAAATGGATATTTCTCCTTTGTGAAAAGTGCAGTGAGCAAAAAGTGATGGCTGCGGACTCTCAAAGTGAAAGAAAACAAAGAACAGGTTATCATGCCATGTTCTATCTAGAAACGGGTGTCTGCTACCTTTTTTGTATCATCCACATAGTTTGTGTAAGATATGCGCTGGTCATCCAGGAGGTCAAAAAGGGGTTTGGTGAGTATGTTATAAAGTGTGGGAGACATGCAGGAGCCTTGGGCCACCCCACAGGTGACAGGCGACGGGGGGGACGCTGATTCCGGGTGGAAGTCAGATTGGTACATTCTTAGGATGTTGTTGGCTTCAAGGTAAAGCTGAATCTGGAGGTAGGCAGCCATGTCTAGGATCTTTAGGAGGAAAGAGACAGTGGTAATAGGTTGATAGTTGGTGGGGCTGGAGGGGTCTAGTTTTGGTTTTTTCAGGAGTGGTAGAACCCAGGTTTCTTTTAGGATGGAGGGCACTGAGCCTGCAGCAAAGGAGGCATTAATGAGGGTGGTGATGAATGGAGTGAGGGTGGGTCTGGGAGGAGCTAGCACCTTGGCTAGCGTCTTAACTTCACCCCTCATGCGCTTTACAATTAGGCAAGACTTCTAAGCACTATAGCACTGAGAAAGATTTTTTATGCAAATATAATCACATACAGGCGTGGCCAGCCACTAAATGAAAATAGTATTAAATATAAGGTTCAAATAATCATTAGTTGAAAACATGTAAATGTTATTCTGTGTAGTTTTAAAATCAAATCTCAAAGCAGGCTCTCTGCCAGAAGGAATGCAGTCTGCGCTAAAAATAGACTTCAGGCATTGCGTGGGGCCCAGCTAGCTCTACCAGAGAGCACGAGGTAACTGAGCAGCTGTTTCCTGTCTATCAAAACACACAGGCAGGCTGGGGTGCATGTACACAATGTAGCAGTTTGGAAAACAGAGCTTTAAGGAGAATTACTGATCCAGATAAAATATAAGAATATTGAGTGAAGTGTTGAGAGTATGGCGGGAAGGTGTGTTTATGTATGAATGTTTATAATAAATAAAATGATGCTAAAAGGAGCTACAATGTATTCCGGCAGAGGCAGCAGTATGTTAAGCAGGTTGGTCTAAATGTAAACCTGGCCATGCAACACTGGAGACTGCAGCATCCCTTTTAAGGAAGAGCAACAGTTTTGGATGAGCTCTGCCGGTATCCAGTGACCAAGTTGAAGAGTATATAAAGGCGCCTGCTTGCCATTAGTCTGCAGTAGCCAGCCAAGGAAGACAGAATGCTGGTCGGAATGGCAGAATCCTCTGCCATTCCCCCAATCTGCATTTTTGTACAGATTAAAGTTTGTTATCCTTGCAAGATGAAGACTCATGGCCTTAATTCTCTAGAGGGGTGCATTTTCTCTGGTGTGAGCATGATCAGGGGTACCCCAATATATTTAAGGGGTGCTCCTGTAAGATGGGGTTAACTTTCAGGTGTCATTACAGTCTTTGATAATGGGGGCTAGGGATACATCCCCTTGCCAGCGGGATGGTTTCAGGCCTTTTTAATATCCGATAGACTTTGGTATCTGAGACAGGGTTAAAATGGAAAGGGGTGCTATCTTGTTGAGTGTGCAGTGGAAAGATGCTAGGTGGATCTTGTGAGCTGGCACAGAGGGTGTTTATTTTCAGAGAGATTTTAGTATGAAGCTTGACAATTTATTCTAAGAGCGCTGTCTAGATGTTAATGCACCAGGTGACATCCTTGATGATGTGGGATGGGGGATAGAGGGCAGGAGATTCAAGTTTGCGTTGAATCGTGTAAAGTTTCTGGGTGCTAATTTGGCATTGGAGATTCTGGTGTAGATGTTGCCTTTAGTCAGTAGAATGGCTTGTTTGTACTCCTTTGATGTGGTAGTGTAGCAAGCTTTGTTTACGTCGAATGGGGTTTTCTACCATTTGGATTCGGCTTCTTTTTTTTGCACAGAGAAGGCAGATGTCTGTGGTATAACACACGCTGAGATTTGAGGCGTGTCTGGGCTTGCATAATGTTAGGGGAGCGAAGGTATCAACTGCTCCTGTGATGGTCTGGTTGTAAAGGTCAACCAGGAAGGCAGGGTCGCAGTGAGGGGTGTGAACAGATTGCAGATCATCCAGCAGCGGCATGATGTTGTCTTTGGAAAGATTGCTAGAGCTCCGTGCTGTTGAATGTGCAGTGGAGAGATGCTAGGTGGATCCTGCGCGCTGGCACAGAGGGTGTTTTTTCTGAGAGATTTTAGTTTGAAGAGTGCTGTTAGGGCGCCAGGTGACATCCTTACATTCTTACATCATCATCATCCTTGATGATGTGGGATGGGGGGCAGGAGATTCCAGTTTGCGTCGAATCGTGAAGAGCTTGTGGGTGCTAGATTTGGCATTGGAAATTCTGGTGTGTAGATGGTGCCTTATGTCACTAGAGTGGCATGTTTGTACTCTGATGCGGTAGTGAAGCAAGCTTTGTTTAAGTCCATTTTTTTTCCATTTGGATTTGCCTTCATGTTTTTTTGCACGTAGGGTGCAGATGTCTGTGGTATACCACGTGTTGAGATGTGAGACTCATTTGGGCTTGCATAATGTTAGGGGAGTGAAGGTATGAACTGCTTGTGTGATGGTCTGGTTGTAAAGGTCAACCAGGAAGACAGGGTTGCAGTGAGGGGTGTGAGCAGATTGCAGATCATCGAGGATCGGTATGATGTTGTCTTTGGAAATATTGATAGAGCTCTGTGGTAATCTGAGGGGTAGAGGCTGGGCAAGTATTGTACTCTGTGTGTAGGTGTGTAGGTTTGAGGTGATGGTAATGTTGCAGTTAAGGTCTGCAATCCAATCTAGTGTGCATCCTTTGGGGTGAGTGGGATGTGGGATGCAGTATGCGCTGTGTGAACCCAAGGGCCTTTAGGGAGCTGGCTAAGGATGCAGCGTTGAGGTAGTCCTTGTTATTGAGGCCTTTGAGGTAGTCCTTGTTATTGAGGCCTAGATTGAGGTTCCCAAGAAGTAGATTTTTGGAGGTGATATTCATGTTGGTGCAGAGGACATGAATGAGGTCTTCTTCAAAGGATGACAGAGGACCCGGAGTGCGATAGACCAGGTGCATAATAATGGTGGAGGTGGATGACAAGCAGAGTTTGGCAGAGAGGAGTTCGCCAGACGGTAGGGTCGAGGTGCAGACTTCTCAGATAGGAAGAGTTTCCCTTGTGATGATAGCTACTCCTCTGCCTCTAGCATCCTGTCTGCCTTTGCAGAGTATTGTGTAGCCAGGTTGGATAGCCAAGGATAGGGTTGGGCTGTAGACAGCGTGAAGCCAGTTTTCAGAGATGGCTAAGAGGCCGAGATTTTTATGTTAGATGAGATCTACAATGTCCATTAGGTGGGACTGGATGGATCTGGCATTCACTAAGTCGCCTTAAGCTGTGTGGTGGTAGGAACTATTAGGGGTGTGTTAGTGTTAATGGCATCAAAGAGATGGTGCTGTTCTTAAAGTTATTAGGCAACTGGAGATTTTCTATGTGGTATGCAGAGTTAGTCTGGGTGTTTGTGTCAGATGCTGTGAGCTGTGGGGTATCTCCTGTGATTAACCTTAGGGGTCGGTCCTGCACCATGGGCTGGCTGAGCGTGCATTGAGTGTGTTGAGTTTGACAGTCTGTCCTGTTTAGATATAAGTTTAGTGTGCTGTTGCTAAGATTGAACAGGCTGGGTGGCAGTTGGCCGGAATGCAGCATGGGCCCAGAGGCAAGGTAAAAGGTAGGCTCTTCTGTGAGAGCAGGGGTGTTGGCAATGGAGGTAGGTGCTGGGGTGATGTGTGTAAGGTTAGGGAGCCAGTTGCTAGGAGATCCAGGCTAATGAAGGTTTTCTGAGTTGAACTTGTGTTCAGGTGAAGCTGCATGGTTGGGCAGTGATGAGGCCACATTGCTGGAAAGGTGTGCTGACCCGTCTGGATGCTGAGCAAGCCAGTACGTGATCGTAGGAGGTGATTTCTGTGGCACAAAGGTCATGGTATGTGAATGGATGTGTAGAAGAGTGAGGTGCGAGTTGCCAGATGAGCCAGTCTTGTAATGGCCTAGCAGGGTGTAGAGCTATGTGCCGAGGACTGGGCGTAAGGGGCGAGTGTGCTTTTAGACTGATATGATATGATAAGGCATTTATAATGCGCCTATATACAAGTGTTTCAAGGCGCGATGAGGCAAGGGAGGGGGAACAGAGGGAAGACAGAGACCACGATCTTACTAGGCCAGGTGACATTGAGATCACGCAAGTGCAGGGGAGGGGGAAAAGTGCAGAGGGAAAGGGAAGGGGGCAGTGCAGTGCATAGGATAAACAGTAAAATAAATAAAGACAATAAATAAAATTGCGGCCAGCTAGTGGCAAGTACAAGGGTAAGTGCAGACATCAGGTGTCAAGTGCTGATAGGGGGCTGTAGGCATACAGAACAGTCCCCGAGTGCAAGGGTTACGAAGGGGGCAGTGCAGGTGTGCAACTGGCGGGGAGGGGACCTGGGCCCGAGATCAGAGGGTAGCCAGGTAAGCAGTGCAGTTTCAGTTTCACCCAGGAGATCGGCAGGGGAGAGGAGGAGAGAAAGCAGAAGCAAAGAGGAAGGTCTTGAGGTGCTTCCAGAACCTGAGATGGTTCTCCTCAAGTTTCAGAGTTTCAGAGAGGCAGGGAGGCTGTTCCAGAGGAAGGCCCCAGCAGAAGAAAGAGAGCTACCACCAAGTTGTTGCTTGGAGAAGCGACTGACCCTGAGGGAGTTGGAGGCGGCCGAGTGAAGAGCTCGAGAAAGGAAGACTGGTTAATAAGCACAGGGGTGTACACTGAGGCAGTGTCAAGTTGTTATTGGTAGGAGCAGGGCTGAAGGAACACGGTGGGCTGGATCTTTGGCCAGTGGCAAAGGGGGCTGGGCAGCCAGATGTTAGCAGAAGTGTTGGTTAAGGTTGTGGATGTGCATGGAAGCATCTGCAATGTGCCTTGCAGCTCTGGCAACAAACCCTTCGGCAGGAAGCAGTTTTGGTGTACGGCAGGGTGAGTAAAGTTGTGCCCTGATAACTTTGAATGGGCAGAATCTGATAGCTGAGGTAGGTACGTGAAGAAGGGGCATATACAGGTAAGTGATTAAATGGGTATTTAATTGGGAAATCAATAAATAATATAATTACAACTTTCTATTATGCTAGTAACAATCTTTATATAGTAATGGTGGGAGGAGGGAACACACACGTCCGTCTGGTAGCTTCTCCATCTCTCTCCTCCCCAACCGTCGCCTCACGCTCCAGTCCTCGCGGCTTCCCCTCTCGAGCCACCTCCAACATTCTATCGGCTATGCGCGATGCTACAGTACGGTAGCACCATTTTTGCTGCCGGTAAGGGTGTGTAGACTTCAATCGCTTTCGGGGTTCCTAAGAGATGGTGATGAGGCGATGTCAGAAGAGGGATGCGTTGGGAAGGGGGGCATATGCAGACATTAACAAAATAGCTGTTGGAAGGTTCCCTGATGTTCATTAGCTCACGGAGGAAGGAATGAGGTAGTGGGAGGCAAACAAGATTCAGAGTTGGTTTCTGGGCAGTGAATTGGCAGGGCAGGTAACACAGAGGTAAAACACTCCTTACCTTCTAGTGGTGTGCTTTGACTTATAACGACGATAGCATCTGCCTGAGTTTTCTGGATAGGATCCATGTGTGGGTGTTTAGAATGGCAGGAGTCGGTGCTGGGCAGGCAGGTGGTGGCTCTGGCAGTGATGTGCAGTCCAGGGCAGGCCCAGACAGGATTTGCTGGTGGCCTTGGACAATGACATAGGCCAGCTCTGTCTGCCCGTCAGCGAAGTCTCACTGCGGAATTACCATCGTTTTGGCACCAATCCGGAGTCTCCTTGTTGAGGGCCCGTCTTCCAGCATCACTGCATCCTCGAGTTCCCTGCCCTTGATGGTAGACCCTTTGGCCATTTTCAAGTGGCTCGTGTGTGCCTGCACTGAATCTGCGCTTACTGCGAACAGAGTCTCCATGAGGGGCCTTGGGCCGGGATGTTGGTCAGCCTGGGCCCAGACAGCATATGCCTGTATACATTCACACACACACCCATAAACATTCACAGCATTCATAATGCAACATACACTCTTTCATTCACGGGTGTACCGACACAACATATACTCCTCCCTTCAAATGAAGCCACGTACACATACACAGAACAGTTTTTTCTTAATTTCTTGCATCCAAGGTCCAGGATCTGCTGTGCATCAAGACGGGCACATCATGAACAGGAACCAGGACTAAGGGGGAGCTTCCTGATTTCTGCACATGCGCAGAGGAGCTGGAGAGCTCCCTGCACAAAGCCCCAGGCGATCTCAATGTGTGGAGATGTGCAGGAGCACCCTCTACACAGATTCAGAGCTGCAGTACCTCAGCCTGCATCACCAGAACACCCCAAGCCTTGTGTGGCCCACTGGACATGCGAACTGGGGTACACAAACTGTCAAAGGGAAAACACATTTCGTTTTGACAGTTAAAGCCACCCCAGAAGTGCTCTCTCAGCTGCTTTCTTCACCTGAGGGATCACTTAGTGTTTTCAGTGGGCTGGCTTGGTGGGTCATCTAGAATTGATGGGTTGGCTCCCCATCATGCATTATGGATGAACCGTCCCTGCTTGCACGGCCCATTGAGCATGTGTGCTAGGATACACCAACTATTAAAGGTAAACCATATTATAGTTAAAGCCAGCCTGGTAGTGCACCAGGTGCAGTTGAGGGAGCACTTATTGTTTTCACTGGGCGCCAGATTACAGCACCGCTGTACCACATGTTTGGTGGTAAGGTAGAATATTTTCCTCCAGCAAAAATCACCACTTGTCATCCCATGGTAAATCCGCAGGACTAAGTGGCGGTAACTTTAAATTAGTTTGGCAGAATTTCTACAGATTTATCGCTGAAACACAGCCAAACTTGTAATGAGGCTCAAATAGTACCCCGGATTGACCGGGTTGGAGACACTTGAGCTGTACACTTCTACCGCACATTTCAAGAACTGGGGTTAGAATGATAAATTACCCTTTCTTGGAATATTTAGAGGAAACGTTGGTATACACCGCACATACCACCCTGCATATTTACTGCTAATCTGCTACAATAATATTTCCAGTCCTCTAGCGTGGGCACTCCGAGCCCAAGTAGTATACTGTGAGCCAGGACAGTTCGACGTTTCCTTGCAGGCAATTGTTGTGTCCGTGTCTCCACGGCCCTGTGCGCCGGGAGAACGGATGGATCTGAGGCTAGGCCGCGCGGCCTCTGTGTCGCAGCTCCAGCGGGAGCTGGAAGAAACACACGCACACAGAATGTAGGTCGGCCCCGGAACTGCCTCCCGTGCTCGGGGGCGGGGCTTTTATTGGAACGACCTGCGTCACCGCGTAGCGGGACACAGGGCGGATGCAACATTCCTCCTTTATTTCAAACAAGACTAACAATAAACACAAATACTATAAACTTCAATTCAAAACAAATGTTCAACTGTTCATGTCCAAGGACCCTTCGTGCTCACGGTCCACAGGGGGCCGACTACCATACATAGGGCCTCATTACACGGTAGGCGGTAAGGGAATACCGTTACCGGTAACGAAATACCGGTAACGGTATTTTCCCAAGCCGATCACGACACGGACCCACCGCTATTAGTGGACCCGTAAAGTACGGCGCCACCAATAGCGGCGTGGCCGCTTGCGCGCGACCCCCACACCGTAAACAGCGCCATGGCGCAAATAGCACGCAATCACAACCCATGCGTACACGGCAATACCGGCATCCCAAAGACCCAAAAAGCATGTACCGGCATGGCGCTAATAACAGCATCGAAAACCACACGTTAAGAGTCCTGAGCAGTGTTCCCATCTGCCCCAGGTGGACACAACCAGCACAGGTGGAGTCAATGGAGACAGCCAGCACTAAAGAGCACACCACACCCCTTCCCACACCCCGTCCCACAGCAAGATGGTCCCAACACCAGCAGCATGACATAGGCCTGCGTACATGACTTCAGTGCAGCACCAACAACAACAGGCAGCACCGAAGAGACGTAGGAGTAGGAGTAGGAGGCCGAGACCTGCGCAGCAAGCACCACCGGGGCACCCAGAAACACCACAAGGGCAGCCAACAAACCCCCGGAATCAAGGCGAAGATGACCATGGTATGTGTAAGGCACAACTAAATGTCCATCTGATAGAATGTGCCCATGGCACCATGCAAACACCAGATGAGCATGATGTGGATGTGGATGAGTATTGCCGAAATGCCCAGCCCGGACATGCAAGAGGCGATGGCATGGCGGGACAGGATCCGCGTCAGCATCGGAATCAGGAATAGCATCAGGAACAAAGGTGGAATATCATGCATGGAGAGACGTGCATTGTTGCCCTTGTGGCCGTCTTGAGGCCCACAAAGGGCCCTCTCCCAAAGAAAATCACACATACACAATGATGGAGACCATGCCTGTTTTTCAACTGCAGAAGAGTGTATTTTGAACATAACATGTACAGAAAGTGCATAACCCCAACTGTGCAAACACCCTCCCCCCCTCCCCCCACAACACTCCCACGTGAGTTCCAAGGCGTGAACATGTCCTTCCCCAAATGTGGCCGATATTCCTTGTTGGCCCTATTTGTTCGTTCCTTCTTCGGGCGTTTGCGATGGTGTGCGCCTGAGGTTGCGCATAGAGCGGCGTAGGGGGCTTGTCTGCCGCGAACTCCCAGAGGAGGCTGGGCCTGTTTCCTCCTGGGTAGGGAGTGGACATCTGCGCTCAATCGCCTCCGCAATGCAGATCATGGCCTGCCTGAGTTGCCCCATCTCATTGCATATGCGGTTGGTGCATGCCTCCATGGCCTCCCTCGTCTGGCGTGCGAATGCACCAATGTCCTCCCTCAGGTGCCCTGTCTCTGCCACATGTTGACCTACCAGACCAGCCATTTCGGTCTGCCTCTGGTAGATGGCTGATAGGTCAAGTTCCTCGTTGTCTGCCGGTGGAATGGCTGATGCGCCTGGATCAATGGCACTGGCATCAGGCGTAGGTTCCAGGGGGCTCCATGACACATCATGTGTGTGGGGGGGCGATCCGCCTTGGCTGAACGGACCTGGTGAAAACATTGGGGATGCGAGTAAGTGGCATGTGGGGATGGGGCTCTGACTCAGATCCTCATTCACCGGTGCTTCCTCCGCATCAGAAAGTGGCCCAGTGGCTGCTGCCTCACCCGTAGAGCTGGTGGCAGCAGAGTGCACTCCCTCCATGCTGCCTTCAATTGATGGGAGACACACTCGCGTGGTTACCAAAACAGCGGCAGGCATGGCCTCTGGCTGCGTGGCACTGCTGCTCCTGCTGCCTTTGTCCCGGTCACTACTCTTGGGTCCCCTAGAGGATGTTGCGTGGTCCCCGGTGGCATCCCTCCTGGCTTTTTTCATGGGTGTGGGAGTGGGTGCTGACGTGCGTGGCTCATCATTTTCCGTGTGTGATCCTGCAGGGGTGATAAGAAGGGTAAATCATCATCCATGGGTCTACCTGCATTATGGCAGATGTATACGTCATGCAGTTTGATGCATTTTGGGGTCATCATTGTGGAGGCATGGAATGGGGATGTTGGCTGGCTCATGCATGATTGGCCCTGTGTTGGTGGGTATGTGATGATGCATGCATGTCTGTTTGTGGCTGGATCCACGGCATTCATATGGACACATGATTGTGGGACCCCTCACCCTTCACTGCGCATTTTTGGGTGCATACACTCACCTCCATCCGATGAAACGGCCACGCCATGCTCCATATCGCCGACCCCCTCTATCGACTCGACTCCTATTGTGGAGGCACATATCTCCTCCCACTCCTTCATCTTCAAGGGGGACTCTGCGCCATCTCCTGTGGCCATTGCCATGTTGCGGTTCACAGATAAAATGTTGCGCACACGCACCCGGAGGTCGTCCCACCTTTTGCGGCATTCCCTGACACTCCGGGTGGTGGTGCCCACCGCACTGACTTTTAGCGCGACTTCGGCCCAGATGGCCTTCTTCTTAAGGAGGGCCTCCCGCCGCATTTCGTTCACAAATACTACTCCTGCATTTGCAGCAAGTGTGGTGGTCAGCATCATTAGTTCCTCATTAGTGAACTTTTCTTTGCGCTGGCGATCAGCAGTTTTTTTAAGCGCCTTCGGCATCCTCGAGCTACCCGGTATGGTTCCTGGTCGGAGTTGCCTGGATATATGTCCTGGATGCAGAGGATGGCAATGGATTGTGTTTTTGAAGATGGCCGCTGTGCTCTTTCCCGTTCCTGTGCGACGACGTAATTTCCGGTTCCGCCTTTTAACGGTGTGCGGTAATGGCGGTGTCCGCTATTTACGGGTAGCGGGAGGGCGGAGGCACTATCGGCGGTTTTGCGGGCGCCGGTAAGGGGCTTTTTGGGGTATTTAGCGGCAGGGCGGAACGGTCATTCACGGCATGGCGCTATGCTCGTGTCCGCGTACTCGTTATGGGACGCTATTAGCGGCCTCTTGCGAGGGCGGACACGCTAATGGCGCCATGCCGTAAAATTCCGATTTTTACCGCCTACCGTGTAATGAGGCCCATAGTCTTTGAGCCTGGCGGGTGGTCTTGTGGCATTTCTCAAACTATATCGCCCTCCTCGGGGACTGAGCCCCACTGTCCAATTAGGTGGCTCACCTTCTCTGTCCGGCTCCCCAGGTCTGGCTCGCTCCACTGCTCCCACGTCCTGTCACCCGCTGCTGCCTCATCCTGGAGGGGGGCGGGCTCTTCTTCATTGGACTGAGCTTCTTCATTCTCCTGGTGGCCCTCGCCATCAGTCCACAGATTTCGTGGCACCGCCCTGAACCACGACGCATTTCTTGTCACCTGGCGGCGCCCTCTCGTTACCGTCACCATGGTCCCTTGCCTGCCACTGACGGTCCATGGGAGGTCGTCATATCTGGTGTCCAGTTTTGACTTTGTTGGGTTTCGCAGCATGACCATTTGGTCTCCCACCGGGTGGTTAGACGGTCTCGCCCTCCTCTTGACGCTCATGTGTGCGTTGGCGCTCGTTCTCCTCCTCTCCGTGCGCTCCTCATTAACTTCGTCCGGGGTCCTGCTGGGGTGATGTGGAATCGAGGATTTAATGACTGTGCCAAACATGAGGTCAGCTGGCGGGACGCCCGCGTGCTGTGGGGGGTGACCCAGTAGTTCCGCAGTAAACAGTATAGGTCAATCTTCCACGGGCTAGCGTTTGCCTTTGCCACTCTTAGTACTTTGTTTAGGGGCCTCATGAATTGTTCTACATCGCCGTTCGCCTGAGGCCACCTTGGCATGATGTGATGGTACTTTACGTTCAGTTCGTGCAAATACTGTTTGAATTCCTCCCCGGTGAAGGGGGGACCATTGTCGCTCTTGATGGTGGTGGGTAGACCATGTGTTGCAAACATCTTCTCCATGGCAGGGATGACCACCTCCGCTGCAGTGGATTCTACTATTTCGACCTCGGGGGTAGAGGCCTTCCCGTAATGTGCAGAAATCGATGCTGATTGCCTCCCACTGGCCACGCCCACGTTCCGCTGACTGTATGGGTTCGGGTTCAGGCGGGGCCCCGGTTATTTGGCAGGGTAGGCAGGTACTTATCAGCTTTTTAACCTTCTCATCAATCTGTCGGAACCACACCTGGTGTCTGATCCGAGCTTTTGTTCGTGCCATTCCTTGATGTCCTTCATGGGCCAGTGCCACTAGTCTGTCTTGTATGCTCGGTGGGATGACAATCCGATTACCCCTAAGCAACACTCCACTCTCTGTGATCGACAGGTCTTGTCTGACGGTGAACATCCCGGAGAGAAAAACCTTCGCTTCCACGGTCCTGTTGTTGGTGCTTTGCATGAACGTCTTCCAGTCGCCTGAGATGATGGCGTCCTTCACTAGGTCACAGCATGGGTCTTTGTGGGTCTCAGAGTCGATGTCCTCGATGCTGACCGCCTTCGGCCTCATGGCTCGCACCACCAGGCATATGTGTTCCTCGGTCTCTTCGGCTACTTGGACTTCTTGTGAGGTTGCCGCTCGAGGATGCCTTGAGAGGAAGTCCGCCGGGTTTCCACTTCCCGGCTGGTAAGCCAGCTCAAAATTGTACTGCTGGAGGTGCAGCAACCACTTAGTGATCCTTGCCGGTGGGTGTGACGACGTACCCATGAAGATGAGTAATAGGGGTTTGTGATCTATGATCGCCGTGAATCTCCGTCCATAGAGGTATAGATGAAAATGACGACACCCCCATAGCATGGCGATGGCCTCCTTCTCGATATGAGAGTAGCGCTGTTCTGTCATCGTGAGAGCTCTTGATCCGTATGCGATGGGCCTCTTCTCCCCCTCCTTGGTGACCTGCATGAGGATGGCCCCTAGCCCTACAGGGCTCGCATCCACGAACAGTTCCGTCGGGAGCTCGGTGTCGTAGTACGCCATTTTCGTGTCGACGGACAGGGACTCCTTAATGCTTTCGAAAGCCTCCTGGCACTCCTGCCCCCATTCCCATTTGGCGTTTAGTTTTGTCAGTTCGCGTAGGGGCTCCGAGAGAGTTGCCAGATTTCGGATGAATCTACCGCAGTAGTTGGCCATGCCCAGGAAGCTGCGCACTTCAGTGGGTATCATTGGCGGGCTTGCCACTTGAATGTCTGCAACCTTCTGGGGGTCAGGGGAGATGCCTGTACTGTTGAATTTGTACCCAAAGAATGTGATTTCAGACTTGAGAAACTCGCACTTTTCCTTATGTATGGTTAATCCAGCGTCTTCTAGCCTGCCCAGTAGGGTCTGGAGCCTCTTGAGATGATCTTCCCTGTCAGGAGCGTGGATCAGGATATCGTCGCTCACATTGAGGACACCAGGCATGCCCCGGATGACTTCTTGGATGGTTTGTTGGAAAACTTCAGCCGCTGACGATATCACAAAACTCAGGCGTTTGTACCTCCGCAGCCCCAGATGTGTTGAGAAGGTCGTGATGTAGCGAGAGTCTCTGTGAAGTTTTAACTGGTGGTACCCCGCCTTCAGATCAACTTTGGAGAACACTTGCGATGCTGTGAGGTCAGCCACGATTTCGTCAAGCGTGGGTGTGATGTGGCACTCCCGCTTGATGGCGGTGTTCGGGAGACGCATATCTATGCAAATCCGGACTTTTCCGGGCTGTTTGGGCTTTCTTGTTACTACCATCAGGGAAACCCATGGTGTAGGCCCTGTCACCTCCTCTATTATGCCGGCTTCTTCCAACGCTTTGAGTTCTTTCTCCACTTGTTCTCGCATGTGGAATGGTGTTCTCCTGTGTCTCACTGCTTTCGGCTGTACCGATTCATCAATGTGCAGTCTGATGGTCTTCCCTTTCAGACACCCTATCCCCTTTTGTAGTTTGGGGTAGTGCTTTAAAATGTTCTCAACCTCTTGCACTTCATCGATCTGGCAGATGAACTTGACCAAACCCAGATCCTCCGCTGCATCCCCACTCAAAAGGCATTCGATCCCCGCCTTCATGACGTAGATTTTTGACCAAAGCCTGTTTTCGCCGTGGACTAGAGTGGTGCGGAATCTGCCGACGACCGGTAGGGGCTTTCTGCTGCCGTATGCAAACAGTCTGTCCGTGTCCTTCAAGACCGGTTGTGGTCGTAATGTCTGAAACATGCTTATAGGCATGACATTCACGGAGGCATCCGTGTCGATAGTCACCCATACTTGCTGATTCTGGAGGGTGACCAAACACTTGCGCCTCCGGAGATTCTTTCTCTGTGTCGCCTGCCCTTGATCCAACGCAGACACCAGGTAAACCTTCCTCCCTTTTCACCACTGTTCTTTTCCGGATTCGTGTGGTGTGCCTGAGACATCGTCCCCTTTTTCCTCGGTCGATGAGTTGGTGGTCTCGACTCGCCTTGCGCTGGCCTGCTTCTTCTTTTTGGTCCCGCTCTTTTCTTGAGGGTTCTGCGGGGGCTGCACTGGGGTGCCCACTGATCGGCATACCTTCGCATAGTGGTCCTTTCTGCCGCAGGCCCCGCATGTTGTACCTTGCGCGGGGCAGTTTCGCCGTCCGTGTCGCAGACTGCCGCACCATCCCCACTCAGTGGGACCCGGGACACGTGGCTGCCACCTGTTTTGTGCGTAGCTGCCGCCAGCCTCATCCCTCGTGAACTGTCTGTTGGTGACATGGGACACCATAGCTGTGGTGAGGGCGGGCTGTAATTTTTGTAGCGTCGCACCCATGTTGGCAGCCCTGGTATGTGCCAGTTCTCTTTGTCGGCCCAGTTCGAGGATTCGTGTGAGGGAGATGCCTTTCTCACTAAGCACCATCCATCTCAGTTTTTCCGAGTGAATGCCATTGATGAGTTGCCTCCGGATCTCTTTTTCAATGTTTGTGAATTCACACGAAATGGCTAGCTTCCTCAGCCGTGTGTGGTAGGAGTTCAGAGTTTCTTCTTCTGCCTGAATGGTGGTGCAGAATATGAACGTCTCATAGTCCGGATTCAACTGCGGGAGGAAATGCGCCGTCAGGGCATCTTTCGCATTTTGGTATGCATCCTGGCCATCATCCACGGTTAGAGAGTTAAATATGCGTAATAGCTCAGCCCCCACGTTAAACAGCAGGTGCGACCTCATCTTCCTGGCAGTCGTGATGTCCTTGCATTCCATTGCCATTTCGAATTTCTGGATCCATAGCTGGACCTGGGGCCAACTGATGACGGGTCGGTGAAAGGGTCAAATGGATGGATCATACCCGAGAGATTTCCTTGCAGGCGAGCCTGTGGTGATGGCGTCGACAGGTTTGCCGCCATTCTGGCCGGCGTGCCGGGTCTGGGGGTGGTTGTGCCGGTTGCCATTGCTGTGGTTCACTAACCTCACCGCAGTGCTGGACCCTGGCGATCCTTTTCTCTTGATGAATGTCAGCAGTGGGCCTCCCCTGATGTCGTCTGTGGTTTCAGACCCATGGATGGTGGAGGAAGAGTCTTGGTGCTTCCCCTTATTGCAGGACTGCCCTGGTGTTGTCTGGGGCAGGTTGATGTTGCTGAGGATTGTTGTCCTGCGCGATGGCAAAATACAGGGTGGGGGGGGGTTTGTGTAGCTGCCTCCCCCACCGAGTGTCCAAAAATGTAGTCACGATGGGCGCAAGCCATCAGCAGCGTTGAACGCGTGAGCTCCATGTGGTTCTCCTCGTCGCCATTGTTATGTCCGTGTCTCCACGCGGCCTCTGTGTCGCAGCTCCAGCAGGAGCTGGAAGAAACACACGCACACAGAATGTAGGACGACCCAGAACTGCCTCCCGTGCTGGGGGCGGGGCTTTTATTGGAACGCCCTGCGTCACCGCGTAGCAATGTTGTGCAAAGGGGAGTAATGCCTCCCCTGTAAGCCAATTTTCTTGACCAGAGTTCATGAATCACTGATACATGTTAACGCTGCATATATTTTTCATTTCATGCCGCCATATTAATCACATTATTTTCATTTCATCGACCAAAGAGGATAGCCACCTTGTTTGATTTAAATGAACATGCTTAATTTTTGCTACAATGCAATCTAGGCAAAAATATATTCCTGCGACGAAATCCCAACTGTCCATTAGTGGGAAATGTGTGGCATAATGCGTCAGCATTAAGAAAATAATCCTTTGTACTATTTGACCACTGGATGGCAGCAGATCTACAACTCGTTAAATAATCTATCTTTTGGCTAGGAAACAACAGCTGATGAAAAAAATCAATTTCGAATGAAAACCGTTTGAATATTGAGACTGAAGGAGCCAGTCAGAGCAGTAACCGGATGCGTGCAGCTATCCAAGGTATTCGCTGCTGTGAAATCGGAGGGAGAAGTTTGTTTCATTACTAGGAGCTCTGTAACTTGAACAATAAATAACCTTGCTGTCTAAAGCTAGGGGTGACCACCCGGCCGGGTTACCCTGCCCAGGTAGCTTCAGCAAAATAGTCTTTCCCAGGTTTGGGTGTAGACTTTCAAGCTAGGTCCTTATCAGAGCACTTCTCTGACAAAGGGCGAGCACAGATCAAGTTCCAGCTGCAAGGGAAGCCTACTGTGAGGACGAGGTGATGTCACACGCAGGGCCGGTGTTATGTAATGTTTGGTATCCCATACCGATGCGGACGCCCTTTTCTTTGGTGATCTTAGTAGCTCGCAGACCAAAGTAGGAGAGTTCCGAGCCTGCTCTGGTAAACTCTATTTAAAACAGGCTCCGTTGTGTTAATATAAACGCTAGTATAGGCAAGCACTGCCAGACTCGCATTGTAAAAATTACTTTTCAGCATATACAATCTTTTATATTAATGGAATGGAGCCTTAGGAAGCATTTCACACTGCATTGTGTTTATAAGACTTCATAAAAACACCAGGCAATTCTTATAAACACGCTGCAGTGTGGACAGCTTGTATATGCACGCATTGGCAGGCTCACATTGTAAAAATTACTTTGAGCACTGACTTCTTTCTAAATGAGCCTCCGAATGCGTGTATATACAAGCTGTTACACAGTGAATAGTGTGTACGCATGCACAAGCCTCGTTCAAGCTCACGCATGCGTGTGTTAAATAAAGTACGCGCGTACGGTAGTTGCCGCCGGGACCTCGTATTGTACAGACGTGTCTATGAGTACTTCTTGGTATGCGTGTGTGTGCATGTAGCGAGGTGGCCCGAGGCGTTCCGGCACTTCTAACATTGGCGACGAGGACATTGGCTCGTGCCGGGAGATGAATGCAATGCAGTTGCAGCCCGCAAGGCGCGGCAATCCACCCTCCTACGCAGCCGGAATCCGACGCTGATACGGTCGGCCATCTTTAAATTTGCGTGTGGTGCAGTAGTGGCCCGCGAGGGTGCTCGTGCGCTGGCCACGTGTCTGAAGTGAACAATTTTTGGAACCTTCGTGGTTTTCCTTCGGGAGAGCCGTGATTTTGGCCCTGGGGACCCACTCATCAAAAAAAAAAGAAGAAAGGACATATAGAGAGAGGCATCATCCCTGCCTGAAGGCCCAGTCCAGGAGGTGTCACTGGGACATGGCATTTGCATGCTGCATCTGAAAGACAGGTCAGTGGTCACCAGTGCTGGACTGCAACGCACTGCTGCATACAGTTTTCCTGCGGTAAAGTGCTGCCCAGAGGAGACAAGTTTGCGGCTTCGTACATGTGGATGAGGTGCCTGTGCGACCTGTGAGAATGAGTGACCAAGAAGGGGAAGCAGCGACTCCCGCTCAAGCCCCACGTCGGCAGCATGGCACCCTGGCACCGATGCCAGAATTTGACACTTCAGGTCCGCCCTCCAAATTCGGGCCCAAGTGGCTCATATGGATCAAGAAGCTGGACATGTTCTGCAGAACGACTGGGGAAGATGACGACGATGCAGAGGTTGCAACGCTGCTATACTCGGCAGGAATTGAGGTGCTACGCATCTATGAGTCCTTGAACATTCAGGTGGTGACATATGCCGCCGTCAAGACTGCTCTCCAGAATCACTTTGTACCACTTTCGAATGTAGACTTTGACAGGTTTGTGATGTGTGGCGAGAAGCAACACGACAATGAGTCTCTAAACCAGTTGTGTGCGCGACTGCGCCACCTGTCAAGCAGGTGCAGATGGGACAATGAGGAGGTGATAATCAGAAACCAGTTGATACAAGGGTGCAGTTCAAGTAAGTTGCACAGACAAATCCTGTGAGAACCTGGAATGACATTAGTCCAAATCCTAGACAATGGCAGGATATATGAACAAGCGGAAAGCAGGGGGGCGAAAATGGACGCGGCCCTAAGACCAGGCAAAGGTGAGGAGGAGTTTGCCATAAGAAAGTCCGCCTCATCGAAGCCTCGGTGGAGCCAGAAGCGTCAAGACACGTCTCCCACCCAGGGCACCCCGGCAGTGTGTCAATACTGCGGATACGATCTACTGCACGCAGAGGACTGCCCAGCAAAGTCAAGGGTATGTGGTAGGTGTAACACACCGGGCCACTACGCGAGAATGTGCAGAGCAGTAGCGCCAGTGACGACACACAGGGGCCCTGCGAGGGCGAGTGGGGGTAACTTCAGGAGGCCAAGGAGCGTAGCGACGCTGGAACAAGACACACATAGACTCAACCTGGCCGAAGAGGAAGAGGAGGACGAAGAAATATTGTTCATATCCAATATAGCCTCGAGAGCCAAGAAAAGGAGGCAACCCACCTGTGTAGTAGACATTAAGGGCACCCCCACACCGGTCCTTATAGACACAGGTGCATCAGTGTGCGTTCTTGCCACAGAGCATTACAAGGCCTTCCCTGCCCACCGCAGCTGGAAAATTTGAAAGCCAGGATCTACACATTCGGAGGCGACATGCCGCTGCTGATCTAAGGGGTCTTTGTTGCACCAGTTACCCACAGTCCTAATGCAATCAAAGCTTGCTTCTATGTGACAGACGTCAGCCCACACTCTCTCCTAAGCTGCGCAGCATCGGAAGCTCTCAACATCGTCCATTTCACGCTAGCAGTATACCAGGCAGACATTGAACAGCTCTTGAGTAGGTTCGGAAACATATTCCAATGGGTGGGCAAGCTAAAAGCGGAGCCGATTCGCCTACACATTGACGAGACTGTAAGGCCCACCGCTCTCAAGCATAGGAGGATACCTTTCCATTTGAGAACGAAAGTGGAAAATGAACTACAGACTCTGATTGAGATGGATATCATCGAGAAAGTCGAAGGTCCCACTCCGTGGGTATCGCTAGATGTATTAGCACCCAAACCCAAACAATCAGGTGCTGTCCGTATTTATGTGGACATGCAGTTGCCCAATGCGGCGATAAAAAGGGAACGCCACATTACCCCAACACTGGACGATGTTGTCAGTGAGCTACAGGGGGCCAAAGTCTTGTCTAAGTTGGACCTACAGTCCGGGTACCATCAGCTTGAGTTTCACCTGGAATCTAGGTACATAACGACCTTCACAACCCATGAGGGGCTATATCATTGTAAGCAACTGAGCTTTGGCATATCCTCCGCTGCCGAAGTGTTTCAAAACACGATCAGGAGTGCACTGGCTGGCCTACGTGGAGTCCTCAACATGAGCGACGATATTTTAGTCTTTGCGTCGTCGGAAATGGAACACATGAAGCGGCTGGAGCTGACCCTGCAGAGATTGAGTGATCTGGGTTTGACGCTGCACCCAAGTAAGTGTGAATTTTTCAGAGATCGCATAGAGTTTTTCGGATTTGTTTTTCATGCTGGAGGGATATTGCCCGACCCGGAAAAGGTTCGCAACATTTATCGAGGCCGCTGCACTGGAATCGCCCGCAGAGGTGCGCAGCTTCCTCGGAATGGTGAATTACTGCAGCAGATTCATCAAGGGACTTGCTTCGCTCTCGGAGCACCTCCGTGCTCTGACAAAGAATGACGTGCCGTGGATGTGGGACAAAATAGAACAAAAGGCGTTCCAGGACATTAAGATGGCACTGTCTGATCAGGACACCGTGGCCTACTTAGATCCAGCTGTCGAATCTGAGATCGTGGTGGATGCCAGCCCTGTGGGTCTGGGGGCCGTACTGATGAAAGCTGGCGCACAAGGAAGCATGGGTCCAATCGCATACGCAAGCAAGGCGCTGTCAGAGACTGAAAAAAGATATTCGCAAATCGAGAGAGAAGCGTTTGCAATTTTGTGGTGGCTGCCGACACTTCCGCCTCTACATCCTTGGGAAGCCGTTGGTCGTAGTTACCGATCACAAACCACTTATCCCCATCATGGCGGGAGCATCCTCGAAACCCCCACCTCGCATCAAATGCTGGATGCTGTCGCTCATAAAATATGGGGTGCAACTTCAGTGCAGGCCGGGGACAAACAACCCTGCGGACTACCTGTCGCACCACCCAAATAGCCACAGGGAGCAAGGCCAAGGCGAGATCTTGGCGAGTCAAGAGATAATAAACAAAGTCGTGGAGGTAGCGATGCCAGTGGTGCTATTGAGGGAGGTCATCGCCGGTGAGTCCAAGGAAGATGAAATATTCAAAGTCATCCAGTCCGCCATCAGGAACGGAGAGTGGAAGGAGGTCCTGAACAACAACGCAACGCGGGAAGTGAAAGTGCAGAGGGATCTACAGGTGTTGTGGAAGGTGAGAAACGAACTATCAATGTCGGAGAAAGGCCTGCTCATACAGGGCCGACAGATAGTGATACCATGTGCTCTCGTACCAAGAGTGCTAGAACTTGCACATACAGCCACCAAGGGTCCAAGACCAAGGCTAGGCTGAGACCAAAAGTGTGGTTTCCTGACCTGGAGGACAGGGTAGATGAGCATGTGCGGAGGTGCTTACAGTGTCAGGCCGCAAGTCCAGCTGAAAGGGCACCCCCCATCAAATCGATGGACAGGAGCGAGCAGCCATGGGGGACAGTACACGCAGATTTCAGATCGACTGGCAGAGGGATGTACTTTTTAGCTGTCATGGACCAGTGGTCAAGGTACCCCAAAGTAGACCTGGTAGAATCCACGGCGTGTGACCACACCATACTGGCCCTAGAGAAAATGTTTGCGTCCCACGGATTTACATCCATCCTATGCTCGGACAATAGGCCTCTTTTCATGGGGATTCAGTTCGCAAAGTATATGGAGGAGAGGGGGATACAACATAGGAAGGTGACACCTCTATGGCCTAGGGCGAATGGTGAAGCAGAGAGGTTTATGACAACTTTAAACAAAATATTTCAGATCTCTGCAAATGGAGGGGGAGAACTAAGAAGAAACCTGTTTGAGTTCTTGCGGGAGTACAGAACAACGCCCCATCAATCCACAGGGGTCTCCCCCGCAGAGGCCCTGTTCAGACGCTCCCCAAGAGGGCTTCTCCCAGAGCTGGAAGGGAGAGCGCCAGGAGTGATCAACGACGCCCGGGTCAGACAGGAAAGGGTGGTCATGAACGAAAAGGAGAGCGAGAGAAGACATCTACCAGAGAATGAAGTGGCAGTGGGCGATACCGTGCTGGTCAAGAATCGCCACCCGGAAGGTAAACTGTCGCTCACGTGCGAGCCCCATGTGAAAGGATTGATGATCACCGCGGCCAACACGAGAGGAACAGTAACTCGGAACAAGTCGTTCTTCAAGAAAGCGGACTTGGGTCTCACTGAAGGATCGCAGAAAGATGTCTCGGAGCCAGGGCAGGAGGAGGATCCCCTGAGGCGGGTAGAGCAGAGGAACCCGCGCTCAATGAGGACGCACCGGTGCCGACCTGTGGGAGTAGCAGTCGGTACCCGACCAGGCAAGGTCGACAGCCCCCTGCGCGATTCAGAGACACATCATGGACTCAGGGGACTGAGCTGGCAGGGGCCAAGGTTGATCGACTCACGTTGAGTCAATGTTATGTTACACATGTTTGATGTTTTCTGTTTTAAAGAAAAAGAGGGATGTTACACAGTGAATAGTGTGTACGCATGCGCGAACCTCGTTCGGGCTCCCGCATGCACGTGTTAAATAAAGTACGCCCGTACAGCAGTTGCCGCTGGACCTCGCATTGTACAGACGTGTCTATGAGTACTTCTTGGTATGCGTGTGTGTGCATGTAGCGAGGCGGCCCGAGGCGCTCCGGCACTACTAACACAAGCTTTTATATAAATGCAATGGAGCCTTATGACGCATTTCACACGAGGCGAGTCTATAAACACACTGCAGTGTGGAATGCCGTGGCAGGCCCATATTTTAATAAACATTAGTTTGTGAAATGCTTCATAAGTCTTGTATCAGCCTTTTTTCCCACTGGAAAACACCAACCACTTTCCAAATCTTGCAAGTGGACAATGAAGCACTTTGTTTTCAAAATCTGCATGTGGACAATAAAGAGTTTTGTTTTCAAAACCTGCATGTGGACAATAAAGCACTTTGTTTTGTGAAAAAAGATGGGGGGTGTCTCTTTCCAGTAAGCATTGGGCTGCAGAAGCTCATGTTATGCCTGAGAGGAGGATCCAGGGGCTGAGTGCTTCTCAGTGTGATCATAGCACTTGGACTGAGTGCTGCTCTCAGAGGGACTGATTAGTACTTCCCTGTCCCCTCCTTTGGGGTGTCTCTGTGTGAGTATTTGCTGAGTGTTGCTCTTAAAGTTGTCTGACCCTTGTCCCTTGTGAATGCCGGCCAATGTCAGTGCAGTTGCGGCTTTGTGTTGCCGTGCACGCTTCCCTTTGTAGTGCTCTTCAGTGGGAGTGATTTCTCAGAATGAGTTCTGTTCAGTTTTAGTGCTGCTAATTGGGTGTGCTGTTTAGTGTGAGTGCTGTCTCTGGGTGCTGCTCAGTTTGAGTTCTGTTAAGCTCGAGTGTTGTCTCTCTGAGAGATACGCAGTGCGAGTGCTCTGCTGCTCAGTGGTGAAAAGTACAGCGCAGTGGGAATAGTCTGTGAGAGCTATTTAGTGTGAGTGCTGTTCTGCTCAGTGGTGAGAGTACAGCCCAGTGGAAGTATTTGTGGTGTTTCCCTTTTAAGAACGTGTATTGCCCCTTTAAGGATGTGTCATGACACATGCATAACTGACTGGAAAAAGAAGGAGCCTCTGCATGCACGTGCAATGCAACAGCGGCAGACTAAATGTAATGGCACTCTGTCTGCAGGCCTACCCCGTGTAATCACAGGCCTGTGGCCCAGCATGCGTAACCTGGGTGCCTCCAGACCACTGGCCCTCTGTGTGATCACAGAGCAGCTGCTTGTCCGGGAGCCCACGGCAGCTGATTTCTTGTCGTGTGACCACGGTCATCAAGGTGATCCCTGCCACATTAATTGTGTGTTGGGTGCCCCCAGCACCTCTTGGCTGGCCCGCAGTCACAGTGCATACAAATCATCTACTCCCCTCCCCAATTCAAGGCCTAGTTCAAGCAGTGTTTTGTTAAATGTTCACCCTAAAAATCAAGGGGATACCAAATATTCCAACAAACACTATGTCAGTTATTGTATTTGGAATCCCAACAAAAATGGATGGGAGGACTCCAAGAAGGAAACTATAATACAAACACATACTCTATCCCCTTCCTAATTCAGTGTCAATCGAAGTGATATTATATTACACAATAGGCCTCAAAATGAAGGGGATACCAAATATTACAACTCTATATTAGCTGTTATATTTGTTATCCCCTGTATAAAAGGATGGGGTGGCTTCCAGAAGGAGTCACATTGTAGGCTTATGATGTACTCCCGTCCATAATACAAGGGATAGTTCAAGCAGTGTTTTGTTAAATGCCAACCCTCAAAAACAAGTGGATACCAAATATTACAAGGCTATATCAGCTGTTATATTTGTTATCCCCTGTATAAAAGGATGGGGTGGCTTCCAGAAGGAGTCACAGTGTAGGCTTATGATGTACTCCCCTCCCCAATACAAGGGGTAGGTCGAGCAGTGTGTGGGTAAATGCTGACTCTTAAAATCAAGGGATACCAAATATTGCAACATTAAATTAGATATTGGGGGTCATTCCGAGGTTGGAGGTAAGGGATTACCGGCGCCTGTAAGGGCACCGATGGCGGTAATCCCTTACCTCAGTATTCCGAGTTCCCTTTGCGGGTCCCTCTTTACCTCCTGCTTTTAGCAGGAGTAAATTACGGGACCCGCAAAGTGACCTTGGAGTAAATTACGGCACCGTAATTTACGGTGCCGTAATTACCTCCTTCCCCATTCCATTGAGCCCTATGGGGGCAGAAATGGGGATGGGGAAGGGCTATGGTGAATGGGGAATTACCGGTCCATCCAACCTTGGACTGGACCGGAAATTACTCCATTCACCATGCCGGTATTCCATGGAGTAAATAGCTCCATGGTTGTCAACCATGGAGCTATTTACTCCATGGTGTAATCCTAACTCGGAATGAGGGCCATTGTATTTGGTATCCCGAGAAAAAAGGATGGGAGGACTTACAGAAGGAGTCATACTATAGACAAGTGATGGATTCACCGCCCCGATAAAAGGGATAGTTCAAGCAGTGTTTTGTTAAATGTTAACCCTCAATAATAAGGGGATACCAAATATTACAACACTAATTCATCTATTATATTTGGTATCCCTAGAAAAAAAGGATGGGAGTACTTAAATAGTTTTTTTGCACTGTGAGAAACCTGAAGGTGTCTCTCTAGCTAGTCCCCGGGATCTGTCATCCAGGTGGCCAGGACACGGCCATCGCTATTGGATCCAGTTCCTGGGGGTGGATCAGCGAGAGAAGATCACCTGGACGGGGGGTCCTTGGGGAGTGGGACAGCAACGGGTGAGTCGCGGTATCCCCCATCTTTCAACACCTTTTCCCCATCCTACCACTTAGGATATTCTAAGGCACTAGCCCCCACGCACCTTTTCCCACGCAGACACCTTTTGCACAATATGAAAGACAATGGACTAACACCAGAGCCTTTTACCTGAAAAGTCAGGCCATTGACCAGAATCACACACCTGATGGCCCTTCCCCACAGGGATAAAAGGTGGAGCACAAGAGCACAGGACGAGCAAGGCAGACCGCACAACGTGAGAGCAAACTCAGCACGGCAGTTCAAGAAGAAGCAAAAGACGACGCATACCGAGGGGGTGACAAGGAGAGAATCGACCTGGCCCTTTCTAACCAAGGCCTGTGGAACCTCAGAAGAAGGAAACATAAGCGTGCGAACAATGGCCTATGTGTGTTGCAACAGATGTCAATGGTATACAAGACCCTCCTCCGCTGATTACCAAGCCGGGGAGAGACGCTAATCTCAGTGGTACCAACCTTGACTCCAAGGAGGAAGAAAGCACAGCGGTTCATCACAGCTGGTGAGTAGACTCAAGCACGGATAAGAAGCCAAACTGTGTTAAATTAAAAGTAGCCAACGGCTAAATCTGAACTGTGAAAGCATAAAGGTATTATTGAGGTATGAGGGGGAAAACCAGCAACAGAGGAGTATGCACGTGGGTGCTCACGCAGGAATGTCTGGGCGATTACCCAATGGTAGAAAACTACTGTAACCAGAAGGCCTTGGGAAAAGGTGAAAGAGGTCAAAGTGGTCATAGAGGGGTCTTGTAAAATCCTCTGTGCTGTTGTAAGTCTTTGACCGACAGATGCTTTGAAAGCTAAGGGAATGAGTCCCGCTTGGTGAAGTGAGCGTGTCAACAGTGTGTTGCAAAGATTGGAAAGGGGAAACCAAATCGAAGGACACTCACACTAGATTGTTTGAAAAGACAAAGACATTTGGAAACAGGAAACGTTATAAGACAAGGAGAAGAGAACTGTCCCGCTTATCATTTGGGGTCCGAGCCCAACCGAGGAAGATCCATGGGTGAAAAGTTATTGCCCAAAGTGCATTGAGAAAGGAACGATTTAGTGGAAATTAACTTAATCATTAAGGAACTTTGATAGGGTCTGAGCCCGGCCGAGCGAGATCCAGGATTTCTGAAGGGTCTGCGTCCAGAAAAGGGGGACCCAGGGCTGAAGCTATCACCCGAAGAATTTGCGGAACTGAGCTTTGCTTGTTAAGAATATCAGGGTCTCGAGGGAAAGAGACTTTTGCTAAAAAGAGACTTAACCATTGAAGAGCCTGACAGATGATGCAAAACTGTTGCTCATGCTGGAAGGTTCGAGTGTGTGTTGTGCTCAGGAAATCCACCTTGTCCCGTGCTAAAAATGTGGGGAAGGGAGACCCCTGGCAATCACATCCTGACTTATTATTTGTGAACACTTTTTTATTTATTGAACCCTTATCCCACACTCTTTTCGGAATTAGCTGTATGGAACTGGCAATAGGTTTTTGTTTAGTATTGTCACGATCCGGCAGCACACACGCATAAGGAATCCACTACAAGACACTACTAATACAAGGCTTCATACTAAGTGCCTTCAGTTTCCAGTAATTCAGTATACTTTCCCTTTAAGAAAAGTCTTCAGTGGAAAGCCAGGACACCGAGACTGGCGGTTACCATGGCAGCGGTGGCGTCCCTTACGTTTGGGTAAGTTGTGTAAGGTCACGTGATTTCGCCCTTATCAGCCCTTCCGGCGCGCGGCTCTTCGCTTCTGAACAAACTTTTGACTACTGTTTTTTGGTCATTGTTGTTTCTTGTTGCCAACCTCTGCTTTGTGTCTACGTTTTGTCTTTTGCCCGACCCTTGGATTCTGATTCGGTTTTCTAGGAATTTCGACCCGGACTGACTTTGACCTGCTATTTGGATTTCCCTTGTTTGGTTTGATGTTTTGCATCGCAATACTCTAGAAGGCGTACCTTCTGTTCATGGTATATTGTTTACTGTTCTATCGCTCTGTCTGTCCTTACCTGAGCTGGGTTTATTCAATCCCTCTGCCTTTCCCCCACTTGGTTACCCCGGTTCTGTCCAGTCTTACCTTTTAGTCCGAACACTGCAACTCCAGTGAGGACACGATCGCGTGCTCCTTGGGAAAGAAGTGTTCCTCTTCACTTGTCTACAACTCCATTGAGGACGCGAACGCACGCTCTGTTGTAAAGAAGTTTTCCTCTTCACCTTCCTACAATTCCAGTGAGGATACGAATGCGCGCAACGCGGGAACTCTATCTTTCTACAACTCCAGTGAGGACGCAAACACGTGCAACGTGGGAAGACATTTTCCTTTCTTTTTTCTGTACTACAACTATAGTGAGAACGCGAACACGCGCAATGTGGGAAAGACATTTTTTCCTCTTCACATCTTTAGGTAGTGTTTAATTTACCTTGGGGTCTTCATCCATATTCTCTACTTTCTGGATTCCACGGTAAACCCATTTCTAAGGGGTTCTGGAGCTCAAAGGGATCTTGATCCTGTGACTAATCCTATTCTTGTTTCTACTGTTAGTTTTTGACCAACCACCTGCCTGTGCCTTCAGAGTTATTGATATGAAGAACCTGCGCATATTGCACAGGTCTGTATTGTTTTTGGTCTATCTTTACTATAGTCTTAGTTAAGTCATTTTGTTAACGTGTACATTGTTTCCTTACAGCTTGGTGATTCGTGGGATCCATCCATCCATCTTTCAATCAATAGGTCCCTCTGCATGTTTATTTAAGCATTCAGTGGGTCACATTGTTGGGAAGAATTTATAACTTCACTACGTGCCTTGATTACACGTGGGAGCTTTGGGCTGGCCTTGACATATTCAGAAGCCTACTATAATGGATCCTACTGAGTCCTTAGCTAGTATTCTTCAACTGGTAGCGGAACTTAGGACGGACATGGCTAATGCACATGATGTCACGCAGATTCGCATTGACGAGCTGCATTCTCATGCGGAATCACAGGTGCATTCCTCCCAACAGCAGGCAGAGGCTTCAGGTGTTGCTCCAGTACCTCAGACCGCTCCAATGTACGTCACCTCGCAGTTTCCCTTGGCCCCCCAGAGCAGTTCCATTGAGATCTTAAGACATTCAGGACTTTCCATAATCAATGTCGTCTGCATTTCTTGTGCAGACCCAGGTAATTTCCGCTTTCTACCACTAAGGCAGCCTTTCTTCTCTTTCATTTGGGGGAACGGTGGCAGCCCGGGCTAATCCTTTATTGGAAGAAAGTAGTTAATTGCTTTATGACTGTGATGCATTGATTGCTGCTATGAGTAAAGTGTTTGATACACGCTATAAATCTCAGACCCTGGAGCTAGAATTATTGAGTCGTAAACAAGGAGACTAAACCCTTCTGGCATATCTGGCTATGTATAATCAGCTAACTGCTGAAAAAGCTTGGCCAAATGACAAGAAAGCTTCCCTATTTTACAAAGGGCTTTGAGACAGTTTAAATGATATGCTATCCTTGGTACTGGTGGTCCTACAGCGTTTTCTGAATTGTTGGATCTAATACTCCAGATAGATTCTCGTAAAGCCGAATGAAAGGCTGAAACAAGAGGTCTTCCTCCACCCATGGTGGGTGTCTCACCCTCGACATTGAGCACTCTCGAACCCATGCAAATTGGGGCTGCCGCACGAGGTCCTTTATCTCCGGATGAACGAGAACATGATAAGAAGAACAACCTTTGCTTCTGTTGTGGCTCTTCTGAGCATTTCTGAAGTTATGTACTAAGAAACCAAACAGGAAGCAGGGTATCGCGAAAGCCAGACAATGAAGGGAGTCCCATTGTCGGGTACAGCTCATTTCGAGGATTCCTGTAGCATCAGTCCTTTTACTGTACCTGTCACGCTTGGTCAGGTGTTTTCTGATTCCATTGCCACTATGGCAGTGCTGGATTCCGGAGCCACTGGAAACTACATTGATGATCAGTATGCAAGATCTTTCGGCTTACGGGTAGTTTCCAAGACAGAACCCGAATTAGTGAATGCGGTTGACGGCTCTACTCACATGTCTGGTTTGGTGACGGAACAAACCGCAGATTTAACGATGGAAACAGCGTCTGGCCATTCTGAGTCCATCACATTTGATCTCATTGCAGCTCCCCAATATAAGTTGATTCTTGAGTTGCTTTGGCTTCGTACCTGTAATCATTTGGTGGATTGGGGTTCAGGGAAGATGGGATTCCTCTAGGAATATTGCCGCTCTCGTTGCCTTGAAACGGCTGATTCTGTTTGTAGTCCTTGTCGTCCGTTGCTGGACACCGCACCAACAGTTGCAGCAGTGCTTTCTCGTCCTTTACCCTCAGAGTATCAGGAATTTCAGGATGTCTTTGATGAGTGGGGTGTGGAAGTCCTGCTGCCACACATGGCCTATGACTGTCCGATAGACTTAGTACCAGGGGCCCAGATTCCATCAGGGAGGATCTATTCATTGACCCAAAAGGAGGATCTTATACTCAGAGTATATCGACGGGTCATTGAAATCTGGGTTCATACGACCATCTCGTTCTCTGGCGGCTTCACCGTTGTTTTTTGTCCCTAAGAGGGAGGGTGATTTACGTCCCGGCATAGACTATAGAGCCCTCAATGCTATCACGATAAGGAACCAATACCCAATTCCATTAATCTCTGTACTTCTGGACCAACTGGGAACTGCTGTAATCTTCACCAAGTTGGATCTTCGCGGTGCCTACAAACTGGTCTGTATTCAAGAAGGCGATGAGTGGAAAACCGTGTTTAAAACAAAGCACGGACTACTTGAGTATTTGGTAATACCATTCGTGTCATGAGTAGCCGCATTCAACCCTTCTGGACTTCATGGTCCATGATGCACCACGGCATAAACACTGCAATTCATCCAAGATGGCCGACAAGTCAGAACCGTTGCGGTCTAGCCTTTGCGTGCAGTCGCCAGCTTCCTAGAAAACCGGCACGCCCCTGCGGCGCAGCGCTTCTCAACTCTACCCCTACGAGTTACTAGATGTTGTTCGAGTTCCCACTCTGCATTGCCGTGTATTTCTATCTTCCTTCTTTCTTCCCTGTAACCCTCTCCCTTGCAATCCTTATCTTCCTATACCCTCCTTCCTGGATTCATTGACATTTGTTCCTGGAATTCGAACGTTACCGGCTTGGCAGCCGGCTTCCACACTGGAACCCGAGGACTCGCGTTCCAGCCTGTACAAGTCACGGTCGGTGAAAAAGAAAGAAGCCTCATCTCGGAAGAACACAAGCAAGGAGAAAAAGGTGAGAAAGAAAGAGGCTTTTGACAATTCGGGCTTTGTAATGCCCCGGCCACTTTCCAGTATTTCATAAATTATATTTTTTTCGAGACATGATGGATCAATTCTTGGTTGTATACCTGGATGATAATTTGATATATTCTCCATCTTATGAACTCCATGTGTCTCATGTGTCCAAGGTCCTCCAGCGACTAAGAGAAAACAACCTATATGCGAAGCTGGAGAAATGTACTTTTCACGCTTCTGATGTTGAGTTTCTTGACTACGAGATTGCTAGTAAAGGTATCCAAATGAGTAATACCAAAGTAAAGGCTGCTCTGGAAGGGCCTATCCCCATGACCTTGAAGGATTTACAATCCTTTTTAGGATTCGCCAATTTATATAGGCGTTTCATTCACAACTCTCTACCATTGTGGCTCCATTGACAGCCCTTACCAGTAGTAAGAAGTCCTTTCTTTGGGATACCAAGGCCGAAACTGCATTTTTGGCGCTCAAGTCTGCTTTCACTTCTGCTCCTATTCTTCAACATCCTAACCCGGTTCTTCCGTTCGTTGTGGAGGCAGATGCTTCGGATGTTGCACTGAGGGCCGTTTTGTCTCAGGAATGTCCAGACTCCAGCGGTTTGCATCCAGTCGCTTACCATTCTAGGAAGTTAACACCCTACGAAATTAACTATACCATCACTGAGAGAGAATTATTGGCAGTCAGAGACGCCTTCCTTGTCTGCAGACACCACTTATTGGGTACTTCACTGCTGGTTCAGGTATACACAGATCACCGCAATTTGTTGGTCCTACAATCTGTCAAGTGCACTACTGCTGGACATGCAAGATGACATGAGTTTCTCTCCATGTTTAATTTTATCATCACATATCGCCCCGGCTCCTTACATACTAAGGCTAGCGCTTTGTCTCGTATGCATCAGGTCTCAGTCCCTTACAGGACTAATGTACCCTTGTTGCTTCCTCATCAGGCCGTTTGCAGCTGTACTTTGCAACCTACACTTCGTAGTGATCTCCAAGATTGGGTTCATACCTCTCCTTCGGAGATTGGTACCTACAAGCTGGACGTTATACGTTCAATACCATACGCACAAGGAAGGGTATTTTTGACGGATCATTCCAAGCAGTGTAAAGCCATGAAATGGTGTCATAATTATTTGGTGGTAGCACACCCTGGTATAAAAAAGACGCTGGACCTGTTACAGCGATGGTGTTGGTGGCCCACGATGAAGAAAGATGTCACCGAGTATGTTACAACGTGTGCGGTATGTGCTCAATGTAAGGGGCTTAACACCAACCGGTAGGCCTTTTGCAACCTCTTTCAATTCCAGAACACCCATGGTCCATGGTCTCTATGGATTTTGTGGTACATTTGCCACCGGTTGACGGCTATGATACAATATGCGTTATCATTGACTATCTCACTAAATTTGCCTTGTTTGTGCCTTGCTGTGGTCTTCCCTTGGCTCCTGTGCTAGCCGACCTCTTCATTAAAAATGTATTCAGGTTTTTTGGGCTCCCTTCTGTTATAGTCGCGGACAGAGGCTCTCAATTCACTTCTCGTTTTTGGCAGTCTCTCACTGGTCCTTTTGGCATCGATGATCGGTTTTCTAGTGCATACCATCCTCAAACCGATGGTCAAACTGAGCGACTCAATTCCACCATGGAACTGTTTTTGCGATGCCTTACTTTGCAGTACCAAAAATCATTGCTCTCCGTGTTAAGTATGGCTGAGTTTGCTTATAATAATTCCTATCATTCCTCAACCCGCTCTTCCCCATCTTTTGCTCTCTTTGGGAGACATCCAAGAAGCTTGCCTCTTTCCTCTGCTTTGCCACTTCACAGTCCAGCTTCCCGTTCTTGTATTCTTAATGTGCACAAGATTCAAGAGAACCTCAGGTTGTACCTCCAGGAAGCACAGGAACGCACTAAGCGTTATGCCGATGCTCATCGGTTGCCTGCTCCTTTGTATAGTGTGGCGTCTAAGGTGTGGTTGTCAACCAAGAATTTGAGTATTCCTGGTCGGAGAGCATTGCTGCCCAGGTTTGTAGGTCCTTATCCTGTTTCAGCCATCATCAATCTGGTGGCTGTTAGGCTGGATCTCCCTCAGAAATGGAAAATACATCCTGTGTTTCATGTTTTGCTTCTCAAACCTTTTCAACCAGGTACTAGGTTGCTGCCCCACCCGCAGCCCGTCCTCATCCAGGGAGAGCTAGAGTACAAAGTCAACAAGGTTCTTGACTCCAAAGTTTCCAGGGGAGTCAGATTGTACTTCGTGGATTGGAAAGGTTACGGCCCGGAAGACTGGACTTGGGAACCTGCCACGAACATTCATGCCCCTCGTCTTATTGCTGACTATTGGTCGACCAGTGGGTTCCTCCTTTGCGGGAGGGTGCTGTCACGATCCAGTGGCACACATGCATGAGAAGTCCACTACAAGACACTGCTAATACAAGGCTTCATTCTAAGCGCCTTCAGTTTCCAGTCATTCGGCGTACTTTCCCTTTAAGAAAAGTCTTCAGTGGAAAGCCAGGACACCGAGACTGGCGGTTACCATGGCAGCGGTGGCGTCCCTTACATTTGGGTAAGCTGCATAAGGGCACGTGATTTCGCCCTTATCAGCCCTTCCGGCGCTCGGCTCATCGCTTCTGAACAAACTTTCGACTACTGTTTTTCGGTCATTGTTGTTTCTTGTTGCCAACTTCTGCTTCTTGTCTATGTTTTGCCTTTTGCCCAATCCTTGGATTCTGATTCGGTTTTCTAGGAATTTTGACCCGGACTGACTTCGAACTGCTATTTGGATTTCCCTTGTTTGGTTTGACGTTTTGCATCGCAATACTTTAGAAGGCGTTTGTGGCATACCTTCCGTTCATGGTATATTGTTTACTGCTCTATCGCTCTGTCTGTCCTTACCTGAGAGGGGTTTATTCATTCCTTCTGCCTTTCCTTCACTTGGTTACCCCGGTTCTGTCCAGCCTTATCTTTTAGTTCGAACACAACATGTCATGAACCATCGGACGCGTCCTTTCTGGACTCCCTGGTCCCTGACCCATAGGGGCTTGCACTCAGCAGTACTCCCAACATGGCCGCGGAACGCTGTTTACCAGTTTCCTCGTCGTATGCACTACGTTCTATAAAGCGGACACGCCCCTGCAGCCCTGCGCGTCTCAACGCTACCGCTTGCCGTGGCTAGACGTGTGCTGCCGTAGTTCGCTTTTGCTAAATCCTTTAATTCCTGGTTCCCGGTCCCCCTAAATTCCTCCTACTTCATTCCTCCCCTTTTTGTCCTCTATTGCATCCCGGATCTCCATGCACTCGTTCCCCGAGTGCACTCTTCACCGTTTCCTGGACTTTTCCCGGACATCTGAAAGTTCCCAGGAGACGGGACGCTGAACGCACGCTGGAACCCGAGGACCTACGCACAGGGTTATACAAGACCCGAACTGTGCGAAAGAAGACTCCATCGAAGAACTCCAGCAAACAACATAGACAGGTGAGAAGGGGGAAACCTGTGACAGATACAGACGCCAACAAACTGATACAGATACGGACATGGAGACTGCAGTTCAAGACCTCATGCGCAGCATGCAAGAGTTAACCACAGAAGTTCAGAATCTCAAAGCCGAGAATGCCACATTAAAACAACTAGTCCTGTCACGTGATTCCGCGACCAAGGAAAGTGTATTGCTGGGCGAACTAGTGGATAAATATGATGGCTCATCAAAGAACCTTCGTGGCTTCCTTGATTCGTGTTTAGTGCACTTTACCTTTAAGCCCTACTACTTTTCCACCCCCAGGGCAAAGGTGGGCTTTATGATTTCGCATCTTTCCGGGAATGCATTAACCTGGGCTATGCCCTTAGTTAATTCTGGAGTGCCCAAGAACGTCTATTGGATTTCCAACAAGGGTCCCAGGATATGCTTACCTATGTAACGCGCTTTAAGCAACTGCCAAGGAAGCAGACTGGTCCTCGGAGGCCTGCTTTACCCTATTTCGGAGAGGACTAAATGAAGAGATAAAAGACGAGCTAGCCAGGGTAGCTCGCCCAGGTTCCTTCCAGGCTCTTAGGGACCTCTCTTTACAAATAGACTTTCGTATCCAGGAAAGGAAGGCGGAAAAGAAGAAAACAAAAATGCCTTACAAAAGACCTCTATAGAATCTTCCTCTAAACCCGAGCCCACTCCTGCCCCGACCACAGACCCAGAACCCATGCAACTGGGGGCCTTCCGCGGACCCATATCCCTGCAAGACTAATTGCGATGGATTCACACTATCTGTGTATGTACTGTGCCTCAGATAAACATCTTGTGAGAGAATGTCCTTTGGCCCCTCCACGGCGTTCGGGAAATGACAGCTCCCGATCCTAGATGGAGCACAGCTTCGGGAGAGAGATGTTTGCTCCACATCTATTCCATCCTTGAACTCTCCTGGACAAAACAACCTTGTGATCTTGCAGGCCTTGCTATCGCCGTCCAAGAAAGAAACTTACCCCATTCTGGCATTAGTGGATTGTGGGGCCATGGGGATTTTTATAGATCAGGATTGGGTCACTAGCCACCGAATTCCATATGAAACTCGAGACATCATGTAACCTGTAGAGGCCATCGATGGAAGACCTCTCTCTTCAGGACCCATAAACCTGCAAACCAAAGAGATCCAGCTCTCGATAAATCATCATCAAGAGGTGATCAAATTTGAAATCATAAAATCTGCCCATCATCCAATGGTACTGGGTATGCCCTGGTTACAGAAGCACAACCCATACATCAACTGTTTGTTTTGTTTGTTTATTTATTTATATTGCGCAACCAGACCCGGGGGTATAAGGGCAGCAGGATCCTTGTTTCTTGGCTCTGAACATTGTATGTCTCACTGTCTATCCCTGGATTCCTCATCAAGATCCTCTGAAGGTACGCTGACAGACCAGCAAGGCCCATTCACGGTCTCAAATATTATCCAGGTCCCCAGGGCCTATCAGGATTACACTGATATGTTTTCAACTGCCATAGTTTAAGCCCTACCCCCTCACAGACCTGAAGACTGCGCTATTGATACTGAACCCTCAGCAGTGATTCCCTTTGGAAGGATGTTCATCCTATCAGAACCAGAGAAAAGGGCCCTCCGAGAATACTTTGATACCAACCTAGAAAATGGCACCATACGACCATCCAAATCCCCGGCGGGAGCTTAGTTGTTTTTCGTTCTCAAGAAAGATACTAAGGAGCTTAGGTCTTGTCTTGATTATCGTGGTCTTAATCAATGCACCCTCAAGGACTGCTACCCAATGCCCTTAATCTCGGATATGCTGGAAGCAGTGAGAGGAGCTGTAGTCTTCACGAAATTGGATCTCAGAGGTGCCTACCATCTGATCCGTATAAAGGAAGGTGACGAATGGAAATCAGCCTTTAGAACACCCTTTGGTCACTTTGAATACCTGTTTATGTCCTTTGGACTCACCAATGCCCCAGCGGTCTTCCAACATTTTATGGACCGGGCGTTCTCCGATATGCTGTTCCTCCTCGTCATAGTTTACCTGGACGATATACTGATATACTCCAAAGACCATCTTAAGCATGAAGAGCATGTTAAGGCAGTCTTACAGTGGCTACGTGAACATTAGCTCCTGGCTAAACCTGAGAAATGCCTTTTTCATGTCTCTACTGTTCACTATCTCGGATTTGTCCTTAGTCCAGAAGGAATTGGAATGGACCACTCAAAAGTAAATTCCATACTATCCTGGCTTGTTCCAACTACTGAGAAACAAATTCAATCCTTCCTGGGGCTTGCCAACTTCTACCGGAAATTCATACTTTCCTTTTCAGAGATAGTTCAACCGTTCATTACATTGTTGAAAAAGGATACTCCCTTCCTCTGGACAGCAGCTCAAGACGAGGCGTTCCAACGATTGAAGTCGGAGTTTACACAAGCCCCCATCCTGGCTCAACCTGACATTGATCGACCTTTCCTAGTGGAGACGGATGCCTCCAACTATGACATCGGAGCAGTCCTAAAGCAGGAATTCGAGCACAAGTTAGAACACCCCATCGCTTATCTCTCACAAACCCTAACTCCTAGCGAGACCCTATTAGCCATCCATCAAGCCTTCACAGAGTGGCGTCATCTACTCCTGGGAGCAAAACATCCTGTTCAGGTCCGTACGGATCATCGGAATCTTCAAGTTCTACACTCCCTGGAATGTAGGAATAGTCGTCAAGCCTGTTGGGCCTTCTTCTTTACCCAGTACCAGTTCCAAATCCATCATGTTCCTGGAACACACAACATAATTGCTGACTCCTTATCCCGACGTCCCGATTACGAAACTCTTGAAGATCGATCCTTCCCAAAGATGTTTCCCTATACAATTTTTGTAGCCTAAGCAATCACTCTCCTGGAAGACATTCGGATTCAAACCCAGTCCTCTGAGGAATTTACTGGGAAGAATTGATGGAATCTTAAAACAAAGGACAGGTATTTGTTCAAGGATAATGGCCTGGTCATCCCCACACAGAGACTGCGACAAAGGATTACAAGCCTCTGTCATGATACCCTTCATTCAGGACATTGTGGCATTATCAACACTCTCTGTTTAATACAAAGACAGTTTTGGTAGCCAAAAATTAAAGTTGACGTCCAGCAGTACATCCAAGCCTGTGCAGTCTGCAGTCAAAACAAGCATGATAACAAGAGGCCGGCGGTCTCCTACTCCAACCAACGCTAGCAACAAGACCCTGCGAATTCATTGCTACGGACTTTATTGTGGAACTACCCACCTTCTAGGGGATACACAACTATCATGGTTACCATTGATTTATTCACTCACATGGCTCATTTTACACCCTTGTATAAACTACCATCTTCCTCAGAACTCGCTGGAATCTTCCTGGAACACATATTCCGACTTCATAGACTCCCTTCCAAGATCATATCAGACAGAGGGCCTCAATACATATCTCAATTCTGGAAAACCTATGCCGTATACTAGGAATCCAACGTGCCCTCTCCTCAGGTTATCATCCACAGACCAACAGAGCTACTGAACGTGTGAACCAAACCCTGGAGCAGTATCTTCGTTGTTTCACCACCAAGGTCCAGGACGATTGGTCACTCTTAATACCTGTGGATGAATTTGCCTACAACAATTCAGATCACTCGGCTGTCAAGACCAGCCCCTTCTTCTGCAGCCAAGGATTCCACCCTTCGGTTCTACCATCCATTCTCCCACACCCTACACCAGTTCCTACAGTCGACTCCTGGATTGAAACCCTCATCAACGTACACAAGGAAGCCAAAGAACACCTTGAAAGGGCCCGAACTAACACCAAGCACTATGCTGACTCCAAAAGAAGACCAGGACCTTCCTATGCAGTGTGTGTAAGGTCTGACTATCCTCAACTACTGCCTCGACACTTACGACCTAATAAGTTGGCTCCTCAGTACTATGGCCCCTTTTCCATAAAGGAAATCATTAACCCAGTGGCTTCTGACTCAAACTACCAGACTCCTGGAAGGGGATCCACCCAGTGTTTCACACGTCTCTAATGAAACCATACGCCCAGACCTCCCGGACTGCTCCAAGATCTACCCCTGTGGTTGTCGATGACCAGCTAGAATACGAAGTGTCCAGAATATGTGACTCCAGGTACAGACGTGGTCAGCTACAGTATCTGGTTGAGTGGAAAGGGTACCCACCCAGTGAACGCACCTGGGAACCAGTCTCAAACCTAAATGCCCCCAGACTACTTCAAAGGTACCACCTTATACACCCGGGCTAACCCGGAGGAACAGGCCTTCGGAGGAGGCATGCTGTCATGAACCATCGGACGCGTCCTTTCTTGTCCCTGACCCATAGGGGCTTGCACTTAGCAGTACTCCCAACATGGCCGCCGAACGCAGAACGCTGTTTACCAGTTTCTGCATCGTACGCACTACGTTCTATAAAGTGGACACGCCCCCGCGGCCCTGCGCGTCTCAACGCTACTGCTTGCCGTGGCTAGACGTGTGCTGCCGTAGTTCGTTTTTACTAAATCCTTTGATTCCTGGTTCCCGGTCCCCCTACATTCCTCCTACTTCATTCCTCCCCTTTTTGTCCTCTATTGCATCCCGGATCTCCGTGCACTCGTTCCCCGAGTGCACTCTTTGCCGTTTCCTGGACTTTTCCCGGACATCTGAACGTTCCCAGGAGACGTGGCGCTGAACGCACGCTGGAACCGGAGGACCTACACACAGGGTTATACAAGACCCGAACTGTGCCAAAGAAGACTCCATAGAAGAACTCCAACAAACAACATAGACAGGTGAGAAGGGGGGAAACCTGTGACACAACAACTCCAGCAAGTACGCAATCACGCGCTCCGTGGGAAAGAAGTTTTCCTCTTCGCTTGTCTACAACTGCATTGAGGAGGCAAACGTGTGCTCCGTGGGAAAAAACTTTTCCTCTTCACCTTCCTACAACTCTCGTGAGGACGTGGACGCGCGCAACGTGGGAAGACATTTTCCTTTCTTTTTTCTGTACTACAACTATAGTGAGAATGCGCGCAACGTACGAAAGACATTTTTTCCTCCTCACATCTATCCGGCAGTGTTTAACTTACTTTGGGGTCTTCATCCATATTCCCTACTTTCCAGATTCCACGGTAAACCCATTTCTAAGGGGTTCTGGAGCTCAGGGGATCTTGACTGGGACTAATCCTACTCTTGTTTCTACTGTTAGTTTTTGACCAACCACCTGCCTGTGCCTTCAGAGTTATTGATACGAAGAACCTGCGCATATTGCACAGGTCTGTATTGTTTTTGGTCTATCTTTACTATAGTCTTAGTTAAGTCATTTTGTTAACGTGTACATTGTTTCCTTACAGCTTGGTGATTCGTGGGATCCATCCATCCATCTTTCAATCAATAAGTCCCTCTGCATGTTTATTTAAGCATTCAGTGGGTCACATTGTTGGGAATAATGTATATATTACACGTGGGAGCTTTGGGCCGGCCCTGACAAGTATAGACCTTTTTATTTTGGCACAACACCACAAGGACAGCCTTGTTTTTAATTTGATGGTCGACACTTGCTCCCATCTTAGATTTAGGTTTAGCTTGGGCATTTTTCCACCCTGTATTTGCAGTTTAATAAACACCCTTGAACTGTGATCACTTGTGTCTGTCTTTTCTGTTGCAACCGTGAGTTCCTCACAGTACACAAACAATGTTCTTACTGCCCCGATGTACGGGATAGGTTAAGCAGTGTTTTGTTAAATGCTATCCCTCAAAAACAAGGGGACAACAAATATTACAAGGCTATAACAGCTGTTATATACGGTACACCCTTGAAAAAAAGGATGGGATGGCTTCCAAAAAGAGTCACAGCGTAAGCCTATGATGTTCTCCCCACCCCAATACAATGGATAGTTCCAGCAGTACTTTGTTAAATGTTAAGCCTCAATAATAAGGGGGATACCAAATATTACAACACTAAATCAGCTATTATATTTGGTTTCCCCAGAAAAAAAGGACAGGGTGACATCCAGAAGTAGTCACAGTGTACACCTATGATGTACTCCTCTCCCGAATACAACAGATAGTTCAAGCAGTGTTTTGTTAAATGCTAACCCTCAAAATCAAGGGGATACCAAATATTACAACAATCTATCAGCTGTTATATTTGGTATCCCCAGAAAAAAAGGATGGGATGACTTCGAGAATGAGTGACAGTGTAGAATTATGATGTGTCCTCCTCCCCAATACAAGGGATAGTTCAAGAAGTGTTTGTTAAATGCTAACCCTCAAGATCAAGGGGATACCACATATTATAACACTATATTTAAGTTTTTTATTTTATTTATTGAATTCTTGTAAAGCGCAGCACGCCCACAGGCCTCAGAGCGCTACACAAAAACAAAGGCTTACAAACAATATAGACATAATACATATAAACAATACATAGGGACCACCCAAATACAGCAGGAAATTCTAAATCAAAAACATATAAATAATTAGGTGTCAAACTATAAGTCTTAAATTTGAGGATCCCATTCGCAAATATTTACAGATACTTAAGAACCCAGGCAGATTACTGGCACCACACCAGGTGCCCGTTCTTTGTTTCTTAACGCTTCCCGTGATTCTCGCTCACAGGGTTCATCGACATTAGTAATTATAAAATTCCTGTGGTCAGCGACCAGGTCTCTGATTGGGTCATCCTAGACATATAGGACTTTTTTTGAGCATAAACTCTGAAGATTAGCAGGTTTGGGAACCGTACCCACAGACCCAGTCATGCCAATCCTGTACGACTCCACTGTTCTGATAGAAGCAGGAGGTACAATGTAAGTAGCCTGTGAAGACTTAGATCTGGTGGTAGCTGCCGCAGTAAAGATGGACATTGCTGCCGTCGTTGCAATATAGTTTTTTCATGCAGACAGATCCAAAGTGACTTGAACCTAATTATCAGAGTGTTCGACCGGCAAGTCAGTTTGGCAAAAACTGTCCACTTTATTATAGACCTCATCTGCTCCTGAAAGCACATGGGAATCAAAAAGCCAGAGTTTTGCAGGTTTAGACAAATGTTGACTCTTGACAAGTTCCTGAACCTGTTCCAACCATATCATAAATTCGCTGGAATTGGCACACTTATTAAGTTCAAAAATGGTTTTAGCCTGAAAGAGCTTCCATGTCTCAGGCATGAGAATTTGCTCACAATACAAATCCGCAGATGGAACATGGTCAAGATTGATGGAGGAACTGACTTTATCCAGAGAATATATTCCCTTAGCACCACCATTTTCTGCGTATTTACCGGGGGAGAAGCCCCCGCCAAGGAAACAGTGGCCTTCTCAAGGGGACTATCAGGGGGGCACTACCCAAATCAAAAGGCAACACCGGGTGAGAAGCAATAGAAGACGCCTCAACAGACAAAGCTATGGCATGTGCAGGGCCATTGATGATGTTAAGAGGCAGATCAGTGAATTTAGCATAGAGTTTCTGTCTCTTATGCAGGTTAGAAGCCATGACTTCAGAGATGCGATATTTACAGGGCACTGGAGACATATCTGCAGCCTTTAAGGACATGGCCCCCTGTTTTAACAACATCAAAGCGTGTACAGCTGGGGACCCGAGATTCAAGGGCTTGTGCAGAGAGAGCTGTGACATTATGCAGATCAAATATGCGGAGGCAAGAAGCCACTCATTGGTCTGGAAGAATAAAACGCACCACACATGTGTAGGTTAGATGTATGCAGCAACAACAAAAGCCTGACAGGCTTACCACCCCTCAACAGTCCATTGAAGAGGCCGTAGGGGAGCCGGGGGCTCACTCAAGCGCCTCCAGGCACGGTGATAAGGAAAGAGGCAGCCCGGCACCTAGAGCCTGGAACCTGAAATGCCAGGAGAGCCTACTCGCCTGCTCGCCCGCTTACCCAAGCGGCAAAAACGCTACCACGGCTGCAGCCGCAGGGGTGCTGAAGATCGAGCCAAAGCAACAGGTCAGAATACCTGGAGAGTTAGAGGGAGGGACCCACTTACGTGCCAGAGAGACGTCAAGCTGCGCTGCTATGTGGAGCGTCACAGCCGCTTCCGACATCCAGCCTACTCTGCGATGCTCTGGAACAGAGTAGCTGTTATATTTCGTATCCCCAGAGAAAAAGGTTAGAGGACTTACAGAAGGAGGCATACTGTAGGCAAATGATGTACCCACTGTCCCAATACAAGGGGTACTTCAAGAAGTGTTTTGTTAAATGTTAACCCTCAAAATCAACGGATACCAAATATTACAACACTAAATTATATAATATATTTGGTATCCCCAGAAAAAAGGATGGGTGTACTTAAAGAAGGAGTCACAGTGTAGACAAATAATGTATCCACCGCCCGATACAAGGGATAGTTCATGCAATGCTTTGTTAAATGTTACCCCTCAGAATCAATCAAGGGAATACGAAATATTACAACCCTATATCAGTGATTATATTTGGTATTGCCAGACATAAAAGGGTCGGACGGCTTCCAGAGAGAATCATAGTGTAGACAAATGATGTACTCACCTCCCTGATACAAGGCATAGTTCAAGCAGTATTTTTGTGAATGTTAACCCTCAAAGTAATGGGGATATGAAATAATAACGCTTATAATGGGCAGTTGAAGTTGGCATTACCCAAAAAACACGATAGAAGGACTCCAAGAAGGATAATATGGTGTAGACCAATACTCTAAGCACCTATACAATTCAAGGCCAAATAAAGTGACATTGTGTTAAAAGTTAACCCTTGAAATCAAAGGGATACGGAATACTACAGCACTGAATCAACTTCTGTATTTAGCATCCACATAAAAAAGTATGATGGAAAGGCTCCAAGAAGGAGAGCATAGTGCAGGCACATACTATGATACACTACCAAATACAAGGCATTGAAAAGCTGTGTTTTGTTAAAGGAGAGCCCTTGAAATCCATAAGATACAAAATACTACATCAGTATATTAGCTGTTATAGTTGTTATCCCTTTAATAATGGATGGGAGGAGTCCAAGAAGGACAATATAATACAGACACATACAGTACTCCCCTCCCTAATTCAGTCTCATGCAAGTGATATATTACAGAATAGGCCTCAAAATCAAAGGGATGCCAAATATGACAACGCTACATCAGCTGTTAAATTTGGTATCCCCAGGAAAAAGGATGGAATGACTTCCAGAAGGAATCACAGTGTAGGCGTATGATGTACTCCCCTCCCCAATGCAAGGGCTATTACAAGCAGTGTTTTGGTAAATGCTAACCCTCAAAATCAAGGGGATACCAAATATTACAAAGCTATATCAGCTGTTAAATTTGGTATCCCCAGGAAAAAGGCATGGAATGACTTCCAGGAGGAGTCACAGTGTAGAATTATGATATACCACCCTGCCCAATACAAGGGATGGTCCAAGCAGTGCTTAATTAAATGTTACACCTCACAATCAAGGGGATGCCAAATATTACAACACAATATTAGCTGTTATATTTGCTATCCCCAGAAAAATAAAATGGGATGCCATCTAGAAGGAGTCATAGTGTACATCTGTGATGTACTCCCCTCCCCAATACAACGGAACGTTCAAGCCGTGTTCTGTTAAATGCTAACCCTCAGAATCAAGGGATTACCAAATATTACAACACTATATCAGCTGTTATATTTCGTATCCCCAGAAAAAAGGATGGCAAGACTTACAGAAGGAGGCATAGTGTAGGCAAATTATGTACTCACCGCCCTGATTGAAGGGCTAGTTCAAGCAGTATTTTGTTAAATGCTAACCCTCAAAATCAAGGGGATACCAAATATTACAAAGCTATATCATCTGTTAAATTTGATATCCCCAGGAAGAAAGGTTGGGATGACCTCCAGAAGGATTCACAGTGTAGACTTATGATTTACTCCCCTCCCCAACACAAGGGAACGTTCAAGCAGTGTTTTGTTAAATGCTAACCCACAAAATCAAGGGGATACCAAATACTACAACACTATATCAGCTGTTATATTTTGTATCCCCAGAAAAAAGGATGGCAGGACTTACAGAAGGAGGCGTAATGTAGGCAAATGATGTACTCACCGCCCTGATACAAGGGCTAGTTCAAGTAGTGTTTTGTTAAATCCTAAGCCTCAAAATCAAGGGGATACCAAATATTACAAAGCTATATCAGCTGTTAAATTTGATATCCCCAGGAAAAAAGGATAGAATGACTTGCAGAAGTCGTCAGTGTAGAATTACGATGTACTCTCCTCCCCAATACAAAGATAAGATAAGCAGTGCTTCATTAAATGTTACACCTCAAAATCAAGGGGATACCAAATATTACAACACAATATCAGCTGTTATATTTGGTATCCCCAGACAAAAGGGCAGGATGACATCCAGAAGGAGTCACAGTGTACACCTTTGATGTACTTCCCTCCCCAATACAAGGGATAGTTCAAGCACTGTTTTGTTAAATGTGAACCATCAAAATCAAGGGGATACCAAATAATACAACAGTCTATTAGCTGTTATAGTTGGTATCCCTACAAAAATGGATGGGCAGACTCCAAGAAGGACCATATAATACAACAACATACAGTACTCCCCTCCATAATTCAGTGTCAATTCAAGTGATATATTATACAATAGGCCTCAAAATCAAGGGATACCAAATATTACAATGCTACATCAGCTGTTAAATTTGGTATCCCCAGGAAAAAAGGATGCAATGATTTCCAGAAGGAATCGGAATCACAGTGTAGGTGTATGATGTAATCCCCTCCCCAATACAAGGGCTAGTTCAAGCAGTGTTTTGGTAAACGCTAACCTTCAAAATCAAAGGGCTACCAAATATTACAGAGCTATATCAGCTGTTAAATTTGGTATCCCCAGTAAAAAAGCATATAATGATTAGAAGAAGTCACAGTGTAGAATTATGATGTACTCCATCCCCAATGCAAGGGATAGTTCAAGCAGTGCTTCATTAAATGTTACACCTCACAATCAAGGGGATACCAAATATTACAACACAATATTAGCTGTTATATTTGGTATACCCAGAAAAAAAGGACGTGATGACATCCAGAAGGAGTCGCAGCGTACACCTATTATGTACTTCCCTCCCCAATACAAAGGATAGTTCAAGCAGTGCTTTGTTAAATGTTACACCTCAAAATCAAGGGGATACCAAATATTACAACACAAAATCAGCTGTTATATTTGGTATTCCCAGAAAAAAAACAGGATGACATCCAGAGGAGGCACAGTGTACACTATGATGAACTCCCCTCGCCAATACAAGAGTAGTTCAAGCAGTGTTTTGTTAAATGCTAACCCTCAAAATCAAGGGGATACCAAATATTACAACACTATATCAGCTGGTATATTTTGTATCCCCAGAAAAAAGGATGACAGGACTTACAGAAGGAGGCGTAGTGTAGGCAAATGATGTACTCACCGCCCTGATACAAGGGCTAGTTCAAGTAATGTTTTGTTAAATGCTAAGCCTCAAAATCAAGGGGATACCAAATATTACAAAGCTACATCAGCTGTTAAATTTGATATCCCCAGGAAAAAAGGATAGAATGACTTGCAGAAGTCGTCACAGTGTAGAATTATGATGTACTCTCCTCCCCAATACAAAGATAAGTTAAGCAGTGCTTCATTAAATGTAACACCTCAAAATCAAGGGGATACCAAATATTACAACACAAAATCAGCTGTTATATTTGGTATTCCCAGAAAAAAAACAGGATGACATCCAGAGGAGGCACAGTGTACACTATGATGAACTCCCCTTGCCAATACAAGAGTAGTTCAAGCAGTGTTTTGTTAAATGCTAACCATCAAAATCAAGGGGATACCAAATATTACAATGCTACACCAGCTGTTATATTTGGTATCCCCAGACAAAAAGGATGGGAGGATTTCGAGCAGGCGTCACAGTGTAGAATTATGATGTACACCCCTCCCCAATACAATACCAATTTAAGTGGCCTTTTGTTAAACATTAGCTCATGAAATTAAAGCAGCACCAAATATGACATGTTATGTTATATGGTAGTCGTATAGCGCTTACTGCCATTAGTATGGACTAGAAGCGCTGTGAGGTTAAATGCCCTTTGGAAGACCGTAATCTGATGATTGAGAAGTGATGAGGAGTTGTAAAATGCATGTGTGCTTTTATAGCTATTACAAAGGTAGCTTACGTTGGCAGTGGCTAGGTCCATAACAGCAGCATGTGATTATCAGTAGGTGGGGGCCGGTGCTATGAAAGTATCGAATGAGTCAGAGGAGTCATGAGAGTCACTACGAGTCAAGCTATGTGAGATGGCTGGACTTTTGCATGCGACTCAGCTGTATTCTACTTGAAAAAGCTACTTGGTCCAAGGGTGTTCATAGGCGTTGCAAGGATTGTCTAACAAGTGGGGCCTGAAGCTAATAAAGTTGGACTCACCCCAGTGACATTAACACCGCTCAGGCCCCACCCTGTCTACGCCTCTGAGGTGATGTGCGTTTAGGCTATGTGTATTGCAGTTGCTTGTGGCTGTGCGGGCCGATCCCCCGCAGGGGCACAGCTGTATTTCCTTGGATGGAGTGCACGAGGGTCTGGTTGTGGTAGACTTAAAACCTAGATAGATTTATTCTTGCAGAGCATATCATGTTTATTTTATTTTTATTTTATTTTATTACATTTGTTATACGCCCAGACCCGGGGGTATCACCTGCGTAGTTACAGACAATGGGATAATGCAGTCTTAGAATGAACATAGAGGTGTAAAGGTATAACAATCAAAAATGTACAATAATAGGAATCAATAATATACACTAATATACAAAGCAGTCAGGTAAAATAGTTGATTGGAGGGGATTAGTGCACTGGTTCAGTTCGAACTTGTTGAAGAGCCAAGTCTTCAAAAGGCTTTTGAATTTGGGGAATGAGGTTTCATTCATAATGTGGGTAGGAGGTAGCGCATTCCAATGTCTGGGGGCCAGTGTTTTGAAGCTGCTGCCCCCTGCTTTCTCTCTTTTGTATCTGGGGGTTTCAAGGAATGCGTTTTTGTTGGACCTGAGGAGTCTGGTCTGGGGCTTCATCATGACTGTGTTGTTGAGGTATTTGGGCGCTTTGTTAGCCCTGCATTTGTGGGTGATGCTCAGGGTTTTAAATAGAATTCTGGCTTGTATGGGGAGCCAGTGGTGGTCTCTTCTGGTGTTGGATATATGTTCAGATTTTTTGATGCCTAGAGCTGCTCTGAGGGCTTTGTTTTGCATGAGTTGAAGTTTAGCTATGTTGGCTTTGGAGGTGCCAAGGAATAGGATATTACAATAGTCTAGCTTAGAGAGTATGAGTGCTCTGGCTAGAGTAACACAGTTGTTGGTAGAGAGGAATTTACGGCTGAGGGAGATGAGTTTAGAGGTGTAGGAAGTGGATGAGGCTAATGTGTTTACTTGTTTAGACATGGATAGTGTGGCATCTAAGTACACGCCGAGGGTCTTGACTTGTTTAAGAACAGGGATTATGGTTCCATCGATGGTGAATGATTTAAAGGCGGGCTCAAGGGTGTTGATTTTGCTGGAGGAGCCTAGTATGAGGAGCTCGGTTTTGTCGTCGTTGAGACAGAGGCTGTTGTTAGCCATCCAGTTTTGGATGAGTGAGTAGATTTGGTTAACCAGGAGGGAGTCTTGTTCATGGTTGCCTGAGAGAGGAATGAGGATTTGGGTGTCATCGGCAAAGTTAGTATAGATGACACCCAGGGCATCCAAGGCTGCAAATAATAGCTTGGTGTAGGCATTATACAGAGTGGGGGATAGGCAGGAGCCTTGCGGCAAACCTGCAGGGACAGACACTGGGTCTGCTGATTCTTTGCCGATGGATACTCTGGAAGTCCTGTCAGCCAAGAAGGATTTGATCCAGTTGGTAGCGTTCTGAGTTAGGTTGAAGTTGTTTGCTAGAGTGTTACAGAGTTTGTCGTGGTCAACCAGATCGAAGGCCGCTGAGAGGTCCAAGAGCATCAGAAGGCAGAGTTTACCTGCTTCTCTGGTGGCATCCATTTGGATCTTCAGATCAAGGAGGGCTGTCTCTGTGCTATGGTTGGGACGGAAACCTGACTGGCGGTCTCCTAGTAGGTGATGTTGTTCCAAGTGGTTCTGAATTTGGCAGTAGGCTATTTTGTCGATTATTTTTAGGAGAAATGGGACCGTTGTAATGGGTCGGTAGTTAGTGGGTATTGTTGGGTCCAGGGAAGGTTTTTTTAGAAGTGGTGTCACCCAAGCTTTTTTGATACTGGTGGGGACTGTGTTTGTGAGGAAGGAGGCATTAATGAATTCAGTGATGATAGGTGTGAGAGTGGGGGCGCATAGTTTCACTAGATGGGATGGGAATTGGTCTTCCTTGCAGTTGGAGGCTTTGAGTTTCATTATAGTGTCGAAAACTTCTTTGTTAGTCACTGGTGAGAATTGGAATGGGGGACCAGTAGTGGCCTTTGAGATGGTCGTTGATATGGTGGGTGGAGTTTTGTCAGCTAGGAGTGTTTTTTTACTATCGATTTTATTTTGTAGTAGGAGGATTTTGGATGAGAGTGCGTTTTGAATGGTGGTGCACCAGTCTTTGCTAGCGTTTGAAGGTGCTGAGATTTGACAGGGGTTTTCGAGCTCTCTAAGAATGGTAAAGAGTTCTTTGCTGTCTGAGGACGCGTTAGCAATGCGGAGGTTGAAGGCATTGGCTTTTTGAGTGATTATTGCTGATTTGTAAGTTTTGTTGGCTTCAGCAAAGGCTGATGCCGATTCTGGGGTGTTGTTTTTCTTATGGAGGTGTTCAAGTGATCTTTTTGTGCGTCTTAAGGCTATAAGATCTTCATTAAACCAAAAGCAGGAGCGTTTATCAGGTCTACGGGTTTTAGTGGTGATGGGTGCAAGTAGGTCGATAGTTTGGGTGAGGCATTGTTGGTATTGTTCTGCTAGATAGGAGGGGTTGTTGGTGCCTAGAACCATATGGGCAAAGGAGGCACTCAGGGCTGGAGTGAGTTTGTCGGAAGAGAGCTTTTTGATATTTCTAGTCTCAAATGTTTCTGTTTTTTTAGGGGTGATGTGTTCGGTACTGGCATTGTCTATGGTGAAGTTAATTGCATAGTGGTCTGACCAATTGACTGGGAGGATGGAGTCAATGGTGACTAGAGAGTTAAGAGTGAGAAGCCAGTCTAAGGTTCTTCCTTTTGAGTGGGTGGGTTTATCTACCAGTTGTATGAAGTTCATCTCTGACATGGCTGTATAAAATGTAGATGCTTCTGAGTCGAGGGGGTCATTGTATCCTAGGTTAAAGTCACCGAGGACTATGCATTTGGTTTTAGGCTTGATGAGGGGCGTTAGGAGTAGTGGGATGTCCAAGTCAGGGTGTGTGTTTTTGTTGGGTGATCTGTACACCACTAGTAGGTTGGTGGTACTTTTGGGGTTGGAGGTATACTTGACTAGTAGGAGTTCATAACCTTGTATCTGTTCTATTGGGCATGCTCTGATTTCCAGGGTGGTTTTGGCTACTATGGCAACTCCACCTCCTTGGGTATTTGTCCTGTCTGTTCTCAGGATGCTGAATCCTGGGGGAATAGCAAGGGCTAGAAGTGGTCCTGCTGCTGGGTGAAGCCAGGTTTCAGTGACCACCAGCATATCAAGGTGTTGGTCTTCAATGAGGTCATGGATATCTATAGCATGGGCACCTAGTGAGCGGGCATTGATGAGTGTAGTTTTGAGGGTGGAGGTAGGGGCAGGGGGTGGTGTGTTACCTTTGATGGGGGAAGAGTCAGTGGTTTTGTTATTGGTTTGGTGTTTGAGTGGTGCGTTGTGGAATCTTTTGTGTTGGAAATTAGTGGGCGTGGTGTTTAGTTTGGTCAGTGTATTGGGTGAAGTGGTGAGTGAGGTAGCTCGTAGGGACATTTTGGTTCTAGACATGAGTCTATTGAGTCTTTCAATGCCCAGGATGGGTGTGGTTGTGTCATTAATGCAGATGGGTATGGTGTGATTGTATGTAGGCGGGTTGGGACTAAGGCACGGGATGTCTGAGCTTGCTACCTTCTTGATGGTGATGGGCGTAGTGTGGGCCTGAGGAGATGGTATGGGGAAAGGGGGGAGTGTGGGGAGGAAAGGGGTGGGGCAGGGGATGGGGAAGTGGCGTGGACAACCTGGTCTAACTAATCCATCGCCAACCTTGATGAAGTGTCCTCTGGTGCATGGTATAACATTAGGGACATACAAAAAGGGAACATGATGATGGTGAGGAGTGTTAGCATTATATTAGTGGGTGCTGGGTGGGTAGAGCTAGAGTTCAGTGAGCTGTCTAGGCACCTGGACTGGGAGCAATAATCCAGTGCAGGCAGGCAGTGCTCTAATGCAAACACAGCATCAGCCTGGGTAGCTAGTAGGGTGCAAGGGCAGTGGGTCAGCTAAATTTGATTATAGTAATCAGGGCACAAGAGTAAAGGTCGCTAGCGGGGTGCACAGGCAGTGGGTCACCTAAAATTGATATTGGCAATCAGGCAGAGAAGCATAGGTCACTAGCAGTATGCACAGGCAATGGGTCGCCTAAGTTCGATTTTAGCAATTCAGGGCACGAAGTATAGGTAGCTAGCAGGGTGTACAGGCAATGGGACACCTAAATTCGATTTTAGCAATTCCAGGCACAAAGCATAGCAGGGTGCACCGGCAATGGGTCACCCAGATTCAATATTGGCAATCAGAACAGAGGAGCATAGGTCATTCACAGGGTGCACAGGCAATGGGTCACCTAAAATCGATTTTAGCAATTCAAGGCACAAAATATGGCAGGGTGCACAGGCAGTGGGCCACCTAAATTCGATATTGGCGATTCAAGGCACAAAACATAGCAGGGTGCACAGGCAGTGGGTCACCTAAATTCGATATTGGCGATTCAAGGCACAAAACATAGCAGGGTGCACAGGCAGTGGGTCACCTAAATTCGATATTGGCGATTCAGGGCGTACTAGCATAGCAAGGTACACAGGCAATGGGTCACTAGCAGAATGCACAGGGGGTGAATGAGTAACCTAGAGTCGAATTTAGTTAGTATAGTGAGGAGTTGCATTATATAGCAAACTGGGGATTGTGCTTTGCTAGAGGAGGGGCTGTGTGTGGGAACATGGAGGTATAGAGTTCCAACTAATAGTCCAACTAATAGTCGATTATGCGGCACGGTAGCAGTAGTAGCTTACCTAGAGCGGGGAGGGCAGAGGTGCGGGTCCCATGCTCCTTTTGTGCTGATCCAAGGCTGATTTTCCACACTGTCGGGAGTGGGGCTGGTTCCAGGAGCGCCACAGAGCGCAAACAGGAGCAAACAGGCTCGACTGGCCTTAAGAGGCCTTCGGATGGCTGTAGGTCCAGTTTGGAAGTGCTATGTCGCCCCTATTTTCTTCTCCTGTGCTTCCAGTTTCCTGGGAAGAAGTGGGTGAATGGTTCGCGCCCGAGTGATCTGACTAACACTGTTAGGGTGCCGATGGGAAGTGTCAGGTCTTGAGAGCCTTCCTGAAGGCGAGCCAGTCCTCTATGCGGTGGATAGTTAGTGGAAGTGAGTTCCAGATGGTGGGTGCTCGGACATTAGCTATTATATTTGGCATGCCCACAAAAGAGGAAAGGATACGAGGGCTGTTCAAGCACCATTTTTGTTGAATGTTTGCCGTTGAAATCAAGTGGATAGCAAATATTACTGCGCTGAATTTGCTGTTATAGTTAGATGGTAGGACTCCAAGAAAGAAAATATCATGCAGGCATTTTCTGTACTTACTCTCCAATACAAGGCCATATTATCTGGTGTTTTGTTCAATTTTAAACCTCAATATCAAAGGGATACTAAATATCGCTGCACTGAATTCTTTATTATGTTAGCAACCCCATGTAAAATGGCTGGGAGCACTCGCTTCCATGGGGCTTGGGCCTTGAATTAGATTAGTAAGGAGTCAATCAGCACACATGTTTTTGGGTATACAGTGAATATAACAAAATGAAAATAACGAATAGCTTTTTTTACTAAAAATAAATAATGGAAAGGTTTCACATTCAATTCATGTTTGGTGGATTGGGTAAGGGATTTTAAAAGGTGGGGAGGGTTTGCGGGTGGAGAAATAAGGCTACGGAAGCAGGGTGCTTGAGGGGGACCCCCAATTGAAAAACAAAACAAAATCGAAATGTTTTCGTTATTTTAGTTAAATCGTAATTTTTTCATTTGTTTTTATCACATGGAACCATGTTTTTGAAATGCATGCTGCATACTCTGTAGCAATACCGCTAAATTCTTAACAAGGTCATTGGCCCTCATTACGAGTTCGGCGGTTACCATGCCGCTATTGGCGGCATGGCTGCCGCCGAAATCGCATCGGGGTCCTCGGAATGAGGACTTACCGGGCCATTCCGAGTTCGGAAGGCCCGGTAATTCCACCCTCCAACGACCCGGACACGGTCCTTCCCCATTCCCATTTCAGCCCCCATAGGGCTGAATGGGAATGGGAGAGGGAGCAAACAACGGGCCTTTACGAGATGGCCCGTTGTTTGCTCCCTCTTCCCCTCTCGGGACCCGGTAAGCACGCCCAGGCGTGCTTACCGTGTCCCGCGAGGAGAACTCGTAATGCGGCGGTACGGAGTAAACGGCGCTGGCACCTTTTACGGCGTCATTCACTCCGTACCGCCAGGGTCGTAATGAGGACCATTGTATTGTCTGCTTAATTAAGGCACTATATTGGCTACTATATTTGGCATCCCAACAACAAAATGATGAGAGGACTTGAAAGAAGAATATTGTGCAGGCCCATACTCCACTGCCTCCACCCCCAAATACAATGGAGGTTCAAGCAGCATTTTGATAAATGTTAACCTTTGAAATCAAGGAGATACCCCATATTACAGCAATGAATCAGCTGCTATAGATAGCATTCACCCAAACATGGATGACAGGACTCCAATCAGGAGAGTAAAATGCAAACACATCCACTGTTCACCTCCCCAATTCAAGGGCAAATTAAGTATATTTGTAAACATTAACCCTCGAAATTAAGGGGATACCAAATAATACAGGACTGAATAGGATATCATAATTGCTTTTCCCCGAAAAATGGATGGGAGACCTCCAAAAAAGAGAAAGGAAAAGTTACTCACTGCAGGGAATTCTGTATTTCTAGTCAATGCCCCTTTTCCTCCATAGTTATGGGAGTTCCTGCCCAGCGGGAATGCGACTGGAGCTATGGCAAGACCAAGCGCTCTTCCCCTTTAAGTAGTTAGAGAGCGGAGCGGACCATGTGCATGTAGCGCTACCACGCCCTATGCCCTGCCTCCTGCGCTCTTCCCCCTCAGTCTCTGACCCACCAAGAGGACTGGGAGGACCTATTTAACTAGCTTAGGTGGATTGAGGGATGGTGGATGGAGTAAAGGGGACATTGCACTAGGAGTACAGTAGTCGCTACATTGGGCAACTTTTCCTTATTCTTTCATCCCATCCTCTTTCCTCCATATTTATGGGGAAGTATAAAACACTACTGTAACCCAGGGAGGATGCATCTACACTGTTGCAAAGATATTCCTTACGACTGCTTGTCTGAATCGGGCATGAACCCTGAAGCTTGAATCCACTGTCCTGTTTACAGAAAGCTGAAGGGGAAGCCCATATCTTTGCTTTGCATATGGCCTCCGAGGGTATGTGACGTTGGAAGGCTACTGCCGTGTTCTTAGCTCTCGTCAAGTGGGCATGCAGGTCTTGGAGGGATTTTGCCCTGCACTTGGTAAGCGAGAGAAATACATAAGACTATTAATCTGGCTATAGTGGTTTTAGCCACCTACCATGATGTACCCCATCAAAGGTGAAAAACAGTCTGTCTGGGGACCTTTGAAGCCTAGCACTCTCGATAAAACACCCAAAGGCCCTTCGAACCTCCAAACAATGGAGAAATGTATCTGCTTCTGTTTGAGGTTTTGGGAAAAATACTGGTACGGACATTTCTTGGTTTATGTGGTCAGTAAGACCACTTTGTCTCTGTTTGAGGAGAGGTAGGGCTCCTCAATGGATGAAACCTGCAGTTCACTGATAGGACGGGCTGTGGTAATTGCAACTAGAAAAGATGTTTTCCATGTCACCAGATGTATATAAAGACTATATTCAGATCCCAGTTCACAATAGAATGTTGTGCAAGAGGAAAAAGATGGGCAAGTCCCCCAAAGTGTCGTTTGATGGCTGGATTGGCACAGGAGACCAACTTATCCTTATTTGAGAGGTATGCCCCGATAGCCACCAGATACAGTCTGTCTGATGAGACTTGAGTGCTAATTTCTATAGTCATGGAGAAATCCTTTGGGCCTCATCACGAGTCTGGTGGTAACCCATAAATACGGCAGTAGCGCTATTACCGCCACATTTAAGCGTCTGCCAGATCATGGGCTTGGCGGATTCGCCCCCAGCTCTGGGCTGGTGGCAAATCTGCCTGAAATGTACTGATTTTCGCCGCTAATACCTCCGGCGGGAAATCCGCCGGTGGTAATAGAGCAAAAATCCCCATTGGGCCCAATGGGGAATGAGGAATTCCCGAATGGGCCCAATGGGGAATGAGGAATTCCCGAATGGGCCCGATGGGGAATGGGAACCAACCATTCAACCAAACCCGTGATCCAGCGCTAATAGCGCTGTGGGGTTTGGCGGTAGCGCTATTAGCCCCGGTGGTAATAGCGCCGTGGCTACTGCCCAACTTGTAATGAGGCCCTTTGTGTTAATTTGGAGTAGGTTTCTTCTTTAGCTAAGTGATAGGGTGCGGGAGAGTAAAACAACCATGACACTAGGTTGTGTTAACAATTAGAGAGACAAACGGGTGTCCACAAGCTTGTTGAACACTCCCGCCCCCCGCACACCTAATTTTATTGTGATAAAATCAACATTTCAAACCGTCTAGCTAATTACTCATGGATGCCTGTCATATTTAACTTTATAGAAATAATTTCACTTCAATAGTTTTATTTCATCCGACTAACTCAAGTTTAACCAATCCCCAAAACACATAGAGCAACTTATATGATGCATGGATTACTGATTTGCGAATCTTGATCATTAATTGTGTACAATATATTGTGTTGCAAAACAATATTTTTACATAAATATTTGCGATTGTTGATATATGAAAACTACTGAAGTGAAATTATTTCTATAATAGGCATCCATAAGTAATTAGCCAGACGATATGAAATGTTGATTGGATCACAATAACATTAGGTGTGCAGGGGATGGGAGTGTTCCACAAGCTTGTGGAAACCTATTTGTCTCTCTGATGAGACTAGTCCCAGAGTGAACAATACGTGTGAAGAAGAAAAGGATGTCGTCTATGGATGCCTGTAGACGATCCCTTAACTTTCCCAGCATTCAATGGCAAAAAAGGAAACTATTTTCCTTTGTGCTGGGATCACAACCAAGGCTTCTGGGATGCCCCAATTACCTCTAGGTTGTTGTCCAATAATCCCAAGTGAGCATCGATCAATGTTTCAGGTGTGAGAGTGCCAAATGAAGTGATCATGGGCAAATGTCTATTACTTTCCCCCTTGCTGGTGAAGCAGGTCTGGAATGACCAAGAGAAGGAGAGGTGGTTCACTTGCAATAAGTAGTAGCTCTGAGAACCAATGCCTGTTCGGCCAATGGGGGGCTATTAGGAGATGTTCGCAATGACTGGAGGCTCTGAACTTCTGCAAGACTTTCGGTATCGGAGGGAGAGGGGGAAATGCCTATGCAAACTGGTTGTTCTGTGTGACTGGCAATGCATTTCCCAGGGAATGTTTCCCTTTCTCCTGACATGAGGAATAATGAAGACACTTGTTCAGTTCCATCGTGAATAGATCCACTGGGGGAATACCTCTGGAGGTAAAGATCTCCCTGAGGACCTGCTTGCTCAACTCCCATTTGAAATTGGTGCTTAGCTCGTCTGATGGAACATTGTCGGTTCCTGCTAGATGAGTTGCTTGTGGCAGTATGCTGTTAATCCATGCCCACTCCCATAAGTGCACAGCGAGGGCACATAGTTTCCCCGACCTGGTGCCCTCCTGCTGGTTGATGTAGAACATCGTTGCCACGTTGTCCATCAGTATAAGGATATTGGAGATCTCTATCACTGGCAAGAATGCCTGCAAGGATAGGAAGGGCACCTTCAATTCCAGGAAATGCATTTGTTTCCGAGAGTCTTCCTCATTCCACTTGTTGTGGACTTGAAGATCTGCCAAGGTTGCTCCCCACCCTGATAGGGAAGAGTCTGTTGTGATGGTAAACTGGTGAGGAAGATCCTGGAATGCAGTGCCTATTCAGAGGCTCCTGTGATTTGCCCACCACAGATGATTCTGCTGGAGTCAGGTCGGAATGGAAAGCACCTTGATTAGGGAGGCGTAGATGTAGTTGGGTGCGGCACATCCTCAATCTGACCATTGGCACTGGCAGAACACTGTTCACCATCAAACCCAACAGATGTAGGAACCACTGAGCTTCTCTCTGTCTCGTTTCCCTACCTCCTACTCTCCTGCCTGCTATTCCTCCCACAGTCTCTCATCACTGGTCTTCACCCGGGCTTCTGCGTCGTGACAGACTGAGAGATTTCTTCACCCAGGCTACACGACGGAGCAGCCTGGGACTTTTCTGCCTCACTCTTCATCCGGGCTGGCCATTGAGTCATCCTGGAACTTTCTTCAGCGCTCCGCTCTCTGGGGTGAAGCAGACTCACCACTCTTCCCCTCCTGGGTCACACCTGGCATATGCAGCCCTGGAGGACTTTTAGTAGGGGCACACCTCACCGGCCACGATGTGGGCTGACTGGGGCATGGCTGGGCAGCCTGGTTTGGGCTGCTCCCTCACTCAGCCCAGGCTGGGCTGCTCCTCTACAGCCCGGGCGGCCCCACGCAACGCCGCCGGGCCCAGTGTAATTTCTAGTCCCATCCGGTCTGCCCCCCTGGCAAGCAGCTAGCTCACTCTTTGGGGGCTCCCTCATGCGACATCCAGTGCTTCACGGTCTCTGTGCCTTGGAGGACTGCTCGAGGTAGTGGCCCCTCAAGGGGTTATTTTCTTTTTGTGCTCCGTCTTCTTCTTTCTTTTTCAATTATCTTTTTTGTATCCTCACTGGATTCTTTTCACTCATGCCCAGTCCATTTTTGGCCAGGCGAGTTCTATTTCTTTGTTCTTGCCTTTCTTTACCTTTTTCTGAACATTCCATCCAGCCTCATGGTGGCTGGATGGTTTAACCCAAAACACATACAGGCACAGAAAAAAAGAAACAAACACACAATATTTAATAAAGTACATTTATTCACTCTGTTGTCTGTGTCTTCATTTCTAGGGTCCCTTAGGGCAAAAGCATGTAGCCCCTAGTATGCAGGTCTCTTGGGGCCCCGGGCTATATCAGTCTTTTCATAGTCACACCTTGTACTGTCTTTTCTACCCACGTTTCTCACACAAATGCATACTAACACTAGAGAGCCACTAACACTCCTAAGCCAATGCCTCACCTGCTCCAAAACCCTCCTCCACGATCTGCTGCTCCCTCCTTTCTTCTGCTGGTCTTTTGGTCCCCGTCCACCTCCTCCTCTGACCTCACCCGTTTCCCCAACACTTCCCCTTTCCTGTGCCCTACTTATATATCCCTGCCTTGCTAAGGGTTGGTCATCTGTCCCTATCGAAATCCGATTGCTTCCTTCTCCTCCAGAGCGTGTCTGTGAAAGAAAAGGCTTTACAACGGCATTCTCTGCATGTTTGGCAGTGCTGGAATATTGAGTGTAAAGTTAGTTTTCAGGGACCCTCCCATTAAGTCTGGGGACCTTTGCCCTTACAAGTCCATGGTGGTCTAGTGGATCGGGACTACCAGCAAGTTCAAACCACTGCGAGGCGGAGCCGTGCTTCTGCGCTGTGTCTCTGCAGGGTGGGACCTGGAGTTGCTGTGTCTCTCGCCGCTCCACTGCAGTGATCAGGTCTCAGTGGCGCTGGAGCGTTGGAATTGTAGGTAGTTGCTTCTGATCTTCCTGCCTTTTCTCCACATGTCTTTATGTTCAATGGCTGTTCTTTTATTGTGGACTCTGCATCTGAAATGGAACGAGAAGACTGGTTTGCATGCAGAGGCACAGTTTGAAACATGGCTCTGCAGAGAAACAAGTGGGAACAAGGAGGGGAAGGAATTGGGTCCCTCTCTGATGCCACCATCCACCTCGGGTAGGACTGGCTCATGAGGCAACCATGGGATTTGTATTTTATCCGGTTTTTAAATTGTCTTACACCAAAGCTCTGCACAAGCAGCCAAAACAGTACAATAAAAGATAAATGCATGCAGTCTGGGAAAGGTAATCAGGATCTAAGAAGACGCTCCTTGAGTGAAACTTTAAACTGAGGAAATGTAGAGATAGAACGGAGAGAGAGAGAGAAGAAGAGCATTATAAAACATTGGAGCAAGTAAGGAAAAGGAACAGAATCTGCAGGGCGCACATGGGAGGCAAAGATTTGACAGGAGATCTAAGTGTGTGAGTAGGAACATAGAGTGAGATTAAAGAAGATAAGCAGGCGCAAGATCATTGAGGCATTTAAAAAGTATACCGAGAAAATAATATAGTAGATAAGAGTTGAAGGAGACCCACTGTAGGGAAAGAAAAGTGGGACGAATGTAGTCCCGGGGAGAAAGAGAGAAGAGAAGATGTATAGAAGAATTAAAGATTGAGCAAATAGGGGCAAGTTTGATATAGGAAGACTGAAGAGAATAGATGAGCAAAAGAAAAGTCGAGAGAATACCAGAGGAGAAAGCAGGAGCTTAGTAGCATGAGTTGTCAGAAAAGGGTGAGACTTGCAGATGTTATACAGTTGATAATGGCAGGAGCGAGATATGGGAGAAATGTGTGGGGAACAAGATAGATGAGAGTAAAAAATTACACCCAAGTCATGGCAGCAGCAGATAAAGCAATATAAGGGGGGGATAGAGGAAGTAAAGAGTGGAGGGGGTGGTTGACGCAGGGAAGAATATAACTTTGATTTTAGAAGGATTAAGATGAAGATAAGGGGATGCCATCCAAGATTGGAGGGCAAGAAGACAGGCGTAGAGATTGAACTGTAGGTCTGAAGAAAAGGAAAGGAAGATTTGAGAGTCATCTGCAAAGAGATGGTGGGAGACTCCAAAGGAGGAAATCATTAAATCTAGATGACTTGTATATAAGGAGAAAAGAAAAGGGGCTAAGATGGAACACTATAAATAGGTGAAAAGGAAGGGGAGAATTGGTGAGGCAGGAAACAGAGAAGGTACCTGCTGAAAGATAATAAGCAACCATTATGAGACAGAACCACGGAAACCAAGATTGTGGCGGGAGTAAAGAAGAATAGGAGTGTTCCACAGTGTTGAAAGCAGCAGAGAGATCAAGGAGGACAAGACGAAAAAAAGCTTAGAGTAACACGCAGTAAGGAGAGAGTTGTAGACAGCAAGAAGAGCTGCTCCATGGAATGCATAGGTCATAAGCCTGATTCATGGGGGGAGGGAAGTGCATTAGAAATGATATGAGGAGAGATCTGGGAGTAAACTATGCACTTATGGTGTTTAGAGGGAAAAGGCAGAAGAGAGATAGGACAGAAGTTAGCTGGAGAGGAAGGGTCCAAGAAAGGATTCTTGAGGATAGCTAAGATAGATGAGTAAAAAAAAAGAAGGAAAAATAGAGTGAAGAGCTGAAAAGAGCTGTATGAAACGGAATAAGAAGGGGATCAACTGACAGAACAAGAGAGTAAAGGAAAGGGCTGGTAGAGTGGTAGCTGACCATCTTTTGAGAAGGCCCAATTATTGGCCTTGTCACACTAGTTACACTCTAGGAAACATTTAAGGAGTACACGATGGGTATTATACAGTGGTGTTGAAGGAAGAATTATCAAAATGGTCCAGCATGAATTTTCCTCCTTATGGATCCTTAATAATGAGCATGCCAGAACAGAGACCCTGCTCTCGTACATTCTCTAAAACCAAGCCTGGACTATATCTGGTCTGTGGCAGATCAAAAGGATTAAATTCATTTGTTAACCTGTTTTGGCAAGGAGATTGTCTGAGGGTCAAATCAAGGTAGAACTCTGGCATGGCTTCTTCATGAAGACCAAGGGTGCTCCTATCATGGATAGCCACAACATGCAGAGTATGCAGCGTACATAGCTGATAAAGAGATCAACAGGGTGTTCAAGTCCTTTCATAGAGAGCTATATGCTAAAAGTGATTAGGTATCTGGTGATATTAATATCTCATACAGTATACCCTGGAAGCCTCTCAGTTTGCCATGTTGTGAAGAGATGAATACTCCTTTCACTGTGTATTGACATCATTCTAAGAACCAAGATTAACAGATGCGATGGAGGTCTCTAAGAAGTGCATCCCCTGCCATCTCTGTAACTCCTATGGTTGTGTGGGAGGGGACTCAGTTTTGCGTACTTCCTGATGGCTTGAGTGAGACGATAATCGTACTGCTAGCAAAGTCGAACTGTGACCCACCTCCCCCAAGGCATGTGGTCCTTAGAGACCCCCATCAATGATCAATGTAGATGTTAACGTTTCTCCCAATATTCTTGTGGGTAGGCTGCTGAAATATACTGCCATTCTTGCACACGGAGACCAAGTAAGGGCTTATACCTGGCAGATCAACCACCATGAATTTTTACATCCTCATTCAAACCCATCATGCAGGGGTTGCTGCATTTGTTGACTCTGAGAAAGCATTTGATGCTGTGTCCTGGGGGTGCATGCTCACAGTCACGGGTAAAATGTGGGGCTGAGGGTTACTTCTCAGACTCCATGTTCTTTTTCTACTCCTGCCCTAGACAAAGGGTATTTTAGGCTGGGCATTCTTGTGCATGTTTCCCATTGCGATCAGTACCAAGCAGGGATCCCACCTCTGTCTGCTCCTCTTTACCGCTTTACTCTTCACCTCTTAAACTCACACCAGCGATTGACGCTAGTAGGCCACAAATAAATAATTTCATTCTATACAGCTGATATCTTACCATAAGTGAAGAATTCTTCTCCTACCCTAGCCCCAATTACACAGGTGATGGCAAGATTTGGGACTATTTCAGCATGCAAATGAACTGCTCCAAATCACATTTTAGTTCCATAGATGGCCTGCTGAGTTGATGCTTTACAGGTAGACTGGTCCTCTATTACCTGCTTAGGGATTTGGGGTTGTCCACGCATCGGCGTGGGAACCATGGGGCCATGCCTGGTGGCCTGCCTCTCCCCTGCAAGCAGCTGGCGAGCTGGGGGTGGCTACAATCGACATAGTGGTTAACCTCAGTAGTACTATCCCACTCTGCGCATTTCTTGGAAGTTGAGATCCATCAAAGAGTTTCCTCTGGGGACACAAGGTCATGAAGGTGAGATTCAGGAGAGAAGGAAGGTGGATGGTATGTAACATTTACGCTCCATATGGTTTTAAACACGTAGATGAATCTATGTTTGGTTTACTTTGAGGATCCTGTGGTGAGTCAGAAGAAGGAATGAGACTTAATTCTGAGTTATTTTTTAAATTAAAAGGAAAATAAAATAACCCCTCGCTAGCCCTAAGCTAGGTGTTATACCTACCTAACAGAAACTAAATCAGGTGTATGTCTGTTGTTGTTGAGTCTCCAAAAATAATCCCTGTACTCTGTCAAATTCTAATCTGCTCTATGATATGATATGATATGCTATGGCATCTGTAACGCGCCTATACACAAGTGTTTCAAGGTGCGAAAATCCCTCTATCCCTATCACTATTTCAAAGCGACGATGGTACAGGAGAATGACTCCCTTCTCCTGTACTATGCTCTTAGCAAATGTCACTTCAATAATCTTTATGTAGTTTCTAGTCACTACTTTGATCGGTTTATAAAGTTTGACTTTAACACTGACTTTAACACTGGGCTTTTCTTTCCTGAAATGCCTTTCCACTTCCTCTTCATTCTATATATTGTTTATGCCCTGGGATATAGTGCACAATTCCTTTCCTGGCTGAGCCAGCCAATACACTCTTGTCCACCTTCTCAGTACCTTGCCACTCACTCTCATCACAAAGTCTGTTTCTTCCAACACATATAATCACTTGGTTTATGCTTCTGCTGTCTCTGGGATGAGTATGATTATGCCGATGATGATTCTTACTCAATTTTCTCCTTTAAATTTACTCAGACGAGTATGCTTGGTCCAGTAATTATTCACCTTTAATTTCCAGTACTCGTTATTACTGGGATGGGTGGGACTGTACCTGTAATATTACACACTTTTTCTGGTCAGAACGGCTTCCCTGTTCTGTTCTACTCTCTCGGTTCCTTGGCATCCACTCTGCGGTGCCCAAGTACCAGCAGCCTTTCTGCGCAGTTAGCAGACTGCACAGTCCACCCTTCTAGGATCACACCACCTCTCATGACGGGCTCTCTTGATTGGGGTTTCCTTCCCCTTGCTTCTCCTGCTCCCAGCTCTGCCGGCGCATCGATCGCACGCCAGCTGGTTGCCTTCACAGGACACAGGACATCCTGGATTTGATCAGCTGTGACTGCAACACAGGTTTGAAGCTCCTGTGTCTCTCCTTCCCGGCGTTGACTCTCCAATAGGAGTCCTTCATCTCTTTGTATGTCACTTGGCTGGGCGCTCCCCAGCGGAGGATTATAGTGCTCTTTCTCTTTCCTCTTTCTGGCATCAATCGCTCGTTCTTCCTCTTCACAGTGCCAATACCATTTATTTCTTAAGGTTGATTCATAAACCTTAGGTCACAATAACAAACAGTGGTTTGATCTTCTTGGCCCTTTTTTGAGCCTTCAGGCTGTTGATGGTCCCAGAGTAAGCAGCTCAGGGAGTTCCTTGGCAGAATGGGAGTCCTTGTCCCCAAGGGGGGAATCTCTCCCAGAGAAGTCCTGCTTGCCTCTATCCTTAGGCAGGATATCGCAGAGTGGACTCACCTCTCTACCCTCCCAGGGAAAGGCACCCCCCTTGGGAGAAGTGACTGAATCACGTGATTCGTCACAATCCCTTCTGAGCAATCAACCTCCAGTTGGGGTGCCACACAACTGCCAGAACTGCTGCAAGCCCCTTCTCTCAACTAGTTAGCCGCAACATCTTACCCCTATACGCAAAGTGTCTGGGATTATTGTGCATGAGTGGTCCCATTCAAAATGATCCTGCTCTAAGGGTAACACACCAGAAGATCTCAACAGAGCTTAAAACTATGTAGGTCATTGGAGCCACCGGGTGTAGTCTTTCACATGGCAATGGCCAACAAGAGACAATCTAAATTGTCCTTTTTAAATAAAGACCTCCTTGCTGCACCTATACAGAAGGCTGACACCTCCAAGATGACTTCAGCAGGAGAATATAATGGGTCAGTGGTGGCCCTGGAATCCTCGATGCCTGAGGCTCTGGTCAATGCACAGCAAGGGCACCAGTCCGAATTGTCCATCATCCTTACCCAAATGAAATTGGGCTTGACTCAAAAACAGCAAATTTAACAAAGGATTGAGAAGTAAAACGGATGTATATCTGAGGTAGAGCATTGAGTAGGAACCCTGAAAGACAGCAGTTCAGAGGTGAGCCACGTCATAAGAGCGCTGCAACAGAAGGTGAATAGGATCCAAGCCAAGAATTAAAAATGTATCGGTGGTCAGCAAACCCAAATCTATTCCCGCGAGTAACATGGAAATCTTTATAGAGGCGTTCATTAGGCAAGTGCTCTTTGACCCCGACTATCTACACAGTTCTTGGTGGCAAGGGCACATTGAGTAGCCAGTCCAAATCCTCCAACTGGTCAAAATGCCCACCCAATGATTGTCAGACTGTTGAACTACAGACATCGAGATCTGATTCTACTTAGGCTAACTAAACTATCAAGAGGCTAGAATCTCCTTTTACCCAGATTTTACATCGTCTATCCAAAAAGCCTGACTATCATTCACCTCTGTAAATCTCAAATTTTGGGACAAGGGCTTGAATATACCTGTCCAATCTTCTTATCATTCACCACAATAAAACACATGTGTTTACTGGCCCAAAAGGAGCACACTCTTATCTGGACTCCCTCCCAGCCTTTTAAAATACCAGAGCCCCTGAGTTGAGCAGGATCTTGGAGTTGTGAGGCAGGCATGGTACCAAGAGTTAGACACAGACACAAATATCCAAGTTTCAACACCTTCCTAACTGGCCCTATATCCATAGTGGGAGTAGTCTCGACCATCAAAGGAAAAATAACACAGTCAATGTCAGTCAGTCAAAATAAGAAAAGTCTATGTCAGAAACCTATGCGTGCCCTCACGCTTTTACAATAACTAAGTGTAGGGAAATGTATCAAAACAAAAGAGTGCATCAAAAGAAAATCAGAATGGCAATGGAGTTGGTTCACAACTCCCTTCCCCAGGTTCAAGCCACTGGGGTTCTTTAAGAGTTCCTTTCAGGAGGCCAGTTCACACAGTTCAAATAGTTCAGACAAGTCTTTTAGGCTTCCCTCGCCTGATTCAGTTTCAGCTCAACACAAGACAGTTCTCTCAGGCTCCCCTCGCCTGATTCACCATCAGATCAATATAACACAGTTCTTGTATAACAATATTTCAGGGTGACCCTTTCACTATAGGCCCCTCAGGTTTCCCCTACCTGAGTCTGGACCTTTCTTTACTTCAAACAATGATTCACAACAGTTTTACAACAGGCCCCTCTGGCTTCCCTTACCTGAGTCCGGATCTCTGTGGGTTTTATCTTCTTCCCATTTGTCGATTAGTATTTCACTTCCCTTCCCCAACCTTCCCTGTTGTCCTTTCACTTTCAGTGTAACTCCTTTCACCATAGGCCTCCTCAGGTTTCCCTTACCCGAGTCTGGACCTTTTTTTGCTTCAAACAGATTCACAACAGTTTTTTCAATAGGTCCCTCAGGCTTCCCTCACCCGAGTTCGGACCTCTCTGGGCTTTAAGTTCTTTCAATTCGTATTTCACACCAAAGGATTCCCCTCCCCAACCTTCTTGGTTGTCGGTTCACTTTCACGTCCGAGACGTTCGAAACTGCATGGATTTACTCAGGCCTATGCATGACCACTTTAACATATTGCATCTTGGTTATCGTAGTTTGAGATTATGCGTTTGGTCCTGCATACCCACTCTGTTACATTGTACTTCTTAACAGTCAAGTCTTTCTCTCCATGCGTCTGCCGTCATACGCATAACCTTGCTTGCAACATTGTTATCATTCACGTCCTCACAAACTGTGGTCTCCCTTAATCCAAGAACTCACCGGCTGTGATTGCTTTCGTACTTCACTGCTCTCACATCCGAGGTCAGGGTCCTGCCCCTCAGACCATCCCAGACACTCTTGTTGTTCCGGGGAAACTAGTAACCTTTAGGCATATCAAAGAAAGGATTCCTCCAGCTCTTTGGCTTTCCTCTCTGAACCCTTTCGGCTTCTTGGAGACCCGGCTCCCTCACCTGGCTTTCGCTTGCTCTCTTCTGCAGTCTGTTAGCCCTTTGGGCTTCCGTTCTCCTCTGCCTGGTTCCCAACAGCCCTTGCTCAGCTGTTCCTTCTCGTACCCGTCCTCGTTTTCTGTGTGTTTTTTTGCTCCACCTCTTATACTCTGTTTGGCAGGTGTGTCTAATTGTGACTGAGTGCCTGACCCTGCTTGGTCTCATCAGTGGGACAGGGCCATTGCATCTTACTAGCAGTGATCTTCCTAATCCCAGTCTTCTTCCTCATCTCAGCAGTCGGGTTGTCCGAAAGAGAAGCGGATTTGTGGGAGTTGTAGTATCCCATAAATGCAGAGGGAATATTGGGTAGATACCTGTCAGGAAATGGGTGATACCATGTCTCACCTTCTGTTCTCGCCTTCGGGTGTCTCTTCCCCACTTCCCGTGGACCCCCTACCCAGGTGATCCTCCCTTGCTTGTTCGCCCCCAGGGTCGGGATCCAATAGCGATGCCCTTTCCTTGGCCAGTTGAGTAAGGGACCCCCGGGGACTGGGCAGTGAAACACCCTTAGGTTTTTCACAGAGTAGAATATGGGAATGCGCCCTCGACACCTCGACAGAAGGGTATAATTGAATGTTGTAAATTGAATAAACAGTGTCCCCGATGTCCACACAATATAACGGTTGAACTCTTCTCTTTCATTGCACCTTTGACTCTATCACAAGGATGCCTAATGGGGTATCATCCCCCAGCATATGCTTAAGGATATAACACCATAGTGCATTTTTGTCAAAAATTGATGTTTCTGAAGCTGGCCCCCCCCTTACCACCCTCAAATTGGGGGCAAATGGATGAGCGACTCGATGTTGCCCTTGGGCAGTTGCTCAAGGTTTGATGTTTGGGTTTGTTTGATGGCATGGGTTGGTATGATCACTGCGTGTTGTGGTCTGAAAATGGGGTTGGGGGAGGGCACGGCTCGACTCCCGGAGAGCAAGGTGAAACTTAAACTTACTTAATTTCACAGAACAGGGTTATCCACAACATACAGCATCTTTAGTGCAACTAACTTCACATCATGACCGTCACTAAACCACCTCTAATGAGATACCACAATTCCACCCTCCCGGATGTATGTATGTTATTAAGCTGGAATGTTAGGGGTCTCAATAAGCCTAGAAAGTCCCACAGTACAATCCTACTGTGAATGGCACAGGGCGAAACAATCCTACTGCAATAAACGCAGCTCTCGGGCAAGGACATTGAGTCCTTTGCTAAGCTCTGGGGCTCCTCCAGATTTTTACATCCTTTTCTTCTAATTCACGTGGAGTCCTCACCTTAATTCATAAGTCCCTTAGATTCAAAGTGTTATCTTTAAATAAAGGGGATACCTGCAATCTGAGCCCTGGTCCTTCAGGTATAGTACAAAGCACAACAAAATTGGTGGACCAGTGGATCGGGATGGCATACTTCACTATTTCAATTCAACACAAAATTTGTATTCAATTAATCCACAAAATACATGTCTATATATAAACATTAAAAAATTAGAAAACAATACTCTAATCTTACACAACTCAGGCATCCAAAAACTCTCAATCCTTCATTCATACTAGAAAACTAGTTTGGCAACGGGGGGGGGGGGGGTAGTGAGGTACAGCGCAAAGACCTGTTAGGCTTAAAGTGTAGTGACAGGTGCTGCAGGTGAGTGCAGGGGGCGGGACTTGCCAAGTCTTCCGCCAGGTAAGTAGGATTAAATACAGGTTTTGCAAACACACTGCGCACAGACACTAATTAAGACCACGTTGGTTTTAATTAACACTAGGGTAGCCTGACACGTGTTTCGAGCACTTGCTCTTTCACTGAGGCTACAAGATTTTTGTACATGCAAAGTGATGTAGTACAGATACATTAAGCAAAATCCATATGGAGGACCCAAGGTGGCAAGACAAACGAAGAGGTGAACAACAAAACAAATACATTTGTCATTGATGGCACAAATTAGACAGAATTGCAAATTGTTCAGTTCATAGTGCCAAGAGCCGAAATTTTAAACAATTAGGAGACAAGACAAAATAATAAATCATCCATAAGCAGCGTAAATTCAGTAAAGTCCATACCATGTGTATATTAGGAAACCATCAGATCAGGGAGAGAAGAAAGGGAGGGGAAAATAAACAAAGGTTTCATTCGCTTTTAAGTTCTAAGTGGGCCATACAATTAGAAATGGCTATTCAAGAAGTTTAATCTTTTACCTGCAGTGAGGTATGAGTCAGTTGCGAACTAAGGAAAGAATGGGATCCGAATGAGACAAGTCCATTTAATGGTCATTATCAAATATACGTGTTAATGCTTCAATTCATTACGTGGAATAAATTGGCTGTGCACTTACCCATAAGTATGGTAAGTGATTGAAGAATAAGTCTCACGGGCTCCACTGTAAATTTAGATCATGTGAGGTATTAGACATTGTACTAATGCATGAGCAGAGCAATTAGTCATTTTGTTATAAGGAGACAAATGACATAAAAGTACCTGTCACTTGCAGTTGCACCAACAATTATTAAAGTGTTTCCGCGTTGAAGCTTAGGAAGACAATATGGGTTGAAAGGACGAGCGTTCACCGTGAGCCCAGCAATGAGGGGAAAATAGGAAAGAACAAAACAGACAGCCCAATTAGTCAATGCTGAGTGTCTGGCTGAGTAATTAATGTACGCGTAGACCCTCAAGGCTCTAGGGGTCTGCGCGCAAGTGTGGTGCTTACCAGCTTCTCCGCTGCAAATCCGAACTGGAGCCTGCCGTCCGCGACTCCTGCTGCCAAAATTATTGACAGTAACGTATGCACAGCAACGTGTGCGGCCGTACGTGTGGCGAGGAACGGCCGCCATCTTGTGTGTGTGTGAAAAACGGGACAGCCTGTTCAAGGCGACGGCTGGTTTAGGCTTGGGTTTAAGCGCCTGGAAATGGGTTGGAGGCCCTAGAGGGTACTTTTATAGGATTAAAATGAATACAACACAATTCTATATCAATTCATAAACGTGATTGATATGCAAAGAGAGCAAGGATGTGGGGTAGCAAAAATTAAAGCTCTTATAATATCTGTTGCTTTCGTTGATGTGATGATGAGATATCCGCATATTAGCTAAGAGAGGGGGGGCAAGTTGTAGGTCGCCCGGCATCGGGTTAGAGAAGAAGTATATAAGAAGTGGTCAGAGGAGGGGGCAGGTTGTGTCCCGAGGGGCAGCCTCTCCTATTGCACCTCATGTGGGCAATTGGACATTAGAAGTTTTGTCTGAGGGGGAGCTAATTGTATGGCAAACGAAGAACCACAATCATGGAGGAAGGAGTTGAAAGAGGATATGTGAAGTCAGTTAGGCAGTACATTTATAGATTGCACATTGCTCATAAGAATACAGAAAATTCATGGTCCGTATTGAGGCCATGTGTGACAGTGCGGTATTGGCAGATGAGCCGCGCTTCTAATTGCCTCAATTTGAGAACCAAATTCCTACCTCGTTGTGGTAACGTAACCTTGGCCATCCCAGTGAATCTAATTTCTGCTTTATCCATTTGATGGACTTGTTGCCAATGTACTGATAATGGATATTTAGAATCTGCCCGGGAAATAGAAGCCAAGTGCTCTCTGATTCTAATTTTTAATGGCCGGATTGTACTGCCAATGTGGCACTGTCCACATACACAAAGAATACAGTATACACAAAATTTGGTATTGCAATTTATAAAAGAGGTGATTGTGTGTGTGCCCAAAAGGCCAAATTCGAGCTTGCTTGTTTCATATGCAAAGGCGCACATAGAACATCCCCCACACTTACGAAATCCATTGATACTTGCTAACTGTAGCCAAGTTGGTTTGTGTTGTGGGTTGGACATAAATGAGGGAGAGAGGATGTTCTTTAGATTATTTGCCTTAGTGTAGATGAAATTTGGCGAATCATCTACCCAAGGGGTAATGTCTCTGTCCAGTTGGAGGATATGCCAATGTCTCCTGGCTATACTATACAGGCTGGAACTTTCTGTATTGTATTTGGTAATACATTTCAGTTTATTACTGTGAGTACTCTGAGGGCGTACTTTGGGAGTGAGCAAATCCTCTCTCTTTAAGGATTTCACCTCCCGTTGTGCTTTATCAAGGAGGCGACTGTCATACCCTCTTGCCAGAAAACGGTTGCGAATAAATGTGCATTCCGTAAGGAAATCCTTGTTTGAGGAGCAATTGCGTCTGGCACGGATGAATTCTCCTTTAGGGATATTACGCGAGACCGATTTCTTATGGCAACTGCTCGCATGGAGTAATGAGTTGACTGAAGTGGATTTGCGATAAGTCTTAGTTACCAGTTTGTTCTCAGAGATGGTGATGGTTAGATCCAAAAAGTTGATACTACTATCGCTGAAGGTGTGTGTAAATTGAATGCCCCATATATTGGAATTAAGATAGTTCACAAAATCATTTAATGTATCACAAGAGCCTGTCCAGATCAGAATCACATCATCTATATATCTCTTCCATATGTGAATATACGGTAAGAACATAGCATTTGTGAAAACAAACAGTTGTTCATAGTGATGAATAGCATGAATATGTTTGCAAGGGCGGGGGTATAGTTAGCTCCCATTGCTATGCCAATCAGTTGACGGTAATAAGTGTTATTGAACAGAAATACATTATTAGAAAGTGCACACAAAAGAAGCTCTTTGATCAATTCAAAATGTTCGAAAAACGAGGCAGAAGGCTCATGAAAAATATAGTCAACACTGGTGACTGCCTTGTCATGGTCGATAGAAGTATACAATGCTTTAGCATCAAGCATCACAAGTAACATATTAGGTAGTACAGGTAATTGATCCAATGTGTGTAGAATATGCATGGTATCTCGGATGAAGGTAGGAATAGAAGTCACCAAGGGTGCAAGACATTCGTTAATATAAATGGAGATTGGCTCAAAAATGCCACCGCCCCCACTCAAAATGGGTCTCCCTTCTGGTATTATAGAAAAGGCTTTGTGGATCTTGGGTAGGAAGTAGGCTGTGGGCATAACTGGGCCATCTACAATGAGAAACCGTTTTTCAACATCTGTTTACTTGATAATTCCTTTATTTTCAAATTGTGCTGTTGTATACTGAGATCTTGCAGTAAATCCATCACATTAACAGTTGAATCATGTTCGCATTCATCAAGAGACATGAGAACATGTGTACTTAACATAGTCTGTAATGTGACATCTGAGGGGGCAGGCTGATGTGGTTTAGATTTGAAATACTTAACTTGCGTTGAAAAATATTTTTTTAATTTTATTTTGCAGATTAATTTGAACAGGTCAATCTGAATCTGAGCATAATCATTAGGGTTAGTTGGTGGGAACGAGAGTCCTTTGTTCAGGAGTAAGCGTTCGTCTTTAGAGAGAGGATAGTCACTCAAATTAATAATCAGATATATCTTGTCTGATTCCTGAAATTTTGCTGGTACAGTGACCGAGTTACTCTGCGTTGTGGGGGGGGGGGGGGGGGCGTTTGCGCCTATGGGATTGGCCACACCTTGTGCCCCGAGGCTTGGGTCTGGGGTTGTAGTACTTGTGACTAATGGTGTTTGGAATCTGACTTTTTTCATAGCCGCCAATGCGGCTTGGCGATTGCCTTTCTTGTATCGGCGAATCTGCTCTAAAAAAGGGGTAGGTTGGGTAATAGGGGCACGGTTGCCATTGGGAGCCTCTAAGTCATCAGAGAGGTGCAACTCTGTATGGTTAGACACCTCTGAAGTGTCTCTGTCTGTATCTGCTTTATCACCATCGCTGTCCACTTCGGAGCTAGCTAGTGATGAGGCTGCACTGGTGGGCCGTGAACGTAAAACTTCGTCATATTTGGGTTGCTACGTGTAAACCCTGTTATCCCGGTAATCTCTGTCATCACAGGAAAATTTGCGTGATTTTCGAAGTTTGACCTCGTCTTGATGTCTTCGCAATCGGGTATAGAGGGTTTATAGTTTTTGTCTATGGTTGCACTTGGTGCATCAAAATGAGCAATCTCATCTTTGAGTGCATCAATTTGAATTACAATGCGTTCATGTTCTCTACTTGCATGTTCAATGAGAGGTTTAAGCATAGTATTTGAACTAGCAGATAGGGTGGCTTCCAAATCAGTTGCTAAGTCATTATCAGCTGGATCTACGAAGTCTGGCAAAATTAATATACGTAGGCCCCTGGGAATTTTCTGTTCTTTAAGGTAATGGGTTACAGTAGATTTTGCCCAGAATTTGTTGATCTCTCTAATGCTGAGGCGTTCTAATTTAATAAACTTGGATCGAAGGTAGTCACTTTCAAGTGTCATTCTTTTAAAAGGATTCAGGGTTGAACCCTTGGGAAAACTAGTTTGGCAAAGGGGGGGGGTGGCAAGTCCCGCCCCCTGCACTTACCTGCAGCACCTCTCACTACACTTTAAGCCTAACAGGTCTTTGCGCTCTACCTCGCCACCCCCCCCTTTTCCAAACTAGTTTTCTTTTCTCTTGGGACCCAGAGGCACAGCTAAAGATCTTCCTATCTACCAATCAATTAGCACCATGGCAGCAGCAGCAGAATACATTTTGACCAGAGAGGATGACATTAAAGCATTATTTGCTCCCAAGGCTTCAACCCTGAATCCTTTTAAAAGAATGACACCTGAAAGTGATGACCTTCGATCCAAGTTTATTAAATTAGAACGCCTCAGCATTAGAGAAATCACCAAATTCTGGGAAAAAACTACTCTAACCCATTACCTTAATGAACACAAAATTTCCAGGGGCCTACGTATATTAATTTTGCCAGACTTCGAAGACCCAGCTGATAATGACTTAGCAACTGATTGGGAAGCCAACCTATCTGCTAGTTCAAATACTATGCTTAAACTTCTCATTGAACATGCAAGTAGAGAACATGAACGCATTGTAATTCAAATTGATGCACTCAAAGATGAGATTGCTCATTTTGATGCACCAAGTGCAACCATAGACAAAAACTATAAAACACTCTATACCCGATTGCGAAGACATCAAAACGAGGTCAAACTTCGAAAATCACGCACATTTTCCCGTGATGACAGAGATTACCGGGATAACAGGGTTTACACGTACCAACCCAAATATGACGAAGTTTCACGTTCACGACCCACCAGTGTAGCCTCATCACCAGCTAGCTCCGAAGTGGACAGTGATGGTGATAAAGCAGATACAGACAGAGACCCTTCAGAGGTGTCTAACCATACAGAGTTGCACCTCTCTGATGACTTAGAGGCTCCCAATGGCAACCGTGCCCCTATTACCCAACCTACCCCTTTTTTAGAGCAGATTCGCCGATACAAGAAAGGCAATCGCCAAGCCGCATTGGCGGCTATGAAAAAAGTCAGATTCCAAACACCATTAGTCACAAGTACTACAACCCCAGACCCAAGCCTCGGGGCACAAGGGGTGGCCAATCCCATAGGCGCAAATGCCCCCCCTACAACGCAGAGTAACTCGGTCACTGTACCAGCAAAATCTCAGGAATCAGACAAGATAGATCTGATTATTAATTTGAGTGACTATCCTCTCTCTAAAGACGAACGCTTACTCCTGAACAAAGGACTCTCGTTCGCACCAACTAACCCTAATGATTATGTTCAGATTCAGATTGACCTGTTCAAATTCATCCACAAAATAAAATTAAAAAAATATTTTGCAACGCAAGTTAAGTATTTCAAATCTAAACCACATCAGCCTGCCCCCTGAGATGTCACATTACAGACTATATTAAGTACACATGTTCTCATGTCTCTTGATGGATGCGAACATGATTCAACTGTTATTGTGATGGATTTACTGCAAGATCTCAGTATACAACAGCACAATTTGAAAATAAAGGAATTATCAAGTAAATCAAAATTTGTGCCTACTTTCCCGAAAGACAACTTAATTGACACATTTCACCAAGCGGTCATCAATGATATACACAAATTGCAAGACACTACCAATAAGAAGCAAGGGTGCAAACGTAATCTACCTTACCAACAACAAATGGCTCTGCGAAAGCTGGCATCTAACGATAATTTGATTTTCAAAGAGGCAGACAAAGGTGGCAATGTGGTAATAATGAATAAGAAGGAATACATTGCCTGGGGCCTCGAGCATTTGAATTCACCCGGCTGCTATGAGACTTTGCCATCAAATCCAATTGTCGTACTACGGGCAACAGTGAGCAAACTTGTGGCCAGATGGCACACCAGAGGCCTTCTAACAGATGTTGAAAAACGGTTTCTCATTGTAGATGGCCCAGTTATGCCCACAGCCTACTTCCTACCCAAGCTCCACAAAGCCTTTACTATAATACCAGAAGGGAGACCCATTTTGAGTGGGGGCGGTGGCATTTTTGAGCTAATCTCCATTTATATTAACGAATGGCTTGCACCCTTGCTGACTTCTATTCCTACCTTCATCCGAGATACGATGCATATTCTACACACATTGGATCAATTACCTGTACTACCTAATATGTTACTTGTGACGCTTGATGTTAAAGCATTGTATACTTCTATCGACCATGACAAGGCAGTCACCAGTGTTGACTATATTTTTCGTGAGCATTCTGCCTCGTTTTTCGAACATATTGAATTGATCAAAGAGCTTCTTTTGTGTGCACTTTCTAACAATGTATTTCTGTTCAATAACACTTATTACCGTGAACTGATTGGCATAGCAATGGGAGCTAACTATGCCCCCGCCCTTGCAAACATATTCATGCATCACTATGAACAACTGTTTGTTTTCACAAATGCTATGTTCTTACCGTATATTCACATATGGAAGAGATATATAGTTGATGTGATTCTGATCTGGATAGGCTCTTGTGATACATTAAATGATTTTGTGAACTGTCTTAATTCCAATACATGGGGCATTCAATTTACACACACCTTCAGCGATAGTAGTATCAACTTTTTGTTTTGGATCTAACCATCACCATCTCTGAGAACAAACTGGTAACTCAGACTTATCGCAAATCCACTTCAGTCAACTCATTACTCCATGCGAGCAGTTGCCATAAGAAATCGGTCTCGCGTAATATCCCTAAAGGAGAATTCATCCGTGCCAGACGCAATTGCTCCTCAAACAAGGATTTCCTTATGGAATGCACATTTATTCGCAACCCTTTTCTGGCAAGGGGGTATGACAGTCGCCTCCTTGATAAAGCACAACGGGAGGTGAAATCCTTAAAGAGAGAGGATTTACTCACTCCCAAAGTATGCCCTCAGAGTACTCACAGTAATAAACTGAAATGTATTACCAAATACAATACAGAAAGTTCCAGCCTGTATAGTATAGCCAAGAGACATTGGCATATCCTCCAACTGGACAGAGACATTACCCCTTGGGTAGATGATTCGCCACATTTCATCTACACTAAGGCAAATAATCTAAAGAACATCCTCTCTCCCTCATTTATGTCCAACCCACAACACAAACCAACTTGGCTACATTTAGCAAGTATCAATGGATTTCGTAAGTGTGGGGGATGTTCTATGTGCGCCTTTGCATATGAAACAAGCAAGCTCGAATTTGGCCATTTGGGCACACACACACAATCACCTCTTTTATAAATTGCAATACCAAATTTTGTGTATACTGTATTCTTTGTGTATGTGGACAGTGCTACATTGGCAGTACAATCCGGCCATTAAAAATTAGAATCAGAGAGCACTTGGCTTCTATTTCCCAAGCAGATTCTAAATATCCATTATCAGTACATTGGCAACAAGTCCATCAAATGGATAACAAAGCAGAAATTAGATTCACTGGGATGGCCAAGGTTACGTTACCACAACGAGGTGGGAATTCGGTTCTCAAATTGAGACAATTAGAAGCGCGGCTCATCTGCCAATACCGCACTGTTACACATGGCCTCAATACGGACCATGTGTATTCTTATGAGCAATGTGCAATCTATAAATGTACTGCCTAACTGACTTCACGTATCCTCTTTCAACTCCTTCCTCCATGCTTGTGGTTCTTCGTTTTCCATACAATTAACTCCCCCTCAGACAAAACTTCTAATGACCAATTGCCCACATGAGGTGCAATAGGAGAGGTTGCCCCTCGGGGCACAACCTGCCCCCTCCTCTGACCACTTCTTATATACTTCTTCTCTAACCCGATGCCGGGCGACCTGCAACTTGCCCCCCCCCTCTCTTAGCTAATATGCGGATATCTCATCATCACATCAACGAAAGCAACAGATATTATACGAGCTTTAATTTTTGGTACCCCACATCCTTGCTCTCTTTGCATATCAATCCCGTTTATGAATTGATATAGAATCGTGTTGTATTAATTTTAATCCTATAAAAGTACCCTCTACGGCCTCCAAACACCATTTCCAGGTGCTTAAACCCAAGCCTAAACCAGCCGTCGCCTTTAACTGGCTGTCCCGTTTTTCACACACACACAAGATGGCGGCCGCCTTGCCACACGTACGGCCGCGCACGTTGCTGTGCATACGTTACTGTCAATAACTTTGGCAGCAGGAGTCGCGGACGGCAGGCTCCAGTTCGGATTTGGAGCGGAGACGCTGGTAAGCACCACACTTGCGCGCAGACCCCTAGAGCCTTGAGGGTCTACGCGTACATTAATTACTCAGCCAGATGCTCAGCTTTGACTAATTGGGCTGTCTGTTTTGTTCTTTCCTATTTTCCCCTCATTGCTGGGCTCGCGGTGAACGCTCGTCCTTTCAACCCATATTGTCTTCCTAAGCTTCAACGCGGAAACGCTTTAATAATTGTTGGTGCAACTGCAAGTGACAGGTACTTTTATGTCATATGTCTCTTTATAACAAAATGACTAATTGCTCTGCTCATGCATTAGTACAATGTCTAATACCTCACATGATCTAAATTTACAGTGGAGCCCGTGAGACTTATTCTTCAATCACTTACCATACTTATGGGTAAGTGCACAGCCAATTTATTCCACGTAATGAATTGAAGCATTAGCACGTATATTTGATAATGACCATTAAATGGACTTGTCTCATTCGGATCCCATTCTTTCCTTAGTTCGCAACTGACTCATACCTCTCTGCAGGTAAAAGATTAAACTTTTTGAATAGCCATTTCTAATTGTATGGCCCACTTAGAACTTAAACGCTAATGAAACCTTTGTTTATTTTCACCTCCCTTTCTTCTCTCCCTGATCTGATGGTTTCCTAATATACACATGGTATGGACTTTACTGAATTTACGCTGCTTATGGATGATTTATTATTTTATCTTGTCTCCTAATTGTTTAAAATTTCGGCTCTTGGCATTATGAACTGAACAATTTGCAATTTTGTCTAATTTGTGCCATCAATGACCAATGTATTTGTTTTGTTGTTCACCTCTTCATTTACCTTGCCACCTTGGGGCCTCCATATGGATTTTGCTTAATTTATCTGTACTACATCACTTTGCATGTACAAAAATCTTGTAGCCTCAGTGGAAGAGCAAGTGCTCGAAACATGTGTCAGGCTACCCTAGTGTTAATTAAAACCAACGTGGTCTTAATTAGTGTCTGTGCGCAGTGTGTTTGCAAAACCTGTATTTAATCCTTCATTCATACTACTATACATAGAACCATGATGGCCAATTCAACAATGTGTAGTCACAATCTGGTCCTACATAGATCTTTACAATTACTTATTCCACTTCTATTCGTTCTGACCCTGCCCCTATTGAGAGTTTCAATTTTCAGTTTGTTTTATAAATTACAAACAATTTGTGTGGTCATCAACACGTGTTTCGGTCTCCGTGGACATACAATCTTGTCCTTTTTCTTTCTAAGACCTTCCTCAGGACGTGAGGCTCAGTCGAGTTGTCCTGCCTCTCTCATGGACTGGAGTTCAAAGTACATAGTCATGAGCAAGATCTGGAGGGACGCTAATTGATAGTTACAGGCACACTTGCCCACACTAACTTGACCATTGTCAATAGATACGCCCCAAATATTGATTACCCTACATTTCATAATCTCATGCCTGATAAATGTGTTGAACATCTTCATATGAAGTTTATATAGGCTGGAGAACTCAACACAATTTTAAGCACCTCCCTAGGTAGATCCAGCACGGCCCCTAGAGCTTTTCCATTGTCTGCACAGGAAATTCACAAGGGCATGGATGATTTAAAGCTTTTAGACCTGTGGAGGAAACTCCGTCCAAGTGATGGGGAATATTCATATTACTCTTCAGTCCATGATATGCAGTCACGGATTGAATGTATCTTTATCGGGACGGGACTGTTATATAGGTCTTGGGAGTGTACTCTCCCCCCTAGGACTGTATCAGGACACCTCCCCTTATTGTGGAAATTTCTTCTTGAGGAGAATGTAATTGTGCAACTTCTCTGGTTTTTTAAATTGCATGCACTGTCGGATGTAGCATTTAAAAGTAAAATAAACCTGGTCATTAACATCTTTTTTTAAACTAATATCTGGTTGGTCCCCCTGAATGTCTACTATCTGGGAGACATTCAAGGTTTATCTTCGTGCTGCATAGGAATAGAGAATGGAGCCCATAAGGCCATAAGGAGGAGTTTGACGGAACTCGAGGTAGAGATCAGACCACTTGAGATTGAAATGGATCAAGTCCGGCAATAACATCCTGCTTCCATCCATAAAAGTTAAACTGGACCAATTCTGATCACTGGCAGATCAGGAGGTGAAATTAGTTTCTGCCCAGATACAGACCCGATATATGGAGCGGATGGAAGACCTGCCGCGTCCTAGCCTGACTGTTGTGTTCTGAAAGAGCCATCACCTCTTTTGTTTTGCTTTAGTAACCCTGAGTGGGATGGGTATACCCAGATGTGGGTCCTGTGACTGCCGGTCCGAGTGACCCAAACTACTCCTCACTGATGAGGCCCAACAAGGCCAAAACATGTTTGGGGATGCTTGTGGTCTTGTGCAGTAAGGATGTGACCTAGTAATTTGGGATGGGCTGCCCCTTTTGGGGTGGGACCAAGCCTGATTTGCATATGGTCTTTCCCCTTTTGTAATGGCTTTGCAGGCAAAGAACGATGGTCTGGAGAGTTGCCGAAAGCAATGGCAGAGGTTAAAATTCTAAACCTTCCAGCCATCACCTCTTTTGTTTTGCGTTCTGAACCGAGACTACAAACATAGTGACCATATTGAACGATGAAGGTACACTCAAGTCATATCTGAGTGACATAGTGAATATGTTTCATACTTATTGCAAGACACTGTTTGCTAGTAAGAATACACAATTCCCTATGGAACTGATAGCAAACCTGCGCGTTATACCAATGCGCAAGTTAAATCAGAGCACCCTATTCTCCTAAATCTTCCAATCACGGTAAAAGATATAATGAAAACCATTGCACCTCTTCCCACGTCAAAAGTCCTGGTATCGGATGGTCTAACAGCTATATCTTTTTATGAATTTGGTCCTAAAGTGTCTGTGCACTTGTTGAAAGTCTGGCAATCAACTTAACAGCAAGACTCCCTTCCTCCTACTATGGTGAAGCCATGATTACGCTAATCATGAAGCCCAGGAAAGACCCCACTAATTGTGCCTCCTATAGACCCATAGCGTTATTACCTACTTGTGGTGGCACATATCTAGTTGGCAGATATTAACTCTTGTCAGGCAGTTCTGTGGACGAGGGGCAGAGAGAAAAAGGAGGAGTGCGGTGTAAAACTGTATGCAGATTTGAAAAACACCTAATCCTAACCTAAATCTAAGATGGGAGCAAGCGTTGACCATCAAACAAAAATAAGGCAGTCCTAGTGGCGTCGTGTCAAATGAAAAAGGGCCTACACTAAGAAACCTATTGCCAAACCTTACAATGAATACAAAAAGGGTGTGGGATAGTTTTCAAGAAAAAATAGAAGTGTTCACAAATAATATGGCAGGATATGGTAGCCTGGGTCTTCCTTCCCCACGTTTTGAGCACAGGGTAAGGTGAGATCTTGGAGCACAGCACAGTCTCCAGCTCTCCCAGCATGAGACGACAGTTCTGTTTCAGTTTATCAGGAGTCTCGATGGCCAAGTCTCTTTTTCCTTCAAAAAGTCTCTTGCCTTTCAAGGGTCAGTAAAATAACAAACAAACACAAAGTTCCTTTTCAGGTACCAATCGCTTTCCACAAATCAAATATACAGTCCCCTTTCAGTGGGTCTTGGGTGATGACTTTCACCCCGGGATCCCCCTCTTCTGGACTTGGATCCTAAAACAGTTCCTATCAATATCAAAGCCTTCAGTGGTTGATTCTCCTGTTTCTGAGGGCCTGATAGGTTTACAAAAATGACTAACAAACACAAAGTTCTGTTCTACATATTTCTCAGGTGATGGCTTCACTCCTGGGTCCCCCTCTTCCGGATGCAGACCCCTCATTGCTTTCAGCCTCCCTCCGCCGGGTTCACTATGGGTTATTTCTCAGGTGATGGCTTCACCCTTGGGTCCCCCTCTTCCAGGCGCAGACCCCTCTTTGCTTTCAGCCTCTCTCCACCGGGTTCACTATGGCTTTCTCTTGGTTCCCAAATCTTACTGTCTTTCCTAACAGTTCATAGTGGACATCCCTCTACCAGGTTCATGTTTGTCAGCACACTGTTTCTTGGGACTTTAGAGTTTGCGCCCTCTTCGTCCGCATCCCTCTCCCGGGTTCACTCTTGCCAACTGCACATTCACATTTACTTTCAATGTTTGCAGCATTCACTTCCCTTCCTTACTCATAGTTTTTAGGTCAAAGGCTTTCGACTGTACAGGGATTTTGCTTGACCTCCTGTAGGACCACTTTGACCTATCCCGGCAGCTCTCCTTCGGCCTTCTGGTATCTGTAGTTTAACTCAGATGAGGATTGACCCACATGGTGCCGGACCCTTCTGCAGCTTGTCTCCCCTTTACAATTTGACAGTTATTTGAACTTCTTTCACTTTACCACTTTGTGACTTTCATTCACCACAGCCCGGTTCTTATCGGTTTCCTATTCGACTCACTGGCTGTGATGTACTGCTTGGCTTTCCTCGCAACTGGGGTCAAGGCCGGTACCATGATAGCAGGAGTATTACTCGCTCCGGTTTATCAGCGTCGATACGCTCCGTGTACCATTGACATCTTCTGCAGGACACTTGGGCTATTGTCCTCGGTTTTACGATTCCTTCTGCAGAGGCTTTGTAGGGTTTGTCGAGAAGGGCAAGGTCGTGTCTCTCCCCGTCGGCCTCTCGATGTTTGCCACCTTTCTCCTCCTCTTGAACTACCGGGTCTGGATAGCTGTCTCGTCGTGCGGTCTGACTTCCTCATTCTGTGCTGTCTTGCTTCACTTTTTATACCTGTGAGGAAGAGAAAGGGCTGTCAGATGTGTGTGATTCTGATAAATTGCCTGACTTTGCCTGACCCTGGTATTGCGACAAGTCAGGTAAACAGTGCTGATATTAGTCTGTTGTCTTTCATGTTGTGCAAAAGTGTTTGTGTCGGAGAAGGGGGGGCAGTGTTTTTTAATGTCTTACAGAAGAGGATGGGGAAAACGTGTTGAAGGAATGGGGATACTGTGTCTCACCCGCCTGTGTCCCACTCCCACTCCCCTAGGACACCCCATCCAGGGGATCCTCCCTCACTAGTCCCCCCAGGAACTGGATCCAATAGCGATGGCTGTATCCTGGCCACCTGGATGATGGATCCCCGGGATTTAGCCAGAGAGACACCTTCAGGTTTCTAACAGCAGGTAAACAAACATAGGGTGCAAGCTTTAATTGCCCACTGAGTGACTACTGTATGCTTTTTATGTTGAAGGGCAAGTGTGAAATGGAATTGTATCTGGACAATCACAAAAATCGGAGGCTCTGCCAAAACTAGGTTGACTTGGTACTTAGTTGACAAGTTGTCTCACTGAGCTTGATCATAACCCTGGGGAGTGACTTCCTCCGAGGGTTTGACAGCTGAGAACTAGGTCAGCCTCCCGTCACAGTCTTCAGCTACAACCCAAACAGACTCGTTTGGGGACACTGAGAATTCTAGGATCCCTCGTTGATTGTTTCAAAGTGTCCCTCTTCAGCACACTAGTGAAGCTGCTGCATTCCCCATGCACAGCCCCCACTCACTCGCACAAATACTAGAGCAGCGTCTTCTGTTTCTGGCACAGGTCTTTGAAGTAAAGGCAAAGTCCCAGTTCGGTCCAGAACCTTGCAGCGGCCCCCTCAGCAAACTCTATCCCATGAGGCAGACGGGTGGCTGTAAGCCCGGTCTGCCGCAGGGCATCCCTCTGTATCTGGAGGGTGATAGGGCACCGTTGCCACACCAGCTCAGGGAAACCTTTCAAAAGCTGCCCCGTGCTGACGTAGCAGCAACGCCCTATTTAAATGAAAAGCTCCAAACTGCTGTGTTGGAGTGAAGAGCTTATCACTTAAATAGTGCACTGCTGCCACACCAGCTTGGGCAGCCTTTGAAAGGCTGTCCCATTCTGGTGTACAAGCAGCGCCCTATTTAAATGAAAATAGCCCTGCTCCCGTGCTGAGCACCCAGTGCCAGCACGAGAGAAGGTGTTTTTCATTTAAATAGGGCACCATAACCACGCCAGCTTGGGGGAGCCCTTGAAAGACTCCCCAGAGCTAGTGTGGCATCTGCCCCCTTTGAAAAGCTACTCCACCACACTTGGAAGCAGCAGCACCCAACTTAAGTGAAAGGTCCTCCCATTGAGGTGTATATGTAAAAAGGGGAAGGGTACCTGGTCCACTTGGTCAAATGTTGTAGTCCTGTAGATGGGGTCCTAAGGAATGAGGGGAACTAAACCACCTCGTGGAGCCAAAACTTAAAAACTCAACATTTAATCAGTACTCAAATAATTCTACTAAAATAAAAAGTGTGTGCTGAGCAATTCCTGCTCAGCGGTCATTGTCCTGGCAGCAGGACACCTTACCCTTTCCGAAACCTATGCTAGGACAATGTCCCAAGGAGCTCCGGGCAGCTGCAGAGGGGCTCTCAAGTTGCTCTGTGTCAACAGAGCTTTTCAATGTGAGCCATTAGGCACTGATGGGAAGGAGGGGGACTATTAGCAGGGACTTTTGTCCATTTAGAGATGTGCCTGGGAGGGAGTGATCAGCTGTGAGAAGGTTGCATAATGATGCAGGCTTTATGAAATAATGAGTATGGCTTTACCCATGCAGGATTGCGAGAATAATACTACAACCATCCTCTTATTTCTCAGCATATTTCTATAATGATGTATATATTGTAAAGTTAATTATGGAAGGGTAGTTACTTATGTAATGTGCTTTGCTTCCAAGGTATTGCTATAAATAAAGTATTATTTAAGCGCATGAAATGCAAAGGGAAACCTTAATACATAGCTATACAAACTAAACCTGTGAAGATGTGCTCAGTTGCTTTAATTGTCCACATCCCGGTTTCACTATTTAACCAAAGTGGGTGATCCTGGGCAGATTATCTAATCACAATGGCCCTCATTACGACCCTGGCGGAAATCGAAAAACGATGGCGGAAATGCAATACCGCCATCGAATAGCGCTCGGTGCGATTATGACCCGTCACCGTAAAGTACGATGCCATTAGCGACACCGTAGTGAACGCCAACGCTAACTGCACCAAGTACGCGCACGCGCGCCATGCCAAACCGTAATTACCACCATGGCGCAATGGTACGCGAATTCTGACCCTAGCGGACATGTACCTAACGCCATCAAGCATGGCGGAAAGTACCATTCCGCCATGGTGAGAAGTACAGCATCGCGAATCAACCGTAAACGGCCCTACTGAGTGCCTGTACACCACTCCCTGGCCACATTGCACAGCCAGGCTCATCTCAAGAGGGGCCAATGGGAGCTGCAGGGCACAGATGGCACGAATACAGAAGCCATTCCAATGGACATGACCTCAGTCTCCCTCCAAGAAACGCACGCAAACACAGGCACCTGTGACCAGCCATATTCTGATAATCACATCATTCCACCAATCCACCTGGCTGACCGGCATCTGTTACACAAAAGCTAATCCCCCGCCTCTGAGCATGACATCATTAAAACAGTCATAATGGTAGCCCCTATCCCTGACCACACCGGGCTTCGTAGGCAAACGCGGCCAGTACAGTACCACGCAACTATACTCAGAAGCCGGAACCCAATGCAGATCTTCTCACAATACATCGCTCCACAAATAGGAATATGCTACATTACTTGCAAAGAATAACGCTACACGGTTAATATCAGAATAGAAATTTAATGCACCACAAAATCACCAAGCCCATACAGCCATTAGGTCATGAACCCCAAAATATATTTCATTATTGTGGGCTGCATCCGCAATAAATGACCAGCTTCTTCTTGTGTGACGCCCTGTTCCTTCATGGTACACAGGGGCTACATTCACGTTCAAAAAGGCAACATGGAAGCGCCTAGAACCGCAGGTCCGTCCCATTAGGTAGGCACTAGTCCAGCTGAAAGGTCGAAATGTTGCTCCTAGCCACTAGTACTGCGTAAGGGCATGTGGCCCATTGGCGATCGTCCCATAAGATCGTAATGGTGCTCCACTGATTAACTCGAAGCAGCAGGTGTCGGGAGTAAAAGCCATCTGCAGGAGTGGCATACAGATGGCAGCGGCAAAAGGGGAGGAGATACCTGTCACCCAAATGAAATGAAAAAGAATAGTATGGCCATCAGAACTTTATTTGTATTACTCACTTCAATGATCACACTAAATCTACAGCCATATGCATGCTAGCCCACTCCAAAGGATTATTCCCACCCAAAAATCACTTGCGAATCATAACTATAAAAATCGAGGTGAAAACACTATTACAAACGAGTGTTTGTGTGCATGCGTCTGTCAAAACAGAATCCATTCGATGGGATTAGTAACGTGCATAGACACAAGTGTTTGAAGGCGCGTCGAGACAGGGAGGGTTCAACAAGGGCAGATAGACGATGGTCCCACTATGGCAGCTCTGCATCACATAGCGCAGGGGAGGTGGATAGATTCCAAAAGCCCTGTACATGGCAAACTCTCCATCAAATCATCTGTCCATGCATCCATACATCATTCCCTCATCCCGGTATGAAAACGCCTGAGTATGTACTCACATAACATGTGAAATTTCCATTGAGTCTGTGCGTAATGCAGTCTGCAAAATCCACTGTGCTCCAGGCCGGAATTCCAGTGTTGTGAAGTAACATGTATTTGGGAACGTCCTGCCTTATCGTCCACTACGCTATTGCGCATCCCATACTATTCATATCAATCATTGCATTCTCGCCATGGCCCCTGTCCCAAGGACATTAAACAATAGAACGTTATATTTGCAGTCAGACCTGTGGGCGTCTCCTCGCCGCTAGCTGAAGACCGAAAGCGCCGTCCTTCGAATTCCTCATTTGCAACATCACGTCAAAAAGGCATCTGTGACCGCTTGAAATCACAAATCCATCCATGTAGTGCGGCAATGTGTGAAAATGCAAAGTGGCTTCACTCACAAATGGGACGCCCCGCCCGTCGGTGAACCGCGGTACAGTGCTGCATGAGGGTCCACCGTTAATCGAGTACTACATTCCACTGACCCTTCACAAGTTTGTTCGCGACTGCAAAGATAGTATGTGAAACAATGGGACCATAGCAGAATGAACATATGAACCAATATTTCACTGCCATCGGGATCAAATACATGATTGTAATAGCAAGATGCCATGCGTTGAATTGCAGCGTTGTGTGCGGGACGTGCTCGCCCAAAGGGGATTGCAGCTTGCACAGGTGGAATGAATCACCACAGGTGGAGGCAATACAGCTTGAAAACACATAAATTGCACACCCAACCCCCTCCCACAACCACACCCACTCCAAAATGCTACCGGCAGGACTAGCGATGTTGGCCCTGGGGGACCTGATAGCACTGCAAGTACTCCAACTTCAAGAAGAAGACGAACACCAACTACTACAACAACCGGCCGCACAGAGGAGACGCAGGAGGAGGAGGAGGGCAAGGCAGGCCCAGCAAGGCCCGCCAGCACAGCCACTACCACCACGCAGGCAGCCCGCAATCCCACGCCTCCGAGCACATCCGTTCAACCTCACGGATGAGCAGATCCACACCCTCTACCGTTTGGACCGGGACACCATAACCGCCATTGTGGACATGACACAGGCTGACCTTGTCAGCATGATAGATAGCCCAACCGCCATCCCACCCCTACTGAAGGTGGTGTCTGTACTCCACTTCCTGGCCACAGGCACCTACCAGCACACAGTCGGACAGTTGCATGGCATTTCACAGCCAGTGTTCTCACGGACACTATTGCAAGTGCTCGATGCCCTCCTGAAGCACGCAGACGACTACATCTCTCTACCACGCTCGGAGCAGGAAATTACGAACACAAAAGTGGGATTCCATGCACTTGGCGGCATACCGGGTTGCATTGGTGCCATCGACTGCACCCATGTGGAATTGGTCGTCCCACATGCCATGGAGGCCCAGTACCGCAACCGAAAACAATTTCATTCTCTTAATGTACAAATGGTGTCTGACTCCAACAGGATCATTACACATTGTTGTGCACGCTTTCCTGGATCAACCCATGATTCTATGGTCTTGAGGAACTCTACAATACCACGCTACATGGAGCGACACGCAGGGAACAGATCCTGGCTACTCGGTGAGTCTCATTTCATGCATGATAATGTGGGGTATGTGATGCGGCAATGACCTGGCAGGAAGGGGGGGGCGTACGTAGCAATGTCATTCCACAAACATCCTTTATTGTCCACATACAGGTGATGCCGGGTATCCACTGAAGAGATGGCTCCTTACACCACTCCGGAACCCACAGAACCAGCATGAGGAGGACTACAACCATGCCCACTCACGTACCCGTGTAGTCATAGAACAGGCATTCGGCCTACTGAAGACTCGTTTCCGCTGCCTCAGCAGGTCTGGCGGGGCACTCCTGTACCGCCATGAGAAGGTTGCAAAGATGGTCATGGCATGTGTCATGCTACACAACATGTGCGTACGTAGAAATGTGCCCATGCCCCCTGACGCAGAACTGCAAGCACCTGAAGATGGTCATGATGAGGGTGGGGATGTGGCAGCACCTCAAGGAGTCTGCGAGGCACAGGAGGGCCGTGACATTCGTCAGATTCTCATTGATTCATGCTTCTAGCACTCACGCCTGGTGGCTGATACATGGACACGGGACTTGTGGCACTGTGTGTGTCTGGAACATGCACAATATGGACTGTACGCCTATAAAGGCCTCGTACACAAAGATCAATGTCCACACATCTCATTGGATGATCGTGCATTGTTTATAGCATATGTGAAATTATGTTACACACCCCATCGACCCGCCACCCAAGTGAGCCCAACACACCCCCTCCACCCTCCTACCTCCCTCCCGAACACCAGTGTCCGAAGATGCTCATTGTCAGTGGGCAGACGCTATTGCAAGCCCCCTCTCCGGGTATCAGGGGCACCGCTGCCTGTGGAGCGCAGGTTCCTCCCAGATCTACGTTGGGGGCTGCCCTGGACGGAACTTGCAACGGATGATGTCTCTGCCTGCTCACGTCCATGCATGTCCCTAAGGGTTTGTGAGAGCTCAGTGAGCACACGGCGCACAGCGGCAAGTTCAGCACATACGTCTTTGGACGTCGCATGCAGTTCCCCCCTCAGGCTCTCGGTGCTTCTCTCCATTTGTACTCTCAGGCTCTCGGTGCTTCTCTCCATTTGTGCCCTTAGTGTCTCTGTACTTCTCTCCATTTCTGCCCTAAGTGTCTCAGTTGATGTTTCTATGGCTGCCTTAGTACCCCCACATTCATCAGCATGGTCCTTGAGGAACGTGGCCAGTTGCTGCTGTTGCACGATCACCTGGTCGAGGGACTGTTGCCTCTGCTGTGCCATGGCCATTTGCGGTGGTGTCACAGAGGGGCTGGTCACCTCATGTTGCCTTGCCACAGGGCTTGTGGGGGATGGCCAGTCGTCTTGTGGGTGCCCCTGCGTGGTATCCTCATGGTGTACGGGATGAAACAAACAGGGGGATTGAGACAGGTCATGGAAGGATCTTACTTCGACATCCCCGTTTTCTGTGTCGGAGCATGCTGCCATTAATGCAGTATCACCTATGGTGCTGCTGCCACCAGAAGCAGTGCCTTCTGTGGCATCCATTGGGGGGACCTGTGGTGGTGCTGTTGTGGGCATGCTCGCTGCTGGGGTGCCTGTTGCAGTTCCCTCCTGTGTGCTGCCACTTGATTTGTGCTGCTGCCGTGTCTTGATGCGTGCAGCTGAGGTGGAGGGTCTTTGGCCGTTGGTCTTGGCCCTCTTTGCAGGTGTGCTGGTAGGGGTGTCCTGGAGCTCGTCGTTTGAATCGGACCCTGTGGTGGAGTAAAGGAGGGCGAGCGTTATTAATGGGTCTGTTGAAATTGGAATGGCAATGTATCACATGCATTGGGGTGGTACCTGAGGGTGATTTGGGTCGGGGCCTTGGAGGTGGTTTCATTTTTGTGTGGATTGAGGATGCAGTTGTTTTGCAGCCTGCAGTTAGGGTGTGCCTGCTGCACGTGTAGAGGGTGTTTTTAGGATTTTTAATTATTTATGTATTTAATGTGAGTTTTAAAGTGCGCTATCAGGCCAATGTATGTGGACGTTCTCCTGGACATGTGTTACTGATGCACTATGTGGACACATGGTACTTCACATGATTGGACATTGTGGATTTAGCATTGTTTTATTTGGCCCACCTACCTGATTCTTCGGATGTCTGCACTCCTTTCTCCATCCCTCCGACTCCCTCTATACTCTCCATTCCAATGGTGGAGGCACAGATTTCTTCCCAGGGGGTCAACTTGATGGGTGATTCCGATCCTCCCCCGGTAGCTGTGGCAATGTTACGGTTGGCGGATAGTATGCTCCGTACGCGTATCCGCAGGTCGTCCCATCGCTTTCTGCATTGCTGTGGGTTGCGGGGTGCGGTCCCCACCGCACTTACCCGCTGTGCCACCAGGGCCCATATGGCCTTCTTGTTCGCAAGTGCCGTCCTGGTCATTTGCGTCGAGAAGACGACGGCAGCATTCTCCTGGAGGGTCTCTGTGAGCACGGTGAGTTCCTCACGGGAGAAGTGGACCTGCCGCTTGCGGTCGCACGCTTTTTTCGCTACTTTTCCCATTTTTATTGCTTTCACTAGGGTGGATGACGGGTTGGGATGTGTCTCAGGGTAGTATTTTTTATGGTTGTGTGGGAATTCAGATTTTATAGGTGTACGGCGTGCTGTTTCCCGTTCCGGGACCATTTTTTTACTTCCGTTTCCGTATATTTACTGTCACCGTACTTTCCGATTGCCGCTCATTACGGTGACCGCTCAGATGGGTGGCGGAATTGCACCTAGGGCGCCGTACGAGGGCGGTGAGGGGCGTTTTGGGGACATTTCCGCCATCGTGGACTTTGCACTTCCGCCATGGCGTAGTGCTCATGCCCGATGGGTCGGAATTAGCCGCACTTTGCTCCGTCGTGCAATGGCGGAAACGCTATTTACGCTATGGCGGTCAGGTCAGTCACTTTCCGCCAGGGTCGTAATGAGGGCCAATGTGTCTTATCTGCAGCTCTCTAAGTGCTTCACTTCAAAGCTTATGTGCTAATATATCATGCTGTTATTTTTTTTTTAAGCCTGACTATAGAGTTGCTCCATATTCAACAATAGTGCAATTTAGGTCTTTTGCATCACAACATTATTTTCCCTTGGCTTACTTATGGCAACTTATTCTAAAGTCACTCCCATGGTGCCTCCAACTATCAAAGACTGATGAGGCTCCTTGCGATGTCCTTTTCTGTGAAGTAATTTCTGTTGATGCAATCCATATGCAAATTAGGAGGGTTATATGTATTTTGCCCCAGAGCGCATGTAAACAGAGATCTAATAGATGAGTTCCCTTCATCTGTAATCTAGTTTTATTTTTTTGTTGTATTAAAATGCCATATGCCACTAATGTTACCAAAAAAGTAAATTGGGGCAGGGGTGGGTGATTTGTGGGGGCAAATGAGACCATATGGAATTGCGTGCGCCGCATTTGGGGGGAAAGTAGCAGAACTTTTATCGTGGCTCACCCCCCACCCCCACTCTTGCCATGCTGAATACTCCCCTGACTGGACAAAAGGATATTCTTCACCACTAGGAGAGAATCTTAAGAAACATTTCATAAGCTGTAACTTATCAAGACCAGAGGATACTGGAACGGTATGGGATATCAAATATTACATAACATTGGCCCTAGGATTTGCGGGACCCCGGGCGGCAAAAGATGTGTAGGGCCCCTTTATTTGAATCGCAGAAAATGCTTTATAGGATGCGAGTGAAATGAGACATTCCCCCCCCCCAAAAAAGTATTTAACACACCAAATGCAGACATATGAATACTATAGAGATAGTAGATTTGATAGATTTGGGCGGCAACTAGGATTTCAGTATGTACATTCAGAATAAAATGCCCCTTTTCAACCCCTTGTCCAAAACAAAGATTCTTAAATGGGCCATTACTTTAAACAAAGAGCGTGATAATCCCTAACTGTGAGGCCCCATGTGTCTGATGGGCTGCTGCAGAGGTGGGCGGGAAGTATTTGTCTCTAGAAGCGCATCACAGGGGGTTGGGAGCTGACAGTACGTCCTCAATAAAACAGACACAAAGGAAAACCCTGTGGCTGGAAGCAGCCCAGCCCTCGTTACTTCTCATACTCACAGCACCAGGTAGCTGCGGGGCCCGCAAGAGCGCAGGGCCCGGGGTGACGGCACAGGCTGCTCATGCCTCGGGCCGGCTCTGACTGCGCCCATTTAATCTGTCATCGGATAGCCAGTGTGAAGGGCTTGGCAATCACATGTTCCCATTCCTCCCTGAATTGCCTCATGTTATCGTTGACCAGCCCGTCGGTTTTTCCATTGCGTACATATCCATCAACTTGTGGACCCAGTCGGCTCTTGCCAGCACGCCTGGATTCTTCAATTTCTGTGCCAAGGCCACCCTCCCTTCTCTGAACATGGCATCCCACATTCTAAGGTACCTATAAACACCAGTATTACGAGGAGAAAGACCCCACAGCATCTGCAGGGGTTCCAGGGGCTGGATCTCCCCAATAACCTCGGCCATCCAATCCCGTACTGACTCCCAGTACCCCCTGATCTTTGGACAATGCCACCACATATGCGCCCGAGAACCCACCTAGCCACACCCCCTTGGACAGAGTGGTGAGGAGCCTGCAAACATTCTAGAGATCTTTATGGGCTCCCTATGCCACCCCTGCAGCATTTTTAAATTATGCTCCATAGCCGCCGTAAACAGGTTCCAAAAAGCCCTGAAGTTCTATCTATCCTGTATATCCACCCCTACCAGCACCTTGTAGATCTTTGAGAGGGACCCCTTCCTGGATTCTTTCCGTATGTTGTCCGAACCCTGCCTGATCTTGATAAACCTGACCTGGTCCCCAAAAGATGGCAGGATCGCTTTCTACTGATTCCCCAATATTTTTGCCAATATTTTGACATCGTGTTCAGGAGGGAGATCGGGCGGTATGACAAACACTGCAAAGGGTCCCTACTCTCCTTCAGGATCACCACTATGATGGCACCCATCATCGCCTCCAGGAGGACCCCCCTCCCAAGACCCCATTAAAGACCTTAAACAAGTAAGGTGCCAACGTAGATCGGTACAGCTTATAGAATGGAACTGTAAATCCATCGTCCCTCGGTGTTTGCCCCCCTTCATACCCTTAATTGTCGTATGACTTCCTCCTCTGTTATCGGGGTGTCCAAACCTAATGCTGTGTCCCTCGATATCCCTGGGATCAAAAGCTTGTCTAGAAAGCCTGTTATGCTGGAGTCCTGCCCGCCAAATTCCGACCTGTAGAGGTGCTCTTATGAGGCCCTGAATTCTGCTCCGATACCTTCTACACCATATTGGGGCATCCCCTCCCTTGGATTAATATGCATTTGTATTTTTGTATTTATTTATTTGTATTGCGCGCTTTGCCCTGGGGCATCTGGGCGCATATTTGAAAAGGTAATGGTTACATACAGTGAAAACAAATTTTCCCCGAGGAAAAAACAATTCTCAACAATGACAATGCAGTTCTTAAGGCAACACATGTTAAAGACAAGTATATCGTTACAACGGTTACAAAAACATTACTAGTAGTATGGGGGTATACTGCAAAGAATATATATAGACGTAACAAGTGGAGAGGAAGGCTAAGGATCCGAAGTTGACATGTTGCCAGAGTAGGCCAGTGTGGTTAGGTGGAAGAGGCAGATGCGTCAAGCTCATAGAGCCAGAGTTTCGTTTTCTTCTTAAAGGAGTAGACTGATGGTTCCGTTCTGAGTGAATTAGGTATTGTGTTCCATAGTTTGGCTGCAAGGACTGGGAAACTAGATCCGTGGCTGTCTGAAGCTTGTAGCTGGGTATAGTCAGTGTGTGGGCATGGGCTGACCTCAACGGTCTGATGGCTGTGTGCCGCGTGAAGCGATTGGCAAGTTAAGCGGGTGCCAGATTGTTCTGGGCCTTGTATGTTAGAGCAAGGGTTTTGAGCGATATTCGCTGAGCAACGGGGGGCCAATGTAGATTGTGTCTTGTGTCAGAGATGTGTAATCTCCTCGGGAAGTTAAGGGCAGCCCTGATGGCATTATTCTGAGTAACTTGTAACTTATCAATTTTTCTTCGGCTATTCCTAAAAAGAGAGCGTTACAGTAATCAATTTTTGACATGATGAGAGTTCTAGTGAGGATAATGCAGTTGTCGGTCGTCAGGAAAGGTCTGCAGGTGGTGATAAGTTTGCAGGTGTAAGCGAAAGGCGATACAACAGCATTCGTTTGTCTAGTGAACGATAGTGTCGAGTCTAGGTAAATACCAAGTGTTTTTGTATCGTTAGACACTTTGATGTTGTTCCCATCAATGGTGAATGATTTGTAGGCAGGGTTTAGGAGTGAGTTTGATGTGAGAGCCAAGGACAAGTAACTCTGTTTTTTCATCATTAAGGCAGATCCCATGATATGCCTCACCATCCTACCCCTCTGGTTCTTCCTCAGTTCCCATGCCAAAATCCTGTCCGCCCTGTGCCCTTTCTCATAGTACCTCTTTTTGAGGAACCGCAGCTTCTTCTTGGTATCATTCATCAGCAACTGCTTTATCTGAGTCTTATAAAGCCTCAGGTTTCTCGCTTGTTCTTGCGAGACATGGCTCCCGGCACCCCACCCCTGCTGGACCCCTGCTATCTTATCTCTAAGTGCACTCTCCTCCCTCGAACTTTCTTTCTTTTTTTGGTAGCCAATCCTGATTAGGAGACTACGAACCGTGGCCTTGAATGCGTCCCATAATACGTGCAGTCCCACTTCCCCATTGTCTTTCACCTCAAAATATTCCGTTATTGCCTCCAGGACAGAGAGGGCGATCTTGTTATCCTTTAGCAGGGAATCGTTGCACTTCCATCTCCCTTTCCCCTGACACCCCCACCGTGACACAATCCAGACCATGGTCAGACCACGGACCCGGGTCAACCTGAGACTCCGAAACACAGCTGTACAAGGAGCTGTCCACCAGGATGTAGCCTATCCTTGAGAAGGAGTCATGCAAACCCGAATAGTACACAAAGGGAGGGTCCCCCGAGCTTCAAGGGGGCAGAGAATCCACTAGGCCCAGTTCTTGATTGATCCTTGAATTTGTTTTCCCACCAACTATCAGGGTGCCCCCCACAAATAGTCAAAGCTCATCCTTGACCTTCTCCCAGAAGGGAACTTGGCCCTCATTAGGACAGTACACTACCCCTAGCGTCAGCTGATTCCCCTGGACATGCCCGTTGACAAACAAGTATTGTCCCTCTGGGTCTCTATGAGCTGTTTCCACCTCTAAGCCCAGGCCCCCGGAGATCACAATGGCCACTCCCCTCTTTTCGTCATGATTAGGCATAATATTCCTCTCCTATACCCCTAGAGCACAGACTTGTTCTTTGCCTCATACCCGATGCGTTTCCTGCAGGAGGAGCACGTCTAATTTGGCACGTGTGAATTCGTGAACCACTAGGTAGAGCTTTGTGGGAGAGTTAACACCTCTTGCATTCAAGGAGCCCACCACAATCTTCTTCAGTAAACTATTCATTGGAGCCTGACCCCTTTCATCCAACTCAGGAAGGCCTGCTTGTTGCACCACCCCACCATCTGTCTCCCAGAGACTTTCCCCACCCACCTACCCCTTGCCCAGAATCACCAAACCCTCAACCCCCAACCCCTCACAACACTCCCATCCCAACACCCTTAACAAACCCAACACCCCGAACCCTCAGCTACCAGCCAGGAACTCCTCCCAGCTGAACCACCAGAAGAATCTGCCTCGCCTGGCCACTCCTTCAATCTTCACCCCCTCCTCTGCCCCTTTCAACGTCTCCACCCACAACATTTCCATCATTAATGGTCTCTCTCCCTCTAGTGATAAAAAAAAAAAAACATCTCCATTCCATCCCAGGATAGAAAAGCCCCTTCCTTGGGGCGTGTTCACATTCCCCCTACCAGCGGCGTGTTAAGTCTCTTAATCTTCCTTGAGCCTGTAATACGCCTCCGACCTTCCGGATGGCTCTTTTTGGATCCTCCTTTAACACTTGGATAATAAAAGATAAATCAGATAGTCGGGAACTGTTCAAAATTTTAAAAGAGCAGGCTCATGCCCCCGGCCCCACACAAGTCAACATTATTAAAGATGAGGCATGGTGTATGGAAATACAATCTGCCTTATCTAATAAACTTGAGAAAATAAGAGAGGTGATCGAGATAAATAAACTTGATTTGCCTAAACAAGTGTTAGAGGATAACCTACAGTCCTCAACCAAGAAATCAGAGGAATAAGCAATGTTCAGCTTTCAGCGCATCTCAGATCAAGAACTGGCCAGTATAACCTACAGTCCTCAACCAAGAAATCAGAGGAATAAGCAATGTTCAGCTTTCAGCCCATCTCAGATCAAGAACTGGCCAAGGTGATCTCCCAACTAAAAAGCACCAGATGCCAAGGGGATCCTTGCTCTTCTATTATAATCAAAGAGTGTTCCCCGGTCCTTATTCCAGCTTTGATTAAGTTTGTTAATGCGTCCCTTGCGGCTAACAAAGTCCCAGATAATATTAAAAACGCATTGATTAAACCATTGTTGAAAAAGCCTAATCTTTGACCCCTCGCACCTTCTAATTACAGGCCTATTACAAACACACCCTTCCTGTTGGAGATCTTGGATAGGGTGGACTATAATCAGATTTCCATCTTCTTGGAGCAGAATCATGTCCATCATGAATACCAGTCGGGGTTCCGTATGAATCATGGTACTGAGACGGCCCTGTTGGCCCTTAAATCCTATCTCCTTCATAAGATGGATGAAGGACATATTTTGCTTCTAATGATTTTGGATCTGTCGGCAGCCTTTAACCTGGTGGACCATGCCATCTTGTCCACCAGGTTAAAGATGAATGTCAACTTTTCTCAAGAGGCGGTAAACTGGGTTAATTCCTTTTTAGAGGATAGACAAGTCAGAGTGGCCAGCGATAGTGCTGAAGCCAAACCTACTACGTTTAGGTATGATGTCCCTCAAGGAGCTTGTGTGTCGCCCTGCTTTTATAATATCTTTATGATTCCCTTTTCCCAGATGCTTTTTCCAGATGCTGGAAAAAAAGGGGATCATATTTGCTAATTATGCGGATGACACACAATGCGTCATCCCCATTTCAGGATCCCACGTGGAGGATGAACGCCGGATTAATGAAGTTTACAAAAAAATCCAGGATTGGATGGTGGTCAATGGCCTAGCCATTAACAGCTCAAAAACTGAGCTTTTACCTATCGTCTCAGAGAATAAACTAGAGAAGTTAGGACCCAGCTACAAGTCATTCCTCATAGATAGTTGTCAAATAGCTGTCATGAGCAAAGTCAAAGCGCTGGGCATCTATCTAGATAAAAATTTGAACATGAAGGCACAAGTGAACAGCCTTGTTTCATCGGTTTCATACTTCATCAAGCTGTTTTGCTGCCTTAGGCCTTTTGTTTCAGAAACTAATTCTGAAACACTTGCAAGGGCTATTATCGGATCAAAGATCGATTATTGTTGCAGCCTCCTTGTAGGGCTGCCTCTATCTGACTTCCATCGGCTACAGGTCCTACAGAACGGAGCAGTCAGAGTGTTGAAAAGCCCTGACAAGAAGGGATCATGTGTCAGAAACTCGTTGAAGTCTACACTGGTTACCTGTTCAGGCTAGGATAGCGTTCAGGCTTCTTCTTATTACACATAAATGTGTACATGGAACCATGCCTACATATCTGAAAGAATAGATTATTGCAAAAATAAACACCTGATCTCTCAGATCGGATGAAACCAACACCCTTATCCTGCCACGCCTGAAAACAAAAAAATCATGGGATGCTGCTTTCATATCTGCAGCCCCTCAGAAGTGGAATTCTCTTTCATCCATATTGAGGATCACCTCATCCACCGAGATCTTCAAAAAGGGGCTGAAAACTGCTCTCTTCTCATTAAGTGACCCGATTTTATATTTGACCCTGTTTTCCTCAGTACTGTATTTTCAAGCTAGTTTCAGGATTCTTCTATCTGTATGAGTTTTTTGTCTTGTCTGAGTTTCTTTATGTTTTACAGCGCCCTTAAGCCCTAGGGTACCTGGTGCGCTATATAAATGGAAAACACAAACATAAACATACTTCTTAGAGTCCAGGCCCTTTTCGTCCACGGACAAGAGTTTCTCCTTTGCCCTCTGAATATCCTCCTCTGTCACCAACTTATAACTTAAAAGAAGTTAAAACCCTGGGAGTCTATTTGGACTCATCACGCACCCTAACTAGACAAGTCAACGCTACAGCCTCTGCGGCAGCCTATACAGCCAAACTTATCACCGCCAGCAGACCCTTCCTTTCCACAGACAACTGCACCACATTGGCTAGAGCCCTCATACTCTCACGCCTCGACTACTGTAACACCCTATTCATAGGGCCTCATTACACGTTATGCTTTTAGCACCATGGTTGCCGCCGGTACCATACCGGTACCACCATGGAGAAAAGGGGAATTACCACCCTATTCCAAGGTTGGCGGGGCGGTAATTCCCCCTTTCTCCATGGCCCTTCCCATTCCCATTTTTGCCCCATAGGGCTCAATGGGAATGGGGAAGGGGCTAATTACGGTACCGCAAATTGCAGTACCGTAATTAGCACCAAGGTCCCTTTGCGGGTCCCAACTTCAACGGCTGGTCTACACCAGCCGTTAAGGTCAGGTCCTGCAAAGGGACCACGTAGTATGGCGATAAGGGTTTACCGGTACCGGTGCCCTTACCGGTACAGGTAAACCCTTACCGCCTACCATGTAATGAGGCCCTTAGTCTCTTCTGCTAGCAACATAACAAAACTACAAGTCATTCAGAACAACGCACTCAGCTCTGAACATCCCCAAGAAAGAATATATCTCGCCAGCCATACGTAATGCCCACTGGCTCCCAGTCCAAGACCGTATCAGATTTAAAATCCTCTCCATCACACACACATGTATCCACAACACGGCTCCAAAATACATGTAATGCATTTGCCAGAGAAATAGAAACCCTGACTGATGTAGTACTAATGTGGTGAGGTTAATAGCAACTAGCCACACCTAAGCCCCTGTGAAATATTTTCATCTATGGACTCAAATGACCATGGTAAAATTCTGTTTTGGCTAACCGCTTTCCCAAATAAAACAAAAGTGAAAGAGCATGGGTTGAATAAAGGTGGCTGAACTGAGGAAATATGTAAGAATTTCAATTAATTATGTTCTTCTACTGTACCAGTCCCATACCAGCATTGGTCATGTAGGAGATATTGCACTAAGGGCAGATTTGAGATGTTTTAATTCTGTCTAAGGATGACATTTTCCGCGCACTGGATCCCCCGTCAACAGTGCCCTGTTCAAATGTGCACTTCATATTGTAAGTATCTATCATCAACGCCCTGATGTAAAACCTCTTCTGCTTCCCCATAGCAACAGGCCCACAATTAACAATTAAGAACAAGCCTGTGGTGTAAGGGAATGGGGAGTCTATGTTTCACCAAAAAGCAGTGCAAAATCCTTCTGCTATCAGGGTCACTTAGTCACTCCCAGGAGAGAGTGTATATTGCTCACTGGAATTTACTCCAGTTTCACTTTGCAAAACACTTACCTCCCTCAACCCCCTCCAGCACCAAAACCTGTGCAGCAGTGAAATGCAACACCATTCTGTTTAAAGGCCAGGACTAGGGAGTAGGGAGAGTTTAGGAGTTTTGTTTGCAGATAAGTATACCTTTTATTTAAAAGCAAGTCTTTGGGAATGGGTTTCAGTTGGGAATTTTGTTTACAGATAAGTATACCTTTTATTTAAAAGCAAGTTTTTGGGAATGGGTTTCAGCTGGGAATTTTGGTTTAGGGACAAGTATATTTTGGATTGAAAGGCAAGGTTTGGAAATGGAACAAACACATATTTGTTTTAAAGGCAAGATTTGGGGATGGTGACAATTATTCATTTGGTTTTGGTGGCAAGGATACCCCAATTAATTTAGGTGCCTATAACATGAAAGTTTTGAATTCTTGCAAGCTCCCACCTACGTTAATCTGTTTGTGAGTTAATTAAATGAATATACAGTCAATCATGCTAAGGGTCTACACACGTTTACCCTCTACCCACTAATGGAAGGGAACCCACTAGTGAAAGGGAATAGGTTAATTAAATAGATCCCCACACTGATATTTTGTTGGACAATCTACTTACGTTTGGAAATCTCTGGGCTTGGCACTCATGGAGACTGTGCAGGACTTCGCTTTTGGAGAAAAAAAAACAGGATTCCAGCCAGCATTTCAGTCAATGGGATCCCACAGCAATCTTCCCTCCATAGCTCCTGGTAAGTATCACAGGCTCTGTTTCCTGATCTCCCAGCAATGGAAATCTCCAGCCATCTTCCAATCTTTCCACCCAGATGATGTTTCAGCAGATCTCCTTTTGTGATTTTTAGCAGCTCTCCCAACTTCCATAGTACAAGACCTTTTTATTCTCTAAGCCCCTCCCATGGAAAATGAACATTATGCGGTGCTAACTAATTATCTCACAAGCAGGATTGGGTATTTACATTTCTCTCCACCCCAAGTCCAGCCCCTTTCAAAGGATTGGTTCAGAAGTCTAGAACAGAAATATTGCAGCTCCCCTTTGAGATATACATTTTTCCCCCCAGGCCCAATTTTACCCAAAAATTCTATTAATGGCAAAGTTTTGTAATTTACACAAAATACTCACAGGGGACCCCTGTAAGAACCACAGGCTCTCTTAACGACCAGTGAATGGGCTTATAATCAATTTGCATGCTACTCATCTATACATTAAAAAAACAAGCTCTAGTACACAGTTTTTGACTCTGTCCGTTTTTATTTATATATATCGTTATATATTGGCAGCAACAATGCAGTGTTGCGCTAACAAGGGTTTGTCAAGTGCCTATGCATTTCGGATACTATCCATCATCAGGGCCAAACCCTGAATAGGCAATCAACAAAAAAGTGAATCAACATACAGATCATGAAACCCAAAAACAGAGCATTTTGAAATACTCTACCGCAACAACAAAACAATATAATACAAAGACAGAAACAAAGACAAAAAGATGAAATTCAATTAGTAATACAAGGTACGCATCCACAAAAGAAAAATGTAACTTAAAACTCAATGCATATTTGAAAGCGAAATCTCATTTACCTTAGCCTCCACTGCTGAGTCAAATTGTAAATAAGCAAAAACGGTATCACAACCTAATAGATATATAGGCCCCATACTTGCAGTCCTTCCCTTTAACACTGTGCATCCTCACTTGTGTCTCTCATCCTCCCCTCATAGTCTGAAGGTGCTGTAAGCGCTGGTCTGCATGTCTGAAACAACATATGATCATATGTATACCCTGTTGGGCTAGGTGTCTCCATGTTCATTGTGCGTACAAGTGGAAAACACACCACGTTAAAGGAATAATGCTTAATTCTGATCTTGAATCCATATAATGTTATTGTCAAGGGGTTACTCAGAGGAAAGAGGTTCCATAATGGTGCCAACTAAATTAATAGGCAGATAGAGGATGTGCAGTGATGAACAAGAAATATAGATATGAGGCTAGTCTATACTGTTACCGGTATTCGATCTGCGAGAGAAAACTGCATGATAGGTTGCGCAAGTGGAGCAAATCCAATTCCCAATCCATAATTACAACACCCAGCTGCACTCCGCCAGCTAGATGCTAGGGTAGGTAATGTTACAGTTGTAGTGAAAACCCCTTGTGACAGCAAAGTCCATAAATAGGCTCAACCCTCAAGTTCAAGGATACTTATAACAAAAAACTCCAAAGGTCATAAGACTGTTATCTTACCGACAGCAGTGAAGCAAACAGTCTAAGTAGAAAAAAACACCATATGTGGTGGTGCTTGAAGAGCCAGCACAGTGCATTTTCACAGTATTTTTCTCAAGAAACTAAAACTGTTACCTTACCCATATGAATGTAGATAACAGTCTAAATAGGAACTCAAAGTGCAAGCAGAATGCAATTTATTGGTGAATAGCCTCAGATGATGATTCAGTAAAGTAGCATGGTGGCGGAACACCCTAATGGTGTCCAGGTGACATAAGGTGTATTGGCAAATGAGAATACCATAAGCCAAAACATTTTCATCACAGAAAGCACAAAAATTCAATTTCCGCATTGATCCCTTGCGGGGCCATCAAATCCAATCTCTCTATACAAGTTTTGTAATTTACCAATAAATGCCATGATATATAGATATTAATATTCCTCTCTTCATTACAGATCAGTGAAGCTTACTTTCATTTCAGCACCTCATTACACAGACACGCTATGATTATTTGACCTTTTCACAAAAAGTATAATGGTTATGAACATAAAATATAATCTCTGGATACCTAATTTTATGACCCAACAGCTTGCCAATTCTTAAATTCAGGAAATGTTCAGGGCAGCAGAACACATTTTAACTTACTATGGCAAATCCATAGGTCACATGAGGATACATTTATTTCAACAAAATCACCTTGAAATTATCTTTTAAATGACATATGAATGGACGCAGTGTGGCTTATTGTTGCTGAGAAAGTCACTAGTTATGATAGTCCAGTTAAACTAATGGGAAATCTTCAGCATGTATGCAAATCTTAACTCTCATTTCCTCATAGGTTTCCTTTCTCTTGAACAGCTGCAGCCTTTTGGGCTGAATGTTCGTTTAAGGCTGGGGTAAAAGCCATTAGCCTTTTGTTCTTTGAAAGTTGGTGGGCTAAGGAGATCTTTATCATGAGGCAGACAGCCCACCTCTGCCCTGTGATGCCATGAGGCCATGCTGACATCTGGCATTTTGCGCTGTAATCTGAAGTTGACCACAATTCTGTTCTAAAGCTTTATATTTCCAAGCATTTTCCCCATCCAGGGCTCAGTCTGTGTTGATCTGGCCCTGTCGTAAATACCTTGGTCTTTTTCATCAGCTTCACAGAGATTTACCTTACAGATAAGGAGCCAAGCAGGTCTTGAGAATCTGCCCAACAATAAGAAACATGGTCTGTCTTGGGCCTAAATGACATTTATGTGTAACCTATAAAAACAAAATAGCTTTTATTCAATTATTGTTGGTATTTTGCATGTGAAGCATATTATACATTGTAATACATTGTATCTCACCCACAAACCAAGTCTTTTCCCTGATATATTTATTTTAGCAGGGGAACATCTTTTTTCATGTCTTGATTTAAAATTGCAAAACACACATGGAAGGCCATTTGAGTTTCAGTATTTAAAAATCTTGCTTTTCATGTAGAAGGGGCCTTTAACTTTCTTTTGCAAATGCAAATGAAAGGCTGCTTTTTCAGTTCGACCTTTCCCTTTGTAATGAAAGATAGGCTTTTTGATTTCCATTCCTTGGCCATTCACATAGCATTTCCATTTTATCACAACTCTTCCTTGTGTTACTTACAGAAACAAACACAGTCTGCATTACTAGGAACATTTTCAGTGTGGACATTTTTGAATGCTGGCGGGTCATTTTTCCAGTGGGCCGTTCAGTTATTATTTGTTTGGGATGTGATGAAACCCCACAAGTCCACCCACCGCCCCCAGTTCTTTCATTATTCTTTTGTGGGAATGAGGACCCATGGAAAAGTGTAGAGTTTATGCAGCAGGAAGCAAAGGAATAGGACGCTGGAGACCAGCGTGACCAAGGGAAATGGTTGTGTGAGATCTGAGTCACAGAAGAAGCACTGCTGGGTGAGCACGAGCCGCAGAGGACTGCTGGGAGAAGACGTAAGGTACCGCACATAGAGAAAGGAACCTGTGGCGACAGAAGGCCTCAAAACAAGCTGTAAGTCCGACCAGTGAGTGCAACCAGAAGGGGGAACACAACGGGCTGGCAGGCAGAAATAGAAAGTAAGTAATGGACAATGATTTCAATGGAAGCACGCATTGCTATTTGAACAAAAGCAGATAAGGCAATTTGAATACCGAACGAAATGCAAGGAAGTTGTGAACACTCTTGAACTTTGAGAGTAGTGACAGGAAGATTGTGAATCTTAATGAAAGGAATTTTGCAAACTGTACTGAAACGATGAACTGCATTATATGAGAGACCAAGTATTGGCAATAGCCAAATTACAAGGAACTGTATTACCTGATAAACAAGTGCTAGCAAAGCCAAGTGAGCACAAAGAGTTGTATGATATGAGAAATCTAGCATTAACCAAAGACAAGAGAGTTCAAGAAACTATATGTAATAACGAAACAGGAATTGGCAAGAGCCAAGAGAACGTAAACAGGTGTAACAAGTGTATGGTGGCCAACCAAGCCACGGAACAGTGTCAGGAGTGTGGGATGTTTTTATCCACGCATCCAAGCCCTACCTCAAAACTGTGCAGTACTGACATGGAAAACATCATGATGGCCAGAGCTTCCCAGAAAATGCCCAGGGAAATGCATGAAGAATAGGCTGCCACTCATTTTTGCCGATTTTATGGGCACAGAAGGACACTGCCTAAAACCACCATTGGACTACCCACACAGTAGTCTGAAACCATTGGGAATGGCAATGCTGATTGCCAAAAGCAAACCCATAACTGTTGGGAATTCATTTTCTTAAATCCCAAAAAGGGGTGCAGTACCAGTACTCACCACTATCAGAAAGCCGGCGTTTTAAAACAACACCAGATTTTACTTTTTTGTGTAAAACTGAATAAATGAACCCAAAGCAGGCCAAAGAAAGACTTACTGAGAGGTGGATCCAATGTAAAGTTATATTCTGAAGTGACTTGAAGGTTTATAACAAGACTGGCTGAGCTGTGGATTTCAGCAGTTTAAGTAAATTTGGACTGAAAGAAACTAAAAATCTAAATGTTTAAAAGAAATGAGTGACCTACTTTGAGTGTCACATAGGTTGCAATTGTTTAAATGTCATAGTTTTAAACTTAGAATCAGCATTCTAGCTGCATATGTAAACATTGTCTTGACTTAAACTGGGTAACAAAAAGTGACATTTTATCTGAAACCTGGCTTAAGGAACTGAATTCTGCCCACCAGCTACCCCCGACAGGAGATGAGACTTGAGTCACAGCTGTGTTCCCAGGCCTATCTGCCTTTTGCTGGCCACACTAAGGATATGCCATCTCTCTGATAATTGAATTAAGGGGAGCCCCCACAGAATACAGGAGCTCTGAACAAAGCCCTGTCCTGACTCAGGCAAATGTTTTATTGGCGGGAGTCGTAAATGGAGCTTCCTCCTGGAAGGACAGGGGAGGAGCACTGCCTGTGAGAGCAAGCTGGCTTGGCAGAACTGGAAAAACCAGAAATTCAACCTTGTGCTTGGGGGAAACCACACCCCTTTGGGGCCAGAACATAACTCTAAAAAGATGAATAACTCATAGTACGGACTTGTGAAAATTATTTAAATGATACCATAATTCTTGTGATTTTTCTGCCCACATTTTAAGACGTGTTAGGACCCGGTGGTATGTTAAGGGGGGTTTTAGCGGAAAAGAGGATATTACTCAAAATGTATGCATGTTAAAAATCTGACACTTCATCAATTAATGTCCATACTCCTTGCGCACATGTGTGTAAATTTGGGTTAATGTCCGAAATTGCAAAATCAGTTAAAAAGTGCAAATATTGCCATTTCTGAATGCAAGCCCCCAGGAAGAGCAGATTTGGACAGGGTATACCTCCTGTGATATGTGAGGCGTGCGTGTAATTTTAAACGAATGTGTACCTCTGCAAATATGCATTTGGTTCAAATCTAGATTTGTGTGCAAGTTGACAGGAGGAGTGGACTTTCTGCAGGCTGTAAAATGACATCGCTCTGACTCACAGTTCCTTCCCCAATCATGGGAGAGGGGAGAATTGGGCCAATGACAAGTGGAGAGGGGTAGAGTCTAGTGATGCTGCACACACACCCATTTTAAAAACAGATAAAAACAGACAGACAGGACAGATAGGGACCTTCAAATCCATTTGCAGCTGGAAGCTCTGCCGGGAAAATCCATACTTTACCTCCATCAATCTCTAGAGAAAGCTGTGCAGAAAAATCCAGACTTTAAATCCATCAATCTCCAGAATCCAGAGAGAGAGCAGACCCAGACCAGACCGCTGTCAGCAGAACCAGAGAGCTGAACCGGAGTCCAGTCCAAAACCTGACCAGATCCGTGGCGAGGCCCATTCTATTTCTAAATATATTGTGAGTACATAGCAAAACTGTGCAGAACCAATCTCTTAGTTAAAATAATATAATTCAATCTATTTAATCTAAGTAGAACTGCCTCCTAACTGTCACCTCTCATTTGCAAAGCTGTCACCTGCCATTTTCTAGTTGCTAGCTGTCACTTGTCTTTTTGAACTTTAAAATTTCAAATCTGAAAAACAACCTTTATTTAATCGCTCATATCTCCATGACCGTTTGTCCTAGAGACTTGCAGTAACTTTCCTCTGAAAGCTGGGAATCGGGGCTTTCCTACGAACTTAGAACCGCATTCCTACCCCCGATACTTTTGCCGCAATCGCGGAAAACGCATTTACCGCGATTTGCAAATTTCTTCACGTGTGAAAACTGCAGTTTTCTTGCTTTCATTTGCCAAAAATTCGTTTAACCTGCTAGTTACACCCTAGATCCTTGCTAAAGTGAGCCGCCTGGACTAATATTAACTTGATACCACTCACCCTGAACCTCTAGAGGGAATTAAAGCATTTTAGCATATTTTTCACTTCATTGCCAGCACATGTAAAAGCATTTTTGGCCTGTGTTTAAAACTCCGATCTGTAGTCTAAGCTTGCTGGGGTGAACTGAATTACATTTGATTGCATTTCTGAGAACTGTGTGCTTTCCTTCCATTTCCTTGCATTGCATAAAGGGGGAGGGGATTGCCAGAGAAAAGTGATTACATTGTTTTGTTGAAATCATATTGAGTATTTTCTGTACTGCATTTTCATTCAACATTACATCCATCTGAACTTATATAAAGCATTCTCTACCACCTTCTTCTTCGGTTCCTATTCACAAGTGTGCTAGTGCCAGATTCTCCGTTGTTAATCTTTATCATATCAGATTAAGTGTGATACCCAATTATTAATTTATTGTCAAAGTGTGATATATCTATACATCGTTTAATTTTTATCAAATAAATCTTTTAAATTTGCAAAACAAACCTACTTCTTGGCTCAGTGGGGTCAGGGGGATTCTAAGAGAGGGGTGTTATATAGGGGTAGTCATCCAGAACGCATGAACTGGACATAAAGATATATCAATAAGGGTTTCCATTCAGTATCCCAGACTAGGCATTGACTTAGCTGTAGTGTTGAATTGAATCCTCTTACAAATTGGGGGCTCGTCCGGGATGTTTGGATTAGATCTATCACTTGTGCAGATTAATACAGCGTGCCAGCTGACCAGATACACATATCCGGTCGGATCACACGCTGTGTTACGCTGTAAAGCACTCCTCAAAGGAACGCTCTAAGAAAAAGGTCTGTTTTGCAAAAATAAAATACAAACTTCTGTAAGTCAGGACAGAGACCAATCTCTAGAATGACGACCTTAGTAGACATGAAAATAGCCAGAGAGCACTTCTTACATAAGTTATTTGTGAGAGGTGAGTGGACTCACCAGGACCAGACTGTCTGGTTGCAGGCCATCACGCAACAGGTCACGGAAACAGGGTCAGATATATGGAGAGATCAGGGTCCCTTACATGTGGCCCTGAGTGAACTATACATGGCTCCTAAGGCTAAGGATGAACAAGACAAGATGGTTAGGATAGCGGCATACCTGTACCTATATATGGGAGACATGCAGGATAAATGTACTGAAAGCCAAGATCTGGCGAATAAGCGACAGATGGCGTTAGAGAAGGTCCAATCTGACCTGGTCTCTTCTGAGCAGAGGCTGCAGGGGAGCCAGGAGTCAGAAAATGAGAGTAGACAGCACATCATTAAAATAAAGAGGGATATGGACATCCTGCAACAGGAAAAGGCTGACCAGGATACCAGATTTCTGGCCTTGCAGAAGGAGTACCAAGAAGGTTTGGACTCCCTACTGCAGAGCCAGAAAAAGCTGGAGCAACAGTTAGACTTCAATAGGGCATGTGCTGAGCAGGTAGTCACCCTGCAAAGCCACCTAGATAGGGCGAAGGCAGAGAGCAATAAACTGATTTTGAAAGACCTGGATACCCAGGCAGAATTTGACCAGGAGCGCCAGAAAGCTGGTGCCTTCCAAAGGCAAAGGGACGACCTGGCGGCACAGATGCAGGCTCTTAGTCAGGAAAGGGATACCTTAGGCCAGGAAGTCTGCCACTTAAAAAGGAAAATGGAAGAAAATCACCTGGCCCACCAGGGACTGGGTGACCTCCAAAAAGAACACCAGGACTTGCTAGAGCACACCAGGAGGGTGGAGGATGCTCTGGCAAGACAGGAGCAGGCCAATAGGGACACAGCTCAGGAGGTAACCCTCCTGCAGCAAAGACTGGCCAGTGCTCCAGGACCAATCAGGAAACGCAGAGAGAGAATGAGGCTCTCTGCCAGCACAATGATAGGCTCCAACAACAGGTAGCGATGCAGGAGAGACTGATAGAGTCTAGTAAGGCCTTAACTGAGGAACTGAAGGCGCAGGCTCTTGCATTGCAACAGGGAGCAGGGGCGGATAGAGATGAGGTTCGCTGGGAAAGAGAAACTCCTGAGCATAACCCCAGGAGCCCTAGTACCAGAGGCCTTTATCTCTCTCAGTCCCTGGACTCTGTCACCCCCATGTCCCCTGGCGCACATGAGCACAGGGCCACAGGGATGGCAGATTACTATCCAGCCAGAAGCATGGGGCTCATAGGCCAGTACCACCCAGGAATGGAGGGGCGGGCATCCGGGTATGGGCACCCAAGCACGGTGCAATTTAATGGGGAACCCCAGGAGAGTAGGCCCATTAAGGGCATTCTGAAAACCTCTGCCCAGTTAGGTCAGTGGGGGGGGTACCCAGCAAATCCTGGCCGCAAGGAGGGATCTGAAGACTCCTCTGAGCACCACAGGAAACAGGAGACCAGGTCCCCACATTCTGCCAGCCATTCCCAGGCTCGCAGAATCCGGGAAAACCTGGAAGAACAGACGGGAACCTCTGGGAGCAGTGCCTCTGAGTCAGAAGATGAATGGACCAGGGTTACCCGAACCAAAAAGGCCAATAAGGCAAAAAGGGCCTTGCTTAAGGACCCCTTAAAGCAGATTAAGGCAATCAGGATCGTCATCACTCCTTATCATAAGAACGCCAAGTATTCTGTTTGGGAGCACTTAGAGTTGTTTGAGCAAATGATGGAGACTTTCCATTTGAAGGACAGCCAAAGCTGTATCCAATATGTAAAGTGGACATTCTCCCCAGAGTACTCCAGTTTCTTTGCAGGGCTGGAGGACCAAAATCATTCCAGGTGGTCCACCTATAGGGCTGCCATATTAAAACATTTTTCTGTTCACAGAAATCCCCAAGAGGCTCGCAAGGCAGCCTACAATTTGCAGTGTGGGGAGGATCAGGCCCCACAAGAGTTTGTGCAAGAACTGAAACGTGCCTTTGCGCAGACCACCAGAAGGGTGCGCACAGACAGCAGAGAATTTGTTAATACGTTTTTCCATGCCTTGCCCAAATGCATAATGACCCAGCTCGTGAGAGATTTTCATGAGAAACGATCTTTAGAATGGGTCATTGAACAAGCCACCCGCATCTACGAGGTGCAGAAACCGGTGGAAAACAAAAACCAGCCCAAAAACCCCAAAACTAACAGCACCCCTGCTGCTGCCAAGGTGGCAGAGGTAAAGGTTGCCCCCGTTTTGGATTTGGAGATGGGGGGGCCTAAAAACCTACCTGCACCTAATAATGCTAGGCCCAGAAGGTCCTCGGGCCAGTCGCAGACAGGGAGCCAGGGAGGCAGCCCCACAAATGGGGTCCCTCGCTCTCCTGATTATGTAAATCCCCGTTACAAGGGAAACAGACCCATCCTGGGTTATGTGTGGACTCCTCCAGCCCAAGGGGGGGATCCAGCCAAGCACCTAACCCAGGGAACTTCCCTCCCAACTTCCCACAGGAGGGCAGAAATTCTCCAAATCCTGGGCAGAACTTTTTCCCCAGGTATCCACCCAATTTCCAACCCCAAAATCATCCATCCTTCTTTCCCCAATTCCCTGAGCCCAGACAACCGAATCCGGGAGAGGGGAGGCCAAGGGTGGAGGGGTATCCAAATCTTCCCAACCAGGGGTACTACCAAAGAAGGGATAGCTACCCTCCCCGGGATCAGCCCAGGGGAGAAAACCGGGCCCCGTATCAGCCTGAGCGGGTTTCCCAGTTAGAGCGCCAGGTTCAAAACATGGCGCGGGATCTGGGTCACATACTGAGGGCTCAGCAGAACCCTCAGATCGGCATGCCAGCGCAGAACGCACCCAACTCTGGACCTGGTGCTCCAGAACAATGACGGGGGCAGCACCCCGATAACTCACCGGTTCCCAGGGAGGAGGCACAAAGGGAAGGGGGGTGTAAAGCCTTGGAGGAAGCTTCCTTCCTCGCTTGTAAACAGCCCCTGGAAACCCAGGAACCGGAAACAAAATCTCCTGCCCCTGAAAGTCTGCCTCCTAAGGAGCAGAGGGGTGGTAGGAGAAACAAAAGACCCAAACAGACACAGTTTGAGGAGGAGGTACAGATCTTCCAATTTGAGGGAGAGGGATCCTCAGAGGATCCTGGGAAAGGGATCTTCTCCTTCAGAGAGGGGGGAACTCCTCCCAAAGAAAAATGGGTCCCTAGGGATGCAAATCCAGACTGGGGAGATGTGGAGACTGAGCTACCGCCGCCCACCATCTCATCCCAGAACCAACAGCAAGAAAATCCCCTGGTTCAAACCCATCCTGGTGACTGCCTCCAAAAAGGGGGGGGCGGCCCAGAACCGGAGCCAGGGGAACCCACAATGGCTCTGATCTCCAGTTGCCAAATTTTTCTTTTCAGATTCCCAAGGCCCTCCACAGAATTCTGCCCAAATTTCTTCTCTTGCAATGTCCAAAACCAGAAAATTAGCCCACCAGTTGTCCAAAAATGTACATTATCTGTGCCCCCTTGAGGAGAAGGAGGGAAGATACTATGCCCCGGTACAAGTACAGGGGCAGGGTACAATTTTGGCACTGGTGGACACGGGATCTCAAGCTACCCTTCTGTCCAGAAGGGCCTTTGATGAACTGAATGCAGGAAGGGGAGGGAATTACCAAATTCCTCTCACCTCACTTCCTGGACAACTCCAGAACTTTGACGGGAAGGAAATTCCCGTCGCGGGGACGGCAGACTTGGACATTAAAATTGGGCGACACAAGTTGAAACACCCGGTCATAGTTGTGACTCCAGAGGGCACCCCTTGTTTACTAGGGAATGACCTCCTGAGAAGGTTGTCACCCCTAATGGATTGCGTAAACAAGGTCCTCTGGACCCAGACTAGCCGACCAATAAAATTAAAACAGAGTGTCAACCATGTTAGTTTAAACGGAACCTGCCACATGGTTGAACAAAAACCTGACCAAGTAGAATTTCACTTCCAGAACAACCAAATTCCAGACGTTACAGTAATAGCAGTAGGACAACAGACTGGTGATGGAGGGTCCTCTCTATTTCTGAAAATCAACCTTCCTTCCAGTCTAAAGTGGTACTCCACGCTGGAAGGAAACACTCTGAGATTCTATACTAATCCACAATCCGAAACTCCCACTCCTATAGTCCAGAAAGATGTGAAATCAGCTCAGAGCCTGGCTGATATTAAGCAAATTGGAGAGCAGTTGTTCATCCCTGTCCAATTAAATGATGGGAAGGACTCTGTTCTCGCTCGAGTGTGTGTGAAAAATGGTAAAAGCTTCATCAGCGAAGCCATGTTTCGCCAACTCCCAAAAGATCCAGCCATTCCCACCTTCAAATTGATAGACAAATGGGAAATGGACCTGGAAGCACCTAATTCCAAACATCTCCTGCCAAGAACAAGCCGAGGCAGTAAGACAACTCAAAAGAAGCCTCTCACAAGCGCCTTGCCTAGCTTACCCTGTCAGAAACAAGGAGTTCTTCCTGGAGACGGGGTTCTCTAATACGTGCTTGACGGCAGTATTATACCAAAAGCATGACAAGGTCAATAAAGTAATCTCTTATGCGAGCAAAACTTTATCCTCTGTGGAGGAAAAATTCAATGATTGTGAGAAGGCACTCCTGGCAACGGTGTGGGCATTGAAGAATTACCGCCCGTTTATCCAGGGGGAACCCATCATAGTGGAGACTCCACACCAGCCTCTGCAATATCTCCAAAGTGATAGAATCCGGGCCGGAAATGTGAGTAATTCCAGAATTACTTCCTGGATTCTGTCAATGCAAGGCTTTCCTGTGGAGGTCAGATATGGCCAAAACAAGAAGAGTCCCCTCGCGCAAGGTCTGGCTGACTTGCATGATTGTGCCAGAGAAAACTGTCTCGAGGACGAAAGTCTAAAAATCAAGGACAACACGGAGGCATACCTTAATTCCCCACACAAAGTCTTTGAAGAGGACAAGTGTGAGGGAATGCCCACTGTCTATGTGGATGGATGCTCTTACCATGTTGACAACGACGGGGAGAAAGAACTGGTGGCTGGCGTAGGGAATGCATGGGTGAATGAGTCCCCAGAACCCTCCGCTGGATACAAAATTGGTCCCCGAAGTAGTCAGGTGGCAGAATTGATGGCTGTGCATCAGGCCATCCTCACTGCTGTCCAGCATCAACTCCACGAACTGGTCATAATCACAGATTCGGATTATGTACGGAACGGGTTCGTGGAGCACCTGGTTAATTGGAAAACCAGAGGCATGTTATGTGCTAACAACAAACCCTTGAAACATGGGAAGTTGATCCAAAACATTGATGATCTGGTCACCTTGAATGAGATGACCATCTATTGGAAAAAGATCAAGGGTCATTCCAAAGTAGAGGGACCAGACAAAACTGGAAATGACTTAACTGATCAGCTGGCCAAAACCGGGGCCATCCAAGGGGATCTAATTGAGATTGAGTCCCTGTTGGGGGAAATCCAGGTCACTGCTATCACTAGGTCCCAGACAAATGCTCACAACGATCTTTCAATTGCACAATGGAGTAAGGAGACCCCTGATGCTGATTTAATTACAGCTCAGAAAGGGGATCCAATAATTGGTAAATTTTACCAACACCTTGAGGACCCTGAGAACTTTCCCCTGATGGATACCGATTACATTGGGAAAGAGGACCTAAGAGTGTTGATGAAATGTCAAAAAATGTTCAGAATCCAAGACGGTTTGCTGGTAAGGAAATCCAAAGCTGGCCACGATCAGTGGGTGGTTCCTACCTCATTCCGAAGCCTGATGTTAAGTCACGCCCATGATGCGGCCACCGCCGGTCATAGGGGGTTTCACACAACATTGGAAATCTTAAGAGAGGTTGCATACTGGCCACACATGGGGCAGGACCTCGACCAATACTTGAAGGGGTGTCTTGTGTGTGCACAATTTCAGCCATCAACCCTCACGCACCGTGCGCCTCTCCAAAAGAGGGGGATGACACTGCCATGGTCAGATTTACAAATCGACTTTGTAGGCCCCGTGATTCGCTCTGCTAGGGGGAATAAGTACATGTTGACTGTGACATGCTTGTTTACCAAGTGGGTGGAATGTCTCCGAGCCCCAAATTGCAAGGCAGAAACCGCAGCTGCCCTGATGATTAACCATATCTTTTCCCGTTTTGGTCTACCTCAAAGGATTGAGTCAGACAGGGGTAGCCACTTCACCAGTGAAGTAATGACAAAGATGTGGGAGATACTGGGGGTCAAAAGGAAGTTGCATATTGCTTACCGGCCAGCTTCTTCTGGGGCAGTAGAGAGATATAACCGAACCATTGTGAGCATATTAAAGAAGTTTGTGGCAGATTCTGGGCCAAGTTGGGATATCCGATTACCTCTGGTCCTAATGGCCATCAGATCTACCCCTTCATCTGCAACCAAAATGTCACCATTTGAGTTGATGACTGGGCGCAAGATGGTGCTTCCTCAGCATTTGCTCTACAGGACCCAAGAGCAGACACTGATAAATGCCTCCACAACCCATGAGTATGTGGAGAATTTAAGGAAACACCTCCAACATGCTTTTGCTTACGCTCAGCGGAATCTAGAAAGATCGGCTGATAGCATGAAGACCCACTATGACCTGAAAACTTCCAGGAAGGAATATCAGGTGGGGGACCGGGTCTATCTATACAACTTCCAAAGAAACCAGGCAAAACAGCGGAAATTCTTGCCTACATGGAAGGGACCCTTTGAGATCATCGACAAGATCTCCCCTGTGGCCTTCAAAATCCACATCCCCAAAGGTCCTTTGGCAGCGGGGGAAGACAAGTGGGTCCACATAAACCAGTTGAAATGTTGCCATCCCAGGCACACTCTGCAACAACTGGAGGAGTCCTCTGGAATCCTAGAGGGTACTGTCTCAGACTAATTCAGTTCCAACCATAAAACATACCACATCTAGTCTCTAAAATATTGTGATTTGCATGAAACTGTCTCTTAGTTATACTGTTTTTTTTCAAAATAAGAATGTAATGTTTCGTTATGATGAAATGCATATGCTGCCCCACTATCTCAACAGTGGTGGAAGAAATGTCCATGAATAGGTATTGCCGCTCTTCCTTTGTCGTCCTAGGAGAAAGAAAACCGGGAGACGAGCCAAGGAGGACGATCCGGAGACCGGGAGCAGAGACGCAAGGGGCCCAGTGTACCGCCCAATATTCCCATCAGGACCGGCGAGGAGAACCGATCGATCCGACCGGATGGAGAAAAAGATGCTGAACTGTGCCATCTATTGGAAGAAGATGAGAAAACATCCCAGGTCTTGCGAGTCCCATTAGTGAAATAGAATGGCCATCGCAAGGGGGGGGGCTTGTGGGATGTTTTTATCCACGCATCCAAGCCCTACCTCAAAACTGTGCAGTACTGACATGGAAAACATCATGATGGCCAGAGCTTCCCAGAAAATGCCCAGGGAAATGCATGAAGAATAGGCTGCCACTCATTTTTGCCGATGTTATGGGCACAGAAGGACACTGCCTAAAACCACCATTGGACTACCCACACAGTAGTCTGAAACCATTGGGAATGGCAATGCTGATTGCCAAAAGCAAACCCATAACTGTTGGGAATTCATTTTCTTAAATCCCAAAAAGGGGTGCAGTACCAGTACTCACCACTATCAGAAAGCCGGCGTTTTAAAACAACACCAGATTTTACTTTTTTGTGTAAAACTGAATAAATGAACCCAAAGCAGGCCAAAGAAAGACTTACTGAGAGGTGGATCCAATGTAAAGTTATATTCTGAAGTGACTTGAAGGTTTATAACAAGACTGGTTGAGCTGTGGATTTCAGCAGTTTAAGTAAATTTGGACTGAAAGACACTACAAATCTAAATGTTTAAAAGAAATGAGTGACCTACTTTGAGTGTCACATAGGTTGCAATTGTTTAAATGTCATAGTTTTAAACTTAGAATCAGCATTCTAGCTGCATATGTAAACATTGTCTTGACTTAAACTGGGTAACAAAAAGTGACATTTTATCTGAAACCTGGCTTAAGGAACTGAATTCTGCCCACCAGCTACCCCCGACAGGAGATGAGACTTGAGTCACAGCTGTGTTCCCAGGCCTATCTGCCTTTTGCTGGCCACACTAAGGATATGCCATCTCTCTGATAATTGAATTAAGGGGAGCCCCCACAGAATACAGGAGCTCTGAACAAAGCCCTGTCCTGACTCAGGCAAATGTTTTATTGGCGGGAGTCGTAAATGGAGCTTCCTCCTGGAAGGACAGGGGAGGAGCACTGCCTGTGAGAGCAAGCTGGCTTGGCAGAACTGGAAAAACCAGAAATTCAACCTTGTGCTGGGGGGAAACCACACCCCTTTGGGGCCAGAACATAACTCTAAAAAGATGAATAACTCATAGTACGGACTTGTGAAAATTATTTAAATGATACCATAATTCTTGTGATTTTTCTGCCCACATTTTAAGACGTGTTAGGACCCGGTGGTATGTTCAGGGGGGTTTTAGCGGAAAAGAGGATATTACTCAAAATGTATGCATGTTAAAAATCTGACACTTCATCAATTAATGTCCATACTCCTTGCGCACATGTGTGTAAATTTGGGTTAATGTCCGAAATTGCAAAATCAGTTAAAAAGTGCAAATATTGCCATTTCTGAATGCAAGCCCCCAGGAAGAGCAGATTTGGACAGGGTATACCTCCTGTGATATGTGAGGGGTGTGTGTAATTTTAAACAAATGTGTACCTCTGCAAATATGCATTTGGTTCAAATCTAGATTTGTGTGCAAGTTGACAGGAGGAGTGGACTTTCTGCAGGCTGTAAAATGACATCGCTCTGACTCACAGTTCCTTCCCCAATCATGGGAGAGGGGAGAATTGGGCCAATGACAAGTGGAGAGGGGTAGAGTCTAGTGATGCTGCACACACACCCATTTTAAAAACAGATAAAAGCAGACAGACAGGACAGATAGGGACCTTCAAATCCATTTGCAGCTGGAAGCTCTGCCGGGAAAATCCATACTTTACCTCCATCAATCTCTAGAGAAAGCTGTGCAGAAAGATCCAGACTTTAAATCCATCAATCTCCAGAATCCAGAGAGAGAGCAGACCCAGACCAGACCGCTGTCAGCAGAACCAGAGAGCTGAACCGGAGTCCAGTCCAAAACCTGACCAGATCCATGGCGAGGCCCATTCTATTTCTAAATATATTGTGAGTACATAGCAAAACTGTGCAGAACCAATCTCTTAGTTAAAATAATATAATTCAATCTATTTAATCTAAGTAGAACTGCCTCCTAACTGTCACCTGTCATTTGCAAAGCTGTCACCTGCCATTTTCTAGTTGCTAGCTGTCACTTGTCTTTTTGAACTTTAAAATTTCAAATCTGAAAAACAACCTTTATTTAATCGCTCATATCTCCATGTCCTAGAGACTTGCAGTAACTTTCCTCTGAAAGCTGGGAATCGGGGCTTTCCTACGAACTTAGAACCGCATTCCTACCCCCGATACTTTTGCCGCAATCGCGGAAAACGCATTTACCGCGATTTGCAAATTTCTTCACGTGTGAAAACAGCAGTTTTCTTGCTTTCATTTGCCAAAAATTCGTTTAACCTGCTAGTTACACCCTAGATCCTTGCTAAAGTGAGCCTGGACTAATATTAACTTGATACCACTCACCCTGAACCTCTAGAGGGAATTAAAGCATTTTAGCATATTTTTCACTTCATTGCCAGCACATGTAAAAGCATTTTTGGCCTGTGTTTAAAACTCCGATCTGTAGTCTAAGCTTGCTGGGGTGAACTGAATTACATTTGATTGCATTTCTGAGAACTGTGTGCTTTTCTTCCATTTCCTTGCATTGCATAAACGGGGAGGGGATTGCCAGAGAAAAGTGATTACATTGTTTTGTTGAAATCATATTGAGTATTTTCTGTATTGCATTTTCATTCAACATTACATCCATCTGAACTTATATAAAGCATTCTCTACCACCTTCTTCTTCGGTTCCTATTCACAAGTGTGCTAGTGCCAGATTCTCCGTTGTTAATCTTTATCATATCAGATTAAGTGTGATACCCAATTATTAATTTATTATCAAAGTGTGATATATCTATACATCGTTTAATTTTTATCAAATAAATCTTTTAAATTTGCAAAGCAAACCTACTTCTTGGCTCAGTGGGGTCAGGGGGATTCTAAGAGAGGGGTGGTATATAGGGGTAGTCATCCAGAACGCATGAACTGGACATAAAGATATATCAATAAGGGTTTCCATTCAGTATCCCAGACTAGGCATTGACTTAGCTGTAGTGTTGAATTGAATCCTCTTACAGGAGAGTGTGGCAGAGAGTGTGATACATGTGAATGAAGCAAACATCACAGTTAAAGAGAATCAGTGGACTGATGTTGATGGAAAAGCAATCAAAAAAGGGTACCGGTTGTGTGACCTGTCATGGGTGGACGTGGGGTCTGACAGCTGTGCCTAGAACGGGTGCCCCTGAATGGAAAAGTCACTTAAAATACCCATAAAGAAGTTTGTGTTTCGCAATAACCTTTTTGGTAATTTTGAAGTCAAGTGTTATTTTGAAAGCTGGAAGATTTGAACTCATGAGGAAGGGAACCCATGCGTATTATGAACTATTCTGACCTTACTGATTGCAAGCCAAGAGCTAGAAGAAGCTCTGAACTTTATTTTGATCACTATTCAATTTCGATGCTGACATCTATGAAGGCATCATGAAGCAAGACACAGACAGCATATTCAAAGTTGAAACGAAAATGATTTATTAACTCAAATGTCAGGATGGTTGAATGCAAAATTTGCCCTATACTAAGGTTGGATTTCCCTACCTGAGGAAACTAAGGAAGGTCTGAGTCAGGAAGTTCAACTTAAAAGTCTATATGTGTCCCAAACCAATACTTTACCTCACACCTACAGCTAAACAATGTGTGGGGATGTCATTAACAAAAGAAATAGTGTTCCAAATAAAGTTCTGAACTTCTTCCAGCTCCTGGCTTATTTTTCAGCTCCCCTTCTCCAAGTTCAAGACAGTTCAAGACAGTTCCACAAAGTCTTGGGGTTCCCTTCCCCAAGTTCAAGACAACACAGTTCCAAAAGGTTTTGCAAGGTTTCCGTCCTCAAGACAGCACCAAAGATCATAAGCTCTCAGGTTTCTCTTTCCCAAGACTTCAGCTTGCCAACTTGTATTAAGTCTCAATCTCTCAATATTCAAAAACAGTTCCAGGTCAACTGTATACTCCTTCTGGTTTCTTAACAGTTCATTCAGATTGCTTTCTTCTGTTTCACTTCAGCAAACTCTTTGGCTTTCACAAAATAGTGTATCCCTGCTCTAGGCGCAGTTGTCGGACCACACGGCCCACCCATTACAGGTCACGCAACCAGGAACCTTAGGCTTTCTAGCCCACACAGGCTCTTCTGTATCTGTACCTGTGTGATGGTTCACACTCAATTGACTTTTCCTTGCCAGCCTCTTGGCTTTGCAACCATGTGTTCTTTCCTTTGCCAGTCTCTTGACTTTATGTGTTTTCTCATAAAGTTCACTGTGTGGGTTCTTGTTCCTTCACCACAATGCTTTGATACATTCTTGCAATATTCCATATTTGCTTTCCACTATATTTCATACGGTTCGTGCTTTGCTTTCAATATATGGTACATGTTTTTCACACAAACTCATCATCGGTTCATAGCTTTGCCAAAAGCCTTCATTTAGTTCAGTATTCAATAACTTTGATCTTACACTCTGCTGCTCACACTTTATATTGTCCTTATTATTCCTCACAACCCGTGAGTTTATTTCATCTTGCACATACTTTTCCATTCATTCAGCATCTATTTTGGCTTCTCAACAGCCCCCAGGAGCACCCCGGTTCCAGTGCTCTTCCCTTTTCACTCACAGTTCCCTGGCGTCTCCTCTGGGTGGCTCTCTCTTTCTGCTCTGCCGACACGGTTTCCTCTGCCTGCAAGCCCTGCTCGCTCTTCGCCTTCTTTCTGTGTGTTGCCGGCAGCTCTGCTTTCTTCCTGTGGATGCTGCTGGTGACTCACAACTTGCAGATCTCTTCTGCATCCGCGGGCTCTGGCTACTGTCATCTGACCAATGAGGCTCCCACTTTTGTGGCCCTCTCACAGCTCCACAGCTTCTTGGGGTTGCTTGCCGCCGTCCTGTCTCTCCTGCAGGACCCACCTCGGCTGCCTCCTTGTATGCAGAATTCTCCCTTCAGGCGTGCAAAGATCAGCCCGGCTTCTCTCCTGCTGGTCGTTCCTACTCACTTGTCTGCTCCACCTTTTATACACCTGCAACCGCTTGACAGGTTGTAGGTAGATGTGAGTCCACAATTGCAATTGCCTTGTCACAATTAGTGGAGCACTCGGGACATGCCTGACCCTTACAAGAGTCTGCAGACCTCTGCCTCATCTCAGTACTAGAGTGATGAAATGACTTACTAGTGTTCACTACTCCTAGTCACCTCTTCCTCGTCTCCTTACTATAATGGTTTTGTAACGCTTACCTGTGGTGCCCTGCAGGAGTGCCTGGTCTGGACTGTCACCGTATTATTGACACCTTGTAGATGCAGTCTACTCCAGTTCCTTCACTGGATTCAGTGGCCCAGACCTGCTGCAGCACACTTGGTGCCTTTGGGTGTATGTCTCTATTGGTGTGCAGATATGGGATCAAATCTGCACCTTGAAATGTCCCTGCGGCGCTTGATAGTTTTATACTGCTTCTTCCACGTTGATTTGCTTATTCAATGTTGCAGAGAAGCAAGTGATGCTGAAGCACGTTGTGATGCTGAAGCACGTTGTGCTGCACGCGTTAAAATGAAAGTTTGGGTTAAAATGACTGTTCGTAATGAAAGTCTCTCTTACTTCCAAATCCGGAGCTGCTGTCACGCTGCTACCCGCTGCGCTGTGATAACAGTGGGATCCCCCAACACATGAGGGTTGCGCAGGAGAGTCCGGAATGCTGGATTGCCGTTCCTAGGTATGTATAACTGCGGGGTGAGTGGCAGCAGCGAAGCGTAGCAGTCCGGTCTAACCTTTGTCTGTTTTCTTGCAGGAGCTGCGGAGGAGCCACGCTGGAAACTGGAGAGCCCCACAGGAAGAAATGAAGAAACGAAGAGCCGTAAACCTGCCTGATGAATCCGTGGTGTAGCGGAGGTACGTATATAAACGTTGAACTGGATGACAACAATGAGCAGTATCCAATGCACGATGAGCAGGAACCATTGCACGTGGGATGCTGGAGTCAGAGGCAAGTGTTACGCTGCCTACATGTGCAAACGGAGAAAACACTAAGCGCTGGGTGTGGCCCAGGGCGGGGCTTATATAGCCCTTTGCTACCCCAAGGACCACGAGACCACCAAGGATATTGCAGAGCTGGATAGCCAGGGGCCATCTTGCTTTTCATCTGGTGGCCAGCTCAGGGGGCCATCTTGGAAGCGGCGCTGGGCCCCACAAATAGTCTGCAGCCTATTCTTGCACAAGCCAGCAACCTTAAGTGCCCAGGCATTGCCTGTGCTGCGTGTCTGGGTTCTGGGAAGCTGGTTAGGGATCGGGACAGCACTCTCCCTCAAAGCCCCCCTAAGGAAAGCTACACCTGGCCCTGGGCGTTCTGAGTGATTACGGTGATAACGGGCCAATAAGCGTGGAACATGTATATTCTCGACTGGTTCCCAGGTCCGGTCTAATACCCCATACCCCTTCCAATCAACCAGATAGTAGAGTTCCCTCCGCATGATCTTAGAATCTAGGATTTCTCTGACCTCGTATTCAGCTTCCTCTCCTTGTACTTCCACCGGAGGGGGTCGTTTCAAAGAATCTCAGGTACCTGGATGCATGGGTTTCAACAATGATACATGGAAGAGTGGGTGGATGCGGAATGTGGGGGGCAACACCAACTTTACAGCTACAGGATTGATGATGTATTCAATGGGGTAAGGACCAATATAGTTCATGTGGAATTTCTTAGGTCCCTTCAGCTGGATGTGTCTTCTAGCTAGCCATACTTTATCACCTACTTGTTACTTGGGTTCCTTGGATCTTGTCTTGTCTGCAAAATGTTTATGGGCTGTCTTTGACACCAGGAGGGTTTGGGTAGCCTTTCTCATGGTTTCTTTAATGCTTGTGTGCAAGGTGTCAACGGTGGGCATGTCCAAAGGTGCCGGTGGGTCAAGAGCCGAGGTGTGTGGATCCCTCCCGTGGAGGAAAAAGAAGGATGGTGACTGGTAGACAAACTGACTTCAATCTAGGCTTTGGCACAGCAATTCCACCAGAACCTGGAAACAAATTGACTCCCCCGATTGGAGATCACCACAGAGGGGAAGCCGTGCAGTCTGACGATGTTTGCTAAGAAGATTTGAGCTAGAAACCGTGTTCGGTAATCACTTTAAGGCAATGAAGTGTGCCATTTTAGTTTGGAAATCAACAACAACTAGTATGGTGTTATAACCCTTGCAAGGTGGCAGTTCAGTAAGGAAGTCTAAAGAGATGGTATGCCATGGGGCCAGTGGAATCGATAAGGGCGGAGCAATCCCTGTGGCTTGTTTCTTTGCATATTGTTTCTGGCGCATATATCACAAGTCTTCACATATTGCATCACATCCTTCCGCCACGTGTGCCACCAAAAGTTCTACTGCACCTTCGCCATTGTCTTTGCTATACATGGATGTCCTGCTTTGAGTGCATCATGATAGGTTCTCATAACCTGGTCGTGCATCATAAGGTGTGGTAGATAAAAGCTGTTCTGGTAATACGGAAGATTGTCTGCTTCCGTCCGTTGTGTTCCTTGTAAGATCCAGGCTTGTATTTGGTCAGGGCTCATAAGCTTTCTGATTTCATCATGCAATTCATCCAACAAAGGTGAGCTGATGCGTGCGATCCCCAATAGTTTCTCTTCTGGTATGATTTGTATGGGTGTGGGAGTTGCACACACATCTTCTCCTTCGGTATCCCAACCAATCCAAGATAACGCATCCACCTTTCCGTTCTTCAAGCCAGGGCAGTAGGTCACAGAGAAATTCTACTCTGAGAAGAACTGAGCCCAACGTAGATGGCATGGAGACTGAGCTCTGGCCGACCGCAGGAATTGCAAGTTGCAATGATCTGTGAGTACAGTGACTGTGTGAAGTGCACCAAGGAGATGGTGTCGCCACTCCTTAAAGGCAGCCATGATGGCCAATAGTTCCTTGTCAGTTACTGCATAGTTTAGCTCTGCTGGATTGGATTTCCGGGACCAAAATGCCACTGGAGGTAATTGATTGCTGTCAGGATGCCTTTGGGACAAAACCGGCCCCATAGCTACGTTGGAGGCATCTGTCTCAACCAGATATGGGAGCTCAGGATTTGAATGCTTGAGTACTGGGGCCGTAGTGAATCAATGCTTCAATTGCTGGAAGACCTGTTCGGCTTCGGTGGTCCACTTAAACGTGCGGTTCTTCCGAGCAAGGAGGTGATAGGGTGGACTTTATCCGAGAAATCTGCGATAAACTGTCTATAAAAGTTAGTGAACCCCAGGAAACTCTGGACTGTCTTGATGGAGGTGGGTAAAGGCCATTGTAGTATTGCTTCCACCTTGCGGTTATCCATCTCGCTGCCCTGAGGAGTCAGTATGTATCCAAGGAACTCCACTGTGGTCACATGAAAAGTGCACTTTTCGAGTTTTGCAAAAAAGATGGTGCTGGCGTATTTCTAGAAGATCGCCTTGACATCGTGTACGTGTTCTTCCAATTTCGTGGAGTAGATCAAGATGTCATCTATGTACACCATAGCGCAAACGTCCAGTAATTCCCTTCAAACATCAGTCATAAAAAACTGAAACGCTGCTGGTGCATTGCACAGTCTGAAGGGCATAACTGTGGATTCGAATAGCCCGAAATTTGTGCGGAAGGCCGTCTTCCACTCGTCCCGGCCTTCCTGCGAACCAGATGATGGGCTCCTCTGAGGTCAAGTTTCATGTAGATCTTTGCCCCTTTCACTTCATCCAGTAACACCGGAATTAGCGGCAAAGGATACCGTTTTTTAATGTCAATTTTGTTGAGTCCTCTGTAATCTATGCAGGTTCTGAGGTCCCCTTCCATCTTGGGGACAAAATAGAGCTGAGGAGACGGGTGACTTGGATGGCTGAATGAACCCATTTGCTAGATACTGGTCTAGGTAATTGAGTAGGTCCTTCTCCATAAGGGCATATATCCAACTGCACAGAAGGTGTGCTCCTGGAACCAGGTCGATTAGGCAGTCATAGGGCCTGTGGGGCGGCAAGGTATTGGCTTCCTCCTTATGGAAGACATCTCGATAGGCGTTGTATTCTGGTGGCAATTTACCCATTATACCGATCACCGCCCCATGTGAACCGACTCCTGGTTCTTGGGTTTCGGCAGCCTCTGCATATGCAGGTGGATAACAGGTCTGAGCACATTTGGCTTGGAAGGACAATGAATGGGTGTGCCAATCTATGGCCGGTTTATGACATTCCAACCAGGGCATCCCTAGTATCAGTTGGAACTGGGGTGCATTCATCCGATCAAAGACTATGGGCCTCATTACGAGTTCGCTGACCAGGAAACCGTAGATTCCGTGACGACAGTGACACCACCGTGGAATAAACACCCGATTATGGCTTGTCGGTCGTGCGCACCAGACCAACACGGAAACGGTGTCACCGCCGGCACGTAAATACCCACGGAAGTATCGCCCCAAAAATCAGTGGAATAACCGTCACGCCCCCGCCGGCACGGACACAGAATCACTGAATGAGGAAACACCATGATCGCGCAAACCGGAAAGAGAGAGGCGGCCATTATTTAAACCACAATCCACTGCCATCCTCACAGACCACAGGCCACATCACCTCCCTGAGCTGTGAGAATCATCCACCACAATGGCATCAAGGATTCTTGCAAGAAGACAGCGCACACAGAGGTTTAGTGAGGCAGAGCTCACAGTGCTTGTTGAGCACATAGTGGAACATGCAGAATTGCTGTTCAGTGCAGACCCAGCAACGCCATAAGCAGCACGCAAGTGCACTGCAGTAGGGGTGACCCTACGCACTGTGAAGGACTGCCACAGGAGGTGGGATGACCTCCGGCTGAGAGTGCGTAAACCCATCGCTGCAAACCGGCAGCACAGCACTGGACCCGGTGGAGGCCCAGCATCCCCATTGAAACTGCAGTCATGGGAGGAGCGGTGCAGCAGTGTCCTGCACATTGAGGGCATACAGGGCATTGGCGACGCAGAGGCAGGAGTGAGCCCACCTGCTGATGCCGGTAAGTGCACAATGTACAAAGCCATGAGTGTGAATGGACCCCAGGAGTGACCCAATGCACCCATTGATGAACCCCACCCTCCAGCCAGGGCAGGAGTGACCCAATGCGCCCATTGATGACCCTCCCAGCCAGGGCCTGAGTGACCCAATGCACCCATTGGTGACCCCCCCCAGCCAGGGCAGGAGTGACCCAATGCACCCATTGATGACGCCCCCACCCCCAGCCAGGGCAGGAGTGACCCAATGCTCCCATTGATGAACCTCCCCCCCTCAGCCAGGGCAGGAGTGACCCAATGCACCCATTGATGACCCCCCTCCCAGCCAGGGCAGGAGTGACCCAATGCACCCACCAATCACCCAGATGACTAGCAACACACACTCAGTACATGCCCCCTGGACATGCACACAGTGCGTGACTAAGTACAAGCTGTGACACACAGACCTGAGTGCATCAGCAGTCAAATGTGTGTACATGCAAGTGGTCACAGATCGTTCAGTGTGATGCATGTGCTGGACCCATCAAATACCACCACACGACTGACAGCATGCCCTCTGTCTTCCCACAGGCACGACAAGTGACAGCGACAATAGCCAACAGGTGACGCAACATCCATCTGCACGTGGCCGACGCAGCCAACCTGCCGGGGATGAGGATGCAAGCACCTCCGGGACACAGGCACCAGCACCAGCTCTAACTGGCACGGATACACCAGCCCGCGTGACCATCCCTGTACAGGCTGCCGCCACACAAGTGGCACCTGCTCCCACCATGGCCACAGATACCATCCTGCAGGCCGTCTGCACTGTGGAGGATGCTGCATCCAGTAGCAACACTGCCCCTGTCATGCAGTCCGAAGCTCGAGGACAGGAGGAGGACAACATGGATGACCTGTCATCCCTCCACAAACTGCATTTCAGCCCCCCCTCACTGCACAGCCCCATGAGGTCACCAACACCCTCCATGGCAGAGATTAGTGCACGCATGCAGCGGATGGAGGAACAGCATGCCACCCTACCTCAGCTTGTCAAAATACAGGTGGAGGAGTCGAAGCTGCAGCGGGAGGAAGCGGTGCAGCAGCGGGAGGAGGCTAGGCTGCTGTGGGAGGAGTTGAGGCTGCAGTGGGAGGAGGCGAGGCTGCAGCGAGAAAGCAATGCAACATCAGTGTGTTGGCTTTTCCAGGGTCATCGGGCGTTTCGCCACTCCAAATGTCAACTTGGTGTGCCATGTTCTTGAGGGCAACAGTGTCATGTCCTCCAATGCAGAGTGCATGTATGTGGCCCAGCAGGCGTTTCTTGGACGTGTGCCACCAGTCGCGCCACCAGTGCCCTCCACCAGCACCACTGCAACAAGCTCCATCACTGACCGCCCACGGAGGCGCTCCAGTCAGCTGAGTGCACCCTCTGGCAAGGACGCTCATGCACATAAGCGCGTCCGGAAATAGTGCCATGTGGGAATGATTGTCCACAAGACAATCTGTGAAACATTGGGTGTATGGGGGTGGGTATGTTTGGGTGGTGGGGGAGGTCCATGATGGGGTTAGTGGTCTGGGGCATAGTTGGGGGTGGGTACATATGGGTGGTGGGGGAGGTCCATGATGGGGTTAGTGGTCTGGGGCATAGTTGGGGGTGGGTACATTTGGGTGGTGGGGGAGGTCCATGATGGGGTCAGTGGTCTGGGGCATGGTTGGGGTGGGTACGTTTGGGTGGTGGGTGGGCACAGGTGTACAGCTTTCCTATCCAATTCACCTTCTTAACTGCTTTGTTGACAATAAATCACTTCTTGAAATTATTTTACGAGTGGACATCCGTTATTTCATTTACAATCAATCCATTTATTGACATGCATCATCATCATCATGCAATGCTGTTCATGTACAGTCTCTCAAAAGTAAATGCGAATGAATGCATCCCGTGCATGGTGTCCATCATGTGCCCCCCCAGCCATCCCATCCCCATCTCCATCATCTACTTCACCATCATCCTGTGTCTGGGGGCAGAGGGACATTCCTGCGCATGCACATATTGTGCAGCATGGCACACACAAGCACTATTTTACCCGTCTTCACTGGGTTGTACAGCAGTGACCCGCCAGATCTGCTCAAGCAGCGGAACTTGGCCTTCAGTAGTCTAAATGTCCTCTCGATCATGCCACGTGTGAGGACGTGTGACCTGTTGTAGGCCTCTTCATGCATGTTCCGTGGCCTCAGTACGGGCGTCATCAGCCATGGCGTGAGTGCATATCCTGCATCATCTACATGGGATGTAAATGGCGGGGACATGTCAGTGTTTGTGGTATCCATGTCTTGATCAGATGCAGTGCAATCATGTGACATTAGTCATTCATCCATATGGGGCAAGCAATCGTCTGACCAGTGTGTGAATGCCATTCCTGGGTCATTGTTGTCCACATTGGCACTTGGACATTGTCCAACAACTTGCTGTGCATATGTAGTTGCCCTTGTGCTCATTTGTGGTTGATAAGTTTGGCATTGTGCAGTGGTGTACATATATGGAACAGTCAGTCAATGGACACTGTGATAATGTGGTTGATGCAGTGTCAGATGTGCACTCATCATGTGCATTGGGGGGGCACTGGTGCATTGGGCGGGTGGGTGGAATCACTGCCTCATGTCGTATTGGCTTGTGCTACCAGTACATGATTTGGTTGTGCATCTCCTTAGTCAGGGTGTGTAAGGGCACACTGTGCCCACCTGTGTTGTGTAGCTTTGGAAAGTGTGGGTTGTGGTGACTGTCCATTTCATTGGCCAGGGGGTGATGCATTGCCAGTTGTAGGAACCCAGACACACAGGTCATTGCCCTGGACACGCCCCCTCTTCCCCTTTCACAGGGGCTGTGCACTGGCAGTTGTACTTACCCAATAGCCATGTGCTTTGTCCAGCATAGCGTTCCATGTACCGGGACAATGTCGAATTCCGCAGGACCATTGAGTCATGTGTTGACCCCGGAAAATGTGTGCAGCAATGTGTTATCACTTGTCCAGCATCACATACCATATGTACATTCAGTGAGTGGTATAGTTTCCTATTGGGGTACACCATCTCCATTGCACGTGGTACGGTCAGCTCTATGGGGGTGCAATCTACTGCACCAATGCAATTTGGTACGGCCGCAACGGCATGGAAGGCCAACTTGGTGGCAATGACCTGGGCGAGGGTACGGGGAGGGCGATGTGTTCCGACACATGGCACAGCAGGGCATCTAGTACCTGGTCCAGTATTCTTGAGAAGCAGCGTTGTGACAGCCCGTGCAGCTCACCAACAGTGTGCTGATATGTTCCAGTCCCAAGGAAATTCAGTACCGAGACCACCTTCAGCAGGGGTGGGATTGCCGTCCGTATGCCAATGCGGGTGCTGATGTCGTCCTCAATCATGGTGACGATGGACATGATTGTTGGATGGTCCAGCCGGTATAATGTGTGGATCGGCCCTGGGATAAGGTTCCAGGGTGAGGCCCAGATGCAGGGTATTGCTGGCAGCCTGCAGTGTTGTGCCGGCTGCACATTTGGGTTTGGTATGGGTGCGGGGTTTGCTATTTGCTGCCTGCGCCTGCTCCGCCTCCTCCTCCTCTGCACTATTGCTGTCACCATGTGCACTGCTTCCTGTAGGTTCAATAGGCCCAGACCTAATGCTGCTTGAGCGGCTGCCTGCATATTTGTGTTTGGAGTTGGCCTGGGTGTGGCTCTTTTGTAGGCTCCCTGTGGTCTGCTGGGTCCAGCTGGGCTCTTTTGGTGCACCAGTGGCCTGATTAAGCTCACCTGACACTGTTTAACGCAATCTCCGCTGTGTCGGCGGTACCGCCAAGGGGTTCACGGTTTTACCGCCAATTTTGTGGCAGAGTTTGCGTGTCCATGTTACTCGTAATGCGCACGGTGTTACCTATTGCCGGTAACTGTGGGTGTCGTCATGCTGTGTGTGCCGACGCAGTTATCGGGTGTGTTGTCTCAGCAGTGGCGGTTTCAGGGTTGTGGTGTTTACGTGGTGGTGTTTACGGGATCGAAGGTCAGAATTTGCCGGTCTGGTAAACGGTGCCGGTACAGTGTTATCGGCTGCGTTGAATCCGGACCAGCAAACTCGTATTGAGGCCCCAAGTGTTCCTGATGGCCGTCATGGCATAGCAATACAACCTTTCTTGTACATTGGGTCACTGGTCCGGATGACAGCTGAGTACCATCCACAGACACAATGTTGTCTGCCTTTTCCCATCCCTGAATGGGCACACCTATTCGCAGGGCCACAGTGATGTCCATGTGATTGCCTACTGCTCCACAGTCGATGTACGCTTCCAATGCATGCATCCGTTGGGGATGTTCATGGGCATAGTAGGATTGCTGGTGTTGTAAGGTGTGAGACCGTTGACATCCTTTGCTTTCCCGACAAGCCGATCTCTATTCTTGTCGAGCCATGTAATTTTCCGACGGCTCCTGAGGTTCTGCCATGCTTACTTCAATAGCTCCCAGTGGTTTCCGGGGTGACTTACTTGGGCAAACCTTCAAAAAGTGTCCTGCTTTGCCACAATATAAACAAAGTTGTTGCTTCCTACCTCGCTCCCTTTCTTCTTTGGTTAATGGTCCCCTTACACTGCCCAACTGCATGGGCTCTGGCGTAGGCGTGTTATCTGTGGCTCGAGGCGTTTCCCGGAAACGTACATACAAAGGCCGGTTCTCAAAACGCGACCGATCTGATCACCTTTCCTGTAGGCAGTGGTCCAGCTGCACCACCAAGTCTATGTTTTCTGAACAGCGTTCCGGTGGGTTCACAACCTTTGCTAAAACGTCCTTTAGCTCGTTCCGAAGGCCTCGGTAGAACAAGGTGGTTCTCTTGTCCTCGGGTCAGTTAGTCTCAGCCACTAGCCGATTGAATGTAGTACATGTAAACCAACAGGTTCTGGGACCCCTGTCAAAGGGCCAACAGTTCACCATCCAAGGCATGCCCCTGGGTGCAACATGCAAAAAGCTTATCCATTTCCTGCTGGAAGACAGCCAAATTGTACAAAACAGGGTCGTCCCGGTTGACCAGTGGCACCGATCAACTGGCTGCATGCCCCCCTAGGACAAGATGAAGTCGACTGGTGTTGATGGAAAAGCAATCAAGAAAGGGTACCGGTTGTGTGACCGGTCATTGGTGGACGTGAGGTCTGACAACTGTTCCTAGAACGGGTGCCCCTGAATGGAAAAGCCACTGAAAATACCCATAAAGAAGCTGGTGTTTCGCAATAACATTTTTGGTAATTTTGAAGTCAAATGTTATTTTGAAAGCTGGAAGATTTGAACTCTTGGGGAAGGGAACCCCTGCACATTATGAACTATTCTGAACTTACTGATTGCAAGCCAAGAGCTAGAAGAAGCTCTAAACTTTATTTTGATCACTATTCAATTTCGATGCTGACATCTATGAAGGCATCATGAAGCAAGACACAGACAACATATTCAAAGTTCAAACAAAAATGATTTATTAACTCAAATGTCAGGATGGTTGAATGCAGAATTTGCCCTATATTAAGGTTGGATTTCCCTACCTGAGGAAACAAAGGAAGGTCTGAGTCAGGAAGTTCAACTTAAAAGTCTATATGTGTCACAAACCTATACATTCCCTCACACCTATAGCTAAACAATGTGTGGGAATGTCATTAACAAAAGAAATAGTGTTTCAAATAAAGTTCTGTGCTTCTTCCAGCTCCTGGCTTATTTTTCAGCTCCCCTTCTCCAAGTTCAAGACAGTTCAAGACAGCTCCACAAAGTCTTGGGGTTCCCTTCCCCAAGTTCAAGACAACACAGTCCAAAAAGGTTTGCAAGGTTTCCGTCCTCAAGACAGCACCAAAGTTCATAAGGTCTCAGGTTTCCCTTTCCCAAGACTTCAGCTTGCCAACTTGTATTAAGTCTCAATCTCTCAATATTCAAAAACAGTTCCAGGTCAACTGTATACTCCTTCTGGTTTCTTAACAGTTCCTTCAGATTGCTTTCTTCTGTTTCACTTCAGAAACCTCTTTGGCTTTCACAAAATAGTGTATCCTTGCTCTTGTCGGACCACACGGCCCACCCATTACAGTTCACGCAACCAGGAACCTTAGGCTTTCTAGCACACACAGGCTCTTCTGTATCTGTACCTGTGTGATGGTTCACACTCAATTGACTTTTCCTTGCCAGCCTCTTGGCTTTGCAACCATGTGTTCTTTCCTTTGCCAGTCTCTTGACTTTACCACAATGTGTTTTCTCATAAAGTGTGGTGTTCTTGTTCCTTCACCACAATGCTTTGATACATTCTTGCAATATTCCATATTTGCTTTCCACTGTATTTCATACGGTTCGTGCTTTGCTTTCAATATATGGTACATGTTTTTCACACAAACTCATCATCGGTTCATAGCTTTGGCAAAAGCCTTCATTTAGTTCAGTATTCAATAACTTTGATCTTACACTCTGCTGCTCACACTTCATATTGTCCTTATTATTCCTCACAACCTGTGAGTTTATTTCATCTTGCACATACTTTTCCATTCATTCAGCATCTATTTTGGCTTCCCAACACCCCCCAGGAGCACCCCAGTTCCAGTGCTCTTCCCTATTCACTCACAGTTCCCTGGCGTCTCCTCTGAGTGGCTCTCTCTTTCTGCTCTGCCAACACGGTTTCCTCTGCCTGCAAGCCCTGCTTGCTCTTCGCCTTCTTTCTGTGTGTTCCCGGCAGCTCTGCTTTCTTCCTGTGGATGCTGCTGGCGACTCACAACTTGCAGATCTCTTCTGCATCCGCGGGCTCTGGCTGCTGTCATCCGACCAATGAGCCTCCCACTTCTGTGGCCCTCTCACAGCTCCACAGCTTCTTGGGGTTGCTTGCCGGCGTCCTGTCTCTCCTGCAGGACCCACCTCGGCTGCCTCCTGGTACGCAGGATTCTCCCTTCAGGCGTGCAATGATCAGCCCGGCTTCTCTCCTGCTGGTCGTTCCTACACACTTGTCTGCTCCACCTTTTATACACCTGCAACCGCTTGACAGGTTGTAGGTAGATGTGAGTCCACAATTGCAATTGCCTTGTCACAATTAGTGGAGCACTCGGGAAATCCTGACCCTTACAAGAGTCTGCAGGCCTCTTCCTCGTCTCAGTACTAGAGTGATGAAATGACTTACTAGTGTTCACTACTCCTAGTCACCTCTTCCTCGTCCCCGTACTGTTTTGTAACGCTTACCTGTGGTGCCCTTGAGTGCCTGGTCCGGACTGTCACCGTATTATTGACACCTTGTAGATGCAGTCTTCCCCAGTTCCTTCAATGGATTCAGTGGCCCAGACCTGCTGCGGCGCACTTGGTGCCTTTGGGTGTATGTCTCTATTGGTGTGCAGGTATGGGATCAAATCTGCGCCTTGAAATGTCCCTGCGGCGCTTGATAGTTTTAAACTGCTTCTTCCACGTTGATTTGCTTATTCAACGTTGCAGAGAAGCAAGTGATGTTGAAGCACATTGTGCTGCACGTGTTAAAACGATAGTTCGGGTTAAAATGGCTGTTCGTAATGAAAGTCTCTCTTACTTCCAAATCAGGAGCTGCTGTCACGTTGCTACCCGCTGTGATAACAGTGGGATCCCCCACCACATGAGGGTTGCGCTGGAGAATCCGGAATGCTGGATTGCCGTTCCTAGGTATGTATAACTGCGGGTGGGGGAGTGGCAACAGCGAAGCGTAGCAGTCCGATCTAACTTTTGTCTGTTTTCTTGCAGGAGCTGCAGAGGAGCCACGCTGGAAATTGGAGAGCCCCACAGGAAAAAATGAAGAAACGAAGAGCCGTAAAACTGCCTGATGAATCCTTGGTGTAGCGGAGGTACGTATATGAACGTTGAACTGGATGACAACGATGAGCAGTATCTAATGCACCATGAGCAGGAACCAATGCACGTTGGATGCTGGAGTCGGAGGCAAGTGTTACGCTGCCTACATGTGCAAACGGAGAAAACGCTAAGCGCTGGGTGTGGCCCAGGGCGGGGCTTATATAGCCCTTTGCTACCCCAAGCACCACAAGACCACCAAGAATATTGCAGAGCTGGATAGCTAGGGGCCATCTTGCTTTTCACCTGGTGGCCAGGGCCATCTTGGAAGCGGCGCTGGGCCCCACAAATAGTCTGCAGCCTATTCTTGCGCCAGCCAGCAACCTTAAGTGCCCAGGCATTGCCTGTGCTGCGTGTCTGGGTTCTGGGAATCTGGTTAGGGATCGGGACAGCACTCTCCCCGAAAGCCCCCCAAGGAAAGCTACACCTGGCCCTGGGCCTTCTGAGTGATTACGGTGATAACGGGCCAATAAGCGTGGAACATGTATATTCTCGACTGGTTCCCAGGTCCGGTCTAATACCCCATACCCCTTCCAATCAACCAGATAGTAGAGTTCCCTCCGCATGATCTTAGATTCTATGATTTCTCTGACCTCGTATTCAGCTTCCTCTCCCTGTACTTCCACCGGACGAATCTCAGGTACCTGGATGCATGGGTTTCAATAATGATACATGGAAGAGTGGGTGTATGCGGAATGTGGGTGGCAACACCAACTTTACAGCTACAGGATTGATGATGTATTCAATGGGGTAAGGACCAATATACTTCGGGTGGAATTTCTTAGGTCCTTTCAGCTGGATGTGTCTTCTAGCTAGCCATACTTTATCACCTACTTGTTACTTGGGTTCCTTGGATCTTGTCTTGTCTACAAAATGTTTATAGGCTGTCTTTGACTCCAGGAGGGTTTGGGTAGCCTTTCTCATGGTTTCTTATATGCTTGTGTGCAAGGTGTCAACGGCAGGCATGTCCAAAGGTTCTGGTGGGTCAAGAGCCGAGGTGCGTGGATCCCTCCCGTGGAGGAAAAAGAAGGACGAGACACCTGTAGAACAGTGGACTGTGTTGTTGTAGGCATATTCAGTTGCCCATAGTAGCTCACCCAATTGAGGTCCACCTGAGTAAGCATACACCGAAGATATTGGTCTGATTAGTCCTTTCGGTTTGCCCATCTATCTGCGGATGGTGACTGGTAGACAAACTGACTTCAATCTAGGCTTTGGCACAGCAATTCCACCAGAACCTGGAAACAAATTGACTCCCCGATCAGAGATCACCACAGAGGGGAAGCTGTGCAGTCTGGCGATGTTTGCTAAGAAGATTTGAGCTAGAAACCCTGCGTTCGGTAATCCCTTTAAGGCAATGAAGTGTGCCATTTTAGTTTGGAAATCAACAACTATTATGGTGTTATAACCATTGCAAGGTGGCAGTTCAGTAAGGAAGTCTAAAGAGATTGTATGCCATGGGGCCGTTGGAATCGATAAGGGGCGCAGCAATCCCTGTGGCTTGTTTCTTTGCATCTTGTTTCTGGCGCATATATCACAAGTCTTCACATACTGCATCACATCCTTCCGCCACGTGGGCCACCAAAAGTTCTGCTGCACCTTCACCATTGTCTTTGCTATACCTGGATGTCCTGCTGTGAGTGTCACTGGTTTCCCCCCTTCTCACCTGTCTTTGTTTTTTGTGGGAGTTCTTCGATGGAGTTTTCTTTCGTAGAGTTCGGGTCTTGTATAACCCTGAGTGCAGGTCCTCGGGTTCCAGCGTGCGTTCAGCGTTCCGAGTCCTGGGAACGTTCAGATGTCCGGGAAGTCCGAGGAAAACAGTAAGAGTGCACACAGAAGACGAGTGCACGGAGATCCAGGATGCAAGGAGGACAAAAGGAAGGGGAATGAAGGAGGACGAATTTAGGGGAACCGGGAACCAGGAATCAAAGGAAAAACACAAGCGAACTACGGCAGCACATGTCTAGCCACGGCAAGCGGTAGCGTTGAGATGCGCAGGGCCGTGTCCGCTTTATAGAACGTAATGCGTACGCGTGGAAACTGGTAAACAGTATTCTGCGTTCGGCGGCCATATTGGGAGTACTGCTGAGTGCAAGCCCCTATGGGTCTGGGACCAGGAAGTCCAGAAAGGACGCGTCCGATGGTTCATGACATTGAGTGCATCATGATAGGTTCTCATAACCTGGTCGTGCATCATAAGGTGTGGTAGATAAAAGCGGTTCTGGTAATACGGAAGATTGTCTGCTTCCGTCCGTTGTGTTCCTTGTAAGATCCAGGCTTGTATTTGGTCAGGGCTCATGAGCTTTCTGATTTCATCATGCAATTCGTCCAACAAACGTGAGCTGATGCGTGCGATCCCCAATAGTTTCTCTTATGGTATGATTTGTATGGGTGTGGGACTTGCACACACATCTTCTCCTTCGGTATCCCAACCAATCCAAGATAACGCATCCGCCTTTCCGTTCTTCAAACCAGGGCAGTAGGTCACGGTGAAATTGTACTCCGAGAAGAACTGAGCCCAACGTAGATGACATGGAGACTGAGCTCTGGCCGTCCGCAGGAATTGCAAGTTGCAGTGATCTTTGAGTACAGTGACTGTGTGACGTGCAGCAAGGAGATGGTGTCGCCACTCATTAAAGGCAGCCTTGATGGCCAATAGTTCCTTGTCAGTTACTGCATAGTTTAGCTCTGCTGTATTGGATTTCCGGGACCAAAATGCCACTGGATGTAATTGATTGGTGTCAGGATACCTTTGGGACAAAACCGCCCCCATAGCAACATTGGAGGCATCTGTCTCAACCAGATATGGGAGCTCAGGATTCGAATGCTCGAGTACGTACTGGGGCCATAGTGAATCGATGCTTTAAATGCTGGAAGACCTGTTCGGCTTCGGTGGTCCACTTAAACGTGCAGTTCTTCCGGAGCAAGGAGGTGATAGGGTGGACTATATCCGGGAAATCTGCGATAAACAGTCTATAAAAGGTAGCGAACCCCAGGAAACTCTGGACTGACTTGATGGAGGTGGGCGAAGGCCATTTTAGTATTGCTTCCACCTTGCGGTTATCCATCTGGATGCCCTGAGGAGTCAGTATGTATCCAAGGAACTCCACTGTGGTCACATGAAAAGCACACTTTTCGGGTTTGCAAAAAGATGGTGCTGGCGTAATTTCTCGAAGACCGCCTTTACATGGTGTACTTGTTCTTCCAATTTCGCGGAGTAGATCAAGATGTCATTTATGTACACCATAGCACATGGTGACACCGTCATGGAATAAACGGCTGATTACGGCTTGTCGGTCGCGCGCACCAGACCAACGCGGAAACGCTGTCACCGCCGGCATGTAAACACCCACGGACACAGACATATCGCCCCAAAAATCAGTGGAATAACCGTGACGCCCCCGCCGGCACAGACAACGAATCACTGAATGCGGAAACACCATGATCGTGCAAACCGGAAAGAGAGAGGCGGCCATTATTTAAACCACAATCAACTGCCATCCTCACAGACCACAGGCCACATCACCTCCCTAAGCTGTGAGAATCATCCACCACAATGGCATCAAGGATTCTTGCAAGAAGACAGCGCAAGCAGAGGTTTAGTGAGGCAGAGCTCACAGTGCTTGTTGAGCACATAGTGGAACATGCAGAAATGCTGTTCAGTGCAGACCAGCGGCAGAACACCCAGCAACGTCATAAGGAAGTCTGGGCGGAAGCAGCACGAAAGTGCACTGCAGTAGGGGTGACTCTACACACTGTAAAGGACTACCACAAGAGGTGGGATGACCTCCGGCTGAGAGTGCGTAACCTCATCGCTGCACACTGCCAGTACAGCACTGGCACCGGTGGCGGCCCATCATCCCCATTGAAACTGCAGTCATGGGAGGAGCGGTGCAGTAGTGTCCTGCACCTTGAGGGCATACAGGGCATTGGCAACGCAGAGGCAGGAGTGAGCCCACCTGCTGATGCCGGTAAGTGCACAATGTACAAAGCCATGAGTGTGAATGGACCCCAGGAGTGACCCAATGCACCCATTAATGAACCCCCCAGCCAGGGCAGGAGTGACCCAATGCACCCATTGATGACGCCCCCAGCCAGGGCCTGAGTGACCCAATGCGCCCATTGATGACCCCCCAGCCAGGGCAGGAGTGACCCAATGCACCCATTGATGAACCCCCCCCCCCAGCCAGGGCATGAGTGACCCAATGCACCCATTGATGAAACCCACCCCCCCAGCCAGGGCAGGAGTGGCCCAATGCACCCATTGATGGCCCCTCCTCCCAGCCACGGCAGGAGTGAACCAATGCACCCACCACTCACCCAGATGACTAGCAACACACACTCAGTACATGCCCCCTGGACATGCACACAGTGCGTGACTGAGTACAAGCTGTGACACACAGACCTGAGTGCATCAGCAGTCAAATGTGTGTACATGCAAGTGGTCACAGATCGTTCAGTGTGATGCATGTGATGGACCCATCAAATACCACCACACGACTGACAGCATGCCCTCTGTCTCCCCACAGGCACCAATGGCCAACATGTGACGCCACGTCCATCTGCACGTGGCCGACGCAGCCAACCTGCCGGGGATGAGGATGCAAGCACCTCCGGAACGCAGGCACCAGAACCAGCTGCAACTGGCACAGATGCACCAGCCCACGTGACCATCCCTGTACAGGCTGCCGCCACACAAGTGGCACACGCTCCCACCATGGCCACAGATACCATCCTGCAGGCCGTCTGCACTGTGGAGGATGCTGCATCCAGTAGCAACAGTGCCCCTGTCATGCAGTCCGAAGATCGAGGACAGGAGGAGGACAGCATGGATGACCTGTCATCCCTCCACAACCTGCATTTCAGCCCCCCCCCTCACTGCACAGCCCCATGAGGTCACCAACACCCTCCATGGCAGAGATTACCGCATGCATGCAGCGGATGGAGGAACAGCAGGCCACCCTACCCAAAATACAGCTAGAGGAGTCGAAGCTGCAGCGGGAGGAGGCGGTGCCGCAGCGGGAGGAGGCTAGGCTGCTGCAGGAGGAGTTGAGGTTGCAGCAGGAGGAGGCAAGTCTGCAGCGAGAAAGCAATGCAACATAGGTGCGTTGGCTTTTCCAGGGCCATCGGGCGTTTCACCACTACAAATGTCAACTTGGCGCGCCATGTCCTTGAGGGCAACAGTGTCATGTCCTCCAACGCAGAGTGCCTGTATGTGGCCCAGCAGGCGTTTCTTGGACGTGTGCCACCAGTCGCGCGACCAGTGCCATCCACCAGCACCACCGCAACAAGCTCCGTCACTGGCAGCCCATGGAGGCGCTCCAGTCGGATGAGTGCACCCTCTGGCAAGGGCGCTCATGCACATAAGCGCTTCCGGAAATAGTGCCATGTGGGAATGATTGTCCACAAGACAATCTGGGAAACATTGGGTGTATGGGGGTGGGTACGTTTGGGTGGTGGGAGAGGTCCATGATGGGGTTAGTGGTCTGGGGCATAGTTGGGGTGGGAATGTATGGGTGGTGGGGGAGGTCCATGATGGGGTTAGTGGTCTGGGGCATAGTTGGGGTGGGTACGTTTGGGTGGTGGGGGAGGTCCATGATGGGGTTAGTGGTCTGGGACATGGTTGGGGGTGGGTACGTTTGGGTAGTGGGTGGGCATGGGTGTACAGCTTTCCTATCCAATTCACCTTCTTACCTGCTTTGTTGACAATAAATCACTTCTTGAAATTATTTTGCAAGTGGACATCCGTTATTTCATTTGCAATCAATCCATTTATTGACATGCATCATCATAATCATGCAATACTGTTCATGTACAGTCTCTCAAAAGTAAATGCGAATGAGTGCATCCTGTGCATGTTGTCCATCATGTGCCCCACTGCAAGGGGGTGCAGTCATCCCATCCCCATTGTTATCTTCATCTACACCACCATCATCCTCTGTGTCTGGGGGCAGAGAGACGTTCCTGCGCCTGCACATATTGTGCAGCATGGCACACACAAGCAACTATTTTACCCGTCTTGACTGGGTTGTACAGCAGTGACCCGCCAGATCTGCTCAAGCAGCGGAACCTGGCCTTCAGTAGTCCAAATGTCCTCTCGATCATGTCACGTGTGTGGACGTGTACCCTGTTCTAGGCCTCTTCATGCCTGTTCCGTGGCCTCCGTACGGGCGTCATCAGCCATGGCGTGAGTGCATATCCTGCATCATCTACATGGGATGTAAATGGAGGGGACATGTCAGTGTTTGTGGTTCCATGTCTTGATCAGACGCAGTGCAATCATGTGTCATTAGTCAATCATCCATATGGGGCAAGCAATGGTCTGACCAGTGTGTGAATGCCATTCCTGGGTCATTGCTGTCCACATTAGCGCTTGGACATTGTCCAACAACTCGCTGTGCATATGTAGTTGCCCTCGTGCTCATTTGTGGTTGATAAGTTTGGCATTGTGCAGTGGTGTATATATATGGAGGAGTCAGTCAATGGACACTTGATAATGTGGTTGATGCACAGTGTCAGATGTGCACTCATGTGCATTGGGGGGGCACTGGTGCATTGGGTGGGTGGGTGGAATCACTGCCTCAGGTCGTATTGGCTTGTGCTACCAGTACATGTCTTGGTTGTGCATCTCCTTAGTCAGGTTGTGTACGGGCACACTGTGCCCACCTGTGATGTGTAGCTTTGGAAAGTGTGGGTTGTGGTGACTGTCCATTTCATTGGTCAGGGGGTGATGCATTGCCAGTTGTAGGAACCCAGACACACAGGTCATTGCCCTGGACACGCCCCACCCCTTTCACAGGGGCCGTGCATTGGCAGTTGTACTCACCCAAAGCCATGTGCTTTGTCCAGCATAGCGTTCCATGTACCGGGGAAATGTCGAATTCCACAGGACAATTGAGTCATGTGTTGATCCTGGAAAATGTGCGCAGCAATGTGTTATCACTTGTCCAGCGTCCCACACCATCTGTACATTCAGTGAGTGGTATAGTTTCCTATTGCGGTACACCATCTCCATTGCACGTGGTACGGTCAGCTCTATGTGGGTACAGTCTACTGCACCAATGCAATTTGGTACGGCCGCAATGGCATGGAAAGCCAACTTGGTGGCAATGACCTGGGAGAGGGCTATGTGTTCCGACACATGGCGCAGCAGGACATCCAGTACCTGGTCCAGTATTCTTGAGAAGCAGGGTTGTGACAGCCCGTGCAGCTCACCAACAGTGTGCTGATATGTTCCAGTCCCAAGGAAATGCAGTACCGAGACCACCTTCAGCAGGGGTGGGATTGCCGTCCGTATGCCAATGCGGGTGCTGATGTCGTCCTCAATCATGGTGACGATGGACATGATTGTTGGACGGTCCAGCCGGTATAATGTGTGGATCTGCCCTGGGGTCAGGTTCCAGGGTGAGGCCTTGATGCGGGGTATTGCCGGCAGCCTGCGGTGTCGTGCCGGCTGCACATTTGGGTTTGGTATGGGTGCAGGGTTTGCTATCTGCTGCCTCCGCCTGCTCCGCCTCCTCCTCCTCTGCACCATTGCTGCCACCATGTGCACTGCTGCCTGTAGGTTCAATAGGCCCAGACCCAATGCTGTTACAGCGGCTGCCTGCATAGTTGTGTTTGGAGTTGGCCTGGGTGTGGGTGTGGCCCTTTTGTAGGCTCCCGGTGGCCTGCTGGGTCCAGCTGGGCTCTTTTGGTGCACCTGTGGCCTGATTCAGCTCACCTAACACTGTTTAACGCCATCTCCGTGGTGGCGGCGGTACCGCCACAGTGTTCACTGTTTTACTGCCAATTTTGTGGCAGAGTTTCCGTGTCCATGCTACTCATAATGCGCACGGTGTTACCTATTGCCGGTAACTGTGGGTGTTGTTGTGCTGTGTGTGCCCACACAGTTGTCGGGTGTGTTGCCTCAGCGGTGGTGGTTTCGGGGTGGTGGTGTTTACGGGATTGAAGGTCGGAATTCGCCGGTCTGGTAAACGGTGCCAGTACAGTTTTACCAGCTGCGTTGAATCCGGACCGGCAAACTCATAATGAGGCCCTATGTGTTCCTGATGGCCGTCATGGCATAGCAATACAACCTTTCCTGTACATTGGGTCACTGGTCTGGATGACAGCTGAGTCCCATCCACAGACACAATGTTGTCTGCCTTTTCCCTTCCCTGAATGGGCACACTTATATTCGCAGGGCCACAGTGATGTCCATGTAATTGCCTACTGCTCCACAGTCGATGTACGCTTCCAATGCATGCATCCGTTGGGGCTGTTCGGGGCATAGTAGGATTGCTGGTGTTGTAAGGTGCGAGACCGTTCACGTCCTTTCCTTTCCCGACAAGCCGATCTGGTCAAGCCATGTAATTTTCTGACGGCTCCTGTGGTTCTGCTAGGCTTACTTCAATGGCTCCCACTGGTTTCCGGGGTGACTCACTTGGGCAATCCTTCAAAAAGTGTCCCGCCTTGCCGCAATATAAATAAAGTTGTTGCTTCCCACGTCGCTCCCTTTCTTCTTTGGTTAATGGTCCCCTTACACTGCCCAACTGCATGTGCTCTGGCGTAGGCGTGTTATGTGTGCCTCGAGGTGTTTCCCGGACACGTACATACAAAGGCCGGTTCTCAAAACGCGACCGATCTGATTGCCTTTCCTGTAGGCAGTGGTCCTGTTGCACCACCAAGTCTATGTTTTCTGAACAGCGTTCCTGTGGGTTCACAACCTTTGCTAAAACGTTCTTTAGCTCGTTCCGAAGGCCCCCCTAGAACAAGGTGGTTCTCTTGTCCTCGGGCCAGTTAGTCTCAGCCACTAGCCGATTGAATGTAGTAATGTAAACCAACAGGTCCTGGGACCCCTGTCGAAGGGCCAATAGTTCTCCGTCCAAGGCATGCCCCTGGGTGCTACAGGCAAAAAGCTTATCCATTTCCTGCTGGAAGCCAGCAAAATTGTTCAAAACAGGGTCGTCCCGGTTGACCAGTGGCACCGATCAACTGGCTGCATGCCCCCCTAGATAGGACAAGACGAAGGCCACCTTGGTTTGATCGGTCGGGAACGCCTCTGGATGACACAGGAAATGGTGCCAGCACTGATTCATAAAGACCGCATATTTCTGGGGATCCCCCATGTATCTCTCAGGTGGGGCCAAAGGGACGATGGCTGGAGTGGTTAACATGTATCTGAGGTGACGTTGCTGCTGTGACATCGATTGCACTGGGTAAGGGGGTCTGCCCGGCTTGTGTTCTGGTGAGGCGCTTTGCCAGCTCCTCTGTTCTTTCCCTATTCACCACTAGCTCCTTTCACATTGTATTAGTCTCGGAATGGGCAGCATGTACTGCAGCCCGCAACTCACCTAATAGTGTAGCTAGTTGGTCTACTTCTGACACCATGACACCCAGGCAGGGCATTAACGTGGGCTTAGTGTTCTGTAACGCTTACTCTGGTGCCCTGCAGGAGTGCCTGGTCCGGACTCTGGACGTATGGTACAGGACTTGACTTATGTTGCTCATCCCAAAACACTCCCTCCCCTCTGTTACACTGTAAGGCTAAGTTCCCAGCAGACAGTATGGTCGAGTGCGATTTGGTATGGGTCTGGATATGGTTCTTGGACTGCTGGGATGATTTAGCACCCCTCAGGATGAACCTATAGAAGGGGAACAAATGGGATCATAAGCCACTGCGTAGCCACTCTTCCTCACCACCTTCCCTACTGCCTTCCCAGGATATGCTACCTGACACCACAAACCCCTGCTCACCGTAATGACACCTTGTAGATGCAGTCTTCTCCAGTTCCTTCACTGGATTCAGTGGCCCAGACCTGCTGCGGCGCACTTGGGGCCTTTGGGTGTATGTCTCTATTGGTGTGCAGGTATGGTATCAAATCTGCCCCTTGAAATGTTCCTGCAGCGCTTGATAGTTTTAAACTGCTTGTTCCATGTTGATTTGCGTATTCAACGTTACAGAGAAGCAAGTTATGCTGAAGCGCGTTGTGCTGCATGCGTTAAAACAAATGTTTGGGTTAATATGACTGTTCGTAATGAAAGTCTCTCTTACTTCCAAATCCGGAGCGGCTGCCACGTTGCTACCCGCTGCGCTGTGATAACAGTGGGATACCCCACCAGATGAGGGTTGCACTGAAGAGTTAGGAATGTTGGATTGCCGTTCCTAGGTATGTATAACTGCAGAGAGAGGGGCAGCAATGAAGCGTAGCAGGCCGGTCTAACCTTTGTCTGTTTTCTTGCGGGAGTTGCGGAGGAGCCGTGCTGGAAACTAGAGACCCGCGGGAAGAAATGAAGAAACGAAGAGCCGTAAAACTGCCTGATGAATCCTTGGTGTAGCTGAGGTACGTATAATGAACGTCGGACTGGATGACAACGATGAGCAGTATCCAATGCATGATGAGCGGTTTCCAATGCACGTGGGATGCTGGAGTCGGAGGTAAGCGTTACGCTGCCTACATGTGCAACCAGAGAAAATGCTAAGCACTGGGTGTGGCCCAGGGTGGGGCTTATATAGCCCTAGGCTGCACCCAGCACCACTAGACCACCAAGAAAATTGCAGAGCTGGATAGCCTGGGGCCATCTTGCTTTTCACCTGGTGGCCAGCTCCGGGGGCCATTTTGGAAGTGGCGCTGGGCCCCACAAATAGTCTGCAGCCTATTCTTGTGCCAGCCAGCAACCTTAAGTGTCCAGGCATTGCCTGTGCTGCATGTCTGGGTTCTGGGAATCTGGCTAGGCATTGTGATATGTTTAAATATGGGGAAATGAGGGGAGATGGTTTGCAACAGCCCACAAAGGCAAAGGGATGGGGGTTTGGTTGATTCTCATAAGGGAAAGGGGGATACTATGTGATGCCTACGGATATCCTCTCCCGATCCCCAAGGACCCTCCAACCAGGTGATCCTCCCTCTCATCTCCAGGGTCAGGATCCAAAAGCGATTGCCTTTCCCTGGTGACCTGAGAAGAGGAACCCAACGGGAGTAGGTGTGAGGATACCTTCAGGTTTCTCACACATTCCTACACATCGTATGCAGTAAGTTGTGAGGGCAAGTATAGGTTTGAACACGGACAGATATTTCTTTTGGACTTCCAGACGCAGACTATTCTTAGTTTTCTTCGGGTAGGGAAATCCCACCTTAGAATAGGGCAAGTTAGGCATTACTCCATCCTGCCTTTTGAGTTAATAAAACTTTGTTAAACAAACTTGAACCTGTTGTCTGTGTCTGTTCCATGATGCCTTCACAGCTTTATTTTATATTTTTATCTTTGTTTGAGCCATTCCTGCTCAGTTTCCTTCCTTAAGGGGTGGGCGCTCCGGCCTCCACCTCTATCTTTTTTCTCAAGGGGTATGGGAAGGAATCCCCTTCCTTCTCCTTCCTGGTGTCCCTGGGGTCCTCCCCGTACTCCCCTCTTGCCCGCAGGCTGGAAGTGAAGGAAGTTAATTATCTAGAAATAGGAAGAAAAGAGAGGTTGAGTACTTTTTACACAACATATTTCCCCAGAAGATAGGACAGATCATTTGAGAAAAGAAAATATTACAGAGAAATAGATATAACATTTCAGAACCTATCCATGACACATTTTTTGCTTAATATTTCCAAAGAATATTAATTAAATTACTCACCTGTTATAAGTTTCCATACAGGGTTTTCATCCTTTCCTTTCACTCCTCGGATGGTTCCTCTGCTCGACTTTCATTTGGCTCCTCAGTCAGTCGTAAAGCTTGTCTGGGCTGACAGCTTTTCAACTGATTGATTTGGACCCATTTTTCTTCCGTCTTTTCTCCTTTTGGGATGCAGATCTTGTAGGCAACAGGTGATATTTTATCTACAATTTCAAAGGCACCACACCAAGGCGGAAGGAATTTCCACTCCTTGGTCTGATTACTTTGAAAATTGTACAAGTAAACCTTGTCACCTACCTCGTACTCCTTCTTTGTGGTCGTTAGATCATAATATGTTTTCATCCCTTCAGCCGACTTTTCTAAATTGCACTGAGCATAAGCAAAACCATGCTGAAGGTGCTTCCTTCAATCTTCAATGTACTCATGAGTAGTGGATGCATTAGCAGTGTCAGCTCCTGAGTTTTGTAGCGCAGATGCTGAGGTAACACAATTTTTCATCCTGTAATGAGCTTAAATGGAGAAATGTTCGTGCATGAGACAGTATAGACCTTATAGCTGTCAGGACAAGCAGTAATCGAGGGTCCCAACTGGGGTCAGAGACTGCCACAAACCTCTTTAAGATGCTCACAATTGTCTTGTTGTATTCATCCACCCCCCGCTCGAAGCTGGGTGGTAGGAAATGTGGAGTTTTCTTTTTACCCCTACAATCTCCCACATCTTCGACATCACCTCACTGGCAAAATTACTTCCTCAATCCAACTCAATCCTTTGTGGAAGGAAACGAGAGAAGATGTGGTTGCTCATTAGTGTGGCAGCTGTCTCCGCCTTACAATTCGGGGCTGGAAGACACTGTACCCACTTTGTGAATAAGCATGTTACAGTCAACATGTACTTGTTTCCTCTAGAGGGGCTAATCACTGCCCTGATGAAATTGACTTGCAAATCTGAGCAAAGCAGTGTCATTCCCCTTTTTCGTAGGGGAGCTATGTGTGTGAGTGAACTAGGTTGGAATTGAGCATACACCAGATACCCCTTAAGGTAAATGTCGAGGTCCTGGCCAGTAGGCAACCTCGTGCAAGATTTTGAATATCGTATGAAACACCTGATGACCAATGGTGGCCGCGCCGTGGGCGTGGTTCAACAGCAGGCGTAGGAATGAGGTACGTACCACCCACTGGTCCCATCCAGATAGTACTATCCATACCAGCATACCTTCTTGGATCTGTAACATCTTGAAAAACTTCATCAACACCCAAAGATCCTCTTTACCGGCATAATCCAGTACTGTTAGGGGAAAACTCACAAGGTCTTCAATGTATCTGTCAGGAATCAGGGGTTGTGGTGTAAGAGGAAGCGGGTACGGCCTAGATAGACTACAATTCCCAGCAGGCATGAGGAATTGGTGTAGTTTCCTGGGCCCGCCAGTAACGAGCTGCAGGAATTTTGCACTTAGAAGATGTGCTCTTAACGGCCGCCCGCCCTTGCTCAGTTACTGATGATTAATGTTGGAGAGCACGGGCGGCGGCGGCAGCAGCAGCGGAGCAGCAACACCTGAGGCGAAGGCACGAGGGAGCTGAATAACGAACGGCGACTATGCACCAAGGCGTTTGCATTCCCCGTGCCGCGGCGGTGAACGCTTGCTACCTGCTCGATTACTTCAGGTCCGGGGCAGCCACAGGAGGCGCCCGGACCATCAGTTAAGTGTTCATGTGTGTTTGGTATTCTACCGGGCCGTGGCGGTGACTTGCATCAAAAGAAAACGCTTCACTCATTAATGTCCGGATGTAATAAGGGAACGTCCGGACCATGAGTTAAGTTTTCCCTCGTAATGCTATCATGGGTGCTTCTATCTGTTTATATCTAATATGATTATGAGGTTTGGCAAATAAACGCTGGTTATTTCACAGGCACATGGCTTTATTCACCTAGTTGTGATTTCTTCACTAATTGAAAGCTCTGTTCTAAGTACAGAGGCAAAAAACCTGCTAAATCTGCATGTTCCAGTCATATTGCTTTCTCCACATGGGGAAAAGCGCCGTTCTATGTACAGTGGTTTTGTGTCAATCCATGTTTTCAGGCATGTGGGTGTCTCAGTGTTCTCTGCTTGCTATCTGTTTGTTATGGCTTTAAGTCATGGTTACTAACAGGCAAGAGGTCATGTATAGTGCTTCATGTATTGTATGAAAATTATGTTATGTTCTACTAATTTCTGAAGTAAGAGTCAGGTCAGGTTGCAAGAGTATTACACTACCAAGTCAGGAATTGTAGGGGTCGTTTTTGCTGTTTATGTCTTGTTGTCCTCCTTTCCTTCCCTTTATTAGTCTATCCTCTTTCCCTAACTCACTCTTCCCCCCATTGGCTGCCACGTGGCCACCTGTACTTCGAACATCCAGACGCCCGTGCCAACCATGGTGGGAGGGGTCGATCCATTCGGCTTCTGTGGTTCGGGAGAGGGGATTGAAATCCTCCTCCCTTAAGTTCATTTGTGACAGTGTCGATAGAATTTTCCGATAATTGGGTCCTCTTTCTGTGCAGTGATCAAATCTGCATCTGGGGTATCTTTACTCCACTGGGCAGTCGAGAGTTCACTGGTGGCACAAAGCATGCCTTGATTCTTCCAGTTAAACAGGTGCTCCATGACCCCATTCCTGACATAATGAGAGTCAATGATTATGACCAGATCTTTGTAATTTGTAATTGGTTATTTATAACGTGCTTAACACCCAGAGGTTTCTAAGCGCGTACCCAGGGATCAAACCTGTCATGCTCCGCGTCATCTTGCTTCCAAGACGAGCGTTTTGCCCCTGAGCTATCCTCCTGAGACTTTGAGTTTGTGGTTAATTGCAGTGAGGATGGCATGATGAACGGCCATCAACTCTGCAACCTGTGCAACCTGTCTACTTCGGGGTCCTATTTTGAAACCAGAAGAGGGTTCTGGGGTATTGTCCACCAAGGCATTCCCAATGCTAGCCACTAGTTCTTTTTCCCCATTGTTATCAATATGGTAGGAGCACTCATCCACATAAACTGTGGGTATCCCCTGACACATGCCTTCTTCATAGACCTTGTGTGGGGAAGTTAAGTTCGTCATGTAGTTGTTGGTCATTAGACTTTCGTCCTAGAGAAGGTTTTCTTGAGCACAATCATGCAAGTCCACCAACCCTTGCGCTAGGGGACTCTTCTTGTTTTGGCCATATCTGACCTCCACAGGAAAGCTTTGCATGGACAGAATCCAGGAAGTAATTCTGGAATTACTAATGTTCCCCGCCCGAATCCTGTCACTTTCCAACTGGTACAAGGGTTGCCGAGGGGTCTCGAAAATGATGTGCTCTCCATGGATGAATGGGTGGTAATTTTTCAATGCCCACACCGTTGCCAGGAGTGCCTTCTCGTAGTCAAAAGTGTATTAAGGAAATATGAATGTAAAGAAAAATCAGTGTTCAAATATAAAGAATAAATGTGGCTGAATCAGCTCTCCCCCCCACATTAGACAACACTGAGTAAGGCGGTCCCCGTAGGCAGTATGACACACTCTGGCACGTGTTTTCAACACAAAACAGTTCCAAAATGTAGATTGAGGCCCACCTGGCCTTCCACGTTAAAGTCTCTCTTTCCAGACTTCCAAATAACATTTCAACTAAATGTTCACGTAGGTCTACCTCTGTCAGGCTCAGACCTTTCTCAACCAAGTTCACGTGGGTCCCCCTCTGTCGGGCTCAGACCTTTCACAACAAAGTCAACAATACTTGCAAGGTGGCTCTCTTCCCCACGCTTATTACACTTCGGGTCTCCCTCAGTCGGGCTTAGACCGTTTTCGGATGTCAAAGACTTTTGAATGTGCGTGGCTTTCTTTATAGACCTCCGCAGAACCACTTCAACTTAAAGTTCAATGTTTTTTACTCTCCCCTTCTCTCTGGGTTAATTTTGCTCACTTTGCTTTTACAGTTCATTCACTTTATTCTTACAAACAATGCACCTTTCACAGAGACTTTCGAGTGGGCTACTTCCTTTTGCCGGACCACTCCATTACTCAATATCGCTGATTTCATAGCTGTCCTTACTTCAAAGTTCATCACAGGTCTGCCTTTCTTTGCATCTCATCCACACACGTGCAGCCTTCACTTGCGATATAATGTTACCACTTCAAACTTTCTTTAACACACACAGGTCTCTCGGGTCGCTTGCCCACTCATCGGCTGTGTGCGTTTCTTACGATTTCCAATTCACGAGTCAACGTTAGTACCACCGGTTTGGCCTTGCCTCCCCAACTCTGCTGCTCACCCAGGAGGGTCGCTGGCATCTTTGAAACACAATGCAGCCTTCTGATTTGGGATCTGGCCTTCCACATGCCTTCTGCTGCCTGTTGGAGGCAATGACCTCCTGTAGGGAACTCCTGCGGTTTTCGACCCGCTGCTCTCGTCTCTTGGTCCGTCCCTTTGCTCCTGTAGGTTTGCCTTTGCCCCGGAAGTTCTGCTTGCACTCGTGTTCCACCTTGCTCTGAGTGTGTCTCTATGTTCCGCCTTTTATCAGTGAGAGGAGAGCTTATTGGTATCAGGTGTATGCACTTAGAGTCAAGTGCCTGACTTTGCCTGACCCGATTAGTGGGATATAACCAGTATGATGTATAAGAATTTTTCTTGTTACTCTCAGTCACCCTCTTCCTCTGCCCAGTGTTTGTCTAAAAAGGGGGTGAGGGGAGTTGGGGCCTCAGAGAATCCTAAAGAATAGGATGGGTTAGGTGAACAAAAAAGGGGGGAATACCGCGTCTCACCATGGGATGCCACGCCCCCACTCCCCGAAGACACCTCACCCAGGTGATCCTCCAGCACTGCTCTGCCCCCAGGGCCTGGATCCAATGGTGATAGCTATGCCCTGGCCACCTGAGAGAGAGATCCCTGGGGACTAGTGGGTGAAACACCCTTTGGTTTCTCACACTTCTAAAAGAACAGTTTTGCTCCGGCTTTCTACAACTGGGTTATAGAACATAGCAGATTTCACATTGAGATCTTGATCAGAACATCATCTACATTGGCCTGGTTTCCCCCTTTCACCCAAATCTGCCTTGATCTTATGTAGAAAGATGTTGAACTCATTGCCAGAGTTTATGTATCCAAAGAGGGTTCGTGTCCAAGTGTATTGCTGCCCCCCGAAGGTAAAGGCAAGCTTGTACTGGTCTTCCCTACTCACGGTTACTGTCCAGTAGCCATTGATCAGGTCAATGGCAGTGTACCCTTGAATCTGTGGCAGCCCCTGATCGATGTAGGGAAGGGGCCATCTTGACATGTGGACCGATTTGTTTGGATGTATACGAATTGCTCGTATCAAATTGCCAGTGTCCGATTCGGCCGATTGTTTTGCAGCTGTTTTGACGAAAAATATTTGCGGGGGGAAACCCTCCACCGCCCTGCCCAATCCCCCTATATAATTTATGACCCCAAGCCCACCCCAACATATATTTTCGGTCAAAACGACTGCAAAAGAATTGGCCAACAATTGAGCTGACCGAAATGCTTTTTCAGTGTTGTCAAAGCCCATGGGGTTACCCCCCAGTCGTGACCAGGCTTTATTATTAATTAGTTTGATTGCGAATCGGTTGAGAATGTCACTGCCTTAATAAAAGGTGGAAGGGACATCTCTCACGACCCAAGAATTATGCTCTATGCTTTTGTTGTCAATGGACATTTTTAGCATACACCTGCTCGGTAGTAGATGTTTGGAATTTGGAGTTTCCAGACCTACATCTCATTTGTCAATCAATTTAAATGTGGGAATGGTCTGATGTTTTGGAAGTTTCCTGAATAATCCTTCGCTGATGAAGCTCCTTCCATTATTCAGGTATAGTCTGGCGAGCACAGGCTCCTCCCCCTCATTTATCTGAATGGGGAAAAACAACTACCCGCCCTTTTTTTGGATGTCTGTCAGACTTTGAGCGGGTTTTTCATTGTCTGGTTTCACAGGACTCAAAGCTTCTTCTGACTTTGGACTGGTATCAAATTTCAATGTATCCCCTTCCAGTGTGGAATGTCACTTAAAACTGGGAGGAAGGTTGATTTTCAAGAATGGAGAAGGGTTCCCATAACCAGTTTGTTCTCCTAGAAAGATGATGGGGATATCTGGGACCTGGTTAGTCTTGAAATGAAATTCTACGATCTCTGACCGTTGTTTGATTAAATGGCAGGTAGCATTCATGCTAACATAATTGGTACTAATTTTTTGTTTAATGGGCGGTTAGTCTGGGTCCGGAGGACCTTGTTTACACAATAAATCAGAGATGATAACCTCCTCAGGAGATTGTTCCCCACTAAACAAGGTGTGCCCTCCGGAGTCGTGACTATTACCGGATGTTTTAATCAATGTTGCCCAATTTGTATTTCCAGATCTGCAGTCCCTTAGACGGACATGTCATTCCGTTGAAATTTTTGATCTGTCCGGGAAGTGGTGTGAGGGGAATTTGGTGACCCTCCCCCTGTCCTGAGTTTAGTAGGTCAAATGCCTTTTAGGGTAGGAGGGGGGCTCGGGACCTGATGTCTACCAGAGGTGTTAATTCACACTGACCCTGCACCTTGACCAGTGTGCAGAAGAATCTGCCTTCTTTCTCCTGCAAGGTACAAAGAAAGTGTGAGTTATTTGCCAGTCCAGTGGTCATTTTCTTGAGATTGAACTCCAACACTGAGTGATCTTGGGTGATTTTCTGTGTCAGAGATCGTGAATATGTAAGGAACATTTTGCAGCTAGCAATGGGCAGATTTGGGGAATCTTCTTTCTCCCCCTATCCTTTGCTGTCCCCCTTTAACTGGAGGCAGTAGGTGGGAGGACACCTCTGCTGTTTCTATCTTATCTGGCTCACATTTTTGGGATTGAATAGTTTGTTGTGGGTCGGTCGGTCCGTCTCCATACTTACCCTGTCCAATTCAGGGTCTTTTGGGACCTCTCTTCCTTTGTGAGAGATTTCCCCCATTCCTGAAAGAGAAGGCTTGCTTACCTGAATCCTCCAGTGACTCTTCTCTGTCAAAGTGGATGATCCTGAGTTAATCGACAAAGGGGGTTCTTCTTTGGCCTCTCCTACTTACCCTTTGCTCTTCGAGTTCTAACTTCTCGGGGGTAGAAGAGTCATATTCAGGCTGAGAGATTTCTAGGGGTTCTGTCTGGGTGAGAAAGGAAGCTTGGCATCTCCCCTCCACCCAGGCCCCTTTCCTCAGGAACCTGTGCTTTGTCAGACATTTACTCCTATCATATCCCCCTCGGGCGTCACACCTGGGTGTTGGGGAATTCTGGGAAGTAGGGTTAGGTTGAGTTCCAGCTGTGAGACTTTTTCTGGGTTGTTGGGAGGTCTTGAGTCATACCTCTGCTGCTCCCAAAAAGGGTAAATATTCCTTCTCCCGGAGTAGCTTGGGTACTGGAAATTTCCCCCATAATTTTCCATCCTGAATCTCCCTTCTCCCAAGTTCAGGGATCTATTGTCCTGAAGCAGGGAGAGAGAGGATTGTTTTGGACGTTCTGGTTCGGGGGGTATCTGTGGAAGAATTCCATGTTGGGAGCAGGGTTATACTTCTCTCCTGAGGGAAGTTCAGTGGGAAGTTTCCCGGGGAAGTACTTACCTGGTTGCCCCCCCCCCCAGCCTTGGCTGGGGCATACACCAGGATTGGCTTGGTATCCTTGTACCTAGGGCTTACATAGGTGGCAGGGTCAGAGGGATCATTGTTCTGGGCCCATGCCCGACTACCATCCGATTGGGCCAGGGCAGGGGGTCCCTTCTGCCTTCCATTTTGCTTGTTGGCAAGAGGGTTATTTATAGGTTGCCCGTGTCTCCAGGTCCAAGGGAGGGGTAGTTCTCACCTCCACAACCTTTGCAGCAGCAGGTGTGTTAGATGGCTTGGGGCTTTGGGGTTGTTTCTACTCTCATTGGGCTTCTGGACCTCATAGATCCTGGTGGCTTGGTCAGTTACCCAATCCAGGGTCCTACGCTCATGAAAAGCCAGCACCAACTGCGTTATAATGTATTTGGAGTGCGCATGAAAATAAATGGTCACAAACTCACTACTATGGGTGTTCACACACCTGGAAGTATGAGCAAATATGCCCTTTAGCTCCTGCACAAACTCCCAAGGTGCCTGATTCTCCTCACATTGCAAATTATATGCAGCCTTACAAGCCTCTTGTGGGTTTCTGTATGAGGAGAAATGTTTTAAAATGGCACCATATAGGTGGACCATTTATAATGATCCTGGTCCTCCAGTCCTGCAAAGAAACCGGAGCACTGGATTGAAAAGTCCATTTAGCAAATGCTATGCAATTCACATCATTTCTGATCTGGAATGATGCCACAATCTGCTCATAAAGTTCCAGGTACTCCCATACCGAATACTTGGCAATCTTGTGGTATGGGGTCAGGAACCCCTTTATGGCCTTGATTTGTCTTAATGGGTCTTTAACAAAACCCTTGCTCGGTTTCGCTGTATTTTTCTTCCTCTGCGCCTGAGTCAATTTATTTTCCATCTCAGAGCGGCTATTTGTACTCCATTACCTGTCCTCTAGGCGCTCCCTACCTCCATGAGATCGGGAATATCTCCCAGACTCATAGGATCTGGGCTCCTCTCACCTTGATCGCAGTGAACTCTCAGGGTCACTTTCACTGTAGTTAGTTTTAGGCCCAGGATAGAACACAGTTGATTTATTTCTCCTTTAACGGAGTCTGGGAAAATCACCACCTTCCCCTGAATGTACAGAGGTTTTTAGAATGCCTTTCCTAGGCTGAAGCGCTGGCTTTTCACCTTCTTTTTTCACGTTTTTATTTTGATTTAATGTTGTTTGGTTGAATTAACCTTTAACATATAAGCATTACAATAAAATAGAGCAGAAAAACCATGTCTAGTAGATTTGGCTTGATATACAGAAAGGAAGGGGGCCAAAGTTCCCAACTTCTTATGTTCACCTTGGAGATGGTTGAGTGAGGAATACAAATGACAATTTTCAATAGTTAAAATCCAATCAGATACAAATAATAATTTCTTAATGTGCATTGAATTGTCCCTCAGATCCCAAATAGAACGGCCCAGTTCTGTCAAAAGCAGGATACAAAATAAGCAAACCTCTTGAAGCCAAGTACTCGACTGGGCCTCCAGCATAATATTCATATCTTCAAAGAAGGAGACCAGAGATGGAAACACATGTTTTCTTATGAGTGGAAGGATTTTCCAGACTGCACGTGCACACAATGATACAATACCTAAATCGTACCTAATTGCATCAATTGGTACACAGTTAGGAAGCCGTAGCACTCTCTGCCAAATCAAGGCCTCCAAAGTAGGCAAATAGTCCAACAGTACCATAGGGTAGATATCAGAACCATATAGTATCTTTGGCACAATTTTACATCCGTAAAACCTTAAAATTGGCTTCAAGGTAAATCTACCATATTTTTGGTCAACCTTCACTAGTTCGTTGTCCAAATTATGGGCACATTTCTTTAACCATTTAAACAAGCTTGCGTGACCTTGCTTGGAGGAAAGGAAAACCCCCAAATAGATACGTGGTCCACCTTCCCAATTATTTCATCATCAATTTTCCACTGATAGGTGTGTTTTTTTTGGCCCTTAGTACATTGCAGGATTTTCGATTTGGTTGGATTTGCACTCAACACAACGCATTCAACATTCTTTGCAGACCAACTGCAGTACACTCAAAAAGTAAGAAATCATCTGCGTACGACAGCCCAAACGGTTTGAATTGATGGATCTTTGGGTAAATAAAAATGGCAGTTTCTAGATGCTCACCAATATATGAGAGATACAAGTTAAAGAGGCAGGCGGCTAATACGCACCCCGGCCTAACGCCACAAAAGGTCGAAATTTGCCGTGACAAAGAACCCCTGTGGTTCAGACGTACTTGAATTTTAGAGGTGGAATAGAGGCCAATTATTAAGCGTAATAATCCATCAGGAACCTCCCACAGCGTCAATTTAAACCACAATAGAGTCCGATCCACCGCGTCAAACGTGGAGGACAGATCAATTGAGACAATGTATAGAGTTTTATACTTCCCCTCCCAAGGAAGCTGTTAAACAATGTGGACCACTGCACCATTAAGAGACGTGCCCCGATTTCGACGGAAACCTGTCTGCCACTTCTGAAGCCTACCAACCTCACAGGCCCATGGTTCTAGATGGGACAGCAAGATACATGAAAACACCTTGCTGTCCGCATCAAGAATAGCAATTGGCCTGTAGTTAAGCAGGGAAGTACGGTCTCCCCTCTTGTAGATAGGTACAACATGGGCTAGCGACCAACTGAAAGGAAAAGATCCCATGTCAACTATATCCACAGAGAGAATCGACAAATCAGTTTCCCAGGCCTCAGGATTCCCTTTAAACGATATATTAGAAAGCTTGTTCGGCCCTCGGGTCCGAGAGGAACTCATTTTCATAATAGTGTCAAAAACAATATCACGGCCAAACAAATTGAGATCCAATTTCTCTGGGGTATCCAGTTCTAGAGGCATTAAATCTTGGCCAGTATATATTTGGCCATATATTGGTTAGAAATGGGTGACCCATACACTTTCATCAACAGCAATGATTTGATTACCAACTAGGGGCAACTCAATATTGTTAATTAGTCTCCAAAAGGCTTGAACAGATTTATTTGAAAGAATTTCAAATCCTGGCCTCTGCATCCTCTTGAGTTCTTTAAACACGACTCAGCCAAATCCCATTCTTATGTGATTGAGAAAGATTATTTATCAGAGTTTTTTTCCATGAATATGATACAGTAGGCCTATTCCGCAACCTCGTAATAGCCTTTCTTAACTCTTGCTTGCGAGTTGCCACCTCTGCATTGTATAAGTGCCTATGCCTTTGTTGATTAAGAGGCTCGCGACGTCTCCCATATGACTGATGGGGCTCAATTAATTCATGTAAAAAATTATCAATATGTTGGGGAGTAAACGTATGATACGCCCACTCCTCTGTGGAGGAGGTCAGAATCTTATCCAATGCCTTGTTAACCCTAACCACCAATGGGAAACTCCAAGTCAAGCCATTATCTGCCATGTTGGTACTCAAAGTGAACCCATACAACAGGTCCTTTAAGACGAGGTAACAGTATCTGAGATGGATGGGGATGCAGATCTTACTCAAACGTCAATAATCAGACCGACAGAAGAAGTCGGCAAAAGTTAAAGCTGTTTTAAAACAAGTCTTTAAAACAGGGAATACAATGGACATCAACGGACGCTGCACAGACTTATCTCGACATAATTCATAAAAAACATTTCCTTTATAGTAAATATTCATCATGAGTGACGTTAGGATATGTGGCAAAATAAGAAAACCTACTAGGGGTTGTGGTTGGTCAACGGGGAACATCTACATATACTTTCTATGGGCTACAGGGACGTGATTAGACTCGAAGGTCAGGTGGGCAACTATGCCCATCCCAAGTGCAGGTCATCTTCTCTGTCATGAAAATATACGACATACTTTTGGCTAATAAACTATAGGGCTCTTTGCTATGTGGCCCTCTATAATTGGTTGGCATGCTTGTACCCTTCAGGAAGTTTCCACACGCTAGCAGCACGCAACTGGGACTCCAGGTGCTGGGGTTTTGGCCTGGTCATGCCTCCCCACCCAATTAGCCCAACATCCATCGTCACTCCTGCGGTCTGCCATTCAATTAAACCCTTTGAAATTGGCCTTGTAGAGGCTCACTGCGCCTGGGAATAAAAGAGTGAAGCATGGTCTTATCTTCTGGTCTCGGTGAAGCTCGACCCAAAGTCTATTCTCATCCAATCATTTGACTGGAGACCATGTTTTCGAGCTCTTCGTTCTATTTTAATACCATTAAATTAAGACATCTTGGCACCCTCAATGGTTTTCATTACACCTCAAACAAGAGCTGAGCTCGCTTCTCACGTTTTTGTATCTTCTCAAGTACATGGCAAGGCTCTCGGCGGCCCGACTCTTGACTCTGGGCCAGGCAAGCCTTTCTCGAATCTTCCTTCGCTGTCAGCTATTATTCTGCTGCACCACACTTCCAATTAATCTATTCACGGGGTCCAAGTTTGCTAAAGTGCATTGTCGAACATCCAGATTCTATATATTCCTATGTATATACATTGGCGCATCACCGTAATCTATTCACTACGTAGCCAGTCTCATGATTATTTTGTCTACTTGTTTTACTGCGACGGTACAATTGTAAAATGGTTTTGCATTTTCTTTGGTGCCTTTCCGCACATGCAATCTTCATTTCAGGGGTGAAATGTACATACTTCATTACTTCGCCATCAGGTTCTATTGGGTCTATATCCTTGCTTCATATATATCTCTTCTGTGTGTGTCACCTCTATTTCATGTGACATCACCAGTTCTTACTTTCATTCATTTTTACGCTTCTTCCAGAACTTCCTTCAGGAGATCATCATTTCTTTGTGGATACATATAGGGTTTTCTCAATGTATACCTTGTTTCAAGGACTTTTCACTATATTAGCACTCTCACTGGCATTGCACATGTCGCAACTTCTGGTTGCCAACATATAGGCAAAATAGGGACGGAACGTCCGGTAGAGGTACTTGGCTCCTCCTCTACATTCCCCCTTCTGGGCGATTCATCGACAACTCTCCCATCAGTCCTCACATCTAGATATCCTCGTCTGAAAAAATGTTTCTTTGGAGTCCTTGGCGATCATTACGCGAATCGCGGTAAAAATCAGCATTTACCGGCATGGAGGCAATATCGGGTCCGGGTATCAATTACGCCGCCAACAGTAGCCGATTACGAGAATGCATGCACGCGCGCAGCGGCATGCCGGTATAGACAGTACCGGCTTGCCGCAAAAGTCCCTAAAACATCCCTTAGCGGCATCATTGAAAGCGCTGACAGCCCTTCCCTCTCCGCCCCCCTCTAAATAGCAGACCCGCTAATACGGGAACCGGAAGCAACATTATCGCGTCGGAACGGGAAATGGCGCAGCAGCCATCTTGAAAAACACAATCCATTGCCATCCTCGATACACAGGGCCTGGAGCCTAAAACCAACCCCAGAACATCTACCACACCACCAGCATCATGCCAAAGACGATTAAGAAAGGGGCATCCCGGCAGCGCAAGGAGCGGTTCTCCGAGGATGAACAGAACATGCTCACGGACACTCTGGCTGAAAATGCAGAGGTGGTCTTTGTCACAGACCTGAAAAGGGCAGCACAACTGAAAAAAAAGGAGATCTCGGAGCAAGTGGCCCAGAAAGTCAGTGCGGTAGGCACCACCCCCCACACAGTAAAGGACGTTAGAAAACATTGGGATGACCTGCACCTCAGAGTGCGCATTAACTTGTTGGCCAACCGGAGCCAGGACCTGGCTACTGGCGGTGGCTCTAACTCCCCAATCAAACTTAGCTGCTCGGAGGAAACCTGCGCCAGCACAATCGGGATGGAATCAATAGAAGGTGTGGGAGACATGGAACATGGAGCCACGTCATTGGAAAATGGAGGTGAGTGTCCAAAGGAAACACTGTATTGCAAAGTATGATGATAGTCCACCAATGTGACCGTGCCATGAGGCAATGCATGGCCCAGTACACACACATCGACACATCCCTGTCTAGATGCCGTCCCCAGCACTTACACATCCACATGCATGCAGCATGCCTATGCCATACCTGACATACACCACAGACAGGGAAACGGCATGTGTCACACTGCACGCAGTCCACAACACAAAGGCATGTCTCACAGCAGACACCACCTCACACATGTCTGAACCTAACGTATGCCTGAGCAACCCTACCATCTGGCAGATAACCTGTATGCCACAAGAGTAGGACAGCAAGTCATCAAATGTGTACAACTGCACTAATACCATTTTATGCATGATGCATGTAGAACCAACACTGATGCTGTCCCTCTTATGGTCCCCCACATTCCGAGATACGGACAGCGATGCAGAGGACTCTGCAGCACAGGCCACCACACCTACCAAGAGGGGCAAGTCTAGGGAAGAAACCAAAAGGCCTTCCACCAGATCTGCATTCGAGGACAAAAACACCATTGGATGCCAGGGTACGGGGCCGTCATGGGTCTTCCACAACTACACAAGTCCCAACACCTGTGGAATCCGCAGCTGTAGAGCCGGTGGCAGATGGGACCCTGTATGCAGCTACCAATTCTGTTGGTGAGGAAGCTGGTCTGTGTCCCAGAGAAGGACTCCCATTCCATGGAATTCCTTGGCACACCAAGCCCTTCACAGGAACACCAGTACACACCGAGCAGCTCACCCGATGGCACCTCTCATGTCCAGTCGGGAGGATAGGCTGTAGTAGAGGGCTGGAGCCCCACACAGGACACACCAGAATTGGGCCCATTGCCACACCTGCCATCACCTCCACAGGGGTCCGGGACGAGGAGTTCAGGATGACACAGATTGAGGCGCGCCAGCAGGAGCTGACTGGCCTAGTCAAACAATATATCACACATGGCGATCTGACGAGGAGGGAGGACAGGGACAACACTGTGGCAATGAAAGGGGCCATAGAGGCGAGCATACAGAAGATATGTGAGGAGCTGTCGGCTGTGTGGCAGGTCCTTGGCAGGATTGCAGATGCCATGGAGGCTCTGCGTTCTGACCCAACAGCTGACCATGCGCCCACAGGGTCTTCCTCGAGCTTAACACAGACAAGCCCCCTGCGCAGGTCTGTGCGCACCATGCGCCACCTCAACATGCCACCCCTGGAGTCAGACACAGGCCATTAGTTGGAGGCTCAACCTGCATGTGCACACCTCTGGAGACTCGACTGCCATAACATTGCATGCCATGTGTGGGGGAGTTGTGGGGGGAGGGGGTCTGTGGGGGAGTTGTGGGGGGAGGAGGGAGGGGGTATGGGGGGGAGGGGGAGGGGTGTGTGGGGGAGTTGTGGGGGGAAGGAGGGAGGAGGGGAGGGGGGAGAGGGAGTGCGTGAGGTGGAGGGTATGAGCACTTTTTACTTCTTACTGTTAAATACACCCGTTGTGTACCTGAAAAATACTGGCCTAGACATTCCTTATTGTGTATGTATCATTTATTGGTTTACAGTGCATAGTGTCCATGTACTCCCACACCCAGTGCCCTCAGTCCCACATTCATGGCACCCTCAGTACCCATGTCTCTTAGAAGTATTGGCCAATCACTGACTGACGCACAGCATGTCCCTCCTGTGTATCGCCACCGCGATGATGTGCAACCACATCTTCTTCATCATAACCTGGTGGTTGCTGGTCAATATCAGGGGGCAGAGGCACGTTCCGTCGGATGCACATGTTGTGCAGCATGACACATGCCATGATGATCTTGACCACCTTCTCATGCCTGTAGAGGAGTGCCCCACCCGACCGGCTAAAACAGAGACAAAGTGCCTTCAACAGGCCAAAGGTCTACTCAATGACCACACGGGTATGGGAACGATTGTAGTCCTCTTCGTGCCTGTTTTGCGGGTTCCGGACAGGGGTGAGGAGCCAAGTCTTCAAGGGATTGTTACGCTCACCTGATATCCACGGGGACTCCACACGATGCTGGATGGGAGGCTGTGCGCTCTTCTGGACCCCTTTCTGCTTGTTTGTATGTTGGCTTGTGGACATGTCCTATAACAGGAGAGTGGGGGTTTAGATACTGAGCCTGTGATGGGGGTTCCCACCTCCCACTGACCAAGTCCCTTCCCTAAGGGTTATGCCGCACCTTATTTTCTTGTGCGTGAAGCTCTCCGTCCGCATCTCAGTGCAGGGGCGCGTGTTAGTTGTGGGCGTTCTGAATGCCTAGTTACTTCACTGGTCCTCTGCCCTTGTGTCGGGTCCTGTCCGGCTGTGACACCGACTTGTTTAATGTGCTCAGGTGAGTGTTTTTATTCTTTGTTCCCTCTCCTGTCTTCTTCTCATTCCCTGTGCTTTTCGGTGTTCTTTTCCCTTCTTTGCTCTTAATGTCTCTTTCTGTCTTTCACAGGGATTGTTGCTGCAGTGCTGGCTATTTAAGGCTGAGGTAAGTAGTTTAGCGCGAAGTGCGGCGCTGCACAACGTAAGCCAGTCTACTAACCTGTATTCCTTTCTCTCCTTCACGCAGGAGACAGTGCGCTGACGATCCGGAATGCAGGTCGTTCGGTGACCGGATATGCAGGTAAGTGGTTAATCGAGTTTTGCGTGCCTTTCCATCGCCGTTGCAGCTTAGCGTAGCGCAATGTTTGAGCCTGCTGTTAATGTTGTCCTTTACCTTGCAGGTTGCAGAGCACTCCGGAGATGGCAAAGCCACCGAGCGTGGATGGATGAAGAGGCTGTTACTCATAGGTAATTTTCCCCCCCTAATGCTGTTCTTGTTCTTGCAGGTTGCAGAGCGCTCTGGAGATGGGTGAACCACCGAGCACGGACTGATGCGCAGATGGATGTTGGAGCCACTACTCACAGGTAAGTGTTCTTGATAATGCTGTTCTTGTTCTTACAGGTTGCCGGTGGAATCCAGGAGTGATGCTGCAGATTCAAGCCGCCAGGAGAAGCAGATGGGCTGGAGCTGGACACGGTGAGCGTTACGCTACAGGAGTGCAGAATAACGCGAAGCGTGAATCCCAGTTCGGGGGTGGTTTATAAAGCTAGCAACACCTGAAGATTCGACCACACCCAAAACACTAGCCTGCATGCTTCAGTTCATGGAACTGAGCTACAGAAAGGGCCTCAATGTTGGATTAAGGCCCAAAATGGGCTTGCCTTATTCTTGATAATGAGCCTGGCGCCAAAGGCACAAGGACTGTCTCCGTGTCTGCTGATGATGGGTTTTTAGGATCCTTGGAGTCACTGTGGAGGATTGTAACCTGACTGCTGTCAGGGGGCTGTTGCAACTGAGGGGGTCAGGGATAGGGATCATGACAGGCAAAACCACTGTCACCTGCATGGGTGCAAAATAAGGTATGTGTTAGTCAATTCCTGATGGACACCTGTACTAATCACACATGCCTGCAGCTATTTGTTGTTCACATGCACATGTCCCTGGTTGTATGCACACGTTTTACCTTGCCACAATATGTGCTGTGCCATGGTCCTATGGTGTGGGTTGCGTCTTCAAGATGATACAGGGTGCACACTCCCTTGCAGTTGCTCATGCACTGTGGACGCATACCGCTGTGTTTGTTTTAATTATGTGATGTGTAGTGATCACTGTGATTTAATTACTGGCAGCGTTGCCAGTAGTCTCAGCATTATTTGTCAAACAGTTCATATTATTCCCATGGTGACATGCAGCGCTACTGTGGTGGTGGTGGCCCTGTGACATGCAGTGTATTCCCTTGGTGGGATTGATTTATGCACTCTCATCTCATGGATGGTTGTCCTGTGTTGTGAATTGCTGCGGACATTTACATTGTGCATACTCACAGCATGTTGCTGGTTTGTGTTACGGAGGGTGAGGTCTGATGATGGGTGGTGGACGTGTTGTGGGATGTGGACTGGGTGAAGTTAGGCATGTTGTAGTTGGTGTGCAGCTTCCATCAGTGCTATGGGGATTGGTTGTCATGTTTAGTTTGGGATGCTTTGGGGCACAGTGTTTTGCGATGTAGACATTGTGCTGTTACCACAACAATGACGCCATGGTGGTGTGTGCATCTCTCCCCCCATTACACTGCCATGGGCCTGTCATGCGACTCACCAAGCAGCCAGGCATGTCGTCCTGCATGTCGCTCCATGTAGCGTAGTAGCGTGTAGTTCCGCAGGATCATTGAGCCATAAGTTGATCCGGGAAATCGGGCACAACAATGTGTGATGATCGTGCTGGAGTCACATACCATCTGTACATTGATGGAGTGATATAGCTTACAATTGCGGTACACCACCTCTGTGGCATGCGGGACCACCAATTCTACATGGGTGCAGTCAAGTGCACAAATACAATTTGGCATGCCTGCCAGTGCATGGAAGCCAACTTTCGTGTCAAAGATCTCCTGGGCTGTCCGTGGTAGGGATCTGTAGTTCCTTGAGTGCTTCAGGAGGGCATCCAGCACTTGGTTCAGCATGTAAGAAAATAAGGTTTGTGATATGTCATGCATTTGCCCCACTGTGTGTTGGTAGGTGCCTGTGGCCAGAAAGTGGAGCACAGACACTACCTTCAGTAGAGGGTGGGTGGCGGTGCGTATTTCAATCAGGCTGACAATGTCGTCGTGTATCATGTCCACAATGGTGGTGATGGTGTCCCAGTCCAGACGGTACAGGGTGTGGATCTGCTCAGGGGTTAGGTTGAATGGACTGGCTCTGATGCGAGGGATTGGGGCTTCCTGCATGGTACCACTGGCTGCACTGGTGGGGCTTGCTGAGCCTGTCTCACCCTCCTTCTCCTCCTGCGTCTCCTCTGTGGTGCCTATTGTTGTTGTTGTTGCTGGTGTAGCAATGCAAGCATGTCCTCAAGCCCCAATATTGCAACTGCAAGTGGAATCATTTTGGTGTGGTAAGGGGTGTGGTGTGTGGGTGTGCTCATTTTGTGCTGGGCCAGACTCCATTGCCTCCACCTGTGCTGATTGTGTGCACCTGTGACAGTTGGGAACACTGCACATTGCTGTTTGCGGGTGGTTCGCAATGCTTGTGATGCCGGCATCCCGGTATCCCTTATTACTGCCTTCATGATGCTAGTATTTGCATGTCCACATGACTTGTGATGTCCTCCTGTTAGCGCCATCCCGGTATTGCCGGACCGAACGGCCGCTTGCCCGCGCACATGCCGGTACGGGGAGCACGGTATCAGTGGTGGCGCTGATACCGGGTTGTTGAGTCGTAATAGCCCGGAGCAATATGCAGTGCCGGTAATCCCTTAACGGCATCGTTTTTCCATTACCGCCTACCTCGTAATGACCCCCCATATCTTGATTTCTTCTTTCAGGCATCCTGCTGACTTCATGCTCATCAATATTCCAGGTCATAAGACTGCAATGTCCATTGGGACTGCAGTAAATCCATCGTCCCACATACTTCTTCTGGTTTCTTGGAGACAGGGATTTTGTTCCCTCAGGTGTGTGAATACTGGCCTTTCTTATTTCTTCATCTGTCAGCTCTTTGGGTTTGTACCCAGACGCAACATCAATCATGATCTTCATTCCTGTTGCTTTCTTTGCAGTCTTTTCGCACTGTGTGATTCTAATCCTAGCCACACATAATCCAAACATGATCATCACTAACAGGGCTCCAAGGAATTTGAAAATGTTCATCTTCCATCTTGACGTGCAAGTTTGTCAACATCGTTATGGCCTCTGTCAAGGTGCCATTCTCAGCATCATGAGAAGGTATGCATGTGCAACATGATTCTCCCATTTTGCCACAAACACCTCCATCCATAGCTGTAATCATGTCCAGAACCTATCTGTTCTGAAGAGTCATAAGTCGTATGGCTCTCAGCTCTTCCTTGATAGCATTGAATCCCTTCATCGTAGTATCGTCTGCAAAAGCTCCCATCTTGTAATTTGTAACCACTTGGCATTCACCATCATCTAGATTCCCGGCATGAAGATAATAGTAAAAACTGAAGCTGTCTTGCGGAATAGTCTGTGTTCATACGGAATTGCATCAAAAGCTTCTATGGACTTAGCTGAGAAGTAATTTTCCCTCTTCATTCGATCGAGGAGTTGAACGGATCTCTTCTTTCTCAGGAGAGCATCTGCTTTTGGAAACTCACCAATGTTCAGGTCACTCTTTGCAATTACTAATGCTGGAACATGGATAAACACCATGGAACATAGTCCTCCCCAATCTCTGGGCAGCTTCATATATGCTCTGGATGTGCAGGCCCAGTAGTGGTCCATTATCACTACTGTCCCATTCTTCAATCCTGTCACATCAAAAATTCACCCACATTGTTGTTTTTCTCAACTTTTCTTGTGCCATTATTTCTGAAGCATAATTCTTCACTGGCCAAAGGCACTATCTGCAACGTGCCTCCTCTGTCTTCGATCCATGTCAGCAACTTTGCAAGCCTCGGCCAGAGAGGTTTGCATCTTTTTTCCACTCGATTTATAACTGGTTTGTGATGTCCAGTTACTGCCACAGCTCTGCATACAACTATGACTTCTTCCCAGCCATCTGGAGAAAGTACTGTTCCCCAGATCTGCATCTGTTCCCTTTTACTTGCATCTTTGTATTTCTTCATCAGTCTTTCCTTGGCAATTGAACTTTTTATTTATCTCCCAGCAGATTCCTGCTCCTTTCATGCGTGGCTGTTAATATCTTATCACATGATCTCTGATGTGTGCTCTTGCTCTTGTCTTTAAATCTTGAACACAGTTGTCTTCTTCTGGCACAGTCCATTCAGTTGCCCAAACTAAAGATGCTGTTCGACCCTGGAATTGACCTCTTGTATGGCAGAGTGCAAGGTGAGTTAAGCAATGAGCTGTTTGGATATCTATTTCTATAGCTATGAATATCTTAGACTTTCCCATAGCATCAGGTAGGAGAGTACAAACATAACAATCCTCATCAGAGTTTCTCTTTACTACCTCTTTTATGTGTTGATACCACATGGTGTTCCCCAAATGTGCTGTGCTGTCTAAGTAATCATTTAACTCATAATGGTCTTCCCTTGCACTCCTCTTGGGTCTCTTTCTTGTATAATGAGTATGCACGCAATGATCATGGAGCAAATCAAAAATGGACCTTCCTTGAGGGAGAATCATAGGAACACTTGTCAGAGAAATGGGTGGCCTGGCCTTACATGTGCCACTGGTGGAGGAACAATCACATATGGGCTTGGCTTCCGTACAACCTCTAACTCTGCATAGGTCACTGGAGTGGGGAGAATCTAAGGGACTTCTATCCTTTTGGAACCAACAAGATATTAAGCAAAAATAGGAAAACAATAACAGATGCTGTGCATATATAAATTATGCACCAGTACATAAAGCCCCACCATTGATGTCACTCCACACGTCATTGAGTTTGCTCACTTTCTGGGACCACATCATGCTCAATAAATCTCATTGTGCCTATGTACTTATTTTTTAAGGAAGAAAAAAAACCTTTTAATCAGGCAGCCTCGTTAAATGCTCAGGTAGCTGCCGAATCTGCTTGATTATTCCGGCCAATAATCTTCTAATCTCAGGGCCAGTTTTAAGATCCTGCACAAAAGTGTGCACATCAGTACTGCACTCAACAAGAGCAGGATAAGCTCTGAGTATAAAAACAAAGACAGCGAGAAGGAGTCTATGGATATCAACATCAGACAGGACCATTTATATGTCCAAAGAGAAACTCAGTGAGAATCTAATCTGGGAAATGCTCCCTTTTCCAATCATCAAAAAGGAATTCCAGACTAGGCATCTTTCAGTTATCTCAGCACTTTCTAAAGTCCAATTTCATCGAATTCCTGTGGCTGAAGAACAATAACTTTCTCACTTCCTGCTAAAATATCTATAAGGAGTGTCCAGGGTAGCCACAGTCCAAATGCACACATGCATTTATTTATTCACAATCTTTGCGTCCTTCTTCCTCATCATTGATCGAGTCTGCACGCGCTGAACTGCTACTTATTGACTTGCTTCCGAATCGGGTGGGGGTGTTCCAGTCTCCCAGCATATGGCTTCACGTTGTTAAGGTGTATCCAGGCACGCCTTCCTTGAACTTTTACTGCCAATGAAGTAACGTTCTCCACTATAAAAGGACTACTAAAACGGGGCTCGTGCCACTTCCTTGTGAAATTGTGGATCAATATGAGATCTCCACTAAATAGTTTAGGAACAGGTAGTTCTTAATACATGGTTTAGTTTAGTTTATTACTTTTATAGCGCACCTAACCCAAGGGTAACTGGGTGCTTGAACTTGAGTACATAGTAGGTTACATAGTGAGTTACATAGTAAGTTACATAATGGAATAAAGTTGAATAACAAGATTACAATTACAGTACATAGTCATAGAAAACAAAAATGTATGAGCAGCATATTCAATATATACAAAATATACAGAGTGTAGTGTGAGCTAGTCTGGTTAATTAGCTAGAGGTTTGGGAGAGAAGCCAGGATTTGGTCTTAGCTCTGAAAGTCCAGAATGAATTTTCAGCTCTGATGACCGGTGGGAGTAAGTTCCAGCGCTTGGCAGAGAGCACTGGGAAGCTAGATCCTCCGGCTGTTTTTAGGTTGTAGTTGGGAATGGTGAGTCGGTTCAGATAGATGGCTCTAGTAGGTCTGTCGGACTGAGTTCTGGTGAATTTGTTTGTGAGGTATTTCGGTGCTGTGTTGCATAGACATTTGTGTGTAATGACTAGGGATCGTAATGTGATTCTATCACGTTCTGGTAACCATAGTGCGTCCCTCCTGAAGGTGAAGATGTGGCTGGATCGAGGGATATCGAGAGCTGATCTTAGGTCATTATTCTGCAGGACTTGGAGTTTGTTTAAGAGGAGCCGAGGAATAGAATATTACAATATTACAAAGAGCACAGACATATATGTGCTGTCATGTGTAGCGCAGGGCAGGAAAGAGGTCGGTGTAGACAGAGCGAATGAGGGACAAACACTGTCTATATAGTAGGAACTCTGTGAGCGGCGAGACAGATCCAATGCTACAAGTCCAGATTAGACGAATCACGATGGTACAATATAATGCAAGTCGTAGCTGACATATGATAACTGCAAAGTTATTGAATAGTCCGGGTTTTGTAGGGGGCGAAATCATACAAGTGGTAGTGTTTATATGGATTAGAGTAAACGTACTCACATAAGTCATCGGGTGGCTGGCAAATCGGGCAAGGGTTGTGGCCCCACGCCCCCTTAGGCACCGACAGGCACAAACAGGGTTTGAGCCTTTATACGTGTGCCTTCATATGTGGGCCGGCTCGCGCCATCCGGGCTCACACTAGTGATTAATATGAGTGCCTTAGCATATCAGAGCAACGCGCCTTGGTGGCTGACGCGTTACTTAGTAACCAGGAAGCTGGGCTGCTGCAGCCCTTTTGGGAGGTCGGGTCGGCGAAAGGAAAGCAGCGTGCAGCAAGGCAAAATTATTCTGCAAATTCGGTAATTCAGTCATCATAGCACGGCGAAGCATTCACACCTAAATCACTAGGTGGAACAGGCAGATTGGGCAATTCAGTCGTTGTAGCACGGCACAGCATTCACGCCTGAATCAGTAAGTGGAACAGGGGGATTGGGCAATTCAGTCATCGTAGCATGGCAGAGCATTCACACCTGAATCAGTAGGTGGAACAGGCAGATTGGGCAATTCAGTCGTTGTAGCACGGCACAGCATTCACACCTGAATCAGTAGGTGGAACAGGCAGATTGGGCAATTCAGTCATCGTAGCACGGCAGAGCATTCACACCTGAATCAGTAGGTGGAACAGGCATCTGATCGCTCGTAGCAGCTGGGAGGGAACATGCGCTACCCGTAATGGCAGGGGTGCATGTGAATATAGCTGACCTGCTGGGCATCAGGGTGAGGCTGTGGGATGGGGCTCCTGCCCTCCCGGCATTGCTGAAGAGGAAGAAGGGCACAGACAGGGTTTGCGTCTTTATACGTGTGCCTTCATATGTGGGCTGGCTCGCGGCCTCCGGGCACACACTAGTGGTTAATATGAGTGCCTTAGCCTATCACAGCAATGCGCTTCGGTGGTCGATGCGTTACTTAGTAACTAGAGTATGGGAGGATAGGTCTGTAAGACCCCCTCCCCGACATGCCCCACCTACGTGAGGTTCGTGGCTCATCAGGGGCCCCCTGTCACCAGGGCCCAGGTGGCGGGGTGACTGCTGACCTACACACAGGGCCAATCGTGTTGTACTGTAACAGACAATAGACTCCATTTTGGAAGCATCAGGACTCCATTTTAGATAAAGGCGACCTGAACCCGAATGAGACAGCCTGCCTGCGAATGCTGCAGCTTGGCCCCCACTCACTGTGCACAGGGAGCCATGCCCTCCCCCGGCGCCTCCACTCCATGGTAGATCCACTGAAGGCCCGTTGTCACGAGCAACCAGACACAAACAAGTATCAGAACAAACACTGTATCATTTACCTTCTGCAGTACATCACTGTCCCCGAAGTGACCTGACTAGCGGTTCAAGCCTGGAAAATAACAAAAGAACAACCTAACAGAACGGGCCTCGACCCAGCATCTAACCCCTAACATGTAAAATAAATGGTGTCAATACCCTCCTCGTATGAACCCCTGTTGATGTTCCCCAAATGAAGTGTCAACCACACACCAAAGCCCAATGATTCATAGGGTTGTTATGTTAAGTATGAACACCCGTGTTGGGGAAGGGATAAAAGTTCATAAGTACCGGTAAAGTAAGAATGACTTCAGCCTGTGTACGATATCATGTGTCTAGAAGACTCAATGAAAGAGCTTGATACAGCCCCCCAGTGCTAACTAATGAATGCTGCTAAGTACAAAGGAAGGCAGAAAAAGCATTACCGAGAATATGTGTGCGTCGTGCAGTGGGGCACGTTTATATGCATGACCAAGAATGTAAATGTACTACCACCTGTGAACGTATTGCTTTTATGCGCCTGAGTACACCACCAAACCTAATGCTACCTCATGTGTTATTCAACTGCTACCGTGTGTGATTGCTAAAATGTAGTCTTCCAATATTCAGTGATGTATGCAACACTGCCAAACTTTCATAGTCGTATATGAAATAGTACATGAATGTATAGACATTAGAAATGTGTAATCACTAACTTTATTAACCGTCTCCTCATTCTTCATAGTGTGCAGCCCAGGCACAGAGAATTGCTCACACACACACACACAAGGCCATCTCCCACTCCTCCCGCCAAGACTAGCTGGTGCGCGGACAGCACAGCCTCACCTCCCCTCATTCCGTTGGACCCGCTTCAAGTATTCACCTCCCCATATCCGAGGCCGCCATGGTCAGCCGAATGAAGTATTTACAACCTGGTCCTAAATCCCACCGCCTCAAGAGGCCAAAGGTGTACTTTCACTGATCCAGTAGTACTCCGGCTCACCCCAAATTAATGGGCCTTGGAAAGCAGATATTCACCCCTGTACTAACATATCATAAAGCAATTCTTCACTACATCTAACAAGACCAGAGTGACAGGGCAGCTCACCGTATGCCCTTAGATCAGACACCCAAGTTTATGACACCCGGTCAACAGGTCAAAAGTTACAGTACCCTGATGTATTGGTAAAACTTCACCTTGCATGTGTTTCTCCAGTATCCTATTATCCCTCAGAGTAACATATTGCAGGATTTGCAGGACAACTGGAATCGTCTAAACGGATGAGTGTTTGTGTGTGTGGCCACAAGTGCAGAATGTTAGGACAGCCATCTATCAACGACACTGACCGCGCCTGGTCTGGCAGCCCCACCCGACGAGCCCAGCTGACCCATCCGCCCCACGTTGGCACCACACTGATGTCCACCAATCCTGGAGCTGCTCATCACTGCTGCGCCTATAGTTTGTCGACGCCACCTAATCCCCAAGACTATGTGCCCCCTATAGTGTGTAGGATTCATGACATGGTTTCTGTAATAAATAAGACTGTCTTTGCTATTGTCAGACAGAGCGTTCTCGGAGCTTGCAGAGTTCTTTGCATGCCCTATTTGACTAGATAAAAAACCTTTTTACTTTCACCCGCACTTGGTCTTGGTCTCCTTCCCTCCTGGGGTATGTCCTTTACTGCCTCTCTTTGTGGGGAGGGTAATGCCTTTTGGGGACGCTTGCTTTCAGTGGTGACCCCGAAAACGTGATTACATTTTGAATTTTTTCTCTTTTCATCCCCTCTGGCACGAGAAATTCTGGGTGGCAGTGGAGACGCACAGTGGGACCGCTCAAGAGAGCTGCCCGCCTACAGCAACTGGTACGCTTAGACGTGCGCATGGAATAGAGAGAGGGTACGGTGTCCCGCTCCCAAAAAAAAACCTTTTAGTACCGCTCGCCGGAGCCGGGAGGGCGGCCATTGAGTGTGAGGCAGCGCCGCCTGGACGGATCCAGTCCAGAGAATCTCGAATCAAGACGGGCACGTGAGTATTAAGTGCGAGTGATCATAAAAGGAGAAGGGGAAGGGAGCCAGGTTACACGAGGTAATTTAAGGGGTACTTTCAACTATTAATGCTACCTGTATTTTCTTTACCTTACTTTCTCTGCATATGGCCATTAGGACAAAAAAGGTGAAATAAGAGAAGATAAGGACGGGAACCTAGCTCTGTAAGGGGGTAGAAGGCGGTGCTGCATAGTGCTATCTTAACTAGTGCTGGGAATAAGTAAAACGTGGAGAATAAAATAAAGTTGTCTGAGAATTAGGAGACAGGGTATATACGTTAGAAACTTCTATTTTTTTTTCTTCTACTTCGATCAGGGTACTTCGGTGGTGAACAAAAGATAAAACGTTTCAGGGGAAAGTGATGAACTAGGTTAAGGGACCCTTGGCAGGGAGAAATACAGGGCAAGGGAAAAGGGGAGGGGGAAATGTTATGTGTTGTATGTTAAAAGTATGTTAAATGTTTGTCCCATGCTGTACATGTTAAGTTAACAAATGTTTTAATGAGTTGTAAAGAAACGATGTTGAATTAATGACATTGCACAGCTCTGTGGTATGGTCATTGTAAGTGTGACCCGGTAAGATTTGAAGGTAATAATATTGTGAGCAAGTACTTTTTTGTATGTCTTCAAGAATTGATTAAGATAAGAGTCACACACACACACATATAAGAGACAGTGATAGACACAAAATAGTACAGATAGGTAAACACTGGGAGTATAATATGGGGGCAGAGACACCCCTGGCCCATATTTGTAAAAATCTACCTGGTTATGCAGAACGCATAAAGAAATACCACGATCAGTGGGTGACAGAATTAAAAGGAGAAGGATTACCCCAGGTATTGCCAGAAGGCGGATCATTCGATAAAAGTGTCCTGGATATGGTAGCCACATGTATATTCATGAAATATAAGGGGAAGCAGTTTCAAAATATAAAAGAAATATTAGATTTGTGGAGGCTATTCGAAGAAGTACCCCCATTAAAAAAGAAAGAATCAGTACCAAACTTGCCCTCCACCGTTGACACTCCCCTAACAGTACATGAAAATTAAAGGGAGGATACAGGAAAAGAAGGATCAATAGAGGTAACACGATTGTACCCCCTCCTAAACAAACCAGTGCCAGCAGAAGGATATAGTGATCCCACATATGTGCCCACCGCAGCCCCCACACCCACCCCACAACCCACTGCACCACCACCATATGAGTGCCCCAAACAGCATGGACAGGTAAGCACCCCAGCAGTAGATATTGAGAAGTTAACAGAGGACCTAGATTCTAGGCTCTCAATGGCAAGAAATGAACTATCTAGAATAAGAAATATATGTGAGCAGAGTGGAACAAGTGTTGCTAGAACTGAACAAACATTTAGAGCACAGGCACTTGACGGGTCATCTGAGGAAGGATGGAAGAAAGGGGAAATACTGTTCCGGATTCAGGAGGAGCCAACTCGAATAATAGGACTAGGGCCACAGGAGATGGAAGAAAACACAGGTGAGGAAGGAATGGCTACCGGGGGAATGGAAGAACTGTGGTGCGATATTGAGGACGAAGAACAGGAAAGTGGAAGGTTGGGTGTGGCAATGGGAGGGATATCAGGTAGAGGAGAGGAAACACCTCTGGGAAGGACAATGGAAGAGGAATGGACAGGAAGGCTAAGGAATAGAATGGGGAGAATGGCACTGTTGGGAAAGAAAGGATTGAAGGTGAATGCTGGCAGAACGACAAAAAGCAAACTACAACTCCCATTGATACATAGGGGAGGCGGGAGACCAAATTACATACCCTGAGCCCAAATGGATAAAGCCAATCTGTTAAAATCATTGCCCCCGCTGTCAGGGGGGGCAAGTAAGTGGATATATGCATTTGAGAAACATACCGCGGGAGTGCCACTGGCGGTAGGGGATGTTAAAAGCTTGCGAGTATCGGCAGTAGGTGATCAGGCAGATAGAGTGTGGGCCAAAAGCTGGTTTCCCGGGAGTAACATTGGATTGTGATCGCCATGATGGAGCGTCCTTTAACACAGTGCGCGCAAGGGTATGGGATGCACTAAGGGAAACCTTTCCAGACACACCAGATTTACAGTCAGTAATGCAGTGCACATTGAATGATGGGGAGGATGCTATGGATTACATTTTTTGGGTGCAGGAGATGTCGAGAGCCGAAACGGGCACGCCCTGGTATCAGTCAACATCCCTATTTTACTTTATAATAAAGAGAGGGCTCCCAAAAGAGGTACAGAAAGCACTTGATAAAATAGCAAGAATCAAAGCAAAAGGGTGGCCAGAAATACAAAGCATTATAGTGCAACACTGCAAGAGAATAAAAGAAAGAGAGAAAGAAATTGCCCAAAAAAGGTTGGCAGACGAGGCTAAATTAGTTCAAACGAAGCTGGTGAAGGTTGCTGCTGCTGTAGCAGCACTCCCCCAAGACAGGGTGGAGGGGCTTGTAGCGATACAAGGGAGGATGGCAGCAAATTGGGCAGGCAACGGGCAGCCACAGTGGAATGGACTGGAGCAATACAGAGTGCAGTGGAAAGCTTGGGCCCCCCGCGGCGGACGAGGTGGGTAGAGGGGCCGCAGAGGGGGTGGTCAAGGATACGGGGGAAATGGTGGGTATGGAGAACAAGGTCCTAGGGGGGGAGAAGGGAACTGTTGGAATTGTGGGAGGTGGGGACATTTCTCAAGAGAATGCAGAAGCAGACCAAATAATGTATACCAAGACGATCAACCATGTGGTCATCCTCACCCGGGGAGCCCATATGGATTACCCATGGGAGGGGCACAAGGGCAGACAGAGCAGGGGTATGTAGAGCAGCAAAGAGAACCTCCTCACAATGCACAACAGCATCCACAAAGCCGCGATCATATGCAATACACACAAGGTAACCCCTTTGCCACGACTGCAAATGGTGCACCTGCCCCATATGGCGGGGTGGCAGTAGTATCAGGGAATGTCTTCAGTCAAAGGGGGAACATGAGACATCCAGCATAGGACAGCCCACAGGGAGCACTTGCGTGTCCCGTTCTATCTACGACCTACAATGCAACAGAGGAACCATTGATAGGGGCGCAGAAGGCCGGTTTCCGCTATCTAATCGTAAATTGGAGACACAGGGGTTCTCTGGGGCTGTTGTCGAAGTTTCTTACACAGAAGATGTAGATGTCACAGTGGGGGGTAAAACAGTGAGGGCACCCCTACTGTATTACAAACGTTCCCCAATTAACTTGCTTGGAAGGGACCTTCTCAGTAAGCTTAATATGACTATCTCCTTCACAGAGAGAGGGATAGTTTGTTCAACTCCAGGGATCTGTCCCATGCGCGTAATGCTGGTGGTGCATGCGCGAGCAACAGCACCAGAAGTGCACGGCATACCGGTAGATCCCGATGTGTTTATTCAAGGACTGAAAACATTGCACGGGTGGTCCCAGAGTTGAAAAAGCTAGAATGGCGAGTACCCGCAGAGTTCATCTTCCGACCAATAGCACGACCATAGATTGTGATGTCGTTAGACTTGCATGCAGTTCAAATCTCAACTAAACGAATAGCCTTTATTGCAATGGATATACATGGCTGCGAGTGGCGCACAGTGTTGTGCATCAATGCCGACATTGCATTGCGAGACCTGTCAGATGAAGATCTTTTCTCAGATTCAGAAAGTGATGGTGAGATAATAATGGAAATAGCAATACCCTGTGACATCATGATTCAAGAGAGGCATGTGCCAGTACAGCTGATGGCAGTGGTGGGGGCATCGCCTTCCTTCTTTGATGATGATATGAAACTAGTGCCCAGCAATTTGTGGACCACAGGCCCCCATGACGTGGGATTATTACATGGGGTTACCCCAGTTAAAATAAAACTCAAACCTGGAGCTATTTTTCCAAGGGTAAAACAGTACCCCCTGTCCCGAGAAGCAGACGAAGGTTTAAAAGAGACAATAGGCGCATTGCTGACGCAAGGAATAATAGGACTTTCAAATTTGCCATGTGACACTTGCATTTACTCAATCAAAAAAGCAAAATGAGGGGCATGGAGGATGATCCAAGACCTACACCCCCTTAATGACGTCATTCAAAAGGAGTTCCCTTTGGTCCCTAATCCTGCATCCATACTGTGCAGCATCCCCAAGAATGCATCACACTTCACAGTGGTTGATTTGAAAAAACGCCTTCTTCTCCATCCCCTTGGCAGAAGAGTGCAGGTATTTAACAGCATTTACACTGGGAGGAAAGAGATACGAACATTGCAGGTTACCCCAGGGGTACTGTGAGAGCCCCAGCATATTCAACCGCATACTCCATGAAGATCTAGGGAACATGACAGCAGAGAGCACAATTATTCAATACGTAGATGATTTACTCATCTGCGCAAAGAATGAGGAAGAATGTAGGAAAGACTATTGCTCTCTTGACATTGCTGGCCCACAAAGGCTACAAGGTCGACAGAGGAAAATTACAGTACTGCCAACGTGAAGTGTTGTACCTGGGACAGCTAATCTCACAAGATGGCAAGAAGATAATACCAGACAGGGTAGCTGCCATTACAGCAGTAAGACGGCCCAACACAGTGAAAGATATGCAAAAATTCCTAGGAATGTGTAACTACTGCCGAGCATGGATATTAGATTACGCAGCATACACAAGACCGTTATTGCAGGCACTCAAAGAGGCCCAAAGGGAGAACACAGAAATTCACTGGTCAGCAGAAATGGGTGACGCATTTACCTCCCTCAATGAATTGATCTCGAGCGCGCCAGTGATCGCGAACCCTGATTATGAACACGGGTTTGACCTGTTCTCCCACTGCAGGGGGATCCTTATGACAGCAGTACTGACACAAAAAACATCCCTGGGGCACAAGCCACTTGCTTACTACAGTGGCACATTAGATGCAGTAATTCAAGGACATTTCGCTTGCGAGCAATCTCTCGCAGCGGCAGCGTTCGCCATTGAGAAAAGTGCGACAATAGTGATGGGTTGCTCCGTAACACTGTTTGTTGAACACTCCCTATTCGTTATATTGGAGAGATCAAAAAGCACACTGACAACACAAAGAGCCACTGCATATGAAATAATCTTGTCCAGTGCAAACATACACATACATACGATGTAAAACAGTAAATCCAGCAAGACTCATTACAGAACCATGCACATTAGAAGACATGCAGGAACACAACTGTACCACTTATAAGAGGGAGAGGGGGAAGGCCCGGTGGTCAGCGAAAATGCCTTAAACGAAGGAGAAGTTTTCTTCATAGATGGGTCAGCATCAATAAACAGACACGGAGGAAAAACATGTGGGGGTGGCAGTTGTGAGGTTGGAAGAAGGTGAATACGAAGTGAGGAACAAGTTACTTACCTGTAACTGTTGTTCTCCAGCATGGGTCTGGCATGGATTCACATGCTCATGAATATTCCTCGTCGTCAGGCCGGGAATCCTCGGTATAGAAAAAAAAAATCAGTATCAGTTTCGTTTCTGATCTGTCTTTCTTAGTAGTAACCAATCACTGGTCTCTGGGTCATACTGCCCCCAACCAATGACTTCCCTCTCCCTAAGCCCCACCTCCGGCAGCCATCCTCAGATTTGGTAGCACGTAAAGTGGCAGTATGACCAAGTGAAGAGCCGCAGAGGGGTAGGCGGGAGGGTTCGCATGTGAATCCATGCCAGACCCATACTGGAGAACAACAGTTACAGGTAAGTAACTTGTTCCTTCTCCAGCATGGGGTCTGGCATGGATTCACATGATCATGAATAAGAGAATACATAGCAGTACACACATGCACAACCACGGGAGGTGGCAACAGGCTCAACATTAAGCATACAGCAACTCAACATTAAGCAACTCTTACCTCCTCACCAGGCTCACCTTAGGCGAACAGGTTGCGCAGCACTGCTTGGCCGACCCTGGGCTCCTCCCTGGAGTCCCGATCGACGCAGTAGAATCTTGTGAAGGTGTGCGTCGACCTCCACGTTGCAGCCCTGCAAATGTCCAGCAGGGGCACACCAGACAGGAACGCCGTGGTAGCAGCGATCGCTCTGGTCGAATGGGCTCTCGGACGGCAGGGCAGCGGTCGGTTTACCAACCGGTGACAGTGCATGATGCAGCCGGAGAGCCATCTGGAAATGGAAGTCTTCGAGAAAGCCTTCCCTTGAGTCACAGTCCCAAAGTTCACAAACAGCTGTGACGTCGTCCGAAAACTCTTCATGCGGTCCACGTAGAACTTCAGCGCTCTAGCTACATCCAGCGAGTGCAAAGTCCTCTCGGCCGGCGACGAAGGCGACGGGAAGAAAACTGGCAACACCAAGGGCTCGTTGAGGTGGAAGTCCGACGGCACCTTGGGCATAAAGGATGGGTGTGTCCTCAGCACCACCCTCGTGTCATGAAAAGTCAAGTATGGAGGCTTGCAAGATAGGGCCTGGATCTCTCCCACTCGTCGTGGGGAGGTGATGGCCACGAGAAAAGCTGTCTTCCATGACAGGAACTTCAAAGGCGCTGAATGCATAGGCTCGAATGAGGTCGCCATGAGCCTGGTCAGTACCACATTAAGCTCCCACGCCGGGGCAGGAGCCTTCACCGGCAGGAATGATCGGAATAGTCCCTTCATGAATTCTTTCACCAGGCGATGAGACCACAAGGACGCCCGTCCCGTCGTCCTGGTATACCGGGAGATTGCAGCCAGATGTATTTTGATGGAGGCGTGAGCCAGTCCAGCTTTGGCCAGCGACAGTAGGTACGGCAGTACTTGAGGGGCCGTAATCCGCAGAGGGTTAATCTTCTGTGCACGGCACCAGACAGAGAACCTCTTCCATTTATGTCCATAGCACTTGAGAGTTGAGGACACCCTGGCCTTTGCAAGAACCTCTCTGCAGTCGGCCGGGATGTCGTACTCTCCAAACTCTAGTGCTGCAGGAGCCAGGCCTGCAAGTTCAGCGACTCCGGGTTGTGGTGAAGAATGGCGCCTCCTCCTCTGGAGAGAAGGTCTGCGTCCGTCGGCCACTTGACTGGTGGGGACGTTGACAAGTCCAGAAGGTCCGGGAACCAGATCTGTCTCGGCCATGCCGGTGCGACGAGGATCATCTTGCACCGGGACCTCTTGAGCTGGTTGATGAGCTGGAGCAGCAACGGCAGCGGAGGGAACGCATAAAGAAATAGGCCGTCCCAGGGGAACGAGAAAGCATCGCCCATGCTCCTCGGCTGGGGGAACCTGCTGGAAAACCTCTGGCACTTGGAATTCGTCACCGTCGCGAAGACATCGATTTGGGGTTCGCCCCATCGTCGGAAGAGTCGATCCACTTGATCCTGGTGTAGTTCCCACTCGTGGCACGAGCGCAGCTCCCTGCTGAGTGAGTCGGCGATCGTGTTTTTTATTCCTGCCAGATGAAGAGGCACCAGAAACATCCCTTGGGCGACGGCCCAATGCCACAGATCCTGGGCTTCCTTGGATAGGGCCGGGGACCTGGTTCCGCCCTGCTTCCGGATGTAGAACATTGTGGTGGTGTTGTCGGTGAAGATCCTCACCACCTTGCCCTTGAGGGACGGATGAAAGGACCTGAGGGCCCAGAACACCGCGCGGAGCTCCAAGATGTTGATGTGGAGAGACTTCTCCTCTGGGAGCCAAAGGCCTCTCGCGTGAAGATCTCCGGAGTGTGCTCCCCAACCTTCCAGGGAGGCGTCCGTCGTCACTGTCACCTGGTGAGCTGCGGTCTGAAAGTCCATGCCTGCGACAGATGGGAGCGGGTACCCCACCACCGGATCGCCTGACAGAACGTCTCGTTGAGAGGGATCCTGTCCTCGAAGCTGCCCGTCGACTGGATCCAGCGGGCGTCGAGGAACTCCTGTAAGGGTAACATCCGAAGCCTGCAAAGGCGCACCAGATAAATGCAGGAGGACATCATCCCGAGGAGGGATTTGATAGATCTTACCCTGGCCATGTCCGTGGCCAGTAGACGCTGCACCTTGCCCAGAATGGTCCTGGTCCTTTCCTCCGACGGCGAGGCCAGCCGCTCCACTGTGTCGAGCTTGGCTCCCAGAAACAGGGCGACTTGCGACGGAACCAGGTGGGATTTTGGAAAGTTGATGGAGAATCCCAGGTCCGTGAGCAGCTGGACGGTCTTCGCAGTGTGCTCCACAGCGAGCTCCCTTGTCCTTGCCCAGATGAGCCAGTCGTCCAGGTAGGGGTAGACGTGGATCCCCTGTAGGCGCAGCCACGACGCCACCGGTGCGAGGCACTTGGTGAACACTCTGGGTGCCGACTTCAATCCGAACGGGAGGGCCTTGAACTGGTAGTGCCGCCCTTGGACCACGAACCTGAGGAACTTTCGGTGTCTTTTTAGAATGGGGATGCAGAAGTACGCATCCTCCAAGTCCAACGACGACAGGAAATCGCCCTCCTCCAGCTGTCCCAGCACATGCTGGAGGGTGACCATACGGAACTTCTGTGCCTTGATGTACTTGCTCAGTCGTCGTAGGTCCAGGATGGGGCGCCATCCTCCTGTCTTCTTTTTTACTAGGAAGTACCTTGAGTAAACTCCGGAGCCCCGAAGCCTCTTTGGGACAAGCTCGATGGCACCCTTCTTGAGCATCGCCCTTACTTCCAACAGTAGTTGAGGGACGTGATTTTCCTTCCTGGCCACGGGTGGAACGCGAGGGCACTTCTTCTGAAACTCGAGGGCGTGCCCTTGGGCCAGGGAGTCCAGCACCCAAAGGTCGGTGGAGATGGACTCCCACACGCTGATGAACCTCCCCAGCCGGCCTCCCACCGGGGTGCTTCGGCAGGGGCCCGACCCCACGGTCGGTTCAATCTTGTTTGGAGGCCGCCTTGCCTCCTTGACCTCCATGTCAACGACGACCGGCACCACCTGACTTGCCGCATCCCCTGTAGGCTTCCTGGGACGAAGATCTTGCCGCTTGGTGGTACGTGGAGAAGCCACTGCCGGATCCCTTCGAGGCACCCTGTCTGCCTCCGGAGCTCCAAAAGGACGGCCGTCGTTGTTGGAGCACTCCCACTCCGTCCCGGAAACGACGGGCGCGAGGGCTCTTGAGGAGCCTTGTCAGTGACACCGTCGCTCTCGTCGTCGCCCTCGTCGGGATCCCTCCCGATAGGCTGGGTCTCTTCCACGACTTCGATGAGCTCTTCTTCAGAGGTCGTGTCCGTATCCACGATGGCCACCAGCCCCTCCCCCACCTTTTCCAACGAGGACTTCGTGGGGGTCTTCTGAATGGGCCTGAAAGACGACTCCCTCCGCGGTGGCAGGGAGACTCTGGGTCCTGAGGGCGCCTCCACTGGTGTAGCCTCCACAGTCTGAGCCAGGGCCGCGGCGACATCCTCAATCGAGGTCTTAGCAGGGTGAATTAAGGCCATCGCCACCTTCTGGACGCCTGGGGCCTTCACCTTGGGAGGAGGGTCCGAGCCTCACTCCTCCTCTGCCGGAATCTTCGAGATCGACCGGGGCCTCTCCAGAAGCTTCGTCGGGTTCTCAGACTTCCTCTTACCCGAGCCAGAGCATTGGCTCGTGGTTGATGGCGCCGGGGAGGGTGCACCCTGCCTGGCAGCCAAGGAGCCCGACTGTTCGGGACTCCCGGTGCCCGTGGACTCGCAGTGCTTAGCCTTTTGTTGGGCCCCCGTCGCCGGGGCGCCCTCACAGGACTTAGAAGACCGCTCGGACTTCTTTTTCTTCTTCTCGCCTGACGGGCTCTTCCCTTCCAGTCAGTTGGCGAGACGGAGGTGGCGATCCTTCCTGGTCCGCTCCGACATGTTCCCAGAAAACGCACAGTCCTTCTCCGTGTGCATCTTGTCCTCATGGAGACAGTAGAGGCATAACAAATGCTCATCCTCCTTGAAAACATTCTGGAGCTGGCATCCAGGGCAGATCCTGAACAGCTTCCAGGGCGTCGAGCTTCCTTTCTCCTGGGCCATGTCCGGGGTAGGCCTCGGAACTTCTGGAATCCTCCAAAAGCGTAACTCGATGAAATCTTCACCATTGAGGGGCGTAGAAAACTCTGAAACGGATCCCCGTTGATCGGATGTAGAAACGGTGGATCTTGAGGCTCTATTTAACCGAAAAATGAGAAAAAATCTCCTGAAAAAGCACGAAAATGCAGCAAAAGCTCGAGAGCTACAGCACGAGGACTCCCAATCTGAGGATGGCTGCCAGAGGCGGGGCTTAGGGAGAGGGCAGTCATTGGCTGGGGGCAGTATGACCCAAAGACCAGTGATTGGTTACTACTAAGAAAGACAGATCAGAAACTAAACTGATACTGATTTTTTTTCAATACCGTGGATTCCCGGCCTGACGACGGGGAATATTCATGAGCATGTGAATCCATGCCAGACCCCATGCTGGAGAATAGTACAACATCGCCTGCCTTCCCATTACTCAGCCCAAGCAGCAGAGGTTATAGCACTCATTGAAGCATTACGTGTGGCAAAAGGGTGCGCAGTCACTATTTACACAGACTCAGCTTACATGACCACTACAGTACACGGCGGGTTGGCAAGGTGGGGACGGAGAGGGTTCAACAGAGCAGATGGGTCACCAGTACAACATGCTGAGCTCTTGAAAGAACTTATTGGGGCATTGAAAGAACCTACCATGGTAGCCATAGTGAAGTGCCAGGCCCATACGTCCAATACAGACGTTATCTCTTTGGGAAACACAGCAGCGGACGCTGCAGCCAAGGAAGCCTCCTACATAGTAAAGGAACTAACAGGTGAGTACCTAATGCAGCAAAATGTAGGGGAAGAGCCCCCAGACGGATACAACACCATGCCCGTGTCACAATTACTGGAGATACAAGAAGGGGCAAGCGAGGAAGAAAAAGGACTGTGGGAAAGGAGAGGTTGCAGCCAATCAACAACAGATCTTTTGTGGGTTCAAAACAACACTGGGAAGGTGGTAATGCCACTCAAACTCTTAGAAATAGCGTTTCAGCAACTACACTTCCCGGCCCACAATGCTAAACAGCACATAGCAGCAGAGATCCAAGAGGACTGGTTTGTACCAGGCCTCCAGGAACATATATCAAAACTAGCAATGGAATGCACAACATGTCAAATATACAATTCAGGAATGACGTTAAGGACACTGCGAGGAACAATACCCAAACCAGAGAACTACATATTGATTATGCAGATATGGGAGAAAGGTGTAATGGTGCATGTTACATGATAGTGGTCGTTTGTCCATTTTCAAGATGGGTTGAAGCAGGGTCATGTGCACGACCTGATGCCAAATGTGCTGCAATATTCTTAGTGAGGGAAGTATTCCCGCGCTGGGGAATTTGCAACGTGATTTGCTCAGATAATGGCACACATTTTGTTAATGAACTTTTGAAAGAAGTAACGGCTCTATTAAGAATCAAGCATAAGCTATGCTTGATTTATCATCCGCAAAGCAATGGCGTGGTTGAGAAAATCAACGGCCTTCTGAAGGGTAGGCTGTCAAAATTGTGTTTTTCCCTTAAAAAAAACTGGGTTCATTGTCTTCCTCCTGCTTTGTTCGAGCTGAGAAATCAGCCCAGCAAGGACCACCATTTGTCACTGCACGAGATTGTGACAGGAAGACGCATGCACACAGCACACTCTCCGCTCCGCAGGCATTCAGATGTACACAAAAGTGCCACAATACTAGGAGAATAATTTAATGACTATCTGCCAAAACTTACTAGAGAAGCTCGCATGATATCAAGGCAGCTTGCACCACCATTTACTCGAGAAGAAGGGAATGAGACAGTAACAACCCACAAGGACAGTTAATGCCAGGAGATATGATTTATGTCAGAAGTTTCGTCCGGAGGTGGAATGCCCCAAGATTTCATGGTCCTTATGAGGTGCTATTTTGCACACCGACTGCGGTGAAGGTAAAGGGCCTGAGATACTGGATTCATTTGACCGACGTACGTAAAGCATATGATAGTGTCAGAGAGGAACGAGAAGAAGAAGCACAGACAACAGCAGAGATCCCACAATAAAATAAAAAGCAAAACGATTACTATCAAAACAGGTACAGAATAAAAGAATAATAGCAAGAAAATATACATTGTTATGCCAATTAGGAAATGAAAATGGAAATAAGGATGAATTGCAATTATAAAATATGTATCTCTCTCTCTCTCTCTCATGCTCCCCCACCTCGTCCTCCTCTCTTTCACTATATGATAAAATTACGATCTCAAATGTTTAAGTATGCTTAATGCACCTTTATGTTTTAACATATAGGAATAACCATGGCAACGAACGGGCAGCCCGCAACGAATAACATTAGAGAAGTTATAAATGTAAATAAATCATTCAACTTACATAGATATTCGTATGAGTGTGGATTGTTTGTGTGTGCTGTTTTATTCTTTGCAATGATGTTTGGCCTTATTACTTACTGGTTCAGTTCATTCATCTTTAACAAGATGAATGAGGGGGGAGGGAATGGAACCAACATGGGAAATGAAACCAAGGTGGCCAAAGAGGGCGATTATTTAATATGGAAAGGATTCCAGCTTGTATGGGACTATGGTACAGTCCCGCCCAACGCACAGCCCTCAAATAACATCAATAGCAGTCCGAGTATAAATCCAACTCCACTCCCAAATGTCTCAGAATATAATGTGTACAGTCTAAACAATCGTAACCCTTCTGTCATATCATAGTTGTAGGACACTACTGCCACACTGCCCTCACTAGAAGTTACCCCAACAGCAGAAACTAGACCACCTATAGGCAGAAAGGAAGAGAATGAAGAAACGTCAGAGAGGTTTCTGTCTCTATGGGCCTCATTACGACCCTGGCGGAAGACCATTGTGCTATTAGCACCATGGTCCATGACGGTAAGTTACCGACTCCGCCATGGAGAAAGGGGGAATTACCACCGCATTACAAGGTTGGCGGGGCAGTAATTCCCCTTTCCTCCATAGCCCTTCCCCATTCCCATTTTTGCCCCATCGGGCTCAATGGGAATGGGGAAGGCGCTAAGTACGGTGACGCAAATTGCGGCACCGTAATTAGCACCAAGGTCCCTTTGCGGGTCCCTACTTTAACGGCTGGTCTACACTAGCCGTTAAGGTCGGGTCCTGCAAAGTGACCTCGTAATTAGGCGCTAATAGGTTAATGGCACCGCAGCCTTTTACGGCGCCGTTAACCCATTAGCGCCTGGGTCGTAATGAGGCCCTATATGATGAATGGGAAAAGGGGGTGCGGGGAACGGGGGGCCAATATCACATATAGCCCGAGAAGCAAGGAGCTACCTTAGAAGCAGTAGGAGGAAGAGGGAGATGGGGAGGAGAAAATATGACAAATATTCTGGCCTGGGTCTAGACACAATAGAACACTCCAGACATCCACACCAGTCAAACAAATGGTATGCAGACATGGTTTCCACCGCAAAACAGACAACCAACGAGAGTTGTTATGTCTGTTCCCTGATCCCCCACGCTTCGGGTACACCTAAAGTTCTGTTGCCTAAAGAATTGCCTCTTGCAGATGCCCAATGTCTCCTTCATCTTACTTTGTGCAGAATTAAGAACACCTTTCAGGCACACAAAGTATCTTTTGAAATGCTGCAAAATGAGAAAACCTGTTACTCAAGAGCCAAAGGAGTGATATGTTTGAAAGAACCTTTTTTCGTGATTAAAGGGACATTGTTTTTTGACAATAATTGGAAAGACAAAGAAATATCATGCAAAGCTGAAGCTCTGTGAGGACTGGCAGCTGAAAAACTACAGTGGATCGAGAAAACATGCACACCAGTTTGGAAGGAGCACATCATGAAACTGACCTTGGTGACCGCCATAGAAAAACCGTTCAAACTACAGAAAGAAATATCATATGATCTGTGTTTCCAGGGCAAAGGGAAAAACTCAATGGGTGTAAATAAGAATTGTAACCGGACACTCACTATCCCATACATGAGGAACAGCAGCACTTATGGACACTTACTGGGTCTGCGGCAAACAGGCGTATTTGCACCTCCGCATTCCTGGAGGGGCACATGCTCCTTGGCAACGTTGCATTCAGCCTTGATGGTGATTCCGGAGAGCCATATCAATGGGGGAAAAAGAGTGCCAGATGCCCCCCACGAGCAAAACACCCAGCCAACAGAAGAGCCACAACTGTATGCCCTGTCCCCCGGAAATATGCAAGGGGTGTTATCAAGGCGGCGAAGATCATCCAACTACATATCCAAAGCCTCCTCAGAATTATTGCTGCAGATTCCAGACAAGTATAGATTGTTCAATTCTGCAGAAATGTTCTTCGCCTCACTAGTTCTAAGCATCCAGACACGGGCAAACGCAAAATGGCTCCAAATCACACGCTGGGAGCTGATCCAGCTAGCTAACGACACTGAAGAAGGGTTTAACATGATCAAGGTAGAGCTAAGAGCCCTGCGGTTAATGACCATGCAGAACAGGTATGTCCTAGACCTGTTAACGGCGATGGACAGCAGTGTTTGCCGAAAAATTGGGAGTGCATGTTGCACATTCGTACCTTCTGAAGACGCAGATAATGGTACGCTGTCACATGCTATCGCAGCAGTGCACAACCTGGGGGAACGAATGAAAAACGAAGGCGGAGCAGACGCCAGTACCTGGTTCGACAACCTCTTCTCTTGGGTACCATCATGGCTTGGACTGACAGTCAAAATGCTGATGCCTGTCGTGGTATTTTTACTTTCGATTTTTTGTGTGTGCCAGCTGGGTCTTCGATGTTGCGCAAATGCAGTGCCTAAAGGTGCAATGATGATGGTGACAATGGGCAACACTAGAAGAGTGGCACAGATCATGCAAGAAGCTCAAATACAAACAGGTGAGGACCCTGAGCCCAAGTACAGAATGGTGCCATTATACTACGATAGGGACATAGATAGGTTATATCACACCACAATAAAAGAAACCCAAGAACGTGAGTGGTATACAGAGGTATGGGTGGACTTGGAAGGAGAAAGTGGTTGTATATATATATATATATATATATATATATATATGACCTGCACACCAGATGAATATGCAAGGGGGGGGGAGCCTACGGGGAGTGTGTAGAGCCTGGATGCCAATAAAATGTGCACCGGCATGGGACGAGGCTGTAGCAAATGAAAAAGAGGGCGAGAGGTTGGGCGAGTTGCAGTATTCGTTACTTAAGTAACGAAAGGGGGGAAATGTATGGGAGGATAGGTCTGTAAGACCCCCTCCCCAACATGCCCCACCTACGTGAGGTTTGTGGCTGGTCAGGGGCCCCCCTGTCACCAGGGCCCACATGGCGGGGTGACTGCTGACTGACACACAGGGCCAATCGTGTTGTACTGTAACATACAATAGACTCCATTTTGGAATGAGACAGCCTGCCTGCGAATGCTGCAGCTTGGCCCCCACTGACTGTGCACAGGGAGCCATGCCCTCCCCCGGTGCCTCCACTCCATGGTAGATCCGCTGAAGGCCCATTCTCACGAGCAACCAGACACAAACAAGTATCAGAACAAACACTGTATCATTTACCTTCCGCAGTACATCACTGTCCCCGAAGTGACCTGACTAGCGGTTCAAGCCTGGAAAATAACAAAAAAACAACCTAACAGAACAGGCATCGACTCCGAATCTAACACCTAACATGTAAAATATGTGGTGTCAATACCCTCCTCGTATGAACCCCTGTCAATGTTCCCCAAATGAAGTGTCAACCACACACCAAAGCCCAATGATTCATAGGGTTGTTATGTTAAGTATGAACATCCGTGTTGGGGAAGGGATAAAAGTTCATAAGTACTGGTAAAGTAAGAATGACCTCAGCCTGTGTACGATATTATGTGCCTAGAAGACTCAATGAAAGAGCTTGATACAGCCCCCCCAGTGCTAACTAACGAATGCTGCTAAGTACAAAGGAAGGCGGAAAAAGCATTACCGAGAATATGTGTGTGTCGTGCAGTGGGGCACATTTAAATGCATGACCAAGAATGTAAATGTACTACCACCTGTGAATGTATTGCTTTCATGCTCCTGAGTACACCACCAAACCTAATGTGTTATTCAACTGCTACTGCTACCGTGTGGGATTGCTAAAATGTAGTCTTCCAATATTCAGTGATGCATGCAACACTGCTAAACTTTCATAGTCGTATATCAACTAGTACATGAATGTATAGACATTAGAAATGTGTAATAAATAACTTTATTAACTGTCTCCTCTTTATTCATAGTGTGCAGCCCAGGCACAGAGAATTGCTCACACACACACACACAAGGCCATCTCCCCCTCCTCCCGCCGAGGTCCGCCAGGACTAGCTGGTGCGTGGACAGCACAGCCTCACCTCCCCTCATTCCGTTGGACCCACTTCAAGTATTCACCTCCCCCATACCCGAGGCTGCCATGGTCAGCCGAATGAAGTATTTACAACCTGGTCCTAAATCCCACTACCTCAAGGGGCCAAAGGTGCACTTTCCCTGATCCAGCAGTACTCCGGCTCACCCCAAATTAATTGGAAAGCAGATATTCAACCCTGTACTAACATATCATAAAGCAATTCTTCACTACATCTAACAAGACCCGAGTGACAGGGCAGCTCACCTTATGCCCTTAGAGCAGACACCCAAGTTTATGACACCCGGTCAACAGGTCAAAAGTAACAGTGCCCTGGTGTATTGGTAAAACTTCACCTTGCATGTGTTTCTCCAGTATCCTATTATCCCTTAGAGTAACATATTGCAGGATGTGCAGGACAACTGGAATCGTCCAAACGGAAGAGTGTTTGTGTGTGTGGCCACAAGGGCAGAATGTTAGGGCAGCCATCTATCAACGACACTGACCGTACCCGATAGAGCACAGCTGGCCCATTCGCCCCACGTTTGCACCACGCTGATGTCCACTAATCCTGGAGCTGCTCATCACTGCTGCGCCTATAGTTAGTCGACGCCACCTAATCCCCAAGACTATGTGCCCCCTATAGTGTGTAGGATTCATGACATGGTTTTTGTAATAAATAAGACCGTCTTTGCTATTGTCAGACAGAGCGCTCTCGGAGCTTGCAGAGTCCTTTGCATGCCCTATTTGACTATATAAAAAACCTTTTTACTTTCACCCGCACTTGGTCTTGGTCTCATTCCCTCCTGGGGTGTGTCCTTTACTGCCTCTCTTTGTGGGGAGGGTAATGCCTTTTGGGGACGCTTGCTTTCACTAGGAAGCTGGGCTGCAGAAGCCATTTTGGGAGGTCGGGTCGGCGAAAGGAAAGCAGCGTGCAGCAAGGCAAAATTATTCTGCAAATTGGGTAATTCAGTCGTCGTAGCATGGTGGAGCATTCACGCCTGAATCAGTAGGTGGAACAGGCAAATTGGGCAATTCAGTCGTCTTAGCATGGCAGAGCCTTCACGCCTGAATCAGTAGGTGGAACAGGCAGATTGGGCAATTCAGTCATCCTAGCACAGCAGAGCATTCACACCTGAATCAGTAGGTGGAACAGGCAGATTGGGCAATTCAGTCGTCGTAGCACAGTGGAGCATTCACACCTGAATCAGTAGGTGGACCAGGCATCTGATCGCTCGTAGCAGCTGGGAGGGAACATGCGCTACCCGTAATGGCAGGGGTGCATGTGAATATAGCTGACCTGTTGGGCATCAGAGTGAGGCTGTGGGATGGGGCTCCTGGTTGTTGAATGGTCTTCATCTGTGTCCTGACACCTTCTTCAGTGTCAATTTCAACCTGGCGATCCTCTCTTTAAGAAGGATGTTGAGTCTCTCACATACCGTATTCGCTTGCGGGTGATAAGCAGAAGAAAACTTCATACCATCGCGTTCCACACTGAAAACAGCATCTTGCTTTCAAGGGAATTGAATTTGTGAACACATTGATTTACCCCTGGTCCTGGCCTTCATATGAAAACTAGCATTCCCTAGAACATGATGAATCTTTTCATTTCTCCAATGTGAATGAATGTATAATCACCTCATCACCCCCCAACAAAAAAGATCAAATTCTGTACGTGCTAAAGAACCACCTTAAATGACAGGTGGGGAAACACGTGTCGAGGTTCATAATTTGACACAAGCCTCTGGCATGAAGCTCAAGTATTTGTAATAATGGACTAATTAGGAAACTTCAGTGAAATCAACTGAGGTTTGAGGTTCTATGTCTGACACAATTGATGGATACTTTGTAATAACCAGTGAATGATTAATCAAAAACAATTGAACATATAAAAAAACAAAATACTGGAGACACTCTGAAATAATCAGTGAATTAAACTGATCAATTCAAATTTTTACCTGTGTTGATTTGTTTCTTCTTTTTTCAACCATCCAAGTTAGCGCAACTTGAGACTTGCATTTGTTTGTAAGTAGTCTTCATATCCTAGCCAGTGTCATGATGCCCGCTCCCGGGGAGCCGGTTCAAGCCCTGCGTCCCCGAAAGCGGACATCCAGTCCCCAAGGAAGGACCCAGCAGCCCCATATAGGGGCCCTTTGGACAGTGTCCTGGCGCCTATGGCGCCAGGCTCATTATGGGAGTGCTTGGGTGCACTTACCTGATGCAGACCATGCTGCAGGATCCCGGCCTCCTTGAGGCCTGAAAGGAACTACTTTACCTGTGGGACTAATTTACCATCCGGGCGTGGTCGGGGAAGGATACATACCTGATTGGAGGAAGGATACATACCTGGAACTTCTTCCAAGGCTATTTAAACCCCACCCGAACAGCCACACTTGCTTCGCGTTGTTCTGCATCTAGCAGCTGGACGCTCACTGTGTCTGCTCCTGCATCCTGACTTCTGCCACGCCTGCCAGCATCCTGGATCACCTGCAAAGGAAGAGAAGAAGAGAACAGAAGAAGGAAAAGTCCTTACCTGCTAAATCCGCATCCCAGAGACATCTCGCCGACAATCCTGAAAAGGAAGACTTTTATTTAAAAGCTCATTGCGTCGATCGCTGCAGCGCCGCATTCCACTCACCTTTTCAGGGCGCCTCCATGTTCAGCAGCGATCATCCGGATTCGCAGTCACGCCCCAGCGCCTAGGGAGAAAAAGACCAGAACAAAAGGTGAGAGAGAGAAGGGAATAAGGAAAGCTAAATCTCCATGTTAAGACTTACCAGTTGATTAATTCCCTCTTCATTTCGGGTCCGCGCCGCATCCTGGCATTTCCGGACCCCTGCCCCTAAGGGGAAAAAAAGGCATCAGCCTTAATGAGCGAATGAAAAGACATTACCAAAAAACGCTCATTAAAGACTTACCTGATTTCTACAAGGATTTCACCTCTCATCTCGGGTCGGTGCCTGTTCCCCGGCATTCCGTACCCCGGCCCCTATGGGGAAAGAGACACTAGCATTAGTACATTAATGCATGGACACAAGGGGAACCTTTTACCAAAAAACTTACCTAGAAGCCAAGCAAGTTTGGTTCTCACCAATCCGAAAATCCAGTGAAGTAACTGGATACCAACGCGCCCCTGCATCAGAAGCAGGATGGAGAGCATGTCCTTCCAGACCCTAAGGTGAGACGCTACGAGGAATCACAGAAGGGTTTCGAGGAGGGTGAGAGGGGAAAGTGGGAGGCCGATTGCATTACCCTACCCCGCAGACAGTTAATCCCCTATTTTCACCTACAGAAGGATACTTCTGCGAGCCAGACAAGCCAGATTTGGGGGCCCGGTCCAGCCCATCTTCCGAACCCTGCACATCACCTTAGAAGAGGTCACAGCAGCGCGAACCAGGCCAGCGCCTCCGTGGGAGTCAGGTGAGCGTTACAGCCAGTCTCAGGACACTGTCTCAATTAGCAGCTAACCTTTCTCTAACTATAGCTTACACAAGTTAAGTGCTCTTGCTGTCTTCAAGGCTGGATTATCTTTATTCTTTTCAAAAGAAAACTTGTGTTTGATAGTAAGCAATACACTAATTTGCTCGAACACCTCATTGACAAAATGAGGCTTATTGTCGGATCTTAGCACCTCACATACTCCGTATCTAGGAAATACTTCTCTGACTAAAAACTTTGCAGCGCAAGTGGCATCAGGTTGTGTGCATGGACCAGCTTCAATCCATCTTAAAAAGGTGCACACTACCTCTATCATATACAATATGTACATTCTTAAAAGGACCAGTCGGTCGAGGAATCACTCCTCTGACTGTTCGCAATGTGTGCCCAGTAGTAAACTTTTGACATACGATAGAATTTACTCCATAAAATGCAATGTGTTCTAACAGGTTTGGTACAAACCAGTCTTCTGCAATAGCTGCAGCGTGACTTTCCCTAGTTACATGAGCAGGGTAGTGTAGCTGTTCTAACGCAACCCTTAATAAGGCTACAGACATTACGCTTTACCAGTGCTGTCCTGTCACCACAATGCCACAGCTCTTCCTCTTCCTGTGGAGCACTACCTTGAACTTCCATCAATTGCGTTCTTGACAGATGATTAAATCCTTCATTTATAATCATAATTGTGAAAAAGATTTCAAAACTAAAAATATCTGGTGAATATGCAACCAATTTGGCCTCTTCGTCTGCGGCTTGGTTTCTTCGTGAAATAAAGTCACTTCTCTTAGTATGTGCTGCACACTTAACTATTCCGATGGCTACGGGAGTTGTAGTGCCTTAATAAGTCTGTCCAATAATGCTGCGTGTTGCAGTGCCGTCCGCTCGGAGGTAGCCCCTCCTTTTCCAACGTGCTAACCCTGCGTGTACGGTTGACGCCACGTATGCAGTGTCACTGTACACCGTCACTGCCTGCCCTGTGTGATTCTCGAGCATGACAATAAGCGCCACCAATTCTGCAGCCTGTGCTGAAAAATGAGACGGTAGTCTCGCACTTGCTACTACTTCAAATTCCCTGTTAGCTCTGTGCCTTAACACAGCTGAACCTGAATGCCTTTCTCCATCAGTTTGATCAATTTTCAAAGACCCATCAATAAAGAGAACCTCCTTCCCTGCCAGAGCATTCTCCTTTACCCTCGGAATTTCATCATAAAACTCTTCGTAATTCGAACAATCATGCACCTGTTCATCCTCTAAAACAGTTTCGGCTACAAACGTGGCAGTGTTCACCATTTTGCACCTGACTATTTTGATTGCTGGGTTCGATATAACTACCTGATATGCAGGAGCCCTCTGAGACGTTAGTGTACCCTTAGGTCTTTCCAAAACAGCAAACAAAGCATGCTCAACAAATAATGTCATGGAACACCTCATCACGATGCTTGCAAACTTCTCAATGGCGAATGCGCCTGCTGCCAGCGATTGTTCGCAAGGGAAGTGTCCTCTCATACTGGATCTAAAATCCCACTATAATATGCCAAAGGTTTGTACCCAAGTGTAATTCTCTGTGTAAGCACCGCTGTCATAACTGTTCCATTTGTGTGTGAGAACCAAAAGAACTCCTCAGAATAATTGGGAATTCCTAAAACTGGAGCTGTACAAATTGCTTTTTTCAACTCTTCAAACCCTTCCTCCATTTCCTCCGTCCATTCTATTTCCTCATTATTCACTTCGGCTATCTTTAAAGACTGCAAAAGAGGTTTTGTATATGAACTATAACCAAATACCCATGCTCTAACATAGTTACACAATCCCAGAAACTGCTGCATTTGGTTTATCGTGTGCAGTTTTGATGTTTTCAGAATTTCCTCAGCTCTTTCATGTGTAACCTTCTTTCCTTCATGTGAAATCAACTGACCTATATACAACAACTCTTCCTGGCAACACTGTAGCTTCTCCTTATTTACCTTATATCCTTTGTCTGCCAACATAGTAATCAATTGGATCAAATCTTGCCTAGAGTCATCTTCTGTCGTGCTACAAACTAAAACATCCTCTACATACTGCAGCACAACACCTGGCAAATCAATATTGCTTAGATCCATCTGCAGGACCCTATTAAAGATCGAAGTACCCCTGTGGTAGACAAGTACTCTTCAGCTTAGTCTGGCGGAACATAAATGGTGTGAGTTCTTGAGAGTCCTTATGCAACGGGATTGAGAAAAACGCATTTTTCAGGTCAATAACCGTGAAATATCGTGCCTCTGTGGGAATACTACATATAATCGTGGCAGGATTCAGAAGTAAAGGAAACTCTGCCTCTACAATCTGGTTAATCGGCCTCATGTCCTGAATTAAACGCCACAACCCTTCCTTTGATTTTTTCACAGGGTACACAGCCGTATTACACGGTGACTCTGATGTCACCAAGATGCCTTGTTCCATCATAGTCGAAATTGTCATAAACATACCCTCTTCTGCCTCTCGAGACATTGGATACTGCCTTGCTCGAGGTAAGATTGCTCCTGGTTTCAGCTTAATCTTAACTTCTCCCACCCCCCTCAATAGGCCTACGCTATAAGGGACTGTAGTCCATAAGGAGGTTGGCACCTTTTCCATGTCCTCATCAAAAAATGTAGGACGCTGCCGCACAATCACCATTCGCTGTGGGATTTCCCTTCTCTCTGTTCTGACCCAATATGTAATGCTCATTTCGAATACTTCTTCATCATCCGATGGATCATCCCGAAACATGTCTTCATCTGTGGTATCAGTCTTTCTATACCCTTCTTCAATGGCAATTACCGTTCTCCATGGCCTGCCTTCATCATCAAATCCTTCAAGCTAATTCCCCTCGTACTATAGCTGCCTGCAATTGCAAGGGAAAAATCTGTCCCCCCTCTTTGTCCATAGGTATATGTGGCCTGAACAGAAATTAATCAGGTATTCTCATAATCTTTCCCACTAAGCCAGGTAACCATGTTAGCAAAATACGTACCCCATACAGAAAAACCTCTGTCTCTAATGGCACTACTCGCAGAGCGATCTGCCCTGTAAATGCCATAATAAATTCCCCCACATTTAAATAATGTACCCTTGGAGTGGAGCACACTATTCCCTCATCAGTGACGGAAATTGTCATATTTAATTTCGTCATTAACTCTCTGCTCAGAATATTAACTGGTGTCTGCCTTGAATACAATAAAGGTACAGACACATCACACTCCCCTATAGTGACTGGTAATTCATCAGTAAAAGGAACTCTACTTGTAGCTCCAGAGAAGCCTTGAGCATTCATGGCATTTCCTGATAACGAAAACCTTCCCTTTCATATACACGAGCGAGTTGCTCCAGTGTCTACTAAAAAGGAAAAAGATTTGCCTCATATGGTAACATCAACCCTTGGTTCCTCTTGAGGATTTGGTGTCACTGATAGTACTGAACACATCAAGTCACCCTGTGAGCTGTCCTATTGTGGGTACATGCTTATTCCCGTACCCGTGAAAGGACTTCCTCCCACAATAGTGACACCCCATACTCTAGGAGTCAATAACTGTCCCATGTTTGTACTCTAATGTATCTGCATGGGTGCATGCTGCAATTTTCCTTGCAGCAGATTCAATGGTGCTTGCTGTGGTTGTAAAGCCTGTTGTGTTTGCGGCACTTGTGCTTGATACACTGGGGGTCATTACGAGTGTAGCGGTAAGGGGTTAATGGAGCCGGGAAGGATGCCGGTGCTGTTAACCCCTTACTGCCGCATTACGAGGTTCTCTCGCAGGACCCGCTCAGAACATCTGGTCAGACCAGACGTCCTTTGCGGTTCCCGCAAGGGGACCAGGGAGCTAATAACGGGCCTGTTATTAACAGGCCCGTTATTAGCTCTCTCCCCATTCCCATTGAGCCCTATGGGGGCTTGAATGGGAATGGGCATTTTGAAAGGGGACTTACCGGGTCCTCCAAGGTTGAAATGACCCGGTAAGTCCCCATTCAAGGAACCCGAACCCGGACACGAGTTTGGAGGCAGCCATGGCGCTAATAGCACCATGGCTAACTCCAAACCCGTAATGACCCCCACTGTCTGATCTTGGAAAAAACCTGTCCCTACCTTGTGGGCTGTGTACTGGAGGATAAGCTGTCCCCCTCTTGAGAATTGGCCATTCTGTACATACCGTTTTCTCCCAGATGTTCGTGCAATATGCCCTGTCATACCACATGTCCAACATATAGGGGGGAATATAGCCCTCCCTGCACATTTTGGTTATCATTCTGCAGATTCCAAAACATGCCTTGATTATTTTGAAACCCATCCTGATTATTCTGAAAACCCCTCTTCCTCTAAAACCTGTACCTCTGCCTCTCGGCATAAACCCATTTCCTCCTTGATCCAACTGGCGTTGATTATTATTCGCCTGTTCCAAACCCTCTATTTGCTGTGTTCCCAATCCCTCTCTGCTTTTCAGTAATGCTCCTTCTATAGCGTACTTTGATAATTTCTTCTGGACTAACTTAGCTTCCTCAAGTTTCCTAGCATCTTCCCTCTCCTTATTATTCTCTTGCAGCAATCGACAATGATGCGCGTTAGTCAGCTGTTTCTCTGCCCATGGCTTCGCTTCCATTCCCACTGGCTTCTTGAGCTGTCGCTGTACCTGTTCTGGCAACCTCAAACACAAAATGTGGTAAGATACTGGCACAGATTTCCCCCAAGGCTCTCGAGTTTCCAAGATCCACCATTCCTGACATTTTTTAATATAAGCAAGCAGATCTTCATTTTCTTGGATTTTACGTGCCATAATTGCACCCATGTCTGACGTATTAGGATACTGTACTCTGAGCGCTTTCCAGACAGACGCCCTACAATTATTAAATTGCACTCCATCATGAACTATAGCTAACGTGTTTCCTCCTGTCATCTTTTCTAACTCATAAATCTATTTCCCCGCACCTGCCGTTAAACTAGGGAGTTTGCATCTTAAATTATCCTTGTCCATTTGGGGCCAAGGGATATACTGCGGGCTGGCCCCTCCTTTCTCTAGTAGGCAGAATTGCGTAAACCCAAAATCCACAATCTGCTCCCATCATCTGCCAACTTATAGTGGTAACAATAGTCCCTGATTGCCTTCTACCTGGCAATGACCTCAACGTGCTCACATATGGTGGCGATTCTCCCCTCTCGCTATGTGATCACCCTTTAGGTCGTTCTGGGTATGCCATAGGATCTGCCATCCTATCTTTAGGTTGGTCTAAATCTGACCATTTTACTTCCTTATCTGTCTGCAGACATCCCTCAGGACCGCATGCACTTTCTCCCTCTTCCCCATGGGAGGTTTCTCTTTCATCGTCTGACATGTCTAGTCCCCAACTAGTGTGGCTTTTGTCTTTCTCATCTCTGTTAAAAGTTAGCCTGTCCAAAGACAAGGCTCTATGCTTGAGACTAAAAAGGCTTCCTTCCTTGCCTTGTGACTGGGCACCTGTGAGTCGATCTTCCTTTGCCTTACTTCTCGGCTAATTTTTTGTCCTAATTTCCTGATAAGCTTTATCGATTCTATCTCTGATACTTCCTATCATAAAATTCTCATCTAGGTTTACCCTAGATGGTCCTGGCATTACTCCTCGCGACAGGAGGAACTCCTCTATGTCACTCCATGATATTACTGGACTCGGTTCCATCAGCTCTTTCTCAATGCAATCAATATTGCATGCCCTCTGTCTACTTTTTCGTTCTATTTCTTTGTCTAATTCCCTTTGTTTTCATGCTTCCCATTGAATTCTATCCTGTTCCTGTCTTTTCTCTTCCCTTCTTTTGTTTGCTCTACGCACTTCTTTGTCCCTCCATCTTTGCATTCTTTTATCATGAAATTTCTGTTCTTCCTCTTTTCCTTTTCTAGTCTATCTCGTTCTTCGATTGCTCTCTGCCTATTGTCATGCTTTCTCTGTTCTTCTGTCCTTTCTAAGTTGTTCCTCATGATACATTTGCTCTCGCCTTTGTCTACTCTTCCTTTTGTGCTCATCTTCTTTCAATCGTTTCTCTCATTCCCTGCCTTTTCTATCTTGTTTGTCTTGATCTTCTCCTTACCTTACTTCCTCGATTCTCTTCCCGTCGAGTTTAAACAATATCTGTCCGCCCATCCATTCATTCTGTATGAGCTTAAACTCATCAGTTCCATCTCTTAATCTCTCGTTCTTTATCTAAAGATATGCTTGGCCGTTCACTCCTCTCCTCTTTATCTTGCAGGACCTTAGAGGTTTCCTCCTTTCCTTTAGCCCTTTCTCTTTCTGGACTCTCATTACTACTATAAGCAGGCAGTTCAGATATCGGATTACTATATCCTATCAACGCTTTTAGTTCCCTCAATGGGTACAACCTGTCATTGTTCATACTATCGCCATTTACTTCAGGCGCGGTAGGGGGAGCAGAAGTCTCAGCACCCTCCTCCCTACACTAGTTAAGCATCCAATCCTCAGGAGGCAGATCTTCCTGTTCCTCTTAGTACATTTTCCAAAGCTCTAACCTAGCTAACCTTGTCTCCAATTTGTTCCCTGTGTATTCAGCGTGCAAGTATGTGGTCATGTATTGCAAAACTGCTTTTGATAGCGATCCCCCTTGTGGCAATGGCATGAACATTTTGTCTGTGGTACCCTTAACCCATTCCGCACTATATTGTTTAAGCTTAGGTGTATGTTTTGGCAGTTGATTGCACAGATGCATTAATGGAGTATCATCCCCCATTGTGACAAGTCTCAATTGTCTGTCGATACTTACCGTTACTTTACACAAAATACGTTTCAGAAAAATAACAAATATGAGCGCGCACCAACAGCCGCCACTCAAAGCCTCTAATTCACAATTTTACTCCAATCTATTTATTTCAACCAGCGCCGATAATAACTAAAGCAGATAAATTATAATATTTTGACCTCTACCCAACACAACCTTTCCTTGTCGCTCTTCAACACTTCACCTATCCTAAACATAAAACACACAAACAGACAAACTAGTCAACTTTCCAACATCTACTTCCTCAGAGCTCTTCGCTGCTATTTCTTGCCCCTAATTACTTTGATAGGAGTGTGAGTTGTCTCCTCTTATAGATCTATCTATATGCAGCCTAGTTTTACCCACTTGGGTTTTGAGACGACTCCTTTTAGACACTTCTTAAGTGTAGGACACTGGGCTTTATCTCAGACTCCCTTCGTCTCTGACATTCCTCGTCACATATATATATTTATTTACTCAATCAACCCCCCATTACTTTTCGCTATCATCACAAGCCCCCGTTCACACATTCGTTTGCCACATCCTTCAATCCACTCACCATTCGCCTTTCGGCTCTTGACACTCGGGATCATCTCATCCTCTACCCGGCCACTTTCGCCTTTGGTTCGCTCAGCTCCTGTGGAAACCAGGATAGATTTCATGAAAGAGGGATCCATCCCACCTGTATCTTCTTTACTTGCAAATTGGTCTATGTTCGGCCGCTCTCAGCAGGAAACCTTGCGTTCTTCTAGCTAGATGTTGGAGGACGCTCGATATTCTGCAATTTATAAGAGCTTACTGAGGTTGATGGGTCTGAACCATCCTCTGCTACCAAGTGAACCCGGACAGCGGGTCCTTTAAGACGAGGTAACAGTATCTGAGATGCATGGGGATGCAGATCTTACTCAAACATCAATAATCAGAACGACTCAAGAAGTTGGCAAAAGTTAAAGCTGTTTTAATAACAATTCTTTAAAACAGGGAGTACAACGGACATCAACGAACGCTGCACAGACTTATCTCGACAAAATTCATAAAAAATATTGCATTTATACTAAATATTTGTCATGAGTGACGTCAGGATATGTGGAAAAATAAGAAAACCTACTAGGGGTTGTGTTTGGTCAACGGGGAACATCTACATATACTTTCTATGGGCTACAAGGACGTGATTGGATCTCTAAGGTCAGGTGGGCAACTAAACCCATCCCAAGTACAAGTCATCTTCCGTGTCATGAAAATATACAACATACTATTGGCTTATCAAACTATAGGGCTCTTTGCTGCGTGGCCCTCTATAATTTGTTGGCACACTTGTACCCTTCTGGAAGTTTCCACATGCTAGCAGCACGCAACTGGGACTCCAGGTGCTGGGGGGGTTGGCCTAGTCATGCCTCCCCACCCAATTAGCCCAACATCCATCATCACTCCTGTGGTCTGCCATTCAATGAAACCCTTTGAACTTGGCCTTGTAGAGGCTCACTGCGTCTGGGAATAAAAGGGAGTGAAGCATGGTCTTATCTTCTGGTCTCGGTGTAGCTCGACCCAAAGTCTAGTCTCATCTGATAATGTGACTGGAGACCATGTTTTCGAGCTCTTCGTTGTATTTTAATACCATTAAATGAAGTAAACTTGGCACCCTCGATGGTATTCATTACACCTCAAACAGAAGCTGAGCTCACTTCTCACATTTTGTATCTTCTCGAGTACATGGCAAGGCTCTCGGCAGCCCTGACTCTTGACTCTGGACCAGGCAAGACTTTCTCGAATCTTCCTTCGCTGTCAGCTATTATTCTGCTGTGCCACACTTCCAATTCATTCATGGGGTCCAGGTTTGCTAAAGTGCGTTGTGGCACATCCAAATTCTATATATTCCTATGTATATACATTGGCGCATCGCGGCAATCTATTCGCTACGTAGCCATCCTCATGATTATTTCGTCTGCTTGCGTTACTGTGTCTGTACAATTGTTTTTTGGTTTTGCATTTTCTTCTGTGCCTTTCCGCACATGTAATCTTCATTTCAGGGGTGAAATGTTACATACATCATTACTTCGCCATCATGTTCTATTGGGTCTATATCCATACTTCATACATATCGCTTTTATGTGTGTCACCTCTATTTCATGTGACATCACCAGTTATTTCTTTCATTAATTTTCACACTCCTTCTGGAACTTCCTTCAAAAGATCATTTCTTCGTGGATACATATAAGGTTTTCTCAATGGATACCTTGTTTCAAGGACTTTACGCGATATTGGCACTCTCACTGGTATTGCCCATGTAGCAATTTCCGGTTGCCAACATATAGGCAAAATAGGGGCGGAACTTCCGGTAGAAATACTTGGCTCCTCCTCTACAAAACCAAAGGAGCCTAAATTCTCTTCAACATATATAGTCTGCTTCAAACAAAATTGTGCCACCAACATTGAGTGATCACTTAACAAAGTAGGGGTATTTTTAGCTCACTTCAAAAATCAAACAGCCATCCTCGGGCTAAAAAGTAGTCTATGGTAGAATGAGCTATCCCATTAGACCACGTAGTTTGGGGTGAGGAGGGTCTCCTTTTTTTTCCCATTCAATAGGGTCAGACCTAACCTACTGAGGTAACCCAACCACTGCCTCACATTATTTTGTTTATGGGAGGTGACAATGTGAGTGCCCTCAAATTCCATACTAGTAGCTTGATTGAGACATTCACAATTAAGATCACCAACTACAAGAATTTGTCCACCCCCAAACTCCTCCTTCCAACCCTCAATAGTTGCAACCAGCTAACCAAGCATTTCTCTCAACCCTGAGATATTCTCATGCCAATAGATATTGATAATGAGGACGTTCACCATCACACTATGCACTACTCGTACGTGCATCAGCAAGACACCAAAATTCGAGTTGTCATAAGATACCACACTAATCCCCTTATTCGATTTCACTAAGGTAAGCAGCCTTCCAGACGGTCGACCGTGGTCGGCTCGTCAGGCTGGATGAAATATCACAGCAAAGCCGTCAAAGGATGGAGGATTCTGCAGCCAAGTTTCCTGAAGGCATACCATCATATGTAGCATACTTTCTACCCCCACACTGGATTCAGTAAAGAGTTTATCGTGCCCTCTTGTATTCCAAGATAGGACCGACCATGGCAAACCCAATGTTTCTGAGCAATCACAGTTAGATGTATTATTTTTTAGTTGTCGCATTTAATAACCATGACCAGCCATGAGTTTCCTCAGAAATCCTCATAATTCGCCTTATAGACTCAATTTCACCACCCTCATAATCGCCATTTGATTGTTCTTGTATATCAGAGTTGGAATTGTCAGAAAAAGGGGAGAGATCGAAACCATAGGTTGCAAGAGAATCCTGGGCTTGCAACACAATTTCATAAACAAGTTTTGAATTCAAATAGACTACACATCTATCATTCCTATACCTATCGATGAAAAAAACTTGCCCAATATCTCTAGTCGAGATCCTCTCAAGACTGGGAATCCCTTGTAATAGATGCAGGATGTTTGTCCTGTTAAAAGTTAAGCAATTATTCTCTGTTATCACACTTTCAATAAGTATTCTGGAGTGATTTTTGCAATAATGTAACTTCAGGGGTCTTCTTGGGCTTCTTACATATACTTTATTACATAGTTACATTAAGCTACATGTAAGGATAACCACTGGGTCCCATCACCCAGGCTTAACTGACATCAGGTAGAACACTCATACAGCATTTACACATCAACATTCCACATGACATCACAGGGTCTCTCATTCACAAGCAAGCACTTCACAACACATCTCCTTCCTTTCCAATGACACACAACCAGACGACATTCACCAACAAGCACTTCACAACACACCTGCTTCCTTTCCCACACCACACCAACGAACACATCACAACACATCCCTTTCCTTTTTACAACCACCACTGGCCTGGGAAACACAACACAATACAGGGCACTAATACAGGACAGCCACACCATGCATCTTTTTATAGAGAGATGCAGCTCTAAAGAAAATATCTCAGGGACGCTATCCCCATATTGTTGCGGGACGCTATCCCTACTCTGCTCAGGGATGCTATCCCTACTCTGATGTGGGACGCTATCCCTATACTGGTGCGGGGCGCAACCCCTACTCTGATGAGGGACACTATCCCTTACTCTGATGCGGGACTCTATCCCTACTCTACTCAGGGACACTATCCCAATACCAGTCCGGGGCGCTACCCCTACTCTGATGTGGGATGCTATCACTTACTCTGATGCGGGACGCTATGCCTATTCTGACGTGGGTTGCTATCCCTAATCTGCTGCGGGACGCTAATCCTATTCTGCTGCAGGATGCTATCCCTACTCTGCTGTGGACGCTGTCCCTACTCTGCTGCTGGACGCTATCCCTACTCTGCTGCTGGACGCTATCCCTACTCTGCTGCAGGACGCTATCCCTCCACTGCGGGACATTATCCCTATTCTGCTGTGTGACGCTATGCCTACTCTGCTGCGGGACGCTATGCCTACTCATCACTTCACTTCATGTTGAAAGGGACACTATGCCTACACTTCACTTCTCATAGAAAGCGCTACCTTCCTATATTGGGAACGCTATCACTACACTTCACTTAGGATTGGGGTGCTACCTTCCTATATTGGGAACGCTATTACTACACTTCACTTAGGATTGGGGCGCTACCTTCCTATATTGGGAACGCTATGCCTATACTTCACTGCTGACTGGAGGCACTACCCTCCTCTATTGGGGACGCTATCCCTACTCTTCACTTCACACTTGACTAAAAAGGGAAGGCGTTACCTTCCTCTATTGGGAACGTTATCCCTACACTTTACTTCGACTATCACACTTATGATATATTTGCACTATCACACTTCTGGTATATTTGCACTTCACATATATACTTCTACTTCATTGCGCATAGCGTCTGGTTTCCATTGTACTTTACCCTTTCTGCCCATGGGGCGCTGCTCGAGGGGGAAATCCAACAAGTTACCCTTCAAACGTTGTAATTCATTCTCCAATATTTGATTGTGTACTAGAGTAACATTTTTTACCTTCTCTGAAGGAAGCACGTAAGGAGTCCAAATATTGGCACCAAGCAGCCGAAGGTTTTTTATTTGCAGATGACTGAAGGTTTGACTGGGAATTCAACGCCCCTTGAGTTAATGCAGAACAAGCAGCTGATGTCATTACCCAGTTAGTGGTAAATCACAACGAGGAGAGCATAGCTATCTGGTTACCCACCAATGCTTGTGCAGTAGCAGATTGCAAAGAGTCTGAATACAGAGTGGGACCATATTGTGTTGCTGCTGCTCACTCAACAGTTGGCACAGGCTGCAATTTAGTCTGCAAATCCAAGGATGTCTGTGGCAGCATTGGAGTTAAGTGCCCATTGTTGGATGATTGTTGCACCCTCTGTTCAGAAATATTAGAGAGCTGATTTCACCAATGGTTGAGACAATAATGAGTTCACATATTGACGCGAAGAATATGAGTTCACCTTTTTGGTTCAGCAGTTCTTTGGTTTCTTCAATTGTTGGGCCTTCCTTTGAAGGGTTTTAGCCCCTTTGCCTGAAGTTACATTAAGATGACAACTCTGAGTGGATATAGCTTTGTTCTGAAAATGTCCACCTCCCGGTAAATCATCCAGACAAATTACCTCCAAATTCTGAACTGAAGGTACCATCACCTCTGCTAACATCGAGGGTATTATCAACTCTTCTGGTAACAAACCCTTAAGCTTTGTCTGCATCTGCGCCTGGACGGATGTGGTCTTAGAATATCCGCAAACGGAGGATAAGACCTCCAGATACTCATGGAGAGGACTTGTGGTCATGATGGCAGCTTTAACTGTTTTGTCCGCAGACGTCCTAGTACCCCTTCCATGAGCAACATGCCTTTGTGCAGCGTTTTTATTTATATGATATGATGTGGCATTTATAATGCAGCTGTACACTAGTTTTTCTAGGCGCAACAAGACGAGGAGGGGGAAACAAAGAGAGGTCAAAATAACGATCTTACTAGGCCTTGTGTCATTCAGATTGTGCAAGTGCAGGGAAGACGGAAGGCGAGAAGTGCCAGGGCGGAGAGGAAGGGGGAAGTGCAGTTATGAGTGGGTGGCTCATAAGTGCAGAGAGAAGGGACTGTAGGGTTGCAGATACAGACCCTTAAATTCTGGTGAGCCTGGAGGCAGTGCAAGGGCAACTAAATGTGCAGGAGCCTAGGTCCAGGTTCAGACGGTGACCAGGTGACCAGTGTGTGCAGCAGTAAGGTGCATCAGCAGGGGAGGGGAAGAGAGAAAGCGGAAGCGAAAAGGAAGATCTTGAGTTGCTTCCAGAACCAGAGGTGGTTCTGCTCATGTTTGAGAGAGGCAGGGAGGCTGTTCCAGAGGTAGGCCCCAGCCGAGGAGATAGATCAACCCCAAGTCTCTGCTTGGAGAAGCGTCTGCTTGGAGAAGCCTCTGACCCTCAGAGAGCTGGAGGTGGATGAGCAGAGAGCTCGAGAAGGAAGATGTTTTGGAAGGGAAAGTTGGAGGTAGAGCAGTCCCAGGCTCCAAAAAGCCTTGTGGATGATGCAGAGGGTCTTGAAGTTGATCCTTGCAGCCACGGGGAGTCAGCAAAGAGATTTTAGAGCTGGAGGGATACGATCCCTGGGCTTGAGGCCAAGGACAAGTCTTGCAGTCCTGTTCTGGATAAGCTGTAAAGGTTGAAGAGTAGAGGCAGGGAGATTTATAAAGAGGCTGTTGCAATCGTCCAGCCTAGAGAGGACCAGAGCTCTGGAGACAGTGAGCTTCTGGGGGAAAGTGAGAAAAGGAAGAATACCTCTGAGGAGGTGCAGCTGACAGTTTGACTTCTTAGAGACATCAGAGATGTGAGGAGAGAAGCAGAGCGTGGAGTCAGAGATGACACCAAGGTTCTTAACCTCACAGGAAGGAGCAGAAATAGGGCCCAGGGTGGGCGGCCAGAGAGGGAGAGGAAAGGAGGGAGCGGGTGTCCTAATGAGGAGGATCTCAGTCTTACTGCCATTAAGGTAGAGCTCATTGGCGGCACACCATTCCCGAATTACGGTCAGACAGTCTGGTATGAGAGAAGAAGCAGAGGTGGCTGAGGGGAGCCTGAAAAAGAGCTACGTGTCATCGGCATAACATTGAACATTGGAGCAGAAAGACCTCAGTTGGACCTGAGAGGGTCAGTCAGTGAGAAAGGAGGTGAACCAGGCCAGGGCCTGATCAGTAATACCAAGTTTGTCACGGAGACAATTGAGCAGGACGGCATGGTTGACCATGTCAAAAGCAGAGGATAGATCGAGGAGAATGAGGACAGAAGGGAGATTAGAGTTAAGATTGGAGAGCAAGTCTTCACGGGTGTTCAGGAGAGCAGTTTACATGCTTCTGGCAGCTCTGAAGGTAGACTAGTGGTCATGGAGGCAACCAACAGATTCAATATTTAGATTAAGCTGGGAGATGGCCAGCTTTGCCAAGAGTTTGCCCAGGAAAGGAGTGATGGAGATCGGGCAATAGTTAACCGGAGAGGAAGGATCAGCCGAGGGTTTCTTTAGAAGGGTGTGCACAAGAGAGTGCTTAAGGGGTAACGGGAGAGGAGAAAGTTCCAGTGGCAAAGGAGTGATTGCAGAAATCGGCCAAGGCTGGAGCAAGGGTGTCGATGTGGTCCTTCATTGTTCTGGATGAGCAGGGGAGAGCCTGCTTTGATGAGACTTTCATAGATTGGACTTGTCTAGAAACATTGTCAGGGTTGAACAGGAGAAAGGAGGAGAGACAGCCTCAGACGGGCCAGGAGTGGTAGAGGAGGAGGTAGAGGAGGTAGAGGAAGAGAGGGTGGACAGGATGACCTGAGTTTTAGTAGTGAAATGAGAGGCCAGGTCCGGGCAAAGGGCCAAGGCAGGACAAGAGAGGTAGAGAATGCAGCAGGATTGGCCAGCTCCTTGCAGATTTGGAAAAGTTCATCCAAGTTGTTAGATGCCGCAGAGATGCAGACTCGGATGTAGGCTTTATTCTTAAGGAGGACAGAGAGTCTGTACTGCCTTTGGAGCAGGCAGCAGGCCAGTTTGTCAGGGGGTGCGCCTGGGGCCCTCCACTTCCTCTTCACCGCCCTACACTTGCGTTTAAGGGCAGCGAGGTCAGAATCGTACCAAGAGTTGCACTTGGATTTGGGATTCAAGCGGATCCTCATGACAGGGGCAAGGACATCCAGAGTGTTAGAGATAGAGAGATGAAGGTTAGAGAGGGCTGTGTGAGGGTGTGAGTCAGCCAAAGGTGCAGGAGGAGAGAAAGTAGCAGCGAAAGCCTCAACTGACACTTGCTTCATGGGTCGGATGACCGAGAAGGTAGGTGGCAGTGCTGGAGTCGGATTGACCTGCGGGGAAGAGAGAGAGAGGTGGGAAGAAAGGAGAAAGTGATCACTCCAAGAGAGAGGAGAGGATTAGAGAAGGGGAGGTCTGAGGAGATCAGAACATCCAGCGTGTGACCTGCAGAGTGAGTATGGCTAGAGGGAAGAATAGATAGTGAGAGAGAAACGCAGATGTTGCGAAAGAGTCCCAAAGAAGGGCTGGTAGCATCCAGGTGGATGTTCAAGTCTCTGAGGAGGGGAAGTTGAGATGTAGAGGCAAGGAACAAGGAGGAGCGGTCAGCCCACTCAGACAGGCAGAGGGCAACCTGGTCAGGCGGCCTGTAGATAGTGGCCACAGTGAGAGAGAGGACAGGAGAGATAGAGAGCCTGCAGAGCAGGCATTCAAAGGGGGAGTAGTGCTGCATTGGAAGGATAGAAGCAGGGATCCACTCTAGGACAATTAAGACTTCACCCCCACCGGGACGGTTGGTTCTAGGTTCGGGGAGGATCTTGTAGCCATCAGGAAGGAGAGTGTTGGATCTCATGACAGAGCTGGCCGTGAACCAAGTCTCGGTGAGACCGAGTATATCCAAATCAAGCTCTTCCAGGAGACAACAGATGTCAGAGGAGTGTTTGACAGCTGAAAGTAGTGATGAGGAGCAGGTTGCCACATTTGAAAGACTTCCGGGGAGGGGTACAGGCCAGAGGTACACCCTGCGGAAGTGTTGGTGGTGCCCGAGGATGGGCAGAGGAGGAAGGAAGAGAAGGCAGGGTAGTCAGAGAGGGAGTAGATAGTGCCAGAGAGGTGGCAGAGGAGCGAGACAGCAGGGGGGCCAGAGAAGCAGCAGGGAGTTCCGAAGAGATGGCAGAGAAAGGAGGTGGCAGAGGAGCCAGAGAGGGGTAAGAAGGAATAGCAGGAGAGGAAAGGAAGTTGATAAGGCACGGGAAGCGTCTATCAAAGAGGAGGAGATTGGCCTGAGGGCCCTGTACCAAGACTGTGCCATTTAAGTAGACATTAATGATGGTCTTAGAGGAGTGCAAGGGGGCCAGGAGGGCCTCCCCCGGTTGCCATCATTAATGGAAGAAGAGGAAAAAGGAGAGACAACAGAGATAATATGGGGGGTCCGTAGGCCTGGAGAGGGAACGATAAAGAGTATGTTGGTAAGGGTCTGTCTGGAGGAAGCACTGGTATAGGTATCAGCGATAGGGAGGCCTGGGTTGGAGACCAGGATGTCCCTTTTAAGCTTCCTCCTGCCAGGGTTAGTGAGAGGGATTGGATAGTCGATAGAAAAATAGTTAGAAAAGATAGGTGAGACAGAGAGCACCATAGGGGTTGCGAGGAGGAAAAAGGGGGGGCTAAGGAGAGGAGAGCCCAGGTGAGCAAGGGGGAGGGTAGGTCACGCGGGGGGGCAGACGGGAGGAAGGCATGGGGGGACACGAAAGGGAGGGGGTACAACAAAGAACAAGAACAACAGACCTATGAATCAGATGCAGTATAGAACTATCAGAAAGAAAAGAGCACAACAGTGAACCTAGAGGTAGAGAATGCAGATGTAGTACAGAACCAAGGCAAAGCACAAAGCACAACAGGGAACCTGGAAGTAAAGAAAGCAGATGCAATGCAGGACCAAAAATAAAACACAGAGGTCAGCAGGGAACCTAGAAGTGAAGCATGCAGGCAATTGCAATGTGATGCCACAAACCGTGGATAGCAACACAATATCAAGAACCGTTAGCAAACACAAAGTCAATACAGTCAACAAGGTACCGAACACAACAGGAACCTAGAAGAAGAATGCAGGCAATGCAAAGTAATGCCAGAAAAAACTGTGAAGCATGAGCCAGTGTCAAACTAGTACACACTAGATCAAAGAGGGAAGGGCTGAGATGCAAGAGGAAGGAAGGGAAACGCAGGAGGGGGAGGTGAAACAGGATGCGTGGACCTACAATGCGAGGGAGCGCACGTGGCTAGAGAAGCAAGGGAGCGCACGCGGCCAAGTTTTGTGCGCCATGTTGTGGGCTAAGTATTTGAGCACAGCACAATACAACACACACATATTCGATTTCCCCAAAAGGGGGAAAAAGGCTAGGTTTTTGAGTACAGCACTATACAACACACCCAGATTCAACTTTCCTAGAACGGGAAAAAGGCTATGTTTTTTAGCCCAGCACAATACAGCACACACAGATCCGACTTTCCCAAAAGGGGAGGAAAGGCTATGTTTTTGAGCACTGCACAATACCACACACACAGATTCGACTTTACCAAAAGGGAGAAAAAAGGCTCTGTTTTTGAGCACAGCACAATACAACACATCCAGATTCGACTTACCTGATCAGTCGCAGCAGGTCGACGGCTGCAGACTAGGTGCTACCAGGACAAAGGGAGGGGGGAGCGGGCACACACGCACACACACACTGTGGCACGAGAATAAAACCATTGCAAATGCAAAACTTACTGTGCCATGGAGCACCTGTCCTCACCCCAGCACCGGAGAAGTTGACGTTGGGGTTGCATGATGATGGTGGGGATGGCCTGTTGGGACAGAGGGAGAAAAGACATGTTGCTGCATGCTTACCTGCTGTCTGAGCAGGGGTTCGGCCCCTGGGCCCTCCTGGTCCGAACAGGAACAGGAATTGCCCTTTTCTTCATCTGCCCTTTGCTTCGGGTGCCCTTGATCTAAGAGTTAAGAGCAGAAAGGAAGAGGCAGGGCTAGGAAGGTGGGTGGGGCTTAGGCCAGGTCAACTAGATCCACTTGCACCTGCTCCCCATCTGCAAAGGAAAAGAGTCTGGAGGGCTGCTTAAGTAGGAAAGTAGAGCGCCAACCAGGATGGCACCAACGTTTAAAGTGATTGTCAGGTGGGCAGGGCTTAGGCCAGTTGACCGTGGTCCACTTGCACCTGCTCCCCATCTGCAAAGGAAAATAGGCTGGAGGGCTGCTTAACTACAGAAAAAGAGCGGCAACTAGGAAAACACCAACAGCCTATACTTGTTCCTGCCTATACTTGTTCCTGCTCCCACTGCCTATGTTTGTTTTAGGAGTGTTAGCAGAGTGTTTGGTGCCTGTGCCTGGAAGCTACCCTGCTGGACCCGAGTATCTTTTCTCTTTCCACTGCCTGGAGGTGGTGCCTGGAGGTGGTGCCTGAACATAAGCTCACTCTAGACGCGGAGCGTCCGCGGAGTGTTAGCAGAGTGTTTGGTGCCTGTGCCTGGAAGCTACCCTGCTGGACCCGAGTATCTTTTCTCTTTCCACTGCCTGGAGGTGGTGCCTGGAGGTGGTGCCTGAACATAAGCTCACTCTAGACGCGGAGCGTCCGCGGAGTGTTAGCAGAGTGTTTGGTGCCTGTGCCTGGAAGCTACCCTGCTGGACCCGAGTATCTTTTCTCTTTCCACTGCCTGGAGGTGGTGCCTGGAGGTGGTGCCTGAACATAAGCTCACTCTAGACGCGGAGCGTCCGCGGAGTGTTAGCAGAGTGTTTGGTGCCTGTGCCTGGAAGCTACCCTGCTGGACCCGAGTATCTTTTCTCTTTCCACTGCCTGGAGGTGGTGCCTGGAGGTGGTGCCTGAACATAAGCTCACTCTAGACGCGGAGCGTCCGCGGAGTGTTAGCAGAGTGTTTGGTGCCTGTGCCTGGAAGCTACCCTGCTGGACCCGAGTATCTTTTCTCTTTCCACTGCCTGGAGGTGGTGCCTGGAGGTGGTGCCTGAACATAAGCTCACTCTAGACGCGGAGCGTCCGCGGAGTGTTAGCAGAGTGTTTGGTGCCTGTGCCTGGAAGCTACCCTGCTGGACCCGAGTATCTTTTCTCTTTCCACTGCCTGGAGGTGGTGCCTGGAGGTGGTGCCTGAACATAAGCTCACTCTAGACGCGGAGCGTCCGCGGAGTGTTAGCAGAGTGTTCGCAGAGAGGGCGCAGAAGGCGACATGGACATAAGACAAACAGCGTTAAACCACCCAAAGAAACAAGCACCTCATACACGGAGCCGCTCAAAAATGACCGATGCCTTGTATGAAGTAGACGAGGCGCCTTACCCTGTGCCTTCTGATGAAACGCAGATGGACAAAAACAACACTCGGAATGAACATGTCACTGGCTTCGGCATGCCAATATGCAATGGACCCCAACGCGTCAGCGTTGAACACAACAGAGAGCCAGAGGATACTATCTCCGCACCCGCAGCTGGCCTGTCAGAAACAGGTGCCCTGCGGCTGGCGGCTTCTCCCAATACGGAAACTGCGGTCAATGGATCAAAAGGTACGTGCCAAACAACCTGTTCCCCAGTTTCGAAAAACTTTAAGGCCTCCTCCCTTACGAGGTGCCTCCCCTCACCAGCGGCTGCCGTGCAGCTCGTTGAGTCTGGAGTGGCTTCGCTGGCCCACTGCTCCGGCCGCTCGCTGCAGGGGGCGGGTGGAGGTGCCTCTGGGAGTGCGGCCGGTGTGTCGGGGGGTTTTCTGGAGCCGGTGAGCGGGCCTCCCCTGCCGGGGGTTTGTGGGGAGTACGTCCTCAAGACCCTTGGTGCTAAGGTAGCTGTGTGCGCTCAGACAGGAAGGTCGAATGACCGCCCCCCGATCACTGGTGGAGGTGGTGCGGTGGGGAGAGAGGGAGTGGGCGTGGCCAGAAGGGCTGTGTGTTTGGACGATACACCTACTGACTCGCGGATCGGAGATACGGCCCCAACAGTGTCGCAAATGGAAGAGGACAGGATTCAAACCTTCGTAGGAGTCGAAGAGACGGAGAGCGTGGGAAAATTTGTTTTCTGCGCACCACGTGAAGAAGCCTTTTTCACGTTTTCACAAACACAGCTAAATAAAGGAACTGAAGAGTTATGTGAAAGCCCAACTTCTCCTGCATATGTGGATGCCATGGGAGACCTCTGGAACGACAATGAACTTTCCCCGAACCCCCGTTCTTCCACTAAAAAGCAAAGTCTGGCTCTCTCTCAAAAAGTCCACGCCCCCCTGACCTTTGAAGAGCCCCCGATTCAAAAAGGACAAAACCAAAACTGCAGCTTAAAGCAACCAGCAAAATCAACCATGTGCAAAAGCATTAAATCAACAAGCCCACCAGCCGCAAAAAAGGACTCACTCAGAGCAAATAAAAGCCATACTCAAAAAAATTTTACTCAAAAGAGCAAAGCAAGAGCAAACTCTCTCACGGACATAAAATCAATTAGATGGCACTTTAATAAAAAAGACCTCGGAACAGCAACAAAGGTAGCCGGTATCAACGGAGAACAATGTTCAATGACAGCTGCACTAGAAGTCACTGACCAAGAATTACTTCAAGCGTCTGGAACCGGAGAACCAGTTGCAAGCGTAACGAACCAGACATCAGCAAAAGATGGAGACCGGAGGAGTCTTCTTTCAGAGAATCACAGTCCATGCAATCCTGCTCGCATAGAGCTACCGCAAACTGTAGCTGGTCCAGTCCCCAGCCAAGACTGCTCCTCGAAGCCACAAGACGCACAAAATGGAAAAACACCAATCATTTCAACTACAGAAGTTGAGGCCCTGGTGGTGTTTATCAGCCCAACAAAAACCTCAACTCCTCACCCAAATAGATCGAAACGAGGTTTGGGAGAAGAAGTAAAAACTCCAGCTAACTTCAAAACAGCCCCAGAAATAAAATCTAAATCTTTATTGACGCAGCCAAGCCAAATGAAAGAGTTCTACAATGAATTGCTGTTCTCAGCTACAGCAAATACCAGTTCGCAGAAACAAGCAGGGCAAACGAAAAGAAAGGACAGTGACATCGAGCCAACCACAATTGAAAGTACAGATGACGAAAACGATATTCCGCCTGCCAAAGCGTCTTCAAAGCGCAGTCAGGCAGAGATTGCCTATGACAAAATTGCACCAGCAATATTAAAAGCAAATGCAGAAGCCTGCGCTAACCTGCAAGCTGCAGTGGGATCTATGATGACAATAACCATGGCACCTTTCCTCAAATTATACGAAGTACTTTATGAAAACTACAAGGATCAATCAACTCTTTTGGCTCTAATTCAATCCAAATTAATATACATAGAATCGTATATTGCGACTATTAAAGAAAAGAGAGCAAGAGAGGAAGAAACAGAACATGTTATTTTCAAAACTCTCATCGATCTGATGAAAGATGCCAGAGAAGACAAGAAGGCGTTTCTCCACTGTTTCAGTGATACAATAACAATGATGAAACCGGATGTACTCAGGTATCAAGGCCAAACTATGGAAAAATATACGTCCACAGAAAACGCATGGAGTTGTGCGAACGAAATTGATAATATGTCAGATAAAACAGCGGTTATTGACAGTCATCCAGAACTGGTGAGGCCGGAGTCATCAACGGGACAACAAAACACCACCTGTAAAGAAAGACCCGTGAATGCCCCAGCAACTGGTCCTGCTGCACAATCGGATATACAGGATTTGATAATAAATCCATTGACAGGCCATGTTGACAACTGTCCTAAGGTAGATAAAAATAAAGCTCTATTTCCTTTATTTGCCACAGAAAGCCCACTTGCAACAAAGGAAAAGGAAACGGGTGGCCAACCCAAACAAACTGCTGTGAAATTCTCCAAAAAAAAGGAAATTGCTTTGGGGAAAACAGCTAAGAAGTTAAAAAATCTTCCATTGCCAAAACACACCTCGGCAGAAGGAACCCGTTACTTCATTCGTAATTTGAAACCTATTGGAACCTTGCCGCATAATGTTGAAAGAAGTTTTCAACTAAATGGCTCACAAAAATGCCAAAACTATAAAAATCGAGAATTCGTTCCAAAACCGATAACTGTAGATACAGAGGAAGACGAATCAAATACTAGCGAAGACATAGATGCCCTCCTGCAACTCTCGGTCCACGAATGCGACAGATCTGTAGACTCTGCCAGTCAAGAAGACCTAGTGAACGCCGACCAACAGGACGACGAGAACGAGGAATTAAATCACAGCGAGACCCAATCACCAATTTTCAAAACTTTACAGGAAAAAAGAGATTTGCTGGAACGCAAAAGTATAAACGAAATGAGACAAAAACAATTATTGGACGCTATGTTGGACCATTCAAATCAGGAGAACCAGAAAAAGAAAGATCTGCCTCGACGAGAAACCATAAGGAAAGAAACAAAAAAACAATCTGATCGACTCGTGCGGAATGCGTCCACGGAAAAGCGAGGTAAAAAGGAGGAGAAAGGCCATATAATCATAGTCGAACGAGTGTTGAAAGCTAGAGATGGTCTGATCTTAAATAGATCAAATCTTATGAGACTTTTGCACAACGTACCACAACTACGAGTCATTGAGCCTAAAGACATCAAGATAGTGGCTTTTCCTAAAGAAGACGAAACCGATCGAATTTGCCTCCATCTGTTTTCAAAAGCAATCATGAATCTTATTTGGTTAGCTGCCGATGCACTCAGATCCCTTGGCTTTGACATCAAATCGGTTGAATCTAAAAACCAAGACCAAGGATTAAATCAGTTGCATAATTTACCTCGGTCCCCGAGCCACTCTCCATCAAGGGCCGCCCTGACAACAGACGATTTGAATGCAAAACCAATAAGGTTCTCTCCAACAATTTTGCGAGGACCCACCGCTCTCAGAATGAGAATAAAAGGAAACGTAGGATGCAAGGCGCTGTGTCCTTTAGCTGGTAGCGAAGCAGCTCTTGTGACAAAAATCGACACAACTAAACCTTGGAATTGGCTCGCTGGAACATTATCCACAAAAAACAACCTTTAGATCGACTGCGGAGACGTCTCAAATAACCTGCGAATAGTGTCATGGAATACTCGTGGGCATCGACATCTGCTAGATCATCTGAATAAGGAATTACAATCGTCAGACATTATTTGTATCCAAGAATGCTGGCTTTTAGAACCCCCAGTCATGGGGGGGTCCACATGTTTACTTAACAAAGGATATAAAGGTCTGAAAGGGAGACCTTCCGCAGGACTGTTGACAGTGATAAAAAACGAATACAAAGGAAATATATTCCGGGTTATGACTCCCTCACCACTTATACAAATAATCATAATTCAAGAGTATAACGGAGGCTTTCATCAATCCAAGAAGCATTATCAAATTATTATTAATCTTTATTGGAATCCTAAAGCTAAGGATGGAGAGAAGTTCCTAGGAACTGTGCTTCAACACATTGACGAACTGAGAGCTGAATTTGAGAAACCCACATTAATCATTTGTGGTGATCTCAATATAGACTGTATAAAGAAGTCTCATGTTGAACAAAGAGGAGTCTCACAACAGAGAGCAACGCGTACGAAAAGATGGTTAGCGGAGATGAATAGTCGAGACCTCTTGCAGGTAAATGGAAATGTGAACGGCGACCGACAAGGAGCAGTCACATGGGCTTCATATAATCAAAACGCAACCCTTGACTATTTCTTTGTGGATAGAGAAACGTTCAAAACAATCTCTTCGCTGAATATAATTCCAACAAGCAAAAGCGACCACAAAATACTTCTCCTTACGTGTGTACCTACAATCAAACCACAGGAAAGTGCATCGGCCTACCAAAAAAACTGGCCTTACAAGGTTGAAACGTACAATGGCCTTAATAGATTACGAATAGCACCAAAAATGACATCGAAGCTCAAAAAAACCATAGAACGCTGGAAATTAACAACTAACATGGGAGTTGAATACGAAACATGTCTTTCCACCTTCAGAGTAAAATTGGGCCACAAGATACAGCCAAAAATTCCTCGACTGCATAAATATAACTCTGAACTGGCTGAAAGAAAATCAAAGCTAGCAATAAAGATAAGAGCTCTAAACAAACTGAACACCGAGGGGGCATGCGAAGAAAGGGCAATGTTAAAAAAAGCCTACCGGAATTGGGCCAAATCTCACAGGGCCTTACTGTTTCAAAGAGACTCTGAAGTGATGCTGTCAGCTACCGCCAATAAAAACGCTAAATTCATGTGGGCCCTAATGAATCAAACAAGCGTACCACAAGGAATAGAACAGATAAACCCGATCCATGAAGAAAAATGGATCCAATATTTCCAAAAAGCGTATAGCCAAGAGATGCTAGAAGAGGCTCAGACGCAAATAATCACGGACAAGACTCCTTGGAACATTCCATTCGAGAAATCGGAAATCATTGTACTAATCAACAAGGCAAGCAGTTCGCGGGCACCTGGGCCCGATGGCCTAACAAACGCCATATTAAAACAATCACCTGAAGTGTGGGCCGACATGTGCTACGTACTGTTTGAACGAATCATCAAAATTAAACAAATACCGGAATCTTGGACTAAAGCGATTATTATTCCCATTCACAAAAAGGGAGATAGATGCAAGCCTGAGAATTATCGTCCAATATCTTTGTTGGACGTAATAGGCAAAATATTTGCAGGTATCCTCTTAAAGAGATTAAAGGAATGGATCATAGACTCAAGAAACTACGACCATCGGCAGACAGGGTTCGTTGAAAGAGTTGACTGCGGGCTAAATCTGCTCATACTCAACCTATTAAAGGCTAAAATCATCTGCGAAAAACAGAAACTTTACCTGGCGTGCATAGACATGGCTGCCACTTTTGATAAAGTGGATAGACAAATCCTGTGGAAAAAGCTAAAGCAAAGGGGATGTCCTGAAGATCTCGTGGCCGCTATTAAAGCCATGCATACTGACACATGTATCCAAGTAAGGTTAAACCAAAAAGGTAACTTAACCAAACCGATCCCGACAACAAGAGGCCTAAAGCAAGGGTGCCCTATGGCAGCAATCCTTTATAACTTTTACATTCTGGAGATAAAGGACCGGCTTGTCATACCGAGAGGCTGTTCGCCTAAAATAGGCACCTCAGCAGTGGGCCATCTGTTGTACGCAGATGATTTGATCATCATAGATAAGACCCCAATCGGTTTGCAGAAAAAACTGGAAGCCCTAGAAACATATGTCAAAGAAAATAATCAAGAAATAAATCCTGAAAAATCTGAAATCCTAATAATGAAAACATCAAGAGCCAGAGAGAAAAAGTCTTTCAAATGGTATGTCGGGAATAAAGTTATTCCAATAACAACGAGCGCAAAATATCTGGGAGCAATAATAAGTGCAGACTGGAATGACCGACCGTGGATAGAGCACATAATGCGTAAAATGAGTCAACTAACGGCACAAGCGCTTATATTGAAACAAAAATTCGGAAAGTTTTCGATCCAACCAACAGTTGACTTTTATAATACAAAAGTTATTCCGTCTGTTGCTTATGCCGGAGACACAGCACTCAGAATACCATCAGAATTCTGGGGTAAGGTCGAAGCTACATTTTGGAGAAGACTAATGAGACTACCTCAATGTGTCCCAATGATTATAATACGACATGAACTGGGCTTGTACTCCTTGCAGGCCACAATTATATGGAAAGCCCTATTAACATTCAGAAAGACACTAATCAAAGACTGTCCACCTCAATATGAAATCTTAAAGGACGAAAACATAAAAGCGCAATTCTGGCCACTGTCTAGTTGGAAAGAAAAATGTAAAGATCTCTTACAGAACTTAAATATGCCTGAGGACACACTATGCAATAACCCTAAAAGGGTGAAGATTGCGTTACTGTGTGCTGACTGGGATAAAACAGAAACTGCTCGCGCCAATTCCAAATCTCACACTCTCTCAAACAATCTCAGATCAGTACCAAAAACTCTACCTAGCTACCTGAAAAAGAGTGAGAATCCTATTCATCGGGATCTAATCTTACGATTTAGATTAAATATCCTAAGAACAAAAACAAATTTGAAAAAATACGGCATAGTAAGTGATAACATGTGCCGGCTCTGTGAGCAGGAAGTGGAATCTCTAAAACACTTAATAATGTTCTGTCCTGAACTAAGATTAGCAAGAGATTTATTCCTACACCCAGCATTAACTCCAACGTGCGGGGTGGATTCTGATTTCTGGTGGGAAACTTTGTACGTTAACCCTAATCAGAAAACCACGAGAGCTCTTGGAATTTTTCTCCAAACGATGATGGTCAAATTGGAAAACAAACAGGAATTACACAGTGAAATAGAAAAGGATCTCACGACGAAGGAAAAAGAATAACCTTTGATATATGTCTACACTTAGGCCAAACCAAAGAGGACTTGAATAAACAATTAAAAAGTGGCAAGTATGGGAGGAAATGCAATAGAAATATAAGGAAGACTTCAAGATATGGTTTGGCTTTGTAAGTGAGCGAAACAAGCAAAAGTTTGTATTTATTTACTCTATATGCTTAATAAAAAAAAAAAAAAAAAGAAAATCTTTCACCGTCATATGGAGTTTAACGTTTTCAAATTTAAATAACAGGGACTCGAGGAGAATTGAGTTAGATTTTGTTTCAAACTTTAGACCCACGTTCAGACGCACCAATATGCACAGTACATGTTTTATTTCAATGAGTGAATTTGCAACTGGAATGTCAACCCCTATATTAGAGGAAAATGGAATGTCAGACTTCCTCTCTGGTTTAAAAGATGTTGATGAGTCAAAGGAGGAGATTGAAGAATCAAAATCATAGCATTGTTGGGGATCTGGCGGGTTATCATCCCAAATATGGGTCTCAAGAGAAGGATTATGGCCCTCAAGCACCAATTGTGGTCTTAATGTGTAGTCAGTCGCTGCGGGTGGAGCCGATACTTCCTTATTTTCACTTAACCCCGTTCCCGGACAAGTTCTAATAGTCCATTTCCCTTTCAATGAAAAAAGGTCTTCAATTGTGTTGCAACTGGCTTTTGTCTGATGGGTAGGTAAATCTCCCAAAACGGGGGCCAATGTTGACTCTGTTTGACCCGCCGAGGGATACACAGTTTCAGTATCCACCTGAGGAATCGCACACGGTATACACACCAGCGATGGCGGGAGCAGCAGATTCATAGCTTCGAGCATTTCCTCATCAGATACAAAGTTCGGGGGCGACACACAAGACATTATAATTTTGCCACTCTGTACATGCATACGAGATGGTCACAAACAAGAGGAAATTACTATGTTCATCGGTTCAATGCACTTACTTCAATGTATAATCTAGTAGGTATCTGTAACGCGTCCACAAGCACAAGCTGCACACTGCCACAACACCAAAACACACTGCCTTGCGATAGTAGAGACACTCAGTAATCCACGCACAAGGGAGCCTGCAGAGTCTATCCTTCACTCTTCACTTCACCAAAACATACTGCACACACTGTGCGCTCCGTGTATGTTGCAGTCTTTAAGCACCGCCTCCTGGCAGTGAACAGGATAATAGAAAGACTCAATAATCCATGCTCAAGGAATTACTGATGAAGCAGGCAAGGTGGTCCTGTGAACGCATCATTAATGAGACACAGACAGCGAGTTAGAAGTTTAACGTACACATTTTCATTAACTAAAGAAGAGGGTTGGGAAAATGCCTGAATTGCCCTCAGCTACGGTGGAATTTGCCTACCTAAATGAAACTAATGATAGTCTGTGTCAGGAAGTCCAAAGCAAATGTCTGTCTGTGTCCAAAACCTATACTTGCCCTCACATCTAACTGATACAATGTGTAAGGATGTCAGCATCAGATGGGAAGTGTTCCAAATAATAGTTCAGAGCTTCTTCCAGCTCTTAAGTGGAAAAGGGTTTTCCCTTCCCCATGATTCAAATAGTTCACTTTACAACAAAGGGGTTCTCTTCCCCTGATTGTCTAGTCTCCCAATGTTTCAAAACAACACAATCCCTTGGGCTAGTTAATGTTCCAACATAACACAGTTCCTTGGGATATTTCCCCAGCTCTCAGAGTTTGGTTACTTATTGTACAGGAAAGTGTTTCAAAGCGCTCAAGGAGGGTGTGATCAGGGAAAGAAATAACACTCGCTCAGAGCCCTTGAACTTCTGAGACGATAATAGTCTGCACAGGCAGAGTAAGTGCGTAAAATACATTTAACAGTTGAGAAACAGCAAATAGGCGTGACGGCAATTCTGCAGTTTTACCAGTGCAAATAAGGGGAGAAGACATGGAAGAACAGACAGACGATCTTCAGGCACGATGCATTTGGATTATGCAAGTTCATAGACAGTAACAGGGAGGGGGAAGTCCAAGTGCACCCAGTCGGTGGAGATTGGGTTAAGTGCAGAGAGAGAGCCACTCTCTTGGATTATTTCTAAGTGCCGTGAAGGTGGGTGTGTGTAGGGCCCTGAGGCAAGTGCGAAAGAGGACTGGCGGGGGTGCCCGGGACCAGTGAGACTCCGATGTACACCAGATGACCAGTCAGCAAGCTGTAAGGAGGAGGAGGGAGAGATGGATAGAGCAGAGAGCTAGGTTAGCAGGTTAGATGGAGAGTGAAGGAAGAGGAGAAGAAGAAGGTCTTGAGGAGTTTCCGGAATTTAAGAGGGTCGGGCTCAAGACGCAGGACGGCAGGGAGGCTATTCCAGAGGGAGGCACCTGCTGAGGATAAGGATCTCCCTCCAAATCTCTGCTTGGAGAACCGGCTCACTCGCAGAAGGTTGGAGGTAGATGAGCGGAGGGCTCATGAAGGACAGTATTTAGGTAGGAAGGATTGCAGGTAGCTAGGTCCCAGGCCCCAGAAAGCCTTGTGGACAATGCAGAGGGTCTTGTACTTGACCCTTGCAGCCACTGGGAGCCTGTGAAGGGATTTCAGTGTCGGAGAGATGCAGTCCCTGGGCTTCAGGCCAAGGATAAGTCTCGCTGCTCTGATCTGGATGAGTTGCATAGGGCGCACGGCAGATGAAGGAAGGTTGAGGAAGAGGCTGTTGCAATAGTCCAGCCCAGAGAGAACCAAGGCTCTGGCGACAGTGAGCTGCTGGCGGAAAGTGAGAAAAGGTAGAGTAGCTCTGAGGAGGAGTAGCTGATAGTTAGACTTTTTAGAGATGTCAGAGATGAGAGAGGAGAAGGAGAGACTGGAGTCAAAGATGACCCGAGGTTTTTTGCCTCGCAGGTGGGTGCAGGCGCAGTGCCAAGGGAGGCCAGCCAGAGTGAAAGTGGAAAAGCAGGAGGAGGGGTCCCAGTGCGAACGATCTCAATCTTACTGGCGTTGAGGCAGAGGTCGTTTGCAGCACACCATGACTCAATAGCAGACAGACAGTCAAATATGCGCGAGGAGGAGGAGGCGGTTGAGGGTAGCCTGAAAGATAATTGCGTGTCATCCGCGTAACACTGGAAGTTGGAGGTGAAAGTGGCAATCATAGGTGCCAAGGCAGCCATATAGACATCGAAGAACCAGGGGGAGAGGTTAGATCCCTGGGGAACGCCACAGGTTGAGAGAGCAATAGTCGAGAGAAAGGCTCTGAGTTGCACCTGGGACGGGCGGTCGGAGAGAAAGGAGATTAACCCCGGTAGAGCCTGACCTGTGATTCCCAGGGTGTCACGGAGACGTGCCATCAGGATGTTGTAGTTAACCATGTCAAAGGCAGAGGAGAGGTCAAGGAGAATGAGGACAGAGGGAGTGTTAGTGTCAAGATTTGTGAGCAGGTCTTCACAAGTGTTCAGAAGAGCAGTTTCCATGCCTCTGGATGCTCTAAAGCCAGACAGATGGTCATGGAAGCAGGCAAAAGATTCGATGTGGAGGGTCAGCTGAGTGATAGCCAACTTCTCCAGGAGTTTGCCCAAAAAAGGAGTGATGGATATAGGGCGGTAGTTTGCCGGAATGGAGGGGTGGGCAGAGGGTTTCTTGAGCAAAGGGTGCACAAGGGAGTGCTTAAGGGCAGTTGGGAAAAGTGGAGAAGGAGAGATTGCATAGATCAGCCAAGGCTGGGTCGAGGGAGTCAACATTGTCCTTAATGGATTTTAAGGGGCATGGGTCCACCTCTTTGGATGAAGCCTACATAGACCGGATTTATCTGGTGACCTCATCAGGTGTGACGGGTGAGAGATAAGAGAGGGTAAGAGGAGGGGGGCCAAGGGAGGCTCTGGTGTTGGTGTATGCTGTGGAGTGGAAGAGAGGGAGGAAAGGATGTCTTGGGTTTTTGTGATGAAGTGTGCAGCAAGGGCCGAGCAAAGGTCCTGGGTGGATGTGACAGAAGAAGAGGCTGCTGCAGGACTGGCCAGTTCCTTGCAGACTTTGAAATGTTCGGCCGTGTTGTTAGATGCTGCGGAGATGCAGGCTTGAATAAAGGGTCTTTTCTTGGAGCGGATGCAGAGTCGATATTGTCTTTGAAGGAGGCTATAGGCCAGTTTGTCAGATGGTCCGCCCGATGAGTTCCATTTCTGCTCATGTGCCCTACATTTGCGTTTAAGGGCAGCAAGATCGGAGTCGTACCAAGACTTGCACTTTTTGGAAGGCTTCAGTCGGACCATCATGGCAGGGGCAAGAGTGTCAAGAGTGTTGAAGATATGGGGCCTCATTACGAGTATGGAGGCAGCCATGCCCTTGATAACCGGGTTCCAGGTCCGGGTCCTCCGAAGGGGACTTACCGGGCCATTCCGACCTTGGAGGGCACGGTAAATACCTTTCGCGGGACCCGAACCCGGTACTTCCCCATTCCCATTTCAGCCCCCATAGGGCTCATTGGGAATGGGGAGGGTGCTAACAACGGGCCCGTTGCTAACGAGCCCGTTGTTAGCACCCGCTACTGCTAGCGGGTCCCGCTAAGGATGTCTGGTCAGACCAGGCGTCCTTAGAGGGTCCCGCTGCAGACCTCGAAATAGGGCGGCCCGGAATGAACGGGGCCGGACCCTTACCGGCCCCGTTCATTCCGTGGCCGCCTGCCTCGTAATGAGGCCCATAGAGAAGTTGAGGTTAGCGAGGGCTGTGTCATGGTGGGAGTCAGCCGCATGAATGGGAGGAAGAGAGTATGTGGACGCAAAGGCAGCCCCTGCCACTTTTTTCATGGGTCTGGTGACTTTGAAGCCGAGTGGCAGTGCCGGGTGTGTTGCTGCAAGAGGAGAGGAGAGCGTCAGATGAGTTGAGAGAAGAGAGTGGTCGGTCCAGGAGAAAGATGTAGTGAGAGGGATAGAGAGATGGATGTCAGTAGAGATGAGAACATCCAAGGTGTGGCCCACGGTGTGCGTGGAGCCAGAGGGTAGGATAGATATGGAGAGAGAATCGCATAGGTTGCGGAAAGGTCCTGAGGAGTCAGGAGAGTCCAGATGGATGTTGAGATCACCCATCAGGAGTAGTTGAGAGGAGGAGAGTAGAGAGGAGGCCAGGTCAGCCCATTCCAAGAGGAAGAGAGTGGACTATTCAGGTGGCCGATAGAAGGTGGCCAGAATGAGAGAAGATTTAGGGGAGAGTGAGAGTCTGCAAACTAGGCACTCGAAGGAGGAGTAGGCCTGAGTAGGGATGATGGACACAAGTATCCATTCTGGGAAGATAAGCGCCACTCCCCCACCTTTCTTCTTAGGCCTAGGCACAGAGAGGATTTTGTAGCCTTCAGGGAGGAGTGTGTCAAAGCTTGTGACAAAGCTCTCCTTGAACCAAGTCTCCGTGAGGGCGGGCACATCAAGATCCATGAGTTTAAGAAGGTTGCAGATGTCAGACGAGTGTTTGATGGCAAAGCTAGTGTTGAGAGTGGCAATGTGGAGCAGCTTGCCATCTTCGAGGGTCTTCTTCGGGGGTGCACAGGGGACAGTGGTCCCACCTGAGGGTGGTGAGAGGGTCAGAGGGAAAGTGGAGGATGATGAAGGAGCCAAGGCCGACAAGGGGGCCAGGACAGTGCGGGCAGGGTGAGGGTGCCTGTACAAAGGAGGAAGGCACAGAGAACAAGGGAGCCTGTGCAGAGCAGAGGAAGAGGAAGGCACAGAGGGCAAGGGAGCCTGGCCGGAGGGAGAGGTGAGGTTAGAGAGGCAAGGGATGAGCCTGTCAAAGAGAAGAAGGTTAGGTTGAGGACCCTGAACCATGATGGTTCCATTGAAATAGACATTAATGATGACTTGTGACAACTTTATAAAGTTCAGCTCAGCAATCTCAGTTTGCACAGGTTTCCTCTATTAAAACACTCTCAGTTCACATAGGCTTCCTTTGTTCAATCGCAGTGTGGCTTTTCCTTAGGTGGGTGTATTCGGTCTAGGTGCAGTTGTCAGACCACCCGATCCACCCATTACAGGTCACTCAACCAACACACCTTACTTGGTTCTGTTTCTTCAACTTCCTTCAAATACTTTATTTCGATCCAATAAATAGATCATAAAAGTCAAACACAGATTTTACAGCATAACAAATCACACATTACATTGCAATACATATTTAAGACATTAATAAAACACTATCAAATGCGGCGCTGTTGTTCCAAAGATCAGAGGCCGCAAGTTTAAAAGCAAAATGGTTCTGTTTCATAGGTTTCTTGACACAGTTTCTGATTCACAATAAAGTTGACTCAGGATCCTTTCAACTGCCTTGAAGCTTTATGATCACAGATTTTGTTAACATTCACTTTTACAGTAGCTTTAATTTGCAAGACCAAAATAGGCTTTCCAATACCCTCTCCTGCTACGAAACAGGAGAGGGTATCCAGGCCCCCTTTTCACCCTGGCGGACTCACCCGCTTTCTTACGGTCGGATTTCACTTTCAGCGGCTTTAAGTTGACTCATCTCGGTTTACGGTCTGCTCGCGCTGGTCCCGTCTGGCGTCAGTGTTCTTCATGCTTCCTCGCTTCACCGCTGCTTACTGTGGAGCTCCGGTCAGCTACAGTCAGCAGTCCTGCACTGGTGAGTGTTCGGTAGCCTCCCCAACGCTCCTGGTACCTTCTCTCTGTGCAGCACTACTTTCTCCACTCTGCCTCTGACTGCCAAGAGCCCCTCTAGCTGGAGGGACCGGATCACGTTCTATTAACCTCCCAGCGTCTCGGGAAGGTGCCATCTCGCTGTCACGATATCTGCGCTGGAACACTCTTTCGCGATTGCAGAGCTTCCTCTGATACCTCTCAGATGAGCCCATTTTAAAGTTCCTAGCTCCATGATAATGAGCCCAACAACTAGACCGCTCATGTTTCTTCTTCCAGTCTTTCCTCTTTTTTTAATGGTGGCCTCCTCATCCCAGTACCTAAGTGGTGTATGTTGGGAGAAGGTTGGCTTGGCAAATAGGGAAGGGATTGATAATATCCTACAAAGACCTGGGGAATATTAGGTTCATTGGAAAGGGGAAATGGGGGATACCATGTCTCACCCAATGGTGCCTCATGCCCACTCCCCAAGTCTCCTCCACTCAGTTGATCCTCCCTCGCATATCCACCCCCAGGGTCAGACTCTGAAAGCGACAGCCTTCCCCTGGCCACCTGGGAGGAGGATATGTTGGGGAAAGAAGTGAGGAGGCCCTCAGATCCTCACATACCCTTCCCCTATGCAGGTTGGATCTGGATTTTTCACAGGGGAATTGAGAGGAAGGCAACATTTCCTTGATCTCGACCCTTTCGATGTTCCACAGTGAAACAATATGGTTGCAGATCCAAAGACCACTGCATAACTTGTGTGTTTGATTCCTTTCACTGGCTAATCCATACCTGGGGTGAATGATCTTAATGAGTCTACATTTCCTCCCTAACAGGTAGAACTTTAGATGGATAATGGCCCACACAAATGCTTCCAGCTTAATGACAGAGTAATGTTTCTCTCTCGGGAATAGTTTTCTACTTATGTAGAATATTGGGTGTTCCAGGCTGTAGTGATCTTGAGAATGTAAAGCTCCTAGTCCAGTTAGAAAAGCATCTATTTGAAGGATTAAGTCTTTTGAGCAATATACCATTTTTAAGATCGAGCTATGACAAAGGGTTTCTTTCAATGTTATAACAATTTTGATCTTCTTCCTTCCCTTTGATTTTCTGAGGTTCGGAATTTTTCAATTTGTGAGTGAGTCTAGAGGTTTGACTTGAAAAGTTAGGGATGAACCGTTGGTAATAGCCAATTAGTCCTAAGAAGGCCCTTAAATCTTTTTTTGTTCTATTTGTATCTAGGACTGCCTTAACCTTTTCTTGCTGTGGATGTACCATTCCCAACAAAAAATCTTAAGCACTTTACTGCGATTGAGATAGTTTGCATTTATTAGGATTTGCTGTTAATCCCGCAGTTATTAAGACTCTCATGATAGTAAAGAGGTGAGAGATATGATATTGCCAGGTTGCTCAATCCATCATAAGCTTCCCAGTACACTCTCATGCTAGGAAACTTATTCTCTTGCATACCGGCTTTTCTACTATTTTAGTTCTCTTGCTTAATTATGCTTGGCTCTTGGCAATGCTTGATTATTGAACTCTTAACAATGTTAACTTATTTGACTCTTAGTAATGCTGGCTTTCTTGACTCTTGGCAATGCTAGCATTCTATTCACCTTTTTCCTTATGTCCAATTCATATTTCCAAATCAAATCTCTCTTGATTTCCATTCACTTTTTCCTTATATTCGATTCATATATTCCAAACTAAATGGCTTTGGCCTCAAAACTGCAGATCCACTGTGTCCGGCCCCCTTTTCACCCAGGCGGACTCACCGGCTTTCTTACGGTCGCATTTCCGCTTTCGGCGGCTTTTCAGAGACTTGTCTCTGTTCACTGTCTGCTTGCGCCGGTTCCCTATAGCGCTCAGCATTCTTCACGGCTTCCTTGCAGTCCTGCACCAGTGAGCATTTTGTGAGCCTCTCCAACGCTCCTGATACCTTTGCTCTCTGCCGCACTGCTTTCTCCGCTTTGCTTCTGACTGCCAACAAGCCCCTCTTGGTCGCTGGACCAGATGATGCTCCATAAAGCTTTCAGCATCTCAGGAAGGTGCCTTCTCGCCACCACAGCTTCTGCCCTGGAACTCTCCTTCGTGCTTGCCATGCTTCCTCTGATACCTCTCAGCTGAGACCATTTTAAAGTTCCCAGCTCCATTATAATGAGCCCAACAACTAGACCACTCATGTTTCTTCTTCCAGTCTTCCCTCTGTTTCACGGTGGCCTCCTCGTTCCAGTATCTAAGTGGTGTATGTTGGGAGAAGGTTGTCTAGGAAAATAGGGAAGGGATTGATAATATCCTACAAAGACCTGGGGAATATTAGGTTTGTTGGAAAAGGGAAATGGGGGATACCATGTCTCACCTAAGGGTGTGCATCCCCACTCCCTAAGTCTCCTCCACCCAGGTGATCCTTCCTTGCCTATCCACCCCCAAGGTCAGCATCCAAAAGCGACAGCCTTTCCCTGGCCACCTGGGAGGAGGATATTTTTGGGAAAGAAGTGAGGACGCCCTCAGATTCGTCACAGTCCCTTTGGAATTTCATCTTCAGCCAACCTAACTCCCTGCCTTTCTCCTCATAGGTGTTTTCATGGTCTGAAGTACTCACAATATTCGTTTTCATCTCCCAGGACATGCTGGTCCGGCCCCCTTCCCTTCTGTATGGTAGAGATGAATGCTCATCAGGATCAGACAAGGACTGGCCTTCTGGATCAGTTTGGCTAAACCTGGGTAAGTGCAACTGCCTCATGTTCCCCTGTTCTTTATCGGTGGCATGCATGAGGTCAGTTCCCATTTGTACCTGAGAAGTTGTAAATAACCGACCAGAGGCCCCTGATTGGAGGGTCATCTCACCATGATCAGTGGACCTTGTCCCGTATCTCTCAGAGCCTGTTTATATTTTTCAATTTCATTTGTCAAGCTCTCACACCTGTGTCTCTCTTTCTTTGTTTCCTGTTGTTATTCAGAGAGCTGGCTTTTTAATTCGGTCACTAAGGCCTGATTAGTCTCAAGCACCCTGATCTGAGCTACAAACTGATCTTTTATTTGCTGCACCTCATGCTGAAGTGATTAATTCTCCCTCTATGAGCCTTGTATGCTGCATGCATATTCAAGGCGCTTTCACTTCAGGAGACTGATCTCTTTCTGTTTGAGGGTGTTACGCTCACCTGGTCTCTGCCGGGACGTTGGGGCATGGTTGCAGCCCTCCCAGGAAGTAGGACTCCCGATCTGCTTTCTCCCACTGAAAATAGGCTGTGAGCTGCTGCGATTAATTGGAACCCTGCTCCTGCGTAGATATGAGAGGACGTAAGTTTGCTGGCCTGCAAGTGAATTCCCTCTCAAACCCTTCCTCCCATAGCGTGGTGAGCATGCATTGTCCCAATAAGGCTCACCTGTAGATTATTAATGGTGAACTCTCCGTCCTGCTACTTCTGGCAGGGGCGCATGTAGAATGAGGACCGAGTTCCTTCACTGGTCCTTTATACGTGGTGTCCAGTCCAGCTGCGTTGATTCCACGCCTTTCTGGTAAGTGTATTTCTGTTTGTCTTGAAGTATTGGTATGGATTTGTTCACAGCCTGTTGTCTGCCCTGTAACAATGTCTATCTTTCTCCCAACTAGGTGTGATTGCGGTCCAGCAGAGCAACAGAGCCTGAGGTGGCTCCAGATGAGGAGCGGAGGATCCTGTGACAGTCCGGCAGCAGGTAAGTGAGCTTTTAAGGACAAGCGCAAAGAATTTTGCAAGCGCGACCTTAAACTGCAGGTTTGTATGTCTAACCTTGCCCTTTGTCCTTTGACAGGGTCCGCCTTCGTGGAAGAAGAAGATGTTGTGCTGTGGAGCACAGAGCCGAAGTCTTGCATGTCGAAAGATGAAGAAGATGTCGTGCTGCAGTGCAGAGAGCTGAAGTTCTGCGTGCCGGAGATGAAGAAGATGACGTGCCCAGAGCTGAAGTCCTGCGATTCGGAAGATGAAGAATGGATGCCAGGCTCAGCGGTGAAGAATGCTGGTGAAAGCTGACCTCCAGGAGGTAAGCGTATGGACCGGAGACTGTATTCCCATGGTAAGTCCTACTTAACCCAGTTGGCGGTGAGCGTTACGCTGCATGCAAATGCAGATTAACGCAAAGCGTGCGCCTTGGGTTTGGGCTGGCTTTTATAGCTGAGCTCTTAAAGCCACGCCCCCTAGCTCAGTTCTGCTTGCCACACCCTGCCACTCCTTTAAATTGCACGTGCAGTTTAAGATAGAAAGCCACACCCGGATTGATTGAACACAAGTGGAAAGTTCTTGAAAGCACTTCTGCCCATAATAAAAGAGTCTTGCTTATGTTTCTCCATGACCCTGGCGCCAAAGGCGCCAGGACTGATTCCAATCGGGCCCCCAGTGTATAAACGTCCCAAAGGGACGTGCGTGAACCATGGTGCCCCTTGCTCCCTCCACCTGATTGTGCAGCTCCTGTGATCCTGGGCAAGTGGTCATGACAGAGGGCCACAATGTCATCTAACAACCAGGGTCGCACTGGGACAACAAATAGGCCTGGGCACCAAAATAAAGTGGCCCACCCCTTGCCTCAAAAAAAAATGGCCCACCCCTTGCCTAAAAAAAAAGTGGCCCTCAAACCATCATCTGTGAATCGCGTCAATTCACAACTTTACAGAAAATGCTACTTATGGAGGGTTAATGGTGTTTGTTGCATGTTATCTTTTGTGTAAACGCTTGAGAAAGTGATCACATTCCTTTTGTTCTTTTTAGAAAAAACAACATCATCATCACATAGCTAAATACTATACTTATTTTGCAGCACCAGACTCAAGGCATGTCTACTAGTTGCCACCAGTAATGAAAATAGAGTTGCAGTTAATAAGCAGTAGAGCCAAATCATGACACCGGAAAGTACCTTGCCAATTGTATTTATGCTCAAATGTTATATTACAACACAACTCATAAAATAACATAACTTTGCATACTTACAGTTCTTTGACAGGGTCCACAGCCCTGAGGCGCAGGAGTGGCATGAACCAACCACCCCACTGTGGTTTTGGGACCTGCAAGTCTATGCTTAAACACGGCCCGCTACCCCAGCAGGGAAGCAGGGTTAGAGCGACGATGGTTGGATAGGAAGGGGGAAGTAGGAAAACTGGAGTGAGGTTTAGGGAGAGGTTACGGAAAGGTTGGGGATGTTAGGGTTCCGTTTTGACCACTGCGCACGCTTCAAGTGTGCTGTTACACTCATACAAACACACGTCCCTGCTTCTGACTCTACACACACATACAATATCAATATAGCAGTATACAAAGGCACAGCAACATAATAAGCACACATGAGGTAGTGCAGCACTTAGCAGAGGTTAGTTGTCACCCAGAGTGTCCCTTGTTGTCTCATGCGATTTTGTTGTGCCAGGATGTGTCGTAGTAGCTGTTCAAAGCAAGAGAGTGTTACAATTACTACACATATCAAACACAAGAATTAATATGGTACAAGCCACAGCAGTTACCTAACATTTGCTTTCTCTCAAAATAAAGCTAAATTGTACTAACTAGTCTTGATATTCTGGTCCAGCCTATTTACATTACCCTTCTACTCAAGCGTGGCCTTAGAAACCTGAAATAGAGAATACACCATCAAACAAGCATGAGCAGGTAGCTCTTTGAACATAAGATCTTACTAAGATATGCCTGCACATATTAATCAAAGAACCTTCCCTCCTCACCCATGATTCCTATAGTTGACTACTACACTTGTACCTTATGACTCCAACTTCCGCCCATGTCCACATTAGATATTACCGGACAACCTTGAATCTGCCTACTGTGGCTCTGTGAAAGGTTACCAGACTTGTACCTACATCCACCTGTCTTACGTTTGTTGTAATATGAATTACATTCAAGCAACGGAATTTCTTTTACTCATGATCCTTAGTAAAAGTATGATCCACACTGTGTAACCAAACTGTCAGCTCAATTATCGAATACTGACTGTAAGTAAGGCGGCTACTTGGATGTGTAACCTCATTCCATGCTTCCTCTGCTTTTGTACATATGTCACACCCAGGCTTTGAAGCAGTACCTTTGAAACACAATATAAAACTCAAATACTAATTTGCCTTTTAAGGATTTTGAGTGTCATGACCCTCGCCCAAAACACCCTCTGGCAAACCCATTAGGCAGGTGGAGTCAGGACTCGGGCCTCTAGAGCCTGGCATCCTCTTCAAAAGCCCTAAGGTGCCAGGCTCATACACCATGAACAACAATGTGCTTGGGAACTACTTTATTGTATTGTCAGCCAACATGGAGGCATCCGCATAGCTTGGTTCCTAAGAACCAAGATATGCGGTCTAGTTTTTTGGGTGTGGCAGGCCTGGAACTACTTTCCCTGGTACTACTTTACCTGGGCTATATAAACCACACCCTGACTGCAGAACATGCTTCGTGTTACTTTGCAGCTTGCAACGTGACGCTCACCGTGTCCAGCTAGTCCCTCGAACCTCGGAGAAGCAGAACTTGCAAGGAGACAAAAGGAACATCATTAGCAGCAGCATCTTACCTGCAGTCTTCATCTTTAAACACTTGCAGCTACTGAGAACAGCTTCCTCGAATCTGCACGCCTCCCGGACAGAACGACCTGAAAGAGGAAGATAGAGGCAACATTAAAGAAAGCTGTAGAGACATTTACAAATTACGAACTGCTCAAAAGGCTTACCTGGCTGGTCGCCTCTCGGCTGGCACCACTCCGGACAGTCCACTTGCACTGAAGAACACTGCAACCTACAAGGAAGGAAAACACAGGTTAGCAAAGGCAAGACTTCCCAGCGCTGCGCATAGCGCTTACTTACCGCATCATAGTGCTCTTAATGCGACACCATTTACCAGCGGGGCTCAACCAAGCCAGTTCGCCGCGCTGAAGCTCCGCATACCTAAGGGAGAAAGAAGAGACATTTTAAACAAAGAAAGGCCTGCAGGATAGCAACAAAACTAAAGAACAGAAACAAGACCTACCTGAACAATATCAAACGGGCCGGCATCAGTGAAGTATCTGGACCGCACACGCCCATGAAAGACAACGCGCCCCTTCAAAGAAGGCAGGACGGAGAGCACGCCTAATTCTACCACAAGGCAGAACCTTCCCCGCAGACCACATCAGGGCAAAGCTGAGGAGCATACCAGCGAGTAACCCAGCTGGGTGGCGTTCCTGTGGATACCATGTGAGCGTAACATTGAGTAGGCAAATGTCATACTCAATGTCTCCTACTTTAGCACTGCTAACATTACCATATAGGTGGAGAGCAAGATTGCAATATCATTTAATTGGCCTGTAAGGGATAATGGGTATGGACTATGCCAGGCATTATTCGTACATAGTATTAGAACAATGGATATTCAGACAGCTAGAATGCTTTTCACATATTCTGTGTCCTTTCCAAGTTTTCAGACTTGCATGGAGCATAGACCATAACCAATGATATGGTAACTCGCTGCTATAGAAAAACGGTTTCGCTGAGCACTTGTATAATCCTACAGAACAATATGAAGGCAGGGTATGTTGTAAACAATCTTGTATGCACTCCAAAATAATTGTGTACATGCAGAATGGTTACATTTTGTTAAACTACACATAATATCATGGTGAGGTTTTAAATATGTTTTGCTTGCAAAATATTGTGGTTATGCAAATATCACAGTGGGTGTTTTACGGCTACAAAGCCCTGTCAACCAGTATTGAAGGCTAGCCTAGGAGCCGAGGAGAGGTACAAACAGGAGGGTTTTGGATGGGAGGGTACAGGAGGATGAAGAAGAAATCATCAACTTTCAAAAGCCAAGTCAGATGTTTCGGCAGTACAGTACAGTGAAAGAAATGTGTTTGTTTGCGAAACTAAAGGAAACTCTAGTAACCGTTTAGGAAACTGCACCTTCTGTTTCTTTCTGCTCAGCCATTGAGGGCTTTACAATATAATCATGTGTTCTGAGTTTATTGCCTTGAGCATCCCCATGCATCTTGTTTAACTGATAACAGCAAATTGCAGAAGCGGAGTCCCTAGTTACAGAAGAAGGCACTCAATCTGATTTACCTTTGAGTATTGCTACTATTAACTTAAAGTGCAAATATATGCAATTTTCTTCAACGGCCCCATAAGAAACTTCAGTAAGAATTTTGTGTAGGCTGTGGTGAGGAAGGGTGGGCAACACTATATGCTGTATTATGTGCCCTGTCATTTCACTTCATATGTCAGGGTTACAAGCAGGGTTCTGAGAAGATTTTAATCCATACTTGCAGTCAAATTATTTTTACAGAGTAATAAAGTAACTAGCTTTGCCAGTATGGATACTTTATGGTTCTTAAACGCCCTTTCCCCTTAAAATGCCTCTTGAGACTGGCATATTATTAGAGTTCCTTCCTATGCAACTGCTATGCTGGTCCCTAACTAGAAAATATCAATGGCGCTTTGTGGGTAGAAGCAGGTGGTAGACTCCTTATGCTCATTGTTTTGCGTCTTTGTTGAACACATTTTCCTGTTTTTATGGAGAAAGAATTGATGGTATATATGCATCATAGCTGAAAGGATGATTTTGAGCAAGTGTTGTCCCAGCTCTGTTCACAGAACAATATAACGTTGATGGTTAGCAGAGGAACAAGGATTTCTGATCCTAATATTCTGTGGGGCAGTTATTCTGATTTAGTTGGCTCTTGAATTACTTCATTAAAGTGGCACATGAACTCTCATTGACATGTTTTCTGACACATTCCTTTTAGTTGTTGTTATTCCTTTTGCAAACATTGTATCCTGTATGGATCTTTTGACAGCCACTTCAATTATGATAAGTGATCTTTGTTTTCTCTAATACATATGGGGGTTTTTCCCAATGACAAACAAAAATCTGCATTGTCTCTGAGCAGTGTCGACAAATGAATAGCCACAACTAAACCAATTGTTTTTACTGAGCATACAATGCTTTTTGTACACTTATTTATTTTCTACATAGGAGTACTGTTGCTAGATACTGTGGCAGACATTGACGTCTTGGACTGGTTGATGAACACTCTTTATAATCACATGTAAATATATTTGTTTTTTTGTAGCCTATATGTTTGGGAAAGTGTTTAGGATGCACCTTTTACACTTCTTTATGAAAGATTACAGTGGCTGGGTGTGGAAATTCCCTTCCAAACCTTCTTCGGGATGATAGCTCACTAACTGTGCATGCTCACAAAGTGACTTAGCTCATAGTGATTTGCGCACATGGAAAATTATGTGTGCACGAAAGCCAACCATTTCTGCACTTAGAGAAAAATAATTAGAGGGAACATTGTTAGAGACCATTCACTTTTGTCTATTTAAGTGGAGGGGGGAATACACAGAAAGGGGGAGCGAACCCAATTGGTTCTCCAAACAGGCTGGGCCTGTGTGAAACAGGACTCATGTTCAATATTGCATATAGTCCTGGCCGTGTGTGTCGGCATGGTTCGTTCCATGGAGGCGCAAAAGGAAAACTGAAACAAACGCCTACCTGGATGTTTGCAAATAGTCCAGGGAGCTGGTGATGTTGCGGATAGAGGTGAATACTCTGCAGGTCCGAGCCTGTGGAAAGAATTAGCAGCATGGGGTAAGGCTGCCTGTGCGTTCAGTGGACCAATGTCCTAAAGAAAACTAAGGGTATGAATGGTATGGGAAGGCTCATACCTTGCTGTCTGTTACGGACACAACCGCTGCAGCCTGCTCACTGGGGACGCCGGTAGTGTTCTGAGCGGCCGCAGCAGGTTGTTTTCTTCCGCGTGTGATGCACGGGGGAGGCGTGGCAAAGCCCTGCCTAAAGCGCGTGGCCAATCGGGTGGTGCCAGCTCAGGGGTGTGACCAGCGCTGCTCCTATCAAGGTGTGCACGGTCGTGGGTGTGTGTGCACTGGACGACACCATGGGTCCAAAACATTTCACTAATTGCAATACCAAACGAGCGGTGTACATGATCACCTGTCTGTGCAATCTGCGCTACATCGGGATGACCGCCCATGAAGTCAAGAAACGAATGATCGAGCACAGATCATGTATTTGGACTAAAAAACTGTCAGCACCCATGGTCCCACATTTCCTGGCAGAAGGCCACACAGCCGAGACTTTCCAATGGACCATCCTGGAGAAGATCAAGCGCCCCAAACGAGGAGGGAATTTCCATGCAGTGCTCTTCACTCAAGAAGAAAAGTGGATTTTTAGTCTATTTTTAGCCACAAACCAGTGGCAATTCTCCAATACAGTAAGTGAGCACACCCAGTTTTAGATAGCATTTATCAGCTATGTAACTTGATTCTGAGCAGGTTCTGGATGTATCACTCTGCAACATTGCAATTAGAGGATAACTTACGCCCTTCTTGCAATGTTCCTTGTGTCTCCTATCCAGGATCCCATGCAGCCTGCCTATGCTGCCCTACTATGAGGACAGCAGGAAGACGTTATTGACTAACACATGAAGCCTTTTTGCGTCCTGAAGAAGATGGTCTAAAACTATTAGTGAACCATCGAAACCGTTCGACCAGACCTGTTGTGGCTCCACCACAACACTACATGATATCCCCAAGACCAACAGGGGGTACCACCAAAACCAAAAAAGAACCCAGAAAGCACAGATTTTTCAGCACACCTCATATCCAGTGGGTTTGTGTGCTTTTAAGAACAATTTGAAAATCCTGACCCACGTTGTTTTATACTCCCATTGTTTTGGGCAACCACCCACATGCAAAAAGCATTGAGCCATCAGGGTGAATAAAACTAGCCAAAAAATCACAATGTCTCTAACCTACACATGTTAACCAAAGTTGCTTGGTTCATGACTACGAGATCTAATCCCCCTCTCGTACTCACCGACTACACCGTTGGTTGCCCTCCCCCATCTTTTAGGCTGTTGGTGATAGATCTGTATGCGGTATACAGACAACCACATGCAGAGAGCTAGAGTCAGTCTCTTCTCTTTTCCCTCCCAGACAGGCGTTACACCAACCGCTGTCTAGGGTCAGGGACCCCCCCAATCCTCCTCCCCCGGTCGGGTTAGGGTGTCTCACCAGAGGGCCAGAACAGCTCACCATCTTGTGTCCCATGCTTAGGACTACCCTTGAACCACTACAATCACTCTTTCTTCTTGTCTTCGCCTGCAAGCAGATCAATGTTTCCGCAGTGAACCGTCTTTTGTGTACCATTGTACAACATAGTACAGCTACACTGGCACAGTGGCACCCCCACCCCTCTCCACCCCCAAAACGGCCAAATACCTCAGATTATGGAGTCTCCAAGCAGAGACCCCTGCGCGTTATTTTATGTGCACTCACTACCCAGTACCCATTACTTACTGCAATATTTGTCCTCCATCCTGACGGTTGACCACCTCCTCTCCGATTCGTCATCGGTGGGCTGGGCCTGGGTCAGGCGCAGGATGCCTGCCAGTGCTTGGGTGGTGGGCATTGCTGCTGCAACAGCCAGGAAGCTCGGCAGTCGGCCCTTTGCTCGGTGCAGCCAGGCATGACCTGCACTCACACCGGCTTTTCCTTTGGCCAGAGCAGAGAGCGGTCTGGTCCACATCCAGCTCCCTGAGTCCTTGTGTCCTGCTGAGCTGCGTGCCTCATGCTGGGGTGAGTGAGTAGTGGCTGCAGACCCAGGCTCACGCTCACACCACCATCTGCATTCCCCCAGACCAGCCCAACCACACAAACAGATACTGACACAACAGGAAGTCACAACAATAAGAGGAGGCACAAGCTCAGCGGCCCGCACCCCCGGCCCCCAGGCCCCAGAACAATTGCACTTGCAAAGTTGCAAGCAACTTGCAAATGCAATTGACGAGTCGACTCGAGTATGTTGTTACAATTTGCAGGCCGGCGGCCTCTGGACTGGCGCCAGCCACGCCGTCGCCGGCAGATAGTAGGCTTGGCTCAGGGGCACTGCCAAGCAAGCATGGCCTATTGTGATGCATTGATCAAAGAAAGGTAACACCTAAGTGTTACCTTTCTTGGATGAATGCATCCTGTCTGTGCCATGAGCTGGCTGGCTGCTGAGCGGACCGCAGAGAGCAGCCTGCACTCCGCAGGTAACTGAGTCAAGAAAAGTAGTAACGTAAGTTACAAAAATATTGTTGTATCCTCAAGAAACCAACCCAGGATTCCAAAATGGCCACCAACAGGGAGAGGACGTGCTAAAAGCGGCTTGTCACTTGCCCCAATCTAAAGGAATATAAAGCAGGGCCCCAGCACCCCCCTACTGCAGTTACCAGGGGCAGTGGTGGCCCCACCCCATTGGGACAACATGAGGTGCACCGCCGAGATCGGGAGGAAGCCTGCACCAGTATAGAGGACGTTGCAAGGACCGGAGGGGGAGAGGGGCGTGGTGGCTGCAGCCCGGAGCAGCTCTGTATTGGAAAGGTTGGTTCCAGCAGCTCTGGAGCTTTGTAAGTTGTGCCTGGAGGAGTGGATACTGGCAGAAGGCAGGCGCATGGCCAGGAGCAGACTGATAATTTACAAAAGTGGGCTCCCAACATTTGTTGACATATTCTCAACTGATTGAATATGTAGACAGAAAGGTAACAATAACACATGTGTATGAAGAACCCAAGACCATTGGGCGAGATGCCTATATGTAACATTCCCTCCGGTGGATTGTTTTATGAGGAAATATATATCCTTCTGGACTAGAGTATGTATCAAAAAATATATAAAGATGTATTCAATATATTTTTTTATACATCGGTACATGACATAACATGATAATACCACATAAATGTGTCGAGCAAACATAGCAGAACAGTAAGATGAATACAGTGACAACAAAAAAATCACATGTAGAATCAAATGATTGAATTTTGGTAGACACACTGTATATTTAAATACTAATGTGAATTTTCAATAAGTTGTGACTATGCAGGAAGTGGCTCCAACTTTGGACCACTGTCTGTCAAGTCCAACTGCAGATTAAATCATATTGCAGGTCTACGTCAAAAAGATAAAGATTAAACAATTATTTGAGACGTGGTAGTGTTTGGTACATTCCACTAAGACAGCGCGACGGTGGCTGCCTGCCAATCCGTCTATCCGGTATGACATTTCAGCATTTATCCCTTGCTTGACTGTTGCCTTCTTCAGGACCTAGTTCAATTTCTTTGGGGAGATCCTCTATAGCTGTTTCAAGAGGGGCAATTCGATGGACCTCTGTGGGTATCTGTGTTCGGTAGACAGCACACAATATAGCGGGGATTCCCAAGCTTAGTTAGTAGAGCGATGGAGATAATGTAGCTTCTAATCGAGAGATTATGACATCTTCAAATATGGTGTTCCCGGCTGTACAGGGTGGCTGCCCAGGAAATTAGGTATTCAGAGCTCCTCTGGGTGCCAGAAGAATGGAGGCAAAGTGGGATGTGGTTCTCTTGAGGTTAGGGAGCTGCTTTTACAGAGGCTCAGTAGGGGTGACTAGAGCTCTTAGCTGTCTTTAGAGTCAGCTTCTCGTGGCATTTACACGCTCAGACGGGAGAAGTAGCGGACTGAACCATTGGAGGTGAGCAGAGCTCCTCATTCCGTATCTGTCAAGGAGTTCCCCCCTTCTCACCTGGGTCCGTTCTTTGCTGGAGTCCTTGGTCGCTGCCTTCTTGCGGACAGACCTGGTTTTGAACAAGGTTGCCCGAGTCTCTTCCGACTCCAGAGTGCGTTCAGTTTCCGGGACGCGGGTCCAGGAATCTTGGGAACTAAGAAAGGTGCAACTAGCACACGAGTTCAGGAAATAGGAGGAAAGGAAGGGGCAAGGAACGGGTCGATAGACAGGTACAAGGAAACAATACCGCGAGCTACGGGGCACATGTCGGATCGCTATTTTGCAATAGCATTGAGACGTGCGGAGCCGCGGAAGGCGTGGTCTATCAATAGAAAACGTTATGACCAGCGCGTGGAGCGAGAAAGGGGTTTTGCGCTGGACGACCATGTTGGGAGTATTATGGAGTGCAAGCTCCGTTATGACAAGGACCAGGAAGTCCAAAAGGGACATGTTCTGTAGTTCATGACAGCATGCCTCCTCCGAAGACCCTTTCCTCCAGGTTTGCCCGAGTGTATGAGGTGAAATCTTCTGAGCAACCGAGGGGCCTTGATATTAGAAATAGGTTCTAGGAGGGTATCCTTTACATTCAACCAGGTATTGAAGCTAGCCCATTTTATGGCTGGAATCGCAAATCCGGGATACCTCATATTCCAGTTGGTTGTCGACCAGCAAAGGAGGAGGTCTACAGGATTTCCGGGAGGATGGAATGTAGGGTTTCAATAAAGAGGTATGAAAAACTGGATGAATTTTCTTCCAGGAGTCTGGTAGTTTGATCCGGTATGAGACGGGGTTAATAATTTCCTTGATGGGAAATAGACCATAGTACCGGGGGGCCAATTTGTTTGGTCTTAGATGTTGGGGTAGTAATTTTGATGACAACCATACTTGGTCACCGACTGTATAAGAGGGGCCCGGTCTTCTTTTGGAATCCGCATATCTCTTGGTCTGCGTTCTGGCCTTCTCCAAGTATTCCTTGGCCTCCTGGTGTATGTTGACGAGGGTTTCGATCCACGAGTCAACAGTAGGTACCGGTGTAGAATGAGGAAGAACAGAGGGTAAAACCGATGGATGGAACCCTTGACTACAATAAAAAGGACTGGTTTTGAGCGCTGAATGTTCAGAGTTGTTGTAAGCGAATTCAGCAATGGGTATCAGGAGTGACCAGTCATCCTGGACCGTGGTGGCGAAACATCGAAGATACTGTTCCAGGGTCTGATTCACACGTTCTGTGGCTCCGTTGGTTTGGGGGTGATACCCTAAAGAGAGGGCACGTTGAATTCCCAGAATTCGACAGAGATGTTTCCAGTATTGTGAGACGTATTGAGGTCCTCTATCAGATATGATCTTGGAAGGAAGTCCGTGCAGGCGGAATATGTGTTCCAGAAAGATTCCAGCTTGTTTGGAGGAGGATGGTAGTTTACTGAGGGGAGTAAAATGAGCCATATGAGTGAACAAGTCTATGGTAACCATGATAGTAGTGTATTCTCGAGATGGTGGTAGTTCCACAATGAAGTCTGTAGCGATGAATTCCCATGGCGTAGTTGACAGTGTTGGTTGCAGTAGAATACCCGCCGGTCTCTTGTTATCATGCTTATTTTGAGCACAGACAACGCAAGCTTGGACGTAGTGCTGTACGTCAGTCTTCATCTTAGGCCACCAGAACTGTCTCTGTATAAGACGGAGGGTATTGGTGATGGCATGATGCCCGGAGTGAAGTGTGTCATGACAGAGGTTTATTATTTTCTGTTGTAATTTCTGTGTAGGAATGAGTAGTGCATTGTCCTTGAATAAATATCCTTCCTTGGCTCTTAGATTCCATTGATTTTTCCTTGACATATCCTTCCATTACTCAGAGGATTGGGTTTGCGCTCAGATTTCTTCCAGGAGGTTGACTGCTTGAGCTACGAAGATCGTGGGGGAAAACATCTTAGGATATGTCTTATCTTCAGTGGTTACGTAGTCAGGACGTCGAGACAAGGAATCAGCAATCAGGTTATGTGATCCGGGGACATGAGTGATGTGGAACTGGTACTGGGCAAAAAAGTAGGACCAACGCGCCTGATGACTATTTCTTAATTCCAATGACTGTAGAATCTGAAGATTCCGACGGTCCGTACGGACTTGGACTGGATGTCTAGCTCCCAGAAGTAGATGCCGCCATTCAGTGAAGGCTTGGGGGATGGCTAACAATTCCTTTTCCAGGACAGAGTAGTGTGTTTCACTCGGAGTCAGGGTTTGTGAAAGATAAGCAATGGGGTGTTCCAACTTATCTTCTAATTTCTGTTTCAACACTGCTCCGATAGTGTAATTAGAGGCATCCGTTTCCACTAGAAATGGTCGGCTTATGTCGGGTTGGGCTAAGATAGGAGCTTGTGTAAACTTGGTCTTCAAACGCTGGACCGCTGTGTCTTGCTGTGTGGACCAGATAAAAGGGGTGTCCTTCTTTAAGAGAGCAACGATCGGTTGAACAATCTCGGAAAAGGTGGATATGAACTTTCGGTAGAAATTGGCAAGCCCCAGGAAGGATTGAACTTGTTTCACGGACGTTGGAGCAGGCCCATGCCAGAATGGCCTTTACCTTTGAAGGGTCCATACCAATTCCCTCTGGGCTAAGGATAAATCCTAGGTAGTGAACAGAGGTAACGTGAAACAAGCATTTTTCGGGTTTGGCCAAGAGTTGGTGTTCACACAGTCTTTGTAGTACTGCCTTTACATGTTCTTCATGCTTTTGAGGGTCTTTGGAAAAGATCAATATGTCATCCAGATATACAATGACGAAGAGGAACAACATGTCAGAGAACACCCTATCCATAAAACGACGTTGGAAGACTGCCGGGGCATTAGCGAGTACAAAGGGCATGACCAGGTATTCGTAATGGCCAAACGGTGTTCTAAAGACGGTTTTCCACTCGTCTCCTTCCCGGATACGGATCAAATGATAGGCACCCCGGAGATCCAACTTGGTGAATATTACCGCGCCTCTTACGGCTTCCAGGACATCTGAAATCAAGGGTAGTTGGTATCGGTCTTTGAGGGTGCATTGATTTAGGCCACGATAATCGAGGCATGGTCTGAGTTCCTGGGTATCCTTTTTGGGAACAAAGAATAACGAAGCACATGCTGGAGATTTTGAAGGTCTTATGGTGCCATTTTCAAGGTTGGTATCCAGGTATTCTTTGAGGGCCTTTTTCTCGGGTTCAGAAAGGATGAACATCCTGCCGAAGGGAATCAATGCTGAGCGTTCTGTTTCTATTGCGCAGTCTTCAGGCCTGTGTGGGGGTAAGGCCTGGGCTATGGCAGTCGAAAAAACATCAGCATAACCTTGGTAGGCGTCAGGGACTAGTATGATATTGGAAACCACGAGTGGTGTTTCTTGGTCTTTATGCGGTTCCTTAGGGGGTGTTAATGAAGGTTCCAGGAATAGGCAGTGAGACATATTTTTTTTTTTATTTATTTGATTTATATTTCAGGCCGAGACCTGTAATTTTATCAAAAAGATCTACACATTTAACTCTTCCAGATTCTCCGGAGAGTTGGCTTTCAACAGATCGAGGTACATCTTTTTATGAACAATAGATACGTTTCCAATGTCATTGTTCCGATACTCCTTAGGTTTGTATTAATGAGGCGTCTTCGATGAGAAGAATTTCATTTATCTGTTTGAAAGCCAACTCGATTAGGTTTGTCATGGCCATTGTCCACTGCGTAGCTTCACCTGAGATCAATCTGTTCCATATGTTATCCTCTTCGAATATCCAAGGATTTGTAATCAACGGAGATAGATAAGTGATTCTGTTCTGTTTGGTGTATGGACAGTTTAAAACCAGGTGCCTAATCGTTTCCACGGTGTCCACATTTTTACATAACCTGCATGCTTGGTTTTCCACCAAACCTCGGATGGCAAGTATTTGCTTTGTGTGAAGTGTATTTAGTCTCGCTTTCATAAACAAGTGTCTTTTTTTCTTTTCTGGAAATTTGCTGACGTATTTTATGGGTACCTTTAATTTGTTGCATGTAGGCGGAAGATGCTGTAGCAATTTGTTGTCTGCTGCTATTTCTATTGTTTTAATCCAGTCCATTTCCTGCATTTTCCGCTTGATTTTGTCTGGATTTTCTTTTAAATCTGTTTCCGTGCACATTATTTGCGACAGTCTTTCTTTTCTAGTTTCGGCCCAATTTCTAAATATCGTGCAATTCCCGTTTAACATTTCTTCTTTGACTACAGCGTAGATCGGGAGGGCGTCTGCCAGAATGATTTTTCTAAATAACCTCATTGCGCTAACGTCGACTATCGAAGCCAAAGACGTTAGCCCAAGTTCCCTTCTAATGGCCGCAATTGCCGTTGATTTGGGCAATCCCAAAACAGATCTCCAGACCATACCTTCTATCTTATTCCAAATGTTCTCCGGAATACAGAGAGAGGCTTCCATACCGCTTGTTAGCGAGGGCACTACTTTCATTTTATAGAAGTTGATTGCCGGAGTTAAGGTGAATTTGCCAAATTTCTTGTCTATTGTTCTCATTTGTGCTATCAAGCTCTTCACTTTGTCCCAGAGTACTGTTTGCATAGCTTTGTCTGTTGTTGTATTGTCTATTTCAAACCCTAGATATCTGATATTTTTTACTTTTTCAATTTTTATGTCATCCAGATACCATGCTTCCTTGGTTGTTAGATTCTTTCTATGTTTCTCAAGGATCATGATTTTTGTTTTATTTCTATTTATCTCCAGAAGGTTTTCATCTGTGTATTTTTTCAAGTTTGTTAATTTTCGTTGTAAACCCACTTTGGTCTGGTCGATGAGAATCACGTCGTCCGCGTATAGGAGACGGGGAATATGAGTTTTCCCTAGTTTCGGAGGGAATGTTCTGATCTCATTTTCCGAGTATTGCAAATCTCCCAGAAAGGCGATAAAAAGTGCGGGCGCAAGAGGACAACCCTGTTTTACGCCTCTTTTTACTTGAATTTCCTCCGAGAGAATTCCCTGTTGGTTTAATTTCACTCTTACCGTTGTATTTGAGTGCAGGGCGATTAGTGGATCTAACAGTGATCTTGGGCATCCCCACCCATTCAATTTTCCCCAAAGCATGTTTCTGTCCACTTTGTCGAATGCTTTTGACATGTCCACAAAGGCCAGATATATTTTTGGTGCTCCTTCTTTGATTTTTGCTTTGAAAATGTTTATTATCAGAATGTTGATTGCTGTCGTTCCGTTTTTCTGAAAGCCTGTTTGTAATATGTCTTTCGATTTTGATGACCTTTCCCATATCCTCAGGTGGTCCAGGATGAGGGATGAAAAGATCTTTCCCAGAATGTCTAATAAAGCAATCGGTCTATAATTAGCAGGGTCCTCCCGACTACCTTTCTTATAGATTGGGACGATGACTGCTTTTAGCCAAGTATCTGGAATTTGATGGGATTGTTCACAGATCTCGAAAATCTTTCCAATCACTTTTGCCCAGTCTTTAGGGAATTCTTTTAGGATGGTGTTTGTCAATCCGTCCGGGCCGGGTGCTCTAGATGATTTCAAGCTTCTTATTTTTTTTTCAATGTCCTCCACATTGGCTACCGACACCCAAGTCGTGTTTGTTACAGATTTCTGAACTTTTGTCAGTTTCTGAGGTTCCTCAAATTCATTCGAAATGTACTCCATCCATTTTACTTCTGATACTGCATTTGTAGGTGTTACGTTGTATGATGTGTTACTTTTTTTAATTAAAAACCAGAAGTCGCTAGATTTATTGGTGATCAGTTTTTTCATCATTTCTTCTGCGTCCAACTGGTATTGTGTTGCTTTTGTTTGTTTTCTCCAGGCAGTGTATCTTTTTGCTTCCAATTTCCAGTTTAGCCAGTCTTGTGCCTGATTTGTTTTTTTTGCCTTTCTTTTTAATTGCCGCCCTAATTTCCTTTGTTCTACAAGTTCTTTGTTGTATGCGTGGGCGGCCTGTGGTACAGGCTTCTTTCTAGCGACTATTGGTTTCCGGTATGGTATTAGAAGTGGTAGATAATCCGGTTTCTCAATTGTTTTTGTTTGTTGATTTGCTCTTATTTTTTTATCCCATGCTGATTTTATTTGTTGAATATTTGCCTCCGTTATACGTAGACGGGTTTGTTGCACATTTGTTTCCAGTGTGGCTTTATATACCACTTTAGTTGGTCTCCGGCCATTCCACTTACAAATAAGTAAGTTATGGTCGCTGTTGTTCGTTTTCAGCACTTTAAAGCTCACTATATTCGCTGCCAGTCCAGATGATACAAAGATGTAATCTAGGGTTGCATTTGATTCTCCCCTTTCCCAAGTCGGGATATTCAGTTGATTTGGGAAGAGTGTCGCTATGTTTTGTAAGTCTCTATCACTTGTTACTTTCATCCAGGCTTTTCCCCGTTCTTGTGTTGCAGTTGTTTCTGTTCTCTCTATTTCTTCATTGCAATTGGCGTTTAAGTCGCCGCATATCATGATCTCGATATCGTCGAAATCTTCGTAGAGCTGGTCAATAGTCGCACTCATTCTTGCACAGAAAGCCTTTGTTGTTGTCCGCTGGGGGTTCCAATAGCAATTTATAATTGCTAAGGTGTTTCTTGTGGTGCCATTTCCCTTTTCCATGGGGGGAGACCATGTGGAAAGGGTCACCAGCATTTCGTATGCTTCACTCCATTTCTTTGGAGGTTCCAGTCCTAATCCGTTTTTGATGGCTGTAAGCAAGCCAGACGATGGTCTTCCTAAAGGACCTCTAATTGCAGCAGATGTTTCCAAGCAGAATCCATCCAGTGAGGGTTTCTCAAGTAGCCACGTCTCTTGAAGGCATATTATATCAAGTGAACCCAGATTTACATCCCCCGGTACTGTTAAATGATTATGCCCTCTGGTGTTCCATGAGCCTACCTTGTAGTGGTTTTGTTCGGGCCGTTCCTCTAAGATTGGGGCCGACGACAAAGTCTCGGGACTCCGTCCTATTTGTTGCTATTTTTGTGATTTCTTTGACCAGGTGGATGTAAACCAATCCCACGGACCTCTCGGCGATCTTGATTCTTGTGTTTTAGGTGAACTCTTTTGAGCCATTATTTCTCCTCCGGAATGTTTGAGTTGTTGTGTGGATTTCTCATTTTCTCTGCTTCTATTGGTAGGTCTCCGTTCTTGTGGGTCACTACTGCTTTCTTGGAGGCTACTCAACCGTGCTTTGCTGTTTCCCCACCGTGCTTTGCAGGCTCCCTCCCAATTCAACGGCCCATTTCTTCGGCTATCTTTTGGGTCTTCACGAACGTGCTTGATATCCCTCTTTTCGTTCCATCGCTTATGAGAATACAGCCTTTCAGTTTTTGAATGGTAATGTGTGGTCTGATCGTTTATTTTTGTTGGATTTCTGCTTCGCTCTTCCCGCTGTGGGTATGTTAGCTCTCTCAAGTAGAAGCCCATATCTTTCAGCTCTTCAAACACTGATTTGTCCAGGTGCGTTATACTCTCCGCTTTTACATGTACAAATGCTTTTGCTATCTTACCCCTGTGGTACGGTTCGACCAAGTCTAGGTCCTTTGTTCTGAGGTCCCTGAGCGTTTTCGATTTTTTCAGGATCTGCAGAACTGTTGGCCTGTTTAAAATTAAAAAGTCTTCTTTGATGACTTGTTGCTCAAGTTTGAACAATCGGGTTTTGCCTCTTTCTTCTGTTGTCGTTTTCCCATTTCCCCTCACTTGAGCTTGTTTTCTCGGGGTACTTCTGCTTCTTCGCCTCGCTTGAGCTTGTTTTCTCGGGGTACTTCTGCTTCTTCGCCTCACTCTTTGTGGTGATGCTTTGTTGTCTTTCTGATTTTTACTGTTATAATCACTAACATCTCTTTTTTCGGGCAATTTTTCCCTTCGCTTCACAAGCACCCACGTTTCTTCATCATTACTCAGCGATCTTTCTCCTTCTTTGTTGCTTGTTTCATCATTCTTTAACTTGTCTATCGTGGCAGCTGTTAACTCCTGTGACTTCATGGTAGTTTGGATTTGTTTGTCGTGTTGTGATATGTTCATCAATGCTGAATCTAAGATGAATTCTTCCACCGTCCTAGGTGATCTCCGATCTGAGGGCATCTGAGGGGGCTGGGCATCAAGAGTTTGGATGTCATCTTTTATCATCTCTATTTTGTTTTGACTTTTGGCTAAATGTGATGGTTTTGCTCTAGCCTCCGATGAGAATGTATGTGAAACCCTCGGTATAGCTGATTTATTTTGAGTCGATGATGGAATTACTGAGCTCTTCTCTGTAATGACCTCCAGGCCATTCCTCTCATAATCTAATTTTTTAAATTTGTCTACCACATGCTTGTCCCCTTTTAAATCTTGTGTTGTTTGCGGGTTGTTTTTTTGTTTCTCCAGTAGTTCGATTTTCCTTTCTAGAGTCTCGATTTTATTTTCCCACAGGATCTCTTGAATACTTTTTTGTGCTTCTACTGCTGTTATATAGCTTTCTACATGCGCCATTTTTGCTATCATATTAGAGAGCATTGCTGTGTTGTCCTGGATTTCTTCTTTTAGTGCTTCATATAGCTTGCAAAAAGGTGTTAGAACAATAGACATTGCCGACATAATTGTGGTCATGTCCGGTTTTTTAGTTGAAGAATCTTTATGAATAGCCATGGCAATGTCGCTTAACCGTCGATTTTTTTGTGATGACTGTGGTTTTTCTGTTTTTTTTGGCGTCTCCCGAGTCTGGGGACCCAGGCAGTCCATTTGAGAGATGTTAGCCTGATCTGTTCCTTGTTGGCTCTGCCCGGTTGCTCTCCGGTCTTGATTTATGGCTTTGTTGCTTGTTTCAGTCTCTAGGGAGGTTTGAAGTCCTGCAGTCTGGTGGGGTTGCGTCCACGCCAACCGTATGTCTTTTTCTTTATTTGTTTGGGATAGATTTTGTTTTTCCTTCACAGGGTGGCTGTGGATACGGCGTACTTCAGTCGCCTCTGACTCCCCTCCGTTAATCCCTTCTGCAGCTGTTTTTTTTATGATCATTGGGTCCCGGGAATTGTTTTCTCGGTCTAACTGAGGCTCTGTACCTGGAGACTCTAGGTTACTGATCTGAGTTTGGGTTTCATGTTTATTCAACCCTCCGACCTTGGTTGGGGTTTCCACTGTTCTTCTTACTTTCGACCCTGGCATAGTTTCTTGCAACACTTCTAACATTTCTGCGTCAGATACCTCCGAGTCCACTGTTAATTTTCGTTTGAACTGTTGCGTAAAGAAGGTTTTTAAGGAGCACGATAATAGTGGTGCCGGCAGCTTTGTGGTTGCGAGTTTTTTTGTTTTTATCGCATTTCCTTCCACTCTACTCCTCTGATTTTGATTTTTCAAAGTCTTCTTGTTTAGTTGAGGTGTAGTCTTCTTTCGCGGGGACTGATTTTTCTTCGATTTCATTTTTTTCTTTTTTTGTTGGTTACGGCTTGTTTTTATTTGCTCGTAGTCTGTTTCCTTAGTTGAGTCTTCCTGATCGGTTTGTCTGTTGTTTGTGCCTGTTGTTTCACTGTCTATAAACACTTCGTCACTTTCTGATAGTGATTCCGCGAAACTTATCTCTCCTGATCTTTTATTGGCTTTTGGAGTTTCTCTGTCTAATTGACTCCTCTTTAATCTGGCGGATTTGCTTTGATCAGAAATCTGCTCTTTGTAAGTTGAGTGGATCATCGCTTTGACGTTTAGTGTGTTCTGCACCAAGTCTGATTTGTTTGTTGTAGTTTCCCCAATTTCACCAGTTTTTTGACAGGATGGCCTCTCTCCTACGGGTCCCTTTGGATCTTCCCCCGTTTGCTCAAAGTGGAGGTCCTGTTCCTTTGTTGTAATTTTCCCCGGGAGTTTACCCTCCGGGTTTGTCGAGGTTCCGTCCACCTCTCCGATCTGACCACCCCCCCCCACTCCACCGCTGTGGCCCCGCGAAGGTGCCGATGCTGGCCATCCTCCGATAGTCAAAGCATCCTCACCTCTCGTCGTCAAGACGGTGTGCGAGCCCCCAGCAGCGGCGTAGGCGGGCTGGACGGGCTGGACGAGCGTGCTGCCTCTCTCGTCTGTTGATTCCCTCTGAATCCTCACATCCGTCACCTGATCCATCTCCTCAGCCTCATTGGCGAATGCTCCTTCCGGGCGAAACTCTCGGGGTACTCGATTGACCCCCCCGGATTGCCACACAAGGTCTACGTGGTCCACCAGATCCGAAGACTGTTGGTTGGCATCCGGTGGATACTCCTTTGTCGTTTGCCTACTCAATGGCAACAACGACTGCGCCCATAGTGCCGGTAAACCTGTCTGTGAGAGTTTCTGAGGTTTCAACTGAGTCCTCATTGACGGCTTACCTCTGGTCTGTTTCAGGTTTGATGCTGGATCATCTCTCCCGTGCTCTGTTGGTGTTGTTGGTTCCCTTTCCGGGATGATGTTGGGAGGCAGCAAAGGCTCGTCCACTCCTGCCGGCTCCCGCTCCGATGGTGGGATCACTAGCAGCGGTCGTGCTTCTGGCCGTACCTCGGGTTCCATTTTACGCTTGCTGCGCGTCTGCAGCGGACTGCCGCAGACTGGCTCACACCTCGGCTCGCAGCTCCGCTCACCGCTCCGCGGTGTTCTGGGGTTTTTAAAAAAAAAAAAAAAAAACGAACTTCCTCACACAATGATGTGGGCTGGTTGCAGGACTGCCGCAGACTGGCTCACACCTCGGCTCGCAGCTCCGCTCACCGCTCCGCGGTGTTCTGGGGTTTTTAAAAAAAAAAAAAAAAACGAACTTCCTCACACAATGATGTGGGCTGGTTGCAGGACTGCCGCAGACTGGCTCACACCTCGGCTAGCAGCTCCGCGGTGTTCTGGGGTTTTTAAAAAAAAAAAAAAAAAACGAACTTCCTCACACAATGATGTGGGCTGGTTGCAGGACTGCCGCAGACTGGCTCACACCTCGGCTCGCAGCTCCGCTCACCGCTCCGCGGTGTTCTGGGGTTTTTAAAAAAAAAAAAAAAAAACGAACTTCCTCACACAATGATGTGGGCTGGTTGCAGGACTGCCGCAGACTGGCTCACACCTCGGCTCGCAGCCATACAAAACTCTAACCCTAGGAATAGTGATCCTGCTGTCGAGTTGATATCCGGATTATGTTTTTGTAACCAGGGCATCCCTAATACATGGGGTATTGGGCTGACTTAATGATGTCGAACCTAATCAGCTCTTGATGGTGATTTATTGAGAGCTGGATCTCCTTGGTCTGCAGGCTTATGGGCCCTGAAGTGAGGGGTCTTCCGTCGATGGCTTCCACAAGCTGCAAGGTACTTCGTGTCTCGTACGGAATCTGGTGACTAGCAATCCAATCATGATCAGTGAAGATCCCCATAGCTCCGCAGTCTACCAAGGCCAAAATGGAATAGGTCTTGCTCTTGGAGGGTGATAGAAAAGCCTGTAGTATGACCAATTTGTTTCGTCCAGAAGAGCTTATAAAAGGGCAGCGACTATCACAAGACCAGAGTGCCTCTCGAAAGAAACAAAAGCTACGCTAGACAAAATAACATGTGTCTCGTCTTTTACCCTGATAAGTAATGACTTAAGAAAGGTAATCCTAAAAAATTGGAAAATAATTAAAACTGATGATTTCCATATTCCTCCAACTTGTTTTGCTTTTAAACGGTTGACCAATCTCAGAGACAAATTGGTCCATACCTATCCTACCACCAAGATCAATGACCAGACCCAATCGACACTTTGGCATCTACCGCCAGTCACAGGGCATTTTAAATGTGGCAATTGCACCAACCATGTGCAAATTCACACAAAATTTAAAATCCATTGAGCTAAAAGGAAGAAACTGGAATCTGAACTCGTTCAGCAATTGTGCCACCAAGTGGGTGGTCTACTGTATTAAATGTCCCTGTGGACTTATATACATTGGCAAAACAAAAAGATCGGTCCGCACTAGAATTGGCAAACATCGCTGCTGTATAAAAAATGGCACCCCCAATAAACCATTAGTTGAACATTACAAGAAGGCGAAACATTCTCATGATGAAATTTTCTGGTGTGTTATACAAAAATAAAATAATCGAGCACCACCCACGTGGTGGCGACACAGACAAAAGACTGCGTAGATTAGAACAAAAATGGATCTATAATCTAGATTCAGTAAAACACGGTCTAAATCTATACATAGAATGGGGTCTGTTTATACGCAAATCATTTATGACTTGATTATCCTGCCTATAATACTATATCTAATTTAACCACTGATCTGATACTGCGACCTGTTGAGGACACGCACCTTGTCAATTAAATGGAGTCAAGCCGGCTGCTGTCCGGCTACATCATGGCCTATAATGCGTATGGAATTGACCTCCAACATGGCCGACAAGAAAGGATGGTTATTCTTCTGTCACGGACTAGCCCTGTGTCTAGATACATCACGTGACCTAGCTATATAGCGCGCAGCGTGATCACGTGAAAAAATCAGGGTGGATTCTCGGTCGGAATTCTATCGGCTCCTGTGCTCGTCAGCTCCACTGTATTCATCTGGGCATTTTGCCCCTAAAAGTAAGTGTCTTGCCGGCACATTTCACTGTTTTCGTCTTGCACCTGAGAATAACACTAATGGTGTCCAACACTCTGCGATGTCGTCTATGTAGGTGTATGATACATTCCAGCCAGTCATCGTAACTCGATCTACGACTTTGCAAGTGTAAAAAGTAAAGAAACCACCGCAGCCTGTGCCAAATTCTGTCCTCGCTGTGAGACGTTGAATGTTGCCAAGCTCACCAGAGAAAGCAAGCTAGGTGTAAGTAGACACATGCTTCGTTGTTTTTGTAAACCAGCGTTTTGAGTTCGATCTGGCCTGACATATGCGTTTCCCTCAGCAGGCGTTCGCACATAATGATCCACTGCTACATATTCTGTCACTGATTGTTAGAGACTAACCCATCTAAATTACTGTGCGGAGCCGCGAAAGGTAGGTGCAGTCATATGCGTTCTTTTGAGTTGCAAATTAGTAACTATTGACAAACAAGTTACTGAGTCCCTTGTTCCTGGTCTTTCTCCACAGTTGTGTACAAACACGATAAGCAGCCCGGCTTCGACAAGCACTTCACTTTACGATTGATCGTGTCGTTCCTCTGTAAATGACAAAGAGCCACATAGGTAGGCTCTTTTCACTCCACATTCTACAACATGGTTTGATGGAATTAAACAAAAATTACTTCTATGTCTCCCTTGTTGTCTGTCCCTTCCCGAACCCCCCCCCTTCCATTCCTCTCCCCCCGTCACTTCCCCTGTCCTGGTCCGTTTCCTCTGGCGCTAACGCAGCATGAATAGAAGTCCACAAATGGGGCTAAACTAACAAGAGCTTTGAAAGATAGCATTTAATTTAATCGATTGTAACTAATGATGTATCGATCTGACTGTTAAGAAGCACAGTACAGTCTGAGTAATGAATGTACATGATGTGCACGAAAATAAAATGAAAGGTTGACAGCATTGTTTCACCCATGGCTTAAGATAAATGTGAGAGAAAATGGTGTGGTTAAATATTTATATGGATGTCTCTGGTTTTTTATAGATATGTGGAGATAATTTTGCAATAACACTAGTACACTCCGTAAAACAAATGGGTTGATGTGTCCTGAAGAAAGCCTTGCACAATCGGCTAAAATATTCAAGAATAACTAACAGTCTATTTGTGTGTCTACGAAGAAGGCTGGAAACAGATTCACTCATGTCGACACAATGTATATGGGGACCCTGCAAATAGTCGGATACGAATTGCATCTTGCAAAGTCACCCATGTGTTACTAACATCACTTTGAAACTTAATGTATTCAAGGAGTGAACATTAGGACAAAAAAGTGTTAAATGAATTGTCTTCCTATTAATTTTGTTTTATGTTGTCTAAATTTGCAAATGTGACCTGTCGGTCTTGTTTTAACGTATGAGTAATTAGTAAATAAAATAAGATTATATTTTTATAACCATTTTTCTCCCCATCTTTTTACATTTGTTGATAAAGATGCGGCTATAAGCACATTGAAGTTGTTACATAGTTCTGCCACCTCCAGTGCCTACATCTTGAGGTATCTCGGTGGGACCCCTCCTGGTCTCCTTAGCAGACAATCAGCAACACCTTAAAGACTCTTTTCAGGAATCTGTACAGGAACAGATCTCCTCTCTGAAAACAGACATCAAAACTGCAGTACAGGAAATAAAAGGGGACATTTCGAAGTTAGGGGAACCAGTAGATGTGAACGAGCGAGCCCTACAGGAGCTATCAGGAGCTATCAGAGGAATAACGGAAACACGCAATAGAACGATTGGCACGGATGTTGCATAATTTAGAGCTTCAGTGTGAAGACCTTGAGAACAGATCAAGGCGCTCGAACATCAGCCTAAAAGATTTTCCAGAAGAAATAGCAGATAAAGAGCACAAACAATCTATAAAAACCTTTTGTGCTGAGTTACTTTTGGGGATCCCTTCGTTAGAAATACATTTGGATAGGATCTACAGAGTGGAACCATTGAGAAAAGAGCCTGGGGCCTGACCAACAGATGTTCTGGCAGCCTTTTCATCCAAGGGCAGAAGGAAGAGATTCTGAGGGCAGCACGAGCGGGCACATCCTTGACAATTAATGGCTCAGAAGTACAGCTTTTCCAGGACTTGGCTTGATCTACTTTAATGAAAAGGAGGCAGATGGGGCTAGTCACCAGTATTCTCAATCAGGAAAAGGTTTCATATCAATGGACTTTCCAGTTCGACTTGCTTTTTACATGGAAAGGCAGGCAGATTTGTGTAAGAGCGTGTGAAGAAGCCCTCAATGTGGTGGCCCTGAGAAGACCAGACCACAGGAAGAGGGGAGTCGTTCTACTCAGCGGAGGCAGAGATGGGAATGGTCCATGGTGAAATGAGACAGTGGAAAGGCATGTGCCCCGAGAGGCTGGGAGGGGTGATGGAGAGGGGTCCAGGTGAGTGGGAACAGGAATGTTATTGCTTTGAATTTGCAGGGGGAGCTTGGGTGATCACAGAGTTGGGGGGTGGGGCGAGGAGAGAGGTTGGGGGCCCGTTTGGGATCTAAGGGAGAGGGTTAGTTTATCTCTGCGCAGTTGGTAGGATCCAGGGTAGTTTACCGGTACAATGTTGGGGCTCTTCCTGTTGTTGTCATTAGGACTCATGAACTGTCCTGGTTCAATACAGGGGGTGGGGGATAGGGAGGGAGAGCTGTAGGGTAGGAGACGAGAGGTGGGTAGGGGTGGCGGGTAAGAGAGCAGGTGATACAAGGGTCCAAAGAGGGAGCTTTCATGCAGAAAGAGGCAAAAGTCAAGAGACAAAAGTCAAGAGACCAGGGGGACTTCCCAAAAGGAGTTAGGGGAAAAGGAACCAAAAGAATGTAAGGTACAATTTAAAATCGAAACTGACCCATGGATTTTAAGGCCACCTCATATAATATTAGAGGGCTGAATAAACCGGCAAAGCGAAGTAAGTTGGAGCATTTTCTGAGGCATGAGAAACCGGACTCCAAGAAACCCACATATGTAAAAAGGATAGATTGCGACTTCGGCTTCAGGGGTATCCACAAATCTTTCAGGCTAACGCAAAGGACAAAAAGATGTGGGGTATTAATTGCATTTAGAACTAATCGTGATATGGTGATTTTTTTATTATGTGACAAAGAGATCACAAAAAATGACAGGGCAGTTTTAAGGACAATGGGCCTCATTACGAGTCCGGCGGTAACCCTGCCAGTGCTTCCGGCGGGTTGCCGCCAGATTCGCAACACTTTACCGGCACCTGACTTCCTGGTGCCACTGGGACATTACAAGTCCTGGCAGATCAGGAGGTTGGGTGCTGGCAAATGTTAATCCCCATTCCCATGGAGCCCCATAGGACTCCATGGGAGTGGGGAAACGGAAGCAAGTTATTAACAGTGCCGGTGCTTCTGTGAAAACCCTGCAGGTGGGTGCCATTGTGCCCAGCAAGCCTGACCTGCAAGGAGCGACAGCCCCCGCCCGCAGGGTTGTAGTGTGGCAGTCCGGAAATGGGTGCTGGTACGGTGCGACCGGCACACATATTCCAGACTGCCACACTCGTAATGACCCCAATGGCTACCCCACCACCAGGGGAAAGCAGATGCATTCTCAGCTTCAATGCGGCCATGGAAAAGCGCCTGACTCAAAATCTGTGTGACTGTTTGTCTGAATTCTTTGCCACAAAAATCCTGGATATACTTAAGTCTATCAGCATGAATGGGCATTGTTCTGTCAATACTAGGTTGGTTAAGACAGAGAATCATGTCTTGAATTTTAGGTCTCATTTTATCGAGTTCTTTATGGAAGATGTATCTCGAGCAGCTAATCAACTTAAATCGGCTGCTCCTTTGGACCCGGTCCCCTTGGTGGTACTCAAGGATATTAAATCTGGTATAATCCCTTTGGTGACGAAGGCAGTTAAATTTTCCTTGCCAGACCGGTGTGATCCGTAAAGAACTTAAACAGGCCATTGTCAATAGAATCAAAACTTAAACAGGCCATCGTCAGTCCCCTTTTCAAAAAACCATCACTGGATGTCGCTGTGTTGGCTAACTATCATCCTATTTCTCTCCTGACATTTTTTATGAAGCTTTTGGAATCTTTGGTGGCACCCCACCTTTCTTCTTTTCTTGAAACTTCTTATTTCTTTGACCGCTTTCAGTCAGGCTTTCGTCCAGGATGTGGGACTGAAAGTGTCCTTGTATCAGTTCTTGATGACCTAGCCAAGATTGTGAACCGGGGTGGAGTGGGTGCCCTGATATTGGTGGATCTTTCTGTGGCATTTGACACTGTTGACCACTCCATCCTACTGAGCCGCATGGCTGAGAAAGGCCTTGTGGGACCCGTCCTGGCCTGGTTTGCATCTTTCCTTACTGACAGTGGCCAAACTCTTTCTCTTTTTCCTTTTCTCTCTGCTTCCCGTTCACTTTCTTGTGGTGTTTCCCAAGGCTCTGCCTTGTCCCCAATGTTATTTAACAGCTATGTTCAACCATTGGTGGGTGTCATCCGATCTCATTTGCTTCCGATGTTACATGTATGCTGACGACACTCAAATCCTGATCCGATTAGACATTGACCAGGAAAAGATGTCGTCGCATCCCTGCGAGTGCCTGGGTGCCGTGAGGGGATGGATGATTAACAACTGGCTCAAACTTAATGGGGACAAGACAGAGATTCTGGAGGTGGGCTCTTCCCCTGACCAGACTCTCTGGACTCCAGAGTGACAGTGGTAAAACATCTGGGAGTCTATCTCTCTGCTTCACTATCAATGGATCCTCAGGTTAGCACATTCGGCAAAAAAGTACTGCGCAAGTTGTTGCCATTTCTTCCTTCATACCTGCGCCCTTTGGTGGTGGCCTCTATAATCACCAGTCGTATTGACTATTACAATGCCTTAAACCTGGCACAACCTGTTGCTCTTATACATCGGCAACAGCTCTTGCAGAATTTGGCTGCTCGGGTAACTACCTCAACCTCTTATGGATGTCATATTAGCCCTGTACTGCAAGCCCTTCATTGGCTTCTGGTAGCCAAAAGGTTTACATTTAAATCCTTATGTTTGGTTCACTAGGCGTACTATTGCCAGGGGGCTGACTACATTTCTGCCTTATATCCCTGGGCGAACTCTTCATATTTTTTACTCGCATTAAGGGTAAAGCCAACAGGATGCATTGTCTTACATGGTCGCACTGGCCTACATTGCTGAGATCAGTCTGAACATATTTTGTTGCTATGGCCTGATGTCATAGTAAGAGAATATGTACAGACCGCTTTGTCCTGGCATTTGTCCTGGCAGCAAGAGTAAAACTAGCATGATGAGTGCTGTTATGTGGTCATACCAGCCTACATTGGTACAGCCAATCTGCTGGACATATTTTCTTACTACGGCATCATGCCACAGTAAAATAATATGTCCAGACTTGATTTGGCATTGCATGTTTAAATGGCATCAATTGTAAAGCCAACATGATATGTTTTATTACATGGTCGTACTGGCCTACATTGTCACAGACAGTCTGATCATATTTTCTTACTATGCATAATGCCATAGTAAGAAAATAAATCCAGACTGCTTTGGCATGGCATATTTTGCTGACATCATGGGTAAAGCCATCATTACGAGTGTTCTTACAAAGCTGCACTGGCTTACATTAGTGCAGCCAATCTTTACACATTTTCTTACTATAGCATCATGCCCTAGTAAGAACTTTTGTCCAGATTGCTTTGGCATCACTTTTTTTCTGGTTTCAAGGGTTAAACCAACATGAAGTTATTACATGGCTTGAGGACAGGCAGTGGGAGGTGACGGTACTGTTTACCAAAAAGCTTTCCAGGAATATCCGATTCCGCCTATTACAGCTGAACGTCTTATACAGGACATGTATGACTCCACATATAGTTGCACGTTTTAATGAACACGCCCCCCCCCCCCGCCCGAGTCTTTGATGTGGGGGTAAGCTGCAGATTTCTTACATATGTTCCATATGTGCCCAAGGGTCTGCTCTTTCTGGCTTCAAGTCCAACATGTAGTGGAGGGGGGGGGGGAGACTGCAGGTACAAGTGGACCCCTATGGAGTGCCTGCTGGGTGTTTAGCCCGCCTGGACACATTTATGCATGCGGTTAAAATAATGGACCTAGCCTGTATCCTTGCTAAACGCAGAATTGCTATGCCCTGGAGGGCGAGTAAGGGCCCCAGCTATGTTGTGTGGTGAACCCACTGCTAACATAGATGCATGGAAAGCTCTCCTACAAGCAATGCTGTCTCACTCTGATGATGAGCAACTCAGGAATTGTGAGTGCATGATTAATGTTCAATATGCCGATTTGCTGATTGATCTGATGTGTCCTGGGTGCATAATGCGCTGGCCCCTCCTGCAATGTGTTACTCAAATGCTCCTACATACCTGTCATATGTTTGTGTGCCTACTACCATGTATTATGATTTTGGTGTGCCTATGTTGACCAGTTCATTGCCCAGATGTATGGGCTTGTTACCGTGTTTGTTTATGTTCTTTTGTCTTTTATGCTTCTGCATTAAATCTCAATAAAAAGATTTTAAAATAAATGAAGTTATTACGTGGCCTAACCTACATTGCTGCAGCCATTCTGCTGGACATAGTTTCTTACTATGGCGTGATTCCATAGTAAGAAAATATGTCCAGACTGGCTTTGGTATGGCATGTTTTACCGGTATCAAGGATAAAGCCAACTAGCCTACCTTGGTGCAGCCAGTCTGGACATGGAGGCTACTGGCTACATCAACAGAAGTACGTTCTTACATGGGGATACTGGTATATACATTGGTGCCGCTTGCATGAATATGTTTCGGCAAAATAAGCATGAAAATGTTTTTATAATGGCATATATTGCAGGCAAAGGCATCATGAGTTATGCTGGAAAATGCTCCTGTGCACTGTTGGTGACTGGGCAGCTATGAGGTATTTGCATGTGTTACCCTACAAAATCAATGGTAAACAGTGTGGCTATTCACCACATTTTTCCACAAATTGAGTGCTGTAAAATCCACCCTTTTAATACACTATTTGAAAAAATATTCTCTGGGTGAGAACTTTCCCAAACCCTCTTTAGTTGCTTCAGCTACCCTTCCGATAGTTGGTCGCTCCCACACATTGGTGAGAGACATTTACAACCATCCAATTGCACAATCCACCAGTCCCCACTGCCCTGCTTGTTCACCTCTTTCACGCCCCTTTACTGACCTTCCGCTCCTTCCTTCAACTCCTCCCTCTATAGAGTCCTTTTTACACTCGTTCTTCAAATGGGAAAGTTGCATTATGGGTTCAGCGCTTACAAATCCTTTTATTATTATTATTAATGTAATCATTCCTATTATGAAGTGTCATTTCTTCTCACATTTTCCACTGTGCAGTATTGTCAACTATATCAGGCCCTGCTGATATGATATGGCACAAATATATATTTCTCTTCTGTGCATCCATTGTTTCTGTGGGACACACGCCATCTTCTAATGGGCACATCCATGATTAGATGCAGTGAAATGCACTTGTGTACTGTTTGTAATCTCGCACTGCAATGTGTATTGTGTTCCCCTATGACAGTTGTCTAAATCCTGTTATGGCCTTGCTCTTTGGGGCTACCATGAGCATCTGTGGACTCGTATTCCGATTCCATGACATCTCCTTGATACAAGTCGTCTGCCTGATGAGCGTCCTCTCCCCCTAACTCATCCCTCTGGGTTCTCCATGCTTCCCAACCAAGTGTGATGAATTTCGCGTCACCTGGTAATGATCATCTCCAGCTGTAAGCAGCAATCCCTTTTTCTTTGTTATTATTAGTGGGACTTCGTGAAATGCGGCTGTGTGTTTGTGGGTTTGGTGCTGCTTCACCACTACCACATCTCCGACCTCCAATCTGTACTCTTTAACCCTACGTTTCAAATATGCATTTCATTTCATCTCGTCCTTCTCGTCTTCATCTTTCCTTCTCATGTCTTCTCCGCTCCTTTACGCTTCCAAGCATTCCGGAACGTACAGTATGCAGGTTTGTATGTTTCTCTGAACATCACTTCTGAGGGACATTTCCCTGATGTGCTGTGCAGCGTATTTCTGTAGTCTCTCAGTAGTTGATGCATCACCTGTTCATACGGCTTCCCTGTCAGGTGTGCTATGTGCATGGCACCTCTTTAAGTTTGCCATGAATCGATCTACTGTTCCATTGGCCTGTGGCCATGGTGGCGTCACTCGCCTATGTTTGAACCCCATGCAAATGTTTGGCAATCTTGGCTCGCGAATGGAGGCCGATTGTCCGATTTGACGATCCTCAGAATGCCATTTGCTGTGAACATTCGATCGAGAACCAGGATGGTATGATGAGTTGATGTTGAGCCTACAAATTGCGCATTAGGGAACCTGAAATATTCGTCCATGGCCACCAATATATGTTGCCCTCCATCTACCGGCCCAGAGAAGTCAATGGCAATATCGCTGTATACCCTATCTGGTAGCTCTGTCATCTGCGAAGGCTTAGAATGTGATTCTGGCGTTATGAGGCAACACGTAGGGCACCCGTTCAGTAGTTCCTCCACTTGAGAGTCAAGTCTTGGGAACCACACTTTCTGCCTCAGTAGCCGTTTGCTCGAAACAATGCCGGGGGACCCTCATGTGCTATGTCCCTGACCTGACATCTCATGGTAGATGGTATGACTATTTTGTTCCCTTTGAGCAGTAGGCCTTTTTTCCAGACAGGACGTTTTTGATGTCACTCGGTGTCTCAGGTGATTCCCTTTCGCTGACTTTCTTGATCCTCCTCCACTTTTGGGATTAGAGACATTCTCATATAGCTTGGAATGCTCTGTCTTTTTAAGATTTGCATATGGTCCATTCCCTTGGCCGTGGCCTGCTGTATGATGTAGCGTATGTGTATGTCTGCCACCGATGGTTAAGGGATCGCAGATAGTTTTCGGTGTCTGGATAAGAAGTCTGCAGGGTTTTCCTCTTTCCCTGATCTGTGAATTATACTGAATGCATAGTCCTGCAGTCGTAAGCCTGACCTTGCGATGCTTGGGGGCATTCTCTCTTGAGGGTTTCCATATATGAATAGCAGTGCATGATGATCTGTTATAATTGTAAACGGCTTTCCGTACAGGAAGAGGTGGAAGTGCTCACATGCCCACACTACTGCCAGGCTCTCTTATTTGGCTTGGGAATAAGCCTGCTCGGTCTTCGACAGACTCCTGCTGACGTACAATAGTATGTGTCGTCATTGTGATGCATCTTCTCCCACCTGTGCCAGTATGGCCCCACCAGACATGTATTCACGGTTAGTTCAGTTTCCATTGTGGTGTCAAAGTAGGCCATGTACTCCACATTTGAGATCCTCCTGCAGATATCGTCAAAAGTTTCTTGGTATTGGATTGACCACTTATATGGTGTGTGTTGTTTCCTGAGGGCCCTCAAAGGTTCGCTGATGGTCGCAAAGTTTCTGATGTACCGCATTCAGTAACTGGCAAGCCCTAAGAACAATCTTAATTCCAAGACATTTGTGGGTGGTGTGGCCTCGTTCGTGCTGCTACTTTATCAGGATCGGGCGCCATCCCTTGTTCCGAGATTATATGTCCAAAGAATCGCAGTGTTCTTTCGCAGAATTCACATTTGTTCCTGTTGATTTGGCCCCTTCAACGCCATGCATACCGTTGCTAGTGTGTCATTGTGTCGTTCAGTGCTTGTGCCAAAGACCAAAATGACATTGATATAGTTCGTATAGTAATGTGCTTAATGACGTTGTGTGTATGTACTCCTGCTGCTGACGACATCCAAAGCTGAGTCTTGTATAGCGGTATATTCCAAGGTGTATAACAAATGTGGTGATGTATCTTGATTCAGGGCTTAGTTCTAGCTGGTGGTAGCCCTTATTGAAGTCCAGTTTTGAGAAGACTTTGACCCTGTTTAACAGGTGCATTTTGTCCATAATACGGGGGGCCTGGTGACCTTCTCTCTTTATGGCTTGGTTGGTGCGCCTCATGTCCAAACACAGTCGAATGACACTGCAACCTTTCTTTGGCACAGGCACAATAGACGATACCCATGTTGTGGGCCCTGATGCTGGATCTATGATGCCCTGTTTCAATAACGTTGGTAGTTCATCCTCCACTTGCCTCTGAATATTTACTGGGATGCCTCTATGGTGTTGTGTCACTGCTTTGGCGAAGGGGTCGAGGTGCAATTGTACCTGCTTATGTTTTAGCTTCCCCATCCCCTTGAATAGTGATGGCAATAGCTGTTCTATCTTGGCTTCAGTGTCTATGTATTTGTGCACCATTAACTTGTAAAGGATGTGAATCAGGCCCATTTCCATGACCGCCTTAAAGCTTAGAATGCATCCGTTTTCCGCTGCTGCCTCCAATATGTGCACAGGTATCTTTTTCTCTTGTGCTTTGTATCTGCATGTCACTAAAAAATAACCTTTACATGGTAGGGGGGTCTTCATGCCATATAGATATATATCCACATCCAATGGGTGTAGTTTTGGTGCTTTTGGTATGGTGTTGTATACCTCCTTGGAGATCATATTCACTGTGGTACCCATGTCCACCAGGAATTTGGTCTGCAAGTTGTTGATTTTCAGTAGCAGTGTTGGGCTGTGTTCCTTCGCCTGCTGGTTTCCCAGCGCATATGAGTAGCCTTTGCATCTTTGGTCCTCTGCTGCTGAACTTGATTCGCTGTCCGATAGGGATTGCTCAATGAGATATCGTATATGGCGTCTAGATTTCTGAGGTGTACGAGTAGAGGGGATGCAGGACCATCTTCTTTCCCCTGTTCTCCTGTCGTCGGTCAACTCTTCCTCCCAATGGCTGCCCTCTTTGTGCTGCCCATGCATTCTTGCCACTGTCATGGACGCTGCTGATGCTGTGGTGCCAGTTCTGTCCTTTGGTCTTGGGGTCCCAAGTCCTTCACTTTCTCCTCTTGGTGGGTTTGTCAACATTCGGCATGCCGCCTTGAAATGGTTCTCTCCCCTGCATGCTGTGCATAGTTGTCCTATCGCGGGGCATGTACATTCAAATTTATACCTGCCTCGGAAACAGAATCGGTCTTTCGGACTCTATATTCCTGGTGCCATGATAATTTTGTGTATCGTGTCCGTTGCTGCCTGTGAGATCTTTGTCCAGTTCATGGCTTCCACCTGCTGTTCCACTGCTAACTCCACTCTTGCCAGCATTAGTATTTCTTTCTCTTTCATTGACTGTGATTTTTGCAGTAGTTTCTTTCAAAGGTTCAGGCATTCGCACCCCGCAATGCTTCATTCATACCCACAGGCGCATTACGAACGTATCCATGGTTTCTCCTTTGTGTTGCGTCGTGGTAGAAGATGTGCCTCTCGTACGCCACGTTAGTGTGTGGAGTAAAATAATCAGTGAGCACCCTCTTTAGAACTCTGTAAGTGTCTATGGTGTCTTACGACAGCTCGTCAATGATATCTCTTGTGGCTGGTCCCACTGCCATTGTGAGGAGACTCCCACGTATAAGTGAAAGTCCCTTGCCCATCTTGCCCATCGAGGTCCCATATTGCTGGTGTCTGTGATATCGAATGCACTAGGTGAACCATCGAACTCGGCCCTTCTGGGCTTCCTGGTCCCTGTCACGTCGGGCCTTACACTCCATAATACTACCAACATGGCGGCAAGCTCAGCACGCTGCTCGCCAGTCTTCACGTTCTATGCAGCGTCCTCTATAAATAAGCCACACCCCCTTGGCCCTGCGCGTCTCAACGCTGCTACTAGCTGTGATCGGACGTGTGTTCCGAACCTTCTCTAGTGCTACTTGCTATCCCCTGGCCCCTGGATTCCCTTCTTTCGACTTCTTCCCTCTTTTCTACTTCCCGGAATCTCTGTGCAGCTTCCACGCACCCCCAACACCTTCTTGAATACTCCTGGAGTTTCCCGTGATCCTGGACATCGAAGCTGAACGTAATCTGGAAGCCGAGGACGGCTGAGCGGGCTTTTTTAAGTCCCGAACCTTACTAAAGAAGGCTCCACCAAAGAAGGACATCAGGCAACATAGACAGGTGAGAAGGGGGAAACCTGTGACAGATTGAGACGCCACCTGACCGAAGTCGATACAGACATGGAGGCGGCCATCCAGGATCTTATGCGTGGCATGCAAGAACTATCGACCGAAGTTCAGAACTTGAAAGCGGAGAACGCTGCGCTGAAACAATTGGTACTCTCAAGCGACTCTGCCTCAAAGGACAGCGTGCTATTGGGCGGCAATGTTGACAAATATGACAGCTGTGCAAAAACCCTCCGAGGATTCCTGGATTCTTGTTTGGTCCACTTTATCTTTAAACCTTATTATTTTTCCACCCCCAGGGCTAAAGTGGGCTTTATTATTTCTCACCTCTCTGGGAATGCCTTAGCCTGGGCCACACCATTAGATAACACCGGAGATTCTCTTTTGTCTTTTGGATGATTATGATGGATTCATTCAAGCACTAAAAACTATGTTTGACCGCCCAGAACAGGTCTTTAGTGCTCAAGAACGTTTACTCGATTTCCAGCAAGGCTCTCAGGACATGCTCACCTACGTAACTCGATTCAAGCAATTGGCTAAAGAAGCGGATTGGCCTTCTGAAGCTTTCTTCACCCTCTTTCGAAGAGGGCTAAATGAAGATGTTAAGGATGAATTAGCCAGGGTAGCACATCCTAGTTCTTACCAGGCACTTATGGATCTTGCTCTACAAATTGATTTCCGAATCCAGGAAAGAAAGGCAGAGAAAAGGAAGACCAAGTCAACCATTCAAAAAAATCCTCTTGCAAGCCCTTCAAAATCCGAAGATTCTCCTGCTCCTAAAAATGAACCCGAACCCATGCAGCTAGGAGCCTTCCGTGGATCCATATCCCACCAAGAAAGGCTGAGAAGGATCCATACTGGCTTATGCATGTACTGTGCCTCGGACAAGCATTTACTCAGAGAATGTCCCTTAGCACCTCCACGGCGTTCGGGAAACGCCAGCTCCCGATCCTAGATGGAGTTCAGTTTCGGGAAAGAGATGCAGGCTCCACATCTATACCATCCTTGAACTCTCCTGGACAAAACTCCCTGGTAGTCTTACAGGCTTTTCTATCGTCATCCGAGAAGGAATCCTACCCCATTCTGGCACTAGTGGACTGTGGGGCCATGGGAATATTCATAGATCAGGAATGGGTCCTTAAACACCGTATTCCTTACGAATCCCGGAACGTCCAGCAACCTGTAGATGCAATTGATGGAAGACCTCTTTCTTCTGGACCCATAACCCTTCAGACTAAGGAAATTGAGCTTGCTATAAACCATCACGAGAAAGGATAAAGTTTGACATCATAAAATCTGCCCATTACCCAATGGTTTTGGGAATGCCCTGGCTACAAAAACACAACCCATACATCAATTGGACAGCTGGTTCCCTGTTCCTAGGTTCCGAATTTTGTATGTCCCATTGTCTGCTCCAGGATCTTTCACCGACAACATCAGAAGAACATTCAACAACTCAGCAAGATCCTCTTATGGTCTCCAACATCATCCAGGTTCCTAAAACCTACCAGGAATACGCCGATGAGTTCTCTTCTGCTAATGTCCAAGCCCTGACACCCCATAGGCCTGAGGACTGTGCTATTGAGATTGAACCTTCAGCCGTGATTCCCTTTGGAAGGATGTTCATCCTGTTTGAACCAGAGAAAAAGGCCCTTTGTGAATACCTAGATACTAACCTAAAAAATGGCACCATACACCCATCCAAGTCTCCGGCTGGAGCTTCATTATTCTTTGTTCCTAAAAAAGACACCAAGGAACTCAGACCTTGTCTTGATTATCGAGGTCTTAATCAGTGCACCCTTAAGGATCGTTATCCATTACCCTTGATCTTGGATATCCTGGAAGCCGTAAGAGGAGCCGTAATATTCACCAAATTGGATCTTAGGGGTGCTTATCACTTGATTCGTATTAGAGAAGGTGACGAATGGAAGACAGCCTTCAGAACACCCTCCGGTCATTACGAATACTTGGTCATGCCCTTTGGACTCTCTAATGCTCCGGCAATCTTCCAACGCTTCATGGACCGGGTGTTTTCGGACATGTTATTTCTTTTCATCATCGTCTACTTGGACGATATTTTCATATTCTCTAAGGATCCTCTCAAGCATGAAGAACATGTTAAATCAGTGTTACAACGGCTACGCGAACACAAGCTTCTAGCAAAACCCGAGAAATGCCTTTTTCATGTTTCCACTGTTCACTATCTAGGATTTGTCCTTAACCCAGATGGCATAGGCATGGATCAATCCAAGGTTAAAGCCATACTATCCTGGCCAACTCCGACCTCCGTAAAACAGATCCAATCTTTCCTGGGCTTGGCCAATTCCTATCGGAAGTTTATACCATCTTTCTCTGAGATTGTTCCACCAATCATCTCCTTGTTGAAAAAAGATACTCCCTATCGATGGACCCCAGCCCACGAGAAGGCTTTCCAACGCCTAAAAACAGAATTTACACAAGCCCCCATCCTGGTGCAACCTGATATAAATCGAGCATTCTTAGTGGAAACAGATGCCTCTAACTATGCCATTGGAGCAGTTCTGAAACAGGAACTAGATGACGGGCTAGACCATCCTATTGCCTATCTTTCACGGACATTGACCTCCAGTGAAACTCATTACTCAGTCTTAGAAAAGGAACTTCTAGCCATCCGCCAAGCCTTCACTGAGTGGCGTCATTTACTTCTAGGAGCTAAACATCCTGTCCAGGTTCGGACGGACCATCGAAATCTCCAAGTGTTACAGGCCCTGGAATGCAGGAACAGCCGTCAGTCCCGTTGGGCGTTCTTCTTTGCTCATTATCAGTTCCAAATTCACCATGTTCCGGGAACACAAAACGTAATTGCTGACGCCTTGTCTCGGCGCCCTGACTATAAACCTCCTGATGACCGAGCATTTCCCAAGATGTTTCCCCACACAATAATTGTAGCCCAGGCGACCAGCCTCCTAGATGAAGTCCGCTGTCAGACTCAATCCTCGGAACTCTGGAAAGGTATCTTGGAGAGGAACCAGTGGAAACTGAAGACCAAAGATGGATACTTGTTCAAAGACAATGCCTTGGTCATCCCAACACAAAAACTACAGCGAAGGATAATAAATCTCTGTCACGTTACTCTTTACTCCGGGCACCGTGGTATTACCAATACCCTCCGATTAACACAAAGGCAATTTTGGTGGCCTGGAGTGAAAACTGATGTACAAAGGCATATCCAGGTATGCTCTGTCTGTAATCAAAACAAACATGACAACAAGAGACCAGCGGGTTTATTGCAGCAATCTCCACTTCCAACAAAGCCTTGGGAATTCATAGCAACAGACTTCATTGTGGAATTACCACCTTCCAGGGGATACACAACCATCATGGTCACCATTGATTTGTTCACCCATGTGGCCCATTTTACACCTCTGTTTAAACTACCATCCTCGTCAGAACTTGCTGGAATTTTCCTGGAACAGATATTCCGACTGCATGGACTCCCTTCCAAGATCATATCAGACAGAGGGCCCCAATACATTCCTCAGTTCTGGAAACATCTTTGCCAAATACTAGGAATCCAAAGTGCTCTTTCCTCAGGATATCATCCCCAAACCAACTGAGCCACAGAGCGTGTAAACCAAACCTTGGAACAATACCTCAGTTGCTTCGATACCAAGGTCCAGGACGATTGGTCTCTCTTAATACCAGTGGCAGAATTTGCCTATAATAATTCCGACCACTCTGCTATTAAGACCAGTCCTTTTTTCTGTAGCCAAGGATTCCACCCTTCGGTTCTACCCTCCATCCTTCCTCATCCTACACCAGTTCCAACAGTCGATTCCTGGATTGAAATGCTCATTAATGTTCAAAGAAAAGCCGAAGAACAATTAGAAAAGGCCAGAACCCAGACCAAACTGTATGTGGATTCCAAACTAAGACCATGCCCCTCCTACACAATAGGGGATAAGGTTTGGCTGTCCTCGAAATTACTACCATGGCATTTGCGACCAAATAAATTGGCTCCTCTATATTATGGGCCATTCCTTATAAAGGAAATCATCAACCCAGTGGCCTACCGACTCAAGCTTCCAGACTCCTGGAAGAAAATCCACCCAGTCTTTCACACGTCCTTAATAAAGCCATATGTTCAGACCTCTCAAACTAACCTTCGGCCCAAACCAGTAATCATCAATGACCAACTGGAGTATGAGGTCTCCAGGATTTGCGATTCTAGATATAGACGTGGCAAACTCCAGTACCTAGTGGAGTGGGAAGGATATCCCCCTAGTGAACGCACTTGGGAACCTATCTCAAATCTAAATACCCCCAGGCTACTCAGAAGGTTCCATCTCATACACCCGGGCAAACCCGGTGGAATGAGTTTCCGGAGGAGGCATGCTGTCATGAACCATCGAACTCGGCCCTTCTGGGTTTCCTGGTCCCTATCACATCGGGCTTTACACTCCATAATACTACCAACATGGCGGCAAGCTCAGCACGCTGCTCGCCAAACTTCACGTTCTACGCAACGTCCTCTATAAAGAAGCCACACCCCCGCGGCCCCGCGCATCTCAACGCTGCTACTAGCTGTGATCGGACGTGTGTTCCGAACCTTCTCTAGTGCTACTTGCTATCCCCTGGCCCCTGGATTCCCTTCTTTCGACTTCTTCTCTCTTTTCTACTTCCCGGAATCTCTGTGCCGCTTCCGTGCGCCCCCAACACCTTCTTGAATACTCCTGGAGTTTCCTGTGATCCTGGACATCGAAGCTGAACGTAATCTGGAAGCCGAGGACGGCCGAGCGGGCTTATTTAAGTCCCAAACCATACGAAAGAAGACTACACCAAAGGGGGACATCAGGCAACATAGACAGGTGAGAAGGGGGGAAACCTTTGACACTAGGCAGCTATAGTGATATAGACTCTTTTACTCTTGCCGGGCCTGTGTTGGGTGGAGTTGCTGCTACTGTGACAGGGATGTCTTGGGCTGACGTGATCAAGCCTTGGAATGTGTCACTGTATCTCTTTCACCTTCTTATTGACCTTTCGCTGGTTGCCCTGTACATTAATTTTGTTTATTGCTGTCTTGATCTTGCTTGTCTCTGAATATCCACCCACCGCCGTCTGGTGATGAAGCTTCCTGATGGTACATTGCACGTGTTGTTACTTGTCAGCCACTGCTGCCTGTATGCTTGTCTGTTCTCTCTTTCGTCTTCATACCGCTACTCCTCACGGTGTGATTCCACATTCTGCTGCCTGTGATATGGCAGCTTCTTATTTCACTGCCGCACCCTCAGCCTAGCGCCCCTCCCTTAAGCCTTACTCTGCTCCTGCGCTTTCACCGCTGTTCCCTGCGGCTCGTAAATGCGTCTGCTCGTATCTCCCAACATGGGTGCCATTGTTATGGCCTTGCTCTTTGGGGCTACCGCAAGCACCTGGTCACTGACCCACACGGCATCCCCATCCTAATAAGGACACAAGTCTTTATTTAATCTTCATTTCATTCCAACTCTCCGTGGCCCCCTGCAGCATGTCCCTTTCTGGCCTTTCAATGGGCTCCTCCCCTCCAAATACTAAAACGTTAGCAAGACATTACAAATCCTATGACTTTTTATCTAGTTTCTACTGAAACCTGTATTGTAAAATGCACAATTCAGACTTCTTTTTAAAAATGTGTCGGGAGGGAAATAGATTTTGAGCTCTAGTGAGTGGTTTTAGGCTGCATCACTTTGCTTGAACTGATTCTTTGCATTAACCGGTTAAAAAATTAATCCACCAGCCGTCACTGTATATTATTATGTTTTAAAATATTTTCATAGATGTAATGGTGTGGCCTGCAAGAGGTACTTCTGCATCCAAACTGGCTACCGGTCCAATTGAGTTTGACACTCCTGCTTTTTTAAATTTTATTTATTTTATTTATTGTTGTTTTAATCAAGATCATTCTTGACTTTTCAACATAAATCATAAAAATCATACAATCTAGTACATAAAATTCTACATAAAACCAAAGATTAGAATTGATCACAAAACAATCGAAACGTAAGCTAACACAAACTATCATCTCTTAATATTTACATTCACAGTTACCACACTTAGCAAAACTAAAACTTTAAAAGATTGCTGTCTGTTTCAATCAAAATACACTCTGAATGTGCACAGGTTAGGTTTCCATATATCATATCCGTTAGAACTACAATTTACTTGCAATTACTATCGTTTTCAACAAGCCTAGTCCAAATAAAAAAATTGAGGATTGCATATCTAACTTTTTTTCTGATGGAATGACAAGTAATTCCCACATTCGGGCCATGGATAGATCAATAGTCAACAAACATAGGTTTAAAATGCATGACTCGCAGTGATAGTAATGCAACACATTCTGTGCACAAGTGTTTCAGTGTTTCAGGCACCATTTTACAAAATCGACATTGCAAATCACTTGCTGCAATGAGCTTGTGTATGTATAAAACTTCATGTGTGGGCCATAGATTCAAATGGAAGCGTAAATAATCATCCCTCTGGCGTGGATTGGGGAATCTAGTTAAGTAACTTTCCACTACGCCATACCGTTTTAGTGCAAACGGATTGGCTATGAACTTTTGGTATTTAGAACAAGCACTCCTTGTCTGAATCCAGTCATATTCCCATATACGCATCTTGGCTTTGTCTGGATTCTCAGGTAATAACTTTAGCGAGAAGCCTGTGTTATTAATAATCTTTTGCGCTTGGCCTCTCCAGGTTACAGGAAATGAATCAAGAGAGTTTAGTAAATAGTCAGCTATTGTACATAACAGGACCGTTTTTGAGTTAGCAAGAACACATTTGTGATAAAGAGAACATAATTTCCACTTATGCATTGCATACAATGATAGTAACCCCAATTCATGCCTTATTAAACATATTGATTCGGATGCTGGCAGGTTAAGTGCTTGTTTCCAGTACCCCCTCCCAATCTCAACCAGTAATTGTACGACTTCCCTATTAAGGCTTCTGAACCATACAATATTACTGGAACTAGTTTTTTCTTGTAGTAAATGAGAATTGGTGAGATGGAAAATGTGCAGAATTTTGCTTTAATTTTACATGCTTGGGAGACAGCCGTATGCAATGTTTGTTTAGTATGCAATTCAAAGGCACTACTCCCCTGTTGATTGGTTACAAGGGTACCTAGGTGATGTCAAGGATGCTTGCTGAAGCGGCCACTTGTAGTTGGTAGTGCGTTGTTTAGCATTTCCAAACTGGATTACCTTAGTTTTTGTTACGTTAATTGATAAATCATTTTTCTGGGTGTACTTATCGAGTGCACACAACCAGGCTGGTAATCCATTAGGGGGTTTGGAAAATAATACCATGTCTTCTGCATACAGTGGAAACTTCACCTGCACTCCATATATTTTTGGTGAATGGCTATAATATCAGCGAAACAACATCCAACATCCGAAATAGAAAAATGGAACATGGCGAATGCTAACAAGCAGCCCTGCTTTAACCCTTGGGCAGTGTGTGTTGGGTCCGATAATAAGCCGTCAGTGGATAATTTAACCTGAATAGAGGTATCGGTGTGGAGGTCAATCACCCATTTTAAGATAAACCACGGCCATCCTTTATCCATCAGTTTTTTGTATAGCAGCTCAAGTGGCACACCATCAAAGGCCATGTGAAAATCTATAAAGGCAGTGTATAATGCCTGGTGACGTTACTGCACTTGGAGCAAGATAATATTTAGGGTTATGATATTGACAGCTGTTCCAAGGCCCAGTAGAAAACCTGTTTGAAAGGGGTTGCGATAGTTGTTTGCATCCAACCATAAGTAAAATTTCTTCAAAATGAAACGTGCAAAAATTTTACCTGGGCAATCTAATAGTGCAATGGGTCGGTAGGATTTAGGTTCGTCCCTATTGCCTTTTTTAAAAATAGGAAGGATGAGGGACTGTTTCCACGAACTGGTGATTCGACCCACAATAAGAATATGCCAGAAAATCTGATTAAGTATTTCTGTCCACTCTTGAGGGTGAGCCTTCATCATACCATTGTGCAAACCATCTGGCCCCACGGCCCGTGATCGACTCAAATTATTAATGCAATGCAAAATATCTTCTTCTCCTAGTGGGAATAAGTGAGTTGTATTTTGCCCAATTGTATTCCACTCAAGATCAGCAAACGGGGAAGAATACAGATCTCAAAAGTATTCCTGCCAGGCTTCATTAGATACTGCACTGATTTGCATGGCAACTTGTGTTTTGGAGGTGGCATTATTCAAGCATGCCCAAATGCCACTCGTAGATTTACTTACGAGTTGCTTGAGCATGTACTCATTATCACGTTGGTGCTGAAGATACCTCTGTTCCTTCAACCATGCCTTATAAGCCAATCTCAGCTGCTTTTTCGCTGTGACTCTATCTATATTCGGTTGATGTTTCAGATTACGAAGGTTCCACCTCAAGTGGGATTTACGATGCTGTAGTTCTAAATCAAAAACATGGCTAGTAATAGCCCACCCATTGGGCGTCCAATCAATTTCCTAGTGGCAAGTGTAGTAATGATCGTATGAGGGGCCCATACCGGCACTTTCATAAGCCAGGTTTCCTGGAGCGCAATAATGTCGTATATCCCCAAGCCATTCTCCCAGGGGTTGATAATATGCCTGTGACCTTGTGTATTCCATGAGATCATACTGATTTGTTCAGCAATCTTATACTGTTATGATCTGGCATCGTATGTTTGCATTACTGAGGAGTAGCTTGACAAATTCTGTGTTTTTTCTAGTGGAGCCCTCTGAGTGAAATTATAGATCCTAATTGTCGACTTCTTGACCTGTTGTGCAGGTTGCATGGGAGCTTGAGTGAATATAAAACCCAAATCGAACAGAGCCATCCTGGCCTGCCATAGTATATTGGTAACCAGCCCATATCGCATATAAATCCTTGCCTCTGTCAAATCATGACCATTACTAAATTCCACCAAATCAATGTCTGATGTTATTAGATTCCTTAATGTTGGTATCGCGGTAAAGATGTTCAATATGCTCGCTCTATTGAGGACATATTGGGCACCTGGCAAATTTCGACATTTCAATGTTAGGCAGTGATTATTTTTTGCCCATTTAAATTTTCATTATTTGTCTGGTTTTTACTGTGAGAGCCCATGGATGATAACTGAGTTTGAATCATGGGAATAGAGGGAACCATATTTGTTCCTTGAGACAGTCTATCACATTTAGGCAGAAAGGTGGGACCCTGCAGCAATGCACTCACATCAGGGAAAGCTACTCGTTGGATGTTGCCTTTACCATGTGTTTGGCCTTGAGTTTCTGCAATGTAGGAGTCAATGGACATCTTTATCAAGTCCATTATGTCTTGCGACGTGGGGGCTACTGCATCAGTTGGCATCGTACAAGACCGCTTGGATTGGTGCAAGCTTGAAGGCATCTTTGATTGAAAGAGCAGAAATTAGAATTATGCTACTTTACCAATCTCTTGTCTGCAAATCATGGTTAGTAGATGGCAAGGTCGTATGTAGCTGGTGAGAATTTGCTGTGCCGTCTTCTCTTTCATTGCTGGTCATGATGTTACTACCTCGGGACCCAAGACCGGTACTATGGTAGGGACCTGGGAGGTCTTGCATGCTCCACCTCTAATGGCTTTTGTGTTACATAGGATTCAATGGAGGCTCGAATTTCTTCTCTAAGAGTGTTAATGGATGGATACATCGGGTTTGTCACAGCTGGGTTAACTGAAATTGCAGATGGCATGACAGTAATTTCAGTATTGGGGTTAGAGGACATTGATTTGCTAGAGAGTGTGTCCTGTGGTTCTTTGCTAATGTGTTTTGTTCCCCCACCCGGCGCAACTTCAAAGAAAGAGCCACTAAGTCATCTAAGGGTTTATAGGTCATGGGCATCTGAGTGGTGTTCTTTGTAACCACGGTGGCAGTCATAGTGACTGTATGATCTTGTTGTTTCGCTAGCCAACTCACGCTTTAACGATTCTTCTCGCCCTCCTCCTAGACTGTAGTTGCCAAATATTCCTGACTGACTTCAAACATCTCTTAAAGCTATTGCCAGGAATAGGCGGCATGCCTATTTGTCCCGGCGTTTTACTTCCCGCCGGCACAAATAGTTCAAAGAGGTTGGCTTTCACAACCGGCACTGGCTTCACTACACGGACTAAATCGGTGGGCTTGGTATTTAGAATATCACTGGGTCGCAAGTTCAGTGCCTCCCACGAACTCCGGATAGCCAAATTAGGGCAGCCACCACGAAATTAGTGCGCCTGAGTGCCCTTCGTCTTGCTTCCGAGCGGAATTAGAGTTCCTTGATAGTTAGTGCCACCATCATCCTGCATGACTACTGCATCAGTAGATGATGCGTGCATCGCTGAGCCATCTTGTGATGGAGTGTGGTTAATTATATTGTTAGGATTAATGAAGGTCTCAATAATCTTCACCTTTCCAATAGGTTGTTCTAATATCGTAGTATGGTGACTTATTTTTCCTTCCAGTATCTCATATAATTTTGCTACAGCTAGCAGGGCTGTGTTCATAGCACTCAATGTATTGTTGAGGGCGGGGCTTCTGGAAAGGAAAATCTTGTTGGTTGACTTTTATGTATAGGGAATTCAGATTCCTGCGCTGCCTCCTGGAATGTAGACCGTCTAGGTGTTGGAGCTATGAAAGAGGGTGACCCATCTACGAAATGGATGTGAGTCTTGTCCTGCGCCTCTGGTGTTATACCTTTCGTTGGGCTTCTCTCTCAAGACACAGCAGTGTTGGACAATTCATGTTCAGGGTATGTACAGATCTTACATGTGATCTTCATGCAATTGTATTAGGTCCCCAAATTGGAGCAAATGTACAAAATGTCCTGAGATTGTAGGATGGATTTGTTGGATAAATTCATAAACTCCAGCGCATCCTTGTCAATATCGCCCGCCAGAGTAAGCAGTTCGTGAGCCTTTTGGAGCTTCTTTTGGGCCGCTACTGAACACCTAACAGGCTCCATGACTTGGCAGGGGCTAGTCCGTGCCAGCATTTGAATCACGCCCTTGGGCTGCAATTCGCCTGCTAGGCAAGCAGATACAAGTGTAGTGTCTGTGACTTCATCCGACACCAGTGTTACTCCAGAGTCAGCCCGATTGGATGACTGAGGGTTGTCATTATTGGATTTGGGAGCATTCGCTGGTACAATTTCTGATGAGTCTATGGTTGTCAAGGGGGCCTGGTGGCTACTCGATTTCACTGGTTCGCTCGGTTTATCACTTGGTTCACTAACAGACCATGAGTCCAAGTGAACCAATTTCGGCCCGTCAGAATCATTGGAATAAAAGGTACAAATGTCAGATGTGATTGACATTGAGTGAAAAGACCTACCACCTAGATGTCTATCGGCAGAGGGTGCAAGCTTAGTTTGAGGACTAGGAATTTTTGTCGCTGCCATTTTTAGATGATCTATAGTAAGCGGCCGTGGTGGAATGACGAGCGGCATGCCAGTTTTTAAAGTAAACTTTTTGATAACCATTGTGTATGACAAAAAGGAATAATAAAACAAAACCTGTAAGGTAAAAGTAGTTAGTTACAAGGCTATACCGTGCAATCAAATGGATCAGCCTCCGCCTTCCGCTGGACAGTTAGACAGTGAGACAGCAGGGCAAAGACACTTAGCAAAGGCACTTGTGCAAAGGCGCGCGCGCAGTGCTTTTGGAGAATTCTGGGAGTGGAGGCGGGATCAGCACTGTGAACAAAGCAAGAAAATTTGAGTCACAAGGTGGAAAAGTTTGTGTGACTGCAATTCTATGGATAGCATTCTATGGGCCAGGGGCCAGAGTACCAGTCCAATCCTGTTGCTTGATTCAGCCGGATGGTCACGTGATTTCACAGCTCCTCGCCAACGAATTTTCAAAGCTGGACACCTCGGCGAGCAGCGGACAGCGAGACAGCAGGGCAAAGGCACTTAGCAAAGGCACTTGTGCAAATGCACTCCTGTTTTAGGTGGTTGCACAAGAACCATTCGGGGGTGGCACAGGAACCAAGGACCGACAATGCAGTATCCAGTGGGACTGCGTAGCCGTAACAAGGAGTTTATATGAGGCAAGGAGGTGGCAGTCCTGGGAAATGGAGACAGAGAGTGGCCAACTATACGTCAAAGGAGGCCGCAAGCACCTAGAGACCACGACAAAATTGTCTGCACATATGCAACAAGGTTCTCGAGAGAGATAAAAACCTTGCTGGATCCGCAAACACTATCACACAAAGTGGAAAAACTAAATGTGGATGCGACATTTGTTAATTCACGGAGCAAGAAGCCCTTGCAGAGAGGAAGATGAGGGAATGATGGAGTCCTAGCGAATAATAATAATGTATTTCTTATATAAGGCTTCACACCCATAGGACACAGAGCGCTCAGATAACAAAAGACATTATTATCCCACAGAGTGGTACTCATTTTATCGATCTTGAAAGAATGAAAGGCTGAGTTGACCTTACTGGGATTTGGACCTGCCACAAGCAGGTTGCACACAGATATCAGGGGCCAGCGCTTAGCTCGCTGTGCTATCTGACCGGCTAATCTATTTAAAGAATAGGGGTGGGTGGCCTATTGCAACTCAAGAAGTAGTAGGATAGGTGAGGGTTATAAGATGGAGCCTGAGGAGATATGCAGGGAATCATCACTGTTAACGTCTGGAAGATGGATGCTGAATCCAGGGCAGGCCTTAGGGCGGGGCAGACTGGGCGACCACCTTGGGTGCCATACCCCCCCAGGGTGCCCTTAGCCCCCCACCACGCCAGCTCAGGCGAGTCTTTCAAGCGCTCCCCCGAGCTGGCACAGTGGGAGAAGGCACGGCAGGCGCCCGTTTGTTATTAAATGCGCCCGCAGCGGTGAGGCACATTTTATAACAATAGGGTGCTGATGCTTGAATCAGCACCCTATTGAGATGAATACCTCCCCACTCCGACGCAGGAGCGAGACGGTTTTCATTGGAATAGGGCGCATGAGCGCACTATTCCTGTGATTAACTGTCAGGTGATGGAGCGGGGAGAGATAGAAAAAAGAAAATGAGGCGAGGGGGGTGCCAATTCGGCCAGGGCGCTGCTGCCACTAAGGCCGGCCCTAGCTGAATCTACAGCGGTGTTGCTAGGTCTGGAAAAGATCCAGGGCTTCACCAATGCCAGGACTGTCGGGCCTCGGGCTAGCCTAGCCTTTTGGTTGTAGCCACTGGGCTTCTATCTGGGGCTACAACGCATAGACCCGGGGCTATGGCCCCCCACACCTCTCCCAGCTCCAACCTAGCAACACCTCTGCGCTGAGAGATGCCTGCTGGCGGTATATTTCATTCTTTTACTTTATATCTAACCATGATCATTGGCCCGATGTTTGCATATTGTGGTGACAGATTTCAGTAGCCACAAAACCAAAACGTCTCTTCTAATGCTCTCATACTGCTGCATAACAAAGAAGGTCCACCCAAGAACAGGTCATTGGGCTGTGTTCATGCTGGTAGAGAGATTCCCAGACCCCCCTTGTTTTGCATACTGCTGCATAGCGAGTACCGACACTGGCTCACCTCTACCTCCACTTTCTCTACATATCATGTGTTTTAGTTCAGCCTATTGTTTAGTGCTGACGTACCTGGTATTATAAAATCTATATATTATTACAAAGTTATGTGGAACAACAGACTTTAGGCCAACATTAGTTTTGTTTAACATGACCCTACAGATTGTGGTTTTGAATCAATACGTTTTGCATAATTACTGTAACAGTAAAATGGAGCCCCCCTCCCGCCAATGTTCCCCTTTAATTCCTACCTGATCCCCAACCCTGCTGCGCCCTGAGCAATGCCATTATGACAGTTCTGAAATCTCTGTGCTGCCTCTGGGAAGCTGCCAAAAAACACACAAAGCATTCCAGCGTCTGCCTCATCTCACAAACAGAAAGCCGATGGAATCGTGTTATGCTGTTTGCCTGAACACGTGCATTATTTCCCCTTTGCTGCCAGATCCAATGGAATGGCTTTAGTTACAGAAAGCAAAGCCGCCGGAAAACATGATGTCAATTAGTGCATTCTGTCCCCATTTCAGAAACCGACCACTAGTGACTGTACTTGAGACACACTTCGCATTTAATTACGACCTATTATTACGCTTACTGATGGGTACAGCCTTGTCCACTCAAAGTAAGGATTTCCAACTAAGTTTAAGAGTAATAGCTTTATCCAGATTCGTGCTTAATTTAGCCTAATATACCGATTGCTAACGGTTACAGCACTCAGGTTAACGGCCCAAGCAAAGCTATGGTAGTTGATATAGTTTCAAAACTTTTAAAGGACAGTAAGAGCGCACGTGTAGCAAAAGGGGGAAAAGGGCCTTTATGAAAAAAAGGAAACAGGATTTCGGTCTGAATAAATGTAGCCCCAAATCCATAAGCGAAGAGAGGAGAAGCCAGTGGTGGGCACAGGGGAGTAAAGCGGATACGGGGCACAGCGCGAGAAGGAAGGGATGCGGGGTGTCCTTCTCATAACAAAGACTCTGCGAGGTGTTGGCCTCCTTGCCTCCCGCCTGGTGCCCTGGGGAAGTAAGGCGAGGACAACAGAGCAGTTCCAACACATCTTTACTCCTTCAACTTCATAACTTTAATCACTCCCTTTCCGCGCCCACCCGCTCCCCGTGCCTTCCGGCTCCCTCCCGCCCCACGTGACTATGATCACGTGTGTTGTGAGGCGAGGGACCTCCTGGGCCCCCGCCGGCATTCACACGTGTGCACACAAACATGTACCAAGGACCCACACGGGGCGCGTGTTGCTTGCTCAACTGCTGGCCGGGACCGTCTTTATTTAACATCGCGCATGCGCGGGCCTCGTTATGGGCCGTGCATGTGTATAAGGCATACTCACTACGCAACATCCCTCCTTTTTCCCCAAACAATAACCAACTGTAACATTAGCACACAACAAAGACAACTTGGGACTTAACAGCCAGTTCTCACCCTGTTACGGGGCAGAGTCCATGATGAAGGCCTGGAACCTCGGCGGCGGCTTCCGCCCAACACGGCTCGGGTACCTTCTGGACTCCTCTTGAGGTGTCTCTGGGGCCTCGAGAGCTTCTGGCGGCCCTTCGCCCCTTGGTGGTGATCCTTCCCCGGGTCCGGGCGCCTCGGGCATCGCTGGAGGGGGCACAGTCTCAATCCGCTTGAAGTATGACACATTCCGCGTGACGGTGCCCTTGGCATTGGCTGCGGTGATCATGGGCCCCCTTCATACGGCAGAGATAACTTCCCTTCCGGCCTCCGATTGCGGACCAGCACAGTGTCCCCTACTGCAATTACCTTCTCCGGCAAGTTCCGGCGGGTGCTCTCCCGCTTGTTTTGGATGGCCCTCTCCACGCGTACTCGGTTGTTGTCAATTACTTCAGGACTGCGTCCTTCCACTTCGGGGATCAGTCCTCTGGGGGCCTGCTTGAAGAGAGCCTCGGCTGGCGCGACCCCGGTGGACTGATGGGGGGTCGTGCGATACTCACGCAGAAATTCGAAAAGGTTGCGGCGGAGCTCCTCTCCCCCATTCATTGAGATTCGAAAGACCTTATTGAGTGTCCTCATAAAATGCTCCACCTCCCCATTTGCCCTGGGCCAGAGTGGGGCAACCTTCCGGTGCTTGATCCCCCTTTCCTCACAGTACTGGGCGAACTGCTGCCCTTGGAATGGCGAGCCGTTGTCTGAACAAATCTCAGTGGGGAACCCGTGGGTGGCGAACATTTTCTCCAGGGTCAGAATGGTGTGGTCGCTGGCCATAGATTCCACCAGTTCCACCTCGGGATAACGGGACCACTGGTCCACAACTGCAAGAAAGTACATTCCTCTGCCCGTGGACCCGAAGTTGGCGTGCACCGTCCCCCAGGGTTGCTCACTCCTTTCCACGGCCTGGATGGGCGGCCCTCTTTCCGCGGGACAAGCCGCCTGGCACGGTATGCATGCACGCACAAAGTCGTCCACCCTGCTCTCCAGGTCCGGGAACCACACCTTCAGCCTTAGGTGTGCTTTCGTTTTTTGATGTTCCCTGGTGACCTTTATGGGCGAGCTGCAGTACTTTCCCCACCAATGCTCGCGGGATGACGATTTGGCACCCCCTCAGCAGAAGGCCGTCCTCTGCTACTGACAGCTCGTTGCGGACCTTCCACAGAGCTTGGAGATCTTTTCGTGCCCCACTCTCCCTTCTGGCATTGTTCGCGAGCACTTCCCGCCACTCGCCACTGTCCATGGCTTCCTTGATGACCAGGAACACCTCGTCCACATTCGACGCTTCCGCGATTTCTTGGCACCCCAGGACCACCGGCAAGGCTGCTTCCACCATGTGCTGAACCATTTCAATGCAGTCCACCACTTCGGCAGAGTCTCGAGGGCGCCCTGCCCCCGGGTGATGGGACAGAGAATCTGCGGGGTTGTGAGTGCCCGGGCGATACTGTAACTTGACCCCATACTCCATGAGTGACAGCATCCATCTCTCGATATGCGGTGGGGGCTTGGACAAAGCCCCGGCCATGATCGGAATCAGAGGCTTGTGGTCAGTTATCACAACCACGGGCTTCCCAGGATGTAGATTCGGAAGTGTTTGCAGCCCCATAGGATGGCCAGGGCCTCGCACTCAATTTGCGAGTCGCACTTCTCCGTCTCCGTCAGCGCCTTGCTCGCATAGACGATGGAACGCATGGTCCCCTGTGGATCTGCCTGCATGAGCACCGCTCCGAGGCCCACCGGGCAGGCGTCCACCACTATTTCTGATTCCCTGTCCAGATTGAAATACGCCATGGTCTCCTGACCCGACAAGGCGTTCTTATGTCGGCAAACACCCTCTGTTCTTTCGCCGTCCAGGCCCACGCCACGTCATTCCTTGTCAGGGCCCACAGTAGTTCTGACAGAGACGCCAGATCATGAATAAAGCGTCCACAATAGTTGACCATGCCGAGGAAGCTCCGTATCTCGGCTGGTGACTCTGGCGGGGCCGCCTCACAAATGTCTCTTACTTTCTCCGGGTCAAGCGAGATGCCTGCTGCGTGGAACACGAACCCGAAGAATTCTATTCGGTCCTTCAGAAACTCACATTTTTTTCCGATGAAGAGTTAGGCCCAGGCTTTTGAGTCTCTCCAGTGTCCGCTGCAGACGCTTCAGGTGTTCCGCCTCCGACTGTGCGAACACCAGAATGTCTTCAGACATATTGATCACCCCTTTTAGTCCCGCCAGGGCCCCCGGATGGCATTCTGGAAAACCTCTGCCGCCGACGAGACACCGAAGCTGAGCCTCTTAAACTGGTACAGCCCCTCGTAAGTCGTGAAGGTGGTGATATAGCTCGACTCCGGGTGAAGTTCCAGTTGATGGTAGCCAGACCTCAGTTCCAGCTTGGAGAAGACTTTTGCTCCCTGCAGCTCGCCGACGATGTCATCCAGCGTGGGCGTGAGGTGATGCGCCCTTTTGATGGCAATATTGGGCAGTCTCATGTCCACGCAGATGCGGACGGCTCCTGGCTGTTTGGGTTTGGGGGCTACAACAATTGGGGAGACCCACGGGGTCAGGCCTTCAACCCTCTCAATAATGTCCAAGTCTATGAGCGGCTGAAGTTCCTTCTCCACCTGTGCCCTCAGGTGGAAGGGTATTCTACGGTGTTTGAGGGCTGTCGGCCTCACAGAATTATCAATGTGGAGCCTGATGGGGTCCCCCTTCAGTTTTCCGACCCCCTGAAATATGCTGTCAAAACGCTGCAGGAAGCGGTCAATATCCATGTGATAGACAGCCATTGTGAAATGTACAATGTCAAGGGCTTCGGAAGCAGCACAGCTCAAGAGGGAGTGTGGGCTCACGCTTGTCACAAAAAATATCGCCTTGATCTTGTTCGGCCCGTGTGACACCGGCGCCACGAACACTCCTTGAATTGGTAGCGACATATCTCCACCGAAAGAATATATCCGGGCCTTGGACTCTGTCAGCTTGGGAGGGCCTGGGAGAGCTTCATCTTGCTCTGCCGCTAGCACGCAGACTGATGCCCCAGTGTCTATCAGAACGGGGGTAGGCACCTCCCCAATGTTCACAATGCATGTCGGTTGTCTGTAACCTCTGGAGCCGGCAGCAATGCTAGAGATGAAGACGATTTCCTCCTCCTCTTCTTCCTCCTCAGCAATGTCCAAGTCCTGCATGCCTTGCTCCACCAACGACACACCCCTCACTCTCCGGGCATTGCTCCCGCCAACTCTTGCTGGCCCTCTCGACGCCGTCTATCTCGTGTGGAGGCCCTGCACACCCTTGCATAGTGTCCTGGCGTGCCACACCGGCCACAGACTCTCGTCTTCGCCGGGCAATCTCCCACATGCGGCAGGTCATACCCACAATATGGACATGACTGCGGAGTACCAGCCGCAGAGGCACTGTCTATCCTCCTTGGTGTCCATCGCGCCCTTCCTGGGGCAGCACGGCCGATGGCAAAAGCGTCCTCACCCTTCCCAGGGTGCATGGCAGCGTCCATTTTCGCCCCCCTGGACTCTGCTAGCTCATAAACTCTTCCTGTGTCAAGGATCTGTTGCAGCGTCAGGCCCGGCTCCCGTAGCACCTGCCTTCTCAGCTTCCCCGAGCTACACCCTTGCAGCAGATGGTTTCGCACCATCTCCTCCTCATCCACCCACCTGCAGGTACTTGCAAGGTGTCTCAGCCGTGCGCAGAACTGGTCCAGTGACTCTTCTCCTTGCTGCTTTTCCGCACACATAACAAATCTGTCGAAGTCGACATTCGCCATGGGTAGAAAATGATCTTGGAGGGCCTGTTTTACAGCATCGTACGTGACGACTTGAAGATTGAGAGAGTCATAGATCCTGTGGACCTCTGTGCCTGCTGAGTACACCATGGTGGCAACTTTGGTACCATCATCCGTTTCTCCTGATGCCCCAAAAAACATTTCCAACTTCTTAACCCATAGAAGCCACTTCGGCCCAACTTGGATGGTGGGCCAGTGGTGTCAAATTCAGGCATGGGTGCAAGGGTGCTGTGCACTCTGCGTGGAACTGGCGCAGGGGCTCCCTCTCCTTCTGCCTCCTCACCCATGGTGGCAATGGGAGTGGGTACTCACAGTCAGGTAGCTCCTGGATACTAGCACAGGCACTCCAGCCTCAGGATGGGTGATCAGGTATCCCAGCACCGGATGATGAACAAATGGGCCCACAGCAATGGATGATGATACTACCAGCCGTCTCCACTGGTTTCCTGTTTTTTTTTTTTTAAATCCATTGCCCCTTAGGTCAAAAGGGCCATGGAATGTCCAAAAATTGTTCGTTTTGATCAAGGATCGCAGCCGGCGCACGAGCACCCTCCTGGGCCGCAACCGCTGCGATCCGCGATGCTGACAAAATGGCCGCCGGCCATGTGCGTAGGTCCGTGACGGCACAGAGAAAAGACACTCTCACCGACTCAATCGGAACAATGCCCCGTGTCTCCGCTGCCACCGCTCCTCATCGCCAGTGTTGTGAGGCGAGCATTCACACGTGTGCACACACACATGTACCAAGGACCCACATGGGACGTGTGTTGTTTGCTCGGGTCCCGGCGGCAATTGCTGGCCGGGACCGTCTTTATTTAACATCGTGCATGCGCGGGCCTCGTTATGGGCCGCGCATGCGTATAAGGCGTACTCACTACGCATCAACGTGGTCCTTACGACATCACACAACCTCCCCCCTTTTTAAACAAACAGTCAACTTTCAGTCATTTCCTCAATGAGTATATGGGGTCTGTTCCTGGCACTTTAGGGCCGACCAGAATGACTCATCTGGACCCTCTCTGGGCTGGAGCCACCCACTCCATCTCCTTCTTACGGATCTTCAGTCTCCTCTGTATTCACCTCCTCACATTCTGCTCTCAACCTGATAGTCTGAGAAAGCTTCTTGAAATGCAAGGAATTCCATGTTACTTGCCAGTGTCCATTACCTGCAGTTAACAAAGACCACTTAATTCTGGTGATTGTCAGTGGGGCACTGTTGAAAGCTGCAGTGTGCTTGTGGGCGTGAGACTGTCTCACTCCTACAGTGTAACCTTCATGCAGGTCCACTTCACGAGCTTGTCTTTGGGCATCAGCTTGGTGCTTCATCCTTTCTTTGGCGCAGTCATCTCGATTTCTCAGGTCCTGATCCTCTGGATAGATTTCTTCTGGCAGCAAGACATGTGGCAATCAGGTACGGATGTTGCACCCAAACATGATTTCTGATGGAGCCTTGCCTGTGGTGCTTTGGGGGCCTGTTCCTATAATCCCTCAAGAGTTGGTAGAGTACCTTTCCCACTAATTCTCCGGTCAGGTGAGCGATTTGGTCAGTTCTTTTGATTTTGCTCATAAAGCGCTCCATCGTTCTATTTGCTTGAGGCCATATGTTATGAATCCATTACGAACATCACTTTTGTTAACTGGGAGACTATGGCAGCCTATATGGACCCGCCGTTAGCAGAGGGGCCACCAGAAGTGCGGTCATCGTGTAACAGTATCCTAGAAACAACTCTGTTTATTCCATTCAGGAATGCTCCAGAAACAATTACTGTTACCATGTTGTTTCAATGGAATTACATATGGCTGCCTTGTAAGACAAGTCTCCTTATGGGAAGTGCAGGTCTAGTGTTTTACAAGATGACCGACAGGAAAAGGTAGGATGACTCAGTACTTTGCAGGCAACTTGCATAAAGCAAGCAGAGAGACCATCAACAGTTATCTCACAAACTGCTTATGACCTATGAGATACCTGCCGACCCAATTATCCTTGCTTCCAGTTTATCTTAGGTATTTAGGCAGGTAGGAAAGGGTGGGTTGTTTTTGCCATGTTTAATTTGTTTACGCTCTCTCACCATGAGTTTTAGTCTTAAAACTCATGCTTGCATTACTTCCTGTCTTAACTAGTAGAGCGCTAGGTTTTTCAACTCGACGAATCTTTATTGGTTCTTCTGCCTTTTCTCTCAATTCATGAGTTTCAAGCAGGGAGATAAGTAAAGAGAAATAGCAATATATTATTTCTATTATGATATCGCTATTCTTATAAACCTTCCTGTGAATCAAACAGGATTTCCTCACCGGATGATTCTGGCTAGACAGACCAGGAGGATAGGTAAACATCCATTTAATATCACTGATTGACACTTCTTGTTATTTCATCACACATAAAGAAACTCAATTCATTACTAAAATACCTCTTTGTTGTAATCCTGCCGAGCTCCTGTGTTGGTGATCTGGATTTGGGCATAAGAAAAGGGACGCACCCAATAAGTCGCCCGGCCACTTTGGTTCTTGCCTTTTCCTGTAGTTTATAACAGGGTGGGGGACGAGTTATAGTGGTAGACGTGGACACATTCCATATTTCCTATGGATATTCGCCAGACAGAAGACTGGGAAACCGGACAGATTGTGAGACCTTTCTAATCAAATCTTTCCGAACCATGGAAGAAATTGCCAAAGAGCTTAACCTCGCCTTGCATAAATTACAGGCAGAAGTCAGTACAGCCAGGCAGGAAAGTGCTGTACTTTTCCAGACTATGGGCCTGATCAAGACTTTGGCGGTAACGTCGGCGGTATTTCCTCCGGCAGTATTAGCCCTACCGCCGAACTCCCCGGCGCTAATAGCACCGGATCACGAGTTTGGCGGTAATGTAATTCCCCATTCCCCATTGAGCCCATTCGGGAATGCCCCATTCCCCATTGGGCTCAATGGGGAAAATGTGCGCTCTTACCGCCGGCGGATTTCCCGCCGATGGTAATAGCGCAAATTTTCGGCAGATTTCCCCCCAGCCAAGAGCTGGGGCAAAATCCGCCGAAGTCCTGATTTGGCGGACCCTTAAATCCGGCGGCAATAGCGCGACCGCCGGATTTAAGGGTTACCGCCAAAGTCGTGATGAGGCCCTATGACTGTACTTCAAGGGAAAGTTGACCAGACATCAGAGAAAATGCCAGGAGTAGGCTATCCATGGGAAATAGTGGGAGGCGCATCCGCCGGTCCCTCGGTGAGTTCCAACCCCCAGGGCGATAGCAGGACTGTGCTAACCTCTGCTGTTTTAAAACCTCCAACTACAGGCCCTAACATTCCGACACCACTAATGCCTACCAAATATGGAGGTGACCCTCGAGAGTATAGAGCCTTTTGCACAGAGTATAAAATACATTATTTGAATCGTCCCACATTGTATGGCACTGATTAGGCTAAAATAGCCTTTATGCTGCTCAATTTAGAGAAAACCGCTCTTGCCTGGGCAACCCCTTAAATAAACAACAATGACCCCATCTTAGCTAATTATGCTGAATTTACAGAAGCTTTCCGCGCCATGTTCGACCACCAGTATGCTTCCCAAACCATTAGAAATTAATACATTGATATTCGTCAAGGAAATTGTGATTTATTGTCACACATTGCACATTTCAGGAGTATGGCATTTCAGACCCTGTGGGCTGAAGACATCCAAAGAACCCTCTTTTATAGAGGATTAAGAGACGATTTAAAATATGCTGCCAGCCAAGTCATAGCACCTCCTGAATCTATTTCTGAATGCATGTCATTAGTCATAAGAATAGATCAAAGGATAGGAGAGGGACAGGGGAAAGGAGGATGTCCGACTACAGTCGCCTGTTCCACCATTCAGAACCCGAACATAGAACCCCCACATCTGAGCCTGAACCTATGCAAGTGGGAGGCACCAGAGCACCCCTAAGTAGTGAAGAAAAGGAGAGAAGAAGGAGATAGAACCTCTGTTTTTACTGTGGGAAATCAGGGCATTCAGTGCGCTTTTTTTCTCGAAGAGGTAAGAAGGGAAACAAACAAACTTGTTGAGAAAGGGGAAGACCTCCACAAGTGTGTAAATACATCTTTTTTGTAACACCTCACACCATATCCCTAGCCAAGTTCTTCATGTCTATCTACCAATATGGTTACAGACTGAGACCCTACAACGGGGATCCTTTAATGCACTTATCGATACTGGAGCAACCAAGAACTTCATTGATCTTGCATTTGCCCAACAGCATCACATTCCTCTAAAAAATAAAACCATGTCTGAACCTGTGCTATCGGTAGACGGATCTCCAGTGGTTTCAGGATCTATCACACATGAGACTGTTCCACATATTCCCTTTGCTTCGATGCCATTTCGGCCCCTCATTTCCAGTTAATGCTTTGTAATCCATGGTTGACACTGACTAATCATGTCATAGACTTCCCCCTCACCGACCACATGATGGTCGGATTGACTTACTTCCCGGTGTTCAAATTCCTTGTGGGCGTGCCTACGCTCTCTCTGAAAAAGAAAACGTAGGGCTGAAAGCTTACAATGAATAAAACCTATGAAATGTTTTATCAGACACTCTACCTCTCCTGCAGGAGCTCCCTTGTTCTTTATTCCTAAAAAGGATAGTGAAGAATTGAGACCCTGTACAGACTATCGTCAGTTAAATGCAGTCACCATAAAGAACCGCTATCCCTTGCCTTTGATTCAGGTTCTATTAGATCCAGCTGGTCATAGTCAGGTGTATACCAAGTTAAATCTCTGAGGGGTGTACAACCTGGTAAGGATATGCCCAGGTGACAAGTGGAAAACGGCCTCCCGTATTTGTTTTGGGCATTAAAAATATCTTGTAGGAGAACTGCCAGGGGGCGCCAAGATGGTGTGACGTTCCTTCGCCTACCTCCCGTCTTGGGCTCGTGTAAAGGGTCTGGAGCCCCTCCTTGTCTCCCCCAGGCAAGGAGATCTTACCCCCGGGGGTCTACAGGAAACCTAGGAGCACCAGGTGGGCGAAACCCCGATTCCAGAAGGTGCCGCTGAGCCGAAGATACAGGCAGGCTCCTTTTGGCGACAGCGAGCAGAGCCCGGCTCCCGTCCGTCTCTCCGTGACCACAGGGCCGTCGCTGTGGTGGGGAAGGGGACCGCAGCCCTGTCTCCGGGAGCCTTTGCAGGGCCATAGCCCCTGCTGCGGTTTCCTGCTGGGGCCGTAATCGTGGTCACCACCGTGGTGCACCCGGAGCGGTGCATCACCAAGAATCCTCTCGGCGGAGTTGGGGAGACGGAGCACAGGTTAGGCGCAGGGGCGCAGGGTGAAGGCGCCATGGCGGAGGAGTTGCTGGTGGGCCATTCCGCGAGTCTGTGTGAGTGGAGAGAAGCCCCCACCGCCTCTTCGCCTGGTCGTGTGGCCGGCTCCCTCACCCTGCATTTCGGCTGTGATCAGGGCCTACGGAGGGACTGCTGCAGGTGGGGCTCTTTGAGGTATCACGCTCCCAGCGCCAATGGGATATGGGGGTTTCTGGCTGCAATACACCGTGGGTTTCAGCAGTGTCGTGACAGCAGAGCAGTCTGTTGGTGGGTCTGAGGGCCTGCTCTGGTACCAGGTTGGTGCTCCCTCTGACCTGTTCAGCCAAGGAGCTTAAAAAAATAATATATATATATAAAAATAATAAAAATAATCAGAATCCGAGGTTTGCTAAGTTACCAGGCGACCCTCTCCCCAATACTGTTGAAGTGAGGAAGTGGGGTAGCTTGTGCTGGGGACGGGTTCCACGTCCCTTGCCCTGCCTCAGTAACTGGTTTGCCTACGTGACCACCCCTTCCACCGCCTGAATCTACTGTAGTTTCCTGGCGGCACCTTATCTGTTGATAAAGTAGCCAAGGGTCGCCGCCTTCATCAGCCTGGTCTACCTTGCCTACCGGCCTCGACTCCTGGAGGCCGCCTTCACCAGTCCGTCTCTTGGCTATTTGGTCTTGCCCTCTCTGCATAGTTTACTACTAGAAGGCCAAGACAGTGGTCAGGGGGCCTGGTGTTTCCATGAGCTGGTCTGCTTCCTTGCAGAGATTTCGGCACACGCCCTCGACCTCTCCCCCTCATCCCACAATGGCGAGCCAGAAACAGCCTGAACCACTCGACTCCAGCTCTGTTTCCAGGGGTATGGCTGCCTTCTTAGAAGAGATCCGGGGATTCAGAGCGGACATAACTGGGAGGCTGGATACACTGGATAAAAAGGTTGACTCTATTGATGACTGGGTTTAGGCGCTGGAGGCTACATCCGCTTCAATTGACACTCCTGAGTCCCAGTTGGACATGCGCTTGGCTGAGCTGGAGCGAAGGGAAGAAAAATGCGCATTGAAACTTGATGACCTGGAAAATAGAGAACGTTGATGCAACCTACGATTCCTGGGCTATCCGGAACGCGAGGGTGACACTCAATCCAACATTGTTAAAGCTGTGAATTCTGTCATCAGGATACTCTTTGAAGATGCCAACACCAACAAACCAACCATCGACAGGGCACATAGAGCTGGGGCTTCCAATAGAGGCCCTAGATCCGTCCTCGTGCGATTCCACTATTTTTCAGAGAAAAGCTAAATTTTGGAGCTGGCCTGCAAGAAGGGCCCTGTTAAATGGAAGGGTGCGCAGATCTCGCTTTACCAGGACCTGTCGGCCTTCACCCTGGCGAGGCGTCGGCTTTGCTCCCCTCTGACAAAAATGTTGCAATCTAGGGGTGTGCAATACCGGTGGGGCTACCCCTTCGCTCTTTCTTTTGAACTTGAGGGCAATAAGTACGCCTTGGTTAGAGAAGATGATATTTGCAGGGTGTCTCAGGAACTCATGGTCGATTCGGGTAAGGCATCCGCTGCAGAGGGTCAAGAAAGAGCTCCATCTGGCCCTACAGGACCTAAAAACCCTTTGGAGCGGCGGAAAGTCCACGGTCACAGGAAGTTCAAAAGGGTGGCCCCGGCTTCGCCAAACTCCTGCAATGCCTGAGGTTTTTTCATTCACTTGTGGGGTTGCCTCAGGTAGAGTGGGAGACTCAAAACAGCGAGTTTAAACTGGTTGCGGCCAGGGAGGTCCGTGTGGCAGGCCCTGTCTGGTCTTGTGCTAAAAATATTCTGGATTATTCCGTTCTTTGGATGTATTTTGGTGAGGGCGGGGGGCTCTTGTTGTCACTTGTGAAGAGTTTCAGAGCCTGGAGTGGGGAGATGCTGATGGTCTGATTAAGCGGCAAGTGGATGTCGCTTGGTATCCAGGCGTTCAGGGGTAGGGAGGGAGGGGGGTGGGGATAGGGGATAGGGTTTGTTTTTTGGTGGTGCGATTCATGTTTACCAAACCTCCTGGGCTTGTCCGGGTACCAGAGGTGTATACGGATGCAAAATGTGGGAAAGGTTTTGATGCGCTCCCTGGGTGAAGACAGGGGCTGCTTGACCCTTTTCAATGGTTGATACACTTTTAACGCTGACAGTGGGGTCGCTGAATGTGCAGGGCCTCAACACACCTACTAAAAGGTCACTGATGGTGAGGGAATTCTCCAGACTCCGACTTCATTTTTTATTTTTGCAAGAAACACATTGGGTAAAAGGGAAAGTGCCTGCGCTTTAGGCTAGAGCAATTCAGCATGTGTTCGCCTCCCCCTATACATCAAAGAAAAGAGGGGTCGTACTCCTGGTTTCACCCGATGCCCACTTCACACCCCGCTCGCATAAAACAGATCCAGACGGGCGGTATGTTATGGTCAAGGGTGAAGTGAAAGGCAAACTATTCACCCTAGTGGGTGTATATGCACCAAATGAGGCACAAGATCTCTTCTGGGAGGAGATGAAGGGGAAGATCATAGCTTTCGCAAAGGGGAATCTATTGGTGGGAGGAGATTTTAATATGGTCCTATGTCCCGAGAAGGATAGGAAATCTCTCAAGCCAACTTCAGACTCGCCCCTCTAGAGGAGGCTGGGCGTGACATTCGAGAGGGTTAATGGGGAACTGGGCTTACTGGATTTGCATACTCCACAACTAGGCTGTGATCTATGCTTCACCTGCTTTTCAAAGTCCCACATGACGCTCTCCAGAATTGATTATATCCTGTTAGACTCATCCCTACGGTAGCTGGTCCAAGACGCTGGGGTAGAGGTGGTTCCTTGGTCGGAACACGATTTGGTTAAGGTCGGGTTGGGCATCCCCCTTACCCTCCCCTGGAGTCCCGTTGGCAGTGTAACAACCTTTTGCTGCAGGATTGTGAGTCGAGGAAACGCTTCTGGCCGCCATCAAGGACTACTTTGCCATCAATGATAATGGGGAAGTAGGTATTATAGGGATATGGGATGCCTTCAAAGCTACCATTAGAGGTACTCTCATGGAGATGGGCTCGAGGAGAAAGAGGGAAAGGGGCTGCAAGGAAAAGAAGCTGAGGGAGAAAATAGCTGCTATTGAGCCTGGGGTGAAGTTGAGGTCACAAATGTTTCTGGGTCGATGGGAGGAACTACAGCAGCTCAAATCAAAGCTTGCTGCCCTTCTCGTGGGCCAGACGGAAAGAAAGCTAGCCTTCTTAAAACAGGAATACATGGAGAAAGGAGAGAAAGCAGACAGGATAGGCTTAGGGAACGCCAAATTAGTAGAAGAGTGAAGTCGCTTCGCTCACCGGGAGGGGAGTGTATTCTCAGTGATGTCACCATCGCAGATCAATTCAGGCGGTTTTATGAAGGGTTAAACTCTTTGGAATATTCTGGGGACAGTTCAATAGTTGACACGTTCTTAGACTCCCTGCCGGTTCCCGGTCTGCCCCCTGACAAGGCCAGCCCCCTGGAGCTCCCCATCACCCCGCAGGAAGTAGTGGAGACAATCTCCTCTTTAAAGAGTGGGACAGCCCCGGGAGACGATGGCTTCACGGTTCGGTTCTATAAGACTTTCCGCTCCACACTGACCCCTTTCATGGCCAGAATGTTCAACGCGGCCCTGGACACAGGGTCCTTCCCATGGTCCATGATGTCCGCTCTTATCGTGGTTCTTCCTAAAGAGGGGAAAGACCCTTCCCAATGTCAGTCGTACCGCCCCATCTCTCTCCTTAATACGGACGTTAAAATCCTGGCCAAACTTGTGGTCAATAGGCTGGCAAAGCTTCTTCCGTCCCTGGTCCATGGTGACTAAGTGGGCTTAATTCCCGGTCGGCCGGGATCGGACAACGTGCGGAAAACGCTGGACCTTATAAATGAAGCCAAGAGGCGGCACTTAGAGGGCTATCTTCTGTCGCTGGACTCAGAAAATGCCTTTGACCGCGTCGAATGGCCTTAAATGGGGAAGGTGCTTTGAAAAATGGGGCTAGGCGAGAGGTTCTGTGGCTGGGTCTCAACTTTATATAACGGTCCCATGGCTAGGGCCCTGGTTAATGGTTGTACATCGGCATCCTTTCTTCTCTCTAGAGGTACACGTCAGGGGTGTCCTCTGTCACCCCTCTCATATGCGCTTGCGATAGAGACCCTCGCTATCGCGATCCGGGCGGACAGTGGCATCGCAGGGGTACAGTGTGGGGAGGGCGTTTTTAAACTGTCGCTGTTCGCGGACGACATATTAGCTTACCTGGCCGATCGCTCGGATTCGCTACCCCGGTTGCTTGACCTAATTGGCTTCTTTGGCTCATTTTCGGGGCTCAAAATTAATGTGCACAATTCTTGTATATTGCCGATGGGTGTCGGCGACTGCGAAGTCAATGGGAGAACAGAAGTGCAGGGAATCAGATTTGAACGGGTAGCCATTCCCTACTTAGGTACTTTCATTCCCAGGGACCTGGGCCGGGTATTTGACCTTAACTTCCCTCAGCTCTTGGTAAAAATAAGTAACAACCTTACTTGCTGGGCCCCCTTACCCTGTCTTGGTTTGGGCGCATGACCACAGTCAAAATGAATGTCCTGCCCCGGCTCCTTTATCTTTTTGCTAAACTTCCCACCATCGCCCCAGAGTCCTTCTTTGAGTCGCTTCAATCCCGGCTCCTCTGCATTATCTGGAATGGCAAGAAGGCTAAAATCAAATTTTCCACTTTGTCCCTTCCCAGGACCCAGGGAGGTTTCAGCCTCCCTGAGTTCAGGTTATATTATAAGGCCGCACAGTTACGGGTGATGTTGAAACACATGAGGGATCAACTGGGAACCTATTGGACCTTCCTGGAGGACAGCCACTGCCATCCAAAAAAAATCAGAGATCTCTTGTAGGCCCCTCCCAAACTCCTTCCAGTGGGTCTTAAGTCCCATCCGACCCTGGTGGTTTTATGGGAGTCCTGGTAGCCAAACAAGGAAAACAAACGCCTCTCTTCCTGGCCGTCCCCCTTAGCATCATTATGGGGTCCTCCTTTTGACCTTGGTTCCAAAGGTTTTCGTGATTCTCAAGGGTGGTTGGACACAGGGTTGGAGAGGGCAGCACAACTCTTCCGTGAGGGTACTTTAATTGAATATGAGCATCTTACGGCGGCTAAGGGGGATAAATCACCCACAGTTTTTGAATATCTTCGCCTGAAAGGGCTACTTACCAACCCCAAATGGCTTGCTGATCTGAATCACCCCCTTACGCCTTTCTAAATAATTTTGGTGGAATCCAGCTACAGGAAGGGCTCCCTCTCCAAAATATGACGCCCTTAATACAGCTAACCTAGAGGGCAGACAGTCATTCAAAAGAGTTTGGGTGGGAAGGTTGGGTATTCCCCTGGAGGAGCCAACATGGAGGGAGGCCTTTAAGTCTATGTTTTCAGGGTCTTTATATACCTCTGCTATGGAACACAGTTTTAAGGTGCTTCACTCCTGGCATCGCCCCATGTTCTCCTGTCCAAAATGTTTGCAGGAGTCCCCCCAACATGTCCCAGATTGTGTTTACAGCGGGGCACCTGGTATCACATGTGGTGGGACTGCCCGATCATCAAGGTGTTCTGGTCCGAACTGCTCAGGTGGATTAAAGATATCGTGGGTATGTGTACGTCCCTCAATCCTCCTGAGGTTCTCCTGGGTACGCCTATGCCCGACGCTGATCAGACGGCTTTCCCTAAAGTTGTGGTGGCTATGTTGAGGGCGGGGAGGCTTGCCCTTGCCCAAAAGTGGAAGAGTGCAACCGCTCCCTCCAAAACGGAATGGCTCAGCAAGTTATGGGCAATCTTTACATATTAAAACCTGCAATTGTCAACAATGCTTTGTTCTCCTTTGTCCAGGACTGGATGGGAGTTCTTCTAAATGAACAATTTTGAAGCTACGAGACTTTAACCTTGAGTGGTGCAGGGGGGTTCTATGTTCTTTTCTTCTATGTGATCATTTACCTGTTGTGGCCCTTTTACCCCATGCCATGGACATTGGTCTGTTCCTCACGAAGTCAGCCGCTGGAATTTACATTGTTTAGTGATATGATTTCAACCTTTTTCCTGTGCTCCGTATGTCCACTGCCCGTGGGGGCCTGGTAAGCTTATGTGCGGGAGGGAGGGGGAAGGGAGGAGGGTGTTTAGTCTGACATGTTTCACTTGCAGTTGTTTTGGCATGTATTGGCCAGGATTGCCTGGTTTTACTGTCATGTTTAAAATCGTTTAATAAAAACAGAGTTTATAAAAAAAATATATATCTTGTAATGCCCTTTGGGCTATGCAACGCACCTGCAGCGTTTCAGCATTTCTTAAATGATATATTCAAGGATATCCTGGATGAATATGTTGTGATGTATATTGATGATATATTGATATACTCCACCTCTTACATGGAACATGTGGAACACGTAAGAGAAGTGCTCCGACGCCTTTTAAAGAATCAGTTATATGCCAAAATCTCCAAGTGTAGCTTTCATCAGACCAGAATTGCCTATTTGGGTTACATTTTGTCTCCAAAAGGCATAGAAATGGACCCGCAAAAGATTCACGCTATATTAGAATGGACAGAAACCAAAACAGTCAAGGAACTACAGAGATTTTTGGGTTTTGCTAACTTTTATAGACTTTTTTACCTCAATATGCTTCGCTCTTGGTCCCATTGACCAGACTATTGAAGAAGGAAACACATTTTGTTTGGTCCTCAGATTCACAACGGGCCTTCCAAACGCTCAAGGAGTTATTCACGTCTGCTCCCGCATTACATTTACCGCATCCAGATCAACTGTATATGGTGGAAGCAAACGCATCAGACAGAGCCTTAGGTGCCCTACTCCTCCAGAAAGACCCAAGCACGTTCCTTATTCATCCGGTTGCCTATCATTCAAAGACTCTAACCTCAGCGGAATGCAATTATAGCATCTTTGAGAAAGAATTGTTGGCTATTAAAGAGGCTTTCCTAACATGGCGTCACTTGTTAGAAGGGGCTATACATCCCATCAGTGTTGTTACTGACCATAGAAACTTAGAGTTTCTGAAGACTGCAAAGGCATTGAACCAGCAACAGAATCGCTGGATTCACTTCTTCTCCCACTTTGATTTTAGCGTCACTTATAAGTCAGAACATTTGAACACCAAAGCAGACACATTATCCGGAATGTTCAATGAACCTGCAATAGAAGGTTCATCATGCCTGATAAGATTATCGCCACTATCCAAACTACACCCGAATCTTGGGATAAAGCCTTACACCAACTATATACAAACGAGTCCAGAAAGAACCTTTTGGAACAATCGCATAGCCATGCAGAAACAAAAGGATTATTTAACCATTCTGACTGTTTTTGGTTGCCTGCACTAGAAAGTGAACTCTACGCTCTCCGGTGGTGTCATGATGCCCCAGGTTTAGGTCATTATGGAATACATAAGAAACAGAAAGAAGTATGTGGTGGGACACATTAAAGAAAGATGTAGCAGATTATATCTGTGGTTGTACGGTCTGTGCTGTAGCCAAAATACCCTGAGGAAAACCCATGGGTTTATTACAACCTTTACCGATCCCTGAGGGTCCCTTGTATACTTGTTCCATGGACTTCATTACAGACTTACCCTTAGTGGCAGAAAATACAGTGATCCTAACTGTTATCGACTCATTTACCAAGATGGGACATAGCTCTTCCCAAGGTACCCACAGCACTGTCCTTAGCACAGACCTTCCTACATAGCATCTTCCGTCTCCATGGTCTTTCTTGAACCATAGTCACAGACAGAGGTTCGCAGTTTGTTTCTCTCTTCTGGAAAACACTAAGTCAACTCTTACACATAGACCTTTATTTTTCCTCAGTTTACCATCCTCAGAGTGATGGACATACAGAAAGGGCAAATCAAAACTTAGGGCAGTACCTCCAGTGTTATGTTTCTGAATATTCTGGAGACTGGGTATCGTTATCACTCCTAGCAGAATATGCGTACAATGATGCTGTTCATTCATCTCTTCAGGACACTCCCTTTCATGTTTCCTATGGTTTTAATCCAAATTCCTTACCTATACCCATTCAACCCAAGTCACCTGTACCTTCAGCCACTGTACTGATAAGCAATTTACAGGAAGGTATGAGGAAAGCAAAGTTCAATCTAAGACAGGCACAGGAAACCTCTAAACATTTTGCAGACCTTAAAAGGAAACCAGGTCCTGATTACCAGATAGGAGACGAGGTATGGTTATCTACCTGTAATATCCAGATTCCGGCCTGTCCAGACAAGCTCAAACCACGTTATATAGCCATTTCAAAGGAATTACATATGGCCACCTTGTAAGACGAGTCTCCTTATGGGAAGTGCAGGTATAGTGTTTTACAAGATGGCCGACAGGAAAAAGTAGGCTGACTCCGTACTTTGCCGGCAACTTGCATAAAGCAAGCAGAGAGACGACCTACAGTTGTTTCACAAACTGCTTACGACCTATGAGATACCTACAAACCCAATTTTCCTGTTTCCAGTTTATCTTAGCTATTTAGGCAGGTAAGGAAGGGTGGGTTGTTTTTGCCATGTTTCATTTGTTTACGCTCTCTCGCCATGAATTCTACTCTTAAAAGTCCTGCTCATGCTCAAATTACTTCCTGTGTTAACTAGTAGAGCACCTGGTTTTTCAACTCTAAGAATCTTTATTGGTTCTTCTATCTTTTCTCTCAATTCATGAGTTTCAGGCAGTAAGATAAGTAAAGAGAAATAGCAATCTATTCTTTCCATTATGGTATCGCTATTCCTATAAACCTTCCTGTGAATCAAAAAGGATTTGCTCACTGGATAGTTCTGGCTAGACAATATCACTGATTGACACTTCTTGTTATTTCATCACACATAAAGAAACTCAACTCATTACTAAAATACTTCTTTGTTGTCATCCTGCCCAGCTCCTGTGTTGGTGATCCAGATTTGAGGATAAGAAAAGGGACGCAACCAATAAGTCACCCCTGTCACTTTGGTCGTTCCTTTTGCCTGTGGTTTTCAACAGGGTAGGGTACGAGTTATAGTGGTAGATGTTGTCATGATCTCTGCTTCCAAAAGGTCAGGGTTTTCCCAACTCCCTTGGAAGCAGATCCATAACCCAGGTTCCGAGTGCCAACCAGTCCCAATTGGGACCTTTTGGACCCAGTCCTGGCGGCAGTGGCACCAGGCTCATAAATATGCCCAGTCCCAGCGCTGGAAGCGCCGGGCTCATAATGCTTGGGTGGACTTACCTTCAGCAGACCATGCTGCTTACTTGCCTGCCAGTTGAGCCTCTGATCCTCTTCTGTTTGGAACTACTTTTCCTGTTGGGTGGGGCTGAGCCACTCCCTAGATTCAGAACACTGGAACTCTTCTGGAAGGTAGGAACTCTTTTCTTACCAGGAACTCTTTTCTTACTTAGGCGTGGCTGTGGAAGGAGACACCTAAGCACTACAGGAGGCTATTTAAACCACACCCGGTGGATGAATCTTGCTTTGCGTTATTCTGCAACCTCTGCAGCAGAACGCTCATCGTGTCTTCTGCATCCGGTCCTGGGCCTAAGGAAAAAGGCTTACCATCCTGAATCCAGTCTTCAGCAACACCTATAAAGACAAGAAAGAACAGGTTAGCATTCCGGCATCTGAAAGGCAAAGGCTTACCATCCTGAATCCAGTCTTCAGCAACACCTATAAAGACAAGAAAGAACAGGTTAGCATTCCGGCATCTGAAAGGCAAAGGCTTACCTACTCTTCGTGCGCTCCGGAGGTCTTCACACTGCATTCCGGCATCTGAAAGACAAAAGTTTACCAACTCTTCGCACGCTCCGGAGGCCTTCGGCGCTACATCCCGCATCTGAAAGACAAAACAAGGTGCGTTTAAAGACATTGGGGAACTTTAATACTCACGTGCCATTACTCCTTTCCACATCTAATCCAGTGGGTATTCCGGCACCCTGCAGCCGCTCCGAACTCGTACCTGCAAAATAAAAAGACAGTTAGAGCGCATAGTGAAGCAGGCAACAAGCGCTTACTTACGTGCTTCCAGGCGCTTCTATTCATCACACGGGCTCCATCTTCAACTAACTTCAGCCCGTCATCCGCCATCGCCGGAACCCTGCAAAACAAGAGACATCATTACTAAAGACTTTAAAGACATTTGAATGACTCGAAACTTACCGTTCGTACAGTAAACGACGGACAGCAGTCCTCTGAAGTCAAGAGGCCTGCGCTACCTATCCAGTGAAGAAACTGGTTACAGCACCCTGCCCCGAGGCAGATGGAGAGCTCGGCATTCACTTACCTAAGACATCTTACTCTACACGTCAGGCATACAGTGCACAGAGGTCCAGCCCAAAGAGCCAACCGGGTGCTAAACATCACCTTTGAAGATACGGTAGTCGCCCAGTCAAGACCGGCGCCTCTGCGAGAATCAGGTGAGCGTTACAGAACGCAAAGCCTACCGCAAAACTCTCGCCCAGGCGCTATGGAAACCTCGGATACTGACCCCCTAGCTCGGTTACTTGGGGAACTAAGGGCAGAAGTGCATGCAGCTCGTCAGGAAATGAATGCTCTAAGAAGGGAACTAATTATTTCCAAGGAGAGAACAGACAATCTTGCTAGACAAGTGCTACAGTCACAAGCCGGACAGACCCCGTTACCCGCATCAGGGGCAAATCTTCCTTCAACATCCTCTATGAATCCAGTGCAGATCAACCTACCTGGGAATGTACCTCTGGCTCCGCCCGAACGATTTTCTGGTGACCCAAAGAGGTTTGCAGTATTTATCAATCAGTGCCGGTTGCACTTCTTATGCCGGCCAGCAGCCTTTCCAACTGATCAAGCAAAAGTAGCTTTTGTACTTTCGTACCTTAGTGGCAATGCGGCAGACTGGTCGATCCCTCTAGTTAATCAAGATGAGCCGGTTCTCCATGATTTTCAAGCCTTTCAGCTTAGTATGGAAAAACTGTTCGCAAGACATTCACAGGGGCAGGCCTTGGACAATGAGCTTCTTTCGTTGCGACAGGGTAATCAAGACCTTTTGGCTTATATTGCATCTTTCAATAGACTAATAGTGGAAACTCAATGGCCTGAGGACAAAAGGATTACGCTGTTTTATAGAGGTCTACGTGGAGAGCTCAAAGACGTTTTAGCCCAAGTAGTGAAAGACTGTTCGGATTATATAGACTTGGTCGTTCAAATAGATCACATGCTGCAGAACAGGAAGGCCGATCGTTCCAAGTTTGATGCTCGAGTATTTTCCAAACCGCCAACTCCTTCCAAAGGAGTAGACTCTGGGGAACCCATGCGAATAGGGGGTCTGAAAGGTCCTCTAACACAAAGGGAGCGGGAAAGGAGGAAACAGTTGCAATTATGCCTATATTGCGGAAACTCAGGGCACTTTCTTCGAGACTGTCCGGTGAAACCTGCCAAGAAGGCAGTAGGAGCTGCAGTTACCAAAGTTACAAACTCTGAGCAGGGAAACGACCTCGCCCGACAAGAATAGAGGTCCTCTTGCCGAGCGTGAAAACCAGTTCCGTGACCTCGCATTTCGTGATACCTATGGTCCTCATTAGCCCTGATAATCCGGATCGATTACATGCAATTGAAGCTTACGTCGACAGCGGTGCCATCGGCAATTATGTGGATCATGAAATGGTTTTGAGGATGAATCTAACTCTTTGTCCCAAGGCTGTAAAGGACGTCATTACTACGGTGGATGGTACGGAGATAGCCTCCGGGCCAGTAACGCATACCACTCAAGAGGTGACGCTAGTAAGTCAAGATGGACACCATGAGAAGATCGTGTTCGATGTGATCAAGGCCCCTCAGTTTCAGATTATTCTAGGAATACCTTGGTTAGAGAAACACAATCCTCTGATCGATTGGCGAGCAAGAACGGTCCAGTTTCCAGAATGTGTCTCTACTTGTCACCCTCCACCTGGTGTTGCGCTGGCCGCAATTTCTTCAGAGACTCCCCAGTTACCTCCCGAATACCTAGAATACCAAGATGTTTTCCGGAAGGATCAGGCTAACTCTCTACCTCCTCATAGGTCTTATGACTGCCAGATAGACCTGATACCTGGATCTACTCCTCCTTGTAGTAGAATTTATGCCCTCACCGAGCCTGAGAACCTTCACCTTCGACAATACCTGGATCAATACCTGGCAAATGGGTTTATTCGTCCTTCCAAGTCCCCTGCTTCTTCAGCTTTGTTCTTCGTTCCAAAAAAGGAAGGAGACCTTAGAACTTGTATCGATTATCGCTCCCTGAACCAGATCACCGTTAAGAATAGATATCCGTTACCTTTGATCCCTGAACTCCTGGACCAAGTCAGAAAAGCATTCATATATACAAAGCTGGATCTTAGAGGAGCTTACCACTTGGTACGAGTAAAAGAGGGCGATGAATGGAAGACGGCCTTCCGCACCAAGTATGGGCTATTTGAATATCAGGTCATGCCCTTCGGACTTTGCAATGCCCCGGCCGCCTTTCAATATTTTATGAACGATGTCCTCAGAGAGCTCATAGATGTATGTGTTGTTGTTTACATTGACGACATCCTCGTTTATTCTTCATCGGAATCTGAACATCGGAAACACGTGAAAATGGTCCTCGAAAGATTGCGTCAACACAAACTTTTCGCTAAGTTGGAAAAATGTGTTTTCAACGTGACTGAAGTTGAATTCTTGGGATTCATATTATCACCTGGCGGAGTGCGTATGGATTCAAAGAAGGTCGATGCAGTTCTCAAATGGCCATCACCATCCTCCGTAAAAGGTGTGCAAAGAATGTTAGGCTTCGCTAACTTTTACCGCAGGTTTATCCCCGAATTCTCTCGAATAGTCCAGCCCATCACTGCCTTATTAAAGAAAAACAAACGTTTTGAATGGTCTACCGAGGCGGAACAAGCTTTCCAGGATTTGAAGACTAAATTTATCTCTGCACCAATCTTAAAACACCCTCGCCCCGAACTCCCCTACATCGTGGAAACTGATGCTTCAAGCCTTGCCATTGGGGCAGTTCTATCACAAAAGGACCCGGTAACCAATCAGTTGCATCCCGTGGCATTTTGGTCCCGCAAATTCTCGCCTCCTGAAATCAATTACACGATTACTGACAAGGAACTTCTGGCTATCAAGTCTGCCTTTAAGGCTTGGCGGCATTATCTGCTGGGGGCCCGACACACCGTTACTGTGATTACGGATCACCGAAACCTGCAATATTTGAAGACCGCAAAAGCCCAATCCTCTAGACAACTCCGTTGGGCATTATTCTTTGCCGAGTTTGACTTCATAATTACCTATCGACCTGGTACAAAGAACGGTAAAGCCGATGCCCTTTCTCGGATGGGAGTGGAAGAACACTTGGTCAACCCTAAACCTGTACCAATCATTCCCGAACAAAGAATTCTGGGTGTAATCGCCACAGAATCCATAGAGGAAGTTAAGGATAAAGCCAGGCAACTTGTAACTCCAGCAGACATACAGAATTGGCATCTGCAGGGAAAGGACTTTGCAGTAAAGGACAACTTATTGTATTTCCAAGAACGATTATACCTACCCAGCACAGATTTACAGAAAAAAGTAATCTCTTGTTATCACGACTCTTTAATGGAAGGTCATCCCGGTATAGCCAAGACCTCAGAAAAGATCAAGCGCTACTTCTGGTGGCCGTCTTGGAAAAAAGATATCAGAGACTTTATAATGTCCTGTGGAGTATGCGCCCAAAACAAGAGTCAAAAGGAAAGACCAGCAGGCCTCTTACGCCCTATTGACATCCCACCTCGCCCTTGGCATACGCTTTCTATGGACTTCATCACCAATCTACCTCCATGCTCCGGATACAATACGATTCTAGTAATCGTGGACTTATTCTCCAAGATGGCGCATTTCATTCCGCTCAAAGGCTTGCCAACAGCAGCAACTCTGGCCCGAGAATTTCTCGAAAACATCGTCCGACTGCACGGTTTTCCTTCGGTTCTAATTTCGGATCGAGGTAGTCAATTTATTTCTCATTTTTGGCGAAGTTGCTGTCGGTCGGCTCAAATTGATGTGAGACTATCGACCAGTCACCACCCTCAGACCGACGGACAAACCGAGAGGACCAATCAAACTCTGGAACAGTATTTACGCTGCATGCTGCAACAAACTGAAAAAACTTGGAAAGATATCCTTTGGATAGCCGAGTATGCCTACAATAACTCTGTCCATTCGGGAACTGGGAAAACCCCGTTTTTTCTTTTGTACGGCAGTCACCCTCGAACCTCGGAGTTGGATCCCCTCCAAGATCTTGAAACACCAGCAGTAGACTACCTGCATTCTACAATCACCCAAGCCTTTAAGGAAGCTGTTTCTCACCTTCAAAGGGCTAAAGAACAATACAAGAAGAGCAGATCAACATCGGAAGGAAGCCCCTCACTATCAAGTAGGGGATCAAGTCTGGTTATCCACCAAATATCTATCTCTAAAAGGGCCACGCACATTCAACCCAAGATACCTTGGTCCCTATTCCATCACTACCATAGTAAACCCAGTAGCGGTCAAGTTGGACTTGCCCCCGCACATGAAGATACATCCGGTCTTCCACGTCTCTCTATTAAAACCTGTGCAACCTCAAACCCGACTAACCAAATCTCCAAAACCTATCCTAGTGGATGGAGAACTCGAGTTTGAAGTCAAAAGCATTCTGGACTCCAAGATCTCCAAATCTAAACTATTCTACCTAATTGACTGGAAAGGCTACGGCCCCCAAGAGAGATCCTGGGAACCTGCTGAATATGTCCACGCTCTTCGCCTAATCAAAAGATTTCACCGAACATTTCCTGACAAGCCAAAACCCCCGGAGAAGCCCGGTTTGGGAGGGGCCTTGAGGGGGGGTACTGTCATGATCTCTGCTTCCAAAAGGTCAGGATTTTCCCAACTCCCTTGGAAGCAGATCCATAACCCAGGTTCCGAGTGCCAACCAGTCCCAATTGGGACCTTTTGGACCCAGTCCTGGCGCCAGTGGCACCAGGCTCATAAATATGCCCAGTCCCAGCGCTGGAAGCGCCGGGCTCATAATGCTTGGGTGGACTTACCTTCAGCAGACCATGCTACTTACTTGCCTGCCAGTTGAGCCTCTGATCCTCTTCTGTTTGGAACTACTTTTCCTGTTGGGTGGGGCTGAGCCACTCCCTAGATTCAGAACACTGGAACTCTTCTGGAAGGCAGGAACTCTTTTCTTACCAGGAACTCTTTTCTTACTTAGGCGTGGCTGTGGAAGGAGACACCCAAGCACTACAGGAGGCTATTTAAACCACACCCGGTGGATGAATCTTGCTTTGCGTTATTCTGCAACCTCTGCAGCAGAACGCTCATCGTGTCTTCTGCATCCGGTCCTGGGCCTAAGGAAAAAGGCTTACCATCCTGAATCCAGTCTTCAGCAACACCTATAAAGACAAGTAAGAACAGGTTAGCATTCCGGCATCTGAAAGGCAAAGGCTTACCATCCTGAATCCAGTCTTCAGCAACACCTATAAAGACAAGAAAGAACAGGTTAGCATTCCGGCATCTGAAAGGCAAAGGCTTACCTACTCTTCGTGCGCTCCGGAGGTCTTCACACTGCATTCCGGCATCTGAAAGACAAAAGTTTACCAACTCTTCGCACGCTCCGGAGGGCTTCGGCGCTACATCCCGCATCTGAAAGACAGAACAAGGTGCGTTTAAAGACATTGGGGAACTTTAATACTCACGTGCCATTACTCCTTTCCACATCTAATCCAGTGGGTATTCCGGCACCCTGCAGCCGCTCCGAACTCGTACCTGCAAAATAAAAAGACAGTTAGAGCGCATAGTGAAGCAGGCAACAAGCGCTTACTTACGTGCTTCCAGGCGCTTCTATTCATCACACGGGCTCCATCTTCAACTCACTTCAGCCCGTCATCCGCCATCGCCGGAACCCTGCAAAACAAGAGACATCATTACTAAAGACTTTAAAGACATTTGAATGACTCGAAACTTACCGTTCGTACAGTAAACGACGGACAGCAGTCCTCTGAAGTCAAGAGGCCTGCGCTACCTATCCAGTGAAGAAACTGGTTACAGCACCCTGCCCCGAGGCAGATGGAGAGCTCGGCATTCACTTACCTAAAACATCTTACTCTACACGTCAGGCATACAGTGCACAGAGGTCCAGCCCAAAGAGCCAACCGGGTGCTAAACATCACCTTTGAAGATACGGTAGTCGCCCAGTCAAGACCGGCGCCTCTGCGAGAATCAGGTGAGCGTTACAGAACGCAAAGCCTACCGCAAAACTCTCGCCCAGGCGCTATGGAAACCTCGGATACTGACCCCCTAGCTCGGTTACTTGGGGAACTAAGGGCAGAAGTGCATGCAGCTCGTCAGGAAACGAATGCTCTAAGAAGGGAACTAATTATTTCCAAGGAGAGAACAGACAATCTTGCTAGACAAGTGCTACAGTCACAAGCCGGACAGACCCCGTTACCCGCATCAGGGGCAAATCTTCCTTCAACATCCTCTATGAATCCAGTGCAGATCAACCTACCTGGGAATGTACCTCTGGCTCCGCCCGAACGATTTTCTGGTGACCCAAAGAGGTTTGCAGTATTTATCAATCAGTGCCGGTTGCACTTCTTATGCCGGCCAGCAGCCTTTCCAACTGATCAAGCAAAAGTAGCTTTTGTACTTTCGTACCTTAGTGGCAATGCGGCAGACTGGTCGATCCCTCTAGTTAATCAAGATGATCCGGTTCTCCATGATTTTCAAGCCTTTCAGCTTAGTATGGAAAAACTGTTCGCAAGACATTCACAGGGGCAGGCCTTGGACAATGAGCTTCTTTCGTTGCGACAGGGTAATCAAGACCTTTTGGCTTATATTGCATCTTTCAATAGACTAATAGTGGAAACTCAATGGCCTGAGGACAAAAGGATTACGCTGTTTTATAGAGGTCTACGTGGAGAGCTCAAAGACGTTTTAGCCCAAGTAGTGAATCCCCCACAAGACTGTTCGGATTATATAGACTTGGTCGTTCAAATAGATCACAGGCTGCAGAACAGGAAGGCCGATCGTTCCAAGTTTGATGCTCGAGTATTTTCCAAACCGCCAACTCCTTCCAAAGGAGTAGACTCCGGGGAACCCATGCAAATAGGGGGTCTGAAAGGTCCTCTAACACAAAGGGAGCGGGAAAGGAGGAAACAGTTGCAATTATGCCTATATTGCGGAAACTCAGAGCACTTTCTTCGAGACTGTCCGGTGAAACCTGCCAAGAAGGCAGTAGGAGCTGCAGTTACCAAAGTTACAAACTCTGAGCAGGGAAACGACCTCGCCCGACAAGAATAGAGGTCCTCTTGCCGAGCGTGAAAACCAGTTCCGTGACCTCGCATTTCGTGATACCTATGGTCCTCATTAGCCCTGATAATCCGGATCGATTACATGCAATTGAAGCTTACGTCGACAGCGGTGCCATCGGCAATTATGTGGATCATGAAATGGTTTTGAGGATGAATCTAACTCTTTGTCCCAAGGCTGTAAAGGACGTCATTACTACGGTGGATGGTACGGAGATAGCCTCCGGGCCAGTAACGCATACCACTCAAGAGGTGACGCTAGTAAGTCAAGATAGACACCATGAGAAGATCGTGTTCGATGTGATCAAGGCCCCTCAGTTTCAGATTATTCTAGGAATACCTTGGTTAGAGAAACACAATCCTCTGATCGATTGGCGAGCAAGAACGGTCCAGTTTCCAGAATGTGTCTCTACTTGTCACCCTCCACCTGGTGTTGCACTGGCCGCAATTTCTTCAGAGACTCCCCAGTTACCTCCCGAATACCTAGAATACCAAGATGTTTTCCGGAAGGATCAGGCTAACTCTCTACCTCCTCATAGGTCTTATGACTGCCAGATAGACCTGATACCTGGATCTACTCCTCCTTGTAGTAGAATTTATGCCCTCACCGAGCCTGAGAACCTTCACCTTCGACAATACCTGGATCAATACCTGGCAAATGGGTTTATTCGTCCTTCCAAGTCCCCTGCTTCTTCAGCTTTGTTCTTCGTTCCAAAAAAGGAAGGAGACCTTAGAACTTGTATCGATTATCGCTCCCTGAACCAGATCACCGTTAAGAATAGATATCCGTTACCTTTGATCCCTGAACTCCTGGACCAAGTCAGAAAAGCATGCATAAATACAAAGCTGGATCTTAGAGGAGCTTACCACTTGGTACGAGTAAAAGAGGGCGATGAATGGAAGACGGCCTTCCGCACCAAGTATGGGCTATTTGAATATCAGGTCATGCCCTTCGGACTTTGCAATGCCCCGGCCGCCTTTCAATATTTTATGAACGATGTCCTCAGAGAGCTCATAGATGTATGTGTTGTTGTTTACATTGACGACATACTCGTTTATTCTTCATCGGAATCTGAACATCGGAAACACGTGAAAATGGTCCTCGAAAGATTGCGTCAACACAAACTTTTCGCTAAGTTGGAAAAATGTGTTTTCAACGTGACTGAAGTTGAATTCTTGGGATTCATATTATCACCTGGCGGAGTGCGTATGGATTCAAAGAAGGTCGATGCAGTTCTCAAATGGCCATCACCATCCTCCGTAAAAGGTGTGCAAAGAATGTTAGGCTTCGCTAACTTTTACCGCAGGTTTATCCCCGAATTCTCTGGAATAGTCCAGCCCATCACTGCCTTGTTAAAGAAAAACAAACGTTTTGAATGGTCTACCGAGGCGGAACAAGCTTTCCAGGATTTGAAGACTAAATTTATCTCTGCACCAATCTTAAAACACCCTCGCCCCGAACTCCCCTATATCGTGGAAACTGATGCTTCAAGCCTTGCCATGGGGGCAGTTCTATCACAAAAGGACCCGGTAACCAATCAGTTGCATCCCGTGGCATTTTGGTCCCGCAAATTCTCGCCTCCTGAAATCAATTACACGATTACTGACAAGGAACTTCTGGCTATCAAGTCTGCCTTTAAGGCTTGGCGGCATTATCTGCTGAGGGCCTGACACACCGTTACTGTGATTACGGATCACCGAAACCTGCAATATTTGAAGACCGCAAAAGCCCAATCCTCTAGACAACTCCGTTGGGCATTATTCTTTGCCGAGTTTGACTTCATAATTACCTATCGACCTGGTACAAAGAACGGTAAAGCCGATGCCCTTTCTCGGATGGGAGTGGAAGAACACTTGGTCAACCCTAAACCTGTACCAATCATTCCCGAACAAAGAATTCTGGGTGTAATCGCCACAGAATCCATAGAGGAAGTTAAGGATAAAGCCAGGCAACTTGTAACTCCAGCAGACATACAGAATTGGCATCTGCAGGGAAAGGACTTTGCAGTAAAGGACAACTTATTGTATTTCCAAGAACGATTATACCTACCCAGCACAGATTTACAGAAAAAAGTAATCTCTTGTTATCACGACTCTTTAATGGAAGGTCATCCCGGTATAGCCAAGACCTCAGAAAAGATCAAGCGCTACTTCTGGTGGCCGTCTTGGAAAAAAGATATCAGAGACTTTATAATGTCCTGTGGAGTATGCGCCCAAAACAAGAGTCAAAAGGAAAGACCAGCAGGCCTCTTACGCCCTATTGACATCCCACCTCGCCCTTGGCATACGCTTTCTATGGACTTCATCACCGATCTACCTCCATGCTCCGGATACAATACGATTCTAGTAATCGTGGACTTATTCTCCAAGATGGCGCATTTCATTCCGCTCAAAGGCTTGCCAACAGCAGCAACTCTGGCCCGAGAATTTCTCGAAAACATCGTCTGACTGCACGGTTTTCCTTCGGTTCTAATTTCGGATCGAGGTAGTCAATTTATTTCTCATTTTTGGCGAAGTTGCTGTCGGTCGGCTCAAATTGATGTGAGACTATCGACCAGTCACCACCCTCAGACCGACGGACAAACCGAGAGGACCAATCAAACTCTGGAACAGTATTTACGCTGCATGCTGCAACAAACTGAAAAAACTTGGAAAGATATCCTTTGGATAGCCGAGTATGCCTACAATAACTCTGTCCATTCGGGAACTGGGAAAACCCCGTTTTTTCTTTTGTATGGCAGTCACCCTCGAACCTCGGAGTTGGATCCCCTCCAAGATCTTGAAACACCAGCAGTAGACTACCTGCATTCTACAATCACCCAAGCCTTTAAGGAAGCTGTTTCTCACCTTCAAAGGGCTAAAGAACAATACAAGAAAGGAGCAGATCAACATCGGAAGGAAGCCCCTCACTATCAAGTAGGGGATCAAGTCTGGTTATCCACCAAATATCTATCTCTAAAAGGGCCACGCACATTCAACCCAAGATACCTTGGTCCCTATTCCATCACTACCATAGTAAACCCAGTAGCGGTCAAGTTGGACTTGCCCCCGCACATGAAGATACATCCGGTCTTCCACGTCTCTCTATTAAAACCCGTGCAACCTCAAACCCGACTAACCAAATCTCCAAAACCTATCCTAGTGGATGGAGAACTCGAGTTTGAAGTCAAAAGCATTCTGGACTCCAAGATCTCCAAATCTAAACTATTCTACCTAATTGACTGGAAAGGCTACGGCCCCCAAGAGAGATCCTGGGAACCTGCTGAATATGTCCACGCTCTTCGCCTAATCAAAAGATTTCACCGAACATTTCCTGACAAGCCAAAACCCCCGGAGAAGCCCGGTTTGGGAGGGGCCTTGAGGGGGGGTACTGTCATGATCTCTGCTTCCAAAAGGTCAGGGTTTTCCCAACTCCCTTGGAAGCAGATCCATAACCCAGGTTCCGAGTGCCAACCAGTCCCAATTGGGACCTTTTGGACCCAGTCCTGGCGCCAGTGGCACCAGGCTCATAAATATGCCCAGTCCCAGCGCTGGAAGCGCCGGGCTCATAATGCTTGGGTGGACTTACCTTCAGCAGACCATGCTGCTTACTTGCCTGCCAGTTGAGCCTCTGATCCTCTTCTGTTTGGAACTACTTTTCCTGTTGGGTGGGGCTGAGCCACTCCCTAGATTCAGAACACTGGAACTCTTCTGGAAGGCAGGAACTCTTTTCTTACCAGGAACTCTTTTCTTACTTCGTGCGCTCCGGAGGTCTTCACACTGCATTCCGGCATCTGAAAGACAAAAGTTTACCAACTCTTCGCACGCTCCGGAGGGCTTCGGCGCTACATCCCGCATCTGAAAGACAAAACAAGGTGCGTTTAAAGACATTGGGGAACTTTAATACTCACGTGCCATTACTCCTTTCCACATCTAATCCAGTGGGTATTCCGGCACCCTGCAGCCGCTCCGAACTCGTACCTGCAAAATAAAAAGACAGTTAGAGCGCATAGTGAAGCAGGCAACAAGCGCTTACTTACGTGCTTCCAGGCGCTTCTATTCATCACACTGGCTCCATCTTCAACTCACTTCAGCCCGTCATCCGCCATCGCCGGAACCCTGCAAAACAAGAGACATCATTACTAAAGACTTTAAAGACATTTGAATGACTCGAAACTTACCGTTCGTACAGTAAACGACGGACAGCAGTCCTCTGAAGTCAAGAGGCCTGCGCTACCTATCCAGTGAAGAAACTGGTTACAGCACCCTGCCCCGAGGCAGATGGAGAGCTCGGCATTCACTTACCTAAGACATCTTACTCTACACGTCAGGCATACAGTGCACAGAGGTCCAGCCCAAAGAGCCAACCGGGTGCTACACATCACCTTTGAAGATACGGTAGTCGCCCAGTCAAGACCGGCGCCTCTGCGAGAATCAGGTGAGCGTTACAGATGTGGACACATTCCACAGTTCCTAAAGATATTCTCCACACAGAAGACCGGGACACCGGACTCCATAGGGAGTTACTTGTCTGTGTTTGACCCCCATATATTCAGCAACAGTCTGGAACTCTTGTCCTGTAAAAGGGGGCCTATTGTCAGACTTCATTACTCGTGCTACCCCATATGCTGTGAACATCCTGTCAAAGGCCAGGATGATGTGATAGGCCGTTGTGGGCGTCACCACCTGTATCTTGGGGTATCTGGAGTACTCGTCCATTGCTACAAGTACGTAGTCACCACAATCCATGGGCCCATCCAATGCCGATTTTGTCCCATGCTTTCTCAGGAAGTTCTGTCATTTGCAGCGGTTCAGGTCTGGTGTGTGGATTGAGGATGGTGCAGCCTTTGAGCAGTGATTCAACCTGGCCATCTAAGTGATGAAACCAGACTTTTTGTTGCAGTAGCCGCTTTAGGGATACTATGCTCCTGCATCTCACATGTGCAAGTTCTAATACCTTCCTTCTCAGGGTTCGAGGTATCACTATCTTGGTCCCCTTCAAGAGTAGACCTTCATCAGCCCACGTTAGTTCCTCCTTGATTAGCAGTAACCTCTCAATCAATATCTTGCAGCATCTCTGGGTATGCATCTTACCTCAACTGCTTGGCCTGCTTCCACCTTCTTGACCGTAAGCATTTCGGGATGATCTGGATTGCTTGGTTGTTCTCTGACTCCGGAGCGTCTGCCTGATGTCAACCCCTTTTAGGGTGGCCGCCCGGACTACGTAGTGGATGCACTGGTTTGCAATTGTGGAGTTTGTCTCTGTCGAGGTGATCGGGTGGCGAGATAGAAAACTGCAGGATTTTCCTCCTTCCCATGTCTATGTATGATGCGAAAGTGATAAACCTGCAGTCGTAGGCCCCATCTCACAATCCGGTGGTGGGGGGGGGGGGGCATTTTGGCCTGGGAGTTTTCAATTATGAACAGAAGCACCTAGTGGTCTGTCACAATGGTAAATGGTTTTCCGTATAACATAAATGAAAATGTTTGCAGGCCCACACCATGGCCAACCCTTCCTTCTCGGCCTGGGAGTATACCTGTTCAATCCGTGAGAGGCTCCTGCTAGCATATGAAATGTAGTGCCACTTGACTGGCGATTCCGTGTCTACTTGAGCCAAAATGGCCCCCAGCCCCACCAGGCTGGCGTTGACTGTGAGCTCAGTGTCTGGCTGTATTGAAGTAGGCCATGTTCTCCGCAGATGAGATGAGCTGACGAATGACTTTGAAAGCTTCCTGGCAGGCCTCTGACCAACAAATGGAACCTGTTTCTTCCTGAGCATACGGAGGGGTTCACTCACTGATGAAAAACTTTGTATGTACCGGGTGCAGCAACTGGTTAGTCCCAAGAATGAACGCAGATCAAATACGTTGGTGGGCAGATCAGTGTTAGTGAGTGCAGTCACTTTTTCTAGGTCCAGGGTCATTCCGTGGGCTGAGAACAAATACCCAAATAATTGCAGAGTTCCTTTACAAAATTCACATTTTTCCTTATTGAGGGTGAGATGTGCGGCTTCCAGTGCCATGAACTCCCTTGGCTGTATGTTGTGCTGGTCTTGATCTTTTCCAAACACCAATATATCGTCACTGTAGTTCAGGCAGTTGGGGATGTATTTGATGGCATTATAGATCCCAGCCTGAAAGATCTTGCGACTGAGGACACCCCATAACTGAGGTGCTTATACCTTAACAGCCTCAGGTGTGTGACGAAAGTTGTTATATATATCTGTATTCCGCACTCAGCTCTAGCTGGTGGTAATCCCTTGTTCAAGTCCAGCTTGGAGAAGACTTGGGCTCCATTCAACAAATTAATCATATCCATGATTCTCACAATCGCTTTGTTGGGTCTGCACATGTCAACACAGATCCTGATGTCGTCAGAGCCTTTCTTCGGGACCGGGATTATGGGTGACGCCAACTCAATAATATCCTGTGCAAGTAGCTTGTGTAGTTCTTCCTCCACCTGCAGTTGGATATTCACAGGTATGCCCCGGTAGTGTTGAGCTATCGGGCGCACCTCTGGGCCAATGTGTAGCTTCATCAGTTTATTCTTTAGCTTTCCACTTCCTTTGAAAGGTTTTGGGAACAACTGTTTCACTTTCTATGTGGCGTCTATGTACTTGTGGGCAATGAGGCGATACAGGATGTGGATTAGTCCCATGTCTAGATACCGCCTTGAAGCTCAAGATATGTCCGCTTTCTGACACTGCCTCTAGCACATGGATTGGTTTGCCCCTTGTATCTGCACTCAGCCATGAAATATCCTTTGCAGGGCAGGGGTATCTTCGACCCGTAAGGGTAGATGTTCACTTCTGCCACTTTGAGTCTTGGAGCATGCAGCAATTTGAATGCCATAAAGTTTACCTTGTGTCTCGCAGGGACGGATGCATACCTACCTGGTAACTGTGTGTGCCCCCTGTGGGATTTTGGATCGCTGAGTATACCCACACCTCCTAAGGAACCAACTGTGTGTGAGAATAACCTGCTGACACCCACACTTGCCTCCAAAAGAGATAGGATTATTGGTGTATGCTTCTGATTAAGGTATTGGCAGTAGTGGTTCTCATCTACGGGACTCTGGTGCGGAATGCTGCACATAAGCATACAAAACCTCTACTAGGCTTGTGTGAGATCTAGAATGTGAACTTGTGAATTAAATAATACTGTACCACTGCCGCTTACCAGTCCAATTTCGCTCTTAGGACACTGACTGTCGTGAATGTCGTGAATGTCACTCAGAACTGCTGTTTCCTCTGAATTGCAGATGACAGTTCTTTGTGGGTTAATCCATATCTCCAAGGAAAGGGAAAGAAAAACAAAATTGTGTTCTTTGCATGAACACTGGCAGCAGAGGGTTAAGTGTCTCTTATTTTCAGGTGACAATGCTGAAAATGATTGCTGCTGCTGAACCTTAAGCAGGTACGTGATGCCAGCTTGATAACGTAAGTCTTTTAAACATAAACTGATCAGTTGCAAAAATTTGAGCAAGCTCCCCGTAGGAAAAGAATGAATGTGCAGCTGCCAGGAAATGAAAAATGTCTTTATACTTCTGTATACAAGAGCCGCAGGCAACCACAGCGTTCATTCCTTCACAAACGCGAGTTCTCTGTTATCAACCTTCCCGTGTGTTCCACGCGGCTACTGTTCAAGGGAGAGCGGCTTGCTCTAATGTTTCAGTTCAAAGGAGGAACCGCGCTAAGAAAGCCACGTGTTCACTGAGTTTCAGTTCAAAGGAGGCACTGCGCTATGAAAGCTGCGTGTTCGTTGAGGTTCACTGATCACAATGCCCCAGGCCCCGGGCTGTATGAAATGTGGGCCGATGGAGGGCCTGGGAGTTTAGGCGCGGGCTGGGGGGAAACAGCGCGAAGCAGTAGGGAGGGGCGTCCGAACGGCGCCACATGAAACAAAAGCCCAAGAAAGGGCAGGAAACAGCACCTGGGGAAGGTGCAAAATATAACAGCAAGGGGCCGGGGGAAACCCAGCCCCCAAGAAGGAACAAAAGGCCTGGGGTGTATAAGTAAGCCAGGAAAAGGAGAAGCAGCACAAACCAGGTAAAGAGCTCACCTCTCTCGGGTAGGCTCTTAGTGCCTGGATAAGGGGAAGGAAAAACGTTTGCTCTTGCGGGCTCACGCATTTTCCACATCCTCTTAATTCGGTCTAAGTGCAGTGGCTGCGAGTTCGCCCAGCCGTGCCAGAGCAGGAGCGACGCAGAAGTACCAGCCAGAGGACAGATAAGGAGACGGGGCAGTGCGCCCGGACCACGAGGACACAAGCGAACAGAGCTCTTTCGCCACGGACAGGCGAGACAGGCGAGAAAGATCGGTAGAAGAAGACCAGGAGAAGCAGAGGGCGCACGGCGTGCAGGAGCAGGAAGGCGTGGCTGACAGAATTCAGACGAGAAGGATGGCGGAAGGAAGAGCAAAAAGGGCCCAAGAATTCTCAGAATGGGCAAAGAAGGCAGAGAAAGAATATGGGGCACAATGGGTGCTGGAGATAATGCAGAAGGAAAAAAGGGCGAAGGCAATGTCACCCTTGCTGTTCATAGAGCCCAGCAGCAGCGAAGGAGAAGACGAGGTAACGCAAGGACAGAAGAGGGGGAGAGAGGAGTCGAGGAGATCGGAGGAACAGACAGAGGCACCTAACAAGAGGAGGAAAAGAAAAGAGAAAAACAAAGGTACTGTGAATAATGATGTGGGGAATAAAATCGTAAAAATGTTTAAAAATTGCGTCACGGTTTCGGGTAAGTCGCCCAGAACCAATGGCAAGAAGAGCAGACGTGATAAGGGATCCAGGGAGGAGCAGTAGGGGAATTATTCAACTGAAGAAAGCAGTGATGACGAAGAAAGGGATCATTTAAGGGCTTGGGTAAAATGGAGAGGGGTGGTGAGCAGGGAGAAACAGAGAGGGGCAGGGGGTGCGGGGGCAGAACCCAGGGAAACCCCGGTCCCGGCGCCACAAGAGGCACCAATAGTCCCGGCGCCACAAGGTGCACCAGTAGGGCCAAACAGAGGGGGGGGGCACCGCAAGGACCCAACCCACAACCGGTGGTGCCAACAGGGACACCAGCAGCACCAGTGGCAGGGGACCCACTGCCGGGGGCAGTACCAGCAGTGGCAGCGGCGGAAGTTGGGGGACCACTCATGACGAAATATGGCAGACCAACCATGGGTAAAGAGGCACAGGGCAGGTCAATGAAGGCAATGGCTTGGTATATAAATAACAAAGTAAAGGAGAAAATATGGAGGAAGGAATTGATATTTTCACATTGTTAGATTGTCAAAAGAGGGGGATGAATGTGGCACTAGATGACATTAAGGAGGACGAGAAAAGCTTACTGAAAAAGGGGCCAGTAGTAAGGAATTTTGACAACTGGATGGCGGCCTTTACCATAATGCCTACAATTATATTACAGGAATTCCCAGAAGACGGGGTAGCATTAGTTGCGTATCAGCAGAGGGTGCTGAAGGTATACGCGGCATTTGGGGGAGACGCATGGCTGGAGTAAGATCACGAGTTCAGAAAGGAGATGGACTGCTTTCGGATATGGGATGGGATGAGGAGAATTTTAACCTCTACATATTTAATGTGCTGAAGGAGAAATGGGATTCCAAGGAGCGAAGCGCAGGAGGGCAGCAGAGAAGGCAGTATTGGCAGAATGAGTACAAAACTGATTATAGATACAATAACAGAAGATATGAATACAGCTATGACATCAATAGAGACCAACATTTTCGGAGCAGGAACTATGGGTCACAGAGAGGGTGGCAGAGCAGCCTGCCCCCAACCACGCAGGGGGGCAGTGGGAGCACGGGGGGCAACACGGGCAGAACCAGGACAATGTCGGAGTTTTGAGAAGGGAGTACCCTGTAGCTGGGGATGGAAGTGCAAGTTCAGCCACAAGTGCGAGAGATGTAAGGGTGATCACAGCAGCTCCAAGTGCACAAGGGCCGCAGCTCCAAGCGGCAGAAGCGATGAGAACCGAAAATAAGAGCTGGGACGGGAAGGGGGCCACGCCAGTAAAAATTGAGAGGGTGGAAGTGTGGCTCCAGAAATACCCAGACCAAAAAGCAGCAGATGAGATCAGGCAAGGCTTTAGAGAAGGTTTTAACATCCCGTTTACCGGGCAGGGAGCGCAGGAAATTCCCAGAAACCTGAAGTCTGCAACCGAGAACAGAGATATAGTGACCAGTAAAATCCGAAAAGAGGTAGAACTGGGTAGGGTGGAGGGACCTTTTACAGCCTTACCATTTGAAGAATTGATATGCTCTCCACTGGGGCTGGTGCCGTAAAAAAAGAAGGGGAAAACAGGCTGATACACCACCTATCCTACCCCCCGGGGGCCTCGGTGAATGACGGCATTGCCCAGAGCGATGCAACAGTATCATATTCAGACTTCAAGGAGGCAATAGAACTAGTCAGGAAAGCAGGAAAAGGGGCATGGATGGCGAAAGCAGACATTAAATCAGCATTCCGGCTGTTGCCAGTCAACAGCAGATCTCAAAGGTGGTTGTGTATGCATTGGGAGGGGGAATACTTCATCGACAAATGTCTCCCTATGGGGTGCGCCATCTCATGTGCATATTTTGAGAGGGTAAGTTCATTTTTGCAGTGGGCAGTCACAGAAGAGATGAGGGAGGCCATGATGGTACATTACCTGGATGACTTTTTATTCGTAGGGCCCAAAGGTTCAAAGCTATGCAAAGCAACCCTGGATAAATTTGTTGAGATAACGAGCGAGTGGGGTTTTCCGCTGGCGGGGGAGAAAACAATGGGCCCAACGCAGATTATCCAATTCCTAGGAATAGAAATTGACTCAAGCATGAGAGTGTGCTGGATCCCAGATGACAAGGTGACGGATCTGCTGAAGACAATAAAGGAACTACAAGGAAGAAACAAAGTGACAGTGAGAGAATTGCAAGCGCTGGCAGGAAAGCTGAACTTTGCAGGGAGAGTCATACCACAGGGGAGGGTGTTCCAGAAAAGCATTGAGCTAAAAACAAGAGGGGCTACAATGGGGCACCACAGAGTCAGGCTAGGGGGAGGAATCAAGAGAGATCTGGAAGTGTGGGCAGAATTCCTGAGCTACTTCAATGGGTCAGTGATATGGCGATCACCTGTAAACAAGGAAGGGAAAAGGGTGTTGTTCACCGATGCAGCAGGTGGCCTTGGGTTTGGCGCAACACTGGGGGGACAGTGGTGTGCAGGCAAATGGCCAAAAACATGGCAGGTGGCAGAATGGACAAAAAACATAACGCTGCTGGAGCTCTTCCCAATATGGGTCGCGTTATGCGCATGGGGGGAAGAGCTAGGAAACAAGGAGTTGGCAGTATGGTTGGATAACATGGCGGTGGTGCACGTGTTAAATAAAGGAAGTGCGTCATGCATAATTGTGTTGGAATTAATGCGGGCAATCACTCTGGAAAGCCTAAAAATGATTACATGCATAAGGGCGAGGCACATCGCTGGGGAAGCAAACGTGGAGGCTGATGCAATCTCTCACTTTCAGTGGGAGAGATTCAGGGAGCTGAGACCGGACGCTGACAAGGAAAGAACGCCCACGCCGCGAACGGCATGGGTCCCGTTGGAAGCACTGGAAAGGAAAGCACGGTTGGCTACAAGGTCGACTCTAAAGAAGTGGGAGAAACACAGAGAACAGAACGGGTCATTGACAAACTGACCAGGAACGCCCTAACGTACAAAACGGGTAAGCAGTAAGAAAAACATGTAAAAGATGTGTTGGTGGAAACAGGTGTGCAAGAGGTGGAAAACATTTCAACCGAAAAAATGTGTGAATTTCTCGAAGGGGTATTTGCCAAAGGGAAAAAGAAAAGCTGGGCGGCAGCGCACCTAGCAGCAGTGGCATATACCACAAAAGTGGCAGGCATACCGGACTCAACCGACAGCGCTAGAATGAAATATGCTATGAGAGGATGGTCTAAATTAGAGGGGAAGAAACCAGGTAGCAGAAGGCCAGTGAACTTTGGGAAGTTAATAATTCTGTTAAAAGTCTTACGAGATACATGCTGCAGCACGTACGAAACTGCGCTGTTCAGGGCAGCATTCGCGCTGGTATATTACAGAGCTTTCAGGGTAGGGGAGCTGGTGGCCAGTAACACGGTGGCAGGAGATGGCCTGGCAAGGAGGGATATTAGTATGGGAAACAAGGGGATGTCTATAATGTTAAAGAAATCTAAAACAGACCAAACGGGGAAGGGGAGAGCAATAGACCTCAATTGCATCAGAGATAAGGACCACTGTCACAGATGCATCACCCAAGAATTCCCAGATCTCCGACCAGATGTCGACGGGCAGCTATTAATACATAGGGACGGCAGCGCACTCAGCAGGTACCAGTTTCAGGCGGTATTAAAACAGGCGGTGGCAAGAGCAGGATGGGATCCAGCCGACTTTGGAACACACTCATTCAGGATATGGGTGGCAACCTCTGCATGGGTGGGGGGCCTGGGAGCAAAGGAAGTGAAAGGGATTGGGGGATGGAAGTCGCAATGCTTTAAAAAATACATTAGGGAGGAACTGATATAAACACTTATCTCCCCCATTTCTATAGAGGCTGGGCCCTACAAATCGGCATGGATAGTGGGGCACTCTTTCGTGACCCGGGCAGGCAGGTGGCTGGAGGAAGTGAAGCAAGGACTACATTTCAAAAACACAATTACATCCTGGTGGGGGCTCCCGGGGATGCACTGGGAGGACATTAACGACAGGCAGTCGGACCTGATAGGTTTCAGGGACCCCCCCCTCCCCGAGTACCTGGTTATACACCTCGGGGGGAACAACCTGGTGAGCACAAATAGGGGTAAATTACAGAGGAACATGTGCGAGTCGCTACATAGCATAGCCCACAGTTGGTGGAAAACCGATATTTTCATGCCGGAAATAATACCAAGAAGGGTCTGGTATGGGGCACAGAGGAGGCACGCAATCGAAATAGCCAGAAAGAAACCAAATAAATCAGTAGAAAAGTACTGCAAGAGCACAGGGTTACACTTCATAAAACATGGACTACACCGGAACAATCCGGATATGTTTCACCAGGATGGGGTACACCTATCAAGGAAGGGGATGGGGGGTTTTTCTGACAACATTTTTAGGGCACTCCAGGAACAGGGTTGTAGGTAGGGTGCTTTTGGGGGGGACCTGAACGGGCGCGAATAGCACCCGCTCAGGTGTGGCGGCATGTGCCCAGGAACGAAGGCCCAGGGATAACAAGGACTCAGGAGGAGCCTTGGGCAACTTTGAGACTGGACACAAGGTGCCCAAAAGCATATGGCAGTGTATTGATTTTTGTTGTTTTGTATTTTCTGTAAGAAAATGAAATGCCTACAGCCTACAACTTTTCCATAAACATAATTGGTCAGTGATTTATTATTACAAACTCTCAGCAGACATGAAAGAAGCTTCAGACCTCCACCGTAAGTGCCGGCAAGATGAAATGCTTATAGTGTATCTAACCTTTGGTTTGTTAGGATTCTGCCTATGAAAACGCTTCACTAAACGAGGGGCATGCAGTTGAGTGGCAGGTTCCCAGGTCCTATCAACCACTCCAAACCCCTTCCAATCAATGAGGTAATACAACCAGTTTCTTACCCATTTGGAATCTAGAATTTGCTTAACTTGACTAGCGTGTCGCGTGTGCCTGGTTGCATGGCCTTCAACAGGGAAACAATAAAAAACTGGAGGAATTGGCAAGGTCGGAGGTAATGCTAGCGTGACTGCCACTGGATTAATAATCCGAGTCCTATATATCCTTGTAGAGGAGCATCTGCGTGCCTCTACAGGAAGTCCTGCCCCTCTACCACCTGCGTGTTGGAAGCCTGAGATTGTGCCATGCTTGACACCAGCAGTTGCGACCGTACCACGGCAAATATTCAAAAGAAGTTACCCACTGACAAAACCTTATCAAATGTAGAGACGACAATCTGAGGGAGGAACTCCCTCAAGGACTATGAAAAAGAGTGAAAGAAGAGATGGTGACGTCACGGAAGATAAGAGTGATGCCTTGAGAATACTGGCTGAAGAGAATGTATGTACCTTATAGAAACTGATGATGAAGTTAAGAATCGAATAAACTTTCATAAGCGAAAAGAAGATTGCATTTTTGAGGAGAACTGCAGAAAATGCAAGCCGTTCAACAACCGTACAGATGCTGTAACGCAAGTGGATTAAGTAATCATAGAAGCTGGCTATACGTAGTAAATAGACTGCAGGCAAAGCCGCCATTGAATAGAAGCTGGACATCAGTGTCATTAATTTAGTAACCCTGGACCCATGGAGAAGAAAAAAATGAGAACTGTGTCGAGGCAAGAATTAGTTGAGATCGTGGATACGAATGGCGAGGATGTTTGGCCTGGTGTCAAAGTTAAAGCATCCAAGGCTGGTTATCTATTCTTGAAGGTGGTGAATGTGAGAAGCTGAATCATCCCTTGTTAAGGTGCAAAGAATGTAAACCAAGTGTACCAAGTTCTATTCATTTAAGACATTTAAATGCTCTAAAATGGACCAAATTGTGGTCTCCTGTCACGTGAGCCAACGATGGAAATAGAGTTGAGCTTGGAGTTGTAGAACAACGATAGTGAGTGCCCGCACTCCCATATATTCTCATAGACAAGGATACTTTGCAAGGCAAAGTTCAAAGACAATCTTCATGGCAGAAGGCATGGGTGATGAGAGATGTTGGGCTAATTGCGTGAGGAGGTAAAGTCAAGTCCACCTCCTGGCACCTGGGTCTTAGCTTGTGTGATGATAAGTGAACCGAATGTTCGAGACATGGCACGAGCGTGCCAACCAATTGTAGAGGGCCATATAAGGGCCTTATAGTTTGAGAGCCAATGATATACCGTGTACTTGATAGTGTTGAATAGGACATGTTTTAGCGGTAGGCATAAGTTGTGACAATACCCTATCACAATCCCACCCCTTATAGAAAGTATACTTAGATGTTCCCCTTGAACCTATTACAACCCCTCGTAGGTTTTTCTTATTTGGCACGTAGTGTGACATCACGTATGACGTATTTTCTGTATAAAAGGATTTTTTATGTGAAATTCACTGAGAGCTTGAGCGAACATCCGTTGCTGTCTGTTGTAACTCCCTGTTTTAGATAATTGTTAATAAAACAGCTACCTTTGCTATCTTTCTGAGTTGGTTCAATCATTTGGTGTTGGAGTTATTCTGCATCGCCATCCATTGCATGCATGATACCCAAAGGGCCCTATGCTCATTGTGGTTGGAATTTTCTTGGCCCTTTGATGCGACTGTACCATGTGGACAGCCACACTTTGTCCCCCACTAGATATGTTGAGGCTGACTCTCTCCTTTTATCTGCTTGTTCCTTGTATCTTTCCTTGGCCTGTTGTAACTGGAACCTTGCTTGCTGTATTGCCTGCTGGATGGTGTTATGTAACTGGTGTACCGCAGGCATTTCAAATACTTCTGGTGGATCATACACTGATGTTTGGGGGTGAATACCATGTAGAAAGTAATGAGGTGTGAACCCTGTGGCACAATGCATAGTTTTGTTATATGCATACTCTAACACGCATTACAGATCAACCGATTCCTGTTCAGTATATGGTAAAATACAGCATAGATATTTTTCCAGTGCCTGATTAGTGCGCTTAGTTTGCACGTCCGTCTGAGTGTGATAACTTGAGGATAGTCAAACATCAATTTGTGTTAAGGCACAGTACTGCCTCCAAAATGTAGATATAAACTGAGCTCCTCAATCTGACATTATCACTGCCGGAAAACCATGTGTACGCACTATTTCGTGCAAAAATGTCTGAGCTAGTATCAACACCATGGGCATCCCTTTTAATGCAATGAAATGTGCCATCTTAGATGACAAATCCACCACCACCAACACCGTATTGAAACCATGACTAGAAGGAAAATCTGTTATGAAATCCATGGAAATGGTGTGCCAGGGTGCTGATGGGACTGGTAAAGGTTGCAATAAGCCCTGTGGCTTTCGGTGCGATGATGTGTTGATGTGGTGTGTAACATCTTGACATAAAGTAGGCCACCAGTAATGCATCTTAATCTCGTTGTAGGTTTTAGAGATCCCTGGATGAGCCTCCAGTAAAGTGTCATGATAACTATGTAAGATCTTGTGTCGAGCTGCATCTGTTATAACAAACAAATGCCCTTGATGATTTGGCAGACCCTGTCGATCTTGCCTATATTCATTATCTGCCACCCAGGTATGTTTATGTTTGTTTATGTTTATTCATTTGTAATGCGCGCCAGACCCAAGGGTATCAGGGCGCAAGAGCAGCAAGGATATCCTCAGCTTGGTTACAGTGCTGTACAGTAATTACAGGTGTGTACATGGGTCAATACAGTTTGCAGATACAAAAGCAGATACAATAACCAGCAATTTACAAAATGTACCTAGGGGGGCAAGCAAGGGTGAGGTTAGTGGTAATTTTCCTTTATCCACTTGATGTAGTTGCGCCTAAAGTGGGGGTAGGTTTGAGGTGTCCTTAAGGTTGGGGGCAGGGAGTTCCAGTGTTGGGCTGCTTTCACCTAGAAACTGTTACCACCAGTTTTGGTTTGTTTAAATCTGGGGACTGTGAGTAGGTTGGTGTTGGCAGTTCTGGTAGATCGGTTGGGGGTGTATCTCTTGACTCTGTCGACTAGGTAGCGAGGGGCTGCATTGTTGAGGCATTTGTGCGTCAAAGAGGCTAACTTGAGCATGATTTTGTCAGTGGTGGGGAGCCAGTTGTGGGCTCTCCTAATGTTAGAGATGTGTTCTTTTTTGGAGATGCTCAGCGCTGCTCTGAGAGCATTGTTTTGCTAAATCTGATTTTGTCTGTAACATATTTGTTGGCTCCTACATATAGGGCATTGTAATAATCCAGTTTTGATAAGATTAGGGCTCTGGCTAAGGTGGTGCAGCTCTGGGTTGAAAGGAAGGGTTTAGCTGCTCTTATTAATTTACATGTGTGAGCTGCTGAGGAGGCCATGGAGCTAACCTGTTTACGGAAGGATAGGGAGAAGTCTAGATAGAATCCTAGAGTTTTGACTTCCTTGGCTACCTTAATGGGATTGCCATCTATATTGAAGCAAGCATAGTTGTGATCCAGTTTACTTAAGTTAGGGGTGGAACCAAGAATGATGAGCTCGGTCTTGTCATCATTCAGGCATGGACTGTGAGAGGCCATCCATGCCTGGATGATGAGGTACATCCTGTTCACCAAGGCCAAATCCTTGTCGTAATCTCCCGTCAACGGGATGAGGATCTGGGTATCATCGGCATAGTTGGTGTAGGTGATACCCAGACCGTCAAGATCATCAAACAGGTGCTTCGTGAACAGGTTGTACAATGTAGGGGAGATGCATCATCCCTGGGGAACCCCGCATGTGATGGGGATAGGGTCAGCGGAGGCAGATGTAGAGAAGACACGCATAGACCTGTTGTTGAGGAAGGATTCAATCCAACCGATGGCTTCTTGCGAGAAGTGGTCTGTCGAGTCAAGGTGTTTGCAGAGAATTTTGTGGTCTACTAAATCAAATGCTGCTGAGAGGTCAAGTAGAAGTAGTAGAGAGGTTTTCCCGTTGTCTCTGAAGGTGTCAATTTGAGCTTTAAGATCGATGAGCGCAGTCTCTGTCCCATGTTGGGGTCTAAAGCCCGACTGCCGGATTCCCAGGAGATGGTTTATTTCTAGGTTTAGTTTAGTTTATTATTTGATAATGCGCTCCAAACCCTGCGGTAGCCGGGCACAACGGTAACAAGAATATTTAAGCTTAGTTGCATATAATAGTTACAGTACTTGATTATTACAGTAGTTACAGTACATATATACAAGATATGGGTACATTACATCACAAAGGAAGAGGAGAGATAGTCTATAGTACAGGTTTCAGGAAAATCATGATATTTACGTGCAGAAATCCTAGATCTAATGCAGTTTGATGGGAGTCATTAGTCAAGAGCCAACTTTTCACGTTACATCTGAATCTAGAGTAGGGCTGATGCAGTGGGGAGTGCATTCCAGGCACGGGCAGCTCTGACAGGGAAGCTAGCTCCACCCGCTTTTCTTTTGTTAGTCTGAATCTAGGAATATCTAGTGAGAGATGGTTAGAAGCTCTGGTGTGGTGAATGGAGGATTTTCTGGTCAATCTAGCAGAGATATATGGGGGTGCAGTATTGTTCAGTCCTTTAGAGATAGCGTCTTGAGGAGAATTCTGTCACAAATTTTTAACCAGTGGTGGTCTTTCCTGATATCAGATATATGCTCTCTACGGGGTATGTCCAAGGCTGCTCTAAGTGCATTGTTCTGCAATATTTGCATTTTGTTTATGACAGTTTTGTTGGCGCCTGCATATAGGGCGTTGCAATAGTCCAATTTAGACATTATTAGAGCGTTGGCTAGTGTGATACAGTTGGTTTTGGAAAGGTAGGGTCTACAGGCCCTGATCAATTTACAGGTGTAGGCTGTGGAAGAAGCCAAAGAGTTGATTTGTTTTTTAAGAGATAGGCCCTCATTACAAGTCAGGCGTTAAGGGTTTTACGGTGCTGTCTGCGCCGTTAACCCTTAACGCCTGATTCACACTTTAACGCCTGCTTTTTGCAGGCGTTAAAGTTTTTGGCGCTAAGCGACCTTGGTGCTAATTAGGGCACCGTAATTTACGGTGCCGTACTTAGCGCCTTCCCCATCCCCATTATGCCCTATGGGGCAAAAATGGGAATGGGGAAGGGCAAATGGTGAATGGGAAATTACCGCCCCACTCACCGTGGAATGGGGCGGTAATTCCGCCATCCACCATGGCGGAATCCGGCATGGACCATGGTGCTAATAGCTAATAGCACCATGGTCCACCGCCTGAGTTGTAATGAGGGCCATAGTGTGGAATCAAGGTAGAAACCCAGTGTTTTTACCTTGGTTACCACCTTGATTACATTACCATCTATATTAAGGACAGTGTAACTGGGGCTAAGTTTTTTAAGGTTAGAGTCGGAAACCAGGATCAGTATCTCTGTTTTGTCGTCATTCAGGCAGAGGCCGTGAGAGGCCATCCATGCCTGAATGACGAGGTAAATCTTATTTACTAGAGCTGTGTCTTTCGACAAAGTTGCCAGATAGTGGTATGAGGATCTGCGTGTCATCCGCATAATTAGTATAGGTTACCCCCAATCTGGCAAGTTTGTCGAAGAGTGGCTTAGTGAAGATGTTGTACATTGTTGGGGAGACACATGAGCCTTGTGGGACACCACAGGTGATTTGTATTGGGTCCGCTGAGGCTAAGGGGGAAAACACTCTCATCGTACGGTTGGCTAGGAAGGATTGTACCCAGGCTATAGCTTCACTTGAGAAATATGGGGCAGACGCTAGATGTTTGCATAACACTGCATGGTCCACCAGGTCAAAGGCCGCCGATAGGTCGAGGAGGAGGAGCATTGCTGTTTTACCTTTATCCTTAAACCCGTCGATTTGTGTCTTGAGGTCAATTAAGGCAGTTTCAGTACCGTGTTGTGGTCTGAATCCAGATTGGCGTGATCCTAGTAGTTGGTTCGTCTCCAGATATTTTTGGATCTGGAGGTAGGCTACTCTGTCAATGATTTTGAGGAGGAACGGGACTGTAGTAATGGGCCTATAATTAGTTGGGATAGCCGGGTCAAGGGTCTGTTTTTTAAGAAGAGGCAGTACCCAGGATTCTTTAAGGTTAGTAGGCACTGTGCTTGATTTAAAGGAGGCATTAATTAGCTTCCATGCGCCAAACAGGTGTAGAACAGGCCTTTTCAACGAGGGCCTTCTCAGGATGAGGGCTGGCTTCCGCCTGCCGGTGGGGGTTTCCGGGCTATAAGCTACTTGTTGCTAGGTAACAGGCCCAACAGCCTCGTTTTCATGCCACAAAATCTACTAATAGCCGGCGGCCATCTTTAGAACAGGCACGCGGGACAGGCGTGGGAACAAAGGATTCCCAGCTGATCCAGTGCCTCGCCTGGATGAGGGGAGCACCGTGGCTCACTTTGATGCTGGATACAAGTTGCTGAAGTTCGGGATCGGTGCTGGGGCCTCCGCATCAGGATGCATGCAGTTTGGTCCTCGTTCCACGTAACGGCCGGTGTGCACGTGTGCAGCTGGAACTGTTCCTGGTGCGATGGTGCTGGGGATGGGCTCCTGCCCACTCCAGGACTCCGGATGAAACTAGGTATTGCTGATAGGCTGTCTTGTCTAGTATATTAAGCAGGAAGGGGACAGTGGTGATCGGTCTGTAATTCGTGGGTATTGAGGGGTCTAAGGAAGGTTTTTTGAGTAAGGGGAGAACCCATGACTCTTTGAGATTACTGGGAATGGTACCTGAGGAGAAGGAGGCGTTGATGAGCTTAGTAATGAAAGGTGAGAGGTCTCTTGCCGCATCTTTGATGATTTGTGAGGGACAGGGGTCGCCCTGGCAGTTCGAGAGTTTTTAGGCTGAGGATGATCTTTTCCACCTCCAGCGTGGAGACTTTGGAAAAGCTGAAGCGGGAGGGGGGGTTATGTATAGAGTTATGGGGAGGAGGAAGGGAGGTGGTGTTAGCTACGAAGGCTGTGTGGATTAAAGATTCTTTCTTATTGTTCATTTTGGTTTGTAGGCCTGCAACTTTATTAGAGAGGGCATTTTGGACACTGGTGCACCATTGTTTGTCTTTCACACATGTGTCAGGGATAGGAAAGGGTGATTCCAGCTCCTTGATAATGGTGAATAATTCTTTTGTGCTGGAGTTGGCTTGTGATATTCTAAAATTATAGGACTCTTGTTTGGCGATTATTATTTCTTTTTTGTAGAGTGCAGTTATTTTATTGAGGTTCAGCTTATTGTTATCCAAGGGTAAATGCATCCAAGCCTGTTCACTTTTTCGTTTCTTGAGTCTGAGAGATTTCAGATATGGAGAGAACCATGTGTTCAGGTGTTTATTGGATTTGCTTTTTCTAAGTTTTAACGGTGCAATGGAGTCTAGTGCTAGTCTTATGATTTTGTTGTAGCCATCTACAAGGGAGTGAGGATTGGAAGTAGTAGATAGTGAGTTCAGGGTAGGGAGAATGAGGGGGATGAGTTTTTCAGCTGTGATGTTTTTCTTATGTCTCGTTGGGATGGCTGAAACTAGTGGGTTATAGTGGTGGGTCTTAAGGCCTTGAGGGAGAAGGTAAGGAGATGGTGGTCAGACCACGGCTGAGGTGAGATAGTGGTGATGGAAGCCAGGCAATTATGGTCTGCGACCCTGTCAAGGGTTCTCCGTATGTTATGGTTCACTCTTTGGGTGAATCCTAATTCCGATAGGGTGTTGTTGATAAGGGTGGCCTGAGGGTCTTTGGGGTCTTTAAAGCCTAAGTTAAAGTCTCCTAGGAGGATGCTCCGGGACGTATTCTTTAGGTTGTTAGTGAGGATGGTTGTAAGGTCCTCCTCAAAAGAGCCCAGGGGGAAGGGAGCCTGTAGAGTAGATGAATGGTGAGTGTTAGGGAGTTGCCAATGGGCAATTTAGCTATTAGCGATTCACATGATGTAAGGTTGTCCGAGGTGACAAGTCTCATGTTAAGGTGAGTTTTAGCAATTATGGTGAGGCCTGCGCCTCTGGATTCTGTTCTGTCTGCTCTGAGGATAATATATATCAAGAGAAGAATTCCACAACAAGCTACCTTTCGATGTAACACTAAAGGTTGGAGACTAAGCCTGACCCAGGGCAAGGTTAAACAATCATCTTGATCAACATATATAACGAGATGAAATGGTCGGGATTACAAAAATATCTCAGAGTTTATTCCATTACACATCGTAAAAAATAGACCCAATGAACACATTTGCAAATCATAACAACATAAAAACGCAATTTTATCACAAAACAATAACTGGTTGTGTGGTAATACTATCCTTATTACTCTAATAGTCTCTCTAATTATACACAAAAGGTGAGGTGATGTTAGTAGCCTATGGGTGACTATATTCAATACAGTTCATTGTTATATTTTGAAAGAGTCCCCATATTTGTTGTGTCGACAAGAATTGGTCTGTTTCCAGCCTTATTCTTGAACACACGTTTGGACTGTATCAGTTATTCAAAGAAACTTTTGGTCATCCGTGTAAGGCTTTCTTCACGACACATCAACCAAAAAGTGAGGGTGTAGGATGTCATGTTAGTGGTACTATTGCATTCTCTACCAACTTATCTACAATAAACCAGAAATACATATTTTACTGACCAGTCATAATGGTTTGTATCTTTTTCTTTTGCTTGTACGCAGGGTAAGGCAGTTCTACCAACACATCAACAAATCTAGTGCGCATCATGTTCTATTTCTAATTCTCTGTCATGTCAATTACTTTGAGGCCAACCTATTTACCCCTGTGATACTGGAACATGGATTCGATAATTTCATACAATTATTTCCATTACAGCATTAATGCATTAGTGCCCAAGAAAAGGGCCATTGATTTATGCAACAAAAAAAAAAGGGGGGGGAATGGGACGGAAGAACGGAGAGGAGAGGGGATGTCACATGTTGTTTAATCGCTGGCTAAGGTAATTTTAAATGCGAGCAAAAGGGGGCCACAAATGCGTACCTATTATCTCATTTTAGGACATAGTGTCGTACGAGCCTAATACATGTAAAGGACCTCCTCCACTTTTGCATTTAAATGTCTACAAAATCTTAGCAACAAATAGGTCCAAACCTATCCACAACAAAAATTCAACGACCAAAAACAGCTCAAACTGTGGCACCTCCCACCTGTAACAGGGCATTTCAAATGCAGTAAATGTTCAATGTGTACCTTTACCCAAAACCTAAAATCAATTGACCTAAAAGGCAAACATTGGCAGTTAAAATCTTTTACCAACTGTGCTACTAAGTGGGCAATTTACTGCATCAGGTGTCCGTTTGGGGTCCTGTATATCGGTAAGACCAAAAGAGCTATTCGAATAAGAATCGGGAAACGGTACTGTAGACAAACCTCTTGTTGACCATTATGACTGGTCGGTAAAAAAAAATATCTGGTTTATTGTAGATACGTTGGTACAAAATGCAATAGTACCTCTAACATGACATCCTACACCCTCACTTTTGGGTTGATGTGTCCTGAAGAAAGCCTTACACGGATGACCAAAAGTTTCTTTGAATAACTGATACAGTCCAAACGTGTGTTCAGGAATAAGGCTGGAAACAGACCAATTCCTGTCAACACAACAAATATGGGGACTTTCAAAATATAACAATGAACTGTATTGAATATAGTCACCCATAGGCTACTAACATCACCTCACATTTTGTGTATAATTAGAGAGACTATTAGAGTAATAAGGATAGTATTACCACACAACCAGTTATTGTTTTGTGATAAAATTGCGTTTTTATGTTGTTATGATTTTCAAATGTGACCATTGGGTCTATTTTTTATGATGTGTAATGGAATAAACTTTGAGATATTTTTGTAATCCTGACCATTTCATCTCGTTATATATATATTGATCAAGATGATTGTTTAACCTAGCCCTGGGTCAGGCTTAGTCTCCAACCTTTAGTGTTACATCGAAAGGTAGCTCGTTGTGGAATTCTACTTGTGAAATATGTTTCATAGTCCTCTCGCAACGAGCCCCTAACAAAAAAGAGGACACCCCATAGTTTGCTCATTGAGTATTTACTGCTCTGAGGATAATACAATCATCTGGGATAGCTAGCATGAGGGTGGGGCCACCAGCTGTGTGGAGCCAGGATTAGGTGATGGCTAGAAAATCCAGTTTTTATTCTAGTATGAGGTCTGCTATGTCTGTAGCATGGGCGACTAAGGAGCGTGCATTTATCAAGGCGCCTCTAATGGGAGGGGCGATGGTTTTGGTAGGAGTAGGTGGAGTGGCTATATTGTGAAGCTTGTGCTTGACAGCAGTGTTAGTTGGCTTGTGCTTGGGTCTGTTCATGGGTCGAGTGGTAGGAGTGACTATGTACTTGGGTGGAGTCCAGTTGGTCGGTTTCGAGTCACTGGCACGAGGTTCGTGTAGTTTGGGTAGCCTGGCCCGTAGTCTGATATTTCTGGTGGAGGGCCTACAGGGGATAGATGAGTGGGGCAGTGTGGTTGGGTAAGTGAGGGTTGAAGGTAGGTGGGTGTAAGTCATGTTATTGGAAGGTATGGTGTCTGTGGAGGTAGGGCTGGAAGTATGGCTTGAATGGCTAGATGAGTAGATAAGATGGAGAATCACTCTCAGCAGTGCTGAATAGATACCCGGTATGTACATTCTGTTAAAATGAGTAATACTGGCAAATCTGGACAGGAGGCCTAGCACTATATCGTGTAAGACACAGCAATTCAGTTGTAGTGCCTCAGTGCAGTGATAGTCAAGGCGGTAAAATATAGGCACTGTGATCAATAAAGTGTCAACAGGCAGGTAGAGTTGGAGTAAGTTAGGGCACAGGGCACAAATATACTGCAACCTAGATTCGAAATTTAGCAAGTAGGGTCAGTTCTGCATACATAAGGCTGCCTACCAATGATAGCTGATAGGGCATAAAGCACAAGTATACTGCAATCTAGATTCGAAGTTTAGCAAGTAGGGTCAGTTCTGCATACAGAAGGCTGTCTACCAATGATAGCTGATAGGGCACAGAGCACAAATATACTGCAACCTAGATTCGAAATTTAGCAAGTAGGGTCAGTTCTGCAAACAGAAGGCTGTCTACCAATGATAGCTGATAGGGCACAGAGCACAAATATACTGCAACCTAGATTCAAATTTTAGCAAATAGGGTAAATTCTACATACAGAGGCTGTCTACCAAAGATAGCAGTTTAGGTCATAAAGCACAGGTATGTTGTAACCTAGGGTCGACAATTGATAGGCAAGGTCATCTATAGACTGTGGACATGCCCCAGAAGGTATGTAACTCTTCTGGGGACAACGTGGTTTGAATTTCCACCTGCAATAGTAGAGGTTCAGGTATTGCATCTACTACTCCCACAATTTTCTGTGATGGAATAATGGGCCCACATCAATTTGATCCTTGTTTTCAATTTCACAGCCTAACCTTGATAGAGCGATAAGAAATTATGAAATCGTATTCTGCAAAAAAGCAGTGCCCAGCTGCGCTTGTAGATTGCAGATTGGGCTGACACTGACTGTAAATGCTGAAGATTCCAATGATCAGTAAACACTTTCACCTGATGTCTTGCCCAACAGCACAAATAGTCTCTTGTTCGAAGAAAGTCTTGTTCAGCTAAAAGATCTAAAAACTTAAAGTTGTCTTCCTTTCACTTGTAGCACATATCGCGTGGATTATCCAGCCTGGGGTCTACCTCAGCCGGGCTCGGACTCCCCTCGCTTTCTAAGACACCATAGGCCCCCCTCGTTCGGGCTCAGACCTTGCTTTCACTGATCATAATGTCCTTTGACTTGAGTCAATGTTTGTCACTGTTGCAGGCCCCCCTTGACCGGGCACAAGCCTATCTTTCATTCTCTTGCGTATTTCTTAGGATCGAAGACTTTTGATTGTGCTATGGAATTTTCTTAAACCCTTGCAGGACCACTTTGATCCTTCTATCCAATCTCAAAAGTTCTATTTGCAGTATACCTTCCTGGCAGAGATCTTTCGACTGGGCACCCACGTGGTGCAGGAGCACTCTGCTATCATGTAGAAAAGGGGGTCTTTCTTCCTGTCTTCCCTAATGTTCCACTTTTATCTGGATCACCTCACTCATGGTTTCACCAATCTTTCATCAATGACACTCTCGCTACTCGAAACCTTGGTTCAACAAAGCTTAGCCTTGTACAAGTTCTTTCAACTCTCTCTCGCTCTGAATCAGTATCCTGGCTTCATAGTCTTCTCCGGTCTCTCAAGACTTCTTTTTGGAAGTGTCCATTCACAAGGAGGAAGGATGAATAGCACACATTTGGTACAACTTGCAAGGACAAAGAGGGCTTGGGCCTCATTAGGACCCAGGCGGTAAGGGGTTTACGGCGGCGTAAACAGCGCCGACCCTTACCGCCTGATTCCGAGGTCCCTTAGCGCCATGGAGGTTTTAACACCTGCTTTTAGCAGGTGTTAAAATCTCCATGGCGCTAAGGGACCTTGTTGTTAATTACACCACCGTAATTTACGGTGGCGTAATTAACACCTTCCCCACTCCCATTATGCCCTATGGGGCAAAAATGGGAATGGGGAAGGGTAAATGGGTTAATGGGGACTTACCGCCCCACTCACCTCGGAATGGGGCGGTAAGTCCGCCAACCACCATGGTGTAAATGTAGTTTACGCCATGGTGGTAAAGGTACGACCCAGGCGGTACCTTACCGCCTGGGTCGTAATGAGGCCCCATGTGTAAATTGTGCTGAATGTATGCTATTTGCGCTTTGTCCTTGTGAATAACATACATTCTGCACAATATACACGGATGAAGAGGGTCCATTTAAATTGTGCAGAATTTATGCTATTTGCCCTTTGTCCTTGCAAATAGCATATACTCTGCACAATTTACAAAGACAAAGCATAGTGTCTAGCTCCCATCTGAGAAACTGACCATAGCAACGACCCGTCTACTCTTCATGTGACTTTGGGCACGTTCACTACAATTCACGTAGGGTCCGACGTCATCATTGTGATTTTTTTGGTGGGTTTTTGCAACCGGAATCTGCATACTCTGGTTGGCAGAGATTAAGGTGGGCAATTTGTTATGTTGCACAGTTCCACTAGCTGCAACCCTTTTGGTACTTGGAGACGTGTCTCTGTTAGAGGATCTTCAATTCAGTAAAAAAAATATGGACCTCATTCCGAGGTTGGTGCTAGTCATGGCGCTATTAGCGCCATGACTAGCACCATTACCGGTACTGTGTCCGCCCTTGTTCAATCGGGACTTACCGGTCTAGTCCGACCTTTGCGGGACCGGTAAGTCCCCATTGAAAATGTCAATCCCCATTCCCATTTGAGCCCCCATAGGGCTCAATGGGAAGGGGGAAGGCGGCAATAACGGTACCATAAATTATTGTAACGTTATTGACCCCGGTATCCCTTTGCGGGTCCCGTCCTTAACGCCTGCTAAACCCAGGCGTTAAGGGAAGGACCCGCAAAGGGACCTCGGAATAGGGCGCAATGGGATTACCGGCACCGGTGTCCTTACCGGTGCCCGATATCCCTTTGCGCCCGGGTTGTAATGACCCCCATGTCTCCTCAGAGTTTGTATGATGGCCAAAAAGATGATTTTAAGATCCTGGAAATCATCTGCTCTATCTGCATCGACGATTGGGTGGAAGAATTACTCACCGTTTCCACCTATGAAAAGGCTATCTACAAACAAGCAGGGGATACTGATACATTTCAGGACATGTGGGGGAGCTTCCTTGATACCATTGGTTAATGTGTCTGAATCAAAGCATATACTAATCTGTTGTCTCATAATTCTATGTTATTTGCAAGATATGTTGATCTGTTTTTTATGACTTTATAGACCAATGTTATTTTGGCCAGAACAAATGTCTGGATGAGGATTGTTTTATGATTAATAATGATTTATACAGTTAATATGACTTGTCTTTTCTTTATGCAGTTCTTATTTTCTCTTCTTTTCCTTTTTCATCTCTTTTTTCTCTTCTTTCTTTAATTCATTATTAAGTATATTTTAGTATGTTCTTTGTTGGCCACGAGTATCTGAATTCATCTGTATTCTTCATGTCATTATTTGAACCCTTCTTGTTATGCTTTATTTAAATGTTGGGATATAAAATAAAAATGTGAAAACCTAAGGTGGGCATTTTATTCGGGATAGGGATACCAGTGCATGACACCAGATGGATTATCGGTTTCGCCTTGTCCCTCATAGTGATTTTTGTGAGCATGAACCGGGAAGTCTCTGGCTGCCAGTCTGCAAGAGCAGCAGAAATCTGTGTGCTCCTAGGTGGCTGAGATTGCAATTGACATTTTCTTCAAGATACCATGAAAGCTCCTGCAAGACACCAGATGGAGACGGGGGGAGCGGAAAATTACATTTACTTTAAAAATCATGTTAATCTATTAAACATGAAAGGTATGGAGGGATAAGAAAGGAACAGGGACAGTGGGTGGTGGTGTTTAATTGATCAAAGGGGGCTAATAGAGGAATTAATGTTTGATGAGAGTGTTTTGGATGAGTGGTTTTAGAGGTGTTCGGCTGGGGCTATCTGCGTGTTGTTCGGGAGAGGCACATGGGCATCTTGGTGTGGGTCTGAAAGGGGGATGGGGCATCTTGCTATGTGAAGGGAGAATGGGGGATTGGTCTAGTGGGAGGTATGGGGTATCTTGCAGGAGTCTGAATGGTTGGATAGGGGCATGCTGGGTGGGTTTGGAGGGATAGGGGCACATTGGTGTGGGTCTGGAGGGATTGGACACATTGGTGTGGTTCTGGAGGGATGGGGGCCCATTGGTGTGGGTCTGGAGGGAGGGATGGGACACATTGGTGTGGGGCTGGGGGTGGAATGGTGGCACATTGATGTAGATCTGGAGGGATAGGGGCACATTGGTGTGGGTCTGGAGGGATAGGGGCACAAGGGTGTGGGTCTGAAGGGATAGGGGCACATTGGTGTGAGTCTGGAGGAGGGATGGCGGCCCATTGGTGTGGGTCTGGACGGATAGGGGCACATTGGTGTTGGTCTGAAGGGATAGGGGCACATTGATGTGGGTCTGGAGGGATAGGGGCACACGGTGTGGGTCTGAAGGGATAGGGGCACATTGGTGTGAGTCTGGAGGAGAGATGGGGCACATTGGTGTGGGTCTGGAGGCATAGGGGCACATTGGAGTGGATCTAAAGGGATAGGGGCACATTGGTGTGGGTCCAAAGGAATAGGGGCACATTTGTGTGGGTCTGAAGGGATAAGGGCACATTGGTGTGGGTCCAAAGGGATAGGGGCACATTTGTGTGGGTCTGTAGGGATGGGGCACATTGGTGTGGGCCTGGAGGGATAGGGGCACATTGGTGTGGGTCTGGAGGAGGGATGGGGGCACCTTGGTGTGGGTCTGGAGGGATAGGGGCACATTGGTGTGGGTCTGAAGGGAAAAGGGTAGATTGGTGTGGGTCTGAAGGGATAGGGGCACATTGATGTGGGTCTGAAGGGATAGGGGCATATTGATGTGGGTCTGTGGGAGGGATGGGGGCACATTGGTGCAGGTCTGGGGGACGGTAAGGGGCCCATTGGTGCGGGTCTGGGGGAGGGTTGGGGGCACATTGGTGTGGATCTGGAGGGAGAGGGACACGTTGGTGTGGGTCTGGAGGGATACGGTACATTGGTATGGGTCTGGAGGGAGGGAGGGATAGGAGCATGCTGGTGTGGGACTGGAGGGAGAGGGTCACGCTGGTGTGGGTGGAGGGATAGAGGCACACTGGTGTGGGTCTGGAGGGATATGGGCACATTGGTGTGGGTCTGGAAGGATAGGGGCACATTGCTTTGGGTCTGGAGGGAGAGAAGCACATTGGTGTGGGTCTGGAGGGAGAGGGCACATTATTGTGGGTCTGGGGGAATAGGGGCACGTTGGTGTGGAGCGAGGGATGGTGTACATTGGTGTGGGTCTGGAGGAAGAGGGGCAGGTTGGTATGGAGGGAGGGATATGGGTAAATTGGTGTGGGTCAGGAGGGATAGGGGCACATTGATGCAGGTCTGGGGGAGGGATGAGGGCACATTGGTGTGGGTCTGGAGGGAGGGATAGGGGTACATTAGTGTAGGTCTGGAGGGGGATATGGGTACATTGATGTGGGATTGGAGGGGTAGGGGCATGCTGATGTGGGTCTGGAGGGATAGGGGCACATTGGTGTGGGTCTGAAGGGATAGGGGCACAATTTTGTGTGTCTGGAGGGATTGGACACATTGGTGTGGTTCTGGAGGGATGGGGCCCATTGGTGTGGGTCTGGAGGGAGGGATGGGACACATTGGTGTGGGGCTGGGGGTGGAATGGTGGCACATTGATGTAGATCTGGAGGGATAGGGGCACATTGGTGTGGGTCTGGAGGGATTGGACACATTGGTGTGGTTCTGGAGGGATGGGGGCCCATTGGTGTGGGTCTGGAGGGAGGGATGGGACACATTGGTGTGGGGCTGGGGGTGGAATGGTGGCACATTGATGTAGATCTGGAGGGATAGGGGCAAATTGGTGTGGGTCTGGAGGGATAGGGGCACAAGGGTGTGGGTCTGAAGGGATAGGGGCACATTGGTGTGAGTCTGGAGGAGGGATGGCGGCCCATTGGTGTGGGTCTGGACGGATAGGGGCACATTGGTGTTGGTCTGAAGGGATAGGGGCACATTGATGTGGGTCTGGAGGGATAGGGGCACACGGTGTGGGTCTGAAGGGATAGGGGCACATTGGTGTGAGTCTGGAGGAGAGATGGGGCACATTGGTGTGGGTCTGGAGGCATAGGGGCACATTGGAGTGGATCTAAAGGGATAGGGGCACATTGGTGTGGGTCCAAAGGAATAGGGGCACATTTGTGTGGGTCTGAAGGGATAAGGGCACATTGGTGTGGGTCCAAAGGGATAGGGGCACATTTGTGTGGGTCTGTAGGGATGGGGCACATTGGTGTGGGCCTGGAGGGATAGGGGCACATTGGTGTGGGTCTGGAGGAGGGATGGGGGCACCTTGGTGTGGGTCTGGAGGGATAGGGGCACATTGGTGTGGGTCTGAAGGGAAAAGGGTAGATTGGTGTGGGTCTGAAGGGATAGGGGCACATTGATGTGGGTCTGAAGGGATAGGGGCATATTGATGTGGGTCTGTGGGAGGGATGGGGGCACATTGGTGCAGGTCTGGGGGACGGTAAGGGGCCCATTGGTGCGGGTCTGGGGGAGGGTTGGGGGCACATTGGTGTGGATCTGGAGGGAGAGGGACACGTTGGTGTGGGTCTGGAGGGATACGGGTACATTGGTATAGGTCTGGAGGGAGGGAGGGATAGGAGCATGCTGGTGTGGGACTGGAGGGAGAGGGTCACGCTGGTGTGGGTGGAGGGATAGAGGCACACTGGTGTGGGTCTGGAGGGATATGGGCACATTGGTGTGGGTCTGGAAGGATAGGGGCACATTGCTTTGGGTCTGGAGGGAGAGAAGCACATTGGTGTGGGTCTGGAGGGAGAGGGCACATTATTGTGGGTCTGGGGGAATAGGGGCACGTTGGTGTGGAGCGAGGGATGGTGTACATTGGTGTGGGTCTGGAGGAAGAGGGGCAGGTTGGTATGGAGGGAGGGATATGGGTAAATTGGTGTGGGTCAGGAGGGATAGGGGCACATTGATGCAGGTCTGGGGGAGGGATGAGGGCACATTGGTGTGGGTCTGGAGGGAGGGATAGGGGTACATTAGTGTAGGTCTGGAGGGGGATATGGGTACATTGATGTGGGATTGGAGGGGTAGGGGCATGCTGATGTGGGTCTGGAGGGATAGGGGCACATTGGTGTGGGTCTGAAGGGATAGGGGCACAATTTTGTGGGTCTGGAAGGATGGATAGGGGTACATTGGTGTGGGTCTGAAGGGATAGGGGCACATTGGTGTGCGTCTGAAGGGATAGGGGCACATTGGTGCAGGTCTGGGGAAGGGTGGGGGGCCCATTGGTGCGGGTCTGGGGGAGGGTTGGGGGCACATTGGTGGGGATCTGGAGGGAAAGGGGCCCATTGGTGTGGGTCTGGAGGGATAAGGGTACATTGGTATGGGTCTGCAGGGAGGGAGGGATAGGAGCATGCTGGTGTGGGATTGGAGGGAGAGGGTCACGCTGGTGTGGGTGGAGGGATAGGGGCACACTGGTGTGGGTCTGGAGGGATATGGGCACATTGGTGTGGGTCTGAAAGGATAGGGGCACATTTCTTTGGGTCTGGAGGGAGAGAATCACATTGGTGTGGGTTTGGAGGGAGAGGGCACATTATTGTGGGTCTGGGGGGATAGGGGCACGATGATGTGGAGGGAGGGATATGGGTAAATTGGTGTGGGCCAGGAGGGATAGGGGCACATTGATGCAGGTCTGGGGGAGGGATGAGGACACATTGGTGTGGGTCTGGAGGGAGGGATAGGGTTACATTAGTGTGGGTCTGGAGGGGGATACGGGTACATTGATGTGGGATTGGAGGGGTAGGGGCATGCTGATGTGGGTCTAGAGGGATAGGGGCACATTGGTGTGGGTCTGGAGGGATAGGGGCACATTTTTGTGGGTCTGGAAGGGTGGATAGGGGTATATTGGTGTGGGTCGGGAGGGATAGGGGCACATTTTTGTGGGTCTGGAAGGAGGGATAGGGGTATATTGGTGTGGGTCTGGAGGAAGAGGGGCACATTGGTGTGGGTCTGGAGGGAGAGGGGCACATTGGTGTGGGTCTGGAGGGAGGGGGGCATGTTTCTGTTGGTTTGAGGGAGGGGTAGAGGCACGTTGGTGTGAGTCTGAGGCAGGGGTAGATGCACATTGGTGTGGGTCTGGGGGAGGGATGGGGGCACATTGGTGTGGGTCTGAAGGGGATAGGGGCACATTGGTGTGGGTCTGGAGGGAGAGGAACACATTTGTGTGGGTCTTGAGGGAGAGGGGCACATTGGTGAGGGTCTGGAGGGAGGGATGGGGCATTGTTGTGGGTCTGGGGGAGGGATCGGGCACATTGATGCAGGTCTGGGGGAGGGATGAGGGCACACTGTTGTGGGTCTGGAGGGAGGGATAGGGGTACTTTAGTGTGGGTCTGTAGGGGGATATGGGTACATTGATGTGAGATTGGAGTGGTAGGGGCATGCTGATGTGGGTCTGGAAGGATTTGGGCACATTGGTGTGGGTCTGGAGGGAGGGAAAGGGGTACATTAGTGTGGGTTTGGAGGGGGGATATGGGTACATTGATGTGGGTCTGGAGGAGTAGGGGCATGCTGATGTGGGTCTGGAGGGATAGGGGCTCATTGGTGTGGGTCTGGAGGGAGAGGGGCACATTGGTGTGGGTATGGGGGAAGGATGGGGCAGATTGGTGTGGGTCTGGAGGGAGGTATAGGGGCTCGTTGATGTGGATCTGGAGGGATAGGGGCACATTGGAGTGGGTCCGGAGGGAGAGGGGCACATTGGTGTGGGTCTGGAGGGAGGGATCAGGGGACATTGGTGTGGGTCTGGAGTAAGAAATAGGAGCACATTGGTATGGGTCTGGCGGGAGAGGGGCACGTTGTGGATCTGGAGGGTGGGGTAGGGGCACATTGGTGTGGATCTGGAGGGATAGGGCACATTGGTGTGGGTATGGAGGGATAGGGGCACATTGGTGTAGGTCGGGAGGGATAGGGGCACATTTTTGTGGGTCTGGAAGGAGGGATAGGGGTATATTGGTGTGGGTCTGGAGGAAGAGGGGCACATTGGTGTGGGTCTGGAGGGAGAGGGGCGCATTGGTGTGGGTTGGTGGGAGGGGGGCATGTTGCTGTTGGTCTGAGGGAGGGGTACAGGCACGTTGGTGTGGGTCTGAGGCAGGGATAGATGCACATTGATGTGGGTCTGGGGGAGGGATGGGGCACATTGGTGTGGGTCTGAAAGGGATAGGGGCACATTGGTGTGGGTCTGGAGGGAGAGGGACACATTTGTGTGGGTCTTGAGGGAGAGGGGCACATTGATGAGGGTCTGGAGGGAGGGATGGGGCATTGCTGTGGGTCTGGGGGAGGGATCGGGCACATTGATGCGGGTCTGGGGGAGGGATGAGGGCACATTGGTGTAGGTCTGGAGGGAGGGATATGGGTACTTTAGTGTGGGTCTGGAGGGGGATATGGGTACATTGATGTGAGATTGGAGGGTTAGGGGCAGCTGATGTGGGTCTGGAAGGATAGGGGCACATTGGTGTGCGTCTGGAGGTAGAGGTGCATGTTGATATGGAGGGAAGGATTCGGGCACATTGGTGTGGGTCTGGAGGGAGGGATAGGGGTACATTATTGTGGGTTTGGAGGGGGGATATGGGTACATTGATGTGGGTCTGGAGGAGTAGGGGCATGCTGATGTGGGTCTGGAGGGATAGGGGCACATTGGTGTGGGTCTGTAAGGAGAGATGTGGTACATTGGTGTGGGTCTGGAGGGAGAGAGGCTCATTGGTGTGGGTCTGGAGGGAGAGGGGCACATTGGTGTGGGTATGGTGGAGGGATAGGGGCACATTGCAGATGGTCTGAGGGAGGGATAGAGGCACATTGGTGTGGGTCTGAGGCAAGGATTGAGGCACGTTGGTGTGGGTCTGGGGGAAGGATGCGGCAGATTGGTGTGGGTCTGGAGGGAGGTATAGGGGCTCATTGGTGTGGGTCTGGAGGGATAGGGGCACATTGGAGTGGGTCTGGAGGGAGAGGGGCACATTGGTGTGGGTCTGGAGGGAGGGATCAGGGGACACTGGTGTGGGTCTGGTGTAAGGATAAGAGCACATTGGTGTGGGTCTGGAGGGAGAGGGGCACATTGTTGTGGATCTGGAGGGTGGGGTAGGGGCACATTGGTGTGGATCTGGAGGGATAGGGGCACATTGGTGTGGGTATGGAGGGATAGGGGCACATTGGTGTAGGTCTGGAGGGATAGGGGCACATTTTTGTGGGTCTGGAAGGAGGGATAGAGGTATATTGGTGTGGGTCTGGAGGAAGAGGGGCACATCGGTGTGGGTCTGGAGGGAGAGGGGCACATTGGTGTGGGTCTGGAGGGAGGGGGCATGTTGCTGTTGGTCTGAGGGAGGGGTACAGGCACGTTGGTGTGGGTCTGAGGCAGGGATAGATGCACGTTGGTGTGGGTTTGGGGGAAGGATGGGGCACATTGGTGTGGGTCTGAAGGGGATAGGGGCACATTGGTGTGGGTCTGGAGGGAGAGGGACACATTGGTGTGGGTCTTGAAGGAGAGGGGCACATTGGTGAGGGTCTGGAGGGAGGGATGGGGCATTGCTGTGGGTCTGGGGGAGGGATCGGGCACATTGATGCAGGTCTGGGGGAGGGATGAGGGCACATTGGTGTGGGTCTGGAGGGAGGGATAGGGGTACTTTAGTGTGGGTCTGGAGGGGGATATGGGTATATTGATGTGAGATTGGAGGGGTAGGGGCAGCTGATGTGGCTCTGGAAGGATTCGGCACATTGGTGTGGGTCTGGAGGGAGGGATACGGGTACATTAGTGTGGGTTTGGAGGGGGGATATGGGTACATTGATGTGGGTCTGGAGGAGTAGGGGCATGCTGATGTGGGTCTGGAGGGAGAGAGGCTCATTTGTGTGGGTCTGGAGGGAGAGGGGCACATTGGTGTGGGTATGGGGGAGGGATAGAGGCACATTGCAGATGGTCTGAGGAGGGATAGAGGCACATTGGTGTGGGTCTGAGGCAAGGATTGAGGCACATTGGTGTGGCTCTGGGGGAAGGATGGGGGCAGATTGGTGTGGGTCTGGAGGGAGGTATAGGGGCACGTTGGTGTGGGTCTGGAGGGATATGGGCACATTGGAGTGGGTCTGGAGGGGGAGGGGCACATTGGTGTGAGTCTGGAGGGAGGGATCAGGGGACATTGGTGTGGGCCTGGAGTAAGGAATATGAGCACATTGGTGTGGGTCTGGAGGGAGAGGGGCAAGTTGTTGTGGATCTGGAGGGTGGGATAGGGGCACAATGGTGTGGATCTGGAGGGATAGGGGCTCATTGGTGTGGGTATGGAGGGGGAGGGGCACATTGGTGTGAGTCTGGAGGGAGGGATCAGGGGACATTGGTGTGGGCCTGGAGTAAGGAATATGAGCACATTGGTGTGGGTCTGGAGGGAGAGGGGCACGTTGTTGTGGATCTGGAGGGTGGGATAGGGGCACAATGGTGTGGATCTGGAGGGATAGGGGCTCATTGGTGTGGGTATGGGAGGAGGGATGGGGCACATTGGTGTGGGTCTGGGGGAGGGATCTAATGCCTGAATGATGAATGATGAATGATGACAAAACAGGACTCCTCATCCTAGGTACACCATTCAACATTAAAAAAACTAGGCCCTAACTACGCCTTATTCACAATCAACAACAACAATATCACTGTGGCCAAGGTAGTCAAAACACTTGGTTTCCACCTAGACTCCACGCTTTCCTTTGGCAAACAAGTTAATACTTTGGCCTCAGCCACCTCTTATACTTGCAAGCTAATCAGAGCAGCCAAGCCCTTCCTCTCCGCTAATAACTGTATCACACTAGCGCGAGCCTTAATATTATCTAAATTGGATTATTGCAACGCCTTATATATTGGCAGCAATAAACACATCATCTCCGAAATTCAAACTCTCCAAAACAATGCCTAAAGAGCTGCCCTAAATCTTCCTAAAAAGGCCCATATATCTGGCCTTAGGAGATCAGTCAACTGGCTGTCTATTAAAGACAAAATCCTCCTCAAAACTGCATCCCTGACACACAACCACACAGCCCCACAATACCTCTCAGACAGATTTAATAGACAAACAGCCTCCCGCCCACTAGGAAAGGTCAATTCCAACCTCCTACTAGTACCTAGATTTAGGCTCACCAAGTCTGGTGGGAGCAGCTTCCCTGTTAAAGCAGCTCAATACTGAAACTCCCTCCCCCCTGCATTAAGGGAAGATCGACCCTACCTACAATTCCGAGCTAGCCTGATCCACTGGCTAAAGGAACAGGACATCTGACCAGACTATATGTCATGAACCATCGGACGCGTCCCTTTTGGACTTCCTGGTCTCTGACACATAGGGGCTTGCACTCAGCAGTACTCCCAACATAGCCGTCAAACACGGAACGTTGTTTACCAGCTTCCGTGTCGGACGCAGTACGTTCTATAAAGAAGACACGCCCCGCGGCCCCATGCGTCTCAACGCTACCGCTTGCAGTGGCTAGATGTGTGCTGCCGTAGTTCGCTCTTGCTACCTTCTTGATTCCTGGTTCCTGGCCCCTAATTTCGCCTCCTCATTCATTCCCTTCCTCTTTATTACCTCTTGCACCCCGGTTCTCCATGTACCCGTCTCCGAGTATACTCTTCATCGTTTTCCAGGACTTCCCGGACATTCTGAACGTTGCAGGAGTCGGAACGCTGAACGCAAGATGGAACCCGAGGATGTTCGCACAGGGTTATACAAGAAGCAAACTGTGCGCAAGAAGACTCCTTCAAAGAACTCCAATAAAGAACACAGACGGGTGAGAAGGGGGGAAACCTGTGACAGATTGAGACGCCAACAAACTAAAATTGATACGGACATGAAGGCGGCAGTTCAAGACCTCATGCGCGGCATGCAGGAGTTAACAACAGAAGTGTAGAATCTTAAAGCTGAAAATGCCGCACTTAAACAATTAGTCCTGTCCCGTGATTCCGCGACCAAGGAAAGCGTATTGCTGGGCAGAGTAGTAGATAAATATGACAGTTCTTAAAAAAAACATTTGCGGATACCTTGATTTGTGTTTAGTCCACTTTACCTTTAAGCCCTACTACTTCTCTACCCCCCAGGGCAAAGGTGGGCTTTATGATTTCACATCTTTCCGGGAATGCATGAACTTGGGCTACGCCTTTAGTTAATTCTGGAGATGCCCTCCTGGATGACTATGATGGATTCGTACAGGCCCTAAAGACCATGTTTGACCGCCCAGAACAGGTCTACAGTGCCCAGGAACGCCTACTGGATTTCCAACAAAGTTCCCAGGATATGCTTACATATGTGACATGCTTTAAGCAACTGGCCAAAGAAGCAGATTGGTCCTCAGAAACCTGCTTTACCTTTTTTCGAAGAGAACTGAATGAAGAAATAAAAGATGAGCTAGCCAGAGTGGCTCGCCCAGGTTCCTTCCAGGCTCTTATGGACCTCTCTTTACAGATAGACTTCTGTATCCAGGAAAGGAAGGCAGAAAAGAAGAAGACTAGAATGCCTTACCAAAAGACCTCCGTAGAACCTTCCTATAAAGCTGAGCCTACTCCTGCCCCCACTACAGATCCAGAACCCATGCAACTGGGGGGCCTTCCGCGGACCCATATCCCCGCAAGAAAGAATGCGACGGATTCACACTGGGCTGTGTATGTATTGTGCCTCAGACAAACATCTTGTGAGAGAATGTCCCTTAGCTCCTCCACGGCGTTCGGGAAACGCCATCTCCCGATCCTAGATGGAGCACAGCTTCGGGAGAGAGATGTTTGCTCCGCATCTATTCCATACTTGAACTCTCCTGGACAAAACAATCTTGTGATCTTGCAGGCCTTTCTATCGCCATCCAAGAATGAAACCTACCCCATTTTGACATTGGTGGATTGTGGAGCCATGGGGATGTTTATAGATCAAGATTGGGTCACTACCCACCACATTCCATATGAAACTCGAGGCATCATGCAACCTGTAGAGGCTATCGATAGAAGACCTCTCTCTTCAGGACCCATAACCCTACAAACCAAAGAGATCCAGCTCTTGATAAACCATCATCGAGAGGTGATGAAATCTGACATCATAAAGTCTGCTCATTACCCAATGGTAGTGGGTATGCCCTGGTTACAGAAGCACAACCCATACATCAACTGGGCAGCAGGATCCTTGTTTCTTGGTTCCGAGCATTGTATTTCTCACTGGCTATCCCTGGATTCCTCGTCGACATCTTCTGAAGGTACGCTGACAGACCAGCAAGGCCCATTCATGGTCTCAAATATCATCCAAGTTCCTAGGGCCTACCAGGATTACAGTGATGTGTTTTCAACTGCCATAGTTCAGGCCCTACCCCCTCACAGACCTGAAGACTGCACTATTGATACTGAACCCTCAACAGTGATTCCCTTTGGAAGGATGTTCATTTTATCCGAACCAGAGAAAAGGGCCCTCCGATAATACTTGGATACCAACCTTGAAAATGGCACCATACGATCTTCCAAATCTCCAGCGGGAGCTTCGTTATTTTTTGTTCCCAAGAAAGATACTAAAGAGCTTAGGCCTTGTCTTGATTATCGTGGTTTAAATCAATGCACCCTCAAGGACTGCTACCCATTGCCCTTAATCTCAGATATCCTGGAAGCGGTGAGAGGAGCTGTAGTCTTCACGAAATTGGATCTCAGAGGTGCCTACCATCTGATTCGTATTAGGGAGGGTGACGAATGGAAAACAGCCTTTAGAACACCCTTTGGTCACTTTGAATACCTGGTCATACCCTTTGGACTCGCCAATGCCCCAGCGGTCTTCCAACATTTCATGGACCGGGTGTTTTCCGATATGCTGTTCTCCTTCGTCATAGTTTACCCGGACAATATTGTGATATACTCCAAGGACCATCTTAAGCATGTAGAGCATGTTAAGGCAAGCTTATAGCGGCTACGTGAACACAAGCTCCTGGCTAAACCCGAGAACTGCCTTTCCCTTGTCTCTACTGTTCACTATCTAGGATTTGTCCTTAGTCCAGAAGGAATTGGAATGGATCACTCAAAAGTAACAGCCATACTATCCAGGCCTGTTCCAACTACCGTGAAACAGATTCAATCCTTCCTGGGACTTGCCAACTTTTACCGGAAATTCATACCTTCCTTTTCTGAGATAGTTCAACCGATTATTACATTGTTGAAAAAAGATACTCCCTTTCTCTGGACAGCAGCCCAAGATGAAGCGTTCCAACGATTAAAGTCAGAGTTTACACAAGCCCCCATCCTGGCTCAACCTGACATCAATTGACCTTTCCTAGTGGAGACCGATGCTTCTAACTACTCCATAGGAGCAGTTCTAAAGCAGGAATTCGAGGATAAGTTAGAACATCCCATTGCCTATCTTTCACGAACTCTAACTCCCAGCGAGACTCATTATTCCGTATTGGAAAAGGAACTGTTAGCCATCCGTCAAGCCTTCACAGAGTGGCGTCATCTACTTCTGGGAGCAAAACATCCTGTTCAGGTCTATACGGACCATCGGAATCTTCAAGTTTTGCAATCTCTGGAATGTAGGAATAGTCGTCAAGCCCGTTGGGCCTTCTTCTTTGCCCAGTACCAGTTCCAGATCCATCATGTCCCTGGAACACAGAACATAATTGCTGATGCCTTATCCCGAGGTCCCGACTACGAAACTCTTGAAGATCGGTCCTTCCCAAAGATGTTCCCCCACACAATTTTTGTAGTCCAAGCAATCAGCCTCCTGGAAGACATTTGGATGCAGACCCAGTCCTCTGAGATCTGGAAGGAATTTACAGGAAAGAATCGATGGAATCTTAGAACAAAGGACGGGTATCTGTTCAAGGATAATGGCCTGTTTATTCCCACACAGAGACTACAACAAAGGATTATAAACCTCTGTCACGATACCCTTCACTCAGGACATTGTGGCATCACCAACACCCTCTATCTAATACAAACACAATTTTGGTGGCCAAAGATGAAAGTTGACATCCAACTGTACATCCAAGCCTGTTCAGTCTGCAATCAAAACAAACATGATAACAAGAGACCGGCGGGTCTCCTACTTCAACCTACGCTACCGACAATGCCCTGGGAATTCATTGCTACGGACTTTATTGTGGAATTGCCACCTTCCAGGGGATACACGACTATCATGGTCACCATTGATTTATTCACTCATATGGCTCATTTTACACCATTGTATAAACTACCATCTTCCTCAGAACTCGCTGGAATCTTCCTGGAACATATATTTTGACTTCATGGACTTCCTTCCAAGATCATATCAGACAGAGGACCTCAATAAATCTCTCAATTTTAGAAACACTTATGCCATATACTAGGAATCCAATGCGCCCTCTCCTCAGGTTATCATCCACAGACTAACGGAGCTACTTAACGTGTGAACCAAACCCTAGAGCAATATCTTTGTTGTTTCACCACCAAGGTACAGGATGATTGGACACTCTTAATACCTGTGGCTGAATTCGCCTACAACAATTCGGATCACTCGGCTGTCAAGACCAGCCCCTTTTTTTGCAGCCAAGGATTCCACCCTTTGGTTCTTCCTTCCATTCGCCCGCATCCTACACCAGTACCTATAGTTGACTCCTGGATTGAAACTCTCATCAACGTACACAAGGAAGCCAAAGAACACTTAGAAAGGGCCCGAACTAACACCAAGCATTATGCGGACTCCAAAAGAAGACCAGGACCTTCCTATGCAGTGGGTGATAAGGTCTGGCTATCCTCGAAACTACTGCCTCGACATTTACGACCGAATAAGTTGGCTCCCCGGTACTATGGCCCCTTTTCCATAAAGGAAATCATAAACCCAGTGGCCTTCCGACTCAAACTACCAGACTCCTGGAAGAGGATCGATCCAGTGTTTCACACGTCTCTAATGAAAACGTACGTCCAGTCCTCCCGGACTGCCCCAAGGTCTACCCCTGTAATTGTTGATGACCAGCTGGAATACAAAGTGTCCACAATATGTGACTCCAGGTACAGACGTGGTCAGCTACAGTACCTGGTTGAGTGGAAAGGGTACCCTCCTAGTGAATGCACCTGGGAACCAATCTCAAAACTAAATGCCCCCAGATTACTCAGAAGGTATCATCTTATACACCCGGGCAAACCCGGAGGGACAGGCCTTCGGAGGAGGCATGCTGTCATGAACCATCAGATGCGTCCCTTTTGGACTTCCTGGTCCCTGACACAGAGGGGCTTGCACTAAGCAGTACTCCCAACATGGTCGTCAAACACGGAACGTTGTTAACCAGCTTCCGCGTCGGACGCAGCACGTTCTATAAAGAAGACACGCCCCCGCGGCCCCGCGCGTCTCAACGCTACCGCTTGTTGTGGCTAGACACGGGCTGCCATAGTTTGCTCTCGCTACCTTCTTGATTCCTGGTTCCTGACCCCTAATTTCCCTTACTCATTCATTCCCTTCCTCTTTATTACCTCTTGCATCCCGGTTCTCCGTGTACCCGTCTCCGAGTACACTCTTCCTCGTTTTCCAAGACTTCCCAGACATTCTGAACGTTCCAGGAGTCGGAACGCTGAACGCACGCTGGAACCCGAAGACGTTGGCACAGGGTTATACAAGACCCGAACTGTGCGCAAGAAGACTCCTTCAAAGAACTCCAATAAAGAACACAGACAGGTGAGAAGGGGGGAAACCTATACTATACATGTATCCATCCTGCACCCATTGTATATGAGTAACTATACTGCCTTACTATATTTAGGTGTGTTTCACAGATCTATGCCACACTCTGTACGCTTTCTTTCTGCCTGCCCATTGTGGCAGCTACACAACACTGTAACACAGCTGAACCTATCCTTGTACACTTGTAACTGCCTAACATTTTTATGTATGTCACACACACTCCTTTTGCCTGTCTATGATGTCTATCGTGTCATCTATACAGCATTGTAACCTCAGCTGTACCTATCCATGTACATTTGTAACCTAAGCTTAACAACCCTCTTATGCTATCGCACCCGAATACCCCTGGGTCTGGTGCGCAATATAAATAATAAAAACAAACATTTTTGTGGGTCGGGAGGGATATGGACACATTGATGTGGGTCTGGGGAGGGATGGGGCACATTGGTGTGGGTCTGAAGGAATTGGGGCGCATTGGTGTGGGTCTGGAGGGAGGGATAGGGGTACATTGGTATGGGTCTGGAGGGGGAGGGACACGTTGGTGTGGAGGGAGGGATAGTGGCACATTGATGCAGGCACATTGGTGTGGGTCTGGAGGGTGGGATAAGGGTAAATTAGTGTGGGACTGGAGGGAGGGACAGGGGTACATTGGTGTGGGTCTGGGTGGGTAGGGGCATGCTGGTGGCAGTCTGGAGGGATAGGGCACATTGGTGTGGGTCTGGAGGGAGAGGGGCACATTGGTGTGGGTCTGGGGAGGGATAGAGGCACATTGGTGTGGGTCTGAGGGAAGGATAGAGGCACATTGTTGTGGGTATGGAGGGAGAGGGGCACATTGGTGTGGGTCTGGGGGAGGGATAGAGGCACATTGGTGTGGGTATGAGGGAAGGATAGAGGCACATTGTTGTAGGTCGGAGGGAGGGATAGAGGCACATTGGTGTGGGTCTGGGGAGCAGTGGGGGCACATTGGTGTGGGCCTGGAGGGAGGGATAGGGGCACATTGGTGTGCATCTGGAGTGAGGGGGCACATTGCTGTGGGTCTGCAGGGAAAGGGGCACATTGGTGTGTGTCTGGATGGAGGGGTGCAGGCACATTTATTGGTCTGGGGGAGGGATCAGGGACATTGGTGTGGGTCTAGATGGAGAGGGTCACATTGGTGTGGGTCTGGAGGGAGAGGGGCACATTGGTGGGGGTCTGGAGGGAGAGGGGCACATTGGTGTGGATCTGATGGAGGGATAGAGGCACATTGGTGTGGTTCTGGGGACGGGTGGAGCCACATTGGTGTGGGTCTGAAGGGAGGGAGGGATAGGGGCATGCTGGTGTGGGTCTGGAGGGATAGGGGTACATTTGTGTGGGTCTAGAGGGAGAGGGGCACATTGGTGTGGGTCTGGAGGGAGAGGGGCACATTGGTGGGGGGCTGGAGGGAGAGGGGCACATTGGTGGGAGTCTGGGGGATGGGATAGGGGCACGTTGGTGTGGGTCTGAGGGAGGGATAGAGGCACATTGTTGTGGGTCTGAGGGAGGGATAGAGGCACATTAGTGTTGGTCTGGGGAGCGGTGGGGGCACATTCGTGTGGGTCTAGAGGAGGGGTGAGGGCACATTGGTGTGCACCTGGAATGATGGGGGCACATTACTGTGCATCTGCGGTGATAGGGGCACATTGGTGTGGGTCTGGAGGGAGAGGGGCACATTGGTGTGTGTCTGCAGGGAGGGGTGGGGCACATTGGTGTGGGTCTGGGGAGGGATCAGGGACATTTGTGTGGGTCTGGAAGGATAGGAGCACATTGGTTTGGGTCTGGAGGGAGAGGGGCATGTTGGTGTGGGTCTGGAGGGTGGGATAGGGGCACATTTGTGTGGGTCTGGGGGGATAGGGGCACATTGGTGTGGGTCTGGGAAGGGATCATGGACATTGGTGTGGGTCTAGAGGGAGAGGGTACATTGGTGTGGGTCTGGATGGAGAGGGGCACATTGGTGGGGGTCTGGCGGGAGAGGGGCACATTGCTGTGGGTCTGATGGAGGGATAGAGGAACATTGGTGTGGGTCTGGGTAGGGGTGGGGGCACATTGGTGTGGGTCTGGAGGGAGGGATAGGGGCATGCTGGTGTGTGTCTGGAGAGATAGGGCACATTGGTGTTGGTCTGGAGAGATATGGGCACATTGGTGTGGGTCTGGAAGGAGGGATAGGGATATATTTGTGTGGGTCTAGAGGGAGAGGGGCACATTAGTGTGGGTCTGGAGAGGGATATCGGTACATTGATGTGAGTCTGGAGGGGTAGGGGCACATTGGTGTGGGTCTGGAGGGAGAGGGGCACACTGGTGTGGGTCTAAGAGGGGATAGGGGCACATTGCTGATGGTCTGAGGGATGGATAGAGGCACATTGGTGTGGGTCTGAGGCAGAGATAGAGGCACATTGGTGTGGGTCTGGGGGAGTGATGGGGCAGGTTGGCATGGGTCTGTAGGGAGGTATAGGGGCACATTGGTGTGGGTCTGGAGTGATAGTGGCACATTGGTGTGGGTCTGGAGGAAGAGGGGCACATTGGTGTGGGTCTGGAGGGAGGGATCAGGGGACATTGGTGTGGGTCTGGAGTAAGGAATAGGGGCACATTGGTGTGGGACTAGAGGGAGAGGGGCACGTTGGTGTGGGTCTGGAGGGTGGGATAGGGGCACATTGGTGCAGGTCTGGAGCGATAGGGGCACATTGGTGTGGGTCTGGAGGGATAGGGGCACATTGTTGTAGGTCTGGAGGGAGAGGGGCACATTGGTGGGGGTCTGGAGGGAGTGGGGCACATTGGTGTGGGTCTGGGAGGAGGAATGGGAGAACATTAGTGTGGGTCTGGGGGAGGGATGGGGTACATTGGTGTGGGTCTGGGGGGAGGGGTAGGGGTACATTGGTATGGGTCTGGAGGCAGAGGGGCACGTTGGTGTGGAGGGAGGGATAGAGGCAGATTGGTGTGGGTCTGGAGGGATAGGGGCACATTGATGCAGGTCTGGAGGAGGGATGTCGGCACATTGGTGTGGGTCTGGAGAGAGTCTGGAGAGAGGGATAGGGGTACATTGGTGTGGGTCTAGAGGGAGGAATAGGGGTACATTGGTGTGGGTCTGGAGGGATAGGGGCACGCTGATGTGGGTCTGGAGGGTTAGCGGCATGCTGATGTGGGTCTGGAGGGATAGGGGAACATTGGTGTGGCTTTGGAGTGATGGGGGCACATTGGTGTGGGTCTGCAGGGAGAGGAGCACATTGGTGTGGGTCTGGGGGAGGGATTGGAGCCCATTGGTGTGGGTCTGGAGGGATAGAGGCACATTAGTTTGGGTCTGAAGAGATCTGGAGGGATAGGGGCACGATGGTATGGGTCTGGAGGGAGGGATAGGGGCACATTGGTGTGCATCTGGAGTGAGGGGGCACATTGGTGTGGGTCTGCAGGGAAAGGGGCACATTGGTGTGTGTCTGGAGGGAGGGATGGGGGCACATTTAGAGGTCTGGGAAGGGATCAGGGACATTGGTGTGGGTCTAGAGGGAGAGGGTACATTGGTGTGGGTCTGGATGGAGAGGGGCACATTGGTGGGGGTCTGGCGGGAGAGGGGCACATTGCTGTGGGTCTGATGGAGGGATAGAGGCACATTTGTGTGGGTCTGGGTAGGGGTGGGGGCACATTGGTGTGGGTCTGGAGGGAGGGATAGGGGCATGCTGGTGTGTGTCTGGAGAGATAGGGCACATTGGTGTGGGTCTGGAAGGAGGGATAGGGATATATTTGTGTGGGTCTAGAGGGAGAGGGGCACATTAGTGTGGGTCTGGCGGGAGAGGGGCACATTGGTGGGTGTCTGGAGGGAGAGGGAACGTTGGTGTGGGTCTGAGGGAGGGATAGAGGCACATTGGTGTGGGTCTGAGGGAGGGATAGAGGCACATTAGTGTTCGTCTGGGGGAGTGGTGGGGGCACATTAGTGTGGGTCTTGGGGAGGTGTGAGGGCACATTGGTGTGCGTCTGGAGTGATAGGGGCACATTGGTGTGCATCTGGGGTGATAGGGGCACATTGGTGTGGGTCTGGAGGGAGAGGCACATTGGTGGGGGTCTGGAGGGAGAGGAGCACATTGGTGTGGGTCTGAGGGAGGGATAGAGGCACATTAATGTAGGTCTGGGGGGTGGAGGCACATTGGTGTGGGTCTGGAGGGAGGCATAGGAACATGCTGGTGTGGGTCTGGAGGGATAGGGCACATTGGTGTGGGCCTGGAAGGATATGGGCACATTGGTGTGGGTCTGGAAGGAGGGATAGGGGTACATTTATGTGGGTCTAGAGGGAGAGGGGCACATTGGTGTGGGTCTGGAGGGAGAGGGGCAAATTGTTGGGGGGCTGGAGGGAGAGGGGCACATTGGTGGGAGTCTGGGGGGAGGGATAGGGGCACATTGGTGTGGGTCTGAGGGGGATAGAGGCACATTGTTGTGGATCTGAGGGAGGGATAGAGGCACATTAGTGTGGGTCTGGGGGAGGGGTGGGGGCACACTGGTGTGTGTCTAGGGGAGGGGTGAGGGCACATTGGTGTGCGTCTGGAGTGATAGGGGCACATTGGTGTGTGTCTGGGTTGATAGGGTCACATTGGTTTGTGTCTGGAGGGAGGGGTGGGCACATTGGTGTGGGTCTGGGGAGGGATCAGGGACATTTGTCTGGGTCTGGAATGATAGGGGCACATTGGTGTGAGTCTGGAGGGAGAGGGGCATGTTGGTGTGGGTCTGGAAGGTGGGATAGGGGCACATTGGTGTGGGTATTGGGGGATAGGGGCACATTGGTGTGGGTCTGGAGGGGGATATGGGTACATTGATGTGGGTGTGGAGGGGTAGGGGCATGCTGATTTGGGTCTGGAGGGATAGCGGGCACATTAGTGTGGGTCTGGAGGGAGAGGGGCACATTGGTTTGGGTCTGGGGAAAGGGATAGAGGCACATTGCTGATGGTCTGATGGAGGGATAGAGGCACATTGGCGTGGGTCTGAGGGAGTGATGGGGGTAGGTTGGTGTGGGTCTGTAGGGAGGTAAAGGGGCACATTGGTGTGGGTCTGGAGTGATAGTGGCACATTAGTGTGGGTCTGGAGGGAGAGGGGCACATTGGTGTGGGTCTGGCTGGAGGGATCAGGGGAGATTTCTGTGGGTCTGGAGTAAGGAATAGGGGCACATTGGTGTGGGACTAGGAGGAGAGGGGCATGTTGGTGTGGGTCTGGAGGGATAGGGGCACATTGGGGTGGTTCTGGAGGGATAGGGGCACATTGGTGTAGGTCTGGAGGGAAAGGGGCACATTGGTGGGTGTCTGGAGGGAGAGGGGCACATTGGTGTGGGTCTGGGAGGAGGGATGGGGCACATTGGTGAGGGTCTGGGGAAGGGATAGGGGTACATTGGTATGGGTCTGGAGTGAGAGGGGCACGTTGGTGTGTAGGGAGGGATAGGGGCAGATTGCCGTGGGTCTGGAGGAATATGGGCACATAGATGCAGGTCTAGGGGAGGGATGGGGCAGTTTGGTGTGGGTCTGGAGAGAGGGCTAGGGGTACATTGGTGTGGGTCTGGAGGGAGGGATAGAGGTACATTGGTGTGGTTCTGGAGGGATAGGGGCATGCTGATGTGGGTCTGGAGGGTTAGGGGCCTGCTGATGTGGGTCTGGAGTGATAGGGGAACATTGGTGTGGGTCTGGAGGGATGGGGGAACATTGGTGTGGGTCTGCAGGGAGAGGGGCACATTGGTGTGGGTCTGGAGGAGGGATTGGGGCACATTGGTGTGAGTATGGAGGGATAGGGGCACATTAGTTTGGGTCTGAAGAGATGGGGCACATTGGTGTGTAGCTGGAGGACAGATTGGGGCACATTGGTTTGGGTCTGGAGGGATAGGGGCATGCTGGTGTGGGTCTGGAGGGATAGGGACACACCACACTGATGTGGGCCTGGAGGGATAGGGGCATGATGTTGTGGGTCTGGAGGTATAGGGGCACATTGGTGTGGGTCTGGAGGGATAGGGGGACATTGGTGTGGGTCTGAAGGGATAGGGGCACATTGATGCGTGCATATTGGTGTGGGTCTGGATGGAGGGATAGGGGTACATTAGTTTGGGTCTGGATGGAGGGATAGGGGTACATTGGTGTGGGTCTGGAGGGGTAGGGGCATGCTGGTGGGGGTTGGGAGGGATAGGGCATATTGGTGTGGGTCTGGAGGGATAGGGGCACATTGGTGTGGGTCTGGAAGGAGGGATGGGGCACCTTGGTGTGGGTCTAGAGGGAGAGGGGCACATTGATGTGGGGCTGGAGGGTGAGGGGTACGTTAGAGGGAGTCTGAGGAGAGGGGCTCATTGGTGTGGGTCTGGGGTAGGGATAGAGGCACATTGATGTGGGTTTGAAGGAAGGATAGAGGCACATTGTTGTGGGTCTGAGGGAGGGATAGAGGCATATTGGTGTGGGTCTGGGGGGTGGGGCACATTGGTATGGATCTGGAGGGAGGGATAAGGGCACATTGGTGTGCATCTGGAGTGATAGAGGCACATTGGTGTGGGTCTGCAGGGATAGGGGCACATTGGTGTGTATCTGGAGGGAGGGATGGGGGCACATTTATGGGTCTGGGGGAGGGATCAGGGACATTGGTGTGGGTCTGGAAGGATAGGGGCATGTTGGTGTGGGTCTAGAGGGAGAGGGGCATGTTGGTGTGGGTCTGGAAGGTGGGATAGGGGCACATTGGTATGGGTCTGGAGGGATAGGGGCACATTGGTGTGGGGCTGGAGGGATAGGGGCATACTGGTGTGGGTCTGGAGGGATAGGGGCACATTCCCCTCATGACCTCAATGAAACATTTTTATCATAAGAGACCTTTTTTGTTTCTGTGGTTTAACCAAATGAGTCTGGGCTAAGGACCTAAAAGCTGCTGTATGTTATTTCATCCTATTTGCAGTTTAGGATAATGGAATTAGGGCCTCCTCTCTCTCTTCTCATGTTTGTTTCTCTCAACATATCCAGGACATCCTGCGGTTCTCGTCCATAAAGGAGTTCAAACATTGAAAATCCTGTTGAGGCCTGAGCGGTTTTCCTGACCCTTAACAAGGCCCAGGGTATCATTTGATCCCAGTTCTTACCATCCTGTACAACTAACATTTGGAATATGGTTTTGAGGATCTTATTAAATCTTTCCACCCGCCTGCCTATCTGGGGATGATACACAGATGTTCTGAGGGTGGTGATGTGCAATAGTTCTTTAACTTCCCCCATAAGCTTGCTCATGAATGTGGAGCACTGGTCAGTCAATATCTCCTTTGGAAACCCTACCCGAGAGAAGAAAGGGAACAAGTGCTTCCGGATTTGTTGGGTTGTGTTGGTCCTCAGGGGAAAAGCCTTGGGATATTGTGTAGCATAATCTACAATGACCAGAATGTATTCATTCTCCAATTTAGAGGTTTGCAGGGGGCCCACAATGTCCATACCAATCCAGAAAAATTGAACCTCCATTTTTGGTAATGAATTTAAAGGAGCTGGTGGGGTGTATATGAGTGCTAGTTTTCTGGCAAATTACACATGCTGGAATGACATTTTTAATGTCAGCGTGGATTCCGGGCCAGTATTACCTGTTCGTTATATGTCTCTGAGTTTTGGACTGCCCCAGATGGCCTCCTGTCAGATGTGACTGGGCTATCTCTAGGACCACCTGCATGTGACTTTTAGGGACTATAAATTTGGGCCTCCTCTATAAAGAAATCCATGTTTCAAAAAGAAAAAAGGTTCCCCTTTCTCACGACCCTTTGGCTCTAATATCACTTGCAAAAATACTTCAGCTAACAAGGGGTTGTTTCTTTGGGCAAAAGCTAAGTCTGGAAGCATCTCAGGCAACTCCTCTTTAGTTTTCCTTGATTTAGGGTTGGGAGAGCCATCATATGTTTCATCGGCCTCCCCAAAGCCTCGAGTTCCTCTATCTGTTCTCTCCTTACCAGATTCTTCTTTAAGCCTAGGGAACACTGCTTTCTCAAGTACCTCTTGAGAAATGGTACCCCCTTGATAAATTTGGAATAGATCCCTCCCGTGATTTTGTAGTAATACCTTAACATCATCTCCAAAGTCTAGGTCTATTACTCCCGCTAACACGTCATTTCCAAACCTCCATGCCAGCCCTGATTTGGGTGCTAGTCAGATGTATTTATCATGGGGTGGAATTGGTATCAGATCAGTGGGTATTAGTCTTCTTTGGCCTGGTGGAATAGTTTCATCCCTACTGCTACAGATATCAAACCCTATAGACCCCTTTGTAGCTGCTGAAGGATCTGATGCTCTGGCACTTAGCTTTTCAAATTTCAGGGTCCCCCAACTTGTATCAGTTGAGCCGCATCCCATTCTTGACACCATTTGTGAAGGCATCATGAAGCAAGACACAGACAACAGATTAAAAGTTCAAAATAAAAGGATTTATTAACTCAAATGTCAGGATGTTTGAAGGGCTAACTTGCCCTATGCTAATGTGTGTTTTCCCTACCTGAACAAAACTAAGGAAAGTTTGAGTGCGAAAGTTCAATTTACCAGTCTGTCTGTGTCTAAAACCTATCCTTTCCCTCAAAACTAAAGATAAACAATGTGTGAGGATATCAAGAACAAAAGAAATAGCAATGAAACAAAGGTTCTGAGCTTCTTCCAGCTCTTAACTTCCTTTTCAACTTCCCTTCCTCAAGTTCAGGAAAGTGCCACAAGTGTCTCTGGATTACCGTTCTTAAATTAAAAACAGTTTCACAAATCCTTGGGGTTCCCTTCCCCAAGTTCAAGGCAGCACAGTTCCACAAATACTCAGTGTTCCCTTCCCCAAGTTCAAGGCAACACAATTTAATAGAAAAGGGGTTTTAAGATTCCATCCTCAAGACAACATCAAAGTACATCAAATCTCAAGCATCCCTTGCCCAAGACGTCCACTGGCCAACCTCTGCAAGCCTCCATCTCTCAGTGTTCAAAACAAGGTTATATTTCCTTCTAGATAGGCTTAATAACACTTTCAACGTATTCTTTCCTGGTATGCTTAAACTAGGTCTTTGGCTTCCACAGTTGAGGGTTCCCTGGTCTAGGGACAGTTGTCAGATGATACGGTCCACCCCTTACAGGTCGCGCAACCAGGAACCTTAGGCCATTTTACTCACACAGGCTCTTCTGCTTTTGTCCCTGTGTGGCTGTTCCCACTCACTTGGCCTCTCCCTGTCAGACTCTTGGCTTTGCCACATTGTGTTATAGAACTTGGACCAATCCTTGACCTTGACATACTGTGTCACACAACTTGAACCAATCCTTAGCTTTGCCACACTGTATTCCATTACAAGAGTTCACTTAGTGGTTATTTCACTCCTATACCACCTTGCCATTATGCTCTCTCACAATCTTCAGTTCTTATTTTCTTGCCGCTTACTTGGCTTTCACAAAACAATGGTTGCAGTTCATATGCATTTCTCATTTGTTATAACTGTGCTCATAAATGTTTAATTCAGTGCAGTATTCAATATTTGTTCTGTTTGATCTGCCGTTTCTGTTTCACCCAACCCACGGCCTCAGGTTTGTTTCATCAATTTCATACAGTTTCATGTGTTCAGCGCTTGACTCTCATTCCCCACAGCCCCCAGGAGCGTCTGGCTCCAAATGACTTGCCTTCATCACTCACCAGTCTTGTGCGTTCCTTCCAGGTGGCTGCGCCGCCTGTATTCAGCTTCACTGGCTGATTTCCCTTTGCTCGCAAGCTCCGTTCGCTCTCCTGTGGCTCTTCGGCTCTCGCTGTCAGCTCCGCTCTGCTTCGGTGGACGCTGGCAGATTCCTCTTCTCTACTCGCAGCTCCGGGTGCACTGCTCCGACCACGGATGCTCCCAAACTTGTGATTATTTCATGGCCGCCTGCTCCTGGGTACAATAAGTCATTTGGGTCTTCTACTGGAGTCCTGGCTGCACTGCAGGACCCACGACGGCTGCTTCTTCCAAACTGAACTCCCTGGTGGACTTTCCAGCACAGGCCTCCCTGTTGCTGTCTCTGCTGATCCACTGGTCTCCCTTTATTCACCTTCAACCACTTGACAGGTTGCAGGTGTGGACTCACAATTAGACTTGCCCGACCATAGTTAAAGGGACATGCCTGACCCACACAGAACTTACTCTGCAGGCATCTTCCTCGTCCCAGTACTAGAGTGGTAAAATGAAGTTTTAGTGTTCATTACTCTTAGTCACCTCTTCCTCATCCCAGTACTGTCAGTGGGGAAATGAGGGGAACTGTTTAACGGTAGCCCATTAAGACCGGGGGAGAGTAGGTTGGTCTTCAATAGCGAAAGGGAGATACCATGTCTCGCCTGCGGGCACCTCACTCCAAGTCCCCAAGGACCCGCTACCCAGGTGATCCTCCCTTGCTTTTCCACCCCCAGGGTATGGGGTGGAAAATGATAAATGGCAGGCAGGACAATCTAAAAACATTTGGAGCTGCAAGAAGCCTATTCCTGTGGCCTTCTCACAGATAAGTTGGGGCCCGGGTGGGTGGGGGCAGTTTGAAAGGCACACTGAATTCCACAGTGACATTTTTTTCCAAAATGTTATTAGATTTGTGTAACATTTCAACTTACAGCATGGTAAACAGTGCATATCATAACAACTTGTTCATCTGTATAGTTTCATGTCACTTTTTTATTAACTATGCCCCCCCCAAAGTCCCGCCTCCCTCCGGCCTACTGTATCTCTCACATAGCCATTACGTTCCAATCCCAGAGTCAATGTATGTTTCAATCCCATTACAACTCGTACTCCTCAGGTGCTGCATCTGTCATTAGTATTGTGGCCACCAAGTGTCTCCAGGCCGCTAGCGTTGCAGCCTCTGTCTCCCCAGCCCTCCCCGCCGCCTCTTGCCACACTTCCGTTTCCACCCCGCCCACCTCTGCAGGTCCTGCTGCCGTATTTGCGCTGACGGTCTTATGCGCGCCTTCAAGTTCATCGCTATTCTGCGTTTGGCCAATATATACACCAGGTCTTTGAGTTTACTTACATGTGCTGCTTTGGGAGGCCTTGGAAATCCCGCTAGAAGACATCCCCAGGGGTTATCTACATCCAGGTTTGTATGCCATCTTGCCATGTGTTGGGCCACCTCCCTCCAAAACCTCCTAATTTCAGGGCATGACCAGAACATGTGTGTCATACCTGCGTTCACCTCCCCACATTTCTGGCAAGTCTGTATGCCTGCTTGGTGAAATGGGGCCACCTTCTGGGGCGTCATGTATGCTCTATGGGTTATGTACAGCTAGATCTGTTGGAATCTGGCGTTTCTTGACACCTTCTTGTGGTATTTTTGCGCTCTTGTCCACATCCCGTGCTCCATTTGTGACCCCCTCCCAGTCTGTTCTCATTTGAGTGATCTCCTTTCCTATCTTGGACATCAATAACTCGTAAATGCGCGATACTTTCGTGCCCTCCCTCCGACACGTCGTACAAGGTTTCTATCACCGCACCTTCTTGCCGGGTTGGCTCTATGTCAGGCCACATACACTTAATGTTCTGTATTAGTCTATAATATACAATATACTGTTCCTTGTGTAGTCCTGCTGCCACCACCAGACCCTCAAATTCCTTAGGCTGGCCCTCTGACCAGACATCTCCGACTGACGCTATGCCTACTGAATTCCACAGTGAAAGTTGATAGAGAAGTACAAATAAAAATATCCACTCTCCAATAAACACTGAGGGGGTTGATCCATTTCTTTTAGGACCATAAACCTATAGTATGTGTCAGTGCATGTTATACGTGTGAGTGGCTTGCCAGAAATATTTTGTTGCTGTGTCTCTGCATGCAGGGCTGTTCCTGGGATTTGTGGGGCCAAGTGCAGCAATTCAAGTGTAGGACCCCTCTAATGTGTATGTGGTGACACCACAAGAAATGACATCATGGGAAATTACATCACTAGAAAAATAAGTTACCTCTGTAAACACAGTTTTTCACAACATATTTTGAATATTGCTATTCCTCAATCGGGAAACATGTAGAAACTTAAAATAAAACTGCACCTAAGTGAATCAGCAATGTAAAAATAACTAAAGTGTCTAGAAGTGATTTAATTAATAGTGTGAGCTATACAAGAAAATGTATTTGTGAAACAAAGCAATGTGGTTGCTAATGGAAAATCCTTCCACTGACACAAAAGGTGAAGCAGCAAAAACCCTCAATGGGAGGTATCTGAACACATTAAAGGCACTTAAGGAGTTTTAGTGTTTAGATTGGGAGAGAGTAAAAACCCACAGAAAAAGTAACAAAAGTAGACAGAACGGAAATCCAAGAAAACATGGGCATGTGAAGATAGGTGGGGAGACATTAGGAACTGGGGAAATAAAAAAAAAACAGAGGAGACAAGGAGCAGAAAATGGAGAAACAAAAGAGGAATGCACAGACACTAAGCAAGAGACTGGAGGGGCAAAATATATAGAAAGGATGTCATATTACCATTTGGGAAGGATGGGGTGGTGATGGGTAGCAGGATGTGTGACAGAGAGAAAGAGCATGCAAGTGGTGGAGAAGGAGCTATGAGTTCAATCTAGAGCTGGACTGAAAAAAGGACATACTGAATGAAAGTATGCCACAAAGGTAGCAGGTGCCCCTCTCTCAGAAGAACAAGGCATGAGAACCTGTTCAGTGGTTGTTAATCACATTGAGAGTATGCAGCCATCTGCTTTTTGCTCACTGTACCTTTCACAGATGGGAAATAACCATTTGCATATCAGTCTTTGTCCCACCCACATGGGCAGTCCAGCACTGAAATGCTATGGCAATTCCTCTCTGAACAAGAGTACCAACAGCAACCCCATACACGTGTTTCAGCCCTGTTGGGCATCATCAGTGAGGTGAAGCTGAGCCTCTCTAAGCACAGTGAGCAGGGAGTTCACGTCTGGTTGCCCCAAGGTAACCTAGGGTGAACAACCCCAAGTTCCTTTAAAAAATACTACAAAGGTAGCAGGCGCCCCTCTCTCGGAAGAACAAGGCATGATAACCTGTTCAGTGGTTGTTAACCACATAGAGAGTTCACAGCCATCTGCTTTTTGCTCACTGTACCTTTCACGGATGGGAAATAACCATTTGCATATCAGTCTTTGTCCCACCCACCTGGCCAGTCCAGGACCGAAATGCTATGGCAATTCCTCGCTGAACAAGAGTACCAACAGCAACCCCATACACGTGTTTCAGCCTTGTTGGGCATCATCAGTGAGGTGAAGCTGAGCCTCTCTAAGCACAGTGAGCAGGGAGTCCATGTCTGGTTGCTCCAAGGTAACCTAGGATGATCAACCCCAAGTTCCTTCAAAGAATCCAACAAAGGTAGCAGGCGCCCCTCTCTCGGAAGAACAAGGCATGATAACCTGTTCAGTGGTTGTTAACCACATTGAGAGCTTGCAGCCATCTGCTTTTTGCTCACTGTACCTTACACAGATGGGAAAAATCCATTTGCATATCAGTCTTTGTCCCACCCACATGCGCAGTCCAGCACCAAAATGGTATGGCAATTCCTCTCTGAACAAGAGTACCAACAGCAACCCCATACACGTGTGTCAGCCTTGTAGGGCATCATCAGTGAGGTGAAGCTGAGCCTCTCTAAGCACAGTGAGCAGGGAGTCCACATCTGGTTGCCCCCAGGTAATTGAGGGTGAACAACCCCAAGTTCCTTCAAAGAATTCAACAAAGGTAGCAGGCGCCCCTCTCTCGGAAGAACAAGGCATGATAACCTGTTCAGTGGTTGTTAACCACATTGAGAGTTTGCAGCAATCTACTTTTTGCTCACTGTACCTTTCACAGATGGGAAATATCCATTGGTATATCAGTCTTTGTCCCACCCACATGGGCAGTCCAGCACCGAAATGCTATGGCAATTCCTCTCTGAACAAGAGTACCAACAGCAACCCCATACACGTGTTTCAGCCCAGTTGGGCATCATCAGTGAGGTGAAGCTGAGCCTCTCTAAGCACAGTGAGCAGGGAGTTCACGTCTGGTTGCCCCAAGGTAACCTAGGGTGAACAACCCCAAGTTCCTTCAAAAAATGCTACAAAGGTAGCAGGTGCCCCTCTCTCGGGAGAACAAGGCATGATAACCTGTTCAGTGGTTGTTATGGTTGAACACATAGAGAGTTCGCAGCAATCTGCTTTTTGCTCACTGTACCTTTCACGGATGGGAAATAACCATTTCCATATCAGTCTTTGTCCCACCCACATGGCCAGTCCAGGACCGAAATGCTATGGCAATTCCTCGCTGAACAAGAGTACCAACAGCAACCCCATACACGTGTTTCAGCCTTGTTGGGCATCATCAGTGAGGTGAAGCTGAGCCTCTCTAAGCACAGTGAGCAGGGAGTCCACGTCTGGTTGCCCCCAGGTAACCTAGGATGACCAACCCCAAGTTCCTTCAAAGAATCCAACAAAGGTAGCAGGCGCCCCTCTCTCGGAAGAACAAGGCATGATAACCTGTTCAGTGGTTGTTACCCACATCGAGAGTTTGCAGCCATCTGCTTTTTGCTCACTGTACCTTACACAGATGGGAAATATCCATTTGCATATAAGTCTTTGTCCCACCCACATGCGCAGTCCAGCACCGAAATGGTATGGCAATTCCTCTCTGAACAAGAGTACCAACAGCAACCCCATACACGTGTGTCAGCCTTGTTGGGCATCATCAGTGATGTGAAACTGAGCCTCTCTAAGCACAGTGAGCAGGGAGTCCACATCTGGTTGCCCCCAGGTAATCTAGGGTGAACAACCCCAAGTTCCTTCAAAGAATTCAACAAAGGTAGCAGGCGCCCCTCTCTCGGAAGAACAAGGCATGATAACCTGTTCAGTGGTTGTTAACCACATTGAGAGTTCGCAGCAATCTGCTTTTTGCTCACTGTACCTTTCACGGATGGGAAATATCCATTTGCATATCAGTCTTTGTCCGACCCACATGGGCAGTCCAGCACCGAAATGCTATGGCAATTCCTCTCTGAACAAGAGCACCAACAGCAACCCCATGCACGTGTTTCAGTCTTGTTGGGCATCATCAGGGAGGTGAAGCTGAGCCTCTCTAAGCACAGTGAGCAGGGAGTCCGCTTCTGGTTCCCCCCAGGTAACCTAGGGTGACCAACCCCAAGTTCCTTCAAAGAATTCCACAAAGGTAGCAGGCGCCCCTCTCTTGGAAGAACAAGGGATGATAACCTGTTCAGTGGTTAACCACATTGAGAGTTTGCAGCCATCTGCTTTTTGCTCACTGTACCTTTCACAGATGGGCAATAGCCATTTGCATATCAGTGTTTGTCCCACCTACATGGGCAGTCCAGCACCAAAATGCTATGGCAATTTCTCTCTGAACAAGAGTACCAACAACAACCCCATACACGTGTTTCAGTCTTGTTGGGCATCATCAGGGAGGTGAAGCTGAGCCTCGCTAAGCACAGTGAGCAGGGAGTCCACTTCTGGTTGCCCCCAGGTAACCTAGGGTGACCAACCCCAAGTTCCTTCAAAGAATTCAACAAAGGTAGCAGGCGCCCCTGTCTCGGAAGAACAAGGCATGATAACCTCTTCAGTGGTTGTTAACCACATTGAGAGTTCGCAGCCATCTGCTTTTTGCTCACTGTACCTTTCACAGATGGGCAATAACCATTTGCATATCAGTGTTTGTCCCACCTACATGGGCAGTCCAGCACCAAAATGCTATGGCAATTCCTCTCTGAACAAGAGTACCAACAGTAACCCCATACACGTGTTTCAGCTTTGTTGGGTATCATCAGTGAGGTTAAGCTGAGCCTCACTAAGCACAGTGAGCAGGGAGTCCACTTCTGGTTGCCCCCAGGTAACCTAGGGTGACCAACCCCAAGTTCCTTCAAAGAATTCAACAAAGGTAGCAGGCGCCCCTGTCTCGGAAGAACAAGGCATGATAACCTGTTCAGTGGTTGTTAACCACATTGAGAGTTCGCAGCCATCTGCTTTTTGCTCACTGTACCTTTCACAGATGGGCAATAACCATTTGCATATCAGTGTTTGTCCCACCTACATGGACAGTCCAGCACCAAAATGCTATGGCAATTCCTCTCTGAACAAGAGTACCAACAGCAACCCCATACACGTGTTTCAGCTTTGTTGGGTATCATCAGTGAGGTTAAGCTGAGCCTCTCTAAGCACAGTGATCAGGGAGTCCACGTGTGGTTGCGCCCAGGTAACCTAGGGTGACCAACCCCAAGTTCCTTCAAAGAATTCAACAAAGGTAGCAGGCGCCCCTCTCTCGGAAGAACAAGGCATGATAACCTGTTCAGTGGTTGTTAACCACATTGAGAGTATGCAGCCATCTGCTTTTTGCTCACTGTACCTTTCACAGATGGGAAATATCCATTTGCATATCAGTCTTTGTCCCACCCACATGGGCAGTCCAGCACCGAAATGCTAGGGCAATTCCTCTCTGAACAAGAGTACCAACAGCAACCCCATACACGTGTTTCAGCTTTGTTGGGTATCATCAGTGAGGTGAAGCTGAGCCTCTCTAAGCACAGTGAGCAGGAAGTCCACATCTGGTTGCGCCGAGGTAACCTAGGGTGACCAACCCCAAGTTCCTTCAAAGAATTCAACTAAGGTAGTAGGCGCCCCCCACTCTCGGAAGAACAAGGCATGATAACCTGTTCAGTGGTTCTTAACCACACTGAGAGTTCGCAGCCATCTGCTTTTTGCTCACTGTAACTTTCACAGATGGGAAATAACCATTTGCATATCAGTCTTTGTCCCACCCACATGGGCAGTCCAGCACCGAAATGCTATGGCAATTCCTCTCTGAACAAGAGTACCAACAGCAACCCCATACACGTGTTTCAGCCTTGTTGGGCATCATCAGTGAGGTGAAGCTGAGCCTCTCTAAGCCCAGTGAGCAGGGAGTCCACGTCTGGTTGCCTCCAGCTAACCTAGGGTGACAAACCCCAAGTTTGTTCAAAGAATTCAATAAAGGTAGCAGGCACCCCTCTCTCGGAAGAAAAAGGCATGATAACCTGTTCAGTGGTTGTTAAGAATGAAAGTATGGGCTGCTTGTGGCAGAACCCAAGTCTATACAGTCAATGGGAATACATCTGGTAAACCCCTTCAATTTTACTTAAGGTAGAACGCTGCCTCACATATCCGCACCAGTGACTTGTGGCAAAGAGGGTCACTGATAAGTTGGGTACCCTAATCTTGCATTAGAGTGCAAATGTAACTCGATCCAACTCATAATAACATATATAATGCATGGCAGCCTGCAATATCCATATAAAGGCCTGCAAATAATATTCTTAGTATAGGCTTGTTGTGACATCACAACTGACCAGTAATATGAAAATGACATCACAGCTGCTCTGTAATCAGTTATTACGCTGCAGTTGTGACTTCATAATGCCTGCTGTTTGAGCCAGCAGAGAGAATTCCAGCTGCCCCTGCACCACTTAATTAATTTCTTGACAACCTTTTCATATTCCATTCTTGTAATATAGTTTTCTCTTATTATTTAATACATGAAAGCAAGAATCTGTATGAAATTGTTTATTAAGCAAGAAAAATCTGTAATGCATTTTTAGACTGCTTAAAGTATTTTCTTGCAACACAGCTGAATATTAACTTTTTAAAATCCAAACAGATTGTAAACAGATTATAGGATCAGCAAAGGGTTAGTCTCTTATGTCTCTTACGTTTTATTAAGCAAAAGGCGATGTAGTGGATGACACTGTATGGGCATGTATTATATGGAATAAAATACCCCCTACTGTGTATAAAAATTATATTAAAAGTCACCTCAGAGTGCTGTGACCTTCCTATGGGACTTGCAATAGCCTTCTAAAATATAGTAAGGAGTACTTTATCCCATATATAAATAGCATAGGCATCTGAATCTTCCCTACATGTAATTTCCTGTAGCCTAAGCACAGTGATCAGGGAGTTCTATAAAGTACGTTCTATAAAGAAGACACGCCCCGTGGCCCCGTGCGTCTCAACGCTACCGCTTGCAGTGGCTAGACGTGTGCTGCCGTAGTTCGCTCTTGCTACCTTCTTGATTCCTGGTTCCTGGCCCCTAATTTTGCCTCCTCATTCATTCCCTTCCTCTTTATTACCTCTTGCACCCCGGTTCTCCATTTACCCGTCCCCGAGTACACTCTTCATCGTTTTCCAGGACTTCCCAGACATTCTGAACGTTCCAGGAGTCGGAACGCTGAACGCACGCTGGAACCCGAGGACGTTCGCACAGGGTTATACAAGACCCGAACTGTGCGCAAGAAGACTCCTTCAAAGAACTCCAATAAAGAACACAGACAGGTGAGAAGGGGGGACACCTATACTATACATGTATCCATCCTGCACCCATTGTATATGAGTAACTATACTGCCTTACTATATTTAGGTGTGTTTTACAGATCTATGCCACACTCTGTACGCTTTCTTTCTGCCTGCCCATTGTGGCAGCTACACAGCACTGTAACACAGCTGTACCTATCCTTGTACACTTGTAACTGCCTAACATTTTTATGTATGTCACACACACTCCTTTTGCCTGTCTATGATGTCTATCATGTCATCTATACAGCATTGTAACCTCAGCTGTACCTATCCATGTACATTTGTAACCTAAGCTTAACAACCCTGGGTCTGGTGCGCAATATAAATAATAAAAACAAACATTTTTGTGGGTCGGGAGGGATATGGACACATTGATGTGGGTGTGGGGAGGAATGGGCACATTGGTGTGGGTCTGAAGGAATTGGGGCGCATTGGTGTGGGTCTGGAGGGAGGGATAGGGGTACATTGGTGTGGGTCTGGAGGGGGAGGGACACGTTGGTGTGGAGGGAGGGATAGTGGCACATTGATGCAGGCACATTGGTGTGGGTCTGGAGGGTGGGATAAGGGTAAATTAGTGTGGGACTGGAGGGAGGGACAGGGGTACATTGGTGTGGGTCTGGATGGGTGGGGGCATGCTGGTGGCAGTCTGGAGGGATAGGGCACATTGGTGTGGGTCTGGAGGGAGAGGGGCACATTGGTGTGGGTCTGGGGAGGGATAGAGGCACATTGGTGTGGGTCTGAGGGAAGGATAGAGGCACATTGTTGTGGGTCTGGAGGGAGAGGGGCACATTGGTGTGGGTCTGGGGGAGGGATAGAGGCACATTGGTGTGGGTATGAGGGAACGATAGAGGCACATTGTTGTGGGTCGGAGGGAGGGATAGAGGCACATTGGTGTGGGTCTGCGGAGCAGTGGGGGCACATTGGTGTGGGTCTGGAGGGAGGGATAGGGGCACATTGGTGTGCATCTGGAGTGAGGGGCACATTGCTGTGGGTCTGCAGGGAAAGGGGCACATTGGTGTGTGTCTGGATGGAGGGGTGCAGGCACATTTATTGGTCTGGGGGAGGGATCAGGGACATTGGTGTGGGTCTAGATGGAGAGGGTCACATTGGTGTGGGTCTGGAGGGAGAGGGGCACATTGGTGGGGGTCTGGAGGGAGAGGGGCACATTGGTGTGGATCTGATGGAGGGATAGAGGCACATTGGTGTGGGTCTGGGGACGGGTGGAGCCACATTGGTGTGGGTCTGAAGGGAGGGATAGGGGCATGCTGGTGTGGGTCTAGAGGGATATGGGTACATTTGTGTGGGTCTGGAGGGAGAGGGGCACATTGGCGTGGGTCTGGAGGGAGAGGGACACATTGGTGGGGGGCTGGAGGGAGAGGGGCACATTGGTGGGAGTCTGGGGGATGGGATAGGGGCACGTTGGTGTGGGTCTGAGGGAGGGATAGAGGCACATTGTTGTGGGTCTGAGGGAGGGATAGAGGCACATTAGTGTTGGTCTGGGGAGCGGTGGGGGCACATTCGTGTGGGTCTAGAGGAGGGGTGAGGGCACATTGGTGTGCACCTGGACTGATGGGGGCACATTACTGTGTGTCTGCGGTGATAGGGGCACATTGGTGTGGGTCTGGAGGGAGAGGGGCACATTGGTGTGTGTCTGCAGGGAGGGGTGGGGCACATTGGTGTGGGTCTGGGGAGGGATCAGGGACATTTGTGTGGGTCTGGAAGGATAGGGGCACATTGGTTTGGGTCTGGAGGGAGAGGGGCATGTTGGTGTGGGTCTGGAGGGTGGGATAGGGGCACATTTGTGTGGGTCTGGGGGGATAGGGGCACATTGGAGTGGGTCTGGAGAGGGATATGGGTACATTGATGTGAGTCTGGAGGGGTAGGGGCACATTGGTGTGGGTCTGGAGGGAGAGGGGAACACTGGTGTGGGTCTAAGAGGGGATAGGGGCACATTTCTGATGGTCTGAGGGATGGATAGAGGCACATTGGTGTGGGTCTGAGGCAGAGATAAAGGCACATTGGTATGGGTCTGGGGGAGTGATGGGGGCAGGTTGGCATGGGTCTGTAGGGAGGTATAGGGGCACATTGGTGTGGGTCTGGAGTGATAGTGGCACATTGGTGTGGGTCTGGAGGGAGAGGGGCACATTGGTGTGGGTCTGGAGGGAGGGATCAGGGGACATTGGTGTGGGTCTGGAGTAAGGAATAGGGGCACATTGGTGTGGGACTAGAGGGAGAGGGGCACGTTGGTGTGGGTCTGGAGGGTGGGATAGGGGCACATTGGTGCAGGTCTGGAGCGATAGGGGCACATTGGTGTGGGTCTGGAGGGATAGGGGCACATTGTTGTAGGTCTGGAGGGAGAGGGGCACATTGGTGGGGGTCTGGAGGGAGTGGGGCACATTGGTGTGGGTCTGGGAGGAGGAATGGGAGCACATTAGTGTGGGTCTGGGAGAGGGATGGGGTACATTGGTGTGGGTCTGGAGGGAGGGGTAGGGGTACATTGGTATGGGTCTGGAGGCAGAGGGGCACGTTGGTGTGGAGGGAGGGATAGAGGCAGATTGGTGTGGGTCTGGAGGGATAGGGGCACATTGATGCAGGTCTGGAGGAGGGATGTCGGCACATTGGTGTGGGTCTGGAGAGAGTCTGGAGAGAGGGATAGGGGTACATTGGTGTGGGGCTGGAGGGAGGGATAGGGGTACATTGGTGTGGGTCTGGAGGGATAGGGGCACGCTGATGTGGGTCTGGAGGGTTAGCGGCATGCTGATGTGGGTCTGGAGGGATAGAGGCACATTAGTTTGGGTCTGAAGAGATCTGGAGGGATAGGGGCACGATGGTATGGGTCTAGAGGGAGGGATAGGGGCACATTGGTGTGCATCTGGAGTGAGGGGGCACATTGGTGTGGGTCTGCAGGGAAAGGGGCACATTGGTGTGTGTCTGGAGGGAGGGATGGGGGCTCATTTAGAGGTCTGGGAAGGGATCAGGGACATTGGTGTGGGTCTAGAGGGAGAGGGTACATTGGTGTGGGTCTGGATGGAGAGGGGCACATTGGTGGGGGTCTGGTGGGAGAGGGGCACATTGCTCTGGGTCTGATGGAGGGATAGAGGCACATTGGTGTGGGTCTGGGTAGGGGTGGGGGCACATTGGTGTGGGTCTGGAGGGAGGGATAGGGGCATGCTGGTGTGTGTCTGGAGAGATAGGGCACATTGGTGTTGGTCTGGAGAGATATGGGCACATTGGTGTGGGTCTGGAAGGAGGGATAGGGATATATTTGTGTGGGTCTAGAGGGAGAGGGGCACATTAGTGGGTGTCTGGAGGGAGAGGGAATGTTGGTGGGGTCTAGGGGAGGGATAGGGGCACATTGGTGTGGGTCTGAGGGAGGGATAGAGGCACATTGTTGTGGGTCTGAGGGAGGGATAGAGGCACATTAGTGTGGGTCTGGATGGAGAGGGGCACATTGGTGGGGGTCTGGTGGGAGAGGGGCACATTGCTCTGGGTCTGATGGAGGGATAGAGGCACATTGGTGTGGGTCTGGGTAGGGGTGGGGGCACATTGGTGTGGGTCTGGAGGGAGGGATAGGGGCATGCTGGTGTGTGTCTGGAGAGATAGGGCACATTGGTGTTGGTCTGGAGAGATATGGGCACATTGGTGTGGGTCTGGAAGGAGGGATAGGGATATATTTGTGTGGGTCTAGAGGGAGAGGGGCACATTAGTGGGTGTCTGGAGGGAGAGGGAATGTTGGTGGGGTCTAGGGGAGGGATAGGGGCACATTGGTGTGGGTCTGAGGGAGGGATAGAGGCACATTGTTGTGGGTCTGAGGGAGGGATAGAGGCACATTAGTGTGGGTCTGGGGGAGTGGTGGGGGCACATTAGTGTGGGTCTTGGGGAGGTGTGAGGGCACATTGGTGTGCGTCTGGAGTGATAGGGGCACATTGGTGTGCATCTGGGGTGATAGGGGCACATTGGTGTGGGTCTGGAGGGAGAGGCACATTGGTGGGGGTCTGGAGGGAGAGGAGCACATTGGTGTGGGTCTGAGGGAGGGATAGAGGCACATTGATGTAGGTCTGGGGAGGGGTGGAGGCACATTGGTGTGGGTCTGGAGGGAGGCATAGGGACATGCTGGTGTGGGTCTGGAGGGATAGGGCACATTGGTGTGGGTCTGGAAGGATATGGGCACATTGGTGTGGGTCTGGAAGGAGGGATAGGGGTACATTTATGTGGGTCTAGAGGGAGAGGGGCACATTGGTGTGGGTTCGGAGGGAGAGGGGCAAATTGTTGGGGGGCTGGAGGGAGAGGGGCACATTGGTGGGAGTCTGGGGGGAGGGATAGGGGCACATTGGTGTGGGTCTGAGGGGGATAGAGGCACATTGTTGTGGATCTGAGGGAGGGATAGAGGCACATTAGTGTGGGTCTGGGGGAGGGGTGGGGGCACACTGGTGTGTGTCTAGGGGAGGGGTGAGGGCACATTGGTGTGCGTCTGGAGTGATAGGGGCACATTGGTGTGTGTCTGGGTTGATAGGGGCACATTGGTGTGGGTCTGGAGGGAGAGGACACATTGGTTTGTGTCTGGAGGGAGGGGTGGGCACATTGGTGTGGGTCTGGGGAGGAATCAGGGACATTTGTCTGGGTCTGGAATGATAGGGGCACATTGGTGTGAGTCTGTAGGGAGAGGGGCATGTTGGTGTGGGTCTGGAAGGTGGGATAGGGGCACATTGGTGTGGGTCTGGGTAGGGGTGCGGGCACATTGATGTGTGTCTGGAGGGAGGGATAGGGGCATGCTGGTGTGTGTCTGGAGAGATAGGGCACATTGGTGCTGGTCTGGAGAGATATGGGCACATTGGTGTGGGTCTGGAAAGAGGGATAGGGATATATTTGTGTGGGTCTAGAGGGAGAGGGGCACATTAGTGTGGGTCTGGTGGGAGAGGGGCACATTGGTGGGTGTCTGGAGGGAGAGGGAACGTTGGTGGGGGTCTAGGGGAGGGATAGGGGCACATTGGTGTGGGTCTGAGGGAGGGAGAGGGGCACGTTGGTGTGGGTCTGGAGGGTGGGATAGGGGCACATTGGTGCAGGTCTGGAGCGATAGGGGCACATTGGTGTGGGTCTGGAGGGATAGGGGCACATTGTTGTAGGTCTGGAGGGAGAGGGGCACATTGGTGGGGGTCTGGAAGGAGTGGGGCACATTGGTGTGGGTCTGGGAGGAGGAATGGGAGCACATTAGTGTGGGTCTGGGGGAGGGATGGGGTACATTGGTGTGGGTCTGGAGGGAGGGGTAGGGGTACATTGGTATGGGTCTGGAGGCAGAGGGGCACTTTGGTGTGGAGGGAGGGATAGAGGCAGATTGGTGTGGGTCTGGAGGGATAGGGGCACATTGATGCAGGTCTGGAGGACGGATGTCGGCACATTGGTGTGGGTCTGGAGAGAGTCTGGAGAGAGGGATAGGGGTACATTGGTGTGGGTCTGGAGGGAGGGATAGGGGTACATTGGTGTGGGTCTGGAGGGTTAGCGGCATGCTGATGTGGGTCTGGAGGGATAGGGGAACATTGGTGTGGGTTTGGAGTGATGGGGGCACATTGGTGTGGGTCTGCAGGGGGAGGAGCACATTGGTGTGGGTCTGGGGGAGGGATTGGAGCCCATTGGTGTGGGTCTGGAGGGATAGAGGCACATTAGTTTGGGTCTGAAGAGATCTGGAGGGATAGGGGCACGATGGTATGGGTCTGGAGGGAGGGATAGGGGCACATTGGTGTGCATCTGGAGTGAGGGGGCACATTGGTGTGGGTCTGCAGGGAAAGGGGCACATTGGTGTGTGTCTAGAGGGAGGGATGGGGGCTCATTTAGAGGTCTGGGAAGGGATCAGGGACATTGGTGTGGGTCTAGAGGGAGAGGGTACATTGGTGTGGGTCTGGATGGAGAGGGGCACATTGGTGGTGGTCTGGTGGGAGAGGGGCACACTGCTCCGGGTCTGATGGAGGGATACAGGCACATTGGTGTGGGTCTGGGTAGGGGTGGGGGCACATTGGTGTGGGTCTGGAGGGAGGGATAGGGGCATGCTGATGTGTGTCTGCAGAGATAGGGCACATTGGTGTTGGTCTGGAGAGATATGGGCACATTGGTGTGGGTCTGGAAGGAGGGATAGGGATATATTTGTGTTGGTCTAGAGGGAGAGGGGCACATTAGTGTGGGTCTGGCGGGAGAGGAGCACATTGGTGGGTGTCTGGAGGGAGAGGGAACATTGGTGGGGGTCTAGGGGAGGGATAGGGGCACATTGGTGTGGGTCTGAGGGAGGGATAGAGGCACATTGGTGTGGGTCTGAGGGAGGGATAGAGGCACATTAGTGTGGGTCTGGGGGAGTGGTGGGGGCACATTAGTGTGGGTCTTGGGGAGGTGTGAGGGCACATTGGTGTGCGTCTGGAGTGATAGGGGCACATTGGTGTGCATCTGGGGTGATAGGGGCACATTGGTGTGGGTCTGGAGGGAGAGGCACATTGGTGGGGGTCTGGAGGGAGAGGAGCACATTGGTATGGGTCTGAGGGAGGGATAGAGGCACATTGATGTAGGTCTGGGGAGGGGTGGAGGCACATTAGTGTGGGTCTGGAGGGAGGCATAGGGACATGCTGGTGTGGGTCTGGAGGGATAGGGCACATTGGTGTGGGTCTGGAAGGATATGGGCACATTGGTGTGGGTCTGGAAGGAGGGATAGGGGTACATTTATGTGGGTCTAGAGGAAGAGGGGCACATTGGTGTGGGTCCGGAGGGAGAGGGGCAAATTGTTGGGGGGCTGGAGGGAGAGGGGCACATTGGTGGGAGTCTGGGGGGAGGGATAGGGGCACATTGGTGTGGGTCTGAGGGGGATAGAGGCACATTGTTGTGGATCTGAGGGAGGGATAGAGGCACATTAGTGTGGGTCTGGGGGAGGGGTGGGGGCACACTGGTGTGTGTCTAGGGGAGGGGTGAGGGCACATTGGTGTGCGTCTGGAGTGATAGGGGCACATTGGTGTGTGTCTGGGTTGATAGGGGCACATTGGTGTGGGTCTGGAGGGAGAGGACACATTGGTTTGTGTCTGGAGGGAGTGGTGGGCACATTGGTGTGGGTCTGGGGAGGGATCAGGGACATTTGTCTGGGTCTGGAATGATAGGGGCACATTGGTGTGAGTCTGGAGGGAGAGGGGCATGTTGGTGTGGGCCTGGAAGGTGAGATAGGGGCACATTGGTGTGGGTCTGGGTAGGGGTGCGGGCACATTGATGTGGGTCTGGAGGGAGGGATAGGGGCATGCTGGTGTGTGTCTGGAGAGATAGGGCACATTGGTGTTGGTCTGGAGAGATATGGGCACATTGGTGTGGGTCTGGAAGGAGGGATAGGGATATATTTGTGTGGGTCTAGAGGGAGAGGGGCACATTAGTGTGGGTCTGGTGGGAGAGGGGCACATTGGTGGGTGTCTGGAGGGAGAGGGAACGTTGGTGGGGGTCTAGGGGAGGGATAGGGGCACATTGGTGTGGGTCTGAGGGAGGGATAGAGGCACATTGGTGTGGGTCTGAGGGAGGGATAGAGGCACATTAGTGTGGGTCTGGGGGAGTGGTGGGGGCACATTAGTGTGGGTCTTGGGGAGGTGTGAGGGCACATTGGTGTGCGTCTGGAGTGATAGGGGCACATTGGTGTGCATCTGGGGTGATAGGGGCACATTGTTGTGGGTCTGGAGGGAGAGGCACATTGGTGGGGGTCTGGAGGGAGAGGAGCACATTGGTGTGGGTCTGAGGGAGGGATAGAGGCACATTGATGTAGGTCTGGGGAGGGGTGGAGGCACATTGGTGTGGGTCTGGAGGGAGGCATAGGGACATGCTGGTGTGGGTCTGGAGGGATAGGGCACATTGGTGTGGGTCTGGAAGGATATGGGCACATTGGTGTGGGTCTGGAAGGAGGGATAGGGGTACATTTATGTGGGTCTAGAGGGAGAGGGGCACATTGGTGTGGGTCTGGAGGGAGAGGGGCAAATTGTTGGGGGGCTGGAGGGAGAGGGGCACATTGGTGGGAGTCTGGGGGGAGGGATAGGGGCACATTGGTGTAGGTCTGAGGGGGATAGAGGCACATTGTTGTGGATCTGAGGGAGGGATAGAGGCACATTAGTGTGGGTCTGGGGGAGGGATGGGACACACTGGTGTGTGTCTAGGGGAGGGGTGAGGGCACATTGGTGTGCGTCTGGAGTGATAGGGGCACATTGGTGTGTGTCTAGGTTGATATGGGCACATTGGTGTGGGTCTGGAGGGAGAGGGCACATTGGTTTGTGTCTGGAGGGAGGGGTGGGCACATTGGTGTGAGTCTGGGGAGGGATCAGGGACATTTGTCTGGGTCTGGAATGATAGGGGCACATTGGTGTGAGTCTGGAGGGAGAGGGGCATGTTGGTGTGGGTCTGGAAGGTGGGATAGGGGCACATTGGTGTGGGTATTGGGGGATAGGGGCACATTGGTGTGGGTCTGGAGGGGGATATGGGTACATTGCTGTGGGTGTGGAGGGGTAGGGGAATGCTGATTTGGGTCTGGAGGGATAGCGGGCACATTGGTTTGGGTCTGGGGAAAGGGATAGAGGCACATTGCTGATGGTCTGAGGGAGGGATAGAGGCACATTGGTGTTGGTCTGAGGGAGTGATGGGGGTAGGTTGGTGTGGGTCTGTAGGGAGGTAAAGGGGCACATTGGTGTGGGTCTGGAGTGATAGTGGCACATTAGTGTGGGTCTGGAGGGAGAGGGGCACATTGGTGTGGGTCTGGCTGGAGGGATCAGGGGAGATTGGTGTGGGTCTGGAGTAAGGAATAGAGGCACATTGGTGTGGGACTAGGAGGAGAGGGGCATGTTGGTGTGGGTCTGGAGGGATAGGGGCACATTGGGGTGGTTCTGGAGGGATAGGGGCACATTGGTGTAGGTCTGGAGGGAAAGGGGCACATTGGTGGGTGTCTGGAGGGAGAGGGGCACATTGGTGTGGGTCTGGGAGGAGGGATGGGGCACATTGGTGTGGGTCTGGGGAAGGGATAGGGGTACATTGGTGTGGGTCTGGAGGGAGGGATAAGGGTACGTTGATATGGGTCTGGAGTGAGAGGGGCACGTTGGTGTGTAGGGAGGGATAGGGGCAGATTGCCGTGGGTCTGGAGGAATATGAGCACATTGATGCAGGTCTAGGGGAGGGATGGGGCAGTTTGGTGTGGGTCTGGAGAGAGGGCTAGGGGTACATTGGTGTGGGTGTGGAGGGATAGGGGCATGCTGATGTGGGTCTGGACGGATAGGGGCCTGCTGATGTGGGTCTGGAGTGATAGGGGAACATTGGTGTGGGTCTGGAGGGATGGGGGAACATTGGTTTGGGTCTGGGTGAGGGATTGGGGCACATTGGTGTGAGTATGGAGGGATAGGGGCACATTAGTTTGGGTCTGAAGGGATGGGGCACATTGGTGTGTAGCTGGAGGACAGATTGGGGCACATTGGTTTGGGTCTGGAGGGATAGGGGCATGCTGGTGTGGGTCTGGAGGGATAGGGACACACTGATGTGGGCCTGGAGGGATATGGGCATGATGTTGTGGGTCTGGAGGAATAGGGGCACATTGATGTGGGTCTGGAGGGATAGGGGGACATTGGTGTGGGTCTGAAGGGATAGGGGCACATTGATGCGTGCATATTGGTGTGGGTCTAGATGGAGGGATAGGGGTACATTGGTTTGGGTCTGGATGGAGGGATAGGGGTACATTGGTGTGGGTCTGGAGGGGTAGGGGCATGCTGGTGGGGGTTGGGGGGATAGGGCATATTGGTGTGGGTCTTGAGGGATAGGGGCACATTGGTGTGGGTCTGGAAGGAGGGATGGGGCACCTTGGTGTGGGTCTAGAGGGAGAGGGGCACATTGATGTGGAGCTGGAGGGTGAGGGGTACGTTAGAGGGAGTCTGAGGAGAGGGGCTCATTGGTGTGGGTCTGGGGTAGGGATAGAGGCACATTGATGTAGGTCTGAAGGAAGGATAGAGGCACATTGTTGTGGGTCTGAGGGAGGGATAGAGGCATATTGGTGTGGGTCTGGGGGCTGGGGCACATTGGTATGGATCTGGAGGGAGGGATAAGGGCACATTGGTGTGCATCTGGAGTGATAGAGGCACATTGGTGTGGGTCTGCAGGGATAGGGGCACATTGGTGTGTATCTGGAGGGAGGGATGGGGGCACATTTATGGGTCTGGGGGAGGGATCAGGGACATTGGTGTGGGTCTGGAAGGATAGGGGCATGTTGGTGTGGGTCTGGAGGGAGAGGGGCATGTTGGTGTGGGTCTGGAGGGTGGGATAGGGGCACATTGGTATGGGTCTGGAGGGATAGGGGCACATTGGTGTGGGGCTGGAGGGATAGGGGCATACTGGTGTGGGTCTGGAGGGATAGGGGCACATTCCCCTCATGACCACATGACCTCAATGAAACATTTTTATCATAAGAGACCTTTTTTGTTTCTGTGGTTTAACCAAATGAGTCTGGGCTAAGGACCTAAAAGCTGCTGTATGTTATTTCAACCTATTTGCAGTTTGGGATAATGGAATTGGGGCCTCCTCTCTCTCTTCTCATGTTTGTTTCTCTCAACATATCCAGGACATCCTGCGGTTCTCGTCCATAAAGGAGTTCAAACAGGGAAAATCCTGTTGAGGCCTGAGCGGTTTTCCTGACCCTTAACAAGGCCCAGGGTATCATTTGATCCCAGTTCTTACCATCCTGTACAACTAACATTTGGAATATGGTTTTGAGGATCTTATTAAATCTTTCCACCCGCCTGCCTATCTGGGGATGATACACAGATGTTCTGAGGGTGGTGATGTGCAATAGTTCTTTAACTTCCCCCATAAGCTTGCTCATGAATGTGGAGCACTGGTCAGTCAATATCTCCTTTGGAAACCCTACCAGAGAGAAGAAAGGGAACAAGTGCTTCCGGATTTGTTGGGTTGTGTTGGTCCTCAGGGGAAAAGCCTTGGGATATTGTGTAGCATAATGTACAATAACCAGAATGTATTCATTCCCCAATTTAGAGGTTTGCAGGGGGCCCACAATGTCCATACCAATCCAGAAAAATTGAACCTCCATTTTTGGTAATGAATTTAAAGGAGCTGGTGGGGGGTATATGAGTGCTAGTTTTCTGGCAAATTACACATGCTGGAATGACATTTTTAATGTCAGCGTGGATTCCGGGCCAGTATTACCTGTTCGTTATATGTCTCTGAGTTTTGGACTGCCCCAGATGGCCTCCTGTCAGATGTGACTGGGCTATCTCTAGGACCACCTGCATGTGACTTTTAGGGACTATAAATTTGGGCCTCCACTAAAAAGAAATCCATGTTTCAAAAAGAAAAAAGGTTCCCCTTTCTCACGACCCTTTGGCTCTAATATCACTTGCAAAAATACTTCAGCTAACAAGGGGTTGTTTCTTTGGGCAAAAGCTAAGTCTGGAAGCATCTCAGGCAACTCCTCTTTAGTTTTCCTTGATTTAGGTTTGGGAGAGCCATCATATGTTTCATCGGCCTCCCCAAAACCTCGAGTTCCTCTATCTGTTCTCTCCTTACCAGATTCTTCTTTAAGCCTAGGGAACACTGCTTTCTCAAGTACCTCTTGAGAAATGGTACCCCCTTGATACATTTGGAATAGATCCCTCCCGTGATTTTGTAGTAATACCTTAACATCATCTCCAAAGTCTAGGTCTATTACTCCCGTTAACACGTCATTTCCAAACCTCCATGCCAGCCCTGATTTGGGTGCTAGTCAGATGTATTTATCATGGGGTGGAATTGGTATCAGATCAGTGGGTATTATTCTTCTTTGGCCTGGTGGAATAGTTTCATCCCTACTGCTACAGATATCAAACCCTATAGACTCCTTTGTAGCTGCTGAAGGATCTGATGCTCTGGCACTTAGCTTTTCAAATTTCAGGGTTCCCCAACTTGTATCAGTTGAGCCGCATCCCATTCTTGACACCATTTGTGAAGGCATCATGAAGCAAGACACAGACAACAGATTAAAAGTTCAAAATAAAAGGATTTATTAACTCAAATGTCAGGATGTTTGAAGGGCTAACTTGCCCTATGCTAATGTGTGTTTTCCCTACCTGAACAAAACTAAGGAAAGTTTGAGTCCGAAAGTTCAATTTACCAGTCTGTCTGTGTCTAAAACCTATCCTTTCCCTCAAAACTAAAGATAAACAATGTGTGAGAATATCAATAACAAAAGAAATAGCGATGAAACAAAGGTTCTGAGCTTCTTCCAGCTCTTAACTTCCTTTTCAACTTCCCTTCCTCAAGTTCAGGAAAGTTCCACAAGTGTCTCTGGATTACCGTTCTTAAATTAAAAACAGTTTCACAAATCCTTGGGGTTGCCTTCCCCAAGTTCAAGGCAGCACAGTTCCAAGATACTCAGTGTTCCCTTCCCCAAGTTCAAGGCAACACAATTTAATAGAAAAGGGGTTTTAAGATTCCATCCTCAAGACAACATCAAAGTACATCAAATCTCAGGCATCCCTTGCCCAAGACTCCCACTTGCCAACCTCTGCAAGCCTCCATCTCTCAGTGTTCAAAACAAGGTTATATTTCCTTCTAGATAGGCTTAATAACACTTTAAACATATTCTTTCCTGGTTTGCTTAAACTAGGTCTTTAGCTTCCACAGTTGAGGGTTCCCTGGTCTAGGGACAGTTGTCAGACGATACGGTCCACCCCTTACAGGTCGCGCAACCAGGAACCTTAGGCCATTTTACTCACACAGGCTCTTCTGCTTTTGTCCCTGTGTGGCTGTTCCCACTCACTTGGCCTCTCCCTGTCAGACTCTTGGCTTTGCCACATTGTGTTATAGAACTTGGACCAATCCTTGACCTTGACATACTGTGTCACACAACTTGAACCAATCCTTAGCTTTGCCACACTGTATTCCATTACAAGAGTTCACTTAGTGGTTATTTCACTCCTATACCACCTTGCCATTATGCTCTCTCACAATCTTCAGTTCTTATTTTCTTGCCGCTTACTTGGCTTTCACAAAACAATGGTTGCAGTTCATATGCATTTCTCATTTGTTATAACTGTGCTCATAAATGTTTAATTCAGTGCAGTATTCAATATTTGTTCTGTTTGATCTGCCGTTTCTGTTTCACCCAACCCACAGCCTCAGGTTTGTTTCATCAATTTCATACAGTTTCATGTGTTCGGCGCTTGACTCTCATTCCCCACAGCCCCCAGGAGCGTCCGGCTCCAAATGACTTGCCTTCATCACTCACCAGTCTTGTGCGTTCCTTCCGGGTGGCTGTGCCGCCTGTATTCAGCTTCACTCGCTGATTTCCCTTTGCTCGCAAGCTCCGCTCGCTCTCCTGTGGCTCTTCGGCTCTCGCTGTCAGCTCCGCTCTGCTTCGGTGGACGCTGGCAGATTCCTCTTCTCTACTCGCAGCTCCGGGTGCACTGCTCCGACCACGGATGCTCCCAAACTTGTGATTATTTCATGGCCGCCTGCTCCTGGGTACAATAAGTCATTTGGGTCTTCTGCTGGAGTCCTGGCTGCACTGCAGGACCCACGACAGCTGCCTTCTTCCAAACTGAACTCCCTGGTGGACTCTCCAGCACAGGCCTCCCTGTTGCTGTCTCTGCTGATCCACTGGTCTTCCTTTATTCACCTTCAACCACTTGACAGGTTGCAGGTGTGGACTCACAATTAGACTTGCCCGACCATAGTTAAAGGGACATGCCTGACCCACACAGTACTTACTCTGCAGGCATCTTCCTCGTCCCAGTACTAGAGTGGTAAAATGAAGTTTTAGTGTTCATTACTCTTAGTCTCCTCTTCCTCATCCCAGTACTGTCAGTGGGGAAATGAGGGGAACTGTTTAACGGTAGCCCATTAAGACCGGGGGAGAGTAGGTTGGTCTTCAATAGCGAAAGGGGGATACCATGTCTCGCCTGCGGGCACCTCACTCCAAGTCCCCAAGGACCCGCTACCCAGGTGATCCTCCCTTGCTTTTCCACCACCAGGGTAGGGGGTGGAAAATGATAAATGGCAGGCAGGTCAATCTAAAAACATTTGGAGCTGCAAGAAGCCTATTCCTGTGGACTTCTCACAGATAAGTTGGGGCCCGGGTGGGGGCAGTTTGAAAGGCACACTGAATTCCACAGTGACATTTTTTTCCAAAATGTTATTAGATTTGTGTAACATTTCAACTTACAGCATGGTAAACAGTGCACATCATAACAACTTGTTCATCTGTATAGTTTCATGTCACTTTTTTATTAACTATGTCCCCCCCAAAGTCCCCCCTCCCTCCGGCCTACTGTATCTCTCTCCGGCCTACTGTATCTCTCACATAGCCATTACGTTCCAATCCCAGAGTCAATGTATGTTTCGATCCCATTACAACTCGTACTCCTCAGGTGCTGCATCTGTCATTAGTATTGTGGCCACCAAGTGTCTCCAGGATGCTAGCGTTGCAGCCTCTGTCTCCCCAACCCTCCCTGCCGCCTCTTGCCAGACTTCTGTTTCCACCCCGCCCACCTCTGCAGGTCCTGCTGCCATATTTGCGCTGACGGTCTTATGCGCGCCTTAGTTCATCGCTATTCTGCGTTTGGCCAATATATACACCAGGTCTTTGAGTTTACTTACATGTGCTGCTTTGGGAGGCCTTGGAAATCCCGCTAGAAGACATCCCCAGGGGTTATCTACATCCAGGTTTGTATGCCATCTTGCCATGTGTTGGGCCACCTCTCTCCAAAACCTCCTAATTTCAGGGCATGACCAGAACATGTGTGTCATACCTGCGTTCACCTCCCCACATTTCTGGCAAGTCTGTATGCCTGCTTGGTGAAATGGGGCCACCTTCTGGGGCGTCATGTATGCTCTATGGGTTATGTACAGCTAGATCTGTTGAAATCTGGCGTTTCTTGACACCTTCTTGTGGTATTTTTGCGCTCTTGTCCACATCCCGTCCTCCATTTGTGACCCCCTCCCAGTCTGTTCTCATTTGAGTGATCTCCTTTCTTATCTTGGACATCAATAACTCGTAAATGCGCAATATTTCGTGCCCTCCCTCCGACACGTCGTACAAGGTTTCTATCACCGCACCTTCTTGCCGCGTTGGCTCTATGTCAGGCCACATACACTTAATGTTCTGTATTAGTCTATAATATACAATATACTGTTCCTTGTGTAGTCCTGCTGCCACCACCAGACCCTCAAATTCCTTAGGCTGGCCCTCTGACCAGACATCTCCGACTGACGCTATGCCTACTGAATTCCACAGTGAAAGTTGATAGAGAAGTACAAATAAAAATATCCACTCTCCAATAAACACTGAGGGGGTTGATCCATTTCTTTTAGGACCATAAACCTATAGTATGTGTCAGTGCATGTTATACATGTGAGTGGCTTGCCAGAAATATTTTGATGCTGTGTCTCTGCATGCAGGGCTGTTCCTGGGATTTGTGGGGCCAAGTGCAGCAATTCAAGTGTAGGACCCCTCTAATGTGTATGTGGTGACACCACAAGAAATGACATCATGGGAAATTACATCACTAGAAAAATAAGTTACTTCTGTAAACACAGTTTTTCACAACATATTTTGAATATTGCTATTCCTCAATCGGGAAACATGTAGAAACTTAAAATAAAACTGCACCTAAGTGAATCAGCAATGTAAAAATAACTAAAGTGTCTAGAAGTGATTTAATTAATAGTGTGAGCTATACAAGAAAATGTATTTGTGAAACAAAGCAACGTGGTTGCTAATGGAAAATCCTTCCACTGACACAAAAGGTGAAGCAGCAAAAACCCTCAATGGGAGGTATCTGAACACATTAAAGGCACTTAAGGAGTTTTAGTGTTTAGATGGGGAGAGAGTAAAAACCCACAGAAAAAGTAACAAAAGTAGACAGAACGGAAATCCAAGAAAACATGGGCATGTGAAGATAGGTGGGGACACATTAGGAACTGGGGAAATACAAAAATAAACAGAGGAGACAAGGAGCAGAAAATGGAGAAACAAAAGAGGAATGCACAGACACTAAGCAAGAGACTGGAGGGGCAAAATATATAGAAAGGATGTCATATTACCATTTGGGAAGGATGGGGTGATGATGGGTAGCAGGATGTGTGACAGAGAAAAAGAGCATGCAAGTGGTAGAGAAGGAGCTATGAGTTCAATCTAGAGCTGGACTGAAAAAAGGACATACTGAATGAAAGTATACGACAAAGGTAGCAGGTGCCCCTCTCTCGGAAGAACAAGGCATGATAACCTGTTCAGTGGTTGTTAACCACATTGAGAGTTCGCAGCCATCTGCTTTTTGCTCACTGTACCTTTCACAGATGGGAAATATCCATTTGCATATCAGTCTTTGTCCCACCCACATGGGCAGTCCAGCACCGAAATGCTATGGCAATTCCTCTCTGAACAAGAGTACCAACAGCAACCCCATACACGTGTTTCAGCTTTGTTGGGTATCATCAGTGAGGTTAAGCTGAGCCTCTCTAAGCACAGTGAGCAGGGAGTCCACGTCTGGTTGCCCCCAGGTAACCTAGGGTGACCAACCCCAAGTTCCTTCAAAGAATTCAACAAAGGTAGCAGGTGCCCCTCTCTCGGAAGAACAAGGCATGATAACCTGTTCAGTGGTTGTTATTCACCACATTGAGAGTTTGCAGCCATCTGCTTTTGCTCACTGTACCTTTCACAGATGGGAAATATCCATTTGCATATCAGTCTTTGTCCCACCCACATAGGCAGTCCAGCACTGAAATGCTATGGCAATTCCTCTCTGAACAAGAGTACCAACAGCAACGCCATACACGTGTTTAAGCCTTGTTGGGCATCATCAGTGAGGTGAAGCTGAGCCTCTCTAAGCACAGGGAGCAGGGAGTCCACGTCTGGTTGCCCCCAGGTAACCTAGGGTACCAACCCCAAGTTCCTTCAAAGAATTCAACAAAGGTAGCAGGCGCCCCTCTCTCGGATGAACAAGGCATGATAACCTGTTGAGTGGTTGTTAACCACATTGAGAGTTCGCAGCCATTTGCTTTTTGCTCACTGTACCTTTCACAGATGGGAAATACCCATTTGCATATCAGTCTTTGTCCCACCCACATGGGCAGTCCAGCACCGAAATGCTATGGCAATTCCTCTCTGAACAAGAGTACCAACAGCAACCCCATACACGTGTTTCAGCCTTGTTGGGCATCATCAGTGAGGTGAAGCTGAGCCTCTCTAAGCCCAGTGAGCAGGGAGTCCACGTCTGGTTGCCCCCAGGTAACCTAGGTTGACCAACCCCAACTTCCTTCAAAGAATTCAACAAAGGTAGCAGGTGCCCCTCTCTCGGAAGAACAAGGCATGATAACCTGTTCAGTGGTTGTTAACCACATTGAGAGTTCGCAGCCATCTGCTTTTTGCTCACTGTACCTTTCACAGATGGGAAATAACCATTTGCATATCAGTCTTTGTCCCACCCACATGGCCAGTCCAGGACCGAAATGCTATGGCAATTCCTCTCTGAACAAGAGTACCAACCAACCCCATACACGTGTTTCAGGCTTGTTGGGCATCATCAGTGAGGTGAAGCTGAGCCTCTCTAAGCCCAATGAGCAGGGAGTCCGCGTCTAGTTGCCCCCAGGTAACCTAGGTTGACCAACCCCAAGTTGCTTCAAAGAATTCTACAAAGGTAGCAGATGCCCCTCTCTGGGAAGAACAAGGCATGATAACCTGTTCAGTGGTTGTTAACCACATTGAGAGTTCATAGCCATCTGCTTTTTGCTCACTGTACCTTTCACAGATGGGAAATATCCGTTTGCATATCAGTCTTTGTCCCACCCACATGGCCAGTCCAGGACCGAAATGCTATGGCAATTCCTCTCTGAACAAGAGTACCAACAGCAACCCCATACACGTGTTTCAGCCTTGTTGGGCATCATCAGTGAGGTGAAGCTGAGCCTCCCTAAGCACAGTGAGCAGGGAGTCCACGTCTGGTTGCCCCCATGTAACCTAGGGTGACCAACCCCAAGTTCCTTCAAAGAACTCAACAAAGGTAGCAGGCGCCCCTCTCTCGGAAGAACAAGGCATGATAACATGTTCAGTGGTTGTTAACCACATTGAGAGTTTGCAGCCATCTGCTTTTTGCTCACTGTACCTTACACAGATGGGAAATATCCATTTGCATATCAGTCTTTGTCCCACCCACATGCGCAGTCCAGCACCGAAATGGTATGGCAATTCCTCTCTGAACAAGAGTACCAACAGCAACGCCATACACGTGTTTCAGCCTTGTTGGCATCATCATTGAGGTGATGCTGAGCCTCTCTAAGCACAGTCAGCCTTGTTGGCATCATCATTGAGGTGACACTGAGCCTCTCTAAGCACAGTGAGCAGGGAGTCCACGTCTGGTTGCCCCCAGGTAACCTAGGGTGACCAACCCCAAGTTCCTTCAAAGAATTCAACAAAGGTAGCAGGCGCCCCTCTCTCAGAAGAACAAGGCATGATAACCTGTTCAGTGGTTGTTAATCACATTGAGAGTATGCAGCCATCTGCTTTTTGCTCACTGTACCTTTCACAGATGGGAAATAACCATTTGCATATCAGTCTTTGTCCCACCCACATGGGCAGTCCAGCACCGAAATGCTATGGCAATTCCTCTCTGAACAAGAGTACCAACAGCAACCCCATACACGTGTTTCAGCCCAGTTGGGCATCATCAGTGAGGTGAAGCTGAGCCTCTCTAAGCACAGTGAGCAGGGAGTTCACATCTGGTTGCCCCAAGGTAACCTAGGGTGAACACCCCCAAGTTGCTTCAAAAAATGCTACAAAGGTAGCAGGCGCCCCTCTCTCGGAAGAACAAGGCATGATAACCTGCTCAGTGGTTGTTAACCACATTGAGAGTTTGCAGCCATCTGCTTTTTGCTCACTGTACCTTACACAGATGGGAAATATCCATTTGCATATCAGTCTTTGTCCCACCCACATGGGCAGTCCAGCACCGAAATGGTATGGCAATTCCTCTCTGAACAGGTGTACCAGCAGCAACCCCATACACGTGTGGCAGCCTTGTTGGGCATCATTAGTGAGGTGAAGCTGAGCCTCTCTAAGCACAGTGAGCAGGGAGTCCACATCTGGTTGCCCCCAGATAATCTAGGGTGAACAACCCCAAGTTCCTTCAAATAATTCAACAAAGGTAACAGGCGCCCCTCTCTCGGAAGAACAAGGCATGATAACCTGTTCAGTGGTTGTTAACCACATTGAGACTTTGCAGCAATCTGCTTTTTGCTCACTGTACCTTTCACAGATGGGAAATATCCATTTGTATATCAGTCTTTGTCCCACCCACATGGGCAGTCCAACACCAAAATGCTATGGCAATTCCTCCCTGAACAAGAGTACCAACAGCAACCCCATACACGTGTTTCAGCGTTGTTGGGCATCATCAGTGAGGTGAAGCTGAGCCTCTCTAAGCACAGTGAGCAGGAAGTCCACGTCTGGTTGCCCCCAGGTAACCTAGGATGACCAACCCCAAGTTCCTTCAAAGAATCCAACAAAGGTAGCAGGCGCCCCTCTCTCGGAAGAACAAGGCATGATAACCTGTTCAGTGGTTGTTAACCACATTGAGAGTTTGCAGCAATCTGCTTTTTGCTCACTGTACCTTTCACAGATGGGAAATATCCATTGGTATATCAGTATTTGTCCCACCCACATGGGCAGTCCAGCACCAAAATGCTATGGCAATTCCTCTCTGAACAAGAGTACCAACAGCAACCCCATACACGTGTTTCAGCCCTGTTGGGCATCATCAGTGAGGTGAAGCTGAGCCTCTCTAAGCACAGTGAGCAGGGAGTTCACGTCTGGTTGCCCCAAGGTAACCTAGGGTGAACAACCCCAAGTTCCTTCAAAAAATGCTACAAAGGTAGCAGGCGCCCCTCTCTCGGGAGAACAAGGCATGATAACCTGTTCAGTGGTTGTTAACCACATAGAGAGTTCGCAGCAATCTGCTTTTTGCGCACTGTACCTTTCACGGATGGGAAATAACCATTTGCATATCAGTCTTTGTCCCACCCACATGGCCAGTCCAGGACAGAAATGCTATGGCAATTCCTCGCTGAACAAGAGTACCAACAGCAACCCCATACACGTGTTTCAGCCTTGTTGGGCATCATCAATGAGGTGAAGCTGAGCCTCTCTAAGCACAGTGAGCAGGGAGTCCATGTCTGGTTGCCCCCAGGTAACCTAGGATGACCAACCCCAAGTTCCTTCAAAGAATCCAACAAAGGTAGCAGGCGCCCCTCTCTCGGAAGAACAAGGCATGATAACCTGTTCAGTGGTTGTTAACCACATTGAGAGTTTGCAGCCATCTGCTTTTTGCTCACTGTACCTTACACAGATGGGAAATATCCATTTGCATATCAGTCTTTGTCCCACCCACATGCGCAGTCCAGCACCGAAATGGTATGGCAATTCCTCTCTGAACAAGAGTACCAACAGCAACCCCATACACGTGTGTCAGCCTTGTTGGGCATCATCAGTGAGGTGAAGCTGAGCCTCTCTAAGCACAGTGAGCAGGGAGTCCACATCTGGTTGCCCCCAGGTAACCTAGGGTGAACAACCCCAAGTTCCTTCAAAGATTCCAACAAAGGTAGCAGGCGCCCCTCTCTCAGAAGAACAAGGCATGATAACCTGTTGAGTGGTTGCTAACCACATTGAGAGTTCGCAGCCATCTGCTTTTTGCTCACTGTACCTTTCACAGATGGGAAATAACCATTTGCATATCAGTCTTTGTCCCACCCACATGGGCAGTCCAGCAACGAAATGCTATGGCAATTCCTCTCTGAACAAGAGTACCAACAGCAACCCTATACACGTGTTTCAGCCTTGTTGGGCATCATCAGTGAGGTGAAGCTGAGCCTCTCCAAACCCAGTGAGCAGGGAGTCCACGTCTGGTTGCCTCCAGCTAACCTAGGGTGACCAACCCCAAGTTTGTTCAAAGAATTCAATAAAGGTAGCAGGCACCCCTCTCTCGGAAGAAAAAGGCATGATAACCTGTTCAGTGGTTGTTAAGAATGAAAGTATGGGCTGCTTGTGGCAGAACCCAAGTCTATACAGTCAATGGGAATACATCTGGTAAACCCCTTCAATTTTACTTAAGGTAGAACGCTGCCTCACATATCCGCACCAGTGACTTGTGGCAAAGAGGGTCACTGATAAGTTGGGTACCCTAATCTTGCATTAGAGTGCAAATGTAACTCGATCCAACTCATAATAACATATATAATGCATGGCAACCTGCAATATCCATATAAAGGCCTGCAAATAATATTCTTAGTATAGGCTTGTTGTGACATCACAACTGACCAGTAATATGAAAATGACATCACAGCTGCTCTGTAATCAGTTATTACGCTACAGTTGTGACTTCATAATGCCTGCTGTTTGAGCCAGCAGAGAGAATTCCAGCTGCCCCTGCACCACTTAATTAATTTCTTGACAACCTTTTCATATTCCATTCTTGTAATATAGTTTTCTCTTATTATTTAATACATGAAAGCAAGAATCTGTATGAAATTGTTTATTAAGCAAGAAAAATCTGTAATGCATTTTTAAACTGCTTAAAGTATTTTCTTGCAACACAGCTGAATATTAACTTTTTAAAATCCAAACAGATTGTAAACAGATTATAGGATCAGCAAAGGGTTAGTCTCTTATGTCTCTTACGTTTTATTAAGCAAAAGGCGATGTAGTGGATGACACTGTATGGGCATGTATTATATGGAATAAAATACCCTCTACTGTGTATAAAAATTATATTAAAAGTCACCTCAGAGTGCTGTGACCTTCCTATGGGACTTGTAATAGCCTTCTAAAATATAGTAAGGAGTACTTTATCCCATATATAAATAGCATAGGCAGCTGAATCTTCCCTACATGTAATTTCCTGTAGCCTATGTTAAAACATATGAAGAGTCCAATAAGCGCTGTTTCCAGAACAAAGCCTATCATAAAATGCTTAGGATTTAATCATGGTGATAAAAAAGGGCACAGGGGAGGATATGTAACTCCATGTTTCTTCAGCTCAGTGTAAGAAAGTTGATCTGTTGCTGTCATGTGGGAATGGTCAAGATAATATTAGAGCAAGTCAACATTTCTCATTACAGTATTGCTAAAAATTGGAGTTACACTTTTACGAGGGGCATTTTAGATGCTAATCTGATCATGCAGGCTATTTACATACAGTTGAAAATCAGTTTCTAAGGATTATAATTAAGAGACAGCAACATGTATAACTAAATGCAATACTGCACTGAATGGCATGCGACTGTATATGCAATTTACTTTCTAAAACAGGAGATGCGGCATCACTGCTAAACCCACTAGGATCATGATAGCTGCTCGAAGGTGTCCAGTCAAAGGATCGAATGAAAAGGATCGAATGGCAAAAGGTTTGAGAAAAAAGGACCGGAAAAAAAAGGTTGAATGCCTTTTTTTTAAATGTATATTTTTTTGGCTTCCGCATATGTAAAAAAAGTGGTTTTTATATCAAAAACGTGGATAAAAAATATATTAAAAAATAAATTGGACCCTTTTTTTCGTACCTTTTGACTCAAACCTTTTGTCATTCGATCCTTTAACCTATAACCCTGCTCGTAGACATTAAGAAAAAATTCTATGCATGCTTGCTAAAATGTACCTGTATTGTTTGGCCTTTCAGAGACGTGTGACATTTTTTCATAACCCGAAGTGCGTGGGTTTTAGGGAAGCAAGAAAACAAGGGTGATATGTCCAGCATTGCACTGCAGTGTATCTGTGGCCAGATAGCCCACTTTGAGTTCCCCTCTGGCTCGTGTTTAAAGGCAGGGCAGCGATTCTTTTTGCACTGACTGAAGGAGGTTGACAGCGAAAAAGATGTGGGGCTCACTTTCTATATTTAAATGACATTGGCTCATCAATGCCCAAGAAGGAAGGATCTGGGGGAAGCAATGCTAGACATCAATGTGCATAGTCATTTAGGAGCAGCATCGTAAGGTATGCTCCGTTCTTTCTCTCTGAGGCCTTCCTGTAGTGTGACAGCCCAGATGCCCGTGCATGCAAGGAAAGCCTCAGCCAGTCTGTGATAGATTGGCAGGCCAGTCGGCCTGTTCGGCAAGTTTTATTGAGTCTGCAGAGCTGACTAGGCCACTCAGCCCCGATCATACCAGTGCATTAGCAAGGAGAACTGCAAAAAAACATTTTACCAACCTGAATGGAGCAGCAGAAAAGGCATAGTTCAGATAAGCGTCCTTGCAGCAGAGCAGACAGCAGAACAAGTGCAACTTAACTCTGGGGAGAGTATAGGAGATGAGACCATCTGTTTTTTCTGGTCTCACTATGTCTGATATGATCTCTCTGTCTGAGCACTCATGTTGCATGACGTTACCAAAAGAACAGCCCTGTGTACAGGTAAAGCTTACAAATCTGTAAAAGCAGTCCAGACAGGACATCCACTGTCCTGCTCAGCCTGGCCTTGTCACTTGTTTTTCTGAACCTGAGCTGATCTGCATTTTAAGGGAAGAGGAACAAGAAAGCGCATTTCGAAAAAAATACACATTTTGAAAAACACTTCCCTGCTTCACTTTAAAAATAAAACCCCTGCTTTCCCCTGACTTCTGATTGTGGAAAGATTGTGGGGGTAGGGGGTGGGGGTGGGGGGGGGTAAAGGGCACTAACTCCCCTGCTTAAAATTGTGGGGGGGGTTGTCCCCGTCTACCCAATTGCTACACCCATGTGTATGCTTAATGCAGCCTGGCAAAACTGTTCGATCCCAAGCCTGAGACTGACGTCATGGTGGACGGCAGTGCCTGTAGCCACGCTCCCCCACAGGAAATAGAATGTGCAGCATATAGTGGCTTTGACATCCAAGACACTGTCACAAGCCGAGGTAACTATTCAGTAATTGAATGGAAATGCTTTTATGTGCGTGGGATGCTGAACATTTCACAGTGTATGTATGGGGTGAAAAGTACCATTACTAACGGACCACAAACCAATGGCGCACCTGTTCAATCTGGTAAGCATGAAATTGTCAATACCGAGATTAGCCAGGCTGCCTGCCAAATTACATAAATATAAATATATATATAATTTATGAATAAGGGTATGTGCCTGTTTGAAAAAACAAGCAATCCAATTGCATATCCCGACTCCCTGAGAAAGAATCTGTAGCAAGTGCATGCCTACAAGATGAGTGTGTTTGGCCACCCTCACCAACTTCTACAGAGAAGGCCTACTTGTTATGAATCAGGGGGTGCCGGCCCCGCGTGGGACATCTACACTTACCCGTGTTAACTCTCGGAAACGTCCTGCCAGAAATGACACCTTTTATTTTCACAAAATACGGCGCTTCGCAGCCCCTTTCCATAGGCGCTGGAGGTTGCTGTAACGTGGGCAGTTACACTGTGGAACTACATGTCCCATCGTCCCCATCGTCCTTGAGTCGCCATTCTGATCCTTCAATGGGAAACTTTGAGCCTTGTTTTGATTATTATTTCAGGCTCTGAAGAGATAGTTGCTTCTTATTGAAGTTACTACGGTGGATTCTGCTCCTGAAGTTCTGTCTTCATTCGTCTACAGATCCTCGTTGCCTTGCTTACCTTCCTGCCCTCCCGAGTACCCTGGCTCCTCCTTCCTTTCCGACTCCCGTTGTGTTCCATTTACTCCGCTCTCCTCAAGGACTGATCTCTGTGTACCGGACTCCCTGCCTACTTGCTCACAGACTCCTTTCCGGTTCTGATTTGTCTTGGATTCTATCGCCAGTGCACCAGACCCGGACTTCGCCTTTATGGACTGCCCTTATCTGTCCACCTCTGCACCAGTTTAAAGAAACACTGCAAGTATATTTTGCTTACCTGGGCATACCTACTGTTGTTGTCTAGTACCTACAGGTACACTATCTGTGTCTATAACATTGCTAATCCATACCTACAGATAGTTGTGATTTGTCCCATTTTGATAACATACCGCTTCTGCATCTGCACACTGAGACGCTATGCTGAGATGTGCACCACCCCGGCTCTAGTACATTCCACGTGCCGTCAGGATATAGTAGCACCCATACTAACAAACCCTCTTTGTTGTTTTGTACCAGTCGTTTTGGGACTTCATTTCTTTTGTACCTAATTTACCATCTTAACACGGTAAGAATTGTGACCCATTACTAGATACTTCTTCTTCTCCCTAATCTGTTCAGCCTATGGGAATATAACTCTTAGTCCATTGTCTATTTTCTCTCCAGGGTCAGGTTGTCTAGAAGAGGATTAGCTGCTAGTTAGTTCAGGTATTATATTATTGCAATCTAACTGTGCTTTGGCTGTATTCATTACCTACTATTAAAACACTGTTTCCTTTACAGCTGGTGTTCATAGCGGTGTGTGTTCCCGCTCTTTTGAGTGATCGGCCTCCTTTGACAGTCTGTTCCTAACAGACTTGGGGCATATCGCTAAAAAGAGTTAGAATTCCCTCAACACAGAGGAGGCCCTGGTTTAGGTCTAACTAGGGCTCTACTATCAAGTCCGAGCGTGTCGCTGCAGTATCACCAGGAATCTCACCTGGTGAGTGACACTACTGGCCTTCAGTGAAGAGGCATGGAAATCAACCTAAGTCAAACACTTTTAACCAACAGTTGGCCAGGTGAAAGATTGCTGTCAACCAGTCTGCAACCATTCAGACACATAGCTCCATATGTATTCATCGTACCATGCTCCTTCGAGGGGACAAATCTATTCTACCCTTCATAATCAGACCCACTGTTATAAAAAGAAAACAAGTGAGGACACACGGTGGCGCTTTAACCAAAAGACGAGGAAAGGAGGATTATTGGTGACCACAAATGAACAGTAAAATAAAGAATGCTGTCAAGCACTGTCATGTGCAGAGCAAGTGACAAGAGACTCAGAGCGTATCAAGCCCCATGATTACAAAACATTAGCACTCATGGCAACCCTTAGGAAAAAGTAGGCCTCAACTTCATTGAACCTTCAGGAAACATGGGGCCTGCCAATAGATTAGGAGTAATGATGGTGGATTACCTGTTGAAATAGTTAGAACTGTATTTTGTTTGAAATATCACCATGTCCTCAGTGTGACGAGTCTGGCAAGGTCGTCACTACTTCACTGGGGGAAATCTTCCCTCATGTGGCCAGGGAAAGGGAGAAGCTACCTGACCTTGACCCTGGGGGTGGCTATCTGTGGGAGGACCACATGGGGGAGGACATCCCTCAGGGAAGCGGAGTAAACTCGCTAGGTCAGAACAGAGCTTTCCCTAATTCTTTAGCCTTTGGTGACACCCACTTGCCTCCTCCCCATTCCTGTATGGTATATTGTAGTGTGAATGTAGAACTTCCAGCCATGACTAAACATCAACAGTATTTACATTTTCCTTGGCCTTAAAACACTGAGAAGAGGACGATGACTGGAGTGATGAAGATTACTAAGGAGCAGAGAATATGCTGGAAATTACATCCAGGGAACTCGGGCAGTGGAAAGTTTGCTGCGCTTGTGCCATGGACAGTAGGAGCTGTCAAATGAAGAAGAAGGCAAAGCAGGAACCGGAGAGCCGACAGGACACTCTCCCAGCAGACAAGCAAAAGGCAGTGAAAACAGTGAGACGCGAAGGACACCGAAACCGCTGACAGAGACGAAGACTGGTAAACCCAGAGAGAGAGAGGTTGAGGCACTGGGGCGCATCATGGCAGATGCAGCGTCCCATTGAAGAACCTGGTAACCCCAAACAAGGGAGCTGGGATACTGGGGAATGTGAGCAAACAGACTAAGACTACTGAAAACAAGGGGGTCGCTGAACCAATATATGAAAAGTATAATGAAAGAATCTTGGAACTGTATGAAAGAGAAGGTGATTGCTGATGGGAAGTGTGAGTCCGGGACTTGCACCCAAGTACTTAGCCAAATAAGAAAGTCCTGGTAAGAGAGTAAAGCAGGCATACAGCGAGTCTGGGACCTGCACACAAGGAATGAAATAAGGAAGTCCTGGCAGGAGAGTAAAGCAGGCATACAGCGAGTCTGGGACCCGCACCCAATAACATGAGAAAAGGGGAAACAGCACCCCAAATGTGTGGAATATAGGGGAAGGGAGTGTCCCTCCCCTTGTTTTGTGGAACTGTGAAATGTGTAGATTGTGGGAAAGCTAAGAGAACTCAAGGGGCAGAGACACACTCCTTGAGCCTGTGAACTGTGGAATTGTGAAAACCTTGAGGGGAAGGCTCATACCCCTGCAAATTGTGGAATGATATAACATACTGTGTGACCTGGAGGAAACTCAGGGGAAGAGTTATCCCCCTTGCGATTGTGGAGTATATTAATGTGACATTGGAAAAGCCAGAGAAATCCAGGGAAAGGGAAGGCCCCCTTTTCTGGTGGAACTTTATTGATTTCGTTTTACACTTTAGAACTTTATGTTTGGAACTTTGGAAAGAAGCTGAAGGTGTTCAGCTAAAAGATATCCCCACTTCACGTTATATTAAGTTTAGTGTGTGAAGGTCAGTTAAGGTTTTGGACACATGACAGAGAACTCCTTTTGTTTTTGACATTCTGACACAGACGTTCCTTAGTTTTGTTGAGGGAGGGAAACCCCTCCTAGAGTTAGTGATAGGTAGGATTTCTCCAAACGCCTCCTTTATTTTATCCCAAAAAGTCTGTAACCAACATCAAAAAGGCCACTGTGTCCAAGTCTTATTCTTATCCCTTAAAACAGTTGTAGAGATTTTACAAGCATTTTTTAATAATGAAGGCATACCCAAGCAACGTGTCACAGATAATGGAATACAATTAATATCTGCAGAAATGCAAAGTTTCTTGAAGGAGTTAAACATAATTCAACTCAAAGCTGCTCTTTACCACTGCCAAGCCAACTGACAAGTTGAGAAACCCAACTGATTTACTAAGGGCAGACTCCAGTTAGCCATGGCATCCAGACTAGACCCCTATGTTGCTGCCATTGAAGCTGTGGCAGGTCACCGGAACACAACAGATTGCATGACTGGAATATCACCATTCCCGTTCTTGAGCGGGAGAAGGGCACACTCAAAGCTGATACCCCATGGTTGCCTGACACAAGGATCGCCCGATAGATGTAAGGAGCACTACGATCAAAGAACTCGGGAACAAACTTATGAATTTCCAGGACTTTAGGGCAGTGGCATTGAGGGTAAAGACATTTTGTAAAAGAGTGGGCCTCATTCCGACCCTGGCGTTAACCAAGGCGCTATTAGCACCTTGGTTGACGCCGTTATCATTCCGACTCCGCCATGGTGAATGGCGGAATTACCGCCCCATTCCAAGGTTGGCGGGGTCGGTAATTCCCCATTCACCATGGGCCCTTCCCCATTCCCATTTTTGCCCCATAGGGCTCAATGGGAATGGGGAAGGTGCTAATTACGGCACCGTAAATTACGGTGCCGTAATTAGCTCCAAGGTCCCTTTGCGTGTTGGTTTTTTAACGCCTGCAAAAAGCAGGTGTTCAGTTCCAACCCGCAAAGGGAACTCGGAATAGGGCGGTAAGGGTTTAACGGCTCCGGTCTCGTTACCGGTGACCGTTAACCCTTACCGCCCGACTCGGAATGAGGCCCATTGTCTTTCTCGGGGGAACAAGGGTGCCCAGCCCCAGAGCAACCATGTACGCAGCGCCCCTACAAAGAAGTCAACTTCACTGCCACAGACGTGGCAAAAGGGGATTGGGTGAGGATCTGTATCAATTATAAGGACATTCACACCATGGGCCTCATTATAAGTTTGCCGGTACCATGCCGGTAATTCCTGCGGGGTACTGGCAAACGGACCTACCATTACCAGCACCTGATGTCATGGTATCACCAGGTTATATCAGGTGCCAACAACGCCGGTCATTCCCCATTCCATGGAGTCCTATGGGACTACCGGTAAATCATGTCCTGGGGGAATTGCTGGTATTACCGGCACCAGAAGTACTGGTGCCAGTAATACCGGCTGTTTTTTGCCAGTGGGGGCTGATTTACCTCCAGCTCTTGGCTGGAAGTAAATCAATCAACCCCCGACCAGCAAACTTGTAGTTTGGCGGTGCTGGAAAAGTGGCGATAACGGAATTACTGCCCCTTTTCCCGCACCACCAAACTTATGAGGCCCCATTTCTAAATTCAGTTCCCCCAAATAAGTAGTAAAGGATCAGCAAAATTACGAACGCACCAATGACAATTGGGTACAGAGCATAGCAAAATTGCCTTTGTATGACAGCCAATGAAAGTCACAGTAACCATCGTGAAACACCCTTGGAAATGTCCACAATCAGGTAGAACTCAACTTGAAGCAGTTCCAGAATCCAACTCTGAAGAAGTTGGCATGTGTGGGCTCGCCAAGGACATCAGTGAAGTGTTGTCAAAAGGGCACAGAGTGGAAATAGTCAAGATTCAAGTTGCCTCCAAGCCATGGGCCTTTTTCCCCATCCCTGAAGGTACAAGGAGATCTCTAACAACACGTGAATGGAAAATCTCCAGCAGATTAAAAACTATGAATTTAACAGGACTCATCCATTCAGAAACGGAGTCTTAAAAGGAGCCATGTGGTAACGGAGACCAGCCGCACTTCCACAACACATGCGCGTAGCTTGGGCGTCAGCTCCCAATCTCGGCACATGTGCATGATATAATGTGCAAAAATACTTGGGCCCTCATTAGAAGTTTGATGGCCTGAAAAGAAGTGCTGGTAACAATGTTTACCGGCACCCTTTCTGGACAGGCAAACTACAAGTCTACCGGTAGGGGCTGTGAACTACCGGCAGGCCTGACCTGCCGTTAGTTCTGGCTCCTACCTTCAGATTTTTCACTGAAGCACCGGCACCGTTACTTACGGTGCTGGTGCCGGTGCTTCAGGGTTCCGATTCCAGTGGAGTCCTATGGTAATACCTACGGGACTCCACGGGAATAAGATCTTACCGTTACTCAGCTGCCCGTAATATCCCGGAAACACTGGGAAATCGTGTAGTGGAAACGGTAAGGCGAGTCTTCCGGTAAACCGCAGGTAGCACCAGCAGGTTACCGGCAGACTCGTAATGAGGGAGTTGGCCTGTGTGGTATTAATGTGCCGGTATTACCACATACCAGCATGTTACTGCACCGGCCAACTACGAGTTTGCTAGTGGGGGACCTGATTTACCTCCAGCTAAAAGCTGGTGGTGGTAAATCAGGCGCATTCCTGGCAAAAACAGCTTGTATTACCTGCACTGATATTGCCGATGCCAGTAATGCCGGCAAATCAACCCATGGAGTCCTATGGATCTCCAAGGAATGGGGATTTATCACCATTGCCGGCACTCAGAATCCAGCATGGTAAAAAAGTTTGGTGGTATCTGGACGGATTTACCACCCTGATACCACCAAACTCGTAATGAGGCCCATTGAGTATGAGTGCGGGAGCAGAGACAAATACATTTTACAATTCACTCTGTTGCAACATAGTCCCCCGAGAGGCGAGGGCAATGGTGGGCTCATCGCAAGACCCCAAAGCGCATGCGTGAGTGTGAAGAACAGTAAGAGCGCAGAGAGTGCGGGAAGCAGAAGCACTCTGGTGCTCCTCCTTTCCGAGAGGCCCAACGCAGTCCACAGCTGTAAGAATACAGCCAGGCACAATATACTTTGATGGATATACAGGAGAGTGAAGAAACTGTCCCTCATAAATAGTTAAATGCAAATTGAAGAATAAATAAACCTGTTCATGGTTACAACTTGTAAAGCCTCCAGTTATTACACATCATAATTGGCGACGAGAAGCACAGCGTGGATTCCTTGCATTCAAGATGCAAGGAGCGATGCCACCCCCAGCATTCTTGCAGTCTCTAGGTAGGCCTGTCATTCCGTGGCCACAATAGGAGCCGTAATTCTCCACCTATTTGGATGCATTGGGGGTACAGACTATGCCCCAGCTTGGAAGCAAGCCATGCTGTTAAATGCCATTGGAGTGGAAGGGCAGAGGATATTCACCTTAAGCCTGAGCCAGTCGAAGTTGACACTGATGAAGTGTTTAAAGAATCCATCAGGCGAATCGTCAAACGGTTCTCCAACAAAGAAAACACTATACTGCACAAGATCAAATTCTGTTGCAGGAAACAAGAAGCCTCTGAGTTGGTGGACGACTACCTCACCATGACGAGCGAATCGGCTGCTTCATGTGATTTCAGCAATAATACTGAGAACATGATTTGTGATATTGTCATCGTCCACACCAACTCGAGGAAGGTCCAAGATAAATTTATTTTAGAGAAGGTGCTCATGGTTGACAAGGTGGTTCAAATTGCCAGAGCCACTGAAGAAACCTCAAGCAGGCGCAAAGAAATGGTGGGTAGTTCACAAGCTGCCGAAGAACATGCCATCCAGTACACGGGAGGCAAGGAGAGATTTAGGAATGATGGCAGGGACGAGAACGGTGGAAAAAGAGAACCTTTGAGGTATCACAGGTGTACCAGCACCCGCCATCTGGCAAACTATAAGAATTGTCCATCCCAGAGCAAAGAATGCTTGACTGTAGGAGATTCGGATGCATAGCAATTGCCTGCAAAGTGGCGTGGGAAGAAGATTCCGTCGATCGAAAAGCAGCGACGCAGGAGGAAACAAGTTTTCGGAGGAGAAACATAGGTCAACCATCATCATGGTCAACAGCTTCACTGCGAGCAGGGAAATGCTGCACTGCCTGATCAGAGTGGACGAAAATGAAACCAGAGTGCTTGCCAACTAAGGGTCAGATTTGACTATTCTACTGATCCGCACCTATGAAGACATGGTGAGTCAAAGCAAAGTGGTAGTCCAGAAAACAAAGCACAGGCCCACAGTGTTTGGAGGTGCCTCGGTTCACCTGTTGGACTACGTCAATGGTACTGTCGAGTTCAAAGGAAGGAAAACAGACATGAGAGTATATTTTTCGGAAGAAGGCCTATCTGTGTTAGGGTGGGATGACCAGGCCGAATTGGACATCAAACTCGATCCTAGCACGGAAGATCAAGTTCTCTTAGTAGGAGTAGGAAGAACGTTGGTATCAAGGGAAGAATTCCCAAGATTATTCTCTGATGAACCAGGAAAAATTCAAAACTATGCATACAAGATCAGCCTACCACAGAACGCAGTACCAGTAAAACATAAAGTGAGACCCATGCCAGCTACAGCAAGAGTACGGGAAGCAGAAGCACTCCAGTGCTCCTCTTTTCCGAGAGGCCCAACACGGCCCACATCTGTAAGAATACAGCCAGGCACAATATACTTTGATGGATATACAGGACAGTGAAGAAACTGTCCCTCGTAAATAGTTATATGCAAATTGAAGAATACATAAACCTCTTCATGGTTACAACATGTAAAGCCTCCAGTTACACATAATTGCCGACTAGGAGCACAGCGCGGATTCCTTGCGTTCAGGGTGCAAGGAGCGATGCCACCCCCGGCATTCTTGCAGGTTCCAGGTATGCCCGCCATTCCGTGGCCACAATGTGAGCCGTAATTCACCACCTATTTGGATGCATTGGGGGTATGGACTATGCCCCGGCTTGGAAGCGAGCCATGCTGTTAAATGCCATGGGGGAGGAAGGGAAGAGGATATTCACCGGTCTTAAGCCTTAGCCAATTGAAATTGACACTGATGTCGTCAAGCGGTTCTCCACCTAAGAAAACACTGTACTGTACAGGATCAAATTCTATTGCAGGAAACAAGAAGCCTCCGGGTTGGTGGAAGGCTCCATCACCAGGATGAGAGAATCAGCTGCTTTGTGTGATTTCGGCCATAACACTGAGAACATGATTTGTGATATGATCATTGTCCACACCAACTCGAGGAAGGTGCAAGATACATTTATTTTAGAGAAGGAGCTTGTGCTTGACAAGGCGGTTCAAATAGCCAGAGTCGCTGAAGAAACCTCAAGCAGGCAAAAAGAAATGGTGGGTAGCTCAGAAGTTGCCCAAGTACATGCCATCTAGTAAATGGGAGGCAAGGTGAGATTTAGGAACAATGGCAGAGATGAGAAAGGTGGAAAAAGAGAACCTTTGAGGTGTCGCAGGTTTACCAGCACCCGCCATCTGGCAAACAATAAGGATTGTCGGCCCAGAACAAAGAATGCTGGTACTGTAGGATATTCAGTCGCATAGTGAATGCAAGTCACAAAGGAAGAATATTACGTTGATCAAAGTGAGCAGTGATGCAGGAAGAAACAAGTCATTGGAGGAAGATAGGCCAACCATCATCATGGTCAACAGCTCCACTGCGAGCAGGGAGAAGTCGCACTGCGTAATCAGAGTGGACGAAAATGAAACCAGAGTGATGGCCGACTCACAGTCAGATTTGACTATTCTACTCATCCGCACCTATAAAGACATGGTGGGACAAAGCAAAATGGTAGTCCAGAAAACAAAACACAGGACCACTGTGTTTGGAGGTGCCTTGGTTCACCTGTTGGGCTACATCAATGGTACTGTTGAGTTCAAAGGAAGGAAAACGTATATGAGAGTATACTTTTCAGAAGATGGCCCGGCTGTGTTAGGCAATGACCAGGCCGAATTGGATATCAAACCTGATCCTACCACAGAAGATCAAGTTCTCTCAGTAGGAGTAGAAAGAGTCTCAATATCAAGGTAAAAGTTCCCAAGATTATTCTCTGATGAACCAGGAAAAATTCAAAACTATGTATACATGATCAGGCTAGGACAGAATGCAGTACCAGTAAAACATAAAGTGAGACATGTTCCAGCTACAGCAAGACATGCGTTACAGGCGCAACTGGATAAGATGGTCAGAGAGGGCACCATAGCGACGGTGGATTCTTCTGAATGGTTGAGCCCGGTGGTATTAATAGAGAACAGCTCTCAAATGATCTGCGGGTGTGCATTGACCTACGCAGCTTGAACCTGAAAGTGATAACAAACAGCTACCCCCTTCCCAGCATCAATTAACTTATTCTAATGATGAAGGAGGGAAAATTATTGTCCAAACTGGACATGCGTGATGTTTACCATCAAATCTGCCGACACAAAGAGTTGAGATCGTTGCTTTCTGGGTTTTCCTCAGCTGCATCAGCATTCCTAAGAATTATTTACTTGTTGCTGTAAACATTGGTAATGAGTCATATTTTCAGAACAATGTCCTCATATATGCTGAAGATACAGAAACACCTGAAATTGTGTTGAGGAAAGTGCTCCACAAATTGCAAGATGCTGGAGTAAAGCTGAGGTATGAGAAATGCGTAATAAGGGCGAGTGAGGTGGAGTACTTAGGGTACAAAATATCCAGAGAAGGAATCAGTCCCAATAGAAACCTGCTGCAGGCCATAGTGAAAGCCCCATCACCAACGAACAGGGAAGAACAAAGATCGATCTTAGGGCTAGCGGAATACTACACCAAATCTGTGCCTCGGTCTTCAGTGTTGACATTGCCCCTAAGAGAACTCCAAAGAAAGGAGCAGAATATGAGTGGCGGCAGAAACAGAAAAGTGCTTTTGATGAGGTGAAAGAGAAAATAATAGGCACACTGTGTTTACGGCCATTTAACCCTGTGATTAATACTAAAGTCTCCTCCAATGTGGGCTGGGGAAGTCAGCCACTACCTGATCCTAACCCTGGGGGCGGTATCGGGGAGAAGGATCACATGGGAGGAGATGGCTATCAGGGGGAAGTGGTGAATCCGCCAGAAGAGAGGATGTATTAATCTTCTTCTGAGGATGAAAGTGAAATAATTCCCAGATACCTAATGGCTTTTTACCTATGTACCAGTCCCTTTCATATGACTACCCTAAGAAACTGTAATGGGAAAGCATATAGACAGACTTAAAATAAAAACCTTTAATTGTTCTAATTCTGCCTTAAATAGAAATCCTCACTCCAATGTGGAATTTCACAACCTCTTCTTACCCTAATAACTCTCCGTACAGTCTGAATTAACTGAAAGTAACATAGAACAAACTAATGTCACACAATCCTCTATGGAATTCAGTTCCCATAATGCTAGTGGTACTGATATGAAGAACAAGGGCTCAGGGACAATGAGGATTCAGCATGTTGATTATTCAAAGGTGCAGCCTAGTTGCTGGAGACCAAGGCACCTGCGCAAGATATTTAAATCCCAAGATGAGGCGCAGCTGCAGGAAGGAGGTGAACTAGAGGAAGAAGGCCGAGGAGTAATTGAAGGCCATGGGGAGGCATAACTGATGCAGCTGAAGCTATCCGAGGTGCAGGAGCAGCCACGGAAAGAAGCACGCCAGCAGAAGTCACCACAAAGAGTGAAGGTGAACAGAAGTGCAGAGGACACGCAGCGAGAAGCAGCATGCCAAAAAGAAGCACAGCTGCAGAGAAGACTTGCTCCCAAAGCACCATTTGGCAAGTCAATGAAGCTGCGGAAGATCAACGGAGCTGTCAGAGCTCCAGAAGAGCAACGTGCAGCTTACTGACGGTATGTGAAAGAAGGAGAGAGAGCGGGCTGGATGCCAGAGGTCCACCACAGCACCTGACCACGAGAAGTTGCTATCGCAGAGAGCCAGTAAGTTGGCTAGAAGTAAATGCTAATGCCGGGGCGCTCCGTACAATAACGTTGTTACAAAATAACAATTTTAAATACCGAACAATTAAGGAATCAAAGTAGAAACCATTGGAGTCTGACTACTGTGAGAAACCTGAAGGTGTCTCCCTGACCAGTCCATGCAAGTCTGTCATCCAGGTGGCCATGACAAAGCCATTGATGTTGGATCCAGTTCCTGCGGGTGGACCATTGAGGGAGGATCACCTGGATGGGGGATCCTTGGGGAGCGGAAGTGGGACACCAACGGTTGAGATGCGGTATCCCCCTTCTTTCAAAATCCTTTCCCCATCCTAACACGTAGGATATCCAGAAACACTGCCCCTCCCAATTTTTCCAACACAAATCCTTTCACACACCATGAAAGACAATGGACTAACACAAGAGCCATTCACCTGATATGTCCCAATACAAGGATCAGGTAAAATCAGGCAATTTACCAGAATCACACACACCTGAAAACCCTTTCCCTTCCCCACAGGGATAAAAGGTGGAGCACGAGAGCACAATACGAGCAAGGCAGACCGCACACCGACACAGCTTTCCAAGCACGGCAGTTCAAGAGGAGGATAAAGGCGGCGAGAACCAAGAGGGTGACAAGGAGAGAAGCGACCTTGCCCCTTCCATCTCAGGCCCGTGAAACCTCCATGGAAGGAATCGTAAAACCGTGAACAAAAGACAACGTGTGTTGCAGCAGATATCAATGGTAGATGGAGCATGCCTACGCTGATGATCAGTACAGAGGGAGACAGATGCTACCGTGGTACCGTCCTTGATTCCAGCTACATGATGGACCAAGCAGTTCATCACAGCCGTTGAGTCGAGGCGAGAGCCAATAAGAAACTGAAATGTGTTGAATGAAAGCCACAAAGTAGCAACATAAGGGAGTTTCAAAGAACTAGTGATATTAGGGGAAATACCAGCTGCAGAGGGGTACGGCACCACGTGGGTGCTCACTCAGAGAGACTATGGTTAACCCTGCGTTTGTTGATACTACCAATACCACAAGGCATTAGGAAAGCCTAATACAAAAGGTCAAAGTGGTCATACAGGGATCGAGCAAAATCCTCTAACTAACCGTTGAAAACAAAAAGGAGTGAATGCCGCTAAGGGCAACGTTTGAAAGACCTTTGTGTAGTTGGCAAGAGTGTACCCGATGGAGGGATGTTGACAAGTGGAGGCGAAGTATGATGCCCTAAAGAATATTGTGAATGCAACAGGAGGAAGTGTTCTCTAAGAAAAGCTGTAGTGAACCTGACAGAGGGAGGCGAGAAAGACCAGGGGAAGTGGATTGTCCCCCTTGGCACTCAGGTCTGAGGTCGGCAGAGGGAGATCCCAAAGGAAAGACCTGAGCCCAGTCGAAGGAGGACAGAAAGACCAGGGGAAGTGGATTGTCCCGCTTGGCACTCAGCAGACAGGAGATCTAGAAAGACCAGGGGAAAGGGATTGGGCCTCATTCCGAGGTTCACGTTAAATCACTGACTTTACTGGCATGGCGGAAATACCGTATCCGCGTTGGTAGCAGGGCGTAAATAGCACCATATTCCGACCTCGCGGGTACGAGCTTTCCGCCATGCCGGTAAACCCCCTAGCGCCATACCGGTAAAGGGCGCGTCAAACCCCTTACCGACAACAACCGAGACGTAACTAACACCATCGCCCTCCACCTAGTGCGTAAATAGCGGTGCCCGTAATTAACGATGACCGTAAATTACGGGCACCGGTAAAAACCGCAAACGGAAATTACGTCATCGAACAGGAACGGGAAGCATCATGGCGGCCATCTTTAAAATCACAATCCATTGCAATCCTCCCCATACAGGACTCGTGGGCATATTGTGATAGGCAAAATAGACTCCAGAGACCAGCATCATGCCAAAAGCATTAAAAAAGGGTGCTGCGCGCATCAGGAAGGAGAAATTCTCCCAGGATGAGCTCCAGGTACTTGTCGATACTCTGCATGAACATGCAGAGATTGTATTCAGCAGCGACATGCGCAGGCCCACCATCCTCAGGAAGAAGGAGATATGGGAGCTGGTCTCGCAGAGGGTGAGCGCTGTTGGAAACACCCCCCGCAGCACGACGCATTGCCGCAAACGCTGGGATGACCTCCGTCTGAGGGTGCGGGCCATCCTCTCAGCAAACCGCAATCTGGCCCTAGAGACAGGAGGAGGCCCAGGCTCACCCATAAAAATGATGCCCTGGGAGGAAACATGTGCAGAGATGATGGGCACAGAAGCCATCGAAGGCGTTGGCGATATGGATTGCGGTGACCCTTCATCAGCTGACGCAGGTGAGTGCCATGAGTGTAAACAGTACATGCATCCCTAATGCAAGTCATCGCCAAGGGCAGGTCAAGCAGTCACATCATGTATGGGTAAACCCCCCCCCCCAATGATGCCGTTACAACTGGGACCCAGGATGATGTCAGGTGCAAGGCTGACACCCATATTGGGCATGCCACACAAAAAGCTGGTCAATGTCAGTCACCACAGTACTCCGCCAACATGAGTGACCCTGCCGACAGTATGCTTTTCCCATCCAAGCAAAGCTCACAGTCCCACTCAGCACCCAAATGTCACCAAAACGCTGCTATCCCATCGTAATACCATTGTCTGGAAGTAATACTGACCCCCAGATCATTGCTCATGCTGTCTCTCTCTTGCCCCCAACAGGCACCGGTCATGAAAGTGAGGACCAGGAAGGCCCCCGGACAAGTACCTCCCGGGGCACAGGCAGGGGACAGCACACACCTGCAAGCAGGAAGAAGGCACATGCCACACCACCTGCCCCAGCAACCCCCATGGAGGGTACACAATCCACATCCGCGGCCCTGGACATGCCTGCAGTTCTGCGGGACACATGCCCCACGTTGCACCATGAGGAATCGTGTGCATCAGGGGAGAATGCTGCCATGTGCATCCTCGATGTGCCAGGCAGCACATCACCAAACACCATCGACAACGTGGAGGAGCCCAATGTCTATGTACAGAGCCCAGACACTCCCTCGTACAGCCAGGTTGCCCATAGCGACCCTGGGTCGAGTGACGGCCCAGGGCTCACATGCGAAGCGGATACACCTGTCTGTCATGTGCCCACTTCCCCTGCAGGAAGTCCTGTAAGTACTGCAGGCACGACAACACGGAGCCTGCCAACCACATCGCCCACATCGGCTGCAGAAACAGTGCGCTGCCAGCACCTCACGGGCATGATAGAGGAGTTCCTCCGGGACAACCGGGAATCAGGGTCGGTGCTACATAAGGACCTTCAGGCCCTGGGCGAGGTCATCAGTACCAGCACAAACCGCATCTGTGAGATGCTTGGCAGGATTGCTGATGCCCTGGAGGCAGCACCCCCCAGACCACAGCCCCAGCAGGAGGAGCCACCCTCCCAGAGCTCCTCCACGCAGACCAGCCCGGTCCGTAGGTCACTGCGCACGATGCGCCAGAATGGAAGGGATGCCCCAGGCTCTGGCAGTGCCCATTGACCGTGCAGCCACACACATGTGGCCAATGCTGCACTGATGGGAACATTGTGGGGTTGTTGTGGGGGGAGGGGGAGGGGGTTGAGGGTGTGTGTGGGAGTTGGGGGGGTGGGGGAGGGGGTTGAGGGTGTGTGTGGGAGTTGGGGGGGTGGGGGGAGGGTTGAGGGTGTGTGTGGGAGTTGGGGGGGAGGGGGAGGGGGTTGAGGGTGTGTGTGGGAGTTGGGGGGAAGGGGGAGGGGGTTGAGGGTGAAGGATCTGTTGTACACGTTTGGACATCATCATGCAATACACAGTTTGGTCTATCCTACAATACAGAGTGGACATTCATTATTGTGCATGTGTCTTTTAATGTCTCACAGTGCATGTAGTACATGTATCCCCACACCCAGTGCCCAATGCCCTGTCATCCTCACCCCCTTAGCTGACTTGTGATTCAGAAATATTGCTCGATCAATGCGTGTCGCACGGTACATCCCTCCCGTGCATCGGCACCATGTTGCTGTTCTGCCATTCCTTCCTCCACCTCCTCCTCCTCCTCCTCATCTGGTGGTAGCAGTCCCACGTCAGGGGGCAGTGGCACGTTCCGACGGATGCACATGTTGTGCAGCATTACACATGCCATGGTGATCTTGGACACCTTCTCGTGGCTGTAGATGAGGGCCCCACCTGACCGGCTGAGGCAACAGAATCGTGCCTTCAGAAGGCCGAAGGCCTGCTCTATGACCACCCGTGTACGGGTATGAGATCTATTATAGTCCTCCTCGTGCCTGTTTTGGGGGTTGCGGACCGGGGTCATGAGCCACGTTTTCAAAGGGTAGCCAGCATCACCTGCATGAGAGTGTAATGAAGGTAAGTGTTGGTACATTCATGGTGGAGAACTGTGCTAGTTTTACATTGCAGCGGGTGATGACTGGCCATGCACACATGTCCCTGGATGCAATCAACCCATTACTGGTCCGGCCATGTGTGCTGGCCAATGGAATGATGGATGGGGTAGCTTCTCCCTGATGGGTCATGGTGCGCACTCATGTCTTGTTCCATGTGCATCGTTTATGCATGCAGCAGTGTTGGACTGCATTAATTGATGACTTGCATGAGACCTGCTGTAAGGGTGTGTTGGTAGTAGTTGGTAGCATAGCCTTCATTCAGCACTGATCCCTATCATGGTGATTGGTAGCTATCCTATGGAGGTGCCAAACCAGTCACACGCAGTAGGATCCCTGTCAGACTAACCTCTATGCACTCCCATGGATGACTGTCCTTTGTGTTGAGATGCAGGAGTCAGCGACATGGTGCTATTGCACTGCATGGTGCACGATGGCCTTACGGTGTGTAAGGTCCACCAATGTGTGGTGCATGTGTCGTGGTCTTAGGCCAGGGTAACTGTTTGTCAGGTACCATTAGGTGTTGGCTCGTATTCACTACTGTGTGGTTAGGTGGTAATGTGGCGTGCCACTTGTCATGGGGCACAGTGTTCTGTGAGGTGCACAACGTACAATAGCGTTGTCATTCCCTCCTGGGTGGAGTATGCATCCCCCCCTTTCCCTCCCTGGTGGAGTATGCACCCCCCCCTTTCCCTCCCGGGTGGAGTATGCACCCCCCCCCTTTCCCTCCCGGGTGGAGTATGCATCCCCCCCTTTCCCTCCCGGGTGGAGTATGCATCCCCCTCCCTTTCCCTCCCGGGTGGAGTATGCACCCTCCCCCTTTCCCTCCCGGGTGGAGTATGCATCCCCCCTTTCCCTCCCGGGTGGAGTATGCATCTCCCCCACCCCCTTTCGCAACGGGGTATGCTGGCAACCTACTCAGAGACCCAATGCACTGCCATGGCCCATTATGGTTACTCACCAAGCAGCCAGGTACGTTGTCCGGCATGTCGGCCCATGTAGCGTGGTAGTGTTGAGTTCCGCAGGACCAAGGAGTCATGAGTTGATCCGGGGTACCGAGCATTGCATTGTGTGATGGCTTTACTGGCATTGCACACCATCAGGACGTTGATGGAGTGGTATTGCTTGCGGTTGCGATACGGCACCTCCATGGCATGGGGAACCACCAATTCTACGTGGGTGCAGTCGAGGGCACCTATGCAATTTGGCATGCCTGCAAGTGCATGTAAGGCAGCTTTGGTGTCATATATCTCCTGTGGAGTCCGGGGGAGGCATATGTAGTCCCTTCTGTGCTTGAGGAGGGCATCCAGCACTTGGTTGAGTATCCGGGAAAATATTGGCTGTGAAATGCCATGCATGTGCCCCGCTGTATGCTGGTAGGTGCCTGTGGCAAGGAAGTGGAGCACGGACACTACCTTTAGTAGAGGGGGGATGGCAGTGCTGATTTCTATGAGGCTCACTATGTCGGTATGTATCAGGGCCTCTATGGTGGTTATGGTGTCCCAGTCAAGCCGGTACAGGGTGTGGATCTGCTCTGGTGTGAGGTTGAGGGGGGTGGCTCTGATGCGGGGTATTGGGGGCTGCCGGCGTGGTAATGGTGGCTGCACTGGTAGGGCATGCTGGCCCTGTCTCACCCTCCTGGTTCATGCCGGTAATTTACCGGTACCGCCTTGGAGGAAAGGGGAATTACCACCCTATTCCAAGGTTGGCGGGGCGGTAATTCCCCCTTCCCCCATTGCCCTTCCCCATTCCCATTTTTGCCCTATAGGGCATAATGGGAAAGGGGAAGGCGCTAATTACCCGACGTTAAAACCAGGCGTTAAGGAAGGGACCCGCTAAGGGACCTCGTAGTAGGGCAGTAAGAGATTACTGGCACCGGCGCCGGTAATCCCTTACCGCCCACCTCGTAATGAGGCCCAGAGACTTTTGGACAACGTCATTTTTCTTTAGTTTTAGTTTGCTAGGTAGGGAGGGATGTCTTTAGTAGGTTAGGTAAAGATAGGCGTTCATCTAACCCTTTTTCTTTCAATAAAATAGCAAATCTTAAGAAAACTTTACCTTTGTGTCCGTCTCGCATTTCTGACCCCTGACAGCCCCATGTTGAAGACATTTATTCCCACGGATTCAATGCGTATGGGTTGTGAGCTACAAAGAGTAATTACTCTACAGTAGAAAAGTAAATGTTAGTGTGCGCCTGGGCTGTTGAATGCTTCAGGACATGTGTATGGGGCACAAAATTCAATCTCATCACTAACCACAAACCTCTAATACACATGCTAAACCCAAGCAGGACGAAAACATTGACCACCAGACTAGCACGCATAGCAGCAAAATTGAAGGAATATACATATGAAATTGGACACATAGCATGATGGAAGAACGTGCAAGCTGACTGCATGTCAAGACTGCTTCAACAAAGAGAGACAGCAACAACATTCCTAGAAGACGAATGCGTGGTGGCATCAGTAGGAAAATCCCATTGGAGAGAAGAGTCAACCAAGGAGGTCACTATTAAGATAATAACTGAATGGCTAAGGAAAGGATGGCCTAATGAAAAGACCATTCCAGAAGGGCTAAGGCCATATCGGAAAGTAGCAGATGAAATATATGAATCCGCTGGATTACTACTCCGAGGCGATCAGGTCATCCAGCCCGTGGGCATGAGGAAAATAATTCTGTGCACATCCCACTCGGGACATCTGGGGAGCAATATGTGTAAAGACTGGAGGGGGTATTTTTACTCCTGCTCTCCATATGGCAGAGTAGAAGCACAGAGCACCCCAGCCAAGATTTTCTATTTGGTAACGTTGGAGGTGCAATCAAGGCTTAAGCTCTCAGGAGATGATGCAGGCTGGTTCTTAAGTACAGTGTAGTCGCCCAAGCACCCACAAAGGAATGTCCACACACTATGGTAGTGAAAACACAGCTCTTTATATAACTAAGGCTTTGATTATGTATACATACAATGGCACACTTTTTGTTCAGGCAATTCTAAAATGGTAAATATATACAGTCTCTAAGTGTTACCAAAGTTACTTCTTTGAGTCCATTAAAATGCATCAACTGTAGACAGTTTCAAATGATAAACTGAACCAACAATAGACTTGAGGAGGCGGTGCCCGTTGACAATCGGTCGTGGGCGTCCTGCGAAGACGAGGCATACGGTGCACCTCGACGATAGTTTGTTGCCTCAAAAAGTAAATGAAGAACTTTGGCCCAGTAAGGGCGTCGGGAAGTCAGCATCTTTGTGGTCTTCGGGTAGCGGAAAACCCACCGGCGGATTCTCCTCGGTTCAGTGGCGACCTTGATTTTCTCCAGCGGGACAAAGCGGCCGACGGTGATGAGCAAGGGAGTCCTTGATTCAACCGTTGTGGCTCCGGTCAACGAGATTACAGCAATGCTCCGAACCTCAGTCGACGGTGGCGGTCGTCAATGGCCTCGACATTCTGGTGCTTTTCTTCAGATTCCTCAGCGGTCCCCGTCTCCGGTCGGCAGCCTTTCGATGACTGACTACCAGGGAGCCTTGGTGAAGGTTAGCTGGTGCACGATGGTCCGTCGTAGCTCGGATCAGTCCTCGACGGCACCGCAGCTTTCAGATTGCATCGAAGGGAACCAGCAGTTAACCTTCTTCATCCGGCTCGGCTTCAAGATCAAGCATCACGTTTCGACTTCAGCTTCTCAACAATTTCCATCAGTGAGAGGTCCCCAGATTTACTGTTTCGTCTCTCATTCACTCTGCTAGGTCACACTCAGGCAACCAATCATTCAGAAGGGCATTCAGGCAGGCAGCCAATCAAGCACACAGTGCATTCAGGCCATTCTTCTCCATCCAGACACGCACAACAAGGAATGTTGATTGGAGCTCCACACTGCATTCATACCAGTTTCGGGCTGGACTGTCTCAGTCTTTGTGTCACATACCAGAAACCAGACACCCATAACAGAAAGTTTATATTGGTCACACACTCCATTCACCCAGGTCCCACTGCAAGGGTGTACCCACAACATACAGTCACTGGGAAGGCTCCAGCCAGTCTGGCCGGGACCTCCCCACAATACCATATGTGGAACTTCCACCCAACAGCCAGCCAGGGGAAGGGACAGAGTCAGGGCTTCCCAGGACTTTGGGAAAACAAGGTAACAGGCAATAGAAAGCAAAAGACCATAAGGGCCATCTTGTCTCCTATCAGGAATATCAACTAATTCTAATGGCAGGGCTTGGTTTTAAGATGGATTTCTGAACTCTGACCTGGTGGGCAAAGGTTCAGAAGGCCAGCCTAGTTTCTTGGAACAGGGTAACCTTATGGACAAGCCAGACCAATCAAGGTAACTTGGCGGCGGTCAAGACTAGGGGGGTCATTCTGACCCTGGCGGTAAGGGGTTAACGGCACCAGTAAGTATGCTGGTGATGTTAACCCCCTACCGCCGCATTCCGAGGTCCCTTAGCGGGTCCCACCAGGGCCGGCTGGTTTTATCAGCCACCCTTAGCAGGACTCGTTAAGGGACCAGGGAGCTAATAATGGGCCCTCAATTTGTGGGCCCGTTATTAGCTCCTTCCCCATTCCGATTGAGCCCTATGGGGGCTCGAATGGGAATGGGGAATGGTTTTCAGAATGGGGATTTACCGGGTCCTCCAAGGTTGGAATGGCCTGGTAAGTCCCCATTCTGACTACCCGGACCCGAGTTTGGAGGCAGCCATGGCGCTAATAGCAAATTGGCTACCTCCAAACTCAGAATGACCCCCTAGGTTTTAGGAGGAGTGAAGGTGACTGAAAGACCTCAAAGAGCACACAGAGCAAAGGACACTTACAAATCACTCCCAGTCAGGTGTAGATATATTAAAAATACATATACATTTATTTCAAGGCCTTTGTGTTTCAACACACAAATCAAATCAAAGTAATACTACTAAGCCAACACAATCCTATCTACATACATATATACAAGACCAATGGGGTCTAAAGGGTTAATGTATGAAATGGGTCCAAAAACTAAAAGGGAAGGAAACAAGCAGTGCAAATAGTCTTTAGTCCCTTCTGCATCCAACACACTCCTAACTAAGAGGCAGTCCAATCCCTAACAAGAGTGGAGCCTAATGCTCAAATGTACATGCAATGCTGGCGCACACGGTAGTTCAAATAGGCAAAACGGGGTCTCTTCAAGGGTCTGTAGCAGCTCAGGAAGGTGGGTGAGGTGATGAAGAATAGGTTCCCACTATTCGAGGAGGGTCTCCACTTGAGGGCAGAGTTGATTCCAAGAGTTGGGAATAGTTTGCTAGTTTGCACTAGCAGTGGAAAGGAGAGGGGCCCACAGCAGCCACTCGTGTGTAAAAATGGATGGAAGTGTTAGGGGCCACCGGTTAGGGTTGCGATTACTCACTGATCCCCGGCGCACTCGGGACCAAACTTCAGCAGGCGAGTCCACTTCGGTTGCAGGTTCAAGTGCAGCAATTTGGCGGCTCTGCAGCTTTCAGCGATGAAGCTACAACGATGATTCCCAAACAGGACAGTGGCGATTTCTCCACACCTGGTGGATGGATCAGCCAGTTTCACTGCAGCAGGCTTCAGGGGCAAGAGGGGCACAAATGCAGCACACATGCAAAGTTTGTCACCACGGGTAGGTGACACGGTAACCGCGTATACTCTGGTTCGGGCACACTCTCTTTACTCCAGACCTGGGCATGCCAAGTGTATGAAATGCGGCATGAGAGTGCCGTGAACACAGAGCTAGCGACGTACCAAGTTCCTAGGGCCTCCTCCAAAAGGCGGTAGTATCAGGGCAAAGAGTCTGCATAAAATGGTCAGCCCACTGGTTGGCCCAGGGACACTTCCGAGAAGGATTACTAGCAGGGTTTGATGAAGGTGCCTAGAATAGTTGGTCCCACTATTCCAATGGGTCGAAGCATCTTCGCAGACCTTCTAGGACGACCAGATGCAGAGGGGTCCCATGGGACGACAGCAAGCTCAGAGTGCCAAACCTTCCAGCAGGTCACCAGCAGTTCCTCGACTCGGCTTCTTAGTTTCAGGATACCTGGATCCTATCCTTCATTCAGTGAGAACTCCAGAGATTCACATGGTATGGGTGTTTAGGGGCTTCTCTTATCCAAAATCTCCTTCACGCCAAAATGAAGAGGACCCAATGGGAGATCTGCTCACATACAGGCACCCCATACGTGGACCAATCACAGACCACGGTGGTCCCAGGCATTCACAGCACTCCAGACTCTCTGGCACCCAGGATGTGTATTGGGGACAGACATCCCAGCCCACATCCTCGAGGCACACACACTAGGCATGCAGAAGCCTGCAAAAGCTTGGCGTTTCGTGGGAGAATGCATGCCCAAATAAGGTCTGACCCGGGTCGGCTCGACCTGGGGAAGTTGAAGGGGCAAGATGACCAAAGGACAGGACAAAGAACCTCGTGGCATTGCCATTATGGAGCCAGGCCATGTATTCATGGCAACCGCGGTATTTGCAGTTTACCTAGCAGGAAAGAGTTAAAGATACAGAAAATGGTAAGCTGCCACCAGCACTGTCCAAGGCACATCTGCACTTCTCCTAAAAAATCCTTTGATAGTATCTAGGGCCTTTGGAAATGACTAGACCCAAGCGCACGGTACTGCAAGGTACATTGAACACTTGTTACATGTTGCAGAAAAGTTGCAACAGTGGAAAAGGACTAAGGGAAACAAAGTCTCCCAGTACTGACTGTCTATAAGGGCATGTCAGTTTCCCCATAAGAAGTGATGAAAAGCCCAGGGGAGTGCAGCCGAAGGCTGTGCTCCTCTGGTAAAGTCTGACTATGGTGTTCAGACATCAGCAAATAGTTGGGGGGTTCATAACTGGAGGGAAAACTACACATAAATAGGAATCTTTCCTAACACCTGGGTATCCCAAAATGGAGGATACTCAGAGCACCTGTCAAATTCAGCATGGAGCTGCCACCAGCCCATACCCTGCTCTGTGGGCCACACACAGGTGCCCATAAACATACACTAGGGATACAGGGTTGTACCCCCACCCATGGGTGTCATAATGGTATCCCAAGGGTCTGTTCACCAAACCAAAAAGAGGAAGAGCTGCACTGCCAGGAGTCCCACATGGACTCCTGTGCAGAAAATAACACATAACACACATGATAAAAGGACTACAGGACAATGAAATGGAGTCCCTGTGCCTCCAATGCATTTCCAGCATCACAGTCGGCCACCCCCAGACTGAGGTTAGGGTGGTCTAATCTCCCATGAGATTGACACCCTGATTCAGATGGTCAACATAGCTTCTGGAAAGGCCATCAGCATTATCATGATTCTTCCCTATTCTATGCTCAATGGTTAAGTCTAGCCCTGCAGGCTAATGGACCACCTGAGCAGTTTCAGGTTTTCACCCTTCATCTGCATAAGCCATTTTAAGGGCTTATGATCAGTTTGGACCTTGAAGGTAGAGCCCGTAGTGTAGGGCCTAAAACGCCTAAGGCTCCAAACTATGCTAAAACATTATTTTTCAACAGTAGCCCACCTAAGTTCTCTACCCTTGAGTTGTCTACTGATGAATTTGATAGGATGTTCCCTCCCTTTGTCATCTAACTGGGACAAGACAGCTCCAATCCCAATGTTGCAGGCATCAGTTTGAACGATAAAGGGTTTGCTGTAGTCAGGCACACACAACACAGGTGCCCTTCAAGCCAGTAAAGGCCCTCTGACAGTCTTCTGTCCAATTAACCTTCCTCAGTTGTTTGGGTGAAGTTAGAGCTGTCAGAGGAGCAGCTATCGTTCCATAGTCCGCCATGAAGTTACGGTAATACCCAGTGAGGCCCAAAAAGGCGCTCACGTGGGTTTGAGTAGTGGGAGTCTCCTAGTGATGTACATCATGTACCTTACTGTGGAGAGGTTGGATTCGACCTCCTCATACCTCATGACCAAGATACGTGACATTCCCCTGAGCTATCTGGCACTTGATGGCCTTGATGGTGAGGTTAGCCCTTTTCAAGGCCTGCAACACCTTATGCAAGTGAGTCAAATGCTCTTTCCAGGTGGAACTGTAGACAGCAATGTCATCTAAGTAGACTACACAAAAGGCCTCCAGCCCACTGAGCGCATGGTTGACTAATCTTTGGAAGGTGGCAGGTGCATTCTTCAACCCAAAAGGCATGACTCTAAACTGGGAGTCCCTCAGGTGTTGAGAATGCAGTCTTTTCCTTGGCATGGTCCTTCAGAGCTATTGGTCAATAGCCTGAGGTAAGGTCAAAGGTGCTCATAAATTTGGCAGCACCTATGGTGTCCATGAGCTCATCAGCCCTGGGCAATGGCTGCACATCGGTTTTGGTGACAGTATTGCCCCCTCTGTAGTCCACACAGAACCACCAATCCTTGATACCTGCCTGGGAACTTGCCTTGGGGACAAGGACCACTGAACTGGACCAGGGCCTGGTTGAGAATTCAATAACACCCAGATCCAACATCTTGGCAACCTCAGCCTGGATGTGTTTCTTAACAGTGCCTGACATTCGATGGCACGTGCTTTTGACAGGCACACTGTCACCATTGTCAATAGCGTGCCTGTACCACGGGGTGACGCCTGGTGTCAGCGAGAACAGAGGGGCATACTGCGGGAGCAAAGACCTGCAGGCCCTCTGCTGCTCTGGTGTCAGATCTGGAGAGAGATGCACTCCCTCCACTGAGCCATCCTGAGGGTTGCTATGCAGCAAATCCGGAAGGGGCTCACTCTCATCCTCTTCTTGCTCTGAAGCTAGCAAGAGACATGAGACTTCTGCTCGCCTATGGAAAGTCTTGATCCTGTGATTTGTAATATCTCAAAGGCTACCCCAGGGACTCCCATGTCAACCAGATAATTGACTTCACGCATCTTTGAGATTATCCGGAAGGGTTCAGTCCACTTATCTGCCAAAGCTCTAGGCTTGGTAGGTTCCATCCATGTGTGATGCTTTAAGGTCATCTGTGTGATCCTCCGTCTGAGGCCTAACACATGGCAAGACCTGGAGGGGTGGCTTCCAAACCTTCTCTGATCAAAGCACGGGACCCCCTCGCGGTGTACCGGAGGGCACAGCGACCTCTGAATGGGCCCATTGAGTTTCAGAGCTCACCCTACGGCACCTTAAAACGAGATAGCTGCACCTTGAGGAAGATGGGGTGCAGGATTCTCTTACTCCAACACTAATCAATGAGGACAACTCAATGGTTTGGCAAAGGGAAGTCCATTTAATGACAAGTACAAAAAACGGGGAAACAAATGGAAATCACCAGTGTTGCGATCGCCTGTCTCGCTTCAGCTTCCAAATTCTTCATGCAAACAGTAACGTTTATAGCAAATTCTCGTCATCATTGACGTGTAAAACTCAAAGGTTTGACACACAATTCTATTGGCTGGAAAAGGTAACTTAAGAATAGGTGCTATATCTGTATATGGTAACATAGCGTAGGGATTGGATAACTCATATCGGGTGGGCGTCTACGCCCATCCCACTATATCACTCGTGATAGACGTCACTCCATGCACGACGTCTAATGGGTTCTACAAGCTATAGGACCCTAGATTATTTGGTCCATTGTGATTGGGTGGGTGACACCCCTAGGCATAAATCTCCACTTTAATTAGCAGCATGCAGAATGGACACCCAGATGCAAAGTGCCCCAAGATTCACACTGCCTCCCTTCCATCAATCAGTGCCTTTAGGGCTATGTGTCAATTAGTTGGCTAAGGATGGCCTCAAAACTGTAGCTTCTTATCAGGAAATGTTATGGCATCCTCGGGTTCTGGGTGACATCAGACGTTGGTACCTCTTTGCCCTTGGCTGGTCATTTGTCTGTTCATCATGAATCTGCCTCATTTTCCTGTTATTCGTGTATTTGATTCTTCCATAGCCTTGCCACCTGCCTGGGGCCTCTTTATCACAACCTTCACTGGCTGGCTGGTATGGTCCGAAGTTTCGATTCTTGGAAGCTGCCGCTCTCCTCCCTTCCTTAGGTTGACCTTGAATGCCCAGGCATTGAGCTGCTTCTTACTGAGTTTCGATTCCGCTCCTTTCTTCGGCTTTGGCTGGAATATGAATCTTGGCCTTGTTAGTTCCTTGCAGCCTGGGCTTAATTCTGCTTTTACAAAATGGAGTCGCACTTGCATATTGTGCTTCATTGAGGTAGATATATAGTTGGCGCTTGCCGCTCTATTCTTCTACTAAGCGTTGCAAGCAGTACCGTTTACTTAGCATCTTGCGTTCCGAGCCTATTTACATGCATTCAGCCAGTTGCATAATTCGATCATGGTTACGCTCTTCGTGCCGCAACATTGTATCTTCTTATAAGTCTATTACATCAACATTCTTTGCATTTTCGCCCTTGTGTGTCATTTTTTGATCGTCGTTTATGTTTATTTGCACGTCTGTCTGGCTCTTATGTAATCACCAATTGCCTTCCATTAAGGCTCTGTGTGCCTCTTAGGGGACTGTCTGTAAGTAGTCTAAATTTGTGTCAGCTGCTGGTATGGTTGTCTCAATGGATATTGTGCTGCCCACGGTTGTCTGGTGATTGGTGCTTCAATAGGTATACAGGTTCTTCTGATGGGTATTGGGCAGAGCCCCACTGTGGCTCTCTGTTGATTTATTTGCTCCTTATACGTCACATACCTTGGCGAGTATGCTTCAGGCACCTCAAAATGGGGGGCTGGGGTGCAGGCCTATCTGGGAACTCCTCTACACTCCCCCCTCTGGTCTGTTTATCGAACACTTCTGCTTCTATCTTTAGATTCGTCTTACATGGCTCTTCTGTATCTTGTTCATCGTCTTCTGGGTTTGTACATGATGGTGTGAATGTGCATTTCTTTGGGGTCCATATCTTTATCACTCCCTTCAAGCTTCCCGCTGCTTTTACATGTTTGTCTTTGTTCCAGGTCATAAGCTGACATTGTCCATTTGGGCTGCAATAGATCCATTTTCCTTCGTACCTTTGTTGTTTTCTGGGATACACAAACTTTGTTCCTTCTTGCGCAAATTCGCTAGCCCTCACACAGTCTCTGATTTGTTCATCAGTCAGGTCTCTGGGCTTCCATCCTGGTTAAACATCGGCCATGATCTTCAACCCAATAGCTTTCTTCGCAGTTTTCTGGCATTGTGTGATGATTATTTTGATAACACAAAATCCTAATAGTATCATCATTAGCAGGTCTCCCAGAAACTTGAATATGTCCGCCATCCATTGTGGGACCCAAGATAATAATGCTCTGAACCAGCTGTCATCATCTACTCCATCAGTTTCATAAGTCATCTGGTTTTGCAGGTTTGTCAGCATACTTATGGCTTCTGTTAAGGTTCAATTTTCTTCATCATGCGAAGGTGTAAATGTGCAACATGATTCTCCGATTTTTGCGCAAACACCTCCATCCATCGCTGTGATCATGTCAAGTACATATCTGTTCTGCAGGGTCATCAGGGATTGCTCTTAATTCTTCTTTGATTGCGTTGAATCCTTTTATGGTGGTGTTGATGGTATGCAATAACTCCCATCTGGTTATCTGCAACCATTTCGTATTTACTCCAATTTGGGTGTGTGGCAAGAGCATTGTTGTGAATACTGATGAGGTGAGGCTGAACAGCCTGTGCTCATAAGGTATCGCATAAAATGCTTCTTCTAATTTTGCAGAAAAGTAATTCTCCCTCTTCATTCGGGATACCAGTTCCACAGACCTCCTTTTCCTTAGGTGAGCATCTGCTTTCGGGAAACTGTCAATACTCAGGTCACTCTTTGGGATCACTAGTGCAGGAGCATGGACATTCACCATTGTGCATATGCCTCCCCAATTTCTCGGCAGTCTTATGTATGCCTTGGATCCACACGCCCAGTAATGATCCATAATCACTGCGGTTACTTGCGTCATTCCTGGAGCTTTGAAAATCCATCCGCAGTTCTGATTTTCCCCCATCTTTCTCGTACCATTGTTTCTGAAGCATAATTTTGGGCTCGCCAGTGGTACTATCTGTAGGGGATCTCCTCTGTCCTCGACCCATGTTAGTAATTTCACCAACTTTGGCCATAGAGGATTGCACAATTTTTGTGAGTTTTCTATTGCTTCCTTGCAGGCTCCAAGGACCATCCATGATCGGCATATCAATACTCCTGCTTCCCATCCATCTGGGGGTAGCACTGTTCCTCAGATCTGAATTTGGCCTCTGTTCTTCCAAATTTTAGCTTCTTCTGGAGTTTTTTCTCAAACGTTCAGTCTCGGGTTAACCTCCCATCTAGTTCCTGCTCCTTTTGCTTCTGGTTTTGCATACCTGATCACGTGGTTCCTGGTATGAGCTCGGTTTCTTGTCTTAATGTCCTGGACATAATCATCTCCATCGGGATATGCTGTTTTTGTTGCCCATATCAGTGAGGCATCTTTTCCCATGAACTGTCCTCTGGTGTTACACATTGCTACGTGCGACAATCAGTGTGCTGTTGTGACATCAATTTCAACAGCCATGAAGATCTTGGATTTTTCCATGCTGTACGGTAGGAGTGCCAGACGTAGCACTCTCCTTCAGCTTTTCTTCTTCCGACCTCTTTCATGTGTTGGTACCAAATGTTGTTTCCTAGATGTGCTGTGCTGTCCAGGTAATCGTTTAGTTTGCTGCTATCTTTGTGTGGGCTTCTCTTGATTCTTAGTGTCTTTTTGTAGTTAGCTATAACTACATCTCTAAACGCGTTGATGTGGCTTTTCCTTGCTGGAGGATTCTCAGGTATTCTGGTCGGTGTAGCAGGCTTCATTATCTGTATCTCTGTGTTAGGAGAAGGTTTTGCGGCTCTTTTCCTCTCTTCTTGTATTCGCTCATAGAGCTCCTTCAACCACCACCTGTGTACCATCTGTCCAACGTATGGCTGCGTCTTGGGCCTGGTGCTTGTTTCTTGTGTTGGAACTGGTGTGCTTATCACTGCAGTCTCTGTGGTTCTGTTTTTCAATTCCTCATGTATTCTCTTTGCTCTGGTTATAAACGGGAATAAATGATCTATCAGCATTTGTGTCTTCGCAGTGACTTCTCTCGTAGACGCTTCTGTCTTCTTGAGGGCTTTTGCTATATCTTCTTTAGTTGGTCTTTCACTTGCTTCTTTTCAGTTACCTTTATTGTTTTCGGGGACTGGTTGTTTGGTGGGCAGTCTCGTAATTTCTGTTGCCATCGTTCGAGGTTCTGCAGCCATTGACACTTGCCCTTGTTCGTGTGCATTCAGTGTTTGTGCGTGTGTAGTGGTCAGTGCTACATTTTCATTCATTCCGCGCTGACCCTGTCTCCAGCTTTTCTCTTCATGCGTTACCTCAAGTTTGTATGAATCGCTACTAATTACATTCAATTTTAGTTTGTTTACCATACCACAATTTGCAGCATTTTCTTCTGGGGAAGTGGGGGCACCCCTCCGTCTGTGGGAGGACTAGGTTACTGTTCTGGGCCCCCATTTCAATCATATCTATTGTTAGAGTTCTATTCTTTTAATTTACTCCATTATTGTCCTTCAGAAAATTTGCAACATAAAGTGTCTTGTGCTTCGTGAGTGTCCCCCCTCTTGAGGGTGACAATTGTCTCTGGTTATGGGATGCAGTTCCCTTGCTAGACTATGGGAAAAAGATTAGACTATCCCCTTTGGTGAGTCATATTCATTGAGCATATTCAAAATAGGTAAGTTCCCAATGCACTCCCCAAATCTGCTTCACTCCTGAGGACATGCTGGAACCTGTTCAATGTGGGCAAATGGAAAAGTGGTATCACTTAAAAGTAAACAAAAATAAAATTAAAATTAAAAATAAAAATTAAAAATGAAACAAAGCAGTGAAGTTCTCTTCTCTGCTCTTCTCGATCTGTCCCTCGGCGCAAAGATGAAGAACTGTGTCTCTGTCTCTTGGATCTGTCCCTCGGTGGAAAGATGAAGAACTGTGTCTCTGTCTCTTGGATCTGTCCCTCGGCGGAAAGATGAAGAACTGTGTCTCTGTCTCTTGGATCTGTCCCTCGGCAGAAGGTTTCACTGGAATCTCCGTAGATATTCTCGCTGAAAGTTGGACAGCTCCACCTGGAGCATGATCCCGTGGAGGAGTGTTCCCATGTGTGCAACATTAGCTGGATCTCTGATGAAGGTGATGAGGTCAACCTCGGCAGGTCTCCCCACCATTTCAGGATAGTCAGTGACTAGACGGAATAGGCCATTGTGAGCCAGCCTCCTATCCTCGGGTGACAGGGACATTGTCCTGCTTTGCTGGTTTTCGAGATCATAGGCCTTTCTTTTGACGTGAACAGTCTTTACACTTTCCTGCTGCGTGGATTGCCACTACGTAGTTGAGCTTGGTCCACAGTTGGTTCAAATGATCAGTGTTTCTTGGGTCTCTAATGTAGGTTAGTGTGTCCGTGATACTGCCAGCTAGTCCTGGGTACTACTCTATGATACGAAAGAAAAGCGTATAAGTGAGTTTGTCAATGATTACCTGTGGTGGAAGCATTTGTGTCCTTATCACTGTGTTCGGGTAATTCCGCGAAGGCTTCCGCGATGACAGTCAGTAGTTGCCAGATTACTTTCTTGTTGGCAGGATCTTGAATAAAGTCTGTGACACTGGCGACTCTCCCTATGAGTGACGGATATGAAATTACCACTAACTGGAAGTAGGTGAGTACATCCCATGTGAGATTTCTGCTGGGAGATACCATGGGATCTGCAAAACAAAGTCTTGGTGTCGGCTGCTTCAGGACACTGTTTTAGGCTTTCAAAGAAAAAAAGTCTTTTGCTCACAGTCTATCAAAATCTGGTTTTCAAATAATGCTTAGGTATGACTTGATTCAAGGGTTCATATTATCAGTGTGTAGTGGCTTAGATGTGCAGTTCTCTTCTTCACCCTGCAACTAAGATGCTCTGAGTGTCCATTATGTCCTTATCCCCTTTTTTGCTTAGAGGAACTGTCCAGTTTAAAGCCACAATTTTCAAACAGAGTTCATTTTGTCTTGGCTTTGCTGCTCATGCGTCCTTCTTCCTCGTCATGGATCTCGTCTGCACGTGTTGAGGTTCTTCCCCGTTGTCTGGGATCTTCGCAGTGGGGTGCAACTAGAGGGATCTTACCAAAATAGGGTTTAATGTCATTAAGGAAGATCCATGCTCTCCTGTCTTGTAGTTTGACGGCTGAGGGAGTGCAGTCTTCTATGATGAACGGGCCGTTGAATCTTGGCTCATCCCACCTTTTTCTTGTGTGGTTTCTTACCAACACGGCATCACCAGGGAAGATGATTGGCGCACATTGACCTTGAACTGCGTCTGTTCCAGTACCTCCTGCTGGGTCTTGTGTTGTGTTGCACCCTTTTCGGCATCGCTGTACTTGGTCTGAAACGATAAGAAGGCTTGATGTCATGCACTTCAGGTATTCCGATAATTTGGTTCCCAGGACCTCTCGGGTTGACTGGGCATCACATCTAGCTCTATTTCGTGGGGTAAGGGTGGTGTTCATTCTCCTTCCTGTAACTATCTCGTGCGGCGTAAGATGATGGTCGGAGACTGGTTGGTTCCGAAGAGCATGCAATGCCAGTGGTAGACAATGCAGCCATCCTCTCATTAGAGTAAGCTTGAACTTGGCTATCCTCTCCTTTAACAAGCCGTTGAGCCTCTCACAAATACCGTTACCTTCCGGATGATACGCCGACGAGAACTTGTGCTTTATACCAAGCAACAAGCTGATCTGTTCAAAAACCGCGTTGACAACCTCATCACCTCACACACCCCCATCTAGGGAACACTTCCCTCACCAGGAATTTGGCAGCACAGGTTGAGTCTGGGTGTGTACATGGACCTGCTTCTATACATCTAGAGAATGGACACACCACTACAATTAAGTACCTGTACCCGTTACACACTTGAATCATATCGACGTAATCGATATGTAAGTGATGAAATGGCCCATTTGGCCGGGGGAGGATTCCTCTCACTACTTTTAATGTGTGCCCAGCGGTGAATTGCTGGCAGACTATGCAGTTCACCATGAAGAATGCAACATGCTCCGCTAAATACGGTATAAACCAGTCCTCTGGGAGTGTTGCAGCAAAATGTTCATTTGTCATATGAAATGGGTAGTGCAGCTGTTCCAATGCTATATTCAATAGGGCTATCGGCATGACTGGTTTGCCAGTGCTGACTTGCCGCCACAACCCATCTTAGGGGTTTAAAGAACACCCTTGATGATTCCACAGGTTCTTTTCGTCCTGCGGTGCCTCCCCTTGAAGATCCATCAGTTGAGTCTGCCCCATATTACTATAGGCCTCTGGTGTGGCTTGAGCTATCATCATTCGTTCATGGTTGTGTGCCACTTCTACTTCCATGATAGTCTCACTTTTGGATGCCATACGCTTGGCTTCTGTGTCTGCTGCGTGATTTCCGTGCGACACAAAATCTGTCCCGTGAGTATGGGCGGCGCATTTCATGACCGCTATGCCCACTGAGAGCTGTAGTGCCTTGATCAGCCTGTCTAATAAGGCTGCATGCTGCACTGACGTGCCGTCTACTCGGAGGTAGCCCCTCCTTTTCCAGCGTGCTAAGCCTGCGTGCACTGTCGACATCACATAGGCGGAGTCACTGTATACCGTTACTTCCTGGTCTGCATGATTCTCAATGGCGAGTATCAACGCCAATAACTCTGCAGCCTGTGCTGAATAATGAGATGTATTCGTGCACTGACGAGTGTCTGAAATTCTCGGTTTGCTATGTGCTTCATTACGGCAACGCCTGTATATCTTTGTCCGTCTTCTAGGTCGATTCTCGAAGAACCGTCAATGAAAATGATCTCACCACCCGCCAGGGCATTTTCTTTCACCCTGGGAATTTCATCATAGAATTCTTCGTAGTTTGCGCAGTCATGTATCGGCTCACCCTCTGTGACTGGCTCAGCTATGAATGTAGCTGGGTTCACTGTTTTACATCGAACTATTTTGATCGATGGATTTGATATGATCACCTCATAGGCAGAGGCCCTTTGCGATGTCAATGTACCCTTTGGTTTCTCCAAGATGGCGAATAATGAGTGCTCAACGTATAATGTCATGGAGCATCCCATTACAATATTTGTCGCCTTCTCTATGGCGAACGCTTCGGCAGCTAAGCTTTGTTCGCATAGCAAGTGGCCTCTCATTACTGGGTCCAGGTTCCCACTGTAGTATGCCAGGGGCTTGTACCCCAACGAGGTTCTTTGGGCGAGCACTGCCGTCATAACTCTGCCATCTGTGTGCGAGAACAGGTAAAATTCCTCTGCATAGTTCGTATCCCGAGAACTGGAGCCGTGCAGATTGCTCTTTTGAGTTCTGCAAACCCTTTTTCCATTGCTTCAGTCCATTCAATGTTTTCTTTAGTCGCTTGGGCCTTCTTTAGGGCCTGGAGTAAGGGCTTGGTATACGAGCTGTAGTCGAAGACCCATGCCCTAACATAATTGCACAGGCCTAGGAAGCTCTGCATTTGCTTTATCGTGAGCGGCTTAGCTGTGTTCATGATAGCTTCCGCCTTTTCTGGGGTGACCCTTTTGCCCTCATGCGAGATTAGCTGGCCTATGTATAGCACCTCTTGTTGACAGTATTGTAACTTTTCCTTGTCAACCTTACATCCTTTCTCTGCCAGTATGGTCAATAGCTGGATTGAATCACGCCTGCATTGCTCTTCAGTGGTGCTGCAGATCAGAATGTCATCCACATTCTGCAAAACAACACTGCCTACTGCAATGTTGCTTAGGTCCATTTGCAGGACTGTTAAAAATGGACGGGGACTCACAATACCCTTGTGGCAATCTCGTGCTCATCGGGCGCATTTGTCTGAATGTGAATGACGTCAGATCTTGCGAGTCACGGTGTAACATGATTGAGAAAAAAGCATTTTTCAAATCAATCACCGTGAAGTATTTTGCCTCGGTCGGTATGTTACACAAGATTGTAGATGGATTAGGGACTATAGGGAACTCAGCTTCAACAATATCGTTTAATGCTCTTAAACCTTGGATTAAACGCCATGACCCTCCCTTTGATTTCTTGATGGGGTAAATCACCGTAGTACAGGGTGATTCTGATGTCACTAGGATGCCTTGTTCCATCATGGCGGCAATTGTCTTCGCGATCCCTTCATCCGCTTCTCTGAACATGGGATATTGTCACACTCTTGGTAAAATTGCTCCTGGTTTTAGTTTAATTTTAACTTCTCCTACCCCTTTCAAGAGGCCTACATCATAGGGTCCTGTGGTCCATACTGAGACAGGCACCTGGGCCATATCGTCGTCAAAGTATGCAGGGGATCAGCGCCAACATCATTCTCTGAGGCACTTCTCGTTTGATTATTTTGACCCAGAATATGAGACTTACTTCCACCTTGATCTCTTCTAAGTCAGGGTGGTCTTCGAACAGATAGTCATCTGTTACGTCAGTCACTCGGTACCCTTCTTCAATGGCGATAATCGCACACCATTGTCTGCCTTCGTCGTCAAACCCTTCGACCATTACTACTTTCTCTCGCACTGCTGCAATATGTATCGTTAAGGTAAATATTTGTCCCTCTTCTTCATGCATAGGTATTCTTGGCCTGAATAGGAACTCCTCAAGGGTTCTCTTAGTTCTATCTGTGAGGCCTGGCAATCCAGCCATAAGCACCCGCCCACCATATGCGAAGACATCTGGTTCTAATGGTATAGCTCTCATGGCTATGCGTCCGGAGTATGCTCTGATCATTTCGCACACATTAGAATAATGCATTCCTGGAGTGGATCATACTATGCCCTCCTCTGTGAACGATATAGTCATATTCATCTTTGTCATTAAGTCCCGACCTAAAATGTTTACTGAGGTCTGATGTGAATATAGTAAAGGCACATTCATCTCACAATCTCCTACAGAGACTGGGAGATTGTCCATAAAGGGAACTCTGCTATGAGCTCCTGTAAAACTCTGAGTATCTATGGCCTGGCCGGACAAGGAAAACCTGCCTTCTTGTATGCACGAGCGTGTTGCACCCATATCAACTAAGAAGGAATATTCTTTCCCCCCTATGACGACCTTTACCCTTGGTTCCCTGTTAGGGTCTGGTGTCACTGATAGGATAGAGCACATCAGAGTTCCCAGTGAGCTGTCCTATTTCATGTACATGTTCGGTCCACTGTATGCTTGTGGATTTTCTCCATTCCCAGGGTTTCCTCCCCTACCAGAGTTTTTGCCCTGAGATATTTGTGGTGGTGCCTGCTGGGATTGCCCTTGTGGCAGATTCCCCATGTTCGAGGGTTGAACCCCTTGTTGCGTACCTTGCTGCAAGCCTGGTGCTTGCTTTTGCACTGTTTGATTCTATGCACCACTCTGTTGTGGGATAGCAGGCGGATTCACCGTGCCTTCTCCCATTCCTTGTCCATTTTGCCAGGTTCCTTGGCTTCTGCACGCGTGTGCCACATGCCCTGTCATACCACATAGCCAACATACTGGCGGTGGTCGGGCTATCTGTCCATATGACATATCTGGATTGCCCATCTGTACGTTTTGAAAGCCTCCTTGATTATTCTGTAAACCTCCCTGATTACTCTGCCATCCTCTTCCTCTGAATCCCCTTCCCGTCTGGTAAAATCCTGCATTACCCTGGTTATTCTGCAACGGGTTAGTCGCCTGTTATATGTTCTGTTTCGCTGGGCTTGTCAGTTTGGCTCCTTCGAGAGCATACTTTGAGAGTTTCTTTTGCACCAGCTTTGCTTCCTCACCCTTACGAGTTGCCTCCTTTTTTCCAATTCTTTTCTTGCAACAATCTACAGTAATGTGCAATAGTCAACTGTATTTCGGCCCATGGTTTAGCCTCTACTCCTACCAATTTCTTGAGATGTTTCTGCACCGGTTCTGGTAACCCTTGGCACAATATATGGTAGAATACAGGGATAGATTTCGCCCAAGATTCATGTATTTCGAGCACCCATGCATCTTGAAAATTCTGGATATAAATCAACGGATCTTCTGACTCTTTCATTTTTCGAGTCATTATAGCTCCCATATCAGAAGCGTCTTGGTACAATACTCATAGCGCTTTCCACACCGCTGCTCTACAATTATTAAATGGCACTCCATCATGGGTAGTGTTAATTATGGTTACACCAGGGTACCCAGCTTGTTTCCATACATCGTCTGCTCTTTCACCAAGTATGGCGATTAGGAGGCCCTTAATGTCCCCTATAGCTAACGTGACACCCCCTGTCATTTTTTCTAACTTGTGTATCCACTTCCGGGCTCCAGATGCGAAACATTGGAAGCTTGTTTTTCAGGTTTTCTCTGTCAATGTGTGGCCATGGAATATATTGTGGTCTTACTCCTCCCTTTTCTAGTAGCGGGAATTGGAATGCGCAGTCCTCCTTCTCTTTCCTCATAGCTCTCCCGTCTATTGCTGGAGTAGCATTCCCGCATCGCCGTCTACCTGGCAATGTCCTCAATCTGTCTACATAGGCAGGTGCTGACACCCCTCTCTGACCATGGGGTGTTCCTTCATGTCGGCCAGGCTGCGTGGCAGACTCTGATGCCCTAGATGCAGACTCACTGGCGTCTGACCATCATACCTCTTTGTCCCTTGGGAGCCGCTTCTCACACCGTCTCCCTTCTTCATGTGCCTTGTCCTCCGTCTCCTCACCGGAGTCGGACACTGATTGTTCCCAGTTCACGCAACTTCTTGCGTCATCATCCGTTCTACTAATTTCTAGTCCGTCCAAAGACAGTCTCCTGCTCCCGCTACTTCGAGTGATATCCTCGGTGTCATAAAGCTGAGTGCTTTCCAAGCGCTCGTCTTCCCCCTCTTCTTGAGATATTCGCCCTAACCCCATCTCATCATATATCTTATCGATCGTTTCTCCGATGCTTCTGCTGTCAAAGTCATCTTCAATATTTGCTCTACTTGAGCCTGGTACTGAGTCGTACGCAGGAAAGAATTCTTCAATATCTTCCCATTATACAACAGGATTGGGTTTTTTAACTTCCCGCTCCAAATATGTAAAATCACGTGCCCTCTGTCTATGCTTACATTCTATATCATCGTCAACTTCTTTGTGCTTTCTTGAATCTTCTCTAGTCTTATCTTCTCTTCTCCTTTCATTTCTACGATCGTTTGCCCTTCTAACTTCCTCATCTTCCTGATTCCTTATTCTCTTTTCACGTACTCTTTGCTCTTCTTCTAAACTTCCCTGATTCTGTCTGTACTGGTCATAGGCTGCCTTCTGTTTGCGAACGAGCTGTTGTTCTTGCTCTTAGCAATATAGCTGTTCTCGCCTCAGCCTATCTTTCCTTTTTATTCTTTTGTCCCTTATTTTCTTTTCTTTTTCCTTTTCTCATCTCTGTACCTCATCAGACCTCTCTCTCGGTCTCACATCATCACTTCCTTTACCATCGAGTTTCAATAATATCTGTCCTCCCATCCATTCCTCTTTTGAGAATGCTATCAGTTCTGTCTTCACTTCCTTTCCGTTTCTTTCTCTCTCTCTCTTTATCGAGAGGTGCACTAATCTGTGCCTGGTCCTTTCTTTCATCATCGCGTCTCTCCCTGTCCCTCGGGACTGCAGAGGTAAGATTAATTTCCTGCTCCTTCTCCTTGATTTCGTCACTACCGTACGAAGGTGACTCATATGCAGGAATACTATTTCCCATAGCTGCCTTTAGCTCTCTTAGCGGGTAGAGACCCTCTGACTTACTTCCCTCGATCTCTGGCTCAGGTGGGGCTGGTGGCGCGGTAGGCGTCTCACCCCCCTCCGTGCATACGTTTAATATCCAGTCTGCGGGTGGCTCTTCCTCCTTCGGCTGCTCGAACATTTTCCAAAGTTCAAGAACAGCAAGACGTTTCTCTGGATTTTTACCTGTATATGTGGCATGTAAATAAGTCGTCATGTGCTGTAAAATGGCTTTAGACAAAGACCCGTTCTGTGGCCACGGCATAAACATCTTGTGGGCAGTACCCTTAACCCACTCTGCACTATACCTCTTAAGCTTGGGTGCATGTTTAGGCAATTGCTTACATAAGTGGGCAAGTGGGGTTAGCTCTTCCATGCTTGTACTCTGGTTCTAGCAATACTTTCATGCACTTTCACCACTCCCAACAATATGAGCGAGCACCAATACCGCTAGCTCCAATCCAATCTTTTCTCGTCAACATTTTATACCATTAATTTGCTTCAAGAACATCAATCTGTGTGCGATTCCCTCTCAGTTACAGAATTAACAATGACTGGTGTCAAGATATACTTGATAGTTTTTGTAAAGAAACGCAGCTCCACCAAGCTAAAATCAAGGAAAAAATCATATCACAATCTCTAGTTGAAGATACCCTGACCCCAATATTGAGAGGACATGATCAAGAGATAGAACCCTTCTCTTTTACTAAAATGTCAGAACAGGAGATCATGGCAATTATAGAAGGGCTCAAACCAACATGGTGCAAGGGGATATATTCCCCTCTACACTTTTTTAAAGAATTTGCTTCCTTCCTCACACCATGGGTTACGGAACTTGTAAATCGTTCGTTTGATGAGGCAGTCATTCCTAATGCTATTAAAGAGGCCTGGATCACTCCACTTCTGAAGAAGGATAATCTGGATCCCAGGGCTCCAGAAAACTATCGACCCATTACCAACGTTCCGTTTATTCTTAAGATTCTTGACAAAATTGCATACATTCAATTCCAAAAATTTGTTGAAACTAATAAGATCTTGGCTAATGAACAGTCTGGTGTTAGAATCAATCATGGAACAGAGACAGTGCTCCTGGATCTGAAGGCCAGTATTATAGAAATTATAGAGGAAGGTAGTCCTGCTCTTTTGCTTTTGCTAGACGTATCCTCTGTATTTGATTTAGTTGATCATAATCTCCTGGCAGACAGACTTCTGAATATAGGCCACTGCTCTCCTGGAGCAGTATTATGGCTAAAATATTTTCTTGGTCCTAGAAGCGCTTGTGTAGCTAAGGGCTCCTCGAAATCCAAGAAAGTTCCTGTTGAGTGTGGTCTCCCCCAGGGATCATGCCTGTCACCATTACTGTTTAATATATTTATTAAATGCCTATGTGATATGCTAAAATCCATGGGCATACTATTTGCAAACTACGCCGATGACACCCAGATAGTTATTAAACTATCTGGGGTCTATAAAGATGATCTTGCAATTGTTAATCGAATCTATGAAGCAATCCAGAAATGAATGGCCCTAAATTCTCTTGCTCTTAATGACAATAAAACAGAGCTGTTGATCATCAGCACACCCCATAGGCTGAAAAAAACTAGACAACTCTTACAGGACCTTTGAGATAGATGGCAACAAGATTGCTGTATCTGAATATGTAAAAACCCTTGGAGTGTTCTTTGATGCCCACGTGACCTTTCAAAAGCACTTGGCCTATCTTAAATGATCCTGTGCTTTCCTTACACATCTTCTTTGGCAAATACGTCCCTATTTGTCTGAAGCAAATAGAGCATCAATCGCAGCTGCGATTGTAAATACTAAACTGGACTACTGTAATAGTCTCTTTATTGGCACTACCAAATCCAATATAAAGAGTCTTCAAACAATTCAAAATGGAGCAGTTCGGGCGGTGTGTGGATTGAGTTGTCAATTCCACATTACAGAACACCGAAAAAGACTACACTGGCTCTCTATTGAGCAACGACTGAACTTTAAGGGACTAGTCATAGGGCCTCATTACACGTTGTGCGGTAAAAATTGGAATTTACCGGCATGGCGTAATTAGCGTGTCCGCCCTCGCAAGAGGCCGCCATTTGCATGCCATTACGAGTTCGCGGGCACGAGCATAGCGCCATGCCGGTAATGATCCTACCGCCATGCCGCAAAAGTCCCCAAAAAGTCCCTTAACGGCATCGTCGAAAGCGCTGTTAGCACTTCCGACCTGGCGCCACATGCAAATAGCGGTCACCGCAATTAGCGGACATCGCCATGCAGAACCGGAAATAGCGTCATCGCACAGGAACGGGAAACAGCACGGCGGCCTTCTTTAAAAACACAATCCATTGCCATCCTCCTTATCCAGGACACCTTACCAGGAAACACGTTCGGAAATCCTTCCAGGACACTGTAAAGATGCCCAAGGCCGTGAAAAAATCGTCAGAGCGGCAACGCAAGGAGAAATTCAGCAAGGAGGAGCTCATAATGCTCACTCAGACACTAGCAGAAAATGCACAGGTGGTCTTCTGCAACGACATGCGGCGGGAGACCATCCGGAAGGAGAAGGCCATCTGGGAAGAGGTAGCCCACAAGGTCAGCGCGGTAGGCACCACCACCCGCACAGTTAAAGACTGCCGAAAGAGGTGGGACGACCTCAGGCTACGTGTAAGGAACATCCTATCGGTAAACCGCAACCTGGCTACGGGCACAGGAGGAGGCAGCGAATCGCCGATTAAGCTCAGTGAGTGGGAGGAGACCTGTGCATCGACAATCGGCGTGGAATTCATCGAGGGAGTTGGACAAATGGAGCATGGCGCGGCCATTTCGTCTGATGGAGGTGAGTATATGCATCAAAACAATGCACAGTGAAGTGTGATGGTCCCCCCAATCATGTGTCCATATGAATGCCGTGGATCCAGCCACAAACAAACATGCATGCATCACCACATACCCTTTCAACACAGAGCCATTCATGCATGACCCACCCAACATCCCCATTACCTGCATCCACACTAAAGAGCCCTAAATGCATAGAACGGCATGACGTATTCATTCAGCATAAGGCAGGTCGACCCATGAATGATGATTTTCCCCATTTCTCGCCCGTACAGGTTCACACACAGAAACTGAGGAGGCACGCACTTCCACACCTGCTCCTACATCCAGCAAAAAACCCAGGAGGGATGCCATAGGAGACACCGCCACATCCTCAAGGGCAGCCAGGAGGAGTGACCATGACCACAGGGACAAAGGCAGCAGGAGCACCAGTTGCACGCAGCCACAGGCCATGCCTACTGCCGTCGTGGCACCCACGGGAGTGTGTCTCCCAGCAAGTGAAGGCAGCATTGAGGGAATGCACTCTGCTGCCACCAGCTCAACGGGTGAGGCAGCAGCCACTGCCCCACTTTTGGATGAGGAGGAAGCACCTGGCATTGAGGATCTAAGCCAGAGCCCCAGACCAACACGCCCCTTACTGGCAAGCCCGAGGTTGTCATCAGGTCCGGGTAGCCAAGGAAAATCACCCACCCCCACCCTTGAAGGGCCATGGAGCCCCCAGGTATTCTCACCTGATGCAAGTGCCATGGATCCTGGCACATCATCCATCCCACCAGCACCCACCATGCCTCATGACCTATCATCCATCTTTCAGAGGCAGACCGAGATGACTGGTCTAGTAGGGCAGCATGTGGCTGAGACAGGCCGCCTGAGGGAGGACATCGGTACATTTGCACAGCAGACGAGGGAGGCCATGGAGGCATGCACCAACAGAATCTGCAATGAAATGGCCCAACTCAGGGAGGCAATGAACTGCATAGCAGACGCAATTGAGTGCCGATGCCCACTCCCAACCCAGGATGAACCGGGGCCAACCTCCTCTGGGAGTTCACGGCAAAGTAGCCCCCTACGCCGGTCTCTGCGCAACCTGCGGCGCACCACTTCACAACCACCAGATGACGGAGCAGGCACTGGCAATTAGGGCCAGCAAGGACTGGGTGCCACATGTGGAGAAGGACACATTCACGCCATGAGGCTCACATGGGGGTGTTGTGGGGGAGGGGGGAAGGGTGATTTTGGGAGTGTTGTGGGGGGAGGGAGTTAAGGGTGATTTTGGGAGTGTTGTGGGGGGAGGGGGGTAAGGGTGATTTTGGGAGTGTTGTGGGGGGAGGGGGGTAAGGGTGTTTTCACAGTTGGGGCCCTGCACTTATTGTTGTATTTTGTTCACAATACACTGTTTGAAAGTTTACACTGGCTTGGTATTCATCATTGTGTGTGTGTACTGTATTGGGGAGATGGTTCTTTGTGGGACTGACCACATGCATCAGGGCAGTAATACCCATCTTTATCCATTACAGTCATACCTTGTATACATGCAATCTGATGCATCAGATGTTGATGCACATCGTGTCCTGCCTGGACATTGCCACTTGCATGTCCCTGCGGGCCTTTTGAGCCATCCTCATCACCATCCACATCATCCTCAGCTTGTGCTTGCATGTCAGGTGGCATAGTCACATTCCGCCTGATGTAATTTCAGTCCGCAACACACATGCCATGGTTTACTTCGGCTCTTTGACATGGCCGTACAGGAGGGCTTCACCCAGCACGTTTAGGGACCGGTGCTGTGTTTTGTAGAGGCCGGATGCCTGCTGCATCACAGCGCAGGTACGGCTATGTGCAATTTTCTTGTCCTCTTCCTGCTGGATCTCTGGTATTTCTAGGTGCCCTGCTGGTGCTTGCTGCGCTTGTCTTGCCCTACTCCTACTCCTCCTGCGTCTCCTCTGTGCTTCGTGTTGTTGATGGTGCCGCACTACAATCACATCCTCCAGCCCATGTAATGCGGGCAGTATTGGAAGCATTTTTGTGTGGGAAGGGGTGTGGGAAGGGGTGTGGTGTGCCCTTTTGTGCTGCCACATTCTCCACCCCCTACACCTGTGCTGGATGTGGCCACCTGTGGCAGGTGGACTGCTCAGGTCTCTTAATGGGTGGTTCGTGATGCCGGTATTAGCGCCATTGCGGTAGGGTGTTTTGGGGGCTTTACCATGCCGCTATTACCATGTCCGCCTACCTTGTGATGGGATGCTATTTTCGACATGTCGCTATTTCCGACCTGGGGGTCGCGCGCCCACGGACTTGCCGCTATTAGTGCCACCGTACTTAACGATGGCGCTAATAGAGGCAAGTCCGGGTCGTAATTGGATAGGAAATTTAGCGTTGCCGGTATTCACTTACCGGTAATGTTATTTCCTTACCGCCGTCCGTGTAATGAGGCCCATAGTCTTTAAATGTATATTAGGTAGTGCCCCAGAATATCTCAAGGCAAGATTAAAAATGGTAACACCCAAACGTAGCTTACGTTCAAATAGTCAGATGCTGTTATTTCAACCACGCGCGATCACAAAAAAACTAGGCAGAGCAAGTTTTGCAACCTGGGGCCCAAGAAATTGGAATGTAATTCCAATTTATCTGAAACAATTTGCAATGCTGCATCAGTTTAGGAAACGGCTGAAGACGTTCCTGTTTGAAGGATAAAAAAAAAAAAAGAAGAAAGAAACTGACATATGATCCCAAAAATAAAAATCTGCCTCTCCTTATGACACTGCCTGTCATTTGATTAAGAATGACTTCTGAACCCTACCTGCATCCATGTCTTGTTTTTTGTTTGTTCTTGTCCATGTGAGCACCCTGAGACCTTTGGTTGAGAGTTGCGCTATACAAGAAAATATTTAGTTAGTTAGTTAGAATCGTGTAAAACCCAAAACTTCATTTCAAACCATCAATGATTGCACCATTTTTACATGTGACATACAACGGAACACGTACGACACACACTTGACAGACTAGACAGACACCAGCTGGACACATCTATCTCTGCCTTCTAATCAATACCCCGACATGGAGTTTAAACAAACCCCTTTTTTGATGTCTTTAATCGTCACAGTAGCCTAATCGTCCCCTATTATATGGGCTCTGAGTTCACGTTTCTTCTGACCTCTATATTAAAGCGCAGGAACAAGGCGAATCCTCTTAATTTTTTATCTCAGGTGTCCTTCCTGGTATCCTCTGTTTTTCTCTCGGGTGCCCCTCACGGTAACCACTGTTTTCTCTCGGGTGTCCTCCCGGTAACCACTATTTTCTCTCGGGTGTCCTCCCGGTAACCACTATTTTCTCTATTATGCTTGAGTCATTATCCCCTTATATATATACAGTCTCCTCTACTTCTAACTATTTTATTTTCCGCCACCCTTTGTTACCTTTTCCCTTACTTGTTCTAATGCCTGTAATACGTTTGCCAAAGTGTTGAATTTCTTGGTTCACTCACCGCTCGCATATTTCCTCTCTTGATCTTTGGGATCACCGCCCCTCCTTTACTGCTTCTTCCGGTTGTTATGTCCGATCAGCTGCCCGTAGATATGAGAAGGGTTATGCTTTGATAGGCAGGTTCCTTCAGACCTACTGCAGTTTTTTCTTTTATGTTCTTATACTATCATTGTCCACAGGAAACTTCTCAGTCTACTCAGCCGAATAGCGAAGGACTCGTGATATTGCCGAAGACCTAGAGTTACTTCGTGTCGACGGGCCAATAGGTGTCTTAGTAATAATTAATCAATAGGTGATGGTCAATAACCATCCTCGTCTCTACCAAATGTACCGGAGGGCGGAGCGACCTCTGAACGGGCCCACTGAGATTCAGAGCTCGCCCTCCGGCACCTTAAAACGAGATAGCTGTACCTTGAGGAGGATGGGGTGCAGGATTCTCTTACTGTCTCCAACACCAATCAATGAGGACAACTCAATGGTTTGGCAAAGGGAAGTCCATTTAATGACAAGTACAAAAAACGGGGAAACAAATGGAAATCACCAGTGTTGCGATCGCCTGTCTCGTTTCAACTTCCAAATTCTTCATGCAAACAGTAACGTTTATAGCAAATTCTCGTCATCATTGACGTGTAAAACTCAAAAGTTTGACATGCAATTCTATTGGCTGGAAAAGGTAACTTAAGTATAGGTGCTATATCTGTATATGGTAACATAGCGTAGGGATTGGATAACTCATATCGGGTGGGCGTCTTCGCCCATCAAACTATATCACTTGTGATAGACGTCACTCCATGCACGACGTCTAATTGGTTCTACAAGCTATAGGACCCTAGATTATTTGGTCCATCGTGATTGGGTGAGTTACACCCCTAGGCATAAATCTCCACTTTAATTAGCAGCATGCAGAATGGACACCCAGATGCGAAGTGCCCCAAGATTCACCCTGCCTCCCTTCCATCAATCAGTACCTTTAGGTCTATGTGTCAATTAGTTGGCTAAGGATGGCCTCAAAACTGTAGCTTCTTATCAGGAAAAGTTATGGCATCCTCGGTTCTGGGTGACATCAGACGTTGGTACCTCTTTGCCCTTGGCTGGTCACATAACTGTTCACCGTGAATCTGCTTCATTTTCCTGTTATTTGTGTATTTGATTCTTCCATAGGGAACAATAATTACAGTTGAATAGGTTCAAAGACAAACTTATGCTCAGATTATACTCCTAAATCTTATCACCTTCTGCATGTATATAAAAGAGGAAACATTCTCTCATACTCTTTTTTTGGAATGAATCTTGTTTTTTTATATATTCAAAATAGTGTAAATAAACATAAAACACATTTCAAGAGATATGACATCATACGGTATTTAAACCGAAGAATACAGACTAAAAATTATATATTTACAACACACAGAACCAAAGCATTTTTCATTAAAAAAACAAAAAGAGTATGAGAGAGTGTTTCTTTTTTATATACATGCAGAAGGTGATAGGATTTAGGAGTATAATCTGAGCATAAATTTGTCTTTGAACCTATTCAACTGTAATTATTGTTCCCTACACAAGCCGCCTGGGTAGAATAGGTTCCCAACCAGGAGCCCAATCTTTGTTTCTACTTTGATTCTTCCATAGCCTCGCCACCTGTCTGGGTCCTCTTTATCATGACCTTCACTGGCTGGCTGGTATGCTCTGACGCTTCGATTCTTGGAAGCTGCCGCTCTCCTCCCTTCCTTAGGTTGACCTTGAATTCCCAGGCATTGAGCTGCTTCTTACTGCCCTTCGATTCTGCTCCTTTCTTTGGCTTTGGCTGGAATATGTCCTTGCTAGTTCCTTGCAGCCTGGGCTTAATTCTGCTTTTACAAAATGGAGTCACACTTGTATATTGTGCTTCATTGAGGTAGATATATACTTGGCGCTTGCCGCTCTATTCTTCTACTAAGCGTTGCAAGCAGTACCGTTTGCTTAGCATCTTGCGTTCCGAGCCTATTTACATGCATTCAGCCAGTTGCATAATTCGATTATGGTTACGTTCTTCGTGCTGCAACAATGTATCTTCTTATAAGTCTATTACATCAACATTCTTTGCATTTTCGCCCTTGTGTGTCATCTTTCGATCATCGTTTATGTTTATTTGCACGTCTGTCTGGCTCTTATGTCGTCACCAATTGCCTTCCATTAAGGCTCTGTGTGCCTCTTTGGGGACCGTCTGTAAGTAGTCTTCATTTCGTGTCAGCTGCTGGTATGGTTGTCTCAATGGATATTGTGCTGCCCACGGTTGTCTGGTGATTGGTGCTTCAATAGGTGTACAGGTCCTTCTGATGGGTACTGGGCAGAGCCCCACTGTGGCTCTCTGTTGGTTTATTTGCTCCTTATAAGTCACATACCTTGGTGAGTATGCTTCAGGCACCTCGAAATGGGGGGCTAGGGTGCAGGCCGTATCTGGGACCTCCTCTACAATGGGATGTCCAAAGCGCAACTCAAATGAGATGAAACCAACACACTCTTGAGGTACCTCTCTGTAAGCGAACAGCAGGCATGGTAGGAGGAGATCCCATTTCCTCCTTAGGGGCTCTTCCAAAGCACCCAGCATGCCTTTCAGAGATTTGTTAAATCACTCAACCAGACCATTTGTCTGGGTATGGTAGGAGGTGGAGAACTTGTAGGTTACTCCGCACTCGATCCACATTGCTTTCATGTAACTCGATATGAAGTTGGATCCTCTGTCAGAGATAACCTCCTTAGTGAATCCAACACTGGTAAAAATGCCCACGAGAGCTCGGTCAACCACCTTGGCAGTAACAGGCCAAAGGTGTATAGCCTCAAGGTAGCTGATGGTATGATCTACCAAGACTAGGATGAACTGATGTCCACCTGAAGTGGGAGGGTCATGGGGAGCGACAATATTGATGCCAACCCTCTCAAATGGTGTGCCAAGCACTAGCAACGGCTGCAGTGGGGCAATGACACTGCCTGCAGTCTTGCCAGACAACTGACAAGTGGGGAGGTACTGCAGTGGGACTCCACTTCTACTCCCATTCAGGGCCAGTAGAAATGGGCAGAGAGCCTTTGCTTTGTCTTCTTGGTCCCAAGATGACCAGCTAAGGGCACCTCATGTGCCAACTGCAGTAGGAAGGGCCTGTAAACCTGGGGTAACACCAACCTTTTGAGGACGCCAGGTTCAGGCTTAGTGGGCTCACTACAAACGAGCTCACTCTCCCAATAAATCTGGAATGACATAGGCACTTCACCTTCTGCCTGGGCCAGGGCTGTTTCCTCAGACCCTCGAGAAAGAGTGCCACTCTTTCCCCTAGAGGGCCCCCCTTCAGCCAGCAGGCATTGAAGGTCGGGGTGATCCTCTGAGTTGAGCACCTCTTCCGCAGGAGGGTCTTCTGGCTCTTCTCCCTCAGGAGTTGAGTCTGGGTTTACCACTGGACCCAGCCCATCGAGAGCATGAATCCCATTGGGTGCTGCTGAAGCAGCAGGAAGAGAAGCAGCCCCCTTCACAGAGGTGGCCTTCTTACTCTTCCGTCTTGCCTTGGGTTTCCCCTTCGGCGTGGGTACCTGACTCACAGTCAGACCCGGTGTAACCTGTGACCTAGGGACTGCAGCCGTAGTCAGGGGAAGACCGTAAGAGATCAATCCCAACGCCACTAGATCATTGCCTAACAAAATGTTAGCAGGCACATTATCCTGAACCAGGACAGGAAGTTTTGCTGTCTTGTCTCCAATAGTGATTGTGACTAGGGCTACAGGAGATAATTTGGAAGGCCCACCAGCTAACCTGGTAGTTCTCAGAGCAGCACCTACATAGTCCTCTGGCATGACCAGAGTCCTGTCCACCACTGTCATAATTGCCCCAGTGTCTCTCAAACCAGTAGAAGGCTGGGCGTTCGGGAGGATACGTCTCAAAAATCTACGGGTGTTTTGTGGGATTGTAACCAGTACTTCTGCATACTGGTCACAGTCCCCAAGGGACACTAGGAAAATCTCTGCAGGAGCACTGAATATGATTCCTGCAGAAGAGGGGAGGACAGTGGCCTCCACCTCAGGCATGGAGTAAGGGTAGGTCAGGCTGACAGCCTGGTCTCCAAGTGCCTTACCTTTACACCTAGGGTTACCCTTCTTGTGGTCCAGAGCCCCACAGTCCCAATAAGTGCCAGGAATGTGGGGTACGGTACAGGAGCCACTGGAAGCCTGCTTTGCAGCAGAAGGACCACAACTCCTACTCCCACCCACACAGGACTTAACCCCACTAGATATGTTGGTCTTAGGAGAGGAAGGTTTTTGTTTACGCAACTGTGACTGCTTTTGGGACTCCTCAGACTTCTGAGAGGCCCTCTTTTCTTTGTCCTTGTCCTTCCCACTGAGTTCCTTAGGGGACACCCAGTGGGAGAGCCACTTGTCTGCCACTGCCACTTGTCTGCTAGCCTGACCAGCTTAAAGGGATTTAAAATGTTCTGGTCAGCAACATACTGACGCAGCTCTGGTGAACAGGCTTCGAAAAATGCTCAAAAAACAAACGGTGGGACAATTCACTTTGTAACCATCAATCCACCCCATCATGTTCATATGCGCAGCACTCACCCAGTCTCAGGCTCACAGTACCACATGGACTCCTGTGCAGAAAATAACGCAGAACACACATGATAAAAGGACTACAGGACAAGGACATGGAGGCCCTGTCCCTCCAATGCATTTACAGCATCACAATATAACACAGCGTCGGGTGAGGAAGTCATACTGGTGGCCATGCATGGGTCACACAATTCGAGTGATGATGGAGAGATGTCATGAATACCTGAATAGCTGCAAGTGATTAAAAGTAAGACAAGCACCCTTAGTCCCGACAGAGATACCAGAGGGAGTGTGGCACAAATTGGGAAAAGATTTCATTGGCGCATTAAAAGCCATATCGCCCGATCATCGGTACGGAGTAGTCATGATAGACTACTTTTCTAAGTGGATGGACACAGAGTTCCTACCAGACATCACCACAGCAACTGTGATTGAAGTACTCAAAGCAGTGTTTCAACAAGAGGGCCTTCCCAAAGAGATGGTTACAGACAATGGCGTTCAATTAGTATCCCATGAAATGGTGAAATGGAGACATTTATGCGGGACAACAATATTAAGCAGATTAAATCCTCTCTGTATCACCACAAGGCAAACAGACTAGGTTCATCAAAGCGGCTCTACAATTAGCCAGGGCTTCAGGTATGGACCACTACAAGACGGTAAAAGTGGCCATTGCTGCTCATCGTCTCACCCCAAACGGCATCACCAACGTGTCACCATTTCTTATGTTACAAGGAAGAAGAGCAGCGTCATGGCTATTTAAAGTGAGGGAGGATGGCGTGGTGAATATGGAAGATGTTGTGAGGAGAATTAAAAGAAGCAAAGCAACCATGAAGAAGTGGAGTGTTGAGCGAAGGGCAGCTCAAAGAACGAAAGTACAGGAGGGGGACATCATCAAAATTCGACTACCATACAAGGACCAACTCAAAAGGTCAAGATTCCTCAAACACATAACAGTGGTACAAAAAAGGCACCAATCATGTTTGCACACAAGATGGGAAAAGGTGGAACTTGGAAAGAGTTGCCATGTTCGACAGAAGACCCAGTGAGTCTAGAGAATCTAGCAGCAGGGAACTAGGGTCTCAACAGGATGATTGTACAGTTGCTGACACCAACATGTGTGATGACAATTTGTTGGAATTTATCAAGGAGACTGCTGACGATATGGTCAGAATGGACTGTGAGAGAGAGCTGCAAGGTGAATGGAACATATCGAGAGCAGGAAGAAGCAGTGGGGAAAGACCAACCCCTGAGTCACCCCACGTCGTCAACTGTCAGGGTCGCCCATATCGCAGGAGACGCAGGCCAGTGAGATGTGATTTTGTGAAGGACTGGGACCAAGCTGCTCAATGAAAGGAGGCATTTAGAGACAGGGTCCCGCGAGAAGCGAGGGCAGTGGCCTCATCGCGAGACCCCAAAGCGCATGCACAAGAGTGCGAGTGTGACAAACAGTAAGGGCACGCAGAGTGCGGGAAGCAGAAGCACTCCGGCGCTCCTCCTTTTCGAGAGGCCTGTTATATCCGCCCTACGTCCCGCAGCGCGGTGACGTAGGGCATGTTAATAAAAGCCCCGCCCCCTGAGTGGGAGGCAGTTCCGGGCGAAGCCGAGCCAGCGTGTGTGTTTCTTTGCGCTCCCCTGCCAAGGCCGCGCCCAGGCCATGCGGCCTTCTTGGACCGGAGCCAGCCCCTCGTGCTGGGCCTCCGGCACCACGCAGGACTTAACAATGGCGACGAGGAAGTGAGCGAGCATCCACACGCTCCGGAGACCACACGGTCGCTCCGTATAAATTTTTGGACACCCGGTGGGGGCCTCACGACCACGTGACCCCCACCCCCAAAAAAAAAAAAAAAAAAAAAATGTTTTTTCTCTTTTCATCCCCCTTTTACACACCTCATCCTCGTGGGGTGAAGAAAAAAAAAAGAGTTTTTTTCACGTGTCGTCCCAGGCACCACCAGCACGTCATCTCCTGCACCAATCCATCGGAGCACATGTGCCGGTAGGACGCTGCATCACCACAGGGCACGCACGAACCTGAAAGGTAGACACTCGGCGACTGAGCGCACGCATCACCATGGCGACTGGGCTATCTACCCCTGGACCTTCCACACCGTCCAGAATGGCGGCAAACCTGTCCATGGTGTCACCACCGCCTCGCACGCAGGGAAGTTCGTCGACGTTGATCCAACCATTCGACCCATTCACCGACCCATCGTCCAGTGGGCCCAGATGGCAGCTATGGCTACAGAAGTTCGAGATGGCCATGGAATGTAAGGACGTCACGTCATCCAGAAAAATGAAGGCTCATCTACTCCTTAGTGTGGGCGACGAGGTGCTGCGCATCTTTAACTCCCTGGAGGTGGACGACGGCCAAGATGCATACCAGAGTGCGAAGGACGCTCTGACAGCACATTTTCTCCCGCAATTAAATCCAGACTATGAAACCTTCATCTTCTGCACGACCATCCAGGCCACCGACGAGACTCTCGACGCCTACCACACGAGGCTGAGGAAGCTGGCCATGTCGTGTGAGTTTACGAACACTGAAAGGGAGATTAGGAGGCAAATCATAAATGGAATTCACTCGGAGAAGCTGAGGCGTCTCGTGCTCAGTGAGAAGGGTATCCCTCTACAGCGCATCCTGGAACTGGGCCGACAACGGGAGTTTGCCCACTCCAGGGCCGCAAACATGGAAGTGACCCTACAAAAACTCCAGCCGTCACTGTCCACAGCATTGGTGGCTCAAATCTCGGACAGACAATCAACGAGGAGCGAATATGGCAGCGGTTACACCCAGAACAGGTGGCAGCCTCGAGCACCAGGACCAACTGAATGTGGATGGTGTGGTGGCCAAAGGCACGGAAGGCGAAATTGCCCGGCGCAAGGCACCACGTGTGGAGCATGTGGCCGGAAGGATCACTACGCGAAAGTGTGCAGATCCATGAGTACGCCGTTGCAGCCCCCACAAGGATCCCAGGAGAAAGGGTCATCGAAGAAAAAGAAACAAGCCAGCGCGAGGAGGGTAGCGGTAGTCAACTCCTCGCCGGAAGAAGAAGGAGATGATCTCTCAGCCCTACGACAAACAGCAGGCACGGAGAACGAAGGAAAGGGCCGAAAGGTATACTTAGTATCGACACTAAACCAAGGGCCAGCCCAGTCGAAAAGAACCGCCAGGCGACGAAAATGCATGGTCAACATACAAGGCCAGGACATACAAATGACCATCGACACGGGGGCGTCGGTAAACGTCATGCCAACCACCGTTTTCCGAACCCTCGCTCCACGACCCGAGCTAAAATCCACAGACACTCGACTATTTGCCTACGGCAGTCGAAAACCTCTACCAGTCATCGGGAGGTTCCGCACCACGCTTGAGCATGGTGAACAGAAGTTGTGGTCGAAGATCTACGTCGTCAAGGCGGGAATTGAAAGCCTGTTGAGCGGAGATGCGGCTGAAGACCTGGGCGTGGTAAAATTCATATGCCACGTTGACGACACATCCGAGGTCGAGAACTTTCTCAAGCAGCACCCCATGCTACAGAGGGGGATAGGCTGTCTCAAAGGAAAGACCATCAAACTACATATTGATCAGTCAGTGCAACCACGCGCAGTAAGACACCGACGGACACCTTTCCACATGAGGGAACAAGTCGAGAAGGAGTTAAGGTCACTCGAAGCCGCTGGTATTATCGAAGAAGTCACAGGACCAACACCGTGGGTTTCCCCGATGGTGGTCACCCGGAAGCCCAAACAGCCAGGGAAAGTTCGGATCTGCATTGACATGCGCCTGCCCAATGCAGCCATAAAGAGAGAGCGACACATAACGCCGACAATCGATGAAATCATCACTGACCTCACGGGATCGTGTGTGTTCTCGAAGGGAGACCTAAAGGCGGGGTACCACCAGCTGAAGCTACACAGAGAATCGCGCTACATCACCACGTTCTCAACCCATTTGGGCCTGAGGAGGTACAAGCGCCTGAGTTTCGGCATATCGTCGGCCGCGGAGGTTTTTCAACAAACCATCCAGGAGGTCATCAGAGGCATACCAGGGGTACTGAACGTGAGCGATGACATCCTGATACATGCACCGGACATCAAGGAACACATCGTGAGACTGAAACCACTACTGGGCAGGTTGGAAAGCGCCGGACTCACAATCCATCGAGAAAAGTGCGAATTCCTAAAACCAGAAATTACGTTTTTTGGATACCGGTTCGACCGCACCGGCATATCGCCTGATCCCCAGAAAGTGGCGGACATACAAGCTGCCAGCCCCCCCATGACTCCCACCGAGGTGCGCAGTTTCCTGGGTATGGCCACCTACTGTGGCAGATTCATTCGGAACTTAGCAACACTATCCGAACCACTGAGGGAGCTAACAAAGGCCAGCACCAAGTGGGACTGGGGACCCGAATGCCAGGAGGCATTTGAGAACATAAAAGACTCCCTGTCAACGGACACCAGGATGGCCTACTACGACACGGACCTCCCGACAGAACTATTTGTGGATGCCAGCCCAGTCGGACTCGGAGCAATCTTGATGCAGGTCACGAAAGAGGGCACAAAAAGGTCGATTGCTTATGCATCCAGGGCGCTCACTGCAACGGAACAAAGGTACTCCCACATAGAGAAGGAGGCAATTGCCGTTCTATGGGGATGTCGACATTTCCACATGTACCTATATGGGCGCAAGTTCACGGCGATCACCGACCACAAGCCCCTGCTACCAATCTTCATTGGGTCATCGGCACACCCACCAGCCAGAATCACCAAGTGGCTGCTACACCTCCAGCAATATGATTTCGAACTTGTCTACCAACCGGGCAGCGGCAACCCCGCGGACTTCCTGTCGAGACACCCACGACCAGCCACCCAGCAGGAAGTGTTAGTCGCCGAAGAAACGGAGGAGCACATCTGTCAAGTGGTCCACACCATGAGGCCCAGAGCGATAAACATCGAGGACATTACGACAGAAACCCAGAATGACCCATGTTGCGATCTGGTAAAGGATGCCATCTTGTCAGGCAACTGGAAAGACTTCATGTCGCATACACGCAATAGAACCGAGGGGGCCAAGGCGTTCCTAGCAGGCATGTTCATGGTTCGACAAGACCTCTCGATCACTGAGGGAGGGCTCCTGCTAAGGGGTGACCGCATCATCATACCCCCAAGGCTGCAAGACAGGATAGTTGCCCTAGCGCATGAAGGACACCAAGGGCTTGCAAGGACAAAGGCACGGATCCGACACAGGGTTTGGTTCCCTCACATTGACGATCGAGTGGAGGACTTAGTGAACACATGTCTACCCTGCCAAATAACGAGTGGACCCCCTGACCCAGAACCGATCCTATCGGCCGAGCGTGGCCGGGCACGATGGGAAGCGATCAGCATTGACTTTTGCAAAATCAGAGAGGGTCTACATCTACTGGTGGCAATCGATGACCACTCACGATATCCAGAGGTCGAGATACTGGAGTCCACCGCCGCGGAGGTGGTCATCCCGGTGATAGAAAAGATGTTTGCCACCCATGGTCTGCCCACGACCATTAAGAGTGACAATGGACCCCCATTCACAGGGGAGGAATTCAGGTCATACCTATAGGAACTGGGCATCAAATACCACCATATCATGCCAAGGTGGCCGCAAGCTAATGGGGACGTCGAGCGTTTCATGAGAACTATCAACAAGGTACTCCGAGTATCTAAGGCAAACGGCAGCCCATGGAGGATCGACCTGTTCCGTTTCCTAAGGAACTATCGTGTCACCCCCCACAGCACCACGGGCATACCACCCGCTGACCTTCTGTTCGGAACTGTCATCAACTCGTCGATTCCCCATCATCCAAGCAGAACCCCTGACGACATCGACCATGCACGTGTGGAAACGAGGAGAACACGTGCCAATGCTCACATGAGCGCCAAGAGAAGAGCAAGGCCCTCGAACCACAGAGTGGGCGACCAAGTCATCATGATGCGAAACCCCACAAAATCCAAGATGGACACCAGGTATGACGAACTGCCATGGACTATCAGCAACCGGCGTGGGACCATGATAACGGTCACACGGGGAGGTCGGGAAGTAACAAGGAACGCCTCCTGGTTCAAGCCCGTGCCCCAGCACCTCTGGACGGATGGCGAAGGGCACCACGACGACAACGAGCAACAAAGCAGCGACGTGCCGGCGCAAGACCCCCCGGAAGGATCTGCGGGGGATTGCAGCTGGCAATCACCGAGACTACCCAGCAGTGAGGACACATGTAATGAAGGTGAGCAGACTGACGCGCCGAGCGGGGACAGCCCCCAAGCGAAGCGGTACAGCCTGAGAAAGACGACGAGGCCGCCTGCGAGGCTGAATGACTATGTATGCTAATTTCCCAAGCAGTGGCAGAAGTGTTATAGTTGAGCCTGCGGCTTATGTTTATGTTGTTTAGGTCATGTTGAAATAAAGGAGGAATGTTATATCCGCCCTACGTCCCGCAGCGCGGTGACGTAGGGCATGTTAATAAAAGCCCCGCCCCCTGAGTGGGAGGCAGTTCCGGGCGAAGCCGAGCCAGCGTGTGTGTTTCTTTGCGCTCCCCTGCCAAGGCCGCGCCCAGGCCATGCGGCCTTCTTGGACCGGAGCCAGCCCCTCGTGCTGGGCCTCCGGCACCACGCACGACTTAACAAGGCCCAACGTGGCCCACAGCTGTAAGAATACAGCTAGGCACAATATATTTTGATGGACACAAAGGACAGTGAATAAACTGTCCCTTGTAAATAGTTATATGCAAATTTAAGAATAAACCTGTTCATGGTTACTTTTACAACTTGTAAAGCCTCCAGTCATTACACTAAACGCTTCCCCTTTCCAGGGTAGGAAATGGTTCTTAAACGCTTCCCATGCTTCTTTCTTGCTTTCAATAAACAACACAATAAACGGCACTCCTTTAAAAGTTCGGCTTCACTTCATTGCATACTTTTGATTACCTTAGGGCACCACAGCGTTGGAGCCAATACTGGATGAGGGAGGCCCTCGTATCATGGAGCCCCTCACCAATCTGTACATACAATAACATACAAAAGCGTTCAAATGAGCACACGTAGGCCAGCAACGTGCCAAAAATGCAACTACTGAAAATCACATGCACCCCGCATTGATACGTTCCCATAGAGCATTCGTTCATCTTGCAGTGTTTTGTGACTGCTCGGGTTGAAGTCGGATTGCTCAAGTAATTATTTCTAATCTATGCTGGGGCCAGCTGAGGTCAGAAGCAGGTTGTTTGTTAGTCTTGTCGAGACAAGGGTTTGTTTTGTCCCTTGCCGATTACAAGCATAGCTGCTTCGCGAGGCAGTTGTCTGTCCTATTGTTTCCACTGCACGCAGCTGTGCTGCAACTGCTCCAAGCACTGATTATCCTTCCCTGCGATTCCACTCTTGGTAAGGCAACATTTGTTCAGAATACCTCCCCTCGCTGGAAAGAGGCAGTGACCTTTACCGTTGCTTGGCCTACTTAATTAACATTGGTAATCGTTAACCCTACAGTCGTGGTTTATCCTCTGCTGTCACTGTATATTGTACTTTGGACCCCACCGAAAGGCCCACAATGTAGCTATACGTAATTTACACGGGCTGGTTGGTAAAAACGACTTCTTAGTGACCTTTGTACATTGTCCAGTATCTCCTTGAAAAACACAAGGACCTTTGTTAATATCATTGCTGTTTGTGAAAATGAAACTTGGTACGTTGCACCGACAATTAGAGCATGTGACTAGGCAGTGCATGAACTGAAAGCTGTCGTGTAGAGATTAACCATGCGAGTTATAATGCCAACACATTTTTCAATAAAACCCAAAAATGTGAAGGCTTAATCTACCTTGATCAAAGAGCGACCATAACAAAAATAATTTAACCAGATTTTTAAGACACTGGGCAATTTGGACAAGGATGTTTATGGGTTTCTACATTATTTACCCTCATTTCCTTCTCACCTCACAGACCACGGTCTGCTTTGCACCCTGGGGGGTTACAGTTCACCCACACGGACATGGTCTCAGCGCTCTAATACCACTACAGTGGTGAGGTGTGCAGTATAAAAGCTAAATAACATAACATATTGCAATGGATCATTCAATTATCAAACTGCGTGTTTTGGCCGTGTAAATGATCACACCAGGCAGGGGATTGAGTTACTATGCTTTTATTCACTCAACACATGTAACGCTGTCTTAACATACAAATCACGTTTCAGCATACAGTGCAGAAACTGTTGGTATCATCAATATAGTTCTGCTGGTGGTTCCTGTATTTAAGGTAAGTAGTAGTCCCTCGCAGATGTTTACAAGGGAGAGTGTAGGGCAGCCTGCCTTTCCGTGGCTAGCCTCACTCTTAATGTCATGAGCGGGGACTGCCGCTCGTAATCTCGTGGCTCATACCGCTGAACTCCCCACGGGACATGCAGAAGGTCCTTTACTCTACATACCTCCTTTTGTTGGACAGTTTGTCTTACTCCATTACGTAGTCAGTGTACTTTCCTGGTCTTCTGTCTGTGGTCGGCTATTCTCTGCATTCTCTTCTCGCAACGTTGCAGCCTTTTCACTGGTTCTCTCTTGTCTCATCACATTCCTCTTGGGACTGACTTCTGCTTGGGAGGGTGTCCCTATGTCCTCCACCTCTGCATGTCCTGAATGTTCCCCCATGGTCAGGTTCTCTTTGGCCAAACTCTCCTCTTGACTTCTGTGCTCTTGTGTTACGGGGCTGAATGCTACTTCTGTCCCCCTTTTTGTACAGTGCTAACCTCTCTAAGTTCCACCGCTTCCCGTCTTGGGTGCATACATGGTTTGTCCCTCGCTGCACCCCTCTCAACGGTCTGCTGAACTTGGACCCCGTCCCGGGATCTCTGTGCACCATTTTAATCTTTATGAGATCTCCTTTTCGGACTGTGCTTTGTTGTGGATTTCTCCTTTCATCGCTATAGCTCTTTCATGTTTTCTTTGCTCTTCTTAACTCGCCATACCAATTGTTTCATGTCCACCTTTTCATCCTCTCTCACAGTTGCCAACCATGGCGGGACCAGGGTGGAAGCTGCCCTGCATCCTCTGAGGAGGTGGAACGGCGATATATTTGTGACCCCATTGGGGGTGAGGCGATGAGCAGCTTGAAACACTTGTGTATAGGCGCGTTATAAATACCATATCATATCATATCATATCATATCATAGCTTCCTTGACTGTGCAGAGGGGGTCGAGTGTTGCTGCTGTGGCTAACGGCAATGCTCCCTTAATGAATCTGTTGGTGCATTCCACCAACCCATTTGCTTGTGGGTAATATGCATCTGCTTTAATTTGCATGATATTGTTCTCCTTCAAGAAATTGTCCATCTTTCTGGATACGAGTTGCACTCCATTGTCGGTGACCAGTTCTCTGGGCAATCCTTCTCTCTGAAAGATGTTTTTGAGGAACTGAATCACTGTGGTTTTGTTTATGTTAGGTACAAATTCAACTTCTACCCATTTGGATAAATCGTCCACTAACATTATGCCATTCTTGCTTTTGTGTTCCATGAGTTCTAGCGGGTCTATAAAGTCCATGCCCAATTTTTGCCACACTCCTTCTGGCACGTATGTGGGTTGTAGTGGTGCCTGTCTTACTTTGAGTCGCTTGTCCCTATTCACACACTCATGACACCTCTCTGTCATGGTCCTTATTTCCAAGTCGGTACCTGGCCACCAATACGCTTCTTTCACTCTTGTTTTTGTCATGTTGTTTCCAAGATGACCGTCGTGAGCCATGCATATGATGGTTCGTCTCATAGCTATGGGTGGGATCACTTGGTCGCCTCTCATGAGCATTCCCTCATTTATAAATATTTCATCTGACACTTTCCAATAGGGGCGCAACCCTTCTGGAATGGACCTCTTGTCGGGCCACCCTTTCCTGACCCATTCCGTGATTTTTGTTGTGGTGTCATCTTTGGCTGCTTCTTCTTTCCCGTGTCTTTTGCTCATTTCGAGGAATTCCCTACTCCTCAAGTCAGTGAGTGATGCAACGACACATTCATCCTGTAGAAAACTGGTTTCTTTATCTTTGCACTGCGGGAGTCTGGACATACAGTCCGCCTCAGCATTTTTCCATCCTTCTATGTGCTGTATCTCATACGTATATTCTTGCAGGTTGGCAGCAATGCTAGCAAGGCGAGGTGTCGCAGTGCAGGTTCCTCTCATGCTCAGTAGGTGCACTAGGGGTTTGTGATCGGTAACCAGCTGAAATTTTGTACCCCATACGTATGTGCAGAAGCAATCCATGGCCCATGCACATGCTAACATCTCCTTTTCAATGGTGCAGTATTTAATTTCAGCTTGTGAAAGGGCATTGGACGCAAACGCGACAACATGTTCTTCATCAACCTTCTTTTGCGTGAGTGTTGCTCCTATACCATATGCGCTGGCATCCGTGGTAATCATGGTCTTCCATTGGGAATTGAAGGGTTACAGGCAGGACGCATACATTATTCCCTCTTTGACATCTTCAAATGCCTTAGCTTGTTCTGCCTCCCAGTGGTACTCCGCGCCTTTCTTGAGCAATTCTCTCAATGGAGCAGTGGTCTCTGAAAAATTTGCTACAAATTTTGCATAGTATTCGGATAGTCCCAAAAATGACCTTAACTCTTCTTTACTGGTTGGGGGAGGCACCTTCATGATTTCTTGCAGTAAATCTTTCTTGGGACTGATACCTGCCTTGGATATGGTGTATCACAGATATTCTCCTTCATCCACCTGCAGTACGCATTTGTTGTAGCGTAGTCGCACTCCTGCTTCCTGCAATTTTGCCAGCACTTTGCAGAGAGCTATATCATGTGTCTCCATATCTTCTGTGTATATTAATATGTCATCCTGGAAGTAAGAGATATTACCAATGTTTTTCAAGACGGAGTCCATCATGCGTTGGAATGCAGAGGCCACAGAGGACAACCCAAATGGCATTCTTGTGAATTGATACGTTCCAAATGGATTCTTGATTTAAGGTGATCTGGTGGTAAACATCACTCATGTCTAATTTTGAAAATACTTTAGCCTCCTTCATAAGCAAGATCAGTTAATTTATGCTTGGTAAGGGGTAACTGTCCGCCACTACCTCCAGAGTTAGGCTGCGTAAGTCAATGCAAATACACAAGTCAACGGTATGCTTTTTCTTTATGAGATCCACTGGGCTGAGCCATTTTGATGACTCCACTGTCTCTATGGTTCCTTCTGATAGCATCTTGTTGAGCTTTTCTTGTATTGCAACTCTCGCCTTCGCCAGCACAGGTCTCACCCTATGCTTGACTGGTATTGTTCTCTGTTTTAGTTTTATCTTGTGCACGTAGTTTTTGATGCAGCCATGCGTGTCTGAAAATAATTCCGGAAATCCTTCTTTGCTGATTGAGGCACCATTTTTGTTTATGGACAGGACTTGTCCCTCCACGCTGGGGTGAAGCCTGATTTGCAATTTGGCCTAGTCATCCCAGCCTAATACTCGTGGTCCTTTTTCTGCAAGATACACTTTGGTTTTGGTGACCCTGTTCTTGAATTCCACTGTCGCTCTGATGTACCCCAAAAGATTCACACTGGCACCTCCGTGCACCGTGGGACTAATGTTCGTTTTGTAGGCTTCTACTCTTTCTCTTCCCACCATGCTTTTGTATAAGTTTAAAGGTAGGATGGTGAGGTTGGGACCCGAGTCTGCCATCACTCTTGTTTCATGGCCATCGACTTTAATGGTACAGTGGGGCTTTTCCCTCTGAATCGTGCTGCTATTCACCATGAGAACTGTGATGCTTGCTTCTTCATCTGAGTAGGCCTCATCTCTTCCCTCTTCACTGGATTGCTTTATCCAACACTGTTTCCTTTTCAAGAATAAATGTGTCTTGTCTTTTCTGTTGTTCGTGTGGACTATGAGCATATTGCAGATTCTTTCCTCCGACGTTGCTCCAAATGCGCACAATGCAGCCAATTCTCTTAGCGTAAGTACGTAGTCGTCCACGGGTTCTGCTGGTTCCTGCTTCCAGTCATAGAATCTAATTCTGTGTAGTACCACATTTTCTTTACGTGAGAATCTCTTGGCTATTCTCCTTTTCGCTTCTTGATAGACATCATCACCTTATCCTGTCGGGGCTTCTGGGTTCAGGCCTGCAAAAGTTTGTTGTCCTTCCATGGCCAGAGAATTTAGTAGCATGGCCTTCTTGTGTGCCGCTGGATAGCCTGTTCTACCCATCGCTTCCAGATAACTTTGAAACAAAGGCTCCCATTGGAGCCATGGAATGGCTGGCTTGCCTGGGACTTGCAAGAACGGTGGTGATGGTGTTGCTCCTTGCATCGTAGGGCAGCTGGGCCAATTTGATCCTCGTCGTCAATTATGTTGTGGCCGTGTAAATGATCACACCAGGCAGGGGATTGAGTTAGTGTGCTTTTATTCACTCAACACACGAAGCGATGTCTTAACATACAATTCACCTTTCAGCATACAGTGTAGCAACTGTTGGTATCATCAATATAGTTCTGCTGGTGGTTTCTGTATTTAAGGTAAGTAGTGGTCCTCGGGCACAAGATTACAAGGGAGATCGTAGGGCAGCCTGCCTTTCCATGGCTTGCCTTGCTCTTAATGTCATGAACGGGGACTGCCGCTCGTAATCTCGCGGCTCTTCCCACGGGGCTACCCTCGGGACCTGCTGAAGGTCCTTTACGGTACACTACGTTGTACTCATTTAATTAACCTTGGAACGTGAAAGGGTGCATCTGCCACACCGAGATGTGTATCGAAGGACCGAGATGTGCACCGAAGGACCAAGATGTGTATCGAAGCATCGAGTGGACGATGGCAAGAAAAGTTAACCAGGCTGCTTTATCTTCTCCTTAGAAGTAAGTTTAAAGATTTTAGATAGCGGACACCTAGGTCAAGAAAAAAGGGTCTCTTGCCTGCCCCTTGAAGAGATGAACTGCTGAGAATGGGTTTTGGCCTTCTACCGTGGCAAGTCTTTGATTAGTGGTTATTGATTCATAGTGGCTTTAATCGTTTTTGACCATCAGAATGACTAAAATGTGTATCGAAAAGAATATTTCCAAGTCAGATTTATTCTTGATTTAATGTTTTAAATTGCAATATCAATATGCTTTACACAACACATCCGCTGTTGTACATTGTTATTAAGGTGAATATTATATAGCGCATGCAGCACTCCACCTGCTTCTAAGCACTGAACTGTGATAAAAAACCATGAAGCACACACGTTGACTTGCCCCAAGCTAAACTGCCTGGTTATTCAAGAATAGCCAACATGTGTTTCATGCCCAGGAACTTCATCAAGGCTAGTTATGTAGTACTGTGCATGGCGTACAGTACCGAATATGTGTCCTTGGTCATTAGCTTAATTATAGCATAGCCATTGTATTTAGCCTATAGGTTTGCTGTATAGCACATTAACTACAGGCCATTCAGCAAGCCAAAACTCTCCTAACAGTGGCTATAATTAATATAATTAAGACAAATTGAAAAAAATAGTATATTCAAAAGTGAATTTAATCTGTGACATGTATATTGCGGGCTATGCATCATACAATAATGCTACTGTCAACAGAAATAATTAAGCTCATTCGAAATACATTTTTATTCAAAAAGGGAACTTATGTCTCATTGGCGCACACCTCTACTAACCGACAGTCCATTTTACATATTTTACGATATGGATCTGTAAAACAAGAGACAATTGTCCTTCTGAAGAAAATTAACGTAATCAATTGTTTGAAAAAAAGTTAACTGGATTTATCAATTTGTTCAATGCCAGACAACTCGCTTTGATAAAGTGTCACGGGGCGTAAGATATGTTGGCTACTCTTGTATAACAACCATGCTATATTGATTTGTAATAAATTATGTATTACTTAATGCATGTTGATATTCCAAATTGAGATAAAATCAAGAATAAATCTCACTTGAAATTATTGCTTCATGGTTTACTCATTATGCTGTATAAAAGCTATTACAGTCACTAATAATCAATTTGCGTAAAATTAACTCTCATTTCTACTCAGATGTGCACCTGTGGCCTGCAGGTCACATGCACGCATGGTCACACAATCCAGATATGTATGCTGCCTCCAAACCTTTCTACCAACTTCATCCTCATATTCTCTTTTGAGGAAGAGGAGAAGAGATTTGCTATCATTTGAACTGTGGTTAGCAAACCTTACTTTGTCTTTTAAACATCAAGAACTGATTTGAGACATTTCTTTCTTTGGTTGAACATTAGCAGAGATGACCTTGAATCCTGGGGAAGGGAATTCACCCAGGACATGAGAAGGTTATTCCGAAACCGTGAATGTTATTTATGTTATGTTGTATTGCCATATATTTTCTTTGTGTATTTGTGGCTTAGTGCGAGGGCCAGATATCCTGTGTTAGAGTGTTTTCCCATAGCTTTGGTGAGGCAGGGATAGTGAGGCATTTTACTACATTTATTTTGAGAATAAAATGGCATGTTTTGATAAATCATCAAACAGTTGTCTGCCTCACATTACTGACCCCTCACAAGAGGCTCGCTCTCCAAGGGTTTCTCAGGTCCCTTAAGGGGTCTTTGATAATCCAGCCATACCAGGGATGGCCTGGTGTCCCACCGTTTCTTGTCTTTCTTTTTTGCTCACTATGTCAATGATCTAGCCTCAGGGCATTGTCAATCATTGCCAAACAATCAACAGATTGTGACTCTACCTGTGCTACCAGGTCCTTCAGCTCGTCTCGCAACCCTTGGTAAAAGAGTGCAAGTCTTTTCTCTTGGAGCCAGTCGGTGTCTACCACCAAACGGGTTGAAAATTGTAGCGTACGTGACCAGGTCTTTACTCCCTTGTTGCAGTGTGAGAAGCTTGCAATCTCTGATGAGAGAGGCTGCTCTCCAACTGACTATCTTTCCGAACCCCTCCAGGAATTCATCCCAGTTATACAATACAGCATCATCCTTCTGGACCAGCGGCGTTGCCCAGGCAGTGGTATTGCCGTTTAGGTATGTGATATTGAATACTATTTTGGCCTGCGTAGTACAAAACTCTGCTGGTTTAGAGAGGAAATGCAGCTGACTAAGCATCACAAACATACATTTTTGAGGGTCCCCATGATACCGTTCTGGAGGGGCCAAGGGCAGGCCAGGCTTTGTTGTGACCTGCACTTTCACGGGGACCGTAGGCACCGGAGGCGCCAGTCTCACTGGAAATAGTGTACCGTGAGCTGCTAAGGCTTGGACACGGGTAGCTAAACTGGCATAGTCCTGATGTGTGGCAGTGAATTCTGCCTTGAACTCCTGCAAGACCCACACCACGTCCTCCATGATGCAAAGTCCCTTGCTACCCGGGCGTTGAGGATATGTGGGTTTGTGCTTCTGTCACGGTTGCCGGACAGGTACTCACCCAGAGGTAGCCCGTACTTCTGCCTCCCGCTGACAGTCGTGATGCCTTCTTTGTAAATACGCAGGTATGCCATGACCCCCACGGGGAAAGAGGGCTAGGGTCTGTTGGTTGGATAGGGTAGGTGTTAGGGTAACTGGGTAGAGGGTTAGGGAATACTTATGGATGAGTAGGGGGATTTTGGAAAAGGTTACTCCTCTGCTCTTGTGCATATTCAGATACACTTTGCGCTCCACTGCAGTGATTGGCCAACACAACACACATGCCTAGCATAAACAAGCACCTTTTGATCAAGGCACTCAGATACCTCTCTGGGTGCTGCACACACATGCATAGCATAAGCAAGGGCCTTGTGATCGTGATCATGGCACTCTGATACCTCTCTGGGTGCTCCATTCATTGCTGATAATACAAGGTCCCTTAGAGCCCCAGCCATCTGTGATTGACCACACATTAGCACATCATAATATACAAGCAAATGCAGTTCACTTAGCTCTGGTGTTATGCTCCATTCGCCTTGCTTCCGGGTTGGAGCTGATTACTCCTCTGATTTGTCCATGCTTCTAGCCCAATGCTTCTGAAGACAAAACACACACAATCAGTGCCTGTCATTATGTCTTTCGTTATGAAACATTTGTATACCCAGTTATTGTTTCTTAAGAAGCGTGTGCCCGCACGTTATCAGTAATCATTGAACTGTCTCATGTACTGTCTAATTATTCTGTGTGCGTTCTCATGCATAGCACTGGTTAATAGTGTCAGTTGTGTGGGGAAACCTGGGGATCCCTCACAAAAACCCTGCCTAAAGTTTCCTCCCAGGTGGCCAGGAGAGGGCAGATGCTTCCTGATCCCAATCCTGAGCGTGGTGTACTGCGGGAGGATCACCTGGGTGGAGACAAGGTCCAGGGTAGTGAGAAGATTCTGTGGGATGAGACACTGTATTTCTTTCCTTAGAAGGATACTCTTGCCACTATGTCAGAGGAGGGTCTGACTTATTGTCACTTTAATATATCCCAACCTCCTAGCAAGACTGAAATTGTAAGCTCCAAGCTTGTAACCCCTCAAGCTATTATATCAAAAGAACAGGTCTTTTGTATCCCTAAAAATACACATCCTCCTCAATGCCAAAAGTATGGGAAAAGGAATGAAGGAAGTGTGGCCTTTTCTACATCATCTGTCCTTAATAAGACTAGAATCCACCATCTCTCTTCTAAAAATATTAAGGTAATTCAAACTACCTTTAACAATGTGAAAGTAATGGAAAAACCTAATTTCCTTAAAATGAACTACGTGTCCCAGAATCCCACAGGGACTGTGACGAAGAAGAGGGCTGAGGAGGCATGCAGAAGGAAAGGGCAGGCAAGTAGGCCTAACAGACTTTGCCAGGCTCAGGCAATTAACATTAAGGGCCTGCACCTGAAGTCAATTGCCCCACCTGAGAGGCATAAAAGGCTGCAGCAGGAAGGAGCAGAGAGAAGGAGCTGGAGCAGGAGCGGGGAGGCTGGCAGTAGTAGCAGAAGGAGAAGAGCACAAGGACGTCAGTTCACGAGGAAGTGTGATCACTTAAGGGATGCCGGAACGAGAGAAGAGCAGATTTCATCTACAGGTTCTGAGTTGGTTCTGTGTTCCCAAACCCTGTCTGGCAGTGGCTGCACTGAGAGAGACGTGCTGCAGTTAAAGGTCTTCCCAGGTGCACTTAGTAGCTGTGACTGCAGAGCTGAGGTTGTGTTGCAACCGAGGCCCGTGTGCAGAAGCAAGCCGAGGGACAGGGGAGTGAAGGAGACTTCCCATGGTTGAGGCCGTACTGGAGACACCCATGCTGCAGAGGGGTGTGGGTCCCAAGAGTGCCCGAAATAGTAGTAGCAGGACGAAAAGTAGGTAAGTGGAAGCCTCCCACAACCACAGTGTTTCTGGAGCCAGTGAGTGAAGCTCCATGCTCCGATTCACTGAAAACCCTTGCCGGTAACTCTAACCAGCCCAATTACAACTCGCTTAGAAGTGGAAGTGAGTAAAAGTTGTTTGTTGATATAAGAAGTCCTAGCAACAAAGGAAATGTAACACAGGCACACTTAATACCCATTAGAGGGCTTGCATAAACGAAAAGCTTTCCTTTTTCCATTGTTGACTCAATAACTTTACCGGAGGGTTTAGAACAATTTTACCTAACCCCAAAAGTTCGTCTCCCAAAAGTTCAACCCCCAATTTCCTGCATATATAAATGTGGGGGGGTAAAATATATAAAAAATGTGTAGGGGTAAGGTCGGGGGTGGCTGTGGGGGATCTCCCCCCACATATATATTTGCGGGAAATACATTTTAAAAAAAAGTCAAACTTTTGGGAAGTCAAACCTTTGGTTTCAGTAAAATCACTTAGATTCTTACCGGAGTGGTTGCGTGTTTCCAATTGAGAGGGAAAACGCTGTTTGAAATCACTAGGAAGCTTAAAACGAACTTTTTACGAATTGTTACAGGTATTAACACATCAGAGAGGTTGCGTATTGAAGATAAACATTTTTATCAAAGAGTGGTCACGTATACCTACATTTCTCTTGTGAAGCTTGAATCTGGTAACATCCAGAACAAGTATTCTATAATTGTAGAAGTTGCTGAAGTAAAGAGTAGAGCAAACATTACCCAAACTAGTAGACAAATCCTTTCTGCAGTGAAACCAGCCCTATTCAAATCTAACCACCTGTCTTTTGAAGATCCAGTGTCCTCTGATACAAGGGTGACAAGGTTGTCCAAAGCTGGATAAGTGGCAATAGAGCTCTGGGGTAATTACTGGAACCAAGAAGGTGTGCATTAACTGGATAGGGAGCTGGGTGGTTGTAAGAAGATTAAGTCCACATCTGTAAAGCAGAGACTATTGAAGCTAAGAGAGAAGCCTTCTGGGAGCAAATGCAGAATATATTGGTAGCAGTAAGACAGACAGAAGAGGCAAAAAGGCTGCACCTTTCTTATGGCATAGGAAGCAAGAGTGCCCTGCTAACATGTGGAGGTCAAAGAATCTTTGCTTTAAGTTGCCTAATAATCATTAAGTACCAATTTGGAGCAGAGCTAACAGAAATGCGGTTGTCTATAACATTGTCACAGAACGTTATATTGAAGGTTGTTGAAGCAGTAGAACACTGTGGAGCAAAGGAGCCTAGTTCCACAGTGAAAATAGTAGAAAAAGGGGGTTGACGAGAGTAGGGCAACACCCTAAGAAGAAGCATCCTGACAAATTATACTAAAGACACTGCAGAGGCTACAAACATATGGACAGTTGTTGAAGTAGAAGCGGTACCTTTGTCTTTTGAACTGTATCTAGTCCATCCTGGAAAGAGGATATCCAGGATAACCATTGGTGCTGTTTTTTTTATTGGAATTGGAAGGAGAACTTTTCAGTAGTCAGATAAAGAACTGTTGCCAATGGATTTTAATTTGGGTGAACTTTTGTTTCTTTTGGAACTTTCAAGAACTGATTCAAGACATGGTTTTCTTTATGAACACTTGGAGAGAGTGACTTTTGGGAAGGCATTATGAAGCAAGAAACAGACAACAGATTCCAAGTTCAAAACAAAACGATTTATTAACTCAAATGTCAGGATGGTTGAAGGCCTAACTTCCCCTATGCTAAGGTGGGATTTCCCTACCTGAACAAAACTAAGGAAAGTCTGAGGCGAAAGTTCAACTTAACAGTCTGTCTGTGTCCAAAACCTATCCTTGCCCTCACAACAAAAGCTAAACAATGCGTAGGGATGTCAATAACAAAAGGAATGGTGATAAAACAAAGGTTCTGAGGTTCTTTCAGCTCTTACCTTCCTTTTCAGCTTCCCTTCCTCAAGTTCAAGAAAGTACCCCAAAGGTTTCTTCACTACCATTCTTAAATTCAAAACAGTTCCACAAATCCTTGGGGTTCCCTTCCCCGAGGGAACAAGGTTCCATAGATACTCGAGGGTTCCCTACCCCAAGTTCAAGGCAACGCGGTTTCATAGATACTCAAGGTTTGAGTATTCCGTTCTCAAGACATCAAGGTTCATCAACTCTCAGGATTCCCTTCCCCAAGACTTCAACATACCAACCTCTGCTTGGCCTCAGTCTCTCAGTATTCAGAACAAGGTGATCTTTCCTTCTAGATAAGCTTAATAACTTTTTCAACATATTCTTTTCTGGTTTGCTTAAACAAGGTCTTTGGCTTCTACAAGTGAGGGTTCCCTCGTCTAGGCGCAGTTGTCGGACCATGCTGTCCACCCATCACAGTTCGGAAAACCAGAAACTTTAGGCCTTTTTGCCCACACAGGTTCTTCTGCTTTTGTCCATGTGTGATGGCTCCCACTCACTGGGCCTCTCCTTGTCAGTCTCTTGGCTTTGTCACACTGTGTTACACAACTTGGACCAATCCTCGGCCTTGCCACACTGTAACACACAACTTGAACCAATCCTTGGCTTTACCACACTGTGTTCAATTACAAAAGTTCACTTATTGGTTATTGAACTCCTTTAACATCTTGCCATTATGCTCTCTCGCAATCTTCCATTCTTACTTTCTTGACGCTTACTTGGCTTTCACAAAACAATGGTTGTAGTTCATATGCATTTCTCATTTGTTCTAACTGTGCTCATAAAATGTTCATTCAGTGCAATATTCAATATTTGTTCTGCTCATAAAACTTTCATTCAGTGCAGTATTCAATATCTGTTCTGTATGCTCTGCCCTTTCTGTTTTACCCAACCCGCGGCCTATGGTTCGTTTCATCAATATCATACAGTTTCATTTGTTCAACGCTTGCCTGTCATTCCCCAAAGCACCCAGCAGCAACCCAGTCCGAGTGATTTGCCTTCTTCACTCATCGGTCTTGTGCATTCCTTCCAGGTGGCTGTGCCTCCTGTATTCAGCTTCACTTGCTGATTTCCCATTACTCGCAAGCTCTGCTCGCTCTCCTGTGGCTCTTCAGTTCTCGCTGTCAGCTCTGCTCTGCTTCCACGACTGCTGGCAGTGTCCCCTTCCCTGCTCGTAGCTCCGACTGCACTGCTTCGATCAGAGCGGCTCCCAAACCTGCGGTTCCTTCTCGGCCCGACCTGTCACTCGGTTAGGAGAGCTGCATTGCCGCATTACTTATCTTAATGCAAGCGTGGCCTAATCAGGACAGGCAAGGGCGCGGCCCGCTATGAGTGCCAGGTGCTGGGAATTCAGCGAACGTGCGTCCGTCCAGGTTGAAGTCCTGAGCACGAACAAGGTTTTCTTTTCATCATGTGTGCATGCACTTTGTGGTGAGTGTGTCCCTGGGTGCTTCCCTAGCTCGTGTGTCGCTGGCTTGGCCTCTTGGGAGATGTAGTTTCTTGTTCCTTGTGGTGTCTCTCGCTGTGCCTTATCCTGTTGCCCATGATAGTGAAACACTGCAAGTGAGGGTGCATTTGACATCTACTGTGACTACCCTGCTGCTTAGGCTTAATGTTGGTATCCCCCACTACCCCATTGCTGATACGGCCCACTATACCCCTGTGCCTTTCACAGCCCTCCGCATCTCATGACAGTACTCCCCCCTCCCCAGGGAAGGGCCTTGTTTATTCGGGTACTTGGCATGGAAGGTGCGCAAGAGCTGAGTAGCGTGGATGTTGGTGAGTGGTTCCCAGCAATGTTCCTCTGGGCCAAACCCCATCCAGTCTACAAGATAATACAGACGCCCCCTACGAACAAGGGAGTACAGTATGGCTTCCACTTCATATTCAGGGAACCCTTTAACCAATATAGGTGGGCGACGGATGGTGCGTGTAGTGGGTAGAGCATGTTTCAACAATGCCACATGGAATACTGGATGTACTGGCAGTACTTCTCTGGGCGCTGAATTCATTGCTGATAATACTAGGGGCCTCATTACGACTTTGGAGGCAGCCATGCCCTTAATAAGGGCATGGCTGCCTCCAAAATCGTGTCCGGGTTCCCTGAATGCGGAAATACCGGGCCATTCTGAGTATGGAGGGCCCGGTATTTCCTCCTTCAGGGAACCCGGGCCCGGTCCTTCCCCATTCCCATTCGAGCCCTCATAGGGCTCAATGGGAATGGGGAGGGAGCTAACAACTGGCCCATTTCTAACGGGCCCATTGTGAGCTCACTGGTCCCCTCGCGGGACCCGCTATGGACTTCTGGAAAAACCAGACGTCCAGAGCGGGTCCCGCGAGGGGACCTTGTAATAGTGCAGAGTGGGTTTAACGGCACCGGCACCATTACCGGCACCGTTAAACCCATTCCGCACAAGTCGTAATGAGGCCCTAGGTCCCTTAGAGCCCCAATCATATGGTATTGCCCACACATTAGCACAGAATAATATACAAGCAACTAGAGTTCACTTAGATCTGGCGTTATGCTCCATTCGCCTTGCGTCTGGGTCGGCTTTGTCTGTGCTTCTAGCACAATGCTTCTGAAGACAAAACACACACAATCAGTGCCTGTTGTTATGCCTGTCATTATTAAACATTTGTATAACCTCTGTGAGAAACCTAGGGGTATTCTCACATGTAGACAACAAAAAAGAACCTCTAATCAGGTGGCATGAGGAGGGCTATCGCTCTTGGATCCCAACCCTGGGGATGGACGAGCGAGGGAGGATCACCTTGGTAGGGGTGGCTGGGGTTTATTTATTTAATGCATTTATTGTATTGGGCATTTTTAAGGTGTTTATACATCAAGAAAATCGTGGGAGTATGCCAGGTGAGGCATGGTATTCCAACGGGACGGCAGGCGAGGAGGATGAGGAAGTCCCAGAAACCTTTATATATGGGGTATTCAGGTACCAGGGTCCCTAATCCAAGAAGGAGGTTGAAGTGTCACAGTAGAACAAAAACAGTCAGGGAGGAGGGTCAGAGAAGAGGAACACATAGGTTTAACTTTAACACCTACTTGTCTTCCCCTGGCTTAGGCCAGAGAGAAAGGAAATCACCCCAGGCATATGCAGATGGGGCCGGGGGACTCCCCTCTTTCATCTATCAATCACCTTATAATTATTTAGCCCCTAAGTATCAATTTCCATCTTGTCCCATCTCCCCCTCCCCATTTCCAACAAGTACTGGGACGAAGAAGATGCAACCGAGAATAATGAAGATTACCCATAGTTACAACCTAGGGATACAAAGTGAAGCCTACCATCTTACACCTTTGAATTGTCCCACTAACAGAGTCACGCAAGGCCAGGCCCTTTACTCCAACTGTGCACACCTGACTCCAGTTGACTCTCATCTGCAGTATATAAAGAGTGATCCTGCCAGGGTCATTGAGCGGGCTATGGTTGCTGGATGGAACCGGGAGGCCAAGAAGCAGCAGGCTACGAGGAGAGGAGCCCAGAAGGACAGGTGGCGTGCGGGACGCCGAGATGCTGGCCCGGTGTGTGTGAAGGGCTGCAGCGTGGTGAGAGCTGTGTCTCCAGGGAGCTGGAGCGGGACAGAAGGCAGTCTATCGCCTTGGTCAGGCCAGTGCTCATTCCCCTGGGACGTGTGCTGCCCCCAGGGTTGTCAGAGGGGCAGGTGGTGAGACCCTGACCTCGATCCAAACCCATTTGAACATATTTGACCTGCTCATCATCTGCGCGCTACTGTTGATGAGTTTGGGAGAAACTCAGTAGCGTGCAGGTGGCCGGAGTGGAAGCAGGAGCTCTGGGAAAGGAAATGCCCAGTGAGCGAAAGCTGGACGAAAGCAAAGCAAAGCGAAAACAGGTAAAGGAAAAAGCAAAGTAAGCGAAAGCAGGAAAGCAGCAAGAGTAAGAAAGCAGAACATATGTGAAAGGTGCGCTAGAGGCACAGAAGCAAAGAAAGACAGAGACGGGGTGTGAGTGAACCGAAGATAAGGAGAGGGGCATAAGCGACCTGAAACAGAGAAAGATGGCAAAGAGACAGTGAAAAAGAAATGGACAATGACGAGAGGGTGAAAGTAACCCGAACATGAGAAAAGGGTGAAAACAACCACAGGAAACACAGAGAGTGCAAGAGAGCACGGTGAGACAAAAGAGGGTGCAAGAGAGCACAGTGTGAAGTAAAGAGAAGTGTGCAAGAGGCACTGAGGCACTGAAAGGTGGCAAGAAGGTGCAAGTGTGCACAAGAGGGAAGAGGGTTCAAGAGAACACAGTGAAAAGTAAAGAGAAGTGTGCAAGAAGCACTGAAAGGTGGCAAGAAGGTGCAAGTGTGCACAACAGGAAAAGAAGGTGTGCAGGGTGCATAACAAAGTAAAGAAAGGACAGAGTGAAAGAGGCACAGAAGAGGAAAAGGTGCCAAAGAATACCTCTACTTGTCAGATATGGGGTTGGAATTGATATCATCTGTGTTATGTCCTGTGAAGGTTGGCCGCTATGCCTTAAGATGACTAGCATACGCCAATGATTTGGTCTTAATTGACCATAGCCCACAAGGCCTTCAGAAATTAGTGGAACTACTTGGGTCATATGCTGGAAAGAATGGCCTAGTAATAATACTGCAAAAAGCAAGACAATGGTATTCTCAAAAGGCACACGTAAAACCCGAATCTATCCATGTACTTTAAATGGTGAGATACTGGAAAATGTATAGACCTACAAGTACCTTGGGCTGCACCTACAGAGCAACCTAAAATGGTATAGATATTGGAATGAGATAAAGAACAAATGTAACCAAGCATTGAATGTAATTAATCGTTTTGTGTATAGACAACGAGGAATGTCATTCGAAACTGTCTTATTGCTCTACCTGACTAAAGTTAGATCCATTATAGTTTACGGAGTTGGGATATGGGGTGGTAACCATTTAGCTATCTTGAAGAGGTATGAAGCAAAGGCACTGTGTAAATTGTTCGCTCTTCCACTGACCTTACCAGTTGAGCTAATATATTTGGAACTAGAAATGGCTGGTATAACATATGATGTAACTAGGAAAATCATGTGCTTCTGTGACAAAATGTTGAAAATCCAAAACGACATCATGATTGGGGAATTTATAGATGCTTTTTGTGGACTTGATAACTAACTCACCTGGGCACCCCAGGGCACAGTCTATTTGATCAAAGCCTCATTAAGCAAAAGATGTTCGAGCTTAGTAAAGAACAATATTTAACTAACCTATTTGAATTAAAAATCATACTAAGTTTTGTGAATATATTATAAGCAAACAGGTAAAGCCTCAATATATAACAGCATACCCCAATAGTGCAATAGCAAGGCAATACATAAGACTTAAATGTAATGTGACCATTGCCTTACAGACCATGGGTGCTCAGCTGGGGTTACCACGAGATAAACGCTATTGTAGGCTGTGTGGAATTGACATAACTGAAACCCTTGAACATCTTTTAATTGAGTGTGAACGTCTGGCTGGGTTGCGTTGGCAATACTTAAAAGAATATGGCAACAAATTAAGTACAGCCGATTTCATTAATATATGGCTGGCCTTTTTTAAAGGATGTGATTTAAATCTGATTTTTGATATAGTAAAATTTTATTGGAGGTGTAAGGAAATTATGAAGATATTGATGTTAATTGTTTTAATCATAAGCTCTCTTATTGTGATCTTAAACATCTAAATTGTTGAAATGAACTATATGATGTATTATGTATATATATTAAATTGGAAATTGTTATATGTCTTATGTTGCGTACACAAAGCTTGTTGCTAAATGTGTATAAATAAATAAGTAAATAAAATAATTAGAGGGGTTAGGAGTCAGAGTGGTCACGCCTGGGAGTAGCAAATAACCTGGCGTTCTCGGAAAGTCTCTGATTCTACACCCATAAAAGAACTGTACAGTGAAAGGTACATCCTGACAAGAGTAACTTTTTGTTTGTTTGAGACCAGAGGGACATAGGCTTGGGGAAGTGAACCCTAAGAGGCCCACAAAAATCCTTGGTGAACCTCATAAGAAAGGGCCTATGCTTTGGGAAAGAAATCCTGGGAGGCCTGAATGGAACTGTGAATCCTCAGTTGAGTTGCAAAGTAAAAAACTGCGAATCTTCTGACCCAGAGGGATTGGGGAAGGGAAGATATTGCTGTCAGCGGCTTGGCCTCCTGGGAGATGTAGTTGCTTGTTCCTTGTGGTTTCTCTCTCTGTGCCTTATCCTGTTGCCTTTGATGGTGAAACACCTGCAGTGAGGGCAAATGTGACATCTAGTGTGGCTACCCCGCTGCTTAGGCTTAATGTTGGTATCCCCCACTACCCCAGTGCTGATACCACCCACTATACTCCCATTGCTTCCACGCCTTCCACGTCTCATGACACCTGTTGCACAGAAAAAGCAGTTTTCTCCGTCAGAAGGATTTAGGAGAACTTGCCAATATCCTTTCATTACATCTAATGTGGATATTGGGCTTGTCTTAATTTTTTGATAAGCTCCTCTGTCCGGCGCAAGGGATAGTTATCAAAACTCGAGATTGAATTAAGTTTTTGAAAATCAATGCATAATCTCCAGCTCCCATTGGGTCTCGCCACCAAAACTAACGGGGAGGACCTCAGACTCTCAGAGGGTTCAGTTATGTTTGCCTTAAGCATTGCTGAAAGCTCTTCCTCAATAATCTTTCTCTGGGCCTCGGGAATCCTATAGGGGTTTAGCTTTACAGTTTATCCCAGTGGAGTACAAATAAAATGAAAACTTTCATACCATGCCAGGTTCTTCTGAGGAAACTTCCAGAAACTGTTTCAAAAGATCATGGAGGTGTTCCCGTTGAGAAAGAGTCTGTTTTTTAGGGATTATCTGAACCTCTTGCTCTTGGACAGTCAAGAGAGTGGCCATGGTAATGATCTATTGTCTACTCCTTTAAGAGATTAATATGGTAAATTTGTTTTTTTTTACGTCGGTCTGGCTGAGCAACTACATATTTTAGCAGCCCTTTTCTTTATATGATCTAATAAGGCCCATGCCATTTGAGACCATTTTATTTTCATATGTGGGCACTAAGACCAGAACATAGCCTCCTACGGCAAAGGACAGAGCTACCGCCTGTTTATCGTGTAGAGCTTTTTGATGTTCTTGTGCTCTAGTTAGATGGTGTTTCGCAATTTCTCAGACTGCAGCCCTGTGGGTCTTAAGCTTCTGAATGGTCTGGGAGATGGGTAGCGTAGTCTCTTCCCTTTCTTCCCAAGTTTCCGTGAGCATGTCTAAGACATCTTGCAGTTCCCTCCCATATAATAGTAATCCAAGAACACCTGGGGTGTGTTCCTAATGGCAAAAAGAGCACAGGGAATCATTACGTCCCAATTATGGCCACTTTAACAACTCCAGGAAATATAAATTCTATACAACAGCCTTGCTTGGCTCTTCCTCTAGTACTACTAACAGCATACAATGTCTCTGTCAGGACCACCTTGTAGCACTTCACCAACTTCCACCTGGTCTGCATCCTTGCCAGGCCTACAATCTCCAAAGGTTTACCATTTGGATATACTCCCCTGCAGGAGCAGAATTTTACAACAAGTGCTTTTTGCGTTCAATGTCATCCGACAAGAGGTTACAACAGCTTCACAGCATTAAAAAAATGGCAGCTTCAAGACTTTCAACAACTTTTCAGGGAAGACAAGATTTACATTGATGCTCTTTAATACTTTTCTGCAAATGATGCTCCTCTCCTTCTGGATATCTTTTCCCAGCAGGGCAGCCTTTTTGCCACCCCTGTTTCCCCACTTCACAAGCAACCAAAGACTGACAGGGACAGGTTAACATCCTACTTCTTCCCTGGTTTGACAATGTGTGGGCGTCCCAACTTGTACCAGATATTGCATATAATATGGGCACACAGTTCCAGAGTTCATATACCTTGCATTAGCCCCCTTCTGCTGATTGTAATATTCGCTAAATTGTGTATTTTCCTTTTCTCTTGGCTTGGGCAATGCTTATTGACATCAACTCTTAATAAAGTCACCCCCACAGTTAGTTGGGTTTCCCAGAAACTCCCACTTTAACAATTACAGTCATTTGGCTTTAGTATATTAAGTCTTGCTGCTTTACCCTAGTTAGGTATGCAGAAATAACTTGGAAACCACTTTCACTCTTACGCCAGTGCTACTTCTGCTGTTTTCCAACTGTTCGGGGATTCAAAACAAATTTGTGGATTACTTTCATTCACACGCGAGTGCTGCTTTGCACTCGGTCTGCTTCTACACGAGCGTATCTCACTCGCATGCCTACTTCGAACCTGCAAGTAGGGACAGAGCGCTCTGGGGTTCCTGACAATCTGTGAACTCACTGGTCTAGACGTGCGCCTCTGTTCCCCTCACGTCTCACAGGACTTCTACTGCTTTGGCTCTTCACGACTCAGCAAACCTCTTTGGTAAGTCTGCCTTTGTCCACGCCACTTCCAATTGGAGCTCCTCTTGCTCTGGAGACCCTCGGGTGCACACCAGCCACCAGATACAGCCTCGAGTCTCACACGTGCATGCCAGCCACCTGAAACAGCCTCATGCATGCTTCCCGCTGTGAAGCCTCTGCAGAACGGGTCACAAGTGGGAAAGCATTCCTTCGTCACACTTCCCGCTGCGCAACCTCTGCACTTCAAGTTTCTGGGGATACAGACCCTCTCAGGACCGGCAGCTGCTACCTGCCATGCAGCAGTCCCGGCATCCCCTCTTTCCTCTAGCTTCTGTCTGATCTGCCAACTCGAACTACAGTCTTTTGCTTCTGACTTCCTCTGGCCTTCACCGGCAAAGCCAGCTCTATGGCCTGCACCTGAGGGAGCTTTTTAAGCCTCTCTGCCTCCCTCAGGTGTGGGCCATCTACATAAATTAACTGACCACTCCTATAACAATGCACCTATTCAGCCCTCTTCCTCGTCCCAGTACTTAGGGAATTCTGGGACTTGCAGTCCCTAATTGAAAAATCATGTTTTTTTATTTCTGTTGTTCTGCTTTCAAACCCCAATTTGTTCCTTATAACATTCTTTGAAGGAACTTTAAGAATTAGCAATGTATCTGGTTTGTGAAGGGAAAGGCAATTCTTTTACGCCGGTGTTACTCCTAAATTTCCTTTCACCGCACTTGAAGTTATTAGGGAGTTTTACAGTTTTATAACTCCCGAATTCTAGAAGGGTTTTGATTGCTCCCAAGGCCTAGGAGTGTATGATTAATTTTACCCTTATTTATATGTATATTGTGTGGAGGAACAGCTAGATGGTTATTACAGTATTAGGATAATTGACCTAAAAACATTCGACCTAAAACATTTGATCACATTTTTGTGACCTTTTCTTCGGTCAAATTTAACTAAATATATATATGGTGGTGTGTAAGGGTATAGATTAGGTTGAGGGGTAGTGGGGGTATTGCCCCGCATTTTAGACCAAAAAAAAGGTCAAATAAATTAGATCAAATGCGATTAGGTCAAATGTTTTCGGTCAAATAGACCCAAACCAGTTATTACAACAAGCCATTACATATTGTGGCATTTCGGAGCCATCCTCCCTAAAGGAAGACAAATACTGCGTCTCATCCCACAGATTCCTCTCACTCCCCTGGACCTTCTCCTCCGAGGTGATCCTCCTGCAGAACACCACCCCCGAGGTCAGGATCAGAAAGTGGCTGCCTTTCCCTGGCCACCTGGGAGGACACTTCAGGCAGGGAATTTGTGAGGAGTCTGTAGGATTCATCACATTACTCTGTTTGATCTCCTTTACCACTTGCATGATCTTGGGCATGAAGGTGGTGCCTTGATCCGTAAGGATCTCCTTAGGGAACCCCACCCTGGAAAGAAAAGGGAGTAAGTGCTTTAGTCATTGTTGAGCGATGTTATTCCTTAGTGGAAATGCTTTGGGGTACCGAGTAGCATAGTCAACTAGTACTACAATAAATGTATTGCCCAGCTTGGATGTTTCTAGTGGTCCACAATGTCCATAGCTATGTGGGAGAATGCAATCTCAATAATAGGGAGGAGATTTAAGGGGGCAATGGGTACTAGAGTGGTTGCAATGTTTAGGCATAATTCACATGCTGTAATGTATTTATTTACATCCAGGTACACTCCTGGCCCATACAATCAAGGAACTGCCTGACTTTGGGTCTTCCTTATCCCCTGGTGAGTAGCTGTAAGATGAGAATGGGCTAACTCCAAGACTATTCGCTGATGACTTTGTGAAAACACTAGCTGAGTTCTGGGAAGGCCTTCCCTTTTGGCATCTCCCAGATATAACAAGTCCTTTTTAATGGAAAGAAAAAGGTCTGGTCTGACCGCAACCCTGCTCCTCTGAAATTACTTGCCCAAAGGCTTCAGTGAGAACAGTGTAATTTCTTTGAGCAAAGGCAAGGTCAGGTAAGGGTGGAGGATCATTAGACTCGATTCTGGAGGGCACAGTCATTGAAGTGTTGGCGTCCCCAAACCCTAGGAAACCTCTCAGGGTATCAAATAGTTCCTCAACTACTTGGGGAACATGATTTAAGGCCTGTTTCAATATGCTTTGTGCCACTGCCTCTCCTATCTTAACTGCATAGGGGTTTGATTCATGGTTATTCAAAATAATCTGACCAGACTAGGATGTTTGGAATTCGAGCATAGGCATCGAACTAGCATGGGCCCCATCCTTGTATCAGGTGGTACCCATCCCACCCTGACACCATATAGGGCAAGCCAGAAGAAGGACTCGGACCAGAGACATCTTTGACTGTAGTTTTTATTTCAATTAAAAGAAAAATGCCTTACTACCATACTTCTAAAAGGGAGTTCCCTACCTAAATAAACAAATCTAAGGTACTCGACCATAGTCCAAAATAAAAAAAGTCCTCGATCCAATCCTATCTACTAAACTGGCCCTACCACTTAGCAAAACATAAAAGAAATAGATTGAGTGTCCTGCACTCCGGGCTGTTCGCAAAGGTGTCTCCAACTGTTCCAGCAATCCCTCCTGGGTCTGTATCCAAAGGTTAGAAGTAACCACTCAAAATAAAAAGCTCTTGTCAGTCTATCAAAAGTTCCTCAAAATGTCCCAAAGTTCAAAAAAAGTTCCTGAAAAAAACAAAATGGTCAAACTTCTTTAGACAGAGGGTTATTTACCCGATCCCTTTCCACCAACTTGGTTGATCTCTCCAAACTTCAACCAACTTTCGGGTGTCCCTGTGCTCCCGTGATATATGCTTTTCACTTTGCTTATTGTTCCCCTGTGGCTCCTTTGGGATCCCCAGACCCAATATATCACTTAATTCCATAGGGTCCCTGTGACCCCTCTCTGCTTCTGGTTCTCTTAGTCTTCTTGGATCCCTGTGACCTTCTGGGGGTTTATACTGCATGGGTTTCTCAGGCTCCCAAACCCTTTGCCTTGTCTCGTTCTCTCTGCGATTCCTGTGACCTCTGGATGGGCTTAGGATAGTCCTTCCCTCTTCCCCGCTCGTTCTCTCTTCTCTTCTCCTCCATCCAACTTAGGCAACCCGCATACCTGCTTGTTGCCGTGCTTGCTCCAGTGATGATCCATCTATTAAGCGAGAGTAGCGTTCTCCACGGCTTGCCGCTCTTTGCTTCTGGATGTTAGTGGTTTTCGCATTCAGCTCGTCTCAGCTCTCTCTCCCTCTCTTCCAGCTGGTTCTCGATCTGAGAGTGGAAGACCCAGTCTTCCCTGGATTTGCATCTGTTTGCATGCTCAGGTCCCACCCCATTATGTACGTGTTGCACCTTCAGGTCCGGTTAGTTCCACTCTGCCTCTCCTTCTCTGGCCTTGCACGCTTCCATGTCTGGCATATAGCATCTCCCTCGGCTATTAGCCTCCTTCTGTGCTGCAGCTGCCTCTGCTGGTCTGCACAGCTCCTCCCCTTGCCGACTTTTTCACATCTGAGACTCGCCTCAGCATTGGGTTTCCCCTCCTCCGTTCAAGGGTTGTTCAAGGGTTGTTAGCCCTTTATTCTCGCTACGGTATTCAGCATGGGTGTATTGTTCACCACAGTTTGTCAAACATGTTGAAAGTTCAGCATTACCTTGAGCTAAACACAAAGAGGTATTGTCAGCATTTTCTTGAGCCAAACATATAGATGTATCATCAGCATTACCTTGAGCCAAACACATATATGTATTGTCATCATGTCCTACTCCCATGTAGGCACAGAATACATTGTGTACAGGGAGTTCCCAATGGGAATGGGAGTCCTTTTCCCCTAAAGGAGAGTCACTTCCACTGAGGTCCTGCTTTCCCAAACCGCTAGGGAGGGTTTGGCTAAGCGGGCTCACCTCCCTAGCTTCAAAGGGGGCAGCTCCCCTTAGAGAAGAACAGACGAAGTCTCCAGATTCATCACAAGTCCTATTTACTCGAAGAGTGCATTTACATGCTCTGCCTTTTTAATTGAGGTCCCTGCTGTAGTTAAATACAATCACTCCTTCTGCAAACTTTCATAGTTGTGCACTAACTCAAAGGCATAGTGAGAATAGGTATAAATATTGACTTGCTTGTCCACAGTCATGGTTCATGAACAGGTAAGGGCAATTAGTTCTGCTCTTCGAGGTGATAAACTCCCTGTAGTTGTTCCCCTCCTATGACTTCAAAGACAGTACATACCGCATGCACTGATTTGAATTCCCACTTTTTATTCCCATCCACAAAAAACTACTCATTTGGCTTTTGCATCAGGGGTTTCCCCTGTAAGTCTGTTTGAGGGTTAGAAAGAACATTTGTGGTTTTAATGCAATCATGCTCTTCTCCATCTGTGGGGAAGAGTGGTAAAGATGCAGGATTTAACCCGGAATAACTTGTAAGGGTTACTTACGTCTGCTAAATTCAACAATATTAATTTGTATTTAGTCAATTGTGATATGGATGAATGCTGTGTTTTGTCTTTAGCAGTAGGGCAGACACTGCTTGGGGAAGTACCATTAGATTGGGTGATCCCATCACCAATGTTCCCTCTAATTATTTTTCCCTAAATACGGAAATGATTACCCTTTGTGCACACATTATTTTCCATGTGCGCAACTGAATAACAATGTGAGCCACTTTGTGAGCATGCGTAGTTAATTAGATACCATCTCTGACGAGTTTGGAAGGAAACATCCCCTTCCCAACCACCAATTCAGTGTAAAAGGAGATTCTTACAACTCTTTTTCCAAACATATAGGCTAAAATATCTAATCTTTTATATGTGATTATAAGGAGAGCTAATCAAAAAGTCCAAGACTTCAAAATATGCCATAGTACCTACCAAAAGAACTCCTGCGCAGAGAGAAAAACGTGTATGCACAGAAAAGCTTTGCATGCTCAGGATAAACAATAGATTTAGTTGTGGCTATTCATTTGCCAACACTGCTCAGAGCCCATGTAGAAAGTGTTTAATGCCATTGTGAAAAAACTCATATTTATTACGCAGATGGAATAATTGCAACTGAAAGGAATGTGTCCGGAAACATGCCAATAGGAGTTCATGTGTCACTTTAATGGAGTAATTCAAGGGCCAGCAAAAAATGGCTCTCATAATTTATGTAAGGATGATAATTGCATCAGAATAACTGCACCACAGAATGTTATGATCTGAATTCTTGGGCCTCTGCTTACTATACACATTGGGCCTCATTACAAGTTTGGAGGTAGCCATGCCGTTTTTAGCAGCATGGCTACCCCCAAACTCGGGTCTGGGTCCAGCAAAATGGGAATTACCGGGCCATTTCGACCTTTGCAGACCCGGTAATTCCCATTTGCGGGACCCGGACTGGGTACGTCCCCATTCCCATTGAGCCCCTTGTTTTTGCTGGTTGCTAGGGAATGGAGGAGCTGGAGGAGGAAAACGATGGTTACAGCTGGGCTTACTAAAAAAGAAAGGTCCGGAGCAGAGAAAACGAAGAAGACTGTTTTGACTTTAGGAAGTAAGAGTTGCGCTGTTGCGCTGATGCCAAAATATGTTATTGATGTTTTTTTTGGAGCGATCGTCAATCGCTGTATGATGCCAATCAAACTGAGGTCTTCGGCCGTGAACAGCCTGACAAGGTGAGAGGGAGACTGTCTCGCTAAAGCAGAGAGGGGAGAAGGGGGTGAGAAGCGACCCACTCGTTGAAGCCAGTACGGTGGGGAAATCCCTTTCGAAGCAAGCGATCCAAAGATCGTTACAACGAAGGTCGGCAGGGGAGCGTAAAACAAAGTGGGGAACTCGCTGTTCCGAGCAGTGAAGTCGAGTGGCAGAGCTGCCGAGTTTCTCATTACAGCTCAGTGGAAGGGGCGGAACTCACTCGGAGCCGCTGGGTGTCCACAACGGTGCCGCCGAGTTTCATTAAACAGTCAGCTGAGGGGCGGAGCTTATTAGCCGTGGCCGAGTCATGAAAGAGAGTACGGCTGGAAGGCAGAAGCCTCATCGTTCATGAAGCGTATATAAGTGAACAGGGACTTTACGAAAATAAACACTGCAAGCCAGACCCAAGGGTAAACATTGAAGCGAACCAAGATACGTGTGAGCCTGAGAGAGTCAGAGTGAGAGAGGAGTCTAAGGGGAACACACGAGCAAGTGTAAAGTGGAATGTAAAACAGAAAAAAACCTGGTTCTAATTGAAAGAGCGTTTAATAATAATATGAAAGAACTTGATTTTAAAAGTTAAAGGAGAAGAAAAGGAAACTATTCCATATTGTGGTTAAAAGCTAAACGCTGAAGTGAATACTAAACAAGGTGCTATAGGAATAAGAAATTGCAATCCGGAAGGAGAAGAAAGCACCAGAACTAGTTGATAAAACAGAGACTGTTTAGTTCAAAGAGTTGGAAACGTTAGAAGTGAGTTCACACGAAAAGTCCAAGAGGTTTGAAGTGAAATGAACTGACAGAAGCTATAAGGAAGACTTGAAGGAAATGAGAACATAATATTTCTTACCTGAGAGACTTACCTGAAAGATCCAAGTCCGCTGCATGAAGCTGTCTCCAGTAGACAATCTCAACCAAGTTGAAAACGTATCCTTTTTCCTAAAACAGAAAAGAAGGTTATTTCAAATAACAGTTGTTTCAGAAACAAGAAAACACATACTTTCAGTCTCAGCATATTTATTTAAGGATTATACAGTGAACACACGGTTACACAGCCTTACAGCTAGGAGGCATATACTATTTCACTAAAAACCGGGCAATGTACCCAACAAAAACGGGAAACCATGAACATATAGGAATCTACCCCCTGCTTCTACCCACAAAGTTCCCCTGATCTCTTTTCGAATCAGTGACCAGCAGAGCAATGTCATTGGTAGGAACTCAAATAATATTACTGCCCGATCTCTAGAAGAATTTTAAGGGGAAAGAACATATTTTAATAAGCATGCAGTATCCCTACTGGCAAAGCCAATTACTTTCTTACTCCCTGAAAAGTCTTTTGATTCCAAGTATGGAGTAAAATCGTATCGCAGCCCTGATTGTAACCCTGACATAGTAAGTGAAATTACAGGGCACACAATACAGCCTATAGTTTTGCCTACCCTTGATCACCACAGCCTAGACAAATATCAACAAGTTTTTTTCTTGCGCCCTCTTGAAGAAAATCACATATATTTGCCCTTTAATTCAATAGCTGCAATGCTCATAGTTACAACATATTGGGCCTCATTCCGAGTAGGGCGGTAAGGGATACCGGGTACCGGTAAGGAGACCGGTGCCGGTAATCCCTTACCGCCCTACTACAAGGTCCCTTAGCGGGTCCCTCCTTTAATGCCTGGTCTGACCAGGCGTTATGGACGGGACCCGTTAAGGGACTTCAGATCTAATAACGGTACCGCAATTTGCGGTACCGTTATTAGCGCCTTCCCCATTCCCATTGAGCCCTATGTGGGCTCAAATGGGAATGGGGAATGGCTTTTTCAATGGGGACTTACCGGTCCCACAAAGGTTGGACTACACCAGTACGTCCCCATTGAACCATACCGTTGCCGGTACCGTTATTGGAGCAGTCATGGCGCAAATAGCGCCATGACTACCTCCAATCTCGGAATGAGGCCCATTGAGTACCTTCTTCATTAACTAGGTACCCCTCTTCTGAAATTCACTGTTATCAGTTGAACAAGATGCATGGGGATGCTAGAAGCAATGAAGGCAAACACATAAATATATTGAAAAGTCCACAGCAGCTGAACATAGAAAGAAATAGAAGGTGCTGTTTCCTAGGCTATTACTATAGTTTCCCATCCTTTAGCAAACACACATTTCCTTCACTGTACTGTACTGCACTGTATTGCCGAAACATATGATTTGTTTTTTGAAAGTTGCTGATTTGTTCTTCACCCCGAAGAAGTGTTCTCCTGTTCCCTTCCACCCGTTTCCCTCCCGGGCTCCTGTGCTAGCCTCCAATATTAGTTGATAGGGCTCTGTAAAAAGTGAGGGATTTTTGAAGTAAAACTCTAACTGGGATAGTTGCATACCCACAATACTTTGCAAGCAAATACAATTTAAAGCCTCAAGAATGTTAGCAGCATACCCCACCTTTCATTGTTGAGTAGGTTTCGACAAGTGCTCAGTGAAATAATTTTTGTATAGGAGCGAGTTAACATATCATTTGTTAAGGTCTATCCCCCATGGAACTCAGAACATTTTGAAAGTTTGTTGAGCTAAGGTAGGCACAGTCAAGGTTGTTTGGTAATATCTGAATGTGGACTGGGGCAGAGTTTGAGTCATACGGTATAAGTGTGGTATATTTAGTTAATGTGTGCAGGCATATCTTAGTTATATCTTTTGTTCATGGAGCCACCTTTTCATATTCATTTTTAACCTCATGTAGGTGTATTCTATTTTTTAGAGGTTTGAGGTTTGTACGGTCAAGCTTGCATAGTAGGGCAATGTCAATAGGTTACACAAGAATATCAATAATAGTTAGTATAATTTAGCTTCATCTTGAGAGAAAGCAAATATTAGGTACCTGCTGTGGCTTGTGACTTATTAAATCTTATTTGAATAGGTTGGCATTGTCTTTGTGCGCTTCTAAAATTCTTCTCAGCGGCAACCAGAAGGAAGCTGGGTAAGCGCACATGCGCAAAGCTTAGAGGGAACATTGCCCACCACTACATGTTCTGAGCTCTGTACCTCCAGTGCAGCTGCTATGACTGAGTGGAAGAAAAGCAGTTAACCTGCTACTACTGGAGGAAGTACTGTATTATAATATGCAATCCGGAGGTGTTTGTCCCCTTGGATTTGTGTAAACACTGCTTGAGCATAACGCACTTTCTCAAGACAAAACAGGATAAATGGCTTTTTTTTAAAACAACTTTATTTTAAGTCGGTTGCAACGGAATGTTTACAGCATTTTATGATAAACAGGGTATAAACTTGACATCATTGGATAAATGACTTTTTTTTATAATTTGGTAGCCCAAGGGCTGGGAACATGTTGAGGCTTGCTTAATTTCTGCATATATCTTTTCTGTTTCCTCTGTCTATTTGAGGGCTTTGGGTGTATTTTAGGTGAGTCAACCTATTTTAAGGGCTTCAATATATTCACATATCCCACTATCAATTGGCAGCAATAGCCTGTGGCTCTCAAAAGGGACCTATGGGACTGATTGCCAAGCCTGGTTCTGTTGCAGGCAGGGGGAGATAATTAAAATGCCAAAAAGACATGTGTTGTATTGTCTTTCTCAATGACGATGTGAAGCATTATATAATTTAATGAGTTTAATCAAAAGAGAGAGTCCCTCACAGCCACCCATAACAACGGCAACTTCTTCTTGTATGGTTCCGATCGGGGTTCTAGAACCACACGAGAAGAGTGCTCTATTTCAGAACTATATACAGTAAAGGATTACGTATGTGACAAAATCTACATTATAACATCTTCCCCCCTACAATATGCATAAAGTTTATGCAAAGAAACTATATACAGATAAAACACACATGGACATTTTTTTAAGTACATTACACCATGAAAGGATACATGCTATGGTTCCTCAATGCTACCAATGTGATATATCATAACTGTTGAAAGTGTTGCACAACAGATGAGTTCCAATAGTAAATAAAATCTTTTTTTAAATTATGTGTGATTCTTCTGGGTCTCGTAGAAGATGCCTTATTGTCACAGAAATCTCCAGATGTTTCAAAATTGTGAGACTTCTCTTCTGTATCAATATCGCTGGCAGATGTGGATGTGGTGTGTCTAGTAATGTCACTGGGGATATTGTCTTTACACCTCCACCTCCCTTGTGAAGCATGCACGCTGGTATCGCTCTCAAAACATTCTCCTCCCTTCCTCTCGCTATTATGACATCATCACATGACCACCTGCCGCCATCTTCCACAGTCACCGACTTCTTTGAACATTTAACCACTCTTTGTCGAGAACAAAATCTAGATTCGCCTTTTTGAACTCTTCTGGGTTCTCTTACTCTGATCCAATCTCCACATTCAATTTTACTATCTCTTACATGCTTCTGTCTATCATAATATCTTTTATAATTTTCTTGTTTCTTCTTTACTTTTCTCACAATCTCCTCCATGTCAATATCCTTCCTTCTCTTAAGCGTCATCCAGGCAGGTCTAAGTCTATTGGTGGCAACTCTTCCTCTCATCAAAGTAAAAGATTCAACCTCTGTCATTGAATGTGGAGTGACCTTATACGTATTCAGTGCCTCCTTTAGTGTATCTTTCCATGGAGGATTGTTGACAACAGCTAATTGAATAGTATCTTTTATAAAGCGATTCATTCTCTCCACAAGACCGTTACTCATAGGGTGATATAAAGCTGTTGTGGTATGTTTGATGGATCTCTCCTTCAGGAAACATTGGATTTCTTGCGAAATAAACTGAGACCCATTGTTTGATACCAACTCCTGTGGCTCACCTTCCCTGCTGAAAACATCCTCCGGAAATCTCTTCACTTTCATCGCAGAAACTGATTCCTCAACAATTCCGCACTCCACCCACTTAGAAGTGTAGTCAATCAAAACAATGAAATAAATCTTCCGTGGTTCTAAAACCTCATATGGACCAGCAATGTCAATGGCTAATTTCGACCAAACCGAGTCTGGTATGGTTACTGGTTGCAATGGTGTGTTTCTGTTAATCTTTCCTTTATCACTCACTGCACATGCAGAGCAATCCTTAACCATAGCTTCCAACTCACTCCACATTTTGGGCCACCAGTATACCTCCCCCACTCTTCTTTTTGTTAGGCTTCTCCCTACGTGACCCTCATGTGCAATTCCCATTATTCTTTCTCTCAGAGACACAGGTGGAACAATGCGACCTCCACGGTAGATGCACACATTGTTACATGAAATGTCATCCTTTAGATTTTCCCAAAAACCAATGTTAGCGGCCATATCCTTCCAGCTACTCTCCACTGCCCTTCTCAATTGTCCTTGTTCTGAGTCCAGTTTGGTAGCTTCTATCCATTCTTCTTTGTCAAAACTGGGATGTACTTGAGCAATAATGCAGTCAGTATCATGATCTTCTATCAGTTCATCTTTACCACTTGAGCCATTATCTTCACAGTTGCAAGGTAAGCGGGAGAAGCAATCTGCCACTTTATTTGTTTTTCCCGGGGTATACTTTATGTCCACATTATATTGCATGATAATAAGAATCCATCTTCTAATACGCGGGGATGTAAGATGCGGATTTCTCGGATTCAAAACATGTATAAGTGGCTTATGATCCGTTTTGAGCTCAACAGGAATACCCCGAACAAGCCCTTTAAAGTGTTCCAGGATCCATTTGACTGCCAAGGCTTCTTTTTCAATCGTCGAATAGTTTTTTTCAGCTCCTTTCAAAGTTCTAGAAGCAAAAGCAATTGGAACCACTGATCCATTTTGAACTTGTTCTAAAACACCTCCCAACCCCATATTGCTAGCATCAACAGACACTATGGTTTTAGCCTTGCAATCAAACATTTTAAGGGCAGGTGCTTTATTGATCATGTTCTTGATTGTTTCCAGCTCCTTTTGGCATCCTTCAGACCATTCGAATCTTGTGCCTTTATTCATCAAGCCTCTCATCAGAGATGTTCTATCGGCATAATGGTCCACAAATTTAGAATAATATTCCGTGAAACCTAACAGGCTACGAAGCTGATCTTTGTTGGTGGGATTGGAGAGCTTAAGAATAGTGTTCACGAGGGTTTCTTTAGGTTTTATCCCTTCTGCATTAATGCAATGCCCCAGGTATGTCACTTCCTTTTGTCTTATTCTGCATTTTTCTATCTTGAGGGTGAGACCCTTTTGTTGTATTACCTGCAACACTCCCAGTAATTTGGTGTTGTGATCTTCTTCAGACATAGCAGACACTAATATGTCATCTTGAAAATAGTGTACCCCTCGTAAGCCACTGAACAGGCGTTGCATGAGTCTCTGAAATACAGCGGCAGCAGACGCCAGGCCAAAAGGCATTCTCTTATATCTAAATGCTCCCAGGGGTATTATAAACGACGTGAGGTGTCTAGACTCTTCTTCCAATAGCACTTGATGGTATGCGGAGGATAAGTCTAAGGTAGTGAAAAATTTTGCAGGCTCCGTGGTGGCGAGCATTTCCCCATTATTGTTACGGTCACCTGGACCCCACAGGGGTGTCGATCGGACCCGGACAGCTGCGGTCTCCTTCAACGTGATGCGTAGTGCAGAGATGACTGTCTGGACTGGCCCGCCTAGTCTTGTCTGCTGGACCCGAAGAAGTATTTTCCTGCAAGTGGAGACAGGGATTAACGACCTGTGGGTTTTAGTGATGGCCTCCCAACTGTTCTCGCTCTCCCCCACTAATCACCTCCGATATCCCCTTAGTAACCTCACCTTATGTTTGTAAAAGATGAGCTCTCCATCCTGCGTGTCTTGCAGGGGCGCGTAGATACCAGTTACTTCACTGGTTTGAAGGCGTTGGGAGATTTCCGGTAAGTATTGATTCTGAAGTCCCTGGCGGGATTGGTAAGTATCAAGTTCAAAGAGTTCAATGTGCCCAATGTTCACTCTTTTCCCCTTCCTTCCTTAAGTTGCAACTGAGTTCGTGAGAAGAAGGTCTCGTAGCTGCTGCTGGCGTTCAGGTAAGAGTCTGTGTTACCCAACGCTGTCCGGTAACTATTGCATGCGTTAACGTGTTGTTTTTCTCCCTCTTTACAGATGCAGCATATGAAAATGTGGGGAGTTATGGAAAAATACCGCTGGTGGTAAATCAGGTAAGTCTATGGTGGTAAGAGGTTGTATTTGTTGATTCCCTTGGCTCACCTTGTTTTTTCTTGTGTCCCCTAGGTGCCGGATTACGGAAAAGAAATGATGGAGACAGTGCCGGATCGAAAGATGCTGTGAGAACTGGTGAGTATGGCGCCGTGCTGGAGCTGGCGAAGCGACGCGTGCAGGACTGATGTACTTTCCAGGTCCGGAGATGAAATGGTTCCGGAATTAGGTGAGGAATTTGAAATAAGTTAGTTTTCTAACCTTGTTCTTTTCTTCTTCTTTATTCTAGGAGCTCCGGATTCGAGGCGGGCGTGGCAGAAGACTGGATGCTGGCTGCAGGCCCGGTGAGCGTCACGCTGCTGGATGCAGAGTAACGCGAAGCATGTGCTGCTGTTCGGGTTCTGTTTAAATAGCCTCCAAAGTAGTTCCAGGTAAGAAGTTCCCTAGAGCCACGCCCAAGTAAAAAATAGTCCCTGTAACAAAATAGTCCCATCCAGGCCTCATGTAGGCTTGGACTCTTTTGCAGCATGGTCTGCATCAGGTAAGTAAAGTCTATGAGCCTGGCACCTATGGCGCCAGGACTGATTTCTATGATGAGCCTGGCGCCTAGGGCGCAGGACTGAACCCAGACAGCCCCTAGCCGGGGCTGCTGAGGTTTAAACAAATGTCTGGATGCCTGCTCCCGGAGCTGAGGGCCTTGGTCCTGATGCCCGGGGGTAGGCATCATGACAAATATTTGGTAGGGGATGGCGATCTATCCAAATGTTATTATTCAAATCTCTGAGGTCAACACACATCCTAATTGACCCCTCTGGCTTTCTTACAATCACTATCGGAGAGAGCCACTCCAAACTCTCTATAGGCTCAATAATGTATTGAGAACACAACTTCTCTAATTCTTTCTGTAGCGCCTCTCAAGTGCCAATTGGAATATTTCTTACTCTGTGCACCACTGCTTTGGCACCTCTCTTAAGTATTATGCGACGTTTAAAGCCCTTAAGAACTCCAATGCTATCATTAAAAACTTTAGGAAAACTTGTAGCCAGGTTCATAGCAGAATCACAATTATTGTCTATGATGCTCAAAATGGGTACATTTTCCCCTGGATGAATCCTAATCCTCAACGATGCTTGTTCCCACCAACCAACTATCGCAAATCCATTTTGAGCCACATACAATTTGCAATAAGTTTTTTTTCCCTCAATGTTCAAATGTACCCAGGTGTATCCCACAATATCAATTGGTGTCTTACCATAGCCAGTTGCCTTGACTCTGGTCATGTGTAGGTCCTCCGTTCTCTTTTTGAGTACGTTTCCATGTCCACCATCGTATATGGGGACCCTGGGTCAACCATTACTTGTAGGCAAATGCCATTGATAGCCATAGACACCCAGGGACCAGCGGCACATTCCTTTGATGTGAGAGTCAATATTTGTACTTCCTCCTCATCAAATCCACTTGTGATTGCCACCAAGTCATCTGAACCTCTGGTCTCTTCCAGGGCCCTTATACTGTTGGTAGCACCCCTTCCAAACTGAGCATTACCTCTTGTGGTGTTGTAGCGTGGATTGAACCTTCCTCTACCTCTGAAAGCGTGGCATACCTTGCCAAAGTGACCAAGCTGCCCACATTTATAACACTCGGCTGGGCAATCTTTTTCTGGATTTGTATGTCTATACCATCCACATTTGTAACATCTGTTTTATGGCCTCTGGAATGTTTCCCTGTTCTGTTTAGAGTTCATGGCAAGATCCGTTTTCACTTGGCAATTCTTTTCATCATGGCAACTAAAGCCTCTTCGTCTTTGCTAAATTCTCCATCATTAACATCTTGAATTGACTTGATCTCAACATGTTCTGGTCTATTCTGAACTTCTCTCATGCACTTCTCCCCAAGTTCAATTGACCTTGCTATTTCCAAAGCTTGTTCCAGTGTTGGATTTTTTTGCCTGCCATAGTCGTTGTTGGATCCGGGAATCTGCTACATGTAGAACAAGTTGGTCTCTTAAGTACTCATCTGCTATGCCTGTAAATTCACATGTGAATAGGAGGCCTCTTAAAGCTGCAACATATGCGTCAATGGATTCACATTTGTTCTGTTTTCTGGAGAAAAATCTATAACATTCAAGGACAATGTTTGTTTTATTTCCAAAGTGTTTGTTCAATTTAGATAACCCAGATTCATATTTCCTAGCACCACCAGTGGAATCTCCAGACCCTTCCACAGCATCACTGGAATCAGGCAATGTCCTAAATATCCGTAGTGCTTCAATTCCTATACAGTTTAATAAAGTAGCCTCTTTGAAATCATCATTATACTTGGCTCCTCCTATCGCTCTCAAGTAGACCTGAAAATTGTCTAACCATTGCTCCCATGAGCAAACTGGACTCCCCGGCTGTGCCAAGAATTTCATAGGCGCTACTATATTCTGCATTTCTATATTGTCACTTGTGTGTTTCACACCCTATGCAAAAGTTCATATGTCCTCTTATTTTCTTATATCAGATAGTACTGTCTTATGTTGTGTGGGTCAAATCCAAATATTTGATTCCAAAATGTATTTATTATTATTTTTTTTCAAATCTCTCAACGTTGCATGAAAATAGTGTATTGTGCCTTCAACTGCTTGTCCACCTAGCCATCAATTGCACCAGTTATATAGTCTCTGTAATTCCTTAACGTCGGGGTGGCGCTATTACTTTAAGTGAAGATACAGCAAACTGCTCGTGTTTCATCACATCGTATTCGTAACATATCACGTCCAATGCTTTTACGATGCGTAGCCCTGGTAATCTAGTCATAAAAAAATGGCAGCACGTAACGCACGTCGTAGGGTGCGTTAGTCTAAGAGTCTATCACAATTGTATTTCTGGTTGCAGCGTGCCTACGTACCGGGTGCTTTACTCAGAATTCCTCCGTTGCTTTCCGTGTCTCGTGCAGCATTTATATGATGCACCCTTCTACACGGCGCTGTTCCAATGAAGTTTTTCTCCTACGCCGACCACACAAAAGTCATGAAACACACCTTTACTCGTGGCTGAAGTTGCTATTTCTTCAATTCCTCTTCACTGTGGTGGGTCCAAGTCGTTCCTTTTTTCCATTCCTGAGTACTCATGATTACGCCCGCCCACACACTCAGGGACTCTCTCAACACGAATCCTCATCGCCATTTGTTGTATTGTCTTTCTCAATGATGACGTGAAGCATTATATCATTTAATGAGTTTAATCAAAAGAGAGAGTCCCTCACAGCCACCCATAACAACGCAACTTCTTCTCGTATGGTTCCGAACGGGGTTCTAGAACCACACGAGAAGAGTGCTCTATTTTAGAACTATATACAGTAAAGGATTCCGTATGTGACAAAATCTACATTATAACAACATGGCTGCCAAGCAACAGATGCTCAGTGGTCTATTGGGAAAAAGTTCATTTTCCATCTCCATGGAATTTGGATTGGGAACCTGCCATGGACACTGAAGTGCTGTTGAGGAAGAGCTGAGGTGTGGAGCTGTGCAGAAAAGGCAGTGACATGGAGGGGAGGAGCAAGAGGAGTTTATAAGTGGAAGGAGCAGCGACAGCAGAGAGAGGGTACCCGAAGAGAGAGGCACAGGATCCAGCATGCAACAGGGAATCTGGAGAGCCACCAGTATCCATGGCTACACCGGTGCATACTGCCCAGAACCAGTGGGTCCTGATTGTCTCCCAGGATTCCAGAATTCCACCCAGGTTGCTAATATGTATTACATTTTAACATCAATGTTAAGTTGACCTTGTAGCGATATATGTGTAATTTATTAAAAGTCTATATTTTTCAGTATATCAATGTTGTTTGTTTTCTCTCATTAACTGTGGGGAATAACTGTACTTCACTACCAGCATTTCTCCCTCCCTTGAGTTAAGCCTGAATGCTCTTCCACAGCCACATCATTAGAAAGTATTTTTTTCCCTTTTGGTGAGAACCACTGCCCTACCTTTAGGTTAGCTGGTTACACAGACCTCACCACAGGGTTGTACAAAACCTCCCTAACATGGCTAAAGAGATACCCTGAAAAGGTGGGGAAAGAATGACACAATTGTACAAGAAAAGCTGATGATATGTCATGCCTTACCTGCCTATGCCTGTCTTGAGGGCAGCCTACTGTAGACCTCCCCCACTACACATGTCATTTGGGAACATCCACAGTCTGTGGCTGTTGTCTTTAAAAGGCTATATTAAGGGTGGGCTACTGGGTGAGAAGGGGCTAACCTGTCCTGACTTTGTATGACATCATGCCTCTGCTCACTGGACAGCCTGCATGGACTGCTGTTGGTAATGCTTCAACGTAGGGAGAACTGTGGAGCTATATGGTTGTGAAACGGGGGGGCACCAGTTGCTGGGAGACAGACGAGTGACAGCAGATAGGATCAATGATAAGCTACCAGACTTGACAATTAAGTACTGACCATTAGTGAACAAGAGGAGAAGGAGGATTGACATTACAAGGGTTAGTTATGTTTCAAGTAAGGGGAGATTTTAAACATGTTCCAGTAGGAAGTCTCCCCAGTTGAGGGAGACCTTGGGGCTTCCTCTACCCAGGTGAGGAGAGAGCGCCCAACATACAATGATAAACTAGTTGAATTGTGTATCCCCAACAATCTGAAGTAAGCCATCAAAGAGGGAGCCTGTCTATCGGCTACCTATGGTAGAGCCCTTTCTGACTTTGGGACCACAGACCTGTAAGTATTGGCCTGACAGACAGACTGTGACTAGTAGAATGAGGTAGCAATGTATGTGTTGATCAAAGAAGGTGGTCTATCAGCCCCCATAGCGCCTTAATCTAAAAATAAAGCATGTATGCCCAAAGCATTCTCTCTAGCACCAGACATTATGACGATGTAAAAGGGGTCACGTAGGAAGAATAGAGATGAAAAAAGGATGTACAGTGTTCCCTAAAAGACACACACCCTTAACTCTACAGGGAGTAATAGCCATGATGCAACACTTTTTCTCTCTGTTGGTCAATACGCCACACCTGTAATTGCCCTCCAACAAGGGAACATATTGAAATCGAGAGATGAAGGTGGTGAGCCCAAAGTAATGTATGTGCCCCACAGGTGCGCCAAATTCCCTGTGGACCTGGAGGACTAGATGCACTTCCGGTGTTCTATTTAAGCACGCACCCTTAAAGCATTGTGAGTAGCTTTGCTCTGGTTTAAATAAATGAATTGAAGTTGTGCCTACCGCTATCCAGCCATTGATATTCAGTGAGGCGTTGGGTGATCGGGACCCAGGGAAGTCCTTAAAAAATACATGAGCTCACAATGATTTGGATCCAATATACACAGTTACAAGCATCATAATTGATTTTAAACCTACCTAATAAACTATACTCTTCACACACAGAGCAAGAGTGTGTTTTGTTCTGTGTTGTTGCTATGGTTTTTGGTTGCTGACATAAAATACATATATTTAAAGTCTGTGTGGGGGTGACTGACCTCATGTACCCTCACTCTACCAGGGGTCTTTACCTAGATCCCCCATCATTTATGTCAGGCAGGTCTGTGCAGGGATGATGGGAGATAAATATAGAAAGGCATATGCCCAAGGCCATGACACTCTGTCATGAATCCTTCCCCCAGCACCCCGGCATATCAGGCTGGAGCCAGGTCACGGCCACCTAGTCGGCCCCTAAGGGCCTCTCCATCTCCCCAGACACCTACTTGGACTCAGACTTGGCGCCTTTGGCACCAAGCTCACACATAGTCCTGAGATCCACTTAGTATTGGACTTGCAATGTATTATCGGGCAATGGATGCCCCCATGTAATTCAGTTCCTTGAACTGGATGAGCGGTCTAGTCTTTCGGGTGTGGCTCAGCCCAGGGATACCTGGGATACCTACAGACTATTTAAACCACACCAGGCCTGAGAAACATGCTTTGAGTTTCTCTGCACCTGCAGCGTGACACTGACCATGCTCGGATCTCCTGAAGAGGCCCACTTCATTCTTCAGCGCCAGCGCACCTGCAAGAATAAGAACTTTGTTGCCAATACTCACCTCGAAGAGCATCCAACTTCTTTCCAGCTCTTCCCAGTCTTGCGGATTCCTATGGCAGAGTCATCTCCATCTCGGCACCCCGCGCCCTACCAAAGGGGAGAAGAATAGAAGAAACGTTAGTAAGCATTTTGCAATACTTAGTTCTCTCAAATTTAGAGTTTAATCCTTGCCTGAACTCCCGTCGATCGGACAACTTCACGCTCCTCATTCCTACTTACTTCAGCAGCGCATCACCATCCTCAAGACCTTCATCACCTAAGGAAAGAAAGATACAGTATTAAAGAGACTAAAGCCATCAGAACTTTTGTAAGACTCATTCCAATTACCGGTCGGACTGAAGCCACAGCAAGCCCCGTCCGCCGGGCCCCTGCCAGTGAAGCACCTAGGCACCCTGCAGCCCGCATCACCCAACGCACCCCTGCATCGAAGACAGGACGGAGAGCGCCCCACATAAAAAAACAAGGTGAGGAGAGGTCCGAGGGAAGGTTGGGACACAGGGAAGAAAAGGGGGGCCAGACAAGCAAGACCAATAGGGAAGTGACCTTTGATAATACTGTGTTTCAGGCCCAGTGCTTGGTTGAGCAAGTCCAGGGAAGGGTTGGAAGTGGTCAGAAGTCTGGACCGGCTGAGTGGCGTCCCCGTGGATATCAAGTGAGCGTTACACACTCTCTTACTTATGGGTAGCACCATTATCTCATGCTTGTGAGAAATAGGGGTTACAGATGTCTTCCAGCAGAGATGGAAATGTAGACTCATTGTCAATAGCTGCACACACAACTTTGAAATACATCAGAAGTGTACACAAGCATTGTACTATCCTATTGCTGATTCAACCTTCAGTGTCAACTGCATCTTCGGGGGTTGCTCTGTTGTCATTGAAGGCTAATCCATCAAACTTTGCAGGTTGGATACATCTGCAAACAGTCCTGTTTTCCTACCAATGGATACACCTTACTGATGGGTCTTGGAACAATGTTCTTCTCTGGGCTCTTCAGTTACCTAAAGATTTTGTTTCTCACTGACACAAAAAAAAAGTTTGCTGATGTGTTAGTTCATTGTAAAAAGGAAGTACACATTCCGGATGCCTTTTATTGGATTAACTGAAAATATTATTCTGAGAGGGAATATTGCATGAACTTTCAAAGTCAGTGACATAGATCTTCATCAAATGGTAACAAGCAAAGTGAATGGAATAAACAATAAGGAGAGTTTTACATCAAAAGCTAGCATGCAAGGAATGCAGAGCTGTGATCACCTTATATAACAGCTATACATTTGCATAACAGAACTACTAGATTAGACACAGAGCAGTTAGAAATGGCGGACAGTTTGAAAATTCTTGCATTTAGAATAAAAATGCTACTTTTTGAATGCATGTGTTTTTTCTGAACATTTGCTACACATAGTTAAAGTAGTCCAAGCATTTTTGTGTTTCAAAACACGTGAGGAATGCTTTCTAAAGCAGTACATCTGAAAATATGTATATTTCTGTCCATTGTATAACTGTCTTGGAGTGCAGGGTTTAAAAAGACAGAGAATGGATGTGGTATGATGCATCCATTTCAGAGGTACTGAAAACATCTGCACCAAAGTTGTACATTTCAAAATCCTGGCTGCTTATTCTGAAGGCTCAATACGGACTCTGTGAAGTATTTATAATACTTATTATAACCCTTGATTGGGCCAGTGTGTGCGCTAATCAGACAATCTGCAGGCTATATGAGCTAGCATAGCCCACAGATTGTTCAGCATTCTACCTGTGGCAATGTGATACATAATTGCAGTCAATTCCCTCAAATCGTCTAGGTGGATTCATATGCTATCCAAGGGCCTATATGTACTCTGACGAACCCCGAGGTGTCATCACTGCTTTAGATGGGGAAATCCCTTACCATGAGGCCAGGGAGGTGAGATCGCTACCCAACAGTTCCCCTGGGGTGGTGCTCAGCTGGAGGATCTCATGGGGAGGGAGCACCCCATTGAGAGTAGTGACCATTTCGGGAGAATGCAGTATCTCTTTGACCCGCCCACCTTCCCTCAAAACCCCTCCAATTCCGTAGCTCCTAATGTCCCTAAGTGTTTTTGTAAAACATCCCAAGTAAGAACTACTGGGACGAGGAAGAGGCCACGAGTAATGAAGAGCACTGACAAGAACGAACGCACACGCTCTATCCTTTTGAGTGATCCTATTAGTCAGCTGTCATTCAAAGGCAGAGAGGGAAGAGAACAATGGTGTCTTTGTTGTCGGCACAGCATGGGCCGAGTGAGTGGCCAGGTACGTGCAGGGCAGCAGAGAAGCAGACGCTGTCTGAGGGAGAGACACACACTTGTGGAAGGCCAGAAACGCAGAAGACAGACCGGAGGGAAGTTTCCAGCTGGTGACTGAGGCTGCTGGAATGCAAAGGGATCACCGCTGAACTGCAGAGGAGATGCATGGAAGACTGGGGAAGGCTCAGGTGAACCAGAGAAGCCACCGAAGCTCCTGGGAGGCCTGTAAATATCCGGAGGTTGATGGACAAGACCCTGCAGGTCCTAGGGTGGCTAATCCCAGGATTGGGGAGACCCAGAAGGGGCATGAGACCCAAAGCAAAGCACCTAAGGAATCTTCACAGGGGAAGATTAACCAAGTGACGAGGTACCGGACCCATATTGGGAAAGCATATCCCGAGCAGTAATAAGAAGAAATATAAACTTTGCATATACAAGTGACAGGGGAGTAAAGCAAGGCTGTGGTTAGGAGAGAAATCAGATAAAGAGAACTGGGACATTAACCAAGTGAATGGGGTCTGGGACCCACACTGACCAAGTGCACCCCAAACAATAATGAAGAGAAATACGAAGCTTACATACAGAAGTGACACTCAGAGTCCTTGGCAGGATATTAACTAAGGCTTTGGGTGGGTGTGAAGTCAGAGAGAGAAGACAGTGAGAACGATATCACTGAGTACCATACTTGGCAGGAGAGTGGACCCAGAAGGGGGTACTGAGAAAGGGTCAGGGAACCTTAGCACACCTTGGGAGACAGAACCAGGATATTCCTCTTTGTCACGCCTGGAAGCCGGGGATCTGCTCACAAAGGGTCTGGGACCCACAAAACAGCTTGGAAAAGGCGTCCATGGCATCCTTCCTTATCGCAGTGCCTGAGAGTCAGGTTTACCAAACAAAGATAAGGATCTATCTTGACCATTGAAAATACAGAGACAGTTTTGGATAAAGTTGGAAAGACTCTGGGGAAAGAGAATTAAACCCTTGTGTCTTGTGGAACTTTCGTTTTGAACTACAAGGCACAAAAGACATTTTGGATTAGGTTGGAAAGGCTCTGGTGAAAGGAAATCAACCCCCTTGAGTCTTGTGGACCTTGTGTTTGCTTTTCTACACGTTTTTGGAACTTTGATTTTGAACGCTGGTGGAACGGTGGAAACAGTGATTCATTACGCTAATGAATTGCAAGCAATTAAGTGGCAGCGGATAGGTACACACACTGACAGCGAATATATAATACTGCAACACTCCAAGTAAGTTAGTATATCTTCTGATTGAGTTAACGTTGGGTGTCGTGGATACATGACATGAAATGAGGTGATTAGGCCATGAGATGGAACTAGTGACTGATCCATCTCCCGTGTCTGTTTCAGTTTCAGAGCAGTGAAGTACAGGTGCCTGACTCCAGAGTACTTACCTTGTGCACGGTTGTGAATTTATAAAAAGGCGTCTATGCCAAGTGGATATTGAGACATGCTGGCAGCTTTGGCCGCAATATGAGAAGTAAGTGCTACTAGCATATACATCGGGTCAGGACTTTTGAATTATTTAACCATGCTCTGGCTGAGGGAGCCTTCTACTTACTCTGTGCTTTTGCCCCCCTTTTTAGGCTCTTTTGAAATTGGGTTATATCACTGGAGCACTAAGGATTAGTTCCACTGTTTGCACTACCAGTATATATTGGAGGTGAGTGTGAACTAATATAATGATGGACGATTTATATGTGCACAATTTATTTGTGCCGCTGATATAATAGAAAGAGGTTGGTTTGTAACTAGGTTTCACTGTTTGCTTTTTTTATAGAGTTTGTTTGAAGATATCTTCCACTGGATCAGTCTTTAAGGGTGAGGTGACATTTACGCCCTGCCCACGTCCTGAAGAAGTTCGGAGTTACACAAGGCTACATTAGAAGCTGTTAAGGCCGACTGAAACAAGTGTAGACAATGTTTAATAAGCCTTTGCTATTCAACAGATATACACACTTATTGTATATATGGGTGTCAAAAATTGACGAATTCTGTATTTCTTTTAAAGGGTTTTTTGTAATTGACAACCCATACCATTGTGAGTATGTGTATGTATGGTGGAATGATTTGGATGATGTCAAATGTATCGGACCTTTAATGGTTTTTACAAGCAAACAGTTTGTGTATTTGTTTTGTTTGATAGTAGTGTGTTAGTAGAGTCTTTCCAACCTCATAGCCGAGGTCCATTTGTGTTTATCACTTTATTGCTTACCTGGAGGGCCTTCGCTGTTACAGGTACCCTTATATTTTTATACCTTGCTGCAGATGTACAAAACTATAATAATTTACAACAGGCACTATATACTTCTATTAATAGTAAACCGACAGTTACTTATGTATAGGAAAGTGCTGTGTGGCCTCTATGGCTTGCTAAGGGAGTATACATATTTCCAACTTCAGGAACCTGAGAGATACATTACTAGCGTTCACATGATGTGCTGTCTGGTGGTATAGGTTTAAAGTGCAACCAAAGTGAGAGAGGAAACCCACATCTCTGTTCAAACCTCTGTTTTTTAGGTTGAGAGACTTGGGGAGTTCTATCACACTAACACAAATAAGGGGAAAGGAGGCCGTGACATATGATAATAATGATGAATATGGTGTTTGCCTGAAAGCCCTGGAATAGGTTCTGACGAAAAAAAACTGCTTTTCATGCTCCATTGCCTAGGACTTTTCCTATTGCTTCCTTTGAGGAGGCCTTGCCATTCTATGACACAGAGGTAAGAGGTGAGGACCCCTCCTCCCATTGGCTTTTTTCATTTACCACCCTAAATATCCTTCAAAGTTTTAATTACAATGTCAATGATTCTATGCAATGAACATCCTTGAAAAGATGTCCTCATTGACCTTCTTTAACAGTGGTGAGGAGCAGCTGATATAGAAAAAGGTGTGAATACCTGTTTAAATGTATGTGCGCGGGCGGAAAACGTATCCCAGGCAGCACTTGCATGGTCTTTTACAACCATGCTGGAAGGTGCCAGACTCCTGCATTTGCTATACGCATCTCAGAAGCTTTCATGTAGCAGTCCATTATCAGCACTGCCTTAACCATTGCTGCCACATTTGTATTTCATTTTATTTGTATAGTGCTGTATGCCAAAGCGCATTTACAGGTAAAAAAGAGGGTACAAATCAAGCAAAAGTAAATGAAACAACCAAATGAACAGACAAGCAAATGAGTTTTAAGGTGGGTTCTGAGGAGAGGAAAGGAAGAGAGAGAATGGAGGGGGAGGGTGAGTCCGTTCCACTGTTTGTGGGCTAGTAGCAAAAATGAGATTTAGCACATGGAGAACAACGGACAGCTACAAGAAAAAGAGATTGTGACCGAAGAGAGCGAGAAGGTGACTAGAAAGAAATTGAAGAAGAGAAATAAGGGAGCCATCCCATGGAGACACTTAAAAAATGAGGAAATCGAAAAGGAGGCACAGTTCAAAGAAGAGCCACTGAAGTGACGCAAGTGCCGGGGAAATAGACTCATGGCAGGATAATGAAAAGAGAAGACGAATAGTGGAAAGGAGCCAGGTGAGTAGCGGGAAGGCCAAGAAGAAGAGAAGAACAGTAGAATAGTCGAGAAAGTATAAGAAAGGACACAATTTTTGTGGCATTAAAAGAAAGGAAAGACCACACATTCTGAACATTAAAGAGGTTGTGGCGGCAGGAGCAGGCAGTAGTAGAGCTATGAGAGGAGAATGCGAGAGAGGAATCGAGGATAACGCCAAGGTTCGAAGCAGGTGAGAAGATGTTCAAAAAAGTAGAAGGAAAGGGAAAAAGGGGGAGGAATGGTACAGGCAAGAAAGAAAAGGAACTCAGTCTTGGAGGGGTTTAGATGGAGGTAATGATCCACCATCCAAGACTTGATGGCAAGAAGGCAGGAAGAAAGAGTAGAGTGAATATGAGGAGAGAAAGAAGAGAAATAGAGAAAAAGCATATCGTCTGCATATAAGTGGTGAGAAAGGGATAGGGAGGTTTCATCGCAGGAGATTTGTTTGAAGCCAAATACATTGATTTTGTTCAGCCGAATTTGCCCGCAAATATATGTGGGGTTGGGGGGTGTAATGGTAATAATGAAGGTGGGGAAGTGGCGTTATGGGGGGTCTCCCACCGCATATATTTAACAACTGGCTTAAAGGACAAAAAAATGATGGATTGATGGATTTGGATTCAACCAAATCTCCTCGATCAAATCACATAGAATCGTGAGAAAGATCAAAAGATGAGGACTTTTCTAATGAGAGAATATGAGTGGACCTAGGACTGAATCTTGGGGGGACACCAAATTGAAGAGGGCAGACAGATGATGTGTGGCGTGCCCATGAAACAGAATATGTACGATTAGTGAGGTAGGAACTGAGCCACTTTAAGAAAGAATCCCTAAAACCAAGTGAAGAAAGTGAGCGGAGAAGAGAGGATTACTTAGGGCACTGTGGGAAACCTGAGGGTGTCTCACTCACTAGTCCCCGGAGATGTGTCATTCAGGTGGCTAGGACACGGCCATCACTATTGGAACCAGTTCCTTGGGGTGGAGCAGTGCGGGAGTATCACTTGGATGAGGGCTCTTCGGGAGTGGGACACCAGATGGTGAGACGCCGTATCCCCTTCCCTGTAACACCTTTACCCCATCCTACCCGGCAGGATATTTAGGAACTCTACCGCCGCAGCCCTCCCCCTTTTACAACACAAACACTTTCTCATGGACAGCCCGCTATAAGGGAAAACAGACTAACACCCGAGCAGTGTACCTGACATGCCCCAATACTATGGTCAGACGAGGTCAGGCAATTATCGACAATCACTCACACCTGACTTCCATTACCAGGGCTCGCAAAATCTACTAGCCCACTAGCATTGGCGAGTAGTTTTTATGAAGGGCGAGTACCATTTACTTGATACTCGACCTTGCTGGCGAGTATGAGGATGTTAGAAGCATATTTTTCATTTGCTGCAAACACACTGATTGCAGTAAATGTCAAATACAGGTTTCACTGTGCTTTTTGACAGTATTGCAGCAAATATGAAGTGTGTTTGTGGCAACATGCTCCATTTTACAAAAAGCACTGGTAAATATTTTGTCACCAGTCCCCTTGGGGGAAGTGCATTTCTTTTAGGTCGAGTACATAAACTAAGGAACTCGCTCAGAGGCTCTAGTGGGATTTTTAAAAATTTGCAAGGCATGATTACACTTCCCCATATGGATAAAAGGCGGAACATGAGAGCACACTCTGAGCGAGGCAAAGCACACAAGGAAACAGCAGTTTCGAGGTGGCAGCTGAGCAAGAGGGTAAAGACGGCAAAACCGAAGGGATCACAAGGAGGGAAATTCTTTTCCACAAGGAACCATTACTCTCCAGAGACCTCGAGAATAGAAAGCGTAAGACCAGGAAACCAGGCTGAAGTATCCTGCATTGTGTTTTGGAGACCTGCATGGTCCTCCCGCGTCAGTAATCAGGGCGGGGAGAATCACCAGCCGCTGTGGTACCGTCCATGGCTCCAAGAACAAAGCAGCATCAGTGAAGTTAACACAGCCGGTGATTTAGGGAGACCGATACAAGACCGGTCTGTATTGAAGCCAAGGTTGCAAGCAGCACCGTTTTAAGGCGAGCGCTAGAATGAACATTATTAAAACGCGGGTGATAAGGGACGCGAGTGAAGTTGAACTGCTGATGAGTGATTGAACTTTAAAGCAAGCTGCAATACCTTTGACGGAGTGGTCCGGCACCGCGTGAGTGCTTAATCAAAGGTCTCTGTAAGGTATTCCAGCTGAGAAGTAATAACAGTAGATACATTTAGTCTGAGACCAGCGGAGGGAGACCAAATGAAAGAGAACAAATAAATGTGAATCGAAGTGGTCCTGCACATTTGAAAGTCTATGATTTTGATGAAATAGAGAACATTTGTAAAAGGATGTGAATTTGGTACGATCCCGGCAGAGGGAGACCAATTGAAGGTTTTGTGTTAAATTGTGACTAAGTTCGGCAGAGCTGGACCCAGTGTGAACAGAAAATCACCCGAGAATTTGTGCATGTGAAATCCTAAGAAGAAAGGAACTTTGATGTTTGTCGTGTTGCATCAGGCCCTCTGAAATAAGAGACTTTGGGCCTCATCACAGGTTTGGCGGTAAAAAATCAGAGTTTCCGTGTTGCCGGTCCCACTGTTTCCAGCAACCCGTGATGCCGTAAATAACAGATGATCACGGGTTGTCAGAAGCATGCATTCCGGCATGCTGGAAACAGTGGCACCAGCATCACGGAAACACTGTGAAAAGTGGGCAAAAACGACTGCACCATCGCCCCCGGTGCAAGTGCCCCCAAATCCGGCATCACAATGCTGGAGCCAGCAGCACTGGTAAACAGCGGTGCTGGAATGACCATGACCGGAAATAAAGTGATCGCTGGAACAGGAAACAGTCCGGCAGCCATCATAAATAAACAATCCATTGCAATCCAGTCTGCATCCATCCAGTTGCCATCCACACCTCCTAACTGCAGAATTCTATAGTGGACCATGACGACTTGCATCCATGAGACCCGGCAGCACAAGCTGCGTTTCTCTGAGGCAGAGCTGCATATGCTTGCAGACAGCATGGCCACAGGTGGTGGACTCTCCTCGCCAATCGGACTCATGCCCTAGGAGGGGAAGTGCAGCAGTGTGCTGCACATGGAGTACATAGAAGGGGTTGCCGCTGCAGAGGCCAGAGCCGAGACGGTGAGTGCACGTAGCCCCAAAATAATGAACAACCCCCTTAGCCACTGTGAGAAACCTGAAGGTGACTCATTCACTAGTCTCTGGGGATCTGTCATCCAGGTCACCAGGACACGGCCACCGCTATTGGATCCAGTTCCTGGGGGTGGACCAGTGCCAGAGGATCACCTGGATGATGGGTCTTGGGGGAGTGGAAGTGGGACGCTGAAGGGTGAGACGTGGTATCCCCTTCCTTATGACACCTTTTCCCATCCTGCCAAGTAGGATATTTAGAAACTCTATCCCCCCCTTTTGCAACACGAACACTTTCTCACACCGTGCGTGACAATGGACTAATACCAGAGCTGGTTACCTGACATGTCCCAACACAAGGGTCAGATAGAGTTAGGCGATTGCCGACAACTACATACAGCTGACTGCCCTTTCCCTTCCCCATAGAGATAAAAGGCGCAGCACGAGAGCACACTCTGAGCAAGGCCGAACGCATGAGGAAACAGCTATTCCAGGACGGCAGTTCAAATGAAGGAGAAAGGCAGCATGTCCTGAAGAGACGCCAAGGAGGGAGTTGCCCTTGCGCTTTTCAACCCAGACCCGCAAAGCCTCCAACAAAGGAAATATAAGACCGGGAATCGCAGCAGGCGAATGGTGTGATGGATGTCAGCTTTACATGGAACTCTCCTGCACTGATAGCCAGGGCAAGGAGACACAGTTGCCATCGAGGTACTGTCCTTGACTCCAGCGGCAAAAGAAACGCCAACAAGTTCAGCACAGCCGGTGAGTCGGAAGAACCTGATAGTGGACCAGACTGTGTTAGGCTCAAGGTTGCAGTGGCAACATTAAGAAGATAAATAGACAGAGGTCTTTGTTGTGAACTAACTTGTTACCAGAGATAGAGTGCTCATTGCAGATTGGCAACATGGATAGTGTAATAGTTGTATGGAAATTGCATTGAGGCCCGTGAAATTGCTGACAGCATATAATTTAAGGTAGCAGAAGTCACAGGAGCAATCGTTTATTGTTATGGAAGTAATGACGCAAGCATTTCTTTCCTATATGTCTGCATACATGCTTTAATAAATGGATTTTTAAATTGTAATGTAAGCAGTATAAAACTGGTTGTGAATTATGTTTTTATATGACACCAGAGAAATGTGGGTGAATGCAGAATAAAAAGCCCAGAAATAAATATGGATGAAAACAGGGGGAAATGGCAGTTGACACATACCATGAACCGGAAGCCTTAATCATGTTGGAAGGGGGGAGGGTGGTTTGCGTACACATTTCCCTCACCATTTCAAACCCACTTCGCCCAATGGCCATATGGCTACACCAGCTTCTACCTTGTCCATTGCATGTGCCACTTCTGGTTCCGTTTGCATGTCGTACAATAGTCATCTCACCCATTCGTTCATCTGTGTTCGAATATTGTTATGCTACATGTCACATGCATATGGGTAGTGCACTTGTGTCAGGCAGGTGATCTAGCTACAAGCTGTGGGGTACAGTATTTGGGGTGGGGGAGTTACATTACTCTGACATTTCTGTAGCACTGGTGGTTGGGGATGTGCACAGTGCGTAGATGCTGGGGTGGATTCATGGGTGAAATGCATTCTGGTACCTGTAGTGCATGTGATGTGCCTGTCTATCTGTGCACAAAATTGTTATGGGGTGTGATCCATTTGCCCATGCACCACATGCCAGAAAAGCTCTCAGGCTCATGCTTGCTGTCTGTGTATATGACATTGCATGACACACTGTTGAGAGTGGACAACCCACCCCCCTCCCCTTTCCACAGTGCTCATGCTATGGTACTTTGACTCACCCAACAGCCAGGTACGCTCTCCACTGTGTCGCCTGGGAGCGTGGAGTTGCACAGCACCATGGAATTGTGCGTGGAACCAGGGTGAAGTGCGCAGCAGTGGGTGATGAGGAGGTCTGCATCGCACACAACCTGCACATTCAGGGAGTGGTACAGTTTGCGGTTGTGCTAGACTGCCTCATTTGCATGTCTGGCCACCAGCTCAACATGTGTGCAGTACAGCACAGTGATGACGTTGGGCATGCCTGCCAGGGCATGGAACCCCACTTCGGTGGCATTTACCTGGGCAGGTGTTCTGGGGAGGACTAAGTCGTCTGATGCATGGCACAGGAGTGCATCCAGGACCTGGAATGGCACTCTGGAGAAACAGGGTTGGGATAGCCTGTGCACCTCTCCCATGGTGTGTGCTGAAAGGTGCCAGTGGCCAAGAAATGCAGCACCGATACTACCTTGAGCAAGGGCTGTATTGCAGTCCTGATGTTAATTAGGCTGCAGATGCCATCATGGAACAAGATTCAACAATGTGTGTAATCGTCTCCCTGTTCAGCCGATACAGGGTGTGGATCTGTGCTTTACTCAGGTTCCAGGGTGTGGCCCTTAAGCAGGGTATGGGTGGCTGCCTGCAGGGTGCTACCTGCTGACCTTTGTTCATGGGCATGGCCATCATCCTCCTCCTTCTTCTCCTGTGTCCCCGCTGTCTCCTCTGCCTCTCTGCGCCTTCCAACTCATGCTCATATTGGAGTACTGCATGCAGGGCACCCAGCTCCCTAACTGCTACTACATCTGCCAGCATGGTTTTGTTGGGAGTTGTGTGGGGTGTGGGTGTGGTCCTTTTGAGCATTCGCAGTGCTAATTGTGTGCCGCTGGGCTGCTTATGGCCACTTGTGGCCTGGTTCTGCACTCCTGGGACTGCTTTCTGCCTGATCTGCGATGCTGGTGTTTCCGGCACAGTGATCACAGTGGCACCGGCATTTTTGTGCCGGTGTTTCCATGTTGGCGGCACTCAGAATGTGCCCATACGACCGCCGTGCCGGTGTTTCAAGCACAAGCTCCGGGTCCGAACGCAGTTCATGGTGCTGCCGGCATCTGTGGTACTGTGGGTGGTCTTATTTGAGTCACAGTTTTTCCGGGACCGCAACTCGTAGTGAGGTGGACTGGAAAAAGGTGCCGGTATGGTGCAACCGGCACCACTATTTCCATACCACCACACTTGTAATGAGGCTGTTTGAATGGCAAAGAGACTTTGGCACAGAAGGCCCTGATGTTGAAGTTTTTAACTGCATCCTCGTGCTAGAGACTGTGCTAAGCTCGAGTGTGCCGCCTTGTCCTGTGCTGAAAGCATGAGGAAGGGAAGCCAATGGCTTGGATATCCTGACATATCATTTATTGAACACTTTTCTTTTGCATAACATTGTATTCAGACGTAAGGATTGGCAAAAGGTTTATTAGTATAGGCCCTTTAATTTTGACAAGACACCACTAGGACTGTGTAATTATTATTTGATGGTCGCAGCTTGCTCCCATCTTTAGATTTAGGATTAGATAGGCGTTTTTCAAACCCAGTTGAAGTTCAATAAACACCCTTGAACTGTCACTTGTGTCTGTCTTACTCTTTGATACCATGCCTTCCTTACAGTAAACAAGGGACAACAAATGATTGAAAGGCAGTGTTAAGTAACACGAGGAAAACAGAGCATTCAAATCATTGGGTAAACAAGTGTGGCACATAAAGCTTAATGTCACTGCAGCACAGGACTGGACTAAGCCTCCATTAGTGGACAGGATAGACCCAACTGACTTGGGATCACCTCACCATGGATGCAGATGCTCAATATTTTATTCATTCATTTATTGGGATTTTGTAAAGATGTTGCGCAGCAATCAAATCAAGCCATTTAGCTTCAGGGTGCATGCAGGGTTACATACCAGTTAAGAGATTCAATCTCAGAGGGAGGGGGTTACAACAAGGGATTCAGAAATATGACAAGAGTAAGGGATAAACTGTACAAACCTTTCCGGGGTGCATGCAGGTGCTACAGAATAACGTCGAAATGTCTTAGCAGATGTTCAGAATTCATCCCAGGGCTCAATCAAGAGGAGCCGTTTAAGCAGCATACTCAAAACCATTGTAACATTGAACTTGCATTAGATCTGAAGGAATTGAATTCCAGAACATTGGTCCTTGGGTGGCAAGTGATTGGCTAGTGACCTGTTTCTTCCTCAAGCTGGTGCTAGTGCGTTTCATTTCAGAAGTGGAACTGAGCGCTCTGGTGCATTCGTAGTGAACGATGACGCCTCATAGGTATTCGAGGACCCTTTCGCCAGTAACTCGTGTGGGTAGTGCAGAGGGTTATAGGATAATTTATTGTTCTGCTGGTAGAAATGGCAGTGCTTTAAGAGCAGGTCAAACGTAGTTGTTTTTTCTTCAGTCCAAAGATGAGCCTTTCTGCTCTGCATCTATTTAAAGGTGTGTTTTAGGAAGCCTAGGTAGAGGGTGTCACAGTAATAGATTTTGCTTAATATAAGTGCCTGTACTACTTCAATCTTATGGTTGCCCCGTAAAAATTGATGTATCTTTTTAGGGTGTGCATTTGTAAGTGCAAATGTTCTTTCAAGAAACGGACGTTTTGTTTAAAAGAGAGTTCTGCTTCAAATATGATTCCCAGTTTGTTTTGCCGAGTATGTAAACTGTATTTGGCTCCTAGTGCATTTGGCCAATTGAAATGGATGTCTGCAGACGGGTTGGTACTTAGATTTAGGAGACCAGTTTTCCTGTATTAAACCATTTTCTATTTGCTGATATCTGTCAATGGTCTGCTAAAGGCGTTCATAATATTCAGTCTTTTGGAGTGACTCTAGTTAGAGTTGCAAATTTGGAACAAGTCAGTGAAGGTGTTTATTCTATTAGCCACTGTGTTCATGTGTACGTTGAACCTTGTCACAGATGGCACACAAGAAGCCACTCCAAGCCTTAGAGACGGATGAAGGGCTTTTATTAGATTTATAATGAGCCCTGTGGCCGTCCCTATCTATCTCGCCTCAAAGCACCTCCACCCTAGCTCACGCGCCCCTAGCCTTGGTTAGTGTTAAGCGATTGTTTCACCCTCAGAACTCCAAAGGCCTAAATAAGCTTCAGTATCAACCTAAAAGCGTGTGGCCTTATCTAACTAGACCTCCAGGACTTCCCACCTTTCCCTACTCTATCCAGCGGTTAGTATTTTAAGGCGTAAGGGAATGTGCCTTGCAGACAAACTGCTTGATTTGGTCTTTCTTCAGTCATTCTCACTTTCTCCTCGCCCTCTCTTCACCTCTCTCTACACTTCTTCTACAACTCCTCCTTTACTGTAGTGTTTCTCTTCCTCTGCCCCTTCTATGTCTGTCATTCTGGGCCCTACCTTCACCCTTTGATGTTACTCCGCCCTCCTCTACACTGAAACTGAAACACTAATACTCCCTACTCCCACTACTACTCTCTCTTGTACACCACCACCCCACCTCTAAACTGCAACTCCCTCCTCCACACTGCAAATCCCCCTAAAATTTGTATTTATTTGAAGAACAGGACTGTCAATCTCGAACAGAAATGACTCACAATAACACATTTGCAGATATTGGAAGCATTCTCACCAGGGTGCTTGTACAATAGCATAACAATGAGAACAAGTAGTTAGCCAGTTTATGATGTTGTAAACACATTAGGACATGTACCAGGGACAAAACAAGACAAACAGAAACAAAATGTGTATAAGAGAATGGGTGACAAAGGTAACATTAACCTAAAAGGGGTGTTAGGTAGGAATTGGTGCAGTCACAGTGTGTGAGACTACACAAGACGTATCTGCTTGGTATTTGGTAACCCAGCTTTTGGTATAGGTCTGTACTACACATGTTGGTACTGTGACTGAGCAGCCAAGCCTATCTCAAGGGGGGTAAATGTGAGCAGTAGAGCTGTACAGATAAATCAGTCAAAACAAGTAACCAAGTAACACTTACACTCTCAAGAGTTCAGTTATACATATATATTTATTTATTTACACATCGAGATTTAGTTAAGCATTCTTTTACAAGGCAATTGTTTGTAACAGTCCTGCAAACTTTGGAATCACTTTTCAAAATCAATAAAGTTGGTCAATGCTCTTTGGATATGCTAATACATTTCTCCTACACCCTGAACTGACTTCAATAACAAGGATAGTATTGCATTTATATGTAACACCAATATACTTTTGAGACTATGAGTTTCAGAAAGGAAGACTCGGAAAAAATAGAAAGGTTAGAACATACTTCATAAAGTGAGGACAGCTTGAATCCTCCAATGAAAGCTAGGTACACTTTTCCCAGCAGTAAAAGTGTTCAACAACAACTTACAACCTCTGGAAGGACAAGCAATGCCAAAGTCAATGGATTCAGAAAGGTGCCTTTAGGGAGCCATGACAACCAAAGTCAATCGGACAAAGTCTATAGTTCGGATGCACTTCTTGGATAAAAGTCGTTTCACAAAGTTAGTTCAGGAAAATGACTGAAGGAACACAAGCTGTCAAGCCTGTGCAAGGGGAGTTGAAATCAAATCAGAAAGTGCAAGCGCAATTCTCAAGTGAGAAAGCACGATTTAAGGCAAAAAAGGTAAGTACCCCAAGCCCAAAAATTACCTCTGGTTTGAAGAAAGTGGTCCAGCTGGATTCCATCTTGCTACAGCCAAGCAGACCCTGGTTCCTGAGCCTCAGTAGTGGGGACAAGAGGGAGGATGTCTGGAGGGGTCCTGCGGCAATACTCGGGAAGGACTTCGGCATCTACGGGCTCTCTTCGATTCAGCGGCACTTCGCGGTGTCAGCGCTTCCCAAACAGCACTGATGCAGAACCAATATCTCTGGTTGGATTTACCTTACTCCCTCGGTCCTGGACTCTGGTGAGGGGACTCTGGATCGGGATTTCCTGCTTCTGGAGTGTCCTTAGGAGGCTGGCTACTGGAGAGTTTGGCCGGATTAGTTCCGCGGCAGACATTGCACTAGGTTATGGACACTTGACCATTGGCTTTGGGCTTCTGCAGCACTGGAGAGGCACAGGAAGTCGGGTATTGTGCCAAAGTGGAGTTAAACTCGGTGTTAGTTGTTCCCACTAACCCAAGGGAAGAAGTTGTCCCATTAGGAGCTTCTCTGTCGATACGAAAAAGAAGTATTGCACAGCAGCTGGGCTTTACCGGGCAATTCAAGGTCCAGGAGGTTGCAACAGGTTTCCCTTCATGATTTCTTCTTTGGATGTTTCTTCCAGTGGTCGATTCTGCCTCTAGTCCCAAAACCCTCACATTCATGCACAGCCTAGGCTGTCAATCACACAGCAGGACGGCTGTCTTTCCCGGACAGCCAGCCGGCCAACAGGACTGGTTTCAGGCACACCTAGAGACAAAGGACAGGGGAGTTTCCGGGACCCCGCCCCACATCCTGTCCTTCCATACACACTGGAGCCAGGGCCGGGCTTTAGGGCTGAAACGCGGCAAGTGCAAAACATGGCAAAAAAAAGAAGACAGGCCATCTTGACAAAATGGACACCCATGGGTGCTGTACTGCAGCTGAGGGTTCAGCTTGCAGGTAAAAAAGCACACTGATAGTAAACATTAAAACACTGCCACCAGCCATTTAAAGTAGTGAGGCTAACAAAAAATGTCACATGAGAAAGTAGGATAAGGGGCTACTAAGTAAGCCCCCAGCACTCCACATAAGATGGTGTGTGCTGGACCTGCAAAAGAAAAAGTTAAGTAAGATCAATTTTACCTTACTATTGTTGGGAACAGTAGTTCACCCAAGAAAAGATATTTAAACCTTAAGAGAAATCCAAAGGATTTCTCATTGACACTGCACTGAGGGTGCTGTGTGTCACTATACAAAAAGCAGATGCCTATGGAGTTTGTCAGACTCCAAAAACAGTGAAAACATAAAATCCTAATCATGGAAAAACAGATGAGGGGGTGAGAAAAAGGTCCCACTCACTCACTTGTTAAAATTGAAAAGTCCTAGGTCCAGCAAAAGAGCTGGGGGTCTCTAAAATGGGAGGAAATTAGTACAAAAATGAAAATTCTTCCTAACACTCGTCCCCCATCAGACTAAGGAACAGGAGGATCTAATCTTCACCAGGATGGATCTCCTGTTTCAAGTCGGTTAAACTGGTTGCTGAGTCCACCAGCAATCTTTTGTAAACCTTGATGTGATACTTTTTAATATTAGTTTTCATTTTCAAGCTATATCACCTACAAGTACTGTTGGGCACATCTCTCTTGTTTACGGTACAGGGGATCTGGTTTAACAGTCCCTCAGAATTTGGGACAACTTCTGAATTTACAATAGACTTTTTAAAAGGGTTCTTATAAAGAAACCCCTTAGACCTAGAGGTGTCCCCATGATTCCTCACCACCTTTCCCTCTGGAGCAGGTTGGGTCTCAGGTATCTTGTTTGGGGTTCTAGTGGCATGGCATTGTACATGCCTCCACTTCCTCTCAGATCTAGTTTTACCTTGGTTAGCTGTTTCCCTCCTAACACTAGGGTTTACACTGAAATCTTCAGCAGAGGATCCAATAGTCTTAAGGGGTTTAGCTTTAGACTTAAGTTTCCTAGATTTCTACCAGTTTTGAGAATTACCAGTCCTCAAAGGCCTAAATAGGTTTTCAACTTGTCTATCCACCCCTTCCTCAGAAGCAGTGTGGGTCAAAAGCTTTGCAATTGGAATTGAAATGGGGGAGCCTGGTTTTGACTCCCACTTCCCTAATATTCTAGATTTAGGTTTGCCTTTGTTAGTGGTGGCCCTGCTAACATAAGGACCTACAGTGGGGTCCTCTGTAGAGGGTCCCAAAAGCTTAGAGTTGTCTCTTAAGGTTGTCTCTCTGAGGGCGCTAGACAGACCAGCCAAGATGGCTGCAGGCCTGTGAGCTCCCTGCAGCCCCATGAAACTCAGACACTATCCAGCCGCAATCAACCTTCCACTGTCTATCGAAACATTAATTAAGCTGTTGGAACCAATCTGGAGCAACACCGTAAAACTCTGATTGATCTAGGTGCCTGTATGAGGTTATAAGGGCAGCACCCTCAAGATCGCAGAAAATGCGGGCAGCGCCACCAGCCCGCAGAGAGGAAGACCCCACGGAGCCGAGACAGCGTGACCAGCAGCCAAGAGCCAAGAAACCTGGGGACCAGAGAGGTAACCCATATAAGCAGGACCCCGCCGGGGAAGCCCAGACCAGCTGAGCCACAGACACCTCAAAGGGGCCTCCAGCAGTTGGGTGTCCTATGCTCGTGCACAACCCGAAAAAGTGCCTGGAGTAGCGAGGGGCAACTGGCCCAAGAGCTGACCCGCCAGTCTGGGAACTGCGGGCGGGAGAGACTCAGCCCACATCGACCACAGTGTTGTCCTCACCCCCCTCGTCACTACCCTGTGCACCTCCAAGAAATACCAGGGAGGACACTGATCAACAGCCCACCAAGTGGCATTGGAGCTGCGAGGACTGGCAACTCTACCACTGGAGACATCGGGGCATGGCCTCCAACCCCCCGCCCCCGCCTCCAGCTCCCGAATCCAGAGGGACATTGACCACAGAACAATACAGCACTGGGAGGTACGGACACCCTTACACCGGATCTCGCCCCCGGCTGAGTAACCCCATTCTGAGGGACACTAATAAGGCACAACAAGACAGTGCCCTGCCCAGCGGTAAGCAGGGCGGATGAGTACCACTGGTGGGAGAGGCTCGGCCTGCATTAACCACAGCAGGGCCCTCACCCCACATCATCACTAACTTGCACCTAGTGAAACAGCACAAGGGACAGCCCCGGCTGGCAATCCACCACGTAGCATCAGAGCTGTAGAAGCTGGGAATTGTAATACTGGAGCCATCGGGGGGGGCGGGCACGGGGCATCCTATTGCAGGATCTCATTCCCGGGTGAACAACACTACATCGAGGGACATAAATAAGACACAACAAGATAATGGCATGACAGGCGGTGCAGAGCTCAACCCCAACACACCTGTAGTACAATGCCCATGGCGCTGGCTCGCACACAACACTAACCAACGCTGAGTCCCAGTGTGATAACAAGGAGTCCTCACAGCTGATGCCCGGTCGCTCGGTGGGAAGCTCTCTGAACCACGCACCCCACAATCGGACTCACCATTGCAGCAGGTGGGACGAAGTCCAAAATGGAAGCACAGTCCAAACAAATTAAAATAACCTATGCTGTACCAGGAGTGTCATACCAGCTGCACAATACAGCCATGTCAAACTCCCAAAAGCAGTTAAGCACCAATCGAAACTGCACCTCGAACAACCAGCCACATCCAAGCAAACCCCCTCCGAGGGGTACTCCCCGGAGGGTTCTGCCTCGCCCCCAACCATGGATCATGGTGGGGCACTCACTGATATTAAGAATATGCTTGGGCAGGTGCAGGCAAGCATACAATCCTTGGATGGGAAAATTGACACTTAACCTGCAAGGTCGACCACATGCAAGTACGCTCGGACAAAAATGGTGAACGCCTGGACGAGGCAGAGGGCAGAGTGTCCACAGTCGAGGATGAGTCCCGTACCACAAGGGACATGGCTCTCATCTAGAGGGCCCTCAAGGAACTGTAGGACAAACAAGACAACCTTGAATCCCTCTCCTGCAGGAACAACCTGAGAATGATTGGGGTGCCTGAAACTGGAGACCAGCGCAATATGGACAGGTTTCTAGAACTGCTACCAAGGGCACCGTGAACACAGGGATAACAAAGGACACGGTGAAGACCCTCCTTAAGGAGGAACCACAAACAAGTGATACTACTAGGATGAGAACCCAATCTTGAAAAATGGCAGGTTGAACACAGTAGTTATGGGCTCTATAAGGGTGGCTGGCTTCCCCAGCGTCCTCCATGAGAGAGCATTGGTTTGTTGCAAAAGGGAGGAGGGTTGGAGGTAACTTGCAGGTTGGGGTTGCTGGTGGGGGTGGAGGTTGGGGGAGAAGTTTGGGAACTATTTGGGATGTTAGCAACTTGCAATGGTCGCTGATACCACACAAATTTGCTGGTCATGAGAACACAAGACGGAAGCTGGCCCCATGCTGAGAGTGGCAGAAACGCCCAAGAAGTGTTCACTGGCACTATCCCCCCTTATCACTGGTCACGAGAAAGGAGTGATGCTATCGCTCACAACTGAGAATAGGCGTGATGTCCAGGAACTCAATAGAACAGAATGGCAAACTCGCTCAATAGTATAACATGGAACGTCAGGGGCCTGAACTGTCCGTCCAATAGTCCCAATGTGGTCTTATACATGCAGCGGCACCAGGTGGACATTGCGTTCCTGCAAGAGACCCACCTTACCTCTGGCAGAGAGGCAAAACTCAGACAAAGGTGGGGCTGCTATCGTTATTTCTCCTCATACTCTGCATACTCCAGGGGGGTATGCATAATGATACGAAACACAGTGGGGTTCCGACTATTTGCTCAGGGCAAAGATCAGGAGGGAAAATCAGTAATGGTAGGAGGGACAATACAAGGCCAGGTGTACACCCTGATCAACTTTTACAGATCCAAGCAAGACTCAGTGGAAACTTTGGTGTGGATCACCAGACAGCTCTAGGCAACCCATCCGGGGGAAATCATATGGGCAGGAGATTTCAACGCAGTAATGAATCCTCACCAATACAGAACAGGAGGGACCCACTGCCCTGCGTCTAAGGTGAAAAATGAATTACAAGACATGTTCTGGTTGTGGGAGGTGGAAGGCATCTGGCGACTTAGACACCCCGAGCAACAAGAGTACACATTTTACTACACGGTACATGGCACAGCCTCCCGGCTTGACTACTTCCTGATAACCCACACATTATCCGGTGGGGTAACTGACGCTACCATGGTAGCATGCACACTGTCGGATCACGCACCGGTACTCCTGACCCAGACATTACCCGACAAAATGGCAGGGAGACGACCCTGGGTGTTTAAAAGTGAAAGCCTAGCAGATGAAATGTTCTGGGAAGGACTAGACACAGTCATTGACGGCTTCTTTGAGCTAAACAACGGGTTGGTGGGTTCATACACGAACCAATGGGAAAGCTTCAAATGTGTAGTCAGAGGAGAGAGCATCTCTGGGGAAGCAGGGATACTCAAACACATTAGACAACGACTAGCGGAAACTGAGGCCCAAATAAAACTATCGCAAACAAAGGCAGTGGAATCAGACACAATTCAACACGCTGGGATGAGGAGACAACTTCAGGAATTTAATGAACTAGCACAGAGAGAGGTGTAGTTCTCTGGGGTAAGACAGCGGCACGATAATATGGTGAAGGTCAGCGCCCTTGCAGGGTATTAGCAAGGGCAGTCAAGGTAGAAACACAAAGGCGTTGTGTCCTATCTGTTAAAAACACACAAGGGGAAGTTAAACATGGGGATGCTGACTTTGTTAGAGCATTCTGTGCCTTTCATAGTCAATTGTATTCCTTGCATATTCAAGTAACACAACAAGAGGTGGGGGAATACCTAGACCGAGTGGCGTTCCTTGGTGTGCAGAGGAAGAGAGGGGATGGTTAGGCCGACCTCCTTCTCTGGAAGAGGTCCTCTTATCAAGTAAGTCATTACCATCTGGGAAAGCCCGGGGCCCGGACAGCTACACGGCTGAATTCTATAAATGCTATGCTGCTAAACTTGCCCCACACCTGCTAGAGGTATACTGCCAGAGCCTGATAAACGGGCACTTGCCAGAATCGATGTGAGAGGCAGTGGCGGTGGTGGTGGTACTCTTGAAGCCAGACAAACCGCCAAACGATTGCTCCTCTTACTGCCCAATATCGCTAATAAAAATGGACAACAACATTCAGGCAAAATCCCTAGCAATCAGGCTGGCTCCATTGATGCACAGGTGCGTTAAGGCAGACCAATCCAGGTTTATCCCAGGTAGATTCACCTCCTATGGGCTCTGCAGGATGTTTGGACTGATAGCGTCTGTCCCGCAGGACAAACCTATAGTGGCGGCACTATTGGATGCCACAAAGGCGTTCGACTCAGTGGAATGGCCCTTCTTGTTCATGGTACTTTCGCAGAATGGGTTTGGGGAGGAATACATAGCTGTGGTTCAACTACTGTACGCCTACCCTAGTGCTAAAATCTGGGTGAACGGTCTATTGACACCAGAAATACTTTTGGGGAGAGGCACATGACAGGGGGGTCCAATTTCCCACCTACTATTTGCATTATCAATTGAGCCACTAGCAGAGGGGATCATAGACCAACACATCCACAGGGGGATACAATTATACAAACACAAGGTGGTTATTTCGCTAAATGTGGATGATATGGTGCTCTACATCAAAGACCCGATGGGGCCCATCATCTCAGATGTGGCGGCTTTCGGGGACTACTCTTGGCTAAAGATTAATACCACAAAATCAGTATTATTCCCACTGACAGCAAACACCACAAGGTGCGCAGATGAGCTTGGATTCCAGTGACATGACACTCACACCAGACACCAGATACTTGGGTGTACATATATCAAGATCTGTGGAAGAACTGTATAAGCGAAACTATCGTAGGACACTAGATCAGGCTAAGGAGTCAGTGAACAGATGGATGGAATTACCGATTAATTTATACAGGAGGTTATTGTTAGTTAAAATGGTGCTACTTCTGTGTTTTCTGTATGCATTCCTCAATGTGCCGATCCTGCCGCCTAAGGAATACTTCCGGGAGATACAATCCGAAATACTATGGTTTATATGGGCCGGGAAACAAGCACAGGTATCGTGGGAGAAACTGGTAGCCCCCATGGAAAGTGGGGGCCTAGCACTTCCCAACCTCGAGGTATACTATCAGGCAGCATAAGCCGGGTTTCTGCTATATTGGTTTAGGGTGCAAACAGACAGACGACACATCGAGGTGGAAAGGGCACTGGCAGCCCTACATCTCCTAAGGTCGACCATACTAACATCCACTAACAGGGCCCCGCAAGTGCCTAACATGATAGAGTTAGCCTGCAAATCATGGGCCTACATTGAGCGCAAGAAAAAAGGTGAGGTCATCTACACTCAGAATCTTCCAATAACATATATACCAGGAAGGCCGCTGACCTTCGAAAAAGGATATGTCGACCTAATGAAACACCTTAATATATCTAACTTTGGGGACCTATTTCCAAACAGGCATTTCCTATCGATGGAGGAGATGAAATGCAGGGGGGCACTAGCACCAAGTAGATTTTTCACAACTTCCCCATAGAACCAGAAAAGGCCCCTATTTTGGCCCACATGATCTCCAGAAATGTGAGTACTAACGTAGTGTCAACACTGTGCAAAATGTGCATTGAAGCCAGAGCCCCGAGCAAAGACACCTCCTGAGCAAAATGGGAACAATCATTGCGACGGGAGATAACAGAAGAGACTTGGGGTTATTGCTGTAGGGAAATGAGGAAAGTGGCCTCAAATGCAGATATAAGCTGATCCACTTTAGGTACTTGCACCAATGCTACTAAACACTACTGAAGTTGCACAAATTCTTCCCCGAGACCTCTGAGAAATGCCCAAGATGCTCCATGTCCTCCGTAGATTTTTTACACATGGCATGGAGCTGCCCAAAGGTTAGACAATTTTGGGCACAAGTATTCGTTACAATAGGTGGAATAATAACGGAAGAAGTAGAACAGACACCACTGATTGCACTGCTGGGACACACTAAATACATCCCCAAATATACCAGTAAGTTAACTGGGCTGTTACTACTCCTAGCCAAGCACCAGGTGGCAATGGTATGGGCCAGTACTCAAATTCCCAAATGGGGGCAATGGAGGGCAGACATTTTGTACTGTAACGAAATGAAGACAGAATATGGACGAGTAGCGCACCCGGTTTCGAGAGCTAAAGATATTTGGGGACCATACACACAATACCTTATTACACTAGACCGTCAGGACGAGGACAGCGCCTAAGACCGCTCCACATATATTTTTTTTTAAACTTTGTTTTATTAGCATTTTTATAATATAACAAAAAGGCACAAGACATTTTTGAAAATTGTGCAAATAACTGGCCGAGTAACCCCCCCCCTAACCCTCCCCAAACAAACCCACCCCCCCATAAACTTAGACCCCGTAGAATCATCTTACTAGGGAGCCGCATTGAAAGCTCCGAAAGTCTGGAGCTCGAGAAAGAGCGTGAGCGTTGACTACATGAATGGCTGAGTATCGACCATTGTCCCCTGGGCCGTGGGCCCTGTCCACTCCTTAATCCCCCCCTGAGGATCAGTGCACATCCCAACCCCATGTCTGCTGTACGCCGTACCAATTTGCTTGGAATGAGCCCAAGTCATTGTTCATCATTGCCGTCAATTTATCCATCAGGAACATGTTTTTAACCTTTTTTAGCCAGTCCTCCTTCGAGGGCTCTTCCATTTCTGGGCCAGTGCAACCCTTCCCGCCCTCAACATTGTTTCCCACATTCTTGGGTATCGGGGTATGTCTGTATCCTCCGGGGGGAGACCCAGCAGCATTGTCAGAGGGTTCTGGGGGAGAAGTTCTTCAGAAACTTCGGCGATCCAGCCCCTCACCTTCTCCCAATATGCCTGAGCTTTCGGGCAATGCCATCACATGTGCCCTCTCGTACCGACCTGGTCACATCCCCTTGGGCATGCGGGGGACACTCCCGTGAACATTTTAGACAACTTCACAGGGTCTCTATGCCACCCCTGTAGGATCTTGAAGTTGTGTTCCATGTCCGCTGTGAATAAGTTCCCATGGAAAGCTATTTCAAACATTCTTGACCAGGCGTCTTCCGAGATCTCCTCCCCCGCCAAGTCATTCCAAAAAGTGCGGAACCCCCTTCTGTCCCCCAGGTTAACAGTGTTCAGTAGTCTATACATCCCTGATACCGCTCCCTTCCTGGAGGTCGGTGAGTCCAGGAGTTTCTCGAAGGGGGTCAGCTGTCTTTTCAAGTTCTGGCCCCAGGCCTGGTCACATAGGATTCCCTTCAAGCGGATGTATTCAAATATGGAGAAGGACCCCTGACCGAGGGCGTCTCTCAGTTCATCATATGGTGGAATTCCCCTTCCTTAAACATTTGCCCTGCCTACTCCATCCCCAAATCGGACCATGACTGGGCGTTGCGGAACCCCCTGCTTCCCAGTTTGAGGGGGTGACCCCAGAGCGATGACATCGGTGACGGCCACGATGTTAGGTGTGCCGTCTGGGGGCTTTCCCTCCAGATTGTCCAGAGAACACCTAAGGTTGGATGAGATTTAAGTCTGTTCGGGATGAACTTGCTAGGGGCCCACAGGAGGTCCCGAATCTTAAGTGGGTGCGCGTCCATATCCTCCAAATAGGACCAGCAAGTGCCCATCCCCTCTTTCATATGTTCCAGGAGGACGCGCAGCTGGGCGGCCCGGAAGTAAAGTTGAAAGTCTGGCAACCCGAACCCTCCCTCCTCCCTCGGTAAGGTCAAGACCTTCTTTGCGGTCCTCGGGGTCTTGCCCTGCCATATGAACTCATGTACCGCGTTCTGGAGGACCCTGAAGGTCCGGTCGGGGACAACAGTTGGGAGGGCGGTGAAGAGATATAATAATTGCGGGAGAATGTTCATCTTCACTGCCGTCATGCGGCCGTACCAGGACAGAATCATTGACCTCCACCTCCTTAAATCTGCGGTAACCCTTGACACAACGGGGTTGTAGTTGGCAGGGGCAAGATTGGATAAGTCCCGGGTGAGGAGGACTCCCAGGTATCGGATGGAGGCCTTCCCCACCGTTATCCCCTCCAAGCTGTCCAGAGGGTCCAAGCCCGGGTCCTGGGTTCTCATAGGGAGCAGGACTGATTTGGACGCATTAATCTTGAGACCTGAGAAGCGCCTGAACGCGGTCATCAGGGACAGGAGGGGGGAGAGCGAGGATCTCGGGTCAACCAGATAAGCCAGTATATCGTCTGCAAACAAGGAGAGCTTAAATTCCACCTCCCCCCTCCTAATCCCCTTGATCTCTGAGTGTGCTCTGACTGCTATGGCCAGGGGTTCCATGGAGAGGACATAAATTAAAGAGGAGAGTGGGCATCCCTGCCTTGTCCCCCGCGAAAGGGGGAACGGCTCCGACAACCAGCCATTCACTTGAACTCTGGCCTTTGGGGCCCTGTATAAAGCCGCCACCCCATCCCTGATGTGTGGCCCAAAGCCCATTTTCTGGAGGGTAAGTTCCATGAATCTCCACTCCACCCTGTCAAACGCTTTTTCCGAATCTAGGGACAGGACACTCGCGTCCAAATCCGACACCTGGGCATAGTGCAACAAGTCTATAGTTTTCCGGATATTATCTGAGCCCTGTCTTCCCCTAATGAACCCCACCTGGTCTCCGTGGACCAGCTTCGGCAAGACCCCCTCCAAATGCCCCCCAATCACCTTGGCCAGAATCTTTACATCGACATTCAACAGGGAGATAGGTCGGTAGGAGGAGCATTCCCTGGGGTCCCTGCCGTCCTTGGGGAGCACCACAATAATTGCCTCCATCATGGAGTCCGGTAGGGACCCCCCTTCCAGCACCGCGTTAAACACTTTTACCAGGTGGGGGGTAAGGGTCGAGCGAAACCTTTTTGTAGAAATAGAACGAGTAACCGTGTTCGCATGGGGAAGTACCCACCTTCATCCCACTAATCACGCGCTCCACCTCGTCCTCGGTCACCGGGCCCTCCAACACCTCCGCCATCTCCCTGGTCAAGGCCGGGATCTGGATCGAGTTCAGGAACCCCTCAATCTCCGCCTCATCCCCGTTATGTTCAGACGAGTATAGTTTCTCATAGTATCGGCGGAAGGCCTCGCCAATGTGGGGTGTATCGTAGCCTACCTCTCCCACCTCGCTCTTTACCGCTTTCACTAATCTGCTTCTCTGCACCTCCCTCAGTTTCCAAGCCAGAATCCTATCCGCCCTGTCCCCTTTTTCGTAGTACTTCTGTTTGACCAGTTGAAGACTCCTCTCTGTCTTGTGGAGGAGGAGATCCTTCAGTTGGAGTCTATAATCGTCCAGGGCGGCCACCTGGTCGCGGTCTAGGGGAACGGTGGGGAGACCCCCAGGTTGGAGTAGGGCGATTTTCTACCTTTAGATACCTTTCCTGGGCCTCCCTTTCCCTTTTTTTCTGAGCTCCCATTTTGATCAAAACTCCCCGTAGGGTCGCCTTAAAGGCGTCCCAAAGGGTGTGTAAACCTACTTCCCCGTTGTCATTGAGTTCGAAAAATTCCGTGATGGCCTTGAGGACCTCCTGGGCTAGGACTTCGTCCTTTAACAGGGAGTCGTTGCACTTCCATCTCCCCCTGCGTTCGCTTAGCCCTCCCCTTGCTATAGTGACTCGGACCAAATCGTGATCAGACCAGGGGACGGGATCAACCCTGTGACCCGAAATGAATGGGTGTAGAGTCTGGTCCACCAAGATGTAGTCTATCCTGGAGAACGACGTGTGGATGGCTGAGTAATATGTGAAAGAGGGGGAGTCTGTTCTGGGGACGGGGATCGTGTCCATCAGACCCAATTCTAGGTTGACTCTTTGGAAATTACGTGCCATGGTCTCGTCTGCTGCCCTGGAGGACTGCGGACCTGCACGTTTCCTGTCCAGGGCAGGGTCTAGGACCATGTTGAAGTCCCCCCCCCCCACCACCACCGTGCCATGGACGAAGTACTTGAGTTTGTCCCCTACCTCCTCCAAAATCGGCCTTGGCCTTCGTTTGGGCCGTAAATGACGGCTAGGGTTAGTGGGGCCCCCTGCAGGGACCCCGCACCAGCAGGTAGCGGCCCCCTGGGTCTTTCAGCGTGGCTTTATTCTCGAAGCCCACGTTCTTCGCTACTAAAATGGCAACCCCTCTCTTTTTGCACTTGTGGGATGCACTGTAAACCTCCCCAATTCCCCCTCCCCGCAATTTGGGCTCCTTCTCCCGCAGCCAGTGAGTCTCTTGCACGAAGAGGAAATCTAGGTGAGCCCTTCTAAATTCCCTACAGACCAGGGATCTCTTAGTGGGGGTATTTAAGCCACGTACATTAAGTGAGCCCACACCCAGGGTGGGCAGACTGTCAGCCATGATCTCTATGTTCCTCTCTCTCGGTCAACGTCTTCCCGGGGCTCTTCCCCGCGTGCTCCGTTAGATCAGCTCTATGTTCCCCTTCTCCCCCCTCCCCATCCCCCCGGGTGGGCTTAGAACAAAATCCCAACTGCCCCCGCTCCCTGAACCGTAACTGAACTGCCCCAACTCCTGTGTTCCCCCCACCCCCCGCCCCGGCATCCAGCCAAGTAGTTCTGCCATTGCTGGCTTTTGGCCGAACCACCAGCCTGCCCACCTCGGCCAGGCAATCTGCGTAAGAAGCTCATCTCCTTGAGCCCCCAGAGACCCCCCCGCGGCTGTGACCCCTCTATGGACCCCACCTACTTGCTGATCGTAGGGACGTTGTTAGTAGTGAATCCTCTGAGTTTGCGTCCCTCTGACCAGGGCACACCAGGGTGACCCCGTACTTAGTCCTCGGAGTCATTACGTTCTCCATCCTTTGATGGGAAGGGGGTGTTCATTTTCCTGAATTTCCTTGCACCGGTGCGCCTTCTCCTCTCACCGGACGGACCAGAGCCACTGGGTCTGCCATGCTCCGGCCCCGACGGACCCCTCCGGGGGTTCGTATCCACTGTATACTCTTGTATGGCTCCCCTTATGTCTTCTTCCGTGATCAGGGTCGATCGTTGGCCCATGTATTCAAAAGTCAGGGAGAAAGGGTAGCCCCATCTGTAGCGCACTCCCTTTTCCTTAAGCACCTGTGTAAGAGGGCGGCACATTCTATGCCTGGCCAGCGTATAGGCAGAGAGGTCTTGGTATATGGAGACCTGGGCGTTGTTATAGGTGATTTCCCTAGCCTTTCTGGCCTCCACCAGCACCTTCGTCTTCTCCGAGTAATAGTGGAACGGACAAGAATCGACCGGGGGGCCCCGGCCCTGCCCCCCGCCCTGTGCACCCTGTCGAATGTGAGCTCAGTTGTCATCTCCTCCGCGAACAGGAGGGTGATGATATCTCATGCTCCAGGCCTCGTCTTGGGGGGGAGCTGCCTCTGGGCGGGCACACGCCCCACCAACAGCAGGCGGGGGCCTCGCACCCAGGTCGCGCCCACGTCCGGTTGCGCTGCCTCTGTGTCCCGAGGGGGGGCGGACTGGAGCCCCAAGCCGGAATTCCACAACGTTTGCCCTCGTACTCCTGGGGCCCCTCTCCGCTTGAGCAGGGGTGCAGGGGAGCCCTCACCCTGTCGTCTGCTCACCCGTGGGGCGCGAGTCCTGGAACCTCCACGATTGCGCTGACTCCGCTGCTCTGGACTCCGGCGGGCCGTGAACGCCCGCAAAGAGGATTCCCGAGGGGGGGGCCGGCTCCGCTCCTTCCTCTCACTCCTGGGGGGGGGGTGCCGGGTCCCTGGTGGCGCCGTTCCAGACCCCCGGGTGCCGGGCGTGCATTCGCCTCCTGTCCGCACGGGAGATCCAGGCGTGTTGTGCTCTGGCTCGGGGTGTGGGGGGAGGTGCGGAGGGAGCTGTCCCACGCTCCGCGGCCGCCTCTCCGAAGTCGCGGGGGCCCGGACCCCGACCGGGTCGCTCCCCGCACACCGGGGGGGGGGCTAGTCGCAGGGGGAGAGAAGGCTGGCCGGGCGGCGAGGCCGTACGTGCCCGGGGAGGGACCGCTTCTCATGCGGCTCCGAGGCCGCTCAGGCCCTGCTGCGTCACCCGCCCGGGAGCCACGGGTTGCGATCTCCGGCTCCCTGGGGAGCTCAAACCCCGCTCTTTCGCTCGTTGGGGACCCGGAGGCCACCAAATCGATCCACCAAGTTGGGCCTGCTGGGGGATATCGGGGGGGCTCAATCCCCTCGGATTCCCAGGCTTCGGCGGGAGCTTTGCACTCAGGCAGCCATTGCCTGTGCGCCCCCTGGTGGCCTCCCCACATTTACTCCTTTTATCGAGCCACAGCATAGACCTGACTCACAAATACTACGACCAGCGCTACCACACACCCTACGGAGGGGGAACCAACGAAAGGAAATGAGGAATATACTGTGTCACTGCAATGCAAGTTGCTGAGGGGAAGGGGGCAATTGGGGTTCTATCTCTCGCCTCCCTCGCCTTTTAAGCCCGAAAAACATGTGTTTTCTGTGTTATAGTGACAGACAAACAAATGTTTGTCTGTCACTGTAACACAGACGGCACATGTTTTTCTTCTTTTGTTGAAAAAATGACAATAAAAAGATTTAAGAAATATATATATAATGCTGCCTCTCTGGCCAATCTGGTTTGCTCCTGTTTCTGGGACGCCTGAGTTTACTGGACACTACTTCAAGAGTTTTTAAGTCATTCCCCAACAGGACTCTCCTTGGCGCCTACGCTGACAGGGATCCTAACAGTCATGTTATTGCACTGGAAGAGAGCTGGTAAAATAGGAACCATTTGGACAGAGCCTCTAGCAAGTTTAGTGGGACTGTTGGGTGCATTAGCTACACCCTCAGGTTTGAAAAAATGTTCAACAACCACTGTTTTGCTTGCCCCAGTGTCTCTCATGGCAGAAGTCTCCTGACCATCTACAAGAACACTGGGCTCATTCCGACACTGCCGGTATCCTGGCGGTGGAGCCACCAGGATACCAACAAATGGACATACCGTTTCCGGCCCCCTGTCAGGCGGCATTGCCGCCAGATTACGGGTGCCGGCGGAGAGGTGTTGATCCCCATTCATGGAGTCCCATAGGACTCTACAAGGGGATTTGCCATCGTTACAGCCACCAGCAATGCGGGTGGCAGTAATGAGGGCTTCTTTGGTCGGTAGGGCATCTGGCTTACCTCCAGAATTTAGCTTGAGGTAACCCAGGTGCCCCATCAGCACTCCCGTAGTCGGGTGGTCCAGTAAAGTATTGGTATTCTCGGATACTGGCACTTTTTTACCAGACTGCCCAACTTGACATGAGCCTCAGTGTCCTTGTAATACTCTTTGGTGTTATCTGGGATGGTGTTATAAACATCCACATTCTGCTGTTCACACAGACCTAAGGACACTAAAGATACACTGGCTTGAACTCCAATGAGTTCTTCAGCCAGTTGGTGAAAGTGTGCACTAGCCATTTGTACTCCTCCCTCAGGGATGAAGGCTAAGGAGGCAGTGTGGACCCCTTAAGGTTTACCCTTACATCTGGGATCCGCTTTCACATGATCAACAGACCCACATCCAAAACATTTACCAAATGCTCTTGAGAATGTGGGTTTCTATTGACCTCCCTCTGGTTGAGCACCAGACGGTTCACTGGACCTGACAGGTTTCCCATGGGATCTACCCTTATTTTGTTTGTGGCCCTCTTCTGGGGTGGTGGAATTAGAAATGTCTTTAGCCCCAGAATCCTTATGAGTGGCCCTGTTGGCTACCCATGAGTCAGCAACTTGTGCTAGTTTCTTAGGATCAATTTCCTTAAAGTCAGCCAAGTGCCGTCTCAGCTCAGGAGAGCAGGCATCAAAAATAGTCTCAAGTAAATAAATATTTCTCATTCCTTCAAAGGAGTTCAATCTGTAACCCCTAACCCAACCATCTAAGTCGTTCGAACGGGGTCATGGCCTAAGGAGGCAGGGATGCAAAGCTCTGGCTGAGGCGCTATATCCAGATCCTAATACGGTGTTAAAAAAGCACCATTAAACCACTACAACAGCCGTGGGGGCAGAGGAAACAGCACCCAACACAGCGCAAGCAACCTGCAGTGAAATCGGTCCAGGGGGAGGCAAGTAATCTCGCTCAAGCTGAAACCCCTCCCCGCCGGAGACTCACACAAGATGGCGGTCGAGTCCAGGAGACCACGCTGCTGAGACAAGAGCTGACCGCCGCCCACACACCAGGCAACGGACAACGGAAACGGGACTAACTCCGCACCATGTCACAGGTGGAAAGAAGCTGCACAGGAGGACAGCAACAGCCGCCGGAGCCTCGCCTCAATGCGGAGAGAAGCGTGAGCCGCCCCAGGCACCCGAGCCTGGACGCCCAGCAGCAGGAAGAAGATACGGAGAGGGCCCACTCCACTGAGGACGCGATCGACCCCAACATCGAGGCGAGAGGAGAGGAGGACCTTGCGGCACGGCATCGGGTCCGGAGAGAATCGCTACGAGGGGGCCACGCTGGAACCCAGCAAGTCCAAGGTGAGCCACGGCACCAGGGGGCAACAGGGGGCATCCAAGCACCTAATGAGTTGGGGCAATTGGACCCCACACCATGCCGGCACACCAAAAGGGAGCCGAAACACTCCAGGGAAAGCCTGTCAACAAAAAAGAAACGCCCAAACGCTGATACCACCAAGCACCAAGCCCACACATTAAAAGTGGCCTATACCGTCACCGGTGGGCATCAGCCCCAAACCCTGCAACACATGACGCTGGTCCCCGCACCAGAACTTAAAAGGTACAAGACCCAGTAGCCTTACCACGAACAAACCGCCATCAAAGCAAGGAGAACGCGGGAACCATGAACCATGCCAAACATCAGCAACATACACAAACAGAGGCCATGGGTTCAAAACTAAGAAACACAGCAGAAACCATGGATACTGAGCTACAGCCTACAATAAACTGCAGAAACATCACCATGTCCTCCTCCAGAAACAAGGGAAAGACAGCCACAATGGACACCTTCGCCACGACCAAATCCCAACCCCCGAAGCAGAACTCCCAAAATCAAAGGATGGGGAAGACAAGGACAGCCAGGTATTAGAAGCCATTGCTGCACTACGAACATTCATAGACACCAAAATCGACAAAGTGAAGTCTGACATGCAGCTCATGCATCAGGATGCCCGCAATCTTGCTAGGAGAGTCACTAATGCAGAAACAACCCTTCAGGAGATAACTGAAGACCTAAAAGCCCGAATGGCCGAACTAGAAAAGAAGGTGGTCACGCTGGAAGCAAGAGCAGAAGAGGCAGAAGGGCACGCCAGGCGCAGCAACGTAAGGCTACTCGGAGTACCCGAAGGAATGGAAGGCTCGAACCCAACGGCCTACATAGAAGCCTTGATATAGTAGGAAATCGGAGCAGAAAAACTGACACAAGGCTTCGCGGTGGAAAGGCCACATAGATCCCTCCAAAAGAAACCACCACCGGGCTCATACCCCCGTCCAATAATTGCAAAGATCCTCAATTTCCAAGACAGGGAAACCATACTAAAATATTCCAGAGAGGGAGGAACTATAGAACGCGATAACTCCAAGATCACCATCTACCCTGACTACACTCCCACGGTACAAAGGGCGAGAAACTAATTTGTCCCAATCAAGGCCAGGCTCAGACAACTGAACCTAAAATACATGTTACTATACCCATCCAGACTGAAAGTGATCTATAAAGGCTGTGCAATATTCCTGGAAACACCAGCAGCTACCACCATGTGGATGGAGCACAATAACCTGGCAGATGGGAAAGAGGCATCCTCCCAAGAAACCTGAGGCCGACACCACGAAACATAGAAGGCAAGCGACCACTCCCCCACAAACCTAAAATAAAGGAAACACACTGATAAGTCAAGAACACCATGAATACGCGAGACAGCAAGATCGATATGGCCCTCGCTCGGCCTCCCAACCGAGCACACAGCACCAACCCACGAACAGATAAGTGCAGGCCCGTTGCCAGCACGACCCTACTTGCGCCCGAAACCCAGGATGGGATTAGACAGCGCGAGAGCACCTGAGCACTGCAAAAGAAACGCAGATGCTGGGCGCGACAGTTCTAGTTCTGTTCTCAGTTCCGTTAGTTACACCGTTAGTTACATCCCTGATGTGTGGCCCAAAGCCCATTTTCTGGAGGGTAAGTTCCATGAATCTCCACTCCACCCTGTCAAACGCTTTTTCCGAATCTAGGGACAGGACACTCGCGTCCAAATCCGACACCTGGGCATAGTGCAACAAGTCTATAGTTTTCCGGATATTATCTGAGCCCTGTCTTCCCCTAATGAACCCCACCTGGTCTCCGTGGACCAGCTTCGGCAAGACCCCCTCCAAATGCCCCCCAATCACCTTGGCCAGAATCTTTACATCGACATTCAACAGGGAGATAGGTCGGTAGGAGGAGCATTCCCTGGGGTCCCTGCCGTCCTTGGGGAGCACCACAATAATTGCCTCCATCATGGAGTCCGGTAGGGACCCCCCTTCCAGCACCGCGTTAAACACTTTTACCAGGTGGGGGGTAAGGGTCGAGCGAAACCTTTTTGTAGAAATAGAACGAGTAACCGTCTTCGCATGGGGAAGTACCCACCTTCATCCCACTAATCACGCGCTCCACCTCGTCCTCGGTCACCGGGCCCTCCAACACCTCCGCCATCTCCCTGGTCAAGGCCGGGATCTGGATCGAGTTCAGGAACCCCTCAATCTCCGCCTCATCCCCGTTATGTTCAGACGAGTATAGTTTCTCATAGTATCGGCGGAAGGCCTCGCCAATGTGGGGTGTATCGTAGCCTACCTCTCCCACCTCGCTCTTTACCGCTTTCACTAATCTGCTTCTCTGCACCTCCCTCAGTTTCCAAGCCAGAATCCTATCCGCCCTGTCCCCTTTTTCGTAGTACTTCTGTTTGACCAGTTGAAGACTCCTCTCTGTCTTGTGGAGGAGGAGATCCTTCAGTTGGAGTCTATAATCGTCCAGGGCGGCCACCTGGTCGCGGTCTAGGGGAACGGTGGGGAGACCCCCAGGTTGGAGTAGGGCGATTTTCTACCTTTAGATACCTTTCCTGGGCCTCCCTTTCCCTTTTTTTCTGAGCTCCCATTTTGATCAAAACTCCCCGTAGGGTCGCCTTAAAGGCGTCCCAAAGGGTGTGTAAACCTACTTCCCCGTTGTCATTGAGTTCGAAAAATTCCGTGATGGCCTTGAGGACCTCCTGGGCTAGGACTTCGTCCTTTAACAGGGAGTCGTTGCACTTCCATCTCCCCCTGCGTTCGCTTAGCCCTCCCCTTGCTATAGTGACTCGGACCAAATCGTGATCAGACCAGGGGACGGGATCAACCCTGTGACCCGAAATGAATGGGTGTAGAGTCTGGTCCACCAAGATGTAGTCTATCCTGGAGAACGACGTGTGGATGGCTGAGTAATATGTGAAAGAGGGGGAGTCTGTTCTGGGGACGGGGATCGTGTCCATCAGACCCAATTCTAGGTTGACTCTTTGGAAATTACGTGCCATGGTCTCGTCTGCTGCCCTGGAGGACTGCGGACCTGCACGTTTCCTGTCCAGGGCAGGGTCTAGGACCATGTTGAAGTCCCCCCCCCACCACCACCGTGCCATGGACGAAGTACTTGAGTTTGTCCCCTACCTCCTCCAAAATCGGCCTTGGCCTTCGTTTGGGCCGTAAATGACGGCTAGGGTTAGTGGGGCCCCCTGCAGGGACCCCGCACCAGCAGGTAGCGGCCCCCTGGGTCTTTCAGCGTGGCTTTATTCTCGAAGCCCACGTTCTTCGCTACTAAAATGGCAACCCCTCTCTTTTTGCACTTGTGGGATGCACTGTAAACCTCCCCAATTCCCCCTCCCCGCAATTTGGGCTCCTTCTCCCGCAGCCAGTGAGTCTCTTGCACGAAGAGGAAATCTAGGTGAGCCCTTCTAAATTCCCTACAGACCAGGGATCTCTTAGTGGGGGTATTTAAGCCACGTACATTAAGTGAGCCCACACCCAGGGTGGGCAGACTGTCAGCCATGATCTCTATGTTCCTCTCTCTCGGTCAACGTCTTCCCGGGGCTCTTCCCCGCGTGCTCCGTTAGATCAGCTCTATGTTCCCCTTCTCCCCCCTCCCCATCCCCCCGGGTGGGCTTAGAACAAAATCCCAACTGCCCCCGCTCCCTGAACCGTAACTGAACTGCCCCAACTCCTGTGTTCCCCCCACCCCCCGCCCCGGCATCCAGCCAAGTAGTTCTGCCATTGCTGGCTTTTGGCCGAACCACCAGCCTGCCCACCTCGGCCAGGCAATCTGCGTAAGAAGCTCATCTCCTTGAGCCCCCAGAGACCCCCCCGCGGCTGTGACCCCTCTATGGACCCCACCTACTTGCTGATCGTAGGGACGTTGTTAGTAGTGAATCCTCTGAGTCTGCGTCCCTCTGACCAGGGCACACCAGGGTGACCCCGTACTTAGTCCTCGGAGTCATTACGTTCTCCGTCCTTTGATGGGAAGGGGGTGTTCATTTTCCTGAATTTCCTTGCACCGGTGCGCCTTCTCCTCTCACCGGACGGACCAGAGCCACTGGGTCTGCCATGCTCCGGCCCCGACGGACCCCTCCGGGGGTTCGTATCCACTGTATACTCTTGTATGGCTCCCCTTATGTCTTCTTCCGTGATCAGGGTCGATCGTTGGCCCATGTATTCAAAAGTCAGGGAGAAAGGGTAGCCCCATCTGTAGCGCACTCCCTTTTCCTTAAGCACCTGTGTAAGAGGGCAGCACATTCTATGCCTGGCCAGCGTATAGGCAGAGAGGTCTTGGTATATGGAGACCTGGGCGTTGTTATAGGTGATTTCCCTAGCCTTTCTGGCCTCCACCAGCACCTTCGTCTTCTCCGAGTAATAGTGGAACGGACAAGAATCGACCGGGGGGCCCCGGCCCTGCCCCCCGCCCTGTGCACCCTGTCGAATGTGAGCTCAGTTGTCATCTCCTCCGCGAACAGGAGGGTGATGATATCTCATGCTCCAGGCCTCGTCTTGGGGGGGAGCTGCCTCTGGGCGGGCACACGCCCCACCAACAGCAGGCGGGGGCCTCGCACCCAGGTCGCGCCCACGTCCGGTTGCGCTGCCTCTGTGTCCCGAGGGGGGGCGGACTGGAGCCCCAAGCCGGAATTCCACAACGTTTGCCCTCGTACTCCTGGGGCCCCTCTCCGCTTGAGCAGGGGTGCAGGGGAGCCCTCACCCTGTCGTCTGCTCACCCGTGGGGCGCGAGTCCTGGAACCTCCACGATTGCGCTGACTCCGCTGCTCTGGACTCCGGCGGGCCGTGAACGCCCGCAAAGAGGATTCCCGAGGGGGGGGCCGGCTCCGCTCCTTCCTCTCACTCCTGGGGGGGGGGTGCCGGGTCCCTGGTGGCGCCGTTCCAGACCCCCGGGTGCCGGGCGTGCATTCGCCTCCTGTCCGCACGGGAGATCCAGGCGTGTTGTGCTCTGGCTCGGGGTGTGGGGGGAGGTGCGGAGGGAGCTGTCCCACGCTCCGCGGCCGCCTCTCCGAAGTCGCGGGGGCCCGGACCCCGACCGGGTCGCTCCCCGCACACCGGGGGGGGGCTAGTCGCAGGGGGAGAGAAGGCTGGCCGGGCGGCGAGGCCGTACGTGCCCGGGGAGGGACCGCTTCTCATGCGGCTCCGAGGCCGCTCAGGCCCTGCTGCGTCACCCGCCCGGGAGCCACGGGTTGCGATCTCCGGCTCCCTGGGGAGCTCAAACCCCGCTCTTTCGCTCGTTGGGGACCCGGAGGCCACCAAATCGATCCACCAAGTTGGGCCTGCTGGGGGATATCGGGGGGGCTCAATCCCCTCGGATTCCCAGGCTTCGGCGGGAGCTTTGCACTCAGGCAGCCATTGCCTGTGCGCCCCCTGGTGGCCTCCCCACATTTACTCCTTTTATCGAGCCACAGCATAGACCTGACTCACAAATACTACGACCAGCGCTACCACACACCCTACGGAGGGGGAACCAACGAAAGGAAATGAGGAATATACTGTGTCACTGCAATGCAAGTTGCTGAGGGGAAGGGGGCAATTGGGGTTCTATCTCTCGCCTCCCTCACCTTTTAAGCCCGAAAAACATGTGTTTTCTGTGTTATAGTGACAGACAAACAAATGTTTGTCTGTCACTGTAACACAGACGGCACATGTTTTTCTTCTTTTGTTGAAAAAATGACAATAAAAAGATTTAAGAAATATATATATAATGCTGCCTCTCTGGCCAATCTGGTTTGCTCCTGTTTCTGGGACGCCTGAGTGTACTGGACACTACTTCAAGAGTTTTTAAGTCATTCCCCAACAGGACTCTCCTTGGCGCCTACGCTGACAGGGATCCTAACAGTCATGTTATTGCACTGGAAGAGAGCTGGCAAAATAGGAACCATTTGGACAGAGCCTCTAGCAAGTTTAGTGGGACTGTTGGGTGCATTAGCTACACCCTCAGGTTTGAAAAAATGTTCAACAACCACTGTTTTGCTTGCCCCAGTGTCTCTCATGGCAGAAGTCTCCTGACCATCTACAAGAACACTGGGCTCATTCCGACACTGCCGGTATCCTGGCGGTGGAGCCACCAGGATACCAACAAATGGACATACCGTTTCCGGCCCCCTGTCAGGCGGCATTGCCGCCAGATTACGGGTGCCGGCGGAGAGGTGTTGATCCCCATTCATGGAGTCCCATAGGACTCTACAAGGGGATTTGCCATCGTTACAGCCACCAGCAATGCGGGTGGCAGTAATGAGGGCTTCTTTGGTCGGTAGGGCATCTGGCTTACCTCCAGAATTTAGCTTGAGGTAACCCAGGTGCCCCATCAGCACTCCCGTAGTCGGGTGGTCCAGTAAAGTATTGGTATTCTCGGATACTGGCACTTTTTTACCAGACTGCCCAACTTGACATGAGCCTCAGTGTCCTTGTAATACTCTTTGGTGTTATCTGGGATGGTGTTATAAACATCCACATTCTGCTGTTCACACAGACCTAAGGACACTAAAGATACACTGGCTTGAACTCCAATGAGTTCTTCAGCCAGTTGGTGAAAGTGTGCACTAGCCATTTGTACTCCTCCCTCAGGGATGAAGGCTAAGGAGGCAGTGTGGACCCCTTAAGGTTTACCCTTACATCTGGGATCCGCTTTCACATGATCAACAGACCCACATCCAAAACATTTACCAAATGCTCTTGAGAATGTGGGTTTCTATTGACCTCCCTCTGGTTGAGCACCAGACGGTTCACTGGACCTGACAGGTTTCCCATGGGATCTACCCTTATTTTGTTTGTGGCCCTCTTCTGGGGTGGTGGAATTAGAAATGTCTTTAGCCCCAGAATCCTTATGAGTGGCCCTGTTGGCTACCCATGAGTCAGCAACTTGTGCTAGTTTCTTAGGATCAATTTCCTTAAAGTCAGCCAAGTGCCGTCTCAGCTCAGGAGAGCAGGCATCAAAAATAGTCTCAAGTAAATAAATATTTCTCATTCCTTCAAAGGAGTTCAATCTGTAACCCCTAACCCAACCATCTAAGTCGTTCGAACGGGGTCATGGCCTAAGGAGGCAGGGATGCAAAGCTCTGGCTGAGGCGCTATATCCAGATCCTAATACGGTGTTAAAAAAGCACCATTAAACCACTACAACAGCCGTGGGGGCAGAGGAAACAGCACCCAACACAGCGCAAGCAACCTGCAGTGAAATCGGTCCAGGGGGAGGCAAGTAATCTCGCTCAAGCTGAAACCCCTCCCCGCCGGAGACTCACACAAGATGGCGGTCGAGTCCAGGAGACCACGCTGCTGAGACAAGAGCTGACCGCCGCCCACACACCAGGCAACGGACAACGGAAACGGGACTAACTCCGCACCATGTCACAGGTGGAAAGAAGCTGCACAGGAGGACAGCAACAGCCGCCGGAGCCTCGCCTCAATGCGGAGAGAAGCGTGAGCCGCCCCAGGCACCCGAGCCTGGACGCCCAGCAGCAGGAAGAAGATACGGAGAGGGCCCACTCCACTGAGGACGCGATCGACCCCAACATCGAGGCGAGAGGAGAGGAGGACCTTGCGGCACGGCATCGGGTCCGGAGAGAATCGCTACGAGGGGGCCACGCTGGAACCCAGCAAGTCCAAGGTGAGCCACGGCACCAGGGGGCAACAGGGGGCATCCAAGCACCTAATGAGTTGGGGCAATTGGACCCCACACCATGCCGGCACACCAAAAGGGAGCCGAAACACTCCAGGGAAAGCCTGTCAACAAAAAAGAAACGCCCAAACGCTGATACCACCAAGCACCAAGCCCACACATTAAAAGTGGCCTATACCGTCACCGGTGGGCATCAGCCCCAAACCCTGCAACACATGACGCTGGTCCCCGCACCAGAACTTAAAAGGTACAAGACCCAGTAGCCTTACCACGAACAAACCGCCATCAAAGCAAGGAGAACGCGGGAACCATGAACCATGCCAAACATCAGCAACATACACAAACAGAGGCCATGGGTTCAAAACTAAGAAACACAGCAGAAACCATGGATACTGAGCTACAGCCTACAATAAACTGCAGAAACATCACCATGTCCTCCTCCAGAAACAAGGGAAAGACAGCCACAATGGACACCTTCGCCACGACCAAATCCCAACCCCCGAAGCAGAACTCCCAAAATCAAAGGATGGGGAAGACAAGGACAGCCAGGTATTAGAAGCCATTGCTGCACTACGAACATTCATAGACACCAAAATCGACAAAGTGAAGTCTGACATGCAGCTCATGCATCAGGATGCCCGCAATCTTGCTAGGAGAGTCACTAATGCAGAAACAACCCTTCAGGAGATAACTGAAGACCTAAAAGCCCGAATGGCCGAACTAGAAAAGAAGGTGGTCACGCTGGAAGCAAGAGCAGAAGAGGCAGAAGGGCACGCCAGGCGCAGCAACGTAAGGCTACTCGGAGTACCCGAAGGAATGGAAGGCTCGAACCCAACGGCCTACATAGAAGCCTTGATATAGTAGGAAATCGGAGCAGAAAAACTGACACAAGGCTTCGCGGTGGAAAGGCCACATAGATCCCTCCAAAAGAAACCACCACCGGGCTCATACCCCCGTCCAATAATTGCAAAGATCCTCAATTTCCAAGACAGGGAAACCATACTAAAATATTCCAGAGAGGGAGGAACTATAGAACGCGATAACTCCAAGATCACCATCTACCCTGACTACACTCCCACGGTACAAAGGGCGAGAAACTAATTTGTCCCAATCAAGGCCAGGCTCAGACAACTGAACCTAAAATACATGTTACTATACCCATCCAGACTGAAAGTGATCTATAAAGGCTGTGCAATATTCCTGGAAACACCAGCAGCTACCACCATGTGGATGGAGCACAATAACCTGGCAGATGGGAAAGAGGCATCCTCCCAAGAAACCTGAGGCCGACACCACGAAACATAGAAGGCAAGCGACCACTCCCCCACAAACCTAAAATAAAGGAAACACACTGATAAGTCAAGAACACCATGAATACGCGAGACAGCAAGATCGATATGGCCCTCGCTCGGCCTCCCAACCGAGCACACAGCACCAACCCACGAACAGATAAGTGCAGGCCCGTTGCCAGCACGACCCTACTTGCGCCCGAAACCCAGGATGGGATTAGACAGCGCGAGAGCACCTGAGCACTGCAAAAGAAACGCAGATGCTGGGCGCGACAGTTCTAGTTCTGTTCTCAGTTCCGTTAGTTACACCGTTAGTTACATCCCTGATGTGTGGCCCAAAGCCCATTTTCTGGAGGGTAAGTTCCATGAATCTCCACTCCACCCTGTCAAACGCTTTTTCCGAATCTAGGGACAGGACACTCGCGTCCAAATCCGACACCTGGGCATAGTGCAACAAGTCTATAGTTTTCCGGATATTATCTGAGCCCTGTCTTCCCCTAATGAACCCCACCTGGTCTCCGTGGACCAGCTTCGGCAAGACCCCCTCCAAATGCCCCCCAATCACCTTGGCCAGAATCTTTACATCGACATTCAACAGGGAGATAGGTCGGTAGGAGGAGCATTCCCTGGGGTCCCTGCCGTCCTTGGGGAGCACCACAATAATTGCCTCCATCATGGAGTCCGGTAGGGACCCCCCTTCCAGCACCGCGTTAAACACTTTTACCAGGTGGGGGGTAAGGGTCGAGCGAAACCTTTTTGTAGAAATAGAACGAGTAACCGTCTTCGCATGGGGAAGTACCCACCTTCATCCCACTAATCACGCGCTCCACCTCGTCCTCGGTCACCGGGCCCTCCAACACCTCCGCCATCTCCCTGGTCAAGGCCGGGATCTGGATCGAGTTCAGGAACCCCTCAATCTCCGCCTCATCCCCGTTATGTTCAGACGAGTATAGTTTCTCATAGTATCGGCGGAAGGCCTCGCCAATGTGGGGTGTATCGTAGCCTACCTCTCCCACCTCGCTCTTTACCGCTTTCACTAATCTGCTTCTCTGCACCTCCCTCAGTTTCCAAGCCAGAATCCTATCCGCCCTGTCCCCTTTTTCGTAGTACTTCTGTTTGACCAGTTGAAGACTCCTCTCTGTCTTGTGGAGGAGGAGATCCTTCAGTTGGAGTCTATAATCGTCCAGGGCGGCCACCTGGTCGCGGTCTAGGGGAACGGTGGGGAGACCCCCAGGTTGGAGTAGGGCGATTTTCTACCTTTAGATACCTTTCCTGGGCCTCCCTTTCCCTTTTTTTCTGAGCTCCCATTTTGATCAAAACTCCCCGTAGGGTCGCCTTAAAGGCGTCCCAAAGGGTGTGTAAACCTACTTCCCCGTTGTCATTGAGTTCGAAAAATTCCGTGATGGCCTTGAGGACCTCCTGGGCTAGGACTTCGTCCTTTAACAGGGAGTCGTTGCACTTCCATCTCCCCCTGCGTTCGCTTAGCCCTCCCCTTGCTATAGTGACTCGGACCAAATCGTGATCAGACCAGGGGACGGGATCAACCCTGTGACCCGAAATGAATGGGTGTAGAGTCTGGTCCACCAAGATGTAGTCTATCCTGGAGAACGACGTGTGGATGGCTGAGTAATATGTGAAAGAGGGGGAGTCTGTTCTGGGGACGGGGATCGTGTCCATCAGACCCAATTCTAGGTTGACTCTTTGGAAATTACGTGCCATGGTCTCGTCTGCTGCCCTGGAGGACTGCGGACCTGCACGTTTCCTGTCCAGGGCAGGGTCTAGGACCATGTTGAAGTCCCCCCCCCACCACCACCGTGCCATGGACGAAGTACTTGAGTTTGTCCCCTACCTCCTCCAAAATCGGCCTTGGCCTTCGTTTGGGCCGTAAATGACGGCTAGGGTTAGTGGGGCCCCCTGCAGGGACCCCGCACCAGCAGGTAGCGGCCCCCTGGGTCTTTCAGCGTGGCTTTATTCTCGAAGCCCACGTTCTTCGCTACTAAAATGGCAACCCCTCTCTTTTTGCACTTGTGGGATGCACTGTAAACCTCCCCAATTCCCCCTCCCCGCAATTTGGGCTCCTTCTCCCGCAGCCAGTGAGTCTCTTGCACGAAGAGGAAATCTAGGTGAGCCCTTCTAAATTCCCTACAGACCAGGGATCTCTTAGTGGGGGTATTTAAGCCACGTACATTAAGTGAGCCCACACCCAGGGTGGGCAGACTGTCAGCCATGATCTCTATGTTCCTCTCTCTCGGTCAACGTCTTCCCGGGGCTCTTCCCCGCGTGCTCCGTTAGATCAGCTCTATGTTCCCCTTCTCCCCCCTCCCCATCCCCCCGGGTGGGCTTAGAACAAAATCCCAACTGCCCCCGCTCCCTGAACCGTAACTGAACTGCCCCAACTCCTGTGTTCCCCCCACCCCCCGCCCCGGCATCCAGCCAAGTAGTTCTGCCATTGCTGGCTTTTGGCCGAACCACCAGCCTGCCCACCTCGGCCAGGCAATCTGCGTAAGAAGCTCATCTCCTTGAGCCCCCAGAGACCCCCCCGCGGCTGTGACCCCTCTATGGACCCCACCTACTTGCTGATCGTAGGGACGTTGTTAGTAGTGAATCCTCTGAGTCTGCGTCCCTCTGACCAGGGCACACCAGGGTGACCCCGTACTTAGTCCTCGGAGTCATTACGTTCTCCGTCCTTTGATGGGAAGGGGGTGTTCATTTTCCTGAATTTCCTTGCACCGGTGCGCCTTCTCCTCTCACCGGACGGACCAGAGCCACTGGGTCTGCCATGCTCCGGCCCCGACGGACCCCTCCGGGGGTTCGTATCCACTGTATACTCTTGTATGGCTCCCCTTATGTCTTCTTCCGTGATCAGGGTCGATCGTTGGCCCATGTATTCAAAAGTCAGGGAGAAAGGGTAGCCCCATCTGTAGCGCACTCCCTTTTCCTTAAGCACCTGTGTAAGAGGGCAGCACATTCTATGCCTGGCCAGCGTATAGGCAGAGAGGTCTTGGTATATGGAGACCTGGGCGTTGTTATAGGTGATTTCCCTAGCCTTTCTGGCCTCCACCAGCACCTTCGTCTTCTCCGAGTAATAGTGGAACGGACAAGAATCGACCGGGGGGCCCCGGCCCTGCCCCCCGCCCTGTGCACCCTGTCGAATGTGAGCTCAGTTGTCATCTCCTCCGCGAACAGGAGGGTGATGATATCTCATGCTCCAGGCCTCGTCTTGGGGGGGAGCTGCCTCTGGGCGGGCACACGCCCCACCAACAGCAGGCGGGGGCCTCGCACCCAGGTCGCGCCCACGTCCGGTTGCGCTGCCTCTGTGTCCCGAGGGGGGGCGGACTGGAGCCCCAAGCCGGAATTCCACAACGTTTGCCCTCGTACTCCTGGGGCCCCTCTCCGCTTGAGCAGGGGTGCAGGGGAGCCCTCACCCTGTCGTCTGCTCACCCGTGGGGCGCGAGTCCTGGAACCTCCACGATTGCGCTGACTCCGCTGCTCTGGACTCCGGCGGGCCGTGAACGCCCGCAAAGAGGATTCCCGAGGGGGGGGCCGGCTCCGCTCCTTCCTCTCACTCCTGGGGGGGGGGTGCCGGGTCCCTGGTGGCGCCGTTCCAGACCCCCGGGTGCCGGGCGTGCATTCGCCTCCTGTCCGCACGGGAGATCCAGGCGTGTTGTGCTCTGGCTCGGGGTGTGGGGGGAGGTGCGGAGGGAGCTGTCCCACGCTCCGCGGCCGCCTCTCCGAAGTCGCGGGGGCCCGGACCCCGACCGGGTCGCTCCCCGCACACCGGGGGGGGGCTAGTCGCAGGGGGAGAGAAGGCTGGCCGGGCGGCGAGGCCGTACGTGCCCGGGGAGGGACCGCTTCTCATGCGGCTCCGAGGCCGCTCAGGCCCTGCTGCGTCACCCGCCCGGGAGCCACGGGTTGCGATCTCCGGCTCCCTGGGGAGCTCAAACCCCGCTCTTTCGCTCGTTGGGGACCCGGAGGCCACCAAATCGATCCACCAAGTTGGGCCTGCTGGGGGTATCGGGGGGGCTCAATCCCCTCGGATTCCCAGGCTTCGGCGGGAGCTTTGCACTCAGGCAGCCATTGCCTGTGCGCCCCCTGGTGGCCTCCCCACATTTACTCCTTTTATCGAGCCACAGCATAGACCTGACTCACAAATACTACGACCAGCGCTACCACACACCCTACGGAGGGGGAACCAACGAAAGGAAATGAGGAATATACTGTGTCACTGCAATGCAAGTTGCTGAGGGGAAGGGGGCAATTGGGGTTCTATCTCTCGCCTCCCTCACCTTTTAAGCCCGAAAAACATGTGTTTTCTGTGTTATAGTGACAGACAAACAAATGTTTGTCTGTCACTGTAACACAGACGGCACATGTTTTTCTTCTTTTGTTGAAAAAATGACAATAAAAAGATTTAAGAAATATATATATAATGCTGCCTCTCTGGCCAATCTGGTTTGCTCCTGTTTCTGGGACGCCTGAGTGTACTGGACACTACTTCAAGAGTTTTTAAGTCATTCCCCAACAGGACTCTCCTTGGCGCCTACGCTGACAGGGATCCTAACAGTCATGTTATTGCACTGGAAGAGAGCTGGCAAAATAGGAACCATTTGGACAGAGCCTCTAGCAAGTTTAGTGGGACTGTTGGGTGCATTAGCTACACCCTCAGGTTTGAAAAAATGTTCAACAACCACTGTTTTGCTTGCCCCAGTGTCTCTCATGGCAGAAGTCTCCTGACCATCTACAAGAACACTGGGCTCATTCCGACACTGCCGGTATCCTGGCGGTGGAGCCACCAGGATACCAACAAATGGACATACCGTTTCCGGCCCCCTGTCAGGCGGCATTGCCGCCAGATTACGGGTGCCGGCGGAGAGGTGTTGATCCCCATTCATGGAGTCCCATAGGACTCTACAAGGGGATTTGCCATCGTTACAGCCACCAGCAATGCGGGTGGCAGTAATGAGGGCTTCTTTGGTCGGTAGGGCATCTGGCTTACCTCCAGAATTTAGCTTGAGGTAACCCAGGTGCCCCATCAGCACTCCCGTAGTCGGGTGGTCCAGTAAAGTATTGGTATTCTCGGATACTGGCACTTTTTTACCAGACTGCCCAACTTGACATGAGCCTCAGTGTCCTTGTAATACTCTTTGGTGTTATCTGGGATGGTGTTATAAACATCCACATTCTGCTGTTCACACAGACCTAAGGACACTAAAGATACACTGGCTTGAACTCCAATGAGTTCTTCAGCCAGTTGGTGAAAGTGTGCACTAGCCATTTGTACTCCTCCCTCAGGGATGAAGGCTAAGGAGGCAGTGTGGACCCCTTAAGGTTTACCCTTACATCTGGGATCCGCTTTCACATGATCAACAGACCCACATCCAAAACATTTACCAAATGCTCTTGAGAATGTGGGTTTCTATTGACCTCCCTCTGGTTGAGCACCAGACGGTTCACTGGACCTGACAGGTTTCCCATGGGATCTACCCTTATTTTGTTTGTGGCCCTCTTCTGGGGTGGTGGAATTAGAAATGTCTTTAGCCCCAGAATCCTTATGAGTGGCCCTGTTGGCTACCCATGAGTCAGCAACTTGTGCTAGTTTCTTAGGATCAATTTCCTTAAAGTCAGCCAAGTGCCGTCTCAGCTCAGGAGAGCAGGCATCAAAAATAGTCTCAAGTAAATAAATATTTCTCATTCCTTCAAAGGAGTTCAATCTGTAACCCCTAACCCAACCATCTAAGTCGTTCGAACGGGGTCATGGCCTAAGGAGGCAGGGATGCAAAGCTCTGGCTGAGGCGCTATATCCAGATCCTAATACGGTGTTAAAAAAGCACCATTAAACCACTACAACAGCCGTGGGGGCAGAGGAAACAGCACCCAACACAGCGCAAGCAACCTGCAGTGAAATCGGTCCAGGGGGAGGCAAGTAATCTCGCTCAAGCTGAAACCCCTCCCCGCCGGAGACTCACACAAGATGGCGGTCGAGTCCAGGAGACCACGCTGCTGAGACAAGAGCTGACCGCCGCCCACACACCAGGCAACGGACAACGGAAACGGGACTAACTCCGCACCATGTCACAGGTGGAAAGAAGCTGCACAGGAGGACAGCAACAGCCGCCGGAGCCTCGCCTCAATGCGGAGAGAAGCGTGAGCCGCCCCAGGCACCCGAGCCTGGACGCCCAGCAGCAGGAAGAAGATACGGAGAGGGCCCACTCCACTGAGGACGCGATCGACCCCAACATCGAGGCGAGAGGAGAGGAGGACCTTGCGGCACGGCATCGGGTCCGGAGAGAATCGCTACGAGGGGGCCACACTGGAACCCAGCAAGTCCAAGGTGAGCCACGGCACCAGGGGGCAACAGGGGGCATCCAAGCACCTAATGAGTTGGGGCAATTGGACCCCACACCATGCCGGCACACCAAAAGGGAGCCGAAACACTCCAGGGAAAGCCTGTCAACAAAAAAGAAACGCCCAAACGCTGATACCACCAAGCACCAAGCCCACACATTAAAAGTGGCCTATACCGTCACCGGTGGGCATCAGCCCCAAACCCTGCAACACATGACGCTGGTCCCCGCACCAGAACTTAAAAGGTACAAGACCCAGTAGCCTTACCACGAACAAACCGCCATCAAAGCAAGGAGAACGCGGGAACCATGAACCATGCCAAACATCAGCAACATACACAAACAGAGGCCATGGGTTCAAAACTAAGAAACACAGCAGAAACCATGGATACTGAGCTACAGCCTACAATAAACTGCAGAAACATCACCATGTCCTCCTCCAGAAACAAGGGAAAGACAGCCACAATGGACACCTTCGCCACGACCAAATCCCAACCCCCGAAGCAGAACTCCCAAAATCAAAGGATGGGGAAGACAAGGACAGCCAGGTATTAGAAGCCATTGCTGCACTACGAACATTCATAGACACCAAAATCGACAAAGTGAAGTCTGACATGCAGCTCATGCATCAGGATGCCCGCAATCTTGCTAGGAGAGTCACTAATGCAGAAACAACCCTTCAGGAGATAACTGAAGACCTAAAAGCCCGAATGGCCGAACTAGAAAAGAAGGTGGTCACGCTGGAAGCAAGAGCAGAAGAGGCAGAAGGGCACGCCAGGCGCAGCAACGTAAGGCTACTCGGAGTACCCGAAGGAACGGAAGGCTCGAACCCAACGGCCTACATAGAAGCCTTGATATAGTAGGAAATCGGAGCAGAAAAACTGACACAAGGCTTCGCGGTGGAAAGGCCACATAGATCCCTCCAAAAGAAACCACCACCGGGCTCATACCCCCGTCCAATAATTGCAAAGATCCTCAATTTCCAAGACAGGGAAACCATACTAAAATATTCCAGAGAGGGAGGAACTATAGAACGCGATAACTCCAAGATCACCATCTACCCTGACTACACTCCCACGGTACAAAGGGCGAGAAACTAATTTGTCCCAATCAAGGCCAGGCTCAGACAACTGAACCTAAAATACATGTTACTATACCCATCCAGACTGAAAGTGATCTATAAAGGCTGTGCAATATTCCTGGAAACACCAGCAGCTACCACCATGTGGATGGAGCACAATAACCTGGCAGATGGGAAAGAGGCATCCTCCCAAGAAACCTGAGGCCGACACCACGAAACATAGAAGGCAAGCGACCACTCCCCCACAAACCTAAAATAAAGGAAACACACTGATAAGTCAAGAACACCATGAATACGCGAGACAGCAAGATCGATATGGCCCTCGCTCGGCCTCCCAACCGAGCACACAGCACCAACCCACGAACAGATAAGTGCAGGCCCGTTGCCAGCACGACCCTACTTGCGCCCGAAACCCAGGATGGGATTAGACAGCGCGAGAGCACCTGAGCACTGCAAAAGAAACGCAGATGCTGGGCGCGACAGTTCTAGTTCTGTTCTCAGTTCCGTTAGTTACACCGTTAGTTACATCCCTGATGTGTGGCCCAAAGCCCATTTTCTGGAGGGTAAGTTCCATGAATCTCCACTCCACCCTGTCAAACGCTTTTTCCGAATCTAGGGACAGGACACTCGCGTCCAAATCCGACACCTGGGCATAGTGCAACAAGTCTATAGTTTTCCGGATATTATCTGAGCCCTGTCTTCCCCTAATGAACCCCACCTGGTCTCCGTGGACCAGCTTCGGCAAGACCCCCTCCAAATGCCCCCCAATCACCTTGGCCAGAATCTTTACATCGACATTCAACAGGGAGATAGGTCGGTAGGAGGAGCATTCCCTGGGGTCCCTGCCGTCCTTGGGGAGCACCACAATAATTGCCTCCATCATGGAGTCCGGTAGGGACCCCCCTTCCAGCACCGCGTTAAACACTTTTACCAGGTGGGGGGTAAGGGTCGAGCGAAACCTTTTTGTAGAAATAGAACGAGTAACCGTCTTCGCATGGGGAAGTACCCACCTTCATCCCACTAATCACGCGCTCCACCTCGTCCTCGGTCACCGGGCCCTCCAACACCTCCGCCATCTCCCTGGTCAAGGCCGGGATCTGGATCGAGTTCAGGAACCCCTCAATCTCCGCCTCATCCCCGTTATGTTCAGACGAGTATAGTTTCTCATAGTATCGGCGGAAGGCCTCGCCAATGTGGGGTGTATCGTAGCCTACCTCTCCCACCTCGCTCTTTACCGCTTTCACTAATCTGCTTCTCTGCACCTCCCTCAGTTTCCAAGCCAGAATCCTATCCGCCCTGTCCCCTTTTTCGTAGTACTTCTGTTTGACCAGTTGAAGACTCCTCTCTGTCTTGTGGAGGAGGAGATCCTTCAGTTGGAGTCTATAATCGTCCAGGGCGGCCACCTGGTCGCGGTCTAGGGGAACGGTGGGGAGACCCCCAGGTTGGAGTAGGGCGATTTTCTACCTTTAGATACCTTTCCTGGGCCTCCCTTTCCCTTTTTTTCTGAGCTCCCATTTTGATCAAAACTCCCCGTAGGGTCGCCTTAAAGGCGTCCCAAAGGGTGTGTAAACCTACTTCCCCGTTGTCATTGAGTTCGAAAAATTCCGTGATGGCCTTGAGGACCTCCTGGGCTAGGACTTCGTCCTTTAACAGGGAGTCGTTGCACTTCCATCTCCCCCTGCGTTCGCTTAGCCCTCCCCTTGCTATAGTGACTCGGACCAAATCGTGATCAGACCAGGGGACGGGATCAACCCTGTGACCCGAAATGAATGGGTGTAGAGTCTGGTCCACCAAGATGTAGTCTATCCTGGAGAACGACGTGTGGATGGCTGAGTAATATGTGAAAGAGGGGGAGTCTGTTCTGGGGACGGGGATCGTGTCCATCAGACCCAATTCTAGGTTGACTCTTTGGAAATTACGTGCCATGGTCTCGTCTGCTGCCCTGGAGGACTGCGGACCTGCACGTTTCCTGTCCAGGGCAGGGTCTAGGACCATGTTGAAGTCCCCCCCCCCACCACCACCGTGCCATGGACGAAGTACTTGAGTTTGTCCCCTACCTCCTCCAAAATCGGCCTTGGCCTTCGTTTGGGCCGTAAATGACGGCTAGGGTTAGTGGGGCCCCCTGCAGGGACCCCGCACCAGCAGGTAGCGGCCCCCTGGGTCTTTCAGCGTGGCTTTATTCTCGAAGCCCACGTTCTTCGCTACTAAAATGGCAACCCCTCTCTTTTTGCACTTGTGGGATGCACTGTAAACCTCCCCAATTCCCCCTCCCCGCAATTTGGGCTCCTTCTCCCGCAGCCAGTGAGTCTCTTGCACGAAGAGGAAATCTAGGTGAGCCCTTCTAAATTCCCTACAGACCAGGGATCTCTTAGTGGGGGTATTTAAGCCACGTACATTAAGTGAGCCCACACCCAGGGTGGGCAGACTGTCAGCCATGATCTCTATGTTCCTCTCTCTCGGTCAACGTCTTCCCGGGGCTCTTCCCCGCGTGCTCCGTTAGATCAGCTCTATGTTCCCCTTCTCCCCCCTCCCCATCCCCCCGGGTGGGCTTAGAACAAAATCCCAACTGCCCCCGCTCCCTGAACCGTAACTGAACTGCCCCAACTCCTGTGTTCCCCCCACCCCCCGCCCCGGCATCCAGCCAAGTAGTTCTGCCATTGCTGGCTTTTGGCCGAACCACCAGCCTGCCCACCTCGGCCAGGCAATCTGCGTAAGAAGCTCATCTCCTTGAGCCCCCAGAGACCCCCCCGCGGCTGTGACCCCTCTATGGACCCCACCTACTTGCTGATCGTAGGGACGTTGTTAGTAGTGAATCCTCTGAGTCTGCGTCCCTCTGACCAGGGCACACCAGGGTGACCCCGTACTTAGTCCTCGGAGTCATTACGTTCTCCGTCCTTTGATGGGAAGGGGGTGTTCATTTTCCTGAATTTCCTTGCACCGGTGCGCCTTCTCCTCTCACCGGACGGACCAGAGCCACTGGGTCTGCCATGCTCCGGCCCCGACGGACCCCTCCGGGGGTTCGTATCCACTGTATACTCTTGTATGGCTCCCCTTATGTCTTCTTCCGTGATCAGGGTCGATCGTTGGCCCATGTATTCAAAAGTCAGGGAGAAAGGGTAGCCCCATCTGTAGCGCACTCCCTTTTCCTTAAGCACCTGTGTAAGAGGGCGGCACATTCTATGCCTGGCCAGCGTATAGGCAGAGAGGTCTTGGTATATGGAGACCTGGGCGTTGTTATAGGTGATTTCCCTAGCCTTTCTGGCCTCCACCAGCACCTTCGTCTTCTCCGAGTAATAGTGGAACGGACAAGAATCGACCGGGGGGCCCCGGCCCTGCCCCCCGCCCTGTGCACCCTGTCGAATGTGAGCTCAGTTGTCATCTCCTCCGCGAACAGGAGGGTGATGATATCTCATGCTCCAGGCCTCGTCTTGGGGGGGAGCTGCCTCTGGGCGGGCACACGCCCCACCAACAGCAGGCGGGGGCCTCGCACCCAGGTCGCGCCCACGTCCGGTTGCGCTGCCTCTGTGTCCCGAGGGGGGGCGGACTGGAGCCCCAAGCCGGAATTCCACAACGTTTGCCCTCGTACTCCTGGGGCCCCTCTCCGCTTGAGCAGGGGTGCAGGGGAGCCCTCACCCTGTCGTCTGCTCACCCGTGGGGCGCGAGTCCTGGAACCTCCACGATTGCGCTGACTCCGCTGCTCTGGACTCCGGCGGGCCGTGAACGCCCGCAAAGAGGATTCCCGAGGGGGGGGCCGGCTCCGCTCCTTCCTCTCACTCCTGGGGGGGGGGGTGCCGGGTCCCTGGTGGCGCCGTTCCAGACCCCCGGGTGCCGGGCGTGCATTCGCCTCCTGTCCGCACGGGAGATCCAGGCGTGTTGTGCTCTGGCTCAGGGTGTGGGGGGAGGTGCGGAGGGAGCTGTCCCACGCTCCGCGGCCGCCTCTCCGAAGTCGCGGGGGCCCGGACCCCGACCGGGTCGCTCCCCGCACACCGGGGGGGGGCTAGTCGCAGGGGGAGAGAAGGCTGGCCGGGCGGCGAGGCCGTACGTGCCCGGGGAGGGACCGCTTCTCATGCGGCTCCGAGGCCGCTCAGGCCCTGCTGCGTCACCCGCCCGGGAGCCACGGGTTGCGATCTCCGGCTCCCTGGGGAGCTCAAACCCCGCTCTTTCGCTCGTTGGGGACCCGGAGGCCACCAAATCGATCCACCAAGTTGGGCCTGCTGGGGGATATCGGGGGGGCTCAATCCCCTCGGATTCCCAGGCTTCGGCGGGAGCTTTGCACTCAGGCAGCCATTGCCTGTGCGCCCCCTGGTGGCCTCCCCACATTTACTCCTTTTATCGAGCCACAGCATAGACCTGACTCACAAATACTACGACCAGCGCTACCACACACCCTACGGAGGGGGAACCAACGAAAGGAAATGAGGAATATACTGTGTCACTGCAATGCAAGTTGCTGAGGGGAAGGGGGCAATTGGGGTTCTATCTCTCGCCTCCCTCACCTTTTAAGCCCGAAAAACATGTGTTTTCTGTGTTATAGTGACAGACAAACAAATGTTTGTCTGTCACTGTAACACAGACGGCACATGTTTTTCTTCTTTTGTTGAAAAAATGACAATAAAAAGATTTAAGAAATATATATATAATGCTGCCTCTCTGGCCAATCTGGTTTGCTCCTGTTTCTGGGACGCCTGAGTGTACTGGACACTACTTCAAGAGTTTTTAAGTCATTCCCCAACAGGACTCTCCTTGGCGCCTACGCTGACAGGGATCCTAACAGTCATGTTATTGCACTGGAAGAGAGCTGGCAAAATAGGAACCATTTGGACAGAGCCTCTAGCAAGTTTAGTGGGACTGTTGGGTGCATTAGCTACACCCTCAGGTTTGAAAAAATGTTCAACAACCACTGTTTTGCTTGCCCCAGTGTCTCTCATGGCAGAAGTCTCCTGACCATCTACAAGAACACTGGGCTCATTCCGACACTGCCGGTATCCTGGCGGTGGAGCCACCAGGATACCAACAAATGGACATACCGTTTCCGGCCCCCTGTCAGGCGGCATTGCCGCCAGATTACGGGTGCCGGCGGAGAGGTGTTGATCCCCATTCATGGAGTCCCATAGGACTCTACAAGGGGATTTGCCATCGTTACAGCCACCAGCAATGCGGGTGGCAGTAATGAGGGCTTCTTTGGTCGGTAGGGCATCTGGCTTACCTCCAGAATTTAGCTTGAGGTAACCCAGGTGCCCCATCAGCACTCCCGTAGTCGGGTGGTCCAGTAAAGTATTGGTATTCTCGGATACTGGCACTTTTTTACCAGACTGCCCAACTTGACATGAGCCTCAGTGTCCTTGTAATACTCTTTGGTGTTATCTGGGATGGTGTTATAAACATCCACATTCTGCTGTTCACACAGACCTAAGGACACTAAAGATACACTGGCTTGAACTCCAATGAGTTCTTCAGCCAGTTGGTGAAAGTGTGCACTAGCCATTTGTACTCCTCCCTCAGGGATGAAGGCTAAGGAGGCAGTGTGGACCCCTTAAGGTTTACCCTTACATCTGGGATCCGCTTTCACATGATCAACAGACCCACATCCAAAACATTTACCAAATGCTCTTGAGAATGTGGGTTTCTATTGACCTCCCTCTGGTTGAGCACCAGACGGTTCACTGGACCTGACAGGTTTCCCATGGGATCTACCCTTATTTTGTTTGTGGCCCTCTTCTGGGGTGGTGGAATTAGAAATGTCTTTAGCCCCAGAATCCTTATGAGTGGCCCTGTTGGCTACCCATGAGTCAGCAACTTGTGCTAGTTTCTTAGGATCAATTTCCTTAAAGTCAGCCAAGTGCCGTCTCAGCTCAGGAGAGCAGGCATCAAAAATAGTCTCAAGTAAATAAATATTTCTCATTCCTTCAAAGGAGTTCAATCTGTAACCCCTAACCCAACCATCTAAGTCGTTCGAACGGGGTCATGGCCTAAGGAGGCAGGGATGCAAAGCTCTGGCTGAGGCGCTATATCCAGATCCTAATACGGTGTTAAAAAAGCACCATTAAACCACTACAACAGCCGTGGGGGCAGAGGAAACAGCACCCAACACAGCGCAAGCAACCTGCAGTGAAATCGGTCCAGGGGGAGGCAAGTAATCTCGCTCAAGCTGAAACCCCTCCCCGCCGGAGACTCACACAAGATGGCGGTCGAGTCCAGGAGACCACGCTGCTGAGACAAGAGCTGACCGCCGCCCACACACCAGGCAACGGACAACGGAAACGGGACTAACTCCGCACCATGTCACAGGTGGAAAGAAGCTGCACAGGAGGACAGCAACAGCCGCCGGAGCCTCGCCTCAATGCGGAGAGAAGCGTGAGCCGCCCCAGGCACCCGAGCCTGGACGCCCAGCAGCAGGAAGAAGATACGGAGAGGGCCCACTCCACTGAGGACGCGATCGACCCCAACATCGAGGCGAGAGGAGAGGAGGACCTTGCGGCACGGCATCGGGTCCGGAGAGAATCGCTACGAGGGGGCCACGCTGGAACCCAGCAAGTCCAAGGTGAGCCACGGCACCAGGGGGCAACAGGGGGCATCCAAGCACCTAATGAGTTGGGGCAATTGGACCCCACACCATGCCGGCACACCAAAAGGGAGCCGAAACACTCCAGGGAAAGCCTGTCAACAAAAAAGAAACGCCCAAACGCTGATACCACCAAGCACCAAGCCCACACATTAAAAGTGGCCTATACCGTCACCGGTGGGCATCAGCCCCAAACCCTGCAACACATGACGCTGGTCCCCGCACCAGAACTTAAAAGGTACAAGACCCAGTAGCCTTACCACGAACAAACCGCCATCAAAGCAAGGAGAACGCGGGAACCATGAACCATGCCAAACATCAGCAACATACACAAACAGAGGCCATGGGTTCAAAACTAAGAAACACAGCAGAAACCATGGATACTGAGCTACAGCCTACAATAAACTGCAGAAACATCACCATGTCCTCCTCCAGAAACAAGGGAAAGACAGCCACAATGGACACCTTCGCCACGACCAAATCCCAACCCCCGAAGCAGAACTCCCAAAATCAAAGGATGGGGAAGACAAGGACAGCCAGGTATTAGAAGCCATTGCTGCACTACGAACATTCATAGACACCAAAATCGACAAAGTGAAGTCTGACATGCAGCTCATGCATCAGGATGCCCGCAATCTTGCTAGGAGAGTCACTAATGCAGAAACAACCCTTCAGGAGATAACTGAAGACCTAAAAGCCCGAATGGCCGAACTAGAAAAGAAGGTGGTCACGCTGGAAGCAAGAGCAGAAGAGGCAGAAGGGCATGCCAGGCGCAGCAACGTAAGGCTACTCGGAGTACCCGAAGGAACGGAAGGCTCGAACCCAACGGCCTACATAGAAGCCTTGATATAGTAGGAAATCGGAGCAGAAAAACTGACACAAGGCTTCGCGCTGGAAAGGCCACATAGATCCCTCCAAAAGAAACCACCACCGGGCTCATACCCCCGTCCAATAATTGCAAAGATCCTCAATTTCCAAGACAGGGAAACCATACTAAAATATTCCAGAGAGGGAGGAACTATAGAACGCGATAACTCCAAGATCACCATCTACCCTGACTACACTCCCACGGTACAAAGGGCGAGAAACTAATTTGTCCCAATCAAGGCCAGGCTCAGACAACTGAACCTAAAATACATGTTACTATACCCATCCAGACTGAAAGTGATCTATAAAGGCTGTGCAATATTCCTGGAAACACCAGCAGCTACCACCATGTGGATGGAGCACAATAACCTGGCAGATGGGAAAGAGGCATCCTCCCAAGAAACCTGAGGCCGACACCACGAAACATAGAAGGCAAGCGACCACTCCCCCACAAACCTAAAATAAAGGAAACACACTGATAAGTCAAGAACACCATGAATACGCGAGACAGCAAGATCGATATGGCCCTCGCTCGGCCTCCCAATCGAGCACACAGCACCAACCCACGAACAGATAAGTGCAGGCCCGTTGCCAGCACGACCCTACTTGCGCCCGAAACCCAGGATGGGATTAGACAGCGCGAGAGCACCTGAGCACTGCAAAAGAAACGCAGATGCTGGGCGCGACAGTTCTAGTTCTGTTCTCAGTTCCGTTAGTTACACCGTTAGTTACACCGTCTTCAGGCCGCAGAAAACCATAGGGATGGAAGGTACCAAAACTGCAAGATCCAAAACCAAAAATGAGGGAGCACCAGAGGAAGGTGACACACACTGGAAGCGACAGCTACCGAAACAGAAAAACAACCAAAAATCGACAATGGCAACACAACTCAAGGTGATGACATGGAACGTGAAGGGGATGGAGTCGTACCTACGGCGAAACCTACGGCGAAACCAAATCCACTCCTTCCTACGAAGAAAGAAAGTCTCGATCGCAATGCTCCAGGAGACCCATCTCACGGCAGAAGCCACGGCCAAACTGGCAGAATGCTGGGGGGGCCAAGGAAGAGGTGCACCCTACTCCAAATACGCACGAGGAGTGTTCACATGGGGGAACCCAAACATACCATTCTAATTGATGGGAACGGAAGTTGACAAAGAGGGCAGGTACCTAATAATGTGGGGCACAATCAAACACATCAAAATATGCTTAGTGAACTCCTACTTCCCCCACCACGGGATACCTTTAGCAATTATGCGCCAAAATAACACACCACAGAGAAGGAACCTTCATATGGGGGGGGGGGACTTCAATTGTGTCAGAGACGGAGCCATCAACAGGTCCGACCCGCCGCAACAACCAAGCAACGCCGCCTCGCAGGCGCTGAATACCACGACGGAACACCTGAACTTAGCTGATGTCTGCAGAGAACTACACCCCACGGAAAGATGCTACTCTTACCATTCATCCCCACACAACCTACACATGAGAATAGACTGTTTATTGATAGAGAACAATTAACGCTAGCAGAATACTCACTTTAACTTGGCAGATCGATCTCAGACCACTCTCCTCTACTCATGCAATGGAGGACCCAGACCACCGATCCCGATGTGGCGAATGCCCGCCACAGCACTCACGGATCAGACGTTCAGAGAAGACCTAGGAGATAAACTGGTGGAATACATAAGCATCAACAAGGGCACAGTAGACAGATGGATAACACTATGGGAAGCCATGAAAGTGGTGACACGAGGGGAAACGATAGTAGGAGGTATTCAAAAACAATTGAGAAGAGAACTGGAGGACAATGAAGAGGAAATAAAGCACCTCGAAGCCAACACCAATAACACCATAGAGGACGAGATAAAACTGAAGGAGATCAGAAACAGCTGCCAACTAGCATGGGAAAGACTATCCAAATTCGACTTCACAGCACGCACCACCAGGGCACACAAAGAAGCTGAAAAACCAGGCAGATTACAGGCCTGGCTCTGCAAACGAGATCACCCGAGACACCTACCGAGATCAAAGATGAAAATGGAGTAATACACAAGACGCAACTGGAGATCAATGACACTTTCGCAGAGTTCTACTCTAAACTATACGCCCATGGCTCGCAAGTACAAAGGGAGGACATTAAGACCACTCTAGAAGAAATAGGACTCCCTAAATTAACCACTGAGCAGAGAGAGGCGCTTGAGGAGATCGCTGCAGAAGACGTGACAGGAGCAATCAGATCGCTTGTCACGTGCAAGTCCCCGGGGAGCGACGGCCTCCTGCCGGAGTTCTACAAGGCTTACGAGACAACCTTGACCCCGATATTACACAAGGTATTCCGAGAAGCATACGAAATAGGAACCCTACCAGGTAGCATGAAAGAAACGATCATAATCCCCATGCTCAAACCAAACAAACCACCAAATGACTGCGACTCCTACCTCCCACTGGCGATGCTAAATTACAATAGCAAGATCTTAACCACAATACTGGCCAAAAGACTAGCAAAGGTGGTGGGAACCCTTATCCATGAAGACCAGAACGGATTTGTGCCGGGCCGCAACACCACAGCTAACCTACGGAGGCTTCAAAATGTCATGGCACAAACCCTAGAGAGGGATGAAGACATGGCAGCACTTTCACTAGATGCCATCAAGGCGTTTGACTCCATATTCTGGGAGTGGCTAATCGAAGTCCTGAGGGAATTCGGCTTTGGTGAGTGCTTCGTGAGGTGGGTCAAGGTAATATACAATGCCCCTATGGCAAGGATGAAGACTGGGGGCACGGTATCAAAGTCCTGGGCGATACAGATAGGCACTAGGTAAGGATGCCCACTTTCACCAATGTTATACATCTTGGGGCTGGAACCGATAGCCATTTACTTCAGGAAGCAGTTATTCAACGCAGGGATAAAGGTGGACAGGTAATACAACATAATCTCACTGTATGCCGACGGTGTACTCCTGTACCTAAGAGACCCACAAACAATTGCCACAATTGCACTGGACATACTAGACAATTATGCACGCTACTCAGGAACAATGTTCCCTGTAAGGTGCGCTCCTGTGCGGCCGCGCACCTTTGATTTGGAAGCCGCGCATACTGCTTATTTTGCCGCGCACTTGCTCCAATCATCATTCTGCTCAAGTCATTTTTTTTTTGTTTTTTTTAAACAACGTCCCGTTGGCTGGGCTGGTAATGTGCAATTTTTTTTTTGTAAACTTTTTTTTTTTGGGATCCCGTTTGCTGGGCTGGTAATGTACCTGCTGTCTGAACTAGGAGAGGGAGCGCCCTGTCAGCATGAGTCTGCGTTCCTCGGGCTTCAAGAGGGAGCCTGCTTGGTGGAGGAGGTGGCGTTTGCCCGGGGCTGGGCTCCTTTAGCAAGCTTGAAGGGGGTGGAGTTTGCCCGGGCCCAGCCAGACTGGAACATTCCAGAATCCATTCTCGAATGAAGCACATGTAACCTCACTGTCAGAGAAAGTTGAGCAGCGCTCCGTTTGGGCTCCATATAAAATCCTGCTGCCTGTCACACTTCCAAACTGTACAGTGCTGTGCCAAGGATTTCAAAGGTGAGTGAGCAGCCCCCACATAGAACCGCTACTTTTTCTTCTTCCCTCCTTATCCTTCTTTCCCTTTGTCCATTCTGTCCTGCTTCCCCCCTTTGGGTTGGGGAGGGGACCGGTTAGTGCAAAGTGTTATTTTTTCCCCTCCCTCTCTGTCTCATGGCCTTCTTTCCATTCTGTCCCGCTTCCCCCCTTTGGGTTGGTTAGTGTGACGTGTTATTTTTCTCCCCTCCCCTTCTGTCTCATGGTGGCCCATGAGATACAAAGGGAGGGGAGAAAAATAACACAACGCCCTGCCTGTCACGTTCTTTTACTCACCCGCCATTGTCACCCCTCTCCTGTATTGCTGCAGGACCTGTATGCCCTCCAACGGTTTTTTCTCCAGCATGCTCTACTGAGGTTCAGCTCAGTTCACAATTTTGGGCCACCCTACGTCACCCCCACTAGCCTTGATCAGCTTTCAGGCGTGCGAGCCTGCTATTTTCTCTGTTCCTTGCTATTTTCTCTGTTCCGTGTCGTACCTTGGTGTTCCATGTGGGGACCCACTTCATGCACTCCGTCCACTTACATAGCTCTCAACCATTTATGTCGCAAAGGCGGGTGAAAACACCCGATCTTATTTTTGGCGGGTGAGAGGCCCATTGAAACAAATGGGCGTGCAGGCGGCTTAGCGGGTGAGTCAGCTGTTTACAAGGCGGGTGACACCCGCCAAAAGCATGTGAGTTGAGAGCTATGCACTTAACCTCTCTGTCTGCGCTATTCCCAGGCAGCCCGCCTCTTCCCCTGCCCAATTATAGAAGTCCAGTAGTCTCACGCCCTAGGATCACAGACAGTATGCACCTTATTACACTAGCCTCACTGCGTGACCTGTCCACCGTCATTCTCCCATCCAGGGGCTCATCACATGTCCTCGTTCATCCGCTCTGCCTGGACTGCATTATTTCCACATTGCTAAGGGATTGGAGCCCTCTGCTCTCCATCCTGGGCATAGGCTCTGCGCCCTTCTCTAGGCATCTGTATCTTCCAGTCTTAGGCCGCCACAGGGGTCTCACAGATCCTGCCTGCCTTTGCTTAGGCTCCTCTGCTTTCTAAATCTCTTAGGTATGCTGAGGGCCTTTTCATCAGCGGCTGGAGCACTTCCTGGACATCTGGTGATATCTCTGGCCCACTCTCATTGCCTGATTCCACTGTGAGCACCACCTGCCATGTGGTCGCCTCTCTCTGTTACTATACCGGAGTCAGTGCAGGAGTTCCCAGGCCCATGGATGCACAGACAACCTCCCGCTGCTCCTGTATCCACTCCGCTGGGGCCAGGCTCTGTCACCACGTCCGACGCACCGGCCCCCGGCGTGTATTCCTTGCCGGACAGGACTCTGGGTGGCTTCACCGAAGGGCCTCTGCGCACTTTCACATGGGCTAAGCCCAAGCCCACTGCCTCTCCAGGGTTAAAGCGTCACACAGCCACCTCTCATTACACCATGGTGCCACCTCTTCAGGCTCCATCAGAGCTAGACTTGGTTTGTATTTTCATATGTGAAGGGGAAAGGTGAGCCATATTGGGGTCGGGACTCGGAAGTGCTAGATGTTAAATACTTGGAATATGAATAGAAGACACCAAACAGTTCAATTGGAGGCTGTCTAAGACTGACCTCTCCCATAGCTCTGTCTTGAGTGTGCCATATTTAGAAGAATGACATCAGTTCCTATGGTGAAGCCGCGGAAGAGTAGAATTATGTGCTGCGCAATACACAGAGGTGACTCTCCAGCCCAGGTGTGGCAAGCCTCGGCCATATTGTCTGGGGTTAATAGATCTTATTACGAGGAAGAAAAGTCTATTAGCTGCAACGTGACCTTTTCTAATGGCATCCTGCTTTGTTTCCTTCAGAACTGTGACCTTTGTTAACCCCACTGATCCGCAATCTCTTTGGAGTGGTGTCTCCTGCAAAGCAGGTACACGATCACAGCTGCTCCATGTAAACACTGATGCACTGCTAACAAACTCTAGTGTTAGTTGGTTTAAACATACGTAGCACAAAGTGTGTACGCCTGTATTAGAGTCTGGTGCGGGTGCAAGGAACTCTAAAGGTTACCTTTTGGGCGCTTTAATGCTTTTGAGATATGTTGTGCTGTACAAAATGGACGAGGACACCAACACCTTAGCACTCATGATGACTCTACTATGCAATAACCTCTGTTGTTGGGAGCTTAATGCAGAGACTGAGTTCACATTTGTGCTACTTAATACAAAATTAATGTATGGAACGAGTTCACACAGCATTTGCCTGATAGACTACATAAGTGAAGCAAGCAAGCAAAATGAGCAGAATGATTAAAGGTGATTGTTCAATGTAAAATCTTGAGTTGGAAATGCAAAAACAGATTATTTTCCATTGTATACATGTGCGTGATTATAAATAAGTGGCTTATTGTTAGTAAAGGAACTGTTGCTGGGTAGGGTCATTTTCAGCTGAAAGACCCGTCTTCATATCACCCAGCTCTCAAATCATTATGCAGACAAGCAATCCATAAAACTGTCCAAATTAAGGCATTATGTTTTCTCACAAACGCCACTGGAAATCTGCCCGGAATACTTGAGAAATTCACAGGTCCTGTACGTTACTGGGATGCAAGTTCACAGTGATTGCAAGTGGAAGTAGAAAGTAAAGGCTTGCTGGAATTGTATATAAGGCTCAGGAACCTCTATGTGGACCAATCGACAAGGTGGAAGGGTGCATGGCCGCTAAGAGGGCGCTGGAGACGATTCTCTTAAAACAAGCATACTCAGTTTCAGATCACTTTGTCACAGTTCCCGAACTACACCAATATCAAGCTGTTTTTCTATGTAATAGGATCTGTGTTCTTAGCACCTACCTACACTGGCTATTTTTCTGTTTGCACCCTTCTCTTCTCATATACTTTCCATATCCCACTCCACTTTATAGTGGTGAGAGCGAGTCCCTCAAGCGCCTTCCTGTGCTCCGAGGCGCTAGGTCACCCTGGGGAGCGGAGATATGTTATGTTGACAGAGGTGAATAAAAAGATTGAATCAAAAGAATTGTTGGCATGAGCCAATCTGGTCGCATTTTTCTGGGTACATGGCCGCACAGGCGCGCACCTGACTGAGCCCCCTTCGGGCTGGAGAAAAGATGCAGTATGGAGAGCTCTTTGTTTTGGGCTCCATACTGCCTCTCTCTCCAGCTCCAGTCCCTGGCACTGGTAGTGTCACTCACCTCTTTGATCCGCCCCTTGGGCCCCAGCAGGCCACATACTGCACCTCTTTCCCTGGGGATGGTCATGACCCCGTCACTCGTCAGTAAACTAGTAGCCCAGTAAAACGTTGATGACTGGAAGAGAATGCTATCATGGTCTCTTTCGTTCTGCTTTCAAATCGAGGACCTGGGTCCAAAGCTGACCAGAGCCCTGTTGCAAGAGTTTGTGGCACTTAGTCAGCAATATATTTGCAAGGCACTAGTCCGCAGACATTCTGTAATGCTCGTATGCATCGCCAGCTTCCCCTGAAGGGTGTTGATATGGATTCTCTTTCCAAGACAGTTCGAGCAAAAAGTGTATTTATGTGCGGCACAGGGCAAAATGACTGTTGTTTTTTAGCCAGCCTTTTCGTTCATATAGCTTTTGTATACCCTCCGACAGTACCAAGGCCCTGAGGAAAGCAAACACTTCTCTGGTGTATGTATCTACTCATTAGCCCATACAGTTGGTTCAGATCGTTTTTTTAATCTTATTTGCCATTTCAGTCAAAGTGCACGATGGTGCCAAAAATTGCTTGTTTGCATTTATTATCTGAGCAGTAGCTATGGGAGTGGGTCAACCCGAAATATGTCCTTCATATGTTGCTGTAGACATCCAAAGACAGGCTCGCGCAGGGAGTAGTGACATGTGCAATCAGTGGTCGAAGTGTACGAAAAGAAGTAGTGGAGCTATGTTCCCTGCCAGTCTGCCCCACTCTCCACAAACCCCATCACCACACCCCCTCCCACACACAATACAAACCCTCAAACAAACACACCTATTATGTTCTGTGCAGTGCACTGAAGTGCAAGCTTCAACTTCTTCCTACACTTTTATTGAAAAACTAAACCGTTCCAGAACGGTTTCTTTTTAAAATAAAAGTATAGGAACAGTGAAACTGAAAAATAAAAAGTATAGGAGCACCGCTCCTGACCGCTCCCGCCCACTTCGACCTCTGTGTGCAATGTTACACAATGTGAGCGACCAGGTGGCAGGCACAGAATTTCACCTGACCCTAACTATCATAGTATTTTGCATTCCTTGAACCACTTTCTCCCTACCTCTAGTGAGGGTACCGTAAAGTCTACCTGGCGCCATCCCATCCATGTTGATTGGCATTGCTCAGCAGCCCAGGAAAATTGTAAAATGCTCAGCTGTACCCACCCCTTCAGGCTTTTAGAACCATAGAGTGCAGTGGGACCTGCTCTTATTCCATGTAGCGACCTACAAGGAGGCAGGGGTGCACCTAAGTCAAAATGTGGGGGGGAGGAGGTCTAACCCTTCAAATGTTGGGAGTGAAGAGGTGCCAACTTCATAGATTGTGGGGTCAGAGTAAACTTGTGTGGGGTCCTCTAACTTCTTCACACATTCGAATGAGACTATTCTATTGCCGCTTCAATGTTACTAGCAGTTAACTCTCTCCTTCACATCTGAAACCAGACAGTTAAGGTGTGCTGTGAGAATGAGCTGTCTCCTCCTGCCCCCTACCCTTCTAATCACTCCTCTGACATGCAGTACTAACCTCATCAATTGCCTCAAAACGTATGCATATGAATGGGGGTGCTACCGCTAACAATGAAACCCTTTACATTAGTAATTGCAGAGACTTTGTTAACTGCATCTGCGTCGAGCACTATTTTTCACGTCAGGCAGGTAATGTCAACATAACCCAACATTTCGGGGGGGGACTGAGGGCTGAATCTCAACCTGCCCACTTGTAAGATGCGCCACCTAGCTACAGCCCATGATGTCATCCCCAAAGTAGCAGCAGCGATAGAAATGATTTGTATAAAAGTAGAATTATTTTAAGCTGTCCTTGGAGAAACGCCACAAGATATACTGACATTTTATACTGCCTGGGCAGGACAGGATATTTAACTACTGTGGAATTTATCCCCCAAACTCTGAGAGCCGGCCTGGAGGGGGGGGAGTGGGGCTACTAACAGTCTCTCACTCGGGCCCGGCGCTGAAAAATAACATCGGTAGTGGACTGGTGGTGGTCTGGAAGGACATCCAACATTAGACATTGTCAAGTGCAACAGGCAGTGGTATTGCAGTTCTAGCCAGCTTTGGAACACATACCACAGTGCTTCCCTAGACCATCTTGTTATGGGCAGTCAGTCGAGTCCAACTGAGAGGTGTAAGCTGCTCATTTAGTCATCAAGTTTTCTGTAGCTCATATTAGATAAGCATTTTGCTACTTGTACTTGTGTGGCTGCCTGTGTGGGTAAACAATTCAAGATGCAAGCTAATAGCCAGCCATCTTTATATGTATTGTTCATGTTGAATAAAATAAAGTAGTAAACATAATATACTAAAGTTTCTAAACCCTTCCTTGTTAGAGTGTTGCCTCTTGCTGGACCTCTGATTTGGTTGCACAGCACTAAGAGTCCTCTTATGATGCCGTATTAGTAGTCTGGTAGTCAGTGGTCACGCTTTTCTTGGCAGACTTTCTGAGACTGTCAGGTTAACTTTCAGGACAATCTGAGATTACATGATTCAGTGCTTTTTATTTAACTGTCAGTGCCCAATGTCCATCCATACCCCTCCTTCTATTAAGTCGTCTTTGTCATTAATCATGTTCATGTACTGTTTATTTTATTAAACCAACAGAAAGCATTTCCTTTATATTCCATACATTTAGTGAACTGAGAATGCAGGAGCTAATGCTGTGCTACTAATATTAATTTGTGAGGCAGAATCTGCGTTCCACTACCAGAACCCCTCTGTTCTTGTACCAACCCATCATAAAACGAAAGAGCTTGCTAATGTTTAGAGATGTAAAAGTACACAATTTGAGATGAGCTAAGTCTTAGGAGGAGAATGGAGCACCCAAATGTCTCTTGAGGTAGAGCTTGTTGTGCCGCAAATTTGCATTCCTCGCTTGCACACTGTGGAATCGGATCACTAAACCTTGCTCACTGGTGGGGCGCCGGCCTGGTGCCGCCGCGCGTACCACCCCCGGTCTGGCGGTGCATCACTCAGTTGCGCACATGACTGAAAAACAGCCCGCACACAACTATTCTTTGGCGCACACAGCCTAAAAAAATTAGAGGGAACATTGCTCAGGAATACAATTCAGTAAGCGGAAATCCTGTGCATTTCCACTGGCCAGACTCAGAAGGGCAAGGGAAGCAGACCCACCCGAGGTGGGAATCGAGTGGCAACTGGAAATGTTCCGATACCTGGGGTTCAACATAAAACACACACCAGAGCTCACCCACGAATGCAACACGGAGGTCGTAATGAGAGGGCTACGCAGCTCCATAAAATTCTGGTCCAAGCTACCACTCTCGATGATGGGAACAGCAGCCATCACCAAAATGATAATCCTCCCAAGATTCTTATACTACTTCATAAACATATGCTGCTACAGAAGACAGCCCTTCTTCAGGAGGCTGGAAGCACTGCTCAAGGAATTCTTATGGGGACTGACCAGGCACAAACTAACCCTACATATTCTCACGCTACTGTACAAAGAAGGAGGGATACAACTCCGCGACCTCCAGAAGTACTACTTAGCGGCACAGCTCAGCCATGTGACGAGGTGGCTGCCAGACGAACCAACAGCCGAAATAGAACTACTGCGACAGTTAACAGCCCCACTATTTCCTAAAGAAATACTATGGAACCCATTGATCGAACCCCCAGGCATCCCTATGATTGCAAAGCTAGGCAGACAAATATGGACCAAAACCAGCTCCATGCTCCAGCAACATCACCCATATTCACCCGACATCCCTATACTAGCTGATGCATGCAAAACCCTCAACGACCTACTTGTGATGAGGAGCTGGGAAAAGGCGGGACTGAACACCTGGGGGAACATGTTTAAGGGGGGCACCTTGAGAGACTTCGAATCATTACACGCACTGGAGGGACTGGCGAAAGGCCAGTTCTTGTGGCACCAACTGTCACGCCCCTCCGGAGGCGTTGGTCACTGTGGCATCGTTGGTCCCATAGACGGGTTTCGCCCATTTTTCCTTCCAAGATGGTGGCCAGATTGGAAGGCGTGGGACTAGTGGATGCGCGATTGAGTATGGAGCAGACTCCGTTCTCCTGTTTGGATTTCGGTACATCAGTTCCTGTCAACAACGCGCGGATGCGTTGCTACTCCTCATTGACAACGCTTCGTAAGTTCAACTCTAAAACGCCTTTTCCACAACCTTTCCTGTGTATCTTACCTTCTCTAACCCTGTTCTTCATTCATTCCGGATTCCAGAATCTACCTACCAAACCATCTCCTTCCCTCAGATGGAGACGCGTCCCCAGCCACAGACACACGCTCCCACTGGCTCCGGTCAGGAATCCAGCGATCAGACTTCCCGGCTATTTCAACTCCCTAACTTTGGTACGAGGGATAGTATACTCAGGGATTCCATAACAATAGATCGCTTAAACAAGACTGACCTTATTCTCTCCTTGTGTATTCCATTTTAGAGGACCCGCGTTCTTACGACGGTCCTTCTTACTCTGTTCACAAATCTGCCGTAGATTCCCTGGGTCCTTCCATTCATTTGGCCAGGTAAACATTCAGTTTATACCACCATCTGTTTTCTATTTTATTAACCCTGCTCTAACAAGATTCCCCACGTAATAGGAAATTGCCGGAAGTTAAGGGTAACTCAGAACGTTATTACCTTCTATTTCTATTCCACATTCCTTACTCAGTACTTACCTCTCTCTTCTGCTTTTTTGAATAGACGCCTTATTATCAGCACACAACAGACCGTTCGCTGCACTGACAACATCAATCCAGCAGACGACGACGCAGGATTGTTTAGCCCAGAAGGTTTCCCTGGGGTAATTATTATGCCCCGTCTCCGTATTCATGTCTGAGGTAAGCCGCCACTGGTTCCGCAGCTAAGATGTAGAGCATGGGGGAGAGGTGGCATCCCTGTCTTGTAGTCGAATATGAAAGACTCAGGGGGGCTTTCATATTCGACTCCCCTGCCTTGTATCATCCTGGGACCAAGATGAAAGGAGAGGAAGAATACTGTTGGTGAGTACTCGGGGTTACCTATCAGTCACTCCTATCATTGTTTAAAGGTTACATTTGTTACAGTTAGCAACGCCCATTTAAAGAGAAACTGAAATTGTTTCTGGGGAGACTGGGAGGTCACCTCAAGTATCTACAATAGGGGGCTTCTATGACAGACATGGATCCGGCTCAACAGCAACAGTTGTTAACAGCAGTTCAATCTCTGACTGCAGAAGTACAGTCATTAAAACAGGAGAATGTATTCCTGTGACAACAAGTGGGAAGAGACCCTAGTTGTTCCGAATTACCTCCTGGCCCTATACCGGGGGGTTTATACAATGGGAATCCTCATAAACTTAAAGCCTTCATTGAGGCATGTACAGTCCAATTCACATTCAAAACAGCCTGTTTTCAGAGTGACCGCGATAAAGTAGGGCACATGATAGCTCACTTAACAGGACCTGCCTTGGCATGGGCGACACCATTACTCATTACAAACAATGCTCTTCTGGATTCTTACCCGGCCTTCTTGAACAGCCTTAGAACAATGTTTAGCAGACAAGAGATCACTGTGTCAGCCCAGGAACAATTGTTGGACTTTAGGCAAGGATCACAAGATCTATTGTCATGTATAACCAACTTTAAACAACTAGCAGCCGGTACCTCCTGGGCAGATGACGCCCTGATAACGTTATTCCGTCGAGGATTAAACGAGGAGCTAAAGGACGAGGTATCCAGGGTACCCTGACCTCCGAACCTAGCAGAATTAATTACCATGGTTATGCAGATGGACTGTCGGTTACAGGAACGACTTTGAGAACAAAGTCGAACTCGTCTCATGAGACATCCGACTTCTTATTCTCCAAGTCCAGTAAAGGCCCAGACAGATGAGCCAATGCAGATAGGCACGACAAAAGGAAGACTCACTCCAGAAGAGCGCAACAGATGTCGAGTACAGGGGTTGTGCATGTATTGCGGAGTTAAAGATCATGCGGTCCAAAATTGTACGATCACACCTACGAGGAGACAGGGAAACTCTCCCTCCCTACTGCTCGGGGAACCGCGGCTAGGGAATCAGTAACAGGTTCCTCAACTGTACCTTTGTCCTCTCAAGTTACAGATATACCGGAACTCCCAATGATTGTCTTCAAGGTCATGTTAAAGTGGGGTCCTTTGGACCCTATAATAGTTCCCGCCTTGATTGATTGCGGGGCCACAGGCAATTTTATCGATACCCACTGGAAAACCAATCATGGAATACCATGTTCCACCAAACCAATGGCAATCCCGGTAGAGTCAGTAGACGGAAGTCCCTTAGTTTCGGGTCCCATCAAGGAACAGACCAGGCCCATTCAGATGAAGATCTCATCTCATCAAGAGACAATTTCTGATCTTATCCGTACCGCCCATTATCCCTTGATATTAGGATTACCCTGGCTCCGAGCCCATATTCCCTATATCAATTGGACAACTGTGGACATTGTCAGTCGCATTGTCTTTCTGACGGAGCCCTCGGTTTCCATTCTAAGGTTTCAGTTCAAGAGCACGTCTCTACAACAGCAGTACTCAATAATGTTGAAGAAATCCCATCAGACTATCGGGATTTTCAGGCCGTGTTTTCTGATTCAGAATATGCTGAGTTACCTCCGCATCAGAGGGATGATTGCACCCTGGAACTAGTTCCTGATTCGCCTATTCCCTTTGGTCACATGTACATATTATCCTCACGAGAACGAGGAGTACTTAAAGAATATCTCCAAAAAACGTACAAAATGGTCTCATCATGGAATCCACATCTCCAGCAGGGGCTTCATTGTTCTTCATCCCCAAGAAGGGTACAACGGAACTTCGACCGTGTATCGATTACCGTGGACTGAATAAAATCATGACTCCTGGTCAGTATTCGATGCCCTTGATACCTGACATCCTTAAGGCTGTTAAGGGAGCTACTATCTTCACTAAATTGGATCTCCGCGGGGCATACCATCTGTTCCGTATCCGAGCTGGAGATGAGTGGAAGACGGCCTTTCGTAGTCCCTTAGGGCATTATGAATATAGAGTGATACCCTTTGGACTGTCCAATGCCCCTGCTGTTTTCCAGCGTTTTATGGACCACATCTTCTCTGATATTTTCCTTCACACAGTCATCGTCTATTTAGATGATATCTTGGTCTTTTCCACTTCACCTACTGACCATATTCATCACGTCAAAGAAGTACTGCAAAGATTGTTAGATAATCAAATTAGACAATTGCGAATTTCACAAGAGCAAAGTGGCTTATTTGGGGTACATATTATCAGCCCAGGGCATCGCCATGGATCCAAGAAAGGTCTCGGCAATTACAGAATGGCCTGCTCCTCTGTGCGTAAAAGATCTGCAGCGATTTTTAGGATTCGCCAATTTCTATAGATGATTAATTGCCCATTATTCAGAAGAGATTTTTCCGATGACAGTGCTCCTCAAGAAAGAAGCAAGATTCCATTGGTCAGAGGAGGTCCATCAGGCTTTCGAGAGACTAAAAAGATGCTTCATTACTGGACCCGTATTGCTTACTCCTGATCAGACAAGAAGGTTAATTGTGGAAACTGACGCATCACATCAAGCATTAGGAGCCGTCCTTCTTCAGGAAAATGGGCAGGGAATAGAATGTCCTGTGGCCTATCTATCAAAGACGCTCTCACCTTCTGAGATTTATTACTCAGTTCTCGAAAAAGAACTTCTTGCAATCAAAAGCCAGGGCCAACCTTGCACCAGCATACCTTACCAACCAACTCACACATCATCAAGACCACTTAGAGCAGCACAAGCTAACACTATGTCCATATCGAGATTAAAACTCCATAACTCGGGTGGAGCCAGCTTCCCCGTACAAGCTTCTAAACTATGGAACACACCCCCTGCGCTTTTAAGAGCAGAACCTTCATTTAACCTATTCAAACACAACACGAAGCGTTGGCTTCACAACATGGACTCTACGACAGCCTAACCGTCCTGATCCCAGCACAATTGACTGCTGACGGCACACTCTTGTAATTAATGTATTTATCTTAGATTACGTATGTATGTATTTGCAATGCTAAGTACGTAACTTTCTGTAACTGTAACATAACCCTTGTTTATTGCATCTAATTGTAACTGTAACCAGATCAAACTTACGCGCCCGTATGCCCCCGGGCCTGGCTGCGCTTTATAAATAAAATGAATACAAATACAAATACAAAAGAGCATTTGAAGAATGGAGGCATCTCTTATTGGGGGCCAGACATGCGATTGAGGTCCGAATAGACCACAATAATCTTCGAGCCTTACAATACTCGCAAACCCGGAACAGCAGACAAGCACGTTGGACTCATTTTTTTTCCCCTTATGAGATTGTCTTCACCTTTATACCAGGGAGGGCTAATCTTAAAGCAGATGCACTGTCAAGAAAGGATTATGGTAATGTTACCCCTTTTCGTTCCGAACCTTTATTTCCAAGAGCAAAGTTCTTACAAGCAGTTACAACCTTTCTTCAATTGGTGGCAGAATCCACCAGTCAATTCCTACAGCTGAATTTAAGGTTTGTTGCCATCTGGAAACTTACCTCCTCTCAAGGATGCGTATACAGAAATCAACAAATGTTCATTCCGTCGAGGCACCAAGACCCGACGGACTCCCAGGAGAGTTTTGTAAGACCTACAAGACCATACTAGCCCCTCTGCTGTCCCAGGTGTACAATGAAGCATATGAACTGGGTAGCCTTCCAGACACCATGAGGGAGGCGGTCATCATCCCCCTGTTAAAACCTAACAAAGACAGTTCAGAATGCAGATCATACAGACCGTTGTCCTTGCTCAACGTGGACAACAAAAGTCTGACGGCGCTACTGGCAGGGAGACTGAGAAAGGCCATCCCGCTCTTATTTCACCACGACCAGACAGGGTATGTGCAGGGCCGCTCTATCACAGAAAACCTACAGAGGTTGCACCATGTCATATATAGCACTGACAGCTACCCAGACAAATGCGCGGTGGTGTCTTTAGACGCCTCCAAGGCATTCGACTCAGTCCGATGGAAATGGCTCCACGCCACGCTGGCCAAGATGGGATTAGGGCCATCCTTCCTTAAATGGGTTGAACTCACTTATACAGACCCCACTGCCAGAGTACGTACGAACTACACCTTCTCTGACAAATGGAATCTCTCCCGGGGTACAAGACGGGGATGCCCCCTCTCCCCCATGCTCTACATTTTAGCTGCGGAACCAGTGGCGGCTTACCTCAGACAGGAATACGGAGACGGGGGCATAATAATTGACGGAATAACCCACTTAGTCTCCATGTATGCGGACGACATGCTTCTTTACCTGAAAGACCCTGAACACATACTACCCTACATACTAGAGACACTAGAGGGGGTTTCACAGATGCACCGGTATCCAAATTAACTATGACAAGTCATGCCTCTACTGTAACACTCACCTGACTCCCCCGGAGGCGCTGGTCTAGTCTGGGTTGCTGTGGCCTCTTCAAGCGTGATGCGCAGAACTCGGAACACCGATTGAACAGGACCCCCAAATCTTGCTTGTCTGGCCCGTAGGAATATCCTTCTGCAGATGAGAGAGGGGGTTAACAGTCTGCAGAATAATGTGCTTGCTCCCCCCTTCCCCCCCTTTGTTCTTCTCTAGCTTCCTCCAAAACCCCCGGTTTAAGCTCACCTTATGGTTTGGAAGGATGAACTCTCCATCCTGCTTCTGGTGCAGGGGGCGCGCGTTCGTCCAGTTACTTCACTGGTTTTCTGAAGGGCGCTGGCAAAATCCACTTGACTTTTCTGAGAAATGCGCCGTAAGTATGAAGATTCAAAAGTTCAAGTGTGAGCCTCTTTTATGTTGTCTTCCTAACCTGTGATCTGTCCTTTATTTCAGGTGCAGAATGAAGGCGATGCGTTGAGGGGTTAAATTGCCGATGGTAAATTCAGGTGAGTTAGTGATGAGGGTGATCCCTCAAAATGTCTTTATAATTCTCCAGTAATGTCTTTTGTCCTTTCCCCATAGGGGCCGGGGTGCGGTACCTGCCAACGAAGCGGCGCCGACCCGAAATGTGGAATGGTTCACCAAGAAAAGCCGATAAGTATTATGGCTGAAAATTAGGCTTTCCTACTGTGTCCCTTCTGCTCACCTTTTGTCTCTTCTTCTCTCCCCTAGGCGCAGAGATGTGGCGACCGGTGCTGAGAGCCGTGATGGAGCCAGGAGATGTCTCGAGGACAGGTGAGTGAAGCGCGGCGCTGCAGCGAGCAACGCGATGCTTTTAAATGGAAGTCTTTCTTCAGGAATGCTGGCGTGAAGGTTCCGGATGCAGGTAAGAAGTTTGAATAAGTTCTTGGTTTTTACCTTTCTCTTCTCTTCTTCCCTTACAGGTGTTCCAGGTTCGAGGCAGGCGTGGCTGGAGTCCAGGTGCAGGAGCAGACACGGTGAGCGTTCAGCTGCTGGGATGCAGAACAACGTGAAGCGTGAGCTACTGTCTGCGCGTGGCATAAATAGCCCCCAAAGTAGTTCCAGGTAAGTATCCTTCCCTGGCCACGCCCGAGTGGAAAAATAGTCCCCATGAAAAAATAGTCCCTTTCAGGTCTCAGAGAGGCCTGAATCTTGCAGCATGGTCTGCATCAGGTAAGTGCACAAAACACCTTCCTTTATGAGCCTGGCGCCAAATGCAGCAGGACAGAGTCCAAAGAGCCCCTATAAAGGGCCGCTGGGCTTTTACCCGGGGGCATGATGCCTGCTCCCGGGGGTGCTGGGCCTGGCCTGGTGCTCCGGGGGTAGGCATCATGACAGCACTCCCCCCCAAGGCCCCTCCCAAGGTCGTTCCCTCTGGAGGTTTCGGTTTGTTTGGGAAATTCCGATGGAACCTTTTTACCAGCCGAGGTGCATGTACGTGGTCGCTGGGTTCCCAAGACCTTTCCTGAGGCCCGTACCCCTTCCAATCAATTAGATAGAAAAGTTTTGATTTTGAGATCTTAGAATCCAAAATGTTCTTCACCTCGAATTCAGGCTCCCCATCTATCTGGATTGGTTCTGGTGGCTTTATTAATCTGGTTCCTGGTTGCACTGGTTTCAAAAGTGACACATGAAAAACGGGGTGAATCCGCATGTTAGCTGGTAGATCAAGCTTGACTGCCACTGGGTTAATTATAGCTTTGATCGAGTAAGGGCCTAAATACCTTGGATTAAAAGTTCGAGGTCCCTTGAGCGATAAGTGTTTGGTAGCCAACCATACTTGATCCCCTATTTGGTATGGAGGCGCCTCCCTTCGATGCAGATCCGCATTCTTTTTGTATTTCCCTTTCGCGTGTTGCAAATGTGCAGTTGCATCCTTGAAGGCTGGAGTAATCATAGAATGCAAATGATCCACTGCGGGCATTTCAAGGCTCAGAGGTGAGTCCAAGTCTGAAGTACGAGGGTGATGTCCATATAGGGTATAAAAGGGGCTCTGACCAGTTCCAGAGTGTATTGAGTTATTGTATGCATATTCAGCCACCCATAAAATATCCTTCCAATTACCCTCCGATTGGTGCAACATACATCGTAGATATTGTTCAAGGGTCTGGTTCGTTCTCTCCGTCTGACCATCGGTCTGTGGGTGGTGGCTGGTTGAGAGTCTTACGTCGATCTGTGCCAGTTGACAACACTTTTTCCAAAAATGAGAAATAAACTGGCTTCCCCGATCGGAGACTAGTATGGACGGGAATCCATGCAAACGGATAATATTTTCAAGGAATTCCTTGGCAAGAACAAAAGCTGAAGGTAATCCTTTCAACGGAATAAAATGGGCCATCTTGGAAAATAAATCCACCACCACCAGAATAGTATTGTATCCATTACAAGAGGGCAGGTCCGTGATAAATTCTAGTGACAAGGTGTGCCAAGGTGCTAGTGGAATGTCTAAGGGCTGAAGAAGGCCGGCGGGTTTTGTTTTTTGACCTTTGTTTTGGGCACAAACTCCACAGGACATCACAAAAGATTTAATATCCTTTCGCCAGGAAGTCCACCAGAATTGTCGTTAAATTTTTTCCTCTGTTTTGGCAATGCCAGGATGTCCTTCCATCAGGGTATCATGAGGACGGGAAATAACCAGTTCTTGCAATTCCTTTTCTGGCAAAAATAAGCGTCCTTGGAAGTAAGGTAAGCCATCGTTGACTGAAAAGTAAGACCCCCTTTTGATCCAATCCTGCAAGGCTGAAGAGTCCAGGAATTGTTTTACCCGTGCTTGAATGTCTTCAAGGGTTTGCAAAGTGGTTATCCCCAAAATTCTTTGTTCGGGAATTATCGGCACAGGTTCTGAGTTTGTGTCTATTTCTCCCATTCCAATTCGAGATAGCGTGTCCGCTTTGCCATTCTTACAGCCGGGGCGGTAAGTGATTACAAAATCGAACTCAGCAAAAAACAAAGCCCATCGGAGCTGTCGTGACGATTGAGCCTTGGCAGTTTTTAAATATTGTAAATTTCGGTGATCAGTGATCACGGAGATGGTATGCCTGGCGCCAAGAAGATAATGCCGCCAAGCCTTAAAGGCGGACTTAATGGCTAATAATTCCTTATCAGTGATTGCATAATTTATTTCCGGCGGCGAGAACTTTCTGGACCAAGATGCTACGGGGTGCAGTTGGTTGGTTTCAGGGTCTCTCTGAGACAGGACAGCTCCCATGGCTAAGCTGGACGCGTCGGTTTCGACTTTATATGTGAGGTCGGGACGCGGGTGCTTCAAAATAGGTGCGGACTTAAATTTAGCTTTCAATTACTGAAAGGCCTGTTCGGCTTCCTCGGTCCATTCAAAACGTTTATTTTTCCGCAAGAGTGCAGTGATGGGTTGCACCACACGTGAAAATTCCGGAATAAACCTGCGATACAAATTGGCAAAACCAAGCATGCTTTGGACACCTTTCACCGAACTAGGTGATGGCCATTTGAGGATGGCATCCACTTTCCGTGAGTCCATTCGGACCCCTTTTGGTGTCAGGATGAATCCAAGAAACTCAACCTCGGTGGTATGGAAAACACATTTTTCCAGCTTTGCAAACAGTTTGTGCTGGCGCAATTTCTCTAGGATGGCCCTGACATGCTTTCTGTGATCAGATTCCGAAGAGGAGCACACCAGAATGTCATCGATATACACGACAACACAGACATCGATGAGTTCCCGAAGGACATCGTTCATGAAGAATTGGAAGGCAGCAGGCGCGTTGCACAACCCGAAAGGCATCACCTGGTATTCGAATAGTCCATATTTTGTACGGAAGGCCGTTTTCCATTCGTCGCCTTCTTTTACTCGTACCAGATGATAACCCCCCCGGAGATCTAACTTGGTGTATACGCAAGCGTCCTTCACCTGGTCAAGGAGTTCAGGGATCAGAGGCAGAAGGTAACGATTTTTAACAGTTATCTGGTTCAATGCGCGGTAATTGATACAGGTTCTAAGGTCGCCTTCTTTTTTGGGCACGAAGAACAAAGCTGAGGATGCCGGAGACTTTGACGGGCGAATGAAACCATTGGCTAGGTATTGATCTAAATATTGTCTGAAATGCAGATTCTCCGGTTCAGTAAGGGCATAAATCCTGCTACAAGGGGGTTGTGCACCGGGCACCAGATCAATTTGGCAATCGTACGATCTGTGGGGAGGTAACGTGTTGGCCTGTTCCTTTTGGAAGACGTCCTGAAAGTCTTGGTATTCCGGAGGTAGTTGCGTGGAGACAGAGGTTACTGATGCTAGACTAATCTTCAGATTTTCTGGGTAGCAGGTTTGCGCACAATCTGGGAAGGTGATTCTCTTCGCTCGCCAATCAATTTGAGGATTATGTGTCTCTAACCAAGGGATTCCGAGAATAACCTGAAACTGTGGAGCCTTGATTACATCAAACACAACTGCCTCCCGATGGGCGTCCGGACCTACAAGTGTCACCTCAGCTGTGGAATGTGTTACCGGTCCAGAGGCAATTTCGGTTCCATCAACTGTGGTGATGACATCTTTGCTGGTTTTAGGACGCAGAGGGAAGTTAATTCTAGAGACCAATTCACGATCCACATAGTTTCCTATAGCCCCACTATCGATGTATGCCTTTATTGCATGCAACCGCTTAGGCTGTTCCGGATCTACGAGGACCATTGGCACAATGAAATGCGAGGTCTGAGAGTTAGTTTTCAAGCTCGGCAAGCGGAACCCTACGCTTGTCGGCGTGGTCGTTTCCCGATACAGAATTTTCATGGATTTTATCAGCGGCTCCTACCACCCTCTTGGGCGGCTTTACCGGGCAATCTCGTAGAAAGTGTCCAGAGGACCCACAATAAAGACATAATTGCATCTGCCGTCTTCTTTCACGTTCCTTTTGAGTTAAAGGTCCTTTAACCCCTCCGATTTGCATAGGCTCAGAGGCATCAATCAGCCCCCTTGAGATTAGCGTGGGTCTTGACCAACACCCAGGTCTCAAACTTGGACCGATCTGTTTTTCTGTTTTGCAGTCTGTGATCCAATTGGACCACTAAGTCTATATATTCTGTGCATTCTTGGGGCGGATTTACAACTTGGGCCAGGACATCTTTAAGTTCTCTGCGTAGACCTCGATAAAATAACGTGATTCTTTCATCCTCTGGCCACCCAGTTTCCACAATTAGTCTGTTAAAGGTTGCAATGTAGGATAGGAGGTCTTGATTGCCCTGTCGCAGAGATAGAAGTTCGTCATCCAGAGCCTGCCCCTGGGAGTGTCGAGCAAATAACCTTTCCATGCTTGCTTGAAATCCTTGAAAATCACGAAGAATCGGGTCATCTTGAGTTACCAGTGGAACTGACCAGTCGGCAGCACTGCCGCTGAGATATGACAACACAAAGGCTACCTTGGTCTGGTCATTAGGGAAGGCCCCAGGTGTGCATAGGAAGTGCAAACGACACTGATTCATGAATACGGCGAATCGTTTGGGGTCCCCAGCAAAGCGTTCAGGTGGGGCCAGCGGCATGTTTCCAGGTAGGTTAATCTGCACCGGGTTACTGGAAACCACAGGAGCGGGGTTCCCCCCGGAACCGGGTAAAGGAGTTTTTCCAGCTTGACCTTGCAAAAGCTGTCTAGCCAGGTCATCAGCTCTTTCCTTCGTGACAATCACTTCCCTTCTGCGAGCATTAGTCTCTTGACGAGCGGCGTGTACTTCGGCCCGTAATTCCCCCAGTAGTTGGGCCAACTGGTCAGTCTCAGAAGTTTCCATAGCGCCTGGGTGGGAATTTGTAGGAAGGCTTCGCGTTCTGTAACGCTCACCTGACTCCCACGGAGGCGCTGGTCTAGTCTGGGTTGCTGTGGCCTCTTCAAGCGTGATGCGCAGAACTCGGAACACCGATTGAACAGGACCCCCAAATCTTGCTTGTCTGGCCCGTAGGAATATCCTTCTGCAGATGAGAGAGGGGGTTAACAGTCTGCAAAATAATGTGCTTGCTCTCCCTTTTTCCCCCTTCGTTCTTCTCTAGCTTCCTCCAAAACCCCCGGTTTAAGCTCACCTTATGGTTTGGAAGGATGAACTCTCCATCCTGCTTCTGGTGCAGGGGGCGCGCGTTCGTCCAGTTACTTCACTGGTTTTCTGAAGGGTGCTGGCAAAATCCACTTGACTTTTCTGAGAAATGCGCCGTAAGTATGAAGATTCAAAAGTTCAAGTGTGAGCCTCTTTTATGTTGTCTTCCTAACCTGTGATCTGTCCTTTATTTCAGGTGCAGAATGAAGGCGATGCGTTGAGGGGTTAAATTGCCGATGGTAAATTCAGGTGAGTTAGTGATGAGGGCGATCCCTCAAAATGTCTTTATAATTCCCCAGTAATGTCTTTTGTCCTTTCCCCATAGGGGCCGGGGTGCGGTACCTGCCAACGAAGCGGCGCCGACCCGAAATGTGGAATGGTTCACCAAGAAAAGCTGGTAAGTATTATGGCTGAAAATTAGGCTTTCCTACTGTGTCCCTTCTGCTCACATTTTGTCTCTTCTTCTCTCCCCTAGGCGCAGAGATGTGGCGACCGGTGCTGAGAGCCGCGATGGAGCCAGGAGATGTCTCGAGGACAGGTGAGTGAAGCGCGGCGCTGCAGCGAGCAACGCGATGCTTTTAAATGGAAGTCTTTCTTCAGGAATGCTGGCGTGAAGGTTCCGGATGCAGGTAAGAAGTTTGAATAAGTTCTTGGTTTTGACCTTTCTCTTCTCTTCTTCCCTCACAGGTGTTCCAGGTTCGAGGCAGGCGTGGCTGGAGTCCAGGTGCAGGAGCAGACACGGTGAGCGTTCAGCTGCTGGGATGCAGAACAACGCGAAGCCTGAGCTACTGTCTGGGCATGGCTTAAATAGCCCCCAAAGTAGTTCCAGGTAAGTATCCTTCCCTGGCCACGCCCGAGTGGAAAAATAGTCCCCATGAAAAAATAGTCCCTTTCAGGTCTCAGAGAGGAGTGAATCTTGCAGCATGGTCTGCATCAGGTAAGTGCACAAAACACCTTCCTTTATGAGCCTGGCGCCAAAGGCGCCAGGACAGAGTCCAAAGAGCCCCTATAAGGGGCCGCTGGGCTTTTACCCGGGATCATGATGCCTGCTCCCTGGGGTGCTGGGACTGGCCTGGTGCTCCGGGGGTAGGCATCATGACATCTACCCCCTAGCAGCCTTAAGTAGGTCAGAAGAGAAACACCTTCCACCTCTTGCCCTTAAATGGGAACCCACATCCTTCAAATACCTGGGCATTACGATACACCGTGACCCCAAAACCGAACACACTCTGAACACATCGAAGGCGAAAGACGGCCTGGCCAATTCAATGGACTTCTGGAGCAGGCTACCACTTTCGGTGGCGGGCAGAGCGGGACTCCTTAAAATGGTGGCACTACCGAGACTCCTTTACTTCTTCACCAATGTCCCGTACAATATCCCGCAACCGTTCTTTAAGGACCTGAATAAACTCTGCAGAAAATTACTATGGTCAGAAGGTAGACACAGAGTCACCCTGGAAACAATGCAAAGGCCGTACGACAGAGGAGGCCTCAAGGTCCCTAACTTTGAACTTTACTATTTAGCTCGGCAACTGAAACATGTGATCCAGTGGATGGCGGACAACGCCACAACCGACACACGCCTCCTGCTGCCCACAAACTCCCAAAAGCTACTCAGAGACCTTCTCTGGACCAAAGCAGGAGCAAAACACCAAGATTCATACTTAATCCACCTCAGAACCCAGATATGGAAGTGCGCCTGCAAAGCCACCGGATTAGTCAACCCCTACTCCCCACAGATCCCGATCAGTGTGCTCATGACATCCAGGCCTGATGATCGGAAGATGATCAGACACACATGGTAGACATACGGCGTTGCCACCCTGGGAGACCTGGTAGACGACCAAGGGATCCTCACGTTCACTGAACTCCAGGAGTTCACAGGGATTCCACCCGGACAGTTCCTCCTGCACAGCGCCGTAGTAAAAAGACTCACAAAACGCTGGCCGGGAATGGAGACCCTGGACACGAGGGCATAGAAAACATGTTGAGTGCCGCAGAGGGAGGTCATGAAACCTCAAGGATATACGAAACTTTGCTCACCTTCACCACGCAGCAGGACCTTAAGAGCAAGAGCAAATGGGAGCTTGAACTCAACACACAGTTTGAAGACAATGAATGGGAGACAATAACACGCTATCACAAGAAAATATGCAGGAATGCCCGCCTGCAGCTTATACAATTCTATATACTCAACAGAGCATACCTCACCCCGGCCATCATCTCAAAATTCAGCAGGACAGTCGCCGAGACGTGCCCCAAATTCCAGGAACCCCGAGTGGGGACGGCACACATGTTCTGGGGTAGCCCGGCGATTCAAACTTTTTGGACACAAATCAAAGCAAGGGTGGCAGAAGCAGATATTGCATTGGACGTGCAGACACCTAGGGCTTGCATCCTAGGCTCCTACCCTAAAAGTAAAAAGAATAAACCTGTGAACAGACTTAAGGACTTAATGTATATACTGGCAAAACGATGGATTGCCATGGCTTGGAAGAGTCCCAGAGCCCTTAGTGTGGCAATGTGGTGGGAGGACCTCCGCAGATGGACAACACCCGAAACAGGGGCATAGGAGATGGGGAGATGGCACAGCGACAACAAAAGATAGACACCTCCGCAGATCTATTACAATGGGTGGCCATCACAACGACCCTGTTCTACGAGAATAGTGAGGGCACTTCCGATGAGGACTTGGACAGCCTGCATTAATCCGGCATACACAGAACAGAATGGTCGTGGTCAAGCTGGGCAGGAGGGAAAGGGGGAGGTCATAGTTACAGCGTGATTGTTCTCAATTATCTGTAAGTTTGTATCGTTTTTTTGGGAAAATAAAAAAAATAAAAAATAAAACATGTTCATTTAGTCGGAAGAGTTACGAAAATCAGTCCTGCAGTTCTGACATGATTCTCTAATGGCTGGTCATCGAGGCGTCGCAAATACCAAGGAGTTGGTCCAACGTCATTTTTGGTGTCCAGAGATGGCTCGTGACATCCAAAACTATGTCTCACATGTGCCATATGCTTACAAACTAAGTCTCCTTGTTCGGCCCCATTGGGTCTTCTGTCTACAATGCCTGTCCCAGACCGCCCTAGGCAGATAATTTCGACAGATTTCATCGTGGAACTACCCATTTCCGAGGGTTGTACTGTGATCATGGTTACGGTAGACTACTTTACGAAGATGGCCCATTTTGTTCCTCTTCCACAAATTCCCAAAGCGCCCCAAATGGCGAGGATCTTCCTTGCCCAGATATTTACTCTTCATGGCCTTCCGGAAACAATTGTCTCGGATCGTGGATCTCAATATACTTCGCTGTATTGGCAACAAGTCTGCAAGAGCCTGAATATCTCTCGTGCTTTGAGTTCTGGTTTCCATCTACAAACAAATGGGCAGACTGAACCTCTCAATCAGACCTTGGAAGGGTACCTGCACTGTTACATCTCCGCATCCCAGGACAATTGGTGGTCTTTACTACCATTGGCGGAATTTGCTTATAATAACTCTGACCATTCCGCCCTAGGTTCCAGCCCTTTTTTTTGCTCCTACGGATATCATCCTATCTGCTTCCCTACCGGACAGGCTTCACCTTCACGTTTTCCAAATGTGGACAGTCTGCTCAGTAACATTCAAGCGGGACATTGTACAGCCAAGGCGTCTCTTCTAAACGCACAAAGACGCGTCAAACGCTTTGCTGACAGACGCCGTACTCAAGCACCTAAATTGACACCTGGTGACCTGGTATGGTTGGCTTCCCGATTTTTGCCCCGTCATCTAGTCCCTTCCAAATTGTCTCCTAAATATTTCGGCCCTTTCCCTATTCTGCAATGCTTGGGTTTGTCTGCTTTCAAGCTCAAGCTTCCCCCTTCATGGTCCAGAATACACCCGGTATTTCACATCTCCCAACTCAAAAAGGATGTGGTGGACTGATTTTTGAGACTACGGAATACTCGCCCTCCTTCGGTCTCTACGCCATCGGGACCGGAATATGAAGTGGCTGACATAGGCGACTCCCGTTTTTATCAGGGTCGACTCCAGTTCTTGATCGATTGGCGTGGTTATTCCCCGGCTGAACGCTCTTGGGGGCCTGCCTCAGCGGTACATGCTCCGGCATTGGTTCGCCGTTTCTTTCGGAACCATCCTGGTAAACCAGGCACTCCTACCCTCTGGAGGGGGCATACTGTCACGCCCCTCCGGAGGCGTTGGTCACTGTGGCATCGTTGGTCCCATAGACGGGTTTCGTCCATTTTTCCTTCCAAGATGGCGGCCGGATCGGAAGGCGTGGGACTAGTGGATGCACGATTGAGTATGGAGCAGACTCCGCCCTCCTGTTTGGATTTCGGTACATCAGTTCCTGTCAACAATGCGCGGATGCGTTGCTACTCCTCATTGACAACGCTTCGTAAATTCGACTCTAAAAAGCCTTTTCCACAACCTTTCCTGTGTATCTTACCTTCTCTAACCCTGTTCTTCATTCATTCCGGATTCCAGAATCTACCTACCAAACCGTCTCCTTCCCTCAGATGGAGACGCGTCCCCTGCCACAGACACACGCTCCCACTGGCTCCGGTCGGGAATCCAGCGAACAGACTTACCGGCTATTTCAACTCCCTAAGTTTGGTACGAGGGATAGTATACTCAGGGATTCCATAACAATAGATCGCTTAAACAAGACTGACCTTATTCTCTCCTTGTGTATTCCATTTTAGAGGACCCGCGTTCTTACGACGGTCCTTCTTACTCTGTTCACAAATCTGCCGTAAATTCCCGGGGTCCTTCCATTCATTTGGCCAGGTAAACATTCAGTTTATACCATCTGTTTTCTATTTTCTTAACACTGCTCTAACAAGATTCCCCACGTAACAGGAAATTGCCGGAAGTTAAGGGTAACTCAGAACGTTATTACCTTCTATTTCTATTCCACATTCCTTACTCAGTACTTACCTCTCTCTTCTGCTTTCTTGGATAGACGCCTTATTATCAGCACACAACAGACCGTTCGCTGCACTGACGACATCAATCCAGCAGACGATGACGCAGGGTTTTTTCCCCCAGAGGGTTTCCCTGGGGCCTTTCTTCTCCTCAGAGCATTGCCCCGAGAGGTGGAGGAAGGGACTCAGGGAGGCTTTCATATTCGACTCCCCTGCCTTGTATCATCCTGGGACCAGGACGAAAGGAGAGGAAGAATACTGTTGGTGAGTACTCAGGGTTACCTATCATTCACTCCTATCATTGTTTAAAGGTTACATTTGTTACACCAACGGGTCAAACACACTGCAAAAAAGACATGGAGCACATGGCCTGAGGAACCAACACCGAACCCCTTGCTACAAGAAATCTACAACCTCACCGACGGCTGGAAACCGGTAGTCCGATTATACAGCTGATGATAGTCAGGCCTAACCCACGCAGCACATCACTGAAGGAGAAGTGGAAGAAAGACCTTGGAGCCATCGTGACAGAGAACGAATGGGAAAGGGCATTACTCTACCCCAAAGAGGTGTCCAGAAACGCCAAGTTCAGGCAAATACAGCTGAACGTCCTATATAGGACTTACATGACCCCGCAAAGAGTAGCCAGCTTCAACAAACGTGCAAGTTCACAATGCCCCTGGTGTGGAAGTGATGACACTAACATGATCCACATGTTCTGGACCTGCCGCAAGGCGCTGAGCTTCTGGGCCAAAATTAAACAAACCTGCCGCAAAACGGGAGTAGACAGATACAAATGGACTCCAAAAGAGTGCCTACTAGGCTCGCACCCCAGAGTGAGCAAGCATAAGCACATTGTAAAACGAATGGACCTGTCGTGCATCCTTGCAAAGAGAGCTATCGCAATGGCGTGGAAATCACCTGGGGGCCCGAGATACGAAATCTGGATCAAAGAGATGGAGAGATGGACAGAAGTGGGAACCAGAGCCTGGAACACAGGAATCACTGGAGACGAGGGGATAGCACACCACAAACCCCCCTGACTCCATATACTCCACCCATCACAAGCGCAAAGCCACATAGACCAGACACCGAACGCACCCTCTAATGGGACCTCTCCAGGCCAATACCCACAAACCTCACAACATCCCATCGCTCACGAAGAGAAAAAGGCACAACTGGAATACAGCCTGAAGACAGACTCTGCTAATCGTTGTTTTATTGTTTGTTTGTTATCAGTTAAAAAACAAAAGACATTATCCTACGAATAAGACCACAACATTGTGCACTTAATACTGCATGCTTGTATACAAATGCCAATAAAATACTTTACAAAAAAAAAATCTAAGTTCTTTGAACATTCACATACCCAGGTAGCCCAACAGGTACATCAGTCTTTTTGAGGGTCCTAAACCTCTTAAGGTACTGGGAAGGAGTCTTCTCAAATCTGGCTATTAATGCCAGCTTAACTAACTCATAAGGCCTCATTACGGGCCTGGTGGTAACCGTGCCGGTAAAACTGGCAGGTTGCCGCTGGACCAGTAATTAATTTCCGGCACCTGACTACCCAGTGCCACCGGGAGCTGGGAAGTCAGGCACCAGTAATTTTGTAATTCCCCATTCCCATTGAATCCCACAGTACTCAATGGGAATGGGGAACACGGAAGCACCGGCACCGTTAATAATGGTGTCGGTGCTTCCGTGAAATTCAGCATCACAATCATTCTGGGGGAGCCTAGACATTAGCCATGCAATCAAAACATTCCCTCTTATCTCTTGTAAACTATAGGTATATTCAAATTTATTCAACCAATCCAAAAAATCAAGTTTAGGATAATACTTACTTACAGCTTCTTTAGGCAGGCAAGACCTCTTGGGACTTGTAGATCTAAAAGACCATGAAAGGGAAGTAGAAACAAGGGACATATTTTTTTCATTTCCATTTCATGCTGCATTTCTCTTTCTCTGAGTTTCCCCTCCTGATGTTTGCTTTCAGAATGTACTACAAGTTTTTTTTTTAATTCAAGCTCTAAACTCAGTCTTCTCAAGTGCTAGATATTCCGGATTTAGATTTGGACTTTGTGGGGTCAGGATAGGAAGTGGCTGAGGCATAAGAGCAGGTTGTGGAAGAGGGTTGCTCCCTTCTGGAGATTTCTCCCTTCTCTGACCCTTCTTGCAGATTGGAGTTTGACTCTGAACTAGCATCCCCCTCCTTCTCTTCCATATCTTTTTTGTTAGTAAGTGTTACAGGCCTACTTCCCATACTTTGGGGATTTAACAACCTTGTAATAAGTCTACCTTTTCTTTCTTTCAGATGCAGGCCCCTGGCTTTACATAAATCTTTCAATTGATCTAAAGTCGGGTTAGTAAGAACTGACTCATTATAGTTATCCATACTAGGCATTGTTACAAGTTGTTTATCTTTTTGGTGGAGCTTAGCCTTGCGGCTGGTTTAGTTGGCACAAGTGCAACCAATAGTCACTGTAACAACTCTACACCAATACCACCGCCTGCCGCCAGTGTTAGGTAAGAATTGGTGCAGTCACACTGTGTAAGACTACACAAGACTTATCTGCTTGGTATTAGGCAACCCACCTTTTGGTATAGGTCTGTACTACACAAGTTGGTAGTTGACTGAGCAGCCAGGCCTATCTCAAGAGGGGTAAGTGTGAGCTGTAGAGCTGTACAGATGAAATCAGTCAATACACGTAACCAAGTAACACTTACTCTCTCAAGTGTTCAGTTATAAATATATATTTGTTTACACATCAAGTTTTAGTTAAGGCAATTTTTTGTAACTGTCAAGCAAACTTTGGAACCACTTTTCAAAAGGAATAAAGTTGATGAATACTCTTTGGATATGCTAATACATTTCTCCTACACCCTGAAGTGACTTCAATAACAAGGATAGTATTGCATTTATATATAACACCAATATACCTTTTAGACTCTGAGTTTCAGAAAGGAAGGGTCAATGAAAAATAGGAAGGTTACAACATACTTCATGAAGTGAGAACAGTTTGAATCTTCCAATGAAATCTAGGTAAACTTTTCCCAGCAGTAAAAGTGTTTAACAAATTACAACCTATGGAAGGACAAGCAATGCCAAAGTCAATGGATTCAGAAAGGTGCCTTTAGGGAGCCAGGACAGCCAAAGTCAATTGGACAAAGTGAATAGTTCTGATGTACTTCTTGGATAAAAGTCGTTTTACAAAGTTAGTTCAGGAAAATGACTGAAGGAGCACAAGCTGTCAAGCCTGTGCAAGGGGAGTTGAAATCAACTCAGAAAGTTAAGTAATTGCAATTCTTAAATGAGAAAGCACAACTTAAGGCAAGAAGGTAAGTACCCCAAACTGAAAAAGTACCTCTGGTTTGAAGAAAGTGATCCGTCTTGCTACAGCCAAGCAGACCCTAGTTCCTGAGCCTCAGTCGTGGGGACAAGAGGGAGGACGTGTGGACGGCTCCTGTGGCAGTACTCTAGAAGAACTTCAGCAGCTACGGGTTCTCTTCGATTCAGCAGGACTTTGCAGTTTCAGCACCGCAAAAACAGCACTGATGCAGAATGAATATCTCCGGTTGGACTTTCCTTGCTCCCTCGGTCCTGGACTCTGTTGAGGGGACTCTGGATTGGGATTTCCTGCTTCAGGGATTGTACCAAAGTGGAGTTCGTCTCGGGTTTAGTTGGTCCCACTAACCAAAGAGAAGAAGTCGCCCCGTCCGGAGCTTCTCTGTCGATTCAAAAGTGGAGGTCAGCACAGCAGCAGGGCTTCACCAGGCAATTCAAGGTCTAGGAGGTTGCAGCAGGCTTCTCTTCATGATTTCTTCTTCAGATGTTTCTTCCTGTAGTGGACTCTCCCTCTAGTGCCAAAACCCTTGCCTTTTAAGCACGTTTTCCCATTCATGCACAGCCTAGGCTGTCAATCACACAGAAGGGCGGCTGTCCTTCCCAAACAGCCAGCTGGCCAATCAGGAATGGTTTTGTTCAGGAAAACCTAGAGACAAAGGACAGTGGAGTTTCGGGGCCCTCTCTCACATCTGGTACTTCCAGACACACTGGAGCCAGGGGCGGGCTTCAGGGCTGAAGCCCGCCAAAAACTAACACGCAAAGGGCTCAAACCAATCTCAACGCACAGAGTAAAAGCCAAGTAAGAACTCACAAACAGAAAATGGCAAAAAAAGAAGACAGTGGGCATTTTGATAAAATGGACACCCATGGGTGCTGTACTGCAGCTGAGGGTTCAGCTTGTGGTAAAAAAAGCACACTGGTAGCAAAAATTAAACCACTGCCACCAGCCATTTAAAGTAGTGAGGGTAGCAAAAAATGTTACATGAGAAAGTAGGATAAGGGGCTACTAAGTAAACCCCCAGCACTCCACATAAGATGGTGTGTGCTGGACCTACAAAGTAAAAAGTTAAGTAAGATCAATTTCACCTTACTATTTTTGGGAAAAGTAGTTCACCCAAGAAAAGGTATTTAAACCTTAAGATAAGTCCAAAGGATTTCTCAGTGACACTGCACTGAGGGTGCTGTGTGTCACTATACAAAAAGGAGTTTTTCAGACTCCAAAAACAGTGAAAACATAACATCGTAATGAGGGAAAAACATATGAGGGAGTGAGAAAAAGGTCCCACTCAGTCGTGAGTTGAAATTAAAAAGTCCTAAGTCCAGCAAAAGAGCTGGGGGTCTCTAAGCTGGGAGGAAATTAGCAGCAAAATGAACATTCTCCCTAACAAGGGGCACATGCTTCAAACTAAAGAGGAGTACTACTAATTAAATATGCAACATTATATTATTAAGCGTTCCTGGAGGTAGTGGTGAGATTAGATAGGGGGAATGAGGGAGAAGACGGGGGGTCTCCCTTGTTTGCAAGTAAGTGAAGTTTAAGCTGATCTTTGAAGATATCCACAGTTGGGCTGGCTTTGATTGTTGTGGGCAGAGGGTTCCAGTGGAGCGGGGCGAGTAAGGAGAAAGAGCGAAAATGAGTGAAGGCACAGGGAGGGTATGGGACGGTAAGGTAGAGTGCAGAGGAGGATCAGACTGAATGAGATGGTGAGTAAACTGAAATACAATCAGACAGGTACCGAGGAGCATGACCATTGATAGCTTTGTAGACTAGGAGAAGGAACATGAAAAGAGAGTGGTTGTGTATGGAGAGCCAACCAGCATGTGTTTCATAGGTAGAAATGAGGGAGGATCTGTGTAGGTTGTAGAGAGTGCAGGTAGCAAAGTTGAGGACTTTGTCTAGGGGGAGGAAGCAGTAGAGAGGAAGGCCAGGAGTATGCTTGTGAAATAGTCCAGTTTGCTGAGCACAAGAGTGGAGAGAAAAGTTTTTGTAGAGTGGCTAGTAAGTAAAGGATGAATTTCCCGAACGTTGAGGCGATTAATATGAGCAGCAGAGGCAGAGTTAGTTATGAATTGTTGTAGTCGTAGGTTGCTATCAAAGAGTATGCCAAGATTGCGAGCTTTGGGTGAGGGAGAAAGAAGGTCAGAGCGCGAAGGAGATAGGAGAGAGGAGGGTCGGTTTGGGATGACCTTGGAAGCTGGGAGAAATATGGCTTCCATTTTGTATGAGCATAAGGCAGCGGAGAGACATCCAGTGAAAAATTTTTTTTAGACAGTTCTTTTCCAAGATGACTGTTGTAAAGGAGGAAAAGGAGAAAATATTTGAGTATCATCAGCAAAATCAGCATGGTATCAACGGTAAGACAGACAAAAGTGACCACACTTCAAGGGTGTTTATTGAATTTCAATAAGGGTTTGAAAAACGCCTATCTAAACCTAAATCTAAAGATGGGAGAAAGTTACGACCATCAAAATAAAGATAACGCAGTTCTAGTGGTGTCTCGTCAAAATAAAAGGGCCTATACTAATAAACCTATTGCGGAGCCTTACCGCTGAATACAAATAGTTTGGGAAACAGTGTCATGCAAAGGAAATAGTGTTCAAGAAATTATATGTCAGGACATTCAAGCCGTTGGCTTCCCTTCCCCACATTTTCAGCATGGGGCAAGGCGGCACACTCGAGCTTAGCACAGACTCTGGCTTTTCTAGCATGAGGGTGCAATTCAAAACTTTAACATCATGGCCTTCTGTGCCAAAGTCTCTTTGCCGTTCAAAGTCTCTTTTCCAGAGTGCCTGATGAAACAAACAAACAATAAAGTTCCTTTCCTTTTAGGTTTTCATATGTATACAATTCTCTCTGATTTACTATTCACCTCGGACCCCCCTCCACCAGGCTCAGATCCACTTTAACACAATGCTCGCAGGATTTTCACATATCCAATTTCTCAGGTTTTTTCACGGCTCAACACGGATCCCCATCTGCTGGGCTCAGATCTGTTTAACACAAAATCTTCACTCAAAGTCTCCCTCTGCCGTGTTCGGACTAAGTTATTTACTTTAACACAAACTTGCTTTAACACAAAAGCTTTCAATTGATCTCCCTCTGTCAGGCTCGAAACAACTTTATCTACTTTGTCATCAACTTTCTTTACTGTATCAACATTGAAGACTTTCGATTGTGCATGGGATTTTGCTTGACCCGTCGCAGGTCCACTTCGCTTCAGAATTCTTTGCCACTCTTTTTACTTTGCTAACTCTCAGTTGGATACCTCACAGAGACCTTTGAATGAACACCAACGCAGTGCCGGACCACTCTGTCAAAGGTAGCGTATCTTGGTTTTAAAGTTCAGTCACTTATCTGCAATTCAACTTTCCTTGCGTTAGTTATCACATGCGTTTCATACACTGTACGCTCCAGCGCTCACCATACAATGTTGCTGCTTGTAACCTTGGCTTCAACACAGACCGGTCTGGATTTGGTCTCCACAACTGACCGGTTTTGTTGATCTCACTGATGCTGCTTTGTTGTTGGAGCCAAGGACAGTATCACAGAAGCTGGCGATTCTCCCCACCTTGACTATCGGCGCTGGAGGGCCCTGGGTGCCTCCGACACACAATACAGGATTCTATTGCCTGGTTTCCTGGTCATACGCTTTCTATTCTCGAGGCTTCATGAAAGTAATGGTTCCATGTCGAAAAGGTCAAGGGAGCTTCCCTCCTTGCCATCCCCTTCTGTTTCGCCGTCTTTCTCCTCGTGTTAACCTGCCATCTTTGAACTGCTGTTTCCTTGTGTGCTTTTGCTTCGCTCATACAACGCCTTCTATCTGTTTAGGGAAATGTAATGGAAGTCAGGTGTGTGTGATGGACAGTAATTGCCTGACTTTGCCTGACCATTGTATTGGAACACGTCAAATATACAGCTCGGGTGTTAGTCCATTTTCTCTCATAGCGAGCTGTCTGTAAAAAAGTGTTCGTGTTGTGAAAGGGGGAGGGTTGAGTTCCTAAATATCCTGCCTGGTAGGATGGGGCAAACGTGTTACAGGGAAGGGGATACTGCGTCTCACCATTCAGTGTCCCATTTCCCGAAGACCCCTCACCCAGGTGATCCTCCCGCACTGGTCCATCCCCAGGAACTGGATTCAAAAGCGATGGTCGTGTCCTGGCCACCTGGATCGCATATCCCTGGGTACTAGTGGGTGTGATACCTTCTAGTTTCTCACAATGGTGAAGTCCAAAGTATGAGATGAGTTTTCCTAGGGCAGAGGTAAGGTATAGAGGGGGAAGAGCAGAGGTCCAAACTGATCTTTAGGAGGCGCCTACAGGAAGAGGGGTGGGGTCAGAAGTTTGCAAGTTCCAAGAGATTTTAAAGGAACAACCTTCCAGGTAAGAGGCGATCCGGGCAAGAGCAGATTTGCAAACCCCAAGGTCCTGAAGAGTGAGGTGAAGAGAGCAATGGTCAACAGTGTTAAAGGTATCAGAAATGTCCAAAAAGATGAGTATAGAAAAGAGTTTGGCTCAGAGGAGTGTTTATTACTGAGGTGAGATTGAAGTGGATCTACAAGGTCATAATTGTCATGGTACTTAGTAATCCAGTTGAAGACCACCCACTCAAGGACTTTTGAATAATGGGGAAGGAGAGAAATTGGGCAATACTTAGCTGGGAAGTTTGGGTCAACACAGGGTTTCTTCAATAGGGGTAAGACAGTTGCAGATTGGAAGGAGGAAGGGAAGGGTAGCAGGGGGAGAGAGGTTAAAGAGCTCAGAGAGATAAGGGCAAGAGATTGAGACCAAGTCTTTGACCATTTGGGGAGCAAAAGGGTTCATAGGCGACCAAGATGGGTTGGCACTGCAAAGGATGGGTGCTTACTCAATAGAAGAGCTAGGGGAGAAATAGCTGAACATAGAAGAGCTAGTGGAAGAGCTGGTGGGCAGAACGATGGTTGGGGAGGGAAAGAGGTCTGTGAGAGTGTCATGAATTTTAGAAGTTTTAGATAAAAAGTAGCGAGCAAAGTCATTTGCAGAATGGGAGGAAGCAATGGATATTGGCTTGGGTGCTGTGAGAAAAGATTGGAGCAGAGATTAAAGTATGCTCGGGTGATTGCAACGGGAGTAGATTAGGTTTGTGAAATAGGAGAATTTGGCAGATTCCAGTGCAGAGGTTAGGGCAGCATGGGGAGTTTTGTAGGCTAGGAGTAGGGAAGGTGTCTGTAATCTGTGCCAGTGTCATAGGTCATGGCGGTTGTTTAGGTTTTGAGGGTCTGAATTTCAGAGGTGATCCAAGGTTGAGGACGGGTACGGGAAGGTGTCAATGTGTAAGCAGGATAGTGTTAGTCAAATGGAATCATATGTGCAAAGTGAAAGTAAGAGAAAGCACTGTCAATGGAAAAAAAATTAACAGAGTAAAGAGACAAGAGAGAGGTCATCACATCATCAAGGTAAGAGTCCTGCCAGAATTTCTTCTTAGTCATTGAACAGTCACACCAAAATGCTTTCTTCCACTCTACAACTGCCACTCAGCCCACCTGCTAATCAGTCACACTCCATCACCCAGTTACATTCACTTCACCTTCCCTCCTTACACTAATTTATCTAATCACACTCGCCGCACTAACAACCACCCTTGAACTGCAGTACCACTTGCACTCACTAACCAACACCTCAATGTCTCCAGAAAGTGCGTCCACAGTCCGCTGCTCCTTCCTTCCTCCTGCTTGTCTCTTGTTTCAAGACCTCCACCTCCTCTTACCTCACTGGATAACCCACAACCTTCTGCTTCCTGTTGCCCTCATTATGCACCCCTCCTTCTGCCACTGATTTGTTCTCCCTGGCCAATTTGGTCCTTTCTTCCCCACTGAGGAGATGTGGAAATCAGAAAGTTCATCAATAGTTGGTTGCGCCCCACTCATTTCCTCCACGCGGGCTCACCTGCGGAATAGTGATGTCGGCTCCAAGGGTGCTATGTCTGAATTCTTTTTTATAATCGCTGGTGGTCTTGGAGATTGTTTGTTGTGCGAAAGTGTTGGTTGCTTACACTTGGGGCAGTACGAAGTCGGCTTCACCTCTGTAAAGTCTGCTGTAGATTTCCTGCTCTCTCTCATTGTGTGAGCTTTCCACATTACACGTTTGACTGATGGCAACGTGAGACGTTGGAGGATTGTTCTTTTTTAATTTGGTGCAGGTCTCTGGTTTCCCAATGTGGGTACCGGGTAGCACTAGAGGGCTGCTCTCTCTTTCTGTTGGTTGACACTAGAAGAAACAGAAAGAAACTGGCGATTATCTTGACTTAGAGGCCTGATGTGAGACAAGCCTGTACCACAAAGATACATGCTGGCAAAAGGGACTCGGGGGGACAGGACCACAGGAACTGGCAGGCTCTCAACTGCCACCGTCCTCCCCAGGGATAGGACCAGCTCTATATTTCTGCATGATGGGCCGCCCACCCCCAGACGAGAGGGGTTCCCATCCCCTCTTGAAATGGCCAGGCTTGGCAATTGGCCTTGTCACAGCTGACAGGCAGATATGGAAGAACCTTGTTGGGCTCCACATTGCAGAGGTTTCATTTCTGCTTTGAACAATTAAAATATTTGTACGTGTGGATCTATCCTTAAGGAAGGATTCAATCCTGTATAACACTTTGCCATTTATGTTCGGACTGACCAGAAACCTGCTGAGAAAACTGCTGAGAAGACATTTATGATCTACTGTGTCGTATGCAGGGGACAGGTCTAGTGAAATTAGGACATCCTTCTCATGGTTTTAAGGTTTGCTCCTTTGATGCCTAGGATGGTAGTTTCAGTACTCAAGTTAGGCCTAAATTCAGATTGTCTTTCATAGATTAGGCTGTTTCTCACTGTGGTTTTGGAGTTGACTTTGAACTGAAGTTTTGTAATAGGTCCATAGTTTGACATTACATTTGCATAGCTGCCAGTTTTAAGGAAGAAAGAACATATCCTATTTGGAGGGAGGATTTGCACAAATTAGTGAGGTAGCACCAATTGGACTATTTGACATACGGGGTGTGCCATCTGCTCTATGCCCCAGGAAGGAAAACGTGTGCTTTTTCGCTGTTCAGGAAACCAAAGATGGGGTAAAGTGCAATCTGATGCTCTACACAAAGGGCAAAGACAAATACCAGCCATTGAAGACTCTGTCAGTGGAGAATGGTCCTTACTCTGCCCCCTCAACTGATCTACCAAAGTATTTCAGATGACGACAGAATTCTGACTTTGAGAGGTCTCAACTGTGCCAAGCGCGCCAAAATGCACGCAAGTGAATAGATGCATACCAGACAGGCCTCCATCAGTTGGAACACATCTGTGCTCTTGTGGATGATGAAGACAAAATCAGGGCTCAAATTATTCAGGGGTGTCAATCTGCCCACATTCAACGCCAAATTTTGAGAGAACCCCGGATATTGCTTTATTGCAGTTTGTCTAATGAGTTAGCAGACTCCAGGGCAGATCATATGGTGGCGGCCATACAGCAAGTATACATTGGTGAGGTCCATTCCCAACAGCTTACAAACAGTTCTTGTTGGATGGACAGTTGTGAAGCCACAAGTATGGTGGTACTGCAGACAGCCTTGTGAGGCGTCATAAATGAGAGGCGGACACAAGCTATTCAGATTTTCAAGAAAAGACATTCATTGAAATCAAAATGGCCTGGGAAACTGCCTTACTGGCCCTATTCTAAGAGTAATTTCCCTACCTTAAAATCAAAATTAAGGATCAGTCTATGTCATTAAGTCAGTTAACTGAAAAGCTGTCCTTATGTCTAAAATGTCCTATCTCGGCCCTCACACTGAAACAAAATAAAGGGTGCAAGGGAATGTCTTTCTCTTTATGTTAGCCAAAAGTATTCAAACCAAAATGTAACAATGACTCCAACCCAAAATGTTCTCCAAGGTAAAGACCCCTGTATCCAAGGGGGTGGTTCCCTTCCTCTGGTTTCTTTAGTATGAGGGCAAAGGTTCCACTTTAATCAACGGTTCCTTTGTCTCTGCACTGGAATCACACATTCTTGTTTAAATCACATGTTTTGCAACAGCATACAGTTCTTGTTAAATTACAACAATCTTTTTGTAAGATTTCTTTTAACTTGGCAGGAATCTTCATTCAATTTCATCCATCTGGTATACTCGCCTGCCAGGATTTCCTTTATAGTTCCTTTCAGATCACCTGATATACCCTCCTGCCAGGGACCTTTACCTAACTTCAACTGCCTGGTTTATTCACTTGCCAGGAAATCTCTTAATTGATTCACACTTCCTTGATTATATCAAAATGGCCAATACTGTGAGGAACTTGATATATTGGCTTGTGATAACACTTGTTCAAACTTCTCCCCCACACTGGCATCTAATGCACCTGTAGTGGTTTGGGGGTTTTCTTTGCACTGTGTCTTGGCTGCATACAAACTTTCTTCTTATTTGGTGTTTATTTATTTATTTTGCCATGTGTATAGCGCACAAAAACCAGATGCATTTAAGTGCTTTTAGCTGAAGGAAGTTGGTTACATTCGTTACTTACAATGCTAACAGGTTACAGTCATAACATGATTAGCTCACACAGGTGAATTCTTACAGAACTAGCTCCCATTGGTTACAGGACTTTTGCGTAGGTGAGCTCCACCACCTGGTACGGGGTATTGCATCATTAAATGCAGTTACAGGTAGGTAAAAAGTGGCTTATTTTTAGGAACACACTTTGGAGAGCCACACCTCATGGTACGTGGTGCTACATCAAAATATGCAGTTCCAGGTGGGTAAAAAGCGACCTATTTTGGGGAGGACACTTTGGAAAGCCTCACCTCATGGTATGGGGTGCTACATCAAAATATGTAGTTGCAGGTAGGCAAAAAGCGAAATAATTTTTGGGAGCACACTTTGGAAAGCTTCATGTCATGGTACGGGGTGCTACATCAAAATATGCAGTTACATGTAGGTAAAAAGTGACTTGTTTTGGGGAGCACACTTTGGAAAGTCTCACCACATGGTATGGGGTGCTACATCAAAATATGTAGTTGCAGGTAGGTAAAAAGCGACATAATATTTGAGAGCACACTTTGGAAAGCTTCATCTCATGGTGCTACATCAAAATATGTAGTTGCAGGTAGGTAAAAAGCGACATAATATTTGAGGAACACACTTTGGTAAGCTTCACCTCATGGTACAGGGTGCTACATCAAAATATGCAGTTACAGGTGGGAAGCAAATGGGAAACATGCCAGGGGCAATCTAGTAGGAGAGTGTTACAGTATCGCCTTAAGGCAACCACCACAGTGGGGCAAAGGCTTGGGGAGATGGGAGGAGTGATTAGGAGGAGTAGGGTAATGTTAATGGGCTGACAGTGGAGTTGATGCTGGCAGGTCTCCTTAGACCAACCAAGATGGAGCGGTAGAAGGTGTAGCAGGCACGGAGGGCGTATAGGGGGCATCTAGGGATAGTACAGAGGAGGGGGGCAGTGGGTGCGTCAGACAAGTAATAAAACGTTATTGGTGTGACAAAGAGCCAGAGCAATTTACAATAAATATAATCTTTCAGGTAGCAGATAGGCAAGGATAAAATGAATTATAAAGGCACATGAGCTTGGAGACGTAACAAGGTTGCAGTTCAGCATTGTGGAGGAGTGAGCGAGAGTCACAGTAGGTAAAGTCAAAAGAAACAAGGTTACCGTTATGCATGGGGCCATTTAGTTGTTGTTGACTTGGTAGGTCTCAAAGAAAGGGGTCAGAGACTGGAGATGTCACTGAAGTCATCAGATGGAACAGCTCTCAAAGTCATCAACTGACAAAGCGATGTATGTAGAGAGGTGTAATACATCGGCATGTGAAATAACAGCCCAGGGCACGTATTGGTACGGACAGGGACAGACAGGGCCTTCGATGCAGGCCTTAGAGCAGACAGGCTGGCTCCCGCCTTCCAGTTGAATTGATTGACTATGATGGCAGAGCTAGCCAATGGGAGCGGGAGCTTGTCAAGCACAGCAACAAGGGGGCCTGCTGCACAATGGGATGGCCATTTAAGGGGCCAGAACAAGTTTAATAAAAGCAGCTTCGCAAGATTGTTGCAATTACCTCAGTAATTGTGAAGATATCAAAATAAAAGTTGAAGCGCAGAGCCCAATTCTGGGAAGAGGCCTTACAACCATGGGGGCTATAGATCTTAGTCCAGTAATGCCCCAAGTTGATTCCAGAGCATCGATCAGCTGCTCCGCTTCTCCTTGCTCGCTGCCGAGAGAATGGAGATGGAAGGGACTCCGGTGTTGCAATAATACTGTGTCTTGACCGCATTCAAACATTCTTCTTATGCTCTTTTCATCATTAGTAATCTCATACTTATCAAATATCGGCTGGTGCACTTGTCGGAACACCCCAGGGTTCCCAGCAACTTTGGCCAGACTCACCGGTCTCTTCCTGCTTCTCAAATCTGCCCGTGTTTTTGTGGAACAGCTGCTTCATTTGCTTTCCACACTGGAGTCAGTGGAGGTCTCTCTAGTGTTCTGTGCAGCTCTGCGGTCACATGCTGGCTCCCTCTCTCGTTCCAGATGGATGAACGCTGCCTCCATGAGCGGCCTGACACCTAGGAGCTCCTTTACGACTTTTCCTGCTCGTCTGCGACATCCCCCCTTCTGTCCTATTAACCTTCTCTGTATATCTCACAGTCGCGAGCCTCCGACTGGAGTGTACCGTTCTCTCGTGTACTGTTCAGCTTCTGAGTGTGGTCACCATCTTTAAATGTCCAGCGCAATCCAGGCTTTGCAAAACAACTAGCATACGTGTTGTGGTTTGGGCACTTGTTACTTTGCAAAGACTCTCTCATCCTCCTCCTGGTCCCAGTATGAGCAAGAAAGTAATACGAGTCAGAATTGGGACATCAGATATGCTTTTTCAGCAGCCAACTTCTGCAGGTGGTTCATTCACAATTTAGCCATGATGACTGATCCACTCTCATGTAGCAAGATGCACGATAGGAGCGGTCAAACAACAAGTGGGCTTAGGCTACCGACACCAGCATGATTTTTTAAATTCTTCTGTTCCAAAATATTGGCGGATTTGAGCATGTGGTCTAGGAGCAGTGTTGTTACAAGAGAGTGGAACAATTAAGCCATCCACATATGCAAGCAGAGCCTTAATGGAGACAGAACAGTGGTAGTCACAGATAGACAGTAAGGATGTGGCTGTGCTATGGGAATGCTACCACCTCTTTTGGAACATATTTGGATACTGTGATGATTCATTAGATGTCGCCACTTCTCCCTAAGCGGGAGCCCTTTCCCATGAGGCCAGGATTGTGAGGCTGCTACCCAAAAGTCCCCTCTGGGGGTGGTATAATGCGGGAGGATCTCATGGGGAGGGACTTCCCGTCTAGGGATAAATCCAACCATCTAGGGTACAGCCCTTATGAGAACATCACACCCCCACATACTCTAACCACTCCTTTCACTGGTAACTTCTTGTCATGTCTTCGGGTAGTTCCTACGGCCATGTCCCGACACCCAGTCCAGTGACCTACCCCTCCCATTCACCTGTCTCCCGGGGCTCACGCAGGCAACCCAGTTTGGCTCGTTCGCTAGTGTAGGGGAGGACTGGCCGCGAGGCCCTCCTCACCTGCAGCCTTCTCCCCAGGTGAGGACCATGACTCGGTGGCCGTCCCCTCATGCCACCCGGGCCCAGGTGGAGGAGGGGTCACCCGCCGACGACATTGCCCACACATATCCGTTCCCTGCATATACCAAAATTCAGTTAGGCCTAGAAGCCATCTTGTTTAGCAAACATGGCGTGAGTTCAGCACACTGTAACGAGGCCCCCACCTTTGGAGGGCCTTTCATGCATCTCCGCCGCCGCAGTAGCCCTGGTAGATCCGCTGCGAGCGCGTTCCCATGAGAAAGTCGGGTATGAGCTAACCCGAGATGCTGACACTGTAACATTTTATCGTTCACAATGTAATATTGCACCCCGCATGACCTGGTCCGCGAGGCCGGGGTGACGGGAAAAAAGCTGAAGCATCACTATCTGAAGAAAGTAGAAAATAATTCAAGTATTGGTATTAACGAACTACCTCTGTTTAAACAGATCCTGTAAACTGTGAATAAACCATAAAGATGTAACGTTACATGATACCACCCCAGGTCTGGACTAGTGCTGCTATAACCACAGAGAAAGATGTCGACCAAATGTATAGCCTTTATCTGTATAAGTGTTCTTACAATTTTATGTAGAAACCTGAACTCATATATGTTTTCTTAATCACCTAAAGCAGCGAGCATCAATTTCTGTAGGCCATAACCTAGAACTACCTCGTGTAACGTTTAATGTACATAAAATAATCACACCATGTAGTAAATATAATGTTAGGTAACGAAAAGGTACTCGGACCGACTGTATTAAAGAAATGTGTAACGAAATTGAAATATATATGTGTGTTTAAATAACATCAAAATAAGGCGGAACATTATAAAAGTTCTGCATTCAAAAGTTAGCAACGCACGAGGAAAAAACCTTTGTGAATATATGCAAGGCCATTCTCCCTCCCACCCTACCAAGCCTGCCAGATAAGGAAGCTAAGGCCTGTGCCGCGCTCCCTCACCTCCCCCAACCAAGCTGGAGCCGCTTCAGAGAGTCAGAGGCCCCGGTACCGCACCCAAGGCCACAGCCCGCCACCTGTGTTATTTACAGCACGGTAATAAACCCACGTTTGAATCCACTGATCTACCAGCACCCTCTCGTAAATTCCACAACCCTCCCCCTAGACCACCCCAAGAATCATGACCCCGTGCAAAGACGACCCCCATCACTGGGACAAGACACAGAGACCCATTTATATAATAACTTCTAACGCGGCAGACAGACATGTATCATTCGGCTCAGGCCCCAGAGCCCAGCCCCTCGACCTAAAATACCGGTCAATAGGACACAGGTAAATCTCACCCCAACCGACAACCACCGGACCTCTCACGAGGTGCATTCCTCATGTGTTGCGTTTATTTTATAAGACAAACTGCTGAGCGATTTATTGATGAACTTAGATGTCGTTTCTTGAATAACTGCAGTGTGCATGGCCTAGGGCAAACGAGTCAGGAAAGGTATTCATCTTTGTCACAGGCTGCCCCAGCATACCAACACCGCTCGGATGACCTCAAGCTGGCCTGCCAGGCCCAACCCAACCCACGAGGCTGACCAGTGACGTCCTCACGCCAAAGACCAACCACGCTGCAGCAACACCTATAGTTAGTCGACGCCACCCAATCCCAATTAACTTGTGCCCCCTATAGTGTGTAGGTTCTGATGACGTTTTTTGTATTAGAAATACGCCTGTCTTTGCTATTGTCAGACAGAGCGCTCTCGGAGGTTGCAGAGTTCTTTGCATGCCCTATTCTTTGGATAAATTCCCACTTACGCTCACCCGCACTCTGTCTTGGTCTTATTCCCACTACGGGAGAGTCCCTTATTGTCTCTCATTGCGGGGAGGATCGTGCTGAAATTGGGGGCGCTTCCTTTCAGTGGTGACCCCGATAGCGTGATATCTCCAAATTATTTTTCCTAACTCCTTTTTAACGACCCCCTTGTGGCACGAGAATCTCCGGTCGAGAAGGGATACGCACGGTGAGCCGGCTCCGGGAGGCTGCCCGCCAACGGCGACCGGCACAATAAGAAGTGCGCACTCAATGAGAAAGGGTACGGGATCCCGATTGGAAAAAAATCCCCTTTGAGTGCCGCTCGCCGGAGCCAGGGGCTGACCGTTGAGTTACCGGTGACACTGCCTGGACGGACCCAGTTTCGGAGACTATCGGTTCAAGACGGGCACGTGAGTACTGAGTGCGAGCGATCGTAAAGGGGAAGGGAGGGGAAACTGTGAACAGGAGAACGGGGACAGGTAGAGGAGAAGAATAACGGGGGTCTACTAAAGACGGGTCTTGAAACTTTCTTTATCTTTTCTTTGCATATGGCCATTAGGAGTAAGAAATAAGTGAAGTGGTAGAAGTGACGGAAACCTAGCTCCGAAAGGGGGTGGAAGGCGGCGCCGCATAGTGCTATCTAAACTAGTACTGGGAATATATGAAGAAGTAAGAAATAAGTTATTGGTGTCTGGCAAAAGGAGACACCGGGAATATTTTTTAGTGATTGCTACTCTCTCTATTTCTTTTTTCCATTCCACGGGGCAGGGGGAGAAAGCGAAAAGGGTATAAGGTAAATATACTTGTAGAAGAACTATAAAATAGGGAGCACATTTGTAGGAGTGGGGATTAAGTAGTGGCACGTACAGACGTGAACATAGTAACCTTAGCAGAAAAACAGGGACAGCTGGCCAGGGAGGAAAGGGAGGAAAAAAGACGAGGTGTGAGTGGAAAAGCATTGTGAAGGGTGCGCGCACCGTGTGAGTGTTGGAGACGACCGGTTGACCGCGAGGTGGCGTCAGAGAGTGTTGACCATAACTAGTACTTGATCAGTTGCAAGCGGAATCACATGAGAGTGTATGGGAATGGGAAGGAGATGAGCTATGGTGAGTGAGAAAGGATTTGCGCAGTGAATAAAAGTTGGGTGATAATTTTTTGAGACGTCCGCTCTTGTCTGTGCCATAAAGGTATACATACACAAACCTACACCTAACTAAAAGTAAAGAAGGTGGACACGGCTGTGTTAGTGATTTAGAGGATGGGGGCCGAAACTCCCTTGTCACATATTTGTAAGAGCTTACCGGGATACGCTGAACGAATAAATAAATATCATGATCAATGGGTAACAGAATTGAAAGGGGAGGGTCTGCCCCAGATTTGGCCCGAGGGAGGGTCTTTTGATAAAAGCGTTCTTGATATGGTACGAGCATGCATTAGCCTCAAGTATAAGGGGAAACAATGGCAAAATAGGAAGGAGATATTAGACCTCTGGAGATTGTTTGAGGAAGTACCCCCACCCAAAGCTCCGGCACCAAATATTGATCTACCTTCCACCACAGATAATCCACTGATGATTCCAAGAGAGGAAAAGGAACAGCCAAGTACAGAACAACCTGCGGAGGTGATTAGTTTGTACCCGATATTACCTATACCAGCCCCCGCAGCAGGATATAGCGATCCTACTTATGTGCCTCCCCCCACAACTGGTACACCACAAAGACCAACAGCCCCCCCGCCATACGAAAGCACCAGAGAGCGCGCCCAGGGAAGCACACAGAGGGTGGATATAGAGAAGCTAACGAGTGACTTAGAGTCGAGGCTTACTGTGGCAAGGGATGAACTCTCAAGAATAAAAGACATATGTGAGCGCACGGCGTGCGCCCCTACACAATCAGGACGCACGTCTAGAGCGTCGAGCGAAAGTAGACAAATTGAGGAAGGATGGAAAAAGGGGGAAATACTGTTCAGAATTGAAGAAGAGCCGACACGAATAATAGAGATAGGAGCAGTAGAAGGGAGCATTGGTGATGTATCACGAGAGAGAGGGATCAGAGAGGACTTGTTATGTGATGTCAGAGGAGGGTTGGATGAGAGTGATAGGTTGAGTATGGCAGTGGGAGGGGAAAGCGAGGAAGTGGACGGTGCATGTTCGCTAGGGACTATAGACGACGAATGGATGGGACGACTAAGAAATAGGGTGGGGAAGATGGCGTCATTGGAGTCAGCAGCGACTAAGGAAAGGGAGGGTGCAACTGCAAAAGGGAAGTTACAACTTCCATTGATACACAGAGGGGGGGGGAGACCAAACTATATACCATGGGCTCAGATGGATAAGGCTAATTTAATGAAATTATTGCCCCAGCTGTCAGGGGGGGCGAGCAAGTGGATATATGCATTTGAGAAACATACCGCCGGCATACCGTTGGCAGTAGGCGATGTGAAAAGCCTACTAGTAACCGCAGTAGGAGATCAAGCGGACAGAGTATGGGCTAAGGCTGGTTTCCCGGCCGTGACGTTGGACTGTGATCGCCATGATGGGGCTTCCTTTAACACAGTACGAGCAAGGGTGTGGGACGCACTGCGGGAGACATTCCCAGATACCCCTGATTTACAGTCAGTAATGCAATGTACAATGAATGACGGGGAGGATGCTATGGATTACATTCTCCGGGTGCAGGAGATGTGGAGAGCGGAAACGGGCACGCCCTGGCACCAATCCACATCTCTATTTTATTTTATCATTAAGAGAGGGCTCCCAAAAGAGGTGCAGAAGGCACTCGATAAAATAGCAGGCGTTGAGGCAAAGGGGTGGCCAGAGATCCAAAGTATAATAGTGCACCATTGCAAAAGGATCAAAGAGAGAGAGAGGGAAGTAGCACAGAAAAGGTTGGCAGACGAGGCAAAGTTAGTACAATCAAAGCTAGTGAAGGTTGCAGCAGCGGTAGCAGGGCTCCCACTCATGAGGGAGGGAGACGAAGGAGAGGAGGGGCAAATAGCAATACAAGGAAGAATAGCAGCAAATTGGGCAGGACAAGGACAACGACAGTGGACTGAGCAGGAGCAGAACGGAGGTCCAACGTGGCAAGAGTGGGCCCCAAGAGCGGGAAGAGGTGGGTACAGGGGCCGAAGAGGAGGACAAGGGTATGGAGGAATGGGAGGAAATGGGTGGCAGGGTCCCAGAGGTCCACAGGGGAGCTGCTGGAATTGTGGGAGATGGGGGCACTACTCAAGAGAGTGCAGGAGCAGACAAAACAACGGGTTCCAGGAGACAGAACAGTACGGTCACCCCCACCCAGGAAGCCCCTACGGCCTCCCCATGGGACAATACCAACAACCAGAAAATGTAGGACAAAGAAGTAACGCACAACTACACGGACATCAGTACAGAACACAAAACCACCCACAGAATAATGACAATATGCAATACACGCCAGGTAACACTTTCGCCACAGTAGCTAACGGAGCGCCTGCTCCCGCACCTTACAGCGGGGTGTCAGTAGTTTCGGGGAACATTTTTGATCAAGGGGGGGCAATGAGACACCCCGCATAGGACAGCCCACAGAGAGCACTTGCGTGTCCAGTACTATCTACGACCCACAATGCATCAGAGGAACCATTGATAGGAGCGCAGATAGGAGACAAGCAGTTCATATTCATGGTGGATTCGGGAGCGGAGAAATCATGCATTAGAGAGGGCCGGTTCCCGTTATCTAATAGAACGTTAGAGACGCAGGGGTTCTCTGGGGCTGTAATTGAAGTTCCTTACACAGAGGCATTGGACGTGACAGTGGGGGGTAAAACAGTGAAAGCACCCTTACTGTACTATGAACACTCTCCCATTAATTTGCTGGGGAGAGATCTCTTAAGCAAACTAAATATGACAATATCATTCACAGGGAGCGGTATCGTATGTTCGACGCCAGGCATATGCCCCCTCCGCATATTAGCAGTAATACACGGCCACACAATCATGCAAGAGATCAGAGGGTTACCAAGAAACGAGGAGATGTTTGTTGAGGGCATGAGAACATTGGCTCTCATAGTACCAGAACTAAAAAGGATGGATTGGAGGATTCCAGCCGAATTCCTCTTCCGCCCCATAGCAAGCCCCGACACTGCTCCCGGGTCAGTGCTATCGTTGGATTTACACGCAGTACACGTGTCAGCAAACAGAATATGTGTGATTGGCGTTGACATGGAAGGATGTGAGTGGCGGACAGTACTGTGTACAAATGCAAATATCCCACTGAGGGAGCTCTCGGACGAGGAGCTATTTTCTGACACTGAGACAGATGGCGAAATAGTGATGGAACTAGCAATGCCGTGTGACATTGTAGTTACAGCCAGAAAAACTCAAGTTGAATTAATGGCAGTAGTAGGAGCACCACATGCATTTTTTGATGACGACATGAGGTTAGTACCCACTAACATATGGACAAATGGCCCCCATGATGTGGGGTTATTACATGGGGTTCAGCCTGTGGTAATAAAACTGAAACCGGGAGCAATTCTACCCCGAGTAAAACAATATCCATTGTCACGCGAAGCAGAAGAAGGGATCAGAGAGACACTAGATGCACTGCTAGCACAAGGAATAATTGTGCCCTCAAACTCCCCATGCAACACATGCATTTACCCGATTAAAAAGGCGAAGGGAGGTTCATGGAGGATGATACAGGATTTACGCCCACTCAATGACGTGATTCAGAAGGAGTTCCCTTTAGTGCCGAACCCGGCGACAATACTGTGCAACATTCCGAAAACGGCATCCCACTTCACAGTTATTGACTTAAAAAATGCATTTTTCTCGATTCCCTTAGCAGAGGAGAGCAGGTACTTAACAGCGTTTACACTAGGGGGGAGGAGGTTCGAACACTGCAGACTACCACAAGGATATTGCGAGAGCCCAAGCATATTCAACAGGGTACTACATGAAGATCTGGGGAATTTGTCTGTAGAAAGCACAGTGATTCAGTACGTTGATGATTTATTGATTTGTGCACAAACTGAGGAAGAGTGCAGAAAGGACTCAATAACACTCCTGACATTATTGGCCAATAAAGGGTACAAGGTGGACAAGGGGAAGTTACAATACTGTCTGACAGAGGTCCTATACTTGGGACAGCTGATATCAAAGGATGGCAAGCGGATCATACCAGACAGGGCACAGGCGATTAGAGCAGTTGGGGAGCCCAAAACAGTAAAAGAGATGCAGAAATTTCTGGGTATGTGCAACTATTGCCGAGCATGGATATTGGATTATGCAGCATACACAAGGCCCTTGTTACAGGCACTAAAAGAGGCACAGCAGGAAAACAAACACATAGAATGGACAGAAGAGATGAACACAGCATTTAACTCACTAAAAGAGCTGATATCAAGCGCTCCAGTACTGGCAAATCCAGATTATGGGCGCGAATTCTTCTTATTTTCACACTGCAAAGGAACACTGATGACAGCAGTACTGACACAAAAGACATCGTTAGGGCACAAACCACTGGCTTACTATAGTGGCACCCTAGACGCAGTAATGCAAGGTCATTTCGCGTGCGAGCAATCCCTAGCTGCAGCCGCGTTCGCGATTGAGAAAAGTGCCACGATAGTGATGGGCTGTCCTGTGACACTGTTTGTGGAACACTCACTCTTTGCAATATTAGAGCGATCAAAGAGCACATTGACGACACAGCGCGCCACAGCATATGAAATAATACTGTCCAGCGCAAACATCCACATAGTAAGATGTAAAACAGTGAACCCGGCCACATTCATCACAGAGGCGTGCACCGTAGAGGACATGCAGAACCACAACTGCGCTACGTACACAGGTGACGAAGGTCAGGATCAAGTGATTTTTGAGAATGCCCTGAACGAGGGAGAGGTGTATTTCGTGGACGGGTCAGCATCAATAGACATGGAGACAGGAGAGAAACATGTGGGTATGGCAGTTGTACGATTAGAGGAAGATGAATACGAGACACTAGTGCAACACCGCCTCCCATCACACTATTCAGCCCAAGCAGCAGAACTAATAGCGCTAATAGAAGCCTTGCATGCCGCCAAGGGGTGCGCAGTGACAATATATACCGACTCAGCATACATGACAACAACAGTACACGGCGGGTTGGCACGGTGGGGGCGGAGAGGGTTTCGACGAGCAGATGGAACACCAGTTCAGCATGCAGAATTATTGAAAGAACTGATTGAGGCCCTGCAAGACCCCACGGCAGTGGCCATCGTAAAATGCCAAGCCCACACCACAAATACAGATTTTATATCTTTGGGGAACGCGGCAGCAGACGCCGCTGCCAAAGAAGCTTCGTATTTACAGAAAGGTGTAGTAGGAGAGTACATGTTGCACCACACAGCAAGCCAAGAGGTCCCCACAGGATACAACATGATGCCCACACAGGAAATAATAGAGCTGCAAGAGGGAGCTAGTGCAGAAGAAAAATTGCTGTGGACTAAGAGGGGATGCAGCAAATCGCCGACTGATTTATTGTGGCGACAAAAAAGTTCAGGAAAAGCGGTAATGCCAGTTACATTGTTAGAAATAGCATTTCAACAACTACACTTTCCCGCACATAACGCAAAGCAACACATAATGGCGGACATACAAGAAGATTGGTTTGCACCTTGCCTCCATGAACACATCACAAGGCTGGCTTTAGAATGCACGACATGTCAGATTTACAACTCAGGTATGACATTGCGCACATTGAGAGGAACGATACCAAAACCAAATGGCCCATTCAGAGAGCTCCACATTGATTATGTGGACATGGGAGAAAGATGTAACGGGGCTCGCTACATGATTGTGGTTGTATGTCCATTTTCGAGGTGGGTGGAGGCAGGCCCCTGTGCGCGCCCTGATGCGAAGGGCGCCGCGAAGTTCCTAGTGCGGGAAGTGTTCCCGCGCTGGGGGATTTGCGAAGTTATTCGCTCAGACAACGGCACGCATTTTGTTAATGAACTATTCAAGGAAGTGACTACCCTATTGGGAATAAAGCACAAATTATGTTCGATTTATCATCCTCAAAGTAATGGCGTAGTGGAAAAGATGAACGGTCTGTTAAAAAGCAGATTGTCAAAACTGTGTTTTTCCCTCAAAAAGACCTGGATGTACTGCCTGCCTTTGGCCCTGTTTGAGTTACGAAATCAGCCAAGTAAAGACCACCATTTGTCCCCGCATGAGATCGTCACGGGAAGGAGAATGCACACAGCGCATTCGCCTCTCCGTGAACGTTCTGATGCACACAGAAGTGCAGCGATATTGGGAGAGGAGTTCACAGAGTACTTGAAAAAACTGACACGGGCAGCGCGCGTAATTGCGAAGCAACTAGCCCCCCCCTCTACAAGAGAGGAGGGGAACACAACAGAAGCAGAGACATTGCCTGAAAAACCATTACAACTAATGCCTGGTGACCTTATATATGTCAGAAGTTTTGTGCGAAGGTGGAATGCGCCACGCTTCCATGGCCCTTATGAGGTAGTGTTTTGCACACCCACAGCAGTAAAGGTGAAGGGCCTACGATACTGGGTACATTTGACAGACGTACGCAGAGCCTATAGCGCCGTGGAAGGTGAGGTACAGGACCAGGCACAGGCAACTGCGGACAATGAAGTTGTGCAGAATGAATGATGGGAATTTTGTGTGCATTAAGTGATGAGCCTTGAACGCGACTGGCGCACGACAAGTGTACTGAAATAAATATGTGTATATATATATATAATTTTTTACAACTTTTGAAGGTTTTTGTGGTTTTTTTTTTGGTTTTGGAGAAGTTTTTTTTTCTCTCGACTTTCTTCTTTATATATGAAATAATGTACGGATAGTAATGATTGTAAAGTTACCTTGTCTGTGGACACACCCCCTCCCTCACCCACTCCCATACTTTGTCGAAAAAATGTCACAACGTTATAAATGTTTACATGCTTGTACTTAATGCACTTTTATGTTTCAAACAGGATTTACTATGGCATCGAATGGGCAGCCTGCAACTAATAGATTTGTTAGATTTAGAGAAATGTTAGTAGATAGATTGACATATTCATACGAATGTGGTTTATCAATGTGTGTTATTGCGTTCTTCATCTCAATATTTTGCCTAGTGACATATTGGGTCATAGCGTTCATCTCTACCGATATGAACGAGGGGGGAGGGGGGAGTAACACCACCCTTGCCCCTGGCACGAATTCAATTACAAGTATGAATATTAAAGAAGGTGATTTTTTGGTCTGGGATGGATCACGCCTTGTATGGGGTTACTACACTGCACCACCCACTGCTGCCCCGTCACAATCAAGATATAAAGATATGGAAAATGGCACAATGCCCCTACCTGAAATATATAACAGCCCCACTACCCTTCCCGCCCCGATACAAAACAGCGATTTGTTGTTTATTGAGGAAAATGGAAAAGTAATTACGATGACAGAACACAAGCTCCTATATGAGGAATCGGAAAAGGGGGGTGGGAATGAGAGAGGGGGGCCTATTATTTCACCTATCGAAACTAAAAAGTATAGGAGGGGGGAGAGAAGTAGGCGAAGAAGAGAGACAAGCAGGAGGGGGTATGATGAGTATTATGGGTTAGGATTAGACAAGATGGAAGACCCACGACACCCCCACCAAGCAAATAAATGGTATGCAGATATGAGTGCAACAGCTAAACAGACAACCAATGAAAGCTGCTATGTCTGTTCGCTCATCCCCCATGCATCAGGTACACCCAAAGTGTTGTTACCAAGAGAATTGCCCATTGTGGATGCCCAATGTCTCCTTCATCTCACACTGTGTAGAATAAAGAACACCTTCCAAGCACACGATGTCTCTTTCAAAATGATACAGGACAACAAAACGTGCTATTCAAAAGCGTCTGGAGTGGTCTGTCTTAAAGAACCTTTCTTTGCAATACAAGGGACGCTGTTTTCCGAAAACAAATGGAAAGATGAAGAAATACTGTGCAAAGCGGAAGCACTGAGAGGTGTCCAACCAGACAAGCTGCGGTGGATGGAAAAAACGTGCTTACCAATATGGAAAGAACACATCTCTAAACTAACATGGGTAACAGCGATGGAGAAACCCTTCAAGCTACAAAGTGAAATACAAAACGAACTATGTTTCAAGGGAGAAGGAAAAGTGGCAATGGGAACGAACAAAAACTGTAACAAAACTCTCACCATCCCAGACATGAAAAAAGGAACAGCAGCACTAATGGACACATACTGGGTATGCGGGAATCAGGCTTACTTGCACCTTCCCCAGGCATGGAGTGGCAGCTGCTCAATGGCCACTTTGCATTCGGCCCTAATGGTGATTCCAGAAAGTCACGTCGACGAAAATAAAAGGACGCAAGGAAACATGAACAAGGATGCGACGTCTCCCACTGCAGAAGCGCACCTCTATGTCCTGTCCTCCGGAGGGAAAGAAGAGGAGCTATCACGGAACAAGCGAGCATCAAACTACATATCACAAGCATCATCCGATTTATTGGCACAGATCCCAGACAGGTATCGCCTGTTCAGCTCCGTGGAAACATTTTTTGCCTCACTAGTTTCAAGTGTCCAAGCAAGAGCAAATGCAAAATGGCTCCAGATCACACGGTGGGAACTGATTCAGCTGGCCAATGACACTGAAGAAGGGTTCAACATAATAAAGGTGGAACTACGAGCTCTGCGACTAATGACCATGCAGAACAGGTATGTTCTGGACCTGCTAACAGCAATCGATGGAGGTGTTTGCCGAAAAATAGGAAGTGCGTGCTGCACGTTCGTACCTTCTGAAGACGCAGAAAATGGGTCCCTGTCCCACGTCATTGAAGCAGTACATAACCTGGGAGAGAAGATGAAGCTGGAAGGTGGGGCTAAAGATAGCTCATGGTTCGACAATATCTTCTCCTGGGTTCCCTCATGGCTTGGAATGGCGATGAAGTTCTTGATACCAGTTGTGGTGGTCCTCCTCGTGGTGTTCTGCCTGTGCCAGGTGGGCCTCCGATGTTGTGCTAACGCAGTCCCTAACGGTGCAATGATGATGGTGACAATGGGCAACTCTGGTGGTACAATTAAGGCGACACAAGAAGTACATGTACAGACAGGAACAGATAACACTCCCAGATACCAGTTAGTGCCTATGTGCCGTGATAAGTACATAGTAGATAAACTATGGCACACCACTATCAAAGAACCCCGAGATGTGGAACTGGAATGGTATGAGGAGGTCTGGGTAGACTTGGAAGAAACTGGTGACTGTATATATTTAACATGTACCCCAGATGAGTATGCTAGAAGAGGTGAGAGCTTGAGGGGGGTATGCAGAGCCTGGATGCCTAGAAAAGGAACACCTGCATGGGATGACGCAGTGATAGAGGAGCAAGAATGTAGAAGATTAGAAGAGCTAAAGAATTCGTTACTTTAGTAACGAAAGGGGGGAAATGTAGGGGAGGACTGGCCGCGAGGCCCTCCTCACCTGCAGCCTTCTCCCCAGGTGAGGACCATGACTCGGTGGCCGTCCCCTCATGCCACCCGGGCCCAGGTGGAGGAGGGGTCACCCGCCGACGACATTGCCCACACATATCCGTTCCCTGCATATACCAAAATTCAGTTAGGCCTAGAAGCCATCTTGTTTAGCAAACATGGCGTGAGTTCAGCACACTGTAACGAGGCCCCCACCTTTGGAGGGCCTTTCATGCATCTCCGCCGCCGCAGTAGCCCTGGTAGATCCGCTGCGAGCGCGTTCCCATGAGAAAGTCGGGTATGAGCTAACCCGAGATGCTAACACTGTAACATTTTATCGTTCACAATGTAATATTGCACCCCGCATGACCTGGTCCGCGAGGCCGGGGTGACGGGAAAAAAGCTGAAGCATCACTATCTGAAGAAAGTAGAAAATAATTCAAGTATTGGTATTAACGAACTACCTCTGTTTAAACAGATCCTGTAAACTGTGAATAAACCATAAAGATGTAACGTTACATGATACCACCCCAGGTCTGGACTAGTGCTGCTATAACCACAGAGAAAGATGTCGACCAAATGTATAGCCTTTATCTGTATAAGTGTTCTTACAATTTTATGTAGAAACCTGAACTCATATATGTTTTCTTAATCACCTAAAGCAGCGAGCATCAATTTCTGTAGGCCATAACCTAGAACTACCTCGTGTAACGTTTAATGTACATAAAATAATCACACCATGTAGTAAATATAATGTTAGGTAACGAAAAGGTACTCGGACCGACTGTATTAAAGAAATGTGTAACGAAATTGAAATATATATGTGTGTTTAAATAACATCAAAATAAGGCGGAACATTATAAAAGTTCTGCATTCAAAAGTTAGCAACGCACGAGGAAAAAACCTTTGTGAATATATGCAAGGCCATTCTCCCTCCCACCCTACCAAGCCTGCCAGATAAGGAAGCTAAGGCCTGTGCCGCGCTCCCTCACCTCCCCCAACCAAGCTGGAGCCGCTTCAGAGAGTCAGAGGCCCCGGTACCGCACCCAAGGCCACAGCCCGCCACCTGTGTTATTTACAGCACGGTAATAAACCCACGTTTGAATCCACTGATCTACCAGCACCCTCTCGTAAATTCCACAACCCTCCCCCTAGACCACCCCAAGAATCATGACCCCGTGCAAAGACGACCCCCATCACTGGGACAAGACACAGAGACCCATTTATATAATAACTTCTAACGCGGCAGACAGACATGTATCATTCGGCTCAGGCCCCAGAGCCCAGCCCCTCGACCTAAAATACCGGTCAATAGGACACAGGTAAATCTCACCCCAACCGACAACCACCGGACCTCTCACGAGGTGCATTCCTCATGTGTTGCGTTTATTTTATAAGACAAACTGCTGAGCGATTTATTGATGAACTTAGATGTCGTTTCTTGAATAACTGCAGTGTGCATGGCCTAGGGCAAACGAGTCAGGAAAGGTATTCATCTTTGTCACAGGCTGCCCCAGCATACCAACACCGCTCGGATGACCTCAAGCTGGCCTGCCAGGCCCAACCCAACCCACGAGGCTGACCAGTGACATCCTCACGCCAAAGACCAACCACGCTGCAGCAACACCTATAGTTAGTCGACGCCACCCAATCCCAATTAACTTGTGCCCCCTATAGTGTGTAGGTTCTGATGACGTTTTTTGTATTAGAAATACGCCTGTCTTTGCTATTGTCAGACAGAGCGCTCTCGGAGGTTGCAGAGTTCTTTGCATGCCCTATTCTTTGGATAAATTCCCACTTACGCTCACCCGCACTCTGTCTTGGTCTTATTCCCACTACGGGAGAGTCCCTTATTGTCTCTCATTGCGGGGAGGATCGTGCTGAAATTGGGGGCGCTTCCTTTCACTAGCCAAACAAACGCCATACACCCTACAGTCACGATTGCGGCCGTTTCTCCATTGGCAGTTGCCATGGAGATTAGGCCACCGCACGAGCAGTAACACACTCGCTCGTACCGTTGTGGCCCGATCACGTGACCCGAGGAAACGGTCACGTGCCCCGGGTTCGCGGTCACGTGACTCCGTTTAACATCATGTGACCAGGAAGTGGACGATATTTAAGCAGTGCAGTGCCGGTATCCTACGCTTCACAGCTGGTTTACCAGGATAACTCTGTTTGGCTTTCTTACCTTTGTTGCTTACCTGGCTTCCTTGGACTTGGCTTTCGTTTTCTGGACTTCTTGTGGATCACGCTTGGATTCGGCTGCATCGGCTTTTCTGCTCATCACAGCTCCTGACCCTGGACTGAACTACGGACTTCCTCTGGATCACGTTTTTGTTTTTCCCTTTGGTTCGGACGTCTCTTCCCGGCTTCAGACCTCCTTCTGCAACGGATCTCTTTTGGGCCTCCCTGATTGCACCTCTAAACGGGTAATCTCACTCTCCAGTTGGTGGCTGCCATCTGATTACCTGGGGCCCATCTACAATACACTCTCCAGGTGGAGACTGGCGATGAACATCTAGATCTATCCCGCAGGGTGGGTCCTTTGCCTACGTGAGTCCCGGAACCCGTTCAGGTTCACCATCCCTTTCATCAGATCCCCGGTAAGACTCTGATTGTCTTCGGATTATTGTATGTAGTATCCTGTCTGCTTGGTATCTAACCATTGCCTTTTTTCACAGCTGCCTTGGGGTTCCTAGTACTTCGGTTCCGGCTTCGGATTATCTCCACCTGTGGCCTCAAGGGTTGCACAGGGAGTGATTTAGTGATTCTCCCTGTGCGGCACTTGGGGACGGAGGTCTTCTATATCTTCACGACTCTCAACACAAGACAGACTGTGAAGCCTTGTCGTGCAAGATATGGAGGGTGCCGCCGAAGACCCCCTGGCCGCTGTCATCCAAGCAATCACGTTACTACGGGCCGACATGGTGGCTGCTAATACCGCGGTCCATCAGCGTCTTGACCTTTTACAGAGCACCCAACACCCCTTACCCGTGGACCCGGAGCTCAGAGACGCCCCTCCAGCACCGATACCCCTTGTACACCCAATCCCGATTCCCTCGGCTCCCGTTCCGGTGGTTTTGCCTTCTCCCTTTCCTTTGGCTGCCCCAGAAAAGTTCCATGGGGACCCGAGAAGGTTTAGGACTTTCCTTAACCAGTGTAAGTTGCACTTCTTGTGTCGACCTCTTGTTTTTCCGGATCCTACCACCAAGGCGGCATTCACTCTCTCACCTAGCTGGCACGGCTGCTGCTTGGGCAAACCCGCTGTTAGAAACTGACCATCCTGCCCTCTATGATTTCGATCAGCTAGTATTGGAAATGTCCCGAGTGTTCGACACCAGGTATAAAGCTCAATCCCATGATCTAGAACTGCTGGATCTGTCCCAGGGGAAGGGCTCTCTTATTGAGTACATCACAAGATTTAACCAACTGGCAGCAGAGACCTCCTGGCCTGAAAGTAAGAGATCGGTTGTATTCTATAGAGGGCTAAGCAGCCCTATGAAAGACGACTTGGCTATGGTACCGTCTCTACCAGTCCAGTTCCCGGCCCTGGTGGACCTGGCTCTCCAAGTAGATGCACGACACTCTGAACGCAGGGCTGAGGCTGGGTTTTCCCAAACGGCCAGCTCTGCTATCCCGTCGTCTTCCTCTGAAGCCACCGGTGAGCCTATGCAAATAGGGGGTGTTAGGAGTCCCATCACCTCGAGAGAGAGAGAGGGAGCGCAGAAGGGCTGAGCATGCCTGCTTTTATTGCGGCTTAGGGGGGCTTTTTGTGAAGGAGTGTCCCCGGAGACCCCGACCCAAGAAGCAGGTTTTTCATCCAGCTCGATCCTAGATACGGGGGTAGGATCGAGTTCTCCATGCCCTTCCCCGAAAAACATTCCATCGTTTGGTCAGATCAGGCCCATTCAGGTAGAAGCCACCATACAGCCTGCCCCTGGGATTATCCACCCCGTGCGGATCGTTATCGATTCCGGGGCCTCCGGGAACTATATTGATATCGCTCTGGCTCAGACATTAAACCTACCCCTGATCAATAAACCCCGACCCGAACCGGTTCAAGCAGTTGATGGGACGGAACTCGCTTCTGGTCCCATTAAGCAACAGACCACCCCCCTCGTCCTAACTATCCTGTCAGTCCATAGGGAAACCCTCCATTTTGATCTGATATCCACGCCTCAGTTCGGCGTCATAGTAGGTATACCCTGGTTACGAGAACACAACCCGCATATAGATTGGGGAACGGGACACGTCCATTTCGAATCTGAGCTCTGTCAGAACTACTGCCTCCCCGTGGACAGAGAAACAGACACACCAGCATTAGCACTTGGTGCTGTCGCCCAACTCACGATACTGGGCGACGACATTCCCCCTGCCTCACACATAGTGGGTTTAGTCACCGCTCCCATCCCTGTGGCTTATCAGGATTACACATTGCTATTCGATCAGGGCTCCTCTGAAGTACTCCCTCCTCACCGCTCCTATGACTGTCCAATTGACCTTGTGCCCGGGGCCTTGGTACCTTCAGGCCGCATCTATTCTTTGTCCCTATCGGAAGACCTGACTCTTAAGGAGTACATCGATAAGGCGCTGCGTTTGGGTCACATTCGTCCATCTAAGTCGGCTGCAGCCAGTCCCATATTCTTCGTGCCCAAAAAAGAGGGCGACCTTCGTCCCTGTGTGGATTATCGTCGGCTTAACGCCGTCACGGTGAAGAACCGCTATCCGATTCCACTCATCTCTCCCCTCCTGGACCGGTTAACCCACGCCTCCATTTATACCAAGTTGGATTTGCGGGGGGCATATAACCTCGTCCGCATCCGAAAGGGTGACGAATGGAAGACAGCCTTCTGTACGCGGTATGGCCTTTTTGAGTATACGGTCATGCCCTTCGGCCTGTGCAACGCCCCTGCCACCTTCCAACATTTCATGAACGACATCTTCTCGGACATATTAGACACGTTTGTGGTGGTGTATCTCGATGACATACTCGTCTTCTCTCACACTCTGGAAGAACACATACAACACGTACGAGAAGTATTGTCCCGACTGCAAGAACACTCGTTGTTTATCAAACCCGAAAAATGTCTGTTCCATGTGTCTAACGTGGAATTTCTAGGGTTTAACATCACACCTGGCGGTCTGGCCATGAATCATGCCAAAGTTCGAGCGATCCTCGAATGGCCAACACCAAAGACCCTAAAGACATTGCAATCTTTCTTGGGTTTCGCCAATTTCTATCGGCGCTTTATCTCTGGGTTCTCTTCTCTCGTGTCGCCTCTCACGTCCCTTACCAGTCCTCTTGTTCCTTTTGAATGGCAGGAGATACACCAGCAGGCCTTCGAGGCGTTGAAGAACGCTTTTACCACTGCCCCTGTGCTCCAACACCCCGACCCCGACCAACCATACGTCGTTGAGGCCGATGCCTCTTCCTTCGCGTTGGGGGCGATTCTGTCACAGGTCTGTCCCGCTACAGGGCGGTTGCATCCTGTGGCCTTCCATTCACGTAAGTTCAGCCCCGCAGAATCCCACTATACCGTAACCGAAAAAGAGCTACTGGCGGTGATGGACGCCTTCCGAACTTGGCGTCACCACCTGTTGGGGGCCAAACATAAGGTTACGGTATACACAGATCACAGGAACCTGCAAGACCTGGCAGCCTTGAAATGCGTAAACAGTAGACAGGTCAGGTGGCATCTGTTCTTCGCCGCTTTCGACTTCCAGATTAAACACCGCTCTGGTACAGAGCATAGCAAGGCTGACGCTTTGTCTCGCTCCCCTGGGTGGGATTCGTTACCAGTGTTTCCTGACACACTCTTACCCCGGGGACATGTTGTCTGCACATGTACACCCCCTCTGGCACTACTAGAAGAGATTCGTTCTTGGGTTCAAAAGCACCCCGATCAGCTGTCAGAATGGGATCCCACTTATCACAATGGTCTGCCATATGTACAGGATCGCCTAGTACTCCCTTCCACTGACACCAGAAACCTAGCCCTGGAGTGGTCCCATGACGCCCCGATCAATGGTCACCCGGGCCAGGCCCGCACCTTGGACCTCTTGAAACGATGGTGTTGGTGGCCGTCCATGAGACACGACGTGGGCTGTTACGTAAACTCATGCTCAGTCTGTGCTCAGGGCAAACATGGTAGGGGTCGTCCATTGGGGCTACTGCGACCCTTACCTGTGCCACCAAAACCCTGGCACACCCTGAGCATGGATTTCGTAACCGATTTACCCAAGATCCAGGGTTACGACACCGTATGGGTAGTGGTCGATGTCTTCACCAAGATGGCTCATTTCATCCCTTGTCATGGTATCCCGTCTGCCCCTGCCTTGGCCAAGATGTTCTTTGACACCGTTTTCTGTCTCTACGGCCTTCCCTCTGTCCTGGTGTCCGATCGAGGCTCTCAGTTCACATCCCGTTTCTGGCGTGCATTGACCGCTCTGCTAGGTATCGATGCCCGGTTCTCCTCCGCTTATCACCCGGAAACCGATGGCCAGACCGAGAGAACAAATCAGTCCATGGAACAGTATCTGCGTTGTTTGATGCTACAACAACAATCAACCTGGTTACAGAACATACATTACGCTGAGTTCGCCTACAACAATGCTACTCACTCCTCCACGGGTCTCTCTCCATTTTACGCCATGTATGGCCAACATCCCAGGGTCCTCCCTATCCCCGACATTTCTCCCACCGAGAACCCTGCAGCAGTAGCCTGCGTTCGGGATATGTCAGCCCTCCATGCCCAGGTCCTCGTTCATCTGCAGGAGGCACAGGCATCCATGAAGGCCTCCGCAGACGCTAGGCGTACCATGGCCCCGTTGTATCCCGTTGGGTCCCGGGTTTGGCTGTCCTCCCGTCATCTCCACTTGAAGGGCTGCCGCAAACTCATGCCCCGTTTTGTGGGTCCTTATGTTGTTTCCCATGTCATCAACCCGGCGGCCTATCGCCTGGTTCTCCCCTCCTCTTGGCGGGTGCATCCTGTGTTTCACACCTCCCTCCTCAAGCCCTGCCCATCCTCGATGCGTCTTCGCCCTTCTCCTGCCCCCGTGTCCCTGGATGCGCCTGATGTTTTCGAGGTCTCGGGCATATTGGGGTCCCGTTTCCTTCGGGGTCGCCTGCAGTACCTGGTCAATTTGTTGGGTTTTGGTCCGGAGGAGCGCACCTGGGTCTCCTTGGGAGCATCCTTCCTGCCCACGGGGTCGTGGGCCTTTGGGGGGGGCTCTGTCATGTCTTCGGGTAGTTCCTACGGCCATGTCCCGACACCCAGTCCAGTGACCTACCCCTCCCATTCACCTGTCTCCCGGGGCTCACGCAGGCAACCCAGTTTGGCTCGTTTGCTAGCCAAACAAACGCCATACACCCTACAGTCACGATTGCGGCCGTTTCTCCATTGGCAGTTGCCATGGAGATTAGGCCACCGCACGAGCAGTAACACACTCGCTCGTACTGTTGTGGCCCGATCACGTGACCCGAGGAAACGGTCACGTGCCCCGGGTTCGCGGTCACGTGACTCCGTTTAACATCATGTGACCAGGAAGTGGACGATATTTAAGCAGTGCAGTGCCGGTATCCTACGCTTCACAGCTGGTTTACCAGGATAACTCTGTTTGGCTTTCTTACCTTTGTTGCTTACCTGGCTTCCTTGGACTTGGCTTTCGTTTTCTGGACTTCTTGTGGATCACGCTTGGATTCGGCTGCATCGGCTTTTCTGCTCATCACGGCTCCTGACCCCGGACTGAACTACGGACTTCCTCTGGATCACGTTTTTCTTTTTCCCTTTGGTTCGGACGGCTCTTCCCGGCTTCAGACCTTCTTCTGCAACGGATCTCTTTTGGGCCTCCCTGATTGCACCTCTACACGGGTAATCTCACTCTCCAGTTGGTGGCTGCCATCTGATTACCTGGGGCCCATCTACAATACACTCTCCAGGTGGAGACTGGCGATGAACATCTAGATCTATCCCGCAGGGTGGGTCCTTTGCCTACGTGAGTCCCGGAACCCGTTCAGGTTCACCATCCCTTTCATCAGATCCCCGGTAAGACTCTGATTGTCTTCGGATTATTGTATGTAGTATCCTGTCTGCTTGGTATCTAACCATTGCCTTTTTTCACAGCTGCCTTGGGGTTCCTAGTACTTCGGTTCCGGCTTCGGATTATCTCCACCTGTGGCCTCAAGGGTTGCACAGGGAGTGATTTAGTGATTCTCCCTGTGCGGCACTTGGGGACGGAGGTCTTCTATATCTTCACGACTCTCAACACAAGACACTTCTTTGTAGAGAGTAGACCAATGTATTGTTATAAGGCAGAGTACCTCAAGGTTCTGGAAAGTACAGAGACAAAGAGGAACAGGAACCTAGGTAATCCAAGCACTGGGATGAGTTGGCCGCGCGGAGCAATGAAGAGGAAACCTATGAAAGAGACAAAGGACTTATACAATGGGCCCAGTCACTGCTGACAACAATGTATAAAAATCAACAATGGACTATACTCTGTATCTTGGGCAGCCACAGAAGACGAAGTGTGTGATGTGCACCGGATGTGGGAGATTCAAACCTGCATCGCTGATCCAGTGGGAGAGAACTCCAAAGACGCTGGCAGCCTTCCGTGTCTGATTATTGGGAGGTCTGCAGGAGCTAACTGGTGCACAGCAGTGTCGAGAGGAGGAAGGAATGCAGATGGCAACCAGGAAGCCCCAGCAATGTGCCGAAACCGCCAACAAGGTAAAGGGTGGCACGGAGACCCGGAGGGGACGTGGGGCCAATTACCAAGATAGTGCATGCAGTTGTCTTTAGGCCCCTTTGCGACCATAATGCTTGGGTGGCATGGCAGAGCAGAGGCAGAAAGCCTACAAACCTTCTCCTCCTCATTGCAGTGGTGGAACGAAGAACGTTGACCACCAGGGACGGGTCGAGGACCCCAAGTACCATAAAGAGAACTTGAGAGGCAGAGTGCCTCAGCAATGGCGGGGATAAACCCACTAACAGGCAAAGGAGCATCAGGGACCCTAAACAAGATATGAGTCATCTTTCTCATGGCAGTACTTGGCAGGGGAGTGAACCAAGTGGGTCAGTTCAAAGAAGAAGAGAAACCAGGGTCTGGGACACAGAGCAAGAAAGTAATACGAGTCATCTTCCTTGTGGCAGTACTTGGCAGGGAAGTGGACCAAGTGGGCCAGGTCAAAGAAGAAGAGAAGTCCCAGTTGCAGACCCTCCAAACACTCAAGAGTTGGCTGTTGTGACGCCTAATGAAAAGAAGACATGGGGAAGGGAGTTATTCCCCCTGGTTGTGAGGAACTGACAGGCAGATACCAGGATCAGGGAGTCATTCTCCTGGTAGCCCGGACCAAAGGCCTGGGGACGGGAGTAATTCCCCCGGCCTATCTGAGACTGGACGTCTAGAGAAGGGAGACATTCTCCTAGCCCATCAAGAAAGTATTGTGTGGAACTTTACTACCAAGGGAAGGGAGTCATTCCCCCTGGCAACGTGTGAGACACACGAATGTTCTAAGATTTGGCAACTGAGTGTTGGGGTGGGACCAAGCCTGATTTGTATATGGTCTTTCCCCTTCTGTACTGGCTTGGCAGGGTTGGAAAATGATGGTCTGGAGGGTTGCCCAGACCTCTGCCTGTGGTTATGATTTATTCAAAACCTTCCAGCCATCAACTTTTCGTTTTACTCCACAAGCCAGCCAGGAACCATAACCTAGGAGAAGGGAGTCATTCTCCGGGGACAGAACAGTACTGCTCTATTCTTTAGTTTCTAGTGTAGGGGACAGAAGTAAGGTTTTCTTGACACAGGACGGTGGACATTTTTGAGTTGACAGACATCCTGACAGACATGTTATCTTTAGTTGAGGCAGAGAAACCTAGGAATAGGGACAGACAGGTTTTCTCTTGTTTTCTTGGTTAAATAAAAGTCTTTAGACCTAAACATGGCACCTTTGTGTCAGCCTCCTTCTTCTGCACCTTTACAATACCCAATATAAGATGTCAAACACCATAGGCTGTACCTCTCCATCATGGCTGAGTTTGTACCCCAACTTTCAGTTAGAATTGAGATTTGGCACCTACAACACCAGGATGTGCAGTTGCAGTACCGGTCTGCTCCAACAAACTGGTGGACTACCTGTAACTTGCAACAGTAGAAGTTTCAAAGAGGTGCAATCAAATTGAATGAGCAGTCAAGACGGTGAGAATAGTTCAGAGTCAGGACAGAATTGTGTATTTGCCAAGAATAACTAATTCTCTGTGGTACAAGGGTTTATCTTCCAAGAGCACTGGAAGAGAGAATTATAGGTTTAACGCATAGGCAACATGACAAGTATGGTTTCCTCTCTTGGAAGAAGAAAAGATGGAGACCCTGGGCATGCCTCATGTTTCAAGTGACTGTAGATTCCAGTTGACTGCCACCCATTGCTACTCCCCAATGAAGATTCACCCCTGAACAAAGAACGATCATGGATTTTTGGAACTCTACCAATGGGTCAACGCTTCATCGTCGTTCTTGGCGAACACTACACTGCCAATATGCTGAAGTAGAAATAACGGTGTCCACAGCGCTGTCTGGAATAATTCTGTTATTAGAAAATATATTTGCTACACATGGTATACCAAAGTCTCTCAGATCCGAACAAGGGCCCCTGTTTCAGTGGAGATAATTTCATGGATTCCTATGAAAGGTAGGGATTGAGTGTAAGTGAATCACTCTCTGTTAGCCACTGGCCAATGGGGACATCAAACATTTTATGTGTACATTAAAAAACATATTCAGAATGTCCTCTGAGTTGTGGGACAACTTGTATACAGCTCTATATATTACGTTCTCAGGTTAAACAACAGCACTACCCAAGCTTCAAAAAGCCCTTATAAAGCGCCAAATTCAGGGCAGAAACCTGCTTGCCCATCAAGAGTGTTCACTTCCAATGAACCAGCTGAAGTATATAGAAGCTAGCAGAAGGCCAATCAGAAGATGAGTCACCAAAAAGGAAACCCGCCTAGTTCCATCAATGTTGGACACCAGGTACTGGTCATGCACCGCTAACCTGAACATAAATGAAAAGAAGTGGTATCCAAAGAACGAGGGTGACTGCCAGAAAAGGCTGACCCACATCAGTGGGAACTGTGAGAAACCAGAAGGTGTCTCACTCACTAGTCCCCAGGAATCTGCCATCCAGGTGGCCAGGATATGGCCATCGCTTTTAGATCCAGTTCCTGGGGGTGGACCAGTGCAGGAGGATCACCTGGGTGAGGGGTCTTCGGGGACTGGGAGTGGGTCAACGGATGGTGAGATGTGGTATACCCTTCCCTGTAACACCTTTACCCCATCCTATTAGATAGGATACATAGGAACTCTATGCCCTCCCCCTTTTCCTACACAAACACTTTCACACGAACAGCCCGCTCTGGGCCGAAAACAGACTAAAACCTCAGCAGTATACCTGATGTGTCCCAACAGAATGGTCAGGTGAGGTCAGGCAATTACTGACCATCACTCACACCTGACTTCCATTAAGCTGCCCCACATCGATTAAAGGGGGAGCATGAGAGCAGACTCTGAGCGAGGCAAAGCACATGAGGAAACAGCAGTTTTGAGATGGCAGCTGAATGCGAGAAGAAAGACGGCAAACCAGGAGGGGATCAGAAGGAGGGAAGTTCCCTTGACCTTTCCAACAGGAAACCGTTACTTTCAAAAGCCCTCGAGATTGGAAAGCGTAAGGCCAGGAAACCAGGCTGAAGAATCCTGTATTGTGTGTCGTAGATACCCGGTGCCCTCCCGCGTCACTAATCAAGGCGGGGATAAGCAGCAGCCGCATTGGTGCCATCCTTGGCTCCAAGAACAAAGCAGCGTCAGTGTAATCAACACAGCCGGTGAGTTGGGGAGACCGATACAAGACTGGTCTGTGTAGAAGCCAAGGTTGCAAGCAGCAACATTGTATGGCGAGTGCTAGAATGAACATTGTTAAAACGTGTATGATAAAAGACGCCAGTAAAGTTGAAGTAAAATTGAACTGTTGATGAGTGTTTGAACTTTGAAGAGACTTTGATATGATATATTTGACAGAGTGGTCTGGCACCGTGTGGGTGCTCAATAGAAGATCTCTATAAGATATCCAGCTGAGAAGTACAGAAGTGAAAGTTAAAAGGTTATATTAAGAAGAGAACAGAAAATTGTGAATCGAAGTGGTCCTGCGACGGGTCAAGCCAAAATCCTGCACACAGTTGAAAGTCTTCGATTTTGATACAGTAAACAAAGTTTTGAAAAAGAGATCAATTTGGCCCGAGCCCGACAGAGGGAGACCAATTGAAGGTTTTGTGATAAACTGGGTCTAAGCCCGGTGGAGGGGCACCCGGGGTGAACAATGAATCACCAGAGAAGTTGTCTATATGAGAATCCTGAAGAGGAAGGAACTTTGATATGATATGGCATTTATAACGCGCCTATACACAAGTGTTTCAAGGCGTGACAGGGCAAGGCAGGGGAACAGAAGGAAGACCGAGACACTAATCTTACTAGGCCAGGTGACATTGAGATTGCACAAGTGCAGGGGAGGGTGGGGAAGGGGAAAAGTGCGAGGGGAAGTGCAGTACATAGTACAGTTCATAGGATAAACAGTAAACAGAAAACAGAAAACAATAAATAAGAACAATAAATAAGAAGTGCGGCCAGTTGGTACAAGCACAAGGCTAAGTGTAGACATAAGGTGTCAAGTGCAGGTAGGGGGCTGTAGGGATACAGAAACAGCCCCAGAGTGCAAGGGTTGCCAGGGTGCAGTGCAGGTGTGCAACTGGCGGGCAGGGGACCTGGACTCGAGAAAAAAGGGTAGCCAGGTGACCAGTGCAGTAACAGTTTCAGCCAGGAGTTCAGCAGGGGAGAGGAGGAGAGGAAGCAGAAGCAAAGATGAAGGTCTTGAGGGGCTTTTAATGTTTGTTTGTCACATCAGGCCTTCAGAAATAAGAGACTTTAAATGGAAAAGAGACTTTGGCACAGAAGGTCCTGATACTGAGATTTTGAACTGCATCCTCGTGCTAGATAAGCCAGGGTAGGTGCTAAACTCGATTGTTCAGCCTTGTCCCATGCTGAAAATGTGGGACAGGGAAGCAAACGGCTCAACTAACCTGACATAACATTTCTTGAACACTTTTCTTTTGCATAGCATTGTTTCCCACATCATTTGTATTTAGAAGGATTAGCAATAGATGTATTAGTATAGGTCCTTTTATTTTGACCACACTCTACTAGGACTGCATTATTATTTTTTGATGGTCGCAGCTTTCTACCATCTTTAGATTTAGGATTAGATAGGAGGCCTTTTTCAAACCCAATTGAAGTTCAATAAACACCCTTGAACTGTGATCACCTGTGTCTGTCTTCACTATTTGATACCATCCCCTCCTTACAGTAATCAAATCAGTTCCAAGTGATCAAGGAAAAACAGAACAATGATGTGGAAAGCCTAGATGCCCAGGCTGATGATGGAGGAACCAATAAGAGTAAGAGGGAAGTTCAGATTGGGAGGCGACACAATGTGCACTGCTGTGAGAAACCTGAAGGTCTCTCACTCACTAGTCCCCAGAGATCTGTCATCCAGGTGGGTACGACACTGCCATCGCTATTGTATCCAGTTCCTGTACGTGGACCAGTGCAGGAGGATCACCTGGATTAGGTTTCTTCGGGAGTGGAATTGGGACACCAAAGGGTGAGACGCGGTACCCACTTCTTTATGACACCTTTTCCCCATCCTGCCTAGTAGGATATTTAGAAACGTTAACCCCCCTCCCCTTTTCCAACATGAACACTTTCTCACAGCGTGAGCAACAACAAGACCAGAGCCGTTTACCTGACGATTCCCAACACAAGGGTCAGGCAGAGTCAGGCAATTCGCCACAACTACACACACCTGACTGCCCTTTCCCTTCCCCATAGGGATAAAAGGCAGAGCACGAGAGCGCACTCTGAGCAAGACCGAACGCATGAGGAAGCAGCTACTCCAGGATGGCAATTGAAATGGAGGAGAAAGGCGGTGAGACCTGAATGGACGTCAAGGAGGAAGTTGCCCTTGCCCTTTTTAAACCAGGCGTGCAAAGCCTCCAACAAAGGAAACCTAAGACCGGGAATCGCAGCTGGCGAATGGTGCAACGGATGTCAGCGGTACATGGAACCCTCCCACACTGATTGCCAGGGCAGGGAGACGCAGTTGCCATAGTGGTACCGTCCTTGAGACCAGCGGCAAAAGAAACGGCAACGAGTTCAGCACAGCCGGTGAGTCTGAAGAACCTGATAGGGGACCGGACTGTGTTAGGCTCAACTTTGCAGTGGCAACATTAAGAAGATTAACAGACAGAGGTCTTTGTTGTGAACAAACTTGGTACCAGAGATAGAGTGGTCCGGCGCCACGTGGGCCCTCATCTGAAGGTCTCTAGCAGGTACCCCTCCCCTGAAGCAAGAGAAAATGGAATTACAAAAGTATTGAAACAACAAGTACCAGAAGGCCCTAAGTTAGGCCGGCGTGAAGTGTCAAGGTGGTCATACAAGGGTGAAGCCAAACCCCTTGTAGAATCGAAAGTCCTTGACACGTTACAGAAGTTTTGACGATAGTGAAATTGTGAACCCGATTGAGGGAATTGCGAAACAGGCGTTTGCGCCCGCCTGAGGGTAATGCTGTGCAAACTGTGTTTTTGTGAAGCCCGCACTTGCCAAAGGCTAACAGAGTGACCCGGCCAGACGTGATCACTCTTTGGAAGTCTCTGTTCAAAATTGGCAAATGCTTTGGAAGGTCTGAGCCCAGACGAGGGTGGCCTAACTTAAACATTGTGAGGTTGTTTAAAAAGCCATTGAGACTTTGAACATTATAAATGAAGAGGTTGTGATTGAAAGACGATAGTAAACCCGACTGAGGGACGTCAAGTGAAAAGCAAAGGGAAGGGAATCCCACTCTGTGAAGAAGCTAAGTGAACTACATTGTGACGACAAGTATGTACTCGACTGAGGGATGTCCACAGTGATTGGTTGGTCTGAGTCCGACTGAGGGAGGCTGACGGCTGAGAGAAGGATTGGAGCCCGGCTGAGGGGGATCCAAGGGTGAAGTGTAATCTCCCCATGTGAAGGTTAGCAGAAGGAACTTTTGTTTTTATGTTTTGGCATATAAGGCTCTCTGAAGCAAGAGACTTTGCATGAGAAGAGACTTGGGCACAGAAGGCCCAGATATAGAGAAAAGGAACTGTAAGCTTGTGCCAGAGAAGCCCAGGAGTGTGCTGTGCTTAATAGTCCCGCCTCGTCCCATGCTAAAAACGTGGGGGAGGGAGACCCCGATCGTAACATCCTGACGGATCATTTTGTGAACACTTCTTTATTTGCTTGTGAACATTATCCCACACTTTTTTATAGCATAGCGGTAAGGATTGGCAATAGTTTTTTTTAGTATATGCCTTTTTTATTTTACTAGACTCTACCAGGACTGTATTATTACTATTTAATGGTCGTAGCTTGCTCCCATCTTAGATATAGGTTTAGATTAGGTGCTTATATCATCCATTTTACAGTTTAATAAACACCCTTGAACTGTGATTACTTGTGTCTGTCTTACTTTGATACCATGCCTTCCTTACACTGTCCACCAAAAAATGCACCACTACCTGTTGGTCCAGCAACACCCTGCCCTTTGTGTGTTTGAACAGACAGAGGCCAGTGAGGCTTTATGACTGGGTGCTAGGTGGATGAACCCAAATGAAGGAGAAACCGAGCCTTGCAAATTTACTATGTCATTGTTAATATATTTTGGAGAGGGATGTTACGCGGCCATACGCTGGAGCACATGGAGTGCACATCACAGTCCAGCAGGTCAGAGTACATGTTGTGCATGTGATGATGCTGGCCGCCTGATTAGGCTACAGGTGCAAAGCCGGCCTCCGAGCTGAGCACTGGTAATACCTGTTTGTCACATTGTTCCCCCTTTTTTTGATCGACTAGATATTGAGCTCACAATTAATAAACATAACAATTCACGAGCATCTGGTCCGTACAGTATGACGAATGGTATTATCAAGAGCAACCCTGTACTTTGGCCCGATATCTTTTATCATCTGTTTTCCCACATTGTTAGGGACTCTATTTGCCTGACTTCTTGGACCTCCTCAATACTCATCACAATCTTCAAAAAAGGTAACAGAGAAAACACCTCTAGTTACCGACTTATTTCGTCGATCGACCCAACATCTAAAATCTTTGCAATACTCTTGCTCAGAGAATTGACATTGTGGGCTGAGGGGGCCAATCTCCTGAGCCCCTTACAAACTGGCCTCAGGAGAGGTAGTGATACAGTAGTGAGTCGAATTGCCCTGACTGCCTGTTTGTCTGACATCAGGCCTCCTTCGGGCGATCACTCTTTGTGGCAACAATCAATTTATCCTCATCTTTTGACAAAGTTAACATTTCTATGCTGTGGTCTAAGTTGTCTTGTTGGGGGAGCGATCAAGGCTTACCTCGCCTGATCCAACTGCTTTACTCTAACAATTAGACCAAAGTTAGACTAAATATGCTGGGTGAACTATCGAGAAACATCAATTTGAATAGGGGTGTACGCCAAGGGTGCGTGTTAGCTCCCATTCTGTTCAATTTATACCTAGCTGACCTCTAGGCTAAAAGCAGAGAGTCGGGAGGTTATTTTCCCATGTCCGGGTCCGAAAGTGAGTTCATTGCTTATGCAGATGATTTAATATTAATGGACTACACACCAGCAGGATTACAGCAGCAGCTCGAAGGTTTAGAAAAGTATCTGAATGCAAATCACTTGCAGGTTAGCCCCAGGAAATCCTACGTTATGGTCAGTACAACACACAGGAAAAACAGGAACTTCACGTGGAAATAAACAATACTCCAATCCAGAGATTCAAATCAATCTGCTATCTGGGTTTTATAATATCGGTAAAAAAACATCATGATCAACTTAGAGCACGATTGGACAAAATAATTTGCTCATGTACCTCACTCCTGAAGGCCATAAAGAGCAAACTGGTGGCTACTCTTTAATCCCATTTATTGAGCTCTATAAATCCAAGGTGTCACCTATCATTTTGTATGGTTGTGAACTGTTAAATATCAATGATAGGTCATTTTTTGATGTCCTTGACTCTAAAATTTTGAAACAAGCCCTGGGGCTCCCAATCTCAGTTCCAATTAGTGTCATTAAATTGGAACTGAGATTGACGTCCTGGTGGTCATAGTAGACAAGGAGGAGCCTCTCCTTACTCAGTAATTTGGAGCACTCAGGCAAATCCCCCCTTGGGTTTTACTTGATGGCATTACTCTCAGTGCAATCCAACTCTTATTTAAAGAAATTTAAGAGGTGATATAACAGGATGAGGTAGGATGTGGATTTGAATGGTCTAGAGCCTGATGGCGTGCTGAAAAAGAAAGTTAAAAGCTGAGAAAGAGCAATGGATCTGCAAGATCTTGACAGATTGAAACTCTATTCTGGTAAGGAGCGTCTTTATCTTCCCTTAAACGATCCAACATTATATCTAGTCAAATTCCCATCTTCAATATTTCCACTTTGGAGTTCATTGGCCCTAAGCTTATTATCTCTAATGAAATGAAAACCTGTAGAGTGTGTGACACAGGTTCTGTTGAGACTTTATTCCACCTTGTGCTCTGCTGCCCATTTTTTGGGGATTTGAGAATTGGAAGTTTTGGGAGATTTGTCCGCTCAATGCCTCAGATTCTCATGACCTATGGTGCAGGTTTATGACTAGTTATCAAGACTCATTTATTATTGCTTTGGTCAGGATGTTAATGGTTATATTCTCAGAGTTGACCTAGGTATCAGAAGAAGGTATAAGGGACTTGGTTGGTATAGATGATGCCTAAAGGAGGAACTGGGAAGATGGATGTCACTGAACTGGTTGAAACTTAATGGAAGTAAAACCGAGGTTCTAGTTGTGGGCACCTCTAGTCCTCAACTATTCTGGACGGCAGACTTCTGCCCCCCATCCCTCGGTCCTCTTCCGATACCAGTCTCGTCTATGTGGAATCTTGGTGTGCGGATCTCAGCCACACTGACCATGGATGAACAGGTCAGTGCGGTATGTAAATCTGGCCATTTTAAACTTGGGATTCTCTGAAAGGTTTTCCCCTTCATGCCGACAGTAAGCCAGGCACCAGTGGTTTCTGCTTTGGTCCTGAGTGTTCTAGATTACTGCAATTCACTCTATTTCGCTCAACCCGGTTATTTGATTGGGCGGCTGCAGCTGCTTCAAAATGCTGCAGCCAGATCTTTCATCCGCCCATTTGGTGTGCATATGACCCCTCTGTTGAAGCAATTGCACTGGCTCCCTGTTGCTCATCGGATTATGTTCAAATACATGTGCATAGTGCTTAGAGCCTTTTATGGTACGGGAGCCCAGTTCTTGCAAGTCAAATTCCCCCGCTACCTACCCACTCGTGCCCTCTGTTGCCAAGCAGCTCTTTGGGTGCTGGTGCCCCATTTCAGGCTGGCCCACAAAGGCACCCGCGCTTTTTCGGTTGCTGCCGCTAAAATGTGGAACAACCTGCCCTTCTCCCTGCGGGAGACTACTGACCACTTCACTTTCCCGCGCACTTTCCGGGCGTACGTGCGCTCTACAAATAACATTAACATAACATAAAGGAGGAGTTTTTTGCAGTACTCAAGTAGTAGATCAGTAAATGTATCACAGATTTGAAACCACTAAGGAAGTGCTCTTTTTTATGTATTCTATTTTTAGCTTTCTTTTTGTTTTATGTATATGAGATATTTATGTGTAAAAAAACATGCTTGTGTAAATGTACTTTTTGTACTGAAAAACACAATAAAATAAAAAAATACAGAATGTAAATATTTTGACAGTGTTTAAAGTGGTTGACAGCTCCCAGTTCATTATGCACAGGCCATCACTTAGTCTGCCATGCGCAGTGCTCTCACTGCGCATAGCAGACTCATTTCCTGCTGCCTGCAGGGACAGAAGTCCTGCAGATCCTGATTTGGGGCACTGTCCCAGGTGGGGTCCTGCTGGCAGTTGGGGTAAAAGGAGGCATAGCCCATAGGAAGCCATGAGGGTGTATATTTAGACGCTTTGCTCACATTTTCCTATAGGCTGGACTGAGGTGGGACTCAGGGAAGGAAGGATCAATCAACTTTCCTTCCTATGTCTTCTTGCTGTGCGGGCCATGGGGACTCCAAGATCACTTTCCATGGCAGACTGTGGGACCAGGAAAAGGCAGCAGAGTAAGGAATATGTACAAATAAAACACTGTGTGCATAGGTGGGTGTTGTGTGAATGTGTGTGTGTGCATGTGAGTGTGTGCATGTTTATGTGTGCATGCATATGTGCATTCATGTGAAGGTAATGTTTATGTTTATATGCATGCGGGTATAGGGGAGGGTGATACTTATGGAGGGCGAGGGAGTAGGGAGTGCCGTGGAGGGGCATGTAATGTGTATTTTCAAGGTAACACAGGTATATTTTGGCCATGGGCAGTGTGAGAAATCTGAGGGCGTTCTCACATTTAACCCGCTTAAGACCCCCCCCCCCATGTAACAAAGAGAAGGGCAAGACTGCCAGGTTCTGACCCTGGGAGTGAGTCTGCAAAGGGGTACTACAGGGTTGGAGGGTCATTGAAGAACAGGGGTGGGATGTCCGAGGGTGAGACATGGTATCCCTCATTTCCTAGTTCTGATCTATCCTATCTCCCCTCTGCTGTCATAGGATATTGTCATACAGGTCCTATACTGCCCCAGAACCTTCCCTCAGACCCTAACATTGAGAAGATGAAGAGAAAGCTAACAACAATACAACTTTCCTATGCTAAGAACACCCCAGGACCAGAAACATGGTATTTTCCTTTCCTTCATAATGACTTACCCAACCCTCCCTCAGCCTTTATAGGAATTTATAAGACACACCATCTTCACTTCTCTAAATATCACTCCAGTACTGTGACGAAGAAGAGGGAGTCAGGAAAAATGCAGACTTCCTATATGAAAAACCCGTATGGTACTGGGACGAAGAAGATGCAAACACCAGCATACCCTCATACTGAATTAATTCATAAATCATACTGAATCTGCTCTTTTGATGGCTACAAATTTGATCCTCCCTCCACGCTATTCTAAACTCTTCTCTCTTCTTCTTCTGTTAGACTTGTCGGCTGCTTTTGACACAGTCGACCATTCTAGTCTTCTTTCACCTCTTGCCGGCCTTGGTTTTCAAGGCTCTGTCCTTGACTGGTTTAACTCATATCTTTCTGGTCGCATCTTCTCAGTTTCTTGGGCTGGGCACACCTCCTCTATTCTGCCTTTGTCACAGGGTGTCCGCCAAGGCTCTGTCCTTGGTCCCCTTCTCTTTTTCCCTCTACACTTGTCATGCCCACACGTTTGTTGACCCCTCCATGTGCTACTTCCCGACCATGTCCCAGACTGGGTACTAGTCCTCGCGTACAACCACGCCCCACTCCCACTTACAAGATTAGATCTCCCGCTGGTGGATGGAGTTGGGGAAGCCATCAGAGAATACGTCAGGTGAGGGGCCATTGCTTCTATCACAAATGGCGGCTCCCCTGGCGTATGTACACACTACAGAGTCGGGCCACCTCTGGCAGACAACTTCTATGGGCGCCAAACCTGCACGATACCCGGAACGTCACCAGGCTATAGGATATGGCTCCCGCCGCCCGCACTTAAAAACAACAGACGGCCTCACCTGTTCATCACAGCACAGCATCGCGGGTCGCTGTGACAACGGGCGCGCCCCTTTTGATAACAGCGTCTCCATTGGACATTGGATCCAGCAACACCCAAGCTTCTACCAACCAACGTAATGATCACGTGATGCGTAACACGTCCCTAGAAACCATGTGATATGTCTCCCAGTATATAATGCACTCCAGCTTGCTACACGGCGCTTCTCAGCTGTTCGCTTACGCCGTTTGGGAGCTCGCTCTTCGTTCTTGTTGCTTTGACCTACTGTTTGACCTTGGATTAGGTATTAAGGACTCCTTTTGCTACTCCCTTTTGGTACTTTGCTTGGACTTTTTTGGTTTCTTGGATACTGACCACGGACTGCCTCTTGCATAAGCTTCAGTTACCTCCTTTGGCAAATACATACCCAGACTTGCTCCTGACATCCTTGTGCTCCTATTTTCTAATCTTCAGGAGCATTCTACTCAGGTGTTCCAGTGTGGCATTTCCTCTCTCCTCCAGCTGGCTTCCCTGATCTCAGCCCACTGAGGGAACAGGCATTACCCCACCATTCCGGCCTTTCCACCTAGTGGTTCCTGGTAGGTGACACTTCTGTTTCTTGAGATTCTGCATTGTATTGCCCTACGTGATCTTGACCTTACCTATCCCTTTTTCCCCTACAGCAGTCATCTGGACCACGTGGGTATCCTGTTTCTCCACCTGTGGCCCTAATCCTCGAACAGCAAGTGACTATTTTCTTGCCGTTGGTTGCTTAGGGACGGAGGTATTGTTGTTCCTTGCGACTATCAAGTCTTGACAGACTGAGAAGCCTTTATTGTCGCTCGGAACATGGATCCCTCAGTTTCAGACCCAGTGACTACACTCGTCCATGCCATTTCGGTACTGTGGGCAGACATGGCTGCCGCCACAGTGGAAATTCACCAACGCCTTGATACCATTCAGAGCGAACGCCATGCCTTACCCACTGATCCTGAGTTTGGGGATCCTGAACCTACACCCAGCATTTCTCAAAATCCACCACCTGCACCCACCGAAGTCATTGTCCCTACCCCATTCCCATCGGCTGCCCCCGAGAAGTTCCATGGAGATCCCCGTAAGTTCCGAACATTTCTTAATCAATGTAAGCTCCACTTCTTGTGTAGACCTCAGGCCTTTCCCGACTCAACAACCAAAGCAGCCTTTACATTGTCACATTTGAGCGGGATTGTCGCTACCTGGGCTAATCCTCTGTTAGAAGAGGATAGTCCAGCCTTGCATGATTTCGATCTACTCATTTCAGAAATGACCAAAAGTATTCGATACCAGACACAAAGCGCAGTCAAGTGATCTGGAATTACTAAATCTAACCCAGGGGAAAGCATCACTCATTGATTACATCACCCAATACAATCAATTGGCTGTGGAGACTTCCTGGCCCGAAAACAAGAAGGTGGTTGTATTCTACAAGGGTTTGAGTGATGCAATGAAAGATGCTTTGGCCGTGGTCGCATCACTGCCCTCACAATATCAAGATCTCGTCGATTTGGCCCTCCAGGTTGACGCCAGACGTGCTGAAAGAAAAACAGAGGCGAGTTTTTTCTTCAGGCAGGCCGGTTGTACCCGAGCCTCCAGCAGAACCAATGCAGATAGAGGGAGTTCGTAGTCCGATCACGTGTGCATAGAGAGAGATCGTAGAAGGACAGAGAACGCCTGTTTCTATTGCGGCCTTAATGGCCACTATGTCAGGGAATGTCCAAGACACCCCCGACTCCAGCCTCCAGGTTTTCGGAAAGCTTGCCCTTAACCATGGGGGCACGGGCGAGCTGTGACCAGACCCCTAACACGACCATACCTATGAATATAACAAACAAACCCATTATGGTTCCGGCTGTTCTGTCCTATTCCCCCGACATGGCTCACACGGTGCGTATCGTTATTGACTCAGGTGCCACAGGGAATTACATAGACAATGAATTAGCTGTTTCCTTGAATCTCCCTTTGCAATCCAAAACCCGACCGGAACCAGTGCAAGAGGTGGATGGCGCGGCCTTTATATCAGGACCTATTCACCAACAAACAGCTCCCTTATGTTTGACACTTCAAGATACCCACAAAGAGCTAGTTACTTTTGACCTAATAGCCACACCACAATTCGGCATCATTCTAGGAATACCTTGGCTTCGGCTTCATAACCCTATGATTGATTGGGCTTCCGGCAATCTGTTTTTTGAATCAACATACTGCCAATCCACGTGTCTCACTCCCCTGAGTAGTGATGCTTTGCCTTCCCAATTGTTAGGTGCAGTAGCACAACTCACATTGGAAGAGGTTCCTTCCATGGACATTGATACTCAACAACACATAGTGGGTTCTTTGGTTTCCGGGATTCCTGCAGAATATATTGAATACCATGATGTCTTTGATAAGGTCTTCTTTCTATTTCATTGTTTTGGTTTGTTTGTCTAATTGCTCATCCTATTGTACCGTTGATTATCTCTTGAGAAGCGTTTAGGCATTAAGCATTATATAAATATAATAAAAATATAAATACAAAATACTAGTGCCAATGCTGCATTGCTGGACCTAGGTATTCTGGAGGGTGTAGTGTTGCAACTTGATCCTGAAGGAACAAGGGCCCCCTCCATGGTATGAACAATGGGTGATGCAGTGCAGCACTGTGCTGTCTTCTGTGAAAATGTTTTCTCTCACACATTCTGGTGAAATTGTTTAGGCCATTGCCTTCTCTAGGGTATTTGATTGAAAAAGGTCCTAGACAGGAAAGAGCAAACCCGATATGATATGATATGGCATTTATAACGCGCCTATACACAAGTGTTTCAAGGCGCAACGAGGCAAGGGAGGGGGAGCAGAGGGAAGACAGACAACGATCCTACTAGGCCAGGTGTCATTCAGATTGTGCAAGTGCATGGGAAGGGGAGGGAGGAGAAGTGCGGGGGCAGGGGGAGAGGACAGTGCAGTACATGGGATAAGAATAAATAACAATAGGTAAAGGTACGGCCAGCAGGTGGCAAGTGCAAGGGTAAGTGCAGACAACAGGTGTCAAGTGCTGGTAGTGGGACTGTAGGGATACAGAAACAGTCCCCAAGTGCGGGGGTTGCCAGGAAGGCAGTGCAGGAGTGCAACTGGCAGGGGAGGGGATCTGGGCCCGAGATCAGAGCGTGGCCAGGTAACAAGTGAAGTATCAGGTGTCAGCCAGGAAGTCAGCAGGGGAGAGGAGGAGAAAAAGCAGAAGCAAAGAGAAAGGTTTTGAGGTGCTTCCGGAACCGAAGATGATTCTCTTCAAGTTTCACGGAGGCAGGGAGGCTGTTCCAGAGGGAGGCCCCGGCTGAGGAAAGAGATCTACCCCCAACTCGTTGCTTGGAGAAGTGACTGACCCTGAGGGAGTTGGAGGCAGATGAGCGAATAGCTTGAGAAGGAAGGTATTTAGGAAGAGAGAGTTGAAGGTATTGAGGCCCCAGGCCCCAGAAGGCCTTGTGGACGATGCAGAGGGTTTTGAACTTAATCCTCGCAGCCACTGGGAGCAAGTGCAGAGATTTCAGTCCTGGAGAGATACGATCCCTGGGCTTGAGGCCAAGGACAAGTCTTGAAGTCCTGTTCTGGATAAGTTGCAAAGGGCGGTGTCAGGATCGCCTATGCGGGCTTGCCCTCGTAGTGTAGCCGATGAATTCTACCCTACAAAATAACCCTGTGTGTGATTACAATGAAACCAACACCAGGGATCGATTGTTTGGAAGAATGGACCCAAACGCGTGGCAGAAGACTCCCTAAACCGGAAAGGAAAAGATTGGTTCACAAGAATCTTACTTCTTTCCTAAGCAAAAATGTAACAACTAAATAAATCTAATACCTTAATGTAGATACTCAAAGACCCCAAGGGAAGAAGCTTGAAAACAGTATCCCAGAATGGGAGCCCTGGAACTCTGATTCTAAGCACAAGAGGAAACACAATGGAAAAACTTCTAAATACTCACAAGTGACCAAAGCATGAAGGAAAAGCAAAACAGGACAGACACTTCTTACCATAGGTGGTTCAGGAGACCAAATAGAGGCAGGACAAGTGCTCCAAAATAAGACTGTAAGGTACAACAGGCCTGGGACTATTCCCGACGGCACGCAAACGCCTAGGGAGAGGAAGTCCCACAAGAACACACGACGAAACGAGGACGCTTCCCCCTTTCTTCCCAGGGTACAAATGGCAGTCTCTAGTCCATACCGAAGAAAGGCGAGGAGGGGTACCCACAGTCTTATGCAGGAGAGCACTTGCGTTGATATTGGTCCGTGGTGGTTTAGTGGTCTGGAAGTTTCCGTATCACAGTACGAGAGAAAGACAATCGGGAGGCGAAGGCAAACCGTTAAGCAGTCCGGGTCGGCAACGTGCAGGAAGCAAACAGCGTTGAAATTGAGAGGCGAAGGCAATCCGTTAAGCAGTCCGGGTCGGCAACGTGCAGGAAGCAAACAGAATTGAAATCGTGAGGCGAAGGCAATCCACTAATCAGTCCAGGTGAGAACAGGGATCAGGGAGGGCGACGAAGAGGTAGGTTTGAAGCGGGAATAGACACACAGGTAGTAGGAAGAAGGCACAGAAGAGGAAGGGGAAATGGTGGGTACGGAGATGGCAAGGAATAAGTCTCTTACTAGACTTTCACACCGGCAATAATCACAAAGTAGGCAACTTGACAGCAAGAACAAAACATAGTTCGCAACTAATCAGAAACAATGAGTGTCGGGAGAGGAGGAGTTTTATGAAGTTACGGTCAGATGATCGTAATGTGCGTCTGACGTCGGATGCATCGGCGTCTCGCACTCAATTTCCATGGCAACCGTCACCGGGAAGAGAAAGAGGTGTACTTTCGTATTGGCCGGGGTCTGCAAGATGTTCCTTTCTCCCTAAAAGGGGTTTTATGCTTTGGCGTCTGTGAGCGCGTGTGTGTACTTCGTACCCTGGAACGTCCATACTGTCTCTGACAATACGGAGACAGTATCGACCTCCCTTGATTCCTGACAGTACCCCACCTCAAAGAATGCTTCCCCCGACGGGATGACCAGAAATCCTGCAAACCCTCCGGGGCGTAAATATGAGCCAAAGGTTCCCATGTTCGATCTTCGGGACCATAGCCCTTCCAATCCGCTAGAAACAGGCGTACCCCCCGAGAGACCTTGGTGTCTAAAATTTGCTGCACCTCATATTCATCTGAGCCCTTCACTGGCAAGGGGCGTCTGGTAGACATCCACTGAGAACCCTCCTGGACAGGTTTCAGTAGAGAAACATGGAACACAGAGTGGATTTTCCAGGTGGCTGGGAGTTGTAATCGAACAGCCACTGGATTGATCACTTCCAAGATAGTGAAGGGTCCTGGGAAACGAGGTAACAGAGAACTACGACCGGGTAGGCGTAAGTTCTTTGCAGATAACCATACTTGCATACCCTTAGAATAGGCTGGCGAATCCAATCGATGGGCATCTGCGTGTTTCTTGGTACGGTGTTGAGCCTCCAAAAGATGCCGTCTAACTTGGGAATGCAAGACTGTGAGAGAACAAACACAAGTATTAGCTGCCGGATTACAAGAATCGGACAACGAAGACAATGGAAGAGTGCGAGGATGGTGGCCGTACAGGGCAAAGAAAGGCGTAGTACCAGTAGCCGTATGGAATGAATTATTGTAGGCGAACTCGGCCATAGCCAACAGGGATAACCAAGAACATTGGTGGTGTAACAGAAGACAACAAAGGTATTGTAACAGGGTTGCGTTCACTCTCTCTGTTTGCCCATCCATCTGGGGATGATAAGAGCTGGAATACCTATCATCTATACCTAAGGAGGTGATGACGGCTCTCCAAAAGCGAGAGGTAAACTGTGAACCCCTATAGGTGATGATAATGCTGGGAAGACCGAATCGTCTGAAAACATGAGAAACAAATAAGCCTGCCAACACTGGAGCTGACGGTAACCCACAACAAGGGATAAACAAGGCGGTCTTATAGAGGGCGCTAGAGAGCCATCCAAGATGGCTGCCTCCTAGAGAGCTCCGTGTGGCTCTCCATTAATCCTGCGACATCCTTCCCTCTGCGGTGTTCATTTCTCCCGCAAACACAGACTGGAGCCTTCAGGAGACACCGAACAACATTTTAAGCCCGATATTGTCTTTGGCGGGGAAGCGGCGGCCGAGTCCCGGCCAGGCAGCAGGCCTGCGGTTCGCGCAGGCGGTGAGCCTGGGACGGAGGAAGGAACGAGAAAGAGGCGCAAAGGCTCCCCTTCGAAGCTCGAGCGGCGGCGCTGATGTGTCACCCGACACCCAGAACCTGCAGAGATCCGTGGAGTTGAAGAGCTGGGCCGCGTCAAGCAGCGGGTAGACGTGCGCGCCGGTGGTGCCAAGAGACACACAGTCTCCGTCCCTGCAACGGCCCAGCCGACGCCCAAGAAGCAGTACGTCAAGCGGTGGTGCTCTCGCCGAGCACCCAGGTAGGAGCTCCCCCCAGCGTGCGCAAGCTACCTTCCCGATCCCCGTCAAATCCCTCGGTGAATGAAGGAGGCATAGCAGGGTACGCCTCGCCAGCAACCGTCTCCAACGCCCAACCGGCTGCGTCCCTCCAATACGAAGAGCGCGCTTGACCGGCTCCGAACAACCGGGGATATCGCCACCATCACCCGCGGCCACAGCGAAAGCCACAGCGAACAGCCCATTTGGCCAGGGCCAATACAATCAAATCCCAAGGCCGCCGATTTGCAGAGCCCAGTTCAGAGACCCTCTGCGCCCCATAGCATATAGCATAATTCGGCAAGCAGAGGAGACCCAGACTGACAAGATCACCATTAGGAGGTTGGCTACGATACAGGGCCTAACGTGCCACGACTCCTTACACTGCAGCTCGGCAAACACTCGACGGCTCACGCCCAGAATATCGGCAGCCAGAGGAACACAGCGATCCCGTCTGAAAACCTCAAAAGTCGCCTCCTCCCACGAGAACAGCACTAACCAAAGTAACCCTGGTGGTCCCAACCCCCGAGCCAACCACAGTCCCAAGGATCACTGCCGTAAAGAGAAAGGACGGCTTGTGCAGGCCCTACAGAATCAGGGGGGAAAAACCGCCTCACGAGGAATTCACTCCAAACCACCCCCAAATAGCAGCCTAGCGCAGACCCGGCAGCTGCCCCAGCGCAACACCACAACGAAACCAATAGACGCCACCCAAATACCAGTGTTTGGCCCACAGTTACCAGTCTGCCCCATTGTTGAGTGCCCAGAAGCAGAAGAAAGTTTAATATGGGGAAATTAGACAAATCCCAAAAGAAACTGAACTTTGAGTCTGGCTCCACCAGCAAACCGCACTCCGAGGCGAGCGGAGTAGTGTCACCAACACCCACTACGTCCCCGCCAGAAGAACAACTACCATGTTTCGATATCAGAGAAATCCTGATGGACCTCAAAGCGGGAATCGGCGACTTGGGCAGTAAACTCGACAACCTATCATCGAAAGTAGACCTGCTCCAACATCGCCTCGACAAGCACGCCGACAGGCTAGACACGGTGGAGCAACGAGTATCCGACCTGGATGACGGCGCAACAGGCCTTGCCACACGAGTCACCGCCCTCGAGTCCCAGATGAAGTCTGTCAATGCCAAGAATGAAGACTTAGAAGGACGCTCACGAAGGAATAATATCAGAATCATCGGAATCAGAGAACAACAACTCCAAACGAAAATGGAGGACCATGTCGAACAGATTTGCATAGACCTTTTCGGGAAAGAGATCCTCTCCAAATTGTTCGTAGTCGAACGAGCCCACAGAATTCCGAGCGCCAAACCAATCCCAGGCGCAAGTCCACGGCCGATTATTGCAAAACTATTAAATTATAAAGATAGAGATGCGATACTCAAGGCTGCCAGAGAAAAAGGGAAAATTCAATATGACGGAGACCCAATTCAATTTTTCCCAGATTTCTCCCCTACCGTTCAAACACTGAGGCGCTCCTTCACGACAGTTAAGAGAAGGCTGCAAGACAATCAAATACAATACTCAATGCTCTACCCAGCAAAGCTTCGCATTCAACATTATGGGAAAGCACTCTTCTTCCACACGCCTGAGGAAGCCAGCGACTACCTGGATCACGCCGGCTACAGATCCGCCGCTAATAACTCCAGACCGCAGCGTGAACACCAAAGACGCAGAGAACCGCCATAACGTTCAACCCAGACACCCAAGGAAACAGAATCCATATCCTAGGTAACAAGACATAAACCTAATACCGCAGAGACTAACTCCTAGTGTAAAGGAGAGCCACCCTTCCCTCTCGGGAGGCACAAGTGCCCCAAGCACAGCAACCTGTTCAGTTTAGTTATGAAAAGGGAACCTTGCGGGTCAGTTGGGGGTTACCCGCGTGTGGGAGGGAAGTCACAGTTACCATACCACCTCCAGTTGAGGTGTACATCCTCACCCCTGTTTAGCCGTAGGAAACGGCCAAGTTTTGCGCCACCAGTTCCACGCCATCCTCCGACCCTGAGCCCCCTCCGCTCACCACCACCTCTATCTCACCGTCCATCCATTGAACCTCCAAGCAGGACCAAAAGGAACAAAAAACGAATCAAAATGGTCCCCGATCAGTTCTATTCAAAATCATAACCTGGAATATAAGAGGAGGCAACATCCCATCCAAAACCAGAAAAATCCTCCAGTACCTTAGAAGACATGAAGTCGACGTTGCCATGCTTCAAGAAACTCACTTACTCCCGGAGAAGGATCACCAGTGGGCCAAGAGCTGGGGGTGCCATAGATATTTTTCATCGTACTCATCTTACTCCAGAGGAGTCGCGATCTTAATACACAAAAGGATCAGCTTTCGGCTGGTCCACACCACAAAAGACACCGAAGGGAGAACTCTTCTGGTGAGCGGCATTATAGCAGGTCAGAGAATCACCTTTGTTAACTCCTACGCACCGAACATAGACGGCCCCGACAACTTCGGCTGGGTACTTTCCCGTCTACCATCTCATGAACCAGCGACTATAATCTGGGGCGGAGATATGAATACAGTGATGGATCCGGTGAGAGACAGATCTAGAGCAACCCCGCAATCTCCATCCAAAGCCAGCCTCCAAATAAAAGAAATCTGCAAAGCATTCAATCTGAAAGACGCATGGAGAACGTCTAAAGGGGAGCTGCGCGAATATACTTTCCACTCTGCCGTACACAACTCGAGTTCCAGGATCGACTATCTGTTCATCTCTGTGAACGGCCCATGGACAGGCGACCCATGTGATATCCATCCAAGAACTCTCTCAGACCACTCCCCGGTGACTCTCGTACTAAACCCAGCATGCCCCAACCCCCCTCTACAGCGGTGGCGCTTCAAAACCGGCTCGATGCGAGACGAGGTGTTCGCTGCCGAACTAAGAGAAGAGATTGCGGTGTTCCTCGAAGTCAACACAGGTTCCGTAGCCTCACCCAGCACACTGTGGGAAACTCTAAAGGGTTTCGTCAGAGGGGTCTGCCACGCTAAAGAAAATGGCATATTGAAACTTATACGACGGGAGCTGACAATTTGTGAAGGGAAACTAAAACAACTCGAACTTCAGCGCGTGAGCGCAACCAACCCGAACATACCAGTCGCTCTGAGAGAAGAGCTACAAAAATTCAATAGCGCAGCAGATCGAGAAGTGAAATTTCTAAACCGCAACAGTCTAATCAGACAATACGGCGAGGGTCAAAGACCGGGCGCCCTCCTGGCAAACCTGGTCAAGGCACACAATAAACTAGCGCCAATTGAAAGGATTCAGACCAGGCAGGGACACTTCGTCCACACTGATGAAGACATAGCAGAGGAATTCAGGCTTTTCTATCAAGACCTATACAGCAACAGCCACAACAACGACCCACAAGTCTCGTTGGAATACCTCGAAGACGCAGAGTTATACTGGGTCGAGCACTCCCTGCGGGAACCACTGAACGACCTAATCACACAAGAGGAGATCACAGAAGCCATCAAATCCCTCCCTAGCTCAAAAGCTCCTGGCCCAGATGGCCTAACAGGAGAGTTTTACAAAGCCTTCGCCACCACCCTCGCCCCCCTCCTGGCGACAGTATATGCCGAAGCACTAGAAAAGGAGACTCTCCCCCATTCCTCCCGTGAGGCCAACGTCATCCTCCTGCATAAACCAGGCAAGCCACCAGAGGATTGTGCGTCGTACAGGCCCATCTCCCTCCTCAACCTCGACAACAAAATACTCGCAAAAGTGCTTGCCAACAGGCTACTACCATTGATGCCCACCCTCGTCCTAGCAGACCAGGCAGGCTTCATTCCTGGCCGCAACACGACCTTCGGCATCAGGAGGCTGTTCAGCGTCATTGAAGCACTAGATCCCTCAACTCAAGCAATAGCGGTCCTCCTCGACGCTGAAAAGGCATTCGACTCGGTGGAATGGCCATTTATGTTCGCTGTACTCACCAGAATGGGTCTGGGAGCCCGCTTTGTCAAACTAGTTTCGTTATTATACAACGAGCCACGCTCCAACATCATTATAGGCACGGCAAAATCGGCTCCAGTGATACTCCAGCGAGGCACCAGACAAGGCTGTCCACTTTCAGCATTGATCTTCGCCCTGGTGATGGAACCGCTGGCCTCCATCCTAAGAGAACATCGACAACAAAGAGGTCTTGTTATCGGACCACACAAGCTCATAATATCCCTCTACGCAGACGACGTGGTCCTATTCGTCCGCAATCCCGAAGAGAACCTGAACCCTGTCATGAGGGAAGTAATCAAATTTGGAACAGCCTCTGGCCTGAAAATCAATCAGTCAAAGTCCATCATCTTCCCGCTGACTCCAGCCACCAAACCCTTTGTAGATGACTTCCAATTCACATGGAAAACGTCCAATGTCCGCTACCTGGGAATCCAAATGTCCTTGAACTATCACGAGGTGTTCCGTGACAATTACGAAGAGGTGACCAAGTCCCTCCAGGAAAAAGTGACAAGATGGAAGACCCTGCCACTAACGCTTTGGGGAAGGGTCTCCCTAGTTAAGATGGTGATCCTACCAAAATTACTCTACCTGTTTTCCAATATTCCAATATTCCTTCCTCAAACTTATCTGAAGAGACTGAAGAGCATGGTCCTTGAACTTCTATGGGCAAATAAACCGGCCAGAGTGGCATATGCAACGCTAACACTTCCGGTGACAAGTGGTGGCCTTGCCCTCCCGGACCTGGAAAAGTACTTCTGGGCAGCGCAAGCACAATTTCTCAGTCACTGGTACGCCTCCCACACAATCAGACCCCACGTTCAGGTGGAACGGGCGCTGGCAACACCGAATCTGTTAACCGCAGTTATCTTCAGTCAAATTCCCATTCCCAACTCCACCATGAACGTAATGCTCTCAACTTACAAAGTGTGGCTGCGACTGGCCCAAAGGCAAGGGGTAAAAACGAGATACTCCCCACTGTTACCAGTTAAATTCATTCCAGGAGTTCCACTCACATCTGAAAAAGTGTTTCATCAGTGGGCCGAAAAGTTGAAAATTGAGACTCTGGGGGATCTCTTCACAGAAGACGGCTTTATAACTCCGCAACAAGCTAAAGCGAAAGGAGGCACCACCGCACTCGATGTATTCCTCTACTTCAGGACCCGTTACACATTTCAAGCGATCCTACCAGATTTCCCAAGACAGCCACGGACCTGGCAATTACTTCACAACGCCATTCAAGCGCAAGGTGAAGGCAAGCTAGTGTCACAAATCTACAAAGCTATTACTACCGATGCATCATCTAAACTCGGCCAAGCAAAGACCAGATGGGAAAGAGCCCTGCACAGTACAATATCAGAGGAAGACTGGACTTTCATCTTGAAGCAGACTCAAAAAATCGCCCTCAACACACGCTTTAAACTAATCCACTTCAACTTCCTACACCAGACCTACTATACACCTGCGAAAGCGAACAAACATCACCCTGAAACAGCTGCGAAATGTGAGAGATGTGGGGAACATTCGGCAGACTTCGTCCATTTGGCATGGGACTGCCCCGAAATAACACCATTCTGGAATCAAGTCTTGGAGACAACAGCAGCAATAGTGGGAGAGGCGATACAGCCGAGCCAGACTGCGGCATTGCTGGGTATGACGAGGCTGCTCGCTGCCCCGACAAGGAAACTGACAGGTCTTCTGTTGACACTGGCCCGAAGGAGAGTGGCCATGTCCTGGGGCCGAGGCCCCCCTCCATCGTTCAGCGCCTGGCGCAAAGATATCCTTTACTGCCAGGATGTGGAAACAGACTTTGTCAAGCTACTTCCCCTACATGCCCGACCTCCAGACATCTGGGGACCGTTGATAACATTCTTGCTAAGAGAATCGGAGGAGGTCTTTACCAGCCAACCAGTTGCCTCAGACACAAGAGAAGGGTCTCAGTGAAGGCACAGGACTAGCAGCACTATTTCCATGCTACATCGACCTGGAAACAAGACAGCACGAACAGTAGAATCATGGGCCGAGCGAGGGGGTGGGGAGGGGAGCGGTGGGAGGAGGACAGGTGTGTGGGACACGGCGCAGAGTTAAGTCCACCCTAATGTGGGTGTGTATTTGTTATTATGTCGTTACAGGATTACACAAAAACCAAAAATAAAGGTTTTAAAAAAAAAAACAAGGCGGTCTTAGTCAGGTAGTCAACAATAACCCAGATGGTATTGTACCCCGTAACTGGTGGCAAATCTACTATAAAGTCCATTGAAATCATATACCAAGGTAATCTAGGAACAGGTAGTGGCTGTAAAAGCCCCATGGGTTTGGTGTGTGAAGATTTACCTTGGGCACAAACAGTACAGGTCTTGACATAGTGATTAGTATCCGTTTTCATGGTTGGCCACCAGCTCCACCTGTTGAGTAATTCTAAAGTCTTTCGGGTACCAGGGTGTGCTGAGATTTTAGAATCGTGACACCACTGAAATGCCAGAGAACGAGTTGCATTGGTAGGAAGAAAGATTTTCTCATGAACATAGGGTAATGAGTGCACAACCTGAATACCTTCTTCTTTGATGGTCTGTGGATTCTGCTCCACCCAAGCCATCAGGAGAGATCTTAAAGAAGCGTCTACATTGCAGCCACACACCACCTGTTGAGGAAGCAAAACAGAGGTAGGAGCAGGTTTCGATATCGTGGTTCCAGGAATGCGTGAGAGAGCGTCTGCCTTAGAGTTACATGAACCAGGATGATATGTGATCGTGAAGTTAAAAGCGGAAAAGAACTCATGCCACCGGGCCAACCGCGCTGTAGTGCATTTCAGTGATTGGAGGGAGACCAAATTGCGATGATCAGTGTATACCTGAACAGGTTAATTCGTACCCAGTAAATGATGCCTCCAAACCATTCATGCGTCTCTGACGGCTAACAGTTCTCTTTCAGTAATGGTATAGTTCAGTTCATGAATGGTAAGTTTCCTGGAATGATAAGCTACAGGATGAAGGGCATTCGAATCACGACAAGCCTGGGATAACACCGCACCTACTGCATTGTCTGAAGCATCCGCTTCGACCACAAAAGGCAGGTCTGGATTTGGGTGTAGAAGAACAGGGGCCGTGCTAAAGGTTAACTTGAGTGAATCGAAAGCTTGTTGAGCTGCTGTATCCCATACAAATGACTTCTTGCTACTGGTCAAGGCGGTCAATGGAGCTACTATCTGAGAAAAAGAACGCACAAAACGCCTATAAAAATTGGCAAAACCCAAGAAGGATTGTAATGATTTCAAATCCTTCAGAGTCGGCCAATCCAGAACGGCCCTGACCTTAGCTGTACTCATTTGTATTCCCTGATCTGTGATTTCGTACCCCAGAAACTCCACAGAGGATACATGAAAAACACATTTCTCCATCTTGGCGTACAGTGAATGTTCTCTTAATCGTTGAAGAACTAAACCGACATGGTGTACGTGATAGATCAGAATATCGTCTAGGTTAATGACGAGAAATCGATCCGTCATATCCTGGAAAATGTCATTGACGAAATGTTGGAAGGTCGCCGGAGCATTGCACAAACCGAAAGGCATTATACAATACTCGAAAAGGCCATACTTGGTCTTGAATGCCGTTTTCCACTCGTCCCCTCTCCGGATTCTGACTAGATTGTAAGCGCCGCGTACATCCAGTTTGGTAAAGATTTTCGAGGACCCAAGCTGGTCAAGTGAGACCGATATCAAAGGAATTGGGTATTGATTTCTGATGGTAATGGCGTTCAAGGCCCGATAATCTATACAAGGTCTTAGGTCCCCTTCCTTCTTGGGTACGAAGAACATAGGGGATGCAGCGGGTGAACGTGAATGAAGAATGAACCCAGACTTCAATGATTTGTCAATATACTCTTTAAGAATCATGTCTTCTTTCTGCGTAAGAGAGTAGATACGTCCGGTAGGTATCTTTGCCCCAGGGATCAAGTCAATAGGACAATCATACGGCCTATGAGGTGGAAGAGATTCGGCTCCTGTAGCATCAAATACATCTCTAAAGGACATATATTCCTTTGGAAGACTGTGGCCAATGACCGCTCCAATGGAGGAAACACCGTTTAACAACGGTCGAGATGGATTACTAGGTTCTGGAGTCGAAGCGAAACAAGAAGACTCACAATGAGGGGACATGAATTCCAGTTCCCCAGTATTCCAATCCACCACAGGATTGTGGAGTTTTAACCAAGGCAGGCCTAATATCAAACGGAGTTGGGGTGCTGCTATAATATCAAAGCTGATGGTTTCAACATGACCTTGATTTATGGTTAGCATTAATTCAACCGTTTGTTCCGTGACTAAACCAGAAAGCAACGTTGTACCGTCCACAGCATTGACCATCTCTGGTTGGGTTTTTTGTACCCTTGGAATACCCAACCTTTTGGCAAAGCCATTATCAATATAATTACCTGTCGCTCCTGGATCTAGTACAGTATTGATGAACCACTTCTGATCTGGAGAGCAGGAACAACGGCTCGGAATGGAAAAAGGCCTCGAAATCAGGGAGTCAAGAAAAGATGAGTTTGGCAGTCTGACTCCTTCTACTGTCGAGCTTTGGCATTTTCCTGAAGTTTGGGTTTCTCAGTACAGGCTTTTAATAGATGTTCTGATGACCCACAATAAAACATAGATTGTTTCTTTTTCGTAATTCCCTTTCTTCCTGGGTTAGTGGACCACGGACGGCACCTATCTGCATTGGTTCTGAAGCACCCGATACAGTAGCTGGAGGGGCCAAAGGTGTGGAAGATCTTTTTTCACCCCTTCTTTCTGCTCATCGGGAGTCTATTTGGAGGACCATATCTAAGAGTTTGGGAAACGTGGTGGGTACAATCGGGACCGTGGACAAAGTATCTTTAAGCGAATCTGACAATCCATGACAAAACATAGAGGTTTTTTTATCTTCCGGCCAGCCGGCCTCTGCGACTAACTGGTTAAATCTAGCTAAATAGGCCAACAAAGATGATTCACCCTGATGTAAAGTTAACAATTCTAGATCTGTGGCTTGGGTTTTATAACGAGTATCAAAGACCCGACTCATAGCTGAAATCAGAGCATCACAATCAAATAATAAGGGGCTACCTTGTTCAAGTAAAGGATTGGCCCAGGAGGCGGCTGTGCCACCAAGATGAGACAATAAGAATGCCGCCTTTGTTTTAGAGTCAGGGACTGAAGATGGTCTGCATAGAAAATGCAAGCGACATTGATTTAGGAAGGTGCGATAAGTACGGCGATCGCCGCAGATCCGTTCAGGTTGAGCTAATGGGAAATGAGCTGTCATAAAGACGGGTCCCGTTTCCTGTCCTGCCAATGCCCCTCCTGCACCAGAGGGTGCCGTTGGATTTGGAGCAGGAGGTTTAGCTGGTATCATGCCGGCTTGTATTTCATTAATACGTTGTTGAGTGGCGGTATGAGCAGCTGTCATATCTGCACGTAACTCAGTAACCATATGCATGATTTGGGCCAGGGTGTCGTTTGGGTCCATTATAAGGCTTCTGATTTTGTCAGGATCGCCTGTGCGGGCTTGCCCTCGTAGTGTAGCCGATGAATTCTACCCTACAATATAACCCTGTGTGTGATTACAATGAAACCAACACCAGGGATCGATTGTTTGGAAGAATGGACCCAAACGCGTGGCAGAAGACTCCCTAAACCGGAAAGGAAAAGATTGGTTCACAAGAATCTTACTTCTTTCCTAAGCAAAAATGTAACAACTAAATAAGTCTAATACATTAATGTAGATACTCAAAGACCCCAAGGGAAGAAGCTTGAAAACAGTATCCCAGAATGGGAGCCCTGGAACTCTGATTCTAAGCACAAGAGGAAACACAATGGAAAAACTTCTAAATACTCACAAGTGACCAAAGCATGAAGGAAAAGCAAAACAGGACAGACACTTCTTACCATAGGTGGTTCAGGAGACCAAATAGAGGCAGGACAAGTGCTCCAAAATAAGACTGTAAGGTACAACAGGCCTGGGACTATTCCCGACAGCACGCAAACGCCTAGGGAGAGGAAGTCCCACAAGTACACACGACGAAACGAGGACGCTTCCCCCTTTCTTCCCAGGGTACAAATGGCAGTCTCTAGTCCATACCGAAGAAAGGCGAGGAGGGGTACCCACAGTCTTATGCAGGAGAGCACTTGCGTTGATATGGGTCCGTGGTGGTTTAGTGGTCTGGAAGTTTCCGGATCAAAGTACGAGAGAAGGACAATCGGGAGGCAAAAGGCAAACCGTTAAGCAGTCCGGGTCGGCAACGTGCAAGACGCAAACAGCATTGAAATCAGGAGGCGAAGGCAATCCGTTAAGCAGTCCGGGTCGGCAACGTGCAGGAAGCAAACAGCGTTGAAATCGAGAGGCGAAGGCAATCCGTTAAGCAGTCCGGGTCGGCAACGTGCAGGAAGCAAACAGCATTGAAATCGTGAATAGACCCACAGGTAGTGGGAACAAGGCACAGAAGAGGAAGGGGAAATGGTGGGTACGGAGATGGCAAGGAATAAGTCTCTTACTAGACTTTCACACCGGCAATAATCACAAAGTAGGCAACTTGACAGCAAGAACAAAACATAGTTCGCAACTAATCAGAAGCAATGAGTGTCGGGAGAGGAGGAGTTTTATGAAGTTACGGTCATATGATCGTAACGTGCGTCTGACGTCGGATGCATCGGAGTCTCGCACTCAATTTCCATGGCAACCGCCACCGGAAAGAGAAAGAGGTGTACTTTCGTATTGGCCGGGGTCTGCAAGATGTTTCTTTATCCCTAAAAGGGGTTTTATGTGTTGGCGTCTGTGAGCGCGTGTGTGTACTTCGTACCCTGGAACGTCAATACTGTCTCTGACAATACGGAGACGGAATCGACCTCCCTTGTTTCCTGACAGGCGGAGAGTAGAAGCAGGCAGATATAGAAAGAGGCTGTTGCAATAGTCCAGCCTAGAGAGAACCAGAGCTCTGGAGATAGTGAGCTTCTGGGGGAAGGAGAGGACTTCTTAGAGACATCAGAGATGTGAGGCGAGAAGGAGAGTGTGGAGTCGAAGATGACCCCTACGTTTTTAGCCTTGCAGGTGGGAGCAGGAAGAGGGCCAATATAGGCTGGTCAGAGAGCTACAGGAAAGGAGGGAGCAGGAGTTCCAAAGAGGAGAATCTCAGTCTTACTGGCATTAAGGCAGAGGTCATTGGCGGCACACCACTCCTGGATAGCAGGCAGACAGTCAGAGATGAGGGAAGTAGAGGAGGAGGCCGAGGGTAGCCTGAGGATGAGCTGGGTGTCATCCGCATAGCACTGAAAGTTGGGGCAGAGAGCGGCAATGCGGTGGGCAAGGAGTGCCAGGTATTGGTTGAACAGCCAGGGAGAGAGGTTAGACCCCTGGAGGTCACCACAGGTAGAGGAAAAGTACAGACAGTCAGAGATGAGGGAAGTAGAGGAGGAGGCCGAGGGTAGCCTGAGGATATCACAGCCTGTGGCAAGTTTCTTTTGCAGGTCTGTTTATTTGTCACAAAATCGGTTTGCTTAATTGTACAATTTCAAATGTTCTTGCACACATCATGAATTAAAATCCACAAATCTGTGTGTTGGGTGTATTTAAAGCGTAAAAATACAATGCAATGGAAAAGCACAGCTGAGATTTTATATGACAAGCATCAATCATTACTCTGGTATTTGTATTCTCCCCTTGATAATGGTGTAAATTAAGCTAAAATCATTCACTTTTGGGTATAACATTCTCTATAACATTTTTTCTTTAAAGAATGTTGGTGAAAGATATATGGCGTATTGGGAGAGAGACCTGGGGCGCCCCTTGGAGCCAGAGGCATGGAGCAGAATATGGTCAAGGCTTCAAAAAAGCACCCAGTGTGTTACCAATAGGGAAGGAGGATATAAAGTATGCTACAGGTATTATATCACGCGAACCCAACTGTTCAAATATGGCGCCAGCCCCTCACCAAACTGCTGGAGAGGCTGGCCCCAAGAGGGATCGCTATTCCATCTTCTATGGGATTGCCCGAAAGCAGCACACTATTGGAAAGGAGTGGTGAATCACATCCAGACAATCACGGGCCTCTCCATTCCATGGGACCCCGGAATCATTCTGATGGGGGACACTGGGGACGGGGACATGCCACTATCGGGGAATATGGCCCGCTTGTGCACACAATTGTTAACATCAGCCAAGATTGCCCCCGCTTGACTTTGGAAGCACCCCGAAGGACCCTCTATCCCGCTATGGTGGGCTTAGTGCTGGGACATTGTCACAGCGGAAAAAATTACAGCACTTCGCATGGGCAATCTAAACCCCTTCCGAAACACATGGGCTCCATTCATGGCCTACGCAGAAGGCTACCCGGGTCTTATGCAAAAAACTCCAACAACCTGCTGGCTGGATTGAATCACAAGTTGAAGCACTATTTCCAGGCAGAGTTTTCCACCACTGGTCCTCCGGTTCTACTGCCAGATGCCGCAAAGAATGAACTGTGCTATAATTTATGCTTTTGCTAATACTGATGCCAATTGTCTAACTGTTGTTTCTTTTCTTTGACAATAAATAAAATATCCATGTTGAAAAAAAAAGAAATGTTGGTTTATTCTGTGACTTGTGTACTTTACAAGTCAGGTCTACTCAACAGGGTTTTATTTTAGTTCATGAAAGTCAAACATTCACAAATACTTGCACCCTCACCCTACTATATGAGAAGAACTGGAAAACAGTTTGGTTAAGCGCAGAAATTACATACTTAGATCAAGTCCCATTTTCACCTGTTGAAGTGTGTGATCCTGAGAAACTCAATTAACCTGTCATATTTGCCATTTGCTAAATGTTTTTAAATTGTGCAGGCCTTAAGAGTGATTTTGTACTAAGTGTACTCTTGAAAAAACCTCACTATCGTTGAACTGAGTATAGTGTTGCTCCATCTACAATAATGCTGACCATTGATATATTGCACACCACAACGTCATGTGTTGCTTTGCTCACTGAAAGCAATAACCATTTAAAAATCATGGCCCTCTTCTAATCTCTTAGAGTGGCACAATATTGACATATAGTGTGGACATGGGCATCATAAAAGTGTTTTGCAGGGTCAATGCTAGTTTATATTGTGGGCATGGATATTGCAGTGGTAACATATATCGTGGGCATTATGAAACGCTTGCTGTAAAATGCTGCTGTGTACTGTTGATGACCTTGTTTCTGTTGCATTTGTTCATGAATTACCCTACATAACGGACTGTAAATTGTATAGATTTGTACCCAGTTTTTAACATACAAGTGTTCTGAAAAATGCTAAATGTTTACCCCCATACATCCCCCCAAAAGACGTATTTTGTTCAGTCTCGCGTACTCATTATTGGGTAATATGATTGCTGGTGCAGATGCTATTACGACGTATTGGTGCGTAGGAATTACTACTATGGTCAAATCAATGTCTGTAAATAGTACAATTGTAACCCTACTTATACGGCGGTGTTGTTCTGTTCTCACTGGCAAAGAGGAACAATCGCAGGTCTTAATTAAATGGTACACTCTTCTTTAATACACAGCAGTACTGCTGCTTGTCTTTTTATTAAAAATCAAATGTAATACCCTGTCAGCGTAAAATACATTTGCAATGAACCATGCCCTGGAGCCTTGGCATGTTGTTTTGACACGTGTCACATGTCACGCCCGGCGCCTACCACTGCTGCTGGGAGGAGTCGGCCGCTGCCTCTGCGGCTGAAGCATCAGGAAGCACTCCGGGCAGAGGCACTGCTGCTGGCTGCCCGGGAACCAGGAAGAGCGTAGGCAGAACTGTTAACACCGAGGCATTAGAGGCGTGCGGCGGAACTCACATCCCCGAGTCCTGTCTGGTAAGTAATAGACGTGCTTGTCGTTGCTGGCTATTCAGTCGTGCTTGTTGGTCTTGTTTACTCGCGAAATCCGCTGTGTTGTTGACTGACGATGGTCACGCGTGTCCTGTTTTCACTGTATTGTTGCCAATGGTAAGGTGTTGGGCGGGGGTATTCTCAAAACTTGCTCAGAGACGCCTGCACTAGACTCCTTTTTACTTCACATGCAAGTGTGGTATCACACTGAAAGGAAATGTGTGCGTTTTCACCGCCAACTGTGCAAGAAGCTGCTTTTATTAACGAATGGACATGTTTTTAGTATATGCTCTACTAGTGGTTTCAGTTAGAGGGAGAGGGAGTTTTAGTTCTGTAAAGTCTGCAGAATCAGTGGGCGCCATACCGGAAGGGCAATCTACTCCCTTATTTTAGCATCAAGTTAAGCCGTTCATTTAAAAACATGTATTTTGTTCTAAAAACGAAATGTGCAACTGAGTGGCAACCACATGGCTACATAGCAGTGTCTAGTGTACACAAACCGAACCTCAATCTGTAATGGCTAACTGTTACTCTGTTTTTTCTTTCGATTGTTCTCATTCCACCTGCCTGTTATTTTCCCAGGCTATTTATATTTAATGTTCCAATACCTAATCGTGTTAAGGTTTATGATAAGCTGAAATTGCACTGAAAAGGCAGTCCTTAAATTGTGCCTTTTTGTGCCAAGCAGGGACTTGATTCAAACTTAAATTCCAAATGCCGCATTTATTCCTGTCACGTTTACATATGCAGCACGTCATTTCTATGCACTTAATTTTGCTGAGACTATATTTTTGCTCTACTACGAATGAATAATGATATTGTAGTGATGTCTTGATTAACTTTATGGAACAAATTTGCTTGAGCACGTTTCTGAAAGTAGTGGGTATAATCTCCGTTTTAATGTTTACATGGAGCATGTTGCTCAGGTGTTGTCCTTGGATGTGAATCATCGCCCAACTTTTGAGTGGCATTGCATTTCAGTTAATGCGTAGTAGACTTTGGATACTTCTTTTTCCCCCTAGGGTGTTTTGTCGCTGAGGTAATTGGGCAAGTGGGCATAGGAGGGGAAGAGGCTTTCTCAAGGATGCATTTGTAGATTATGTAGAGCATTTTAACTTACCCACACATTGACTGGGTCCTGGAAGGATGGGCAATTGCAATGCCTAGCCACCCACTTCCTCCAAGAGTTTTAAACCGCCCCTTTTAAACCGCCCCAATGACACACATAAATATTTCAACAGCATTAAGTCTCTCTCTAAATCCCCACCCATCCTTAATATGCCCATATCCACCTCCAGTATGCAGCTCTAAAATACACATTGTCAGTCAGAGGCCCTGTTGCGCGTGAGTTTCCTGCTCCGTATGCCTGACGGCTTCACACGGCGAATACCTGTGGACTTTCTGCACTATTGATCCTTAAAACTGGTGCTGCGGGTAGACTCCACTCCCTACGGACTGAATTTAATTTTCTGAGGAGTCTCCCTGCCGTGATCCAGCCCACGCTTCTCTGGCGCCCATCCCGCCCTGTCTGCTGGACGCCGCGGGCAACTGTACACAGCCGCGCCAGGCCCTGCCTATGCTACGGAGTGAACGACTGCTGCTCCGAACATTTTGTTTAACATAAGAGCCCCAGGCCGCATGGGCCCCTGACCTCAGTTCTGGGGCGCTGCATTTTGGTCCCAGACTGATCTCGGGGACAGCACTGCTCTGTCGAACACCCGCCACTGGAGGGCCGGCGAGATGCTGGAGAGCGCAGTCTCTCGGGCCCGACTTCGAGCTGCTCCTCCCCACACATCCAAGCAGTGCCCACCCGCTTGCTCTTGCTGCAGACCCACCTTTATTATTTCTGCTGCGGTCCCGGTACTTCTGTCGATCTGCCCGACTCCACAGGGCGGCCGTTGCTCCACTGCCAGTGCCTGTGCTCTCGGGCTGCAGCTGTGTGGTGTGAGAGCCCGGGCCGCTCACTACCAGGCCTGGCCACTCCAGGCTGGGCTCAGGTGGTCTGCTTCTGGCACTCCATGCGCTGTGCCCGCTCCTCGCCCTGGGGCTCCTGCCTGCAGACCCTTCAGCTCTACGATATCCTGGTGGATGGAGCCATGACCTGCATTTAGAGGGACCCGACCCACGGAAGGCTCCTGAGCCCCCTGGCCAGTGGCGTCGCTAGGAGGGGACTGGGGAGGCTGGGGCCCCCCTGTGAAACCCTGTGCCCCCACTTGTACCCCCCCACCTAACACAAGCAGTGACCATGTTCTCCCCCTACATTTGTCTGTGTCCCCCCTACTTTTGAATTTGGCCCCCTCTGTGCCCCTCCTAAATTTGATTCCTGGCGACGCCACTGGCCCTGGCTTGTTGTCGAACCAGGTTGCGTCTGAAAACAAGACCACAACTACATTGTCTCTGCGGTGAGTGGCACGCGTGCAGGTGGCTCTTCTCTCCCTGCTTAGCTGCCCTGGCTCACCCTCGTGCCCCTCCTTTTATCCATTTTTGAATCCCTCCTCTGCTTGGGATCTGGCGGCCTCTTTTGGGCTAGCCTCTTGCCTTGGTGACATACCTGCACCACTTGAGGCCGTAACCTGTGCTTGGGGGTGGCCTGCCTCTCCTCTCCTGCTGCTGGTCCCTGTGGTCCCCGGTCCTGTGGACACCACGAGTGGGCAACGCCTCACCGCATGAATGAATGAACTGACGGCACATTACCTAATCACACCCGGTCAGAGGTTACGCACCACTCTCTTCTGCCTCCCGCTTATGGTGATCCTTACCTGCCTTGCTACCTTCACCACCAGGTGCCTTGCAGTCCCTCGGTACTCGCTGCTTCTCTGATCTGGGCCTGTTGGGCGTCGCTGCAACCCGTTTCGTTTACTACTTCCTTGCCATCTTTGTAGAGCGGCCTATGGATCCATATTGTTGGGAGACCTCCTTGCGGCGAAATCCCCAACATGGTCCCCACTGCTCCTCCTGCGCGGCTAGGACCCTGAGCCTAACTGACTGTGTTGTCTAACTGGTGTAGACCTCGCTCTATATTTAAAGGGTCAGTCTTGTCCGCCTCATTCATCCTCCTTACTGGCACCAACCCCTTGCTGAAACATCTCCGTACAGCTTCATACACACATTGTTCGGCCATGACCAAGGGGGCGGGCCGAAAACAGAGTTTAATTAACATGTTCACTAAGTCGACATCGAAGCCTGCCGGTGCGCTTCCAGAGGTTGATGTCCTCCCTGCAGTGCTAAGAAAACCCACTGAACTCCAGTGGATTATGGAGTATATGCGGGAGGGGTTCACAGCCCTGCACACGAAACTGGACAGAATGAGCGGGACAGTCCGCTCTATTAAAGGCCGGATGGACGTCCAGACAGGTCCAGGCGATTAGTATAAAGAACGAAGATTTTGAGTCTAGGTCGAGGTGCAATAACCTGCGCATAATTGGAGTGCCGGAGCACAAAGTTGATGGCTTCATGGAGGATTATGTGGAACGCATACTTCTTTCTCTACTAGACAGCCCCAAGCTTTCACCACAGTTCGCAATCGAACGGGTCTCTCGATCCCTAGCTGTGAAACCCAGACTCGGAGCACCGCCCCGGCCTATTATAGCCAGAGTCTTGAACTATCTTGATAGAGATGCACTGTTGCGTGCCGCCAGAGCCAAGGGCGAGCTGTTGCTTGGCTCTGCTAGGATCACCCTGTATCCGGATTTCTCTGTTGCCATCCAACTGGAGCGCAAGACCTTTCTGGCCGCCAAGAAAAGACTTCGGGAGCTAGGAGTAAAAATACTCCATGTTATATCCAGTGAAGCTAAGAGTCAAATATGCTGACAAGGTCTTCTTTTTCACCATCCTGGAGGAGGCCGGCAGGTTCCTCGACAAACATTTCCCTGGCTAGCTGCTAGTCCACTTCGCGCCATGTGGACCCCTCTTGATCCTCCTTAAATTGGGCCTTGACCGACAGATCGAAGGAGGTCCTCACCGATTACACACATGCTACCTACAGTGCTATTTTGATACTCCTGATATGTGCATCAAATTTTGCTTTTCTATGTCTTGCGTCTGTGCTGAAGCCGATCTTGGTTAGCGTGCACCCCCCCATCCAGAGTTGCAATTGTTGCTGTTGTTGTATGGAGTTTGGTTGGGGTTTCACTCCTCTAATTGGGAGGTGGTTGGGGTTAAGGGAGGGAAGGGCCAAAAGTTTAAAAGTCTGCTTGGCTTGCGATTGTGGAGACAAGACAAAGTTTATCTCTGCTTTGGTCATACCATGAATCAACTCGGTCATGCTTGGTCCAGATCACAGCTGACATATGTCTACAGTCTTAATGGCGGATGAGGGACTGCTATTCATGAGTTGGAATATCAGAGGGCTAGGCAACCCTATCAAGATGCGCAAACTGCAGCTCTATGCTGCAGTTTGCGCATCTTGGACACAGCGCCCAGGTCCTTTTATTTATTTATTTATTTATTTATTTATTTTACAAGAGACGCATGCACTGGCAGGCAGCTGCGACAGATTTGCCAAGTTATGGGGCACGCAGCGCTACTACACCATCTACTCAATACAGAGCCGAGGTTTGATGACCCTAGTGCATAAATCCTTTAGATTCCCTCACATAGAAACACATATGGATCCCCTGGGGCGCTATGTCCTAATACACGGTTTATTGTTGGACAGAGAGGTGGTCCTTCTGAATATATATATATATATATGGCCCAAATATGGACGATCCAGATTTTTACTCTCAACTCGTCTCTTTACTGGCCCATTTCCTCCTGGTTCCCATACTGGGGCGGGGACTTTAACACCATAGTTGACGTTGACCTAGATAGGTCCGGCACCAGGTCCTGTCAGTTGACTAGGGCGGCTAAAACTATTCTAGAGGCGCAAGCCTCGCTGGGCGTGGGTGACGCTTGGAGATTACTTAACCCTCTGTCCCGTGAGTTCTCCTTCTATTCTACTGTACACGATTCCCATTCATGGATCGACAGGTGGCTACTGTCGTATTCTCTCATGGGCCGGATAGGCCGGATGTCGATCCTGCCCTGGACCTTCTCCTACAACTCTCCGGTCACGGTGTCACTGAATTGGGTTGCCAAAGGTGGGGAGGCACGTACATGGAGACTTAAACCAAACGCATTGCTGGACCTGGTCTTCGAGTCCGAGCTCGGAGCGAGCATCAATGAGTTTTTTTTTTGGTAGACTCCCGGGCCACCCTATAGGAAGCCTTTAAAGTATATATCCGTGGGGTTGCCCTTGCAAAAGAGTCGGGGATCCTCGGAGCGATCCGTCGGTCCTTCCGGGAGAGTGAGCACCTACTTGCGCAACATGAGGCGCGGTACTTCTCATCCCCCTCCACTGCTACACTTGGACACTTTCAGGGGCCATGCGTATTGGGAGCGTAAGTTCCTTGATGATCCTCAATCGGCCGGACGATATGGAGAGGGAGAACGATCCGGCAGACTTCTGGCCTGACTGGTGCGGCAGGAGGGCAGCACGTGCCACATCCCCTTGATTAAGAGGGCGGGCGGAACCCCGGCTCACACTGCACATGAGATTAACAGGGAGTTTCAAGCCTTTTTTGAATCACTATATGCAAATAACGGTGCAGGCCCCCGGTCGGATGTTGACTCGTTCCTGGATGAGCTTCCAATCTCAGTGCTATTGGATTTATTTATTCAAATTTGTAGAGCGCACATCAGCCCGGGGGCATCGTGGCGCTTGTTACAGGCATATCTTAGTTGCAATAATACAATAATAACAAGGAATACATTATTTACAAAGGCAATATATTTGTACAAATTGCAAAGCAGAGTATTTACATGACATGGTGGGGGTCACAGATTATTGGGCAAGGAAGGAGGTCTTCAGTTTCCTACGATAAATCGGGAGCGAGTGTTCCGCTCTAATGTCTGCAGGAAGAGCGTTCCAGGTCTTGGCTGCAATGTAGGGGGAAGCTTAGGCCAGAGAGTCATTAGGCCGCCCTATGACTACTGAGGAGATACTGAGTGCCATTGAATCCCTCTCGGCAGGGAAGGGGGGCTTCAAGGGGCCTTTGGCGCCTTGCTTATGCGCTTCTGGGAAGAGGCATGTGTAGCTGCGAGGCTACCTCCCTCACTCTGAGAGGCAGCCCTGTCCGTGCTTCTGAAGCCTGACAAACCGCCCACTCAATGCAGCTCTTACTGGCCCATGTCGCTGATAAACAGTGATATCAAAATTTTTGCCAAGGTACTGGCCCTCTGGCTGGCCCCGTACATGCCTTTTATTGTCCACCCGGATCAAGCTGGGTTTATACCAGGATGATCCACGGGTCTCTTAATCTTCCACGCATTTTCAATATCCTGGCCAGGATAGATCCCGGGGCTCAGGTGATGGATGCAACATTGGACATGCAAATAGCCTTTGACTTCATCTTGTGGTGGTTTCTGTGGGCCGTAATGGAGAAAAGCAACTTCGGCCCCCACTTTCTGTCTTGGGTAAAGCTGCGGTACACCTCCCCGGTAGCCAGGGTCTGCACCAGCGGCCTCCAGTCCGCCCAATTTGACATCGCTAGGGTGGCCAGGCAAGCTGTCCCTTTTCGCCTTTGATATTCGCAGTGGCTATTGAACCCCTGGCCTACAGGATTCGCCAGAAACGCCCACAGGAGTGTGAGACTCATGGGTGCTCCAGAGATCATCTCACTCTACGCTGATGATGCACTGCTCTCCAGAGGTGAACCTTGCATCAATTATACAGGATGTTCTTTTTGGCAGTGTGTCCGGATTTAGGGTTAATTGCTCCAAATCAGAGCTGTTCCCCTGACAGATGCCACTGTTGTACCGCGTGGCCTCCTTGGGTCTGTTTGGTCTCCACTGAAGATAAAATATCTGGGGTGGTCGCTATATGACCACAACTATGGGGGCTATCTGTAGTCACTCAAGCAGAAGCTGATGGGCTGGTCTAAATTGCTCATCACAGCGGCGGGATGTGTCACACTCCTCAAAATGGTTGTGCTCCCACAGATCCTATACAGGTTCCTTAATGTCCCGCTCTGGCCGGGGACTGAATTCTTCATACGTCTCACTACAGCGATTAATGGCTTTGTCTGGCATTCTGGCTCGGTCCGATTGAAGTGGGACATGCTGGCAAGGCCATACGCCTAGGGAGGACTGGCCGCCCCAAACTTTGAGATGTAATGGATGGCTGCCGAGGCTCAGTTCGCTGCTCTCTGGTTTGACCCTCTCAGCTCTCATCCTCACACAAAACTAGAGCGTCAGGCAGCAGAGCACCGAGACATCCAGTCCCTGATCCTCCCCCCTGTGATCCGATACCTAGAAGCTACTGATCCCACGGGGGTCACGATATTCGCGTGGGACAGAATTTGGAAACGGGTGGGTGTCCCCCACCCATGTCATGGTGACTTCCCACTCTGGAGCTGTCTGCCTGGTGCCCCCTCACCCATGGTGTATAAGGCGACCGCAGACAGCTGGTCTACAGCTGGATTTGGCCTCCTGCAGGAAGTTTGCGCAGAAGGGTACTTCATTGAGTGGCACGATCTGCCCGAATCTGTGAAGGCGCACTACTCCAGATGGCTACAATATGCTGGCCTGTGTCGGAGGCTTAAGTGCAACTGGCAGGAATTCCCCTCAATCCCTCCTGATGATCCACTACTGGTGCTAGTTATGGGGGCTGATTCGGCTCACGAGGGGTGTCCAGGCTATACAGACTCTTGCAGGAGCGGGCATGTTGACCACTCGACAGGCTTAGCGAGGTGAAAGTGAGCGTCCCCCAAAAATGCAATGATAACTCCCCAATGAGAGTCAGTAATGGACACAACCCAGGAGGGAATGAGACCGGGACCAAGTGCGGGTGAAGATAAAGGTAAAGTTTATCCAAAATAAAATAGGGCAAGCAGAGAACTCTGCAAACTCAGAGAGCGCTCTGCCAGACAGTGGAAAAACATTAATATTTATTACAAAATCACATCATCAATGAGGTAAACTATAGGGGGCACATAAATCGTGGGGATCGGATGGCGAAGACTAGACACTATATAATCTTTAAGTCCAGTGCTCCAGGATTGGCGGAGGTCCACGTGGTGCCAGTGCGGGGTGCACGGGTCAGCTGGGCTCTTACGGGTGGAGCGCAGGGTCAGATGATGTCCGAGCTGTTACAATTTATTCTACATAGCAGTTGCCCTTTTGGCCACACATACCTTGACCATCATCTGAATTTAACACATGGGAGATATATTACTAAACATATGACCTGAACGATAAAAGTGAGAATACATGGGTCCAGGTGGCAAACTTATTAATGAGATTATGTTGTCACATTCATCAAGCATTCCTTTAGAAATCAGAAGACAATTATTTATTGTTCATCGTGAAGAGAATATATTGCCACACATGGGATCAGGGGCCTTGGGTGAGCTAGGGTGGTATGCTGGTGAGGGGCATGCAATCTTACTTCAAAAGGCACTGGGGTGAGGGGCTTATTGCCCATATTTCTTTAACCAGAGTCTGGGGTTGCCAGGCAAGTTCAGAGTGGCACCATGAGTCAGGGGGCTGAGGGGAGGGTGGATACTTGGTGCAGGCTCAGCGGAAGGGTGAGAGGTTACATTTGTAGCATCAGAGCATCAGTGAGAACAAGGTCCTTCAGCCATCAGCCCAGCATGAGAAGGGAGGGTGGTGGGGGCTGAGTGTGCGGCGCTGCAAGGCAGGGGAGAGGGAGAGCTCTGGGGCCTGTTGAGCTCGGTCCTGTTTCTTTTGTAGGGTTATGTGTGAATCATTAGGATGAGGTAAAACTAGATCATTGTGGTTGTAAGTACGTTGAATAATGAAAGAGCTTCTAATTACAATAGTATACATATGAGAAAAGTATATTAGTTACACATTTGTGAACCTACGTAATATTAGAAAACCATTGAGCATCTGGATCCTATACCTTGCATCATATTGAATAAGTAAATCAATATATCATACATCAGTGTGAGTTTCTGGCAAAGGATAATATTCAGCCAACAACATGGGCCTAGACATGCAACCCATAGCTTTATGCACAGTGAAATAGGTAAAGATCGTCTTGTTTCATTTCATAGAATCATTTCCTCAGTACACAACCTCAGGGGGGTATTTATAGAGGGATAATCAATGTGGGTGAAACAGAGTGGCACACAGGCGTGGGGTATGAATCTGTTACTTCAAAAGGGGAGCAAGGTTGGGGGGTTATCCACAGCATATGCTATAAATGTAAGGTCTGCAAGGGGACGGGACATGTTTGTGGAGATGGATTGTGTTTCCTAGACCCAAATGCTTGCCCAGTCATTTACAGGTCAGTGATGGACGGAGGAAGGTGAAAGATACAATGTCTGTCTTGTAACTTGTTCGCGCCTCGTCTCCTGTGAGAACAGGCCTGCTGCAGGGCCACAGAGGGGAGGAGGGTGAGAGAAGTGACTGGCCCAGCGCGCACAATCTCGAGGGGAGAGCTGCAGCCCTGCAGGCTGATTTCGCTCATGAGGCCTGTGTTACCATGTACAAAATGGAGTCGGAGTCAGGTTCAAAAAATGGAGTCTGTAATGAGCCTTTTGGTTGAGTTGTGCATCCATATGGGTCGTCCTGCGTCTATCCGGCAGCCCTGGCCACAGGCGCATCGGGTAGCCGTTGGACGAATCATAACGTGCTAGCGGGTTGGAATGGAGGGGGGGTCCTAGAAGACCTGTCCTACCATACAGAGGCCTGGGGCAGAGATCTGGGGATCGACAAAATGGAGGACATTTGGGAATCCATTTGCACTCGTACTGAGGGTGTCCCTTAATTCAAGATTCTGCCTTATCCAATTTAAGGTCCTGCACCGTTTCCACTGCACACCCGCTAGACTGCACAGAATGTCTGGGGAACGTTCTCCTAGATGCCCTAGATGCAATACTGATAACGCAGGGTAGGTTCACATGCTCTGGTCCTGCCCTGGAGTGGCCACCTTCTGGGGGGGTGTATGTGAGGCAATATCATTGATGTTGGACTGTACTGTTGAACCAAACCCTATGACCTGCCTATTTCCTACGTTTCCCCGCCGCCGCTACGGGAAGCTGGCAGGCCGTTGCATTCTGCTACTCTGGCTACGCCCAGCAATCCCCACTGTGGACCAATGCCTTCGTGCAGTTACCTGGGCCTCGGATACAGAAGAACGCTGGACTGCACTACAGCTGTTGTCCAACAGAATATTTGACATTTGGCCCTCTTTCCACTCTTACCTACATTCACTGCTGCCTGAAGGCGGTGCTGATTACCCCCCTCTCCCCTGATCTGCGGGATTGAGGTCCCTAGGTCGCCTGGCCTTTATCCTTTGTTCAGTAAAGTTTGCTGTATATGATATTTGTTTCTGGGCCTGCGTGGTCAAATCGTCTACTTTTTAAGTTGCTCGAAATCGCTTGTTCTTTGTATTGTAAAGTCAAGCATGTTAAATAAAGGTTTAAAAAAAAAAACACATCATCAGACAAGCCCTCCCCTCCACAGACCCACTCCAAACCCCTCAAACATATCGGACAGATTCCAATACACAATTATCACCCTCACTGCCAAAACCAAACCTGGCCACTTCCAGGTCACATCAAACTGCATCAGCACTTTGGCCCCACACTGGGTCAATAATATTAACTTCTGTCTCACACCACACCATTACACCCCACACTCAGATCAGGTCCAAAATCCCTCTCCTGAAAAACATCCCTCCGACCCACCCCCAAACCCCTCTGCCTCTGCCAACCACTGCAGTCCCATCACACTTTGTTACAAGTCAACCCCAATATTGCAACAACCTGCTTGACCCATTCCAGTCAGATTTCTGCCCTGAAGATGCACTGTTGAAGGAAGGGTCAGCTTAGATCTTTGGAACCCTACCAGTTGGTCAACACTTCATGGTTGTTGTTAGCGAACACTGCACTCCAAATAAACTGAGATGGTATTCATGGTATCCACAGTGGCCTATGTCATCATTCTGTTACTAGGAAAGATATTTGCTACACATGGGAAATCAGTTTCTCTTGGAGCCAACATGGTCCCCTATTTCAGGGGAGAGTATTTCAAGAATTCTTATTAAAGTTAAGGATTGAGCATAGGTGTATCACTCTGCATTGACCACAGGCCAATAGGGACATGGAACATTTCATGTGTAAATTGGAAAAAGAGTTTCAAAATTTCCCACAAGTAGCGGGAAAACTTTATACAGTTTTATATTAATTTCTCGCTTTGTTTTTGAGACTGCAACACTTCACATCCTGATGATCTCCACATCGCTGACAACAAAACTGGCAGCCCTACTAGTCCTCCTCGACCTCTCTGCAGCTTTCGACACCATTGACAAACCAATCCTCCTATCCCTACTCTTCAAAGAAAATTTTGACAACCACTCCACTCAACTCCTTGGCCCTCTCAGGAGCCTCCCCTTTTATGCGCCCCTTGCACATACCAGCTCCTCCGCTCATTGCATCTCCTTTGTACACCGCTCCATTGCTTCACAGCTAGGTTTATGCTTCATACGTCTCTCCCTCTCTTCCTCCTCTTCCCTACACTCCTGAGGCACTGTTATCAACTGGTTTAAATCCTTCCTCACTGAAAGGACACACTTCATCTCCATGCGCCCCCTCCCCCCAGGTATTGATCAAATCGCACTACGGTCAAAGGCAGGGTCTCATAAGGATCCTTACTATCCACCAAGGTGGAGGACAAGTGAACTTAATATTTTTTATCAAATCAATCAATATACTGGTTAATAAAGAAAACGAGTAACCTCACAGAATTCAATACAAATTCTAAGTAAAACATATACACAGATTGGGAATGTCATTTGTGTCATCAAAAGGATTTTTATCCATGATACAAGTGCAACAAAACCTCCCAACTCCATTGGTTGGGTATGAAGCATACAGAAAATACCTAATTATCAGACAGTATGTCTACAGACTTGGGTGTTTACAAACATTCACATAATCAGTCTATTATGATAACTCATATATCCAAAAAAGCCCCTTCTGGTTGTTAGAATAACGAACGCGTTTCGGATCATTGATCCATCTTCAGGGTTAGAGCTTCAATGTTCCTTATCAGAAATGGTTCCTTTACGGGACACCTTGGACAGTCTGTTGCAAGGGAGACCAGGCGGGACACAGTACCTGAAATGGTGAGAAAGCTCCAGCAGGGGCAGTTGTTCCTGGCAGCGGGTGCAAGTCGGTGCTTTGTTCAGGGGAAGAGAAGATCTCGACGTGGAGGAAAGCTGGAGGTCGTTGCACTGCCAGGGAAGAAACCAGCCGCGCAGTTTCCCGGTTAAAAGGTACTACCCTTTTATTTGCGGTAGTGGTGAAGCGTGGCTATGCGGCCGCCGGGGTGCTTGGCATGGGCGATTCGACCACAAGACGATCCAGGAAGGCGGAAAAAGGGCGAACTGGTTAACCCCACCAGCTCAAAGGAAGAAGACTCTCCTGGAAGAAGATCTTCTCTGTCGTTGGGAAGTGGTGAGTCGGTTCAGCAGGGCTCCACCGGTGGTGTCGTCGTTGCAGGTCGGCTCAGCTTCTCCCTCTTCGGATTCTTTAGGTCCTGTGGCGACTTCTGAAGTTCCAGTCCCCAAAGCCCTGCTTTTATGCAGAAAATCCCCATTCATCAGTCCTAGCTGTCACTCAAACATCACCACTGGGCCAATCACACAAGAGTGCGACTTGAGTTGCCGTGGCAACTCAGTCCAGGGTGCCTATTCCCCCCTCCCACACATCCTGTAGACCCAGACAGAATGGCACCACTTTTGGAGGCTTCTGTGCAGAAGCCCGCCAAAAGTGGAACAAAGGGCTCGACTTGGGTTGGAGTTACAGAGGCGAACACAAACGCCATTTTAAAACAGAGTCCTGTCAAAAAGACCCAACCGGGGAATAAATATTAAATAAATAACCCGGCGGTATCTTTAACATTGCACCAAAAAAGTGGTGCGTTTAAAATGAATGGGAAAATCCCATAGGAAATATTCCGGTGGAATATTTTGCATGGTAACCACTGCCACCAGCCAGAAACTCGACAAGGGGGGACTGGACAGTGCCCCCTTGAAAAACAGACCCAGGGGCAATCGAATTACCCCTACCAGTACTTCCACAATATGATGGTTTGTACTGGTTCTGTTCACAATTTAAGACTAGTAAAGTCAATGGTGACTTTACATGCCCTGGGAGACAGTAGTCAGTCCCAGGGTATGGAGTCTATGTTTGGGGGTCACTATGACACCCCTGTGTTACTGCACTGAGGGTGCTATGTAACACACTTACCAAAAACACATGAAGCCCTATGGAGTAAAAGACCCCATAGCCCATAAAACACATTACAAAGTCAAAGGACATTCTCAAATCATGCCTAAGAGTGGGAGAAAAAGAGTCTCACTCTTAGCAGGAGAAAAAGATAAACCCCAAAAATCCAGCAAAGCTGCTGGGGGACTCGCTAGGTTTGGGAAATTAGCCTATACAGAGAATTCTCCCTAACAAGGGTCAATTGCTTCTCCAAGCAACGAGTTGGTGGTAGATCTCTTTCTTCGGCTGGGGCCTCCTTCTGGAACAGCCTCACTGCCCCCTGAAACTTGAGGAGAATCATCTTCGGTCCCGGAAGAACCTCAAAACCTTTCTCTTTGCTTCTGCTTTTTCTCCTCCTCTCCCTTGCTGACTTCCTAGCTGACACTGAAACTGCACTGGTTACCTGGCCACCCTCTGATCACAGGCCCAGGTCCCCTCACCTGCCAGTCGCACTCCTGCACTGCCTTCCTGGCAACTCCCGCACTTGGGGACTGTTTTCTGTACCCCTACAGTCCCACTACCAGCACTTGACACCTGATATCTGCACTTACCCTTGCACTTGCCACCTGCTGGCCGTACTTTTACTTATTGTTTATTTATTTTCTTATCGCATGTACAGCACTGTCCTCTCCCCTTTCCCCCCGCACTTCTCCTCCTTCCCCGTCCCATGCACTTGCACGATCTGAATGACACCTGGCCTAGTAGGATCGTTGTCCGTCTTCCCTCTGTTCCCGGTCCCTTGCCTCGTCGCGCCTTGAAACACTTGTGTATAGGCGCGCTATAAATGCCATATCATATATATATCATATCAGGAATTGGTAAACGCTACAGACTCCTGTCGGGATACCGAGACGTCAAGAGAGAGTGAGAGAACCGCAAGCAGAAGACTCCAGTGAAAGAGAGCAGAGAAACCGAGTGAAGGAGAAGGTTGCACACCAGTACAGGCCCAGTGATGTTAATCCAACAGACTACAGGTAATTGGGAGAACGGGAGAATCAGGAGGCTGAGCGGGGCTCATTATGCAAGCATAGAGACTCGTCTTGGTGCATTTGACTAAGTAGCAAAACTAAATTTGCTGAATTTGAACAGTGATAATATAAGAACAACACCAGACTTTGACACCAAGCAGGCTGTACACCAGCAACACAGCCACACAGGCAAGAAAGTGTTGTCACATAGGCCTATGTGATGCAGAATAAGTCACGTACATCATGCCAGAGCTGTCCAGAGGAGACCATGTAATGGCGGTAGGCCTGTGGTCCTGCACCTCACAGCTGTGATTTTACCTTCCGTGGTGCATTCCTATGTCTTCTTGGTTTCATTGTTGGACTCTGCTTGTGTCATGCGATTTGGTTTTGACAAAGGATGCAAAGGATTGGGACTGTTCTTCTCGGCTTTCTCAGACTGACTGCTCCTGGAACTGGGTATGGATTACCCCACAGTGTTTTCTTGAATTGACTTGATTGGATGACTAGGCCCTGAACTGTGGCTGGATTCTGCTCTGGAACTGTGTGTTTGCCATAGTATTGTCCTTGTGATGATCAGGATGGGTCTCCTTTCTGATATGATATGGCATTTGTAACGCGCCTATACACAAGTGTTTCAAGGCGCGACGAGGCGGGGGGGAACAAGGGGAGAACAGACAACGATCCTACTAGGCCAGGTGTCATTCAGATTGCGCAAGTGCAAGGGTAGAGGGACTGGGAAAAGTGCAAGTGCAAGGGGAAGGGGAGAGGGGAAGTGCAGTACATGGTTAGTAGAATACAAGATAAATAATAGGGCCAGCTGGTGGCAAGTGCAAGGTAAGTGCCGGGAGAAGGGGCTGTAGGATACAAAGACAGTCCCGTAGTGCAGGTAGGCAGTGCAGGGAAGAGTGTCAGGGCCAAGGACCGAGATCGGTGAGTGGCCAGTTGCAGATTCAGTGCAGATTCAGTGCGGATTCAGTGCAGGTTCAGTGATTTTAGCAGGGGAGAGAGGGAGAGAAAGCGGAGGCAAAGAGGAAGGTTTTGAGGTGCTTCCGGAACCGGAGATGGTTCTCCTCAGTCAATGGTGACTTTACATGCCCTGGGAGACAGTAGTCAGTCCCAGGGTATGGAGTCTCATGGTAAGGTGCCTTGTTTTTATCTGGGTTGCGCCCTATGTCCAGTTTTTGACCCACACTCTGGGCGTTTCTCCCTTGTTCCCCTCTACGTCTGCTCTCATTCTAGAATCATAAATCAGGTAAAGAACACAGGGCAGAATGGGGTAGTAGTGTGTGTTCTGTCACCGGGGTTATCCGTAATCATCCTCAATTTGTTGTTTTTTTTTTTACAGTCTCAGAGGTGTTGGTTACACTTCCCTGTACCTTTCGCCCAATTAATCGGCTAGTGGGGGTGCCTCAGTCTTTCACCTTACCAGGTAGATTCTGAAAAAGGCTTTGTTCCGTGACCTGCTTGAAAGGGAGAAAGCACCAGCACGGCATTACACTGACCACCAAGAGCTAAACCAACCAAACAGAGTAAATTTGAGAACAATGAAGAGGGCAGGCTTAGATGGTATTGAAGAGAGCTTGTCCAATCACGCTGTCTAGAAGAAATTCTAGCTGCCATTCATTGAGGTGACTGCCTTCAAACCATGTATCCATTAAGGCTAACGTGCCCTGAGAAGCACATAATTCCATCCATGCTCTCCGCACAATAATACAAGATCTATCTGCGCCAGAAGTATGCATACTGCTTTATGCTATAGGAGTTTGTTGCCCTGCAGCCTCACATGTTGGGCTGTACAACTGGCTCATTCTATGCATTGAGGATTCAAGGGTTTGGGCAGAGCGAGAGGGTATCGGAGATATTCAAATAAGGAAAAAGACATGGTTCCCAGGTCTCTGCATCCTGCGAGAGGCTGAAATGTCTGTGTCCCATGGCAGATCACAGAAAGCAGGGACAAGCTTCTTGATTCTGTCCTAACCTCTCTGCATGATCCCATGGGAAATGGTCAGTGCAGATGTATGTGGACGTCACCTACTGTTAGTAGTTGTGGAACATTCCTAGTATGCAGGAGTGTGATTGGTATCGTCTTTAGCAGTCAAACAGGTACTACAAAACTCGAGAAAATAACATTGCACTGGCTCCCAAGGGAGATCAAGACAGACAATGTCTATCCCCTCACCTCCTCCACCCTACTCCCCTTAAATGGTCAGGAGTGGCAAGCCAATTTGCATGAGCTAGCATCAGAGGATTAACCCAGAATGGCTAAAGGGAGTAGTGAGGTGGAACGGTTTATGTGAATCATGAGGCGAATTTTGCAAATCGATGTGCATCAAATAACCTGGAGCTGGCAATATCCATTCTTGAGAGAGTACAGAAAAAATCCACATACATCCATCCACATGCCATTTTCTTTAGCTGATCTGGCAATGGCAACATTCCTTTTTAAAAATGTTTTATTTTATTAATATATTTAATAATTTACAATACAGTACAAACAAAAGCATAACATAACACAAAATCTATATTAATATTACCCACCTCGCCCCCACCCAAACCCCCATTCTTCTCTGCACTATCCTTATTAGTACATTTCCAAACATTTCCCCCAAATGCCAAAAACAGTTTATATTTCCTTTGACCTCTGTGAGAAACCTGAGGGTATTCTCCCACCTACTCCCCTTGGTTCCTCCTCTCAGGTGGCCAGGGAAAGCCCATTGCTCTTGGATCCTGACCCTGGGGGAGGGGGGATGCGAGGGAGGATCACCAGGGTGGAGGGTACTTGGTGATTGGGGAGAGGATATCTGCAGACAAGACATGGTATCCCCCCCTTTTCTGGTGAGTACCAACCTTACCCTCCCCCTGCCTTTATAGGCTGTTGCAAACCATCTCCCCTCATTTTCCCCCCATGGTCTATAATGCTCTGCCATTATAGTCCTGGGACGAGGAGGATGCCACATGACTGTTATGAGGGTCAGGCATGTCACAATCACTATGGTCAGGCAATGAGGATTAAGAGCTCACACCTGCAACCTGTTAAAGGGTTGCAGGTGTTTAAAAGAGGAAGAAAGCAGCAGAGTGTCACTTAGATTGTCCAATGCAGTACAGCCCACAAGGGCATTTGATGGAATATATTATGTTGGAAGTGTGTCAAACGGCATAATCTCGCAATTTGATTTTCTCTCATGTACGTGGGTGGTTAATCGTGCTGCCTTTGGTGACAAATCCACAGTTTGTGCAATGTAGGCAAGGAAATGTGGCGATGTGTCATGCTCTGGTTTTGTATGGGAGGTCTGGTAGAGTCAAGTTGGTCTCTGAAGTTCTTACTCCTCTGATATGCAAACACTGGCAATTCTTTGAAGAGAAGTTTGACCTTAAGGTTGCAGGTCAACGTCCTCCAGTTTTTCTTGATGGTGTCCTTGATCCTGTTACTTTGAATGGAGAATTTGGATAGATACACTGATGGAGGTGTGTTTGTAGTTAATTTATTCTGTGAGAGTAAAATGTTGCGCTGTATGCTGTCAGCCTTGATGGTGGCTACCTCAGCCTCTTGTGCTTTGTATCTACGGGCAATACATGTTCTTCCCATTTCTGTTATCTCACAGGTGTAGTCCTCGGGGATCACTCACAATTTGTTTAATTAGTACATTCTACTAATGTATTAGATGTTTCACCCTCTCACATCTCACTCTCAACAGGCCCTGCCCCCTTCCTGGCCCCTCTGTCACCACAGAGGCGCTGATGATGTTGCTGCGCCCTCGAGCGTGTGACGTCATGACGCCCGCGGTTTCCAGGGCGACCATACAAACACCTCCTCTGGCGTTCGCACGAGAGGTCCTCTCTTGCAAGCAGCCCGCTTACTTTACTAGGCGAGTACCACTCACAACTTGATTGTTAGCACGCATTTTGCTAACCTGCAACCCACATACAAGTTTTACCTAAGACTCGATCCCCCCATTACGTCTACAGATACCAAGATGCACCAGCTAAAATACTGTGACCATTCTGCTTCCAAACTCATACATATATATATGCACGTTTCTTATATATATATATATATATATATATATATATATATATATATATATATATAAGCTTAATCACTAAAATTGTGAATGTCTTTGTACTTTTGTCCTCCTTTTATGTGCTTTTTTCAGACAATTAACCAAATTGCGTTATATATACACAATTCTTTGAATACTGCATCAATGTCACGGATATGACTGTATATGTATACCATACTGGCAATGTATGTGTTGTGATTACAAAGAGCTCAGCCGTGAAGATGGGATCCTTTCTGAAATGCATTGGCTAATGAGCCAACACTGCTGAGAATGATTTTTGCCTTTCTGAACTATGATTAAAAAACGATTTGGGCATTTTACTTAAAGCGTTGATGTAAAGTTTTCAAACATTAACCAACTAATGGAAAACATTTATGACAAGCATGGCAGCTTTTTCTACAAAAGCATTTGTGAGCATCTGGTATACCGAGTGGTTTCACTCAGTTTTTGTTTATCGCTGCCCAGATGTTCACTTGTAGGGAGTATATTGAACCTCAGGTAAACAATAAATCGTTTCAGTTGCATACTACATACAAGGTTTGGCCAAATAAGAACATTAGGACTAAAACTTTGAGTTGCAAACAATCTATAGATTTTTTAAAAATGTTTTATGCAATTTGGCCAGGCACATATCAGTATCCCAAACATAAGTTTTTTTTAAGATGTGCACTCCATTAGGGGAGTCCACCAAAGCCGGCTCAGAGAGTCCTATAGAGTCTGTCAGGCCGATTCATGGAATTAATGTGCGCCGAAAAAAACGGCGCACGCGTGCGAAAACGTGCGATTCGGAGTGAAATAGCGAAAATCGCAGTGCAAGTGCGATTATCGCACAGAAAACATCGCACATCAATTCATGGAAGTCCGTGCATGCGCAAAATGTGGGATGTGCGCTGAAAAAGTGCGCGGCGCACGCTGGCGCACGCTGGCGCACAGGTCATTGAACGCCGTGCGATAAGGCCACAGCGAATTCGCACATAGCGCGGCGCACATAACAAAAGTAGGCGTAACACGGGGCGTCACATGCAGAATGGGGAACAACTCATGAAAATGTGGGCGTCACGGGGGAAGTACAGGAGGCAAGTGCGCAGAACGCCCACACGCTCGCCTACAACACGTATTCATGGAATCGAATAGGGAAAAACAGCACACGGCCAAAGACGCGCACAGGCCCATACATGTCCGCCACACGAAAGCAGGCGGTAGCGTCCCTGCGCAGGAAAAAAATGTGCGCCAAAGTCCTACACGCGATCGGGCCTGGGGGAGCATGTGCGTGTATTCCAGAGGTGCGCGAGAAGTTTCACACGCAATTGGCCTGTGCGCGTGTATTTCAGGGGTGCGCGAGAAGTTCCACACGCGATAGGCCTGGGCGCGTGTATTCCAGAGGTGCGCGAGAAGTTTCACACGCGATTGGCCTGTGCGCGTGTATTTCAGGGGTGCGCGAGAAGATCCACACGCGATCGGGCCTGGGGGAGCGTGTGCGTGTATTTCAGAGGTGTGCGGGAAGTTTCAGACGCGATTGGGCTGCGTGCGGGTATTCCAGGAGTGCGCGCAAAGTTTTACACACGATCTGGCTTGGGGGAGCGTGTGCGTGTATTTCAGGGGTGCGCGAGAAGTTCCACACGCGATTGGCCTGGGCGCGTGTATTTCAGGGGCTCGCGGGTGTTTTCACACGCGATCGGGCCTGGGGGAGCGGGGTACGTGTATTTCAGGGGCTCGCAGGTGTTTTCACACGCGATCGGGCCTGGGGGAGCGGGGTACGTGTATTTCAGGGGCTCGCGGGTGTTTTCACACGCGATCGGGCCTGGGGGAGCGGGGTACGTGTATTTCAGGGGCTCGCAGGTGTTTTCACACGCGATCGGGCCTGGGGGAGCGGGGTACGTGTATTTCAGGGGCTCGCGGGTGTTTTCACACGCGATCGGGCCTGGGGGAGCGGGGTACGTGTATTTCAGGGGCTCGCAGGTGTTTTCACACGCGATCGGGCCTGGGGGAGCGGGGTACGTGTATTTCAGGGGCTCGCGGGTGTTTTTAAACACGATCGGGCCTGGTGGAGCGGGGTACGTGTATTTCAGGGGCTCGCAGGTGTTTTCACACGCGATCGGGCCTGGGGGAGCGGGGTACGTGTATTTCAGGGCCTCGCGGGTGGTTTTACACACGATCGGGCCTGGGGGAGCAGGGTACCACTCACCGTCTGCCTTGCGTGTAGAAGAACGCGTAGCCAACACCCACCCGCTGTGAAGTAATAGCGTGTGAACCCCAACGCCTGCAAGACACACGCACCGCACCCCACGAAAAGCAACGCCCGTGCGCGATACATCACAGACACGCATACGCGCTAAGGGCCTTTGGTCCAATGGAATCGCGTATGCGTGCTGACGCGCTTACGCGCTAAGGGCCTTTCCTCGATTCACACGCTGACGTGCAGAATTTTCACGTGCCAAATCACTCCGTATCAAGCTGGCCATGCGTAAGCACACGGAAGACCACGCACCTGTCCCAAAAGGCCGAATTACTGCCCCCCAGAGCGCCGAGCAGCCTCCCACGAGCCATCTGCTGCTGCCTGCCTGCTGCCACCGTGCCCTGCCATTTGGTGCCTGCACATCAGCCATCTGCAGGGGTCCAGTTGCTGTGTCCACCCCTGCTGGAACAGAACACTCCCGACTGGGATACCATCGCTCCACAGCCCAGCCCCAGGACCCAGTTGCCCACCCACGCCTGCCTCGGGGGTCGCCATGTCGGGGCAAACACCATCCGAGACCACTGGTGACCCCCAGCCAGAGGGGCAGAGGGCCACCAGCTTCAGTCAGAAGGAAGTTGGTGTCCTGGTGGAGCTTGTCCTGGGGCATTATGATGCCCTCTTCGGATCACCACGCGCCGACAAGGAAGGACGGGACAGGATCTGGGACGACTTTGTGGTTGCCATCAACGCGTAGGGGGTGGCAACCCGCAACATCAAGCAAGTCAAGAAGCGCTGGGAGGACTTCAGGTCCAGGACCCTCATAAAGGCCCGGCACCTCGTGGAGGGGGGCCGGGGCAGCATGAGTACCATCCAGCTGAGGGTCCTGGAACGCGTACGCCCAGCGCTCCATGCCCAGATCCTTGAGAGGCAGACCCGTCTGGAGTCGAGCGGTAAGTGGCCAAGCATTGCTGTGTGAGACAGGGCATGTTGCAGCGTGCTGGTTGTCTGATACTTGCCTGTATGTGTGTCATAGGCCATGTACGCGTGTGTGTGTGCAGGGACATCATGGTCATGCATGTGAGACCAGTAATGTGTGAAGCACACGGTTGGTGTATGTGTTGAAATGTAACATGGGGAGCCCTATGCGGAATGGACACATGAGAGCATGCCAGTCTCTGTTCCTGGACATGGGTGTGGGTGAGGGATGGGTGCTGATGCCATGTACATGTATGGTGTCCATGTATGTGTTTCTGACCTGCGTGTCTGTGACTTGTGCATGCCATGGATGCATGACACATGTCTGTGACAATGTTCAGATTCACTGATGCAGCCTAGTTATCCTTGCATCCACTGTGTCTGGGGTGTACGAGTCCAGATGGATGAAAGTACGTTGAAGTGTGTGCATGTGATAGGCATGACCCATGATGCATGTGAGTCCAAAAACAACATTGTATGCTTCAAGAGTCCCTTGGACATGTTTGCTTATGTCCATAGCATGCGCCATGCCTGTTACTGCATGTGTTTTGCCTGCACTGACCCATGTGTTGTGGAGGGACATGATGGAAGTGTACTTTGACAGTGCCACTCATCTGCTATTGCTTCCTGTCTAGGGGACCATTGTACAGTACCCTGATGCTTGTGTTCTATGTCTCCCTCTACACAGCGCAAAGTGAAGAAGAGGGCGAAGACGGCGCTGTGGAGCCAAGCGGCGGGGATGCCCCCACGGCTGCAGCGGAAGGGGTGGGTGAGCCCCCACAGGGGCTTGCAACGGCGGAAGACGGTGTGGAGCCATCCAGGTTGGTGGTTTCCACAGCGGAGGAGGTGGCCGCTACTGAGCCGCACATGGGGCCTGGTGGGGGCATCCCTGCTGGTGCAAGTGGTGCAGTCCAGGGGCAGGGGCAGGAGGCAGCACAGGTCGCCGTGGAGGTGCCTGTGCATGTCACTGTCCCTGACACTGTGACTGCACCACCATGCACCAGCAGGGATGTCCCATCCCAGGCACGTCCGCAGGTAGGGGGGATGTCCATGTCATCTGACTCCCCTCCACCTGCGGACGAGGGGACCCCTGGCCGTATGGAGAAGGTGCTGATTGGTGTCGCGTTGCGCACGGCTGTCATTCGTGATGAGGTGCGTGCTTCCCGGGGGGAGCACGCACGTCATCACGAAGAGCACCGTGCCAACGTGGCCCAGTTGGGAGCGGTCATGGTCGGGGGTCTCGTACATGTGTCGGGCACTCTGGCGACCCTCTCCTCCTCTGTGGAGGCTATGCGCCAGTCGTACTCCATGCCGTCTTCCGGCCCAGATGCCACCAGGGCCCCCTGTGGACCTGCCCCGACCAATGCAGCCACCTCGGTGGGGATCCCATCCCTGCCACACTCGGGAGTCGGAGGTCCAGCAGGGGTGGACACACCAGCAACTGGACCCCAGCAGATGGAGGATGTGACGGCATCATCGGGCAGGGCACGTGCACAACGGCGTCGGTGGTTTCCATCAGCCTGGATGCCGTCAAGCTGGCACAGGCAGTTGCGTCGGAGGCAGCGGCAGGCTCGACGTGGGAGGCATCATGGCTCGGGGCCATCAACATCAGGGCAGGAGAACCCTGGAATGGGAGTGGCTTCCATGTGGGAGCGGTTGGGCCAGCAGATAGGTGCGGAGCGGCAGCGGGCAGAGGAGGAACGGCTCACAATGGTCAGGGCGGAGAACTCTATGCGGAGGGCCCTGAGGCGGGCCGAGTGCCTCGAGGCAATCCGCAAGGGGTTGGAGGTGGACACGTCGACGGCCCTGCGGACCCTCGGGGCCATGGAGGAGGAACGCCTCCGGGACATTGAGCAGGAGTTCGATGATGCCCTGGCCCGGGACATCCAAAAGTGAGCCGTCAGACTAGCCCGCTGCCCTTGTACATAGTTATGTAGGTAGTGTTAGGTTTCCTTTTTTTAAAATTTATTTTGGACATTGGCCACATTTTTGTATATAGTTTATTTTATTAGTTAGTGTTGTTAGATAGGTTTCATTTCTTTTGTTGGGATAATGGACCCTGGCTTGTTCGTCTGTACATAGTTCACTGTTGGATTTAATTTTTCTTTCACAATTTACCCATGGAGCAATGGCTTTCAATTATTATTTCCCATTGGATTTACTTTTGTGGACAGTGACTTTGGACACCATTACTTTGGATTATGATTTTTGGTTTTGCTTTTTTTCACGGACATGCTTCTTTTCATTTTTGTACATTCCCATTTCAGTTTATTTATTTTTGAATCTATTTGTTTCCTTTAATACATATTTTTTTATCGAACTTCAATGTGTAGTATCATCTCATTGGTTTCATGCATATCATGATATGGGTTTTGAGATTCACTGACACCCATTGGGTGTATGTGAGGGACATGTGTTTGTTTTGAAACTTGCAATTGGTGTTCTGTCATGTAATTGCCATTTCTGAGTGGGTGGATGCAATACTCGGGTGGGTGTTTTGCATTTGGAGGCTGACCATAGGGACCAGGGATCTAGATTGTGATGACATGTTGGCTGGGGAACATGAGTTGGACATGGGTGGGGGCCTGCTGGCAGGTGCCCCACAGTGCTGGGGGGTGGGGGTGGTGGGAGACATGGGTGGGGGCCTGGTGGAGGGTGCCCCACAGTGCTGGGGGGTGGGGGTGGTGGGGACATGAGTGGGGGCCTGCTGGCAGATGCCCCGCAATTCTGGGGGTGGGGGTGCAAGGGGACATGAGTTGGTGATCATTAGTGCAAGGAGACATGTGCCTTTGCTGGGGGGCATGCCCATGTTGGGTGGGCTGCCTGCGGGACATGACCAGGGATGCAGGGTAGTCCCCTGTGGTGTGGGCTGCCTGCAGGGGCCGTGGAGGGTGTACAGGGAACACCTGGGAGCACCCACACTGCCAAATCACATGTAGGACTCCCCGGCACCCCTGAAATACACGTACCCTGCTGAAATTGCGTGTAAAACTTTCCGCGCACCCCTGGAATACACGCACACGCTCCCCCAGGCCAGATCGCGTGTGGAACTTCACGCGCACCCCTGAAATACACGCACACGCTCCCCCAGGCCAGATCGCGTGTAAAACTTCGCGCGCACCCCTGAAATACCTGCACGCAGCCCAATCGCGTGTGAAACTTCCCGCGCACCTCTGATATACACGCACACGCTCCCCCAGGCCAGATCGCGTGTGGAACTTCTCGCGCACCTCTGAAATACACGCACACGCTCCCCCAGGCCAATCGCGTGTGGAACTTCACGCGCACCCCTGAAATACACGCACACGCTCCCCCAGGCCAGATCGCGTGTGGAACTTCACGCGCACCCCTGAAATACACGCACCCAGGCCAATCGCGTGTGGAACTTCTCGCGCACCTCTGAAATACACGCGCCCAGGGCAATCGCGTGTGGAACTTCTCGCGCACCCCTGAAATACAAGCGCCCAGGCCAATCGCGTGTGGAACTTCTCGCGCACGCGTGTTCCCGAAACCCAAAATACGCGTTCCCCGCTTTGCGTTTGCTGTTTGCCAGTCCGGTAAACTGGTACAGGGTTGGCACAGCCCTTTGCGATGGTTTTGCGATCTTGATGGCTTTTCCTTGCATGAGGGCGTTCTTGGGGGCGTAACTGGCGCTGCTGCAGGGTCGCTGCGCCACTCTGCGCCACGTCTGCTTTTGGAGGCGAGAATCCATGAATACGCTCTGCGCGGAAATTGATTTTATGGCACGCGGCTGGCGCAGACATTCGCACGGGCATGCTGTGCGCCAGCCGCGTGCGACACTTTTGTGAGGAATTCCATGAATCGGCCTGTGTGTTTGTTAAGAGTCGTGCATAAATCTTGAATAGAAGCATTTGTACGGGAAGGCGAAGACCCAGGAGATAGTGGGGCAGGGTTAGAGCTGTATGCACAGACAGTACAAGTTTACAGCACTGAATCAACCACACTGACCGCAGATGGCAGACCTGGCTCCAACCCCAGTGCCTCCAATGGGACAGCCGAAGGAACTCTTAAAATTTACCTTTTTTAAAAGCCTTCCTTCAAGGGTTCAGAGCCATTTTGTTTTAGTTTCTGGTACGTAGACCGCTCTGTATAAGATTCCAGGTATAATGCACGTACAATAGATGTAGATTAGGCCTTGTATATTAAAACCACTGTGCATGCAAATGAACTTTCCTAAAACAAGCCATTTTTTAATGATCTTAGGTAAAAAATAAATTGCAACAAAAGGTACTACTGGGTCGGAATTGAAACGGAAACCCAAGATCAATATAGCTATCAACCACTTCAAGAAGTATTGCATTGATTCTTCAAAGAAAGGGAATATTCTGCTTTTGTTTGACACAGAACTTTAACATTTTAGTTTTGCTAATATTGATGCTTAAATGATTCAAGTTGGCATATTTGACTAAAGCATCAATCGAACACTGAAGGCCAATTGGGGTATGATCCAAAAATAGGTTGAGTTAATTGACCATCTTAGTTCACTCATATGGTCACCGAGTTGTCAGAATACAGTGCCATGATGAAATACAGCAGTTGAGGATCAATGCCCCAAGCACGCAGTTTACCCCAAATATGGGCACGATTTACTGTGTTCAATGCTTTGGAGAAATCGATGAAACGCAGATATAGACTCTTACCATCCCTGGTGGATGCTTTAGATATAATGCTTAATAGAGCACATATATGATGGGAAGTGGCATGGGCCTTTCAAAAACCAATTTGAAACTTATGCAGAAGATGTCTACTTTCGACCCATGCATTACTTTTTTTTAATAATAGCATTGCAAAAATGTTTGAGCTGCTATCTAACATAGCGAGAAGGCGGTAATGAGTCTTGTTACTTCGAACGCCTTTCTTAAATACTGCAATGAGAATAGAATTCCTCCAGCTTGAAAGGATGTTAACGGAGGCTAACATTTTGCGAAAGAGGCCATCCAAAATGCGCAACCAGAAGTCTGGGTTAGACCTGGTCACAGCGTTGACAATCCTGTCGGGCCGGGTGCTCTAGAGTTTTTGAGACCCTTGATAATAAGTTGGATGTCCAAGATCCGAAATTCCAGACCCCCACTTTGCACCTACGATTTAACTGTAAAAACGGGGGGCTGGTAAGTAGCATCATAGTAAAAGACCGTAATTGATTCCACCCAAGCAGCATCGGATACCGCATTCTCGTCGCGTTGATTTATGGCAGCAGAATATTTCCTAATAAATTACAAGAACTTTTTATTATCGTTGCTCTGCAAAAGATTAAATAAAAGCATCCGATAAGCATTTAACATAGCTTTATGAGATCTGAGACAGTTTTTGTATCTTATAGAAAGGTTGCTCAGACCTTTTATTTTTCTCTTCAAGGATAGCTTCAGGTTTTTTTTTAAATAGAAGTTCTGTTTCGGTGATATACCCTTTTTTAATCAATAAGTGAACATTCCATCTGTGACTCCTTAACCAAGTGGATGTAGCAGTATCATCGGTTGCAAATTATCTAGAAAGCCTTTTGACATTGCAATCGGTCTAGACAATACAGTTACTCTGTATACAAATTCATAACGTTAGTTTCAATGATAGGGGCTGTTAAAATGATTGACCATATTAAAGTAGGGTGATCGCTAATGGTGTTGTGCTCACTGTCAAGGACATTGCATCACTTCCAAAGAGATCGCTCAACAAATACGTAATCCAAACAAGAGGATATGGGACCATTGGACCACATGGTGCAGGGAGATAATGCTGATTGACTCTTAACATTCAGACAAAACAAGTCATGTATATAGACAAAAGAACCCCACTTCAAACAACGGGGGAATAGGACTCCCAACATGTTTGGTTCCATCAAGGAAAAATCAGGGGTCACACTGTCGAATGGGTGAGTCTTAAGTAAGGGAGTATTAAAGTCACCTGCTATAACTGAGACCATTCAGACATCATTCCTACCAATCAGTTAGTAAATTGTCAAGGATACAGAAAATATATTTGCAATGTCATAATCAGCAATTGTCATATATACATTTAGTATTTGTATTGGCTGGCATGCGTTTCCCAGAGAAGAAACCACAGCGGGTAATACATATAAGAGACTTCGGAGCAGACGGAAACGTTTTTGGGTCAAAATGGGATCGAGCACCAATAGCCAATCCACCCTTAAGGCGTCCTCTAGCAGACTTTGTGGCTTTGCAACATCAAATCTGATACCCATCAAGATGGAAACTATCTGTGAGCCATGTTTCTTGCAATGAGAAGATCTCACAGTTGTTAATATGAGAAAGGTCCTCTGGATGCTTTAGGAAAGAGCTGTGACCTCTAGAGTTCCAACAAAGCCAATTTGTGTATTCCAATTTAGTAGTGAGTCAATTATCATTCACCATCAGTGTATTGGGAAACCACTGAACTGTTTCTTGCTGGGCCCGTGTGGGTGCCTTTAGGCATACCAGAGAGGTGCCAAGACTGGATCTTTCAGAAGCTGAAACTTCAGAGGCAAGAGTAGAAGCAGGTTTTACGGTCATGGAATTATAAATGATGACAGTAGTGGCATTGGTAATATATGGCATTGGTAATATATTTCCTACAAACATTGAGTTCGAAACCTAGATTAAATAGTGCTATGGTACAGGAACATAACCGAGGCAACCGCTGGAGAGAAAAATTCAACTAAAGCCCAATTTTTTGGGGCTATCAAAAGTTGGCAAAACAATATGTAGCATGTAAATAGAGCTGATGTTGACAAGACTTTGTATTTGAGACCACAGATCCATTAAAGTATGGTTTAAAAAACTGGTTATATCCAGGGTTCATTTCAGACAATTGAACCCATTTACCAATAGGAAGCGGGTCTCCTTGAGACTTAGATAAGGGTATATTAGTGACAGGGGAAATTGTAGAATTGGTAAAATGGACATAGGGGTGGTAGTTACCGCTAATTCAGCCTTAGTGGATGTAGCCTGTAAAGGATGGATGGAACATTGATGGATTGTATCCAGAGAGGCACTGGGTTTAGTGATGGTGTGAGATGCTACAATGTTCTCTATCGTGGATGAACCTGGCTGTGTCTCACCACAAGCCATTTGTCCAAGGCACTGTGCAATAGAGCCTACCGTGTCGTGCCATCCCCTTGGTCTTTCGTGATTAACATTCTCTTTGGCAAGACCGAGTTAGATGGAAGGAAGTTTGTGGATATGATATGGCATTTATAGTGCGCCTATACACAAGTGTTTCAAGGCGTGACGACGGAAGGGAGGAGGAACAGAGGGAAGATGGACAGTGATCTTACTAGGCCAGGTGACAGTGAGATTGCGCAAGTGCAGGAGAGGGGAGAAGGGAAAAGTGCGGGGGGGAGGGCAGTGCAGTACATAGGATAACAGTAAAATAAATAAAGACAATAAATAAAAGTGCGGCCAGCTGGTGGTAGTGCAAGGCTAAGTGTAGTCATCAGGTGTCAAGTGCTGGTAGGGCGCTGTAGGGATACCGAAACAGTCCCTGTGTGCAAGGGTTGCCAGGGGGGGCAGTGCAGGTGTGCAACTGGCGGGGAGGGGACCTGGCCCCAAGATCAGAGGTTAGCCAGGTAACCAGTGCAGTTTCAGTTTCAGCCAGGAGATCAGCAACGGAGCGGAAGAGAAAAAACAGAAGCACAGAGGAAGGTCTTGAGGTGCTTCCGGGAACCTGAGATGGTTCTCCTAAAGTTTCAGAGTGGCAGGGAGGCTGTTCCAGAGGGAGGCCGCAGTAGAAGAAAAGGATCTACAACCAAGTTGGTTGTAGATCCTTTTCTTCTACTGCGGAGAAGCAACTGACCCTCAGGGAGATGGAGGCGGATCAGAGAAGAGCTCGAAAAGGAATATATTTAGGAAGAGAGAGTTGAAGGTATTGGGGCCCCAGGCCCCAGAAGGATTGCTGCATGTTAGTTGTAATAGCACCAAAAGTGACTCCTGGCTGCTCCCCAACCTGATTAGGGGTGTGCTTCGTGCGCTTCCTCCTGCGGGACATAACGGAAGCAGTACCACGACTCTGACATTTCCTCTACTAGGGGGTAAAATATTACATCGGTTGCAGGTGAAGAGGTGTCGCCTAAAGAGCCTTTTTGGTTATTTACCAATTGGTGATCGTTGTATTGTGGCAAACTAAGTGGTACGGACGTCAAATCTATAATTGTAAAGATTTCCATCGGACACCATTGTAACCGCTGGTGCAATGTCGTCTTGAGAGTTATTATTTTGGCAGGCTAGGATAACATCAACTACTTTAGACAAAATAAACTTTAATTTGCATTGTTCTTTGGCAATGTCAGAGCACAAATTGAGCAGTGCATCAAGTTTGACCAAGAAGTTAATCCCACAAGTGGGGGAAGGATTTGGGTCATTAGTAACTTATGAGAGATATGGCCTGAGATGGTAAAACGCTCTCGTCGTCACTGAATGAGTCTGAAGAGACCAATGAGTAGATCAGATTTTGAAGGTCCGGACTAGCTGATAATTTGGAACCTATAATGTTGTCAAACCCAGTAGTGCCATTCATAAGTGTTGTCACACCACCTAGTGAGTCCCTACAGAGGCCCAGGCACAGATTCAAGAGAGAATTATTATTAGGGATGGAAAAGGAGCCGGCACTTACATTTCCCACTACATTCTCTTGGGTGGAAAAACTAGGGATTGCCGGCAAGTCGATTGAAGCTGCACCTCGTTCCGACCCATTTTTTGGAACAAAGAGAAAACCGGAGATTGTAGGTTGTTTCGCATTGGGCGAGGCCAGCTTATCTTTTTTTGGGGTTTGGAAGTTCTGAGGGGCAGCCGGACATGTTTGGGCTACGAACACACTTTTTTACCCCCATTTCCCATTGCACTGCGTAAGGTGTATTTACACTGTTTACCGGTTTTCATAATGGCGCCCGCTCAAGTCAATATAAAACAAAACCGATGGTGTAACAGGAACTACTTACTGCAACATTGTGAAGGCTGTGGTAGGGTCCAAACGAGCAGATCAGTCAAAGGAGGGGGGGAGTCAATGTGCATGTCCTAGAAAGCAAGTTCTGCATGAAAAGGGAGACTACCTCACCCAGTTTGCCACACTTTGCGGTGGTGAACAGTTAATAAAGTAGTTCCTTAAAGGGGCCCAGTCCAGTTTCCATTATCCAATGTTACAAAGAGTAACTGGTAACATAACTGCTCTCTGCAGTGGGCAGCAACACAGTAAACACACTTCGCCATGCTTCGCCTACACATTGTTTAGCTTTAATTGTGAGGGGGAGCATAGGTTCTGGACACAGACAGACTTTTACGTTGAACTTACTGACTCAGGCTATCCTTAGTTTATTTAGGTAGGAAATCCCACCTTAGTATAGGGCAAGTTAGGCCTTGCACCATCCTGACATTTGAGTTAATAAAGATTTTTTGTTTGAACTTTGAATTTGTTTTCTGTGTCTTGCTTCATGATGCCTTCACACCATCCATCCAATCGTCCACCCTCGGAAGGGTCACCGATTTCCAGTTTCTCAAAATGAGTTTCTTAGCCGTCAAGGCCGCCCTGAACAATCACTTTTTCTATTCAACTGATAGATCCTCAATCAGGGTATCCTCACCCAGTATTATCGTCTCAAAATCGAAATCAAATGTTCTATTCAGCACTATGTTAAAGATCGCAATCCATGCACCCCAAAAGTCTCTCATCCTGGACCAATCCCAAAGCATATGTTCAGTGACCCCGTTCTGTGTGTACACTTCCAACAATCATCCTTGTCAACCATTCTGTGCTTAGATAAACGCTCTAGTGTCCAGAAGACCATATGTAAAATCTTAATCTGTCTCGATCGATCACCCATGTTTAATGAGGAAAGGCCATCCTTCCTACAAATATTTGTCCAGCGTGCATCAGACCTTTCCGTAGTCCGTCTCTGTGAACAAGTATTCAATAGTGATTGATGATTCTCTTTGGCTGGCAACATTCCTGCTCATACTCTGTCATCTGTTGCACACATCTTCAGGACATCGAGGAGAAGAGCCAGACCAATAATGGCAGTCTTAGGGAAAGTAGGCAAGCAAAATCGTCCCAGGTACAAATCTGACAGACGCCCCAGAGGTAAATTCAGGGCAGATCATCAAACGAAATGGTATGATTGGGGACAATGTTATGATTGTGACCGTGCCCAGTGGTCACTCCAAGCAGCGAGTAATGTTTCTTTGTTCAAATGACTTACTAAGTAAACTGACGGTGACAATACCGAAGATCTGCATGGACGAAGATTTTGTCAGGGACCTGGTAAAAAATGAGGCCACCTGCATGAAATCGAGCGCACGTGTTCAGTTGTTGGATACACCGCCTTTTGCAGAGGGGTCACCTGGCATGTATACTGTAAGAACCATGAGATGCACCCTGCTTCATGGTACGCTGCCACCTAGCTGGTAACGGGACTATGGTACAGAAAATGTGACTTCTAAAACTGAAAGTGTATTACTATGTTGGGAAGATTGGTATGTTTAATGTGGCAGTGCTTCTGTAATCAAACGCTGTCTCCGTTCTGCACCTGCTCGCATGCACTCGTATCCCATGTGTCCTCTAGAAGCAAGGAAAGTGATATAGAACCTTAGAAAATAGTAACCTATTGTGAGCGGTCTTAATTTATGCTGCCCACTGCATTCCACATTCCACCCTGTGCACCGTGTTCCTGTTGCTGGTGACACCAACTCAGGGCAGGGAACTTCGGAGTGGGTTTTACTCCCAGCCACTCAGAACCATCTGTTGGAATTTAACATTTGATGAGGCCTCTTCATGTTCTTGTAGTTTTTGTGAAATATTAAAGTATTGATAAACTTTAAAACAACGGTGTGTGTTTGAGGAGAATGGCGTCATCAGTTAGTTTCTGTTAAACGTTTTTTTTTCCATTTCATGAACCCAGATCTTTGGATCCTCATTCATATTAGGTTTACAAAAATGTTCTTCACCCATCCAAGCACATCATGTTTACTGCTCAAATGTTTTCTTGCTTTGTTTCAGTGGGTTCACCAGTTCCTCAAAAAACGATTTCCCCTTTGCATTTGCCATCACATTCATTTTACCTTCTGCAAAAGGGACAATAAGAATGGGTTGTCATCAAATCCAGAGCCAATTTTCTTGTTCCCTCTCTAAGTCCGGTCTGACAGAATGTTGCAGTTTAGTCTTCGCAGACCCATCCCCCGGGGAAACCAGTACTGGGATTTACTTGTACTAATTTTCTGGAAATCAACAAAATGTTATGTATTAAAATTAATAAACATGTAAATAAAAAAAATAAAAAAATAAAATGTTATGTTATTCAAGACTGCTACTTCCAGAATGCATCCAGCTTGTGTGAGACTAGTCTCGAAACCGGACATTCGCAATGACTGTGAGGTAGCTGGTAACTGTAAGGTAGCTGGTAACCTATTTCATGTGTGACACATAACCAGAGCACCTGGAGACCATGCAAATGTCAGTGATGTGCAATGTAAATCTTAGTTACATAAAACATGGCACCAGCCTTTTTCCATGGCTATTGCATTGAAAAGTTTTGACTAAGCGGGGAAGAAGCAGATAACGCTTCTTTCCTTTTTAGTGTAACGTTGAGCATGAGTATATTAAATTTACAGTACACAATATAATTTGGGACCCCCCCACCCCCAGTATTTGTGAGCGATGTTGAAGTGTTCTACTGAAAGACCCAAAAAGACTGAATATAAAAGTCTGAATGGGACATGTGGTCGAGTTTCGGGCAACCGAAAATTTCGAACGGCCGAAAAATTCGATCAAATGCCCCATTCGGTGGCATTATAATGAAAAAAGGTAGCGGGGGCTGCGGGCGTGTGCCCCGCACCCTTGTTCACTACAATGTCAGCGGGGTTGCAGGGGTTACCCCCGCACCCATTCTTATAAAGTAGAAGCAAACGACCCTGCAACGTCTGTTTCCAATCACTTCTGTGATTGGGAACAGGCGTATCAGGGACACAGTGGCACGCAGCGGAGTGTGCCACCGACGGGTATGCAAGGGTGTGGGTGGGATTGGGTATCCAAAATCGCTGCAGGAAGAAAAAAAAACAATGCTATTTTCGAACAAATAACATTCAGTCTTTTCGGGTATGGTAAATTCACCCAAATTCATATTTTACAGCATACCTCTGGCACATTTACCAACAAGACAGTTCAGCCATCAAGTGCTTGCAACAGATAGGTTGAGATGTTCCCGCTGTGGCTGGTTTGTCTTAGCTCTTTGTCGTCCTATTCAAATCCTTTTAATACAACACTCGAAGTGGTCTTTATCCTTCTTTAATCACTTAATAACTATGTGGTATTATTGGCTTTCCTTGGGTCCGCCATGCAGCACAGAACCTTTGCACATAACTCTTTATTTGTAGTTTGGTCTAAAGTTGAGTGAGACACGTTGTATTATTGAGCCAGAGTACCAATTTCCTTTTAAAGTGCAATGCTTTCCATTTTAAATGTAATAACTTTCATCACCTCGCACAACTACATCTAGTGCCATGAATTTCCAGGTTTGAATATTGCCATCACAGTAAAGCCTTTGTTTTAAGCAAAGCTATGCATTTCTGTGTAACATTATCTAGTGATTGGGAACATGCATAGCTAGTGAGCTCATCAAAACTGACTTTGCCACGACCCAGCCATTAAGGTATTACCTGCCTCTCGAACTTACTTGCTACCAAACGCCATGTCTTACCTCAGGTTTTTTACAATATGATTCCAACTGTGTAATCACTGCAGTTATTTACCTTAGCTTCTTTCCATCTGCTGTAATTACTCTGACCATGCTAGCTCACTTCTCATTTTTGCAGTGACTGAAAGCTTTATAGTTGTAAACCGCTAATACTTGCTAGTACTGCTGAACACTAGCATTGCCATTCTAACTAGCGCTGTTCGCTCACAGCACTCAATCCTGCGCATTTGCCCTTGATTACCTGGCACACCCATATTTACGTCAATTAATTGCAATTCTCTGCATGGTATTGCGTTCCTGCCTCTCATGTGTAGATTCTTCTTATGTGATTACAACTATCATCGCAGGACTACAGCATTTTGTACGACTATATTGTTGCATTGTTTATGCCCTTTTTTCATCACACATTACTGCTAACTATTGCCACTGTCTAGCACACCATAGGCACGTCATTTAACGGCCACCCCTTTGTTTGCCTATGCTCCTTGCGCTAGCCTATCTTCGTTGTGTATTCATGCCATTCTCTACCCACTACTCGGATCAAAGTAGGCACCGGTTGCACCCTACAAGAGTTCTGGCACTCACCTTATCATACCCAGCACCTCTTCTATAACCTGCATCTAAATACTAAATATGTATTGATACCTATTGACTTTCTGCAGCATATTTCTCCGACTGACCACATTCAATAGCTATAAACATGTGACATTAGTTTACTCAGACATCACACAGTATACCACGCTACGCCACCTTAACATTACGAATGTGATTGCCAACTACACCCGTACCCCATTTCTTACCATACCTGCCTCCACACAGCACCTACCTCCTCTTAAACAATGCCCCTTCCCAACCCTTACCTGAAATCGCCTGCCCTCTGGTTGAACATTTCGCCACCAAGCCTACCCCCAACCAGCCATGTTCTTTCACGCTTAGGAATAGCAGATTACGCTCAAGATTCTGCCACAAATTTCTGCCCTTGCACCACCACATCTCAACTAAACACAATCTAACCCAGGGACACACTTCACCCACACCTAACCCCTCTCCTGCCTTCACATCACACCATTTAACAGACTCAACACACTTGTCCTCACTCCCTAAGCCCACCAAAGATACTTTGATTAAAGGTGCTCTCGTTAATGCTAGATCACTGCTAGCCCATGCGCTAGATATCGCTGATTTCCTTGTAACACAAGACCTAGACTTCTTAGCGATCACTGAAACCTGGCTGCATGATGCAGCTGGTCCATCTCTATCCTTGGCCACCCCTGATAACTATGCCATCATCAGATGTGATAGGAACTCTAACCTATCCAAAGGTGGAGGTGTAGCATTCATATATAAAAGATCACTCGAACTTAGGCCCATCTCTAATCTACAGATTCCCTCGGCCGAAACACTATCTGTTAAACTTCCTATATCGCCTAACCAAACAGCCACTATTCACCTTATCTATCGACCGCCAGGACCTACCACTACATTCATAGATGATATTTCTTCGCTCCTAGCAGATAACGCCAAACCTAACTCCCAAATCATATTATTGGGTGACCTAAACCTACGATTCCAAGACCCTAATGAACCCAAAGCCACCAACCTTTCTAGCACATTAACCAATCTAGTTTTCCCTCCTCATATCCACACCCCTGTGCACATTAAGGGCAGAACCCTCGATTGGTTGTCTGACCTTAACTGCAACATTGACTCAGTGGCAATCACACACTGCACGTGGTCAGACCATCACAAAATTACCTTCTGCATCAAATCCAGCCAACAATACATCAAACCTAACATTGCCACCTCTATCAGCACCAGAAATAAAAAAAGACATTACTAAAGAGAAACTACTTCCCATTATCCTCCCTCTCCTCAATATCATCCACATGTTCTGACCCCACAGTACTAGTTGATACGTATAACCAAACCATCCAGAAGGCACTCAACATCATAGCCCCACTTAAACTACGTAAACCTAAACCCTGCGCACACCTCAACTCATGGTTCACTCCACACCTGAGAGAACTACGAAAAACTAAAAGAAATGCAGAGGTCCACTGGAAAACCCATCCCACAGAATCGAACAAAGAAGCAATATACATCGCTAAAAAAGATATGTACAATAACCGTGTCCTCCAAGCTGAATCCAACACTAAAGAGCTCTTTAAAATTTTAAAAGAGCTGGAATCGCCTATAGCACCCATTGACACCTGTATCACTGATTCTGATTGGTGCACAAATATCCAAAAAGCCCTCGTGGATAAAATATCCTCACTTCAAATCAAAATGAATGCAAAAAAAGACAGCATCCACCCAGATTCCATTCCCAACCGCCACACTAACAAATCACCACCTCTAATACACCCCCCTAAACCCTTCCACTTCACCCCCCTTTCCATTACCGAGATGGAAAACATCATTAAAAAACTGAAACCATCTAATTGTCAAGGAGATTCCTGTCCCGCCCCCATCATAAAAGATGCGGCACATGACCTTGCCCCATTCATTACCACTTTTATCAACGCCTCTTTTAAATCTGGAGTAGTCCCACATAACCTCAAGGATGCCTGGGTCATCCCTCTTTTAAAAAACCCTACTCTTGACCCAAGCAATCCTAGCAACTACAGACCCATTACAACGGTTCCGTTTCTCTTGAAAATCCTGGACCGCGCTGCCTACCTACAAATCCAGGAATTTTTGGAAAGCAATAATCTCCTAGGCCTCCGCCAATCAGGTTTCCGCCCCAGACACGGAACTGAGACTGCCCTTATAGATCTTAAATCACAAATTGAGGACTTAAACGACAATGGCAAGCTGGCTCTCCTTATCCTATTGGACTTGTCAGCAGCTTTCGACCTTGTCAACCATCAAATCCTTTGTCACCACCTGAAAAACGCTGCCTATTTTTCCATTGAAGCTAGCTCCTGGATCACGTCCTTTCTGAGGGCCTTCTCCCCATCTGCATCTGCTGAAGCCTCGCCAGTCCTGTGTGGGGTCCCGCAAGGGTCTTGTGTCTCACCCACACTATATAATGTCTTCACGAAGCCACTCTTTGATATTCTCGACTATCTGGGTGTCACCTACACTAATTACGCTGATGACGCCCAGATACTCATCCCTATCACTGGTGACTACGTGAAGGATTCTAAAGCCCTTAATGACGTTTACTTGGTCATCCAGGCCTGGATGGCTAATCACGGGCTCTGCCTAAATGACGAGAAAACAGAGTTACTCATCCTTGGTTCCCATCACAGACTTAATAAATTAGACCCCGCCTTCAAAATATTTACCATTGATGGTAACATCACCAAGGTCTCCAACAACACAAAAACTTTAGGCATTTACCTTGACTCTACTCTTTCACTTACAAGACACACCAATGCAGTAGTCTCAGCATCAGCATACACATGCAAACTGATCACTGCATGCAGGCCATTCCTGACTACAGCCAACTGTATCATCCTGGCTAGAATCCTAATCATGGCCAAAATTGACTACTGCAATGCCCTATATCTCGGGACCTACCATAGGACTATCAACAAACTATAGGTAGCACAAAACAACGCGATAAGAGCCGCCCTCAACATACCTAGAAAGGCTCACATCTCAGACACCAGGCGTAGTCTACATTGGCTCCCTATTACACATAGAATATCCCTTAAAACACTCGCACTGACCCACAAATGTTGTTCCTACACGGCCCCTGCTTACTTAGCCAATCGATTTACCGCCCACGTGTCTTCCCGCCCACTTAGATCAGCACACACTCATACCTTATCCACACCCAGATTAAACTACAAAAAGCCAGGGGGGGTCTAGCTTCCCTGTCCTCGCCGCTAAACTTTGGAACACACTTCCCAATGCACTCGGAGCTGAACCATCTTACCACACATTCAAAAGCAAGGCCAAAACTTGGCTCTTTAATCAGGGCAACCTTCCCACTCGAGCTTAAACTCTCATTATTTACTTCACACCTTATCTCTCTTGTATAACATGCTCCTTTTCTGTACATTTTCTGTTATGTATTTATTCTACTTTTATGTAACTGACCAGATGCCGCCTCTGAGTATGCCTTTTGTTGCGACTCACGTCTCATTCCCTGTACTGTTTTTCCTGCTCTGTAACTGTATATATATGCTGCTTATTCGCCCAGATGCCTCTGGGCAAGGCGCGCAATACAAATAAAATAAATACAAATCTCACAGTTACAGGTAACTAACTAATCACAATTGAACACGCATCCCTACTATCACAACCATATTACCCCGATACCGCCTCATCCCATGTGTTATCCTTACTGAATTGATTTGTTGTTTGGCTAAACCCCTTTTACTATTCCCCAAACCTCTTCCTTATTATTGACAGAGAAAGGTTTGGTGACACCATGTTGGGGTCACAATGCGCCAACTCTCGGAAAAGGTCAGGCGCGGCAAGATCACTACGGTGGTGATGGGGACGAGAGAAACATTGGATAATCCACTCATGTGCATTCTAGCCAAGTTATTTTGTTTCAAAACAGGAGTCCAGTTCCATCTACCTACAAATTTAAATGCAACGGTCATGAACATCGGTTTTGCGTTGGGTGGGTGAGACTAATCTGTGCGCTTTGCCTCTTGTTTTGTTTTTGTTTTTGTCCTTTATGGTTTATTTGCTTTCTGACATACCCATGTTATGTGGTGGTCAGTGGCTGCATGTCTACATGGAGACCAACATCCACCTGTTGGTCGGTTAGTTAGGATATAGATCTATTCTATAGAAATATCCGAAAGGAGCGGAGGCAGCGCGAGGTGCCGAGCTTTTGAATCCCAATAGGGAATGATATATGCAATCGCAAACAAGGAATATAAACCAAGTATCTGACACCGTAGAAGATGGACTGCACATTGGCACAGTCTTCATGAATAAACAGAACCCCAGGACAGTGGAAGACACTCGCTGTATTAAGGACCACCGAAATGTGTTCACTAACGAACCACAATCAAAGACAAAGCAACAAATTACTAATGGATTATTGAGAAGAAAATATCTAATGTATTCTTGTACTTCAATGAATTCGCTAAAAATAATGTATTAAGTGCCTTGACAAAGCCCAAGAAAGGGGATGAAACACACGCACGTGCCTCCTACCGGAGGTATGTTGGCACAAGTTTTCGTAAATTCAAAAAAAAGAAAATGTTCACTGATGTTTAAACACTGTTAATACTTGAATTAAAACCAATTACCGGTTATTCACTAAATAGCGTGCAGTAGCAAGTTACTGCAAAAAATTGATTTATACGATTAACGTATAAACGAATGCGCAAAGGTCTACATAGAAAAAACATTATCAATGGTCATGAACGATTTGTGAAGTGTTTCAAAGCAAAGGCATTTACACAGAGCTTTGTAGTGACAATGCTGTTAAGGGCTTATTCCCACCTCCCACTCCCTGGATTCCATATGTATCTCAGGGGCTCAGTGTGACTCTGCCAAAGGTGCTGAAATTATAAAATGTGTTTTAGTGTAGTAATGGATACCCAAGGAAAACATTCTGACAGCAAAATGTTCTCATTTCCGGGTGCGCTTTTTAGATCTGAAAATGAAAATTGTAAAGAATCGGCAAGACATTAAGAAAATGTTCCAGATCAACACTTCACTTCGTGTGGTGTTTTTTCTTTTTTTTCGGACTCCTTCCTTTTCACTGATTTTCTTGGGAAATTTTAGAAAGATGAAGAGGGCAGGCTTGTCTTATTGCAGCCCTTTTTCACAGGCCATAGACTGACAAATGTTAATTTATTGTAACGTATGTAGAGAGGTCTTGTGTTGCTTGTACCTGAATTTTGGTGGCCTTGTTGTTCATGGAACTGCAAAAGAAAGAGACAGTGGCTATTAGAGGGGTACATGGGGAGTCGCATGTGAAACCTATGGTATTGATGAGTGCCAGTATTGTTCAATGTGGATTGTGGCACTTGAACACAAGTGTATTTTATCCCCAACAGTAAGACCAGGTATTAAATGACCGTGGTAAGGCAATGGAGAGTCTCCGGCATGGATGGTGGGAGGTGGGGGTTTGGGAAAGGGCTAAAGAGGTGGTGAAATGTACTGAGAATGACTCCCATCTACATGAATCTGGTTGGATGGTGCTAGTATTGCGGAAGGGTAGTGTCAGTATGGATGTGAGAATCGCAGACTATGCACACACCAGGGTTCTCGTTTTGAAGTTTATTTTAAAAAAATTATTTAGGGATCCTTTTTAGATAGTTGGGACAAAATAGTAAAAGGGCTGGATAACCATGTCCCAGTAGGTTCACTAAATCAAAGTACCAGGGCAGTGCTCAGCAGAATGTCTCAAATGTGTTTTCACACTAATAGTTTCCTACCGATAGTCCACTCCCCTTCTTTCATGAACTGCCACCCATGCCCTTCTCACTAAAGTTCAGAGGTGCTTGGTTGCTTGGAGAGGTCTTGAATCCCCATAAATGCCAGTTTTTGAAATGTTCCTGTCCGTCTGGGTTGGACACGACTAAGCCCTCCAAGAAGTCCTTCCTTGGGCTGAATGGTAATGGCAGGTCTTAGAACGCGGGGCATAGTTGACTACAAAGACAAACTCTGGTTTCCTTTCCCACCTAACTGGGCCCTAGCCAATACTCCGGTGCTGCCCTCCTTGTCACCACACCTGAAACCTGTACCTCCACCACCATGAGTTTAACCCTTTTTTTTAACCTTGTTATTTATTAGAATTTCGACAAAACAGCAGGAAGACTGCAGATACAAGCCATTGTTACGCATAAATTGTCCTCATAACCATAACTTTTCCCCTCAACAAACAAAAGTGGTTTCTTGGGCATGAGATCTCAAACAGTTTGGCAAAGGATCTCTGAGTCCGCCTCCCCTTCCGGGAACATTGATCCCAGTCCATGGGTTCAAATGTAGAATGTTGCCCGTCTGAAACTTGAACTCTGCCTGTATTGAACCCCAATTGGGCTCTCTACCCTCTCGCCTCCATAAGCCTCCACCCTTTTCTATATTGGGGCTCCCTCCCCTGTCTCCATGGCCCTTTTGTTGTGTCTCAGCTTCCCCTTCCCCTTTCCATGAGTAGTGGGGACCATCTCCCCGTCCATGTATTTCCCATCCCCATTTCTGTTTTACCCCTTCCAAGGCTGCGCGGAATGAGCCCGCTTCATCGTTCACCAGGGCTAGTTTAACCCTTTCTAATCAGGATCTCACCTTTACCGCAGCATTGTCCAATGACTCTGGTCTTGATCTCTCTTCGCCCTACCTCCCTCTACCTCCTGTCAGTCAACCTCCTCATCGGATTTCTCCATGTCCTTCCTCGCTTTCCTTTCACCTCATTGTCTTGCTTAACCACTTCCACCTTAAACTCTCTAACCAAATTCTTCTCAACTCTGCTTCCTTCTTTAGCTTCCTCTCCGTCCACCTGTGCTGCCTCCTCTTTGAACTCTCCAACCACTTACTTCACAAATCTACCTTCTTATTTGACTTCACCTCACTCGTGATGTTCCCCTAACTCTTTTTTAACTTCATCAACTTCCTCCTGCTTATCAGCACTGTTCATCAGTCTTGCCACCGCCTTAATATTTCCCACTTCCCTTACCTCTTAACATTACTAAGCCTATTCAACACCTCTCCAGTTTCCTCCTCAACTTTAAAAACTCTCCACCAACATCCTCTTTAACTCACCCCACGGATATAGTGCGCTGCTTGCTCATCTCCCTTTTCCCTCCACATTCTCCTGCTCCTTTCGGCCACACTCTCCTCCTCCAATGTCCACCTTAATGCTCCACACCAGTTTCTGCTTCTCTCTGGCTCCCTTCAAACACCATCCGAAAAGCTCTCCTACAAATGAAGCTGGCTGCAGGCTTTTATTTGTCGTAACCCCTCACCTGGGCTGGCTCCCCACATTCAGGCGATAGCTCCTGCAAGCCCCACTGGAATTGTGCTTAATGTGATAGACTGTAAGCGGTAGGGCAGCCATTTTGTATTTCATTAGTGTGTGCTGCCACTCTCTGCAAATACCACTACCTGACTGTTGAGGAATGTTCTCTCTGCAGATACTGTCTTTGGTGCTTTCCTATTTTCTTTTTATTCGTGTAATTAATATCCACTTTGTTGGAGAGTGAAAGAGGCTGGAATTAATTTCCTCTGTTTTTAGAAAGGCGAGGTGGTGCCCTTTATACCGACTTTGGGGGGTGGTAGGCAGGGGATATGGGTTATGTGATCCCTGGGGTTTGAAAAGCCTCCCCCAGTTATCCGGTCTCTGTAACCATGAATGTAATTTTTAGGTCCAGTCTGGAATTTCCATTCGCAAACCAGGGGATTGTGGGAGATGTAGTGCTCTCCTTCCTTCTCTTGTGCAAACACTCTGGGTATTGTGGGCTGGGGATGTCTTAAAAGGGGCTCTCATGGCTTTTGGGGTCTTAACTGGGTGTTCCCCTTTGTGGCCCCTCCCCAGGACCCCTAATTGCATTCTCTGGATCCAGTTCAGGGTTTGCATTGGACCGCGCGGGGAAGAGTGGTATTGTTCTCTCTGTTTTTCACCCACTGACCTGGCTATTTGGGGATTGGTTCTCCCTATATGGCTCCTTTGAGCCACGTGACTGTCTCCTCTAGGAGGTGACCCGCAGGGTTTTAGTGTCATTCTGCTAGTCAGCCTTCAGGAAAGATATTGGTGCAATAGCAATTCTGGTTACCTGTTCTGCCTGTTCTCTCTTGCCCCTTATCCCACTTTTCTGGCCCATATTTGTCCTTTCCTCACTACACCTATGCCCCCGGCACATTTGTGCCCTCTCACAAGCCTTCTTTGCCTATGTCGAACTTCAAATGGACTCTGGCACTCTCTCCTCATACTGGCTCTCCTGCAGCCGTGGTGCCTCTCTCCAGGCTCTGGCTGTCCTCTTCAGCTAACTTGGGATCTCTTCTGATGCTTCTGCCAGTTGTGTGTACCCCGCTTGCCGACAATCCAGGTTATTTTCTCTTGATGGAAGCTGCCACATGGATGCCGCGATTTTCCCACTGCTGACTGCCGGACCCAAAATCCGGCAAATACCCCACCTGTCACCCATCCCTTGTGGCATCTTTAATGCAGCACATAACTGCAGAAGGCCATGCCATCTTAGTCTGGCCCACTCTTCGTGGATTGCCAGTCTTCATAACTGCAGTAACCCCTAATTTTACCCTCAGTGACCTTGAACTACCGATGATTCCTAAAGGATCACTACCCCTGGTTGAGTTCTCAATCAATGCAAAAGGAAGACTGGCCGCTCCATTCTGCTTGGAGGGCTTACCCCACTTTTCCACTATGATATCCTGGAACAGATTCCCTGCCTCTTGGCCTCCAGTGCCTTCTGTTATTTTATTGCCCCTGCTTTCTGGACTTCTTCCCCTCTTTATTTTCAATCTACTTGCATTGTCCTTTGCTGAATTTCCACTGGACTCCCTCCTGTGGTCACTAGGTTGAAGAAACAATTGAAATGCATTGGATTGTCTGTGCATTTTCCATTTTTCTTTGTCGGCCTTGCTTTGCTTGTATTCTCCACTCACTCTTCTCCATCTTCCTGCCTTTCTCTTGTTTATCAGATTAACATCAGCTTGATTGTATTAGGACCAATATTGGATCTAGGTTTTGTTCTCTTGACTGCTCTGTTGTTTGTAACTTAATTAACAGTCTGCCAGGTATTATTACATCATACAACACATCACATTTACAATAATGGCTGATTTATAAATTCAGTCAATCAGCAGTGGTTGCCGCCCTCTTTAAAATGAACATGTCAAACCAAAACCAAACACTTGAAAAGAACCCTTGTACAAGTCGTAGCTTTGACTGCAGTCAATAATAGATCGTTAGCTAATGCTATCCTCCGTGGTGGCTGGTGAATTTCTTAATTGAATGGAGTCCATTTAATGGGGACTAACACTTACTACCAGCACTTTTAATCTGGTGGTAGTACTGCCAGTGGTAATGCTGCCAGACCAAGTAGTAGTAATAGTAATACTTTTTGCTGGTATCTCAATGGTATTACTGCAGAGATACCAGCAAATTCGTATTGAGGCTGATTAACTTACCCTTAGTCTGGTGCTTAACTTCAAACACAACCTGCCATGATGGCCTTCCGGTTCCCATTCAACGTAAGCATTGAGAGCTTATTTGTTCCAGTGTGTGTGCGGTGGAGCCAGAGCACCTCCATTTCGACACCCCTCGGCCTTTGAATGGATGAGGAGGTGCAATACCTCATCCTTCATCTCCAAAGGGCCATGCAAGGCTGTGGAAGAAAACGCCTGTAATCCTGCATGGCCCTTTGGGCATATGCGCTGGAATACTGAAAACTGTCCAACCACGTTCCCTTGTACAGCTAAACCCAACCAAGGAGCATTCCCTCATCTGCTTGCTCCAGCCTACAGGGGGAGGGGGCTCGGTGTTTGCCTTGGCTGGTTTTGCTCGTTCATAATATGTGGCGAGTCGGCGCCCTGTTGACGTTATGGAGGAGCCACTCCTTGCTATCCTCCTATCCAGAATAAACCGAATTGATCTCATACCAATTTACATGTCAACGATGATCTTTAATATGCATTTATTTCTGCGAGCTCCAAGCTGGATAAGTAGCCTGTTAAGAATCAGGCCCTATTCCAATGAACCTCCCGCCATGACCACAGCAAATATAAAGAAAGAAGCCCCATCACATTGATACATGGGGTAACCCATGGGAAAAGAAGGCTCTACTTTATCCTTTCGAATGCGTGTAATCTATGTTCTCTGCAGGGTCTTCTCTTCTTGACGTTTGACTTGCTAATCTAGGTCTCTTTCCTCATTGCCCATCTCTTCTTCTAATATCCTTTCGTCGCTGAATATGCCAGGTGACTCTTTAGTTTTGTAGTGTGTTCAATGTAAGCATCAAATTAAATGAACACGGGTTACAGTAGAGCTGGTCACTGGGGGAAGGGAGAGGTTGATTGTGCTCCTGGAGAGTCATGTTATTGTGTTTTTAAGGCTAGACTGAACCAATGGATTTCCACTCCACCTTTGGGCTGAGAGCAGATGTTTTGATGTGGGCCATAAGTGAGGACATGTTCTTTGATTAGAACATGCACGTGTGAATGCCTATGCTGCAGACAAAGGGGTAGAACATTCAGAACAAGCATGGCTTAAGGTTCTTTTGTTTCTTAACTTAAATGCACATTTGAAAATGGTATAATTTGTGTTCCTATAAATGAAAAATGACTTTCCTGTGCCACTATCATTAAACACGCGTAAGCATTGAGCATTTTGTTACCAAAAAGGAAGAAAATGAGTTAAGTTACGTTATTTTACTGGGATTTAGACTTCGCACTGCTGAAGTTTCCATGGTCTCTAGACAATCTAGCAGATTGGCAAGCAAGAGGTGGCGGGTTGGTTACTGTAGGTAAGTGTAGAGAGAGGGAAAAGGAAAAATAGCTTTGCTGTATTGTTACATGCTAACCAGAAGTACTGTGAACTCTTAGTCCTGCTCTGTTTATGGATGTTCTCTGTTTAGAGCATTGAAGCATTTGAGTCCAGAGGGGTGGCAAGAAATTATTTCTGAATGCTTCCTCTCGTTGTGTGAAAACGTGGTAAGGTTGAGTTATTTAGGCAAGCTGCCCTTGTCATGGGACAAAACGAGCGGCTGCATCCTCTGACAAGATCGCCCAAGATATCAAGTGGCTGGAAGGAGGACTTTGGACCCTGGGAGGATTGAAAAAGGCAATTTAGGTAGAAATAAACTCAGTGTTTATTTATTTTTTTAAGTGGAGAGGTGTAAATATTTCCCACAAATTTGTCTGAGCAACCGAGAGTAGCGAAGGAGCCGGAATCAGCCAAGAAGTGTTCGAGGTGGGTCCAACCCACCCCCCCCCCCACCCCCACAGCCACCAGAAAATTGCTTTATACAGCACACTTTCTGTGTAAAATTGGTTAAAAAGCCATACAGTTTGCAATTGATTTTGTATGGTAACTCCAATCTAAAAATGCATTCGGTGCAAATTACCAACCCAGGAGCATTTCACAATACATTTTCATGATGCCTTTGCCCACAATATATGCCAGCATAAAAACATTTTCACCTTGGCTGTGCCCATACATTTCCATACTGGCTGCAGCAATATATACCAGAATTCCTGTAAAGAACATACTTATGTTTGCTTTACGTATAATGCCAGTTATGATACTATATGAAAATGTTATTGCGTGCTCTGCCAATAAATGCTGGTATCCCCATGTAAGCAAATACTCCTGTTGGCTTTTCCTTTTCAAAATGCCATGCCACAGTAAGAAAACCTGTTCAAACTGGCTACACAATGTAGGCTAGTCTAGACGGGTAATAATAACGCTAGGGTTTGCTTTACCCTTGATGCCCAGAATAAAATGCCATGCCGCAGTAAGAAATGGCTAGACTGGCTACATCTAAAGGCCAGGCTCTCCACGTAATTATGCTTATCATGCGTGCTTAATCGTAGATGGCCAGTAATAAATGTCATATCACAGTTAAAACAAAATGGCTAGACTGGCTGCCCCAAAATGCCACTCTAGCCACGTAATAACACTTAACATGCTTGCTTAATCATAGATGCCCAGTAAAGGTGTACTTTAGATGAAAGGATGATCTGTTATTATGTGGCTAGACTAGAATTTTGGGGCAGCCATTCTAGCCATTTTTTTTTGCTCTGCATTTATATAATGTCCAGTTAAAAAAAAAATGCTGTTGTTGCTGGACCTTTTACACTACCCACCACTCACCAAAGATCATCTCACTGCCCAGCACAAACACATGTGCACACATTCACACACAACATTCAGTCCCTTATTCACACACAGAATTCACTTGCTAATTACTTCAGTCACACACACACACACCACATTTTATCATTCCTGTTTAAATACCAGCAGGGTGAATTTTATGAGGACTTTTCTCTCTAGTCAGTAAATCTATATGTTCATCTTGTTTGTTTCACTTCAGTGCCATATTCATTTTGTGTTCCAGCTGCGCCTTTACACGATTAAGTCCGTCTTGAGCACGTTATAAATATTCAAAATGAAATCAAATAAAAAAATTAAATCTTACATGCACACAGCCCAGTTTCGGAATCTGCTCTGCCGCCGCGTCCAGAACGCCCTCTGGTTCCCACTCGGCACATAAGGGAACCGGGGAAGCAAAGAGCACTTCCTGGCACCTGCAAATGCTTGCTCGAGCAGGAGCACTCCATTGACAGCATCTGATCCATTTGTATTTGCAGGGCGGCACAGGAGCGCCCCTTCACACATTCAAACATCTAGTACCCCAGCCTGCATCCCTAATGGGGCGTGCAAGGCTGGAGAAGCAAAACGCCCTAGTCTTGCATGGCCCATTGTTCTTGCACGATGGGTCACAAACTGTCAAAGGGAAAGAAGGTTTCTTTTTGACAGTTCAAGCCAGCCCAGGATCCCTTCCTCAGCTACAACAAGCAGCTGATGGAGCACTCAGTGTTTCCACCGGGCTTGCTTGGCTGCTACATGATGGTCGACGGTATGGCCGGGTCGGCACCCCGTCATCCATTTTGGACGATCTGCCATATTTTTTTATGCAGAGTACATTTATGAACAATTCAAGCACATTTATGTGCTCTTCTTTACCAAGCAACCTTCATTCAAAAATGGTGGTGGGTGACATCCGAGCCTGGCTAGTAGTGTAACATTTGCAATCTGTTCTTATTTCAAGAACTCAGTGTTATGAATTTCGCTTCTCCGTGTCTGATGGCCAATTATTTCAATTGTGATTTTGATTCTGGATGTGCTTCTGTGAAATTTGACACTAATGGAGGTATTTCATCAACATTCTTTATCACTCTGATGTGTTTGCCAGCTCTTGTTTCAAGACGGTAAATGGTACAGCCAATGATAATCTGTCGACAGTATGGCAAGTGTGGTTAGTGTAAGGCGTGAATGTGAAATGTGTGGGACTGACTGAAAGGAGCGTGTCTGAGTAAAAGGTGGGAGGAGGGTGTAATAGTATAGAAAAGGGAATAGTAGCAAGCATGAGAGAGGAGTAACATCAAAGTGTGGAGGGGAGGCCTAGAAAGTAGGAGAGATGTCAAAGGGACAAAGAAGAAGCAGGAAGAGAGTAAAGGCGGGTGGTCGTGTAGGGGCGGTGTGTAGCAAGGTGAGGAAGAACAAGAGGAAAAAGTGAGTATGATTGGAAAAGACTGCATCAAGAGTGTGTCTGCATCAAGTAGTGTCTGCAAGACACAATCCAGTACCCCTTTAGCAAACCAACAACTTTGTAGAATAGGGAAAGCTAGAAAGTCCCAGAAGGAATGAAGCGAGATACGGTCAAGGGCCTTTCGGTTGACATTGTAGCTTATTTAGGATATTAGTTTGCTGAGGGTGTATCATTATCTCCTAACCAGGGGTGGCGGGGAGGAATCCATCTGTGACAGTAGGTAAAACCTAGATTGTGAAAGTAATGGCATAGTGTTCACCACGAAAAAAAGGTGACCAGAGCTTTAACTGTCATAGTATAAGAGGCAGAGTGAGAAAGGTGCTATCTGCAAGGAGGTGGTTCAGGGAATGGGACCGATCAAGAACCCCCGCTGGTCATACAGTGACTTTGATTAGCAGTGAGACAGTTCAAATGGATGAATGAGGTGGGTATTTGAAGACCATTCCTCAGTGAAGTGAGAAAGGGGGTGAGGAGAATAGGCAGAGAAGGCTGTGACATGTGATGAGAAGCAGCATGCATACAAAGATGAGAGGATGGAAAGCAAAAGTTGGACGATGCTAGGGTGAAATTGGTTTTTATAAAAGGTGATGAGCAGGAGTGTGTATTGTATGGGAGCCCATCCACGGGAGGGTTTGGATATGGCAGGGGAGTTTGCCGGGAGTAGTGAATTGAATTGAATTGATATTTTATTTATATCGAGAGAAAGCAGAAGGAAGTTTGAGGAGGAATGGACAACTGAGAGGAAGGTTTGATCAGGGAGCATTCTCCAGATGAGCCTTATGCTCCTTACCGCAGGGCTGGCTTTGTGGCATCCCAAGAAATAGGAACAAAAGGAAGGAGGACCTGGACTACTTGCCCTGTGTCTGGCGTTCACAGCTTGTGTGAAGACATTGGTTGGCTGACAAAGCGCTGGTGCACAAAGTCTATGCTGCGGGACCACAGACCAGGGTTGTTTTCTTATTTTTTCTGGTTGTTTAAAATGAAGCAGCCCCTGCAGGCCATGTTTGGCATTCTCAAGCTGATACAGGCATCTACCTTGTTGGTGAACACTAGTGTTGGTTGTTCTGATGGTATACATTAAATGTTCAGGAACAGAGGCCACATGACTTCAAGGTTTCATCGTAAGTGAGCAATATAAATGCCAGATGGGAACCTGCATTGCCACACACTTGTAGTGAAGTAATATTCTAATTCACACAGTTAGTTAAAAGTATCCCTGGCACTTATCTTATCTGAAGCTATACACGGTGCACAGTGCAGACAAATTCGCCTTCACGCAGGGGACAGGGTGACCGGGAACCCAAGGACCGGAGGGAGCTGAAAGGCCTCCCTCCGGGTTGTGTGAGGAAACTCAACCAGACTTGGTTAGCATACTCCTTCTCAACACCACATAAGTCTGATCTACAAGAATGGACTACCTGTTAATGGAAAGTGTTCAGGGACGTGAGGGAGTTGCGAGTGTCATGATGGAAGTGGTGTGACTGACCATAAACTGGAATGGGTGCTGATAATATGGGATTTGATCACTAGAGATGAATTCTGGAGATGTTATGATTTCCTGATTTAAGGATGAGGCTTTTCATAAGAGATTAAGGGAGGAGATTGATCTCTTAAAGAAAATGAAACCGGGGAAGTAGGATGAAGCATAATGAAGGAAGGAGCTGAAAAGAAAAGAGAAAGGAATTATTGAAAGAAGGCTGAGTGGGGGAATCTAAAGGAGAAACTGGGACAGGGAGAAGGGATGGGAGAGGGCCTACCCTTGGCCATCCAGCAAATAAAGCTGGAGCTTAAATTCCTAGCCACTGGGGAGGTTTTCTGTAAACGGAGATGTATGAAACAAAGATTTTACGGGAAGGGTATTAAAGCTGACCCCCCCTGCTAGCTAAATGACTGAGAGACCAGGGACCAGACAAGGAGGGTGGAAAGACTACGGGATGAGGAGGCAAAGTAGGTACATACCTCGGGGTTAGTTGCTGATAGCCTTGCCAGATATGAGCGTCCTCCCCCTCCCCCCCCTATATGGAGAGGACAGCACCAACACAAAGGAGGGGGTCCTAGAATATGCGAGAGGACGGAGCCTTCCCAAACTAGAACACAAGGAAACGCAAATGCTAGACAAGATAACTACAGAAGAAGTTATGGCTGCCATAAAAGGTATGCAGTCAGGAAAATCCCCAAGTGAAGATGGCTTTACAGTGGGCTTCTATAAACACCATCCGGACACCTTGTCTCCACACTTGGACAGATTGTTCAACGGCATCTTGGGGGAGACGCCTCCATCTTTTGGAAGAGCAATTATTGCAGTTATATGTAAGGAGGGTAAAGACCCGCAAGAATGTGGCTCCTACCAGCCCATATCACTTTTGAATGTGGATGCTAAAATCTCTGCCAGAACACTCACCTCCAGGAGGGAAACAGTCCTACCCAAGCTAACAAATGCCAACCAAGTTGGCTTTGTTATGGGCAGACCGGGAGCGGACGTGGTCAGGGTGACCCTAAACATTATGCAGTGGTCGGCCAGGGGCGGGAGAATCCTGATGCTGCGCTCTCTAGATGCTGAAAAGGTGTTTGACCTCATGAACTGGGTATTTCTCTTAGTTTAGGTGCACCTACAGTTAGGACATCTGAGGAGAGCGATAGAGGCCCTCTACCGGGAGTTGCAGGCACAGGTGGTGGTAAACGTGAGGACGTCCATGTGGTTCCACTTACCAAGGTGTACGAGGCAAAGAGTTGGGGTACCCCCCCCCTCTAGCCGTTGTTCATATTGGCGCTGGAAGCATTGGTGATGAGGGTGGGACAAAATCAGCGAGTAAAGGGGATACAGTTTGGGGAGCACACATTTAAACGCGGCTTGTTTGCATACATGTGACTGACTCACACCTCTCCATTCCAGAAGTATTCAAGGAAATTGAGCTGTATGGCACCCTATCGGCTTTAAAATAAACATGAATAAATCCACACTGCTGCCGTTTGGGAGATCACTCAAGGCGGGAACTGAGGACCTTAAGTCACTAGCCCTACTATTCAAAGAGATCGCATTAGATACTTAAGAATACAGTTGCCTAGAAAAATAAGCGACCTATATGAGACAAACTACCCACCAGCGATAGAAGAAATCTATGCTAGTTAACCCCTTGGTCCAAATGAACACTCTCCTGGATGGGCTTAATTTCCTTTAAAATGAACATTCTGCCTAGAATGCTTTTCTTATTTCAAATGTTACTAGTTATGGTGCTGGGCCATAACATGTCTTACCCGAAAGATAAAATGATTAAATTCCTTTGGCAAGGCAAAAAAAACATAGAATCCAATCTATCTAAGGAGAAGGGAGCAGTGGGATTACTGGACATGGAGAGGTACTTCATGGCAACCCAGTTGAGAGTATTGGTAGCGCACCTCTGAAATGACCCGGAGAAACAGTGGAGATACCTAGAGAACAGAAGACTGGTGCCTGTCACAGCAGGGGAGTGTCCGTGTTTGTCCCCAGGGACAGATAAATGGGTGGGGACGGATAGCCTTGTACTCTGGGGCCACTCGGGGAACTATGGAGAAAGGTTAAACGGCCAAACGTCTTAACTTCCTGGTCTTCACCACTCGGTCACATCTGGGCTCTGCCCATTCGGGAAGCCATTGTGGAACCACTGAGATTTCAGAGTTGGCTTGAAGCAGGCCTGGAAAGGGTCGGACAGCTCTAGGCAGACCTGAATATGGGGAAACTAAAACATTTTCGGTATTAACAACTAAAATGTGCACTGACCAACCCAACCTGGAGAAAGGAGCTCCAGAGACACCTGACTCCGCTTGAAAAAGTACTAGGTTCTTGGATGGCTTTGCATGGTCTCAATGTCAGCTTTACCAGGCACGAATGAGGCAATGAAGGGCAACTGGGAAGACCTAAGAAAGAAGCGAGAAAGGGACACAGATAGATGACAAATACCATCTATGTCCAAGACCTCGTTAGCATGTCAATATCAAATGCACAGTCTGAAATTGCTACATAGGCTGCAACACGATCCGGTGAGACTAGCAAAAATGTACTCGGCTACAACTGCAATGCTTGAGGGAGTGTGTCGAGATAGGTACTTTCTGCCACATGTGGTGGTTCAGATGGGTACTTTCCGGCATATGTGGTGGCAGTGTGGAAAACCCAGGCTTTCTAGAAGGAGGTACTGGGATGAATTAGAGAGGTGCAAGGATTACCTAGAGAATTGGACCCAATGCTAGTACTGTTAGACATACAGGGCGAAGAGGGAGACAAGGGACGTCTGCCACACACTACCTATTTTCTTCTTTTGGCGGCGAGAGCATGCCTGGTAACGTATTGGAAAAGGAAGGACCTACCCTCCGAAAAAGAATGGGAGCTAAGGGTAGAGAGATTTCCAAGATGGAGAGACTCACAATCCTGCTACAAGATGGAACAAGAGATATTGAATTTGAATGGAAATGTCTTGGGTAAAAATACATGAAATAAGCAAGGGCGTTGTAGTCCCGGGATAAAGGGAGGGAATTGTGTGTGGCTCAATCTGACCAAATGGATACTGATGTATTGTGGGGTGGGAGACATAGGGATGGGAGAGGGGAAAGGGCCTTACTAGAAAAAGAATGAAAGTAATGGATTTGTCAAGAAAATGTACTATGTAAAACTTTGATAAAAATGTTATACAAAAGAGTATCCCCAACACCAAAATCCCAAACCTTTTAAGGTCAGGAAAAAAGAGCAAAGTTTCCGGGGGGATGGCTCATGATTTAAGCACCCTCCTCTGATATTTTGTATGAAAGCAGTTAGGCGGTTGAATTTAATGAAATGATTGCAATGGACGAAAGGAACAAAATGGACAAAAGGAATAATGTGAAGAGGATGGAAAGATGAGTACACAGAAAGATGGCATGGAATGTAAGAGTGCATGGTATAAATGGAACGAACAGAATAGATGATTCTAGTACATGAGATGGGTGTAGTGCATGGGACAGACCGAGAGCACGGAACGGATTGAGTGCATGCGACAAGTGACATGGGCCCTAGAGATCACATCTCCCCAGCCCTCAAAACTCTACACTGGCTTCCGGTTGCCCAAAGGGTGACCTTCAAAACCATATGCATTTCTCATCGAGCACTGCATAAAACCAGACTTCAATTTCTTCAAGACAAACTAAAACCCCATCAGCCTGCACGTACTCTAAGATCAAGCTCAGCCGGCCTCCTAGTCATACCGAAAATAAACTCAGTCAGGTTAGGCGGATCATCATTCTCAGCCTTGGCCCCCACGTCGTGGAACGCACACACATCCCACATCCGACTCACTGAAGACCTCATGTCTTTCCGCAAATTTCTGAAAACTTGGCTCTTCCCCTAAAACCAACACCGAACTCAAACTAACTCAAACTGGAGAACAGCATCTCAATGACTTTTGCCCAAATGCTAGGTCATAAATAGCAATGCAGCATCAAGATCCGAGTGAGAAATCGAAAACTAATAACCTCTAAGGTTGACTAAAAAGGACAAAAAAATAGAATGAGGGAAACCTGCAAAGTGGATAAAAAGAAGTAGTTGTATGAGAGCAGTAAAGTAGCTAAAATTAATGAAATGGACAAAATAAATGTAATGGACAAGTGGATCAATGTGGACGAGAGGAATAAACTGGATAACAGCAATTCAACTAACCCAAACTACCAGATCATAAATAACAATAAAACCAATAACAATACAACATCATAATCCAAGCGAGAAATCGAAAACTAATAACCTCTAATGTATAAATTGTATGAAAGCAGTAAAGCGGTTGAATTTAATGAAATGGATGAAATGATTGCAATGGACGAGAGGAACAAAATGGACAAAAGGAATAATGTGAAGAGGATAGAAAGATGAATACAGGAGAAGGATGAGTACACAGAAATATGGCATGCAATGTAAGAGTGCATGGTATAAATGCAACAAACAGAATAGAGTACATTAGATGGGTGTAGTGCATGGGACAGATTGAGTGCGTGCGACAAGTGACATGGGCTGAACCGATAATGCAGGATGAATGAACTAAGTGAGTGGAGCGGATGAGTGCGTAAGAGCGGATGAGTGCTTAAGAGCGGATGCAGGGTGTTGTGGTGTTGAACAGATTAGGGTGTTGTGGTGTTGAACAGATGTAGGATATGGTGCGGGTACGGAACAGGTGAAGTGGTTGGAAGGGACGGGTGAAATATGTGGATGGAATAAGTGAAGGATGTGGATGGAATGGTTGAAGGATGTGGATGGAATAGGTGAAGGATGTGGATGGAACGGATGAACTGGTGTGGAATGGGTGAAATATGTGGGTGGAAGGGGTAAAGTAAGTGGAACTGGTGAAGTAGGTAAAACGAAAGAAGTATATGGACGAAACGGGTGAAATGGTGGAACGGATGCAGTAGGTGGATGGACGGGTGAAGTGGTTGGAACCGGCGAAGTGGGCGGAACGGGCGAAGTGGATGGAATGTGTGAATCAGGTAGAACCGGTGAAGTGGATGGAACGTGTGAAGATGACGTATGTGGTTAGAACGGATGAAACGGGGTGTATGGGTCTACTATGTATGGATGATGCATGAAGAAAGGATAACTTGGGTAGAACGAATGAAAGGAGCAGACCGGATGATGAATGGACGACATGCATAGATCGGACGAAGTGCACTGATCAGAAGGAATACATAGAACCGATAGTGTGCATAGAACTGAGCAAGTTCATGCAACAAATGGAATGCACGGAACAGATAGAGGGCACGGAATGGACATGGTACAAAAATGATTAGAGTACATGGAACAATATGAAGTGCATAAAATGGTGGTAGATAATAAAATGGTTGGAGTGCATAAAACAGAGTGAATGGAACGGATCGGAGGGCGTGGAACGGATCGGAATGCATGAAACGATCGTAATGCATGGAACGGATGGAGTACATGGAACTATTAGAATGAGCTCGATCTCAAGCACCTATCGTAAACCACCATATCACATCTCCACGCTTACTCTCTTCTTTACACCACCACTCAACTAGAACACAGCGATACTGTGACACCATTCGGTATAGCTGTTCTCATACCACCACTTGCCTCATACTCCCCATTACCCTAACTAAACACTGCTGGTTACGCACCCTCCAGCCTAGGCGTTCTCCTCAGGCCTAACGCAGCCGGAATCTGTCTGGATAACACACACCTACCGCTAAGACGCAGCTATCGCACAAATGCCCCACCAGCTGCACACAAATCCGGTGCGCACACGCACCTTATGACTGTCTCTATTCTCTCTAATGACTTGAACTTCGGTTCTTGAGGGCGTTCAACCTACCAGCGCCTTTAGACCATACCAATGGTACATAAGGCGCTATATAAATGCAAAATAACATAACATAACATATGGGGAACGCTTGCACTTTACACATTCGAATCCCTGCATGTACAATACAGCCCTCAATCCAGGGGCCTATAACCCTGGCCTCTCCAGTTGTTTTGAGTTACAACTTCCATCAACCCGAGCCAATGGAGGTGCATGAGAGTTGTAGTTCATAACATTTGGAGAGTTGCAGGTTGCAGACATCTGCCTTAACCCTTTAGTTATTTGATTTGATTGATTTTATTTTACATTTGTAGTGCACATATCTCAAAGATATTTGGCACGAACTAAAATAAATGTATTGTGTTAAAGCCAAAGCAAAACTGGAACAGGGCTGTTTATTTGTTTTTTCTCCATTTTCCAATTGGGGCTTTTTTCAGAGTTTGTTCTGAATGTGGACTGCTTCTGTTGTTGTATGCCCTTACTCAGATTCCAGTGTGTTTAGCAGTCACAACAGCCATAATATAGTTTGGTACTAAGTTTGCCTGGAGAAAACCAAAAATATTTCATCTCACTATATCTCATTATCCAGGTTTGAAATCTTTGAATGAACCATATTAAAACATTTTGTTTTTTTTAAACATGGACATGTTTAGTTTATTTATTTAACATTTATAAAGCGCTCACACAGCCCACAGGCATCGAGGCGCTGTTACAGGAATTGTTTGTTTTTCTTAGTTGTGTTGTTTTTTTTGTCTTAGTTACGTATTTATAACGCGCTTAAACACCCAGAGGTTTCTAAGCGCGGACCCGGGGATCGAACCTGTTGTTGCTTCGTGTCGTCTTGCTTCCAAGACGCGCACGCTGCCGCTGAGCTATCCTCCCGGGACATGTTGGCTTGGCATCTTGCCACTTAAACATTCTGACATGGCAACAACAATATAAAATGGTAAAAAAATGCAATTCAAATAGTGGACATTTTTTGCTTTGCAAACAGTTTTTAGACTTTGGAAAAACATTGGGCTAGCCTTTCTTATGCTTAAGTAAACAGACCCACAGTAGAGATGTGTACAATTATGCGAGACAGAGTTCCATTATTTGGAGCACATATTTCCTGGATTAATTTATTCAAACATTAAAGAAATGTTTATTCTTGCAAAACATATCTATTACTTTTTTTCGGCAAATGGTTGACTGAAACAGCGTTTGCAGATAAAAACTGTCCATCATATTCATCCATGTATTACGTTTTCTGCATTGCTTTACTCCAGATTCCTCCCTCAGCTAAGCACTGATTAAGTGTCCTTTTTCAATGTAATGGCGTTCCATTTATCGTCCTTGGAAGGATAAAGGGCTGTGTCCACCCTGCCAACATTCCTCCAACCAGTGACATGTTGCACATATGTATCTGAGACAAGTGCTCAGTTTGCTCAATTTATCTTACCAGCTTATCTGTTGGTTTCCTGCCTTTCGTTCATGTGCACTCTACATACATATTCTACTGAAAACAACATCACATAGTCCATTGTGGTCAATTATCTGTGTTCATTTTAACTCCTTTCAAGTTCACATAGGAATTTTCTGCTTTCTCAGAATTCAGTATCAACACACAGCATCACTCAATTCTACAATTCAGTCTAGAAGACCTGGTGTTATCTGATTGTGGGAATATCGTAAAAAGAGGTTGACGCACCCTTTTTTTTGGGTGCTCCAATGGAGAGGAATCCCTTAAATCTTGGGCACATGTCTTACAGACCCAGGTTACAGTTTAAACATTATTCAATCTACAGATTGTATTTCAGCAATATTACATCTTCTGACTTCTCGCTCGTCCACCCCCAGGTTTCGGATCCAAAAGCGACAACCCTCCCCTGGCCACCTGAATAGAGGATTCTCGGGGTCTACATGGGAGAATATCCCTAGGTTTCTCACAGCAGTATGGTAAATTGTCTAGTGATACGCTGACTAAGCGATAACAACATAGCACTTAAACTGCAGATACAATTATAAGTTAGGTGGGTTTAGGAAGTATTTTTTTATTCTATTTAATTGTTTATTTCTAACAGCAGACCTGCACACATGTTTCTTAGGTGTAGGGTTTTTCTTTAGGTGACTTGTCAGTCCGTTTGACTAGTTACCTGGTGTTTAATATAGTAAAAGACAGAGCTGTGACGTTTTAAGCTTGCCAGACTGTTCTTTCTGATGGGTAAATTATTCAGTGCTTTTTTTTTGTTGCAGTATTTGCGTGAATTTGCGTTGCCAGTACACCACAATTCTGCTAAAATTCAAAACCACATTTGAAACATTAAGGTAAGTTTGCTATTATTTAAATCATTGAAATGTGTAATTGTTTCAACTGACTACCTTCATTTTGAACCAGTGTACAAAGTCACATAACTCTGACTTACATTTGCAAATTAATAACAACTCAAGTGTATTTATTAAAAGGCAACACAGATTCACAAAATAGATAATCGGAATGTGCACCAGTTTTAGTGCTTTAAAGAACAATGCAATTCAGATAAATGTTGTCTTAACAAAGACAAACGTTGTTCAGTTGGACACTCGATTATTCCTGTCATATTACAAGTTATTTCCATACCCTGTACTTATTTAACAGTACTTTAAGTTCAGGGTTGGAATTTGCTGGGAGCCATTTAGCTTCTGCTTTTAGCCTAGGTGAACTTGGTTAGCTTGATACCAACAGCTGCCAGGAGTTAATTTTGGCTCCACAGGCCAAGTGGTGCCTTATAAACATATATATATGACATTAACTGTGATTATTTGAGAATGTTAATAAAGAAGAATTGGGGCATAGTTAGTACACATTTAGTGTGAATCTAATGTGCAAGTTAAATTTGCGGTGCACTGGATATCCGCTCCTTGTTCCCCAGCGGTATCTTCTACTGGGTGATGCTTGACATACAGGAGCTGGTTGCACACCTGCTAATTGAATTTCAAACCCTAATTAAGATGCATGTTAGTAGAAGTTTTTGTAAGTGCTTTCTTTCATGCATAATAAATTGGTCTTTACTTGGGGAATTTCTACAGATGCTTGCCTGGCATAATATCAAATGCATTTTTCTTTATTTTATATATATATTTCTGAGGCTTGTGGAATCTGCTTAGATCACATGCTGTGCATAGGCCGACATCTAGTGGAAGCTGCGGAGTATTACAGTTTGTTTTTCGAAACTCGAAAATGGGCGTCGACACAGGCGTGCCAGTAATACTATCCCTAGTGTGACGTCCACTGTACCCAAGATCCCTCACGCGTCTAGGATCCTCAGATTGTTTTTTTCCACCATACTGGTCGGAAGCATCTTGCGGAGTTCCCTGGCCTTAGCCATACTTTTGCTAATTATTGAAGTAAAATTATTTATTGACATCCTTCCCCACCCCAACGTCGACCCTCGACACTCGACGACGGCTGGAGAAGACATCGACCGTCGGCTGCTGCACGACGGATCTGGGCCTCGGAAGGCCGCTGGCCTCGGCCCGGGCCTAGTAGGCCGCTGGCCTCGGCCCTGCAAGTAGGGAGAGTGGGGGGTGGTACATACTCTTCACTCTTAGTATATAGGTACACCTTATATATTTCCTACACTTACCAGCCCGCTGCCTCAAGGTGCGTATGGAGGGTACCCCTTTCCAATTCTGCCCCAAGTGCAACCGCAAATACCCTTGGGTCGACAGGCACGCCACGTGCAATCTCTGCTTGCCGAGAGACCACCCCGAAGCGAACTGCAGAGCGTGTAGTAGGTTTAAGCCTAAGACACTTAAGGACCGTTCGACAAAGCGTTGGGCCCACCACGCCAGGCAGGCAGCCATGGCAGCGGAGGGCGCCTTCAGCGATGGCAGCGACGCCGTACTTTCGGACGGTGAGGGCATTACGGCGTCGAAAGACTGCCGAGCGCAGGTCCCCGACCTCGGAAGGTTGTCCGGCAGGGCGGCTATGGGGAAGACCCCCGGCGACGCAAGCGCTACACACCCTACACACACTAAGCACACTAAGTCCAACCGAACCTCGACGACGTCGACTTCTCGGAAAGAGGCACAGATAGAACGGTCCGACTCGGTGTCCTCTGGGCGCTCTCGATCGAGATCGCCGCATGACGCAAGGCAATCATCCACTCTTGCCAAGAGTGCCTCGCTCCCTAGATTAACGGAAGTTCGATCGTCGGAAGACGAAGACGACTTCCACCCCCAGGCCGCGCTCCAGGAGACCGAGGCCGCAGTTAACACCAGCGAGGCCCCACGCTCAAAACAAGGTACCTCTCCCGACCCTCGACGCCAGGCGTCGAAAGTCTCTGAGGCCTCCAAGGGGCAGGGAAAACATTTTTCCACGCACGGGGAGGGGGGGAAACAGCGGAAAGCACAGCCTTCCACTCCTGTAAGACCATCCTTCCACCCTAAGCAGACAGTCAAACATAAATCTACTGGGACATCAACAACCAGCAAGGCTACCCTTGATAAGTCCTCTAAGTTGCCTACTAAAGCCATACCCTGTTCCAAAGAATGGTCCAGTGAAGACATAGACAGGGTCATGTCAAGGATGTCTTCCTTAGCTGATTTTTATGACAAGAACCCAGAACATTTCCTTTCGTATGACCCTCAAGGGGCCACACCCTCAGGCTCCTCTGATCCTATCCCCCTAAGTAAAAAGGCCCGGTTCGAAAGATCTGAACCCTTCGAGGTGCAGCCTTACTCTACTCCATACTCTACTCCACACCCCAGATACCAAGGAGAGCCTTTCCCTGAAGGGGACCAGGAGTTTACAATTATGGAGGAACAAACCGGGACTGAATACTATGCGGATGATGAGGACCTGGAGGAGGTAGAAGACGAGCAGGAAATTTACAGAGTAGATTCCCCGGTAGAAAGCGAAGCCCCAGTTACCGACTCGCCAGTTGATAACCAGCCCCTTCTTAATGAAGTTCTCGCTCGCGCGGCAGAACATTTTCACATCGACACCCACAGTGTACAGGAGGAAAGGGACTTCGCAGAAGAGTTGGTGGGAGAAAGGAGGCCGGTCGCTCAAACCATCCCTATCCTTAAATCCATCCAACGTAGAATAGATCCATCCCTGGTGAATCCAAACCTCACCAGAGCCGTCAACCCCAGATTCGAAAAACTTTTTCGGGCAGCCCAGTCTGACCCTCTTTCTATAAGAGGACAGCTTAAACCAGACTCCCTAGTGGTTACCAACACTCGGAAGAGGGCTGGGACACCCTTGTCGTCATCAGAAGCTCCTCCCGACAAGGAGAGCAAAAGACTATACGGGTTTGGCAGGAAGGTAGCCTCAACGTCCGCCTACCAAGCAAGGATTGCAAACTCCACCACCCTATTGGCAAGTTACAACTGCCATCAATGGGAAGAGGTCGCGGCGCTCATAGCCTCTGCTCCTGAACCGTTAAAGGGCCAGTTGGCTCGGATCTCGGCAGAAGGGAGAACCGTGTCTGGTTGCATATTAAAAGCAACTTTCGACGCCGCGGACAACGCAGGAAGATTGATAGCAGAAGGTACTGTTATCAAGAGACATGCGTGGTTACGGCAGTCGGGGTTCAAAACAGAAACACAGGCTTCATTAATAGACAAGCCGGTGGAACCCGATCTATTGTTTGGGAAAGCGGTCGAAGACGCACTTAAAAATGCCAAGGACGAGTACGAGACTCTCAAATCCCTTGGCCAGCTTACCAACAAACCCCCTAATCAGAGGGGGAACAGTAATTTTCGTCGCCCACGCGGCCAAAATTCACAAAGAGGCAACTATGCCCAAGGACAGGGTACACAATGGAACAACAACCAGCAGTCTACCCAGAGTTACAGCAAGGGTAACAAAAGAGGTCGTGGAAGAGGCAGAGGCAGCCCCAACAAGGGAGGTGGCACGCCTCCACCAAAGCAGTGACGCTCAGTTCAGGGTCCCTTCTCACGCAACCCCAGTAGGGGGACGCATTTCCAACTTCACCCAGGCTTGGGAAGGGATCACCTCAGACAGATGGGTGCTGTCAACAGTGTCCACAGGATATTGTATAGAATTACTGCTGCGTCCCCGGAACCACCCTCCACGACAGAGTACACTCCTTAGAACATCAGAAGATCCTTCTCGAGGAGATCGCCATTCTGCTAGAAAAGGACGCGATAGAACTCGTCCCAGGACACCAGGTAAACAAGGGTATCTATTCAACTTACTTCCTTGTGCCAAAGAAAGATTTAACAATGCGCCCAGTATTGGACTTACGGCCTGCCAACAAGTATGTCAAGCCCCAAAAATTCCGTATGACCACGCTACAAGAGGTAATCCCCCTCCTAAAAAAGGGGGATTACATGGCAAACTTGGATATGAAAGATGCTTATTTTCATATTTCCATGCTCCCAGCCCACAGAAAATACTTGCGCTTCAAGGTGGACAGTCGCCACTACCAATTCAAGGTACTGCCCTTCGGGATAGCTTCAGCACCAAGGGTGTTCACCAAGGTACTGGCGGTGGCAGCTGCACACCTACGCAGGGAGGCAATCCCAGTGTACCCTTATCTGGACGACTGGCTCATAACGGGGGAAACCCCAGGAAATTGCAGGTCAAACATTCAGAGGACTATCGACCTCCTCCACGAATTAGGCTTCTCTATCAACGAGAAGAAGTCCAGTCTGGTGCCAAGCACCTCAAAACAGTTCCTAGGAGCAATCCTAAATTCTCAAGAAGGGTTGACCTTCCCTTCGGAAGAGAGAATTCGGAATATACTACTGCAAATTCCACATTATCAGTCAGGTCAACAAATAACGGTACGCAAAGCAATGCGGTTACTGGGCATGATGGCGTCTTGCATTTACCTGGTCCCCCACGCGCGTCTGCGCATGCGTCCCATGCAGGAATGGTTGGCGAAACAGTGGTCTCAGGCAAGTGGTCAGTGGGACGATCTAGTGGTCGTTTCGCCAACACTCGTACAGAGCTTACACTGGTGGACAAGAGAGAATCTCGCAAGGGGAAAACCCTTTTACGATCCCGAAGTACAGGCAGTGGTGACTACAGATGCATGCCTGACTGGGTGGGGAGCTCACCATCTCCACCACACAGCTCAGGGTCTCTGGTCTCACTCAGTAGCCAAAAACCACATCAACCTGCTAGAGCTTCTGGCAGTATTCCGAGCGCTTCGGGCGTTCGAGCCCCATCTGCTGAACTTGTCGGTGCAGATCCGGACGGACAGCACGACAGCCATGTTCTATTTGAACAAACAAGGAGGGACTCGTTCGCCAAATCTGTCCAAGCTTGCCCAGAAAATCTGGATATGGGCACTCAGACGGAACATCTTCCTGTCATCACAACATGTTCCAGGGGAGCTCAATTCCCTAGCGGATGCCCTAAGCAGAGACTCCCTCCCAGAGGAACACGAATGGGTCCTTCACAGAGATATCGTAGAAGATCTCTTCTCTCAGTGGGGTTTCCCCACTATAGACCTATTCGCCACAAGCGAAAACAAACAATGCCCAGGATTTGCATCCAGGTTCCCCCAGCCAGACTCCCAAGGGAACGCCCTGTGGATGAACTGGTCAGGGATGTTTGCGTACGCTTTTCCACCAACTCCTCTCATCAGGAAGGTGGTGTACAAGATGAACAAGGAATCAATGACGCTCATCCTAGTTGCTCCCATGTGGGCGAGACAACCATGGTTTCCACACCTACGCAAGATGGCGGTGTGCGAGCCCATCAAACTCCCAGCCTGGTACAACCTACTGTCCCAGCAACAAGGTCAAACAGTGCACCAGGAACCCAACTCAATGAACCTGGCAGCATGGCTCCTGAGGTCATAGTTTGGCCATCTCAATTTACCACAAAGGTGTATGGACATCCTAAAAGAATCCAGGAAACCAAACACAAGGCACTGTTATTTTGACAAGTGGAAGAGATTCGTTATTTGGTGCCAGAATAAACAAATCAACCCAGTTGATTGCACTCCTTCCAACGTTGTGACATACATGCTCCACCTGCTGGATGCAGGATTGGTTTTTAACTCTCTGAAAGTACACCTGGCAGCCCTCTCGGCTTACACCACATCCCATAACAAGGTGTCGTGGTGGAAACTACCAGTAGTTAAAGCCTTCATGGAAGGAGTAAAGAGACTTCACCCTCCTATTTCGAACCCACCGCCAGGATGGGACCTTAATGTGGTGCTAGCTAAGCTCATGGGCCCCCCTTTCGAACCCATGCATAAAAGTAGTCTCAAACACCTGACTTATAAAACGGCCTTCTTAGTAGCCATTACCTCTATAAGAAGGGTCAGTGAAATTCAGGCTCTGTCAGTGCAGGATCCTTTCTTTACTATCCACAAAGACAAACTGGTTTTACGCACACACCCTAGGTTCTCACCTAAATTTATATCAAAGTTCCATGTAAACCAGTCCATCGAGCTTCCGGCTTTCTTCCAGAACCCGCAAAGCTCGGCTGAGGTGAAACTACACACCCTAGATGTGCGTAGGGCGGTCCTCTACTATGTAAATAAGACCAGACCGCTAAGGAAAACAGATCAACTGTTTGTCTCCGTAGCTACGGGCAGAGAGGGAGATCGCGTCTCTAAAGGCGCTATCTCGAAGTGGATTATCAACTGTATACAGCTGTGTTACTCTCTTTCTGAAAAGACTCTGCCTTTTACGCCAAGAGCCCACTCTACTAGAGGCATTGGGGCCACTCTGGCTTTCATTGCAAATGTTCCCCTCGACACCATTTGCAAATCAGCTACTTGGAGCTCTATTCACACTTTTACTCAGCATTACTGCATTGACACTCATTCCAAGACAGATACACAAGTGGGACAAGCAGTTCTAAGACACCTGTTTGCTCATGACCCTTCTCACATCCCACCTCCTTCTTCTGGTACTGCTCGCTAATCTATGCACAGCATGTGATCTAAGCAGATTCCACAAGCCTCAGAAGGGATACATTACTCACCGTAATCGTATTTCTGATGCTTGTATCTGCTTAGATTCACATGCGACCCACCCTTCCTCCCCTCCGAGAGAAGGCGCATGATTGCTTGTAGTCTTACCTTTCTGTCTATCTGCTTGGATTATCTGTACTCACGCTACTCCTCATGCTTCCTCATGTCAGAAAAAATACAATCTGAGGATCCTAGACGCGTGAGGGATCTTGGGTACAGTGGACGTCACACTAGGGATAGTATTACTGGCACGCCTGTGTCGACGCCCATTTTCGAGATTCTAAAAACAAACTGTAATACTCCGCAGCTTCCACTAGATGTCGGCCTATGCACAGCATGTGAATCTAAGCAGATACAAGCATCAGAAATACGATTACGGTGAGTAATGTATCCCATATATATAGTACAAAGTTAGCAATGTGATCAATTTAGTGCTGTCTATGTCCAAAAATGAAATTTAACCTAATTGAAGAAATGTCAGTCTACTTGAACAGGGGAGCTTTAATTTCCCTGAATTACCGCTCGAGCATTTCTGGGCTGGTTCGGCCCACCCTGAGATTACAGTGGGATTTCCAATGTGTTGAACTCTACCTTAGTTCTAGTGACGCCTTTAAAGGTCTGTTCTGTGTAGGAGGCTGAAGGCACAGAAAAGGAGTTTAACAGCCAATCAGATAGAGGGCTCTACTGTCTAAAACAGGTTATAGGGCCTTTAAAAGTGTTGTTTCGCACCCTGCTTCCTTCCGTTGGTGAGATAGAAGTGGCCAGAATAGGCTCACAGATTGGTGGATTTGGAGGAGTTTTAGAAAACGTTTTTGGGGAGTTTTTGAGAGAGCTTTATAGTTGCTTTATAATCCCTTTATGAACGCCTTTTGGCCATTTGCAGTTGATGGTTGTGTTTTTGGTGTATGTTGGTTGCTGATATCGCCTTTTTGACTATTTGTGTGTATTTTAGCCCCTCTTTATAACCATCCCTTTTGTACCTGCTCCCTTTATAAACATTTTCTTTCAATAAAATAGTTATCTAGTAATTCCTCCTGCTATCGTTTCCCTTTCTGTTGGACAACGTTTCTTAACTCCTTTCAAGTGTTTGAGAAGTCTTCCTGTGCTGTGTATTGATATCCTTCCCTAGTGTTAGTGTGCTACAACAGCCCTTTCCCATTGTGTTTCTTTGTCATTTTTCCTGTTTTGTATTTTATATGTTAGCCAGAAACATGTCATTTAATCTGGTGGGTGTGTGTAATATCCTCTGTGCCTCCTAGACTACCCTTGTGTACCTCACCCTTCCTGTGCTTCCTCTAGCTTCCGCTGATTCTCTCTTCTTTCATGGAATATTCTTTCCCTCGGGCGACGGAGAAATAGTCCACGCTGATTTTTTCAAAACCAAAGTAATTGTCTACCTCCTCACCTGAGAGTTACCCTCTTAACCTACCTCTCTTCTAACTTCAAGCAAACATGTTTCCCTCATCTTCAACTTCCTAATCTGCTACGGTCCCTCACTTTCTCTGCCTCCACTCTAACACGTCATCCATCATGGCCAACTCCCTAACACAGCTGGCCGTAATGCCTACCTGGATCCTTAATCTTTGTAAGTCCTCCCGTGTATTGTCCCTGGTGACTGTTCCATTTATTTCCCTCCACAACCTGGTCAGAATGTCACTCAAAGTCACTGCATAGTAAGAAGCTTTTTGTCAAATCTGTTATCTTTTGTATTCCACTGTTTGATGACCTTTACATCCGTGGAGTCCTGCTCCAAGTTGTTCTGATCTTTGTCTCTCATTCTTCCACTCATGATTTTGAATTCCTCTTTTGTGCATCATTGCAAATCGGGCCTTTTGGAAATGAAACCTGCATGTATATCTCTCTTGTTCTTTCGCTCTCTCTCAGCACAAAGCTGTGGGGCAAGGACCAATGCCAGGAGGAACCCCATATTCCCTTTCATTGAAACAGGTGGATCCTGTCAGCAGGTCAAGAGAAGTTTAATGGATAGTTTCCCTGCCTCTGCATTGCTAGACAAGCTTATTTATGTGTTATGTCAAATGGTTGATTCCAACAGATGCACCTGTGGCAGCACCTTCCTGAGTGATGTAGGATGCAGGCTAACTCAATGAGTAGAATCTTCAAAAGGATGCAGTGAAGAACAAACCTTGTCCTAAATGTGCCACTGTCCAGGTGCTGGGTAGGCACCCACCGCTGCTGGCTCTAGCTATTGAAGTAGTCGTTCACTACACTTCACTGTTCACGCATACAGTCCAGCATATGGAGGGTTGAATTCCAGTCAGCATTGTTTTTTTTCAGTTCGTTTTAATGGAAGTGGTGATACGTCTGCAGCTTTGACAACATGTTTTAGATGCTGTAGCAATGGCTAAAATAGGTGCAAATCTTGTAGGATGTTTTTTTCAGAAATGTTTTGGGAAATTACTGTCACTGGCGCATGTTGAGCGTTTGAAGCTTTCTTCATTTGCACAGTGCTTGCACTTGATAATTGCATGGGATTGCCAAAGCCCACATGCTCTTGTTCTGTCTTGTCTCCCTGAAGTGTGAGTCTCAATCTTGAATCAGAGGACAGAGCATGAACTTTGTCATGTTCTTTTTTTTTTTCTTCATCCGTTTCCAAGAAAATTAGAGGTGGGACATTTTAAGGAAGCGCCTCTTGTTAATCTGGCGATTGGTCTTTGTTGCTTAGCCATACCTTTGTGTTCATTTGGCTTACTCCACACGCCATTATTTCTGTCATAAGATTTACAGAACTACGCATTTGATGAGTATTATCTATTAACATTTATATATTTTAACCATGGTTTCTAAATCTGGAACTCCTTACTTTACTGATTTGAATCTTGAAAAAAACTTTACCTTTTCATCTAGCCTATCCTATATAAAAAAATAACAATTTGTTCATCTTGTTAACTTCATGGGTGATGCTGGTGATATTGCAAACGTTCAAGAGTCCTTGACTGTACGTGTATTGCTTCTGAAACATGCTTTAACAATATTCATGTATCACTTTGTTTCACTTAAATTCTATGTAATCGTCTAAATAATTTGATAATAAACATACTGCCCCTCTATCTACAAATGGTATTCTTTCGGGTTTTGCTATATTTTTGGCTGCCAACGTGTCTATTCTGTACTTAGTAAAACATGCATTTTGCATATAATCCAATACAGATTTAGATGCCAGTTTCCCCGATGTCACTGCATGTCTTTTTTTACTTTGTCTAAACCACATATAACCCTAATACGCATTATTTCTTTGCTAGATTTACATCTAAAAATGATTCAGCAGACTACATATGCAACTAAATGGGTTGTATGCTGTGACAAAGTGTGCCGCCTTGCGCAAAGGATTGGAGTTGGGAATAGGGTGGCTAGGAGGCACATTGCAACCACCCACTACATGATGGAAATCCTGGGGGCGACATGTGAAGGATCTCATGGGCAGCGCAACCCGCACCTGTGAGCTTGGCCAGGACTTGTCACGAGGGCAACCCAGTGAAAGTGGTGTCTTTTAAGTAGGTTAAGGCTGCTGGCAGAGTTGCAGAGACAAGCAGGAGAAATACCAACTGTTTATTTTGACATTAATTTTTACACCAATGTGGATTGTTTTATGAATGTAAAATTGAACCAACAAAAGTAGTTTCCAAAAATCATAGTGTGGGGCAATAATCGCCCCCTGGATTAATTAATTTCAAACAATGATAATTATAGAAATAATTTTGTTTACAGAACATAAAAAATGCAGATAGGCTAACATGCATTGTGACCCAATAATGACATATCTAGGTTCTTTTGAAAGTTGCAACCCGCCTGGGCCTTAGCTTTCAATAGTACTATAGAACAATGGTATCCAACATGCAAATTGTCTCTTTTTCTCTTCATGAGGATGATGTGTTGTGCACAATTACAGCATAGCCTCCTAAAAACGTAAATCGGAGTTCCCAGTAAGAGATGTGACTTAGTAGAATTTGCAAAACATCTCTCACCTTGAAGAACCAATACCGAATGATGCTATCCAGGTGGGTCTCTTAGCAAGGTTTAAACAGCCATGACTTAAAGACCTGGCTGTTCACCTAACTTTTTATCCTCCTAAGACTCTTCCATCCCACTACTGCATCTCCCCAAGCCCCCACCCCGTCTCTTTTTTTTTTTTTAACCTTTTTGTAACTAGCGCCTAGATACCTGAGGGTTTTGTGTGCTGTAACAATTGCAAAAATAAATAGAGTAGCAGACGTGGTTGGACCAAAGTCTGGATTGTGGCCAGAAAGTATATTTGGAACATAATTGTACTGCTCGTCCCATATATCTATCCTGAAACTCGATCAAACACCATGCTTGAGGAAAGAGAGGTTGGCTGGATACATTTATCTTGCTTAGTTGTATAGTTAGTCAAAATGTACGAGTTTTACCAGTACGTGCTCTTTGATTATGTTGACATTTATTTTCTTTTTGGTAAGACTCTGGGGATAGTTGGTGTCGGGACTGAGGGGGCCAACCCACAAGGATGGCTGCACACTGTGCATTAGTGAACAACACTATGCTTCATTGGACAAAACGTTTTGCAATATCAAAATACAGTTTTACATCCATAGTTGGAAAAAATAAGTGGTCTAAATAATAAATGGTGGAAACGTTATTTTAATCAGTTATCAGGCTGATATCAATGGCCTATGCATTTGGGACCACTGACAGTCCTTCTTCAGGGTGATGTCCGTGGTAAGTATAAAGAGGAAGAAATAAAAACGCCATCTGCCTGAACAAATTTAGGAAAGTATGAGAAAGAGACGAAAAGTCTAACGTGTCATACCTGGCCTGTACAATGAGTAGAAAAAAGCCACCAACCCAAAAATCCAAAACACAATCTGAAAAAGTGATAAAAATATAACATTTGAAAAGGAACATGCATTAAAACAATTTGTCCAAACCAATAAGAGCATACCTTTCAACCAAAGCATCTAGTCCGGGAACTGGTCTGGCAAAAATCGAGACTGCTCAATTGAACGCATGCAGCTGAAAAGATTTATAGCTGAAAAGAAAAAAGTAAGAGATAAAGGATCAGGGTACCGGTAAGTACCAGTGGTACATAACGCAAAGCCCAATTTTCTAGTCTGCTTAATCTGCCATCTAGTGTAAGGGACGTAGAAACGTTAAGTGCAGTGAATCCCGCTGAAATATCTCAACAATATAACTACACATTTGGCATTGAGTTAGAAAATCATAGCAACATGCTATCATTTCATTCAATTGCATCTCCTAGTTGCCTGTTGAGTTAAGGATTCCTTTGTTGTGAATTCACAATACTCAAATTAACAGAGTACACATTTGGTGATGTTGGGTTTGTCCTTTTCTTAAGAAAATTATTTGAATGAGAAGAGACATTGGGCTACAAAAGAGGAGCACAATGTCTCTGGCTATGCCCCTAACAAGTATCTGGGATCTTCTGATTATTGCTGACATCCCAGGATTTCTGTTTCATTATCAAAGTTTTTGGAAGTGTTTTGTAGACCTGAATATTGAGCAATGAAGCACTTACAAAGCCCTGACAGTATGACTGTGCAATTAGTTCAGAGCCATTTGGTTGAATTATTTTGGGTAGTGAAAAGGAGACAGTTGATGACAGCTTTGTGGAGAATCTCCAAAAAGGATTGATAGTTCCACTAAAGACTTCAGATGGGGAATTTTGTTTTTTTATACCGAAACAATCACAAAAAGTGTGTCCTTGTGTAGACTATAGAAATCTGGATGATGTGATGATTAAAGATCTTTCTCTTTTGGCTTTCATTGGCCATCTTAAGGAATTTGTATGTGTAAAAGTGATTATTACTAGGTTGGATTCACTGGCAGTTTATCAAATATTGTGAATAAGCGTGGAACACCACTTTTAAAACACTCTTCCGGCATAATGAGTATTGTGTGAAGCTCTTTGGATTGTATGAGGTCTTTTGAGTTGTTAAGGCTAACAGATTCATTCTTTTGTGATACACTGAATCATTTCGATAGTTTATTTGGATGACATTTATAATTATACTCCTTTTGTTCTAGCAGCATAGAATTTGTGTGCCTGATGTTTTCGATGGGTTTCTATTAATCTTTTTCCCTAAAAAGCACAAGTTTCAGAAAGAAGTGATTGAGTGCTTGGGACTTGGACTTTCACTTTGTGGACTGTCTGTGGATCCCAAGAACGTGTATTCTGTACTTGAACTGCAGTTAAATAAGTTAAATGTTTTTGGGGATTCATATATTTTTATAGGCAGTTCGTTCAGGGGTCGTTTTTTTTTTTCAAAAGGAATTTTTTTGATTATTTATGATTAACACAGAAGGCCACAACAGGCCTAAGAAAATATCAACCCCAACCAACTTAACCAAAGAAAATAAACAGCACACATAACAAACTGCCCCTGTCCGCCCTCTTCCTCCATTCCCCCCGACCTCCATCCATCCCCTTCACCCCCTCCACCTTGGGGGTCAATTCAAGTATGGTATAACAAAGACAGAAAGAAATAATGACAAAAAACGTCTTTGCTCCTCAGGTTTCAGCCAGGTTTCAGCAAACGGGGAGCTCTAGAGGTTCCTGGGCCACATGATCACAAGGGATCCAGAGGGACAGACCATAGATCCAGAGTGCCAAACAGGTTTACCACTCTGACCCAATTGGGGCAGGTAGTGTAAGGAAATTCAGCAGTCATAAATGGAAGCAACTTTCCCCGTTTCGAGTTGTAGACCTCATTCTCTTCTCTTAAATCTGCCAAAATATTTTCTATTGCCAAGATAGACCACAGCCTAGTCCTAGGCTAATGTGGGGAGTGTCTTTGCTTTTTCAGATGGCTGCTATCACAATCTTTGCAGTCAAAAGCAGTATTGTTATTATCCTTCCTTCAATGGAGTATAAGGGACAGTGAGTTTTGCCCGGGATGCCTAGCAGTGTATCTTATGGAAAGAAGCGCTCAATGATTCTAGATAAGGCTTGTCTTTTAATGCTTTTGAAATGTCCTGCTTCTTGAGGGAGAATTTAGACAAAGGGTTTGGTTGCAATTCTTTTTCTTTTGTCTAGAACTGAAATAGTGCGCCGTTTTGAGATATCCAATTCATTAATAGTGGGTATTGCTCCTCTGTTGCTACCATATAAGTTCTCTTACAGCTAATGGAGCATCTTCTGAAGGAATATTTTTTTTATTGTTTGCTTTTGTTAATTGTTAGGCCCTTAAGGTCCAAAAGAGAATAAACTTTAATTATTAATAGTCTGAATGCCTCAAACAAAAAGTGAGAGCAGTGTCTTAATTACAAAGGCATCCAGCCATAAAGAATGTGTAAATGTAACTATTTAATGGTGGAGTTGCATAGGTATTTTGAAATGTAAACAAAGAATTTCATAATAGTAATTTCCAAACAATGGGAGATACAATAATTACCTCAATGATATCCATGTACTAGTCTGAGCATAAAAACATACCAAAATATTAAAGACCATGTAATACATATTTTATAACTTAAAAATACAAATTATTTACCAGATAACTTTGTGAATGTTTCTAAAGGAAACAAAAATATATATTTTTCAGTTTGTTAGGGTAGTCATTGAAATTGTCTCTAAGCGTGTCAGATCATAAGCCTCCTACATGAGTTGATAATCTGAGGTGCTATTGATGTTATGACTACAATTTTTGCACACAGTAAAATGTAGCCAGTCCACAGGACCCTTACCTGCACGAAAGCTGTTCTAGTGGAATTAGGGGTGCTTTCCTGACTCCACTCTCGTCTCAGGGAATGTGTACCAGAGACAGTGGTAAGGCCCGGGAAACCCTCCTGGAGAATAAAACCGGTTGAATGGTACCTGGCGAGTTTTACCAAGGATCTTGGTGAGTAGGAGGGCGAATTTGGATTTCAGCAGAAATAAATATCCAGGAATTAAGACCAAGGAATTCATTACTTTATCAAGTGAAACCTCAGTAATGTGAAACAGCAAATAGTGGAAAAATAAAGGCAGAATTAATGGGAGAGCGCTAAAAGATAGAGCAGATGTGCATTAGAGAAATGAAGATCAACGTTGAGGAGGCGAACCAGCCGTTTTACATAAAAAAAAACTGAAAAAGGAAATAGTTTCGGAAGACCGCGTATGCAGAGATTGCGGTTCGAAACACTTGTTGCAGAAGTAGATGACGTTGCGATCCGGAGGATGGAATGTGGAGCGAGTTGCGCCCCAGGTCCAGAGGTATGCAGGAAGCAATAGGAAAACACTAGTTTGTGAACTAGAAGAGAGATCAAAGCGGAAGAAAAGCCACATAGAAGATGGGAAGAGATAAATGTAGTACTGGGAGATAGAACAGAGAGAATAAAATCAAATCACAATGTTACAAAGCGTGCAAGTCAAAATCGAAGTAATGCGCAGATTGGATGAATCAGAGGCTATTTGTATGCCGGGTACAATGACTCATAGAAAATAGATGTCGGCCACGATTGAAAACATTAGACTGTGCCATGGTACTTCTCACTTTGAACCATTTTGTTGCCATCTTGGAATGGGCTAAAAATGCAGTTTATACCCCTTAGTCTTCATTTTGTTCATAAAAATAGCGTTGCGTGACAATTGATTGAAGAAAAGAGGATAACTCAGTAGTTGAGTTAAATCAAGAAATCTAGATCTAATAGTTATGTACAAACTATATGGTGAAGACTAACCTGCAAATCTTCTCATACGTGAATCATAATCCCATCAGTGGCAATCAAAGTCATGCGATTGGTTTAGAATGCTCTATAAAGCGTGAGGAATCTCGAGAGTCAATAAAAACACATATTGTAAAAGACTAGTGTCGTTATTTCATATTAAACACTATGCATAAGTATTTACATGCATACCTGATGTGAATATCTTCATTTATGACTACAGCCTGGTTGCAAAATGTATATATATCGGGATTCTGTAAAATATAAAAATAACATTCTTCTAGTAAACTATGTTACATAGCAATAAGAAATAGATGAAATGCGGATCACAGAAAAACATTATGTGGTCTAAAGATCTGACTGATTAGAGGGGCATACCTGCCAAATTATTAAGGAGAACCTTTATTTTGTTCCTTGGCAATGATATCTTGAGACTCCAGAGTAATTGTCTCAAAAATCTTGATGCCTGTAAAAAACACGAACCAACTGCTAGTGAGCATTTTATCAAAATATAATTGCTGTGTCAAATGTGAATGCCGTTGAAAACACCTGAATAGCTGCTTACCTCTAGGTTCATCTTAAAGTATGGAATCCATCTCCACAAAAGACTAAACGGAGCAAAAAACTGGCCTCTTCTAGTGGAACAAGTAAATACGTGAAGGTAAAAATGATGACTAGTGCATAGAGCAATCTGGCTAATATCTTGTTAGATGTTTAAATGAGATGGGAACTGACCAATTTGCACTAAATTATGAATAACTGAAATGAAAGATCAAAGACACTGATCCGTGACAAATCGTGTATTAGAATAATATATCTCAGAATATATTTCATATGGATGAAGTTTAGGAGCAACACATAATGTAAGTGCCAATGCTTGCGCCATTTTAAGTTTTATTGAAAAGCTATAGACAAATTGTTTCAAAATATCAACTGAAAATATTCAAAAGGGTTTAAAAGAAGATTCTGTATGGTGTGACAAATCGTGGGATTCATTCAGTCACTTCTCCGCAGAGGGGAACCTTTCCATGTAAGGCTAGGGAGGTGAGCCTGCTCTGCAATATTACCCCTAGCGGTGGTGGAAAGCAGGACCTCACAGGGGAGACTCCCCTCTTGGGGATCGGAACTCGCGTTCTGCAGAAGAATTACCTAAAAATCTTTCTTTTAGATTAAAAGTAATATCAGGGCTTCAGAAAGCCCCCAAGACCATACCAGTTGACAGAAAACCAGAATCCTCATATGTTTGCTATTGTGATGTTTTGGCAAAGGACATATACCTGCCTGGTACTGAGATGAGCAAAACTCAAGGAGTTGTAAAGAAAAAGCACATGTTAAATAGTGGGACGAAGAAACCTAAAGGAGGTATGAAGAGAACAGTTCGAACACAAAGGAAGGGCTACCTTGAGAAGCTGGGGAAGCACTGACTGGGATGATAAAAGTGGGAGTGCCAGGAGAACCAGGAAGAGAGTTCCGGGAGTTTCAAACTCTGGTAGAACGCTGGTTTGCGCGTCGGTAAACCGTAGAGACAAAGTGCTCGAAATGCACTATCTGAAGAACAGATTGAAGCGAGGTCGTCCAGAGCCTTGTGGTCCCTGGAGGGACGTTCAAAAGGACTTGTGAGGAGTCCCAACCCTGACGTGCCTCAAGTGAAGTACGCCAAAGATGGACCAGGAATGGTCTGTCGATCCGAAGAGTATCCCAGGAGGAAATGGAGAATGAAAGTTGGTGGCCAGGAAGGGGGGAGAGAGAAGGCCCCTTGCTTTGTCAATGCCACACACAAACATCGAAGTGTGTCAAAGGGGAAAACGGAAGAAACGGAGAAGCCGTCCTGACTGAAGAGAATCGCAGGAGGGAACAGAGAATGGGAGGTGGTGGCCTTGAAGGGGAAGAGAGTGAAAACCCCTTTCTTTGCTGATACCGCACACAGACACAAAGTGTGTCAAACAAGAGAACGGAACAAAATGAAGAAACCGTCCTGAATAAAAGCAGAACGGAAACAAGGAAGAACGCTGACCCAGTGACGCAGCCCCATAACATCAAAGCTAAAGGGGAGAGCGGGAGACACAGGAGAAAAAGAGTGTGAAAGATAAATGGGAAAGTCATACTTATCTGTGTCGGAAAACTGAATATAAAGATTGGAGTAATCCTACTCATCCCAGTGAGTGGCAAGATTATAATAAAAGTGAAAATCACTTGGGGACTAATCGTACTCGTCCCAGTCAATGGCAAGATCACAAGAAGAGCAAGAATCAAACAAAGACGCAGCCTACTTGTTTCAGTGGGAAGATAAATAACAGGAAAGAGGGTGGTCTGAGAACAGATTTGTTTTTCCTAAAGAAGAAAGTAGGGTTGTGAATCACAACATATATTCAGAAAATCAGTCAAGAATAATGGGTATCGGGTAATAAAATCGCGGCAAAAATGTCGGCGGTAAAAAAAATCGCTGCAAAAATGCTGTGGTTTGACCCGGTATAGGTGTACCCCATTATACCATTTAATGGGAGCAGGGGTTGTGGGGGTGTCTCCCGCTCCCCTTATATGGTATAATGGGTCTGGGGGTTGCTGGGGTGTGCCCCCGTCCTTTACATGATTGTGGTGGCAAAACCACAGCATTTTGGCGCAGTATTTTGTATTCACGGCCATTTTTGCCGCGATTTTAAGACATGGAACCGAATAATGGAAGTCTAGAGAGAAATATGAAGAGTCAAGAGAATCAAAATACAAATGCTTCGAAAGGCCCCTTGAAAGAACTGTGGCACTTATTACCAGAGATAGCAAGAGACTATCTGAAGATTCCGTATTAAGGAGAACTTTGCTGAAAAACAGCCCTGGAGAAGGGAGTCGGTTTCCTGGTCTTTTGTTGTGTAGTGATAGTGGTAGGGTCAGTCTAGGTTATTTTCGGACAGAGGACAGCCTTTTGATTGTGAATTCACCATTGACGACAAGCACCCTAGTTTAGTTGTGTTAGGTAGGGAAACCCGTAGGATAGGGAAAGTTAGGCATTTTCTTTATTTTCCCATAAACATTTTGAAAATGGCACCTATTAATTAGTCTGTCGCCTCCTGATTTACCACAGTGGGTAATATTGACAAGTCTAGGTTATAAAACCATTGTGATATTAATATTTTGTGATGACTTTTCTGACCAACCAGTGCTAGCCATCCTATGAGCGGTTTCTTTTAAGGTCAAACAAGAGAGAAAAAAAATCACCTTGTATTCCCTAAACAATTTAAGCCGGAAAATATCATAGCAATGACTGAAGAAATTGAACACAATAGAATCTTCCAAAATGGTTATTAAACAAGAACGGCAATTATATAAAAAGTATTGCATACAATAAAACACTTGGCATCTTCTCAGAAATCAGCAAATGCCATTACAATTGTGCTTAGCTGCTATAGAAAATTACAACAAATTGTCAGAAATATAAATGTATGCTTGGTGAACAGTAATATTGTAGCCTAAACGTACGTTTGTATAAGACTTCATATTGGTAACTTTACAACCACTAAAAATGTGTATCCACACAGGGGTAAACCTTTTAAGTTGCAAGCTAGTAGCCAGCCATAGAAAGTCACTTGCCACCTCAATTCTATACATAGAGAACACACACAATTTCTTACTCTCCACAAGTCAATTATCACTAGCCAATATCTAGTGGCGAGTGCACATTTTGCACCCTGTATTCACCAAGATTAATTTTACAATCTCTGACTAAAATAACGGATGATTCTTAAACTCTCCAATGGATGAATTCTCTCACCATGTACATGATCAATATTAAGCAGCCTTGTATATTTAACAAAGTAAAAGATTTTTATTAAATCTCATTGACTTACTTATAGTAACCACTGACGGTACGTCTACCATGAGAGTACTTCAGCCAAAAAGAATTGTAGAATCTGTAACAAAACAAGTTGGTAAATGTCTTGCACTGTCAATATAATGAACGCTGACAAAACATACATGATAGGTTATAAAGCATTGTCATTTTTCTGAAAAAGTTTTCTATAGAGGCTACCGGCCATACATGGAAAAAAGAAAAATGGTTAGTTAATCCACTTGGCTAAGTAACACATCCACCTCTTCTAGAAATCTTAGGTACTTCTAAAATTACACTTTGAAGTTGAGCGATGGTATGTTGATGTTCCAAGAAATGTCATGACTGTAGACTTTAATGAACAAGTACTAATATTTGTGCTCAGTTAGTGTTTTCATCATATGCTGCCTACCAGAGCCTAACCCCCCATTTCACCGATGGTCCAAATGCCCACCTGGGACAATGGCAGGATTTGTGCCAGAGAATGGTGCTGTTCACGAATCAAAGCTATGGGGAGAGTTGGAACTTTGCACTTCGAGAAACCCCTAACTATGAACACCTGACTGTGTCACTATTGGATAGCAATATTATTGTGGGTGTACCACCTATGATATCTAGGAACCAATTCTTAATACCCTTATGTGTCTGTTACACATTTGATGCGATTACTACCTTCCCTACACTAAGCCATTAAGTATTTACACTTTCAATCTAGTGCATTTTGCAATCATAAATAGAAATGCATTAGTTATGCTTGCACTCTTGTTATGTATATTTATTCTCTTGTAGATGTATGAGCATTGCTAATAGTATAGTCACACAATATGCAGTTACCAATATTAGTAATACAGTATTTGAATAGAGTCCCAGGATCCTACTCTTCTAATAATAATAACCCACAACCAATCAGTGAGTGTGTGTGGCGCAAACGTGGCTCAGTCAAGCTTAGTTATATTCAGTGTCTCTTAATGGTGTAACCAGGCCTCACAGTTTGCATTTGCCACTAGCCATTGGCTAGTAATGAATTACTTTTGGTGAGTAAATAATAGTGTGCTGTGGGAACGTGAAGAATGTAATAGTTATGCTGACTGCAAGCTTGCAACTTGAAAGTTTTCACCCTAATGTAACCATGGAAAAAAGGGTAAACGTGGTTTATTTCAGCACCCTAAATATTAAAACGATCAAAAAATGGTATTTAAAAAGAATTACACAGTGCTAGGCTTTGGGCCCATGAGCAGATTTACGGTATCATGGTAAAGAGATTTGAAAGCTGTTTGCTTCTTCTTACTAAAGCCGTTCAGCCATGTAACTAAATTGTCTCGAATTATGGAAGCGTGCATAAAAATTCGAATTTGGAAAAATTGGCAGTGCGTCAATTCTGCACAGATCTACAGTCATAGCCTATGCATTAAAACAACTGCTTGAGTTCTCTTAGCCAGTCAAGCCTTTCGAAACAGCTAGGATCTTCATCTGTGTCCAGTCTGGCTTCTCCAGGAACTTTAACTTTGGTTGTTTCTGTAGTCTGAGTTTTATTTGTTTTATTTGCATTTTAGTTTATTTAAACCTTCAGCATTTCACATCAGTCCTTTAGAGCATTTAAGATGTGTTTATCTTCCATGTCAATGGTTCCCAAGGGTTTTTCTTAAGGATTGATATTGTCAGTGAGTGTTTTTCTCCTCTTAGGAGAATAGACTACCATTCTTCCGCTGATATTGATGGAGCTTCTTCTATAATTTAATGAAGAAGAAATTCCTTGTCGTTTTAAGTACCGACAGGTGGTGAATAAATGATGAGGTTTTCCATTGAGCCATCTTCCTTACAGAACCTGCATAACACATTCTAAACAGGGTCTCTACATCTCATCGAGAGGATCTCTTTTGTTTCAAACAGGTTTAATCTCATTCTCATAAATTGTGACTTATATTGAGGGTCCGGGAATTTCCTTAGGTACAATGGCACGCTACCCAAGGCTTTAATTTCCTGTGATATGTCCTTAAACCTTTTATATTTTAATGTGCATTCGCAAGTCAGGATGCATTCTCTTTGGAACAATTTAACAATTTCCGTTTGACTTTGTCTGGGTTAGACCAAACTTCCTCAGTTGTAGTACTGAGGTTATCCAGTAACTGTCTGCATGCAATGATCCAGTCTGTTACCGCCGTGCTAGCCCCTCTCCATCTCAGACCCAATTAAACCCAGCAGGGCAGTGCAATCTTTTTTTTTTAGACATTTCCGAAAGAAGGCAAGAGAGGTTGCATGTCTTTATGATGACACCCTAAATAACGACATAACGATTTTGTTTTTTTAATTTAGGGTGGTACCACCCCCAGCCCATTTTTACCCTCACCCCCCCCCCCAAGTACACCCACCCCGTTAATCCCTTACTCCAGCCTCCATATATACTTTTACAAAATAATTCGACTTTTTGTCCTTATTCAGGTGTCGTTTAAAATGTTTGTTGTTTGTTATAAACACTACATACCGGCAGGAGATTTCCAATATACTCTTGCCCTCAATGATGCGAGCCCCAGCTCCTTTCTGATGACTTGATATGGGACAGAATTTGGTAGTCCTAACTCCAAAGTCGCACAGTTTTTTTCCAGAAACCACATCAATGAGTCAGAGCCGTATGTTAAGGTTGCTACCACTTTATCCCCATAGAATTCCAAGAGAGGAAGTATTGAGTAATGACAGAACTTCCTTTTCAGAATGCGCGCTTGGTTTGCCAGCATTTTTGCTGTGGCTTAAAAGGACGAGAAAGTAATGGACTTTCACAGTGCCCTTACAGATTTCCATCCCCAAATATTTAAAGTTTTCCACCCTTTCAATTAGTGAGGCATCCAGGAACCATTTGAAGTTTCGACTCTTCTTATCTCCACCTCGCTCCATGATCAAGATTTTTGTTTTTTCTTATGTTTATTTGGAAATCGTTTCCCAGACATATTGTGACAGTTTGTTCAGTTGCCTTTGGAGCGCAATTTTGGTAAGATCCAAAAGGACCAGATTGTCCGCATATAATAGGTGGCTTATTTTTTCACCACTTATTTTAGGAAGGAAACACCTGGTTTCTTCCATGTAGGGGCCCAGATCGGAGAGGTAGAGATGAGTGCTGGAGCCAGGGGACACCCCTGTTTCACTCCTTGTTTTATTGCGATTTGGTCCAGTAGGCATCCTCCTGCGTTTTAGCGCACTCTGTGTGGTATCTGTATGAAGGGCCATCAGCTGTTCAACCAAATCTCCCGGACGTTGCCAATTCCTCTGTTTTTTTCCATAATTTGTGCGTGTTTATGCTGTCAAATGCGTTTGCCATGTCCACAAAAGCCAGGTATATTTTGCAGTTTGTTCTTTGGACCTTGTTTTTCAATAACGACAGCATAAAGATAGGAGGAGTTGTACCCAACTCCCTAAAAAAGCCAGATTGAAAGATGCCATATCGGCCTGTTTCTTGGGACCAATTGCTCAGCCTCTTCAATAGGAGTTTGGAATAAGTTTTACCCATGACGTCCAAAAGGGCGATGGGGCGATAGTTGTTTGGGTCTTCCCTATCGCCACTCTTGTATATTGGGACCACGTTTGCGGTTTTCCATGACAAAGGTATGGTCTTGGTACCCATTATGTTTTCCAGTATTATATCCATCAAGGTGGCCCATTGGTCAGGGTTCACTTTCAGGTCCATATTGGTGATACCGTCTGGACCCGGTGCTCGAGAGGTGTTAGATGCTTTTATTAGAGTAAGTCATCCTTGTCATATGTTATGTTCCAAAGATGCTGGTACTTGGTTAGCTTCAGTTCTTATTGATCTGGAGCGACATAAAGGTCCCTAAAGTGTTTGGTCCATTTCCCTCTGATGCACCATTTATTTGTAGTTGTCTTTGAGTCTATACCACACCTTTTATGAGACTCCATATTTCAACAGGGGACTTTTTAGTTATTGCTAATAATGTTTTCTGCGTCCTTTTGCGTCATAGAGCTTGTATACCAAGTGAGCCAGTTTATGTAGGTGTTTTAGTCCTCTCGCCTCTTTTTCCTTATTTGTTGATGAGCTTTGTTTCGTGCATCTGATGGTTGCTCATAACTCTTGCCTCTTCTCTTATTTTAGGATCATAGGCGTGGCAGTGAGTGATTTCACTCAAGGTCCCAACAACTGACCTTAAACACATCCAAAATTGGGGAGTATTCTGGTACCTGGCATGATCTTGGGGGCATACTTTGTGTTAATAGCGAGTAAACGGTTATAGTATTTTCAATGTCCCTTTCCTCATTTTTAGCCGGCAACCGTTGTTAAATATGTCCACATCATGGTTTGGCAAGAGGAGAGGTCTTACAGTATATCATCCTTCCAACCCAGTTTGAGGAGATTGTGATCTCCTGCTTTAGTTTTTACGATCTGGAAAGAGACAATAGTCGATCAAAGGAAATATATAGTCAATTACTAAGGATCGCTCCCCTCTCTTCCAAGTCGGTTGGCAGCATTTGTTCTCCTCAAAATGGCTTAGGCATATGGAGGTCTCTGCTATCAATTAGCTCCATCCACAGTAATCCCCTCTGCTCTTGGGCAGATACAACATTAATGCCCCCTCTTAGTTTTCCTTGATTGTTTATACAAGATTAGTTAAGGTGTTCAAACACAATTATCGATGGCCCATCCAACCTGTAGGCCTTGTCAATTATGTCCGCTATCTTGTCTGTCATCTCACTTTTGTTTATATTCAATGTATTCCAGTACAGATTAATTATGGTTAGATGTCTCTAGGTTTCTTTCTGAGTAGTCGTCAGATGGTCCCTTCTTATCAGCGTTGTTTGTTGGATACTTGGTCCTACGTTTTTGGAATCAGTAACTTGGAAGTTGCATCCACTCTTGATCAAAGTCAACAGGCCTATGCTAGGTCATCCCAAGGTGTTTTTTTCAATGCAGGGTTCAAAGATGGGGTAAAGCCATCCATCGTAGGTTTTGTAGACAGCCATAATCTCTTGGAAGCAGAGGAAGTCAAATGTGTTCCATTTTATCGCCCCTTTGGATAGTAGGTGGGCAAAGCCTGGTGTCTTCCAAGAGGTAAGCGTGAGGCTTTTTCCTTTGCTCGTTGTATTTGTCAGCTAGTTCTTGTTCCCGCCCATCAGGGCTGCCGGCAGCAATGACCAGGACTCCTCCTCTGCCAAATCTAATGGTTGTTGGCTCATAAGTACAATTTTCCTTTTCCCTTGCGTTTCTCCTTTTTTGTTGTTTATCGTTAGGGTCAGGTTTGTCATTGGTTGTTTGTCTGTTTGCCCTCCCTTAATGATGATCTGCCTCTTACTGCCTCCAGTGTTTTTACTGTTTTCTCCGCTCCAGGGTTTTAATGTAGATCGTGAGCTCCTTTGACTTCTTATCTGTGCTATTTATCCTTGATTTCTCGAGTTGTTGTGGGTTAGGTAGAGGGTTAACTGCTACTATATCGGAGAGGCCAGTTAGATCAAATCCCATTGTTTGAAGACACGTAGCTGAGTCTAGAATTTGTTGTTTTACTATGACTGATCTTAAATGGACATATACTAAATCTGTGCAGTCCTCTCGAACGAATTTAATGATTGAGATGTCCTCAGTGCTGGTTTGCCTGAGGTGTGGTACACATTGTAGCAGCATTATGACGTTATGTCTATTCAGGATAAAGTCTGCTGCTCTGGTCTACCAGCCTTTCCAGTCTAAGGCAGCATTATATGATATGATATAATATGGCGTATATAACGTGCCTATACACAAGTGTTTCAAGGCGCGACGAGGCAAGGGGGTGGGGACAGAGGGAGGGCAGACAGCGATCCTACTAGGCCAGGTGACATTCAGATCGCACAAGTGCATGGGAAGGGGGGAAAGGAGAAGTGCGCGGGAGGAAGGGAGAGGGGGAAAGTGCAGTACATGGGAAAGCGGAATAAATAAGATAAATAAAACAGCCAGCTAGTGGCAAGCGCAAGGAAGTGCAGACATAAGTGCTGGTCGGGGGACTGAAGGGATACAGAAAAACGGTCCCCAAGTGCAGGGGTTGCCAGGGAGGCAGTGCAGGTGGGAAATTGACGGGGCCTGGGCCAGAGATCCGAAAGGGTGGCCAGGCAACCAGTGTAGTTTCAGTCAGGAATTCAGCAGAGGAGGGGTGGGGAGAAAGCAGAAGCTAAGAGAAAGGTTTTGAGGTGTTTCCGGAACTGGAGATGGTTCTCCTCGAGTTTCAGGGAGGCAGGAAGGCTGTTCCAGAGAGAGGCCCCTGCCGAAGAGAGTGATCTGCCACCAACTCGTTGCTTGGAGAAGCGACTGACCATGAGGGAGTTGGAGGCAGATGAGCGAAGAGCTCGAGAAGGAAGATGTTTAGGGAGAGAGAGTTGAAGTTACTGCAGTCCCAGACCCCAGAAGGCCTTGTGTACAATGCAGAGGGTTTTAAACTTAATCCTTGCAGCCACTGGGAGCCAGTGTAGAGATTTCAGTCCTGGAGAGATACGATCCCTGGGCTTGAGGCCAAGAACAAGTCTTGCAGTCCTGTTCTGGATAAGTTGTAGAGGGCGGGGAATGGAGGCAGGCAGATTTAGATAGAGGCTGTTACAGTAGTCTAGCTTAGAGAGGACCAGGGATCTGGAGACAGAGAGCTTCTGGGGGAAGGAGAGGAAAGGAAGAATACCTCTAAGGAGGTGCAGCTGGTATTGTAACATCTTAGAGACATCAGAGATGTGAGGGGAGAAGGAGAGTGCAGAGTCGAAGATGACCCCAAGGTTTTTAGCCTTGCAGGTGGGAGTGGGAGGAAGGCCAAGAGAGGACGGCCAGAGAGCTGTAGGGAAGGAGGGAGTGGGTGTGCCGATGAGTAGAATCTCAGTCTTACTGGCATTAAGGCAGAGGTCGTTGGCGGCACACCATTTCCTGGATGGCAGACAGACAGTCAGAGATGAGGGAAGGAGAGGAGGAGGAGGCCGAGGGTAGCCTGAAAATGAGCTGGGTATCATCCGCATAGCACTGAAAGTTGGGACAGAGAGTGGCGATGCGGTGGGCAAGGAGTGCCAGGTATTGGTTGAACAACCAGGGAGAGAGGTTAGATCCCTGGAGGACACCACATGTAGAGAAAAAGATGTCGGAGAGAAAGGACCCTAGTTGGACCTGGGAGGGTCGGTCAGAGAGGAAAGAAGTCAGCCACGGAGACGGTTGAGCAGGATGGCATGGTTGACAGTGTCAAAGGCAGAAGAGGGATCAAGCAAGATAAGAACGCAAGGGGTGTTTGAGTCGAGGTTGGAGAGCAGGTCTTCACGGATGTTCAGGAGAGCAGTTTCCGTGCTTCTGGCAGCTCTGAAGCCAGACTGATGGTCATGAAGGCAACCAACAGATTCAATGTGGAGATTGAGCTGGGAGATGGCTTTCTCCAGGAGCTTGCCCAGGAAGGGAGTGATGGAGATTGGGCGATAGTTAGCCGGGCAGGAGGGGTCGGCAGAGGGTTTCTTAAGAAGAGGGTGCACAAGAGAGTGCTTCAGGGGGGAAGGGAAGACACCAGTGGCGAAGGAGGGGTTGCAGAAATCCGCCAGGGCAGGAGCCAGGGAGTCGATGAGATCCTAGATAGTTTTGGAGGAACAGAGGTGAACCTGTTTCGACGAGACTTTCATAGATCAGACTTGTCTAGAAACCTCGTCTGGAGAGAAAAGGGGAAAGGCAGAGAAGCAGGGGTGGTTGCAGAAGGGCCAGAGGAAGAGCAGGGAATAGAGGGAGGGGGATAAGAGGAGGAGAGTGAGGACAGGATGTCCTAAGTTTTTGAGATAAAGTGAGAAGCCAGTGCCGTGCAGAGGGCCTGGGAAGGGACAGGAGAGGTAGAGACTGCGGCAGGATTGGCCAGTTCCTTGCAGATTTTAAAGAGTTCAGCCGAGTTGTTAGATGCCGCTTAGACGCGGACTTGGAAATGAGCTCTCTTCTTGGTGAGGACGGAGAGCCGGTATTGCCTTTGTAGCAGGTGGCAGGCCAGTTTGTCAGAAGATGAACTTGAGGCACGCCATTTCCGCTCGACAACCCTACACTTGCGTTTTAGGGTGACGAGGTCAGAATCATGCCAGGAGTTGCACTTGGCTTTGGGCTTCAGGCGGATTCTCGTGACAGGGGCAAGGATATCCAGAGTATCAGATATAGAAGAGTGGAGTGTGGAGAGGGCTGTGTCAGGGTGAGAGTTAGCCTGGGCGTGGTGGGGGTGAGAAGGTGGCGGTGAAAGCCTCAACTGACACGTGCTTCATGGGTCGGATGACCGAGAAGGTGGGTGGCAGTGATGGAGGTGGCTTGGCCTGCGGGGTAGAGCGGGTGAGGTGGGAGGATAGGAGAACGTGGTCACTCCAGGAGAGAGGAGTGGAGAGAGGGACAGAGAGGGGAAGGTCTGAAGAGATCAGAACATCGAGAGTGTGCCCTGCAGAATGAGTTGGGCCAGAGGGGAGAATGGTGAGTGAGAGAGAGTCACAGAGGTCGCAAAAGAGTTCAGAGGGGGGGGACAGGAGGCATCCAGGTGGATGTTGAAGTCGCCGAGGAGGAGGAGGAGGAGGAGTTGAGTGGTTGAGGCCAGGAGTGAGGAGGAGAGATCCGCCCACTCAGAGAGGAAGGAAGAGACCTGACCAGGTGGCCAATAGATAGTAGCCACAGTAAGGGAATGGCTAGGTGAGAGAGGGAGCCTGCAGACGAGGCATTCAAACGAGGAGTAGGCCTGCGGAGGAATGACATAGGCAGGAATCTATTCCGGGGAGATAAGGGCTACACCCATACCAGAGCGGTTGGGCCTGGGCACGGAGAGGATCTTGTAGCCATTGGGTGGGAGCGTGTCAAAGCTGGTGACAGCTGGCCGTATACCATGTCTCAGTGAGACTGAGGACATCGAGGTCAAGTTCTTCAAGAAGGCGGCAGATATCAGAGGAGTGTTTGACAGCGGGGCGGGAGTTAAGAGTGGCAAAGTGGAGAAGGTTGCCCACCTTGAAGGACTGGCGGGGAGGGGTACAGATCAGAGGTACACCCTGCGGAAGTGTGAGTCTGTGAGTCTTATGTTGGCTATAGCTAGCTCCCTTTTCTCTGCTGCCAGTGTCAAGAATGGCTTTGCATCTTCCCGTCTACTTGTAGACAGTGTTGCGGGGTCCAGGTTTGTGATTATCTGTACCTCTGATGGCCCAACTATCACTTCTTTGGTGCTATTATCACCCTTTCTACTGTGTAAGTGAATACGTTTAGCAGGGGGTTCTCCTTGTAGGAATCCCCCATGTTCTGCTCAAGATTGTAACTACTCCCTCCTAAGGTCTCTTCATGAGTTACCTCATCGTTTCATTTTTCTTTAGTGCTTTTGCTACAGGTCTCTTTTTGCCTTTTCTCCAATGGAGGGACCGTGATGTTGATTTGCCTGTTATTTTTGCACCGCGTTGCTTCTGATCCCCATTCGGTATTGCTTTCTTCTTTCGTTTCCCAGCAAACAACGGATCCGATTTTAGTTTAAGGGCATTACTATCTTTATTGCCCTCTTGTGGAGTTTTGCACGGGGTAACCGTATCACTCCTGTCCAGGCAAATAGTTTCCAGGTTATTCTCTCCCGTAGTGGTCCCCAAATGGACTGTCACTGCGATGATCTGGTCCAACTCCCCTTACTTCTCTTCCGAAGACTGAGAGGGATCTTGTTCTGCTCCACATCCTCTGGTTGAGACTGGGGATATATTGTACTTGTCTCTTGATCTCAATTGTCTAGCTGGTTCCAAGTGCCCTCCCATTTCGCCCGTCAACAAGGTGGCATCCACTTTCCACCGAAGATCTAGCAGTTATGTAAACTTCAATGAAGATAATTTTCGAATGGAGCATTGCCATTAAGGTTGCCTGATGCTTCAATGTATCGTTCAGGGACTCATATAATTTAGTAAAAGGAGCCATAGCAATGGTCACCACTGACATCTGACTTAGTGGGTCCTGGCAGTTCCTTGCCCTTGTACAGTACTTTTCTTTCTTTTGGTTTTTAGTTTGGGACTGGTCCTGATCCTGTCCATGGTGTCTTAGGGTTTGAGGATTTATCGGAGAACTAAAAATCTGTTCTCAAGGCGTTGAATCTTTTATCCCATTTTCTTTGTTAGGTTGCGTGTTTGTGGGCTCAGGAGTTGGTATGTTGCTTGATACCGCTGGAGAGGATAGGCAAATTGAGTCCACTCAAGCAATCATGTCTCTAGGTTTTTCTGGTGTTCCCTGTCTATGTTCATCTTCTGATCTTGATTTATCCCTCAGGGCTGTCTCTTTTCTGTTTAGCGCGGCATGGGGCATTTGTTTGATGGGGGGAAAGTCTTGTTGAAGGTGCACTAGTCAACGTTATTCTTTCTCTTTTTTCACCCTGGAAGACACCCTTTGGGAGACCTGCTTGGGTATGGCGTTGTGGTAGGGGCCATTGAAGCTGGTCCCTTACTTCTAAGCTCACCGTACTTCCAATATTTCGAAGTCTGTTAATTCCACTGGGGATATCGTGCAGCTTAATTTATTTATTTTTGTATTTGTTGCAGCACACTGAAACCGCAGGTGTCTAGGCGCTAGTTACATTGGGGAAAGGGAAAGGGGTGAGCAGATAATGGTAAGCAGGAAGAGCTTTCTGCCTCACTCAGAGTGCTTCGTTTGACTTGTCGCCAGTGAGCTATACTTGTTCCCTCCTAATCTAGTCTTTATGATCTGTCCACGTGTGGTTAATCCCTTCCCACTCCATTTCATTGCTGCTGGATACTTTGAGAGATGTTCACTATTTGCTGTGCACAGACCCAGCTGGAGGTTGAGCTTGAGGTTTGGTTTAAAATTTCGATTTGGGTTGGATTTTGACCCTTGATGTTGACGTTCGTTGAAGTAGGCTACCTCAACCTGTCTATAGTACGTTTCCCGTGCCGGCCGCACTGTTCTTGATGAGTCTTTATTCTCATCTTTATAGTGTGCCACCCCAAGGTCCCAACCTTGCTCTTGCTGGTCACATTAAGCCACTTGGCCTACTGGTTCCACTGTTCTCATTTTGGGTTCCCTTTCACTTTTTTCGTGAAGATTGCGTGGCTCCCCTGGGCCCGTTCCTCCTGTCTTTATTTGCAAATTTCCCTGTGTGCCGACCTTCCCTCTACCACTTTGTGAGAGTTCCCTGTTGGTGGTGTTGATATTGTAAAGTTTTCAGGGCTGGTCAGATCTTCAAGATCCAGCACCGCTCAGTCCTTGGAAAATGCACTGTCAGTGTCTGCCCCTGCTTTTCTACCTCCCCCTCTGTGCTCCAGGGCGCGCTGATACCATTTCCTGCTGATGTGGTGAGCACCTCACTGCGCTCGCTACACTCGTCGAGCCAGTCGATTAAGTAATTTTGGTAGATCTCTAGGCTTTGTCGGGGGAAGAGCAGAGCAGAGCAGAGCAGGGCAGGGGCGAGGGGGAGGTAAACCATGGTTTAGGTGAGGGGCCAAAAAGGTGAGGGGGAAAGGGGCAGGATGTATAGGGTTTGGTAGGGGGAGTCAAAGAAGGCGTTGTCTGCAACCTTTTACCCGTTATCCAGCGGGCTATTGTGTTCCCGCTCTGCTCTTCCCTCTCCAGGAGCAAGGGACAAGTGTGATGCTGGAAATACATTGGAGGGACAGGGCCTCCGTATCCTTGTCCTTTACTGCCTTTTTATCGAGTGTTGTCATATTTTCCGCGCAGGAGTTCATGTGGGACTCCAGGCGGTGCAGCTCTCTCTCTTTTGGTTTGGTGAACAGACCCATGGGATACCCTTACGGCACCCATGGGTGGGGGGTACAACCCTGTGCCCATAGTGTATGTTTTTGGGCACCTGTGGGTGGCCCGCAGAGCAGGGTATGGGCTGGTGGCAGCTCCATGCTTAATCTTGACAGTTGCGCTGAGTATCCTCCATTTTGTGGTACCCGGCCCTGCCATTGGAATCAGTTGATTCCTGATGGAAAACAAGATGGCCCCTGTGGCCTCTTGCTTTCTATTACCTATTACCTTGTTTTCCCAAAGTCCTGGGAAGCCCTGACTCTGTCCCTTCCCCCTGACTGGCTGTTGGGTGGAAGTTCCATATATGGTGTTGTTGTGAAGTCCAGTCTAGACTGACTGGAGCCTTCCCAGTGACTGTATGTTGTGGGTACGCCCTGTGGGTGGGGCCTGGGTGAATGAAGTGTGTGACCAATATGCACTTCTTGTTGTGGCTGTCTGGTGTCTGGTATGAGAGACAAAGACTGAGACAGCCCTGCCCAAAACTGGACTGAATGCAGTGTGTAGTGTTGAATGGCTGGGTACTTGTCCCAATCCACATTCCTTGTTGTGAGTGTCTGAGAGGGAGGAGAATGGCCTGAATGCACTGGTTGCCTGATTGGCTAACTGACTGCATGAATGCCCTCTGTATGATTGGCTGGTGAGAGTGACCCAGCAGTGTGGATGAGAGACAAGATAGTATATCTGGGGACCTCTCACCACTGGAAATTGTTCAGAATCTGTGTCTACACTTGAAGAGTAACTGGAACTGCTGATCCTCGACGCCCAGCTGGAAGACGAAGACTTGCTGTTGCATTTGCTTCGACCTGACCTAAAAGCTGCTGAACTCGTCGAAGACTGATCCGAGAGAGGACCTGGTAAGGCACCCTCTTCCCGTGCTCGGAGGGACCATCGAGCACCACTAACCTTCGCCGAAGCTCCCTGGAAGTCAGACCCTCGAAAGGCTGCCGACCCGAGACGGGACCGCTGAGGAGAACGAAGCAAAGCACCCGGACTTCGCCGCTGTCGAAGTCTATTGCTGTCGACCAGGGTTTGCAGGTTTGTGTAACCGCTGGAGGCCCGTCGAAGTTGTGTTGCCCAGCCGTGGGGACCACTTGACGCTGTGCCGCCGACGACCGGAGCTGCCCGCTTCTTTGCCTAAGAACATTTGAATCCAAGGACTCCCTTGTCCGCCACGTTGACCGCTTTGTCCTGCTGGAGAAAGTCGAGGATGACCAACGCGCCGAGGAGAATCCGCCGCTGGGTTTCCCGCCACCTGAAGGCCACAAAGACTTCGACGACTCGACGCCCCTGCTGGGCCACAGTTCTTCTGAAACTCTTTGTGGTCTTGAACAATCCGTGGCCGAGGTGCCCGCACACCTCATCCTCGCAGGACGTCGCTGACTAGCACCGCCTGGATCGATATCGGGGTCTCGGCACCCTTGAACTTCTTATCGCCGCCGTCAATGACAAGTTCACCATCTTCGACGCCTCTCGGCGATTCGTGGCTCCTGCTTTAAAGGGAGTCACTCAAGAAGGATCCTTCGACGCGTCTTCGAAGAACTCTACTCCACCAGGTACATTGGGGTGGGGGGGTAAAACCTTAATAGGAGGAAATAATGCGATTGAACAATATATGGACTGGGCTTGTGCTATATATCTTTATTTTACAGGTTGCCCAGGTGGAGGGGGGGGGATCTCCACACAGAACTGTACCTAGTGGTAGAGGCCAGTAGTCTGCCTGCCGTTTCAACCATCTTGCTTTCCTTCCTATCTCTATTTCTGGTTTCCGCGTTATTGATCTGTGTGACATTTTAACCGTACAGTTGATGCACTTTAATGAGATTTGATAACATTGGTGGTACCACTTTAGAATTGTATATATTTATCATTGTAGATTTCCGAGTACAAAGTGTGTTATTGTGATTGTGTACATACCTTTGAATATTAATTATATAAAGACTGTGTTTTCAATAATACAGTGTGCAGACATTCCTTTGTGGGGGTTTGGGGACTAAACTGTACTTAAGAACCAGCCTGCATCACCTCTTGAGAAGCTAGGCCTTGATTGCTCGACTACATTACCAATAATAGAGAATCTTGGCTGGAGTCCTCTGTGCCTCCCCTCTACCATATAGAGAGCAGAAGTACAGACACCCCCTCCAGTCTTTACAACAAGAGCTCCTCAAACTTCTCAGGTTTTGTGACCGTTCTTCCACCTCCGGGCCTTCGTTCTCACATTTAACAGTCTTTGTGGTCATACCGTCCTCCTTTCCTGACACGGGAGTGCAGAGCCGAGAGTCTAGATGTACAGCGTCGCCCCAGTCAGCCTCCATCGGACGACTGGCGAGCGACTGGACTCAACTGCCGGACTGCGCGCCTAGGAAGGGAAGATAAAGAGTTCCTTAAAGCCACAGTCACCATTTCCCTTGTGAAGGAAACATTACAAGGCACGTCTTTTCCGCTGCTTTTTTGAAGAGCGACTGGACTCAACTGCCGCATTCTGTGTTGGCAATCCGCACCTGTGTCTGTAAATCCTCAGTGATTCAGCTTGAGAAGCCCTTCTATTGACCCTCGGAAATTGAATGTTCCCAGCCAGTTTCCAGAGAGATTGTCGACTTTCTTGTGTGTTTTCTACTTCCTGTGCAGATATTAATACAGCATATAGGTCCAACTAAACCACCCTATTTCCTTGCCAGCCAGTCCTAACTGCTGGGTGTTCTTTTCTTATCCTTGCACATCTATGCTAATTTATGGATGCGTGTCTTCTATTCGCCAGATTTAATCATTGCCCTTCGTGCAAAGGACTGTGGCTCATGGCATAACCCAGGTTTTTGCAACATAGTTTACATTTTGAATGTCATCTGTCTTGCCATGGCCTTCAAGAGACAGTGCCATCTCACTGCTGGCTTTTATCTGCTGACCTTGATGAGCTTTCTTCACCACAAGACTGTGTCCTTTTGAATAACATTGGTTTTGCAAAACCTTTTAATTTACAGCTTCGGATTAGGCTGCATATGCAAGTCTCATACTCAGCTCATTACAGTTGCAGCCAAATTAGTATCTGCTTCCTGTGACTGACATCTGACCAAGCACTTTCTTACTTGGATGTTTTCAGATTTTTAAAATGACAGATTTACAACATTCAAGTTAACATGGATGGTATTCAAGCATTTAATTGTCCATTCTACAATTGCCAAGGATGCATCATGTGTAAAAATGTTAACATAGTATCCGAAAGCTACAGTGTGCAATGAATATCTTCAAAATAGCACATTGTTTATTAAATCGCCTTGTCAAGTTTGTAAATCTTTTGTTCTGTGTTTTATAATAAAATGTGAAAATCAGATAATGTACATTCAGCACACACTAATTGTTACATTAAACGCAGAACAATGTTTTCATAGTGTGAGGCGTAACTGTACAATACAAGAATAAGAACTTTTTCATAAGTTGTCTTCTCTGTGGAGTTTGCATAGAATTTTTTTTTTATTTTGAGCATAACTGCTTTTCTGGATATTTTAGCACTCCCAAGGGTCATTTGCAGCTGACTTCTGTTTACTTCAGTCAGCATCACATGCATTTGAACATGTTTAAAACAGTTATGTGTTACTTGTGTTTGCAAGAAAGCATGTCCAATCTAATGGGTCAGAATTTGCATGTGGATATGCAGCTCCCTCTGTATTTGCTAAAATGTTTCAAATTCACCAGGCATGACTTCACATAGATTCCAGGCATATATAGTTCGCCTTGGTGTGTAAACTATTCAACATAGACATAGTAATACACTATGCATCTAGTCAGTTATTTGTTTTTCTGCCCTTGTGGTCATACCAATATAGTATATTCCACATGGACAGTGTAGTCCATATATCATGTTCTTAGTATCACATGTAGCATAATCTTTAAGATACATAGGTTTCCATGTGCATGGGTGACATAAGTCATATCCTTTTACTATATTGTTGTGATATTGGCAGGACTGGCACTGGAAAGTTACTCTTTTCAGATCTCAAGCCACTAACTTGTGTGAGACGTTTAATTTGCGAAGCACATCTCTTAATGCTGAGTGTGAGATGAAAAAGTGGTCTGTTCTGGAATTAACTGCTGGGTGAGGGGATGATGCATACAACTATTCCAGATTTTCTTTATAACAGATTTGATTATGTTAGTTGGTCCTGAAAAGGTCAATACATAAACGGGGTTCTGAGATAATTTGGGAGATTTCGGTTTAAGAGGACATTACGCTTAAAGGCAGAGTTTCATGTAATGCAGTTTTTAAGATTGAGTTATCATACAATTGTTGATACAATTTCTCTAACATACTGATCTGCTGATCTGATTACAAAGGGTATGAAATATTTCTTATAATTCTTACTAGCTGATAGTAGGCTAACCCTTTAACAGTAATCGCTGGCGGAATGTTATTCAGATGCAAAATGTTATTGCAGTCAGTTGATTTAACAAACAGTTGTTGATGGGTTGAACATCTTGTATTACAACGGTACATCCAGAACATGGACTATAGTGTGACTTTGTTCCATTGTAAGTTGGATATGTGGAGTGGAATTCATGTATTCAAGGAGACTAAATCGTTTTTCAGTTGTAAACCGCCATATACCAGGCGTTGTGGACCAATACGTATTAGCACCCATAATCTATTTCCCAATCTTTTTATAAATTCACTAGATTCCCACATAATTAGATGTGTGGTCCAATCTCTTATAATAATCTTTATTTATACCAGACGACTTTTCAATGAAGTAGTTATTTTCTTGGTGGAGACTTTTTTTTGCTGGGGGCATGTTTCCTACTTGACATTCAAATGGATCATAGAAATATCAAGCTAGTTCTATATCATGACAACCTCCACCAATTGGGTCAATTTATTTTACCAAGTGTTTCTCTGTGCTAGCACACATTGCTGTGAATATCCAAGGTAAAGCATATGCCTTGTCTACATGGGATGTGTGAGAAACATGAAGGTGTCTCACTTGCTAGTCCCCAGGGATCTGTCATCCAGGTGGGCAGGACATGGCCATCGTTATTGGATCCAGTGCCTGGGGGTAGACCAGTGTGGGTGGATCACATGGTGGGGGGTGTCCGTGGGGAGTGGAAGTGGGACACCAACGGGTGAGATGCAGTATCGCCCTTCTTCTAACACCTTTTCCCCATCCTATCACGTAGGATACTCAAACACTCTACCCCCCAACCCCCTTTCCGACATGAACACTTTCGCACACCACGAAAGACAACAGACTAACAGCAGAGCTGTTTACCTGACATGTACCAACACAGGGGGGGGGGTCAGGCAAATGACCAGAAAGAACACACACACGGACACACACACGGACACGGACACACACACGGACACGGACACGGACACACACACGGACACGGACACGGACACACACACGGACACACACACACACACACACGGACACACACACGGACACACACACTGACACACACACGGACACACCTCCCCCCCTTTCTGATGGCCCTTTCCCTTCACTTCCCCACAGGGATAGAAGGGGGAGCATGAGAGCACAATACGAGCAAGGCAGACCGCATGATGAGAGAGCTAACTGCACGCAGTTCAAGAGGAGAAAGACTGCGCAAAACGATGAGCAGGAGAGAAAAGACCTTGCCCTTTGTGAGCCAGGCCTGTGAAACCTCCATGGAAGGAATCGTAAGACCGCAAACAATAGCCAGCGTGTGTTGCAGCAGATGTCAAGGGTACACAGGGCCCTCCTCGTTGATGCCGCAGTGGTACTGGCCTTGACTCCAGAGACAAGAAAAGCCAAGTGGTTCATCACAGCCGGTGAGTCAAGGGGAGAGCCAATAAGAAACCGAACTGTGTTGAACAAAAGTAGCAAGCAGCTAATTGAAGAAAGTACAAAGAACTGTTAATATGAAAGTGGAAAGCCAGCTACAGAGGAGTCGGGCACCACGTGGGTGCTCACTTGGCAAACTCTGGGCGATTACCCGATCGCTGAAACTACCGTTACCAGAAGGCCTTGAGAAAGGTGCAAGAAAGGGGTCTAGTGGTGGTCATACAGGGGTCTAGTAAAATCCTCTGTAGAGTCGAAAGTCTTTGACTGACAGATGATCGTGAAGCTAGGGGAAGTGAATCTCGCAACGTAAGAACTGTTCAAGGAATGGTGTGATTGACAAAGTTGGTAAAAGTGAACCCGACGGAAGAATGGCAATGAAAAGGGGGCGAGGCTTAAAGTCCCGATGAATAGTGTGCTGACAAAAGTGAACCCGACAGAGGGATGTCCACAGTGAACTCTTTAAAAAAAAAGACATCAAGATTTGTGAAAGCCATAAGTGAAGTTGATTTGAGGAAAGCCGTAGTGAACCCGACTGAGGGAGGCTGACAATTCGAGAAGGGTCTGAGCCCAGAAGATGGGGATCCAAGGGTGAAGACGCATCCCTGCTAGTGCAAAACTGAAAATAACTTTTGTTTATGATTTTGAACTCATCAGGCCTTCAGAAGCCAAAATGTTAACTACCGAAGGTCCCGATATTGTCAAGAACGTTTTGTAGATCTGAGCCCGGAAGAGGGAGATCCAGGGGTGAAAAAGCATCACCCAACATACAAGCAGAAAGGAACTTTCGTTTATTATTTTGAACACATCAGGTCCTTGGAGGAAAGAGACTTTTTTGTACAAAAGAGACTTAACCACCGAAGGCTCTTGATAGCTGAGAGCGGAACTGTTGGCTCGTGCTGGAAAAGCTCGAGCGTGTACTGTGCTCCAGAGTCCTGCCTTGTCCCGTGCTCAAAACATGGGGAAGGGAGACTCCAACTACCGCATCCTGACTTATTTGTGAACACTTCTTTCTTTCCTGTGAATCCTATCCCAAACTCTTTGTTTGTATTTAGCGTAAGGATTGGCAATAGGTTTTTCTTAGTATAGGCCCTTTTATTTGACAAGACGCCACTAGGGCTGCCTTAATATTTTTTGATGGTCGTAGCTTGCTCTCATCTTCGATTTATGTTTAGATTAGGCATTTTTCCAATCTGCATATACAGTTTAATAAACGCCCTTCAACTGTGATCACTTGTGTCTGTCTTTACTGTTGCCACCATGAGTTCCTTACAGATGCTAAACTTAATCATCGGATTAATATGCTTCTGATTGTTTTCTCAGAACCTTCTGTGGGTTTGCTAAATATCCTTTTTTTGGGAGAGGGGGTGGGTTGAGGAAGATTAAATTAACAAGAGATCAGTTATTTTTGGAGCTTACTTGTTTGTGGCCAGCAAGAAGCTATGGGACGATGTGTTGAGGTTGTACTATGAATCCGCTCTGGCTGTTTATAAAGATGTGCAAATGCTACTTGAAAGTGGTCCAGTAAATGTTTTTGTGGCCTAATATTTCAGCTGAAAATAGTTATGTTCTTCTTTGTTATGTGTGTGCTCAGAGTGTAGGTCTTCACACTCACAACCTATTGGTCTGATATTGAAGGCCACTGATGTTTATCATCTAGCTTCCTATTATTATCATTATTATTTTTTATTAAATGTTTTTTTGGTCAATCACATTTTCAACCTTTAACATATTCCTAATCCCTTCAAACCTGTGTGTCCTTCAACAAAGATTCTACAAATTTAAGGGCGTTGATGGTCCGCCCAACTTTGTCCACAGTCAGTAATCTCTTCCAATATTCTTCCTCTGTGCTTGAGTCACACAGGACCACATATCCACCCATAGCAATTTTTCTTCGTACCCTTAAATAGGAACAGGTTAACATCAAATGCCTGATTGTCTCCAGCGAGTCCGGATCTTTGCAGAAGTGACAATTCACTTCTTGCACTTTGATCTATTTTCTCAATAACTGTACCTCTCTCTCTCTCTCTCTCTCTCTCTCTCTCTCTCTCTCTCTCTCTCTCTCTCTCGGGCAGGATGTTAAGTCTACAGTGCATCAGCAGGTCTCTATAATGGGGTGATGGAAATTCCTTCATATACGGTGGGGGATTATTCAGTGTTTTTCGTTCCCATATGATGTTGGTCTTTCTTTTCAGTTCTTGAGTTTCATCGCAATCTTTTTCCTGAAGGTTCCTCTTAGCTTTATTTGGATTTCCTTTTAATGTTTCAATTGTAACATTATGAGTCTCTAGAAAATCTGTTTTTCCAGTGTTGGAGGATTTTGTCTTCCTTTGCCAACCCAGAGTGCGCTAATGTTTCAAACGGTGCAGGCGGTGAATCTAAACCCATTTTCGATAGAAAGTGTTTTCCACATTACTATTGAGGCAAGTGATTGAATCCTCAATGAATTCCTTATAGTAGACATAGGTAAGGAATTTGGCAATTTGAGAATCCTTCTCCAAATGAAAGCTTCACACACTCCCCATATTTCCCACAGTAGATATATTAGTGCCTCAGTCCCGTGGGTTAATACTGCTATCACCATTTGTTTGTAAAAGGTCAGCGTGGGGATCAAGGAATAGGTTTCAAACCTCTGATGTAAGGCTCCCCTTCGTTTGTTAATTTCAATAATCTACCTCGAATCAGCGTATAATCAGCGTATAATGATCCTCTTCGTTGATGTTTTCCCAGGTAAATTGTTGATTCCACTACTGCCAACTTTTGGCTATCGATAGTCCAAGTAAAACTATTCTTTTTTGCCATCTTTCGACGTGCTGATTTCATTACCAATATCATTGATATTTTTTTTTGTATTGATCTTCATATCGTTATCAGCCAGATATGTTAGGAATGTGGTTATTTGTCTCTGGAAAAACCACATCATCCGCATATAGTATCCATGGTATCTCAACATCTTCAATCTTTGGGGCGAAAGCCTTTGCAATACTCTGTGTGTCAATCATGTCTGCTAAATGGAGGGCAAACGGAAACGGTGCCAAGGCACATCCCTGTTTGATCCCCCTTAAAGGTCTGTATCTTTTCAGTTATCGTGCCCTTGTTTGTAGATTGAACCTGGATAGACATGTCCGTATAGAGGGCTTGTATGGCTTGTAATAGGTTGTCTGGACAGTGCCATTTTTTTAGCTTTGACCATAGCAGATCACGATGAATCCCGTCAAAAGCCTGCTCTAAGTCTATGAACCCCAAATAGATGTTTCTTTTGGTTTCCATAGCTCTCAATTTAAGCAGGTTTAACATAAACTGGTTCAGTGACGTATCCATGCTGCTGATGAAGGCTGTTTGCCGTTTGTCTAGGATGTCAGCTTTTAAGGTCCATCTTTTAAGGTCACGCTGGAGAATGGAAGCAAACAGTTTCCCAATGGAGTCTAGTAGGGTGATAGGTCTATAATTTTGTGGATCACTGTGCCCCCCTTTTTTAAAAATCGGCACGATTATTGCTTCCTTCCAAGAGGAAGGTACAGATCTGGTTTTTATTATTTGCTAGATGAGTGATAGTATTATATTGGACCAATCTTCACAATTTTCCTTAAGCATGTGGTTAGAGATGTAGTCGGGTCCGGCTGCCTTTGAAGAGCTCAGTTATTTTTTTTATCATCCTGGATATTTCATCACGATCAAAGTCTATTTCCCACAGAGTCGGTTTTTCAATCTGTCCATTACGATTTACCTCAGGGTCGACTGGAAGAGCGCTGTATAATGTTGGATCCATCGGCTCTCCATGACTTGGTTGACAGCTATAGCCGATTGGAATTCTTCCCTCTTATTTATGATATCCCAGAGGCTCTTGCATTTCGTGTTCGGACTGCTGCCAACATTTTCTCTCCGTCACCCTGGGCTCTTTTCGCCCTGGTAGATCGTAACTAGTTCTTATACGATTGATGACACTTCCTTACAAACTCATCTTTATCCAGACTATTAATCTTTCGTAGTCATAGTAATTCTGCTCTGTGCTTTTTTATTTTCTCTACCAGATCTTCATCATACACATGCTTTCTTGTGATTGTTTCCATCTAATTTGGATCATGTTTAACTTCAAATTCTTTCAGCAACCATCTGTATTCCACTCCATCTGGATTTTCCAATATGTGATTGCCATATTGACCTGCTAATTTAGGGATAGTTGATGGTTTTATTCTTAATCTATTTCGTCCCGACGATACTTCCATTGGGGCAATTTTCATTTTGTGCTCTTCTCTAATTTTCCAAGTTAATTCAATTTCCAATAAGTCGTGATCACTGGCAGCTTGCTTCTTGATAGTAAAAGAATTGATCCATTGGAGGGTGTTTCCTCCCACAAAGCAATTATCTAAGCATGCACTGCTTGTGCCACTGGACCACGTGTCTGCCCCCTGTAGGTCCCCTTTAGTTAGACCATTCAACATCTTCAAATCCTGTATTTCCATTTCTTCTGACCATTTCCTCTCCTTGCCATTATGCTGGCCGTCCATTTTTGGCTTATTAATAGCCTGATGTTAAGATCACCACATAAAATAATGAGTTGATCTTTATCCTTCAACATGGATTTATCAATTGCCTCCATAATATCCCGTAAATACCTTTCCGTTGGGTACATATTTTCACTCCCAATATGTATTCATTAGGAGTATTTTGATTGGCTGCTTCTTTAAATCTTTATTTATTTTTAGGATCTAGAGAAAGGGATTAGGAATGTAATGTTCCATAACCTGCAGATCACTATTGTTTTTTTTCAAGATTAGCAGTCCAGTGAATGGTCTTCCTTTTAATACTTTTCTGGCGGGATTGATATAGACTTCTTAAACATCACATATCGGTCGATCTCTAAGCCACGACTCCTGTAGGCAGATGATTTCATACTTGCCTAAGAAATTGCTTCTTCCTGAAAACAGATGCTTAAAACCCCTGGTGTTTCTTGAGGCACATTGAATTATTTTTAAGTTATCCTCCTTGCTAATCTATTGGGGTTTGTTTGTGGTTAATGCGGCGGCCATCCACGACCAATCCTCCACCTTTTTCAGCTGACTTAACTGGTGTAACTAGCTTAGGGTTTAGCCTTGAATTGTCGATGGTAAATCTTCAGGTGATGACCCCCAATTTGTTTTTGTTTCTCTGACCTCTCGCTGAGCCTGGTTGTCCTCCTTTTTTGTTGGATGATCATTCCTGGATTCCTTTAGGCGGAGTTCCTCTCTTAGACTGCTGGGCGGGCTGTTTTTGTTTCATTTGATGTCTACTCGTTTGCTTTCTGCGGATCATGCTACTTTTTTCCCCCCTCCCTTACGTCATTTCCTTGCGTTTTACTCCTTTTTTTTCCCCGTCCTTTCTATATTTTTCTTGCAGTCCACCTTTGACCTCATTATACTTCTGTGTATTACCATCCGGATCACTTAATCTGTAGCCCATTTTGGTCAGCCTTTCAGTTGCTTCCATCAGAGACATTTTGATTCTGTATGATTTCAGGTGTAGAATTACTTGATCCAACCTTTTTTCATTTACAAATTCAACAATTGAAATATGGTCTGACGGGATGTGGCGCAACACAGAGATTTGTCTAAACAAGATCATCACATAACCTCTGTTCAGTAAGGGCCACTTTGGGTCTTTCGATGTTATTTCAAGTTTGACTTTACACTTTTTTGGAGAGGGTTTTGTCTTTTTCTCGCACTCTAAAGTCTTCCCATTTGGAGCCGATTTGAGCGGATTTGTTATATCTTTGTCCCTTTGTTGGGTTCCTCGTTGCCTTCTGATTACTTTCTTTGTTCTCCTTGATCCAGAGATTCTCTTCCATGGTTCTGAAGGAATCATCACTCCTCTTATCTTTTATTCCTGCCTGATCTTTACTGGATTTTTTTTTACATCTCTTTGCTGGCTTTTCTTTGGGTCTTTTTCTCCTTCTTTATGTAGTCGATATTCATCTTGCTATTGTTCCGTGATGATTTGCCTCTATTTTTCTCTGAGAGCTCTCTCACTGCTTTTCAATGTCTTGCCATTCAGATAGACTGATATTATCCCACTCCTCCTCTTCCTTGTTTTTTTCTATAATTTCAATAAGATCACTCAAGCAGGCGCTAAAGTCATTTTCTGAGGTATCATCCTCCTCTCTGTTGGCCTTTATTGTACTAGTGTTTTCTAAAATTACGAGATCTGGGGAGATATTTCTGATTTGCATTTCTCTCCTTGTTTTTTTTGCACAATGTAATATCTCCCTTCTCGGCAGTGTTCTTATGTTTGTTAAGAAGGATCTTGAGCCATTTGCTTTCCGTTTGAGTGCTTAATTTTTTGTTTTTTTCCACTCTTATTTTCCATTTCAGTCGGCAAGGAGTCTTTTCTTCCCTTTGATGGGATGTCTCCTAATGCATTCGCACCCAAGAAAATCGAGATTTTTTTTTACTTCACTGTGTCCTCCAATGCTTTTGGTTCTTGGGGTTCCAAATGCTCCATGTTCTTTATCAGGCCTTTAGGAGGTTTATCTTTCTCTAAATTAGGACCGCCCTTCCCCCAGTTTCATCGGTTCTCTCTCCTCCCTCTCCCCCTGCGCATTAGGATTGTTAATGTTGTCAGTTTTTGCCAAGATGTTTTCGATACTCAGCAGTTATGCATATATTTCTCATCCATTTACAGTCCTCCAACACAGCCTCCATTAGGAGTGATTTATTATTTGAATCTTTTCTTGCCAGGTCACTTAGGCAGTTTTGCCATACGATTGTTAAGTCTGATTCCTTATCCATTCTCTTTTCCAATCTTTTTAAAGAATTTCTCTACTTCATTCATCTGCTCCTTTGTCTTAAGATTTGTTGTGACAGCCTCTTGTAGAGATTCGTTGATGTTCTCATACAGTTTGAGAAAGGGGGCCATAGATCTGGTCCGAGCCGCCATTATCACACTTTGAATATGGGCTGTGTCTTCAATTCTATCCTTTTTACAACAGTCCCTGATTTTACGCACTGTTCCTCGTTGGGCAGCCCTTCTCTCGGGCCTTGGGCAACTGAATGGGTATCTGGGTTTGATATGGGTAGAATGGATTTTGACAACCCCTTTTCCATCACCCTACCCTCTCACATATGAGTGGCTGGGGTAGCATCCATATCAAGTGCTGCTAACCGGTCTTTTATAAAGGATATTGCTTTTTTCTTTTTTCCCTAGCGAATTTCACCTCTCAGGGCTGAGATATCTTGTATTAATTTATCCGCCAGCCTTGTATTGCTGAGATCTTTCTTTGGGGGACTAAAATTTCCATCCCGGGGTGTATTACCCAGCCCACTTAAAGATTGCCTTTTCCCATAGGCAACCTCAGTCCTTTCAGCAACGGGCTTCTCCAGACAGAATTCCTTAGGATCCTCCATATCAACATTTTCCATTCCTTTTTCTTTTTCCAAATTCAATTGGCTTATTAAGCATATCTCTGCATTGATTTCTTTGGGTCCGTCTCTATAGGGTGGTCGTTTCAGGCGTGGGCTCTCAAATAAAATAGGTACCTCTCTCTGTTTCTCCTTATGAGCACAAACGGATGGCGCATGATTAAGAAGGTCCCGCAGACAATCCTTTTGCCAGATAGCGCCATCCGAGTCACTCCTACTCATACTAACACCTCGCTCATCAAGACTTTTTTTCCCATTTAGAGTGTTATTGATTGGGAAATGGGTCTACTTTGGAGGTGAGGAAATGGGCCTTTCGCTGTTTTCTGATGAGATTGCTTGCAACACGTTTTCACTCTCATCGGGAGGCTTAAACACGTTCCCAGACTTCATGGTAGCCTCAAAAACATTTTGGCCCATCAGTAACTGAGTAATTGTTTCCAAATGTGCGGGGGAGGGCAGCGGGGTACTGTCTTCATTGAAGCCTGCTAGACCAGCAGACGCATCGGTAATAACTCCCCCATCAACATTAGAACTTGCCTCCAATGGGGTACTGTCTACAGCCACACACTCTGAATTTTCGTGCATGTTAGAGGGTAGGCTGATTATCGAATTTTCCCCTTGTTTTAAGTTTTCCGAATGGGCTTCCATTGGCAGGGACTTTTCAGCTCTCCCAGAGGGCGAATTGCAACCTTCTATAGAGAGGGGAGAGGGGGCTGGATTGTTCTGTCGGTGGGGGAGTAAAAGGTTAATCAAGGCAGGCCCCCCTACCACCCTCACAATGGGAATTAGCATCTTCCAAACCCAAAGTGTTTCCATCAGAATAGGTCCACAGCATTACTCTCGGGAAGATTATCGCCCTTGCAGCGGGCATCTGATGGATGGGGGGGTGAAAACGTCTAACGTGCTCCTTGAGTAATTACTCTGAATGACATTAGATGGCATAGGGGCAGGTGATGTTCCCTCCCCCGTTGAGAGCCTCCTCAGCTCCCTTACGCTAAAGGGCACACAGGATTGTTTCAAAGTTGGGTTTACTTTCAAGGTAGAAGTAGAAGTGTTGGAGGGGGATGCCGTCGGGAGCGAATAAAATCGCTGTCTCACCTGGAGTGGCGTCCTGAGTCCCGTGCTCCCCACGCCTACCTGCTGGTCTCCAAGCAGCTTTTTCATTGTTGTACAGCTCCTCCTTTAAAGATGTTTGAAAGCAGATTTTCGGCGACCAGCCCACCGGTAAACACTGACAAACACCACTTACACACCACTTCCCACCTTTCTAGCATCCTATGCCAGAAGATTACACAGTGACAATACTTAACCTACTTTTCATGGCTGCCCCACTTCATCCTTTGAAAATTGACCCAATTGTGTTGTCTGCTGCAGAATTTAATGTAACAATTCTGTGCATTTTAATTACTTTTCACCTTTCATTTCCTCTCTGTAGCAGATGCATTTGTAGGCTTTTTCAGATGCCTTTCTGCTTCAGCAAATTATGTGGTTCATAGTTTTTCTGCAGTTAAATATAATTTGTGGAGCGATTTGACGATTCTTCTCAGACACCTGCGCCAATGTATTCTGTGGATGATAAGATGTCTCCATGATTATCTGCTTGGTTTTTGTCTCATAAGTTTTCACTTTGTTACCAACCTGCTTTTGATTGTCGTATTTAGATCGCCCCTCCTTCCATGCCTTTGAGAAGTAAGAGGAGTTTAAGGTTTCTGAGATTTGAGAGGCTCTAATTTCTCTATGGTAGTTGGTCCTGTTTGCTTTAGATCTTGGTACCTTGCTTGTTTTGCCCATCCACTGTTACACGATTATTGGTTTGCCATTTTTATTGGAGGTTTGCAGACAAACTAATTTTTTGTGTAAGTGATATGGCGTATTTACTATAATGTCACTCTGATTACCGGCTCCTGGTGCCTGTTTACGTCCGACCAGTGGTTGCGGTTCTAGGTGCTTGGGCTGATGTTTTTACCTTTAGCATTGGTGGTTGTATACAAATGTGGCATCTTTGGTCCACATGTTCTTTGGTTGCTGGGACCTCTTGTTTGGTTGCTGTTTGCATTGGTAGAAGCCAACTCAGAAGTCTACTCCTTTCTTCCCTTGGTAGTCTCGGGCACTGAAGATTTTCTATACAAGATTGCGATGGCATACCTACTTTAGGATCATATGTGCATATAAAGTGCTTGGAAGAAGACTGCTCAACTCTCTCCTTGCATTCATGTTTGCAACTAGTTTGCTTGCTGCTTGGTCAACTTCTGAGTTGTATTGTGATGGTGATATCAGCCGAGGATATTGTCACAGAAAATAACTGTTAATACAAAATATTGAGGGCACACCAGTAAAGTCTAGATAACCACACACTGTTGATGTGTGAAGAAGACAACTGTAATACTCCGAACCTGCCACTAGATGGTGAGTAGCCATATCATGTGAATCTATACAAGTGATCTACAAACTGTGGGCTGTCTCACCCAACCCCTCCTGACCCCTGTATACTCGAGGGGGATCAGGAGGAGGGTAAGCTTAATATAAATAAGTTTGTCTACCACTGAGTCTAACGAGATACCCAGAAATAGTCTTTCTTGTGCCTGTAAGTAATTGTCATATAAATCGGTGCATATGCTATTGTTAGAGTTAATACTTATATGATTGCATTCATATAAAATCCATACACCTATACCATATCAAATGTCAGTTTTTGTACTGAAAGAAATGAAGTGCTCCTCATGTGGCACCGTCCAATACCATTTTTATGCAGCAAGGGGGCTCTTCGGAAACTGAGGGTATCCCTCCTGTGAGGTGTTATAACCAGGGGGCAGGTGGGGCCTGCATGCAGGGTGCGTGCCGCGGCAAAGAAATTAGAGACACAGACCTGCTCGGTTGCAGTGTCATAGCAAGACTGCCTTGGCAGGCTTTCTCGCTTTCTTATTCTTATCACCTCACGTGATCTACCCCAACTCCGTCATCACGTATTACGTGGACATCACATCCCTCCTCAACGTGGATGAACAAACAAACAAATGAAACTTTCAAACATCATGGTAGTCTTTGGTGGTGTTCACTGGGGCGCCAGTCTCGCGTGCTTCAGGCCTGTTTGTAGACACCATTTAGGATGTACCCTTGGAGTCGAGTGGAGGGCACCAGCCGTCTCTGGAGCGAGTATCGCCCTCCATCTTTCCTTCGTGGAGTGGCCGATCTGGGCGGACTCCTTTCTCTGTCTCTGGATGTAGGGGTCTCTGGAGCTGGCATTTCCCTCTGATCCTCTGGTGTTTGCTTGGCCACCAGGGAGGGGGCTCTCCTGGGGGTTCTGTTCTCCTGGGATTCCTCCCATAGGGTGGGCAGTGCCCATTTGAATTGGGACACGTTCCTGGTGACAGTTTCGGACCCTCGCATGGCTGTGGCTAACCCATGTTCTTTATGGGTGATGGTCTGAGGAAGAGACTCATAGGGGAGGGCCATCTTCCCTCTAGGCGTACAGTTCTTAACTAGTGCTGTGTCGGCTACTTGGAGCTGACGGGGTGTCTTTTCTTGAGTGGTCTTCCATTGCATGTGCTCTTGTCTCCTCTGTTCCATTTGCTCCAGGTCCACTTGTGGGGGGTGAAGCGGGAGTCCTGCCTGGAGGGCTACCCCGAACATCAGGGCTGTGGGGCTGGCCTTGGTGGCTGGGTGAGGCGTTTGTCAATAGCATTGAAGAAACCAGTATAGTTCGGTATCCATGGTAGTCTTTTGTCCTTGTCGATCCTCACGCACTTGTTGATGGACGCCATAAATCTTTCTGCGTCGCCATTGGCCTGGGGCCAGTATGGTGTAATATCGTGGTGACGGATTCCCATGTTGTCAGTGTTTGAACTCTTTGCTTGTGAACGGAGGACCATTGTCGCTCTTTATGAATGATGGTATGCCGTGGACAGTAAACATTTTCTCCAGTGCTGTTGGGGACAGAGGCTACCTCAGTGGAGTTGACCTGCTAGACTTCCAGGTATCTTGTGTATTTGTCTACCGCTACTAGGAGGTAGGCCTCGTTGGTGATAGTGCAAATATCTAGCCTCACGGCGTCCCCGCGGCGCTCACTTCTTGGGGGACAGGCCATGGGCTCTGGTGGTCCTGTTATGCGGGTGGCTAGGCACGCTGTACAGGTCTCGACAAGACCTATGACTTTCTGCTGTATCTGCGGCATCCACACTCGTGACTTGAGAAAAGCCTGTGTCTTTAGGATGCCTGGTGCCCCTTGTGCGTGAGCTGGAGCGCTCTCTCGTGAAGGTTGGTGGGCATTACGATGCAGTGTCCCTTTAGGATCAGGCCTTGTGGAGACACAGACAGCTCATGTCGTATCCCGAACAGGGTTTGCATCATCTCCTGCCCCTGGGGTGTCCGGTGAGCGACAGTGGTGAGGAACGTTTTCCACTCACCAGTTAGTATCACTTCTTTGGTCTTTTGGAGGCAGGGGTCTCTGTCTGTCTCTTCTGTGATTTCATCTAGCTTCATTGCCTTTGTTTTGGTGCAGGCGATGATCTGGCATACGTGCTGCTCCGCCTCCTTGGCCGCTCCGCATTCTGTTGCCGTGGCTGGTCGGGGGGTGTCACGATGGACAATCTGCATGGTTGGCATCTCCCACTCTGTATTGTACTTCGAGGTCGAACTGCAGCATCCAGCGTTCAATTCTGGCTGGTAGTGTGGCGCTGACCCTTTTGAATATTGGGTACAATTACACCAAGGGCAAAAACTAAAAGCGTGGAACACTTCTATTACATTCCATCCGTTATGGTCAGCATATTATATCACAAAAGAACGGGCATTGGAGTATATATCTATAATAAGATTAACTCAAAGGGTTACTATCAAAAAACACACACTCCTACAGACTGTCCCTGTTCAGAAACACACCCTGTCTGGGCAAGCTCTCTCTAGAAAGCCGGTGGTTCACCGCCTATCTAATAGGGATAGCAAGAGATTTTTCCCTCATCTAGAAACCACATTAACATTGATCACAAACAATTAAAACACCAGTGCAGGTAATGGTAGAGAATGTTAACATTAGATCATGTCTTTTTTGTTTTTTGTTATTTATGTGGGAAGTTACTTCTTATAGGAATTTCCCTCTAGTATTTATTCACCAATTAAGAAGAGGCCTCCCTAACAACATAACTTGTACTGGATAAGTAAAAACAGCAAATATCTAAAAATTATGGGAGCCCCTGGTCGGAATGAGCTATACTAAGGAAATTGATTGTTCTAGCGTGTTCAATTTTGGTGATGGAAACATCATCATGGTCATGAGTGGGCTCATGACCCTATGGTCAATCGATTTCGATGACTACTCAGGTTGGGGTCATCTTCTTCAGGACCAGGTGGTTTGTCTTGGGCGTCACTCCGTAAATAATCCACTATGGCGGATCGGGCGGTACCTCCGTCCTCAGTGCTCCTATAGTTAATGTAGCTCTCGGGGGCTGCTCTTTTTCACCAGGTGATGCGAGCAATCAATTGTGCTCATTTTGCGTTCCTTCCGTGGCACGCCGTGGAACTGCGTATTTTTTCTCGTGTCTGACTGTGGCCAGCTGTTTGCTTTCGTTTTCGTTCCTTCAACGTTCTGTGGGTACACCACTCTGCTTGTATCTTTTTGATAGTAACCCTTTGAGTTAACCTTTGAATATCGGGACCAGGGGTTTATGGCCCATTAGTACTTTCACAGGGGGGCCCAGGATGTATACATGAAAGTACCTGCACCCACATATAATGGTGAGGGCCTCTTTTTCTATGTGCGCATAGATTCTCTGCGTGGGAGTGAAGGCTCGGCGGGCAAAGACAATGGGGAGAACGGTCCCATCTCGGTCAGTCTGGGTGAGCACTGCTCCAAGGCCAGCGGGACTGGCGTGCACGAGTAGTTCTGTCTTTCGCGACGTGTCGAAGAGCGCCATAGTGGCGTCGCTGGATAGTGAATCCTTGATTTTCTAGAATGCTGGCTTCTGGGTCGCTCCCCACTCCCATGCAGTTTTTGTTTTTGTGAGCTCTCGCAGGGAGGTGGCAATGGTGGCCAGGTCGGGGATGAACCGCCCGCAGTATGTTGCCATAACTAGGAAGCTTTGGACCTCAGTGATGTGGTGGGGGCCAGGGATACTCCTTTCTCGTTAAAGACGTATCCAAAAACACTCAGTGTGGACTTCCAAATTCACATTTTTCTTCGTGGAGCGTTAGCCCCAAGTTCTTCTAGTCATTGTAGTGTGGCAGCCAGTCGGCTGTTATGCTATTTTTCTTTTTTTGCCGTACACTAGGATGTCGTCGCTGATATTCGTGACCCTGGGGAGGTCCTGGAGTACTTTTCGTATCTCATGTTGGAATACTTCTGCTGTGGATGAGATTCCAAAATTAAGCCAGCGGTATCTTCTCAGCCCCAGATGTGATGAGAACAGTGCTCCAGATAAGATTTTGAGGTGGTATTTTACGCATGATTTTTCAAATTAGAGAGTAAATGCAATTTCAAGAGAGTAAAAATGAGTTTTCTCCTCTGCGAGAGAGTAAAACTTATCCAACACATACACCCAATGCATACGTAAAATCAGTCCCACAGACCAAAAGCGTTGTAGATCAAAGTTGTCTGGCTTGTGCAGAGCCCTTCACGCCACATGCAAACGGCACATCCTGTCTGGGCACAAAGTAACAGCACATCACTCCACTTGATAATGGCATACATCTTCCCTGAACATTCTAGCTACGCATCTCCTCTTGACACATACTAACGAGTACGCCACATACTCTTTGCACATGGTAAAGGCACATCTTTCAGCATTTTCAGAGATGTGCTGTTAGCATTTGAAGAGCAAATTTGTGTCATTTGCATGTGTAAATTGCACCTTTACACCGTGCGCATGCTAACGGCACATCTCTATGCATATGCTAATGGCAGACATTGTTTTCACGTATTGATAGAACACATTCTGTTTAGCAAGCCTGATATTTGCACACGTTGACAGGACATATCTCTACCCATACTGACCTCAAATCTCTTCTCTGCTCATGCTATTGGCACATCTCTTCTCATCTGCTAATGGTGCATCTTCTCTGTGGACATACTAGTGGGACAACTCTCTGTACATGCGTGCTAACTGCGCGCATGTGCACAGATGAGATGTGCATGCTAACAACATGCCTTCTACGCACATGCTAATGGGACGCATCCTCTCTTCACATGCTAACTGCACATCCCATCCCTGCACGTACTAACTGCACATCCTGTGCAGCGACAGGATGTGCAGTTAGCATGTGCAAACTCCACATCCTGTCTAGGCATATGCTAACGGCACATCTCGGCTCTGCATGCCTCTCGGCACATCTCGGCTCTGCATGCTAATTGCCCTTCTGTTCCATGGCACGTGCAAATGATACATCTTTACGAAGTATGTACTATGGGGACATTTCTTCTCTGTGAGTGCTAACGTAGCATCTCCTCTGCCTATGCTGTAACAGCACATCTCCTCTCTGCCAGTCTTAAGGGCAGGGCTCCCTTCTGCACAGGCTAAAACGTTGCATCCAAAGAAAGGGTGGAAAGCTACTGGGTAGGAGGGCGGCCTGCACTACCCAATTTCCAATTACATGACGCAGCCTTGATGGGTGTGGCGCAGAGGGAAGACCTCAGAGGAGTCGCTTCTTTCTTACAAGAAATGCAATAATGAAGAATGACCGTTCACACAAGTTACTATCAGTGCTGGAAATGGACAAAATGTACTGGGGCCAAATGTACCCGATTTTCCCACTCCCATTTCCTTATTCAGCCTGACTCGAACATGTCCTCGCCAGCCCCCCCCCCCCAACCCCCCCCACAATGCCCAACAGTGCTCTCCTGGCATTCTGCTCTGTTTTGCTGTAATAAATCCAGTACCATTCGAAATGGGATAATAACCGTTACCACAGTGCTTAAAAGCTGAAGGAATTTGGCTAAAAGCACTATCTAAGAACAAATACTCCCATTCGACCTGTTATTGGCATAGCCTCCGTACACATGCAGCAGCACATCTCCTCTCTGCACATGCTAACAGCATCTCTTTTCTGCATGCGCCAGTGGCACACGGCCTCCCTGCATGTGCTATTGGCAAATAATATTCAGTTCAGGCTAATGGAACCGTTCATCCCTGCATGGGGTAATGGCCCACCCCTCGTGGTATAGCCCAAAAGCAAGTGCACGTCTTACTACAGCCAGGATATCTTTATAAATTATACATTACAGAGCAGGTTTGCAACAGGCAGCAAGTAAAGGAATAATTGAAGATCTGTTGGCTCCTGCCCCTTTATTTCAGCACTTTGAGGGGAGAGGTGGGGGTGGCTTGTGAGAGTAAGCCGACCTACCTGACCTCTCTTCCATGCAGGGGCACAACAAAACCTACATTTCAGTGGGCAGGAGGGGTGAATTAAGTCGTGATGGGAGGGGCCACTTCAGAAAGAAGGCAGGGCAAACTTGGAGGCTCTGCCCCCACTGTTCTACCCACCTCCTCCCATGGTCTAGACTTTCTTGAAAGTAACAGCTTTAAAGTTTTACTGTGTTTGTTCAAGTAAATTTTTCTGAGCACACACAGTAAAACTTTAACACTGCCAGTTTGGGGGAAAGACTTCCCTCACCTCCCTGCCTATTAAAATGCAAGTGCACACATCCAGGGGTGCACTTAGGCTAAAATGTAGGCTGGGGCTAACCTTCAAATGTTGGGAGAGGCAATAACTTCAGAGACTGTGGAGGAATGGTAAACTTTCTTGTGTAGGGGTATCTAACTTTATTACTCATTGTAATAAGTATATTCTAGTGCAGCTTCAATGTTACAATCAGTTAACTGCTCTCTCCTTTGAGTTTGAAACACCCACTTCTTGCAGACCCAGAAGGTCCTAGAAAGTGTGAAAATGGCAGATGGTGTGCAATGAAAGACTCCATATCATAGCATAACAGGGCATTGCAGAGTGTGGGGCAGTACTCTGGACGGCCCAAGCACCTTCAGTGGCTGGGAGCAACAGGGGAGAAAATGTAATGTTGGTTCTACCACAGTATGCTATACTAAAATCTCTGGTGCACTGACTGGTTGGTGACACTGTCTACCTGTCAAATCCAGTGTTACAAGAATGGGGGAGGGCCAGTGCAGCAATAATGCAATTCTATGCAGCAGTATTGGAGCCACTAGCAGAGGAGCACCAGTATACACCAATGTGTCCCTACACTTATTAAAACTGTCCTTTTGTAAGGGTGTAAACTTATAAGCACTCCAATTTTTTCAATTGAAGTCAGGGTGAGATTACATTTGCCCAGCATCACACACTTACGCTAAACAGCGAAGCTGGGCTTTTAACCCGCTCTTTCAATTTGGGCATGGCCACCTTCTTCTGCGCTTTACTTGGAACAAAACTTTGTTTTGAGTGTCAAGACCTAAAATAATACTGTCCTATAGAGTTAACTTGCATAGTAAAGCCTCATAACATGTAAATCCTTATATCATCATTTTGTGCCAAAATAATATCACTGTACCTTTATTTTCCACATCCTGATTGGAAAACTAGAAGATGCAAAAGGCAAAACATCCTGGATTTACCCACTTTATTTTCAGTGCTTTAAAAACACCCCAAAAAGTAAGTTGTGCCATAAACTCACTTATGTTTGGAGATTCGTCACACATTTCCAGCGTGTTATGTATGGTTATTAAAGAATATTCAACTAAGGACATCAAAGCAAAGTTTACTTTTTAGCATATCAAGCTATTAGATGTTATGGTTATGAACACATTTTAAAAGGGTGCATGCTTTATTGTGTTGCTCGCTTAGCTGTCACAGATTTGGTCTTTCAGTTGGAAATTCACCATCATGCATAAGAAGGCTATGCTGCTGACAAAAGAAATGCTACTGTGCCATGTAGTGGTGGAAAGTGTTTTTTTTAATGAATAAATCAAAGCGTACACGGTACGCAGTAGAAAAATTAATAATCCGTATTTGACATAATTACATGCGTAAAAGGGCAAGATACGCACGTTATCTGGTGGGCTGGACGAGAATGTCGTGATGTACCTGGAGTCTTTTGCCAGACGGATATGGTGGGATCCTGACCTTAAAGTCCAGCTTGCTGAAGACACTAGCGCCTGGCGGGTCCACGATCAGTTCGTCCACTGTTGGTGTTATCTTTCCCGCCCAATTGCAACCTTCGGCAGGTGCAAATCAATGCATATTCACACCACTTGGGGCTGTTTGGGTTTCGCCGTTAAGACCATGGGGGATACCCCAGGGTGTGGGTCCAGTGGTCTTCTCGATTATTCGAAGATCCTAGAGTTTGTTTAGTTCGGCCTCCACTGCTGCCCTCATGTGGAAGCGGACTCATCCGTGTCAGACTGCCCTTGGTTCTACCGTGGGGTCGATGTGGAGCTTACTGTCCTCCCTTTCAGGCATCCAATGCCGTGGAATAACTTCCTGTGCTTGGATAGCAGATGGTCAATTTCTCTGGAGTTAACTGTGAAGGCGAACAGTATTAATTCTAGCCTTATGGCAGTGGGCAGCTGAGCAGTGTCTCGATTCCCTGTGTCAACTATGTAGATGCGGGTCTTGCAGCTCTTCTCGTTGCGTGTGAATGTGGTTTTGAAGTACCCCATGACTGGGAGGGGCCTCTTGCATCCATACGCGAATAGTTGCACCGGTTTTCGCCGCAAGAGTGGTCTGGGGTCTAGTTTGTTGAACCGTGTGGTTGGCATGATGTTCACTGTGGCACCATTGTCGGATCATCATTGTGACTTGGATGTCTCTGACGGTGACAGTGCAGCTGCGGTGTGATATGTCATTGTTGGTGTGCCTGCCATGAGCTGGCTTAACCACTTATATCATGCGGGCTTTTTCGTGCTTGGTTTGAGGTATGATTTGTGTGATTTGGGGACTGTTCTCTGTTCGGCCGGTCGTCATCGCCACTGCTGCTGTCCATATCTTTGCCTTCAATTGCCCAGGCCCGTCCTCTTCATGTGTCACGGTCCGGCCGGGCTGTCTCCGCTGGCAGAGGTTGTGTTGCCTTGGGCGGAATGATTGCACGTTCGTGTGCTTCTTGTCATTCCTCCAATCCTGGGATCTCCTCTGAGGTGAGTGTTCTTTGGTTCTCCGGGAGCTTAGGCACACCGATGCATATTGGTTAACTTTTCCACACTTGTAGCACGTAGTGCTGTATGCTGGGCATTCCCCTTTGTGTTGGTGGCCGACGCACCATATGCATTCTCTGGGTTTGTTTGCTGTCTGCCCTTGTTGGGGTTTGTTCTGCCGTAGAGCATTGATGGTTGTCCTGCTGTTGCGGGGTGTTTCCGTGTCTAGTGATAAGCAGCTAATCATTTGTTCCATTTCTGCCATGTGCCCGTCTATCCTCTCTTGTTGTCGTCCCATGGTTGGGATGGTGTCAAGCAGGAGCATCTACTCTGACAGGATGGATTTCCGGAGCTTTTCGGAAGAGAGACCATGTACGACCTGCTGTCTGACTGGAAATCCATCGTCCGGGAAGTCGCAGCCGTTGTCCAGGTGTACCTGGGGCTGTTCTTTGCAGGGTTTATCTGTGTGGCCTGAGCACTGCCTTTGATGTCCTTGCCAGGTAGGTGCTGGGCCTGGCCACTTATGGGGGACTAGGGGCTGGTTGCAGCACTGTCTGTGGCTGCTGGCTTGCAGGCAGCCAGAGTTCGGTGTTCACTGCTGTGACAGTGTTATGGCCCGTAAGCAGGCAAATGGGGCAGTTCATTTGTGTCAGAGTTTGAGAATGGCCTGGTTATGAGGGTCTGTGGGCAAAATCAGCTTCCTGGGGCACTGGTTTGCCCGTAGGTGTGAGGCAATACTGCTTCCTGGGGCCTTGGTTGGCATGTGAGCATGAGACCGTGTTTGTCGCCGTGGGATTGGACTGGAGATTGAAGGATGTGCTTCTCGCGAGCACGTGGCACCTTTCCTCACTTGCTTGTGTGCTCCGGCATGTCCCAGGCTCCGTGTTAGGGGAGGGTGCGACTTTGTGGTGAGTCTGCGGGACCTAGGGTGCCTGGAGTTTAGGAATCGGCTGATGCAGCGTTACTTGGATAGGAGGGGCCGCCGAGGGTGGGCTCTGGTTCTCAGCCTCGTCGCCGGTGTGCGGTGTGATAACCGGGGCCTGCATGCAGGGCGCGGCAAAGAAATGAGGCACACAGACACGCTCGATTGCGGTGTCAGCGGCGACTGCTTTGGTGGGCTTTTAGTATCACCTCACGTGATCTACCCCCACTTCGTCATCACGTATTACGTGCACATCACACCTCCTACTTCACCAAACCAGTAATTCTGTCCCTGGCCCTATGCTTCTTTTCTTTCTCAATCTGGGGTCGCATTTATAATGTGCATGAAAAGATTATCGCAATGTACACTTTTTATGCAATTTATATATTTCATGCTTACATTGATATGACAAGTTTCAACAACAGTAATTCTTCATCCGCGATTGATGCTTGTCCTGTTCTTCATGTGGCAACGTCATGGTGTGACTTGTTTTCATGATGCTTTTTACGATGGTGTCTTATGATTGGTCTGAAAAGTCTCTTTCGATGGGGTGTGTCTCAGTAGCATGAAGTATTTTTACTATGCGTGTGTGGATTGTATCATGATATTCTTAAACTCCCAAAGTAGTACTAGCTTTTTGCTTTCCCTATGATTTCTATTTTGTCTGTGGGGGAGATTAGATTGGCAGTTTGGTTCAGGAAGTGCTAGCCAATTTTATATACGATGATACAATGCGTATTTGTTTGACTTCATGTCCCCCAGAGAAAAATATGATCCCGGCGCAATTCTTTTGGCTGAAACAGCATTGTTTTCAAGCTCCCTTTAGACTTTGTGACCTCTGATGAAGAATTCTTGTAGCCAAACGCTTCACTGAAAAGTGGCACGCTTTAGCCAAGTCTGAAGAAAAGTTGAAGCAGTCTTTATGTCCACAACAGAGCTGAAGTTTCCTCTAAGCTTACTATCTATGAAGCAGCCATTGTGTTTGATAAATAACATCGCTTCCCTTTGATCTATTTTCCTACCCGAAACCTCTGCTCTTAATTGAGTTTTAGGGACCATCTCACTCTAAGTTTAACACTGCTGGTCCTGGGTGTTTTCTTTTTTTTTTCCTTTTTTTTTTAATCGCAAACGAATCCTGAAATCCTACCTCTCATGAGTCTCCTCCCATCTTGACCAACCCCAGTTTACCCTTCTACATTTGAAAAATCCTTCCTTCTGGGCAGTGTCCTCATCTTTATATTTGAAATGCGAAACAGGTTCGTATTGTTTGCATTATATTCTCTGACCGAACGTGCAAACTGGTATAAAGTACATTTCAGAATTGTTTGGAATTGCAGCTGATTCAAGGCATCAATCTAAGCAGTCAAAAATTAGACTCCCACCCCCTTTTCGCTTGTCTGCTCACCAATAAGCGTCCATGCAACAAAACATATGCTTCATGATACCTTTTTACAGTACATGTATGTATGTAATTCAATGTGGTGATGTAGTTTTATATACATTTGTACGGACTTTTAGCTATTCTTCCCCTTGCTTGCCCTAAAACTGTATCTAAAATTACAATACCATATTCAACTACATAGAGACATGTGTTTGAACATTATATAACCTGTGTCCCTACATCCCGAAATACATATATTTTTTTTACAATAACATGTCCTCGCCCTGATTTCATTAGACTATGCATGATGTATAGGGCCATTGTCATGTCATTTTCGTTTTCTTTTTTTCATTATTTTGTATGAATTAGTGTAGAGGTTATGATTAAATAAACGCATGGTCTTGATTCACTATGATGATGTAACTTCAGATACTTTCAGGGAGAGCGAGCAAGGTGAGGACTAGTTCAAATTCCATATGGATTAGTAAAATAAAACCTAAATCTTGAAGCATACACTTTCATCCACGGATATTTATTGAAGCGAGGTCAAGATACTGAGGGTTTTTTTTTCTTATTTTTTTCTGACAGATATGCAAGTCTACTAGTTTTTCAATCCGGTCCGCTTAATTTATTATTTCCCCAATCAATGTGCTGTTTGGCACCCTTCGCACTATACAATGGAGATGGCTTTTATGATTTTCAGGACCAAAACGAAGCCCCACTCCTGGGGCGCCCCTGCTGGTGGCTTCCTAGACAGGTACTGAGAAAGGCTATACGGTAGCAAAGGGCGACTTTAGTAAAACACAAGGTGATGGTTGGAAAGTTCGGAATTAATCTCCACCTCTGGCACTGTGCTTGGCAACACTTTAGACCACGTCCTTCAACCTGCCAGAAAGGGTGTGACCAAGCAGTACGAGCTCCCCTCCCTCTTTTTGGGTGGGGCCAAGCCTAATTTGAATATGGTCTTTCCTCTTTCTGTAATGGCTTGGCAAGCTGAAGAACCATGGTCTGGAGGGTTGCCCATAGCTTTGCCAGAGGTGAAGACTAATTGTAAACCTTCCAGCATCGGCCTGTTTCATTGTTTTTTTTATATTGTAGCAAGGGCCATGCTGAAAGGTGCCCAGACACCGGGAAACTATCTATTTATTTAGTCTTTAAAAAGTGCATATATCGGGGGCATGGCCTGGAGCGCCACTGATGCGGCTGCTCCTTTAATGGCCTCTGTGCAAAGCCCGCAATTATAACTGCTATGACACGGTTCCCATTGACGAATTCAGCCAAGTGAGGTACCCTCCAGGAGCGGAACTCCTGGGGCACGGATGGCTGCAGATTGGGCTGACAATATGCCCCAGTTTGCGAGATAACAGCTGATCTTTGATGCATTCAGCTGCCACATATTACAAGATGGCGGACGGACGCTATGGGGGAGAAGGAAGGAGCGCCTCGAGCCCAAGCCCAGCGGTTCCTGCTTAAAGGAGCACCACTGGGGTGCGCCTGCTCCACGTCGCAGTCAGAGCACTAGCTGGCCAACCACCATTGTGGCTGCACCGGAACACGGACCGTGTTGATTGGGGACCTTGCGGGCGAGAAAGCCTCACTCGTCCAGCCCGTGGCCGGGATCCAGGAGCCGTGGTGGATGTGGAGACATCCAGCTCGAAGTGCCCTTTGCGCATTAGCCCTCAGACAGGCTCTGTGCCTCCTGTCTGCCATTCCTGACCCTAATAGGCCCTCCACTATAGCAGTAGCACCCTTGTAAGTGGCCGGGACATCACCAGACCTTACAGACATCGCGGGCGTGGGGAGACCTCCCCCCCCAGCACCGTGCAACACGGGTACACGAAGCGCCTGCCCCAGCATTCCAGACGGGCCTATGAACTGGGACTGGCCCCTCCAGACCACCATCTCTGCTGCAGATCCATCTTTCCCCTGAAACGCCTTACTTCAGTTGGCAACAAACGTGAGCCCCGCAGTATATCCTGGGCCCAATGTGCTATAAGATCCTCACAAGTCGACATGGCATCACAGTGGACCTCAGTTATGGTCCTTGCCCCCTGGCCATCCTGAACAGTAACAAACAACCTAGCTATCTGGTTGGCTCACTCCAGTCTCCTAGCTCCTTGGTCAGCCAACACTCTCTAATAGGCAGAAGAGCTTGGATCCTGTGAGGCCCCTATCCAACATCTTTTGCTGCAATCACCGGCAGCCGGTCCCAGGCTGAACTTGTTGTCACTCCAACCTAGCAGTGGCCCTTAGGGTGACCCCGGGTGTTCTGCAACATAGTGTCGCTATTGAATATCTTTGGACGCACCCACTCCCCGCAATTAATCTGCATCACAGCCCTTCCTTCACATCTCAGGGGGACCCCTTCCCCGCTACAATAAGGAAGGCACGACTCCCCCTGGGAGGAGGTGTCCTGCAGCCATAGGGACAGCACTATGCTCAGTTCTGCTTGGGACTTGTTCTCAGGGACCCACGTCGGTGGGGCCAAGAAGGCACCCTGATAATTTTCCTGGGGACCTTCGTCTGCCTTCTCTCCCGTACGCCATATCTTGAAAAGAGCAAAGCGAAGCCCAAGTTACAGCAGCAATGACCTAACATCTTAAGTCCTCAAAGTGCTGACATCACTACCATGTTGCTTCCGTCCGACAAGGGCGAAAAAGCTGGATACGCCAAAATCCCAGCTTCAATCTTCCTCAGAGGGTCCCAGCCAGCTAGCAACGAAGGGCGACATGCAAGCCTTCATGCTGGACATCAAAGCTGAATTCCGATCTTGCATGGCGGAACTGACCACCAAACTTGAACAGGCAGAACAGAGAGTCGTCGAGGTGGAGCAAAGGGTGAGCGAAGTGGAAGATTTGACTCAAGAAACATTCAGCGACTCTTCTAGAAATTCAACACTCAATCCAGACCCTACTCAACAAAAGCGAGATCCTGGAACACAAGCAAGAGGACCTTGAAAATAGAGCCCGGAGGAACAATCTACGCATGTGTGGGGTTCCCTCCTTGGTCCTGGACCAGAACCTGGCCGAAAATGTGGGTGACCTCTTTCAATCCCTTCTGCCACACCTAGATAAATCCCAACTTCTTCTGGACCGCACACACAGACTCCGACCCCGGATGGGGCTAGCATCCGACTCCCGCCCCCAATGTCATCACCCGGGTTCACTTTTTCACGACCAAGGAAGCTATTATGGCAATAGGTTGGTCCCAAGATGACCTAACCTTCCAAGGAGCCCCCCCTTCAAATCTTCCAGGACCTCTCGTTAGTAACGATTTAGAAACAAAGAGCCCTGAGACCCTTGACCCTATTCACCCGGGACCAACACATCAGATATTGGTGACTCTTCCTGACTGCTCTCCAATTCTCTTACAAAGGAGTTCCCCGTATGATCGCTCACTTGGAAGATGCAGACTCGATCCTGCACCCCTTTGCTGGAAAAGAAGGATGGAGCATCACTTGATTAGCCACCAAGAAGTTTTGAGGACCTCCCCCCGAAAATGAAGTGCTCGACCTAGAGAAAGGTCCAGAAAGGGCAGAATGCGAGATGACTCCCTGCTGCGGTACGACGAACTACAGGACAGAGGGTGACTGTTGCCCTGATGACCGGCTCTATCAGCTGCGAGATCCTCACTTGACCAGTGCAGCAATCGTCGATCGCTTGGTAACAACAAGATCTACCTACCAGATGCGGGCTACGCACGGCCCATGCCCGACTCCGATGTGGATGTCACCTGAAATCCCATGGAGTGAATCACAAACCGTTTTAGCCCAGTTGGGTAAGGGATACGCTGATAGAGAACATTCGGTTTCCCACAGGTTTGTTGTTGGGCTGCATGTTGGAAACCCAGGTTAAAACTCTGGTTGCACTGCGAAAACAGGATAACAAAACCTCTGAATGACGACTGAGTGACACCGGTTGGGTCCCTGCAATCAGAAATACTGACGCCCAAAGGACTCCCTGCCCCCCCCCACCACACCAGAAGCTGCAGTTTACCTCGTTGAACATTAGAGGCCTGAACTCCCCCTCCAAACGGAAATTGGCGATAAAGAGGCTTCAAGATATGGTCGCTCCCACTGAAGGACAGGAAACATTTTATGAAGCCATGGGCGAAGCCTTCCTCCCCTTTGTCAAAGGCCAAATCATCATAGGAGGAGACTTCAATGGGGTCCCAGACCCTCCTTGGGACAGATTGTACCCCCCCCCCCCCAGCAGCCCCAGAGACTTTAAGCTCGCCAGAAGCCTTCTTCAGCTGTTTCCAACCCTGGGAGTGGTGGACACATGGAGAGTGCTTCACCCCGGAGAAAAGGACTTCACATTTTTCTTGCATGTACATAGGACTCACTCCCGCATTGATCTCTTACTAGCCTCCCAACAAATTCTGGCCTTTGTTGACGATGTGTCCTTAGGAACAAAGGTACTCTCGGACCATGCTCCATTTACACGGACGCTCCGAGCCCATGACCCTGACCCAGCCCCTCGACGTTGCTGGAACCTATATGACCCGATCTTGAATGAAATGCTAGTAAGAGATTCCGTAGCCACAGTAATCAAGAACTTTTTCCGGGGAAAACCCGAATGAAGATACCACCCCAGCGAATACATTGGACGCTATGAAGGCAGTAGTGCGGGGGAACTAATTGCGCATGGGTCAGAATACCATTAACACAAAAGACAAACCCGTATGGAACTCATGGAGGAGGTCCAGAAAGCCGAAGCCTCCCATAAACGCAAAAGGCTGGTCCCCCGAGGTCCCAACGCACCCTACAAATGGCCCATAGGAAGCTAGAGGCCCATTATGCAGAGGACACGGTGCACTTAATGGATAAATCCAAACAGAGCTACTATGCAAGAAATAACAAAGCAAACAGATTCCTAGTGGAGAAATTGGCTATGGCAAATAGGAAGAACGCTATAGTGGGCCTCCGCGACCCCCAGGGCAAGATCCAGTATGCGAAATAAGATAAACTACAACTTGCAGCAGCTCATCTCTCCGAGACAATGACGGCGTCGCCCCGGGTCAAATCAGAACAACAGAGGTATCTACTAGACGCAGCTCTTCCACAACTTGAGGAACCCGATTGGGAGGATCTGGAGGCTCCCATCACTAGTGAAGAGGTCGAGGCTGCCATTAAATCCCTCAAACCAACAGCTCCAGGCCCTGACGGGCTCACAATGAGATTTTACAAAGTATTTTGTCTCCAACTAGTAGCCCCGTTGACGCCCCTCTTCAATTATTTTGGTGCTGCAGGATCAGTTACTCCACCAATGTGAGAATCTATAACTGTCCTAGTGCTTAAACTGGCAAAGACCCCAGCGAAAATAGCTCCTACAGGCCCATCTCCTTGCTGAACATCAATGCCAACATCTATTCCAAAATCTTAGCAAATCGCTTGGCGAACGTCCTTCCCAAACTAATAGAACCTGATCAAACGGGCTTCATAAGGCATAGGTCAATGGGGGAATAACATACGTAGAGCCCTGAATCTAGTGTACATTGCAACTCAAGACTCACATAAACTGGCGTTGTTGGCGCTGGACGCCTCCAAGGTGTTTGACAAAGTAGACTGGGCCTTTCTACAACTTACTCTAGAAGCGTTTCCTAGAGAACTATTAGTCCCCCAAGACTCTCCTCCTGGTCAACTCTAATCTGTCCGACTCAATCCCCCTCACCTGTGGGACTAGGCAAGGTTGCCCCCTGTTCCCCCTCCTATTTGCCTTAGTAATGGAGCCCTTTGCCCAGAGAGTTCGGTTGGACCAGGACATCAGGGGCCTACCCGTTGGTGCCTCCCAAAATAAGATCTCACTCTACACTGATGATGTGCTGCTCTCCATAACAAAAATCTGCCCTTCACTAACATCAGCCCTTAGAGAGCTCTGCAGATTTGGAAGGGTGGCAGGTTTTGCCATCAACTTCGGGAAACATCGGATACCTTGGGGGTGGGCCTAGATCAGGGGGACCGAAAGATCTTAGAAACCCTATGCCTGATCCAGTGGAGTGAGAAATCTATTCCCTACCCGGGGGTCCACATCCCGGCCCGTCCTGGAGACGTCTACCTGTTGAACTTCCCTCCACTCTTTAAAGAGCTAGGGAGAGACCTTGCTCGATGGTCCTCACAAGAGATTTCGCTCATTGGGCGTATCACCCCCTGTAAATTTAATTGGAGGGCGGGGGGGCCTTGAATCCTTGGGACAACTCTACGAGAATGACCAACCCCATTCCTTTGAACATTGCAAAGCAGCTATCACCTAGCGGAAACAGATAGGTTCTGTTATGCACAACTTTGACATTGGTGCTCCCACCCCCTAACTCAGCTGGCAGCAGTACGGGCTCTGGCCTCTCTTGAGCTTACCCTGAAGGATTTGCCACCTCAGAGGAAAATCTCCACTCTCTACAAACTGTTACAGGGGGATATGCTCACTGCAAGGGCCCCCTACATGGCACAATGGGAGACTGACCTAGGACATCCCCTGGAAAACCAAACGTGGATGGACATTTGGGCTAGAACTCACACCTCCTCTTTCTGTATCACGCATTGGGAATGTGCCCATAAACTGCTTCTGAGATGGTACTATCCTCCACTTCGCTTACATCACGTCAACCAGTCCCTCGACCCCCAATGCTGGCGCCGATGTGGACAACCAGGGACATTCTTTCACATGTGGTGGACGTGCCCAACCGTAAAATCCTTCTGGGCCCAATGCATTTCTATCATAGAGGATATCACCTGGGTGGTGATCCCCAGGGAGCCCAAAATTATCCTACTAGCTGCCCCAAAACCAGGGGCTTACCCGAGATCCGGGAAAACAGCCAAATTCCTTACGCAACTCCTACTGGCTGGGAAAATCACAATTGCTCGTACCTGGAAAACTGCCGAAGGCCCCTCAATGACTCTTTGGTGAATCAAACATTGGAATATTTTGGTTGCAGAGAAAGTTACGGCTACCAAAGCAGGCCTTTTCCACCGATTTGCAGACATTTGGGCCCCAATCCTCGACTATGATCAGAACTTCCCGGCGATGACCCACAAGCCCCAGATGACCCGGTACACTCGGGCAGCGAGCGGTCCACGGATTCATCGGCTCTTTCGGACCTGGAGAAGAGTTGAGCTGGAAGAGAGGGTTTGGGGGGTGTGAGGTGGGGGAAGGGAGAGCTGTGGGGTCTCCAGAACGAGCTGGCTCAGTCTCATGCACTGACATTGGGGTCTTTCTGTCCTTCATATATTATATGCCTGTATTGTTTTCACATGTGCAACTGGTTTGAAAATAAACATGTTTAAAAAAAATAATTTAAAAAAAGTGCATATATCCTGTAAGATTTTATAAAGGTGACCATGCGTGACATACTGACAGTCTGTGTTGAACCTTGCAGGTGGGGCCTAAATATCAGTTGTATTTAATACGTGGCATGCAACGATGTAGTGCTCAGTCCAAGCTGTCAGGATTGCTTACATTTCTACAATACAGAGGCATGTTGGCATGCTGTTGGCAAGAGCCAAGCTGCAGAAAGGTTGATGGCTGCAAAGAAAAACCGGCAACATCCTCCAAACCCTTTAAAATTTGGATTCTAGTGTACAGCATGTTCCTGTAATCATGCCTCCCAGAGAAAATGAAGGGCATGGGTGGTCATCGTTTTCAGTTGGTGTCTAGAGTCTAGAAATTTGGGAGGTGCTATTATGCATTTGTGCATTTCAGCCGTTAAAGTTATGCGAGGGAGGCAAAGACTCTGGTAGTCGCCCATGTCTAAATGGAGTGTGTATGGGCGCAGTAGAGGAATACTATGCACTACAAAGGGAGGAGGTTGTGTTTAGGCGATAGAGAGTTATGTGGGAAGCTGCAGTTTGAATTGTTGTTAAAAGTAGCTTCAGTCTTATGGCAGAGGTGATGTGCAATAGTGTTTGCGTTATATGTGTGTGCAGGGTGTGTGAAGTGAAACCGGGCCTTCTAAGCAACAATGACTGATTCCTGGGTTCTATCTATGTACAAGGAGCATTGCTGCGTTTCACAGACGATTCAAGTGCTTGATGAATGCATAACACTAGCCCTGTGGGAGGCTCTTAGTGAAAGGGATTGCAATCCCTAGCTCCTTCTAGTGCGAACACCGGGACCCGCATTTCATGATTACATGCAGTGGCCTGGCCCACTATCCTGTGATTTGGAGTACCTGCCGTGCCAACCATGAGCGAGTGGTCCGAGGTGCCTAGTTGTCCTGCTACGTCATGATCAGCGTGAATTTCCCAAGGTTCATTTTAAGTGTGCTGCATTGCCCCACTCCAAGCTCATATGGGTGCAATATCTAGCCCACTGGCGGGGTTCGTTCTTGGTGTGGGTTGCTGGAGTGACTACCGGAGTCCCACAAGGAAGGTTGGATGGCAGAACAGGGCGTTTGAAGGGAAAGAAGAGGCTAGTAGCTGAGATGGGGGGTGGGGGGAGAGTGCAGGCAGGGTGTGTGAGGGGGGACTGCTGTATGAGACGGTTTGCATTAGGCGGGGAGTGGACGCAGGGAAAGCGGCGGCATCAAGAGGTTGGGAAGAACAGCCAGGTTTTGAGGGCTTTCCTGAAGGTCAGGTGATGGTGAGGCAGAGCACGAGGGGGAGGGAGTTCTAGAATGTGGGTGCGAGGACCGAGAAGCAGGCGACTCCTAATCTGAGGGACTACCAGAAGGTGTGCAGAGCATGATGTGAGGTTTCCGGTGGGGTGGTAGCGGGTGAGCTTGTTTTGGAGAATTCCAGCCCTTTCTTGTGGATTGCACGGCGGGTAATGCACATTGCCTTGAAGTAAGCCCGTCGACTGATCGACAGCCAGTGGAGTGTCCTGAGGGTGGGGGAGAGGTGTTCTCTGGGGCTGAGTGCAAGGAGGGGCCTTGCTGCAGAGCTTTGAACCCGTTGGAGCTTTCTCAGCTGGTAAGTAGGTGTGCTGAGGGGGTTGGAGTAGTCTAGGCTCAAGAGGATGATGGCTATGTTTGCGGAAACTCTATGGGGGTACGAGAGATCAGGAAAGATCTTCTTGAAGATGCAGAGGTGGAAGGTGCACAATGTGGAGACTGCATTGATTTGTCAGGAAAGGGCCAGGTCTGAGCAAAAGGTGCATCCTAGTTTTTTGAGTAAGGGGGATGCAGTGGGGGAGTGTCCTAAAGAATGCGGCCAAGGAACAGCTTGGGGAAGTAGAGCTGTTTTGCCCTAGATTCGAATTTCGTTTTTTACGGGGTTGAGGAGCAGGTGAGTGTTTGTCATCCAGTGGTCTGGGTGCGGTGAGTAGGGGGAGTTGGGAATCTTGAGGATGATGTGGGAGTCATCAGCATAGTTGTAACAGGAGAGATTGTGGGAATGAATGTGCTTGGGGAGGCGCGAAAGGTAGAGGTTGAAAAGGAGGGGAGCAGAGGGAGGCTCTCTGGGGGTCTCTGGGTGGGGGGGCAGAGGAGAAAGGATCGAGACAGACGATTTTGGGAGCGGTCAGAGAAGATGGAGGAGATCCATGCGAGGGCGGTGTCCCTTATGCCAATATAAGAGTATGTCTGTGGGGACGGAGTGGTTAATCATGTGAAAGTCTGCTGAGAGGTCAAGGAGGATGAGAGCAGTGCAACCTGGAAGTTCGGGTGCTCTCGCAAAAAGATGATGCTTCTGAACAGGGTAGGTAACGTACATCTAGTCACAATGTTGAATGATGTGTTGAGGTGTTTGCTGTATTTTTCATATTGTTGTGCTTGCGAGAATATGGCATACCAACTATATTAATTCCTTATTAATGGGAGTAATTTCAAATGTAAAATCCACTGAAAGAGCACATTCTGTGAGAATTCGGTTGAGGGGTGCATGGTGGTGAAAGTAGCCTGCTGTGTGACCAGATAGTTGCTTTCAACGGCAGGGGATTAAACAATCGGAATAAAATAAAGTATATATTATCCATTTTAAAGGGTCTAAATGTGGAGATTATAGTCCTCCAAGAAACAAACCCTTTAGGATAAGATGTGAGAAAGATCTTAGATTTTCTACACTGTTTTGGGCTTCTTGTTGATCGAGGATCACTGTAGTGGCAATTCTAATTAGTAAACACAGCATTTTCAAGTATGGAGATAAACCCAAAGGTAAGTTCAGAAGGTAAGGAAGGCATGGTATCAACAGTAAGACAGAAACAAGTGACCACAGTTCAAGGGTGTTTATTGAACTTTAACAAGGGTGTGATGAATGCCTATCTAAACCTAAATCTACAGATCGGAGCAAGCTACGACCATCAAAAATTAATTACGCAGTTCTAATGGGGTCTTGTCAAAATAAAAGGGCCTATACTAAAAAAAGAATATTGCCAATCCTTACTGCCCAACATACATAGTGAGGGGTAGTGTTAATGAAAACGAAAGACGTGTTCACAAAATGATATGTCAGGATGTTAAGGACGTTGGCCTCAGTTAGGCAGAAACCTGTGCAGTTCCCCTGGGGACCACTGCAAAAAGTTTAAGTCTACAGGAGTAAGCAGTAAACCCAATTGGTAGCAGTCTGCACCACCCAGATTTACCTGGTAGCTGTGGCTGAGCTGTCAGACTAATCTCAAGAAGAGTTAGGCAGTATATAGAGTATACACAATAGGGCTAAAAATACAGTAGCACAAGCAAACACTGACCAGAGCTTTGGTATAAAAGTATATAATTATTTATTTAAAAACACACTTGTAAAAATACACTGGCTCTAATATGTCAAGCAAGTTCAAACACAGTCACTATAAATATATACACCTCCCTAGTTAATTATTCCACAAGTCTAGGTTAAGACACCATTTAGTTAGCAAAACAGAGGTGAGCGTGTAACCGTGGATGGCACTCCAATAATTTGTTTAAAAAGGGAGAGAAAAGGCAGAATAGGAAAAACACACAATACCAACGCTTTTAAGAAACCACAGCAAGTCAAGAAAGGCAGGGTCTACTGTAGAGCAAAAAGTTCATAGGCCAGGCCCACTCTTGGAGGGAGCAAGGCGGAATGTGCCCAAAATCACACAGTGGAAATGCACTCAAAGTCTTTGCAGAAAAGTCAAAAGAGGTTGGATCAAGTCAGGAAGGTAATGTTAGCAGGTCCGAGTTCTCCCCAGGATAGAGAGTCAAGGATTTACGGGACACCTTGGACAGTCTGTTGCAAGGGAGACCAGGCGGGACACAGTACCTGAAATGGTGAGAAAGCTCCAGTGGGGGCAGTTGTTCCTGGCAGCGGGTGCAAGTCGGAGCTTCGTCCGGGAAGAAATGGTCTCGACGTGGAGGAAAGCTGGAGGTCGTTGCACTGCCAGGGAAGAGACCAGCCGCAGAGTTTCCCGGTTAAAAGGTACGACCCTTTTATTCGCGGTAGTGGTGAAGTGTGGCTATTTGGCCGCCGGGGTGCTTGGCACGGGCGATTGGACCACGAGACGATCCAGGAAGGCGAAAAAGATGAACTGGTTGGTCCCACCAGCTCAAAGGGAAGAAGACTCTCCTGGAAGAAGATCTCCTCTGTCGTTGGGAAAGTGGTGAATTTCGTACAGCAGGGCTCCACCGGTGGTGTCGTTGTTGTAGATGGCTCAGCTTCTCCCCTCTTCAGATTCTTTAGGTCCTGTGGCGACTTCTGAAGTTCCAGTCCCCAAAGCCCTGCTTTTATGCAGCAAAACCCCCATTCATCAGCCTAGCTGTCACTCAAACATGCTAAGTGGTGAGCCGGGCGGCTCACCACTGGGCCAATCAAACAAGAGTGCGACTTGAGTTGCCAAGGCAACTCAGTCCAGGGTGTCTAATCCCCTCCCACACATCATGTTGACCCCAGACCAGAGTGGCACCATTTGGAGGGCTTCTGTGCAGAAGCCCACCAAAAAGTGGAACAAAGGGCTCGACTTGGGTTAGAGTTTCAGAGGCGAACACAAACGCCATTTTAAAACAGAGTCCTGGCAAAAAGACCCAACCGGGGAATAAATATTAAATAAATAACCCAGCGGTATCTTTAACATTGCACCAAAAAGTGGTGCGTTTAAAATGAATGGGAAAATCCCATAGGAAATATTACGGTGGACTATTTTGCGTGGTATCCACTGCCACCAGCCAGAAACTCGACAAGGGGGGACTGGGCAGTGCCTCCTTGGAAAACAGACCCAGGGGCAATCGAATTACCCCTACCAGTACTTCCACAATATGATGGTTTGTACTGGTTCTGTTCACAATTTGAGACTAGTAAAGCCAATGGTGACTTTACATGCCCTGGAAGACAGTAGTTAGTCCCAGGGTATGAAGTCTATGTTTGGGGGTCACTATGACACCCCTGTGTTACTGCACTGAGGGTGCTGTGTAACACACATACCAAAAACACATGAAGCCCTATGGAGTATAAGACCCCATAGCCCATAAAACACATTACATAGTCAAAGGACATTCTCAAATCATGCCTAAGAGTGGGAGAAAAAGAGTCTCGCTCTTAGCAGGAGAAAATAATAAACCCCAAAAATCCAGCAAAGCTGCTGGGGAACTCACTAGGTTTGGGAAATGAGCCTTAACAGAGAATTCTCCCTAACAGCCTCCCTTCCCCACGTTTTCAGCATGGGACAAGGCGGTTCACTCGGGCAAAGCTTACACTCTGGCTTCTCCGGCAGGAGAACACAGTTCTATTACCAGCATCAGGGCCTTCTGTGCTGCAAGTCTCTCTGCTTTTCCAAAGTCTGCTTACTCGGAGCGCCTGGTGTACAAGAACAAAATAACCACAAAGTTCCTCTCCTCTTTCGAGTGTTCAATTCAGGTGTCTCACCCTGGATCCCCCTCAGCCGGGTTCAGATCTCATTTTATATCACAGTTAGCATTGTGGATCCCCCTCTTCCGGGCTCAGATCCCCATTTTCCAATGTTTAGAGAATATCCTTTCTCGGGTGACTCACTGTTCACCCTGGATCCCCCCCCAGCTGGGCTCAGATCCTTTCTCCCTCACAATTAGTCTCCCTCACCCAGGCTCAGACCAACTGTAGCACGCATTCAACTATCGAAGACTTTCGAATATGCGCAGGATTTAGCTTGACCCATTGCAGGACCACTTCGATCTAAAATGTCCTCTTTCAATAGTTGCCATAAGTCATGCCCAAAGTGTTGGTCTCATTGCAACTACTGACACCTATGAGGGTGTATATGTAAGAGATTGACACAGGGGTTCATAAATTTAAAATTTCCAAAAATGGTGCAACAAAACAACTTCCAAAAAGAATCCGGTGCACTAACCTGCCAGATTCTGTGATGGTGCAGAAGAGTATTTTGTTTCTAATCCTCATGTGCGTTTGAGTACTATACTCAACCTTGTGGGTTTTGTTTTCTGTAGACCTTCTTGGGTCACAGTCAACCTGGTTCACTAGCCTGCCAGGTACTGTGACCATGAAGATTGCCTTGCATGCAATCCTCATATGGGTGTGAATCCCAGACTTTGATTCTGAATGACTCTTCCTCCTTTCTGTCAGGGTCCCAAACCCTGTATTTGGGATCTCTCCCTTCTTTCCAACTTCTCCTGCTTCTTAGAGCCCCCGTGTCCACCCTGTATTTGGGATCTCTCCCTTCTTTCCAACTTCTCCTGCTTCTTAGAGCCCCCGTGTCCACCCGACAGCAAGCATACCTTGACTCTTGGTCTGTGATGGCTGTGGGTCTTCAGCGATGCCAGCGATCTGCTGTAGGGCTCAATCTACCTTCGCCAGCATCCTTCTGCTGTTTGGCGAAGGTAAGTTCCACTCTGGGGACGTGGCTTTGCTTCCCCGCGTCTTCCTGCACCAGGGCACACTGGGAGCTTTGGCTGCATGGCTCGGAGAGTGCTCCTTCCAATTGGGGCCAGCTCCTCTCTGTCTTGCTCCCTTCTCGGCATCCTGACCAGCCTGGATCCTGAACTTCGTGGCATGCCACTTTTGACCATGGTTCCTCCAGGGAAGACATGACTCTTTGTCTAGTCCTTCTTCTGTTTTTATACAAAGTAGTGTTCTCAATGGTCCATAATGAATAGACCGCGCTGTTGGAACTTGCACGGTGCACAGTATTGCTCTGCACTTCTTCTTTGTCATAGTTGTACTAATTTGATCTTCACATGTGTAGACACTATTCTTCATCTCAGAACAGTTGTTGTAGGAGTCATATGGGTAGCCCCTACTCTTCCTTGTCCTAGTACAGCCTGCCATTATTCACGGCTTGACTTTGTAGAGCGTTTTACTAGGCCCTGCATTATGGCACGAAGTCCAGCAGGCTGACTAAAAGAAGAAAGCAAGATAGAAGGTTACAACTGGTGTACCCGGAGTATATATAGGATAAGAGTCAAACTACCAAATCCACATTTCCAGAGAAGGTGGATTGATCAGATTGTACAGCTCTGAGCCGCATAGAGCAGAAACTACCTTCCTGAAAGAAAAAGGCAGGAAGTTCACTGATCACCCTAGGTATTAAAAGTGTGTAGAAGGCCCCTGCAGAAGTTACACAGATTGGATCTGATGTAACAGGAACGAAACATGTTGGGCAATGTTAGGAGTGCAAGATACGTAACCAGATCTGTAGAATAGTTGCAATAATTGCACAATTAGAGGTGCATAGAACTGGTAGCACTGAGCACTGTCACTTTGGCACATTGAACTTTATTTTTTATTTTTATTTTTGGATTTGTATAGCGCACTACAACCATTAGGCAATGAGGTGCTGTAAGAAGATGAAAGTAGGCTTGCTTCAGGGTTACAGGTGAGCGGCCCCAGTTATTTACAGTTGCCTAGTTACAGTACAGTACATTGTATGAAGGTGACACAGGGCATGGAGCACAAAACGGGTTAGAATGGTTGGCTGTCATACAAAGAGGCTGGTTTTTAGTGCCTTACGGAAGGCTGCATGACTTTACTATTGGGTTTTAGTATATGTGTTTTCAAATGTACTTATGTATTTATTGTTGTCGTAGTTATATGTGAAAATACTATTCGAATGGATTGTGTCCTCCAACATATTCCACATATTTGACATGTAATGTCCACAGCTGTGCACTTCGGAAATTTTTTCAGCAGAGGGTGTCCTGCGTCGATGACATCGGGTCAATGTCCCTCGAAGGCCTCCGTCGAGGGTGACCTCATCAGATGTAATAAATAGGACGCACAGCGCCCATAGCCTCAGTTTTGTTTTTTCCGCGAACGTGTTTCTTCGTGAGACTCAGCGCACCTCGTGTGTTATTATCCTTACAATGTCTTTTTCTTCGACCCCTCCGACTCTGTGGTCTGGCTTCAAGACCTGCCGGGACTGCAAGTCAAAAATGTCGATCACCGACCCGCATCTCATTTGTTTGTGGTGCCTGGGCAAGTCGCACGACACCGACGACTGCTCGAAATGCCAGACGCTGACTGCCAAGGCCTTGAGGGAGCGGAAGGGGGAAGCTCCAGGTAGATGGGGGCTCTAAGCCTGTTAAGTCCCGAAAATCCAAGTCCAAAGGAGTTTCCACCGACGACTCGAGGGGCGACTCTCTGCGGTGTAAGGAGTCCCAGGGATCTCGGTCCTGGAGTGGTTCCTGCCATTCGTCTTCCTCGTCCCAGCACTCTAGGAAGCGCTGTCACCAGTCGCCTTCCCCGTCCTCCTCCTCGGATGGTACCTCGAGGAAAGTAGCGTGCCCAACAAAGTCCTCGACTCCAGAGGAATGGGCTGCGTTTAAAGAACAAATGTTAGCGATTTTTCAATCGCAGGGCACGGGTCCGGTTGCGACTTCTAACGAAGCCGGCCAGAATCGGTCTCGTTCCGTGGCTCGTACGCCTTCAGGCTCGGGTCTACGTCGTGACTCGCATCGGGAACCTTCGAGATCCCGTATGGACAAGGATTCGAAAAGTCACAAGAGACGTGCTTCTAGGTCTCAGTCCTCATCCCCAGCGAGACAGCAGCAACCTACTGAGGGCTCGATGCCTGTGTCGACTCGGTCGGCGCTGTGTTAATCCGACTCGGACGTCGACGCTTTGCCATCGTAACAGCCCACGGCGCGGTCGACACCTGTGTCGACGCCGAAGCCTGAGGCATTCACGACGTTGAGGTTGTTGACGCTTTCGACGTCGAAGCCTTCGGCGCTCTCCACGCCTTTGGGTATTTTTACCCACAGTCTGCCTTTGGAGTACCCCGATGTGGTGGATCCTCCTAGGAAGGCTACGGCAAAGTCTGTAAGGCCTGTTTTGGACTCCAGGCCCTCTTCTGTCACCAGACCTGGGTTTCAACTCCCTCTGGCTGATATTTATGAAGAGGAGGAAAGGTCTGAGTTTGAGGACACTGGTGAACTTGATGAAGCTCCACTTTTTTCTGGAGACAGTTGGAGGAGTTGAGGCAGACCCTGGGTGATGCCAGTGGGTTGGACACTTTGGAATTTGGTAGGCCTGAGCCTGGGACTCATGCAGTGTCTTCATACAGGAGGCTCATGGCAAGGGTCTCGGAGTATCTGGGCTGGTCCAGTCCTCCTGGAGACTTTGTGCGGGATGATCTAACAGACCTCTTAGATCAAGGTACGTCCTCGGGCCCGGTTTTGACATTTCATCTTACCTTACAGAAAAGGGTGGCAGCTGTGTGGCAGTCACTAGAATCTCTTCCGGCTGTTAATAAATCTTTGAAAAAGAAATACTGCCCTTCCTTTAGCGACCCCAGCTATTTATCTACTTGCCCCACTCCCGAGAGTTTGGTGGTTCAGGCAGCTACGGCCACCTCGAAGCATGCAGCGCACCCTACCATCCCTCCGGATAGGGACGACAAGCGCTTCGATGGTTGGGCCCGGAAGGTATTTTCTGCTGGGAGCATGGCATTGAACTCGGCCAACACCACGTGTGCCTTGGCAAGGTTTTCACACACTCTGTGGAACTGTTTCTTTAGCGGCTGAGCATATTCCCGAGGGGGAAGAAAGGGAGAAAGGGATGGATTCCTTGCTCTCGTGCAGGATGGCAATGATGCCATGTGCGAATCCCTTCAAACGGGTTTGGATGCTGCCGACAGTGTTAGCTGATCCATGGCTGCAAGCACCGTTATACGCAGATTTGCGTGGTTGCGGAAGTCTGGTTTTGCTCCGGATGTGCAGGCCCGTCTTCTCAACATGCCCTTTGGTGGCGCACATTTGTTTGGCAGCAAGGCTGACGAGAGGCTTGAGAGGTTGCAGACCTCGAAAGCAGCGGCTAAATCTTTAAGTGCAGCTGTTCGTCAACCTCTGCCATTTCGCCCTAGGGGACAGCAATGGAGGGGAGGTTCTTTTTGTTACTACTCCTCCTTTGGTAGAACGAGAGGGTCCACCAGTCAAAGGGGCCAGCGAAATAGTACCCCTGGTGGTCGGGGAAATCGTGGTGCGGAGCTGCTCAGGCAGCTGCCTCTTTGCCTTCAGGCACTGCCGCAGCTGCTTCCAAACAGTCATGAGGCCATGTCCCATGGTTCGCCGGTTGTGGGCAGACTGTCTCAGCATCTCGAAGAATGGCGTGGCCTTACTTCAGATGCGTGGGTGCTGGATACCATTGCCCACGGCTACTGGCTTCCCTTCCTTCAGCGGCCTCACGACAATCCACTGGGGAAACTCTTTGAAGCTTCCGGATCTGCTCCTTGCGCAGGAAATCCTAACCATGCTGGAGAAAGGCGCTACAGAACTGGTGCCTGTAGCAGAGAGGAACAAGGGATGGTATTCCCATTATTTTTTGATCCCGAAAAACCCATCCAGTCGAAAGAACGTTACCAGTTGGTAAGTAACTTGTTCTTCTGTTTTAAGTGAAGGGTGATAAGGATTTTACTGATAGTCACATGTTTGGGCGGCAGTGTTTTGACTCAACCAATATAAGCAGTCCAGGAGGGTTTGTTTACTAAAAAGGTGTGTCAAACCAGGGACAACTCTCCTGCTGCTATATCAAGTAAACCATGTTATCTCCCATAGTTGAAGTATGGTCCATGGTATTGTCTGTAGACAGTAGGTACTATAAAGGAACTGAACTCTATTAAGGGGCAATCATTTTTAGATGTGTATTAATTGAGTTTTAAGCTGCACAAGCAGAGGCTGTGGGATTGCCTCTGTAATACATCAGAAGCTGCACTTCAAAACCTGTAGCAGTTATTAAAATGTCATTCTAAATATTGCTATGCTCCAATATTTACCAGAGCTATATGGGTGCACCAGGAAGGTCTGGTGGCCGTAAGGACTTAAATCTTCCTGTGCAGCCTATCAAATGTATTTGTCTGTTTCCTTTTGTAAGTATTCGGAATAAAGTGAGCACATCTGGCAAACGCTGTACACGAGAATACAACAGTGACTTTGGGGGAGGCTTTACCTAAGGATGAAATCGGGGAGACGAGATGGAGTTTAAGGACATATTTGAAGGCAGGTGTGGAAGTTGTATGTCTTATATTCAAGGAAGGGGCGTTCCAGTGAAAGGAAACAAGTGGGGCCATATAAACCAGAAGCAATAGGGAGAATGGGATGATGGAGAGCAGAAAGCTGGAGTAAAGCTCTGAAGCAAAGGGTGCAAGTAGGGGATTAAGTAATGTGATAGCCAGAATGTCGTACGAAGGTGGTAGGCCTTAAATTGACTTGAAGACTGACAGGCAGACAGAGGTAGTAGTGATGGTTAGGGAGCAAACTGGCATAGCCAATGAGCAGAGGTAGGAAAGAAGCGTGGATGTTATCAGCGCAAGTAGAAAACTTAAGAATTTGTTGAAGTTGTGAAGAGGCAGTCCAAGGAGTAGGCTGGAGCAGTAGTCAAGGCAGCAGAGTACACAGATTAAGATGAGTTGTAGTTGAGTGGTAGGTTCAGAAGGTGGCATGCTTTTCTGATGTTATGAGGGTTGAGCCTGACAGCTGTTGCAGTGAAGGTTATGATTTGGTGGAGTTTTATATCTCTGCCAGAGACACTAAAGTTGCTGCCGTAGAGGGATGGTGGTAAAAGGTTACTGAGAAACTAAATGGGGGAGATATGTGTGTTGGGGCAAGGTGAGCAAGGATTTAGATTTATTAACTAGCCCTCCACCCCATTTAAATTGGGGCTACAGACGGCCTTTGTCATTCATGCATTTGTTTCCTTGGGATTGCAACCCGGCATGCAGCAGGCTCATCTGTTCTTGTGAAGTTAGCTAATCTGGCTGGGTATACGATGGCTTGGCTGGTGCTAGGACTCATTAGAATGGAGTATTTTGACAGTTGGTCTTAACGTGACTTTATTTTTTGAAGAGAAAAGAGGAGGCTGCTGAGGGAGAAAGTGCTTCTTCAAAGTTCACACAAATGTGTCTATGGACTACAAGCATTTTATTCCTAAACTGTAGCGGTTACTCTCTCTTATGAGAGGGGAGCAACAGAGAAGGGACGCTTTTTAAAACTACACTTGTATGGCTCCGTGGTCATCCCTATGACCTTTCAAGATGTGGGGTGTCTCTGTAATGGAAAGAGCACAGCCCCTCGCAAACGTTCGACACAGTCGAGCAAGGAGTTTGACTTTCTACCAGTGACTGACAGAATGAAAAACCTATTCATCTGAGCTGAAAAGGTGGGAGATTAAGGTGGCACATTTCATTGTGCTCATCACTGGGCTGTTGTAGCCATCTCGCATGTAATAAGGATGGTTCATGTGAGAAGCCTTTGAAGCTGGGAATCTAGCTTCTTTCCCAGATGAGCCTTAATCGTGGTTTTGGTGTCTTTCTGAATGCTTTAGAATGCATAAACCGCATTTGTGTTGGCACGCCTGGTAGAACTGATTCCTTGCAGGCAATTTTTGTTCATCATGAGTGCCCCCTAGTTGCTCCACAATATGCATAAAGGAAATTTGCTGAGGGAGTAGGGTTGCTGCTCCACGAATGCCCCTAAAGTTCTCCATTCTAACGGTGGAAGAGATACTGTTATGGAGTGGCAGTAGTGTCCTTCATATAGGTGCTGCAACATTGTATTTATTCAGTTCATTGTACGCTAGAAGTGTCTCCAAAGGCGTTACCGTGTTGTACTGTTTTGACAGGTAAGATGCATTGCCAAGCCCAGAGGTCTGTGCATTGGCTTTGGTTTGGTTAAAGTGATGCAGTAGATTCTATTGATCTATTTGTAGCTCTCTAGTCAAGATTCTTCTATGGTTGGTATGGTATGGTATGATAGCTAGATATGTAAAGTGTGGCATTCACCTGAACAGGGCATCTTGTCACGAAAACTCTAGAGTACCAAACTACATTACTCCTCAAGGGGTAATGGAACTATTGAGGGAGCAGGAAAAAGTATTCAGTTTCCATCTGAACTTCAGATGATTTAAAAATGAAGCAGAAAGCTGATGGCAAAGCATTTCATAACGTAGCCACCTGAGCCAACAAGGAAAGTCCACACCAATTTGGATACCTATACTTTGGGATAAGCAGGCCATAAAATGATGATCTCAATGTTCTAATTTATTTGTTGCACAAATAGATCTGGGGAAAAACAGGGCCATTATTTATTTACAATTTTTATATAGCGCGTTCATCCAAGGATGGATCAAAGATCAAATTCAAGAGAGAACATCAAGAAAAGGAGTACTGTAGTAAATGAATCCATATATTTTTTTTACTTTGAAAAAAAGAGACAGGAGGCGCGTGGCTGAGAGCTGCATGTTTGCGCTTCTCCGGACCTTTAGCACTAAGTGTCATTGCGTCTGTCTATTATCTTTGTCGGCTCCCTCGAGGGCCTGTCCCCACTTTCTTCCCTTCAAGTTCCATCCGTTTGCTTATTCAAATCCAGTGGTTTCCATCCTCCAATCTCCATTTAAGCAGCAAATGGCACCATCCTGCTTGAAACTCATCCATTTTATCATTCACCGTCGCAGTCACCCTTTCCATTATCATCATGCTCTGTACTTTCCCCTCCCAAACCTCTTTTGAGGGAAGCATTTCAGGCTTCCAGTACTGGCTATGGCCGGACTCCCTGCCCTCAGCATAGCTTCCCACATCTTAGGGAGTCTATATTCTTCCCTGTACTTCTGCGGGACCCCTAACAGGGGCTGCATCGGGTCCAGATCCAACTCTATTCCCGTGATCTCTTCCATCCAACTCAGCACTTCTTTCCTAAACACTTGGACCTTAGAACACTGCCACCACATGTGGGCCAGAGATCCCCCGGTTCCCATAACCCATAGGTCACATGGGAGAAGCTCCCGCAAATATCTTGGACATTCTCAGGGGATCCCTATGGCAGCCCATTAGCATTTTGAAGTTGTGTTTTAAAGTGGAGGGGAACAATCCCCCCCTAGAATACAATTTTATGAATACGTGCCGAGTCATCCTCGGATATCTCCTCCCCCACTAAATCCACCCAACATCTATTGAATGTTTGTCTTTCCTGGAGACACGTCTCGTTCATTGCTTTGTACAACCTGGACAAAATTCCTTTTCTTATCGTAGACAGGTCAATACATTTTTCCACCACCGTCAACTCCCCTGCAACCGATCCACTCCATTTTTGGATCCATCAGTTTATCTTCGATGCAGAGATATTTAAATACTGAGATTGAGTCCCTCCCCAGTACCTCCCTAACCGCTCCCTCTTTAAACAATTGTCCCACTCGTTCAATACCTGCATCTGACCACATCTGCAATCTGGTTATTCCCTGCCCTCCTAGGTCAAAAGGTGGCCCCCATATAGAGGACATGGGAGAGGGCCATGTTGTGTATCCTTGCATGCCCTTACACTCACGCCAGACTGACCAGTGAATCCCCAGCGTAGGATGGCATCTTCACAGTTCAGGAATAGACAGGATAGGAGACCAAAAGTATTCCCTCACCTTTAGAGGATGTGCCGCCAAGTCCTCCAAGTACGTCCAATAAGTCCTCAGGTCATCCCTCATATGTTCAAGCATCACCCTGAGTTGGCCGCTTTATAATATAATCAGATATCCGGGAACCCAAACCCTCCCCTGTCCCTAGGAAGAGTTAGGGTTGCCATTTTTACCCTTGGTGTCTTATGATTCCAAAAGAAATCTACAAAGCTCTCCCGTAACTTCCAAGAACTTCTTCCGGGAGCTGCGTGGGTATGGATGCAAACAAGTACATCAGCCTGGGGAGCACATTTGTTTTAATGCGGTCATCCTACTTTACCAGGTCAATATCAGTGGATCCCATTTCTTTAGATCGGTCGTTAGTTGGGCTCGGAAGGGGTCATAATTGGCGGCGACCATCCCCTCCAGATCCCTAGTGACTCATATTCCCAGGTAGTGGAGTCCATTTTGGTCTATCCTCATGCCTTGCTATCTATTTTTCGCATCTAGGAGGGGGCTCTGCTTCAGCATCGCCATTATTGCTGATTTTTCTACATTGAGTTTAAGCCCTGAGAGGCGACCATATTGCGCAATCTGGGTCATAAGTGCTGGGAGCGAGTCTTGGATGGTAGTTAGGTAAGCCAGTATGTCGTCTGTAAAGAGCGAAAGCTTGCACTCCATTACCCCCACCCCCACTATGCCCTTGATTCAGTAATTTGCCCATGTCGTAATTGCCAGAGGTTCCATGGCCAAAGCGTAGACTAGTGGGGAGAGGAGGCATCCCTGTTGTGTACTTCTAGTTAGTTCAAAGGTATCCGTAAATCCCCCGTTCACTCTGACACTTGCTCTGGACCTGTTGTAAAGTGCTGCCTCTCATCTCAGGAAATTCGTTCCCAGCTCCATCCTTGTCAGGACCTTCATCATGAAGGCCTTCTCCGAGTCCAGCGAGACCAGGCACGCTTCTCTCCCCTTCATTTATGCCAGTGGATCAGGTTCAGGGTCTTTCGGATATTGTCCGATCCTTGCCTTCTCCTAATAAAGCCCACCTGGTCTCTCCATGTATTAGGAGCGGCAATCCCACCTCCAATCTCGTGCCCAAGACCTTTGTCAGAATCTTTACATCCCCATTTCGGAGGGCGATCGGTCGATAGGAGGCATACCTGGTGGGGTCCTTTCCCTCCTTAGGGATTGCTATGATCGTTGCTAACAACATTGTGGGGGGCAGGGCCTCCCCTCCTAGGCATGCATTAAACACCTTCACCAGGTACAGGGATAACAAAGGTCTGAATAGTTTGTAAAATTTCATGGAAAATCCATCCTCCCCTGGCACCGTTCCTGACTTCAGCCTCTAAATGGCCCGCAGGACCTCCTCCACCATTATGGGTTTCTCTAGGCTCTCCACCATATTCCTGGGGAGCCCTGGGAGGGGCAGCTCCCAGGAACTCATCTATCTGTGCCTCGTCCCCCTTCCACTGTAGAGGGTACTATAGTACTTTGCAAATTCACCACCTATGTTTTTGGTGTCATAGACCGTCCTTCCCTCCTCGTCAGGATCGCCCCTTTGGTCCTCCGCTTTTTCTCCTCCCTCATTCTCCAGGCTAGGATCTTATCCTCTCTGTCCCCTTTCCCATGAAATTTTGGTTTTAAAAGTTATTTTTTCCGTATCTTCGGTCAGGATGGCCTTCAACTGCGCTTTATAGCGTCGGAGATCCTTCGCCTCAGGGGGCGATCTATAACAAGAAGTCATTATATCCCCAACTCGCCCCCCCCCCCCCATACGCCCATCCCCGGGCCCGGTGCCCTCCCCATTTCCACTGAAACTTTCACAATATTGTGGTCGGACCACGGAATTGGTGCAACCTGGGATTCCAATTCCAGTACCTGTGCCTTTAGGGTTGAGTCCACAAGGACTAGGTTTATGCCTGAGAAGGAGTCCTGCACCGCTGAGTAAAAGGTGTACGGCCTATCCCCCTCCTGAGATGGTGGTAGGGAGTAGCACAAGCCCAACACATCATTCACCTGTTTGAAGTGGTACGGGTCACCCGTATTGGCCCTGTGCGCCGGTCGCGCTCCCATCCTCTTGCAGTCCCTCATAGGGTCTAACACCAAGTCTCCCCCAACCACCAGTTGCCCTTCTACAAATTCAATTATTTTGTCCCTGACTTTCTCCCAGAATTCACATTGACCCACATTTTGAGCATAGAGCCCATCGTAAACCTGGTACCGTTCAGCTGACCTTTGGCGAACGCATATCTCCCATTCGGGTCAGTTAGTACCGATTCAACCAAAAAGCCCAATCGGGATGAGAGCAAAATCGCTACCCCACGTCTCTTCTTGACATCAGAGGCCATAATCGCTTCCCCCAATTCCCGGGAGTGCAATTTAGGTTCTCCACCTCCCCACCCCGCACTTCTGCAGTGTTTTTCCTGGAGACGCATCCAATCCAACCAGGCTTTCTTAAACTCAAGGGGGACCTCAGATTGTTTGCTCGGCGAGTTAGGGCCCCGGACATTGAGGGAGCCAAAGGTCATTTCAACCAGGCCAGACATCGCCCTATTTCTGAGGCATCACATTGTCACCCCCTACTCCAAGACAGTCCCATAATTGGGCCCCTGCGTGGTACCACCCTTTGAGAACAGACACTTCTTGAACGTTACCAACCATAGTCCCCCTGAATTTCCCAACCCCTCCCCCGCGGCATCAAACCCCGCTTAGAGGCATCACCTGAGACGGGATTTTATTTTTAAAGCATATCTTTTTTTTTTTTAACTGTTTATTTCAAACCAGTACGCAGATGACAGCAGTACAAGTAAGTGAAAAACGCATCTCAAACCCCCCACCTGGGTGATGTCATTTATAGTGGTGATACATTGTGTCCTGAAAGCTTTCACAATTGGGCATGACCACCACATGTGGAAGTATGATCCTGGTTGTCCACGTAGGTGCCAGCAGCCGGGTTTAGGGCCCGGGTAATGCGGAGTAGCCTGAGAGGGGATTAATACCAGCATAGAAGCACCTTATGGGCGCATTCCTTATTGGTGATGCAAAAGGATGAGGAGTGTGTCCGTGCCCAAATATCCACCCAAGTCTGGTCTTCCTCCAAGGGTGTCCCAGGTCTGCCTTCTATTGCAACATATATGGGGCCCTTGTGGAAAGAATGTCTTCGTGCAGAAGTTTATAGAGGGTGGTCCGTCCATGGTCTCGTCACCGAACAAAACCTTCACAACTTTGTGAATAGTCCTCCTAAGGTCTCTGTCCGATTCCCCCTCCTTTTCCAGGATGCCAAAGAATCTCAGATTGTTTCTCCTTTCATGTTTTTCAAAATCGTCGATTTTCAGGGCCACCTCCTCCTCCCTTCTCTCCAGCTCTGCCAATCTCATATCCATTTGAGTCCCTAGTGTCTCGAGGGAGGTTTTATTGTTCTCGACTGCCTGGAGTCTTTCGTCCATCCTGTCAATTCTGACATTTATTCTATCCTGCTTTCCTCCAATATCTGCTCTCATCCCCCTGATCTCCTCTAGGAGGGAGGTGATATCTTTCTTTGTGGACATGGTGTCCCCCCTAGCACCTCCAACATGTTTGAGTCCTCTGTGGTAGATTCTGCCTTTATTTCTTGAACTCAAAGTGCCTCAGTTTCACCCTCCAGTCCATGGGCTGGTGGGGTCCTCTGTTCTAGCTTTTATAGACACCCCCGCCACAAACTCTGGTGTTCTCCGCGTTGTAGGTGATGGTCGCCTTCTTATCAAGGGTCCAATTTTACTGTGCGCCCCTGGGCAGACTCTCTGCATACCTTTTGTCTCCTCAGACCTCCACCTTCTGCCTAGTCGGTGCCCGCGAACCCGAGCCTCTGCACGCCTGTAGTACCAAGAAACCCTCCCCCTGGGTTCACCAAGAGAGCTCTGGTTTCTTAGTGGACTCTGGTCCGTCACTTAGTTGTTTCCTCTGCCACCCCTGGGTACATCATCACACTTTCTCCCCTCCACTGGGCCCAAACCCGAGCAGGCAACCTCCCAGTGTCCTGCTCCAGTGACTCACACCTCTTCAGTTCCTTTGCAGTTATTCCATGGCCCTAGAACAGTGATTTTCCCATTGTGGAGTCACAGTGAGCTGGGCACTCACCCCTCCTTTTCTTGGCGGGCACACACCCCCGGCTATGACCAGGGGGCCCTCACCTTCGCCCCTTGCAATAAGATTGGGCTCTCATGGGGTGGAGGGGCACGTCCCCCACTATAGGCCTTGCGTACTGTCCTCGCTCTTGCTTCGCTCCCTTTCTCGGATCTCTCCTGCAGCGGGCGGTGAGGGGGACCTACTCCAGGCGGGCACACGCCACAGGATCTTGTCTGGGAGCCCACACCTGCTGAGGCCCCTTGCGGTGCACTGTAGCTACTCGGGTGAGGGGGGACTGAGTCTCCTACTGCGGGCTCCCCCACTCTTGGCGGCCACTCCCCCGCTACTTTCCCCTTCTGGATTCTCTGCTGCTAGGGGGGAGTTTTTCATTGGTTTTAACTCTCTCAATCACCAATTGCTTTGATCAAGTTCCTGAGTTTTTAAACCTGAATTCCTCCTGTTAGTCTAAAAGAATAGGGGATGGAGGGTCGGCGGGGGAACTAGCACTCAAAAGAAAAAAACATTTAGATTAATTTTTTGGTAAAAAATGCTCATGAAAAAAAACACATCAAAATTACACACGTCGATGAAATGACATAGAACCAGCTGGTCAGTGGCATTTCCTTTGGGATACAATTGTTTTAATGCACGTTCTATGTCCAGACTGGAGGCAAGAATGATTATCATATTTCTTTATTGCCATTCAACCGAATAATCAACAAAACTCATGAAACTAACAAAATCAGCTTGAAACTTCATATTCCAATGTCCTTAGACTTTGAGTCATTAGGCCTTTTCTCTTCCTTCTTTCATGCAGTTGCGATGTGACCAAACCGTTTGGACTGGACTGGCTTTTTTGGCATGGGACCAGGCCTGATTTGCATATCGTCTTTGCCCTTTCTTTAATGGCTTGGCAGGCGAAGAACAATGGTCTGGGGGGTTGCCCAGAGTGATGTCGGAGGTTCGGATTAATTCTAAATCACCCATACATCACCTCTTTTGTTTTGCTTTAGCTTTTGTGTGACTCCAGCCTACCCCTTTAATACAGTATACAATCAATGTGCCTGGCTGCAGGAAACCTGTCTCCTCCATTATACTTCTTGACGCAAGCATTTGAATGCTCAGTTGCCTGATTGTGGATGCAGCTATAGACACCCTGTTCAAAATCTTAAATTTGGTTACTATATAGAAGACATACATTACTCGCCCTAATCGTATTTCTGATGATTGTATCTGCTTAGAGTCACATGCTGTGCATATAGTCCGACATCAGTCTGACATCTAGTGGTAATTGCTGAGTATTGCATCTTTTTTCAAAGATCGAAAAGGGACGTCGACATGGGCGTGACTGTAACACTATCCTTAACGTGACGTGTAGTGTACCCAAAATCCTTTCTGTGTTGAGGTGCCACCAGATTGTTTTGTTCCGCCAACTTTGTTGATCGCTTATGCGGAGCTCGGAAGAGTTTCATATTCCTTTATTGTTGATAATCACACTGCTTGTGGTAGTTCAATTACCCTCAACTATCATCTCAACAGCTATATCGTTTGGTCCTCCCCGCCGGCATTTCCATCACACGACTACCTCGGCGACTGTTGACCGCGTGGCCTCAGCCCTCCGGCCCGGCCTTCACAGTAGGGAGAGTGGGGCTCTATTGCATCTTCTCTCTGAGAATGCCTTTCTTTTACCCCTTCTCCTTTTTTCTTGGTCTGGCTGCTGCCACCCTCTGCTATGGAGAGCTCTCCCTTTAAATTCTGTCCGTCGTATAACGGCAAATTGCTCTGGAAGGACACCCATCGCCAGTGCAATAGGTTTCTTTCTTGTGACCACGACGAGCGCTCGTGTAACGCCTGTTGGCCCTTTTGGGCTAAGACTCTGAAATAGAGGCGAACTAAGCGGTTGACGGCCTACGCTATGCAGGCCGAACACTTCTCCCCTGCCGGAGCAGTTCGTTAGGGCGAGAAATCAGTCGGCAGCCGCAGCTCCGATTTGGAGGCAGTCAACCTTTCTGTGGAGTCTTTGTCACGCTTCCATGTGTCCGTCCCTGGCCCCACAAGTCCCTGGCATTCTCCCCTTTGGCATTGCCTCAGCCAAGGGTATTTACAAAGGTACTGGCGGTAGCGGCGGCCCACCTGCACAGGCAGTCCATCCTTGTATATCTCTACCTCGACGATTGGCTCATAACAGGGGATTCATTCGGAACATAACGAATACCCAAAAGACTGTGGATCTCCTCTTTAACCTAGGATTCTCTATCAACGAGAAGAAATCTAGCCTGGCCCCCAGCCAAGTAATTTCTGGGGGCCCTAATTCAGACAGAATACAGGCTTGTCTTCCCCTCCAACGAGAGGGTACAAAACATGCTGTTCGAGATCCCTCACTATGTAGCCAGTCTCCGGTTAACCGTTCCCAAGGCCATGCGGCTGCTGGGGATGATGGCTTCTTGTGTCTTACTAGTTCCTCACGCTAGTCTGCGCATACGCCCCATGCAAGAGTGGCTCTCGTGCCAATGGTGTCAGGCCAGCGGCCAGTGGGACGATCTAGTGGTGGTCTCGACAGCCCTTGTTCAGTCTCTGCAGTGATGGTAAAGGGAAAACCTTCTGCAGGGGAAAACCTTCACCACCCCTGCAGTAGAAGCCACTCTCACTACAAACGCATCTGTCGGGTGGGGGGCTTTCCTCCGACAACAGACAGCACACGGCGTGTGGTCCCCATCAGTAACGTCCAATCACATCAACCTATTAGAACTGCTAGCAGTGTTCAAGGCCCTGAAGACCTTCTAGGCACACCTCCAGGGAAAGACAGTTCTGGTCCTCTGGGACAGTACCACAGCCATGTATTAACTGAAAAAATTGGTGGGCACTCACTCTCTGGGGCTATCCAGGCTGTCCCTTAACATCTGGAAGTGGGCACTCAAACACAACATGTTGTTCCTCTCAAACAAATTTCCATGGGAACTCAATCTTCTGGCAGGCGTACTAGGCAGAGATTTCTCCCTATCAGTAGATCACCAGTGGCGGCTACAAGAGGACATTTTACTCCATGTCTTTGCAGAATGGGGCTTCCCAGAGATCAACCTGTTCGCTACTCTGGAAAACGCCCAATGCCCAGACTATGTCTCCAGATACCCACAGAACCGCTCCTAGTGGAGGAACGGTCTCTGGATAACATGATCCGGGAGATTTGCCTATGCTCCCTGACCCCCCGCCGATTCCTCTTCTCAAAAGGATAGTGCACAAGATGCAGGAACAAGTCACGATCATTCTGGTGGCCCTTATGTGACTCCCCAACCTTGGTTCTCCAAATTTCATGGCAATGTCAGTCTCACCTCCCAGGATGTTGCCATGTCCATATAACATGCTGTCCTAAAATCAGGGAGTGACACTGCATCCATGCCCCCAAACACTCACTTAGCAGCTTGGCTCCTGAAGTCATAGAGTTTGGGCACCTTCAACTCCCCCAGAGATGCATGAACATACTCGGGGAAGCACGCAAACCTAACACCAGGCATTGCTGCTCCAAGTGGAAGCGTTTTGTTATCTGGTGCAATACCAGAAATGTCAACCCGTTTGACTGCTCCCCCTAAAGACTTTGGGCCTCATTACGAGTCTGGCGGTAACCGAGGCGGTAAAACCGCCTGGTTACCGCCAGACTCGTATTACCATTCCGCCTCCGTGATTCCCGGAATTACCGGGCATTACAACCCCGGTGACCCGGGAATTCCGTAGGCGGAATGGTGTAAATCCCCCATCCCATAGGACTCAATGGGAATGGGGATCATGGAAACAACCTCCGAACCAGTATTACCTCTTCATCCGTGCCCGCTCGCCTCGCAAGCCGCTCCATAATTCAGCTTAAGTCGGCGTGCACAACACGGCTCATTCCCAGCAAAACCAGAGATCGATGCCAGTAAACACTACCATGGCAACCGATCCGGGAACGCCAACGCGCATGTGCAGTGCAGAGACTGTACATCACTGCACATGCGCCCAGGCACAACAGCCCACAGCTCCAGTTGTCGGACCGGAGACTGCCGTATGGCTGCTTTTCTTCCCACAGCCTGCGTAGGAAACACGCGCTTTCCATTGCTACAGACCTCACGGCTGATGCACAGAGAACCTGCCTCGCTCTAGATCGAGCACAGCAAGCAGCAGGCACACGCTGCTCCTACTAGCCTATAAGGTACATATGCTATGCGAATCACTCCCCATTTTGTGGGCCCCCCCAATCACCTCCAATATGAGCTCCAAGGTACGGCTCATTACTGATGCGGGACATCTGCTTCTCCATTTAAACAGGCCACCGATGTCAGCACACCTTCGCAGCTGAAACACCACTCTCTCCCATGTCCAGCAGCCACAACGCTTTTGAAGCAACAACCCTTGTTGCAGCATTTATTGAAGGTTAGTGTACTGGGTCTCAGGATCCTGTGTAACGTTCTTTCACGTGGGCTACTTAAAGCAAGCCCTCATTTTAACCTCCACACTTCTGCTCTAGAGGTACCTTCTAATCTCTGGACTTTTATTAAAACACACCTTTCTCCAGCATGGGGTCTGGCATGGATTCACATGCTCATGAATATTCCCCGTCGTCAGGCTGGGAATCCTCGGTAAAGAAAAAACCAGTATCAGTTTCGTTTCTGATCTGTCTTTCGTAGTAATAACCAATCACTGGTCTCTGCGTCATACTGACCACAGCCAATGACTGCCCTCTACCTAAGCACCGCCTCTGGCAGCCATCTTCAGATTTTTACCGCACGTTCATGTGTTGGGATCCTCGTGCTATTGCTCTCGAGCGTTAGTGCTATTTTTTCGCGCTTTTTACAAAAACTTCGATTCTTTCGGTCAAAAGAGCCTCAAGCTCCACCGATCCTACATCCGATCAACGGGGACCCGTGTCGGATTCATCTGTGCCCCTCAAGGGTGAAGATTTCGTCGAGCTACGCTTCGGAGGACTCCAGAAGCTTCTCAGGCCCTGTCTCGGAGATGGCCCAGGAGAAGGGAAGCTCGACGCCCGGAAAGCTGTTCAGGGTCTGCCCTGGATGCCAGCTGCAGAACGTCTTCAAGGAGGACGAACACTCTTTCTGCCTTTACTGCCTTCATGAGGACAAGACGCACGTGGAGAAGGACTGTGCGTTTTGCGGCAACATGTCGGAACGGACCATGAAGGACCGCCATCAACGTCTCGCCAACTGGCTGGAGGGTAAGAGCCCGTCTGGCGAGAAGAAGAAGAAATCCGAGCGGTCTTCTAAGACCTTTGAGGGCGCCCCGGCGACGGGGGCCCAACATAAGGCCAAGCACCGCGAGTCCGCTGGCACCGGGAGCGCCGAACGGTCGGGCTCTGCGGGCGCCAGGCAGGGCGCACCCTCCCCGGCACCATCAACCACGAGCCAACGCTCTGGGTCGGGTAAGAGGAAGGCCGAGCACCCGGCGAAGCTCCTGGAGAGGCCCCGGTCGAGCTCTAAGGCAGAGGAGGAGCGTGGCAGTGCCCCCTCCCTCAAGGATAAGGCGGTGAGCGCACCTAAGGTGGTGAAGGCCTTGATCCATCCGACCAAGCCCTCTATCGAAACGGTCGCGGCGGCCCTGGCTCAGCCTGTGGTGGCTGCACCAGTGGTGGCGACCTCAGGGCCCAGAATCTCCCTGCCTCCTCGGAGGGAGTCTTCCTTTGTGCCCATCGATAGGACCCCCGTGAAACCCTCCGTGGGGAAGAAGAAGGGGGGGCAGGGCGTCGTCGTAGAGTCGGCCTCAACCTCAGAAGAGGAACTGATCGAGGTCTTAAGCCACGGCCTAGGCGTGGAAGAAGGCCAGCCCGTCGGAATGGACCCCGACGCAGGTGACGACGACGACATCGTCGAGGATACCGACGGGGCCCCTGCTCGCCCGTCGGATTCCCCTCTGCCAGCGCCGCAAGACAACTCGGCGGCCATTTTGTTGGCCATACAGTCCTTATGCTCCGAGATAAGGACGAGGCTACCGTTACCGACGGAGGAACCTCTCCCGTCGGGGGATCCAGAACCGGGACCTTCTAGTGTTCCCCCTACCAAGAAAAGAAGGATCCATCCACCACCTCCTTTTCAACCGTCGCGCCCCTTCCAGCCCTCCTCCCCGTCCACCCGAGGGGATGATACGGGGACTGACACGGCAGCGACGGGTACGGACGACGAGGCATACGACGAGGATTTTCCGTCGTCGCCTCCCACCAGGGCCTCTCCGCCCGACGAGATCGGATCTTTCCACTCCATGATCTCCAGGGCTTCCGAGCTTTTCCAACTCTGCCCTGAGGAGAAGAAAAAGGAAGGCTTCCTTTATCAGCGGCGCAAGGCCAAGAGGAAGACGGTCCTCGCAGTGCCTCTGTTGGACGACATTTGGGATGAGGGCCTTTCCCTCCTCAAGAACCCTTCCACGACGCCAGCTAGAAGAGACCGGTACGAGAAAAAGTACCGGGTCCCGGACACGGCCCCCCTATGCCTCCGGGCGCAGCCTACCCCGGACTCCGTCGTCTCCGCGGCAGCCAGGAAGAAAGCGGGGGGGGGTGCGGCCTCCACATCGACTTCCCCGCCGGACGGCGAGGGAAAGAAATTGGATACTATGGGGCGTAGAGTCATCTTGTCGGCAGCGACGACGATTAAAGCGGCCAACGCCTTGGCTATCGTGGCCCGCTACGACAGGGAGCTCTGGTACAAGATGGCTCCTCTGCTGGATTTTCTGCCGGACGACAAGAGGGCGGAGGCCCTTGAGATCCTGCAGGAAGGTGAGGTGGCCTCGGACCACGCCATCACCGTGGCGACGGACATCGCCGACACTGGATTCCGCCAGCTGGGCAACGGTGTTTGCCTTCGACGTCGTGGATGGCTCAAAGCTACGGACTTCCGGCAGGACGTCCAGACCAGAGTCCTGGACATGCCCTTCGACGGGAACAACCTGTTTGGGAAGACAGTGGACGATTCCCTTCAGGCCATCAAGGCGGATACTGAGACGGCCCGGGCCCTTGGAGTCCTGCAACGACGGACGCCCTTTCGGAGCGGCGGAGGCAAGGGCGCCTCCAAAGGTTCCGGCGGCGGTTTCGCTTCCTACCGTCAAGCGGCCCGCTCGTCGTCGCAAGAGGCCTACAGAGGACGAGGCAAGTCTAGCGGACCCCGCCGTCGTCGCCAAGGAGGTCAAGGCGGCAAGGCCGCGTCCAAGCAGGATTGAACCGGCCTTGGGGTCGGGCCCCCACCGAAGCACCCCGGTGGGAGGCCGGCTGGCGGGCTTCGTCAGCGTGTGGGAGTCCATCTCCACCGACCGTTGGGTGCTGGACGCCCTGGCCCGGGGCCACGCGCTCGAGTTTCAAAGAAGGTGCCCGCGCGTCCCCCCCGTGGCCAGGAAAGAACTTCACGTCCCTCAACTTCTCCTGGAGGTAAAGGCGATGCTCAGAAAGGGCGCTATCGAACTCGTCCCAAAGAGGCTTCGGGGCTCCGGAGTCTACTCGAGATACTTCCTCGTGAAGAAGAAGACGGGAGGATGGCGCCCCATCCTGGACCTGCGACGTCTGAACGAGTTCAAAGCCCTTCCCTTCGGACTACGGTCGGCACCCAGGGTATTCACCAAGTGCCTTGCACCGGTGGCGGCGCAGCTGCGCCGCGAGGGGATCCACGTCTACCCCTACCTGGACGACTGGCTCATCCGCGCCAAGACGAGGGAGCTCGCCGTGGTCCACACGGCAAGGACCGTCCAACTCCTCACGGACCTGGGATTCTCCGTGAACTACGCCAAATCCCACCTGGTGCCCGCGCAAGTCGCACTGTTTCTGGGAGCGAGGCTCGACACAGTGTCCCTTCTGGCCTCCCCGTCGGAGGTGAGGACCAGGACCATCTTGGGCAAGGTGCAACGAATGTTGGTGGCCGACGCGGCCAAAGTGAGGTCCATCAAGTCCCTCCTCGGGATGATGTCTCCCTGCATCTACCTCATTCCCATGTGCAGGCTCCGGATGCGCCCGTTGCAAGAATTCCTGGATGCGCGCTGGATCCAGACGACGGGCAGCTTCGAGGAAAGGATCAAGCTCGACGAGAGTTTCCGACGAGCGATACGGTGGTGGGGCACCCGCGCGCATCTGACAGCGGGCATGGACTTCCAGACCCCAGCCCACCAGGAGACTGTGACCACGGATGCCTCCCTGGAAGGGTGGGGAGCGCACACCGAAAATCTGCACGCAAGGGGACTCTGGCTCCCGACGGAGAAGTCCCTACATATCAACGTCCTGGAGCTCCGTGCAGTGTTTTGGGCCCTCAGGTCCTTCCTTCCGTCCCTCAAGGGCAAGGTGGTGAGGATCTTCACCGACAACACCACCACCATGTTTTACATCAGGAAACAGGGCGGAACCAGGTCCCCAGCGCTGTCCAAGGAGGCGCAGGACCTGTGGCATTGGGCCGTCGCCCAAGGGATTTTTCTGGTGCCGTTTCATCTGGCAGGGATAAAAAACACCATCGCCGACTCACTCAGCAGGGAGCTGCGCTCGTGCCACGAGTGGGAACTACGGCAGGATCTGGTGGATCGCCTCTTCCGACGGTGGGGCACACCCCAGATCGACCTGTTCGCGAGGGCGACGAACGCCAAGTGCCGGAGGTTCGCCAGCAGGTTTCCCCAGACGAGGAGCATGGGCGATGCTTTCTCGTTCCCCTGGGAGGGCCTGTTCCTCTACGCGTTCCCTCCCTTGCCTCTGCTAATCCGGCTCGTCAACCAGCTCAAGAGGTCACGGTGCAGGATGATCCTCGTCGCACCTGCGTGGCCGAGGCAGATATGGTTCCCGGATCTTCTGGACTTGTCAGCGTCCCCGCCGATCAAGCTGCCGGCGGACGCGGATCTACTCTCCAGGGAAGGAGGCGCCATCCTCCACCACGACCCGAAGTCGCTGAACTTGCAGGCCTGGCTCCTGCAGCACTAGAGTTTGGAGGATACGACATACCGGCCGATTGCAGAGAGGTTCTTGCAAAGGCCAGGGCGTCCTCGACTCTTAAATGCTATGGACACAAATGGAAGAGGTTCTCTGTCTGGTGCCACGCACAGAAGATTAACCCTCTACGGATTACGGCTCCCCAAGTACTGCCGTACCTGCTGACGCTGGCCAAAGCTGGTCTGGCACATGCGTCCATCAAGATTCATCTTGCTGCGATCTCCCGATACACCAGAACCACGGGCCGGACGTCCTTGTGGTCTCATCGTCTGGTGAAAGAGTTCATGAAGGGACTGTTCAGATCGTTCCCGCCGGTGAAGGCTCCGGCCCCGGCGTGGGAGCTCAACGTGGTGCTGACCAAGCTCATGGGACCTCCGTTCGAGCCTCTGCACTCGGCCCCGTTGAAGTTTCTATCGTGGAAAACAGCTTTTCTTGTGGCCATCACCTCCGCACAACGAGTGGGAGAGATCCAGGCCCTTTCCTGCAAGGCCCCGTACTTGACTTTCCACGACACGAGGCTAGTGCTCAGGACGCACCCCTCCTTCATGCCCAAGGTACCGTCGGACTTCCATCTCAACGAACCCTTGGTGTTACCTGTGTTCTTCCCGTCGCCTTCGTCGCCGGCTGAGAGGACTTTGCACTCGCTGGATGTAGCTAGAGCGCTGAAGTTCTACGTGGACCGCACGAAGGGTTTTCGGAAGACGTCACAACTCTTTGTGAACTTTGGACCTGTCAATCAGGGGAAGGCTCTCTCGAAGGCTTCCATCTCCAGATGGCTCTCCGGCTGTATCATGTGCTGTCACCGGTTGGCAAACCGACCGCTGCCTGGCCGTCCGAGAGCCCATTCCACCAGAGCGATCGCAGCTACCACGGCGTTCCTATCTGGTGTGCCCCTGCTGGACATATGCAGGGCTGCTACGTGGAGGTCGACGCACACCTTCACGAAATTCTACTGCGTCGACCGGGATTCCAGGGAGGAGTCCAGGGTCGGCCAAGCAGTGCTGCGCAACCTGTTCGCCTGAGGTGAGCCTGGTGAGGAGGTAAGATGCTTAATGTTGAGTTGATGTGATGCTTAATGTTGAGCCTTTGCCACCTCCCGTGGTTGTGCATGTGTGTACTGCTATGTATTCTTTATTCATGAGCATGTGAATCCATGCCAGACCCCATGCTGGAGAAGGAACAAGTTACTTACCTGTAACTGTTGTTCTCCAGCATGGGTCTGGCATGGATTCACATGCGAACCCTCCCGCCTACCCCTCTGCGGCTCTTCACTTGGTCATACTGCCACTTCACGTGCTTCCAAATCTGAAGATGGCTGCCAGAGGCGGTGCTTAGGTAGAGGGCAGTCATTGGCTGTGGTCAGTATGACGCAGAGACCAGTGATTGGTTATTACTACGAAAGACAGATCAGAAACGAAACTGATACTGGTTTTTTCTTTACCGAGGATTCCCAGCCTGACGACGGGGAATATTCATGAGCATGTGAATCCATGCCAGACCCATGCTGGAGAACAACAGTTACAGGTAAGTAACTTGTTCCTTATGTTGTGTTTTTTTCTAATCTACACAGAGACCTGTTTAACTTTGGCCCCAGAAGAAGGCTCTTCAACCACCTAGCCGAAACGTCCGAGGTCACACAGTTTCTGGAACTAAAAACTGTGAATACTGACCGCAAGAACCGCCAATACTTCTAGTATTTGACGTCGGACCAGCCATCTGGTTATCCCTGTCAAAGCCAGGCTAAAACAGGCCCTAAAACTCTTTAGGCCAACTGTCCACTTGAAAGTGGACAAATCCATAATCCCTTTGGACATTATTTTGCTAATATGGACTTTATATGGGCTGAATAGTGTGTGGATATGTAACACTTACCCAGTTGAAGAATGCATTGAATATAAAAGTGCTTTTCTCTACTGTTTATACATCTGTTTTCACATTACTGTTTTTGATCCTTTGGTAAAACACTTGAAAAAACTGTGACTCACTTGATTGAAAATGCTCTCCATTGTATTTTTATTTTCACAACTTATGATAGCAAAGCTATTTGTGTAGCCAAATTAAAAAAGGCCACTATGATATTAGTCCAGCATTTGGATAACCTCTTGTTTTCAGTAAATGCATAATTTATAATGTCTTACTGACCTAATCCTGGAGGATCCGAAACTCTTATTGCATCTAAATCATTACAATCCCAAATGTTTGTAGGCAGGACAACCCTTTTGTATATAAAGATCATGGAACAGTGTTTCCTCGTCTGCCTGCAGGTGGCGGTGTTAAACCTGCCAGGTCAGACCTGGCGGGATTGACTCCTCCGCCTGCAGGAGTCGTGATCACCCGGTATGGAAACAACGGTGGCGGCGGGTTTACCGCCACCGTTATTTCCATACCTGGTGAGTTGTAATGAGGCCCTTTGTCCTTTACCTAGCTCACCTGTTGGACTAAGGACTGGTTTTCAACTCTTTAAAGGTCCATCTATTTGCTCTTTCTGCGTACACCACATCCCAGATCAAGATTTCATGGTGGAAGATTACATTCATTAAAGTTATGGAGGGGGTAAAAAGACTTCACCCCCCTATCTCCAACCCAACTCCCGGAAGGGACTTGAATGTTGTCCTTACCAGACTGATGGGTTCTCCCTTTGAACCTCTGCACAAGGCTAGCCTTAAGGCACTCACATATAATACTGCCTTCTTAGTGACCATTACTTCTATAAGAAGGGTGAGTGAACTGCAGGCCCTTTCAGTTCAAGGCCCCTTCGTGACGATTCACAAAGACAAGGTGGTTTTGCACACACACCCATGCTTTGCACCTAAATTCATCTCAAAGTTCCATGTGAACCAATCCATCGAACTTCCCACTTTCTTCCAAAACCGGCAGAAAGAAGCCTACACACACTAGATGTGAGGAGAGCAGTAATTTACTACCTTGAAAAGACCAAACCACTCCAAAAGACAAACCAGTTCTTTGTCTCTGTGGCAGCTGGCAAAGAAGGCAATCCTCTCTCTAAATGAGCTATTTCCAAGTGGATCGTTAAGTGCATCACACTATGCTACACTTTTGCCAAGAAAGATCTACCCTTTATGCCTAGAGCTCACTCTACTCTGGGCACGGGAGCTACCACAGCATTCCTTGCAACTGTTCCATTTGCAAAGCAGAAACCTGGATTTCTTTTCGCACTTTCACTCAACACTGCTGCTTAGACGCACACTCTAGGTCTGATTCTCAGGTGGGACAAGCAGTGCTAAGACATCTCTTTGCTACTGTTCCTTCACACATCCCACCATCATCTCTGGTTACTGCTCGCAAGTCTATGCACACTAAGGAAAAAGCCCACTCAAAAGTCTCAGTGAAAGGTACTTTGTTTAAAGCGAATGAATAGCAAAAGTGAAATAAAGAAGATTAATTCATAGAGAAGGGAAGAGTGAAAGTAAGACAGTGAACCTTGAGTCGAAGTGGTCCTGCAGTGGTCTGTAAAGAAAGCCACACACATTTAAAAGACTTCAACATCCGAAAGTTGTCCGAGCCCTGCAGAGGGAGACCCGAAGTGAAGTAAGCATGGGGAAGGGAGCCCCTTGCAACTTTGTGTTGAACTTTCTCGTGAAAGGTCTGAGCCTGACAGAGGGGGATCTTTTTGAACGTTTTGGTTTAAAAAAAATTTGGAAGTCAAAGAAAGACTTTAACGTGAATGCCAACCAGACCTCGATCCACGGTTTTGAACTGTGCATTGTGTTGGAAACTGTGCCAGAGTGTGTACTCCCGCCTACAAGGATCGCCTTTCTCCAACCAGACCTCGATCCACGGTTTTGAACTGTGCATTGTGTTGGAAACTGTGCCAGAGTGTGTACTCCCGCCTACAAGGATCGCCTTTCTCCGTGAGGTTTAACGTGGGGAGGAGAGCTGGTTCAACCACCTTTTATTCATTTGAACACTGATTTTTTTTTCCTTTTGCATACATCTCGCCTTTTTACACTTTTTTTGTACAAGATATAGGGCAGACATTAGGTTTTGTTAGCATAGGCCATTTTGATTTGACAAACTCCACTAGGACTGCGTTATTTATTATTTGATGGTCAAGAATACTGCCATCTTAGTTATAGGGCAGAATAGGAGTTTCTCCAACCCCAACCATTTCAAAAGGTTTTACCAATGGTACCCATTGTCAGTGTCATACTTGTGATACCATGCACAGTACCCCCCTGCCCCGTCACTAGGTGTGGGACCTCTGGGCAAGGGACTCTTCCTCCTACGACTCCCAGCAGTCGATCATTCCCAGGGTCTATTTTTGTACCTTTCTGCCGGGGGAGGGCGCTCTCCACCCGGTTCTATGCTCATTCATCGTCCGTTTTCTTTCCGCAGCAAAAACTTTGTCGAAAAAAATAGCACATTTTTATTTGGAGGGGGGTCCCATCCCCTAGTAATGAACCACCCCACCCTACGCTACACCTTATATGCCCCCCACCTGCTGCAGTGCCTACTAGAATATCTGCAAATTTGTAATCCTTAAATTGGACCTTCTAGATTTGTTTTTGAGGTCTTCTACTTGCAAGTCCGAGTTCTGGGTAGCCGTACTCAATCGTTCAATCATTTCACTTTGTTCTTTAATATCCTCCACTACGTCTTTGAGTCCCCTTTCTAAAAGGTCAGTCCGCTCCCGCAGCTGGCCCACTTTCCTCTTTATAACTGGAATTGGTCCTGAAAAGGTTTTGTAAGGGAGGCTTGTAACTTACTCAAGTCGTCGTGTAGGTCACTGGGTCCTCGGGTGCTGCCATCTCTATCGGTGGCTTACGGGTATTTTTGTTTTCACATGGACCCCATATGGTGCATAAAGATCCTGGAGATTCAACGGATCCGGAAGTGGTCTACTGTAGTTTGGGTGGCCCTTCAACATCCACATCTTCCTCGGGCTGAGGCTTGCACTATTAAGAAGGTGGGCTCTGGAATAGCCTATGGGTATATGGGTCGTCTTCCACAGTGGCCCTCTCCGGGTTCGGAGTTTGGTCTCCTGCCTCCGGTGGTGGCATGCTCCCCCCTTTTCCTTGATGTTGCACCCAACAAGTTGCCGCCGCCTCACCCCCCAGGCACGGTAATAGGGGTTGTACCGTTCCAATCAATGTATGTGCTCCATTCACCCAATCTCAACGCGGCAGGCGCAGCGAGTTTCACTGTTCTCCTTTTGAACTATGTTAGCTTTGACTGCCCTCAGGCAGATGTCTCGGGCGACAGCGGCTTCCCCGCAACACCCGAGAAGCCAAACCCTCCCCTGGGGCTTTCTGTGCCCCCCCCAGGGGCTCTTCTCACTGCACCTTCGTCAGGAGGCAGTTTTTCTGGTTCACCAAGGGTAGCCTTGAAAGGGGAGTTCTTGAATGCGCTGCCTTCCCCCTTGTACCTCAACAAGGCCCTCTCCTGCCTTACCCGCTGCTCCGGCGCTGATACGCTGATAGTCTGGGTCGGCCACCGCAGTGCTGAGCCAGCGGGTGGCACACGCTCCTGCTGCCGCTATTATTCCCAGTCAGGGAACCCGACGGCTGTACTCACGGGCAGGCACCTCTTCTCATCCCCCCGGCGCCTCAGCCGCATCCTGCGCCGGTGTAAGCCTGTAGGGTGCACAGAGCTTGCCCCAGCACATTTCTCTGCTGACGGTAGACCTCTTGGACCATGTTGGACTATCTTGACACTCTGACTAGCACCCCTTGTTACCTTCTTTGGCATAAGAGTAGGGCTTAGTATCACGCAATTGAGGAAAGATTAGGAAGAGGAAATGAAACCTTTTTTTGAAAATCAAGCCTGCTTGTCCATTTCCCGATTCTGACCAACTATACCATAAGCTCACGTCCAGTTTGTCATGCTTGTGCCACCGGGAGCAAAACTTTTATTTGACATTTATTGAAAACAAAGATTGTTTGCAGTAAGTGTCAAATAAGTTTCATTGCACTCACCAGTAAGGTCGAAGCACCATAAAAATGGTACTCCACCTTCATAAACACTACTCGACTATGTGAGTGGTCGAGTAGATTTTGCGAGGCATGAAATTGGAATATATGGTTCATGGTTTGCAAACGTTATTCTGTTCGGGGTGAGTGTTGTGACAGTTGAAAACAGCACCAGGTTCTGCTTGTTTTGTGTTCAGATGGGTTGCATGCTTGAATTACTTTAACACATTGGTCAATTATAAAAAAATATGTCCATTATTATATTCGCAGAATGCTTTTTGATTTTATGCAAGAGCGAGGAGCACACATCGGTGATTTGTATTCCCCTCCCCTTTCTAGAAATAAGTTTATTTTAAGAGTTAGTGTTATTTACTCACTGAATTCCTTGTTTCTATACTGTTTTAGAGTGATTTATTTACAAACTGTGTTAGAGAGAGATTTATATACGAGATTCAGATTGGCCGCAACAAGACCACTTGCGGCAATACTGAGTGGACCAAAATATGTTTGCAGTTTCTCTGGATGTATTTTTGGGGCTGGCGGTCCTTGCCTAAGCCAACTGCCAACCTTTAGGGCACACCCCCTTGTTACGCCCCCTTGTTATATCACCCTCCTTGTTATATCACCCTCCCCTCGATTTCTCATTCCACTTAAAGCATGGGTCTAGAATTGTACTTTCTGTAGAGGTCTGTAGTTTTGAGCAGGATGCAAAACGTGAGTAAACCGCATAATCTCTGACACGAAGACCAACAGTGGAGGTTGTTCATTGGGGCCATGTACTCTATGGCACTTTGAACATCTGGACATGAGTTTAATTGTGATCGTAAACACTCGTTTTCAGTGCATTGCGGTGGTTGCTATGCTTTCCAACCATGTCCTTAACGATGTGTAGTAAGCATGCATTCCTTATCGCTTAACTAACAAGCAATCTTACTGGCCTCACTAAGGGCCACAGTTAATTTGTAACCACCCTTCCTGTACAGACGTGTATTTTGAAAATGCGATCACACTTGCTGCCGTGGTTTAACTTCGAATTACCCATAGGTCCGTGTTATACATTGTGTCGTGAGTGAGTAAGAGAAAACTAGACCATAGCATTTAGTTTTTAGGAGGAGAAAGACCATGACCAAGGCAGCTTCTTAAAGTGTCTGCCTCAACATTTGATTGTAGAACGTGATTGGAGCTCACCTGCCTTCCTTCCTAGTCTTTCTGCCCACGTGTTTACCACCTGAGCCAGAGTCATCCCGAGGAGGCCCATTTCTAACTGGTGGTGGTGGTGGAACTACCAAGCTGGCCACGAAAAGACTGTCTCCTGGATCCATGAAGCAGGTTGGCAGCAATAAGTGGGCCAGGCAGTTGCAGGTGCCTCCAGTTCTTGAACGCCATATTTGACAAGCTAGAAACGCCACAGGGTCCAGGCCAGACCTATGACTTCTCCTAACCCCAACCACCTCACATACAGAACCCCCCTTCCCTGGGGATTACACTGCAACTATAACCACTAGACTCCATGAATTCACCCCACATAGAATTTCCAAACGACCGCTTGACCTGCTAGATCCCTCAACCAACCGCCCCAGTCCCACCACCCTTTTTCATGACCCCCACTTTAGAATACAACCCCACTCCGAAGAGTCATTGTCTGACTTTTTGCACATCACACCCAATGAAAAGTACACATATGCCGAAGCAGACTTTGAGTCAATGGGAACTCATGTGGCACCATGCAGTGGCCCAACCTATGCATCGTCCTTTCATTGCCCGCTAAACCTGTGGTCCGAATCATCTTCCTCATATAAAGGGGAAACAGTGGTGATCATGGGCAGGCAGAGGTGCATGCCCAGCTTTGCCCATCTCAGATAGTTTTGCGAAGGGCATAGTAGTCAGTTGAGCACGGGGATGAAAAAGGCATGTCGAACAGGCTGGTATGTGTTGTGTCCAGGCAACCAGAGAAGGCATCAGGGTGGGCACCAGAGATCGATGGAATAAATAAAAACAGGAGAGAGCATAGGTACTCTGAAAACCCAACAGACCTGCGAAGGGGCCGGGGTTGCTAAGGGGAAGAAGTGGTGAGAGGGTTTTCGTAGTTGATGGACCTGCATTCACACATTCATATACATTCATAAGATTATTATATACAATTATTATACAGATTCATTTATATTATTATAAACTATAACATATCAATTAGCAATATCCTTTAAAAACAGATTCATAATTAAGACATCAAACTTGATATTTATAAACAGACAATATAAAACTGTGTGAATACTAATAAGCACCATAGTATATTCCATGTGTCATTACAATGGGTGTCCCAATTATCTATCTTTCCACATAATACAGGTGGTAGGATTATATCCAATGCTTTCCATGTCCCGGGAGGATACCTCGGAGGTAAAACGTGCTCACCTTGAAAATAAGACGACACGAAGCAACACTGTTTCGATCCCCTGGTCCGCGCTTAGAAAACTCTGGGTATTCAGCGCATTATAAATACGCAACTAAGGCATAGCCTGTAACAGCGCCTTGATGCCCCTGGGCTGTATGAGTGCTTTAAAAATGCAAATAAAAATAAATAAAATGTTGCATCCAAGCTGCTACCCAGTAGTGTCTTCAATCATTGCCTTGGCCCTCGACCACATATGTTGAGCTGCCGAGGCAATCAGCAAGGATTCTGCTCCATAAATCATAGACCAGAATTTCTCAGTGCCATATAGATCAAAATTACTGAAGCCTTTCTCATAGTTGACACCAAAAGCGAGATGTTGTGTCAATATGTGTCCGGAGGATTCCACTTGTAGCTTGTACTGTCACATCTCTCTAAGGATACCCTTCCAACCCCCAGTATAAGAAAATATCGGGAGGAGATCGAAGCGCAGTTATAATACGAAACGGCGCCGGGAGATGTGCTTTCATCAAGTAACTTCTTGCTGTATCAGTAAATATTCCCTGCTTATTGTAAATAATTTTTATCATGTAATTTTGTCTTCATGCCCAATTGATTTAGGTACAAGGGAACCTGCAAATTACTAATGCATCATAGGCCAATATCTGTACAATGCGTTTCTACCAATTTTTCCAAATCTCTATACAAAATACTAAGGGAGTATCTTTTACAGTGTACCATAGTACTTCCCAATAGAGATTCTCTCGGCATACTCTATTATTTAATTCAGACCCAGAATTTACAGGCTGCTCCTTTCCATAACTATTGTAATCACTGTAATCCCAATTCGAGTCTAATTGCCTCCACTGGTCCGGCTCTTGGTAGACCAAGTAAAGACCGTAGTATCCTAGCCTCTAACTTATCCAACCCGGTAACAGCCATTTCTGGTAGTACTTCCAGGGCATATATTAATATTCCTGGTATAATAAATGTCTTGTATGCAGTTATCCTGGCCTCTATTGAGTGCCTGCAGCATTTATCAATAATATGTTTGACTGCAAGCTACTTGGCCCAAACTTTGGAGGATATGGTGTCTGAACAGTGAATACCAGGTATTATCAGTATTAGCAGTGTTATCTATGCATCCAAAAGGCTGTGGGCCTCTGAGCTCGAGGGCAGAGTGGCTTGGGAGGGGTCAGGAAAAGAACATCTTTTAGTTGGCCCTGTAGGTAGCAGGTCCAGGACTGAGGCCAGATCTCGTGAGGCTGGGGTTGGCCCATGGACGGGCATCGGGCGCGTAGTATCCTCTTGTGGGTGCACAGTAGTGTGCAGTGACTGTGGAGGCGTGGCAAGGTGGGTGCCATATGGATCTCGGAAGTTGGAAGGAAGTATGAACCCACCCTCTGCTGTTTGGTCAGGGATGCCTGGATGGGGTAGTATGTGCAGGCCTGCGCCTTGAAACTGAAAAACAAGTGATGGACAAGGAAGAGCTGGGTCGAGGTCGGAGTCGATGGAGCTGTGGCAAGAGGTGGGGGGGAGAAAGTCGTGGTGCGATGAGAGGAGAAATCAGCGGGCTGTAGTTATCGGAACGAGGAAAGGCAGGCAAAAGCTGAACAAAGAGGGTAAGCCTTTTTGGTGAAAGGCGGGTGAAGGGGCTGTGTGGGGCAGATGGCCAACGCAATAGGGAAATGCTGTGAAAAGCCTGAGCGAACGAGGACTTGGGGAAACCTGGATGGTCGTATGAAGGTGTGCAGGAACTGAATGCATGGCTGTAGCTATCCATAGTGCTACCTTAAGAAAGGCTTTCGTTGTTCTTAGTCATTGAAAAGCCATCTTCATGAGTGGAAAAACAAATCAAGTCCCACTGTATGTTGTTGTCGTCCGTGTAGGTAAAATAACACGAAGTTTAATTTGTCAGGAGTCCTGAAAATATCCATCCCAAAGTTGTGCCTCTAAGAGTCAGACAGCAACAAATGGGGCTGAATATTGCTCCTCGTGTTTTGTGGGTATAGTAGCACGCACGTGACTCGCCGAGTTTTAGCGCGAGTGCAGTGCATGGTTAGACGGATGCTTGCACGTGCTTCCTGATTTACCACAGGACACTGACTCCGCCTCTGTGAATCCCACCACCAGCAATTGAGCAAAAGACATGTTGCTCAATGTCTGCCCTTTGTCTCAACATCCGACAGGGAGGGGGAAGCGCCCTTTGTGAATAAGATCAGTTTGTGTAAGCAATTCGACAATCTGGCCCTGTATCATATACTCTTCAAAGTTTTCCTGTGAGAAAAAGTGTTAATTGGTAGCATATCGACTGTTTCCGACAACACTCGGCTGTGTGGAGTGGCCCAGGCAGGATACATTAATGCAGTGTATCCAGCTTCTGTGTTTATGAAACTTACTCAAGCTGTAAAAGTGGGTGAGCAGAATTACTTGTCAACCTTGAGAGAACGGTGGAAATCTTCCCATAGAACGCACACTATCCACCTTCGGAATTACGCAACTCCAAAGCCTTTTTCCCCAGCCCGTCAACCCTGTAGTGTGAGCATGAATCGGGCATTGCCCTCCATTCTGGAATGTATCTGGTGTTGCTTAAGATGCAGAGGAAGGCGTGGCCCAGTACTTCACGCCGGACTGCTCTCGTTGGTGGAAACACAACTCATTTAGATATGGTTGACCCAAATGGCACGGACAAAACAGTGGAATGGGAGCATAGATGCAACAACTGGAGTGACTATGGAGTTGGTGGGGGAGGGATCTGTTGTAATGTGAGTTGGTATTGTTCTGCCCTGCTGTCCATGGATGCATGCTGGTAGAATGTTGTTGAATGTTATGATAGGCAGCTCAGGAGAATGTTGGGTGAGTTTTGTATTTGAGTGTTCTGTGTGTGTGTGAGTTGGGGGTCTGAGCTGGAGAAGAGAGGATGGCCAGTGGGTGTTTGCCAATGTCTGCTCGTGTCTGTGACTACATGTCCTGTAATATACCTACAATTAGCTGGAACTGTACACATCTGTATATGTTCAATAAAGTCTCCTGGATTCAACTCTGAGGCTCCACAGCTGGTCTGGGTGTGGACATTGAGCCTCGTTACATCGATTTATAACCAGTTTTTATAACCGGTCTTGGGAGGATAGCTCAGCAGCAACATGCTCGCCTTGGAAGCAAGACGACACGGAGCAACACAGTTTCGATCACCGGGTCCGCGCTTAGAAACTTCTGGGTATTGAGCGCGTTATAAATAACCTATCATATCATATCTCTTCTCAAATTTTGAAACCTGCCTTTTGGATACTCCAATGTTTCCACCCCTCCCTTCCTGCTGTGGTATCAGACTATTTTGACTGCAGCAGTTCCTTGAACTGGCCCTGTAATTTACCCCATTAACATGTCTTTCTGTGCAGTGCAGAACAGCGATGATGTGCAGTGCCCCATCCCTCCCTTTTATTTACCCTGTTGAAGAGTGGCAGTTGGGGCTCGTGCAAGATTTTAGTCCAAAGCGGTCAGGGCTGGAGTTCCTCCCTCAAAGCTTCCTGTTATGCTCTCCAAAACATTTGTATCGTCTGTTTCACTAAGTTCTGTAATTTACAGCTTGGTGGCGTTCAATGGTTTTCCGGCAGGCAGCAATTATTGGGAAATGGGTAATGCAAGCTCCTCTTTAAGGACCTGTTTGTGTGAGTCTTTATCACAAAGTTGAAGTGAAGAGCCTATCGTATTTGCGAGGCTGGACAAATGAAATGATATGATATTTTATTTATATTGCGCTCGTACACAAGTGTTTCAGAGCGCGACCAGGCAGAAAGGGAGGCGAACAAAGAAAAAACAGAAAAGAGCGATCTTACTAGGCCCGGTGACATTTAAGAAAGCGCAAGTGCAAGGAAAAGGAAAATGGGGGAGAAGTGCAGGGGGTGGGGGGGAGTGGAAAGTGCGAAGCAGAGGAGAGGAAACATAAATAAATATTAAATCGAATAAATCATAAATAAGGGCTTTAAACCATTGTAGTGCAGCCAGCAAGTGGCAGGTGAAAGTTAGTCAGAAAGGTATATCTGATAAGTGCAGAAGAAACGTGGGAGGGGGACTGTATGGGTACAGATACAGAACCTTAGTGCAGATGGTGGCCTGGAGGCAGTGCAGGAGGGTGGCAAGGTGAGCAGATACCTGGACCCGAAAGAACAGAGGGTGGCCAGGTGCACAATCCCATGAGAAGAAACAGATCAACAGGGGAGAAGAGGGGAAAAGGCAGAGGCAAAGAGGAAGGTCTTGAGAAGTTTCCGGAACCAAAGATGTTTTTCCTCAAGTTTCAAGGTGGCCGGGAGGCTGTTCCAAAGGGAGGCACCAGCCGAAGACAGAGATCTACCCCCAGCTAGTTTTTTTGCAAAACGACTAACCCGGAGGGAGTTTGAAGTAGAGGAGCAAAGGTCTCGAGAGGGGAGGTATTTACGGAGGGATAGTTGAAGGTATTTTGGACCCAGGCCCCAGAAAGCCTTGTGGACAATGCAGAGGGTTTTAAATTTAATCCTTGCATCCACTGGGAGCCAATGAAGGGTTTTCAAGGCTGGAGAGATACGATCCCAGGGCTTGAGGCCAAGGACAAGTCTCGCAGTCCTGTTCTGGATTAGTTGTAGAGGGCGGAGAGTAGAGACAGGTAGATTTAGGAAGATGCTGTTACAGTAATCCAGTCTGGAAAGAACCAGAGCTTGAGAGACAGTGAGCTTTTGAGGGAAGGAGAGGAAAGGTAGAGTACCTCTAAGGAGGTGGAGTAAAAAGTTAGATTTTTTGGAGACATCAGAGATGTGTGCGGAGAAGGAAAGTGTAGAGTCAAAGATAACCCCAAGGTTCTTAGCCGCGCAAGTGGAGGTGGGAGGAGGGCCAAGGGAGGCCGGCCAGAGAGTGAGAGGAAAGGATGGAGATGGTGTACCAATAAGGAGCATCTCAGTCTTGTTGGCATTTAGACATAGATCATTGGCGGCACACCAATTTTGAATGGCGATTAGACAATCGGAGATGAGGGAAGGAGAGGAGGAGGCTGAAGGAAGCCTGAAAATGAGTTTGGTGTCGTCAGCATAGCAATGGAAAGTTGAGCAGAACATTGAGATGCAGTAAGCAAGAGTTGCCAGGTATTGGTTGAAAAGCCAGGGCGAGAGGATAGACCCCTGGGGAACACCACATGTGGAGAGGGAGATAGAAGATAGGAAGGACCCAAGTTGTACCTGGGAGGGTCTATCGGAGAGAAAAGAGGTCAACCAGGCCAGAGCCTGATCAGTGATGCCGAGGTTGTCACGAAGATGATAGAGTAGGGTGGTGTGGTTAACCATTTCAAACGCAGAGGATAGGTCAAGTAGGATGAGGACAGAGGGAATGTTAGAATCGAGGTTGGAGAGCAGGTTTTCACGGATGTTCAGGAGAGCAGTTTCCGTACTTCTGGCAGCTCTGAAGCCAGATTGGTGGTCACGGAGGGAGCCAACAGAGTCAGAATGGAGATTAAGCTGAGAGATGGCCAGCTTTTCCAGGAGCTTGCCCAAAAAGGGAGTAATGGAAATTGGGCGGTAGTTTGCTGGACATGACGGATCAGCAGTGGATTTCTTGAGGAGAGGATGCACAAGGGAGTGTTTAAGAGGGGTGGGGAAAGAGCCAGAGGCAAAGGAGAGGTTACAGAAAATAGCAAGGGCCGGCACAATGGTGTCAATGTGGTCCTTAATGGTTTTAGAGGAACAGGGATGGACCTTTTCCATGATGTTGCAAAAGCCGGTATCTTGGCCTCCCTAAACACCTCACCTACATCTTATACAAAACAAAGCGTCCAGGATCATCCTGAAAGTGAAATTGCGGGACCATTTTACACTTACTTTGAACGTCTTGCAATTGCTGCTGCTTGGGATAATAATCACTTTTAAGACACAGCTTCACTAGCCTTAACAAGAGGTATACCCCTATAGAACCTTCATATCTTTAGTGGCCCAAAAACTGCTTGAGACCTCTAATAAAAATAGCATCTAGGTCACCGTTGGACTGGTGCAGGCACACTCTTGCATTGCAGTTGGCACCTTGCAAATCAACAATAAGTACTAATGTTCAGTTTAAGACTGTAATGGGCCATCTGAACTTTGTAGTCAAATCCCCACCTCAACGTTGAGTTGATAGATTAATCTCCAAAACAACAAATAAACTTAATGCTTTATTGAGCCGTTTGCTCGTTTGCAATCAAAAAAGAACAGTTTTTGTAACATTATGCGATTATTCACATAATACATAACAACAAGCTGCATACTTGTTACGAATAATAACTACCCAAGTTGTCCCAGTTCACATGTGAATAGCTACCATACCTTGCATTTGTTTGTTGCAGCCTCGTATTTATAAACTAGAAATATCACAATGCGAACAAGCCAGACATGTAGGGCCCGCCACTTACTGCTCACATGACTGACCTCATTAGATAATTTAGTTATACACTTGCTGTACACACTATTTGCTGTGCTCAGCTCCATGAACAGCAAATACTACACACTGCTTAAATTCTCCTTCACTTGTGAGCAGTCGTCCGGTCCAGATTTTGGTTTGTTTTACTTGTGATGGTTTTGAGTTTATAATGGCAAACGAATAAAATGTGGGTACATTAATGCAGAGAACCAATAGCACTCGTGACTGAGATGGTATGAGAAAATATACGTTTGCTTCACAGCCATACTACTGAGCCTGTAGAAAGTGGCTCGCTAGTGGCCAGTCTTTGGCTTGAAGCCCAGCAGTGCTATGCATCCGAGGATATGGATTTGCATAGGGCTATGAGCCTGCAGACTTCTTTCTGCACGTAGCATGGTAGGTGCAGGCATGGGATTCTCCCCACACCACCACTGGGGCCAGTATTGCCTAGCTTGGGCTGGCACCATGCACCCCCATGGGGACCTCACCATCCACAAGTAAAGTCGGGCCGGGGACTTCATCACAGTGGCGGTTGGGGTTAGTGAGTTGCTGTGTGCGTGGGATGTCTGGTAAGATTGTACACCTTCCTCAGTATCTCTCTTGCTGCATTTGGCTCGCTGGTCTTCATGCTCAGTGCTTCCATGTTGGCTTTGCTGTGTGTGTGTGTGTGTGTGTGTGTGTGTGTGTGTGTGTGTGTGTTCAGAAGTGTGAACTTCATTATGTTTTGTTCCATGTTGGGTATTTTGTTTGAGGGTGGTTTCAGTGTCAGCTGATGGTGACATCCGTTAGACCACCCCCCACCAACCCCTTGTAGATCATTTGAGCTGTCGCATGCCAAGTGTGAAGAACTTCGTCATAGCCTCCAGACTCGCATCACAGAGTAAGCCCACTACTTGTTCTGGTGCATTTTTAATGTAAAAATAAAACGTCAGAATTGAAGGAGAAAAAAAATGGCGGGAATCAAAAAGACTTCTAGAACATATCAATTTTGACACAGGAGCTTTGTTTCTGCTTATTTTTCATACATGCGTGTGAATGAAGGAGGGATGTTGCATTACAGAAGTGGACAGAAGTTAAACAATATTGCCGACTTTGTTTTATAGAAATATTTTCAATCAAATAATTTGTATGCAGGCTATCATTGCGGGGCTACGCCATGCTAGGGATAACGCTGCCCCACATCGCTAGTTGTGAAATATCATAATTGCACTCCCATAGTATCTGGATGTGATCACTAACAAAACAAGAACATGTCATGTTATTTTACTATGCCCATTGTGTTAGTATATCCCCTAGGCGACCAGGATATGTCCTCCTTGGTTTTCTCGTGCACATTGACGATTGGCTCAGGTAGATGGCAGTTTCTGTAAAGTAGTGCCTTGTCAGGTGAACATTGCCAGAATGTTTTTCTATTATAAACAGGCACACCTTTTTATTGTTTGTGCATTTCGCGAATACGTGCTTTTATTATTCAAACATACACACACGTGGGTTCGTGCAGTTCAAGTTGCAAGCTACCAGCCACCCATAAAAAAGTCACTTGCCACTTCAATTCTATACATACAGAGCACACCATTGCTTACTCGCCAAGAGTGACATATCACTAGCCAGTGGCTATGTGATAGTGCGTTGGTCGCAGTTGAGTATCAAGTAACATAGGAAACCCAAAAATGTAATTGCTAATAACGTTTGACTGGCATGATGGACTTGGCTGATATTTTGCAAACGAAACGTTTTTCAAGGAGGCCGTGGCTAGTGGCTTTGAATAAACTAATGGTATAACAAAACCTTTACAAAGCCCACGAGAACATATGTATTATAAGAGAAGAGATTCACAATGACCTACAAAATGGCATTATGGGGCGACATCAACAGGAAACCGTAGAGTTAAGCTGATGAATTTCAAGGGTTTTGTTGCGTGAAATCTTTGACACTTAACAGCACCATAACTAAGGTTTTTTCATATATTATAGGGCAGCGTTAGCAAGCCTATAATTAAGTTGAGTCAAACTCCCATAGAAAACCTAAAAAAATGAATTGCTGATAACTGTTGACTCATGCGACTGATTTGGCTGAAATTCTGAAGACAATTAGGGACCCGCGGGCCCCCCTGACTGCAAAGTTTGGGAAAGATTTGTTAAAAAATAAAAAGTTGCGAACTACTTGCCATTAATTTTCCCTTAGAGATAAATGGTCAATTTCTGCCGGACCACACAGCCGAAACCGCTGGACAGATTTGGACCAGGGCTGAAACAGCTTGGGCATGAAGCGTTGACTCGAGGCCATTTTGTGGTTTTCGGATTAATCCGTGCATTAGTTTTATAAATATTTGATGGAGAAGCAGCTGCCCCCTTCCTCCCCACCAAAAATAGTTATATCTGCCATGGTGCATTGAAATGAAAAAGCTTGAATCTTTTTTTTTCTCTCGATGCGATAGATAGCCGTGGCTATAGCTGAGGATATAGGAAAATGGAACGCAGGAGAAAAAAAGCCATTTGCAGGTCAAGGGCTGAGACACAATTCTCAAAAACAAACTCCTCTCCTTCAATCTATCCGCACTCTATCAGCAACATGGCCTGAAGGGGGCTTGCGCCAGCCTCGCTTTGAAGCTAAGCAGGGTCGTTCTCGGTTACTGCACAGATGGGAGACGGTCCACAGTTCTGGATGCTGTATATTTTCTTAGTTTTAAATATCTCATAACTGTGAGACAGGCATGGTATCAAGAGAGACACAGACTCAAAAGTAACAGTTTGAAAACCTTTATCATCACACTCTGGGGTTGGTGTAATGCCTATCTGGGCCAAACTCTATGGGGGCTGTTCCTTCAACTGGTGTTTCTAAGGGCCGTCTATGTCCTTAAACCCAAAACTGAAGTTTCTGTGTCCAAACCTATGCTTGCCCTCACTCTTAAACCAAATGTGATATGGGGTCGGTCTGCTTGAAGGAAAAATGGTGATTCAAAAGGCAATGTAAACCACGTCTGGTTTCAGGTAGTCTTACCAATAGGTGTAGTTCTGCCAGTTCAAAATAGTTAAACTCAAAAGGGTTGCCCTTGGAACCTCTCATGTAGGGTTCTTGCAGCATGTCAATAGAGTTCACAATGTCTCTGCGTCTCTTGGGGTTCCCTTCCCCAAGCTTCTGTCCTTCCATTTCCAAACAAAAAAAACAAAGTTACTGTTAGGCCGCTCAGGTTTCCCTTCCCCAAGCCTATGCCCCTCCTCACAAAGTTAAACCATGTCTCTTGCGGGCCTCTTAGGGTTGCCTAGGTCCCTCCTCATGAAGTTAAACAATGTCTCTTGTGGGCCTCTTAGGGTTGCCTAGGTCCCTCCTCATGAAGTTCAACAATGTCTCTTGTGGACCTTTTAGGATTCCCTTCCCCAAGCCTAGGCCCCTCTGGTCTCAAACAAACAAGTTCCTCTTGTCAAGATGTACCTTTAACTGTACAGTTCTTTCATGGGGGTAGCATCAGAGCCTTTCAAAATCGCTGGGTTATTTGCTCCTCCCAGGCGCGACCACTCTGACCTCTAACCCCTCTCCTTATTCTCTGACACCTTTTCCTCTTCTGTGTCTTTCACTCTACCCTTTTCCACTTTCCTGTGCTACCGGCACACCTTCTTTCTGTCGAGCACACATACACCTTCTTTCCACCTTTCTCTGCCTCTTGCACACTTCTCTTTACTTTTCACTGTGCTCTCTTGCACCTTCAATTTCTCACTGTGCTCTCTTGCACCTTCATTTGCCCTTTCACGTGCCTCTTGCACTTTCTGTATTTCTTTCAGGTCGCTTGCACCCTCTTTCTCACTTTTGGGTTGCTTGCACCCTCTCTTGATTCCCGTTTTTCTTCTCACTGTCTCTTTGCTGTCTCTCTCGGTTTCGGGTCACTTGCATCCCTCTCCTTACTTCCGGGTCTCTCTTGCACCAACTCTTGGCTGTTTCTGCACCTCTAGCGCACCTTTTCTGTCATTCCTCTTTGCTTTCTTTCACCGCTTTCCAGCTTTCACTTGCTTCTCTTTGCCTTTACCTTTCTCTTGCTTCGCTTTGCTTTTAACTTTCTCTTGCTTCACTTTGCTTTCTTTCACTGCTTTTGCTTGCTTTCGCTCACCGGGCTCTTCTTTCAGCAACGCTCCTGCTCCAGCCACCTGCATGCTACTGAGCTTCTCTCTGTTTCATGAAACTCACCAACAGTAGCGTGGCACTAGAAAGCAGGTCAAATGGGTTTGGGGAGGGGTCAGGGTCTCACCACCTGCCCCTCAGACACTCTTGGGACCAACACACATCCCAAAAAACAAACATTTTCCTGAACACCCCCAGCAGGAGACAGGCTGCCTCGCTCTGGCTCCCTGGAGACACGGCTCACAAGCCACGCTGCAGCCCCTCACAAACACAGGGCCAACGTCTGAGCATGCTATTCTCCTCTGGATCCTCCAGGCCTCTCTTCGTGCAGCTCCCTGCTCCTTGGCTCCTTTGGCCCAGTCAGCATCCCCAGCTCGCTCTGCTGTTTGTCAAGTAGTGGAGTTGGTAGTGAGTGGTCATTGTTAAATGCTAGACCATGCCTCATCTCTATTAGTGGGACAACCTAATGTTAGTTGGTAGCAGTCTTCGCTCTGTTTCTCAAAGTGTTTCTCATAGGTAATCCTCGCTACTCTCTGTCACTTCTTCTTCTTTCCAGTATTAGTTGGAAATGGGGAGGGGGAGTTGAATTGGGATTGGAGGTTAGATCTATTTACTGGAATATTATTAGGGGATCGACAGGGGGGATCGGGAAATCATCTAGCCTTGTTGTTATTTCATAGGATGGCTTCCCCTTTTGTTAGAGTATTTCATATCCCTGATCTGTTATACAATCATGGGTCTTGATGATATTCCCTGTGGTCTAAATTGGTAGAAGATGAATGGATATTAATATCGTGTCTGTCTTATTTGGTTTTTCTTCTCACCCAATTTTAGGTTATTAACTCTTTACGCTTCCCTCTTGGGTCTTCGATAATTGGTCTTTATTGGGGACATTGAGATCTGGATCAGGGATGAGGGAATCAGCATATCCCATAAAGGCTTCCGGAACTTCCGCTCCTTCCCTTTGCCGTCTCGTAGGGATACCACATCTCGCCCGTGGATACCTAACTCCCAATCCCCAAGGACCCTCGATCCAGGTGATCCTCCCCTGCTTGTCGAGCCCCAGGTTCTGGATCCAACAGTGATGTCCGTCCCCTGGCCACCTGAGAAGATGATCCGGGGGGGAATAGGAGTGAGATTACCCTCGGGTTTGTCACATAACACACTAAGAAAACACACTGCATCCGCGTTTTTTTTAATTTATATTTTTAACCATGCTACTTTCAGTCCTTGCATCGAGCTTTCTTGAGGCCCACATGAAAAGAGCTTCAATCTCTGGGTAAACTGTGAATACATGGAGAATAAAAAATCTAGCTGGCACGTGCGAGGCAAACTAGAATAACCTTTTGTGTGTATATATGTCTATATATATATATATATATATATATAACTAAAAAAAACTTTAAGGGAACGTTATGGTTAAGTTGCACTACTGAAAACCTGTGAAATTCACAAAAAAAAACTTTATAACCGTGACATTATGGTTTGAGGTAAAACCGAAAAACCCCTGAAATTCGCCAGTTATGGTAGGCTAAGCAACCATAACTGGCTGCACCACTGTGCACTGCTAACACTAACACCAGCTAAGCAACCAGCTAAGCAACCATAACTCGCGCCACCACCGTGCACTACTAATACTAAACTATAAAGTCTTTTTTTGTGAATTTCACAGGTTTTCAGTAGTGCAACTTAACCGTAACGTCCCCTTAACAACGTTTTCTTTTAGGGAATTTTACGGGTTTTTAGTAGGGCAACGTAACCATAACGTCCCTTTAGCAAGGGTCTTTTGCTAAACCGTATACACCTTGCGAAGAATGCCACATGACAATATGCTGGCGTACAGCACGGTGACATGTCCCAGAATCAGTACACACTTAAGAGTAAGATCTATGCCTCGTGTACAGTGTGGAAATAGATTTTATATTGATGTAGGACCGTCCACCTTAAACTTTCCCTTACAAAACGCCAATACGTATTGATATGCAGTGATTACCAATGCACTACACATTATATATCTTTAGCAAAAGTTGTACTTATCCGAAAATGACATCAGCTAAAGCCACCCCTCCTCCCCAAGAAACAGCAGCACTGCTGTAATGAAGAAGCATGAGAAACAGTGCTGCTACCTTGCAAATAACAAATCCACAAAATGTGTCGCCGTACATGTACCGACACATATTACTGTGTGTTGCCTCTTTGCTCATTGCCGTTTGCAAATTGCCTTATTACCTGCCGTTCCAAAAAATAAAGCCACCCGTAAACAAAGTAAATAATGCGGTAATAGCGACCTTTCACAGTGTAAATAAATAAAAAAAATAAAAAATTGCATACACTCCAAGTACTGCATATTTCTCAGTAAAATTATGGGTTCTTGGTGAAAGCAGCCGCTTTGTTTCCACGGTGATTTCCAAGAAGGTGCCATGACCTTGAGCCTACAGCACCATAAATGATGTGATGTTGCTCCGAATAGCAAGTTCATCGTACGGGCAAAGCCGGCTTAGCGTGTCATCCCACATAATTGTTATGGACAGGCAACTGCTCACGAGCAGTTGTATTTGCAGTCTGAAAAAGCCCTCACTCGGCATCTGGAAACCATGGCACGGACAGTACGGCAAGATGTACCTGGGCGGGAAACGTAACAGAAAATACGTGTCAATAACCAACCTCTACCAAAAAATTTCAAAAAAGACACAAAAAATGTGCAAAGTAATACACAAATATAAGTGGTCAAACATGACATTTTAGTGAAATGTTACTATTGACCATGTGTAACTATAGTAACAGTCTACAAACACTGAGATTCTGCATGCGCCGTAAGATTAAAAAAAATGGCAACTACACAGGAAGACTATAATTCAGTTCTGAAAGGAAAATGAATGGACAAATAAAAAAATGACGTTTCGTGATTTCAAAGAAGACCAAAAGAACATGCAAACTGATACACAAAGCTATATGGGCAAACATAACGTTTCAAACAAGAAATATTAATGCTAAAAAAGGATGAGAGTAGTTATACTCTACAAATGGGGAACCTGTGCACTGTGCAATGTTACAGGAGAAAAGTAGCAGCGCAGAAAGATAATAAGTTAGTTATATTGGCACAATTATATTGTCGGTAATGTAAAAATAAAACGCGGGTTGCTGAAAAGTGGGCAAAAGTAAACTTACATAATATTTACTGCCTCGATTCTTTTTGTGCAAGCCAGACACCAATGTATTCGCAGCGAAGAATTTTCGTGGACTGATATTGCATGTCCCTTACAAACTTTTTAAAACATAACCTTATCAATTGCAATTTTTTTCGACCCTTTCATTCCTTGAATTTCTTTTAAGTTTTCCCTTTCGCTCAAGGCGAAAAAACAATTGCCCCTTTTACATTCAGTCGGATGCATGGGCGTATTGAGCGTCCAACCAAAAAAAGCAACTCGTGACCTTCACTCAGAAGGCAAATACATTGTTACTTTGCAACAACATATTGAAATTCAATTATGAGAACCGCTACTCCCATACACCTCCCAGAATCGATGTTTCCAGCAAACAGTGCAGATGGTGGCCTTAGTTTTCAAAACTTAGGACGCCAGTCTGACGGCAATATTGTTTCAAAAACATTTTAACCCACACGCACTAATTGGTACTGGTACAGTGAGCACGAACTTCCATTTAAACGTATGACTTTGGTGACAAGAAAACTCCACTTTTCAGTTTGTGCTCCAACATCCCATCTCACCCCCGTCAAAGGTTACCTTCTGAAATAGTATTACATAAGTGTGACAAGTGCAATGCTGTCTTGTTTTGTATGTGTTTCTGGCGATGTCGGCGTACACCAAAACATGAATAAAAGATAGCGGGGACACTGAAAAAAGCTGACGTACTTCACGCTGTTCCACAACCAATCAGGGAAAGCGCCAGATGTGGGCGGGCACAAACTTTTTCCCCCATTAAGTCTAAGGGGAAAAGAGACGTTTTGAGAACCCCCTTCCCTTATAACTCCCCCCCTGCACCAAACATCACCAAACTTTGCAAGAAAATTCAGAGTGCCCCCATATACTTTCTTTGCAAAGTTTGGTGAGGATTTGTCCAGGGGGAGCGGAGTTATAGGCCACCCAAAAAGTGCTCTTCCTAAGGAAACGGCAACTTAACCATAACTACACAGCCACTACCGTGGCTGTGTAATATTTCTGAGGCTTGTGGATCTGCTTAGAATCACATGCTCTGCATAGGCCGACATCTAGTGGAAGCAGCAGTTTTGGACATGAAGCTTTCGAAATTCGAAAAAGGGATGTCGACAGGGCGTGGCTGTAGTATCCTGTATTCATTATCCCTCATGCGTTGAGGTGCCTGAGATGATTTTTTTCCCTCCATTGTGGCAAGTTATTTCACGGAGTCCATATCTTGAGCTACTTTAAGAGTTAAACTGATCCAAACCTCTTCTGTCGATTGCCTTCGATGCACTAATTCGACTGCTGTTACCCCGAAACATCTCGATGGCTGATCCTGGCTTCCGAGACGACGTTCTGTTCCGATGACGGGCTTTGGCCTACTCTGGGCTTCGGCCTACTCTGGGCTTCGGCCTAACCAGTAGGGCGAGTGGGGGGGGCGGGACTGATCCTTCATTATTAAATAATGCATACCCCCATTTCCTGCCTCCTACTACCTTTGTCCTGCTGCCTCTGTGTCCACCTTCCACTATGGAGCGCACCCCCTTTAAGTTATGTCCCAAGTGCAACATACAATTTGTGTGGGTCGACAAACACAGTTTGCAACCACTGCCTTCCACGTGACCACCTTGAATCCCGTTGCACGGGGTGCAAGCTCTATAGGCTCAAACCCCTAAAGGAGCGCCGGACCTAGTGGCTGGCAGCATACACCATGTCGGTGGAGTCAGAACAGCCGCCGGGATATTGGAGTCGGACCACGAAAGGCCGAGGCAGCCGAGACTCCGATTCAGAGCTCGAAGACACTACCGTGTAACAATCTAGTTCCCACATGCCTGTCCCAAGCCTCGAAGGGCAGTCGCAGTGTGCTGCTATGAGGAAGGCCTTTGTTGACACCAGTGTACATGTACATACTTCCTCCCATAAACACATACCCCCTAGCCATCCCTTGATGGGTCTGTTGAGGGAGGGCCGCATGCCCTCGCTTGGCGACTCTTGACCCACCGACTTAACCCCAACCGAGTCCGCTGTGGTTCCGCCTACGTGCTTAACACAAAGTGATCATGCAGACACTCCAGCGAAGGGCGCGCATAAACACTGTTCGATGGCTGAGGCGGAGACGCAGAAACAGCAGCTGAAGAAGCATAAATTGCATTCTCGCCCAGAAAAAAAACACTGCAATGACCTTCTGCTCAGGGTAAACAAGCCTCTTAGGCCTGTAGACACTGAGGATGTATCCTCACCCCTGTCTTCTGCCCTCAACAAAAAGCACCTTTGGGAGAGCTTTGAAGACACCCCTGGAGCGGATTGCCCAGTAGTAACACCTCCTGTGGCCCCAAAGGTCACTCCGGAGTCCCCAAGATCCATCCTGTCTTCTGTACCCAACCACAGTTTGAGGACACCATGGGTCAATTTAATCTTTGTGGACTTCATGAGTAAGCTGCCCACTACCTCACTCAAGGCCTGCTGAGCAGCCTCCTATGCCACCCCCAATGTCGGCAACACCCTCTCTCCCTGCCCTAGCCCTGCCACCTGGGGAGTCTTCACAAGGATCTCTTTATGGGGACATGCAGTAGCTGACCCAGGGCATGTGGGAGGATATTCACGGTCACCCCGGCCAAGACGGTGAGAACACCTACTTTCACGACAAGGATGACCCACACCTAATCTTTGTCGACCCTGTGGACCCCTCCGTGGTTGAGGGCGGTCACTTTTCTCCCATTGCAGACCAACCTCTCTACAATAAGCTGCTGAAAAAGGCTGCTCACCATTTTGGCATCAAACTGCGAAATCCAGTCCCACAGGGACTGACTTTGAAGATATTCTCAACAAGAAAAAAGCCTGTTAGCCAGGCTATTCCACTCCTAGAGGCCATTAAGAAAAGGTGCTATCCATCCCTCTCTACCCCCTCTCCTACGATTGTGGTTATCCCACAGGCCCTCTCTTTCATATCCCCTCTAGATTAGGGGTCACGTCAAGCCAGATTCACTGGTGGTGACCACTACCAGAAAGAGAGCTGGTTTTCCACTATCAAACTCCGAGCCACCTCCCAACAAGGAGTGCAAGAGACTGTATACACTAGGTAAGCGTATCGCAACCTCTGCTGTGTACCTCAACCGAATAGCAAACAACACCACCTTGCTTGCCAGCTACAGCAGCACACATTGGGATTAGGTCTCCCCGCATTTGGACTCCATACTGGAACCGGCACGCTCCCACCTTCTTGAAACCGCCACCAAGGGTACACCGGTCTTGCAAAACATCCTGAACAATGTCTTGGATTCTGCAGACCCCTCAGGAAGGGTCATTGCAGAGGATACTCTCCTGAAAAGACATTCCTAGCTTAGAGACTCAGGATTTAAGCCAGAGACACAGGTGGCCTTGATTAACATGCCCATCGAGGAGGGTCTCCTCTTTAGAACAGCTGTTGACAACCAGCTGGAGACAGCGAAAAAGGAGCATGAAACAATCAAGACACTTGGTCTGATTTCCAACAGGCCCTTTGTTTTGTGTGGAGCATTCAACATATGCCACAACTTTCGAGCACAAGGCTCAGGAAAACAAGGCCAAGCCAGAGGAAGCACGTCTGGTGCCTCCTTTTACAGCCCAGATTTTCAGACGTCCTACCAGTACCTCACCACGGAAAAGGATGAGGCAGGGCTTCAGCCTCTAGGGGCGCAGCAGCCCCTGTCTCCAGATGGACCAATCCATGTTCCCTTCCATGCATCCCCAGTCGGGGCTTGCAATAACACTCTTCGCCCAGCAATGGGATGGAATAACATCAGACCGCTGGGTCCTTCATACAGTGGCCAAAGGATACTCGGTGAAGTTCCTCGAATCACCTCACCACCATCCACTGCGTGCAGAACGAATATCCTCCGAACGCCTACACATCCTCAAGGAGGAGATCCAAATCCTACTACAGAAAGGAGCCATCGCGCTGGTGCCCTTCATGGAACAAAATCCAGATATGTATTCAATGTACTTCCTTGTTCCAAAGAAAGATCTAACAATACACCCGGTGCTGAACCTGTGCCCTGCAAACACGTATGTGAAACCCCAAAAATTCAGGATGACCACGCTGCAGGAAGTTATCCCACTATTGAAAATAGGGGATTACATGGTAACACTGCACATGAAAGATGTATACTTTCATATTTCAGTGTTGCCAGTGCTAAAAAAATACCTCTGATTCAAATTAGAAAGCGAGCACTAACAATTCAAAGTACTACCATTTGGCATTGCATCAGCCCCCAGGGTATTCACGAAGGTCCTAGCAGTGGTGGCCGCCCACGTGCAAAGGCAGTCCATTCCAGTGTACCCTTACTTAGACGACTGGCTAATTACTGGGCACTCTCCCCAGAGGTGCCTTCCAAACACGCAGCAAACAATCAATCTGCTGTTTCAATTGGGCTTTTCCATAAATGAAAAGAAGTCAAGTGCCCAGCCAAGTAAAGCAATTTCTGGGGGCACTAATCAAAACGGATGTCGGTCTAGTCTACCCCCCGAAAGAGAGGGTGAAAAACATGCTGTTTCAAACACCTCAGTATGCAGCCGGTCGTCGGGTGACGATACGAAAGGCGATGCGCCTGCTGGGAATGATGGCTTCCTGCATCTACCTATTGCCTCACGCCAGGCTGCGCGTCCGTCCAATGCAAGAGAGGCTAACGAAACAGTGGTCGCAAGCAAGCGGTTGTGGGACGATCTAGTGGTGGTTTTGCAACCTCTGGTTCAAAGGCTACAGTGGTGGAACAGAGACCATCTACTAAAGGGTCTGCTTTTCCACACACCAGTGATCGAGGCCACTCTGGCAACAGACGCATCTATGACTAGGTGGGTGCTCACTTCCTGTATCACACTGCTCATGGCCTGTGGACAGAGGTGCTAACCAAGAAGCACATCAACATTCTGGAACTACTAGCGATTCTCAAAGCAAGGAGTGGATGAGTAAATGGGGTTTGGTGACACAGCAGGAGGGGTTCCAATATCTTGGGGTGCGAATTAAAAAGCGGGCTGAAGACCTGTTCAAGAATAACTATCTCCCGCTGTGGGGTAGGATATGGGCAGACATGGGGCGGTGGGAGAGACTCAGGCTCTCGTGGATGGCGCAATTAAACTGTATGAAGATGACAATCCTCCCTATGCCGCTTTTCCTTTTTCAAAAGATCCCCACAGTGGTCGCAGCCCAGTTTCTGGCGAGCGCCCAGAGAGCCCTTTTGTGTTTCCTGTGGGTGGGATCCAGGTCCAGGGTAGCTTACAGAACACTGGTGATGCCGAAGAAAGGGGGGGAGAGTAAGGAAAAGGGGGCTGTGATTCCTTGATCTGGGGACCTACTATAAGTCGTCCCAGCTGAGAATAATGGTAGACCCGAACACGAAAAAACAATTGGGGCTCTTGGATAATAGGCGAGTACTGGAACACCCAGTTCTGGCGGTGTTCTGATCTATCTGGCGGGAGGGGGGGCTCTACCCGCTGGCTGTCGACATGGCCTTCACCCCTTAGCTGCATCTGGGCACCAACACTGCGAAACACCATCCTAGACCCTGACCGGTTCCTGTCATGGTATGAGGCAGGACTGTCTAGGGTGAGGCAGGACTGTCTAGGGCGGGGCAGTTATTGGAGGAAGGCAAGTTCATGTCCTTGATGCGCTTGGAGGAAATCCTGGGGATAAAGGGCCCGTTGCCTTTCAGGTACTTGCAGCTGAAGGGGGTGTTGCTGAAGCCGACCTGGGGAGCGAACCTATGCAGGGAACTCACTCCATTTGAGAAGATACTGCTGCAGGGACACTAAAAGGATGGCTATCCCGGATATAAGGGGAGTTGGGAAGGGGTGAACCAGTGGGCATATTGGCAACACGGGTAAAATGGGCTAAGAACTTGGAGATTGACCTAACTGATCAAGTATCGGGTGCAATATGCAGGGAGGGGGGGGTTAAAGACATCCAATCTGTCCCTGCAATATCGAATGCAGGCATTCAAACTCATAAATAGGTGGCATTATGCACCGTCAGCCATAGCGAAAATGTAAATGGGGGTGGACACACGCTGTTGGCGATGAAGATGGGCAAACAGTGATTACTATCACATGTGGTGGAGCTGTTCTCATATTCAGCGTTAGTGGGAGAATGTGTTGGGATGGCTGAAGGACCTGTATGGGGTAAACGGGCCAATGGAACCATGCCTGATGTTTGGGGGGAGGGAGAGGGAGGAACACGGGGGAGGAGGGTCATATGATACAAACTCTATTGGTCGCAGCAAGGAGTTGTGTAGCACAACATTTGAAAAGGAGGACGGTGCCTGAGGAAAGGGAGTGGGTACAGAAGGCGAAAGGCATTTACGATATGGAGTATTTGACACACCTTCTGGACGAAACACTGATCGACATTGAAGGGATGTGACTGCCTTTCTTCAGCAAATATGGCCGATAACCTGTTCTGGGAAAATACTGGGGGGATTGGAAGCTACCACTAGTTGTGGCCAAGGAGCGCTGGGATATGTTGACAATGCTTGCAGGGGTGGTAATGCTATATCTGGCTGTAGTGGTGAACAACTGCTAGTGCGTGCTTTTTGGCAGTGGTAGTGATCTGTTATCAATTAGATCTCATCTCCTCCAAGCTACGTGCGTATTTGGTGACTATGTGGGATGAGGAAACAGAATGATGTGTAACGAACACCACCGTGAGGGACATCTAAGCTCTAGAAGTGCTCCCTTTTGTGCCTGTTGAGCGTCTCTGCCGTGTGGACGGGAGACAGCTCTGAGTCGGCATCATCAGCTTACCTGCGTTCGCTCGTAGCTGCTGCTCGCCGTGGAGATGGCGGTGTCTGTAGCTACGCGCACGCGTGTGGATTATTTGATGTTGCGTAGTCCGTGTCGGTGCGACTGGACATCATGCGCGCACGATCAGTGTAGTTGTTGGCTTGGGTGGGGGAATAATGTCTGGGCCCGCTACGTGGGTCCATGGGAATATTTCTATATTTCAACAGTGTGGACTGTCTTAGTTGACTACTTATCGTATGATAAACATTCTATTTACACATATTGGTGTGGGCGTTGCCCCCTACTAAGACGTAACCAGCATTTCATATTTAATGACACATCGTGTGCTTCTTTACGTGATCGAAGACCATTATTACTGTTTGGCATATGACACTTGCAGTGCTTATTGGCATCACCAAGCTGTGAGGCATGGTAGAAAACATATTAGAACCAGCATGTTAGAAGAACAATAGAACGCCAGCGGTCACGTTCCATTTGGAGTTTTTTTTTTGTCTTGCGTTACAGATAACTTAAAAGATTCCACTCAATGGACACATTTAAACCGTGTTTTACCGTATCTAGACGGTGTATCCATTTTTGCTCTAATTTTCTTAATTCTAAATCTCTGTCTCCCCCTCTTGCTTTAGCGTCAATAGTTTAGATCACACACCATCTTAGTTCTGTGTGTTTATGTTGCTTTTTGACAAAGTGGGCCACCATTGGTTTATCCTCTATTGTGTTTTTCAGGCAGGACCTGGGCTCGCAAATCCTTTGCCTCACTTCGTGTTTACTTTTATCTAAGTATAATAGGTTGCATGGGCATTTAATCATGTAAACACTCCATTTGGTCAGGCAATTTGAAAAAGTTCTGTGCTTCCATTTAGTGCCGTTCAGGGATACCTCTTTCTGATCTTGTGTCAGGTGGCAAACTGAACACTTTCCACAACGGTAGTGTCCGACTACGGATGGGAGATGCCAGAGAGTAGTTTGGGCTGTTGTTTTAGGGTTATCTGTAGGATACGTGTGTACCAAATGGTCGTTGAGGTTTCTACTTCTTTTGAAAGCGAACCGTGGCGTTGCTGGTGAAAAGGTGTCTGTTTGTAACAAATGCCAGTTTGTCAGGATCGTCTTTCTGAGTACATTACTGACTGGTGAGAAAGTGGTGACGCAATTCATCTTGTCTCTATGCTCTACTCTCGTCTGTTTGGTCAGGCAATCTGTTCTGTTCGTGTTTCTCGCCGTTTTCCGTGCTTTTCTGATAATTGCTGCTGGGTAACCCCTAGTTTTCAGGCGGTTTTCTAGGTCTTTCCCATAGCGGTCATGGTAAAGAGGAGCAATTCCTTCTTATTCTCAGGAACTGCCCAAAAGGGAGGTTTTCTTTGAGGGCTTGTGGGTGGAAACTGGAGAATTTCAATAATGTGTTTTTGTCCATGGGTTTTCGATATACAGTAGTTGTGATTGTCCCGTCCTCTGCTCTGAGGATGTTGAGGTCTAGGAAGGCCAATTTAATGGTGTCATAGTGCATTGTGAACTTGATACAGGGGTCCACATTGTTAAGCCATGTGTGAAATTGCTGTAATTCCGGGACGCTGCCTTTCCAAATGGTAAAGATGTCGTCTATGTACCTCACCCATCCGACTAACTTGTTCTTCTATTGGTTGGTGTCACTGTATATGATAAGATTCTCTAGATTGTCCATGTAGAGATTTACGATATCTGGCGCGAATGTCGATCCCATGCTCGTCCCTCTGATCTGCTGGTAGAATTGTCCTTGGTATATAAAGTAATTCTCTGTGAGAGCCAGGCAGATGCATTCTTGATTGAATGAGGTAGGTGTGGATACTTCTGTCTGCTTGTCCAAGTAGTCTTTCAGTACGTTGATACATTCCATTTGTGGTATACTTGTGTATAACGCCTCGACATCAAACGTGACAAGTATATCCTGTTGTGAAGTAAGGATGTTGTTCAGGTGGTGAATCATGGCTGTTGTATCCTGGATGAAGGATCTCATTTTTCTAACACATAGTATGAGGAATACATCTGTGTATATGGACAGGGGCTCCAGAATTGACCCTATGGCTGAAACTATAGGTCTCCCTGGTGATTTTGTGACGTTTTTATGGATTTTCGGGATGCAATAGAATGCTGGTATGACTGGGTGTTCTTTGGTGAGGAATGCTTTTTCATCCTCATCTATCCATCCTTGTGTGTTGGCGTAGAGCATGAGGCTTTTGATTTCTTCAGCAAGACGCGTTGTCGGATTGTTGTCCAGTTTTTTGTAATAACATGTATTGCTAAGTTGTCTGGTGGTTTCTTCCTCATATAGTTCTTTACCCCAGAGGACTATGCCGCCTCCTTTGTCTGCAGGTTTCACTAGAAAAAGGTTGTTAGTTTCAAGGTTCTTTAAGGCTTTTCTTTCTGTATGTGTAAGATTGTCTCTATAATGGTTTCCGGTCTTGAAAATGTTGTCCACTTCTCTCAGAATTCTGTTCTCAAAAGTTATTATCTCTGGACATATCATTGACGTGAGGGGCGTGAAGGTGGATTTTGGTTTCAAACCTGTCATGGAGGGGTCTTGGTCTTTAACTTGGTCCCTTGTGGAGTCTTGGAAGAAGTACCGTAGCTGAATCAATCGAAAGAACTTTCTTACTTCGGTGGTGAAGCGATCTGCTTTGTTTTTCGGGACAAAGCTTAGTCCTTTGCTGAGAACTTCTGTGTCTTCTGGGGTCAGGCTGTACTTGCTTAAATTGAGAATTGGGATCACCAAGTTTGTTGGGTCCACTGTTGTGTCTGCCTCCCGTGGTAGCCTTGTTGTCTCGGTCTGCCCTGTTTGCCTCGCCCTTGAAAAAATTGTTGTTGTTCTCTTGGTTTTGTCGATGTTGAAGCGCCTCTCGGTGGTGACCCTGACCCGCTACTGTTGGACGAGTTTGAAAAAGATACGAATTTCCTCGATGGTCTTCCGTCTGTCCTGTTGGTGTTGCTACTGTTCTGTTGTTGATAGAAACCTGGGACTAGATAGGGGTATGTCCGTTCCTCTCTGTAATTTTGAATGTCCTTTTTGAGTTTCCACATTTTTTTATCGAGTGTGAACTCCTTGAATTTTTTTATTTCTTCCTCTATTTGTTCCAACTGTTTCTTGATATCTGGGATGATGGAATCTGTTTTGATCTTATCTCCCAATTGTTTCAGCTCTTCGGTCTGCTTCTTCACTTCTTCTTCCGCTGTTTCTATTATTGGGAGGACCCAGTCTTTGGAGCATTTGTTGCCCACTCCGCTGAAATAGATCTGAATGCTTTACATAAGCAAGCACTGTGACTATGAAGACTGAGGAGGAGGCAATGGTTTGTACACATGCCATCAAACAGCACTTAACAGTTGTACTTCCCACATCAACAGCGGCACGTCACATCATGCACTGTTAATGTCCTTTGCAACAAACATGCTGCCAGCAGTTGGTAGATGTTAAAGCAAGACCTTCATATTGCAAGTTTATTCATTGATAACATTGTTATTCATTCAGTGAGCTAAGCTTTGAAAATTATGGCCTGGCATGGATCCAGAATAGCTCCTGCAAATCGACTCAAATATTACACTCATACAGTTGGTGTTGCTACATTATGTTCTTGACCTGATCCTTGCTATTTGATGGTTTCAGGCCGACTTGAGATGGTGACGGTTGTCCTTGCTGTTGTCTTTTGATTACTGATTTTCTCTTATTGTTATTTTATAGCTCACGTGCCCCCCCCAATCATTCGCTTCTGCTTGATATTAGCTGTAGATTCTATGTTTGCTGACCACATGAATTTCTTCAGTTTCCTGTCTTTCAGCAAGTGTATTCATAGAGGTGAGAATGTATGCCCTTGTAACTGCATATTTTTGTTAGTCATCTACTTTGCCTATCCCTCACTACACTTAATAGCCATTAGCTCAGAGGATGTTTATTGTGCTCCAAGATCAGTTCAGACTAATCATTCTGTTAAATCAAGTGCTGCTGTCATGTCTTGCTCGCAGTACCCTTTACAGTTCAAATGAAAGAGCACACATGGGAGAGGACACGGACAGGAGGTTACATTAACAGCGTTGGAGATGACGGAAGTAGATATTATTACATTTTAATAATAGTCTAGTAAAGAGAAGTTAAATACATCCCCTTGAAGTACTTTAAATACTGAGGCTTGTCCAAGAACGTTCAGTGTGTACTTGCATGTTTCACAGCTTCAAATTGCATTGACACACTTATTGTGAAATTAAGACGCTTGCGAACTCTGGGTTTCTATATGAAGTAATTACATTGGTTCTGCTTTGATATACTTTTGCTGCCTTGATGGAGAGCTTCACAAAAAAACATGTTCCCATTTTGTGTCCGTTTGCTTTTGGTTTCACACAAGTCTCTTCCCCATTATGAAGAGGCCAGTTTAACTCTGAACCAGACGATGGTTTGCTAAGCTGCCTAATGTGTGTTCCTGGGAGAATAACCTCTCGCAGTTAAAGGTTGAAGTTGGTAGAGTCCACGAAAGAACGATGACATTTATCGAATCTATTAAGTGTTGAAAGTCGGGAGCAAATACAACGAAAGCGTAAGGTTTTAAAGTATTCAAAAACAGTGAAAGTTAATGATGAATAATCAATACAGTCGATGGTTAAGAAAAATGCAATTTCTGGAATCCTTCCTCCCCCATATATCTGAGAGGATGCAATATCTGATTCCATGCCTACCCTCTACCTCATGAATGGCAGCTTGTGTGCCCCCATATTTTCTCTTCTGAGTCCACAGACGCACTGTACCTTAGAACCAAACTGTGGTGAAAACAAATGGAAAGTAGCAGGAGCTTTTAGCTTTCTTTGAATCTCCCAGAGTCAAATTTCAGGCAGGTCACTGTGTTTGTATGGGCTTCTAGGCCCTTTCCTTTGTCATTCGGCAACCATAGACTAAATGTTTTACAACTGGGATTTTATGGCAGCAATTTACAGTAATTCAAATTACAAGTCTTTGCTGTTTAGTTTGTTTATTTGTAGAGCGCAACCGAGGCACCTGGGCACTATTGATACATGTTACAAGATCAAACAGACAGAAAGGAGTACAACATATAGGTTACATACAGAAATATTTAGTTATACATCGGTCAACAGTAAGATACATCATATAATGATTACATCAGTAGACCGTAGAGAGTGGGCAAAGTTATAAATCTAGAATTACATATGTACATTGGATGGTAATTACATGCAATAGGCCTAGCTGTTTATGCAGCAAGTTAAAGGTCTTGCTCATGAAGCCAGGTTTTTACCTTTTTCTGGAAGAAGAGGAATGCTGGTTCCTCCCTCAGTGAGACTGGGAGTGCATTCCATTTCTTAGCTGCGAGGACTGGGAAGCTGGCCCTTCCTGTCCGTTGTTTAAAGCGTGGAATGGTGACGCAGTGCGATTGGGCTCATCTAGTGGGCCGTGAAGTCGATTGTCGGGAAATAGTCTTGAAGAGGTATATGGGAGCTTTGTTAGCTAAACACTTATGGGTGAAGGACAGTGTTTTGAGGTCAATTCTTTGCTTAATATTAAGCCATTTGATAGCATGTCTAGTAGCAGAAATATGTTGATTTGTGGGAATGTTTAGGGCTGCTCTGATGGCATTATTTTGCATAACTTGCATTTTGTTGAGTTTATGTTGAGAGAGGTACCCAGATAAAGTGCATTGCAATAATCGAGCTTGGATAGCACTAGTGCTTTGGTTAGTGTGCTGCAATTGGATGTTGACAAGTAAGGGCGGCAAGCCGTAATGAGCTTGCAGGTATGTGCTGTGGCCGATGCCAAGGCGTTAGTTTGTCTCTTTAGCGTTAGTACGGAATCAATGTATATTCCTAGTGTTTTCACAGCGTTGGCAACTTTATTTACGTTTCCATCAGTATTGAAGGAGGTGAATATTGCTCCCAGTTTGTTCAGGTTGGCTGAGGACCTTGGGACAAGCAGCTCTGTCTACTCATCATTAAGGCAGAGTCCATGCTTTGCCATCCTTGCTTGTATAATGAGGTAAATGTCATGCTGGTCTTACTGTCTGTAGTGTCATCGCCAGTGATAGGGATGAGTATCTGGGTGTCTTCCGCATAGTTTGTATATGTAACTCCCAGATAGTCAAGTTCATCAAAAAGGGGCTTGGTGAACACATTGTAGAGAGTAGGGGACACGCTTGACCCTTGAGGAACCCAACATGTAACTGGCTTAGGTTTGGCAGAGGCTGAGGGTGCAAAGACCCTCATGGATCTGTTGTTAAGGAAGGACTTAATCCAAGCGTTTGCTTGGTCCGAGAAGTGTGCCGCAGATGGGGTGCTTACATAAGATATTATGGTCCACCAGGTTAAATGCTGCTGATAGATCAAGTAAAAGAAGCAGGGCTAGTTCACCCTTGTCTTTCAGTGACTGGATTTGAGTCTTAAGGTCGATGAGTGCTGTTTCTGTCCCATGCCTGGGTCGAAAGCCAGATTGTCTCGGCCCTAGCAGGTTATTAGATTCAAGATGTCGCTGTGTCTGCAGATAAGCATGCACGGTCCAGTATTTTTAGCAAGAAAGGAACCGTTGTGATGGGTCTGTAATTTGTTGGATTGTTCGGGTCTAGTGATGGTTTCTTTAGCAATGGGAGTACCCAAGCGTCTTTTAGGTTATTAGGTACAATACTAGATTTGAATGAGGCATTGATGGCGGAGGTAATTAAGGGGGCCAGTTCTTTCGCGCCCTCCTTGATGAGTGGGGCTTGTCAAGTGTCTCCCTGACAGTTGGATGGTTTGAGTTTCAAAATTATATTTTCAACCTCTTTAATAGTAAGGGGAGTAAAGTTAAATTGAGGCAAGTCATTGTTCATGAGTGGATGTGAGTCCATGATGGGATCAGTATCTGAGATGAGGTTTTTTTTTTTAATTTCTATTTTGTTTTGGAGCACGGTTATTTTGTCTTGTAATGCCTTCTGTATATTGGTGCACCATTGGGCGTCTCTAATACAGGTATCGGGAGGTGCAGGTGATTCCAGTTCTTTCAGAGTGTTGAATAGTTCCTTTGTACTGGACTTAGATAAGCGGTCGTTAAAATTATCTTTTTTGGCTTGGACGATGGCTACCTTGTATTTGAAAGGGGCTGCAATAACATTGTCCTTTTTAGCTGATGTTGGGATATTCTTCCATAATGTTTCAGACGTTCTTTTCACTTTCCTGAGACTTTTTAGATGAGGAGTATACCAGTTGTTGAGGTGAGCGCAGGGTTTCGATTTGCGTAATGTGAGGGGCGCTATTGTATTAATAGCCTTATGTATGTGTCTTTCTATACCAAACCTGAATCTTCCTCATACACCCTGTAAAATGCTGTTATCAACTAGCATTGAAAAGCTAATAGGTCTGCCTTTGCATATGTAATAGCTTAGACTTAAGTCCTACGAAGGCTTTAAAAAGAAATCTTGCGTGGCCACCAGGGGGCGCAGACACATCCATGAACTCTGCGTGAGCTCCGCTGCAGCCGCCCCAAAAGATGGACTGAGCCCCCACTTTTTGGACCCCCCCACCGGAGAAAAAGCGTGAAGCTGCTGTGCGAATATCTCCCCCAGCACTGGGAAAAACCCCGAGCGAAAACGGGCCTGGGATCCCGACGAAATCCGACTCACAAGCCGCGGCCATCCGGACCGGGGAGAAAGCGAAACCAACCCGGCACACGTGCGCTGCAGGGCACTCTCGCGAAAAGCCCACAACACGAACCCGCAAACGGAGCCTACACGAGCGCGGATAACCACGGCCCTGAGCAGATCCCTGACATGAACAGGTGGGTGCCCTAGCCCTGAACCCACCCGAACCCCCGTTCAAGATACCTCCCCTGCCTGGCATCCACGAAGGACCCATAACGCGTGGCGAGGCCTGTTCACTGCCCGCCCCCCTTTGAGCAGCCGAACATTGAGAGCTCAGGGCCACCTCACATCTGCACTCCACCGCCCCCGGCCCGCGTCGGGTAGCGGCTGCGGACCCACTCTTCATCAGTGGTTTTGGGACTCGACGCTTCATCTTGGCCCCCCCCAAAACTCTCCGGTGGATCCCGACGCTCCAGAGGGGGACATAACGGCGCTGAAGCACTCTGCGCTTACCAGAGAAGAGGCCTCTGCCCCAAGCGACCCACGGACCACCTAACAGACCACCCAGGAGCCAAAACGGGGAGAGTCTACACAACACGCTCGGCTCCACTCCAGAAGCGAGGTGCTCCCACGGCAAACGGGTACGTGGAAACAACCACCCCACCACGGACTGGCCCTCCAGAAGGTAATTGATGGCTTCCTGCACCCTTTAAAGGGGCCCCACCGGTAAACCACACACACTCCTGAAAGTGAGACGAGAAACCCACCAGAATTACAATCTGCCTTGGCCCCACTAGTAGTGGAGGTGCGCGGGACAACCCTCCGAACCACGAACCCCGGCACAGAACGCCGTAGTGTCGAACGGAGAAAGCGACACTAGAGGTAAACCAGGGGTGAGACCCCAAATCTTGGCACGTGTACCAAACGGTGCTGCGATTCACCTGAGAACACGCGCGAGACATCTCCAATCCTGAGGCCCCCTCGGAGTACACATCGCCGGCGAAACAGAAAACATACCAAACGGAGGGTAAGGCCCCTGGACACAGGGCGTGTGCCTCCTCCATTCAAAGGAACCGAGTACGCACTCCCCTCCATCATCACAGCAGTATACTGTCAATACCCAAACCTATAGCTGCAACCAATCCACCACTGCCAAGAGGGTACTACCCCATGTGCCTTGTAACGGATCAGTACAGAGGGTAAGGCCCCCAAAACAGGGGCGTGTGCCTCCTCTGCCTGTCGCTTTGAAGGAACCACGACATTACCATCAAAACCCCGCATGAACTTCAAGCACAAGCTCCTGCACTTCGCCTACGCCCCCACTTCTCCCGCCCTGACTGAAACAGCAATGGCAAACAACATCACTACGGGAAATGAACTGGCGGCGGCAACGAAAGGAGACATTGCTGCCCTTCTGGGCGAAATAAAGAACTTGGGCACTAACATAGGAGGCAAAATAGACAGGATCACCCAAAGACTCGACAGCATGGAGGACAGGCTTGAAGGGGTGGAAAATAACCAGACCTCAATCGACACGTTAGAGATACAACATGAACAGAGATTGAAGGACCTGGAACGCAAAGAAGATGAGTTCAGACTCAAACTGGACGATTTGGAAAATAGAGAAAGAAGGAACAATATACGCATCTTTGGAATTCCTGAGAAAGAGGGGGAAACGGAGGCGGACCTCAAGGAAACACTTCACAACATTATCAGACTCCTCACAGCAGACGATGAAGTGGATGAACCAATAACGGAACGAATACATAGAGCAGGTGGCCCCACGGGTGGTCCACGATCGGTTCTTGCCCGATTCCATCGCTTCAGAGACAAAGCTAGAATTCTCGAAAAGCCAGAAGGAGCAACGAGATCACGCTAGGGGGAGCACAAATCTCAATATACCAAGACCTCTCCTCCCTGACCCTGGCTCTCAGGAAAACTGTGGTCCGCTCACAAAGATGCTCAAAGAAAAGAACGTTCGATACAGGTGGGGCTACCCCTTCTCACTTTCATTCGAATACGAGGGAACCAGATTCAGGCTGAGATCCGAGAAAGAAATACAAACGTGCATATCTGACCTTCTTGGCACTCGGGGAGAGGTGGCCAGCCTAGGAGAGACGCATGGAGAAGGACGAGAGTGGCGAATCCAAGGCCCCAGGAGAAAGAAAGTAAAGGGGTCACGAAAATTCCAGAGAGGCAATATCTCCCCAGAAGCAGATCACTGAACCCAAGCGACACTGGTAAGACAGTTCCAATTAAATAAGTGAATGATGTAATGAGGCGATACGAACACATACATGTTTTCCTGACTCTAATGACAAAAATTAGGGGGGAATCAAGGAGGGGCTCACTCCGGACAAAGATAACTTATTTGGTTAAGGGGCGTGAAGTAACGGCCCCCCCAAGTGGTCCGATGCCGACCTGGAGCAACATGCCGGGTTCGATCGGACGCCTTCAATTAGGAATGGGAAGGGGATGGAGGGAGGGGGAGGGAAAGGCCACAGGGCCGAGGCGGGTCAAAGCAGCGTACATAGTAAACCAAAACAAGCGCAGCAGCAAGCACTCCACGAGTAAAAAGCAGTACCAATTACACACGAAGAGACTGTTTCCCATGAGAAAGAGCAATGACAACTGACACTAACACAAGGAAAAATGTCTCCTTGAGAGTCGGGGCACTCAATGTAAAAGGACTCAATTCACCGACGAAACGGTCCCTCGTCGCCAGAGAATTCCGTAGGGCTGAAATAGATATCCTCCTCCTGCAGGAAACGAAATATATAAAAGGAGAAGAAAGACCGATCCTTGGGAAACGAGTTGGGAACGAATACTGGGGCTCTGGCCCGCTTAGAAAAGGAGGAGTGGGAATCCTCATTAGAAAAGGCATAGCATTCACCCCTACCAGGACATGGTCTGATGTGGAAGGACGAGCTCTGCTCGTAAATGGGCAAATAGGTAAGGTGAACGTAACGATTGCGACCCTGTATTCCTCGAACACGGGACAATCGAGATTCCTCTCCAGAACGATTCCCAAGATATTACTAGAAGCCACCGGGCACATTATTTTAGGCGGAGACTTTAACCAATGGGCGGACCCGGTCAAAGATCGAAAACCTGGGAACCCCAACACGAGCCACCAGAACAGACTTGAGCCAACTGAGCTTGCGCAAATGATGGAAATGTATAATATGATAGACGCGTGGAGGGCACATCATCCCGAAGAACAAGGTTACACCTTCTATTCCGCTCCACACAATACGTATACCCGAATTGACTACATATACCTATCCAGAGACCTCGCTGAGGCTACAGCTAAAGCAGGCATAACCCCGATCACTTGGTCGGACCACGACATGGTCCTCACAGACATTCAGTGGGCGAATCTACCGACCAGGAGTGGCAAATGGCGCTGCAATGAGAGCCTCTGGAAAGACGCTGTCTTCAGAGCCGAAATGGAGATGGAAATCTCCCAATTTTTCGAAACAAATGATAATGGGGAGGCGTCCAAACAGACCGTCTGGGAGGCAGGAAAGGCTACCTGGAGGGGAATTCTGATAAGAGAAGGCTCCTCAAAAAAGAGGGAACGTAATCTTATCGAACAGAAGCTACGAACAGAAATTCACCAACTGGAGAGCAAACCCGACCCAGACGCAGAATTAGATCCCATAAAAATGAGTAGAGCCAGAGATAAAAGAAACGAACTGAAACTATTAGAACACGAGCAAGTGGTGCGCAAATTGAGGTTTCTGAAACAAAAATTCTATGAAAAGGGGGACAAGTCAAATGCGCTTCTCGCTGCCAGGCTTCGAGAGCAGAGAGCTGAACGAAGAGTACTAGAAATCTCTGAGGATAACTCCCAAACGTCATACGCTCACACTACTATTCCAGAATCCTTCGCCAACTTTTACGAGGCACTCTATTCCTCTGAAGTTAACCCTGAACAAATAGATACTGAAACGTACCTGTCCTCAATAATTGTCCCCCACATATCACAACAAGATGCTGAACTGTTGGAATCCCCCATCACAGAATCGGAAGTCCAAGCTGCCATAAAGAGACTAACCCTAGGTAAATCCCCGGGAGAAGATGGCTACACTGCCGGATTCTATAAAACCTTCATTGCAATACTGTCTCCCTTCCTGACGACCCTTTTCAATGAGATAATGGACACGGGGAAGCCCCCAGACTCCTTTACCAGGGCACTGATCACAGTGATCCCCAAGGCAGGGAGGGATCCCACGAAATGTGCCTTGTACCGCCCCATATCCCTGCTTAACCTTGACGCGAAAATCTATACTAGAATCCTGGCTGCAAGGTTGGAAACGCTAATCTCGCAACTCATACATCCAGACCAGGTTCGATTTATACTCTGGAGACAGGGGGCTGACACGATGTGCAAAACCCTCCATCTCATTCATACATCCCAGACCCTGGATAATGACCCGGTCCTACTCTCTATCGACGCAGAAAAGGCTTTTGACAGGGTGGAATGGGGATTCCTAAAAGCGGTATTATGTAAAGTGGGAATGGGCACGAGGTTTAGGACAGCAATACAAGCAGTATACTCAGACCCTAAAGCCTCAATATTCGTGAACGGTGAATATTCTAGATGGTTTAACTTGCAACGTGGGACTAGACAGGGATGTCCCCTCTCTGCAATTCTCTTTGCACTCTCACTAGAGCCCCTGGCAATAACGATGAGGGCCGACCCCATCCTAGAGGGTATTCGAATGGGGTTGACGGAATACAAAATTGCCCTCTATGCAGATGACATCCTCCTCCATATTACTAACCACCTTTCTTCCATCCCTCGAGCCCTCTGTCTGCTGGAAGAATACGGTAGACTTTCAGGGTTCAAAGTAAATAAAACTAAGTCGACACTCTTCCCCCTTCAAGGCTCAGAAGATGAAAATATCACCAAATTCTCTCCCCTGGGCCTTAAAATTGAACACACAAAACTACAGTATCTGGGGATACAAATTACGAAAAAGCTGAGTGACCTATACAAGGCCAACTTCCCTACCCTACTAAACCAGTTCCGGTCCGACCTGGCAAGATGGGATAAACTCACAATATCTTGGCTCGGTCGACTTAATGCAATAAAGATGGTATCCCTCCCGCGATTCCTATACCCCTTCCAAATGTTACCCATCACGATCCCGATTGGTTTCTTTACTGAAACCAAAAGGGCCATGCTCCAATTCTTATGGCAAGGGAAGAAAGCGAGGATCCCGTATAAGATCTTAACACTCCCCAAAGACAAGGGAGGGGTCGGACTCCCTAACCTACACAAATACTACGAAGCATCCCAACTAAGAGTTCTAATCCCACATCTGCGTAATCAAACAGACATCCATTGGGTCAATATGGACAATCACTATTTCTCACCAGCCACGGTCTCGGAATGGCTCTGGGCTCCGAAGGACAGAATTCGAAGAAAACTCAAAGGTCACCCCATACTGAGCACCATTTGGGACATCTGGACACAAGGAAAGAACATGCAAAACATTACCACCTGGCCAGCCCCTTTGAGCCACTTATGGTCTCCCGGAATCAACGACCACATTCCAAATGTAGGACGATTCCAAGCATGGTATGAGGCAGGATTAGAAAGAGTTAGGCAACTACAAAGAAAAGACTCCTTCATCCCTCTCCCAGAACTAACGGAAGCCCTCGGAATAGGTCCACTATCCACTTTCCAATATATACAAATTAAAGGCGTTTTGACGAGACCTCCGTGGAAGCCTAAATTTCTCCCATACACCCAGAGGGGTGAGGGCAGGAGCCCCCCCAGCCCTACAGCCCAGCAGAGGATCCACAGCAGGACCCAGGCACGGAGCGTGCCACTGTGCAGGGCCTGCCTGACCCTGTCCGGAAGAAGTGCCTGACTCGCCCATGCCGGGCGCATCGCGGCACGATATCGAGGCTGAACCTCGATTTGATCTGAAAGAACCGCCGGCAGGCGGAATCGCCGGCGGCCAATCCTAAGGCCATACAAAGGCCTGTTCTGCGCCCAGGTTCCCCCATTTCTCCCATACACCCAGAGGGGTGAGGGCAGGAGCCCCCCCAGCCCTACAGCCCAGCAGAGGATCCACAGCAGGACCCAGGCACGGAGCGTGCCACTGTGCAGGGCCTGCCTGACCCTGTCCGGAAGAAGTGCCTGACTCGCCCATGCCGGGCGCATCGCGGCACGATATCGAGGCTGAACCTCGATTTGATCTGAAAGAACCGCCGGCAGGCGGAATCGCCGGCGGCCAATCCTAAGGCCATACAAAGGCCTGTTCTGCGCCTGTTACGCGCATGGCAGCGCGGAGTGGCCATCAACTCGGCTCAACCTACACCCCACCCTCCACCAGAACCCTCTCGCATAAGGAGAACGTACTGTAAGTACCTGCAAGTACCGGGACATTACTGCACGCATGTACTTTTAGCCACCTCTACCCAGATGGTCTAAGGTCACTACTACCAGTCACACACCCTCTGGTCATATACTGTGTTGTGCCTTACGGTCGTATCTAGACCACACTACTGTGTTGTGCCTTACGGTCGCATAGTGACCTCACTACTGTGTTGTGCCTTACGGTCGTATCTAGACCACACTACTGCGTTGTGCCTTACGGTCGCATAGTGACCACACTACTGTGTTGTGCCCTATGGTCGCATAGTGACCTCACTACTGTGTTGTGCCTTATGGTCGTATCTAGACCACACTACTGTGTTGTGCCTTACGGTCGCATAGTGACCACACTACTGTGTTGTGCCTTATGGTCGTATCTAGACCACACTACTGTGTTGTGCCTTATGGTCGTATCTAGACCACACTACTGTGTTGTGCCTTACGGTCGCATAGTGACCTCACTACTGTGTTGTGCCCTATGGTCGCATAGTGACCACACTACTGTGTTGTGCCTTACGGTCGCATAGTGACCTCACTACTGTGTTGTGCCCTATGGTCGCATAGTGACCTCACTACTGTGTTGTGCCTTATGGTCGTATCTAGACCACACTACTGTGTTGTGCCTTATGGTCGTATTTAGACCACACTACTGTGTTGTGCCCTATGGTCGCATAGTGACCACACTACTGTGTTGTGCCTTATGGTCGTATTTAGACCACACTATTGTGTTGTGCCTTATGGTCGTATTTAGACCACACTATTGTGTTGTGCCTTATGGTCGTATCTAGACCACACTACTGTGTTGTGCCTTATGGTCGTATCTAGACCACACTACTGTGTTGTGCCCTATGGTCGCATAGTGACCTCACTACTGTGTTGTGCCTTATGGTCGTATTTAGACCACACTACTGTGTTGTGCCTTACGGTCGCATAGTGACCACACTACTGTGTTGTGCCTTATGGTCGTATCTAGACCACACTACTGTGTTGTGCCCTATGGTCGCATAGTGACCTCACTATTGTGTTGTGCCTTATGGTCGCATACTGTGCCCTGATTTTGCTGCCCACATAGCATTCTGATTCTAGTTGTGCCATGTTGAACGATACCCTCGCCATGCCTCAACAATCCACTAGCTCACCAGCTGCCCCACTGGCATTCCCCTCCAACATTCCTCCTACCTACTTCCTACCATCATTCTTCACTGAAAGTATCCCCACAGCACGTCACCCTCCACCCAGCATAACTTCCTACACTAGACCCATCCACACCAGGAACCAACTCCTAGGTCTCCGTTCTAGATACCCTAGACTCACCCACCAAGCACCTCCCACCACTCTCAACACGCCTAACACGCCATCCCTTACAGTCAAAACACCCTTACCTAAACCCACCATGCCGCACCCCATCCCGGCGACACCACTCAACACCACCCCTACCTCGGCCCAACACACACACAACCTACAGTGTGCCCTCATAAACGCCAGATCCATCCCTGCCCATGCCATTGAAATTCACGAACTCCTAATTAGCTTGGACCTTGACATCTTAGCCATCACCGAGACTTGGCTGCACAGCGCTGCAGGGCCAGCCCTCAACCTTACTATCCCACAGGGGTACGCCATTATCCGGCAAGACCGCCTCTCCTCAGTAGGTGGTGGGGTAGCATTCATCCTGAAAGATCACCTCGAGGCCAGACAAATCACCTCCAATCTAGGTGACACCATAGACTCTCTAGCTATAAAAATTGCCCTCTCCCCTAACTCCACCATCACCTTCAACCTAGTCTACCGCCCGCCCGGCCCACTAACTGAGTTCCATGAGAACCTTGTACACCGCCTAACAGAAAACCTAAAACTCACCTCCAAAAGCATCCTTCTAGGTGACCTTAACCTGGGGTATAACGACAAAAATGACAAGCCAGCTAAATCTCTTGCACTAGCCTTAAAAGAACTAGGCTTCGACCAAAAAATAACCTCACCCACACACAACAAAGGCCGTATCCTGGACTGGATAGCTGACCACAATTGTCACGTCGACATTAGCTCCATCACCCCGACTCCTTGGTCAGATCACCACCTCATTCACTTCTTTATTCCCGCCGTATCTAACACAAACAAACCTAACCCCATCCCCCCAGCACTGGCAAGATGTGTAAAAAATCTCACGAAAGATAAAATTACACCCCACCTTCACATCCTCTCCACAGACCTCAAGTCATCTGACCCGTCAGAATTAGCAGATATCTACAAGAGCACCATAAGCACCGCCATTGACGCCATTGCCCCCTTGCAGACCAAAAAAGCCAAAACTATCAAACACTCAAATACCTGGTTCTCCACTGAACTCAAAGAACTCCGCTCACAGAAAAGAAAAGCACTAAACTCCTGGCAGAAATCGCCTTCCCCAGCCACCCTATCCTCCTACAAAAAAATCACTGCCCAATACAAAAAAGCCATAATCACAGCTAAATCAGTCTCTTATAATGACAGAATTGCTAATGCAAGCTCCGAATCCAAAGAACTCTTCGCCATTTTCAACGAACTCACCACACCGGCCACCAAATCACAAGACATTGTTAAAGACCAAATCTGGTGCAACTCCATACAATCTGCCTTGTTAAACAAAATTGAACTCCTACAAACAAAAATTAACGAGCACCACAAAAACCTATCACTGCACCTCAAATCTCCCACCACCACGAGCCACATGCCCACCCCTAGCTCGGGAACCACATCCACCAAAGCCCCCACTACCCCGTTCAAATTCAGGGAAGTCACAGAACACGAAGTTATTGAGATAATGAACAAGATCAAACCATCCAATTGTAAAGGAGATCCCTGCCCCGCCAGCCTGATCAAAGACTGCACTGAAACACTCGCACCCTTCCTTAGATCATTCATTAATGCCTCTTTCAAAGCCAATACTGTCCCTGACAGTCTAAAAGAAGCCTGGGTGCGCCCGCTTCTAAAAAAAACCACCCTCGACCCTGAAGTAGCTACCAACTACAGGCCCATCACCACTGTGCCTTTCCTGCTCAAGATTCTGGATAAAATGGCCTACACACAAATCCAGGATTATCTCGAAACCAACCATATCCTAGGAAAAAGACAGTCAGGCTTCCGACCAGGTCACGGAACAGAGTCAGCCCTACTTGATCTGAAAATACAGCTTGCAGACACTATGGATAAAGGCAAACCTGCACTCCTTCTCCTACTGGATCTATCTGCCGCCTTTGACCTTGTCAACCACGATATCCTAGGCATGCACCTAAAAAATGAAGCACACTTCTCCCCGGAAGCCATTGCATGGGTGGCCTCTTTCCTAAATGGCAGACGCATGAAAGTCTTCTCAGACACTGCCTCGGCAACCCCTACCACCATCCACTGCGGCGTCCCACAAGGCTCCTGCACCGCCCCCACTCTCTACAATATATTCACCCTTCCTCTCTTCAATGACCTCGACTGTCGTAACATAGCGTACACCAACTACGCAGACGATACGCAGGTACTACTCCCTCTAACTGGTACCTACGAAGAAGATGCGACAGCATTAACCAAAATCTACACAGCCATCCAAACCTGGATGGCGGCCAACGGCCTCTGCCTAAACGGGGACAAAACCGAAATCCTCATAGTAGGGACCAATGAAATTCTCAACAAACTCCCCCCCCAATACAAATCCTTCAACATCGACAACTCCACCATCACAGTCTCCAAGACTGTTAAAACCTTAGGCGTTCACCTAGATGCCTCACTATCTATGTCTCGCCAGGTCAACGCCATAGCCTCTTCCTCGGCACTTACCACCAAGATGATAAATGCTGTCAAGCCTTTTCTCTCCGCTAAAAACTGCCTGTCCATCGCCAGAGCCACTATAGGGACAAAACTAGACTACTGTAATGCCCTGTTCCTAGGCACCTCCGCCCACAACCTAAAAAAACTCCAAATCACGCAAAACAATGCGCTCCGGGCAGCACTGTCCATTCCAAAAAGAGAACACATCTCGCAAGCAAGGAAAGATGCTCACTGGCTACCCGTGAAGGAACGCATACTCTTCAAAGCCATGACCATCACACATAGATGCCTATCCCTGGATGCCCCACCCTATCTCGCAGAAAGAATCACACCGAAAGCCTCCATCAGACCCACCAGAGCTCACCGCACCAACATGATTGATGTCCCCACGTTTCAAAGATCCAGGGCGGGAGGAACCAGCTTCCAACACCTCGCACCTAAAAACTGGAACTCCTTACCTACCTCACTAAGGAACGAAAAATCATACCATACCTTCCGTAAAAACCTCAAAACCCTCCTATTCCGCTAAAGTCTACCACATGCACTCTCATGCTTGCATTGTAACCACAGCATAGCATAACCTTTAAGCTCAATGTTTATTACCAATGTGAAATGTACTCTGTAACTCGGTTTACATCTGTAAACACATTCCTATGCTTGTGTTCATGACTAAGTCTGCTGTAACAGCGCCACGATGCCCCAGGGCAGTTCTGTGCGCTTTATAAATGCAAATAAATAAATAAATTTATGAGAGATCTCACTCCCTTTGAAAAAATACTTGATTCAAGAACTGAGATGAAAGGCCTAATATCCGACATGTACAGGGCACTGATAGGAGGGGAGGGAGTGAACACGGACGCACTGAAAGGCAGATGGGAAAAAGACTTTGCTGAACAGATCACACCGGACCTATGGGACACCATATGCCAAGCGGCCACACAAATATCCATCTCAAACCAATACAAGCTCCACGCAATCAAGTTACTGCATAGATGGCAATACGACCCAGTCAGGTTATCCAAAATGTTCCAAACAATCAAGCCAGAATGCTGGAGGGGATGTGGGGAAAAAGCAGACTATTGGCACATGTGGTGGGGGTGCCCCCGATTAAAAGTCTTCTGGTCTGAAGTGTTGGGCTGGATCAAGGAGGTTGACGGCATTACCAGAACAGCTAATCCCTACCTCATGCTCTTCGGCCTTGAGAAGGATGAGGATGACTGGATCAAAATGAAGGATATAGCTCCGCAACTGCTATTAGCAGCAAGAGCAACGCTGGTAATGAAATGGAAAGCCCCCATAATCCCTACGAAAAGCGAATGGATCAACGTTGCCAACAACATTTGCATAATGGAACATATCACAGCGTCACTACACGGAAGATCGTCGCAGATCGAAGCCCTCTGGATCGAATACAAGAACATACACCTACCCAACGGACTCCTCAGCCATAAATTGACCACCCCAAGAACAGAAGAGCGAAACGAGACCTAAATAATACTGAGTCCGCCCACACTAAAGTGTCCTCTCAGGACTGCGAAAGTTCCCGACAACATATACTAACTCTGATTACCACACGATGAATGCTGCAAGAATTGTACTAAACACTGCCTGACCACGGGGAGGGAGGGGGGTGGGAAACAGGGGAGGGGGGAAGTCATGTTTATACTCGAACATTATGTATGGAGATCGTGTCTGCCGGACAAACACGGAATACATGGAGTTTTATAGCTTAGTTCTACTGTTATAAGATATGTACTGGTTTTCTTATTGTTGTACCATGACTCACACTTGTAAAACTTAATAAAATCAAATTTACAAAAAAAAAAAAAAAAGAAATCTTGCAAACTTGAATACGGGGCGTGGCATGGAGCGCCAGCGATGCAGTCGCTCTCTTGATGGCCTCTGTGGGAAGCCTGTGGCGTTGCAGACTTTAGCACGGTTTCGACTAACCTTTTCTGAAACAAATGCCTGTCGTGGTACCTGTATGTCTTGGGCTGCTGCTGGAGCAAAATAGAGAGGTTGGCGTCCCTTAGGGACTTGGAGCAAGACCAAAGAGCCCCGCAGACCCACCACCATGCAATTCCAAGATAGCGGGTGGAGCCGTTGGGACCTGCAGTGACAGATGAGGAGGAACTGGAGGTGGGGACCTGCGGCTCCGAGAGGGCCCATCTGGTTTGGCAGGTGAACCCACCGCATCATCCGACGGAGTCGGGCTGCTTTCACCCGCGCGCTCTGGAGAGGGGCACTGCAACTTCGGGGCCGTGCGGCCCGTGACGGTGGACGGCGCCGTAGAATGGAGCGTGACGGACGGTCTGCGGGAGTGGTGGTGATCTCCTCCGGTCTCCTCCATCCGAGAGAGAGGTCCGGCTCATGCTGGTGGCTTCCCCGCAATCCCTGTGGAGGTGCGGCTTGTGCCCCAGGTTCCCCCCGACACTTGCAGAGGCGCCGGATCTCGAGCGCTGCCTGGCTGCCTGCACGGCCACTATACCTGATTCCTGGGGCACCCCAGCTCACGGTAGAGCTTTGCCCCCCCCGCCTCTGTGCTGGTCTCGAGCTTTCTGGCCTCCCCTGGTGGGGGCCTCGGAGGCACCAGGCCGATTTGGCGGCTCCGTGTGGTTGGGACCACTCGAGCCCCGTACGGTGGGCATTACCTGCCTGGCCCTATAAGTCTCTACAACCTCCTCTAGTCCCCCCTCACTGGAGAGGGAGGGACCAACTCGTGGTGGTAGTTCTGCCTCAGACTCGAGTCCTGCTACATCAGATGTGAAGCTCCGGGAGACCCTCAGCCCTTTTTTTTTTTTTTTTTTAAATATATTTTTATTTTATTTTAAGTGAAAACAGTATAAACAAACTTGTGACATTATATACAATAAACCAATAAACACTTAACAAAACACAACACTACACTCCCCCCCCTCCCCCCCAAGAGCTCATCCACAGGGTAGTTCCGTATCGTCCTGGTGTGGCCGGGTGGCTTCCTCCTCCGAGGCAGTAGGTTCTCCTCGTACCCCAAACAGACCAGTGACTAATGACCTCCAGGCTACTAGGTTGCCCACATCTTCCTCCCCGCATTTACTGCATGCCTCTTGCCAGACCATGGTTTCGGCTTCCGCCCATTTTTGGAGATCCCTCCACCACATCTCTATCCTAGGTTTGTAGCATTGCTTCCAGTTCATGGCTATCCTCCTCTTAGCGAGTATATATGCTAGGTCTCTCAGTTTCCCCAGATGTCTGGTGTTCTTTGGTCTGGAGAACCCCCCTAGAAGGCAAGCCCAGGTCGTGTCAATGCTTATCGGGACCCCTTTGTTAGCCAACTTCTGTGACACTTCTCCCCAGAAGACCTCAATTACTGGGCAGGACCAGAACATATGCGTCATGTCCGCATTCTCCTCGTTACACTTCGGGCATGCCTGCCTGCCCGAGTTCGCAAACTTAGCTATTCTCTTGGGGGTCAAATACGCTCTGTGTGTGATATATAGTTGGATTTGCTGTAATCTAGCATTTCTGGACACTTTTTTATGATATCCCAGAGCCCGTTCCCACATCCCATCAGTCATCTGAACCCCCACTTCCATTTCCCATTCTAGTCTCAAGTCTGTCAAGTCCTTTCCCACTCGGGACATCACCACCTCGTACAATCTGGAGATCTCGTGTCCATCCTCCGATATGTCATATATTGTATCAATCAGGGCGTCCGGATCCTCCGCTAACACCGTCTCAGGCCAAGATTTTCGGATAGTCTGTACCAACCTGAGGTATGTAACATATTGGCCCCCATGTAACCCAGCTTCGTCTTCTAAGTCTGCAAAATCCTTGATGGCCCCATCTTGCCATATATCTCCTAACGTGGCCAACCCAACCGGTTCCCAGTACATTCTGATCAATTTTCTAAGTTGACCATCCCCCGCAGTCAAGGCAACCAGTGGCACCTGCGGCGAACACGGATCCGGGCTTTCCAGTAGCCGGCATGCTCTACGCCACATTTTCCACCCAAGTAACAGCATACCAGGGCAAAGATTTAAGTCTTGTCTAGGGACCCAGATGATCTCCTTCAAATAAAACGGGGTGCAATCTGTCCCAACCAACCTGGACTCGGGAGATTCCTCATCAGAGAGCCACTGTGTAACATATTGCAATTGGCTCGCTACATAATAGGCCTCAAAATGTGGTAATTTAATCCCTCCTTTATCGTAGAAGTTTTGTAGCTTCCACAGCGCCACTCGGTTGCGAGTGCCGTGCCATAGGAAGTCCCTGCACATACTGTCGAGTTTGGTAAAGAACTTCCTAGCTATTAAGTATGGTATGTTGTTGAAGAAATGCAGCAGTCTAGGCAAGACAACCATTTTAAGCAACGCCCCTCGCCCTATCATCGCTAGCGGCAGCTTTTCCCAAAATCGCATAGACGCACGGATTTTATCCACAGCAACCTCGGTGTTATGCAGATGTTCATTTCCCACAGTGTGATATATGTCTATTCCGAGGTATCGGAAGGACTCGACTGCCCAAGGCACGGGCAATACCGGTAAGCGTTCCGTGGGGACCCTCGAATAGTACCCTAGGGGGAACATGCTCGACTTGTCTGGATTAACCGCTATGCCGGACAATTCGGCATACTTCTGCATGACCTCCAAAACATACTGGAGGTTCTCTTCCGGATACTTTAGGTACAGCAGCAAGTCATCGGCATATAAGGATATCAAATGGCTCTTTCCTCCCACCTCGATGCCCACCAGGTCATATTGCTGTCTAAGGTATACCGCTAAGGGTTCCAAGGCCAGTATGTATAACATCGGGGACCAAGGACATCCCTGCCTAGTACCCCTACTTAGGTGCAACTTATCGGATATCACTGATCCCGTGCGCACCCTAGCCGTAGGCTGGCTATACAGTAGTCTCGCCCATCTGATATAGCCTGGCCCAAACCCATATTCCCTCAGGACCGCAAACAGCCATGGCCACCTCACCGAATCAAACGCCTTAACTGCGTCTAGGGAGATCACTGCCATTTCCTCATCTCTTCTGTTCCCTTCTTCTATCACTCGGTGGAGCCGCCTGTGATTATGAGTTATATTCCTGCCAGGGACATAACCCGTCTGATCCGAGTGTATCAGCCTACCGATGACCTTGCGCAGCCTATCCGCCAAGACCGCTGTCAGGATCTTACTGTCTTGGTTTAACATCGACAGCGGTCTGTACGATCCACAGTGTTGTCTCGGCTTGTTAGGCTTGGGCAGTGGTATGATCAGCGCTTCTCTGAGCGTGTCTGGCAATCGGCCTCCCTCGAATGATTCGTTGTACATCTCCAGCATAGGGGGGAGTATCTCTGCGCTATACGTTTTGTAGAACTCACTCGGGAGTCCATCAGTGCCCGGGGTCTTGCAAGTAGGCAGCCGTTTCACCACCTCTTCCAGTTCGTCTAGCGTAATGGGGCCATCTAACTCCTCCCTTTCCTCTGCACTAATCCTGGGCAGTTCTATATCTTCCAGTGTGTCTCTGATTTTATCCAGATTGTCTTCCCCTTTGTCCTCATACAGCGCTTTATAATATTCTAAGAAAGCAGCGTTAACCTCTTCCTGAGTGTGAGCCTCTTCTCCGTCTTCCCTTTCTATCATCATGACCGGGGCCCTGGGGGTTTCCCTCTTATAAAGCCATGCCAGTAGGCGACCAGTTTTGTCACCTCCTGCATGTTGCCTCTCCACGTATTTCCTGTAATTGAGATCACAAAGCCGCTCCCAAAGCTCTGAGCATCGTTGTTGTAATTCGAGTACTAGGTCTGTGTCCCCTCCCCCTCTGGTACATTCACGCTCCAATTCTTTCTCCACTTTCTCCAGCTCAGCTAAAACCCCCCCCTGAAGGCCCTTTGATTTAGAAATAGCGTCGCCCCTCACTACCACCTTGAAGGCCTCCCAAAGTGTACCAGCCGAATCTACACTGCCCGTGTTCTCCTCAAAATACCTTGTAATCGTCTCTCTAATATCTTCTCTGAAGACCGGGTCTCTGAGCGCCTCCGCCCGAAGGCGCCATGTTGGAATCCGCCCTCTGGGGCGGCCGTATTGCCAGGCCATCACCAAGGGCCAATGGTCCGACAGGACCCTCGCTCTGTATTCAACCTGTGTAGTTGTTATCGTCACTTCTGGCGTAGCAAAGAAGTAATCTAGTCTCGTGTGCAACTGTTGAGGGGCCGAATAATGAGAGTACTGCAAGGCCGTGGGGTGTTTCAATCTCCAGACATCTTCTAGTCCATAGTCGTCTAATAGTACCCGTAGAGCCCTGGCCGCTGGGGTGGGCTTGTCTACTTTCCTGTCGGACCTATCTATCTTGGGGTCAAGAACACAGTTAAAGTCCCCCCCCCAGATGATCGATTCCCCTGCGCACGGGCCCAGGCGTGTACATAGAGTCCTGAAGTATACAGCAGTATTCTGATTGGGGGCATATGTATTAATAATACTCAGTCCTCTGTTCTCAATCAGTACCCTCAGTATTACCAGCCTACCCTCCGTGTCTACCTCCTCTCGTACAATTCTAAGTGGGACATGCGGGGCCACCCAGATCAGCACCCCTCTGGCATAGGCCGAGTACGGGGAGCCCACCACTGTACCCCCCCATTTTTTCTTTACAAGGTCTAATTTATGTTGTGCCAGGTGCGTTTCTTGTAGCAGGGCAATGTCGATCTTCTGTCGTTTAAGATACAACATGACTTTATTTCTTTTCAGGTAATTATTGAGGCCTCGGACGTTCCAGGTGGCAATCTTGAGGTCACCCATGGCAGCTATGTGTCTTCCCACCCCACTTACGGGAACCTCCAGCAGTTCTCATGACACAGAAAGCGTCCCACTGCAGCCACTCCGCGAATAAGCTCATTCCCAAACAAACCACACACACAACCAAACTCCAACCCCCTTTCCCCTCCCTCTCCCACCCTCCCCCCAACACCACACACCCCAACTGTTGCCCAGCTTCAACAAAAGAGCTCAGGCACCCCCACATCTGGTTCCGCAAACACCGATCCGTGCACGGAGCCCAGTAGGGTGAGGTCGCCCTAATGGCCACCTAACCTAAGCTATTGTGGGGGGAGAGTATCGCTCCATGGGGCTCCCGTTCAGTAATAATCTCAATGTTTGTGGCAAACAGTACAACCAACTGACCTTCCATGCCGAAGGTTCCGAACCGACTATAATCAAGTCTTAGGGTCCATGAGTCGCGCCATCTTGCGACGCCATTTTACGTCTTCCGCAGCTCCTCCGAGTCCTTCTGGGGCCGGTCCGCCGATTCTTGAGGGCACCCTTGTGCGTCGAGCCACTCCATGGCGTCCTCTGGGGTCTCGAAAAATAAAGTTTTATGCGCCTGTATGACCTTAAGTTTTGCAGGGTAAAGCAACATATATTTGTAACCTGCCTCCCTCAGCCTCCGTTTCACAGTCCCAAAGTTCATGCGGCTCCGCTGCACAGCTAGGGTGTAGTCCGGATACGCCGTGATGTTTGCTGCTCCTCTCTTGATCGTGCCTCCTTTTCGAAAATGTTCTAATATTCTTTCCCGATCACGATAGTTAAGAATTTTGGCAATGATGGGTCTGGGCGGGTTTCCAGGAGGCGGCCTCCTCGTTAGGGCTCTATGTGCTCTCTCCACTGCGAAGCCTTGGGATAAGGCCCCTCCGGATATCTCTTGCAGCAACATGGTCTCAACGAAGTCAGTAGGGTCACGGCCCTCCGTCCCCTCCGGTAGGCCCACAATGCGGATATTGTTGCGACGGGCCCGTCCTTCAGCCTCCTCCGCTCTACTTTCCAGGTTGCCCACCCTTTGGATTAGGGCGTGCAGTTTTGCCTTGTGGGTGGCACAGTCCGCCGTATTCGGGCCAACTTCTTTTTCTAGGGACTCTGTGCGCTCCGCCAGAACCCTAACGTCTTGTCTCAGTAGATTGACGTCTTCCTGGACCTCCCCAACTTTGAGGTCCAATGCCGTTTTTAATTCAGAGACAGCCTGTTCTAATTTCGACTCCCAGGCCGCTCTCAGGTCCGCAATCGCTGCTAGGATTTCTTGGTTAGAGCTCGAAGTCGTCGCGCCACCCACGGCCGGTGCATCCTTATTCTTGGTGGCGTCCGAGCCCGGGGACGTTTTGGTGAAGTCATCCAGCGTGGGCTGTTTCGCCTTAGGTCGCACTGCCTTACTGGACATGGTTCTGAGGACGTACAGGTGTACCGAATGATGAGTGGGCGCACTGCACGCTGACCTGGTTAGGTCTTCCCGCAACTCTTTTCAATCCCGTCTCAGGTCTATGTCGGCCATTTTGAGTCGCCCTTTGTTCTCAGCGTCTCTCGACTTTTCTTCTCCGATCTCAGCCGTCGTAGCCACTATGACCTCCAAAAGTTCACAGTACTTCGGTAGCACCTTCACACGCTGGCATGCATCTCGTCGGTATTCAATAAGCAGTCGTACTGTACTGATTTGCCCGGATCTGTTCAGGATCTCGGGAGCTCCGCTGGAACGCGTCCTCCTACATGGCTCTCGTAGCCACGCCCCGACCCTCAGCCCTTCAACGTGCTTTCAACAGTGAGACGGTGAGACAGTAGGTCTTCTAACATAACTACGGAGGGGACAGCACTACAATAACATTTTGCTTGTGGGGGAATTATTTGGGACTGAGCGCTTTGCCCCCCCTTTCCCTTGGTGTTGAGCTACTCCAGAGCCCACTCTCAACTCCTGGGGCGCCCCGGCCAACACAGTGGCTCCCCTCCTCTGGGCCCCTCCGCGCAGCACTTCGGCTAGTCATCCCAGCCAGTGGAGATAAGTGGAATCAAATCTAGAATAAGGGGGCTCCTCCCCCATTCATCTGCCGGCGCTGCGCTGCTTCTGGAAGTCCATACAGCAACGGATAGCAGAGATTGAGGCTTCTCTTGGTCCCCACAAGGCTAAGCACGAAAAAGGGGGGTCTGGCTAGCAGCTTCATCTACGCTCCTCTGCCTCAGAGGCCATTAAGCTCTCTGCCATTGTAAAACTAGGGCTATAATGTCCAAGCAGCTGAAAACTTCTAAGAACCCAGACATTGCCACAATGTTGTTGTCAGTTGATAGAGGAAAGAAGCTTGATCCTCCTAAGCTCACACCACAAAAGGCGTTGGATGACAAAGGGTCCTTGGCCACTAAGGAGGACATCCAAGCTTTCATGGCGGATATCAAGGCGGAATTTAGGTCATGCATGACTGAGCTCACTACGAAATTGGAGCAAACCGACCAAAGGGTCACGGAGGCAGAGCTGAGGCTTGGGGAGGTTGAGGACCGCTCTCAAGACCACTCAGCGGCCCTAGTGGAGATCCAACGCTCGATTCGAACTCTTCAGGATAAGTGTGAAATACTTGAATTTAAGCAAGAGGACCTTGAGAACAGGGCCCGGTGCAATAACCTGTGGATTTGTGGAATTCCCTCCTTGGTCCCGGACAAAGACCTGGTGGAATATGTGGTGGACTTTTTCCAATCCTTGTTGCCACAGCTGGACAAACCTCAGCTGCTTCTGGACCGCACCCATAGGTTGCGCCCGCGACAGGTGGTAGATTCAGACTCCCCCCTGATGTAATAACAAGGGTGCATTTTTACACCACGAAGGAGGCCATTTCAGCAATAAGCCGGCCCCGGGACAAACTGTCCTTTCAGGGTTCTCCCCTCCAGATTTACCAGGATCTCTCCCTCCTCGCGCTACAGAAAAGAAAGTCCCTCCAACCTCTGACTCTTTCTCCAGGACCACCAAATCCGATATAGATGGCTGTTTCCAACAGCCCTGCAGTTCTCTTATAAAGGCACCCTCCAAAGAATCAGTCACCTCGAAGATGCGGAAAAGATCCTACACCCAGACTCCCCTGGGGGTTCTGCGAAACCCGCTCCGGAGGGCACAGAGGGCGAGACATCCGCCTCCTCGCCGAAACCAAGGCGGGCATCCTGGTCAAGGGTGCAGAGGAATGGGAGGAGGAGGTGACCCGCAGCGGAGAGAGTGAGCTTGGAGAGGTACCGGAGTCCGGGACGTTGAGGGCCTGGTCGCATGGTCGCAACTCCTTGGCCGGCGCCGGCCTCAGATGGTGGAGTTCAGCATCCTTTCTTCCACTGAGATTATGTGCCTCTTCAGTATCGTTTTGCATATGTTTCAAGGCGCGATGAGGCTAGGAAAGGGGAACAGAGGGAGGAGAGAGTCAACGATCTTACTAGTCCAAATGACATTGAGATCGCGCAAGTGCAGGGTAGAGGGAGGATAAAGTGCCAGGGGAAAGGAGAGTGGGCAGTGCTGTACATGGGGTCAAAACAATAACAAGAAGTGCGGCCAGCAGGTGGCAGGTGCAAGGGTAAGTGCAGACAGCAGTTGTCCAAAAGCGCAGGTAGGGGGACTGTAGGGTTATAGATAAAGTGCAAGGGTTGCCGTGAGGCAGTGGGGGTATGCACATGGGTGGGCAGAGACCTGGGCCCGAAATCACAGGGTAGCTAGGTGACAAGTGCAGTATCGGACAGGAAATCAGCAGGGGAGAGGAAGAGAGAAGGCAGAAGCAAAGAGGAAGGTCTTGAGGTGCTTCTCTAACCGGAGATGGTTCTTCTCAAGTTTCAGAGAGGCTGGGAGGCTGTTCCAGACGGAGGCCCCAGTCGAAGAACGAGATCAACCACCAACTCGTTGCTTGGAGAAGCAACTGGCCCTGAGGGAGTTGGAGGTGAAGGAGCGAAGAGCTTGAGTAGGAAGGTATTTACAAAGAGAGTGTTGGAGGTATTGAGGACCCAGGCCCCAGAAGGCCTTATGGACAATGCAGAGGGTCTTGAACTTAATCCTTGCAGCCACTGGGAGCCAATGCAAATATTTCAGTGTTGGAGAGATACGATCCCTGGGCTTGAGGCCCAGGACAAGTCACGCAGTCCTGTTCTGGTTGAGTTGCATTGTGTTACAAATTAATTTCATTACAAAATGCACACCCTTTCTCCTGATGAATGATCCCACCCACAACCGATAAGTATAGTTTTGAGGCCCTCAGACATTCCAGGTCCTCATGGCCAGTTGACTCGTTCTCTCGGTCACCCACCCTCTTTCCTCCCCCACTCCACATAAGCTCTGCCATTGTTTACCGATCATGTTGCCCCCTCCCTTATCCAACCCCCCTCTCAAACTCCACCCCCCTGGGATTCATCATATATGTCTAGAACCTGAACTCTGCTTTCCATGCAGCAGCTGTTCCGACTTCGCTCTATGCAATAATTTTTCTCTCCCCCATGCCCATCAAACTAAGGCTCAATGAAGGCCCCCACAATCAATTATTAAACTGGGTCTTAAAACAAACATCTCAAAACCAAAAGACAGCCAACACCAGCAACTAGGTCCCCAGGAAGACTATGACACATATTCCATAAGTAGCCGTATAACCCAAAGACAAGTCTGTCATGGCATTAATACAATTCTGAAAAGGATATGTACACACCCCCAGCAAAACAAAGCATCTTCAGATTGCAGTGTTCCATTGCATCCCAGACCTATACATTAGCACGCAAAAAGAATTAAAGAAAGTAAAAGACCACCACCATCCATATGTGGAAATATCCATCATATTTAGCAGTAGATTACATTATGATTATATCTTGACAATGACAAAGTGAACAGAAAGTGTTCTGCTGTGCCTCGGGCTCGTAACTGTTTGCTTCTGTTTGGAATTGGAAGTGCATTGTTCCTTTAACTGCTGCTCCTTGGATGGTTCATGGGACTTTAAATAGCCAGCCCTTCGCAAAAGTGAAGCGAAAGTGAACAGAGTGTTCTGCAGTTTTCGGCGGGGCTTGGGCGGATGAAGTAACCTTGGCTGCCTTGTTAAACAACATGGTAAAACCCTCCTGCCATTCACGTTTTTTTTCAGATGTATACCTCTTTACACACTCTTGTGAACATTGCTTGCATAAGAGACGTCTTTGGGAAATGATTCTCTGCTACTGGTGACTGTGGGTTAAACCCTGTGAACTGACTCACTACGCCTAAAAGTATTACAGCATTACAGTGAACCCTTCCCTCTATGCGATTAGCAGCGAAGGGGAAGTCAACAATAAAACCATTGGCCAAGTCCATGTAGGGCTAAAACATTTAAACGGGACAAGTATAAGCAAGTCTAATTAGCAGCTGACTAGTTGGCGGCAGGAGCTGATAGTGGTGTGGATTGACCTTAGTAGCCAAGCCTTTTTCAATGGTGACAGAATAAGATAACGAAGCCGCCCTGGGCCGGACACAACGACAAACTTGCATTCAAGGTGAGCTTGTCCTGCTCTCTGTTGCCCCCACTGAAGTCTGCCCCATTTCTACTATCCCTCTTACGTCTGGGACGCAGGGGGTGTTCCCTTCCGTTGCTACCACCTAAGACGGCCTCCTTGGGTGGGACAAATTTGGTGAGGCAAAGAAAGCACATCCTGGCAGAATCTGGCAGGCTGGACATAACGGATGAGGAAATGCCATCTTTGCCGGGTTGCATCCCGCTTGACAGGAATACCTCGAATAGTATTGTGGATTTGGCCCCCGCCATTATGCGTGTGGAAACCAGTGTTGCCTCAGTACTTTTGCCTGTAGAGGCCCTCCAGGCTTCTACTGTGCCATGCCCTCAGACTGACCACTCGAGCTGACTAATTCCAGTTGGCCGTGAGTCGGGTCCTACTGTAGGGTCTAAGAGTGAATCCTTGGGTTAGTATGGACAAAGGGTGCCCCACCGTGAAGAATCCCCCTATGGTGGAGAATGCGACTAGCTTAATTGATCAGCGCAACTTGGTTTTGTCCTCATCGCTTACACTGCATTTATCCCAGGACATTGCCCTTATTCAGGCCTCCCTGAACAAGGAATCTAACTGGGAAAGGAATAACCAATTAATTCAGGTGAATGAGTTGTTAAAGGAATTCGCTTCCCCCATTTGCTCACCAGCGCTACTGCTTTTGTAGGGCACAAGAAAAGATCTTACCACACTGGACAAAGAGATTTCCACCCTTGAATCAAGGAGGGGGACGGGGCGGTGACAAGAAATCGGTACGTTACTTACTATCTGTAATCTTGACAGACTGTGTGCAAGCTGCGGACAATTCAACTTTGAGTGATTCAGTTTTCATCCTTAAACTGCTTAGTGAAATGCTGTTTGCTGGCGGCCAACCATCTCAGCAAATTCAAGCTCTTATCATGTCATCGCTATCAATTTTGTTGACCCCCTTCATGAAGCTTTTTGAAACCCTCAGTGGGGACTTTAAGGACCAAGCCACCCTCTTGGCTATGGTCCACTCTAAACTTATTTATTTGGAAGCAATTTCTGACAAAATACTGGTGCGATTATACCAGGAAGCGGAAGCTTCCATTCAATGGCAAAGTAGGCTATGCGACATGGCTAGACATGGAGCAGACCGACAAAAGATCTCTGATGGAAGCATTCTTGGAGTCACACAGGTGGATACGCAAGTCTACGGAGCTGAGCAATTGGCCTGAATCAGGTGGGCCTACTCGGTTACCATCTGGTCCCCCCTCCAAAAAAGATTGCAATAAGAGGAGAGAAGGTGAACCTGCCTGCGGGCCCGGACCACCTGGACCCAGAAAGGGAAAGCCTGGTGAGGGGAAGCGAATTGCCTTGGTGCCTGGCACCTATTCGGAAGGATGGAGATCCCTGGCAATGCGATGACCAAATTGGTCCCTGTTACGGCAGTTTGCAGTGATCTGGCAATGGATCCGGGAGCCACATCACGCAGGCCTTTAGATCAGGAGCATCCTAGTGGTAGGACCTCGAATTCCAGTAGAGGAACATCAAGGGGCTGGGAGCCCACTAATTTATTCTATGCTATTTTATTTCAGTAAAAAAACTGAAAGCCAAACTGGGAAGAGCACTTCTCCAAAGGAAAAAAAACAAAGTACATCACAAGTACAAATCTAACTCTTCAAGAACATTTATAAGAAACCTGAAATCTCTGGAGAAGAATGTCCAGCCTCCCCCAGAGCGGAACCGGATAAAGGAAACATTCCTGATAGTCCCACTACTCGAGCCCATATCGAGAGATTCTATATTTACTAAAGATGCACATGAGGCTGTTGAATCTTGTGTAAATGAGTAATTTTCCTTCTTAGATTTATCAACATATTCCGTTTAGTCATTGGAGGAAGATATTCATCCAGTACAGTGAAAGTCCATCCCCCAAAGGCAGTTTTTGGACCGGGCTATTCTGTCGGCACCTACCCTGTCAAGTCCTCAGTACCACAATGTGTCTTCTGAGGTGGATGAAAACTTTTTGACCCTGGAAGTGAAAAGATCTTCACTGGTTCAACAATTGGATCGACAGGAGCTCCCTCCTTTTTTTAAAGTTCAAATGCCTCAGGGGAAAAAAGGGCCGGGAGAAGTCAAACTGGATGTACCGATAGAGTCCCACAGAATAATATCTCTGGAGCGGCACAGATTTGAACGTGATGGCCTAATCTTGAATCGCTCGAATGTGATGATTCTTCTCCATCATATACCGGCCTTGCGCTCTCTTTCTTCCAAGGACATACGGGTTGTGGAGTTTGCCCAAGAAAATAGAACAGACTGGGTTTTGCTCCACCTGAGATCAGACCAGGTTATGAAAACTCTTTGGAACTCATCCATGGCTTTACGATCCCAGGGCTTTAATTTATCTCTCCCTCCCGTTCAGGAATCTCATAATTGTGAGCCATCTCAGAAACATAAAGGAACTTTGAAGGCAGGCCGGGAAAGGGAAGCTTGGGGAATTAGAGAAGGCACTCGAGAGAGGGCGATCAAATTTAGTAATATTGTTGCTGATGCAGAAGTGGCTCCTCGGTGGGGGGCGAATGCACCTTTGAAAATCACTTTCTCCAGGAGGCCACAGATTGAACGGGTGGTGGAAGGTCGCTCTTCATGGATGGCACTGCCACAGGTGGAAGATTGGTCGTGGATCCATGCTGCTTTGGTCCCTACTAAAAAACGCTAGTGTTTAGCAAAGTTAGGGGCAGCCTATCTACAAATAGGCTCATGGAATACACTGGGTTTTTTGCACCTGATGAACAATGCCTCTGCAGACTGGTATCATTATGATGTACTTTTATTCCAGGAAACTTTGCTTCGGGAAGTGCGTTCTTCTGATGGATATACGGCCCTTCTAAATCCAGCACTAAAGGGATGGTGTGGTCATCCGTTTCCGGGACTACTGACACCTGTGAAGACGGATACTTGTATAAGGATACAAAGCCATGAAACCCCTAACCCTTGGGTGCAGGTTACAATGACCCAACTGCCCATTGGGGCTTTTGGGTTAATCTCTATTGGAACCCGGCGGTAGTGTCCTGTGATGCATTTATAACCCCCTGTGACGAAAGCAATTGATGAGGTTAGACTAAATAATGATGACCCCCCATATTTTTTTAATGGGAGATCTTAATATCAATTGTGTGAGTGCTCAGGGGATTGAACCAGGGGGGAATGGAAATAATAAGGCCAGTAAAGCCAGGTTGAGGGCTTGGCTCCAGGAAATGAAAGCGAGAGACCTGTTTATGCTAAATAACACAGCTAGAGATATTCCAGCAAGTCATACCTGGAGTTGAGATGCAGCGAAAGCAGTTCTCGACTATTGTTTTGTCTCCAGCAGTGTTCAGGAGAGAATAGAGTCGTTGATGGTTGCGGATTCTGAGCAAAGTGACAATGACTTGTTGCTGGGATGTTGGGGCGCTCTGTCTATAGGTCGGGTGCCTCTTAAGACTGCAATGGTTTTAGTTTCACAGGGAAGAAATCGTCTTTGCCTGGTCTCACAGGATATTTACCTATGTAACCACAGAAATGGCTTACAATCAAAAACACGGTATAGGTACTATTGATTATCCTCCATGTCTAGCACGGTATGAGCAAGTAAGTTATAAAGGAGGTTGATCAGAATTTGCTCATAAACATAATTTCAATATTCATTTGGTCAAGGAGCGAAAGTATAGGGCAGGCATCAATAATCTTAAAGACCCCTCTGATTAATAGATGGGCGGAGATAAAAAGGAGAAAGCAACATTGCAAGAACTGGATGCATTATTTTAGAGTGGCTAGAATGCAGGCTGATCGTGAAATGATGCTTAAAATCCTGAGTAAAAATAACTGTAGGCTTACCTGGGAGTGGTTAAATAAAATAGGAACTCCCTAGAGGGTGCTTCAAACACAAATGGTGGCTGAACGGGACTGGGTTTTCCACTTCGGGCATCTCTTTACCTCTAATTTACCTGAACCTCTGATTCCTCGAGATAGAAAGGTTGGCCAATGGTCCTGGAATCTTAATAAACAAGAAGTGCCGGATGCCATACGAAGACTCAGTACATCTAGGGCCCCCAGCCCAAATGGACTGTTCAACTATGCTTTGAAGATGGCTGTGAAGGAATGGTCAGAGTTTGCTAACATTTTCTTTGAGGAAATTCTTAGAGAAAAAAAGATGCCTCCTAGCAGGAAAAAAACAGTAATTGTCCCTATTTTCAAAAAATTATCCAGGGCGGATCCAGCCAATTACTGGCCAATTGCATTGCTGGACAGCTTGAGGAAAATCTTTGCAACTATCTTGCTGGGTCATTTGACAAAATGGGCCAGAGACTCTGGTCAACAAGACCCAAGACAATCGGGCTTTGTCAAGGGCATTGGTACTAGGCTGAACCTGTACTTGCTAAATCTTTTAAAGCTCCATGCCATTGAGGGGAAAGCTAAGTTGTATGTCGCATCAATTGACTTGGAGCAAGCCTTTGACACTGTTGATCGTGGCCGATAATGGGCTAAGTTGAGGGCGTGGGGTTGTCCGGAAGATCTGGTGGAGCCAATGTAGGCATTGTATCAGGACACAACAATCCAGGTGCGTCTGAATCAGGAGGGCAGTCTATCTGAGGCTATTAAGGTGGACAAGGGATTAAAGCAAGGGTGTGTGCTTGCGCGGATCCTATTCAATCTATATATTTCGGATTTGGGGGAGTGGCTCATTTACCCCTGACATTTGCAGTGCAACATTTCTTGAGGGCTTGACAGAAGGTAAGAATGTTGTTTAGGAATTGAACGAGGGATAGTAATCCCTGCTGCCTTGTTAAATTTAAAGGGTGGGCTTAGGATAACTGGTCTGTTCGTGTTTTTTTAGGTTGGATGTATTTTCGGGGATTTCCACCTAAAATCAATGGGATACCAATTCCGTGGATTATCTACGTGGATGACCTCCTCCTGATTGATCAAACCCAGATTGGGTTACAGAGGCGCCTGGATACCTACATTCTTACATGTCCCAGAACAAATTGAGAATTAATGTTTGAAAAACTAAAATTCTGATATTTAACTGGAAGTTGGGAGAGAAGCGCACACAGGCTTTCAAATGGCACCTAAACAGCAAACCCTTATAATGTGTTGACACCATTACTTATTTAGAAGTCTGTATAAATCAAAGTGTAGCCGAAAGCCCTTGGGCCCAGCTGCTAAACTTCTCAGGGTTTGATATTGCATATGAGATTCAAAAAATTCTCCCTGACCCCTTTGATTATCTTTTATATACGCAAATTTGACATGGCGTATATGGGAAATTTGAGAGAGTGCATTTTGGAAGCGTATATTGCGCCTCCCAAGAAGTCTTCCAGCTTTCTGTATAAGATTTGAACTGGGTTTGCCATCTATGTATTCGGTCTGCCTGTGGAAATCCTGATCTCTTTTCTGTAAAAGTGGCCTCTCGTCCTCAGCCCCTCAATTGAGCATTTTGGGTGATAACCCTTTGTTCTCGGGCCTGGACCATCTGAAATTATGGAAACAGAAATGTGTAAATACCCTGCGGGACCTGGGCTCCTTTGTGGAAGTCCCGATATCCAACCCTGTAGTAATAAAAATGAAATTAAATAGACAGGACTGGATAAATACACAATCAAAATGAAATGGGTTGGCCCTAATGAAAGACTATGCGTTTGAATGCAAGTCGTTAAGTGTCATACCCAAATGTGCCCCTGCCGTGTGATTAGGAATAGCTTCCAGAGAGTTTGTTTGAACCTCTACCATACAAAAGAGCTTCTGCTTGCTCGGAAGGTGTTTTCCCTGAGGGAAATGAGATGCAGATTCTGTAAATCGTCTGATGAAACAGTCTTTGAAACATCTCATGTATAGGCTTGACCGATAGGCACACCCAATTCCTGGGAGACAAAATAGCACTAGCTCCTACATTGACAAGGGATGAATGGTGGCAGAGATTCCAGCGGGGAGCTCATTTACCCCTGACATTTGTAGTGCAACATTTCTTGAGGGCTTGACAGAAGGTAAGAATGTTGTTTAGGAATTGAACGAGGGATAGTAATCCCTGCTGCCTTGTTAAATTGAAAGGGTGGGCTTAGGATAACTGGTCTGTTCGTGTTTTTTTAGGTTGGATGTATATGGGGGATCAGGGGAGTGGTGCGAGTGATGTGTAGAAAGATAGGTTCTGTGTGGGATTTGTGTATGGATTTTTTGGGATGGTTGGATTTGCTGATAGTTGTAGTTTGTGTTCTTCCGCCCCTTCCCTCTCACCCTGTTAATATTTAGTTTTAATTTTGTATGGACTGTTTTTTCTTTTTATTGCCGTCTTTGAAAGGATATGTCTACTTTTGTTAATGGTTTGTTAAAGGTTTGTTACAAACCAAGAAAAAAAAGAAAAAAAAAGAATGACATTATTTTAATCGTAACATTTACATTCCTTAGCCTTAGTCTTGACCGTCTTGGAGCAGTGCTGACTGTGCTGTGACTTTCTGAGTCCCCCTCAACCTCATTACTGCTCACTGTTGCATCCATTGTAGGGATATGGTTGTGACTCTTCCCTATAGAGGATTGCAGTCCTCATATCTCTATCCAGTCTATTGCTGTCCTTGGGGTATAAAAAACCCAGATCTCCCCTCATTTGGAAAGTTGACTGGTATAGTAACATATATTTTATTTAATTATCACGTAGACATTTCTTCACCTCAATAAATGATTGTCTAGCTTTTTGCGCTTCACAAGTGATGTCTGGTTAAATGGATATCGATAAAGATGCATAAGTGATGTACCCTTTTGTGTGGCATACTGCAGGATAGTTTGTGTCTCTGAAATGTAATGTCTTGGCAATCATCGCCCTAGGTGGGGCTCCTGCTGCTGGATGTCTGAACAAAGCCTGGTCTGCTCTCTCCACCACAAGCATTTTTGAGTGTTGATGCACCCAATTCTTTAAGAAACAGCTCTTTCAGAAATGTCTGAGGATATTTTATCCTTCTTCACTTTAAGTATGCCCACAATTCGACGGAAATGTCCAAAAAGACAGAGTTTCTAATCCCGAATGGGAGAATTGGCTGCATTTTCGGCCGTTCGAAAATTCCGAATGGCCAAAAAAGTTCAACCAAATTCCCCATTCGGTGGCATTGACAGGCCCTGCATTCTGAATAGTCATACCGCTTTAGCAACATTTTGCAACTGAACATTCAATGTATATTGCGATGGTTCACCCCCTCCAAGTCTGCAACTTTTAATGCCATATCAGTCTCTACCTCTCCAATCTTTTCTATAATCATGGAATACTTGTATTGTCGCCTGGCTCAATACTGGATTCACAGAGCTGTCCCCTTCTACCTCTGACCTTGTTTTGACGGCCATCGGTTCAGAGGTTGTGAAATGGTCCAGCTTAGAATGCTTACCAGCCCTGCGATTTACCCCTGCTATCATATGTTGTGGTGGTACACATTTTTAATAGTCTTTCTGCCTGGAATTATCCCGTACAACCACACCTCTCAATATAAAGTCAGAACAGCCACAATCTACAGGGAACTGCTCTCTTTAGGACTGTGAGCACTTCAGCTATCTCAAAGAATGCAGATCTTCCACTTTGCTTTCATCACATGGTCCTGACCACCACCTTTTGACTTGAGGTGATACTCGCTGAGTCCAAGTCTGGTGTAGCTGCTTCTAGCGCACTTCAATATGTCTGTGGGCCAGGGACCACTGCAAATCGCCATGTTCTATAAGAATGGCTCCCAATTGAGCCTGCAGACTGAAGCGGAGCTTCCTTAGCCTTGTTGTACCCAGACTCGATGCAGTGACGCCCCCCTGCTCTCACTGCTCCATTGTGATGACCAGCAGGGGTCCAGCTCCTGCTAAGCCTTGGTCCATTAACTGAGACTGTTCTCCGAGTGTTCCAGTCATCCCCAGGTTGCTTTTTTGTTAGAGCAGACTAACTTCACAACCAGGCCACCCCTCCCTCTGGAGTGGAGTAAATGGAACAGTCACCAGGGACAATACATGGGTGGACTTACATAGATTAATTTATTTATTTATTGTGTGTTTTAGAACAAAATTTTACTTTTCACACATCGACTGACAAAAATCACATTAGCAATGTATGCATCCTTTAAAACAAGATAAAAACATAATAAATACAGAAATCCTTAAAATCCTTAATCCTTCACATATTGTTAAAATCACAGAACCAAATTCATTTCCCTTTAATAGTCTTTGAGATTAAGGAAAATCAACATTAGAAATTTCTAAGTGCAGGTAGGTGGTACGGCCAGCTGTTTTAGGGATGTGACCATGATGGATGAAGCGCTGGAGTAGAGGCAAAGAAAGTGAGGGGCAAAGGCAGGTTAGAGGCAAGGGAAACCTTTTGCTAGAAGGCAGATGAGAGGTAGGTTACGAGGGTAACTCTGAGGGTCAGGAGGTAGGCTTTTAGTTTGGTATTGAACAAATTGTTGTAGACTGTTTCTCGAATGTCGTGGGGAAGAATATTCCATGCAAATGGAGCAAGAAGAGAGAAAGGATGAAAGCGAGAGGAAGCACGGGAGGGCAAGGTGCCACAATTGTAACCGGAGAGGCAGAGCAGAGATTACAAGTATGTTTCAGTTGGATAGAGGAGATGGATACAGTGGTATCCTACCATGGCTAGATTTGTGAACCTGGATAAGAAATTTAAATCTGGCCCTGTTTTGCATAGTCATCTATCCAGCCTGATGACAGTACGAGGAAGTAGATGTGCGAGGGAGTTGAGAGTCCTGATAGCGAATTTAATGATTCTGTCGAGAGGAGTCCAAGGAGGATGCTGGCACAGCAATGCAGTTTAAAGACGAGCGATTAAGAGATACTTAGAGGTATTGAAGGGAAGGAGGTGTCCGATTTTCCTAATAATTAGGAGGTTGAGGCGAGCCACAACTGCAGTTTTGCAGCAGAAAGTAGAGAAGGTGTGAGCAGGGTCATAGATGACGCCGATGTTTCTAGCTGAAGAAGAGCAGGGGAGAGTTTCAGGTGGGAAATGGATAGGCCAGGGATGAGGAGGGAGAATATTTGGCAGGGAAGAATTGCACCTCTCTTTTGGTAGCTTAACATTAAAGGGTGTGAAGTCATCCAATACTTAATGGCAGAGAGACAGTTGGACATTTTGATATAGAGATCAGAGGAGGGTTCAGAAAAGAGAAGATTTGGGTGTCATCTGCAAAGAACTGGTGCAGGAAACTAAAGGAGAACATTAATGCCCCAAGGGCAGAAGTGTTAAGAGGAGGGGGGACCCAAACATGAGCCTTCTGGGACATCAACAGTTAGAGGAGCGAGTTGAGAGGTGTTGTTCCAGGAGACAGAGAATTGGCAAGGTGCCAGGTAGGATTCCATCTAGGCAAGCGCTTGATCATAAATCCCAAGAAAGGAGAGAGTATTAAGGAGATCAGTGGATCAATGGCGTCAAAGGCAGCGGACAGATCAATTCAAGGAGAATTGGGATAGGGGATAGGTTGGAGTGCTTAGCAGAGGTGATGAGGTTGGAGACAATTCATGAGAGCAGTTTCTGTTTAGGGGGTCACAAAGGTTGTGAATGCCTAAGAGATTTGTAAGACTGTTGAATACAACCCTTTCGAGTACTTTAGAGAAGTGCGCGAGAGAGAGAGACACAGTGCAAAAGTAAGTTGGAAGGTACGGGTCAGCCACTTGCTTTTTTAGGAGAGGAATGATCATGGCAGTTTGGAAAACAGAGGGAAAGCAAGCAGATTTGAAGGGCAGGTTGAAAAGTTCAGAGAGGTGAGAAAGGGGCAATAGGCTTGATTAGCTGAGGAGCAAGAGGATCTGATGGGGCACAAGAGGGGTTAGCCTTCATCAGTAGGGATAGTACTTCACTAAAAGTGTGACTAAAGTGGGAGATAGATGGAGAGTATGATGGTAGAGTAGGCTGAGTGTAGAAAGTAGGAGGAGGGAGTGTGAGAACGGTCAGGAGCGAGCATCTTCAGCTAGTTCATTAGCTGTCAGAGTGGAGTTGATAGTCATCGGTATAGGAGGAGTGAGATTTGGGTGCCCTGTAGCCAGTGAGGATGGTCAGAGTGAGAGTCAATGAGTGTGACGTAAAATTCTGTTTTCGCTCCATCAAGAGAGGACCTGAGAGAATTCGGGGCAGAGAGGTAGAGTTGCAAGTCCTCATGCAAGTGGGTATGCCTCCATTTGCACAGCAGCCGACGCAGGTTTGTGCGGAGATGGCGTATGAATGGGGTCACACATTGTTGAGAATGTTGAGACTAAGGGGTGAAAGTTAGCAGTAGGAAGTGAGAAGAGTGGGTCATATAGTAGGGATTGGAAGTTGGAGAAGGCAGTGTTTGTGAAAGAGGCTTCAGGTGTGAAGGAGAGTGAGACCTGTAGGTCAGAGAGAAAGGGAGGAATGGCAGAAGGTTTACAATTCCTTTTAGTAATAGGTGAGGAAATGGGTTGATGAGAGGTGAGAGGTTAGAGGGTGGAAAGGAGATGATGGTGGAATGGTGTGGCCGTAGTATTGGTGGCTGAGGGAGAGGTTGAGATGAATAAGAGATCCAACCAGTTACCCCCAGTGTGGGGTAGGTAGGTTATGGATAGATTGCAGAGTGTGACCACTAAGAAAAGACTAAAGTTCAGATTTCTGAAAAGTGGTTGGAGAGGGAAGGTTAAAGTCACCTAAGGGAGCGAGGTGAATTTTAGTGGAAAGAGAAGCAATGAGATGCCCAAGTTCATCAAAGAATGGTCGCCTCAGACCAGGGGGGCGATAGATGGAGATGTGAACCGAGTGAGGTGGAGCAATAGTAGAGCTGATGAATTCAAGAGGTAGGAGAGGATGTGACATTGGAGACTTGTGAGCCGTTGAGGTGAGAACAGAGTAGATGTCCGACACCTCCACCTCTGCCAGATAGAAGAGGAGAGTAAATGATGGATAGTTTGAAGTTGTGTAGGGCCGTTTGAGTGGCAGTATCATATGGAGAATTCCAGGTTTCAGTGATGGCAAGGAGATTTGGGGGTTGAGAGCTGGTATCAAAGTAGTCAGTGATGAAGAAAGTTTTGTTGCATACAAACTGAGCATTTCAGAGTGCAATGTTCAGTTGTGGTAAGGGGAAGAGAGGGAAGGTATGGTTAGCTCATCGGCTTTGTTTGTTGCAAGTCGGAGGTGCAAGAGAGATGTAGTAGTGGGAGTTTTGAGATGTGAGTTTTATGATGGCAATAGGAAAAGAGGCGTAGCAAGAAGGGGGTAGGAAGAGCAGCAGGAGTGAATACATAATGGGCAAGTACCACAGGGTGAAGAGGCAGCACAGTAATTCTGATGTGGATGTTAACCAAATGAATCAGACTTTTTTCAATAAGGCGCTGTTTCTCATCTATTTACTTATTCTTTGTTCTTTGGTGGCAAGCACTTAAATACCCTTGGGAAAATTAGTGCAAGACAAAATCTTCTTCCATACTCTGGTTTGAAATGATACCAAGCATTGTATGGGTAAGTGCTTTGCATATTTCGATTGGGTTTTCAATTAGGCTCAGACCTTTTGCTTTTAAGAGCCGACATGGTATCTTGTGTATGTGCTAGATTTATTATTACCTGTTACTATATATAACTATCAATTATTACCTGGAACGAAGGGACGACCCCACCATCGAGTACAAAAACTCATCAAATCCATACAGAGGAACACTTCCAGTTTCTGATAACAAACAATACCGCTCCTGAGATATTTTATTTGCTCTCAAAGATCCACAAGCCAGGAAATCCAGACCGCCAGATCATCTCTGATATAAATTATCCAAAGCCATATCTGGATAAATTGAATCTATCCTAAAGTCTCTGGTGATGGACCCATAAAGCTTTGTACATGGCCCAACACACTTCCACAGAAAGATTCAAGAGATAGACTATGTACCACCAGATGCACTTGTGGCCATACTGGATGTCACAGCACTGTATTGCAACATTCCATGTGCAGATGGAATTCCGATATGCCAGAAATTCTTACAAAACGTGAACACCCCAACCACAGCTATTTCATGGATTCACACTTGCACACAAACATTTCTGCTTCAATGGAAGACACTTCCTACAAAAGATCTGAACTGCCACAGAAACATGGCGATCTTGAACAGGAATTCCAACAACAATTCCTGAAACCACTAGCATACCTGCGCTACATTGGTGACTGCTTAATTTGGACAGAAGATGAAGACTCTCTTAAGCAATACCATTAATCACTAAATGGCTTCTACCAATGCATTAAGTTCAACATGGAATGCTCCAAAAAAAAGCATACACTACCTGGATACAACCATCTTGGTTGGCAGAAACGGCCACCTAGAAGCAACTTATACAAGAAACCCACTGACCGGAACAAATAGCTGCACAGAGCATGTTTCCATCCAAGTAATACAGACCGGTCCATTATCTACAGCTAGGCGATCCGATACCAATGCATATGCGCCAACAGGAAGACAAGGGGCAACCAACTTGGAGCACTCCACACATGCTTCATGCAAAAAGGGCACTCGACCAGACCAATTGACAGGTAATTTGAGACAACCTGCTACAATACAGAGATGGAAGAGAGACTGAACAGATACCTTTGGTTGTCACCTACCTTCCAGCACTAACCCAACTGAATAGGACTTCTAAGGACCTATAACCAATTTTCAGCAGTGATGTTGAGCTAAGAGACATCTTCAAAGAAGCTCCCGTAATTGCATACAAGCAACCGAAAAACCTAGCAGTAACTGACCGGGAAATCAAGATCAAGGAAGACCTAGAACTTAGCAATGTCAGCTGATGCAAAACATGCTAACACATCTGCACTGGATCTACCAGAACAGCACTGTAGAACAGAACAATACTTATTCCAGGGACACCCAACTGCAGATCATCGAATGCAAAAAATGTATTCATGGGAATTGTGGAGGAGACCTGCAAAGAGCAGCTTGAAAGGATGATATATACACCTTCTCAAACCACAAAACGGAAACACCAGGGGTTAAAGAAATTCGCACAAAATGGGTATTTTTTGCAGGATCTATCGGTGATAAAGTAACTTCTCAAATACCACACACAAGGATGTGGGAGCTCAAGTGCCTGAAGATTCTTAACCTAAATGACGACAGTCTTAACATTGATCTTTGTTTTATGACGCACTGTGGCTAACTTTGAGCCCCGGTCCGGCAATGCAATCAACTCAACAAAGGCAAAAGACTCCCCTGCAGCACCATATCTCACAAACAGCTGTTAGACCCTACTATTCAGGAACCCTAATGTGTGAGGGGCACAGGACACTGACGACAGAAATCTTGGCCATCTATGGTCAAATAATATTTCCCAAACTATATGCAAGCCAGGAAACCCTTGTGAAGCTTCAGGCTTAGTGAGATAACATTGGAGACTGCCTGGTTATACCTTAGGAGCACGTTTTTGTAGTGCCAAATTGTATACCAGTTAGGAAACCCTAGGTGATTCATTGGAATCACTAAAACACCCTGATGCTACTTAGAGGCTGCAAAACCATTGTTTAGACTGTGAGTAAAATGCAATACTGACTCTGTTTTCCAATTATTTGTTATGAAACCGCTCACTTCAGTATGCCTTTTAAATTAGTGCCCGGCGAGAGACAATCAAAATCCTTCGATTCTCGTCCGGGATTCCAGCTGCCTTGTCCTCGGCGGGGGCGTGGCAGCCCCTCAGCCAATGAGGAGGCTCGAAGTGGGGCCATCCCCGCTCCGAGTCTCCCCACGACTGAGAAGCTGCCTTCGCCCCCCGCCAGGGACTCGGGTAAGCTTTTTCTTTTTCCTTCCCTCCCTCCTCCCTACCCCACTTACCTTTTTGCTACGCTCGGGCCTATAACTACGGCCCCGGGCATTACCATGGGGCGGTATTGGCCCGCCGCCTCGGGTCTTATTGCCACAATAACAGGAGTAATTTTCAGAAACTAACAGGGCCCACCTTAAGACTGCTTGCGCATAACGTAATGGTGACATGTGAAAAGAATTAGCTTTTTGCTGCTTTTTTTCTGTTAAATGCAACTCTAAGAATGTGCACTGTTTCCAAACTTGTATCCCACATTCCATTCATTCTATTCCTCCAGCCAATTAAGTTTTAAAATATTCCCTGTTTTGTGTTTGAGAAAGATCTGTGCTGTGGCTTTCCTTTATAAATCATTTCACTGTGCAACATCTGATGAAAAGGTCTGTGGGACTTGATAAGCTAATGTTTTGATAGATCTCTGCATAGAATTTTCATTTAGTCAAATAAAAGGTATTCAAATCTGCAGCTTGCTAGATTTATTCCCCAATGTTTCAGTCGGTGAGGATGTCATTTTAGCAGGGGAGTTGCTAGGTCAGGAAAAGACCTGGGGCTACGCTGATGTCGGAATGTTGGGAATGGGGGCTAGCTAGTCTTTTGGCTGTAGCTCCTGGCTACAACCAAAAGATCAGGGGCTATAGCCCCCTTATCCCCCCCTAGCAACGCCCCTGCATTTTAGGCTTTCACAGTCAGTGGTCAATTTTGTGCTTGGTGTGATTGGGACTCATTCTGATTTAAAATGATTACTGCGGAATCCTGGCAATTTTCCAAAAGCAGAAACCTAGAAATCTAGAAAAACATTTGTATCGGTGTTCTTGACATACGACAGCCCATATTTGCATTTTCTAATTTGCTTTAAATAACTGAACTAAAAGGCGCCATATGGCCCAATGTTTTAAACTATTTCTTGCGAAATCGCTCAACCGCAACCTCCCGCATGTTTAAGTCCCTGTGGGCTTCGACTCACTCGCTGTGCTCAATCAATGATTAATGAGACTTCAACTTTCCCAGATCTGCAGCTGCAAATAGGATAAACTCCGCTAAAATCTCTCTTTGTGTCTCTTGGCCACAGCGCTACATCAGTCATGCATCCCAGCGCGCAACCCACAGTGCAGCCCAGTATCTCAATACAAATGTGAATTCACTCAGTTCTTGAAAACAGCAGGCTGCCTAGTTGATCATCCCTGCCCAGCATGCAATGCACACACATTTTATTTTCCAGTCTTTAATTGGACTGACTTAACAGGGTTAGGGATCTTTTCAGAGTGTCTTTTAGACGCAGCTTCAAACCCCTCCAGTGACATGTTGATATGCTGGGGCTTGCGAAGGATCAAATGAAGCCATGCAGAAAAGTCCCTCTGTTCGCTCGGATCTTGCCCGGCAATGGCCTTTGCTGTGATTTTCTCCTACCCGGAAGTAAACGGGAGACATAGAAAGCCGGCACATCATCTCACTGCAAAGAAAGATTAATTGATGAGCAATAAACGTCAGAACTGAAGACCACACTCTTTCACTCCTTGTAAAATAGCAAGTTGAACTGAAAATTCACACGTGCAAGCTCCTCTGCCACACTTCCTGCCTAACAACCATGAAATTGTCTTGAAGAACTCATTAAAGCCTGTGGAATGGCAGAAGCACATTAAAAAAACAAGATCCAGCTGGTGCTTTGGTTTTTAAAACACCAAGCGTTGACAAGTTGCCATGCCAAAGCTATACACTGCTCCCAAACTCCCCTTTCTCCTTTCTCTTGTACAGTACCAATGTTTTTGCGATATTTGGTGGTTACACCACCAAAAACCACCAAAACGAAAAAAGGAATTTTGCATTGTAAATATAACGACCTCTATGAGCATGTCTTTTGCGGAAGGGATAGGCCAAAGGCTCAACCACCAGGGCAAATAAGTGGTGATAGTTGGCAGCCTCGTTGTGTGGCTCTTTCAAGTGGAAAAGAATGAAGTGTCATTGGTAAACATTTTAGCCATAGCAGTATTATTAAAACCTGCCTTCTGGAGTACTGAGAAAAGAAAAGGCGATTCCAGAGAATCGAAAGCTTATAGTCTATATTAGTATAGTGAATGATTGAAAGATTGAAGAAAATCTATGCAAGTTGTGATGCATTCGACAGGGTACAAGCCCTGACCGATCTGGGAGATCCAAATCTATCATTAAGGGATGCCTGCCATCTGTGCACTAAAATCTTATGTTCAACATTAAACAGGAGCAGTTAATCTATACGCCGGGCACAATTCACTATCCTTCCCACATGCCGAAAGGACAGTTATAGTGGCTTCCCTACTGGAATAGGAAAGGGCATCAGTTGCAACGTAGGTCTGATATTGTTGCAATCATATCATTATTTAGGGGGCAAGTATATCTGTATAGAATTTATATAATTCCAGTGTCAGCCATCTGTTCCAGGCGCCTAAACAGTTGCCAGCACCTGCATTGTTGCATTAATCTCCGATTTAAAAAGATAAAATGGCTACCCAACAACTCCCTGTGATCATCTTACAGCCTTAGTATTGTAATGTCATCCACATATTGTTGAATGTGTCAAAGTGGCCTGTGATGAAGAGTTATACAGTGTTTGGTAAACTTCCAGAAAATATTTATTTATTGTGGGTATATCCAAATAGAATTTTCCCCAAGTCCTCAATCATCACTATAGGTTCTTTCTGGCCGTCACCTCAAAAGCTGGGTTAACAAACTTCCAGGTTTATTGGACACATCCTACTTCTTGGCAAGTTGGGCATGCTATAACTATTTAGTGTTCCGGTCAGCAAGGTTATGGAAATTAGATAATTTATCCTTAATGTCTACTAGTCGAGAATCATCTGTAACCACTCTTGTAAAGAGTTCCAAGAGATTTAAGGTCCTTTCTTACCTTTGCTAGTACCTTTTGTAATCGCCTGTAAAACCATTTGTGAGGCTTGTGGAATATGCTTAGATCACATGCTGTGCATAGGCCGACATCTAGTGGAAGCTGCAGAGTATTACAGTTTGTTTTTCGAAACTCGAAAATGGGCGTCGACACAGGGCGTGCCAGTAATACTATCCCTAGTGTGACGTCCACTGTACCCATGATCCTTCGCGCGTCTAGGACCCTCAGATTGTTTTTTCCGCCATGCTTGTCGGAAGCATCCCGCAGAGTTCCCTGGCTTTTAGCCATAATTTTGCAAATAGTATAATATTTCCCCGTTTCTTCCATCCCCACGTCGAGTCACTGACTTTCGAAGCTCGACGCCGGCCCGGAGAAGAAAACAACCGTCGAGAGCTGCACAATGGACTTTGGGCCTCGGAAGGGCTCCGGCCTCGGCCCTACAAGTAGGGAGAGTGGGGGGTGGTACATACTCTACACTCACATACATATATATATGTATATATATATGTATATATATATATATATATATATATATATATACCTACACACACTAGCCTGCTGCCACAGGGTGCGTATGGAGGGTACCCCTTTCCAATTTTGCCCAAAGTGCAACCGCAAGTACCCTTGGGTTGACCGACACGCCACCTGTAACCTCTGCTTGCCAAGGGACCACCCCGAGGCGAACTGCAGAGCGTGTAGCCGGTTCAAGGCTAAGACTCTAAAGGACCGTTCGACCAAACGTTGGGCCCACCACGCCAGGCAACGAGAGGCTATGGAAGCGGAGGGCACCTTCAGTGATGGCAGCAACGCCGTACTATCAGACGGCGAGGGCAACGTAGCGTCGAAAGACAGCCATGCGCAAGTCCCCGACCTCGGAAGGTTGTCCGGCAGGGCAGCTATGGGGAACACACCCAGCGACACGAGCGCTACCCACAACACTTCCACTAAACACTCGAAGTCCAACCGAGACTCGACGCGCGTGTCGAGCTCTCGGAAAGAGGCACACAAAGAACGGTCCACCGAATCGGTGTCCTCTGGGCGTTCTCGGTCAAGATCGCTGCATGACACCAGGAAACCATCCACTGTTGCCAAGAGTGCCTCACTCACCAAAGTTACGGAGGTACAATCGTCGGAAAACGAGGCCGACCTTCATCCCCAAGCTGCGCTGCAGGAGTCGGCGTCAGCAGACCGCTCGACGGCTGTTCTCGTATCCCAACGTCCTCACTCTAAGGATAGGGAATCTACCCCCGAATCTCGGCGCCAGACGTCGAAAACCTCTGAGAAGGTGAAAACGCCTGGGAAGCACTCTTCGACTCATGGGGAGGGGGGAAAACAGCAGGAGAAAAGATCTCAGCCTTCTTCTGCACCTCTGCTACATAAAGACAGTGCTAAGTCTTCTGATAAACAACTAACCAAGACCCCTGCACAATCCCATAAGTCCAGTCATGTCATAGCAGAAAAGGGTTATCCCCAGCTCCAAAGAATGGTCCAGTGAGGATATAGACAGAGTTATGTCTAGGATGTCATCACTAGCAGACTTCTATGCCAAAAACCCAGATCACTTCCTCTCCTATACCCCTGACGGGGCTACTCCCTCAGGGTCTAGGGACCAGCAACCCCCTGGTAAGAAATCTCGAGTTGAGACACCAATGCAAAGTCGGTCTTTTGACCCTTTCCATGTACAGCCATACTCTCTGTATAGTGAGGATCCACTACAAGGTGAGGATCCAGAATTGGTAACGTTGGACGACCAAACTGGGGTGGACTTCTATGGGGATGACGAGAACCAAGAGGATGAGGATGAGGAAGATGACCCAGAAGTCTACAGAGTAGACTCCCCGGTAGGCAAAGAACCTCAGGTTACCGACTCTCCAATCGACAACCAACCTCTCCTAAATGAGGTTTGTCTAGAGTGGCAGAACACTTCCGCATTGACACTCAGTGAGCACAGGAGGAGAGGGACTTTGCCGAAGAACTAGTGGGAGAAAAGAAACCAATTGCCCAGGCCATCCCTATTCTCAAGTCTATACAAAGGAGAATTGATCCTTCCCTTCTCAATCCTAACCTCACCAGGGCAGTAAACCCCAGAATCGGAAAATTATTCAGGGCAGCCCTATCAGACCCTCTTTACATAAGAGGGCAACTGAAACTGGACTCCCTGGTAGTGACTAATACCCGGAAGAGGGTGGGTTTGCCCCTATCTTCGTTTGATGCTCCCCCCGACAAGGAGAGCAAGAAGATCTACGGGTTGGGAAGGAAGATTGCCTCCACTTCCGCCTACCAGGCAAGGATTGCCAACTCCACCACTCTGCTAGCTAGTTACAACTGCCACCAGTGGGAGCAAGTTGCTGCACTCATCGACTCCGCACCGGAACCTTTAAAGGGCCAGTTGGCACAGGTTGCGTTGCGTCGGAGGGGAGAGCCGTGTCCGGTTGCATCCTTAAGGCATGCTTGGTTAAGACAGTCAGGGTTTAAACCCGAGACACAAGCATCCTTAATCGACATGCCGGTGGAGCCTAATCTACTGTTTGGCAAGGCGGTAGAGGACGCATTAAAACATGCCAAGGATGAGTATGAGACTCTGAAATCCCTGGGACAGTTGACCAACAAACCCCCTAATCAAAGAGGGAACGGTAATTTTCGTCGCCCACGCAGCCAAAATTCACAAAGAGGATCCAACTATTCTCAGGGGCAGGGTACATCATGGGGTAACAGCAGTCTACCCAGAGTTTCAACAGGGGAAACAAGAGGGGCTGTGGTAAGGGTAGAGACAGCCCCAGCAGAGGCGGCACGCCTCCCGCAGAACAGTGACGCCGCGATCAGGGTCCCTTCCCATGCATCTCCAGTAGGGGGACGCATTACCAACTTCACCCAAGCTTGGGAAGGGATCACATCAGACAGATGGGTGCTGTCCACAGTGTCCGCAGGATACTGCATAGAACTGTTAGAGCGTCCCCGAAACCACCCTCCACGTCAAAAAGTACATTCCTTGCACCACCAGAAGATCATCCTCGAGGCGATCGTCAATCTTCTAGCAAAGGACGCGATAGAACTCGTCCCAGGACACCAGGTAAACAAGGGTATTTATTCAACTTACTTCCTTGTGCCAAAAAAAGATTTGACAATGCGCCCAGTATTGGACTTGCGCCCTGCAAACAAGTATGTCAAGCCCCAAAAATTTCGCATGACTACTCTCCAAGAGGTAATCCCCTCCTAAAAAAGGGGAATTACATGGCAACATTGGACATGAAAGATGCCTATTTTCATATTTCCATGTTCACAGCGCACAGGGGGTTCTTGCGCTTCAAGGTGGACAGTCGGCACAGTTCAAGGTGTTGCCCTTCGGTATAGCCTTGGCTCCAAGGGTATTCACCAAGGTACTGGCGGTGGCAGCGGCACACCTACGCAGGGAGGCAATCCCAGTGTACCCTTACCTGGACGACTGGCTCATCACGGGGGAGACCCCAGTAATTTGCAGATCAAACATTCAGAGAACAATCAACCTTCTCTTCGAATGGGGTTTCTCCATAAACGAGAAAAAATCAACGCTGGTGCCAAGCACCTCCAAACAGTTCCTAGGAGCTGTCCTAAACACTCAAGAGGGGTTGGCCTTTCCATCAGAGGAAAGAGTTTGGAATCTACTGCTGCAAATTCCTCTATATCAGCCCGGTCACCAGATAACGGTGCGCAAAGCGATGCGTTTGCTAGGCATGATGGCGTCATGCATTTACCTGGTCCCCCACGCGCGCCTGCGCATGTGTCCCATGCAAGAATGGTTGGCGAAACAGTGGTCTCGGGCAAGTGGTCAGTGGGACGATCTAGTGGTCGTTTCGCCAACACTTGTACAAAGTCTTCACTGGTGGACAAGAGAGAACCTGTTAAAGGGGAAACCCTTTTACGATCCTGAGGTACAGGCTGTAGTCACAACAGACACATCCCTGTCAGGGTGGGGAGCACACCTTCTTCACCACACAGCTCAGGGTCTCTGGTCTCACACAGTGTCCATGGATCATATCAACCTGCTAGAGCTTCTGGCAGTATTCAGAGCGCTGCAAGCATTCAAGCCCCACCATCTGAACCTGTCAGTGCAGATCTTGACCGACAGCACAACAGCTATGTTTTACCTAAACAAGCAGGGAGGGACTCGTTCGTCAAATCTGTCCAAGCTCGCTCAGAAAATTTGGATATGGGCACTCAGACGGAACATCTACCTGTCATCTCAACATGTTCCAGGGGATCTCAATTCTCTAGCGGACGCTTTGCGCAGAGATCCCCTCCCAAGAGAACACGAATGGTGTCTACACAGAGAAGTCGTAGAAGACATCTTCTCACAGTGGGGTTTCCCCACTACAGACCTATTCTCCACAAGCGAAAACAGGCAATGCCCAGGATTCGCATCCAGGTTCCTGCAGCCAGACTCCAAGGGGAACGTCCTGTGGATGAACTGGTCAGGGATGTTTGCGTACGCTTTTCCACCAACCCCTCAGGAAGATGGTCAACAAGATACACAGGGAATCAATGACGCTCATCCTAGTTTCTCCCATGTGGGCGAGGCAACCGTTGGGCCACACTTACGCAGACTAGCGGTGTGCGAACCCATCAGACTCCCGTGCTGGTACAACCTACTGTCCCAGCACCAAGGTCAAACAATGCATCCTCAACCCAACTCAATGAACTTGGCAGCATGGCTCCTGAGGTCATAGAGTTTGGACATCTCAATTTACCTAAGAGATGTATGGACATCCTAAAAGAATCTAGGAAGCCAAACACGAGGCACTGCTACTTTGACAAATGGAAAAGATTTGTTATTTGATGCCAGAATAAACAAATCAACCCTGTTGATTGCACTCCTTCCACTATTGTCCCCTACATGCTCCACCTTCTGGACGCAGGGTTGGTATTTAACTCACTGAAAGTACACCTGGCAGCTCTGTCAGCATACACCACCTCCCATAACAAGGTGTCGTGGTGGAAAGTACCAGTGGTTAAAGCCTTCATGGAAGGGGTAAAGCGACTCCACCCTCCAATTTCTAACCCACCACCAGGATGGGACCTTAATTTGGTGCTTGCTAAACTCATGGGCCCCCCCTTTGAGCCCAGGCATAAAAGCTTTCTCAAACACCTGATATATAAAACTGCCTTCTTAGTAGCCATTACATCGATAAGAAAAGTCAGTGAAATTCAGGCTCTGTCAGTGCAGGATCCTTTCTTTACTGTTCATAAAGATAAACTGGTTTTAAGAACACACCCTAGGTTTTCACATGAGTTTATTTCTAAATTCCATGTTAACCACTCCATTGGGCTTCCGGCTTTCTTCCAAGAACCCCAAAGCTCTGCTGAGGTGAAACTACACACCCTAGATGTGCGTAGGGCGGTCCTATACTATGTAGACAAGACCAGACCGCTAAGGAAAACAGACCAACTGTTTGTCTCCGTAGCTACAGGCAGAGAGGGAGATTGCGTCTCTAAAGGTGCCATCTCTAAGTGGATTATTAATTGTATCCAGCTGTGTTAGTCCCTTTCTGAAAAAACTCTTTCTTTCCTGCCAAGAGCCCACTCTACAAGAGGCATTGGGGCCACTCTGGCTTTTATTGTACCCCTTGACACCATTTGCAAAGCAGCTACTTGGAGCTCTATTCACACTTTTACTCAGCACTACTGCATTGACACTCATTCCAAGACAGATACTCAAGTGGGACAAGCGGTTCTAAGACATTTATTTGCTCATGACCCTTCTCACATCCCACCTCCTTCTTCTAAGACTGCTTGCTAATCTATGCACAGCATGTGATCTAAGCAGATTCCAGAAGCCTCACAAGGGATACATTACTCACTGTAATCGTATTTCTGATGCTTGTATCTGCTTAGATTCACATGCGACCCACCCTTCCTCCCCTCTGAGAGAAGGCGCATGGATGCTTGTAGTCTTATCTTTCTATCTATCTGCTTGGAAATCTGTACTCGCGCTACTCCTCATGCTACCTCATGTCAGAAAAAATGCAATCTGAGGGTCCTAGACGCGTGAGGGATCATGGGTACAGTGGACGTCACACTAAGGATAGTATTACTGACACGCCCTGTGTCGACGCCTATTTTCGAGTTTCGAAAAACAAACTGTAATACTCTGCAGCTCCCACTAGATGTCGGCCTATGCACAGCATGTGAATCTAAGCAGATACAAGCATCAGAAATACGATTACGGTGAGTAATGTATCCCATACCCCAGATGTAGACCTTGAACATCTCCCATATAGAGTGAAAACTAACCGAAGATCCATCATTGAAATTAAAAAAGGCCTGTATTTCATTGTGAAGAGCAGTGTTGAACTGTCGGTCATGTTAAGCATCGGATGTATTCCTCCAAGGCAGCGGACTCAGACCAGCAACAATGGCATAGTAAATGATCTGTGATGGCTGTTAACATTCTGCCCCAAATACTATCCGTCTGTAATAGAGGCGTGGTGGTGAACCACTAAGCAATTTTTTTAAATACATCTCAGAATAATAAGCGATTTGTCTATCATGTTTGCAAGGCCAAACGTCAGTCAGAACATATAAGGATAGCAATTTTGGCAACAAAAAAAGTAATCATCTTGCAGGGAGATCTATTCATGGGAGATGAACAAACAGGATCTACATCTACATCTATTATTGTATGAGAATCCCCCTCCAATGAAAATATTTGAATCCAAGAAAGATCCACAAATAAAATGACAGAATATCGTGGTTGGTAGCAAATATATTCAAGGTAAGTTTAACACCTCTAGGAAAACCATGAACCAAAGCATACCTCTCTTCTGTGTCTGACTGTGTGGTATCAACTACAATTGGAATAGTTGTGAACAAGTGTTGCAACTTCTCTAGAGTAATGACTTAGAGGAAAACCAACGGTTTGTTCTCCATTTTGTTTTGCTATTGTTTCATGATTCTTGTCCACGTCCACGAGATTAGTCTGTTGTTGGAACAAAACATTTATATTGTATCTTTTCAAATATGCCATGACTTTCCTGGTGGTTGTTACATTGTTAAGCCCTCTGACATTCCATGTGGCACATTGTAGTTTAGACATAAGGAAATTCACATGTAATCCAGTCCCCCTCACCCCACCTCCCCTGCGATCTCCTAATCTTCCTATCCTATCTTGAAAACATTTTATAACGTGTGTTTCACCTCCCAGCTTTTTTACTTATGAACCTTGTACGGCTCTCTGAGACGCCTCCTGTCTGACCAGTGCTGACCAAAAATGTACATTAATTAAATATTGCCATGCCCATTATGTATCCACATCCTGGTGAGAGATAGTAGGACATTCTCTTCTCTCATGAAGATAACAATACAAAGGTGTCAAAAAACAATATTCCCAATTCTAACCAAAACCCACCACATCCCACACTGATCCTTCACACGAGTCGGTGACACCCCACCCAACATCAACAAAAACAACCCCCTCAAATATCTGACATTAAAATAGTGACAAACTGAAAGGAAACAGCAACACACTAAAGCTGTGCAAAGACACCTGTGGTATGGTGTGATCTAAGCAGAATGTTCTAGGCTGCAATGATCACCTCAATGAGATGGCATAAAGTAGCAGATATGTTGTTGAGTGCAGAAGAATGTCTCCTGTTGCACTACTGTATGTCAGTGTTCCATTGCATTGCAATTGGCCGGGAGGATAGCTCAGGGGTAAGGCCTTTATCTTGGAAGCAAGACAACGCATAGCAACACGGGTTCGAATGACGGGCTTGCGCTTAGAAACTGGTCCCCGGTATTAAGCACGTTATAAAAGAACAATTATAATTGCATTTACTTTGTTATCGTTATCAACTATTAAGCATCCTCAGGGGCAGGTTGCAAAATGTGCCCTCGCCACTAGAAATAAGCTTTTGATGATTAACTCTTGGTGAGTAAGAAATGGTGCGCTGTGTGTTTTGTATAGAATTGCAGGGTTCAAAATTTAGATTCGATGAACAGGAACTAAAACCAGCAGAACCAGAAGCAAGTACCCAGCACCCTTGCCAATATAACGTCCACATGCGATCCACATTTTAACTTTTTGCCTGTTATGTATGATACATTATGTTTAAATGTCTACTAGATGTTTTCTAATTCTTCTTTAGCAACACTCACAAATACTCATTGTCACGTATGCATGCTTGTAAAGCACAAGTTGGCTTGGGGAGCCAAACGTAGCTCCTGGTAGATGTTGGTTTCAAGCTAACCAAACTCTCCTATGCTAGAAGCAGGAGCTAAGTAGCTCCTAGCAATTTCTAACCCTGAATTGTGGGGCAAGTAACCTTTTAAGGCTGGTTAGTAGCTTGCAACTTCACGTTTTTACAACTGCTTGGGGATACTGAGGAGGTGTATTCCGATTAAACTTTTTCATGAAAGTATTTTCTTTAGGTCAGTAAATGTTTAGCTGGCCACTTGCACAGTAGGACTACAATCTGCGAAAATCTGTAGCTGCACATTATCATAGTGTACCTTGCCTTGTTACCCGGCTGCTGCAAAGATCAAATGACTGTTCTTGGTGGGTGGCCTGCTGCAGGCCTAGGACCTAGAGCAGTGAGCCCTCTCAACAATGAAATGCTGAGAAAAACGCTTTCCTCTTGTAGAGTTCTTTTCTAGGAACATCTTCATAGATCCATGCCCTGCAGTTTATAATGCGTATATTATTAACCTAAATCTGGATTCGAAATCTACATTTTAACGGAGGCTAATTGCTTTTTGAACAATGATAAATCCACGTTGTTGGCGTTAATTCGGCCTTCGCCGCCTCCAGTTAATTTTTCAGCTTCATTTATTCCGATGCGGAATTGCTACATGCTGTTTTGCATAGATTCAAGTCCAATAGAGCAGATAAACACGCGTGATCAAGAGCTAAAAATGCCCCTTTTTGCTCTGTTGAGAGATCTTTGAGGTCTCGGTCATGCTGGAGGTTAGTTATGTGGTGGATTCATATCTGTTTGTTTTAACATGAAGGTATCTGCTTCCTTCCTTTTTCGCAGAAGCACAGTTGGGCATGCTGTGAACAGTTATGGCACCTTATGACAAAGTAAATGACTGCAGACCACATACCCCTCAATGCCACAATGGGCCGATTTCAGTCAGACCAGGTTGCTTTAAAAAACGTGTTGTAAGGCGTTTTGGGCAGTGAGGGGTTCTTTGCATTATCGCCAATGGACTCTTGAGTGAGTAAGAATTGATATGGTGTGTGCATGTGGATAATTGTCAAGGGGAGGAGTGACTTTTTATGCCTGGCTACTAGCCTGCAACTTCTAACCTGTATCCGTGTAATAATGTTACTGTGCTTCAGCACAGATCAACAAAGAATAAGCAAACCGCTCCTGGTTATTCACGGTTTATACCAAGGTTCACAGTGAATTATTTTTTCAGAATACATGTACTGCGTAAACGTTACATTATGGAAGGCTATGTTTTAAAAAAAAAAAAAAAGAAGCTATTCCTTGGTCACACTCGTGCAGGTTAATTAAGGTACGAGGACTACTGTGTTTAAATTAGAGCGTTAGAAATATATACAGTATAATGCAGTCAACTCCACTGTTGGATGCAGCGTCTTCTAATATTGATGCTTAGATGCCCTCTCCATTTTATTGTACTCTGGAAGTGCATCCACCACTATTCCGCCAGCAGATGGGCACTAAACAAAGCGAGAGCCGCAGAAGCACTGCATCCACAATGCCTAACTCCAGCCCCCCCCCTTAACATGCGGCTAAATGTGCTACAGTAGAGAAGTGAAGACCTGCGAGGCCGTCAGAGCGCACAGAGGAGGCTGAAATGATTGCCGTCTTTGAAGCTGCAGCGAGCATGCATATGTGTTCAGATGGAAGGCCGCACCACTGCTTCAATCTTTGTTCCCAAGGATTATTTAGATGTCATTAGAGCATATGGATAAAGCTCATGAAGGCAGCCATTTTAGCACCACCCGATTGTCTTGTCCATTCAATAATTGATCTGATGTTTTATTCGCTGGCTTCTATCATAATGATTGGTTATGCCCTCATTTTCCCAATTGTTCCCTGTGTTTTCCTATGGGTAACCTGAGGCTTCCCACTAGTCTCTGTTCAATATAGACCTGTGAATAATTGCAAGGAGTTTTGCTCCTGCTGTATCTGTGTGTAAAATCCCTTTCTGCCTTATTTACGCCAGGCTGAAGTATGTGTCCTGTGCGGTTCCACTGTGTGGAGTGGCAGCCTCCTGGTATTTCCCTGGAGTGTTATGGCATCTCTGTAAATCGTTAGCAGTGCTGGCCTACACAGGAAGAAGCGTTATCCTTGTGAGCCTCCACAGCTGCTTCATGGGGTTCTGCAGAGGTGCTTGGACTGTTCTTGCAGATTAATTAATTGTGTGCATAGTGAATCATTTTTTTAGCGTTTTACCTGCATGTCCCTTATCCGTCAGGGCCAGCTTACTGGGTGCATCCCTTTTCACAGTGTTCCGCTTGGATGACGCAAAGAAGGATGGTATAGCCTTTGGAACATTTCCCCTGATTTACGGGTGGAGGGGTGAGTAAAACCGTGTCAAAGAGTGTGCACAAGGCGTACCTGGAAAATTCTCATGGGGCTGCAACCTCGCTATTTGGGTTAGAAAAATGTTAATAATCATGACGTTATTGTTGAGGCACAGGATTCGGAGCTATTGCTGGTTAAACTTCTTGTTAACCCCAGTGTTGCATAGAGTTTTTTTATATTGTACGGACCCCCTAATGAAATGCCGCTTTTTGAGACTCAATTTATCTCTATAATTATTATTATTATTGTATTTATTGAGTGGACCTAGCTTCAAGAAGCAACAGAGCGCTTTTCAGTGGTAACAACAGAACAGATGTACGGGGGGGCTCGGATACAGAGGGGCACAGAGGAGGGGTACTGCTGTACCGGGTGGCGGGGAGGTGAGGGGTGGGCGGCGTCTAGCGAGTCAGTTGGCGCGATGACGTGATGGCCTAGGTGTGATGGCATCTAGTCTCCTTTCAGTGATTGAGTCTTGAGAGGATAGCTCAGGGGCAACGCACTCGCCTTGGAAGCAAAACGACGCGGAGCAACACAGGTTCGATCCCAAGGACTGCGCTTAGAAACCTCTGGGTATTAAACGCGTTATAAATAACCAATTATAATAATAATGAAACCCTCATCCAATATTATTTTGTAGGGCAATTTTAACTATTGGTTTAATGATGGCACAGATCTTCCTGCAGCTTCATTTAATCGAGCTCTTAAATCATCTTGGTTTTCAGCAGCATGTCGTGGTTCCCACCCATAGGGAAGGTCATATATACTGGGCTGGATTTGTACTCATAAAATCACGATTAACGATCTTACAATTTCACCTTGTCAATGGTTAGATCATCATTTTGTTGAGTTTTGGTTGCCTACCCCTAACTTTAAGTCGCGTGGGCCCCCTATCAATATTTCGATTGTTAAGATGGATTTCTGAACTGTGACCTGGTGGGCAGAGGTTCAGGAGGTCAGCCTAGTTTCTTGAAACAGGGTAACCTTCTGGACAAGCCAGACCAATCAAGGTAGCATTGGCGGCAGTCAGGACTAGGTCTCAGGAGGGGTGAGGGTGACTGAAAGACCTCAATGAGCACAAAGAGTAAAGGACACTTACAAATCACTCCCAGTCAGGTGTATATATATTAAAAATACAAATACATTTATTCAAGGCCTTTGAAGATCAACACACAGTAATAAACACAGTAACACTTTTAAACCAACACAATTCTACTAAAATACATATATACAAGACCAATGGGTCTAAAGGGTTAATGTACGAAATGGGTCCACAACCTAGAAAGGGAAGGAAGCAGTTTATGCAAAGAGTCTTTAGGCACTTCTGCAGCAATCACAATCCTAACTGAAAGGCAGTTCAGCCCCTCAAAATGTACTTGCAATGCTGGCGTACGCGGTAGTGCAGATGGGCAAAGCAGGGTTTTTTGTAGGGTCTGTAGCAGCTCAGGAAGGCAGGTCAGGTGATGCAGAATAAGTGTTGGCACTACTCATCTCAATCGTCCTGCCGTGCCCGGAGAGACACGGCCAATTCGGCCTACAGGCCCCCAGGCGCTGATGCCACTGGTTTGGTTTTTGTTGGGGGGTTTTGGGATTATCATCCCTCTGATTGGGGGGGGGGGATGTGGGTGGAGGTGGGACATGTTGGGGGTTATGTTATAAAAGGCTTGGCGTTGGCAGCAATTAAGGACAGGGATATGAAACTCTATGACTGTTACTGCAGTGTGGTTAAGCTGGCCCATGGGTCATTGGCACTTTCTCGGATATTGTTATTTTCACTTCAATGCCTGGGAATAACTTGACTTTTATGAGCTGGAATGTTCGGGGATTGGGGAACTACAAAAAAATGAGGCAGCTACTACTACTAGCTGAGCGCCATGGTTCTAAGGTTCTTTTTCTACAGGAGACGCATGCTCGCACGGAACAATGTACAAGATTTGCTAAATCATGGGGCCCCCACAGATTCTCCACTGATTTCTCTTCCCAAAGCCGCGGGGTCATGACCCTCATCCATAAGAGCCTCAAGTTCACTCTCATTGCGTCACACATAGACCCTCAGGGCAGATATGTACTACTCCATGCTCTACTTCAAAATAGGGAGACAGTCCTACTGAACATATATGGCCCTAATATAGATGACCCAGAATTCTATGTACAGGTCTCGTCCCTTCTCGCTGGCTTTCCCCTTGTCCCTATCCTTTGGGGGGGGATTTTAATACAATTTTTGATGTGACCCACGATAGGTCCGGATCCAGGCCTCGCCAGCTCTCGAGAGCAGCCTACGCCGCACTTTCGTCTCTTCCCCGGCTCGCCATGGTCGATGCATGGAGGTTTTTTTACCCGGATTCCCGCGTTTATTCCTTCTATTCTTCGGTCCACGACTCCTACTCCCGCATCGACAGGTGGGTGATCTCCAATGTCTTGGTTCAGAATGTCACACAGATGCAGATCCTCCCCAGGACTCTATCTGACCACTCCCCAGTAACCATTACCATGAATTGGGGCCCAGACCCTGGCTGCGCTCGACGTTGGAGGCTGAAACCCCTCTCCCTGCTAGACCAGGAATTTTGCTCTGAGCTCGAGATAACCATCGAGGAGTTCTTCGAGACAAACACGGGATCGGTAGCATCACAGGCCACTCTATGGGAGTCCTTCAAGGTTTACATTAGAGGGATAGCGCTATCAAAGGAGAACGGGGTTCTTAAATCAATCCGCAGGGAACTAGCAGAGAGCGAATCCAAGCTATCGACCCTTGAGGCCCAATGCTCACTCCAGTCTACTCCCGGAACCCTGGCGGACATCGGGGCGGAGCTGGATACATTCCGATCCCTAGCGGAACGTGAGCAAAAATTCTTGGATAACCCAGGCTCTGCGAGGAGATACGGGGAGGGTGAGCGCCCGGGCCGTTTTCTGGCGAGACTGATCCGTCACGAGATGGGTTCCCCGCATATACTCGGGATTGTGAGACCGGATGGCTCTATGGCTGTCGCCTCACAAGACATCAACGAGGAATTCTTTAAATTCTATGGAACCCTATACTCCAACTCTGACGAGGTGACGGCAGCAGAGATCGACTCCTTCCTCGATACCCTTCCCTTGACGACTCTTTCTCCGGAGTCCGCGGGCTCTCTTGATTCTCCACTTACACTTGAGGAACTCTCTGGCGCGGTGGACTCCTTGTCCTCGGGGAAGGCTCCCGGCTCAGATGGTATCCCGGTTGAATTTTATAAGCGCTATAAGCGGCTCCTGCTCCCTCATCTGTTAGCCCTCTGGGAGGAGTCAGTTGAAACTGGGGTATTCCCCCCCTCTCTCCGTGAGGCCACAATCACGGTACTTCTTAAACCCGGCAAACCCCCCTCGCAATGCGGCTCATATCGCCCGCTTTCACTCATAAATTGCGATGCCAAGATATTCGCTAAGGCGCTGGCCCTCCGGTTAGCTCCTCTCTTGCCATCTGTCATCCATCCGGACCAAGGGGGATTCATCCCCGGCCGCGCCACCTCTCTGAACCTTAGACGCTTGTTCAACATTATCAATAGGATAAACCCCGAGACACACGCAGTGGCTGCCACCCTCGACATGCAGAAGGCGTTTGACTCGGTCTCGTGGAGATACTTGTGGAGGGTTCTCGAGAGCTGTGGGTTTGGTCCCTCTTTTCTCTCATGGGTCAAATTGCTCTATTCCGACCCCGTGGCAAGGGTCCGTACAGGAGACCATTGTTCCCCCCTCTTTGGGATCGCTAGAGGAACAAGACAGGGTTGCCCCTTCTCTCCCCTGATCTTCGCCATAGCGATAGAGCCCTTCGCTGACATGCTCCGCCAATTTCACGCACATAGAGGCCTCCGCACAGCGGGCCAGGCAGACATAGTGTCTTTATACGCTGATGACGCCTTGCTGTTTATACGCTCCCCCTCTGTCAACTTGTCCCCAATACTGGAGGATGTCAGGCACTTCGGCCGGATCTCGGGCCTCAAGGTGAACTGTTCGAAATCTACACTTTTCCCTCTTACAGAATGCACCCTTCCTCCCCCGGATGCCCTGGGGTTCGCATGGGCTCAGTCTACTTTCACCTATTTGGGGATCGAGATAACACGTCACCGGGCGCTGACATTCAACGAAAACTATCAAAAGTATCTCGCATATTTATCATCCAAGGTCCTAACCTGGGACAAGCTCCCAATATCCCTCGCAGGTAGAATAGGCCTCCTGAAAATGTTGGTACTACCCCAGCTACTCTACAAGTTCACTAACATCCCCCTATGGCCGGGAGAGGGTTTCTTCCGTGAACTGACGCGCACGATCAATTCCTTTCTTTGGCATTCGGGCGCGGTCCGCCTTAAACTAGGCACCCTATCTACCCCCATGGCTCACGGTGGCTTCAGCGCCCCAGACTTCTTGAAATACTGGCTAGTGTCCCAAATTCAATACACTTCCTATTGGTTTGACATGACGGACCCCCCCCCACACGTCAGACTCGAGAAACTGGCGGTCTGTGACCGAGATATCCGCTCCCTGTTGATACAACCCACCCCTCTGGAGCCGGACTCACAGAACCCGGTTACCTGCACATCCTTAGCACTGACCAAAACGTGGAAATTGCTTGGTATTGCTCACATCTTCCACGGAAACCTCCCACTCTGGAACTTCCTACCGGGGGTTCCACGGGTACCGCCGGCCATGGCCCAGCGCTGGGCCGAGTCAGGATATGAGCTGTTGCGAGATGTATTTGATCAGGGAATATTTGTTGAATGGCCCGACCTCCCATTGTCATTAAGAAGAGGCCGGAGTGTGTGGCTCCAATATTTATCACTCCGCAGGACCCTTAAACGTAATTATTCGATGTTTCCGGCTGTACCACCGGATGACCCTATCATCGAGGAGCTCACCTCACCCTCACCTACTAGAGGTAAAATATCTAGGCTATACACCATGCTACAATCCAGATCTATTCCAGAATTCACTAAGCTGAGGCGGGCGTGGGAGGTGGACCTGGGTATCGAAATGACTGATAAACGTTGGGCGCACTTATGTGATCGTATACACAGGGTATCCCTCAACTCCCGCTTCAAATTAATACAGTTTAAAATCCTACATAGATTTCACTACACCCCGATCAGATTACACCACATGTCCAATGATCACCCTTCTAGCTGCCCTAGGTGCGGCCACGAAGCAGCTGATTACATTCATATGATTTGGTCTTGCCCTCATCTCTCACAGTTCTGGCAAGCGGTCTGCTCGACGATGTCCACCATACTTGATTACCCCATTAATCCCTCCCCGATGGTATGTCTTTTTCACGACCTCCCGGACCTCCCCCGAAATTCTAGGAAACTAGCCGGCCTCTGCATGCTTCTCGCTGTACGCTCCATCCTGCTGTGCTGGCTTCGCCCCTGGCCCCCCACACACGCCCAATGGCTGAGGGCGGTTACATGGGCCTCGGACTCTGAAGAAACTTGGTCTCTCCTACAACCCACCCACTCTAGGCCCAGGAATATCTGGCTCAGGTTCCGTTCTTATATGTCAGATCTGAATGAGTCACCAGCCACGTCTCCCCTAGCCACCCCCCCCCGCCGACCGGAGCTCACATCCCCATCATGGCCTCCGGACCTTGTGTTCTGCATGATTTGAAAGTGCCCATTGGCTCCCCACATCTGCATTGTGATTTATATTTACCTGCACTGTATAATGTCTGTTTCTACATGTTGCCTGTCTGGCGATGTTCGCCTGTTTTTTTGCTGCCAAGCTAATGAATAAAAAGAATTAAAAAAAAAAAAAAAAAAGTTCCCACTATTCGAGGAGGGCCTCCCCAACAGGGCAGAGCAGCTTCCAGGAGTTGGGAATAGTTTGATAGCTCAGGCTATCTGGGAAAAGGAGAGTGGCTCCCAGGGGACACTCGTGCAAAAAAAGGGTTGGATGCGCTAGGGGCCACCGGTAAGGGTTGCTAGTACTCACCAACCCCTGGCACACTCCGGACCAAACTTAGGCAGTTGAGTCCAATTCGGTTGCAGGTTCAAATGCTGCAATTCTGCGGCTCTGCTGCTTTCAGCGATGAAGTTACAGCGTTGATTCCCAAACAGGACCGTGGTCATTTTTCCACTCCTAGTGGGTGGATCAGGCCAGTTTCTCTGAAGCAGGCTTCCGGGCATAGAGGGGCACAGCTGCAATGCACTTGCAAAGTTTGTCACCACGGCTGGGCGACACGGTAACCGTGTCCACTCCGGATCAGGCTCTCTTTACTCCAGACCTGAAAATGCAAAGTGTATGGAAATTCGGTGTGAGTGTTGTGAACACAGAGCTAGCGATGTACCAAGTTTCAAGGGCCTCCTTGAAACAGCGGCGGTATCAGGGCAAAGGCCCTGCGCAGGCTGGTCAGCCCACTTGTTGGCCCAGGGACACTTCCGAGAAGGCTTACTTGCAGGGTTTGATGAAGGTGCCAAGAATAGTTAGTCCCACTATTCCAATGGGTCGAAGCGTCTTCGCAAACCTTCTAGTTCGATCAGATGCAGAGGGGTCCAGTGGGACGACAGCGGGCTCAGGGTGCCAATCCTTCCAGCGGGTCACCAGTGGTTACCCGACTCAGCTTCTTATTTTCAGGTATCCTATCCTTCATTCAGTGAGAACTCAAGAGATCAACATGGTATGGAGGTTTAAAGCCCTCTCTTATTCAGAATCTCCTTCGCAGCAAAACGAAAAGGACCCAATGTGAGATCTGCTCACATACAGACATACCATACATGGACCATTCTTGGATCATGGTGGTCCCAGGCATTCACAGCACACCAGACTCTCTGACACCCAGGATGTGTATTGGAACCAGACAGTCCAGCCCACATCCTGGAAGCACACACACAAGGCATGCAGAAGCCCACAAAAGCTTGGCATTTCGCAGGGGAATGCATGCCCAAATAAGACTGAGCCGGGTCGGCTCGACGTGGAGAAGGTGAAGGGGCAAGATGGTCAAAGGACAGGACAAAGAACCTCGTGGTATGGTCATTTTGAAGCCAGGCCACCTATTCGTGCCAAACGCGGTAAACATGGTTTACCTGGCAGGAAAGGGTTAGAAATACATGAAAAGATAAGCTGCCACCAGCCCTGTCCAAGGCACATCCGCACTTCTCCTAAAAACTCCTTTGAGAGTATCTAGGGCCTTTTGAAATGACTAGAAGACCCAAGTGCACTGTACTGTAAGGTACATTGTGCACTTGCAACATGTTGCAGAAAAGTTGCAACATTGACAAAGACTAAGGGAAACAAGTCTCCCAGTACTGACTGTCTTTAAGGGCATGTCAGTTTCCCAATATGAAAGTGAGCAACAAGCCCAGGGGAGTGCAGCAGAAGGCTGTGCTCCTCTGGTAAAGTCAGACTATGGTGTTTAACAGCAGCACAAAGTTGTGGGGGGGGCTGTGAGGGGGTTACACAACTGGAGGGAAAACTTCACATACATGGGAATCTTTCCTAACAACGATCACCAAGCGTAATTAGCGCAAGGCTACAAAAGTCTTTCTCTGCTGTTGCAAACACTGTCTGAGGTGCTTGTGTCTTTATCATATGCTCAAGATATGTCTGATTATCAGCAATTATTCACCTCAGCCATAGATGAGATTGCTCCTTTGAGAGATCGTACAATTTGTTTCACCTCTAATAAACAATCTTTCTTTATGCCTGATCTACATAAAATAATATCTGAGAAAAAAATAAATGCCACAAAAAATGACTAAGATTTCTTTCCACTAAAGATAAGGAAGCTTATCTTTCTGTTGTGAAAAAATTGTAGCTTTACTTAATGCCAAAAAGGAACATTTTGAATTGGGCATCAGTGCAGCTAAATCTGATTCTAATGAACTGTTTAAAGTTCTTCGAGAACTTGAGTCTCCTGATGTGAAACCACAAGAGTGTATTACTGAGGAGGCATGGTGGCTGCCTTAATGAATAAGGTTAAAACCCTTAAGAATACTATTGCTAAAAAACAAGCCACTATTTTGCCACAGTCCAGTTGGCAGAATACATTTCTGGCTGCCTCTCTACCATTTAAATTCTGTTACGTAACAGGAGAGGTGGCAGTCATCTTCCACTCCCTTAAGCCTACAGCATGCAAAGGAGATCCCTGCCCAGCTGTTATTGTGAGGGTGTGTGTGTACTGTGATGAATCTTACAACGTCATCACTCCTTTCCCGGAGGTAACCTCTTACCACGTGGCCAGGTGACAGCAGCCACTACCTGATCCTGGGCGCGGCTATGAGGGAGGACCACATCAGGCGAGTCGACCCTCCGTTGGATAACTTGGCATCATCAGATGAACACATATCCCCCTTTCCCTTTTAGGGATAGCCCTTTCATTTCTCATGCCTTAATGGCATACTGTTACAGTCCCCTTCACCCACCCATAAAACCTATTGATGACATAGCTCAATCTTCTGTGAATAGAATGCCAAGGACTTCCTATCATTCTCAACACTGAAGCTAAAAGGAGCAATGAGAATCTGTAAAGCCGAGAAGCCCAGGACGCGCTCGAGTGGTTGCGAGCGTATGATGGGAGCCGGGACAATTTAAAAATCTTCACCAGCATGGAGGAGAATGACGTTGTCGGGAGAAGCTTTGTCGCCTCAGTGCTGACAGAGGGACAACCGAGCCGCAGAGAAGACCTTGGAGTCTTGGGGGGTGGAGGGGAATGGCATGAGGAGAAGTACTGCTTGAGCGGGTTTGCCATGCTGGGTCTGTACCAGGAAGAAGAGAGAAGTATTCCTGATGGCCACGGGAACCGAGAAGCAGTACCAGCGAAGCCCCGAATACGGAGAAGAGCTCAGCAGGTAGGCGGGAGCCACGAAGGACATGGAAGCTGCGAGGCAAAACTGGTGCGCATGTGAAGAGGGAACGGGACGCCAGAGTGCTGCTTCATGTTTACCGCGAGAGGACCAGAGAATGCCACAAAAAGCCGGTGAGTCCTGAGAAGACAAGCGGAGTCACCTGGGCTCTTCGGCAATACTATCCAGGACAGATGAGAGCCAGTGTAGTGGATGAAACTGGTTTGCGTCGTGATATTTCAAAAAGAATAACAGTGAATGCAAGAAATAAGAACTGTGCTAGAAAGCCCTGACAGGAGAGTATACCAGGCAAAGACAAGCTTGAAAGTCAAATTGCGTTGAATGTTGGGGAAGAACCTGGCAGGGGAGTATACCAGGTGTCCTGCGGGCCTGGGACTCACATTCAAGTTGATTTGCATCCAAGTTGTTTTGTTGAGCAAAGAATCCCAAGGAAGCCTCATACCCTTAAGATTTTGAATTGTTTGAACAGACCTGGGGAAGGGAGATATTTCCCTAGGAGTGGATTGCAACACCAAGATGTGGGAGCTATCTTAACTTTGATTGACTTGTTGATCTGTTGGATTGGTGAAGAGAAACCTGGGGAAGGGAGCCATTCCCTGGAACTGTGAACATTATCCATTGGGAACTTTTGTATTGGAGTTACATCTTTATTTTGAATTTGAACATTTGTGCACTGAGAAGGCCAAAGTCATTACCCGTAGCACCTTAGTAACTTTTAGAATTTGAGAGCTAGAGTAGGATTTCGGACAAAGGACATTTTGTTTTGGACCTCTTGACACAGGACAGGCCCTTTTTATTTGGTTGAGGTAGGGAAATATCTCCTAGAGTAGGGGCAGCGAGGCATTTTCCAACCCCTTAATTATTTTGAATAAGTTTGTAACCACATTCATGAGTCCTCTGTGTCCATGTCTCATTGCTGGCTCGTCACAATACCCTCTCTGATTTCTTTGATAACCAAGTTTATCAATGTTTCTTTTAACTCGGCTACTGTCCCCTCTACCATTAAGCAGGCATGGATAACGCCTTTGCTTAAGAAGCCTTCTTTGGATTCTAGTGTGGCTACTAACTACCTACCGATAACAAATGTATCGTTTTTATTAAGGATCATCGATCGAGTAGCATATTTACAAATATAGTCATACTTGGAAGAGCACAACCTACTTGGTGTTAGGCAATCAGGTATTAGGGCCACACATGGGACAGAGAGAGCCCTATTCGATCTAAACTCCAACATGCGCCAGCTCATGGATAAGGGTGGGGTGGTTTTGCGTATGCTTCTGGTCCTTTCGGCGGCATTCTATCTGGTAAACTATAACACATTGGTCGATAGATTGTGTGCCTCTGCTAATTTCTCCACCAAGCCTGGGTCTTCTCTGTCCAAACGTACTGCAAGAGTTTTTAGCAAATCTGCAGCCCCTCCCCTGTGAACAGGCGTCTTATCTTTCACCCCCCCTTATATAATGTATTTACTAACCCCCTTTTTTATATTCTTGATGATCTTGGTGTGTTACATACTAATTACGCCCATGAACCCCAGATTTTATTGCATTTTACGGGGGATTGTAATCAGGATTCCGACCATATTAATACGATATTTAATATTGTCCAAACTTGATGGCTTGTAACGAATCTGCGCTGAATGATTCCAAAATTGAGTTGCTTATTGCTGTACCCATCAAAGACTTGCAAAACTTTCTGCTGACTTTAGCGAGTTTACCATTGCTGGTTGTGCTATTGCAGTGGCAGCAAAGGTTAAAACATTGGGAGTGTTTTTTTTATGCCTCCCTCACAATGAAAGATTATACTGATAGCGTTGTTTCTCCCACCTCATATTTTCTGAAATTGCAGTCTTATTCGCCCCCGATCTGTTTAAGGAGAATTGTGCTTGTTTGGCTCAGGCTATTAGAGCAAAGATTGATTATTGTGGCAGCCTTCAGCATGGTTCTACACAAGGCAATGTATCTAAGCTACAGACCCTTCAAAATAGCGCAGTTAGAATTGTGAACGAAATGAAAACGTAGGGATCATGTCACAGAGGCTTGTTGTGCCCTACATTGGTTGCCAGTGAAGGAGGAGCATTTTGCCTTTAGAGTTCTTACTCTTACTCTTGCTCATTCATACTTATGTGGTGAAAGTCTGTTGTATTTAAAATCTAGGTTGACCTTCAAATCTTGTGCTTGGACTTTGAGCTCCAGTAACACCAATTAGTTGACTACACCAGGTCAAACTTGAAAGGGCCGGTAAACTGGCCTTTGGCTCAACAGCTCCCCATCTTTGGAATAGCCTCCCTCCAGATCCGAGAGAAATATGTTCTCTTCCTCTCTTTAAGAAGGCACAGTGAAGACCTATTTTTTTTTCAAATAAATTGTTGTTGGACTGGCTATTGTCACCTCAATAGTTTGTCCTGGATTACTTCTGTTTGACTCTCTAGACTTTGATGTATGAATTTGTGAGGGTTTTGGAATGCGTTTTAGTTTTTGCTATGTTTGTTTTTGTTCATGTCTTGTTATTTTATATGCGCCTTAATGCCTATGGGACCCTTGTTGTGTTATAAATGTATAAATAAAGTAAAACAACTACAGTCTTTCCTAGATATGAACAATTGCCTAATAATCTTGCAGTCTCAGAAACAGCTCTCCTTCTCCTCCGGAATGATGCAACAGCAATGTCAGACAATGGCAATGGGGGTCTTGCTTGTCATACTTGATTCATGCGCAGCATTTTGTGCAGTGGATTTTCAATTGCTGTGCAAGTCACTCATATGTCTGTTTCCACCTGTGCCTTTTTTTGTCCTTTTTTTTCGCAGCACCTAAGGTTTTCAGATGAGTCCCTTGTCTAAGTCCATCTTTCCAATTCAGTATGGCGTTGTGCTGAGTCTCTAACTGACTCCTGTTATAACCATTAGGGAACTTTCTGGTAAACATCCAGTTCTGTGCCGGCAATAGTCTGGTCTACATCCGGCAATGGGGCACGTTTTACAGATCTGTTTGGAGGCCATGCAGGACTGGATGAGGAGTCGTCATCTCCAAATAAACATATCAGAAACATAGCCTATCTTATTTGGAAGAAAGAATCGCCAAAGGTTATCTTGGATTTCTTTGCCTTTTTTACTTAGTCTATCCCTTTTTGCAAGTCATTTTGATGTCATGTGACTGTCCTATTTGATGGGTATAAACATCTGGTTAGCTCTGGGTTCATTAATTCCTGTTACCAAATTAAAATGCTGATCAGTCATTGCCTTGATTGACACAAAACATCAAGCCCATGTGCTTTTTTCTGCTGTCAATGCAAGGTTAGACAACAGTGTACCCATGAGCTATATGCTGTTGTATCCAAGACTCTGATTAGCAAACTCCAGCTGACCTAGAATGCAACAGTTACATTGCTACTTGGGGTACGAATATGTAACCATGTTGAAGATGCTTGCAAATCACTTCACTGGCTTAGGGTGGTAGACCCAGTCCACCTAAAGTTGGCATGTCTGGTCAAAATATACTTCCATCTCACTGCAACAGGCTATCTCACAAGTGAACATGTGTAATAGTAGTGCTCAATTGTTTGTTGTATCTGTTCAACCTTCATTTAAATTGGGACTGTAAAGTTGCACTTCTAGCTGTGGAAATTTGGAATTGCCTTCCCATTCATCTCAGATGCTCTGCTTCTTTGCTTTTATTCAGAGCTTGGCATAGGGTTCTGTACCAGAAGTGATTAGGTAACCAACACTCTGACTTCTTAGGCTCTGGATGGGCTCTACAGATACTCTGTCTTAAAGAATGCTGCTAATTGTGAGCTGGCCTTTCACCCAAGAAACATGCTTGAAATCCAAGTGACGCTCACAATGAAGCAACCTAAATATGCTTTCAATCATTAGGTCTGTCCCCAATATTCATTTTAAATGCTGCCAATGGTATTCCAACTGTGGCTATGAGGTTTGAACTGGGTCTTGTGTCATTGAGAGTTAAATCCCTTTGGCGGGTTTTGGCTCTATTCCGCTCCCTGCTTTGCCCGAAAGAAGATTCCCTCTATGCTGATTTAGGCAAAATGCTTTTCTCTCAGGGATGTTTGGTCCGCAACCTATATCTTTCAAAGTTCAGAGAACTTTGTGATAGGACTTTGTTGGACTTGTCCACGTATAGGGCAACTCTTATGACCTATCCTGATAAGGTTAAAAAACTCCTCTACTCTTACGATTGGAATAGTACAATTGAAAAATGTCCCTTACCCCTCTCTTAGTGATTTAAAATTCGAACATAAGAAGAGAGGAATTTTGTCTCTCATTATGACGCAATTCCCTAATCGCTACTGTCGCTCCCTCGTTCTGAAACTCCGATGGAATATTCTCCCCACCAAAGAAGTTCTGCTCAGAAGGAATGTGATCAAAGACACTTAACACCCTCTGTCGCTTCTGTCATATGCCAGGGGTTCTTGAAACTGTTTGTCATCTGTTTTTAGACTGTGTCGAATTGAAAGGCTCCAGGGCCCTTTACCTGGGGAAATCTAACACTTTAGGACTTTTGGGGGCAGAAGACTTCATTTGGTCAAGATGTCTTTCTATCTCTAATGTTGTGGAGGGCCTTGCGGTTGCTGGTTTTATTAAATCTTTAGAACTTTATGCTCCCCTGATTTGATTGTTTTCACTCCTTTCAATGGCTTTGTCTGTTTCTATTTCATCTGTATTCTTTTTAACCTATATAACCGGTTTTATCATTTAAGCTGTTTCTGTAAAATATGGGAGGTTGTAATGTTCTGCTATGATGATTTTGAATTTATACTGATTTTTGATACTGTGGAATTGTATATTCTTGCACTGATCTTATACATTCTGTACACATTTTTGATATGTACCTTTCTTTTATGAATTGTTCATATTAAATGTAATTCTAAAGGTTTCATATGTAAACCCTATACAAATAAAACAAGTAAATGCTGGCAACTTATGTGTTGTCACGCAAGTAATCAACACCCTTGACTGAAATGCAGATCCAACCTCAATTTTAGATGGGACTGGATAAACATTTTGAAAAGTCAGTGACCATTTTTGGCAGAAAATTTGGCTGGACTCTCTCAATGAGGCTCAGTTGTTTTACTGCACCTCCTTTAAATAAATAAAATTTAAAAAATAAATGACATTTTTCACAAGAAATATGCAAATATTTAGTGTCAAACCCAATGTCCGAACAGGTCTCAAGTGTTCAAACACAATAAGGTTATAAAACCTCACAGAATTATGCTATATACCTGTTTCACAAGGGCGTTGATCCCACAGAATAGCAAAACCCTCTCGGGCGTCCTCTAATAATTTCAAAATACATATAGCTGTTTCTAAATCTGTCCCTCAAGCAGGCACAACCACAAGGCTACTTGGATAAACTTTCACTACTCTCTGCCAATCCAAGCAGCCCTGTTTCCCCATTTAGAGATGTGTCCATCTCTGAATGATACCACTCATTTTCCGAATTAGCATGGTTGTACAAATGTCTCTCGTGGAGTGTGCAGCAAGTCCCTGTGTCCCCCAGATTCCAAAATGATGAATTCGGACTCTGATTAGAGTGCTGCAGGAAATAGGTTACCTGTCAGTCCGTGCTCTACAATTTATTTGAATGGGCTTGAGTGCTCTACTCCTATCAGAGTAAAATCCTCTTCTTTCAAAATATTAACATTCTCTTCAAACTCAAACTCTTTGAAAACCTTATCCACTCCTCAGTAGAACTACTATTATTGGACCACAGCCCCCGATTGTCCACAAGCCCGCCTCGGGTTATTAGCCCACATTACATGACGATGTAAAGCCATGGGCTATCACTCTGTACTGTGTGAAGAAGTTATCCCATGTTCAGTGGCTCACTCTATGGATCTGAAATTTCAATGGGTTGACAAGTTACAGGTAGCATACATGGCGAAACTCAGTGTCTGGTTACCTGCAGTGGGAAATGCTGGTTAAATATTGCTGTCCATTGTGAACATAGGTTTGCTATTTTAACTGTACACAACATTCATTGCCCAGCCTCGAGGAGTGATCACAAGAGAAACAAGATGGTGGCAGGCAATTATATCTCTTCCTGTAGCACAGCACCATCTGAGATTGCAAGGGCACAACCCAATTAAGAAAATATCCCTAACCATACTAGGAGTACAAAGGGAGAACATATCACAAGAAGGGGGAACATCATATAAAAGGAGAATAACACATTCATAGAGTTGGTTGTCGCCAGGAATAATAAGAGGTACTATGGCTAACTGAATCCTGTAATGCCAAGAACTTGAAAGTTCAAGAATGAATCAGGTTCTTATGCTAAAGGAAGACTATGATTACATGAGCATTATTCTGGGTGAGGAGGTTTAGGTGAAGGATTTCTCATTCCCAAAACGTTGTTGGTTTTTTAGAGCTGTAAAATCTGCAATGGTTAATGGACTTGCAACAAGAATGGAGAGAATTATTCTTCACAGAGACAAAAAAAGAAACTTATATGAACAAATATGGGAAAGGTTTTTGGAACTGTGAGATATTTAATATGTGAAGACAATGCTAATGTATGCACGTGTTATGATTTGCCTGATCAGGGTTACAAACAAACTGTGAAGAATTCATGTGTAATTGTTTATTTGTATATTTTGTGTTGGTTTGCTATTGTATAGTGTGTTAAGTTTAAAATTTAATAAATATGTAAACACAAAAAAAGAACATGAAATCACCTGAACCATGAAAGTGTCGAAGCTGTGAACATTTGAGCCCTGTGTGTTTAATGTAATATAATTAAAAGTGGTCTTGTATAACACAACTTCTGCCATTTGGTTGCTCTCTTGGTGCTTAGGCAATAAGGAAAACACTACATGTAAAGATCACAGCCAAACAAACTTTTGGGATTTATGGGACTCAATGACTCATATATGAAACCATATGTTGTTCTGGAAAGGAGACACACCCCAAAATGGGTGGACTAAGTATACAACCTGGGATCTCGCCCACCGACTCAGTTTATCCGCCAGTGTTTCCAAGTATGCCTCATGGTTATCTGCCAGCAATGAACGATGTGATCGCGAGAACAGTATGCCCAAGTATTTAAATGTATGTGGACCCACCTGAACCCCCGAAGATCAGTCGGGACGTGTGTGGCGTCAGTCAGCAGGAACAGCTCCGATTTGTACTGGTTCATTCGGTATCGAGTGTGTTGAGAAATTGCAGATGCCTTCCAACAGTGAGGGCAGGTTTTGTATCAGATTTCGGATCTATAACAGTGTGTCGTCACCATAGAGATAATTTGTGGTGGGCCCGCTATAGGCATACCCCTATGGCTGTATTTGTCGTATTAAACATGCAAGGGGTTCAAGTCAGAGCGAAGAGTAGAGGAGACAGTGAGCAGCCCTGCCTCGTCCCGTGGCCCATAAGGAAAGCAGGTGCAGACTCTGGCTGTTGGGCCAGCATATAATAGGCGAATAAATTGTATAAAGAGATCCCCCAAATTGCATCCATTGGAGTACTGTGAAAAACTGCAAGGAGACGGAATCAATGGCCTTCTAAGCACCGAGCGAGGCGGCCACAGCCTGAGCCTGTGGGTTAATTTTGGACATGATGCAGAAATGTCTGCGCAAGTTAAATGCCGTGGAGCGGCCAGGGATAAACCCGGATTGGACATAAAAGGTAGTAGTCGAGTGGACAAGAGTTTGGCAAAAATGTTGTCGTCTGCATTGATTAGGGATAGTGGTCTATATGAGGCCATTTCGGAGGCTGGTCTGTTTGGTTTTAGTAATAGTGATTACGGCTTCCCAGAGTGTAGGAGGTAATGGACCAACTTGGAGGGATTCCTCTCAGACCAGCCTGGGTGCAAGGACCAGCCAGAGTTCCTTGTATAATTCGATACCTATTCCATCAGGCCCGGGGGCCTTTCCAGACAGGAGAGCCATTATTGCCTCTGTGATTTCATCGAATGTGAGTGGCTGGTTCAGCAGTCGCTGTGCATCTTGTGTCAGGGATGGGAGTAGAATCTTGTTTAGGTAACTCACCAACTCTCCGTCAGTGCACCTATCAGAATTGGCATATAGGGTCTTATAGTATTGGTGGAATTCGCTGTTGATTTCCTCTGGTGCAGTGAGGAGATTACCTGATGTCCTCTCAATCGCAGTAATGTGATGCGCCCCTTTGTCAGATCTGATGCCGGCTGCGAGGAACCGGCCCGGTCTATCTGCTTCCCCGTATCGCCTAGCCTGGATGGGATGATTTATCAAGCCGAGTTCTCTGTTCGCCAAGTCCGTAAATTACATAAGGTTCCCTTTAATGAGGCCCAATAGTGCCCTATTGTTTGACGTACTATATTCATTCTCAAGCTGTCTCAGGGCAGTCTCCACGCTACAACTGTCTTCTCGTTTCCTTTAGACTTCCAATGGAGACTGAAATCACCTTGCCCCTCAGCCACACCTTGAAAGCCTCCCAGACAATAGAATACTGTGGAACAAAAACTTCCTTCCTCTGGAAAAAGTCTATGACACCGTTACGTATTGTCTCCAGAAATACTGGATCTAATAAACATGAGGGGGGCATCCGCCAAGGTGGGCAGGGGTACCGAGGCCATCCAAAACCATTCTCAGTGTAACTGGTGAATGATCAGAAATGGTTCTTGGATGGATCTTGCAGTCTTGCACTTGCACCATAAGTGTAGGCCCAACCAACCAATAGTCAATTCTGGACTGTGCATCATGCACCGACGAGTAGTAGGTATATTCACGTACAACGAGGTTACGGTCCCTCCATGCATTGACCAATTCAATTTGATGCATAATGTGCAGAATTGTGCTGCCAGCCTTCGTCAACTTGCGTTGGGTGTCCCTAGATAGATCAACCACACAGTCCACGATTGAATTAAAGTCACCTCTCCATAGGATTGGGGAGCAACAACCCCCTATTAGGATTCCTATCACTTGACCGTAGAACTCGGGGTCGTCTAAGTTAGGGCCAAACGTATTACCCAACGTTGTGTCAATACCGCATAGTTTTCCCCATAGGATCACCTATCTTCCCTGCGGGTCCACACATCACTTGGCTTCCTGGAAGGGGAGTGATTGATGTATCAGTGTCATCACTCCTCTTGCTTGCGATGATCTGTGTAGCACAGCTGGGACCCACCCAGTTGGGGGCAAATCTCTGATTAACTGACCCCTGGGCATGAGTTTCTTGCAACATTACCGCCTTTGGACCATGGCTTAATATATGCTGCTACCCTACGCGACTTGATAGGCTGGTTGTGGCCCTGGACATTCCAGGTCAAGAAGGAGATCTTGTCACCTATAGTGTCATGATTGTGTTAAGTGATGAACATAACTTGCTTGCATGAATAGAAAAGGTTTTACTGCAATGTGTGGTAGAGGGACAGTATGTACTTGTTTTTAAAAAACATGTAAATACAACTTCAAAATATTCAAACCCCTGTAACTTATGATCTACTTGTACGCCATTTACCCCAACTTGACGAACTTCCACCCTCGTCACCCCCCAACTTGACGATGTACCCCAACAAAAGAATTGGAACATTCCTGGGGGTGTGCTGTGAACAGTTACTGCTATCACTTAGCTGGTTGCAGTGCCTAGAGCCGGTCCCAATTAATCCCAAACATTATACAAATGTTTAATTAGCATGTACGGTGTCGTGGAAGGAGCGGTCTGATCGATTTCCTCGGTCAATCATTGTCCATAATGTCTGGCCCATTGTTGCGTGGGCGAGGGCTGTGACTGTGCCAAGGTGGTGCATGGGGGGGGCAGTTTAGGGACAGGAGCCAAAAGACGGTGTGCTCGTTCCACCAGGAACTGCAGGGAGAACTTTGTATGATCGAACAGTGATTTAAGCAGGTGTTCGACAAACGTTCCCATCGGACCTTTGCAGGCAGCTTCTGGAATCCCAATTATACGGATATTGTTGCGCCTGCACCGTGCCTCTAGGTCCTCGCATTTATTGCAGATTTTTTTGATCTCCTGATGCAGCGGTGTTATGTTGCGATCATGTCTGTCGATCAGTTTTACGGGTACTTTCTTTCTCCAATTTAGATTTTAGAGAACCAATGGTATTTCAAAAATAGAGGTGTAAAAGCAAGGGTCATCAATATTTGGGCCATAGGTGTTAATGAAACCCACCTCCGTACCATATAACTTCCACCACACTATCACATAGAGGCCCATTGGGTCCACATCACTATCCATGACCTGGAACACGATCGAACAGTGGATAAGGGTGTGGACACCTCTAGCCTGAAGGGAATAATCAGTGTAATTCCTGTGGCTGCCCCATTTTGGGGCAAACTGCTTATGGGTACCCCCCAACACATGGGTCTCTTGTAACATAAGAATCTTAGGCTGATTCCTGGCAATTTAGGCCAATAGTTTCCTGGCCTTGATGGGGTTATTTATCCCCCGCACATTCCATGTGAAAAAGGTGACTGGTTCCCAAGCCCCCATGTTGTCAGGGTCTGGCATGCGCCGACACCTCGTCCCACCTCACCACCCACCTCACCCCCATGTCGCCACAATATAATAGCCATTCTGTCTGTCAAGCCTTTAACTTTAACACCCCTACCACCCCTCCCCCACCTGCACAGTTCACCCCAACCAGATAGTGTCACCCTGCAACCATCCCCTATTGAAACTTCAAGGAAAACAGTGTGAGCAGTAACACAACATAAGAGGACCACTTGGTTAAGAATTGAAATACATTCGGAATCCCATACACCAGGCAAGTGCCGGAGAAAAGAAAAGCAAATACACCAACACATACCAATGTTCTCAAGCAAAATAACACTAGGGACGGAAAACAAAACACAATGTGAGGGTAGTTTCCCTCAATGAACATCAGCAGCACAGGGGCACCTTATTGTCACGTAAGGGGGCATCGAAGTCTCTGTATACTGGAGGGTGTCCCCCAGAGATTCAAAGAAGTGGACCCTGCTGCTGTGGAGAATGCGCAGCTTGGATGGAAAGAGGTTGGCATATTGGATCTGCCACTCCCGCAGCAATCACTTGACCGGGTCATAGGATCGCCCTGGCATCCTGGACCCCAGCAGAAAAATCTGGATAAACATGAATGGTGCTGGATTTGAACTTTAGCAAGCCCTTTTCTCTAGACAGGGGCAGAATCTGATCTCTATCTTGATAATTTAATAGTCGTGCAATGATCGTGCGTGGCGGTGCTTCTGGCTTGGGGCAGGCAGAAAGTGTGCTGAAAAGTTCACCTCCGCAAACAATGTCTTTAGAGTATCCTCCACAAAATGTTCCATGGGTCCCTTCCGCGCCGCCTCCGGAAACCCCACAAGTGTTGTTTTGGTGAGAGCGTGACTCCAGAGCTTCTCACTTCGCTATGACGGCTGTGAGTTCAGTAGCTGATCATGCAAGAGGACTGTATCTTCAAGGTGCCCTATCCTCGTCTCAGTCTCTCTAATGCGTCCACTCTCCTTATCCATCCTGGCCTTCAAGGAGCCAATGGTGGCAACAATATCCTCCAGCTTAGTGTTAACGGAAGCAAATCCAGATTGCATTGCTGCCATAAGGTGTTCCATCCCAGTAGGTGCTGCCATTGCCCCAGAGGGGGTAGCCTCTGTAGCAGGTGTGGCAGGCACCTCCGTGCCAGGAGTGCTAGTGAAGGAGTCCATTGGTCCATGCTTTTTGGCAGCCCCTTTGGTCATTCTCCATTGTGAAGTGTGATCAGATCGGTATGCCAACCCACCAGATATTTCAGCAGTAAGGATATCATAGGCACACACCAGGCCGGGACGGAATCTGTATCGCACCTCACCCTGCCAGTTCAGCCAATCGCCTGGCCAAGTCCGCCACCCACAACATGGACTGACAACCAAGCGTTAAACTGACAGGCGCTATGCACCAGCTCCACAATGTAGAGGCTCAGTTTCTGTCCAATTCCTCCACACCCATGATGATTAGAACTGCAGTGGGGCCGCTGGCCCACAACAACCAGGCACCCTGCCCCAGATTTCATGACAGCACTGATGCAGGTATAATAGCAGGCACAAGTCAGGAGGCTCACTTGTAGACACTACAGGCCCGGGCCCCAAGCAAGAAAGGTACTGAAATATCTTGCCCCCATCCCTACCTCCAAAAATACAGTGAAGCTCAGGTCCATGGATGTCATACGGCGCTTCCAGCGGGCCGCAGAGTACAGCAGTCGAGCTCGGAGGAGGCTGCACCAGGCCCAGTCTCCGGAGCTCTGCAGGAGTTTAGCCACTCCCAGCCAGCGGCCCTCAGACAAGGACACAGATGAGGAATCTCACCGGCGATCAGACCGCGGGGGCCCATCCTCCACCACCAAGTCGCTCCACACTCCCCGCGAGCGCAAGGCCGGGAGAGCCAGAAAGCAGCGCTCACCCAGCACACAGCAGTCTTGTCCGACACTGAGTGTAATTCAGCTACAGCTGTCAGGCCGCTGATGGATGTCTCTGCAGTGCGGTCACTGCCGCATACCAGAAGTGGCCCGACCTGCTCCACGCCTAGCTCCACCATCCACAATCACCTGCCCTAAGAGTGGCAGGCAGAATGTAGGGTTTATGGATGTCAGGATATTGCCAATTGAGGAACCTCCGATATAAGGCAGCCATTGTCATTGCTGCTCAGCAGCGCACAACAAGCATACATTTTCTGAAAGAACAATGGTGACCTTTTGAAGGATGGGTGACTTGCGTAGGTCATAAAAGTGTGCAGTATCTAAAGCAGCGACTGAATGTAGACCGCACATTTGGGAAATGTAATGGGTGTGTAACAAAGCGCAGTAGGAAATGTATGAAAACGCTATCAGAACCAAGAGAAAACAAATGCCCTACCGTCCCACATTTCCACAGGTGTTCCGATAAAAATGGTATCTCACATGTGTGGGTGCACTGTCCCTGGCTAAAAGAAAATGGCTAAACCACACGTATGGCAAACGCTCTTTTGGGGCTTGTGGGCAGCCCATAGATTTAGGGCTGGGGGATTACTCCCATAAAAGAAAACAAGGAACCACATACATTTTCGAAAAGAAGACACATGTGGGAATTCAAATACATTTAGCGTACATTGTTGGTGTGACAATTTCCTTCCCTGAATGCACAGAAATTGCGTAAAAGTGGAAAAAAGACGGCATTTTGAGATATGTGCTACTGGGAAAACACTAACATGGTCAGCAAACAGTGCATAACATACGTTCTCACGTTGCCACATGTGTCCTGATACAGATGGTACCTCACATGTGTGGGTGCACTGACCTGGGCTGAAGAGAAAGGGCTAAACTACCAGCTTGGAAATTCTCAGTGAAGAGCATATTTGGGCTTGTGGCATGCATTGAGGGCTCTGGCATCACAACCACCAAGGAAAGGTGGGAACCCCATGCAGTTTTGAAAAGGAGACACCCAAGGCTCTTGGGCACCTGTCTCCCATGTTGGCTAACCTTGACTGTTCCCAAGCCCAGCCGCCGTCCCGGGGAGCGCTGGTGGGTTCCCTGTCCCTCCCTAGAAGGAAAAGCTGTAACGCGGCTTGGCCAGAGCTCTAGGACGGCCAGGGGTTCTGCCCCCGGCCTTGGGCATCTACTTCACTTGACGGTTGATGGCCCACAGCCCATCGGCCGTCCCCTCCCTGTAAGTAAAAGCTCTATCGTGGCCCGGCCTGAGCTCTAGGACGGCCAGCAGTGCTGCCCCAGGCATTGGGCATCTGCCTTGCTTGTCGGTAGACCAACCCCCAGCCCAGCGGCAATCCCGGGGGGCCCTTCCGGGGTCCCCATTCCTCCCCAGAAGGAAAAGTTGAAACGGGCCCAGCCAGAGCTCCAGGATGGCCGTTTCAAAGTTTACCCTCCCTTGGGACAGATCGGCAGATTACACTGCCAATCTGCCGCTATGGAGGGGAGAAATTGCCTGCTCCATTAATTTTGGGTCCAGAGGGTCACTTATATGCCAAGCACCTCCACCCCCACCCAATAAAATGAATCTCTAGTGGTGTATATGATCCTTCCTGCTTCCAATGGGTGGGAAAATGGAGCCAGGCCCTCAATTTTGCCCCCCTGAAGGAAGCAACCAGGATGTGCCCATCCTTGGGGGCACGGGATACCTGAGATGGCTGGCCCACAAGCCTAGGACCAGCCCGCTGATGCCCCCACATTTGCCACTGTACATGTAGTGCAATGTTGTTTTGTCTTCCTTGGGGGAAAATTGGTGCAAAACAACACCAATTTGCCCCCAAAGAAGGCAATACAACTTTGTACCACCTTTTAGGTAATTTTCGGGGTGGAGGGATGTATGGCCCATGGGGCCATCCCACCCCCAAAATAATTTCCCTGGTGGCCTAGTGCTAATTTCTGTTTCCCAGGGAGAGGGCTGGCCCACAGACACAGGGCCAGCCCCCTGATCCCTCCCCCACATTTGCCACTCTACATGGAGCGCAATGTTAGTTTTTCCTTTCTTTGAGGAAAGCGGTGCAAAACAGCACCACTTTGCCCCCAAAGAAGGCAAAACAACATTGTGTCATTTTGTTGGCATTTTTGAGGGTGGGGTACTTTTTGGCCGGGGGGGGGCACCCACCCCAAAAATGCATTCCCTGGTGGTCCAGTGGTGTTTGCTGCTTCCCAAGGATGGCAAAATGAAACCTAAACCCCCATTTTGCCCCCACCCCCCTAGTGAAGCAGCAAGGATGTGCACCTCCTTGGCAGTGGGGGGATTTTTGGGAGGGATGGCCCACAACACAGGCCCAGCCCCCTTTTGCCCTCAAGTTTGCCACTCTTGTAGAGTTAAATGCCTTTTTTCCTTCCTTCAGTGAGAGGTGATGCAAAGCAGCACCAATTTGCCCCCAAAGAAGGCAAAACAAAATGTTGCCATCTTTATGTTAATTTTGACAGTGCGGGTGAGGGGACGTTTTGCCTGCCTGGGCCACCCACCCCCAAAATCAATTCCCTTGTGGTCCAGTGTGATTGCTGGTCGAGGATCGAATGATCCTCGTCCAGTAATCTGCTTGTGGGAGAGGCTCCCCTTTCCAACAAGCCCTGCCCCAAACAAATCGGGCAAAAACTGCTCAAGCAGCACGCATAAACGTGTCTGCTCTATTTACATGTTAAAGCAAAAGGCTTGAGCATGTAAATTTCACTTCCGTGTGATGTCAGCGCTTGAAGCGTGCGCTGATGTCATCACAGCTTCCACACAACCCCCAGGTACGGACGCATAAGTCTTCCCCTTCATAGCCTTGGGGTCAGGGAGGTCGTTGGATGTACGGGGGGAGGGAGGGCATTACACCACTTCACCCTCAACGGTACTTAATGCAGATTTAAGGGTTTAAGCACATCATGTACAATAATAAACTGGAAAAACACTACACAAAACCCACCCCTGAGGAAAGAACACAGAATAAGCAAAGATAGCAAGATGCATCACTCATTCAGGGGTGTAAGGCAAGTAATAAACACAATGTTCTTTAAAAGGATATGTTCTTGGATGCAAAAAGGGATTAATGTGACCTAGCCAGTCTCTAGGGCCCAAAGATAGAGTATGGGTGCGTGGATTTCAGCTGGCAGGGGAACGCAACCCCATTATAACGGGACTGGCATTTATATAAGAACACAGGAAGAACTGCGTATAGCGATGTTTTTGTAAACCTTTGATGCATGAACCACAATATATACAGACTGTGCTGCAGGACAGTAAATACAACTAGGTAAACCGCAACAACGCCACCAGAAAGGCTATTCTGATAGCAGCTGGACACTGAATAAAAGTCTTTCAAAAGCTTATCTTTCCGAAAAATGTTAAGAATTGATTCAAATCTGCCTTCAGAAAGCACTAGAGGGTGAAACTGATTGGCAAATTAATTCTTATTTTGTGTCAAATTTCTTCTCATTTTGTGGCACATTTATTTTGATTTCAGCTAATTTCTTATTATTTGCGATATATTTCCTTTTGATTTGTTGCCCAAGATGGCAAATTATTTAATTTTGTAAATGACATCAATAAATTAATAACACACCAGAACTGTGAACAAAGTTACTTGAACTCAAATGTTTAAATATACTAAGTTGAACACAAAACAAGGACTGGTCTCATAACTTATTGTCTATTTTATAAAAGGAGCCTGCAATTAGGGGCATTTTTTCAGACTTGGAATTGCTTGCACAGTGCCAAGAAGATCAGGAGATTACAAAAGGCAGAGCCAGATGGCCCTAGTCGTTGCAATGTTTCAAAAGGTTCTTAAAACATGGCTCCAAGGAGTTCAACAGTGAAAACAGTAGAATCCGGTCTATCTTGGCTATCGGGTACTGTGAGTCACAATCCAGAGTCTCAGGGACACTATAAGCCCTTTTCTAATGCTCCCAAACTCTGGGGAGGCTAACACTCGGCTGCAGTGGTCCTTTAACACAGGTCCTGACTGCTGTGGCTGGCAGAGAGGCAGGTCACCCCAAATGTGCCCTTGGGATGGTTAGGTAGAAGAGTTTGTCTCTGCCTTGAACTACCTGTCGCCATCTCACAACTGGAGAACTTCTCTCTGAAAAGGGTCCAAACGAATTCTTCAAGGTAGGCTGAAGTCTAGAGATGAATAAAAGAAGTGGTGGGAGGCCCCTTCTTTTAAAGGCAAATTCCCCATGTGATTGAACTCAATCTAGCCTGCTTTAACGGTCCAATCCCTGTTCTTGGAAATAGTGGGTGTTGCCTTCTGACATCTCACCAAAGTGCTTTGTGCTACAGGAAGTGGAGGGCACAGAAAGGAAAGATGGAGGGAGAGAGAAACAAGATGGTGGAACCTTCATACAGCACTGTAAAGAGCTCCCTCTGTCTGCACTAAACCCACACCCTTCCCTTCTCAAGTGATTCAAAGGCCCTTTGATATGCAGCACACTGGTGTGAGGGTTTATTTATTTATTTATTTATTTATTCACATTTGTATAGCGCACTTGCAGCCCATGGACATCGAGGCGCTGTTACAAGTAGGTGTGCTGTTACAAGTAGGTGTTGGATTCTTATTGTAAATGAATGTGTCCATTGATTCATGTTCCCGGGACAATTTCCTGGGGCGGGTGTTATCTGCCCTCAAACAAAACAGAGAGGCAATCCCCAAGTATAAAGTCTTGCCATCAGTGTCAGGGCCGGCATTTCTGGGGAGAATACACATAGCACTTTGAGTCCAGATCCACTGTGAAAGGATTGACACATGTGATATCAAATTGCTGTGGCTGTGATAATTATGAGAACTACCAGCCACCATACCACAACTTGGGTATGGCTTAGATTTAAATATTATTCTGCCACCAGGACCGTATCCTCCAAATTATGGAAGTTTGGCATAGGGGTACATATCTGAAATGCAGCCCCTGCATCGCAGAAACTTTGCTGTTACTGCAGCTGTCAAATAGGCACCTGTGACCTCTGAACCTGCTCTGTTCCATTGGAGAGGAGGCATTGCGGTTTAGGCTACTGCTGCAGCATGGCATAAGGGTATAATATGCTTTTAGCATGAATATTAGAAGAGATGGATTTACCCGCATCATTTTATTTGCTAGGACTTCTAAACTCTTGCCAAATGGCAATTCCCTACACCATGGCAGTTGAGAGGGCCCAAGTTCCTGTCTGCTCCCTTGTACGAGTACGCTCTTGTGCAGTACAAGCTTGTCTCAAGCCATGCCTTGCAAACAAAAATGCTTGTCAGAGTCTTTCTATCTTTCATACGAACAACATACCGGACCGAGGAAGTGGTTAGAACCAGCAGAGAGTACACAGTCGCACAGCGCCACACGTTATCGACGCGAGGAAGCCAGAGAACGAAACCCAGGCAAGTACACACAACCCTCTAGCTGCTTGCTCAATCTGCCATCCTGCGGCTAACACGTAAAGTCACGGGGAGGAACAAGAGGCCACGGGAGAAGAGCTGCGCGTACGGGGCAGTAAGGCTGACTTTGCTGCTCTCCACAGCAACAACTACAAACATCAATGGTCTGCGAACAGCACATACGGCCACGAAAGACCGAATAAGGGGCCAAGAAATTCCACACACTCTCCTGGAATAAGACCCCCTAACACAAACATGGACAATGCACTATCCGGGCCACCATTGCTATTCTTACAGCGGACCCACAAGGAGAAAGGGTGCTGGACTAAGTCCATCCGTTAACATCTTTGCTGTAATTAACCCCTTCCGGTTGGGAAGGATCGGGCCAGATTGACCAGGGAAAGTGGACCAATACAAACAAGAGGGGGGAGCATAAAAAGGAGGACAGGAGGCAAGAAATAGTGGAATGTTCGGATGAGCTCAGAGGCTCACCAAGGCGGTGGCAGACCGAGACCAGCAGGATAATGGAAGGAGCAGCAGAGTATAGAGGCAATTTCTTGAAAAGGTGAGGTATTGGCGAGTGAGTGTAAGTGGTGTACTGTGGTGTGAATGTGCTTAATAGTGTAACTGGTGTGGTTAGGTGAACCAGTGTAAGGGGTGAATGTGAAGTATTTGATACTGAATAAAATAAGGGTGTCTGAGTAGGAGGTGGGAGTAGTAGTGTGGAGGAGGGAGTAGTAGTGTGGAGGAGGGAGTAGTAGTGTAGTTAAGGAAGTTGGAGTGGAGGAGGAAGTAGTACTCGTCACAGACAGCACAATAATCACTTCAAATCTCAGAGGTGGTTCAAGGGTTTTTATTGAAGTCTTTGAGGGCATGGGGCTGCCCCTCTCTTGTCTTGTATCACACCTCCTCCCTAACCAAGGCCTCCCCGATACCAGCTAAGTAGGGTACAGAAGGTTGGCACCTACTGTTTATTTCTTTCCTTTGACTAGGTGTGAGGACCTAGAGGCAAGGAATGCCTTATCTCTATAAACTCCCTCAGTGACTTCCTAATTTTCTCTCCTTTATCCATGTGTTAGTGTTCAATTGGTATTTTGGAAATTGTGCTTCACAAACATCCTGTTGGATTCAGTCCTCCTTGCATGATCACTGTCACCTCTCGCTAGCCTACACTTCCTTCTAGCCCCCCTTTCTCCTTTACACCCACTTCACTTCTCCAATCTTCTAGATCCCTGATGTCTCTCAGTCCCTCCTCACCTCGCCTCCACCCTTTTGATGTTCCTCTTGCCAAATGGCAATTCCCTGCGCCATGGCAGTTGAGAGAGCCCAAGTTCCTGTCTCCACCCTTGTACAAGTATGTTGCACTACTTTACTGCTTGCACTACTTTACTACTCCCTCTGCTTCCTGTCATAGGGTTAGACTCTATGCATAACCCTCAGGATGATCACAATGATCAATTCCCCTCATCTGTGATGTGCGTCCATGAGTGCATTATAGGGATTTCCTGGATATCCCTCTAACAGGTGCCCCTCAGCCTGAGTTCGGTGTCTTGGAAGAACTCTCTGCCAAGTTGACCAATGCATTGGCATTCCTTTGCAGAGAGTTGTCTTCTGAGGCCCAAAAGGAATGGGCAAAGCACCATTCCTCACAGATTATCAATAAGAAAATGTCCTTGGGCCTCCCAGTAGGTGTCTTATCCATGCCCAAACCCCCACCCTAGGGCATGCAATCATCTGTACCCCGTAAACAGGACATGGTACGTGATGCTGCTGGGAAGAAGGTCCCTCTTAATCTCTGGCAGGCTTACGCTTATGCCCACTTTGCTGCAGCTAACCAACAACACTGGAGGAAGCTTTCAATGTTTGAAAACTTTCTTCCAGCAGACAGCGTGGATCTGTTCAGGGCACGACTGGTGGATGCCCATATAATTGTCCAGGATATCCTCCAATTACAACCTCTTCATGTTGGCCCCGGCTTGATAGATGTCTTTATGGGCTGATGTTTTTCCTCAAGCCTGGCTTCATTCAACCGAATTCACACATGATTTGAAAAACAAGATGCCCATTTGACGGCATTGAATTAACAGGAGCTGAAGATGAAAAAGGCTATTGCTTTAATGCCAATTGCCCATCTGTTTTCACTAAGTCATCCCCCAAAAGGTTTTAAGAAGCCTCTCAGACAAGAATATAGAGGCTGCTCCTTCCAGGATTTTGTGTTTATCAGGTGAGAAAGGCTAGGCAACCTGATAAGACCCTGATTTCTCCCCCCCCTTCCGGTGTATTGACGGCAACAGCAGACTGGTGTTGGGCTTTTTTCCCCATCTCAATCAGCCTTTGGCTCCTTTTCCACCTAAGGTGCAGTCAATATGACTTGGGTGTTCAGGCTTCTTTCACTCAGGTGGGGACTTCATGTAGAGGCTAGGTGGACTATTACTTAAACCTTTCTGTAGCGAGACAGGGCCTTTGGCTTTCCCATCGATCTATCCTCCCTTCTTGCCCCCCCTGGTGCAGATCGGTACACTTTTCTGTTCAGGGAGATTGAAAGCCTCTTTTTTATGAGGGCTCTAGAACCAGTTCTCTAGGGAGAGGTTCCTATTAGGATTCTCAGTTCTTTACGGTACCAAAACCCAACTGGAGTCTGGCAGAGTCTGAGGAGTGACCAGGAGTGTTCAGTGACTCTTCGCTTTCTACTGCTGCTGTGGGAGTGTCTCCAGCTTAAAAACTGCCTCTCCCCGCGGAGCGGGCGCGGAGTCTGGCAGAGTCTGAGGAGTGACCAGGAGTGTTCAGTGACTCTTCGCTTTCTACTGCTGCTGTGGGAGTGTCTCCAGCTTAAAAACTGCCTCTCCCCGCGGAGCGGGCGCGGAGTCTGGCAGAGTCTGAGGAGTGACCAGGAGTGTTCAGTGACTCTTCGCTTTCTACTGCTGCTGTGGGAGTGTCTCCAGCTTAAAAACTGCCTCTCCCCGCGGAGCGGGCGCGGAGTCTGGCAGAGTCTGAGGAGTGACCAGGAGTGTTCAGTGACTCTTCGCTTTCTACTGCTGCTGTGGGAGTGTCTCCAGCTTAAAAACTGCCTCTCCCCGCGGAGCGGGCGCGGAGTCTGGCAGAGTCTGAGGAGTCCGAGGAAGTCCGTGGAAACCGGGGTGCGGCTATAGACTCCCCTGGCCTCTTGCTTACAGTACCCATCCCCGTACTCATCTCCGCTTTAGTCCCTGCCATAATGCGAACAAGCGCTCTTATGGCTCTGGAGAAAGGAAAGATCGTGAGTAACGCTGTAAAGACCCGAGCCCAAAGAAAGCGTGTGCGCGAACCGGCATGCCCTGACTCCGAACATTCATGGCTCTCAGCGGAGTCCTCGGAGGCGCTCCACACACCTGTCTCTGTTGTCTTTGTTGTCTCTGACTGCATACAGTCCAAGAACCAAGATGAGCGTCTGACGCAGCCAGCCGCGAACTCGACATCTATGCCTAGCGACAACGACAACGACAACGATGAAAAGATAGTAAGTGATTGTGTGGTTACTACTTCACGAGTGGATCGAGATCTTCTTCCTCAGTCCTGGCAAATGGGAGGTGCGGCAGAGGTATTGGGGGCTGAGAGAGTGGCTGTGGCACCTGCTCTACAGTCGGCCACTGACAGTGTTATTGCCCAGCCCAGCTCTACAAAAATGATCCCACCCCAGGCTTTCACATCCCGCTCCCCGCATCAAAGTAAAAGTGATGCGATCCTTGACAAGTGCGCTAGTTCACATGAAGTACAGTCCATTCCGATGATTATGCTTGAATCGGCCCTAACACACGGCCCTTTTGATTTTCCAGCCAGTACAGCATTAAATGAAATGAGTTCAACGCGTTACGACCCTGCTACCACGCAAACGCCTTCTTGTCAACTCACTGGTGCGAGGCCCGGAGCCCAGGTGCTCCATGTGATTACCGGTGATTGTGATGCAGTAGATGCTCGAACACAAATAGAAGCAAGCAATGGTTCCCCACGCACACGATTCTACAGTGTACACGAGAAGTTGCTACCTTCGCCAGTGTTTCCACTAAACACGTTGTACGAAAGTAGTGCGCCTGACATAGCGCTCACACCCAATGAAGTGTTCAACCCGGTTCAAAAATTGGACTCACAATCCTTTGCTTGTGACTCCCTTGCAAATGCTGAGGGAGTGAGGGTGCTGATTCCACAAGAAAAAGACCCAATTAACCGCAGAAACTCCCTAGAAGTGGTTAATAAACTTTTAATGGACCTTAAGCACTTGAACAAAAGTAGGTTGAATAACTCGGCAATAAAAAACTGCCTGCCAGGGGCTACAACCCCTACGAGAGCGTCCCATAACCTTGTGGACGGGGTGCCTCCATCAGTGTTGCTGGCTAAAAGTCCCTCGCGGAGCCTCCTTACGACCAATTTGATCGAAAGAAGAAGGAGAAGTAGACGCTCGAGTGGTTCACCGAGCATTCTATGCTCACAGAAGAAGCCCGCTATGGTGATATCGCAAAATGACCCATCGTCTAACTCACATCAATGTATGCATGGACCTTCAAGCGTGAGTTCGCAATCTGAAGACAAGTCAGATTTGTCTTCATCGGACTCATCCTTAATGGAGCGCCCTTTTCCCAAAATTAGACGATTTCCAGTGGGCAAAAGACAATCCAAGGGCCGTACAATGGATTGCTCTGGTAACGCACGCTATACTCCAAGTATGCAAGAGCTTCAAAGTATCATCATGTCATCAACCACAATTGCCTTGGCGCCTTTTCTAAAAATGTACGAACATATAAACGACAACATAAAAGACCTAACAGCTTCGCTCAGTGGTGTTTATGCGAAGATTGCTGAACTGGAAACGTCTCAAACGACTCTAAAGAACTCATCCTCACACACTAACAAACAAGTGGAACTGGCATTAGTTGCTTTAACAGACAGTAACAAAAATGCACTCTTAGACAGAAAACTACTGGCTGAAGTGGCTAAACAGGCTCTACACCTTTTTCAACAAAAAGCCGACAATCCTGGTTATATTGAAGTTCTTGAAGACCGAGATGTACAGAGCCCTCGAACCTCAAATAATTCTGTAGTTTGTTCATCTTCTCGGATACCTGTAGCCACGTGTGCCCAGATTGCAGAAGCCACTGCTCTTGATCGCAGGAGAAACGCAGATAAGCTGGCTAATATTGAAAAGGCGACAGCTGAAGAAGGTCAAGAGCATTCTTTGTTGTTACTTGTTCCACGTGCTTCTGGCCCGCAAACAGCCGACCTTGACCTCTCCACCACTGACTTGGCTCCATCTGACTCGACCAATTTTCAGGCTATTTGCCTGGAAACTCAAGCTGTAGAGAACTTGGCGTTTCATGATCCTCAATTGGCTGCCTCGTCAAAGCTAAATCTTGGTTCTGTTTATGACATAGAGGTACCGGTCGATGCACTAAACTCTGAAACCGACGCTGCTGCTGCAGTTTTTGACATATTCAAACACCCTACAAGCCGGTCTATCTCTGGCTCGAAAACTGCAAACTGTAGAAACAACGAACCTAAAAAATCAAAAAACATGCCCATGAAAAAAAGGAACCGAGGTAATGATCCCAGGAAATTCTTGCGCAACCTAAAAACTTTGAATGTAACTGTCAACAAAACAACTCTAAAAAATAAAAAAGACGCATGTGAATCGCTGTCAAATGTTACTACCATCGATCTGGATCCGGCCATCGAACCGATAATCGATTTACGCGGTATTTCGGAGGAGTTGTTAAACATATCGACATATGAGGATGAAGTAGCCACGAAAGCGAACGAGACTGCGGAGCACAATCCGTTGTCGGTTATCCCCCTCGTGGTATCTAAACAGATTGACAACACCACAGATCCCTCGAACGCAGTTTGTCCCCAAATAATCAATCAGCTTGACATCGGTTTACATCTGCCTGGCCTCAATTCCATTCTGCCCAAAAAGCCGGCCCGGAAAGCTTCAAGAATTATATCTTTATGTGAAGTAACTGGGCCAACTTCAACTTTAACAGATGACATGAACAGCTGCTCTAAACCATTCATGACGCTCGAGGAGAAACGCCGGAAGATCTGCAATCAGTGTAACAAAGATCCTCCGAAATCGAAAGATCTAGAACCTCAATCTTCTTTCAATCTTTACACTAGCCAGCAACCATCCAAAGCCTTAAAGTCTGTTCCTTCAGGCACGAAAGTACAAGACCTTATTCAGATGAACCCGTCGCAATTCAGGGCCATGGGGGTTCCACAAGGAAATCCTACATTGAAAAATCAATCAATAAAAGAACCCCCTACGAGTAACTATCCGAAGAAGGCGTCCTCTTACCACCAGGTACTATTGGAACGTATTGACTCTGCTGATGACTTGATAATGAATCGCCACAATGTTCTGTGGCTATGTCATTTGGTCCCAAGTCTGCGGGCTATTGAATCTGGTGACTTGAAAATTGTAGAATTCCTCGAGGAAACTAAAAACGATGCAGTTATTCTACACGTTCAATCAAAAATCATAGCTGATACATTGCTCCAAGCCGGTCCGGTGTTAATGTCGCTAGGTTTTGACATCTCACTAGTCCCAACACGGGCCCCAGCAGAGACATTGGGTGAAGCTGCGAACCCGATAGAAGCGGGCAGAGACGATAAAACTCCACCAACGCGCTCAAGTGAGCGGGCTCTTGCAGCCTCGCACTTAAGCTCATTACCCCTGGTACAGAAGACTTGGAAGCCGATGATTGAGACACCTAGTCAAAACAACATCAAGATTACAATTCAAGGAGCCAGCCAAGTGCACCGAACTGAAGACCGGCCAGTGTCTGACCCCTCATCCTTGGCGCAAGGGAACGACTGGGCGTGGGTTGCTGAAACCTTAAATAACACCATGCCTCGTTAACGCCAGGCTCTCAGGCACTCTAACAACAAAAAAGCCCTTACTTTGGGCTCCTGGAATACAAGAGGCTTCAGTCATCTGTTTAACACCGCCTGGGCCGAAGATCTGGATCTTATCTGCCTACAAGAAACTTGGCTCTGTGAAAAACCCATTTTGGAAGGGTTTGAAATTGCCTTCACACCGGCTCTCAAACAGACCAGGGGGAGACCGATGGCAGGCCTCCTTGTAGCTGCTAGGATCGACTCTGGTCTCCGGATTTTGAATTCAATTGACATTTCTCCATATATTCAGGTGACTACGGTCGGGGTGGGTAGCTCACCCGCTGGAACCTCGACTTCCATCTGTATTTTTAACCTCTATTGGAATCATGAGGTTCATGGAACTAAAAACTTCATAGACGAAGTTACAAAGTCCTTGGATGAGTATATGGAAGCCGGCCCCCCTCACGAGCTGATAGTCTGTGGAGATCTTAACATCGACTGCTTTAATCATTTGAACGAAACAGGTTACAAGAAGACCGGAAACAACTTAGAACTCCATCCGGTAACCCAATGGTGCCTAGAAATGGAGGTCCGTGACATTATGATGCTGAATGGTCAAACGCTGGGTGATATTCCCGCTGCTCCCACTTGGCGTCGAGGCAAACTCAAGTCCACCTTGGACTACATCTTTGTATCCAGTAGGATTCATATGAGAACGACTAGTCTGTTTGTTCAATCAATGCAGCACAGTGACCATGATATGGTGGTCTTGACATTCACGGAAACGGTTGAAAACCCTCGAGATCTTTGGGCCTTTCATATCAGAACAGGAACTGGTAGGATTCGTTTAAATCTGGACTCCTCTGAAACAAGTAACATCTTGAGGGGTCTCCAGACCTCCGATTCTACGGATTACGACTATTTGCTAACTCAATACCGTGAATGCAGGACCTCAATGGGCAAAAGTCTGTTCTCTCCGAAGCATAAATTCGACCTCGAGGTGCAACAACGAAAACGTCTTCTACGTTGGCAGATAAGATCGGCCCGTAAACAAGTACCCAGTATTGCCCATGGCCTTGTGAGAAAATTTAAACAACACCATAAGAACTGGCTCAAGTCTCATAAGTGTATCATGCTGCAGAATGACGCGGAGTTAATGTTATCAAAAATGAAGAGCTCAAACGCCGCTGAATACTGGAGACTGATAAATGACAATCTTGCGCCTCAACATGCTCTTCAGGCCAATTTGGTTGCTGAGGCTGAGTGGGTATCCTTTTATGCAAACCTTTTCTGCAATAACAACGAGGTCGCTGCTTGGAGGCCTCCCGTACTACCACATTGGGACCTGGTCTTCGACTACGAGGATATATTGAGAGTCATTAAGAACTTGCACAATTCAAGAGCCCCTGGTCCTGATGGCCTAACGAATTTCACGCTCAAGCTTCACCCTGAAACATGGACCACCTTTTGTGAGTTACTGTTCAAAAGGATTGCCATGAACTGCAAGACTCCCGTGTCCTGGAAATCAGCAGTGATTATACCCATTTTCAAAAAAGGCGACCGCCGGAATCCAAAGAATTACAGACCAATTGCTCTTCTTGATGTATTGGGCAAGGTCTACTCTACTCTCCTCCAACAAAAACTGACGGAATGGTCAACAAATTGCAATCAGATGGACCCTAGACAAACCGGTTTTGTAAAAGGATTGGGCTGCGGTATTAACCTTTTAACATTAAACCTATTGAAAATGGAAGCATTACGATCCAATGCCAAGATATATCTCGCCTTCGTGGACCTGTCCCAGGCGTTTGACAGTATTAATAGAGATCTACTCTGGTCTAAATTGACCAAATGGAACTGCCCAGCAAGCCTGCTGGCCGCCATTCATGAACTGCACACGAACACGACCATCAGAGTTCGCCTTGACCAAAAGGGCAACCTTTCTTCACCTATTGACACCTTTCGAGGTGTCAAGCAAGGGTGCCCGCTTGCGGCAATCATATTCAATTTGTTCATATCCGACATCAAGGATGTATTTCGTGACCTCCGCACTTTCCCGCCAAAACTACACGGCTCTCATGTTGACTACTTAGTCTATGCAGACGACATCATTCTAATAGACTTAACCCCTATAGGCTTACAGCGCAAACTGAATGCCGTAGAACAATACCTAACAAATAACGGGTTGGTTATCAACAGAGGGAAATGCGAAGTCATGGTCCTTGAAAGACTCCAAGGATTCAACTCGACTCGGCAGAACCTTAAATGGTATGTGAACAAAGAACCCATTGGGCGTGTGTTCAACACTAGATACCTAGGAATGCAGCTAAGTGCTAGCAGAAATGACGCCCCCTGGGTTGATTCAGCCAAGAACAAATGCCGTCAATTGGCATGCCAAGCAGTTTTAATTAACAAAAAATTTGGAAAATTTAGCTTAAGACCCACGCTAATGTTTTTCCAGCAGAAGGTGGTACCGTCTTTGATATACGCTGGCGAAAACGCCTTTGGGTGCGGCTTTGAGGTGTGGAATTCCTTGGAAAACATCTTCTGGTCTAGAGTGCTTAATCTTCCAAAAGGCACCGCCACAGTGTGTATTAGATATGAACTTGGATACATATCTATGCAAGCGAGAGTCGCTTGGAACCTCCTAAGCGTTTTCAGGAAATTAAACGCAAACATCACACTGCCCCAGTTGGACATTTTAAACAATTTACAGTCTGCCAAGGCCCCCTCAATTGCATTTCAATGGAACAAGCTATGCCATGACGTGCTTAGCACGTATGATATCACGATGCAACTGCTGCTTGAAAACCCAGATGCCGCGAAATTAAAGATATGGAGAAATGACTGGATCCAGACCTGTGATAAACGAGCCAATTCTAGGTCTATGCGTGAAGTGCCAGCCGAGGCAAGAGCATATGGATGTGTACCATCGTACTTGGCTTGTTTTCCAGACCAGTGGGTTCGGGCCTCTTATCTTCACTTCAGGTTGAATGTCATGACAACCAAAGAACGCCTTTGCTACTGGTCCCAATCCCCGGACTTGGACCTCACTTGCCGTTTCTGCTCCACCTCTAAGGAAACTCTTAAACATTTAATCTTAATGTGTCCAAAGTTTGAGTCTAAAAGAGCTAATATCTTCAGCCCAATAACAAAGAATTTTCAGTGCCTAACCCGCGAAGACTGGTGGAGAGCCCTGTTTGATGGGTCTAACAGAGGGGTGCTCTATGCCCTGGTTTCTTTCCTTCGCATTATAAAAGACTATCTACGCGATGCCTCGGCGGATTCAACAGTTGGGCCGCTTTCGATGTCCGCAACATAAGCCATGACATAGGGAACCGATGTAGAGATGACGCCTGGCATTGATTGGAGATGAATGTAGAAACTTTGGCTTGTTTTTTGTTTTCTCTCTGTTTTTAAAGGGTTGTAATACAACCTAACAAAAATAAAAGAAAAAAAAAAAAAAAAAAAAAACCCAACTGGCCTCTCCACCAGTCTGTCTCTTTCCTGAATCCTTTCCTTGAAGATAGTGGATATACTGTCTGTCAGATAAAGGATGCTATGGGCACAGTAAAATATTATGGAGGAAGAATCTGTTCTTTACAGACTTAACCTGATTGAGTAACTGCTTCAGTGATGAGGTTACGATTTGTCTTATGTTTGAGTGTGGAGAGGTATCCACTCAAGCGTCTCAGGCTGTTTATTTTCCTGTAGCCTTGTTTGTCATGAGAGGCATTTTAGTGCAAGGTTCTTCATCTCCATATGAACCAACTAAGTATCGAACCAATTATTTATTTTTTGTGGTGCTTTCTATTTCTTATCAAGATTTAGCTAATCTGGGGATGAGTAGGTAGTGGTCTGTTCAGATTAGGTAGTGCAACCACAGCATTATTGAGATGCAGGTTGCATGAGAGGAAAGCGCCCAGGGTGCGAACACCAATGTGGTTGGGTAATGTGACGATCCTTCTGATGGCGTCACTTCTCCCAGGGAAGAATCACTTCCCATGAGGCTAGGGAGGTGAGGCTGCTAACCAATAGTGTCTCTAGGGGTGGTAACATGCAGAAGGATCTCATGGAGAGGGGCTCCTCTCCTGGCGATAAGGACGCAATTGGGAAGCACAACACCTGGGAAATCACACCACATAGGCTGACTAAAACTCCTAAATCTTATCAACATAAGATCACTTCCGAAACTATGTGCTATTGTAAAATATCAAACCCATCTGATGACAGAAGTGCTACGATGAAGAAGCGCTCAAAAATGCTACATTTGAGCTGGACGAAAGCTAGAACAGCTGCTGTCAATTGGAAGGACATTGCGCTGCAGCCGTTTCTACTATTTAAACTGAACAGCAAGGAAGGACTGTGTTCTTTGTCATCCACCTACCCGTCCGGCAACTGCCCATGCAGTTCTGGCAAGCTGGAAGCTGTGATACAACCAGAGGTACAGCCAGGTGACTGAGGCGGCTGCCTTGAAGCCTGAAAAGCTAGCACAGGGCTTCGGGAGACTGCAGCAAAGCTTGTCTCCAAGGCTGAGCAGAGGAATAGCGGGGTGCCCGAGAAGTGACTTGCGAGTCGGTTGGGAACCGCTGCGATAAACTTGCAGAGATTGAGAGGTGGTAGCACGACCTGTAGTGGGAGGACCTTGTGGTCGGACAACGCTGCTGAGACCACCTACCAGAACTACAGCAGAGCCGAGTAGGTGACTATCGGGAGAGAGTGAGGGGCTGTGCAGGAGGTGTAACCTGTCATGGCGGGACGAGGGGTTCGACAGCTACGCCAAAACGGTCCACAATAACTCGAGGTGGAGAGGGGCAAGATGTGGAGGACTACTAAAAAGAAGTTGAATTAAGAAGTGTTGACCAGCGACCCCTGGTGAAACCGGTGAAGTGGTGAAACCGGTGAAGAGTTCCCCCGGGAGAAGGTAACTGGAACACGTACAAATATGTGAGGGGGCCGGGAAGTTACGGGACTGTAAGCTATAAAGAAATAGAGAAAACCATAAACCATTTTGTGATACAGTTCCCCATAAATGTGTTGCTGGAGAGCTGAGAAGGACTACAGGAACAGCTCATAGTCCCAGTGGGGGCGGATCAAGAATTGTACAGAACCTAGAGATTGTGAAAACCTCGTTAAGGGAGCTGCAAACCTTAATAAGAACAGCGAAGGACATTGGGGAACCAGCTAGGAGAAGGGAGTAATTCTCCTATCCCCATGAGAACTTTATGCAACTGTTTATTTTCTTTTGGGTCACAGAGAACACAGAACCTTTGTGGAACCTTTGTTTTGAACAACCTGAGAGGCCTCTGTGTTTCTGGAAAAGTGTGGTGAGCTTATGCTCTGGGCGGTCCAGCCACATTTTAAACTTCCCTACGACTAAAATCTTGTTTGAGGCCTTTTGTACATTTACTATGGGGTATAGCCATTCTATGAAGAAGAGGATTGAATCGTTGGGGGAGCAGTAGGTAGAGACCGTAGTGAGGCATGTGTTAGGATCATGTAGGCATTTGCAGGCCAAGTATTCAAAGGACAAAGTAGGCATTGTACGAATACTATTTTTAATGTAATATAAGCAGGACGTGGAAGCAACTCCAACTCTGAACTTGACAAGCATGTTTTTTTTAATTTTTTTTATTTATTGTATATGGTTAAAAGGAAACCTTTTACAATCCACAATCACACACCCTTGGTTAATATACGGTTAAATAAAAATACAACCTAAAGAAAAAACATTAACACAGTAAAATATGATGATACGCAAAGGGGTAAGAGCAAAGAGACAGTTTAACAAATCACACAAGAACAAAGAATGAAAAGAAATAAACCAAAAAGAATCTACTTCCCATGATCCAATATAACAGCCCCTTAAAAAGTTCAGCTGCTTTTCTCTTTGCTAAAACTACCCCACTGTTATAAAGAACAAAAGAAACTTAGTCCAAATGAATAAGAAAGGAGCACTGAATAAAGTGACAATGCTGTAGATACAACAAACATTACACTTTCAGAATCTCCTTTTAAGGAGTATTCGGCCAAGTTCGATGGACACATTACTTTTTGACCCCATGCACAACAATTGGAGTCCTAGATTGAAATATTTTTCTCCAGAACTTGCACCACTGCGATTGTCAAAGCTACTTCATGACCAGCTACAAGTCTATCCCAGAACATGTTCTCCCGATGTTTCTCATTTCCCACCCCGAACTTGCCAAATAATGTAAGTCTAGCAGGCCGGGTGCCTTCACAGTCCAGTAACGGAGGTTTAATGGGATGTCCGGATTACCCATTGGCCCATGATAGCTAGCCAGGTTCCTAATGACCCTGGAGAGGGCTCCTCTTTTTTACCTTCCCCCGCAGGAGGGACATACTCTCGGATGGAGAGTCATGTTTGTCATCCCTCCCCTTAATGTCCTTAGTGACCTGGTTCCTGGCAGCTGATTTTAGGCCACTTTGGGCTGTCCACTGCAAAACTGAAAGCGATCTAGGCCACTTGGAACGATTCTGCCCGTCCTCAACGCATGCGTGTGTGATCTAGATTTTGTCATTGATGCATCTCAAAAGGTAGAAAACCTTTATCATGCTCTTAAAATGAAGTTCTGTCTTTCATAAGGGCTAGTCTCGTGGAAGAGAGCTTTCTTGTTGGCCATCACTTTGGTTGGGAGAACTACAGGCTTTGTGAGCATAAGAACCTTTTACTGTTTTCCACAGAAGCAAGGTTATTCTCAGAGCACTGCCTGCTTTCATCCCCAAAGTTCCAATAGATTTCCATTTAAACCAAGAAAATATGCTCCTTACCTATTTTCCCAACTCTTTGTTGGGGTCGAGAGAACTCTGCATGGTTTCAATGTTCTACATCAATAGAGTTTCATTCTTCAGAAAGACTGTTTGTTACCTTTGTGACCCTGCCAAAGGGCAAGCAGACCTCCAATCCTATGATTGCACGTTGAATTTTGTCCTGTTTTGTTGAACCTATGCGGTACAAAAAAAGGTTCTCTCCCAAGGTGGTGTCATTGGATTTCTACCTGAATGTCCTTGGGATGTCATCGTCAGGGCTACTACTTAGGCCTCTCCATCTTCCTTGTGCAAGCATTAATTTATGGATGGCAGTTCCAGGCTGACATTAAATTTGGTCAGGCTGTTCTAAAGAACATTTTCAACAGTTATTTTTAATTTCTGCCGCCACTGTCAATGCTTGGTAATCCCCCACAAGTAGGGAGAAAAGAGGATGGGATATAGGAGTATGGAAAAAGTTACTCACTATAGTGACTACTGTACTCGAGTCCGTTGTCCTCTCACCCCCCGCTTCTCTTCAGTCAGGTACGGCTTGGGAGGATGGAAAAGGAATGACTGGCGTACCCAAGGCTTGTGCGTGCGGATGAGGGGCTCTGACTGTGTATGCTTCCAGTTTTGCCGTGGAAATTCAAGGAGAATATATTTTTGGCACTACCTCTGGTCCAGTCCACGTTAGACAGAATATCTCAAACTTTAAAAAAATATGTGAAACCTTTCTATGGGATGCTTTTCATGAAATGGAAGACAATTAAACTGTAACTTGATTGGTAAAACTGCTTTAGATAAGGACGCATTTCCCTTTCACCATACATCACAAATGTAGATCAAGCTTCAATGAACACAATCCCACTTTGCTCCCTGCACCTCTGCCCCCATCCCAAATATCTCCCCCACCCTCACACCCTTAGCAGAATATCAGATAGCAGTTTTTAACAGACCTGCTCTGAATTAACCTCCACAATGTACAGAAGCATAGTGAATCATCAAGACCACTAATACAGCGCCTTTTAAACTTTTTTTTACTTTTTATCCTTGATAACATGGATACAAGTTGGGAGTAGAATGATTATCTATTCAACAGGTCCACCGTTCTCAGCCTAGTCAGGTACTTTTAATCCTGCTGTGGGCATTTACATGTTCCAAAAATAGGCTTTATATTTAAAATAAGTATACCTATTGTCCTTCATTGAGTTGGGAATTTTCTCATTTATTAGGATCGATCGCATCTTCTGGTACCATGCTAACACATCAGAGATCTTTCCACTCTTCCATTTGTTTGCTATTAAAAGCCTAGGCACCAAGAGATTTGGTGACAAGGACCCCAGATCGATGGGTTGGAGGGTCAATATTCGCAATTAGTTTGCTCAAAAGACCTACTGCGGAATCAATCGCTTAGTATAAGCTGCTCGGTGCGCTCAGCAATTTTCCACAATATCTCCCAATATTTAATCAATCTAGGGCACATTCACCAAATATACATAAAGTTGCCTGCGCCTCTGCAGACCCTCCAGCAAAGACATGATTTTCCCTTTACAAACCAAATATAGTATTCTTTGGTTAGGGTGCCTATAGAAGCCTTGTGTACCCTTCCTCTGATTTCCCCTCCTTCCTCGGGTGATATTTCCCAGCCCAAGTCTCTATTCCAAGCATTGATTTGCGCTCTAGCTGACTCTTCAGGTTTACGAACAACTCGTACATTCTCGATCAGGTTCCTCATAGAAGGAAGGGAAAATATATATTTTTTAAACTAGTAAGTGGACTGACTACCTTGCCCTTAATATCCTTTTGTGAAAGCTAGTGCTGGAGTTGAAAGTATTGCTGGTGTTGATTACCCCAAACTCTTTTTTTTTTTAAAACTTTTTTTTATTAGTGGTCCAGAAGATACATAACACAGTTACAGCTTTACCTTACAGCTAGAAATAAACATGACAAAATAGATCGTTACACATATCGTAGATCTCATCAAGGTGGTAAGTTTACATAGCTTCATCTTCGTTGGAGATCATATCACACAAAAACATTCTGAAAGGTCCCCAAATATCTTTAGGTCTGCTCGCCGATGGGCGGGTGAGGACAAACTGTTCTTCAGCCTCATTTACATATGTCAATTCCCAGAGGAACTGCTTTACAGTGGGTGGCGCAGCATTCTTCCATTGTTGTAGAATACATTTTTTGGCAACTGCGCACAAGACATTAAATAGCCTTCTGGTTTTTTCGGAGCACTTGCCTATATCTCCAAATACATATTTCTGTGGGGTCAATGCCGGGGGGATTTGTGTAATTTCTTCAAGGATATCCGCCACCTCCCTCCAGAAGCCAGCCACCATCGGACAACTCCAGTACATGTGGAACGAACCAGCCTGATCCGCCTTGCATTTGGTACATTTGCCTGGACTATCTGGAACAAACTTAACTATTTTGGCCGGGGCGTAGTGCAATCTGTTTATAATTTTAAACTGTATTAGGCGTAGTCCAGCGTTCAGGGAAACCCTCTTGGGTAAGGGAACAGTACCTGTCCCAGGTCTTGTCGTCTATAGGGATTCGGAGATCATTTTCCCATTTATCTTTGATCAGGTTAGTCAAGGGTGAGTGTGCCTGTATTACAGTGTACAGACTGGACACCCTCAACCGGTCGCCAGCCGTTATCATCTGCACGCAGGGGTGCGTAGGGGGTTCATCGGGGAAGGACGCCCTGCACCTCTGGAAGGCCAATCTCATACGATAGTACTGCAGTGTCCTAAGTGGGCCCCTGCCACACGCCCCCATGATCAGCTGAAGGGTCGCAAACTTCCCATCAATAAACATATCTCCCAGTCTCATCTCTCCGTTGGGATCCCAGGCCTCACGTAGACTGGCGTTGTGTGTTGGTGACATGTTAGGGTAATTCCAAAGGGAGACCTCGGGATTCTATGGGGCCATTACTCCCAGTCTTTTGAATATAGCTTTCCATGCACCAATCGTACAGCTCACCGGGTTGAAGTCGCATATGTCCCTGTAGTGTGCATCAAAAATGAAGGACTGTATGTTCGGGGGGGAAGCGGTGAGCTCCTCTACCTCCACATGGGGGAACCCTCGTCTTTGGAATACCAATATTTCGAGAATTGGGCCCGGGAAACATAATAATATAGTTCAAAGTTAGGTGCTGCTAAGCCGCCTGAGGAGTATGGTTCAGTCAGTTTTTCCCACCCTATTCTTGGAGTCTTCCCATTCCAAAGAAAGGTTGTCGCCATTGACCTAAGTTTATTAAAGAAGGGTCTTCCCGGCCATATAGGGATGTTCACGAATAGGTATAATAGCTTGGGCAGGACTATCATTTTAAGGACTGCTATCCTACCATGCAATGATATTGGCAGGCGGTCCCATAACAGCAATTTAGTCTTCAAGGCCTGTAGTGTGGCATCGTAATTGTCTGTGTACAGCGTGTGTTTCCCACGTGAGACCAGTATCCCCAGACATCGGATGGACTCCCCAGACCACTTCAGACCACACAGGGACCCGGGGCAGCTAGCTGACGGTGTGAGGGGGAAAACCTCTGACTTGTCTCTGTTTATGGAGTACCCCGAGTGTGCAGTGAATTCTTGAATCTCCGCCATAATAGGTGCTAAGTTGTTTTCTGGTTCACGGATAGATAAAAGCGTGTCGTCCGCATATAGAGAGATTAGCTGAGTAGCCCCTTTAAGGTTGATGCCCCTGTTGGAGTGTCGCAGTCGGAACGCTATAGCCATCGGCTCTATTGTCAAGGAAAATAGTATGGGCGAGAATGGGCAGCCTTGCCTAGTGCCCCTTCCCAATAGAAACAGATCCGAAATTGACTGGTTGGTCAATACCCGCGCCCCAGGTTCCGTGTGAAGTAGTTCCACGTATCTAATGAAATTAGGTCCAACCCCAAATGCCTCCAGTACTGCCAGCAAGTAGGCCCACGACACAGAATCGAAGGCCTTCTCTGCGTCTAATGATATGGCAACCGCGTTTCTGCCCGGGTCAATTTGGGCCATAATACCAAAGAGCCTACGAAGGTTAAGAGCCGTAGATCTAGTGGGGATAAACCCATTCTGGTCAGGGTGAACAAGTGTAGGAACTGCCGGCAGAAGCCTACTGGCCAGTACTTTGGCAAATATCTTAGCATCTGTGTTAATAAGAGATAGTGGCCTATATGACGACGTGTCCTGGGGCGGGCGGCGCGGTTTAGGGAGAACAGTTATCAGGGCCTCTCTCATGGACGGGGGCAGAATTTTACATTAGAGGGATTCCTCCCAGACCCGCAATAACAATGGAGCGAGTTCTGCACTAAACTCCATGTAAAACTCAGCACCCAGGCTGTCTAGCCCTGGAGCTTTATTGGATGCCAAGTCCTTAATCGCCTCAGCAATCTCGTCAGTAGTGAGAGGTTGGTCCATTGCCAGGCGGGTCTCTTCAGGGAGTTTTGGCTTTGTCAGCGTCTCCAAGTATGCCCTGATTTCCGTGATAGTCTTAGTGTCTCTATTGCTATACAGTTGTTGATAAAATTTAGCAAAATCAACATTGATCTCACTCTCATTCAGTAAAATCTCTCCGCCAGACGTTTGTATGCTTGTAATTCGATTAGGGTGCCTGTCCTGTTTCAGTAAATTAGACCGTGTCCTTCCCGCTTTGTTACCCTCACCATATTTACGGACTTGGACCGGGGCTGCCATGTCCTGTACTTCCCTAGCAGCTAGTCTGCCAAATTCCTGGAGATGTTGCTGTATTCCAGCTAGTATGGCCTTATCATGTGTACAAGCGTACTCTTCCTCCAGTTTCCCCAGTTTGTCCTCAGTTTGGGTCAGGTCAGCTCTAACCCCTTTCAGCAGACCCTCGGATTTGGATAGCACCGTCCCCCTAGCCCAAACCTTAAAGGATTCCCATACCGTGGGACATCTATCCACTGAGCCCATGTTAATTGTGAGGAACTCCGCAATTTCGGTGTGTAGCCCCTCTACCACCCCAGGATCACTCAGCAGCCCCCCGGGCATCCTCCATCTTCTGGGAGATCTAGGGCAGTTTTGAAATGTAACCTCAAGTGTTATCGGGGAGTGGTCAGACAGTTACGGGGCAGTATCTCACACGACTTTGTTACAGCAAGCATAGCGGAGGAAACAAACCAATAATCAATTCTGGACTCGGAATCGTGAACCGAAGAGTAGTATGTGTAGGCCTTTCCTTTCGGATGCATCACTCGCCAGGCATCATCTAGGGAAAGCTGAGAAAGGATATGTCGCAGAGTAAGAACAGCCCTACTCGGTGCTCTAACGACCATGCTAGATCTGTCCAGTCTAGGGTCCATTGCAATGTTGAAGTCCCCACCCCATACTATAGTAGGAATATCATTGGCAGATAGCAATTGGTATATATTTGTTTAAAAGGCGGGGTCATCAATGTTCGGGCCATATGTGTTAACCAGTAGCATCCGCTGTCCTGTAATCGAGCCCCACACCAGAGCATACCTACCAAGGGGATCTAATTTATGGCCATCAGGCCGGAATCCCATATTTGGATGTATGAGCATGGCGACACCCCTGGACTGAGATGAGTAGTTTGTACAGAACCTGGATTTGCCCCAGCCGGGCAGTATGCACTCATTACTAGTATCAACAGTATGCGTTTCCTGTAGCATAACAATTTGAGTGCCATGCCTGACAATACAATTTCCAACCTTCTTAGTCTTCAACCGATTATTCAGTCCCCTTACATTCCATGACAATAGTTTAACCCTCAATGCGTGGTCTAAGTCTTACATAGAAATGTTCGGATAGCATCTCCAACCTTTTGGATGTATCTTTCAAATAACATGGCTCGTGTCAGAATCTCACAGACCACTTGTTTAAACCGTAACCTATAACCAATTCCCCCAATAACCCCCTCAGGGCAAGGTGCCATAAGGTGGGGGGCCTTTCCCAATTCAAACCATGGGATATCATATTGACAACAACCCAATCCAAACCCGCCCACCACCCTCATCGTCACCCCCAACTTGATGATGTCTGTCCCTCAACTTGTGGAATATTCCCGGGCTAGTCATGTTGCCTCACATGACAGCCATCCCCGGCTCCCGACCACCACCAAACACAGAAGATGGCCATCTTTTGTATCAGTTTACCAGGGACCCTGAAGTAAGGCCTGTACCCGCTGCAACCAGATAAGTAAAGTACGCACATCTTAGTCCGCCGGCCGGGGTCTATTGTTCGGCGCAGGTCGTTCCCCTCTTGGAGGGAGGGGTATAGAGGACTCAATATAAGATAGAGCTTCAGATGGGTTTTCAAAAAAGTGTGCCCTTCCTGCATGCTGAATTCTCATTTTGGCCGGGAACATCAAGGCGTACGTGATCTGCCGTGCTCTAAGGAGTTTCTTAACCGGTTCATAAGAGCGTCTGCTTGCCTGGACATAGGCAGAGAAATCTGGGTATATATGTATACGGTTTCCCTCATATTGCAATGTACTGGCCTACCTTGCCAACCGGAGGATTGTATCCCTGTTTCTGTAATTCAGGAGGCGAGCAATTATTGTACGTGGCGGGGCTCCTGGTTTGGGTACCGGTGCTAGAGTACGATGCGCCCTCTCCACAAGGAAATGCTCAGAGAGCGATTTAGGCCCGAATAAGGATTTGAAAAGTTCTTCCACATGATTCTCCATTTGGCCCTTGCCGAAGGATTCCGCCACTCCGACCAAGCGGACATTGTTCCTCCTTGACCTGGAGGTCCTCACATTTGCTCTGTAATTTGTTCATTGTGTCTTTGATGTAGGATATATCTCGACTGTGGTGGGCAATAGTATCTTCGTTCACACTTATCCTGTTCTCAGTTTCCGTGACACGTGCACTCTCCTTGTGTATTCTGGCTCTCAAGGAGCCGATGGTGGCAACTATTTCGTCCAGCTTGGTGTTCACTGCAAGGAATCCGTTCTGTACTAGTGCAGTCAATTTATCCTCTGTCCATCCCGTCTTGTTCGCCCTGAGCACCCTCATCCGGATGTGTGTCCACCGTCACAGCGTGGCTAGCCGTGTTGGTAAACGTGTCCATAGGGCCCTTCTTCCTGCCACCGGGGGTTTTGGATGCCCTGTTTGACTTGCTTGGCTCCCCCATGCTTACACCGAGTAGCGTGTGCATATTGGGTTTGTCACAGAAGCACAGGAGGGTCTAAACCTCAGACCGTGGTCCAGCCGCACTCCCAGGCGCCACGGTCAGTATAGTAGCACCACTAGGTTCGACCAAGCTTGCAGGGCGTATAAAGAAAGGCCGCATAGCAGCGGTATGGCGGCGGCGAGGCACGACTTCAGTCCACAGAGAGCTGAGCTCGCCGGGCTGCCCAGTGCGTCCCAATCGGCTTCACAGAATATTTGCAGGAAATTCGAAAAAACGAGCTTGTCATGAGTCGGAAAGGAGTGAACTTCACTCAACACCTTCATCAATCGATCTCGCAGATCTATCCACCTACTCAGTGAGTTCGGAGGACGAAGCTAGTCAAATGACGACATCGAGTCCTGATAAAAACAGAAGTCAACACTTGGCAACTATGGCTGAGCAGAGAAACCAACAAAAAAGACTAAACCGGAAAAGAAAACAAGACGAAAATTCAGATATAATCCTGGGCTCTGCCACAAAAGTAGTAGATAAACAGGCACACAACAATCCGGCAAAGCCCCCAAGTTTCAGCTTCAATGACGGCTCTCAGCAGGGAAAAACCCACAAGCAAACCGCTGCTGGGACGACATCAAACGGATACTCCAACTTAAATCCAAATCCCAAATTCACAGTAGCTCAACGATCCAAAATGAACAGAAGTGTGCACATCGAAACAAAAAAGGAGACAAATGAATCCGTGAGTAAACTGAGACTCGAGAATGTACTGGCAGACAATGATTCAATGAATCTAAATCGCCGGAACATCCTAAACTTACTGCAGAGTGTTCCTGCTCTACGGACCATAACTACAGATGACATCAAAATTGTAGAATATGTGTCCGAATGCAGCACCGACATAGTACTGCTGCATATAAAATCTCACGCAGTGCGCCAAGCAATTCTGGCGGCTTCGGAAGAACTGTTGTTTTTTGGATTTGAAATAAAACAAGAAGCGGCTTCGCCAAAAAATTCTATAAGAGACAACCAAAGATCCTCCCCAAATGAAAAAGCTAAGGATCTGGAAAGAGCGAAGCTCAGGGAAACGATGAAACTCTCTACAAACCCCTCTAAATTCAGAAATAATGGAGACACGAAGAGAAATAGATACACCTCTGCCACAAGATTGGAAAGAAATCCAGTTTAGCAATGAATGGACGTAAAGAGAGATCACTCAACACTTGTATCCTGGAACACAAGAGGTTTTGACCATCTTTTCAACGAGTTCTCATTAGACCTAGAACTGAATCTGATCATATGTTTGCAAGAAACTTGGTTGCGTGAGACACCCACGAGAGATGGCTACCTAGTTCTCGCAAACCCTGCAATCAAAAACAGGCCGGGGCGCCCATTTTCTGGGCTGATAACGATGGTCAAACAAGGAAAAGGGTGGGAAGTGATCGAATCAAAAAATCCGAACCCATTTGTACAAAGCACACTGCTACAACTAAAATGCCACGCAGCTGAAGCAAGGAAACACATGTTAGTAGTCAATGTATACTGGAACCCTGTTAAGATTTCAACTAAACATTTCATTAACTCAATAACAGCAATAATAGATCAAGGACAGCTCAAACATAATGATTTGAAGATTCTAATATGCGGCGATCTAAATCTTGCTGATCTAATCGACATACAACTTCAATCAAATGCAAGCTTCACTACAGGAGAAATGGGTTCAAACAGATGTAAAAAATGGACTCAGGCCATGCAAATGAGGAATTGCATGATGACAAACGGAAACCTAACAGGTGACTTTCCGCCTCATCATACGTGGCACAACATGGGCCTACATAAAACCTTAGATTACATCTGGGTCTCTGCAAATCTCTGGGACCAAGTTCTTGATCTCTCCATGCATACAACGACAAGAAGCGATCACGACGCGCTAGTGATGCTTTGGCAAACAGACCAGTACACCGCTGACAGAATATATACTGGTCCCCTTGAAACAAACCAAGCTGGCAATCGCTTGAGATTAAATAGAAAACAAATCTCAACTATGACTGCGAAACTTCAATCGGAGAATGACGAGGCAGTACCTCTGATAAACTATACGCCTCTGCTGATGCAATTTCATTTACCCAAAGGAAGGAAAACAACTAACAACGTACAACACAAACATAAGTGGAGTACACTGATCAACGAAAAAAAAAAAGAGGTACGGAAAGACATAAGAAAACTAAAGAAAAACTTCGGCCCACAAACACTACTGCTGATTAAAAAAAGGAAACAACAATACCATAATTGGAAAAAATCCTTTGCCTCAATGAGAGATCAGGAAAGAGGAGCTCTGATGTTAAAATTAATAGTAACAAAAAACTCAAGTGAAACCTGGGCGATCTTGAATAACGAAGCTCCGTTTCAGAACTTAAAGTTGGCTAATGGGGTAGCCGAGGCGACTTGGGTAGATCACTTCTCAAAACTATTCTTCACCAACAGTGAATGCACTGACAGTGACAACTATATCACTCAAGCAAAGTGGGACACGTCTGAGCAACTTGAAGACATAAATATAAAAATCTCAAAACTCAAAAACTCTAGAGCAGCTGGACCAGATGGAATTAGTAACATAATGCTAAAAAAGAATAAAACAGAATGGTCCCGCTTCATTGAGATTGTACTTAATCATATCACAACGGAAAAAAAAGTCCCTCAGTCATGGACCACGGCAATAATAGTGCCAATCTACAAAAAAGGCTTACGCGAAGACCCCTCCAACTACCGACCAATCGCGCTGTTAGACACGATTGGTAAAATAATGGCATCCTTTCTGCAGCAGAAGTTAGCAAATTGGGCCTCGAAATCGAACTGCCTGGACCTTCGGCAAACTGGGTTCACCAAAGGAGTGGGGACCGAAGTGAACCTAGTAATATTGAATTTGCTAAAACTAGAAGCGCTAAAACAAAAAAGAAACATACACCTAGCTTTTGTCGACATGCGTCAAGCGTTCGACTCGATAAACCGTGAGCTACTGTGGAAGAAATTGAGGAGCTGGGGCTGCCCCGAAGAGATCTTACAGCCTATAATTGCTCTGCACACAAACACCTCAATCAGGGTACGACTGAATCAACAAGGAGACCTGACAACTCCCATCATGACAAACACGGGTGTGAAACAAGGGTGCCCCCTAGCTGCGCTGCTCTTCAAGCTCTTTATCGCTGATATTCCAACTGCTTTAAACCAAGTAAATTGCTTTCCTCCGAAAATAAATGCCCATCATATAAGAGGTGTCACATATGCTGACGATATAGTCCTAGCCGACCAAACGCAGATTGGCCTGCAAAGGCTGCTAACAGCGCTTGATAATTACATGCGCAAAAATAAACTGCAAATTAACACCGCAAAGACCAAGATTATGTCAATTGGTTCGACGGCAGGAAAAAGGAATAACAAGTACAAATGGTCAATTGCAGCGGAAAATATAGAAAAAACAAAAGAAATACGATATTTGGGCATTTTATTCAACACATCAATAAGAGAATGGGCATGGTCAAAAGATCTAATACAGCGGACCCTGACATTTGCACAACAAGCGACAAAACTGCATAGACTATACGGGAAATTTACGATGCTACCCGTACGGGAATTTTACCAACTAAAGGTAACACCGGCACTAACGTACGGCGCAGAATCCGCTTGGAATCTACATCACAGAATATGGCCGTACCTAGAAGGTAAATTTTGGAGAAAGGTCTTAAGGCTACCAACTCACATCTCGGTAATCAAAATTCGAAACGAGCTCGTATTAGACTCCCTGCAAGGAACAGTCCTATGGAAATCAATTTCACTCCTAAGGAAAATGAACCTAAGCCCTCCAGAACCGGCGTATGAAATCTTCAAAAATTGCCATAGTGAGCACACGTGTTCTCTGATAAATGATTGGAAAGAAAGCGTCAAAAAAATATTAGTCGGCGCAGATATCACCCTGGACACGTTGATAAATCGCCCTGAAACTGCAAAAAAAAAAATAAAACAATGGCAATGGATTCTAAACACAGAAAGATATAATAACTTAACATCTGCATTATACCTAGGACCAGCTGCAAATGGGCTAGACTCAATACCGGCGTACATAAAACAATTTCCATCAAGATACCATCGCGACAGTTTTATGAAACTGCGTCTAAATGCCTGCAGAAAAAAAGATCAATTATTTAGAACACACGCCAAGGATATAGGTGACAACCTATGCAGAGTCTGTAAGGACGAAGTTGAAACTACCAAACACTTAGTAATCGAATGTGCAGACCTTAAGAGCCAACGAACACTACACCTAGGGAAATACGCCCCGAAGAACTCAAATATGGAAGACTGGTGGTTTTATATCCTTGGAGGGAAAAACATACCGCTGACATGTCGAATAATTGACTATTTGGATGAAATCTTGAAAGATGATGTCAAAGGAGATGTTGGAAACAAAAGACAATGCTAGAGTCTGTGACAAGTGATTGCGCCTTGTATCCTGTGGTAAAATCTGCGAAAAGAGTGTTTTCCTTTTTGTTTTAAAAAGTTTGTAAATCAAACTATAAAATTACAAAATAAAAAAAAATAAAAAAAAATAAAAAGAATATTTGCAGGCCTAAAGAGGTGGGCTGGGATCAGGAAGACCACAGCCCTAAATTAGCAGGTCTCGATGAAATGTCTGCCGGGGGCATCCAGCGTATAGAGACGCTTCATATGTTGAAACACGGCAAGGAGAGCCGTCAGGAGCCGCCTCCATGGCAGGACTGGCTCACCACGTCCCCCTTACCCCCTCTCGCTGGCCGCTTATTTGGTTGTCCAGCTCCGCTGCCTGTAGGTCTATGCGCGGGCGGGAGCTTCGATACTCCGCGATCAGGGGGAGGGAGGCGGTCTAGTATCAAGCAGGTCAGCGCCGAGAGCCAAGATAGAGCCGGGCCATCCACAGAAGAGACAGGCACCTCCAACCGCCACCTCGTGAAGAGCGCGGGCCGAATAGCAGGGCCGGGCGAGAGCCGCCAGCATAGGCTCCGCCCACTCGCGGCCTGCAGCGCTCAGCAACCACAGCCACTGGGTGAATTCTCCTGGTGCTGCGCGTCGGCACGACACCGGGTCTGTCAACAGCCAGATCTCAGCAGTCCGGTACCGCAGCTTGCTCAGATTTTCACAAATTGTGGATGAGTTCTCCGGAAACCGCTCCAGTAAGTTTTAGCCCTCTAGACGGCCTATGAGTGGATCTTCAAGCGCAGGATCTTGTGGTGATGAAGGAGCAACAGGTTTAGGCGACCATTTTCTATGTTCGCAACAGCGGCCCCACCCCAAACTCTTTTACATATCTCAAAAGATTTTATAATCTCCCTTGCAAACAAATTGATGGCAATCTGTGAAGGGAGTATAGCTCTGTGGCAACACTAAGGTCTTGGAAGCCAGACCACGTTAGGCAACACTGGTTCGAATCCCAGATCTGCGGCAGAAACCAGGCGCGTTATAAATTACTTGCAGTTGCACGATTTGAATGTACAAGGCCTACTAGGATCGTTCCACCCTCACCCTTCCTCCCCCTTGCCTGATTGCGCCTTCAGACTCAAACGTGTATAGGTGCACAATAAATGACCCATATAAAAAAAGAAATCACAGCACCTTGAAGCTACCTACCCCCAAATTCACTACTCCTGAATGCATGGGTAAATTGCATGTTTTTATGTAGTTGAGTCGCCAGATCCAGAAACAAGGTCATATTACTATTCACAACCAGTTTATCCCAAATTTGCATTGTTGTGTCATTCGAGGACAGTCGAAAGCTGCCGGAGGGCTCTGTTTTGGGGTCAACCGCAGGACATATCTCTGAAAGGGATCCAACAGATTCTGATGAAACTTTATGTAATCCATTCACCTTGCACCCTCAACTGTGCCACCTGGTAGACTTTAAACTGGGGTGAAAATCTCAAGTTGCAAGCTACAAGCCAGCCATAAAGTCACTTGCGGAGTGTTGTTTGTGTTGGAAGGACTGACCTAACTTCCATTGCTGCTTTGCTCCTTGTAGTACCTGCACTACCTACTTCCACCACTTCTGCTTCCTGTGTCCTGTCTCCAGCTACAAAAACCCAGTCACTTCGCGGAGTGACGCAGCGTGTGCTGGAGTGTTTTGTGTTGCGTGTGGAGTGGTGAGCGGACCTTCATTACAAGCTTGCTGGATGGATCCGGCGCTGAGGTTCTTCCCAATGCGTAGTTCCCGACTACAATCAAAATCGCAGGTGAGCTCTGTGAGAATTTAGCTCCAAGCATCCCCCTTGGCTGGTAAAGACATCAAACCTCGATTACCCTTGACTCTGATGGATACAAAAAATGGGGTACAGAATGCACAGGTCTTTCGGCTGCTCTAAAAGGCAAACGTGCCCCCAAATATACAGACGTGTTTGAACCCACGAGCCTGCCCTTTTCAGCTCTCATGGTTACTAACATGGATGCGAGTAACGTTCATGAGGCTTCTTCGCTTTCAACAAACAAAATGCACAAACTGGACCCAACAGATGCCAAGCTCCTTCAGAGCGAAGCATCTACTTTACAATCTGTAAATCCTACGAACGAGGAGCGGTCAAACAAGGAAGACCAGCAACCTTATGCTCTGCCCGACACCATAAACGTACTGACAGGGAGTGATGCCATCTTGGCCCCCCCCTTCTGTGAAGTCTGCACCACCATTGATTGGCACGCCTGTTGAGGAGGGGGCCTGCGAGAACCAGCCTCTGACAGTGGCTGGTGATGTGTCGGCGGCTGGACTGGCAGTGACAGATGGTCTTGTGCTTGGGGGAGATCAGTACGCACCATCTCTGCCTGGGTGTACGCTGAGGCAGACCGAAGGTTTCAGTGCTGTTCAGGCGGTTCCAATCGTCCATGAGGCCACCTGGTGCTGCTCCCAGGCACTGCACCAAGCAGCCAGTTCCTCCAGTATGAAACCAGAGGATTTGAGAGATACAATCCAGCTTGCCCGTATCAGCTCACAGCGAGAGAGTCCTTAAATCTTAAAACTCAACAGAGCCTTTCTGCTTATGAGACAGACGTGGGGTCTATTTCTCAACCCACATACGAGCAAAAGTGAAACTTACCATCAACTCCTATCCTGTCTTCTACCTCCTTGTCGAGCAGGATACAAGCTGCGAGTGAGGAAGTATTTCCAGCTTATGACCCTTTTTCAGACAAAGTTACAGCGGCGGTGACATCTTCCTTGCCACCTTTCATCAAGCTCTACGAAACTATGAACAACTTTAACAAAGATGAGTCCACTCTGCTAGCTTTAATGCATTTGAAAATCATTTTCATTGAATCTTTTATAACTTCTCTGCAATCGCGAGTGGAGCAAGAAACACAGTGCTCTAACAGGATACAGAGCGAGATTCAAGAGTCTGTAAAACTAGAAAGAGCGGATAAAAAATATCTGTTAAATGCACTGTTGGACCATCTACTTTTTAAAACTATGGGCCACAAATGCAAGTCGGCTTCTTCCAAGACAACAGATGTCACCTCTTCAGCAAACAAATCTACGAACTCTGCATCTACTGTCATACTTCATACAGACACCTCTCCGCTGAAAGTGGCTGAAGAGTTTCCTTCTCGGCAACCAGTGGTCATCCTTGAAGATTCTCCGCTGGCCACCTTACCCGCTGAAATTTCCGAACATAAGGAAGCCCCTGTGATTGATCTTACTGACAGCAAGCAACCTTATCACATGCTGAGTCCTTACTCCCTCGAACCATTGTGCCCAAGGCTAGGACATCAAGAAACCCTAACCCCTTTTCCATTATTGGTAATACGAAAAAGAGGAAATAAGAAAACGGAAAAGATGGAGCTTAGCCACAAGTGAAGAAACTAAAACTTCAGACAAGATATCTATGGTGATAAATCGGATCTCCTTGTAAACAAGTTGAAAGATGCAAATTGCCCCAACTATTTGATATTTTGGGTAAATGAACTACACTCTAAAACCACAGTTCAAATTAGATTAGCCTTAGACGGTACATTGTCAGACCCAATTGAAACATTTCGTGGACTAAAACAAGGGTGTATACTAGCTAGTATGCTGTTCAATTTTTTCGTGTCAGCGGTGCAGCAAGAATTCATGAACACCAGGTCTGATGCACCCGCCTTGGAGGTCGTGCAGTCCCCTGGTTGTTCTATGCTGACGACCTTGTGTTGCTAGCTAAGACACATGGGGTCCTGCAAGCCCTACTATCATGCTTGAGTGATTATGCTGATGCAAATTTGTTGAAAATCAATCAAAACACATGTAAAATCATGATACTTGATTCTAAAAAGAGGAAATTATCCAAATTCAAAGAGTGGTACATACAAAATGTAAACATTGTAATTGTCACCGAATAAAAGTATCTGGGAATAACCGCTGTCTGGTCAAAAGGTCGAAAATAAAAGATCAAATGACCATTTGATCGAAGTCAAATGGTCGGAAAAAAAAGGTCGATTTTTTTTTTTATTTATATATATATTTTTTTAGTTTTGGTTGGTTAAAAAATATTTTTAATAAAGAAAAAGGGGTTGAGGGGGGGAACCCCCCATAAAATAAAATAAAAATAGACCTTTTTTTTCGACCATTTGACTTCGATCAAATGGTCATTCGATTATTTCGTTTTCGACCAGTTGACCTACAACCGGAATAACCATCAGTAATGATCAGCAGGACAAACCATATCAAAGAGAATTGGAACATAAAGTGAACACAGGTATAGCCCAGACAAAAATTATACAGGCTAAATTTGGTAAATTTTCGATATTACAGGCCATATTATTTTATAAGCAAAAAGTTACCCCTATAATATCCTATGGGGCAGAAAATAGAGGCATTTTCCCAGACAGTGCCTGGATAAAATTGGAAGGTCGTTTTTGGAAGAAAATGTGTGGTCTTCCAATGTCTGTATCAATGTGTCTATTAAGACATTAAATGGGGTTAGTATCCTTGTATGCAATATACTCCTGGAAAGTTCTGACTTTGTATCGGAAATATTTGATGGTTGTGAAAGAAAATGGTATAATGTACACTATGGGAAGACACATGTTGTAATCAACAAATCCTAAAATTCTGAGATGGAGAAAATGGATAAAATCATTAATGGAGAAGGCCGATTATTAATAATCCCCAAAGAGCTAAAAAGAAACAGTGGGTGAATGACTGGATGAAAACTAGAGATTCATGTACGAAATTGAAACTGTTAAAACATCAAGCTTTTGCAATCAAAGAACTCTATGTTGTCGAAAAATATCTGGTTAAGTTTCCAGATCCCAAGTCCAGATTTGCATACATGAGAATCAGACTGAACATCTGCCTTACGAATGAAGTGCGCTTTATGCGCAATAACACATTAAATGCTAGTTGTAGATTCTATCATGTACCATCAGATATAGAGACATTGACACATTTAATCTCTGAATGTCCAGCGCTAGTATGGCAAAGATGTCAACTGTTTAAACATATGTTTGTGGGCTACTTCATGCTGAACCAAGAAAACTTTGGGAACATTTTGTATAACAATCAATCGCCTAAAATGAATATTGCGGTTCTTTTGTTTATTGAATCTTTAAGTTTGCTGAATCAAACTGACATTATTGACCATAAATTATTACAGCTTATCAAATAACTGCCATGGAAAAAAGTATACGTCAAAAGTGTTGACTCATAACATGAATATCACTGGTAAAACAGGCATTATACTAATTGGAATGAGTGTAAAATGAGAAATTGAGGAAATCATGTGATTATTGAGGTTCCATTCAAAAGTCTTCTCTTGCTTGCAGTAAGTAGGTCATAAATTGTTTAGTGCTGCAAAATTGTAGTGAGCAATTACTAGCTAATAAGTGGCATATGTTGTTTTGCAATGATCTACATTTCTTTTATTATGCAGTAAGTTTTTATATGTTACCAAATGTATTTAGTAGATACTGTATTACTGAATTTTATTGTAATTATTTTTATATTGTATAATGTTTATTTTTGAAAGGCTGTATTTTTACAGCTATATCAAAATAAAATAAAAAAATAAATAAAATAAATAAATCGGATCTTCCAACCTATAGCCTTATTAGAGGGTCAGAAAATCGGCAGTGGAAATGTTTGGCTTCACTTGAACAACTCAATGCCTCATTCTGACTTCTCGACGGTGAGAGGGCCTTGTGTTGTCCACAAAGCTGGATGACACCCTTGAAGCATGCTTAAATTGTTCAAAATACTCCAATTTGGAGCCGGACTAGGCTGAAGAACTGTTTATGGTTCCCTCGCCTCCTGGTTTGCAGTTAATTCCCTCAATTTCACCAGGTTCTTCAAAAGGCGTAGGTAGTGATAAGTCCTCAAGGTGGAATACTGCAGCTCAAAAAAGTTTTAGGAAGGACATACATCTTAATCAAAAAGCTGGATGTTTATGACTCCCTTTCAAACTTTGGAGGAAAAGCGGTAAAATATCCCTGAAAAGGTTAAGCTGTCGATTACTTCCTCCCGAGGACCCTCAACGCCACATGACAGCTGGGAACTGGAAAAAAAACATGGCTTCTTATCTAAATCCGAAGAAAAATAGTCTTCCCTCTAACAGAGGAATACAGCGAGATGACTCATCTCTTAGACACCCGGATTCTGCATCACCAAAGGTGGTATTGCAACATCTCTTACCAGCTCGAGGCGGTCTGATCCTGAACCGAGCGCATGTAATGCGCCTCTTGCATAACATTCCTTTAAGATTCCTCAAAACTGAGGATATCTCAATTGTTGACTTTCCCAATGAACACTCCATGGATAGTGTTATATTGCATCGCTGCTCACAAGGAGTAAAAGCATCACTTCTCGAGATGGTAGAAATGATGCTCCCGATGGGGTTTGACTGTAGAGACTACATCCCCCAGACAACTACGAACCAGCAACCAGTATGGTCTGGGGGCCATCTTCCGACTGAACCAAGGTGAAACAGCAATAGAGACCGAGGATGGTCCTCAAAACTGGAGCAATACCAAAATACTTCTTGACCAGAGGCTAAATACTTGTTGATGGGTGCATCAGGGCTCTCATCTAGAGGTGCACAAGATCACATGAAAATTACATTTGCAACTTCAGTCTCCGAAGAGCGGCTAATTAAGATAAATAATCTTGCTGCAAAAGCTGTGGCTCAGAGAGTAGATCCTATGAGGCCTGTCAGGCCGGTGATGCTATTTAAAGATTAGCCACAAAGTTGCCTGCAAAAGATTGCCTTTTGGAATACTAGAGTCTCGGCTCATCTTTCTAGAGATGAGGACATTACCGAGGGAGACTTGGATATTCTTTGCCTGCAGGAAATGTGACTCCGTAAGCCTCCATCGCTTGACGGATTCACTGCTTGGTTTACTGTGGCTTACGGAGATGAGAGAGGACGTCCATCGGGTCTTGTTAGTTTTGTGAGAAACGGGTCTGGCCTAAATAGTTTTCTTCGAAAGCCCTTGCCCGTTTCTGCAGATGATTGGCCTCCGGGACACCCTCGGTGGACGACCCTCCAAAGGGTTACTGATTAACATCTATTGGAACCCAGCCATTTTATCTACAGACCATTTTTTTGACCTCGTAATATTTTCCATCGAACAATGGACTGCACAATGTGACCCTGATTTTACTATTGTTGTTGGTGATTTGAACTGTCAATGCATTAAGGTGCCAGGTCCTGTGTTCCCTAGACGAGTTAATCGAACAGAAAGTGGGGCAAGAGACACAGAATGGAGGAACATGATGTCTGCCCTTGATTTGCACATCCTTAATGGCAAAACAGTGGGTGACTGTCCGGCAAATTGAACATGGACTAATGGCTTCCAATCTAGTACACTTAATTACATATTTGTTTCCAGCCAACTGATCAAGAAGGTAGTTTCTCTGGAAGTAATCAGGAAAACCACCAGCGACCACGCTTTGCTGATATGCACATGGAACTGAGGGCGTCAGCTGAAGCTAGAGGTTTACACTTCAGGCCTGGAGCCGGCTTCAGGTTTACACTGACTTTGTATGTCGGAACACGATATTCTTAGGTTTCAAATAAGGCAATTTACATGGTCTTGGAAGAAGTGGGAATGGATTACATGCCACTGCTACAGGAATTTCAACGGCTGCAAAAAACAAACCTCTCCTTGAAATTCCACATAGACATGTGTCGAACCAAAGAATAGCCCTTGAGAGGGGGCGTGGCCAGCGCACCACCAATGTGGCAGCTCTGCTGAAGGCCTCTGTCTGTTTAAGCAAATAATGTGTTTCCTCGGCAGTGCCAGAGTGCCAACCACAAGTTTCAGGCAGCAGAAGATATGAAGCAGGCATATTTGGTGACCACAGACACCAGGTAGCCGAGTTCCAACAGATAGTTGGAACTTCGCACACAGCATCCTTCCAAAATGGTGCTGCGTGGTGTCGAAGCGGATGAATGTGGCACCCACGGAACTGTAGTGCCAAAGGAGAGAGCCTGCTCGGGCCCCCAGGGTGGACCCTCCAGGCGGAGCAAGCTGAACCGATTACGAGCGTACCCCATTGCACTGGGAGCTAGGAAGCAGGCAGCTGAGGGACAGACACCACGACACGGAGACCTCGGGAGCAGCATCCCACCCGCTATGCAGTAAGTCATCAGCGTTCTCTGTGTCCCTCACCGAGGCTCCCTCCATGAGCGCCTGGCTTGCTCACCTCACCCCGACTCATACTAGCGGCTGTAGTGATTGGGGATCAGCTGTTCTCCCTCCCTGAAGCGGCCCAACGCCAGGGTTGATGTGGGGCTCCTCCTCATGCCCTCAGCCCTTTAGATCAGCTGTATCAGATCTTAAGCCTTCCCAAGCCCCAATGCCGAACTTTGACAGCGGCGTCGCACGGCTCTCCCTGGGAGGGATTGCATGCCTCACAGAAGGGGCCCATGGCCACTGCCCAACGCCGACCCTCCCCCAACAACTACTCTCCCTGGAGCAAGTGGCACACAGGCACATGAACCCGCTCGCGGGAGGGTGATTCTACGCTCTCTGATAGGGGAGAGGCACACAAAGTACCTGGAACGCCTGTGGAGCCTGGTCACTGGCTTTCACCTACACAACTGGTCCCCCACAGAACCCCTGGACAGCGGACCACTGAGCAGGCCCCCTACTCACAGAGTTGGCCATTTGGGAGCAGAGCCCTTTCCTCCTGCAGGCGAAGGGGTGTGGAGGCGACCGGTTCCTGAAGCCCAACCTTCCCCCAAGCAATACACAGGGGATAGGGTCCCCTGAGGACCCAAGAACTTACCGAGGCCAACATTATTCCAACCCAGGTACACCGGATGATGGCCGGTGGTTAAGGAGCCACCAGCAAGTGTACCCTCACCCCCAACTATCTCATACAGAAACACCTATCTACTCACACGAAGGCCTTGGCCCCACCAGACCCCAGCCGCCACCATGTCCAAACATCTGAAAGCTCAGAAGAGCGGGATATAACCACCATGCTGCTCCCAGCAGAGAAAGGGAAGAAATCAGAAGCAGCAAAACCCCTGCTGCTAGCCTCACCTGGTCCCTCGGGGCAGCTGGCCACCAAGGAGGACATTGAGGCATTCATGCTTGATTTCAAGACCGAATTTTGCAGCTGCATGACCGAGCTGACCTACAAAATCAAAAATACGGATCAAAGAGTAACGTAATTGGAGCAGAGACTGGGGGAAGCGCAGGAGCATACCCGTGAACAGGCAGCCACCCTTCTGGAAATCCAGCAAAAGATCAGAGCCCTGGCGAACCAAAACGAGATCCTGGAGTACAAACAAGAGGACCTGGAAAACAGTGCCCGAAGAAATAACCTTCGGATCAGAGGAGTGCCCTCATCAGTCCTGGATCGGGATCTGCCAGAATACATAGGGTAACTTTTCCAATCTCTCCTGCCAAATCTGTTAAAATCACAATTGCTGCTAGATCGAACTCACAGACTTAGAACCCGCAGGGGACTGGACTCGGAAAACCCTCCGGATGTTATCACCAGGGTCCACTTCTATACAACGAAGCAGGAAGTTCAGGCGGCAGGCCGTACCCGTGATGAATTGTCATTTCAGGGCTCCCCCCTACGGATTTTTCAGGACCTGGCAATGGAAACGATGCACAAACGGAGGGCCCTTTGCCCACTGACTCTCTTTTTATGGGACTCGAAAATCGGATCCCAGAGCCGTGCAGTTCTCATAGAAAGGTGTTTCCTGCTCAATCTCTTGTTTGGAGGATGCAGAGGAAATTCTTAACATGTCCTCACCAGACAAGAGGCAATTCTCCCCAGGCCGCTTCCAATGGAACAGACGACCTTCCTCCGAAGGCTAGGTGTCGGGAATGGTCAAAGATCCAAAGGGGCTGCTATCCGAATAAATTGCCTTTACACACCTGAGAACGTGGGATATGAATAGCAGTTAAGCTCTAAGGGCTCGATCCTAATGCATAAACATCAGTGACGTCAGCATCAAGGAAACTGCAAATATCAGCTAACACGGCGTTAAGACAGGCTTGACACAGTCCAAGCCTAACCTCAAGGTGGATGACACCTAAAAATCCCTTGGTGTGTTAACCGACGATTTTTTGCACTTGGAAAGTTCTGGAGTCCATGGTTCGGACTCAGTTTACGTTTATTTTTGGGTTACTGGTTTAAAATAGCAGCTGGAGCACAAATGCAGGAATCCACACTCTCAAGATGGCAGGCTCTGCACACCCGACATCCTCCCAAACCCCACACGCCCGCCTTCCTTTCTCCGGGAAATGAAGACAACCTAGAAATACCTCATCAAACATTGAATTTTTTACATTAAATGTCAGAGGCCTAAATTCCCCCATGAAGCGAAAATCCATTTTTAAACGCCTGAAGGATCTGGGGGGTACAGTAGCATTCTTACAGGAAACCCATCTTCTCCCGCCTTCGAAGCAGAGATTTTCCCAAACAACATTTGGCTTGGGGGGGCTTGCAGGATCTAAAAAAGGGGGAACAGCAAGAACTTTTTTTGGGGGGTCTGGAAGACTCACTTCTTTCCTTACTATAGGGCCAAATAATCATCATTGGGTGGGACCTCAGTGGCGATCCGGACAAAGACAGAACAAATGCCCCATCCCCCAAGGATTTTAGGATAGCTCTAAGTATTCTCCATCTATTCAGATTGCTGGGTGTGGTGGATCCCTAGAGAGTTCTCCATCCAGAGGAGAAGGGCGTCCCCTTCTTTTCGCAGGTTCACCTCTCCTCCTCTCGGATTGACTTACTCTTGGCTTCGCCCCAGCTTCTGTCCTTTGCAGATACAGTGGACATAGCCCCAAAGGTTCTCTCAGACCATGCCACAGTTCGGATACAAATTAGGGTCTGGGATCCTGCCCCGGGGGCCAGACCTCCATGCCGCTTGTATGACCCAATCTTGAATGATATGACTCTAAGGAATGTGATGTGGTATGATGTGATAGAAACCTCTGGGTATTAAGCATGCTATAAATAACCTAAGCGCGGACCCGTGGATCGAAACCTGTGATGCTCCGTCTCGCCTTGCTTCCACTTCGCTCCAGATATCCCTTGCACCCATCTTCTAGAATTCTTTTCAGATGTTATCATTGGACACCTCCTCTCCTCCCCTAGACCTGTCCTTTTCTTTATCTATGACCATATTGACGTTGCCCATTAGGACAATCAGACCCTTTCCTAGTGCCCAGAGTCTATGACGAGCGTCTCTGGAAAAAGTCATTTTGACCTTCATTAGAGGTGTACACCATAGTGCGGATAACCTCTTTCCTCAGAACGGACCCTTTTAGTAACAGAAATCAGCCCTCCTTATCTGAGATCCTCTCCGATACTGTAAATTTAAATCTTCCCGAAATCAGAATTCCTACCTCCTATTTTTTTTTTCCTTCTCCTTAGCGGATACAAAGCTCTTTGTTGGGGAAAATCTTGAATCATGCAAGACGTATCCTTGATTAGTAGCTGAGGTTCACGGTCCCACGTTTCCCATCTGACTTAAAAATTCAATTCTTTTATGAGGAGCTTTCATGTCTCTCGTGTTAAATGAAGAAACCTGAAAAACGTTTTTGACAGTCCACTTCAGTCGTACTCCTGTACCTACTTGATTAGGTTGTTGGCTAGGAAACAATAAGTCCTGAAAAATGTGCAAATTGATATGGGATACATTGCATCTTCTCCCTATTTCCCCCTAACAGCATGCATCCCTGGAACAACAATCGAGAACAAACCAATAGTTTAAGAACTTCATTAGTTCCAAGCTATAACAAGTAGCATTGTGAGGCTGTGCTTGGCTAGTGGCCCCCTTCCCTCCATGCCAGGGGGCTGGCACCTGTGTTCTCACAGATTAGACTCAAGAACACACACACACTCCCAAAGATAGTTTTGGGGGTATTATTTGATTGTTACTCAGAGCCCTCGGCTGGCTGTCCCTCTCTATTTAACCCAGGGATGTGCAGTCCGTGCCTAGCCCATGTGTCCCTCAACCTCAGGCTTGTCAATAGAGATTACTAACCCTTAATATCTTGCTAACTCCATCTGCAAACAATCTAGGTGCCCCCTGAGCTAAGGTCCCCAAAGGCAAGCTACAATAGTTGGTGCCTTCTGACACTCGGGCCCAACCTGCTCACTAACTTCCCTGCCCTCCTCCTATCCCTTCACCTTTTTGCTTCTCTCCCTGTTCACCTCCTTCCTTGGCCTTTCTTCACCTTCTGTCTCTCCTCTCCTCCCCTTTCACTTCCTACTTTCTCCTTCCCATGTCCAACTCTCCTTTCCTCCATACTGTCTACCTCCACTCTCCAATCTTACTGTCTCCTACTTCTCCATACCACCACAGCTACTACTCCTCTCCATGCCACTAATAAGCCCGCTCTCTCCACTATACTAAAACCTCTCTCTCCACACCACTGACCACTGCTCAATTTTCTCTACTCTACTACTATACAATTAGCCCTCCAGGAATCACCCAAAAAGACTGTGTTTAAAATCCCGAATGGGAGATTTGGCCGAATTTCAGCCGTTTGAAAATTCCGAACGCCCGAAAAGTATGACCAAATCCCCCATTTCGTGGCAATGGCTGCAGGGCCTGTGGGGGTGTCTCCCGCACCCTTGTTCACTATGCTGTGGGTGTGGATTGCGGGGGTGTCCCCCGCAGACGATCACGTTAAAAACAAAAAAAGGAAAGGACCCTGCAGTGCCGGTTCCTGATCACAGAAGTGAAAGGGAACAGGCGTTGCAGGGACACAGTGAGTAAAGCTAATTAGGGGGTTGGGAGTGGCAGAGGCAAAGTTTGAAATGTTCAGGGGAGAGAAGACTGAAAGTTATTTTGGGAAAAATAACTTTCAGTCTTTTCTCCCTCGAACATTTCAGCCACGGGCTTCCAACCCCAATCCCCCCTCCACACTATTAAGCCTCTCTCACACACATTCTTTTACAGTCACCCTTCTTTCACCCTTCCACTTGACTTACCATACATTGCCTACTCATCAGATACACTGCCTGCTCATCAGTATCGCTCTCACGCATTCCACACACACACACACCAGAGTACCACTTTCTGTCACTAACCAACACCTCACATTGCATACTCCTTCCGCAATTCTCCATGCCTTCATCCACCACCCTTCCATTTGGTCATCATACTTCTGCCTTCCTCAACCTTCTTATTACTCCTTTCATCCTTCCCCTTCCTCCTCCATTGGCTACCTCCCTCACCTGCTTTCCCGGGCAAACCACTGACTTTCCTTCCCCCTCGGAGATGTTACAGGTGAGTAAAGACACAAACGGGCAGGGTGCTACAGTAACCATTAGTCTCCTTGTTGCAGTTCAAGAAAATGCTTTCCAGCATACACGGGATGCCAGATCACTCAGTGGCCTGAAGCAGGTAATTCTCTCGTTTGTGGGTGTGTGTGTGCCACTCTGTAATACAGAGCGCTCCATGCTCTGTTCTTGGGCATAGTCACCAGCGGCGCTCAGTGTGCATACCAAGATGGGATTTTTCTGATTGCTCAAGACTTCTTTCGTCATTGTGAGGAGCCTGAAATGAGACTCGGATACAGAGGAGACATGCTTGTGGTTACACACTTTTATTAACATAAAAAGATGTTGGAAAATGTCTCACTATTACTAATCTAGGAGGAATTTCCCCACCTCAACAAACGTGAGTCTGTCCAGTGCCAAGATGTCCAAGTAAAAGGTCTGTCGATGTGTCCGTAAGCCTATTCTGGCCCTCACTTTCTAACTAAACTTCAAGTGTCATGGGTATCAGGCAGGTAGTGGGGGGAAGCTGGGTGGAGGCTTGGCAGGCCTGGCATAGGCACACAAAGAACCCATAGCAGATCCCTTTTTTAATTCCTTCCTAGTGTTTGTAGTAACTTCCTGGTTACCACTTCCTGTTGCCAAACAAGAAGTGTGACAATTCATGAGCTCTCTAGTATTGGGTGTGGCTGGCTATATAAGCCACACCCAAGATTCGTTCAGTGCTTCGTGTTGCTTACTGTGAGCTGTATCAGCAACACACTTGCCGTGCTCTGGATCATCCTGCTTCTGCTTACCTGCTCTGGATCATCCTGCTTCTGCTTACCTGCTCCGGATCATTCTGCTTCTGCTTACCTGCTCCGGATCATTCTGCTTCTGCTTACCCGCTCCGGATCCTTCTGCTTCTGCTTACTTGCTCTGGAGAAACCTCCGTTCTTACTCCACGCCGCAGTAATCTCCAGTCAAGAAGGGACTTCTACACCGGCACCTGTAAGAACAAAGAAGAACTGCGTTAACATGCGCACATCAGTAACGCTGCGCATACTCACCGAATCTTCCCGCGACGCTGGAATCCAGGTCAGTTGTACGAGCGCACAAACCCCTGCAAAAGAAAGAAGAGACATTATTCATTGCGCTCGCCCCAATAACGCGGACACTTATTTCACTGTGCTCTCTCAACGTGGTGCATACTTACCAAAGCCTCCGTGCATACTTACCAAACCACCAAGTCTCCAGTAGCGCTGAAACCGGACTCGAGGCGCTAATGCCACATAATTTCTCCTGCAAGGTAAAGGGAGACACATTACCAGGCGCGCTCGAATTGAAGGCGCTGCGCATATACCTACCAGCAGCTAGCTTCTACACGCAGCGCTACTCACCCACAAAACACTGGGAAACAAAGACAATACAGACAATTTTGGACACGCAACATTCTCTGCGCAACGTTCACTTGTGGGAAGGACTTTCTAGCCAGTGAAGAAACTGGCGCCTTGAACACACTGCCTCGCTGTTAAGGCATAAAACAGCGTGTGGCATCTGAGCTCAGCCTACAGACATTGGCATCAGGAGGATAGCTCAGCGGCAGCGTGCGCGTCTTGGAAGCAAGACGACACGAAGCAGCAACAGGTTCGATCCCCGGGTCCGCGCTTAGAAACCTCCGGGTGTTTAAGCGCGTTATAAATACGTAACTAAGACAAAAAAAACACAATTTCGCAACTAAGAAAAACAAACAATTCCTGTAACAGCGCCTCGATGCCTGCGGGCTGTGTGAGCGCTTTATAAATGTAAATAAATAAATAAAATAAATCAATCACATGAATGAATCGTGCCCCTGTGAATGCATGATGGAGTGCACACCCTACTAAATATCAAGGTAAGCCCTTAGGGGACATCACAGCACACAGTAAAGCGAAGCGAAGGGAAGGGCCTCAGGTAAATTCAGGTCTGAGTGTACACCTTGTATTGGACAGGTATCCCTCCGGGTGAAACAGGGGAAGTGAGAACTCGGGGTCAAGGAAGGCTCATCCATCGCTCCTGCAGAGACACAGGTGAGTGTGACAGAACACGAAGCCCTCCTCAATACCTCTGCCCGAGCGATGGAAACCTCCGAGGTAGACCAGCTTTCTCTATTGTTAGGTGAACTACGGGCCGAGGTGCATGCAGCCCGCTCTGAGGCAAATGCCTTAAGGCGCGAACTGGTAGTCAACAGGGACAAAACGGACGATTTGGCAAGACAGCTCTTACAGACCCAAGCTAGTCTAGCACCCCTACCAGGTGGAGTTCCTCAGGGGCAGCCTACCGTGGCACCTGTAGCCACACCCGTTCAGGTATTGCTTCCACGCAACATCCCTTTAGCACCCCCGGAACGCTTCTCTGGGGATCCCAAGAAATTTGGAGCGTTCATGAATCAATGCCGGCTACACTTCATATGCAAACCAGACACTTTTCTGAACGACCAAGCTAAAGTAGCTTTCGTCCTCTCCTATTTAGGAGGGCACGCGGCGGACTGGTCTGTCCCGTTAGTGCTTAGGGACAACCCTTTACTGAGAATTTACCAAGGTTTTCAGCGTGAACTGGAAAAACTATTTTCCCATCGGACTTGAGGTCAGGCCCTGGATGATGAGCTACTCTCTCTGCGACAGGGTGGTCAGGATCTTATTTCATATGTCGCCACATTCAATCGCCTAATAGCTGAATCAGGTTGGCCAGAGGAGAAATGAATAACGTTATTTTATCGAGGACTGAGAGGAGAATTAAAAGATGTCTTGGCGCAAGTAGTTAATCCTCCCGAAGATTGCAGTGAATACATCGACCTAACTATGCAACTAGACCACCGTTTACAGGATCGCAAGGCCGACCGAACCAGATCAGAGCATAGACCAGTGTATGTCCAACCAAAGGAAGCGTCCCATCGACAGGCCTCAGAAACACACTCAGAGCCCATGCAATTGGGTGTTCTCAGGGGACCACTCACCAAGGCAGAGAGAGAACGGAGGCGTCAGGAAAAACTTTGCTTATATTGCGGCCAATCTGGTCACTTCCTCCGGAACTGCATGGTTAAACCTCCACAGAAGACAATGGGGGTACTAGATAACACAGGGGAAGACACAGGTGCGGTAGGGGAAAACTCCAACGCCGCCCGGCAGATGTAGAGGTCGGTCTGTCGAGCCAGGAACGGAGCACTCAGATCTCACATTTAAGTATTCCTGTGGTTTTGGTAGACCCTTCACAGCCCACCCAAATGCATGCCCTCCAGGCTTTCATAGACAGTGGGGCTATTGGGAACTACCTGGACATAAACACTGCAAAGACCTTGGGATTGGCATTCCACCGTAAGGACACAGTTGAAAGCGTGACAGCTGTTGATGGCACACAGCTCCTTTCGGGACCAGTAACACAGTGTACTTCCAACATCACCTTAATCTGCCAAGATGGCCACAGGGAAAGTATTAGATTCGACCTTATCGCTGCATCCCAATTCCAGCGGATTCTTGGGATACCGTGGTTAGAGAGACACAACCCAAAGATAGATTGGCGAGCTCGAACCTTACTCTTTTCCACTGAATGCGCCTCTTGCTATGACAACAAAGGGATCCAAGGAAGACCATTGTTAGCTTCACAGGAAAAGATAGCAGGTTTAGGCTTGGTGGGCACTTTACCAGAGGAATACCAGGAGTTCCAGGATGTGTTTGCGAAGGAGCAAGCTAATACACTACCACCACATCGAGTTTACGACTGCCAGATCGATCTGCAACTAGGGGCACAAGTACCGTGCAGCCGCATTTATGCATTAACTGAGGAAGAAAACGCTCATCTACGGACCTACTTGGACCAATACCTTGCCAATGGCTTCATTAGACCATCTAAGCCACCAGCCGCCTCCCAACTCTTCTTCGTACCGAAGAAAGAGGGGGACTTAAGAATGTGTATTGATTACTGGGCCCTAAATCAAGTCGCCATAAAAAATAAGTACCCGTTACCTCTGATGCCAGTACTCGTAGACCAGGTGAGACAAGCGAAGATTTTCACCAAGCTAGACTTACGCGGGGCATATCACCTGGTACGCATGAAGAAAGGGGACGAGTGGAAGACTGCGTTCCGTACCCGCTATGGCTTGTATGAATACCAGGTCATGCCCTTTGGGCTTTGCAATGCCCTGGCTGCGTTCCAGCATTTTATGAATGATGTGTTACAGGAACTCCTCGATGTCTGCGCAGTCGTCTACATCGATGACATTCTGATCTACTCCACCACTCCCCAAGAACACGTAACCCACGTGCGAGCTGTACTCCACAAACTGTGTGAAAACCAACTGTACGCAAAGCTAGAAAAATGCTCCTTCCACGTCACCGAGGTGGAGTTTCTGGGATATGTATTGACACCGCAGGGGATCAAGATGGACAATAGAAAAGTGGAGGCAATCCTCACTTGGTCATCACCCACGTCTGTAAAGGGAGTACAGAGTTTCCTAGGGTTTGCAAACTTTTATTGACGCTTCATACCAGGATTCTCACATATTGTACATCCAATAACGTCCTTACTGCGCAAACACTGAAAGTTCGAATGGACACCAGCGGCGGAAGAAGCTTTCCGAGCTCTCAAGGAAAAATTCACCTCAGCCCCAATACTGCAACACCCACAGCCCGATTTACCGTACATCGTGGAAACGGACGCTTCAAGCATTGCCATGGGGGCCGTATTGTCTCAACAAAATCCTGAAACCGGATGCCTCCATCCCATTGCGTTTTGGTCAAAGAAATTTTCCCCAGCAGAATTGAACTATGCGTTTTCTGAGAAAGAACTCCTAGCAATCAAAAGCGCACTTTGTGAATGGCGACATTACTTACTAGGAGCTAAACGCACCATCACAATATTAACAGATCATCGGAACTTGCAATACTTACGCTCAGCAAAAGCTCAGTCTTCTAGGCAGCTCCGTTGGGCCCTATACTTAATGGAATACGACTTTGTGATCACCTAACGCCCCGGAGTTAAGAAGGGGAAAGCAGATGCGTTATCCCGCATTGGCACAGGAGAGGAAGTCTACAATGCCCCTAACGCTGTGGTGATCATACACAGCCATAGAATTCTCGGCCTCTGCATCGGCCCATCTCCGTTAAACACACTGCAGGAAGCAATAAAAGAAAATATGTCTGAAGAAGACCTACTACTGGCTTGGGACACGAAGGGAGATCAGTTCACCATTCAAGACAAACTACCATACTACCAAACACGCCTCTACGTTCCAACTAAGGATCTGCAACAAGTAATCAGACTACCACGACTCGCTGTTAGAAGCTCATCCGGGTATAGCCAAAACCATGAAGAAAGTAAGCTAATCTTATTGGTGGTCAACTTGGCGAGAGGATATTGCCACCTACATAGGCACATGTGAGGTGTGTGCACAATACAAAACATCCAGGCAAAAACCAGCCGGCTTCCTTCAGCCAATCACCATTCCGCCAGCGCCCTGGCACACAGTATCAATGGACTTCATCACTGACTTACCTCCTAACTCAGGTTATAATACCATCCTCGTAGTAGTGGACCTCTTCTCCAAAATGGCCCATTTCATAGCTCTAAAAGGGGGGCGTGGCCTGAGCTCATGGAGTGAAGGCAAGCCTCAGTGAAGCTCCGTCCAGATCCTAATACGATCATCAACAACTGCACTATTACGCATCCTTGAGCCCTACAAACGCGATCGGAGAACAGCAGAAGCACTTCTGCACACAGAGGCTGCAAGAACAGAGAAAATCGGAGCCGGTCTTACATGGAAAAAAGCCACGGAAGGTGGACCCATAGGCGCGTAAAATGGCGCAGCAGCGGGAGGAGCATTAAGAGCCTGGAGGCGCAGGACACCGTGGTGGGCAGGCAGACCACGGGGAACGTCTGCACTGAACACGGCGAGGACAGACCAAGAGGCTGCGTGTGATACCGGCAGAGGGGCACCGGCAGAGAAGCAGCCTCGGACCAGTGAAACGTAAACAGCAAGTGGAAGCCCTGGCCCTGCAGCCTTCGACTGGTGGCTCTTCAGGGGAAAGCAGCCCGGAACAAGCCCTAGAGAACGGTAGGTCGGTGGGGCTTACTGAGGGGCTGTGGGAAGGCCTGCAAGAGGAGGCAACGCCCCACCAACACAGGGGCCCGCTGGCAACACCGAGGCAGGGGAGAGGCGCCTGGAGGATGCCGGTAGCTTGAACTTTGACTGATACCCAAGACTGGGCACGCAGAAGCACGATCTCGGCGGGCACAGCACTCCCCAGACCACAGAGCCCTGGAACAGGGGCAAGACCCCAATTGAGACCACGATCGGGCCCCCCCTCCGGACACCAATGAATGGCTCGCAGAAGCGCACCGCCAGGCCCTCCCCACCACACACCACCAACATTGAGACACGGCCCTGGGGCCTGGCCTCTCACCAAAGTCCATACCCTGCTAGAGAAGAGGAGGACCGCTCAGGGCATGCAGGAACGCTATCACACACTATCTTGGGGAGCACTGGCAAAACCAGAACATGCCTGAATTGACAGCATACCACACCTGGGCTTCAACGCTGGAAAAGGCTGTTGGACGAGGGCAGGCTCGCCGGTCCTGCACCCTGGACAATACCACCACGAAAGGCACTGTGAATACCACCCAAGCCCGCCCACAACAAGGACAGGCCCCACCAGGTTTCTGCAAGACGCCTACACACCTGCCGAACAGCGGCAACTCCTCATCCAGGCCAACGCTACCACAACTACTCGAGAAAACCAAATTAAAGATGTCCCCCTCCAAGAACAAGCCTAAACCGTCTATAATGGATTCATTCTCGGCGGTTAGACCGAAGCAACAATTGCAGCACGACGCCGCTGCAGACAATGAACAACTCGCCCCCGATGAAGACCCCAAGGACACACAGGTACTCCAAGCCATAGCAGCGCTCGGGTCGTTCATCGATACCAAATCGAGGAGGTCAAGTCAAACATGCAGCTGATGCATCAGGATGCCCGCAACCTGACTGAGCGAGTAACCACGGCAGAAGCCAGCCTACAGAGCACGGTTGAGACCACCTCAGATCTGCAAGCGAAGGTCCAGGAACTTGAGATGAAGGTGGCACGACTCGAAGCACGATCTGAAGAAGCGGAAGGGCGCGCCCGCCACAGCAATATACGAATACTTGGAATCCCTGAAGCGATGGAGGGACCAAACACAACCGAATTTGTGGAGACCCTGCTCCAACAAGAGATTGGGGCCGGAAAATTAACCCAGGGATTCTCTGTGGAATGAGCCCACAGGTCTCTGCAAAAATGACCCCCGCCGGGTTCATACCCACGCCCAATGATTACGAAGATCTTAAACTTTCGTGATGGGGAAACGATACTGAGGTTCTCAAGGGAGGGAGGGGAGATCGCAAGAAACAATTCCAAGATAGTAATATATCCGGACTACACTCCGACAGTGCAACGTGCAAGGAATTCCTTTGTGCCAGTGAAGGTGAGGTTGTGAAAACTCAACCTCAAATACTTGTTGCTCTACCCCTCCCGCCTGAAGGTTATCTACAATGGGAAGGCGATATTCCTGGAAACTGCTGCAGCAAATATGTGGTTGGAGCATAACAATCTAGCAGGAGAAGAGGAATCCACGACGCGAGCTGACGCCAGATGAGAAAGAAACAAGATGCACCCAGACCGGCACACGATAACATTCGAACGCATGATGCCTGTCAACCAAGCCCGCCTACTGCTGCAGCAATATTGACTCCAACTGTGGTTGGAAGCACAAGGTAACACAAAAGCAATCTGCTGCGACACTGCTGTTAGCTAGCCCGGACGGGAGCACTGGGAACCACACATGCAGCTCACTACAAACCACCCCTCCAGAACCCGCACAGGCCGGACGCCTACACACCACACGCGCCCAATGACCTGGAATGGCCCAGACGACGCGGGAGCCTCTGAACGTTGCCAGTTAAAAGCAACTGCTAGAGGCAGTTTCTTATTGTTCAGTTTTGTTTCGTCATTCAACGGAATGAAGGTTAATATTGTTGAAAAGTCTCCAGCTGATGATATAAAGACCCTTGGGGGGCTGGAGGAGGAAACGGGACTGCGGGGGCAGAACCACGAGACGGCGGGGCACCCATCCTGTTCAAAGGCTGCAGAGAAAACGGGTGACAAGGGCCAAAAAGAACTCTGGAACACCCCCCAGAAAAAATATGGTGACAGGAATCAACGTGATGATGTGGAATGTGGCAGGACTGGGCACCTACCCTCGTAGAAATCGAATCAAATCATATCTTCGCAGGAAGGAGGTCGGGATAGCCCTGCTACAGGAAGACTCACTGCACAGAGGAGTCTGTGACCAAACTGCAAGAACACTGGGGCAGACAGAGGTTCGGAGCCACCTATTCCAGGTACGCAAGAGCGGGGTTTACTTGGATTGATCCCCACCTCCCCTTCTGATTAACAAAATCAGAGAAAGACCCGGAGGGTAGATTTGTGATATGGGGCCACATCGAACAAACGGAGGTATGCATTGTGAACTCATACTTCCCCAATACTAACATCCCAGCCTACCTGAACTCGATGTACGCAAAAATTGCACAGCATAGGAACAGCATTTTTATCTGGGGCGGGGGGAGATTTCAATTGCGTGAACAACCCGACATTGGATTGGTCCATACCCCCCACAAGCGGCCCGACAGCGTCCATTATAGCACTGAGCTCTATGATCGAGCACCTGGAACTGGCCGACACCTGGCGAGAGCTACATCCAGAGGAAAGAGGATATTCTTATTTTTCATCCCCACGTGGTCTTTACACCAGACTAGACTATATCTTTGTTGGAAGGGAACACACACACCAAATGGAAAAGGCGCAATACCTGGGGAGAACCAAATCGGACCACTCACCCTTGCTGGTGGAGTGGAATATTACGGGCCACAGACCCCCCACCCCCATGTGGAGGATGCCTATCGAAGCCCTAAAAGACCAGGCATTCAGGGACGAACTCCGAGACTCCATAGAAAACTACATAGAGACAAATATGGGAAGCGTAGACAAGGTGAGCACGGTATGGGATACTCTGAAGGTGGTAATGCGAGGAGAGATCATAGCAAAAGCGGGAGGGAGTGGAGTGGAATATTACGGGCCACAGACCCCCCACCCCCATGTGGAGGATGCCTATCGAAGCCCTAAAAGACCAGGCATTCAGGGACGAACTCCGAGACTCCATAGAAAACTACATAGAGACAAATATGGGAAGCGTAGACAAGGTGAGCACGGTATGGGATACTCTGAAGGTGGTAATGCGAGGGGAGATCATAGCAAAAGCGGGAGGGATTAGAAGGCTGTTAAGGTCGGAATTAGAAGGCCGGGAGAAGGAAATTGAGAGACTAGAGTCTAACCCCCCCGAATAGCCAACAGGGCGAAGATGCCCTTAGCGCGCTCAGAGAAGAATGCAAGGAGGCCTGGGGCAGGCTTGCTAAATTCGACTACACTACCAGAACCACCAGGGCACACGCTGAAACGGACAAACCCCAAAAGCGCATACTGGCTTGGCTCTGCAAGAAAGAACACCCCAGACACCTAACCACTGCATTAAAAGACGAGGGCGGCAACTTGCACCAGACGCAGCCGAGCATCAACAACACCTTTCAACACTTTTACCCCCAGCTGTACTCTCTTGAAGACCAGGTCCCCCCAGAAGAGATCACAAACACCCTGGACGAGATAGGTCTGCCCAGACTATCCCCCACACAAACTGAAATACTGGAAGCAGACATAACTACAGAAGACATAACAGAGGCAATTAAATCCCTAGCCACCTGTACGGCACCTGGCAGCGATGGCCTTCCCTCAGAATTTTTTCAAAACCTATGAGTCATCCCTGACGCCTATACTACACAAGGTCTTCCAAGAGGCGCTAGAGCAGGGAGTCTTGCCTGAAAGAAACCCTCATAGTCCCACAACTTAAACCCAACAAACCTGCAGACGAGTGCGGTTTATATTGCCCCCTCGCAATGCTCAATTATGACGTCAAAATTCTAACCACAATACTGGCCAAGAGGATGTCCGGAGTTATAGGAGAAACAGTGCATGCCGGCCAAAGTGGCTTTGTACCGGGCCGCAACACCACGCTGAACCTATGTAGGCTTCAGCATATTATAGACCAGACCAATCGGAGAGAAGGCTCCTACGCATTGCTATCCTTAGACGCCATTAAGGCATTCGATTCTATCTATTGGGAGTGGTTGATAATGGTCCTTAAACGGTTCGGCTTTGGGCGAAGGTTCATCAGATGGGTGAAAGTGCTCTACACTAAACCAAGAGCGTGGGTGAAATCTGGAAAATGCGTCCCTGCAGCATGGGACATAGGAAGGGGAACCAGACAGGGATGTCCGTTATCGCCCATGCTTTACATACTGGGGTTAGTGCCCATCGCCATCTTTTTCAGGAAGCAATTCTTTGACGCAGAAGCAGTCCCCCTCGTGACATTGCTATACAACCTCGGGGAGGGCGGGAGACCGGTATCCCAAATATATGGCCAGCTAAGCGACATCCCGAATCCTCACAGCGCTGCACTGAGATCCAGGGGAAGGCAATGACCGACAAAGAATGGGAAAGGGTGCTTACTTACCCCAAAGAAGTATCCAGGAATTCCAGGTTCCGCCTCATACAGCTAAATGGACTACACCGCACGTACTTAACCCCGCACAAAATAGCAAGGCAATACCCAATTGCGGCTGGCGCAACACTGACGAAGCAGACCTTTTTCACATGCTGTGGAAATGCATAAAGGTGCAGAACCTCTGGACAGGGGTGGAGCAGGCCTGTAAAAGGGCAGGTATGACACGATACGAATGGTCCACCAGCGAATGCCTGCTAGGTACCTATCCCAGGCTGGCTAAAACCAAACACACACCAAACTCATGCACATAGCGTGTGTGCTAACTAAGAGAACAATCGCAATGGCTTGGAAACGACCCGCGGGCCCACAATCCAACACATGGCACAGGGAACTGGAACGCTGGGTGGGCGCAGAAACTAAAGCTTGGGAAGACAGCGTTGAAAGATCTGTAGATGGCACAAGCTAGGCGCTAGATTCCTGGAAAGAACTAACATGGAGCATGTTCCACCCCTCAGATGATATGCCCCCATGAGCGCCTCCGCACAAACGCTACAACGATCTGCCACCCACGGCGGCACTTAAGTTGGAACACCTCCGGAGAACAGGCGGGACGCCCTTCCTCCTCCCCGCCCCCGCTTCCTGAACAACCCCCCCCAAACTAGATCTGCTCATAATGGACTATATTGTCAACAAATGGAGACAGTTAATGTTGTTTGTTTCTTTTTCCTTTTTAAGTTCTTCTTTCTATCTCTCTTCTCTTCCTTTACTCATGATTGAATCACCAGATCTATTATGTAACGATAACAAAATGCCAAAAAATAAATTTAAAAATAAATTCATAGCTCTAAAAGGTATTCCCTCAGCTCAGACTCTGGCGCAGGTTTTTCTAGACCAAATCATCAAGTTACATGGATTCCCTACCGTAATCGTTTCTGACAGAGGCAGCCAATTTGTATCTCGTTTTTGGAAAAAATGTTGTGCCCTGGCAAGAGTAGAAGTCGGTCTGTCTTCTAGTCACCATCCTCAAACGGACGGCCAAACTGAGTGCACGAACCAGACCATGGAACAGTATTTGTGCTGTCTATTAGACCAAACAAGCCAAAGCTGGACAGAAATACTATGGATGGCAGAGTATGCCTACAACAACTCAACACATTCAGCAACTCAAGCAACACCCTTCTTTACTATATATTGTCGAAACCCCAGAACGTCGATCTCCGATCCGCCAGAAAACATTGAAATGCCCGCAGTAAAGAATCTGCGTGCCAGCATCATGAAAGCAGCCAGAGAAGCCATCAGGATCCTACAGCAAGCCAAAGAGAAACAGAAAAGAAACGCTGATTGCCATCGACGAAAAGCCCCAGATTATCAAGTGGGAGACTCAGTCTGGCTGGCAACTAGACACATTGCTTTAAAGGGTCCCAAACAATTTCAGCCTAGATACATCGGCCTGTATACAATTGAAAAAGTAATTAATCCAGCAGCCAAGAGACTGGCGTTACCTCAACATATGCGTATACATCCCGTATTTCACATGTCACTATTAAAACCAGCACACCCAGGAACCCGAACTTCCACACCTCCCGCACCCATACAAGTGGGTGAAGAAGCACCAGAATATGAGGTAAAGGAACATATTAGATTCCAAACTAGTACGAAAGACCATGTATTATTTGATTGACTGGAAGGGGTACGGAACCCAGGAAAGATCATGGGAACCCAGCACACATGTGCATGCCCCCCGATTGGTGCAAAAATTCCATCGGGACCATCCTGAGAAACCAAAGCCCTCATACACACCATTTGGAGGGGTATTGAGGGGGAAGACTGTCATGGGTATCAGGCAGGTAGTTGGGGGGGGCGGGGGAAGCTGGGTGGAGGCTTGGCAGGCCTGACATAGACACACAAAGAACCCATAGCAGATCCCTCGTTTAATTCCTTCCTAATGTTTGTAGTAACTTCCTGGTTACCACTTCCTGTTGCCAAACAGGAAGTGCATGTCAATTCATGAGCTCTCTAGTGTTGGGTGTGGCTGGCTATATAAGCCACACCCAGGATTCTTCCAGTGCTTTGTGTTGCTTACTGTGAGCTGTATCAGCAACACACTTGCCGTGCTCTGGATCATCCTGCTTCTGCTTACCTGCTCCGGATCATCCTGCTCTGCTTACCTGCTCCGGATCGTCCTGCTTCTGCTTGCCTGCTCCAGATCATCCTACTTCTGCTTACCTGCTCCGGATCATTCTGCTTCTGCTTACATGCTCCGGAGGAACCTCCGTTCTTACTCCACGCCGCAGTAATCTCCAGTCAAGAGGGAACTTCTACACCGGCACCTGTAAGAACAAAGGAGAACTGCGTTAACAAGCGCACATCAGTAACGCTGCGCATACTCACCGAATCTTCCCGCGACGCTGGAATCCAGGTCAGTTTTACGAGTGCACAAACCCCTGCAAAAGAAAGAAGAGACATTATTCATTGCACTCGCCCGAATAACGCGAACACTTATTTCACTGCGCTCTCTCTCAACGCGGTGCATACTTACCAAAGCCTCCGTGCATACTTACCAAACCACCAAGTCTGCAGTAGTGCTGAACCCGGACTTGTGGCGCTAATACCACATAATTTCTCCTGCAAGGGAAAGGGAGAGACATTACCAGGCGCGCTCGAATTGAAGGCGCTGCGCATACCTACCAGCAGCTAGCTTCTACACGCAGCGCTACTCACCCACAAAACACCAGCAAACAAAGACAATACGGACAATTTTGGACACTCAACATTCTCCGCGCAACGTTCACTTGTGGGAAGGACTTTCTAGCCAGTGAAGAAACTGCTGCCTTGAACACTCGGCCTCTCTGTGAAGGCATAAAACAGCGTGTGGCATCTGAACTCAGCCTACAGACATTGGCATCAATCACATGAGTGAATCGCGCCCCTGTGAATGCAGGATGGAGTGCACACCCTACTAAAGATCAAGGTAAGCCCTTAGGGGACATCACAGCACACAGTAAAGCGAAGGGAAGGGCCCAGGGGAATCAGGTGAATTCAGATCTGAGTGTACACCTTGTACTTGACCGGTATCCCTCCGGGTGAAACGGGGGAAGTGAGAACTTGGGGTCAAGGGAGGCTCCTCCATTGCTCCTGCAGAGACACAGGTGAGTGTGACAGTAAGGGAATCGACTCTTGCGGTTTCCAAGTGCTCACATGTTCAATTTCAACAAAAAGGTTTCCAGCAAACAGTGTTCACAGTTTGAGGCATCAACTTCCTTCCCCAGATTCTTTATCTTGAGTTACAACACTTCAAAAAGAATACTTAAGTTGCAAGAGGATTACCCTCTCCCCTTGGTATACTTTGCATCTCTTGGGGTATCAACTCCCTTCCCCAAGCTTTCTCTTCCCCTTTTATACGTTTCAAATCCCATGCAAATGTCTCTTCCTAAAGGCTCTCTTTTTCTCTATACAATTCTACAACAGTTCCTTAATTTAAGGGCATGACCATCCTTGAAGTTCTCTACAAATAGATATTTGGTCTTCACCTGGGTCACTCTCCCATCAGGTTTTCTCACACAAATGCCTAACTTCACTTTACCTGGTGCACCTTCCTACCAGGACTTTATTATGCATAGATCAGCCTTTACCTGGTATACTCTCCTGCCACGGTTTTATTATACACACACTTGGCTTCACCTGGAACAGTCTCCTGCCAGGACTTAGTTACACAACTCACAAATACTTTGATATGTGGATACTTAACTTCACCTGGCATATGTCTCTGCCAGGACTTTATTATGCAAGTCACTCTTTCTGTCAACGTGGGGTTTAGTAACCCATAAGCAACTTGCTTTACAAATGTTCTCACTTTTTTAGCAAGGGTGCTGTTGTCCTGCCTCGGATGGCCAACAAACATGCACATACTGCTTTGTATGTGTGGGCTCAATCTGGCAACTATCTTAGCCATTTCCACTTCCACTTGGCTCACTCTCCTTCTTTCTCTTCTGCCTTTCCGCAACGGTAGCAGCCACAGCTAGGATCCAGTGTGCTGCACCATTCGGCTCACTGCTCCGGACCTACCGTCAGCATAACACATCTTCCTGTGCAAGTCTGTGTAATAAGTGTTGGCATCGAGCCACAGCACAGTGCTGTCTTTTTCCAGGAGGCCCACACAAACCTGCTTCAGTATGAGGTTCGTTTGGCAGCAGTTGCCATTTTAGGTGAGGCACAATGTATACCTTCCTGCTCACTGGGGCTTGAGGTGCCCCCCTCCGCGCACACTCACGGACCAGACTGCATACAACTTTCCTTTCAGTCTTAGATGCTCTGCCAGATGCCTCCCAATGCAGCAGACGAAAGCATGTACACACCAAAGCTTGCCTTCTATGCAGCCATCTTGGTCTGCCACCGGCCACACCCCTGCTCAATGCCTCATACGTTTCAAAGAAAGGTGGTTATTGACTAGGAGTAGAGCAGTTGCCATGGTGAGTAACTTTTCTTTTCTTTTCCTCAATGCACCAAGATTTTATGATTATGGGCCAATGTCTTTCTCTGTGCTTTGGTGATCTGACTGGATAAATGTTGGAAATGGGGAATGCTTAGAAATAAATGAGGATCACTATGAAGTGCTGTAATAAATCACAGAGATTGACAACCAGAGGAAAGTTAAGTAATGTGAAGGGCCAAGTTGCGTACTTGGAATTTGAATACCTAGAATTTGGTCTTTACTTCCATACTTGACCAAAAGGGTTTGATCTTGGGTAAATCACTTGTCTTTTTGTAAGCTTATCTGCTGTTTTTTTCTATGTGCCACATAAAATCAATTGTCCTATGTGCCTTTTAATAAGCTACTGTAAACTTTCAATGTCTTAAAGTTGTTGGGCCACGATTATGTGCCTTACTCTTTTGTCATTGACCGTGGCAGAAAGAGCTTAGTCTTATAACTGGTGCTAGCTAGGATGCCTGGCATTCGTTTAGTCAAGTGATTTTTCTCATGACACGCCTGTGTTCATTTGAGCCTTGATTCCAGGCAAAGACCAGCACAGAATATTTCCCTCAATGTGTGAAATCTCCCAACCCAGGTTCTCTCGTTGGGGCATATTTTGCACACCTGGTTATCACAGTAAAGCCAAAAACTGTTATTGTCAGGAAGAATGGTTAAGCCTAGATTCCAGAATGCCCGGGTCGGATTCTTCTGTAAATAAGTGTCTTACTCTTCAAGCCCCATGATTTTTCCCATTAGACCCATAATACTTTTATTTGCCCACAAGGTTGCTTCTTGTTTTACCCCAGGACCTTAATCTTTACATCACCAGGTTTATTATCTTTACACATTAAGATCCTTCACTTTTCTGCTATGCTTTTGTACTGTGCCGAATCATAACTCTAGTATTGTCAAGGCACCGACTCTTTGGCTCTGGTGTATTGTGCCCGTGTTGGGTGAAACCAGGCCTTAGTCTGCTGAGAAGGAGCACTAGAGTAAGGGTGAAGTAAGAGGGTGAGAAGCAGTTTACAGATTCAGGGTGGGTGTTTGGCTGAGAGAAATGCTTTGTATTGGTCTGAATGCGCTTAATCCACTATATGCAACCAATGTCAGAGTTTTTTGTTTTCAGTGTTTGTTTTTCCAATTCCAGTGGTGTTTTTCCAGGGTTTTCAATTAATTTTTTTTATCTGTGTTGTACAGTACTTACCCAGTGTTTCCCTCAAAAGAATCATGGACAACTGCGTTTATCCAGTGTGAACAAAAATGTGTCTTTTATCACTGCATTTATATTAGGCATTGTTCTTTTGAAACAACAAAGGAAGCCCTGAATTTATAAGGGAAACGAAAATCTATACACAGAAAAATGAAAAGAATCAAATAAGGAATTAATGGGCCCCAGTTGCCTGATAGTGGACAAAATAAAGGTCACGTTGATTTTTGCTCTGAACCCTAAGACATGCACTGTCCAAAGTTAAAATAAATCATGATGAACATGTATGTTTATATGCATATTAATTTTTAAATTCCCATACAGGACAAACCGAGAAAACATTTTTTTAAAGGCATTTGTGTGAAACTGTGCTTGTCATCACATATATTACAATGAAACCCTTGGTAAAATATAAAGCTTTCATATTTACTAATATGATGGTTGAATAGGGTCTGGAACCATAAAAAAGAATGGGATATTTTTGTAATGGGAATTGGGGATTACAAATATTGTTTTAACTGAACCGTGTTTTGCTGAAAACCTTTTCTCTGCTGCATTTCCCAAAAAGAACTTCAATGGACTAGTATTTGATGGAGAGTGATTGGAATACAATATTTTTGATCAAGTAGTCCATTTGGATGTTTGCCAAGTGGCTAACAAATGTTTTCCAGCCCTGTAGCTCTGGGAATCCAAGTATTAACTCCAAATTACTACTTTAAAAAAAGCATGATCAATAAAAGAAATAATGAAGGCGCTCATACTGAGGTACTTAAATGCCTAAAAATGTCCACCAGATGGCAGCACGGACCTTGCTTTTAATTTTATTTCAAATTTTAATACAGGAATCCATGTGTAGCAAGGTCAGCTCTGCCATGAAGTGGGCATTTTTGGATACTCCCTTTAAAGGGAAAGTTGTTTCTGGCGGGGCAGTAATCTGATTAAATCAGATTTTACTAAAATCCCAAAAACGTACCTTTCTTCTATAGAAAAGTATATGCTGAATTAATATTAATATTTACATTGAGGGTCCAAGATAGTTTTGGTAGAATTATTACATAAAGATCAAGTAGGTTTTGATGAATGAGAGTCTCAAGAACATGCTCTAGCAATCCTTGTAGACATGTAGGCTTAGAATACCTACAGTGTATATTTATTGTACCACAGGTACATTCCAGAGTAATAATTATGGTATTGTCATGCCAATTCTTGAAAGAGTTCTAATCCAAGAGTAAGATTTGTGATAGTTGAATGCTGTTGGTAACAAAATACAAGAGAATGGACTAGACAGAAATAATAAAGTAAAAGTTTTATGCATGGAAATGTAACTAAACAATGTGTTCTTCTCATTTTAAGGTTGATTACTGAGTTCATGCCTTAATGCAAATGGACAAATCTCAGTAGAATCTGGAAGAGGGTGCGATCTTGGGCTTGCATGCTGTTTAAGACCAATTATATGGATAAATAATGGTGGAATTTAAGGGAGCTAATGGGGGCGTTATCTAATGATGACTATTATCCTTATTTACATTCATATTTTGCTTACCCTCCCTAGAGGTTATAGGATGCTCTTTCAGAGCTAAGCAACAGGAGAAAGCTTTGGATGTAGAAATTGGAATGAAACAATTCCTTGATCCATGCTATAAAATAGGCATGCAGTACCTTGCTGTACCTCACAGTATAAGTGAGGCTTAGTGCGGGAGGGCTATTTCAAGTGGCCTAGATGGTAGGGCATGCTTTAAGACGAGCCAACAGAGGCAAGAGACTCCAATCCCGATTGTAACAACCCAGGATCACATCAAATCCCACATTGTACTCTGAACAACCAAGTCTCCCACCCTCCAAAAAAGTCAACCTCCTAAAACAGTACAATAACAGGGGAGGGGGCGTGGCCAGCCGAGGAAGCAGGCGGATCGGATGCAGCCTCGGTGAGCTCCTATTCCCATCCTTACCCCACTGCCAAAACCCTCCTAAAAATAATGGGCCAATGAAGGTGGCATAGATGCTGGAATACCCAGGGCACCTCCTGAGAGAACGAGAACCAGCAGAGTAAGCTATCAGTGAAGTTGGAACCGAAGGAAGTCTGCTCGGTGCCGTGGCAAGATGGTGGCCGGGACGGAGCGGAGATGGCGAGCCGGCGCTGGTTATGCATGCTGTTGGTGAGGAAGGGAGGCTTGCATGCCGGCTGGGACCCGCAGTGAAGAGGGAGCCCCGCCAACCGACGAGAGCCGGCTGTGCGATGCAGAAAGGAGGAAGCTGTTCCAACGAGAAATCGGGTCGGGAGACCCATGCTGTGAGGGCCCTTCCTCCTCCCCCTATCAGGTAGGAGGAACAACAATGGAGTGCATGGGACTGCCGGGGGAGCGAAGAGCCTGATTGGCAGTGTGACCGGAGGCCTGGGTGAGGAGTGGAGTATGTGCGCGGCAGCCCAAGGTGAAGGGACACTGGAAGCTGCCGGAGAGACAGCCTAGCAGGAGGCGGAGGACGAGGGATCTGAAGTGGGCGGCCGTGGGGGCTCTGAGATACCGCCAGATGGTTCGGTATAGAGCGGCTGATGCAGAAAATGGAGTGTGCTGAGGCTCATACACCAACGGGCCCAGGGTGCAAAACGGAATGCACTGCAGCACGGCGGAGACGGGGACCTGGAAGAGAAACAATGTTTGCCAGCAACGGCAAGGCTTGTGGTTTAAAAGGGGAGAATACATGAATGAATGACTGACATCAAGTTGTTGGTCACTTCTCGACTGTCGTTGGCCTGTGTGATGGTGGGAGTCATTAGAGGATTAATATGAGTTGAAGGCCTACCGCATGGAATGTAGAAGAAAATAAATGTGGCCGTGAGCACAGGCCACTTGTATCTACAGGTGCCCATTAAAGGAAGAAAGCATATGAAGAGAAGGGCGCAACAGTCCTAGCAACTTGACATCCCCTGCAGCGCAGCAACACAGAGAACTCGCCCCAGTGAATTACCCAGCGGCACTCCACTATGTGTATCACTTCCACAGTGGAAGACCCAGAGGGAAGGTCCTGAGAGCTGTTCGCTGAAACGCTGAGGTAAGGGGCGAACCTGATTACAGAAGGGGGGCCCACCCATTGCCAGGGCGGGGCTCAGTAAAACACACTAACCGGCGGGGGACCTTAGCCTAAAGCTGGTAGAAGGAGCACAGTTTCACTACTAGAGGGACCCAGGAGCCCGCGTGGGGTCCAGGCAACAGAATACAGCAGAGTCTCTGACTTTCTTTCTCCAGGTCAGAGGGGGCAGGGCGTGTAGAGGAAGGTCAACAAAGACAGCAAAGCGGGCAGAGCGGAAGCCCTGGGGGGGCCCTGGAGGAGGAAGCAAAGCTGATGGATCAAGGGAGTGCAAGCAGGACAAGGGGGCCAGGACGCCTGACCATTCCCTGGACCGACTAAAGCGCGACCGCTCATGGTGTCTGGGACCAGCGGAGGGACCTGAACCCCCATGCACTGGACAGTTACAAGCAGCAAGGTGGTCGAGACTGGAACGGCGAGTGACATACTGCCTACCAATGTACTTGGGACTGGGGGATATCCTAAACCCCCCGGGGGAAGGAAGCATGGCTAAAAGCAGCAAAACAAAACGGACAAAAACACAGCCAACAGAAAACGGCCGCCGAAATACATTCACCCCCCCAAGAAAGCCCCCAGAAGTAGAGGATCCACCCATAAGGAAATCAGATCTGACGGTGATGTTACTAGAATTAAAAAAAAAAAAAAATTACAATTGAATAGGTACAAAGAAGAGTGCTCTAATGAAAACACACTGTTTCATCCCTTATTACCCTCTGCATTAAAGGAGAAAAAGAGAGAAACTCACTTTTTTTATAGTTTGGAGAAAATAATAGTTTGTTTATCTATGCAGTTGAAAAAATCAACATAGAGTGAACAGTTCTCCAAACAACATAACATCACACGGTTTAATGAAACCAACCGTACAGGCTTATAGGATATATTTACAAACACATGGGGTCACATAGTTTGACACAACAGTCGTGTAAGTAACGCAAACTCAATCAAAATACATAGTTTGTTATGGTGATTCATATACTTCAGTATAAAACAACACAATTAGACAAAGTAAGCAACAACAGAAAAAAAAGGGGTTCGTGAATTGACAATTGGTTGTGGACAGTGACAATGCACTGTTGTTCGGGGTGCGTCTACACCAAGGTGTTTCGGCCGTTTAGGTGGACCAGTTATGTCCCAGCATATGTACGGCCTTCATCAGGACGAAGTGCTGCACGGGGTGGAATAGGTGCTGCAGGGGAAAGGGAAAAACTCGTCAGGGGAGTGTGTTCGAGCGTGTATCATTTAAACAAAGGAATAAATCCAATACTGTGAGGCCACAGCTTACCTGTGGATAATTATTTCCACTGGCACGAATTTCTAGTATTACGCCAGGCGTGGGAAGGATCTTAGTGTAGAATAGGTCCATAACCAGGAGCCCATTTTTTCGAATGGAATTAAAAAAAGACATTAAAGAAATCGCCTCCGATCTAGCCAAATCAATTACAGACCTTAACAGAAACGTTCCGGCTATTGAAAAAAGAGTTGATGAAGTGGAGACCACAGTGGCAGAACATGGGCATGAACATGACGAGCTGGCCAGGAGAGTGCAGGCACTGGAACAGCAGATGGATCGAGTCCACTGTAAGCAGGAGAATGCCGAAAACAGGTCAAAGCGTAACAACATACACATCAGGGGGATCCCAAAATCTATAGCGGACGAGCACCTGCAGCAATATGTGCTGGACCTGCTCCGGCACATCCTGGGCCCAGCTCAAGAGAGAAATCATACTGGATCGTACTCGCAGGGTATACTCCTCTTATTTACCAGTTAAGCAAAAATGTGACCCCGGACGTGCTGACCAGGGTTCATCTATTTCAATTGAAAGAAGACATTATGGGGGCTGCCCGGAAAATGGAATCCGTGCGCTTTCAGACAGCATCCACCCTACTCTGAGGATTTAGCCCAAGCTACTTTACTTAAGAGGAAGCTCCTGGGGGTTGCTACAAACTGGTTGAGATCCAAAGAGGTGCGATGTTCCCACACGGGCTAGGATTCGAGTGGAAGGGCCAGCGGTACACAATTTTGAAGGGAGAGGAAATGGAGGAGCTTATGAGAGAGGATGAGGACGTTGGAGGTGGTGACCGGGAAGGATCTCTGAAAAGAAGCTCTAGGGAGGAGACATGGCTGGGGAAGGAGAAATGGAGGCCGGGTCACCCCCTGCCCGAAAGACGTAGCAGAGAGACTTAAGACCTCGGATCCTACATGAGCAGACAATAGGTGGGGGAGAGGTTTGGTGAATGTAATCCAACCGCATACAATGTTTTGACCTGAATGTAAGGAGAATTGCTGGAGTGGGGGGGGGGCAGTTGCCACAAGGTGGGCCCACTCCTAATAATAAAGTGGCTAATATGGGGTGCAAGGGTGATGCAAGCCACAGGCCACGGGAGAATGGGGATGGGGTGACAGGGTGGGGTTTCGGACCCTTTATTTCCCAGGTGTGGTTCAAGACTCGGTGATTCACTGTGGTACAGCTACAGTAAAAGATTTTGTTGGTTTGATGTGGAAGTTGAAAGTTGAGGATAAGAGGGGTGGACGAGAGTGGAGCAATAATACGAGTGAGGAAGTGCACAAGGCAGGCTTAAATTACAGAGGATGGGATGAGTTTAGAGGGTGGATGGGGTCCGTGCTACAGAACCCTGAACATGGCTGATCTGAAATTTGTGGTGTTGAACGAAAAAATGGCTGAATTCTCTGGACAAGAGAAACTCGATCATGATGAGACTGTCAGAGTTACAAACCTCAGTGGTGTGGGTGCAGGAGACGCACTTGCTACTGGGGGATGAGCATAGGTTAAAACATAGGGCCTTTCCCACGCAATATCTGGCCTCAAGTGGGACGAAGAAACGCGGAGTCAGCATATTGCTGGCTAGAGGGGGTACACTTCGAGAAGCAAATTAATAAGGCGGGATCTTGAGGGCCGATACCTGGTGCTGGGGGGGAAATTGATGGGCCAACAGGTAACTCTAATTGTAGACTATACCCCTAATGAAAACAGGATCGCTTCTTGTTGGTTGCAGAGTGGTGTGTTGGACAGGTCCTAATCGGGAGGGACTTCAATTGCGTGATGGATGCCCCAATGGATAAGACTCTCTTGGCTACCCCTAGTGATAACAAATGTACACAGGCTCTGGCCCGCTTTCTCAGGGAACTGCATCTTATAGAGACCTGGCGGTTCTTCTGCCCGCAGGACAAATCTTGCACCCACTACTCGGCAGCACACTGGCTTTCCGCAGATAGATGTGATCCTGATCTCGGATACCTTGGTTTCTCAGGTCACGGGGCTGGAAATAGGTGTGAGATACCTGGCGGATCACGGGCCTGTTTCCCTTAGAGTGGACCCAGTGGTTCCGCTCCCACTTGTCCGCAAGCTGTGGTGACTAAATGAGCTGACCCTAAGGGATCAGGCCCTTAGGTCAAATGTGGAAACTACCCTGAGAAATTATTTTAAAGAGAATGCGACCTTGGGCTTAGACTGGGGCTCAATCTGGGATGCCTGTAAGGCAGTAATATGGGGTGAGCTTATTGCGCAGACCGCAAATTTCTTGAAGGAAAAAGAAAGCGTGAAGCTGAAGTTGGAAGCAAAGGTAGGGATCACGGAGGCGCAGCATAAAGAAACAGGATCACAAAAGGCCTAGCGGGAATTTAAGAGGGCTAGGGCTGCTCTGGAGGCACACCTCGCGGATAAATAAGCACAATTCCTTCTGCAAACTAGACAAACGTATTACATAAAAGGGGATAAGGTTAATCGGTTTCTGGTAGCCAAACTGAGAAAACAAAAGTCCAGAAACTACATTAGTCAACTCAAACATCCTGGGGGGGATTTGAAATGAGAGGAAGTGGAAATAATCGAAATTATGCACTCATACTTCACACATAATCTGGTGGGGGAGAACCTGGAGAGGGAGGCACAGGTGGCATTTTTGGGAAAAGTTGAGTTGCTGCAGATATCAGAGGTAGACAGGCAGCCACTTAAGGCCCGATTTAGGAAGAAGAGGTGGGATGCGCCATAAGCGCTCTGAAGGAGAACAAGTCCCCAGCCCGTGATGGGTTCGGAAATGCATATTACTAGACGTTTAAGACCATACTAGTGGGCCCCCTGACAAAACCTTTTAACCACATTAGGGATTTGGGGCGAATTTCTGGGGATATGGGCCCTTCCACCATGGTGCTCCTACTAAAACTGGGTAGGGACCCGTCAGACTGTGCGAGTTATCGCCCAGCTCATTGCTTAACAGAGACGCAAAGCTCTATACAACGATTTTGGCACAGAGGTTAGCCAGGGTTCTCGTGTCGATAATTCACCCGGACCAGGCCGGTTTTGTAAAAGGACGCCACTCATACGATAACATCCGCAGAGCCATAACTACTATTGAATGGGGACAGAGGTCAGGACAGCGCAAGTCAGTGCTGGCTTTGGACGCTACCAGGGCCTTCGACAGCCTGGACTGGAACTTTTTACAACTGACTCTGGGAAAGTTTGAGTGCAGGCCGATCTTCTCTTGCATGGTCCTAGCTAACTATGGAAATCCGACCACCAGATTAATGGTTAATGAGCAGCTTACAGACCACATGACGATACATAAAGGGTCCCGTCAGGGGTGCCCGTTATCCCTGCTAATTTTTGCCATGGCGTCACTGGTGCAGGCAGTTCAGGCAGAACAAAGGGCATCTACAGTAGCCAGCGGCACTCAGAAAATAGCCCTCTATGCAGATCATGTTTTACTATTCCTAAAGGACACAGCCCAGTCTCTCCCCAGGGCCATTACGTTGTTGGACAGTTTTGCAAGAATCTCAGGGTTTCACGTCAACTATACTAAGTACAAGGCACTCAACGTCACGGAAGAGCAGGTACGGGAGTGAGGGAGGTGCTACCCGTTAAAATGGGAACAGAAGACCATGGCATATCTGGGGGTAGATTTGGGCCCCACATACGAGAGACTTTATGGGGCTATTATCCCGGGGTTATTAACATCTTTGATAGAGGATCTCAAACGATGGGATATGCAGGAGTGGGCCTGGTTCGTGTGCATTACGGGCATAAAGATGACCCTTGTCCCCAGGTGCTTGTACGTGGTGGGTGCACTCCCAATACAGATCCCAGGCTCATCGATTAAAAACCTCCAGAGTGAAATCATGTCCTTTATTTGGAAAGGGAAGAGTCCTAGGGTCCCTGGAAAGGTCCTATTCCGCCTGCAAGCACTTGGGGGACTGTTGGTACCAGACTTTCGCAGATACCTATAGGCGGCACAGGTTGCACCAATGTTTCAATGGGCTCCCCGAGATAATCAGAACCGTTAGACAACCTTGGAAAGGGAGGTGACGAACATACCCCTGGGGAGCCTGGGCTTCCTGCCTCCAAAACACAGGGAGGGTAGCGGGCATGCTGCTGGAGATGGCAAAAGCAACCCTATGGTATTTGGACAAAGCGTTAAGGGGGAAGAAAATAAAACTAGGAGGAGGAGCATTTACACCAATGGCCCACAATCCAGATTTTACATCGGGAATGCAACCCAACTTTTGGCTATACTGGGGAGAGGGGCAGCCCCTGGTACTGGGGGATTTCTATACGGAAGGAACCCCCTTGACATTTGAAGATTTTAAAAACAAGTTTCAGATACCTGAAAGCGAGTGCTTTTGATACGCCCAAATTAGGCATTGGATCAAAACCTCAAGAGTAAGGGAAGGGGCTAATAGAAGCCCAATAGGACTGGAGCTTACGGTAAAGCAGGGGGTACCTGAGACCGGGGCGTTGGACCCGGAAGAAACCCTACCATACTTGTCGAAATGGGAGCAGGACTTGGGGTAACCCATCACTGGGTGGATATGGGGTCAAATTTTGCGACGGGCAATGAAAAGCTCGAAGTGTGTTCATTTATAAATGATGCCTGAGGTGGTACATGACGCCACAACGCATGCATTCCATTAACGCGGGATACCCCTCAAAATGTTGGCGGGGCTGTGGGCAGACCATGGATTTGATTCACATGTGGTGGGCTTGTCCAGTCACGGAGACATATTGGAAAGAAATTCTAAGCCACATCAAGGAAGTCACTAAGGCGCAACTACCCTTTGATCCAGCGGTGGTTCTGTTGGGAGCAACAGTGGAGTGGAGGGAATCTATGCTGCCACAGGATGTGGTGCCACCCTCATCACTCATATGCTGAGTGCGGCGAGAATTAACTTAGCACAGGCATGGAAGAACGAGCAAGGGCTGGTGGTAGCCATGTGGTTGGTGAGGTTATGGGGAGTGATGACCATGGAAAAGGTGACGGCGTTGGCATATGGATCCTATCTAGCTACCTGGATGCCCTTTCATGAGTGCATGGTGGAAAGGGAGCAAAAGTATTTCAAGCCAAATATACTTTGCAAGGTCCCTATTCTCTGATACTACTCCATGTTCGGGGGTGTAGGATCAGCCTGATAAGCACAACCGAAATGTACCAGTAGAAAGTGTTCTAAATCAATCTTATATTGATATGTTAAATGGAAAAAGGGGGGGTCACAAGGGAGGAGGGGGGAGTTATAAAAAGTTAAAACTATGAGCACATATGTAACTAAGATGATAGTTGAAATTGAGAGACGCACAAGTAAGAATGTATACTGTGAATTTGAATCATTTGCTCGTTCAAATAAATAAAGTTTATTAAAAACAAAACATTACAATGACAGAGGAAAGGTAAGTGGAAAGCATGATTAACAAACCACAGATGTACCAGATATGGTGTGCTGCCGGTAACAGAACACGAAATGTGGCCTTAATTTTGCTGTGCATCCAAGTAAAACAATATAAAAAAATTCTAAGTGGTTAAAAGGACTTGCACGGGTGCTTCACAGCCTGACGTTCATCTTCACGCTCCAGCCACCCGTCCAGGGCCATCAGCCTGAATCATAAACCACAGGGTCAGGTCAGAAGTGGACTCGCATAGAAATCAGCTCTTCATCTCTTGCTCCAACCCCACCACTGTCCCTGGACGCTTGGCAATGAGAGCCTCTGCACCTCGAAAACAAAACGACCCAGGAATAGGCCTCCTCCCACCCCCCAGACAATGCAACCCACCCTTCACCTGCAGCACCCATCCTTTGCTGAAGCAAGGTCCCAGCCAGGACAGAGTGGAGAACACCCAGTTTGGCGAAAAAGGCCCAAAAAGACCTCCAAGGCTGCCCAGGTGCCCATGGATCATAGAGCCTCAGATACACCGACTGAAGGCTAATGGGGATAAAAGAGGCTGAAAGCCAAGAAACTCAGGGGATGAAGACCACAAATCTGCCACCGTGCCTTGGTCGCAAGGCTGTTCCCAAGAGTCAAATGGGATGGGCTTCTAAGGAAAGCAGAAGGGTTCGATGGCTAAAGGAGATTGGCGGGAGAGTAGTGAAGGGGAAGGGTAGTCATTTGAGATGGGGGAAGGGAGGGAATCGGAACAAGGTGAAAAGGCATGAGAAGAGCTCTTTGCTGTGAAATTGGACCGATGGCTTAACTATTGCCCCCAAATGCCCTCTTGACACAAACACACTTGGTGTGGAGATCACCCCTTGGCTGAAAGAACACGTAGTAAGGAAGTGTATGCCCTGATTCCAACTGACTCTAAATGGTGATGAAAGCTCAAGGCAGAATCGGGTATCTTGTTTGTGAGGGTCTGTAAGAATTGTGCCAAATACGTGGTGTTATGCCTGACCCCGTGGCCCACTGAAGGACACCCATAGACCTACTACCTCAGGATATAGGTCCCCCACTCCTCATCGCCTCACTGTAGAACTCCCTAGTCTGGCCACTCTATGTGGCTTGCAAACATAGCAAAACAGTGCCTACAAGTTGTGCACCAGCTCTGCACCCATAGAACAGCAATGGCCTTAAGGCCCCTAGTACGTGTGAACCCAATATGTCATAGAACAGTGGACAATGCAGGACTAACGCCAGAGAATAAACAAGTTTAATGTGAAGATTAAAAAAAACTCCATTACCTGAAACCAGGATCTCTTTCGCCATGACTTCCAAGTAGATTCTGCTCCGTGGAGTGGGCTAGCGTAGCACCTCTACCACTGTACCACCCTCTAACAGCCTTATCCTTTTTCCAAAAGTAATCCAAAGAAGTTAAACCAGAGGTCCAAAAATAAGATGCCATATCTAGATGCGGGAAAGGGTCTTCAACGGGCCGGGTCTGTTCTGGGTAAGCGTAGGCCCATCAGTTTAATTCAAGCCTGATGTGAAAAATAAAAGGCGATGCATGTTATATGGTGGTATGTGTTGAGTTGAAAGTAAAAAAAAATGTAATGCTGCTTTAAGAATCAAACCAATATGAATGCTGCTTTAGGCAGGGCAATATAACACTGCACTTGTGGTTAGATGTTCAACTCCATTTTGGCTGCATAGTACTTGCACAAATATGCTTCCTCATGGCACACACAAGTGAGAATTCTCGCTGCTTTACTCATGCCTTACCCAGTTAGGCTCTTTTTATGAACTCTAACCATTTTGATTGTAACGGTTTAGTCCGGATGGTACTGCTTTGTAGTAGAAACTAGATACGCTGCCATGTAGTTTTAATAAGACTCGTCAGCAGAATGGCAGGTAGGCCTTCCTGCACGGGACCAGGAGAAGTGAAAGCTTTATTTATCTTTGAACTTTGTATGATAAGCAGGAAGCCGAAAGGGTACTCACTCAAGGGAGCCCCTTGGTGTACGCCCTTCTCATTGGTTGCAATGTATTCGAAAAGAATAAGAACGGCTGTGTTTTTGGACAGCCATGCACATTTTGGATTGGTTTGTGGTGACCTGTCCTGTCGATGTATATTGTCTGCTTTGCTGTGCTGCTATTAAAGACGTTTATCAACCAACCTCATTTGGAGTGTGTCGATGGAGTTTCCCTTTACAGTCTGGCCACCTGCCGGATCACCACCCTGAGAGGCACTGCAGGCCCATATCTTATCTCACCCCTCTCATCATGGCAATAGTTGTGAGGTAATAATACACACCAACCATTCCAAGACCACTGTCCTAGGCCCTGAGAAAAGTCTGGCACATAACCCGACTAAGACTTTGCTCCCCATGCGAATTACTCCCCCAGGACTGCTGCCACCCTAATACAGATAAGGCTCCAAACGTGCGCTCGTCGCTCGCGACCCCATCCAGAAGCCCCCACACAAACCCCTCCATCTCGCCACTCCCCCCTTCTTGACCCGGATTAGCGTGGGAGGCACTCCGAAATGACTTTCGACAAAACCCCCACCTAAATGCCCAATGCCCGCTGCAGCAGATGGCGAAGTGATAACCACCTAGGCACCGTCCAACACACACCCCCATCACCCGATAACAAACTGCACTCTGCTGTGCATTGAGCCTGCGCCGCAAGAACGCATCAAGTTGCCATTGGAATCTTGAGATTCCATGGAGAGAATGGACGTGAAAGCCCGACCTGCCCCCCAATTGTGCCAGCTTACCACAAGACACATCCCGCAAACAAATTCCAAATGAGATGCCGCGGTACGGACACAACAATGACTCCTCCATGTTGAGCCGTGAGCCCTTCTCCCCTGAAGGTGAAAGGAAGAATAGCCTTAGTGCAATCAATGCTCGTTACCATGCAGCCACCCGAGAACAAAGAAAGGGAATAGTGCATACACAAAACAAAAAATGCACAAAACAGTAGAAATGCCTCGTATTGAACACGTTTCGTTATGACTTGTATGAAAATGGGTCAGATTAATATGCATGGGCCGTGGAAAACTGTGGATTTCTTACCTCGAGCTTGAAAGCATTAGAGGGGCGTTTGCTACCTGTCGGTCATTCTGTTATATACACACCTCGTGATCTTGCTCTTTATACTACGCGGCTTTTCTCATTTTACACTGAGATTCTCTGAGAATGATGGCTTTGTTCCACAAAGGTGTTTCACCTTTTTATTTGTAGAATGCCCCTCTCTCAAAGCTGCCATTTGGCCTCGTATCCTAACTGATATTACTCATTCAGCCTGCCCTCGCTTTTCAGCCAATGACTCTTTGTATTACAGAACTTGCAGTTTTGTTCCCCACTAGAACTACGGACAATGCAGTGTCCTGCTGGCAAAAATGGAAGAGCTACATGAAAATACCAGGTGTAACATAGAAACACTTGCCAGTAATGTAAAAAGCGCAGCTATTTCCTCCAGTGTTTTCTCTGTGGTGTCCCTTGGCCCTGACTTGGCCGTAATACTTCTGGGTGTTGGCTCTGCAGGAGTTGCTTTACATGATGCAATAATAGGCATTATTCCAGGTGGGGCAGCAGGGCCAGGAAATAGCTACTGGTTATGTTATTTGATATTTGTATAGCGCCTACTGCCATTCTTATGGCTTCGGAATGCTGCAGTGGATGAACATCGTAGTTTGTGCAGAGCAATACGAGGCATACAGTTCGTGATTAGCAGAGATGACTAGGTTAATACATTCTAAAACATGCATCGCATATTGCAAAGGCGCAGGGAAAGACTGGTATGCCAGTGACTATGTGCCAGCTGGACCGAATTTTTCACGGGACTCTACTGTATTCTATGGGTTGCAGCGTGCGAGGGGGAATAGGTTTTATAAATGGTCCATCAATCCCGAGGGCAGCTGTCTACAGTTGAGGGCTCTGCTATGCATTTACATGCAGAGCACATGCACTGGTGGTTAACATACAGCCACATGCAAATTAAATTCACAATTGTCAGATAAGACACAGATACAATCAGCGCAAGTCCCCTTGTCTGTACAATCTCGTTATTGCTGTAAACGGGTATTGTATTGGAGTCAAACATGGTGGTGGTAGTGCATAGTCACCTGTAGAGAAGAAAACATACCAGACTTGTCCATGTCACTAGTGTTGATGAACACTAAGAACCCACACAAGGCCTCAGGCCAGTGCTCCCAGCATCATTACCATGCCTTTCTGAGGCATTCCCTTTAAGAGTTGTTTTGACCTGTTATCTACAATTCCTTTAGGATCTCAGACTTTTGGGGCATGGTCTGAATTGACACCCATCATGTGATGAGGGTGGATCTGGTTCCATTCGGCTGCCATTTGAAATTAGGAGTCTCTTTAGTGTAAAGTGTCTAAGCTGGACCAATCTGCGCTTCTACGTAGATTGGTGTCAGTTGTTCTGTACATGATGGCTGCCACTTCTTCAATGTGAACCTCTTGATTATATTATGTTGAACTAGCGATGGTAGTACTGAGATTGGAGGCCATTCACTATCTGACCTTGTGACAGCCTTTTGTGTTAGCCATTTTAACTGTATTGTTTGTAATTCTCTTGAATGGTAGTATCTAAATTCATACGGAAATGTCTTGCCACACCTACAGGAATACCAAATGTGCTACCAGGGCCTATGCAAGTGGCCCTCTTTTACAAGCATACTCGTCCAGTCCATGTTGATAATGTGTCTGGGAGGATGGCTTTGGAGATACAAGGTTTCTTAACCGACCTTGGCCTTACTGAAATTTCACTCGCAACACAATGAAATAAAGTCCAGGGTCTGTTTACGTGGCCATTGTCTTGAAAATAGGAAATGCAGCAACCTCTATTTCTGAGCAACACAGCACATTCTATTGGATTGACTTATTTGTTACCCACAGATTGCATATTATTGTAGAGGTGAAACAAAGGTAGCAGTGGGATGCATCCACCTGTGCACTTTTTCAGGAATGCTTCTGGAGTGGGCAACAGAGGAAGATCAGAGTCGCAGGAAAAGTCATGGGGTAGGGGTATGCCTGACGCTGCCATCTCAGGATGAGGCAAAGCCTAGCTGGATGACTACGAAACCAAAAGAAAAAAAGTACGCCAGAGAGCGGTATCCTTACACACATGCAGACACCTCACACACATATTTCTGTCTACTAAGGTGGCTTTGTCACCATATCCGCCAAAACAAAAAAGGGCCAGGCTGAAATGTAAAGGGTGAATTGAGTGCTGTAAATGTCGGCACACTCAATAAAGGTTGTCAGTGACACTAGTTAAGTTTTGTGAGACCTTTGTTGGCACAATACAGTTTGGCGTGCATTTATTTCTCCCCACTTCCCCCAACCCACTTTTGATCCACTCCCTCTATATGCTTCGGGTGATGGAGTGCTGAGGTTGTATATTAAGTTCCATGAATAGGAGACATAGCAAACAAATTCTGGAAGATTCTTGGTTGAGTTGCTTTAAAAATAATAAAATGTAATGGTAGGTATCTGCAAGCTGGAGCACCCAAGGGAATAGGAACATGTTTGTGTTCTTTTATCAAAATATTTTCCATCGCCTTCTACCCTCCAAGTCGTCATGTTCCTTGTGGTCGTCTCAGGTGACTCTTGGTGTGAGATAGTTTGATTATTGTGAGTTCGACATCCCTCTACAATACATAAACCCACAGTCCAGGATCATTCTGAAATTGCAAATGTTTTGTGGCAGCTCATTGCGTACTGGAAGTTGTTGCTCACTAGAAAACAAGGATTTTATCAGGAGTAGGCAGCAAATAGCCATAGCAAGTGCTATGATGCTTCCTCTAAAGTGTGGGAGCTCTCTTTAAAATGCACAGACACACATACAAGAGGTCAATCACAAGATTATCTTGGGTGTCTTGGGGTTCCTTATGAGATTCAAGAGCCAATAGTTGGAGTTCAGGCTTGTGTAGAAACACATTTATGCATGGTCTCAGTATGTTGCCAACACGACTGGCTACATTTTATTTTCACATTCCTTTCCTAATTCTGTTGCAGGTTCTGTTTTTTCTGTATTCCCAGAACGTTTAATCAGTAAACAGTGAATTGTGCAGGATGTTTTACAGTTATGTAGTACATATGCTTACAAATGTTGTCCGTTTGATCTAGCTTGCCTGTTTTTATAAAAGTGTGAAGGGAGTTCTTTGTTGTGGCTTGATGGCTGTCTTGTAATGGAAACTTTGCTCAAACGCACTTGTTAATATTTTCTTTCTAGGTGGACAGGCAGGGAAGAAACACGCTGTTTGCTTGCCTATCTCTAATTTTAGTGAATGTATTGAGTTGTCTTGACTGTCGCTGCTTCTGTTAGGAGATTATCAAATTGTATTCCCAAAGCCTACAAAGAATTACTTGGCTTCCATACATTTTCTTGGTCCTTGCCAGTGCTTAATTTGTGGGGGTGTTTGCCCGGGCTCAGCTCTGGCACTTAATTCTGAGCCCCTGCCCTTATTGGCTCAGGCTTATGATCAGGATTATGAGGTGGTGTTTTGGCAATTTTGTTTTAACTGCCAGTCACATAATAAACACCTATAGAATGAGAGCTGTGATTGGTGATTGTGTTCAAAGACACAACTTAAACATTTCTCATGTCAAGAAACAACGAGTATGTTATTTTATGTGTATGTTGATTGGTATTTGTAAATCACACATCTGCCGTAGTGAGTACAACCATCAACGACACTAAGCTGGTGGGAGTTGCAGCTTTAACTCCATATGTGTTGCCAGCATGTGGAGCAGCCATGGGCGTTGGCAACAGTTGGTCGGGAGAGGCTCATTGTGAGGTGTCATGGGCGTGCTAGAAAATATTTGAGCCCCAGCATTTTTTCTTTTTACAAATTAAGCACTGTCCTTGCTAAATGGCGTACTACAGCTCTCCTTAAACTAAGTATGGCCCGCATTTGGGAGAGTGCCTTTTGGTGAGTGTTGTTCTGCTTACCTGCCCCTTTGAATGCAGACATCACTGTGAACAGTTGTCGCCCAATTTTTGTTATCGGACCTTACGCTCTGCGCTTCACAACTCTCTATACCAGTATGCTGATTTATTAATCGTAAACGGTTGTGATAACTTTAAATACCGAAACAAACTCTAAATCGTTGCTTCTAATTTATTTCAGTGAGATAACTCCTACCCCCAAATACCAGCATCCCTACAAATTCACGGGCACGTCCGCATTTGCGCACGCACGTTTGGGAGAGTTCCTTTTGGAGAGTGCTGTTCTACTGTTCACTGGAACATCGAACGGGTGCACGTCAGAAGGCACTTGAGCAGCTCACATTCCAATTTGCTGTTGAGTGGGCATACCTCAACCTTAAGTAATAAGGAGAGCGAGCTATGGCGACTTATACTTTAAAAACAGACATGCCAGCTTTAACCTCTGCGATCGTGAGCTCCTCTCCTCCTAGAGACCGCATTGCCACAATTAACAACCTAAAAACAAACAGGCCGATTCATGGAATAATTAGCGCGGCGCAAGTGGCCAAAAACGTGCGATTCGCAGTGGAATAGCGAAAATCGCAGTGCAAGCGCGAAAATCGCACGAAAAGCAGCGCACATCGATTCATGGAAGGCCGTGCGCGAGAAAACCATCGGATGTGCGCTAAAAAAAAGCGCGGCGCACGTTGGCGCACAGGCCATCTAACGGCGTGCGCCAGGTCACAGCGAAAATCGCACAGGCCACAGCGAAAATCACACATAGCGCAGCGCACACAACAAAAGTAGGCGGAACACGGGGCGTAACACTCGGAATGGGGAACAACTTGCCAAAATGTGGGCGTCACGCGGGAAGTACAGGGTGCAAGTGCGCGGAACGCCCACACGCTCGCCTACAACCCGTATTCATGGAATCGAATAGGGCAAAAAAGCGCACGGTCAAACCAGCGCACAGGCACAAACACGACCGCCACAAGAAAGCAGGCGGTAGCGTCTCTGCGCCTGTAATAAATGTGCGCCAAAAGGTGCGCCAACAAATAAGCACCTATATACAGCCATGATGAATGTCCTATACTGTGGCCCTCCAGGACAAATGACGTGCAAAGGGGTACCCACAAACACGGACACCCGCTGACTGAAAAATAACGTGTTCGTGTATTCTGGGGTGCGCGGGAAGTCTCACACGCGATTTGGCAGGGTACGTGGATTTCAGGGGTGCGCGGGAAGTCTCACACGCGATTTGGCAGGGTACGTGGATTTCAGGGATGCGCGGGAAGTACCACACGCGATTTGGCCGGGTACGTGCGCCGGAATTTCCACACGTGACTTGGCTGGGTACGTGGATCTCAGGGGTGCGCAGGAAGTCCCACACGCGATTTGGCAGGGTACGTGCGCGTGAATTTCCACACGCGATTGGGCTGGGTACGTGTATGACCGGGGTACGCGGGAAATTCTACACGCGATTTGGCTGTGTGCTCCCAGGTATTCCCTGTACACCCTCCACGGCCCCTGCAGGCAGCCGACACCACAGGGGACTACCCTGCACACCTGCTCATGTCTCCCACCACCCCCACCCCCCAGCAGTGCAGGGGCACCCTCCACCAGGCCCCCCCTCATGTCTCCCACCACCCCCACCCCCCAGCAGTGCAGGGGCACCCTCCACCAGGCCCCCACTCATGTCTCCCACCACCCCCACCCCCCAGCAGTGTGAGGCAGCCTCCACCAGGCCCCCACTCATGTCGCCCACCACCCCCACCCCCCAGCATCCAGGGGCACCCTCCACCAGGCCCCCACTCATGTCTCCCACCACCCCCACCCCCCAGCAGTGCAGGGGCAGCCTCCACCAGGCCCCCACTCATGTCTCCCACCACCCCCACCCCCCAGCAGTGCAGGGGCACTCTCCACCAGGCCCCCACCCATGTCTCCCACCACCCCCACCCCCCACCCACCATGGGCAGCCTCCGTCAGGCACCCACTCATGTCTCCCACCACCCCCACCCCCCAGCATCCAGGGGCACCCTCCACCAGGCCCCCACTCATGTCTCCCACCACCCCCACCCCCCCAGCAGTGTGGGGCACCCTCCACCAGGCCCCCACTCATGTCCAACTCATGTCTCCCACCACCCCCAGCCACCAGGGGCAGCCTCCACCAGGCCCCCAGCCATGTCTCCCACCACCCCCACCCACCATGGGCAGCCTCCACCAGGCCCCCACTCATGTCTCCCACCACCCCCACCCCCCAGGGGCAGCCCCCACCAGGCCCCCACTCAGGTCTCCCACCACCCCCACCCCCCAGCAGTGCAGGGGCACCCTCCACCAGGCCCCCACTCATGTCTCCCACCACCCCCACCCCCCAGCAGTGCAGGGGCACCGTCCACCAGGCCCCCACTCATGTCCCCCTGCACCCCCACCCCCCAGCAGTGCAGGGGCACCCTCCACCAGGCCCCCACTCATGTCTCCCACCACCCCACCCCCCAGCATCCAGGGGCACCCTCCACCAGGCCCCCACTCATGTCTCCCACCACCCCCACCCCCCCAGCAGTGTGGGGCACCCTTCACCAGGCCTCCACTCATGCCCAACTCATGTCTCCCACCACCCCCACCCCCCAGCCACCAGGGGCAGCCTCCACCAGGCCCCCAGCCATGTCTCCCACCACCCCCACCCACCATGGGCAGTCTCCACCAGGCCCCCACTCATGTCTCCCACCACCCCCACCCCCCAGCAGTGTGGGGCACCCTCCACCAGGCCCCCACTCATGTCTCCCACCCCCCCCACCCCCCAGCAGTGCAGGGGCACCCTCCACCAGGCCCCCACCCATGTCTCCCACCACCCCCACCCCCCACCCACCATGGGCAGCCTCCGCCAGGCACCCACTCATGTCTCCCACCACCCCCACCCCCCAGCCACCAGGGGCAGCCTCCACCAGGCCCCCACCCATGTCTCACACCACCCCCACCCCCCAGCAGTGCAGGGGCACCCTCCACCAGGCCCCCACCCATGTCTCCCACCACCCCCACCCACCATGGGCAGCCTCCGCCAAGGCCCCCACTCATGTCTCCCACCACCCCCACCCCCCAGCAGTGCAGGGGCAGCCTCCACCAGGCCCCCACCCATGTCTCCCACCACCCCCACCCCCCACCCACCATGGGCAGCCTCCGCCAGGCACCCACTCATGTCTCCCACCACCCCAGAACCCCCCCAGCAGTGTGGGGCACCCTCCACCAGGCCCCCACCCTTGTCTCCCACCACCACCACCCCCCAGCATCCAGGGGCACCCTCCACCAGGCCCCCACTCATGTCTCCCACCACCCCCACCCCCCAGCATCCAGGGGCACCCTCCACCAGGACCCCACTCATGTCTCCCACCACCCCCACCCCCCAGCAGTGCAGGGGCATCCTCCACCAGGCCCCCACTCATGTCTCCCACCACCCCCACCCCCTAGCAGTGCAGGGGCATCCTCCACCAGGCCCCCACTCATGTCTCCCACCACCCCCACCCCCCCAGCAGTGCAGGGGCACCCTCCACCAGGCCCCCACTCATGTCTCCCACCACCCCCACCCCCCCAGCAGTGCAGGGGCAGCCTCCACCAGGCCCCCACTCATGTCTCCCACCACCCCCACCCCCCAGCCACCAGGGGCAGCCTCCACCAGGCCCCCACCCATGTCTCCCACCACCCCACCCCCCACCCACCATGGGCAGCCTCCACCAGGCCCCCACTCATGTCTCCCACCACCCCCACCCCCCAGCAGTGTGGGGCACCCTCCACCAGGCCCCCACTCATGTCTCCCACCACCCCCACCCCCCCAGCATCCAGGGGCACCCTCCACCAGGCCCCCACTCATGTCCAACTCATGTCTCCCACCACCCCCACCCCACAGCATCCAGGGGCACCCTCCACCAGGCCCCCACTCATGTCTCCCACCACCCCCACCCCCCAGCAGTGCAGGGGCACCCTCCACCAGGCCCCCACCCATGTCTCCCACCACCCCATCCCCCACCCACCATGGGCAGCCTCCGCCAGGCCCCCACTCATGTCTCCCACCACCACCACCCCCCAGCATCCAGGGGCACCCTCCACCAGGCCCCCACTCATGTCTCCCACCACCCCCACCCCCCAGCAGTGCAGGGGCAGCCTCCACCAGGCCCCCACTCATGTCTCCCACCACCCCCACCCCCCAGCAGTGCAGGGGCACCCTCCACCAGGCCCCCACCCATGTCTCCCACCACCCCCACCCCCCACCCACCATGGGCAGCCTCCGCCAGGCTCCCACTCATGTCTCCCACCACCCCCACCCCCCAGCATCCAGGGGCACCCTCCGCCAGGCCCCCAATCATGTCTCCCACCACCCCCACCCCCCCAGCAGTGTGGGGCACCCTCCACCAGGCCCCCACTCATGTCCAACTCATGTCTCCCACCACCCCCACCCCCCAGCATCCAGGGGCACCCTCCACCAGGCCCCCACTCATGTCTCCCACCACCCCCACCCCCCAGAAGTGCAGGGGCAGCCTCCACCAGGCCCCCACTCATGTCTCCCACCACCCCCACCCCCCCAGCAGTGTGGGGCACCCTCCACCAGGCCCCCACTCATGTCCAACTCATGTCTCCCACCATCCCCACCCCCCAGCCACCAGGGGCAGCCTCCACCAGGCCCCCACTCATGTCTCCCACCACCCCCACCCCCCAGCAGTGCAGGGGCACCCTCCACCAGGCCCCCACTCATGTCTCCCACCACCCCCACCCCCCAGCAGTGCAGGGGCAGCCTCCACCAGGCCCCCACTCATGTCTCCCACCACCCCCACCCCCCAGCAGTGCAGGGGCACCCTCCACCAGGCCCCCACCCATGTCTCCCACTACCCCCACCCCCCACCCACCATGGGCAGCCTCCGCCAGGCACCCACTCATGTCTCCCACCACCCCCACCCCCCAGCCACCAGGGGCAGCCTCCACCAGGCCCCCACCCATGTCTCCCACCACCCCCCCCACCATGGGCAGCCTCCACCAGGCCCCCACTCATGTCTCCCACCACCCCCACCCCCCAGCAGTGCAGGGGCACCCTCCACCAGGCCCCCACCCATGTCTCCCACCACCCCCACCCACCATGGGCAGCCTCCGCCAGGCACCCACTCATGTCTCCGACCACCCACACCCCCCACCCACCATGGGCAGCCTCCACCAGGCCCCCACTCATGTCTCCCACCACCCCCACCCCCCCAGCAGTGTGGGGCACCCTCCACCAGGCCCCCACTCATGTCTCCCACCACCCCCACCCCCCAGCAATGCAGGGGCACCCTCCACCAGGCCCCCGCCCATGTCTCCCACCCCCCACCCACCATGGGCAGCCTCCCCCAGGCCCCCCTCATGTCTCCCACCACCCCCACCCCCCAGCATCCAGGGGCACCCTCCACCAGGCCCCCACTCATGACCCCCACCCCCCAGCAGTGTGGGGCACCCTCCACCAGGCCCCCACTCATATCCAACTCGTGTCCCACCACCCCCACCCCCCAGCAGTGCAGGGGCACCCTCCACCAGGCCCCCACCCATGTCTCCCACCACCCCCACCCCCCACCCACCATGGGCAGCCTCCGCCAGGCACCCACTCATATCCAACTCGTGTCCCACCACCCCCACCCCCCAGCATCCAGGGGCACCCTCCACCAGGCCCCCACTCATGTCCAACTCATGTCTCCCACCACCCCCACCCCCAGCCACCAGGGGCAGCCTCCACCAGGCCCCCACCCATGTCTCCCACCACCCACCATGGGCAGCCTCCACCAGGCCCCCACTCATGTCTCCCACCACCCCCACCCCCCCCAGCAGTGTGGGGCACCCTCCACCAGGCCCCCACCCATGTCTCCCACCACCCCCACCCACCATGGGCAGCCTCCGCCAGGCACCCACTCATGTCTCCGACCACCCCCACCCCCCACCCCCCAGCATCCAGGGGCACCCTCCACCAGGCCCCCACTCATGTCTCCCACCATCCCCACCCCCCAGCAGTGTGGGGCACCCTCCACCAGGCCCCCACCCATGTCCAACTCATGTCTCCCACCACCCCCTCCCCCCAGCCACCAGGGCAGCCTCCACCAGGCCCCCACCCATGTCTCCCACCACCCCCACCCCCCACCCACCATGGGCAGCCTCCACCAGGCCCCCACTCATGTCCAACTCCTGTCTCCCACCACCCCCACCCCCCCAGCAGTGTGGGGCACCCTCCACCAGGCCCCCACTCATGTCTCCCACCACCCCCACCCCCCAGCAGTGCAGGGGCACCCTCCACCAGGCCCCCGCCCATGTCTCCCACCCCCCCACCCACCATGGGCAGCCTCCCCCAGGCCCCCCTCATGTCTCCCACCAGCCCCACCCCCCAGCATCCAGGGGCACCCTCCACCAGGCCCCCACTCATGTCTCCCACCACCCCCACCCCCCAGCAGTGTGGGGCACCCTCCACCAGGCCCCCACTCATATCCAACTCATGTCTCCCACCACCCCCACCCCCCAGCAGTGTGGGGCACCCTCCACCAAGCCCCAACTCATGTCTCCCACCACCCCCACCCCCCAGCAGTGCAGGGGCACCCTCCACCAGGCCCCCACCCATGTCTCCCACCACCCCCACCCACCATGGGCAGCCTCCGCCAGGCCCCCACTCATGTCTCCCACCACCCCCACCCCCCAGCAGTGCAGGGGCAGCCTCCACCAGGCCCCCACCCATGTCTCCCACCACCCCCACCCCCCACCCACCATGGGCAGCCTCCGCCAGGCACCCACTCATGTCTCCCACCACCCCAGAACCCCCCCAGCAGTGTGGGGCACCCTCCACCAGGCCCCCACCCATGTCTCCCACCACCCCCACCCCCCAGCATCCAGGGGCACCCTCCACCAGGCCCCCACTCATGTCCAACTCATGTCTCCCACCACCCCCACCCCCCAGCATCCAGGGGCACCCTCCACCAGGCCCCCACTCATGTCTCCCACCACCCCCACCCCCCAGCAGTGCAGGGGCATCCTCCACCAGGCCCCCACTCATGTCTCCCACCACCCCCACCCCCCAGCAGTGCAGGGGCACCCTCCACCAGGCCCCCACTCATGTCTCCCACCACCCCCACCCCCCCAGCAGTGCAGGGGCAGCCTCCACCAGGCCCCCACTCATGTCTCCCACCACCCCCACCCCCCAGCCACCAGGGGCAGCCTCCACCAGGCCCCCACCCATGTCTCCCACCACCCCACCCCCCACCCACCATGGGCAGCCTCCACCAGGCCCCCACTCATGTCTCCCACCACCCCCACCCCCCCAGCAGTGTGGGGCACCCTCCACCAGGCCCCCACTCATGTCTCCCACCACCCCCACCCCCCCAGCATCCAGGGGCACCCTCCACCAGGCCCCCACTCATGTCCAACTCATGTCTCCCACCACCCCCACCCCACAGCATCCAGGGGCACCCTCCACCAGGCCCCCACTCATGTCTCCCACCACCCCCACCCCCCAGCAGTGCAGGGGCAGCCTCCACCAGGCCCCCACTCATGTCTCCCACCACCCCCACCCCCCAGCAGTGCAGGGGCACCCTCCACCAGGCTCCCACCCATGTCTCCCACCACCCCATCCCCCACCCACCATGGGCAGCCTCCGCCAGGCCCCCACTCATGTCTCCCACCACCACAACCCCCCAGCATCCAGGGGCACCCTCCACCAGGCCCCCACTCATGTCTCCCACCACCCCCACCCCCCAGCAGTGCAGGGGCAGCCTCCACCAGGCCCCCACTCATGTCTCCCACCACCCCCACCCCCCAGCAGTGCAGGGGCACCCTCCACCAGGCCCCCACCCATGTCTCCCACCACCCCCACCCCCCACCCACCATGGGCAGCCTCCGCCAGGCTCCCACTCATGTCTCCCACCACCCCCACCCCCCAGCATCCAGGGGCACCCTCCGCCAGGCCCCCAATCATGTCTCCATCCACCCCCACCCCCCCAGCAGTGTGGGGCACCCTCCACCAGGCCCCCACTCATGTCCAACTCATGTCTCCCACCACCCCCACCCCCCAGCATCCAGGGGCACCCTCCACCAGGCCCCCACTCATGTCTCCCACCACCCCCACCCCCCAGAAGTGCAGGGGCAGCCTCCACCAGGCCCCCACTCATGTCTCCCACCACCCCCACCCCCCCAGCAGTGTGGGGCACCCTCCACCAGGCCCCCACTCATGTCCAACTCATGTCTCCCACCATCCCCACCACCCAGCCACCAGGGGCAGCCTCCACCAGGCCCCCACTCATGTCTCCCACCACCCCACCCCCCAGCAGTGCAGGGGCACCCTCCACCAGGCCCCCACTCATGTCTCCCACCCCCCCACCCCCAAGCAGTGCAGGGGCAGCCTCCACCAGGCCCCCACCCATGTCTCCCACCACCCCCACCCCCCACCCACCATGGGCAGCCTCCGCCAGGCACCCACTCATGTCTCCCACCACCCCCACCCCCAGCATCCAGGGGCATCCTCCACCAGGCCCCCACTCAGGTCGCCCACCACCCCCACCCCCCCAGCAGTGTGGGGCACCCTCCACCAGGCCCCCACTCATGTCCAACTCATGTCTCCCACCACCCCCACCCCCCAGCCACCAGGGGCAGCCTCCACCAGGCCCCCACCCATGTCTCCCACCACCCCCCCCACCATGGGCAGCCTCCACCAGGCCCCCACTCATGTCTCCCACCACCCCCACCCCCCAGCAGTGCAGGGGCACCCTCCACCAGGCCCCCACCCATGTCTCCCACCACCCCCACCCACCATGGGCAGCCTCCGCCAGGCACCCACTCATGTCTCCGACCACCCACACCCCCCACCCACCATGGGCAGCCTCCACCAGGCCCCCACTCATGTCTCCCACCACCCCCACCCCCCCAGCAGTGTGGGGCACCCTCCACCAGGCCCCCACTCATGTCTCCCACCACCCCCACCCCCCAGCAATGCAGGGGCACCCTCCACCAGGCCCCCGCCCATGTCTCCCACCCCCCACCCACCAGGGGCACCCTCCACCAGGCCCCCACTCATGTCTCCCACCACCCCCACCCCCCAGCATCCAGGGGCACCCTCCACCAGGCCCCCACTCATGTCTCCCACCACCCCCACCCCCCAGCAGTGCAGGGGCAGCCTCCACCAGGCCCCCCACTCATGTCTCCCACCACCCCCATCCCCCAGCAGTGCAGGGGCACCCTCCACCAGGCCCCCACTCATGTCCCCCTGCACCCAGGTCCTCACAATCCCCAATCATGTGCGTTATGGTCAGCCTCCACAGCCCAAAGGCCCTACCAAGTAACCCATTCACCCACATGGAAATGGAAATTACATGTTACACCCCCATTGTTCATAAAGCAAATGAACCCATGTCCGTCACACACAATGGTTGCAATTGAATGGGAAAACATCCAACATGACATGCATGAAACCAATGAGATGATACCACACAGTGAAGTATTAAAAAAAATTGAATGCAAATGAAATGAAACAAACTACAATGGCAATGAAAAAAAGATAAGCTGCATGTCCGTCCAAAAAAATAAAAAATCCAAATCCAAAAAAATGTTGTCCAAAGTCACATTAAAAATAAAATCAATCAGAGAGAGAAAAATAAATGCAAAGACCATTGCTCCATGGTGAATAAATAAAAAAAAAAAAATCAAACAATCCAATGAAGAACTATGTACAAAACATCCAAGGGTCCATGAGCCCAACTGAACAAAGGAAACCTACAAAAAACCCTAACTAAAATGCAACTATATACAAAAAGTGGATCAGTGTCCGTCGACTCCAAATCATAAGAAGAAACAAAGGAAACCTAAAACTAAAGAACTATATACAAAGGCGGCGGGCAAGTCCAGCAGCTCACTCCGTGGTGTTCCGGGCCAGGTCATCATCAAACTCCTCGTCTATGTCCCGTTCCATGGCCCCGAGGGTCCACAGGGATGACGCCATCTGCTCCTCCAACCCCCTGCGGATTGCCTCGAGGCACTCGGCCCGCCTCAGGGTCCTCCGCATGGAGTTCTCCGCCCTGACCATCGTGAGCCGCGCCTCTTCCGCCCGCCGCCGCTCCGCACCTATCTGCTGGCCCAACCGCAGCCACACGGAAGACACTTCCTGTCCTGGGTCCGCCTGCCCTCCGGCCGATGCCTGCCCCTCCGATGTTGATGGCCCCGAGCCATGATGCCTCCCACGTTGACTCTGCTGCTGCCTCCGACGCAACTGCCTCTGCCAGCACGACGGCATCCAGGCTGATGGAATCCACCGACGCCGTCGTGCACGTGCCCTGCCTGATGATGCCGGCACATCCTCCATCTGCTGGGGTACAGTTGCTGTGGTGTCCACCCCTGCTGGACCTCCGACTCCCGACTGTGGCAGGGATGGGATCCCCACCGAGCTGGCTGCATTGGTCAGGGCAGGTCCACAGGGGGCCCTGGTGGCATCTGGGCCGGAAGACGGCAAGGAGAACGACCGGCGTATAGCCTCCACAGAGGAGGAGAGGGCCGCCAGATTGGCCGACACATGCAGGAAACCCCCGAACATGGAAGATCCCAATTGGGCCATGTCGGCACGGTGCTCTTCGTGGTGACGTGCGTGCTCCTCCCGGGAAGCACGCACGTCATCACGAATTGCACCCGCGCGCATCGCGACCCCAATCAGGACCTTCTCCATACGGCCACGGGTCCCCTCGTCCGCAGGTGGAGGGGAGTCAGGTGACATGGACATCCCCTCTACCTGCGGACGGGCCTGGGACGGGGCATCCCTGCTGGTGCATGGTGGTGCACTCACAGGGTCAGGGACAGCGACATGCACAGGCCCCTCCACGGTGACCTGCGCTGCCTCCTGCCCCTGCCCCTGGACTGCACCACTTGCACCAGCAGGGATGCCCCCACCAGGCCCCATGTGTGCCTCAGTGGCGGCCTCCTCCTCCTCTGTGGAAACCACCAACCTGGATGGCTCCTCACCGTCTTCTGCTGTAGCAGGCCCCTGTGGGGGCTCACCTACCCCTTCCACTGCAGCCGTGGGGGCATCCCCGCCGCCTTGCTCCACAGTGCCGCCTCCGCCCTCTTCTTCACTAGCCGCTGCATAGAGGGAGACATAGAACACAAGCATCAGGGTACTGTTCAATGGTCCCCTAGACAGGAAGCAATAGCAGATGAGTACCACTGTCAAAGTACACTTCCATCATGTCCCTCCAAAACACATGGGTCAGTCCAGGCAAAACACACACAGTAACAGGCAAGGTGCATGCCATGGACATTTCCATACATGTCCAATGGACTCTTGAAACATACAATGATATGGAACTCGCATGCATCATGGGTCATGCCTATCACATGCACACAGTACACCTCAGTCACATCCATCTGGCCTCATACACCCCAAACACAGCGGATACAAGGATAGGCTGCATCAGTGAATCTGTGCATTGTCACACATGTGTCATGCATCCATGGCATTCACAAGTCACAGACACGCAGGTCAGGCACACAGACATGGCTACCATATATGTACCTGGCATCAGCACCCATCCCTCACCCCCACCCATGTCCAGGAACAGAGACTGGCATGCCCTCATGTGTAAAATCTGCATCGGGCTCCCCATGTCGCATTTAAACACATGCAACAACCATGTGGTCCACACATTACTGGTCGCACATGCATTACCATGATGTCCCTGCACACATACATGCATACATGGCCTATGTCACACATACAGGCAAGTATCAGACAACCAGCACACCGCAACATGCCCTGTCTCACATAGCAATGCTTGGCCACTTACCGCTCAACTCCAGACGGGTCTCCCTCTCAAGGATCTGGGCGTGGAGCGCTAGGCGTACGCGTTCCAGGACCCTCATCTGGATGGAACTCATGCGGCCCCGGCCCCCCTCCACGAGGCGCCGGGCCTTCACGAGGGTCCTGGACCTCAAGTCCTCCCAGCGCTTCTTGATCTTCTGGACGTCGCGGGTTGCCACCCCCTCCGCGTTGATGGCAACCACACAGTCGGCCCAGATCCTCTCCCGTCCTTCCTTGCTGGCGCGGGACGATCCAAAGAGGGCATCATACTGCCCCAGGACATGCTCCACCAGGACACCAACTTAGGTGGCAGTGAAGCTGGTCCCCTTCTGCCCCTCTGGCCTGGGGTTGTCACTGGTGCCAGATGTGGAAGTGCCTGACATGGCAACCCCAGAGGCAGGAGTGGGTGAGCAACTGGGTCCTGGGGCTGGGCTGTGGAGCGATGTTATCCCAGTCGGGAGTCTTCAGTTCCAGCAGGGGTGGACACAGCAACTGGACCCCTGCAGATGGCTGATGTGCAGGTACCAAATGGCAGGGCACGGTGGCAGCAGGCAGGCAGGCAGCAGCAGCAGATGGCACGTGGGAGGCTGCTCGGGGCACTGGGGGGCAGTAATTCGGCCTTCTGGGCAGGAGTGTGGTCTTCCGTGTGTTTTCGCGTGGCCAGCTTGATACGGAGTGATTTGGCACGTGAAAATCCTGCACGTCAGCGTGAAATTCGAGGAAAGGCCCTTATCGCGTAAGCGCGTCAGCACGCATACGCGATTCTATTGGACCAAAGGCTCTCAGCGCGTAAGCGCGTCTGTGACGTGACCCGCACGGGTGTTTCCCTCATAGCACGTGATGACGGAGCATACGTGGAAAGACTGCACGTCAGAGTGTCATCGCGTGTAATTGGACAAAAGTGCGCGTCCACGCGATTGGCCTATGTACGTGTATTTCAGGGGTGCGCGGGCACTTACACACGCGAGTACATCAGCGCACGTGTATTCCGGGGTGCGCGGGAATTTCCACACACTATTGGCCTGGGTACTGGATTTCCGGGGTGCGTGGGAAGTTTCACACGCGAGTACATCAGCGCACGTGTATTCCGGGGTGCGCGCAAATTTCCACACGCTATTGGACTGGGTACTGGATTTCAGGGGTGCGTGGGAAGTTTCACACGCGAGTACATCAGCGCACGTGTATTCTGGGGTGCGCGGGAATTTCCACACGCTATTGGCCTGGGTACTGGATTTCAGGGGTGCGCGGGAAGTTTCACACGCGAGTACATCAGCGCACGTGTATTCCGGGGTGCGTGGGAAGTTTCACACGCTCGCCTACAACACGAGCAAAGAAACACGTACACCAGTAGGAAGCAGGCCTACGTCGACCCGCAACGCATAATATTTGCGCGCAAAAAAAAAAAAAGCTCAGACGCCAGGATGAATATACTGTTCCTAGCAGCAGTGGCCGTGGGCTACCAGAGGAGGAGGAGGAGGAGGAGGATAGTCAGGGCCAGAATATTCACACCCAGAACCAGCCTTTTCGGGATGCCTGATGACCAGGTGTATGGGAGGTACAGGTTTCCACCACACATAATACTGGACCTGGTGAGTGAGTGGGAGGATGACCTCACATCACCCACCCTGTGCTCCCAAGCACTCAGCCCCTTGGAGAAGGTCCTCAATGTACTGCACTTCTTAGCCACTGGATCATTTCAGCGGACAAGTGCCATAGTGGGTGGGGTGTCACAGGCCACGCAGTCACGCTGCCTACACCAGGTCTTGAACATCATGACTGCACGCCCATCAGTCCGCAGGTACATATACCTGCCCAGAACACATGCAGAAAGGCATGCTGCCGCCCTGGATTTTTACAGTGTGGCACGATTCCCCAAAGTGCTAGGTGCCATCGACTGCACCCATGTGGCTCTACGTCCCCCCAGGGCATCTTAGCACATCTATAGGAACCGCAAGCACTGGCATTCCATCAACGTGCAGGTAGTATGTAATGCCAAGGGAATCATCACCTCAGTATATGCCAACTATCCCGGGTCCACCCACGACAGCCTCATTTACCGAATGTCCAACCTAAGCCGGGACCTAGAAGCTGGGCGGCATGGCGATACATGGCTGCTTGGTGAGTATGAATGCCACTGCACATACATGCATGCCAGATACTGAGCAAGGTCACAACCCCACCAATGATACCAATCACCACCTCCACAGGGGACAGTGCCTACCCTCTCAGCCCCCACATGATGACGCCAATTCAGAACCCCACCACGCCACCCGAGGTAAGATATAACACAGCCCACATTGCAACCCGGGGCATAGTGGAGCGCACATTCGGAGTGCTTAAGTCACGCTTTCGCTCCCTTGACCGTTCTGGCGGGCAGCTGTTATACGCTCCCCCAGTAGTGTGCAGGATCATAGTGGCAGCATGTGTCCTGTACAACGTTGCAACACGCCGGGGCCTGCCTGTGGACATGGTGGTGCCCCCACATCCCCAACCACATGCACGCCCGCTACGCATGGGAGGGGAAAGGGCACGGGGGGAGGCAGCCCGTACACAGCTAGTGGCTAATTACTTCATAGAAATCACACCCCTGTGGAGTGCACACTGCCCTGGCACATACCATCTGACAATCAATGATGACTCAACCTGACACTGATCCTGAATGTCTGGAGAATCAACCGTCAAAACCATATCAGCCTGAGATTGTTCACCTGGAAGTGTTACAATGTGTGCATCCCTACCTACACAGACACCACCAATGCAGTTTCGTGAAAAAACACATTCATGCAGCTAAAATGAACACCCACTTGCAAAATGCAACATGAGGACAGTGCCATGTCACCCAACCCATCCCCAGCACCGCCACACGACACACCGTGCCATGTCATGCTATGTGCAGGTAAACAAAGTAATCCCCACAACATGACACAATTGTCACAATGTACAGTGTCCCTAATTGAAACTCGTGACACCTGAAATGCTCACAGTAATGCAGGACCAACAACACACTTGAGCAGGTATTTCGCAAAAACACTTATCATCTACTGACCCTCAAAACTACCATTAACATGAAATTACGAATGTAAGGAATTAGTAGTCTCCCCACCTGGAAATGCCTGCACTCCCACCACTTCCAACTGTATGGTGTTGCCGCCATGTAGAGTAGTAGGTGCACTGCTGCCAACATGGACCCCATCTCCAATGTAGAGGGCCTTGTGTAGACATGAGGAAAGGACCTGCAAATTAGGAGGTAGACGCGGATGATGAGTTACACATCAATGCAACATGCAGTGTACAACACAACAGCAATATGCACTAGGAATGTATACACAGTATTGACTAGACCGCCCACACATGTAGTGGGAGTCCAATGTCACCATGTACGTCAATGTCACTTGGGCACACCCTTTGCAAGCCCATGGAAACGGGAAGCAGGAGGGGTGTGTGTGACATAAACCCAAGCATCTGAACCAAATACATGACAAGCCTGCATGTGCCCAGCCACAATGCAGCGTATGCCCACGGGAGCCACACAAGGCAACACATTGTCCCAAATAAATAAAAAAATAAAAAATGGCCATTAATGGGCCCGGGGGGTTGGGGAGGCCACCCAGGAGGTCCGAGGATAGGGTGCACACCAAAACCCACCTGTGTGGATCTTGCGAAAAAAAAAACACCTCCATGGGCTCATGGCCCACACGGTTTCCCTATTATAGGAGTATCACTGCTGTCGCTATTATCACCCTGTGCAGCTGCATCCGGAGGTGGTTGCACTATGGGAGGCAGCCCACGCAAGGCCTTAGTCTGTTCCTCCATGGCCGCAAGCATGCGGGTGTGGTAGGTCTCGTTCTGGAGGATGAGTGTGCGGAGGTCCCCATGCAACAACTCACGGGATGCCCGGACCTCCGCCCTAGTTGCCTGCATCTCAGCTGAGAGCGTACGGGTGAGACGCTCCAGCTGCTGTTCTGTCCTTCGGTTTGTTGAAGCCTCAAGCTCAACAAGAGTCGTCCTGAGGTGAAGGAGTTCCAGCCTCAGGGCTTCCCTGTGGCCCTGGGACTCTATGGAGATGGCTTCCTGCAGAGTCGCCAGTGCCGCCCGCCTGTCCCTGTTGGACGCCAACATGTCCTCCCTGTGTGACTGGCAGATGGAGTCGGTTGCCTGCTGTAGTCGCTCCATCAGCCTTTCGGGGGGGACAATGGAAGTGGCCACCCTATCCATGGCCTGAGCCATCATCTCTGATGATGCAGCCTGTTGGGTTGCCATACCGTAAATGGATTGCTCCCATGCGGTATTGCCAGGTGGCGTACGGCCACCACGTCGGCGAGCACCACACCTGTCTTGGGCAAGGCGAACTGCGCCTTGCTGTGCCGGCACTGCCTGAGGCTGCAGGACTGCATTCCCCCTCTGATCTGCTGGCCCAGGAACAGGATCAGATGTCGCGAAGTGTGTGACCCTGCATCCGTAACCACCAAAGGCGTAGCTGCCAACACTGACATCCCCATTGAGGGTTCTGACCCTGGTGCAGGTGGGTGGGACAGAACAGAATCCCTCCCAGGAACACTCACCTGCGACGGCACGTAGGTCTCATCATCCGAATCAACACCTGAGTACAGCTCGGGGGAGGTGCAGCCAGACACCCCTTGAGAGCACGACCTGCAGCAGTTGTGGGTTCTCACCCACCACCACACCACGTCCCTCACTGGTGGTCGGTCGGCCCTCGGACCCCTCCTGGGTCTGCACCATCTCCACAACCCCAGCAGTATCAGGTGCGTCTTCCCCTGCAAAGACATAAAAGCAAACAAATGGAAACAGGCATTAGCACCATGGCACACAATGAGGGCTGAGAAGCAACAGAACCAGTACTTGATTGACACATGTCCCACATGACTAAAACCCTCCCATGCATGCACCCTCACTGCGTATGAAGGGGAGGCAAATGGCACACATTGATGACACCAAGATGGAAGATGAACACATTTGCTGCATGCTGCCTAGCAGTGGCATCACACATTGGCCTGTGATTGCCAGGTGAAATACACATGCCATCACACAGATGGCATGTACCATTGCTATTGAGTGAAGATGGAGAGGAGGGCAGCACTTATTCATTCAGTCCGGTTCCCTCATGTAATAGCTTTTCTAATTCAAACAGGTCTGATTTTTCACCTGGAGCTGCCAGTCCAAAATGGTCCGATTGCACAGGGACATGTCTAAACAAATGATATCCAGGTAATAATGTCACTCCACTTTACCATAGCCATGTCAGACATGTGACTAGAGGACTGAGAAATGCCTAGTAAACGTGGTGGAATGCAAACAATCTGCCTGAATGAACAGTGAAAAATAAGCAACAATGTTGGTGCAAGGTGACACTTAAAGGGCAACTGGCGTGCTGTTGGGCTATATGTCTACTGTTGGCAGAAGGGATACTGCTATGGCCAAATGCTGCTGCGCAGAATGTATTGCATGAAGCACATGGGTGACCCAAACGACTCAGGCGTACACACCGTCACCTGGCACACAAACAGAAGCCCTCACACACACACCATGCACATGGATCACACACACATGCATGTGCACTCACCGGACAATGCCTCATAATCAGGCAGATCTCCCACGCCTTGGATCTGTTCCTCCGTGACGTAGGTCCCAGCGACTGACTCATGTGGAGTGAGTTCCATGTCTTCTACTGGAGACCCACCTCCAGTCACTAGAGTTGCGGCATGACTTGAGGCCAGCTTATTCTTTGCCCTGCGCTTTAGGTCATTCCAGCGCTTATAGCAATCATTGGCTGTGCGCCTCACGATTCCAAGGGCACTTACGATGTCCGCAACGGTCTGCCAGTGTGCCTGGCGTTGTGCAGGTGTGGTCTTGGATCCTGCAACAATGACCATCTCGTTATCATGTGCGGACACATACTCGACAAGTGCATTCAGTTCGGCATCCGTGAAGCTGGGCTTCCTCAACGGGCCGGACTGTGTAGCCGTGTCTGGGGCATCAGCCTGTGCCGGACGAGCACTCTTCCTCTTCCGCTTGGAAGGTGGTGGTGATCCTGAGTGTCCTACGCCACTCTGGACACTAGGGGCAGGAGCCCTGGTGGACTCTGTATCAGGAGTGTGGGATTGCACAATCAGCATGGGAGTTGGTGCAGGCATTGGCTCAAGTGTAATGGTGTCAGGGGTAATGTTAGCAGGATGGACTAGGACCGACACTGTCCTGGCTGGGTGTGTGAGAGCTGGGGTGGATGGAGCCGCAGCTGCCCCTGCAGCCTCTCCACCCTGCCTACTTGGGGCAGCAGATGACCTTGCTGCCCCTGATCCACGTGGCCTGATGACATCAACGTGCACCGGCGCACGTGTCATAGGCCTGCTGACCTGGAAGTCAGCCATGGAGTCAGCCAGGTCTGGTGCCACAATGGGCTGGTCCAACAAGGGCTGAGCATGGATGGTGTCAGCCACATCAGCCTCAACCAAGGGGGGGGATTATGGGTGCCCTTGACTGGTCCTCCACACATGGGGGGGACAGGGTCACCCTGCAAGTAACGACCACGTCCCCTACCGGATCCACCACGGCCACCACTTGTGGCTCGTCCACCTTTGCCACCCTTACGGATTCCTCGCCTCCCAACCATGGCACTGATGTTAATGTGCGTATGGGAGTGGCTGTAAACTATTGTCCTGGGCAATTGGGGGTCAAAGGGGTTGGGTACCAGATGGTAATTGTACCCTAGTGCTCTAGCAAGGCTGAATGTGACCCCTGGGGAAAGATGCATAGGAAGCCCAAAAAAGGGAGATGACGTGCACGCAACCCCTCCTAGACCACGTGTGCGGAAAAAAAAACCTGCACTACGCTGTGGCACCCAGTAACACAAGAATGAACGTATGCGTGTCACACGCAGCCTAGAATGACCTCTGAAGGGGTAGGCTACACACGGGGCAAGCACAGATGTTAGATACGTGCGTGACTCACCGTCAGCCAGGAAAAAGAGCGTGAAAAAGAAGCGCGTTTGGTTGGCAACACCCCCGCCAAAAGAAGATTTGTACGCTGTCTGAGGAGACAGGACAACAGTAGAAGGGAACACTGTTTGAGGGAACAGTCCCAGGAAAACCAGAAAAAGAGAAAAAAGAGAAAAAGCTGTCAGAGGTAACAGGGAGTACGAACTTGAAACGCTGTGAAGTAAATCGCGTGTGAAACGACAAGAAGTACAAAATTCACCCACTCGCTCTCCACGAAAAGCACGTACAAGGAAATGGTTTTCTACACGTACCTTTTATGCAGGCCCACACATCCAGCGTCACTTACGCTGCGTGTACGCGCTAGGGCCATTTCCACCAATTACACGCTTTCTCACTTCTGCGTGTAGGGCCATTTCCACCAATTACACGCTTTGTCACTGCCGCGTGTACGCGCTAAGGCCATTTCCACCAATTGCACGCTTTGACACTCGGACGTGTCTTTCATTTTTTTAACACGCAACATTTCCAACGTGTGCCCTATTCAACGGGCACGTGACTTCATAGACGCGCATACGCTGGTGACGCGTTTACGCGCTAAGGGCCTTTCCTCGAATTACACGCAGACGTGTTGGAGTTTCACGTGCAAAATCGCTCCGTATCAAGCTGGCCACGCGTTCACACACGGAAGACCACACTCCTGCCCAGAAGGCCAAATTACTGCCCCCCAGAGCCCTGAGCACGCTCCCACCTGCCATCTGCTGCTGCCTGACTTCCTGCTGCCCACGTGCCCTGCCATTTGCTGTCTGCACATCAGCCAGGGGTGCTGTTGCTGTGACCACCCCTGCTGGAACCGAAGACTCCCGACTGCTTTTCCATCGCCCCACAGCCCAGCCCCAGGACCCAGTTGCCCACCCACTCCTGCCTCTGGGGTTGCCATGTCGGGCACTGCAACATCTGGCACCAGTGGCAACCCCCGGCCAAGGAGGCAGAGGGGCACCAGCTTCACTGCCACCGAAGTTGGTGTCCTGGTGGAGCATGTCCTGGGGCAGTATGATGCCCTCTTCGGAAGGTTGCGCGCCGACAAGGAAGGACGGACTCCGATCTGGATCGGCATCGTGACTGCCATCAATGCGGAGCAGGTGGCAGTCCGCGACTACGAACGTGTCAGGAAGCGCTGGGAGGACTTCAGGTCCAGGACCCTCAACAAGGCCCGGCGCCTCCTGAAGGCAGCGGATGCTAAGGGGCCACTTGTCGGAAGATCAGATGAGGGTCCTGGAACGCATATCCCCAGCGCTCCACATCCAGGTCCTTGAGAAGCAGACCCGTCTGGAGTCGAGCGGTAAGTGTACATGCATACTGATTGTAAGCTGTGCGTGTGGTGGTGTGCCAGGAGTGTGCAGGTTGAACATGTATTTTTATTTGGCCAAGTAGGCGGGGGTGTACAGGGCCGTGAGGGTGACACATGCGAGGGGCCTCATGTGTGACACATGGATGGTGCTTGTGTGTGTGGGCTTGCATGACACAGGATGTGGAGGAATGATTGTCAGGTGTGACATGGATGTCGATCAAAACACTGCGACAGTTGGCGGAGGTGTACACATGCATGCAAGTTTGGTGTTGTGTGTGCATGTGTAGTGTACTCCCTATGTTGCATGTGATGTGTGGATGACGTTTGGCTGCTCATGCTGTTGTATGTGAATGGATGGTGCTGGCTGTTGCAATATGGCTGTGGTATGGCTCATGTGTGCAAGTTGAAATGACATGTGTGTTGGGGATTGTGATGCCATGTCTGAGGTTTACCAATGCCACTCATGTATAACTGTCATGTGTGTATGAGTCCATTTTACAGTGCCCTGATGCCTGTGTTTTGTTTCTCCCTGTCTGCAGCGTCAATTGATGAAGAGGGCGGAGAAGGTGCTGTGGAGCACAGCAGCAGCGGTCGCACCACCAGCCGGAGACGCAAGGCCCGGATCCCCTCCCAGGTTGTGATCTCGTCGGGGAGTGAGGAGTCTGGTGCCGCGTCCCAGGCCGCAGCTGCCGAGGGGAGGTCCAAGAGGCGGAGGTTGGAGTTGGACTCCTCGGCAGCAGAAGGGGCAGCTGGGACCCCACAGGGCCCAACGGAGGAAGATGGCACAGAGTCATCCAGGTTGGTGGGGGGTTTGGTGGAGGAGGAGGCCGTGCAAGCGATAGTGGCGGGGTCTGGAGGTGGGGATTCCACTGGTGCTAGTGGTGCAGTGCAGGATCAGGGACAGGAGGCAGCACAGGCCGCCGCGGAGGTGCCTGTGTGCAATCCTGTCCCTGCTCCTGTCACTGCATCATCTTGCACCAGCGGGGATGCCTACCTCCAGACCTGTTCTCAGGGAGAGGATTGGCTTACAACATCTGGCCTTCCTCTCCCTGCGGATGTGGCTATCCTGCACCAGGTTGAGCCTGTCCAGGGTGGGGTGGCGTTGCGTCAACGGGCCATGCGAGCTGACCTGCAGTCTTTTCATGATGAGTCTGCACGTCTTCTCGCATGGCTCGTTGACCGCGTTGACCCACTGGGACAGCTCACCAGGGCTGGATTCCTCCGTTTCCTGGACCTTGTTCCGACCCCCTTCTCCACAGAACCCCCTATGCCCCAGTCGTCCTCCATGCCATCTTCCCACCCATGTGTCACCTGGGTGCCCTGTGGAGCTGCCTCTGACCGTGCGGCCAGGCTGGTGGACAACAGATTCCTGCCACAGTCGGGAGTCGGACATCCAGCAGGGGTGGCCACATCAACGACTGCACCCCAGCTGGAGGAGGATGTGCAGGCACCATCGGACAGGGCACATGGACAGCAGCAGCTGCAGCAGCAGGAGGCTGTAGGTGGGAGCCACAATAGTTCGGGGCCTTCAACATCGGAGGGGCAGGCATCGGCCAGAGGGCAGGAGGACCCTGGACGGGAAGTGTCTTCCGTGTGGCAGCGGTTGGGCCACGCCATAGATGCGGAGCGGCGGCAGGCGGAAGAGGCGCGGCTCACGATGGTCAGGGCGGAGAACTCCATGCGGAGGGCCCTGAGGCGGGCAGAGTGCCTCGAGGCAATCCGCAGGGAGTCAGAGGTGAACATGTCGGCGTCCCTGCGGACCCTCGGGGCCATGGAACAGGACCGCCTCTGGGACATAGACGAGGAGTTCGATGATGCCCTGGCCCGGAACACCACTAAGTGAGCCGCTGGACTGGCCCGCCGCCATTGTATATAGTTATTTAGTGATAGGTTTCCTTTGTAGTTTATTTTTATTTGGAGTCGACGGACACTGCTCCACCTTTCGTATATAGTTCCATTTTAGATAGGTTTTTTGGTAGGTTTCATTTCTTCTCTTGGGATGATGGACCCTGAATACTTTGTACATAGTTGGACTTTGGATTTGGATATTTTTTTTACTATGAATATTTTTTCCCATGGAGCAATGGTTTTCTATTTCTTTTTTTCCCTTCATTTCCTTTTCATGGACTTGAACTTTGGAAGATATTTTTTTGGATTATCATTTATTGATTTTAATTTGAGAAGGGACAGCCAGCTTAATTTTGTTATTTTTTTACTTGTGTATTTTGGTTAATTTTGATTGCCATTGCTGTTGTTTTTAATACATTATTTGGACTTTTTCATTCTTCAATGTGTGGTTTCATCTCATTGTTTTCATGCATGTCATGATATGGGTTTTCAGGTTCACTTGCAACCATTGTGTGTGTGTGAGACACATGTGTTGATTTACATTGTTTCCATTGGAGTAGTATCATGGGCACATGTAATACTTGGTTGTGTCTTTGGGCTGTGGTGGCTGGCCATGAGGCACATGCTTGAGGATTGTCAGGGCCTGTGGGCAGGGGGACATGAGTGGGGGCCTGGTGGAGGCTGCCCCTGGTGGCTGGGGGGTGGGGGTGGTGGGAGACATGGGTGGGGGCCTGGTGGAGGGTGCCCCTGGATGCTGGGGGGTGGGGGTGGTGGGAGACATGAGTGGGGGCCTGGCGCAGGCTGCCCATGGTGGGTGGGGGGGGTGGGAGACATGGGTGGGGGCCTGGTGGAGGGTGCCCCTGCACTTCTGGAGGGTGGGGGTGGTTGGAGACATGAGTGGGGGCCTGGTGGAGGCTGCCCCTGGATGGTGGGGGTGGTGGGAGACATGAGTGGGGGCCTGGTGGAGGGTGCCCCTGCACTGCTGGGGGGTGGGGGTGGTGGAAGACATGAATTGGACATGAGTGGGGGCCTGGTGGGGGCTGCCCATGGTGGCTGGGGGGTGGGGATGGTGGTAGACATGGGTGGGAGCCTGGTGGAGGCTGCCCCTGCACTGCTGGGGGGTGGGGGTGGTGGGAGACATGAGTGGGGGCCTGGCGGAGGCTGCCCATGGTGGGTGGGGGGTGGGGGTGGTGGGAGACATGGGTGGGGGCCTGGTGGAGGCTGCCCCTGCACGGCTGGGGGGTGGGGGTGGTGGAAGACATGAGTGGGGGCCTGGTGGAGGGTGCCCCTGCACTGCTGGGGGGTGGGGGTGCAGGGGGACATGAGTGGGGGCCTGGTGGAGGGTGCCCCTGCACTGCTGGGGGGTGGGGGTGCAGGGGGACATGAGTGGGGGCCTGGTGGAGGCTGCCCCTGCACTGCTGGGGGGTGGGGGTGGTGGTAGACATGGGTGGGGGCCTGGTGGAGGGTGCCCATGGTGGCTGGGGGGTGGGGGTGATAGGGGACATGAGTGGGGGCCTGATGGAGGGTGCCCCATGACTGCTGGGGGGTGGGGGTGGTGGGGGACATGAGCAGGTGTGCAGGGTAGTCCCCTGTTTTGTGGGCTGTCTGCAGGGGCCATGGAGGGTGTACAGGGAACACCTGTGAGGACCCACCCAGCTTAATCGCGTGTGTAACTTCCCGCGCACCCCTGTAATACACGTACCCAGCCAAATCGCGTGTGATAATTCACGCGCACCCCTGTAATACACGTACCTGGCCAAATCGCGTGTGATAATTCCCGCGCACCCCTGTAATACACGTACCCAGCCAAATTGCGTGTAAAACTTCCCACGTACCCCTGTAATACACGTACCCAGCCAAATCGCGTGTGATAATTCCCGCGTACCCCTGTAATACACGTACCCTGGCTAATTGCGTGTAAAACCTCACGCGTACCCCTGTAATACACGTACCCTGGCCAATCGCGTGTAAAACTTCCCGCGTACCCCTGTAATACACGCACCCTGGCTAATCGCGTGTAAAACTTCCCACGTACCCCTGATATAAACGCTTTGCGTTCCTTGTTTGGCAGCCCTGTAAACTGGTCCAGGGTTAGCGCAACCCTTTGCGATGATTTAGCGATTTTGATGGCTTTTCCTTTCACGAGGGCGTTCTTGGGGGCGTTACTGGCGCTGCTGCAGGGTCACTGCGATACTCTGCGCCACGGCTGGTTTGGGAGCCTAAAATCCATGAATACGCTGTGCGCGGAAATCGGTTTTAGCGCACGCGCCTGGCACAGACAATCGCATGCGGACACTCTGCGCCAGCCGCTTGCGACACTTTTCTGCGAAATTCTATGAATTACCCTGAAAGTGTTTGAAAATGGCGCAATCTAAGTCACTGACGACTGATGTCAGACTCCTATGATTGCCAAAGCCCAAAGTGACCGACGGGAATGAAGTATCAACGAAAGCGGATGTAATGCTCCCTAACAGACCTTTTGAAACTGAGAATGTGGAGTTTATGCAAAGGAGAGAGAAAAAGAAAATCAACACTGTCCATGGTTATCAAATATCGGACGGAGATATACTGGCTTGCCCTTCGCAAGCAGGCCCTCCGGTGGGCACCCCAATGGGCTTTCTGGCTAAACCCGTAGAAATGAGCATACTTAAACACAGCTTAAAACAACTGCTATCATACACAAAGAAATGAACCTACCAAATCTTCCACTATACTCAAATATTATAAAAAGCAATATTCGGACTAAAAAGAAGCGATTTGATCATTCATCGCATATTGCACACAGCAGAAACAATGCTGACAATACCCATCATAAGGATCCTGTCAGTCAAAATATGGAGCCCGTGCAGCAAATGAACCCTGACAGTCACAATATAATAGAGAAAACAGGGCAAAGGTGGGGACCCTGCCGACGAAAGTACAATTGACCCAAATGGTATACGAAACTGAAATGGGTTCCCCAACTATGCATCCGTCAAATCTATCCCACTCCCCTCCCCTATTCTCTATCCGAATCGAGGCAAATCCTTTGCAAACACAACGAGCCTGTCTGAATCATCATTTGCAAAACCGACGCCTAGACCATCTTTTGGCCTAAGACAGTTACTGAACCCAGCATATGAAATAACATTATCAGCAATGAATAATAGACTATATAGCCTAACCAAACTGTTCGAAACACTTGGAAAAAAAAATACAAGAACGAATATGTGCAACAAATGACGTTGCAAGCAATATAGAGCCATTCAATAGCTTGATCTGAATATACGGAAATGTGGAAAATAAACTACATGAACAAAATTGTGCAATGAGGGAAATATTGGCCAAATGCGACCGATTACTGGCAAATGACACAGAAACAAACCATCCAAGAGCGGAGAAATACTTCGATACACATCTATGCACAAACAATTTAATGAGCAAACCGAGCACAAGTGCACAGCTTAATGCAAAGGAACAGGAGATGCCTATCGATGAATTAGCAGAGAATCAATCTAAGAAAATTGTGGAAATCGAATGTGCCGTGAGGCAATCGGTAACATTGAAGTAATTGAATCAACTCAAGAATCAGTATTCGATGTATTTACTCGACAAAAGCGTAAGAAAGAATCTACGAGAGGACAAACTAAGGCTAAAAAAAAGAAAATACAAAAAAATAGAAAGCTCAAAAACCACTACATTCGTAAATGCACTGACTATCGCGACTAGCTTTTGAAGTATCGAACTAGAAAAACACAGGAACAGATAAAATACAACTAAGAACACAAGACAAGTTGAGAAATCGTGCCTGTAACTTACCACCAACAATTATAAGTACCAATCAAGATGATTTGATAAACTAAGAGCTGATGAATCTCTCCACCTATTCAAACACCACTTTCCAACAAAACGATGAAGAGGAAATGGGAATCGAGGAAAGCGAAGACAAAAATGACAGAATCCAAGAACAAAATGACAAGAGTGGGGCCGATAAACCAGGAATAGATATCCTGAATAAAAAAGTTTGAAGCTTCCTAACCATAGAACAGAAAAGAATATGCTCTCAAGAAAACATGAATCCCATTCATGGCGCGAACAGCAATGGAAAGAAAATATCAACAAACAAAATGCATCAAAAGGAGCGAATTGACGATACATTCAGGGAAGAAATCCAATCAAAGAGACTTTGCTACTGGTGGCAAAATCAGGAATGAAAAGAAGATACTATCAAGCAAACAAGACTTACCCGACCAAAGACATGATGACCATAAAGGAAGATCCCATACAATGAAAGAAAGAATCGAACAGGACAATCCAATTCGAACAGACAATTTGATCATAACAGTGATGGATAGAAACCGGAATGACCCTTTCCTCAACAGAACCACGATATTGACGAGTTTCCAAACTATAGCAGAATTAAAACAATTTGAATCAAGAGAGATTGAAGCAATCTACATCAAGAACACTAAAAAAATGGACACTGCAACACTAAGTATTCCTTCACAAATTGTCAAAGAACGAATCTGGAGCGCCAAAGGGTCTTTAGCCAATCAGGGCTTTGACATAAGCATTAAAAAAACATATATTACTCTACAGGATTGAGATGAAAGATTGACACGAAATGAAAAAGAAAATGAAAGTAAGCAAACCTTTGACCAAGCTGTGTAGGAATGAGAGGAAACCCGAGACGTGAGGTATTTTGTGGGGATAACAGATCCACGCCTCGCACAACAACATTGTCATGGTTCAAAGAAGCCATAAAACGACCATTCCATCAAGATGTAGAGTCAAAATAGGGCAACTGCTGCTTTTTAAAGATGTTAGGGTGGAACACCAGGGGTTTCATGCACTTATTGAAAGAAAAGCCAAATGCCCACTAGGTAGCTACAATCTAATTCTTCTGCAGGAAACCTGGATCACGTCTCAACTCACCATTCCCAACTATGAAATATGCTGGAATCCAGCCATCAAGCAAGACAAAGGAAGACCAATGACTGACAGGATTACTAGCCGCTTTGCAGGTAGACTTTGTTGGTAAATTGACATCATGGCAAGCTCCACATCCTTGTATACAATTAATCAGAATAGAATTCTCTGCAAAAAGCACCCAGTAAATGCGCACATTGCAATTATACATTTATATTGGAATTCTGCCATAATATTGGACGATGATTTTCTAAAATATGTATCAATGATGGACACCATAGAAAATGAACTGCATCATTATACCACCATAATTGCGAGAGACCTAAACATAAGGAGTATCGCACTAGAAAACAACTTGCAATCACATAAGAGTAATAGATGGATGTCACTGATAGAGGAGAGAAATTTCACCATCGTTAACGGCACAATCCAAGGCGATAATAGCCCAAAATCTACATGGGAAAGAAACGGGTCAATGGCGCCAATCGACTACGTATTAATATCCTTGCAAGACTTAAACCGCATTCATGAGTTCAAAATCATCATTACAAAAGCTGACAGTGATCACAATATGATGGAAACCACTTGGAAGTATGAGTCAGATTCAGAAAATCAATTCTATACAAATGAACTATCACTAAATAATGGAAGAAACAGAATCAAGTGGTCAGCTGCTAAAATCGAGTTGCTATTAATCAAATTAATGGAGGAGATTGCAGACCAATCAAAAGAGAAACCACCATGCAAAAGCCTTCCATATAATGATTTCCTAGCAATGTTTCAAGAAAAAAATCAAAAGAACCAATCGACCTGAAATTATGCATAAACATACAAGCGACCCAACTATTCGATACTAAAAGCAAAGATGAAGAGAGCGAGATAAATCATTTGACAAACTATGGAAAACGAGAAAGAGTAAAACAGCTCAAATAAAATTGAATTATAAAAATTGCGTGAAACAATACAGTGCTGATGAGACCATAAGACAATGAAAAGATGATTAAAGCCCTGTCGACAAAATCAGTTGCACAAATTTGGCATTTATTGAAAAACGCTAATAACGGAAATCACTCTCTCTCTTACAAAACACAATAAGTGAAAAAGTATGGACAGGGTATTAAATTAAATTATTTGCTGACCATGTGAACACAAAGAAAATAACACACAAGAGCTAAAAATCGATCGCCCAGACATGATACAAATCAAAAAGCTAAACTCCTCTCGTGCACCAGGGCCTGATGGGCTATCCAATGCCATAATAAAAAGTCATTTGGAGCAATGGACTGAGGTTTTATATAACCTCTATCAAACTATTGCAAGCACTGGAAAAATTCCACCAACATGGCGACAATATATCCTTATGCCGATATTTAAAAAAGGAGAGCGAAATGACCCAGCAAACTATAGACCATTGGCCCTATTAGATTCTGCAGGTAAAATCTATGCTCGTCTACTAATAAGAGATATGCAAAAATGACGAAAAATATCAAAACAGATGGATCATCCTCAATCAGGATTTATTTTTGGCATAGGAATAGCCACCAACCTAATAATAATATCGGCATTAAAAGAGCAAGCGAAGAAATTAAAGCGACCACTATACTTAGCATTTGTTGACTTTAAACAAGCGTTGGCTCGATATCCCATCAAATAGTATGGGAAAAACTAAGAACAGCGGATTTCCCGAGGTATAGCTTAAATTTAATATGCCAATTTAACACCAACACATCTATTGGAATAAAGCTGGATCAAAAAGGTCTCCTGTCACAACCAATATAAGCGTATCGAGGATTAAAGCAAAAATGCATATTGGCATCCACGCTATTCAATTGTTACATCAATGATATCAATAAACATCTAACTATGCCTGACACATACCCTCCGAAAATAGATAAGCATCCGATAGCATGGCTTCTCTATGCAGATGATTTAGTGCTTGCAGACCAGACACCCCTTGGTCTACAAAGACAACTGCTTGCACTACAAAGGTATGCAAGTCAAAATAAAATGGAACTAAATGCCTTAAAAACAATTATCATGAAGATTCAGTGCGAGAATGGAACCTATAAATGTTCAGCGTTTAAATGGTTCACAGGAATTGTTCCACTAACGACAACAGAAGAATATAAATACTTGGGTGTTAACATTAACAACAATAAAATGGACACACCTTACAAACTGGAAATCAAATATAAAATGCAGTCACTATTCTCACAAGGTAAGATAATTCATGCCAAGTATGGCAAATTCTCCTACAATCCACTATTTATATATTACAAACAAAAAGTGGTGCCATCCGTGACATATGGAGCTCAATCCAAACTGCCCCAATACTAACCTGACTGGGACTATATTGAAGGCTTATATTGGAAATCATTGCTCCCTATACCCATCAGATTTCCAATTGCGATAATAAGATACAAACTGGGATTAGCATCACTGCAAGGAAGAGGTTGATAGAATAGACGGACGATCTACAGAAAATGCCTAATGCCAGATGAATACGCGAATACCAATCATCTCTGAAACATTAAGTAATAACTCCTTTAGATGTATAGACACCTGGATGGATCATTGTGAATGAATAATAGAAAATAAGAGCATTGATAATGATACATTATTAACGAATCGCGGGAGGATAGCTCAGCAGCAACATGCACGCCTTGGAAACAAGAAGACACGATGCAACACAGGTTCGATCCCCGGGTCCGCGCTTAGAAACCTCTGGGTATTTAGCGCATTATAAATATGCAACTAAGACATATTCCTGTAACATCGCCTCGATGCCCCCGGGCTGTGTGAGCGCATTAAAAAAAATGCAAAAATGAATCCTGACAGAACTGAAAGAAAGCTATGGGACCACAATTGGATCAGCACAATGTCGCAGTGCAGAGCGTACAGCTTATGCCTGACCTCCAACTTCCCTTTGAAATGTCGAGGTCAAACTCCAAGATACCTACAGAAATACCCAGATCCGAGGTATAGAGCTCAAATAATGAGACTAAGAGTCGATCTATGGCCAACCAGAGCGATCTTCGCTCGAAGAAATAAGAATACAGGTATGAATTTCAAATGCAGATTCTGTAAAGGAGAGGAGAGCATAGAAACTCTCCAACATTTATTGACAGAATGCAGGAGCCTAGATGATCTACTCAAGGAACACTATCACAGATATTTTAAAGAATACTGCAACATGAACCAGAAACAAATGTGGAACATAATTAATGCGGAGCACTTATCAATGAACATAGCCACAATAAGATTTTTAGGGAAAATGAATTTTACTTGAATGATACTTTTTTTTCCCGACAGTATAAAACCAAAAAAGGAAATATAACAATCATGAATTAGATTGTAATGCAAATGAGGCTCTATAACGTGTTTAAAATCAGACCGCTAAAGATCTAAATCGAAAACATGATATTTGTTAAAAGGGAAGAACTGAAAATGTATATGACAAAAGGAATGTATCAATTGTGAAAGGTTTATTTAAAACTGAAACACAATAAAATAAAGTATGCAATGTTTTTTCAGCTCCTGATTTGCATATTCTTAAACAGTAGTTTTATAGCCAAATTGATATTAAATTGTGAGATGACAATGTGAATTGGCTGCAACTTGTATCTGCATATCTTTGTGTCTGTGTAAATGGTGATTCTAGCACCAAAATTCACAGACTCTAAATAGTGAAAGAATTCAACAACCAAGTGCAATAAGCTTGGGTTTGTAGAACTAGTCTATTCTTCTACTTTCATTTGTTTTTTCTTGTCATTTTGTTTACTTTTTCAAAAGCAGGCCACCTCTATTAAAAAGGAATACTGCCACATACAGTGTTAGGTTGCACCAAAATACATCAAAACAACATGTAGCACTTTACAAACATAACAAAAACAAAAAACATATCTCACATAATATTGCACTTGGGTCTGATCCAATTCAGATTCTAAGATCATCCTGGCATGTTTATGTCCCCGTGTAAGTGTGGGACCAGCATCAAGGGAGCTCCAAATTATGGCAGTCTATCAATGATGACCTAAGAAAATAGAATTTAAATATTCTATGAGTACGGTGGCTATTACTGGTGGGTGTATGAAAAGTAAACCAAAAGTGACAAAATTAAATTACCCTTACCTCTTATTGGTATGAAATGGAGCCCAAAAGACAAAATCACTTTATGCATAATGGTGGGGAAGGGTAGATGAACTCCCATGACCCACCTGCTTTTGCAACAACCATCTTCGAGATCCCAGAAACTGCGCCCCTGTTAACTGCGGCAACCCGCATGGCCAAGATGGCGCCCTGCCGCGGGTGTCGCAACTGGTGAGGTGCTTCTCTGGTCCTACCGGAGGGAGCAACCAAGGCGCCCCAGTTGGCGGCGGGCACCCCCCACCCTGTGGGGGTGATGACCCAGTAAAATCAGTGGCCGTTCTCCGGCAGCCGGATTGAGCTTCGTGGCTCAACCTGGTGGTGTACGCTGGCTAACATGGAGCGGGCGTGTATGTTTGGAAGAGGTGGCCCGCTCCCGTTCATTGAAGAGGCTCCGCTGATCCTGGGGGATCGGTGGATGTGCCCACCCCACCGCCCCCCATCAATGGGATTCTGGAGCGGCCTGGGAGGGCTAAAGATTAGCTCCCTGACCCCTCCCCCTGCTCCTTCTACGCGGAGAGTGGTGTGCTCTGAACGCGAGGCAGAGGCGGATCAGATGCCTCGGAGAGAGGGAGAAAGGAAGCGTTCTGCCATGGGGAGATACCTCGCCTAGGGCCCCGCAAGTGGCTACAAATGTGATTAGGTTTCCTGCCCTCGGCCTCCAGATGATGAAAGCTTCAATGGGACCCATATTCCACCGTTTTGGGTCTCTGATCTTTCCCCAGCAGGTGGTAACATATACAAGCAGCACCACCCATGAACTGCAGATCTGGCACCTTGCATATGAGCGGAGGGCCCTAAATTCAACTGTGAGGCTGGCTGGCTGTGATCAGCATAACCCCATAGAAGGTCCTAAGAGTCAGAGATATTAGGCCACTTTGACTGCACATTTCTGTGAACACAGCAGGGTGGATATGGGGTGCAGTGCCACCTGCTGAGTGGCTTGGGGGGAACTCAGCAGCGTTGTCAGAGAGAGTCCAGGGGATGACTGGACCAAGAAGAAGCCTTTTGTGGCACTCTGTTTCAGTCACAGAGAGAGCCCTGGAGGTGGTGTTAGCTGGTGAGAAGCTTGACCCACTGCGGACACCAGTGGGACGCTAGTGTAGTGAAGCCATGCCGCATTATACAGGAATCAATGGCGTCTGGTGGTGGCAAATCAAGAGCTGCAACCTCAGTAAACGTTAAACAAATGCGGTCAGCACAGGAGGGGGCCGTCAAGAAACCTCATGAAGTCAGTGCTCCGATTCACGCACCGGCCTCACCGCTGCCGTTGGTTGGTGAACCCCCGGTTACGCCGTCCACTAAGTAAGATATTAAGGCAATGTTGGCAGAGCTGAAACAAGACCTTGCGCAACAAATCCAGGGGAAATTTGAAAAGCTTGCGGGAACGGCCGAGGACCTGCAGGCACGTACCACTGGGGCTGAATCCCGATTGGTGGAGCTGGAAGAATTGGCAGCGGAGCAGGCCTACGAGCAAGCGGTGATTTCGGAGCGAATGGAAACCCTAGAATAGCGACCCGAGGCAGTGGCCGTCAGGCAAGACGATGCTGAGAATCACTCAAGGCGCAATAATATCAGGATACGAGGCATTCCTAAACAGGTTCAGGATCCAGAGCTGCCTGCCTGTGTTGAAGCCCTGCTCCGCACCATACAAAAGTTCCCGGAGAGTGAGGAGTTGGTCTTGGACCAGACGCACGCATTCTACACTGCATTTCAGATAAACGCCTTGTGCCCGGATGTGCTCACAAGAGTGGAGCGGGTGATGAGAGAAACCCGGAAACAAGAACCGATCCACTTTAGATGCTTGGATCTTAAGCTGTTCCAGGGCTTTTCGCAAGCTACACTGTTTAGGCACATAAAACTGAATGTGGCGACGGCCTGGATGCGCGAGAGACATCCCATATAGTTGGGGTGCTTCCCATGTAAACTACTCTTCAAGGTAAAGGGAGCAAAATATGTGTTGACCAAGGAAGAAGAGCCGGCAGCCCTGATGCATGTGGACTACGTCAAGAAGGATGAGGGTCACGAAGATCGCATAGACTCATCTCAGACACTGGGAAGGAAGAGACCCCGACTTCGTGGTCCCCTTGGCAAATGCAAAAATAGGCTGAACTGACGGGATGAGCACCCGGACAGTGAGACCCGACGCAAGTGTCTGTCCCACTGAATCAAGGTTTTGTTTCCGTCTGCCCTGGTGGGGGGGGGAGAGAGGTGTGGGGAGTGTAAGGAACGCATGGTTGCAATAGTAAGACACACAAGTGACCACAGTTCAAGGGTGTTTATTGAACTTTAGCAAGGGTGTGATAATTGCCTATCTAAACCTAAATCTACAGATTGGAGCAAGCTATGACCATCAAAAAATAATAATGCAGTCCTAGTGGAGTTGTGTCGAATAAAAAGAGCCTATACTAAAAAACCTATTCACATGTGTCGGGATGCTCGACCGTGGGGCTACCTTACCCACGTTTTCAGCACAGGGTCAGGTGGATCACTCGAGTAAAGCACACACTCTGGCTTCTATGGCACAAGAATGCAGTTCAATTTCGACAGTTCAAGATATTCTGTGTCCAGGCCTTTTTACTACTTGACTCAGAGGATCTGCTGTACAAAACAATAAGTAAACTTTCTTTTCCTTTCACCTGTACTCCAGTAGGGTGTTCACCCTGTCTCACCCTTAGCCGGGCTCAGATCTCTTTATACCAAGATCAGAGAATTCTCTCTCGGGTGACTCGCGGTTCACCCCGGATGCCCCTCAGCCAGGCTCAGATCCAGCTCAATTAGTCTCCCTCAGCTGGGCTCGGACCAATGGCAGTGTACTTAAAACTATCGAAGACTTTCGAATGTGCACAGGGTTTAGCTTGACCCGTTACATGACCACTGTGCTTAATATTCCTTTTCTCACAATTCAGCATCAGTTGTATACCTAGCAGAGACTTTCGAATGATAGCCCACGTGGCGCCGGACCACTCTGTGTATGTATCTTTGCTTGGCCTCCCAAAGTTAAATTATTCTTGTTGGTTTTCCATTATGTTTGCGTCGCTCATCACAAACGCCTCACACACTGTTCTCTTTATACAAAGTTGCTGCTTGCAACTTTGGTTTGCAACACACCCTGGTTTGGTATCAGTCTTTCCGACTCACTGACTGTGCTGTTCTTTCTGACGCTGCTTGGATGTAGGAGCCAAGGACAGTATCACAGCGGCAATTGCTCCTCCCGCCTGGGTTTACCGATGCGGGAGAACCCTAGGTACCTCTGACACACTGTACAGGTTTGATTAGCCTTTGTTCCTGTTCTTCAGCTTCTTACTTTACAAGGTTCACAAAAGTAATGGTCAAGTTCGAGGGTACTTCCCTCCTTGCGACACTCTCTGGTCCCGCTGTCTTTCTCCTTGCATTAAACTGCCATCTTGGAACTGCTGTGTCGTGTGTTTTGACTCGCTCAGAGTGTGCTTGCCTGCTCCGCCTTTTATCTGTGTGGGGAAGTGTGATTGAAGTCAGGTGTGTGTAATGATCAGTAATCGCCTGACCTTGCCTGACCATGTGTTGGGACATGTCAGGTATACGGCTCTGGTGTTAGTCCGTTGTCCCTCACGGTGAACTGTCCGTGAGAAAGTGTTCATATCAGGAAAGGGGGGTGGGAGGGTGTTGAATCCCTCGGTATACTACCTGGTAGGATGAGGAAAAGGTGTTATATGGAAGGGGGTCACAGCGTCTCACCCTCTAGTGTCCCACTTCCACTCCCAGAAGGCCCCTCATCCAGGTTATCCTCCCGCACTGGTCCACCCCCAGGAACTGTATCCAATAGCAATGGTCGTGTCCTGGCCACCTGGATGACAGATCCCCGGGGACTAATGGGTGAGACACCTCCGGGTTTCTCACAGGAGCAGGATGAAAATTAATTCTAGGTAGCGTGGTGGGAAGATCTAAAGTTAAGTTTCATGATTTCGGATCTTGTGTTAAATGATGTATGGTGTGTGGGAAAGTTATCGGTGTAGCTGGGTGGGGAGTCCTAGGGTGCGGGGGGAGAGGAAGGTTCTGGTGGGGTGGGAGGTTCTGTGCGAGAGCGGCAAATGCTTCCATGTGGGAGCATCCTATGTACTGGTCCCGAAAGCCCCTTACAGGGTTGTTGTAATTTGCTAGGTTGATGAATTCAAGTTTGATACACACCGGTGCTCATGTGGAAACAGAATGGGAGGGGTGGGCTGATGGGTTTTGCTCCCCGCAGGTCCCAGGGTTCTCAGTGGCAGATTTAATTTGGGCCAACTCAATAAGGTAACGCCAATGCTGTGGGTGGGTGGGTACTGTAAGGAAGGCATGATATCAAACAGTGACGACAGACACAAGTGATCACAGTTCAAGGGTGTTTATTAAACTTCTTTGGGTTGGTTGAATGTCTATCTAACCCTAAATCTAAGGATGGGAGCAAGCTACAATCATCAAATAATAAATAACGCAGTCCCAGTGGGGTTTCTGTCAAAATAAAAGGGCCTATACTAATAAACCTATTGCCAATCCTTACTTCTAAATACAAATGTTGTGGGGATAACAATGTATGCAAAAGAAATGTGTTCAAGAAAGAATGTCAGGATAGTTGAGCAGTTAGCTTCCCTTTCCCACGTTTCCTGCACCGGACAAGGTGGCACATTCAAGCTTCGCACACACTCTAGCTTCTCTGCCACGAGGATACAGTTCAAAGCATAGATATCAGTGCCTTCTGTGCTAAAGTCTCTTTACCATTCCAAGTCTCTTTAATACAGAGGGCCTGGCGTAATAAACAAGCACTAAAGTTCCTTTCTTCTCAGGTTTGTCACATTCACAAGTTCTCAGGTTCACTATTCACCATGGGTCTCTCTCCTTGGTTTGGACCCCCTTTTGCACAATATTCGCAATTGGTCTCCCTCAATCGGGCTCGAACCACGGATCTCCTTCGTTCGGGCTCGGATCCCTTAACACAATGTTCACAATTGGTCTCCCTCGTTCGTGCTCCGACTTTCGATTGTGCGATGTATTTTGCTTAAACTGTCGGAGGGCCACTTCGATTCACTTCATTTCTCATTCTTATCTTTTACTTTTCACAGTTCATCACTTTTAGCCGGATGCCTTACAGAGACCTTCGATTGAGCACACCTGCGGTGCCGGACCACTCTGTCACAGGTGTTCCATCTTCTCTTGGTTCAAACATCCATCAGCAATTCAGCTTTCCTTGCATCTTTCATCACACGTGTTACAAATCTTCCTTCTTGCGCTCGTTATACAAGTTGCCACTTGCAACCTTGACTTCAACACAGATCGTTCTTGCATCGGTCTCCCCAACTCACTGGCTGTGTTAACCTTAATGGCGCTGCTTTAATCTTGGAGCCAAGGATGATACCACAGCGACTGCTGCTCTTCCCTGACTCGATCAGCCATGCAGAAGGGCTCTGGGTATCTTCTACACACAATGCAGGATTCTTCAGTCTTGTTTCCTGGACTTATGACTTCCGATCTGGCACGGAACGAAAATAGAGGAAGGAATCCAATACAAACTAAGTTTCAGAACTTAGGTTTGTCGCTGTGACAACTAATGAATAAACAGAACACCATAAGACACACTCAGCCTCTGCTCAATGAGAATAAATCAATGGACGAATGAAACAGACCCACCTTACCTACAAGAACCCTCAGGACACTCCGTTCAGCATCAAATAAGCAACTGGAAATGTCTAGGACTTGTTTTTGCAATGTAAATTCAACTGTAGATAAGGTATATAGCATGTATGATAATTGTTGCTGTTAAGAATTAACACACATATTGTTAAACAAACTATTGTAATTGTCCCTTGACAAAGCCTGAGTAAGGGTGAAACACTTGCACAGGCCTCCTAGCAGAGTTTTGTTGGCACCACTATACCATCACACATTGGCACTACTATACCATCACGCATGATGAGGAAATACTAAGTGCATAAATATGTTTTGGAAAACCTTAATAAATTAAATACTGTGAACAACCAAATACTTGCAGGTATTTTATTGATCGAGTAAACATTGGAGGATTAGCTGGACTAAGCGCACAGGCTCACATAGAACACCAAATCTGCTTGTCCAAACCGAGCTCAACTAATCCCCCAGATGGTGAAGCTATTTAATTCCTTTTAGACGACTGGGCGGGCGCCAGACAAGCCAAGCACAATGGGGAAATCCTGGACCTCACTTATTTTGAAACCAGGGAAAAACCGGGCTGAGTGCACGTCCTATAGGCCTATCGCACTACTTAACTGCGATGTGAAGATCTATACAAAAACATTGGCCAACAGACTAACAGAGATTTTGCCAAAGTTGATTAATGAGGACCAGACATGTTTTATATAAGGGCAGTCGGCCTCTGACAACATCAGATGGGCACTGAACCTGATCGTACTAAGCAGAACACGCTAGTGTTATCCCTGGACGCGACTAAGGTTTTTAACAGCTTGGCTTGTCCCTATCTGAGAGAGGTCCTGGGTAATTATGGATTTGGCCCTCAATTTACAATATATGCAGAATTCGCGCTTATCTTACCTTCCACGCCACAAAACTTCTAGTATCTTCCTTAATCTTCTCTCGACTATTTTATAGCTCTGTTCTCTTCTTTGGTCTTCCTTCCTTCCTCACGTCTGGCTCCCCTTAAATCAATCTATCATTCTTCCATCCGTTCTCTCTCTTCTTTCCCATTGGGACCCCATTGGGACTCCATCTCCTCATCCCTTACCTCACTAGGATGGCTTTCTTTTCACTCTCAACTCAAGTACAACTTCCTTTGTCTTGTCTTCAAATCTCTCTACGGTCTCGCCCCTACCTATCTTGCATTCCTCCTCGCCTTCTATTCTCCCTCTCGTACTCTTTGCTCTGCTGATCACTTTCAACTTACTGTGCCATGCCCCCCTTGTGCACAATCCCGCTTTTGATCCTTCCAACTTCTTGCTCCTCTTCACTGGAACCTTCTCCCTCTCTCGCACTGCTCCATTACTTCCTATTCCTCCTTCTGCTCTTCTTTAAAAATACGGCTGATTCTGAACATCGATTTACACTGCTCATTTTATGTATTACTACTGTTCTATGTAAATTTCTCTCTGTAAATTGTTCTTTGTTACTGAATGAATGTAAAACATTGATCTGCATTACTTATTTTATGTATCGCATATTGTTCTCTGTAAAACGCTTCGGTTAAAAACGCTATATAAACCTCAATAAATATAAATACAATTTTGCAAATGGGTGTTTGCCAGCTTTTTGGCTCCTTCCACACATGTAAGGGTAAACAAGGCATACACGAGTCCCATTACCGTTAAACAGGGTACCAGACAGGGATGCCCTCTGTCCCCATTGCTTGTCACTCTCGCCAAGGAGCCTCTCTCTCCATCAGTACGGGAGGACTGGGCATCTCCGGAATTATATCAGGCACTGACCAACACAAGATTGGTCTATATATGAGTTTTGGAGGTTATTAAGCAGTTTGAGACTTGCTCAGGATTGGATGTATACGAATTGTTCGAATCACAATTGACCTTTGCACAATTGACCGAATTGGAGTGCATGACGATGCACTCCAGCTCAGGCCCCCAACGGACACATTAGGAACACTGGACTTTATCGTGAGTAGTCAGTCACACACTTGCATCAACATTCTAACAGCTTTCCTCTATGGCCAGCAGGACAGGACACCATTCAGCAAGACATTAAATTGTGATAGTAAAAAAAAGTAGTCATTGTAAAATCCATACATTGAGTCGTTGCACCAACGTCTCACATCATCATTTTGCCATTCCACACAATTGCCACTTTTAGCAAATCAGGGGGCTAAGACACATGGGAAAGAAGTGCTTGCACAATACTGCATGGTTTCGTCAACTTGAAAAACAAGATTCAAATCTGTTTCCGAGATCCAGTCGACAAATACGTATACTATGTTTTGCTAAGATGCATCGAACATTAGTAGTGCCTGCCCAGGGACACACATACATCTTTCACACGGTTACTGACTAGTCCACTCACCCAGTTGTCCCATTAAGCACTCCCATTGCGATTAGGCTCTCGGTTGGATGCATTTGTGATGCAAATAATGTGTTAGTGTGTATCTGACTTGTTCCTATGTGCATCATAATATTTACAGTTATTTTTTCAAATATGTATGTGCCGTCAGACGTGTCCTTATCCGAGGCCTATGACGTTTCTGCAGCACGACCTCAACTATATTATAGGTGTTGGGGACAATTCTCTGTTGAGGATAATTTCCCAAACCTAGTGAGTCCCCCAGCAGCTTTGCTGGATTTATGGGGTTTCTTTTTTTCTCCTGCTAAGAGTGACTCTTTTTCTCCCACTCTTAGGCATGATTTGAGAATGTCCTTTTACTGTGAATGTGTTTTATGGGCTATAGGGTCATTTACTCCATAGGGCTTCATGTGTTTTTGATGTGTGTTACACAGCACCCTCAGTGCAGTAACACAGGAGTGTCATAGTGACCCCCAAACATAGACTCCATACCTTGGGACTGACTACTGTCTCCCAGGGCATGTAAAGTCACCATTGGCTTTACTAGTCTCAAATTGTGAACAGAACCAGTACAAACCATCATATTGTGGAAGTACTGGTAGGGGTAATTTGATTGCCCCTGGGTCTGTGTCCAAGGGGGCACTGCACTGTCCAGTCCCCCCTTGTCGAGTTTCTGGCTGGTGGCAGTGAGTGGATGTCACGCGAAAAATTCTGCTGGAATATTTCTTATGGGATTTTCCCATTGATTTTAAACGCACCTCTTTTTGGTGCAATGTTAAAGATACCGCCGGGTTATTTATTTAATATTAATTCCCCGGTTGGTTGTTTTTTTTTTGCCAGGACTCTGTTTTGTTCGCTCTGAAACTCTGACCCAAGTCGAGCACTTTTTCACTTTTTGGCGGGCTTCTGCACAGAAGCCCTCCAAATGGTGCCACTCTGTCTGGGGTCTACAGGATGTGTGGGAGGGCAATTAGGCACCCTGGACTGAGTTGCCTTGGCAACTCAAGTCACACTCTTGTGTGATTGGCCCAGTGGTGAGCCGCCCGGCTCACCACTTAGCATGTGTGAGTGACAGCTAGGCTGTTGAATGGGGGGGTTTCTGCATAAAAGTAGGGCTTTGGGGACTGGAACTTCAGAAGTCGCCACAGAACCTAAAGAATCCGAAGAGGGGATAAGCTGAGCCATCTACGACGACGACACCACCGGTGGAGCCCTGCTGTACGAACTCACCACTTCCCCGACGACAGAGGAGATATTCTTCCCTTTGAGCTGGTGGGACCAACCAGTTCGCCTTTTTCGCCTTCCTGGATGTCTTGTGGTCGAATCGCAAGTGCCAAGCACCCCGGCGGCCGGATCGCCACGCTTCACCACTGACCGCGAATAAAGGGTTGTACCTTTTAATCAGGAACTTCGCGGCTGGTTTCTTTTCTGGCAGTGCAACGACTTCCAGCTTTCTTCCTCGTTGAGATCCTCTCTTCCTCTGGTCGAAGCCACGACTTGCACCTGCTGCCAGGAACAACTGCCACCGCTGGATCTTTCTCACCATTTCAAGTACTGTGTCCCGCCTGGTCTCCCTTGCAACAGATTGTCCAAGGTGTCCCGTAAATCCTTGACATTCCAACTGGGTTGACCTCAGACCTGCTAACTTTGCCTTTCTGAACTACTCCAACCACTTTTGACTTTTCTGCAAAGACTTTGAGTGCATTTCCACTGTGTGATCTTGGGCACATTCCGCCTTGCTCTCTCTCCAAGAGTGGGCCTGGCCTATGAACGTTGGCTCTACAGTAGACCCTGCCTTTCTTGACTTGCTGTGGTTTCTTAAGTGTTAGTACTGTGTTATTTCCATAATCTGCCTTTTCAACGAATTATTGGATTGCCATCTAAGGTTATGCGCTCACCTCTGTTTTGCTAATAAGTGGTATCTTAACCTAGACTTGTCGAATAATTAACTAGGAAGGTGTATATACTTAAAGTGACTGTGTTTGAACTTGCTTGATATATTCGTGCCAGTGTTTTTAAATAAATAATTATATACTTTTAATACCAAAGCACTGGTCAGTGTTTGCTTGTTCTACTGTATTTTTAGCCCTACTGTGTATACTCTATATACTGCCTAACTCTTCTTGAGAGAAGTCTGACTGCTCAGCCACAGCTACCAGGTAAATCTGGGTGGTGCAGGCTGCTACCAGTTGGATGTACTGCTTACTCCTGTGGTCTTAAACTTTTTGCAGACTTTAAGACCACAGGAGTGGTTAGGGAACTGCACAGATTTCTGCCTAACAATAGGTATTTGAAGTATCACAGGCCTAGCTAGTATGGTAAAGCGTTTTTACTGAGAATATGTTTGTAACAAATGTAAAGTCTAGAATATTGTGAGGGGTGTAGGTGTGACAGGATTACTGAAACCAGGATGGGGGGTGGTCGTGATATGTAATTGAAACTACATTGGACTACATACAGTTACTTTTTGCATGACATAATACTAGTTTCCAATGTGGCGCATAGGAAGGAGGTGATCTTCCCAGCGTCGCACAATTTTCTTTTGCCAAATAAAGAAACTTGAATTCAAATGAAGCCCCCAAGGACCTCAACTTGACTATCCATCACTGGTAGAACAAATGTCTGGCATCATCTACACTGTGAGCCATGTGCAAGAAGAAACAGCGTGTTGTGTGGTACACGGATATTAAGATAACCTTCTTTGAATATATGATACAGCATTTATAACGCGCCTATACAGGTATATAAGTGTTTCAAGGCGCAACGCAGTAAGGGGGGGGGGGCAGAGGGAAGACCGAGACAACGATCCTACTAGGCCAAGTGTCATTCAGATCGCACAAGTGCAGGGGAAGGGTCAAAGTGCAGGGTGGGCAGTACATGGGATAAATAGAATAATAAACAATAGGAGAAGTGCGTCCAGCTGGTGGCAAGTGCAAGGGTAAGTGCAGACGTCAGGTGTCACGTGCTGGTGGGAGACTGTAGGGATACAGAAAACAGTCCCCAAGTGCTGGGGTTGCCATGGAGGAAGTGCAGGTGTCCAACTGGCGGGGGAGGGGACCTGGGCCCGAAGTTCAGCAGGGGAGAGGAGGGAAGAAAGCAGAAGCAAAGAGGAATGCATGACAGTTAAAACAATCGCGCAATTTGAAGGGCTGTTGGACCTTTCTGCTTTCAAAATGGATTGGCGCGTTATGCAACTCAAAGGAGATCTGCATGCACCTCACTTGATGTTGACTGACAACATTATTATTTAGGCCGATAGATATTAATACCTAGCGGTGGTGTTGCGGCCTTTCGAGCGTCTCTCGGCCGTCTCTCGGCTACCACGCTTGATGAGTCTTGGATCTGTCTGTCCTTTCGAGAGGAGGAGCAAAATTCGCTCTCCTACTGCTAGGTTTTAGGAGTGGTCTTCTCACTCCTGGTTGCTGTTCGCTCACGTTCATTGGTTAGTACTCTCTTGTTTCTGATATATTAAACTATTAAGAATGCTTTGGGAAGATATATTTATGCAGGATTTTAAAAAGCGAGACGTCGTCTAGGCAGGACAGTGTATGGACCGCATTTTGCAATGTTTAGTACGCGGGTACTTTATTAAAATGTGCACTGGCAAAGTTTATTTGAAGGACTGAAAAATGTGCTGCGAGTGAAAATCGCTCACGTTTAATTCGACTGGAATGATTTCAACGAAAATACTGTAGTTCGCTTTGTTGCTTGAATATGCAGCATTCTTTCCAGAATTAGCCAAATACAGGCATTAATTTATTGGAAGACAAAGGGATTTTTCAGAGCAGTTTTGGCAGGCATTGCCAAGGAATCCAAGGGTTATTCTTCATTGATCACTGAACAGTGAACCACTTGTGCTCGGCTGAATTACTCGAATGCTCTTGAACTTTTCACATAAATACAAGCACGCAACAGTCCCTGCTTTAGCGACTTAAATAAAGTTAAATTTAGGAAGGAGAATGAGGGGGCATTCATTAACTAATTAGTCTGGTCACCAACATGAGATTTGTTTGAGTTCAGTTTAGAGACCCGCAAGGAACACGAAGATGTAGGTGTATTTAGCATGGTTTAATATTACCTTTAGTAAAAACCTTTCTTCGATTTGCATCATTGTTTGGAAAACACACATACTCTCCCATAATCATTTACTTAGGTTTATTGTAATGTCTTTAAAATCTTCCCAAATGCTTGTAAAACTAATACTGGCGTGTTGCTTTTTTAGAATTAAATGTATATTCTATACTGTGGCGATAAAGGCCACTTAGGTGGGTCATTCCAGCTAGCAAATGGCCCACGTGAAGACCGTTATTATAGCCATGATCTGTAGGGGGAGATATCAGGAGGAATGAAAAGAAAGAAACACAAGTATGAAGGGTCACGTATAGAGTGCCAGCCTTCGCGGTGCGACAGGTTGGCTCTGGACGAGGAGAGTGTCATGATGGCCATGTAGGGAGCCACCTTCGCTTTCTGCAGTGCCAGTGGGCAACAGCATGACAAGCACAGGCTGCAAGGCACCTGCAGTTGGACATAGAGCGTGGAGCAGCGACAAGAGGTAAGTGGGGAAATGGCGGCTGGAGGTGTTGCGCCATTCAGCAAGATGGAAATGTGGGATGCATTCAGAGCCAGCTGATTGGCTAAGCTACACTACCAGAGTGCGACAGAATAATGTACTACCAATTTATCATTTCGCTGCTAGTTAAGGGACACAACCACAGGCTGAATTCCTCATATAGGAGTAGAACTATGAGGTGACTTAAATTCTCTCCAGGGGTAAATTATTCTATAGAATAGAAACTATAATGGCAATTCTTTTGAAGTAGTCTCTAGCGATCTTGAAGTTAAACTGGATTGGGGAAGTGCACCATTCGCCAATCCAGTTGTCTAATTATGAGCTCGATTGGAGAACGGCACCAGAAGTTGTCTCTTATGAGTTTTCCTTCCTTCTCGAAAGTATTACCTGACATCATAACTATATAATTATCATATTCATTTAGGTGTGATATCGCAAATGGATGAGTATGGTAATATGTGTTTAGTTTATGCAGATATTTGCTCAGCACATTGATTTAATTTCAAGCACCTGCACTTACCCCAGTTACATTGTCGTGAACAGAATCTGCTTTGTGCATTTTCTTGGCAACTTTACTTAATTATGTTTTATTTTCACTGTCATCAAGACTCAGTGTGTGCGCAGTCAGTGCCATGGAAATCTCTCACTAATGGCTGACTCTGACTCCATTCTTTTCTGTTAATGAAATTGAAGAGCAGGCCCAGTACTGCTGCATGAGTGGCGTTGGTTGTGTTCATCCATTTTCATGAACTTATTAAAGGGATTGGATTGTGCTGCCCAAGCCAGCACACTTCCCCAGCCAGTTATCCAGAAGAGTGCAGGTGCTGCTTTAAAACACCCAGCAGAAGGGCTGGCAGGCGTGGTGCGTGCCATTATGTGCAAGTGTGCCCATGTACTTGTGGGGCAGGGCAATGAAAAGGCATAGTGCATGGCTGAGCTATGTTGTCCAGCAAGAGAGTGTGACGATGCTCAAGCCCGTTCCATGGTGCAGACTTGGTAAGTGTGAGATCCCTTAGCACTTCTAGCAGCTTGTGGGTACTGCATAAAAAGGACACACTAAACAGGTCATAGAATACAGAGTGAACTCTCTCTGGCTCCAGCTTGACTGAATCACACTGCAGTTTAAAACATGCAACATTTGATTGTGACTAAGTTGGTAACATTGAAAGAAACAAGTGCTTGACATTTGAAAGATCCCATTGGCAATGTGTGAGTTTGCTTCGCCTACACAAGAAGAAGCTTGTGCAATATATTTTGAACTCCATTGTAAAAGTGTGAAATCCTGTTTCACATCCAGCGTCGAATCTGACAAACTACGTACGTCAGCTCACCATGTTACTGAAAAAACAGACTTTATATGCCAGTGAATTCTAGTAGTCCAGACAAGAGGGGGATGCTTTGATGTTGCTCGGTGATGTCGGGAATTGATTTGCCCTCTGGAGCTTGGGTGGTGTTGGTCATCCTGCTGCTGCATTCATTACTGTAACTTGTGTTACGTGACAAAACATTCATACTGGGCCAAATCACCACTATATTTTCAGGGTGCTGATGCTTGTGTGGAGGTGGAACGGGGTGAAAAGGGATAGGAGTATAGTGGTAGGCAAAAGAGGAAAAGGATACAACAAAGCAGGATTCATCCAGAGGCAGGCTAAAGGTAGAGGGATGCTGCATGTTCTAGTTTGGGTACATGTTGATCTACCCAAAATCGATTGAGGATCCGTAGTGCAGAACAATTCAGAGGGTGCATGCAAAGTTGTCTTTAAGTGGAGGAAGTATTTTCTTCAAGGCAGTAATGAGAAAGATGCATAAGTAATACTAATTCATCTTGGTCCCTTGTATGGCTAAACTCCTAATTGAAGTGTCCCTGCTAACGTCCGGGAACGGGAGGACCACGTTGAAGACACCACCTCAATGCAGACAATCCCTTTTCACATCCTGCTGGAAAAAAAGCGAAAATGACCCCAATTCCTACTGAATGTTGTACTGTTTTAACCTGTGCAGTGAAAGTTTCTTTTTATAGCTTAGCTCTGCAAATCATCCAGAAATCGCTGTACACAGTGTGCTGATATTTTGAACTTCTATCCCATCCTCACATAACTAAAATTGCACTACAGGGACATACTATATTTATTATAATTCATTATCTCACCATGAATATGTGGAAGTGATAGGAGGTCAATAAAGCGATAAATGCCACTTTTGGGCGGGCAGGGGTGTGAAAGTGTGTTTGCGGTGTCAAGGTGAGAGACTCAGCCCTGGTCACCGGCACTAAGATGATGGCCATGGGAGAGGTACAGAGGGGCTGGCATTGAACATAGGGGCTACTTGCATATTCTGCCTGCGTTGCCAGCTTCCTGTTTGGCCAGCACCTCTGCCATGGGTGTTAATATAATCAAAGAGCAAAGACATCTGGAGACTTAAGTATAATGCATAGTTTATGCAGTAGGTCTGTAGATGTACAGACTGGATGGAACTATTGATTGCTACTTTACATAAGCATCCAGGTAGCTTTATGTACTCCTTATGTAATAGGGACAACAAAGCTTGAGACTAAGCAGAACGGATGGCGAAGCAGGCAGAGAATTTCGCAAAATAGGTGGAAAAGTGTAGTTGGCGGATATCTCTCACGTTCTGGATAACTAGGTTAGAGCAACAGATTGATGAGATGTAACATTAAAGAGATTGGGATCAGCTGATGGGTTAAGCACCAGTCAGTTGCACACAGACACACACGTAATTAGCAGGTCACAGAACTAGGGGTTCCTTCAAAAGCATTTGGCTGTGATATAATGTACATTTTGAAATGTTTTCTCTCATGCTTGTCAATAGGATGCACTTCACCCTACACAATTATATATAGTTGCCATGGAGATTTAGATACACTATACACTAACCTAAACTAAACTTTACTGAAAACATAGAGATCATGCATTGTTATATAGTAGAAATACTGTATTCATGCATGATGTAACAACTTTCTTTTAGGAATAGAAATGCAGGACTACTTTTAAAACCATTTTTTAAAAAAAGGTAATGCATAGTGGTCCCTGCAAAACAGAATATCGCTGTATTTAGTTATTTTAAAAGTATCTCACTGATTTCTGCTGGTTTGCAATTATTTGAAAAATAGACAATATTTCCTGGCTAACACTTCCACACACTTTTAAGAGTGAAGGAGATAATTTCTGCTAGACTCTCCATTAGCTCCTTTGACCTTGTTACAAACAAAGGAAGGAGTGAGTGGCAAGCCCTGAAGTCAAGAGAACAATGCAGGGCGAGTTATGTTTATTGAGGACAGGCTCTGGTAATTGCTAGATGTGCTACGTAAGTGTCAAAGTAATTTCCAACCCTACAGAATAACATCGCAAATTGCAATGCGATACTGCTTATTTTATTTTTTTGTATGCCTACTTAGATGGAAGGTTTATCTTTGACAGTTTTGAGTATTAAACCCATTACATCAGACTGAGTGCACAGGGTGGCATTTCAGTGAGTGACTTGGTATGCACCTTTCTCCCAATCAAACTCTGTTTCTAGAATGTGCAATGGTTTCTCCACATCAGTCATTCCTTAAACCTGGGGTAATACCGCTAAGAGCTTTGCACACCAGTGTGACATTTGCGCTGACCAGTTCACTGGCACCTCGTACTTCAAACTCAACCATCGTGGCCTTCCCATTGGCCAGAAAACGTTATGGGTTCTGGTGTTAGTTGTGAGCAGGAAGTGTATGTGGAAGAAAGGCGTCCCACTAACTCGAACACATCTATAATTTCACATGAATAACTTGTTCGCTTATATGCAGTGCCCATTTGCCCACAACTCCCTACAAATTGTATTTCCTACCAACATTTTTTACCTTGCTGTTCCTCGTACAGTGCAACTGAGGAGGCTCGAGTGACTGGCCTGGAACTTTCACTTACCAGACATCCCAATTCACTACTCAGTCACATATGCACCCTGCACAAGGGCTAGTCAGTATCTGATTTCTCAGGGCTCAGAGCCCCTCAATGTGCCCCTGAGCTTGGCAGGAGCATAGTGTATTTTGACCGCTCCAGATGCTAGTTCTCCACAGCCAACGTTCAGCAGGAATTCCATATTAGCTGTTGTGGACAGGCCCGATTGTGTACATCTTAACAAATCTTGAGTAATTGCTCCTTCAGGGCGTTTTTGATCCTCTGCACAAATGAAGTTCAACTCTAGAGCTTCTCCAGCTGAGGTGCCATTTCAGATGAGATAAGTCCGCAGCTCATTACTGTGTTCAGAAAACATTTCATACTCAGTACGCTTTGGCCCGTGCTTTGAAACCACTTGTTGGTATTAAGCGTGCTATAAAAGAACAATTATAATTACGCCAATGTTTGCATCCATATTTGTCATTTAGACCTCGATAAAAGTCCAGTTGCCTTTTCTAAAGAACCCAAACGGGTACTAAGGGACGGACCCCTGTGAACATTACAAACTTCAAGGGCGGTATTTGCATCATTCCATACCCGATTCCCCTGTATCTTGCTTACTTCTTGAAGACCGGCAGTAACTTTCTGTTGAGACAGTTGTATTGCTGCGCCTATGGATCAGTTGGTAAATTGTGAAGTGACCTGAAAGGCAGACAAAGGTAATGAAAAGGGGATTGTTCCTAGCAAGATATTCACAATAGTATACTGACACAGACCTCTCTAGTTTAGCTGCTTTAGCATACCACAACCAAAGACTGTATTTAAGTTTCTAAATTTGATGAGGTGCATAACGAGAGACAGACAATTGGATAACTGAACAAGATAAGTCATGTAGTCCATACTTGTGAAGACCCCACAACCCAGGCCTATCTGTAAAACTAATAGAAGATTTGTGTACAGTTGCGCAATATCAGAATTAAGATCAGACTCTTTTCAATTTTATCATGTAAAGTGATCTTTTGAATATATACTTTATATGAATTATGGCTGTGAAGTCTTGAAGAAGTTTATTTAGACTCCATTAGGAAACATGTGTTGGCTAGTTTTTTTCTGTATTGTGGAATATATGTATTTGGTTTTGTGAAATATATGCATTTGAAAAGCTTCGGTTGTTCAAACATGACTATGGAGTTAAGAGCTCAGTAGAATTATTTAGTTAGGAAAGGTTTCTTCCAATGGAATATCATTTCAAAAGGCACGAAAGGTGAATAAAATAAGTGCATTTGCCAGAAAAATACATTACCTATAATTCTGTGAAGTGTTAAGTAAAACAATCAAAAAAGGAGCGCAAAAGGGTTGAAGAGCTTTTCAAAAATTGATTTAGGTAGAAAGCCTTTGCAGGTAGGGCCATTGTTTCAACCTATGCTGCTTCTGTTCAGAATAGGAAGGACATTTGTAACAGAGTGTTTATTTAGACTAGTAAACGTGCAGGACAAGATTAGGGGTGTGTGTGTGTTTTTAAGGCTTGTGGATCTGCTTAGATCACATGCTATGCATAGACCAACATCCAGTGGTAGCCGCAGAGTATTACATTTATTTTGGCCGTGGACGCGTATTTCGACTTATGTTCTCTGGAACCCGAGGACTTTCCTGAGTTACTCGCGGTGTTGGAAACTAACTTTGGCATCTGTGGCGAACGCGATGGCCTAGAGGACAGGGATTTTTCGGACCTTCCCTTCGACACTATGTGTGGCTCATCGGTCAATGGCGCTGTCTGCTATGGGGGTGTGTTTAGTGTGGCATGCAATGAGAGTGCCTGAGCCGCTGGGTGTCGTCTCCATAGCAAAACCGCCGGCCTGCCTGTTGGTGTCGGGTGGTTGCATACGGGAGTCCATCCGGCCCTCGCTGTCACTTGACGCTGATACTGCCATCGCTGGAGGCTTCCTCGACGTCCATGGCGGCTTCGGCCTGCATGGCGTGGTGGGCCCAGCGTTTAGTTTTCCAGTCCTTCAAAGTTTTTGGCCTAAACAGTCTGCAGGACTTGCACTGTTTTTCGTAATGATCACTACAGAGGCAAAAGTTACACACACTGTGTGAATCCTTCCAGGACAGAATTTAAATGGTGTGTTTTCCATTTTATGGAAAGATGGCAGTCTTGCGGAATAAAAGGAAGTATAGGGGGGATATGCCTTCTCTAAATGAGATGGATTATGACCTCCCACCACTCTCCCTACTGTGCAGAGCCTAGGCCTGTTGGGGCCTATGTAGGCCACAGACAAGGTTCGTCGATGAATGGTCTTGTCCTCGAAAGCCATCGCCAGAGTACGGTAGTCGAAAGGACAGACTTTAAACTTTGTATAAGTAATGGGGTTAGCCAGAAGAAGGAACTCTGCAACTTGCGTCAGACTATGTCGGCGGAAAGAAACAATCTGAGGGACTTCAACGCATGTAGGTCCATGGGTGTAGTGGACGTCACACTAGGCATAGTATTACTGGCACACACTGTCGATGTCCCTTTTCGAGTTTCGAAAACAAAAAATGAAATACTCTGCAGCTACCACTAGATGTCGGGCTTTGCATAGCATGCGAATCTAAGCAGATACAAGCATTATAAATACGATTACGATGAGTAATGTATCCCATATATTTTTAAGTGATTTTTAGTTAAACTGTTTAGTTTAATGTACACTAATTTACAGATTTCAATTCCACGTGAGTTGCTTGGCTCAACATAATTGATGTACACAAATATGCATATATTCTCCAGCATGGGGTCTAGCATGGATTTACATGCTCATGAATATTCCCTGTCGTCAGACTGGGAATCCTCAGTAAAAAGAAAAACTGTTTCCCTTTCACTTACAAACTTTATTTCTCCTTTAAACCAATCACTGTCCTCTGGGTCATACTGCCCCCATGCAATGACAGCCATGACCCTAAGCCCCTCCTCAGGCAGCCATCTTCAGATTTATTACACACTCTTCAGTGTTGGGATTCTTCGAGTTTGCTCTGCAAGCTACTTGTATGTTTTTTTGATGGAAAAAGGTTCTATTTTTGTTCCAAAAGAGCCTGTATGCTCTTTTCTCCATCTGCTGCCAGCGGGGACCCGTTGTCTGTGAATTTCAGCACCCCTCACAGGTAAAGATCATCAAAGTTGCCAGAAGGCCATCGGGCCTACTTCACGCCCTCCGACCATGACGTAGGAGAAGGAAGGAAGGTCCCTCTTCAAGCCCTGCACCAAGTGCGGGCTACAGAACTTGTTTGTGGAAGACAAGCACCTACAATGCTTCAACTGCCTGCACCCGGACCATAAGGAGGTGGAGTGCGAGATATGCCTGGGGTTCTCCAAGAAGACGACGAAGGACATGCACAGTAGACTGGTGGCGTGGCTTAACGCTAAGGCCTCTGCCCCGTGCACAGTTATGCCTCACCCAGGACCGGCCGGTCCGAGGAGCAGTCTTCTAATTCCTTTGAGGGTGCTTCATCTCTAGGGGCCCAAGACAAGGCCAATAACTGCAAGTCCGAGTCCACCGGGGTCGCTGCGGAAGAGGATCTCCAGGTGGATAGGGTACGATCAACATCACCCTCCGCCTCCATTGCCCGCCTTCAATTGAGCGCTTCCTCAAAAAGGAAATTTCCCTCGGCTAAACTGCGGGAGAAATCGGAGAGGCCACGAACAGAGGAGAGGAATAAGACCGAACTGCCCAAGCAGGCCCAATCAGCGCAGGCTAAGACTTTGTCGACTATGGAGTTGCTGGCAGCTGCTCTAACAAGGGCAAAGGGAGCTGACCCTGTGAAGGTAGCCCCCACAACACAGAAAGTTGCCCCGTAGGCGCAACAGCACCGCAGTGACTTTGGCAAAGTCTGCTGGCACGCCAGAAGGGGGAAACAAGCTCAGGCCCCGGTTCAAGCCCCACAGGAGGAAAAAGGGCATGGCAAGGAGGCCCCAAAACAGCCCTCCCAGGCTGTGGCACAAGCCATGGAGGTGTCGTCCACAGATGACGAGGACCAGGAATTCTTGCACACGGTCCACAAGGACGTGGAAGAGGAGGACAACGGAGGCGATGGTGACAACGACGCAGGTGCCTAGTTTTCCGATCCCTTAGGCTCTGCTGAAAGATGCGTCTCTGGACATTCTGTCGACCCTTCACACCTTGGTGTCAGAGATCCAGAAGAGGATGCCACCGGGCCCGGTTTCTGTGGTCCCGCAGGCCCCAGTTCAGCCTCCAATTAAGAAAAAGAAGCATCATCCGATGCCCCCATTTCAGCCTCCACATCCGGCCCCCTCTCCTCCAGCAGACCCAGACACGGGTATGGCGAAGGACACGACCACGGACGATGACGATGATATCACAGCGGGCAGTGAGTCTCTGCATTTGGATGCTCCACCTAGGGTGTCCCCACCGGAATAGGTGGGGTCGTTCCATTCCATGATCGCCAGAGCCTCTGAGCTTTTACAGCTTGTGCCCGAAGAAACCAGGACGGAGGGTTTCTTGTACCAGAGGCGCGTGTCCAGGAGGAAGACTATCATGGGCGGTGCCCCTTGTGTACGACGTGTGGGATAAGGGCCTGGCCCTCATTTAGCACATTTGCATGGCTCCAGCCAAACGGGAAAGACTGGACAAGAAGTATTGTGTGCTGCACTCCACACCAAAGTGCCTGAGGTTAAAACCATCGCCGAATTCTGTGGTTTCAGCGGCCATGAGAAAACTGTCGGCTAACCGGTCCTCGTCGTCTTCGGTCTCTTCGGACAGCGGATGGGCAGGAAGGTGATTTACACTGCGATGTCTACGATCAAGGCAGCCAAAACACTGGCGATCTTAGCCAGGTACGACAGGGAGCTGTGGTACAAGCGTGGCCCTATTCTGGAGTTCCTCCCAGATAAGAGGATGGAGGCAATAGCTCTTTTCCAAGAGAGGGAAGTTGCGTCTGATCACACCATTACAGTGGCGTTGGACGTCGCAGACGCGGGTTTCCGGCAGATGGTGAACAGTCTCTGCCTTCATCAACAAGGCTGGATGAAGGCCACAAATTTCCGACAGGAAATCCAGACGAAGCTGTTGGACATGCCCATCGACTGAGAGAACTTGTTTGGGAAGGTCGTCAACGAGTCCCTCCAGGCCATTGAGGTGGAAACTGAAACGTCTCGTTACTTGGGCACTCTTCAGCAGCAGCAGAGGTTCGTCAGTGAGTGGAGAAAGATCACCACCGACAGATGGGTGCTGGATGCTGTCGCCCAGGGACACACCCTGGAGTTCCAGCGCAGGAGTCTGCGGATCCCTCCTGTTACCCGTCAAGAGCAGCACATTAGTCTGTTCCTGGAAGCGGTACGGGCGATGCTGCGGAAAGGGGCGGTAAAGCTAGTTCCCCAACAGCTGCGGGGCTCATGAATCTATTCCAGATAGTTTCTCGTCAGAAAGAAGACCTGCGACGTCTCAGCAAATACTTAAAAAGTTCAGGATGGTCCCTTTGGAGCACGTGGTCGGCCAACTGGAGGAAGGAGACTTCCTGACATTGCTGGACCTGAAGGACGCCTATTTCCATGTTCCCATTCACAAGCGACATCAAAGGTTTGTGTTTTGTAGTGCAGGGCCAGCACTACCAATTCAAGGCCCTACTTTTCAGATTAAAGTCGGCCCCCAGAGTGTTCAGGAAGTGCCTGGCACCAGTGGCGGCAATCTACATCTAAGGGTATACAAGTATACCCGTGCCTCGACGACTGGCTCATCCGGGACCACTCGCGAGATTTGGCCGTTTGACACACGGAGGCGACCGTCCAGCTACTGACTGATCTGGGATTCTTCATCAACTATCCAAAGTCCTGCTTGACACCATCGCAGAATGCGCTGGTCCTAGGAGCCAGACTCAGTACGGTGTCCTGGCTGGCGTCACCCTTGGAGGAGAGGGTAGCGGCCATTCAAGGGAAGGGTCATTGGCTGTTGTCGATGAAGACCACCACAGCGCGAACCATCGAGTCGTTGCTCAGCGTGATGTCGTCCTACATCTACCTCATCCGGCTTTGCAGGTTACAAATGCGACCTCTTCAGGAGTTCCTGGACGCTCGCTGGATACAGGTGTCCGGAAGCTTTGCGGACAAGATCCAGCTCGACAAGGAGTTCCATCGGGCGATAGGGTGTTGGGGCGTCGGCTCGAACATCGCCCGGGGCTTCAAAACCCTCCATACCAGTAGACTGTTACCACAGACGCTTCCCTGGAAGGCTGGGGAGCCCACACCGAACGTCTGCACGCCAGAGGCCTGTGGCTGCCGGAGGAGAATGATCTCCATATCAACATCCTGGAGCTACGTGCACTGTTCTGGGCCCTCAAGTAGTTCCTTCCGTCTCTGAAGGGCAAGGTGGTTAGGATCTTCACGGACAACACCACCACAATGTTCTACATCAGGAAACAGGGGGGCACTCGATCCCCAGCGCTCTCCAAGGAAGCGCAGGACTTATGGCGCTGGGCCGTCAGACAAGAGATGTTCCTCTCCTCTTCACCTAGCGGGAGTCAAGAATACCATTGCAGACTCCCTCCGCTGGGAGTTGTGCTCCTTCCATGAGTGGGAACCTCGGCAGGACCAGGTGGACTGCATCTTCGTCAAGTGGGGCAGGCTACAGATAGATCTGTTTGCGACGGCGATGAACTCCAAATGGCAGAAGTTTGCCAGCAGATTCCACCAACAGCGGCGCATGGGGGACGGATTCACCTTCCCGTGGGAAGCCTTTTCCTGTACCAGTTTCCTCCATTGTGTGAGATACCTGAAGGTGTCTCTCTAGCTAGTCCCCAGGGATCTTTCATCCAGGTGGCCAGGACACTGCCATCGCTATTGGATCCAGTTCCTGGAGGTGGACCAGTGAGGGAGGATCACCTGGATGTGGGTCCCTCAGGGAGGGGGAGTGGGACATCGACGGGTGAGACACGGTTTCCCCCCTTCCTTTGACACCTTTTCCCTGTTCTCTCACGTAAGACATTCAAAACCACGACCCCCCAACCCTCTTTTCCGACACGAACACTTTTGCACAACCCAAAGAACATCAGACTAACACCAGAGCCATTTACCTGACATGTCCCCATACAAGGGTCAGGCAAAGTCAGGCAATTCACTGAAGCACACACACCTGACGCCCCTTTTCCTTCCCCACAAGGATAAAAGGTGGAGCCTGAGAGCACAGTACGATCACGGCAGACAGCACAACGAGATGGCTAAGCAGGCGCGGCTGTTCAATAGAAGGAGAAAGGCGGCAGGAGTTGAGGGGGTGGCGAAGAGAGAAGTGACCTTGCCCTGTTCGTACCAGACCAGCGGAACCTTCGAACAATAGCACAAGTGTCTTGCAGCAGATGTCAACGGCACGTGGGGCAAGCCTATGCCGATAAGCAGGAGCGAGGGAAGCTCCTGCGATTGTGGTACCAGCCTTCCGATGAAGAAGAGAAGACAAAGGGTTCATCACAGCCAGTGAGTCGAAGGGGAAACAATAAGAACTGGGCTGTGTTGAGTGAGAAACACAAAGTGGCAAGTTTTTAACCAAGTTCAATGTACTATGAAAGAACTGTATAGAGTGTAAAAGAGGAGGCCAGCTGCAGAGGGAAACCGGCACCACATGGGTGCTAACTCCAAGAGACTCTGGTCGATCCCCATGTGAGCGAAACTACAAATTCCAGAAGGTCGTAAGAGGGCCAGCGAAATAGGTCAAAGTGGTCATTCAGAGTGTCAAGCAAAATCCCTGTACAATCGAAAGACTCATCTACAAGCAGTGTGTAAGAAAGGGAGGTGAATCCCGCAAGCAACAGTGAATGTAAAGTTGGCAAGAATGAACCCGATGAAGGGATGCTGACGGGAGGGCTGAAGTCATCATCCAAGTACTAAAAGTCAAGAAAGGTCAGCGCCCAGAAGAGGAGGACCCAGGGGTGAGCCATTATCACCCTAAAGGAACTTTCATTTTGTTAATGAACTTTTTTGTTTTTGTTGTTGTACTTTCAAAGGAAATGAGTCTTGTCCTGAGAACTGCCATCGGAACTGTCGTCTCGTGCTGGAGAAGCCCGAGACGGTGCTGTGCTCCAAGCTCCCATCTTATCCAGTGTCCAAAACGTGGGGGAAGGGAGACCCAGGCTACTGCATCCTGACATATTATTTGAGAACACTACTTTCTTTTCTTGAGAAATATCTTACACCCTTTTTTGTATTAGTTCTGAGATTTGGCATTAGGTTTCTTAGTATAGGCCCTTTTATTTTGACACGTCACTAGGACAACCTTATTTTCATTTGATGGTTGACACTGGCTCCCATCTTAGATTTAGGTCTAGATTAGGTGTTTTTCCAACCTGCATACAGCATTCATTGTTCAATAAACACCCCTGAACTGTGATTGCTTGTGTCTGTCTTACTTGTTGCCACCATGAGTTCCTCACAATTGCCACTCCTGCTACGAGTCATCAACACACTCAAACAGTGCCAATGCAGGATGATACTCATCGCCCCACTGTGGCCGAGACAGATTTGGTATCGGTCCTTATCAGTCTGTCGGCATCACCCCTGGTCAATCTGCCGGTAGTTCTGGATCTTCTCACCAGAGGAGGCGGTGCAATCCTGCATCACGACCGAGGATCGCTGAACCTGAGGGCTTGGCTCCTGCAGCCCTAGAGTTTGGTGGATATGGGTTGCCTGCAGAGTGCAGAGAGATCCTAGACAAGCCAGGGCGTTGTCGTCTTGGAAGTGCTAGTGTCAAAAGTGGAAGCGTTTCGCTATGTGGTCCGGTCGCAGAAGATTATCCCACTGAGGCTCACAGCCCTGCAAATTCTTCTATACTTGCTCTCCTTGGTCAAGGCCGGCCTGGCACACGCTTCTATCAAGGTGCATCTGGCAGCTATCTCCCGCAACACCAGTTCTCCAGGAAGACCTTCACTGTGGTCTCACCGACTCATCAAGGAATTCCTCAAAGGACTTTTTAGATATTTCCCGCCATGTGATCTCAGCTTGGTTCTGACGAGGCTCATGGGGGGGGGCCTTCGAGCCGTTGCATCAGGCCCCTCGAAAGTTACTCTCATGGAAAAGAAGATCCAGGCCCTATCCTGCAAGCAACCATACCTGACTTTGCACGAATCGAGGGTGGTGCTGCGGACACACCCCTCTTACATGGCAAAGGTTCCGTCGGAATTCCACCTCAACAAGCCTTTGATGTTACCTGTTTTTTTCCCAAAACCTTTGTCTCCGGCTGAAAGGGCCTAGCACTCGCTGGACGTTGCTTGTTCCTTGAAGTTCTACGTGACGCGCACCAAAGGTTTTCAGAAGACTTCAAAACTGTTCGTGAACTTTTGTCCTGTGAACCATGGGAGACCTTGTCCAAGGCTTCCATTTCAAGGTGGCTTTCTGGCTGCCTCATGCATTGTCATCGGTTGGCGAACCGACCGCTGCCCGGTCGTCCGAGAGCCTACTCCACCAGAGTGATCGCTGCAATGACGGCGTTCCTGTCTGGTGTGCCCATACTAGTATTGTCCCACTGTCTCGCTTTTCTCCTTTCTCTCTCTCTCTCCCTCTTCCTTCCTTCCCCTCTTCCCCTCTTCTTCATCCTAGTATGTAAATTGTCCTACTTACTGTTTTAATGGTTTGATTCATACATATTATTTGCTTCTCCTGTTTCATGTTCGATCTATTCTGTTATACTGTAAAGCGCTTAAAACGCTATATAAATAAAATAAATACAAATGTAAATACAATTCTCCAGCATGGGTCTGGCATGGATTCACATGCTCATGAATATTCCCCGTCGTCAGGCTGGGAATCCTCGGTAAAGAAAAAACCAGTATCAGTTTCGTTTCTGATCTGTCTTTCGTAGTAATAACCAATCACTGGTCTCTGCGTCATACTGACCACAGCCAATGACTGCCCTCTACCTAAGCACCGCCTCTGGCAGCCATCTTCAGATTTTTACCGCACGTTCATGTGTTGGGATCCTCGTGCTATTGCTCTCGAGCGTTAGTGCTATTTTTCGCGCTTTTTCACAAAAAACTTCGATTCTTTCGGTCAAAAGAGCCTCAAGCTCCACCGATCCTACATCCGATCAACGGGGACCCGTGTCGGATTCATCTGTGCCCCTCAAGGGTGAAGATTTCGTCGAGCTACGCTTCGGAGGACTCCAGAAGCTTCTCAGGCCCGGTCTCGGAGATGGCCCAGGAGAAGGGAAGCTCGACGCCCGGAAAGCTGTTCAGGGTCTGCCCTGGATGCCAGCTGCAGAACGTCTTCAAGGAGGACGAACACTCTTTCTGCCTTTACTGCCTTCATGAGGACAAGACGCACGTGGAGAAGGACTGTGCGTTTTGCGGCAACATGTCGGAACGGACCATGAAGGACCGCCATCAACGTCTCGCCAACTGGCTGGAGGGTAAGAGCCCGTCTGGCGAGAAGAAGAAGAAATCCGAGCGGTCTTCTAAGACCTTTGAGGGCGCCCCGGCGACGGGGGCCCAACATAAGGCCAAGCACCGCGAGTCCGCTGGCACCGGGAGCGCCGAACGGTCGGGCTCTACGGGCGCCAGGCAGGGCGCACCCTCCCCGGCACCATCAACCACGAGCCAACGCTCTGGGTCGGGTAAGAGGAAGGCCGAGCACCCGGCGAAGCTCCTGGAGAGGCCCCGGTCGAGCTCTAAGGCAGAGGAGGAGCGTGGCAGTGCCCCCTCCCTCAAGGATAAGGCGGTGAGCGCACCTAAGGTGGTGAAGGCCTTGATCCATCCGACCAAGCCCTCTATCGAAACGGTCGCGGCGGCCCTGGCTCAGCCTGTGGTGGCTACACCAGTGGTGGCGACCTCAGGGCCCAGAATCTCCCTGCCTCCTCGGAGGGAGTCTTCCTTTGTGCCCATCGATAGGACCCCCGTGAAACCCTCCGTGGGGAAGAAGGGGGGGCAGGGCGTCGTCGTAGATTCGGCCTCAACCTCAGAAGAGGAGCTGATCGAGGTCTTAAGCCACGGCCTAGGCGTGGAAGAAGGCCAGCCCGTCGGAATGGACCCCGACGCAGGTGACGACGACGACATCGTCGAGGATACCGACGGGGCCCCTGCTCGCCCGTCGGATTCCCCTCTGCCAGCGCCGCAAGACAACTCGGCGGCCATTTTGTTGGCCATACAGTCCTTATGCTCCGAGATAAGGACGAGGCTACCGTTACCGACGGAGGAACCTCTCCCGTCGGGGGATCCAGAACCGGGACCTTCTGGTGTTCCCCCTACCAAGAAAAGAAGGATCCATCCACCACCTCCTTTTCAACCGTCGCGCCCCGTCCAGCCCTCCTCCCCGTCCACCCGAGGGGATGATACGGGGACTGACACGGCAGCGACGGGTACGGACGACGAGGCATACGACGAGGATTTTCCGTCGTCGCCTCCCACCAGGGCTTCTCCGCCCGACGAGATCGGATCTTTCCACTCCATGATCTCCAGGGCTTCCGAGCTTTTCCAACTCTGCCCTGAGGAGAAGAAAAAGGAAGGCTTCCTTTATCAGCGGCGCGAGGCCAAGAGGAAGACGGTCCTCGCAGTGCCTCTGTTGGACGACATTTGGGATGAGGGCCTTTCCCTCCTCAAGAACCCTTCCACGACGCCAGCTAGAAGAGACCGGTACGAGAAAAAGTACCGGGTCCCGGACACGGCCCCCCTATGCCTCCGGGCGCAGCCTACCCCAGACTCCGTCGTCTCCGCGGCAGCCAGGAAGAAAGCGGGGGGGGGGTGCGGCCTCCACATCGACTTCCCCGCCGGACGGCGAGGGAAAGAAATTGGATGCTATGGGACGTAGAGTCATCTCGTCGGCAGCGACGACGATTAAAGCGGCCAACGCCTTGGCTATCGTGGCCCGCTACGACAGGGAGCTCTGGTACAAGATAGCTCCCCTGCTGGATTTTCTGCCGGACGACAAGAGGGCGGAGGCCCTTGAGATCCTGCAGGAAGGTGAGGTGGCGTCGGACCACGCCATCACCGTGGCGACGGACATCGCCGACACTGGGTTCCGCCAGCTGGGCAACGGCGTTTGCCTTCGACGTCGTGGATGGCTCAAAGCTACGGACTTTCGGCAGGACGTCCAGACCAGAGTCCTGGACATGCCCTTCGACGGGAACAACCTGTTTGGGAAGACAGTGGACGATTCCCTTCAGGCCATCAAGGCGGATACTGAGACGGCCAGGGCCCTTGGAGTCCTGCAGCAACGACGAACGCCCTTTCGGAGCGGCGGAGGCAAGGGCGCCTCCAAAGGTTCCGGCGGCGGTTTCGCTTCCTACCGTCAAGCGGCCCGCTCGTCGTCGCAAGAGGCCTACAGAGGACGAGGCAAGTCTAGCGGACCCCGCCGTCGTCGCCAAGGAGGTCAAGGCGGCAAGGCCGCGTCCAAGCAGGATTGAACCGGCCGTGGGGTCGGGCCCCCACCGAAGCACCCCGGTGGGAGGCCGGCTGGCGGGCTTAGTCAGCGTGTGGGAGTCCATCTCCACCGACCGTTGGGTGCTGGACGCCCTGGCCCGGGGCCACGCGCTCGAGTTTCAAAGAAGGTGCCCGCGCGTCCCCCCCGTGGCCAGGAAAGAACTTCACGTCCCTCAACTTCTCCTGGAGGTAAAGGCGATGCTCAGAAAGGGCGCCATCGAACTCGTCCCAAAGAGGCTTCGGGGCTCCGGAGTCTACTCGCGATACTTCCTCGTGAAGAAGAAGACGGGATGATGGCGCCCCATCCTAGACCTGCGACGTCTGAACAAGTTCATCAAGGCGCAGAAGTTCCGGATGGTCAGCCTCCAGCACGTCCTGGGTCAGCTGGAGGAAGGAGACTTCCTATCGTCGTTGGATTTGGAGGATGCCTACTTCCACATTCCCATCCTAAAGGGGCACCGAAACTACGGTCGGCACCCAGGGTATTCACCAAGTGCCTCGCACCGGTGGCGGCGCAGCTGCGCCGCGAGGGGATTCACGTCTACCCCTACCTGGACGACTGGCTCATCCGCGCCAAGATGAGGGAGCTCGCCGTGGTCCACACGGCAAGGACCGTCCAACTCCTCACGGACCTGGGATTCTCCGTGAACTACGCCAAATCCCACCTGGTGCCCGCGCAAGTCGCACTGTTTCTGGGAGCGAGGCTCGACACAGTGTCCCTTCTGGCCTCCCCGTCGGAGGAGAGGACCAGGACCATCTTGGGCAAGGTGCAAAGGATGTTGGTGGCCGACGCGGCCAAGGTGAGGTCCATCAAGTCCCTCCTCGGGATGATGTCTTCCTGCATCTACCTCATTCCCATGTGCAGGCTCCGGATGCGCCCGTTGCAAGAATTCCTGGATGCGCGCTGGATCCAGACGACGGGCAGCTTCGAGGAAAGGATCAAGCTCGACGAGAGTTTCCGACGAGCGATACGGTGGTGGGGCACCCGCGCGCATCTGACGGCGGGCATGGACTTCCAGACCCCAGCCCACCAGGAGACTGTGACCACGGATGCCTCCCTGGAAGGGTGGGGAGCGCACACTGAAAATCTGCACGCAAGAGGACTCTGGCTCCCGACGGAGAAGTCCCTGCATATCAATGTCCTGGAGCTCCGTGCAGTGTTTTGGGCCCTCAGGTCCTTCCTTCCGTCCCTCAAGGGCAAGGTGGTGAGGATCTTCACCGACAACACCACCACCATGTTTTACATCAGGAAACAGGGCGGAACCAGGTCCCCAGCGCTGTCCAAGGAGGCGCAGGACCTGTGGCATTGGGCCGTCGCCCAAGGGATTTTTCTGGTGCCGTTTCATCTGGCAGGGATAAAAAACACCATCGCCGACTCACTCAGCAGGGAGCTGCGCTCGTGCCACGAGTGGGAACTACGGCAGGATCTGGTGGATCGCCTCTTCCGACGGTGGGGAACCCCAGATCGACCTGTTCGCGACGGCGACGAACACCAAGTGCCGGAGGTTCGCCAGCAGGTTTCCCCAGACGAGGAGCATGGGCGATGCTTTCTCGTTCCCCTGGGAGGGCCTGTTCCTCTACGCGTTCCCTCCCTTGCCTCTGCTAATCCGGCTCGTCAACCAGCTCAAGAGGTCACGGTGCAGGATGATCCTCGTCGCACCTGCGTGGCCGAGGCAGATATGGTTCCCGGACCTTCTGGACTTGTCAGCGTCCCCGCCGATCAAGCTGCCGGCGGACGCGGATCTACTCTCCAGGGAAGGAGGCGCCATCCTCCACCACGACCCGAAGTCGCTGAACTTGCAGGCCTGGCTCCTGCAGCGCTAGAGTTTGGAGGATACGACATACCGGCCGATTGCAGAGAGGTTCTTGCAAAGGCCAGGGCGTCCTCGACTCTTAAATGCTACGGACACAAATGGAAGAGGTTCTCTGTCTGGTGCCACGCACAGAAGATTAACCCTCTACGGATTACGGCTCCCCAAGTACTGCCGTACCTGCTGACGCTGGCCAAAGCTGGTCTGGCACACGCGTCCATCAAGATTCATCTTGCTGCGATCTCCCGATACACCAGAACCACGGGGCGGACGTCCTTGTGGTCTCATCGTCTGGTGAAGGAGTTCATGAAGGGACTGTTCAGATCGTTCCCGCCGGTGAAGGCTCCGGCCCCGGCGTGGGAGCTCAACGTGGTGCTGACCAAGCTCATGGGACCTCCGTTCGAGCCTCTGCACTCGGCCCCGTTGAAGTTTCTGTCGTGGAAAACAGCTTTTCTTGTGGCCATCACCTCCGCACAACGAGTGGGAGAGATCCAGGCCCTTTCCTGCAAGGCCCCGTACTTGACTTTCCACGACACGAGGGTAGTGCTCAGGACGCACCCCTCCTTCATGCCCAAGGTACCGTCGGACTTCCATCTCAACGAACCCTTGGTGTTGCCTGTGTTCTTCCCGTCGCCTTCGTCGCCGGCTGAGAGGACTTTGCACTCGCTGGATGTGGCTAGAGCGCTGAAGTTCTACGTAGACCGCACGAAGTGTTTTCGGAAGACGTCACAACTCTTTGTGAACTTTGGACCTGTCAATCAGGGGAAGGCTCTCTCGAAGGCTTCCATTTCCAGATGGCTCTCCGGCTGTATCATGTACTGTCACCGGTTGGCAAACCGACCGCTGCCTGGCCGTCCGAGAGCCCATTCCACCAGAGCGATCGCAGCTACCACGGCGTTCCTATCTGGTGTGCCCCTGCTGGACATATGCAGGGCTGCTACGTGGAGGTCGACGCACACCTTCACGAAATTCTACTGCGTCGACCGGGATTCCAGGGAGGAGTCCAGGGTCGGCCAAGCAGTGCTGCGCAACCTGTTCGCCTGAGGTGAGCCTGGTGAGGAGGTAAGATGCTTAATGTTGAGTTGATGTGATGCTTAATGTTGAGCCTTTGCCACCTCCCGTGGTTGTGCATGTGTGTACTGCTATGTATTCTTTATTCATGAGCATGTGAATCCATGCCAGACCCCATGCTGGAGAAGGAACAAGTTACTTACCTGTAACTGTTGTTCTCCAGCATGGGTCTGGCATGGATTCACATGCGAACCCTCCCGCCTACCCCTCTGCGGCTCTTCACTTGGTCATACTGCCACTTCACGTGCTTCCAAATCTGAAGATGGCTGCCAGAGGCGGTGCTTAGGTAGAGGGCAGTCATTGGCTGTGGTCAGTATGACGCAGAGACCAGTGATTGGTTATTACTACGAAAGACAGATCAGAAACGAAACTGATACTGGTTTTTTCTTTACCGAGGATTCCCAGCCTGACGACGGGGAATATTCATGAGCATGTGAATCCATGCCAGACCCATGCTGGAGAACAACAGTTACAGGTAAGTAACTTGTTCCATATATGGAGATCCATGCACACCTTCATGAGGTTCTACTGGGTCGACAGGGATTCCAGGGAGGAGTCCAGAGTCGACCAACCAGTGCTACACAACCGGTTCACTTGAGGTGAATCTGTTCCGGAGCTAAGAGTTAATTGTTTCTGTTGAGCCGTCACCTCCCGTGGTTGTGCAATGTTGTACTGCCATGTATTCGTTATTCATGAGCATGTGAATCCATGCCAGACCCCATGCTGGAGAAGGAACAAGTTACTTACCTGTAACTATTGTTCTCCAGCAAATGTCTGGCATGGATTTACATGCAAACCCTCCCTCCGACCCCTCTGCGGCTCTTCTTGGTTATACTGCCACTTTAGGTGCTTACCAAATCTGAAGATGGCTGCCAGAGGAGGGACTTACGGAGAGGGCTGTCGTTGGATGGGGGCAGTATGACCCAGAGGACAGTGATTGGTTTAAAGGAGAAATACAGTTTGTAAGTGAAAGTGAAACTGTTTTTTCTTTTACCGAGGATTACCAGCCGGACAACTGGGAATATTCATGAGCATGTGAATCCATGCCAGACCCATGTGGGAGAAGAATAGTTACAGGTAAGTAACTAACTTGTTCCATATTTCCTAAATCCATAGGCCTCTTGGTCATAAGCCACTTGGTACTTTGTGTTCAATTCTTAGTTTTGTATACAGAAATGAAGAATTATCTTTACTACTTGAATCCACAGACCTCTTGGTCATATATCACTGTTCTTTGGCAATACTCATAGACCACCTTGGTCAAAATTCGTTATGTATGGGGGTTCTTTTTAGCAGCCAGCAGTAATGTCTGCTTAGCCTGTGAACTCTGCAGAACGGCAAGAACATTGGCTGAAAAGGTGTAGAAATCGGCGATGCAGTGGATGTGGCTGCACGGTCTAACAGATGAGACTGTGAGGCACACTCGCTCCGAAGGTCAAACTCCTGGTGGCCCTAGAACCTGAGCTAGGGCCGGCGGAAGGCACTGATGTTACCTTCACTGCATGGCAATGATACACTGCCTGCCTTAACTACCAACAGAGGCGGCGTTGATCCGAGACCCGGAGTGAATGTGGCTGCACCATAGCTGTGAGCCATACTGCCGAGGCCCGGTGATCTCTGCTACAGATCTCATCTGCTCCCCACTTGGGTTGAGTGCCTCGGCCCGTGGGTAAGCGGTGCTACGATCCGCCTGCAGGGCGAGCCACGGCTCTGGAGTCCTGAGCGCAAAGGGGGCAGCGCATCGCCGGCTGAGGGGGAAGGGCTGGTGGTGCCCAGATGCCATGAGACCTGCCGACGGAGTGGAGCGGGGGGTGCCATCTCCCCCTCCCAGACCAAACCGCACTGCCGGGGGACTGGGCCTGCGGTCCGAAACAGAATCCAAGTGAGGGACAGGCACTCCAGCGCTGTCCCATGCCACCCCCTGTTGGGAGGTCTGCACATCCTGGCGTGCGGGACTTGGATACCAACAGCCCATTAACCCACAGGGGGGTAATAATACACAACATGCTAAAGGGTTAAGGTAGGGAGCACCTTCCCCACCCTCTGGTTTAGCAGACTTGGCCAAATAACCCTGCACAGGCCCCTACTAATAAAGGGGAGTCCCACAGGTTTAGGGGGGCCCGGCAAGGCCACACCATCCGGCCACACTGCCTGCATCCACGCTGGGGTACCTCAGTACTGGCGCGTGCCACTGGTGATCAGGAAATACCTCTTTCTGGGACAGTTCATATTGCATCCCTAGGACTCACAATCTCACCCTGAGGAGACTGGGCCCACGCTCTATGCGCCTACGCTGCACCCACGCGGATAAGGGCAATCCCCCATACTGGCATCAACTCTTGGGGCTGAGTTTATGTCTTAGCGCTCATGTGACCATAGTAGGGCACGCCTCTCCTGCGCCGCGCTGTCTGGCCCCTGTGGTGACCAGGGGGGCTATTTAATCCCTCCTAAAACAAGCCTAACATCCTGGATTTCCACTGCAGCAGCGGACTTGACATACTGGGTGGCCCCCTCTGTTCCACCCTGCTGCAGTATCAGAGCGGTCGTAATACATGCACTATCCCTCGTGGTGAGTCCTTGAGGGTATTGTAACCACAACACTATAGGCCCTGGGGCGGGGTCTCGGTGCTGCGCCCCTTGTTCCCTGGACCCACCGGCTTGAGAGGGGAGCACTGACCACTGGGTAGAAGGCCTTCTATGTCACGCACTATGCCCTGTGGACCTGGAGATGGGGGAAAGATATAAGCGACTAGAACCAGGAGGAGGGACATTTGGTGGCATCCAGTTAGTGCACTGCGGAACACGCAGAGATTCATCCCGGCTCTTATGACACAGCCTCAGTGGTCCTGCGGCAGCAGCTCCCGTCAACTACAGAGGGCTTGGTATATAGGTGTAGTGGATCACATCCCCCAACCAGGGCTCTCCCCCCACAATACCAGCATGCGAGCCTAAGAGGGCGGAAATAAAAAAAAAAGGCCTGAACACTAGCCATGACCAAAGGTGCCAGAGGTAGGAAGAAATCTGGTGCCATGGATACATTTACAAGGTCTTTGCCTAGAACTGAACAGGGGAAACCCGCCCGGGCCCAAGGGGAGCCTCCCATACCGAACCCTGCCCCGCCTCCGCCCTTGATCTAACCAACATGATGGAGGCTATGGCGAAGGGCTTGGTGGCCGTTCATGAAAAACTTGATGATATCACTACAAACGTGGCATCAATGAGATCCCAATTGGCCCATGAGGGAGCCCGGATTATGGAGGCTGAGACCAGAATAGGGGTCAACGAGGACAGCCTGCATGCCCTTCAAGATGCTGTGGCCACCCACACCAGAGATATGAAGTACGTTAAGAATAAGTGTGATGACCTTGAGTCCCGCTCACGAAGAAATAACATCCGGATAGTCGGGGTCCCCGAAGACGCACTTACTGGAAAAATGGAACTGGCCACTGATAACCTATTTAAAGACCTCCTGGGGAGCCCAGACCTCTCCCCCTTCTTTGCTGTGGAACGTGCCCAACGCGCTCTGGCCCCCCGGTCCAAACCAGGTGACTTTGCCAGGCCCATAATTGCAAAGATTTTAAGCTATCGTGACAGATATCACCTTCTCCGACTAGCTCGAGGGAAAAAAAGGAAATGAGGCTCAGATCTCAGACCGTCCAAATCTTTCCAGATTTTTCCACCACTGTGCAGCAAGAACAATGCTAATTCATCGGGATGAGGAAGATGCTCAGGGAGAGAAATATCCAAAATGCTATGCTGTTCCTGGCACGTCTAAAGCTCAACTTCCGGGGCAAGCTCTACTTCACTGTCCTGAGCGAAGCAGTGAAATTTATAGAAGCACAGATACCTGTGGACAACCCAGCTGTCGACCCGGCTGAAGAAAATCAACCTGACTGAGAATGCTTGGTTCGTATGCCCTGAAGTGAGCTCCAAGATCCCTGACTTAATATGAGCTGATAGCAGTGATTTTATATAACAACCACCTTTCCATTCTACATAGATGCTATGAGTGCAATAAGGGTTATGTTAGCCCCTGATCCCAGGGGAGTTGGAGGGGGGGGGGTAGAGGCACTGCTAGGTTGGGGTTGGCAGTCGGGGTAGAGGGGGCGCGGAAGTGCTATCAAGAAGAGCCATGGAGGAAGTTTAAGAGCCGGTTGTGCGGAGCACGAGGGAGAAAATCGCAAAACAATTGGCAGTTTTGTACTCCGGGGATGTCTTTACAATACATAATACATTGGTCTAATACACCACATCTGGTACACGTGAATATGATGCATCGAGTATGGCACAGCAGTTAAAGAGCTGGAATGTCCGGGGGCTTGGTGACTTTAAGACGCGCAAGATTTTGTCTTATGCAGAGCAACATAAAGCAAACCTGCTGTTCACATCCTTCTCTTCCCAATCTAGGGGGGGGGGGGTCATGACTCTGGTACATAAGAACCTAAGATTTGTAGAGAAAAGGGTGCACATAGACCGCAAAGCGAGATATGTGGTGATCCATTGCATGCTAGAAGGTACTGAAGTGATCCGTGTCACACATACTGTCCAAATATTGACTCCCCCAAGTTTTTTGGCGGTCTGGACAGATTACTATCCGTATACGTTGGTGTATCTGTGATCTGGGGGTGGGGGGGATATGAACTTGATTCTACATCGTTCACTCGACAGAACTAACCCTACACCCAGACCCCCACCCTAGACCCGCTCGCCGGCTGCCCTCTATCATACATTCGCTGGACCTCAGTGACCAAGGTGTATCTTGCACCCACAGACAAGGGATTTTACTTTCTATTCCTCTGTGCATGATATGTCATCGTGAATAGATATGTTCCTAATTTCCGGCTCACTGATGGGGGAAGTAACGGAAATAGATATCAGACCCTGTACACTATCCGACCATTCCCCGATGTCTTTCACGATACAGATGGGGGGCAGGCACAACAGTGCACTTGGAGGTTCAAATCAGCTACACTGGAGGACATAGTGTTCCGGGCAGACATTAAAGCAGACATTGATAACTTCTTCGCTTGCAATGAAGCGGGAGGCACCTCCCATGGAGTCAGATGTCAGGCCTTTGAAGTATATATCGGAGGCATGCCAATATCCAGGGAAGTGGGCGTGCTTAAGTGTATACTTAGGGACCTAGAGAAATCTGAAATGACCCTTAAGAAGCTCGAAATAGAACACTCCCACTCCCCCAAACACTATTGCAAATACGGTCGGAACTCGAGACATTCGAAGCACACGCGAAGTGCGCTCTTTCACCCGTCCAATAGCGGCCAGGAAATATGGGGAAGGAGACTGGCCTGGGAGAACGCTAGCCAGACTGGTACAGTTGGAAAGAGGGTGAGCCCGGGTAGACTCCATTCTTAATTCAGAGGGTGAGGTTAAGTGGACAGATGCTGAGGTGGTGGGGGTGTTCCGAGATTTCTATAACAACCTATATACAGGCCACACATGCACTATTGGAGGGCATACCGCTGTCACGCCTTAACTCCCAAACCAGGGTGGCGCTAGACAACACCATTACGCTAGAAGAAATCATGCAGGTTATCTCCAACTTGCCCAAGGGGAAGGCTCCCGGATCAGACGGCCTGACTGCCGAGTTTTATCTGGAATATGTGGCAGTATTAGCCACTATCCTCCTTTATGTTTGGGAGGAGTCTGAGAGTCACTGCTCAGCGGGAGGCTGTGTGATCATAGTACTCCTCAAACAAAGACCAGCCCATTAATCAATGCGGCTACTATAGGCCCCTTTTACTTATGAACTGCGATACCAAAATATTCACCATAGTACTGGCTAACCTCCTACTCCCCGCTGATGCCGCACTTGATTCACCCCGACCAAACCGGGTTAATCCCTGGTATATCTACATCACTAAATATTAGGAGACTATTTAATGTCATGGCTAGGATGGACCCCCAAGCACAGGCAGTGGCGCTAACTATTGATGCGCAAAAAGCCTTCGATATGGTGTCATGGGAATTCTTGTGGGTGGTTCTGAAAAAAATGGGGATAGGCACGAATATGATACGATACATCAAATTATTATGTACACAACAAGCAGCAATAGTGTTTGTCAACTCCTGTTTGTCCGAGCAATTCCAACTGGGCAGAGGTACCCGCCAGGGCTGCCCCCTCTCTCCCATTTTGTTTGCTCTAGCCATCGAGCCCCTGGTGGACTATATCAGAGAGCGCCACAGACAACGTTCAATCCGACTGATGGGCCCGCTGGAGACACTATCTCTGTACGCGGATGACGTGTTACTATATGTCGGAGACCCTCACATAAATCTAGATCCCATACTACAGGATATTGAACACATAAGGTAATTTTCCGGTTTTACAACTAACCTTTCCAAATCTGATATATTTCCACCCACGGATTGCACCCACGAATATCAGGGACCTTTTCCTCTGCGGTGGGCACCTCACCATATCAAGTACCTGAGGGATATGATATCAAGGGCAGGTTCCACGTTACTAAGGGACAACTACGATGCTGCCGCTGCGGTAGTTGAAAAGAAACTGCACAGATGGCAATCACTCCCGCTCACCACTCTAGCCAAACTTTCCCTAATGAAAATGGCACTATCACCCAAACTCCTGTATATTTTCTCTAATGTCCCAATTTGGCCTGGGAAATCGTACGTCACCAAACTGCACTCTCCCCTCGCTCAATTCCTGTGGCACGCTGGGGCGGTTCGAAAGAAGTGGGTCAAACAAACTTTCCCTTACGAGAAGGGTGGGTTCTCGGCACCTCATCTGGAACTCCACTGGATGGCCTCCCAGGCCCAATTCACCTCATATTATTTATATCATGGAATGACCCCCTCCACGCGTCAAGTTGGAATCACTTACCACTGGGCGTACGGACCTTAAAACCCTTGTGCTCGACTGGCAGTACAGAGACTCCTCCTACCCCCGCAATGGACTTGGTCTCTTCTTCATTGAGAGCATGGCACTCGATCTTCACCCTTATAGCGGCCGAACGCCCGTTCTACCGGGGACTACTCAGGAATTTCCCCAGCGCTAAAACCACTGAGGGACAAGGCAATCCAAATAAGGTGGGCGGCGCTGGGATATAGGGCACTAGCAGATCTGTTCCAGAGTGGGAAATTCATCACACCAGAGACCTGGAGGCCTGGACATGAGGGTACAGGAGGAGAAATGTTTAATACTATAGAATCCGCTCAGCGGTGGCATCGAGATGGCCCGATTACCCCAGTGAACCAGCCGAAACACCCATACTGGCGTACATAGAAAATTCAGGTGACAGCAGACTCATACTATCCACCCTATACATAATGATTTTGGAAACTTATGACCACTCCCTGCCCGCGAGCACGGGCCCGTTGGTCTGAAGAAATGGAAATGGAACTTACTGGCACCCAATGGTCACACATGTGCGCCCACACTCGGAGGGTCTCTCTCAATTTCAGGTGTAAATTCATGCAGTTTAAAATACTTCACTGATTATATCATACACCCGCTAGACTTTCCAAAATGCCCCCACCAACAGAGCAATACTGTCCCAGATGCCATAGGGCATCAGCAGACCACCTACACATGCTTTGGGGGTGCCCTCAACTGGAAACTTTTTTGGAATAGAATTCTTGACGTCATGTCTGACGTATTGAGCACCTCAGTGGAGAAGTATCCACTCGGGGCACTATTTGGGTGGTGGACCAATACGCTGAGTAAAAGCCATAGAGCTTTTGTTAATAGGGGGTGCATGATTGCTGAAAGAACTATACTTCTGAATTAGAAAAATAGGATCTCCCCCCTTCAGAGAGAGAATGGCTGAAAAAGCGGTGTTGCAGCTAATTTGTAAGGGGTATAGATAACTCTAAGGGTACTATCTGTACAAACATTTGCTGTCGTCTTCATCGTCATAATTTTAATTAGATATATAGATGCTACCATTAGAATTATCTATATCCCTTACAAATTAGCTGAAACACTGCTTTTGAATAGTTCACTCTACATCAGGTTTCAGTTCGGCTGAGCACTTGGTGAGTAATATTCCACACAATTACCTTTGCAGTTCCATTATTTTACCAAATGACCACTCTCGTTGAGTCTTTATTTCTCTGAAAAATATAAATTGGTCACTAAATATGATTGCAGGACTGAAACCTGAGAATGTTTGGGCCAATGTATTTCAGTAAGGATAGTTGACTCACTAGTAACTGCAGCATGGACAGGAGAAAGAATGACGCATCCTGCAGTCAAAGGGCATTCAGTTGCAGCCAAACCATTGACATAGTTATGATTGGCCTCTCGACGGGGAAGGGCTTGGAACGAAGTGACAACGTGGCCCTCTTTGCACTGTGTTTTTCCGGAATTAACCCTTTTAACAGAACAACACTGCAGGACCCGGCAGAAGCACTGTCCACATTAGGTCGTCCTCATTATGACCATTCCCTTTGAAATGCACCAATGGAGCCATGTGGACCGGATTCCATATGCAGCTGTGGTGCTGGCAGATCCTTGTCCTGTTTTAATATTGTTTTGTCTTCCCAGTGCAAATCATGTTACAGGGACACAGATCCCATTGATCGCCATGCTGCTTTGTAGTTTTATTTTTCGTAACCAAGGCTTAGCTAGAAATAGGTTTACTTGATACTTTTTTAGTGTGTCTACAAACACTGCATTTCCCACACTGGTAGTGACATATCACTTTAGGAAGGCCCCACATGTGCTGTATCATGTTTTGTATATTCAACCTTTTTGATTGATCTAGTATCGCGTCTATGGACTATCTGGTATGGACTTACTTCGATTAAAAGCAAATAAAGGTAATTTGAGATTACCCCCCACTGTTCAGAATGTACAAATCTTTGTTTCTGATCCTTTTATTTTCATGGAAACAGTAATATACTATCGAACACCATGGTATTGTTGGGGTCTGTTAGTGTTCAGTTTTCTTTTCTGTATTATAGCTTCACAATTGTTGTTGCTAGCCCTTTTCCGAGCTCTTAACAGTCTGTTCAAATATCCCCTTGCTCTTCATTTCTTTATCAGCACTTTGACTTATCATGCTCACCCACTTTCATACTCTTCCTATATAGCCTTGGGTACTGTCCATATGGCAGGTTGTCTCTGGGGGCCTTGGCTGAATTGAGTACTAGCTTAGCAGTGACATTTTATCAGCTGGTTTGTTGTAGGGTTCGACCTTTAAGATACCCTCTGCATTATAATTAGTCGGGTCTATAAAATGTACCTCCTCACTCGTAGTTGTTGTAAATTGTACATGGATTTAGCCACTTTTTCATGTGTAGGAACTCCATTGTAGCTTCCTTGTTTCCGTTCTAAATTGCAAAATATACCATTGATGTACCTCTTCCACAGGACAATGCAGAGTTCATTTGGATTATTAGCATCGTAAAAGTTTGTTTTCAGAGATTCTTAAATATATTAATTAGCCAGGTTAGGGGCCACTGTAGCAGCCAAGGCCTTGCCACCGATCTGCTGATATAATTTGTCAATGAATCTGGAATAATTCTGCATCAATTACATTTCTGTGTGCACCAAAATATTGGGTTCAGGGGATGGGGGGTTCATGAAGGACAAATGCCACTCATTTGAGTGGCCATCTGTAGAATCTTTGAAAAAAGACTCTTTACCCCTGGTTCGAAATGATTATATTGCAATCAGTTATTTAAAAAAAGTATACGAAACAAGCATGGGAGCCACTTCTGCACCAGATGATGACAATCTATATGTCTCATTTTGAGATTAAATATATTTATATTGCCAGTAATTTATTTTGTTCCTAGATTAAGGTTTTTGCGTAGATAAAGTGATTGATTTATTTTTCTTAAATTGTTCTCTCTGCCAATGTGACTTGAGATGTGAATGTGACATTCCCTATGTCCAGTAGCAAAGAGAGTTTGCCTTTCCTTTATCTATAGTTTATAGCAGATTAACATACTATATACAGAATTGTTTCAGAAAAAAGCTTATAAGAACACTATACTGCATTTTGACACTCATGGGGAGATTGGAGGGGCCCCCCAAATAGAAGTGTTTTTTCGCTGTGTTGAGTTCATTAAAAAAATCCCTCTATGTAATTGTTTGCGATACAATAACATAGAACCGGAGTGGAGTAATGCAGAGAACGGGAATGCACAAGCACAGGCAGCACTCTAGTGGCAGCGAGCGCACACCTAAGTACCTTTAAATCAATGAAGCAAGAAACACAGAGAGGCTGCTGAGAGGAGCCAGTTGCTCATCTCCATGTGAAAGGAAGCCTGTGGAGCCAACTGGCTCATAATCCTGAAGCGAGAAGGCTGCTGGAAGCAGGTGACATGCGGTGAGAATGCCAGAAACCAGCAGAGGGTTCCTGGGTGTTCACCAGCATCGGAGAACAGTGCTTTGCTCATCGGAATCCCAATGCGAAGGAGACTAGTGCAGCGGAAGCCTCAGGAAGCAGGAAACCCCAGTGGCGAAATGCCCACGAAGCAGAAAGCAGAAGGAAACAATAAGCGGCAGACCGCAGAAGCAACAAAAAACACCATGAAGAACCAGTGAGTCAATGAAGGAACAAAGTGAACACCGGGCCTATCGGTGGCTAAGCCAAACTGAAATAATTGCAAATAGTGAAACTAAGAGAGAAAAGGAACTGTTTATGAAAAGGGAGAAAGAAAGAGCTGTTTACGAAGGTGAGAGACTTTCAAGTTTGTCAATGTATGGTGGAAATATTTGAGAGAAACACTAAAGAGCCCGTAAATAAGAAACCAAGTATTTTAGCCAAGAAGACTACGAGGCAGACACATGAAAAGCAGGAGAGTGATCAGAAGCTCACACATGAAAAGCCTTGGCAGGAGAATACACCAAGCAATTGTAAGTGCATGAATCCATAAAGCATGGCAGGAGAGTATACTAGGCAGTTGTAAAGGAAGTCCTGGTAGGGAAATACAACAGGCAAGTTAGAAGTGAATACGATACAAGAAATAACCCACAGGCTGTGTTAGTTTATGAGACTTGGAAACAGAAATCTTGGCAGAGGAGTATACCACGTATCCTGACCACACTGGGTAAAGAGTATTCTGGTAGGGAAATACACCAGGCAAATTTGAAGTGAATAAGATGCAATTGAAGTAGTCCTCTGAGGAGCCCAAAACCTGACCGAAGAACATATTAGATATAGTAACTGCATAAAAGTTAAAAGGCCATACAGTTCTGTAAATCGTCTGTGGTGGTAGGTGGTAGTAGGTGAAGAATAGTGAAAGAAGTCTTGAGAAGGTGACATCAGGACTATTCAGAGGCCTCATTATACAAGAAAAGAACAACGAAAGTCTGTGAAGGGGGAACCAACTACCCTCTGCGATTAAACCCTTCTAAGATTTTTTCTGCTTGTTGAAAATAGAAACTCCTTTCAAATATAGTAAAGCTGTTGCCCCCAAGGGTGAGGAAAACCCAGGGAAAGAAAACCATCCTTTAAAGCCAAGACATTTGCATGCAAATAACTTTTGTTGCTGACCCAAGGGAATGTCAAGAATTGTATTTGGAACCCAAGAAAGCGACGAAGAATCCAGGGGAAGGGAAGAGCACTCTGGAGCAATCATAACCTATCCTTTAGAGACTTCTTGTTGTGGAAAGTATACACATTTCCTTTCTTTGGAACATTTGCAAAACACTCAAGGCCAAAGACGACATCCTTTTCACTTCGGAATTCATTTGTTTAGAATGTCACGGTCAGAATAGTACTTGGACAGTGGACAGTTTTGTTTTGGACATTCTGAAACCGACAGATCCTTAGTTTTGAGCTTAGGTAGGGAACCTCTGCTAGTGCAAGGACAGCAAGGTCTTTTTCCAACCCCTTTTATGTTCTAATAAAAGTCTTTAGCAAAAACTGTGTTCAATGTATCCAAGTTTCATTGCTAACTCCTCAGACTATCCACCTAAAACCGCAAAAAAGGCGAAGAAATGCACAACAAACACTAACTGTAGAATCTGCTTACAACAAAATGTGAAAGCGCCTTCATAGAGAGAGCCTGTATCACCACCTTAAGTAACTTCATAAAAAGAGCAATCACTAAGAACTGGCATTTGATCAAACAACGAAGAAGTGTTGCTTCCAAACCTTGTTTGCCTTTAAACAGAGTACTAAATTGAGACCGACTGATATCAAACACCAAGAAGGGAGCTTGAGCTGAGAATTACCTTGTGGGGCCTACCACCAGGTATGGCTCATCCTAATTGTGGCAAACCTGCAGCATGTCCTCTTACTGATAAATGAAAGAAATGCGAACATTATGGTTTCACTCAGTATTTGCGTAAAGATACTAAGAATTTCAGTACCAATGTTATATTTAATGTTCAGTGCCTGTGTGGTCTATTGTACATTGGGAACATCACAAGACTGATCAAGAAGAGAATCTGAGAACATTGCTCTTGTCTATGCAATAGCCACTGGTAGAACATATTACTGACTGAACATAGCGAAAAGATGTATTTTGGTTATAACAAATTTGTCTGAGCCTGAGAGGCGGCAACCTAGATACCACCCTGAGTAATAAGGAACAAAAATGGATCCAACGCCTTGAATGTATACATTGAACGGAACCATCTAATTGTGCACTAAATAGAAGCAGCAATATGTTTACATATGTATTGAACTGGCAGTCTTTGTACATTTACCTTTATATATAAATTGACAGTACTAAAGATGGCACATATTTTTTATTTAGATCCATGTAAATCTATTTACAATAGGATATTCATATCTTGGATATCTTTGGCACAATGCTGGAACTAAGAAGTATACATTGATGTGATTGTATTGACTGGATTAATGCAAATTTGATCAGTTAGCGATATGATTATCCTTTACGTACTTGGTATTTGTTTTTTGATAATGAGTCCAACACCTTTTCACAGAGCGGTTCCCAATAACTATTGTGTTCCCGATTACAAATTATTCTAGTTTAAGCAGGTAACAATGGAAAGGTACTGACATGTGGAATATGGAAAATGGTGATTCTGGCTATCATTTGGACGGGAGCTTTCTAGAAGGATTCTGGTCAGGATATCAGTGTGGTGGAGCCATCTCGTGTCCCAGCCGAAGATCAATACTGAGACCGCGCGAGTGGAAATCTCAATATTATTCACCTGAGCTCAGTAGAGCAAGATGGCCTCTATGCACATTGTGAACTATTAAGGTAAACCATATCCCATCTACTAGATACATGCTTGTAGGTCAGCAATCCATTTTGACTGTGCACCTGACATTGCTTTGTCCTCAAAGGCCATTGATGCAGTTGGCATGTCCAATAAACCAGTGCCACACCCACTTACTGAACCAGTTATATACCCTGGGACACATTACCAACAAGCAAATATTATTGTGTCCACCTGTTCCTGTAAACTTAATGAGGAGAGATTGTTTGATGCAAAATAAACTGTGCCATTTATTGTTCTCTGGATAGAGTGTTCTTGGATATCCCTGATAAAAACACTGAAGCTGGGCTGGCCTCATTACAAGACTCACTACGAACCAGTTCAGACTTCAAAAACCTGTATTTATTACCAGAACTTAATGACTTATTGGCCAGAGTCCTAAATTCCCCTTTGTCAACACATGACAATGAGGTAGGATGCATTTGAATGCGGAGCCAGGGTGAATAAAGATGGACCGGTCTAGGCGAGTACCCAGATCCCCTAGTATAAACTATGCTCAGATGCTGAAGAAGGGATAGCCACAGTAATACAGTCACTCCTGATGAAAGAAATAATAATGCCAATGAGTAATACCCAGATATTGCCTGTGAAAAATCCAAGGAGAGATAGTAACAGATTTGTCTTAATATCTTATGGCTGTGAATGCAGTTGTGTTACCATCCTTCCTGTTGTTCCCAATCCTAGCTCCCATTCCTCCCTGTAGTTCTCGGACAGCAACACACTTTATTATTGTAGATCTCTGCTCCGCTTTCAATGCTATTCCTATACATCTGGACAGATATTTATTAGCTATGCCGTACCCAGTGATACACTATACGTTGGCATGCCTCCCACAGGGGTACACAGTCCTCAACGCTGTCAGCCCAGAAATTCGAAAGGAACCTAGAGGACGTTAAATTCCATGAATAATCTGTTTTAGTACAGTATGTGGATTTCCTCCTTTTAGCGACGCGTGTAAACCAGACACGTAGGTGCTCAAACTGCTTGAGCTCTCAAAGGACAAGCACCCCAAACAAAAGCTGCAACCATGTAGTGAAAGAGTCCTTTATTTTGGACGGGACATCATGGCAGGCCATTGATTCATAGCAAATGTCCTCAGAGAAGCAATTGTGACGGTACCCAAGCCCCAAACAGTTAGTAGATGAGAGCTTTCCTAGTGACCACTAGCTGCTGAAGACCGTGAATATTCGGTTATGCAGAACTTGTTAAGCTACTCTAACAAGTGACCAAACTGTAAGAGCCCTTTGTAACGAATCTAGCAACATTATCACTGATTCTCTGGAGGGAAGCTTCTCTTACGTGGCCATGGAAAGGCAGAAGCGACCTGACCCTGGTGATGTCTATCTGCGCGAGGAACATGTAGGGGAGGACAAACTCCAGAGAGGGAGGAAAATAAATCAAAATAAACCTTCAGATGTTGTTCTTAATTACACCTATGTGCCTTTGCAACATGCCTATATGGCCTACTGTGATAAGATAAAGAATTTCCAAGTGTTCTTGACCAACAACCTTTTTTACGCCCATTCGCTCCCCCCTTATTTTAGTACTGAAATGAGGAAGATGGATGGAACAATGAGGATGACCAGAACCGGTAAGCAAATACTTCATTCTAGTCTTTAGAAAGTTTTAACTAATGCCGGGAAATTGAAAGCACAGACAGCTTAACAGACTACGAGTGAGAGGCAGAGACTGCAGCGGAGCGAGCACACTGTGGAAGGCAGCATGGAGGCTGGTGAGAATGGCATGCAGAGGGACGGGGCCAAGAGAAAGGTACTTTATTGCTATAGGCGGCTGGAGCTGCCAGAAGCAAAGGAAGATAAAGTGGGAGCCAAACGGATAACGGGACGCACCTCTAGTCAGCAAACCGAAGGAGAAGATGACGTAAGGACGCGAAAAACACCAGAGCTGCCCTTAAGCCCTGAGAGAGCGAGTGGGTTACCAGAGTGCTTGTGAGCGAGTGTTGCATATCATTAACTGCGCGAGAAAGCCCAAGTAAAGTAATTGGAGGAACTGATACAAATATGAACTTTTAAGAAAGGGTCAGTGACTCAAAAACTGGAAAGAAAGATTGCTACAAATACAGTGTTAAGAAAGGTTCAGTGACCCAAGGCTTAGAAAAATATATTGATACAAATATGACCAGTGTTAAGAAAGGGTTGGTGACCCAATATTTGAAAAGAGGAGTTGATATCAATAAGAAATTTGCTGAGAAAGGGTCGGTGACTCAATACTAGAAAAACATTATTTCTTGGATGAGAGAAAGAGTGAGGGGAGAACAGAAACGGATTGCCAGGATAGTGAACCAGGCAAACTGGGACGCACACCCATGAAGGTATATAAAGCCCTGGCAGGAGAGTAACCCAGGCACTGTGCAAGTCTGGGACAGAATTGTGATATCCTGGCAGGAGAGTAAACCAGGAATAAGAAGTGAAGTATACCTGAAACCGTGGGACAGTGAGAAAGAATACAAAAAAGACTGGTACCCCTTTTTAAGGATCAGTGAAAAAATCATAATGCCTTGGCAGGAGAGTACACCAGGGGTAGAAAGCGCAGCAGTCAAATAAAATGGGAAGAATCATACCCCTTGAAGGTTAATTGAGATACAGAGTGGAATAAACAATATTTAAAAGAACTGTGTATTTAAAGGAGATGCAAGGGAAGAGTCTTCCTCCTTGGCCCCGAGGGCTAGCCGCCCAATGATCCTCACACACAAAGACTGGGAAAAAGGTAGGCCGCCAAGTGCAGCCCAGTTGAGCTACCTCTAAATGCTTGGCTCAAATGCAGAAGCCTCTCAAAGAGCACTGCACAAGATGGGTGGCACGGCCATACAGAGGAACAGGAGAGGAACCGAGGCAAGACTTTTTTTTTATGTTCAGCCATCTCGAAACCCTGACAAGCACCTCTTTTGACCTTCATTTGTCTAGAGTAAGGCTTAGCATGACAGCTTCTTATGACTATCTGTCATGATCTCTGCTTCCAAAAGGTCAGGGTTTTCCCAACTCCCTTGGAAGCAGATCCATAACCCAGGTTCCGAGTGCCAACCAGTCCCAATTGGGACCTTTTGGACCCAGTCCTGGCGCCAGTGGCACCAGGCTCATACATATGCCCAGTCCCAGCGCTGGAAGCGCCGGGCTCATAATGCTTGGGTGGACTTACCTGCAGCAGACCATGCTGCTTACTTGCCTGCCAGTTGAGCCTCTGATCCTCTTCTGTTTTGAACTACTTTTCCTGTTGGGTGGGGCAGGAGCCACTCCCTAGATTCAGAACACTGGAACTTTTCTGGAAAGCAGGAACTCTTTTCTTACCTAGGCGTGGCTGTGGAAGGAGACACCTAAGCACTACAGGAGGCTATTTAAACCACACCCGATGGATGAATCTTGCTTTGCGTTATTCTGCATCCTCTGCAGCAGAAAGCTCATCATGTCTTCTGCATCTGATCCTGGGCCTAAGGAAAAAGGCTTACCATCCTGAATCCAGTCTTCAGCAACACCTATAAAGACAAGAAAGAACAGGTTAGCATTACGGTCTTCAGTGACAGCTCTTCACTTACCTGGTCCATCGGCTGTCACCAACGCCTCGCGCTGCATTCCGGCATCTGAAAGACAAAAGCTTACCAACTCTTCGCACGCTCCGGAGGCCTTCGGCGCTGCATCCCGCATCTGAAAGACAAAACAAGGTGCGTTTAAAGACATTGGGGAACTTTAATACTCACGTGCCATTACTCCTTTCCACATCTAACCCAGTGGGTATTCCGGCACCCTGCAGCCGCTCCGAACTTGTACCTGCAAAATAAAAAGACAGTTAGAGCGCATCGTGAAGCAGGCAACAAGCGCTTACTTACGTGCTTCCAGGCGCTTCTATTCATCACACGGGCTCCATCTTCAACTCACTTCAGCCCGTCATCCGCCATCGCCGGAACCCTGCAAAACAAGAAACATCATTACTAAAGACTTTAAAGACATTAGAATTACTCGAAACTTACCGTTCGTGCAGTAAACAACGGACAGCAGTCCTCTGAAGTCAAGAGGCCTGCTCCCCTTATCCAGTGAAGAAACTGGTTACAGCACCCTGCCCCGAGGCAGATGGAGAGCACGGCGTTCACTTACCTAAGGTGAGAGCGTTAACCTTTGGGGTTCTACAGGAGAAGAGAAAGGGAAGAAGAGAGAGACATTCAATAACCCAGTTCCTTAATCCCATATTTTCTATCTGCAGACATCTTACCCTTCAAGTCAGACATACAGTGCACAGAGGTCCAGCCCAAAGAGCCAGTGGTGTGTTACACATCACCTTTGCAGATATGGTATACGCCCAGTCAAGACCGGCGCCTCTACGGGAATCAGGTGAGCGTTAAAGAACGCAAAGCCTACCACAAAACTCCCGTCGAGGCGCTATGGAAACCTCGGATACCGACCAGCTAGCCCAGTTACTTGGGGAACTAAGGGCAGAAGTGCATGCAGCCCGTCAGGAAACGAACGCTCTAAGAAGGGAACTGATTATTTCCAAGGAGCGAACAGATGATCTCGCTAGACAATTGCTACAGTCACAAGCCGGACAGACCCCGTTACCCGCATCTGGGGGAAATCTTCCTTCTACATCCTTTATGAATCCAGTGCAGATCAACCTACCTGGGAATGTACCTCTGGCTCCGCCCGAACGATTTTCTGGTGACCCGAAGAGGTTTGCAGTATTTATCAATCAGTGCCGGTTGCATTTCTTATGCCGGCCAGCAGCCTTTCCAACTGATCAAGCTAAAGTAGCTTTCGTGCTTTCGTACCTTAGTGGCAATGCGGCAGACTGGTCGATCCCTCTAGTAAATCAAGATGATCCGGTCCTCCATGATTTTCAAGCTTTTCAGCTCAGTATGGAAAAACTGTTCGCAAGACATTCACAGGGGCAGGCCTTGGACAATGAGCTTCTTTCGTTGCGACAAGGTAATCAAGACCTTTTGGCTTATATTGCGTCTTTCAACAGACTGATAGTGGAAACTCAATGGCCTGAGGACAAAAGGATTACGCTGTTTTATAGAGGTCTACGTGGAGAGCTCAAAGATGTGTTAGCCCAAGTAGTGAATCCCCCACAAGATTGTTCGGACTATATAGACTTAGTCGTTCAAATAGATCACAGACTGCAGAACAGGAAGGCCGATCGTTCCAAGTTTGATGCTCGAGTATTTTCCAAACCGCCAACTCCTTCCAAAGGAGTAGACTCCGGGGAACCCATGCAAATAGGGGGTCTGAAAGGTCTTCTAACACAAAAGGAGCGGGAAAGGAGAAAACAGTTGCAATTATGCCTCTATTACGGAAACTCAGGGCACTTTCTTCGAGACTGTCCGGTGAAACCTGCCAAGAAGGCACTAGGAGCTGCAGTTACCAAAGTTACAAACTCTGAGCAGGGAAACAACCTCGCCCGACAAGAATAGAGGTCCTCTTGCCGAGCGTGAAAACCAGTTCCGTGACCTCGCATTTCGTGATACCTATGGTCCTCATTAGCCCTGATAATCCGGATCGATTACATGCAATTGAAGCTTACGTCGACAGCGGTGCCATCGGCAATTATGTGGATCATGAAATGGTTTTGAGGATGAATCTAACTCTTTGTCCCAAGGCTGTAAAGGACGTCATTACTACAGTGGATGGTACGGAGATAGCCTCCGGGCCAGTAACGCATACAACTCAAGAGGTGACGCTAGTAAGTCAAGATGGACACCATGAGAAGATCGTGTTCGATGTGATCAAGGCCCCTCAGTTTCAGATTATTCTAGGAATACCTTGGTTAGAGAAACACAATCCTCTGATCGATTGGCGAGCAAGAACGGTCCAGTTTCCAGAATGTGTCTCTACTTGTCACCCTCCACCTGGTGTTGCACTGGCAGCAATTCCTTCAGAGACTCCCCAGTTACCTCCCGAATACCTAGAATACCAAGATGTTTTCCGGAAGGATCAGGCTAACTCTCTACCTCCTCATAGGTCTTATGACTGCCAGATAGACCTGATACCTGGATCTACTCCTCCTTGTAGTAGAATTTATGCCCTCACCGAGCCTGAGAACCTTCACCTTCGACAATACCTGGATCAATACCTGGCAAATGGGTTTATTCGTCCTTCCAAGTCCCCTGCTTCTTCAGCTTTGTTCTTCGTTCCAAAAAAGGAAGGAGACCTTAGAACTTGTATAGGTTATCGCTCCCTGAACCAGATCACCGTTAAGAATAGATATCCGTTACCTTTGATCCCTGAACTCCTGGACCAAGTCAGAAAAGCATGCATATATACAAAGCTGGATCTTAGAGGAGCTTACCACTTGGTACGGGTAAAAGAGGGCGATGAATGGAAGACGGCCTTCCGCACCAAGTATGGGCTATTTGAATATCAGGTCATGCCCTTCGGACTTTGCAATGCCCCGGCCGCCTTTCAATATTTTATGAACGATGTCCTCAGAGAGCTCATAGATGTGTGTGTTGTTGTTTACATTGACGACATCCTCGTTTATTCTTCATCGGAATCTGAACATCGGAAACACGTGAAAATGGTCCTCGAAAGATTGCGTCAACACAAACTTTTCGCTAAGTTGGAAAAATGTGTTTTCAACGTGACTGAAGTTGAATTCTTGGGATGCATATTATCACCTGGCGGAGTGCGTATGGATTCAAAGAAGGTCGATGCAGTTCTCAAATGGCCATCACCATCCTCCGTAAAAGGTGTGCAAAGCATGTTAGGCTTCGCTAACTTTTACCGCAGGTTTATCCCCGAATTCTCTCGAATAGTCCAGCCCATCACTGCCTTGTTAAAGAAAAACAAACGTTTTGAATGGTCTACCGAGGCGGAACAAGCTTTCCAGGATTTGAAGACTAAATTTATCTCTGCACCAATCTTAAAACACCTTCGCCCCGAACTCCCCTACATCGTGGAAACTGATGCTTCAAGCCTTGCCATGGGGGCAGTTCTATCACAAAAGGACCCGGTAACCAATCAGTTGCATCCCGTGGCATTTTGGTCCCGCAAATTCTCGCCTCCTGAAATCAATTACACGATTACTGACCAGGAACTTCTGGCTATCAAGTCTGCCTTTAAGGCTTGGCGGCATTATCTGCTGGGGGCCCGACACAACCGTTACTGTGATTACGGATCACCGAAACCTGCAATATTTGAAAACGGCAAAAGCCCAATCCTCTAGACAACTCCGTTGGGCATTATTCTTTGCCGAGTTTGACTTCATAATAACCTATCGACCTGGTACAAAGAACGGTAAAGCTGATGCCCTTTCTCGGATGGGAGTGGAAGAACACTTGATCAACCCTAAACCTATACCAATCATTCCCGAACAAAGAATTCTGGGTGTAATCGCCACAGAATCCATAGAGGAAGTTAAGGATAAGGCCAGGCAACTTGTAACTCCAGCAGACATGCAGAATTGGCATCTGCAGGGAAAGGACTTTGCAGTAAAGGACAACTTATTGTATTTCCAAGAACGATTATACCTACCCAGCACAGATTTACAGAAAAAAGTAATCTCTTGTTATCACGATTCTTTAATGGAAGGACATCCCGGTATGGCCAAGACCTCAGAAAAGATCAAGCGCTACTTCTGGTGGCCGTCTTGGAAAAAAGATATCAGAGACTTTATAATGTCCTGTGGAGTATGTGCCCAAAACAAGAGTCAAAAGGAAAGACCAGCAGGCCTCTTACGCCCTATTGACATCCCACCTCGCCCTTGGCATACGCTTTCTATGGACTTCATCACCGATCTACCTCCATGCTCTGGATACAATACGATTCTAGTAATCGTGGACTTATTCTCCAAGATGGCGCATTTCATTCCGCTCAAAGGCTTGCCAACAGCAGCAACTCTGGCCCGAGAATTTCTCGAAAACATCGTCCGACTGCACGGTTTTCCTTCGGTTCTAATTTCGGATCGAGGTAGTCAATTTATTTCTCATTTTTGGCGAAGTTGCTGTCGGTCGGCTCAAATTGATGTGAGACTATCGACCAGTCACCACCCTCAGACCGACGGACAAACCGAGAGGACCAATCAAACTCTGGAACAGTATTTACGCTGCATGCTGCAACAAACTGAAAAAACTTGGAAAGACATCCTTTGGTAGCCGAATATGCCTACAATAACTCTGTCCATTCGGGAACTGGGAAAACCCCGTTTTTTCTTTTGTACGGCAGTCACCCTCGAACCTCGGAGTTGGATCCCCTCCAAGATCTTGAAACACCAGCAGTAGACTACCTGCATTCTACAATCACCCAAGCCTTTAAGGAAACTGTTTCTCACCTTCAAAGGGCTAAAGAACAATACAAGAAAGGAGCAGATCAACATCGGAAGGAAGCTCCTCAATATCAAGTAGGGGATCACGTCTGGTTATCTACCTCTAATAGGGCCACGCACATTCAACCCAAGATACGTTGGTCCCTATTCCATCACTACCATAGTAAACCCAGTAGCGGTCAAGTTGGACTTGCCCCCGCACATGAAGATACATCCGGTCTTCCACGTCTCTCTATTAAAACCTGTGCAACCTCAAACCCGACTAACTAAATCTCCAAAACCTATCCTAGTTGATGGAGAACTCGAGTTTGAAGTCAAAAGCATTCTGGACTCCAGGATCTCCAAATCTAAACTATTTTACCTAATTGACTGGAAAGGCTACGGCCCCCAAGAGAGATCCTGGGAACCTGCTGAATATGTCCACGCTCCTCGCCTAATCAAAAGATTTCACCGAACATTTCCTGACAAGCCAAAACCCCCGGAGAAGCCCGGTTTGGGAGGGGCCTTGAGGGGGGGGTACTGTCATGATCTCTGCTTCCAAAAGGTCAGGGTTTTCCCAACTCCCTTGGAAGCAGATCCATAACCCAGGTTCCGAGTGCCAACCAGTCCCAATTGGGACCTTTTGGACCCAGTCCTGGCGCCAGTGGCACCAGGCTCATAAATATGCCCAGTCCCAGCGCTGGAAGCGCCGGGCTCATAATGCTTGGGTGGACTTACCTGCAGCAGACCATGCTGCTTACTTGCCTGCCAGTTGAGCCTCTGATCCTCTTCTGTTTGGAACTACTTTTCCTGTTGGGTGGGGCAGGAGCCACTCCCTAGATTCAGAACACTGGAACTCTTCTGGAAAGCAGGAACTCTTTTCTTACCTAGGCGTGGCTGTGGAAGGAGACATCTAAGCACTACAGGAGGCTATTTAAACCACACCCGATGGATGAATCTTGCTTTGCGTTATTCTGCATCCTTTGCAGCAGAACGCTCATCGTGTCTTCTGCATCTGATCCTGGGCCTAAGGAAAAAGGCTTACCATCCTGAATCCAGTCTTCAGCAACACCTATAAAGACAAGAAAGAACAGGTTAGCATTACGGTCTTCAGTGACAGCTCTTCACTTACCTGGTCCATCGGCTGTCACCAACGCCTCGCGCTGCATTCCGGCATCTGAAAGACAAAAGCTTACCAACTCTTCGCACGCTCCGGAGGCCTTCTGCGCTGCATCCCGCATCTGAAAGACAAAACAAGGTGCGTTTAAAGACATTGGGGAACTTTAATACTCACGTGCCATTACTCCTTTCCACATCTAACCCAGTGGGTATTCCGGCACCCTGCAGCCGCTCCGAACTTGTACCTGCAAAATAAAAAGACAGTTAGAGCGCATCGTGAAGCAGGCAACAAGCGCTTACTTACGTGCTTCCAGGCGCTTCTATTCATCACACGGGCTCCATCTTCAACTCACTTCAGCCCGTCATCCGCCATCGCCGGAACCCTGCAAAACAAGAAACATCATTACTAAAGACTTTAAAGACATTAGAATTACTCGAAACTTACCGTTCATGCAGTAAACGACGGACAGCAGTCCTCTGAAGTCAAGAGGCCTGCTCCCCTTATCCAGTGAAGAAACTGGTTACAGCACCCTGCCCCGAGGCAGATGGAGAGCACGGCGTTCACTTACCTAAGGTGAGAGCGTTAACCTTTGGGGTTCTACAGGAGAAGAGAAAGGGAAGAAGAGAGAGACATTCAATAACCCAGTTCCTTAATCCCATATTTTCTATCTGCAGACATCTTACCCTTCAAGTCAGACATACAGTGCACAGAGGTCCAGCCCAAAGAGCCAGCCGTGTGTTACACATCACCTTTGCAGATATGGTATACGCCCAGTCAAGACCGGCGCCTCTACGGGAATCAGGTGAGCGTTACACTATCCTACCTCTTTATCGGTCTTCTGATTCTTACATACGACATTTGCCATTACCAACAAATTACTTCAACCACAGACAGGACCTATCTAACACTCGATTACAAAACCCTAGATTAGTATACTTTGTTCACAGATCTTAAACCAGGAATGATATAGGCCAACTAACGACTAAAAATGATGGCAACATTAATCACATTTGCTAAAGTCGACAGAATAAAATGATTCAAGAATATTGAGAGCTTGAAAGCTTGGAAGCTCCCCAGATGGTCATTAGTCTTAGAAAAGAATGCCCTGTATGGAAGAAAACCTTGAGAAATATGAGGGCGATATACGCCTTAAAAAGCAAATTACATTCAAAGGAGATAAAATCGATTATGAATCTGGACCGATCTACAATGTCACTCAAATTTGATCAACTTATCAAGGATCAAGTAATGAAGTCCCAACAGAATCAGAACAAACACAGTAGTAAGACTGGGTGGTTCAACGTAAAATCACGAGGAACAAACTGGGGCGCAGCAATAGGCAAATCTATGATTTTGCTCACAAATTAGCTAGATTCAAGAGTATCATTCAAGTTCAACCTTTTCAGAAAAAACGATAAACTTCAAGGTTTTAATCTGTATATTTTTAGGTGCGTATATCATAAACGATCGAAAATCAAAGATTTTTCAATATAAAAATATTCAATTTTCGTTCATGTTCCAAAAGCAAAGTTTGTTCATTCAACAATACAGGTCTTGTCCACATATTCTATTCATATGTTCCAAACTGTAGTTGTCATATATTGTAATCCAAGAATCTTGATAGGTGTCAGTTCCTCCTCTCTTGGGGCGGATAGAGAGTATTACCCCCTATCTAAAACTACAAGTTTTGGGCGCTTCTCGCCCTTCTTCAGGTTTAAGAAATTGGATATGGTTTCTTGTGTTCTGTAAAACATAAATGTATCTCAATTACTAATCTGCGTGTAGAATAAGACCAAGAATAGTCCTAGTGTGTCTAAATTCGAATGCACTAATCTTCAGAATGGTCTTCTGGTCAAAGCAGACAGACCATACAAGTAGGACTTGATATGATTGCTGTAAAATAATGACAAAGTCAGAGGTGGGCAGAGGGACAAAGCACTGTTCAGAGCGCTGGGTCCCCCTGCGCACAGCCTAAAGTATATGATTAAAGTCGAGGTTCCTAGGTAAAAAAGACTATTGACTTACCAATCACAGTGTATTTTTCGTGTAAGTGACTGCGATATATGTCAAGTTGGGTGTTAACCACAATGGGTATGCCCCTGCAAAGTGATTGTAACGGACGCTTTTAGAGCTATGCGATCTTGTAAAACATACTTTAAATACAGTATGGGTAAGTGATACGGCTGAAACCCTACCTTATAGTAACCAATGGTGTTTATATCGAGTACTGACTCGTTTCCGCGGAAACTCTTCTTTCACCCATGCGGCATGGCATACTGCGTGTCGCTGTTTTTGAGTGAGGATCTTCGTGATCCTAGAAAATATGAAATATGCGTTGTCAGGCGATGTGTCTGGTGACAAGCGCTCGCTTGTGAGGTGTCTAAATCGCATGTAAATGAAGCTTACCTTCACTGTTGATACCTCAAGCTCTGAAATAGATTCATCAGATGAGGAGGTGAGCACAAGCACCAGGATGAATTTGTTGGAGGAATTCAGACTGTTCCTTCTGGAGAGCAAACTGGACAGAAAAGGAAAGGCAAAAAACCTGGGTCGAAGACGGACAAGAGAAGAAGAGTCACTAGGAGCGGTCGAAGATAGAGAATCAAGTGCAGTCAATTATGGAGTCTCGTGCTTTGGAAGAGGACAAAGAGGAAGGGGTTGACCAAACAAGAGAATGTAGTCATTTGTAACTTCTCAGATAGAATTCTTAGAGCTGATGAGTAGTCTGTATTAGAATTAGGGCTGTCTTTCTGCCCGCTGAGTACTTTTAACTGTATTGATGCATGGATCGATATGTTAAAATTAATTTGCAAGTTAAAGCTTGCCAAATATTACAACAACAAAGTTCTTCAGCGTGGGGTCTGGCATGGATTCACATGCTCATTAATATTCACTGTCGTCAGGCCTGGAATCCTCGGTAAAAGAAAAAACAGTTTCACTTATAAACTGTCTTTCTCCTATAAACCAATCACTGAGCTCTGGGGCATACTTCCCCCAGCCAATGAATGCCCTTTTTCCTAAGCCCCTGCTCTAGCAGCCATCTTCAGATTTTTACTCCACATTCGAGTGTTGGGAGTCATCGTGTTTTGCTCTATAGAATTTTTCTGCGTTTTTGAGTTTGTTTTTTAAAATTGTCAATTTTTGTCTAAAAGAGCCCATGTGCTCTTTGGACAAGCAAGCAGGGATCAGTTTGTCGGCATCAGTGTTTTTCATCGCCCCTCAAGGGCTAGGATCGTCGAGTTTTGATCGAATATTCCGGAAGGCCATCGGCCTACACCACACGCCGGACCATGTCACAGGAGAAAAAGGGCAGAGGTTCTCTCTTCAAGCTCCGCTCCAGCTGCAGCCTAAGGAACATGTTTGTGGAGGTCAAACACTCCCAGTGCCTCTACTGTCTTCACCCAGACCACAAGGAGGAGGATTGCGAGATCTGCCTGGTATTCACCAAATGCACCATGAAGGATCGGCACAGCAGATTGACAGCGTGGCTCAACGCCAAGTCCTCTACTCCTGTGGCCTGACTTTGAACACTGTTGTTCCGGATTTCCAGCTGAGGGACGCCCGACAATGGTAGATTGCGATTTGGAATGTGGAGGATCGTGTTTTTAGATATAACGATATTTTTGTGACACAGCGATTGCACTCGTTATGGGCGGCACTAAAGTTGGTAAAGGGAGTGGACGTCAACCCTACGTATAGTAATAGGAGGTTGGAAGCAAGAAGGACGCGCGTCTATAGGTCCTGTTCTCTAAATGTGCGGTCACGTGATTTAAGAACATTGTTGTTCCGGATTTCCAGCGGAGGGACGCCCGACAATGGTAGATTGCGATTTGGCATGTAGAGGATCGTTCAAAGTTCAAAACCCTCTGCATTATCCACAAGGCCTTCAGGGGCTGCACTACCTTCAACTCTCTCTTCCTAAATACCTTCCTTCACGGGCTCTTCGCTCATCTGCCTCCAACTCCCTCAGGGTCAGCCGCTTCTCCAAGCAACGAGTTGGTGGTTGATCTCTCTCTTCGGCAGGGACTTCCCTCTGGAACAGCCTTCCTGCCTCCCTGACACTTGAGGAGAACCATCTCTGGTTCCGGAAACACCTCAAAACCTTCCTCTTTGCTTCTGCTTTCTCTGCCTCTCTCTCCTGCTGAAATCCCCGTCCGAATCTGCACTGGTTACCTAGATACCCTTCTGACCTTGGGGCCAGGTCCCACCCTTTGCACTCCTGCCCTGCCTCCCTGGAAACCCCCGCACTTCGGGACTGTTTTTCTGTATCCCTACAGTCTCCCTCGCCAGCACTTGTCTGCTCTACCTTGCACTTGCCACCATCAGGCCGCTTTTACCTATCGTATTTATTCCTCTATCCCATGTACTGCACTTCCCCCTCTCCCTTCCCCCTGGCACTTTTCCCTTTCTCCCTACCCTTCCACTTGCGCGATCTCAATGACACTTGGCCTAGTAGTATTGTTTGTCTGTCTTTCCACTGTTTTCCCTCCCCTGCCTCGTCGCGCCTTGAAACACTTGTGTATAGGCGCGTTATAAATATCATATCATATATCAAGAATGCTACCTCTAAGGAAATGATGCGTATTGAAAGTGATGGGAAGCACGAACCTCACAACTTTGAGGAGAGGAGGACAGAAGCATAAGAACATGCGAACTCCGCCAATAGTTGAAAGGTGAGTAGATGGGAGATAAAAACCAAGCCGGAGTAGGGAAGCGGTAGACAGAAAGACAGTCATTTCTTTAAGAAAGAGATTACTCGAGCCATGGCGAACAAAATTCTAATATAGACCATTTACGTTGCTTCCTAGTGTTGACGAGCATGGACAACTGACCAAGGCAGAGAGGACTGTGTTTACAGTGAAATAAATAACCAAAAAACGAACGGAATCAGAGATATTTGGCAGCTTCAGAAGAAACACCGAGTGGGAGCAAGGTAAATTGCTCCAAACCAATTATGTGACCATGATGACGCACACATATATGCCTATAAGAGCAGATTATAAGACAGTGGCAGTGATTGATCATAGTGAGTTGCATGAGACTAATATTACGAAATGTGTGTATATATTTCTTTTTTAAACTTATTAACTGCCTTTTGCTGATGAGGTAGATGTGGTAGGATGTTGAACGATTATCTATGGCTTTTTTATATCCAAGTTTCTGTGGTGTTTCCGCAGGGAGAAATCCAGTAATAGGACACCTGTATATTCCCATGCGCAGGATTAAAATTCAACCAGTGCATGGGAAGTGTGTAAAAAGCAGAATCAAATGCTTTTGAAACTTTTTAGTAGCTAACATTAGACACAATGCGGTAATTGCTACTTTTTCTTCTTTTTTTCTCTTTTCTTTTCTCTCTCCCTTTATAGCTAAGCTACCCCCTCTTTGACTTCAAGGTGTAAGGAGAATTGTCCCGATGGATATATTCCCAAACGGGACCTAAGGAGTCACATTTTTGTGTTAAATTATCCTGAGGAATACGTTTCCAATCAGGATTCAAGTAGTCAAACTCTTGAGTTTTGTGTATGTAGTGCGATACGTTGGTCCTCTGAAGAAGAACGAAACATGTTGGGTGTGGAGCGCTGTGATTTAATAACAGTGTTGTGTAACCAAAGATATTAATTGTGAGATACCTTTCATAAGAAAGGAGTGAGGTATTGTAGTCTAATAAAAAGACTTAAGGGTACCTATATGCAAGAAGGCCCTTAAAACTGTAAAGATCCAACGCAGAATTTGCACTACACTTTTTATTAACATTATTGTTCAGCTTGCACTTTGCACTTTAGGGTTGATCCACCCACAGTGGGCAATTGACCACTGTGGCGAGATTAACCGAACTAAGGTACTTATTCATAGGTACGGTTTATAATATGTATTCTTTTATGATTGTCTACATTGTACTTTGAATGCTTTTAACCACATTGGGCTTTAAGAAGATTGTGTTTTTGAGACAGGCTTTTTTGTGACATTGATTATAAAAATGAATTTTGTAATATGTACATGATAAAATCATTTGTGTAATACCCAGTACCTATTTGGTACATGGACTGGGTGAGTATAAAAGAGTGGTAAGGGAGTTCTAAAGAAAATAGTAAAAAAAGAGACACACTGGTTCCTTAGTTTTTACTTTATATGTGTATTATGGGCAGAACTTTTGTGTCATTTAAATAGCCCGCTGTCTCTTTTTGTTGTATCTGAGCAAGAGGGGGCATGCCTTACCCAGGACCAGCAGCGGGTCCGAAGAGCGGGCTCAGAAGTCCTTTCAGGTCGCCCCATCCATGTGGGTCCAAGACGAGACCAAGCACCGCAAGTTGGTTTCCGTTGGGGTCGCCGTGCAAGCAGGTCCCGTGATGAGCAGGCTTCCATCGCAAACCATCGCTCAAGCTCCTCCTCAAAAAGGAGGTTGGCTAACCCCTGGAAGCTGCAGGAGAAGCCGGAGAAGGTCAAAGCGCCTAGCAAGGTGACCAACCTGCCCTTGAAGACCCAGGTGACCCTGTAGAAATTGTCCTTGTCAATTGAGCTGATGGCGGCCACTCTCTCGAAGGTGAAAGCGGCTGACCGTGTCCAGGAGACCCCAGTTACGCCCCGAGTGGCCCTTCCTCCCAGGCGGGAGGCTTTGGCCAAACCGCTGGAGAAGACACAAGAGAAGAAGATGCCAGCCCTGAGCCCGGCTGCGACCCCTCAGGATGCAAAGAGGGAGGGGGGCGCAGTGGAGGCTTCTTCGGTGCTCCAAGGCACAGATATTTCTTCGGACGATGAGGACATGACGTCCGTTCACACGGTCGTAGAGGATGTGGTGGAAGACAACGACAGCAGAAACGCAGAGGAAGAGGACGACGGTGAACCCATCGAGGGGGGACGACGACTGCAGAGCCAATGACCACGAAGATGTGGGCGCTGGGCCCAGCAGGCCTACTCCCCCCTCCCAGAGACGTGTCGCTGGACATCCTGTCCACTCTCCACACGCTGGTGTCAGAGATACAGAAGAGGATGCCGACGGCACCCCGGCACTGGTGGCTCTGGGCCCACCGCCGGCAAACAAGAGGAAGAGGCACCCCACGCTGCCTCATCAACCGGCTCACATACCCTCCCCTCAAGGGATGCAGGGACGGATACGGCGATGACAGATGCGGACAACGACGGTGGAGTGTCCCAAGCGTCCCCACTGGACGAAGTGGGTTCATTCCTCTCCTTGGTCACCCGCGCGTCAGAGTTCATCCAGCTGATGCCAGAAGAGACCAAAAAGGAAGGGTTCCTATGCCAATGCCGAGAGGCTAAAAGGAAGACCATTCTGGTGGTGCCCCTCTTGGGTGAATTCTGGGATGAGGGCCTGGCATTGCTGAAAAACCCTGCTCAGTCCCAGCGAAAAGACACCGGCTGGAGAAGAAATACCGGGTTTCGGAGTCTGCACCCAAGTGTCTGCTGTCACAGCCATTACCAGACTCTCTGGTCTTGGTGGCTGCGTGGAAGAAGTCATCCAACCCATCATCCGCAGCCTCTGTGCGCCCGGACAGCGAGGGGAAGAAGTTGGACGCCGTGGGTAGAAAGGTCATCTACTCAGTGACTATGACGGTCAAGGCGGCTAACGCTTTAGCAATCCTGGCCAGGTACGACCGGGAGTTATGGTACAAGATGTCCCCACTACTGAAATTCCTCCCTGAGGACAAACGGGTGAAGGCGCTGGAGATCCTTCAGGAGGGCAAGGTGGCGTCAGACCATGTCATCACTGTCTCTCTGGACATTGCGGACACAGGGTTCCGCCAGATGGGGAACGGGGTTTGCCTCTGTCGTCGTGGCTGGTTGAAGGCCACCAATTTAAGTTCAGATGAAAGCCCTGGACAGACTGTTCGACACGGACAATCTCTTTGAAAAGTCTGTCGATGAATCACTGCAGGCCATCAAGAACAACACAGAGACGGCCTGTGCCCTGGGTATGCTGCAACAGTACTGTTCGTCCTTTCGTTCCTCAGGAGGGAAGTCGGGCAGATCATCGAAATTTTTCGGCGGTTATCATTGAACCGCCATTCCTCCCGTTCCATGACCCAGGAAGCTCACAGGTGTCCTTCCAAGGCCTTCGGAGGAGGTTGTCGTTGTCCAGGCTCCCAAGGCGGCGCGCCGGCCTCCAAGCAGGATTGAACAAGCCAAAATGTTGGGCACCTACCCCTGCACCCTGGTGGGAGGCCAGCTGGCGTACTTCGTCAGCGTGTGGGAAAACATCTCCTCCGATGAATGGATGCTGGACGCTCTCCCCCACAGACACATGTTTCAGCAAAGTGTCCATGGATAACACTGGTGGATCGCCAGGAAAAACACATCACTCAGCTGCGGCTGGAGGTTCGGCCCATGTTGAAAATGGGGGGCGATCCAATAGATCCATCTCTGACCTGTTCTTACTGGGTAGGGGCACTAGACAGCGCTGTCCATTTCCTGTTCGCATTGACTATAGAGCCCATGGCTGCCGCGGTGAGATTAAGACACGCCGATAAGAGCATAAATATAAAGGGCACAATCCAACTAATCTCACTATATGCCTATGATACTCTATTGTACATCCGTGAACCCAGGACGAATATAGCACCGTAATGGCGAAATACAGGAATTCGCGGCCTACTCTGGGTACGCGGTGAATAGAACCAAATCGGAAATATTTCCACTCACGCCATCCACCAAATGCCCAGACGTGCTGCACAGACTTAAATGGTCAGATCGACACATTAGGTATCTGGGGATCCTTGTGTCCAGAGATAGGAAAACACTATACCAGGACAATCATGAGACTACACTGCAGACCATTACTACGAAACTCCAGTTGTGGGGGCGATTGCCTATCTCACTGCACGGCAGAGTGGTGGTCCTTTAAAATTATAGTCCTCTCCAAGCTGCTCTATTTATTTGTTAATATTCCCATATGGCCGGGTAGAACTTTTTTCACCAGACTCTGCTCTGTAGTGGTGACGTTCCTGTGGAGCGGGAAAACTGCCAGGATCATTTGGGAGAAGATGACTGAATCATATTTCACTGGCGGAATAGCAGCTCCCGACTTTGAGCTTTATTACCATGTGGCTCAAGCACAATTTGCAAAACACTGGTATGATAACACGCAGGAGACGCCCCATGCGCTAATAGAGGAATACACCACACACCCCACAAAGATACAGTCCGTCATTTTTGATACACAATACAGGGACACTTGCGAATACAATCCAGTTAGCTGTACGATTAAAGCATGGGAGGCCATTTACAGTACATTACAATTACAAACGCCCTACAATCCAGAGGTACACCTCTGGAACTACCCAGGTATACCCCCCACGCACAACAGTTCCATACAGGAATCCTGGGACCCCATCATGGAAATGAAAGTGGGTGATATGTTTCTAGATGGCAAATTTGTGGCCCTGGAGGACATACTGAGAGCGTTCGGAGGTGGCCAACTCAGGACACTTCAATATTACCGCATGAGATCAGCGTTCCAAAAGAAATGGCCGCTGTTCAACCGCACCCATGTCTGCAGATGGTGACAGCTGTGGGAGGCCTGGGAATTTCTAAACTATACACGGCGGTACAGACTCACACCCCCACTGTAAACCATATAAAAGAAAAATAGGAAAGGGACCTGCAGGCGCCCATAGAGGACGAGAAGTGGAATAGATATTGCTCGCTGACAAAGGGGTCTCTCTGAATGCTGGCTTACGATTAATCCAATTCAAGATCCTGAATAGGCTACGCTACACCCCAAATAAAATAGCGAAATTTACTCCTGGTGCGTCAGGCGCATGCCCCAAATGTAACATGCCACAGGCAGGAGAGTATCATATGTATTGGGAATGTCGGTGGTATGGAGCTTCTGGAGAGAAGTTGCTGAAATGTTGGCAGAAATTACACAGATCCCCACCAGAACCTGAAGCCCCAGAAATATCTATTTGGGGACATAGGCAAATGCTCCGAAAAAACTAGACGATTGTTTAATGTAACATGTGCAATTGCCAAAAAATGTATTCTGTTGAAGTGGAAAAGCACGAGCCCACCCAGCATGAACCAATTTCTTTGCGAACTTACATATGTTAATGAGGCGGAAGAACAGTATGTGATGACCCGACCCACAGCCTCCAGACCCAAAGATATATGGGGCCCCTTTCAGGACTTATTTGTGTAACCTATCCTCGGATGAAGATGAATCGTTGTAAGACTAAGCAAATGTCATGATCATGTTTTCATAATTTTGTTGTATAAGTATTGTGCGGGTTGAGAAGTGCTGTGTATCTCTGTGTGACCACCAATAAAAAGAGTTAAAAAAAAAAAATGGGGGGCGATAGAGTGGGTTCCAAACCGGCTCGGGAGTTTACTCCAGATACTTCTTAGTAAAAATAGAAAACCGGTGGCTGGAGGCCCATTCTCGATTTGGGACGACTCAACAAGTACATCAAGTCCCAAAAATTCAGGATGGTCATGTTGCAGCACGTGCTCGGCCAACTGGATGAGGGAGACTTCCTGTCGTCGCTGGATCTAGAGGACGCGTACTTCCACATCCCCATTCATGAAAAACATTGCAGGTTCCTGTGCTTCGTCGTACAGGGGAAGCATTACCAGTTCAAGGCCCTTCCCTTCAGACTGAAGTCGCCGCCCAGGGTCTTTACGAAGCACCTGGCACCAGTGGCGGCCCATCTGCGCCTACAAGGAATACGTGTGTACTCGTACCTCGACGACTGGCTCATCCGTGCCAAGTCAAGGGAGATAGCTGTCGATCATATGGAGAGGACTGTCCGTCTGCTGACGGATCTGGGATTCTCTGTCAACTGTCCGAAGTCCTGCTTGATTCCATCGCAGGACGCTCTGTTCCTGGGATCCAGGCTCAACACGGTCTCCTGTCTGGCGGCTCGTTCAGAGGAGAGGATGGCATCTATTTTCGGCAAGGTGTGACGGCTGTTGGCACTGAAGATCGCCACCGTGAGGACCATCAAGTCGCTGCTCGGCATGATATTGTTGTGTATCTACCTGATCAGACTCTGCAGGTTGCGTGTGCAACCTCTTCAGGAATTCCTGGACGCTCGTTGGATCCAGGTGTCCGGAAGCTTTGCTGACAAGATTGTCCTTGATGAGGAGATCCGTTGAGCGATAATGTGGTGGGGCGTGCTCTCCAACATGACCAGTGGCACAGATTTCCAGAGCCATCCTTACCTGGAGACGATCACCAGGGATGTTTCCCTGGAGGGTTGGGGAGCTCACACCGGAGGTCTCCTCCATGCCAGAGGCCAGTGCCTACCGGAGGAGAGGGACCTCCACATCAATATCCTGGAGCTGCGGGCAGTGTTTTGGGCCCTCAAGTCATTTCTCCCATCCCTAAAGGGCAAGGTGGTGTGGGTATTCACGGACAATACCACCCCGATGGTCTACAAACGGAAGCAGGGGGACCCCAGGTCCGCAGCGCTCTCCAGAGAGGAGCAGGATTTGTGGCACTGGGCCGTCGCCCAGGGGATGTTCCTCGATCCTTTTCACCTGGCGGGAGTCGAGAACACCATCGCCGACTCCCTGAGCAGGGAACTACACTCTTGCCACAAGTGGGAGCTTCGGCCCGATTGAGTGGACAGTCTATTCCTCTACCTGTTTGCGACGGCAGCAAACTCCAAATGTCAGAGATTTACCAGCAGGTTCCACCAGCCGAAGAGCACGGGGGATGCGTTCTTCTTCCCGTGGGAAGGCTTGTTCCTGTACGCATTTCCTCCATTGCCCCTCCTGTTGCAAGTCATCAATCGACTCAAACAGTGCCAGTGCAAGATGATCCTCCTCACCCCAGCGTGGCCGAGGCAGATTTGGTACCCGGACCTTCTCAGCCTGTCGCCGTCACCACCAGTCAAGCTGCCAGTGGTCGCGGATCTGCTCACCAGTGGAGGCAGTGCAATCCTGCATCATGACCCAGGGTCGCTGTACCTGAAGGCCTGGCTCCTACTGCATTAGTTTGGTGGGTATGAGCTTGTGGCGGACTGCAGGGAGGTCCTTGCCAGGGCCAGAACATCATTAACTCTTAAGTGCTAAGGGTCACAAGCGGAAGCGATTTGCAACATTTTGCCCGACGCAGATGATAAACTCTCTGAGGGTCACGGCCCTGCAGGCCCTTCCCTACTTATTGTCCTTGTCCAGGGCGGGGCTGGCTCACGCCTCCATCAAGGTGCATCCAGCGGCTATCTCCCGCTATGCCAGGTGTCCGGGAAAGTCTTTGATTTGGTCACACCGTCTGGTCAAGGAGTTCCTTAAAGGACTGTTCCGATCATTCACGCCAGTGAAGGCGCCTGCCCTGGCGTGGGAACTCAAAGTGGTTCTGACAAAGCTCCTGGGGGACCCCTTCGAGCCTAGGAATCAAGCCCCTCTCAAGTACTTTTCCTGGAAGATGGCTTTCCTCGTGTCTATCACCTCGGCGAGGAGAGTAGGTCAGATCCAGGCCCTATCCTGCAAGCGGCCTGATCTGAAATTTCCACTATACGAAGGTGGTGTTGCGGGCGCACCCCTCCTTCATGCCGAAGGTTCCGTCGGAAATCCATCTCAACAAACCTTTGGTGTTGCTGGTGTTTTTTCCGACGCCTTGGTCACCGGCTGAAAGGACTCTGCACTTGGCGGATGTGGTGTGTGCTCTAAAGTTCTATATGGTTCGCACAGAGTTTCCAGAAGGCATCTCAGCATTTTGTGAACTTTGGTCCTGTGGACCATGGGAAGGCCTTGTCCAAGGCTTCCATCTCCAAGTGGCTCTCTGGCTGCATCTCTCATTGCCACCGGTTGGCCACCGGTTGGTAGACCGGCTGCTGCCTGGTCGTCCAAGAGCCCATTCTACCAGAGTGATCGCTGGGACAACGGCGTTCCTGTCTGGTGTGCCCCTGCTGGACAAGTGCAAGGTTGCTACATGGAGGTCTACGCACACCTTCACAAGATTGTACTACGTGGACAGGGATTCCAGAGAGGAGTCCGGGGTCGGTCAGGCAGTGCTGCGCAACCTGTTCGCTTGAAGGCGAGCCTGGTGAGGAGGTAAAAGTAATTGCTTCTGTTGAGACTTGCCACATCCCGTGGTTATGTATGTATGTATGTACTGCTATGAGCATGAGCATATGAATCCATGCCAAACCCCATGCTGGAGAAGGAACAAGTTGCTTACCTGTAACTGTTGTTCTCCACTGGGAATATTCATGAGCATGTGAATCCATGCCAGACCCATGCTGGAGAACAACAGTTACAGGTAAGTAACTTGTTCTTTACCATGAATGCTCCCAATGATATTGGAGACACTCGGGTAATTTATCCCTTGAGTGTCAATGATGTTTTGTCTCTAGTGTGTCCAGAAGCTTTGGGGAATAATACTATTTTGAATGATAACCTTACAGGTATTGAAATGTCCTCACACTTTGATATTCCAACTGACCTCACTATCGTTCTGTCCCGTGCTGACACACAGCGCTGTTGATGTCTTTGAAGAACTAGTTGTTGCAGATTTCAAAGTATTTTCTACACTAGTAAACTAAATCTGAGCCACCCACAGTCCTTAGCCCTCAAAAGTCATCAAAGTGATGAAAGTATAGTTATCAGGCCTGCTGACGAGGGAAGCAGGATTGTGGTGTGATAAAGAGCTCTGTATTTACAAGAAGCTCTTAGACAACTAGATGTTGCTTGTAATGAGGTCATCACTTCTGACGAGCTTCTACAGTCTCACAATGCTTACAATCTCAAATTAGATCTGGGGTTGAGGCACAGTCTAATAGATAATGACGAGAGTATGTTCATAAGGTGTGACTATCCTGTCACTCCAATCCTCCCAGAGGTGCACAAGAGTCTTACAGATCCTCAGGGCCGTCCAAATGCTTCTTCCATTGGTTCCCTTTTGAAGGCAGCATTCAAATATCTTGACAAGCTATTACAACCACTTTTCTTGGATATGAACTCTTCTATAAGGGACACCTCTGACCTATTAAAAGGGCTTGATGGGTTTAATTAGGAATCTCATTACAATTTGTTATCTTTTATACATGGTTTCCTTATGCACCAGCATTAACCACCAAGCTGGTGTTCAGGCATGTGAATTTTTCTTAAAGCAAAGGTCCATCCATTTTATACAACTAAATGAACTATTGATTAATCTTTTTGCATTTTGTTTGGGCAACAGTGTTTAATTATTTGAAGACAAGTTGTATAGGCAATAAAGCGCAACTGCAATGGGCTCTTGAGTGACCCCCACCTACGCCAATATCTATATGGGTTGGTGGGAGGAATGTATGGCATTATCACTGGAATTTGATGTGTACTTAGATGATGTCGTAGTGTGGCTATGGTACTTTGACAATTTATTTCTAATATGGGTAGGGACTCTTGGCAAATTATCAGAGTATTTTTCTATGCTTAATTGCAATGATTTGAACCTTCGTGAGGGCTATTATATCATAATACAAATACAAATGATACACATATGGTTTGTGAAAATGATATGAAAATTAAAAACATAAAATCATATTTGCAACAAAATTCAAATGGTGTGGTTAGACCATTCGGTTTTTTGTACACTGTTAATTTTGTGCAATGTGACACAACATTAACTGTGTACAAACCATCATACCCAAAATACAAAAGTACAAACCAGAAGACCAGCTAGCGATAAGTCACATGGAAGGGGAAAAAGAAAAGAAGAAATACATTAAGAAGAACTACATTGACAAACAAATATCTTGTCTAATTAAAATGCACTCTAATTTTAACTGCTAAAACCTGTGCATTGTTAGCAGTGGTGCATTAACCTGAGCCCAAATACACAAGCGTGTTCCTGTGTCCACCACCAACACTCCATATAGGTTGATATCAATACTATGTGCTTATACCGTGCTGTTCCTACACCATCACCGTATCCGTGATTACCTTAATACATCTGTGAGACTGATAATCAAATCAAATAAGGTTTTACCGTTTGTGCTGCTCAAAATCTTCCGATTGCTATTCTCGCTTATCTACATCCTCAAATCCTCTCCCAATCAATCTATCAGAAAGGGACAAATGCATTACTTTGCTTATTCCCAACTAACACAAATGTATTGGTTCATCATCCTTTTCTGATTTCATTGAAGGAATCACACATCTTACCTAAATCCTTCCATAAATAGTTGAGTTGAAATATTCTTAAAGTTCCTTGGTCTAATCCTCGATACAAATATCCAGAATCTTGAAACCAGTACAAATGATATATCACATTTTGTCTGTTCTACCAAATAGCTTTAAATCATTCCCAAATTTCAAAACACCCCTAATGTGATAAACCAATACATTTTAGTTAGTTGGGAATAAGGGAAGTTATGCATTTCTCCCTTTCTGATAGACTGATTGGGAGAGGATTTGAGGTTGTAGATTTGAGTGAGAATAGGATACTGTGAGACAGGCAAGGTATCGAGAGAAGACCACAGGGAGAACGGTAATTTCAGCCGTGATGTTGTTGACACGTGTTTCGGCCTCGATCTCATGATAAGTGTTTCCCAAACTTTCCTGAGCAGTTGTTATTATGGGCCTTCTTCAGGATGGAATTTGTTGAATGTATGAAAAAAATCGATAATACCCTCAGATTTTCAGGATAAGCACACTAAAATACTAAAAAGACAATAAAGTCACTTAAAACTCTAAAACAACTCTGTTGTACAACTGCCGACTCCGCTGTCTACCTGTAATGTACCCCACTGACCTTAGTCTGGATGGGAGTGATGATGGGCAAAGTTTGATCGCTCATGCCTTTTTGGAAGGCTGGATCGATACTGACGAACAAACTTTCCTCACGAAGTCCAATCCCACTATGCCGGATTTTTATATCTTACATAAGATCCATAAGAACAGTACAGATTGTATCCGCTATATGGTCTATTTTAGGACAGTTATCCATTTATTTTTAATTTATTTTTATTTATTGATTTACAGGGCGGCGAAGCCCACAGGCATCAGGGCCCACAGGCATCAGGGCGCACAAACACAAATAACAAACATACAGGAACGGGACAAGCGTGCAACAAAGACCAGCAAGGCAAGAAAAGAATTAGATCAAGGTAGAGCTTAGAAGAATATTAGATGAATAGGGCCGTCTTCAGTTTCCGATGAAAAATATTGTATTCCTTTGTCAGCCTAAGCTCCAGGGGCAGGGCATTCCAGATCTTAGCAGCTCTGTTGGGGAAGGCTGTTCCCAAACAATTGTCGAGAGATAATGTAGGAATTTTTACCAACGCCAAAGTAGCTGAATGCAGTTTCCTCTGTGGCTCATAAAAAGAGACCAGATCCTTAATATAGACTGGAGTGGTGCCATATAACGCTCTGCGAGTTAGTGCCGCAGCCCTAAATTCTAGCTGAGCGGAAACCGGCAGCCCTTAATTCTGATTTCTTCTTAAGACCTTTGTAAGAGAGATGAAGTCGAAGGATACAACGGAAATGATTAACATGCTGGCTCAAATGAAGACGCTCCGAAATTATTTACTTGTGTCACTCGACATGGAAGCCTGAAACCCTTTATACAGTTCCGACGGCTTTTATTCTCGAATGTATGAGGATTGCCCTCACAGAGAATTATTTTCTCTTCCAGGGACAATACTGCAACCAGAAACATGGAACCAGTATGGGTGCAACTTTTGCACCCAACATAGCCAACCTGTATATGGACAATTTAGATCAAAAGTTTGTCTATAGTAAAAACAATCCATTTAATACTATGATCAGTGGATGGCATTGTTATGTAACTTATATCTATCTTGTTTGGAAAGGTACACTGATACAACTTGAGACGTTCCTGGTGTGGCTGAATGCACAAGACGAATGTATACATTTTACTATGGTCTGTGTTGTGATGAATATGGCATTCCGAGACTTAAAGATACAAAAATCAGATCAAGGTACTTTCAAAACCACGTTACACAGAAAAAACACGGATAAAAACATGTTACTTCAATACAACAGATTTCATACATCGAGTCTTAAAAATAACTTGCCAGTGGTACGTAGAAATTGCACTCAGTCTGCAGACTTTGAGATACAAGATCTAAAAAAAAGTCTCAAGGATAGCGGGTATCCCCCGAAAATAGTGTGGAGGGCTCAAAAAAGAGCTTGCCATACCCAACGTTAAAGGTGTCTAGTCCCACAAGAAAAAAATTCAATTAGTCAAAATAACCTCTGTAACTACATACAGTCCAATAAGCAATGATCTAGAAAAAACCATTTTGAAGAATTGACATATTATATAAACAGATTTCTCGTCATCCAAACCAAGGTTCACCTTTAAAAGGCAACACAAATTGAAAGACATGTTGGTACACACCTCTGAGGATCATAGAAAAACCAGTGAACAACATTTTAGCTGCTTTTGCACCGCCACCACCACACTTGCTCCGTCTTTCTTTACTTCTGCACCTCTAGCGCTCATTTCACTTATAGCCCACATTCGTTCTCTTTCCGCTTTTGCCTTTACCTTTTTTACACTTTGCTTCCTTTCACTCACCGGGCTCCTCCTTTCCCAGCGCTCCTGCTCCGGCCACCTGCATGCTACTGAGTTTCTCCCAGCTTCATGAAAGTCATCAACAGTAGCGCAGTGCCGGTGAGCAGGTCATATCAGTTCAAATGGGTTTGGGTCGAGGTCAGGGTCTCACCACCTGGTCAGCCCTATAATATATATATATATTTATGTGCACACACACCACCCCCCAGTGTCTCGGCATCCCGCACTCCACTGGTCCATTTGTGCTCTCTCCTCTGAGCCTGCTGCTTCTTGGTTCCATCCAGCAACACTGGCTTGCTCAATGACCCTGGCAGAATCACCCTTTATATACTGCAGGTGAGTCAATTGGAGTCTGGTGTGCACAGTTATAGAAAAGTGCCTGGCCTTGCCTGACTTTATTCTTGGGACAATTCAAAAGTGTTAGATGGTATGCCTCACTTTGTATCCTTAGGTTATTACTGTGGATAAATGTAATTATTCTTGGCAGCCTCTTCCTCGTCCCAGTATTTGTTTTAAATTGGGAGTGGGAGGTGGGTCAAATTGGAAATTGATATTTAGGGGCCAAATCATTATAAGGTGATTGATGGAAGAAAGAGTGTAGTGCCCTGGCTCCATCTGTAAATGCCTGGGGTGATTTCCTTTCTCTCTGCCCTAAACCAGGGGAAGACAAGTAGGTGTTAAAGTTAAAACTATGTGTTCGTCTTATCTGACCCCACTACTTGTCTGTTTTATTTCTACTGCAACACTTCACCTTCGTTTTATGATTAAGGATCCTGGTACCTGAAGGCTTCTGGGACTTCTTCTTTCTCGCCTGCCGTCCTGTTGGAATACTGCGCCCTACATGTGTACTCCCACGAGGGCAACCCCGGGCTCACCTACTCGGGTGATCCTCCCTCGCGCGTCCACCCCCACGGTTGGAATCCAAGAGCGATGGTTCTCCCCATGCCACCTGAATAGAGGATTCTCACGTTCTACATGTCAGAATACCCCTAAGTTTCTCACAATACCAAACGGAAGATTTTGATTTTGACCAGCACAAACGGTAAAACCTTATTTTATTTGATTACCAGTCTCACAGCTTTATTAATGTAGTGGTAATCACTGATTGGGTGATGGTGTAGGAACAGAACAATATAGGCACATGGTATTGATAACAACTTATATGGAGTGTTGGTGGTGGACACAGGAATGTGCTTGTGTATTTGGACTCCAGTTAATGCACCACTGCTAATAATGGAATAGGAGAAAAAAGCACCAAGCACACCGATTTACAGGTAGGTATTTAGTTGCTTTTAGAATCTGTAAATACACTTAGTATTTAAGGTTAAAGTTCTTGAGGTGCAGGGGAGAAGTGCTCAGCCTTGGTATCTTGGCATACAGCTTCATTCCGTACTGCTCTTCACTCACGATCGCACACGTCTGCTGCGGCTCGTGTTTACAAGAGTTTTTCCGGTCTACCACTGGCTATTTTAGCCCGTTTTCCATTTCCATTTGAAACCTCAAGTGACCTACCCGCTGGGAGATCAGCTCTCTTACCAAGCTTCCTTTTGTTAGAAGCTTCCAACTTATTTCCATTAAAGTTTTTCGTCGGAATTCTTTAAAGTCAGCCGCCTGGCTAGCACCCAGGTTCCAGTCCTGCGTAAGGGGATTCCATACCTTGGCTCCATGAAGAAGGCTGTGACCCACTGTTTAGCCGAAACGTCCAGGGACCCTTCCACCTTCTGTTGTTAGGCCCCCCCCTTTACAATCTTGGGTTCGATTTATGTCAGGGACGTCATTATGAAAAGAACAAGAAATGTACTAAATACAAGAAAAATCTGCCTGTACATGGGTCTTCCTTAAAGAATGTCAGCATACGGCATATTCATGTATCCATTCATTCAGGTTCTGTTTAATGCATGCCGCAAAAGTCTCCATGCATTATGTTTTTGAATATGCGGAACAATTGTATCAATGTATAAATGCAATTTCTGTCTTTCATATTGAACAATCCAATTTTTGTTTCCTTTTTTAAAAAAAAGTGATTTAATGACTGAGGAGAGAAAATAAAAACCACTCCCAGTTTTAATTTATACGAGCGCATGTGTATTATTACTCCTTTGTTTGTACACCTATCCTTTGGATATGCATAAATAAGGCTAGAATAGAGGATTAGATACACCTCTTTTGCATATAATCAAATTGCAATAATCTTTGACTTCCATAGACAGGACACCCTCTTGTGTTTTTCTTCCACTGATAGCCCTTTGTCCTGTGCTATTGTTTTGGGCTCTCCCTCCCGTTTACTCAGCCTTGGTATCTAGGCTGGGAATTGTAACAAAAGAAAAAGATTTCCTAGATAGGAAACCTGCGTCCCCTGCACACTTTCTATAAGGCCTAGGCCTAAATGTCAATTTAAGTCAGTTGGTCCAATGTTGCAGGCTCCAGAATGGAGGCCTCTAGTCAGACCTTCCTTGTTTTATATAAACAATATTTATAGTAATTTTTAACCAGTTTGCAACCTTATATAGATAGGGTAATTTAAAAACATAGCACATATATCATTTGACAACTTCTGAATCAGGTTTAAAAAACAACAAATATTTTATATTTGATGTGGTTGGCCCTACGCGTTTCGAGTTAGTGTCACTCTTCATCAGGGGCATACATTCTGTTTCATAAATATTTTCTATAAGGAAAAAACAAATATTTAAATATACATTAGATTTTACATCAGATGTCTCCACTTGTGTTTTTTCAACTCACATATAGACATTTTCAACAAAGGAAAATTAATCATCATTTTCAAAACTTAACAAATCACATACAGATGGCTCGTAACCATTCTTATTATTTTAAACTACTCTTATATCTCATGTTGTCCAATGGGTACACTTCAGAAATTAGAGGAACTGGAAGTATATGGTAATATGCTGCTACTTTGTTGACATTATGTTAAGTACGGTGATACGACCACTTTCTTGTGATACAAAGCGGCTATACCTGAACAAATGCTTAAACACCATATAATCATTGTTGGTCTATAAACAGGGTTACTAGTTTCTATGCTGCTAATTTACCCCCATGGATTATCTTTCTTTAATGCATTCTTTCTAGTAATAACTGTAGCGACATATACCTTCTCCTACACACTCTATATTTAAACTCTATCCAGGTTCTGAGTAGGCAAATACCCTTTTGCCCCTCTTTTTTAATAACAAAAAACTACTGATCCAAATCTCGATGTAAAACAATGGCACATGATCATTTTTTGAGCAATAAACAGATTTCCGTCCCGTTTCCCGCAAGCGCGAGTAAACCCTTGTTTTTTTAACAAAAAAACATAAACATGGCCTCTCTGAGTCACCCACGCATGCGCGGATGACGTCACAACATTCCCTGTACATTCCGCCTTTATTCGAATAAGTGGGGTGATGCCATTTTGCGCATGCGCGAATGTCATCACCAATAGGGAAACATATAAAAACCAGCCCCAGGGTCCAAATGGCAGGCGCGCATCCTGCATCTTCAATCACGGACGTCCAGAGAAGCTTCCTCATGGCTTCTACATAGAAGGAAACAAGACAAGTAAGCTAATAGGTATTTGAGTTTACCTTTTAAAAAAAAATGTCATCCAGATACTTACCTTCCCTATTTTTCAACACTCGGGACTGGACCCTGTGTTCAGGAACTGATGGTCTGCTCCAACCTAGAATCAGATGCCATTCTACTACCAAAATCCTTGGGACTTGCACATAAAACCTCATAAGAAACAAGTAAGTTAATCACACAGCATTTCTGCTCTAACACACAATGGGGATTATGGCATAGATGCTCAAAACCCTTTGTCCCTTAGGACCAAGCATTACCTGCTAATCTATACAGAAATTAACAGCAGTCCTCCATGACACGAGCCCTCCACCATAGGGTCCGGACACTTAAGAATCGTTCCATCCCAGCTGCATTATTATACGACTGGGTACGCTGAGGCCAAATCCATTTGGTAAGTTTCACTCTGCATTTTGCGTTTAATATGGACTTAACAGAAGAGACATAATAGAAATAGTATACTAATATAACACTTACCTCTACAGGTCCCACGTTTACTTGTACAGGACGCAGAGATCTATAATCCAGCAAACTCTTAGGAGAATGATATGATCTATAAACACATAGATAAGCGTCAAACATCCATCACTACTGTTTGGATGGTGATGGACACCATCAATTTTTAACTTATGTAGTTTGAACGACAGACATGATTAGGAATCATGAGAAAGCTTACATTTGTGCAGCATATAAACATATACTTCCCGCTCCTCTAATTTCTGGAGTGTACCCATTGGACAACATGAGATATAAGAGTAGTTTAAAATAATAAGAATGGTTACGAGCCATCTTTATGTGATTTAAGTTTTGAAAATGATGAATTATTTTTCCTTTGTTGAAAATGTCTATATGGGAGTTGAAAAAAACACAAGTGGAGGCATCTAATGTAAAATCTAATGTATATTCAAATGCTTGTTTTTTCCTTATAGAAAATGTGTATGAAACAGAATGTATGCCCCTGATGAAGAGTGATACTAACTCGAAACGCGTTGGGCCAACCACATCAAATATAAAATAAAATATTTGTTGTTGTTTTTTAAACCTGATTCAGAAGTTGTAAAATGATATATGTGCTATGTTTTGAAATTACCTTATCTATATAAGGTTACAAATTGGTTAAAAGTTACTAAATTATTGTTTATATAAAACAAGGAAGGTCTGACTAGTGGCCTCCATTCTGGAGCCTGCAACATTGGACCAACTGACTTAAATTGACATTTGGGCCTAGGCCTTATAGAAAGTGTTTAGGCGATGCAGGTTCCTATCTAGGACATCTTTTTCTTTTGCCACTGGTAATAATGCACAGGTTTTAACAGTTAACATTAGAGTGCATTTTAATTGGACAAGATGACAAGTATATTGATTGTCAATGTATTTTTCCTTTTCTTTTTCCGCTTCAGTGTGACTCATCGCTGGCCGGTGTTCTGGTTTGTACTTTTATAATTTGGATATGGTTTTTTTGTACATTCATTTTGTGTAATATGCCGTCTAATGGTCTAACCACACCATTTTAATTTTGTTGCGAATATGATTTTATGGTTTTAATTGTCATATATTTTTCACAAACCATATGTGTATCATTTTGATTATGATACAATATCCCTGACGACGACATGTGGTTATAAGGTCATTACACGTGTTGGGTGAATATTCAAAAACAATACTTGTGTATCAACGACAACTGTTCATTAGTCAATATTGGGCTGATTGACTGTGCTAAATTAGGAGAAGGCTTTTATATATTTAGTGTGTGGTACATTGGGATGATACAACTGTTTGATGCATTTAACTTAAGTGGCATTGGGCTTAGAGTCACAATCAAGAACCTATGCTGCCTATCCACGTCACATAATAGGAATTTAGATTGATAATCAAAATCACATTTTTTACTTATTATATATGGTGGCGAGCGTAGAGGAATACTAGCCCTTTAACTATTTTGATTTATATCGAAAGCCCACTAATGTGAATATCATATTACATGCAAAGAGCTTTCACCCATAATCTCTCATTGAAGGTATACCATTCAAAGAGTTCTTAAGAGCTAAGCGCAATTGCTCAAGAGATAAATATTTTCTTAAGGAAGCACAAAAGATGAGGGACCGTTTTAATTCTAGAGGTTACTCGAAGAAAACTGTTACTAATGCTTTTCATCAAGTGCACGGCCTCCAATGAACAGATTTATTAAAGGGTTCTAAACATCAGAAAACTGTGAATGGTGAACCTATTAGATTCATCACCAAATACAGTTCATAGGCTGCCAATGTGAGGAAAACTTAGCAAAAACATTGGTCTGTGGTCCAATCAAACCATGATATTGCCAATGTAGTTGGGTCTCACCCTCTAGTGAAATTTTCAAAAGCACCCAATATGAAAAACATTTTGGCACCTAGTACGATATGCCCTTTGACTGACAATTCTAATTGGCTCACATAGCACAAGGGAATAGTTTTTTTTACAGTTGTGGGAAATGTATATTATGCTGATTGGCCATCTATGCTTCAGAATTTGAGCATGCCCACAAGCTTAAATGGAAGGTTAAACATAAAATCACCTGTTTAACTATATTTGTGGTATATTTAATACTTTCCCAGTGTAAATTGGCCTATATTGGTTCTGCAATTTGCAATCTCAAACTTTGAATACTTCAGTACTATAGAGCAATTAAAAATCATGAGGCCTATCCACTTGCTAAACACTTTTTTGAAAAACATGGAGGAGATCCAGAGAATCTAGCTCACATACCTGAACATGTTCGAAAAGGTAATCGTGAGCTGCAGTTGCGACAATTGGAATCGGAATTGATCATCTTATTCGACACTTTAAAACCACATGGCCATAATGTTGACGATGAGTTGCATGTAATTTTATAATTGATTTCTATAGTTGTCTTTCTCTGTGACTTGTATTGGTTTTTAATTTGTACTTTTCTTTTAGTCTTAGTACACTTGCACTTATATCTGCCTTCTATGTTAATGCGTCAGACGTGTTGCACATTAGATACTTATACCATGCACCTTATGATCTTTTATGGGTAGCTCAGATCATGTAGAAAATGATCAAGTGGTGCACTATGCATTTTATCATTCTTGTGTTTATAGCTTAGATATTGTACTTTATGAACTCATAATGCACTTTACAAATGCGTTATGCACTTTATTTAATCATTGGCAGTTTGGATACTGTGCAGTATGATCATATAATGCACTAGGCACTTTAATATATGAATTTCATATTGTCTCACTACAATTATATAGTTGTGCATAGAAATACTTGTACCATGCACCTTTATGTTCCTTCATTGGCAACTCATATCATACCGGACATGATCCTGTTATGCCCCAGGCATTTGACTATTCTCATGTTTATTGTAGTGTATGAATTTATAATGCACCTTAAAATGCATTAATTCTGCAGCTTAGATATTGTAGTGTATGATTGCCTAATGCGCTAGGCACCTTAATATAGGAATGCCCTATTGTCTCACTACAATTGTTTAGATGGGCATTGAAATAATTGATACATTGAAAACCATGAACTAACGTAAATAAATAATACAAACATAAAATGTAAATATTAAGGAATGCACTGATTGGAATGTGTCTAGCACAGGTGCTCACCTGTGACAGGATTTACTGCCTCAAGAGCATGTGCAAGGTTATGTTCACAGTGTTGGTCATTCTGGTTTACAGAGCAGTGGCCGTGCTGCATAGAACCTGTGCGTGAACTAGTATTTGTGTTTTAATTTGAATTTTACATTTACCTGAGAGTGTCGTAATGTTGGTGCTGGAATGTTGGTGCCAAATATTGGAATGTTGGTGCCAAGAATTGATATGCGTTGCACTTTATTTTGCTTCCTAAAATTGTGGAGTAATTCACTCTGTATTGCTGTTTCTTGGTATCTGCATTCCAGCAACTCGTCTATGCAGACACTTTTGGTCTGTAAAGGGCAGTTGCAGTATGCACACTTGAGCTGTTTTTGTTGCTTTAAAATCATCAATTAACTTTGGGGTTCTGCATTTCATTTAAAGAAATGCCTGTGCTGCGTTTTCAGTCTGGAGCATCGTCATTATGTTGATTGTCATTCTCTATGTACATACACTACTGCATGCAAATATATGCAATTTTGACTTAATGAATTAAGTAATTCAGTACCTAAACTCACATACTAGGAACTGTGAGTTGAACGACCAGGACTGTGCTGCTGTGATCACTTGCTTTCTATTAGGTAACTTAATGGTATGAAATATGGTCCGCTCTGTAATGTTATGAGACCGACTCTAGATCAATAAATTGTATACATGATTATGCACATCAGAGCGTAATCTATTGAATATTGTTTAGTGTTGGGATGCAATGCACTCAGACTTGGTAATGCATGGTTAAGAAGAGCTGGTATCAATAGAAAATAGGAGAATCTTATGTATTCAATGCACATCTAAAATGGCACTCCAATTGTGGGATAGGAGTAACTAGCTCTTGCATACCGGTCCTTTCTCTATGTTGAATTTGGGTTGAAGAAGCGTTATCACCCGGGTGCTGGTTCATTGAAGTAATGATTATTTGTGATTTTACCAAGGTAAAATTCAGAGTGGGAAGTTTTAAACCGATTCTCTTTTTTTTATGTGGGGGTTCTCCCGCCCCTCGAAGACCCCTGTTTTCCTACCCTTTTAACCCCATCCTCACCCATTTTATGCCCTTACCCAACTACCATATATATATATATATATATATATATTTAACATTTTCAGTATTTTTTACTTTGGTAAAACTTACCACTCTGAATTTATTTCATTAAAATGACTGGATACTGAAGAATTACTCTTTGTAGGATTGTATGCAGATTTTAGAAAGAATTGGAGCAGGCTTGCTGCTTTATATTTGTTGGTGATTTATAAATACACTCAGCCGACATGTGTTTCGACCCACCATGTTTTTTTTCAAGGCTGCGGTGACCGAACAAGGTGTGATGCATTTGCAGTTTAGGAAAATAATCACCCGAGTGGAGGTGACCTGTGCAGTGTTTTGGACAGTGAATTTATATAGTTTAGGTGAGAATAAGACATTGTTGTGTCGTTCGTTAGATTTCAATAAGCATGGTTACAGGCATGGTGTACAAGGTTGTGTGTATACAGAGTGGTGTGAAGCAGGTGTACATTTGTTGTGACATGAATACAGTGATTGTGAGTTTTTACAGTTCGGCATATAGCATGGATGATTACATATGTATTGCAATGAAACATGTTGTTTTAACATTGTATCATAGTACCAAGGAAGGAAAAGAGGGAAGGAAGAAGAAAGGATGTCACCAACCTCATCCATTCTCCTTTCTCTAACAACCTCCCTCCATCCTATCCAAGTCACTCCAATCACTTGTCACATCTTTCTCCAAACACCCATACTAGCAGACTGAGGCTCTGGGCTTTTATTGTTTAGTGAACCCCTGACACTGTGATATGGTCCCTGGAGACCATGTTGGGGTGATTGTGGGAAGTCTGTGTTAGTTTTATTTCCTAAAAGGACCCATACCTGCAGCAGTGTTCTTGTCTTGGTGGAATGGAATGTTACTGGGTGGAATGCAATGTTACTGGAGAACAATATACTTTCTCTGAAAAAGCCTTGCACTCCCTTCAAGCCAGAGGTCGGATTCTTGAACGGGTTTGTGTTCTTTATGTCTCTGGTGTTCCTTACTGTGACTGTGACTGTCCCTGCCTTGTTGGGGGTGATAAGTGAAGGTGACCTGATGATCCCCCATATTCCTACTCTGAACCCATCATGCTCTAGTTTACAGAGGTACCCACCCCCATTAGTCCCTGAACAAGAAGTCCCTGAAACCAGATAGAGGGCTTTGTCACAGCTGCCAGATATGGGTTGCACAGTGCTAATCTCTAAGACTAAAAAACATGATGATTTGGGATACACGGAGGGACTTTGGGAAATCCGCTCTATATATATTCTGCCTCCAGGTAGCACTTCATACAGTGATTAGACACCCCTGATCCCTAAAGCCACTCAGAAGGGCAGGGCTCATGCGTCTCCCCCAGATTATACAACATCTTCACCAAACCTCTGTTCGACGATCTGGATCATCTGGGTGTCACCTACACCAACTACGCAGATGACACTCAGATTCTCCTCCCACTTTCAGGGGATCACAGCAAGGACAGAGAGTTGGTGAACAGAGTGTATCTCATCATTCAGGCATGGATGGCATCTCATGGCCTATGCCTGAATGATGACAAGACAGAGCTCATCATCCTGGGTACCCCCGCTAATATCAACAAATTAGGCCTTGAATATGCCGAATTCAACATAGACGGCAACATTATCAAAGTATCCAGGGAGGTAAAAACTCTCGGCTTTTACCTGGATGCCACAATGTCATTCACTAAACGGGTCAACTCACTAGCATCCACCACTGCGTACACCTGCAAATTAATAAGAGCAGGCAGACCATTCCTGTCCAATGATAGCTGTATGATCCTGGCAAGATCACTCATACTCTCCAGGCTTGATTATTGTAATGCCCTATATAACGGTGCTAACAAAGCCATTACCCATAGGCTACAAATTCTACAAAATAATGCCTTGAGAGCTGCCCTTGGCATTAATAAAAGAGAACACATCTCCACTACCAGACGCCAACACAATTGGCTCTCCACCGACAATAAAATCAAACTAAAGTTGGCCTCCCTAACCCATAAAGCCCTCAACAATGCTGCCCCCAGTTATCTGATGGACAAAGTAAAGAGAAAGTCATCCATCAGACAAACAAGAACTATCAATTCCAACTGTCTGATAATTCCCAGATTTAAACTCTCCACCATTGGAGGTAACAGCTTCCCTGTGAAAGATGCTACATTTTGGAATTCATTGCCACACAACCTGAGAGCCGATCAACCCTAGTTGCACTTTAGAAGGAATCTCATCAGTCATTTGAACTCCAACAACCCCCATATTTAATTATACATTTTACACCTCTGTATAGATACGGATACTTTCTGTTTGAGGCCTTTGCTCTCGCCATAAACAGCCCCTGTACATATCTGTATATTTCACTTCTTTATATAGATATTGATATTTCTATGTGTGAAGATTTGTATATTCTTTTTCCTGTAATCCTTAATTGCAAATGTATGTAACTTTATCTCAACTGTATATTTCTGTAACATTGTAAGCCTTGCATATTCTTTCTGCCTGCGCCCGGCTGCCCCTGGGTATGTTGCGCCATAGAAATAAATAAACAAACAAACATACTGTGCATGCCCCAATACTGGGTGTTCTACCTGGTTCAACAAGAATTAGTTGAATCACCTGTCTCCTAACCATGCATGTGGAGATCTCTGTATCACTTGGCTGGGGCATATATGCCTACATCTGACAGAACATGAAAGTAAGAAACAATATATTGGAAAAGCAGTCCTCTTGTACATTGATAGAGTTGATATTAATGTCAATTTTAGAAGCGTGTTTGAATGAGCAGGCATTTTCAGTAAAGGCCCACATCTGTGAAAGCGCATCATGAAAGGAAGGAACCACACATTGAAAGATGGCATTCTTTATACAAGGCAATTGGGAATTGAAAACTGAGAGAGGAGAAGACCTTTCTGGACATTAGAACAGGTGCATGAATTAAAGGGCTTGAGAAAGTCGTATAGAACCTTTCATAGGTCTAGGAATTGAACTCTCATCTCTTCAATGAATAAGACTGAACTCCTTATCTCTAGATCTAAACAGAGATTTTGCGACTGGGGAAGTAAGCCTTCCACACTTCTGATGTTCTTTCAGGGTTGTCCAACTCCAGTCTTCGGGGGCCGGAAACATGTCAAATTTTCAGGATATCCCTCATTTATGTTCATTAGATAATTTGCTAAATGTTTTTAAAGGTATGCAAATGTATCTCATGAATATTAATGTGGTATATCTTGAAAACCTGTAAGGTTTGTGGCCCTTGAGGTCGGAATTTGGACACAAACCTAACTGAAGGCATGCTTGCAAGCAAATAGTCAATGCCTTGTGAGGTCCTTCGAAGAGAGAAAATAAGTAAAGAATCAGTTAAGCTGGAGCTCTTTAGGGAGTTCTATGAATGACTATTCACTAGAGAATTAGATGACAATGATAACTTTGGTTATTTCTTAAACTGAATAGTTTTGCTTAGACCCTGAGGATGAAGTGGAAGTTCTGGGGGAAATGATATCGGCAGAGATTACTAGCCTCATTTCGAATTTGAAGATTTGTAAAGCTCCAAGCCCAGATGGATGTACTGCTCATTCTTCAAAAAATGACAGCAACCCCTTTAGGGGGTCTAAGCTCACTCTTTAACTCAAAGAAAAAAGCCAAGTAACTAAGACAATGCGATAAGTCTTAATATTGGTCCGATCTAAACCTGGAAAGCACAAGGAATTATGTTCCTCATATAGACCAATTGCCTGTTTCAATCTGGACCCCAAACCATATGCAGAAACATCTGGCGGATAGATTGGAGCCTACAATACCAAGGCTGATTAGCGAAGAGCAATGTAAATTTATTATGAAAAGACATAATCACTGTAAAGTGATTCATTTCGTTAACATAGCAGATAAGTTGAAGATCCTCCCCATTCCACTTTCATTCGATCTGAGAAAGCATTTGATAGTGGGTGGGATCATTTGAAAGGGGCTCTGCGTAGAATGCGGTTGGGAGAGACATTTATAGGCGAGGCTGTAGCTTTTTATGCTAAGCCCAGAGAAATAATGTGAATGAATGTGTTCCTTTCTGGTCCCTTATCACTGAGCAGAAGCACCCGGCAGTGATGCCCATTGTTTCCCCTGCACTTTGCCCTATATGTCAAGCCACTGACAGACGCTATCCAGACTAATCCAAACATACGTGGCATTTACCATGAGATCAATACCTCATTGTTTGCTGACGATACATTATTGAACAATGGAAAAAACAGAAATATTGATTCTGGTGTTGCAGTCAGCGCTACAATCCTATGGGAGAGTTGCTGGTTTCTAGGTCAGCTTCAATAAATAAGTAATGCTTAGCATATCGATGCCTTGAATCAGTGGAGACCCAGTACAACTAAAGCCCCTTTGGAATGGCAGAAGCACGCATCATATTCATGGGAATCGACATTGCGGCTAAAACCTCAGACTTACGTAGTGCTAATTATCCGAGTTCAGTGGCAGCCATACTGGGTAACTTAAGATTCTGGAGGAGCGTGGAATGTACCTGTTTAGGGAGAGTGTCTTTTGTGACGATGAAAATCCTTCCGAGGCATCTGTTATTCAGACAGTGCCAGTATCTGTTCCTTTGGTAGGTACTCGTAGCCATACAAATACATATTATGCATTGTATCTGGAGAGGATGGAAGCTGAGCGTAGCACAGAAAACACTTTCTATGTCGCAACAGCAGGGGGGCTTAGTATGTCTTAAACTGTGACATTTACAGGCGATCACTGAAGCTGTAGAAATTTCTGTAAGATGGAGTGACTGGGAAATAGTTGAGACAATTAAAGTGGTTCCTTGCAAGAGAAAGGCCCTTGGTGGTATACAAGCTCCTGACTATCAATATCACTGAGAGTTTGGGTTGGGCTGGTGTGCAAGCTTAAACTGCCAACCTTCCCTGATCTGTATACTCCAATTAATGGGAATACACAGTTTACCATGGCCTACTGTTGTTCTTACTCTTCTCAATGACTTAAGAAAATCTGCAAGTTTGTGAGCCATCTTTTCCAGGAAGGGCAAGGTTGAACTGCTCGTTCCATGATTGTAAAACTTAATTTGCAATAGATAAGGGGGAGAGGCTGTGCTATGTAGGCACATTAAATGTTTGTTACTGAGTGCACAACTTGAGCTGCAGGTGATCAAGCCCAACACTAGCTTTGAGAGGTTGGTTTGCTCCACCACATCATCAAAAGGATTGATCGCGTGTGTACATTTATATATCTGAGGCTTGTGGATTTGCTTGGAATCACATGCTTTGCATAGGCCGACATCTAGTGGTAGGTGCGGAGTATTGAATTACTTGTTTTCGAAGTTGAAAAAGGGACGTTGACTGGGCGTGTTTGTAATACCATCACTAGTGTGACATCTACTGTACCCTTGATCCTTCACGCGTTGAGGTCCCTCAAATAGTTTTTTTTCCACCATAGTGGTCAATCGCATATTGCAGAGCTCAAGGCTTATGGCCATTATTCACTTATTGCGATATTATTATTGGCTATCGTCTAGCAACAACTTTGATGACCACCACCTCTGTAGATTTCTCGACCGCGTTTTCAAGAAAAAGAAGCTCGTCGACTACTGTCTAAATAACCGGCAACTGTTGCTTCTTCGGTCTACACCAGGCTGCTGCCTGTACAGTAGGGAGAGAGGGGGGTGATCATTCCTGTATTTTCTTCTCTTAGAGAATGCATACATTTAGTCACTTCCTTTATTCTCTCTGTTTCTACTCCAAGCCCTTTTATCATGGAAAATACTCAATTTAAATGTTGTCCTTCCTGCCACAAAAAATATCACTCTTAAGCCACTCACCGGGTTTGCAATCGCTGCCTTCTGAGAGATCATTGTGAAAAACGCTGTGCAGCCTGCCAGCTCTTTCGACCAAAAATTCTAAGATCGACACACTAAACATTGGGCGGCACACACCATGCAGGCGGAAGCCAGTCTAGGCATCCCAACAGGCGCCGAAGATGACATGGGATCAGCAGAATCCGAGTGCCAGTTCCCCCCACGCCCCTCCGGAAGGCAGGCTGGCGGCCCTGCTATGGAGACAACCGGCGACACTGGCACACACAAACATAAGAGACATGGGGATATGCTAAGCATACAACCCCCAGCCACTCAGCAACAAAGTCACCTAAACAAGTGCCTGCGGTAGACAAACGTCTGGTGCCTCTGACTCGACTCAGTCCTCTGGGCCCACTCCACATGTGCGCCACCACAGCCCTTCTAGAATTATGTTGGGTGACACTTCTACCGCGCATGCAAAATCCACTGAAACATTTCAAAAGCGCACGCGGTTCACCAAAATCTATTACACATTTGATGGTCTCGTCTAAACAGCTGCCGAAACGCTCTCACTCTCAAACAAAAATGTCAGCGCATGTACAAACGTCGCTGATAGACACTCACTACACTGAGGCCTTATCTCTTTTATAGGCAGCTTTGCTTTCAGAGCCTACATGTGACCCTGAAGAAATGTTATTCCTTTTAAAAGACACACCTAGGACAGGCTCATGGACAAAATGAAGATTCAAAGTGACATTGGAGAAGGTCCCTTCTGTCAGCTTTATGGGGAAATATCCTGTTGGGCAGAAAAAATATTGATTTAGAAGAGGGCCAGCCTCCTCAGTAATCCTCTAGGTTACAAGAGGAAATCCATTAACATTCCCACACTGAAGGGTTTACAGATTAAGTTATTGATTTAGAGCAACATAATACTGATGATCAGGGAACTTCATAGAACTACCCTGATAATGATCCCTATAATGATGATCCTTATGATGACATTGATTCACCTGAGGATAATGACCAGCCTGTAGCTGATTGACCGGGTAATGACCAAATACCACATAATGATCTGCTAGGCAGCAGATCATTTCAAGATCCAAACGCAGGATAACCCTCAAGATTTAGATTTTGTAGATTAAATGTTAAAAGAAAAAACTTCTATAGGGAAGTTTATTCCACTGCTTCAATCTGTCTCTAAAAGAATTCATCCTTCATTAGTAACCCTTTCACTTACTAGAGTGGTTAATTCCTGAATAGAGACATTTCGTTCAGCTCCCTCTGACGGATTATATACACAAGGTCACCTTAAACTAGATTCCCTGGTGGTTACTACCACCAGAATAAGAGCAGGAACCCCACTAGCTTCCGTGGAATCACCACTGGAAAAGGAGAGATGGCACTGCGAAAAAAGTGGCTACCTCAGCCGCTTATCGAGTGCATATTGCCAACAATACTACCCTTTTTTCTAGTTACAACAGATCGCTTTGGGGCGGTGTTCAGTCACAGCTAGACTCTATCCCAGAACCCCTATGCTCTCAAATTTCAAAAACAGTAACTGAAGGTAAATAAGCTTCTAATACTATTAAGAGTAATTTATATGCAGCTGATACTGCTGGTAGGATTGTGGCAGAGGGCACATTGCCGCAACCAAGCATGGCGCTTTAGTAATCCATCTTTAAACTTGAGCCTAAGGCCAACATACTTAATATGCCCAATTGAGGCTAATGCGTTGTTTGGAAAGGCGGTGGATGACCCCTTGGAAACTGCTAAAAAGGAGCATGAAACACTAAAATCCTTAGGACAAATTTCAACCAAACCATATGCTCAGCAAGGTATTTTTAACACACGACATTTTTTTTGGGTGAACAAGCATATCCTCGCACAACACACCTTGCTTTCAATCATGGTTCTTCGTCCCCTTGGTACTCAAACACTACACAGTCAAACCCCCTTTCAATCTGGTTATCAGAGGGGCTTCAGATGTGGCAGAGGTCATACTAGGATAACAGCCTCTAGGGACTCTGCCTCCCAAAAGCAGTGACAATCCGATTCAGGTTCCCTCCGATGTTTCCCTTGAAGGGGGTTGCATCTCACTATTCGCCCACGCATGGGAGACAATTACTTCAAGGGGTACTCCAAAGAGTTCACAAGGACTCACTACCATCCACTTAAACAACGGAAGATGCTGCAAGAACACCAGCACATTTTGGATGACAAGATATTCTCTTCTGCAAAAAGGAGCAATAGAACTGGTCCCTCCACACAAGGTAGACCAGGGTATTTATTCAACATAGTTCCTTGTCCCCCAAAAAGTTTTAACTATGCCCCCTGTGTTAGACCTGCGTTCAGCAGACACACATGTGAAACCTCAAAGGTTTCGTATGACAACACTTAAGGAAGTAATCCCACTCCTAAAACAGGGGGATTACGTTGCAACATTGAATATGAAAGATGCATACTTTCATATTTCAATGTTGACAGCACAGAGAAAATATTCCGGGTTCAAAGTCTGAGCGACTCATTACTAGTTCACAGTGCTTCCCTTTGGCATAGCAGCAGCTCCAAGGATATTCACCAAGGTCCTCACAGTGGCGGCAGCTCATCTGCGCAGGCAGTCAATTCCAGTGTACCCTTATCTCAACGATTTGCTAATTACAGGAGAGACACCTCTCGTCTGTCAACAAAACACCCAAGAGACTATCAACCTAGTTTTCAAACTAGGTTTATCAATCAACAAGAAGAAATTAATTTTAGACCCGAGTCAAGTAAAGCAGTTTCTTGGCACTCTATTTCAGACAAAGGACTCATTAGTCTTTCCCTCCAATGAGAGGGTACAAAATATGCTTTTTCAAATTCACATTATGTAGATAACTGTATGAAAGGCCATGCACATTCTGGGAATGATGGCTTCATGCATTTATCTAGTGCCTCACGCTCAGCTGCACATGGATCCAATGCAAGAGTGGCTGGCGAAACAATGGTTGCAGGCAAGTAGACAATGCAACGATTGAGTGGAGATTTCACAACCCCTGGTTCACTCTGTGCAGTGATGGACAAAGGAAACACTTTTGCAGGGAAAGTCATTCACCACTCCCCCAGTAGAGGCCACTCTTACCACAGACACAACCCTGTGAGGTTTGGGAGCACACTTTCTCCATGCTGCATAGGTAGGTGAGACGGTCAGTCACTAGCAAACAAGCACATCAATCTTCTAGAATTGTTTTTTTATTTATTTATTGGATATTTCTGAGGCGCTTAAACAACAAGAGAGTGTTTCCATGCGGCACAAGGGAAGGGAACATGGGAGCAAATTAGTATTTTATTTTATGTAGCACCTTACGCCAAAGCGCTGTACATGAATCAAAACAGGACAAAAAAAGTGAACTCAATATATAAAACGCAAAGTATTTCAGTAATTGTAATAAGACCACATTAACCAGATGAAAGAAGATGAGATCGTAGAGAAACCCAAAAAGAAGAATAGACAGTAATAGATCGGAGAGAGAGGGGGAGAGTATTCACATTTAAAGGTGCAAGAAGAGAAAGACCAAAAGCGATATTGAGCACAGAGAGGAGACAGAACTACAAGACGGAAATGGGAGGCAGCAGACCGAAGAGGACACGAAGGAAGACAAAAAGACACCAGCGAAGAAAGGTGAGGAACAAGATCATAAAGAGCTTTAAAAACCACACATAAAAAATGTAACTTTAGACGATTATAAAAAGAAAGCCATGCAAGTTGAGCCAGAGAGGAGGAAATAGAATCACGAGGAGCCAATAGACCAAGAACACGAATAAAGGCATGGAATACAGATTTGAGCAGAGCCAATCGAGAGATAGGAAGTCCAAAAAGTGAAGAAGAGCAATAAAAAAAGTTGTGACAAAATTAAAGCAGACACCAATAACTTTGTGGCTTTGAAAGTCATAAACAAGCAGGCTTTCCGGATGTCATAAAGATGAAATTGACATGAGCGAGCAATGAGAGAGAAGTGATGGGTAAAAGAGAGATCTGAATCAAGAAGGAGGCAAAGATTACGATTAGATTAGGTGCTGGGGAGGAACAGAACCACCACAAAATACAGAAAAAAGAAGATCCCACAGTCGAAGCCTCCCGTCCTCTGCACACTTTTAGATACTGTACAAAACAGTCAAAATATTTACTATGAAATGTTCCACATTCTAGTTTAGTTAATCCAACAAGACATGTCTATCCAATTTTTTTTAAAAATGTAGATCTTTAATTTTAAACAATGTTAAGCAAAACAATTTGCAAGTCCGATTTCCTTGGCTGACACGGTTCCAGGTCTAACATGTCAGACATATGTTCTTTTAAGAATGGTGTACAGTCTACAAAACGGATGCATTTGAAGGCATTGTATTCAAAAAGTCGCTATACATGCATTAATCCACTAAATGTATAGACATCATTCACTCATGGAGCCATCTGGATGTGTCCCAATTCATTTGTAACAAGCCTTTTAATTACTGAATTATACGAAGGTGTGACTCAAATATTATCATTCACACATCCCCTAAGCCAGAAAACGGTGGTTAGAGGTATAATACTGATCAATACCTTTCCTTAGAGTCGTCTAAGTGCTCTCGTGTTCTTTATGAAGATCCCAATGTCCTCATGGAACTTCATTTTCTATACATTCAACTGCGTTGTCGGCATTATCCACCACCTAAAGGCAGAGGGCACCCCACAAGCAATTGTAGGATATGTGGCTACAAAGCACCGTGCGATATACCAACTCTTGTCATGTTCTAATACTATTTATACTAATGATGGCCACAAGGGATGTCGGACAAAAATGATTTGAGACAGTGAATTATAATCACATGAAGATATCCAAGCCCACGTCTCTGCGGCATCTAACAGGCTTTCACTGCCACCTTCTCACCCCTCCCTCCCCCTTTGGCTGACTCTCATCCTGACACAGCCCTCTCCACGCTCCACTCTGCTATATCTGATACTCTTGATATCCTTGCCCCTGTCATGAGAATCCACATGAAGCCCAAAGCCAAGTGCAACTCCTGGTACGACTCAGACATCGTCACCCTAAAACGCAAGTGTAGGGTGGGCGAGAGGAAATGGCATGCTTCATGTAGATCCTCTGACAAACTGGCATGCCGCCTGCTGCATAGGCAATACCGGCTCTCTGTCCTAACCAAGAAGAGAGCGCATATCCAAGCCTGCGTCTTTGCGGCATCTAACAACTCGGCTGAAGGAGCTGGCCAATCCTGCCGCAGTCTCTACCTCTCCTGTCCCCTCCCAGGCCCTCTGTACGGCACTGGCTTCTCACTTCATCTCTAACACTCAGGACATCCTGTCCTCTCTCTCCTCCTTTAACTCCCTGCTCTTCCTCTGGCTGTTCTTCAGCCTCCTCTCCTCCCTCCTTCTCCGCCTTTCCCCTGCTCTCTGCAGACTAGGTTTCTAGACAAGTCCGATCTATGAAAGTCTTGTCGAAACAGGTTCACCCCTGTTCCTCCAAAACCATCAAGGACCATATCGACTCCTTGGTGCCTGCCCTGGGTTATTTCTGCAATCACTCCTTCGCCACTGGAGTTTTCCCTTCCCCCTGAAGCACTCCCTTGTGCCCCCCTCTTCTTAAGAAACCCTCTGCCGACCCCTCCTGCCCAGCTAACTATCGTCCAATCTCCATCACTCCCTTCCTGGGCAAGCTCCTGGAGAAACTGGCCATCTCCCAGCTTAATCTCCACACTGAATATGTTGGTTGTCTTCATGACCATTAGTCTGGCTTCAGAGCTGCCAGAAGCACGGAAACTGCTCTCCTGAACATCCCTGAAGACCTGCTCTCCAACCTCGACTCTAACACCCCTTGCGTCCCCATCCTGCTTGATCTCTCTTCTGCCTTTGACACTGTCAACCAGACCCTCCAGCTTTATAGCGATTTTGCGATCCCGCAAAATGCTGCGAAAACGGCCGTTTTGCGCAAAATGCCACAGAAGTGGCCGTTTTGTGCAAAAACAGCATCTTTTATAAAGTTTTTTTTTTTTTTTTAAACATTTTTTTTTAAAGTAATCTGCAAAAATTACTGTTTAGAAAAAATAATACTCAGGGTGCCAGGTTCTCAACTTTATTTTTTTACACAAGAAATGAAATGCGCTAAATCTCATCACTTGCGCCCCAAAAAATTGCAGCCCAATCCACAAGGGACACATGAATGGGCACATTTTATATGCGCACCCATTCAGATGGCCTTTTTCACCTCCTTGATCAAATAAAGTGGCGTTTGTCAATTTAAAAGTGCATCCCTCATTTCCAAGCAAGATGCACTTTTAAATGTGCAGAAATTGTAGGCAATCCTACGCGCACGGGATGTGGGGCTGCCACTGCATGACAGGGTCTTTCCTGACCCTGTCATGCATTTCTTTTAAGGTATGAACTGCTGCTGTCGCTTGCATTTCTGTTCCTCAAACAGGATAAAAATGTATTTTTTGGGTCGCATTTTACAGCGGCAGGCACCTGGTGGGCCTGTCCCTGTGAAAGGCGCTGGGAGCTTGCAGAACACTGTCGGGAGAGCGATTCTATTCAAAGTACTGCCTATTTTGATGACAAAAAATGCCCCAATAAATGATGGTTTGTGATGCAAAATTTGCCATTTCATGCCGCAAAATGTGTCATTTCATGCCGCAAAATCCTGGAAGGTCTGGTCAACCATGCCATCCTGCTCAACCGTCTCCGTGATAACCTGGGTATCACTGGTCAGGCTCTGGTATGGCTGACTTCTTTCCTCTCCGACCGACCCTCCCAGGTCCAACTTGGGTCCTTCTGCTATCTTTTTCTCTACCTTCGGTGTCTCCCAGGGGTCTATCCTCTCCCCCTGGTTGTTCAACCAATACCTGGCACTCCTGGCCCACTGCATCGCTGCTCTCTGCCCCAACTTTCAGTGCTATGCGGATGACACCCAGCTCATCTTCAGGCTACCCTCTGCCTCTGCCTCCCTCATCTCTGACTGTCTGCTATTCAGGAGTGGTGTGCTGCCAATGAACTCTGCCTTAATGCCAGTAAGACTGAGATTCTCCTCATTGGCACACCAGCTCCCTCCTTTCCTGTAGCTCTCTGGCCGGCCTCTCTTGGCCCTCTTCCTGCAAGGCTAAAAACCTCTGGATCATTTTCAACTCTACACTCCTTCTCTCCTCACATCTCTGACATCTCTAAGAAGTCAAACTACCAGCTACACCTCCTCAGAGATATTCTTCCTTTCCTCTCCTTCCCCCAGAAGCTCACTGTCTCCAGAGCTCTGGTTCTCTCTAGGCTGGACTCATGAAATGTCCATGAGGGAAACTATACACAGGGCTGACAATGAGACACGTCAAAGAACGATGGACGTAACACAAATCAAACATAAGAAGTGATAATGCTAGATCACCAGTAGCGAGACACTTTGCAGAGCAACACCACACCATTGCCCAATTGAAATTTCAAATTTTGGAGGTTGTAAAACGCCCACAGAGGGGGGCACTACCATTCCCTTCTCTTACAAGAGAGATGTATTGGGTCTACCTATTGGATACTGTCCAACCAAAGGGTTTGAACGAGGAATGTTCTTTGAATTGTTTTATATAATGCTCACTAATATGCTGTTATTGTTTATACTGCATCCATCATTCCACTTATCGGACCCTGGATGATCCCATGGAAGTGCGCCACAAAGTACTTGTCACTTCTGTATAACTGCCTGGACTATAACAGTCTGAATGACCTCCAATAATCTGGCATCCTTGAGCTGAAAGAAATGGTCTCTACGAATGAAAGGTGTAATAGGTATTGTGAACATTGTCGAGATACACACCAGTGTGAGAAAATGTGCAATTGCAAAATGTATAACATATAATTTTGTAACATTGTAAATTTGCTATCAATGTCTCGATATGTACAAAGAGCTGAATGGAGTAGAAGGTGTAATGGATATGGTGAACGTTGTCCAGATACACATTGGTGCGAGAAAATGTGCAATTGCAATATGCACAATATATACGTTTGTAAAATTGTAAATTGGCTATCAATGCGTCCATGTGAGCAGACCAAAAGAGCTGAACGGAAAGTACATGAGTATACTGATGTGCATCCCTACCATAAGGGAATCATTGTAGTATATGGATTGACCCATAACGATGGTTACCAGTACTGGTTATTAGAAAAAGGGAGGCATTGTGGCTAGGCACAATTGAGCCAACTGGATGTTGACCTGTTATACCAACAACTATATAATTGGAAGAACTGGGGTTCACAGTATCCCCTGATCCCGTGGAAATAGGTCTCTCCTCTTAACATTCATTACACATTTCCTCACTTTCAATAATTATTCTTTCTATTCATTGTTGCCAATTGGATACCTATATTGTTTGTATTGAGCGTAGAGCGAGTGTACTTGGTACACTTCATTTGGGGTTACTTGCACTTATGCTGGAAGCATTAGGACGAAGGATCCACCAGAGTTTGTTTGAGTGGAGAACTCCACTCAAAGATGGAAATGGGGCTGGACACCTACCTTCAGTCCTTTCTCTACACAATAGCAATTGAGTATTCTTTAACTTACACAAGATGGAGCGCACCACGAGCTAACAGCGAGTGCTGTTGCTGAGGTAACGGACGCCATCGCTCTCAAAACCACACTGCATAGCAGCGGTCGATAGCTGGCAGAGGTGAGAGACACATTGTGATCTGGGGGCTAAATAAAGTTACGTATATGTTAACGGGCCACCGTTTGTAACTGGGAGTGTATTACAGATTATACTAATATCCTTATTAGCACGGACCCGCACAGAGTGACCGTAGCACACAGCGTGTGAAGTAACCGGGAAGGCAGACACCATTTATTACACCGCAAGCAGCAACATCGATCACGAGCAGATGGGGGCGAGTGATACTATTGGACTGTAGAGAATTTCATGTACAACGTTCTAGTGAGAATTGTTTATTACGAGTAAGTAGGTTTACAAATCCTAATTAGTTATCCTAATCCTTTTCAGTTGTCCTGGATTTGGCTAACCTGCATCGTGAGATTTAGAACCATAACGTGAACTAGCTCTATTAGGAGAAGGTTATTCCTCTTGCTTTACACATCAGTGGAACGCACTACCATAAGTGATATCTACTGCGGGGGTGAGTGTTTTCATATCTTCATGTGATTATAATTCAGTGTCCTAGTCATTTTTGTCCGACATCCCTTGTGGCCATCATTAGTATAAATAGTATTAGAACATGACAACAGTTGATATATCGCACAGTGCTTTGCAGCCACATATCCTACAATTACTTATGGGGTGTCTTCTGCCGTCAGGTGGTGGATAATGCTGACAACTCAGTTGAATGTATAGAAAATAAGTTCCATGAGGATATTGGGATCTTCATAAAGAACATGAGAGCACATAGACGACTCTAAGGAAAGGTATTGATCAGTATTATACCTCTAACCGCCGTTTTCTGGTTTAGGGGATGTGAGAATGATGAGATTTGAATCGCACCTCTGTATAATTCAGCAATTAAGAGGCTTATTACAAATAAATCGGGACGCATCCAGAATGATCCATGAGTGAATGATGTGTATACATTTAGTGGATTAATGCATGTATAGCGACTTTTTGAATACAATGCCTTTAAATTCATCCGTTTTGTAGACTTTACACCGTTCTTGAATGAACATATGTCTGACATGTCCTTTTGTATGATATTTTCTCTGCATCCGTACGGCTCAGGAAGAAGAGGTACAGATCTGGAAACGTGTCAGCCAAAGAAATCGGACTTGCGATTTGTTTTGCTTAACATTGTTTCAAAGTAAAAATCTACATTTAAAAAAAAATATATTGGATAGACATGTCTTGTTGGATTGATTAACTAAACAAGAATGTGGAAAATGTCATAGTAAATATTCTGACTGTTTTGTACAGTATCTGAAAGTGTGCATGGGATGGGAAGATTCGACCTTTGGATCTAGCTGATCCGGAGGGAGGGAATGAAATAACAGAAAATAAAGGAGCCAAAGCAGTAGAACTAGAAGGAAAGAAAATACCCTCAGTTTCTGCAACATTAAGAACAAGAAAATGATCGGACATCCATGATTGGATAGCCAGTAAGCAAGCACTAAGTTTGTGATGGATATCATCAGAGAAATGTGGAAATGAGAGAAAGAACTGTGTGTCATCAGCGTAAAAATGATGCAAGAACCCAGAAGAAGAAATAACCCCAGCTAACGAAGAATTATATAGAGAAAAACAATTAAACAATTAAAAGAAAAAAGAAATGAACAGCGGTCCTACGAGGCCTTGTGACATTCGGAGCATGCAAGTGCAGTGAAAAGAAAAGGGTGAGGGGAAAGGGGCCGGGAGGTAAGTGCTATTAGAGTCCCCTAGGGGAGGAAGTGCCAGAGGTTCCCTTGGGGAGGCAACCAGTAAGTGCAAGGGCAGAAGCATACCAGGCGAAGAGGGAGGTCTAATGCCGAAACTGGTAAGTGCAGTGCAGAGGCAGACCACCCAACAGGCGGGTGTGGGCCCAGAGGGCAGTGCAGCGGAGGGAGCTGGGGAGGATTGGGCAGAACATCAGGACCCTATTGGACTCTTGTGGTACCAGGCCGCCAATTTCAGCAGCAGAGGGGATGGTTAGCACGGGAGGGGGAGAGGGAAGGAAGAGGAGAAGACAAAGGTCTTGAGTTGTTTGCAAACTTGAGGTGGTCCGGTTCAAGGCGGAGAGAGAAAGGGAGACTGTTTCATAGTAGGGTACCAGCTGAGGAGAGATATCTACCCCAGCTGTCTGCTTGGAGAAGCGTTTGATCAGCAGATGTCTGGAGCAAGAAGATCCAAGGGATCTGGAAGGAAAGTATTTAGTTATAGTTACAGGTAGCGTGGTCCCAGGCCCCAGACAGCCTTATGGATGATGTAAAGGGTCTTGAATTTGATCCTTGCAACAACCGGGAGCCAGTGGAGAGATTTTAGAGCTGGAGAGATACAGTCCCAGGGCTTGAGGCCAAAGATAAGTCTTGCAGCCCTATTCTGGATTAGTGGAGGACGATAGAGCGAAGAAAGAGGCAAGTTGAGGAAGAGGCTGTTACAGTAATCTAGCCTGGAGAGGAGCAGAAGCCTAGAGACATTGAGCTTCTGGGGGAAGGTGAGGAAAGGGAGAATGCCTCCGAAGAGATGAAGTTGAAATGGGCCTTCTTGGCAAGGTCCAAGATGTGAGGAGTAAAGGAGGGTGAGGAGTCAGAGATGACCCCAAGGTTTCTGGCCTCAGTGGAACGAGAGGGAGGTGAGCCCAAAGAGGGTGCCCAGAGTGCAGGAGGGAAACTGAATATCAGACAGGCAGTCAGGGTTGATAGAGGAGGAGAGGAGCTTGAAGAAGAGTTGGGCGTAATCTGCGTAACACTGGTAATGGGGAGAGAAGGGAGAGATCACGTGAGCAAGAGCTGCAAGGTACATGTTGAAAACCAAGTCGAGTGGATAGAGCCCTGGGGAACACCACATGTAGAGAGAGTGATAGTGGAGGAGGAGCCCAGGAGCAATGAGGTCAACCAGTCAAGTGCCTGGTCTGAGATAACAAGAGTATCTTGGAGCCGCTTTATGAGGATAGAATGGTAGAATGTGTCAAAGGCGGAAGAGAGGTCAAGGAGAATGAGAACAGCAGGAGAGTTAGTCAAGATTTGCAACCAGTTCTTCACGGGTGTTCAGGAGAGCAGTTAATGTGCCTCTGGATGCTCGGAATCCAGGTTGACGGTCATGTAAACAACCAACGAGCTCAGTGTGTTGTGTCAGTTGGGGGAAGACCAACTTCTCCAGGGGTTTCCCAAGGAAGGGTGTAGTAGAGATAGGGTGGTAGTTGGCTGGACAAGAAGGGTCGGCTGAAGGCTCTTTTAGAAGGGGGTCCACAAGGAAGTGCTTGAGAGAAGAAGGGAAAGAGCCAGATGCTAAGGACGGGTTGCAGAAGTCAGCAAGAGCCAGAGCGAGGGAGGAGATGTCCTTAATGTTAGTAGCGTTCAGAGCACTTCAATCCTTCCTTCCAACATCAGTTACAAAGAAAGACAGTCCTAGTCCTAACAGAGAGCACTACAGCCATGTTTTACATAATCAAGGCAGGACACATTCCCCAGGTCTGTCCAAACTTGCACAGAACATATGGAATTGGGTGATAAAGCACATGTTCCTACTATCCCAACGTGTTCCAGGGGAACACAATTGTCTAGATACTTACAACTTCCATCAGATCCCGAATGGCAGTTACACAAAGACATTCTACACAATATCTTCACAAACTGGGGCCAACCAGACATAGAACCCAAGACAACGCACGATGCCCAAACTGTGCACCCTGGTACCCCCACACAGGGGTCAAGGGTAACACTCTGTGGATGAACTGGTCCTGGGAAATTTGATTACGCCTTTCCCCAACACTACACTTGATTAAGATAATCCACAAGATGCACCAGGACAAGTCAAACTCCTTTTAATAGCACCAATGTAGGCCCGTCAACCATGGTTCTCACACCTACTCAAAATGATAAATTGCTCGCTAGTGACACTTCCATGCCCATTTAATATTCTGCCCAACATCAGGGAACAACACTTCATGCATGCCTTCGAGCACAGAACTCGGCAGCTTTGCTTCCTGAAGTCCTGGAGTTTGGCCATTTAAACCTAGCATAAAGATGTATGGACATCCTTAAAGAAGCATGCAAGCCCAACACCAGACATTGATATATCAATAAGTGGAAACGTTTTATCTGGTGTAAAACACAAGACATAGTTCCTTACCTACTTAACTTGTTAGACTCGGGGTTTGTTTTTAACCCCCTTGGAGTTCACCTAGCAGTGCTTTTTGCATACACCACCTCTCACAGGAAGTTGTCTTGGTAGAAGTTTCCAGTAGTGAAAGCTTTTATGGAAGGTTTTGATTGCACCCGCCTTTTTCTGACCCAACTAAGTATTGTTCTTACTAAACTCATGGGTCACCCCTTTGAGCCAATGCATAAATCCAGTCTTAAACACCTCACTTATAAGACTGCATTTTTCATTGCCATTACATCTATAAGAAGGGTGAGTGAACTACAAGCACTTTTAGTTCAAGATTCTTTTTTTGTCATTCACAATGACGAAGTGGTGCTAACAAGACATCCTCTTTTTTCTCCTAAATTTATCTCAAAGTTCCATGCCAACCAGTCCATAGAACTTCCGGCGTTCTTTCAAAACCCTACTAATTCAGCTAGCAGAAAATAACCTCCATACATTAGATGTTAGGAGGGCTGTAATGTATTATCTTAAGCAAAACAAAGCCAATAAGAAAGACTGATAAATTCTTTGTGTCCATAGCTGCAGGTTGGGAAGGGGACCCTGTCTCCAAGTCAGCTATCTCAAAATGGATAGTCAAATGCATTCAGATTTGCCGTTCTCTTTCCAAAAGTTCCCCACCTTTCACGCCCAGAGCTCATTCAAGTTGTGGCACAGGGGCTACTTTAGCTTTTGTTGCAATGTCCCTTTAAATGCTATTTGCAATGCAGCTACTTGGAGTTCAATGCATACCTACACACAGCATTAACAGTCTGGATACATTTTCTAAATAAGATTTGCAAGTGCGACAGGCAGTGTTAAAACATCTTTGCCGCTGTACCTTCAAGCATCCCACCACCTTCCAATGGTACTGCTTGCTAGTCTACGCAAAGCATGTGATTCTAAGCAGATCCCCAAACCTATTTCTGATGCTTGTATCTGCTTAGATTCACATGTGCCTGCCCTTCCTCCGCCCTTGGAGTTAAAGGTATGTCAACACCTTAGACCTTTTCTTTACTCGCGCAAATACTTAATGTTTGTCATGGCAGAAACAAAACAATCTGAGGGACCTCGACGCATGAAGGATCATGGGTACAGTAGACGTGACACTAGAGATAGTATTACGAACACGGCCAGTCCACATCCCTTTTTGAACTTCGAAATCGAGTCATGCAATACGCACCTACCACTAGATGTCGGCCTATGCAAAGCATGTGAATCTAATAAGCAAATACAAGCATCAGAAATACGATTACGGTAAGTAATGTATGGTATATAGCAGCCAGGAATGACCTGTGGCTGGATCCACATATCCGATCATGGTGTAAAGATTTGCAATGGGATTAAAAGAAAGTGTAGTATGAAATCCTGTAGCATGCAGCATTAGGAACAGCATTAGAAAATTCTTTGATAGTACCACACCCCAGATATCAAAAGGCATTTAACTGATGAGGCTATGGGCTATGTTGGAGAGGCTGTGGAGGAGTAGGTAGTTTCTGAAAATGTTGGTCAACCTGTCCTAAGCTTACTAGATTCTGAGAAGCACTCAATCAGACATTGACATTGGTCTGAAGCTAAATACCCACAAGGGTCCCTGTGGTTTGTATGCTAGGCAAGCCTGCTGGAGTGTCATACCCCTTGGCAGATTACAAAGGGTATTTTGGTGGCTATAATACACATAGCAAGCCAACGCAAGTCTGATGTGATCCCTGATCTTGATAGTTGGTATGCAAAAATCTGTTAACTTGTTTTTACGAATCCGAGTGATTTGCCCGCAGCTGAAATTACTGCGGGCAAATCGTTCGCATGAGAAAGGTGCGAACTACCAAAAGTTTGCACTTTTCTCTTGTGAACACACTTAGATAATACGGGGGCTGCAGGGGTTTCCCCCGCAACCCCCGCTCACTATACCACACAGTATAGTGAGCGGGGTGTTGCGGGGGACACCCCTGCAGTCTTTTTTTTATATATACTTACCTATAATGCTACCACCAAAGGTTCGAACTTTTGGTGTTCGAACCTTTGGTGGTAGCATTTTTAGGACGTTTTGACCATGCAAACTTTTGCATGCGGTCAAAACGTCCTAAACCGTTTTTACATTGTTTGGAAGCCCGTTTTGGATCATACCTAGACGCTTAATAAAGTAGGCCGAGGGCTTTCTGTCTTTTGGACATTTAACCACAGTGAATGGAATTAGATGAGGCCATGTAACTATGTAACTAGCTGTATTAAATGCAGATATTAGGCAGTGTGGACTCTGGGCGAAACTAGACCATAATATGACTATCGGCTGAGGGACCTCTTTCTTTTTGATTGGATTTTCTCCTTTTCTCCTATCATGGAGTGGGAAGGGGCGAGGGGGGAGTATAGGGGGTGAAAATCGAGAAAGGAGATGGTGTACATCTTGGTTTGTTTTATCTTCATATTGTATACTTTCTGAAGTTGACAGTTTCTTAAATATTTATTGTAAATTTCCAATAAAAATATTTCAAACAGACGTATTATCTAGAGGAGTGGATGTGGTTCTGTTGCGTAGAGTGCCACTTTGAAGAGTGGCAGAAGTGAATATTTGTTGGTCCCTTTGGGTTATAAAATATTTTATGGAGCGGTGAGTAGGCCAAGTTGCTGGGTTTCGGATCTTGGAGGTGGCAATATTTTGTGATCTTAACTTGGCATGTGACCAAACACTCTTGTGAGTTGGGTGTGCTCACCTCCCTCCCCATCTGTTGCGTTGTACTCATTTTGTAGTTAGTCTGTGGAGGGGTTGACTTCACTTTGCTCAAAATCCAATGATTCCACTGAACTTTCCTGCATGGTCAAACTCAGTGTGTACTCATTATTTGTGTTTCTAACCTCAACCATTTTTTTCCTCCATCTGCAATTGGAGTGATTATTGATTCTGGTTCATCTTACATGTGTGAAGGAGGCAATGATTCACTTAGCACTTTTTCTGCTGATTTGTCTTGCATATCTGTACTTGCAGTGCTCCGATTATGGTTTGCAAAAGCTGTACACACACTCTAGTGTTAATTTCCATCCTGTCAGTTTTTGTTGACGTTCGGGGGCACTTGACTTAATACCCTATTCCCCTTATCTAAAGTTCTTAATGGGGATGCACATGCACTAGGGTCCTGGACGGGATAGACTTTCCAGTCAATATAATGGTCACCTTGTGTGCCATGAACTGCCCATCTTTTCTAAACATTTTTGGCGGGTGGCGTTCTGCATGTGTTAATTTCACTATGAAAAGCAGTCTCTAGACTTCCTTTTTTCTTGAAGATTTCTCTCATTTGTTAAACGGTGTATTAGTTTTGGGGATGTGAAAGGATGGGTTGCTGTCCATGCCCGTGAGGGTTTATCAGCACATTGAGTGGAGGTAGATTTTGGAGGTGCATTTACTGATGTTGGACTGAAACTGGACATCAAACTCATGATTGATGGTGGTTTGAAAATAACCTCCAGGCAAGAAGGACCACAACTCTCCCCACCATGAGCACATTTCCTGCTGCTTTGTCTCTCCTTGACAAACCACTAACCTCCCCCTAAAGGCAAACAAGAAGGAGTTTGGTTAAACTTGCATCCCTGTTTTGATACTCTTTCTGTGAATATGCAGTCTTAAAAATGTGAAGTCCCTTTTTTATCCATAATAACTAGCTATTTGCTGACTAATGCCTCAGATCAAGGTGCAATCTTTCTCTCTTCTGATCTGTAATCCTAAGCCCCTTGAAACTATGAAACTGAAATTCAAATTTCATAATGTTGTAGTTAATCTTTTTAATTTAATTATGTAGATGCAAGCAATCAAGAACATGCTCTGAAATAGGCCTAACTTAAACCTAGTGGGCTGAATTCAATCGCTCATTTTGTTGGCAGAGAAATTAAGCTTAATGCAGAAATTATTCTTTTAAATTCAGTTTCAGAATATACGTTTCTAGGTACAGCCCAGTGAATGACGTGCCAAAAGTATTATTGTAGGCAAGAGGTTTGTAGATATGAGCATCTTAACCACAATTGAAAGCATTGCGTTCCGAGTGAGGGAGGACAAATCCTCAAGGAAATCTAGCAGAGCTTCATCAAAATATGTTTGAAACCATGACGAACAAGACCTGCTGTTTGTAAATTTGTCCTGTTCTTATTATTATTGCTCTGCACCTTTTGGGATTTCAACATAGACTAACGGTTGCATTAACGTTCTTTGTGCTCCAAGTGTGACTTCCTTTTAAACTAAGTTTAAAACCACTTAAGTGAGGGAGTGTGCAGAGCCTACAAATCGTTCTGCATTCCCATGGAATAACATCCTTGCCCTTAGAACTTACGGTGTTAAGTGTGCTGTGTGATGTGAATTATTTCGTTCTTCCGTCAATTCTATGTTTATGCATGCTCATACTATAAAGGCATCCACCTATTTAAAAAGGTTTAAGGGTGGATAGAGCTGAGCGTTGCTGCAAGTGACTGCTCAATTGCACAGCGCAATGGTACCTCTGCGAGCCATGGTGTCCTTAGTAAGCTATAGCAGTATTCAAGGTCTTCCATGGATGGTAATGAAGATCAGCAGTTAAAGGACTTGGGGCCAGAGCTCTGCTTCCTGCAGCTCTCCAGATGTTTTGGACTATGGCTCACTGTATCCCTCACCATTGATTATACTGGCTAGGGCTGATGGCATTTGTAGTCCAAAACATCTGGAGAGCCAAAGGTTGCATTCCCCTGCCATAGGGTGTCACACTTTTTGGTTTACATTTGGGTCAAGTACAGAGCAGGCGTGGGAGATGGAATCTGTGATTCAGGCAGAGGAGCTGTGTATTGGATGGGCCAAGGCAGGAGGGAGTGGGCATCCTCGACCCTGTTGCCTGGTGGAGAGAGGTGAGATGGACCCTTGTCTGTGTGACTGGAAGTTTGGTTTTCCCCATTTGTGGTCTGCCTTGGTCCTCCAGTCAACAGGGTGCATATATGAGGGAGTGAAGATTGAACCATGACCTTCACAGTATCAAATCTGCTACTGTGATGGACGTTCTTTGTTTCCATATCAAGAAATTATCTTCCCTTGGGACGTGCCCTGGGACCGGATGGACTGGCAACCTGGATCTTCAGTGGAGGAAATTGTGGGACCAGGAACATGGCAGAGAAGCATGATATAATTGTTCACCCCGCAGTCTCACTCTACGGAGGAGGATGCAGAGAGGAGCCGAGCTCAGATGTGGCCAACTTGAGGACTTAGAAACTTGACTGCCAAACATGGAAAAAGTGGTTGCGGTGGTGGGGAGATGTATAGAAAACGTGGAGGTTAAGATTTCTTCTTTGGAATTCCAGATACAGGAGACCGTGTGAAAGGGTAGATGGTACGCTGAGGGCCTTGCAAGGCCAACAACTGTCCAGAGACTGTCCTGAGCTGACCAGAGCCCACAGCCATACCCCCTGCTCGTTTCTTATGAGGTTGTGAGTAATACATATTTGCCTTACCTACTCCACCTGCTCCCCTTACCTTGTCCACTCAATCGGCTCCCTTTATTACCTTACTGGCATCTGCTATGTGTCCCAGCCACTGCATTGGACGATAAGGTTGCTTAAAACATTTGCAACAGTACGCCACCTTTAGTCGGAACTATGTACTCTACATTCTGGTAGACATCTCTACTATCCACTCTCCTCATAGACAAATCACATTTATGTGTTCGTTACTAATGCATTTGAACTTGTGCCTTTCTGCATTTTAATCAACTGCCTTTTTGGCTCCCTCTGCTAAAATCGAATCTAGGTATCTAGGGATCTAAGTATCTGTACCCTAATACACTGCTCCCGCGGTTACTGCTGCCTTACTTTCTGTGCACGCCACTGCATCTACGCTGGTCACTGTTATTGTTTAACATTGTGTGCAATTGCCTACAAACGCACCTCTACCTCAACCACCCTTTTTGTAGATCTGGCAGGCATCTGATTTTAGACTGTATCAGGCCAACATGCCCTCCACCCTCACTACTCTGTTTGCAAGAATACTGCCCACCCTACTCTACCTCACACGGCACACCGGTGGGACAGCACCCAATTACACCACCGCCTCCCTCCACTACCCCAATCTTCACAACACCATGACTCTGCCGTCCACTGCTCACCACACCAACCCTTACCTCAACAACCCAGCCTTATGGCTCCAACACTTTGCTTCCAGACCTTCACCAAACATACCTTGTTCCATCACCCTGAGAAATGCCAGACTTGGCTCGCGACTCACGCACGCCTCCCATCACTCTGTGCATCTTAACAAACAGCCTCTGACCTCCACCGCATCCACACACTTGAAAAACCCATCGTCACCTCACCCCAACCTCCCTAACACTAGCAATATTAAGGGTGCATTAATCAATGTCAGATCACTCACGGCTCACGCTCTAGAAGTGGCTGACCTTGTTCTTACCCTCGACCTCGACTTTATGGCTATCACCAAAACTTGGCTTCACGCAGCCTCTGGCCCACTACTCTCCCTTGCCATCCCTCCAGGTTACAACATTATCAGACACGATCGTAACGCTAACCAGTCCAAAGGTGGTGGCATTGCCACCATCCATAAAAATGCTCTAAACTTCCACCTCTCCTCTGTGCATCACTTTTCCTCTATGGAAGCACTGACAGCCAAACTAGCCGTCACTCCTAACCACTCTATCACCTTCCATCTACTTTACCGGCCACCTGGGCCGCTATCCACCTTCGCTGAGGACCTCTCCAACATCATCACTCATAACACCAAAACCAAATCCCAAGCCTCGCTATTAGGGGACTTTAACCTGGGCCTCACTGATCCCAATGACACTGCTGCCATGACTATTGATAATATGCTTATGAATGCAGGATTCATACAGCTTATCAACCAACCTACCTACGTTAAGGGCAGAACCCTCGACTGGCTAGCCTCCCCCAATTGTCCTATCCATATCATCTCTAACCAACAGTATGCATGGACTGACCACAACTTAATTACATTTAACATTCAGGCCATACCTGCCAGCCTCTCTTCCACCATTGCACCGGCGACTGCCACCCGCAATAAACGTGACATCACTTGCGACAGACTCCTCCTCCCCCTCCTCCTCCCGGCTCTCAATGACCAGGTTTGCTCATGCTCCGACCCCACGGCTATGTTTGACACCTTTAACCTCGCTATGCAAAAGCCTTAGATATCATCGCCCCATCCAAATTGAGAAAACCCAAACCTCGAGCCCACCTGAACTCTTGGTTCACACCCCAGCTCAGAACCCTGCGCAAAGAAAAAAGAATTGCGGAATCACCTTGGAAAAGCAACCAGTCCGCAGCCAACAAATCGTGCCTCCTCCTGGTCACCCTTAACTACAAGGAAGCCATATTCCAGGCTAAAAAAGACACTTACAATAAACGTATCGAACAAGCCAAATCCAACACCAAAGAATTGTTTAAAATCCTTAAAGAACTTGAAATCCCTGTCACTGCACCAGACACTTGCATCAAAGATAGCACTTGGTGTACCAAAATCCAAGAGGCTCTCCTCCGCAAGATTGCCACCCTCCAAATTAAAATCAATAACAATCAATCAAGCCTACAATCCAACCCACAACCCAACCCTATCCCCACCCTAAACCACCCCATCCCAGACTCTCTGACTCCTTTTAGCTTCTCTCCACTCTCCATTTCCGAAGTGGAAAAGATCATCACCAGCCTTAAACCGACCAATTGCCAAGGCGACCTCTGCCCGGCAGCTATAATCAAGGAAGCAGCTCATGACCTAGCGGCATTCATTACTACGCTCATCAACTCTTCCAGTGTCATGATGCCTACCTCCAAGGTGCCAGACAAGACCCAGCTACCCCAGAGGCAGACATCATGTCTTCAAGGGAAGTCACAACAGCCTCAAGTAGGGGCTGTTTGGACTCAGTCGTGGCGCCTTTGGCGCCAGGCTCATATCGGGCCACAGTCCTGGCGCCATAGGCGCCAGGCTCATAAAAGGGGACTTTGTGTTAAAGGTGCTTAGTGTTAACTTACCTGATGCAGACCATGCTGCAACATCCAGGCCTTCTGAGGCCTGAATGGGACTACTTTATCTTTGGAACTACTTAACCACACAGGTGTGGTCAGGGGAGGAATACATACCTGAGAGGAAGGATACATACCTGGAACTACTTTGAAGGCTATTTAAGCCACGCCCAAGCAGCAACTCACGCTTCGCGTTGTTCTGCATCTAGCAGCTGGACGCTCACCGTGTTTGCTCCTGCATTCTGTCTTCTGCCACTCCTGCCTGCATCCTGGAACACCTGCAAAGAGAGAAGAGAAGAAAAAAGAGTAAAGAAGAGTCCTTACCTGCTAAAGCCGCATTCCGGAGACATCTCGCCGACGGTTCTGAAAAGGAAGACATCCATTTAAAAGCACATTGCATCGATCGCTGCAGCGCCGCATCTCACTCACCTGTACAAGGTACCACCACGTTCTACGGCGACATCTGGACTCGCAGCCACATCACTGCGCCTAGGGAGAAAAAGACAAGACTAAAGGTGAGAGGGGAAAGAAAACAAGGAAACCTTAATTTCCATTACAAAGCTTACCTGTTGGGTTATTCCAACTTTATTTCGGGTCGGTGCCGCATCCTGGCATTTCCGGACCCCGGCTCCTTAGGGGAAAAAGATACATCAGCGTTAGTGGGCGCATGAAAAGACGTTACCCAACGCCCATTAAAGACTTACCTGATTTCTTCTGGATTGATCTTTGTTTCGGGTCGGTGCCTCATCCAGGCATTTCCAGTCCCTGGCCCCTATGGGGAAAAAAGACATCAGCGTTAGTGAGCGTATTGATACAAGGACACTGAGAGAACTCTCATCAAGCTCACCAGAGTCTCATTCTTCGGTTCCACAGCTCTTCTCGGAATAGTTTCCGCACCTGAAAAAGAGACAACGAACAATTATTATTGCGGAATCATACTCATTAACAGAATCCTTACGGTACTATACCGGGAAAACAAAACTTGAACCCTCTACAATCAAAATCCCAGTGAAGTAACTGGATACAACGCGCCCCTGCATGAGAAGCAGGATGGAGAGCTCAACCTTTCACACCCTAAGGTGAGACTTCACGTGGGGGTCGCAGGAGGGTTTCGTAGAGGGGTGAGAAGGGAGCGGGAGGCTTATACTTTCTCCCGCAGATTGTTAATACTCCCTTTTCACATACAGAAAGATATTCCTGCGAGCCAGACAAGCCAGATTCGAAGGTCCGGTCCAGTCCATCTTCCGGGTCCTGCGCTTCACCATAGAAGAAGCAACAACACTCCAAACCAGACCTTCGCCTCCGTGGGAGTCAGGTGAGCGTAACATCCAGCTTCAGCTCTGGGATCGTACCTGACAATCTAAAGGACGCATGGGTCATCCCCCTATTGAAAAAACCTACCCTGGACGCTAGTATACCCAAAAACTACAGGCCAATCACCACGGTCCCGTTTTTACAAAAAATCCTCGACCGTGCAGCATATCTACAAATTCAAGATTACCTTGAATCTAACAAATTCTTGGCACTTAGGCAGTCTGGGTTCCGGCCACGTCATGGCACTGAAACTGCCCTCATAGATTTAAAAACACAGATTGACGATCTAAAAGACAAAGGCAAACTTGCTCTCTTACTCCTCTTGGACCTTTCGGCTGCCTTTGATCTCATCAATCATGAAATCCTCTCCCACCACCTTAAATCAGCTGCACACTTCTCCAATAAAGCTACAACCTGGATTAGCTCCTTTTTAGACAATAGATATATGCGCGTGTTCTCTCCACTAGCAGCCGCCCCACCTGCACCTGTCTCCTGTGGTGTGCCACAAGGATCTTGTGTTTCACCCACATTGTATAACGTGTTCATCAAACTTCTCTTCGATATCTTGGACTTTCTGGGTGTCACTTACACCAATTACCCCGACGACACCCAGATACTAATCCTTATCTCAGGTGACTACACGGCTGACTCCCTCGCTATCAATGTCATCTACCAGGTCATCCAGGCGTGGATGGCTCAACACGGACTCTGTCTTAATGATGAAAAGACTGAGCTCCTTATTCTTGGTTCGCCACAAAAACGTACCAAACTCGACCCTGCGTTCAAGTCCATCATCATCGATGGGAATATTATCCCAACAGCCAAGGACACAAAAACCCTAGGGATCTAGATTGACTCGACCCTATCCCTGACCAGACAAACTAACTCAGTCTCTTCCGCAGTGGCATATACCTGCAAGCTTATTACAGCCTGTTGCCCTTTCCTCTCCGCAACCAATTGTGTCACCCTGGCTAGAACTCTTGTATTATCCAAGATTGATTACTGCAATGCACTGTACCTAGGCACCAATTGCTGAAACCTAAACAAATTGCAAATTGTCCAAAACAATGCTATTAGAGCTGCCCTCAACATTCCCAGGCGCCAGCACATATCCGACACCAGACGCAATATTCGCTGGCTCTCAGTCCCACACCGTATCTCCCTGAAAACCCTGGCTCTTACCCACAAATTCCTTCATAACCAAGCTCCCTGCTACCTGGCTAACCGATTTGCCCTCCACAACTCCATTAGACCCCGCAGAATGGCTCATTTAAACTACCTTGAGGTTCCACGTTTCAATCTCCAAAGATCACGTGGAATTAGCTTCCCCAGCTTGGCAGCTAAACTCTGGAACACGCTTCCTAATGACCTTAGAGCAGAACCCTCATTCCCGAGATTCAAACACCTTACGAAAACCTGGCTGGCCGCCCAGGACATTTAGCTCTGGGTTCTCTGCTTAATTTGTACATGCATATATAATCTGCTTGTCCTCTCATTGCTATTATCATACCTGTAAATTCTGTATTATACTTGTAAACTTTGTAATTATGGTTCTGTCTGTTTTTCCTATGTTGTAACCAAGTGATGTGCCCGGTTGCCCCTGGGCCTGGTGCGCTATACAAATAAATAAAATACTAAATACTAAATGGTACAGGCAATGCTCTTGCTTCATAAGGTGGAGATGGTGGGAAATGTTTGCCTTGCTGCGAATGTCAGTGTCTTGTGGGTCTCTTCCTCAGTGGATTCTGCATCTTGGACCACTGCTATCCAAACCTCTTTTGTAAAAACATGTTTATCTACATGCTAAATGCGAGTTATACTAAATCCAGAAGGCACATGTTCTCCCTTCTCACAAAGCCAACAAAGTGAGTGAAACTGGGTTGGAACCATGATGGTCGTTCAGGTATCTGGCTACAAGAGGTGAGCTTCTGCATCATTAAATGATGGATGGATCGCTGAAGAAGGAGGATCACCATATTTTTATGTTCCCAGATCCTTGTTAATCTTTCATGGAAAAGAGGAGACTGACGGAGTTGAGAAAAGTGTTTTTATGCATTTATTTTTACAGTTAGGGCCTCCGTTTGTTTGCCTGCTAAACTGAAAGTTATGTATATTGGGAAGTATTTGACTGCTTTGGAGCCTGCATAGCAGCCTTTTTTCCCTCCAATAGCAGGCAGTGAACATGGCAGACCCACCATAGACCACAGAAGTGTTTTGTGATATATGTTTGCTGGTTCTTCTTTTTTTTTTTTTAAATATTTTTATTTTATTTTGAAGTCAAACAAACACACAACAACTGTTTCAATACATAGAAAGCATCATTAAACCAACACATTTTCATTTGAACTCCCCAACTCCCTCCCCCGCCCCCCCTTGAACTAGAGCCGGTACTCACATGTCATTTACAGGAGCATCATCGGGTAGCACAGTACTTAGGCAGTCATCATCCGGGTCCTCTGTTCCGTTGTTACCCTGATGAGAGTTTGCCATAGAGGCCAACAATTGCCGCCAGGCCAGCAAGGGCCCTACTTCCTCCTCGCCCCCCCCAGTGGTCGCTTCAAACCAGACTACAGATTCAGCTTCCGCCCACCTCAAGAGGTCCGGCCACCATAGCTCCACCCTAGGTCTGTGGGCCGCCTTCCAGCCCATGGCAATCCTGCGCTTGGCCAAAACACAAGCCAAGTCCTTCATCTTGCTTATGTGTTTTGAATGTCGGGGTCTAGAAAAAAGCCCAAGCATGCATGACCAGGCCGATTCCACATCCAGCACCACTCCCCACCAGCCAGTTTCGTCTTAACCTCGTCCCAAAATCTGTGCACTTCCGGGCAAGCCCAAAACATGTGTAGCAGTCCCGCATTCACCTCCCCACACCTGGGGCATTGCTGCGTAGCTGGTCCCCCAAACTTTGCAATCTTCCCGGGAGTCAAATAAGCCCTGTGGGTAACGTACAATTGAAGCTGTTGGAATCTCGCGTTCCGGGACACCTTTTTATGGTACCTCTGAGCCCATTCCCATTGCCCGTATGTCATGGGTCCTCCCACCTCTTCCTCCCAATCTTGTCTCAATTGAAGCAACTCCTTCCCTGCCCTTACTCGCAGGAGCTCGTATATCCTCAATATTTCATGCCTGCCCTCCGATACATCATACATAGTTTCCAGGGAGGCATCAGGGTCTTCCGCTAGCACTGTCTCGTGCCATCTTTCTCTAGTCTTTTTCACAAGCCTACTGTAGGTTATATATTGGCCACCATGCACCCCCGTCTCTTCCTGCAACCTCTGAAAGTCCAATGCCTCCCCTTCCTGCCATATGTCCCCGAGGGTGGCCAGGCCTACCTGTTCCCAGTATCTACGGACCGATTCAAGTAGCTGAGAGTCGCTCCCGCACAGCGCCACCAAAGGGGCCTGCTGGGAGTACGGCTCCGAATCCCCCCCCAATCTTCCATGTCCTGTGCCAGATCTCCCAGCCCAGCCTCAGTAGCCGTCCTTTGCCCACCAGTTTGTCTCTGCGCAACCACACCACTTCCATCAGAAAGTATGGGGCTCAGTCTCCACGTAGAAGCCTAGCTTCCGCCGAGTCTTCAGCCGAAAGCCACCTGGCCACATGCTGCAGCTGCCCCGCCAGGTAATAGAGTTCAAAATTAGGCAAGCCTATCCCTTGTCACATGGGTTCTGGAGCTTCCGCAGAGCAACCCTATTCCTAGAGCCGCCCCACACGAAACCCCTACTCACGCTGTGAAGTTTCGCGAATAGGCTCCTAGGTATCAAAAACGGGACATTCACAAAAAAGTGCAAGAGTCTAGGCGGGACCACCATCTTGAGCAAGGCCGCCCTCCCCATCATGGTCAGGGGCAGTCTAGACCAAAATACCATGCTGTTCTTGATCCCCTCTATCGCTTTTTCCGTGTTATGCTTGTGTTCTGCCTCGGCCCTGTGGTAAATATTTATTCCCAAATACCTAAATGTCACAGGCTGCCATGGTATTGGCAGGACAGGCAGCCTCTGTACTGGGACATTCCTGTATCTGCCCAAAGCAAACAGACTAGAATTTCTAGGGTTCACCGATATGCCCGAATCGGTGGCGTACCGTTCTATTACCTCCAGCACATACTGCAGGTTTTCTTCTGGATGAGCAAATAAAGGAGCATATCATCCGCATATAGTGATATTAGGTGCCCTCCACTGACAGTGCTTATGCCCACCTCCCCATATTGTTGTCGCAGGCATATTGCCAGCGCCTCTCATGCCAGTAAATATAGCATGGGTGACCAGGGGCATCCATGTCTGGTCCCCCTGCAAAGTTGCCAGGTATCTGAGACTGTGGACCCTGTTTTGACTCTCGCCATCGGGGTGCTGTAAAACAACTGGACCCATCTGAGGTATCCAGGTCCCATTCCGTACCCCTTCAGGACCGCTTTCAGCCAGGGCCATCGTAACGGAGTCGAAGGCCTTGACCATGTCTAACGACACTATAGCCAACTCGCCCGTGTCCCCCTCAGTTTGGTCAATGATATGGTGTAGCCTCCTGTGGTTATCTGTGATGTTCCTTCCTGGAACATATCCCGTGTGATCTGGGTGTATCAGTTTCCCAATCGCCTTCTTCAGTCTATTAGCCAGCACTGCCGTAAGTATTTTGCTGTCCTGGTTAAGCATGGACAACGTTCTGTAAGACCCGCACGCCACGGCCGGCTTGCCTGGTTTCAAGAGTGGGATGATCACAGCCTCGCGGAGGGACAATGGGAGTTCCCCCTGCTCATAGGCCTCGTTGAAAGTGGCAAGCAGTGGCTGAACCAGCTCTTGCTTGTATGTTTTGTAGAACTCACTAGGCAGCCCATCCAAACCAGGCGCCTTGCAAGTGGGCAAATTCTGAATCACCACCTCCAGCTCATCCGAGGTGACAGGTGCGTCTAACTCCGCGCGTTCTAGGTCATCCAAGGTGGGCAGTTCTATGTCCTCCAATGTGTCCAGTATGTCTTGACACATATCCTCCCCCGCGTCCTCATATAAGTGTCTGTAAAACTTAAGGAACTCCTCATTTACCCCTTCCTGGGTGTTGCAGATGCAACCTCTCTCATCCTTAATCTCACTGATCACCGAGCTGGGGGTCTCACTCTTATACAGCCAGGCCAGCAGTCTGCCCGGCTTGTCGCCCCCTACGTGTATCCTCTCTGTATATTTCCTGTAATTGAGTCTGCATAGCCTATCCCAGAGTGCATTGCAGGACAACTGTAGCTCCTTTACTTTGGTTCTGTTATCATGAGCGGTGTTCTCACAAAGTGTGAGATCCTCTAGCTCCCTTTCCGCTTCTTGGAGTTCCCTTTCGATACCCCCCTGTAGCCCCTTAGCTTTGGAAATGGCTACCCCACGCACCACCACCTTAAACGCTTCCCACAGTATGCCCACAGAGCTTACGCTTCCCCTATTTATATCAAAGTATTCTTCGATGGCATCCCTCAGACCCTCCCGAAACCCCTCGTCTTGCAGAGCCTCGGTCCTGAGTCTCCATGTAGGGATCCGCGGTCTTGGGGGCTGGTGTCTCCAGTCTACCACCAAGGGCGAGTGGTCAGATAGTACTCGGGCCTTGTATTCCGCTCCCTCTATGTCTCTCACTATCTCGGCTGTTACAAACATGTAATCTAGCCTTGTGTGCAAATCATGTGGCGCTGCAAAGTGTGAATACTGCCTATCCGTGGGATGCAGCCTTCTCCACGCATCCTCTAGGCCTAGGTCTTTCAGTAAGGTACCCAGCGCTTTGGCCGCCGGTGCCGTTTTCCCTACCCTGTCCTTGGACCTATCCATTCTGGGGTTCATGGTACAGTTAAAGTCCCCCCCCCCCACACTACCGTACCCCCCGCCAGGGGGCCAAGTTTACTGTAGAGGGTCCTAAAGTAAGCCGCTGTGTCGTTATTGGGGGCGTACAAATTTATGATATGCACTTCCCTGTTTTCCAGGAGACCCGTTACCACCACCATTCTACCCTCCGGGTCCACCGTAGAGTCAAGCACCCGAAACGGCACATGAGGCGCCACCCAAGTAATAACCCCTCTAGCGTACGCCGAGTACGCCGCACCCACAACATTGCCCTTCCATTTTCTCCTGACCACCTCCAGCCTTTCCCTAGTAAGGTGAGTCTCCTGCAGCAGGGCTATGTCTACACGCATCCTCTTTTAAGTACAGCATCACTTTATTACGTTTCAGGTAGCTGTTAAGGCCCCGTACATTCCAAGTCACAATTCTGAGATTACCCGATGCCATCTGGTCGGACTGTCCCCATCCCATCCCTTCCCATAATGCTCCCAGTGCTAGTTTGTTTTCTGGCTCTTTCCCTTCTATTCACAAACAATACCCCCACCCCCCAACTTCACACCACTGCACACAACTCCCCCCTTCCCACCTCCCTGCCAACCCCCAACAATAGCCCAGCTCCATCCCTGGATCTCAGGCCTACCCACGTCTGGACCTGTCTCGTATCCGAGGACAAGGACCCCGCGGGGCATCACCTATCTAACAGTGACCTAACTAAGTGTACTACTATTGGGTTCAGAGGGTGCTTCCCAGGAGCTCCCAGTCATCTATTTAGGAGAAGTGCATTCAACGGGACCTGCCGGCAGATACCATGACTTCCTCCCCACAAGCACAATATCGTACTATATTCCAGTCCCAATGTCATATCTATGGCCTCACGGGTGCCTCAGCAACGTGCTACTTATCTACAGCCATTTCTGTCTGGGCATCCGGTTCCTGAGGTCGACCCTGCATATCCAGCCTCTCCATCGCTTCGGTCGGCGTCTCAAAGAAGAGGGATCTATTCTTGTAAAACACCTTTAGCCTAGCGGGGTAGAGCAACATGTAGCGATGGCCTGCTTCTCTAAGCCTCCTTTTCACCGATCCAAAGTTCATTCGACTCCGCTGTACAAGCAGCGTATAGTCCGGATACGCCGTTATTTTCGCTGACCCCCTTTCTATCATACATCCTTTCCGGAAAAATTCGAGAATCTTTTTGCGGTCACGATAGTTCAAGATCTTCGCGATCAACGCCCGCGGGGGGCTCCTGGGGCCGGTCTCCTGGTCAGGGCCCTATGCGCCCTTTCGACCGCGAACCCCTGGGTCAGCTCCCCGCCTGTAATCTCCTGCAAGAGCATGGTTTCAACGTATTCCGTGGGGTTCGGTCCTTCCATTCTTCCAGAACACCCTCTATGCGAATGTTGTTGCGCCTGGCACGCCCCTCTGCCTGCTCTGCTCTGTCCTCCAGATTGCCCACTCGTTGCACGAGGGCATGAAGCTCCTTAGCATGTGCATTGCACGCCTCCGTAGTCGGGGCCAACTCCTTCTCCAGTTCCCCAGTGCGCTCCGCGATCGTTCGCACGTCCTGTCGCAACAGGTTCACCTCTTCTTGGACCGCTCGGATCTTAAGGTCTAGGCCCTCCTGCAGCTCTTTCATGGCCAGGCCCAACTTCGTTTCCCAAGCCACCTTCAAGTCGGCAATTGCTGCCAGAACCTCCTGGATAGTACCCGGTGGGTCCGTCGCCGCTGCAGGGGCCTCTTTGCTCTTGCCCCCTTCTGCGCCCGGGGGCGACCTAGCGTAGGCCTCCATCGTGGGCTGCTTGATCCGGGCTCGCACCACCTTAGAAGACATCCTGCTGCGTCGGTTGGGTACACACGCCCAGCTGTGTCTCCAGCGCTGCGGAGCGCCTTGCGGGGTCCGCTTGCCGACCCCTTCTCAGCAAGGCTCAGCTGACACGCCACAATCCAGGGCCTCCTCAGTGGGGGCCCGCACTTATGTTCTTGCCACCACCCAGAGACGCATGCGACTCGTCCCTCTGGTTGGGCTTGCCCCGCTCCGGCCTGCTCTGTCTTCCTCAGCTCCACAGACCATTTATGGCCCTTTGTCCACGAGCGGCCATCTTGGGTGCTGCCCTGCCACTGTGCGACCGCCACCTTCTTCGAAGTCTAGTTCTGTGGATATGCAGTCTCGCTGGTGGGGAGGGCACTCACCATGTGCCCCCCACTCTCATGCACCCTTGGATGCACTTTGGGCTCGAAAGTCCGCCTAAAACCATCACTTCTTCCCAGGATCAAAATCGGATCATCAGGAGTTCTTCCAAGGAGCTTCCTCTCACGTAGCCATCAAGCCACGCCCCCCCATGTTTGCTGGTTCTTCTTAGTCCCGACCATTCATATGTGGTTTTTGTAAACGACTGCAAGTTTGCTTTTAAGGGGTGGGGGGATGTTGAGAGGTCTGTTAAAGGAACAGTGGGACTTATTGACAGTGTTATTTCATTGGTAAATATAGGCGGGTGGTTGTTTCTTTCTTGTTTCTATCCCTCATCCCCTTCATCACTATCTCCCCTCCATCCTTATCCTTTTTTTCTCCCCTGGCCTCTTTGGCACCACTTTACTTCCTTGTTTCCTTTCCTGTTCCTTCCTTTCAGCACTGTACAAAGGTGTTTGATTGAAGTTGTTTGTAAAGAGTGATGCTTAAAACTTCAAAAGGCAGGGGCTCTTCATAGCGGTTTGGGGTGTTCCTTTGGGAATGTTGTGTGGTTTGTCTGCTGCTCATAAGAATAATTTAAAAAAATGACTTAAGACCGGTGACATTGCTATACGTAAAAGTTGAAGAAAATATTTCATGGAAATAATTTTTATATCCATAATTCTCTTATCCTTGTGTGTCATGGTGCAGGATCTTTTTGCAGTTATGGTGTAATCATTAAATGCTATAACGGTTTTATGATGCATGCAGACATTTGAGTTGACTAATATCTATTTTGATTTCAGCATCTTTTACCTGTTCCACAAAAGAATGGCAAATGAAAAGTGTGATGATTTGTCTACTGCCAGGTACGTACATCTTTCTGTTAAATGCATATGTCTTAAAATACAAGTGTTGATAGGATTTCAGTTAAGGCTACTGAATGCATGTATATGTGCGCAATGCACAATATTGTAGTTGCTGACAGTAATAGTAAAAACAGATGGTTTCTTGAAGTTACGCCTGTTTTTACAATTCATCAATGATTGCATGTGTTTCTTCACTGAGTCAGGGGCTGCTGAGGACGTTGCGAAAAGTAAATGCAGGGAACTTAGTGACGCCAAAGAAAGACCTGATATTCTGAACCGTTTGAAAGACTACACATGATGTTTACGCAATTTTGTTTGATGAATTATGTTATGATTTGTTGAGACCCCTGCTGTGGCCCACAGTTATGTGGCTGCTCTAGCTATTCCTATAGCGTATAACACAGGAACTTTATTTTCTTCTTTTTTTTTTATTGTGAACTGTTTGGGGATAATTCTGGTTTTGGTGCGCTACTGTTGTGGGTGGTCTAAGGGTGCAGAAGGAGGAGACTGACACACAGGTGATTGCTATAGACTTCTATTAGTCAAGGAAATAAAGGGAAAACCTAACTTTCTCTTTCTCTAAGAGGCGTTTCCCTCCATCAACTAAAACACTAAGGCTCGGGGCATGGCTTAGCGCCATGGCGAACAGCCGCGACCGTGTGTTTGCCCGTAATGCCCCAGTAAAGTACAGGCTTTCAGGAACAAAATCGGCGCCCTGCAGAGCCGGGAGGCGGTTGCAGCCCATGCCGCATTCCCGCCGCCCTAAGCTGCAAGGGACCCGAGCTTGAGGCGATTCCCTCCGGCAAGATGTGCAGAATTTGGCGGCGTCCCAAGATGGCGGACCATGGCGTGGCGTAATTCCGGCCCTACCTCCAGTGCCCGAACCGAGCGGGAACTGCGAGCGCCTGCTCCAGTGTTAAGCGCAAGCCCCTCTTCCTTCACCGGTAAAAAGACGAAGATCCTGACACTCCTGCCCGGGGTGGCGACAGGGTTGGCGCAGTGTCCAACCGCAAGAGCTGCGTGATCTGTCTCCGGACAGGGCCCAGCGTGCCCTCCGATCTTGGAGCAGGAGGACCATGGCTCCGCGCCCGAAGATCAGCGTTTGCGACAAAGTGCCCCCACCACAGAGTGCGGTGGCGCGGGGCTCCATCCCCGGGCCTCGCCTCCCGGGGTTCCCGAGACCTGCGGCGCTGCAGCATCAAGGCCTGGGGGAGCATCTCCACCCGCGTCCCCCGTGACAGCTTCACCAGCGGGGCCCGGAAGCAGTGAGCCCCGCCTCCAGACGAGCCCCTGCGATCCTTCAGCCCCGGTGCGGAGAAACAGCTATCCGCCATCCGTACTGCAGGGCAGGCCTAGGCATGGAGCCTGCCCCCCCCCCTCTCGAACTTTCCAGCTTCCCTCTCACCGTGACTGAGCCCCATCTACGAACAGCACCCAACACAGCTGTTCCTCCGGTGCATTCCGAGGGCCTCCCCTCCCCGCTCGGGTGCGGGAGAATCGACGCAACAGGTCCTGGAGCCTCCAACAGCAGAGGAGTGAGCCTGACCAGTGAGGAGTGTGGCCCGGAGCTCCTCTCCCTCCCCCCCCGGACCTCTCAGTACACGATCGCCTGCAGCCGGCGGAAGCCAGAGGGTGATCCGGACCCCCCTGCGACCTCGCCAGAGCTGGGGGCGCGGGAGTGTGCCCTCCACTGGTCTGTGTTGGGTGGGGAGTGAGGAGCCCTTCAGCGACCCTGGAAACGCAGGCCCCGGGGCCCACATCTGGAGGAAGGTAGGGCGGCACCTGCCGCACAGTGCGGGAGCTCCCCGGACCGGCAATAAAGTCTCCCCAACATGGATCCGGTTGCGGATGGGAGAGGCCCGCCTGACTGTGGCCCCCCACCCTCCCTCCCCCCCCCAGAGTGAGTCCGGGACACGAATTGGAGGGGGAGTCTTCCTCTATCTCCGATCACTGAATCCCGCAGCCCGACAGACTCCATCGAGCCTTCCCCCAGAGACTACCGTAATCCCCCGGAGTAGTGATCTGCGCGAGAGCGGCCCGAAGCCCGACTACCCCCCCCCACCAGGCCCCAAAACCCTGGGAAAGCACAACAGCTGACTGCTCGACTTGCTCCGCAGCAGACACCTTAAATAAACCTGCCCAGCAGGGAGGTGGGGGTGGCAGGGAGACCATAAGCGCCTTAATACAGCCCTACTTGAGTGTGGAATTGTCGACTCCCCGCCCAAGTCACAAGAAGTAAATGGCCAGAAATCAGAAATCGTCCAAGCAAACGGACATAGCGACCATACTATTTACCAACATGGATGAAAAATCTAAGAAAGGGGAGCGTAACGACATGGCGGGCGCAACCACAGTCACCCATAACGACCCACCAACCCAAGGAGTGACAAAGGCGGACCTCCAAGAGCTCCTAGCTGCCATAACTAAGGAGTATCAAAAGGGCACAGAGGAACTGAAAGGCAAAATAGCGTCCCTGGACAAAAGAGTAGGGGAAGTCGAAACCAGAACTGAAGAAATCGAAACCACCCTGTTTGAGCAAAATTTTGAAATCGGGGAAGGGGCAGACAGACTTGCCTCACTAGAGGCCAGATGCAAAGCCCTCGAGTACAAACGAGAAGAGGCTGAAAAAAGGGCCAGACGCAACAATATCCACTTGAGGGGCATACCTGGCTCTGTCCCCGATGAAGAACTTAACTCCTATGTCAACAGCCTATTTCGCTTCATCCTAACGCTCCCAGACAGAGCCCCTCTAGAACTGGATAGAGTTACCAGAGTCAGGGCCAGACAAAACGCAAACTCTGCGCCAGACGTGTTAGCGAGAATCCACTTCTACAAGGTCAAGGAAGAAATAATGAAAGAAGCCAGAAGCTCAGCCCGAATCAACTTCCGAGACGCCAAAATATCCCTATAACGGGACCTTGCAGCGTCCACTCTCGCAAAAAGGAAAGCCCTTAAGCCCCTCGCCGAATGGCTACGTGAGAGGAAAGCAACCTACCGCTGGGGCTTCCCTACAGCTTTAATCTTCAATTGGGAAGGCAGATCCTGGACAAACCCTTCTCCTAGAGAAGCCGAGCAATTCATGAACCCGGAAGAAGAGGAGAGGTCCACCGCCGAAGCTGCGGAAGCCCCGGGGAGATCCCACGGAGACCCCACTAGAGCCTGGTCAAAGGTGTCGGGGCGCCGCAGACCTCGGGGCCCACCGGGGAAGGTCAAAAGGGACAACAACCGTTGAGCGGGAAGCCGAAAGACCTCAAGCTGACTTCACCAAACAAATTCAGCAACCTCATCCTGAACTTTACTGGCTAACAGAAGAGGCAATGTTTGCCTCCAAGCAGAGCTACCACACCGGTCCGGCCGAGTGCCCCGTTGGTTAAAGGCTGGTCCAGAAACCTAGTTATTGTTGGGGGGCAGGGAGTGGGGAGAGGGGGAGGAACGAAGAGGGGGCTGAGTCTGAGAAAGAGGGGAGCATGGCGGCACTCAATACCGAAGACACAGAACAGAAAATTCGGGGGAACCACGAAGCGTTCTACTTAGGACTTAAAAGATGGGATCTCTAGACAGAATACTCACTATCACAACTTGGGACGTTCAGGGGCTTAACGCACCTAAAAAGCAGAAATCAGTGGAACACAGACTAGACCAACTAGCAGCTGACATTGTCTTCATCCAGGAAACCCACCTGATCGCGGAAGATGAAAAGCGAATACGTTTCCGACGCTACCCAAAATGCTACTTCGCTTCCGCTACACAGAAAAAGAGAGGAGTCGCTATCCTCCTAGGCCAAAATCTCCCATTATCACAGATCACCATCAAAAGTTATCCAGAAGGCAGATTCCTCCTCCTGAAAGGACTATTAGTCGAACTACCGATCACCTTAGTTGCAATCTACGGACCAAACAAAGAGCAAGACCAATTCCTCCGGAGCCTTCTCCCAACCATCACAGCCTTCTCCGCAGGCCACCTCCTAATTGGAGGAGATTTCAATCTCCCTCCAGCTCCGAGAGTGGATAAGACGCTCCCAGCCTCCAGGGAAGACTTCGGCAAATCCTTGTCCCTGGCCGAATTCCTGCAGGAAACCGAGACAATAGATATATGGAGACTACGCAACGAGGGAGAAAGAGATTACACCTTCTTCTCACATGCTCACAGAGGCTACTCGCGGATCGACCACCTGCTCGCCGCTAACTCCATGGCCACCTGCGTGGAGAACATCCAAATTGGGCCCATAGTAATCTCGGACCACGCGCCAGTCACGATGTCGCTGCTTCTCCCCAACGAGCGCCCGAACCCACTCAGAGACAATGGAAGCTGCAGGATTATATCCTCACCGACCTAGCGGCCAGCTCCGACCTCTCGGAGGCGATCCATAATTATTTCATTGAGAATACAAATCCAGACACCGCAATAGCAACAGTATGGGACGCCATGAAGCCGGTAATCCGAGGGGTGGCGATGGATTCCTCAGCCAGACTCAAGCGCCAGAATCTACTGAAGCAACGAAAGCTAGAGGAAAGAATCGTGGAACTAGAAAACAAGCTCAAACAATGTTATGCGAAAACAACGCAATGAGAGCTAAAAAGAGCAAAAAGAGAGCTGGAAATCCACTTGGCAGACCGAGCCGCCAGAGCATTAACCTATACCAAACAGTACAACTACCTTAACAGTACAAAGCGAACAGGCTCCTAGCACATAAACTGAAAAAACTTCAAACTAGGATCCACATTCAAACCCTGCTAGACAAAAATGGCTCCTCACATCACATGGACCCTGACAAGCTGGAGATAATGGTGCAGCACCATAACAAAATTATGGCAGGACCTCCAACGTCAACTCCAGCCATTGCCCAATTCTTGGCCCCCATCCCAAAACCCCAGCCATCGCCTTCACTCCCTGATTTGGAGGGCCCATTATCAGTGGAGGAGGTTAGCAAAACGATCCGAAACCTGAAGAACACAGCGCCCGGGCCAGATGGACTATCCTGTAAATTCTACAAAAAGTTTGCTCACTTGCTAGTACCGCAGCTGGCAAATCTATTCAACTCCTTTCTCTCCACTGGTTCCACGACAGTGTCTTTGAACGAATCAATAACAGTACTGATCCCAAAGCCGGGGAAAGACCGATCGCTATGCACATCATACAGACCCATAACGCTGCTAAACAACGACGCAAAAATATTTGCCAAAATCCTGGCAAACCGTCTGGCCCCCCACCTCCCAGAGATCATCCATCCAGATCAAGCGGGCTTCATCCAGGGTAGGGGCACCCAAGACAATACTCGCAGAACCATCAACATCATAGAGTCAGCAAACAGACTGAGCGCAAGGCTAGCAGTCCTCTCCTTAGACGCGCACAAAGCTTTCGATATGCTCGACTGGGGCTATGTAAAGGAAACCCTAAGACATTTCGGCTTCGGCCCAAACTTCATAAAATGGGTCCTAGCCATCTATCAAAAGGCGTCCACGAGACTACGCCTCAACGAGGCCAAATCTGGCAGCATAAACATAACCAGGGGGACGAGACAAGGATGTCCACTCTCCCCACTCATCTTCGCCCTATCAATGGAGCCGTTCGCGGATAGGGTCCGCCGAAATCCATCAATACATGGCCTCACGTTCAAAAAAGAAACCTACAAAATCGCCCTATACGCAGACGACGTGCTCCTCACACTCACCCGAACAGCAGAATCAATAAGGGCCCTATGGCGAACCCTAGAAGAATTCAGAACAGCCTCAGGATTTACAATAAACATAGCTTAAATCCGTAGCACTCAGCATCAACATCCCAAACACTCACAAATCCAATCTCGAGGAGGAGATCGGAATCCCCTGGGCAAAAAGCAGCATCAGCTACCTAGGAGTTCAGATACCCAACAAAACTGAGAAGCTGTATAAGGCAAACTTCCCGGCACTCTTCAGAGTCCTGAAAATGGACATCAACCGCTGGAAAACCCAGGAAATCTCCTGGTTTGGCCGAATCATAGCAATAAAAATGAATCTGACCCCAAGGCTGCTATATTATGCAGAAGCACTGCCTGTCGCGATCAGAGAAAAGGCCCTGCAAAAGCTCCCAAGAGAGATCCTGAACCTCGTCTGGGAAGGAAAGAAGTCTCGTATTCCGAAACGCATCATGCTCCGAACCACAGCTCTGGGAGGCCTAGGGGTCCCAGACGCGGCGAGATATTGTCTAGCAGCCCAATTGGCCCCAGCTTTCGCCTGGAAGCACAGCGCTAACCGCCCCAGGTGGCTACAACTGGAAGAAGACTGGAGTAAGACCCCGCTAGAAGCTCTGCCCCACTCCAAAGAACCCAAAGGGACCCAAGACTTGGGCCCCCTACCAGCAACAAGGAACACGGTTCCCAGCTGGAAAAAGGCAGCCCGCCGATGGAACTGTAGAGGCTTAATGAGCCCCCTCACACCTATCTGGGGGAACCCGGACTTCTCCCGGGAGTCTCTCCAAACCAGTTTACGGAATGGAGGGCTGGTGGCTTGGAAACAATGGCGGATTTCTTCGAGAACGGGCGCCCCTTAAACTTTGAGGAGTCCAAAGCGAAATTCAAGATCTCGGAAACTGAAAGGTTTCGCTACGCGCAACTGAGGCACTGGCTGTCGAACCCGCAAGTCAGGAAACACGGCAGCAGGGAGTTAACGGCATTAGAACTCACCCTCTCAGCAAATCCCCCGAAAGGGAAAATCTCTGCACTGTACAAAATGCTGGGCAGATCAGACCCTACAAAAAAAGAACCATACATGCTGAAATGGGAAGAAGACATCGGAAGACCGATTGAACCAGAGGAATGGCAACATATATGGTCCCGAGCACAAAAAAGCTCAAAATGCGTAACAAACAAAGTGCATTTAAAGTCTGCTACAGATGGTACCAAACTCCTGCCATACTAAACAAGCGTAATCCATCGATCCCCGCTCACTGGTGAAGAGGGTGCTCAGAAAGAGGGACCCTGTTCCACCTCTTCTGGTCCTGCCCAAAAGCCGCCTTATTCTGGAAGAACATTTTAGAACAGATTAAAGCTATCACCGGGCTCAACATCCCCTGGGACCCTGGAATCGTGCTACATGGGGCTACAGGAGAAGGTCAATTCCCCCTCACAGGCTGCCTGGCGGACCTATGCTCCCACCTCCTTACTGCCGCCAAAATCGCCATCGCCAGACTTTGGAAAAATCCGGAGGGCCCCTCCACACACGTGTGGTGGGCCAAATGCTGGGAAATTGCGGCAGCCGAGAAAGTCACAGCCATCAGGCTAGGCAACAAGCTCAAATTCGAACACATATGGGCCCCCTCCATGGACTATGTTCAACAATTCCCGGGGATGGCGAGACAGCCCCCAACCCTGCGATGGATGGAAACTCAGGACTGAAAAAGAACAAGTCTGAAACTAGGCTCAAGGCCCGACGGGGCTCCCCCACACCCTCGTGCCACCGGCAGCCAATCAAACTAGCCCCCTATCGGTACCGAGTCCACTCCGAAAGACTGGCCCGAAACACAGCCGGAGAGCCACATTGACCCCCTGAAATGACCCCACTGCTGAACTCAGAAGCCATCTGTCCCCACTGCGCATAAAGCTTCATACCCCCCCTCCCCAGTTCCCCCTCCTCAGTTGTTATTAATAATTGTGTTTGTAATTTAATGCATAACTTGCCATGACTCAGTTGCATCCAGTCCCGCTCTTATCTCATACATGCTATAATTAGCCTACTAAGTATGTAATACTCAGAGAACCTTAATAACTTGTCATGCCAAAAAATAATAAAAATAATATTGGAAAAAAAAACACTAAGGCTCTGTCAGAGTGTCCGTGTAAATCAATAGTCCACCGTCCTGTGTCAAAATCCTATAAAGTAGACCTTTTTGGTCCAGAAGAATGACTCCCTTCTTCTGGACTGGGGATAAAAGTTGGATGACTCCATTCCCCGGGTCAAAATTGTCCTCCAACACAAAAGACAAAGTGCCAGCACTCTGTCAGGCACACTGCTTATCTTTGAACACTTTGTATCTGACAGTCTTTTCAGCTTTGGTTACCAGAAGAATGACTCCCTTCTCCTTGTATCTTGTCACTTGGTTGCACAATTCAACATCACCAGGGGGGGGAATGACTCCCTGCCCCCTCTTTCACTTTGGTTTCACAGTTCAACACTTTGCCTTTCACTTTGAGTGACCCAGACCCAGGCTTCCCCGTCTCCAGACCTGTTTCACTCCCCTGCTAAGTACTACTGCCACGAGGAAGATGATCTGTACTCCTCCCTACTGCTTTGATTTGGCAGATCTGGTTCACCCTCCTGCCAGGTACTGCCACAAAGATGATGACTTGTAGGAATCTTATTTATTTGGTCCCAAACATGTATTTCTTTTCTTCCTTGTATTTGGGTACTTGGAGCCCTTTTCTCCAAAGTACTGTCACGAGGAAGATGACTTGTGTTGTACTCTTGTTTCTGGGTCCTCAACCCTTCCCTGGTGGTCAGTTGCTTTACTCGACCACCAGCCAGAGGGAGATTCCCTCCAATCTTCACAATTCTCTCTTCAGGGTCCCAGATCTTGTTTGCCCCCTCTCTGGGTTTGTGTGTGTGTAACTTTCACAATTTCTCGTTGGATCCTAGACCATTCTTGGCCTCTTCCTAGACCTTATAACTCTTGCAGCATATGGATTAGGCCCTGCTATCCTCCCTACGTCCAGCCCGTCGCCCCCTTTACCTTTAGGGGATCCTGCGCATGACTGTGGCTCTTCTGGGTGCGGGTTGGCCATCTGTTCCTCCGCGGTTGTCAGCTTTTCACGTCTGCTTCTGTCACCCATGACTACCGGAAATGTAAGTATGGCTCTTGGACCCACGGTCCACCTTCTTAAGGAGCCTCTAGCTTTGCCTGGCCTCACGGTCAAAGGACCGACCAACGTCCGGTCCTGGAGAGCCTCCATCTGCAACTCGCTGGCTTCTTCTGCACTGCAGTCTCCGCTGTCTCTCTGCTGCTGGGGCTTACAGCTTCCATGCCTGCTGTTGCTCAGGGGCTGGCTTGACAGCATAGTAAGTCCTTCTTCGTTTTTATCATAAGCAGACATAAAAGACTAGATTGTCCATCCAAGTTCTGAGCATTGCTCTTCCTTGTTGCGCACCTCCTCCTCGTCCCAGTATTTGTGAAGTAGGCCTCCCTTAGGTAGTCCCTGCTCTTCCTCGTTGCAATAGTGATCAAGTTTTCGGACATACAAACATGCATAGAAGTATGGGATAAGTAGTTGGGGAAAATGGGATAGGAAGGTGTACAAGGTGTGGGTGGAGAGTTGTCATACCGCGTTCTCCCGAGACATTCTCCTTTGTCCCCAGAGGGGAAGTCTCTTCCCATGAGATCCTCCTGTTGAGAACCAACCCTAGGCGGACTATCGGGTAGCAGCCTCACCACCCTTGCCTCATGGGAAGGTGCGCCCTCTCGGGGAGAACTTATAACTTCTATTAGTTGGTCACAGTGGGGACAGTTTACTTAGAGTTCTCTTTGGTATGTGCATCCCAAATGCCTTTTTTTCCTCCTATGGTAGAAAGGAATTGTATTCCTCATTCTTTGCATTGGTTACAGTTGCAGCAGAAGGAATGGCTCACAACGTGAATGTTACATATATCATCTGTAATAGGTCATATCAGACTTGGACCCCTTGCTCACTGTGCCTTAGGCTCAGCTACACCTCACTGATGAGGCCCGACTAGGCCGAAACAGGTGTCTGGGGTTGCTGATGGTACTCTTGTTTAGAGGAGAATTGCCTAGCATTTCGGTTCCGGGCTGCCCTGTGGTGTGAAGGGTGCAGTGAGCTAAAACGTGGTTGTAGACCCTGCTGAGTGGGAGAAATTCCATAGAACAGAGTATTTGACCCATGTTCATTCTCAATAGAGGGTCATATCAATTTTGCTGATGACTTGGAATATTACAAAAGTAAAGGACAATAGGAAGGCTAGACAAGTTCTTCCTGTTTGATTCTTCCGCAGGCGGTTCTATGAAGGTTTGCTGCATTTTTTTTTTTTGCTGAATGTCAACTTCGCCAAATTTATTTTTACCACAAACAGCAGGGGGAGACCCGCCGCATCCCTCCCCTTGCACCTCTCCCCACACCAATATATACCTTATCCCAACTTATCTCCTGGTTTGTGGTGAAAACAAAAACAGCAAATAAAAGGCGGCAAAAATCATATTCGGCAAAAGTGATGTGTGCCCCGCAGACCCCATTGGCTCATGCCCAGTCATAATGGCCTTATCTGCACCAACTCGCTTTATATCTCAAAGATCTTGGAGGTTTAATGGAGAGGCACTACTTGATGATGAATCCAATAATTATCTGATGAGCGATATTTCTTTATACTTTGAAACAGATACTGCTTCAGTGGACAGTGTTATAACGGTTTGGGTAGCCTTTAAATGGTACATCAGGGGTATGTCCATCCCCTGGGAGTGAGGCATTTTTAAAAACGATTGGGATTGACTTGACAAATTCTGAACTTAAATTTGCAAAGCTAGAGGCAAAATACATAAAGTCCAACAACCGAGAAATGCTCTGTGAGATACGTGGCCAACTGGGTGTCTTCCGTGCTAATAGTGAGGTCTGCTATTTCGAGGGTAATCTGCAAGCTAAAAGATAGTGGTGGATAGCCCTGGGAGAATGCTGGTATGGTTGAATCGGCAAAAGAGAGCAATGTGCAGTGGTCAATCAAGGTGGGATTAGATGCATAGGTGATCAAGATATAAATGATATAGGGCCTCATTACACGGTAGGTGGTAAGGGTGTACCGGTAAGGGTACCGGTACCGGTAAACCCTTACCGCCTTACTACGAGTTCCCTTTGCGGGACCCGACCTTAACGGCTGGTTTTACCAGCTGTTAAAGTAGGGTGCCGCAAAGGGACCTCAGTGCTAATTAATTACCACCTTCCCCATTTCCATTATGCCCTATGGGGGCAAAAATGGGAATGGGGAAGGGCCTTGGTGAATGGGGAATTACCGGCCCCGCTCACCTTGGAGTAGGCCGGTAATTCCGCCATCCACCAAGGCGGACACGTTAAAATACTGGCGGCAACCATGGCGCTAATAGCGCCATGGTTACCGCACAACGTGTAATGCGGCCCATAGTCTTGGAATTATACAAGAATGTGTATACATTTAAGATATCAGGTACTGAACATGGAGTATGTCTTAGAAAGGATAACCCTCAACCAAATTAGCTATGAACAAGCTGAGATTTTAAATACCCCAAACACAATTGACAAAATCAAGGAGGCAATTAAAGCTCTCCCCAGCCAAAATGCCCCAGGTAATGATGGACTTGCTGTGGGATTCTATAAAGCCAACATTGAACTCGTGTGTCTGGATCCTAAAGCCTTATGATTCATCACTGGGGGAGGAAGTTCTAATGAAATCCTCTGACTGCCCTTATAACGGTGTTATTGAAACCAGACAAACCACTGGAAAATTGTAAGTCCTACAGACTGCTCTCACTGATCAACACAGATAAGATCTTGGCTAAGTTGTTGGTAATTGTATAGTCCCATTGTTGCATCACCTAGTCAACACTGATCAGCCTGGATTTATACTGGGTAGGTTGACACAACATAACCAGCGCAGGCTGTTCTCTTTGATGCATAACATTGGCAATTTCTATTTACTGTGTTGCAGTTCGCACAGGGTCTTGGGAGGGGGATATACCAATTAAATCTGAGTTCTATTCATCTCTCCATGAGCGATGGCTAAGACGAATAATATAGCCTCCATACCTTTCACGTTGGTTAGAGGTACCCGTCGGTGATGCCTTATCTCCCCTCTGGTTTTCAGCCTGGCCATTGAACTGCTTGTGTGTCTTCTCAGAAAGACCCACACGGAATGAGGGGTTCAACTCTATGTTAATGTTAAAGGATATTTGTACCGCGCATTATCACCACCGGAGTGGTCCCCTGGCCCTCTGGCGGCTCTGAACAGGGAAGGTGGGTGAGTTAGTGGGAACGAGCGGGAAAAGTGCAAGAGAGCAGTAACGTGCCGTTGGCAGCCTCAGCCCGGTTAACGCTGTTCGCTGGGCTTGGGGTGCTTTCCAGTCAGTAGCCGTTGTGTGCTGTTGTGTGAGTCTGTGTGGTTTGCTTTGTTGTGGTGTAATAGATCTACCTTAATATCCCTATATAAAGGCGATGTTACTGTTTATTGAACACCCATTCCATAACCTCTCTCCCATTATGCATGCTATTTATGCCTTTGGGAACCTATCTGGGTTGAAGATTAACTGGACTACGTCTGAATTGAGGCTCCTCCCACCAGGGCTGCAAAAGATGGAGGACAAAAATGTGATTTTTATGGCAAGAACAGAAGCACTAAGATCAGATACTTGGGCTGTTGTACTCTCTACTGATGTGGAATGATTGTATGAGGGACATTTTGCCAAACCTCGAGATACTGGAGCGAAAAGAGGCAAGATTGATCCAGTTCCCCTTTTCCTTCATAAGTAGAGTGTCCCTCATTAAAATGGTTATTTTCCCTGAACTGCTCTATGTATACCAGAATGTTCCAAGTTAACCCCTAGCAAGATTTATTTCTAGAGCCAAGAGTATGTTGCTAAAACGTCTATAGGCAGGCAAGATCCCACAAATGTACTACATTACACTTATCCTAACAGGAGGCCTGGTAGTGCCAGACTGGAAGAATTACTATTACAAAGTGCAAATGCAATATGTTGCCTTGCGGTTTGGTGAAGATTGAGAATATCCTGCACCTCTCTATTGAAAACGAGTTGGTTAACCCAGTTAAGCAATGTAAAGCGAAACTGCAGACCATAGTATACATCCTGGAAAATGTTCGGCTGTTCGGTTAAACAAAGACTGTGATTTGTTTCCCTCTTCCCCATCACTTTTATTTATTTCTTTTCATGTCATGTTATTTTTCAAGATGGTCAGCAATTTAAACTCTTGTCATCTGGGAAAGTCATTAAGATTAAAGTGAATTTTTGCAATGCTATATTGTACCGCTTTTATGCACGCACACTTTATCTTAATGTTTGTTTTTCTTACTGTATGTTGGTATACAAAATGATAAGAAATAATGTGATGGCCTTCGCAATCCAGTCTGAAAAGGAAAAACCTTAACGCCTTAGGTTCATACAATTCCCCCTTTTCAAAATAGGGATTTTTAGACTGCCCTTCTAAGAAGATGGAATGAAACAAAGATGATTCTGCTTTATGCACCACAGTTGTATTTGTCTAGTTGGAGATGGAAGTTGGAAATATTTTGGTTCAGAGATTGGGCAAAAACGCGCTCCAGGTTGGACATGCTAATAACTTTACTCTGTGTTCTGAAGATGAGTGACATATATATTTCTTTTGAGCTTGCGAATCTGCTTCGATTCACATGATTTGCATTTTTTCACTAAAAAACCCATCAATTTTTTTAAAATTATGTTTGGGGGGGGGCCCAAACCCCCGTTCCCTTAAATTTTTATCTATTCCCCAACACCCACATCCCATATATATATAATTGTCTAACCTCCCCAAAAAATTAGATGGGTTTTTTTCATTAAAAGATTTGCGGTAAAAAACCCAGCGAAAAAACGTCCTGCGATGAAAGGACGTTCCTATTGCACTATTCCTACTGTGTGCGGTTACCCATGGTCCCTCATGTGCCAACGACATGAGATTTTTTTCCCCCATTATCTGTTACTCGCATGTGAACAGAATAGAAACAGCCAAAACACTCAATTCCATTTCACTGTCTTTTCAAAACTGAAAACCCCAGTAGTGTCAACTTTGGAAAGTCAGAGACTGAAATTGATTATTTACGCACTTCCATTGATCCAGCCACTGATGAGGTGTACTGGATAAAGAGTGGGGGAGGGTCACAGTTAATCTCACTTGACTGCGTCTTAACCTTGTACACATTGTACTTAAAGCTATACTTTATTCACTGACCACACATGGAGAACAGACACTCCGTTGAAATCCCCCCTCTCCCATCCCCCCAGTGGAACATGAAATTCCCTATGAAGGATGCACAGAGGGTGTGTAATAATTGCCTTTCCAAGATATCACACAGATGAATGTCTGGTGAGCAATTACTTCAGGCCCAAAACTCTTAAGTGCAGAGTCAAGCACTGGGTGACCTACACCATGCAGGCCACGTTGGCGCAGTGTAAGACCTCAGCCTCTGGCACGGTTATCGAGGCCGAGCGTTTGAGTGCAGAGGTCAAAGTTTACCTTAGGCAGCCACACAAAGAGGTACCCCAAAGGGAAATACTTTGTCGCCCCCAGCTCCATAGGACTTGCATCAAGCCGGCTTATGGAGAAGACAGTCACTACCATGAGACTGGCCTGTTTTTGGGATTGTAAATTGAAGCAAAGCCTGGAGGCACCCGTTCCGAGGGGAGCACGGAAAACCAGTGTCATCTCTGAAAGCTACAGAGTCTGACCGGTCAAAGACGTCAAGCCCAAGACGTGTCAAACATCAAAACAAAAACACAAAGTTCCCCCCGTTGTTAAGCATGTTGTAGAAAAAATGAGCACAGTAAGCAAGGGTGGTTCTCAGAGTAAGTCTTCTTACAAAAGCACAGCCCCCACATACATACATACATACATACATACATACATACATACATACATACATACATACATACACTGAGCCAGCCTCTAGCCTCTGTGATGATTCACAGAATCTAGTCACTTTTCCCCTGATGGGAGCCCTTCCCTGTGAGGCTAGGGAGGTGAGACCACTATGCAACATTCCCTCTAGGGGTGGCGGTAAGCGTGACCTCGCAGGGAGAGACTCCCCTTTTGGGGACAAGGACTCCCGTTCCGTGGAGGAACTCCCTGCCCCACTTTCCTATGAGCCCCTCAGACCATCACAGCCTTAGAAGACACAACCTGAAACGACCATGGTTTGCTATTGTAATACAACTTCCAGTATAAGAACCCAACACAAATCCACTGAGAAGAAGAGTGGGAACCACAGATTAATAAAGAATACTTCCGGGAAATAGAACAACAAGAATCCTCCGCTGGGGAGGACCCAGCTCAGATGCATAAAAAGTTAAGAAGGACTTGCATTAGAGAGTCGTGTTCAGCGAGCAGGTGAAGCCCGGAAAGTTCAAACCTGGGTGAGAAATACCCAGCAGAGAGCAAAGTAGGTAATGAAATGAAGACACTGGAAGTGTTTTTCACGACCGCTTGATCCCGACCCCACAGGAAGAAACGGTAATGAGACCCGGGAAAGTCTACAGGCAGGCGCTAAACAGTATAGAGGATAACAAATGTAGCGCGGCGCATCATACTCATCCCAGTAACTGTGAAAGCATCTGAGTATATAACAAATACCAAGGGACACATCGTACTTGTTTTAGTAACTGTGAGAGAAGCAGAGCATAACGAATATTGAGGGACTCCTCACACTTGTCCAAGTGATTACAAAAGCAGTAAAGAAAGTCAAAAGACTGTGAATACCAAGGCAGAACCTTCATGTCGGGGACACTGGTCTTTGTGGAATGAGAGGCTGTGAAACAATTATAAGTGAGAGGGATATTGATGCAAAAGAAATTCAGAAGAGTGGAGGCCAATACCCTCACGTAGGGAAACAAGGAACTGTAAATAAGTTAAGATGGGGGACACCTGAGAGAAGGTGGAAGAGTCCCTTTGAAGAACGAAAGGAACTGATTAACTGCGTCTCAACTATTAAGGCTGAGAAGGACTGTTCAGGAGAAGGGAGTCATTCTCCTGGAACCCCTTTTTGTTTTGGTGGTTGATACAACCTTTTCTTTGATTAGTGGTAGGGTCAGCATATGGTAGTTTTTGGTCGGAGGACAGACTATTTTTATTTGGACTACCTCACTTATGTTAGGTAGCACAAAACCCCTTTTTGTTAGGGACAGAGGGGCCTTTTGTTTATCATTTGTATAAACAACACAGGTATAAATGCCACCTCTTTGTCTGCTTCCGTCTGACCTAACACACCTCCTTTCTACAATGCAGCAGAATGTCCTGTTGCAGTGCTCCATCAGGTTAGGGGCAGCGGGATGGAGAAGAACCCCTAGTCCGATTAAAAACACGCACACTGTCCAGCAAGCATGTGTTTGATACCGCTCATTTTGCAGACACCTTAACCAAAATTGCCACTTCTTTTGAAGGTAAGGGATGAGCAATGCTAACACACTTTAATAAAAAAAAAAGAGGGTTCACGTTGATCTCCTGTGAGATTCTGATCCCCTGGAAGATGATTAACAGAATTATGATGAAGATGTTGATGAATTGGTGCAGAAATCTAACTGGTAGGGGAGCTCATAGAACAGGGGGAGTATCCATTAGATTGTCCAAAAGACAAAGACCCTTGCATTATAACCTTCCCTACAAAGGAGTACACTGTGCTACTTAAAAGGGCATTGTGTAGGTTTAGGATCAAGGTCTAAGAGTTTGTTGATATGGGTTTCATAAAACACATTCAAGAGGAGACAAAAAAAATGGGTTCATTCTATACCCCTTATGAAATCTATTAAAAAAGTACCTGGCCCAGGGCAATCGAGAGACCTGACAAAAGGTGGCAGCTTGATCCAGAAGCTCAAGAACCGGGAATGGGGAATGTTCAGACTGGGCGAAACCACACTGAAATCTGGGTCAATGGTGGGTCTGCCGGAGTGCAATTTTGGCCCGCAGTTGGGACCCCCATGCCAGAGGACTGCTCCCCTCGGAGTAGAGCAAGTGAGCTTGGCAGGCTTGTGCACCAACGGAGACGAGGGGAAAACTAGACTGGGAGTGCTTCTCCTGCACCAGCATCTTTGTCTCCCGGTCGCCTTCATCCTGACTTGCGCAGAGCACACCATCCCATGCTGTGCATGGGCTGCCCCATGGCCCAGCTTAGACAGCCATTGCCAAAGCTAGCCCCTTGACAGCCACCCTCCACCCATCTTACTAAAGCAGGCCGGTTGGTGGCTCTGGACTCTGCTTGATAATCAGCTTGCACGCAACACCCATCATCACATACTGAGGGGGTACTAATGATTCCGGTATGCGGTCATTACCTACTGGAAATATCCGGCAGTGCACATGAGAGGAATATAACGTAGCTGCCCAGGTCTCAAGACAGTGACAGCCTTGTCCTGTACTTTTATAATCCACATGAGTAAAGGGAATAAGCACCAGTCTCAATTGTCCTTCACTTTAATATCCCGATCAGCAGCACATACTATTGATGGGGTACGGGGAGAACCTGTGACTCCGTCCCCTACCCCGTTCTCTTGTGTAGAGGTGGAGGAAGGCCACACACTCCAGTCTTTAAAAGTGGACATGAAAGCAGTGCAAGTTCAAAATGTGAACTGGAGGGCGAGATCTCGTCGGAATAATGTGCTGGGTGTGTCCCTTTTGGAGTCCTTGATAATGGCAAAAATGCCTTCATGGAAACCCGCATCAAAAACATTCTGGAAACTGGACCACTTTCCAGCCACGGCTAACTGGGAAATTAAATTCCAATACAAGCCTTTAGCAGCCTGTAAATATGGTGAAAGTGAGAAACCGGGCCGTGTTCTAGCATGGCACATAAGGGGGGCAAAGGAACCACACTGAAATTAAAACCATAAAAGACACTACTGGGAGAGTTGTAACAACCCAACCCCCAACGGCATCCAGGAGATAGTTAACCAATACTATGCTACTTTATATAGAATCAATGCCAGTCTTCTGAGGGAATATCCGAGTACCTGGAGGGGATACTGTCCCCCGATGCTAGATCATTAAGACCAGAGCATAATTGATGCACCCATTTACACTACTGAAATTCTTGAGGCAAAGAAAACACTGCCGGCAGCAAAGGCCCCTGGGAGTGATGTCCTAACGGCCGAACTGTATAAAGCGTTTTTACCAGTGCTTGTTCCACACCTCCAGAAAGTGTGGACTGAAGCAATAGAGCTAGGCCGTTGACATGAACAAAGGTTGCATCCCAGTACTTATGCAGCCTGACCAAGACCCTGAAAATTGTGCATCATACAGGCACATAACGTTTCTTAGGGCGGAGGTTACAATTCTATGCTATAGTCTGTGCGCTTTAGTGTAAACAGTTTTCACAAATGTCTTTCTCTAATAATTTTTCAATGGACACTTATTAGTGAATAAAACTTATTGGTTTTATTCATTTGTTTCACTGTATTTATTCACATATTATACAACGGTTTTGTGCCTAAGTACTAGGTTGTGCCTAGAGTGGTGACAACATAACTCTGCTAGGAGGCACGTGCGTGTGTTTCGCCCTTTAGGCTTTTTTTCAAGCACTATAACATTATCTTATTATATAGTTTGTTGCTCATAAAGACAGTGCAGTTTTGCATATTATAAACATCACAGTCATATAGTAATAGTCAAAGTGTTCTCCGTTCTTTTGTAATGATGATCTTGATTGAACACATTTCTGTGGTTCTGAGGAGTTAGATGGGTAAGGAGAGTTAGAGTTGATCTACTATGGGTTGGTGTGTGAAGACATACCACCATCTAGCTTATTCTACTGGTTGTAGATTGTGCTTAATTAGAGTATTGCTTACATTCTATTAAGGCAAGTGATTTTCACTTAGCGGGGTTCCTGTTGGGTTTAAAACATCCTGCAATTCCTGAGTCCAATTATGATCTCTGCAGAGTTTGGTCAATTAGTCAGGATTCTGACTCCTTGTGACATGTGTATTCTTCCCTAAGGATTGCAAAAGTTTGATTTTTAGACAGACTTTACTATTGTCTGTGTGGTTATATTACCTGTGCCCGTGGTAGTTTAATATTACTTGGAGATTTGTATTTATGTGAAAACAGGTGCACATGATAGTGTGACTGCCAGTGCTCCTTTTCTCATTCATATTAACTTGTGCGTTCCTTATTCGTTACATTCTTAAAGGAATGTTTATCCCACATCATTTTGTAACTGCCACCTTCAATTGTGCAGAAATGCAAGAAGGGTGGCTGCACCGTGTGCCGCCTACCTCGTGTGAGCTACGTTTGTTGCTTTGGATATTTTTTCCTTCTGTGTCTTTTCATTTATGATTAAGGAAGAGCTGTGCCGCAAGAGGCTTTGGTGCGCATTCGTATTGTTCGTGTGTCCGTTTCGTGCGCAGTTTAAAGCGGTTCTTAATACCTCATTCACTGTTGTGATATCTATTCTTTCGGGCGTGCATACTTATCTGTACATTATCCAATAAATTGTCCACAAAGTGCAAACATCATGGTGATCTTAATTATAATGGTCAGTGGAATCTGAGTATATCTCTAAGTGAGTTATAAGTGCTGTGGTCATACGGTTAGTGTGTCTATATAGGTTCCTGCTTGATCTTACCTATTGGGAAACTGTTCCTGTTCTGCTCATTGCTCCATGTGTCTACCTGTTCCTTGTGGCTGCTAGAGCCTAATGCGTAGCCCGAGTCATGATATACCATTGTATTTTGTGACGTCAAATATGTGCCCTTCGTCCGTTTCCAACGCATTTGCATCACGTGATGTATCTCTTGCAGTAACGTTTATTATTGTTTCAGATCCTTGTATTTCCGATTTCATATTGTGTACAATAACAAGTATTCAGAGGGACACATCTTAATGTCTGTCTGTTATATTATTACAGTTTAATGGCTCATATATTCATCATTTATTTAACGATCCTATATATTATGTTCAGTTTCAGGCATATTATATAAGTCATTACTCCGATTTGCACCTAGTAACAGTATTTTTGTGAGCCGGGTTGCACGCCCATATTTTACGTATTAGTTTGCAGTGGTTTTTTTCCCGTTCAGTAGTCCTTATCTTACTTCTGAACTTGCATATCACATTCTATTATACTTCCATTGCGTACATATTTCAAGAAATATTGTTGGAAAATGCCAAGGTTCTAGTGATTCTTGGTTTAGCTGGATATTCATTCATTGTTAGTTTATACATTGTTCATGTCACTGTTGTCACCTATTACTGCCTGAAGATGTCCAGCAGTATTCCATTGACCACTTACAACTGTTAGTTGTAAGGGTGGGGGGGATAGTTTATATTTCTACTCCTCCCCAGAAGACCACTTCCATTTGCCCATTCATTGGTTAGAAAAAATGATGTATTTCTGTATCTGTATTCAAGCCCTCTGTAATAGCTCTAAGATTACAAATTAATTTGCATTCATATTGGCGCAGACATTTTTCATGGTCCCCCAGTCCATTTTGGTTTAGGTGCTTTGCTCCAAAGAATGTAATGTTTTCTTTTTAGTCATGTTGGTGGTTCTTGTTCCAGTGTTCCGACAGTGCTGATGGGTTGTCTACATTTGTGATGCTTCCAGGGTGTTCTCTGTTAAGGATTTCAATCGGGCGACACACACCTTGCTCTCAGCCTAGTATGTAGCGCACAACCGAGATGCCTTTTTCCTTATTCTATGCAAATTCAATTTGAGATGGTACACAACTCGTATCACACCCCTTTTTCAAATACCCCGGGTCACAAAGGACCATGAATTAGGCCGGATGGTGAAAATACAAGATTTATTTATTTTTAGATTCAAAGTAAATCATACAATTTTTAATGTGGGGCAGCAATCACCAATGGGGTGATAATTACAATAAAAATGGAAGCAATACACTTGATTAACCTTCTAGTAAAACATATACAACACACAAATGAATAGGAGCACCTTTGAATTAGGATAGATAGCACCCAAGTTAAGGTTTCCCCATGCAATGTTCCCTCAACCCACAATTAATCAAATTCTGAGGGGATAGAAAGTAGCAGCAGGTGGTCAGGAAATAAGGGTCAGAAAACAGAATCAAAATCCGACCTTCCCTCACAAAATTTGCAAAGGCCTAAAATAACACTTGAATTTTAACAAATAATTAATGTGTGTTTAATTAAAATATACATATGTTTTATCACAATAGCATGTATGTTATATCACTGGCAATCACAATGCAATGGATCAGCAAAAGGCATACAATTCGAAAACAAGTGGAAAGTTTAGAGCATGCTACAGCGAAATGACACGTTGGGAAACTTGCAATTTACCTAATTCCCGTTTAAAATGCCATAAATGGTTTCTATGAAAAACGAGTGTAATACTCTGATATGCAGATGGGGGAAAGATGTATATCACAGGGACAAGACAAAAGTGAAAGAAGGTCTCTAGCTAAAGAACTGGATGAGATATGCAAGATATAAAAATGGTTGATTTGTGTAAAATGAAGCCGTGAAATAGGAAAGAAAATCAGTTGAGACAAGAACAGGTTTACTTTAAACTAGACTATTCAGACTACACCGCCAAAGAGGGACACAGTAAGATCAAAGGTTGATTCGCAACTTCAACGTTCTCACCCCAGTGTCCAACCCTAAGCGGAAACTAGTCTGATCACTCAAAATATGACCAAGGGCTTAGGATTCACACAAGACAAAATTAATAAAGAGAGGGCACTTAAGAAAGTCAAGGACAGGTACACGGATAATTCTAACAGTTTCAATAAGTTACCAGGGTATAGATATGACTGCTTAGAGAGTGGGATAAGGACAAAGGCAAGGCAAGGTAAGCTATGTGTTTCTGTGGGGTGGGGATTAAACTCAGAGTCCACGTTTGAGTTTTGGGATTTTTGGACAGTCTACAAGTTCTGGTCTCCAGGGCTCGGGTCACCAAGTAGCAGACTCTCCTGGCAAAAGACAGCTGGGGAAGGTCTGGTCAGGGGACACTATGGACAGCTGAATGGCAGGATTGCAGCGGGCATGCAGTTAGTGGGCCGCACGCCGGTCTGATTTCAGGATGCAAAAGGTACCACTGCTTTGCCCTTTATGTTACTGGGATATTAGTGGGTTTTTTTCTGGATCAACGGCCTTGCTGAAGTAGGAATCAGTTATGCTTGGGCTTTGCAGTGGGCTCTGGAGTAGGGTCAGCAATGCTTTGGCCTTGTAGGGAAAATCTGGAATTAGCAAGATGAAAGGAGATCAGGAACGCAGCGCAGGAATTCAGGAGTCGGTTTGTCTGTGTAGTTCTGTCAGCTACTCTTTATATAGAGCATGGTGACATCACAGAATTATTGGTGGGCAGAACTGAGCTAGGTCTACCTCCAAGAAGCGGATAGGACAATCAATGTTGGTTGCCTCCTCGGGGAGGAGTCCCAGTTTATGAGGTTGCATTTTATGAGGTAAAAAGCCATCCCACAGTCCTTTTTGCCCAAAATCAGTCATAACCTAATTTAAACATTTATACATTTATGGCATTTTACCAAATAACATGGGCAGATTACATAGTGTAGGCAGAGCATAGCAGTCCAATCCTCATAACTGTGGGACCTTGTTTCGCCCTTCTACCAGTTTTTCGTGCTTTTCTGGGAGAATTGTATTACTTAAAATTCTATAACTTTACACATGTGTATAGATTATTATTAGGCATATCAGTGTTCAATTTTACAGTGGCATCATGTACACTCTCCGTGGAATACACAATTCTCTGCCATTTCTGCTCCCAAGGGGTCAGTGAATGCTACAATGTCTTAGATTATAAACCACAAAATCACATTTAAATGGTGAAATTTTCACATTTTTGCAAAGTCTTGTTGCAAAGATAACCGTCTTCAAAGTTTCTTAATAAAATAGTCTTTTGAAACAAATGGGCATCCTTCACTGGAAGCATTTTATTCTTCAGCTACCCCCCAACTGTCACTTCCCCCAGACGGAGGATGGGGTTTTCCCAGCTTAATTGAAGGTTTATTGCCCCATATCCACTTTGCACATCAGTGTCCCAGAATCCTTTTGTAAGAGGCCCCTACCCAGACCAAAGTCTGATGAGTATGTGAACTTTCTTTGTCTTGGTCAGGCAAAGTTTTCCAACCTAGCAATTATCACTTTCATGTCCTGGAAGTTTACGGTGGCTCCATTTGGGGAAAGGCCTCAGCTCAGCCAGCAGAAACCTGCTTTGAATCTCCCAAAGCAGCCACTGCTTTTAACTCCTTTATTTTGTTCTGAATCAAACAAGCCTGTTGAATCAAACATTCCATATATGTTCCCAGCAACAAACCCCTTTACATTGTTAAACAAGGGCAGGGCCTTATCCAACATTACTTTTAAAACAGATATTTTTCTTTATTTTACAAAAGTACATTTAACATGTGGTGACTGAAAGTTGCGTTTTTCTTGCAAATCCGGTTTTTCTCTTCCATCTGAATTCCCACATTGTTTTGTAGCCATGTTAGCTCCTTGTCTGTAGCAATTTGTTTAATGCCAAGGTCTCTATAAAATTGACATGTGCACAGAAAGCAAAAATGTCTTTTCAAGCAGTGATTTTTGACATTTTGTAGCAAATGTTTAAGCGTTTTTCCATGCAGCTGAAGTAAAGCTTTTGTTGAATTTCTCAGATATGGCTGGCACAGCCTGCCCTTCAGGAATAATGCTCTTTTCTGGTGGAGCACATTGTGAATATGGCTGGGCATGATAGGGTCTTGTTCATACAAGTAGTTTGATGAAACACAGATGAAAATAGCGTCAGAGCAGCCTTCTTTTCAATATGACATATTCCCTTTTTCAATGGGAACTTTGGGCTGGCAGCAAAGCAGCGCTGCTTTTTCACTCTATTTCTTTTGTATATGTAAGAACACACTGGCAGGCTTCCTCAGTGTGCCCCCTTGTTCCATCCTGCCCAATATGTGCTTGGCAAGATGGTGCAGCTATTTTTTTGTCGCTGCAAAACGTAGTTTTGAGGCCATGGTGCCCACGGGAGCCAGCACAGCCATTTTGCTGGTCACTTCATATGCGCAGCTTGGTGATGTGGGGAAGTACTGCTGAGTGGGTAAATTTATCCCTCATCTCTTATCCTTACTCTCAATTTGCGCATGGTGCTTCCAACGTACATTTTGTTGCATAGACAAATAATCATGTAGATCACAAAAGTAGTTCTACAGTTAATAAATTCATCAATTATTACATTTCTTCCATTCGCAGTTCTGTAACTCTGTATGTTGTTAAGTGCATATCTGCACATGCTACAGTTGGTACATTTAAAGAAACCTTTGAGTGTTTTTCCCAGTCAAGATATTAGTCTGATATTTTTGTTTTGTACCTTCCATAAAGCTTGGGCTAAACTTGGAGCGTAATGTGGGAGCTTTAGTGTTGATGATGTCTGGTTTGTTCGGTAGGTATTCCTCTAGGTCAGCGTAGAGTTTTGGAAGGTGCCAATTTTTTGGGAAGATTTTGCGGATTAATGCATTGCTCCCAGTACATTGCGTAATCATTCTTCCGGTGTCTGTCTGTTTGGATACACATTTGTCCTATGGCTTGAGATAGTCCCTTCTGGTCCCACTGTCCACTTTACTTTTAGCATTCTGTATGCAATTTTTGTTATAACCTCTTGAACTAATTCTGTCTTCAATGATTTTACATTCTGACCTATATGTATTCTCCTGGCTACAATTTCTTTTGGCCCTTGTAAACTCTCCAATGGGGATGTTACGCATAGTTTTTTGGAGATGGCAACTGTTTGCCTGTGATGTTGCGTTTACTTCTGTCTTTTTGCGATAGGTTCTTGTTTCTAGTTTGTCACTATCTACATATATCTATAGATCCAAAAATGTTACTTCTGTCCTGCTAGTTTCAATTGTAAATTCTAGCCCATACTTATTTTCGTTAGGATAGTCACAAAATTCTGATATCTCTGATTCGTTGCCATTCCATATTATGAAAATGTCGTCTATGTATCGTTGCCATTTAATATCTTTCAATACATTTTCAGTGACCCACCCGATTCCACTGATGATGGATCTCACCTCTGGTGATTCGTCCTATTCCTTTTGTATTTTAGGTACGAAATATGTAGTTGGAATTCTAGGTCTATTATTGCTCAAGAATGATCTCTCCTCATTGTTAATTAGTAGTTTTCTGTGCCATTTGGGAATTAATGTGTGTAGTTCTTTGATGCTTTGGGCTATAAAGATTTTCTGAACTATTTTGTAGCAACCTGGGGTTGCTAGATGTTTATTGGCCACTGCTATGTAGTCTATTTTGTCTAGAACTACAACATTGCCCCCTTTTGTCGGCGGCCTTTATAATTATTTCTTTGTCAGCTTTCAGTTTATTCAATAAAAATCTTTCTTTTGCGTTTAGATTCTTGTTTCTTCCTGTTATATTCCTATCCCTTGCTAATTCAATATCTTTTGAAACTGCTTTATGAAAGGCATCAATGCAGTTACCTTGTTGAATTATGGGAATAAAGTTTGTTTTGCGTTTCAGTCTTTTTTATCTAAGAACACTGCTATGCATGCCCAAATGGCCAAGTAGGTCTTTGTCTGGTATTTCCTTACTTTCTTCTAATGATGAAAAGAAGTTTTGTATTGCTTAGGTTTTTTATGGTCAGGTCACTAATTGGGTATTCAAATCTTATTTCTTCTGCAATAGGTTCTAAGTTGTGAAAATAAGTTTTTAGGTTGACTTTCCGTATGAATTTGTATGTGTCAATCTGTAGATTAGTATAGTCTGGGTCTATACTTGGTGCAAAGGATAAACCTTTGTTCAGCCCACTTATGTTACTTCTTGTAACAGCGCCACGATGCCCCCCGGCTGACGTGCGCTTTAAATACATTTGTATAAATAAATCTCCAGCTCATTCAGTATTTTGTTAGAAAGGTTCATTACTAAGCTAGTCTTTGTTCTACTATCTCCTTCCTGTGTTCCGATCGGGTTCTCGTTCCTTGTCTGTCTTGTCCTCTTCCCCTGCAGCCCCTGTTGTGGGTTTCGATGTTGGTATAGTATTTATCGGGGTATTTGTAACCAATGGGTTTTTGAATCTCACTTGTTTGGTGCTTGTAAGTCCGTTTCCTCTGTGGTAGCATTTTATCTTGTTTAAAAAAAACCTGTTTGGCCGGTTCTTGGTTGTCCCTGCGTTTGCTTTTAGTGCTTTCATTATCGCTATCTGCATCTGAACTTGTTGATGATGCTCCTGGTGTGCTGTCCCTTGAAGATGGTTCTCTTTTGTCGTCATACTTCTGTTGGAACATGTATACTCTTTCCTGTCAGTAGTCCTTGTCTTGAAGCTTTTCTTGCTTTCCTTAATTTTATCTCATCCTGGTACTGTGTGAGAATTGTGTCCATAGTTTTGTAATTTTTCTTTTTAGTTTCTGGTGCGTCCATATCACGGATTTCTTTTTCCACTTTTTCCAGACAGGATAGAGTTCAGTCGTTCCTTAACCATTTCCATAAACATATTGTGAGGCAGATACATTTTCATACACAAAGTCAATTGTCTTGATAGCCAGGATGTGTGCAATACAAGTATACAGTGATTTCACATCCATTGTCACTAACATATACTCTTAATTGCATTCTATATCATTTAATATTTGTAGGATATGCATGGTGTCTCGGGTGTAGGACTTGAGTTTGTATACCTCTGGTCTAATGATTTTGTCGATAAATTTCAATACATTTTCTTTTTTAAGCCTTTATTAATAGCTTGACTGGTACAGTTACACATATAGTAGTAAAATGTACATAGGTTTGTTTCTGCTGTTGGTGAAATGCTGCCTCCATAGTGTGCAACCAAATAGCTTGGTTTCACATTTTACGGGTAGCGTCACCTGTACTTATGCTGTGTAGCAGATTCTTACCTGCACACACCCCCTGCACCCATGTGGGACCATGCCTGGCCCATAGCCGCCCCACTCACCTAACCATAATTATTTGATCACGTAATCGTAAATAATTGCGAAAGTCTGACCAGACGTCCCTGGGCCTAGATATTGTGGGCATCATATCTATGACAAGCTCCTCTTTGTTGTGTAGCCCAGGTTATTCTTACAATGTATGGTGCAGCATTTTGTCAGAAGACTGAGATTGATTAATCGCCTTTTGCACTCTGTGGCTTTCTTGAGTCGGCCAAACTGGCACAGTTTAGGATCTAAGTTCAGGTGAGTGTCAGTAATGTCAGCCAGCATGTCACAGACAGGAGACCAAAAGTCTAGCAGCATGGGGCATAGCCAATGAATGTGTAAGTATCCTGTGCTCTCTGCTCTGCACCTTGTGTATTGGCCGTCATGTTCAGGTTCATTCTGCTTCAGTTTAGCTGGTTTGTAATGTAGCCTGTTTAGAATTTTGTATGGATTTAGTTTTAACCTGGGGTTTAAGGAAACCTGCTTCGTAAATCCACACATCTTGACCCACTCCTCATCAGATATATCAAACTCATGGTAATTTGCCTATTTAGCACGTACTCTGGCAGAAGCATCCGGCAGCCAATCTTGCACACATTTATAGAACGTGGCCACCACCCTAAGGCACCCGTATGAATTTACATGTTAAATATATTTTTATTTCCATTTTAAATGCAAACAATATTATTTACAAAATGTATATACAGCAATATGTGTAAGAAGAGGATTAGAAGAAAAAAAGGGGGGGTTTGGTCTGTCCATATCAAACATACAGTTCATTAAAAGCATCCCAAATGTCTCCATAGTTTTCCAAAGTATCCTTCATTTGAACGGGTATCTTCTCACTATCTGAAAGAGGAACCAAGTTGGTCATCCAGTCTTCATGAGATGGCCTAATTGAACTCTTCCATACTATTAATATCTGGGGTTTTTTGTTGCCACAATAAGTGCCCCAAATATCAATTTTTCCCCAACATTGAAACCCAGGATTCGTGGCATCAAACCCAAAACGCAATAAAATGGAGTTCTCGGACAAGAGATGTTCAATATTATGTCTATGCAATGCAAAACCCCATTCCAATAAGGTTCAGCTTTGTTACAAGACCAAAACATATGAAAATGTGTTCCATTCTGACTCTTGCAGTTCCAATACTTAACCGTATCCAGTAGTTTACGGTGCCACATATTCCAAGGTGACTAATACAGGTAATGTATTATGCTTTGTTGAGTGTATCTCAAGTCAAGGTCTATTTTCTAGCAGAGCAATGCTGAACAAATTTGAGTCCATTGCTTTTCCGGTAGTAGTGTCCTTGGTTCAATCTTCCCCCTTTTTTACCTCCCTCCAATGGACGTTTGGATTCAGGGGATATAAGAAAGCTATATATTAAGGAACCAGAAAGAGGACCCAATCTAGAAAGCCTATATAATTCCGGTGGGTCATGTCTATCCGCTTTCAGAGTCGCAAACGGGGTATTAAAAACGTTTTGTAATTGATCATACTGCTGAATTTCCCATGCTCCTAGTATGTACTTAATTTTTTTTTAAAGTATAATAATTTATTGCCATCTAAAACTTGACCTAAAGTCCATATACCAGCATTCCGCCATGATTTCCAAAAGATCATAAGACTATTTATCAGTGAAGCTGGATTTTTCCAAAGACAAGAATCCTTGGATAGAAGATGTTTTTCCGCCCCACAAATCATACTTTCCATTCTTTTGAAGGGAGCGTAACTGCCATTTGCCATTCATTATCCATAAATAAAGAACATTGTAAAGGAATCGGATGAATACAGGATTTTTCTATTTTCACCAAATTAGGGCATGTCTCCAAGTCAGCAATTAACCCATAATGACGCAAACCAAGTGTGGATGCTCGATGATTTTCTTTTAATTTACGAAATCCAAAAACTCCACTACATTCAGACTTTGTCAAATTTTTAAAGGGATTTGTGCCTTATTGCTCACTTGCCATAAGAAATTACTAAAGACACTGTAAAAGTTAGATAGAATTTGGTTAGGTAACGAGAGCAGAAGACTATTAATGAGATAGAACAATTTTGGAAATGGGGTCATCTTAATTACCCCTACCTTCCCCCCAAAGAGTAAGTCTGAGTTTCTTCAATTTTTTGCATAAACTCTGGATTTCCATTAGTTTCTACTAAACATTATATGGTAGAATCTGTGCAATGTCTCAAATCATTAGCACCCCCAAGTACTTAAACTCCTTCTCAGCCCAATGTAATGCAGTGTCCCCAAACAAACCTAAATGACGGGCTGGGATTATCGGGAACATTTTTGGATGTATTCACCTTGAATTCACTAATCTTTTGAAATCTTTCTAAAAGCACTATAAGCTTCTGAAACAACCTTTCAGGGTCAGGCTGCATGACTAACAAGCCATTTGCATAGAGGAGAACTTTGAATGTATATTCCCCACATTTCACCCCATAATCACTTGCTCCTCTCGAATCTGAATTGCCTGGGGTTCAATAAATAAATAAATAAATCAAATAGGATATAACGGGCAACCCTGCCTAGTACCCCTATTGACCCAATTAATAAAAAATGCCTCTGAGGTTACTCCATTCATTGATAATTTGGTGTCAGCTCTCTTATATAAGGAAGGGCTACATCCAATCGTACTCAAAACCTGACGTAGATGGGGCCAACTCACTCAATCAAAGGCCTTTTCAGCATCTATGCTCACTGCAGCTTTAGCATCTCGAGATGTTCTATGCAAATATATCACATCAATCAATTCCCTAACATTATCCGAGCTATTGTGACCCTCCAAAAAGTTCATTTGATTTTTCCTAGTTACACTTGGTAGAATCTTACCTAATTGCCTTTCATAAATCTTTGCAAGCAATTTCATATCTGCATTTTAACAAAGAAATCAGTCTATAATTTGTACAATCTGTGATTTTTCCCTGGCTTGCAAATTACTCTTATTAAGGCGGATTGCAGTGATGTAGGAATTGAGCTTCTCAAAATAATAGCTGTGTACACTCTCTTAAGAAGTATTCTCATTTCCTTATCAAATGTTTTATGAAATTCAATTTGGAAGCCATCCAAGCCTAGACTTTTCCTTTCTTTTGTCAAAATTATAGCTTCCACTATCTCTTTCGCGGTTATTACTCTATCCAATTGTTCAGAAACCCCCAACTCCATTTTTGGGAAATCAATACAGCTTAAAAACTCCTCAATCCCTTCCTCCCTCCCTGCTCTCTCTGGAGTATACAATCTTTCATCATATGTTCTGAACACCTCACAAAACTCTTTTTCACGTTAAGGTGACTTGCCAGTATCAAAACGGCCCTTTCTCCATGTTCCTAAACAACCGTTCTTGTATATAGCACGCTTTGTTCTGCCTTCTATGTCAGTCTATTATCCAGTGCAAGTTTTCTGTCTCAACCTTATCTCTCTTCGCATCCTCTGGGTTATTATATTCCTGTTCTGCTCTACAAAGAGATTCTTGTAGCCTTAATGATTCCCGTTGTGCCTCTTTACGTTTGTGTTGCATAACTAATTATTCTGCCCCTATTTGTAGCCTTTAGTGCATCCCAGATAAAAAATAAATGTCTGTATCTTTGTTAATCACTAAAACTTCTTCTATCCCAACCCTAATATTCTTAAATAGTTAATCTGTCAATAATAACATTTTAATTCTCCAACGGTTTCTTCCACATTGACTAGCAGAGGATTTGTCCAATATCTCCCCGGCGCAGGGTCAGAATCTACTATACTGCCGATTTCAGAAAATAATACATCTCCAAAAGCACATCTAGAGGCAAATAACAAATCAGTCCTTGAAGTGTTGTGTAGTGTGGAATAAAAGGTATATTGTTTCTCTGTTATGACAAAGAAGGGTGCGAGGGGCGCACTCTGGGTCCCAGCTAGATGTACCTTTCCACAGTCCAGTAGATGTTCATCTCCTAGCGCGCATTCTTGCCTCTTGCAATCATCAGGGAGGCAGTCTGTTCAGGTGTTTATTCAGGTGTTGATGGTTACTATCAGTGATGGCCTCAGGGGATTCTGGTTGCTGTAGTCATTCAAGTAGCCAGGACACAACTCAACCTCCAATTACAAAGTGTAAAACCCCAGTTGGGGGGAGTGGGGAAATCCAACAGTGTGGCTCTCCTGAGTAGGGGCATGTGTCACCCCGGTGCTGCCGCAAAAGATTTGACAAAGAAGGGTGCGAGGGGTGCCCTCTGGGTCCCAGCTAGATGTACCTTTCCACAGTCCAGTAGATGTTCTCCTCGTAGCGCGCTTTCTTGCCTCTTGCAATCATCAGGGAGGCAGTCTGTTCAGGTGTTTATCCAGGTGTTGATGGTTACTACCAGTGATGGCCTCAGGGGATTCTGGTTGCTGTAGTCATTCAAGTAGCCAGGAAACAACTCAACCTCCTTTCTCTGTTATATGTAGTTCTCTCCATACATCTACCAAGGCCCATGTATTTGGGAAATCTAGCAAAACTTTTTTTGTTTTTTCTTATGAATAAGAACAACCTGGGATTCCCTTAGGATATGCTTTATTTACTATATGCTCCATACCCTCCTTTTTTAGATGAGTATCTTTGGAGGAAGACTATATCTGCTTTTTTTTTTACCCAGAAATGCTAGAGGTTTTTTCCTCTCCACCAGATTAATTTCCTTCACTTTCCAATTTAACATTTTTAACTTCCACCATTTAATCTGCAGAATGTACACACTGCCGATCAGACCAAAACTATATATATATATATATATTGCATACTAATAACTAGACTTATATCTAAATGAAAACCAAATGGAGAAGAGATGCTTAATGCAATTGTCAAAGAAAGCAAGCAATTTAAAACTGATATGAACAGGACTGCTAATGGCAGCCTCTCAAAAGACAATGTGTAGTCCGTTTATATTTCTTCACTTCCTCCCACTCACATCGAACTACAAACCAACAAAAGAAAAACCTTAAACATGAATCCGCCATATACATTATATAACTCAATTCTAACAGTAATAACCCCTCTGTCCTCATGTATTTGTAGGCTGTTCCTACTTGATTCATATGTAATCATTGCACATGAATAAATTAAGCCAAGATCCTTTCTGCCTATTTCAACATAATAAAACACAGATTCCTATTTGTATTTGTAGTAGTATCCATATACACAAATAACAGGAGTAAAATGATTGTTTATTATCCTTTATTTGCAAATGATTATCATGACATGGTCAGGACTCTTATTTGTCACCTCAAATACTTTGTGTCTCTCTGACATCCTTACAGTCAAACTGCAAAGTGAAAGCGAGCACGAGAAGACAAGTTTACAATGCAAGATAGCAGTGGATTGTTGGGGGGGGTTCCAGTGTGAAGGATGGCTACTTCGCTTTAAAAGCAGAGCACAGTCTGTAGCATTTCAGTCATTCTGTCTGTGAACCACTGTGTTCTGCCCTACAGTGAAGCATGGTCAGGAAGGAGCCCATAGAGTACAGGTCGCCCAACACATTATAGACCCAGGCGCCCCAGTGAGCACAGACCTGTGTGTCCAAGGTCGGGTTATGTCCGGGGAACTCCAGAGTGGCAATCCCTTGTAGTCGGGCACCATCCATCTTGCTAAAGATCCTACACTACGCCAATAGCGTTGTGGCAAGTGGGTTGAATGGGTTGAATGTGCAGCTGACATAGTCACTTAGCAGCTTTGTCTGGATATCTGCCTTGCCTGCTGCATTTTTCTCTATTTTTACATGCGGTGGTACATGCTCCCGCCCAAACCAGTATGAGGCAAATTCAAAATCGGGTGTTCATGAAGCCCCCCCTCCCTCATATGGTCTAGCAATGAATTCCCACTTTTTTCTCACTGCATCAGCCTGCCACAGGAACTGCGCTAATAACTTGTGTAAGTGGTTAAATAATGCCATGCCTGCCCCAATTTCGACGTTCTGGAATAAGAACCTGAACAGCACTGTCATTTTAATCAGTGCTATTTTCCCGGCAATTGAGAGGGTAACCTGGTTCCACTTCTTTGTTTATTTTTCTATAACTTTTATTTTTGTACTTGGCATCAAAGGGAACACATCAGATTAATATACAGCTAGTAAATACAGTGTAATTTTTGGCATTTCATTACACATTTCAAATCATCCATACGCACATCATTCCAGGCCTACTATTTGGTGATTTAGTCAAATGGGGAAAAACAAAGGATCAGAGATCTATCTACAATGAGTACTTATAGTATTTTCACTCAGTCTGTAGCGTCAGAATCACTAAACCAGAATATCTTAAAGGCCGACCAAATATCCCTTGTGCGAGAGGCAGCTGAAGATTGAATCCGCACTCCTCCATATTATTCATCCACACCACATCTTGCATCAATTGGCCTTTTGTTGGTGCTCCAGTGTGTGTCCAACAAAGTAATATACACCTTTTAGCTAACAAAAAGCATAAATTCAGTAGCCTTCTATATTGCTTGGATGTCTCTACGTATTGTCCAAAGAGGCAAAGCTCACTTGTGGGTCTGAGTGTGACATGAAGTACAGTTTCTAGTGTTGAGCATATCTTCTGCCAGAAACTAGAGAGACGGGGCACGACAAGATCATATGTACATATTTAACCCCTTCAGAGCTACATCTGGGGCACACACCCATGTAATCTCGTCCAAACATATGCAAAATGGCAGGTGTGTAATGCCATCTATTTAGGATTTTCAATTGGATCAGTCGAAACCTCGAGTTCAGTGACACCTCGCGCATTAAGGAGCACATAGACTGTCATATTTCATCCTATATTTCCATATTTAAAACCCTGGACCACTTTGTGCATAAACGAGGAGACTGCTCAGGTGTGTGATCCATTGCCATTTTATATAGAGTGGATATCGTGCGTCTACTACTCCCTGCATTAACTATGTATGACAGGCAACAGACCCTTGGCGGTTCATTGGGAAAGCCGCCTCAGTGGGATTGAAAGGAAGCTCACAGCCTATAGTATTGCAACAACCACACTGGGTTTCAATATACATCCGGGATAGTATCGGCTATAGGGATGAATGTACCATTAATGTACATGTACCCAAACACAGAATAGTGTAGTCGTGTCCATTGTGTATGTATTTCCTCATCCATTGTAGGTGCCAACGTCTGACCTTTCCATAAGGGAAATTCCCTGCAGTACGGGTGAAAGACGCCCATAATACAATATGTCTTCCAGGCCAGGATGGGAGTCCTAACTGGGTCAAACAAACACCCATCAATGCATGAGGTGGCCAGCAACAACAATGTCACCTCTCCACCAATAACCATATTGTGTTCCATTTGTGCATGTGGGATGTGGGTGGGTCCCTCTAGGTTAATGCAGTATGCAGCCTATTATGCCTGTGCAACCATGCAGTATAGCCGAAAATTAGGAGGCTGTGAAGGCCCCCCCCTCAAAGGTTTGTTGCGAGCAGACCATTTCTTTTTTTTAAATATCTTTTTATTGATTTTTAAGAGTAACAAAATTCAACTTTATTAACTTCCCTCTCATGTAACCACACCCGCGCCCCCCAAACCATCCCCGCTTTCCCTTATGCTCTAGACGACATAACTTTACATCCGATCATACAAAAAAAAAACAAGAGGACACTAAATTTCAGCTTCAAAACATATTAAGGACACCAATATTATGAGGGCACCATTGGAGCATATAGTCACTCTGGGGATATTGCAGAATTGGACCCTAGTTCGTACGGAAGTTCTCGGTGGCGCCCTGTAGTTTACATGTTACCCACTCCACTTTCTTAGCCACTGGAGCTGAGTCGGTGGCTTCTGCTGCTTCCAGTCCTGTGCTATAACCAGCCAGGCCGCCACCACCAGGACCATAATAACCTTCTGTTGGCGCTTAGGGTATGCTTTCTGTGTGGGGTCCCATATACCGGCTAGCCATATGCTGTCTCCCAGGTCTTCTGCTCCTTGAACCATTTTCCCCACTTGCGTCTGAACCTCGTTCCAGAAGGGGATGATAATCGGGCATGTTTTCCAGAAGTTTCCAATCTCCTACTTGATGGCAACCCCGCCAGCACAGTCCATCCATCGTTGGATACATGTCTTTCATTCTCTTCGGGGTAATGTGCCATTACAGCAAAACTTTTTGCCACATTTCCTTTAGTTGGATGGAGTTTGTGAAGGTGGTGACATTTCGCCATGTTCTCTCTGTGAGATCGCAGAATTTCCGTCCCCAGCGTCCCCTCCCACCTCTTCATATACAGCCAGCATATCTTTTCCCCTGGCGAATTCAGGTGAGCGTATAGATTTGAGATCAGCCCATGCGTGCCTGGATCAGTTATCAGGTAGGTCACAAATTGCGTAAGATCTCTCGTTGCTGCTTCTTCATTGGGTCGGGATGACAGCCAGTGGTACAATTGAACATAACTGTATTTCTCTGTTCTCGCTACCCCCAATTCTTGTACACAGTCCTCAAACGACCTGATTAGCCTGCCTTTGTACATGTTTCCAATTCTAGTGCAGCCCGCCTGCTTCCATGATGTAAACGCCTTCGGATCCATCCCCGGTGGGAAGTCGGGATTGTGAAATAGCGGCATAAACGGAGAGGGGTGAGTTGTCAGGCTTCCTCTCCTTACTGCCGAGTCCCATGCGTTGAGGGGGGCGCCCAGAATTTCACTTATTCGCGTGTTTGGGTGTCTGTGCTTCTTGTGGGACCACAAGAGGTTCGAGAGCGGGCCCCCGGCCACCGCTATGTCCTGTACTGCCCATTTAGTCTGCGGGTAGTCTGCCACCCACTCTTTTAGAACTCACAGTTGAGCCGCTTCGTAGTATCGTTTGAAGTGTGGATAGGCCAGGCCTCCCTCCTGAACCGCCACTGTCAATATGGTCATTGCCACCCTTGGTCTTCTGCGCTGCCATATGTATGCCGATGCCATTCTATTTAACAAGCGGAAGAAAGACCTGGGAAGTCTTATTGGAAGGGCCTGGAAGTAGTACAGGACTTTGGGGAGGATTGTCATCTTCATCGCCGCGATGCGCCCACACCATGACGTGGAAAGTGGCGTCCATCTCGTCAGCAGCTTTTGGAGGTGGATGAGTAAATCGGGATAATTTGCCGCTAACAGTTGGCTCGTCTTGGGGGTAAGCTTCACTCCGAGATAGGTGATCTTGCCTCTCGCCGCCTGGACACCCTGTTGCTTGGTCAATTTCAATATAGTCTCGGGGTCGGCAGAGAGATTCAGGATCTCAGATTTCATTTTGTTAATTTTGAGGCCTGAAATAGCGCCAAATGCCTCCAGCTCACACATCAGTGTGGGTAGGGACCTGATCGGATCGGTCAATGCGAACAGCATGTCGTCGGCGAAGGCCATTGTTTTATGTTCCAGCACTCCCATCCGAACCCCCTTGATTAGGGGCTGTTGTCGAATCCTTGCTAGGAGAGGCTCTAAAAACAGGACGTACCGGAGGGGGGATAAGGGGCACCCCTGTTTTGTGCCTCTCGTCTGCGTGACCTATTTAGACAGGAAGCTATTTACAGCGATCCTTAGGGATGGGCTTTTATAATTTGCTTTTAACATCCCCATGTAGGAAGCCCCGAAGCCCATTTCTGTTCGAAAGAGCTCCGAGCAGACCATTTCATCCGTACTGTGCCAGAGTGCCACATAAATTTCAGGGTTTCTGAATCCAAGTCTTTAAAAAAGGTTTGACCAGGCCACAACGGTCCATTTTGGAACAGGTATAGCAATTTTGGTAGTACCACTATCTTCAGTAGGGTGATTTTACCTGGCGATTGCGAGAGGGAGGTTCAACCAGCAGCACATTTTATGTATTAAGTGGTCCAGATATGATCGATAATTGTCCTTATACAAGGATTCGCAAGAAGTGGAGATTTTAATTCTTAAATACATCATTCCGTCAGGAGCCCACGCAAAATTCGCTGCACAAGGGGGGGTTGAGATGTAGTCGCAGTAAGTGGGTACAGTTCGAATTTTGCCGGGTTGATCAACTAGCCCGAATACGAGCCAAACACTGTCACATCACACATGATTGGTTCCAAGTTCTCATGTCGGTCCCTGACTAGCAACAAAATGTCATCAGCATATAGAGAAATAATGTGCTCCCAGTAGAGGACCTAGACACGCCTCATACAGTTTCCATTTTAGATTGGAGGAGCGTAGAGCATATAGGGAAGGCAAGATAGGAAAGGCAGTCCATGTATGCTCCCTGGGGAATGTAGCGATTGACAGTAGCCTCCTGTTATGCACCAAACACTGGCCAAGAGAATTTTAAAGATGCTTGCTTAGTGAAAATACAGGATTTTGTGAATGGGGAACCTATTATTTATAATAGGAGACATTGTGAACTTGGGTGGATCTAACCCATCCAGAATTACCCTTATAGCTACAGCATCCAAGGCCTTAAATTGGCATGGTCAATTGGCATGACCCAGTCGGAAATTGGCATGGTCGACACCTGGCTCCCACTGCATCTTCAAGACCTTGAACATGTGCACTACTGTCCTGGTCATTGGTTGTCCTGCCTTACAGACTTTATATTTCTTTTGTATAAACTAATGACATGTTATAAGTGGGTAGGGAAAACTTTATGGCACCTTGTGTTAGGTTGTGGAACAGGCATCTTTAAAGCTAGGAAGAACTTGAAGGTGTTCTTGGAGCACAAGAAGCACCAGCAGGTAGGCAAAACCTCCTTTTTTCAACACAACCCATGAGGACTCCTTACAGGGGGGTCGCTCAGGCTCGGAGCGATCGGAGTGGTTCTTGTTTGTGTAGGGACAACCTAGCGATTCCCCTGGAAGGGGCTAAATCCAGGCATCAAGCCGAGGATCCACTTCGAGGGGCTAAATCTGGGAGTATAGAAGAGGATTCTCCCAGCAGGTGGCTAAATCCGTGACTTTGTCCCAATGATCCCCATCTTGCTGCTATATCGAGGCAGTAGTCGGAGGTTGTCAGAAAGGGGGCTTAGTGAGGAGCTGAAGCACCTTGTGTTCTATCAGGTGCCACTTGAGGACTGGTGAATTGGCAACACCCAAAAATCCACAAGGTACCCTTAATAGTTGTCCTCTCCCATATTTGGCCTGGGTCCGCAAAGTCCTTGAAAGCATGCAATGAAACTGCCGTTTCCATCGACTTGGTGACCCAAGAACTACTAGTGCCCTCTGAGATTACACAGATACGGTAGGTTGGTGGTCCAGCCCTTTTGGGGGGAGAAATCCCCTTGCACCCTCAGTGTTAGTGGTCCACTCCCATGCACATATCCCTGCCCCCACCATGTATCTTCCAGCAACAGTGTTGCCCTCCATCTGATTCAGCCCCTTATGGGATATTGCCTCTTCAGCTTCCTGGGCTCTTCCAATGACTCCTCTGCTTCAACCTTCACAGCACACACAGGATGAACTTTCCTTCATTGTGAAATTTCAAACCTTCCTGCAGAGCCAATCCAGGAAAGGGTACTTTAAAGACATAATCTAGGTGCTCTTACCTTGGGCTCTTTCTCCAGTGGCCCGACAGGCATGGGGCCTCCAGTCTATTCCACCTTGCAGCTACCAGATGTGATAATGGGCTTGCCTGTTAAGGTCCCACCTCCCCTTTGTCAGGGGATTCTTTACCAAACCCTTTCTTCAATCCACTTAGTCCCGGCTGCACTGGTCCAGCACTTTTAGCCTCAAAGTGACATGAGGTCTGACGTCCACGTTCAGAATGACGTATTCCACCAAGCCACAAAGTTGTGCCAGGAACTGCTTTCCACCCCCGCTGTTAACTGAAGAGTCAAGACCAGTATCATCTGAGAAGACGTGTCAGTGAATCACTCCAAGCCTCTTTCCTTTGTTCTGACTGCCATCTTCTTTTCGATGCCGGGTCCGTGACGTAGTGCCCTGTCTGGTTCTGAGTGCTACAAGGGGGTTGCTTCAAAGAGCCAGATGCCTCATGAAGCCTGTGGGTGATTATCCTGGGGGTGGTATGCAGAGTATCCCAGGTTAACGATGTACACTATCCAGTTGAAAGTATAGAACGATGCAGTACGGCTGCACTACTTACCCTGTTTCTCTACTACGACTAACTGTAATGGAGGTCAAGAACCAACAACTAAGGTTGTCTTGACAAAGGATCAATTTCCTGCTAAATTCAGGACATAATTTAGTGAGGACCTTTTCCACCAATTAGATCATTAAAACCATACAGAGTGAATAGAAGACTCCAATTTGTAGAAAAGTGTTATGAAAATGGTTTGTTTTATTGTAACCACAACTAAAGTGACGCACCTCCTGATGAATGTTCTAGACTAGCGTAGAGAACAGAAACATGTTGAGCCCTAACTTCTAGAGATGAATTCAACTAGAACTAAGTTTTGAACCCAACTATAGGGTGCAGACAACAATAAAATCGCAATAGCTCCTTAGGTTGTCTAAAATTCAACTGTGTTTATTAATTGCACACCATCCTATCCTCTTAAGGACAATCGGTCACTAATAGTTTTGTGTTTTTTATTGTGTGTTTTATATATCATATGCACTGTGCCACAACAAAAGTTTTTTTGTTGTGTTTTAAATCTAACTTTTGAATAAAATTGATATTGTGTTTTTGAAAACTTTGAGAGTCATTGTTGAATGTGTATAACTGTTGATATAATCTAACTACCTCCTATTTAACTATACGAAACTAAGATGAACCATGTTAGAATTAGTTCACCATAAAATGTGGCTCAGTTCGATTTCAACACTTCCTAGGTGTTGCACAAAATCATCAAGTCCTAAACATAATCGTACAAGTCCCTGCCGCTCCTTGGACACACCCTTCTCTATAAAGTAAAGTTGAACAATGTGGCCAACAGAAAGTCTTCCAACCTACTTCTGAGGTGGCTGTCTCCCTAGACTAATCCATACAAAATGTTCCACGTTTTGGCCAAGGCAAATGTTTCAAGCCTTGTTTTTTTTAATTTTTATTTATCTTTATTGATTTTATACACGCATCATATAACTTGTGGCATATGAGTTGAGAGCGCTGCGAGCAGCGTTACATTGCTTATAAGTACGTGTAATAAACAGAAAGAACATAAACAACAACAACAGGTCAGAGAAATGTTCGTGGGGAAGGACAGGAGGGGGGAGGTGCGAAGATAGTAGCTCTCAGTTGGGTGAAGGTGATCAGGGGGATTGTCCATGCTTCAGGCTTGTGTAGGGGCGGAAGAAGGGTTCCACAGAGGCCTGGGCTTTCATTGTTTTGTCTCTGGACTTACGAGCGGGGGAGGAACTCCCCCGGTCAATACCTCTTTTGTGCCCTTCCACCCTTATTTTTCAGTCAGATTTATCCATCCATCGTAGAGAGGGTGGTTGTCTATTCTTAAACCGGAGGGCAGTTATTTTTTCAGCTGCAATTATGTCCCAACATTTCGTCCACCACATTTGTACTGCCGGGCCCTCCGGATTTTTCCAAAGCCTGGCCACAGAAATCTTTGTAGCCGTCAGCAGGTGGGCGCATAGTTCAGCTCTGTGCCCTGATAGAGGGAATTGGCCCTGGCCACTTGATCCTAGTAGGACAATACCCCGGTCCCATGGGATTGTCAGGCCTGTGATCTTGTTGATTTGATCTAACACAGATTTCCAAAATTGGATGGCCTTGGGGCATGTCCAGAACAGATGGTATAGTGTGCCTTTGTCTGGGCATCCTCTCCAGCACGTCTATGGGATTGACGGGTTGCATTTATTGAGTGTTTCTGGAGTCCGGTACCACCTGTAACATACCTTGAATGCCCCCCTCCTTGTTGGATACACATTTCGAGCTTCTATGTGCTCCCGTCCGGATGTGGTCCCACTCCTCCGGTTCAATGGGCCTCCCAATGTCTTCAAGGTTCATTTTCAGGGCCGTGATTCTCCCGAATCAGGAGATCTCTTGTTTCTGCCATCCTATCCGGTCGCTCTTGAATTCTTTGAGAAGCGCCGGGAAGTTGGCTTTGTATAGTCTGCTGGGTGCGCATGGGGTATAAGATATTCTTTTTCCAAGTCTGTAGTTAGAGATCGAGGCAGGTTAATGCTCAGTGCTGTCGACTTGCATAGGTTGACCTTGAATCCTGATTTATTTTTTCCCCAAATTCCATCAATTCCCTCCATAGGGCCTTCATGGATTCCCTTGGCTTGGTCAGCGTGAGGAGGACGTCATCGGCGTACAGGGCGGCTTTATATATTTGGGCCTTGATTGTCAGGCCTTGGATCTCTGCATTTTGTCGCACCCTGTTCGTGAATGGCTCCATGGAGAGGGCGAAGACTAGGGGGGACAGGGGACATCCTTCCTTGCCTTGTGTCTCTTGAGATGTTGATTATGTCGGACCTGGTCCCATTGATTCTTAGTCTGGTGGAGGGATGCTGATAGTTCGCTAGTGTCCATTTTATGAAATTCGGACCAAAGCCGAAATGTCGTAATGTTTTTTGGATGTAACCCCAATCGAGCATGTCAAACGCTTTATGAGCGTCGAGGGGTAGTACCATCAGTTCCAGCCCCTTCCTGCTGGCTGATTCAATGATGTTTATGGTTCTCCTTATATTATCATGGGTGCTACGGCTGGGAATGAATCCGGTCTGGTCCGGGTGGATAATGGCTGGAAGCAAGGGTTTTGGTGAAAATGTTTGCGTCATAGTTCAGGAGGGTGATGGGTCTGTAGGAGGCACAGTGACTCCGTTCCCTTCCAGGTTTCAGTAGCAACACGGTTAATGTCTCTTCCATTGAGGGGGTGGTCGTTCCTGATAATAGGAACAAATTGAAGAGGGCCGCCAGTTGGGTTGCGAGTATGTATGAAAATGTCTTGTAAAATTGCGCCGTAAACCCATCCGGACCTGGGGTTGAGTTCTTACTGCTATGACCTTGCTCACTTCTTCTGCCGAGATAGGGGCTTCTAGAGCCTTGAGTTGCGGGTGTGGGACGTCCAGGTGTGCTCCTGCTAGATATTTGGCTTGTGAGTGTGCGGCTATGGGGTAACCCGTCATGATACCCTTGTGATGTGCCGTCATGATTTCTATTTTCTCCACGTTGGAGTAGCAAGGAGTCCCTTGTGCATCCTGGAGACATTGGATAGTGTTTCTCGATTGCAGCCTTTTCAGTTTGTGGACCAGGAGCCGATTTGCTTTGTTGCTGTGTACATAGTAGAACTGTTTGGTATATGTTAGTGCCCTGGCCGCCTTGTTTGCTAAGTGCATTTCTAGGGATCGTTTTGCTTTTTGGCGCACACGGCTCGCTTTCCTATTCTGGCCTTGTATTAGGATGCGTTCCGCTTCTGTCACTTCCGCCTCAAGTGCGTCTTGTTGCAGCTTGCGCAGCCGTCTGAGCCAGGCGGTACAGTTGTTTGCCGTGCCCCTAATGACGGGCTTCATGGCATCCCAGATCATGGCAATTGATGTGTCTTCGGTGGTGTTCTCCCTAAAGTAGTGCTTGAGGGCTTTTGCCATTTCCGTTATGATCGCAATGTCTGTCGAGATCTGGTCTTGTAGTTTCCATTGCCGCTGAGGCGGCTCGGGGAAGCTCTCTGCCCTCAGATTCATTGTGACTGGTGCATGGTCCGAAAGGGCTCTGTGTCCAATTTGGATGGATTCGACGCAGGGGATGAGAGCGCTGGAGAGTAGCAGTAGGTCGATTCTTGAATGCCCCAGGTGAGCGTGGGAGAAAGTGTAATCCCTTGCCCCCATGTTGGCCCATCTCCATGCATCTATAGTGTCGGTTTCCCTCAGGAATTCTGCCATGGCGAGAGCCTTGCCAAAGCCCTCCTTGGATGGAGGGAGCGTTTTGTCCAGGTTTGGGTCTGGAGTCGAGTTGAAATCACCCGCTATGAACAGCCGACCTTCAGTGAAGGAGAGGAGTATGGGGAGGAGGTTGCGGAGGAATGGGCTTTGCGCTGTGTTTGGGCAGTATATGGCTGCTATGGTGATGGGAAGCTCTACTAGTAGACCTTTCAGCAGAAGATACCGCCCCTCTGGATCCCTCTTGATGGTAATGTTTGTTAAGGGTAAGTCTCGGCTTAATAGGATGGCAACCCCTCCCTTCTTGAGACCAGCAGAGGCAAAGTACCGTTTTGTGTAGCGTTGAAAAACTATGTGGCGCTCGTCCATCCTGTGGAGGTGTGTCTCCTGCAACCATACAATGTCGGCTGCCAGTTTGGCAAGCCTGTGCTCCACGGACTTTCTTTTCCGGGGGGCATTCAGACCCTGGACGTTCCAGGTCCAAGATCGAAAGCTCCCTATTCGGCCGGGCCATTTGTGGTTAGGTTGGATAGCTGATTTACCCTGCATTTTACTGTTTGCAAGGCTGGAGACCCCCTCTCTCCGGTGGGACAAATTGCCGTTGTTATGGTGGTTCCGTGCAAAGGGATGAGCCCCTTTTCATCTTGTGTCTTGATGCCCGATTCCCCCCCTGCTTACAGCCCTTTCCTCCGCTCCAGCTCCCCCTCTCACCAAGATGAACCAACAAAAGAAACTAGAACAAAACTTGAAACAGGAAACAAATATCGGTTTCCAGACCAGCCTTCTGCCAACGGGGCTGTCGGCTGGGCCGTGGCTACCAGCTGGATAGGAGACCAAGGGGTCTTGTGCTGTATTGGTGAAAACAATGCAGTGCGAGAGAGAGCACAGCAGATTACTATGGTTAAAGAGATTGCAGATTTGGGTTCCTTCCGGCAGGGTCCTGGGAGGCCAGATCGTTTGTGTGGTTCTGGATTCCAAGTCAGAGCCCCCGGGGGAGGGGGGGGCTTGGCCAACCATCTGGGGGCTGTCACCCAGGAAGTCCCAGGCCGCTGAATTCGGTGAGAGCAATTCTCCGAGGAGGAAACACCAGGGTATGGGCAGATGGGGCCCTCAGCGCTTGTTGATGTTCTTCCCCCTGGAAGACGGGCCATGCACCCTACGCCGACCCGCAAACCTGGGACCAGGAGCGGAGAGACTCCCTGTTGGTACCCTCGGTGGAGCGGTTTGAGCCCCCTTGGACCTCTTCCTCCGTGTCTGGGTTCATAAATAGTTCCGCTTCTCGCAGGGAAGGGATTTGCTGCGTTTTCCCCTCCCAAGTGAAGGCGAGGCCTGAGGGAAAGCTCCAGCGGTAGGGTATCTTGCGATTGAGCAGCCAGTCCGCCATGGGTTGGAGAGCTCTTCGTTTAGCCAGGGTTGATGCTGCCAGATCTTGAAAGAGGTCTATCTCTGAATCCCGGAAGTGGATGTGTTCCATAGCCCTGGCCTCTTGCATTATCTCCTCCTTGAGCTTGTAGAAATGGACCCTTACTAGAATGTCAGTTGCCCGTTCGGACTCTGCCTGGGTCTTGCCCTGTACACTCTATCAAGCTCCAAGGGAGAATCATCTGGAAGGGTGATGATATGACGGAGGAGATCGGATACGTATGCTGGGAGGTCTTTCTCCGGGATTGCAGTTGGAATTCCCCGGATTCTGATATTGTTCCGCCTCGAGCGGTTTTCAGCATCTTCATGTTTGGCTTCGAGAGCCTCGCACCTGCACTCCAAGGCCCTAATTCTGTCAGCTCCTTCTCCGATCTCAAAATTCTGTTCGCATAGTGTGGTTTCAATTTCCTCGGTCCTCGATTCAATCTCCCCCACTCTCTTGTTCAGACGAGCAATTTGACTCTTTACTTCTTCCGTGCCCTTCTGGAATTCCCTAGTGAGGGCTGATAGGAGTTCATGCAAGTTAGCTTTTTTAACCCCCTGGGATGCCCTGGCTGCCTGGTCCTCGAGGGGGTGCTCTACCATCCCACCTTCGTTGCGCTCACCCTCACCCCTCCCCCCCAAGCAGGCATGTTTAGTAGCGTTGAGATGTCCGTTTGCTTGGTGGTTTTATTGGATTTAGACATGGCGTTTCAGTGCGGCCCCGTGCAAGTAGGATAGTGGGGGGCTAAGCTTGTGCCAGTCCGGTTCTTGCGGGTTCTAGCGGATCCTCCTAAGGCGCTTATTCTTCGGTTATGATCCTGGAAGAGGGGGGGGCTCGATAGTTCAGGTGATGTAGGATGAGCACTAGACCCCTGCTGTCAGGGGATTACTTGGAGTCTGTTTCGGGCACCCGGTCCAGGCCAGTCCTAGGAGGCCGCAGAGCGTCCAGGGGGAACGGGGCCCAGGTGGCTGCCTCTTGCAGCCCGGGGTCCGGACAGGGTGAGCTCCAGCAAGAAACTTGGCTTCGGGTGGGAGAGACCCACAGGCGACTCTGCAACTCCTGGGCCCCTGGGATAGTGTCCCGCTGAGCGTGGTGCGGCAGGTGCCGCCTTACCTTGAGTTAGGATATTGATGGGGGCAGCCCACCCCAGAGAAGGGTTCTCTGGTCTGGCGCAGTTTCAGGTCGCTGCTGACCCCTGGAGGGAGGCCCCCGGTCAGAGTCCCCCCCACCAAAGATCCAGAGCAATGTAGCTGCTGCCAGTCCAGGTGCGGTGAGGCTCGGGGCGACAGCTGCTGGTAGCTCCCCGAGTGCAGGTCCGTTTGGGGAGTTGGGAGGAGTGTGGGGGCCCTCGGGGCAGGCAGAGAGCAGGGGAGACTCCGCAGCTCTCGCTGGTGGCAGTCCTGGTGCAGTGAGGTTGTGGATCCGTTCAGGGAGGTCGGAGAAGTGTGGAGGCCCTCAGGGGGGGGGGCGATGGCTCCGGGGCCCGTTCGTAGGAGGATGCAGGCTATCCGGGAAGGAGTGTCCTGAGTGCGCTGCCGCTTGGAGCAATGTGAGAGGGGGCAGCGCACCACGGGATCACTTTGCTGTAGGAGCAGTGCCTAGCTCCGATGGGCCCCCGTTGGAGGACCGCCTCCACCCGGTGGGAAGGCACAGAAAAGCGGCGAGGCCGGTGGGGCTCTCAGTCGGCCCACCGCGGAAGATGGCCGCCCCCCTGGAAGTCGAGCTTGACGGGGAGAGCGCCGGGGCCTGTGCAGCAGTCGGGTCTGGTCGGACGCAGGATGGGCCGTTACGTTGTGGGCGATTCCAGTCGCCGAGCCCCCAGCTGCAGGTGCGTCTCGGGGGGGGGGGGGGTGATGGAGGGCCGGGCTCTGGCCAGACTCCCCTCCACCGGCGGACCCGCAGGTCTGTAGTGTCTGGGTGCTCCAGTAGGGGAACGGAGGCCATCCCCGCAGAGGTTCCAGGCTATGTCCGGGGACGTTGGTTGTAGAGGCGTGCTGGTGATGCAGCAACTGAGGGGGATTCCCGCTGTTAGTTATGGGGGAGAGCCTCCGGCAGCTCCCCAGAGACCCGGCAGTGGATGCCTCACGCCGGCCGCGTCCACCCGGCGGCCCTCGGAGAGTTTGTGTAGCGAGAGGGAGAGGTGGGGGAGCCGGGGGCGGGAAGAGATGAGAAAGCCAGCCATCGAAGGGGCCTCCCGCTCAGTCCGTTGGAGACTGCAGCATCTTCACCATGTCGTGGTCGGGTCCCGGCACCTCCTCAGCCCTCCGTCTGAGTAACGGGCTCCCCTTGGGATGATCCACCACTGGCCGAGTTAGGCTTAGGCAGCGCCCGCCATTTTGACCTCACTCCGCGATTGGGCTCTTCATGGGTCTGCCACAGGCGGAACAGCCGTTAGGCATAACGGAATCGAGTCGGAAGACTCTCAGGGCATGCTCCTTCATCTGAGCCGCACTCCAGCGCTTTTCATCAGCTCCAAACTCAAAATTCACTGGGCATTGTGGCTGGTAACATGGCGCCAGCCGGGAGCTCTCACAGAGCCAAACCAACCGCCATGACTCGAAGCCACGCCCCCCAAGCCTTGTTTTTCACCGCCCAATCCTTTTCTGACACCACCGAAACGTTCCTTGATGGCAGTTGCTCACAGTCTGGTCTTCTCTTCATGCCTTTCTGCTTTTGGCTTTTCCTTCTCCCAGGATCAGGGCTCTACGGTTTGTTGATTTCATCAGGACCGCCACTGCTGGACTCGCTCCAACACATGTGATTCTTATTGGGTTCTATATGACCTTGCTTTGCTTTTCCCCCTGGCTGTTGCTTGGCTTTAACTCTAGGATTCTCTTTGACTTTTATTCAAGAGAACCTTGGCTTTTGGTCAGGATTTGCAGTAGGTCCCTCGGACCTTGGCTTTAGTTCAGGGTTCACTGTACGTTCTTCGTATACCTGGTCTCTTTCTCAAAACTTTGCAGTAGTTTGCACAATCTCAAAACTTTGCAGTAGTTTGCTCGAAGCCTTTGGTTTCTTTTCAGCATTTCTCAATAGGTCACTCACAGACATTGGTTTCTCTTCCAGATTTCACAGTAGGTCCCTCCTGGACAGTGACCTTGCATGTCAAGTGTGCTCTCTTGCACTCTTTTGATCTCTCAATCTCTTGCTCTCTCTTTCTCAAGCTCCATCTCGCTCAGGATTCATTGTTGTGACAGTCAGTATTTCTCCCCACTTATTGGGGTCTTGTCAGATGGTGGATATTATTTTATCCTCCTATCACGGGTGCAGTCTTTCTCCCCTCTTACTTTAGGGCTGCTGATGGGAAGGCCTCTTGGCTTAAGCTTCCAGTTCACTCCAGATACACATTTGCTTGCTAAATACCCTGATTGTCTTTCTCTGCCAGCGGTTACAGGCGCTTGATGCTTCCAAACATGATCCCCTGAGCTTTCTCCATTTCTCCACCATACTTCAAACAGAATGCTGATCCTGGGCTCTACTTGAAAGCTTCTCCCCTTGTGGCAAGGGAGCCCAGTTAGATATTTCTTTCTTTTTTTTTATTTTTTATTTACTTGATTTAATTGTTTAAAAAGAAACCATTTTTTACAAGATTGCTCCAAAGTGTTAGTCTTTTAATCCTTGCAAAATGAGAAAGGAAAAGAAAAGTCTGAATCCTGCCAGCCTCTGCTGCTTGAAGAGGGGAGGGGGGTGGTCGGGGAGGACTAGGAGGAGAGGGATTTTTTGATCTTCAGAGTACCATCTACTCCGGTTGCACTATCTACTTTGCCCTTATCCAGGCGGTTCAATAGGCCAAGGCTTTCATAAAAGCCTGTCACTGCGATGGCCCATTTAGTGTTCTCTCCACTCATCAAATTGTTGCATTTCCCCTCTTCGTCCAAAAAATCAAATTTGCCAAATAAATGCCCCAGATGGCGAGTACGAGCTTCGTCCACCACTCTGCAAGTGAGGAGCAGGTGTTTTAAAGTTTCGATTGCATCTGGTTGACAACAGAATCGGCAGAGGCTGGTTTTAACTTGTTTTCGCCTCTCTAATATCTCATTTGTGTATAGAATATTCAGGCAGATCCGCATGAAGTTTTCACGAAGCTTCTTGGAGGGACACTTCAATAGATAGGCTATCGTTTCATTGATTTTGGCTGGATTGTTCGGGCCGTTCTTCATTGATTTTACTAACTGTACTTCATCTATAGTTTATATCCAGTGTCTCTCCATCACTCGATTTTTTTACTTTTCCTGGATTGCGAATGAGGTCATCATGGGAGCATCCTGCCCAGTCAAGACGATGGATAATTTTCTCCTCCCATCGTTGGAGCATCTTGCACGTACCTGCTCTGATTTCTTGTTCTATTGCCTTGAGTATCAACGAGGAGTTTGGCAAGAGCATTTTGCGGTATAGCAGCAATTCATTCCGTGCTACAATGGAATTTAATGACTGGAAAGTAAGTTCTTTCCTGATGACCCCCACAGGAATAGATTGTAGAAGATTGAGGACTTTGCGCCAGTATAGCCTGTCTACTTATGTACTATTCTGTACTTAGATGCTGCCACACTGCATCAGGTGTTGTGCCTTATGGTCGCCTACAGACCACATTTGATTGATTTGTGTTGTGCCTTATGGTCGCCTACAGACCACATTTGATTGATTTGTGTTGTGCCTTATGGTCGCCTACAAACTACATTTGATTGATTAGTGTTGTGCCTTATGGTCGCCTACAGAGCACGTTTGATTGATTTGTGTTGTGCCTTATGGTCGCCTACAGTCTACATTTGATTGATTAGTGTTGTGCCCTATGGTCGCCTACAGCCTACATTTGTTTGATTAGTGTTGTGCCCTATGGTCGCCTACAGACCACATTTGATTGATTTGTGTTGTGCCTTATGGTCGCCTACAGACCACATTTGATTGATTTGTGTTGTGCCTATGGTCGCCAATAGACCACATTTGCAACCCCTGCTTACTAGCAACACTGCCCACATCATGTATTGGTGCCTATCTACTCTCATCCACCTACTGTATATCTACACTAGACGTTGGACTAGTCAACCTAATCCATTTCCTAGTCAAGACACTTACACCTGCACACGCATGTTAACCACCACCCTCACCTCGTGGCCTAGCACCATGACACCTGCTAACCCGTATTTGGATGATCCAGCACTTTGTATACGCCACTTTGCTACCAGACCAACACCTAACCAACCTTGTACTACAGCTATTAGAAACACTAGATTGAATTCTAGAACTAGCCCACCTACCTTTCCATGCTCCCACCGCCCTAGCATTTCTAATAGAAACATTACATTGAATTCTAAAACTAGCCTACCTACCTTTCCATGCTCTTCCCACCCTAGCATCTTAACCAGAAACTTTAGATTAAGAGCCCGCAGCATGAAACATTTGTATACTGACCACAACCCTGCCAATTCGACCACTGACTCAGTCAAGTTAGCCCATACCCATTTGCACGACCTACCTATACCACCTGAAAAATCTTCCCAAAAAGACAAACTCATTAAAGCAGCCTTGGTGAATGCTAGGTCTCTTCCTGCCCATGCTCTCGATATCGCTGACTTTATATCTCACGAAAAGCTCGATCTCCTCGCATTCAAGGAAACTTGGCTTAATGCTGCCTCCGGTCCATCTCTGGCCCTTGCTATACCTAATGATTATGCTATTATTAGATGCGACAGAAACACCAATCAAACGAAGGGAGGTGGACTCGCCATCATATTCAGAAATACATTCGACATCAAAGTCATCCAGGATGCTCAAATCCCCTCTGCTGAATCCTTGTCTATTAAGCTACCTCTATCACCTAACCACACGGCAACTTTGCACCTTATTTACCGACCATCAGGTCCCATCTCCTCCTTTATAGAGGACATTGCATCACTCATAACCACAGATACCAAACCCAACTCTCAAACAATCTTACTTGGGGACTTTAATCTTGGTTTTAACGACCCTAAGAACACTAATGCCCATGACCTAGCTAACACCTTATCGGATTTGGGTCACACGCACATTATTCACGAGCCCACTCATATCAAAGGCAGAACACTGGACTGGATCACTCACCTCAATTGCTCTATTGACCTTCTAGCCAATGACCCATGCATTTGGTCGGATCATCACATAATAACCTTCTCTATCAAAGCCAATACACCTCACCTGGCGCCTATGATCGCCCCAGCCACCAGCACGAGAAATAAGAAAGATATTACACCTGACAAACTCTTACCCATACTACTCCCCATCCTGAACAATATCGACTCGGAGGCTGACCCCACAGTCTCAGTGGATATCTACAACCAGGCTATACTTAAAGCACTGAACACCATTGCCCCCCTAAAATTGCGGAAACCCAAACCACAGCGTCACCTTAACACTTGGTTCACGCCGCAGCTAAGAGAATTACGCAAAGCTAAGAGAACCGCAGAGTCACATTGGAAAAAACATCCCACAGCATCCAATAAGACTGAGCTAACCCTAGCCTCCTCTAGTTACAAAGAAGCCATCTTTATTGCTAAAAAAGGACACATATAACAAAAGGATTACAAAAGCGGAATCCAACACAAAGGAACTCTTTAAGATTTTGAAAGAACTAGAATCCCCCATTGCCCCCATAGACAAATGTGTTACAGATGCACTATGGTGTAGTAATATTCAGAAGGCTTTATTAGATAAAATAGCTCGCCTACAATCTAAAATCAATGCAAAAAAATCCCTGCTACTTGCTGACCCGGACTACAAACAATTACCTAACAAATCACCTACCTTTAAGTCAACTTGTAAACCTTTCAGCTTCTCACCCCTCTCAATCTGGGAAGTAGAAAACATCATCAGGAAACTTAAACCTTCAAATTGACAAGGTGATGCCTGCCCCGATCATCAAAGCTGCTGCGCACGACCTGGCACCATTCATAACCAACCTCATCAATGCCTCCTTCAAAAGTGGAGTAGTGCCTGATAACCTAAAAGATGCGTGGGTCATCCCACTCCTTAAAAAACCTACTCTTGATCCAGCCAACCCGTCTAACTATAGACCGATAACAACTGTACCTTTCTTATTAAAAATACTGGATAGAGCAGCCTATTTACAAATACAGGCCTACTTAGAATCAAACAATCTCCTAGGACTTAGGCAGTCACGTTTCCGACCGAGACACGGTACGGAAACTGCTCTCACTACCCAGATCCAAATCCTGAAAGACAATGGTAAACTTGCACTCCTCTTATTGCTTGATCTGTCAGCAGCTTTTGACCTGGTCAACCATCAAACACTCTGTCACCACTTGAAAACTGCAGCACACTTCTCAGACGCAGCCACGGCCTGGATCAGTTCCTTCTTGGCGAACAGAACCATGAGGGTCTTCTCTCCCACTGATTCTGCTGAACCTTCACCAGTACTCTGTGGAGTCCCGCAAGGCTCTTGCGTGTCCCCGACACTCTATACTATATTCACAAAGCCCCTCTTTGATATCCTTGACTATCTGGGTGTCACATATACCAATTACGCGGATGACACCCAGATACTCATTCCTATCTCGGGGAACTATGAAACAGACAGCAAAACCCTTAATGAAATCTACTCAGTAATTCAAGCATGGATGGCACATCATGGACTCTGTCTCAATGACGAAAAAACCGAGTTGATCATCCTTGGCACTCACGCCAAACTCAAAAATCTCAATCCCGCATTTAAATCCTTCACCATAGATGGCAATCTCATCCCCGTGTCAAATAACACCAAAACCCTTGGGGTTTACATCGATGCCACCTTATCCTTCTCCAAACAAACTAATGCAGTAGCATCATCAGCCGCTTACACCTGCAAGCTGATCACTGCATGTAGGCCGTTCATCTCCTCACCCAATTGCATTACTCTTGCTAGAGCATTAGTCCTATCCAAGATAGACTATTGTAATGCCCTTTACTTAGGCACTAGCTACAAAAATATCAACAAACTGCAAGTAATTCAAAATAATGCCATCAGAGCTGCCCTCAACCTCCCCAAAAAGATGCACATCTCGGAGACCAGACGCAAACTACGTTGGCTTCCAGTCAAGCACAGAATATCCCTTAAAACTCTGGCCCTTACACATAAAGCCAGGGCCAACCTTGCACCAGCCTACCTCACCAACCAACTTACACCTCACACTTCTTCAAGACCACTTAGAGCAGCACAAACTAACACTATGTCCATACCGAGATTTAAACTTCATAACTCGGGTGGTGCTAGCTTCCCTGTACAAGCCTCTAAATTCTGGAACACAATACCTGCGCTTTTGGGAGCAGAAACTTCATTTAACCTATTTAAACATAACACGAAGTGTTGGCTTCACAACATGGACTCTATGACAGCCTAACCGCCTGATCCCAGCATGATCGACTGTCACTGGCACACTTTTGTAATTAATGTACTTATACTAGACTATGTATATATGCATTTGCATGACTAAGTTTGTACCCACCTGTAACTGCAATGTAACGTAACCCTTATTGACTGCTTTCAATTGCAACTGTAACCAGATCTAACTTATGCGCCCGTATGCCCCTAGGCCTGGCTGCGCTTTATAAATAAATAAATACAAATACAAATACTTTCTGCCAAAAGAGTGGTGGAATGTAGGGCATTGATTCCACCCCGTACGATAATGTGGGGATAACTTTCATCCTGTAGAATGTCAGCAAGGGGGCTATTGAGAATCGGCCATACTTCCTTGACAGTATTTTGGCCTGTGTTAACAGGCGTAGCTTTTTCAAAATGGTTTTGCACATCGGGTTTTCTTTGATGCAGTATAATTCCAAGGTACTTGAACTCCTCGACGATTTCCAGGGTTCTCCAGCATGGGGTCTGGCATGGATTCACATGCTCATGAATATTCCCCGTCGTCAGGCTGGGAATCCTCGGTAAAGAAAAAACCAGTATCAGTTTCGTTTCTGATCTGTCTTTCGCAGTAATAACCAATCACTGGTCTCTGCGTCATACTGACCACAGCCAATGACTGCCCTCTACCTAAGCACCGCCTCTGGCAGCCATCTTCAGATTTTTACCGCACGTTCATGTGTTGGGATCCTCGTGCTATTGCTCTCGAGCGTTAGTGCTATTTTTTCATGTTTTTTCTCAAAAACTTCGTTTTTTCGGTCAAAAGAGCCTCAAGCTCCACCGACTCTCCATCCGATCAACGGGGACCCGTGTCGGATTCGTCTGCGCCCCTCAAGGGTGAAGATTTCGTCGAGCTACGCTTTTGGAGGACTCCAGAAGTTTCTCAGGCCCGGTCATGGCCCAGGAGAAGGGAAGCTCGACGCCCGGAAAGCTGTTCAGGGTCTGCCCTGGATGCCAGCTGCAGAACGTCTTCAAGGAGGACGAACACTCTTTTTGTCTTTACTGCCTACATGAGGACAAGACGCACGTGGAGAAGGACTGTGCGTTTTGCGGCAACATGTCGGAGCGGACCATGAAGGACCGCCATCAACGTCTCGCCAACTGGCTGGAAGGGAAGAGCCCGTCCGGCGAGAAGAAGAGGAAGAAATCCGAGCGGTCTTCTAAGACCTTTGAGGACGCCCCGGCGACGGGGGTCCAACATAAGGCCAAGCACCGCGAGTCCGCTGGCACCGGGAGCGCCGAACGGTCAGGCTCTACGGGCGCCAGGCTGGGCGCACCGTCCCCGGCACCATCAACCACGAGCCAACGCTCTGGGTCGGGTAAGAGGAAGGCCGAGCACCCGGCGAGGCTCCTAGAGAGGCCCCGGTCGAGCTCAAAGGCGGAGGGGGAGCGAGGCACTGTCCCCCCTCAAGGATAAGGCGGTGAGCGCACCTAAGGTGGTGAAGGCCTTAATCCATCCGGCCAAGCCCTCTATCGAGTCTGTCGCGGCGGCCCTGGCTCAGCCTGTGGAGGCTACGCCAATGGTGGCGACCTCGGGGCTCAGAGTCTCCCTGCCACCTCGGAGGGAGTCCTCTTTTGTGCCCATCGATAGGACCCCCGTGAAATCCCCCGTGGGGAAGAAAAAGGAGGGGCAGGGCGTCGTCGTAGATTCGGCCTCAACCTCGGAGGAGGAGCTGGTCGAAGTCTTAAGCCACGGCCTCGGCGTGGAAGAAGACCGGCCCGTCGGGATGGATCCCGACGCAGGTGACGACGACATCGTCGAGGGTACCGACGGGGCCCCTGATCGCCCGTCGGATTCCCCTCTGCCAGCGCCGCGAGACAGCTCGGCGGCCATTTTGTTGGCTATACAGTCCTTATGCTCAGAGATAAGGACGAGACTACCGTTGCCGACGGAACCTCTCCCGTCGGGGGACCCAGAACCGGGACCTTCTGGGGTTCCCCCTACCAAGAAAAGAAGGATCCACCCTCCTCCTCCTTTTCAGCCGTCGCGCCCCTTCCAGCCCTCCTCCCCGTCCACCCGAGGGGATGATACGGGGACTGACACGGCAGCGACGGGTACGGACGACGAGGTATACGACGAGGATGTACCGTCGTCGCCTCCCACCAGGGCTTCTCCGCCCGACGAGATTGGATCGTTCCACTCCATGATCGCCAGGGCATCCGAGCTTTTCCAACTCTGCCCTGAGGAGAAGGAAGGTTTCCTCTATCAGCGGCGCGAGGCCAAGAGGAAGACGGTCCTCGCAGTGCCTCTATTGGACGACATTTGGGATGAGGGCCTCACCCTCCTCAAGAACCCTTCCACGACGCCAGCTAGAAGAGACCGGTACGAGAAAAAGTACCGGGTCCCGGACACGGCCCCCCTGTGCCTCCGGGCGCAGCCTACCCCGGACTCCGTCGTCTCCGCGGCGGCCAGGAAAAAAGCGGGGGGGGGGGGGGGGGGTGCGGCCTCCACATCGACTTCCCCACCGGACGGCGAGGGAAAGAAATTGGATGCTATGGGACGCAGAGTCATCTCGTCTGCAGCGACGACGATTAAAGCTGCCAACGCCTTGGCTATCGTGGCCCGATACGACAGGGAGCTCTGGTACAAACTGGCTCCCCTGCTGGACTTATTGCCGGACGACAAGAGGGCAGAGGCCCTGGAGATCCTGCAGGAAGGTGAGGTTGCTTCGGACCAGGCCATTACCGTTGCGACGGACATCGCCGACACTGGGTTCCGCCAGTTGGGCAACGGCGTTTGCCTTAGGCGGCGTGGATGGCTCAAGGCTACGGACTTCCGTCAAGACGTTCAGACCAGAGTCCTGGACATGCCCTTCGATGGGAACAACCTGTTTGGGAAAACAGTGGACGATTCCCTTCAGGCCATTAAAGCGGACACCGAAACGGCCCGGGCCCTTGGAGTTCTGCAACAACGACGGACGCCCTGTCGGAGCAGCGGAGGCAAGGGCGCCTCCAAAGGTTCCGGCAGCGGTTTCTCCTCCTACCGTCAAGCGGCCCGCTCGTCGTCTCAGGAGGCCTACAGGGGATGAGGCAAGTCTGGCGGACCCCGCCGTCGTCGCCAAGGACAAGGCGGCAAAGCCTCGTCGAAGCAGGATTGAACCGGCCGTGGGGTCGGGCCCCCACCGAAGCACCCCGGTGGGAGGCCGGCTGGCGAGCTTCGTCAGCGTGTGGGAGTCCATCTCCACCGACCGTTGGGTGCTGGACGCCTTGGCCCGGGGCCACGCGCTCGAGTTTCAAAGAAAGTGTCCGCGCGTCCCCCCCCGTGGCCAGGAAAGAACTTCACGTCCCTCAACTTCTCCTGGAGGTAAAGGCGATGCTCAGGAAGGGCGCCATCGAACTCGTCCCAAAGAGGCTTCGGGGCTCCGGAGTTTACTCGAGATACTTCCTCGTGAAGAAGAAGACGGGGGTATGGCGCCCCATCCTGGACCTGCGACGTCTGAACAAGTTCATCAAGGCGCAAAAGTTCCGGATGGTCACCCTCCAGCACGTCCTGGGTCAGCTGGAGGAAGGAGACTTCCTGTCGTCGTTGGATTTGGAGGATGCCTACTTCCATATTCCCATCCTAAAGGGGCACCGAAAATTCCTCAGGTTTGTGGTCCAAGGGCGTCATTACCAGTTCAAAGCCCTCCCCTTCGCACTACGGTCGGCACCCAGGGTGTTCACCAAGTGCCTCGCACCGGTGGCGGCGCAGCTGCGCCGCGAAGGGATCCACGTCTACCCCTACCTGGATGACTGGCTCATCCGAGCCAAGACAAGGGAGCTCGCCGTGGTTCACACGGCAAGGACCGTCCAACTTCTCACGGACCTGGGATTCTCCGTGAACTACGCCAAATCCCACCTGGTACCCGCGCAAGACGCTCTGTTTCTGGGAGCGAGGCTCAACACAGTGGCCCTTCTGGCCTCCCCGTCGGAGGAGAGGACCAGGACCATCCTGGGCAAGGTGCAGCGGATGTTGGTGGCCGACGCGGCCAAGGTGAGGTCCATCAAGTCCCTCCTCGGAATGATGTCTTCCTGCATCTACCTCATTCCCATGTGCAGGCTCCGGATGCGCCCGTTGCAGGAGTTCCTGGACGCGCGCTGGATCCAAACGACGGGCAGCTTCGAGGAAAGGATCACACTCGACGAGAGTTTCCGACGAGCGATCCGGTGGTGGGGCACCCGCGCGCATCTGACGGCGGGCATGGACTTCCAGACCCCAGCCCACCAGGAGACAGTGACCACGGATGCCTCCCTGGAAGGGTGGGGAGCGCACACCGAAAATCTGCACGCAAGAGGCCTTTGGCTCCCGACGGAGAAATCCTTACATATCAACGTCCTGGAGCTCCGTGCAGTGTTTTGGGCCCTCAGGTCCTTCCTTCCGTCCCTCAAGGGAAAGGTGGTGAGGATCTTCACCGACAACACCACCACCATGTTTTACATCAGGAAACAGGGCGGAACCAGGTCCCCAGCACTGTCCAAGGAGGCGCAGGACCTGTGGCATTGGGCAGTCGCCCAAGGGATGTTTCTGGTGCCGTTTCATCTGGCAGGGATAAAAAACACCATCGCCGACTCACTCCGCAGGGAGCTGCGCTCGTGCCACGAGTGGGAACTACGGCAGGATCTAGTGGATCGCCTCTTCCGACGGTGGGGCACACCCCAGATCGACCTGTTCGCGACGGCGACGAACTCCAAGTGCCGGAGGTTCGCCAGCAGGTTTCCCCAGGCGAGGAGCATGGGCGATGCTTTCTCGTTCCCCTGGGAGGGCCTGTTCCTCTACGCGTTCCCTCCTTTGCCACTGCTAATCCGGCTCGTCAACCAGCTCAAGAGGTCACGGTGCAGGATGATCCTCGTCGCACCTGCGTGGCCGAGGCAGATATGGTTCCCGGACATTCTGGACTTGTCAGCGTCCCCGCCAATCAAGCTGCCGGTGGACGCGGATCTGCTCTTCAGGGAAGGAGGCGCCATCCTCCACCACGACCCGAAATCGCTGAACTTGCAGGCCTGGCTCCTGCAGCGCTAGAGTTTGGAGGATACGACATACCGGCCGACTGCAGAGAGGTTCTTGCAAAGGCCAGGGCGTCCTCGACTCTTAAATGCTACGGACACAAATGGAAGAGGTTCTCTGTCTGGTGCCACGCACAGAAGATTAACCCTCTACGATTACGGCTCCCCAAGTACTGCCGTACCTGCTGACGCTGGCCAAAGCTGGACTGGCACACGCGTCCATCAAGATTCATCTTGCTGCGATCTCCCGATACACCAGAACCACGGGGTGGACGTCCTTGTGGTCTCATCGTCTGGTGAAAGAGTTCATGAAGGGACTGTTCAGATCGTTCCCGCCGGTGAAGGCTCCGGCCCCGGCGTGGGAGCTCAACGTGGTGCTGACCAAGCTCATGGGACCTCCGTTCGAGCCTCTGCACTCGGCCCCGTTGAAGCTTCTGTCGTGGAAAACAGCGTTTCTTGTGGCCATCACCTCCGCACGACGGGTGGGAGAGATCCAGGCCCTTTCCTGCAAGGCCCCGTACTTGATTTTTCACGACACGAGGGTAGTGCTCAGGACGCACCCCTCCTTCATGCCCAAGGTACCGTCGGACTTCCACCTCAACGAACCCTTGGTGTTGCCTGTATTCTCCCCGTCGCCTTCGTCGCCGGCTGAGAGAACTTTGCACTCTCTGGATGTGGCTAGAGCGCTGAAGTTCTACGTGGACCGCACGAAGTGTTTTCGGAAGACGTCACAACTCTTTGTGAACTTTGGACCTGTCAATCAGGGGGAAGGCTCTCTCGAAGGCTTCCATTTCCAGATGGCTCTCCGGCTGTATCATGTACTGTCATCGGTTGGCAAACTGACCGCTGCCTGGCCGTCCGAGAGCCCATTCCACCAGAGCGATCGCAGCTACCACGGCGTTCCTTTCTGGTGTGCCCCTGCTGTACATATGCAGGGCTGCTACGTGGAGGTCGACGCACACCTTCACGAAATTCTACTGCGTCGATCGGGATTCCAGGGAGGAGTCCAGGGTCGGCCAAGCAGTGCTGCGCAACCTGTTCGCCTGAGGTGAGCCTGGAGAGGAGGTAAGATGCTTAATGTTGAGTGTGATGTAATGCTTAATGTTGAGCCTTTGCCACCTCCCGTGGTTGTGCATGTGTGTACTGCTATGTATTCTTTATTCATGAGCATGTGAATCCATGCCAGACCCCATGCTGGAGAAGGAACAAGTTACTTACCTGTAACTGTTGTTCTCCAGCATGGGTCTGGCATGGATTCACATGCGAACCCTCCCGCCTACCCCTCTGCGGCTCTTCACTTGGTCATACTGCCACTTCACGTGCTTCCAAATCTGAAGATGGCTGCCAGAGGCGGTTCTTAGGTAGAGGGCAGTCATTGGCTGTGGTCAGTATGACGCAGAGACCAGTGATTGGTTATTACTACGAAAGACAGATCAGAAACGAAACTGATACTGGTTTTTTCTTTACCGAGGATTCCCAGCCTGACGACGGGGAATATTCATGAGCATGTGAATCCATGCCAGACCCATGCTGGAGAACAACAGTTACAGGTAAGTAACTTGTTCCTTTCTTCACGTACCTTCCATGCGAAATTCACATTTTTGCCAGTGCCTTTTCCCAGAATCATGATTTTAGTTTTTTCTTGATTCATTTGAAGATGGTTTGCTTGAAGGTAAGAATCCAGGTTCGTAGTTGTCTTTGAAGGCCTATCGGTGTTTGGTCCATCAAGATAATGTCATCTGCATATAGCATTTTTGATATTCTCACTTCACCTACTCTTGGAGGGAATGATCGTACTTTTGCCTCTCGGTCTTTGTAATCCGAGGTGTATGCGTTATAAAGTTCTGGGGCCAGAGGACAACCCTGCTTTACTCTTCATTTGATTTTGATCCAAGATGACAATAGGCCCTGCTGATTTAGGCGTACGCACATTGACGTGTCGCTGTACAGATCCTTGATGGGATTTAGGATTTCTGGTGGACAGTTGTGATTTTCAAGTTTTTCCCATAACCGGGTTCTGTCGACACAGTCGAATGCCTTTGTTAGGTCAATGAAGGCCATGTAGATTTTGGGGTGACCTTCAACGACTTTGACTTTCAGGGTACTTATGGCTAAGATGTTATCAGTCGTTCGTGAATTTTTTACGAAACCTGTTTGTAACGGGTCAGTCATGTTGCCGAGGGCTGCCCAACCTTTAAAGCTTTCCAGGATGAATACAGCTAAAAGTTTACCTATTGAGTCTAGTAATGATATAGGCTGGTAGTTGCTCGGGTTGTCTCTTGCTCCTTTCTTAAAGATAGGCACTACGATCGCCTTCTTCCAAGATGGAGGTATGGTTGAGGCTGTGTTACAGTTCTTGAAGACTTCTCCTACGAACTTGGACCAACTTTTGGCCTTTTGTTTAAGGTCAAAGTTGGTAATGCCGTCTGGTCCTGCCGCACGTGAACCTTTGAGTTTCTTTATTTTATTGATGATTGTTTCTTGATCCGTTGGGATTTTCCATTTTACTTTTTCCTCAGTGGAGGAAGATGGTGGAGGTTTCAAGGGGGCTTTATAGAGTTGTTCAAAATGTTTCACCCAGCTCAATTTGCCCACTGCATTGGTTAATGGCTGGTTTTCTGCCTTTGTTTTTCCATTGATCAGTGACCAGAAGTTCTTTGTTTTTTTGCTACAGATCGTACGCAGCATCAGTTCTGCGTCATCTTGATTTCTCTGTCTGTTTCCTCTCAGCCACTGTTGGTATTTTTTTGTAGCTTTGTTTGATTCTGCTATTTTGAATTCCGAGCCCGATTTGTTTGCTTTTCTTTTTAATTTTCTGACCAGCTTCCTCTCCTCTACCAATTGTTTGTTGAAAACATGGCTAGCCGTTGATGACCGTTTGGCTCCTTTTTTTGCCGGCTTTTTGTGGACTGTCAGGACTGATGAATAATCTGTTATATTCTCAAAGAGGTATCTGCCCTGACTCGTGCGCTCAGAGTATTCTTTCGTCAAAGCGCTGATTGCAGTGTCTGAGAGTCGAATACGGATACCCTGCATATCAGAATCCAGAGGTAAAAGCATTGTTCGTTCTTCTTTTGCACTTGTGTGCCACTCATGAAGTAGTAAATTGTGGTCACTATTTTCAGTCCTTCGCACCTGAAGGAGGCAAAGTATTTTAGGAGGCTTCTGGACACATCATAGTCGATGACTGCCCCTTTGCCCTTTCTCTCCCATGTTGGAATGTAGTTTTCTTTTGCGTCGTTTGTCAGGTGTAGGTTGTGCAGGTCTCTGGATTTCATGAGTCTGGACCACAAAGCGGCTCTTCCGCATGGGTTTCTCTTGTTGGTAAGTAGATCGATGTTCAGATCGCCTGCAATCATTATGTGTTTAACATCTTCTTCTATTAGTGCTGAATTGATTGTCAGTTCAACTTCCGTCAGGAACTGTTCATTCGGTATTCTCAGAGGATTCCAATAGATGTTAAGAACCAAGATCTTTTCTTGCGTCACTTTTTTGGCACTTTTAACCGGGGCTGACCAAGAGATTATTGATGCCAAGATGAATTCCGATCTCTTCATAACCTTGGTCAAAGTCAGGGTGCTTCCTGATTTGACCGCTGTTATTATTCCTGATCGTGGTCTTCCTTTAAGTCCTTTCTGGACCGGTGAGTGTGCTAACTCAATTCCATCTAGGCAAGGTTTGTTAATGAGCCATGTCTCCTGCAGGCAAAGTACGTCAAAGTCAGACAATTGCACATCTGATTTTCCAGTCAAATGGGCAAATCCCCTCGCGTTCCAAGATGCCAATGACAGTGTAGGTGTATTGTTTATTCCTTGAGGATCCGGATGTAGGCTCCTGATATCCTTATATAATGGCTATTTTGCTCTCAGCCGATTTACTTGCTTCTTGAACCAGTTGCTGTTTTCAACAGGATTAAGTGGCGCTTTCTCTCTGAGGCTCCAGCCTTTTTTGCCATCGGTGAAAAGACCAATTTTGGTCATTTGGTGAGCTCTCTTTAGGGTCGAAATGTCCAGTTGATCCTCTTTCCAATGGTATCTTTCTGCTGGTTTGGGTAGCTTATCTTTTATCTGTTCTCGCAACTGTGTTAGGTCATTGCTCATCCGCAAGTGTCTTGCTGCTTTTTCCACCGCCAAATCCAGAGACTTAGTTACTCTCCCTGAGGCAGCCTGAAATGATTTTATGAGGGGGAGTCTCCGACTAGGCGAGTTGTGATTTAGTGGTGCTCTTGCGTTTCTACCTTTGAGCAGGCCTCTAGGACTTCTTGACGCTTTCTCCTCCGTTGTTTTGTCCACTTGGTTCAGTGTCGCGTTCATTGCGAGGGTAAGCTCTAAGCCCAGATGTTTTAGTTCGTCCTTAGAACTCCAAAGTAATTTTTGGGTCTTGCTCGAATTGACATGTAGATAGGAACTGTCTTTTCTTCCATTAGGGTTGGGTTCCAGGATGTCAATAATACTTAGCGAGGCCGCTTGGAGGGACTTTGGTCAAAGATGTCTGATATCGCTTTATAATTTAGGGTCCAATTGTCTTTCTTCGTGACATCTTTGAAGCTTGAATGTTCGCGTCGGGATTGGTTTCACACTAGAAGTGAGCTTGCTTTCCTGAGCATTGTCTTGCCAATTAGGGGACGCCAGGTTCTCCCTTGCGTCGTGGACCCTTGACCTGTAATGTGTTTTTGGTTGAGGTTGTGGACGATGCAAAACTCGCCTCTCCCAATGGGCGATGTTTGACGACTTTAACTTTTCCTGCGTTGTCCTTTCGAAACCGCAACTTTCCTGTTCCCTTTATTATGGAATTGAGGTCCTGGCCTGTCGCTGAGTGTCTTCACTTCAGTCCTTTTGACTGTGATAACTCCAAGGCTCTTAGAGCGTTTTTTTTTGTTGGTATTTTTCATTCGTGTCCGAGACGTTTGTGATAACGGACTGGAATCAGCAAAGAACACTCTCTTGTTTGAGATTTGCGTCTGGCGAAGGTCTGTGGAATCTCTTTTGGTCTTTTTTTGTTGCGAAGCTTCTGGAATTTCAGATTCAGAATCTTCGACAGTATATAAGCTTAAGTTCATTAAGTCTATTGAGTCGTATGATTGTTCACCGACTTGCTGGTCCTCTTCTACTAGCTCGCTCTGAGATGGTGTTGTGGGAGATTTTTATTTAGTAGGACTGGGAAGATTTATGCCCGTAGGCTTTTTAACGCCTTTTGATTTAGCGATAGGGAGTCCTTTCACAAGCCCTGGTTTAACCTTTGCCTCCTTTGTTGTGCTTCTTTGGTTTAGGACAGGCTTTTTCGTCGGCTCATTTTGAGTCGGTGCTTTCTGTGAGAAAATATCGAATGTCGGAAAAATGTGCTCTGCCGTGAATGTGAAGATTGCTGGAGAAGATTTCGACTTTGAGCTTCTGTTTGCGTTCTGTTTGGAATCTGATTTTCTTCTTTTTTGCCCGGGGTATGTATTGTTTTCGCCACCATCGCCCACCTGTGGCGAAAACAATTAGATATTTCTTTCTTCTCCAGGATTGGGCGTTCAGACAACTCATCACAATGCCCCTCCCTTGGCCGCTATCATATGCCAGGGGGCAATTACAATATAAATGTAGAAGACTATATGTACCCTTCCAAACATTATACCAAGTCCAGTTATTATAAACACACTGACCTTTTCCTACCTAAGAGAGCCTGTACCTCCCTATAGACGGGCCCCTATACCCCACATTCCATTTTAAGCAGGGTCAGTTTCATTCACGTGGAGTTAGACTTGTGTTTAGATACTGTTAAGTGAGACCACAACATCAGGAAAGTCCTTTCATAGCATTAAGGAGACATGCTGTGAGGCTGGAAGTCCTGTGAATACAATGTTGCAAGGTCACAGCTTTTCGATGTTGTATTGTGTGATGTGAGTAATGAATTTATAAAAGCATGGTCTCCTGGCAGAGCATTTCCTTTCAAAGTATACAATGTTATAATGTCACTGCAAGCTCACATTACCCATAGAAACGAGAGTCTAAACAGTTTGCAATGTATTTTCCCAACATTAAATCCACACGCAGAAATAACGGAAGACCCAAGATCAGCACAGGCAGGGTCAAAGTAAAGAGAGTGAATTCCAAGACGATACAGGCCAGTCATTGTCTTGGCCCAGCCCCCTGATTCCCAAGGCAGCCTGAGGTGCACTCGGAACTATCAACCAATCGCAGCCTGATCCCAATGAAGACTTCAGGTTTAGCCACTTGATAAGAGATCAACCAGGGGGCTGGGGGGTGTATAAAGGTATAAAAATATAAAATGCAGGGACCCCATTCATTTGGCGTGGGTTTTTGGAGAAGGTGGTTGTGATAGGTAGCTGGAAAGTGACAAGGGGGTTAATGAGGAAGCACTAAAGGCGAGTCGGGGAGAAGGAGCTGATAAAATGAAGAGGCGTTTGTAGTCGTAACATCAGGAGTTGTTGGTCTGGGGGGGTCATAACATCAGTGGAATACAAGGGTCATCGGGCAGCAGAGGAAGTAATACCCAGAGGGAAGGAGGAGATGAAGGCTTGCTTCCATCTAGACAGAGCAGGAAGAAATAAGGAGGCCCAATTGGACCAAGGAAGGTGGAAGAGATGGGTTGAGGCAGGCAACCTATGCAAGAAGGCAAGAGAAGGATCAGACATGAGATCCAAGTGTAGGAAGCCCAAGTAAAGGGGAGAGATGTGATGTTCAAAAAGGAGAAGATTGAGGATGATGATTCATGGCTTCAACTCGCCCCTATGAAGAGGTTGATGTTGTGCCCCGAACTGGTGAAGGACCATGCAAAACTGGCACATGAACTAGTAACTGCCTCCTAGAGCGTAATGGGGGATGGGGGCGTCGCCAAAATCCTGCCTCTAGTTGGCCTATAGAAAAAAGTTTTGGGGCAACCAAAAAATCCAGCAAAACCTCTTGGATGTGAGGAGCCATCACACACAGTGTGGGAGACTTGGTTGTTTTGGGTTGTTTGAGTTGGCATTATTCTTTATTTTAACTCTAAATAAACAGTTGGAAACATATATTCCTCAGATAGTCTTTTGTGCATCCTGGAGGCCCTTCCTGAAAGCACCTAGACGGTCTATTTCCACAGTACTAAGCAAAGAGGACAAGTAGTTGGAAATAGTAAGTAAACAGTCAACCAAAAGTCATCTCTGTACCTACATCAAATGAATGCAGACATGTTGCAGCAAACTAAAATCTGTGCAAGGGGTTAGTGGATTTTGAGCAGTTTTTGCCACAGTTTAGGAGGGGACACCTTTAACACTAGTTAGTTTGTTCCCACTTGACTAGGGCGGGGTGTGGTAGGGCATTTCCCTCCACCTAGTTGACTGGAGGGCAATAACAGCGGATCAGTGGATCATCTCAATTGCAAGATGGGTCTTCTGCCTTCATCTCCTACCCTGCCCTGTCTAACTCTCCCTTTATTCAACTCAGATCTCTAACTTTGGACTTGAATGAGGTAAACAAAGTTCCCTCTGCATAGTGGGGCTAGGGTTTCTATTCCAGGCTGTTCACAATGACCAAACACAACCAGGCAGGTCTGTGCACCATCCTGGATCTTACCTTCCTCAATCTTTCTCTCCCTACAAAGAGTTTAAGAGGGTCATTCCTGTGCGCATTCTGTGCACTCTGTGGCAGGGGGACAGGCTCTGTGAGTGGATGGGAAGAATGTCTACCTCCATGTCTCTGTTTGGGAGCCTCCTGGCTTTATCCCTCAGCAGCAGGCAGTTTCAGTACACAATTCCACTTTTCAGACTGCTCCCAGACAGTTCACAAACATGACGTAAGTGGTGGCAGCTCACCTCTGGCTCCAGGAAGTGCCCACCTGCCCTTACCTGTGCCACAAATCCCCAGGACTCATTAAAATTGCTTCAGCTTCTCTTGAACCCCCTCTTTCATCTTGTCTTTTCAGTAAACCCCAGGAAATCACCTTTGATGGCTTCACAGAGCATGACCTTTGTTGGTTTCTATTGAGACATAGCGGTAGCCCAAGTCTTTCGTAATTTGGAGAGGATTCAGGATATCTTGATCTCTTGAAGTGTTTTCATTCATCACAACCAGGCCACAGCTTGGTGGTTTTAGGGACCACTTGGTGTGATGCCATATTGTGTTCCCGATGCCAGATTGAAGATGTGGTGCATCCAGCTCTACTTTGTTAGGCCTAGAGTCGATCCACTCCTATTGAGGCTTTAATAATCTCTATGCCTCTGGGACTGAGGGGAGATCTGCTTTGGTGGGCCAAGTCAGCCAATCTTCTGGTGGGGGTCCTGTTTTGGGAACCTCTTCCCTCTCCCAACCATAGTGATGGATTCTTCTCTCCTTTGGTGTGGAGCAGCTCTAAACGACCTACAGGTGTACAGTCTGTGAACTCTGCACAACATTTCTGAGCTTCTAGTGATTTTCAATACTTTGAAAGTAATCTTTCTGAATAACAAGGCTGTTGGGTTCTGAGCTTGACCAACAACCCCACAATTATGTTCTGTTTGAACAAGCATGGGGTAAACAAGTCTATGCAGCTAGCCTTGGTGCATGTGGTATTAAGGAAATCGACATTTTGTTACAAAATCCACTTACAAGTGCTTCACCTTCTGGGGGGTTAGGGGAAAACAGGAGGCAGATTCTCTGAGCAGACTACAATCTGGTAATGGAACCTTCCTACCTAGGTAGCGCAGGAACTCTTTTTCTCAATGGGGCATCCCACAGTTAAGTAGTGAGGATTGGGAGAGGATCACATTGATGCAGGAGAGAGCACACTATTGGGTGGAGAAATAAGACAGCCCAACTATGCAGGGGGACTGGAAGAACATCCCAGGAAAGGTCAGGATGGAAAAGGGGCCCAGGGAGGAATAGGTGAGAGCAGGGCCTCACCTCTCTGTCAAAACCCACCAGGGAACACCAGACCCAAACAGAAGTGTCAAACTTGGGCCCAGCCTGGTAGGAAGTCACTGCCGGCCTGCAAGGAGAGTGACCCACTTTCACCTTGAGGAAAGAACTTTTAATTTGTTCCTTTTCTTGGTTGTGATGTGGAGGAACATTTGATTTGCTCCTTTGCACCAGTCACCTGTCCTGGATTGGTTTTGTTTCTGGAACCTGGTGAGACTTAACATTTGTTTTGTTGAACCCTTTGTAGCAAGAGGAGTGAACAATTTTGTGTGAACCCTTTGTAGAGACAGACTGGCCCTTCCTCACCTTGCACCCAGACACACACTGGAGACCCCATCAGCTCGACCTGAAAAGATATGCCCCCTCACCATCAGGGTACAATGGCTGCTTCGCCTCCACTTGACACTGGACCTAGTGGCTTAATAACCACTGTGAAGATGGCCGCCACCTTTCCATCCGAACCTGGCCTCCCCCGAACTGACTGGAGAGGCACTCTTCAACATCGAGCCTCTTGATTGGCCAGCACACGCTGCAAATACCAGGGCCCAGGTCAAAGGCCCGGGTTTAAGGCCCCTGTCTTTCCCTCTCTCGCCATGGATGACCACCCTCATCACACCTGAGTAACCTGTCGCCAGAGACCTCTAATCCCACATCAGGCCCTCACCTTCAGGTATTAATCCCTACAACAGCCCCTAAACATTGGCTGACTTTCTTTCAACCGGTCAGTTTGTCTTCTACCACACATCATATTTACATACTTTGCTTGCACATCCTGACCTGAACACGGTTTCTGGCCCGTTGTACCCCGCCGTGCATTTCTACTGCTTCCTAGCACGAAAATGTCCTGATTGCCTAAGACGCCTGTTTCTTCGCTGACATTTGTACTCACAACTCAAGGCCGATTTAATACCTGCCGGCCCCTCCACAACCGCAACCTGAACTGTACTTAATCAAACTCTCACAATAGTACCCTGATGCACTAACGCTCACACGCCTTATCTTGCTTACTGTGCCATTCTGATGACGATATACACTCTAACATATTGACTGTGTTTCATCCAAACGCAATTGTAATTGCTGCCACCTGTCTTTCAAACGCCCTACTCCTAGTGGTTGTGTGAGATGTGATTGGGATGCTTAGAAATTACTTTCAACCACTGCTTAGTTGCAACTTGCAACCTGGGGCACTCACGACCTGTGCTGTTCTCTTTGTCCAGTTAGATCTGATTTAGAAGGTTCTTTTACACTTGCTTTCAAATGACCTGTGCACAGTGTACCCTGCCTAATTGCGGAACCTAGTAGTGCTCCTCACATGGATGCCGAACTTGGATGTACTGTTTTATTCACTTGCCATATGATGCCTGCTTGAGTGCTGCAGCCCCCGTAATATGAGGTGTGATTCTGCCAGTTTGCCTGCCTGTAATGTAATTGACCTGATTCACCATGTAGCACTGCCCACATGGCTGATTGTAACCCACTTGATTCAATCCGTTGCCGGCGCTGCCCGTTCGATTGCAGCAGCCCCTGTAACATGAGGTACGCTTCTGCCAGTTGGCCTGCCTGTAATGTAATTTACCGGATTTGACCATGCAGCACAGTGCTGCCCACATGCCGAATTATACCTTGTTACCCACCTGATATGACCCATTGCCGGCACTGCCTGATTGTTTGCTGCAGCCCCTGTAACATGAGGTGTGCTTCTGCCAGCTGACTTGCCTGTAACGGAAATCACCTGACCTGAATATTGAGCACATACACTAGCCATGTCTATACTATGTATATATCTTATATGACTCTGCAGCCCGCGCTGCACACCTGCCTTCTATACTATGCAACTTGACCTGACTTGACCATTAAGCACTTGTACTTTGGAACTATTTAACTACATTTGCAACCATCCTATATAAGCAACTTCTGTAACCATCTTCTTCAGAACAAGCGTCCAGATGGCTCCAGGTTAGGTGCACTATATAAGTGTAAAAATACAATAAATAAATAAATAAAATAAATCCTTGCCCCTTGTTTGAGGATGGGCAGTCTGTAATCGTCCTCTAAACTGCCCCAAAACCAGTTAGAACAGCGTCAACTACAGTTTATCTGGGGCAGGCCTGATCAAAAAAGACTGGATAGTGTCCATTGCCCATGCTCTTTTGGCATTCTTTAACACTTCCTTTCCACTTAACCATATTTCCATGAACAACAGAGCAACTGTTGCCATGGCTGTGATTAAAATAGACACCAAAATTAAGCACTGCTCAGAAGCTTCTTTCTTTTGAATGCACCTCGTGCCACCGCACCCAGAATGTTAGCCATCTTTTGAGAATCCAATGACCATCTAGACTCTCGGCATATATATCTGAAAAATTCAGTATTGTTCTGTCGGAAGTTTACAAAACACGTGCCAAGCTCAATTACGCTTGTCCCAAATTAGTGAATATAGTGCTTTTGCCTCATTGTACAAGAAAACATGGAATTTTGGGTATATCAACCTTATTAATTGAACAAATTCGTAGTTACTAAAGTTTGCCAACACGTGTTTCAACCGGCTCAGTCTTTTTCAATGCAAAAAAGTCCCTTTGAGTAACCAATCACATCAAAGTCAATCAAATAAATATATACACGCCAGAAAATAACTATTCAAGATTGTCAAATTATAAAAAAACATTTGGTAGTGGTCAATTTGCATTAAAAGAAAGTGAAACAAAAATAGGGCTTCAGAAAATAAGAGGGTTGGCGGGGAAAAAGGAAAAGAAAAAGAAACATTAACGTTAAATCCCTTTGCACATCCAAACACGCATCCTAATATTACGTCATTTTGTGTTCCCAAACAATATCTTTATATGTCAGAAAGCCTTAGTCTATACAATGTCACAGTGTGTTGAAACTCAAAATTTGAACAGTTATCCGTCATTGTCAAATCACAAGATATTCATAAAACAATCCCAATAATCATTTGAAAGACCTATAATTCACTTGATATAGAGTTAATCTGAGACAAATCACTGGCAGGAAAAGTGGATATCCAATTTATTGGCATACAGAAACCAAAGAGGTGGAGATGTGCAGCAGCGCCTGAGGCAATTTGAAACTAAGATGATATGCAGATTACGATGTACAAAGCAGGGTCTCAATAAGGAACATGAGATGAATGTGTTTCTGTAATTATGCCTCTTCTCTTTTCTGATATTTCTTTGCAGGCGAGTGTGTGATTACAGTAGCCTGATGTTAACTAGTGCACTATATTCAGGTTTGATATCAAATATGGAACATGTCAGGATCGTCAATAGATTTATGGCCTGTCATGATTCATTTTCAAAACTTTTATCAGCCCATCGCTGCCGCCGATTCAATGATTCAATGATTCTGAAGGATTACCATAAGGGATAGTCTCAATTTTAACACGAGAGAGCGTGTAGGCCAGTTGCAGGCGAAATGCACGGGCACTTGGTCGATGCACACGTGCCCTAGTTCAAATGTCAAAAAGGGTGAGGGAGGGCAACTGCATCATGTCCTCGATCGCTGAACTATGGCCATGTTGCTCCAGGCTTTCATGGACCAAAGGCACCTGGCAACACCACCGGCTCCCTCAACTAGCACCACACTAGGGAGTTCAGTGCAGAGCAGCCCAAGGCGGCGCTCCACGCGGCTGTCTTGCCCTGCACACTGGAGCCTAAAATGGGCCGCAAATAGGCAATGGACCCATAGGTGCCCTGTCAGTGACTTTTGCCAATGTACATTGTAAAACAGGACAGGAGTTGGCTATAGACAGTTGGGGATGGGGTGTGGGGAGGGATAGTTGGGGAGGGAGTGTGGGGAGGGATAGTTGGGGAGGGGTTGTGGGAGGGATAGTCTGAGTGCATAATATTAGGAGTGTAGTCATTTCACAATTGTACATATTTTCAATTCATGAAATCAAGTTGGTGTTGCAAACAGAAATGATGACTGCACATAGATTATTCACTGTGAGTGTATTTATTTACGTGCAGTGCCCCATGCGCTAGGTGTCCTGTGCCGCCTGTGTGACAGGTGATTAGAAGTAGTGCTGTATAAGTTAATCTCGTGCAACATGTCCATCCATGCCATCACGAGCTGGCCAATTGCCTGTTCATCATCACTGGCCTCCTCAGCCTCTGGTGGGTGCATGTTCATGTCGGGTGGCAGGGGGACGTTGTGTCTGATGCACATGTTGTGCAACATGGCACAGGCAAGCACTAGCTTTCCCACCTTTTTCGGGTTGTACATCAGTGCTCCCCCCAATCTGCTCAGGCAGCGGAACCTCGCCCTCAAAAGGCCAAATGTCTGTTCAATGGTGCCCCGAGTACGTACATGGACACGATTGTATGCCTGCTCGTGGATGTTGTGTGGTACCTCACGGGTGTCATCAACCATGGCATCAGGGGGTAACCAGCATCGCCTGCACGGGGGCAACAGAAAGTGTACAATATCATTCTTCTGGCCATGTCATGCTGGCACAGGCTATATAGTGTTCATTTGAGTGGACAGACATGCACATGCAACATTTCGTTCAGCTAGCATATGTCCTTTATCAGGTACCTGAAATATACTATGTCAAAATGCGTGTGGGGTGTGTTTGCTTGACTGTGTTAGTGCTTCTTGTTCTCATTCTATTGTGGTACATATTGTTCTTTTGTTTATGTAGAGAATTGTTGATCTCATGCATGCAATGGATCTATTTCCTAAATTGTGGCACGCCTGTCAAGGCCTTGCACTCAGGCATGTTATTACTGTGTAGCACCTTGAGTCTCACCTGTACACTTTCATGTTTAATGCACGCACAATACAAAGTAGATACTTCACCGCTTTCATTTAGGAACTGTACATGTTGTAGTATTGACTTGAATTATGATCATTACTCTTATTCATGGTCATCCTTCCCCTTTAAACCTCCCTATCCTGCACATGTTCAATTTCATGGTGTATTTGTAATTTACACAGTGCAGAGAAGTGAAATGAAAGATGGATTGAAGCATTTAATATGCACAGCCACTGGCGATGGTTGTTCTACATGGCCATGTTTCAACTGTGCACATGGCCTTGTAGTTAGACTCACCCAGCAGCCAGGTACACTATGCTGTTTCCTGCCCCCTCCCTCCATTTTAACTGTGCACACGGCCTTGTAGTTACTCACCCAGCAGCCAGGTACACTATGCTGTTTCCTGCCCCCCGCCCCCCAATTCAACTGTGCACATGGCCTTGTAGTTCGACTCACCCAGCAGCCAGCGTGGAGTAGCGCAGCACCATGGAATCATGAGTGGAACCGGGAAATCTGGCACAGCAATGGGTAATGATGAGGCGTGCATCACACACCATCTGCACATTCAGCGAATGATAAAGGTTTCTGTTGCGGTACACAGCCTTCACAGCATGCCTGGCCACCAGCTCCACATGTGTGCAGTCCAAGGCACCAATGGCATTCGGCATACCTGCAAGGGCATAGAAGGCTATTTTCGTCACATTGACCTGGTCTGCTGTCCTGGGTAGACTGATGTGGTCTCGAACATGATGCAGTAGGACATTTGAAAAACAGAAAAATGCTGTTTTTCCCTGGAAGATGCGCTGTCTCATGTGTTTAGTTCTGAAAAAGAGCAAGTTACACACTGTAGCAATCTTATATTGAGTGATAGTCTCGATTTTAATTAGTGAATTCTTTTCCGACACGTGTTTCGACCCCTTCTTTGGGTCTTTTTCAATGCACAGCTTATTACAATAACACTCAATTACATGATAAGAGATTAGGATAAAGTAGTTTCATTGTACCATCCGAATAAGAAACCCCAGTGGATACTATTATTAGTGAACAAAATACATTGCAACATAGTCGCCACCTCACTCAATGTGAATAATCGTGATTCTCGCGTTTCCGCTTCACGTATAGTCCTCATGACCTATGGTCCGTTGTTGCTAAAGTAACGCTGTGTTGAGTCAGGTGACCTAAAAGCCATCACATGACCCACAAAAACGGCACTATAAGCGTGAAGGCCTCCCTTTTATGTTAAGTCTGCATTTCAAAAGGGCTCATCGGTGCCCAAACACACAAAATCTTGAATCATGGTAGATTGCCTGAATTTGCTTACTGAGAGGGAAGAAATACCTGTCGAATGCACAGCACTGATGATACGTCAGGTGACCATTTACAGTCACGGGACCCATCTCTTTCTGAGACAGGAAGTCCTGTTTTTAGAATGTTTATTTTGAGTGGGTGAGATATTCACACTCACTAGTGGATGAGGCAAGGTGTTCGACAATTTGTTTTTATTGATTGGTGGTGTTGCAGATGATTGCTAATCCTTCCCTCTCCCTTCCATGCAATGGATTTGCTTATTGTATTTTCTTTCTGATGTTTTCTTAATGGCACATGTAATTAGGTCATTTATGGGCATGTAATTGAGTGTTATTGTAATAAGCTGTGCAGTTATAAAGACCCAAAGAAGGGGTTGAGCCACGTGTTGGCAAAGTCAAAGAATTCACTAATTAAAATCGAGACCATCACTCAATTTAAGATTGCTACAGTGTGTAACTTGCTCTTTTTCAGAACTAAACGCATGTGATAGCGCATCTTCCAGGGAACATTCAACTAGGTTGGGGTAACCTATCGGTTCCTTTGGTTTGCGACTGCTCATTTGTACCACCTGTGCTGATTTTGTGCACCTGTGGCATGTGTTCTACACACATGAATCTACTTAATGCCTGGTCCGCGATGCCGGTGTTACAGGTATCGTTTTCACATTGATACCGGCATGTCCATGCCGGTAATTGAGTGTCTGTGCTGCTTGAAATGTGCACTTACTAAAGCCGTGGCGAAATGTCAGGCACGGCTGCCGCGTCTCTCCGCAGATACCAGCAACGGTGTTGCCGGTTGCGGTGAGTCACTTGCAGTGCCGGTGTTACCGGCATCGCAACTCAGACTATGCTGGTCCAGAAAAAGGTGCCATTGTTCCCGGACTGACAGTCATAATGAGGCCCGATGTGTACTCTGGGCTGCATTATTAAGTTGTGACTATGGACGAAGCACATTGAACTGATAATTTTCCATCATTGAGGCCCTGGTGTCCGAAGAATAAGTACCACTAGTTAACATATTGAAACTTTGCACTGAGGATCTCTTCTTGCTCGCCTTTGTACCAAACACTGTTGAAAGGAAATAAGATGTCCCGTTCATCTTCATTGTCCCTGAGGTAATTAAGTGGGTTCCAGCAGCAGAATCAGCCACCTCCAGTTTCACTGTGCATATTCTTTGTCTTGGGGAAATTGGCATCTTTGATTTTGGTGCATTTTGGTGGCATAGCCACTAAAATATCGACAACACCATTGTTTTTATGATGGGAGGGCTGCACGTCATTCTTTGGTATATTGGCATAGTCCACACATCTGACTGATTTTAGAGCTCGGCCCCTATGTGCGGCAGGACGCCCCCACATTAACATTGGGTTTCCTAGAAAGTTGATGACTTAGCCTTACTTCTGCACTGCGACATCTGCTGCATGCGTTACCTGCCCTGGCGGGCAATCTTGTACTGCCTTCAGCACTTCAATCCTTAGCACAATCACTACCTCTTCCACTCTTTCTGCCTTGTCATTAAGTTGATGCGTTCAACGCAGCTCCAAGTTTCATGGTAACGTGTTCACAGAGGATTTGACATCTGTGTGGCTGAAAAACACACTGGATAAGCTGTGTGTGAGATTTCGCCTGTGCATCTTGCAGTTTCTTGCGTGGCTTAAACCTTTGTCAAGAGGGCTGAAGTAAGCATTGAGGGCCCTTTTAACAACACCATAATAACCTTTCATCATTAGCCTGTAGCATCTTGAAAACTGTGTGAGTGTAGTCACCGGACATGAAAAGCAACAGACTTCTTAGCAATGTGGTATCTGTGTCCTGAGTGGTGGTAAAATAAATATTCAGTCTTTCAACCCGCAGCTCTTAACCGTCCACAACATTGGCAAAGCCCCCCGCTTCCCAGCCAAAGCAGGCTGTGGAGAAACTTGGGGATCTTGTCCGGTATAGGTGCATGATGACCCCTCTGTACCTTTGTAGGGGTTATCAATAGCTATAGTGCAATAGTTCTGAACAGGATCACATACACACACACATGTGGCTGGGGCACAAAGGGCCGTAAACGGGACACAAAGTAACAGTAGTCAACAATGTTCTTGTCATTCTGCACGACCGCACATACAGGGACATTAACGCATGGTAGAGAGAGGAGCTACTTGCTTAGCTGCACCACCATCAGCTCGTCCGGCAATTTGGAGGCGACGTAGCACCGCTGTAGCAGACAGTGGGAGAACCGTTGTCAGGATAAATCAGAGGAAACATCCGAAGAGTTGCCGTGACTACAGAGGCACCGTGGTGGGCCTGCAGCCCCCCTAACTAGTATGAAACCTGGATGATGGTAAGCAAGGAAAGCTTACATCCATTGCAGTTCGGGAGAGCGCAGTGCGCTACAGAGAAGCCAAGACCGGACCAACCAAGAAGTGAAAGCGAAGAGAGGAAATTTACCTACCCGAGCGTGAGCTGACTCCTAGAAGTCACCCGGCGCTGTTGCCGATACAGGGGTGTGCTTGGGGAGTGGGCGGCCGCCTGGAAGATGAATAATTAAGCAAAGAGACTATGATTGTGATGCATGTGTTAACAGAATAACGAGTGAGCAGAAAAAGATATCGGAGCAGATATTCAAAAGCCTATAGCAGGAAAAGGGTTGTGAAGCGTTAAAGTGGAAACAACGATCGTGGGGAAGAGATGAAAGCTCCAAGAAGTGATTTCAAGAGAGACAATTGTTAAAGAGTGGGGGAGTCCCCTGTAAGAAAAGTTGTGAAATGCATCGTGAATTAGGAGTACAAAGTGAAATACACCGTGTAAGAAGGAACTGGATAGAGCCATCTCAGAGAGGGGGAACTTTTAAAGCTAGTAAGTCAGAAGAACAACCCAGGGTGAAAGGGAAAGGGTTTAAGGGACTATAGTAAAGAGAATAATATTAAGGGTCGTTTGCTCAGGAAAATATGACCCATCAACAATTGGACATTTCAGTACTAGAGGGACATCATCATAAGTAATATTTTTGGGATACAAGAGATATTTAGATATTACAGACTTGTAAGAAACCAGAAGAACCTGCGAGAAACCTCAAGACAAAAAGGCAAAGGGGGGAGGCCACCAGAATATAGAGATTATTTTGGGTCGAGTTTAGTTGGTATTATTAGTGGTAGGGTCAGATAGAGTTAGGTTTGGACTGAGGAAATGTTTCATTTTCGACTTCCTAATGACAGTATATTAATAAAATGCTTAGGTATGTTTCTGTACTCAGCTGATGCAATTCATCAGTGTTAGGTTCCCCTCTGCTGTCCAAATAGCAAAGTGCAGCTATCATTTTAACAAACGGAATGAGCACGGTTCTACAGTCACTTTCACCTTCCTCTAAATAATTTCAAGTTACTTCCCCACTTCTATTCACATAGGGCACAGCAGTTCCAGTGTCAATGAACAGTTAATTACCGGCTCAACATAATATTAAACTCATAACCTTTAAGATATTCTGGAATGGCATATGTTACGCCGGGAGCAGCTAGTTTAAAATAAAGCATTTAATGTCTGTATTGTGTCCGACTACTTCACCCGAACCGCTGCAGTGTTTAGAGATTAATAAGGAGAGCGTTTAAGCGAAATGGTAGCAGAGTGCATTTTGAGAAGGAGTGTTTAGAGGGAGAAAGCTAGAGGGTACCGTGGTGGAGGACTAGTGGAAAATCCAAGATGAGAAGGATGAGGCTGTAGAGACACCAGCACGAGAGAGGAAGGTGGGGCGAAGTGCAATAGAGGAAAGGAGGGACATTAGTGGGTACAGGCATGAGAGGCTTAAGAAGGATTTAAGGAAGGGATATTGAGGAGATGGAAAATGTCGCAATGGGGGAGGGGTGGAACCTTAAAGACAAGGAAGGGGAAGATTTGGGTAAACCCGAGCCAGAGATTGGAGGAAGAGGTTGGAAGCAGGATTATGCCAATGTACTAAAACCTAGAGGAGGAGAGACGAGGATAAGGTGGTGAACCCTGCACTCAGGAAAGGTAGAACTGGCAAGGGTGGATGAACCCATGTTGATGCTTCGTAGGTTCAGGAGAGCAGGAAGAGGTGGTGGTGGGGTCAGTTTGGTGCAGAGCCCTTCAGTACCAATATGTTGCTAGGTGTCAAGGAGGAGAGAGGGACTGGGTTGTTGGGATGTAATCCCAGGACCCTCGGACAGGGAGGTGGTTGGAGCCCCACACCAAACGCCACTCGAACATCCAAGGAGAGCCTCTCCTGCTGGAAGCTATGGCCCTTAATAGACTGCTCTTAGGATGTTCTGGGCCTTTGCCTAGTGGACGCAGGTGGAGGGAGAGAAGCAGATCTTCCACTTTGTACTCTGCCGATGAGACCATCACTCCAGAGCACTAGAGTTCTGCCTGAGATTACAGCCTAAAGAGACTGAGTGGCTCGGGAAGTGCGGTATGCTTCCAACAGAGGGACAACCAAGACTGTTTGCCTTTTCCATTCATTACCCCGGAGATACATTGATTTTTATTTTGCTTAACCCCTTTTTGCTTTAGCCTTATTCTTTGTAAAACCTGAAATAAATCAGTTTAATAACACTCTTCTGCCTGGTATATTTTTGTGGCTACCACTGAACGGCAATAGCCAATGGACGAAATGGTAAGAGACGAAATGGATTTTATTAGATCTAGATAAGTTACTGGTTTGCAGCATGTTGTCTTCTCCCAAGTAAAATATGTGATTAAACACAGCATTCAAATAATGTGTGAGGCCCTTAATTGTCTTTAAATTAGCCTCTTGGGTGATGTGATGCATTTGTTATGCAAACACCAATATCTTTAGCAAGCTGTGTTGTGAAATTGAGATGAATAATTTTTGCATACTTAATTAGATAACCTGTAGACAAAGTATTATAATTGTGTTGATTTCTAGTTGTTGTTAAAGAAAATGAGTAGTTGCACAATTGTATTCTCATGTGTGCTCCAAAACGTAGGTTGTCAATCATAACATGTATTTCTTATTGTTTCAAGGTTGCATGATGGAATGTAATGCTTACATTTGGAATGACCATCTTCTAATGTGTTAATGAATAACTATTGATGAATAATAATTCACAATGAATATAATGGACACCAAAGTAAGCTGCCCAAGTGTTAGCATCCCAAGCCATGATGAGCATCGAGAGAAAAAAAAGAGGTACACTGTAAGTATGCAACCATCACAAATGGAAACTATGCAGTGACAGTCGAACATGTTTACACACAGTATGATTTAATTAGTAATTAAAAGTCAGCGGTGCACAAAGTCACCCGGTGCTTTAGCTAAACCAACCTGATGAAGAGAAAGCAAATCCACCACATTAATTCGAAATTGAGTTGTGGCATTTGAGCTTGGAACTGAAGCAGGAATGTTAAGAGGGGCGTGAGTTTAAATGCCAAATGTTTACACAGTTTTCAATTAACCAAAAATATGCACTCGACTTGCTTTTATGGCATCCACATGTAGTCTTGACATATATTGATATATATATATATATTGCCTTCCTTCACCATCACTGTCTTGTGGCCAATGCTGGATTTAACTTTTATGGACTTCATTCATTCACGGTGCGTCACTCTTCTCAACTCTCATGCTGGACTTCCTTTCCATCTTGTACTCATGGTGGCCCTGAATCATGCTGTTCCCATCTTCATCTTGTATCCGGGCTTGCAACATTATGTGCTACTACTGACTTCTGCAATTGTATTCGCTCTCCACTCTTGCTTCTCCACTCTTTTTGACTGCTTACTCTCTTTTCTGTCCTCCTTTCCCTTCTCCCTTTTCCTATCTCCTCCCCTTACTTTCTTCTATGCACTTACTCTTTCAGAATTGTCCCTGGACCTAATATGATATCAACCTCGTCTGTTTCCTCCACCCTCCCATTACTGTTTTTTTCCTCCCCACCACCCCTCCAGCACTATCTGAAATGTCGTCAGGCCTAGTATGATAGTCGCTTGTTTTGTTCCTCCCCGCCCTTTCTGCACCCCTCTCCCTCACCTTTTTTTTCTCCGGCTCTACCAGAAATGTCGTCAGGCCTAGTATGGTAGTCGCCTGTCTGTTTCCATTTCCTTCCCACTCTCCCCCTCCCATCCTTATCTATGTCTTAGCTCTTGCACTATCTGAAATGTCGTCAGGCCGAGTGGGATAGTTAATTTCACATCCTTACTGTTCATGGCCTGTAAGAATGTGGTTGTATTTTCCCTTGTTCCCTCGCCTTGAAGCGTTTTGAAACACATTGTGTATAGGCGCTATATAAATAAACGATCATATATCATATCATATTAGCTGCCATCTGGACACATAAAAGAACATTCTATACTCTTACGTCCGATCCCCTTTCCTCCATACTTATGGGTGTTCGTCCTGCAGGATGGGACCAGAGCACTTTTTGCACAGCACAAAATGTCAATTTCCCTTTAAAAATGTTGTCTTGCACGGGAGGTGCAGCAGCATATTCGTGGCCAGCCCTTGCTGACTCCGCCTCCCGCAACACCCACCAGTCCTTTTTTCCACATCAACGGGACTGGACACTTTGCACAGTGCGCATAGATTTTTTACTGCGCAGCTGTTTCCCTCAAGATTTTTTTTCTTAAATTTTAACTTTTTCACCTTGCAACAACAAACATCGTTTTCTTTCAGACAGGCGTTAAAGGATTCACAGCCTGCTCATCCTGCGGCAGGCCCTACACGGCAGCGGATTCCCACATGTGCTGTCTGGAGTATTATTGGCCCCAACCACAGGTGGGTGATCTGCTCCTCCCTTATCACACGTTGTCACCCTCTGGATAGGTTGTCTCGGTGGATAGAGGTCTTTCATGCGTCTCCTTCAGGTCATGTGAAGTTCGTTCGTCTCATCGCAGGCATTGAGATTTCAGGCAAGTCCGGCACCCCGCACAAGCGAGAGGGATGGAAGTTCTGCAGCGGTTAGCGATTGCTGCGAGGGCAGGTCAGCTTTTACTGGTTTAATTACCGAGGTTCCACCAGGAACATTTACCGTTTCGGTCACCAAGGCCTCACAGGCTTCTACCGGTTGCAACACAGAGGACCTTTTGAGGTCTGGTATCAGGTCTGTACGGCCTAAGGGTCCTTGACCCTCCAGACCCAGCTTTGAGGGCTTTAACGATTTCACCTGGATGTGCCCGATGTGCCCCGGGGACCTGCAAGGGCTTCATAAGAAAAGAGCTGGACATTGAGCCAGGCTCCCTGCGACTCTTTCTCGCCTCTCAAAACAGGTTCCAACACTCTCCCTGTGAGGCAAGTTCACATTCTTCTCAAGGTGTGATGCCATTACAGGGTCAATATCATACACCCCTCACAATGGCCTGCAGGGCACAGGATAAACGCAAGAATTAATCAATCTTGGTGTTCCGTGCGGCAGAGGACATTTCAGAGATTTCCTCTCCTGAATCTGTACATTCCCCAGCATTTGCTCATATTCCCCTTCCTCCCACAGTCAATAAGTGGAATTTTGTGACAGTAGAATGGTTGCCAGTTTATCCCATACCTTCTTCATCACACAGATTCGGGGGCGCCTCCACTGGTCAGACAACTGACTTGGTATTCGGCCCCATCTTCTGCCTGGACACTGTCGGCATCATCCTCTTGGACCGTGACAGCCGGTGCTCCATCATAGGAGGATAGATTCTTTGAAAAATGTCAAAGAATTGTGCACTCTGACCCGTTAAAGGGATATTATAAGAATCTGATAAAAGAGCTTGTCGATCAGACTGTCTACACCTCGGATTCCTCCTGAGACATCTGGATCCCAGATAGATTTGCCATTGGCGCCTCCATCTTCCAGCCCGTCGAGCACAGCTCCAAGTACAGTGGCATCGGAGCAGGCCCAACCAGTACAGCCTGCTCCTGATATTCCTCAAAGATTAACTTCTTTACCTCACACTCCCATTAAGGATGTAAAGACACATAGAGACACATATGATGGAGACAACAATGACTAAAGCAAGGAAGAGGCTTCTTTGTCAGCAAAAGCTTTTCACAACAGAATGTCAGGGGTTCAGGATTTCCTTGGATTTCCGGTACCAGAAAAATCTGATGCTGAACCGGGAGTTCTATCAAGTATTTTGTCTCTAAGCAAGACAGACCAGTGTAGAAGTCCTTTACAAAAGGATGTTTTGGTAGAGGCCGAATCACTTTGGAAGAATCCTCATTGTGCCACCACCACTAGCAAGAGTATTTATGCACAGTACAGGGAGTTATACTTGGAGATGGAGTTTGTCATCAAACCTACAGCCACAATCATCGGTAATCGCTTCCGCACCCATGTTCTTGAAGCCACCTCAATCCAGACACTGATAACAAAAAACAGTGATATACTTATCCATATACACTCCTCCCCAGTAGGAGGCAGAATTTCGAACTTCACTCATAACTGGCGTATCGTATGAGGATTTCTGGAGCCTCTCGGTAGTCGGCAAAGGTTACTGTTTACCTATTTCCCATGTCCCTCCATCTGCTCAACCGTTGATTTAATTAGGGTCGGCAGTCCTCTTTCGGGAGATTGACAACGTGTTAGCGATCAAGGGGATTGAGGAAGTTCCCTGTCAAAAAAAGGGTGCAGCTTCTACACTTGTCTATTTACTGTACCCAAGAAATACCAGGCATGTCTGCGAATAGTATTGGATCTTCCCTACCTAAATCTTTCCCTTCCGCTGGAATATTTCAGTATGGGAACGCCAGCTCATATTCAAAATACCCTAAACCGTGGAGATTGGCTGTGCTCTGTGGACCTGAAGGACGCATATCTGCAGGTTTCCATCTGTCCTGCGCACCAGATTGCTCAGACTTTCCCTAGGGCAAAGACATTTTCAGTACCAGGTTTTTCCCCTTCGTTCTCATTGCCGCACCAGAGTATTTACAAAGCTTATGGCTCTCATAGCAGCTCGCCTCAGAGCAAGGGGAATCCACATTTATCCCTATCTGGATGCCTGGCTCGTCAGGGCAGACACATGTCAGGGGGCGTCAGTGGCTCTGGAACAGCTACTACAGTTGCTTTTCGGTCTGGGCCTACCTGTCAACCATAAGAAATCTTGCTTACAACGCAGGATATCACCTTCATAGGCTTTAGGTGGGACTCCAGTATGGGGAGAGTGTTCCTCACTCATCAAAATGGTACAGGACATAAAGCAGTCTATGTCACACTTTCTGGTGCGAAGGACCACCTCAGTGTGGTGGTTCCAGCACCTATTGGGTCTCATGAGCGTCACTCCTGGCACTTCCCTTGGCTCGCCTCAAGATTAGATAAATTCAGTTACATTTGGTGGATTCCTGAGACCAGAGGAAGGAACCTCAATCAAAAAAGATTCCCAACATTTAGGAATTAAAGCTAGACCAGCTCTGGTGGAAGGATGATTCAAATCTTCTTCAAGGAGTCGCATTTCAGAACCTGCTCACCTTTGGACTTGTCTTTACCAGGTTGAGGAGCACCTTGGGTCCATTCGGAACTCGTGCTCTATGGTCCTCAACAGAGCGCCAATGTCATACAAATGTGTGGAGCTCTCAGCAATCTTCAAGGTTCTTATGAAGACCGACAGTATGACAGCGATGTTCTATGTAAACAAGCAGGAAGAAACAAGACCCACCCTCCAACCCTGCTGAATCGTCTGGCTTTACAGATTTGGGAATGGGCACTGCTGCATTTGATAGCTCTCCAGGCAGTACATTCACCCGGAGCCCTCAACACTAGAGTGGACATCCTAACCTGTTTTTCACACTGCAACCATGAATGGGAACTGAAAGATTCAGTTCTTCAACAGATATTTCTGAGGTGTGGTTTCCCCAGGTAGACCTTTTTGCAACTTTGCAGCCCTACTGGGACAGGAGCTGAAGCCCTGTTTGATGCTCTGCAGAACCCCTGGGAAGGAGAAGCATGTTACACGTTTACCCTACTTCCTCTCATTCCAAGAATCCTATTGTAATTCAGGAACTCTACTCATTGCATGCTGATTTTGATAGTACCAAACTGGCCGACCTGAATTTGGTACTAAAACCTACTGCTTCTCAAGTCACATGGGCCGTGGCCACTTCAACAGGAAGGCAGCGTGTTTCACCCCTCTCCGATATCACTGAGCTTAGCAGCTTGGTTCCTAAGCTGCTAGTTTTCATAGTCTAGGTCTAACAGAACACAACATGACTATCATGCAAGTTTCCAGGAAGCACTCTGAGGTCCCAGTATAAGAGCACTAAGGGACCCGTTTCTGCTTTTGGATGCTGGAGCAATCCCAGAATCCTCTTCATCTTTGGATAATATTTCATCCTTCTTGTCTTACCTGGCCTCTGAGGAGGTCAGCATCAATTCTTGTCATACATCAAAGGTTGGAGCTTATTTCAGCACTTCAAACCTTAACATTTCAATGTCAAACCCTATTATCAAAAGACATTTTGACTGACTTATTCAGCTTTACCTTCCAGTGGCTAAACCCCACCCGTTCTGGAATTTTAATGGTGTTTTGTCTGCAATATTTCATAAGCCGTTCAAACATATGTCAACGGCGGACATAAAATTGGTGATGAGGAAGCCAGCCTTTCTAGTAGCTGTCACCTCGGCTAGCAGGATTAGCGACATTCAGGTGCTTTCTTCATCTGAACCGTACACAGCTTTTCATAGGGATAAGGTGGTTCTTCGAACCCATCCCAAATTTTTACGTAAGGTTGTTTCGGCTTTTCGTCTGAATCAACGTTCTCCCCCCTCTCCACAATCAGAGGGAGAACTAGATTTGCATTCGCTAGATGTTCGGTGAGCACTTACATTCTATATAGAGGTTCTTCGAACCCATGCCAAATTTTTACGTAAGGTTGTTTCGGCTTTTCGTCTGAGTCAACGTTCTCCCCCCTCTCCACAATCGGAGGGAGAAATAGTTTTGCATTCGCTAGATGTTCGGTGTGCACTTACATTCTATATAGAGCAGTCCAAGCCATACAGATAATCAGATGGCTTATTTGTTTAGTTTGGCCGTCAACAAGCTGGCATTCAAGCATCAAAAGCCACCATAGCACGATGGATAATTTCTTGTTATTGCTAAAGCATACGAAATACATAAGAAAACCATTCTTAAAGGTGTGCATGCTCATGCAGCTAGCGCTAAGGGTACAGCAGTGTCCTTTAAGAGAAATATTCCATGGGAACTATGCAGTAAGGCATCAACGTGGTCCCCCTATCTTCCTTTTTCAAACTCTACTGTGTGGACACAGCAGCCAGATCAGATGCTGGGTTTGGTCAGGCGGTTCTGCAGAACCTCTTTGCTTAAACTTTAGCTTTCAGCCACCCAGGGGGATTCTTGCTTTGTAATCTCCTGTAAGTATGGAGGAAAGGGGACGGGGGGACATAAGAGTATGAAAATGTTATTCACCATAGTGACTTCTGTACTCTTAGTCCATAGTCTCCTTTCCTCAATAGCCCCCGCCTGCCGTTCCTCAGTAAATAGTCAGGTATTCAGTCTAGCAGAGCCAATGAATGATGGGTTTTGTTGGTAGGGGGAGTCAGCAGGCTGGCCACGCACGTGCTGCTGCACCTCTCATGCAATGCACATTTTTTAAAGGGAATTTGTCATTTTGTGCTGTGCAAAAAGTGCTGCGGTCCTGCCCCCAGTACGGACAACCATAAGTATGGAAGGAAAGGGGACTATGGAGTACAGAAGTCACTATGGTGAGTAACCTTTTCTTTCTGTCTTGTAAGTTAATGGGTATTGTACCAGTGTAGCATATTTGTAAAGACCTCTTGTATGCTATGTTATCAAGTGCTTCAGATGTAATGTTATAATTGAAATTATTGTAATGATGCACATTCTTAATTCCTGTAAATAAAGAGTGCACTGCCTGGTTGCACTATTTTATTTAGGGTTTTTGAGAGTGGTCCCAGCACCTTGGCTTAACAGTTCTGTACGTAGCAAAAGACTTAGAAACATAGGCACAAGGTTTATTATATGAATTGATGGAAAATGCCACAATGCCAAATGAGCCATCATGGATATGGATATGTACATTACATGTATTGCACACTGGTTAGGCATCTTAACTCTTAAGACCACAGGTACATTAAAGGGATAGTCCAGTAAAAAAATGTATTTAAAAAATAGATAGGCAACATTAAAAAAAGAATACTAGCACTTTTTTTTTTTAAAACTTCCTATGTAAAATTTTGAGCTATTCAAGCTCAAAATTCGCAAAAGCAAGCACATGGGCGCATCCATTTTGTGAAATGGATGCCCGCCTGTGCTGGCTTTTGCTTTTGCGACACTAATGAAGGAAAAGCCAGCCAGCTGTAGTAAACAAAAGCTACCGCTGGGTGGCTTTTCCTTCATTGGTGCCGGGACTCGGAGGACGCGGACCGGAGACCAGAGCAGGAAAGCTGCAGCTGAATCTCGGTAAATGTTATTATTATTTTTTTTTTAAATAAGCACTAGCTGCGTTTTTTTTTCTAAGTTTTCCGGGCTGGAGGAAAACTTAGAAATACAACGTTTTTAAAGCTGCGGTTTTATTTATGTTTGCGGTGGCTTTTGAAGCGACTGCAAACATAAATACAACGTTGTGTTTGAAAACGCTCAGAGGAGCCTGAGAAACTCAGAAAGAAAAACTGCAGCGTTTTCAAACACAACCGCGTTGTGTTTCTGCCTGCTGTGGCTATCACTTTGGGTCTCCGGTGCTCCCCCAGGGGAGTTTCTGCCTACAGCTGATTTCCCATTTGGGGCTCTCGGGCTCCCCACGCGGGGCCAGAGAGCCCCAAATGGGAAATGCTAAATGCTGCAGTGTTTCTGCATCTGACATCTCCCTGTGAGTTCATAGAAAATTGGCCCTTTTTTAAACCTCATTTTCAATTTTATTTTGAACAGAACAATTAGGCTTGCTTAAGAAAACCATAACCTACATAGATCTCCTTACTACATTGTTGCTCAATGAAGTGTTCTCTAAACTGGACAATATATCACGGAGTTTGGTGGTATCCCGCCAGTAATTCCGGCAGGATGCCACCAAAACGAAATTAGCATTCCTGCAGTCTGATGTCCCAGTATTACTGGGATATTATGGGCGCAGGAATGCCAGTAACTCTCCATTCCATGAAGTCCCATATGACTCCATGAAGGGGATTGCCGCAATTACCGGCACCGGTGCCAGCAATTGCGGCATTTGTTTGCTAATGGGGGCCTGATCTAACGGCAGGTCAGGCCTGGAGGTAGATCTGTGCCCCCCACTGGCAAACCTGTGTTTTGGCTGTCCAGAAAAAATGCCAGACCAGGGAAACTTGAATGAGCCCCATAGTATTGAACCAATTTATTGCTGCATCTTTCTGTAGGAGAAGTTGAGTGAGCTAATGTGTGCTTTATTCTCTCATTGTACTCAAACTCAGCAAGTAACCCTTGTAACAGCAAATGGGACTGTGGCTCACACCACACCTGTGCCATTCTACCTTCTCTGCAGTCTATGGTCTGGTTCCCCCAGTGGGCCAAATTAGCTATTTTATCAGTGTCCCAACTCCGTAAGACCACTACGTTGGTGGTTGGCGCAGTACAAACGTTTTACAGCTTACTATGTCCAACTAGTTTACACTTGATGTCCTGCCTTTTGTTGATCTCCTCCATTCTGTTGCAGGAGGCCACATTATTTAGACAGGCCTGATTCTTGGAAGGATGGTTTACCATGCATGGTCTCGGGCCAGCCTATGTCTATAGGAAGACAGATCCAAGCCTAAACACCACCTATGTTCTTTGTATACAAGCATATTCATTACTAGCAGATCTGGCAAGACTGCTGTCAATTTTTTCATTGGCACCTCCCCACAAGATGAGGCCACATCAGGACAGTTTTAAGGCATATAGTTTGCATCCCTGTAGCCACAATGATCCAGGAGGTCTGGCATACATTGAGGAATTCCTGGGGGAGGTGCTATTCACTTGATGTATAAACTTGATATTCAGCAGTTTTCCCATAGCGTGCATAACTGCTCATTCCATCTGTTGGCATCTACATGCCCTTTGTTCCTCATCAATGTTTATGCCCATATCTCTCCCAATTACCATTTTTTTATATATATATTTCTGAGGCTTGTGGAATCTGCTTAGATCACATGCTGTGCATAGGCCGACATCTAGTGGAAGCTGCGGAGTATTACAGTTTGTTTTTCGAAAGTCGAAAAAGGGCGTCGACACAGGGCGTGCCAGTAATACTATCCCTAGTGTGACGTCCACTGTACCCATGATCCCTCACGCGTCTAGGATCCCCAGATTGTTTTTTTCCGCCATTCTGGTCGGAAGCACTTCATCGGAGTTCCCTGGCTTTGCCATATTTACACTTAAAACTAATTCTAATTTGCCCCATTTTCTCATTCCTACGTCGACCAGCATCTCGACGCCGAACCGGGGAGGAGATCAACGTCGAAACCCGACGGATTGGGCCTTGAGGCTTCCGCCTCGGCTCGGGCCTGGGCCGCTGGCCTCGGCCCTACAGTAGGGAGAGTGGGGGGTGGTACACTTCCACACTCGGTTAGAAACACCTTCTTACCTGCACACACTTGCCCGCTGCCCACAGGCGCGTTTGGAGGGTACGCCCTTTCAGTTTTGCCTAAAGTGTAATAAAAAATACCCTTGGGTAGATAAGCACGCTACGTGCAACCTTTGCCTGCCCAGAGACCACCCCGAGGCGGGTTGCAGGGCCTGTAGCAGGTTTAAGACAAAAACTCTTAAGGACCGCTCCACCAAGCGTTGGGCCCACCACGCCAAGCTAGCAGCTATGGAGGCGGAGGGTACCTTCAGCGACGGCAGCGACGCCGGACTTTCGGACGGCGAGGGCACCAAGGCGTCGAAAGACAGCCTAACGCACGTCCCCGGCCTCGGAAGGTCGTCCGTCCCGGCGACTATGGGGAAGTCCCCCGGCGACAAGAGCGTTACACATACACACGCTAAACACAAAAAACCCACCCGAGATTCGACGTCGTCGAAACCTCGGAAAGAGGCACAAAAGGAGCGGTCCGAAAGGACGTCCTCTGGGCGGTCCCGGTCGAGGTCGCCGCACGACGTCAGGCAAGCCTCCACACTTGCACATAGTGCCTCGCCCATTAACATCACGGAAGATCACTCGTCCGGAGACGAACACGACTTCCATCACCAGCCTGCACCCCAGGGAAAGGGTACATCACTTGGGAGTGAGCGGGGCCCAGTTTCGAAGCCTAGTTCGAAACACAGGGATTCCACATCCGATCCTCGACGCCAGGCGTCGAAAGATAAGGGAAAGGGTAAACATACTTCCACCCACGGGGAAGGGGGTAAGCAACAAAGGAAACAACCCTTGCAATCCCCCACAACAATAGAACTGACTTCCCTGTCCAAGTCTTCTCAGGGACAGTCCATAGAGAGTTCCAGCAGGGTCACCCCAAGCTCAAAACTCTGGTCATGCGAGGACATTGACAGAGTAATGTCAAGGATGTCCTCCTTAGCAAATTTCTTCGAAAGACACCCTGACCAACTACTAGCTTTAAACCCTCAGGAATCTTCTCCCTCAGGTTCAAGGGACCCTATCCCTTCAAATAAAAGGCCCCGGGTCGAGACACCAGTAAAGGCTTCAGAACCCTTCGAGGTCCAACCCTATTCTTGCCTTTTCCCTACAGGCCAAGGAGACTCTTCCCTTATAGAGGGCCAGGATTTTGAGACACCAGAAGATCTCGCAGTCTCAGACTATTACGGGGAGGACGAAGACGAGGATGAGCCAGAAAATAGCCCAGATATTTTCAGAATGGACTCACCAGTCGAAAGGGAAGCCCCAGTGTCTGATTCCCCAATAGATAATCAGCCCCTCCTAAATGAACTGCTCTCTCGGGCAGCTAACCACTTCCACATAGACACACAAGGTGTCCAAGAAGAGAGGGACTTCGCGGAGGAACTAATAGGGGAAAGGAAGACAGTAGCCCAGACCATTCCCATCCTGAAATCTATTCAACGCAGAATAGCACCATCCCTTGTCAACCCAAACTTGACAAGACCTGTAAACCCGAGAGTAGAGAAGCTGTTTAAAGCAGCCCAGTCGGACCCTCTATATATTAGAGGCCAACTTAAGCCAGACTCTCTAGTCGTAACTAACACCCGCAAGAGAGCTGGAACCCCATTATCTTCCTCGGAGGCTCCCCCCGACAAGGAAAGTAAGAAACTCTATGGTTTTGGTAGAAAAGTAGCTTCCACGGCAGCCTACCAAACCAGAATCGCGAATTCCACCACACTGTTGGCCAGCTACAACTGCCATCAGTGGGAAGAAGTGGCAGCACTAATAGATTCCGCTCCCGAACCCCTTAAAAGCCAGCTATCTCGCATTTGTGCAGAGGGTAGAAACGTCTCAGGCTGCATTTTAAAAGCAACTTTAGACGCCGCAGACAATGCGGGTAGAATTATAGCAGAGGGGACTGTCATCAAAAGACATGCTTGGTTGAGGCAGTCGGGATTCAGAGCAGAAACACAAGCTGCACTCTTAGACAAACCAGTGGAAAGTGATCTCCTGTTTGGAAAGGCAGTCGAGGACGCACTAAAAAACGCTAAGGAGGAATTCGACACCCTCAAATCCCTTGGCCAGTTAACTACAAAACCACCTAACCAAAGAGGGAACGGCAATTTTCGTCGCCCCCGCGGCCAAAATTCCAATAGAGGTAATAGCTATTCCCACACCCAGGGTACACAGTGGAACACCAACTCACAACAGTCTACCCAGGGGTATGGTAGGGCTAGTAGAAGAGGACGTGGTAGAGGCAGAGGCAGCCCCAGTAAAGGAGGCGGCACGCCTCCACCGAAGCAGTGACGCTCATTTCAGGGTCCCTTCCCATGCAACCCCAGTAGGGGGACGAATATCCAGCTTCACCCAGGCATGGGAAGGGATAACATCCGACAGATGGGTGCTGTCGACAGTATCCAAGGGGTACTGTATAGAACTACTGCAACGTCCCCGAAACCACCCTCCAAGACAAAAAGTCCACTCTTTGGAACATCAAAAGATCCTCCTCGAGGAAGTCTACAATCTGCTCCTAAAGGACGCGATAGAACTCGTCCCAGGACACCAGGTAAACAAGGGTATCTATTCAACTTACTTCCTTGTGCCAAAGAAAGATTTAACAATGCGCCCAGTATTGGACTTACGGCCTGCCAACAAGTATGTCAAGCCCCAAAAATTCCGTATGACCACGCTACAAGAGGTAATCCCACTCCTAAAAAAGGGGGATTACATGGCAACCTTGGATATGAAAGATGCCTATTTTCATATTTCTATGCTCCCGGCGCACAGAAAATACTTGCGCTTCAAGGTGGACAGTCGCCACTACCAATTCAAGGTACTGCCCTTCGGGATAGCTTCAGCACCAAGGGTATTCACCAAGGTACTGGCGGTGGCAGCTGCACACCTACGCAGGGAGGCAATCCCAGTGTACCCTTATCTAGACGACTGGCTCATAACGGGGGAAACCCCAGGAATCTGCAGATCAAACATTCAGAGGACTATCGACCTCCTCCACGAATTAGGCTTCTCTATCAACGAGAAGAAGTCAAGTCTGGTGCCAAGCACCTCAAAACAGTTTCTAGGAGCTATCCTAGATACTCAGAGAGAATTGACCTTCCCTTCGGAAGAAAGAATTCGGAATATACTTCTGCAAATTCCGCATTATCAGTCAGGTCAACAGATAACAGTACGCAAAGCTATGCGGTTACTGGGCATGATGGCGTCATGCATTTACCTGGTCCCCCACGCGCGTCTGCGCATGCGTCCCATTAAGGAATGGTTGGCGAAACAGTGGTCTCAGGCAAGTGGTCAGTGGGACGATCTAGTGGTCGTTTCGCCAACACTCGTACAGAGCCTACACTGGTGGACAAGAGAGAATATCGCAAAGGGGAAACCCTTTTACGATCCCGAAGTACAGGCAGTGGTTACTACAGACGCATGCCTGACTGGTTGGGGAGCTCACCATCTCCACCACACAGCTCAGGGTCTCTGGTCTCACTCAGTAGCCAAGAACCACATCAATCTGCTAGAGCTTCTGGCAGTATTCCGAGCGCTGCAGGCGTTCGAGCCCCATCTACTGAACTTGTTGGTGCAGATCAGGACGGACAGCACGACAGCCATGTTCTATCTGAACAAGCAAGGAGGGACTCGTTCGCCAAATCTGTCCAAGCTTGCCCAGAAAATATGGATATGGGCACTCAGACGGAACATCTTCCTGTCATCGCAACATGTTCCAGGGGAGCTCAATTCCCTAGCGGATGCTCTAAGCAGAGACCCCCTCCCAGAAGAACATGAATGGGTCCTTCACAGAGACGTAGTAGAAGATCTCTTCTCTCAGTGGGGTTTCCCCACTATAGACCTATTCGCCACAAGCGAAAACAAACAATGCCCAGGATTTGCATCCAGGTTCCCCCAAACAGACTCCCAGGGGAATGCCCTGTGGATGAACTGGTCAGGGAGGTTTGCGTACGCTTTTCCACCAACTCCTCTCATCAAGAAGGTGGTGTACAAGATGAACAAGGAATCAATGACGCTCATCCTAGTTGCTCCCATGTGGGCGAGACAACCATGGTTTCCACACCTACGCAGGATGGCGGTGTGCGAGCCCATCAGACTCCCAGCCTGGTACAACCTTCTGTCCCAGCAACAAGGTCAAACACTGCATCAGGAACCCAACTCTATGAACCTAGCAGCATGGCTCCTGAAGTCATAGAGTTTGGACATCTCAAATTACCACAGAGGTGTATGGACATTCTAAAAGAGTCCAGGAAACCAAATACAAGACACTGTTACTTTGACAAGTGGAAAAGATTCGTTATCTGGTGCCAGAATAAACAAATCAACCCGGTTGATTGCACTCCTTCCAACGTTGTAACATACATGCTCCACCTGCTGGATGCAGGGTTGGTTTTTAACTCTCTGAAAGTACACCTGGCAGCCCTCTCGGCTTACACCACATCCCATAACAGGGTCTCGTGGTGGAAAGTACCAGTGGTTAAAGCCTTCATGGAAGGAGTAAAGAGACTTCACCCTCCTATTTCGAACCCACCGCCAGGATGGGACCTCAACGTGGTGCTAGCTAAGCTCATGGGGCCCCCCTTCGAACCCATGCATAAAAGTAGTCTCAAACACCTGACTTATAAAACGGCCTTCTTAGTAGCCATTACCTCCATAAGAAGGGTCAGTGAAATTCAGGCTCTGTCAGTGCAAGATCCTTTCTTTACTATCCACAAGGACAAACTGGTTTTACGCACACACCCTAGGTTCTCACCAAAATTCATATCCAAGTTCCATGTAAACCAGTCCATCGAGCTTCCGGCTTTCTTCCAAAACCCACAAAGCTCGGCTGAGGTGAAACTACACACCCTAGATGTGCGTAGGGCGGTCTTATACTATGTAAATAAAACCAGACCGCTAAGGAAAACAGATCAACTGTTTGTCTCCGTAGCTACAGGCAGAGAGGGGGATCACGTCTCTAAGGGCGCTATCTCTAAGTGGATTATCAACTGTATACAGCTGTGTTACTCTCTTTCTGAAAAGACTCTGCCGTTTACACCAAGGGCCCACTCTACTAGAGGCATTGGGGCCACTCTGGCTTTCATTGCAAATGTTCCCCTCAACACCATTTGCAAAGCAGCTACTTGGAGCTCTATTCACACTTTTACTCAGCATTACTGCATTGACACTCATTCCAAGACAGATACACAAGTGGGACAAGCGGTTCTAAGACACCTGTTTGCTCATGACCCTTCTCACATCCCACCTCCTTCTTCTGGTACTGCTCGCTAATCTATGCACAGCATGTGATCTAAGCAGATTCCACAAGCCTCAGAAGGGATACATTACTCACCGTAATCGTATTTCTGATGCTTGTATCTGCTTAGATTCACATGCAACCCACCCTTCCTCCCCTCCGAGAGAAGGCGCATGGTTGCTTGTAGTCTTACCTTTCTGTCTATCTGCTTGGACTATCTGTACTCACGCTACTCCTCATGCTACCTCATGTCAGGAAAAACACAATCTGGGGATCCTAGACGCGTGAGGGATCATGGGTACAGTGGACGTCACACTAGGGATAGTATTACTGGCACGCCCTGTGTCGACGCCCTTTTTCGACTTTCGAAAAACAAACTGTAATACTCCGCAGCTTCCACTAGATGTCGGCCTATGCACAGCATGTGAATCTAAGCAGATACAAGCATCAGAAATACGATTACGGTGAGTAATGTATCCCATATATATATAAGTAGGTTTATTGGCATTTTATCAGAACATAGAATAGATGTCTGTAATAATTCACAACTAAGCAAAAACCCTCAAAGTAACAACAAACCATGCACAATGTCACCCCCGAATCAGTTACTCCACCCCAGCAATACAGTCAAACTCCCTTGTTGTACCGCCACTAATACCAGTTATTGACCCAGGTACAAACTTTACTCACTTCTTCCTCCCACTGTAGCCCTTTTCATTATTCATAATACTGGATCCATGGGACTCGGATTTCTTTTCCATATATCACTCGGCATCCTTTATTGCGATAAATCACTTTGTCAAAGATACACACTCTGTCAATGCCATGTTTCCAAGCCGAATGTTTCAGAGTTTCCTCCAACTCCCATAGAGACACAATATACCCTTTGACTAAGACAAAACCAGTGACCATAAAAGTTTTTGTAAATCTTTTGACACCATATCCAACCAAATTCCCAATAAGAATGAAATCCAGACAAGCATTATTGACTTACAGCCACAAGTTTTAAACACCAAGACGATAAGTCCGCTGTATGTCTGAGTATGGTAGGAATCTGAATTTACATCAATTTTAACCATTAGATTAACATCCGATTTCCCCCCCACCACTCCCCCACCTCTTGAACCGTAACAAACTAAGTAAACCAGTGCTGGTCTAACAGAGTTCCTCCAATTGACGATCATTCGAACCTTCAGGGGCTCTCCCCAAGTCCAGTACAGCTACAAACCCCTCAAAGTACAGAGAAGTAGATTGCCCCGTCCAATTCGCCCAGAAACTAGGGAGATCTGTCTGGCCCAAAGTCTGCATAATACCTCACCCGTGTGCATGTACCCAGTCTCATTTCCAGATTTTTTAAAATCATAATGCCTTATCCCAATAGGTGAGTGAGCACTTTGTGGTTTCGAGTATTGGACCTCCTGCACCAATTTCCAAGGAGCCCAAGGTACCCCAGAGGTATTTCAGTGGCACTTTGTTTCAGTTTACACCAACCCCTTTGGTGTTCCACCAAAGACCATTGCAGCATCTGGGCCAACTGTACAGCTATAAGGTAGGGGCAATCTCAGGAACCCCCAACCCTGGAGGCTGGAAGGGGACCCTCCTGGGCACTGTAGGTTTCTTCCCCCTCTCCCCCCAGATGAAGCTGAGGACCTCCCTCTGCAGGTTTTTGATCATTTGAGCTGGGATCTGAATCGGAAGGGAGCTCACTACACATACAAATCTTGGTAATGGGGTAATCTTAATGGCCATTATATGAGCAGACCAAGAGAGTTCTTGAATATCGTACCTCTTAAGGTTGTCTAACGGTGCTTTCCAAAGTCCCGGGAGGTTAGCCGCAAACAGGCCCTCGTAAGTTGGGGTCAGTTTTACACCCAGATATTCTATTTCATCCTGCTCCCAGATCAGGTGAAATTTCCTACTCCAACTAGTTACCATTTAGTATCTTCCGTAATTTTAAGTGCTTTCCATTTGGAGTAGTTGATGCGTTATCCAGACACCTCCGCAAACTCCTCCAAGATTGTCATAACCTTTGGGAGCAAGCTTGCTGTGTCTCGGAGAAACAGTATGTCATCTGCATATAATGCAATCTTATGTGCGTCCCTATTAACTATCACCCTGTTGATTTCCAGATCTGCACTAACTGCCTGCGCCAATGGCTTCATGGCAAAATTTAGTGGAGATAGCGGGCAGCCCTGTTGAGTGCCCTTCTCACTGGGATTGAGTTAGAGAGTTGTCCATTAATCAGCAATTTCATACAGGGAATCTGAACGTTGGCCAGAACCATGCGTGTAAAGATTGGGCCGCATCAAAATTGTTGTAAAGTTAGCCTTACTTAGCCCCAGTCCAGGCTATCGAATGCTCTGGTAGCATCAAGCGTGAGCATGGACATCTTCTGGGCAGTCTTACGTTCCCAAATTGCCACATTCAGTGCCCATCTAATAAACCCAGTTTGGTCAGGGTGTATGATCTTTGCCAGCACCCTTATTAGCCGCTGAACCAAGACCTTTGCTTAGAGCTTAGCATCCCTATTGAGTCAAGAGATGGGGTGATAACTGGCACACTCAGTCGGGTCCTCTCCAGGTTTCAGTATTAAGGTGGTTGTAGAGGGTGCCCTATCCCATGACACTATGCATGTATCCCTGATCCAGTTAAACAACCTTGTTATAGGGGGTGTTGGTATGTTCCAGAATCCATCTGGTCCTGTGCCTTATTCCCAGGAAGGGATCCAATAGCCCGACCCACCTCCTCCTCTGTAATCAGGGCCTCTAAAAGCTATCTATCCTCTGCTGTTATTTGTGGTTATTCTATTTTGCCCTTGCTGGGCTGTAGTTTGTAAGTTCTCCCCTTTTAGGATCTGGGAATCAAAAGCATTCCTAATTTCCACTTTCTCCACTTCCCCTACTCAATAAATCACCCGCCAGATTTTTCAATTGGATAATATATTTCTTGGCCTTTTGCGTCCTTAATTTTACTACAAGGAATCGGTTGGCCTTGTGCCCTCTCAAATAATACGATTGTTTAGTTTGTATTAGGAGTTGCTCTGACCTTTCCAGCAAGTGAGCTTCTAATTTTGCCCTAGCCTTTGTCAGGGCCCGACAAGCTCTCTGAAACCCCCTGAATTTAGGCAAGCCCTCGACCTCCTTCACTTCGCATTCCAACCTCGCCCTTTGGAGCTCCTTTTCCCACAAGAATGCTGCAGTTTGAGTGATAAACTCCCCTCTCATCACGGCCTTGCTGGCATCCCAGACCGTACGCCAGTCTACCACCAGGTATCATTTTCCTGAAAGTAATTTTGCTTATTTGTTTCCATATCGGATCTCAAGGCAAGGTCTCTGAATATCAGGTCATTCAACTGTCAAAATCTACGGACCATCGGTGTAGGGCCCAGAGGGTCGGCCTGGAGGATAACCGGGGCATGGTCTGTCAGATATTGCACCCCAATCTCTATTTCTGTCACCCGTGGGATAAAAGCGTCCAACACTGATATGTCAATTTGGGAGAACCCTCTGTGCGCTGCGGAGTAGTGAGTGTATGCCCGGTCCTGGTGGTGAAAGAATTGCCAGGTTTCAATGAGGTGCAGCTCTCTGAGAAAGCGTGCCAGCGCCTGTCTATGCCTACCATCATTGAGGGTGGGCGGAAGAGTTTTATCCATTGATGAGTCCGTTAAACAATTCAAATCCCCCCGCCAAAACCTTACTCACGCACCACCCCGCTAGTTTACCCAACAGACGTATTAAAAAATGATCTTGTTTCTCATTAGTTGCGTATATCTCTATCAAAGTAACCAACTGGCCCAGCAGTAGCCCTCCCAGGACTAAATAGCGACCCTCTCTGTGATGTACAGGAATAGTTTACTGAACCCTGTGTTCTTCGTGATCAGGATCGCTACTCTACTCTTTTCAATGCCACAAGATGCAAAAAACTGTGTGGGAAACGTTTTGTGTCTCATACTGGGCTCATCCTTGGAGAGCAAGTGTGTCTCTTGTTGCCAAACCACAGAGGCCTGCAGCTCCATCATCAAACGCCTCAAGATTGATTGTCTCTTGATCGGCGAGTTTAGGCCCTGAACAATCAGGGAGACCATTTGCAACTCAACCATCGTCCGACTCCAACCCTTCATGTCCGGTGAAGCCCAATAGAGACACCCTCCCCTAGTTGTGACAAGGACTCTTGTGTACCACCACTATACCGTAAACTGTAAGCAAACAAGGTAACCCCCCGAACCCCCATCCCCCGCACCCAACTCCAAGTAAACTTTCAAAATCCAACATAAAGCATTTCGTATCCAGCCACCGGGCTCTACCCTACTCCTCCCTTTTGGGTGTGGGCATCCCATCTTCCACCTCTCCCTTTTGGGAAACGGTGTAGCATTCATGTTATCGTTCAGGTCAGCCTCTGGTTCATTGGCACGCTGCTCTACATCCCCTCTCCATCTGTTCCGTGGCTTCCTCCTCCTTGGAAATGTATAGCTGGCCCTACAACTCGAAGCGCAGACTGCATGGGAATGTCCATCGGTAACGTCCTTGCTGGACCTTTAGGAATGGCACGGAATTACAGCTAAGACAACGATGGGTGTGCTGCAATGTGGACTTGGTTGGGTGGGGGGGGACACTCGGGAGCCCAATTACATGGGTGTACTTACGCCAAGTACCCGGACGCGAACTAGCGACCCACCACTATGGCAAGAACGTGCCGCACTACACACCCCTGGCATGATCCTGGAGTTTGGCCTCCCCCTGATGCAGAGGAGGACTGACGCAGAGTGCCACATTGCAGGTATTCTAAGAAGGTTTGAGTTAATCAGGCTTTTCGTTGATGGTTCCGAAGATGTTCAGGCTGGGATGGGGACCAGCTCTGAGTCCAAGCTGTATCAAGTGCTCAGGAGTAACGAGCGCAGCAAGACCATGGTCCGATAAATGGGCTCAGTGTTACCTGGAATGTGAGGGGACTGGGGCGGCCGGCTAAACGCAAGGAGGTGCTAGGGTTTCTAAGAAGGTGTGGGTTGCAGATAGAGCTCCCCCAAAAAACTCACCTTAATACGTCAGAACTGGGGAAAGTGAGGAACACTTCGGAGGGAGTGAGGGGGGAGTCTGTAACACAGCCTACTCCTCATATTGTAGAGGGCTATTAACTTGGATAGCAAGTGGGGTTCCGATCCAAATCACTCAAGTTAAGCAAGACGAGGAGGGGACAACTCTTATTCTCTTGGGGGTGATGGATGGAGGGATGGGATGTATGTCTAGTAAACTCATGTGTCGTGAATCTCCCCCCGTCTCACCTAAGATCGCTTCTTGCAAGGATCCGCTGGAAGATTCTTCTTTCGGGCGGATCAGGTTTTGTACAGGCCGGCACAAGTCTCTTCCGACTCCAGCGTGCGTTCAGCGTTCCAGGATACTCACGAGTTCAGGACGTCCAGGAAGGAAGAAGCGGTCGCAAGGATACGTGGATTCCAGGAACAGGGTGGAAAGGAGAGAGTGGAAGGAGTGGGAATAAGGGTCCAGGAACTTGGATAACAGAAGGGTTCGCCAAGCTGCGAAGTACACGTCTAGTCACTACCTGATGATAGCGTTGAGACGCGCGGGGCCGCAGGGGCGTGGCATATTTATGGAACGTACTACGTCCGCCGTGAAGGCTGGTGCGAGGCGTGTCACGTGATACGGCCATGTTGGGAGAAACAATGAATGCAAGCCCTGCCGCGATAAGGACCAGGAAGTTCAGAAGGGGCGCGTTCTGTGGGTCATGACAGCATGCCTCCTCCGAAAACCTGTTCCACCAGGTTTGCCCGGGTGTATGAGATATCATCTTCGGAGCCATCGAGGGGTGTTCAGGTTAAAAAGTGGTTCCCAGGTTCTTTCACTAGGAGGATATCCTTTCCACTCAACCAGGTATTGAGGTTGACCCCGTTTATACCTGGAATCGCATATTCTGGATACTTCATATTCCATTTGGTCGTCCACAGCCATGGGACTGGGTCTGCAGGATTTCTGGGAGGATCGGATGTAGGGTTTCAATAAAGAAGTGTGAAAAACTGGGTGAATTTTCTTCCAGGAGTCTGGTAGCTTGAGCCCGAATGAGACTGGGTTGATGACTTCTTTTATGGAAAATGGCCCATGGTACCGGGGGGCCAATTTGTTTGGTTGTAAATGTCGTGGTAGTAGTTTCGAGGACAACCAGACTTGATCACCGTCTGAATAAGGCGGCCCTGGTCTTCTCTTGGAATCCGCATAATGCTTAGTGTGTGTTTGGGCCTTTTCTAAATGTTGTGTATGTTGATGAGAGTTTCGATCCAGGGGTCGACGGTTGGTACTGGTGTAGGATGTGGAAGAACAGAAGGTAAAACTGACGGGTGGAATCCTTGACTGCAATAGAAGGGGCTGGTCTTGACTGCTGAGTGATCGGAATTGTTGTAAGCGAATTCAGCCACAGGTATAAGGAGCGACCAATCATCCTGTACCTTGGTGGCGAAACAACAAAGGTATTGTTCCAGGGTCTGATTTACACATTCCGTAGCTCTGTTAGTTTGTGGGTGATAACCTGATGAAAGAGCACGTTGGATTCCTAGAATGTGACAGAGATGTTTCCAGAATTGTGAGACGTATTGAGGTCCTCGGTCTGATATGATCTTGGAAGGAAGTCCATGAAGGCGGAAAATGTGTTCCAGGAAGATTCCAGCGAGTTCTGATGAGGATGGTAGTTTGTACAGGGGTGTAAAATGAGCCATATGAGTGAACAAGTCAATGGTGACCATGATAGTCGTGTATCCCCTGGAAGGTGGTAATTCCACAATGAAGTCTGTAGCGATGCTTTCCCATGGCCTTGTCGGTAGTGTAGGTTGCAGTAGGAGACCCGCCGGTCTCTTGTTATCATGTTTGTTTTGACTGCAGATAGAGCAGGCTTGGATGTACAGTTGTACGTCAGTCTTCATTCTAGGCCACAAAAATTGTCTAAGACGGAGAGTGTTGGTGATGCCACGAGGTCCGGAGTGTAGGGTATCGTGGCAGAGGTTTATTATCCTTTGTTGTAGTTTCTGTGTGGGAATGACTAGAGCGTTATCTTTGAACAAAAATCCGTCCTTGGTTCTCAGATTCCATGGATTCTTCCTTGAAATATCCTTCCAGAGCTCAGAGGATTGGGTTTGCATCCGGACTTCTTCCAAAAGACTGACTGCTTGAGCTACAAAAATCGTGTGGGGAAACATCTTGGGATAGGCCCGATCTTCAATAGTTTCGTAATCAGGACGTCGAGATAAGGCGTCAGCAATTAGGTTTTGTGATCCAGGAACATGACTGATGTGGAACTGGTACTGGGCAAAGAAGAAAGTCCAACGGGCCTGACGACTGTTCCTACACTCCAAGGATTGTAGAACTTGAAGGTTTCGATGGTCCGTGCGAACCTGGACTGGATGTCTAGCTCTCAGGAGTAGATGTCGCCATTCTGTGAAGGCTTGGCGGATGGCTAACAGTTCCTTTTCCAAGACGGAATAATGTGTCTCACTGGGACTCAGGGTTCGTGAAAGGTAACCAATGGGGTGTTCCAACTTGTCCTCAAATTCTTGCTTCAAGACTGCTCCTATGGCGTAGTTAGAGGCATCCGTCTCCACTAGGAATGGCCGATTGATGTCGGGTTGGGCTAGGATGGGGGCTTGAGTAAACTCTGTCTTTAGGTGTTGGAATGCCTTGTCTTGAGGTGCAGACCAGCTAAAGGGAGTGTCTTTCTTCAAGAGAGCGATGATCGGTTGAACAATCTCCGAAAACTTTCGGTAGAAATTGGCAAGCCCCAGGAAGGATTGAACTTGTTTCACGGAAGTGGGAGCCTGCCAAGATAGTATGGCCTTTACCTTCGAATGATCCATACCAATTCCTTCTGGACTAAGGACAAATCCTAGATAATGAACAAAAGTAACGTGAAACAGGCATTTCTCAGGTTTGGCTAGGAGTCTGTGTTCACGTAGTCGTTGTAAGACTGCCTTTACATGCTCTTCATGCTTTAAAAGGTCCTTGGAGTAAATCAAGATATCGTCCAGGTAGACGATGACGAAGAGAAACAGCATGTCAGAGAACACCCTATCCATGAATCGTTGAAAGACTGCAGGGGCATTAGCAAGTCCAAAGGGCATGACCAGATATTCGAAGTGTCCAAAAGGTGTTCTAAAGGCTGTTTTCCATTCGTCTCCTTCCTTGATACGAATCAGATGATAGGCACCCCTGAGATCCAGTTTCGTGAAGATTACAGCTCCTCACCGCTTCCAGGATATCCAAGATCAAGGGTAAAGGGTAGCGGTCCTTGAGGGTGCATTGATTTAATCCACGATAATCGAGGCAAGGTCTAAGTTCCTTGTTGGCCTTCTTGGGAACAAAGAACAGCGAGGCTCCAGCTGGGGATTTCGATGGTTTTATGGTGCCATTTTCAAGGTTGGTATCCAAGTATTCTCGGAGGATCTTTTTTTCAGGTTCGGATAGGATAAACATCCTCCCAAAGGGAATCACTGCTGAAGGCTCTGTGTCTATGGCGCAGTCTTCAGGTCTGTGAGGGGGTAGAGCCTGAACTATGGCAGTTGAAAACACATCAGCATAACTTTGATAGGCCTTTGGGACCTGAATGATATTGGAAACCATGAGTGCCTCTTGTTGATCTGCTGGATTACTTTCAGACGATATCGAGGAGGGATCCAGGGATAAACAATGAGACAGACAATACTTTGAACCAAGAAACAAGGATCCTGCTTTCCAATTGATGTATGGATTGTGTTTCTGCAACCAGGGCATGCCTAGTACCATGGGGTAGTGGGCTGATTTGATAATATCAAACTTGATCAATTCCTGGTGATGGTTTATTGAAAGTTGTATTTCCTTGGTCTGCAAGGATATGGGTCCTGAACTGAGGGGTCTTCCATCAATTGCCTCCACAGGTTGCATTAAACCCCGGGCTTCATATGGAATGTGGTGCTTAAAGACCCAATCTTGATCAATGAATACTCCCATAGCCCCACAATCCATCAAGGCCAGGATGGGGTAGGTCTCCTTCTTTGATAGCGATAAGAAGGCTTGTAGAACCACTAGGTTGTTCTGTCCAGGAGAGTTCAAGTATGGAATAGATGTGGAGCAAACATCTCTCTCCCGACACCTCGCTCCATCTAGGATCGGGAGCTGGCCTTTCCCGAACGCCGTGGAGGGGCTAGAGGACATTCTCTAACCAGGTGTTTATCCCATGCACAATACATGCACAAGCCTGTGTGGATCCTTCTCATCCTTTCTTGTGGGGAAATGGGTCCACAGAAGGCTCCTATTTGCATGGGTTCCGGGTCAGTGTCGGGTTGGAGCAGGATCAGTTTTTACTGAAGTCTCAAGAGAACTTTTCTGGAAGGGCATCTTGGTCTTTTTTCTCTCTGCCTTTCTTTCCTGGAAACGAAAGTCTATCTGCATGGCTAAATCCATAAGAGCCTGGAATGAGCTAGGACGAGCCACTGTGGCTAATTCATCTTTTATATCCTCGTTTAGTCCCCTACGGAAGAGAGTGAAACTTGCTTCTGAGGACCAATCTGCTTCCTTGGCCAATTGTTTGAATCTTGTGACATACGTTAGCATGTCCTGGGATCCTTGCCGAAAGTCAAGTAGGTGTTCCTGGGCACTATAAACCTGTTCTGGGCGGTCGAACATGGTTTTGAGAGCCTGTATGAATCCGTCATAATCATCTAGGAGGGCATCTCCAGAATTGACTAAGGGGGTAGCCCAAGTCCATGCATTTCCTGCGAGGTGCGAGATTATAAAGCCCACCTTTGCCCTGGAGGTTGAAAAATAATAGGGCTTAAAGGTAAAATGCACCAAACGGGAGTCCAGGAATCCACGAAGGGATTTTGCAGACCCATTATACTTTTCTACGACACCACCCAGTAACACAATCTCTTTTGTAGCGGAATCGCGAGACAAAACAAGTTGCTTTAATGTGGCATTCTCCACTTTTAAGTTCTGCACCTCGGTTGTTTCGTTCCAGTGGTCGATTCTGCCTTCCAAGTCCCATAGACCTGCTTTTAAACAGTTTTCTCCCATTCATTCCGGCCTAGCTGTCACTCACCCAGCAGGTTGGCTGTCCTTGCCGGACAGTCAGCCAGCCAATCACACCAGAGTGCATTCAGGTCTACTAGGAGACTATGCACAGGGAGTTTCGGGCACCTCCCTGGCATCCTGTCCACCTCAGACACTCAGGCGCCAGAGGAGAGCATCAAACAAAGGGACCAAACCTGGTTGGGCGTGCAGAGTTAAACACAAGAAGGACCTTTCCTAAAAGAAACAGCGAAAAAAGATGACCAGAGTCTGTTTTTACAGAGGGGTCATGGGCGCCATATTGAAAAACATGTCTGCCCTGATTTTAGCTACCAGTGTTCGCGGTTGGGAAAAATCATGGTAGTTTGTTCTAAAACCACTGCCACCAGCCGTTTTAAGAGGAAACGGTAACATTCGACTGTTACATGAGTGTTTAGACACAGGGGATGCTAGGCAACCCCTCCAGCACTCTATAGGAAGATAGTGTGTGCTGGGTCTATGAATTTAAAAGGACTAGTAAGTCAATTTAACTTCACATGACCTGGGAGACAGTAGTCAGTCCCAGAGAAGGTATTTAAGACACCCCTGTGCCACTGCACTAAAGGTGCTGTGTGACACACATGAAAAAGATGATGCCTATGGAGTTGTTTAAAACCCCATATCCAAAGAACACAAAAGTAAAACACACATCAAAATACATGAAAGAGTGGGAGTAAAAGGCTCACACTCTTTTCAGGTAAAAATTAAAATCCTAGAAATCCAGCAAAGTTGCTGGGGGGTCTCAAAAGGTAAGGGAAAGTAGCACATTCTTGAGGATTCTCCCTAACAAACCCTCCCTCAGCTTAACATTAGGAGAAGTGGGAGCGGGATATGGCATTCACCTTCCAAGAGCCGTAATGGTGCAAAATATGTAGGAACGTAGCTAAGGTCTCCAGGAATGCAAGGTTTAAGTTTGTTCAATTTAATATCTTGCAACGGACCTATCTGACTACCCAAAAATTACACATGATGCACCCAGACCACACACACGCACATTAGTGCCCGCTATGTGGGCTACACACAGCTGACTTCTGGCCTATGTTATGGACATGCCCAGTGATAAGAGTATTGGCAAGGGGTAACGTTGAGGGTCAATGCATTGCTGGAGTGACATATGGATTGCTCTCCTAAGGTGGGCCTGCTAGGGGCGGTACCCTGAGCGAGTCGAAGGAACCAAAAGAAAAGAACGGCTGCCTTTCTTTTGCTCTTGGCAATAAGGAGGTTGGCAATCTTGTGAAAATGCCCCAGAGGCCCTGTACTGGCACAGTGGGTGGCTGATGCGCAGAGATGGGTGGCAGCAGAACAGGAGATTGTGCAGGCATTGGGGAAGAAGGAAGGAACGGAGAGCAAAGGGCTGGCCTGGAATACCCTGTTAAACGATCTGCAAACCTCTCTGTATGATGATCCTCCCTGGGGAATGGCGACCTGATAGGATGCAGGGGATGGAACGGGTCAAGGGGAGGGAGTGGAAGAGGAGGGGGTTGGGGCTGTTAAACTGGTACATGGTTGGAACTATGCTCCTCTAAATACCTTGCTTCTTGAGACATGGCAATCTGCGACTACAAGGAGACTTTGATCGACGGGGGTATGGACCTTGAGGGGTGGGGGAGGCTCACCAAGCTGCTGCGGGAGGAATGCAGGGAGTATTATGGGACTAAGTATGCATGGATCGAGCTGGGACTGTGGGATGGTGGTTTCACTGTTGCTCTGTTATATGTTGTAAAACCTTAATAAAGTTGAAAAACGACTTTTTAAAAATCTTTCATGAGTTCCACCAACATTAAATCAGATCTCCTTGTTGGTTGATCATCAATCTCCGGCTGGAGAAGGGGGAAGCTGAGTGTACCTGGGCCGCCCTCAGCTGTTGCGTGGCACTAATGCGCATCGGACTCCTGCATAAGCGCCTTTATGTCCCCGACATGGGACCTTTCTGCTTCTCAGATTGCTTTTTCATGGCAGATCCCAGAGGTCAAGATATGCCTGACACAATAGAATTACAAGTTGAGTGTTCCTGTGACCCCTCGGTTAGGCCACTGCTCTACCAACTATGCAGGGGTTGTGCGCCCACCCGCAACTCTCACTGCAACCAGCCCCACACCCGACTTGCCTCTGCAGGGACATGTGCACTTGCTTGTATGGGGGGACCTCCCGAGTCCTCCGCTTGGCAATCAGGCCACTAACTCCCTCAGGTCGGGCCGACCTTGCTTCCGTTCCTCTTGCCTCGCCCGGCACCTCCCAGCCCCAGATTACCACATTCACAACTGTCGCCCCATCGGAGCGTACATGCATGCAGCGGGATGGACAGGGGCCAGGCAAAGCTGATGAAGGCAATGGGTCTCTGTTGCCTCCCCACAGAAAGATTTTCATTTCCCACACAGGGTCCCAAACTGCTCCACTATTCTTGAATCGGGTCTGTGGGTTTCCAGCTAGAAGGGCATCTGTTATGCCTTAGAGAGTTCATAATTCCCCAATGTGATCTCTGCTGGCCACCTGTCGCTCTTTCGGTTCCTCCAGGCTGCACTCTGTCTACCATCTGTTCCTGCACACATATCCCCTCCCGCACCCCCTGGGAAACTCGCTCAGTATTTGTGGCCTTGCAAGCACAGGCTCCTCCACCTCAAACTCATAGGAGCGACCTGCAGTTGTTGTGCCTACACTCAACGCAGCCTGATGTAGCCACCATATTAGCACTGTGCAAGCCAGTGCATTCCTTCTGGGAGATGTTCCGCAGTCAGTTGCAGGCTCCTGAAGTGTCTCATGGCACGGGCGCCCCTTCTGCCTCACAGCCCCTGGCGAACAGTCTGCTAGCTCAGGACCCACACCAGGCAAGTCGGCAGGGTCTCATTATGCGATGACTGCATCAGCGGGCATTCCTTCCATTCGGGCTCCTGCATGTCCCGTTCAGTTCTTGCCGTCAAGGCAGGGGCTGCGAGATCCCCCGCTTCAGCAACAGGCTGGGATTCCGTCAACGCCCTTACTGTGGGGGCCCGCTCCAACCTGTTGGATGGCATCCATGCAAAGAGGCCTGACACTACAGCTTTTAGATCTTGAAGAGTTGTGCGCGGCCGCCATGATGGATTCCATTGGGGTTCACTTTTGCGTGGCAAATTCATGCCGCCCCGCTGGCGAAACCTCCCCCGACTTTCAGGAGGTCACGGCAAGGGGCTCCGCAGCACTCACTTGATTTTGAAGAGGAATCAAACATCTTAGGGGATAGGGGCCCATGGAACAGGTTTGGCTGCAGGAGCTCACTGCAGGGGCATCCAGTGGCGTCCGCGGCTAGCCACGCCCCCCCATGGGTTTAGTTTCACAGAACCCACCAGGTATTGTATTTTGCCACGTTTCCATATCTTGTGATACAAAACTACCACAGTGGTCTTACATCTAAAGTCATTGTTTTCACTCCTCACCATATTGAGTAACCTATACCCTGTGGGGAGTGTATTTATTGAAGGTATTTAAGCTGCTCGTGACCACCTCCCGGTGTGTTGCAAAGCATCTTGCCAGACCTCTTCTAATATAATTTCATTTTCGTACAGGGGTGGTTTTGCTGAAAAGGCTGCTATTGCTTTATAAAGAGTAGAGGTATGTAAAGCTGGTGTTTTCTCATCTAAAACATTCATCTTATACAGCGATCTAGGCAGCAGATGTGGAACTGGGCTGTTATGGCGTGTTGCAACTGCAAGGATTCATAGTTGAGGATTTAACTCCCCCCACTGGGAGGTCATATTCTGTCTGGAGTTCTTGGAAACTCTTAACTACACCTTCCGTCTGGCCTATCCCGAATGTAATGTTTCAAACCTTTATTTTTCCCATTCCTGAAACCCTTTCAGTGTAGCTATCTCTTTTAAGGCAGCTCCCCTCCAAATGAGGGTGGGGGGGGCGGGGAGGTGTTAGGGTGTGTAATGAAGGCATGGTATCGACAGTAAGACGCACACAGTTCGAGGGTGTTTATTGAACTTCGAAAAAGTGTTTGAAAAATGCCTATCTAATCCTAAATGTCTTGTCCGGTTAGGGTCAGATTCCTTTTGACACAATGTTCATAACTGTACACAAACTTGCTTTAACCAAAGGATTTTAGCTGTTCTCCCTCTGCCGGGCTTGGACCAACTTCCTACATGATTTCATCAACCATCGAAGACTTTCAAATGTATACAGGGTTTTTTGCTTAACCCGTTGCAGGACCTCTTCAATTTCACAATTCTTTGTCACATTTGCCACCTTTCAGCTGGATACCTAAGAGACTTTCGAATGAGCACCCACGTGGCGCTGGATCAGTCTTTCTACGGTATCGTATTTTGACATCAAATTTCAATCTTTGCTGATTTAATTGTGCTCACGTTGCTTGCCACATAGTCTTCAAACACTGTTCTCTTCAGTTTTGACTATACAACGTTGCCTCTTGCAACCTTGGCTTCAACACAGACCGGTTTGGTATCGGTCTCCCCAACCTACCGGCTGTCCTGACTTCACTGGCGCTGTTAGGGAGAATTCTCTGTTTAGGCTGAATTTCCTAACCTAGTGAGTCCCCCAGCAGCTTTGCTGGATTTTTGGTGTTTATTTTGTTCTCCTGCCAAGAGTAAGACTTTTTTACCCTCACGCTTGGGCATGATTTGAGTGTGTTTCTTTGACTCTAGATGTGTTTAAAGGGCTATGGGGTCTTTTACTCCATAGAGTTTCATGTGTTTTTGTGATATGTGTTACACAGCACCCTCAGTGCAGTGACACAGGGGTGTCATAGTGACCCCCCAATATAGACTCCATACCCTGGGACTGACTACTGTCTCCCAGGACATGTAAAGTCACCATTGACTTTACTAGTTACAAATTCTGAAGAGAACCAGTACAAACCATCATATTGTGGACGTACTGGCCGGGGTAATTCGATTGCCCCGGGGTCTGTTAGTCGAGGGGGCACGTCTCCGTCCCCCCTGATCGAGTTTTGGCTGGTGGCAGTGGATACTACTTTTTATATTCGACCGCGAATATATCTCTCTGGGATTTCCCATTGTTCGAGTCTACCAACTTTAATTATTTAATTCCTATAGCCTCGAACATACCGCCGGTTTATTTATTTAATATTAATTCTCCGGTTGGTATTTTTTGCCAGAACTCGGTTCTAAAATGGCGTTTGTGTTCGCTTCTGTGACTCCAACCCAAGTTGAGCCCTCTGTTCCACTTTTTTGGCGGGCTTCTCCACGGAAGCCCTCCAAAGTGGTGCCACTCTGTCTTTGGTACTTAGGAGGGGTGGAGGGGGATTTAGGCACCCTGGACTGAGTTGCCTAGGCAACTCAAGTCGCACTCTGTCCTGATTGGCCCAAGTGGTGAGCCGGCCGGCTCACCACTTAGCATGTTTGAGTGACAGCTAGGCTGAGTGAATGGGGGTTTTCTGCATAAAAGCAGGGCTTTGGGGACTGGAACTTTAAAAGTCGCCACAGGACCTAAGAATCCGATGAGGGAGAAGCTGAGCCGACCTGCTACGACGACACCACCGGTGGAGCCCTGCTGAACCGTCTCACCACTTTTCCCAACGACAGAGGAGATCTCCAGCCCGGAGAGTCTTCTTCCTTCGACTGGTGGGGATAACCAGTCTGCTTCCTTTTTCACTTCCTGGAGCATCTCGTGACCGCCTTGCCTGTGCCAAGCACCCCGGCAACCGGGATACCACGTTTTACCTCTACCGCGAATCAAAGGGTAGTACCTTTAACCGGAAAACTCTGCGGCTGGCTTCTTCCCTGGCAGTGCAACGACCTTCATCTTTCCTCCATGTCGAGATCTTCTCTTCCTCTGGACGACGCCGCGACTTGCAACCGCTGCCAGGAACAACTGCCCCCGCTGGAGGATTCTTTCCACTTAAGGTACCGTGTTCCGCCTGGCTTCCCTTGCAACCGACTGTACGGGGTAGATTTAGCCCCCGGCTTTCGAACCTGGGTTAGCCTGGGACACCCTGGCTAAACTTTTCTGAGCCTAACTAAAACCTTTCTGAACTCCCTGCAAGACTTTTTAAGCCTGTTGTCATTGTATGATCCTGGGTGCATTTGTGCCCTGCTCTCTCCAAGAGTGGGCCCGGGCTATGGACTTTGACCCACAAGTAACTTTTTGACTTTCCTTCCTTGCTTAAGAGTTCCTAAGTATTAGTGTGGTGTATTTTCCTACATTCTGCCTTTTTCCCTCCCTTTTTCGTTAACTTATTGGAGTGCCATCTATAGTTAAGCGCTCACCTCTGTCTGGAAATAAGTGGTGTTAACTAAGACTTGTCTGATAAGGAATAAGGGATGTATATATAATAATAGTAACTGTGTTTAGAGTGATTTACCATAATAGTGCTGGAGTGTTTCAATAAGTGTGTTTTTAAATAAATAATTATATACCTTGATACCAAGGCTCTGGTCGGTGTTTGCTTGTGCTATTGTGTATACTTTACATACTGCCTAACTCTTCTTCGGGGAAGTCTGACTGCTCAGCCACAGCTACCAGGTAAATCTGGGTGGTACAGACTGCTACCAAGTGGGTTTACTGCCAACACCTGTAGTCCTAAATCTTTTGCAGTGGTCCCCAAGGGAACTGCACAGGTTTCTGCCTAACAGGCGCAGCTTTGTTGTAGGAGCCAAGGACAGTACCAGGGCGGCAAACATTTCTCCTCGCCTTGACTATCGATGCGGGAGAGCCCCGGGCACCTCCGATGCACAATGCAGGATTCTTCAACCTCGATTCCTGGTCTTACGTTTCTTATCCTCAAAGGTTCTTGAAAGTAACTGTCGTTCGGTGAAAAGGTCAAGGTCACTTCCCTCTTTGCAATCCTCTTCGGTTTTGCTGTCTTTCACCTTGTATTATACTGCCATCTTGGAACTGCTGCTTCCTTGTGTGCTTTGCTTGCTCAGAGTGTGCTTTTGTGCTCCGCCTTTTATCCGTGTGGGGAAGCGTGATGTAAGTCAATTGTGTGTAATGATCAATAATTGCCTGACCATTGTATTGGGACATGTCAGGTATGCGGCTCGGGTGTTAGTCTGTTTTCTCTCACAGTGAGCTGTCCGTGAGAAGTGTTTGTGTTGGGAAAAACAGGGGGGTTGAATATTATTCTACCTAGTGTGATGGGGTAAAGGTGTTAAAGGGAAGGGGAAACTGCATCTCGCCATCCGGTGTCCCACTTCCACTCCAGGAGGACCCCTTACCCAGGGGATCCTCCCGCACTGGTCCACCCCAGGAACTGGATCGAAAAGCGATGGCCGTGTCCTGTCCACCTGGATGGCAGATCCCCGGAGACTAGCGGGTGAGACGCCTTCGGGTATCTCACATGTGGGAGGTCTGAAGTGTTTCCTCTCGATCCCATCTGGTCAGTGCCTTGCTTCCATGCCTCCACCATCCCTTTTGAAACTTGTGGCTTTAAGTTCCTATTTCCTCCACCTGTTCATCACCCAGTCTGTTGAGATTCAGTTGGACTAGGGGATCCATATTTGCCTTAAACCACCAGTGCATTTCCGTGAGCCCAATAATATTGTTGTAAGCCACTGAGACCAAGTCCTAGTTTCCATACAAAGGTGCATAATGTTTCGGGCGCTACTCCAGGTGTTTTCCTCTGCCATAGCAGTATTATCACCCCTTTGTGTACCTTTTTAAAGATTTCTCTAGTCAAGATGCATTCTCGGTCAACTAAAGGCATTTTGGAAAAATAGATCATTTTGTAGATTGCTGCCCTTCGTGATATTAGGAGGAGCCCTCGTCCAATGTTTTGTGTAATTTTCAAATCTCTTAATTGGTTGGGGTAACGTTTGCCATCATACATTTCTCATTGGTCCTAATCACATATAAACCGAGACACTTGAAGTTGTGTTGTCTGTATAGTCTCGTATGCAACCCCACACCCCAAAGTCACGGGGAAATAGACCCTCCGTTCAGAGTGTCTTCCAAACTGCTTTATAATATCTATTTTCCCCAGCCTAGATAATTGTGGATTCATATATAATACATTGTGTGTGTGTGTGCGCGCGCGCGCAAGTACCGTGGGTAATAATAAGCAGCGCTCAGATGCCTGAGGGTTCGTAGCGCTATATAAATGCAAGTTATTATATATTTCTGAGGCTTGTGGATCTGCTTAGATCACATGCTATGCATAGGCCGCCATCTAGTGGTAGTCGCAGAGTATTACATGATTCGTTTTAGAGACTCTAAAAGGGACCTTGACTGGGTGTGTTTGTAATACTATCCCTAGTGTAACATCTGCTGCACCCATGGTCCTTTAAGCGTCGATCCCTCATTGTTATTTTCCACCATCATAGTCGGTCACGTGTTGCAAAGTTTCCTGGCTATACGCCTTTAATACTACAAACTTTTATCATATATTGTAGTTCCATCGCTCTTCATCTTCCGCCTTCAGACATTCTCGACGGGCGGCTCCAGTTACCTGCGTCAAAGAGAAGCCTTGTTTTGACTGACATTGACTGCAGCCTACACAGGCCTCACCGGGCTTCTGTCCTTTACAGTAGGGAGAGTGGGGGAGGACATATACTCTTTATCTTAGAGAATTCCTATTTCCCTAATTCCATTTCCCATTTATTGTCGTGCTGGCTTTTCCTTCCACTATGGAAAACACTCCTTTTAAATGTTGCCCTTCTTGCGGTCGAAGATCTCCCTGGAGAGAGAGAGACCGTGTCTGCAACCATTGTCTTCGACGGGATCACGCCGATAAGCTTTGCAAATCCTGCAAGCTTTTCACACCCAAGACCGTAAAAGATCGGCGCACGAAACGTTGGGACGCCCATGCCATGCAGGCTGAAGCCTCCATCGACATGGCAGATGAATCTGACCATGGCAGCATCAGTGTTTTAGTGATGTCGACCATCAGGGCTCTACAGAAGATGAAGACACCCGGCGGTAAAAGCACACACACTCAAAAACACACTAAATACACAACCCAAGTCTAACGCCGACCATGTCAGCAATACACGGCCATGCAGTGTCGAAGGAGAAAAATTAATCTAAACGCCCGGTATCCTCGGGGCCCTCACGTTTGCCACACGACAGATCTCCGAAACAGGCACGGAGTAGGCCTGTTTCTGACACCGTACCTAAAAAGACCCTCAATTCGCTCGCTGAAGAGTTCACGCCGAAAGAGAAATCTTATGTGCACCCTTGAGACATGTCGAAAATCCAGCAATTTATACACAAGCATGTCCCGAAAACACTGCTTTAAGGCCAAGATGTCAAAATCTTCTAAAATTTCAACACACAAACACCAAAACTACACAAATCTCAAGAAAGAGACTATACACCCTCTGAAGATACCTTATCAGACGCTTTACACCACAGGAGACAAACTTCCCTCCAAGAACCCTCTCTCTCGGGGGCCTACACCTTTCCCAAAGTCCACTGAATGGACAACAGTAAAATTTGAAAAAGTAATGAAAAGGATTTCTTGCTTTGTCGACTTTATGGAGCGTAACCCAGAACAGTTCACTAACCCTCAGAGTTCAACACAGGGTAGTGGGGTAATTAGTGGGGAACCACCTTCAAAGGTACCAAGACTGGACAGCTTGTAACCTAGCACATCCACTTAACCCTTTACTACAATCAGTCAGGACACTTCAGATGACCTGTATATTGTTCCTGTCCCACTTAGGGGATCAAATATCAGAGGTTGACCAATTTAATCAGGATCAAGATCAATATTATGATGATGACGATCCAGACATTTACATTATGCCATCCCCAGAAGACCAGGATCAGCCTATAGCTAACTCCCCTTTTGACAACCAGCTCCAATACAATGAGTTGCTCATTAAAGCAGCACAGCATTTCAAAATACAGACACAAGACGCTCAACAGCACTCTGACTTTGTGGACGATATTGTTGGGGATAACAAAATCTGTAACCCAGTTTATCCCAATTCCCCAGTCAGTGCAGAGACACGTTCAACAATCTCTACTATCACCCAACCAGTCAAGAGTGGTTAACCCCCTGCATCAAATACATTTGTAAACCGGCTCCAACAGACCCCCTTCATATTAGAGGTCAACTAAAACCTGACTCCTTAGTGGTAGCCACAACCAGAAAAAGGGCAGGTACACCGCTAGCTTCTGCAGAAGCACCCCCAGACAAAGAAAGCAAAAAGATCTATACTCTAGGCAGAAAGGTTACATCCACCACTGCATATCAAACCCGAATTGCCAATAACATCACCTTACTTGCCAGTTAGATCTGCCATGTCTGGGATTCAATCCAGCAACTAATTGATATGGTCCCTGAACCCTTAAAATCTCAACTACGTAAAACCATCTGTGAAGGAAAACAGGTTGCCAGCTGCATCCTAAAAAATAATTTAGATGCAGCAGACAATGCTGGACGCACTATAGCAGAAGGCACCCTGATCAAACTGCACGCCTGGCTACAACAGTCAGATTTCAAACCGAAAACCCAGGCCCCACTTCTCAATATGCCAATAGAACCGAATTGTCTATTTGGCAAAGCAGTTGAGGATGCAGTAAAAGTGCAAAAGAAGAGCATTAGACTCTTAAATCTCTAGGCCAAATAAGAAACAAACATTTCATCCAGCGAGGAGTGTTCAACACTCAATGCTCCTTTCGTGGGCAAGGTTACCCACGATCCATGGGGCATAACCAAGGCCAGTCCTAATCCTGGGGCAACACAGAGGGCCAGTCTACCGGATACCAAACCAACTTTCAAATGGGGTATAACCGATCTGCCACCAGAGGCTCCCCTGCCTCTAAACAATGACGCCACCAATACAAGTTCCCTCCCATGAAACTCCAGTTGGAGGCTGCGTTTGTCAGTTCACCCATGCATGGAAGGGGATCACATCCGACCAGTGAGTGTTATCCACAGTGGCAGCGGGGTACTGCATGCAGTTTCTCAAAAACCCCTGGAAAATGTCACCATAAAAGAAGCTAATTCTTCTAGAGGAAATAAAGTCCCTGCTGGAAAAAGGCACAATAGAAATTGTCCCAGCAAACCAGGTAAACAAGGGCATCTATTCAACGTACTTGCTCATGCCAAAGAAAGACTTAACTATGCGTCCTGTACTAGACTTGCGTCCAGCAAACACATATGTCAAAACTCAAAGGTCACGCATGACAACACTAAAGGAAGTCATCCCTATGTTAAAACGGGGGGATTTCATGACAACATTGGACATGAAAGATGCATACTTACATATTTCAATGTTGCCGGCGCACAGAAAATACCTATGCTTCAAAATCGCAAGCGATCATTACCTATTCAAAGTACTCCCCTTCGACATTTCATCAGCACCAAGGGTGTTCACAAAAGTATTAGCAGTAGTAGCAGCGCATCTATGCAGAGACTCAATCTGTGTACCCTTATCTGGATGACTGGCTTATAATAGGGAAAACGCCACAAATATGAAAACACAACATCCAAAGAACAATTAATCTGTTGTTCAAATTAGGGTTCTCCATAAACGAGAACAAATCATGTCTCGTTCCCAGCCAAGTAAAACAATTCCTGGGAGCAATTATAAAGACTCAATAGGAGCTAGTCTTCCCCTCAAACGAGAGAGTACAAAACATATTCTTTCAAGTACCTCACTACATAGCAAGTCGCCAGATAACTGTGAGCAAGGCAATGCACCATACCTTGTTCTACACGCACGGCTGTGCACCCAATGCAAGAGTGGCTAGCGAAACAATGGTCTCAGACAAGTGGTCATTGGGACAATCTAGTGGTTGTTTCACTAACTTTAGTACAAACTCTACTCTGGGGGACAAAAGACAAAATGTTAAAAGGGAAACCTTTTCGCAACCCACCAGTACAAGCCATGCTTGCAACAGACGCCTCACTCTCAGGATGGGGAGCTCATTATCTACATCATATTGCACTCAGCGTGTGGACACAAACAACAGCAATAAAACACATAAACCTACTAGAACTGCTAGCAGTCCTCAAGGCACTACAAGCTTTTCAACAACACCTAGTTGGACAAACAGTGCTAGTCCTCACAGACGGTATCACTGCCATGTTTTATCTAACCCAACCGTGAGGGACACAAACTACAAGTCTGTCCAAGTTATCCCAAAAGATTTTGAAGTGGTCACTCAAATGAAACATATTCCCAGTGTCACAACATGTTTCAGGGGAACACAGTGCACTAGCAGACACACTGAGCAGATGTCTACAACTACCCGCAGAAAACGAGTGGAAAATATGCAAAGATATTTTACACAATATCTTCACCCAATGGGGACATCCACCTCTAGACTTGTTTGCAAACAAAGCAGAATGCACAATGCCCAGATTTTGCATCCAGGTTTCCCCAACCAGGATGTAAGAGGGAACACCCCATGGATGAGTTGGTCAGGGAAATTTGCTTACGCTTTTCCATCAACACCACTCCTGAACATGATAGTGCACAAAATGCACCAGGAACAAGTCACACTATTCCTGATTGCTTTAATGTGGGCATGACAAACTTGGTTTCCACACCTACTCAAACTAGCAATGTGCAAATCAATCAACTTTCTGTGCCCGTTCAACATGCTGTCCCAATACAAGGGGACAACATTCCATACCATACCCTCCAACTATGAACTTGTGTGAGAAGTACTGAGATGAGGAAGAGGCAACTGAGAGTAACAGACAACAGTTACTCTCACCACTTTGGTACTGGGAGGAAGATGATGATGTTGAGAGGTGTGGCACATCCTTGTAATTAGAGCCAGGCAGCACTTAATGAAAAACACCTGCAGCCCTTAACCGCACCAAAGGTGTCTAAGAGGTAGAGTGCTGTAGCATTAGGAAGAAGCCGGGAAAGAGGAAGACGCAGCAGAAGTAGCCGTGAGGGAGTTAGAGAGGCTGAGACCCTGGAACGCCAACCAACATCCTGGGAGTCCTGCTGGAGTGACGGTGCAAGACGGAGGTCCCATGGAAGGAAAGTCGGGCAGCAGGCTCTGTCGAAGAGCGAAAACAACGCTGCGCACCAGAGCCGGAGTGGGCTGATTGAAGCGCCCGGCGACTAGACTTTTCCGCAATGTGGGGAGAAGCCGTTACGAGGAGCTGCAGAGTCTGGGTAAGTGTCTGGGACACTTAAAGATACCAGGGCACTCTGAAAGACTGTACATGTAGTAGCAGTCCACCAAGTAAAGAAGCAACATTGTCTTTATTGAATACCGGAATGAATGAAAGCAACAAAGTTGCATCCATTGAATACCGAAGTGAATGGAATCAAGCAAAGTTGCTTTTATTGAATACCGAACTGAATGAAGGAAGCATAGTTGTGTTTATTTATTACCAAATTAAAAGAAACAAGCAAAGTGGTGTTTTTTAAATATCGAATTGAATGAAACAAGCAAAGCAGCATTTTTGGAATAAATTAAATGGACTAAGCAAAGATGCATTTATTGAACACTGAATGAGAGGAAATAAGCTAAAAGGTATATGTTGAATATTGAACTGAATTAAATAAGCAAAACCTGTACCTGTAGAGAACTAAAGTGAAAGGAAACAACAAACCTGTTAAACTCTTGCACAATGAACTGAGAGCCAATATAAAGTTAAGGCGAATGAAAGATCCTGAATGCAAAGTTGAAGTCTGGGTTGAGAAACCACTGATGTGAAAGTCAAGGAACTGCATTTGAGAAACGACTTGTTTGACTGAATATTGAACTACTCCAGGAGATCTTGAAGTTCCTGGTTGCATGACCTGTAATGGGTGGACTGCCTGGTCTAAAAGTGTGCCAAGACCAGAGAACTACTATTCATTGAAGCAAGAGCTGGTGAAAGTGAATGCCAGGTTCCTGGTTGCGTGACCTGTATTGGGTGGACCTTGTGGTCCAAAACTGTGCCAAGACCAGAGAACCCCTGTATACTAACAAGCAAGTTTGCTGTTGTGAAAGAAAGAAACCAACCATTGATGTATACCAGACTTTGGGAATGGAACCCTAAGTTGTAAAGAACTGTTGAAATACGAATCCAAAGCTTCAAGATACTTTTTGTGTTATCTTGTTGTATTGATATATTGAACTGAACCCTGAGATATGTTGCCTTGAAATTGTATTATACGTGGGGAAGGGCATCTTGACCTTTACAAAAGAGTGTAACTTTATTGCTTCAAGTCCAAAAGAAGGTAAACTGAACATTGTGATGAACCTATTGACATTTGGGTAATAGAAGCTGAAGAGTAAACCCTAGCTGGAGGTAGCAGAGAACTTTACTTTAGGAACACTGTTTAGTATATGGTTGGCATCCCAACACATTGTTTTAGTTGTGAGTGCAAATATAGGTTTTGGACATATTGACAGACGCTCCTTAGTTTCTTTTGGTAGGGAAATCCCACCTTAGCATAGGGCAAGTTAGGCCTTACTCCATCCTGACATTTTCATTAATAAAAGCTTTTTGTTGTATATTGATTTTGTTGTCTGTGTCTCGTTCCATGATGCAAATTTCACACTTGTCCGCTCGGCTCCTGAAGTCATGGAGTTTGGGTACTTACATCTTCCACATAGGTTTATGGATATCCTTAAAGAGGCACGACAGCCTAACACTAAACACTGTTATTTTAACAAGTGGAAATGATTTGTCATTTGGGGTAGATCAGGCAACATAAATCCAATTAACTGCTCACCATCACACATACTTCACTATATGCTTTACCTACTATACTCCGGTTTAGTATTTAATTCTTTTAACATACACTTAGCATTTCTGTCTGCTTATACTACTTCTCAAAACAAAATATCATGGTGGAAAATAACAGTTATCAAAGCATTCATGAAAGGAGTAAAAAGACTATACCCTTCCATTTCAAAACCACCACCAGGTTGAGACTTAAATGGTGTTCTCACAAAACTCATGGGTCCACCCTTTGAACCTATACACAAAGCCTTTAACTTACAAAACTGACTTGCTCGTTGCTATCCCTTCAATAAGACGAGTCGGTAAACTGCAAGCACTTTCAGTACAAGACCCGTTTGTTATCATCCCCAAAGACAAGAACACATCCTAGGTTTTCACCAAAATTCACTTAAAAGTTCCACGGTTCCACGTTAATCTATTGAACGTCCTACTTTGTTAAAAAATCCTTCAAATTCAGCAGAAAAAAGCCTCCATACCCTAGATTGAAGGAGGGTGATCTTGTACTACATAAACAAAACTAAAACGCTAAGAAAAACTGATCAACTCGTGTTTCCATAGCAGTTGGTAGGGAAGGAGATCGTATTTCTAAAAACGCCATCTCCAGATGGATAGTGAAATGGCTCCAACTTTGCTGCTCACTGTAAAAAAAATACTTTAAAGGTCACTCTACACGAGGCACAGTAGCTACTTTAGCATTTATTGCATTGTTTCTTCAGATGCAATTTGCAAAGCTGCTACTTGCAGTTCCATTCATACTTTTACTCCGCATCACTGCCTAGACACATACTCTAAAGCAGATTTACCGGTGGGACAAGAGCTATTAACACATCTATTTGCTGCTCTACCTTCACACAACCCAACCCACCTCCTTCTCCAGGTACTGCATGCTAATCTATGCATAGAATCTGATCTAAGCAGAATCACAAGCCTCAGAAGGGATACATTACTCAATCATATTTCTGATGCTTGTATCTGCTTAGATTCACATGCGCCCCCCCCCCACACTCCTTCCTCCCCTCCTGGAGTTTGAAGGTACGTACTTGTTTTCTATCTTTACCTTTGTGAGGCAGGCATGGTATCACAAGTAAGGACACTGGCACAAAGGTACAAGTTTCAACAACTTTATTAAGTTTGACTGGCGTTGGAGACTTCCTAGCTGGCCCTAATTCTATAATGGGAGTAGTCTCGACCATCAAAGTAAAAACAAAATGGTCCAAGTCAGTCAGTCTAACGAAATAAAAGTCTGTGTCAGAAACCTATACTTGCCCTCACGTTTCACAATAACTGAGTGTGGGAAAATGTATGTCAGAATGGCAATGAAAGTGTATCACCACTCCCTTCCCCAAGTTCAGTTCAATGCAGTTCTTACAAAGTTCCTTCAAGGTGGGTAGTATGCACAGTTCAAAGATTTCCCATAAATCTGTTAGGCTTCCCTCACCTATTTCAATGTCAGTTCAATATGCATCACAGTTCTCTTCAATTGATTCTTTCGGGCTTTCCTCACCCGGCTTCACAATTCTCAAACAAACAGATATTCGCAAAGTTCCTTCTTAGTTACTTTCACGGGGTGCTCTTGCCTGTCTTCAAACACTTAAACATGGCTGACTTTCCAACTGAACAGCTCCTCTTCACAGAGCTTGGGGAAAACTCCCTTCCCCCAACCTTTGTTCTTCTCTTTCACAATGTTCACCTGTCAGAGAACTTCACAAACCGCGTGGTATTATCACCCCCATGCATGACCATTCCGACAGCAGGGTCCTTATTATTATCGCCTTGTCAGAGACTTTTGCAACCACACAGTATTCTCACCCCTGTGCATGACCACTCTAACAACAGGGTTGGTTTCTTAATGTCTCTGACTCTTGCACTTGGTTTTGCAGAACGGGCCCTCGGCCACTTTGTTCCTTATTTCACAAAAGTATATAGTTCATTAGGACAGGCCCACAGCCCCTCTGTTCCTCGTTTCACAAAATATCAATCCACTTTCACATTAGCCTTTTGGGATCTCTGCACGCTCTTTTTCCATAGTGCCCTTTCCTTTAATGACTCAACACATTATGCTTTCATTATTCACTGTTCTGTTATCTTTCAAGAAGCGTTTAACAACGTGCCTTCTCACACGGCACTGCTCCGTTACTTTGTTTCTCATCGGCTCCCTCGCCGGCTAAATACATTCAAGCTTTCAGTTCAATGTCTTTATCGTTCAACGCATAGCCTTCCATGTAACACTATACCTTTATACAATCACACGTATCACAAACCGGGCTCTCCCTTTCTTTGAACTCCCCGGCTGTGATTGCTTTTGCGCGTCCTTCTATTTTCACCTCGTCGAGGCCAGGGCCTTGCCCACCTGTCCCGGGGAGGAAACAAGCAGCTTGCTGGCACATGGCCGAAAGGGATTAGCCAACCCCTCAGCCTTCTTCTCTGAACTCTCCTGGCTCCTTGGAGACATAGCTCCCTCACCACGCTATCTCCTTCCTCAACTTGCAGCCTTTTAGCGTTTCTGCATCCCGTTCTCCCTGGCCTGCTTCTCGGCAGCGCTCGCTCAGCTGCTCTTCCATCTCAACACCCACCTTGCCTTACTTCTTGGCCCCTGTCTCGCTCCCCGTGTCTTTCTTTGCTCCACCTTTTATAGTTTTGAAAACTGTACATGAGTTTCAGGTGTGTGTGATTGTGACCGAGTGCCTGACCCTGTCTGACCTTTTTAGTGGGACAAGGCCAGTAAATGTTACTAGTGGTAATCTTCCTAATCTCAGTCTTCCTCTTCCTTGTGTCAGTAGTTGGGCTGATAAGGAAAGGAGTTATGGGACTTGTAGTATCCCATAAAGGTAGAGGGAATAATAAGGGGTAAATAACTGTCAAGACATGGGGGATACCATGTCTCACCTTCCGGTGTCTCTTCCCCATTATCAGAGGACCCCTACTGTAAAGACTGGGGGGGGGAATCTGTACTTCTGAACCCTATACGGTAGGGTAAAGGCACAGAACAACCGTAGCAAGGCTCTCAATTTGGTAGCTATGGCCTAGTAGCCAGGATGAAGCTTTCAGGTGGTGATGCAGGCAGGTTCTTAAGTACAGTGTTTCCCTAAAGCCCCCACAAAGGAATAGCTACTGTGAGAAACCTGAATGTGTCTCCCTAGCTAGTCCCCAGGGAATCTATCATCCAGGTGGCCAGGACATAGCCACTGCTATTGAATCCAGTTCCTGGGGGTGGACCAGTGAGGGAGGATCACCTGGATGGGGTGTCCTCAGGGAGTGGAAGTGGGAAACCGACGGGTGAGACGCGGTATCCCCCTTCTTCGAACGCCTTTTCCCCATCCTACCATATAGGATATTCCAAAACACTGCCCCCCCCTTTTTCTGCATGAATACTTTTCGCACACCACAAAAGACAATGGACTAACACCAGAGCCATTTACCTGACATGTCCCAATACAAGGGTCAGGCAAAGTCAGGCAATTGTCAAAATCACACACACCTGACAGTCATTTCCCTTCCCCACAGGGGAAGGTGGCACACGAGAGCACAGACCTCACCACGACTCAGCTATCCAGTTACGGCATCTCAAGAGGAGGAGAAAGGTGTCGAGAACCGAAAGGCTGAGAAGGAGAGAAGCGACCTTGCCCTTTCCGACCCAAGCCTGTGGATCCTCTGTTGAATTAATCCTAAAACCGCAGTAGGAATCCTAATACCACGAAAAATAGCCAGCGTGTGTTGAAGCAGATGTCAACGGTCTTCGGGGCACTCCTCTGCTGATAACCAAGCCAAGGAGACACGCATGCCACTGTGGTACCGGCCTTGGCTCCAGAGACCAGAAAAGCCAAGCGGTTCATCACATCCGATGAGTAGAAGGGAAAGTTGATAATAAACCGAAGTAGCAAACAGATAATTGAAGAAAAGTATGAAGAACTGTTAATACGAGAGGGGAAAACCAGCTGTAGAGGAGTCCGGCACCACATGGGTGCACACTCAAGAAACTGTGGGCGATTCCACTATTGTTGAAACTACCGTTACGAAAATCCTCTGTACAGTTGAAAGTCTTTGACCGGCACAAAAGTGTAAAGCTAAGGGAAGTGAATCTTGCATCATAAAAAGTAGGAGAAATTGTGTGTAATTGGCAAGAGGGAACCCGACGGAGGGATGCCGATGGAAAGGGGCGAACTCCAAAGTCCCGAGGAACATTATGGTGACACGAGTGAACCCGGCAGAGGGAAGTCCAAAGTGAGCTGTTTAAAAAGACATTAAGATTTGTGAATACGAAAGGTGGAAATATCTTTGCATACAAGCCACGGTGAACCCAACGCAGGAAGGCTGATACTCAGGAAGAGTCTGAGCCCAGAAGAGGGGGACCCAGGAGTGAAGAACCATCACCCCATCGACGGGAATGTGATAGAGGAATCTTTTGAATACAAGCCAGAATGAATACGACGGGAGGAGGCTGAGATTCGAGAAGGGTCTGAACCCGGAAGAGGGGTATCTGGGGGTGAGGAAACACCACCTAAAGTGCAACCAGATATCGCTAAGAACTTTTGCAGATCTGAGCCTGGAAGAGGGGGATCTAGGGGTGAAAAGTCATCACCCAACATCCATTTAAAAAAGGAATTTGATTTTTTATTTTAAATACATCAGGTTCTCGAAGGTAAGAGACCTTAAAGAGAAAAGAGACTTGACCTTCGACAGTCCAGATAGCTCTGAACTGAGGACTGAACTATCATCTCGTTCTGGAAAAGCTCGACAGTGTGCTGTGCGCAGGAGTCCCACCTTATCCTGTGCTGAAAACGTGGGGGAATGGAGACCCCCCCGATTACTCCATCCTGACTTATCATTTGTGAACACTTCTTTTCTTTCTTGTGAATCCTATCCCACACTCTCTTGTATTTAGTAGTAAGGACGGGCAATAGGTTTCTTTAGTATAGGCCCTTTTATTTGACAAGACGCTAATAGGACGGCCTTATTTTTCATTTGATGGTCGTAGCTTTCTCCCATCTTAGCTTTAGGTCTAGATTAGGCGGTTTTCCAACCTGCATACAGTTTAATAAAAACCCTTGAACTTTGATCACTTGTGTCTGTCTACTGTTGCCACCATGAGTTCCTTACACCACACACTGTTAGGTGATAACACAGCGTCTTTATATTAAATAAGAGTTCAGTAATATATACACATATAAATAATAACACTTTGTACTTGGAATACTGATTCAAAGAATGGTAAATATATACACACTATGTGGTACCACACACTACTTACTGCACTAACTGCAGACCGTTTTAAATGGCAGGTGAATTCTTAAATAAGGTGTAACAAGCATAGAATAGGAAGAAAAGGCAGGTTAGTTATTAACAGTGGCAGAATGCTTTCTTTAGACTAGACAAGTGATTCTGAGTGAGGATCCCCCCCACCTGGGCAACCTGTAATAGAAAAGTTAGGGAGTAGCTTATGTTGTCTTTTACAGCCCAGTCCAATATTGTTCAATCGTTGTGCTTTCTTTTAAGAGGTTCTACCACCTCAAAGTACCTAAGAAGTCACAGAAGAACAGGATCCAAGACGAATCTGTGAACCCTGGATGACTTCTGAGGCTAGAAGATGCTCTTCATTGTCACAGTACCTTTGGCGCCTTGGCAGGCGAAGTGGCAGAGTATCTCGGCTTTGCTCGTCGATCCCCTCTGAGGATGGACCCTCTTTGGAAGAAGGAGCCACTGGGATGGCGAGTCCAAGAATAAAAAGGAACCAAAGTCGTTTGGAATGGGAGCAGTTTGGCTCTTCACAGTGCTCTCGTTTGGTCAATGATTTCTCCAACTGTAGAAGTCCTGTGAAGAAGAAACTTGCTGTGGTCTCCTTAAAGGCTTGGTGGATGGAGATAAGACCCATGGGACCCTTCAATGACTTCTGGCGGCAATGGGTGCATAGGTCACTTTTGGTTTCGGAATAACGCGGTTTTCCGACTTTCGGTTCTTCGGTACTGCAGCCGCAGCATGGACCTCTGGATGGCTTCTGGCGACCTGGACTCGACCACTGGAGTGGACCTCAGACCCTCGTCAAGTCTGGATGTCTTTTGTTAGCTTCTGGTGGTGGGAAACACACCGGCGGACCTTCCACCGCACCCAACAACTCTGGGCTCTATCCGGCGGGAAAAAGTGGTCAGTGGCGACTGCAAGGATGTCCTTTCAAATATTCTTGGGCAATTTGGAACTTTCACAGCTCTGGGTTTCCAGCAGCACTATGCCAGGCTAACCCCTCTTCTGGGCGATAGAGAGCAACGGCTTCCAGCGGTCACGAAACGCACCTCCGGACCTTGGGCGACACCAATGGACTTATCTGTCTCGATGTCCGGTACTCCTCTTCTGGACTTCAAAGACCCCTTCTCCGGATGGCAGGCACACAGGACTGGCTTCCAGGGTACTTCGATGAAGAGTAGCAGCTTTGCACGATGGTCCCTTGTAGCTCAGGGAGATGTCTCATTTGCAGGAACTCTCTGGATCAGTCCTTGGGAGACACAACAGCTTTCGGATTGTTGAAGAAATGCAGCAGCAAACTTCTGTTCCAGCTGGGCTTCAAGGAGCAGCTTCTTCTTGCTAAGCTTCGACTTCAGCTACTGAGCAAATTGGTAAGTGAGAGGTCCCCAGAAATATACATCTGTCCCTCATTCATTCTGCCTGAGCCAGGTTCAGTCAGCCAATCACTCAGTAGGGCATTCATGCAGGCAGGTAGCCAATCGGGCTCACAGGCATTCAGGCAATTCACTCTACCCAAACACCTACGACAAAGGAATGTGGATTGGGGCAAGTACCCAGCCTTTCTGCACACTACACTGCATTATGTCAATTTCAGGCAGGGCTGTCTCATTCATTGTGTCGCACACACAGAAACCAGACCCCCGCATCAGAGAATGTGAGTTCACTTCAGACTCCATTCACACAGGTCCCACCCCCAGGGTGTAGCCACAACACACAACACCTGGGAAGTCTCCAGTCAGTCTGACAGGAGGCAGCCCCAGAGCCATATATGGTATTCCCACCCAACAGCCATTCAGGAGGAAGGGACAGAGTCTGAGTCCACTGATTACTATGGCAGGGCCTGGTTATTCCAAAATGGAGGATATTCAGAGCCACTGTCAAGTCAGCATGTAGCTGCCACCAGCCCATACCCTGCTCTGTGGGCAACAAACAGGTGCCCAAAAACACACATAAGGGGTACAAGGGTGTACCCCCACAGATGGGTGCCATAAGGGTATCCCATAGGTGATGTTCACCAAAAGACAAGAATTAAGAGCTGCACTGCCAGAGGTCCAGACGGGACCTCAGTGGCAGAAAACATAGAGAAAACACACACAGAAGTGGTACAAATAGGACAGGAGGCCCTGTCCCTCCATAAGGCATTTCCAGCATCACACCTACCCAGGTGATCCTCCCTCACTTGCTCACGCCCAGGGTCGGGATCCAATAGCGATGGCCATTTCCTTGCTACCTGAAAAAGGAATCCCAGGGGACTGAGTCATGAAACACCTTCAGGTTTTTCGCATCTTTCTGTTTTATCTTTCTTGTACTTAGGCAAACACTTCATGCACCCTCATGTCAGAAACGAAACAATCTGAGGGACCTCAGCGCGTGAAGGACCATGGGTACAGTAGGGATATTATTGCAAACACGCCCTGTCGATGTCCCTTTTTGAGTTTCGAAAACAATGTAATACTCTGCGACTACCTAGATGTCAGCCTATGCATATCATGTGAATCTAAGCAGATACAAGCATCAGAAATATGATTACGGTGAGTAATGTATGCTATACATTCTCGGGCTTATGAATGTGCTTAGATTTACATGCTCTGTATAGCCTGCCATCTAGTGATTGGTTCAGAGTATTACATATTTTTCAAATTAGAAAGAATGGGCATCGACAGGGGTGTTCCTGTCGCACTATCCCTATCCTACGTGTACAGGGACTCACAATCCCTCACAAATGTCCTTTTTTTTCCTGCCATCGGTTGACGTCAACTTAAAGATGGAGAGAACTTTTCAACCCATTTTATTATTTGTTTTATTTTAACAAACATTTTTGTTTGGCTCTTTAAATTATAACAATTGCAACCTAAACAACTTACAGCAAGACAATGATCGGCATCATAATTCAATCGCCTAGTATCTATTTTTTGTTCCCCCTTACTGCCACCCTTTGCCGACAGTTCCTTCGTAGTTTCTCATCTCTGCTTGTGTCTATTAGAGGTCCACCTTTCGGTCTTCATCCGTGAGTATCTGTGATTACATCTGGCTTTTCTTTTCATTCCCACCTGTCCCAAATATCTTCGAATTTGCCCTGGCATCCTTTACTCTTATAGACTAGTTGATCCCATCGCTTGATGGTGTCCATTCTGGATCGCCACTTGGTTAAATTCCGAGGATCAGGCTTCATCAAATTCACGTCTATAGCTCTCTTTGCTTTAATGAACACAATGCTTTGGAGCATTTTAGGGCGTCTCTGTAATTCAATGTTTTTTCCATAGCCCCAGTAATGCACTACTAGGCTCTTACGTCATAGCCGTCTCTTGGACACCCTCCATTTCCTTTGTTATTCTTGCCCAGAACCTCTATATTTTTGGCAGGCCCACAACATGTGGAAGAATGATCCTCTTCCTATGGTGCATTTGGAGAATGCATTATCCCCTCCAGTGGCAGGGCAGGGGAGGTGGCCACCCCCTGTTGCTCGCCCCTGGTGCCCAGTGCACCCCCCCAGCCTCCCGCTGGTGCCCTATTATCCACCCTCTCTGGCACCAAAAGCTGCCTCCGCTACTCATCCCCCCTCCTCTGCCCATTCTTTTCAGCCTGCCCTTGGAGTTATAGACTCTATGAAGGTATTTCAGTTGTACTCATTTTAAATTTGCCGCTATGGTGTCTTCTCTGGGGTGTTGTAAGGCATCCTTCTAGTCCTCGTTGTCCATTTCCTCCAAATCTTTCACATCTTTGTCTCAAATTAACCAGCTGTCCATGGAGTGGCATGTTAATGTCTTGTAGAGGGTTGAAATCTGTTTTTACTTAATTTCCCGGTCTAGTATGTTTTTCTGCAGTGGGGAAACCTGTGGGAACTTCCCATTTCCCCCAATATATGGACCCTGGGCATGTTGTAGTGGTAAGTATTTATAGTGGTCCTTTCTATCAAAACCCCGCTCTTGCCTTAACTCTTGGACTGATTTATTGAGGGCCTGTAGCACGTCTCCCACTTTTTTTATTCCTCTATTTTTCCAGCCCCCACCCCCTTCAGGTGCTGTAGTCCCTTTATTAGACCTTTCCCCCAGCGCAGGGCTGAAAGCACTAATCGCTTATCCCACGTATCTTTGAGTCTGACACCATGCGGCCCCGGCTGCCTTTTTAATTGGTGGAATCTGTAGTTGCAGTGAGCATTGATATGAGTTTTTCCACATCCATTCTTCACTAACAGTTGTGGTTCCGTATCAATGAAGGCGTGCCTGCCCTTGAGGTATATCCACCCATTCGCTATGGCAAGCTGAGAGGCCCAATAATATAATTTTAAGTTCGGAAGCCCATTTCCACCTTCCCATTGGGAGTTATATATTGTCTCAATTCTTATCCTGGGTGTCTTATTTTGCCAGAGGAACTCCCGCAAAATTGTATTCACCCAGTCAAATTCACTAGCCTTTATCCTCCTTGAGGTGTATTGAATTATATACAAGAGCCAGGGAATTGTTACCATCTTGTACAATCCGGCCCTTCCCAGTAGGGAATGTGGTAGCTTTCGCCAATGCTTGGTGTCGGCCTCAAAGCATCTGATAGCAGTGACAAACTTTAGGTCACTGAAGAGGGTTCGTCCATTTTGATGAACACCCCTGAATATGAGAATTCTGCCTCAACTGTTTATAACCAACTGTTTATAACGGTTGGAATGATCTCCCGCATGCGATTGGATAATATACAGATTTTTCCAAATGTATCTTGAGGCCCGTATACTTTCCAAAGTATCCTAGAATATTCATAGTCCTGGGTACAGAGACTACCAGGTTCATAACATATAGTAGAATATCATCAGTGTAGCGTGATATTCTCTATTCGTTTCCCTCTGGCCATTTAAATCCCTCTTTGGTCTGATCCCAGTGGAACCATTCTGCTAGCGGCTTGAGTGCTATTGCAAATAGCACGGGTGACAATGGGCACCCCCTGTCTAGTACCCCTTTCTAATGCAAAGCTGTCTGAGAGGGTACCATTCACTTTGACCCTTGCTGTGGGTTTATTGTACATGTGTTTTAACCAACTAATATCCTCCCCAAATCCTGCAAATATGTATTTCCATGCCATTAAACGTTTTCTGTGCGTCCAATAATAAGATATCAAGCAGTTGTATTCTTTTGGCCGTGCGCAATATTAAATGGATCCTTCTAATATTCATCCTCTAGGACCTACTTGGTATGAATCCACATTAGTCCTCCCTTATTATTTCAGTTATTATTTGCTGTAGTCCATTTGCAGGAACCGTAGCCAGGATGTTGGTCTCTGTATTAGTGAGGGATATAGGTCTGTTAGACCCACACTGATCCGTCAGTTTTCCTTCCTTTGGGATTACCACAATTGTTGATTCCCTGAGAACAGTTGGAAAGATCCCCTTTTACGGACTCCTGTAGCATCTCTTGCATGGCTTCCACTGATTCCCCCTTCAGTCTTATCCACAGCTCCAGTGGGAGCCCATTTGGTCCTGCTGTTTTTTCCCCTCCCCAGTTGTCAGTGCTGTCTTGAGCTCCTCTATCGCTAATTCCCCTTCCAGGGTGTCCCGTTGTCTATCCTTGAGTCGGGTGATGGGGACGTTATCCAGGAGCCCCTGAATCCATGTATGCTGTATCCAACTGTGTCTTATGCAGGTGCTCATAGAGTGAGACGAAGGCCTGTGCTATCTCACGTGGCTCCTGTATTCTGTCCTCATTCTCCTCTGTTATTATCTCATTCACCATCTGGCCCCTTTGCTCTTTTTGCATTAACAACGCTTGCAATTTTCCAGTTTTGTTGCCCAACTCATAAATGCGTCCCCCCCCCTTATGCTATTGGCCCATTTTTGATGCAAGATCGGAAGGTTTAAGGCCGAAGGAGAGTGTCCACTATCCTTATTTGCCAGCTTTTGTGGTTTATCACCACTTCCTCAAGCAGGGATGGAATGAAGACTTTGAAAAACATCATATTTTAAATTGCCTCTCCTGAAAATACCCCATTATCCATGCCTTCTGTGTACCTGATGTGTAGTTTAATCAGAGGCATGCATTAGCTGTTGAACTGCCCCACACATCACTGTCTTCAAGGTAACGGTACTGTATCAAGTGGGGTGGGGGGGTCAGTGTAACTGAAGAGAAGGGAAAGGAAAAAAAACACAGGCCACCCTGTTATAGTGCTCTCACGAAGGCAGGATGGGATGGGTTAGTGTCACTCATAGTAGGTGTAGTCGAGTTGATATGTGGTATGCCAGACTGGACCCTTTGCGAGATCAGTTGTGGCACAACCACCCACATATCTGGCGTGTGCCTTTTAGAAGGCCAAAAAAGGGGAGAGAGACAACCAGTTATGGGCTTGGCCTTTCACTTGTGAAACCCGGTGTGGTGGACAAAATCGAACCTCTAAAGGGAAGGCCATTCAGGCAACTGTCAGTACAAATAACGCTATAGATGCGTCATTGCTGGGATGGGGGCGCTCGCTGTCAAGAACTCCAGGCCAAGGAGCATGATCAAACAAGGACGCAGAAAAACATATAAATGTGTTGGACCGTCTTGACATTAAAATGGCACTATTATCCTTTAAAACAAGAATAATCAACAGCATGATAGTCGACACCACCTCAGTGTCATACATAAACAAGCAAGGGGAAGCACTCTTTAGTATTATCCCTCATAGCGCAGGACATATGGAAATAGTGTATCAGGAAAGGAGTTTACATCCAAGCACAACATGCTCCCAAGGAGAAGAACAGTTTAGCGGACAATATCAGCAGAGTGCTGCAACAAAATCACAATATGGGAAATCGGAACAAACACACTCAAACAGATTTCTTTTGAAATGGGGACATCTTTCAGTGGATCTTTTTGCAACAGCCCAGAATGCGAAATGCCCCCACTTTGCATACAGGTACCCATAGGGTCATTAGGAAACGCACTATGGGTGATCTGGCCAGGGACATTTGCTTGCATTTTTCTCTCCAAGCCACTGCTATGCAAAATTGTCCACAAGCTACTATACAACAAACTTACTCTGATACTTATAACCCCAATGTGGGTACAACAAACATGGCACCCGCATATCTTGAGGCTGCCAACTCAAACACCAATCAAGATGCAAGTCAAACAACTTACTAACACAACAACTGAGCCAATTGACACATCCATGCCCTCAAACTTTGCAGTTTGGCTCCTGAAATCAGAGTTTGGCTATTTAAAGCTCCCAGAAAGATGTGCAGAGATTCTAAGGGAGGCCAGAGAACCCAACCCAAGACAGTGCTACTTCAAAAAGTGGAAACCGTTTTGCAATTTTGGTGTAAGAGAAGAGTTAACCCCTTAATTGCACACACACAGATATTGTAATATATCTATTAGACTCATTTGACACCGGGCTGATCTTTAACTCAAGTACATCCATCAGCGCTGGCAGCCAATACTACATCACAACAAAAAATGTCATGGCGGAGGGGTATCCGTGATTAAAGCATTCATGGAAGGAGTTAAACGCATAACCCCCCCCCCCCCTATAGCACACTGCCCTCTGGGGGTGGGATCTCAATACAGTTCTACAAAGGCTCATGGAAGCTTTTTTTTTTTTTTTTTTTTCGATTCTTGTTCAGGGAACCCTGAAAAATTTATCGAATGCTTTCATCCTTCGTTAATTGGTCTAAAGCTTCGTTTTAACTATGTAATCTTGCTTCCCGGGTAAGAAGAGCTTTAGAGTTTCCTGAAAATGTGAATGTAAGTGGGGAGAAGCCGTCAAGACTCTGCAACTGTCACCGTTGGCTGAGCCCTATTGGGTACTTCTGTGGGAGAGGGAGTGCTATTTCCCAACTGTTTGAAAGTTGCCTCAATTATGTTCACCATAGCCACCGACCACGTAGTGGATTCCCCTGATATCAATCTGTTCCACAGCTCGTTTTCTTCGAACATCCATGGCTATTAATTATTAAGTGCTTTAGAGTTTCTTTCGTTGCCGGCTTTTTGCATAATCAGCATTTCATCTTGTTTGAGGCGGATCTGATCGTGAGTATTTCTTGAGTCTGTAACAAATTTAGTCTTGCTTTTTTGCAGTACTTGATTGGAGATTTTACTTTACTAAAGGTCGGGGGGAGGTGGGTAAGGAGTTTATTTGTTGCCAGATCGAGTGTTCGTATCCAATCCGTCATTACTATTTTTTTCTTGATTCTGTCGGGATTTTCTTTGAGCTCTTTGGCTGAGCACGCTATTTCCAGCAGTTTATCTCTCCTTTTTTCTTTCCATTTTTCCAGGGCTGCACATTTGGCGTTGTCCATCTCGTCTTTGATAATGGAAAAGGCTGGCAGGGGCTCGTCCAAGATGGATATTCTGAAGAAATTCATGGCTGCTTGATCTACCATGGATTTGAGGGATACTAGGCCCAGCTCCCTTTTAATTGCCGCCATCGAGGTTGATTTAGGGACTTCCAAAACTGATTTCCAAATTAGGCCTTCTAGTTTAGTCCAAATGTTAGTTGGAATTGAGAGCGAGTCTTCCATTCCATAGATCAATGCGGGGGTGACTTTGCCCTTGTAGAAGTTTATCGCGGGTGTCAAGGAGAATTTGCTGAACTTTTTATCGACCAGGCGCATTTGCGCTGTTAACCTTTTAGCTTTGTCCCATAGGGTCCGTTGCATTGCCAGGGATGTGTTTGTGCTATCCAAGTCAACTCCCAGGTATCTGATCGATTTAACTGATTCCATTTTTTCATTTTCCAGGAACCATACTGGTTGCTTCGATTTCTTTTTATTTTTTTTTATTTTTTTTTGTTCGGCGCTTTCTCAATGGTCAAGACTTTGGTTTTGTTTTTGTTGATGACAAGGTAGTTTTGGCCGATATATTTAGCCACGTTATTTAGTTTACGCTGGAGGCCAATTGTAGTCTGGTCGATTAGGATAATATCGGCAGCATATAACAGTCTTGGTATGGTTGTTTTCCTAGTTTTGGCGGAAAGCACCTGATTTCGGTTTCAGAGTGTTGGAAGTCACTTAGGAACGAGGTGAAAAGGGTTGGTGCTAGGGGGCACCCTTGTTTGACCCCACGTGCAATCTTGATCTCTTCAGACAAGGTTCCTTCTTGGCTAAGTTTAACTCTTACGGTGTTACCCGCGTGAAGTGCTTTAATCGGATCCAGAACTGGTTGGGGGCAATTCCAAGCCTGTAGTTTAGCCCACAATGAGTTGCGATCGATTTTGTCAAAAGCCTTGGATAGGTCGATGAAGGCTAAGTGGATCTTTGGAGCCCCTTCCTTTACCTTGGCCGCTAAGATGTTGATGATCATGATATTTACCGCGGTGGATCCTTTTTTTTTTTGAAAACCCGTTTGGAGGTTATCTCTGAATAGGGCACTTTTTTCCCACACTCGGAAGTGATCCAAGAGCAGGGACGCGTAAAGTTTGCCAGTGACGTCTAGTAAGGCGATAGGCCTGTAGTTCGCCGGGTCTTTGCGACAGCCCTTTTTGTATACTGGGACGATTACGGCTTTCAGCCACAACAAAAAATGTCATGGCGGAAGGGTATCCGTGATTAAAGCATTCATGGAAGGAGTTAAACGCATCACCCTCCCCCCCCCCCGTATAGCACACCCTCCCTCTGGGGGTGGGATCTCAATACAGTTCTACAAAGGCTCATCGAAGCTTTTTTCAATCCCAAGCATAAAGCTTCCTCAAAAACTCACTTATAAGGTAGCTTTTGTAATGGTGGTAACATTTATTTGAAGAGTAAGCAAATTACAGGCACTCTAGGTTACAGAGTATTTTATATCCATTCATTAACAGTTTCCGAAGAACACATCCACCATTTTCACCAAAATATATCCCAAAATGTCATGTCCACCAATCCATCAAACTACCTTGCTTCTTCCCCAACCCTCAGAGTAGAGGAACAAGTCTTACATACACTTGATGTATGTAGAGTTGTAATGTTCTACCTTAACGAAATATATAAGGAAACTAATCTGATTCTTTGTTTCATTCACAGCAGGCTGATGGGGGGGACCCTGTAACTAAGGCCACTATCTCAAGATGGATTGTCAAATGTATCCACTTGTGCTATTCATTCGCACATAAAACCTTACCATTTACACCTAGAGCTCACGCAGCACCTGAACAACGTCAGCTTTTATTGCAAATTTTCCTCTAGAGGAAAAAAGCAAGCCTGCAACCTGGATTTCAGTACACACATTTACACAACATTATTCTGTAGATACACAGGTAAGAGCGGATTCACAGGTGGGTCAAGCAATTCTTAACCATCTATTCTCATCCGATTTTATTTCTCACCCACCACTTGCTTCAGGTACTACTTGCTAATCTACGCATAGCATGTGAATCTTAGCAGATTCACAAGCCCAAGAAAATATTACTTACCCAGTAATATTCTGTCTGCGGCTTGTATCTGTTTAGAATCACATGCACCCACCCAACCTCTGCGAGAGGGAGAAGCAGAACTGTGGGCAGAGAGAGCCTCAGTCAGGTACAGACACAAAAATGTGTGCAGGGCAGGAAAACAGATGATGATTGTGGGTACCTGTACACGTCGGATGGTGATAGTGTGACAGAGAGGCCTCTGTCAAACCCCAATTTGAAAAATATGTAATACACTGATCCAACGATTAGATTTGATTCTACGCATATACAAGTCACAGAAAGAAGATTACTGGTTAAATATGTTATTATATATATATATATATATATATGTATCGGTGAACAGACTTTAGTTAAGAGAGAGTTAAGGTGATCGGATTTAAAGTAACAAAACCCTTGAATTTAGCAAATGTGGAAAGTGATGACCATCTTAACTCTGCGTCCACCCTGTAAATGTCCCCCATGATGTAATTGTTGATGTCACTGTAAATCCCTTCTGTTATTTTATGTACGTTTGCATGGGCGTTACAATGGGGACGTGCTGCGTTAAGATGGTCATCACTATCCACATCTGCTGAATTTCGAAGGTTTTGTTGTAGTTTCTTCAGGACCCACTAGCGATGGCATTTAGCCGTGGCCACTGTACATGTTGCAGCAATAGTTTTCTTCAGGGCCCGCTCGCCATAGCCTCTGTACATTTTGCACAAAAACGTGTATTTGGTGCCCACAAGCCATGGCCACTCTACATGTTAAACCAATATTGTTTCCCCAAAGACTCATTTCCCCCTGCCTAAAACATGTGATCACTGCAGGATTCAAATATTTTTTTTATCACTCAATATTCCTGCGATAATTTCCCAGAAATCGACTATGCCGTTCCAGTGCTATTCCCCAGATAATGCTTGAACATTAAATCTCTTCCTCAGTCACTCACCATGTACCTCATATCCTTTCTTGGTCCCCCCACTCTCCTTAATTGCTTTTTCCCCTCGCTGACCCTCTCCCATTACCTCCTATCACTCTTCGATTTGTGTGGCGCAGTTTCCTTTCCAAACATGTCTTAAGACCTTGCTGCGGTATTCCCCCGATAAGCCGAAATTGCTCTACCCGTAACTGGATAACCAGCCCACCCCCAACGCCACAACTTCACATGGCGTCCTCTTCCCCCTCCCCACCTCTAGCCTGATGCAATTGTATCCTTTTGCATCCTTCAAATATCATTTTGAGCACTCTTCATTTTCAGCTTCCCTGAGAATCGCCCGCATCGAGCAAAAAACAGGCTGCTTTTCGTTCCTCTAAAGTCTCTCTTCTGCAAAGCTCTCTGGGTAGATATAGAAATGTTTTTTGGGAGCAGGGGGCACCATTCTCTGTTGTAGAATATTAAAAAAAACTACTGGACCGGTTTACACCAAACTAGAAAAGAAAATTACTGCAACACTTTGTGCCCAATTGTTTTCTTATTTGTTTGAAATCCGACCAGTGTTTTCTGCACTACGGCTGTTAAATGAAAGGCACTTTTTCTCTACGGGAAAATGAATAGGAGTAGGCTGAAAACAGCATTTTTTCCCTTCACGTTCTCACCTTTTAACATGTATTACCCAAAAATTCGATTGGGGGGGGGGCTTGTTTTTACAAACTTTTCTGGGGGCTGGAGGATTGGGGGGATTTTCATCCAAATTCGTCCAGCGAGTCACAAGTTATTAGCAATAGAAATTTGGGAAAAGTCTAGGTATACAAGCTTCACCTTAACTATACGGCATTGGCCAGATAATTTCCTCAGTACCCCATGGACAATGAAAGACCACACTACTTGTATCTGTCCTTTTCGGCAAAGGGGTTTATAGGTATGACTAGGGCAAAAAGAATCTTGAACACGGCCCATCCCTGTCTTGTGCATTTTCCTAGTTTGAATTTGCGTGAAAGCTTCTCATTCACACTTAACCGTAGCCTGTAGGTCTTAATAAATGAGTTCCATCCAGCCCTTGCATTCTGAGCCAAACCCCATGCAATCCATTAGAGCAAAGATGTAGCTCCACTCCATTGAGTCAAATGCTTTTTGCGAATTCAACCTATGATTGCCCGCAGGGAATTCTCTCAGACATCTTTGGATGTTTAATCTTGTAGACTGCTCCACCGACAAACCCATTGTAATCTGGGTGCATCAACTCGGCAAGCAGTTTGCCAGTCCTTTGCCAATAATTTCTTTAGCTATTTAGAAATAGTATTAACCTACCACAGGCATTTATTAAGCAGCATTTCTGTTTTTAGAATTACTATGATCATAGCTTCCCTCCAGGAGACTCCTTTTATATTTATTTGCTATGGACGTATCACTCATGTGTCCTGTGACTGTCGTAACCGAGCCCACAAATCCCTATGAAACTCATTGGGCCCTGCCGTCCATCTCTTGTAATTGGCCCATCATCACGTTAAGCTCCCACTCAGCGATGTCTCCCTCTAGGACCATTCTTTGCATTTCAGGCAGTCTTGATCTGTACGTTTTTTTATAAATTCCTCAAATTCTGTGTTCCCACTAGTTGCAGTGATGCATATAGACTTTCATAATATTGGGTAAATAACTGAGTTTGGGACTTTACGAGTCCCCCCACTATTCAGTCATCATAACATGCCTGTTTTCTGCACCCCGGCTTGCAACTTAATCCAGTAATTTGCCTGCATTGACCCCTTCTTGTAGATTCTACATTGTAATCCCCAAATTTTAGTTTTCACACTGTCCGTGTTTATTACGCAGTGCTCCTCCTTAATCCTTCTCATTGTTCTCTGCGCTTCCCTTGTACCAGTCTCTAAAAGGACCCTTTCCAACCTTAAACATTTCTGTTCCAGATCTTCTATTCCCACCTATTTATTTCTTAGTCTCTCACAAATGTCATGTCATTACCACCAGTACTGTTTTGTATGCCTTCCAGCGCTTACTGTCTGTAAGGTGTGGTAATCTCATTTGAAATCGAAATCTCAAGTCGAAATTGGAATTCATGGAGAAGGAGCTGGCAGTAGCACATGGATGTCACGAATTCCTTCTGACCAGGAGTTTGTCATCGTCACCTAGGACCTCAGAAAGTCTAGCCTCATGAATGTGCATGAAAAGATGACGGATCTTACGTGTATCTCAAAAGTATTGCATGCACCCATACATTTCTGGAACCCCTCTTTCTATTGCTGTGTTGCCATGTCTTGTTCTCTATTGCTGACTGTTTTTGTTGAACCCTCTGTCTCGGTATACAGTGTTAATAATGAAAGATTCATAACGACAAACATTTTCAGTGAAACCCAAATAACGAAAGAAATGTCGACATTTTTAATAAAAGTATATGTGGGGGTTGGGGTAAGGGATAAAAAGTGTGGGGGAACTTGAGTAAAGCGGGGGAAATGGGGCTTTTAGGGGACACCCCTCAAATAGAAAAAAATAAAACATTAAAAATGTTTTAGTTATTTAAGTGTCACTAAAAAGGTTTGTCGTTATTTATTTCGCTTTAAACACATGGATCCCTCTCTCTCTTGCAATGTGGCTTTACTTGTCTTCACCTTTTACGATCTCTTTAAATTGCTTGCATGTCTTTTCTGTCAACTCTTCCGTCTTACTACCTCTCATTTAGTCGTTAGCTATTTTGCTGCTATTTCAAAAGTCTGCTACTACTGTTATTACCACATTTTTCTCTTCTGTCACTTTTTTCTGCAATATGACCTTGCTGACTCTTTCTCTCTGATGCACAATAAACCACAGTATGCAACAAATCTAACTTCCGCATGAGGTTCAACTAGTGTCTAGTAAATAGGACCACTCATATTTTACATGTCTTCTAGAGGTTTTTTATTGCACATTTTGTATGCAACTTCTCAGAGAAATAGTCAGATGGGCATATTTGTATTGCACCAGTTGGCTTGGCGAAAGTACCTCCTGCCAGCTGTTGATGTCAAGCTAACTAGGCCCTATCCAGGCGCGATCCCAGTAATTTCAAACCATGCAAAGTATTTCCATGTATCTGACTCAAGAGTTGCAACAACTTCCTTATCTTACAGGTGGAATGTATTAGGTCTCCAGGCCATTTGCAGCCTAGGGCTTTCCTTAGCGTTAGAGAATGAAAGGGATGGATGATTGGATAGTCCGCTTGCCATTTTCAGAAAAATGCAAAGTAAGAGATTTGTATAAAAATAACGTTCAGAAAACACAGAGTGAAACAGTGAAACTCTGGATAACAGCATGAATACTCTATGCTAAACATCTTGATAAAAATAGTTCATCAAAGGTGATTGAGTGGTCCTTCATCCTATGGATTGGTAATAGCTGTAATACAACCTAGCCATACTCCCACACATAGCCAACCTTCTCCATGCTCTGGTTATACATTTTACTGTGTGACTTACATCCCTTGTGCATTACATCCTTCTAGGCAGAATCAGTTGGGGCTCCGTAGATGCAAGCAATGTCTTCTCAATCCTCAAATGTATGGGTCGAAACCAAGGGCAAACCAGATACATGTTTGCTTGGCCTTAGAAACCAGATAGCAAAGTTCAAGATCCAGAGGTGCAAGGCTGCCTTTGAAGTGGGGCTGTCTCAAGACATACCATCCCATATCCTTGCCTTTTTGCCAGTCCAAACCAATTGTTTTTATATTACTTTAGAGGTTTATGTAGAACCATTATGACAATATCATTGGGACATTCAGTGAGGTTCTTCTCATTATTGATTGCGGATGTATAATCATTGCTCAAACTTTTCTACAGCCTCAACACAGCCTGCCCAAAATTCATGCGGATCAGAAAGTCCAAAAATCTACAAACCACAACCTGCCACGTATCTAGTAGAATGTTCCTATCATTGGGATCCCAATCTCTCACAGACATTGGCAGTTGACATTGTCGGCATTACCCCTACCCACTTATGAAGAGGCCTCAGATTCCAAAGAATTCCCCCACTTATGCCTTTACTCCAGCTGGGTATTGTTTAGGTGGTCAGACATAGGGCAGAATATCATCTGCATTCAGTGAGAGCTTATCCTGCAAGACTAGAAGCAGACCCTGCCTCTAACCTCTATCCCCAGGATATACAGTGGAAGGGAACACAGGCAACCTTGTTCTGCCGGTCTCTCTGTATAGAATTTGGGAGGTACCACCACATCACTGCATTATCGTGTAGTGAAGTAGGAGTATAGTATCTTGACAATGGAAGAGAAAAAAAATTCCCCCACTCTGCATATGACTTCAAGACGAAACAGCAATCCAATAGGCTAGAATGCATGTAATTTTTCTTCATACCTGATCCAACTAACTAGGTTTTCAAAGATTTTTTAGTGTGAGTGTAAACATTTGCCTCTCCAGATTACATGCCTATAATAACTTGGGCTGTTGGGCTGTATTCCCTTTCTTTTATTGCATACAAAGGAAATACTCCACCATTGTATTCCTCCGTGTGAAAATATGATGTACAGTGCTACTTATTTTTCAGTTTAGATTTGACTGCCCTTTTGAAAAATTCTGGGGTTGTACGTTGAAAGCTTATGCATTGTATTGTTTTTGCATTTTATTTTCAGTTAAACTAATGTGAGGTTTATGTTTAAAGGTGTATAGCCCAATAGCATGCATAAACCTGTGCTTGCGCGTATTTAACGAACAATTGTTATTTATTTAGTTTTTGTAGGCATTTCTACAGCACTGCATGTGTGGCCCCTTAGCACCAGAAGGGAAAGGGTATGCACATGCAGGGTTCGAAATTGAGGGGAGCTGGGAGCCATTTGGCTCCTGCTTGTAGTCTGGGGGAGCCTGGCTAGCTTGGCATCAACAGCTACCAGGAGCTACTATTGAGTTCCCAGGCTGCTTCATGCCTAACAAACACAACTTTGTTAATATAACTCTGTGTGTTTGGGATAAATACACCTTAGGAGACATTCATAGGGCATTTAAACTATAAGGGGTAAAAAATAGTGGACAAAATGATATGTTTGCATTTTATGAGGAAGTTAGATGTGTATAACTTTATGTACTAGCTAGCTCCTTGTTCCCCAGTGGTAGCTCTTTGTCACTTATTAATGCTGGATACCCAGAAGCAGCTGCTATTAGCTCCTGCTTATCCAATCTTAATTTCGATGTCTGCACATGGAAAGAGATGGATAAAATGCAGGTGATCGGCCAAAGGGAGCCTTTGAAGTGTACATCACAGCTGGTTTAAGCCTTAAAGTGGAAGGATTACACAGAGACAGTTCAGTGTGAGGTTGAAACTGGTCTAAGGCATGTTGTAGAACTGTCCACAGATGTGACATTTGCTTCTTGGTAATAATTTCTTCCAAAGCACAACAATTTTTGCAAAATCAAGTACATTTATTTACATGGGCCGCACAGCTGAACCCCCACTCCTCAAGCGCCCCTACCGACTGCTCTAAAAAGTTATCTTTCTGGTCTCACATCCTGATGGATCACTTAATACTGTGACGTTAATGTCTTGACATCAAGTTTGTCGAAACAGCAGAGTTCCATTTTCATTTAAAAGTTGTTTCCCTATTTAGGGGTTGCACATGTTTTACCTGGTCAAGGCTACAGCCCAAAAAATGAAATGAAATGTAATTTCCAGTGACATTTTTTCTATATTAATTACATATTTATTTGTGCCGAACAACATGACAATTTGTTTAGGTGTTATGGTCACTTAACATTCTGACGCATGCATAAGTGTTTGTGGAGGTTTTCTAATAGAAATAATTTTATAGAGAACAAGATTTGCCCATTGCTCCTAATGTTATGAAAAGAGGGCTTCCATCAAGTTAGGCCTGGAATAATTCCATCTTCGAACAATAACTGGCTGTCGCCTTTGGATCTGTATTATTCCTAGTTCAGTTTTCGCCTGATTTTACCCATTCATCAGAAAATGGTATTTCGATAAGAAGGGAAAAGGTGGCTTCGGTGTTACAATCCCCTGTTATACACACCAACATTGGTGTCCAGGGAAATACAGTTCCCCTCTCCTTTACCATCAGGCAGTGATTAACTTCTTTCACATTCTTTTAACATAACACATTGATGTGTTCTTATTTATTATGGTGTTGATGTTCATAGATATTTGCTTTTTGTTTTTACAGGTTTACAAAGTCATTGTCTCTGTTGGGAGGAGTGAATGGTTTGTCTTTAGGCGATATGCTGAATTTGACAAGCTGTACAACACGGTGAGTAAAATTGGTATTGAATGTCAGTACAAAATATATTTGGGGTTTTACATACTGGAATTCAAATTTGGTATTTGTAAGTTTCCTATAGCCAGTAGGAAATTTCCACTTTAATACCTGAATGTCTCACTACGCGGTTTCAGATTATATGGGGAAAGTCACACACTCCATGTGGATTGTATTCCATTTTTTTCTTTTTTATTAAAACCTTTTTTTAAATTAATGGTGCATTGGTAGGTTAGTGTTTTAATGAAAATACTGAATGCAGTGTATGATTTGTGATCCTCCTTGTGTTTGTATGTGTCTTGTAAAGCTCACTATCATCTAGAGGGGCACCACAGTACTGATTTGCATTAAAGTGAAAGTGTTTGCGAAGTTGAAGGCACTATCATGGCAGGAAGATAATTATTTAAACAAAAGAAAGGTCTTTAGCGGTTTCCTGAATAGCACAAATGAATTGTTTCCATAGATAATGTTGTAGGGCATTCCACGGAGTGGCTGCCTTTTACTTGAGGAAATTGGGTTTGGTTATAACATGCAATTTGTTGAGCTTCTGTGACTAATTCTAGATTTAATTTATAAGGTTACTAACAATTTGGAACATATAGCATTCTTTTTGGAGTTTAAACCTTGGGGCGAGTAGCCTTGTATGTAGAAAGAGCTTTTGCTGGAAAGGAGTTTAGTTTCCGATTTCTTTAACACCTTACATGTTAAGCATGAGGATTTGAATGCAATATGTTTATCCACTGGCAGTGTTGCGGATTGTCTATGTTCACCTGTTTATAGCTTGCCGCTCTAGACTGGGCTACATTAGCTGCTATCTGTTCCAGATTTTCACAGAGGTTGGATCTTTGAGACCTGCAACTCCTCTCAAGATGCGTTACATACCACCCCTATGAACGGGAACCAATTTAGGAGGAACAGACTTTGAATTCCAACATGAGTTGAGCCCTAATATGGGTTTGAATTATGAACCTGGGAAACTATCCAAAGACTTTTATGACCAGACTTTCATGGGGAAAAGAGAAACACTATGATTGATACCACTTCCCCTTGGTACTTGCAAACACCAGGAGAGAGACTGATATGCAACAGTTCGGAGTCCATAAATTCACAGTTTGCTCCTTTTTAAAATATACACATTTCAAACTATGTACACATATGCAGGGGTGTGACTGCTCCATATTGATAGGGAGCAGGGACGGCCCTTACTTGCAGACTTTCCTCCTGATTGGCCATCCCCAGGCACTGTTCTTTTCGTTTGCAGTGCCCTATCCACCACATGGGGCACCTCAACACTGCCATGCGTGACCTATGCCATAGTACTGTCTGAACGTCGGTGCATGTCCTGGGGGCAACACATCCATTGCAGCAAGTTTTATCTTTGCGGTGGCCCCATCCACTGAAGACTGCAACGAGCGCGCACTGCTTTCTTCTGACAGGGTCCCCGTTGACACAAGGACACCGCCACACATAGTTGGAAATCCAGATGCAGAATGGCCCACCCCCTAATCTGTCTGCCCATTCTGCTTCGAGGTCATTCGCACGGCTGAAGCACTTCAGTTTCTCACCTGTGCTTCCATGGACGAGGCAGCCTGGGACATCAGGACTTTCACTCCTCCACCCTTGTATCAGGGTAGAATTAGGAACATGCATACAAGGTCTTCTCTTTTGGGCCCACCCCATCTGGCCACCAAAGGGTATGGCTGTGCCACATGGTCTCAGCCCACCCCACACATGCAGGTTTTTTGTTTTGGGCCTGCCTGGCCTGGCCCTCGGTTGGGCAGACTTGCCTGACGCTCCGTGGGTGCCCAGGCTGCACCAGGTATGGGGCCCAGTTCCATGGTTGATGCCGGGCTGCACTGGGCATTTAGCTTGGGTCCATGATTGATGTCGGGCTGCACCTGCAATACAAACCCCAGCTGATAAGGTTCATTTAGCCCTGGCGGACCCGCTCAAGGCCACTCCCACCATGGAGCTGCTGATTGTTGCCTTTGGCTCCTTCCCATTCGGCCAACCCTCTTTCCCAACAACTTTCTTCCTTAACATTCTCTCCCCTGCCCAGTCCCTTTCTACATTTCATCCACCCCCATGCAGAGATATATATATTATGCTGTACCAAGCTGCCTATTTTACTTGGTTGTTGAACATGTTTTGTATGTAAATTGAGAAGTGCAAGCATGTACTGTGCTGAATAGTGCCCCACAAGCCAGCCTGTCTGGGAACAGACCTCTTTCCATCATGCAGTTTCCCTTTTCTTCACCCTGCCTCTATTCATCAAACTTAAAAAGCTCATTACGCGGGCGCTTGAGAGCCTGAGCAAGCTGGACGCTATCTAAACAAGCTTGCAACTTGAGTCACCAAAGAATTGCATGCTGTAAAAGATATGGTACGGGGGAGCAATAATGGTAGCTGGCACCTCCAAAGGCCAGAGAACAGTGGGGTGTGCTTTTAACACGACTTACTGCAGCAGTCACCTGGCCAGAAGCATGTGGCTGTTGTGATTGTCACACCCAGAAGGGACCTCTAGGCTACAAGTGGGCAGCAAATCCATCTCCCTCAGTCCTGTGCTACTGTGGTGCCCAACAATGCAATGTGCTCTCTTCCAGCCTCCGTACTCCTGAGCTGAGCGTATGCTGTTGATCCTGCCCCTGGATCAGCAGCCTTCACGTTGCCTGCCTTAGCTGTTAATGTTAATCTACATGTATTTTGAGGGTAGCTAGAAGACTGATTGATTGCCAGAAGACAGCCCAACTTTGAAGTGTATGTGGTCTATGAATTAAGAATAAAGACTTCCTGCCAGCCCTTCAGTGGTCCTCGTTGTTAGAAGCCAATCATTTTTAGCGCATAGAGGGTCCTGAGGCCCCTCACCCGTAATACCTGAAGAGGGAAAAGCCTCCTCAGCATGCCGTCTAATACATCAGATTCAGAGTCAAGAAGCAGAATCGTCATAAGTGCATTGGCGACAGGGAAGTCGCCTAGAAGATCTAAGACAGGGCAGCCATGATCTACAAGTTCTCCTGGCGAAAGATGAGAACGCTCAACCAACATGTGTTGCACATCAACACAGCAGTCCAAGATGTGGCAAAAGAACTTAAGGAACTGACTAATCGTATTATCCTGCAATCTGACTGCATCTCAAACAATGAACGCAGCATCAGTGGAAGTAAAGATAACTTCGACACCCTAGCTAATTAATTGGTTATAGCGGTCAAAGAGATTCAGTGCCTCTCTGTCAAAGTCGATGATCAAGAAAATCAGTCGAGAAGAAAAAACATTTGAGTGGCTAGTTTGCCGGAGTCTGATGGCACAGAAGTTGAAGCGCTTATCTATGATCTATTAGAAAAGCACTTCACAGTCGCTAATGCCACAGAACCTATTCTAAGAACGTACCCATAGAGTCCTGGTGACGGGCTGCTCCTTTTGATCTTCGAACGCGGTTCCCTCTGACCGCCTTCATTTGGAATCACAGCCTGACACTGCTACAGTACCCGGTGAGACGAGTTGGTCTTTTGACCGGGTGATAATGAACCTTCTCTGCTTACCGAGAAAATAAGGAACCCGAATTGAATATTGTTGAAACTAAAACATGTCCTGCCCTGAAGATGGATTTCGAATAATCCGAAACGCGTTGGCACTTAGTACTCTATAGGAGTGTCTTCAGGAAATTCTGAGCAGAATAATGGAACTGCCCAGAAGTAGGGAAACACAAATATGGTGTCTCACCTAGACATGAATTGTTTTACCATGTTTGCTTAGATGAGTTGTACTCTACATATGCCTTTGTATTCATTACGGTTTGTTTGAGCACCTTTTCAGCTCAATTGAATTACTATCTTTTGTTTCTGAGTTGTTTTTTGAATTGTATGAATTAACTTGTGAGTTGAATCAGTTTCACACACTGTAATGTAACAGTGTGGTGCAAATTAAATCTGATTAGGTTTTATATGACAATTTGGTCTGTCTTACATCTGTTTGTTCTTAGCCTTGTGGTTTCTTGACTGTAGATACACAGATTGACAGACCCTCATGTATACTGTTCGTTAACTGAACACTAGACAAGTAAAGAGTACTTGACTAATTTGACATGACATTTTGATTAAATCAACCCTCGCAGATCAAACACTCCCAGGTGGGAGTCCTTTGAGCCTACAAGGTGGAATTACTATTTGGGATTAGTTCCCGTTAGGAGTGCATCTTAGGGCTACCGCTGGCAACGGTTGGTGTGTGTCTCGTACCGATAGAGTACCCATACTGAAGCCAAGCAGAGGAGAATGACATTGGAATATTACTGTCCGCTTCCTTAACTTCCAATGTATAATGTATGTGGGCATACCAGCATCGAAGTACGATCAGGAAAGACGGAGGGACAGGGAGCTTCTAACAACAACTTATCTACTGAGGTCTCCAACAGGGGTTGGTAATTCAATCCTTTTTTCAATGCTCTGAAGGGGTCTACTCTGTGATACTACATAGAATACCTGGCAATGTTTTGTCTGTATCACTGGAATCCTACATTTGACATCCCTGAAACAGCCTTTAGCTTACCTAATTCAGCACAATTATTTTATTTTATTGTTTAAATCGCGGACCGAACTCAAGAGCAGCGGAGCGCTATACAGAGTGTGGTTAGCCGACATTTGGGCTGGCATCTTTGAACAGTAGCACAGTACTCTGAGGTATATGCATCCATTGGAACTAGTCCTTGGTCAGGTGTTGGTAAAAGAGCCATGTTTTGAGAGATTTGAGAAATTGGAGAATTGTGGGGACATTCCGAGACGACACCGGGAATCGAGTTCCAAAGGGTCGGACGAGTTATTATTCAAGCCGGTTGGTCGATTTGCTGCTCGAGGAGCGTGTGCCACCAGATATGTGGAGCTTAGCCACCAGGTACGCTGGTGTGCTACTTGCGACTGATTTGTAGATGATACATGCAGTCTTGAACAGTATCCTGGCTTGGAGTGGAAGCCAATGTAGTTCGCGTAGGATGGGGGCAAGTTGGTCTCATTTCCCTGCTCCAGAAATAAAACATGCTGCAGCATGGTAGACTTCTTTTAGGGGAGCCAAGTGAGCAGCTGGGAGCCCTGTCAGGAGAGCATTTCCCCCATCGATGTGCAAGACCAGAAGGGCCTGCACTACGGTCCCAAAGTCATGCGACGGGATGAAACGTTTGATTTTTCGAAGGTTAGTGTTTCTAAGCCACGCTATTTGGGCCTTCTTGCGTTTCTGGAAGGACAGATTGCTGTCAATGGTGAAGGCTATGGATTTTTCTGAGTCTAAGAGTTGTGTGCAAATCCTTCTAGGCGCACATCATTGAGCCATTATTGGACAAGTTGTTTTTATGCAGACGGACCGATAAGGACAAATTCAGTCTTGGATGGGTGTAGTTTGAGATAGGCAGCCGCCATCCTGGACTGAAAGATGACAAGGTAATTGCAGAGACCAATTATGTCCTGTGCACTATTTACTTTCATGTACAACTGAGTATTGTCTGCGTATTCATGGATTGCTATTTTGGGATCATTGAGGAACGTTCTGTGAGAAACCAGAAGGTGTCCCACCCACTAGTCCAAGTGGATCTCTCCCTCAGGTGGCCAGGGCACGGCCATTGCCTTTTGGATCCAGACCCTGGGGGTGGACCAGTGCAGGACGATCACCTAAGTGAGGGATCTTCAGGGAGTGGGACACCGGATGGCGAGACGTGGTATCCCTCCCCCTGTAACACCTTTACCCCATCCTACCAGATAGGATATGTGGGAACTTTCCCCCCACCCCACTTTGCCCCCACACGGTCAGCCCGCTCTGGGAGAAAACAGACTCTCACCCGAGCAGTGTACCCGACATGTCCTGCTACTATGGTCACGCGAAGTCAGGCAATTACTGACAATCAATTGCACCTGATTTCCGTTAACTTCCCCACAGGGATAAAAGGTGGAGCGCGAGAGCACACTTTGAGCAAAGCAAAGCACACAAAGGAACAGCAGTTTCGATTCGGCAGTTAAGAAGGGAGAAAGACAGCAAAACCAAGAATGGTTCGCAAGGAGGAAAATTCCCTTGACCTTTTCGGCAAGAAACCGTTACTTTCAAGAAGCCTTCGAGACAGAAAGGTTAAGGCCAGGATACCAGACTGAAGAATCCTGCATTGTGTGTCGGAGATACCGGAGGTATCGTCCTTGGCTCCACAAACAATGAAGAGCCAGAGAGATCATCACATCCAGTGAGTTGGGGAGACCGATACAAGACTGGTCTGTGTTGAAGTCAAGGTTGCAAGCGGCAACATTGTATAACGAGCGTTAGAACGAACATTGTGTGATGAAAGATGCGAGTAAAGCTAAACTGCTGATGAATGTTTGAACTCGAGAAAGAAAGATACCATACTGTTGACAGAGTGTGGTCCGGCACCACGAGTGTGATCAATCGAAGGTCTCTGTAACTATCCCGCCATGAACATTGTGTGAAGTGAATCAAAGTGGTCCTGCAACGGTTTAAGCTAAACCCATCGCACATCCGAAAGTCTTTGATTTTGATATCAAGAGGATCCAAGCCCAAATGAGAGAGATCCATTGTTCGAGCCTGAACCAGGGAGACCAAGTGTAAACATTGTGTTAAAAAGGGGGTCCAAGCCTGAAGGAGGGAGACCCATGATGGGCACTGAAAGCGAGAACTTGTGCATATGAAGATCCTGATAGGAATGGAACTTTGGTATTTGTTTGTTACAACAGGCCATCGGCAGTAAGAGACTGTTCTTGGTAAAGAGGCTTTGGCATAAGGCCCTGATATATATGCTTTGAACTGTATCCTCGTGGCAGGGACGCCAGACTGTGTGCGAAGCTCGAACGTGCCACCTTGCCCCATGCTGTAAACGTGGGGAAGGGAAACCAACTGCCCTGACATATTATTTCTTGAACACTTTTCTTTTTGCATACACTGTTGTCCCACACCTTTTTGTTTTTAGATGTAAGGATTGGCAATAGGTTTATTAGTATATAGGCTCTTTTATTTTGACAGAGAATCGACTAGGAATGCTTTATTATTATTTGATGGTCATAGCTTCGCCCCATCCTTGGATTTAGGCTAGATAGGCTTTCAATCAACCCATTGAAGTTCATTAGACACTCTTGAACTCTGATCACTTGTGTCTGTCTTCACTGTTTGATACCATGCCTTCTTTGCAGTGCCCAGAAGGCTCCATGTAAAGGTTAAAAAGAATTGGTCGGAGGATGGAGCCTTGGGGGACTCCGCTGCAGACCTGGAGTCGGTTAGAACGCAATTAGTTCATCTGCATAGCCTGGTGTCTTCTTGAGAGGTAGGAGGTAAACCAATTCAGGACAGTGCCAGAGAATCCCATCCTGTCAGCAAGGAGTGAGAGAGGGATGCAGTGGTTGACGGTGTTGAATTGAGCCGAGAGGTCAAGGAGGACGAGGAGACCTGAGTCGCCATTATCCATGATTTGGAGAGCATCATCCATCACCTGGATGATGGCTGTCACGATGCTACACTTTGGGTGGAACCATGAATGATGGTCATTTGGGAGGTGGAGTTCGATTTTGGCAAGTAGTTGTGTAGCAACTACTTTTTCCAAGATGTTGCCAATAAACGGGAGGTTCGTAATGGGCCTGTATTTGGCCAGGTCGTCTGGCTGTAGGGTTGGTTTTTTCAAAAGAGGTTGTATGAGACCAATCTTGAGGGTGTCCAGGAATGATCCTTCTGCGAGGGAGGCATTGATGATGCTGAAGAGCGCTTTGAGGGCCGGGTCCGTCAATTGACTAATGATGGAGGCCGGAATTATATCGTCAGAGTAAGAAGTAGGTTTGAGGGAGGCAATCATTTTTGGGAGATCCGGGGGAAAGAAAGGAGAGAATTTGGCCCAGAGAGTCGGTGTGCATGCCGGGTGCAGAGGATGCTAATGTTGAGAGGTTGATTCAATGGTCTCTCAGATTTTGTCTGTTTTTTCAATGTAAAATGTGTTGATTCTGTCGCATTGTTTCCTGAGTTGCTGGTTCCTCTGTGTCGGGTAAGGGTTTGGTACAATGCTTTACTACTTCAAAGAGGGCTTTGCTCCCGTTAGAGGCTGCCGCAATGTTGGTGGAGAAGTAAGCAGCTTTGGCCTTGCTAATCAGAATCCTACGATTTGTGCGCAGAGATTTGAGTTAGGTGATGTCTCCTGAGTTAGGGTTTTTACACCACCGTTTCTCTAGGGCCCTGATTGAGCATTTGTTGGAGGCTAGCGCAGGGGTGTACCATGGGGTGGATTGTGTGGTCTTTGTCTGGCTGCATCTTACGGGGCATGAGTGTGCATAGCAGAGTTGATGAATAATTTGAGGAGGTCTGAGGCAATCCTTGTCTCACAATCTCACTAAACCAGATGATCACGTGTTCGAGAACCCAGTAGAAGTGAATCTCATCTGCTGGTGGAACAGTGCAAGATGCGAGAGAGCGGAAGAGCCACTGGCTGGAAGCCAGTAATGAGGAAGTCTAAATTCTACTCTGAAAGCAATTGAAAGCACAAGATGGCAACAAACCAAACCTGAAATGAATGAATGAACTTCAAAGACGAGAACTGCACTTATGGTCTCTGTTCATGTGTCCTGGACAGACCATCCCTAAATACCATATCTCATCGGTCTACTTAGACGCTCAATCTGGAACGAAGCATGCAGTTTCATTATCTCCAGGGCTGCATTACTTGGGGTAGAACAAAACTGTGACACTGAATGTGGCATGTTTTTTCTTTCTTTTTGTTTCATCATATGCAAACCTTCAATTCTGAGATGTCCTTCTCGAACGGGTGCGGAAACCCAGATTAGAAACTTTAGCCATTACCATTCCCCCATTGCAACACTAGAACTATGGTCGCTCGAGAAGGGCAGAAGGATTGTGTAAGTAAGGCATGCTATCAAAGTAGTGAAGACAGACACGTGTGACCACAGTTCAAAGGTGTTTATTGAATTTACACTCTGGTTCATGTTAGAAAATCTAAAGATAGGAGCAAGCTAGGACCATCAAATAATAATAACGCAGTCATAGTGGTGTCTTGCCAAAATAAAAGCACCTATACCAGCAAAAAAAAACAATGGCAAGTCCTTACCTCTGAATAAAAAAATGTGTACAGGTAAATGTGTTTCGAAGGGATTGTGTCCTGCAATGTATTCCACATCTATGACCGGTAATCACCACAGCTGTGCTGCTTTGGAAAATTTTCGGTGTCTGCGTCCTGCGTCAATGACGTCGATACGCTCCCTCGAGGGCCTCTGTCGAGCCAACGTCACCGGATGTTATAAGTAGGACGCACAACGCCCGTAGCCTCAGTTCCATTTTTTTCCGCGAACGTGTTGGCTTCAGAGATCTCGGCGCGCCTCGGTTCTTCTGATTTCTATCGGTTCTTCGATTGTTTGTGAAGATATCATGTCTTCGTCTCCTTCTACACCGCGGTCGTGATTCAAGAAGTGTCGGGATTGCGGTTCCAAGATGTCGCTTACAGACCCGCACAACATCTGCCTCTGGTGCCTCGGCGAGGACCACGCCACCGATGACTGTGACGATTGCAGGTCTTTGACGTCGAAAGGCCTTGTTGGAGCGGAAGAAGAAGCTATCTGTAGGTAGGGTTTCCAAACCCCAAAAGATTCGAGGGGCGACTCTCCGCGTCGGCGTAAGTCCAGGAGGTCTCGGTCCCGGAGTGGTTCCCGCCATTCCTCTGCCTCTTCGAGGCACTTGTGGAAGCGCCGCCACCGGTCGCCTTCCCTGTCCTCGTCCGAGGACTCTGCCAGACGGTGGGTTGCTTGTCCCAACAAGCATTACAAGCATTCCTCTCCTGCGGAATGGGATGCATTTCGTAAGGAGATGATGGCGATTTTCGAATCGCAGGGCTCCGTTCTATCCGCGCCTTTGAGAGAAGCCGGCGGGCTCGGGCGGTCGGCGTGATCAACGGGAGCCACCGAGGTCCCGATCGGACATGGCGGATTGCTCTAGCCATGCCCGGTCCTCGACGCTCTCGAGACCGTCTGAGCCTGTGAGGTCTTCTAAGAAGACGTCGACGCCATCGGCGCCATGTCCGTCGAGGGACTCTTTAGAGGCACCGCCTCCGAGGAAGCCATTGATGCCATTGGCACCGAGGCCGTCGAAGGACACACTCGGGGTGCCGCCCTCGAGGCCTGTGTCGAAGCCATCGGCGCCACGCTCGACGTTGACGCTGATTCCGTCGACGCCCTCAACGCCTTTTGTGGAGGAGGTACCCCATGCATCGGTGGAAACTCCGAGGAAGGCCCTGAAGAAGTCAGTGAGGCCTGTATTTGAACCTTTTTCTGTGCCCTCATCCAAGGATTTATTCCAGCCTCTGGATTACATCTCTGAGGTGGATGAAGGGTCTGATGAAGGTTTGGTTCCTGATGAGGTTCCTGACGAACTATTGTCTGGTCATAGCCAGATGGAAGACCTGCGTCAGTCTTTGCACGACGCCGGTGGTCTGGACACCTCTCCAGAGGTAGAGTTTGGTTGGCCTGAGTCTGGCACACATGCCGAGTCTTCATACCGGCGTCTCATGTCGAGGGTGACGGAGTACTTGGGGTGGTCTGTGCCACCAGTGGATTTTCTGCAGGATGACCTGACAGATATCTTGGACCAAGGTCCACCAACTGACCCGGTACTGCCATTTCATATGGCCTTGCAAAGAAGGGTGGCAGCGGCTTAGACTGCGCCGGAGAGTCTCCCGGCAGTGAAAAGTCGTTGCTGAAAAAGTACCATCCAGCCAGTGGCAACCCCTGCTACTTGTCAGTGCACCCTTCTCCAGAGAGTTTGGTGGTGCAGGCGGCTACGGCCCCAGCTAAGCAGGCGTCGTACCCTACCATCCCTCCTGATAGGGACGACAAACGCTTTGAAAGCAGCCAACTCCGTGTGTGCCTTAGCACGTTTCACTCACTGTGTATCTTTGGCGGCTGAACATATTCCCGAAGGGGAGGAACGGGATGGCTTTCTTGCCCTTGTACAAGATAGCAAGGATGCCATGTGTGAATCCGTTCAATCGGGTCTGGACGTGGCAGACTGTGTCAGCCGGTCCATGGCGGCGAGCACCATGATGCGCAGATTTGCGTGGTTGTGGAAGTCGGAGTTTGCTCCGGATGTACAAGCCCGGCTTCTCAACATGCCCTTTGATGGTGAACATCTTTTTGGCAGCAAGGCTGACGAGAGCCTTGAGAGGTTGCAGACCTCCAAAGCTGCAGCGAAGTCGTTGAGCGCTGCAGTCTGTCAACCTCTGCCTTTTCGTCCTAGGGAACAGCAATAGAGGGGAGGTTCCTTTTGATACTACTCTACCTTTGGTAGATCGAGGGGGGCTCCCAGTCAAAGGGGCCAACGTAGGAGTACCAGAGGTGGAAAACAAGGTACTCGAGGTGCCAAGGCCGCTCGGGCAGTTGCCTCTTTGCCCTCAGGCATTGCCGCAGCCGCTCCAGCTCAGTCATGAGGCCATGTCCCATGGTTCGCTGGTTGGGGGAAGGCTGGCGCAGCATCTTGTAGAATGGCGTGCCATTACTTCAGATGTGTGGGTTCTGCAGATCATAGACCATGGCTACTGTCTTCCTTTCCGGCAGAGGCCTCACGACAGTCCACAAGGGAAGCTCTCTTTGAAGAGTCCAGATCCGCTCCTTACGCAGGAAATCAAATCCCTGCTGGAGAAAGGTGCCATAGAACTGGTGCCTGTAGCAGAGAGGAACAAGGGATGGTGTTCCCCATATTTTTTGATCCCGAAAAAAGACGGGGGATTGAGACCCATCATGGACTTGCGTGGTTTGAACAAGCTCCTCAGGAAGGACAAGTTCAAGATGGTCACTCTCAAGTCCTCCCGGCCCTTCAGTTTCAGGACTGGTTGGTGTCTCTCGACCTCCAGGGTGCTTACTTTCATGTGCCGATTCATTCCAAGCACAAGAAGTACCTGAGGTTCGCGGTTGGCGACTTGCATTTTCAGTTTCGGGTCCTGCCGTTCAGATTGACCTCCACCCAAGGGTCTACACCAAGCTCATGGTGGTGGTGGCAGTGTATCTCAGGAAAGGGGGGGATTCACGTCTACCCTTACATGGAGGTTTGGTTGATCAGGGCGCGCTCTCCCGAGCAAGTCCTGGATCATCTGTTGGTCACCTGCCACTCCCTTCACAAGCTGGGCTTCTCCCTCAATTTAAAGAAGTCCCACTTGACACCTACCCAGTGGCTCCAGTACATCGCAGCAGTGCTCCACACATCCCTGGGGCAGTGTTCGCCTCCCCAGGTGAGGTCTCATCACATTCTGCAGATGGTGAACAAGTTTCAACATGCCCAGAGTCTCCCGGCGTTCGATTTCTTGAGGTTGCTCGGCCTCATGGCATCCTGCATTCTACTGGTGCCAGAGGCCAGGCTGCGGATGGGATCTCTGCAGTGGGCTCTCAAGATGCAGTGGTCGCAGTCCTCCGGCAGGATGTCAGATCCCGTTCAGGTGCTGCCCTCGGTCACCCAAGATCATCTGTGGTGGGCCGTCGAAGGCAATCTGTTGAAGGGGGCTCCATTTTGGCTACCCTGGCCGGAGGTGACAATCGTGACGGATGCAGCCCTCACGGGATGGGGAGCTCATTCCAACGAGTTGACAGTCAGCGGTCGTTGGTCTCCGTCGGAGTCCAGACTCCATATCAATCTGTTGGAGCTGAGGGCCATCGGGCTAGCCCTGAAGGCTTTTCTGCCGTCTGTGCGGGGGAAGAATGTCCTGATTCTGACGGACAATACAGTGGCCATGCACCACCTCAACAAAAGGGGGGGGGGGGAAGGGTCTCTCCCTCTTTGCAGAGAGGCGATGCAGCTCTGGTACTGGGCCATCCAGCAGGAAATTTCGATCTCTGCAGTTCTTCTGGCCGGAGATGAAAACGAGGCAGCGGATGCTCTGAGCAGGCAGAGCACAGTCTCTCACGAGTGGGAGCTGGCTCAGGAAGTTCTCTTGGAGATCTTCGGCCTTTGGGGGACCCCGCAAGTGGATCTCTTCACGACCAGTGTTAACCGAAGTGCGAAAGATTCTGCTCGCGGGAATTTCCTCTAAGAGGAGCCTTAGGGGACGTGTTCGTAGTCGAGTGGTCCTTCCCACTGCTGTACGCGTTTCCTCCAGTCCCCGTCATCCCGCAAGTGTTGCGGAGGTTGGAGGTTACAGAGGTTTGGTTCCCGAATGATCCTCATTGCTCCGGTATGGGCCATGAGAGCGTGGTACCCGGACCTTCTCGACATGTCCATCTGCCCTCCACACCAACTTCCCTATCGAGACGATCTGCTCTCACGGGAGGGGGGTCGGGTTCTCCATCCAGAGCTCAGGTCTCTCCACCTTCATGCTTGGTTTCTGAAAGGTTGAGATACAAGCATTGGGACCTCCCTGAAGACGTGATGGAGGTGTCGCTCTCGGCCAGAAGGCCAGCAACAAAGTCCCTCTACCGTTGCCGTTGGAGAAAGTTCTGCGACTGGTGCAGGGTTAAGAATGTGAATCCTTTTTCATGTGACATTCCTGTGGTTCCGTCTTTTTTGCTTTCGTTAGCCCACAAGGGCCTGCAAGTGTTTACCATTAAGGGTTACCTGGCAGCGCTGTCCATATTTAAGCGCTCGTCTGAGGAGTGTTCTTATTTTAAGATTCCTTTGATTTCTCAGTTTCTTAAAGGGCTCATGTTAGGCAGAAACCTGTGCAGTTCCCTCTGGGACCACTGCAAAAGATTTAAGACTACAGGTGGTTGACAGTAAACCCAATGGTAGCAGTCTGTACCACCCAGATTTACCTGGTAGCTGTGGCTGAGCAGTCAGACTTCTCTCAAGAAGAGTTAGGCAGTATACAGAGTATTCACAATAGGTCAAAAGAACACAGTAGAACAAGTAAACACTGACCAGAGCTTGGTGTAAAAGAGATATAATTATTTATTTAAAAACACCTCTAGTAAAACACACTGGCACTAATATTAAGCAGTTCAAAAACACGGTCACTAAAAGATATACACTCCCTTCAACGATTAGTTAGACAAGTCTTAAAGTAAAGCAACACTTATTTTCAGACAGCGGTGAGCGCTTAACGAAGATGGCACTCTAATCAATCGGTTTAAAAGGGAGAGAAAGGCAGAGCAAAGATAGAAACAGATCCCAACACTTTCGGAAGAACACAGTAGGAGAAGAAGGCAGGTTAAACCCGTAAAGTCAAAGTTAACAAGGCCGGACCCACTTTAAGAGGCTCCGGTCGAAAATGTGTCCAAGGTCACACGGTTCAAAGTGCCCAAAAGTCTCGCAATAAGTTCGGAAAGAGATGGACCAAAAGAAAGGGACCAGTTAGATGGTCAAGGCGGCCAGCCTAGTCCAGAAGGTTAAGGGGTTATTGTTACCTTGTAGCAATCTTTAGAAAGGGAGGCCTGGCGGACACGGTACCTTAAAATGGTGAGGACGCTCCAGCGGGGGCAGTTGTTCCTGGCAGCGGGTGCAAGTCGGTGCTTCATCCGGGGGAAGAGAGGATCTCGTCGTGGAGGAAAACAGGAGTCCGTTGCACTGCCAGGGAAGAAAACAGCCGTGGAGTACTCAATTAAAAGGAGCGGTCCTTTTATTCGCGGTCCAGTGGTAAGTGGCTATCCGGTTGCCTGGGTGCTTGGCACGGGCAATTCGACCACAAGACGTCCTGCGATGCGAGAAAAGAAGGTAAACTGGTTGTGCCCACCAGTCAGGGGAAGAAGACTCTCTAGCAGGGAGATCCCCTCTGTCGTTGGGAAGTGGTGAGTCAGTTCAGCAGGGCTCCACTGGTGGTGTCGTCGTAGCAGGTCGGCTCAGCTTCTCCCTCGTCGGATTTTCAGGTCCTGTGGCGACTTCTGAAGTTCCAGTCCCAAAAGCCCTGCTTTTATGCAAGAAACACCCATTCATTCAGCCTAGCTGTCAATCAAACATGCTAAGTGGTGAGCCGGCCGGCTCACCACTTGGGCCAATCACACCAGAGTGCGACTTGAGTTGCCAAGGCAACTCAGTCCAGGGTGCCTAAACCCCCTCCCACACCCCCTGTGGTACCCAGACAGAGTGGCACCACTTTGGAGGGCTTCTGTGTAGAAGGCCGCCAAAAGTGTAACAAAGGGCTCGACCTTTGGTTTGGAGTTACAGAGGCGAACACAAACGCCATTTTAAAACTGAGTTATGGCAGAAAATACCAACCACTGAATTAATATTAAATAAATAAACCGGCGGTATGTTAGAGGCTATGTTAAAAAAAGTATTGGCCTCGAACAATGGGAAAATCCCATAGAGATATATTTGCGGTTGAATATAAAAAGTAGTATTCACTGCCACCAGCCAAAACTCGACGAGGAGGGACGGGACAGTACCCCTGCGAACAACAAACTCAGAGGCAATCGAATTGCCCCTACCAGTACATCCACAATATGATGGTTTGTACTGGTTCTGTTAGTATTTTAGGACTAGTAAAGCCAATGGTGACTTTACATGCCATGGGAGACAGTAGTCAGTCCCAGGGTATGGAGTCTATGGTGGGGGTTCACTACGACACCCCAGTGTTACTGCACGGAGGGTGCGGTGTAACACACATAGAAAAAAAAACATATGAGACCCTATGGAGTAAAAGACCCCATAGCCCATAAAACACATTAACAGTCAAAGGAACCCCTCAAATCATGTTCAAGAGTGTGAGGAAAAGAGACTCACTCTTGGCAGGAGAAAAAACAAAGTCCAGAAATCCAGCAAAGCCGCTGGGGGACTCACTAGGTTAGGAAATTCAGCCTAAACAGAGAGTTCTCCCTAACAGCTCACTAATGTGTTTCCACCTTCACCTTTCCAGGTGCCTGGTTGGGATTTGACCTTAGTGTTAAAATTCCTGATGGGAGCTCCGTTTGAGCCCTTACATTCTTGTCCTTTGAAACGGTTGACCTTTACAACTGTATTTTTAGTTGCGGTTACTTCCGCTCGCAGAGTGAGTGAGTTGCAGGCACTATCCGCTAAACCACCTTTCATGGTGTTCCATTAGGACAGGGATGTCTTTAGGGTTCGTCCTTCTTTTCTTCCGAAAGTTGTGTCAGAATTTCATTTAAACCAGATGGTCATTCTTCCGGCGTTCTATCTTCCTCCGCATCCTGGTAAGGAAGAGGAGAGGCTCCATAGGTTGGATCCTAGGAGAGCTTTAAGTTTCTACATCTCATGCATGTCCCGGGTCAGAGTGGACGATCAGCTCTTTGTAGGATACGCTGAAAGGCATTTGGGATAAGCTGTTACTAAGCAGACTTTGTCTAGATGGATTATCTTGACAATTTCTGAATGTTACAGGTTGGCGGGTAAGGAGCCTCCGGTAGGCTTACGGGCCCATTCTACTAGGGGTGTGACAGCCTCTACTGCCCTGCAGAGGGGTGTTCCCATTCGTAACATTTGTGAAGCAGCCACATGGGCCTCTGTCCATACTTTTGTAAAACACTACTCCCTGTATTCTATCCATGGGCAAGATTTGGCCTTTGGCAAGGCAGTCCTCTATTCTGTGATTTAATTGGGCATTCTTCATTTCTAAATTCTTTTCCCACCTCCATACGTTGGTACTGCTTTGGGAGACTGTCATAGATGTGGAATACGTCGGAGGACACAATCCCTTTGAAGAACAAATTACTTTCTTACCTGGTAACGTTCTTTCGATGGGATGTTCCTCCATTGTATTCCACATCGCACCCTCCCGACCTGCCCCTCTACAGAATTTCTTATGTGATTGCAGCTTACGCTTCCACAAGGCTTTCTGTAGTCATACTGGCAGAAGATTGGTGCCACACGTTCTGGGGAAAAAACTACAACTGAGGCTACGGGCGTCGTGCGTCCTACTTATAACATCCGGTGACGTCGGCTCGACGGAGGCCCTCGAGGGAGTGTATCGACGCCATTGACGCAGACGCCGAAAATGTTCCGAAGCAGCACAGCTGTGGTGATTACCTGTCATAGATGTGGAATATGTCGGAGGAACATCCCATCGAAAGAACGTTACCAGGTAAGAAAGTAACTTGTTCTTCTTAAAGGAAAAACAATGTGAAACATAAATGTCAGCATGGCAAGTATATATGGTGCTAGGACCCCCCTTCCCCACGTTTGTATCGCACATGGGTTTAGGGTGTAACACTGGTACTTGGACATACTCTGTTTGGCGAGCACTACGGCAGCCTGCTCTGTCCTTCAGAGTCTCTTTGGGTTCACAAAAACAAGGTCTCTTCCATCTTGCAATATTTCACAAAGGGCTCCCCTTGCCCGGGCTCAAGCCTCTCCTTATCACTCAACAATAGTTCACCAATGGCTCCCCTCACTCGGGCTCAAGCCTTCAATGTCCCTCTTTATCCTTTAATTCTCCGGTGTTCCCTTCCCCCCCGCTTTTGCTAGCACTCTGGTATTTGTAGTTTCCTAAACACAGTACACTTTCACTTTCACTTTCATTCCTCTGTCGGGATCAAACAATTCAACTTTGAGCACTTTCTTTGGCCTTCCTTAGTCAGGCGCGAGCCGTTATTCAACTTTATTATGGTTCCCTTCCGCTCGGAACCTCAAGCGCTTTCTTGTAATATTGCTTTCTCTTGCACTTGCCACCAGCTGGCCACACTTTTTACTTATTGCTTTATTTATTCTATTTATTTTTTACTGTCGATCCCATGTACTGCACTGCCCCCTAACCCCGCACTTTTCCCCTTCCTTCTTCCCCTGCACTTGCGCAATCTCAATGTCACCTGGCCTAGTAAGATTGTTGTCTCCGTCTTCCCTCGGTTCCCCCTCCCTTCCCTCGTCGCGCCATCAAACACTTGTGTATAGGCGTGTTATAAATGCCATATCATATCATAGTTCTCTTCAAAGTTCATTAAACACTTCACCAAGACTTTCGAATGGGCGGTTTCCCCTTCGCCTGACCACTCGGTTACTATGTATCCCTCTATCTGCGCTCACTCCACTCGCATTCCACTCTTACTCGGTACAGTCTTCAATTCCTGATATACTGTTGCAAGCACTCCCGGCTTTCATCCCCTTTGTCACTTTTGCGCTTTCCCTCTGGAGTCAAAACTATGGCTTTTGTGCTGCTGTTACCTCCCCAACTCTGCCGTTCACCCTGGAGGGCAGCTGATGACATCATGGCACTGGACACAATCATTTGCTTCCCGCTGGGCTGGCTTGAATGATGATCTTGGCGTCTTGGAATTCACACATTCTGGCAATAATGGTATTTTGCTTTCAGCCCCGCTCCCCTGATTATCTGCCTGGTTAGTAACCTACCTGGACACACAGCTCCTTCTTATCCTTCCCTCAGTCTCAGGGCACAACCGAATTCAAACCCTGTGCTTTCACTGTCTTCAAGGAGTTCCGGGACCGCAGCGGCCTGACAGGTCGCCCAGTGACAACAGGAGGAAGCAGGAGGGGCCGTTGTCCAGGTTTTTCCATTCTCCCTCCTCTGCCCCCACCTCTGAGGCCAAGAAACAGTGACATCAAGGTCTGGGAACAGCTCTCCTGTCGGGGGAGGGGGAGCATCTGGCTCTTTTCCAGGACAGCTGGAAGCGTCTTTTCAAGAGCCCTTGGATCCTATCCGTAGTCTCCACTGGGTTCAGTCTTCCTCTTCCTTTCCCTCTACCATCATCTCCTCCTCTTTATCAGATCGCGTCCCCTGCTCTTTTTCAGGAGGTCCTTACGCTCTTAGACATGCAGGGGATCAAACCAGTTCCTCAATCAGGGGCTCCGGTTTCTACTCCAGGATTTCTGTGGTACCCAAAAACAACCAGGATGGCCTGAGGGGTTGTCCTGGACCTGTCATTTCTCAATCTGTGTTTATCGGTAGAATGCTTCAAAATGATTATTCTCACGCACATAGCAGAATCTCTGTGCAGGGAACTGGACCTCAAGGATGCGTACCTGCATGTCCCCACCTACCAGCCGCATCAGAAGTTTCTGCGGTTCACAATTATGTGCTGCCTTTCTGCCTGAACACGGCCCCTCGTGTCTCCATGAAGTTGATGAACACAGAGGTGGATCTCCTCTGCTTGGAGGGCCTTCACTAATACCCCAATCTGGATGACTGGCTGGTGAGGGCCGGGTCACCAAATGGGGCAATACCCTCCTACCAGAGATTGGCGGATACTCTTCATCAGATGGTGTTCTCCCTTAACCAGAGGAAGTCACAGTTGTGCCCCTCCCAGGATCTGGTCTTCCTAGGGATGTGCTGGAACACGGCCGTTCAGTGAGTGTTCCCCACGCCCGGGAGGATCCTCTCCCTTTGCAAGTTGATAGGTCACTTTATGGCCAGTTCAACCACCTTGGCATGGTGGTTCCAGTACCTTCTGGGCCTTATGGACCCCTGCATGCTCACTGTGCAGCACGCTTGCCTCAAGATGAGGCGCCTCCAGTTTCACCTGGTGGCTAATTAGGATCAGGAGACGGGGTCTCAGTTAGACAGGATCCCAATACCCCCGCTCCACCTGCCCGATCTTCACTTGTGGCTGATGGACGGCAATGTTTCTGTGGGAGCCCCCTTCACCCGGCCGCAGCCTACCCTGCTGGTGACAACGGACTCCTCCCTTTCAGGCTGGAGGGGCTACTCTGGAGGGCTACATGATTCATGGCACAGGGCCCAGAGCAGATCGAGCTCAGGGTAGTGGGCATAGCCCTCACAGCGTTTCTGCCCCTTATCAGGGACAAGTCTGTTCTGCTCACGGCGGACAACTCTGCAACAATGTTTTACCTGAACAAGCAAGGTGGCACCCGTTCCCACCCTCCTCTGTCTGGGGGTGGTATCGATCTGGGAATGGGCCCTGACAGAGGGGGGGTCTGGATTTCCGCAGTCCACCTTCCGGGGCACAGCAATGCAGAAGCGGATCAGCTGTGCCGCTTGGTGTTCAACACCTACAAGTGGGAGTTGCATGCTGACTCCTTGTTGCCCCTGTCCAGCATTGGGGGTTCGCAGACCTGGACCTGTTCAAATCTCCCCAGACTTCCAAGTGCCCCCAGTTTGCTTCATGGGCAGGATAGGGTTGGGGTCGCTGGCAGACACATTTCAGATCTGTTGGCACGGTCGCAAGTGTTATGCGTTCCTGTCCACCCCTATGCGCCAGCGTACTCTCCGCAAGTTCCGTGCTTCGGTGGGCTGCAGCCTCATCCAGATTGCCCCCCACTGGCCTTCAAGACCCTGGTTTTCGGATCTGCTGCAGTTGTACTCTCAGGGTCCCATCCACCTTCCGATCACCAGGAAGGGGCTTCGTGATGCAGCAGGGAGGGGCAGTGGAACCGTCCGGACGCAGCCAAACTGGTGCTGGCGGCCTGGTTCCTGACCAGCTGAGGCTTCAGCATGCTCAATTTTGCGGGTGACAACTGACACATCATTTAGCGGACCAGGAGGCCTGCTACCAGGTCCCAGTATAAGAGCAAACGGGTTCTGCCATTGGGCTCATAAGGGGCCGGATCCTGTCACCTGTCCTCTGGATGACATACTGGCTTTTTCAGCATAGCTGGCTCGTTCTGGAGTTCAGGTAGATACTTGCCGCATTTATTTGGTGGCCATTGGGGCTTACAAGAAGCATGTGAACCCAGTGGTTAAGGCCCACCTCAAGGGATTATATAGGCTGCTTCCTCAATAATATGATGATATAATATGGCATTTATAACGAGGGAGATGGAGGAAAGGAAAGGCCCAAGTTGGACCTGGGAGGGTCGATCAGAGAGGAATGAGCTCAGCCAGGCCAGAGCCTGATCAGTGATACCCAGGTTGTCACGGAGATGGTTTAGCAGGATGGTATGGTTGACCCTGTCAAAGGCAGAAGAGAGATCGAGTAGGATGAGGACAGAGGGGAAGTTAGAGTCAAGGTTGGAGAGCAGATCTTCACAGATATTCAGGAGAGTTGTTTCCGTGCTTCTTGCAGCTCTAAAGCCTGACTGATGGTCGTGGTGACAGCCAACAGAATCAGAGTGAAGGTTAAGCTGCGAGAGGGCCAGCTTTTCCAGGAGTTTGCCCAGGATGGGAGTGATGGAGATTGTGCGATAGTTTGCTGGGCAAGAAGGGTCGGCTGTGGGTTTCTTGAGAAGAGGGTGCACAAGAGAGTGCTTCAGAGCAGAGGGGAAGGCTCAAGAGGCAAAGGAGAGGTTGCAGAAATTGGCCAAGGCAGGAGCAAGGGTGTCAATGTGGTCCTCGATGGTTTTGGAGGAACAGAGAAGAACCTGTTTTGACAAGACTTTCATAGATTGGACTTGTCTAGAGATCTCGTCAGGGGAGAAAAGGGGATAGGGCGAAGAGGAGGGCAGGGGGCGGCTGCAGGAGGGCCAGCATTTGCAGATGGAGAAGGGAGAAGGGAGAAGAGTGGGAGGGGACGAGAGGGTGGACAAGATGTCCTGGGTTTTTGAGATGAAGTGAGAGGCAAGGGCCGTGCAAAGGGCCTGGGAAGTGACAGGAGAGGTAGAGACTGTAGCAGGATTGGCTAGCTCCTTGCAGATTCTGAAGAGTTCGGCCGAGTTGTTAGATGCCGCAGAGAAACAGGCTTGGATGTGTGCTCTCTTTTTAGTATGGACAGAGTGTCGTTATTGGCTTTGGATCAGGCGGCAGGCCAGTTTGGCAGAGGATGAAGAAGAAGCCCTCCATTTCCTCTCAGCCATCCTGCACTTGCGTTTGAGGGTAGCTAGGTCAGAGTCGTGCCAGGAATTGCACTTGGCTTTGGGCGTCAAACAGATCATAATGACAGGGGTAAGTGTTACGCTCACCTGGCTCCCACAGGGGCATCGATCGGACCCGGACAGCTGCGACCTCCTCCAACGTGAAACGTAGTGCAGAGATGACAGACTGGGCTGGGCCGCCTAATCTCGTCTGCTTGACCCGTAGAAATATTCTCCTTATGTTTGTAAATGATGAGCTCTCCATCCTGCGTGGAATGCAGGGGCGCGTAGATACCAGTTACTTCACTGGTTTGAGGGCGTTGGAAGAGTTCCGGATGAATATTGACTCTGAGGTTCCAGGCGAGAACCGTAAGTATAAAGTTCAAAGAGTTCAATATGTCTGATGTTCACTCTTGTACATTCCTTTCTTGTGTTGCAGCTGGGTCCAAGGGAAGGTTGTCTTGTGGCAGCTGATGATGTTCAGGTAAGAGTCTGTATTACCCAACACTGTCCGGCAAAAGATGTGGGTGTTTAAATTGCTGGTTTCTCTCTCCTTACAGGTGCGGCGTAAGAAGTTGCGGTTTGTTACAGAATAATGCCTCCGGTTGTTAATCAGGTAAGTCTATGGTGTAGAGGTTGTATTTGTTGGCTCTCTCGGCTCACCTTATGTTTCTTTTGTCCTCTAGATGGTGGAATTCGGCAGAGAAAATGATGGAAGCTGCGCTGGATCGAAAAATGCTGTGAGGACTGGTGAGCATGGCACGGCGCTGCAGCTGGCAATGCGACGCATGTAGAATAATGTCCTTTTCAAGTTCGAAGACGTGATGGATCCGGAATTCAGGTAAGGATTGAAATAATATCTGTTTTGTAACCTTTCCTCCTTCTTTCTTCTATTGCTAGGAGCTCTGGATTCGAGACGGGCGTGGTTGAAGACTGGATGCTGACTGCAGGCACGGTAAGCGTTACGCTGCTGGATGCAGAATAACACAAAGCATGTGCTGCTGTTCGGGCGTGGTTTAAATAGCCTCCAAAGTAGTTCCAGGCAAGAAGTCCCTAGAACCACACCTCAGTAAAAAATAGTCCCTGTAGAAAAATAGTCCCATTCAGGCCTCACGTTGGCTTGGATTCATTTGCAGCATGGTCTGCATGAGGTAAGTAAAGTCTATGAACCTGGCGCCTATGGCGCCAGGACTGATTTCTATTATGAGCCTGGCGCCTATGGCGCCAGGACTAAATCCAGACAGCCCCCAGCCAGGTCTGCTGGGATTTTATTAAATACCTGGATGCCTGCTCCCGGGGCTGATGGGCTTGATCCGGATGCCCGGGGGTAGGCATCATGACAGTAAGAGCATCAAGAGTATCGGAAATAGAAGAGTAGAGCATGGAAAGGGCTGTGTCAGGGTGTGAGTCAGCCAGAGGCAGAGGAGGGGGGGGAGAAGATGGTGGCAAAAGCCTCAACTGACACATTCTTCATGTGTCAGATGTCTGAGAAGGTAGGTGGCAGTGTTGGGGATGGCTGGGCCTGGGGGTTAGATAGGGAGAGATGGGAGTGATCGCTCCAGGAGAGAAGAGTGGTCAGAGGGATGGAGAGGGGGAGGTCAGAGGCCATCAAAACATCAAGCGTGTGCCTTGCAGAGTGAGTCGGGACCGAGGGGAGGATAGAAAGGGAGATGGAATCACAGAGGTCACGGAAGAGTACAGAGGAGGAACAGGGAGAGTCTAGATGGATATTGAGGTCACCAAGAGGGATGAGTTGAGTGGTTGAGGCCAGGTTGAGGCCAGGAGGGAGGAGGAGACGTTCGCCCACTCCGAGAGAGAAAGGAGGTGATCTGTCCAGGAGGCCGATATATAGTAGCCACGGTAAGAGAGTAGCCGGGAGAGAGAGAGAGCCTGCACACAATGCATTTGAAAAAGGAATATGGCTGCGTGGGAATGATAGAGGTAGGAATCCACTCAGGGACGATCAGGGCTACAGCCCCTCCAGACCAGGTGGATCTGGGTGCAGAGAGGATCTTGTAGCCGTCAGGGAGGAGAGTGTCAAAGCTCGTGACTGAGCTGGTCATGTACCATGTCTCAGTGAGACCGAGGACATAGAGGTCAAGTTCTTCCATGAGGTGGCAAATGTCATAGGAGTGTTTGACAGCAGAGCAAGATGAAGAAGGTTGCCAGCCTTAAAGGCCTTCCGGGCAGAGGTATGCCCTGCAGAGGTGAAGAAGCAGCCGCCCCGGGGGGGGGGGGGGGGCAGAAGAGGAGGGAAGAGAGGGCAAGGTAGCCAAGGGGGGTGGAGGCAGAGAGGGGACAGCAGGAGATGAGAGGAAATTGATGAGGAGAGGGAAGCACCCATCAAAGAGGAGGAGACTGGCCCGAGTGCCTTGGACCATGGCGGTGCCATTTAGGTAGACATTAATGATGGCCTTATAGGAGTCGAAGGGGGACATGTGGGCTTCCCAGTGGGTGCCACCATTAATGGGAGAGGAGGAGAAAGGACAGAGCACAGAGATCATATGAAGAGTCCATAGATCTGGCAAAGGAACGACAAAGAGGATGTTGATGAGGGTCTGTATGGAGGAACCGCTAGAATAGGTGTCAGCGATAGGGAGACAAGCGTTGGAGGCCAAGATATCCTTTTTGAACTTCCTCCGACTAGACTTAGTGAGAAGGAAAGGATAGTTGATCGAGAAGCAGTTGGAGAAGATACGAGAAACAGAAAGCGCCATGGGTGAGAAAGAGAGGGGGGGAGAGGGACAGCGGGTAAGAGTAGAACAAGTAGAAGGGTACGGTGCAGTCACTGAGCCAGCAGGTTACAGAAAAGCACGCAGTACAAGCAAACAGCACAGCAAGTTTGCAAAACACAGCTACACTGATCCTAAACCAAAATGCAAAAACACAGCTAGATTTGATTTTAAACTAAAAAGCAAAACACAGCTAGATTTGAGATTACAGTTGGATTCAGATGCTAGCAGTTGGTGTACAACCGCTATGCAATCAAGAGTGTAAACATGGGAGACAAGCAGGGAAGGAAGAGCAGTCAAGAGAGGGTAGGTGTGTGTCCAGAAGGAGGGAACTAACCCATAGTTAAGGCGTTGTGTGTGTCATGGTAGTCCAGATTTCATTGTGGTGTGAGGTAGCAGCATCATGGTAGCTCATGTGCAGGGGTGCAAGTAAAAACCCCAGGCATCGTTCTGGTAGCAGACAGAGAGCAGACAGGGGCCTTAGAAACAGGGGGCTGGCTAAAGCCTGCCAGTCCCCGATAGGCCACTAGATCTTTCCCAAGACCCAATTGGTGTGCAGACAGTCAGGAAGCACACACGTAGGCAGCCTCAGTGAGTTGGAAAAAGGCGCTGGCCATCTTGGAAGTGCCACGAGGTGGCAAAAAGGCAGAAAGGGACAGTGGGCTCCCAGCAATAAGGCACAAGTATTGGGTGCCACAAAGGAAATGAGGCATTATTTTCAGAAATAAAAGTAATTTCAGCAAAATTCACATTTGCATTTCTAAATGCCACGTGAGGTCTTTTTAGCTAATTGTGAGGCCTGTCGAGCTCCTGCCTGGTTGCAGGGTGATGAAGTTGTAGTCCACAGGTCCAAAGGTAAGCATCAAATTGGTGAAGTGGAGGGAGAGCACAGAAATGCTCTGGTGCAGAGGCCAGCAAGCAGCAAAGAAAGCTGGAGTCAAGGCCAGTACCACCGTAGCAGGAGTCTCCCTCTCTCCGGCTTATCAGCATCGGTACACTGCATGTACCATTGTCATCTGCTGTAACACACTTGGGCTATTGTCCTCGGTCATACGATTCCTTCTGCAGAGGTTTCGCTAGGTTTTGTCGAAAAGGGCAAGGTCGTGTCTCTCCTCGTCAGCCTCTCGATATTTTTTGCCTTTCTCCTCCTCTAGAACTGCAGAGTCTTGATAGTTATCTCGTCATGCGGTCTGCCTTGCTCGTACTGTGCTCTCTTGCTCCACCTTTTATCCCTGTGGGGAAGGGAAAGGGCCGTCAGGTGTGTGTGATTCTGATCTAGTGCCTGACTTTGCCTGACCCTTGTATTGGGACATGTCAGGTAAACAGATCTGGTGTTGGTCCGTTCTCTTGTGTGTCGTGCACAGTGTTTGTGTCGGAATGGGGGTTGGGCGCAGTGGTTTCGAACGTCCTATGTGGAAGGATGGGGAAAAGGTGTTGAAAGAAGGGGGATACCGCGTCTGTGCGCACAGTGTATGAAGTCTTGTAAAGTATTTCCCCCCTGGCCAAATGGGAATGTTGCTAAATATATACAATAGCTTGGGGAGAAGTACCATCTTAATAAGAGACAGCTTCCCAGCAAATGACAGTGGAAGCGAGCGCCAAGGTGCAATTTCGGACTCTACTAGCTGTGACGCAGCTAGTTAGTTGTCCGCCAGTAATGTGTCTTTGGATAGGGACACCTGGACCCCAAGTACTTAATCCCGCCGGGTGACCAGCAGAGTGGGTATTCAGTGGCCGGTTGTTGGGTGGAGTTGGTGAGGGGAAAGACCTCCGATTTGGAGTAATTGATTGTGAATTCCGAGTGGGTGCCTATGTGGGTGATATCTCGTAATATTGGATCAAGATGGGTAGCGGGGTCCCTAATGTACAATGACACGTCGTCTGCGTAGAGTGATATGATTTTGGGAGTGACCTTTAGTCTTATCCCCTTGTGGGAGTGGCGCGCTCTGATGTGGTCTGCCATTGGCTCTATCGCCAGGGCAAAGAGAAAGGGGAAGAATGGGCAGCCCTGCCGGGTGCCTCTGAAGAGCGGGATTAAAGCAGACATCTGGGAGTTGACTCGGGCCCTGGCCACTGGGGAGGTGTATAATAGTTTTATGTATCTGATCATATTGGGGCCAATGCCCATCGCTTCCAGCACCAGCCACATATACTTCCAGTACACCATATCAAATGCTTTTTGGGCATCGAGTGTAACCGCTACCGCACTTGTGCCCTGATCGATTCGCGCCATGACGTTGGACTATGCCTAATGCTATGGGAGGTGGATCTCCCAGGAAAAAAGCCTGCTTGGTCCTCATGAACCATGTGTGTCGTGACTGGGAGGAAATGATTTGCAATTACCTTGGCGAAGATCTTGGTGTCTAGGTTCATGAGCGAGAGGGGCCTATATGAGCCGCATTAATCGCTGGGTTTACCGGATTTGAGTAGCACGTAATGATGGCCTTGTGCAAGGTGGGGGGGAGGACAGACGCTCAGAGTGACTCCTCCCATACCTCTAGTAACTTGGGGGCCAGTATCGCTAAGTGTTCCTGGTAGAACTCGGCCATGAGTCCGTCAGGCCTGGAGCTTTACCTTTAGGGAGTTTCGATATGGCATCTACTATTTCGTCTAATTGGATCGGGGAGTCCAGCTGGGCCCTGGTTGCTGGGGAGATACTAGTCGTGGGTATCTGATCGAGGAGCTCCCGCATCTGCCGTTCGCTGTGTTCGGGTGGTTGGGAATAGAGGTTTGTGTAGAAGTCGGTGAAAATGTCCAGTATCTGCTGGTCTGACCATTGTGTAATACCTCGTCCATCCTTGATACAGGTAATCTGGGCCTGGCCCCACTGCCCCCTTGTTAAGGTGGCCAATGTTCTACCGGGTCTATCACCTTCTCCATACTTCCGCGCTGCCTGTGGGCGGCTAAAGTATTGGACTTCCCTAGTGGCGTGTACATTGAATAGGCGAAGTTCCTCACTAATCGGGGCAAGGGTGGCAGGATCGCCAGAAGACGAACAGTCCCGTTCCAGCTCTCGCAGTCGGGACTCAGAGCGACTGAGGTCAGCTCTTATTGTCTTTAGCACACCCGCCTCCTTAGACATGGACATTCCCCTAATGTAGGCCTTGAAGGCGTCACAACGGACACTAATGGTAGTGGCTTGTGGAGTGTTGTGCTCGAAATAGGACTCAATATCTGCTAAGATGTCGGCTCTAAACACTATATCCCTGAGGGCAGCGGACTTAAATCGCCATGTGGAGCATGTTGGGGCAGGCAGTCCTAATTCCAATGATAGGGTGATTGGGACATGGTCAGAAAGGGTACGAGTCAGTATTTGCGCATCCCCCACCCTTCCCATAGTACCGCTTGACAAGAAACAGATCTATTCTGGTGGAGCTACCGTGGACAGAAGAGTAATGGGTAAATTCACGTAGTTGTGGATGTAGTAGTCTCCAGGCATCCTGTATATCAAGCACTGTGCAGTGTATCTGCAGCTTGCGAGCTGCAGCGGACAATGGCCTGGGGGCAGTCCCAGTCCTGTCCATCCCTGCGTCTAGTATCAGGTTCATGTCCCCTCCCCAGATGATCTGGACTCCTATATAACCCAGCAGTATAGAGGCCACCATGTCCACAAAGTCGGGGGTATCCACATTAGGGCCATATGTATTCACAAGAAGGTATTCCCTGCTCGCAATTGTGCAGTGCAGTACAACATACCGGCCATCAGGGTCAATGTAGCTCCTGAGGAGTGTGAATTTTATGGATTTGTGTATCATCGTTAATACGCCTCTAGCCCGAGTGGAATAGGCGGTAAAATATCTGTGAGGTCCCCATGATGGTGCCATGCTCAATGCCAGGGGGCCCTTGGAGTGTGTTTCTTGAAGTAGTATTTTGCAACCGTGTCTGTGGACATGGGCCATCATTTTGCGGGTCTTGGTGTGATTACTTAAACCTCGAACATTCCAGGACATTATGGTAGTAGGCATTTCAGCTATCTAAGGCACATCCCAGCTCCATTGTCGTTGCATGTGTTTGCAGCCTGAATTGTTACTCCAAAGGTACCCCGATGTGACGCAATACGCTGGTCTGCCCCTGCCATTTTCCGTATAACTCCCCCAAACAACTCCTCCCCTCTCCCCCACCACCCCTTCCTGGCAGGTAGTGGCCCCCAACCCCGCCCCTCCCCATTATAGAAAACCTTCCCAAGGAACAAAAATATGTGGGCAGATCCCAACATGGGTCTACCACACTGCTGCCCAACAGTGGCCAACCACCCCCAACAACCCCATAATTGTGATTGTTGCAACTGCAATGGGGTACGCTGTTGCCGTGTAGGCGACACATGAACAAACGGGGAACTTTGAGTACCGATGATGGTACATACGTTAGCGGTTACACATAACAAATGCATGTCATACATTGCCAGCCAGTGCTGCAGGGACAGAGCCCCTTCCAAGAGCCGAGCAACATAGGTAGTCGGCTCCCAGTATCATCGCGACAAGTGGTTAAACCTCGGAGGCCAGGAGAGGCCTATGTCGAATTATGCAGATTCGGGTGAGGCACATAAGGTGTCAACACTAGGGGAACCGAACTAGTGCAACTGCTGCAGGAAATGCAAGTGGACATGCGAAGGTGAATTAATGAGTCATCATTACCATCTTTTTGTTTTGAAGCAAACAACAATGTTCAAACAAGATTTACATGAAACTGGGCAGTTGACGCTCAGTCGCTGTCCATGGGGTCCCCCACTGCACCGGGAAGCGGTATTTGTGACTCTATGAACTTGACAGCTTCCTCCGGGACGGTGAAAAAGTACAGTTTTTCCTTGTAAGTGATTTTGAGCCGTGCCGGGAACAATATTGCATAGGGGACGTTACGCGCAACAGTTTTTGGACGCTGAGGAACTGGCGCCTCTCCTGCTGCACGCCAACCGAGAAGTCGGGAAATATCCTGATGGTGGGGGATTCGAGGCGCAGGTCACCCTTCTCACGTGCCAGGCGGAGGATAAGGTCTATGTCCCTATAATTGAGGATCCTAGCGATAATAGGCCTGGGGAAGTCTCCCAGTTTAGGGCGCGGTGAAAGGGCCCGGTGGGCTCGCTCTACAGTGAAATATGGGGACAGTGCAGGTTTGCCCAGTCGCTCTTTAAGCAGGTTCTCGACCGCCACCTCCATGCGCCCCTTGAGGGCATTCTCCAATAATGCGCAGGTTGTTTCTGCGCGAGCGGGACTCCAAATCGTCGCACTTGGCCTTCACGGTCTTCATGTCTCGGGTCAGGGTGGCAACCGTGTCCTGAAGGGCGTGCAGCCCATCCACATTTGAACTAATTCTGTTTTCTGCCTCAGTGATCCTGGTACCGGTCTGGTCAACCCGTGATTTAAGTGAAGCAACATTGGTGTTGATATCATCCAGTTTCTCCTGGAAAGAGGCGAAGCTCTTGGCCATTGATTCCATCATTGTAGTAAGATCAGGGCCTGATGCTTCGGAGTGCGTTGCGAGTTCTGACTCCTCCTGGGTGGATAATGAGGGTCATGGGTCAGTCCTCGGGATTGCCTTTTTAAATGTATCTATAGCACCCACCTTATTAGCCCCACCGGGATTGGTTAGACATTCCTGGAACAGTACAAGGCTATGGGGTACCCCAGTGTTCGATGCCGGATCGGGGTGTGGAGCAGAGCAGGAGCCCTGGGTGGGCAGAGTGGTAGTGCTGGTTCACAAACCTCCGGTGGAAAGAGGGTGAGTTGGCGCTGGTCGTGGCAGTACCGGCGAGGCCGAAGGGCCCAGTGATGATGGTAGAAGATGGAGTAAACGTGCAAGTGAGGTTCCACGCCTACACGCAGGTCACATGCAGCTGTGGAGGGTATGCCCCCAGAGTCCCAAGAGAAAGCGCTGAGAATGGTGGTGAAAGGACTGTGTGGGTCAATGGGGACCAGTCCCCCCAGCGTTTAGTCCAGCAATGGTCTGTGAGCCAGAGAGGGACCCCAGCGGAACAGCACAGTGCAGTTGACACAGACCCCTGATGTATGAAGACCTGGATGGCGAGGACCGCAATACCACAAGCAGGGTCAGGGGGGGCCAGCTTCGATGGCCTAGGTGGTTTGTGTGTGCAAACGAGGCTCCAGCCCCCACCAAAGATCAGGGAGTCCTGTGGTGAGATGCTGGGGTCAACTGTGAAGGACGTATAGGAGAAGGGGAGGCCAGTCTCACTGATGTCCAAGAGCTGTGGGATCCCAGTCTGGAAGGGGGTCTGCAGATGTGATGGTGCCCCTATAGACACTGCTGCATTCAGGGGGAACAGGTGGGGAACGTCCCAGTGGCCCCTCGGCGGGCAGCCCCCACTGCAGTTCTAATGCAGGGAGCCGGTGAGGCGCAACCAGCGCGTGAAGGTCCGTAGGTGCCCAACGAGGGCTGCAGCAAGGGTGAGCGGAGGATCCCCACTGCCCAACGCCTATGGGCACCCAGAACCCCAGGAAGCAGATCCCCCGCAGCGCCTCACCTGGAAGTTCGGTCCCACTCACAAGCCCGGGGGTGGGGGGCACACTCGGGTCATCAGGTGCGAGCCGGCAGAGGGCCCGTCCGCGTCTCACAGGAACCATCGGAGAGCAGAGCCCCTCCAAGAGCCACGCGCCAACAAGAGGCCCAGGACAGCAGCGGGCCACCGGATCAGCACGGGCCGCCCGCAGGATGCAGCCCCCTCCCCCCCGGGCAACAGCGCAGGATCAATGCGGGCGCCAACTCCGTGGCAGCTGGGCACAGGCCGGCCCCAGATCCACTGCAGCCACAGGGCTCCGTCGCGTGGGATGGTCCGACACCCAGCCCGCGACTCAGGCAGGGTCCTGCAGCGTTGTGGCAGGGCTCTGTCGGCTCACAGTCGCAAGGAGTCGCGGAGGGAGGGGAGGGCCAGACACGGTCACTGCAGGAGGACGAGCACTGCCGGCCGCAGCCAACGGCGGAGTCAGGAAGGTCCCACGTTGTACAAGATCGTGGGCCGCCAGCCGGGGCACAAAGCATGGGAAAGCCGCTACAGCCGTAGCAGGGCCCTGGAACTCCGTTTTCACCCAGGGTTTGGGGAGAATATGCCTCCGAATGTACACTGCTCACAGGTGTAGGTGCAGTCGGATGAAATGCTGGAGAACCGCAGATTGTGTCGGATTCGTGTCGCTGCTACACAGAGCTCAGGAGCTAGGCAGCCATTTTCAAGGCTGCTAAACAGCGCCCCCGGATAGTAATACATTGAAGTGATGCAGGGTATGCAGTCCGGCGGAGCAAGTCGGCTCCCAGGCAGTCCCAGCGCACCACCACGCATCAAAGCGCTTATACAGAGTTCGGGTAACCCCTGCAGAACATAGACATGGCACATGCCCCCACCCCAGAGCAGTTTGCACCATATAGGTCTTTTGCGTGCCGGAGGCAGTACCACCCAGACCCCAGAGTAGCACATCAGGAGCGGCAAGCATGCAACATTGATTGTGGCCGAGTAGCTGACCCCTGCTGAGTGCACATGTGAATCAAACCCTTAAAACCAGTCCCCAGAAACATAAGAACATGTGAACGTAAGTGTTGTAAAACCGCCCCAAATGGGCAACATTGGGGCCAAGAAACGTGGACCCAATGAAACGTTGTAAGAGCCATTGCTGTGCGTTGCGGGGGAAGCCAACAGGATCTGACTCTGGCGCACGGCAACCGGTCCACCCCATGTCGGTGGCAATGAGCATGAGGCAAGTCCAGAGTAGAAGGGCATGACCTGGGCAGTGCCCGGTTTTGCGACAGTCATGATCGTACATGGGCGTATTTCACAAAGGTGTATGCCAGTTGGGGTGCGCTGTACCCAGTGAGTCGTATCGTTGAGAGGCTCCCCCATAACAACCAGACGGTGGTCGAAGTGGTCCAACCGACCACTGGTCATTCAATCGCCATGGTGATTGTATTTCCACGACCTGGGGGTCAGCCAGAACTGTCTCTCGGCGGCCATCTCTGCCTCTTTCCGCCCTTCCTCATGCAGAGGACTCACAGGTATGTCAAGTCGTCAGTCTTTCCGGATTCCTTCCGTTTCGCCCCAACCCTCGTGGGCACCTGCCACTCCTCTTCCATTGATTATGTGCAACTTTGGGCTCCTGACCCGGCGCTTCAGCGGTGTGGGTCGTGCCGTATTCCGGCTCCTCATGGAGGATATCAGCAACCACCAGGTCATGCGCCTTTAAAAATGCCCACGCCTCCCCGGGTCATCAAAGGAGTGCCATTGTTTGCCAAGTTGGATGGATCAGTTTGCTGGAAATTTGAGGTAATGTCGATCGGTCCCGGGGAGTGCATTGAATATCGTATTAAAGCCTCTGCGGCGCACCGATACTTCCATTGAGTAGTCATTGAAGAGGCGCACTGTACTCTTATCAATCTGAATGGGGCCTGCAGCTGAATACTCCTCAATATGGCCACTTTGTGTTAGCAGTTAAGTAGGCGAAACGTGATGACTCAGGGTCTTTCCCCAGGTTGTGGCTTGGGGAGGTTGTGAGCACGGTGGGCACACTCTATAGTGAATATCTGCGGGTTTGCAGAGGGGTCTATCCCACTGCGCACAGCATGCAGGGAGCTTCAAGGTGCTCATTTGAGCAGGGACAGCACATCCGGGTTATCTTGCAAGCACTTCCCACCACTGTAGCAGAATGTCAGGCACCGCTCTCTTAACAAGTAGTTGTATGTAGCCCAGAGATGGTCCACACCTATCATCTGCAGCTTATAGCATTACTTGTCTGGCCTCATGTGTGGCTATGCTGCAAAGCACCTTTCAAAAGGGCGTTGGAGGGAGAAAGTGCAGTCTCTGCAGCCCGGCGTTTGTTCAGCAGGGCATCGTTGTGCCATTTAGCACTTTCATTTCCTGCGTTTGATGATTGCAGCGGGCGGTCCTGGAGCACCGCAGAGAGACGCTCTGCCAACTGCAGCATCCGTCAGGGTGCACATCGGGCAGCACCATGGCCCCAGGTATCCCACACACATTGCCTCCTCATACCAGGCGTCCAAATCCGCTCATATTAATCTTTAGGCCGCAAGCTGCACCTGCTCCAGGCCTGGCAGATCATAGCAGAGCAGAGAAGCGCAGACCCACAAACTGCTGACGGCGTACCCTGCATCGGGCACCCCGTGGGTCGCACGCTCCCGCTTCCAGCCATCAGCGGTGCAGCGCAGCCCCCAGTGGGTCAGGCCGCCTCCACCACCTGCAGTTCAATGAGGCTGCTACGTCGGGTTCCTGCAGCCTCGGGCTTCCTACATGGTGAGCCTCACCTCGCGTTCTGTCTCCCAGGTGAGCCGTTCGGCGTCGGCACCTGAGAATCGCCTGTTGGTGCTCGCGGGCAAGCGCAGCCCACAGCTGGAGTCGTTATGCTGGTTCCACATAACTGGCATAATTCAGGCGTGCCTGGCCGTCCTCAAGGGAGTAGCATTAGCCTGTGACCATTTTGCTCGTGTTCTCGAGCGCCCCCTCCCCACCCCCCAACTCAAAATGTTTTCTAAAGTTCCTTTTTTTTAAATTACATTTTTAATTTTCACAACTGAGAAAAATATAAACAAATCAATCCCCATCCCTCCACCGCCGCCCTCCACCCGGAGGTTGCATCTTTAAGTTCACATAGTTTGTTTTCAAAGCGGTCACATAATGTACAAAATCCGAATTTTATGAGGGCACCAGTCACTTTGGAGGTAACTTAGCACGTCCTCCCAGTTGCTTGATCTCTTTGAACCATTTGAGTAGCCCATTCCAGCGCTTTAAAGCTCCATACTTTCTGAAGCCAATCTAAGTTCATAGGCCCCTGTTTTTGTTTCCATTTGTGGGCCAATACTAGCCAAGCGGCAATAAGTAAAAGCATAAAAGTATGTTCCTATTTTTTGGAAAGCATTTTCTGTTTTGGATCCCACAACCCACATAGCCAAACCCCTATATCCATCGAGCCATTGTTCGGGAATATCTTATCAATTTGTTCCTGGATCCCGCAGAAATCATGCCTGTTCCCTCTGGCTGGGTACAAACGTAGACCCTGATGGGAGCTTCCGGTGTTACCGATTAAATGGGAAATTGACACATTCAGATACTTGGGTATAGAAGTTTTCCGTGACCCGAAGGTAGAACATGTGCAAAACATGATAAAGGCGGTGAATGCAATGGAGAAGTCCATGAAATTTTGGCCCATGCTGCCGCCTTCCCTTAATGGGAAGGGCTGCGTTGTTGAAGATGGTGGTGTGTCCGAGGCGGCTCCATTATTTTATGAATGTACCATATTTTATACCTAAAGCCTTCTTTAGAACATTAAACGCTACCTGCCATAGTTTCTTATGGCACAACTCGAGATGTAGAATGTCGTTGGAGAAATTGCAGAGCCCTTATGAACAGGGAGGAATAAAGGTCACACACGGGTACGTTGAGGGGTACGTTGTAGCTTTCCAAATCCAAATCGTCACACAGTGGTTGTCGGATGAACAATCCCAAGACACCGGGATTATTACAAACTTCATGTGCCACGTTCTTTTTGAAAGAGATGGTCTGGACCACAGCATCACGGGATCCCTGTCCCCCACTATTGCTGAAACTAGGTATGGCGATGTGGCATAGAGCTTGCCGCTTTCCGGGCAAAGAGACACCTTACTCACCCCATATTCCACTGGTAACACTAAAGAGTGAGGTTACACAACTTAGGTTGAACGTCAGGAAATACTGGGAGCCCAGAGGGATGTCGACACTATGCAATATATTAAGGGAGGGGACACCGATGACTTTCGGGGCAGTAGTTACAGAAGCAGGAGTACATGAAGGGCAACATATAATCTACACCTCACTACTCCATAATGTGAAGTTGAAATGGCCGGGTGTGGACAGGGTACTGCCAGAAGAGGAGGAGATAGAAACAATCTGACATCTCCAAAGGTGGACATGCAGTGTCAAGGCTATATGAGTTATTAATGGCAAGGCCGGACTGCAACCTAATACAGATTAGACATAGCTGGGAAACAGAAGTGCAGGAGCAGCTATCCGACACAGCGTGGAGCAGGATCATGGGTATCACAAAAAAGTGTCTGGAAATGCCAAACTGCAGCTGATTCAATTATATGTTACACTCGAGCATACTTAACTCTGAAGAGAATCGCCACATTCAGCAGGGCAACTGCACAAACATGCCCAAAATGGGTCCTGTATTGGGACACAGTAGCCCAGACCCTGACTAAGGTCAGCCTGGCAGCAGACTCAGTTTCCCCCATGGCATGCTTACTAGGAAACTTCGCCAGACCCAAGCATGCAAGACATGTTAGTAAATGAAGAGATCTAGCGTATATTTTAGCAAAGCGTTGGATAGCAATGGGGTGGAAGGCACGCAGTAGTCCAGCAATTAGTGTGTGGTTGTGGGACCTCCAGAAATGGTAATTGGCCGAAACTACGGTGTGGCAAGATGCATCTAGCCCCAGTCGGGGTTTAGAGGAACAAAATATAGATTTAGCAGCCTGGAAACATATGATAAAAGAACGGTTAGCTCTTGCGCAAGAGGGCACCCTGATTCAGGCACACGTACTTATAGTACCCGAGGGGCAAGAGCCATAAAGAAGCTCAAATCGAAGCAAGGCATAAGTAAACTGAACAAGTGGAATAGGCTGGGGAGGGAAGGAGTGGTATGGGGGGAGGTTTCTACAGGCGTAAACATTTATGTATCATTGGATGTTGTTTTTAAAGCCTGTGTGTTCTTTGTTGGAAAATAATAAAAATTGTTATAAAAAAAAATATATATATATACTTTGTTGGAAAATAATAAAAATTGTTATAAAATATATATATATTTATATATATATATATATATATAGAATAATTTGTTCCTGGATCCCTTCCCAAAACCGCCTTATTGCTGGGCAATGCCACCATATGTGTCTCCAGTCCCCTTTGATCCCACAGCCCCTCCAACACAAGGTTGACGCAGTTGAGTACATTAGATGTAAACGTTACGGTGTGTAATGCCATTGAAACATTATTTTGTACCATATTTCCCTCGTTTGAATGCAACGGGTAAGTTTGGGGATAGCTTTCGAAAGATGTTCCCTCGATGTAGTGCTGGCGAGGGTGATTTCCCATTTCTTTATATATTTCCATTGTACTATTGTTGTACCCTCATTTAGTAGTCTATATAAGTTCTATATTTTCTTCGAGCCCGTATGGGTGGTAATGTACTTTTCGAAGCGGGTCAATTGTCGCGCAGCCGCCGCTTATATCTGTGGGTTAGTCAACCAGTGTCGCATTTGCTTATAACAGAATCTGCCTTCCTCGCCCAGCCCCAAGTCCCTTTTGCAATCTTCAAATGTTCTAAAAGTGTTTCCCTGAAACATGTCTCGTGTTTTCAAACATCCCGCTTCTTTCCAAGCTCTAAAGGCTCTGGATTCCATCGGGAAGTCTGGGTTCTGGAACAGCGGGAGAAACGGCGAGGGGGATGTAGACAGAACGCCACTTTTGATTACAGTGTCCCACACCTCAGTCACTAGCCCCACGATTTTACTAATCTGTACATTGTGGGGTCTGTGATCCCTTTTTAACCAAAGTAATCCTGAGAGGGGAATGCCAGCAACTGCCCTATCTTGCTGAGCCCATATCTTTCAACTCTTGCCCCCCAAACCATTCCTTAATGATCCGCAACTGTGCAGCTTCATAATATCTATAAAAATGCAGGCGTCCCAGACGGCCCGATCTCTTGAAGCCGCAACAGTGGATATTGCAATTCAGCCATTTTTTTTTGCCAGATGTACGCCGATATACGTTTTGTAAGTGAGCTAAAGAAGGTTTTAGGGACACAGAGCGGAAGGGCCTGGAAATAGTACAATATTTTGGGGAGAAGCACCATTTTGACAACTGTCATTCTCCCTAACCAGGATATCGCAAGCTGGTTCCATCTAAGCAGGTCCGTTTTCACCTTAGTTAGCAGTTGCGGGTAGTATTCCCCATACATTCGTTCTTGCGGCTTTGTGAGGACTACTAAGTATATTACACCCTTCTCTGCCAAAGACAGTTGAGTTGGGATCCGTAGACATTCCACTGTTTCAGGGTTGGCCGATAGGTTCAGGATTTCTGATTTTGACCCATTGATTTTTAGCCCAGGTACCGCACCAAATTCATCCAGCTCGGCTATCAATGCCGGCAAAGACGCTTCATGCTCAATAATACCTATAAGCATGTCGTCTGCGAATGCCATTGTCTTGTGTTCTATGCCTGCCATATCAATGCCTCTAGCCTGTTCCGAATCTCAAAGCCTAGCCAACAGGGGTTCCAAATAAATGGTGTACAATAGAGGGGACAAGGGGCAACCCTGCTTGGTACCCCGTTTTATTGCTAAGCTGTTGGAGAGGACCTCATTTATCGCTAGTCTAACCTGCAGGGAATGTTAGTTTGCTCGCACCATCTGAAGAAACCCCACGCCGAAACCACATATGTTCCATAGTGTTGAACAGGAAGGGCCATTCAAGTCTATCAAACGCCTTCTCAGCGTCCAGCGATACTAAAAGCGCTGGAGTGTGCGTTATTGCCGTTTATTCCTGCAAGTGGCATCCCGGCAGATATTATCATGTCTGTCTTTTTAGAATGAATCCTGACTAATCGGGACCAATTAGTTTAGGTAAGAGATCCAACAACCTGATCGCTAGGATTTTGGTATATATTTTGGCCTGAGTGTTAATCAGCGCTGTAGGTCTATATGAGCTTGGGGACAGCGGATCTTTATCCGTTTTAGGGGAAACAACTAGTTTTGCTTCATTCATAGAGTCCGTGATCAAGCCCTTAGTTCGGAATGAGTTGAATAGTTTAGTAAGGCGTTGCACCAGGGCACTGCAATACTGCTTATAAAAGCTTGCGGGGTATCCATCAGGTCCTGTGGGATTTGTTTCTTGGTAGAGACGGTATTTCTTCAATCGCCCTCTTCCTCCTGTATTTCCTCCTCTAGCTTGACCCTCTCCTTATGTGTAATGCCTGGTAAAGGGACTCTGTTTAGGTATGCCTCCTTGATTTTCATTTACAGGGTGGTCAGAGGTATAAAATGCTGTATAGTAGTCGCTAAACACCCCCACGATTCCTTTGTTGGTTGTCTCGTAGCCCCCTGCATTGCCTTTTAGTTTCAATATTGTATTGGACTGGATCTTACCTTTTAATTTTCTGGCTAGCAGTTTGTCAGATTTATTGACTTTCACATAGGGCCTCATTACGACCCTGGCGGAAATCGAAAAACGATGGCGGAAATGCAATACCGCCATCGAATAGCGCTCGGTGCGATCATGACCCGTCACCGCAAAGTACGATGCCATTAGCGACACCGTAGTGAACGCCAACGCTAACTGCACCAAGTACGCGCGCGCGCGCCATGCCAAACCGTAATTACCACCATGGCGCAACGGTACGCAAATTCTGACCCTAGCGGACATGCACCTAACGCCATCAAGCACGGCGGAAAGTACCATTCCGCCATGGTGAGAAGTACGGCATCGCGAACCAACCGTAAACGGCCCTACTGAGTGCCTGTACACCGCTCCCTGGCCACATTGTACAACTCCCCGTAGGTGCAATGAAGTCACACAATGCAACCAGTGAAATGTACTAGTCATCCATGCCTGCCAACGAACAAATGAATCTCAAGAGGGGCCAATGGGAGCTGCAGGGCACAGATGGCACGAATACAGAAGCTATACAAATGGACATGACCTCAGTCTCCCACCAAGAAACGCACGCAAACACAGGCACCTGTGACCAGCAATATTCCGATAATCACATCATTCCACCAATCCAACTGGCTGACCGGCATCTGTTACACAAAAGCTAATCCCCCGCCCCTGAGCATGACATCATCAAAACAGTCATATTGGCAGCCCTTATCCCTGACCTCACTGGGCTTCGTAGGCAAACGCGCCCAGCACAGTACCACGCAACCATACTCCGAAGCTGGAACCCAATGCAGATCTCCTCACAATACATCGCTCCCCAAATAGGAATATGCCACATCACTTGCAAAGAAGAACGCTACACGGTTCATATCAGAATAGAAATTTAATGCACAACAAATTCACCAAGCCCATACAGCCATTAGGCCATGAACTCCAAAACACATTTCACCATTGTGGGCTGCATCCGCAATAAATGACCAGCCTCTTCTTGTGTGATGCCCTGTTCCTTCATGGTACACAGGGGCTACATTCACGTTCAAAAAGGCAACATGGAAGCGCCTAGAACCGCAGGGCCGTCCCAATAGGGAGGCACTAGTCCAGCTGAAAGGCCGAAATGTTGCTCCTAGCCACTAGTACTGCGTAAGGGCATGTGGCCCATTGGGGATCGTCCCATAAGATCGTAATGCTGCTCCACTGATTAACACGAAGCAGCAGGTGTCGGGAGTAAAATCCATCTGCAGGAGTGGCATACAGATGGCAGTGGCAAAAGGGGAGGAGATACCTGTCACCCAAATGAAATGAAAAAGAATAGTATGGCCATCAGAACTACATTTGAATTACTCACTTCAATGATCACACCAAATCCACAGCCATATGCATGCTAGCCCACTCCAAAGGATCATCACCACCCAAAAACCACTTGCGAATCATAACTATCTATATCGAGGTGAAAACACTATCACAAACGAGTGTACCTGTGCATGCGTCTGTTAAAACAGAATCCATCAGATGGGATTGGTAACGTGCATAGACACAAGTGTCTGAAGGCGCGTCGAGACAGGGAGGGCTCAACAAGGCCAGATAGACGATGGTCCCACTATGGCAGCCCTGCATCACATAGCGCAGGGGAGGCGGATAGATTCCAAGAAGCCCTGTACATGGCAAACTCTGTATCAAATCATCTGTCCATGCATCCATACATCATTCCCTCATCCCGTAATGAAAACGCCTGTTTCCATACTCACATAACATGTGAAATTTCCATTGAGTCTGTGCGTTATGCAGCCTGCAAAATCCACTGTGCCCCAGCCCGTAATTCCAGTGTTGTGAAGTAACATGTATTTGGGAACGTCCGGCCTCATCGCCCACTTCGCTATTGCGCATCCCAAACTATTCATATCAATCATTGCATCCTCGCCATGGCCCCTGTCCCAAGGACATTGAACAATAGAACGTTATATTTGCAGTCAGACCTGTGGGCATCTCCTCGCCGCTAGCTGAAAACCGAAAGCGCCGCCCTTCGAATTCCTCATTTGCAACATCACGTCGAAAAGGCATCTGTGGCCGCTTGAAATCACAAATTAATCCATCTAGTGCGGCTGTGTGTGAAAATGGCAACTGCCTTCACTCACAAATGGGACGCCCCGCCCGTCGGTGAACCTCGGTACAGTGTTGCATGAGGGTCCACCGTTACTCGAGTACTACGTTCCACTGACCCTTCACAAGTCTGTTCGCGACTGCAAAGATAGTATGTGAAACAATGGGACCATAGCCGAATGAACATATCAACCAATGTTACACTGCCATCGGGTACAAATACATGATTGTAATAGCAAGATGCCATTCGTCGAATTGCAGCGTTGTGTGCGGGACGTGCTCGCCCAAAGGGGAGAGCAGCTTGCACAGGTGGAATGAATCACCACAGGTGGAGGCCATACAGCCTGAAAACACATAAATTGCACACCCAGTCTCCTCCCACAACCACACCCACTCCGAAATGCTACCGGCAGGACTAGCTATGTTGGCCCTGGGGGACCTGATAGCACTGCAAGTACTCCAACTTCAAGAAGAAGACGAACACCAACTACAACCGGCCGCACGGAGGAGACGCAGGAGGAGGAGGAGGGCAAGGCAGGGCCAGCAAGGGCCGCCAGCACAGCCACTACCACCACGCAGGCAGCCCGCAATCCCACGCCTCCGAGCACATCCGTTCAACCTCACGGATGAGCAGATCCACACCCTCTACCGTTTGGACCGGGACACCATAACCGCCATTGTGGACATGACACAGGCTGACCTTGTCAGCATGATAGATAGCCCAACCGCCATCCCACCCCTACTGAAGGTGGTGTCTGTACTCCACTTCCTGGCCACAGGCACCTACCAGCACACAGTCGGACAGTTGCATGGCATTTCACAGCCACTGTTCTCACGGACACTATTGCAAGTGCTCGATGCCCTCCTGCAGCACGCAGACGACTACATCTCTCTACCACGCTCGGAGCAGGAAATTACCAACACAAAAGTGGGATTCCATGCACTTGCCGGCATACCGGGTTGCATTGGTGCCATCGACTGCACCCATGTGGAATTGGTCGTCCCACATGCCATGGAGGCCCAGTACCGCAACCGAAAACAATTTCATTCTCTGAATGTACAAATGGTGTGTGACTCCAACAGGATCATTACACATTGTTGTGCCCGATTCCCTGGATCAACCCATGATTCTATGGTCTTGAGGAACTCTACAATACCACGCTACATGGAGCGACACGCAGGGAACAGATCCTGGCTACTCGTGAGTCTCATTTCATGCATGATGATGTGGGGTATGTGATGCGGCAATGACCTGGCAGGAAGGGGGGGGGTGCGTACGTAGCAATGGCATTCCTCAAAATTCCTTTATTGTCCACATACAGGTGATGCCGGGTATCCTCTGAAGAGATGGCTCCTCACACCAGTCCGGAACCCACGGGACCAGCATGAGGAGGACTACAACCATGCCCACTCACGTACCCGTGTAGTCATAGAACAGGCATTCGGCCTACTGAAGACTCGTTTCCGCTGCCTCAGCAGGTCTGGCGGGGCACTCCTGTACCGCCATGTGAAGGTTGCAAAGATGGTGATGGCATGTGTCATGCTACACAACATGTGCGTACGTAGAAATGTGCCCATGCCCCCTGACGCAGAACTGCAAGCACCTGAAGATGGTCATGATGAGGGTGGGGATGTGGCAGCACCTCAAGGAGTCCGCGAGGCACAGAAGGGCCGTGACATTCATCAGCATCTCATAGATGCATGCTTCTAGCACTCACGCCTGGTGGCTGATACATGGACACGGGACTCGTGGCACTGTGTGTGTCTGGAACATGCACAATATGGACTGTACGCCTATAATGGCCTCGTACACAAAGATCAATGTCCACACATCTCATTGGATGATCGTGCATTGTTTATGGCATATGTGATATCATGTTAAACACCCTATCGACCCGCCACCCAAGTGAGCCCAACACACCCCCTCCACCCTCCTACCTCCCCCCCGAACACCAGTGTCCAAAGATGCTCATTGTCAGTGGGCAGTCGCTATTGCAAGCCCCCTCTGCGGGTATCAGGGGCACCCCTGCCTGTGGAGCGCAGGTTCCTCCCAGATCTACGTTGGGGGCTGCCCTGGACGGAACTTGCAACGGATGATGTCTCTGCCTGCTCACGTCCATGCATGTCCCTAAGGGTTTGTGAGAGCTCAGTGAGCACACGGCGCACTGCGGCAAGTTCGGCACATACGTCTTTGGACGTCGCATGCAGTTCCCCCCTCAGGCTCTCGGTGCTACTCTCCATTTGTGCCCTTAGTGTCTCTGTACTTCTCTCCATTTCTGCCCTAAGTGTCTCAGTTGATGTTTCTATGTCTGCCTTAGTGCCCCCACATTCATCGGCATGGTCCTTGAGGAGCGTGGCCAGTTGCTGCTGTTGCACGATTACCTGGTCGAGGGACTGTTGCCTCTGCTGGGCCATGGCCATTTGCGGTGGTGTCACAGAGTGGCTGATCACCTCATGTTGCCTTGCCACAGGGCTTGTGGGGGATGGCCAGTCGTCGTCTTGTGGGTGCCCCTGCGTGGTATCCTCATGGTGTACGGGATGGAACAGACAGGGGGATTGAGACAGGTCATGGATGGATCTAACTTCGACATCCCCGTTTTCTGTGTCGGAGCATGCTGCCATTAATGCAGTGTCACCTATGGTGCTGCTGCCACCAGAAGCAGTGCCTACTGTGGCATCCATTGGGGGGACCTGTGGTGGTGGTGTTGTGGGCATGCTGGCTGCTGGGGTGCCTGTTGGAGTTCCCTCCTCTGTGCTGCCACTTGATTTGTGCTGCTTCCGTGTCTTGATGCGTGCAGCTGAGGTGGAGGGTCTTTGGCCGTTGGTCTTGGCCCTCTTTGCAGGTGTGCTGGTAGGGGTGTCCTGGAGCTCGTCGTTTGGATCGGACCCTGTGGTGGAGTAAAGGAGGGCGAGCGTTATTAATGGGTCTGTGGGAATTGGAATGGCAATGTATCACATGCATTGGGGTGGTACCTGAGGGTGATTTGGGTCGGGGCCTTGGAGGTGGTTTCATTTGTGTGTGGAGTGAGGGTGCAGTTGTTTGGCAGCCTGCAGTTAGGGTGTGCCTGCTGCACGTGTAGAGGGTGTTTTTAGGATTTTTAATTATTTATGTATTTGATGTGAGTTTTAAAGTGTGCTATCAGGCCTATGTATGTGGACGTTCTCCTGGACATGTGTTACTGTTGCACTATGTGGGCACGTGGTACTTCACTTGATTGGACATTGTGGTTTTGGCATTGTTTTATTTGGGACACCTACCTGATTCTTCGGATGTCTGCACTCCTTTCTCCATCCCTCCGACTCCCTCTATGCTCTCCATTCCAATGGTGGAGGCACAGATTTCTTCCCAGGGGGTCAACTTGATGGGTGATTCCGATCCTCCCCCGGTAGCTGTGGCAATGTTGCGGTTGGCAGAAAGTATGCTACGGACGCGTATCCGCAGGTCGTCCCATCGCTTTCTGCATTGCTGTGGGTTGCGGGGTGCGGTCCCCACCGCACTTACCCGCTGTGCCACCAGGGCCCATATGGCCTTCTTGTTCGCAAGTGCCGTCCTGGTCATTTGCGTGGAGAAGACGGCGGCAGCATTCTCCTGGAGGGTCTCTGTGAGCACGGTGAGTTCCTCACGGGAGAAGTGGACCTGCCGCTTGCGGTCGCACGCTTTCTTCGCTACTTTTCCCATTTTTCTTGGTTTCACTAGGGTGGATGACGGGTTGGGATGTGTCTCAGGGTAGTATTTTTAATGGTTGTGTGGAATTTGTGGTTTTATAGGTGTACGGCGTGATGTTTCCCGTTCCGGGACCATGCTTTTACTTCCGTTTCCGTATATTTACGGTCACCGTACTTTCCGGTTGGCGCTCACTGCGGTGTCCGCTAAGATGGGTGGCGGTATTGCACCTAGGGCGCCGTACGGCGGCGGTGTGGGCCGTTTTGGGGTCATTTCCGCCATCACGGACTTTGCACTTCCGCCATGGCGTGGTGCTCGTGCCCGATGGGTCGGAATGAGCCGCACTTTGCTCCATCGTGCAATGGCGGAAACGCTATTTACACTATGGCGGTCCGGTCGGTTGATTTCCGCCAGGGTCGTAATGAGGGCCATAGTGTTGTTTTTTAAATAATAACACCTTTTCGGCATATTTTGTACAGTGTGTTTCTAGCTGACCTTGCGCATGTTTCAGCGCTCTGTGTAGAGTCCTAGAGGGGCCCTTAGCTATGTCTGCTGAGATCTCTCCACTTCGAATACCTCTTCTCATATTCGCCCTTTCCTGTCCCGATTCACCTTCATGGCTATTAAAATGTCCCCTCAATACTACTTTGAAGGCGTCCCACACCAAGCCCGGGGCCATGTCTTGGGTTTCCTTTTCTGCAAAATAGGTGCCCATTTTGTCCTGTATCGAGGTGGCCAGGATCGGTTCATGCATCAAGTCTATGGGAAATTGCCACTTCCATACTCCCTCAGGTGCCCCCCCCACCTACTTCCATCTGCATTGTTAGTGGGGCATGATGTGAAAGGGAAATAGCTCCCACTTCTACACCCTTCACACTTCCCACTATATGTGTTGAGACCCAGAATACCTCAGGGAGTACCTGTACAAACCAGCCGACAAGGGCCAGGAAAGATGATGATCCTGCACACAAAGGAGATGGCAGCAGAACACCAGAAGATCAGCATCAAAGGAGAAAGTCTTCCTGGGACTAACAGGTGCCAAATGTCAGTGGGTGACGGGCTGGAGAGCCCAAGGCCGCAGAGGGAGAACCAGATACAAAATTAAGGATCATGATCCATCCGGTTAGGCTACATTCACTGCACACCAGAAGACTGGAGGTTACAGGCATTCCCATGGGGAGGTGAACAGGGAGTAGACCATGGCCTGGGCGCATAGGGGTAATTATCGTTGCTGAATATCTTTAAAGGGCCCATTGGGAGGACCTCACACAAGCAGGCTCTGAGGTATCCCAAGATGACGCTGTAGACTTCTTCCCACAGAGTGGTCCAGTCACAGGAGGGGTGATATGACTAGATACCCAGCTGGGATTCAGGGGTGCATAGCGGGTGACTCTAAAACCCTTCGGGTCACCTCTGCAGCAGCCCCTCCTCATACCAGGTAATTGTCAAATTTCTGACCTGGCAGTAACAACTCTATCCCAGCAAAGCATACTTTTAATTTGCCAGGCCACTATGGGAAGAGGAGGCAAGATCAATACCACTATCAGAATTCCTCACTTGGTCAAAGGCAAGACCTTTTCCCAATCCAGAAAGGGCAACTGGGATTAGGGAGGGGAAGCCCCCATGTGGAATGCCCAGCCAAGTCCCAGAGAGTTGATAGAACATCAAGAAATATGTCCCCAGCGTAGACCACCTCGGTTTTGTGCGCAGAACAGGAGCAGGAGGGCATCATCTCCCATAATAACCTTGGTGGCTTAAAAGAAAACCTGCGCCGGACCAGGATAAAAGAATCACTAGATCACTAACACAGGAAAAGGAGAGCTGTGTGGGAAACCCCTCGCCAACCCAAAGATGGGTTGTCCTTAAAACCTCACGGAAGGCAGCACAGGAGAACTCCCCCAGCCCTGTCCCAATGACACAGGAGGGAAAACATCATCTCTCCCTGCCCCCCACACCGCACCCCCTGCAAAATTAGTTTGAATCACAGGGGGAAGTGCCTGGAGACACCAAACAGGCATGCAGAAGCATGGCAGCCCAGTGAGATTCAAAATTGCTGCCCTAGTTTTTATAGCCTATGTTCCAATAAACCGACCCCAAGGAGAAACACAGGAAGGAAGTGGCCTCAACCAATCTCAGACTAGCCATTTCCCTAGGCCAAAGGTGCAAACCATCAATCTGAGACCCAGCCTTGGGGAGGAGCAAACACAGTGTAAAAAGCCAAATCGCACTTCTCTGTTTGTGGACTGCTAGAGTGGAAGAACACTAAGTTTGCTGGGCAGTGGGAAGGAGTTTGGAGCAGGGGTAAAGGAGATGGATGGAGAATGAATCAGAACAGAGATACTGGAATAGTGGAGTGGACTAGAGATAAGACCAGGAGGGGAGAAGGAGGTAAAGAAGGTGGCAGGAGATGGGAGGTTGGAGGAGGTAAAATTGTGGAAGAGGGTTTATTGAAGGAAGTTGATGAGGGAGGGGTCCAAAGTGAATAACGGGAGGTATTTTAGAAATTGAGTAGGAAGTTGTAACATAAGAGGAAGAGGACAGAGGGGAAATAACTGAGTAAGAGGAGCATTATTATCAGGAGTGGGAGAAAGGTTTGAATTATTCAGCATTCAGGGGAAGGCGGTAAAAGAAGCTAAAAAGAGATTGTGACAGGAGAGGTGTGGTGTTGGGGCCTGTGACGAATACAGGGAATGTTTCCCCTTTACACCACGGGGGAGCCACCCCCTTTAGGACTAGGCAGGTGAGGCCACTAAGCTTCACACCCCTCGGGGTCAGGGCAAGCGGGATCCCACTGGGCTGACCTCCTCCCATCTCATTAGAGGACAGGCTAAATGGGGATATGCGTTACCCTCCCTTGCCTCAGCAATCTAGTACCTTTGTTGGTTATATGGGAGTTAATTTGTATAATGACTTAGCATTTCATACACCAAGGGGCTGGTATACGTTCTGACCCTTTTGAAGCACAGTCCTCAACTTGGAACGGAGAATGGGAGAGAGGAGCAAGCCTACTCCCGGCATGGCGGATCGGCCCACGAGAGTCTCCTGCAGTGGAGAACACCAGAACTGTGAAAAAGTGGCACAATGCGGTACCGACGCTGAAGCTCTACAGGAAGACAGCAGGCAGGGAGTGCCAGCTCCATCCGACGCGGAACACCTGGAAGAAGCCGGAAGGAAGAAATCTCATCAACCCACGTGAACGCCTGCCTGAAAGAGCGCTACATAGAATCAGAAGGTATGCTGTCGCTCCAGGCATCTAGGAGGGAGCGGAAAGGCCAAACCACACCCCAAAGCGGGGTGTGAGCAACCACACCCCAAGGCAGGGGCGAGAGCAACCAGACCCGAAGGCAGGGAGAGAAAGCATCCAGGCCCTAAGGTGGGCTGAGAAGAAACCAAACTCCAAGGTGGGGGTGCAAGACCCGAGACCCAAAGGAGGGGTAAAAACTAGGAAGTATAGAATACACCACAGGATTCCCTGGTAGGAAGCCCAGGGCAGAGTACCTGGTGTAGAGTTACAAATCAGGAGGTTCCCCAGTGTAGAAGACGACCCGAGACTGAGACAAAGTACATGGCAATCCAGGGAGAGAGAGAGAGAGAGACTAACCGAAGACTGATACGCAACCCGAGAAGTGGAAGGTGGAAGAAGAGACATTTGGTGCATTTACTTGAACTGTGCAAAGGGGCATAAAACCCTTTTCTGAGAGACATCACTGTGGGGTCAGAAACCAGACACCATTCTGTTGTGTGAGCAAGAGGCCCTTATTGTACCTTTTTTAAAGGTAGGTTCTTTTTATTTTGCAGTGGTAGGGGCAGGAATCGGGCTAGAACAAGTTTCTGGGTGCCGGATTTAGTTTATTTTGTAGGACATCCTGACTCTTCTCATTTCTGTAAGAGTAGGGCAGAGAAACACAGGGGCAGTTTAGGTTTTTGTTGTTCAAATAAAGAACCACTTTATCCAAAATGCCACTTGTCTCTCTCCTGACTCGGACACAGGAATTGGTAGAGAGAAAACTGACCTGGGTGAGCAGGGCACCCTATCCCTGGGAGGTGAGCAGCACATGCTATCCCTGGGTGAAATTAAAGTTGGTGGTACAAGGTGGGAAGTGAGGAAGTGGTGGTTGAAACTGCAGGAAGAGGTCAGAAGGCAAAGTGACAAGTGTGGGGAGCCAAGGCACAGGGGAAAGAAATGAAGGGAGGGCCGAAGAGAAAGAAGAAAGAGGGGTGAAGTAGGGGCCCAAATGGTCAAAAAAAGGCTGGGGAGACAGACGCAGAACAAGTCAGCTAGATTGCTCCTCCCTTCTCTACCTAGCATACCGCTGGCTCAGACCCAGCCTGCCCGACCAGCTGAAGAGACTGCTGGAAGAGCAGGTGTTTTTCTGGGGACCTTTAGCACAGGTGCCTTGTTCGATGGACCTGACAAGAAGTGGGGTCCGTGCTCCCCAAACTGTGACAGTAGGACAAACAGGCATGATCCCTGCAATTAACTTTGGACATTTACTTTGGACTATAGGATTCAAAGAAGAGTGCACAATTTATTTAAGTGCTCCTTTTTTGTATATTTGTACACTTTGTTCACTTTACCTAACGAAGAATCCCATTATCTTTAGTTGAGGTTTGTGTCTGGTCATTGGTCACTCAGTGAACATTCTGACACCTGTTAATTAACTATTTTGAATGATGAGGTAGTCGTTATTCGTGGTAATGATTATGGTCTTCAGACTAAAGCTGATCAAGAATATATTTTTGTAGTTTAAGCTATTTGGTATTTGTTAAAAAATCATATGTATAACTTTAAGAAGGTAATTAAAACAGCCATTCGGGTCTCACATCCTGTTCAATATTTTTGATAGGGTGCACAATCAACTCACGACAACCGATAATTCAGCTTTCTATTAGAAAAATATGTATCTGCAAGGAAATTGGGTTTCTCATGTGTTCCCTGCACTCTATCCTCAACCTTATAGTGCGCTCCCACCTGCTTAGACCAAGCTACTTAATCTGCCAGATTGGTTAACTACAGCCATAGTACCCCAGCTATCTGGTTTCATCCCTTAGTCTAGGGAAGCCTAAATGCTTTAGCTTATCTGCCTAACTGCTTCAGGGACTTCCGAAGGGACCTAACAGAGTAGTCTGCTTGTTTGGTTGCTTCTCCTGATGGCCGACTCCTCAGCTTCTCCTCACTCATCTGCCTCCTCTCCTTTCTCACCCCGACCCACTCCTCCATGTTGCTCTGTCGTTCTCTCTCTCCACACTCCTGTCATGATGCCTACCCCCGGAGCACGAGGCCAGGCCCAGCACCCCCGGGAGCAGGCATCATGCCCCCGGGTAAAAGCCCAGCGGCCCCTTATAGGGGCTCTTTGGACTCTGTCCTGGCGCCGTTGGCGCCAGGCTCATGTTGGACATCAGTCCTGGCGCCATAGGCGCCAGGCTCATAAAGGAAGGTGTTTTGTGCACTTACCTGATGCAGACCATGCTGCAAGATTCAGGCCTCCCTGAGACCTGAAAGGGACTATTTTTTCATTGGGACTATTTTGCCACTCGGGCGTGGCCAGGGAAGGATACTTACCTGGAACTACTTTGGGGGCTATTTAAGCCACGCCCAGACAGTAGCTCACGCTTCGCGTTGTTCTGCATCCAAGCAGCTGAACGCTCACTGTGTCTGCTCCTGCATCTGGTCTCCAGCCACGCCCGCCTCGATCCTGGAACACCTGTAAGGAAAGAAGAGAAGAGAAAGGTGAAAACCAAGAATTTAATCAAACTTCTTACCTGCATCCGGAACCTTCACGCCAGCGTTCCTGAGAAAAGACTTTCATTTAAAAGCAATGCGTTGCTCGCTGCAGCGCCGCGCTTCACTCACCTGTCCTCGGGAGTTCTTCTGGCTCCACCGCGACTGTCTGCACCGGTCGCCACATCTCTGCGCCTAGGGGAGAGAAGAAGAGACAAAAGGTGAGCAGAAGGAACATATGAGGAAAGCCTAATTTTCCGCCATAACACTTACCGATCTTCTGTTGGTGGACCATTCCTCATTTCGGGTCGGCGCTGCTTCGTTGGCAGGTACCGCACCCCGGCCCCTATGGGGAAAGGACAAAAGACATTTCTGGAGGAATATAAAGACATTAAGAGGGATCGCCCCCATCGCTAACTCACCTGAGTTTACCATCGGCAATTCAATCCCTCAACGCATCGCCTTCATTCTGCACCTGAAATAAAGGACAGATCACAGGTTAGGAAGGCAACAGAAAAGGAGGCTCTACATTTGAACTTCTGTAATCTTCATACTTACGGCGTTCCGCTCGGAAAAGTCAAGTGGATTTTGCCAGCGCCATTCTGAAAACCAGTGAAGTAACTGGACAAACAAGCGCCCCTGCACCAGAAACAGGATGGAGAGTTCATCCTTTCAAACCATAAGGTGAGCTTCAACCGGGGATTTCGGAGGAAGTTAGAGAAGAACGAAGGGGGTAAGGGGGGAGCAAGCACACTATTCTGCAGACTGTTAATCCCCTTTCTCATCTGCAGAAGGATATTCCTACGGGCCAGACAAGCAAGATTTGAGGGTCCTGTTCAGTCGGTGTTCCGAGTTCTGCGCATCACGCTCGAAGAGGCCACAGCAACCCAGACTAGACCAGCGCCTCCGCGGGAGTCAGGTGAGCGTTACAGAACGCGAAGCCTTCCTACAAATTCCCACCCAGGCGCTATGGAAACTTCTGAGACTGATCAGTTGGCCCAACTACTGGGGGAATTACGGGCCGAAGTACACGCCGCTCGTCAAGAGACTAATGCTCTCAGGAGGGAAGTGATTGTATCAAAGCAAAGAACTGATGACCTGGCTAGACAGTTTTTGCAAGGTCAAGCTGGACACACTCCTCTACCCGGTTCCGGGGGGAACCCCGCTCCTGTGGTTCCCACTAACCCTGTGCAGATTAATCTACCTGAACACATGCCGCTGGCCCCACCCGAATGCTTTGCTGGGGACCCCAAACGATTCGCCGTATTCATGAATCAGTGTCGTTTGCACTTCCTATGCAGACCTGGGGCCTTCCCTAATGACCAGACCAAGGTAGCCTTTGTATTGTCATATCTCAGCGGCTGTGCTGCCGATTGGTCAGTTCCACTGGTTACTCAAGATGACCCGATTCTCCGTGATTTTCAAGGATTTCAAGCAAGCATGGAAAGGTTATTTGCTCGTCACTCTCAGGGGCAGGCTCTGGATGACGAACTCCTATCCCTGCGACCAGGCAATCAGGACCTCCTATCCTACATTGCAACCTTTAATAGACTAATTGTGGAAACTGGGTGGCCAGAGGATAAAAGAATCACGTTATTTTATCGAGGTCTACGCGGAGAACTTAAACATGTCCTGGCCCAAGTTGTAAATCCGCCCCAAGAATGCACAGAATATATAGACTTAGTGGTCCAATTGGATCACAGACTTCAAAACAGAAAAGCAGATCGGTCCAAGTTTGAGACCCGGGTGTTGGTCAAGACCCACGCTAACCCCAAGGGTGCTGATGTCTCTGAGCCTATGCAAATTGGAGGGGTTAAAGGACCTTTAACTCAAAAGGAACGTGAAAGAAGACGGCAGATGCAATTATGTCTTTATTGTGGGTCCTCTGGACACTTTCTACGAGATTGCCCGACAAAACCGCCCAAGAAGGTGGTAGGAGCCGCTGATAAAAACCATGAAGACTCTGTTTCGGGAAACGACCACTCCCGACAAGGGTAGGGGTCCGCTTGCCGAGCTTGAAAACTAACTCTCAGACCTCGCATTTCATTTTGCCAATGGTCCTCGTAGATCCGGAACAGCCTAAGCGGTTGCATGCAATAAAGGCATACATCGATAGTGGGGTTATAGGAAATTATGTGGATCGTGAATTGGTCTCTAGGATTAACCTCCCTCTGCGTCCTAAAACCAGCAAAGATGTCATCACCACAGTCGATGGAACCGAAATTGCCTCTGGACCGGTAACACATTCCACTGCTGAGGTGACACTTATAGGTCCGGACGGCCATCGGGAGGCAGTTGTGTTTGATGTAATCAAGGCTCCACAGTTTCAGGTTATTCTCGGAATGCCTTGGTTAGAGACACATAATCCTCGAATTGATTGGCGAGCGAAGAGAATAACCTTCACGGATTGTGCACAAACCTGCTACCCAGAAAATCTGAAGATTAGTCTAGCGTCTGTAACCTCTGTCTCCATGCAACTACCTCCGGAATACCAAGACTTTCAGGACGTCTTCCAAAAGGAACAGGCCAACACGTTACCTCCCCACAGATCGTACGATTGCCAAATCGATCTGGTGCCCGGTGCACAACCCCTTTGTAGCAGGATTTATGCCCTTACTGAACCTGAGAATCTGCATTTGAGACAATATTTAGATCAATACCTAGCCAATGGTTTCATTCGCCCGTCAAAGTCTCCGGCATCCTCGGCTTTGTTCTTCGTGCCCAAAAAAGAAGGCGACCTTATAACTTGTATCGACTACCGCGCATTGAACAAGATAACTGTTAAAAACCATTACCCTCTGCCTCTGATCCCTGAGCTCCTTCACCAGGTGAAGGACGCTTGCGTATACATCAAGTTAGATCTCCGGGGGGCTTATCATCTGGTGGGAGTAAAAGAAGGCGACGAATGGAAAACGGCCTTCCGTACAAAATATGGATTATTCGAATACCAGGTGATGCCTTTCGGGTTGTGCAACGCGCCTGCTGCCTTCCAATTCTTCATGAACGATGTCCTTCGGGAACTCATCGATGTTTGTGTTGTCGTATATATCAATGACATTCCTGTGTACTCCTCTTCGGAATCTGATCACAGAAAGCATGTCATGGCCGTCCTTGAGAAATTGCGCCAGCACAAACTGTTTGCAAAGCTGGAAAAGTGCGTTTTCCATACCACCGAGGTTGAGTTTCTTGGATTCATCTTGACACCTAAAGGGGTCCGAATGGACTCACGAAAAGTGGATGCCATCCTCAAATGGCCATCACCTAGTTCTGTGAAAGGTGTCCAAAGCATGCTTGGTTGTGCTAATTTTTATCGCAGATTTATCCCGGAATTTTCACGTGTGGTACAACCCATCACTGCACTCTTGAGAAAAAATAAACGCTTCAAATGGACCGAGGAAGCCGAACAGGCCTTTCAGGAATTGAAAGCTAAATTCACGTCCGCACCTATTTTGAAGCACCCGCGTCCCGATCTCCCATATATAGTCGAAACCGACGCGTCCAGCTTAGCCATGGGAGCTGTCCTGTCTCAGAGAGACCCTGAAACCAACCAACTGCACCCCGTAGCATTTTGGTCCAGAAAGTTCTCGCCGCCGGAAATAAATTATGCAATCACCGATAAGGAATTATTAGCCATTAAGTCCGCCTTTAAGGCTTGGCGGCATTATCTTCTTGGCGCCAGGCATACCATCACCGTGATCACTGATCACCGAAACTTACAGTATTTAAAAACTGCCAAGGCTCAATCGTCACGTCAGCTCCGATGGGCTTTGTTCTTTGCTGAGTTCGATTTTGTAATCACTTACCGCCCCGGCTGTAAGAATGGCAAAGCGGACGCGCTATCTCGAATAGGAATGGGAGAAATAGACACAAACTCAGAACCTGTGCCGATAATTCCCGAACAAAGAATTTTGGGGATAACCTCTTTACAAACCCTTGAAGACATTCAAGCACGGGTAAAACAACTCCTGGACTCTACAGCCTTGCAGGATTGGATCCAAAGGGGGCCTTACTTTTCGGTCAACGATGGCCTACCTTACTTCCAAGGACGCTTATTTCTGCCAGAAAAGGAATTGCAAGAACTGGTTATTTCACGTCATCATGATACCCTGATGGAAGGACATCCTGGCATTGCCAAAACTGAGGAAAAAATTAAACGACAATTCTGGTGGCCTTCCTGGCGAAAGGATATTAAATCTTTTGTGATGTCCTGTGGAGTTTGCGCCCAAAACAAAGGCCAAAAGACAAAACCCGCCGGTCTTCTACAGCCTTTAGACATTCCACCAGCACCTTGGCACACCTTGTCACTAGATTTTATCACGGACCTGCCCCCTTGTAATGGATACAATACTATTCTGGTTGTGGTGGATTTATTTTCCAAGATGGCCCATTTTATTCCGTTGAAAGGATTACCTTCAGCTTCTGTCCTAGCCAAGGAATTCCTCGAAAATATCATCCGTTTGCATGGTTTCCCGTCCATACTAGTCTCCGACCGGGGAAGCCAGTTTATTTCTCATTTTTGGAGAAAGTGTTGTCAACTGGCACAAATACACGTAAGACTCTCAACCAGCCACCACCCACAGACCGATGGTCAGACGGAGAGAACGAACCAGATCCTTGAACAATACCTACGATGTATGTTGCACCAATCGGAGGGTAATTGGAAGGATATTTTATGGGTGGCCGAATATGCATACAATAACTCGGTACACTCTGGAACTGGACAAAGCCCCTTTTATACCCTATATGGACATCACCCTCGTACTTCAGACCTGGACTCACCTCTGAGCCTTGAAATGCCCGCAGTGGACCATTTGCATTCCACGATAACTCAAGCCTTCAAGGATGCAACTGCACATTTGCAACAAGCGAAAGGGAAATACAAAGAGAATGCGGATCTGCATCGGAGTGAGGCACCTCCATACCAAATAGGGGATCTTGTATGGTTGGCTACCAAACACTTATTGCTCAAGGGACCTCGAACTTTTAAAACAAGGTATTTGGGCCCTTACTCGATCAAAGCTATAAATAACCCAGTGGCAGTCAAGCTCGATCTACCAGCTAACATGCGGATTCACCCCGTTTTTCATGCGTCACTTTTGAAACCAGTGCAACCAGGAACCAGATTAATAAGGCCACCAGAACCAATTCAGATAGATGGGGAGCCTGAATTTGAGGTGAAGAACATTTTGGATTCTAAGATCTCAAAATCAAAACTTTTCTATCTAATTGATTGGAAAGGGTACGGGCCTCAGGAAAGGTCTTGGGAACCCAGCGACCACGTACATGCACCTCGGCTGGTAAAAAGGTTCCATCGGAATTTCCCAAACAAACCGAAACCTCCAGAGGGAACAACCTTGGGAGGGACTTTGGGGGGGAGTGCTATCATGATGCCTACCCCCGGAGCACCAGGCCAGGCCCAGCACCCCCGGGAGCAGGCATCATGCCCCCGGGTAAAAGGCCAGCGGCCCCTTATAGGGGCTCTTTGGACTCTGTCCTGGCGCCGTTGGCGCCAGGCTCATGTTGGACATCAGTCCTGGCGCCATAGGCGCCAGGCTCATAAAGGAAGGTGTTTTGTGCACTTACCTGATGCAGACCATGCTGCAAGATTCAGGCCTCCCTGAGACCTGAAAGGGACTATTTTTTAATTGGGACTATTTTGCCACTCGGGCGTGGCCAGGGAAGGATACTTACCTGGAACTACTTTGGGGGCTATTTAAGCCACGCCCAGACAGTAGCTCACGCTGCGCGTTGTTCTGCATCCAAGCAGCTGAACGCTCACCGTGTCTGCTCCTGCATCTGGTCTCCTGCCACGCCCGCCTCGATCCTGGAACACCTGTAAGGAAAGAAGAGAAGAGAAAGGTGAAAACCAAGAATTTAATCAAACTTCTTACCTGCATCCGGAACCTTCACGCCAGCGTTCCTGAGAAAAGACTTTCATTTAAAAGCACCGCGTTGCTCGCTGCAGCGCCGCGCTTCACTCACCTGTCCTCGGGAGTTCTTCTGGCTCCACCGTGACTGTCTGCACCGGTCGCCACATCTCTGCGCCTAGGGGAGAGAAGAAGAGACAAAAGGTGAGCAGAAGGAACATATGAGGAAAGCCTAATTTTCCGCAATAACACTTACCGATCTTCTGTTGGTGGAACATTCCTCATTTCGGGTCGGCGCCGCTTCGTTGGCAGGTACTGCACCCCGGCCCCTATGGGGAAAGGACAAAAGACATTTCTGGAGGAATATAAAGACATTAAAAGGGATCGCCCCATCACTAACTCACCTGAGTTTACCATCGGCAATTCAATCCCTCAACGCATCGCCTTCATTCTGCACCTGAAATAAAGGACAGATCACAGGTTAGGAAGGCAACAGAAAAGGAGGCTCTACATTTGAACTTCTGTAATCTTCATACTTACCGCGTTCCGCTCGGAAAAGTCAAGTGGATATTGCCAGCGCCATTCTGAAAACCAGTGAAGTAACTGGACAAACAAGCGCCCCTGCACCAGAAGCAGGATGGAGAGTTCATCCTTTCAAACCATAAGGTGAGCTCCAACCGGGGATTTCCGAGGAAGTTATAGAAGAACGAAGGGGGGGAGGGGGGAGCAAGCACACTATTCTGCAGACTGTTAATCGCCTTTCACATCTGCAGAAGGATAATCCTACGGGCCAGACAAGCAAGATTTGAGGGTCCTGTTCAGTCGGTGTTCCGAGTTCTGCGCATCACCCTCGAAGAGGCCACAGCAACCCAGACTAGACCAGCGCCTCCGTGGGAGCCAGGTGAGCGTTACAGCTCCGTCCTTTGGTCTTAACTGTTCTCTCCTGCTTCTCCTCTCTGCACCCTCCAACTGTTCTCTTGCCCTCCCTATGTACACAGTTTCCTGATCTTATCTCTCTGTCTCTGTCTCTCTGTCTCTGTCTCTCTCTCTCTCTCTGTCTGTCTCTCTCTCTCTCTCTCTCTCTCTCTCTCTCTCTACACACTCTGCCCCCTGGTTTTACCCTCCCTTCTCTCCTTCTCTCCTTCCCTCCTTCTCTCCTTCCCTCTCCCTCCTTTCTCTTTTGCTCTCCAAGCTCCTCTCTCTAAGCTCCTCTGTCTGCCTACCAACTCCCTTCTGATCTTCTCCCCTCTCCAAACTCTTCGCTCGCACTACTACACCTCCATATATTCTTCTCTACCATCCTGCTTCCCTCTTCCATCTTTTTTTCCACCTACTCATGCACACACCCACATCTTTTCACAAACACTCCCCTGGTCCCTTCTCTGAACTCCTTTCTACTCTCAGCCTTCAATCAGTATCTCATTCACATACAGCCCAATTCGTACCATCGTCTCCGACCCAACACCTTACCTTCACTCTCTCCTTATAATCCAGCAGTCTCCTCCAATGCCTTCTTCACCTGTTACATCCTCATTGCTGGTTTCTTGGTCCGCCTCCTCTTCCTCCATCCTCACCCATAGACCTTTCATCCCCTTCTGCAAGTGCTGTCCTTTTATAGCCTAGTCCTTCCTGAACAGGAATCCTTGCAGCTCCCATTTGGCTGTTTGTCAGTTGACCCCCCCTGGCCCCCCTCCACCCCCCCCCCCCCCCACGCACTCCCTTTCAGCCAATCTCTGCCTGAGATACTCCCCTGGGGGCAGGGACTTCCCCTGGAAGCCTTCAAGAAGCCTTGTAGCCCTGCCCCTTTTCAGACACAGTTCTTTATTATTATTATTATTATTGGTTGTTGTTTTGGCAAAGAAAAATAAATTTTTCCAACCTTTCAACAATGCATTTAAATCTACATTACAAACAGAATAAATTTCTATTAAAAGTTAAATTAAGAGTTGAATTAAAACCCCTGTGAACAGTCAGAGCTTTCAGAAAAAAAACATAATGTATATAATTCAATCTTTTGCTTTTTTTTCCATTTCTAAAACAAATTTTTTCCCAACATATTCAAATCTTCATAATTTTCAAAAAATTAACAATCGCATACTGTATCGCTTTCTTGTTCGTGTGAAACAGTGTAGACCATAGTTGGTCATAGGTTACATTGATATGCCCTTCAAAGAACGGTTTGAACAGTTTAGCTCTTAATTCTGTCCAATGGTCACAATCAACCAATAAATGGCGCACAGTCTCCAACATATGATGACAAAACCTACATTTGTTTTCTTCCTTTGATAGAATTTTGCGCTTATAAAGAAGGTCAGCTGTAGAGCACAATCCTAGTCTAAAGCGCATGAATGCCTGGCGGTGCTGAGGACTTGGGGAGATCAATAAGTACTGAGCAGTTTGGCCAAATCTTTTTGGCTCAAATGGGTTCTCCTGAAATTTTTTATATTGTGCACACTGGGCAATAGTGAGAATCCAATCATACCGCCACATGCTTTCTTTGGCCTTGCAGGGGTTATCAATTAACAATTGGATGGTTATGTTAGCATCATCAAGCAATTTCAACACTCTTTGTCTCCAAACTCTTATAAATACGTCATGGGTTTCTTGTGCAGCATAGTCGGCCATAATTCGAGTTAGGCCATTTTCCAAGTTACCCATTACAAGTTTGCGATACAAGGAGCAGCAGAGCCACTTATATCTGGCATGAAGTGATATTAATCCCAATTCATAGCGAATTAGAGGTAGTGGTTCCGAACTAGGTAGATGCAACATTTTTCTCCAAAAAGCTCCTTCCATCTTAGCCCAATAGGTATATGGTCGCCAGTGTTTGGTTTCTGTCCCATATAATAATATAGGTGATGTTTTCTGTTTATAATAAGTTATGATTGGAAATATCGAAAATTTACAAAATTTTGCCCTGATAATTCTTGCTTGGGAAATTGCATTGTGAAGTTTTGCTCTCTTAGCTTCCTCAAAGGGTAAATCAGTCGGGTGGTTAGTTATTAAAACACCTAGATAGGTATACGTTGAAACAATGCTTAAGGAGCTGTTCTGTAATATCCATGAGTAGGTTCTGCATCTTTGTTTAGGGATCCCAAATTGAATGATTTGTGTTTTGGAAGTATTGATGGCTATGCAGTTGGAATGAGCATAGCCCTCAAGAGCTTTCAACATACTTTTGAGTCCCTGGGGGGTCTTAGACATAAGAACCATGTCATCCGCATAAAGCAGATAGTTTATGGGCGTTCCCTTAAGGCGAGGGGCATCAGTTCTTATATCTTTAAATACGATACCTATGTCCGAGATGAAAAAATTAAAAACAGCCGAGGCCAAGATACAGCCCTGTTTTAAACCCCGGTCTGTTTGAATATAGCCGGATAGGAGTCCATCCCTGCGAAGTCGAACCTGAATGGTTGTTTTGGAGTGAAGCTGAATTATCCATCGCAGGATGGGCCATGGACAGCCCTTTTCCAGGAGTTTTTTGAACAATAGTTCACGAGGAACACCATCAAATGCCGTGCGGAAATCTATAAAGGCAACAAAAATGGGCTGCTTCCTTTGCTTGTGCGCGTTTATCAGAGAATTCAACGTAATTAGGTTTATAGAAGTACCAAGGCCGGCTACAAAGCCTGTTTGGAACTCATCCCTAAAGGAGTTTGCTGTTAACCAAGCGTTGAATGCTACTAACACGATGCGCGCAAAGATCTTACCAGGGCAGTCTAACAGGGCGATCGGTCGGTATGACCTAGGATCGCCCCTCGCGCCTTTCTTATAGACAGGAACTATTATAGATTTTCTCCACGAATCAGGGATTTTACCAGTTTGAAGTGTATGTTGGAAGATGTGGTTTAATATTGTCGCCCATCTTATTGGATTTTGCTTCATCATTGAATTGCTAATGCCATCTGGCCCGGCTGCGCGAGATCTACTAAGTTTAGAGATACAATGTATGATGTCATCTGTATCAAAATGGAGTTTAGAGTTCGCTCTTATGAGGGTCCAATCAATTTCAATTCGCGAAAAGGGAGAGCGGTAGAGGTCAGCATAATAGTCATTCCAGATTTTTTCCGGGATTGGGTTAATTTGGAAGGCGCTTTGCAGCGTACCGACCGCCTCATTAAGGAGAGACCATATGCCAGCGGTAGTTTTAGTAAGGCATTGAGACAACATTTTTTCTCCGTCTCTCTGGTATCGCAATGATCTCCTTGACCTGCACCAGTTCTTATACATTTGTTTTAGATTTTTTATCAAATTGACATTAGTGGGTGTCAGGTCGAGTGATAAATGTCGGATATCTTTGCGTAATTGGGCCTTCTTTGTTTTAAGCTCCAAATCAAACGCATGGAGATGCTTGATAATATGACAACGTCCACCGTTCCCCCTGGTGCTAAACATTTGCATAGAATGGATGTAACATCCTCCTTCGTTATTATGATACGGCCCAAACTCACTTTCCAGGACTTTACCAAATAACATGAGTTTATGATCCGACCATTGTACACGGTTCCCAGCTTGACTAATCTCAACAAGTTGCATATTTTTTTTAGTTTTTAGTTCTGGAAGATCAAACCATTGAGCCCACTTCCAGGTTAGGCACAGTTGATTATGATCACTGATGTCATTTTCGCATATCTCCAGAGATGTTGAAGCATCCATGAGGGCATGGTTGGCATATATATAATCTAAGTGTGCTCGCAATAGCTCTCTATGCCATGTTGCCTTGGGGGGTATGTCTCCATCTATGATGCCATTAAGCATCATGAGGTTCCTCTCTTCCATTAGGTGTATCCACTGGGACTCATGGGATAAATGATTCCCGGGCTTAGATGGAAGGAGGTGCAAGTTTAAATCACCTAGAAGAAGTATATATTTAATAGTTATATCCATGGTTAATGTGTCAAGTATATCAGCGATATGTGCAAAGAATAGATCTGCTGATAGATGTTGTTTTCCCCAATATACATTGATTATCACAGTTGTGCCAGTTGACCTTGATAATTTTACAACTTGGATATAAGGGGAGGAGGTTTTGCAGGAAGTGATGCGCAAATGTAAAGATTTCCTTATGGCGATCAAAAGACCCGCCATAGGTCGACCAAACATGTTTTTTATTGCAGGAACCATAGAAATGTAGTGTGTGTCCCAAATGGGTTCCTCAACAAGCCAGGTCTCCTGCAAGACAACAATATCGTAGGCATTCAGTTCTCTGTTGGATGTATTTAGAAAATGCCTATGTCCACGTGTGTTCCACGATATCAACGAAATGTCTTTATCAGACCTGGAATTCACGCCCCTGCTTGTGATCGCATTAGCATTAGCATTTGCCTGTGGAATTTCCAGGGTGTTGGAGTAATTCTCAGATAATGAGGTTACTTCAGATGGCAATGTTTGAGCCAAATCTTGTGAAATGAGAAAGCCCAAGGCGTAAAATTCTGATCTAGCTTGCCAAATGGCATTTAAGGTAATTCCCGATCGCATGAATATTCTAACCCTGGATAGATCATTATGAGAAATAAATTCCACCAGGTCAATGTCTGTGCTCGATAAATCCTGTAAAGAGGACACCTCGGCACAGATGTTTAGAATACTCTTGCGATTTAGATCATATTTAGGAAATGGTTGAGGGCGGCATGATACTATCAATCGATGGCAGTGGGCGTATACGCTATGAGTAGGGTTTTGCTTACTATAGTCCTTTTTTCGTGAAGTCTCAAATTCAGGCACATGTTTATTAAATCCTAAATCCGAGGCATCGGATGTTTTAAAGGTTTGAGAGGAAGGCCTTGTGAATGTTGACTCATTTCGTTCAGTCATCAGACCTTTTAACAGCTGTGATACATCTGGCATCTTGTTCAATGACTGCTGAGACAGTAAGGTGTGACCCAGGGGATCCGAAGAGTGGTGCAGATACTGTACTAGGGCAGCTTTAATTTCTTCCCGCAGTTCCTGCCGATCGGGAGTTTGCCCCACCACGGTATCTTGTCCTTTCGGATTCCTGGTTTGAATAGAAATGTCTTGTTGGGTCAAGTTTGAAGGTACCGCCAACACCGCTATCTGCTGTGAAGGAACTTTTCTACCATCACGTTGCATCTCTTCTAGCGTTGGACAAGATGTAAATTGTTTTGGGATTGAGCAGCCCACGGCAAATTTATATCAACAGGCAATTTGGAATGAGTAGAGGCCTGAGCATTTATAACAGAGGATGTTGTAATTTGCGCAACGTGTAGAGCTACTATTCTAGCAATCTCTTGGCGTATTTCTTCAGGAGAAAGAATAGACTGAATAATGTCATCATTCCGAACTTTTATATAGTTTTGAGGAGTTGTGTCTGACATTAGCGCCACTAGTTTAGTCAAGGGTTCGTGTTCTTGAGGGCATGTCATCGTAGAGTTCTGTAGAGTTACAGCCGAAGTTGGTTGAGTTACAACCATGGACGATGGTTGTACTGTAGGAGATGGAAACAATTTAACAAAAGATTGACCCAGATGTGGAACAGCTAGGGCCAATGGTTGTTTTGCTGCAGCCACAATTGATGTGACCATGGGCTGATTCGATTGAGTTACTGTAGGAGTCGAAGACTGACCCGTGTGGGGAGCAATTAACTTAACACACACCTTCTTTGAAGGAGGAGGCTTCGTGATTTTTCGTTTATTTAACATACCTATTTTTTTCCTTTTTCCCTGCAGGTTAGGAACTGTCTTGCCCATCAAGGAAAATGGGTTAATCACATTGCTAAATGGGAGCTGGCCAATAGATGGATCTCTGTCAAGCTGAGACTCATCTACTGGGGGCTCCTGAGGCGGCCCCCCCGTCTCACCGGCATTTCTTGTAGTTCGTATTAAAATTGGATTTTTGGAATTTCCCTTGGTGCCCACTTCCTGAGACATGTCCAAACAGATCACTACTGGAGATGTCTCCTTTAAAGTACCAAGTTCCGGTTTTGGAGTTGGTTTTGGGCTAGCCACAGCATTATTTAAGATAACTGAAGGCCCTTCTGTTCTTGGGATTTTCAGCAGCTCTTGTTCACATTGTGTCGATCTTTGACAGGTATTGAGTTGTTCTGTTTGCGAGGCAGTGCTACAGGCTGCTGGTGATTTTGAGTTCAGGGTATTCAAATTTGAGTCTCTTCCTCTCATCTGTACTAGATCCAAACTATTTGATTCCTTATTAAGCAATTGTTGTAGTATTTGGGTCTGCACATTCATCTTACTCTCCAAGACCTCATACAGCCTTGCTATTGTTAGCAGGGCAGTGTTCATGGCGCTCAGTGTATTATTGAGCGCCGGGGCTTCTGGAAAGGAGGGACGACCAGATCTCAGCCCGTTGATAAAAAAATTATTATTATCTGAGGGCCGTACGTCAAATCTTGAGCCTCTTGGAGTCGGAGCAATGAAGGATGCGGAATTGTTAGATGGATCACCTTGAGATTTATCGAACAAGGCTGGAGACTTAGATAGTTCATTAATCGAAGTTCTCAATTCACCCACTACAGATTCCGCATGACTTACCGTCACGTTAGGCGAAGACATTCTTTTTTGAGTAATAACTGTTTTGTCCTGATCCAACTGGCTTAAATCACCTGTGTTGGAACATATATACAATACCTCACTCAAATCAGTACAGGTGATATTCGAGGAACCAATAAAACTAATCATGTCCTCCTCTATTTCACCTGTTGCGATCATTGCCTCGTGGGCAGCTCGCAATTTTTGTTGAGCGAGGACTGTGCCAAGTGGTATAGGTTGTGCCAGAGATGCAGTGGCTTCAGTTAGAATTGTTTGTTGAAGGGTGGACGGCTCGTTGTTACTGCATACAGCGAGAAGAGTCAGATCTGAGGTCTCTTTACCCAGCACTACTGTCGACACGTCAAGAATTTCTGTCGGCAGCGCTTCTTGGGTACTAGTAACAATAAACATTGAGTGTTGTAAATCCTGATTTAGTAAGGAAGTTGTTCCCGAGTTCATTTGGGCTACTACTGTGATTTGACCTATTGTCGATTGAACTTGTGTAGGGTCAGTTTGTGGGGAACAATTATTTAGTTCACTGAGTGGGTTCTGAATAATACCGTATGACGCAGAGTTTTGCGGCACTAATGAAGGTTGGTCCCTCAAATCACAATTTGATGGATCAATCGTGCAGAACTGCCGTATATCAGAGGTTAAGGAAGTGGATCGTGCTTTCTTTCTCTCTAAACCTCCTAATTTGGTTTTCAGAGATTGTGGTGTCATTCTTGTTTTTTCTACATTAGCTGGATGATGGTCCGGCATGCCTGACTTCAGGGTATAAATGCCTGAGGCCATTAGTGTATAATTTCTTTTTCTTTTTATTTTTAGTTCTTCCTTTCTTCCTCTCCAATTCCCTTTATATTCCAACCTATCACCTTCCCCCTCTTCTTTCCCTCTTCAGAATAAAATAACTGTAATGATTTATTAAATAAATAATTAATAAAAACGTACTAAAGATCAGAATCACAGTGAAATAGAGAAGAGAGAAAAAAAAAGGAGAATAAAATTAAATACAGTGGAAAATAGCACAATAGTGTTGCACCTATAAAATTATATGTAAGTTTTCAGCTAAAAAGGCAACGTTTTACTGCATCATAAGCATGTTACCAGTAATTGAACGAGATTAAACGGTAAATTGGATACCGGGACACAGGAAGCACCGCACCTGAGCGCGCACAGCAAACAGTACTTTACGAGCTTCACAGAGCGCTCCAATAACCACAGATTTCTTTTTGGTGCACCCTCCAACCCCAACCAGCCACGGACAGCCACAGACAGCAGCCCTTAGCACCAAAGCCCTTTTCGCCAAAGCGCGCGCGCAAAAGCTCGTGTCCATACAATATATTGTATTGTGGGTAAAGGAGGAGGAGTTGGGGACTTAGAAAGTTTCTTCCTGAAACAAAGGAGACGAAAGTTGAAGTTGCCTCGCAACTTTCACAATCCAAACAATGGAAAGTTCTTGCCTTTCAAATTCCGTACCGTGGTTCCAGCCGGGAAGTAACACACGTGTGAATGCAGCCAAGTGGAACAGCGCCTCCAGCAGCCACAGACAGCAGCCCTTAGCACCAAAGCCCTTTTCGCCAAAGCGCGCGCGCAAAAGCGCGTGTCCATACAATATATTGTATTGTGGGTAAAGGAGGAGGAGTTGGGGACTTAGAAAGTTTCTTCCGTGGTTCCAGCCGGGAAGTAACACACGTGTGAATGCAGCCAAGTGGAACAGCGCCTCCAGCAGCCACAGACAGCAGCCCTTAGCACCAAAGCCCTTTTCGCCAAAGCGCAAGTTCTACTGCAGGCAACCATGTGCTCAGACAGGTAGGGGGTGCACCTGGGTTTTCTTCTCTTCTGTGTGAGTCTCTGTGTAAATTGTGGTTGGGAGTGTTCCTGGGTCTCCCCAGTTGCCCTGAAGTATTTTGCCACATTAATTTCTTTGATTGCTGCACCACAGTTCCACGGTAGTTCGATTGAGGTTCTATGGCTGGGTGTTTGGTGTCTCATTTGGTTTAAGAAGGTGAAAGTCCAGTCCATTTTCATGTGGGTGATAAACTCACTCTTGCGGCACCAGGGTGGGTTTTGTCCGTTGAGTATAGGTGCTGTAGAGGAGCAGCTGTATACCTCTGCCGGAGATCCTGCCCCCCTTCCTCCCATATGTTGTAAATATGAGACCGTGCCGTGTTTGACAACAGCCTTTGTGCCAATACTGAAGCGTGTGTTTGAAAGAAGATATCCGTTCAGACAACTCTACCGACAGTATCCCCGAAGTGATGACCACCTAAGGGAGGAACTCCCTGAAGGAATAAGGGAGAGACCAAAGAAAAGGAGCTAGTGACATCACAAAAATTATGTACGACGTCCTGAGATACTGACTGAAGAGGATGTAATGACGAAGTAAAGAATCAAGTGAACTTTATTTTTTTTTTAAAATTGGTTTTATTGATTTTCAATATGGATATAGCAGTGTCCATTACATACATTATTAAACAACTGTAGCTGCATTGCGGTCTGCTTAAAATGACATACGTAGAACATGGGAGGAGATCATAGGCAGATTCGTTGATGCAGACTTAGATACCACAACTGACTATTTAGGCGTAACAAAAAACATTGTTGGCAAATTAACAGAGTGAGACTTCGGCTATGTCGTGGTGCACATCTAAATTTGGCTACAGTACTTGGTTCGGAACTCAGACCATTCCGTATCAATGGAAGTGCGATCACCGTGAATGGCGGCTGTCAGCCTGTCCATAGTATAAATATTGCGGGAGACGTTTATCCACTCAGTTTTTGTCGGTAAACATGCTCTTTTCTAAACGGTTGTGAGTCAGGCCCTGGCAGCCAGCAAGAGTCCATGTGTCATTTTAGGTACCTTAAGTAAGTGTTCTTCCGTTTCCACCAATCCAAAGAGATTCATGAGTGTTTGCTTCTCCCTCTCCTCCCCCTCCAGCTCTTTAATCCAGCTGAGCACTCTGTCCCAGTATGCTTGAACTGCCTTGCATCCCCACCACATGTGCCAGTAGTCTGCTTTTTGGCCGCAACCCTGCCAACAGAGCGGGCTTACATCTTGGTACATCCTGGCAAGTCTTAATGGGTCGTACTGTCATCTATATAGTAGCTTAATCCTATGCAGTTTGTACTGACAGGAAATAGATGTTTTCGAGGTCCTTCTGCATATCTTAAGCCATGTCTTTGGAGGGAGATTCCTCCCGAGGTCTTTTTCCCATTTATGTTTCAGAGGGGCCGAGGGGGGTCATATTGATACCAACTAATGCTGTGTACATTGTGCTAATGAGACCCTTGGAGCCTACATACAAATCTAAAATTCTTTCGGAGTGAGGTCTCTCTGTAGGGCCTCCTTCCAAACTTCTCGAGTCATGACGCCTCTCAACCTCAAGTACAGTGCTTCCTCTAGCTCCTGGATGGTATTGAATGCGTCGTTTCTCCGTAATTGCCCGGCCCTTTCAAGCACTGCCTTGTACCAAGATTCAAAACGACCTGGATCGGGGACATCGTACCTGACGCCAGGCGACCATAAGTGTGCTAGGGGAGAGGGCCATGTCGTGACTCCTTTCATTCCCCTGTTTGGTTTCCATATGGCCCATATAGTCCCAAGGTTGGGTTGGTCACTAATGCTGTTTTGTAATTGGGGTCCCGGTACCCATAACCATTCACCCACAATAAATGGCCGAAGGTGGCAATTATCTAGACTTATCCATTGGGGTTCTTTCTGCTGTCTGAAAATGCAGGATTAGTACTGGCAATTGGGCTGCCTTATAGTAGAGCTCTATGTCTGGGAGGCCCACCCCACCATCGTCCTTTCGGAGGTGAAGGAACACAAGGGGAACCCTGGGTTTTCTGTTCTGCCATAGGAAAGTGTGTAGGATTCTTTTACTGGTTGCAAAGAAGCTTTTGGGTAGTTGGATTGGGAGCATTTGGAATTGGTAGAGTAGCTTTGGGAGGATCACCATTTTAATGGTATCAAGTGAACTTTTAAATACGAAAAAAAGAAGAGTACACATATACAAGGTGCCGCAGAAAATCAACGGTTCAATAAATGTCATCATAGAAGCTGGCTATACGTAGTGAATAGAACACAGGCAAAGCCGCCATTATATAGAAGCTGGACATCGGTCCCATGAATTTAGTAAGCCAGGACTCATGAAGCGAGAAGGAAAAACTGTGTTGCAATAAGAATAAGCAGAATTGTGGAGCTGCAAGACAAGGCTGTGTGGCCTGGAGTCAAGACTGAAACAGCAAAGGTCAGTTATCTATTCTGGAAATGGGTGTAACGCTCACCTGATTCCCGTAGAGGCGCCGGTCTTGACTGGGCGTATACCGTATCATCAAAGGTGATGTGCAACACACGGCTGGCTCTTTGGGCTGGACCTCTGTGCACTGTATGTCTGACTTGAAGGGTGAGATGTCTGCAGATAGAAAATATGGGATTAAGGAACTGGGTTATTGAATGTCTCTCTCTTCTTCCCTTTCTCTTCTCCTGTAGAACCCCAAAGGTTAACGCTCTCACCTTAGTTAAGTGAACGCCGTGCTCTCCATCTGCCTCGGGGCAGGGTGCTGTAACCAGTTTCTTCACTGGATAAGGGGAGCAGGCCTCTTGACTTCAGAGGACTGCTGTCCGTCGTTTACTGCACGAACGGTAAGTTTCGAGTAACTCTAATGACTTTAAAGTCTTTAGTAATGATGTTTCTTGTTTTGCAGGGTTCCGGCGATGACGGATGACGGGCTGATGTGAGTTGAAGATGGAGCCCGTGTGATGAATAGAAGCGCCTGGAAGCACGTAAGTGAGCGCTTGTTGCCTGCTTCACGATGCGCTCTAACTGTCTTTTTATTTTGCAGGTACAAGTTCGGAGCGGCTGCCGGGTGCCGGAATACCCACTGGGTTAGATGTGGAAAGGAGTAATGGCACGTGAGTATTAAAGTTCCCCAATGTCTTTAAACGCACCTTGTTTTGTCTTTCAGATGCGGGATGCAGCGCCGAAGGCCTCCGGAGCGTGCGAAGAGTTGGTAAGCTTTTGTCTTTCAGATGCCGGAATGCAGTGTGAAGGCCTCCGGAGCGCACGAAGAGTAGGTAAGCCTTTGTCCTTCAGATGCCGGAATGCACCGCGAGGCGTTGGTGACAGCCGATGGACCAGGTAAGTGAAGAGCTGTCACTGAAGACGGTAATGCTAACCTGTTCTTTCTTGTCTTTATAGGTGTTGCTGAAGACTGGATTCAGGATGGTAAGCCTTTTTCCTTAGGCCCAGGATCAGATGCAGAAGACACGATGAGCGTTCTGCTGCAGAGGATGCAGAATAACGCAAAGCAAGATTCATCCATCGGGTGTGGTTTAAATAGCCTCCTGTAGTGCTTAGGTGTCTCCTTCCACAGCCACGCCTAGTAAGAAAAGAGTTCCTGCTTTCCAGAAGAGTTCCAGTGTTCTGAATCTAGGGAGTGGCTCCTGCCCCACCCAACAGGAAAAGTAGTTCCAAACAGAAGAGGATCAGAGGCTCAACTGGCAGGCAAGTAAGCAGCATGGTCTGCTGCAGGTAAGTCCACCCAAGCATTATGAGCCCGGCGCTTCCAGCGCTGGGACTGGGCATATTTATGAGCCTGGTGCCACTGGCGCCAGGACTGGGTCCAAAAGGTCCCAATTGGGACTGGTTGGCACTCGGAACCTGGGTTATGGATCTGCTTCCAAGGGAGTTGGGAAAACCCTGACCTTTTGGAAGCAGAGATCATGACAATGGGCGAACGTGTGGAGGATGAATCATCCCTTGTTAAGTTGCAAAGAAAGAACACCAAGAGTGCCAAGTTTAATTCATTTAGAGCATTTAAAACCTGCAAAATGGACCAAATCGTGGTCTCCTGTCACGTGAGCCAAGGATGAAAATAGAGTTCCAACTTGGAGTCCCAGAACACGATAGTGAGTGCCCTCACTCCCGTGTATTCTAAAAGATTAGGATACTTTGCAAGGCCAATTGCAAAGTCTATCTTCATGGCAGAAGGCATGGGCGATGAGAGATGCTGGGCTAATTGGGTGGAGAGGTAGTGTCATGCCCCATCTCCTTGCACCTGGGTCTGGGCTTATGTGTTGCTAAGTGAACCGAATGTTCCAGACCTGGAACAAGTGTGCCACCCAATAATAGTAGTCCATATAACGAAGGACCTTATAGTTTGAAGACCAATGAGAAACTGTGTATCCAATGTTTCTGAAGATGATTTGTTTTAGAGGTAGGCATATGTTGGCCACCTGATAGTTGGCAGCCAATCAAAATCATAGTTCTTATAGAAAAGTATTCTTAGATGTTCCCCTTAAACAATCTCGACCCTTGATACGTTTTTCATTACTGCAACGTAGTATGACGTCACCTCTTTAAACACGCAGTTGGCATGCCTACCCTCACGTATTTTTGATATAAAAGCTGTGATTTGTGTGAAGATCGCTGAGAGATTGAGCGTACATCCGTTGATGCTCGTTGTAAACTCCCTGTTTTATATCATTGTTAATAAAACAGTACTTTGACATCTTCCTGAGTTGGTTTGGTTATTTGGACTCAGAATTATTCTGTATGATCCCATCCATTACACGTGCACATTCCCAAAGGGCCCAAAACTCAGTGTGTTGTAGTGGTCATAGTGGAGTTTCCCTTCAGCTGGTATTTCTTTCTTGGACCGGTGATTCCTGTCAGGCTTCTGAGGGCTCAACTGCTTGCAGGACTACATGTTCTCTGGAAAAGAAGAAAGAAATGCCTGGCCACAGAAGAGGCTGATGGCTATTGAGACAGGGACAGTGGTACCAATATCCCAGCATATATTCAGTCCTTATGGGGAATTATTCAGGAATAGGGCCTCACTACCCCCCAGTCCCTCTCGACGGGGTCCCAACCATGATGATCCCTTGTCATAATGTGTATTCAGTTTAAAATCGCTTGTTTGTTTTGAAAGGTTTGTTTTGAAAGAGTTTCCTACAGGATTCTATTTTCTTTTTGTTGTTGTGTCATGCATAGAAAATTCACTGAAAAATGTATGACACAAATGTACAGCTAGTCCGTAAGAAGTCTGTCAAGTCATGTAAACAATGCGTGTCAAAGGGAATGTCTGGCATTTAATGTGTTATTCTGATCATGTGCTTTCGCCAAAGTGCTGTACATATAGTCTGTATACAATCGAGCAACAATGAAAAATGAAATAATCATGATGAAGAGGAATCAGTTGGAAGGAGGTGAAAGAAGATGAGCTTTACCTCTGGATTGGAATAGATGGAGAGAAGGTGAACGGATAGAAAGTGGAAGAGAGTTCCAGTGCTTAGGGCCAAGAGCAAGAAGAAACAGAAGCGAGATTGGGCGCAATGTGTGTAGGAGTAGTAAGATGGAATTGCGATCGTAGAGAGTGAGAGGGGGAGTATAGGGAAATAAGAGAGGAGGTCAAGTGGAGCAAGAAGACAATGGATGCACTTGAAATCAATAGTGAGGGAAATAAAAAGAAGACCGGAATCAAAGGTAAAAATAGAAATAAACAGAAGGGACGGGATAATGGAGGCAACAACTCTGTCTCCTCTTCCCTCGCTCCCCATGCTACCGCCGGCTCCATGGTCGAGCGTGGCTCTGCCCTTCCAGGACGTCCTCCCATCAGAGGCTCGCCTCTGCATAGGATTCTCTCTCGTCAATTCCAAGTTCTTTGTTGTTTTATTTACGTCATCACAAACAAAAGGGGTCTGTCGTTCCCCTTTGACTATGGCATTCAGGTGAGATCCAGCATTACCTGAAGCCAAAGAGATTGAAGAAATGTCACTACAAGGAGAATCCAAAACAGAAGTAAGTCTTTCCGATTCCCATGTAGGCAGACCATGTATTCTGGACAGGGAGTTCCTTACAGGAATAGGAGTCCTTGTCCCCAAGAAGGGAGTCACTCCCAGCGAGGTCCCACTTTCCCAGCCCCCTAGGGAGGCTCTTGCTTAGTGGGCTCACCTCCCATCCCTCAAAGGGGCTGGCTGCCATCTGGGAAGAAGGGATGAATAATCCAGATTCCTCACAACACATGAAGAGCAGTCTCAGAGTATGAAGGATGGTAAGTCAGATTGGGGAGGAGGAATGAATGAGAGTGTAGATTTAGCTAAGAGGAGACCTCTAAATAGAAAGCATACTAGCATTTTTGAGATGAAAGGGAGAAGGTAAATAGGTTAAAGGTTTCCAGGTAAATTAAGATCGCAAGTAGACTGCGTGTTTAAAGAGAGAAGGAAAAGAGGAAGAAGTGAGGGAGATATTTAAGAGACATGTGAGATAGTAAATAAAATGAGGGTTGACTGAAGGGATGAGGGACGAAGGAAGAGGGTAGAGGGTCAAGAGGAGAAGGCGTGGGGTGAGCACGAGCTAGGAGACTAGCAGTGTCTCAGTCAAGAGTAAAAAAAATGATGATAGTTTAGATGAGCAAAAAGAGAGAGATGGATCAGAAGAGGATGGAGTAGCCAGGAAGGGACAAGGCCTTATAGGCGAAGTAGTCCGCAAAGACCAAAGAGGACAGCAGGGGATAAAGGAGGGGCGGGACAAGGCACAACGCAGGGGGCAGGAGGACAAGAAAAGAGAATGTTGTTTTTCTCATAACAAGACCTCAACACTTCATCATTAACTTTTTGAGGTTTCCAATGAGAGAACTGATCCTCCAGAAGGCAAGAGAGAAGGATGAACTGCTATGGGGGAACACATAAAATTATGATTTTTGGTGACTGAAACCGTGATGTTTTGGAGACAAGGAAAGCCTTTAATATAGCCAAGGATAAAGCAAGACGGAAACATCTGAAATATTATATGATTTACCCAGCAACATTGAGAGTGGTGCTTAATGGAACAGTACACTCTTTCATGTATTACAAATATGCAGAGGCATTTCTCTCTGACTTAGATGCGGATCAGTAACACATGGAAGAAACGCCTATTAAACACTCAGGATCCTTTTTGAAGAAAAAGAGATGATTATTTGAATATGGATTATTGTGCTTTAGTTTTTTTTTTTTAAATTCAAAATGTATTGATTTTATACAAATTCAACAATCACTTACATACAGAATTTGTCAGTAAGATATTAGAAAAAGCATGTAAGGTGAATACCGTCCTCGTATGGCATGTGCAATAATTCCTGAGAATCGAACAGTATAGCAAAGAAGATCTGTAAAACCCAATCTCGCTTCTCCCCTCCCCCCTCCCCCCCCTCTCTAATATCTCCAAGTACGGGATTGAAAAACAACATTAAACAATGAGACAACACCAGAAAGCTTCGAGTACAAATATGATATCCGACCAGGACACATAACATGGCCCAAGGAACCGCCACAACGAGAATCATCGTTCATTATCAGTATTGACACAGATCGCAACAATATTCTGCACACATTGTCTTTACAAGGCATGTTTGGCTCTGAACTCAGACCAGGCACTTTCGACATCAGTAAGATCTCCGCGTAAGGCGGCAGTCAAGCATTCCATTCTATAGAGAGTTTGGGCAACCCCAAGCCACTCGGTTTTACTAGGGAGCTTGGGCCTCTTCCATACCATAGTGAGACAGGCTCGTGCAGCCATCAATAGACCGTGTACCATCCTAGGTGCCTTTACAACTTTGTCCCCTGTTTCGATCAGACCAAACAGGATAAACATTGGCTGCTGCACCCTTCCTTCATTGTCCAGGTCCCTGATCCAGCTAAGAACCTCCGACCAGTAAGTCTGAACCATTGCACACCTCCACCACATGTGCCAATAATCAGCCCGCATCCCACAACCCCTCCAACAGTATGGGCTAACCCCCTGATACATCTTGGCGAGCCTGATCGGGTCATACTGCCATCTGTACAGTAACTTTATAGCATGCAGTTTATACTGGCAGGATATAGAGGATTTCGCAGTGTGTCTGCAGATTTGTAGCCACAGTTTTTGCGAGATTTGTCTGCCCATATCTGCTTCCCATCTGCTCTTAAGCACCAAGGAGGGGGAAATATCGGCCTCGATCAGAGCCGAGTACATAGCACTTATCAGGCCACTGGAGCCCGTACATCGATCAAGGATCGTTTCAAATGGGGTAAGATCCCTCTGCAATTGGTCCTTCCAGATTGACCTTGTCATTACCCCTTTGAGTCTCAAATACAGGAAGACTGAAAGCGGGCCTATGCCGAGCGCCTCCTCGAGCTCCTGTATGGTTATAAAGGTTCCATTGCGCCATAATTGGCCCGCCCTTTCCAGCCCCGCTTGATACCATGTTTCATAGCTTCCCGGTTCTGGGATTGCATCTCGGATTCCTGGTGACCAAAGGTGTCCTAAGGGAGATGGCCATGTCGTGACGCCCATCATTTTTCTGCCGGGTTTCCATACTGCCCACAATGTACCTAAGATAGGGTGGGATCTGACTCTCTCACGCAATTGAGATCTGGGGACCCATAACCATTCGGACACAATAAAGGGACGAAGGTGATAATTATCCAGCGCTATCCACTGGGGCTCCGAACGTTGCCTAAAGTGCGGGACAAGAACCCTAAGTTGCGTCGCCCTGTAATATGTCTCCATATCCGGGAGGCCTACTCCTGCGTTATCTTTGCGGAGCTGGAGTAAGGATCTCGGAATCCTTGGCCTCTGGCCCTGCCATAAGAAGGTCAAAAACAGTTTTCTCACTTCCATGAAGTATTCCGGGGGCATCCTAACGGGGAGCATCTGAAACAAATATAATATTTTAGGGAGAAAGACCATCTTTATGGCATTTAAACGGCCCATCCAGGAGATTGTGAGCTTAGACCACCGTTGGCTATCTTTCTGTAGGGCGAGTGACAATGGTGGGAAGTTAGCTCCATATAAGGAGTCAAGATCGCGGGTGACATTGATGCCCAAGTAACGGAGGGTAGTAAGGCTGACTTGAACTCCTAGCGGGGCAAAGCGTACGATCTCAGAATCCCTACTTTTATCAATCGGGAGGAGGACTGACTTCCCTGTGTTGATTTTTAAGCCGGCCAGTGCACCGTATTCCTCAATTATGTTAAGCGCAGCTGGGATCGAGTCTAAGGGGTCCGTCAGATGAAGCAAGATATCATCCGCATATAGTCCCAGTTTGTACTCCCTGTCTCCCACCGTGATGCCCTTAACTCTACCCTCACTCCTTAGTTTCTGCGCCAATGGTTCGAGGGATATCACGAACAATACTGCAGACAGTGGGCGACCCTGTCTCGTTCCTCTTTCAAGGGGAAACCAGCGTGAGTATCCTCCATTCACCGCCACCGACGTCGTGGGGGAGGTGTACAATGTTTTAATGGCGTGGCAGAGTTTCGGTCCCAGCCCGTTTGACACCAACACTCTTTCTAAAAAGTCCCATGACACCTTATCAAAAGCCTTCTCGGCATCTAACGACAAAAGAGATGGGTCCCCCTTCATTCCCTGTGCCTCATGAAGTAAGTGAAGTGTTTTCCGCATGGTATCCGCGCCCTGCCTGCCAAGAACAAAGCCAACCTGATCGGAGTGTATCAGTCTGGGAAGATATGTTTCGAGCCGAGCCGCAATGACTCTAGCATACACCTTAGCATCGATGTTAAGAAGCGAGATGGGTCGATAAGAGCTACAGTATTTGGGGTCTCGACCTTCCTTAGGAATTACAGCCAGGAGGGCCTGAGAGAAGGACGGGGGGGGCTTGACCCGTATCAAAGATATGGTTAAACAAGGACGCCAGGAAAGGGGCAAGAAGAGTGGAGAATGCTTTATAGAAACCTGGCGTAAATCCGTCATCCCCCGGGGCTTTCCCTATTTTCAGCCTCTTAATGGCACTCGCAACTTCATCCTCAGTGACCGGTGCATCTAGGGATTCGGCCTCCGTACCTGTGAGTGTGGGAAGACGCGCTCCCTCAAGATATGCGTCTATGCTTCCTATCGGGGGAGGGGGGTCACACATATATAAGTCTTCGTAGAAGTAGGCGAATGCCTCTTGTATGTCCTCCGGGGACGTGACAGTCGTATCTATAAGAGTGCCGTCAGTCCTCTCAATTCGATCGACCCATCTTTCCGCTTTCTGTGCACGAAGGCGAGCTGCTAACAGAGCATCTGCTTTATCCCCCTTCTCATAATATTTTTGCTTAAGGCATTGTAAGGTCTGGGCTGTTTTGCCAGCAATAAGTATCCTCAATTCTTCTCTGAGTTGTTTGGCTTCAGTTAAGTACCTAGGTCTATCAGACGGGGAGGACTGCGCCAGGTTCTGAGCCACGTTAAGCCTCTCCCTGATGCCCCTCTCTATTAAAGCGCGTTCCCTTTTCTTTCGGGCCCCTTCCCTTATGAGGATTCCCCTCCAAGTAGCCTTGGCTGCTTCCCACACAGTTACCTTCCCTACTTCTCCTGTATCAATAGTGGAAAAGAATTGCTCGATTTCAGTTTCAAAGGTTCCCCTAAAGACCGGGTCAGCCCAGAGGGATTCATTACACCTCCATTTGGTATTCCGGGGTGCCAGCTCATTCCAAGATATATCAATTGCGACCATGTCATGGTCTGACCATGCGGAGGGATATATAGTGGCAGCTTGTAGCACGCGCAGAAGATCGTTGGAGAGAAAAATATAGTCGATGCGTGTGAGTGTGTCGTGGGGGAGGGAGTGAAAGGTAAAACCTCTGTCCAACGGATGCAGGTATCGCCAGCTATCAACAAGGCCATATAGATCAAGGGTAGACTTAATGTCAGCCTCAGTTCGAGTATTGGGCGGATCTAATGCGTCGGCCCTGGTCTGTCTGTCTGTCGATAGAACTGTCCATCCATGTATTAAAGTCCCCACCCAGGACCGTGTGCCCCTTAGCCATATTAAAGACCTTTTCAGAGATTTTATGAAGGAACAGATTTTGCCCCTGATTGGGTGCATAAAGCGTAGCCAGAGTAATTGTTGTGCCCCCTATATTGCCCACAATCGTGATCGCCCTACCCTCAGTGTCCGTCCATATGTCAAGAACTGTCATCCGAAGGCATTTGCGAACCAGAATCCCCACCCCAGCCTTTTTCAGTATACCCGAGCTCCAGTAAGCGAGTCCAATCTCCCGTGACGGGATGGCCCTCTCCTCACCCCTCCGATATCTCGTTTCTTGAAGGAACAAGATGTCTACATTCGATCTCCTGAATTCCCTGGCCACCATTGATCGTTTTGTGGGAGAGTTCAAGCCTTTGACGTTAAGTGTGCAAATGCGTAATGTGTCCCTACGGGGTGTGAGTGCCATCATAAATATATTTAGAGGTCGTGGCCGACCATTCCGTCTGTGCCATGGCACATATCCCGTCGGCCATTGCAATGTATGGGTCAGTGTTATAAGAGTGGATCCCAGAAAATTCCATGGAGGCCGACGACCAGGTCGTTCGGCGCGTACAATAGACCTCAGTGTGTCCAAGGTGCATCTGCGCATCTATTGGATCAAGATTAATGCAAACTGTGTGTTCTTCAATCACCCCCTCCCCATCCCCAACGCATTCGGCGCCCGATTCGCCCAGGTTGACATCACCCAGCCGAACTCGGACCACCAGTGAAGACCGCAAAACAGGCGGTCCTACCATAATAAAGTCACATATATCAGTGAGCCCCCAACTTTTGTGTGCACCTAACGCTAACAATAATTCAATAACAGAGTCATCAACCCTCCCCCAGGAGCCAACGCAATGTGAGTATTACTCCATATCACATTCCGGGCGTCTGAGGCACACAGAGCTATGGATACCTTGCACGTGGAGAAAGTGACCTCTCACAATTTGGCCTGCAGGCCATCTATGGAAGTCGCGAAGCAGGAGGTTGACTCCTATGCATGAGTCCATAACCTCCTCGGCAGAATAATTTGATCAATTCTCACATTGTCAGTGTTCCATGTCCTGGGAAGTGTTCATCTTTCTAAATTTCCTAGAACCTGGAATCTTTCTCCGCCGTGGAGCCTTGGTTTTCCATTCGCCACCAGATTTCCCTTGATCCTCATGAGAAGAGGCACCTTCCGGCGGGCCTATCAAATCCGATATGCAGTCAACAATATCTTTCTCCGAGACAAGTCTTAATGTCGAGCCTTCCCATTCGAAGGTGAGGGAGAATGGGTACCCCCATCGGTACCTGACACCCCTGTCCAACATTTTCGTGATCGGGGAGCACTTTTTCCTCATTGCTAATGTGAGGGATGACAGGTCCTGGTAGAGAGAAATGACGGAGTCCTCCAAGGACAATTGTGGGGCGTTTCTGGCCTTGTCCAAGACTCGTGCTCTGTCCGCATAGTTATGAAATCGGGCCAGGACCGATCTCGGGCCCCCCGGTCTACCTCCAGCCCTATGGATTCGGTCAATTTTAGGTGCATCAATCGAGTCGTCGTTATAGAGGAGCTTCAAGATAGCGTGTAATGAGTGTTTCAGGTCCAGCTCGGTTTCACCCTCTTTCTCAGGAACACCAAAGACTCGAATGTTGTTACGACGCTCCCTGTTTTCAAGGTCGTCGACCTTAAGACGCAATTCGTCTTCTCTGTTCGATATGTCTGCAATGCGGTGATCCATCTGTGCTTCTAGTACATTCAGAGATGTTTGGTTGTGCTCAACCTGCTCGAGCCTGTCGTCCATTTTGTCTATCCTTTGTGTGATCTTATCTATCCTACTGCCAATATCTGCTCGCATGCCCTTCATTTCAGCAAGCAAATCAGCTACGTCTGCCTTGGTCGCAGCAGCCTCGGACCCTGCTGTTGACATCATAGAAATCGAAAAGGGCCTTGGGGATCTAACAATTGGTGAGAACGTATACTTCGCCAACTTGGTCCTAGGGTCCATGGGGGGTGGCACCCCGAAGCACCCAGCAGGGTAAAAGACGTCCTAGCGATCTTCTATCGATGTAACGTTAGCGCCCGTTCAGTCGTGGGACCTTCGACGTACAATACTTCTGATGCGGACACAAGCCACCAGAATCTCACAAATCTTGTTCCAATATTTACCTGTAGAGATATTCATATAAGATTGCGCAGCAGGGGAAGTCGAGTATGGACTCTCCAGATGGAGGGACAGCAGTCCAGTGACAGTACACGGGAGCCACTGACCGTTCGCTTTCAAGCAGATCGTTCCAGGGAGAGAAACAAGTATGTGTCGGCGTATCCAGCAAGTACGGTGAGGTATGTGTAGAGGACTTGCGGAGGGCACACGCCCTAACAGACAGGGGCCTAGCTCCCAATCCCACGTCAGCCAGAGGAGATCCGCGAACACCCAGGGGTGTGCTGCCAGCGCGCGGCGTAGATTTTCGTGAAGATCCTCGCAATGTTAGCTGCTTGGTATGTGGGGGTACTCGAGGAGGCACACGCCCCAACCTTTTGGGGGCCCAACCCTCAGTTCCGGTGATCCTCTGGAGTAGAGGTGGATGCGGCACGAAACCGCGTACTGCAGAAGAAATGGTGGCAGAAGATACAGTCCAAGCCGAGGGACCACCATCCACGGTGTTGCTCAAAGTGCAGGGTGTCTGAATATAGCCACGTCCGCTGGGGAGGAGATAACATAGGGCACTCCGGAGCCCCACGTCCCCGCAAACCGTTTTTTCTTCTCCAGTCAAAATGTGCGGCTCTTCCTCCAACCCTCCTCCCTGGTCATGCAGCCTGAGCGTGTCGCCTCTCAGGCAGCGAGTGCCGTTCCCGCGACACCGGAGAGGGCTCCTTTGGAGGGTAGGTAAGGGGGAGGGTTGGGCCCCGCCGCGCCACCGGGCCGAGGACAGGCCAGCAGAGACCGGCAGTGGAGGGGACAGCCGCCCCGTGGTGCAGGGGGGGAGGAGGGATCCACTCACCGTGCCGCGGTGGGGGTGTCGGCGAGCCCCAAGAGGGGGCTCCCAGCCACACAGAGCAGCAGTGCACAGCAGGTTCCGCGCGGGGCTCCAGGAACCGCGCCGGGTCAATCACAGAAGGCGGCTCTCCCCGCGTATGCTCAGGCCTGCACTGGAGGATCTGCAGCTCGCACGCCGCGCCGGAGGCCTCAGCGCGCCGAAGTTGATTTTACCACGATGCCGCCTCCGATTTTCTCCGGGTTTTCTCCCAGGTGGGGGGGGACACCGTCCCGCGCCTCTCGTTCGAAAATCAGCTCTGGGGGGGGTCTCAAAGTGGGGGCTCACTGCCACTTTTCAGACCCTGTGTACGGAGCTCACACGGAGAGGCGACTCATCCGTGCGCCCCCTGGTGGCCGTTCATTGTGCTTTAGTTTTAATCCATTTTTGCTTATTTTTTATTTTTTTTCTAGTTTGTTTACTGTAGTGATTGGATTAAAACCGTTGAATTAGTTTCAGTTTAAGCAGTGCGTGTTTAAGCAGTGCGCGTGTTTTGTTTGTTTTGCTTTGAATACACGTCTACTGAAGGGAATTGGAGGAAAGGACCTAGCGGACGTGACATAGATGACTATGCGACAGATAGCCTTCATTTCCAGATATGATTTGTGTGCAGATTTGGAAACAGAGATTGCAGGAGACTGGGCTTGAAGACACTACTGCGGTGAGAAGACTTCCACTGCGACTCACCGCTTCTTCGGATTGCCTGGTAAGCACCTTTTATTCTATTACGGTGGTGCAGAAGTTGACGGTACCTGTGACTAATGTGTACGCGATCGGAGCACCTGGAAATAGAATGAGGGCATGGGAGGGAAGCAGGTCACCTCCGTTTTTGACTATCGTGGACGCTTCAGCCAATACTATGTTCATGAATTATGACAAGTTTTTAACAGGTGGTGATGCGCAATTTATCAACCTAAACAGAACATTGATTTTATGGCAAGACACCATTGTCGAACGGCCCCAACATGTTTAACCCTCTCAATTAGTGCAGTGCCTTCTCCAGGGGGAAAGAAACAAACGTAGAGCAAGCATTATTCAGAAGAAATTCTCACATACAATGTATGGAAGGCATCAACCTGATTTTAAAACCGAGGAGCTAACTTTCGCTACTTATTGAGTGATGGATGAGAAGGGCGCAGTGAATTGCTGAATGCCAGCGCCGCTGTGAGGCAGAATAGGCAGAACGAGAAGTACTAAAGTATGCAGGAGAGTAAAAACTGGAGGCCGTGCGGGGTTTAGCCCACTCTCATTCCTATGAATTCTGGAAATGCTGTGAAGGTTCCACACTAGCCGGTTGATACTGCGGTTCTGGACTCTACTTTGCCCCTGATATTGTCAGTCTACGGGTCCCTGTTACTGCCTGTTTATATTTTTTTTGCTTATCGTGAATGATCACGATGCATCTGTGAGCGCGAGAGTGTGTCCCCCCACTGCGGCCCCCTCACGACTGAGCTCTCTCTTTTTGGATCGCTTCACACTGGGCATGGCCTTATGACCGTAATGGAGCTGATTGGATGTCTGCTGAGGGGCAATGATAGGATTGTGAGGGGTCCTTAGCATGATTATTGTGGCCAGCCAAAGGTGTGCTTCCTACTGTGCAAACAGTGCAACCCGAACTGTAAGGACACCGACCACAACTATCAAGCCAAGTGCTAAGGGATTGTGGGTGCACCTTCATAGCTGTAGTGGCAGATACCAGGCCAGTGCACTGCTATAAAGCCGGGGAATAGATGCCCGCAAGTCATCCAGCCTGTAATGGAACTTATGTTATGGTTTATGCTCTGAATTCATGGCAGTTAAATGTCAATTATCTTTTATGAAATCCATGTGCCTATGTGCTGCTTTGGTATATTGGTTTTACTCGCTCTAACGAGTTGATCAGTTTTATGTCATTTTAGCTACACATGATTACGCTGTCACGAGACGGCATCTGTGTCTGTTATAGACCAGTTATACAGGTGCCTGGAGTTTATATGTTAATGTTTGACTTACATTTTTAACGGATGTGTCATGGAACTAGGTCACGTCAGAGGAGAGGGAATGCTTGTGGTAAGGACCTAACGACTAAATCTCAACTGTCTACTTTGAAATATGGCGTAGTTCACATTACATGATCAGGAGTCTGTGTTTGATTCACCCTGCAATACCCCACCTTGCACATGTGATACTAATGATGGGATCTACATGTGGGGTATTGCTCTGTGGATTATTAAGTTATGCTCCTGACTCCATTTTCTCTGTTCTCTATTTTATTATTGGATTGACTGGGGAACATTTTGTATTGAGTTATTAATATATCTTTATATACTGGTGATTGAAGGGGCTGGTTATGTTTGGCCTGTTTTGTCATACAGCTGGCACTAAAAGTCTTCTATTCACTGCTTATATTGAGGGGAAATTTAATTTTCTATTTAATTACTATGTGGACTATAAGGATCTAATTGTTCCTGAGTTGTGGATTCCTACTTAGGTTATTATATTGTGTTCCTTATTGACTGGAATTATACAGGGGAGGTGTGGTTGGTTGCATGGTTATTCATGTACTGTGGTCTCATTTGTTAAGGTTCATTTATATTGTAGTGGATATATGAATTGTGTGACTTGATCCAGAACCTGGAACATGGGAAGGCTATTAAGGAATTCCTGGGTTGAAGTTATGGAACTGGCCTATAGACTACAACACATATATTTATAGAATACTTGACTGTCAATAGGAGTGTTTACGCAAATGTGTATTATTTAACATGTTATGTAATGTTTTCTGGAGATAGTATATGCTTAGATATGGTTTGTGTGAATTTAAACAGACGATATATGTGTTATTATAGTTTATAGATTATTCTTATTATAGAATATGGGAGAGTTTGTTATTCAATTTATAATGCTTATTGGCAGGTACAACCTTGATGGAATAAGCTTGGAACACTGCTTATTGCAGAAATATGTTATTGCTCACTATTACTTGAGGGTTTCCCTGAGGTTTGGTTTTTATTATATATTTTATGTTTTTTTGTGTCATGTCTTGTGGATTTGTTGTATTTGTATTTGTTTCTTGTAACTGGTATGTTCGGATGTCTTGTTTGGTTTTTCGTTCTTTGGGTAAAGTTCTGCTGCATCACTGGATGGGAATGAAATGGAGATCATCGGACCTCTCATATTGGAGAAAAAAAATAACAAAATAAAAATAAAAAAAGAGGAAAGGGTTTAATAATATTTATTTGGATTAGTGGGATGGATGTAGGTAATCTGACGATTACGACATGGAATGTGAATGGATTGAAATGTCCAAATAAGAGGAGGAAGGTTATGGTGCGATTATGGAGATCTAGGGCTGACATTGTTTTTTCTGCAGGAAACGCACTTGATAAATGAAACTACACAATGGTTGGGTTAATTCCAAATATTCTAAGGACTTGTCGAATTGTTACTCTTCTAGTTCTAGAGGAGTGAGTATTTTGTTCAGGAAAGGACTGCAGTATAAAGTGGAGAGAGTGGCGATGGATTCGGAAGGGCAAATTATTTTTGCTGATGTAATTTATAGGGGACAGATGATTACATTGGGTTGTATTTATGGTCCTTGCGCTTCTGGTAACGTTTTTTTTTTTAGAAAATCTCGGAGATGTTGAGTGGAATGAATGGTGAAACAATAATTCTGGGGAGTGATTTCAATTGTGTTCGGGATTTCAAACTAAATAGGATCAGTACGTGTAGGTATACTAATATGAATATTTGTAGGGAATTTGATCACTTTCTTGAGAAATTTGATTTGATTGATGCATGAAGGGAATTGCATCCATTGAAGAAAGAGTTTACATTCTTTTCTCCAGTACATGATTCATTCACCAGATTAGATTATATCTTAGTCACCAAGGCTTTATTGGATAAGACTTCTGAAGTTAATATAAGAGAACGAGGACTTTCCGATCACGCTTCGGTAGATCTTTGTTTACAAATGGATGTGGTAGTTCCATCTTTTAGGAAGTGGAGGTTGAAGACGGGAATTTTAGAGGAAAAGGAGGTATTAGTGGATTTACAGGCACGTATGACTGACTTCTTTGAACTGAACAAGGGTTCTGCTGATGAAGGGATAGTGTGGGATAGTTTTTTTTTTTAAATACATTTTTATTGGCATTTCTTTAAACATGAACATCGGGTCTCAACATTGTCCCATTTCACCCCCCAACCCGCCCCCCTCCCCCTCACCGGTTGTATTGTTCTTAGCTGTCCCACTGCTTCCCATGCCCTTGCTTCAGTCTTATCCTGTGAACATGTCCAGTATGTAGAGTTTATGTGGGAACCATTGGAGCATATAGTCACTTTGTAAATATTCTATCGCTTCCCCCAGTCTGTTGCGAATCTCTGTCTGTCCCCTTGTATGTTGTATGTGATTCTCTCCATTACCACATATGTCCATATCCTGTATAGCCATTCTTGATTGGTTGGGGGGTCTTTTGTTTCCATTTGTGTGCTATTGCTAGCCATGCTGCTATGAGAAATCCCATGAAGTTTCTCTTTTGTGTCTTTGTGAGAGACCTGTCTCGGGGTCCCACATGCCGCTCATCCATACTTCCTCTCCTATGTTAGCTGCTCCCTTGAAGATGTTTTGCATTTGTGATTTCACCTCTGACCAGTATGGTTGCAGTTCCTTACAGTTCCACCATATGTGTCTCCAATTTCCTATTGTGTCGCATCCCCTCCAGCATTTTGCTTGCGATGTGGTGAACATTCTGTGGAGTCTTTCCGGGGTGTAGTGCCATTGGATCATCATTTTAGTCCATGCTTCTCTTGTTTGGATCGCCCGTGTCCATTTAGGGATTATTTGCCAGATGTATATCCATTGTTCCCTCGTGATTTGTTTTCCTAGGGTTGTTTCCCATTTCTTCATGTACTGCCATGTTATGTTTTCTGTCTGGGTGTTTATGAATTTATAGAGGGTGGAGACAAATTTCCTTTCTCCCGTTTGGGTCATCATATATGTCTCGAATGGGGTCAGGTTCCTTGTCAATGCCTGAGTTATTCTTGGGGTAGTGAGCCAGCGATGGAGCTGTTCGTATTGGAATCTGTCCTTTTCTGTAAGGCCCAGTAGGTCCTGACATTCAGTGAGTGTTCTAATCTGTTGGCCGTCATACGTGTCTCCCACTTTTATGCAATCTGCCTCTCGCCATTTCTGGAATGCTCTTTTTTCCATCCCTGGAGGGAAATCTGGGTTGTCGAGGATTGGTATGAAGGGGGCGGGATCTATTGTGAGTATTTCTTTCTTTCTTAGTTGCTCTGTCCCATATTTCCATGATGGAGCTCATGATCTCGCTTATTTTGACATTTTGATGTCTGTGCTCGGGTTTGCTCCATAGTAAGTGGCGTAAATTTGATCTTGCTACTGCTCTGTCCTGCGCCTTCCACCATTTTTCTGATGTGTTAGTGATCCATTTGTTCAGAACCTACAGATGTGCAGCCTCGTAGTATTTCTTGAAGTGGGGGAGTGCCATGCCTCTATCTGATTTTTGTGCTGTGAGCACCTGTTGCGACAATCTTGGTGTTTTGTTTTGCCAGATATATTACGATTTTGGTGAGAGTCTTGAAGAATGTTGCTGGTATCCGTATAGGAAGTGCTTGGAAATAATACAGTAGTCTGGGCAGTATTGTCATTTTAATGACTCTTATTCTGCCACACCAGGAAATTGCTAACGGGTTCCATCTGTCCAGATCTCTTTTTACATTTTCTATGAGCTTTGTGTAGTTCCCTGTGTAGAGGTTCTTTATCGTGGCTGTCAGTGTGACTCCAAGATATCTCACCCCATCCTCCGTTGTTTGTAGGTGAAGATCCTTCTTTTTTGTAAATCTCTTGTTTGTCTCCAGCCAGAACCATTACCGACGATTTCTGCTTGTTTATTTTTAGACCTGATATTGATCCGTAGTTATCGATCTGTTGGATGAAGACGGGGAGTGTCTTGGTTGGGTCTGTTATGGTCATCATCATATCGTCCGCATATGCCGCTGTCTTGTGTGTCTGCCCGCCCATTTCTATGCCCTTTATGTCGGGGGCCGCTCTAATCTTTGCCAGTAGGGGTTCGAGGAAGCTTGCGTACAGCAGGGGTGAAAGAGGGCATCCCTGTTTGGTGCCCCTTCCTATTCTGATTGGGTCCGAAAGTTCTCCATTTACTGCTATCCTGGCCGTTGGTGGGTTGTAATTGGCTCGGACCATCTTTATATATGGGTTGCCCATGCCCATTTTCTTTAACGTCGCGAATAGCATAGTCCATTCTACCCGGTCGAATGCCTTTTCCGCATCTACCGATAATATTGCTGAAGGGATTTTTGTGATCCCGGCTTTCTCTATAAGATGTATTACTCGTCTGATGTTGTCGTGGGTTTTCCTGTTTGGGATGAATCCTGATTGTTCTTGATGGATTAGTGTGGAGAGTAGGGGTGAGAGCCTGTTGGCGAGTACTTTTGTATAGAGTTTAGCATCAATGTTGATTTAGGGCTATTGGGCGGTAGGAGTTCGGGTTTTCTGGGTCTTTCCCTTTCTTGTGAAAGACTAGAATCTTTGCCTCGTTCATTGAGGTTGCAATGTTGGACGTGTCTTTAAAGGTGTTAAAGAGGTTCGTTAAGATGGGTGTTAGTATTTCCGCGTATGTTTTGTAGAAGACTGCTATGTAGCCATCCGGTCCTGGAGATTTATTTCTCGGTAAGTCTCTAATTGCTTTTGCAACCTCCTCTGGTGTTATTGGTTCGTCCAGTGCTGTTTTTTTTCGTCTGTTGTTATGGTCGGTAGTGTTATCTCCTTTAGAAAGGCTGCCTGCTCCTGTTCATTCGGGCTTTGTGATGTGTACAGTTTCTGGTAATAGTCTCTGAATATTTCTTTGATGTCTTTTGATTGTGTTTTCTTTGTTCCTTGTCCATCTTTTAGTGTTTGTACCGTTTGGTTTTGCTGTTTGCCTTTTAATTGTCTTGCTAGTCGTTTATCTGCCTTATTTGATTTCATTGCATACCAATGTTTTGTGTAGAGTAGTTGCGTTTCTGCTCTTTTGGTCCTGAGTATGTCTATCTGACTCTGGACGTGTCGATATGCTGTTTATTTTCAGGGATGTGTTCTTTGTCATTTCTTCTCTTATTTCTTCCAGTTTTTTTTCTAATTCACTTTCCAATGTGTATGATTGCTTGTCTTTTTGTGCTTTCTGTGCTATTGTTTGTCCACGTATCACTGCTTTAAAGGCTTCACAGATAGTGCTTGGAGAGTGTTCCGGAGTGTTGTTCTGTTCGAAATAGTCCACTATCTTTTCTCTGATTGTTTCCTTCAAGACCGGGTCTTGTAGAATGTCTCTGGAAGCATCCAGCGCCATAGACCAGAACGTTTCCGTATTTTGGGGAGTGTGATCCATAGTGGGGCATGGTCTCAGAGTGATATTTGGCCTTTCTCTATGTCCTGGATCTCTACAACTAGGCTTTCTGTGGCCCATATATAGTCGATTCTGGAGCTTGTATTGTGTACGTGTGAGTGATGTGTACCCCTGAGGTGTGGGATAGTTTTAAGGCTACAATCAGGGGTTTTCTGAAAGATCTTAATATATTGGAATCACAGTTATCTAAACTGCAGCAAAGATATGCCTGGAGTGGAAAGATAGAGGATAGGACTGAAATGAATCAAATTCGGGAGAGATTAACCAATGCAAATAATGTATTGGTGGAAAGGGGTCTTTTTTTTCAAAGCAAAAATATTGGGAAGCTGGTGATAGGAGTGGTAGACTATTGGCGAATAGATTGAAGGGTATGAACAATGAAACTTTTATCAAAGGGATTAAAGATGATAACGAACAATTGTTGTGGAAGAATAAGGATATTTGTTCTAGTTTCAGAGACTACTACAAAACGTTGTATACGGAAGATGTATCAATAGCCAAAGAAGACTTGGAAAATCTATTTGAAAACATTCCTATTAAGAAATTGTCTGATGATAATGTGGGATTGGAGGCAAGCATAGGCGTTGATGAGGTTCTTTTGTCAATTGGACAAATGCAATTGGGGATGTCTCTGGGTTTAGATGGGTTGCCCATTGAATTCTATAAGAAATTTGATACTTTTCTAGCTCCAAAATTGTGTGCTTTGTTTAATTCTTTCTTAGATGGACAACAGTTGTGTCAGTCAGTGACCGAAGCCATGATTTCTGTAATTCCTAAAGAAGGTAGAGATAGTAAAAAATGTAGGAATTATAGACCTATCTCTTTGTTAAATGTAGGTATTAAACATTTTACTAAAATATTAGCAAATAGATTAGATGGTTGTTTTGGGAATATTATTCATGAACCTCAGGTGGGATTTATCAGGGGTAGATCAGGTTATGATAACATCAGGACATTAATAGATGTAATAAGTCTTCATGGTAATGGAAAGGTTAACACTGCCTTGGTCTTTATGGATGCTGAAAAGGCATTTGATAGGGGTAATTGGACTTTTCTAGACTTTACTATGGAGAAATGGGTTTTGGGATTATGTTCAGAGAGATGGTTCATAGTCTTCAGAATTCGGCTAAAGCGTGTGTTTGGGTCAATAGCGAAATGCCGGAAACATTCACTCTTGGTAGAGGTACAAAGCAAAGATGTCCTTAGTCGCCTTTTTTATTTAATATTGCTGTAGAGCCCTTGGTAGCATTAAAATGTAACGAGCAGAGAATATGTGGTTTGACATTCGGAACAAAGGAAATTAACACTCTCTTATGCGGATGATATGGTGGTGGTGCTTTCAGACCCCGAGAAGGGGAGTGTGGTTCTTAAGGAGATTCTTGAGAAAGTTGGTAAGTTTTCAGAGTATAGAATTAATTGGGACAAAACAGAAGTCTTCCTGCTCTCGACTGCAGTCAGAAGGGAAGATTTTGCGGAATGGCATTGTAAATGGTCCGAGAGATGTGTGAAATATTTGGGGGGTTTTCTGATCAAAGATGTGCGGAAAATGGTTCAATTTAATGTAGCTAAACTGTTGGCTACGCTTAGGAGAGATACTATAAAATGGTCCAGATTAGATTTGGGGATTTGGGCTAAGGTCAATACTATTAAAATGTCACTTCTGCCTAAGGTTTTATATGTTATGCAGTCAATCCCTCTGAGTTTTTCGACGAAATTACTTAAGGATATTGATCGGGTATTCCAAGATTTTCTTTGGAGTGAAAAAAAGGCTCCTAAAATTCCAAAATATATTTTGCAGAGCGAAACTAAGGAAGGGGGTTTTGTATATCTAAATTTGGGGACATTTTATAGGGAGTTTGTTTTGAAGAAGGCTGCCCAATATGCAGAGCCAATTTGGTTGACTATAGAGAGGAATGCTTTGGTGCTTTTCAAGTTGGAAAATATTTTCTCAATGGGGACATTGCCTAGAGGTTCTACTAAGTTGCCAACTATTAAAGTGTCTAAAGACTCAATGTCATGGTGGGTGCTTAACTTTGATGGCAATGTATTTCTAAATCATATTTCTTCAATTTGGTATAATCCTGCATTGCAAATAGGTAATAGAGTTTTGTGTTGGCGAAGTTGGATTTCCAAGGGGGTGTTGACATTGGGAGATTTATTGCGGATGGGGTCTTGAAGTCTTTTGAAGAACTTCAAAGAGAGTTTCATTTAAGTGCCAAGAAAAGAATAGAAAAAGGGATCTAGAACGTCTCCTGACCCAAATGTTTGGTATGATGAATTCACAACTGGAGAAGGAACATGTGGGTTGGACAGTGTTCCACTTGTTGCCACATAATGTATCCACGTATCTGAAACTTATGCGTGTGGATGACTCAGTATTGCAGTCCTGGGACACATTGAAACAGAAGTGGGAGATGGATTTAGGTTTTGCAATCAGTGATGGAATCTGGAAGTATGTATGGCAGATTGGTTATAGTAGTAAGATGGATCTCAAGTTACATCTTGTACATCAGAAAAGTTTGGTGAGATTATACTGAACTCCATTCAGAATGTATGGTTTGGGACTACTTGCTGAAGATATTTGCTGCAGGTGTGGATGTGAGAAGGGGACATTGAGTCACATGTTATGGCGTTGCTCGAGAGCGTCGACTTTTTGGACGGAGGTGTTGAATAGGTTAGATATCACTTTGTCGATTTCCTTTGCAAGGGAACCTTTTCAGGTTTTGTTGTTGGCAAAAAGAGGTTGTTGTTTGAAAACTCGTCTGTATGGGTGTTGGATAGATAAGGTATTGGTAGTAGCAGTGAAACAAATCATGAAAGTGTGGAAATCTAGAAAAAAACAACTATTGAGGACTGGATTAATGATGTGATTGTATTATCGGAATTTGAATTAGTTCTATCCAAAAAACAGGGCAAAGAAAGGGAATATTGGTCTTTATGGAAATCTTTCATTGATTTGTATGGTACACAGGATGAAGGAGGTGAGGTATGAGGTTTTTTTTTATATCTGTTTGTTATGTCTTGTCCTCTTGTCTATATGTCATGGGATTTGGTCAATTTTGATGTGAAGATGTTTTTGTTTCACATTTATTTATTTATTATCAAAGAACTTAACTCATTCTGTACATTTGACACTCATTTGGTTCTTGCTTCTTGTTTTTTTTTTTTTGCTCATTCCATGTATCTCTTTCTGAGAAATGTTGAATGTAATGGGCTTTATGGGCAGGTTTAAAGCTGTTTTGTTATTCTTCTTTTGTTATTATCCTTCCTTGTTTGAATTTGTTTGGAAATTATAAATAAAAATGATTACATTTATTTTTAAAAGGAATGATTTTTCCTTCAAGTTATATCAATATTAATTTACAAGTGCCTTTTAGTGGGTGCAACCATCTCAATTATCTGTAATAAATCATGCGCCTTGTCACAAACATCAGAATTTCTTTCCCTGTTAAATGTAAGTATGTGGACTCATTTTGACAATTAAAGGCCTGCTTGATATTTGCACAGTTTTAGTTTCCATTTGATGTACTGTTACTGCATCATAGAATGGAGGAAGAAATGTCTTGTTACACCATGTCTCTTTCTTCACTTCAGTTGGGTCTACAAACACTGTTCTTTCTTTATAGAGAAGTTCCAGTAACTTGTCTTCTCTCCCATTTTAGTCGATATGCTTGGATTCATCATGCTTCAGTGTTTTATTCTTGTTTATATTTGACATGGTGTTGTTTAGTTGGTCTCCAAATGGAACATCAAAGGACTTTTCCTTAGAACAAAATAAACATATTCAAAAGATTGGAAGAAAACATTATTAGTTTATTGATTTCAGTGCTTTCATTTATAGAAGCTATCATAAAACAGCAATTCCCTTAAGAAATTTAACCTATATTACATGTATATTTGAATGTGTTGAACAAATCAATTCATGCATAAATGCAATTAATGAAATGTACTCTTACTTTGCTAGACCTCAACATTTATATTAATTTCATTTTAGCTCAGAAAGCAATTTCCAAATACCAACCTAAAGATTCCACCCAAAAGAATATTTGGAGATAATTTTGATCCAGGTGAGCAGTTTGTTTTGTTCGAAATTTGATAGAGAAGTGAAGGTTAGAAGGGAAGGTTGACTAATTTTGCTCACTACTGACAAAACCTCAATGTAGTACCTCCTCAATCACTTTGGCAGATTCAGGCCACATACACAATGTATAAGGTTGCTTGTATTGCTATTGAGGGTGTAAACCTCATTCCAGAACTTTCCCCATGGACCAAACCCCATGAGTTTAAGGAAATGAAATGCACAGTATGCTCTGTTTAAAAAGAGCTCTCATGTAATATATGTAATTACATTTTATATAAAAATTACAATTCTTGCTAAGACAGTAATTGCAGTCTTTTTCCGATTGAAACATGTTTTAAAGATTCTTTTGCAGCATTTTACAAGCACACACATAAAATGCCAGCCATCTGTGTGTCAATTTCTGTGTATAGTTATGTAACTAGTTTTTGATTTTGATTGTGTATATGTCTTATATACCCGGCACTCATTTTTGTATCCAAACGTTGCTTGAGATAAGAATGAAGCATCTGATACCTAAGGCAATTGATAATCGCGAAGTAGGGTCAGTTTGCAGAATCTTATGGAAACACAATGTAATGTAAAGAAATTTAATGTGTGTTTTATGTAAAGAAAGGAACATCCGATTATATAATCCACCCTCCTATGTTACCCTTTTTAGCTCATAGATTATCGAATCTGGATACATTATTGAAATATTCGTCTGTGCCACTGACCATTGTAAAACATGATTAAACCGATATATGTTTGAGTATTGCAAGTAAATAACGCGTGGTCTGGATGGATGAAGATGTACTTTTGCAGTTGAAAGGTTTTTGCAAGTATCTAAATGGTATTCTCTTACAATAGATATTGTACAAGATTTACAAATACCAAACTATTTGCCTGTCTGAAAACATAATTTCAAGCACTTGCATAGTTAAAATGCGCATCATCATGAAGAATAGGTGCAAAGCTTCTGCTGTAGTTAGTCTGGTAGCCAGCAGCACTTGAGATAAGCATGCCAGCTGCATACTCAATTCACTTAAACTGCCTATTCTCCACCTTCGTGTCAAAAGAGATCACTTGTGTGCCACACTGATGGTAACCCCTTTGAATTGATGCATTTTGGTTTACATTTCAGGCTAGTTTGTGTGTTTATATGTATAAATATTTCAGAGGCTTGTGAATTTGCTTATATTCATAGGTCTTCATCTAGTGGTTGGTGCAGAGTATTGTATCTCGTTTTTCTTTTTGAAGTGGAAAATGGGGGCTGTTGACAGGGCCGTTCCTGTCAAGCTATACCTATTCTACATGTACAGGTACCTATGATCCCTCACGTATCGACATCCTCAGATTGTTTCTTTTTGCCATTGGATTGGACGCACACATGCCGAGTTCTTAACTATTGAGCGTTTCTGCTGTCGAGATTCATTGGAGAATCGACTCTGCGAACTAACTTTATCGACATTGAGATAAGTGGCGGATTCAAGTTGACTCCATGACACTACACCGAAAGGCACACAGTAGGCAGACTGGGGGTTGGGGGGGAGATATAAGATTCATACATCAGGCCTATTTTTAGAATGCCTCTATACTCCCATAACTTTGCAACTAATGGCTCAATGGTACTCCTTGGCTCCCATGGGCAATCCCTCGTTTAAATTTTGCCCTAGTTGTAATAAAAAAGTTCCTTTGGAAGGGCACACACAAGCTGCGCAACAGTTAACGTCCAAGGGTCCACAACGAGGTTCGGTGCCGAACGTGTCAGCTCTTCAAACCAAACTTTAAAAGCTGAATAAAGCACTGCCATACAGATTGAGAGATGCCACTGCGAGACAATTGCTACTGCAGAAGGCATCGATGTCGAAGAGCGCCGCTTTCCTTGCAGCCAGCCCCCATCTCCATAGAGCACACGTCAAGTCTTGCTTTGGCGACAGCCCCTGGCATCCATAAGGCTGCATAGCAAAAACAAATGCCCAAAATGAAAGATGAATGCCACTCCAACTCCAGTGCTGCTCACTCCACGCCTACAGCGAAATCCAAGATGGAATAAAGCAGCTCCAAGTCCTTCGCCAAGCACTCATGTGCATACCTGTATTGCTCACCCCAGAGTGCACGGAAAAACATAAATCACCAATGTAATTATAGAGCAAATACTTTGAACACAGAAAGACTCAATAATTCGCAACCACACACTCTTAGAAGATAATCAGCACTTATACCGCTATTTATTCAAAGCTTAGAAGCAACCAGTGATAACATAGAAATAACTCACAGCAGTAACATAGACATAAATCACAGAAGAAGCAAAGAATTCAAAAGGAAATACATCACCGTGAGCGTAACTGGATTCCTCATCTCGCCCAGCAGCGGCTGGAAGACCCCGGGAAAAGCCAGGCCGAGAGCACCACAGCTCACAGGAGTGCCGGACGTAAGCGTCGTCCTCCGGCTGAAGTCTCACCTGACTACCTCTGGGTTTCCGCATATATACACACTCCGCAAAGGGGTGGCAGTTCTCGAACCTTCTGGAAATGGCACTTGCGCAGTTGATGAGCAGCCGTCGGTTGCCAGCTGGGTCAATCGAGAGCTACCCTCAAGGAGCAGAGTGCCTCCCTCCTCTAAAAAAAAACGCTCCGCGGAGAACAGTAACAAACCATAACAAAGTTAGCTTTCCCAGCAGAAATGTCCTTGACCGCATTCCAGGTTTGGAAAGCATGTTTTCCTCAGCACCGTGAATCTAACACTCAGCAAAATGTGTGCAGCGTTTCACTGCGGCATGAAGTAAATATCCATCATGGCTCAGAGCGCTCCCAGAATGCACTGCGCACCAGTGCCATTTTAGTTCAAGCATAACAATACCAAACATCTAAGGTTGGAAGACATAAAATGTCGGCCTCAAACAGCGTGGCTAAACAAAAGAAAGACATGCATGTTAAAATCAAAATGCACTAGGAGTTAGATTTTGATGCTATCCACAGCCATATGTAAGTGAGAAGGATCACTTTTTTCAACAATGCAGAAAAAATTATTTATGTACTCCTCAGAAGAAGAGTTGGAAGAGGGGGAGACACTCCTTACAACAGCTTCATTATCTCATGGCGAAAAACATAACTAATAAGGGTCGAAAGATCAAATCAATACTACTATTGCAAAAATGGGTTTCCTTCATGGAACACTGAGCAACCGTCTGTTAAAAGGCAACATGATTACACAGAAGACTGTATACTGGCCAAGGCGGCTAACCTTCATTTAGAACAGCTAATTAGTGAGGATGAATATGTAGTCCAGGGTGACACCTACACAGAAGAAGTTATTTTAGATGAGGGAGAGGACATTGATCCCGATGAGTATCCTTTACTCTCTCCAGACGTTGTAGAGCCATCCAAAACTAGTTTGCCTACTGAAGATCAGTACTTATATACTTATAAGGACAGCAGGCGGGTTTGGAATCCAAACTCCTGAATCAGATGCCGTTACTGATTTTATTGACTCTCTGATTCAAAAAAAGAAACCTGTCCCCAATGCATAAGGGTGACCCCATCCCAGATCAATCCAGTCCTTCCCAAACGAGTAAATCCTGGATAGAAAAGAAATGCAAACCAGCACCCTGCAACCTACATTACAACAACTGGTATGAAAAGCTGTGAAACACATTACTAAACAATAAATATCCAACAGAAAAGGAAAGCAATAAAAATACACCCTAGAGAGAAGAGTAGGCACATTAGCAGCATATGAGGTATGAATCGCCAATGCCACAGCATTGATGGCAAGGTACAACAGACCCCACTAAAACGAGTTGGATGATCTAATTAATTAGGTCCCTGAGCCACTGGGAACTACCAAATACAAAGTGATTAATGAAGGAAAACAGTTGTTTAATGCCTTTATTAAAAATTCACTATACTCTGCAGAAGAGGCTGAACGACTGGCTGAAGGAGCCACAGTTCATAAAAGACGTGTGGCTTAAAAGTTTAGGGTTTAAACCTGAGACACAGGCAAACTTGCAGAACAAGCCAGTAGAAGAGTCCCCTCTGTTTAGCAAGGCAGTGGACTAGGCTAATGAAAAGGTTAAAAAAAGCAGCATGATGAGCTAAAAAACCCTACGTCCGATTATAGGTGGCTCACATAAGCAGGGGGGATCCTCAGCTAATCCGTGTACTTTTTGAGCCCACCAATTCATGCAGTTCATGAGCCAGCACATGTACCCATCGGGAAATGCAACAGTTAAGCTTCTCAGGACTGCAGCGCAAACACAAACGTGTCCGAGTGCGCTGTAGAGGCCAAACCCTTAGAGGGGCAGCCTCATCCCCAAAACAATGACTCCACAGTAGTGGTCCCCTCGCATGCCCCCTCCCATGTTCCCCCAGTTGTGGGAAGACGAACATCTTTCCGCCAGGCATGGGAGGGGAAAAGCTTAGACAAGTGGGTACAAACCACAGTCAGCAAGATGTGCTGAGTGGAGCGTCTGCCCAAACCGTGCTATCTCTTCAATACAGAAGAATGCCGCCTAACCACCTTGCTCTACTCCAAAGAGAGATGGAGGCACTCATAAATACGATCCCAAGAATAGGTAAACAAGGTAATTTACTCGCTACCTCAACCCCAAAGATGACAGAACAAAAAGACCAGTATTAGACCTACAGCCGTCAAACAAATATGTCAAACTTAAAAAATTTAGAATGACCACTGTCCAAAAAGTTATTCCACTGCTAAAAAGGGGAGATTATATATCCAACATTGGATATGAAAGATGCATACTTTCATATTTCATTGTTCCCTGGTCATCTGAGATATCTCCTAGTCAAAGTAGACAAGACATGTACGGTTCATGGTGCTCCCGTTCAGAATTCCATCGGTACCTTGGGTGTTCACCAAAGTGCTTGCAGTGATGGCAGAGTACTTGCGTCGGAAGGGGATCCCAGTTTACCCTTATCTGGATGACTAGCTAATACCAGGGCTGAGCGCAGAACAGTGCCTCCTACGCACTCAGGAAACCGCAAATCTGCTACTCAGTCCAGGCTTGTCCATCAAAGTGAGAAAGTAGTCTTGTTCCAATTCAAAACAAAACATTTCTAAAGGCCATTTTAAACACCCAAAAAGCAATGTCATCCCCATCTCAAAAGAGTGTGAGCACTACAGGCTCAAATCCCTTGTTAAACAGGCGGGGTCACCAGATAACCATTCAGAAATGTAATGCAACTTCTGAGCATGATGGTGTCATGTATCATTAAAGTTCCTCATGCCCACCTCAACATGCACGCGATTCAGCTGTGTCTCACGGAAAAAGGGTCTCAAGGGACAGGCAAGTGGCACAATCGAGTGGTGGTCTCGCAAAAAGTAGTGAGAGAGCTCTTTAATGGTGGTTGCAGGGGAACATGGTAAAAGGGTAATGCGTCTTTACAAATAACCATCGCAACAGATACATCACTAGCCGATTGCGAGGAGCATTGCCAACATTTCACTGCCCAGAGAAAGTGGTTGATCGGATATGTCAAAAGGATCGAAATTACACTTTGCATCCTCATCAACAAAGACAATACTACAGCCATGTTTTATATCAACAAAGGACTCGGCCACACTCAATAGCTCTGTCTGTGCCACCACAGAACAGTTGGCACTGCTGTCTCCAAAGAAGAATTCATATTCAGGCACATGTTTCGGGGGAACACAATTGTTTTGTAGTTAGTTAAGCAGAGTCCTTGTAAAAGATCATAAGTGGGAACTTAGGACCAGTACACTGAAACAATTTTTTGCGACATGGGGCCAGTCAACAATGAACCTATTTGTCACAACAGAAAATGCAAAATGCCTAAGCTTCTCATCCACGTACCCAGAACAGGAGTCTCTAAGCAATGCTCTATGGATGAACTGGTCTGAGATATTTGCATACACTTTAACCCTGGCAATACTGCTTCGCAAGATGGTACACAAACTACAACAGGAACATCTAAAAAGGATACTCATTGCACCAATATGGATGAGAAAGCCGTGGTAATCCCATCTCTCTGTGCCCTCCACTAACCCCCCGGCCTCCCAACCTACGTGCTAACATAGCAACAACAGCAAATAACCCATCTGAACTCTCCAACAATCAGCGTGGCTCCTGAGGTCATAGTTTGGCCATTTGCAACTACCAACACGATATATGGATATATTGAGGGAGACAAGAAAACCAAACGCCAGACATTATTACTTAAATAAATGGAAGTTGTTTGTGGTACCCAAAAACACATCAGCCCCATGAACTGCTTTTCAGCTGAGAGAGCAGGGCCCAAGAGGCAGGAGGGAGAGAGCAGGGCCCAAGAGGCAGGAGGGAGAGAGCAGGGCCCAAGAGGCAGGAGGGAGAGAGCAGAGCCCAAGAGGCCGGAGGGAGAGAGCAGGGCCCAAGAGGCCGGAGAGAGAGAGAGAGCAGGGCCCAAGAGGCCGGAGAGAGAGAGAGCAGGGCCCAAGAGGCCGGAGGGAGAGAGCAGAGGCTGGAAGGAGAGAGCAGGGCCCAAGAGGCAGGAGGGAGAGAGCAGGACCCAAGAGGCAGGAGGGAGAGAGCACGACCCAAGAGGCAGGAGGGAGAGAGCAGGGCCCAAGAGGCAGGAGGGAGAGAGCAAAGCCCAAGAGGCCGGAGGGAGAGAGCAGGGCCCAAAAGGCCAGAGGGAGAGAGCAGGGCCCAAGAGGCCGGAGGGAGAGAGCACGGCCCAAGAGGCCGGAGGGAGAGAGCAGGGCCCAAGAGGCTTGGGGGAGAGAGCAGGGCCCAAGAGGCCGGGGTCGGAGAGCAGGGCCCAAGAGGCTGGTGTCGGAGAGCAGGGGAAGGGGAGGGCCCAGGAGACTGCAGGGACAGAGGAGGACTGAGGAGGCTGCAGGGACAGAGAGGCTGGGTCTCCCTCTTCCCCCGGCTCCTGTGTCTTCCTCTTCCCCCATCTCCTGGGTCTCCCTCTTCCTCCGGGTCCAGGGTCTCCCTCTTCACCCGGCTCCAGGGTCTCCCTCTTCCCCCGTCCCCAGGGTCTCCCTCTTCCCCCGGGCTCCTAGGTCTCCCTCTTCCCCCGACTCCTCAGTCTCCCTCTTCCCCGGCTCCAGGGTCTCCCTCTTCCCTGGCTCCAGCGTCTCCCTTTTCCACCGGCTCCAGGGTCTCCCTCTTCCCCCGTCCCCAGGGTCTCCCTCTTACCCAGGCTCCTGCACATAACTGCCTTCACAAGAAGGAAACCGAAATGGGGCAAGGCTAGAAACTTACTTAGACTTCCAGGGGAGATATCTTCCCCTAGAAAAATGGCTCAGCTAGCCATTGGCCAAGGGCAACAGCTGACGTAAATGTCCGATGGGAGACCAGAGGAGGGTTTAGACCGGGAGAGCTATAAAAAGCCAGCAAGTGCAGAGGAAGCTGAACAGTGATTAGTTGAGCTGAGGAGCAGATGAGGTGGACGAAGAGACCAGCAAGGAGGGTGTACTAGCTGGTGAAGAAGATGGAGGAGACTGTTGGGAATATAGAGCTAGAGTTATAAGGTAAGGTGTTGGGTCTGAGAGTGTAGTACCAATTGAGGATGGGTGGGTATCTGTGGGATGGAAGTGAAAGCTGAGAGTAGAGAAGGGGGGCTTGAAAGTAGAAAAAGAGGGGGAGTTTGTTTGTGTAAGTAGGTGTAGTGGAGAGTAGAGGCAGGTGTAGTGGTGGGAGTTGGTGGGCAGAGAGTGGAAGGAACAGGGGGCACAGAGTATTTGTATTTGTATTTATTTTATTTGTATAGTGCAAACCAGGCCCGGAGGCTACCGGGCGCATATCTTCAAACAGTAGTTACAACATTGCAGGCGCATAGTACAAAGCATAGGCATACAGGAACAGTGCAGGTTAGTCAGGCATATATAACAAAACTGGGAAGTCGGCTATTCAGAAGACAATTGGACATCTAAGGTGGCTAGCCAGGTGTCTAGTCAAAGGATTGAATCTAAAGGGTCGACAGGTCAAAGGATCGACACCAAAGGGTCGACAGGTCAAAGGATCGAATTCTTTTTAAAATTAGATATATTATTTTAGGTTTTCGTTTAGGGAAAAAAGTGGTTTTTAGCAAAAAAAGAGGGTTGGGGGAACCCCCCAAAAAAAAATGTGGAAAAAAAAATTTGATCCTTTGACCTGTCGACCCTTAGGTGTCGATCCTTTGACCTGTCGACCCTTTAGATTCGATCCTTTGACTGGCAACCGGCTAGCCAATGTTTAGCTTTGAGTTTAAATAGGTTAAAAGATGATAGATTTCTAATAGTGAGAGGCACAGTGTTCCAAAGTTTGGCTGCCAAGACTGGGACGCGAACCCCTCTGGCTGTTTGGAGCTTGAATCTAGGGATTGCAAGGCTTTGGCTATGGGCAGACCTGAGTGCCCGCGGAGGGATATATTGAGTAAACCGCAAGGCTAAGTAGATAGGGGCCTGGTTATGAATGCATTTGTAAGTAAGGATGAGTGATTTTAGTGAGATCCTTTGGGCGGCTGAGAGCCAATGTAGGTTCTTTCTAGTTTCAGAGATGTGTGCTGATCTAGGGATGTTGAGGGCTGCTCTAATGGCGTTATTTTGAGTGATCTGTAGTTTATTGAGGTTGCACTGGTTAGTGCCTTGGTACAGTACTTTACATTAGTCCAGTTTGGACATAACCAGTGTCCTAGCGAGGGTGATGCAGTTCTGCGTAGAGAGGAATGGGCGACAGGCTGTGATCAACTTACATGTGTAGGCTGATGCGGCCGCGACTGCATTGGTTTGTCTGTGAAGGGAGAGTGTAGAATCTAGGTAGATTCCCAAGGTTTTTGTATCTTTGGATACTTTGATGGGGTTGCCACCTTTATTGAAGGAGCTGAACAAAGGGTTGAACTTGTTGAGTCTTTGTTGTGTACCTAGGATGAGGAGCTCTGTCTTGTCATCATTAAGACAGAGCTCATGTTGTGCCATCCAGGCTTGGATGACATGGTAAATGTCGTTTAGTGATTTAGAGTCTACAGAGAAATCGCCTGTGATGGGAATGAGTATCTGGGTGTCATCGGCGTAATTAGTGTAGGTGACACCCAGATAGTCAAGCACATCAAACAGGGGTTTAGTGAACATATTATAGAGGGTGGGGGGGATACACAAGACCCTTGCGGGACCCCACAGGGGACTGTCGCTGGATCTGCTGAGGAGGTTGGGGAAAATACTCTTGTGTCTATTGTCTAGGAATTACTTGATCCAGTTGGTGGCGTTGTCAGAAATTGGGCTGCAGATTTCAGATGTTGACAGAGGATTTGGTGGTTGACCAGATCGAAGGCAGCAGATAAGTCCAGTAGGAGTAGTAGTGCCAGTTTGCCATTATCTTTTAGGTCCTCAATTTGGGTTTTGAGGTTTAAGAGGGCTGTTTCAGTCCTGTGTTTGGGTCTGAAACCGGATTGTCTTGTGCCTATAAGATTGTTTGTTTCCAGATAGTTCTGTATCTGTAGGTAGGCTGCTCTGTCTAATATTTTTTAGAAGAAATGGGACCGTGGTGATGGGCCTGTAGTTGGTTGGAGACTCCGGATCTAGGGTCGTTTTTTTTGGAAGGGGGATAACCCAAGCATCATTCAAATGGTTAGGGTCCACTCCAGATTGAAATGAGGAATTGATGAGAGTGGTTATGAAAGGAGCGAGGTCGTGGGCCGATTCCTTAATGATCGGTGCCGGACAGGAGTCACCTTGACAGTTCGAGGGTTTTAAGGTACTGATGATTTTTTCAACCTCAGGGATGGTAAGTGGCATAAAACTGAATGGCTTTTGGGAGAGTGGGATTGTCGTTTTAGGTGCCATGGTTTTAGTTAGGGGGGAAGTGAGAAGGGTGTTTTGTTTGGCATTAATTTTGGATTGCAAGGTAGTAATTTTGTTGAGAAGTGCATTTTGGATGTTATTGCACCACGTGCTGTCTTTGATGCAGGAGTCGGGGACAGGTGAAGGGGATTCTAATTCTTTGAGAATTTTAAATAACTCCTTTGTGTTGGATTCGGCTTGAGATATACGTTGGTTGATTGTCTCTTTTTTGGCTTGGAGGATAGCATCCTTCTAGTTAAGTGAGGTGATGAGAAGGGAGTCTTTGTTAGCCATACTAGGATTGCTTTTCCAAAGAGCTTCGGCCTTCCGCTTTTCTTTACGCAGAACTCTAAGCTGTGGGGTGAACCATGAGTTCAGATGGGATCGTTGTTTGGCTTTGCGTATTTTAAGTGTGGCTATAGTCTCAATCGCTTTGAGTAGAGTAAGATTGAAGGTGTCTACTAAGACGGTAGGGTCCTTGTGCTGCGAAGCACATTTGTTGAGGATGGGGAGAATGAGAGGGAGCAATTTGTCCCTGGTAATGTCCTTTTTGTTCCTGGTGGGTATAGCAGGGGCTATGGTAGGTTTGGGATGGGGGTTAGGGGCTGGTAAGTGAAAGGTAATTATATGATGGTCCGACCAGGCGCAAGCAGAATTAGAGGTGATCATGGTATTACAGTTGAGGTCAGATATCCAGTCGAGCGTTCCGCCCTTATTATGGGTAGGTGCGAGAATGGTTTGTTGGAAGTCTAAGTTACCAAGGGTGGTGGCAACCTCGATGGCCATATGGTGCTTGGGGTCGTAGAGGCCCAGATTGAGGTCACCTAGTAGCAACACCTGAGAGTTAGGCTTAGTGTTGGCAGACAAGATAGATGTAATATCATCTGTGAATGAACCAAGTGGACCTGGGGGTCTGTAGATGAGGTGTAATGTTGCTGTGTTAGTCGGTGAGAGGGATAGTTTCACGGATAGGGATTCTGCAGAGCTGAACTGGGAATTGGTAGTAGTTCTCATAGTGATATTATCTCTGTGTATAAATGCGACTCCTCCCCCTTTGTGTGGAGGGAGAGAGGCAAGACCAGAAAGCAAAGCACAGGGAGAGGGGAGACACCAGCTGGAGGCTGGGGAAAGGAGAAGTGGAAGAGACTAGTACGATCAGTGGAAGGAGAGTGTAGACGGACAGGTGAGCGAGAGTAGACCGTAGAGGCCATCTGTTAGGTCCCTTAAAAAAGACTTTGAGGAAGAGAGAAAGGCCATGTGCTTTAGGGCCACATTGGGTTACGGGATAAATCCAGATGGTAGTGGTCACCTGGCGATAGTCTATGGATATTTGAGAATCCTGGTGCGGGAATGGGGAAACCTGGGCTCGGGAGATGGGAGTCCACGTGGTAGTCGAGGTAAGCTGCGGGGACCACCCCTAGTCTGTAAATTCCAAGTGATTTGCACATAAATATTTCTTTTTAATAAAAAGTTAAATCATTGTTGTGAGGTTCTTTGGCCAAATTGTCACAGGAAGGAACACAAGTCCTTAATCTTCACACAATATCTAGGTGCCACCTAGACTCATTGTGTTGTCTCATCGCATCCAAACCCCATGGCTCGAACCTCACATGCCACATATTGGACCCCCACACCCCTCCTTAATTCATCTTACCTTCAACAACATGTACTACAGTGCTCTTTTGCTTCCTAGCTAGGTTTACGCTATGTAAAATCTAAAACCCCATAGACAATACAATACAATGCAATCCAATCCAACAAAGACTGAATCATGATGACCTGATGAAAGTAAATGACAAAAGTCGGCTCCCCTTCTGGAACTGGTTTTAGATAAGGGACAATTTCTTGGGGTGGTCAGCTACTGAAAAAGATTAATGCAAAGAATAGCCACCACCACAGGACCACTAGGTTTTCATTAACACACTTCATTTTCCATTTGGGAGTGATCTCTGTGATAACAAGTGGCCTTTAGAAACCAAGCACTCTTTGCTAGTGGATATGACAAAGAAATGCTTGGACTTGGATAAAAGCAAGGACATTATGGTAGAGCCAATACATGCTGATTGGGTGCAAACATCATCCTAACAGACCGGCAAAGTTACAGGACACCAGTGGCACATGCAAGTGAACTGCTGACCTGGAAAGAACAAATGTATTCCCGGAAGTGTGTATTAATGATACAAATTAGCCATCACAGTCCACAAGTCACTGATCACAATTATTCAAGGCTTTTCAGCCAGGCTCCCACCTTCCACTCAGAAGCGGATGCTGCAGCTGCAAGGCTTCAACTTTGTTCACCTATCGCCTGGGAGTAGCCAACCCCACAGATTCTCTGTCAAGGCAGGTACCCAAGACAGGCAACTAGAGTGGAAGTACAAGAAGTACACAAAACCAATGCCATTGTGAGACTATATGCAAGTCTAGTGACTGTGACAGCTGGGGTGAAAAAAGATCCTGGATGCTGCATAAATCAACCCAGCACTAAGTTCAGGCTTGTGGGGAAAGAAAGCTTCTGCATCAATGCTGTAATTGAAAACCACCAGTCAAAGGGGCACTTTAATCAATGAAAATGTTCCGACAACAAATATGCACACTTGATTAATTCCTACTATTTAAAGATGCAGCAGTTGTCATCAAGGTAGCCCTTACAGAGAGTATAGCGATGCTCGACCAGAAACCCCATCAAGGAACAGTGAGCATAAAAGCTTTACAAATGAAATGGACAGCATGATGGAAACCTTAACCATGTTCCCCATGTGCCATGCCAGCAGAACAAGTGACCCACCACTCCATATTTGCGCACAACACTTAGGAACAACAGCATAAGAGAAGCTTTCTCTAGGATGCATCCTATGTTTATTTATTTATTTAGCATTTGTAGAGCGCTTCAAGCCCTCAGGATCTGTGCGCTAGAATACATGGAAAAGACATGGTGACAAAGCAGATGGTTACATTTACATTACACGTCTGGTGGGTAGCTGGTTACAGAAAGGCGCCGTCCAGACCAGACCTATGGTGCTGTCACTTATGTAAGTGAGAAATTGGTTTGCCAGAGGGGGCGAAGAGGACTCCTGATATTTAGGAGTCTTGTGTGAAAAGCCAGGTTTTCAGGTTTTTGCGGGGGGACGAGAGGGAGTTGGTTGGTCCCATGTCTTTTGATCAACAGTCTTTTTATCTTTGGTCTTTATTTTTCACTGTCTCTTCATTTGTATGTTTTATTTTGTTTTTACTTGTTTTTAAAAGGGGGGAACCCCTGTGTAACTCCTTTTTTCCTCCATTCTATGTCCCTTTACATTTTTCCTGACTGATCTTGTTTTGTTTTGCTGCTTTAAAGTGGCCTGCGATGAAAATGCATGTCACAGTAGTAATGGGAGACAATTTCTCAAGATACCCCAAAGTGGCATTTGTAACGTCCATGAAGCCTGAAGCCATACTTCCCAAAGGGTAGCCAATATAGGCCATTCTTGAAATACCTAGGGATAGACCCAACTGCTTGTTCAGGTGAGTGGAGGAATTTAACGCTTACCTAAACTGGAAGGATATACACCATGTCCAAGTAGCATATTTGCTTCAAACCATTGGGGGATACGCCCACGTTCTGCACACTTAGCTAAACAGTCTGAATCTCATCTGGGAGCAGTCACCCTTTAAAGAACAGGAATTAGCATAATACAAAATTATATCACTGACATGAATTTGCATGAACAGCAAGGTAAACAGTTTTTTTTCTTCGGCATTTATAATGTATACATGGGTTACATGCCATTGCATTACTTAAAATAGTGTTTATCTGCCATTTGTGTTTCTCACAGCAATAAGAAAGAAACCAATAGAAAAAATAAGACAAAATGGAAATAATGATGTAGGAATATAACACTACGATTCAAATATAGAAGAAAAGGTAAAAATAGTCCTGTCTATGGTATTTAAGTACAGGAAATAGTGCCAATATGTTATTGGTATTCACAGATCTAAGTAAATAGATTATTGATTACTCTGATGTTTATGATATGATATGGCATTTGTAACACGCCCATACACAAGTGGTTCAAGGCGTGACGAGGCAAGGAAGGGGGAACAGAGGGAGGACAGAGACAACGATCTTAATAGGCCAAGTGGCATTGAGATTGCGCAAGTGCAGGCGAGGTGGGAGGGGAAAAGTGCCACAGAAAAGGGGAGGGGGCAGTGCTGTCCATGGGATATCCTATGAAGAAAGTACTTATGTCAAAACCAAAAATAACCAAGGGCTCTTGAAGACTTTATCCCTAAGGTTAGGGTTTTAAATCCAAATTGAAATGGCTGGAATTCATCAATAAGTCTGAAGAATGTCCAGCAACAGCAGCCATTCAGTACAGGAACCTGTAGGGTTTTACAGTAAACATTGATTTTAAAATGTTCAGGCATTTCAGTCATTATTTTTACATGTAAATAATGAGAGGTTGTTTCCTCTGTTTTGTCTGTTAATGACTGAAAGTGTAAACAAATATTTTTGTATAATAAATGTTTTCATAGCAATTGTGGACACTCAATGTTATGTGATTTGGAGTAGCACTGGTAGTATTTAACAATAAGGGAAGTAGGTTTTTAGTCAGTTTCATGTTAGATGAATTTATGGTAAGATATGGTATAATACGAAAACATGTTAAATGAATTGGAACAAAGGTTTTTAAAAAATGACGATGTAAATTATACATTGTAAAATACATTGATATAAAGTATGATGTTCTAAGCATTGGATTTGTTTTTCTGAGTCAGTGAATACCAATAATTGGGGTTACCTTTTTTTTTAATAATATGCATTTTTTTTATCCATCTGAACATGAAAAAAGGTATATTATTGGCTTGTGACATTGGATGTCATATCCCTTGATACGTCAAAAGACTACACATTAGTAATCATAGAGATATAATGTCTCTCTGTCAATAAATGAGCTTCTTTCAACACAGAAGTAGTATTGATCAGATGTATTAGACTTGGCTATATTGACAACCTCTTGGCATAACCATGAGTTGCAGATGGGCTCTATCTGTGCCCAATGTATTTATGGGTCAGGTTCAAGAGGTACACGTTTAATAATATGACTTGCAGGATAATGAAACGGGCCCATTGATTTAGATGTTATCTTCATGATTTGTGCAGGTACAGATAATTAGTTGCAAAGTTCCTTTATTTACTGTCAATAACAATGATGTTTGCAGCAAGAATACTCCGTTACATCACAGATGGAGACTAATTATTTGGGTCTAACCATTTTTATAAAAAATAATCAATTGGAACCAAAAACTTCAGAAACAATCTGATGCAAACTTTACTTCATTAGCCAAAAGTTGTCATGCGCAGGGGAAAAATGCCAGAGCTATGCCCAAAACTAGAACTACGGATGTTACGGTAATTCGGGGTCACCGTACCTTCAGATGACGCTCCATGCTGAGGTCAGCAAGTATTCAAACCTGTGGTTTGTCACGGGTAGATCTCGGCTAATAGAGCGTTGGAGGTTGCCATGGAAACTGGCTTCCTCGGTACACTCTCCAATCACACAGCACGCATAGAACATATCACTTGACAGCCTCCTCCTATGAAACCGCTCCGGATTTCAAACACAGTGCTTCTGATTGTGTGTTTGAAGTTGTGTTTCGTCTTGTATCACCGTTACCTCTTGATTCCCCATTGCCGACCTTTTTCCCCTTGTACCCGGATTGTTTACGGATTGCCCAATGTTTTTTCATGCTTCTTGGTTAACGACTACTGCTGCGAACTTGGATTGTTTTGCCTTTGAAATACCCACGGATTCTGACCTTTATGCTCCTGACCCGGATTCTGCATGAACTGTTTGCTTCGGTTCTGATTTTGCTTAGTGACTGCCAGCTTGTTGCCGAACCTGATTATCCTGCATTGGACTGCTCTCTGCTATATTCCCTCATTGGCTGCTTTCAACTTGGTACTTCTACAGAAACCTTCCTACTGGGACTGCCTTCACTCTCTCTCAGGTATACACGCACAGACTAGAGACTGCCTACAGTGCATTGTATATCATATTAGGCGTCCTCATGCCGTCTGTCTCGGTGGTCCTAAATCGAACTAGAGACTGGACCGCCATAAATTTAGACGTCCGCTTGCCGTCAGGGCAGCCCTGTTCATCATCCTCCCTTCTCAGGAGACTTCTTGGATTACCTCATCTCAACACCTATTCCATGGTAAGATAAATGCCTTGAGTATCTGTCTTTTCTGTCTGTTTGCATTTGTACCGTGGTCTGAGGTATTCCTGCTCTTTATTGCAGGTACACTATTACGCAGACAGAGAACCGGTTCCTCCTTTATACCTACCTCCATTGATCACTAGTAAGGTTGGTTACTCTCTGTTCTGTTCGCTACAGATCTAGTATTTATTGGATCATTCTGACAGTGCCTTTGTTTCCCTCCTACAGCCTCCGGCTTGTGTTCTGGTGTTCCATCTTCCCACTAATTGACTCCTCTGCGTGTTTTATCACTATTGGTTCTCCAGGATGGGGTCTGGCATGGATTCACATGCTCATGAATATTCCCCGTCGTCAGGCTGGGAATCCTCGGTAAAGAAAAAAATCCGTTTCAGTTTTGTTTCTGAACTGTCTTTCTACTACTAACCAATCATTGGTCTCTAGGTCATACTGCCCCCAGCCAATGACTGCCCTCTACCTAAGCCCCTCCTCTGGCAGCCATCTTCAGATTTTTACCGCACGTTCAAGTGTTGGGAGTCCTCGTGCTGTAGCTCTCGAGCTTTTACTGCATATTGCGTTGTTTCGAAGAGTTTACTCTTATTTTTTCGGTCATTTCGAGCCTCACGCTCCACCGATTCTTCTTCCGATCAACGGGGACCCGTTTCGGAAATTTCTACGCCCCTCAAGGGTGGATTTTCCTCGATTACACTTGGAGGATTCCGGAAGACCTTTGAGGGCTACCCCGATTCGGACATGGCCCAGGACAAAGGAGATCCAACGCCTACTGGATCCAAACTGTTTAAGAACTGCCCAGGATGTGGACTGCAGAACGTCTTTAAGGAGGACGAGCACTCCCGGTGCCTCTACTGCCTACACGCCGACAAGCTGCACGTGGAGGAGGACTGTGCATTCAGCAAGAACATGTCCGTCCGGACCATGAAGGACCGGCGTAAACGACTCGCTGACTGGCTGGAGGCGAAGAGCCCAGCAGCAGGTAAGAAGAAGAAGTCCGAGCGGTCTTCTAAGACCTTTGAGGGCGCTCCAGCGACGGGGGCCCAACAAAAGGCAAAGTACCGCAGGTCCGCGGGCACCGGGAGCGCCGTTGGTTCGGGCTCCTCGGCTGTCAGGCAGGGCGCGATGTCACCGACGCCATCATCCACGAGCCAACACTCTGGCTCGGTGAAAAGGTAGTCGGAGAACCCGGGTAAGCTTCGGGAGAAGCCCCGGCCGATCCCGACGGAGAAAGCCAAGGGGGGGGCGAGGCGGTCACCCTCCCCTAAGGTGAAGGCTTCAGACGCGCCCACGGTCGTGAAGGCCCTGATTCACCCGGCGAAGGCCTTGATTGAAGGAGTCGTGGCGGCCCTGGGGAAGCCTGCGCAGGCTACCCCAGTGGAGACGACTTCTGGGCCTAGAATTTCCCTGCCACCCCAGAGGGAAACATCTTTCCAGCCTATCGAGAAGACCCCCGGGACGAGAAAGAGGGGGGTGGCACGGTAGCCCTAACGGACACAGATACCACCTCCGAGGATAAGCTGGTTGGCATCCAAGCTATCCTGGACAAGAAGTTCGAGGAGGTCAGGACCTACGGGAAGGATCCCGACGAGGCGGACGTAGAGAGCAACGGTGGAGCTGACGAGGAGCCGTGGGCTGTGGAGGAAACGGAGGACCCCGCGCCCCAGCCGTCGCTCCCGTCGAAACCGATGCCTACGCCACAGGACAATTCAGGAGCAATCTTGATGGCTTTGCAGACCCTGTGTACGGAGATAAGGACAAGTCTGCCCCTACCCCTAGCGGATGATCCAGCGGCAACTGGACCATCGAAAAGCCCACTGAGCAAGCGGAGGCGTGTCCATCCTCCCCCTCCCTTCCAGCCTTCACCCCCATCCCCTCCTGCGAGGGACGAGACGGAGACTGGGACAGAGACAGCGACGACTGGGACTAACGACGGTGGCGACGATGGAATGGATCTCCCGTCACCTCCCCCCCCCCCCCCCGACGAAATTGGCTCCTTTCACGCCATGATCGCCAGGGCCTCTGAGCTTTTCCAGCTGTGCCCCGAGGAACAAAAGAAAGAGGGACTTCTTTGCCAGCGACTGGAAGCCAAGAGGAAAACCGTACTCTCCGTCCCGCTGTTGGACGACATATGGGACGAGGGTCTGTCCCTTCTGAAGAACGCTTCCACAGCCCCTGCGAAGAGAGACCGGTACGAGAAGAAGTACCGGGTTCCGGATTCTGCTCCTATGTGCCTCAGGGCGCAACCGACCCCGGATTCCGTAGTCTCCGCCGCAGCAAAGAAGAAAGCGGCAGGGGCGACAGTGTCATCCTCCACTTCACCGCCAGACAGCGAGGGGAAAGAAGCTAGACGCCATGGGACGTCGAGTCATCTCGTCGGCAGCGACTACCATTAAGGCAACCAACGCCCTCGCAATCGTGGCCCGCTATGATAGGGAGCTATGGTTCAAGATCGCCCCATCCTGGAATTCCTCCCGGACGACAAGATGGCGGAGGCCCTGGAAATCCTGGAAGAAGGCGAGGTGGCATCGGATCACGCCATCACCGTAGCTACAGACATCGCTGATGCCGGTTTTCGTCAGATGGGCAACAGTGTTTGCCTGCGCAGTTGGCTCAGGGCCACCGACTTCCGTCAGGATGTTCAGAACAGGGTACTGGACATGCCCTTCGACGGAAGCAACCTGTTCGGGAAAGCGGTGGACGAGTCGCTACAGGCCATCAAAGTGGACACCGAGACGGCCCGTGCCGTAGGCACTCTACATCAACGACGGCCGTCCTTTTGGACCTCCAGAGGCAAATCTCAAGGTGCCTCCAAAGGATTTGGCGGCAGTTCATCGTCTTACCACCAAGCTGCCCGTTCCTCGCCACAGGAAGCTTACAGAGGCCGCAGCAAGGCCGGTGAATACCATCGCCGTTGCCAAGGAGCCCAGGGTGGCAAGGCCTTGGCGAAACAGGACTGAACCGGCCATGACGTCGGGCTCCCACCTAAGCACCCCGATGGGAGGCCGGCTGGCGAACTTCGTCAGTGTGTGGGAGTCCATCTCCACTGTTGGGTGCTGGATGCCCTGGCCCACTGGCACACTCTAGTTCCAAAGAAAGTGCCCCCATTTCCCACATGTGGCCAGGAAAGAAAACCACGTTCCACAGCTGCTTGTTTGTTTGTTTGTTTATTTATTTGTATAGCGTACCTTACCCAGGGGCAACAGGGCGCAGGCAAAAGATAATTCGAGGCTTACAATGTTGCAGAAATATACACTTTGAGGTAGTCATAAAAATAATCAGAATTACAGGAATAAAAAATATACAAATCTTCATATATACAGAGTCAATATCTATGCAGGGGTAAATATACAGATATGTACAGGGCTGTTAGAGGCGGGTAAACCTAAAGGAATATTCAGGATTACAGAGTTAATAAGGAATAAGAGGTATACAAGTCTTCAAACATTAAAAGTCAATATCTATACAGGAGGTAAGTGTACAGAAGTGTGCGGGGCTGTTAGAGGCGAAGGCAGAGATACGAACAAGAGTATCGCTATCTATACATAGGTGTAGGAAAGTGCAGCTAGATACAAGGGTTATTGGAGTTACGGTGACTGATGAGGTGTCTTCTAAAGTGCGAGTATGGTTGGTCAGCTCTTAGGTTGTGAGGCAGAGAGTTCCAGAGCGTGGCAGCTTTCACCGGGAAGCTGTTCCCACCAATGGTGGAGAGTTTGAATCTGGGGATTATCAGACGGTTGGAATTGATAGTTCTTGTTAGTCGGATGGAGGACTTTCTCTTTACCTTGTCCATCAGGTAACTGGGGGCGGCATTGTTGAGGGCTTTATGGGTTAGGGAGGCCAACTTTAGTTTGATTTTGTTGTCTGTAGAGAGCCATTTCTGTTGGCGTCTAGTGGTTGAGATATGATCTCTCTTATTAATGCCGAGGGCAGCTCTCAAGGCATTGTTTTGTAGGATTTGGAGCCTGTGGATAATGGCTTTGTTGGCACCGCTATAGAGGGCATTACAATAATCAAGCCTAGATAGTATGAGTGCTCTTGCCAGGATCAGGCAGCTGTCATTGGATAGGAAAGGTCTACCTGCCCTTATTAATTTGCAAGTGTACGCAGTGGTAGATGCTAGTGAGTTAACCTGTTTAGTGAATGACATAGTGGCATCCAGATAAAAGCCAAGGGTTTTTACTTCCCTGGATACTCTGATGAGATTACCATCTATGTTGAAATCAGCATATTCAAGGCCTAGTTTATTGATATTGGCAGGGGTACCTAAGATGATGAGCTCTGTCTTGTCATCGTTCAAGCATAGACCATGAGATGCCATCCATGCCTGAATGATGAGATATACCCTATTCACCAACTCACTGTCCTTACTGTGATCCCCTGAAAGTGGGAGGAGAATCTGAGTGTCATCAGCATAATTAGTGTAGGTGACACCCAGATGGTCCAGATCGTCGAACAGGGGTTTGGTGAAGATGTTATATAGGGTGGGGGAGACGCAGGAGCCCTGCGGGACTCCTCAAGTGATAGGAGAGGGGTCTGCTGCTGCTGAAGGGGAGAAGACTCTCATAGTTCTCTCACTCAGAAAGGATTCAATCCATTTGATAGCTTCTGGGGAGAAATGAGCAGCTGAGTCAAGGTGTCTGCAGAGGACCTTGTGGTCGACGAGGTCGAAAGCCGCGGAGAGGTCAAGTAAGAGGAGGAGTGCTGTCTTGCCCTTATCCCTCAGGTCATCAATTTGGGTTTTCAGATCGATGAGGGCTGTTTCCGTGCCGTGTAGTGGGCGGAAACCTGATTGTCTGGCGCCTAGTAGCTTATGTAGTTCTAGGTATTTTTGAATCTGGACATAGGCAACTTTGTCCAAGATTTTCAGTAGGAAGGGTACAGTTGTGATGGGTCGGTAGTTGGTGGGGATGAGGGGATCGAGCGTCTGTTTTTTGAGGAGGGGGAGTACCCAAGATTGTTTTAAGTTGGAGGGGATACTGCCTGAGGAGAAGGAGGCGTTTATAAGTTTGGAGATAAAGGGTGACAGGTCTCTGGCTGCGTCCTTTATTATGTGTGCAGGGCAGATATCGCCTTTACAGTTTGATGGTTTAAGAGAGAGGATGATTTTCTCAACCTCAAGGGTGGTGGTTTTAGAGAAGGTGAATGAGTTAGTGTGTATACTTGGTGAGACTTTGGGCGGAGAAGTGGGAGGGTTAGAGAGGTTTAGGGAATCTTTTTTTTGATGAATTTTATTTTGTAAGGTGTTTATTTTATTTGCTAGTGCTTGTTGGATGTCTGTGCACCAGGTCTGGTTCTTGGTACAGGTGTCGGGTGTGGCTATGGGTGACTCAAGTTCCTTTAGTATGGAGAAGAGCTCCTTCATACTTGAGTTGGAGTTGGCAATGCGGATGTTATAGGAATTCCGTTTAGCTAAGCAAATTTCAGCTTTGTATTGACGAGAAATCGTGTCCAGGATGGCTTTCTTTTCACTGGAGGGGCATAATTTCCAATCAGCTTCACATTTGCGCTTTTTTAGACGGAGGACTTTGAGTTCGGGTGTGTACCATTTGTTTAAATGGGTTTTAGGCTTACTGGAGCGAAGTTTGAGTGGGGCAATTTTATCCATGGTAGTTAACATGATTTTATTATATTCGTGAACTAGTGTGTTGGGGTCTAGATTGTCTGGCAATGCGTTTAGGGTTGGAAGGATAGCTTTTTTCTATTGAGATATTTTTCTTATTTCTAGTGAGGCAGGGTGGTGCCAGTGACACAGTTGTGGTAGGTGATCTAGAAGTCAATAGGTTAAATGAGACCAGCGAATGGTCGGTCCAAAGAAGTGGTGTGGTGGCGGAGATGACCGCTGAGCAATTGGCATCAGCAACCCAGTCTAGGGTTCTACCCTTCAGATGGGTGGGTAGGTTAACTTTTTGTGAGAGTCCGAGTGATGAGATCGTATTGGCTATGGTAGAGGCATGTATGTCTGCTGGGTCGTTGAACCCTAGATTAAGGTCCCCTAGTAGCAGTAGTTGTGAAGTGGTTTTCGCATTGTTAGAAATTAAGTTATGTAGATCTTCCTCGAAGGTTCCAAGTGGTCCTGGTGGTCTGTAGATCAGGTGGATAGTGAGGGATTGGGTATTGTTTATGGGGAGTTTGGCGGTGAGGGATTCACACGATTGCAGGGTTTGGGTCGGGGCTAGTCTGAGAGCTAAACTTACTTTCGATATGATGGCGATGCCACCGCCCCGGTTACCTACCCGGTCCTGCCTAGATATAGTGTAGCCGTCTGGGATGGCTAGCATTAGAGATGGGCCTGCTGCATTGTGGAGCCACGTTTCAGTTAGAGCAATAAAGTCTAATTTGTCTTTGATAATTAGGTCTGCAATATCAAGGGCATGTGCAACCAGTGATCTGGTATTGAGGAGAGCTCCTTTGTAAGAATGTACATCCGTTTTTGCCGAGAAGTTTGTATGAATGATAGGTTTGGACTTGGTTGTGGGGATAGTGGTGCCTTTGGTAGAACTTTTGGTTGCGCATTTGGAATCAGACAGGAATCTTCGGGGCGGCTCATGAAGTTTAGAGAGTCTGGCACGAAGTTTGTTGTTTCTTTGGGTGGTAGTGCAAGGGTGGGAGGCAAAAGTTGTAGGACCTGACTTGCAATGATATCTTAGGTAGGAAGGGTCAGGATAGTACCTAGTTGTGTAGGTGAGACTAGTACCTGGCTGGGGAGGGGGGGCTCCTGAGTCGGTATCCTGGATGGGAATGTCAAGGGATGCGGGCGTGGCCATTGCACAGAAGATGAGTAATATAGTTAGCATTTTCTGCAGTACTGCGCTGGCGTTATGTGAGCAGAGTGGGAGTAGCAAAGTGGGTGTTATCTGAAAAAGGTGGCTTTGTAGACGGAATATGCGCGGGAATAGTGGTAGGTGGTAGGCAGTAAATATGCAAAGGGGCAACACCTAGCTTCAAATAGCACAATTTGGCAAAAATGCAGTGGGGTAACACCTAGCTTCAAATAGCACAATTTGGCAAAAATGCAGTGGGGTAACACCTAACTTCAAATAGCACAATTTGGCAAAAATGCATTAGGGTAACACCTAACTTCAAATAGCACAATTTGGCAAAAATGCATTAGGGTAACACCTAACTTCAAATAGCACAATTTGGCAAAAATACATTGGGGTAACACCTAACTTCAAATATCACAATTTGGCAAAAATGCAGTGGGGTAACACCTAGCTTCAAATAGCACAATTTGGCAAAAATGCAGTGGGGTAACACCTAACTTCAAATAGCACAATTTGGCAAAAATGCATTAGGGTAACACCTAACTTCAAATAGCACAATTTGGCAAAAATACATTGGGGTAACACCTAACTTCAAATAGCACAATTTGGCAAAAATGCAGTGGGGTAACACCTTGCAGTCCTGTGGTACACATGGGTTATGCACTTTGGTTACTATTTCCTGGGGTGTCACGGACGCACATAGTGCTGGAGACAGTAGGTAACTAGGAGTAGTGCAGTGTTGTTGGCCGAAAGTTCCCTGGTATAAGATGGGCATAGGGTATGGCAGAGGGTAGAGTCGGGCATAGGCAGGCACAGAAACAGGTGGCAGGTGGTAACGCTGGCTTACCTGGAGCGGTGAGGGCAGAGTTCCTGGCCCCTGGCTCCTATGGCTCCGAACAGGCTCTCAACAGGCCTTTGTATGGCCTTCGTAGGGCCGCCGGCACATCCGCCTGCCGGCGGATGTAGTGAGCTGGATAAGTGAGGCTTAGCCTCGTTGTGGCGCCGCGATGCGCCCGGCATGCGGGGGTCAGGCAGGAAGTAGGACAGGGCCAGGCAGGCTTCGTTGCAGCTTACCAGCTGTTACGGGTTCCAGCGATGGGGAAAGGGCTCCTGCCCTCTTCCCTTGGATGGGACGACGAAGTGGGGCCAGACAGGCTCTCAACAGGCCTTTGTATGGCCTTCGTAGGGCCGCCGGCACATCCGCCTGCCGGCGGATGTAGTGAGCTGGATAAGTGAGGCTTAGCCTCGTTGTGGCGCCGCGATGCGCCCGGCATGCGGGGGTCAGGCAGGAAGTAGGACAGGGCCAGGCAGGCCTTCGTTGCAGCTTACCAGCTGTTACGGGTTCCAGCGATGGGGAAAGGGCTCCTGCCCTCTTCCCTTGGATGGGACGACGAAGTGGGGCCAGACAGGCTCTCAACAGGCCTTTGTATGGCCTTCGTAGGGCCGCCGGCACATCCGCCTGCCGGCGGATGTAGTGAGCTGGATAAGTGAGGCTTAGCCTCGTTGTGGCGCCGCGATGCGCCCGGCATGCGGGGGTCAGGCAGGAAGTAGGACAGGGCCAGGCAGGCCTTCGTTGCAGCTTACCAGCTGTTACGGGTTCCAGCGATGGGGAAAGGGCTCCTGCCCTCTTCCCTTGGATGGGACGACGAAGTGGGGCCAGACAGGCTCTCAACAGGCCTTTGTATGGCCTTCGTAGGGCCGCCGGCACATCCGCCTGCCGGCGGATGTAGTGAGCTGGATAAGTGAGGCTTAGCCTCGTTGTGGCGCCGCGATGCGCCCGGCATGCGGGGGTCAGGCAGGACGTATGAGCCATGCTGAGAAAGGGCGCGATAGAACTCGTCCCAAAGAGGCTCCGGGGCTCCGGAGTGTACTCGCAGTACTTCCTCGTACGAAAGAAGACCAGCGGCTGGCAGCCCATCCTGGACCTTCGGCGCCTCAACAAATACATCAAAGCCCAGAAGTTCCGGATGGTTACCCTTAAGCACGTGCTGGGACAGCTGGAGGAAGGCGACTTCTTATCGTCGCTGGACTTGGAGGATGCTTACTTTCACATCCCCATACACAAAGGACATCGAAAGTTCCTACGTTTCGTGGTCCAAGGGTGGCACTACCAGTTCAAGGCCCTGCCCTTCGGGTTGAAGTCGGCTCCAAGGGTCTTTACCAAGTGCCTGGCACCGGTGGCGGCACGGCTGCACCTGCAGGGGATCCATGTATACCCCTACCTGGGCAATTGGCTCCTCCGAGCAAAGTCAAGAGAACTCCCCGTCGACCACACAGCGAAGACCGTCCGCCTGCTCACGGAACTGGGATTCTCAATCAACTTTGCGAAGTCCCACTTGGTACTGTCGCAGGACGCCCTGTTCCTGGGAGCCAGACTCTACACAGTGGCACGGTTGGCTTCACTGTCAGAGGAAAGGACCATCCTGGGCAAGGTACAACGGCTGTTGACCATGGAAGTGGCCAGGGTGAGGCCATCAAGTTCCTGCTCGGCATGATGTCATTGTGCATCTACCTCGTGCGTCTGTGCAGGTTGCGGATGCGGCCACTGCAGGAGTTCCTCGACGCCTGTTGGATGCAAGTGGCAGGAAGCTTCGAAGACTAGATCCCACTCAACAAGACTTTCCGTCGTGGGATCCCTGGAGGGATGGGGAGCGCACACCGGAGATTTCCACGCAAGAGGCTTTTGGCTCCCGGAGGAGAGGTCCGTGCACATCAACATCCTGGAGCTCTGGGCCGTGTTCTGGGCCCTCAGGTCTTTCCGTCCGTCCCTCAAGGGCAAAGTGGTACACGTCTTCACCGACAACACCACCACGATGTTCTACATCCGGAAGCAGCGGGGTACCAGAATCCCAGCCCTATCCAGGGAAGCGCAGGATCTGTGGCACTGGGCCGTCGCCCAGGGGATATTCCTAGTACCTTTTCATCTGGCAGGAGTGAAAAACACTGTCGCCGACTCACTCAGTAAGGGAGCTGCGCTCCTGCCACGAGTGGGAACTTCGGCAGGATCAAGTGGATCTCCTATTCCGATGGTGGGTCAGTCCCCAGATCGATATGTTTGCGACGGCGACGAACAACAAGTGCCGGAGGTTCGCCAGCAGGTTTCCCCAGCCGGGGAGCATGGGCGATGCATTCTCCTTCCCCTGGGACGGCCTGTTCCTGTATGCGTTCCCACCGTTGCCGCTGCTTCTGCGACTCATCAGTCAACTCAGAGGGTCCCGGTGCAGGATGATCCTCATCACACCGGCGTGGCCGAGGCAGATATGGTTCCCGGACCTTCTGGACATGTCAGCGTCCCCCCCCCAGTCAAACTGCTGACGGACGCGGATCTTCACGCCAGGGAAGGAGGCGCCATCCTACAACACGACCCGGGATCGCCGAACCTGCAGGCCTGGCTCCTGCAGCACTAGAGTTTGGAGGCTACAACATCCCAGCAGACTTCAAGGAAGTCCTTGCAAAGGCCAGGGCATCCTCGACTCTTAATTTATTTTCACATTTCTTTATTGGCATTTGTTATAGGTACAACAGCAGTGTGGTCTCGGTGGCCAACTGCGGCATAGCTTATCTTAGATGACATATAACAGGGTAAAAACAATTAGTCAATAATAACATAAACTTTTAACGGTAACAGTGGTTGTCTCCATGTGATTCGTGGATCAGTTCAGAGTGAGAGGATTATGGAGAAGTAGGGTGGAAGGGGGAAGGGAAGGGAAGGCTAGGGCGAGGGCAGGCACTTGAGTGAGGCTAGGTTCTGATTCAGGCATTTCCGTGCAGGGTTATCATTGGGGGTGTCGATCTCAGACAACAGGGAATAGATCGTTCAGGGAGGCTTCTCATCGTCTGAAAGGTGGAGCACTGCCCACGTCAGGGTTTTCCAAGCGTCCAGTGCCTGACTGGCTTCGTCTGGGGATTTGGCAACGCTGTCTTCCCATGGCGTTGTTTCTGCTCCCACCCACCGCTCAAATTCCCTGTGCCATACTTGGAATTGTGGGCCCGCTGGTTTTTTCCATACCATTGCAATGGTCCTTTTAGTTAGGATGCACGCCAGGTCCATAAGCTTCACAGTATGTTTGAGTTTAGCAAGTCTGGGGTAAGTTCCTAAAAGGCATTCAATAGGGGTCCATTCATATCTGGACATACCCGCCACCCTTCAGGTTTGTTCAATCTTGGCCTAGAGCAGCCGGACTTGGTGCATTCCCAGAACATGTGTAGGAGATCTGCCTTGTCTCCATTGCACCAGGGACAGTTATGACAAGGTTGTTTGTTGAACTTCGCCTGTCTGTACGGAGTTAGGTAAGTGCGATATAGCACATTCAATTGAATTAGTCGGAACCTAGAATTCCTGGGAACTTTTCTGGGGAACGCTAGGGCCCTCTCCCATTCATTGTCAGTCATTTCACACCCTAGATCCATGTCCCATTTAGATTTCAGGTCAGAGCTGCAGGGATTCGGCCTATCTATTAAGTGACCGTATATTTGGGACACCGGTTTCCAGCCCTCCCCCAAGTTGTATAGTAATGTTACAAGGGGATTTGCCTCTGGTTCCTCGGGCCATGTGTCCTATTTGGTTTGTGCCATTTTGCGAATCCTTTGATACCACAGGAATTGGCCGCTATGTATGCCACCTTCAGTTTGCAGGGAGGAGAAATCTCGTAAGGAGCCGTCGCTCAATAGGTCTCCCCACGTGTAGACCCCTTTTCTTTCCCAGTGCCTGATGGTCGCTAAGTCAACGGTAGTCTTACATAGGTCGGAGATCGGTGGGATGTCCGGGGCGTATGTGTGTCTCAGGTGAAGGATCGATTTTGCCCTATGCCATATTTGCCTTCCCAGGGTGGCCAGTAGGGGTGTTTCGCTCAGGAGATGTTGAAGTGCCCAGATGAGTTCCTTTACTCGCACTGGGGCAATTAGGTGTTGTAGTAATGTTGTTTCAGAAGTGACTTCGTCAGCTAACCATTTGGCCACAAAGTTGAGCTGGGCTGCCAGGTAATATTTCTCCAGGTCGGGAAGTTGCATGCCACCTTGGCTGCTTGGGGGAGCGAGTATGGTTAGCGCCAACTTGTGTCTGTCTGCACCCCATAAGAAGTCTTTGAAAATTGTCTGAAGCAAGCGAAAGAAAGGGGCTTTAATATAGTAGTGTACATTTTGGAATCCATAGAGGAACCTGGGGAGGACAATCATTTTGATGACGGACGCCCTGCCCATCATGGATAAGGGGAGCTTAGGCCAGAAGTTTATCGATTTGCGTAGCTGGGGTAGTGCCACCAGGGTGTTGTTTTTGTGCATTAACTCAGGAGTGTGCATTATATTAATTCCGAGGTAGCGGAATGTGGTCTGTTTCCATTGTACCCCTAGTGAGGCTAGATATTCAGTGTGTTTGTTTGTGAGGTCTGCCAATGGGAAGAGACAGGATTTGTGTCTACTGAACCGTATTCCATAGATTTTATCATCGACTCTTGAGTGCTATGGACATAAGTGGAAGAGGTTCTCTGTCTGGTGCCGTGCACAGAAGATCAACCCCTTACGGATCACGGCCCCTCAAGTGCTGCCGTACTTGCTGTCGCTGGCCAAGGCGGGGCTGGCACATGCCTCCATCAAAATTCATCTGGCGGCTATCTCCCGCTACACCAGAACTCCGGGGCGGTCGTCACTGTGTTTGCATCGCCTGGTGAAGGAGTTGATAAAAGGACTGTTCTGCTCGTTCCCGCCAGTGAAGGCTCTAGGTGTGGGAGCGCAATGTGGTGCTGACCAGGCTCATGGGTCCACCATTCGAGCCCCTGCACTCGGCACCACTGAAGTTCTTATCGTGGAAAACAGCTTTTCTTGTGGTCATCACCTCCGCACGACGAGTGGGAGAGATCCAGGTCCTCTCCTGTAAGCCTCCATATCTACCGGTCAGAACAATGACAATCTAATTTACTAGAAGATTGTTGAGTACACCACTCTAATATATCAGTTTAGCATTTTCATTTATTTTAATACATTTCTTACAAAGCTAAAAAATACCTCCAGTTAGATCATACACACATTTTATAAAATTTCTAAAAATAATCAAGACACTGCAAAACACTTACATTCTCATGTGCAACAATACAACATACCATCTGTCTAGATACAGACAAATAAAGAAAAAATCAAAAACTCAAGAAAAGGGAAAAACAGTTTCAACTACTGTTGGAGAATACTGCTGATTAGAAATTTCAAGGAATAGAGATCTAGCATCAGTGGCTATAATCATTCCTGCATAATTTAATGCAACAGTTATCTAAAGAGTCAGCTGTTTCTTCTTTAGTCTCTTATATATAGCCTCTCTACATTAAAATGCGACATTGCTTGAGGGTGTGATTGATGTTACAACTTCTAACAGACACCCTTTGGTTCTCAGTGGGGATTGAGAAAAAGGAAAAAAGTTGGTAACAGTTTCCTTAAATCTAGTCGACATATGTTTCGGCCATATAGACTCATACAGTTCACTCTCACAATGCTGTTGGTTTTGTTAGTAAAGGCCGTCTTCAGGACAATAGAACTGGTTTAAGCATGTAGTTTATACTTCCCAAATACAATGTTTCTTATATTGCATTGTACAAAGAAAATCAAAAATTGTTGTATTAAAAGGTTAACATTAAAAATGTTTTTCAGATGGTTATATTCTTAGATTAGTGACTGCGGTATCTATTTCATGTACCACCACATTAACTGACCTGTATATCACTCTGATTCCTTCGAGACATTGAGAAAAGTTGTTGGCATCATCTGGCTGCTTAATGGATGCTCAATTCGGAAGGTGTAGTCATTTACCATCCCTATGGATATACATAACCCATATCAGTATTCATCTCATTAGATTCAACTTTCTTGGATGTCTTATTCAAAGTACAACAATTGCTTTGCAGAAAAGGTACCTTAAGCTTCTTCCCCCGAGACAGACTTTTTTTCTTTGCTGTCTTCATAGTGCAACTTTTGTGAACAGTCCTGGTTGAATATATATATGGCTGTCTTCACCGCCATTCCTTAAAACGCTGTGCTCATTATTTCGCCCACAGTCTAAGGTGGAAGACAATCCAAAACAGACACTTCTCGTTAGTTATTCTATAGTGCCTTTCTATTTACGTTTAAGACTTATAACTTGTTTGTTTATCTGACTCATGGTCATGTTTACTTGTTTCAAATCACACAATATCTCTCTCATCAAGTAACAAATAAGTAAAATTGCACCATATAATACGATTAAATTAATTTCATATCCTGTAGCTACAGGGAAGAAAGGCAGCGGGACGATCTCGCAAAATTCTTTTTAGACACACCAAATGTGGTGCCTGCGAGCCTCCTTATTAGTCTGCATGCACACTTCAGCCCAAGGACTGACCGAGGCACTAAAGTTGTGTGTGCAAAATGGACTTACTCAATTCTAAACCCAATGGGCGAGCCACTTAACTATAAGGGAGTTCTTCCGAATGCTCTTGTTTCTGCCGATGCTATCACAGCTTTCTGTGCTGTATAGTCCTTTCTACCAACGACCCGACTGTGGACGTGAAGTCATGTGTTCACACGCCATGTGATCAAACTCTCTGGCTCTGCGATGTACTGGTCGCAAGGGAAGAAAGACTACGTAATTTCTGAAATGTGTGGTTTTTCACTAAGCAACCAACGGAACCTAAACCACGACACGCATAAATATATAAATATGAACGTTCGTACAAGGGGTAGTCGACCTGTTTTTTCTTTTTCGATATATAATTCTCCCATTCTACAGTGTCGTCCCCCGATATCAAAAAATAGGGAGTACCCAATTCTAAGCACAGCCTCCATATCTGACATTCCATGAGACAAGGGTAGTGCTGAGGATGCACCCCTCCTTCATGCCCAAGGTGCCGTCGGACTTCCATCTCAACGAGCCCTTGGTGTTACCTGTTTTATTCCCGTCGCCGGACTTTGCACTCGCTGGATGTGGCTATAGCGCTGAAGTTCTACGTGGACAGACAGAGTTTTCGGAAAGACATCACAGCTGTTTGTGAACTTTGGACCTGTGAACCAAGGGAAGGCCCTCTCGAAGGCTTCCATTTCCAGATGGCTCTCCGGCTGCATCATGCACTGTCACCGGTTGGCAAACCGACCTTTGCCCGGCTGTCCGAGAGCCCATTCAGCCAGAGCGATCGCTGCTACTACGGCGTTCCTGTCTGGTGTGCCCCGGCTGGACATCTGCAGGGCTGCTACGTGGTGGTCGATGCACACCTTCACGAGATTCTACTGCGTCGACCAGAATTCCAGGGAGGAGTTCAGAGTCGGCCGGGCAGTGCTGCGCAACCTGTTCGCTTGAAGGTGAGCCTGGTGAGGAGGTAAGAGATACTTAATGTTGAGTTGTTGAAATGCTTAATGTTGAGCCTTGCCACCTCCCGTGGTTGTGCATGTGTGTACTGCTATGTATTCTTGTATTCATCAGCATGTGAATCCCTGCCAGACCCCATGCTGGAGAAGGAACAAGTTACTTAGCTGTAACTGTTGTTCTCCAGCATGGGTCTGGCATGGATTCACATGCGAACCCTCCCGCCTACCCCTCTGTGGCTCCTCTCTTGGTCCTACTGCCACTTTACGTGCTACCAAATCTGAAGATGGCTGCCAGAGGAGGGGCTTAGGTAGAGGGCAGTCATTGGCAGGGGGCAGTATGACCCAGAGACCAGTGACTGGTTAGTAGTATAAAGACAGTTCAGAAACGAAACTGAAACTGATTTTTTTCTTTACCGAGGATTCCCAGCCTGACGACACGGAATATTCATGAGCATGTGAATCCATGCCAGACCCATGCTGGAGAACAACAGTTACAGGTAAGTAACTTGTTCCTTAGAAGAACTTGTTGGCTACTCTACGAGCTCAACAGCTGAAGGGTTGATGGGTTCTGACAGTACTATATGCAACATTCCTAGGGATTTTGTTAGAGCAAAACAAAATTGTAATGGCAGTACTTGATCTGACAATGAATGTAAAATCATAGAGAAAGGATTTCAAGATACAGGGTATGATGTAAACTATGTCAAGGCAAATTACCCAAAATGGCTCATATTCAGATGGCCCTTTAAACTGGAACATTTGGCACCATTAATTGACGTCACGCCCCACATAATATGCAAGTAAGCTAGCAATCTCAAAAACGAGCATTCATCCAGTCATGTATATAAGACCAGACAAAATACATAAACATGGCTAGGCCAGCCAAATAACGGCTTCTTTAAATGTGGCAAGTGCAGTATCTGTTCATTCATCTCTTTGATAGACGCTTTCCGCACCTCATCAACTTCCTTTCTTCTACTGCTGTCCCCTCCCCCTTTCCCTGGCTACCTCGCCTTTCCCCTCCCTCTCTGCCCCCTCTTGGGTGCTCTCTACACTTCCGCAGGGCGTACCTCTGATCTGTACCCCTCACCGGAAGTCCTTCAAGGAGGGCAACCTTCTCCACATTGCCACTCTTAGCTCCCGCTCCGCTGTCAAACACTCCTCTGATATCTGCCGCCTTCTTGAAGAACTTGACCGTGATGTCCTCGATCTCACTGAGACATGGTTCACGGCCAGCTCTGTCACCAGCTTTGACACACTCCTACCTGATGGCTACAAGATCCTCTCTGAGCCCAGGCCCAACCGCTCTGGTGGTGGTGTAGCCCTTATCTTCCCTGAGTGGATTCCTGCCTCTGTCATTCCTACGCAAGCCTACTCTTCTTTTGAATGCCTCGTCTGCAGGCCCTCTCTCTCGCCTAGCCATTCCCTTACTGTGGCTACTATCTATCGGCCACCTGGTCAGATTTCCTCCTTCCTCTCCGAGTGGGAGGACCTCTCCTCCTCACTCCTGGCCTCAACCACTCAACTCCTCCTGCTTGGAGACTTCAACATCCACCTGGATGCCTCCTGTCCCCCCTCTGAACTCTTTTGCGACCTCTGCGAGACTCTTTCACCATTCTACCCTCTGGCCCGACTCATTCTGCAGGGCACACTCTCGATGTTCTGATCTCCTTAGACCTTCCCCTCTCTGTCCCTCTCTCCACTCCTCTCTCCTGGAGTGATCACTTTCTCCTATCCTCCCTCCTCACCCTCCCTACCCCGCAGTCCAAGCCACCTCCATCATGCCACCCACCTTCTCGTTCACCCGACCCATGAAGCGCGTGTCAGCTGAGACTTTCGCCGCCACCTTCTCACCCCCTCCTCCCCCACTGGCTTACTCTCACCCTGACACAGCCCTCTCCATGCTCCACTCTTCTATATCTGATACTCTCGATATCCTTGCCCCTGTCATGAGAATCCGCCTGAAGCCCAAAGCCAAGTGTAACTCCTGGTATGACTCTGACCACGTCACCCAAAAACGCAAGTGTAGGGTTGCCGAGAGGAAATGGCGTGCTTCAAGTTCATCCTCTGACAAACTGGCCTGCTGCAAAGGCAATACCGGCTCTCCGTCCTCACCAAGAAGAGAGCTCATATCCAAGCCTGCGTCTCTGCAGCATCTAACAACTCTGCTGAACTCTTGGCCAATCCTGCCGCAGTCTCTACCTCTCCTGTCCCTTCCCAGGCCCTCTGCACGGCACTGGCTTCTCACTTCATTTCAAAAACTCAGGACATCCTGTCCTCGCTCTCCTCCTCTCTCCCCCCTCCCTCTATTCCCTGCTCTTCCTCTGGCCCTTCTGCAGCCACCCCTCCTCCCTTCTTCTCGGCCTTTCCCCTTTTCTCTCCAGACGAGGTTTCTAGACAAGTCCGATCTATGAAAGTCTCGTCGAAACAGGTTCACCCCTATTCCTCCAAAACTATCAAGGATCACATCGACTCCCTGGCTCCTGCCCTGGCAGATTTCTGCAATCACTCCTTTGCCACTGGAGTCTTCCCTTCCCCCCTGAAGCACTCCCTTGTGCACCCTCTTCTTAAGAAACCCTCCGCTGATCCCTCCTGCCCTGCTAACTATCGCCCAATCTTCAGCACTCCCTTCCTGGGAAAGCTCCTGGAGAAACTGGCCATCTCCCAGCTCAATCTTCACACTGAATCTGTTGGTTGTCTTCATGACCATCAGTCTGGCTTCAGAGCTGCCAGAAGCACGGAAACTGCTCTCCTGAACATCCGTGAAGACCTCCTCACCAACCTCGACGCTAACACCCTTTGCGTTCTTATCTTGCTTGATATCTCTTCTGCCTTTGACACTGTCAACCATGCCATCCTGCTCAACCATCTCCGTGATAACCTGGGCATCACTGTTCAGGCTCTGGCGTGGCTGAATTCTTTCCTCTCTGACTGACCCTCCCAGGTCCAACTAGGGTCCTTTCTCTCCGACATCTTTTTCTCTACCTGTGGTGTGCCCCAGGGGTCTAACCTCTCTCCCTGGCTGTTCAACCAATAACTGGCACTCCTTGCCCACCGCATCGCCGCTCTGTCCCAACTTTCAGTGCTATGCGGATGATACCCAGCTCATTTTCAGGCTACCCTCGGCCTCCTCCTCTCCTTCCCTCATCTCTGACTGTCTGTCTGCCATCCAGGAATGGTGTGCCACCAACAACCTCTGCCTTAATGCCAGTAAGACTGAGATTCTACTCATCGGCACACCCACTCCCTCCTTCCCTGCAGCTCTCTGGCCGGCCTCTCTTGGCCCTCCTCCCACTCCCACCTGCAAGGCTAAAAACCTCGGGGTTATCTTCGACTCTGCACTCTCCTTCTCCCCTCACATCTCTGATGTCTCTAAGAAGTCACACTACCAGTTGCACCTCCTTAGAGGTATTCTACCTTTCCCCTCCTTCCCCCAGAAGCTCACCGTCTCCAGAGCCCTGGTCCTCTCCAAGCTGGACTACTGTAACAGCCTCTATCTAAATCTGCCTGCCTCCACTCTCCGCCCTTTGCAACTTATCCAGAACAGGACTGCGAGACTTGTCCTTGGCCTCAAGCCCAGGGATCGTATCTCCAGGACTGAAATCTCTGCACTGGCTCCCAGTGGCTGCGAGGATTAAGTTCAAAACCCTCTGCATTGTACACAAGGCCTTCTGGGGTCTGGGGCCGCACTACCTTCATCTCTCTCTTCCTAAATATCTTCCCTCTCGAGCACTTTGCTCATCTGCCTCCAACTCCCTTAGGGTCAGTCGTTTCTCCAAGCAACGAGTTGGTGGCAGATCACTCTCTTCGGCAGGGGCCTCTCTCTGGAACAGCCTTCCTGCCTCCCTGAAACTCGAGGAGAACCATCTCCGGTTCCGGAAACACCTCAAAACATTCCTCTTTGCTTCTGCTTTCTCTCCTCTCCTCCCCTCCCTTGCTGAATTCCTGACTGAAATTGCACTGGTTACCTGGCCACCCTTCTGATCTCTGGCCCAGGCCCTGTCAATTACCCACCTGCACTGCCTCCCTGGCAACCCCTGCACTTGGACTGTTTTCTGTATCCCTTCAGTCCCCCTACCAGCACTTATGTCTGCACTTCCTTGCACTGGCCACTAGCTGACCTTTTTATGAGTCTTATTATTCCACTTCCCATGTACTGCACTTTCCCTTCTCCCCTCCCCCTGCGCACTTTTCCTTCCCCCCCTTCCCATGCACTTTTCCTTTCCCCCCCTTCCCATGCACTTGCGCGATCTGAATGACACCTGGCCTAGTAGGATCGTTGTCTGTCCTCCCTTTGTCCCCCCCACCCACCTTGCCTTGTCGCGCCTTGAAACACTTGTGTATAGGCGCGTTATAAATGCCATATCATATCATGTGCAAATATGTATTGGACAAGATTAAATGCTGCAAAGATAAATCAGAAAGCAAAAAAAGATCCAGGATTTCATAAATGACAAAAACACTTATTTGGTCTGCTACACATTGGTTCATGTGACAAATCAAAGGAATTTGTCCCTTCTCCCCAAGGGGAGCCACCCCCTTTGAGGCTAGGGAGGTGAGCCTGCTTTACAAGACCCTGCCTAGGGGTCTGGGCAAGTGGGACCTCACTGGAAGAGACTCCTTCTTAAGGGACAGGGACTCCTGTTCCTGTGAGGAACTCCTTAACTCATTCCCCATGGTGGCATACATGGGACTATCCGATGTGAAGGACATTAAAAATTGAGACTTGGCTGAGGACCAAACTAAAATGCCCTGTTACAAACATGAAAGATCGGTCTCTTTAAAAGAAGAGGATGCTAAAGACCAAGCACAGAACGAGGCGAAGCAAAGAAACGCTTTTGTCAGTCAACAGGGGAAGCCCCCTGACAGCATCACACCTGAGTGAGGCAGAGCCAAGGAGAGCTGTGGAGCCCCCTGACTTTCAGATTTGCCCTAAGAGCGTGAGCAAAACGCTTGAAGACCGGCATTGGTACAGAGAGAGAGAATCTGAGGAGAAAGGAGCCTAATCGCAGTGGTTGCGTTCCCATGCAGATTCCGAGGTAACTGGGAGAACGGGAGACTCGGGAAGCCGCCGGGGGATCTTTATGTAACAAGAGAAACTCCTCCCAGTAAAATTGACAAGATAGTAAAGTGGAAGAAACGGAATTGTAATATTGAGACAAAGAGAAACACGATAAAACCTGAAAAAGAGACCATTAGCAAAATACAAATATCCTGGGAAGAGGGGACAATACCAAATCAACTAAGAAGTACAGAGTGGAATAAATCAGAGAGAGGGAGAATACTCTAAGGAGAGAAAGAGAACCCGGAGTACACCTGAAAGAGAGATCATTAAGGCCAGAGGGCAAATAACCTTCGAAGAGGGGAAAGTACAACATACGTTATGAGGCAGAGACGTTAACAAACTAGGAGAGGAATTCTATGAAATAGGGGGAGGGAAACCCCAAAAGGGATATGTTATATAAAACCAAACACCCCAGAAGAGAGTGGGAACATTAACTACCCAGAAGGCATATTCTGTCTACTAAATTATGTTACAGGAGCACCAAAGGAATATCGGTGTGGAGCAAAGGATAAGACGGGGAGTTAAAATGGGTTCTTGGAAGAAAATCCTAAAGAGGAGGGTAAACCCAAAGAACCTGTGAAAGAGTTACATAAACTGGTATAGAAGGTGACAGCCTATTTAAAGTTATCCTACTAATCAAAAGCCTGAAGCAAAGAATGCACAGTGCAAGAAAAGACAATCGGGAGAAGAGAGACCTTCTCCTGACCTTATTTTGATAGAATAGTGATAGTCAGTTAGAATTCGTTTTTTGGACCGCAGACTTTTTCATTCAATGACTTCCTGACGAGCACCTAAGTTCACAATCCGACACCTTAGTTATTTGTATCAGCAGGGAACACCCACATAGCAATACGGAAAGATAGGCCTTTCTTCTAATCGTTTAATAAATAATGAGTGACAATGTCAACCCAGTGTCCGCGTCCTCCTTCTGACCCGCCACATTCCATAATAAATTGTACATAGCGAGCACAATCTGACACCTTGGAATAAGAATCTAAGAACATATATGAAGAATAGTTACTAAGGACTCTAGATATCCTTTAGCACTACTCTTGCAGGAAGAACAGAGGCATGAAAATATTGAGAAGCTGAATTTCTTTGGTGTGGAGAAAGTTCCTTTGCCGAAAAGAGAAGGTGATCGAGACTACCTTGCCAAAGGTAAACAAAGAGCATATATTAACTGAGAGCAACACAGAATGACTTAAACAAGAATTATGAATTGCTTGTATTTCTATGAAGTTGTGTAGTTGTGTGAGAGTAGAGTAGTGTATAGAGTGAGAGAGAAGAACAACTGTGCATGAGAGGAAGACTAACAAGATAGGCAGAGTGTCTGAAGCCACATCCCGAATCTGTTGTAATGACTAACCTACTGATAGTGTAGGGAGAGTCTATGAAGTCCCTGATGGAGTTTAGACCGAGAAGGCAACTGCCTTTAGGTTTTCACTACCAGATAGAGAATAGTCAGAGGGGGCTACATACTCCTGATCTATTCAACCAGGGAACAGGAATGCCTGGGTTAGTGTGGAAAATGCGTCATCTAGGCTAGAAAGAGGTGGCCCTTGTTCCATTCTGAAACTTGAAATAAAAACCGTTGACACATCTCTAGGATTTGGAGTATTCTTTGAACCATCTGTGACACATTGCATGTAGAGGAAAGTGAAGCATCTCTGGGACTATAAAGAAAAGACAAATGTTAAACACTTGATGTGCACTGCACTGCTTCCATTGGAGCCAGAAAGTACATGCACACAACGGTGATGAAGTCACAATCTGCCCTATGGAGAATTTGTGTGAAAATTGGTGCCGATTTTAAAACGCCTGTGCCAGTTTCCATTTTTACTACCTCCTGGAGTCCATTTCTTTCAATCGTTCCAAGCTCTTTTGACTACATGCCCCCACTGCCTCATTCTTTCTTCCATAAGAGGATTTGTTGGCGCAAATGTATATTTCATTAAATGTGACCTCTGCATAAGGTGATCCTTGTATTATTCTGCCCCTCCAAGTTTTCCCATTGGCAGCATTTGTATCTCTGTTGTCCATTCCATAGGTGTGGACTCTGCATTTCTGAAGGATATCTGTGGATGGGGATGGATTAGGAGGGCCAAGAAAGCCTTGGTGGCAAGGAGTAGTCTCTGAACAGGAGGGTTGCCCAGAGCAATGCCAGAGGTTAAGATTCATTCCAAACCTTCCATCCATCACCTCTTTTGTTTTGCTGTAGTCTTTGAACAGGGCTATGTTCACTTATGTGCAAGGTGGTTGTGTCTAGCCATGCTGCCGACACGAGTCGGGAACACTTCACGAGAATGTGTGACTGTATGAGGTACGTATGTGAGGCTATCGTGATTCTCTCCTAGATCTGACTGTCCTGATCTGGGATATTTGCAGATTTACCTTTGTTTTCAGGGATGCCACCATTGTCTCAGAGAAAACAGACATGTGAGGTGGGTCAACTAAATGAATTTTCAATCTGGCCTTGTGGGTGAACTTTACATCTTGAGGCCCTGCTTGGTGGCTGGGCATGTTCAAGCAGGATCCAGAGCTCTGCCTTAGACCCAATCAATATCATGGTACCTTGGCAGGTAGCTCAGGGCAATCCTTTTGTGGAGGTGCCCTTGTAAAGACATGGAGGTGGGTTATCTGTACTCCTGCCCTCTATATGGCAGAATAGAAGCATATAGCACCCCAGCCAAGATTCTTCATAGGGTAGCTATGAACGAGCAATCAAGGCTTAACCTCTCAGGAGGTGATGCAGGCTGGTTCTTAAGTACAGTGTAGTCCCCAACCCCCCCACAAATGTATGTCCACACACTGTTATGTGAGAAAACAGTTGTTTATATAAATAAGGTTCTATATATATATATATATATATACAAAATTAATAACACACTTTGTAATTTGGCAAATCTAATAGGGCAAATATTTACAATGTCTATGTGGTACCACACTTAACTCTTCACTCCTTTAAGATGCACCAACTGCTGACAGTTCTAATGGCATACAAATCAAACCATAATGGGTATCAACATCAGACATAGGAAGGAAGACAAGTTAGGTTAAACAATGGCAGAATGGTTCTCTTGCAACTAAGAGACAGTTCTGTGTGAGGATCCCCCCGCCCTCTGGGCAACCTGTAAATAAAGTATATCAACAAGCCCAGTCCATATACGTTTAAAATAGTCTTGTTTCCTGGTAAAACGTTCTGCTACCCCAATGTACCTGAGTTTAGCAGAGTTTCTTCGATGGATCCCTCGAGGGTGGACTCCCTTTAAAGCAGGAGCCACAGGGAGTTGAGATTCCTCAAAGAAAATGGAAGCACTGTCGTCGAGACAGCAGCTTCGGGCTTAGCGGTGCTTGTCGACGATCGATCGTGGACGTCTTGTGAAGGCGAGGCATGCAGTGCACCTTGATGACAAGAGTTTGTTGCCGCAAAGTAGATTTGATGAAGAATGTAGGCCTGGGCGTTTGGTGTCGACGCTGGCGTCGGCGATCGGACTCGACCACGGCTAGCTCTCGGATTTTCTTTGATCTGTGTCTTTTTTGACTTCAGGTGGTGGCAAACCCACTGGCGGATTCTCCTCGGCTCGTCGACGACCTCAACTTTCTCCGGTGGGACAAAGTGGTCGACGGTGATGGCAAGGGAGTCCTTGGTTTAAATGGTCTTAGGCAATGGAGCGTTGCGGCTCCGGTCAACGAGATTACAGCGGTCCTCCGAACCTCGGTCAATGGTGATGGTTGTCGATGGCCTCAACGTCCTAGTGCTTACTTCAATGTTTCTCGGCGGACCCCATCTCCGTTCGACAGATGTTTGGGACTTACTTCAGGGTGCCTTGTTGAAGATCAGTTTATGCACGATGTTCTGAGCCAAGCTCAGGCAGCCAATCATTCAGAAGGGCATTCATGCAGGCAGGCTGCCAAACATGCTCACAGTGCATTCACCCCATTCACTTCCACACAGACACCCATAACAAGGAATATGGACTGGGGCAAGCACCCAGCTTTCAGCACACCACACTGCATTCATGTCAGTTTCAGGCAGGGCTGTCTCAACTTTGTGTCACACACACACACACACACACACACACACACACACGCACACGCACACGCACACGCACTCCATTCACACACACACACACCGTATTGGGCACACTCACACACACACACACCGTATTGGGCACACACTCCATTCACACACACACACACACACACCGTATTGGGCACACACTCCATTCACACACACACACACACACACACCGTATTGGGCACACACTCCATTCACACACACACACACACACACCGTATTGGGCACACACTCCATTCACACAGGTCCCACCCCAAGAGTGTACCCACAACATATAGTCACTGGGAAGGCTCCAGCCAGTCTGGCCTGGACTTCCCCACAATACCATATATGGTTCTTCCACCCAACAGCCAGTTCGGGGGTCTGGACAGAGTCTTGGCTTCCTAGGACTTTGGGAAAACAAGATAATGGGTAATAGAAACCAAGAGGACACAGGGGGCAGCTTCTCTCCTATCAGGAATCCACTGATTCCTATGGCAGGGCCTGGGTATACCAAAATGGAGGATACTCTGAGCACCTGTCAAATTCAGCATGGAGCTGCCACCAGCCCATACCCTGATCTGTGGGCCACACACAGGTGCCCAAAAACATACACTAGGGGTATAGGTTTGTACCCCCACCCACGGGTGCCATAAGGGTATCCCAAGGGTCTCTGTTTACCACAACCAAAAAGAGGAGGAGGTGCACTGCCAGGAGTCCCACATGGACTGTGCATAAAGCAACACAGAACACACATGATAAGCGAGTACTGGACAAGGACATGGAGTCCCTGTCCCCCCAATGCATGTCCAGCATCACAACCCTGAAGGTGGGCTCTTGTGGGAGTATATCTCACCTATGGAGACCAATCTCTCGCTTTTGTATGTTCAGTTCCTGAGGAGGAAGAATATTTTTCTCTATACCTGCTCGTCTCCACCCTTCTCACCTACCCCACCTATCTGGGGATCCATCCTGCAGGACCATTTTGGTTGTTGCTTCTGGTAAGCCCACCAGACATTGTGAGGGCTCTCTAATGCATTTCTTGAAGTATGTCTTTGGTTGCTTGATATCCAAATTGTCTGACAGCTTGTTGTTGCTTTGTGCTGCATTTTGTATTATTTATGTGGGTTCTAAATGCAGTGAATATTTCAGTAGAATTTGTCTATCTTTGTCTTTTCTTTGTTGGTATGTTTAAGTAACTGGAAACTTTTAAGATACTCTGAGGAAGTGTGTGACTTTCAGATTCCTGATGGGAGAGTTTCCACTGACCGGTACCTAACGCTCAGTAAATGACATATTTAATGAAAGAATCTTTGTTTTATGTGCCCTATGTTCAAGGCATCTGGTATGCACCGCACACTCTTCAAGGCAATGTTTACTGTCATAATAAATATGCAGGTCACACCGGATATAGAACACATTGCTGAGGGTAAGCAGAACATGCTGATTATGATAGGTTTAGTTATTCTGAACTTATAAAGAAGGTGGGATGTAGACAAAACTCCAGAATGAAGTAAATGTTAGGTGGCATATGACCTTCTGGGAAATGTTGCATAAACGTTGTCATAAAAAGTATTATGACGCTCGGAAACCAGCTGCGGTGAAGAGAATTTCACAGTGAGTACAGAAATGAGAAAATCATGTGATTAAAATTTAAGAACAGCCGTGGATGTTTGTCTGAAAAGGGAAATGATGCGATTGATGTCTTAAGAATCGGAGTGGCCTAAATGTATTTATACATTGTACTGTATTTTTTTTTAAAAACACAAATTATTCTGTCATCTAAACAGATTTTCTTCAACAGAGAAGAGCAGGGCTAAATGAGTTTATTCAAAATTTACTCCAGCATCCACAGTTATGCATCCAGTAAGTACATCTGTCTTCCTTTATTCCGTTGGTACAGTCCTCTTATTGCACATTTAGCTTACATTTGTCTATCTTTCGAGAAAACAAAATGACCATCTGTAATCTCCAATATGACAAGCATGCACTTATTGTATATAATCTGCATCTGTAAAACTGAAAGTATTTACAGAACTGCTATTTGGTGCAGAATATTGAAGTGAAAATGTGTAAAATCTATTTTCGGAACTTGTCTCTTTCATCAAACTCAAGTATCAATCACACAAGTTGTTACCCACCTCAAGACTTGCTTGGTACTGGATCCGAAAATGTTGAAGGGAAGACAATAAGGTTCCTCCTAGGGACCCCTATACCTCCGACTCCAAGAGTCGGGACGCACAGGAACCCCCAGGGAAAACCCCCAATGGGGGAAAAAACCCTGTGTCGGGCTGCTAGGGTTCGTAGAGTCCTGAAACCAGCCGGAATAAACTTCCTCTGTTCAGGCAAGGAGATGATCGTCAATGGGCCCGTAGGAATGGAAGGAGATGATCGTCAATGGGCCCGTAGGAATGGAAACTGGGTAGAATAATACACAAAGTGACAGGCTGGTGAATACAAAGGAGTGAAAAGTAAGAGAAATAGAAGTAAACAGAATACACGGATTACCTGGGTCTTATCCGGTCTATCTTAAAGTAAGAACAAGACGAAGCAGAAATTCTGTCCTGATTCTATAGGGCTAAAGAAGGATAAGTTGGTTAACCTTCCAATAGTATGTTACAAACTGTTTTACTACCTAAAAGTGCTTCCCTTACCGTCTTTGTGATTGCAACAAAGAGAAATCCCTGTCCTGTACTTCCGGGTAGAATATCCTACTGATTCCGTGGCTATGGCTGGAGTCGGAACTGCTATTGTAAAGATAACAAAAATAGCAAAAAATAACTAATAAAAGTATCCATCGGAGATGATGAGTAAGTGGAGAGAAACAGACCACTAAGCGTAGTGTACCTGTGGAAATCACAAAAGGAGCGAGGAAGATTCGTAATGAAGAAAGAACCTTTGCCTGCAAGCCCGGCTGGGTTTTCTAGCGTAAAATAAGAAAACACAAATATTTAAGAGAACAGCATTAAGAGGGTGGTAGTAAGGAGTAGGAAGTAGTGGTTAAGGCAGATGGAGATCTACTCGAAACTTACGGAGCGTACAGCTTGTCGTAAAGAGAGAAGCAACGCGTCTTGCGACGGGTTGGGTGTCCGGATATACTGTGCGGAAGTCAGGGGGCGTGGTCAACCTTTGGTTGAGATCTGGAGAGCACGCTAGAGCGTTACGGCCCGTTCCGTAGATACCCGGAAGTGTTTGAGCCGTGTTCGAGAGTCGGCAAAACACTGCGAAGACCAAATTAGGTGTAACAGTATGCCCCTTCTCAGATCCATTCCCCCCTGGTTTTCCCGGGTGTCTCATATGAAAACGTTTTAACAGTTTTGGTGCATGTATTGCAGATTTCGGTTCCCAAGTTCGCTCAGAGGCGGTGTAGCCTTTCCAGTTGACTAAATATTGGAGTCTCCCATGGTGCAGCCGGGAGTCACAAATATCTGAAACCTCATATTCTGGTCCTGTAGGCGTAAAAACAGGAGCAGGCCGAGAGAAGACATGGGGGTGAAAGACACTCCGTCGGTCAGGTTTCAATTGAGAAACATGAAAAACTGGGTGGATGCGTGCCCATGTCTTAGGAAGTTTCAGTTTAAATGTCGCAGTGCCCATGGGAGCCACCACCCGAAAAGGGCCCATAAACTTAGGTGAGAGTTTAGATGGTCTCAGATGTCGCGGGAGAAACCTAGAAGAAAGCCAAACCCAATCCCCAGGTTTCAATCCTGGAGCAGGGGTTCGATGTTGGTCTGCATACCGTTTCACCCTGTCTTGGGTGTTCTTTAGAGCCTCCTTAGCAATTTCTTGGCCATGGTGGATCTGTTTTAATAGAGTCTACATCTGGAATCTTATTATCCTCTGCTCTCTTCACAGGAAACACTGTGGGGTGAAAACCATAAGTACAAAAAAATGACGATGTTTTGATAGCAGAGTGGTAGGAATTGTTGTAGGCATATTCAGCAATTGGTAACAAGTCCTTCCAATTGTCATGTGCAGCAGAAATGTAGTTCCTCAAGTAACCTTCTAGAGTTTGGTTAAGTCTCTCTGTTTGACCATTAGTTTGTGGGGGATAACCCGAACTTAAGGCCCGAGTAATCCCCAGTCTTTGGCAAATATGTTTCCAGTATCTAGACGTATACTGGGATCCTCGATCCGAAATGATAGTATCAGGTAAACCATGTAAGGAGAATACCCGAGTAACAAAGATACGTGCCATAACTGCTGCCGATGGTAAAGCTGCCAACGGGAAGAAATGAGCCTGTTTAGTGAAAGAATCAATAACTACCATGATGGTGGAACATCCTCCAGACACGGGTAGATCAACAATAAAATCAGTTGAGATTATTTGCCAGGGTCGAACAGGCAATGGCATCTTTACTAATGAACCAAATGGAGAATGTCTGGGGCTTTTGGATTGTAAACAGCAGGGACAAGATTCCACATAACTTCGAATGTCCTCTTTAAGAGATGGCCACCAAAAGTCACGGGAAATCAATTCATAAGTGGTAGCATATCCACGATGCCCAGCCGTTTTAGAATCATGACACATGTTCAACACTTCTCTTTGTAGGGATTTAGTAGGTACATAGACTTGCTTGCCCCTGAAATAACACCCTTCCTTTTCTGACAAGTTGTCTTGTTCATTTTTTGTGAGTGATTTAAGGGAGGAAGGGCCAGAATGTTGTTCAAGACGGTGTACAAAACTGGGAGTTTTAACCAAACTCATCGCTAGGCAAGGAAAGATGCGTTCAGGTCTGGTAGCCCGATTGCAGATCCCATCTTTCCGAGACAGAGCATCAGCCTGCAAATTATTTCTCCCAGGGATAAAGGTGAAAATAATTCTAAATGGGGAGAAGAAGTGAGCCCATCTAGCCTGATGGATATTACAGGTTTGTGCGTATTGCAGAATCCGGAGATTTTGATGGTCTGTTCTCACGTCAGTGGGATGTACAGCTCCCAACAGTAAATGCCTCCATTCCTCAAAAGATATTTTAATCGCCAGAAGTTCCTTTTGAAGCACGGTGTAATTCAATTCTGCTGGTGAAAGGGTTTTGGATAGATAGGCAATAGGTAGTTCTGTATCTTGCTCATCCTTTTGTAGAAGGACCGCTCCTAAAGCATACTGAGATGCATCTGTTTCGATGATAAATCCCCGGGATTGATCCGGAGTCTTAAGGATGGGTGCTGTGGCAAAGCGTCTTTTTAAAGTATCAAACGGCGTTTGTGTAAGCTCAGTCCAAAGATATGGAACACCCTTCTTCAACAGATTGGTAAGAGGTTGAGTTAGAGTAGAAAAGTTAGGAATAAACCGACGGTAGAAATTTGAGAATCCCACAAATCTTTGAATGTCTTTACATGAGTTGGGAATCGGCCAATCCTGTACAGCCGTGACCTTTTCCGGATCCATGGCAATGCCTTGAGCTGACAAAATATAACCCAAATATGTTACTTTGGGTTGGTGAAAAGAACACTTTTCAAAGTTACATTGAAGATGGTTATTCAGTAGTCTTTGCAAAACTTCTTTGACGTGAACCTTGTGTTCCGAACTGTCCTTAGAGAATACCAAGATGTCATCAAGGTAAACTATAACATAATGTAACAGCAAATCTGAAAATAAATGATCCATAAATCGTTGGAAAATCGCTGGAGCATTAGATAGTCCAAAAGGCATGACTTGATACTGAAAATGTCCAAAGGGTGTCCGGAAGGCAGTTTTCCACTCATCCCCCTTTCTTATTCTGATAAGATGATAGGCCCCCTTAAGATCCAATTTAGTATACATACTTGCCCCTTTGACGGCTTCCAAGATATCTGGGATCAAGGGCATAGGATACCTATCGGGGATGGTGATTTTATTTAACCCTCTAAAATCTATACAAGGTCTAAGTTCCGTAGAATTTCTTTTTGGAACGAAGAAGAGAGAAGCTGCGGCCGGAGAGGTGGATTCCGTGATCAAGCCGTTCTTCAAGTTGGTATCTAAATAATCTCTCAAAACCTCCTTCTCAGAAGTGGACAAAATTTACATCCTGCCAAAGGGCAAAGGTTGTTCTGGAATGAGTTCAATAGCGCAGTCATCTCTTTGGTGAGGTGGTAATTGAGTATATTCCACCGAGGAGAAAACCACAGAAAAATCTTGATATTCAGTAGGGAGGCCTGCTACAAAATTGAGAGAAGTTACTGGTCCACAGATACCCTGTCTAGGGGTTTCAGCTTGAGAAGAGACTTCCACAGATCTCCCCTCTGAATGACTGATACAATGAGTTAAACAGAACTCAGATCCCAAAAAAAATGACCCAGCCGTCCAATTTATAAAAGGGTTATGCTTTCGAAGCCATGGTAATCCTAGTATAATATGGTAATGGGCTGCACGTATGATGTCCAAAGAAACAGACTGTCATGATGCCTACCCCCGGAGCACCAGGCCAGGCCCAGCACCCCCGGGAGCAGGCATCACGCCCCCGGGTAAAAGCCCAGCGGCCCTTTATAGGGGCTCTTTGGACTCTGTCCTGGCGCCGTTGGCGCCAGGCTCATGTTGGACATCAGTCATGGCGCCATAGGCGCCAGGCTCATAAGGGGAAGTGTTTGGTGCACTTACCTGAAGCAGACCACGCTGCACACTCACCTGATGCAGACCATGCTGCATGAAGAACCAAGCCAAATGAGGTTTAGGAGGGACTATTTTTCTGAAGGAACTATTTTGTTACTTGGGTGGGGGCTGTGGAAGAATACTCACCTGGAACTTCTTCCAAAGCTATTTAAGCCACGCCCGGACAGCCACACGTGCTTCGCGTTGTTCCGCATCCCAGCAGCTGAACGCTCACCGTGTCTGCTTCTGCACCTGGACTCCAGCCACGCCCGCCTCGAACCTGGAACACCTGTAAGGGAATAAGAGAAGAGAAAGGTGAAAACCAAGAACTTATTCAACCTTCTTACCTGCATCCGGAATCTTCACGCCAGCATTCCTGAAGGAAGACTTCCATTTAAAAGCACCGTGTTGCTCGCTGCAGCGCCGCGCTTCACTCACCTGTTCCCGAGACGCCGCCCGGCTCCATCGTGGCTCTCAGCACCGGTCGCCACATCTCTGCACCTAGGGGAGAGAAGAAGATACAAAAGGTGAGCAAGGGAACACAAGAGGAAAGCCGAATTTTCAGCCATATTACTTACCGGCTTTTCTTGGTGAACCATTCCACATCTCGGGTCGGCGCCGCATCTTTGGCAGGTACCGCACCCCGGCCCCTATGGGGAAAGGACATTTTCAGCCACATTACTTACCGGCTTTTCTTGGTGAACCATTCCACATCTCGGGTCGGCGCCGCATCTTTGGCAGGTACTGCACCCCGGCCCCTATGGGGAAAGGACAAAAGACATTACTGGGGAATTATAAAGACATTGGCCCTCATTACGACCCTGGCGGAATTCGGAAAATGATGGCGGAAATGCAATACCGCCATCGAATAGCGCTCGGTGCGACTATGACCCGTCACCGCAAAGTACGAAGCCATTAGCGACACCGTAGTGAACGCCAACGCTAACTGCACCAAGCACGCGCGCGCGCGCCATGCCAAACCGCAAACACCACCATGGCGCAAGGGTACGCCAATTCCGACCCTAGCGGACATGTACCTAACGCCATCAAGCATGGCGGAATGTACCATTCCGCCATGGTGAGAAGTACGGCATCGCGAATCAACCGTAAACGGCCCCACTGAGTGCCTGTACACCGCTCCCTGCCCACAAAGCACAACTCCCCGTAGGTGCAATGAAGCCACAATGCAACCAGTGAAATGTACAAGTCACCCATGCATGCCAACGAACAAAAGAAACACAAGAGGGGCCAATGGGAGCTGCAGGGCACAGATGGCACGAATACAGAAGCCATCCCAATGGACATGACCACAGTCCCCCACCAAGAAACGCACGCAAACACAGGCACCTGTGACCAGCAATATTCCGAGAATCACATCATTCCACCAGTCCACCTGGCTGACCGGCATCTGTTACACAAAACCCAATCCCCCGCCCCTGAGCATGACAACATTCAAACTGTCATATTGGCAGCCCCCATCCCTGACCACACGGGCTTCGTAGGCAAACGCGCCCAGTACAGTACCACGCAACTAAACTCCGAAGCTGGAACCCAATGCAGATCTCCTCACAATACATCGCCCCCCAAATAGGCACATGCCACATCACTTGCAAAGAAAAACGCTACACGGGCCAAATCAGAATAGTAATTTAATGCACATCAAAATCACCAAGCCCATACAGCCATCAGGCCATGAACTCCAAAACACTTTTCACCATTGTGGGCTGCATCCGCAAGAAATGACCAGCCACTACTTGTGTGACGCCCTGTTCCATCATGGTACACAGAGCCACATTCACGTACGAAAAGGCAACATGGAAGCGCACAGAACCGCAGGGCCGTCCCAATGGGGAGGCACTAGTCCAGCTGAAAGGCCGAAATGTTGCTCCGAGCCACCAGTACTGCGTAAGGGCATGTGGCCCATTGGCGATCGTCCCATAAGATCGTAATGCTGCTCCACTGATTAACACGAAGCAGCAGGTGTCGGGAGTAAAACCCATCTGCAGGAGTGGCATACAGATGGCAGTGGCAAAAGGGGAGGAGATACCTGTCAACCAAAAGAAAAGAAAAAGAACAGAATGGCCATCAGAACTACATTCCAACAACTCACTCCAATGATCACACTAAATCCACAGCCATATGCATGCTAGCCCACTCCAAAGGATCATTACCACCCAAAAACCACTTGCGACTCATAACCATCTATATCGAGGTGCAAACACCATCACGAACGAGTGTACCTGTGCATGCGTCTGTCAAAACAGAATCCATCAGATGGGAATGTTAACGTGCATGGACACAAGTGTCTGAGGGCGCGTCGAGACAGGGAGGGCTCAACAAGGCCAGATAGACGATGGTCCCACTATGGCAGCCCTGCATCACATAGCGTAGGGGAGGCGGATAGATCCCAAGAAGCCCTGTACATGGCAAACTCTGTATCAAATCACCTGCCCATGCATCCATTCATCATTCCCTCATCCCGGGATTAAAACGCCTGAATATTTACTCACATAACATTAGAAATATCCATTGAGTCTGTGCGTTATGCAGCCTGCAAAATCCACAGTGCCCCAGCCCGGGATTCCAGTGTAGTGAAGTAACATGTATTTGGGAACGTCCGGCCTCACCGCCCACGTCGCAATTGCGCATCCCAAACTATTCATATCAATCATTGCATCCTCGCCATGGCCCCTGTCTCAAGGACATAGAACAATAGTACGTTATATTTGCAGTCAGACCTGTGGGCATTTCCTCGCCGCTAGCTGAAAACCGAAAGCGCCGCCCTTCGAATTCCTCATTTGCAACATCACGTCGAAGAGGCATCTGTGGCCGTTTGAAATCACTAATTATTCCATCGAGTGCGGCTGTGTGTGAAAATGGCAACTGCCTTCACCCACAAATGGGACGCCCCGCCCGTCGTTGCAACTCGGTACAGTGATGCATGAGGGCCCACCGTTACTCGAGTACTACGTTCCACTGACCCTTCACAAGTCTGTTCGCGACTGCACAGATAGTATGTGAAACAATGGGACCACAGCAGGATGAACATATCTAACAATCTTACACGGCCATCGGGTACAAATACATGATTGCAATACCAAGATGCCATTCCCCGAATTGCAGCGTTGTGCGCGGGACGTGCCCGGCCAAAGGGGAGAGCAGTTTGCACAGGTGGAATGAATCACCACAGGTGGAGGCCATACAGCCTGAAAACACATAAATTGCACAGCCAGTCTCCTCCCACAACCACACCGAAATGCTACCGGCAGGACTCGCGATGTTGGCCCTGGGGGACCTGATAGCACTGCAAGTACTCCAACTACAAGAAGAAGACGAACACCAACTACAACCGGCCGCACGGAGGAGACGCAGGAGGAGGAGGAGGCCAAGGCAGGGCCAGCAAGGGCCGCCAGCACAGCCACTACCACCACGCAGGCAGCCCGCAATCCCACGCCTCCGAGCACATCCGTTCAACCTCACTGATGAGCAGATCCACACCCTCTACCGTTTGGACCGGGACACCATAACCGCCATTGTGGACATGACACAGGCTGACCTTGTCAGCATGATAGATAGCCCAACCGCCATCCCACCCCTACTGAAGGTGGTGTCTGTACTCCACTTCCTGGCCACAGGCACCTACCAGCACACAGTCGGACAGTTGCATGGCATTTCTCAGCCACTGTTCTCACGGACACTATTTCAAGTGCTCGATGCCCTCCTGCAGCACGCAGACGACTACATCTCTCTACCACGCTCGGAGCAGGAAATTACCAACACAAAGGTGGGATTCCATGCACTTGCCGGCATACCGGGTTGCATTGGTGCCATCGACTGCACCCATGTGGAATTGGTCGTCCCACATGCCATGGAGGCCCAGTACCGCAACCGAAAACAATTTCATTCCCTGAATGTACAAATGGTGTGTGACTCCAACAGGATCATTACACATTGTTGTGCCAGATTCCCTGGATCAACCCATGATTCTATGGTCTTGAGGAACTCTACAATACCACGCTACATGGAGCGACACGCAGGGAACAGATCCTGGCTACTCGGTGAGTCTCATTACATGCATGATTATGTGGGGTATGTGATTCGGCAATGACCTGGCAGGAAGGGGGGGGGGGTGTGCGTACGTAGCAATGGCATTCCACATCATACGTTTCTCGTCCACATACAGGTGATGCTGGATATCCACTGAAGAGATGGCTCCTCACACCAGTCCGGAACCCACGGGACCAGCATGAGGAGGACTACAACCATGCCCACTCACGTACCCGTGTAGTCATTGAACAGGCATTCGGCCTACTGAAGGGTCGTTTCCGCTGCCTCAGCAGGTCTGGCGGGGCACTCCTGTACCGCCATGTGAAGGTTGCAAAGATGGTCATGGCATGTGTCATGCTCCACAACATGTGCGTACGTAGAAATGTGCCCATGCCCCCTGACGCAGAACTGCAAGCACCTGATGATGGTCATGATGAGGGTGGGGATGTGGCAGCACCTCATGGAGTCTGCGAGGCACCGGAGGCCCGTGACATTCGTCAGCATCTCATTGATGTATGCTTCTAGCACTCACGCCTGGTGGCTGATACATGGACACGGGACTCGTGGCACTGTGTGTGTCTGGGACATGCACAATATGGACTGTACGCCTATGATGGCCTAGTACACAAAGATCAATGTCCACACATCTCATTGGTTGATCGTGCACTGTTTATGGCATATGTGATATCATGTTAAACACCCTATCGACCCGCCACCCAAGTGAGCCCAACACACCCCCTCCACCCTCCTACCTCCCCCCCGAACACCAGTGTCCAAAGATGCTCATTGTCAGTGGGCTGTCGCTATTGCAAGCCCCCTCTGCGGGTATCAGGGGCACCCCTGCCTGTGGAGCGCAGGTTCCTCCCAGATCTACGTTGGGGGCTGCCCTGGACGGAACTTGCAACGGATGATGTGTCTGCCTGCTCACGTCCATGCATGTCCCTAAGGGTTTGCGAGAGCTCAGTGAGCACACGGCGCACTGCGGCAAGTTCGGCACATACGTCTTTGGACGTCGCATGCAGTTCCCCCCTCAGGCTCTCGGTGCTTCTCTCCATTTGGACTCTCAGGCTCTCGGTGCTACTCTCCATTTGGACTCTCAGGCTCTCGGTGCTACTCTCCATTTGGACTCTCAGGCTCTCGGTGCTACTCTCCATTTGTGCCCTTAGCGTCTCTGTACCTCTCTCCATTTCTGCCCTAAGTGTCTCAGTTGATGTTTCTATGTCTGCCTTAGTGCCCCCACATTCATCGGCATGGTCCTTGAGGAGCGTGGCCAGTTGCTGCTGTTGCACGATTAACTGGTCGAGGGACTGTTGCCTCTGCTGGGCCATGGCCATTTGCGGGGGTGTCACAGAGGGGCTGTTGTCCTCATGTTGCCTTGCCACAGGGCTTGTGGGGGATGGCCAGTCGTCGTCTTGTGGGTGCCCCTGCGTGGTATCCTCATGTTGTACGGGATGGGACAGACAGGGGGATTGGGACAGGTCATGGATGGATCTGACTTCGACATCCCCGTTTTCTGTGTCGGAGCATGCTGCCATCAATGGGGTGTCACCTATGGTGCTGCTGCCACCAGAGGCAGTGCCTTCTGTGGCATCCATTGGGGGGACCTGTGGTGGTGGTGTTGTGGGCATGCTGGCTGCTGGGGTGCCTGTTGATGTTCCCTCCTCTGTGCTGCCACATGATTTGTGCTGCTGCCGTGTCTTGATGCGTGCAGCTGAGGTGGAGGGTCTCTGGCCGTTGGTCTTGGCCCTCTTTGCAGGTGTGCTGGTAGGGGTGTCCTGTAGCTCGTCGTTTGGATCGGACCCTGTGGTGGAGTAAAGGAGGGCGAGGGTTATTGATGGGTCTGTGGGAATTGGAATGGCATTGTATCACATGCATTGGGGTGGTACCTGAGGGTGATTTGGGTCGGGGCCTTGGAGGTGCTTTCATTTGTGTGTGGAGTGAGGGTGCAGTTGTTTGGCAGCCTGCAGTTAGGGTGTGCCTGCTGCACGTGTAGTGCGTGTTTTAGGGGTTTTTAATTATTTATGTATTTATTGTGGGTTTTTACGTGCGCTATCAGGCCGATGTGTGTGGACGTTCTCCTGGACATGTGTTTCTGTTGCACTATGTGGACGCATGGTACTTCACATGGATGGACTGTGTGGATTTGGCATTGTTTTATTTGGGCCACCTACCTGATTCTTCGGATGTCTGCACTCCTTTCTCCATCCCTCCGACTCCCTCTATGCTCTCCATTCCGATGGTGGAGGCACATATTTCTTCCCAGGGGGTCAACTTGATGGGTGATTCAGGACCTCCCCCGGTGGCTGTGGCAATGTTGCGGTTGGCAGAGAGTATGCTGCGGACGCGTATCCGCAGGTCGTCCCATCGCTTGCGGCATTGCTGTGGGGTGCGGGGTGCGGTCCCCACCGCACTTACCCGCTGTGCCACCAGAGCCCATATGGCCTTCTTGTTTGCAAGTGCCGTTCTGGTCATTTGCGTGGAGAAGACGACGGCAGCATTCTCCTGGAGGGTCTCTGTTAGCACGGTGAGTTCCTCACGGGAGAAGTGGACCTGCCGCTTGCGGTCGCACGCTTTCTTCGCTACTTTTCCCATTTTTCTTGGTTTCGCTAGGGTGGATGACGGGTTGGGGTGTGTTTCAGGGTAGTGATTTTAGTGGTTGTGTGGTTTTAGTGGTTTTATAGGTGTACGGCGGGATGTTTCCCGTTCCGGGCCCATGTTTTAGCTTCCGTTTCCGTATATTTCCGGTCACCGTACTTTCCGGTAGGCGCACACTGCGGTGACCGCTAAGAGGGGTGGCGGTATTGCACCTAGGGCGCCGTACGGCGGCGGTGTGGGCCGTTTTGGGGTCATTTCCGCCATCGCGGACTTTGCACTTCCGCCATGGCGTGGTGCTCGTGCCCGATGGGTCGGAATGGGCCGCACTTTGCTCCTTCGTGCAATGGCGGAAACGCTATTTACGCTGTGGCGGTCCGGTCAGTCACTTTCCGCCAGGGTCGTAATGAGGGCCATTTAGAGGGGTCGCCCTCATCACTAACTCACCTGATTTTTCCCACCTGGCAATTTAACCCCTCAACGCATCGCCTTTGTTCTGCACCTGAAATAAAGGACAGAAAAGACAACATAAAAGGAGGCTCACACTTGAACTTTTGCATCTTCATACTTACGGCGTATCGCTCAGAAAAGTCAAGTGGATGTGCCAACGCCATTCTGAAAACCAGTGAAGTAACTGGACGAACGCGCGCCCCTGCACCAGAAGCAGGATGGAGATTTCATCCTTCCAAACCATAAGGTGAGCTTAAACCGGGGGTTTTGGAGGCATCAGAGAAGAACGAAGGGTGGGTGAGGGGGGAGCAAGCACACTATTCGGCAGACAGTTAATCCCCTTTCTCATCTGCAGAAGGATAATCCTACGGGCCCGACAAGCAAGATTTGGGGGTCCTGTCAATCGGTGGTCCGAATTCTGCGCATCACGCTTGAAGAGGCCACAGCAACCCAGACCAGACCAGCGCCTCCGTGGGAGCCAGGTGAGCGTTACAGAACGCGAAGCCTTCCTACAAATTCCCACCCAGGCGCTATGGAAACTTCCGAGACTGACCAGTTGGCCCAACTACTGGGGGAATTACGGGCCGAAGTACACGCCGCTCGTCAAGAGACTAATGCTCTCAGGAGGGAAATGATTCTAACAAAGGAAAGAGCTGATGACCTGGCTAGACAGCTTTTGCAAGGTCAAGCTGGACAAACCCCTTTATCTGGTTCCGGAGGGAACCCCGCTCCTGTGCTTTCCAGTAACCCGGTGCAGATAAATCTACCTGGAAACATGCCGCTGGCCCCACCCGAACGCTTTGCTGGGGACCCCAAACGATTCGCCGTATTCATGAATCAGTGTCGTTTGCATTTCCTGTGCAGACCTGGGGCCTTCCCTAATGACCAGACCAAGGTAGCCTTTGTATTGTCATATCTCAGCAGCAGTGCTGCCGATTGGTCAGTTCCACTGGTAACTCAAGATGACCCGATTCTTCGTGATTTTCAAGGATTTCAAGTAAGCATGGAAAGGTCATTTGCTCGTCACTCCCAGGGGCAGGCTCTAGATGACGAACTTCTATCTCTGCGACAGGGCAATCAAGACCTCCTTTCCTACATTGCAACCTTTAATAGACTAATTGTGGAAACTGGGTGGCCAGAAGATAAAAGAATCACGTTATTTTATTGAGGTCTACGCGGAGAACTTAAAGATGTCCTGGCCCAAGTTGTAAATCCGCCCCAAGAATGCTCAGAATATATAGACTTAGTGGTCCAATTGGATCACAGACTGCAAAACAGAAAAGCTGATCGGTCCAAGTTTGAAACCCGGGTGTTAGTCAAGACCCACGCTAACCTCAAGGGGGCTGAAGCCTCTGAGTCAATGCAAATCGGAGGAGTTAAAGGACCTTTAACGCAAAAGAAACGTGAAAGAAGACGGCAGATGCACTTATGTCTTCATTGTGGATCCTCTGGACACTTTCTACGAGATTGCCCGGCAAGGCCGCCCAGGAAGGTGGTAGGAGCCGCTGATAAAATCCATGAAACCTCTGTATCGGGAAACGACCCCGCCCGACAAGCGTAGGGGTCCGCTTGCCGAGCTTGAAAACGAACTCTCAGACCTCGCATTTCACTGTGCCAATGGTCCTTGTAGATCCGGAACAGCCTAAGCGGTTGCATGCAATAAAGGCATACATCGATAGTGGGGCTATAGGAAACTACATGGATCGTGAATTGGTCTCCAGGATTAACCTTCCCCTGCGTCTTAAAACTAGCAAAGATGTCATCACCACAGTTGATGGAACCGAAATTGCCTCGGGACCGGTAACACATTCCACAGCTGAGGTGACACTTGTAGGTCCGGACGGCCATCGGGAGGCAGTTGTGTTTGATGTAATCAAGGCTCCACAGTTTCAGGTTATTCTCGGAATCCCTTGGTTAGAGACACATAATCCTCGAATTGATTGGCGAGCGAAGAGAATAACCTTTCCGGAGTGTGCACGAACCTGCTACCCAGAAAATCTGAAGATCAGTCTAGCATCAGTAACCTCTGTCTCCATGCAACTACCTCTGGAATACCAAGACTTTCAGGACGTCTTCCAAAAGGAACAGGCCAACACGTTACCTCCTCACAGATCGTACGATTGCCAAATCGATCTGGTGCCCGGTGCACAACCCCCTTGTAGCAGGATTTATGCCCTTACTGAGCCGGAGAATCTGCATTTGAGACAATATTTAGACCAATACCTAGCCAATGGTTTCATTCGCCCGTCAAAGTCTCCGGCATCCTCGGCTTTGTTCTTCGTGCCAAAAAAAGAAGGCGACCTTAGAACATGTATCGATTACCGCGCATTGAACCAGATAACTGTTAAAAATCGTTACCCTCTGCCTTTGATCCCTGAACTCCTTCACCAGGTGAAGGACGCTTGCATATACACCAAGTTAGATCTCCGGGGGCTTATCATCTGGTACGAGTAAAAGAAGGCGACGAATGGAAAACGGCCTTCCGTACAAAATATGGACTATTCGAATACGGGTTGTGCAACGCGCCTGCTGCCTTCCAATTCTTCATGAATGATGTCCTTCGGGAACTTATCGATGTCTGTGTTGTCGTGTATATCGATGACATTCTGGTGTACTCCTCTTCGGAATCTGATCACAGAAAACATGTCAGGGCCGTCCTTGAGAAATTGCGCCAGCACAAACTGTTTGCAAAGCTGGAAAAATGCGTTTTCCATACCACCGAGGTTGAGTTTCTTGGATTCATCCTGACACCTAAAGGGGTCCGAATGGACTCACGGAAAGTGGATGCCATCCTCAAATGGCCATCACCTAGTTCGGTGAAAGGTGTCCAAAGCATGCTTGGTTTTGCCAATTTTTATCGCAGGTTTATCCCGGAATTTTCACGGGTGGTGCAACCCATCACTGCACTCTTGCGGAAGAATAAACGTTTTGAATGGACCGAGGAAGCTGAACAGGCCTTTCAGGAATTAAAAGCTAAATTTACGTCCGCACCTATTTTGAAACACCTGCGTCCTGATCTCCCATATATAGTCGAAACCGACGCATCCAGCTTAGCCATGGGAGCTGTCCTGTCTCGGAGAGACCCCGAAACCAACCAACTGCACCCCGTAGCATTTTGGTCCCGAAAGTTCTCGCCGCCGGAGATAAATTATGCAATCACTGATAAGGAATTATTAGCCATTAAGTCCGCCTTTAAGGCTTGACGGCATTATCTTCTTGGCGCCAGGCATACCATCACCGTGATCACTGATCACCGAAATTTACAATATTTAAAAACTGCCAAGGCTCAGTCTTCACAACAGCTCCGATGGGCTTTATTCTTTGCTGAGTTCGATTTTGTAATCACCTACCGTCCCGGCTGTAAGAATGGCAAAGCGGACGCGCTATCTCGAATTGGAATGGGAGGAATGGACACAAACTCAGAACCTGTGCCGATAATTCCCGAACAAAGAATCTTGGGGATAACCACTTTACAAACCCTTGAAGACATTCAAGCACGGGTAAAACTATTCCTGGACTCTTCAGCCTTGCAGGATTGGATCAAGAGGGGATCTGCCTTTTCAATCAACGATGGCTTACCTTACTTCCAAGGACGTTTATTTTTGCCAGAAAAGGAATTGCAAGAACTGGTTATTTCCCGTCATCACGATACTCGGATGGAAGGACATCCTGGCATTGCCAAAACAGAGGAAAAAATTAAACGACAATTCTGGTGGCCGTCCTGGCGAAAGGATATTAAATCTTTCGTGATGTCCTGTGGAGTTTGCGCCCAAAACAAAGGTAAAAAAACAAAACCCGCCGGTCTTCTTCAACCCTTAGACATTCCACCAGCACCTTGGCACACCTTGTCACTAGATTTTATCATGGACCTGCCCTCTTGTAATGGATACAATACTATTCTGGTTGTGGTGGATTTATTTTCCAAGATGGCCCATTTTATTCGTTGAAAGGATTACCTCCAGCTTTTGTTCTTGCCAAGGAGTTCCTCGAAAATATCATCCGTCTGCATGGATTCCCGTCCATACTAATCTCCGATTGGGGAAGCCAGTTTATTTCTAATTTTTGGAAAAAGTGTTGTCAACTGGCACAAATCGACGTAAGACTCTCAACCAGCCACCACCCACAGACCGATGGTCAAACGGAGAGAACGAACCAGACCCTTGAACAATATCTACGATGTATGTTGCACCAATCGGAGGGTAATTGGAAGGATATTTTATGGGTGGCTGAATATGCATACAATAACTCGATACACTCTGGAACTGGTCAGAGCCCCTTTTATACCCTATATGGACATCACCCTCGTACTTCAGACTTGGACTCACCTTTGAGCCTCGAAATGCCTGCAGTGGACCATTTGCATTCTACGATTACTCAAGCCTTCAAGGATGCTACTGCACACTTACAACATGCGAAAGGGAAATACAAAAAGAATGCGGATCTGCATCGAAAGGAGGCGCCTCCATACCAAAAAGGAGATCAAGTATGGTTGGCTACCAAACACTTATCGCTCAAGGGACCTCAGACTTTTAATCCAAGGTATTTAGGCCCTTACTCGATCAAAGCTATAATTAACCCAGTGGCAGTCAAGCTAGATCTACCAGCTAACATGCAGATTCACCCCGTTTTTCATGTGTCGCTGTTGAAACCAGTGCAACCAGGAACAAGATTAATAAAGCCACCAGAACCAGTCCAGATAGATGGGGAGCCTGAATTCGAGGTGAAGAACATTTTGGACTCTAAGATCTCAAAATCAAAACTTTTCTATCTAATTGATTGGAAGGGGTACGGGCCTCAGGAAAGATCTTGGGAACTCAGCGACCACGTACATGCCCCTCGGCTAGTAAAAAGGTTCCATCGGAATTTCCCGAACAAACCGAAACCTCCTGGGGAAAAGACCTTGGGAGGGGCCTTGGGGGGGGGAGTGCTGTCATGATGCCTACCCCCGGAGCACCAGGCCAGGCCCAGCACCCCCGGGAGCAGGCATCACGCCCCCGGGTAAAAGCCCAGCGGCCCTTTATAGGGGCTCTTTGGACACTGTCCTGGCGCCTTTGGCGCCAGGCTCATAAGGGGAAGTGTTTGGTGCACTTACCTGAAGCAGACCATGCTGCACACTCACCTGATGCAGACCATGCTGCATGAAGAACCAAGCCAAATGAGGCTTAGGATCGACTATTTTTCTGAAGGAACTATTTTGTTACTTGGGTGGGGCTGTGGAAGAATACTCACCTGGAACTTCTTCCAAAGCTATTTAAGCCACACCCGGACAGCCACACGTGCTTCGCGTTCTTCTGCATCCCAGCAGCTGAACGCTCACCGTGTCTGCTCCTGCACCTGGACTCCAGCCACGCCCGCCTCGAACCTGGAACACCTGTAAGGGAATAAGAGAAGAGAAAGGTGAAAACCAAGAACTTATTCAACCTTCTTACCTGCATCCGGAATCTTCACGCCAGCATTCCTGAAGGAAGACTTCCATTTAAAAGCACCGCGTTGCTCGCTGCAGCGCCGCGCTTCACTCACCTGTTCCCGAGACGCCGCCCGGCTCCATCGCGGCTCTCAGCACCGGTCGCCACATCTCTGCACCTAGGGGAGAGAAGAAGAGACCAAAGGTGAGCAAGAGAACACGAGGAAAGCCGAATTTTCAGCCATATTACTTACCGGCTTTTCTTGGTGAACCATTCCACATCTCGGGTCGGCGCCGCATCTTTGGCAGGTACCGCACCCCAGCCCCTATGGGGAAAGGACATTTTCAGCCACATTACTTACTGGCTTTTCTTGGTGAACCATTCCACATCTCGGGTCGGTGCCGCATCTTTGGCAGGTACCGCACCCCGGCCCCTATGGGGAAAGGACAAAAGACATTACTGGGGAATTATAAAGACATTTAGAGGGGTCGCCCTCATCACTAACTCACCTGATTTTTACCACCGGCAATTTAACCCCTCAACGCATCGCCTTTGTTCTGCACCTGAAATAAAGGACAGAAAAGACAACATAAAAGGAGGCTCACACTTGAACTTTTGCATCTTCATACTTACGGCGTATCGCTCGGAAAAGTCAAGTGGATGTGCCAACGCCATTCTGAAAACCAGTGAAGTAACTGGACGAACGCGCGCCCCTGCACCAGAAGCAGGATGGAGATTTCATCCTTCCAAACCATAAGGTGAGCTTAAACCGGGGGTTTTGGAGGCATCAGAGAAGAACGAAGGGGGGGGGAGGGGGGAGCAAGCACACTATTCGGCAGACAGTTAATCCCCTTTCTCATCTGCAGAAGGATAATCCTACGGGCCCGACAAGCAAGATTTGGGGGTCCTGTTCAATCGGTGGTCCGAATTCTGCGCATCACGCTTGAAGAGGCCACAGCAACCCAGACCAGACCAGCGCCTCCGTGGGAGCCAGGTGAGCGTTACACAGACCCTGATGGGTCGCAATACACATAGATATAGGGATAGTTTAACTGATAATAGGGCCAGAAATGAGAGGGCTACCATCAACACTCTCTACCGGAACAGCCTCTGTCTTGGTAATTCTGGGTATATGATGTTGTACAGCCCAGCCATCGTCGACAAAAAGTCCGGCTGCGCCACAATCCAGTAAGGCTGATACTTCCGGTAGGACCTGGTTTCCAAACTTCAAAGTAACACGTAATACCAATATGTTTGAGGCTGAGGGAGTAATGCCTTGAAAAGTCTGCAAGAGATTAGAGGAACCTAATTTTGTGTCAGGATCCCGGACCGTGGTTCCTCCTACGGCCGGGCGTTGGCGTTTCCCGACTTCCGTGGAGGGGCCACTGTACATTCTTGTACCATATGGGAATTAGAGCCGCAATACACACAAAGACTCTGTAACCTTCTACGAGCCCTCTCGTCTGGTGAAAGGGGACCTCTCCCTGTTACACCCAACTGCATGGGTTCCTCAGAACTAGTTCCCTTATTAGTAGAGACAGGAGCAGAAAAGGTACGAGTGAATCTTCCCTTACGTCTTTCACTACTTCTTTCTTTCAACCTGTAATCTATCTGCATAACTAAAGTAATGAATTCAGTAAGGGATGTTGGGCGAGGCACCCTAGAAATCTCGTCCTTCAACTCCCCCGAAAGCCCCTCTTAAACAAAGTAACTTGGGCGTCATCTGACCAATTGGATTCACTAGCAGTCTGTCGGAGTCTAGTGATATATGTCAATAAGTCCTGACTTCCCTGCCTAAGGTCAAGCAGGTGTTCCTGAGCAGCTATTCTTATCTCTTGCCTTCCAAACATTGACTTTACACTGGTGCAAAAAGCAGGATAGGAATCGAGAATGATGATGTTAGTCGTAACCAACGGAGTCGCCCAAGCAAGAGCTGGGCCCACCATTTGGGAAATCATGTATCCCACTCGATCGCGATCAGTGTGAAAAAAGGCATTCTTAAAAGAAAACTGAATCGAACAGGCATCAAGGAACTCTTTGATCTTGTGAGGATTTCCATCAAATTGTCCCCCAGGCAAGGGCCCCGGAGGGACTTCAGAACAATGAGGGACTCTACTTACAGCTGATTGTTGAGCTGCAATTTGAGCGGCCTGTTGCTGATTCTGTTGTATTTGCCGTAAATTGGCATTCTCCTGTTTGAGGTTCTGTACCTCTGCAGTCAAAGACTGTACTGCTGCTATTAACTGTTGAATCTGTTGATCCATGGTAAATAACTTGTAAACCGATACTCAGTTCTAGGCCAATTAGGCGTTGCTTACTGTAAAATCTATTTTCGGAACTTGTCTCTTTCATCAAACTCAAGTATCAATCACACAAGTTGTTACCCACCTCAAGACTTGCTTGGTACTGGATCTGAAAATGTTGAAGGGAAGACAATAAGGTTCCTCCTAGGGACCCCTATACCTCCGACTCCAAGAGTCAGGATGCACAGGAACCCCCAGGGAAAACCCCCAATGGGGGAAAAAACCCTGTGTCGGGCTGCTAGGGTTCGTAGAGTCCTGAAACCAGCCGGAATAAACTTCCTCTGTTCAGGCAAGGAGATGATCGTCAATGGGCCCGTAGGAATGGAAACTGGGTAGAATCATACACAAAGTGACAGACTGTTGAATACAAAGGAGTGAAAAGTAAGAGAAATAGAAGTAAACAGAATACATGGATTACCTGGGTCTTATCCGGTCTATCTTAAAGTAAGAACAAGACGAAGCAGAAATTCTGTCCTGATTCTATAGGGCTCAAGAAGGATAAGTTGGTTAACCTTCCAATAGTATGTTACAAACTGTCTTACTACCTAAAAGTGCTTCCCTTACTGTCTTTGTGATTGCAACAAAGGGAAATCCCTGTCCTGTACTTCCGGGTAGAATATCCTACTGATTCCGTGGCTATGGCTGGAGTCGGAACTGCTATTGTAAAGATAACAAAAATATCAAAAAATAACTAATAAAAGTATCCATCGGAGATGATGAGTAAGTGGAGAGAAACAGACCACTAAGCGTAGTGTACCTGTGGAAATCACAAAAGGAACGAGGAAGATTCGTAATGAAGAAAGAACCTTTACCTGCAAGCCCGGCTGGGTTTTCTAGCGTAAAATAAGAAAACACAAATATTTAAGAGAACAGCATTAAGAGGGTGGTAGTAAGGAGTAGGAAGTAGTGGTTAAGGCAGATGGAGATCTACGCGAAACCTACTGAGCGTACAGCTTGTCGTAAAGAGAGAAGCAACGCGTCTTGCGACGGGTTGGGTGTCCGGATATACTGTGCGGAAGTCAGGGGGCGTGGTCAACCTTCGGTTGAGATCTGGAGAGAACGCTAGAGCGTTACAGCCCGTTCCGTAGATACCCGGAAGTGTTTGAGCCGTGTTCGAGAGTCGGCAAAACACTGCGAAGACCAAATTAGGTGTAACAAAATGACCTAACAGATTTGCAAGCATCTACTTATAACAGTATAAATGAAATGTATATGAAACAAAACTATAATACTTTCTCCCCTTGTCTTTATTTACCTTTATGTGACTATTATGCATAACCTAACTGTTTGACACACACATTTATATTGGTATAGGGTTATAGACAAGGCCATTCATACTCCTAGGTACTACTTTGTATGGTTGACTCCAAAAGCCTAACCACCCCAACCTATCTTGCACTCTCCTCTACCCTTCTAATCCCTTGTGTAATGTACAGCATTTTGTTGCTTCAGATTTAGACTTGCACTATAGAAATTGCATGCATACTGTGACAAAGTTACTGTTTTTTCACCTTTAAATGGGGACTGGGAAACTGGCGTGCACCAGGAAGTGCCCAGAAGTGTCTGTTCGCCTGGAAGCTCTGGCCGCGATGTTCTTCAAGCCTGCTGCTCTTTTCTGAATATTGTATGTCTGCAGGTGTGAATCTTTCATTGGCTTTCACTTAAGCCTACCTGGATCATATTGGATTATATGTGACCTTTAAACCAATTTATGTATCACTAATATGCTTTTAATTTGCCTCTTTTGTTATTACAACAGCAACCCCGCCCACCACCTCCTCCGATCAGCACAAATAGGCACTGGCACGCACGCGCATCATGAAGTGCCCTGAAGTGTCTGTTCGTCTGAACGGCTGCGGCGGATGGGCCGGTGTGCTCTCTGGTTTACTCTGAACTTCAGAATTGCTAACGTATTGAGTTTACAAAAGAAGTCAACATTTCAGCATTTTTCGCTTTGCCGTAAGCTTTTCAATCTTTAAGCCGCTTTGCCGACCCATACACTGCCTGTAATAGTATTGCGTGTACTGTTGAGTGCTCTGTGGAGAGCGCTGAGGTCTAAGAACTCTGTACACGTTACTTTCTTCGCAAGTTGCTTAATACTTCAGCCAATGACGCACAGAGAGTCTGTGCACGAAAAGTGTCTCGGTTTAATTCATGTTTTGTCATTTTTGTTGCCCAACTTGTAAGATATCCATCTGTTGCCACACACAGCAAACTGTTTCTATGCAATTGAGGCATAGCTGTCGGGATTGCTTCCCCTTGCTAGATAAATTACAGATTCCATGTTTGAACTCTAGCTGCATTGCAATATGTGTACTCATTGCTTGCTTTGTCGCACATGAATTCCATGTGCTTTTGTAACGCACTGTCTAGGACACCTATTTCTGCCAGTTCATAATGGCTAAAGCAGTCCAAACTCACATTGCTATGGTCTGGGACGTGGGTGTGTACCCTGATACTAAATAGGCCATCAGTGGAAAGGTTATCCCACTGTTCTTGTTAGTAGTGTTTGTGACGTGTTAACAACTCATGGTCGAGCCGTCTCGCGTTTTATAGCAGCAACTCCAAGTTGTTTTACGCAACGCCTTAAAGCCTTACTGGTAGATCATAGAACCTTCTTACTTTGTCGATCTGAGTTGATTGTCACAACATCTGCCTTAAACAAACACACAAGACAAAAGGGGGGAAAGGGTAAAATATATATATATATTTTTTTAAAACCTGTCTTTCAGTAAAATGGTTGGGGGGCTTAGAAACGCAAGATGTCTAACCGAGACACCGGCCCGAACCTTTTGGTTATGAATAGCTCTCTAACCACACAGGGACCATCCAGTGCAACATGCAGATGGAAGAGCCATCCCAAAAAGAGCCATCACACATTCCTTCCAATACCATAGAAACAGATGACAGTATTCCTTCGCAAGCTTGTCAGGATTTATTTTGTACCCACGCTCAAGCACAAGTTCATCACTCTTCCATTGCTAAGCATGAATCACTTTCATATTCTCTACATGAGAGATACGATTTAGATAAATCTGTACTCAAGGGCCATCTGAACAACTTGGGGCATGCGCCTTCTACATCTCCAACATCATACTCTGTTGAATGCCATAATAATTCAGTATCTGACATCTCCATGTTGGCTCCCGTAGTGATGGCTGAATTGGGCAAACACATCAGATTGTCACTAGGTCCCTCCACTCCTTCACCCTTTCTGCCTACCTCCGTAGATGAAATTTGCTTGTACAACAACACAAACTCTCATACAAAATCACGGGACACTTCTCTTCCACCTCTGGCATCTAACACAAAGGATAACGACATGCCACTGCCCAGTTCTCCATCCCCCTCTCCAACCAATAACTTGTATGACTTGAAAGGGTCAGATCTTGACTACAATGAGCACCAGCAACATCTTGACAAGGAACAACTACCTCATCCTAGGATCATTTCAAGTCCAGACATGTCACCTTCCAGTATTAACTTGTCCCAACATCCTAATGCCCCTGATTTATACTCCTTTCCTGTACTTACTCGCGTTCTGAATTTATTAGATACAGGCCATGAGGTCACCCATTATGAGACTCTGGACATCAAGATCTCCATATCGGACATTCTAGCAAAGATGAATGTGATGGAGGGCTCCATTCTTGCTCAAGAAAGGTTTAAGTCCTCTAAACCTATATTGACTCATGAAAATAAACCAGTATCACCTGTGTCTTGTCAAACTTCGCATGTGCATAGTCTGAACAAGTCAACACAAACCCTTGAGGCATCCAGTCTTCCAGCCTCTTATAACATTCTGTATGCTGCTGAAATAGGTGTATCTCACCCTGCTCTGACTGACACCTCTATATTTAACCTTCTACAGTTATAGCAAAAAGTTAACTCTAATTTAGCTAAAATTGCTGAACTCGAGAATCTCGCACAAGTCCTTAAGGGGACTTGTTCCGATAAACACAGGAATTGTAGTTTGACTCCTGAGACGGACAAGTTAATGTCTGCACCTGAGTGAGTGGATTCTTATAGTCCCTCTCCACTGACACATCTTTTAGATCAAGAGGAAAATAATGGGCTAATGATATGACTTCCTTGTCTATATCCACTCCTGCCGAAGTAGAATTAGGAGCCTCTACTCACTTTCTTTCTTGTAGAACTAGGCGAATGGAGCTTGGGGCTGCCAAAGGAAGAGCAAATGGAAAGATCGAAAACGAAACTTTGTTTAAAAAACCCAAGAACTTAACATTGGTAAAAATAAACGGACATAACTCTTTTATAAAAAAAAATCTTTGTGCCATCTCTAATGAGGACGATATACTTCACCTGCAACAACTAGATGAGGAAAGTAAATCTCACTTGCAGCTCAAAGGGGACCGATCTCCTCTGAAGTCTGATTCTATTCTCCCTTCTAAAAACAAAAAAACTCGCACAATCACGTCAGCAGTTGACAGAGTGCTGGCTCTGGTGAACCTGATGACTTTTAAGTCTATTTATTCAAGACAGGTTGCTCCGCGCTTATTTCGTGAGACCAATAGTAATAAACAAACACAGCTGTCCAACTTCTTTCCAATCATTGGCAACATTGAAGGCCACGGTCTGCCGACGTCTCAACAACAATCAGAAAAGGGCATTTTAGGGGGGGAGGGCGCTGTTGAGCACCGACAAGATGGCTGTGTGACAGATCGACTGCACAGGCAGCTGGGTGCAAGAGATTTGCTAAGAGCTGGGACACCCAGCGTTTTTACACCAACTAATCAACACAAAGGCGTGGGGTGATGACCCTAATCCATAGATCACTTCAATACACATCCGAAGACACTCCCATTGATCCGCTGGGTCGGTACGTGCTGCTGTACGGAACACTTGTTGGTCGGGAGGTGGTGTTGCTTAACATATATGGGCCCAACACAGACAAACCTGAGTTTTACAGACAGCTGATAGACGTGCTGGGCAGATATCCCTTGGTCCTGATCTTTTTCGGGGGTGGGGGGGAATTTCAACACCATTCTTGAAGTTCAGTTAGACAGATCTGGTAGCAGGGCCCGACTTTTGTCCAGAGCAGCCCGCACTGTCCTTGATAGGCTAGCTGGTCTTGGGGTGGTTGAAGCATGGCGGTTGCTACATCCGCAGTCCCGAGATTATACATTCTATTCCACTGTACATGATTCTCATTCCAGGATAGATCTGTGGCTAATATCTGGGTGGCTGATTAATTGCATAGCTAACACTGGCATACTCCCAAGAACATACTCGGACCACTCTCCAATTACCCTGTCTCTAGCCTGGATGGAACGGCTGCCCCTTGGTCGCTCCTGGAGATTTAAGCCCCGCTCCTTTCTAGACCCAGTGTTCAAGGCTGAACTGAGAGAATGTATACAAGACTATTTTAATATTAATACAGGCACTGTGGACTCTCTAGCTATCCTCTGGGACGCTCTAAAAGCATATATCCGGGGCATGGCCATGGCCAAGGAGGCGAGAATCCTAAAGGCAATACGAAGAAACATCTGCATGCATGAGAACTCTCTGAAGCAGTTTGAGATAATGTATGCACAGTACCCGCAGGTTACAACTCTGGGCGCTGTCAGAGAGGCTCTTGATGGCTTTAGGGAGGTGGCGGAGAGGGAGCGTACATTTTTTGACAGCCCACTAGTTGCCAGACAATATGGGGAGGATGAGAGGCCGGGGTCCTTATTGGCCGAGCTGGTGCATCAGGAGGGGGCGGGTGTCACATCCCCTTCATTGAAGACCCTGATGGTAAGCTAGTCCACACTGCAAGGGACGTTAACGTGGCATTCGGCGCCTTCTATGCAAATTTGTATGCCGGCTGCGACAAAGCACCTGCCACTGACGTAGGAGCATTTCTGGATGGGCTGCCCCTGTCTGTCCTTTCTGATGAAAGTAGGGATGCACTGGACCGTCCCACGGGAATTGAGGAGATCGCCCTAGCTATTGATGCCTTACCACCCAATGGGGCCCCTGGGCCGGATGGGCTTACCATCGATTTCTATAAGAGTTACAAAAGTCTCCTTGCCCCTCACCTGGTCGCCCTGTGGGACGAGGCATGCCTCAAGAAAGAGCTGCCCCCTACACTGAAGGAGGCAGTAATAACGGTACTACTTAAGCCCGGGAAACCGGCCACACAGTTTGGATCATATCGCCCCTCATCATTGATAAACAGTGACGTTAAAATATTTGGGAAGGTGTTCGCCCTCCGACTGGCCCCATATATGGTGCCCTTGATAAATGTCGACCGGTCAGGCTTTGTGCCTGGCCGCACCATGGCACTCAACTTGCAACGTTTATTTAACGTCCTATCCCAGATCGAACCCGGGGTGAGTGCTGTTGTGGCCATGCTAGATGTACAGAAGGCGTTCAACTCCGTGTCCTGGCGCTTTTTATGGGCGGTATTGGAGCGGTGCAATTTTGGGCCCCGCTTTGTGTCCTGGATACAGCTGCTCTATACCAAACTTGTTGCCAATGTACGCACTAATGGTCTGCTCTCATCCCTGTTTGATATTGATAGAGGGACCAGACAAGGCTGCCCTTTGTGACCACTTATGTTTGCGCTTGTCATGGAACCCTTTGCTGACCTGATGCACCATAAACATTTGCACAGGGGGATACGGCTTGCTGAGGCACCCGAGATTGTCTCTCTCTATGCAGATGACACGTTATTATATATAAGAAATCTAGAGCATAATCTCGTGCCTATTATACGTGATGTTGCCCACTATGGATCTCTCTCAGGCCTTCGAGTCAACTGGGCTAAATCTGAGCTTTTCCCCTTAACCGAAGCAAATGTGGCTGCGGCAGACCTCATGGGATTCCAGTGGGCACCAGAGGAGAAGTAGTACCTGGGTGTTATAGTCACGAGGAGCCAGGACTCTAAATGAACGCAACTATGGGGATTATTTGCAGACACTTAGTCTCAAGCTTCTTACTTGGGCAAAGCTACCCATCACTCTCCTTGGTAAAGCGTGTCTGCTCAAGATGGTGGTGCTGCCCAACTACTCTATAGTCTCCGAAATGTCCCTCTGTGGCCTGGCGCAACACTATTCACCAGACTCAGATCCAAGATCAATAGCTTTTTATGGCATTCTGGGGCGATTAGGCTGAAGTAGTCCACTCTGGTTAGAACATATGGACAGGGGGTGGGGGGTTGGCAGCTCCTGACTTTGAGCTATATTGGCTTGCAGCACAGGCGCATTATGCAGCATATTGGACAGCTGTAGGCCCATCTCTTCTACATTTGAAGATTGAGCGACTGGTGGCTGGATCTAGGGAGCTGCATTCACTCTTCCTGCCCCCACCCCCCCCGAGGGGTGACTCTGGTGTATCCGGCCCAGCACACATTACAGCTCTGGCCTGGGACAAAATAAGGAGATGGATTGATAGGCCCCATCCATTCCTTCAAGACTTACCGCTCTGGAACCTTGTGCCGGAATTCCCTCGAATTAGCAAGATGGCGGTGGCCACATGGGCAGCGAGTAGCTACTCGACGCTGGGTGACATATACGAGCAGTGCATACTTATTAATTGGGCGGATCTCTGTGTGCGACTGGCAGGGCTGCCATCTGGATGGCTGCAGTACGCTGTTCTGAGGCGTGCGGTTAAGAAGCAGTGGCCTGAATTCCCCACACTGCCCCCAGACGACCCCCTAGTGGCGACCGTGTCCGGTACGGCTGGCCCTTCCGGCATGATATCTATACTGTACCGAATACTTCAGTAACTATGTAATAAACCCCTAACTAAACTCCGCGAGACCTGGTGTAAGGATCTCGTTATCAATATAACTGAGGAGAGTGCCCTTGAATGCAAAGTACCGACTGATTCACTTTAAGGTATTACACAAGTATCACTAGGCCTCTGCCAGATTGCTCATTAGGTCTCAAGATCATTCGCCTCTCTGCCCCAGATGTTACGCTGAAAATGCAGGATACCTCCATATGGTCTGGGCATGTCCTAAGCTTTCTGAATATTGGACTGTTAGTACTGCCTTATCAGTGATGCTTGAGCGTAATATTGACACCCCCAACCCCCCTGAACTGTCTGTTCCACGAGTTTGTATCAATCCAATGGCCCAGCCGCAGAGCTAGTCTTTGTATGCTATTAGTAATGCGAAGTATACTATTGTTATGGCTCTGGCCTACTATACCTACTATTAAGCAGTGGCTTTGTACTGTCACCTGGACGGCAGACACGGAAGAGCGCTGGATATCCATGCAACCATCTAATTGCAGACCCCGAGACATATGTCTCCATTTTGGACCTATTTATAGACTCTTTCTGAACCGGGAGGAGAAGAGGCCGATGGATCAACGCCAACACATCTCTGAGTCACTAGTTGTTGCATGACCAGCCCAGACCCTCGGAACTGATGTTGTACCCAATGACATACTGAATGTAAAGTTCACATGAAACTTGCAAAATGTACGAACCCCCACTACTGTATGTACTGGTGTCCTGATTGTCCCTGTTGCCTTGTTGTAGAGTGATGTAGTGTTTGTAGAGCGTGCCGTCACGCGAGTCGCTTTGTCCTTTTGATTATTCTAAGGACCGACGTTCGCGTGATGGCAGCGACAGTTGAAGGACGGTGGGAAGCAGAGTGGTCCTTCCGGCGGGCTCGCCGAAATAAACTTGCAGTAAATACACATTCACTGTGTCTGCCAAGTTCTTATAATGGCAACGAGGTGAACTGCGAGCCCGCAACGGAGGGGAGCTTCACGGCAGGCGGGGACCGCGAACGTGCAGCGAGACTGGCTCTCATCTGAGGAGCCACCGGTGCACTGCAGAGGCTTTCCGTCCTCCTGGGATCGGCCGGAGAGAAGGCACGGTGAGACCCGCTGAGTGGCACTGCTGCGGGGCGGTCTCCCCAGCGGAGCGAAAGGCTCGGATGTTACGGCTGCTTCGAGAGGTTGAGCCATGGACCCACCCACCCTGCTCTCCATTGGACAACATTCTTTAAGGTGAGGAGGGGCAAGGGAAAAGTGCAGAGGACTCATCCCAGGGGGGCGGTCCACTCAAGTGCAATTTGCTGGGAATTACTTTCACGTAGCGTTAAAGAGAAACTATGAACTTCATTGGACAACAGTCTCAGCCTCTAAAGGAGGAAAAACAAGCCCAATCGCCACTCGGGTCAGAAAGTTACAAGGAGAGATAACCGTGGTGAGGGCAATCACCAATCTGATACTGTTGAGACAAAAGCACACACGGGTTGTGCAGTAGTACATGAGTCAAGTTTGAGACATTTCTTTCTGTATGAACTGTGACTTCTTGCACATAGCACTGTTTATATTAAATTGAGCTGCTCAAGAATGGCTGCAGCAAGCATGTCCCCACCTCCACCTTTCTTGTCTGAGCCAGGCACTCCACTTATAAGGTGGGATAGATGAAAGAGGCTATTTGATACCTATTTGGTAGCAATTGGTGGGGAAAAATTTGCCACTGCAAGGAAGGAGGCAATACTTCTACACAATCTGGGCACAGAAGGTCGTAGTGTGTACGACGGATTACCAGAGCCCCCACAAGAGGGTCAAGGAGAGTCGGATCAATACACTGTGGCTGAAAGGAAACTAAAAATTCATTTTGAGGCAAAGAAAAATATACGTTTGAGAGACATACGTTTTTTCAAAGAATACAGGATCCTCATGAGCCCATAGAGAATTTCATTGCAGCTTTAAGATCTCTGAGCCATACGTGTGAGTTTGGCCCGTTGACGGATACACTTATTCGTTACCAGCTAGTACGTTGTACCAACAACTTGAAAATACAGGAGAGGTTGCTGTCTAAAGATGTATCTCTGGAAACGGCAGTGGAGACAGCCAGATTTAGGAAAAGGAATGTAAACAAGGAAATAAAATGCTATAAATGTGGTAGCAACGGGCATATATCCACAAGTGTGTTCTGTCCTGCAAGGAACATTTCCTGTTTGAAATGCAAGAAAAGGGGACACTTTGCAAGGGTCTGTAGGGAATAAGGCCCAGTACAAAGCATTGAGTCGGGAGGAAGAATCCCAGAACAGGAAGAGAGTTCAATTGTTACCCAAGGTACTCAAGCCAAACATGTGCTAGAAGTATCGGAAATCTCTAATAAAGGAAGTGCACCAACAGATGTGTTTTTAATGAATGGAAGGGTGGTAACATTGAAGGTGGACAGCTGTTCACCCTGGACTCTGATGTCAAGAAGAACATATGAAGGCTGTTTGCAAGGTGAAGTGAGCAAATTGAAGGAACACACAATAGAGCCGTATGCATATGGCAATGTAAAGATCAAGATTTTGGGGAAATTTCAAGCAGCTATCAAATACAAAGGCAGGAGTTGTGATTCAGAAGTGTATGTAACACAAGAGGGCTCGTCTCTTTTAGGGTGGGGCGAGCAACGTAAACTAGGAATTAGGATACAAGCGAGTGCAGAAGAACCAGTCACGGTTGCAGAGATTAAAGACAAGTGGGACAAGGAATTTCCGATGGTGTTCCAAGAGGAACTGGGGATGCTGAAGGAGTTTGAACATGAGATTCGTTTGAAAACAGGGGCCATACCGAAAGTGCATAAACTGAAGCCAATACCTCATGACTTGAGAGGAAAATTAAAAGTGGAGATTGAAACATTGTTGGAGAAGGGGATTATAGAGAAAGGTGAGAGTTCTGAGTGGTTGTCAACAGTGGAGGTGGCAGCAAAGCCCAACTGAGAAATAAAGCTTTGTGTGGACATGAGAGACATCAATAGGAACATTCTCATAGACAGACATCCCTTACCAATAATTGGAGATAAGTTGTCAACACTCAGGGATGCCAAGATATTTTCTGTGATTGATCTTTCTCAGGCCTATCACCACATTCCTTTGAAAGAAGACTGTCAACATTTGACAGCGTTTATAACATCTTTCGGGACCTTCAAGTACTGTAGAATGCCGTTCAGCCTTGCCTCGGCGGCATGGACACTATTATGGAGGGGGTAAAGAATATTGTGGTGTTCCAAGATAACATGCTAATTTATGCTAGTTTTGTGACTGAACATGATGTGATTTTAACCCAGGTATTGAGTAGGTTATCTGAAGCAGGATTTAACAGTAAGAAAGAAAAAATGTAAGATTGCGGTTGAACGAGTGGAGTATCTTGGACATGAAATAGATGAGCATGGGGTGAGACCAAAAAAATGTTTGGTGGAGGCGGTAAGGAATGTACCAATACCTAAAGACAAAGATCAAGTGAGATCTTTCTTAGGTCTGGCCGAATACTGTCATAAATTCATAAAAGATTTTGCTATGGTGTCCACTCCTCTGAGAATGATACTGAAGAAAGGATCGAAGTTTGTATGGACTCCGGAGTGTGTTGTGGCTTTTGATAGTATTAAGGATGCTGTCAGCAAGGCGCCATCAATTGGAAGGTTTGATCCCAAAGATAGAAGTGTATTGGTGGTGGATGCTAGTATGTTGGGACTGGGGGCAACCTTAGTGCAGTATGATAAGGAGAACAGAGCGAGAGTAATTGCATTAACATCGAGACATTGAGAGGTGCGGAATGTAAATACTCAGTTATTGAGAGAGAAACGTTAGCCATGTTTTGGGCAATTCTCCACTTTAAATACTTTTTGTGGGGTAGGCGTTTCATTGTTCGGTCGGATCATAAACCGTTAGTACAATTGTTTGAGAGTGGGAGATGGGCCTTGGGATCACCTAGGATATGTCGGTGGGGCTTAGGTCTCCAAGGTTACAACTTTGATGGTGGTGGCAGATTGCCTTTCCAGGCTACTAGTTGGAGGATTTGAAGAATTTAAAGATGTGGAACTGGATGAGTCAGTTGTAGCAGAAGTGGAGGATGCTGTTAGTCAGGAGAAGTGGTTGCAAGGAGAGGAGTCTGATGATGATCTTAAATTGATCAAAGAGTGGACGGTGAAGGGGTGGCCCCAAAGAAAGAGTTTGGATAGGAAATTTGATGTGTGGTGGGAGATCAAGGAAGATTTGAACATTTTTAGGGGCAGGTTAAGGAGAGGGCGGTGTGGTTCCTCCAGAGTCAATCAGACCGTGTCTAATAAAACTGGCCCATAAGGCACACCCATGGGAAGGGGCCATGAAAAGGAAACTTCGACAGAGCTATTGGTGGCCACGCATTGACGGGATGGCTGAGAGATGGGTGAAGGACTTTATGGCTTGTCAAACAAGTGACCAGACTAAAATTGTACGGGAGACTCCTTTGGTTCCAAATGTTATTCCAGATCAACCATGGCCCAAGGTAGCAGTGGGCATCATGGGTCCCATTGCGGGTTTGGGAGGAGGTTTGAGATTTCGGTTTGTACTAGTAGATTTCCATTCGAAATGGATTGAATGGGACGCAGTCAAGGAGGTCACGGCTAGAGAGTTGATTACGTTTCTAGAGAAGGTATTTCTTAGAGAGGGAGTGCCCAGTGAGCTAGTCTCAGATAATGGGGTTCAATTTGTTTCAGAAGCAATGAGGAAGTTTCTCAGCAGTTATGGTATAAGACATATTAGAACTGCGTTGTACCACCCTAGAGCCATTGGACTTGTAGAAAGGGTCAACCAATATTTAAAAGGGGGGTTACAATTGGCTAGGAGAGTGAGACAGCCGTGGAGAGAGGTGTTAAATCTGTTAACCTGGAATTATGTAGCTACGCCGCATTCAGTGACTGGAGTCTCTTCATTCGTGTCTCTGAAGGGCAGGGAACCTGGGACCAGATTGTGTCTGGGGTGGTTAGGGATGGCCAAGGTGGTTCAGGTAAATAGAGATCAGATTATGAAACTCATCAATGTGAGTCAGGAGAAAAATAAGGGCTAGTTTGATGCCCGGGAAATAGTGAAGGAACGTGAATGGAAAGTAGGAGAGCTGGTTTATATAAAAAATCCCAGGTTGGTGAACAAGTGTCTAGAGAGTAAGTTTATAGGGCCCAAAAGGACATGTGCGGTCAGAAAGAGTGTGGTGGTTTTGGAAGGAGGAGAAGTGTGGTCAAAAGGGAGGATTGCAAAGGTGTATGGTCTGGGTGAAGAGGAGGAGAAGGGGGGGCCAGTTGCCTGAAAGTGGGAGTGAGAAAACGACTGAAGGTGTGGAGAATAGGTTCTGCAGTCCCCAAAGAATAAGATCGAAGCCTGTTTGGATGAAAGACTATCAGGCCGATTCATGGAATAATTAGCGCGGCGCAAGTGGCCAAAAACGTGCGATTCGCAGTGGAATAGCGAAAATCGCAGTGGAATAGCGAAAATCGCAGTGCAATTGCGAAAATCGCACGAAAAGCAGCGCACATCGATTCATGGAAGGCCGTGCGCGAGAAAAACATCGGACGTGCGATAAGAAAGTGCGCGGCGCACGTTGGCGCACAGGCCATCTAACGGCATGCGCCAGGTCACAGCGAAAATCGCACAGTCCATAGCGAAAATCGCACATAGCGCGGCGCACGCAACAAAAGTAGGCGGAACACGGGGCGTAACACTCGGAATGGGGAACAACTTGCCAAAATGTGGGCGTCACGGGGGAAGCACAGGGTAAAAGTGCGCAGAACGCCCACACGCTCGCCTACAACACGTATTCATGGAATAGAATAGGTCAAAAAAGCGCACGCTCAAACCAGCGCACAGGCACAAACACGACCGCCACAAGAAAGCAGGCGGTAGCGTCTCAGCGGCTGTAAGAAATGTGCGCCAAAAGGTGCGCCAACAAATAGCACCCATATACTGCCATGATGAATGTCCTATACTGTGGCCCTCCGGGACAAATGACGTGCAAAGGGGTACCCACAAACACGGACACGCTGACAAAAAATACGTGTGCGCGGGAAGTCTCACACGCGATTTGGCCGGGTACGTGGATTTCAGGGGTGCGCGGGAAGGTCCACACGCGAATAGGCCGGGCGCATGTATTTCAGGGGTGCGCGGGAAGTTCCACACGCGAATAGGCTGGGCGCGTGTATTACAGGGGTGCGCGGGAAGTCCCACACGCGATTACAGCAGGGTACGTGTATTTCAGGGGTGCGCGGGAAGTTCCACACGCGAATAGCCTGGGCGCGTGTATTTCAGGGGTGCGCGGGAAGTTCCACACGCGAATAGGCTGGGCGCGTGTATTTCAGGGGTGCGCGGGAAGTTCCACACGCGAATAGCCTGGGCGCGTGTATTTCAGGGGTGCGCGGGAATTTCCACACGCGAATAGGCTGGGCCCGTGTATTACAGGGGTGCGCGGGAAGTCCCACACGCGATTACAGCAGGGTACGTGTATTTCAGGGGTGCGCAGGAATTTCCACACGCGAATAGCCTGGGCGCGTGTATCTCAGGGGTGCGCGGGAAGTTCCACACGCGAATAGGCTGGGCGCGTGTATTTCAGGGGTGCGCGGGAAGTTCCACACGCGAATAGCCTGGGCGCGTGTATTTCAGGGGTGCGCGGGAAGTTCCACACGCGAATAGGCTGGGCGCGTGTATTTCAGGGGTGCGCGGGAAGTTCCACACGCGAATAGCCTGGGCGCGTGTATTTCAGGGGTGCGCGGGAATTTCCACACGCGAATAGGCTGGGCGCGTGTATTACAGGGGTGCGCAGGAAGTCCCACACGCGATTACAGCAGGGTACGTGTATTTCAGGGGTGCGCGGGAATTTCCACACGCGAATAGCCTGGGCGCGTGTATTTCAGGGGTGCGCGGGAATTATCACACGCGATTTGGCTTGGTACGTGTATTACAGGGGTGCGTGCGAAGTTACACACGCGATTAGGCTGGGTGGGTCCTGTCACCCTCGACGGCCCCTGCAGGCAGCCCACAAAACAGGGGACTACCCTGCACACCTGCTCATGTCTCCCACCACCCCCACCCCCCCAGTCACCAGGGGCACCCTCCACCAGGCCCCCACTCATGTCACCCACCACCCCCACCCCCCAGCAGTGCAGGGGCAGGCTCCACCAGGCCCACACTCATGCCTCCCACAACCCCCACCCCCCCAGTCACCAGGGGCACCCTCCACCAGGCCCCCAACCATGTCTCCCACCACCCCCACCATCCAGGGGCACCCTCCACCAGGCCCCCACTCATGTCACCCACCACCCCCACCCCCCCAGTCACCAGGGGCACCCTCCACCAGGCCCACACTCATGTCTCCCACCACCCCCACCCCCCAGCAGTGCAGGGGCACCCTCCACCAGGCCCCCAACCATGTCTCCCACCACCCCCACCCCCCACCATCCAGGGGCACCCTCCACCAGGCCCCCACTCATGTCACCCACCACCCCCACCCCCCCAGTCACCAGGGGCACCCTCCACCAGGCCCCCACTCATGTCTCCCACCACCCCCACCCCCCACCATCCAGGGGCACCCTCCACCAGGCCCCCACTCATGTCACCCACCACCCCCACCCCCCCAGTCACCAGGGGCACCCTCCACCAGGCCCCCACTCATGTCACCCACCACCCCCACCCCCCAGCAGTGCAGGGGCAGGCTCCACCAGGCCCCCAACCATGTCTCCCACCACCCCCACCCCCCACCATCCAGGGGCACCCTCCACCAGGCCCCCACTCATGTCTCCCACCACCCCCACCCCCCCGCCACCAGGGGCACCCTCCACCAGGCCCCCACTCATGTCACCCACCACCCCCACCCCCCAGCAGTGCAGGGGCACCCTCCACCAGGCCCCCAACCATGTCTCCCACCACCCCCACCCCCCCAGTCACCAGGGGCACCCTCCACCAGGCCCCCACTCATGTCACCCACCACCCCCACCCCCCAGCAGTGCAGGGGCAGGCTCCACCAGGCCCACACTCATGCCTCCCACCACCCCCACCCCCCCAGTCACCAGGGGCACCCTCCACCAGGCCCCCACTCATGTCTCCCACCACCCCCACCCCCCGCCACCAGGGGCACCCTCCACCAGGCCCCCACTCATGTCACCCACCACCCCCACCCCCCAGCAGTGCAGGGGCACCCTCCACCAGGCCCCCAACCATGTCTCCCACCACCCCCACCCCCCCAGTCACCAGGGGCACCCTCCACCAGGCCCCCACTCATGTCACCCACCACCCCCACCCCCCAGCAGTGCAGGGGCAGGCTCCACCAGGCCCACACTCATGCCTCCCACCACCCCCACCCCCCCAGTCACCAGGGGCACCCTCCACCAGGCCCCCAACCATGTCTCCCACCACCCCCACCCCCCACCATCCAGGGGCACCCTCCACCAGGCCCCCACTCATGTCACCCACCACCCCCACCCCCCCAGTCACCAGGGGCACCCTCCACCAGGCCCACACTCATGTCTCCCACCACCCCCACCCCCCAGCAGTGCAGGGGCACCCTCCACCAGGCCCCCAACCATGTCTCCCACCACCCCCACCCCCCACCATCCAGGGGCACCCTCCACCAGGCCCCCACTCATGTCACCCACCACCCCCACCCCCCCAGTCACCAGGGGCACCCTCCACCAGGCCCCCACTCATGTCTCCCACCACCCCCACCCCCCACCATCCAGGGGCACCCTCCACCAGGCCCCCACTCATGTCACCCACCACCCCCACCCCCCCAGTCACCAGGGGCACCCTCCACCAGGCCCCCACTCATGTCACCCACCACCCCCACCCCCCAGCAGTGCAGGGGCAGGCTCCACCAGGCCCCCAACCATGTCTCCCACCACCCCCACCCCCCACCATCCAGGGGCACCCTCCACCAGGCCCCCACTCATGTCACCCACCACCCCCACCCCCCCAGTCACCAGGGGCACCCTCCACCAGGCCCCCACTCATGTCTCCCACCACCCCCACCCCCCCGCCACCAGGGGCACCCTCCACCAGGCCCCCACTCATGTCACCCACCACCCCCACCCCCCAGCAGTGCAGGGGCACCCTCCACCAGGCCCCCAACCATGTCTCCCACCACCCCCACCATCCAGGGGCACCCTCCACCAGGCCCCCACTCATGTCACCCACCACCCCCACCCCCCCAGTCACCAGGGGCACCCTCCACCAGGCCCCCACTCATGTCTCCCACCACCCCCACCCCCCCGCCACCAGGGGCACCCTCCACCAGGCCCCCACTCATGTCACCCACCACCCCCACCCCCCAGCAGTGCAGGGGCACCCTCCACCAGGCCCCCAACCATGTCTCCCACCACCCCCACCCCCCAGTCACCAGGGGCACCCTCCACCAGGCCCCCAACCATGTCTCCCACCACCCCCACCCCCCACTATCCAGGGGCACCCTCCACCAGGCCCCCACTCATGTCACCCACCACCCCCACCCCCCCAGTCACCAGGGGCACCCTCCACCAGGCCCACACTCATGTCTCCCACCACCCCCACCCCCCAGCAGTGCAGGGGCAGGCTCCACCAGGCCCACACTCATGCCTCCCACCACCCCCACCCCCCCAGTCACCAGGGGCACCCTCCACCAGGCCCCCAACCATGTCTCCCACCACCCCCACCCCCCACCATCCAGGGGCACCCTCCACCAGGCCCACACTCATGTCTCCCACCACCCCCACCCCCCAGCAGTGCAGGGGCAGGCTCCACCAGGCCCCCACTCATGTCACCCACCACCCCCACCCCCCCAGTCACCAGGGGCACCCTCCACCAGGCCCACACTCATGCCTCCCACCACCCCCACCCCCCCAGTCACCAGGGGCACCCTCCACCAGGCCCCCACTCATGTCACCCACCACCCCCACCCCCCCAGTCACCAGGGGCACCCTCCACCAGGCCCCCACTCATGTCTCCCACCACCCCCACCCCCCCGCCACCAGGGGCACCCTCCACCAGGCCCCCACTCATGTCACCCACCACCCCCACCCCCCAGCAGTGCAGGGGCACCCTCCACCAGGCCCCCAACCATGTCTCCCACCACCCCCACCCCCCACCATCCAGGGGCACCCTCCACCAGGCCCCCACTCATGTCACCCACCACCCCCACCCCCCCAGTCACCAGGGGCACCCTCCACCAGGCCCCCACTCATGTCTCCCACCACCCCCACCCCCCACCATCCAGGGGCACCCTCCACCAGGCCCCCACTCATGTCACCCACCACCCCCACCCCCCCAGTCACCAGGGGCACCCTCCACCAGGCCCCCACTCATGTCACCCACCACCCCCACCCCCCAGTCACCAGGGGCACCCTCCACCAGGCCCCCACTCATGTCTCCCACAACCCCCACCCCCCCGCCACCAGGGGCACCCTCCACCAGGCCCCCACTCATGTCACCCACCACCCCCACCCCCCAGCAGTGCAGGGGCACCCTCCACCAGGCCCCCAACCATGTCTCCCACCACCCCCACCATCCAGGGGCACCCTCCACCAGGCCCCCACTCATGTCACCCACCACCCCCACCCCCCCAGTCACCAGGGGCACCCTCCACCAGGCCCCCACTCATGTCTCCCCCCACCATCCAGGGGCACCCTCCACCAGGCCCCCACTCATGTCACCCACCACCCCCACCCCCCCAGTCACCAGGGGCACCCTCCACCAGGCCCCCACTCATGTCACCCACCACCCCCACCCCCCAGTCACCAGGGGCACCCTCCACCAGGCCCCCACTCATGTCTCCCACCACCCCCACCCCCCCGCCACCAGGGGCACCCTCCACCAGGCCCCCACTCATGTCACCCACCACCCCCACCCCCCAGCAGTGCAGGGGCACCCTCCATCAGGCCCCCAACCATGTCTCCCACCACCCCCACCCCCCACCATCCAGGGGCACCCTCCACCAGGCCCCCACTCATGTCACCCACCACCCCCACCCCCCCAGTCACCAGGGGCACCCTCCACCAGGCCCCCACTCATGTCTCCCACCACCCCCACCCCCCACCATCCAGGGGCACCCTCCACCAGGCCCCCACTCATGTCACCCACCACCCCCACCCCCCCAGTCACCAGGGGCACCCTCCACCAGGCCCCCACTCATGTCACCCACCACCCCCACCCCCCAGCAGTGCAGGGGCAGGCTCCACCAGGCCCCCAACCATGTCTCCCACCACCCCCACCCCCCACCATCCAGGGGCACCCTCCACCAGGCCCCCACTCATGTCACCCACCACCCCCACCCCCCCAGTCACCAGGGGCACCCTCCACCAGGCCCCCACTCATGTCTCCCACCACCCCCACCCCCCAGCAGTGCAGGGGCAGCCTCCACCAGGCCCACACTCATGTCTCCCACCACCCCCACCCCCCAGCACTGTGGGGAACCTGCCAGCAGGCCCCCAACCATGTCTCCCACCACCCCCACCCCCCACCATCCAGGGGCACCCTCCACCAGGCCCCCACTCATGTCACCCACCACCCCCACCCCCCCAGTCACCAGGGGCACCCTCCACCAGGCCCCCACTCATGTCTCCCACCACCCCCACCCCCCAGCAGTGCAGGGGCAGCCTCCACCAGGCCCACACTCATGTCTCCCACCACCCCCACCCCCCAGCACTGTGGGGAACCTGCCAGCAGGCCCCCACACATGTCCCCCTGGCCCCAGGTCCTGACGATACACAATCATGGCAGTAATGGCCAGCATACCCAGCACAAACACCCAGGCAAGGATTGCATCCACCCACATAGTGAATGCAATCACATGACACAACCCCAATGCCAAGTATGCAAAAGAACACATGTCCGTCACACACACATACACAATGGGTGCAAGTGAATGTCAAAACCCATATCATGACATGTAACAAACCAATGAGAAAATAACACAAGTGTAAGAAAATATAAAAAATGTATTAAATACCAAAAATAAGTGAAATTTCAAACATACAACGATGTGGCTAAGTAAATAAATGGTCCATGTCCGAGAACAAAAGTGATAAACAAAAAAACAAAGGAAAAAAAAATTAAAATGAATTTGTCCAAAGCAATATCATGTAACAGGAAATGAATGAAAAACCATTACGTCATGGTGAAAACAATAAGAAATTAAAAAAACGTATCTCCCAAAAAAACAAACTATATACAGGAATGTTCCAGGGTCCATGAGCCCAACACCAAAAATGAAACCTACCACTAACTAATGAAAAATATATGTACAAAAAAGTGGCCATTGTCCGAGCGGTCCAAAATAATAAAAATAAATAAAGGAAACCTAGCACTAAATAACTAAATAACTATATACAAAGGCAGCGGGCAAGTCCTGCGGCTCACTTGGTGATGTTGCTGGCCAGGGCATCATCGAACTCCATGTCGATGTCCTGGAGGCGGGACTCTGTCCTGGCCCCGAGGTCTCGCAGGGACAACCCCATGTCCACCTCAAACTCCCTGCGAGCTTCCTCGAGGCACTCAGCCCGCCTCAATGCCCGACGCATGGAGAACTCCGCCCTGACCATGGCGAGCCGCTCCTCTTCCGCCCGCTGCCGCTCCGCACCTATCCGCTGGCCAAACTCCTCCCACACGGAACACACCACCATCCCAGGGTTGCCCTGCCCTCCGGCCGATGCCTGCCCCTCTGATCTAGATGGCCCCGAGCCATGATGCCTCCCACGTCGAGCCCGCTGCTGCCTCCGACGCCACTGCCTCTGCCAGCACGACGGCATCCAGGCTGATGGAAACCACCGACGCCGTCGTGCACGTGCCCTGCCCGATGATGCCGTCACATCTTCCATCTGCTGGGGTCCACTTGCTGTGTTGTCCACCCCTGCTGGACCTCCGACTCCCAACTGTGGCAGGGATGGGATCCCCACCGAGCTGGCTGCATTGGTCGGGGCAGGTCCACAGGGGGCCCTGGTGGCATCTGGGCCGGAAGACGGCAAGGAGAACGACCGGTGGATAGCCTGCACAGAGGAGGAGAGGGCCGTCAGATTGGCCAACACATGCAGGAAACCCCCGAACATGGCCGATCCCAATTGGGCCACGTCGGCACGGTGCACTTCGTGATGACGTGCGTGCTCCTCCCGGGAAGCACGCACGTCATCACCAATCACAGCCGTGCGCATCGCGACCCCAATCAGGACCTTCTCCACGCGGCCAGGGGTTACCACGTCCGCAGGTGGAGGGGAGTCAGGTGACATGGACATCCCCTCTACCTGCGGACGGGCCTGGGACGGGGCATCCCTGCTGGTGCATGGTGGTGCACTCACAGGGTCAGGGACAGTGACATGCACAGGCCCCTCCACGGTGACCTGTGCTGCCTCCTGCCCCTGGCCCTGGACTGCACCACTTGCACCAGCAGGGATGCTCCCACCAGGCCCCATGTGTGCACCAGTGTCGGCCTCCTCCTCCTCTGTGCAAACCACCAACCTGGATGGCTCCTCACCGTCTCCCGCCGTAGCAGGCCCCTGTGGGGGCTCACCCACCCCTTCCGCTGCAGCCGTGGGGGCATCCCCGCCGCCTTGCTCCACAGCGCCGTCTCCGCCCTCTTCTTCACTAGCCGCTGCGTAGAGGGAGACAAAGGACACAAGCATCAGGCTACTGTACAATGGTCCCCTAGACAGGAAGCAATAGCAGATGAGCACCACTGTCAAAGTACACTTCCATCATGTCCCTCCACAACACATGGGTCAGTCCAGGCAAAACACACACAGTAACAGGCATGGTGCATGCCATGGACATTTCCATGCATGTCCAATGGACTCTAGAAACATTCAATGATATGTAACTCACATGCATCATGGCTCATGCATATCACATGCACACACTTCACCTCAGTCACATCCATCTGGCCCCAAACACACCGAACACAGGCGAAACAAGGGTAAATTGGGTGCGCCACTGAATCTGTGCATTGTCACACACATGTGTCATGCATCCATGGCATGCACAAGTCACAGACACGCAGGTCAGGCACACAGACATGGCTACCATATATGTACCTGGCATCAGCACCCATCCTTCACCCCCATCCATGTCCAGGTACAGAGACTGGCATGCTCTCATGTCCAAAATCTGCATAGGGCTCCCCATGCCGCATTTCAACACATGCAACAACCATGTGGGTCACACATCACTGGTCGCACATGCATTACCATGATGTCCCTGCACACATACATGCATACATGGCCCATGGCACACATACAGGCAAGTATCATAGAACCAGCACACCGCAACATGCCCTGTCTCACACAGTAATGCTTGGACACATACCGCTCAACTCCAGACGGGCCTCCCTCTCAAGGACCTGGGCGTGGAGCGCTGGGCGTACGCGTTCCAGGACCCTCTTCTGGATGGAACTCATGCGGCCCCGGCCCCCCTCCACGAGGCGCCGGGCCTTCACAAGGGTCCTGGACCTCAAGTCCTCCCAGCGCTTCTTGATCTTCTGGACGTTGCGGGTTGCCACCCCCTCCGCGTTGATGGCAACCACACAGTCGGCCCAGATCCTCTCCCGTCCTTCCTTGCTGGCGCAGGACGATCCAAAGAGGGCATCATACTGCCCCAGGACATGCTCCACCAGGACACCAACTTCGGTGGCAGTGAAGCTGGTGCCCCTCTAACCCTCTGGCCTGGGGTTGCCACTGGTGCCAGATGTGGAAGTGCCCGACATGGCAACCCCAGAGGCAGGTGTGGGTGGGCAACTGGGTCCTGGGGCTGGGCTGTGGAGCGATGTAATCCCAGTTGGGAGTCTTCAGTTCCAGCAGGGGGGGGACACAGCAACTGGACCCCTGCAGATGGCTGATGTGCAGGCACCAAATGGCAGGGCACGGTGGCAGCAGGCAGGCAGGCAGGCAGCAGCAGATAGCACGTGGGAGGCTGCTCGGGGCACTGGGGGGCAGTAACTCGGCCTTCTGGGCAGGAGCGTGGTGTTCCGTGTGTTTTCGGGTGGCCAGCTTGATACGGAGTGATTTGGCACGTGAAAATCCTGCACGTCAGCGTGAAATCCGAGGAAAGGCCCTTAGCGCGTAAGCGCGTCAGCACGCATACGCGATTCTATTGGACCAGAGTCCCTCAGCGCGTAAGCGCGTCTGACGTGACCCGCACGGGCGTTCCCCACTCAGCACGTGATGACGGAACACACGTGGAAATACTGCACGTCAGAGTGTCATCGCGTGATTGGCCTATGTACGTGTATTTAATGGGTGCGCGGCCACTTACACACGCAAGTACGTCAGCGAACCTGTATCCCGTGGTGCGTGTGAATTCCCACACGCTATTGGACTGGGAACTGGATTCCAGGGGTGCGCGGGTCACACGCTGTATGTCGTGGTGCGTGTGAATTTCCACACGCTATTGGACTGGGAACTGGATTCCAGGGGTGCGCGGGTCACACGCTGTATCCCGTGGTGCGTGTGAATTTCCACACGCTATTGGACTGGGAACTGGATTCCAGGGGTGCGCGGGTCACACGCTGTATCCCGTGGTGCGTGTGAATTTCCACACGCTATTGGACTGGGAACTGGATTCCAGGGGTGCGCGGGTCACACGCTGTATCCCGTGGTGCGTGTGAATTTCCACACGCTATTGGACTGGGAACTGGATTCCAGGGGTGCGCGGGTCACACGCTGTATCCCGTGGTGCGTGTGAATTTCCACACGCTATTGGACTGTGAACTGGATTCCAGGGGTGCGCGGGTCACACGCTCGCCTAGAACACGCGCAAAGCATAAAATTGCGGACTTTAACAATTACAAGCTCAGACGCCAGGATGAACATACCGTTCCTAGCAGCAGTGGCAGTGGGCTACCAAAGGAGGAGGAGGAGGATAGTCAGGGCCAGAATATTCACACCCAGAACCAGCCTTTTCGGGATACCTGATGACCAGGTGTATGGGAGGTACAGGTTTCCACCACACATAATACTGGACCTGGTGAGTGAGTGGGAGGATGACCTCACATCACCCACCCTGTGCTCCCAAGCACTCAGCCCCCTGGAGAAGGTCCTCAATGTACTGCACTTCTTAGCCACTGGATCATTTCAGCGGACAAGTGCCATAGTGGGTGGGGTGTCACAGGCCACCCAGTCACGCTGCCTACACCAGGTCTTGAACATCATGACTGCACGCCCATCAGTCCGCAGGCACATATACCTGCCCAGAACACCTGCAGAAAGGCATGCTGCCGCCCTGGATTTTTACGCAGTGGCACGATTCCCCAAAGTGCTAGGTGCCATCGACTGCACCCATGTGGCTCTACGTCCCCCCAGGGCATCTGAGCACATCTATAGGAACCGCAAGCACTGGCATTCCATCAACGTGCAGGTAGCATGTAATGCCAAGGGAATCATCACCTCATTATATGCCAACTATCCCGGGTCCACCCACGACAGCTTCATTTACCGAATGTCCACCCTAAGCCGGGACCTAGAAGCTGGGCGGCATGGCGATACATGGCTGCTTGGTGAGTATGTATGCCACTGCACATGCATGCATGTTGGATACTGAGCAAGGTCACAACCTCACCAATGATACCAATCCCCACCTCCACAGGGGACAGTGCCTACCCTCTCAGCCCCCACATGATGACGCCAATTCGGAACCCCACCACGCCACCCCAGGTAAGATATAACACAGCCCACATTACAACCAGGGGCATAGTGGAGCGCACATTCGGAGTGCTAAAGTCACGCTTTCGCTCCCTTGACCGTTCTGGCGGGCAGCTGTTATACGCTCCCCCAGTAGTGTGCAGGATCATAGTGGCAGCATGTGTCCTGCACAACGTTGCAACACGCCGGGGCCTGGCCGTGGACATGGTGGTGGCCCCACATCCCCAACCACATGCACAGCCGCTGCGCATGGGAGGGGAAAGGGCACGGGGGGAGGCAGCCCGTACACAGCTAGTGGCTAATTACTTCACATAGAAATCACACCCCTGTGGAGTGCACACTGCCCTGGCACATTCCATCTGACAATCAATGATGACTCAACCTGACACTGATCATGAATGTCTGGAGAATGAACCGGGAATACCATGTCAGCCTGAGATTGTTCACCTGGAAGTGTCACAATGTGTGCATCCCTACCCACACAGACACCACCAATGCAGTTTTGTGAAGTTACACATTGAAGCAGCTAAAATGAATACCCACTTGCAAAATGCAACAAGAGGACAGTGCCATGTCAGCCAACCCAACCCCAGCACTGCCACACGACACACCGTGCCATGTCATGCTAATTGCAGGTAAACAAAGTAATCCCCACAACATGACATCACTCTCACTATGTACAGTGGCACTATTAGAAACCTGCAACACCTGATATGCTCACAGCAATGCCGGACCAACAACATACTTGAGCACGTAGTACCATTAACATGACATCACAAATGTTACATATTAGTAGTCTCACCACCTGGAAATGCCTGCAATCCCACCACTACCAACTGTGCAGTGTTGGCGCCATGTAGAGTTGTAGGTGCACTGCTGCCAACATGGTCCCCATCTCCAGACTAGAGGTCCTTGTGTGGACTTGAGGAAGGGACCTGCAAATTGGGAGGTAGACACAGAAGAAGAGTTACACATCAATGCAACATGCAGTGTACAACACAACAGCAATATGCACTATGAATGTATACACAGTATTGACTACAGACTGGCCACACAGCTCATGGGAGTCCAACGTCACTGTGTAATTCACTGTCACTTGGGCACACCCTTTGCAAGCCCATGGAAACGGGAAGCAGGAGGGGTGTGTGTGACTCAAACCCAAGCATCTGAACCAAATACATTACAAGCCTGCATGTGCCCAGCCACAATGCAGCGTATGCCCACAGGAACCACGGAAGCCAACAGATCGAAGCCAACAGATCGAAGCCAACACATCGGAGCCAACAGATCGGAGCCAACAGATCGGAGCCAACAGATCGGAGCCAACAGATCGGAGCCAACAGATCGGAGCCAACAGATCGGAGCCAACAGATCGGAGCCAACAGATCGAAGCCAACACATCGTCCCAAAAAAATTGGGAATAAAAGAAATCAAAATAAAAATGAAAATAAGAAACAATCAAAAATGGCCATTGATGGGCCCGGGGGGGTTGGGGAGGCCACCCTGGAGGTCCGAGGACAGGATGCACACCAGAACCCACCTGCGTGGATCCTGGGAAGATAAAACACCTCCATGGGCTCATGGCCCACACAGCTACCCTATTGTGGGAGTATCACTGCTGTCGCTATTATCACCCTGTGCAGCTGCATCCGGAGGTGGTTGCACTATGGGAGGCAGCCCACGCAAGGCCCTAGTCTGCTCCTCCATGGCTGCAAGCATGCGGGTGTGGTAGGTCTGGTTCTGGAGGATGAGTGTGCGGAGGTCCCCATGCAACAACTCACGGGATGCCCGGACCTCCGCCCTCGTTGCCTGCATCTCAGCTGAGAGCGTACGGGTGAGACGCTCCAGCTGCTGTTCTGTCCTTTGGTGTGTTGAAGCCTCAAGCTCAACAAGAGTCGTCCTGAGGTGTAGGAGCTCCTGCCTCAGGGCTTCCCTGTGGCCCTGGGACTCAATGGAGATGGCCTCCTGCAGAGTCGCCAGTGCCGCCCGCCTGTCCCTGTTGGACCCCAACATGTCCTCCCTGTGTGACTGGCAGATGGAGTCGGTTGCCTGCTCTAGTCGCTCCATCAGCCTTTCTGGGGGGACAATGGAAGTGGCCACCCTATCCATGGCCTGAGCCATCATCTCGGATGATGCAGCCTGTTGGGTAGCCATACCGTAAATGGATTGCTCCCATGCGGTATTGCCGGGTGGCGTACGGCCACCACGTCGGCGGGCACCACACCTGTCTGGGGCAAGGCGAACTGCGCCTTGCTGTGCCGGCACTGCCTGAGGCTGCAGGACTGCATTCCCCCTCTGATCTGCTGGCCCAGGAACAGGATCAGATGTCGCGGAGTGTGACCCTGCATCCGTAACCACCGAAGGCGTAGCTGCCAACACTGACATCCCCATGGAGGGTACTGACCCTGGTGCAGGTGGGTGAGACAGAACAGAATCCCTCCCTGGAACACTCACCTGCGACGGCACGTAGGTCTCATCCGAATCAACACCTGAGTACAGCTCGGGGGAGGTGCAGCCAGAGACACCCCTTGAGAGCACGACCTGCAGCACTTGTGGGTTCTCCCCCACCACCACACCACGTCCCTCACTGGTGGTTGGTCGGCCCTGGGACACCTCCTGGGTCTGCACCATCTCCACAACCCCAGCAGTATCAGGTGCGTCTTCCCCTGCAAAGACATGAAAACAAAGAAATGGAAACAGGCATTAGCACCATGGCACACATTGAGGGCTGAGAAGCAAGAGAACCAGTACTTGATTGACACATGTCCCACATGACTAAAACCCTCCCATGCATGAACCCTCACTGCGTATGAAGTGCAGGCAAATGGCACACACTGATGACACCAAGATGGAAGATGAACACATTTTCTGCATGCTGCCTGGCAGTGGCATCACACATTGGCCTGTGATTGCCAGGTGAAACACACATGCCATCACACAGATGGCATGTACCATTGCTATTGAGTGAAGATGGAGAGGAGGGCAGCACCTATTCATTCAGTCCAGTTCCCGCATGTAATTGCTTTTCTAATTCTAACAGGTCAGATTTTTCACCTGGAGCTGCCAGTCTGAAATGGTCCAATTGCACAGGGACATGTGTGTACAAATGATATCCAGGTAACAAAGTCACTCCACTTTACCATACCCATGTCAGACATGTGACTAGTGGACAGCGACATGCCTAGTGAAAGTGGTGGAATGCAAACAAACTGACTGAATGAACAGTGAAAAATAAGCAAATATGTTGTGGCAAGGTGACACTTCAAGGGCAACTGGCGTGCAGTTGTGCTAGATGTCTACTGTTGGCAGAAGGGATACTGCTATGGCCAAATGCAGCTGCGCAGGAAGGATTGCATGAAGCACATGGCTGACCCATACGACTCAGGCGCACACACTCTCACCTGGCACCCGAACAGAAGCCCTCACACACACACCATGCACATGGATGACACACACATGCATGTGCACTCACCGGACAATGCCTCGTAATCAGCCAGATCTCCCACGCCTTGGATCTGTTCCTCCGTGACGTAGGTCCCAGCGACTGACTCATGTGGAGTGAGTTCCATGTCTACTACTGGAGACCCACCTCCAGTCACTAGAGTTGCGGCATGACTTGAGGCCAGCTTACTCTTTGCCCTGCGCTTTAGGTCATTCCAGCGCTTATAGCAATCATTGGCTGTGCGCCTCACGATTCCAAGGGCACTTACGATGTCCGCAACGGTCTGCCAGTGTGCCTGGCGTTGTGCAGGTGTGGTCTTGGATCCTGCAACAATGACCATCTCGTTGTCATGTCCGGAAAACATACTCGACAAGTGCATTCAGTTCGTCATCCGTGAAGCTGGGCTTCCTGGACGGGCCGGACTGTGTAGCCGTGTCTGGGGCATCAGCCTGTGCCGGACGAGCACTCTTCCTCTTCCGCTTGGAAGGTGGTGGTGATCCTGAGTGTCCTGCGCCGCTCTGGACACTAGGGGCAGGAGCCCTGGTGGACTCTGTATCAGGAGTGTGGGATTGCACACTCAGCATGGGAGTTGGTGCAGGCATTGGCTCTAGTGTGATGGTGTCAGGGGGAATGTCAGCAGCATGGACTAGGACCGACACTGTCCTGGCTGGGTGTGTGAGAGCTGGGGTGGATGGAGCCGCAGCTGCCCCTGCAGCCTCTCCGCCCTGCCTCCTTGGTGCAGCAGATGACCTTGCTGCCCCAGATCCACGTGGCATGATGGCATCAACGTGCACCAGCGCACGTGTCGTAGCCCTGCTGACCTGGAAGTCAGCCATGGAGTCAGCCAGGTCTGGTGCCACAATGGGCTGGTCCAACAAGGGCTGAGCATGGATGGTGTCAGCCACTTCAGCCTCAACGGGAGGGGGGGAGGGGGGGATGATGGGTGCCCTTGACTGGTCCTCCACACATGGGGGGACAGGCTCACCCTGCAAGTTACGACCACGTCCCCTACCGGATCCACCACGGCCACCACTTGTGGCTCTTCCACCTTTGCCACCCTTACGGAATCCTCGCCTCCCAGCCATGGCACTGATATTAATGTGCGTATGGGAGTGGCTGTAGACAATTGTCCTGGGCAATTGGGGGTCAAAGGGGTTGGGTACCAGATGGTAATTGTACCCTAGTGCTCTAGCACGGCTGATTGTAACCCCTGGGGAAAGATGACGGGTCACGCAACGCACAGGAGGCCCAAAAAAGGGAGATGACGTGCACGCAACCCCTCCTAGACCACGTGTGCAGAAAGAAAAACCTGCACTACGCTGTGGCACCCAGTAACACAAGAATGAACGTATGCGTGTCACACGCAGCCTAGAATGACCTCTGAAGGGGTAGGCTACACACGGGGCAAGCACAGAAGTTGGATACGTGCGTGACTCACCGTCTGCCAGGTAAAAGAGCGTGAAAAATGAGCGCGTTTGGCTGGCTAAACCCCCGCCAAAAGAAGATGTGTACGCTGTCTGAGAAGACAGGACAACAGTAGAAGGGGACACTGTTTGAGGGAACAGGCCCAGGTAAACCAGTAAAAGAGAAAAAAGAGAAAAAGCTGTCAGAGGTAACAGGGAATACGAACTGGAAACGCCGTGAAGTAAATCGCGTGTGAAACGACAAGAAGTACAGAATTCACCCACTCGCTCTCCACGAAAAGCACGTACAAGGAAATGGTGTTCTACATGTACCTTATATACGGGCCCACACGTACAGCGTCACTTACGCGGCGTGTACGTTCACCAATCACACGCTTTGTCACTCCTGCGTGTAGATACATTTTCACCAATCACACGCTTTGTCACTTCTGCGTGTAGATCCATTTTCACCAATCACACGCTTTGACACTGGGACGTGTCACGCAACAATTTCCTGCACGTGCAGGTGACTATAGGCGCGCATATGCTGTTGACGGGTTTACGCGCTAAGGGCCTTTGCTGACGTGTGGGATTTCACTCCCTATCAGGCTGTCCACGCGTTCACACACGAGAGACCACGCTCCTGGCCAGGAGGCCAAATTACTGCCCCCCAGAGCCCTGAGCACGCTCCCACCTGCCATCTGCTGCTGCCTGACTGCCTGCTGCCCACGTGCCCCACAGTGCTGGTGGGTGGGGGTGTTGGGAGACATGGGTGGGGGCCTGGTGGAGGGTGCCCCTGCACTGGTGGGGGTGGTGGGAGACATGAGTGGGGGCCTGGTGGAGGGTGCCCCTGGTGGCGGGGGGGTGGGGGTGGTGGGAGACATGGGTGGGGGCCTGGTGGAGGCTGCCCCTGGTGGCAGGGGGGTGGGGGTGGTGGGAGACATGGGTGGGGGCCTGGTGGAGGCTGCCCGTGCACTGCTGGGGGTTGGGGGTGGTGGGAGACATGGGTGGGGGCCTGGTGGAGGGTGCCCCTGGTGGCGGGGGGGTGGGGGTGGTGGGAGACATGGGTGGGGGCCTGGTGGAGGCTGCCCCTGCACTGCTGGGGGTTGGGGGTGGTGGGAGGCATGGGTGGGGGCCTGGTGGAGGCTGCCCGTGCACTGCTGGGGGTTGGGGGTGGTGGGAGACATGGGTGGGGGCCTGGTGGAGGCTGCCCCTGGTGGCGGGGGGGTGGGGGTGGTGGGAGACATGGGTGGGGGCCTGGTGGAGGCTGCCCCTGCACTGCTGGGGGTTGGGGGTGGTGGGAGGCATGGGTGGGGGCCTGGTGGAGGCTGCCCGTGCACTGCTGGGGGTTGGGGGTGGTGGGAGACATGGGTGGGGGCCTGGTGGAGGCTGCCCCTGCACTGCTGGGGGGTGGGGGTGCAGGGGGACATGAGCAGGTGTGCAGGGTAGTCCCCTGTTTTGTAGGCTGCCTGCAGGGGCCGTGGAGGGTGTACAGGGAACACCTGTGAGGACCCACCCAGCCTAATCGCGTGTGACTTCCCACGCACCCCTGTAATACACGTACCCAGCCAAATCGCGTGTGATAATTCCCGCGTACCCCTGTAATACACGTACCCTGGCTAATCGCGTGTTAAACTTCCCGCATACCCCTGTAATACACGTACCCTGGCCAATCGCGTGTTAAACTTCCCGCGTACCCCTGTAATACACGTACCCTGGCTAATCGCGTGTTACACTTCCCGCGTACCCCTGTAATACACGTACCCTGGCTAATCGCGTGTATAACTTCACGCGTACCCCTGATATGCACGTTACCCGCTTTGCGTTCCTTGTTTGGCAGCCCTGTAAACTGGTCCAGGGTTAGCGCAGCCCTTTGCGATGATTTAGCGATTTTGATGGCTTTTCCTTGCGCGAGGGCGTTCATGGGGGCGTTACTGGCGCTGCTGCAGGGTCGCTGCGATACTCTGCGCCACGGCTGGTTTGGGAGCCTAAAATCCATGAATACGCTGTGCGCGGAAATCGGTTTTAGCGCACGTGCCTGGCGCAGTCAATCGCACGCGGACACTCTGCGCCAGCCGCTTGCGACACTTTTCTGCGAAATTCTATGAATTACCCTGTATATGTCTTAGAAGTTTAGTTATCAGGTGGGGAGTAAACCAATCTCAAAATGTATCTTCTTTATGTTGAAATAATTATTTTCTTTTGTTTTGTGAGTATTTCTTTTATTGATGGTTATTTACTGATGTTCTAAGCATGTTCTGTAATTAAGTTAAGTTAATATTTATGTTGTTTAAAGTTTTGTTGTTTCTCCTGAGGGGGAAGATATGTAGAGTGATTTAGTGCTTGTAGAGCGTGCCGTCAAGTCAGTCGCTTTGTCCTTGTAATTATTCTAAGGACCGACGTTCGTGTGACGGCAGCAACAGTTGAAGGATGGTGGGAAGCAGAGTGGTCCTTCCGGCGGGCTCGCCGAAATAAACTCGCAGTAAATAAACACTCACCGTGTCTGCCAAGTTCTTACACTTGTCCAGCATTAATAAAGGTTTAAAAAAAGAAAAAGAAAAGGGCATCTTAAAACCCTCTATTGTGATGACCTTTGTACCACAGATCAATGTACCCATCTCCTCAATTGACATTTTGTCTCCCCAGCTAATTTCTAGCTCACACACGAATGATACGAAGTCCCCCATTGTGATGGTTTCCATGCCACAGGCAAATGCACCCTCTTTCCTAGTTAATAATCTGCCTTTTCAGGCAAGCACTAGCTTACATGCAAGCGTATCAAACCTCGCTACTGCTGGCAATGATCAGCCCAGTCTGGAAAATAACACTGCCAATGCCACTGAAACTCTTGACCTCATTCAGCAGACCTCGAATATTTTTGGATGGGAGAGTGATCTGAAGATACATTGCAACTCTAGAATTAATCGTTCTTACGTTCTTAATCTCTTCAATCAGATCCCTTCTCTAAGAATTTTAAATTCAGATGATATCGATTGGGTGACTGTCAATCAGTAACAACAATCGTATGATATGTCAAGTTCATTAATTATTTTGAAATTAATTTGGGAACGTAGAGCTGATCTCTCACAATTGGGTCTCCATCTGCACTTATTCAAAAACGAAGAAGATGCCATCTTGTTTGTAGAGACTCAAGTGAACCCTATTAAAGCTAGTAAAAGTAATACTCCCAATAATGACAACTCAAAATCTTCCAATGAAGACATTATCACTCAGTTCGTATCCCTGGCTGGTGCGGTCAAGAACTGGACCTGGGTAGTACCCTTACTGAAGACATTCCTGTCTATCAAACCTGCTAGCACACCAGGCATACATTTTAAATGTTGGAATTCATGTGGATAGAAAAATCGCTAAGCTTGGTCTTGTTTAACTCATATTGGTGACAGACCTACTGTTTTTTTGATTCAGGAAACCATGAAGGTCAACCAGTTTTATTTGAATGGCTACACTATTTACTCCTCACCTGCCAGTATGGGCCAGTCAGGTAGACCCTCGGGAGGTCTAGCAATTCTTATTGACAATTCTATGAAAGCTCCTTCCAAACTTATTTCATCATCTGAACAATTGTTGGCCATTGAATTGTACATACAGGGCAATGTGCATACAACCTTTTTGATAATAAGTTTGTATTGGAACCCGGTGAAGTCATCGTTGGATACAATTTTTAAACAAATAGACCCGATCCTAGAAGACGCCTTTCTTTGTAATCCACATAAGAGGTGACTTCAATCCCAGATGCATTGATTAACTTAGGGATAATCAAAAGCCAAGTTAAATGGAGAGTCTGCTTTTACCGTGAGAGGGAAAAGATGGGTGTTTTATCTACTGGACTGGGATATGCAAATAGCTGAAATTGGCACCAAATTCTCCAACTTCACGTGGCAATGTGGACTTTCTAATTCCTATATAGACTACTTTTGTGTGTTTACGAACTTAATAAACTTCTGCGATCCTATGAGTACGTACAATCCGGGTCTTAGTGATCACTTGATTATTAATTTGAATGTGAACTTGAATGAGTACAACATACACGAAATTGCTCCACCATTAACGCAGATAGAATTTGAGCATCCTTACATATCCCTTTGTTGGAGTCCAAAATTATGTCAACAGCTCACCAATGTGGTTCGGCAAAAACTCTTGCGGGAGGCAGACCTGTTCTCTACAGCGATGGACTTTACACAGGTAGAGGAGCGCACTAATATTATTATTAATGCGCAGCCCACTCAACTTGCCAAAAAACAAACACCCAGCATCTCATATAATATAGAAGTAGCTGCTCTAAAACGGAAGAAAAACAAAGATCTGAGGGGTCTAAAAGGTTTGGAAATGTATGCCTGTCAATAGATAAAAATGATTTGCAGTGTTACAAGAATAAGATTAAGCAAATCAAACATGATGCATAATATGGATAATCAAAAAATTATTAAACACTTGTGCAAGCATAATACCAAATCGATTTGGGCAATGATAAGGAATAAAACAAACCAACCCACTGCAGCAATTAATTAATCTATATCGGAGAACTGGAAAGTTCATCTTTTAAAAACGTATCAAATACCTGCTACCCACGCTGATGTTCCTTATCTGAACTTTGATATGTCAATAATGGGGCTTTGTCAGCGGTCTTTGAAGGACATTGAAGGGGCCATTTCCAAACAAAACTTTTCCAAAGCAGCAGGTCCTGATGGGATTCTGTCTTGTGTGCTTAAATCTAATCCCTACTTCTGGGCCTTCATTCTGAAGGCTACATTTGAATTCATATTTTAATCCAAGATGATTCCTGAATCCTGGATGCCTTCGATAATCATTCCGATTTGTAAAAAGGGTAATCATCTATTCCCTCCAAATATAGGCCTATCCCACTCATGGATGCTTCCTCGAAAGTATTTTCTATTGTGATCCTTAATGATTTGGAAAGGCACATTAAAGATCACAACATCCTTTCGCGATTCCAAATACGTTCTCGAAAAAAAATGGGCACGGCTCTTAATGCCACTATTCTATCTCATATTCTGGAGTTAACAAACAAGTCAGACTGTAGTCCAGTATATATGGCTTCCCTTGACATGACATCAGCTTTTGACTGCATCATTCGCAATCACCTCTGGAACATAATGGCAAAGTTTGGCATTCCTCAACATCTTATTCTCATCATTTCTATGTTACATCTCGATACCAGCTATAGGGTGAGAATTAATCAGGAGGGAGCGCTAATAGGCGCAATCCCCACATTCACAGGTGTCAAGGAAGGCTGCAACCTGGCTTCTACTCTTTTTAACCTTTTATTTGAGTGAACCGAATGATATCTGGCTACGTGAAAATATATTCCCAGTCAGATTAGGCAAACTCTGAATTCATTGGATGGGATTTGCGGATGATTTGGTCTTCTTTGATAAAACGGCCTTTGGATTGCAGAACAAATTGCATATTTGTTCTACTTACGCACATAAGTATAACTTACATTAGAATCCCTCAAAATCCAAAATTGTGATTTTTAGCGGTAGGAAAAAAAGTAGGTCTTTCAAATGGTCAATTCAAGGACCTACAATTGAACGCTCATTGCAATTACAATACCTTGGTTACAATCTCTGTGACACTTCCTCACTAGCCATGTGGAGGCACTCTCTCAATCACAAATTAAGACCTCTACTTGTACATTTTCAGTTATAGCAGCAATAGTTTATTACATTTTATAGGTAGAACCGATCCTCGTGTATGGTCTAGACATGTCTAGTAGATTTAAGCTCATTTTTAAACATACTTCAAGGTGGTATTTGGAAGCAAACCTTGGGATTAGCCATCTCACTCCCTAATCCTATTTCATGACATGAACTGGGGTTTAGCTCACTCTCTTTGAAATATGAATTCAGAATGTTGACACATTTTTCGAAAATTATTGATCCTCCTTCCAATTCATTGTACGTTGACCTTTCAGAGATGCTTGATGATACTCATCATGTCTCATTAATACTTTTCTGTGAAAAAATGCAATCTCTATTGTATAAATCAGACGTGGTTAAACAAGATCTTATTACCCATCCAGGCTTTGTTAAAAAAAAAACTTTGATAGTGATTGGGTGCGCACTGTTGATGCTTTGAGCAAATATAACTTGTACAAGGAATACACATGTTTCGTCAAAAAGAGAAGTCCACGGTGCTCTTATCTTCTCTGCTTTCTATGTGAAAAGGCTTGTGCATTATGCATCAGATTTAAACTCGACCAATTCCAAACTCATGAAAGACCAAACATTAGGGATCGAAAGGTGTCGCAAAACCTCGCCACACCTGCAGATTCTGTCTTTGCAGTAATTTCTTTGAAACTTTGAAACAGCTTGTTATTTCATGTACTCATTTTAGATCTGCTAGATTGCTTGCCATTGGGAAATACATCACTGATGAATCAAGCTTTTCAATTAATTATCTTTGGTTTAGATGTATGTGGGGAGAAAACATCTCTCTGGTTCTATCTCTAACTCGCCTCTTGAAGCTAATCAATGGTGAACTTTTGCGATTGGAGAATGCTTAGTTTTATATTCATATGATCTGCATACTCAGATGTTTACACTAGCTAAGCCCTGTTGTACTGTAAACATAGATATGTCATAAGTAGGCTTTAAAACTGTTTTAACACTATATTTTCTGTAACTATAATTGCAGGACGTTGTCTTGTAAAGCTTGGTTGTCAGACTTATTTTTAATTATGTTATCTTAGGTCTCTTGGCGTCAAAGTACTTTATGTATCTTTCTTTGAATTTGCACAGTTGTTATGGAGGAGAGTGTGACCCATATATTTTAATATTGATTTTTGAGGATACAAAATGTTAAAATCAATCACGCTAGTTTCATGTAACAATACCATGGTTTTAAATAATGTTTGTAAAGGTTTTTGTATAAACCATATGCAAATTTAAAAAAAAACTATAGTGCCAGGAGGAGCCACCCGCTCCATGAGGCAACCCCTAGAGTTAAGTGTATGAGGGATCCGTCAAAGCACCCAGTCCTCGCCTGGACAATCCAGGAGCACAGTCATTGTCAAAATCAATAAGGAAACCCCTTTCCAGTCAGGGAAATATGCTTTGAGAGAGGACTGATGCAACTTCCTTTAGTTCAGAATCCAGTCTCATTCCAGGGGGCTAAACCCCCAAGAATATCAATACTACATCCACTCTGTTTAATACATGCAGGGTAAGCGGGTGCTTTGCCAGTCCATTTAGCTCCCATTGCCGTTTTATGCACGGAAGGCGATTGAACAGAGAGTAGTGCCCATCTGGTATGCAAGTTCCACCATGGATCGTGAATCTGATCTGAGTGGAAATTCTGTGGCAGTTACGGAAAAAACACCTTGCAAGCACTCGTTCTACTCGTGAAGGTGCTGAAAGCAGCAAGATGAACTCCAACACCATATTAGCAGGCTGCCATCACAGCGCCGCCTGAACCCAACATGGTGGACCGCGTTCTCAGAACCTCCAACTACCTGGGAATGGGCGGATTCTTTTTTTAACCATATTTGTATTGAATTTTGTTATACCACACAAGGCCCCCTGGTCCCTGGATCCATAGTGAAAGCAATAATCTTTGTATATTTTATTCCCACGCTTATGTTATGCCTACTATACGCTGTCTTTGTGGGCACATGATAAGAATAATAATAATAAAATTAATAAACATGGACACCGTATAGTCATTGTGCAAGAAGGACAGTATCATTTCCCCGTTCAGTACTGAATGGGCTGATTCTGCTCATTGAAACATCCACAACACCTCAAAGCAAAATAAAGTAATGGTCATCTGCAGGGGGAGAAGGTTGAACCCTTATGGAAAAGCTTATCACAACCAAAGCCAATATTAGAACAACAAAACTGTATTTTATCCCTTTTCTCCCCTTTTGATATAAATCCCAGTCCTGTAGTCTTTCCTAATAATACTGTCAGTGCCCCAAAATTTGTGGGAACTTAATCTGGGCTTGAGGAGCTATCAATCAGGAGAAAAAATTCCACTGAGACTGCAGATGATCCAATCTCTTCCTTAGCCCCTGAACTATGCAAGGGGAGGCAACCTACTAGCTAAAATACTGACTTTTGTTGATCTTACAAACCTTGTGTTCCCCAACCTTTTGCAAAACCCAAATGTGTTCCTGTTAATAGGTCCATTCCAATTGTGTTGATACTTGATATCAATTTTCCTGCCACCTACCTTTATTCTGAACTTCAGAATATAACTGGTTTAATCACCGCAATTGGCGTCAGTGTTCTGTTTGTTCCTCCTTCCTCATGACAATACATACATTAATATACATGTTTGTGTACTATCATAAAACTTTGCATAATCCACATATTAACATTGTTAGGCTTTCTGGTTTTCAGTTGATTCCGATTAAACCCCGGAAAAACACCACTGAGAGGAAAAGTGCCTTCTCGGTTTAAACTGAAAAACACCCCCCCATCCCCTCTTCCCAGTGTGCCTTGGTGTGAGAAAGGATGGGAGGAAGTTTTGGGGATGTAAGGAATCCATGGTGGTAACAGTAAAGACAGACACAAGTGATCACAGTTCAAGCGTGTTTATTAAACTGAATATGTAGGTTGGAAAAACGCCTAATCGTAACCTAAAGCTAAAATGGGAGCAAGCTACGACCATCAAATGAAAAATAAGGCAGTCCGGGTGGCGTCTTGCCACATAAAAAAGTGTGTGGGGTAAGATTTACAAGAAAGAAAGAAAGAAGTGTTCACAAATGATAAGTCAGGATGTGTAGCCGGGTTCTCCCTTCCTCACAGCATGGGACAAGGTGGGACTTCTGAGCACAGCACACTGTCGAGCTTTCCCAGCACGAGACGACCATTCCGTTCTCAGTTATCAAGACCGTCTATGGTCAGGTCTCTTTTCTCTTAAAAGTCTCTTGCCTTCAAGGACCTGATGCAAACAAATAAACAAAAGAAGGTCTGTTCCAAATGTACATTGGGTGATGGCTTCATCCCTGGGTCCCCCTCTTCCAGGCGCAGACCCCTCAAACAGTTCTTATCCGCCTCGCTCCCGTCGGCTTCACTCTATTTTTTTTTTTTTTGCAAAGTTATTTTTCTCCTGGGCATTCGCAAATCTTAATGTCTTTTTAAACCGTTCTCCGTGGACATCCCTCTGCCGGGTTCAGTTTTATTTATTTTTTAACTTCTTTTTATTGAGTTTACAACATATAAAACAATCCCCCAAACTGTCCTACGTCCCTCCCTTACCCCTCCCGCCTGAGGCAGTCTTAAGTCAGTCCGTACTCCACATGTTTATTTCAAGTCCAAGAGTTTGAGGCGCTGCGGGCACCATACTGCCTGAAAGTCGTCTTTAGGAAGACGAAAGTCTCTCCCCAGTCTATCGTGAATTTATGCACATTACCATTCATAGCATATGTGGTCCACTCGATGGCTACTATTTCCCACACTTAGCGCAGCCAATCTTGAATTGTGGGTATATTTGGGCTCTTCCATCTTTGTGCAATTTTAGTCATTGCTGTTACAGTCAGAATCACTCTTGCCTTCTCTCTGGTTCTGGGTTCCCCTGCCGCCTCTCCTCCCTTAAGGCCCAACAAGATCTGTTCCAGTGGTCTACTTCCCCTATTCCGTAAGCCTGTTCCTGTGCCTGCTGTATTTCTAACCAGAAGGGCTCGATTTTTGGGCATCTCCACCAAATGTGCTCCGCTGTGCCCTCCTTTCCGCACCCCTTCCAGCACTCCCCTGATGTCCCCGGATAGATTCTGTGAAGACTGGCGGGCGTGTAATGCCACCCAAAGAGAATTTTGTACCAGGCCTCTTGCAACTGGGAGGCCTTTGCTAGCCTGGGAATTTACTCCCATAGTCTCCCCCACTCCTCCTTCTCCATGTTCCTTGCCAGTATCTGTGAAAAGGAATGGTACCTCAAAAAGCCTTGAGATGCAAACAGGGGCACAACCAGTACAACTCAAAGTTGTAAACATAATTCACAGACAAGTAGATTAGAGAAATTCACATTTTTAACTGGATATATTTCCAGAATTAAAATAGTGTTACTTGACACAATTAAATGTACATTGCGTAACTCAAAATTTCAAAAAATACAGAACCAATAATAATGTTTGCATCCCATTAAGCATCAATTACATCAAAAAATTCATAACCACTAATTTTGCAACAATAGTTAAACAGAGGCCGTTTAGTCCTGAATTGCCTTAATGGGCTAGAGCGATTTTGTTTTCAACGGAAAACTTATTAATATCACAATATCTAGGCGGGGAGTCACTATTTGGATAGAATCAAGGATACTCCCCCAGTCTTATACTACGCGTTTCGGGCAGAACACCCTTCTTCAGGTATTGATATCGTAGATATTCTTTCTGAAATTTTAACAGTAATGGATACATTTTAATTTTTGATTTTTACGGGTTGAATTAAGATTTAATTAATTTAATGTAAATAATAATTCGCCATGAATCTTACTAAGTAAATCAGAAGGTTCTCTTCACTAACATGTAGGGTACATTCAAACAATGTAAGAGTGTTGATCGTTCACTGCCACAATATAATTCCACTTCTAAAAATAAGAGTAGAGAAAATTGGAAAGTAAGTGGGTGTAACCATCCTATACACGATATCTCAGACACACATACTTGACGTAATTCCCCAAGAGTACTTCACGTTTGATCTGAGACGGGACAAGTCTCTCAAATCCCCAGTATCTGCTCCCATCTGTGCATGTACGGCCACTTCTGTCTAGGGGTGGCGTCGTCCAGTATCTTATACAGGTTGGAGATCAGCCCCTTGGCCCCGTCGTTTGACAGTAGAAATTTTTCAAACGGCGTTACCCCCGTGGTGGCCGCCGCCTTGTTCGCAAGGTGCAATAGCCGATGGCATAGTTGGGCATATCAAAGCCTCTCCCCTTCCCTGACTGCAAATTCCCTTTTACACTCTGTAAAGGCAAGAATCTCCTCCCCTTGAAACATATCCTGCATCTTCCTGCAACCTCTCTCCTGCCATTTTCTAAAAGCTCCCTTCTCTGACCCAGGTGTGAAGTCTCCATTGTTGAAGACGGCGATAAGGTGGCCGGGAAGGATGTGATGCCCCGCGTTTTCACTAGTCTATTCCAGGTATCTGCCACCAATTTCGTGATGGTGCTCTCGTACATGTGTTTCTGTCTGTGCTGTTTTGGCAGCCAAAGTACCTCCCTCAGGTTGTGTTTTGTCACTGCCCTGTCCATCCCGACCCACTGTTTCTCCTCCCACTCGTGGAGCCATTCCCTGATCACCCTTAGCTGGGTTGCTTCATAGTACTGCCGGAAGTTGGGGAGGGCTAGCCCCCTGCCCTCTCTCCTGGGGGCCATTAGTATGTGCCTGTTGATCCTTTCTCTCCTGCCTTCCCATATAAACTCGTTTGTTATGGTCTGTAGTTCCCTGAAGAATCTTGCCGAGACTGCCTGTGGGATTGCCTGAAATAGGTATAACATGCGGGATAGTGTGGCCATCTTAACTGCTGCCAGCCTCCCCATCCATGAGATTCGAAGGTTCCGCCATTTGTGGAGGTCCTTCTTTACTCCCTTCAATAGGGCTCCTGTTGAGCCGTCCCATTCTATGGACTCTGTCTAGTTCCACTGTGTCCGGGCTCGCTTCTCCTAGTAGCTCGGCGAAAAGGTCCTGTTGCCCCTTTCAGCTCTCTGTCTGCAACCGTTTCTGATAACAATTTCAGTCTAATGTTGACCCTCCTGGATCTGTTTTCCATGTCCTCCATCCTAAACTCCAGGTTTCGCGTTGCTGTGTCCAATCTTTCTATCGCCTCCCTGTTTGCCATTGTCTCTCTATCAACCTCCTGAAGGCCCTTCTCCAGGAGGTCAGTCCTCTCCCCCAGCTGCCCCACTTCCTGTTTCATTTAGGCTAATATCCAATCTTAGCTGGATTTGGTCCTGGAAAGTCCTTGCCAGATTGGCCTGCAGGGAGAGCATTTCTCCGTGGAGGTCCTGGCGTAATATTGGGGCGGTTGGGTCCGCGTCCTCTAGGATGTTACGATCTGCCAGCCCTTCGTGGGAGTCCGTTTGTGCTTCGTTGGCTTCTCTGGGCTGCCACATTGTTGTGAGTGTTCCGGGGGTGTCCCCCCTGAGACAGCCCTCCTTTGTTCGATCTGCTTTTGTTTTTGGTTGCCATGGCTGGGCGACCTTGGTGGGGTGTGTCTCTGCTCTGCCCTGTCTCTGGGGCTTGACTCCTATCCCCTTTGAGCTAGTGGGGCTCCCCTTTGAGGGCTGGGGCCCTACTGCTACTTGCTTCGGCTGGGCCTGGGTTGGTCCGTAGGGCTTTTATAGCTCTTGTGCCCCTTTTCCTGTGTGCTAGGGGTCCCTCTTGGCCTGCCCCTTTGTTTCGGCTCTTCTTCTCTTGGATGCTGTTTCGGTCCTTGGCTCATGCAAGGGGCGGTTTGCGGTTTCCTGCTTTTCCGGTTCCCTCCTCCACCTCTCACCCCCGCAGGCCTTTCTCCCCAGCCTTCTTTTCTGCTCCTTGTTGCACTTCTTTGCATTAGGGGGGGGCTGCTTCTCCCTTAGGAATCCGTGTCCATGCGGCGGCTGTGGTGACTTTCCCCACTCCCAATTCCTTATTGCCTCTCTGTGTGTTGGGAGAGGTCTGCTTGCGCTCTCCCCTCGGGGTCCTTTCAATCCTCACCTACCAGGTGTCCCCCCTCTGCTTCTTTGTGGCGTGGCCCCCTCCATCTGAGTTCGGGGGTACTGTCCCTGAGGGTCGGGGGGGTCGCCCCCGTATCTTTCCCAATGTCTTTCATGGGACTTCGTGAGGTCCTAGAGGGGCGCTGCTCCCCCTCTGTGCCCCCCCCCTTGGCGATGCTTGAGGTTGTGTTTGGAAGAGGGGGAGGGAGGTCTACCTGCTATTTCGACCTCTGGGGCTTCTCACCTCCCTTCTGCTGCTTGGGCCTCCATGTGGTCTCCAATACCGTCCTCGCCCGGCGGCCCCTCTCACCTCTTTCGCTGCTACACAGCCTGTGCCTGGCTTCTGATGCCGTCCTTTCCCACCTGGGAACTCTCACCTCCTCCTCGGTAGTGCTGTCCCTGCGTGGCCTCTGACAAGTGTTTGAGTTGCTCCGGGCGTGATTCTTTGCCTCACTGCCGGTCCCCCTGTTTTCAGGGCCACTGTCTCTTCTGTTGGGCTGCTCCTCTCGCTATGTGGGCTGGCCAGTGGTCCGCTCCCCCTCACCATTCCGGTCTCCCGTCTCCGTGGCCTCGTTGAGGCACTGCTGCTACTTTTTTTGTGGGCCACCACTCTCCTTTTCCCAGCCCACGGCCTATAGTGCGGCCCCCCCACCATCCCAGCTCTCTGGCCAGCTTCCCTCCGTCCCTTGCCGCCACTGGTGGGCGCCCTCTGCACTCTCCATTAGATCTGCTGCATAGCCGGGTGTTCCCGCTCCAAGCTTAATGTTTCTCCTCTCGGTGTGCGGGATGGCCGGTGGGTCGCTTCCCACCTCTAATCTGGTCACTTTGGTTCCATGACCGCCGTGGGGGTACTGCTGCCTCGTTCTTACTGATGGTGCTTACTTTCACCCGCGGCCCCACCAATCTCCTTTGCTGACCCTGTGACCTGTGGTGCCGCTCGCCGGCTTCCCTCCTTCTCTCTGTCTGCTAGTGTTTCTCTTTCTCTGCAGCGCCTGTGCAGCTTTCATGGGGTGGTGGGTCCGCGTTCCAATGCTGGGGGGCTCGGGAGCGCCGTCGACACGTCTACCTTGTGTCGGCCCCCATCTTGATGTGCCGGGTTCACTTTTGTCAACACACTGTTCTTGGGACTTTAGACTTCGCCCATCTTTATTTGCATCCCTCCCTCAGGTTCACAATTCCTTTCTCTTGCTGTGCGATTTGCGTTTCTTAAGGGTTCTTCAGTCAAAGACTTTCGACTAAATAGGGATTTTTGCTAGACCCCTGTATGACCACTTTGACCTTTCCTGGTGGCTCTCCTACGGCCTTCTGGTATCAGTAGTTTCCTTCAAACATAGGATCGATCACAGTGTCTCGAGTGAGTACCCACGTGGTGCCAGACCCCTATGTAGCTGGTCTTCCCTACACAGTTTATAGTTCTTTGAACTTACCTTAATGTGCCACTCTGCGACTTTCATTCAACACAGTTCGGTTTCTTTATCGGCTCTCCCCTTGACTCACCGACTGTGATGAACCACTTGGGTTTCTTCGTATCGGGAGTCAAGGCCGGTACCACAGTAGCAGGTGTCTCCCTCTGTCCTGCTAATCATCTTAGGCACATTTCGTGTACCGTTGACATCTGCTGCAACACACTTGGCTCGCGGTCTTACGATTCCTTCTGTGGAGGTTTCACGGGCCTGGCTTGGAAAGGGCAAAGTAGCTTCTCTCCTTATCGCCCCATTGGTTTGCGCTGTCTTTCTCCTCCTCTTGAACTGCTGTGCTGAGATAGCTTTTTCGTCATTGCGGTCTGCCTTCCTCGTCCTGTGCTCTTGTGCTCCACCTTTTATTCCTGTTGGGAAGGGAAAGGGCCGTCAGGTGTGTGATTATGGCCAATTGCCTGACTTTGCATGACCCTTGTATTGGGACATGTCAGGTAAACGTCTCTGGTGTTAGTCCGTTGTCTTTCGTTCAAAAGTGTTTGTGCCGGAAAAGGGGGAGGGGGCAGTGTTTTGGAATATCCTATGTGGTTGTTCCTACGCTGAGATCATCAAACTATAAAAAGACAAAAATCAAATAAGTCCCCTGGCCTATACGTCATTCCGTCAGGCCTATATAAGTAAAATGTTGATTTATGCCCCCCCATCATTTTTAATCTTTTTAGGGTCATTGCACAGAGCAATGTAATCACGAATCTTGGCACTGTGGGATGATAGTACCTATTTAGAAAAAAGGGGATACATTCCACCCAAATCCTTACAGCCCAAGCTCACTCCTGGATGACTCCTCAAAGTTCTTGCGGAGGGAGCATGATATGACAACATCTCGTGGAGTGGGTGAGGGGATGGGGACACAACTTGGGCTCAGCAAAGGTTTAGGTACAATAAACCAGTCACTGAGCTTTGTTGCTGCCCTCCAAGTATGACAATAGAAGAAGGCACTGTCTATCATATGTGGACGATTCTTTTAGACATGGACATTGCAGAAGGTTTGTTGGACACAGATACAAAATGTGTGGTGAGATAGAACTTGCAACGCTGCCCTCAAGCTAGGTCTGTACTTTAAACCATAAAATAAAAAAACAGCTGCTTTTGGGACACCGGGGATTGACGGGGACGCGTTCTAGCCCCTATTGTATTTACTCTATATATACCAATACACTGTAACCAATTTTGGAGCAAGCAACTACAAATGTCCCGTGGTCGGGGTACAAGACGGCTCCCTTTACTGGCTTCTGCCGATGATGTTGCCCTCCTAATATGGACACCAAAGGCTCTACAGAAACTCTTAGAGGCCTATACAGGCTTTGTCTTACAGGAAGTTAAATATAAACGTTACCGGTTAATCGGTCATAATGGGCAAAGCGCGCAAACTGTTCAGTGTATTTTTGGTGAATTGGTCACCCTTGGAGAGAGAGAGAGGGTATATTCTCCCTGTGTGCTGGTTGTAGACCAAATTTTGGGAAGCAAGCAATCAAGATGAACCGGGATCTTTTGTTTCTCAAAATATGTAAGAATCAAGCCTGGTGCAACAATGGTTAAAGTTTATAATGCTAAAGCACATGCCACTGGGCTATCTGGAGCTGAGAACTGGGGGCAGAGTCTGCTGATAAATTTCACCAAATAGAAAATGCATTCTGTTGAAATGTATTGACTCTCCTGCGGAGTGCACCATCTTGCTCTGCCCACTCAGAGGTTGGTTTGAACTATATCGAGGATCAGTGCGCTATAGCTCTCGCACTGGTGTGGCTGGCCACTTTGGCAACCCAAAAGCAGTTCTATCAAGTTAAATAATTACAGAAACAATGGCACACTTTTTCACCAACAAAATCAGGTAGATCACCCATGTAAAAATAATCTTGCCTTAAATAAATGCAAGTCACTGGTTTGACCATGCCCACCCGATGTACAGATCCAGTAAGGGGACGACAAAGGCAATGTTAATAAATTTACAGCTAGACGAGAAAACATGGAGCTTCAGGAATGTTCTAACAGAGTATTTGATGTAGCATCCCCAGGGATGCTAGAGCCATATCTTGAATGGTGTTTATTTACTGACCAATGTTTCAACTTAGTACGCCTAAGTTTTAATCTCCTTCCTTTGATCATGATGGCAGGAAAGTAGCTGTGGTTTGGGATTGTGCTTTCTCTCCGTTTTTACCCGGCCTTTACTGCCGTCCGTAAGAAAACATTAATGCATTACGCAGTATTCTTTCTCAAGGCTGAATGTAACCATTCTGAAAAATTGCAGATGTGCATACATATGTGTAAGAGAGAGCCAAGGATTGATTTTTCATATGTTTTTTAAGGTTCTGTTAATAGAATGTTTTATTTGTATTTATCTTTTACATTTTTTCATGGAATTGTATCATTTAATGCATTAGTAGGTTTATATGTGTACGAATGGCATGGTTCTAAGCCAGGGATTGATGTAGGGATTTTATAAATGTTTTACTTGTCTTATAATGGTTTTATTTCCAATCTAAATAGGATCTACGTGAAATGACCGAATCCAAAAGTCTGGTTTCTTTTTTATTTCCCATTTGTTCGCATTTATATATGTGGGGGGAGACCCCACAAAGCCCTCCCACCTTACCCCTATACATTATTATTAACTTAACCCCCCCCCCACATATATATATTTTAAAAAATAGGGGTCAGACTTTTGGCTTCTGACTTTTTGCCCTCTGTAATTTCGTACAATACCAAATAAACTATTTTGATTTGATTTAACACCATTTTGATTTTTTGTTTATTGGATAACCTTTGTGACGAATCAAGGGAATTCGGCCCTTCTCCCCAAGGGGGAGCCCCCGTGTCAGGCTAGGGAGGTGAGCCTGCTCCGCAATACCCTCCCTAGGGGTAGAGGCAAGTGGGACCTCACTGGGAGAGACTCCCCCTTTTGGACAAGGACTCCCGTTCCCATGAGGAAAACCCTAAGGCTGGATACATTGTAGCCATCATGGGATGCTCAAAAGGACCAGAAGATATAAAGTATCCAGACTAGGACGAAGAAGCACCTAACCAATGCTGTTATGTTATGGGAAACAAGCATATCCCTTTAAATATAAGTGACCAGTTTACTGAGACAAGGAGGTTGATCAAGGAGTCCTCTGTGAGAAACCAGCGAGAAGTAGAGAGAGAGGGGCACATACATATGCTTGGGGAACATCTACATTCCCCTACTACATCATACCTTGGGAAGATGGGAAACCAGAAACCTGCAAGTTTCAAACTTGCCAGAGAAGCAGTGTTGGATGCCCAAAACATTGCAAAGTCGAATGGAGAGAAACCATTCAGGTAGTGCAGAGCGGTAGTGGCGAGACCACAAATAAGCAACCGTGGTCGAGACAAACTATCGTTGAGACTGCAAGCAAAAGCAGATCCATAGACGTCTGGTCACACCGTGAAAGATCAGGACACTAAGAAGATGCCAATGAAGGCGTGGAGATAAACGCAGGTGAAATGAAGCAAGCAGCAGCCTCTGAACCGAGGAGAGGTGCCTGACCGACAAAGCTCCAGAGTACATCCCTGTCAGGAACAAGGGTAACAGGGAAGGACTGGAGGCAACCATGGAGTCGTATACTGCATGCACAATTCGTCCCTGTGATGAATATGAAGCACAGTGTATTTCGAAACGAATGAACTTCAGTTGTGTTAATATAAGAAAATGAACCATTGAAGGGCTAAATAATCCTAAAGAAAAGCAATGGGATGAAATACCCTTGGAAAAGGGGAAAGTAACCAATAACTGTATAAAAGAAGAGTATTAAGAGAAAGAAAGAACCAAGTGTGAACTAGAGTCTGAGGGAGAGAGACATTGGAAATATATAAGAGAAGTAGCTCAACTGAGTGGGACATATAACTGTCCTGGAGGGACAATATGCCAGAACAAGAATATTTTAACAAGATATTCTAACAGCAACGAATCCTATGTGAAAATCCCAAAAGGGATCCGCCAAAAGGAAGGAAGATTGGTAAATGTAGTTGATGAACTAAAGAGACTGATTCACGAAGTCACAAGAGACTATTGCGAATCAAATATGATATGGTATGGCATTTATAACACGCCTATACATATAAGTGTTTCAAGGCACGACGAGGCAAGGGAGGGGGAACAGGGGGAAGACAGAGACAACCATCTTACTAGTCCAGGTGACATAGAGATTGCGCAAGTGCAGGGGATGCGGAAGGGGAAATGTGTGAGGGGGAAAAGGGGAGGGGGCAGAGCAGTACATGGGATCAACAGTAAAATAAATAAAATAAATGAATAAAAAGTGCAGCCAGCTGGTGGCAAGTGAAAGGGTAAGTGCAAACATCAAGTGTCAAGTGCTGGTAGGGGACTGTAGGGATACAGAAACTGCCCCCGAGTGCAATTGATGCCAGGAGGGCAGTGCAAGTGTGCAACTGGCAGGGAGGGGACCTGGGCCCGAGATCAGAGGGTAGCCAGGTGACCAGTACAGTTTCAGTTTCAGCCAGGGGTTCAGCAGGGGAGAGGAAGAGAGAAAGCAGAAGCAAAGAGGAAGGTCTTGAGGTGCTTCCGGAGATGGTTATCCTCAAGTTTCAGAGAGGCAGGGAGGCTGTTCCAGAGGGAGGCCCCAGCCGAAGAAAGAGATCTACCACCAACTCGTTGCTTGGAGACGTGACTGACCCTGAGGGAGTTGGCGGCGGATGAGAAAAGGGCTTGAAGGAAGATATTTACGCAGAGAGAGTTGAAGGTATTGAGGCCCCATGCCCCAGAAGGCCTTGTGGAAAATGCAGAAGGTTTTGAACTTTATCCTCGCAGCCACTGGGAGCCAGTGCAGATATTTCAGTCCTGGAGAGATACTTTCCCTGGGCTTGAGGCCAAGGACGAGTCTCGCAGTCCTGTTTTGGATGAGTTGCAGAGGGCGTAGAATAGATGCAGGCAGATTTAGAAAGAGGCTGTTGCAGTAGTTGAGCCTAGAGAGAACCAGAGCTCTGGAGACAGTAAGCTTCTGGGCGAAGGAGAGGAAAGGAAGAATACCTCTGAGGAGGTGCATTTGGTAGTCTGACTTCTTAGAGACGTCAGAGATGTGAGGAGAGAAGGAGAGGTGTGTAGTCGAAGATGACCCTGAGGGTTTTAGCCTCACAGGTGGGAGCAGCAAGAGGGGTAAGAGAGGCCAGCTAGAGAGTGACAGGAAAGGAGGGAGCAGGTGTGCCGATGAGGAGAATCTGGGCCTCATTACAAGTGCTCCGATCCGGAATTAACGCTGCCGGTATAACCATACCGGCACCGTTTCCGCGTCCACCTAATCATGACCTGCTAACCCGGAAATAGCACCACCTCAACCGCCACCGCGGAGTTAAAGCTCTCGTAAACTCCGCCTGCACGGAAACCCCTCCGTTGCCGGCAATACGAAACACTGCGAGCATCACAACTAGCGCAGACATGGAAACACCGACAACAAAATGGCGGTAAAACCGTGATCACGGTGGCGGTACCGCCGCCACAGCGAACATGATGTTAAACTGTGCCTGGTGTCCTGAATCAGGCCACAGGTGCACCAAATCAGCCCAGCTGGACCCAGCAGGCCACTGGGAGCGTACAAAAGGGCCACATCCAGCCCAACTCAAAACAGAACCATGCAGGCAGCAGCTCTAGTAGCATTGGGACTGGGCCTACTCAACCAACAGGCAGCACTGCACATGATGGCAGTAATGTTGCAGAGGAGGAGGAAGAGGAGGAGGCGTAGGAGGCGCAGGCGGCAACCAGCTAACCCTGTACCAATGGCAAACCCCATTGTCCAGCCGGCAGCACCCCGCAGGCAGCCTGCAATACCACGCATCAGGGCCTCACCCTGGAACCTCACCCCAGGACAGATCCACACATTATACCGGCTGGCCCGTCCAACAATCCTGTACATCACTGGCCTGATAGAGGATGACATCAGCAGCCACATAGACACCCCTACCGCCATCCCCCCCTCCTGAAGGTCGTGTCTGTACTGCACTTTCTTGGCACCGGTACCTATCAACACACAGTCTGTGAGATGCACGGGTTATCACAACCCTGTTTCTCAATAATCCTGGTTCAGGTACTGGATGCCCTGTTGCGCCATGTGTCTGAACAGATTGCCCTACCCCGTACCCTCCCCCAGGTGATTGCCACCAAGTTGGCCTTCCATGCCATAGCAGGCACGCTAAATAGCATAGGTGCATCTACTGCACCCACATTGAGCTGACAGTACCACGTGCAATTGAAATGGTGTTCCGCAATAGGAAACAGTACCACTCACTGAATGTACAGATGGTATGTGATGCGACGCAAGTGATTTCACATTGCTGCGCACGTTTCCCGGGCTCAACCCATGACTCAATGGTACTGCGGAATTCAACATTGCCACGGTACATGGAACGCTATGCTGGACAAAGCACATGGCTATTGGGTGAGTACAGCTGCCAATGCTCCGGACCTGTGTAAGTGGGGTGTGTGTGTGTGACCAGGGCAATGAGCTACGTGAGTGGGCTGCTGCGACTGCACATGCATCACCCCCCACCCATCCACTGAATAGGCAGCAGAACCCAAACTTCACAAAGCAACACATGACAGGTAGCCACAGTGTGGCCGTACACACCCTGCCACCTGACACACACAACCTGAACTCCCGCTGGCACACACACCTGGAGCCACAGCAACCCCCTCCCCATAATATGCAACAGAGCACTCGCAATGCACATGATGGCTGTACATGAGACGTCCTGCATCTACTATATCATCACTGTGGAGTGACCCTGCCATGTGTGCACATCACTGCACAATGCCATACTCACAAGCCACATGCACACCAATGCATTGGTCAATGTCCAGCTGCCAACCCCCACTATGATGGCCATAGAAGATTAACACCCATCAGTGAAAACACTGCATGACACATACGCATGAATGAATAATGACACAAGATTACACTGCATCTGATGAAGACATGATACTACCAACACTGACATATCTCCCACATCTACATCCCATGTCGGAGATGCCGGATATGCACTCACGCCATGGCTGATGACGCCTGTACGGAGGCCAAGGAACAGGCATGAGGATGCGTACAACAGGGCACATGTCCGCACACGATGCATGATTGAGAGGACATTTGGACTACTGAAGGCCCGGTTCCGCTGTTTAAGCAGATCTGGCGGATCACTGCTGTACAGCCCAGTGAAGACGGGTAAAATTACGCTCATTTGTGCCATGCTGCACAATCTGTGCCTGCGCAGGAACATTCCAATGCCCCCAGACGGAGATGATGAAGATGGGGATGGGGATGGGATGGCACAACCACCTCCTGGGGGTCCACTAGATGGACAACGAGCACGGGATGCACTGATTCGCATTTACTTTTGAGAGACAGCACATCCACAGCATTTCAGGGATATGGTGATGCCACTAAATGAATAAAGGGTATTTCCGTGACCAAATTCTAATTGTCCCTAAGGGTCGGCCATGTGTTTTCAGGCATGGATCTGTCGATCGTAGAAAAATGTCCTATGGACCTCACCCGACTTCTCGTCCACTAAACAAACGATAAATCAGGCTGCTGTGCACCGACATTATGTGATAATCCTATCACTTGCCCCATCGCCCTTGCTGACCTGCTTTTGCGGCACTAAATCCTATCCCCGTCCCTGAGCCTGACATCAACAAAGCATTCATATTCCCCGCCTCGCTCCGTGACGTTACTGAGCTGCGTAGCCAAACGCGCCCAGTCGACTTCTACGCGACTTCACACAGAACGCGTGAAACAACACAGATCATTTCACAACACAGCGCGCCACAATTCGGAATATGAAACTGTGGTTCAAAAGCAAACAGCAAGATTGTACAATTGGTGAAGTACATTTATTTGATGTCAAATGTTTAGAGAATATTCAGCGATTCGCATTTGTCTTTGCTCTCGATCCGCAAAAGTTCATCTTGAGTCACGCGCTGTTCCTTTGCGGTACACAGGGTGTTGGTTTACGATAAAAGAAGCACTATGGTCGCACTGATAATCGCAAGGCTGTTCCAACAACGAGGCACTACACCACCGTAACGGTTGGTATGTTGCTTCTAGCCGCTAGTACCGCGTAAGGGCATATTGGTCCTTGCCGATCGTCCCATAAAATGGTCAGGGTGGTGAAGTTGTTGACATGGAGCTGCAACTGGCAGCTGAAGAACCCATCGGCCGGGGTCTGGAAATGATGGCATTGGCAGTAGGGAAGGATGTACCTGTATTAAAAACATAAATTAGTCTCTCCAGCCGATCTTCATTAAAATTATTCATTTTATTTATTGGGCCTGAAACTATTTGCTAGCGAGGATAGTGCAATGGAGTATGTTACGTTATTCCCACTAACCCACCCCCTCTCCTCCACCTTTTTCAGAGCCGCCTGAGCGCCAGGGGACCACTTCGGCGTTGATAGTGCACGGTACAAAATGCCACATTGAACGAACAAGTACAACTTAACTGGGCTTTAACGCTACGCTATTGTTAATATATTCCGGTATAAAATCATCTAAAGGGTTACTTACATTAGATTTGCATTTTCCATTGTCTAGGCGTAATGTAGTCCCTAAATACCACTCTGTCTGTGCCAACGATCTTTCTTATAGTGAACAAACATGAAAATCGGTCTCGTTTCTGAAATTTCTTCCTTATCATCTCTTACGTTATTGCACCCCTCCTTCAAAAGAAGTCTTTAGGCACGGTGCCTGTCTGTCAAGGTCAAAAAACAATAGAACCTTATACTGCGAGTCGTGAGCCACTCCGGCCCGCGAGCAATAAATCGAAGCAGCTGACCTTCACTGTGAACGTGCATATATTCTTACTTTGCAACATTCTGTGTAAAGCCATCCCTGAGAACTTGAATTTTACACTCCATCTTTGTATATTGTCTGCGTGCTTTGCAGCCCTAGAGAACCATAAATATGGAGATAATTGTCTATTTATATAAAAGTGAGATTTATCATTTGTTTGGTGGACGAAAGGTCGGGTAAGGTCCATAGCAAATTATACTACGATCGACCGATTAATGTTTAAAAACACATGGCCGACCCGTAGAGACAATAAAAATTTAGGACCGGAAATACCCTTTAATTGTACTGCATATGAAATGACAGATGTCCACTCATTATGGTACTTTTCAAAGGTGTTGTATTTTCAATAAACCAGGTAAGAAAGTGCATTGGGACCCGTGCCCACCCACCACCCAAACGTACACACCCCCAACCAGGCCCCAAACAACTAACCCCCTAATGGACCTCCCCCACCACCCAAACTTACCCACCCCCCTACACCTATGGTGTCCCCAAATGTCATGTTGACTGGCATCCCCACATGCCACTATTTGCAGGGGCGCCTATGCGGTGCCGTGTCCTTGCTGGGCGGCTCCAGTCAGCTGACTAGAATGCCTCCGTGTCCTGGCAGTGGCAGAGCTGGAAGGGTGGTGCTGGCTGAGGTGACTGTCGGTGTGACTGTGGGCAAGCGCCTTTGAAACGCCTGCTGGGCTACCAACATTGACTGAGCAATGCTGGATTGCACACTGTTCCCTTCCCTGACATGGCGTGCCAGGGTGACAATGGTGGCCGCAAATCGTCCAATCGACCTGGAGAGCCGCCGCACCGACGTAGCATTGCTCTCACGCTGCAGCCTGGCCTCCTCCCGCTGATACACGGCCTCCTCACATTGCAGCCTGGCCTCCTCCAGCTGACTTTCCACCAGCTGCGTCAGGGTGGCCTGTTGTTGCTCAAAGTGCTGCAAGCGTGTACTGAGCTCAGCCATGGAGGGAGTTGGGGAGCGCATGGGGCTGTGCAGTTCTTGGGGGCTGAACTGTAGGCCATGGATGGGTGACGCCTCATCCATGTTGTCCCCCTCACCCTGTTGTGTACTGCTTCGGCCTTCATGGCCGGGGCACTTCCATCACTTGATGCAGCCTCCTCAGCTGTGCAGATGGGCTGCGAATCATCATCATCCGGGGCTAGGGTGGGTGCCTGCATGGGGATGGTGGCGTATGCTGGTGTGCCTGATGTAGCCGGTGTGCCTGATGTAGCCGGTGTGCCTGATGCAGCCGGTGCTTGTGTGCTGGAGCAGCTAGCATCATCCTCCTGGGCAGAAGTGCTGAGTTGGGCGCGTGCAGGTGGCTGCTGCGTTGCCTCTTGGCCGTCGCTGTCACTTGTCTCGACTGTGGGGATACAGAGGGCATGCTGTTAGTTGTGTGATGTTACTAGATGTGTCCATCACATGCATCCAACATGATAATCCATGACCACTTGCATGTACACACTTGTGACTATTGATGCACTCAGGTGTGTGTGTGTCTGCTTCCAGTCAGGCGCGCACTGTGTGCATTTCCAGGGTTCATGCTTTGGGGATGTGTTACTTGTCATCTGGCCAGTCAGTTGGTCCATTGGGCCACTCCTGCCCTGTTGGGGTGGGGGGCATTGTGAGTGGGTCCATTGGGTCACTTCTGCCCTGTTGGGGGGGGCATTGTGAGTGGGTCCATTGGGTCACTCCTGCCCTGTTGGGGGGGCGGGGGCATTGTGAGTGGGTCCATTGGGTCACTCCTGCCCTGTTGGGGGGGGCATTGCGAGTGGGTCCATTGGCTCACTCCTGCCCTGTTTGGGGGGGGGGGGCATTGTGAGTGGGTCCATTGGGTCACTCCTGCCCTGTTGGGCGGGGGGGCATTGTGAGTGGGTCCATAGGGTCACTCCCATTCACACTTAGGGCTTTGTACTATGTGCACTTACCAGCATCTGCAGGTGGGCTCACTCCTGCCTCTGCCTCTCCTATGCCGTGGATGCCTTCGAGGTGCATGACACTGCTGCAGTGCTCCTCCCACGGTTGCAACTTGAGAGGGGATGCAGGGCCTCTACCAGTGCCAGTGCTGTGTTGGCGGTGTGCAGTCATGAGGTTGCTCACCCGGAGCCTGAGGTCATCCCACCTCTTATGGCAGTCCTTCACAGAGCGTGTGGTCACACCGACCGCTGTGCACTTGCGTGCTGCCTCCGCCCACACCTCCTTGCGCCGTTGCTGAGTAGCGCGCCGCTGGTCTGCACTAAAGAGCATTTCCGCATGCTCAACAATGTGGTCCACCAGAACTGTGAGCTGTCTGCGTGCTGGTATCCTGGATGCCATTCGATGAGTTGTCAGTCTCAGGGAGGTAATCTGACCTGTGGTCTCTGAGGATGGCAGTGGATTGTGCTTTATATAATGGCCGCCTCTCTGTTTCCGTTTTTTTCCCGCGGTCATGGTGTTTCTGCTTCCGGTGTTGGTGTTTCCGCTTCTGGTGTTTCCGTGTCGGCGGGGGCGGACACGGGTTTAGCACCGTTTTCTGTAGTGTAAAGTCCATGTGCGTGGGTGTTTACATGACGGCAGTGACTCTGTTTCCGCCTCGGTGTGTTGCGCGCGACCCAAGTGCCGTAATCGGCCCTTCTTTCCGCAACCTTGCGGTCGCGGAAGAGGAGTAACCGTCGTCGCGGAATCACCGGATTCCGGCACGGCCGACTCGGAATGAGACCCTCCGTCTTACTGGCATTAAGGCAGAGATCATTGGCGGCACACCACTCCTGTATAGCAGACAGTCAGAAATGAGAGAAGAAGAGGTGGCAGAAGGGAGCCTGAAAATTAGCAGAGTGTCATCCGCATAGCACTGAAAGTAAGGGCAGAGAGCGGCAATGCAGTGGCCAAGAAGTGCCAGGTATTGGTTGAACAGCCAGGGAGAGAGGTTACACCCCTGGGGAACAACACAGGTAGAGAGAGAGGGAGATAGAGGAGAGGAAGGACCCAAGTTGGACCTGGGTGGGTCGATCGTAGAGGAAAGAGGTAAGCCAAGCCAGGGCCTCATCAGTGATACACAGGTTATCACGGAGACGGTTGAGTAGGATGGCATGGTTGACTTGTGTCAAAGGCAGAAGAGAGATCAAGTAAGATGAGGACACGGGGTATTGGAATCAAGGTTGGAGAGCACGTCTTCACAGATGTTCAGGAGAGCGGTTTCCGTGCTTCTGGCAGCTCTGAAGCCAGACTGATGGTCATGGAGACAACCAACAGATTCAGTGTGAAGATTAAGCTGGGAGATGGCCAGCTTTTCCAGGGGTTTGCCCAGGAAAGGAGTGATGGATATCTGGCGATAATTAACCGGGCAGGAGGGGTCGGCTGAGGGTTTCTTAAGAAAAGGGTGCACAATGGAGTGCTTCAGGGGGGAAGGGAAGACTCCAGTGGCGAAGGAGTGGTTGCAGAAGTCAGCCAGGGTGTCCATGTTGTCCTTGATGATTTTGGAGGAACAGGGGAGAACCTTTTTTGACGAGACTTTCATAGATCAGACTTTTCTAGGAACCTCGTCTTGAGAAAACAGGGGAAAGGCAGAGAAGGAGGGAGGAGAGGTGGCCAAAAGAGGGGCCATAGGAAGAGCAGGGAGGAGGGGGAGAGGAAGAGAGAGAGGACAGGATGTCTTGAGTTTTAGAGAAGAAATGAGAAGCCAGGGCCGTGCAGAGGGCCTGGGAGGGGACAGAGGAGGTAGAGACTGCAGCCAGCAGGATTGGCCATCTCCTTGCAGATTGTAAAGAGTTCGGCCGAGTTGTTGGATGCCGCAGAGACGCAGGCTTGTATGTGGGCTCTCTTCTTGGTGCGGACAGAGAGACGGTATTGCATTTGGAGCAGGCGGCAGGCCAGTTTGTCAGAGGATGTGCCGGAAGCACGCCATTTCCTCTCAGCCACCCATCACTTAATATGATATGATATGATATGGCATTTGTAACGCGCCTATACACAAGTGTTTCAAGGCGCGACGAGGCAGGGAGGAGGGAACAAAGGGAAGACAGACAACGATCCTACTATTCAGACCGCGCAAGTGCAGGGGTAGGGGAAAGGGAAAAATGCAAGGGGAAGGGGGAGGGGGGAGTGCAATACAAATAGTAGAATAGAAATAAAATAATAAATAAATAGGGCCAGCTGGTGGAAAGTGCAAGGTAAGTGCAGACAAGTGCTGGGGAGGGGGTGGGGGGGCTGCAGTGATACAGAGACAGTCCCGCAGTGCAGGGGTTGCCAGGGAGGCAGTGCAAGTGAAGAGTGACTGTGTCCAGGACCTAGGTCGGTGAGAGTGGCCCAGTTGCAGGATCAGTGCAGTTTTGGTGAAGAATTTAGCAGGGGAGAGGGAGAGAGAAAGCAGAAGCGAAGAGGAAGGTTTTGAGGTGCTTCCGGAACCGGAGATGGTTCTCCTCAAGTTTCAGGGAGGCAGGAAGGCTGTTCCAGAGGGAGGCACCTGCCGCGGAGAGAGATCTACCCCCAGCTCGTTGCTTCGAGAAGCGGCTGACCCTGAGGGAGTTGGAGACGGATGAGCGTAGGACTCGGGAAGGAAGATATTTAGGAAGAGAGAGTTGAAGGTATTTAGGCCCCAGGCCCCAGAAGGCCTTGTGGACAATGCAGAGGGTTTTGAACTTAATCCTCACAGCCACTGGGAGCCAGTGTAGAGATTTCAGTCCTGGAGAGGTACGGTCCCTGGGCTTGAGGCCAAGGACAAGTCTCGCAGTTCTGTTCTGGATGAGTTGCAGAGGGCGGAGAGTGGAGGCAGGCAGATTAAGATAGAGGCTGTTACAGTAATCCAGCTTCGAGAGAACCAGGGCTCGGGAGACAGTGAGCTTCTGGGGGAAGGAGAGGAAGGGAAGAATACCTCTGAGGAGGTGCAGCTGGTAATGTGACTTCTTAGAGACGTTAGATATATGAGGCGAGAAGGAGAGTGTGGAGTCGAAGATGACCCCGAGGTTTTTTGCCTTGCAGGTAGGAGCAGGAAGAGGGCCAAGAGAGGCCGGCCAGAGAGCTGCAGGGAAGGAGGGAGTGGGTGTGCCGATGAGTAGGATCTCAGTCTTACTAGCATTAAGGCAGAGGTCATTGGCAGCACACCAATCCTGGATAGCAGACAGACAGTCAGAGATGAGGGAGGGAGAGGAGGAGGCCGAGGGTAGCCTGAAAATGAGCTGGGTATCATCCGCATAGCACTGAAAGTTGGGGCAGAGGGCGGCGATGCGGTGGGCAAGGAGTGCCAGATACTGGTTGAACAGCCAGGGAGAGAGATTAGATCCCTGGGGAACGCCACAGGTGGAGAAAAAGATGTCAGAGAGGAAGGACCCAAGTTGGACCTGGGAGGGTCGATTGGAAAGGAAAGAGGTCAGCCACGCCAGAGCCTGACCAGTGATACCCAGGTTATCACGGAGACGGTTGAGCAGGATGGCATGGTTGACAGTGTCAAAGGCAGAAGAGAGATCGAGCAGAATGAGAACACACGGAGTGTTGGAGTCGAGGTTTAAGAGCAGATCCTCACGGATGTTCAGGAGAGCAGTTTCCGTGCTTCTGGCCGCTCTGAAGCCAGATTGATGGTCATGGAGACTGTCAACAGCTTCAGCATGGAGGTTAAGCTGGGAGATGGCCAGTTTCTCCAGGAGCTTGCCCAGGAAGGGAGTGATGAAGATTGGGCGATAGTTAGCCGGACAGGAGGGGTCGGCAGAGGGTTTCTTAAGGAGAGGGTGCACAAGGGAGTGCTTGAGGGGGGATGGGAAGACTCCAGAGGCGAAGGAGTGGTTGCAAAAGTCAGCCAGGGCAGGAGCCAGGGAGTCGATGTGGTCCTTGATAGTTTTGGAGGAACAGGGGTGAATCTGTTTAGACGAGACTTTCATAGATCGGACTTGTCTGGAAACCTCGTCAGCAGAAAAAAGGGGAAAGGCAGAGAAGGAGGGAGGAGGGGTGGCTGCAGAAGGGCCAGAGGAGGAGCAGGGAAGAGAGGGGGGGAGGTGATAGGAGGAGAGTGAGGACAGGATGTCCTGAGTTTTAGAGATGAAGTGGGAGGCCAGTGCAGTGCAGAGGGCCTGGGAGGGGACAGGAGAGGTAGAGACTGCAGCAGGGTTGGCAAGCTCCTTGCAGATTTTAAAGAGCTCAGCCGAGTTGTTAGATGCCGCAGAGATGCGGGCTTGGATAAGGGCTCTCTTCTTGGTGAGAACAGAGAGACGGTATTGCCTTTGGAGCAGGCGGCAGGCCAGTTTGTCAGAGGATGAACATGAAGCACGCCATTTCCTCTCTGCCACCCTGCACTTGCGTTTTAGGGTGACGAGATCCGAATCATACCAGGAGTTACATTTGGCTTTGGGCTTCAGGCGGATTTTCATGACAGGGGCAAGGATATCAAGAGTATCAGATATAGCAGAGTGGAGCAAGGAGAGGGCTGTGTCAGGGTGGGAGTCAGCCGAGAAGGGAGGGGGGGCGAGAAGGTGGCAGCGAAAGCCGCAACTGACACGCGCTTCATGGGTCGAATGACCGAGAAGGTGGGTGGCAATGATGAGGGTGGCTTTGCCTGTGGGGTAGGGAGGGTGAGGTGGGAGGATAGGAGAAAGTGATCACTCCAGGAGAGAGGAGTGGAGAGAGGGACAGAGAGGGGAAGGTCAGAAGAGATCAGAGCATCAAGAGTGTGCCCTGCAGAATGAGTAGGCCCAGACGGGAGAATAGAGAGTGAGAGAGAGTCGCAGAGGTCACGAAAGAGTCCAGTGGGGGGACAGGAGGCATCCAGGTGGATGTTGAAGTCACCAAGAAAGAGGAGTTGAGTGGTAGAGGACAGGAGTGAAGAGGAGAGGTCAGCCCACTCAGAGAGGAAGGAGGAAAGTTGACCAGGTGGCCGATAGATAGTAGCCACGGTAAGGGAATGGCTAGGAGAGAGAGAGAGTCGGCAGACAAGACATTCAAAAGAGGAGTAGGTCTGCGTAGGAGTGACAGTGGCAGGAATCCACTCCGGGAAGATAAGGGCTACCCCCCCCCCCTGCACGGTTGGGTCTTGGCAGGGAGAGGATCTTGTAGCCATCAGGTAGGAGTGTGTCAAAGCTGGTGACAGAGCTGGCCGTGAACCATGTCTCAGTAAGACCGAGGACGTCAATGTTCAGTTCCTCAAGAAGGCAGCAGATATCAGAGGAATGCCTGATGGCAGAGCGAGCGTTGAGTGTGGCAATGTGGAGAAGGTTGCCATCCTTGAAGGATTTCCGGGGAGGGGTACAGATCAGAGGTACGCCCTGCGGCGGTGTAGAAGAGGGAGGTGAAGAAGGAGCACGAGAGGGGGCAGGGAGGGAGGGTAGAGGCAAGGTAGCCGAGGACAGATGAGGGGGGACAGCAGGAGAGGAAAGGAAGTTGATGAGGCGTGGGAAGCGTCTATCAAAGAGGTGAAGGTTGGCCTGAGGACCTTGGACCAGGACAGTCCCATTAGCGTAGACATTAATGATGGCCTTAGAGGAGAGGAAGGAGGCCAAGAGGACATCCCAACGGGTGCCACCATTAATGGGAGAAGAGGAGAAAGGAGAGAGCACAGAGACCATATGAAGGGTCCATAGGTCAGGCGAGGGCACGAAAAAGAGGATGTCGGTAAGAGTTTCCTTGGAGCAGGCACTAGTGTAGGTGTCAGCAATAGGGAGGCCTGGGTTGGAGACCAGGATGTCCTTTTTAAACTTTTTCCTACCAGATTTAGTGAGGAGAGCAGGATAGTCAATAGAGAAGCAGTTAGAGATGATGGGCGAGATAGAGAGCACCATGGAGTAGAGGGGAAAGGGGGGGGGGAGACAGAACGAGACAAGAGCTCGCAGGCAGGAAGTGAGCGGCAAGCCCAGGTTTATCACATTTAGACAGTGAGTGCGTATTAGGTACAAATGCCACCTAAGTTTGAGAATCCTGCGAGGGGGAAAAACCAAGTTTACCACAGCTATGGGACACGAGCAGTGGCGAGAGAGTCCAGGCGCCTGGCGTCCCCTGCGGACACCTGCAGACACACAGGGAGCCGCAACCATAGGAGCCGCCCTTTGCCTAAGGGGCCCTTAGCCGGGGGCTGCCGGGCAGGGGGGCTGCCCAGGAAGGGGAAGGATAAGGCGGAGGGAGGAGGGGAAGGGGAGGGGGGTGTGGGCGGGCACGAGGCGGGAAGGGAGACCAGGACCAGGAAGTGGGTGGGGGGGAGCAGGCAACACACAACGCGCGCTCAGAGCGCGAATGCCCAAATTACAAAAAACTATTTGAAAAACCAGGCAAGGACTCATGGAGGCCCGCGGGGGCCTGGCAAGGGCTTGCCGACGTCTACTGATCCCTCAGGCCACCGGCGACTGCTCTCCAACGCTCGCCTTAAAGCTGTATTTCTGTGAGGTTCCAGGTGCGCTTTAAGGGTCACGAGGTCTGAGTCATACCAGGAGTTGCACTTAGCTTTGGGCTTCAAGCGGATCCTCATGACAGGGGCAAGAACATCAAGAGTATCAGATATAGCAGAGTGGAGCATGGAGAGGGCTGTGTCAGGGTTTGAGTCAGCCGAAGGGGGCGGGGGGGTGAGAAAGTGGCGGCGAACGCCTCAACTAACACACGCTTCATGGGTCGGATAACCGAGAAGGTAGGTGGCAGTGCTGGAGTTGGCTTGGCCTGAGGCGTAGAGAAGGTGCGATGGGAGGAAAGGAGAAAGTGATCACTCCAGGAGAGAGGAGTGGTGAGATTGATGGAAAGGGGAAGGTCTGAAGAGATCAGAACATCCAGAGTGTGCCCTGTAGAGTCATTCGGGCCAGAGGGGAGGATAGAAAGTGAGAGAGAGTCGCAGAGGTCACGAAAGAGTCCAGAGGAAGGACAGGAAGCATCCAGGTGGATGTTAAAGACTCTAAGAAGGAGAAGTTGAGTGGTCGAGACCAGGAGGGAGGAGGAGAGGTCCGCCCACTCAGAGAGTAAGGAGGAGATATGACCGGGTGGCCGATAGATGGTAGCCACAGTAAGGGAATGTCCAGAAGAGAGAGAGAGCCTGCAGACAAGGCATTTAAAAAAGGAGTAGGCCTGTGCAGGAATGACAGATGCAGGAATACACTCTGGGAAGATCAGGGCTACACCTCCTCCGGAACGCAGGGCTACACCTCTTCCGGAACGGTTGGATTTGGACGTGGAGAGGATCTTGTAGCCATCAGGGGGAGAGTGTCAAAACTCGTGACAGAACTGGCCGTGAACCATGTCTCGGTGAGACCGAGGACATAGAGGTCAAGTTCTTCCAGGAGGCGGCAGATGTTGGAGGAGTGTTTGACAACTGAGTGAGAGTTGAGAGTGGCAATATGGAGAAGGTTGCCGTCCTTGAAAGACTTCCAGGGAGGGGTACAAAATCAGAGGTATGCCCTGCAGAGGTATAGAAGAAGCCCGAGGGGGGGGGGGGAGGAAGGAGAAGAGGGCAAGGTAGCCAAGGAGGAGACAGCGGGGGGAGGCAAGGAAGACGTGGAGGGAAGAGAGGGGACAGCAGGACCTGAGGGCCTTGGACCAAGACGGTACCATTCAGGTAAATATTAACGATGACCTTGGAGTGGAAGGGGGCCAGGAGGGCCTCCCACCGGGTGCCTCCATTAATGGGAGAAGAAGAGAAAGGATAAAGCACAGAGATCATATGCAGAGTCCATAGGTCTGGCGACCACCTCGCTGTGTACTTAGCCACTTTGAGTATGAGTATTAGTGCTTAGTTGTATGCATAAACTTCGGGCGTAAGCAGGGACTACATAATCTAAATAGGATTCAAATCCTGCAACCTGTTTCAGCATATAAGGGTCACCCGTCTTCAATACAACACACACTTTTCATCTGGCTTATTATAGCTTCATGACACTTATTTTTTAACGGTTTGCTTGAGCTCAAAGTTAGATCCTCTGGTTTAACCCAGAGAGTGCTAGATCCCAATGTGTTTATCAAACCAATCATCGATTCTCTATATTTGGTTAGTTCGTGGGTACTCCAGAACCTAGACCAACACTGCAACGGTTTGGTAGCAATAACTTTGTTTATGGGCTTTAAACAGCATTCCCAGTATAAACTTGCTATTGGGGCTCCCTTGGGTTGCATAGTAAGCTCTGCAAAAAACTATTATCCACCACACTTAACTCAGGGAAGGGGCAATGTCCGCACAATTCTGCACCATACAAATCTGCAGCCCCACCCTGTTCTGGGTACAGTTTAATGGCTGGGGAAATTGCACCCCTTCCAAGCTTATTACAGAGGCAGCGAATTCCACCACTATATTTTTCCAGGGTCGCGGACCATGTTAAAACGTCTGAGAATCTAATTCCCAAATAGTTGTAGTGATTCACCTGTTGGAACACACATTCACCTACCGGAATATTCAGATTGATTTTCTTCTGGTTATTTCTGCAAGACCAACACCTTTGTTTTCTCTAGGTTCAAAGCAATGGACAGTTCGGAGAAGTGGATAGCAACTGCATCGTCAGCATAGAAGAGTGCTGAGTATCTGTCCCATCCAAGTCTAAGCCTACGTGGATCGAGACAGGCCACCAGCAGTTCATCTATGATAACGTTTATAATATAGACAAAATAAGTGGGGGGGGGCAACACACATCCCTGGTGGACCCCCCTCTACACAGCAAAGTAATCAGTAAGCTCCCCATCCAGCCTCCACCTCACAGCTGCCCTATTATAACAATATAGGGATTGAATGTTTGCCAAAAGAGCCTCTGGGATTCCCTTTTCTCTTAGTACAAACCATAATTTTTTCCGGGATACACTATCAAATTCTGAGGTCTAAAAAAACAGCATAAACCCTAGTATGCTGGACTGTACCATATTTAGACAGGATAGCGTTCAGCCAGAGACATTGATCCAAAACACCAATACCAGGGTTTCAGTATACTATTCTCAGTTGCCCAAATTTGTGTTGCTAGCACTTTCGCCTAAACCTTTCCCGGGGCATCCAGATATGAAATGGGTCTATAGTTACAGGGCTGCCTTTAAGCAAGGGGGCCCAAACAGTAAACTCATCCCTAAGCAAATCAATTGGCAGTCCGTCCTGCCCCAGGGATTTCCCCTCACCCAGGCTAATAATAGCCTCTTTCACTTGGTTTACCAAGAAACTAATATGTGTGCCTCTATGTCCACCAATTACACTGTATTTGCTAGGGTCTAGGGAAAATCTGTGGCTGCTTTCATATAAAGTACTAAAATACTGAAACCAGTCAGTCTGGGGGATGTGAATTAGCAATTGATTGCACGTTTTCTTTTCATCCCCCGCAACTTACCTCCAAAAATTAACCTGATCGCCTCTCCTACAGTACTTTAGAAGGTCATCCCATTGTTTCATACTGAACTCTGCCTTTTTTGTGCCGATCATCGACTTGTAAGTAGCCCTTAGATTTCTTAGGTGTTACTTGTGTATCTGAGTTGCTTTCTTTACTTATTTAAATCTCAGCTCCACTGTACACAGAAATATTGTGTTTCACGTTTCAACCTAGTGACACAACTGTGCAATCTTCATTCTCATTTTACAATAGACTGTTGTATTGAGTGTTAGGGTACAATTGGAGAGGGCTCTAATGGACTAGATGGAGGCAACAGCAGTCTTTCCCATATCTGATCTTAATGTAGACCAATAAAGGGGCCGGGGGTCACAGTGGATACGGAGCTGCGGTACAACAGTGGACCATTTTACAATGAAGGCTGGAAAGCAGAGCTAATAGAAATAACCAGGTTTAGGATAGGCAGAGAAAAGGAAGTACAAAGCAGAGGCTGTAGGAGGAAGCTTTACATGCACTAATATGGAAGTCACACAGGAATGCTGGTACAGAGGAAATTGTGGGCCAAGAATCAGAACATACTCTAAATCCTAGCACACTAGGACTTTCAGGAAACACAATTCACTAGTCTCAGACAAAAAAGTAGGTTGCTGCCAACTCGGCGAATACATGGGTCAGGAAACGGTGCACTAGTCAGAGACCACACAGTGGGTCGATGCCTGCTCAGCATAAACGTGGATTCAGGAAACTCGGTGCACTATTCACAGGCAAGACAGTAGGTTGCGCAAACTCACCGACTATTTGGATTTAGGAAAGTCAGTTCACTAAAGAGCAGGCACTTGAACTTTGGACTGACGTAGAGCAATAAGCAAGAAAGAAATTGGAAAGCTTACTATACACAGTTGCTGCAAATATGTGTAATTGGAGAACAGTAGAAAATGACAATGAAGCAAGAAACTGGCACTGCAGGATGAAAGTGGGGAAATGGCATTTACAGAAACAGTGGCTAGTCTATGAGGGAGGAATGCTCACAGTAAAACAGGGTGTTTTGAAGAAAGTCATAAATGCAGCAATGGAAAACTGGTTGTCTTATTTGCACTATAAATGCAGAGGGGAATCCCGGAGTCCACTAGTTTAATACCTAGTGTTATGCCTACCTATTTCCGGGTATATACTTACAATATCAAGCAGTGAGGTAAAGGGAAAATGACAGTTCAAGAATACATACTGTGATTAGAAAAAATACATAACATTTTTTATTTTTTCTGACCTAGTATACACCACATCAATTAGTACATCCAGTATGATATGATATATAAAAACAATTACAAAAATAGTAAGTGACCAAATATCCTATATGATAATCTTTTAACAATAGAATGATTAGTTGATGGATTGGCTATAAATCTCCACTCCTTTCAAGGTTTTATTAATGTACCTTCATCATCTAACACCTGTATTAAGTTATAAAGTGTTATTCTCTCAACATGTTTCTGTTCAGCATCTACAAATAGTGAACATTCTTCGGGAGATTTTCGATCTATTGTCACTGTTCTATTCAGGGGATCTGTCTATTTGTCCCCTTTCTTTCTGGGAATTGGCTGTTAATCCTTGAGCGAACAATAAAAACAAACAACAAACCGTATTAGCTATGAATGCTTGTTTACTGTCTCAGTCATTTAGGACCTTTGACCTAAAGCCCAGGGAGTAGTTACCTGAGCTGGTCTGTGGGAGCCACCTCAGAGCGTAGGGGTGGACTATAGTCATATCCTCCATATGCATCTATATTTAAAGCAGAATAAATATGCTTTATTTGCTGATTGCAACCAAGTGCTTCTCTTTTCTCTCGAGTCCTAAAATGTATACTGTTTTTTAAATTCAATAGCCAATAATTTTTTACATTGGACCCACCTGTTTATGCGGGTCTTGTTAATCTTAATCCGGGTCCTTTTATGTTGCTATATTTATACTCCTGGGCACGTTCTGGCAAACAATACACAAGTTGGGGTAGTTATAACCTGACCATACTCTATGTACTATCTACGGGCTAAATAGCCTTCAGGTAATTTATATTAATTCTCTCTTTTAGCCACTCCCCGTTAGCTGGCTTTCTGTGAGCCTCAGGGCACTGTTGGAGTTCTAATCACAACCGTTCCACTTTAGTAGCCTGTAGTGAGAAAGGAGATCTAGGTTTTTGATGAATTGTCTCGTTGTTACCAAGATTTAGAAGTTGCTCTAAATGCTACTTAAATTAACGTTATTAGTTATCTTTTACACTGGCGTAGTGTTTCACTACCTACGGTATGTAGTAAACGAGTGTTGCAGCACTTCAGCTTACCTCTGTTAGGACCCTCCAGGGATATCTAGTTTCTTTAGGTAGCTTCAAATCAGCTATTCTCGCTGTAAACATTGGTTGCCGTTCGCGTTTGTTTAAATAACTTAACCGATGGGTTTTTGGGCACCATGTTGGTATGGTCATTAGTCGCATGGCACTATACTGTCCTTCTCGGTCTCTAGGGTTTACAATGTATCATTCAGTCTTATCATCCTTGTTTTGTGTTAGTCAGTAACTAAGCCTGAGTGAAATCTAAGCGCCATCTTTGAATTGTATGTGAATCCACTGTGGTCTGTATCACTTGATAATAATAATGTTAAGCATGCCTCATTTTTATGGGTGTTTTTAAAACCAAAGCTCTTCTCTGTAATTATCAATACACATATTTCATAGTAACTAGATAAATATCTTAGATTTGAAAGTAAAATACCCAGTTATGGTATTACTGCTATTGATCTGTTGTTTATATTTATGATTATCACAAGTGCTATCTCTGTTCTATATCTGCTCCTAAATTATGCATCTATACCATAGAATGTTCCGGCGCATTGTAGCACATTTTTCGGAGATGTATTAAGGGGAATATTCCCGGAAATATTAAGGCGCCTTCCAAGTTGGGTCACACGTCATGACCTCACTCCTGCAAACCACACTATGCCTTATCTTCTTTTTTTATTTTTTTGAATTGGTTTCAACAAACATACAATTCAAACATACTCCCCCGCTCCCTTCCTTCCTGGGGACTGTGCGGGCGCATATCCGATGGGGGCCCAAAGTTTGCTTAACCATTTCAACATAAGTCCAATAATTTCAGACGTTGGGGCCATCGTTGTCCTCCGAAATCCTCTTTTGAAAAGGTTAGGCCCTCCCCCCAGTATCTGGACAAGTGTAGTAGAATATTGTTCCTTGCATATGTTGCCCATTCCAGCGCCACAAATTTCCAAACCTTCCGGTACCGGGTTAACATCGCCCTTGCCTTTCTGCGGCCCCACCTCTCCTCTGCCTCTGTGCCTACATCCAACCCCAGTAGGACTTCCTCCAGTGGTACGGCCTCCTTGTCCCCAAAGGCCTGGGCTTGGGCCTCCTGTACTTCCTTCCAGAAGCGTGCCAGTTTCGGGCATCTCCACCATATGTGTGACCATCTGCCCTCCCCACCACACGTCGTTCAGCATTCCTGTGAGGCCCCAGGGTATATCTTGTGGAGTCGGGCCGGGGTATAGTTCCTCCAGTAGAGCAACTTGTACCAGCATTCCTGTAACTGGGTTGCCTTAACTACCTTGGGTGTCCTTTTCCATAGTCTCTCCCACCCTTCCCTTGTGAGGTCTCTCCCCATGGTTTCCTCCCACCCTTCCGTGTAAGGCCATGCCGCTCGGGGGATAGCCTTATTCAGTATTTTGTGCAAACTAGAGATAAGCCCCTTGGAGCCGTCCTGGGTCACTAGGAATTTTTCAAACGGGATAAAGTTGCGGCTGGCCACTGCTGTAACCGTTGGGTCTAGCAGCCAATGCTGCAACTGAAAGTACCTGTACCTCTATTTCACCCACCCCGAAGCACTGTTTACACTCTGCCAATGCCCTAATAGCCGTTCCCTGGAACATGTGTCTCAGCTTTTTGCACCCCCCCAGCCATTTTTTTAAACGCCCCTGCCTCTGTCCCAGGAGAGAAGTCTGGGTTGTTGAATACGGGGTGAATGGGGACGGAAACTTTGTGGTTTCGTATTTCCTTGCTAGTCTGTCCCATGCGTCAGCTTCTAGTTTAGTAATAGTGCTCATGTACATATGCTTCCCCTGTGCTGTTGCAGCAGCTACAGCGCTGCCTCCAGTTCATGCTCCACCACTGATCTATCCATTCTCACCCACTGTTTCCCTGTTTCCCCGGAGAACCATTCTCGTATGATCTGTAGTTGAGACGCCTCATAATACAGTCTGAAATTCGGCAGTGCAAACCCTCTTTCCCTCCTCGGGGACGTCAGTAATGCCTGACAAACCCTAGCTCTCTTGCCCCCCCATATGAAGTCGCCTGTTGCTTTCCTGCCCCTAACTGTGAGGTTCATTGGTTGTTTATCTTGAGGCACGAGGCCTCCCCAAAATCTGCTAGAATTTCCTTACTTGCCCTCAGCGAATCCCTTGGGTGCAAATAGTATCTCATGCACTTCCTCCGATTCCCTAATTAGTTCCACCAATGGTTCTAAGTATATTGCATATAGCAGGGGTGACAGAGGGCATCTCTGCCTGGTCCCCCTACCAAATTGAAAACTGCTTGTCGTTGACCCGTTAATCAGGAGCCAGGCTGGTGGGGAGACAGTTTGCCTGAACCATTTGCAGGAAGTTCCCCCCAACCCCATCCTTTCCATCACCCGAAATGAAAAGACCAGTCCACTCGGTCAAAGGCCTTCGCGGCGTCAAGGGATAATAAGACTGCAGGGACCGAAGATTTATTAGTCTTTTCCACTAGGTGCGCTACTCGTCTGTTATCGAATGTCTGCCTCCCCTGTGCAAAGTCAGATTGATCCGGGTGGATCTGTGTAGGCATTACTCGCCCCCCCACGTAGTTGGCCAGTGTTTTTGTGTACATTTTTGCGTCAACGTTCCTCAACGCAATTGGCCTATAAGGTGTGCATTTCTTGTGGTCTTTATTGGCCTTGGGAAGGAGAATGATTTTCACCTCCTCCCATTGATGCCGAGATTATGCCTGATTCACGGAATCAGTTAAAGAAGGTAGTCAGTTGTGGGACCAGTACTCGCGCAAATGTTGTGTAGTAATTGGCTGTAAAGCCATCGGGCCCTGGCGCCTTGTTGGGGGGGGTCCTTTATCACCCTTCGGACCTCGTCCTTTGTGAATTCCTGCCCTAGGTACTTGTTTTCCTCCTCACCTATTTTAGGGAGGCGGATCATTCCCAGAATGTCCACCTATGCGCCTTCTGGTGAGTACTGTGACCTGTATAGCTTCTTCTAGTAGTTGACAAAGCACTCCTGAATCTTCTCTGTGCGAGTGTGGTGGGACCATTGGTCTTCTATTATAGCGGTGATGTAATTTTTGGCAAATGCCCCCCTAAGGAGTTTTGCCATTAGCCTATCTGCTTTGTTTGCTTTGGCATAGTATTTCTGGCAGACAAATAATGACTTTTCTGCTTTTTTGGTCCTTAGAAGATTGAGCTGGTCTACTGCTTGCCGGTATTCCCTCGATATTTTCCTAGACTGGGTGCTCTGGGCCTGTGTCCTACTGACCTCCACTTCAGCCTCTAGTTGGGTTTCGAGGGCTCTCAATTGTATATCCCTTTGTGCTTTAAGGGCGATAAACACCCCTCTGTCCTTGGCTTTAAATGTGTCCCACCAGACCCTTTCCCTTGTATTTGAAGCCTTGTTGAGGGCAAAAAACTCTTTTGAGCTTCCCCTCCAGCTCTTCCCTAATGACCTGGTCCGACAGTAGTTCTCCTGGTACTTTCCATCCCCATATCCCGGGATTCCGTCCGGGCAGCTGGATATCCATTGTGACCACAGTGTGGTACGCTATCCCCAGAGGGCCCACTTCGATATCTGAGACTGCACCCAATAGGGGGGCTGACACCCATATGTAGTCGATGCAAGATTGTGTCCTATGTATGTGGGGGAAAAAAGGTGAATCTCTCCCTATTCCCCTCCCCCCCTCAATACGTCCCGTAGCCAGAGGGCCTGAAACCAGTCTTTCAATGGGGCCTATGACCCCCTGTAGGTACTCACCCCCCCCCCCCCCTCCTCCCCATTATTTCTATGAAGTTCCCTGGACCATGCTACATTGAAATCCCCCATCAGTATCATGTTGCCTTGGGCAAATCCCTCTAGGACCTCCAATACTTCCCTCAAAAAACCCTCTTGCCCCATATTTGGGGCGTAGATGGAAGCCAGTGTGTATGTCACCCCCGCGTATTCCACCACCACAATTATATTTCTCCCCCCTTTATCTGCCTGGGAAGCATTGATCCTGAACTTCACCCCATCCCTTATGGCTAGTGCCATATGCCTGATAAACCATTGAGTAGACCCTCAACATTAATCGTGCCTGGTCCTTCTTCTGAGGGTGGGTCTCCTGGATCGCTAACACGTCTGGGGAGTATTTCCTAGTGAAGAGTCTCTGTTTTTCTCTTTTGAGAGGGGAGTTGAGCCCTCTCACATTATGCATGGACCACTTGAATGGTTTCCATCCTGTTGGGTCCTCCCCCCATGACTTCCTGTTCTACTTCCTTGTCCCATTCCCTCCACTACCCCGTCCCCTCTCCCTCTCACCGCCCCCTTTGTTTGCTCCTCGTTACTCCAATTCAGAATTTCCTGGCTGTCCCGTTCCCTTCTACTTGTCCCCAACCCCCAGTGCCCTGCTCCCCCCCGCAGTCCTTCCCTGTGCCAATAACCCCACCCAACCCAGGGATGTCACCCCCCTTCCTTTTCCCCTAACTCTCCCCTCCCTCCCTCCTTCCCCCGCCCTCCCAGGCGCTACCGCCCTAACTGAAACCAAGTTGGAACGTCCTATGGCGCCCCTATTGCCCTTTCCAAGCCTTCACTGTCCACCACCCCTTTTAAATTTGATCAGATTCCGATCGTTTTCAATCGCTATTCCCCATCTTTCTTACTCCCACCCCCCTACCCGCTGCTTCTCCCCCTAGTTTGGGTTGTGGGCCCCGTAGGGCGGCTCCTCGACTGCGTCGTTCTCCCACTGTTGTCTATTCCCATATTCTGCGTCTTGATCGGTTCTCCGTCTGGGGGAAGTGTTCCTCCTGAGGGCCCTGTGTCATGCCCAATTGCAGGAGGCCTTCTCTCTCCTGCACAGATGTAATGCGTTTTTGGACCCCTTTCCATTCGAATACCAGACCGAAGGGGAAAGTTTGTTTGTAGCGTATTCCTTTGCTGGTCAGTTCCCTTGTAACTGGGCCCATCTGCCGTCTTTTGAGCAGCATACTTCCTGCCAGGTCCTTAAAAAGGGGAATTGTAGTGCCTTTATATATGACTGGCTCTTGCTCGCAGAATAGTCACTAACTATTTTTGTAATTACTATTTTTGTAATTGTTTTTATATATCATATCATACTGGATGTACTAATTGATGTGGTGTCATACTATGTATACTATGTCAGTATGTATTCTTGAACTGTCTGCGCCTATCTTGAAAACGCTGCCAGCACATCTCTTGGCCTGCCGTTGGGACCCTGGGCTAGCCTGCCTCCGCAGTGAATTCTGTCAAGTTCCATATTTTCCGGGGTAGTGTCTCCTAGGAGGGCCACACAGAATCTATGGGTCTCCCCTTTTAAGTCCCTGTCTGAAACATCTTCGGGGAGGTTTTGATTCTTAAATTGATTCTTCTCGAGCGGTTCTCCATATTCTCCATCTGCAGTTCCAGGTTTTGTGTGGCCACCTGGAGTTTCTCTCTTGATTCCCCCTGCGCCGTTGTCTTTGTCTATCTCTTGAAGCCCTTTTTCCAGGAGGTCCGTCCTTTCCCCCAGTTGGCCTACCTCCTGTCTTATTTCTGATAGAGCCGTGTTAATGTCCGCTCTCATTAACTGAAATTGTTCCTGAAATGCTTTTGTCAGTGTCGTTTGTAGGGACATCATGTAGTTATGGAGGTCCTGTCTTGATATGGGTCCCGGGGCTCCGTCCTGTCGGCCCCCCCTTTGTCTAGCGCTTCTTGGGGCCCTTTGCCATGTCACCTCCCTTCTGCCCGGCACGTCCCCAGCTGTCGCTGCCTGTTTAGAGGCTGTTGCTTTGGCTGACTTGGACATCTGACTCATGCCCCCTACCTTTCGTTTTCCTTCTGGACTCCACACCAATGGTCGGTGCTTTCATGCCAGGCCTCCTTATCCCCTCTTTTTTATTCTTTTGTTGGGCAGGTGGTCTCTTCTCCTTCCTGTAATGCCTGCTGCGTCTTGTGTGTCCTCCTGTGGCCCTCTCGCCCTGTGAGTGACCGTGTGTGGGCCTTTCCTGCCCGTTTGCTCCTGGACTTTTGGGTTGCTCCCATTCCTTGGAGCTATGTTTAGGGGGATGCCCGGGGCTATGTCCAGTATTTCTCACCTTGTGGGCGGACTGGCTCAGTCCCCCACCCTTGTTTGGGTGGTCTCTCCACTTTCTGATGGCCCTGCTACTTCTTATTTCTCTCTGTCTCTCGCCGTTGAATTGCTAGAGTGTCTTTATTGTGCCCCCTCCGCTCTACGCTGCTGCTTCTTTGCCCCCCTGCCTGGGCTTGCTTTTGGGTGTCCCGGGTCTACTTCTCTCACCCGCTCAAGGCTATGTTATTCCCAGGGCTTGCCGCGGCCCTAGTCCCTCCTCCTTGCCTGCTCGGGCTGTCACACTGCTGCTGCTCTGCCCTCTCTGGCTCCCCAGAGTGCCGGGCCTCTCCAATCCTGTCGTCCTCCTGCCTCTGGGGAGCCTTCTCTGCTTTTCTCCCTCCTCCTGTGCGGGCGGGCTGCCAGTCCTTGTCCGCCCTTTGTTCTCTTGCTACCTCTTGCTGGGCGCTCTTCCTTGCGCCGGTGAGCCTACTCTGCAGGGCACCCCCGCGCTGATCCTGCCCTTCCCGGTGCAGGCTTGTCCGCTCGCATTGCCTGGTGAATCAGGCCGACCTCGCCCTGTCGTTAGTCTGGGTCCACACTGATTGTTTGCTTGCTACGCCCGCACGTGGGGCCGCTCGCTCATTTGCCACTGAGCCTTGCTGGGCCGGTTGCCTGGACTTTGTTGCTTCTCTGTTGGGCTTGGCAGGGAGTCTATGCCATGCCCCCTCTTTCTGTTCGACTGCCGGTTCACTCACCGTTGATGACCCTTCTCCTCTCCCCACTCCCAATTGCCTTGCGGGACGGGGGAGTTTATGTCCAACTTTTTGCTCATGTTTGGGGGATACTAGGAGTGGTGGAAGCCTAGGTATTCTCTGGGGACCAGGAACGGCTGCCGGCGCGTCATTATTGCTGGCGGCCATCTTGGAATCCTCTGCCTCATCTTCTGTCTCCTTTTATACTATGTTGCTGCTGGGTCTCACCCTCCCTCTTAAATTGGCTGCAGCACCAACCTGACTCTAGGAACAAATCTGTCCCTGTCATTTCCTCAGTTGCTCTGTTACACGGATGAGTCTTCAAAAATCCATCTAAGTCCCTCCCCCTTTTCCAGCACGGTTTTGAAAGCAGCCACTAGTGGCAGGAGCTCTGCATTCTCCCTGCGTCTTTACTTGGCTATTGGTGAGTTGTGTTGCCAATTCCGTATGAGGAGGGCGTCTGTGTCTCTTCTTTCATGCTGCAGTCTCTCCTCACTCCTAGTACGTGTACTGCTGGCCCTCCATTCACTTGGAGCCCATTTGGGGTTGTCGGGTGTCTATTTTCTGTTTGATTAGTCTGGTTTTTCTGTGTTGCTCTCACTTTGTGTGTTGGAGTCAAGAAATGAAAAAGGGACAACACTGGCCAGAAAATGTACTGGCAGGCATCGAATGATCAAGAGTGGTACTGTGGATGAAATCGATGACGCGTGTTTTTTTTCATGGACTGCAGCCCCCATCTCCCACGACCTGCACCTGATCTCCCACAACCTACATCTGGGACAGGGCTGGCTCTGGCTTTTGTCCTTGGGAGCCTCCTGTACCAGGTTGGGACGTCTCCCTGCCTACTTTCCTACACCCCCCCCCTTGAGAGTGACTCTGACCCTCAGTGTATATACCAAAAACATCAAGAAAAAAAACATTTCACAAATAACCAAGCTCTAATTCAGTCTGTGTCATAGTAAAATATGTTTTTACAGCTGAAATACAAGACACAGGCTTTAATTGATATTGTCCTAGTGCCTAATGAATGCACTGGCAACCCCTCTTGGTTCACAGAGTGCCTTTTCAAAGATTAACAAACATTCCTTAAACTTCCTGGAAATCTTGAGTCTCACTGTGAAACTACAAAGAAAGGCTGGCCACCTCTATTTCTATTTTCTTTTCTTATTGTGAGTTGGTGTTAAGTAAACCTTACACAAAACCATACAAAACCTACATTCACATAGTCTTAAGAAATCTTAAAATCATGTTAATACATCCAAAAGTGCCTGTAAAAAATGACATAATGCAATAATCAACGAAACATTCTCCCCCCACATAAGTCTGGACCAAAGCAAATACCTAGAATATTCAGAATTAAAGCTTTCCAATTCTTTTTCAAAATACCTTCTAGATAAAATGAAATATGGACAATCCATGACCAGGTGGCGCAGCGTTTCACAGGAATCTATAACTGTCCAAAAACGGCAAGTAATTAGAGTGCATTGTACAGAATTTAGAACCCTTTGCTTTATACGTTCCCTAGTCTGGAACTGATTTAATCTAAAATGCATTAAGAGACCTGGCTTTGTTGCAAGGGAAACAAGTTAGATATAAAGGGAAAGTCTCTTTATTGTGTGAAAATTTCACATATTCTGTATAGGATGAGTATGTTGTATTGGGATCAATGGTTACCAACCAATCATGTCTGAATATTTTACCGGGTCAATGCATTAATTCCTCCTCAGTTATTATTAGGTCTTGCATTTTCCTTTTATAAGCATCAGTTGAGACATCTGTAGATCCCTTTAACAACAAACTCAGATCTACATACAAAGAATTATCTGGAGGTCGAAGGAACTTTGCATAACTTGACAATGGACGCCATGCGAACCTCGCCCGTAGTGATACAAGGCATAGTTCATGGTGAATGATTGAGTTAGGAATAGATAATGAAAGTTCCAAAATCTCCTTCCATAATTTTCCCTGTATCACATTCAATAGTTTTCCCAAATCAATTAGCGACTTGTCGAGACCATACAGTAACACTGGCTCGATTTTCATTATATATAATATCGAACTATTGGAATAATAGAGAATTTACATACTCTTAACATCAAACTTTTCATTTGTGAAATCAGTGGCTGGTATTGTCTTTCAAATACTGATTCGATTGCTATGTGGAAATCATCACTAAAGGAAAAATTGCAGAGATACCTCATACCATGAACCCTTTCCAGTTTGACTGATCCCAGCACATAGTTTTAGGTTTTAAAGCTTTAGTAAAGATTAACATTTTTGATTTGGCCTTGTTTGCCTCTAGATTCTTCAGACTAGCATAATTAAAAAGCAATTGGAGTTTGTGCTGTAGGCCGAGAGCCATTCTGTCATAAAGAAAAAAAAGAAAACTCATCAGTGAAAGCCAGCCAATCTCGTTTAAGATGTCCCAATCTAGCTGGGTATGTAGAAGGAACTGCCATAAAACATCAGTGTCTCTAACGTACAAATTAAAAAGAGTTAGGGTCAAAGTACATCCTTGCTTTAAGCCCAGAGCTGTGGATACAGTTCTAGATAGTGAGCCTTCCCAGGTAAGTGGCACGTGGTATTTCTGTGCAACAATGCCACCAGCTGGACCAATTTTAGAGGAATATTGAGCTTAAGAACCTTCATCCAAAACTTGTTTCGAATTTCACAATCAAATGCATTAGTCATGTCTGAAGATGCCATATATATTGGTCCCTTAAATTTATATGTGGCATCATCATATAATAGATGGGCTAAAACCGTAGTATTAAGCAGTACCCATACTTTTTCTAAAGCCCACTTGGGATCCAGAGAGGAGCAATGATTGGGAAATAAAGTTAAGATCACGTAATAAAAGGATTGCAAAAACCTTACTTCTAGAATCAGTTAGGGCAATGGGGCTATAATTGGAGGGATTGAGGGAATCGCCTTTTTTAAAAATAGAAATAATAGACTGTGTCCATGAATATTATGCATCTCATTAATGGTATCAAATAAAGGTTTCAAAATGTTCGACCACAAAAGAGGGTCATTCTTAAGAACACAACGAGGCATACCATCAGGGCCTGCCGCACGAGATGGATTGAGTTTACTTAGAGCCCAGAGTATGTCATCACTCTCCCATGGGCACTTCCCATAACTCACTGGACCCAAAGTTGGATCTTCTAAGTCTTTAAAGCCCTCTGGCAACGAGTACTTCTTCCCATAAAATTCAGCCCATACCGCTTCTGTAACGGGTATCAAGAGTCACCAGCCTTACCTATCCTTTGGTTATTACTAACCCAAAATTGCCTTCCCTTATGTTTGCTAAGATTATCCAACATATGTTGATTGTCTTCGAGATATAAATCGATCTTCAATGATTTTGTTAAATTCTTATGAGTTTGACGAATCCTTTTCTTGCGAGTCTGATAGTCATACCATTGTATTCCTAGTCTCTTGAACAGACAGTCGTTTTCGCATGGCACCTTTTGAATTCCGTACTGTCATCCAATTGGTATTTAGAGGGCCAGAATGTCTGCAACCAATAATTTTTAGGCTACCCCTAATAATGTTGTACAATTCTTTTACTTGATCCTCTGCCGAAGAGTAGAAATCGACCAGAAGACCTGCACTCATAACCTCCTCTACAAGTAGCTGGTTAAATTCCCCCTCCAGTCTACTATTCCATTTAATACTTGGGCCTCCCTATCAAGGGCCAAACAGGAGAGCGTAGGTTCTAGCTCATAATGAGCTAGTCCTAAAGTAAAAGAAATAATCAAGTGGTCACCGAACTCAGGATCGTTATAAGTAAGGGGACCCCTATATGACCTAAGATCGTCAGTTGTAAAAATAGTCTATTGTGGAAGAACACTGTCCCCTATGCCAAGTATATGAAGGAGAGTTCACAGAATCAACACCGTCAACTCTCAAAAATTCCCACTTGGCCAAACAATTACCCCAAGCCATACCCCGAATAAGGTTAAGTTGGGAGACTAAAGGGATAGAGATGGCAGCGTTCCATTCTACTCCCCCCACACAGTCAGCCATTGAGGTCCCCCCCTAGCACAATTGAATGGTGCTGTCCATTAGCCAGGCAGACAAAAAAAACATTCGCCAAGTGGGATTGAAACTCCCCAATTCTGACCCTCACAGGATTCCAATGTAAATTGACTAACAATGGATTAGAACACACATCATTAGTAGTAAGACTAACAGCCAACACCCCTTCAAATGAATGAACCACTGACGATCTTATATTCAAAATGGAATCAATAGCAACGATAAGGCCGCCACTTAGTTGTCGCATAAGTGATTGAGTAGCTGGATTAGAAAAAGTCTGAAGCCCCCCCACTACAAAGTAGGTAGTACTCATGGTTATCTGTAACAACAAAACATCCATCCCCTTTACAAATATGGACTCCTTTAAGAATAGACCCAGGTACATATGTCCACTCACATTCCTTTTTTTTTTTTAAACATATTTTATTGGTGTTTTGTATTAAGCGCATACAAATACAAACATATAAACTAAAAACAATGAAAGAAAACAAAAACGGCAGTCTTCATAAGGTATGGTGCATGTCTCTCGGGTGGGTGTAAGGAAAGAGAGATCGGATGTCTCGGGAAACTGGTGGAGTCTCAAGTAGGGATCATCATCTCAATGATAGCTCAACCGCTCAGTTGTAACAGGTTGTTGGGGATTGTCAAGGAGGCTTGTGGTCTGCGCTGAAGGATATGTCTCTCAGTAGGGCCTTCCAGGAGTCTAAGGTGCCACTCGCCATGTCTCCAGTGGAGTTGGCTCCGTCTTGCCAGGCCCTGGTTTCAGCTGCTGTCCATCTCTGCATCTCCTTCAACCAGTGTTCGTGTCTGGGGCCGGCTGATTTCTTCCATGCCATGGCTATGGTTCTTTTTGCTAGGATGCATGAAATGTCCATCATTTATACAAGGTGTTAGAGTTTGGTTGGTCTGGGGTAGGTCCCCAGTTAACATTCTCCCGGTGTCCACTTATATCTTTCCATTCCTGCGTCTGTGCAGGTCTGTTTGACTTTGGACCACAGTTCCATCGCTTTAGTACATGTCCAGAACATATGAATCAGGTCCGCTCTGTCGTTCCCGCACCTTGGGCATGCCGGGGAAGCTTGTTTGTTGAAGGAAGCCACCCTGTGGGGAGTCATGTACGTTCGATTAAGGACGTTCAGATGGATCTGTCCAAATCTGGAGTTCCTAGACACTTTCTTAGGATATCCTTTCCCATTCCCTGTCTGTGAGCATAGTTCCGATATCTGCTTACCATCTCGCCTTCAGTGCCTCACCTTTGGGGTTGGGTTTATCAGTGAGTCTGTTGTAGAGCATGGAGATCGGTCTCCAGCCGTCCTCAAGATCGTGCATTTCCTGCAGCAGCGGGTCTGGGGTGGGTTCCTCTGGCCAGCCGCTCCAGTGTTTCTTGGTGGTTTGTTTGATGCGTTGGTACCAGAGAAACTGACCACTTGATAGCCCTTCTTTGGTCTGCAGTGACTCGAGTTCTCTAAATTCTCCCTCCTCGAACATATCTCCCCATGTGTAGATGCCTGCCTCTTCCCATCTTCTTGCTGTGGATAGGTCAGTTTCTGATTTGCACACGTCCACCAAGATGGGGTTGTCTGGGGAGTACGGATGTTTCACATGCCTGATGTAGCAGGTTCTGGCCCATACCTGCCTGCCAAGACCAATGACCAAGGGGGCGTTGGGGGATTGTCGTAGGGGGTTCCATAGGGTTTCCCTGGGTGTCAATTTGGTAGAGAATTGTCTCGGTTCGTCCGAGAGCCACTTCGTGATATGACTAAGCTGCGCCGCTAGGTAATATAGCTGAAGGTCCGGTAGTTTTATTCCTCCCTCCTTGTGTGGGAGAGATAGTGTAGCCAAGGACAGTTTGTGCCTGTTGGGACCCCACAGAAAGTCTCTTATAAGCGCCTCTAGTTTCTTGAAGAAGGGTGGTCTTACGTAGAAACATATATTCACGAAAAAATACAGGAACCGGGGGAGAATTATCATCTTGACAATCGCCGCTCTACCAACCATTGCCAGTGGGAGTTTAGACCAGAATTTCATGGATCGGCGAAGGCTTGGTATGGCAGCTTCCGTGTTGTGTTCGTGTGTGAGCATCGGAGTGTGGCTCACTTTAATTCCTAGGTACCGGAATTTATCGAGTTGCCACTTTATTCCTATAGCTGGGAGATCAGTCTCTGCTAGGCCTCTCAAGCCAGCCAGGGGGAATGCTGAAGATTTGTGTCTGCTAAATTGTGTTCCGGAATATTTCGCGTAATTGTCTAGTACCTCCAGTGTGATCGGTGCATTGACCTTGGGGTCATTTAAGTACAATAGGACATCATCAGCGTATAGGGAGATTATGTTGTAGGCATTGCCCACCTTGATGCCAGCGTCGAAAAATTGTTGCCTGAAGTATATGGCAATCGGCTCTAGGCCCAGTATATATAGCATAGGCGAGAGTGGGCATCCCTGTCTTGTGCCCCTCTGTATTTGCCAAGGTTCTGACACAGTTCTGCCTGTCATTACTCTTGCGGTTGGGGTGTTATATAGTACCGTGATCCATCTGATGAAGCCCTCGCCAAACCCAAATCCTCTCAGTACCTCAGTAAGCCACTCCCAGTAGATGGAGTCGAAGGCTTTGATGGCGTCAAGTGAAAGTACCGCTAGGTCCTCATCCTTTTCATAAGTTTCTGCCATAATGTGTTGAAGCCTTCTCAGGTTAGCTGTGGTGTTGTGACCGGGAACAAACCAGTTTTGGTCTTCGTGGATTATGGACCCCAGCACTCTGGCGAGTCTACCAGCTAGTATGGTGGTGAGGATCTTGCTGTCGTAATTTAGCATGGCCAGGGGGCGATAGGAGTCGCAATCAGTGGGTGTTTTGTGTGGCCTGGGCATGGGAATGATTATTGTCTCCTTCATAGTGTTGGGTAGGACCCCGTTTGCGTAGGCCTCTTGATACACTTCGTGCAGGATTGGGGTGAGGGTGGATTCATATGTTTTATAGAACTCAGACTGGAGGCCGTCACTTCCGGGGGCCTTGCCGGTGGCGAGCGATCTGATTGCTCCTTTCACGTCCTCGGCCGTGATCTCCTTCCAGTGTATCGATGATTTCGTCTCTGGGAATTTGTGTGTCGTGGGTGTACAACCTGGAGTAGAATTTGGCGAATGCCTTGTTAACTCCTATCTGCGTCCTGTGAGATGTCCCATCTTCGTCTAGTATCTCCGTGGGGAGATGCTTAGGGTGCTCTTTCCTGCACAGCCAAGCCAACAGCCTAGCTGGTTTATCCGATTCTTTGTGGGATCTAGTAGTGTACGTTGCATAGTCGAATTTCTCTAATCTGTCCCAGGAGGATTGGCAATTCTCACGGAGCTCTTTCAGTTTCATCTCAACTTCTGGAGTGATGTTAGAGGAAGATTCCAGGCGTGTTATCTCCAGTTCCTGTGCCTCAAGGGACGCCTTTAGTTGCCTGCGGGTACCGCCAGCTTTCGATATTATTTCACCTCTGGCCACCACCTTCATGGCCTCCCACAGCGTGCTCCAGGAGGATACTGATCCCTTGTTGATGTCGATGTATTCTTCAAGTTTTTCGGCGAGGTCCTCTCTGAACTCTGAGTCTTCGAGGGCCGCAACAGGCATCCTCCACATAGGGATGGGGGGGTCTGGGTCCTTTAAGCTGCCATTGCATGATCAGTGGGGAATGGTCGGAGACCGATCTGCCCAAATACGCTGAAGTTTCCACCAGTGGCATTTGCTCTCTATCAACGAAGAAGTAATCAATTCTTGTGTGGACTCTGTGTGGAGCTGAGTAGTGGCAGTAGACCTTTTCCGCGGGATGTTGTTCCCTCCATATGTCCATTAAGTGAAGTTGCGCTAGTGTCTCCTTCAGGGCGCACGTTGCAGGGTTTCTTGTTTGGGGAGGTGGTATTGATCTGTCCATGGCAACATCCACAACACAATTGAAGTCACCGCCCCATATAAAAGTTCTGTTTCGGTGTTGAGCCAGCTTTGCACTGGTCATTCCGAGGTACGATGGTATCCCATGGAGTGGAAAGTATGAGTTAACTAGGCAAATCGGCATCTGCTCTATGGTGCCCCATATGATCACAAAACAACCTTCTTTATCAGTCTCGGACCCTTGTAGCTGGAAGGGGACGTTCGGGTTTACCCATGTGAGCACACCCCTTGCGTATTTGGAGTAGGGGGATCCCTTCACCGTCCCATCCCATCGGTCCGCTAATTTGGCCATGGCATCTTCTGTGAGGTGGGTCTCTTGTAACATCGCAATTGAGACTTTCTTCCTTCGGAGGAAGGATTGCATGCGGTTCCGCCTGAGATACGAGCCCATCCCCCTCACATTCCACGTCATCACGTTGAGTTGTGAAGCCATTGGGTCGATGTTTCGGGGCCGGCGGGAGGCTCCATCCTTGGGGCCTGGTGTGACGACGATCCGTACTCAGGGGGTCACAGACAGGGACGGACTGGATCTGTGCTTCTTATGTCATTTCTTACACCCGGCATATGTTTCTTCGACAGCATTGATTTGAAGACTGTGTAACTGTTGAAACAAATAACATAACTCAAACTGGTGCGCCCAGCGACTACTCTCTTGTCGTGGTGCTCAGGCGCTCTCGAGCCGTCTAAGCCCATCCGGGCTTCGGGCGCGAGTTGGGTCTGGTGGTGACCTGGCCCGGCCGGGTTGTTTGCTGGGGGTTGGACTGGGGCCCGGCGAAGAGGCCGAACGAGGGCCGTTTCCATATAGCATGCTGTAACTGGATTACCTTCTGGGATCCGGCTTCAATTATTGTTGTGCAGTCTCAATGCAGTATGTGTCCTGCTTAGGTAATCTGAGGAGCTTAGTCCTTATTTCGTGGAGCGTCTCTGCCATCGGCAAGATTATTATCCTCGAGCCACATGTTGGCGGCCTCTGGGTTTTCGAGGAATATCGCTCGTCCTTTGTGTATAACTTTCAGGCGTGAGGGGTAGAGCAACCTGTATTTCAGGTCTAGCTGGCGGAGCCTCGCTTTGATCGGTACGAAATAATTTCTCTCTCTCTGTACTTTCTGGGTGTAATCCGGGTATATGGTTATCTTAGAGTCCCCCCTTTCGATAGGACCTTCTTCCCTGGAGTGTCTTAAAATGGTTTCCCTATCTTGAAAGTTTAGTATTTTGGCAATAATTGGTCGGGGATGCGAGCCGGGGGGGGGGGGCGTTTTTGGAGGGACCTGTGGGCCCTCGAACGCGAATCCCTGTGTCATCTTCCCGGCTCCAATCTCTTGCAGTAATAGGGATTCTACGTAGGTTGTGGTGTTTGAGCCCTCACTTCCCTCCGGAACCCCCAGGAACCTGATGTTGCCCCGTCTGGCCTGACCTTCAGCCTCCTCTGCCCTTTCTTCGAGAGCGTTTACTTTCCGTTTCAGATCGGCAACCTCAGACCGTAGTGTTGCGGCTGCCCCGGCCGTTTCTTCTGCTGAGTTCTCAATAATCGTCACCTTTTCCGTCAGGTTGCGTACGTCTTGACGGATGAGTTGAATGTCAGTTTTAAACTCATCTATTTTGGAGTCTATGTGGGTCCTCAATGAAGCAATGGCTTCCAATATTTGAGAGTGATTGTCCGTGACTTCTCCCTCTTTTGTTTGGGTGTTTTTGGCAGCGCCAGGTCTAGCTGAGTGGGAGTTTTCGGCTTGGCGGAAACGAAAGAGTCCATGGTGGCTGCTTTGACTTTATTCCTGGCGGCCATTTTGGAGCGACTCTAGTGTTGTAACTAGGGCTCTGTGTTGGGGTGAAAATTCAAATCCCTTCTGCGGGGGCTTAGGTGAGATTCCCAAGGTTGTTACGGGCTGCAAGTTCAGTGCAGATGGTAGGGGGCGATTAGGAGTGCCTGTCCTTGGGTCCGTGTGGGCACCCAATCCCAATTATAAAGACCCAAAAAAGCTGCTGTTTCTTAGGGGCCGTTGCCTTCCCCCCTATCTTGCGGGCTACTAGTGTTCATGTGGCACTGAGATAGTGGTGGTGATGGGATTAGATTCACCTCTTGTAGGATTGTAAAAGCGACTCACCAGGTGTCCGTGGCCACTAATTTCACAACAGGGGACTGTGGGATGAGTACCTCTCGTGACTGTTGCAGGGTCAGTCTCGGTCTGACTTGCAGCGCTGCATCCTCTGTAGCTTTGGTGTTCCCAATGATGTCCGGGTCGCCAAAGATTCGGAGGGAGGTGTGCCGCAGGGTCTACTCCCCCATGGTCTCGCCGCCGAGTTGGCCGCAGCGCCGGAGTCGGGTGTGGGTCCAGGGACCGTGTGCTCCCTCGTCGGGCTGTTCGCGGCGCTGGTGGCGTCCGCGTATCACGGGCTGGGGATGATTCAGAGGCTCCGCTGGATCAGTGGTCGCGGAGTGAAGGGGCCGCCTGACGACGGCTCCGGAGTCTGGCGTGAGCTTTGGGCTGCCGCCGCATGGGAGGACGCTCCCTGATGCAGGTTCCTCCGTTCTTGACTCACTGCCGCCCACCCGGCCAGTGACCGCCGTCGGAGGTGCTTCTCCGTAGCTTCGCTACATGGCGCGCGGCGCCATCTTGAGTTCTTGTGAGGCGGGGGGGAGTGCAGTTCGGGGCCGCTGGTATCGTCACAGGGGTCCGTTTCCCTGATTGAGCAAGCAGGGCTTGTCGGGATCCGCTTCCTCCACCTCCGTGGTCCTTTATTTTTGTTGCAGCTTCGCTTGAGCCGGGATAAAGGATCTGGAAACAGCGTCTCGGCCGGAGCTCGGCGGATCAGCCTCGGAACGCCATCGGCTCCAGGCCACGCCCCCTCCACTCACATTCCATGACACAATTCTCAGGCTAGAAAGCAAGGGCTGGTTCAGGCCCTGTCTAAGCCCTGCCAAAGGTCTTAAGAGTAGACTCGAGCCACGACCAGTCCTGCCCATTCTGCATAATACCAGATGATAGAGGTGCCGGCAGAGGACCATCAGAGGCTTGATCATTCGTAGTTGGTACTGCTCCTCCCATCAACTTCGGCCCCTGTGGATCTGGTACCAAGAACAACTTGGCCACCTCTGGTGAATTAAAAGTTACCAAATCGTATCCCAGGGTTTGTAAGCCAGCCCTCTGGTCCCAAACCATATTTGCTACCATCACTGAGTGAAAATAACACACCATCCGGTGGTTGTTTTGTAATTGGAAAGTGATAAAATCTATGTAATCAGATGTGAGTGATCGCAATTGTGGAATTTCCCTAAAAATTTGATTTGAAGGAGCTTTTACCTGTTAATACGAATGTTCTCCGCAGAAAGACGAACCAAATACCAACCCACAATCTTATTATCCCCTTGTACTTTACTCTCACACACCCCAACGTTCTCAGGTACCCCTGATACAGCTGGTTCTAACTACACAGCAGTTAAATCTATTTTTGTAATTCTCATAGGAGGACCATCTACAGACTTTTTAACTTTAGTTTTGTTACCAGGCAGTAAAAAAGATGTCATCTTGGACTGTTTGTTCTTTGGTCAGCCTTGCACCAGGGCCCTAGAAACCGTAGGGGTAAACTCGGGTACAGAGCCCCTCGACCCCACCAGTAAGCCAGGGCATAGGTCAGTGCCCATGTCCCGCATACTGGAAGGTCCCTTGGGGGACAACACCCTTTTTTCACCCCTAGTGATAGGGGATACCTGGGTCTTCTTATTAGCCACCTCATCAGCCCCAGAGACAGCCTCTGAACCCGTTCATTAATCCCTTTCACTCCCAAGTGCACCACACCCCCATCAGGCTGCCAGTTAAGATATATAGTTTCTTCCTCAACCGGCAAACCTCAGAGCCATTTTAGCAAGGAATGTCCCCCGTTCAATCTGGGTGCTGGCATATTTTTAGATTTCCTTTTCTTATTCTGACAATCCTTCTTCCTCTTAGTGGTTTGTCTACTGATAGTGAGCCCATCACACTCACCCAATAGTTCAGGCTCACTAACATTACAAACTCTCAGGATTCAATGGGGGATATAAGTGAGGGGACATACTTAGATGTTCAATACATTCCACTAAGGATGAGGAGTGAGTATTCAGGGTTTGACTGATCGCCATTAGGTCCTGATTAGCTTAAGGCCCTTGACCTGGCTTAAATTTAAATCATGTGGCGTCACGGTAGCTCCTTGAACCATAGGGGCAATGTCCTTTGCTGCCTCACGTGCAAATCCGTAATCTTCATTATTGGATTAGATACATTGACCCCATATGCAATTTGCTCCAAACTCCCTGGACCTAATAGAGCAAGCATTCTTGAGAAATTATCCTGCATCGCATTCAACTTGTTTGCGTTCTCAACAACATCATCTTTTATATTATCATATAAACAAAGGATTGACTCACAGACCAGATGCAGAGCTCATATAGAGGCCGGTCCCAAAGAATCAACTTTAGGCAGGATTTCCGACTGCATCCTCAGATGTATGTTCTTGGGAGTAAAAAAATGTTTGTCTGGAAAGTTCAACCTAGTAGGGACCTCTTCATCTCCCCCTGTCAACACCAATGGATTAGAGAGCTTGTCTCCCAACCGGGTTGCAGCTGATTTGATATTATTGGTGACATCCATTGCATTACACAGTCTAATAAAAGGACTCATCCAAAATTACGAAGCCATCCAGGGGAAAAGAACCAGCCATAGGGTCCACCCTCAAATGAACTTAGGTGGTATCCTGCAGGTCTACCAACTCAGTTATGACCGTGAACTGATCCTCTTGACGGGACAATACAACATGCTTTGTATGGTTTCAGTGTTCAAGACCTGCGCATATGTGACAACTCGCACTGGCACGGCAAAAGCCCCCCCCCCCCGTAGACCAACCTCCTGATCATGAAAACCATTAATCGACTGAGTAACCCCCAAGCCGGGGTCTATGGTCAAAGCCTCTGAGTCAAACATCCCCTTATTTTGGAGAGACGGAGCCTACTGTAAGTTTGTCTTATTACATCTCATTGAATTGATCAGTGCATGGCTTAGTGTAGCGGGATCCAAAATCTGTGCCTTGCCATGCAGTTCAGCCAGCATATTTTGCAGGGCCAGTAAGGAGCACAAAGCAGCAACTTCCTTGACGTAATTCAATAATTTGTTTGAAAAGGGATATCAAAGGCCAATGGCCCACAGTCTCTGCCATCCTTAGTAACCAAAAACCAAGCCATGAAGTCAAAGCAGTAAATTCCTTACCCTACAAGGACGTAGTTGCTTCGACGTAGAAGGAGATCAAAGGCCAATGGCCCACAGTCTCTCCAGTCATGGTTCACAAAAGTACAGGATCCAAACAATAGCAAGACCACCTCTTCCTCCACAACGAGCGAAATTAGTTGCCGGTGCACCTCGGGCAACTTCCGCCCACCTCCAAACACTTGCGCACACATCGCTGGGGGGAGGGATTTTAAAGCCTGCTTCCTTAAAGCCATAGAGATGAAATTAGCAGCTGCAAAGAAAAGACGTCCACCAGCTACAAAATGGTCCAGCAAGTGATTAGCTGGCCACCTCCATCCTACACTTCAGGAAGGACCTGAAGAATCCAACTTATTAAAGAACATCTTTACACTCCCTGATCGCTATACTCAACCCTATGTCTCCCACTCCAAGGAATTCAACTGTTCCCTCAATCCATCCCAGCTCCGATTCTATTCCCTGAACCTTTCTTATAACCCGCTGGGTGCGCCACTGTGTGCAGCACTCGTCTGCTTCCATGCTAAGTTTGTCCTATATAAGTCCCATACATACATATCCAACTACCAAACTTTGCTTTTATTTGTGGTTGCGGGTCATGCACATGCTATAATCCTTTACCAAAAACTGTTTTCCTTTCACGTTAGCCCTTTATTAGCTCTCTTGAAGTTGCTCGGAGCACAGTGTGTGCATTAATACCCAGAGGTTACTAAGCGCGGACCCGGGGATCGAACCTGTGTTGTTTCGTGTCGTCTTGCTTCCAAGGCAAGTAAGTTGCCCCTGAGTTATCCTTCCGGTACATGAAAGGACAGCTATTAACCCAATCCGGGCCTATCTATCTAAGTTTCCATGCCCCCGTTTTTGGGATCTATTTATGCAACTATGCCTAAATCTATTGCCTACTAGAGATGTGTTAAGTGTTCAGAGGCAAAAAGGGAAGACTGAAATGGATTGTAGATTTTGTAAAAAGGGAGATTTGATTGAACCATCGAAACATTTAGTTGTAGAATGTAATGGATTAACATCTCTAAGAATCCGATACCTAGGCGACATTGGCAAACATTTTCAAATCTTGTCGTCGGAAGATTGGTGGAGTATGTTTATAATTGGGGAAAGCCCAGACAGGATTGGATAAATACACAAGAAGTGTATATCATACCATTCCAAATTTAATGATAATCTATATGTACTCATTTTGTCTTCTGTATTTATCCAATCCTGTCTGAACAGTTTTTTTCTTGATCTTCTCAGGATTTGTTATTAATATGTCCATAGACAAATCTAAGCTAGTTAACCAATGTATGTGCATCAATTTCCAAGCATCTAGAAGCCATTTGTTTCTCTGATTATCCCAATTTCTTAGGATGTCAAATAGAGGGAGATTATCTAGCATAACACACTTATGCAACAAAGTCAAAGATTTCCATAAAATGATTGAATGAAGTGATTGCAAGCCTAGCTCACACCTAGCCATTGCCATCAGTGAACTATTAGGAAGATGGAGTGCCCTTCTCCAGCAATAACCCTTAAGACGTTCCCAAGATTGCCACGGCAAGTTCAGGGCCACTTCAGCTGCATAGGTCAAGATCGAGGTCAAGATCGAGGTCACCTTTTGTTTCTAAAACGTTACAATCTTGCACATTGTAAATGTACCATACTTCTTGTGTAACACTGAGGCTTGGGTCGCCAGATTTTTACATTTGGATCTCAAGGCCAACACCCATCCTTTCTCATTTATATTACAATTGATGGGGACACCCAAGTAAATGAACAAGTCAACCTGATCCAATTTTTCCTTGCCCACATATCATTTAAACCTTACTTTTTGCTTAGTAAAACAAGAAGGGGCGAGGCGCGCACTCCAGTTCCTGGCCAATATATTACCTGAAAAGGGGAGTCTTTTCCTGGTCACCTGAATTGTTAAAATGGTTTTACTACAGCTACCACAATTCTTAGAGACTGCAACAGCAATTATATTGGATTCACCTGAACAGAAAGGCAACTCAGCCTCCCTGATGAGTGTTGGTGACACGAAAGCACTAGGAGGAGAACAGCAGTGCAAGAAGGGAATCAACCCTGTGAACAATTGGGCAGCAATTAGGATTTAACCCTGTGAATGAACTGGACACTTTGGGATTCAACCCAGTAACCTTTTTTTTCTCAGTTAATATATTGGCCAGGAACTGGAGTGCGCGCCTTGCCCCTTCTTTTTTGTCCTTTGTGGAGATCCGGACTCCAGAGGCTGCAGCACCGGGGTCATTATGCCCTACATTGGAGAGCCATAATTATGGTTTTCCCCCTCCCCCTGCTAAGGGTAAGCTGTTTTTTTGGAGGGGAGTGTTTTCCTGGTCACCTGAATTGTTAAAATGTTTTGACTACAGCTACCACAATTTTTAGAGACTGCAACAGCAATTATATTGGATTCACCTGAACAGAAAGGCAACTCAGCCTCCGTGATGAGTGTTGGTGACACGAAAGCGCTAGGAGGAGAACAGCAGTGCAAGAAGGGAATCAACCCTGTGAACAATTGGGCAGCAATTGGGCTTTAACCCTGTGAATAAACTGGATACTTTGGGATTCAACCCAGTAACCCTTTTTTTCATTTTTTTTTCAGGTAATATATTGGCCAGGAACTGGAGTGCGCGCCTCGCCCCTTCTTTTTTTTTTTACCATTTACTTTTCGCTCACTCTGTGATGTACTTAGTTTTATTTTTTACATTAATTTGAAGGTCATTCTTTTTAATGTACATTTCAAGATGGTTTAATCTCCGCTGTAGTCCTATTGATGTTTGGTCAATCATGACCAAGTCATCTGCATTTGGATCCACGGAACAGGGCATTCATATATTTTAGGAGGAAAGGCTTTAACCCCCTTCTGGATATCACCCCTGTCCGACAAGTACAAATTAAACATTGCAGGTGCCAGGGGGAAGCCCTGTTTCACACCCTGAAAGGTATGGATTTCTTTTGAGAAAGCACCGTCCCTAGAAACTCTCACTTGAATCAAGGTTGATGTATATAATGCCTTTTATTCCCCATTGTTAACTTCTACAAGGCCAAAGTCGTCACGACAATAATCTACGGCGTAGAAGCAATGCCTGCATTGCCGCCAAACCTATGGATAAAACTTGAAGGCTGCTTTTGGCGAAAAGTCTTAAACTTGAAAAAATCTACTCCCACGGTGGCAATAAGGAGAGAATTAAGCCTAAACTCAATGAAAGTTCTTGTGGAACGAAACACCATGATGGTATTCAGGAAGGTAATAGATCCATCCGCAAAACCCATACTGAAAATCATTAAAAAAGAAATGGAGAAAGAAGAAAAAGGGATGTTACTTACCTGGAGGTCTCGTAACCGCCTGTAACTTGAAAAAATTGGAAGGACGAAGAGGAACTGATATTAAATCCCACAAAGATAAATGCAAACCTATTAGAAATGGACTGGATTAAGACAGGTGACTTAGCAAATGAGTGCAAACTGCTTGAAGATCTCCCACGGAACCCCGAAAAACTAAACGAGGCGGTACCATATTTAGTAAAATGCCTTGATCAACGAACTCGGCAAGCTTTCATACGGATCAGATTGAATCTGGTGAATATAAACGAAATCTTAGCTATAAGAGGGAAAGCTATATCAAACAAATGCAGATTCTGCACTCCCTCCACCAAAGTGGAGACGAGAAGGCACCTACTACTCGAATGTTTGGGCTTGGAGAAGATAAGATACACCTGGCTTAGGCCACTTCTTCAAGGACCTCTGTGCTTACAGCGAGGACGACTGGTGGGCACGTCTATTGAGTGGGGAAAAGACCTGTTGGGTTATAGCCGTAGTGGGCTTCTTTGGCCAACTTGGTTTGGACGAGCAAACTAGGCGGGTCTCGGAGAATTCACGAGAAACAATATGAACAATTTAGCTACCCAGAAACCTTGATCTCTCTCTGTTGGAGGATGGACTGTCATAACTTTCTTCTGGTCTTTCCCCTTTTTCTTCTTTTCTTCTCCTTTTTTTCTGCACTTCGTCTTCTTTTGTAAAAATTGTTTTGTACAATGAAATGTTTTTTTTAAATAATGCCTTTTATAGCCTCGACTAAATCGGAGCGACACTTCCAAGTTAGTAACTTCTCCCAAAGTCTCTCCCTGCTGACAAGTCAAGTAGGTTTTGGTTTAAGACTTGATCGCTCTCAATTTTAACAGGTTCCGCAGGAAGAGGATGAGATTTGTACCAACTCCTTTAACAAAACCTGACTGTCTTGTATCCAAGCATCTGGATTCGGTCGCCCAGGTCATCAAGTGACGTAGTAGGACTGCTGCAAAGATCTTTCCCAGAATGTCCAACAGGGCGATTGGACGATAGTTTCTAGGATCTTCTCTATCGCCCTTCTTGAATAGTGGCATGATCAAAAAGCAGTCTTCCATGAAATGGGAACCTCCCTTGCCACTAGTATCTGGTTAAATAATAAAACACAAAAGTCTTCCCACGAGTCAGGATTTTGCTTCAGGATACTGTTTGAAAGGCCATCAGATCCAGAGTTTGCGAAGAGTTTAGTTTCTTTATTAATGACTCAATATCATCTTCTCTCAAACAAATTGACCAATTCCCTTGGGATTTGGCCAACTTCTAAGGTTCCCCTAAATCACTGCCGTGCAAAAAGGGCTGTAAAGTGAGAGGTCCATCTATCCTCCGAGGTAGAGAGGGATTGGGGTTGAAAGACCGAATTAGAAATGTTCGAGGGAGAAAAGACCGAAGATAATTTTTTTCGAAATAATCTTCGGTCTTTTCTCCCCTGAACATTACTGACTTGGCCCACACACCTACCCACACCCCATTCCGACTGGCTGTGTCCCTGTGACGCCTGTTCCCTTTCACTTCCATGATCGGGAACTAGTGCCGCAGGGTCTTTTCCCTTTTTAAACATATATTTATTTTTTCGGGACAGCTGCGGGGGTGTCCCCCTCAACCCCTGCTCACAATATAGTGAGCAAGGGTGCGGGGGACACCAATGCAGCCCCTTTTATTTCTTTTACTATTACTAATATTTTGCCGCCCCCGCATAGGCGTGCTTTGAATATTCATAATGGCCTTTACATTTCAGAGCCCTGAGAACTTAAAACGAAATTCACCGCAATTATGAATATTCCATCGCCCGCTGATGCGGCGGGCGGCAGAATATCAGTCGTTGTCGGTAGTTTCCTTTTAAGTTTCTAGGGCTTCCCTGGCACGGGGGAACCCTGGAAACTTAAAAAGAAAGTAACTGCAATTATTAATATTCTGCCGCCCGGTGCAATCGGCGGGCGGCGTAGTGATAATAATTGCAGTTACTTTCTTTTTAAGTTTCCAGGGTTTCCCCGGGCCGGGGGGGGCCTGGAAACTTAAAAAGAAAGTAACTGCAATTATCAATACAACACTGGCGGGCTTTAGCCTGCCAGTATTCTCTGCTCTCCGGCAGTAATAAGTGAAAGCTCCCAGTAGGGGGCTTTTGCTTGATTATTGCCTCAAGAGCAGAGGGAGGCTCATTCATTTCACAAAATGGATTCCCGGATAGTACACACTTTAATGCTCATTTGCCGAAACTTTTACAAAGGAATAACAAAATGTTTTATGTAAATTTGTTATTATGGCCCATCTTTTAAAAGAAAAACATTTTAGAGTACACTACCCCTTTAATACTATGCTTTCGTTCAGCTGCCCTTGCTTATGTGTTACACCAGACCTTTCTTCCATTGGGTTAGTCTGGTTGTCCACTAATATCGCTAAACCCAAAGATTCCACCACTGCTTACCCTTTTATTGTTCCGTTGGGCAAGAGCAGTGACCAGATTTGTATTTTTAAGTTTTGAGACTCTGTCTTGGACACTTGTAATAGGTCCGCCCGCTCAATATTTTCTATGGGAGGCACTTTAACCAGTTTACCCTTCTCATGTAGAGATCTCAACCACTTCATAGCTTCTAAAATAGAGGCCATCATGATGTTTTTATCTGCCTCTCGCCAGATCGTAGAGCCTTCCTAGCCATTGTGCAGATAATTCGGCTTCTCTAACCAGCCGGATTTGTATTGATTCCTAAAATATTATCTTTGAATGAGTCATAGCCAATAAGGTTGCTTGATCTTTTACTGTCTCATTCATGGTTTCAAACAGTCTTGTAAAAGGATTTAGTGCAACGGTCAACGCTGACATTATTTCTACCTTAACGTCCCACTGTGTACCTGGGGGCTGAAGCCTGGGGGCTTGCAACATTCCATACTGACCTTTATATGGGGAGGCACTAGGGCAAGAACAGGGGGTAGGTGGTTGAGGGGGAGGGAAGGGGGGTTCTGTCGTGCCCGGATATTCTTAATTATTATTTGGCTTCCCAAACTCGTGTGATTACAGAATGAATGCAGAGTGAGTCGAACAAGCATTGGTTGTTCATTGAACAGGCTCTAGTGGGCCAGCATCTGTGGAAACAACTATAGTCAGACAGGCATCAGAGGGCGACAGGAGTTTATTTAAATGTACGCTGAAGAGGGGGGCGGTGGAGGCTTGGAACTTGCTAGAGGGGCAAGGGGAAGCTGGTGACGTTCCCATCACCCTGCACGCCACTGCATGGTAATGGGGACTTCACACCCGCACTAAGAGATAATGGGTTTGGAGAGTGGGACAGGGCGAGGTGCAGGAGGAAGTTGGGAGACTTGGTGGAGAATGGCAACATAAAGGCATTTAAGCAATGCAAATGAGATTTCGGCTTGAAGGAGAGGGACAGATTCAGATACCAACAGGTTAGACACTGGGTGCTTTCGCCCAAAATAAAGACAGACGCGACAAGACCACTCACTCCTCTAGAGAAATTGCTGCAGGGAGCAGAGAGTATAAAGGGGTTAACAGGAGGGATAGATCAGTGTATCCTGGGAGCACAGGGTGACTGTGAGTGGCCTTCCAAGCGGAAATGGGAGGAAGAGCTAGGGAGGGGTATCTCGGTCGAGGAATGGGGCTATGCCTATAGAGCCACGTGGAAAGGGTGTATTTGCACACAACACATAGAGACCCAGGTTAAAACTCTGCCTAAGGTGATATTGCACACAAGACAGGATGCATAGGTTTCGACTTATGTTTAAGACGGTGCAGAAAAGAGGGTATGCTGACGCATGTAATGGGGAACTGTCCAAAGTTGGAACACTTATGGAAGACCATATAGGAGGTGATACTCGAGGTGGTGGGCAGAAGGTATAAACTTAGCCCATCCTTTATACTTTTGGGTCTTCCGAAGGAATGGGGATTGGATGGGCATGGAGAATCAGGTACAACTAATCAGACGCATTGGCTTGGCAGCTAAACTGACAATATGGGGCAAGGAAGAAGCCCCGTCTGTGGGTCAATGGCTATTCAAGTTGTGGGGCATTGCAGCTATGGAGAAGTTAACTGCTCAAATTGGGTGCAGCCAAGCGAGATTTGAGACTATGTGGAGTCCACGAATTCAGCACTTGAGTTCTGGAAACCTGAATTGTTTTAAACCTAGGTCCTTGAGAGTGATCTTTCAACCAAGTGGGTGAACAATGTATTAAGGTGATTTGAACAGGATTCTGATTCTCAGTTAAATTGGCTGGACTGCCGGACTGGTGTGGGGCGGAACCCAGGGGGAAAAGTGTATGTTATCACTTAAATAAAGATACTTTTAAAAAAACACAAGTTGCCTCCCTCCCAACTTCTGAAAATTGTGACCCACCCATTGCTACACGTGCTCTTGATGCAGACGCATGACTGAGAGGAGATCGGGAGAGCGAGGAAACACAGCGAAGCAACCACGCTGTGGAGAAAAGGATGTACATGTAAACGACATGGTGAATCAGAACCATTTCTGTACGTGCTGTTACAGTGACAGCTGCTTGCAAAACCCATGCACGAGCCGCTTTGTAAACACGAAGGACTTTTATAAGAGAGAGCAACACTCCTTTTGAAGCTGACTTTGCGATTACCCCTGCTACTACTTATAAGTTGGCAGCGAGGTTGGAACTTCACAGTAAAAGAAGTCACCCTAATTGAGCTACCGTCACTCCTTTGCATCAAGTTCCACAGAATGTATATGGAATTTCTCTAGCAATTGACATGCTAATTGATGTTTGTTTACTCACCCCCTGAAGAATTTCCTGTTACTTACCCTTTCTAAGGTTAATGGGAATGAAACATGTCGGGCTAATGCTTTTGTGAGAATGTTGTCACAAGTATAATAAGGCACTAATAGCTGCTGCGTACTTAGAACTACTGATAGTGTCTCAGTATTTAAAAAAAGAGATTCCAGATTAGACATCAGATGTATGTTTTACCTTAGATGCTAATGTTATATTTCTTTAATGTCATGTGTTTTTGTTCGGTATACAATTGTTTGTTTTGTCTTGTAATTCTGACAGCAACCACAGAGAGTAACACTTTGTTTGTAGAAATTGGTTTTCTGGTTTCTTATTTATTCATGGTGTAGGTTTCCATTTCACAAGTATACAGAATCTTCTGTGTCCTACCTTAGGACTGTCTTCCAAAATAAATTTTCTACTGATTTTGTTCTTCCACTTGTTGTCCAGCACATTAGGATTTGTGATGGTTGATATTCTGTCTGCAATAATAAAATAAAAAGAGATATATATATTTTTTCAATCACGATTGTGAGTGTTATTTGTTGCTATCGAGGAGGTTAGCTCATAATGTCTCCCCATAGATGAGTTCAGATCTTTAAGGGAGAGCCTCTGAGAGGAGTTAAGACCCTTTGTTTGTAAATTAAACATTTCGTATTGGGCACTGTCTTAAGCCTCTGTTTCCAAAACAAACCCTAGTCCTCTGTACGTTTTATAGTGTCCCTATATGCCACAATGAGGTTATTCAAAACATGTTTCCAATCTAACCCTCTGTCGAATGCAAACTGCATTTTTTCTTAGGCGTTTGACTCGAATATTAATTAATATTCCGCTGCCCGGCACAATCAGCGGGTGGCGTAGTTTCATAATTGCAGTTACTTTCTTTTTAAGTTTCCATGGTTCCCACGGGCCGGTGGAGCCCTGGAAACTCAAATAGAAAGTAACTGCAATTATCAATATAACGCTGGTGGGCTTTAGCCTGCCAGCATTCTCTGCTCTCCGCTCCGGCAGTAATGAGCAAAAGCTCCCAGTAGCAGGCTTTTGCTTGATTATTGCCTCAAGAGCAGCGGGAGGCTAATTCATTTCACAAACTGGATGCCCCCATAGTACACACTCTAAGGCTCATTTGCAGCAAATTTACATAGGAACTTAAAAAAAAAAATCATGGATATTTTTTATTATGGTCCATCTTTTAAACAAATAACATTTTTGAGTGCACTACCCCTTTAATACTATGCATTCGTTCAGCTACCCTTGCTTGTGTGTTACACCAGACCTTTCTTCCACTGGGTCAGTCTGGTTGTCCACTAACAACTCTAAACCCAAAGATTCCACCACTAGTTGCACTTGAATACTATTGTTCCATTGGGCAAGAAAAGTGACCAATGTTCCCTCTAATTATTTGTCTCTAACTGCGGAAATGATTTTTCTTTGTGCGCACATTATTTTCCCTGTGTGCAAATGAATAACGATGTAAGCCACTTTTTTGAGCATGCTTAGTTAGTGAAATACCATCTCTGAAGAGTTTGGAAGGCAATTTCCCCTTCCCAACCACTGCAATGCTTTACAAATCAGTGTAAAAGGAGCATCTAGCAACTCTTTTTCTGAAAATGTAGTCTAAATAAAAAATATTTTATGTGATTATAAGGAGAGCTCATCAACCTGTCCAAGACTTCAAGCAATGCCATAGTACCTAACAAAATTACTCCTGCGCAGAGAGAAAAATGTTTAAGCACAAAAAAAGCTTTGCATGCTCAGGATAAACAATAGGTTTAGCCGTGGCTATTCATTTTTCAGCACTGCTCCGTAACAATGCAGAAAGTGCTTAATGTCATTGGGAAACAACTCATCTTTATGACAAAAACCAAGTATCGCTAATCACTGATGTGGCTGTCAAAAATTCAGAAATGATGCAATGTTTGCAAATTGAATAATTGTAACTGAAAGGAATGTGTCAGAAAACATGCCAATAAGAGTTAATGTGCAACTTTAATGGAGAAATTCAAGGGCCAGGAGAAAAAATGCCTCTCATAATTTGTGTAAGGACAATAATTGCATCAGAATAACTGCACCACAGAATATGATGATCAGAATTCCTGGGCCTCTGCTCACTATCCACATTATGTTGGTCTGTGAGTTGTGACAACATTTACTCAAAACCGGCCTTACAGCTATGAGGGATATACACCATCCATTTTACCCCCTAAAAACAGGGCAATGTGCCCAACAAAAACAGGAAGCCATGAACATATAGGAATCTACCCCTGCTTCTACCCACAAAGTTCCACTGATATCTTTTCGAATCAATGACCAGTAGAGCAGTGGCATTGGTAGAAACTCATAATATTACTGCTGATCTCAAGAGGAATTTTAAGGGGAAAGAACATATTTTAATAAGCATGAAATATCCCTACTAGCAGAGCCAACTACTTTCTTACTCTCTGAAAAATCTTTTGATTCCAAGTGCGGAGTAAAATCGTATACAAACCCTTCTTGTAACCCCTCGGGTAACTTAGGGTGATCAACCCCAAGTTCATTGCAAAAATACAGAAAAGGTAGCAGGCTCCCCTCTCTAGAAAGAACATAGCATGATAACCTGTTCTGTGTTTTTTCCCCCACTTTGAGTTTGCAGCCATCGCTTTTTGCTGACTGTACTTTTCACAACGGAGGAATACCCATTTGCATATCAGTCTTTGTCCCGCCCACAGGTTATCATGCCATGTTCTTTCTAGAGAGGGGCGCCTGCTACCTTTTCTGTATTCCAGTTTGTATAGTAGGGCAATGTAAATAGGTTAGACCAGAATATCAAGAATAGTTAGTCGAATTTATTTTCATTTTGAGAGAAAGCAAATATTACGTAGCTGCCGTGGCTTGTCCCTTATTATCTCTTTTTGAATAGGTGGGAAGTGTCTGTGTGCGCGGCTAAAATTCTTCTGAGTGGCACCCAGAAGGAAGATGGGCAAGCGCACATGCGCACAGCTTAGAGGGAACATTGGTGACCACCTTTGGATTTTTTCTGTAGCTGAGCAGTCGCAGCTCATGAGAGGTGATGCTCACATGATTTTCTAATGGTCCGAAAGACCCAACCCATTTCGTGAGGGATCGGATGATAAAGATGAGGAGGTTTGCGTATCTTGCAAGTGTCCCTCCGAATGTAGAGGAACTTCCAGTTGAGGGTCATTGTAAGAGGGATTCTGAAGAGTCCTTGCTTCTCACTCTACTGGAACTATCAAGGCACCCCCTTTTGACATACATTCTATTATGGGCAAAGGGCCACGGTTTAAAGGACAGTCAACCTTGCCTTGATTAATCGGGATTGAACGATTTCCATTGGTCGAATCACTCGGTCTCTTTTGTCATTCTATTGTAGTTTTTATTTCGTCTGTTTCACGCGATAACAGCTATGCCAAGAATGCTGCCCCTCCAGAGAATTTGTCCCTAAGTCATATTCAAAAGCAGTGCTCGTCCGATTTACAGCCTGATTCATTGAATTATTTGCGTGAAAAACGCCGATATCTGTGCCTTTCTGCCCGAAAATCCCTGTTTGAAGTATGGGGATTTTTGGGCTAAAAGGTGCGCAAATCGGCGTTTTTCACGCAATTAATTCCATGAATCAGACAGTCTAGGCTTGTTCTGTCTTATTTAATTGCTCATAAACAGGCGATTCTGGCCGGGCAAACATGTCTTCCAAGAAGGGACAGTCCACATACAAGTTGAAGGTTTCATTTAATATAATAACATTGGGATTGTGTTGTCTCGATTTAGTTGCATTGCGCTTATCCAGTTTCATTGATCTCACTGAATTAAACACCACCCCCTTGTCAATGCACACACTGGTCAAGTGCACAGCTTTCCCCATGGGCTCCATGGTTTCTGTGATTTCCGTAATTGCCGTTGATGTTAAAGTACTTGCACACCCTTCCACTTCCCGCTCAGATAATTCAATTCTTTCTGTCATTAACAGGACTCTATGAGGGAGTGATCTATACATGTCTAAAGCATTGTCTGTATCACAATCGCAGGCGGAGGGCGTGCTCACCGCAGGCAGGCTTGGAGAAACTGATAGTAAAGCTGTTTCCTCCCGAAGCTTCACATGACGACGAGTACAGGGTCCGCTCAACGTCATTAATTCCACAACGTTAATGGTGTTCAAGTGCTGTCCAAGCTCTGTTAAAGCTCCTGTTACCAATTCACGCGCAAGCGATGAAAACACTCAACATTGTTGACAGATTGTCGAGACCTGTCTCGCCTTCTCAGACTGCAATGACTGCCCAACTCTGCCTTTCACCCTTCACACTTTAATTCCAAAACAGGCATTGTGAAAACCAACAGTTATGGATTGTGTTCAAGTACAACATAGGTATTTGCCTTTCAATTGCCTAATGACCTGTTCTTAAACTAGCAATGGCTGTCAAATGGTGAGAGTACCTGTGCCCATTATAGAAGTGCCTGGCAAACAGCTATCTAGTGCCCATTAAAGAGCCAAAACTGTTGGTTTTGTCAATTCTCGTTTTTTAACAGAAATTAATTTCAAGTAAAAGTTGCAAAGGGACCCATATTGCTTATTAATCATGCGGCTAAAGAGATTACACCGGAATTGATTAAGCCATTATCTTTTCAAACGCTGCTTAAAAATAACAATAGGAGCTGCATAAAAGCCAATAGTTTGATATTTTACTGAGCAATTGAGCTAGCTCTGAGGTGTGCCTTGTCCGTCTGGTTGGGGATTGGCAGGTAGTGGGTGGGAATGGCAGCAGGTAGTGGGTGGGAATGGCTGCAGGGGATTACCTACGGATGGATGATGGACAATGGATGGATAAAAAGCTAGAGAAAACGCACAGGCTGTGTGCCCTTCCCCAAATTCGATCTCCCATGCCGTATCATGCCCCTATACCAATAGTTTTGGCTTCAAAATTGGCGATACATCACCACCTAATCGCCAAAACTGAAGTGTTGCCTCTACTTCAACAAAAGAGGGTGGGCTGCATTTGCCTGGGGATACCCCCATAGAAATGCAGTCTTCTCGGCCCAAATCGTCTCTGATCGCAAATCTATGATGATTGGTACTAGTGGATCCCTCCACTGAGTTCAGCCAATTGTAATGTAATGTGCCATAGGACAGTGCTTAATACATTATTTAACTCAATGTGTTGGAGGGAACTTTGAAATTAACGACTCATGATACCTAGAATTCTCTATTGATTTTTGTTTTTATTTTTTTATTTATACAGCTTTACACACTCCCTTTCGGCCACCTAAGAGCAATTTGGAGAGGGCTTCCACAAGAAAGTCCAAAGAACTTAAATGAACCATATGAAATGAGACATCTGTAAGCCAGACAGGGCTAGGCATTTTGTGCATCAGGCTTGGTCATCTTTCTTATGTGTGAGGAATTGATTGGTTTCATAGAATGAATTAGGTGGGAAGAACTCACAAAGCCCCTCTACCCCCATGAAAAGACAAGGGAGGGCTGATGTTGGGCGCCTGGACTAGCATCCGGATGGTTTCAGGAAGTTTGCAGATTGAAAGTCCATGGGGCATTATATTATATTTTGTGCATGCATTAGTGTATGTTGCTCACAGTTTTTCTGGCATTCGATGCTGGAACCTGCAGACTAACATGGCATTAGAATGGGACAGCTGCTGATCTCCACCTCCCTTACCTTGACTAGATATTTGGCAGTGGTAGATGAATGCTCAATTCTTTTTTTTTAAAAAAAACTTTCTTTATTATTTTCATATTCCACTTTACACGCCCCTGTATCATCCCCCACCCCATCCACCTTAACCCCAAACACGATCCAGGCAGCACAGTACAATTGGCAGTTACGTGCAAATAAACCATGTTCGCGAGCATTGAGTGGCCCCCAGGTGGGTTTTATCAATTGAAGAAGTCCTTTGGTTCCACAACCTTCACAGTGGTGCTCTATCCCTCCAATGAGGAGTTACGGGTAAACCCCGACCAGTTCACAGACAACCAGGATCCCTCCTTGATCCATGGGCCGCCAATTGTGTTTAGTCCTCCGCAGTGACGATTACCGCCCCCCCGCTCCCGAATCCGAATCTGCTGTGTCGACTGTCATGTAAGATCTGTTGGGACCCCAATAGTCCAGTGGTCTGCTGCAGCTTGACAAGGATGCTGCATATTGCGTTTCTCTTTTCTCACACATATTCATATACCACACAGTCATTCGCTTAAACTCAGAGCTTTACGCCTCCCCAGTTCTTGTCAATTAAAGATCTAGCCACCACTGCCATTTCCATAAACTTCAGCTGAGTTTTGTGTCTGCTCTCAGTCAAGGCCAACAACCACGGTTCCGGAGAGCCTTGCCCTTGAGCGCCCAGTATAGGACACATTGCCTCTCTATTGTAGACCAGAATGTCAGAATTTGGGGACAATCCCATACCATATGGAAGAAATCTGCCGGGTCACAAGGACACCTAATGCCCTTAGAGGACCGGTCAGGGTAGATCCCAGGCAGAGGCACCAGAGAATAATACACTTGATGCCGAAATTTAAAATGAGTTACCCGAAAGCGAGTATTCAAGGACACATTGCGTGTCGTCATACAGATCACCCTCCATTGCCCCTCCGACAATACTCTACCCAGTGTGGTTTCCCATTTTGCCCTAAAACTGCCTAGTTCAGTTGTATGCTGTGATCTAATGCCCCTATAGATAGAGGAAATCAGTTTCCTGGTAGATGGTGGGGCAGTGACATATTGAAGTACAGGGAAGGCAGCAGGAGCGTTTGGATAATTGGTCCACCTAGACTTGATCACCTCTTAGTCAAAAATACAACAGCATTCTCACAGCTGTACATTCCCCCTATGTTTTAGAGCTCCCATTAGATGAACATCCCCTCGTGTATTAAATCCCCCAGCGTGTGAACCCCCATCCTTTTAAAATGGAGCCGAAATATTTCCTCGTGAGTAATCGGGACCCCTCGTACTCTATATATGGCGAACGCCGGGGGAGTCAAGAACCCCTTCGCCCCGGATGTGGTGCAATTTGCTTCCATGCCTTGCAGGTGGATTCCACCGGTTGGATCTCTGCTTTGTCCACCTTGAGTGGGCCCTCCCATAACAACCCCTTTAAATCATTTGGGTATGTAGTCCCCTTTTCAAGCCAAATATGCTAAATCTGTGCAGCTAGGAAATAGATATACAGATCTGGATATTCCAGACTCCCTTTCTCATAGGGTAGGGTTGGAGTGTTGTACGCTAACCTAGCCTGTTTGCCTGCTCAAACGAGTCGGACCAAAAGCTGGTAGGGAGCCAGGTTGGTACTTTATTGAATATATTGAGAAGTTTCGGGAGGATCACCATCTTGGCCAATGATATTCGAGTGGGCTGGCTGATGGGAAGGAGGATCCATGCCTCCACCTTGTGTTTGAGTTTCTCAAGCACTTTCACATAATTCTCCCTGTATAAGTCAGTTGGGGATGGGGTAATCGTAATTCCCAAGTATCGAATTCCCTGAGGGCACCATCTAGAAAGCCTCCCCTATAGCCTATTGTACTCCAAGGGTTAATGGTAGCACCTCTGATTTAGCCCAATTTATCTTCATAACCGAGAGGTCTCCTAACCGGCAAATCTCTTGTACCAGTGGTTGTAAATTTAGCCAAGGGTGTTTTACATATAAATGCTTATCTGCATACAACGAGATTATAGCGACGTGGAAGTACATTTTTACCCCTCCCCCCGTGGGCATGATATTCCCTGAGGTAGCAGGCCGAGGGTCAATCACAAGGGCGATAAAGATAGAAGACAAAGGGCAGCCCTGCCTCGTGCCCCAGTGTTATGAAAGATTTCCCTTTGGTGCAATTTTCCCTCCACTTGTGGACCCCCCAACAGGCCAGTCAAGACTGGGGGTGTTTTGCTTTTTCAGTCTTGTATGGCCAATTGGGGATGCAGGATGGGGACCTGCAGGGCCGAATATGCTAAGGGGGCACTCCTGCGTCCGCCACACATCAGTCTGTGACGGCAAAATAGTGGTGCTCCGACTCCACAGCACATGTTTAGGAACCAGGAAGGTCTTCCTGCTTCCTGTTTGTGTGGTGCGCATGTACCAGAGGGCCATTGTGGGAGGCAATGCTGCCTCATGGCTGGAGTCCGGACAGGGACTCCAGGTAAGAAAAAGTCAGTATGAATGCGCGTTTCTTTCTGTTTGGTACAACACGTGTGAATGCAGTGTATGTTGTATGGGTATGGGTATGGGTGTGCGTGTGAATGAGCTAGTGTGTGTATTGTGTGCATACTGGTCGGCCGAGCCTCTGTGGGGGGAGGGCACTTATTGGTGAAGGCCAGGCAGCATGTACATGTTCTTACCATTACATGGCATTTTTCAATGGCATTTATAATGACAAAGCCAACATGAGTGTTCTTATATGGTCATACTAGCCTACATTGGTGTAGTGAGTGTGGCCTTGCTTTTTAATCACTTCTCTTAGGAAAACATAAGTAGTGTTATGTGCGGAAGCGGGAGGAGGGTTTACTGGTGCATGTATATATTTTCTTACAATGGGCTTAGCATTTTTAGTGGTAATGTGCAACGCCAACATGAGTTTTCTTATGTGGTGGAGGGTGTTATTGGTGCAGGCAGCATTTACATGTTTTCCTATCGCAGCATGACATTATTTTTCCTGGCATTAGGGACAAAGCCAACAGAAGTAGGTTCTTATGTTCGAATACTGGCATATATTGGTGCAGCCAACATGGACATGTAAGTGCTAAACCCTGTGAACATTTTCTTTTACACTGGCAGAATATTGGTATATATTGCGGCCAAAAGCATCATAAAATACGTTGGACAATGCTGCAGGAAATGCTTCTTTGCACTGTTTGTGACTTGGCATTTAGTGGATATTTTTAGAATGTGTCACCCTACAAACATGATTGTAATCTCTGTGGCCATTTACCCAATTTTTCAGTGTGCTGTAAAAAATTCACCATTTTAACCAATTCTTTTTCGAAATGTTCTCTGGTGCTAGAACTCCTCCAGAATCCTGTGTGGCTTTGTTGGGGCTATCTCGTTACACGTGATCGCTCACACATATTCATAGGAAAGGTTTACATCTCACCAATTAAATAATTGACCAGCTACCATTGGTTCGAAGCTCATAGAAAGTTGCAAATGAACTCTCTTGACCTGAGATTAGAAAGACACCGGCACCGGGGTGCTGTTGGCAGTTTCTGCTATTGTCTTAGTAAGTACTGGTGCGGTGTCATCTCTCCGACATGCCCTTCTTCTTGTGTCCTCCTTGGCAGTAACCTCTCTCCACCAAAGACCTTTCTTCCTTTACCCCCTCTTCAAACACTTGCAATGATCAGACACTGTCCCTCCTCCACCTGATGTTTGTCTCTCCTCCAACCTTCTCACTCCACTCTATCCAGTCTCGCCTCCTTTTCTCTCTGCTCTTCCTCCTCTTCTTTACTTCAAATTGCCACCTCCTTTCTCTACCCGACTTTTCCCACCTCAGCATACACTCACATGCCATCCAATGGGGCTCGCCTCTGCCAAATTGTGCTCAGCTATGTCCCTTCAGTGACTGCATGCAGTGATTGGTACTTCGGGTTTGAATTTCTCACTGCTTGTACTGGTTTCCTGCAGTTGTGCACACTGACCAAGCCCTCTGAAGAGCCGCTAGTCTTGTTGCTTGACAGATCTGCTCTGATGTCCCGAGCCAGACCCTTGGCGCTGGATGACTTGATTTTGTTCCTGCTCCGTGAACACCTGCTCTCTTGAGTTTGAGGGTGCACTCGGCATGCTGAACAACTGCCTGGTAACTCCTGAAATTGGGCCAACGCCCCACAGCTGGGTGGTAATCGCTTTATTGCTCCCACACGTGGGGCAGTGTAGGCTGGTCACCCTTTTTGCACTTTGCTTTGCCTGGGCCCATACGTCAGGCTATCTGTATTTCCCTCAAGAACATGCCATAATGCTTAATTTTAGAACACATTCAATGTAATCACAGTAGCAAAATGCTTTAAGTTCTCGGATAGTGGTCAGATTGTTCCCAGTCAGCCCTTATTGCACCTGACCCAGACATACAACGAATACCAGTTAATTTGTATTTAGAGACTGTTTCCTAGAATTCACAAATATTCTATTGAAAAAATAATGTACAAACGTATTCTACAAATATTTAAAGTTCTTGAATGTAAATGTACATAGTTGTTGTGTAGTGCCTTTGGTGTAAATGGGATATATGTCTCACTCCTGTTATGTGACATGTATTTGCAGCCCAGATGTTAAAGATTTTCTTCAGATGGACAATCCAAAGCATTTCTCCGATCCTTCTGAAGATGAAGATGAAAGCAGCAGTCATAAGGTAGTTGTTCTTAGTTGTTTACCTATTAGTTAATCCTTCTTGTGCAAATTCACTTTGACTTTGTTTTTTACTTTAATCGGTGTGATAGTCCTTTGCCTTATTCTTTTTTAAAATTTTATTTAAAACTTTCTTTATTACATATTCACATCGCACAACATCGGTAAACATACAATGTGTCATTGAGGTACATAATCAGACCATTTGTAATGCCTTGTTTCTGTGTGGTGTTGTTCAAAGGGTACTTTTCCCCAGCGCTTCTGGCGACCCGGCAAGCCGGGTAGCGGAACAGTACCAGTCGCCCCGCTCTCCCGCCATTCCCCGCTCAGTATTCAAACCTCCTTTTGGGTGTCCCCTCAGGCACCAGACGCCCCCTGGCACAGCATGTTCACTCTTCTGATGGGGGATCTCGGGACAGCAGATAAGCAGTGAGGGGGCCCCAAATGTCTTTCGGTCTGTTCTGCTGCCCGCATAGGCTCCCATATTCCTTATCAGTGTCACTATGCCATATTAAGTCCGTCAACCACATCTTTATCCACGGGGGGGGGGGTTGGAGGGCAGGGGCTGGTTCATTTCAATGGAATACATTGTCTGGCAATTATCATACAGGTCGTGAGCAGTTTTTGTTGCTGTCTGGGGAGACCCGGGGCCCACCCAAACATGCAGTGTAACAGTTCGCAGGGGATGGTCTGACCCAGAATTGCCGAGCAGCACTCCACCACATCCACCCAGAATGGTCGCAGCCTGGTGAATGCCCACATCATGTGTAAGAAGTCCACCGGGTCGTGGCCGCAGCACTGGCAGCTGGCTGGCCTGCAACCATCGAATCGCAAGATACGGGCTGGGGACATGCACGGTGTAACGTTTTTAATTGGATCAACTGTAGCCACGTATTGAACGCCCCCCATGTGTGTTTTCACACATCCCCGCCCACTGTTTATCAGTAAAGTGAGTCCGGACATCCTACTCCCATTCATTGTTGTCTCCACTTCAAGAGTACTTGCAGTGTATCGCGTTGAATCAGTGTGTATAGTGTGGAGACCACTCCTCTACAGCCCAGTGAACTTCCTATGTATTTCAGGAGTGGAGTGGGTGGCCGTTCCGGGAACACTGTGGCCCACTCCTTGAAGGCCGCCCTCATCCTCAAGTATTGTAGACTACGTTGGAGCCCCCCCAACCCCAGCCTCTCCGTGAATAGTTCCTGGGTGACGAAGGAACCATTTGGTTACATGTCATCCATTTGGAGTATCCCTGCCCCTCGCCACTCCCGTATAATGGCCTCATCACAAGTGACCTGGACGCAGGACCCCCTGGAGCGTGTATGGGCGAACCGAGCATTTTTCACTGTGGACATGAGGAGAAAATGGGGCCCCCGGCATCCATCTAGAGGTAAAGTATAGCTGGGATGCTAAGAAATATAGTTCTACGTCTGGAGCGATGATCCCCCATGTCCCTAGGCAAGATCAGTGTGTCCCAACTCATTTGTGTACTTCTAGGGTGCCAGGCTAGTTTAATCAATTGGTATTTCACGTCAGCAAAGTATCCTACCCCCGGCCACACTGGGAAATTCTGAAGAAAATACTGCAGTTTGGGGATCACCACCATCTTAGCCGTTGCTCTCCTGCCCAACAACGAGAGGGGGAGCCGACTCCACCTTTCGACTTTTGCTTTCAGGGCTTGCAAATATTGTAGTTGGTTGTCCACCCGTAGCGTGCGAGTGTCTCTGGTGACCCTAACTCCCAAATATGTAACGGCCCGTGGCTCCGATCTGTACCCCTCTGTATCGGGCGGTTACTCCGTGTTCCTGTTCAATGGGAACAGAGTCGACTTCCCCTTATTCAATCTCAGGCCTGAGGCCACTCCGAAACCCATCACCTCCTGTGACACTTGGGCCAGGTTGCTCTCCGGGTCCTTGATATATAGGATTGCATCATCAGCATATAGCGACACTAGCTCTGTGGCGCCCCCCATAGCAAGACCGGTGGTTTCGTGTTTTTTCCGCAGTCCGGCCGCCGTCCCCTCAATTGCTGCAGCAAATAGCAAGGGCGAGAGCGGACAGCCCTGTCTGGTCCCCCACCCTAGTAAAAAAGGCTTCAATCTCCTGCCGCCAATCTCTATGCAGGCATTCGATCCTGTGTATAGCAGCTTTACTGCTGCCAGGTAGTAAGGGGGGGGTTCCCAGCTGACGCAACACCTCGAACAGATAATCCCATTCCACAGAGTCAAAAGCTTTCTCCATGTCCAATAGTATTGCTGCGGCCTGTACATTAGGGGCGATCTGGGCCAGAATCGCAAAGAGCCTGCGCAGGTTGTATGAGGTCGAAATACCGGGTATAAAGCCCGATTTATCCACATGTATTATGTGGGATATGTGCGGGAGAAGCCGATCCACTAAACTCTTGGCAAAGATTTTTGTGTCCAAGTTCAATGGCGATATTGGACGATACGAGGTGCAGTCTAAGGGGTTCTTATCTGGCTTCAGAATAAGTGTGATTACAGCCTCTCGCATAGTTCGGGGGAGACGCCCATCCCTCAAGCCCTCCTCACACACCTTTAGCATGTGCCTGGCCACCTCCGGCCCCCATTCCTTATAGAATTCGGCCGAAATACCGTCTGTACCTGGCACCTTAGATGCGGGTAGGGCACGGATCGCTCGTAGGATCTCGTTCGTTGTGATGGGGCACTTAGCGCTTCTACCGCTTCCACACTTAGCCCTGCGAGGGCGGCCTCCTTGATGTAGTCCACCAGGTCCTCCCCAGGTAGCGACCCCTTTGAAGTGTTTAGGTTCTCATAGTACTGGCGGAAGGTATCTGCAATGGCTGCCGGTTTCACAACTACAGTCCCTTCCAGTGTCCTCACTCCAAGTATGTCTATGCCTCCCCTCCCATGGCCCCTCTTCGAACCATCATCGCTAGTAGTTTACCTGGCCTCCCCTCCTCCCCGTATCTACGAGCCATGGCCGGGCGAGCAAAATACTTGACCTCCCTTTCCACCAAATCATTAAATTTCCCCAGCTCTTCTCTTAGGGTAGCCATGGGGCCAAGCCCCCTTCTCTCATCCTCCTGCCCTTCCAGTGCCTTAATTTTGACCTCTGCCTCTGTAAGCTGTCTACGGATTGTTTTTAGTACACCCACTCAAAGGACAGGCAACCGCCCGAATCACCACCTTAAATGCCTCCCAAATAGTGCTCATTGCGGCCACTGAGCTCAGATTTACACTGAAGTAAGATTGAATTAACTCATGTACTTCGCTCTTGAATACTAAGTCCGATAGTGCGGCCGATTTGAATCTCCAGAAGGGGCATTGCACTCTCTCCCCCTCCGGGCTCATTGACCAAGAGGACTGGTGAATGGTCTGATAGTGTGCTGGGGAGGAGGACACATTCAACCGTCCGGTGGACCAATAAGGGGCCAGCCAGTATATAGTCCAAGCGTGAGGAGGTGCCATGTACTGACAAATAAAATGAGTACTCCCTCCCCTCTGGATGCAGCAACCTCCACACATCTCTTAACTCCAAGTCCTGCATACCACCCACCACCACCTCTGCCGCCTTGGATCGTGGGCGGTACCCTCCCATTGATCTATCTCTGAACGGGTCTAGCATGATGCTGAGATCGCCCGCCCAGACCAGACATGTATGGAGAAACCCATGGCACTTATTCACCAGCGACTCAAAAAACCTGGGGTCGTCGACGTTGGGTCCATAGACATTAATAAATGTTACCATCGAGGCGCCCAAACAGACGGACACAATCACAAATCTGCCATTTGGATCAACAATTGTCACAGATACGCGGAAGCCCAATGACTTGTGTACTAGAGTCATCACTCCTGCAGAGTACGTTGAATACGAGGTATAGTGTCTGCGCGTGCCCCAGGACCTGGCGACTCCCTCATTCTCTCTACCCACCAGATGCGTTTCCTGCAGAAGGAGCACCTTGGTGCCATGCTGTTTGCCGAACTGGACTACCTTGCGGGCCTTGCGCGGATTATTAAGTCCTCGCACATTCCAGCTTAGTACCTTTATCGTCATAGTGTATTTGTATCTTGTTTCCCTCAGTCAGTGTTTCCCAATTTCGGCATGCGTTGTACCTCAGCCTGTGCCTGCGTCTATGAGATGTGAATCATTTTTAAAATCAAACTCCCACACTTCCCGCAACACCCTCCCAACTCCCTCCCCCCACAGCCCAAAAACTCCCAGAACATCACTCACCCCCACCCACACTGCCTGCCCCAACCTCGCAGTGGCATATCACACCGCCCTATTTCCCACAACAACTAGTTCTCCAGCATTGGATCTTTCATAGATTCAGATGCTTGAATATTCCCCGTCGTCAGACTGGGAATCCTCGTTGATAAAAATAAATATTAAACATTTTTTGATATACACACATTGCTACATAGAAATGCATGTACATAGTCCATTATGGCCTATGAGCCATTCTATTGTGTAGTCCCTCCACCTCACTTTGGTCCTTTATGACCCCAACCAATGAGTTGGCAGGGTTTAAGCTCCGCCCCAGGCAGCCATCTTCAGATTTTTCACCGCAGTCTAATTGACACAGGGAATCCTGAGCTTTTTCGAATATTCTTCTATTTTCACAGTAGTTTATATTTTTATGTACTCTACCACATTCCCCTGGCTAGGGGCTATCTCTACTGGTTTTTGGGGTTTTAAAAAACTTTATTTTAACCCAGAATTCATCGAGTGAACTTTCTCTTCAGATGGCTGAACTTTAGGCTACCAAGAAACCTTCCCTATTCAGGGATTGCACGAGGTGCAGGAGAAAGGTGGTTTATATGAAAGACCCCCATGATCACTGTATATACTGTCGATATCCTAATGACATCCAGAAATGTCACATTTGCAAGTCTTTTTCAACTAAGACCCTACAAGACAGAAGTAGAAGACTTCTTCTGCATTTGGAAGCCAAGGAACTTTCTTCAGACCAGGAATCTGCGAAGACAGGCCCTGTTCACTCCAGCAAATCATCTGAGAGGCAAACCTCTAAAAGAAGGGCTTCTTCAGTGGAAAGGGGTTCCTCTCCCACTCCCAAGAGTAAAAGGAAGCTGGAAATTATACCTTTCTTACCTCCCCTGGACTCTACAAGCCATAAAATGAAGCATTCTACAGCATAAACTACCTCCAAAGGTAAGGAGGAGTTCGAGGGGATTGGGTCCTCCGACATATTCCATATCTATGATAGGTAATCACCACAGCTGTGCTGCTTTGGAAAATCTTCGGCGTCTGCGTCCTGCGTCAATGACGTCGATACTCTGTCCTGGAGGGCCTCCGTCGAGCCGACGTTACTGGATGGTATAAGTAGGACGCACGACGCCCGTAGCTTCAGTTCCGTTTTTTTGGCGAACATGTTCGCTTCGGAGATCTCGGCGCGCCTCGGTTCTTCTGAGTTACTCTTCTTTTGGTTCTTCAAACCTGTTTGTTTGTGAAGATTTCCATGATGTCTTTGTCTTCTTGCACCCCGCGGCCGGTTTTAAGAAGTATCGGGACTGCGGGTCCAAGATGTCATTGACGGACTCGCACAACGCCTGCCTCTGGTGCCTCGGTGAGGACCACGACACGGATGACTGTGTGGACTGCCAGTCGCTTACATCGAAGGCCTTGCGGGAGCGTAAGAAGAAGCTTTCTGTCGGTAAGGTGGTCAAGCCACGGAAATCGAAATCCACTGGGCTTTCGACTAACGATTCGAGGGGCGACTCTCCGCATCGTCGGCATAAGTCTGGGGGGGTCTCGGTCCTAGAGTGGGTCCCGCCATTCCTCTGCCTCTTCGAGGCACTCTCTGAAGCGCCGTCACCGGTCGTCTTCCCCGTCCTCGGCCGAGGGCTCTGCCCGTCGGCGGGTTGCTTGTCCCAACCAGCATTGCACTCCTGCGGAATGGGATTAATTTCGGCAGGAGATGATGGCGATTTTTCAGTCGCAGGGCTCCGGTCCCGTGACCGTGCTAGAGCCACCACTCGCACACCTTTAGGCTCGGGTGGTCGGCACGATCATCGAGCACCCCCAAGGTCTGGATCGGACAAAGCTGATCGCTCTGGACATGCCCGCTCCAGGTCCCGGTCCTAGACGCCCTCGAAACCGTCGGAGCCTGTGAGGTCTTCGAAAAAGACATTGTCGCCTTCGGCGCCAATGTCGTCGAGGGGCTCTCTCGAGGCTCTGCCTCCGAGGAAGCCGTCAACGCCGTCGGCGCTCAGGCTGTCGAAGGACACGCCCGGGGCTCCGCCCTCGAGGACTGTGTCGAAGCCATCGGCGCCACGCTCGACATCGACGTCGATTCCATCAACGCTCTCGATGCCTGTCGAGGCTGCTTTGCCGGAGGTCCCCCGTGGCACGGTGGAAACCCTTAGAAAGGCTCTGGCCAAGTCAAAAAATGTCTTCATCCCTTTTTCTGTGCCCCCATTCCAGACTCTGGATTATATTTCTGAGGTGGAGGAAGGGTCTGAAGAAGGTGGTGTGGTTCGTGATGAGGTGCCTGATGAGATTGTGTCTGGTCATAGCCAGATTGACGACCTGCGTCAGTCGTTGCACGACGACAGTGGTCTGGACACCTCTCCGGAGGTTGAATTCGGTAGGCCTGAGCCTGGCACGCACGCTGAGTCCTCGCACCGGCGCCTTATGTCGAGGTTAACGGAATACTTGGGGTGGTCTGCGCCACCAGTGGATTTTCTGCAGGATGACCTGACGGATATCCTTGACCAAGGCCCATCAACTGACCCGGTACTGCCATTCCACATGGCGTTGCAAAGAAGAGTGGCAGCGGCTTGGACTGCTCCGGAGAATCTCCCGGCAGTGAGCAAGTCTTTGCCAAAGATATATCGTCCAGCCAGTAGCGACCCCAGCTACTTGACTACGCACCCCATTCCGGAGAGTTTGGTGGTACAGGCGGCTACGGCTCCGGCGAAACAGGCGTCGTACCCTACCATCCCTCCTGATAGAGACGACAAACGTTTTGATGGCACGGCGAAGAAAGTGTTTTCTTCAGGGGGTATGGCTTTACAGGCAGACAACTCTGTATGTGCCTTAGCACGTTTCAATCATACTCTGTGGAACTGTGTCTCTTTGGCGGCTGAACGTATTCCCGAAGGGGAGGAACGGTATGGCTTTCTTGCTCTTGTTTAGGATGGCAAGGAGCCATGTGTGAATCCGTTAGGTCGGGTCTGGACATGGCTGATTTCGTCAGCCGGTCCATGGCGGCGAGCACCGTAATACACAGATTTGCGTGGTTGCGGACGTCGGGGTTTGCTCCTGATGTGCAAAGCCGGCTTCTCAACATGCCCTTTGATGGTGAACATCTTTTTGGCAGCAAGGTCTACGAGAGCCTTGAGAGGTTGCAGACCTCCAAAGCTGCAGCAAAGTCGCTGGGCGCTGCATTTCGCCAATCTCCGCCTTTTCGTCCTAGGGGACAGCAATGGAGGGGAGGTTCCCTTCGATATTACTCATCCTTTAGTAGATCGAGAGGAGCTGCAAGTCAAAGGGGCCAGCGTCGGAGTACCAGAGGTGGAAAACAAGTTCTCGAGGTGTCAAAGCCGCTCGGGCAGTTGCCTCTTTAACCTCAGGCAATGCCGCAGCCGTCGCAACTCAGTCATGAGGCCATGTCCCATGGTTCGCCGGTTGGGGGAAGACTGGTGCAGCATCTTGTAGAATGGCGTGCCATTACTTCAGATGTGTGGGTTCTGGAGATCACAGCCCATGGCTACTGTCTTCCTTTTCGGCAGAGGCCTCACGACAATCCACTAGGGAATCTCTCTTTGAAGAGTCCGGATCCGCTTCTTGCGCAGGAAATTCAAGCCCTGCTGGAGAAAGGCGCCATAGAACTGGTGCCTGTAGCAGAGAGGAACAAGGGATGGTATTCCCCTTATTTTTTGATTTCGAAGAAAGACGGAGGATTGAGACCCATCATGGACTTGCGTGGTTCGAACAAACTCCTCAGGAAGGACAAGTTCAAGATGGTGACTCTTTCTCAAGTCCTCCAGGCCCTTCAACTTCAGGACTGGTTGGTGTCTCTCGACCTCAAGGACGCTTACTTCCATGTGCCGATCCATCCCAAGCACAAGAAGTACCTGAGGTTCGCGGTTAGCGACTCCCACTTTCAGTTTCGGGTCCTGCCGTTCGGATTGACCTCCGCCCGAGGGTTTTCACCAAGCTCACGGCGGTGGTGGCAGCGTATCTCAGGAAAGGGGGGATTCACGTCTACCCCTACCTGGACGATTGGTTGATCAGGGCACGCTCTCCCGAGCAAGTCCTGGATCATCTGTCAGTCACCTGCCACTCCCTTCACAAGCTGGGCTTCTCCCTCAACTTAAAGAAGTCCCACTTGACGCCAACCCAGCGGCTCAAGTACATCAGAGCAGTGCTCGACACATCCCTTGGGCAGTGTTTCCCTCCTCAGGTGAGGGCTCTTCACATTCAGCAGATGGTGCATGTTATGATGTTGCTGCTCGCATAGCAGCCTGAAACACCTAGCACAGTGAATCTGGATGGCATGGAATGTTATGTACCTCTGGTTCCGATGAGGTCATACAGGTTGCAATGTACAGCACTGCTCTCAGTGTTCTAAATGTGTCAGTTAATCTTGTCTGTGTCACTGTAGGGAGCCCTTGTTGTTGTTGGGGGGTCTTTTTCCCTTATTAACCTAAATAAACGTATCTTCTAAGACTTGCCAGTGCCCTTTGATGTCTTCGCAACGGTGCACAAGTTTCAACACGGCCAGAGTCTCCCAGCGTTCGAGTTCTTGAGGTTGCTCGGCCTCATGGCATCCTGCATTCTTCTGGTGCCAGAGGCCAGGTTGCGGATGAGATCTCTGCAATGGGCTCTCAAGATGCAGTGGTCACAGTCCTCCGGCAGGATGTCAGACCCCGTTCAGGTGCCGCCCTCGGTCGCCCAGGACCTTCTGTGTTGGGCTGTCGAAGGCAATCTGATGAAGGGGGCTCCACTTTGGCTACCCTGGCCGGAGGTGACGATCGTGACGGACGCATCCCTCACGGGATGGGGAGCTCATGCCAACGAGCTGACAGTCAGCGGTCGTTGGTCTCCGTCAGAGTCCAGACTCCATATCAATCTGTTGGAGCTGAGGGCCGTCAGGCTAGCCCTGAAGGCTTTGTTGCCGACTGTGAGAGGAAAGAATGTCCTGATTCTGACGGACAGCACAGTGGCCATGCACTACCTCAACAAAAGGGGGGCAGGGTCACTTCCTTTGTGGAGGGAGACGATGCAGCTTTGGTTCTGGGCAATTCAGCAGGAAATTTCGATCTCGGCAGTTCATCTGGCCGGAGATGAAAACGAGACGGCGGACGCTCTGAGCAGGCAGAGCGTGATCTCTCACGAGTGGGAGCTGGCTCAGGAGATTCTCCTGGAGATCTTCGCCCTTTGGGGGACCCCTCAAGTGGATCTCTTCGCCTCCAGTGTCAACCGGAAGTGCGAAAGGTTCTGCTCGTGGGAATTTCCTCCAAGAGGAGCCTTAGGGGACGCGTTCGTGGTGCAGTGGTCCTTCCCACTGCTGTACGCGTTTCCTCCAGTCCCCCTCGTCCCGCAAGTGCTGCAGTGATTACGGAGGTTCGGTTCCTGGATGATCCTCATTGCTCCGGCATGGGTCCGGAGAACGTGGTACCCGGATCTTCTCGACTTGTCCATCTGCCCTCCACGTCGTCTTCCCTACCGAGACGATCTGCTCTCACAGGAGGGGGGTCAGGTTCTCCATCCAGAGGTCAGATCCCTCAACCTTCACGCTTGGCTTCTGAAAGGTTGTGGTATAAGGATTGGGACCTCCCTGAAGACGTGATGGAGGTGTTGCTTTCCGCCAGACGGCCTGCAACAAAGTCCCTGTACCGTTGCCGTTGGAGAAAGGTATGCGACTGGTGCAGGGTTAAGAATGTGGATCCTTTTTCATGCGACATTCCTGTGGTTCTCTTTTTTGCTTTCCTTAGCCCACAAGGGCCTGCAAGTGGGTACCATTAAAGGTTACCTGCCGGCGCTGTCTATCTTTAAGCGCTCGTCTGAAGAGTGTTCTTACTTTAAAATTACTTTAATTTCTCAGTTTCTGAAAGGGCTCACTAATGTTTTCCCACTGTCACCTTTCCAGGTGCCCGGTTGGGATTTGAACCTGGTTCTCAAATTCCTCATGGGTGCTCCGTTTGAGCCTTTACACTCTTGTCCTTTGAGACTGTTAACCCTTAAAACTGTGTTTTTGAGTTGCAGTCACTTCCGCTCGCAGAGTGAGTGAGTTGCAGGCACTTTCTGTTCAGCCATCCTTCACTGTGTTTCATAAGGACAGGGTTGTCCTTAGAGTTTGTCCTTCTTTTCTTCTGAAAGTGGTATTGGAATTTCATTTAAGCCAGAAGGTCATTCTTCTGGCATTTTATCCGTCTGCGCATCCTGGTAAGGAAGAGGAGAGGCTCCATAGGTTAGTCCCTAGGAGAGCTTTAAGTTTCTACATTTCACGCATGTTCCAGGTCACAGTGGACGATCAACTCTTCATTGGTTACGCTGGAAGGCGTTTGTGACAAGCTGTTATTAAGCAGACTTTGTCTAGATGGATTATCTTGGCAATTTCTGAATGTTACCGCTTGGCGGGTAAGGACCCTCCGGTGGGCCTGCGGGCCCATTCTACTAGGGGTATGGCTGCCTTTACTGCCCTGCAGAGGGGTGTTCCAATTCGTAACATCTGTGAAGAAGCAACTTGGGCTTCGGTCCATTCTTTTGTACGGCACTACTCCCTAGATTCTATCCATGAGCAGGATCTGGCCTTTGGCAAGGCGGTCCTTTACTCTGCAATTTGATTGGACATTCTAAATTTCTTTATTCTAAATTCTTTACCCTGCTCCATACGTTGGTACTACTTTGGGAGTCTGTCATAGATATGGAATACGTCGAAGGACCCAATCCCCTCGAAGAACAAGTTACTCTCTTACCTGGTAACGTTCTTTCGATGGGATGGTCCGACAACGTATTCCATATCGCTCCCTCCCTACCTGCCCCGCTACACAATTTCTTATGCGATTGCAGATTACGTTTCCACAAGGCTTTTCTGTGGTCATACTGGCAGAAGATTGGTGCCACACGTTCTGGGGAAAAAACTACAACTGAGGCTACGGGCGTCGTGCGTCCTACTTATAACATCCGGTGACGTCAGCTCGACGGAGGCCCTCGAGGACAGCGTATCGACGTCATTGACGCAGGATGCAGACGCCGAACATTTTCCAAAGCAGCACAGCTGTGGTGATTACCTGTCATAGATATGGAATGCGTCGTCGGACCATCCCATCGAAAGAACGTTACCAGGTAAGAGAGTAACTTGTTCTTTGCAAAAAACCGGGGAAAGGGGGGACAGTCGTCCACGGAGAAACCCTCTATGAGCGGCAGTAAAGACAGAGGCCCTTCGTCCACCAAGCTGTCGACAAAACCCTCATCGACGACCACCACGCGACAAACCGCATCGTCCACGACTAAGTCCTCGTCGGCGACTTTATCATCCACGAAGCAATCGTCGACGAAGGAAACTCAACACTCGTCCACGAAGCACTCGTCCACGAGACATTCGTCCACGCACTCGTCGACGGATAAGCCACCGTCCACAAAATGTTTTCGTCTACGCACTCGTCGACGGATAAAGGCAAACTACTGTCCATGAAATCTTCGTCCACGGACCCGCCATCAACGAAGCAGTCGTCGACGAAATCTTCGACCGCGGCTCTGTCGACAGGCACCGCAAGCTCATTTACCTACAAAGGATTTAGGGCCCAAAACGCCCCTCGCTGACGCCACTATTACCCCATCCAATGAAGACCGTCTTCCTAAGTCTATAGAAGCGCCGCCTCAGTTTGTAGACGCTCTCAAACCTCGGGGAACACAATTATCTCCCTTAGGAGAAATGCCAGAACTACCTGACATCATCCTGCAGGAGGAGTATTCAGACACTGAGTTTGTTGAAGAACAGCATTTTCTTACACCTAAGGAACAAAGCCCTCCTTGGCAACCTACTACAGAGGTGGCTGCTAATCCTTATGATCCTGTGCTCATGTTATCAATGCAAAGGATCATTGAGGAGTTCAACAGATTTCAAAATGAAAAAAGCAAGTCAGCTGTACCGAGGGAGCCAAACCCCCCGCAGAGGGATTTTTCACCTCGACAAAGCACGCCAAGACATTCGCCTTCCAGCAGTAGGCCACAGAAAACGGTGTGTTCAACGGAACCACCACGCAGATCTAGGAGCAGGACACTCAGTGCTTCACCGACAAGGGTTCCTTCTCCAGCATTGTCACACAGAACAAGATCTCCAGTTAGAGATCCAACGATTGTACCATCTTCTGTTTCGGTCTCAGACTGGCAGGAAGATCCTTTCAGAGAATTTTCTGAACCGGAAGAAGGCGAGATCACGCAAGAGCCTGATACTAGTGAATGGGACGATTACATTGTCGAAAAGCCCAGGAAGAAAGATTCTCCGGGTGGCTCTTCACCGCCGGATGATCTAGTCTCTTTTCATACTATCATCGGCAAAGCCACAGAATTGTTTCAGTTACAGGTCACATCGGAGGAGAAGAAGTCAGTGCTTTATGAGCACAGGGACAAACGTAGGAGAACTATTACTACCATTCCTCTCCTCGACACCATTTGGGAGTCCGGATCCAAGATATTGGCCACACCCTTATCCACTCCAGCTCTAGTTTCCAGGCCTGAGAAAAAAATACAAGGCTCCTGAGTCTTCACCTCTTTGTCTACGAGGTCATACAAAACCGGACTCGGTCATCACAGTAGCAGCTAGGAAAAAGTTGACCAATCCAGCATCACCTCTATGAGCCCCACAGGACAAGGATGGTCACAAACTAGAGGCTATGGGCAGGAAAGTATCCCCATCAGCATCGCTTACCATTAGAGCGGGCAACGCGCTGGCCATGACGGCGAGGTTTGACCACGCACTTTGGCTCTGCATGTCCAAGCTGGCCAAACAGCTACCTGTAGAACTCCAGGAAGAAGCCAGGTCGATTATCGCCGATGGGGAAGCAGCTTGGGATCACATGATTGACGCAGCAGTCGATGTGGCGGAGTCAGGTTTCCGGCAGATGGCCCACGGCACAGTGCTGAGAAGACATGCCTGGATGAAGGCTACCAATTTTAGACCTGAGGTCCAAGCTCAGATATTGGACATGCCCTTCGATGGTCAAGAACTCTTTGGGAAAAAGATCGATGACCACCTCACAGGAATCAAAACGGACATGGACACGGCACGTGCCATCAGCTCTTTGAATGATAAAGACAAGGATCGCCGGTCTTTTCGTCCTTTTCGAGGTTCATCCTCGAAGTACAGAGGTTTTAACCGTCTTTCTTACGGTCAGAAGTCGCAAGGTAATTCATACCAGGACACCAAGTACCAGTCTTCCAACAAATAGAGCCAGAGAGGCAGGCGGGGCTCTGCTCAAGGAAAGTCGCAGAGCAAACAAAACTGACCGTCCAGCTCCTCCCCCTCAACGTCATGCCCCAGTGGGGGAAGGGCGAGCCAGTTCTACCAACGCTAGCAGTAAATAACATCTGACAAATGAGTGTTATAGGTGGATAACGAGGGACACACCTTGGAATTTCTAGACCAGCCCCCCTTCTTGGCCCCAGACTCCGCGCAAGGTGCATATGTTAAAGCAAGTCATGTCCGAAATCCAGAAACTGCTGCACAAAGCACCAATAGAGCCAGTACCTTACTCTGTAAGGGGGGAGGGTTTCTACGCCCGTTTCTTCCTCGTCAAAAAGACGAATGGTCAATGGCGACCCATCTTGGACCTGAGAGCGCTAATCAAATATATCAAGCGCATCAGATTCAAGATGATTACATTGCAAGGAGTGCTACCTTGGTTAAACTTGCACGATTTCTTGGCCACTCTAGACTTGGAGGACGCATAATTCCACGTACCATTCCACCCAGCACACAGAAAATTCCTCAGGTTCACTGTGGGCGATCTTAATTTTCAATTTCGAGTGCTCCCGTTCAGGCTGAGATCAGCACCGAGAGTTCTTACAAAATGCCTACCACCAGTGGCTGCAAAACTCAGGACGACAGGAACAGAAGTCTTTCCATATCTGGACGACTGGTTGATAAGGGCAAGTTCCGCCTCAAGCGCACGCTTGGCAGTTTCAAAGACGACAAATCTCCTAAGAGGGTTAGGTTTTGCCATAAACAACACGAAATCCTGCCCAGTTCCCAGCAAGACAGTTTCTTCCCCGGGAGCCGAGCTCGACACCAACATTCCCAGGGTGAGACCATCGGCAGAAAGAGCAACAGCAATTCTCTGCTTGACCTCGTGGTTCTTAGGGAGAGAAACGACATTGGTGCGCTCTTACAAATCCCTCCTGGGCATGATGTCCTTATGTATATTCCTCATACCAAATTGCAGGCTTCGCATGAGGCCTGTCCAGGAGGCACTGGACCACCAATTGAAACAAGCTGTCGGATCTTGGGAGGACATCGTCCAGATTCCAATGACGCTGCACAAGGCTCTTCGATGGTGGAACGCTCCGCAGAACCTTTTACAAGGGATGCCGTTTCAGGCACCAACGTTGACCCTTCTTTTGAGGACGGACGCGTCTTTCGGGCTGAGGCACTCATCTTGCAGACCTACAAACCAAGGGCTCCTGGTCAACCCAAGAGTCCCAACTCCACATCAATGTGTTGGAACTTGGGGCCATACGGTGGGCACTGAAAGCTTTCCTTCTGGTAGTGGCAGGACAGGTACTCACTGTACAGACAGACAACACGACCTCCATGCACTACACAAACAAGAAAGGAGGCACAAGGTCAGAGATCTTATCTCAAGAAGCTCAACTACAATGGGCATGTGCCTTGCACCACAGAGTCCAAATTAAGGCGGAACACCTTCCAGGAGTGGACAATGTCCTAGCGGACAAACGAAGCAGAGACTACACGTCTTCTCATGAGTGGGAGCTAGACTAGAAGGAAGCCCAACGGATCTTCACCTTATGGGGCCATCCACATCTCGATCTTTTTGCCAACCTGGCCAACAAGAAATGCAAAATGTTTGCCTCCAGATACCCAGAGAGTCAGTCAGTAGGAGACACGTTCTCAGTGGATTGGTGGGGGAAATTACTATATGCCTTTCCCCCCTTTCCCCTCATTTCCAGGATACTACGCAGACTGAAAGAGCAGAAGTGTTCTATGATCCTGATTGCACCGGACTGGGCATGGCAGGTCTGGTACTCGACACTACAGCACCTGTCCCGATGGCCCCGATTTGCCTCAAAGCGCATCAGTATCTATTGACGCAACAGAACCGCAAGGTCCTCCATCACAATCCAGCAAGCCTGTCTCTCAAGGCCTGGTTCCTGAGCAGCGTAAGGTGATGAATCTCAATCTGCCTGTGGAGTGCTGGGACATAATCAGGGCCTCAAGGGCTCCTTCTACATGCACCACCTACACTAGGAAATGGACTAGTTTTTCCAAGTGGTGTGAGACATATGCTATTGATCCTCTCATCGCTTCGGTTGAGCAAGTACTTCCCTACTTATTGCAATTAGCCAAAGAAGGTCTTTCATTGTCTTCGATCAAGGTCCACCTATCAGCCATTACGGCATACACGACGGCCCCGGAGACGCATTCTTTACTCTCCCTTCCGGCCGTTAAGGTCTTCCTTAAAGGACTTTTGCGTACATACCCGCCTACGCCCACGCCGGTTCCAACCTGGAGCTTGAACACTGTGCTAACAGCCCTCATGGAGCCTCCTTACGAGCCCAACCACAGGTGCGACATAAAATTCTTGTCATGGAAAACGGCTTTCTTGATAGCCATTACTTCGGCTAGGAGGATCAGTGAGTTACAAGCGTGATCTTCTGAACCTCCCTTCACCTTGTTCCATAAGGACCATGTCATTGTAAGACCACACCCTAAGTTCCTCCCGAAGGTAGTATCGGAAATGACGCTCACAGAACGCATTGTCTTGCCAACTTTCTTCCAGAATCATTCTTCGGAAGCAGAACGAACATTGCACTCTCTGGACATAGCAAGAGTTCTAAAGTTTTATTTGCAAAGGACTAGAGAGTTCCGTTCTTCAAATAGACAGTTTATCACCTTCTCTGGCCATACAAAGGGCCAGCATATTTCCAAACAAGGTCTGGCGCGCTGGGTCTCTTCCTGCATCACCCACAGCCATCTAACGAAAGGCGACCCCCCCTTCCGTGCACTCCACCAGAGGGAGAGCAGCGTCAACAGCGTTCCACGCAGCGGTGGCTATGAAGCACATATGCCGAGCCGCCACGTGTAGCACTCTGCACACGTTCGCTAAATACTACTGCCTGGCTGAAGATACCAACAAAGAAACTGCAGTTGGACAGGCAGTGCTTGGCCACCTCTTCGTATAAGGTAGAACCAGCTTCCCTTTTCCAACTTTCCCTAAGTATGTAACCGTTGTGTTGCTGCATGGTAAAGGTTTGATCAGAAATATGTTTTTTCTGTATTTATGCATATATTTATATGATGTTTTTAACTGCTTGGTATTCTATTCAATCATCTGAATCTATGAAAGATCCAATGCTGGAGAAGTCTTAGTTACTTACCTGTAACTGTATTTCTCCAGCATTGGTATCTTTCATAGATTCACATGCGCCCACCCGCCTCCCCCGAGAGGCTGCGCCTACGCTCAGCTTCCATCATACTGTAATTCCTACGATTCAAAATCTGAAGATGGCTGCCTGGGGCAGAACTTAAGACCTGCCACCTCATTGGTTGTGGTCATAAAGAACCAAAGTGAGGTGGAGGGACTAAACAATAGAATGGCTTATAGGTCATAATGGACTATGTACATGCATTTCTAGGTAGCGACGTGTGTATATTAAAAACATTTTAATATTTATTTTTATCACAGAAGATTCCCAGTCTGACGACAGGGAATATTCAAGCATCTGAATATATGAAAGATACCAATGCTGGAGAAATACAGTTACAGGTAAGTAACTAAGACTTCTCTATGGGACACTGCCCGGAGGCACCAGACACCGCGACCCAAGCGACCACTTACATCTCCCGACCTTGGGTGGAGAACTCATTAGCTTGCTCATATTTTGCTTATTGTCTGATTCATTACATTTCCTTCAAGTCACATGTTCCACCATCATTGGGAGGTATTTATTGATTCCCACAACCTTGACCCCGTTAGATCATGAGGTAGTCCGGACCCCTGCCTACTTAACTCAGTAGATCTGCTCACCACTGCCAACTAAGTTGAGGCCCCGCAGTCACGAGACAGGGCGGTTCTTTGGGAGTGATTATATAAATTCGTGCACAGCTCCAGGGTCGGGGAAGAAGTGGGCCTGGCCGTCGTGTTGAACTCATAGCTTGGATGGGTACAGCATAGCATACTGTATGCCCCGATTCCGGACGGCTCTCCTTGCTGCCAGAAATGATAGGCGAGCTTGCTGGACTGATGGTGTAAAGTTTGGGTGAAAGGAGACTCTGGCGTTCTCGTTTGTGAGGTCCCCCAGTTCTCTTGCTCTCAGCAGTACTGTGTCTCGGTCCCTATAGTTTAATAAACGAGCAATGAACGGATGGGGACTCTGACCCGGCGTAGGAGCTGTTTGCGACACCCTTTGAGCTTGTTCCACCAGGAACTGGGTCGATAATGGGGGTTCCTGTAAAACCGCCTTTATAAAGCTCTCCATGAAGGTCTCCATATTCCGCTGTGGGACCGTTTCAGGTACTCCTACCACACAGATATTATTTCTAGGAGATCGCGCCTCAAGGTGCTCATTCTTCTCCTTAATCAGTCTAACATCCCGTCGTAGCTCCTGGATGGCTAGTGCCATCTCTCTGCTTGTATCCTCCAGAGCCCCCACCTGGTGTTCAACTTCGGATATCCTCCCACTTTCTTTTTCGATGCGCTCTTGCATCCTATCTACCTTATAGGCCAACCTGTCTAGTTTAGTGTTAACGGATGGAAAGCCTGTCCTCATCTCGGCGAGTACTTGGCTTAGTTCCGATTGTTGGGACCCACCACTTGAGGTCGAAGGGGGCTCTTCTCCGCCGAAGTGGTGTTCCATGGCTTCGTTGTCACGGGGCCCCAACATCCTTCCATTTCCTTTGTTCAATCCTTCCTTCTGGGAGAAGGTCAAGCAGGACTGTTTTTGTTGCCTTTATCTATGCGACTCACTTCAGTGCTCCTCAGCCACGTTTCAGGTTTGCCGTTGTCACACCTTGCAGTAGTCCCGGCCCCTTTATTGTTCACCGGCTTTGCTATAGAGTTTCCACAGTTGGGCTTGGCGTGTGTGCCAATACTAGACCAGTGTTGAAGCTGGGGTGGGGGCTTACCTTGCTCTCAGAGCATGCTTATATCCCCATTCTGCGATGAGCTGTTGTTACTGATGGCCCAGGCTGGGGTGGTGACACGCCCTCTGCTGTTTTACTAGTATTGGCCCCCGGGAGTTCTTCACCAACTGTCATTCTCCGCAAAAGTGTGTCTGATTTCAAAGCGCACCCTTACCGGCAATTGTCTTCCCTACTTTTGTATGGTTCTTGCCGCTCTCCACCACCTGTTTAGGGGTCAAGCTGCTGCTCCTCCAGTTAGGTCTCTGTATTATCCCTCCGTCTTGCTGTATTGTCCCTCTGTCTTGTTGTGCCTTTGCTGGACTCCTGAATGGGGCCGGCCGCTCACTTGCCATCAGCCGTCGACCCTCCAGCCGGTTTGCAGCCAGGTTCAGCTTAATCAAGTCTGCCGTGAGTACGTTGCCAGTGTCGCCCAGAGCATGTTTCACTCTGTGCCTCCTACAGCAATAATCCGGTTCGAGGATCCCCACTGCACCTCCCCTGGTTCTCTCTCCCCTTTGGGTCCTATCTAGTCAGCGCTAACCCACTGGGCCGGGGGGTCCTTTCAAACATATTGACTCTGGGCCATTGTGCTCGCCATCCTGCCCGTCCTTTTACTGGGCGTCTGCTTGGTTTCCTTCGGCCCGCCCCGCAAGGTGATCACTGCTGTCCAAATGGGGCCACCGGCTCCTCAGTGGCGTTGTCACAGTTTGTGCCGCAGAACAGGACAGCCGTTCAGTCGGACTGCGCCACACGTATCATGGGTTAACAAAAAGAAACATTGCTGCAAAAAATGGGTCATCGGTGCCTTCCACTACGGGGCGGATCACAGGCTGTCTCATCATGGACGCACAAGCCTGCTTTGCTCCTTATATCTGCCTGCCGTGTGGGGCCTGCCGGCTGCATTTCGCGGTCCCGGGACAGCAGCAGAGACGACCCTGATGCTCTTCACGGTGCCTGCTCGCTCGGCACCCGCCGTTGGGATCCTTCTCACTCCCCTGTGCCTGGTTGCCTGTGGCACTGCTGGCTCTGCACTCCTGCAGGTCTCCGTCGGGTCACAGTTCGACTGCCCAGGCCTTCCCTCTCTCTCCTCACCTCAGCGTCACGGTGGGAGGACTGGACCGGAGCCGCCGTGTCCTTCAGGAAGGGAAAGTGTTGACTTTATCTCGGCCCTGCAGCGGGTCTTATGTTGCAATAATCATATACTCATAGCAGCAGTGCCGCATCGGTCTCCCGCCCCCTTCCACTTGCTCTCTTCAATGCTTAGTCAATAGTGCTGGGGCGAAGGTGTTCCACCTGGTCCTTTCTGCAGCCGGGACTCAGGGTCGCCTACCTCTGCCACCGGAGCTCGACCAGCTACCAGTCTCGGGCCGCTGTGCACCCACGCTCTCTGTTGGGTCTCCTGCTGTTTCCGTGCTAATCCATGCCTGATGATGGCATTAGTGATCTCCCCTCACAGTAGGCGTACAGAGCTTAGAGAAGCGCGGCAATCTTGGTGCCGGGCTCTGTAGCGCCCCCCGTTTGCCTTATTCTGTAGACTATGGGATGATGGATCTAGGCGGTATGGGCAGGATCTACTGGTCACCCTCTCTTAGCCCTGTCTCTAGGCAAGATACAGTCACATGATGTACAAAGACGACACTGGCCCTTTAGGGGTCTTGCCAGTAAACCGGTGACCCCATGCATGGAAGTGCACCCCGTCCCTAACCTAGACTGAACAAAGTGCAGGCCCCAACCACACTGTAAACTATCCTAACTCTAAAGCCATGACATTGGGTCTTGCTGAAGATGTGGCTCCACTGTGGTCTGCAGACTTGAACAGATAAATTAAAGATGCAGTTCAGCCACCACTGGGATTACACAATGGCATATGCTTTACCTCTGGGGTGTGGAAGCAATTCCATTGAAACCAATCACATGCCAGCAGTAATAAGGATACACGTGGGGAGGCCCTAACAGACAGGCATAAAGGGAGAATCCGCCAGGATATAAAAGAGCGACTCAAGTAAGGGAATGTGTGGAGAATGTTATGGTCAGGGTTTGTTGATTCAGGAAGCAGTCCGTAATTGGAGCCGGAGAGATACAAGAGAGAGCGAAGTAGGCTGGAGATGAGAGGTGGTATGAGGGAAACGACAGTGATAGCAGTTGGGAGAAATCGGGGAGTGGTAGGGCGGATACATCAGGGATGGAACAACTAAAGAGGATTAACAAGATAGTGAACATTGGTAATAAAACACATTGTATGCAAGACACCCCGCTATTTTCTTGACCTGGGAACCTGGTGGGCTCTCACTAATCCAGATGTGTCATAGGCGCAAAGGAGGCAGATTTGGCACAAACAGGACTTGTTCCCAACCTGAATGAACCTCCATGTGCCTTGCCCTGTTCCCAAGTACACCCTCCTCACTAGGGGCTGGCCCTGAAATTCTAATTTCTGCCCGAGCCCTGCATCATTTATTTTCACCCAACAAGTTGCCCTGTGTTAGGCTGCGGTTGGTAGGCAGTACAGTGCCTTTACTTTGGTTTATTTATAGTGCGCAACCATAAACCCTTAGGCGTGAGGGTGCAGACAAGAAACCAACAAACAGGTAACATAAAATCAGGGCCAGGCAGCTGAGAAGAAAGATATGCAAGGCCTAATGCCTTCCTACCTCTGGGCAAGGGCACCCGACTCTTAGTCCACTGATTTCTGCCTTCAATTCCTAGGTGGCCTCTTGCCCACCTTTATGACAGTTAAAGGCTTGAAAAAATATTGAATCCCCTTGGGAACTCTGTCTTACAGCATCACCCGCTCTGACCTTTGCTCCTTTCACATTCATGCGGGAATCATAAGCCACATTGTAAATATTCTGTTAACTGCTGACCCACGCACAAATCTCTTGAGGATCCACAACCTCCAGTCCGGCGGTAGGTCGAAACGGGGACACCTCCCTCCCAGCCTCGAAATGGCGACACACCCATTGCTACATGAAGCGTGTCTATTAATGCAACAATGAGGTTGTTAAAAAAAAAAAATCCTTGCGAAGGGCCAGAATCAATGTAAATGGTGTGAGGAACCAGAGGGTATTGTCACTCCTATTCCCCCTGGATCCTCTTCTCAGGTGGACAGGGGACGGCCGCCGATGTTGGATTCAGAACCTGGGGGTAGACAAGCAGGGAGGATCACCTGGTGAAGAGTCCTTGGGGATTGGGAGTGAGGTATCCACGGGCGAGACGCGATATTTCCCTTTTCCTACTGATGCCCAGCGACCCTTACCCCTCCCATGACCGCTTTAGGTTGCAGTAAAATATCTTACCTCATTTTCCCATAGGTAACATCTACTGGTACAGTGACACAATATTCCCCCCTTCCCAGTTATAAATCATCACACTCTCCTTCAGCATTTAGGGGGTATTTTCAATCTCGCCCCATATCCCCCTCGCCATTTTCAATAAGTACTGGGACAAAGAAGAAGTGTTCGGGAGCAATGAGGATTACCCCTAGGAATGACACTGTGCAGGGAGAGGCCTACTACACTTCACCATTAGGCTGTCCCGTTAAGAGACTGGCGAGGTCAGCCACATGACTGCAATCCTACACACCTATACTCTATTAGGATTGACCACGTGAAAAGGGGTCCTAAAGGTCAGGCATGTCCTATTAATTAGCCCAATGAAGGTCAGGAAAGAGAGACCAACGACTCACACCTGAAGCCCCTTAACAGGCCCCAGGTGTATAAATAGTGGGGCATTGAGCAGTGCAGACAGCAGCAGTTGGGAGAGCATAAGGGAGGCTGTGTGGCTGAGCCCAGCAGGGGATTCCTTCAGTCCCAGACCAATTTTTGCCAGAGGTATTGAGCGAGCTGGGGTTGCTGGTTGAAACGTGCAGGCTGCAGCATGCGCAGCCTGGAAGGTCCAGAGGAGAGCAGGAAGCTGAGACGCTGACCCTGTGTGGCTGGAAGGTTGCAACGAGGGAGCCGTGTCTCCATGAAACCAAAGTGAGGTGACTTGCAAATTATTGGCCATGTCCAGGTCAGTGCTCATTCCCCTGGGACATGTGCCAGTCCCATGGGGCATCTGAGGGGCAGGTGGTGAGACCCTGACCTCGGCCCACAGAACCCAAAGAAGCTGCTCGCAAGCGGTGTGCTATGTGGGTGAGTTTCGTAGCAAGCGTGACATGCGTGTGGCTGGAGCAGGAACAGAGATTTGAAAGTGGAAAGTGGCACGGAAAAAGGAAGCAAGGGAAACAAGATGCGCGAGCGGCGCAAAGATAGGAAAAGACAGAAGAGAGGGCGCTAGCGACCCAAAAGCCGAAGAGAGGGCTCGATCTATCAGAAAAAGAGCATTTTAAAGTCGAAGGAAAGCAAAGAGAGGGTGCGAGCTACCCAAAAGCAGAAGAGTGTGCAAGCGACCCGAAAGTACAAAAAGAAGTGTGCACAACAAAGTAAAACGTGTGCGCCAGGGGCACGACAAAGCAAGAGGAGTGTGCAAGAGGCACAGCAAAGAGAAAGAAGGTGCAGGAGTGCACTGCAAAGTGGAAAGAAAGGGGAAAGTGAAACAAGACAGAAGAAAAGATACAAAGCGTGAGGAGAGGTGTCAGAAGTCAGAGTGGTTGCGCAAGGGTGAAGCAAAAGCCCAGCATTTTTTAAAGTCTCCGACACTGCCCCGTCGGAGGAACTGTGTGAACTTTAGTTTGAGACCAGAGGGGCCTACGTTTAGGGTAGGGTACCCTGAGAGGCTGTTTTTTTGTTGTTTGGAACTGGAAGGAGTAAAGCTTGGGGAAGGGGACCCCCAGGCGACCCAGAGACATTGCAAACTTTATTTGCTGCAAGAGGTCAATGTGGAAGGTACCAAGGGCAATCCTTTTTGTGTTGAACTATCTTTTTTCTCTGAAACTGACAGAACTGTATCTGATGGTAAAGCCACATGAAACCAGTCGTGGTTTACATTTCCTTTTCAGCCACCATTTTTCTTTAAGAAGACCCCAGAACACATTTTGTCTAAGAGTGAGGGCAAGCATAGGTTTTGACACAGACAGACTTTGGTTTTGGACTTAGACATCGACGGCCCTTAGAAACATCAGTTGAGGGAACAACTACCTCGGAGTTAGGGCCAGTTGGGGATTACACCAACCCAACAAAGTTTTTCAATAAAGGTTTTCAAACTGTTGCTTTTGACTCTGTGTCTTTATTAATACCGTGCCTGTCTCGCACAGGGCAGCTAACAGGCCTAGTACCTCTGGGTTGGGAAACGAGGCAGGGGTTTCCACTCTCCTCTCTGCTTTTTGCACTGGTCATGGAGCCTTTTGTACAGAAAATCGGAAGGTATCAAAGAAATTCGGGTGGGAGCAGGGGAATACAAAGTAAGCCTCTTTGCCGACAAGGTCGTTCTGTCCCTGACCAGCCCACTGGAATCAATTAATTCAGTTATGGAGGAAATAAACAGATTTGGTGCAGTCTCTGACTTAGTAAACGTACACAAGTCGGATGTTCCCAATATCGCTTCCTAAGAGGCCACGATCGAAGATATTAAAAAGAAAGCTCAGTTTGCGCAGGCGAAGCATACAGTGGGCATAAAGGTCACAAGTAAAGTGGGAGATTTGGAAGATGCCAACTATCCATCACTATTTAAGTAGGTTCTACACAAACTGGGAAGATGGAGTAAATTGTACTTGACCTGGATGGGTAGGATGATAGTAATCAAGATGACTGTACTGCTAAGACTACTCTACCTCTACCATAACGTCGCACTGTGTACCTGGGCGCTGAAGCCTGGGGGCTTGCAATGTTCCATACTGACCTTTATATGGGGAGGGACTAGGGCAAGAATTAGTAGGAAAAGGATGATGGCCAGCAAGAACAGAGGGTGAAGGGGGTCGAGGAGGGAGGTGAGGGGGTTCTGTCTTGCCCGGATATTCTGAATTATTATTTGGCTTCCCAAACTTGAGTGATTACAGAATGAATGCAGAGTGAGTCGAACAAGCATTGGTTGTTCATTGAACAGGCTCTAGTGGGCCAGCATCTGTGGAAACAACTATAGTCAGACAGGCAGCAGAGGGCGACAGGAGTTTATTTAAATGTACGCTGAAGAGGGGGGGGGCGGTGGAGGCTTGGAACTTGCTAGGGGGGCAAGGGGAAGTTGGTGACGTTCCCATCACCCTGCACACCACTGCATGGTAATGGGGACTTCACAACCGCACTAAGAGATAATGGGTTTGGCGAGTGGGACCGGGCGAGGTGCAGGAAGTTGGGAGACCTGGTGGAGAATGGCAACATAAAGGCATTTGAGCAATGCAAATGAGATTTCGGCTTGAAGGAGAGGGACAGATACCAACAGGTTAGACACTGGGTGCTTTCGCCCAAAATAAAGAAAGGCGCAACAAGACCACTCACTCCTCTAGAGAAATTGCTGCAGGGAGCAGAGAGTACAAAGGGGTTAACAGGAGGGATAGATCAGTGTATCATGGGAGCACAGGGTGACTGTGAGTGGCCTTCCAAGCGGAAATGGGAGGAAGAGCTAGGGAGGGGTATCTTGGTCGAGGAATGGGGCTATGCTTATAGAGCCACGTGGATAGGGTGTATTTGCACACAGCACATAGAGACCCAGGTTAAAACTCTGCATAAGGTGGTATTGCACCACAAGACAGGCTGCACAGGTTTCAGCCGCAATCCGATGACTTATGTTTAAGACGGTGCAGCAAATAGGGTATGCTGACACATGTAATGGGGAACTGTCCAAAGTTGGAACACTTATGGAAGACCATATAGGAGGTGATACTCGAGGTGGTGGGCAGAAGGTATAAACTTAGCCCATCCTTTATACTATTGGGTTTTCCGAAGGAGGGGGAATGGATGGGCATGGAGAATCAGGTACAACTCATCAGATGGATTGGCTTGGCAGCTAAACTGGCAATGTGGGGCAAGGAATAAGCCCCATTTGTGGGTCAATGGCAATTCAAGTTGTGGGGCATTGCAGCTACGGAGAAGTTAACTGCTCAGATTAGGGGCAGCCAAGGGAGATTTGAGACTATGTGGAGTCCACAAATTCAGCACTTGAGTTCTGGCAACCTGAATTGTTTTAAACCTAGGTCCTTGAGAGTGATCTTTCAACCAAATGGGTGACCAATGTACTGAGGTGATTTGAACATGATTCTGGTTCTAAGTTAAATGATTGGCGAGACTGCCGGCCTGGTGTTGGCGTAGGCAGGGGGGAAAAGGGTATGTTATCACTTGTTGTAAAAGCAAATAAACATATGTTTCAAAAACACAAGTTACCTCCCTCCCAACCTCTGAAAAAGGCGACACACCCATTGCTACATGAGGTGTGTCCCTATATGCCACAATGAGGTTATTGAAAACATTTTTCCAGTCTAACCCACTATCGAATGCAAACTGCATTTTTTCTTAGTCGTTTGACTCGATCCACCACCAATTGACTGTGGGATTGTAAAGTGCAGTCCTACAGTTGACCATTCGTTTCTTCTTAAATACTTTTGCACCTCTAGAGAGAATAGTTGTAAACCGTTATCTTTTAAAAAGCACATAGAGCAAATTCCTCTTCTGAGAACTAGATCACTTTTGATGTGGTGATATTGTCGACAAAATAGACCACAAACCATTTAGCCTTAGTTACTAGGTGATATGATATGATAGTTTATTTACATAGCACCTATACACAATGTGTTTCAAAGCGCTTCAAGGCAAGGGAGGGAACAAGGGAAAATACAATAACATTCTTACAGGCCATGTACAGTAAGGATGTGAAATTAACTATCATACTTGGCCTGACAACATGTCAGATAGTGTAAGAACTAAGACCTAGATAAGGACGGGAGGGGGAGAGTGGGAAGGAAATGGAAACAGACAGGCGACGACTGTACTAGGCCTGACGACATTTCTGGTTGAGCCGGAGAAAAACAAAAGGTGAGGGAGAGGGGTACAGAAAGGGAGGGAAGGAACAAAACAAGTTACTATCGTACTAGGCCGCAAGGTTCGTGCGTCTCTTCGATGCTTTATAACTTGTCACATACACGAACTATGCCGATGATACCCATGTTCTCATTACGCTGACTGGGTGCTACGAAGATGATTCTTAACTGATCAATTAATTATACTTGGAAATCCAGGCGTGGATGGCAGCCCATAGCCTATGTCTCAATGATGAGAAGACAGTGCTCCTGATTGTCAGATCCCAAGTACGTCTAAATAAACTTGACCCTCGATACACGTCCTTCGACGGGAACTTCATCAAAGCTGCCAAGGAAATCAAAACTTTGGGAGTCTATCTAGACTCCACCCTCTCACTTAAAAAGCAAGTGAATGCCACAGCCTCATCTACTGCCTACACCAATAAGCTGATCAATGCCTGCAAATCATATCTGTCACCTAACAGCTGCATTACGCTAGCTCGGGCCCTAGTACTTTCAAAGATTGATTATTGCAACACCCTTTTTCAAGGCTCCTCTGAACGGAACCTCAACAGACTTCAGGTCTTACAAAATAATGCCTTGAGATCAGCGTTAGACATCCCTAGATCCAAGCATATCACCAGTTTTAGACTGGATGCCCACTGGCTCCTGGTGCGCGACAGAATCTCGCTCTGCACCTTAGTCATTACTCATAAATGCTTGTTAAACTCTGCCCCCAAGTACCTATTGGCCAAATTCTCCAAACACCAACCAGCCAGACCTACTAGAGCTCCGTACTCGCACTGCCTTACTATCCCGAGGTACAAACTAAAAACAGTGGAGGAGATAGTTTTCCAGGGCTTACGCCAAATGTTGGAACTCCCTTCCTCTAACCATCAGAATGGAACCCTCTTTCTGGTCCTTCAGAGCCAAAGTAAAGAGCTGGCTCTTCGATAAGAAACGCAAACCGGCCGCCACCCTTTCTCTGAAAAAACGTATACACCCCTGTTCACCTCTTTTGCCTCACTGTATGTATCACTGTCTGTTTTTGTACTGTCGTCTAAACTGTAACCACTGGTGACTTTTCTGTGCTCTTACTATTTATATGCAAATCGACTCATCTGTAACCTTCAGTCGACTAGCACTTTTGTTTGATGTAATCTTATGTTTTGTATGCCTGTAACTCTGTCACAAGTTCCAGCACCCAGACACCCCAGGGTTCGGTGCGCGATACAAATAATAAACTAAACTAAACTTGGCCGGACGACATTTCAAATGGTGCTTGAGGGGCCTGGAGGGGGAATCGAGTAAGGGGAGGGGGGACGGACAGACAATATTGCTATCATATTAGGTCCAGGGACAGTTCAGTGCATAGAAGAAAGAAAGGGGAGGAGATAGGAAAGGGGAGAAGGGGAGAAGGGGAGAGTAGGAGAGAACAGAGAGTAAGCAGTCAAAAAGAGTGGAGAAGCAAGAGGGTAGAGTGAATACAATTGCAGAAGTCAGTAGTAACACATAATGTTGCAACCCAGGATACAAGATGAAGATGGGAACAGCATGATTCAGGTCCACCATGAGTACAAGATGCAATGGAAGTCCAGCATGAGAGTTGAGAAAGGGTGATGCATTGTGAATCAATGAAGTCCATAAAAGTCAAATCCAGCATTGGCCACAAGACAGTGATGGTGTAACCAGAATGTATCGGAACAGACTCCGCCAGAAATAGGCTGGAGGTGGGGGAGGGGGAGCAGGGTAGAAGAATCAAGCAAAACAGGCAACACCTGTCTGTGAGAAGGGTGGGGGGGGCACAAGGGAACATCACAGGGGGGGACCCAGATGGGGTGCGGATGGCTCATGGGGACAGAGGGAGTAACACATGTCGGTGCATGCTCAGGTGAGGTGAGACTCGGTTACTAGGTGTGGTACACCCAAGAAATGACACAAGTGCCACTCTGACCTGTCAAACTATTGTTAAAGAAGGTGTTGGTCTAAACAGCTAAATGAACTAAGGAAGCAACTAGAAATAGTACGGATTATGAAGGGAAGATTTAGTTAAACTCTTAGTGTTCTTGTGTGCCAAATTGTCACATTGCATCATATTTCAGTGAATTTATTTGGTTTATAAAGAAATCAACATTATGTCACCAGAATTTATTTGTCATTTTTTCATCTGTGTCCATCAATTCAACCTATTAGTGAATACGACTCTTCGGTTTCATTTTTTTCTTGAAAAAATATAGGTTTTTCCGAACAAATGCATTATTGGACATAATGAAAACGTTATTAAACTATTCACCAAATAATCAACTCGACTTTATGTAATGAACCTGAAGATTTGCAATGTGATAGATGAAGCTAGTGGTTAACAAAGTAATGGCTTTACAAGTTGATACCTTTTAATGACCCTGCATCTCTAGAGTATTCACAACATCCAGTCAGTATGCAGGTTGAAACAGGGACTCCACCCCCCCACCTCCTTCCAGCACCTTCCTCTGTAATGATGACAGATTCATTGGTACATGAGTGTGTTCCTATATGCCACGATGAAGTTGTGCATAACATTTTTCCAACCTAACCCACTGGCAAACGCAAGCTGCCAGTTCCCAGTTAATCGCTTAATATTTCACTTTGTTTACTAACAGACGTAAAAAAGACCCATTGGATATCTTCGCACACTTATAACATTTTTGCTTCTAGGTAAGCACAAGCCAATTATACTAATTTTTTTTTAAATTTAGAAAAGTATAACATTGAAACACCATCTCATAGTAGATCTCAGTTTGCCGAGCACAAAAAGGAAAAATGCGATTTTAAATATGGTAGTGAAACTAACCAAGTGATAGATAGACCTTTTGAATTAAAATACAGTGAGGATAAAGCTAAAGAGTGTGCAAAGCCAGTTAGTCCCAGGTACTCCTCTCAACTTGGTTTAGGCAGACAAAGACAATAAGGGAAATGTCGGATCCATTCCTACTCCAGATGTGGTGTGTGGAAAATCAAGGTGTACCCTTGTATCAGTCTCTCTGGGATGCATAGAACAGTGTGTGTTTGCACTGGTATCACTTTCGCTGTCCCAGTGCCCATCAACCTCTGTTCTGATGAGGTCTCTTTTTCTAATCTTTCATATCGTACCCCAGAGCCATGGGGAGCAGAGAGGGCTGGTATTTTGATGCAATACCCAGAGACTCCAGCTACCATCATGCATCACACTCCATGGGAATAGCTAGTGAGCACCTGGGGAGAAACACCCTAGGGAGACCAATGACGACTTGCAATCACACAATGTACCTGGGTCCAACGGCCAAAACACATTCTGGAACTGAGGTAGAGCAATGGTTGCACTGATGAACATGGACTTTTCCTCACATACCCAGAAACCGAAAGGGAGACCCAACACCTGCCATAGGGTCACCAAACTTGCCACCAAGGAACATTGGAGCAGTGAAGGCAGAGCTGGAGCCAGCAGGGCGCTGCACAGCAGTATGGGAGACCAGGGAACCCTTCCCAAAATCCCTTTGGCCAGTGGCTTACTTGATCGAGGAGAGGAGCAGAGCGCAGACAACACCAATGGCTGTCTTGAAGAAAATGGAAGCTGAAAAGAGGGTGGGGCTAAAGTCCCATATGAAGACTCCAAGGGAAGATGCCACCCCACAAGGGGAGGAGGTTAGAGGAGTTTGGGGTACACAAGAGGGAGATTGACCCAGAGAGAGACCCGACTCAAGTGCTCAATTGGGACCTTAGGGAACTTTCCAGAAAGGAAAGGGAAAAGAGTGTCTTTAGCAGGAGTACAAAGTGGCTAGAGAGGAGTGTGAAGTGGTTGGAGATTGCTGGCATGTTTGGCGCGAGTGAAGGTAAGGTATAAAGATTGAGAGTGGTATCAATGTTGCTATATAACTCTATGTGGGAGTGAGTGAGGGGAGGATTAATAGGAGGGAGCGGAAGAGTAGCGACAGGAGGAGTGAGAGGGGGAAGACCAGGAATGTGGAGAGAAGTAATGAGAACCAGAGGCAGAGTAGAGATGGAGTGGAAGGAAAAGAGTAATAACTTAAAAGCCATCGAGAGAGAAGAAAGCTACAACAAGACGAGTGAGCTACCCCTGCTTAGATCACCTAGAAAGTTCTTGAAGGAGAGGGAGAGAAAGAAGGCTACCGTCTTTAGGCCTCAACAGAGTTGGGCAAGCTTAGGCAGAGGAACCCTGTCTATAGTGAACGAGTGCTATATATTAAACCTTTTGGGAGTAGTGAGCTTGGGCTAGGCAGTGGGTCTGGGGGAGAGCCCCCTTCAAGGTTGAGGGCTCATGTTAAGAGACCATCCCTAGTCCTGGAGACCCAATTGACTTAAAACTGAAAACGTACTGTTGCTGTCATGCAAGTCATTGGCAACCCTTTCATACCATGTAGAGAAAAATTGAGCCAGAGCGTGCGCTTAGGAGAGTCACGGTCAGTCACCATATGAAACAAAATGCTAAATTCAAGCAGTATTCTAGAAATTGCTGACCCAGAAGCAGTGCGCAAAGGAAGCAGTCTGTCATGAGTAGTTTGGGTCAGAGCACCATAGAGTGGCCAATGTGGTGTGCCATAGTAGCCCGGTAAGAGAGGAGTGCAGTGGGAATGAAGAGCAGTTCGCTGAAGAGTGGGAGGGCGATGTGTAGCATGTGTAGAGTACTGGGAGCAATGCAACAAGTGAAGCAGAAAAACCAGAGGATGGAGTAACTGGTTCCAGGCCACACAGGTTGATGCACATGTGAGCAGGAAAGTAGAGCGGGCGTAACACATGTGGCGAGTCTGGCGGAGGGCACGGCCTCTCAGAGGACATAGTATATTTATTTATTTATTTAAAATTATATAGCGCGCTAGCAGCCCATGGGCATTGAGGCGCTGTTACTGGCAAGAGCTTAGTTACAGGAATAGTGGCATTCAGTGATACATTATGAATTCTACAAGGCATAAAACTGATATTTTGGTTGGTACAGTTAGTCATTACAATACCGTTTATGCAGTAGGAACACATGCATATGATATGGATACCACTGGTGCAGTGCACTTATGTGAATAAGATGGTTTTCATGGTTTTGCGGAAGGCACTGAGGGAGGCCTCACCTCGCATTGTGGGAGGTAGGGCGTTCCAGTGGGTGGGTGTGAGATATGGGAAGCTGGATCCGCCCGCTCTAGCTTTTTTTACTAATGGCACAGACAGCATGTTTGTATATGGTGATCTGGTTGGCCTAGTAGAGGAGACGGGGTGGATCCTTTGAGAGAGGTAGTCAGGGGCAGTAAGGTGAATGCACTTGTGGGTCAGTGTCAGAGTCTTGAAGATGATTCTTTGTTTTATTGGGAGCCAGTGGGCTAGTTTCCTGGCCTCTGATATGGGTGCCCTTTTGGCAATGCCTTGGGCTGCCCGGAGAGCACTGTTCTGTATGATTTGTAACCTCTCTAGGTTTTTGTTGGAGGTGCCTAGGAAGAGTACATTACAGTAGTGAAGCCTAGATCCAGTGATTGCTCTGGCTATGTTTGTGCAGTTTTCTTTGGAGAGAAAGGGCCTGACTGTGTTGATTGGTTTGGCATGATATGCAGCCGCAGAGGCTATAGCGTTGACTTGTCTATCCATGGATAGGTTGGAATCCAAGTTGACTCCAAGGGTTTTGACTGATTCTGAGACAGGTATTTTGATGGAATTTATGGTGAAATGGCTGAATTGGGGGTCTAGGTTTTTCAGCGTGTCGGGTGAGCCTACCAGGAGGAGTTCAGTCTTGTCGGAGTTGAGGCATAGCCGATTGTCTGCCATCCAGGCTTGGATGGTTTTGTAGAGGTTGTTGAGGGTCATGGAGTCAGTGTCATAGTAGCCAGTGAGGAGGATCTGTGTGTCGTCGGCGTAGTTAGTATATGAAATGCCCATGGCGTTGAGGATGAGGAAAAGGGGTCGTATGAAAATGTTTTAGAGGGTGGGTGAGAGGCAGGAGTCTTGGGGCACACCGTAGAGTATGATAGTTGGTGAGGCGGATGCTAGGTCGGAGAATACTTGCATGGTTCTGTCTTGTAGGAAGGAGGTGATCCATGCTGTGGCTTGAGGGGAGAATTTGGCAGTAGAGAAGAGGTGGTGGCAAGGAAGTCGTGGTCAATGAGGTCGAAAGCTGCGGATAGGTCAAGAAGTAAGAGAAGTGCAGGTTTGCCCATGTCTCTGGCATCGTCCATCTGGATTTTCAGGTCAAGTAAGGCAGTTTCAGTCCCGTGTCTGGGGCGGAAGCCAGATTGGCGGGGTCCTAGGAGTTTCTCTTCAGTAAAGTGTTGAACCTGCAGGTTGGCTGCTTTGTCCAGTATTTTGAGGAGGAACGGGACAGTGGTGATAGGTCTATAGTTGTTGGGGGATGTGGGGACGAGAGTTGGTTTTTTTAAGAGAGGGCGGACCCAGGCTTCCTTGAGGGAGGCGGGGACTTTCCCTGTGGCAAATGAGGCGTTTTCAAAGGCTGTAAGGAAGGGAGCAAGCGCTTCAGTGCAATCTTTGATAATGGTGGCTGGGCAGGCATCACCTTTGCAGTTGGAAGGTTTGATGTTCCTCATTATGTTGATGTCTTTTTCTAGAATGGGTTTGAATGAAAAAGGTTGGGGGGGGGGTCCGGGGCTGGTGGTGGGATAGGGGTGTGCGTATTGGGTAGGGCTTGCTTGGTGGCTAATATTTTGTTTTGGAGCAGGCTCAGTTTATTTTTCATGGCTGTTTGTATATCATCACACCAGGCTTTGTCTTTGGTGAGGTTCTGGGGGGCAGGGGTAGGTGTCTCTAGCTCCCTGAAAATGGCAAATATTTCTTTGGTGCTGGATTGGGCTTCCGAGATTCTAGATTCAAAGGATTTGGCCTTTGCTTGGGTGATTGCTTTTTTATATTTGGTGGAGCAGGATTTAAAGGTCATTTTGTCTTTGTCAGAGTGGGACATTTGCCACTGAGTAAGAGTAGCCTTTTTTTGTTGCGTAGTGTGAGGAGGTCCAGGGTGAACCACGAGTTGGAATGGGTGGTAGGTTTAGACTTACGGGGTTTAAGGGGGGCAATGGAGTTAATAGCTGATTTGATGGCAACTTCGTAGGCTGTAGCGAGTGTTTCTGGGTCAATGGAGAAAGGGGGTCTGAAGGCTGGGCCTTGGAGGAAGGGCAGTAGCCTTTCCTTAGTGAGCTGGCCGGAGCTTCTGGTGAGGCAGGGTGGCAGTGGTTGGGGTGAGGGGGTGGTGGAGCAGGTAGTGAGGATGCTGAAGGTGATGATGTGGTGGTCTGACCATGGGGTGGGAGTGTTCCCAGTGATGATGAGTGGGCAGTTATGTTGTGCGATCCAGTCGAGAGTTCTGCCCTGGGTGTGGGTTGGGCTAAAGATGGTATTATTGTAGCCCAGATCCTTAAGGGCTGAGTCAAGGGATTCGGCTGCTGGGTCCTTGATGTCCAGGAGACCTAGGTTAACATCCCCAAGGAGAATGGCTTTAGATTGTTTTTTGAGGTTGTCAGAGAGGAGGTAGATGAGAGAGGTTTGGAAGTCACCTGTTGGGCCTGGGGGGCGGTAGACAATGTGGACAGCAATGGTACATTGGGCAGAGAGGTTGATTTTGAATTGGAGGTAGTCAGTGTTGTTATGCAAGGATTTCTTTACCTTCCTGATAGAAAAGCAGTCTTTGGCAATGATTGCTACGCCTCCACCTTTGGATAGACGATCTTGTCTAGTGATGGAGTATCCAGGGGGTAGTGCGAGTGCGAGCACCGGGCCGGGGGCCTCGTGTAGCCATGTTTCTGAGATCATGATCAGATCGAGATCATGGGTGGTTAGGAGGTCGTGGATGTCTAACGCGTGGGCATTGATGCACCTAATAGACTCTGCTTTATTAAAATAAAAGTAAAAGGCCTAACTTTCCCTATGTCTCTGAGTGGTCCCTGCCTATATTACCAACTAATGTGCTTGTTTTGTCGATGTGAACGTACAAATAAAAAAGTCAACTGTCCAAAACTACTAACTGACCCTACCACTAAGAGAAAACGAAATTAGGTCAGGCGAATGACTCCCTTCTCCTGAGGGTATTGCTAGTACCAGTCAATATACAATTTGCAAATAATCACTTCTTGAATTAGTCTCTTTAATTCCCCAAGTGGGATGTTGCATTTTCCTTCTTCTCCTTCAATCCCTTTTCACTCTCCCTTAGTTGCTTTATACTTTTGGTCATAGACATCCTTGTGCACTTCGGAGGGAATATATTTTCCTGGGTAACTCTGCTCTGGTGTGTAGCTGGTGTATGTCTGTAGGCTCTGAGCCCTGCCTTTTTCTCTTTTTGATAATCTGTTCTTGTTCAGGATAGCGCTTTGTTTTCCCCCTTTCCCAAGGTATTTTATTCAACTGGTTCGTTCTCTTACTATCCAGTTAATCCTCAGTGTTCTCTCTTGTTTCACAATATTCAGAACTATTTGTTTGTGGAGTTAACTCTATTTCTTATCTTTTACTGTGATTAGTTAACTGTTATAATGATTTTCTCTTGGTTTACAATTTTAGTTTCCATTTGCTTTCAAAGTTAAATCTATTTCATATATTCTACTGTGACAAGTTGGCTGTGTATTGTAATGATTTTCTCTTAAGGTACAATCTTTATGTCCGTTTAGTTTCAAAGCTAACTTTATTTCATGTCTTCTACTATGATGAGTTGGCTGTATGACATATTTATTCTCTGGAGCCTCCCCATACCTCCCGTTTGCCCGGTCGTCTTTCACAGCGGGTAACGTTGTCGGAGGATTTCAGTCCTGGGGGTGTCTCCTTCCTGCTGGATATCGCAGACGTCTCCTCTCCAGCGTTTGCGTTGTTGCTGTCTCCTTCTTGCGGCGCGACCACCATGCTTGATTTCAATCACGGTTCTTCTGGGTTGTTGGCAGTCTCAGCGATGTTCTTCGGACCGACGGTCCACCACATATCCGGGTCTCGCCACTACTGGTCTCTCGCATCCTGGGATTGCCATGACTTTGGCATCCCGGAAAGCAGCTGCAAGCGAGTTTGAAACTTGCAGGTTTCTTGCTTGCCTCACTCACATGTTGTAGTGCAGCTTGTGATCTCCCAGAGCTTGCAACATGATCTCCCAGAGCTTGCAACAATGATCCTCTCTCGCTTCTCCTGCTTCTCTCTCCTCCCTCTTTAAAATCACGTCTTTTAAAATACTCGTACCAATAGTATGTCCTGGTTTAAAGGGATACAACCCTTTCTCCCAAGATAATGATATCCCTTAGGAGTTTCTTCTTCCCCTTTTTTGATGATTCATATTTTCTTGTGTTTCAACGCATCCCATGTAGGCCATGTTACATCCAGCCTGAGGGTATTCCTAATGGGAACGGGAGTCCTTGTGCCCTAACAGGGGAGTCTCTCCAGGTAAGGTCTCACTTGCCTCTACCCCTAGGGAGGTCATTGCGGAGGTAGCTCATATCCCTATCCTCACAGGAATGGGTTTCCCCTTGGGGAGAAAGGGACGCATTCCCTCTATTGGTCACACAGAGCTGCATTGAGCAAAGTTGTGCACATGCACCGATAACCCTTTTGCGTTCTGGTGCTGTTAAGAAAGGGGGAATGCCCTTCATATGCTGGGGCAACAGAAGAGTAGAGTGTGAGTAGCCTTATTGGAAGGTTTTTGGAGATGCTTGACATTCTTCTTAGTAATCTCGGTCATCCCTTTGCTCGTCCATCCAGTAAGTATACTGTAACCCTTTTTTTTTTTTTTTTTTTACAGCACATGCTGCTTCTGAATGCTAGGTTGTGCTTTGTAAACACCTCAGATAATGAAAAATCTCATTTCTGATGAATTCCTTCCTTCCACAGATTCTTTATCTCCAGCACCAGCTGACTTCAGATATTGTTTTGCCATGAGGGGCTGCAGCGTTTCTCCGCGTTGGCTCTGCTTGGCACGGTTAGCCACCCCACAGGCATGACATCAGGGCCAGTGTATATATGGAGCCGCCACCCATCATGACCTTTGTTCTTTTTTTGTTTTTTTGCACACTCAGTGCGCCCCAGGAATGTCATTTAGGTTGTTTCAACTTCTACTGCGTCATGCCTAACCCCAGTGCTTCAGGTTTTAATCCCTATTCGGATTGTGAGAGGAAAATGCCTTTCACAGACCCCAACAGGATTTATTTGTTTTATGTGGGTAAGAGCCACAATCCTCACTATTGCTTGCCGTTTCAATCGAAGTATACAAATGCCCTTGGGGAGTGTGCCACTAAACCCTTAACCTACTGCCACAACCTTGGTACAATCTCCGTGCAAGGAACAGAGGAGAGCATCTGTGGCAGACCCGACAGACGAAATGTTCCTGGTCCGAAAGGACAATAAGCAGCACCACTAGAGGAAGATATCCTGCTCCTCAATTGACTCATTAAAGCATAATTTGTATTTGTATTTATTTTACATTTGTTAGGCGCTTATACAGTAAGTCAATTCTGTTTCAAAGCACCCACCAGGCAACAGGGAGGGAACATGGGATAGAAAACAATGAGTACAGTGGAAGATAAAGACGGACCTAGTATGCCTTGTGAGTATTCAGAACATGCAAGTGCAGAGAGAAAAGGGGAAGGGGGAATGGGGGTGAGTGATGGAATGCCTGTGGGAGTGGGTGAGTAGCAGATGAATTGCATAGTATGGTAAGTGCTATGTGGCCTGGAGCCGCATTGGGTAGATAGTGCAAGCCTACAGGACGAAGGGCGGTGGTGCCGAAGCAAGTGTTGCGAGGTAGGCAGAGGCTGGAGCGATTGGGTGTGGGAGGCCAGGACCCCAAATGATACATAAGTGCCCTGGTCACCAATCACAGCCACTGTGAGATTAGCAGAGGAGGGAAGAAGGGAAGGAGGAGGTGAAGAGGGAAAGTCTTGAGGAGCTTCCGGAATTTGAGGAAGTCCTGCTCAAGACCAAGAGGAAGGGGGAGGCTGTTTTATAAGTGGAAGGCAGCTGAAGAAAGAGATCGGACTACGGCCCTCTGTTTAGCGTAACGCTTTACACACAGAGAGTTGGTGCGAGAGGACCGTAGAGGTTGAGAGGGAGAGTATTTATTAAGAGAAAGTTGCAGATAGCCTGGTCCCAGGCCCCAGACAGCCTTGTGGATGATGCAGAGGGATTTGAATTTAATCCGTGCAGCAACCGGGAGCCAGTGAAGAGTTTTAGGACAGGAGAGATGCAGCTCCTGGGCTTAAGGCCAAGGATAAGTCTTGCTGCCCTATTCTGGATTAGCTGGAAGGGTCGTAGAGTGGAAGAAGGTAGATTCAGGAGAAAGCTGTTGCAGTAGTCGAGCCTAGAGGGAACCAGGACTAGGGTAACATTGAGCGTCTGCAGCAAAGTGAGAAAAGGAAGAATTCCTTTGAGAAGGAAGAGTTGAAAGTGGGACTTCTTGGCAATGTCCTCAGTGTGAGGGTGGAAGATGACTCCAACGTTTCTGGCTTCAGATGAAGGAGCATGGGGAGAGGCCATAGAGGGAGGCCAGAGTGAGTGGAAAAAGAGGGAGCAGGGGTCCCAATGGGAATAATCTCAGTCTTGCTGGCATTGAGGCAGTGATCGTTGAAAGTGCACCTGGACTAGATGCCTGATAGGCAGTCTGGGATGATGCAAGAGGGTCAGCAGGAATTTTTGAAAAAGAGTTGTCTCATCTGCGTAGCACTGGAAGTTGGTGGAGAAGGAGGAAATGAGGAGTGCCAGCTGAGCAAGGTAAGTGTTGAAGAGCCAGGGGGAGAGGTTTGAGCCCTTGAGGACACCACAGGTGGAGAAGGAAGTAGGTGAGGAGAAGGTTTCCAAAATTACTTTGGACGAACGGATAGAATGGTTGACCGTGTTGAAGGCAGAGGAAAGATCAAGTAGGATGAGGACCGCTGGAGAGTTAGAGTCCAGAGATAAAGGCAATTCTTCACGCGTGTTCAGAAGAGCAGATTCCGTGCCTCTGGATGTTCGGAATCCTGATTGATGGTTGTGGAGACCACCAAATAGTTCAGTGTGTGCGTTATGTTGTGGAAACTCCTGCTTCTCCAGCAGTTTCCCAAGGAAGGGGGTGATAGAAATAGGGCAGTAGTTGGCAGGTAGGGTCTGCTGAAGGTTTTTTCAGCAGAGAGGATGGGAAAGATCCTGTGGCAAAAGAGTGGTTCCAGTAATCAGCGAGTACAGGCGCAAGAGAGTCAATGTGTCCTTGATGCTTCTGAAGGAGCATGGGGAAACCTGTTTGGAAGAGAGCTTCATGGAGCGGAAAACTCTGGTGACTTCTTCAGGTGTGACAGGGGAGAAGGAGGAGAGAGAGGAAGAAGGGTGAGAAGCCATAGGAGGCAAGGGAGTGAGGGACGGGCTGGGCGGGAGGGTACCAAGGGTGCTCAGGATGTGCAGAGATTTTAGTGGTGGAAGTGAGTGGCCAGTGAGTTGCAGAGGGCCTGGGACGGAAGAGGGGAGGAGGGGACTGCGGAAGGGTTGGCTAGCTTCCTGCAGATTTTAAAGAGTTCAGCCATGTTGTTGGATGCACCAGATACCCGTGCCTGGATGTGGGCACTTTTCATGTCACAGATGGAGAGTCTGTATTGCCTTTGGAGCAGGTGGCAGGCCATTTTGTCAGAGGGTGAGCTTGAGGTTAGCCTCTTCCGTTCTGCAGCTTTGCACTTGGGTTTTAGGGCTGCAAGTTCAGAGTCGGACCAGATGTTGCGTTTGGAGGCGGGTTGCAGGAGGATCCACATGACTGGGGCAAGAATGTCAAGGGTGTTGGTAATGGCCAAATGGAGGTTGCTGAGAGCAGAGTCAGTGGTAGAGTTTGGGGGGGATGAAGGTGGATGCGAAGGCAGCAGTGGACACTCGTTTCACCGGACAGATGTTCGTGAACAAGGTTGGCAGGGCTTTTGGATTTGCGGTCAGAGGACAGAGGGGGACCCAGATGCAAGGAGAGAACAGCGTGACCGGAGGAAGGGGGGGTGATAAGAAAGAGAGAGAGAGAGAGAGAGATCCAGAGTGTGTCCAGCCGAGAAGAAAGAGAAAATGGCATCCAGAGTGTGTCCAGCTGAGTGGGTTGGGCTGGAAGGGAGAATGGAGAGGGATAGTGAAGTACCGTGGTCAAGGAAGAGTGGATGCTGTGAAAGGGGAGTCCAATTGGATGTTTAAATCGCCCATGAAGAGGAGATTGGAGGTGGTTGAGAACAGGGAGGAACAGAAATCAGCCCATTCAGAGAGGAACAGGGTGGTAGCGCCGGGAGGCCTTTAGATGGTTGCAATGGTCAAAGGAGGAGGGAGAGATGACCAACCTGGAGACCAGGCTCTAAAAGGAAGAGTAGAGCTAGGTGGTTATAACGGAAGAAGGAACCCAATCAGGGAAGGTTAAGGCAAACCCACCGCCAGCACAGTGAGGTTGTGGCTTGGAAATGATCTTGAAGCCATCAGGGAGAAGGGAGTCAAAAGCAGTGACTGATCTGGTATTGAACTCTGTAAGAGTGATAATGTCGGGATTAGTGTCTTCAAGAAGGAGGCAGATGTCATCGGAGTGTTCGTTGGCTGAGCGGGCGTTTAGAATAGCCATGTGGAGGAGGTCTCCACTTTTTGAAGGTTTCCTGAGGTGGGGTACAGGGGTGTGGTACACCAGTCAGAGGGGGAGGTACAGAGAGAGTGGTAGGGGGAGAGGCAGGTGAAGGAAGTTAATGCGGGATGGCAGGCGCCGGGCAAAGAAGAGGAAGTTGGGTTGAAGACCCTGAACCAAGATTGTGCCTGTATGGTAGACATAAATGATGCAGCGTGATGATGAGAAGCCGGCCTAGAGGCCTTCCCACTTGGTGCCACCATGAATGGGAGAGGATGTGAAAGGGAGGAGAATGGAGATGAGATGAGGAGTACATAGATCTAGAGAAAGGGATAGAGAAATGGATGTCGCTGAAGACCTCTCTGGAAGTTGCACTGTCATAGGTGTCTGCGATGCGTAGGACATGGGTTGGCTCTCAGTATGTCTTTTTTGTGCTTTTCTCTTCCAGACCTTGTAAGAGAGGGAGGGTGAGTGATAGTGTAGTAGTTGGAGAGGATAGGAGAGATGGTGAATGCCATGAGGGTGGCAGAGGATAGCTGTAGGAAAGAGGAGAAGCTGCACAGCAAGTTCTGGCCCAGCTCACAAGGCGGTCTAGTGGTTACAGAAGGGGCACACAATGCAATGCAATCTGAGGTGCAGGATGTTAAGAAACACAACACCTAAATTTGAAAGTCACAAACGGGGCACAAAATGCAATGCACAATATTGATTGCAGGATGTTAAGAAGCACAACACCGAAGTTTGAAAATAAAATAAAGTAGGACGCAATGCATTGAAGAAGAGGGGAGGATTAGATCAAGGCAAAAAGTTTGAGTGAGGAGAAGTTCTTGTTAAGGTTTTGTTAGTGGAGGAGGCAGTGGGAGAGTTCAGCCATCACTCACGTGTCAATGATGGGTGCGCTTGGAGGTTAGCAAAAAAGTTATTTCGATTCCCAAATTGTGGCATCCAAAAATGATTCAAGGAAGCTTTTTGAAATCATCTGAGATTTGGAAAGGCCTAAAGCTATGGCCCACCAGTTCTCACCAACAGAGGCGGACTGAGAAGCAGTGCAGAAAGCATTTGCACAGAAGATTGACGCTGCCCATGCCCAAATTAAGAATAAATTGGCCAATCCCCAGTATGATCTCCCATTGCAAGCAAATAACGATACAAAAAAGGAGAGCAATCTAACTTTCTCATTTCAAGCTATCTCTGAAGAAGCCTTAGATAAGGTCTTAAACAAAATGAGACCCACTACATGTGAAGGAAGTTCTCCCCACAAAGATTATATTAGAAAACATTCAGTGTTTCCTCCCATTTCTTGTACGTTTCATCAACGCAACGTTCAGAGAAAATCATATCCCGGACAAAAACAACAATGAGCCCGCTAATTAAAAAAAACAGGACTTGATTACAAAGTTTATACAAACTATAGACCTATTACTAATTTGCCCTTCTTGTTGAAAGCTGTGGATAGAGTGGCTACACTTCAGTTACAAGAACATCTGGAAAAATCCAAAGTGTACCATCCAAAGCAGTTGGGGTTCAGGTCATTCCATGGCACAGAAAGCGCCTTGTTCTACCTGCAAACCGAGATGCTGAAAATCATGGACGATAGCAAGGCGGAGCTCCTGATGTTATTAGATCTCTCAGCAGCCTTCAACCTTGTAGACCATGAAAAGGTCCTAGACAGATTAAGGAACACAACTGTTCTAGTGAAGCAGTCTCTTGGATAAAATCCTTCCTCCATAACAGAAGGTCTAAAATTGTTTGGGGTGAAGCTCGCTCCAAACCAGAGTGGTTGGGTTTTGGAGTGCCGCAGGGCGCTTGCCTGTCCCCAGCTCTTTTCAATGTTTTCTGCTGCCAGCTATGCGATCTGTTATTTAAATTAGGGGTACGTTTTTCCAATTACCCTGATGACACCCAGCTTATTATAGATCGTAGCTGAGAGTATGATAAAGATTCCGGGAGAATCTCTTTGATCTATGGAGCTATTAAAAAATGGATGTCAACTAATGGGATGTGCCTAAACTCTGCTAAAACAGAGCTCCTGGTGTTTGGCTCACCCCAGGCACATGCTAGATTTGGCAGAAAATACTCCAATTTTTTTATTCACGGGCATCAAATCAGCACTGTGGCCAAAGTTAAAACCTTAGGGGTAGTCCTATAGAGGCATTGCTGAGTTCAGATGCCAATGTGCACAACATCACTAGTAAAACACAATACCACTTAAGACTACTCAGGCTGGTGAAACCTTATGTCTCAGAAGCCAACTGCACTACGATAATCAAGGCATTGATCATGTCTAGGATTGACTACGGCAATGTGCTATTAGCAGGCGCAAGTAAGGGCAGTTTGAAGAAACTTCAGATTTTGCAAACTGACTCAGTACGTATTGTATTGTAAAAAGCATACCTAGGTGTAAGAGTCAATATCGAATCACTGAAGAAACCGGCACTGGCTACCAGTCGAGGCTAGAATTCGCTTTAAGGTCTGCACCATTTTGCACAAATGTATCTATGGGCAAGCACCAAGGTATTTAAAAGAGTCCATTAATGTCTCTAGCCTTAAGAGAACAACTAGGTCTAGCGATGCAATCCGCTAGGTTGGTCCGAAATGTAAATGGGCTAGAGGCCTAGGTCGATCTTTCCTGGGAAAAGCAGCTGTTATATGAAACACTCTTCCCAAGGACCTGTGAGTAGACAGTAATTTAACATCTTTTAGGAAGTGACTGAAAACACTGTTTGAATTAACTGCATGAATTTGGCCTTCTATTGTAATTGACCCGGCTTTTTCTTTTCTTCCCCTCTGCGCCCTGATGTCTGCGGTTTCCGGCACCCTATAAATAAATTAACAAGGGCACAGGTCGTCTGGGCACCGGCTACAGTGGGGGGGTGGGGCTCCTCATGATTCAGGGGATCAAGAGTTGGGGGCCCTCTTAGGCCCCCGACAGGTCCAGGGGCCTTGGGAGCAGGGGCCGGATTCCGCCTACCGGCGGATGCGATTGGCTGTAGATGTAGTGGAGGGAGTCAATAACAGTGAGGCAGCATAGAGGTGGTCTGCTGCTCGCCGAGGGAAAATGGCATTGCCCATGTTGTTGGATGCTTTCCACACAAAAAATGAATCCATGTGCACACTAATAAGGACAAGAGGCCCCAAATTTCACCAGGGCTTGTAATCTCTTGACATCCGCACAGCCAGGTGCAGTGCGCTCGCTCAGCAATAATTCTGATAATAGTCAAATTCTGTGCAGGCAGATCGTATTAAGCCCACAGGGCTTACCTTGGGCTTGGATGTAGGCACACTGCTCCTGCAGCGTGTAGTTGGAAGAGGTGAGATGCTCTGACCCACTCGATGTTACTGCAGTGCTGTTCTGATGGTAGTGAGGAACAAAGGCCCAGACAGGAGCCTTAGAATGGGGCCTTGGAAGCAGGGGCCGGCTTCTGCCTGCCGGCAGTGGCAATTGGCTGTAGATGCAGTGGGGGGGTTGGGGCAAATCACACTGGGGCAGCATAGAGGTGGTCTGGTGCTCGCTGAGGGAAAATTCTTCTCTGTCCTCAAAACAGAAGAGTACATTTTTCAGAGGACCCAACGCCTGCTTCTCAGCTACCGTTCCCCACTCAATCCTCTACACCGGAGGAGTGGGAGAGATATTGGCAGACAATGCTTGTGGTTTTTGCCGAGGCCCTGGTCGCCTCAGCCTTGGCGATGACCACCATAGGACCCACTGTTTTTGATGAAGCCAACCGACTCTTCTCTGTGGACCATGACCGCATGCCTGCAGGCACGGCCCTGTCTCCAGCGGACAAGTCTCCATCCCGATGACATGCATCTCAACCTTTGGGTGTCCAACCCTCGACCTCTGCCCCCCTCGTCCAGGCATCAGGGTCTTGCACGTGTATGAACCACTTCCAGGGCATTTATTCCTCTTGAAGATGTCTGACATCTTTGAAGATGGGGACCCTATCCCTTTTGGAATGGAAGACCTTTACCTCTGTGGGCTTTAGGAATTCCTGGTGGAGTTCTATGGTGAGGCATAGGACCTGGTGGAGCTAGCAGCAGACCTACAGGACCTTGACATTTCCTGGAGCTGGTATCCTTTAGGCACCAACTCTAGGAACACCCCATGCTTCCTTCCATATGGTGGTGGCTAAGGCAGTGGAAAAACTTGATTTGTCAGCACCTTCCAAGGCCAAAGTCCAAAATGAGCTGACTGACATTTTAGGAGAGTCCTCCACAGGCGGCCCTCTGTCCATTAAATCAGGTGGTGTGGCCCTTGTATGGGCTGCCAGGGAGAAACTGGCGTCAATCCCAGCTGTGGGCCGGGATCTTGCAAAGAAGCATCATCTGGCTCAGTTGGATCTGCACTTTCCCTGTACGCAAGTGTTGCTAGAATGTTTGGTGGTACAGAATCCCCTTCTGCCCCCATACAGGAAGAGCAAGAGGCTTGATGCCTAGGGTGCAAGATGTCTGCATCAGGCAGCCTCTCTCTGAGGGCAGGGCCATCGCAAGGAGAGGGGGTGCAAAGGAAGCAAACTGCCCCGGGCCTTGTGGCACCGGCCCTTGATTGTAAGGCAGCACATTGTCCCTGTGTTCATTATTTACACCACAATGGCTGTGCTGACAGTCTCGAAGCTTCTTTGTTTGTTGCAGAGTCTTTTGGTCTCCTCTCCTGTTAATCGACGTGTTCACGTTGCGGAGAGGAGGGCCATCCGGTCCTCTTCTGTGGTGGGGCGGGTACGTGTGGTGATTGCGAGGCTACAGGTAAGCTAAGTGTAATTTGTTTTCTAAAAGTGTATGCGTGTTTGTGTGTGTGTATATATATATAAAGAAAAACATTTCTGAAAACCACAGGGTTTTTTGGTCGAATTTCCCCAAAAACACATTTGTTTTTTTCAAATGCGAGGGGAGACCCCGCTCCCCCCTCCCAACATCACCACACCCTTTTTTTTTCCCTAGCCCAACCACCCCATCTATTAAAAAAAGGATCAAAATGCTGAAAAATTCGGCCAAATGTTTTCAGCGTCGGTTTTCTTGGATTATTTTTTTGGGGGGGAATATACATATATGTATAATATATAGACCAAGAAAGTTATGGTAGGGTTTAAAAAGGTTTGAATAAAAACCTTTCACCTGAAATGTGAAAGTAGGAAAATCCATTGAACCAAGTCACACATTCTACAACGCCACCTAGTAGCCATGGCTGGCCAAATGCTGGAGCATGGCCTAATAATGGTGAAACCAGTGTTGTAGTTGTCTTGGCAGCCTTGCAAATGTCCGTCTCTGGTTGATTAAGCTATGTATAAAGTAGCACTGCCCTCTTAGACCAAGACAATTTCCTGGAGCAAAAGGTTTGCATTTGGGGTAATTTGCATACCCACAATTCCTTACTGTTGTGACTCAGAACTGGAGGTGAACTTCCAGCGATGGCTACTAAGTGGCGTTGTGGAATGTGTAGGAGGATGACACAAAAGTGTTATGTTTGGGGCTAAAGACTTTATTGTCTCAAAAAGAGAAAGAAAACCTATCTATCTCTGTTTGTAGGAGGGGGTTTCATTGCCTCACCTAAAGAGATATGGTGAATGTCAAGAAAACCTTCCCTTACACTAGAAACTACAGAATGAGGCAGTACTATTCTGGTCTCAGGAGAATGGCTCCCTTCTCCTAGCATCTTGTTATCGGTTCCTTATAACCAGGGGAATGACTTCCTTCTCTTGGTCTTTTCATTAGGCTTCACAACACCCAACTGTGAGTGTTAGGAGGGTCCGTGACACTGGTCTCTTCTTCTTTAATCTGCCCATTTGGTTCACTTCCCTGCCAAGTACTGCCACAAGGAAGATGACTCGTATCACTTCCTTGCTTTGAGTCCCAGAATCTGGTTTCTCCTCTTTTTTTTAATTTTGGCCCACTTGGTGCACTCTCCTGCCCCACGCACTGCCACGAGGAACATGCCTCTTAGGCTGTTTATGGTCCCTGACCCTTCTTTTGCTGTTAGTGGCTCATCTATGCCACTGTCGCGAGGGACTCTCCCTCTCAAGTTCTCTTTATGATACTTGGGGTCCTCGACCCTTCCCTGGTGGTCAACAAGGCTTCGCTCCACCACCCTGATGAGGTTTGAAGGCTTCCTGTCCCTGCTGTGCCACCAAGCATTATGACTGCAAAGAGGCCTTGGGACTACTGCTTGCACCCTCTTGGTGAGCAGCCATGTTTCCCCTCTGGTTCTCCTGTGCCACTGTTTACCTTGTTGGGGGGATGTTTTCGGCACGTCGCCGGGTCTTCCTGGGATAGTGGGCATTCGGTTTGGCTTCTCCAGCGTCTTGCTTTCCCTGTAGCAGTGCACCAGCTTTTCCGGCTGCCTGCTGCATTCCTTCCTCCTCTCGACACAGCTGGGCACAGGTCTCCTCCTGCAGACCTTAAGATCATCAGACGCGGCGGACTGCCAGCCTCCTTGGAGCTCTCTCACTCTGGATCAGCGACGCAGGTTTGAATCTTCTGCGTGTGGGTGCTCAGCACACCTGCAGTCTTCCGCGGCTGCCTGAGACCAAGTGGTTAGTCCTTTGTCAATTTGTGTACACTATTGCCAGCAGTGTCTGGGCCCATTGTATAAGTCCTTCATCTCTTTCACAGGTTTCATCTTCATTGCTTTGTGAAGCTAACTTGTGCCAGTACTTGGATTACCTAGGTTTCTGATGTTCTTGTTGGTCTCTGTAATTTCAAGAACCTTGAGGCACTCTGCCTTAACAGTACATGGGTCTACTGTCTACAAAGAGGTTATCAGAGGAAGTAGAGGCTACAGCACGTGGGGTGTGATGTTCTCATAAGGGCTGTGCCCTAAATGGTCGTCCTTATCCCCAGAGGGGGAGTCCCTCCCCATTAGATCCTCCCACATTATACCAGCACCAGGGGGGCTATCGGGTAGCGGCCTCACCTCTCCTGCCTCATGGAAAAGGGGCTCCCCTTTGGAGAGAATTGTCGCCAACCAAAGGTTCATCACAATATCACACGGCCCGCGGTAGCATCCGTGTAGTTATGGTGAAGTTGCTAAACCCATAGGAAGACAACTTTTTTGGCGGCTTATAACTTTGCTCCCCCTCGAGGAATCCTCACCAAACTTTGCCAAAATAGTATATGGCCCGCTCTGAATATTTTCGGCAAGTTTGGTGAGGTTTCGTGCAGGAGGGGGAAAGTTATAGGGGGGGGTCCATAGACTGAATGGGCAAAAACTTTGCGCACGGCTACAGGCCGAACGTCTGGATGGATTTGCACCAAATTTGCAGCAGGAGCGGGGGTTGGGACAGAAAACGTTCTTTTGTGTGTTTGATGGAAATCAGGCCAGTACGTTTGTTGCAAAGAACTGAAATGTACGTCTTAAAAAATGTGTGATATTTGGCTCCGCTCCGCGGACCCATTTCCCTGTTCGCTCCGTGGACAGAAGGCTCATTGGATTGCAGTACGCCGTGCTGTCTGCGAACTGTGGACTCGGTCGGTGGTTGGCTGGAGGGAAGCGTGCTGTGCGTCAAGGTTTTTGAGAAACGCTGCCATGGTTTATTGGAGGATAGTGACGCGCCGTAGGGGTTTGCAACACATGGTTTGCAGGATCAGGAGGGTGAAAGAGGGGATGAAAATTTTGGGGGGGGGAAAGTGGAAAATATGATATATTTGTTTATTAGGTCGAAGAACACAGTGGTGTGTGAGTGGTGTACGCGATTTGCTGGTAGTTCCTCAGGCGACAACCTTCTGTGACGACTGCATGGACGCTCCATTGGGAACAGGGACTGCATTGCAGATGATGCGAAGAAATTGACAATGTATAATGCTGTTGGCTAAGGGTGTCGGTGCTTATGTTGTCTTTGTGGGTTTGTGGGTTTCCATTGTGTTGTGTTGTGGCAGGGGGGTAGGGGTTTCGGTGGCAGTGGTAGGTTTGGCAAGTATGGTACGTAGCCAAATGTTCCCATGCATGCCCCCATTGGCCTGTAGTGGTTGTGGGCAATGGCTAGGCTTTTGGGTGGAGGCCATAGGCCACCGCATGTACCCAAGAGGCTAGGGCTTAAGCACAGCCTTGCTTCAGGGAGGGTAGTAAGACATTGCCACATGGAAGGATTTTTTACCATCACAGTTTTGCGATATGCACCATTCACGCAGCTACTCGCATATACTTCATTGGCAGGTAGCTGCACAGGCGACTATCATTCTTTGGGGAGTTCAGGCAGACTCCATTGAGGATGGGGAGTGCTTTGGAGGCACTATGAGGATATTTGCAGTTGTTGTACTATGTTGTGCCTGCAAAGCCCCTACTGCCTTGTGCGCATGGCTAGGGTCCTTGGAGGTATCAGTCTGGCCACTGGTTTGGTTAGAAGTAGGTTTGAGAATGTTGCCTTGTTTGGGTTCGTTACTATACCCATACGTACCTGTAGTCAGGAAAGCTACGTTGCCACATGTTCCCATGCATGGCTCTATTGCCTTGTAGTGGGTGTGCCCAAGGACTAGGCTCTTGGGCGCAACCCCCGCAATGCGGTCATGTATGGGAGCACAGTGCTATAGGTATGTGCATTGCACACATATGTATAAAGATTGAAGATTGGATTCCTTTTGCATTAACTCATTTGGATAAGTTATTATACAGTCTTACATCCCACACACTTTTAAATATGTAAGTGTCCACGTTTGTAGAATCATTGTGGAGGACATGTAGACTTCCTACAGCAGCAGTGGTGAGACATGCCAGTATTCCCTTTGGAATGGTGTGGCTGTCAACAGAGTCTTCCTTCAGGGAGTGTAGTAAGACATTGGGACATGTAAGGATTTTTTTACCATCACACTTTTGAGATATGGACCATTTACGCAGCTACTCACACATAAATCATTGTCGGGTACCTTCACAGGCGACTACCTTCAGAGCCCATTGGGGATGGGGAAGAGTATTGCAGATGATATTGGGATATTTCAATTGGGTGTACTATGTTGTGTTGGGAGTGGCAAGCCCCTACTCCCTTGTGTGCATGGCTAGGGCCCTTGGAACTAACAGTCTGGCCACTGGTTGGAAGAAGGTTGCAGAATGTTGCCTTCTTTGGGTCCGTTCCTATACTGATATGTAACTCTACCGTACACTCTTGGAGGTATGCATCTCTCGTGTGGGTGCTCACCATTATAGACTGGGTGTGGAGGACATTTTGCAGTTGGTACACCACCAGAGTGGGTGTGCAGTGCTTGCACTTGCATATGGTGTATGTCATTGGACTTGTTGACATTCACGGACTGACATGCCACCATTTCTGTTTAGTATGGTGGGCCCCTGATAATACTCTGTGCTTTGAGATTGAAGAAAGACATTGCGACATGGCACGCGTTACTAAGGAGCACACATTTAAAGTATGGAGAATGTACAGACCGACCCACATACATTTGCACTGAACAAAACCATCAACGCCAATAAGTCCTGCTATATACAGGACAGCAGGCCATCTGACTGTTAGCTTTCGTTTGTGTACTTCTTGAAATGGCCAACGAATGCCTGTGGCGTTCCTATTGTGCGCAATTCCAATGTGTGCATCGCTTCCATTAACTATACGTGTGTACAAGATAAACCATTGCAACAGGCACTGGCGTAGCTGACTTCAGTTGTGGAGAATCGTTGCTCATGGTGTGCACTTCAGGTATTATCGTTACGTGCGTGCCAAGCATAGCGCACTCTGTCATGTGAGCGCCTTGCTCCGGAAAGGAGCAACATAAACAAAAGCAAAAGCACATATGCGCACACAGAGCATACGGGTCCAGAACATTCCCATACTTTACGACCAGAGCTTTATTTTGCTACAGAATGATCACGAGAATGTGTAAGGTGGCTGCTATCACCGCTCTTTTATTTTGTAAACAAAATCCAGTGTGCACTGCCGTCTGTGCACTTCTGTACTTTTGTTGTCGTCTGGCAAAGTGGAAAAAGGAATAATGTATGGCCCTTGGTGGCCCGTGTGGAAGAAGGCATTTTATCTGCAAGGTAAAGAAGGTACCAGTTGTTGCCTCTGTGATGCCTTATATCAAAAACGTTTGCAGGTTGGTTCGTATGGCCGGAACCGCAAATGAACATACATGCCCATATCGGTCGGCCCAGATAACAACGAAGGAAAACACATTGCTTATGGTAATCTTGATATGCTTGGTCCACCACCGTCTGTTGGAATGTGGAACGGGTGGCATGCGTTGTAAGGTGGCAGGTATCTAAGAAGAAACAGGAATAAGAATAGATGTAAGTAGGCGTTATAAGTGGCAGCGTACAGGACAAGCGTTTGCAGGAAGGATGTCGTAATAGGTGGCTGTCTCATGGACCATGTACTGTGTGTTACTGAGTAGCGTATGTTAATCCACTGCCTTGCTCTCGGTTCTGTAGGTGATACTGTCCTTGTACTGCTCCACACAAGCGAAATGTCTTTGAAATGTTCCCACCAGACGCTCCTTGCATGTGTTTCCTTTTTATAAAAAATGACAATGCTAGCGGGTGTTGTGAAACCCACGCAACAATGTCGCTGTGTGTGTCGAAAGGAAAAAAACTGCAGCCTAATACATTTTAATCCTAATACACATGTGATGTAAAGTTGTACTTGCATAAATTTGGCAAATTCCATGCTTGGATTGGGTGCACGACAAATTGCAGTGTATGCCATATTGAATCGTTGCAGACTACCTCTGAGGCACATGGGCAGAGCAACTGCACTGTAAGTTATCTTTCCTTTTTTTCTACTATTCCATACAATGTCTGCCCTTGACCCTAATCATGCTTCCCACTCAAGGCTGTTTTACAATGAACATTTGTCCTGTTGGAACGAGAGGTATGTTAAGGGTTCGCTTTCCGGAGGTGATGCTGGAAAATAAAAAGGATCCAGGCGCCAACGTGTTTAGATTGTACCATCCATTTCCGAATGTTGGTAGTGTTATTACGGTGAAGTTAGTACGATGTATAAGGAGAAATGATGGTGCCGTGCACATGCTGCACTGAATGCACAGATGGCAAAATACATAAAATGTGCATTTACAGTACCTAAGGAAAATTTATATGTGCAGTGTGTTACGAGGCAACGGTGGATGATGGCAGAATGTGTGTGCGCTGGATCAGTGTACGTGGGTGGCTGGGCCATCGTACGCAGTTTGGTGTCTTGCAGCATGAGCATGTTTGGAACTGTAGTTAGTTGTTCATGCTCTACAATATTGAATGCATGGCTGCAGCCGTACACTGTACTGGGTGTAGTGAAGCGTGTAGGGTGTAGGCACAAGCTGCGTAGTGTTTTATAGGTATACATTGCAAATTGTGGCATTGCTATGTGCATTGCAGAATTAAGTGCACGCATTGCACTGTGGACATTGTAGAGAAGTATGATAGCAATGCTTCCATACTTACTGTTTGGATTGGGGAGGGCCCGTGCTGTTTTTTGTGTATGGAATGTGAAATGTTGTAGTAGTGGTTGCTGCATTGTCTATGGGGAAAGAGAACAGAACATGTTAGAGCATGTATTTCGTTACTTTGCAGTCCACAACATTGCATATATTTATTTACTTTGTGGACCCTTATAACTGGTACTTCATTAGTACTATGCTTTGAACCAGTGTACTGTGCAATGTGCGCAGTTCCTGTGTTTCTTTACATAATCACTGGGTCTGTGGGGAAATAAAATCCATGCTGGATTTAAAATAACCCTTCCAAATTTCTTTGCTGCTATGGTGCACAATGATTTACAATAACGTTGGCAGTGGATACAGCAATTTTTAAGTAGGAGGAAATGTAATGGTTTATGATTGCTGGCCTATACATTTTGGTAGGATGGGTGGCGTTGTATAGCAGTTGGTGTTTTGTAAATGTTTACCTGCTTCTTTTTTGCAGCACTGTTTCTTTATGTGTTTGGTTGCTGCTGGTGTTTACGTCACGATTCCAGTGCGAGTACAAGACAGATGGGTCAGGGCCAGGAGGACCTCCCCCCATGACAGTGTAGGGAGCCGATGGGTTTGTGGGATGGATGGATAGATGGCTGACTGGAAGAGGCGTATATGGAAGAAGGCGACAACCCATCCCAAAATGGCTGCCAAAGACGAACCCACTGTGGAACTCAAGATAGATACATGGATCTGACATCGTTGGTGGTCTGCTGCTGACAGGGCGCGGCCCGCGGCTATAAAAACCATGCCCCGGACCACACCCTGCACTTAGCGTTTCCTCTGCTTCCTCACAGAGCAGTGTTACGCTTACCGCTCCTGTTTCTTTTGCACGTGCGATCAGCACATAAGTGAGTTTGCAGCGTTCTCACCCGGAATTGAAGAAGTACTTGCCCCGGCGGCCTACTGCTTCGTGTTCGGTCTTGATTCTTACCCTGACGTCGGTAGACTTGTGGCGTCCCATTCTGGTAACCCGGTGTCTCCGGTCCTTCGTCTGCAGTCCACAGTAATCACAGCTCCTGGGAACCTGAAATCAGAAAACAACAATGGTAACAGATTAAAATACCACGTACCTCCCAGCTCTCGTACCCGGTTTAACTTAGACTCACGTCCATACAAGTTCCAGCTTCTTCGCTCCACTTTGAGTCCGGACAGCTTGCCGGTGTTTCGCCTAGAAGTGAAGAAATAAAGAGACTATTAATATTCACTGCATCAACAAAGACATTGTACATACAAGCTACGTTTTACGTTGAGAAGCGGCCAAGATCTAGAATAACGCCTCACCAGACCTTACCTGCTCATCATCCGTATCCAGTGCGTTGCAGCCGGTCTGGACCACTAGTCTTCAGTGAAGTAATTGGAGTCGGATACCTACCAGCTAACCTTGGCCTTCAGTCCTCTGTTCATTACGGTGAGCTAAAGCCACGACGCGCCAGTCACCCACCTACCTTAGGGAAGGGGAGAGACGGGAGGTGGGAGAGAAAGCAATAGAAATCAATATTAAATGCATACACTTACCTTTAGGTTATCTAGACCCCTCAAACACCATTTTCCAGAGGAACCAAGTTCATCCAGGTCCCTCCCAGCCTCACGCTCATCTGAAGGTTAAGCCACAGGCAGAGTGCTGAGGAAGAGAGTGGCTGGGGTGTTCTTCAGTGCAGAGGTAACCCGCATGAGGGGGCAATGCGTCAGAACAGGCCGGACTAGGCACTCCTATAGGGCACCAGAGGTAAGGGTTACAGAACGCTAAGCCCACGTCACAAACCCTGCCCGAGTGTCATGGAATCCGGGGTAGACCAGTTAGAAGTCCTTTTGGGGGATTTGCGAGCACAGGTGCTCGCAGCCTGTTCAGAAACGAACTCAGTGAGAAGGGAAGCAGTAGTTAATAGATAAAGAACCGATGACTTGGCTAAACGCCTATTGGTAGCGCAAGCAGGCCAGGTGCTACTACCTGATTCCTCTGATGGGACCATAGGTGGGCCGCCACATATCCATGTAACCACCCCACCTACCATTCCCCTTGCTCTTCCTGAAAGATTTCTAGGGGACCCAAAAAGGTATGCTAATTTTATGAACCAGTGTAGATTACATTTTCTGTGTCGGCCAAGGGCCTTTCCTATGGACCAAATCAAGGTGGCTTTTGTGTTGCCATATTTGGGTGGCTATGCTGCTACTTGGTCAGTGCATTTAGTGAATCGAGATGACCCCATCCTGCATAATTTTGGTGAATTCCAACAGGAGTTAGACAAACTATTCGCTTGCAGAAGCCAGTGGCAAGCATTACATGGGGAGTTGTTGGCCTTACGGCAGGGACCACAGGAATTGCCAGTATACATCACTGCATTTAAGCGAATCATTGCTGAAAACAATTGGCCCGAAGAAAAAAGAACCACCCTTTTCTATCAGGGTCTGCGTGGGGAACTTAAAGATGTGTTGGTGCAAGTGGTCAATCCGCTGGAACGATGCTCAGAATACACAGAATTAGTAGTACAGCTAAATCACTGATTACAGGAGAGAAAGACAGATCACGCCCGATCGCAGATTAGGCCCTTATACAACCGCCCATGTGAAACGCACCCCGTGCTCAGGAAAATACCCCACAGCCCATGCAGTTGGGTAGTGTGAGGGGGCCATTATCCAAGGAGGAAAGAGAGAGACGTTGCCAGCAACAGCTGTGCTTATATTGTGGCAAAGCAGGCCCCTTTCTGAAGGACTGTACTAACAAAAAAAGCAAACGGCCCTTGGGAGCAGCTGAGGTGCTTCCAGTGAACTCAAAAGGTCCCACTCCACTGTCGGCAAAATTCCAAGACTCGACAAGAGTAGGGATCGGCTTGTCGAGGGAGGAGAAATCAACCACGGTCTCACACCTTACAGTACCTGTCATCCTTATCAGACCAGAACAACCCCAAAAGATGTATGCCTTCTAAGTCTATATGGACTGCGGTGTAATCAGTAATTACATAGATATGAAAGTGGCACAGAGAATCGTCATACTGGGGCAATGAAGGAAGAAGGTGGACAACATATTCTCGGTAGATGGTTCATGATTGTCATCTGGGCCAGTAACGCAGTGTACGGAAGAGGTCGAACTATTGTGCAGAGAAGGCCACCAAGAGCGTATAACCTTCGACCTGCTTAATGCGCCACAATTCCAACTTATACTTGGCATGCCTTGGTTGGAGTACCACAATCCTGTTATTAACTGGAAAACGCATTTAAACCGAGTGCCTTCGCACCTGTTACCCATTTGTACCGGTTGTGGCCAAGGAGCCAGTGTCTAGAACACAAAATTTGGGGGCCGTGATATAGCCCAATGGAGAGAAAAAACGACATGCCATATACACGGAATTTGAAGACGTGTTTCAAAAAGAACAAGCCAATACCCTTCCTCCTCACAGGCCATATGATTGCCAAATCGATTTGATACCAGGCTCGCATGTTCCATGTAGCCGCATTTCTGATCTTACGGAAAAAGAAAACCATCACTTGCGCAAGTACTTGGACCAGTTCTTTGTCAAACAGATGTATTCGACCGTCCAAGCCCCCAGCTTCTTCAGCTATCTTTTCCATACCAAAGAAGGAAGAGGACCTCAGAACTGGCATCGATTATAGGGGACTCAATAAGATAACCGTGAAGAATGGGTACCCCCTACCTTTTATTCCAGTATTGTTGGACCAAGTTAAAGAGGCGAAGATATACACCAAATTGCATTTGCACGGGCTTACCATTTAGTCCACATAAAGGAGGGGGATAAGTGGACAACTGCTTTTTGCACCGAATTTGGGTTATTCGAATATACAGTCATGCCCTTTGTCCTGTGCAATGCACCGGCTGCCTTCCAGTTGTTTGACGGACGTTTTACGAGAACTCCTGGATGTTTGCGTCATGGTCTATATCGATGATATATTGATCTACTCAGCCACCGAAGAATATGTGCTTCACGCTAAGGCTGTCCTAGCAAACCTCTGTGAACACCGTTTGTATGCATAGTTAGAGAAATGTTACTTTCACGTGACTACAGTGGAGTTCTTGGGAATCTTCTTAAGACTGCATGGCATCCAAATGGACAATCGCAAGGTGGAAGCAATCTTAAAGTGGCCCTCGCCTGCGTCTGTGAAAAACGTGCAAAGTTTCTTAGGATTCGCTAAATTTTATAGGCGATTCATACCCCACTTTTTTCAAACATTGCACACCCCATCACGTCATTATTGAAAAGGCACAAAACCTTCATGTGGACCGATGAAGCTGAACAAGCGTTTGAAAAAGTCAAGGCACAGTTTACCTCAGCGCTGATTTTGAAACACCCAGATCCTGAACTTCCATTCATTGTTGAAACTGATGCGTCCAGCGTGGTGATGGGAGCTGTATTGTCACGAGATCCGACCACTAATCAATTACATCCTGTGGTGTTTTGGTCCAAGAAATTCTCCCCTGCCGAACTGCACTATACAATAAGTGACAAAGAGTTGTTTGCCATTAAAGATGCCTTTAAAGAATGGCATCATCATCTGTTAGGCGCAAAACATGCAGTTACTGTCGGTGTCCGGTCAAATGTTCGAAAACAAAGGGTCAAATGACCTTTTGTTCGAAAGTAAAAGGATCGAAAAAAAGGTTCTAATTTTTTTAAATTAATATATTTTTTTAGTTTAGAATGTAAAAAAAAGTTTTTTATAAAAAGAAAACGGGGGGCTAGGGGTGAACCCCTAAATAAAAAAATAAATAAAAAATTAAAACCTTTTTTTCGGTCCTTTGACTGTCGAGAAAAAGGCATTAGAGACTTTTGTTTTCGAAACTTTGACTGTGAACCGTTGGTGTCTACACTGACCACGCAATCTACATTATCTTTGAACAGTACAGGCGCAAACTCCCCGTCAGCTTAGATGGGCCCAGTTCTTTTCGGAATATGACTTTGTCATAACCTTCAGTCCAGGAGTCAAAAACGGAAAGGCGGATGCCCTATCCCACATTGGATGGAATCTGGAGGGAAGAGATGCTTATGCAGTTCCAGACCACCTGGCTATTATCCCAGGAAGTAAATTGTTGGGTTTCACAAGTTCAGCGCTTCCTCCTTTAGATCAGCTGTGCATTACACCAGACCAGTTACAGGTTTGGGTGTCCCAAGACCCTCAACAAACCATAGAAGATGGCCTACCGTATTATCGAGGGCGCCTGTACTTACCGTAGCCGACCATGAGAGAAACAGTTATACACAACTACCGCAATGCTTTAACCGCTGCCCATCCTTGAATTAACAAAACCCTAGTGAAAATTCGGCAACATTTTTGGTAGCCTAAGTGGCGAAAGAATGTCATCCAATATGTAAAGATTTGTGATGTGTGCGCCCGCAACAAGATTTCAAAAACGAAACTATCGGGATTACTTGGAGCATTGTCCATACCACCTGCTCAATGGCATACAATATCACTGGACTTTATTACCGATTTACCTCCTTCTAATGGGTACAACACCGTCCTGATAGTAGTAGACCTCCTAACCAAGATGGTGCATTTTATCGCGCTGAAAGGCTTACCAAATGCAGGGACTGTTGCTCAAGTTTTCCCAACAAACATTGTACAATTACATGGCTTTCCATCCGTAATCATCTCCGCCCGAGGGAGTCAATTCATATCCAAATTCTGGTAGAGTTGTTGTGATAAGGCTCAAATTGAACTATTCACCAGCCATCACCCACAAACCGATGGTCAGACGGAGAGAACTAACCAAACGCTTGAGCAATACCTGCATTGCATGTTTACCCAAGCGGACAGTTGGGTTAATCTGCAGTGGAATATGCATACAACAATAATTTTCACAGTGCCACTGGTTTTTCACCCTTCTATTTTCTACATGGAAGGGATCCATGTACCACAGCTCTAGCTCCCACTACGGCTTTGGAAATGCCAGTTGTAACGTCCTTGCATACTAGTATCAGAGAAACTTTAAGAAAAGCCACCAGAATCCTGCACGATACCAAACCTGCTCAGAAACATTTTGCTGATAACAAACGAAGAAATGCACCAGTTGATCAAGTAGGCGAGCAAGTCTGGCTCTCCACCAAACATATTTGGTTAAAAGGCCCCAAAATGTTTTACCCTAAATCATTGGTCCCTACCCCATAACAGCCATCATTAACCCTGTTGCAGTTAAACTGGGGCTACCACTGTCATTGAAGATCCACCCTGTCTTCCATGCATCGTTACTTAAACCAGTAAACCCCGGCACACAAAACTGTCTAATCCTCCTCCAGTAGAAATTGTAAATGGGGAGAAATAGTACAAGGTACGGGACATCTTAGATTCCAAGAATATTAGACGAACATTACATTACCTGGTGGGTTGGAAGGGGTACAGCGCTTTAGATCGGACTTGGGAACCAGTAGAAAACATTCATGCACCCCGTTTGTTAGCCCGTTACCACCATAATCATCCCACGGAGGCAGGACTTGGGGGGGCTTTGTAGGGGAGTGCTGTCACGGTTGTAGTGTGGGTACAAGGCAGATCGGTCAGGGACAGGAGGATCTCCCCCATCACAGTGTAGGGAAACGATGGGTTTGTGGGATGGCTGGCTGGCAGAGGCGTATACGGAATAAGGCGGCAACCCATCCCAACATGGCTGCCAAAGAGAAACCCACTATGGAACCCAAGAAGGCACCGGATAGATACATGGATCTGACATCCTTGGTGGTCTAGTGCTGACAGGGCGCGGCCCTTGGCTATAAAACCACGCCCCCGACCACACCCTGCGCTTAGCATTTCGTCTGCCTCCTCACAGAGCAGTGTTACGCTTACTGCTCCTGTTTATTTTGCATGTGTGATTGGCACCTACGAGAGTTTGCAGCATTCTCACCCGGAAATTGAAGAACTACTTGCCCTGATAGGCTTCTGCTTCGTATTCGGTGTTGATCCTTACATTGACCTCTGTAGACTTGTGGCGTCCCATCCTGGTAACCCGGTTTCTCCGGTCCTTCGTCTTCAGTCCACCGCAATCACAGCTCCTGGGAACCTAAAATCAGAAAACGACAATAGTAAGAGACTGAAATACCACGTACTTCCCAGTTCTCGTATCCAGTTTAACTTGAACTCAATTGAATAAAAGTTCTAGCTTCTTCACTCCGCTCTGAGTCCAGACAGCTTGCCGGTGTTTCGCCTAGAAGTGGCGAAATAAGAGACTATTTATATTCAATGCATTAACAAAGACATTGCACATACAAGCTATGTTTCACATTGAGAAGTGGCCAAGATCTAGAATAAGGCCTCACCAGAACTTATCTGCTCATCATCCGTAGCCAGTGCGTCGCAGCTGGTCTGGACCACTAGTCTTCAGTGAAGTAACTGGAGTCTGATGCCTACCAGCTAACCTTGGCCTTTAGTCCTCATTTCATTACGGTGAGCAAAAGCTGCAATGTGCCAGCCAGCTACCTCAGGGAAGGGGAGGGATGGGAGGAGGGAGAGAAAGCAATAGAAACTAATACTAAATGCATACAATTACCTTTAGGTTATCCAGACCCCCCCGAACATCATTTTCCAGAGGAACCAAATTCATCCAGGTCCCTCCCAGCCTCACGGTCCTCTGGAGCTTAAGCCACTGGCACACCGCTGGGGAAGAGAGTGGCTGTGGTATTCTTCAGTGCACAGTTAACCTGAGTTGAGGGGGCAACGCGTCAGAACGGTCCGGACCAGGCACTCCTGCAGGGCACCAAAGGTTAGCGTTACAGTTTTGCAAGTATTGTGGCGTTGTACTGTGCTTATGCAGAATTGTGCGGGTAGTAACGTACCTGTTGGCGTACTGTAACTGCTCATACTTTGGAAGTGTTTGAGGATATGTTTGTAGCACAGTGGTTGTTGAAGGTTGAGTTGGGTTGTTTTAATGCTGCAAATAACATTGTAGTCTTATGATTGAAGGTAAATACGAGGTGGCGTATTGTAACTGTTTACAGTGTCCCATTCCTGTAGGGTAGGTTTACAAGCGTGTGCATTCATGTTGCTACTTTCATATCTGTGTACATTCTGAAGTGGTGGTGTACCACTATGGGTTTACATAGTGATAGTTCCATATGTATAGCATTTGTATGTGTATTCTTAGAGAGGCGGTGACTCATTTGCGTACTTGGTGCTTTCAGCGTTAACTGAGGATAGTTTTGAACCCTCATACTTAGTACTGTCCTTTTAAGTATCATATGGAAAATGGTGCTACCGTCATTTGTGTACACGTATTGTTTGTCTGAGTGTACTCATTGGGTTCATTGGGGATAAAATGATCCAACACACACTTTAATGCATTTCTTGAACGCATGCTGTATGGAAACATACTTTAGGGCGATAGTGTGGAAGGTAAGTCTTTATTTTTGCCTTTACGAGGGTACTGATTGGTGTTGGGGCGTAAGGTCTAGTAGTTTTGTACATCAATGACTACATTTTGCCTTAAGCAATATTAAGTAGGCATTTTCAAAATGTGCAGGTAATTTCTGCTTTGGAAGTATCATTGCATTCCCAACTCGCCCAATTATCAGAACCACACAACCTCTTCCTCAATAATCAATCTGGTTTCAGAACCCACAGAACCACTGCAACCGCACTTCAAACTCCACATAACCACTAAAACCGCACTTCTATACATGAGAGAACACATACTGCTTGAACTAGATAACACTCTTACCAGCCTGATTCTGCTAGACCGCTCTTCTGCATTTAACACCATCAGCTATGCATACACAACTCTGACCTAGAATAGATTGAGTCTTTTCTCCAAAACCACACTGCCACAGTAAAAGTTGTAGATTTCCCATCAATCCCTCAGGAGTGCCTCAGGGATCCACCTCACCCCCCTGGATCTAGAATGCTTATATCAAGTCCCTCATGCGCATTATTGAGCAATTCACAGCCACATTTCAAAGATACGCAGATGACACAAAATGTGCCTTCTCCATTTCACCAAACATCGAATCCAACAACTCCATCGGCCACTGTTTTACAGCCATACAAAAATGGATGTCAAAAAACAATGTATGCCTCACCCCCAGCAAGACCGAGATTGTGGTCTTTGGCACCCAACACATTTACCACCTTCCTTGTATATGGCCCTCTGATGTAGGATCTCCTCCCTATCCCTATTCACATACTTCAGAAGCACAGAACTTGGGAATCCTAATAGACACTGACCTATCCAGTAAACCACATATAAAAGACCTCACCAGAAAACACTACCTCCTACACATCCTCAGAAAGGTACTTAACCAAAAGATCATCAACACCAATGCCCTAATACTCTCCAAACTAGAATACTGCAATTTTCTCTATATGTGTTTGTCCTCAGAAAACCCCAAAACGTTACACATTCTCCAAAATAAAATTGCCAGTTGCGTACTAAACTCAAGCCGTAGGACCATATTACTCTGCTCTAAAAACATTCAACGGGTTACCCATCAAAACTAAAATAGAACTCAAAATCCTAAACATTAATGATTCTTTTATAACATGCTTAATACCCCAGAACAGTCTCTAAGTGCGGGAACGGGATTCAAACCTGTGTTGCTCTGCGTACTCTTGGTTCCAAGACAAAGGCGTTGCCCCTGAGCTATCCTGCCATTAACCACAAGACCATCCTCTCTTGTAGCCTCTCATGCCTTCAATAATTCCTTAAGCTTATCATCCCACGTCATCAAATAAGACTAAACTAACAATTCTCAAATGTTAGCGCAAAACACAGAAGCAAATTTGTAAAAAATATTGAGCGCTGAAATAACAGAAGACGTTATCCAACAGCGTGGTACTCAATTTATCGACTTTGGAAGGATGAAATGATGAGTTGACCCTGCCGGGATTCGGACCTGCCACAGCAGGCTGCACACAGATATCGGGGGCGAGCGCTTATCTCACTGTGCAAACTGACCAGCTGTGCTCATCATCTTCGATTTCCCCAACCATATGGAACAAACTACCAGACTGCATTTCACAAGAAACCAAATTCAAACACCTTCAAAAAACTCTGCAAAGTCTGTTACACTGCTAACCTTAAATCACAAACCTAACACACCACCTGCTTCAACCTTCAAACATCTAACACTTCATCCGCATGTCTCCACTCCCTCCTTCATCCGTACACCCACTTTTAAAACTATATAAGCACTTAGACACCCCTCCTTACTCTGTCTCCTTCCACCTTGGCTAACACTTTCCCAGCCACCCCCTTCTATCTCTCCTTCCATCTCCCTTTTACCACAATAGCACTTACCTGACATGCACTTTCAGACCCCATAGCACTTTACCTATTCAGTAAACTGCACTTTCTTTCACAGCAACCCTACCGTCCCTTCATCGCTCCTCTCCCTGCCCACTCACTCCCCCCCCTCTAGGTCCCCTTAGCAATTCTGGAACATACTCTCTTGTGCCTTGAAAGCATGTGCTTACTAATTCCAATTAAATGTCAATGGGCTGTATATGTTTTTGCACCTTGGCTGCGACCAGATGACTTTGGTGCCTGCATATAAGGCACCATTAAAATAAAAAAATAATAAAAACAAATCTCAGCCGTGGGCAAGTCTCAGTCGCAATAGAGACGACACCCCATAGCCCAAACGGTACTTGGCCCGAGCACAAGACACATTAATGGCCCTTAGACAGGTCTGTCACAAGTTGTGGCGAGGCCCGGGGTAAAATATTTAGTGAGGCCCCTTACTATTTTTCGCACTGGGCCAGTGGCGGTGGCACAAAGAGCAGATGCGAGAAATCCCCCCTTGTGTTTATATATGGAGGAACCCGAATATGGGTTATTATGACTACAAATCAACTAAAACAAATCATGTTTCTCTACTGAAGAATGGTTTATTCAAGACTATGTTTGTTATCATTGTTATCATATGAAGCAATGACAGCGTGCGGTGTGTGATGTCAGCATTAAAGCACCCCTGCGACTCATACACATTGGGCATTATGAATTCGGCAGTGTGGCCAAAAACGTTGGACCGTTACCACTGCATTACTGATGAAATGACCGCACCTCCGAACTATGGGTTTGGAGATAAGATGAAGGAAAAACATCTAGCAAAATGGAGGTCATTACGCCACCTTACCACCAAAAAAAACATCATTTGGCAGCATGAACGCCAGTGGTAATTCCGACAAAATCCCCATGGAGTATGGACTCCATAAATGGGGACTAACACTGCAATACCGCCACTTGTAATCCGACAGTAATTACGCCAGACCAAGCAGCAGTAACAGTAAATCCGTTTGGTGGTATCTCGACGGATTTCCTGCAGAGATGCCACGAAACTCATGAATGAGGCCCACTGACACATTTGTTCAGTAGCGGCTGGTGAATTTTTTAACTGGAGTGGCATAAATGTGCTGAGTATGTGGGATCCACCGAGAGCAGCGAGGGACCCCAAACAGTGGTTTGGGGATTTCTCCTTCCAAATTTTTTTTTTTTATTGCTTGAAATGGTTAATTTCACGGCACTTTGTGAAAAATTGGTTCAAAAGTCATGCAGTTTCTAATCAGTTTTGTTTGGTGCACAGGAGCATTTTCCAAAACATTTCTATGACACCTTTGTCCACAATATATCGCAGTATAAAAACAACTTCATGCTGGCTGTGCCTATACATATCCATGCAGGCTGCATGCACCTGTGCATCAAGGGTAAAGCAAACTTGATGAGTGTTATTACGTGGCTAGACCGTCTAGCCATGTAGTAACTCTTGTCAGGTTTGTTTTACCACTGATACGCAGTTACTGTGCATCATAAGTGTTACTACGGAATCTTTGTGATTTTCCCGCGACGGAAATGTTCAAGGGAGAAATGTTCGAAGATGATTTGCTCCAAATAATCTTCGGTCATTTCTCCCCTGAACATTCCTGATGTGCCCAAACCCCTAGCCACACCCCTACCCTCACCCCCAACACACCCCCACAACCTTACTTACCTTACCTTGCCTTCTGTCTCGCTGGACCCTGAGATGCCGGTTCCCTTTCACTTCTGTGATCGGAAACCAGCACTTCAGGGTCCTTTTCTTTCTTTTTTCTGGGCAGCTGCAGGGGTGTCCCCCACAACCCCCGCTCACCATACTGAATAGTATAGTGAGCGGAGTGTTGTGGGGACCCCCCCTGAAGCCTTTGTTTTTTTTTTGTTTTTTTTTAACCAACCCCACCAAAACATACATACCACAAAAGGTTCGAACTTTTGGTGTTCAAACTTTTGGTGGTATGCATTTTAGGTCTTTTGGTGGGGTAGGTAAATTGGATTTGGTCATTTCAACCAAATCCTTACTACGTGCCTAGACTGGCCTACATGTAATGTAGGCCAGTCTAGTTACGTAATAACACGTATGTTTGCTTTAACCTTGATGAACAGCACCGTGCATCAAAGGTAAATCAAAAAACGAATAACATGCCATCATAAGCAGCCCTCACCCTTAAATTTTGCGTGGCTGCTAAATTTAGGATTGAGGGCGGACACACGTGCACACACACACACACACACTTTCATCCATGCATTCAAACAACAACTCCTTGCATTCATAAAAACAGACACACTAACATACACTTACATATACATACATATATATATTGTATATTCACTGACAAAAAACGTTGTTAAAGGGACGTTATGGTTAAATTGCACTAGTAAAAACCTATGCAATTCAATGGACAAACGTTACAGGGACGTTATGGTTACAGGTAAAACCGTAACCCCCCAGAAATTCACCAGTTATGGTAAGCTAAGCAACCATAACTCACGCTATCACTGTGCATTGCAAGGAATAACACCCATGACATCAAAGATGACATCACAAATGTCATTGATGACATCACTGATGACATCACATGTCTGGCTCCCTCTTTTTTTGTTCACTGACATATCTAGGCCTGGTGGTTTTCTTCACTGACAGTCAGGAAGTAAGAATGCAAAAGGTACTACGTTTGCAGACCTTACCCTTCTCATATGTTCTTACACTACTTTCCGTAGGGTTCAGGCACATTATATGGTACATATACATGTCATGAGGCCTACCCCCGGGGACCCAGACCAGGTCCAGCAACACCGGAAGCAGGCATCAAGTTATTTTGGGCAAGCCCAAAAACCCCTGCGTTAAACCAACAAGAAGATCCACAGGAATTTGTAATGTACTTACTGCAAATACTGGAAAGGAAAAACATACTCATACATGAAATCTTTCACATTTCCTACATGTAGAAACATACATGCAGTCTGTGCAACCATCTCATTCAGGAGCAAGTCCCCAACAAATGTTTTCTGTATATACCAATACCTAACTGTCACGCCATTCCATTTCCGAAACTGTTGCACAATACAAACTATAGCATATTGTGTACATGGTGCAATTCTGATAATCGCTCAATGCTACATATACTCTCACATAGTAAATAAGAACATTTATTCTTTTTTTCCTCTTTTGCTAAACCTGTAGGAAATCCTTCCTACGGGAGAACATTTGTGTTACATTATATTCTTAAACACCCTCTGGCGATACTAGTGAAGATACTTATCCCTTTGCACCTTATACTCTTTTCTGTTATAATGTGAAGGCCAGGGTAGGATTGTTTTGGACACAGACGCTATTCTTAGTTTGAGACATCCCGACACAGACAGCCCTTAGTTTTGGTTTAGGTAGGGACACCCTCAGAGTAGGGATAGTTAGGTCTTTTTTCCATCCCTTTTTATTTTAAAATAAAGGTTTGTAGCCAAAACCATGAGTACCTTGCGTCCGCCTCTTACTACATACTCCTCACACGAGGTAAGGGTTGGTTTGAGTGAAGGGTGCCCTATGGTTCATTGTCCTTTCTGTTTCCAATGCTGAAGTATGTGTGGACTGATGCTGGGGTTGAGCGGCGGGGTTGTCGAATGGTTGTTAAGGTTGAAATTGTCTATAGTGTTCTGGATTTTCTTACTCTTTGTTTGGGAAGCTAGAGCTATATCGTCATCCCAGTCTTTGGTAGGAGTCGGGAGGTTGTTCAAGGTTTCAGGGTTGGTGATATATTCTGAAGAGTTCCGCTGTCTGAGATTGAGCTCTGGTGATAGTGGATAGTGGAGCATTTATTATTTCTCTTGAGCATCAAGCTATATCTTCTAGAGAGGATTTTAAAATTACATTTGTCCTTTTCTGATTTGGTTTTCACCCATTAGTGTTTTTCTATGTGCATGTTTATGGAGGATTAGATCCGTCAAACCATTTGTTGAATCTTTTTTCTTGAGATTTGATCAATATGTTGTTTGAGTGAGGGTTTGAAGTATGGTGCTAATTTTGTGCTAAATGGTTTGCAAGATGTCTCTGGGGTGGTGAAGGACAGTATGGAGTCAGGGGGTGATTTGTAGTTGAAAGTTTTTCTGATGCTTTTGGGGGTGATGTTTTTCATTGATCTGATAGAACTTTTCTGGGTTGTTTTTTGTTTACACTGCAAGATGGGGGTGTTGTAGGACCAGGTGATAGTGAGGAGTTAATAGTTGGTCCATGCCAGTGCATCAGAAGTTGCTTTGGAAAGGGGGAAATATGAAGATAAGATAATGTCAATGGAATCGCCTTTCTGGTGTGTGAGGCCTTGAGAGAGGAGGTTCATGTTATGGGTGGATAGGCTGTTGTGGAAGGAGCGTGACATTGTTGTCGTGATCTAGTCTGATGTTGATATCACCTTGGACAAGGAATTTATTAGTGCTGCTGGAGAGGTTGGAAAGAAAGGAGTCCCTTTTGTTCTGTAAGTATGGGTTGTGGCCGGGAAGTCTATAGATGAAAAATGTTAGGGCAGTGTTAGGGTTGATGAGCTTGATTACAAGGCTTTCAAAGTTGGTTGCTGGGATTGTGGTGACAGTAAATCCTGAGGTATATGAGTGCTATGCATCTGCCTTTTTTCTGTTTCCTGCTGAGTGTTTTGATAGTGCAGTCATTTAGATGTGTGTCCAGAGTTGCAATGTAATTGTCTATAAACCAGGTTTCTGTGATGGCCATTAGGCTTCGATTAAAGTCCTCTGTAAGAGCTCAGATGTGATGTGGGTGCTTAGTGACTTATGGGGGAGCAATGAGATTTGTAATGGTTAGGTAGAGTGTGTTTTTTCTGTCTTGTCTGCTTGTACTTTTTGCCTGGGCTGATTGCGAATGTTGGTAGGGGTGTTGGAATGGCAATTGTTTGAATTAGTGAGTATGGTCTTGGGTAGGTTGTGTCAACATCCTAATATAGTTGGAATTTTGGTGGAAAACCTTCTTAGAGTGGGTTGATTAGCCTGGCATAGGATCAATCCTAATGTATAGAAGAGGATGGTGATAGATATGGTAGAACCTGGGTTGATGGTCCTTTGATTGTGGTGCTTGATTGCTGTTTGTAAGAGAGAAGTTGTTCAGAATGAAGGACAGTGAGTTTTGCTAAGTATGTATGTGATAGGAGAATATTAGGTGTGTTAAATTTTCTTTACTGATTTTGTATAGTAGCGATCAAAGAAAATGGTGCATGGGTTCGTTTGAAGGGAATATTTTATGTTGTTTCCCACAGGTGTTTTTTGGAAGGTTATTGCAGAGTTCAGGCATGGGTAGGCAGTGGGGGACGGACATGGGGTAATTGTGTGGGGAGAGAGAAGCATAGGTTTGGTAGTTACAGTACAGGATAATACAAAGGAGAAAACAAACGCATTACCATGGTTTAGTAGAAAGCGTCAAGCCAACCTAACAGCCAGTGGAGGTCTACATTAATGATGCCCATTACCTTTTGCCCTTAACTTGATGCCAAGGGCACGATTACCCTAAGTGAATTTCTTTAAAAAGCTTGTGAGGGGGCATGTGATCAGATTGTAGATCATCCCTCGTTCAGTGTTGTGGCTCACCTGACTTATGCTGGCAGCCTCAGGCAGCTGCAATGAGTGCCTCTGGTGGTATTGAGTTGCAACCGGTCTTCCTCGCAGCCCAGGTGAGGCCCCTTCTGGGCATGGAAAGACTCTTTAAAGATGATGGTTCCTCACTCAGAGGTAACAGCTCCACGAGATGAGGGCTTGAATGCCTTGATGAAGAATGGGAAAGAGGCTGCACGCTAGGCATTACAGGCTGGTTGTGAGACAGCCAATAGCATGCCAGGGACACGGTCAGTACTAACAAGGCACTCATGGATGAGGACCTCTGTATTCACCCCAGATGTCCGAGTGAAGCTCCTGGACATACCCTTTGATGGGTGAAACCTTTTGGCGGAATACCTACGGAATCGGCAGGAAGATATGTATTCGCACCTAGAGGCAATATGACGCATGCATTTTTCAATCCAACTCCAAAACAAGAGGATCTAAGATCATTATTTTTCAAATTAGAGAGATTTTTTAATTTTTTAATTTGTTTTTAATTGTACAAACAATTTTTACAAAATGAGTAGAAGTCGCCAATCTTCTGAAGAGGAAGTTGTGTAGGAGGCAAGGAAAAGACCGTCACAGTTTCTAAGGAGCCAGGGAGCGAGGGTAGAAGTTCATGGTGCTTTCTCTGGCTGACCCAGTTGTTCCTCCAATTCCAACTGTCCAAAAAAGCCCACCACAGCGATGACCCAGCGGGTTTGCTCCCCGCTCATTAGGCGAGCCCACCAATCATCTTTACTATAAACGTGAAGATCCCTGAAGAGGTGGCCTAGCCAAGTGTGTCTTTTCTTTGCCAAAACCACACATTCCAGAAGTAAATGCCTTCTCGTCTCTACGTGAGTAGGAGAAGGACAGAATCTACATTTGTTTGATGAAGCCTTCCCTCTGACTGCTAGGATTTCATTAGTGTTGACTAGATTCAGTCTAATTTGCATAAAGGCTTGCCGTGTTCGTTGGTCAGGAAATTTAAGTAGACCTCGTTCAATTTTTGTTGGGTTCCACGGGAGATCAGCAAGCAGCTTGCACTGGCCTGCTGAATCACTGGTCTCAATCCATAGAGAGATTTTCCAAAAAGGAAATCGATAAATATTGGGAAATAGTATCATTAGAGAAAAAAAAAGTTAATTTATCCCAAAAGGGCTTCAGATCTTAATATTTCCTAATTTTAGTAATGATCAAGACAAGGACCTTGCGGACCTATGGGAAAAGAACCTCAACTGCAGCTCAAAAAAGTTGATAGAACTCTTGATCGAGCACGCTACAAGGGGACACAAGAGAATAATTGAACAGATAGACAAGACTAAGAAAGAAATAATAGAAAAGAAATCTATAGAGTCAACAAAAGAAAAGAATTACAATATAATGCATGACATTTTGAAAAACTATCAGGATGAGATCAAACTAAGAAAACTAAGGAAACATTACACAGATGAAAGAGACTATATTGAAGATAGAGTTTATACCTTCCAAGTCAAATCCAACCAATTCACAAAGACGGGATCTAAAACCAGTACACCAAGTACATCTTCAAGTTCAGATGCAGACTCTGAAGGAGAAACAACCACTATGGATAAAACTAATATTGATGAACCAACCAAAGAAAAGAACAATTCAGGATATATGAATCAAATAAAACGGTACAAAAAAGGTAACAGAAATCAAACACCCAAGCAGTTCCGTTTTCAATTACCAACAAACATTGCACCTACGCAACTTACCTACGCAACTTACACAAGGAGGATAGGAAGGACCACAAGAAAACACAAACAGAAGATTCACCAGAGCGAGTGCGAAAGAATACAACAGGAACAAATAGGAAGAGATCTTGTTATAAACTTGTCCAAAAGAGTACTGACGGAAGATGAACATAGACTACTGAACAAGGGGCTCTCATTTGATCCAACAACTTGGTTTAATAACATTGATATCCATATTGACCTGTTTAAATTTGTGCGCAAACTTAAACTTCAGAAGTTTTTTCCAACCAAACACCAACTAACTACCAAACTCCTACACAGGTTGAACAAAGTGACATTACGATCCAAGAGATTGAAGATATACATTTTATCAGATCAATTGGAGAATCGGAGGATTTTGACATACCACAAGTACTTCAAGAATTGAATGTACAACCAGACATGTTGTCAAACAAAGAATTGAAACCCACATCTAAATTTGTGCCTCAACTACCACCAGACAACATCATTGATACCTTGTACAAGGCAGTAACAAAAGACTTTTATAAACTTTACCAGCAACAAATATCAAATGGGACAAATACACCATTTGTCTTTGGAAGAACATAAAGCCTTACATCATCTAGCCACGGACCTATCCATAGTGATCAAGGAAGCAGGCAAAGGGGGTAACATTGTTATAATGGAAAGATCGGACAACTTGGAAATGGCTAGAAGACACCTAGAAACCCCTGGATGTTACAAGGTTATATCTGCTAACCCAAGAAAGGTAATTGTACAACAATGGGAGGAGGAAATATCCAACTGGCATAGGAAAGGTCTTTTGACAGACTAAGAAAAAAGCTTTCTTTTAATCAAGGAACCAGTAATACCAACCATGTACTTTCTGCCTAAAGTGCATAAAGAGTATGATACAATACCGGAAGGCCGGCCCATCCTGAGTGGTATCGGGTGGGCAACGGAAAATATTTCACAATACTTAGATAACATCCTCAGACCATGAGCGAGCAAACTACAATCATATTTGAAGGGCACCACTGATGTCATTTTGAAATTAAAAACTCTCCAATGGAAGGAAAACTTCAAATTTGGCAAGCCTAGATGTAAAAGCATTATATACCTCCATCCAACATCAGCGGGCGATCAAAACCATAGACCATACATTTAAAGGAGACTCATCAATATATCAGCAAGTGCAAATGATCAAAGAAATGCTCAAACTGACCTTTGAATGCAATTTCTTTAAATTCAACAATTGTTATTACAAGCCAACAAAAGGTGTAGCCATGGGCACAACATACTCCCCGGCATTAGCAAATATTTTCATGGGTTACTTTGAGGACACTGTCCTACACCAGGACAAAGCACATCATAAAGAACTGCTTAAATGGATGCGATACATAATTTGGAGCGGAACAGAACTAGAATTCAATGAGGTTACGAACCGTATCAACAACAATCAGTTGGGCATTCAATTTACTGGGACATGTGATGAACATTTAATAACCATTTTAGATTTAAAAATCTATGTAGATCACAACAAACTCATGACGTGCACCTTTAGGAAACCAACTGAAGCTAACTCTACATTTCATGCCAAGAGTTGTCATCAAAGATTTATCATTCTCAATAGACCATCCGGAGAATTTATCCGAGCAAGAAGAAATTGCCAACCTCAAGAAACTTTTGAAAAGGAATGCTTACTTGAAAACAAGATTTCTGGCAAGAGGTTACTCGGAAGACTTTGTCAAATGAGCAATTAACAAAAGCAAAGAACTTACACAAGAACAGGCCTTGGTACCGAGCAACAAAAGAACAGAACAACCAAAAGTGGGATTCATTACCAAATTCAGCAGCAATCACAAGTTTCTTAATAAAATCTTGTCCAAACATTGGCACCTTTTGAAACTGGATGAAAATATAAAGAATCATGTTGATCCCAAACCAAGAGTTATCTTTAAACGGGCAGAAACTTTAAGAAACAAACTAAGCCCCTCATTGTTACCAGACTTAGAAAACATGAAGAACACACATTGGTTACAATCCCCCAACGGATTCAGAAAATGCGGTAACTGCACGATGTGCAAATATGCCTGTGACAAAACCAACCGATTTAAAGACCTATACAACAATGAGATCAAGATCCGACAGCCACTGCATTGTAAAACAAAATACGTGGTGTATGGTGTTATCTGTGTATGCAATCTGGTATACATAGGTAGTACCATCAGAGAACATAGAACTTGTGTCTGAGAACATTTAGCAAAGATTGGGAGCCAAGATTTGAGATTACCCTTGTCCTGTCATTGGCAGAAAAAACATCAAATGGCGAACAAAGCTAATATTAGATTCTTAGGACTCCAAAGAATTTCAATGGGCAAGAGAGGAGGCAACAAAGAAAAAACGCTACGTCAGGCAGAGGCCAGAACTATTTGTAAACTTAACACTACAGATCTGGGCCTCAATTCAGACAATGAAATGGTGTCTTTTTTATAACACTTTACTAATTCTTACATGTGTAATAATGTAACTATTGATGTCAAACACCAATTATTACATGTCGATATGCAAGAATGACTAATTCTTACAATTATCCTGTCTAAATTTTCCCTACACCAACATGGAACTGAACAACATGTGCTATGTAACATTCTTTCTAATACAGAACTCAAACAGAGTGGACACACTTTTGCATACATGTTAAAGCCTAATTTGCCCACTTTTCAATGCAGCCCAAATGTAGCAAGTGTCAAAATGATGGTTGGAATGATTACGTTTCGAGCCTTTCCAACTTGCGTACGATGATCTTTCTATTGAAGTACTTCATGTGCTCATAGACACGAACCAATAATACAATAGCCCAAATTAGCAATTGCTGAAAATGGAATGATTGCGCTTCGAATTTTTCTGACTTGCGCACAATGAAATTTCGATTGTAGTACTTCATGCACTTATAGATTAGGCAACGAACATGCAAAATAATAAACTTAATACATTGAGTCAACCCACGGCACATATGGCAAATAGAGCTAAGGGCATGCTAAATAATTATACGTGATTATTTAATGCAGTACGAACTCAACTACTAATCGGAGTAAAATAAAATATTTCCAAAATTATGGGTGAACAAAAATTACAATCTAATGGCTAATATAGTAAGGCGCATGCCAATTTATTTTGTATACAATTAGTGATCAGACTAAAACTTTATCCAAACATATACTTTAATAAGATTGGGGAACTACAGCTTTGCTATAAGGGAACACGACACTCGAGTCCCCAAAACATGGCGCACAGCAACATTGAAACGAGAGTAAAAACTAAAAAGGGACTCTGGCTTGTTTGTTTCCATGACGATACAACAACATTAAATACTAAACTCAGACGCCATTCAGTGCCCCACCTAGCAGCCGACGCAGGTTGGAGACTGGTATTGGAGAATAGTCAAGGTAAGAGACTGTCTGCAAACTGTAGTCCCTTGTTGTCAGTGTATGTTTTTGAATCCGAAAAGCGCTGATTTGGAATCGGCAGAGCACACGATTAAGGAAGGTATAAGTTGCAAATTTCTTAATGAAACAAAATGAAACCCACTCTGGGAATGCTGACGGCGAACGGCGAACAATAATACAATGCTCATTTCTCAAGCAAGGCATGAGTTGCAAGTTTCTTAATGAAACCAAATGAAACCCACTCTGGGAATGCTGACGGCGAACGGCGAACAATAATACAATGCTTATTTCTCCTGCCAGCGTCCATTTACAATAAAGGCTATTAGCTATAATATAACAAAGACAAACGGCATAATAATGCATTTAATGCTGCCTAACAAAAATATTACTTTGACAATACAAATACAAAATATACAACTGTGTCTAACTTATTGCACAGGGATTTAACCCAGTTATTGGCAAGCATCAACTCAACAATCTAATGGGGACACACATTTGAATGTAAAATAATCCAATTAAACTGCAATTAACACATGGAGTTAGCATTTGAATTTGCTCGCGCTAAAATCACATGGACTAACTTTGCTCTCTCACTGGTCCCTTTTTTATTTTGTTTTCTCAACCTCATTAATCCTTCCCCTCACCAACTCCTGACTGTCTTTGGCTATATATTAAAGATGTTTTAAATTGTATCTCACATGAATGTGAATTAACATTCTCCAGCATGGGGTCTGGCATGGATTCACATGCTCATGAATATTCCCCGTCAGACTGGGAATCCTCGGTAAAGAAAAAATCAGTATCCGTTTAGTTTCTGATCTATCTTTCTTAGTAGTAACCAATCACTGATCTCTGGGTCATACTGCCCCCAGCCAATGACTGCCCTCTCCCTAAGCCCCGCCTCTGGCAGCCATCCTCAGATTTTTACCGCACGCTCAAGTGTTGGGAGTCCTCGTGCTTTAGCTCTCGAGTTTTTTGCTGCGTTTTCATGCTTTTTCAGGAGATTTTCTAATTTTTTCGGTTTAATCGAGCCTCAAGCTCCACCGTTTCTACTTCCGACAACGGGGACCCGTTTCGGAATTCTTCTACGCCCCTCAAGGGTGAAGTTTTCGTCGTGTTTACACTTCTTGGAGGATTCCAGAAGATTTGCGGCCTACCTCAACGGACATGGCCCAGGACAAAGGAAGCTCGACGCCTGGATCCAAGCTGTTCAGGTGCTGCCCTGGATGCGGATTGCAAAATGTTTTCAAGGAGGACGAGCATTCGCGATGTCTCTACTGCCTTCATGAGGACAAGACACACGTGGAGAAGGACTATGTGTTCTGCAAGAACCTTTCGGAACGGACCAAACAAGATCGTCGTTCCCGCCTCACCGCCTGGCTGTAGAAGGGCACAGCAGGTGAGAAGGCGAAGAAAAAGTCTGAGCGGGCTTCTAAGTCCTGTGAGGGCGCCCCGGCGACGGGGGCCCAACAGAAGGCCAAGCACCGCGAGTCCGCGGGCACCGGGAGCGCCGAATGGTCGGGCTCTTCGGCTGCCAGGCAGGGCGCTACTTCCCCGGCACGTTCGACCACGAGCCAGCGCACTGGTTCGGGGAAGAGGAAGTCCGAGAACCCGGGTAAGCCGCTGGAGCGGACCCAGTCGATCTCAAAGGGGGAGCGAGGCGCTGACCCTCCCCCCAAGGCGAAGGCCCAGGACGCACCTAGGGTGATGAGGGCTTTGATCCAGCCGGCAAAGGCCTCTATCGAAGTGGTCGCGGCGACCCTGGCGAAGCTGGCTGAGACTACGCCAGTGGAAACGGCCTCTGGGCCCAGAGTATCCCTGCCACCGCGGAGGGAATCCTCTTTCCAGCCCATCGTTAAGACCCCCGTGAAGTCCCCGGTGGAAAAAGAGGGGGGGGGCGGTGGCCATTACAGACTCCGAATCAGCCTCTGAGGAGGAGCTGGTGAAACCGAGAAGGGCCTCAACGAGAGGTCCATAGGCCTCAACGAGAGGTTCATAGGCCTCAATGAGAGGTTCGAGAAGGTTCGATCCCAGGGGGCGGTCCCTGCTGACGTGATCGAAGATAGCGACGATAACGACGAAGAGGGCCCAGTGGAGCGGCCATCCCGTCCATCGTAGCCATTACCCGAGCCCCAGGATAGCTCAGCGGCCATTTTGTTGGCAATCCAATCCTTATGTGCCGAGATAAGGATGAGATTACCACAGACCCCGACGGAGGATCCAGAACCAGGCCCGTCGGGAAGCCCTCCGAACAAGCGGGGGAGAGTCCACCCCGGTCCGCACTTCGTGCCTGCGAGGCCTGTGGACCCCGCATCCTCCTCGCCGGCCCCTAGAGAGGATGCGGCGACGGATACAGCGACGGGGACGGAGGATGACGGCAGCGATGACACAGCGGACATCCCATCATCGACCCCCCCACCCCCGCGGGCTTCTCCAGCCGACAAAATAGGCTCTTTCCACACCATGATAACCAGGGCATCTGAGCTCTTCCAGCTCTGCCCTGAAGAACAAAAAAAGGAAGGGTTTCTGTACCAACGACGAGAGGCCAAGAGGAAGACGGTCCTCGCGGTGCCTTTGCTCGATGACATCTGGGACGAGGGGCTTGCTTTCCTCAAGAACCCTTCCACGACACCCGCCAAGAGGAACAGGTACGAGAAGAAGTACCGAGTCCCCGATGCCACCCCCTTGTGCCACAGGGCCCAGCCCACGCCGGACTCTGTCATCTCGGCAGCGGCTAAGAAGAAGGCAGCGGGTGCGGCGGCTTCAACTTCCACTTCCTCGCCCGACAGCGAGGGCAAGAAGTTGGACTCCATGGGACGAGTCATCTCGTCGGCGGCGACGACGATTAAGGCGGCCAATGCCTTAGCGATCGTGGCCCGCTACGACAGGGAGCTCTGGTTCAAGATAGCTCCCCTGCTAGACTTCCTGCCTGATGACAAGAGGCCGGAGGCACTAGAAATTCTGCAGGAAGGCGAGGTGGCGTCAGATCACGCCATAACGGTGGCAACGGACATTGCGATACCGGATTTCGCCAACTGGGCAACAGAGTTTGCCTCCGACGACGAGGATGGCTCAAGGCGACTGACTTTCGCCAGGACGTCCAGACCAGAGTGTTGGACATGCCGTTCGACGGCAACAACCTTTTTGGTAAGGCGGTGGACGAGTCTCTACAGGCCATCAAGACCGACTCGGAGACGACCCGGGCCCTAGGGGTGCTTCAACAGCGACGGCCCTTTCGGAGCTCTGGAGGCAGACAGGGTAACTCCAAAGGATCCAGCGGTGGCTCCTCCACTTACCGCCAGGCGGCCCGCTCCTCTTCCCAGGAGGCCTACAAAGGTCACGGCAAGCAAGGGGGATCCCGCCGTCGTCGCCAAGGAGGCCAAGGCGGCAAGGCCGCCTCCAAGCAAGACTGACCTGGCCGTTTTGTCGGGCCCCCACCGAAGCACCCCAGTGGGAGGCCGGTTGATGAAGTTCGTCAGCGTGTGGGAGTCCATCTCCACCGACCGTTGGGTGTTGGGCACCCTGTCCAACGGGCACTCGCTGGAATTCCAAAAGAAGTGCCCCCGCATTCCTCCCGTGGCTAGGAAGGAGAATCATGTCCCTCAACTGCTGTTGGAGGTAAGGGCAATGCTCAAGAAAGGTGCCATCGAGCTTGTCCCCAGGAGGCTCCGGGGCTCCGGAGTGTACTCAAGGTACTTCCCCGTCAGAAAGAAGACAGGCGGTTGGCGCCCCATCCTGGACCTGCGTCGGTTAAACAAATACATCAAGGCGCAGAAATTCAGGATGGTCACCCTCCAGCACGTGCTGGGACAGCTGGAGGAAGGCGACTTCCTATCGTCGTTGGACCTGGAGGATGCTTATTTCCACATCCCCATTCTAAAAAGGCACAGGAAGTTCCTCAGGTTCGTGGTTCAGGGACGCCACTACCAATTCAGAGCCCTACCGTTCGGATTAAAGTCGGCACCCAGGGTTTTCACCAAGTGCCTGGCACCGGTGGCGGCACGGCTGCGTCTGCAGGGGATCCACATCTACCCCTACCTGGACGACTGGCTAATCCGGGCAAGGACAAGGGAACTCGCCGTCGAACACACGTTGAGGACCGTCCGGTTGCTCACGGAGCTGGGGTTCGCCATCAACTACCCCAAATCCCACCTGGTTCCATCGCAAGTAGCACTGTTTCTGGGAACGAAGCTCGATACGGTGGGGCAATTGGCCTCCCCTTCAGAGGAGAGGACCAAGACCATCCTGGGAAAGGTGTGGCGCCTGTTAGCCACGGACGTGGCCAGGGTGAGGTTCATTAAGTCCCTTCTCGGGATGATGTCCTCATGCATCTATCTTGTACCCCTTTGCAGACTTCGGATGCGTCCGCTACAGGAGTTCCTCAACGCCCGCTGGTTTCAGGCGACGGGCTGCTTCGAGGACAGGATCCCTCTCGACGAGGAGTTCCGTCGGGCGATCCTATGGCAGGGCACCCGTGCTCACCTCACTACGGGCACGGACTTTCAAACCCCAGCGTTTCAGGAGACAGTGACGATGGACGCCTCTTGGGAGGGTTGGGGGGCCCACACCGGAGATCTCCACGCAAGAGGCCTTTGGCTACCCGAGGAGCGGTCTCTCCACATCAACATTCTGGAGCTCCGAGCAGTGTTCTGGGCTCTCAAGTCGTTCCTTCCGTCCCTCAAGGACAAGGTGGCGAGGATCTTCACCAACAACACCACCACGATGTTCTACATATGGAAGCAAGGGGGCACCAGATCCCCAGCCCTATCCAAGGAGGCCCAGGATCTGTGGCACTGGGCCGTCGCCCAGGGGATGTTTCTGGTTCCCTTCCACTTGGCAGGAATAAAAAACACCATCGCCGACTCACTCAGCAGGGAGCTGCGCTCGTGCCACGAGTGGGAACTGCGCCAGGATCAAGTGGATCGGCTCTTCCAATGATGGGGCAAACCCCAGATTGACCTGTTCGCGACAGCGACGAACTCCAAGTGCCACAGGTTCACCAGCAGGTTCCCACAGCCGAGGAGCATGGGCGATGCTTTCTCGCTCACCTGGGACGGCCTGTTTCTATACGCGTTCCCTCCGTTGCCGTTGCTGTTCCGCCTCATCAACCAGTTCAAGAAGTCCAGGTGCAGGATGATCCTCGTCGCACCGGCGTGGCCGAGGCAGATCTGGTTCCCGGACCTTCTGGACTTGTCAATGTCCCCACCAGTCAAGCTGCCGGCGGACGCGGATCTTCTCTCCAGAGAAGGAGGCGCCATTCTCCATCACGACCCACAGTCGCTGAACTTGCAGGCCTGGCTCCTGCAGCACTAGAGTTTGGAGGGGACGATATACCGGCTGATTGCAGAGAGGTTCTTGCAAAGGCCTGGGCGTCCTCAACTCTCAAGTGTTACGGTCATAAATGGAAGAGGTTCTCTCTCTGGTGCCGTGCACAGAAGATTAACCCTCTGCGGATTACGGCCCCTCAAGTACTGCCATACCTACTGTCACTGGCTGTTAGGGAGAATTCTCTGTTTAGGCTGAATTCCCTAACCTAGTGAGTCCCCCAGCAGCTTTGCTGGATTTTTGGGGTTTATTTTTTTCTCCTGCCAAGAGTGAGACTCTTTTACCCTCACTCTTGGACATGATTTCAGTGTGTTCCTTTGACTCTAGATGTGTTTAATGGGCTATGGGGTCTTTTACTCCATAGGGCTTCATGTGTTTTTGTGATGTGTGTTACACAGCACCCTCAATGCAGTAAAACAGGGGTGTCATAGTGACCCCCCAGTATAGACTCCATACCCTGGGACTGACTACTGTCTCCCAGGGCATGTAAAGTCACCATTGACTTTACTAGTCTTGAATTCTGAACAGAACCAGTACAAACCATCATATTGTGGACGTACTGGCTGGGGCAATTCGATTGCCCCGGGGTCTGTTAGTCGAGGGGGCACGTCTTCGTCCCCCCTGATCGAGTTTTGGCTGGTGGCAGTGGATACTACTTTTTATATTCAACCGCAAATATTTCTCTATGAGATTTTCCCATTGTTCGAGGCTACTACCTTTATTTATTTAATTACGATAGCCTCGAACATACCGCCGGTTTATTTATTTATTATTAATTCTCCGGTTGGTATTTTTTGCCAAAACTCGGTTCTAAAATGGCGTTTGTGTTCTCTTCTGTGACTCCAACCCAAGTCGAGCCCTTTGTTCCACTTTTTGGCGGGCTTCTCCACAGAAGCCCTCCAAAGTGGTGCCACTCTGTCTTTGGTACTTAGGAGGGGTGGAGGGGGATTTAGGCACCCTGGACTGAGTTGCCTAAGCAACACAAGTCGCACTCCGTCCTGATTGGCCCAAGTGGTGAGCCGGCCGACTCACCACTTAGCATGTTTGAGTGACAGCTAGGCTGAGTGAATGGGTTTTTTTTGCATAAAAGCAGGGCTTTGGGGACTGGAACTTCAGAAGTCGCCACAGGACCTAAGAATCTGACGAGGGAGAAGCTGAGCCGACCTGCCACGACGACACCACCGATGGAGCCCTGCTGGACCGTCTCACCACTTTTCCCAACGACAGAAGAGATCTCCCGCCGGAGAGTCTTCTTCCTTGACTGGTGGGGATAACCAGTTTCACCGTATTTTCACCTTCCCGACGCATCTCGTGGCCGCCTTGCCTGTGCCAAGCACCCCGGCAACCAGAATACCACGTTTTACCACGACCGCGAAATAAAGTGCAATACCTTTAACCGGAAAACTCCGCGGCTGGTTTCTTCCCTGGCAGTGCAATGACCTTCATCTTTCCTCCAAGTCGGGATCTTCTCTTCCTCTGGACGACGCCGAGACTTGCACCCGGTGCCAGGAACAACTGCCACCGCTGGAGGATCCTTCCTACTTAAGGTACCGTGTTCCGCCTGGCTTCCCTTGCCACCGACTGTACGGGGTAGATTTAGCCCCCGGCTTTCGAACCTGGGTTAGCCTCGGACACCCTGGCTAAACTTTTCTGAGCCTCTCTAAACTCTTTTAGAACTCTCTGCGAGACTTTCAAAGCCTAGTGTAACTGTGTGATCTTGGGCGCATTTGTGCTCTGCTCTCTCTAAGAGTGGGCCCAGCCTATGGACTTTGGCTCACCAGTGACTTTTGCTCTTCTGCCTTGCTAAAAGTGTTCCTAAATGTTAGAGTGGTGTATCTTTACATATTCTGCCTTTTTCCCTCCCTTTTTCATGAACTTATTGGAGTGCCATCTATAGTTTAGTGCTCACCTCTGTCTGGAAATAAGTGGTGTTAACTAAGACTTGTCTGATAAGGAATAAGGGTTGTATATATCATAATAGTAACTGTGTTTAGAGTGTTTTACAAATAACAGTGCTGAAGTGTTTCAAACAGTGTGTGTTTAAATAATTATATACTTTGATACCAAAGCTCTGGTCAGTGTTTGCTTGTGCTATTGTATCTGAGTGCCTATTGTGTATACTTTGCATACTGCCTAACTCTTTTTGAGGGAAGTCTGACTGCTCAGCCACAGCTACCAGGTAAATCTGGGTGGTGCAGACTGCTACCAAGTGGGTTTACTGCTAACACCTGTAGTCCTAAATCTTTTGCAGTGTTCCCAAAGGGAACTGCACAGGTTTCTGCCTAACACTGGCCAAAGCTGGACTGGCTCACGCCTCCATCAAAATACATCTGGCTGCCATCTCCCGATATACCAGGTCTTCGGGACGGGTGTCCTTGTGGTCTCATCGCCTGGTGAAGGAATTTATGAAGGGACTATTCCGATCATTCCCGCCGGTGAAGGCTCCTGCCCCGGCGTGGGTGCTTAATGTGGTGCTGACAAGGCTCATGGGGGCCCCATTCAAACCTATGCATTCGGCGCCTTTGAAGTTCCTGTCATGGAAGACAGCGTTCCTTGTGGCCATCACCTCCGCACGACGAGTGCGAGAGATCCAGGCCCTATCTTGCAGGCCTCCGTACTTGACTTTTCATGACACGAGGGTGGTGCTGAGGACACACCCCTCCTTCATGCCCAAGGTGCCGTCGGACTTCCACCTCAACAAGCCCTTGGTGTTACCAGTTTTCTTCCAGTCGCCTTTGACGCCGGCCGAGAGGACTTTGCACTCGCTGGATGTAGCTAGAGCGCTGAAGTTCTACGTGGACCGCACAAAGAGTTTTCGGAAGACGTCACAACTGTTTGTGAACTTTGGGTCTGTGAATCAAGGGAAGGCTGTCTCGAAGACTTCCATTTCCAGATGGCTCTCCGGCTGCATCATGCACTGTCACCGGTTGGCAAACCGACTGCTGCCCGGCCGTCCGAGAGCCCATTCGACCAGAGCGATCGCTGCTACCACTGCGTTCCTGTCTGGTGTGCCCCTTCTGGACATCTGCAGGGCTGCTGCGTGGAGGTCGACGCACACCTTCACAAGATTCTACTGCGTCAATCGGGACTCCAGGGAGGAGTCCAGGGTCGGCCAAGCAGTACTGTGCAACCTGTTTGCCTAAGGTAAGCCTGGTGAGGAGGTAAGAATTGCTTAATGTTGAGTTTGTATGTAATGCTTAATGTTGAGCCTTTGCCACCTCCCGTTGTTGTGCATGTGTATACTGCTTTGTATTCTTTTATTCATGAGCATGTGAATCCATGCCAGACCCCATGCTGGAGAAGGAACAAGTTACTTACCTGTAACTGTTGTTCTCCAGCATGGGTCTGGCATGGATTCACATGCGGACCCTCCCATCTACCCCTCTGCAGCTCTTCACTTGGTCATACTGCCTCTTGGCGTGCTACCAAATCTGAGGATGGCTGCCAGAGGCGGGGCTTAGGGAGAGGGCAGTCATTGGCTGGGGGCAGTATGACCCAGAGATCAGTGATTGGTTACTACTAAGAAAGACAGATCAGAAAACAAACTGATACTGATTTTTTCTTTACCGAGGATTCCCAGCCTGACGACGGGGAATATTCATGAGCATGTGAATCCATGCCAGACCCATGCTGGAGAACAACAGTTACAGGTAAGTAGCTTGTTCCTTCCATATCCTTTTTTTTTTCTCCTTCATCTTTCTTTTTGTATATATGATTTAAACAACCAATGTGGAACAATGCATTCTACAATGTGGACTTTTGTGGATTATTTTTTTAAAACATGTTAAATTCGAATTTGTAACCATGGATTGATTAATATATAGTAACAAGCCCCTGATTTGATGAAGGCTTTCAACATAGCCAAAACAAGTGTCATCACCGAGGGCAACTATTTAAAATAAATGCATGCTTTTGAACACTGACTTGGCGCTGTTTTATATCTGAGTATTTTTGTAAATACTAATATTGATAGTGGTTTATTTGGCTTTCTAACCACAAAACAGTAAGACGCGACAAATGGTCTATCATATACAAAGCTAAATAATTCTCGTTGCTCAGCCTATTTGTGTCGCCATGACAGACCGGACCTCCAAAGCCAAAACCTTTTCCAAACTTTTGGGAGCAAAGGCAGATGAGTCCATCTAGATTTTCTGGTCTTCAAAGGCAACCACCAAATCATTAAGCCTGGCAGTTTGGCAGCCTTCCATCTCTGCCCCGAGGGGGAGAGGCTTTTGTTCCTTCTCCTCCTACACCCACTGTGGTAGGGGTCTGGTGTCCTCAGGCAAACAGCAACAGTGCCACCCCTTGCTAAGGTAGTGGCCCTGGAGCACAGAGCAGGGGCTTTGCAGCTTCAACTGTCCCACAATGGTCCCTAGGGCAAAACCTCTGACAGGGACTTCATTCCACCCAGGTTGGAGGGAGAAGGCCCTCTTCATTGAGTAGGGGTGTCGCAAGACTTTTGACTCGTGGGGCATAGAGGTTGTGATTGGTGGTTACTGCCTCTTGTTTAATCAATGCCCGCCCGACCTTATATCCTCCTTCTAGCTCATCACTGCCATCCCCCTCTTCTGCTGGAGGGCCATCAGCTTCTGTCAAAGGGCGCAGTAGGATTGGTTCCGTGCTTCGAGTGAGGCAGAAGCTGGTACTACCTTTTTTTTCTCGTTCTGAAGAAAGATGGGGCTCTTTGTCACATTTTGGATCTGAGGCTTTTTAACTTGTCCCTAAACAAGGACAAGTTCAATATGGCCATATTGGCCCAGATACTTCGGTCCTGTGAACTGCAGTACTGGTTGGTATGCTACATCTTCAGGACGCATACTTCCATTTTCCAATCTCTCCCAAGAACAAGAAGTATCTGAGATTTGAACTTGGGACCACCCACTACCAGTTCAAGGTTCTGCCATTTAGCCTGTCTTTGGCATCCAGGATCTTTTCTTTTCTGAAGCCGATTTTTCTTCATTTTCATCTCAAATAACACAACCCTCAACTTAAACCATTGTAACCAAAGGTCGACCCTATCATGTTCAAAATCACAGTACATCCCGCCCTCCTCGCCAGTTCCCTCCGCCCCAAACCAACCTCTGTTCCCCTGTCCCGAAGTAGCTGCTTTTCCAACTGACCTTCAATTCGCCCTCCTGAACTCACCCTCCCACTCATCCCCCCAACGGACTACACACAGAAGATGATCTATCCCTTCTCCAGCCATCTGGTCCATATTTTTAAATTATTTTGGTGGCACCCCCTGTCTCTTTACACCATCTTCTCCAACTCTGCACAATGGTCCTTCCCCTCTAGCCACCTCTGAAAACTAGGAGGCGTAAGGTGTACCCCATTCCGTCGCTAACATTTTCTTGCCCAGTGTCAGGGCCGTCCTGAGCAGGGACTTGTCTCTGGTGCTGAATCCGAACTCTCCCCAAACACTTAACAGAACCAGTTTAGGACAGTCCAGTATTGCCCCCCCCCCACACCCAACAACGTGCATATAACCCTATCCCAGAAGGCCTTAACTTCTCAGAATTCTCAAGCCATGTGATAAAAGGAGCCTACACCCGCCCCCACATTTCAGGCACCTTGTGTCAGCTGCCCAACCAATTTGGTACATGAGGTCCCTGCTGTAGTACACTCTATGTAACACCTTATATTGTATCAACCGCAGTCTTAGAGTTATGCTCGCCTCCCTCGGTGAACCCAATGCCTCCACCCAATCTTCTTCATCCAATGGACCCATATTCCCTTCCCATGTGTCCCTCAGCTTTGTCAGGGGTTGCGAGGTAAAGCTATTAAGCATGTGATATGTCAGACGGGGGTGCTGCTGGGCAGCTAGGGAAATGGTGGCCTGAGTTGGAGCACCAGCACCGGCGACATCCTATATCAGCTAATATCCTTCTGTGTGCCATCTCGCAGCCAATGTTGTGAAGGCAGTGGTGGCGGAGAACTTGTGGCACATGCCGACCGAAAATCAACTCAGTCTGTGGTGAGACAGCAGAGCCTGATGCTGTGACAGAGGAGGCGGGGAGACTGTGAGAGCCTGCCCGATGGACGTCTCTGCTGGGCACGGAGCGCTAAGCTAATTACACCCAGTGAGGAGAAGGCTGACTGGGGGAGAGGCAGTGATACACTGTAGTCCTGGCCGGGCTATACCTGCGGCGACAATATCCAGGAGACAGGTGGTGGATTGGCGGGGTAAGTGGTGAGGAGCGTGTGGCTGGTGCGCCCTGTACTACTGCGGAGTGAGAAGCATTGAAGAGACCGAGCTGCGGCCCCATCTATGAGGGACAGGCTGCCAACGACTGATCCGGGCTCCGGAGGGCAGAGGAAGTGAGGCGCACCTACTTCGGGGGCAGTCGACGGGGGACTCGTGGTTTTGTCCCTCGTCCCTGCATCCTCATCGTTACCCAGCATACCCTTCTAATGAAGCAAGACAAATAGCAGCCCCTGCAGTGAATAGTTCGCAGAGTGAACGTTATTATTGGAATTTGCTAATTGAAGGAAGAATTACACAATGATTAAGGTTGTGTTCAGTGCGGTTCACCTACCTGGCTGTTGTGTAGAGCACTCTTGCCATCGTACTGATATCCCTGAGCTGAGAACATTGGACATAATGGGCGGGAACATATGGCTGAGACCATAACCTACTACTATTACTAGAGGCTGTGAGATGAAGACAAGCTATATTGAGATTACTTAAAAGTGATTAGACGACAGTAGAAAAGCAGGAGGGTGACAGTGCAACATCACAACGAGTGAGAGAACAGCTCAGAACCTTGCTACACCTTGGGGCCCGGGATAATGAGTGTGGAGTTGGGAAGTTAGAACCTGGTGGTGCCACCAGATGAACTATCCTGACCCGCAGACCGACATTCGACTCAGTACTGTCCGAGTGTGATCCGGAGAGCTGGCCTCAGAATCCTTTCTCTGAACTGTCTGAAGACAATTGGAGGCCAATTGGTCAGTGCATGACTGTCAAAAAATACATCCTTAAGACACGCTGCTGAAGTACCGGCACTGTTAGGTATTCCTGTATAAACAATAGCCCGATTGACTGCTGATAGCTGGAATCACTAAAACAGCTGTCTTTTACCCATGATACCCGTTGACGCATCAGAGTGTGGAAGTAGCTTGGGCTGTATTGGGCACATCTCACAACTGGTCTACTGGTGACAATACAAGGGAATATTAACAATGAGAGCAGACGTGACAATGGGCACAGGGAGGAAACGAGGTCCCATGGACTCCTTCACCAAGAATGCAGCAAGGACCCCAAGGGCCGGGGACCCGGTGCAAAGTGTTGACCCAGGAACAGTGTCCTCAGACACCCCTGAAAAACAACTGCTGGCTATGCAGAACGGCTTAATGTCTGTCAATGTCAAACTGGACGACTAGGGGCCACCATTGGTTCTCTGAAATCCAAATTGGAAAAAGAAAGTGGCCGTATCAACTGGGCAAAAGCCAAGATCAGAGAGGTAGAGGATAGGGTAGGATAACATGACCGAGCTATAACAACCCTGCAGTAGGAATTGACAAAGATCCGGGGTAAATGCGAAGACCTTGAGTTGCGCTCACAAAGCAATAATGTGCGCATAGTCGGAACGCAGAGGTAGCATGTAAAAGACTTATGGAGCCATTTGTGGAACGTATGTTACAGGCCTTGGTTGGAGCTGAAAAGTTCTCCCCATGTTTTTTGGTTGAACACGTGCACCGTGCCCTCGCTCTGGGCCCCAGACCAGGGGCCCCTCCGTGCATCATTATTGCGAGACTGTTAAATTACAGGGATAGAGACCTTGTTCTGAAACTATCCAGAGAGCAGGGTACATTTCGATACAAGGCCAGCAATGTGCATATTTACCCAGACTTTGCGACCAGGGTCCATATACAACAGAGATCATATGACCCGATGAAGAGGCTGCTTGGGGCCAGACCCGTCCCATACACCTTCATGTTCCCAGCCAAACTGCGAATACAACACAGAGGTCGCACACATTTCTTTGAAAGCTAGTCTGATGCTGTTTCGTATGTGGAGGGGTCTATCCCACTCCCACCACCGGAGCGCAATAACCGCAGCCCTGGTAGGGGCGCCAGATGACCCGGAAGACTGAGCTGGATCTCGCACGTCTGAGTAATTCTGCATGTAGTGATATTTAGATGGCACACAAATCTAATGTTTGAGTAATGCCGGGTGGGTTCCTCTAGGCTGTCATGCTTACGTTTTGGTTGTTCGCAGCGCACCACAGGAGCACTCCATGAATGTTATGGGGCTACATCAAGTTGGGGGTGATGATGATAATGAGGGAGAGAAGGGTAAGGTGGATGTTATCAGGGTGGGGGGAGTGTTGAGGGGGCGAAGGGCTTGATTGAGGTTGGTGTTTTGCACACTGGGCTTGCGAGTGGGGGGGTCAGGGAGGTGGGGGAAGTTGAGAGTTATGTTCCAAAAGTTGGCTGATGTGTTGCTAGTTATGCGCAAATGGAATGGCCCACAGATATTTATGGGATGACAAGTGTGCATAATAAATTCCACCGACAGACACAGGTGAAAATGTAAAATTAATTACCTGGAATATCCAAAGTATTAATAATCCCACTAAGGAGACGAAGATTCTCGCATATCTGGACCGTCACCAGCCCACAATAATAATGCTCCAGGAAACGCATGTCCGAGGGCCGCTGAATAGGGCGTTTGCACCCACTTGGGGAGATCAACGATACTACACGGAATACTCGACACAAGCCAGGGGGGGCTCACTTTAATACACCAGGCACTGTGCTTTCAGGAGGAAAAAAGGAGATTTGACCCGCTGGGGTGCTATGTGATCGTATGGGGAAGCGTCTGGGCACAATGGTGGTATTGGTTAACACATATGGACCAAATATAGATGACTCTGGTTTTTATGGGGACCTGGCTGAGATACTCTTGAAAGGAATAGCTGCCCCGATAATATGGGGAGGGCTCTTCAACATGGTCTTAGATAGCATATTGGACAGATCCAGAACCACACAGCAAAGTCTTACCGGGGCAGCGCGCATGGTTACCCAGCATATGACTCAAGATACAGTTGGTAGACGTCTGGAGGGACTGTAATCTGGGGCAGGCTGAGTATACCTATTACTCGGCAGTCAATGACGCGCAGTTCAGGATAGACTACTGGCTACTATCTAGTACCTGGGCGGCACGGCTGCGGAATTCTGGGATCCACCCAAGGACCCTTTCTGATCATTCACCAGTTGAGAATACGTTATTGTGGGAGGGGTCCGTACTGCCTCAACCGTTGTGGAAGATGGCATCTTCAATAATGCAGGACTACGAATTGAGGCTTTCATTGATGGATAGAATCGAGGGTTTCTTTGAGAGGAACAAAGGTTCTGTACTCCACTGTGCCACGAGGTGGGAGGCCTTTAAGGTATGGATGAGGGGAGAAATGATGTCCATAACCACTGGGGTATTGAGGGAGGTTCGTTGAGACATGCATGAAGTTGAAGTAAGTTTGAGGCAACTGGAGAATTAGTATGGCACCACAACTGATAGGGCACTGATGGGTCTTATCAAGGGCAACCTATTGACGTTCCGGGATCTGGTGGATAAAGAGGTCTGCTGCATAACAAGACCTTCTCAGTCACTTAGATACAGAGAAACTGACAGGCCAGGACGTTTCCTAGCTGGCGTGGTTCGAGGCGAGAAGGGAATACAGCATGTCCAGAGGCTATGTGAGCTTTGCCAACCATTACTGCCTGGCGTTCCTGTCCCGGTGGATGCTCACTTTGGTTGATCAATCCTTCAGAGTTTTCTGAATCTACTCCCTCCTTCGGATTTCTTACTGCCATGGGACTCTATAAAAAATGAGGCATATGTAGGAGGAAGGAATTAATTTGAAGAACAAATCACTTAACTTTTGGAAATGTTCTTTCGAGGGGATTGGGTCCTCCGACGTATTCCATATCTGTGACAGGTAATCACCACAGCTGTGCTGCTTCGGAAACTTTTTCGGCGTCTGCGTCGATGACGTCGATGACCTCCTCCGACGTCCGACGTCATCCGGTGTTTTTTCCGCGAACCTGTTGCTTCGTGAATCTCGGTTAACGCCTCGACTCTTTGGAGTTCTGTTCTTCTCGGTTCTTCGAACCTGTTAGTTTTTGTGAGAATCTCCTTCGTGTGAAGATGTCTTCTACTTCGTCTTCGACCCTGCATCCGGGCTTCAAGAAGTGCGGGGAGTGTGGGTCCAAGATGTCGGTGACGGACTTGCACGACGCCTGCCTCTGGTGCCTCGGGGAGGCCCACGACACGGATGACTGTATCGACTGCCAGTCGCTCACGTCCAAAGCCTTACGTGAACGTAAGAAGTTGTTGACGGTAGGTCGGGTGTCCAAGCCCCGGAAGTCGAAGTCTGCGGGGCTTTCGACGGATGATTCGAGAGGAGACTCCCTGCGTCATCGTCGGAAGTCTCGTGGGTCTCCTTCTAGGAGTCGGTCTCGCCACTCCTCGGCCTCTTCGAGGCATTCTCGGAAGCGCCGACAGCGGTCGTCTTCCAGGTCCTCTTCTGAGGACTCTGCCCGGCACGTCGCTTACCCCACCAGCCGTGCGACGCCGGAGGAATGGGCTTCCTTCGGGAAGAAAATGCGGGCGATTATCGAGTCGCAGGGTACTAAGCCGTCCGCGCCCCCGAGTGGGGTCGGTCGTGAGAGGTCGAGAGACACCGCTCGCAAGAGTGGTCGGCACGAGTCACAGGAGAGGTCCCGTTCAGACAAGGGGACTCGTTCTCGACGTACCCGTTCCAGGTCCCGGTCCTCGACGCGTTCGAGACCGTGTGCACCTGTGATGTCTTCGAGGAAGACATCGACGTCTGAGGCGTTGAGTGCGTCGACAGGCTCTCTCGAGGCTCCGGCTCCGAGGAAGTCGTCGAAGCCGTTGACGCTCAGGTCGTCGAAGGACACGCTCGCAGCTCTGGCTTCGAGGACTGTGTCGACGCTGGCGGCGCTGCATCTGATGTCGACACCGATTTACTAGACGTCGACGCCAATCCTCTCGGCGCCGATGCCTGTTCTCTCGACGCCGGCGCCGATTCACTCAACGCCCTCGACGCCTTTCGAGGCCGGGGTGTTGGAGGTACCCCGTGGCATGGGGGAACCCGCTAGGAAGGCTCTGGTTAAGAGCAAGCACTCTCGGGTGCCTTCTTTTCACCACCTGGAATATATTTCGGAGGTGGATGAGGATTCTGATGGCCTGGTTCCTAGTCAGGTTCCAGATGAAATTGTCTCAGGCCATAGTCAGTTTGACGATTTGAGGCAGTCACTGCATGATGCCAGTGGACTGGACACCTCTCCGGAGGTGGAGTTTTGTAGGCCTGAGCCTGGCTCTCATGCCGATTCCTCGTACCGGTGCCTTATGGCTAGGGTTTCCGAGTATTTGGGTTGGTCTGCTCCCCCAGGGGAGTTTGTGTAGGATGATCTCACGGACATCCTTGATGTTGGTTCCCCAACTGACCCGGTACTGCCGTTTCATATGGCTCTACAGAGAAGGGTGGCGGCGGCTTGGACTGCTCCGGAGAGTCTCCCGGCGGTGGGCAGGTCCTTGTCGCGAAAATACCGTCCAGCCAGTAGCGACCCCTGCTACTTGACCAGGCACCCCACTCCGGAGAGTTTGGTGGTGCAGGCGGCCACGGCCCCGGCAAAGCAGGCGTCGTACCCTACCATCCCTCCTGATAGGGACGACAAACATTTTGATGGCTGGGCGAAGAAAGTGTTTTCTTCTGGTGGTATGGCGCTTCAGGCGGCCAACTCCATTTGTGCCTTGTCTCGTTTCACACACACTCTGTGGAACTGTGTTGTGTTAGCGGCTGAACATATTCCCGAAGGGGACGAAGGGGATGGTTTCCTTGCTATGGTCCAGGATGGTAAGGATGCCATGTGTGAGTCCGTTCAGTCAGGTTTGGACATGGCTGAATGCGTCAGCAGGTCCATGGCGGCGAGCACCGTGATACGCAGGTTTGCGTGGTTGCGGAAGTCGGGGTTTGCTCCTGATGTGCAGTCTCCTCAACATGCCCTTTGACGGTGAACACCTTTTTGGCAGCAAGGCTGACGAGAGCCTTGAGAGGTTGCAGACCTCAAAAGCTGCAGCGAAGTCGTTGGGCGCTGCAGTTCGCCATACTCCGCCTTTTCGTCCTAGGGGACAGCAATGGAGGGGTGGTTCCTTTCGCTATTACTCGTCCTTCAGTAAAGCGAGAGGAGCTGGCAGTCAAAGAGGCCAACGCAGGGGTACCAGAGGTGGACGACAGGGTACCCGTGGTGCCAAGGCCGCTCGGGCAGTTGCCTCTTTGCCCTCAGGTAACGCCGCAGCCGCTACCACTCAGTCATGAGGCCATGTCCCATGGTTCGCCGGTTGGGGGAAGGCTGGCGCAGCATCTTGTAGAGTGGCGTGCCATTACTTCAGATGTGTGGGTTCTGGAGATCATAACCCACGGCTACTGTCTTCCTTTTCGGCACAGGCCTCGCGACAATCCACCGGGACACCTCTCTTTGCAGAGTCCAGATCCGCTCCTTGCGCAGGAAATTCAAGCCCTGCTGGAGAAAGGCGCCATAGAACTGGTGCCTGTAGCGGAGAGGAACAAGGGATGGTATTCCCCTTATTTTTTGATTTCGAAGAAAGGCGGGGGATTGAGACCCATCATGGACTTGCGCGGTTTGAACAAACTCCTCAGGAAGGACAAGTTCAAAATGGTTACTCTCTCTGAAGTCCTCCAGGCCCTTCAGCTTCAGGACTGGTTGGTGTCTCTCGACCTCAAGGATGCTTACTTCCATGTGCCGATCCATCCCAAGCACAAGAAGTACCTGAGGTTCGCGGTTGGCGACTCGCACTTTCAGTTTCGGGTCCTGCCGTTCGGATTGACCTCCGCCCCGAGGGTTTTCACCAAGCTCATGGTGGTGGTGGCAGCGCATCTCAGGCAAGGGGGGATTCACGTCTACCCCTACCTGGACGATTGGTTGATCAGGGGGAGCTCTCCCGAGCAAGTCCTGGATCATCTGTCCGTCACCTGCCACTCCCTTCACAGGCTGGGCTTCTCCCTCAATTTAAAGAAGTCCCATTTGACGCCAACACAGCGGCTCCAGTACATCGGAGCAGTGCTCGACACTTCCCTGGGGCAGTGTTTTCCTCCCCAGGTGAGGGCTCTTCACATCCAGCAGATGGTGCACAAGTTTCAGCATGCCCCGACGCTCCCAGCGTTCGAGTTCTTGAGGTTGCTCGGCCTCATGGCATCCTGCATTCTTCTGGTGCCAGAGGCTCGCCTGCGGATGAGATCTTTGCAGTGGGCACTCAAGATTCAATGGTCGCAGTCCTCCGGCAGGATGTCGGACCCGGTTCAGGTGCCGCCCTGGGTCGCCTGGGACCTTCTGTGGTGGGCCGTCGAAGGCAACTTGATGAAGGGGGCTCCATTTTGGCTTCCCTGGCCGGAGGTGATGATCGTGACGGATGCATCCCTCATGGGATGGGGAGCTCATGCCAACGGGCTGACAGTCAGCGGTCGTTGGTCTCCGTTGGAGTCCAGACTCCATATCAATCTGTTGGAGCTGAGGGCCGTCAGGCTAGCCCTGAAGGCTTTTCTGCCGACTGTGCGAGGAAAGAATGTCCTGATCCTGACGGACAACACAGTGGCCATGCACTACCTCAACAAAAAGATGGGGGTGCAGGGTCACTTCCTCTGTGCAGGGAGGCGATGCAGCTTGAGTTCTGGGCCATCCAGCAGGAAGTTTCGATCTCGGCAGTCCGTCTGGCCGGAGACGAAAACGTGACGGCGGACGTTCTGAGCAGGCAGAGCACGATCTCTCACGAGTGGGAGTTGGCTCAGGAGATTCTCCTGGAGATCTTCGCTCTTTGGGGGACCCCTCAAGTGGATCTCTTCGCCTCCAGTGTCAACCGGAAGTGCGAGAGGTTCTGCTCGCGGGAATTTCCTCCAAAAGGAGCCTTAGGAGACGCGTTCGTGGTGGAGTGGTCATTCCCGCTGCTGTATGCGTTTCCTCCAGTCCCCGTCATCCTGCAAGTGCTGTGGAGGTTACGGAAGTTCGGTTCCCGGATGATCCTCATTGCTCTGGCGTGGGCTTGGAGGACGTGGTACCCGGACCTTCTCGACTTGTCCATCTGCCCTCCACGTCGTTTTCCCTACCGAGACGATCTGCTCTCACGAGAGGGGGGTCAGGTTCTCCATCCAGAGGTCAGATCCCTCAACCTTCACGCTTGGCTTCTGAAAGGTTGAGGTATAAGGATTGGGACCTCCCTGAAGACGTGATGGAGGTGTTGCTCTCGGCCCGAAGGCCAGAAACAAAGTCTCTGTGCCGTTGGCGTAAGTTCTGCGACTGGTGCAGAGTTCAGAATGTGGATCCTTTTGCATGTGACATCCCCATGGTTCTGTCCTTTTTACTTTCTTTGGCCCACAGGGGCTTGCAAGTGGGTACCATTAAAGGTTACCTGGCGGCGCTGTCCATCTTTAAGCGCTCGTCTGAAGAGTGTTCCTACTTTAAAATCCCTTTAATTTCACAGTTTCTGAAAGGGCTCACTAATGTGTTCCCTCCGTCACCTTTCCTGGTGCCCGGTTGGGATTTAAACCTTGTTCTTAAGTTTCTTATGGGTGCTCCGTTTGAGCCTTTGCATTCTTGCCCTTTGAGGCTGTTAACTCTGAAAACTGTGTTTCTGGTTGCGGTTACTTCCGCTTGCAGAGTGAGTGAGTTACAGGCACTTTCAGTTAAGCCACCCTTCACTGTATTTCATAAGGACAGGGTTGTCCTTGGAGTTCGTCCTTCTTTTCTTCCGAAGGTGGTTTTGGAATTTCATTTGGCCCAGAAGGTTGTTCTTCCGGCATTCTATCCTCCTCCGCATCCTGGTAAGGAAGAGGAGAGGCTCCATAGGCTTGATCCTAGGAGAGCTTTAAGCTTTTATGTTTCACGCATGTCCCGGGTCAGAGTGGACGATCAACTCTTTATTGGTTACGCTGGAAAGCGTTTGGGACAGGCTGTGACGAAACAGACTTTGTCTCGCTGGATTATTTTGGCCATCTCGGAGTGTGACCGCTTGGCGGGTAAGGACCCGCCGGCTGGCTTGCGGGCCCATTCTACCAGGGGTATGGCTGCATCTACTGCCCTGCAGAGAGGTGTTCCTATTCGCAACATCTGTGATGCAGCCACCTGGGCTTCTGTACATACATTTGTACGTCACTATTCCCTCGATTCCATCCAGGGACAAGGATCTGGCCTTTGGCAAGGCGGTCCTTTGCTCTGCTATTTCATTGGCAATTCTACATTTTGATTCTAAATTCTTTCCCTCCTCCTTGCTCTTGTACTGCTTTGGGAGTCTGTCATAGATATGGAATACGTCGGAGGACCCAATCCCCTCTAAGAACAAGTTACTTTCTTACCTGGTAACGTTCTTTCGATGGGATGGTCCAACGACGTATTCCATATCGTTCCCTCTCTGCCTTCCCCGCTGCAGAATTGCTTTTGCGATAGCAGCTTACGTTCCACAAGGCTTTGTGTCTGAATGGCAGTTGACTGATGTCACACGTTCTGGGGGGAAAAAACTACAACTGAGGCTATGGGCGTTGTGCGTCCTACTTATCACATCGGATGATGTCGGACGTCGGAGGAGGTCCTCGATTAAGGCGCATCGACGCAGGACGCAGAAAAAAGTTTCCGAAGCAGCACAGCTGTGGTGATTACCTGTCATAGATATGGAATACGTCGTCGGACCATCCCATCGAAAGAACGTTACCAGGTAAGAAAGTAACTTGTTCTTCTGATGAGTAATGTTCCTCCCACAGATTCCACATTGCCCTTCCAGCCTGGCCCTCTTGATGGATAGCTTGCACATCAACTTGGCAGTCCCTCAGTTGGCTGAGTCCTAGGGAAAGAGACAGAACTGTGCTCATGGAGCGCAGCGGTTCCATATATTCTAGCCCCAATGTCAACTTGAGTGTGGAGTGCATGATGGTGTCGAGCAGAGCCATGCTGCACCCCCTGGTGGTGAAAAATGCCCAAAGCCAGCTGGCACTGAAGATGGAATAGCAAAGATGAAGACTGTAGGAGGAAGATCCATCAGAAAGAACATTACGGAGAAGTAAACAATTACAGATTTGATGGCCTTGGGTATTAAAACCCATGGACAGAGCTGTAAATTAGGTTAGTGATCTGTTTTGTTCATACAAAAGCAAATGCATGGACTACTTAAAATTAAAATGGATTCCCCACGGTTTCGTTAACTACTGTGGCTGAATGGGGTCTGCAAAGGCGAAAGCTTCTACATTGTATAGCTTTTTTCATAACCCAAAGTGAAGATGTTTTTTCCAGCAAGAAATTATGCTCTGCTAAACAGACACAATTTGACATGTGTTTAGTGTCAATGAGCTGAGTTCTGGGTCAGCAAGTGTGTTACATGATCACTGTCATCCATGTTCTGGAACATTTATACTTCTACCGAAGACACACCAGCAGCTGAAAGTAGAAATGTCCACTTCTCTGGTGCAAAATGTACATGCAACTTCAAATGTGCACATGAAGAAATGGTGCAGCAGCTTAAGTTATTTCCCTTTAAGAGCACACTGACCTTATGTAGATGGGTTTATATTATACAGATGTCTGTTGTTACCTCTGGCCCAATCAGTAACCAAAAATAGGCCTCAGAGAAAGTAAAACATTGCTCAAGAAATTCAGATAAGGCCCAAAATCTGCTTGGTAGCCAAATGTGACTTTATTTCCACTGAAAAGAAAGGTCTAAATGATAAAGCCAGTTGAAATTAAATTCTGTGCAATTTATTACAGCTCCCTAAATATACACCATCAGTCTCTGCTAGATTAAAACTGGGTGTTATTTATCATGGCATAGATTTAGTTCTTGTCTCCTCTGGATAATCCTCTGGAAATTAAGCTAAAGATAACATCTATTACTGTGTTTTGGAGCAAGTATTTAATATGCAGAGAGCGGCTCGAGCCTCATGAATTCAAAATGTGACAAAACTAGGTTTTGCGATTGACCTGCCTGAATTTTGGTTGTACCAAGAAGGCTTCAGTATGCTCGATATACCACTAGCTACAGATAAATATTGCCAATGGTATCAAATAAACAATTTCTCCAAGCTTAGTAAACCTGCTGCGGGAGTTTCTTATTTATTTTAAAATATTTTTATTGGCATTTTGAAATTAGCATTACACCAGTGTCAATCTCCCCCTCTCACTGATTTCTTGCGCCATTTTACAATTTCAAAACGTATTCGATTGGTTCCTGAAAAGTAACAACAAACTAAACAAAACAACAACATTTGACAAACTTGAACCGTCTTCATGCTGAACGATTGTAGTGGCTACGTTATCTTGAATCCACTTGGTGGCCTGTCCATGTCTTTTCAGTGGGGGGCGGGAGCTTCCTGTGGCTGTGCGCTACTTGTCCCGCCAATTGGTTCACGGGGGCATGTCATCGGAGGGTAGGAACATGTCTCTCACCACGGCCTTCCATGCATCAAATTTAGCGTTTGTATCGCCCTCATCCCCGGCGATCCCTATACCCCATGCTTCTGTTTCTGCGGCCGTCCATCGCTCCATTTCCCTCTTCCATCTCATGTATTGTGGGCCTTTTTTTGACTTCCACGACATCGCTATCTCCCTTTTTGCCAGTATGCATGCCATGTCCATCACCCGTACAATGTGTTTTATTTTGCTTAACCTGGGATACATGCCCAGCAGACATTCCTTCATTGTCCACTCATATCTGCTTACTCCGCCCTTCATGCATGCCTGTTTGATGTTGGCCCAAAGGGTGCCTACTTTTGCACACCCCCAGAACATGTGTATTAGACCTGCTTCGTCATTAGTGCACCATGGGCAGCGCGCCTCCGCTTGCCGTTTGAAGCTTGCTACCCTTTTTGGGGGTCATATATGTTCTATATAGGACGTTTATTTGGATTAGCCTGAACCTGACATTTCTGGACACTGCCTTTGGGTATTGCAGTGCTCTCCCCCAGTCATTGTCTGAGATCTCCTCGCCAGTGTCCGTTTCCCATTTGGCCCTTAGTGTGGCACCGCGGGGGTTGGGCCTATCGTTTAGCTGCACGTAGATTCTCGACACTGGCCTCCACCCGTCGCTCAGGTTATACATCTCTGTCACTAGGGGGGTCATTGTTGGTTCCTCTGGCCAGTCATTCCATCTCACCCTAGCCTCGTGTTTAAGTTTCTGGTACCATAAAAATTGCCCCATAGGTAGGCCCTCTATCTCATGCAGTGATTTCAACTCTCTAAATTCCCCTTCCTCGTACATGTCCCCCCAGGCGTATATACTCAGACCCTCCCATTGCCTAAGTGTATTAACATCAGCTGGTGTCGTTCTCATGTCTGCCATCAATGGAATTTCCGGGGAGTAAGGGTTCCTCGAGTGTGTGATGGTTTTAACTCTTTCCCATACTTGTCTGCCCAGTTTGACTAGTATAGGGGCCCTATCGGCTCCATCCCGAGGCGCCCATATTATTTCCTTGAGGTATATGGGTTTGACGAGATCACTCAGTAGGCCGGTTTCGTTGGTGACCTCATCCAACAGCCATTTGGTAACGTGACTAAGTTGGGCTGCCAGATAGTACCTTTCAAAGTCCGGGAGCTGTATGCCCCCTGCATCATACGGAAGGGTCAGAATATTCAGTGCCAGTCTGTGACGTGCCTTTCCCCATATGAAGTCTCTAATCTGGGCTTCTAATTTTCGGAAAAAAGGTGGTCTGATGTAGTGACAAATGGTCTGGAAGAAGTATAGATATCGTGGCAGTATGATCATTTTTGTTATTGATGCCCTGCCCATCATTGAGAGTGGTAGCCTAGACCAGAATTTCATCGAGTTATGGAGCCCTTGAGTTACCGACAGTGTGTTCTGTTCGTGCGTGAGTTCAGGTGTATGTCTGATCCTGACCCCCAAGTATTTGAACATATCCGGCTGCCACTTCACCCCAACCCTGCGGTAGGTCGTCTACTCCTACCCCCCTCAAGCCCGCTAGTGGAAACATGCAGGATTTTTGTCTGCTGAAGTGTATCCCCGAGTAACGAGCAAAGTTGTTTAGCACTTCCAAGATTGTAGGGGCATTGTTTTTTGGGTCCGTCGGGTAGATCAGGACATCATCTGCATATAGTGAGATAACGTGGTGCCCCCTTCCCACTCGTATTCCAGCGTCCCAGAATTGCTTCCTTATATAAATTGTGATTGGCTCCAGCCCCAAAATATAGATTATGGGCGAAAGGGGACAGCCCTGTCTAGTGCCTCTTTGTATGTTCCAGTCTCTTGATACCCATTTGCCCGTCTTTACTCTGGCTGTTGGATCATTGTACAGTATCTTGATCCAGCGCACAAATCCTTCCCCGAATCCGAACTCCCTTAGCACCTCTATCAGCCACTCCCAGTAGATGGAGTCGAATGCCTTTATGGCGTCTAATGACAATACTGCCATGTGCTCCTGGCCTCCTTCTGTGTGTGCTATAATGTGCTGTAGTCTCCTCAGATTGGCAGTTGTGTTGCGACCAGGGACAAAACCATTCTGATCCTCATGGACCAGACTTCCTATCACTTTGGATAATTTCTTGGCCAGGATAGTGGTCAGTATCTTACTGTCATAATTTAGCATAGCTATCGGTCGGTAAGAGTCGCATTCATCAGTTTGTGTGGTTTGGGTATCGGGACTATTAGCGTCTCTCTCATGGTCTTGGGTAGGGTTCCCGTCTCGTAGGCTTCCTGGAATACCTCGTGTAGTAGTGGGGTTAGTGTTGTCTCGTATGCTTTTTAGAACTCCGGGGGGAGCCCGTCCGTTCCTGGGGTCTTGCATGTGGACAGGGATCTAATAGCGTCTGTAATGTCCTCAGGCGTAAGAGCCTCTTCTAAAGAGTCTCGTTGTTGGTCATTCAGCCTGGGGAGTCCTATCTCTTCTAGGGTGTCTTGTATGTCTGTCAGCGGTACTTGGGTGTCATGTGCGTACAGTGTGGAGTAGAAGTCAGCAAATGTGGTGTTTATTGAGTGTTGGGTTGTTCTTATTTCTCCCTTCTTATCTCTTATCGTGGTCACTGGGTGTTTTGGGTGCTCTCGCCCTCACAGCCAGGCCAGTAGCCTACCTGGTTTGTCCCCGTTTATGTGTGCTCTAGTGGTACGTGTTGCGTAATCAAATTTTGCTAGCCGTCCCCACGCCTGGTGACAATTCGTCCGTGCCTCCTGCAAAAGCTCCTCCTCCTCTCTAGTTCCGGCGCTATTAGCTTCTCCCAGCCTTATTTCCTCCTCCCTCTCCTCCAATTCCCTCCTCAGCATTTTCCTGACTCCCGCTGTCCGAGCAATAACTTCTCCCCTCGCTACCACCTTCAGGGCCTCCCATACCGTGCTCCAGCGCTCCACACTGCCACTGTTATTGGTGACATACTCTACCAGTTTTTCTCCCAGCTCCTCTTTAAATATTGGGTCCTTCAGAGCCTCCGTGGGCATTCGCCATAGGGGGTCTAGGGCCCTTCAGAGCCCAGTGCATTAGCAGGGGAGAGTGGTCCGAGATCGATCTGCCCATGTATTGTACCGATTCTACCTGAGCTAGGTGTGTTTTGTCTATAAACATGTAGTCGATTCTCGTGTGGAGGTTGTGTGGGGAGGAGTAATATGAGTATCCCCTGTCTTTGGGGTGGTGTTCCCTCCAGACATCTGCAAGGTCTAGTTGTTCCAGCAGGTTGTTCAGCACCTTTGAGGTCCTATCCGTATGCACCAGCGGGGGTTCGGACCTATCTAGGTTCCCATCCCTCACACAGTTGAGATCCCCGCCCCATATGTAAAGGCTGTCTCTGTGTCTCGCCAGTTTCATCAGCAGCCTAGCAAGGTAGGACGGAATACCATGGTTTGGGAAGTATGTGTTGACTAGGCAGATTTCTACTTGCTCAAGCACTCCCCACAGTATCAAATATCTCCCCTCCGTGTCTGCTTCAGTCCCTAACACCTGAAAGGGCACCTCAGGGTTAATCCAAGTATACACTCCCCTAGCAAATTTGGAATACGGGGCCCCCTGTCCTTGACCTCCCCAGTGCTCCTGTAGCCTTGACTGGTCCTCCACTGTAAGGCAAGTCTCTTGGAGCATTGCAATGTCTACTTTCTTCCTGCGAAGATGGGACCTGACCCTGTTCCGGCGCAGATAGGACCCCAACCCTCTCACATTCCAAGTTAGTATTCTAAGTTGCATTGCCATGCATAGGGTGCCCACCCCGGGGGGCTCCGTTTGACTCTCGCCCTCTCACCTCGTTTCTTGCATTTTCGATTCATTGGCCACCGTTCCCTGTTCCTCGTTCTGCACGAAGACTGTAGTGTCAAACCAAAACTGCTGCGGCAACAAACGCAGCTTAAACAGTCAACTTTGTTAACTAACAGTCCAACAAACAAGCAGTTCGGACTGTGTAGCTGCAAACTTCCCCCAGCAGTTGCGGTGAACGTGCAGCGCTCAGGGGCTCCCAAGCTTTCTGAGCCTCTCCAGGCTTTCCGGTGTGGCCGTTGTGCGGGAATATGACCTGCACATGTCTCGTAGGGGTGGGCCATTAACATGTTCGCTTGTGGTGTCCGGTGCTCCTGTCCGATATAGCTATCTGTCTGTTGTGACCCCAAGTGCAAGTTAGAAATCTGCCTTGTGCTTTAGTGTGGGGTCTGACACCAGTATTTGTGAGTCCGGTTTCTTGATCATCTATTGCCGTTTTAGGAGGTTCCCCGTCATCATCCGCCAGGTTATTGTGCTCGAGCCACATGTTTGCTGCCGCTGGGGATTAAAAAAAAAACTGCTTTTCCTTTATAAAGGACTTTGAGGCGAGATGGGTAGAGCAACATATATCTAAGATTAAGGGTCCGCAATCTCGCCTTCACTGGAATAAAGGAGTTCCTGGCGCATTGCACTGCAGGGGTATAGTCAGGATACATGACTATTGTGGAGCCTTGCTTTCTAATCACTCCGCCTTCCCGGGAATACCTCAGTATTATTTCCCTGTCCCAGAAGTTGAGGATCTTGGCTATAATCGGTCGCCGGTGCGAACCTGGTGGTGGGCGCTTTTGAAGAGATCTGTGGGCCCGCTCCACCGAGAAACCTTGTGAGAGTTTACCCGCACCAATTTCCTGCTGCAGCATTGTCTCTATGAAGTTTGTCGGGTCCGGGCCCTCCATGTCTTCGGGAACACCTAGGATCCTGATATTGTTGCGCCGAGCGCGTCCTTCTGCATCCTCGGAGCGCGCTTCCAGCCTCGCTACTTTTTGTTCTAGGTCGCGGACTTGCGCTTTCAGTTCTGTAGTGTTTTCTACATTTTTTTGTAGGACAGCTTCATTAGTGTTCACTCTCTCCGTTAGGTTGCGGGCGTCCTGGCGCATAAGCTGCATGTCCGATTTTACTTCATCAATCCTGTTTTCGATGGAGGTGCGGAGCTCTGCTATGGCCCGGAGGACCTGTGTGTTGTCGGGCGCTGCTTCTGGGTTTGAAGGTCCGGTGTCGGCCGCGGGGTCAGATTGCGGCAGCTGCTTGGGCCTTACTGTCGTGAAAGAGTCCATTGTTGTTGTTTTGGATTTGGGCTTGGGTGGCGACATCACTTTCCTTAGGGGCAGCGTGCGGCTTTCCCTGTCCGATGGGCACCTGTGTGGTTGCAGCAGCTCTGCGTTGCACTCCCTGGACTGGTCTCCTGTCCGGTAAACGTTAGGTTGTGCCTAGCCAGGCATCCCTAGACTTTTAGTGTCAGGTTATCTCAGGTAGTGGGGAGCTGTGTGTCCCACAGCGGTTCAGGGAAGTGCGCAAGATGGGGGTGCAAGTGTAGCTTTCACCCCCCTTCAGCGATTCTGTCAATCAGTGCGGGTGATGAAGATGATCGGATCTGTTGTGCCACTCGCCGTTTTGTGTGTGAGGAGCTGAGGACCCATCCCAGCCGCCGCTCCCGACCTGCCTGTTGTGTGGTCCAGCCAATTCAACCCAGTTATGGGCCTTGCAAAGGAGCGCCGCGGTGGAGTACCGTCTCCTGCGCACAGTCTTTCGTATGCAGCCGGTGCTTATGTCACTGTGTTCCGGGTTCTCCGCTCACTCCCAGGACCAGGGGAGCAACCGGCTTAGTGGGTTCGGGAGGGAGAGGGATGCTCACCTTTAGCCTCTCCAGTCCCGTCTCTCGATCGGTTGTCTGGATCCGCAGCGCCGATCCAAGTGTGGCCGGGATCGAGGTTAGTAGCGGTGACCGGGACTTGCAAGAGGAGCAAGCGGAAACAGTTTCCTGCAGTCTCGTCATTCACATAGTGGGGCCGTAGGTCGCGTTAGAGTCCGCCATCTTGGGTGTGCAGGGGCGCTTCCTTACCTCACTCGCTTCCGATGTCGCGGACCCCGATTTCCCTCAGAGGTCGGGTCGCAGCCGCAGGAAAAGGGTTCCCCTCCAGCTGGTGTAGTAGCACAATTACTGCTTGGGTTGGGAGCCGAGTTCACGCCTCTCACTTGAAGGCGCAGGGAGCCCCGCAGGCCGCCGCCATCTTGGTGCGTAGAGGCGCTTTTTCGTTTCGTTCGTTTCCAATGTTGCGGACCCCGTTTTCTTTCGGAGGTCGGGTCGCAGCTGCAGAAACAGGGCCCTCTCCCAGCAGGTGATAACTGCCCGGTTATTGCTCAGTGTGGGAGCTGAGTTCACATTGTTCACTTGAAAGCGCGGGCAGCCACACGGGACTCCGCCATCTTGGGAGCATAGGGGCGCTTCTTCTCCTAGCTCGTTTCTGGCTCTGCCAACTCCGTTTTTAACCGGGAGTTGAGACGTTTCAGTGAACGGAGGTTCTCCTTTCAGCAGATGTTGTTTCCTTGATGATTGCTTGGCGTTAACAGCTTAATTCAGGCGGCGATAAGGATCGTGGACAGGAGCTTCACTGAGGTGCGACTTCACAGCATGCGTGCTGCCCACGCCCCCGCTGCGGGAGTTTCTTATATGGGAATAAACATTCTTGCAGGTATAGAGTTGTGTCTAGATATATTGGAACCAAAGATGCTATTTGTCTTGTCAGTAGTGTTTTTTCCCCCTGCCAAATGGCCTAGAAAGGCAACCAGGTGAAGCTTGGTCTTTTTGGCCAAACAGAGTTTGTAATGCATTCTGTTTTTTGGTGAAGACTACCGGTATTCGATGAAGAAATAGCTTTTTCCCATTTTAGACTTGAAACACTAGCTGCTTATGCTTTATTTGTATGATGAGGCTCGGCTGATCCTGTGGTGCAATTTGGAGTCTCCAAATATCTTTATTGAGCATGGAAGTTGAGACTTACATTTTTAAATGCTCCTTTGGCTTGTGAAAAGTACTTAGTTATTGTTTTTTAACTATCTTCAAAACATCTGGGTCTTGAAATATCAACTTAAGTTGCCCTGCGCCTATAATGGTGTTGCATGCTCCTGAAGGTACGGAGACTACCCCTTGCTCCATGCTGTTAGATGAATGAAAAAACCCTCTTCACTTGTTTAGCAGCACCACAGTAAATGATACAAAAAACTGATATAGATATTATCAGTAAATGTCTTAGATATAGTGATATATCTTAGTAGCCCTTTGTGAGACACGTGTTTCGGCAAGTGCTATGCCCTTTTCAATCAGGGCTATTGTCATTTTTTCCATCACACAAGTACATCTTATAGAATACACAATACATGGGCCCAACACCAAATAATAACACGTGCAGTAAATGTCATTCATAAACCCATTTTCCAAATAATTATTATTATTTATCACAGAGAAAAAGGGGCAGGGGGATAAAGGTAGATGTTTGGGAAAAAGAAAAAGAAAAACACACACATGTACAGGGGGAAAAACAAAAATGATTTGTGTTAGTAAAGTTCGGGACTTTTTCTGTAAGTCCTATTTCACTACATTGCTTTAGTGTTTGAAAAAGAAAAGATTTCTTACCAAATAACGCTTGTATTTCTGACAATTTTGTCTGCAGTAGTAGGTTGCACAAATATAAAGGGTTAAATCCCACCTGAGAAACAATGTAATGTAATTCTATAATAGTTACCTCTCCAATGTTAGTCATACTCATTGCAATTCCTTATATCTCTACCATTACTCGATTAGCAGCTACAATCAATTGTTTTAGCATTTTTGCTTGAAGTTAATGGTATTCCACTCAGACAAGCTCATCCATGTTATAAACCCTATTTTAAGGCAAAGTTAGTATTCCCCTGTTCTTATCACAGCATCAATGCGCATATGTTTTAAACATTAGTGCTAGCATTACATTTTTGATTGTACGCACTACTAGTCGTATAGTTCGCGCTTTTCTTATGTTTCAAATTGTGGCTTGGTTTTTAGAATGCATTAAGCCGAGCGCGTTCCTAGACTTTTCTCATGTTGTGTTAGCGTTATCATGGTAACGCTATTCCTTCCTTTCTTCCTATTGCCGCGGCATCCATGGGCACCATCCTTTGGGACCTGGATGCCGTGAATGAGGTACCAGTGCCCATACTCACAGGTTATTCCACAAAATAAATACATTAGACATCACATAATTTTCAATTTTTCTGTATCTATGATATTAATTCTAGTTTAACGCTCACCTGATTCCCACGGAGGCGCCGACCTGTTCTGGACTGCTATAACCTCTTCTAAGGTGATGCGCAGGACTCGGAAGACGGACTGGACCGGACCCCCAAACCTCGCCTGTCTGGCCCGTAGAAGAATCCTTCTGTAGATGGAAAAGGGGATTAACTGTCTGCTGGATAATGTGTCGGATTCCCCCCTTCCCCCCTTCCCCCTCTCACACTCCTCGAACCCCCTCCGCAATTCCCCGTAGAGTTTCACCTTAGAGTCTGAAAGGACGAGCTCTCCATCCTGCTTCCGATGCAGGGGCGCGTTGATTTCCAGTTATTTCACTGGATCTCGGGTTTGGTGAGTATTCAACTCCGCTTGACTTTTCCGATATGAGGCCGTAAGTATTCAGTTGCAAAAGTTCAAGCCTTAATTGTCCGTTGTCCTTTTCTCTATTTCAGATGCAGGATGAAGAATCCGCGTAGAGGAATGGATTCGCCGAAGGTAAACTCTGGTGAGTCTTTTTGATGGATGGTTCCCTTAGTGATCTTGCTTTCACCCACTAATGCGTGTGTCTTTTTCCCCTTAGGGGCTGGGGTACGGAAGTGCCAAAGAAGCGGCGCCGACCCGAGGTGAGGAAAGATTGTCCCAACAATAATCAGGTAAGTTTTAAGGTGGAAGAATCAGGCCTTCCTCGATCTGTTCCTTCGCTCACCTTTGTTTTGTCTCTTTTTCTCCTTAGGCGCTGAAAGGCGATGGATGGTTCCAGTGGTCGCTGAAGAGCCCGAGGGCGCCTCGTGAAGGTGAGTGGAACGCGGCGCTGCAGCGAGCGATGCGATGCACTTCTAAAAATAATGTCTTTTCTCAGGATCGTCGGAGTGATGGGGTCCCGGACTCCGGATGGAGGTAGGTAAAGTTCAATTATTCACCTTTCTCTCCTTTCCTTCCTTTTCAGGTGTTCCAGGTTGCAGGCGGGCGTGGCTGGAGCAGACACGGTGAGCGTCCAGCTGCTAGATGCAGAACAACGCGAAGTGTGAGCTGCTGTCTGGGCGTGGTTTAAATAGCCCCCAAAGTAGTTTCAAGTAAGTATTCTTCCTCAGCCACGCCAGAGTGGTAAAATAGTCCCATAGGTAAAATAGTCCCTTTCAGACCTCAAGGAGGTCTGGATCCGGCAGCATGGTCTGCATCAGGTAAGTCCATCCAAGCACTCCCATAATGAGCCTGGCGACTATGGTGCCAGGACTGATGCCTTCTACGAGCCTGGCGCCAAAGGCGCCAGGACAATGTCCAAAGAGCCCCTATAAGGGGTTGCTGGGTCCCTCCCTGGGGACATGATGTCTGCTTTCGGGGATGCTGGGCCTGAACTGGCTTCCCGGGAGTAGGCATCATGACATCTAGTAACATTAGCAATCAAAGGTTTAATGATTTAAATTGTATATTCGTGCGTCACGGATCATCAAGCCTGTCCTATAGAGTCTTTTCTCTATTTCTCTTGTATTCAAAAAATCCCTGTTTACTTTCTTATTTATTCGTAGATGACATTATATCAGTGTTTTCTTTTGTTCTGAAGTATTAAGAGGAAACAAAAGCAGCCCATGTTAATGAGTTAGTACAATTGTTAGGTAATAACAAATACTGCTGTGTGCAATCATACACTTGTTGGGTAATAACAAATATTGCTGTATGCAATCATCTCTGATTAGTAAAAGCACTTTCCCTGATATTGAGTCATCTCCTAGTATCTCCTTATAGGAATACCCCCATCTCAGTGTCCGTGTTAAGTCCAACCACTGTAGATCTAAATGTACAGATTGTACGTGCTTCTTCTTGTCTCAGAAGTTTTTCTTCATTTCCTCCTCGTCTGCCCAGATTGACTTTTTTCAGACCGATAAATTTAATGTCACGTTTATCATCCATTAGATGACGGGTCTGCCAATGTACCGCCAGTGGTAACGTTCCATCCTGGCTGCCAATCAGGGACAAGTGTTCTCGTATCCTAGTACTCAATTCTCAGATAGTACTCCCAATGTAAATTTTGTGGCAGATGCAAACGATGGCATATATTACAAATTTTGACTTGCAGTTTGTTTTCCTTGATGGTAGTTATGGTTCCGTACATATCCTTACATTTTTTTGCAGGTTCATGTGCATGCACATCGTACATCGGCCACACTTTCTAAATCCAGGCACTGCTGGTTGTAACCATGTGGTTTGAATCGGTTTCTCTTCTTCCGGCAACAAAGATGGGCTTATGTTCATTTTCAAAGTGCAAGCACTTTTATCGATGACACTTGGACGGTCATCTATGTATTTGCTGATATGTTCATCCAATTTCAACAAGTACCAGTTCTTGTGCAAGATCCGTCTTATAATTCCATTGTTGCTGTAAAAAGTGGTGATAAATTTAACTTCTTCTTGTTCTCTCTTCTCCGGTCCTACTCTCGTAATCAAGGTGTGTTCCCATGTCTGTCTTTTCGCCTGCTCCCATGCTGTTTTTATACATTTGGCATTGTAGCCTCTCTCTCTGAATCTCTTGAATAGAAGATTGCATTCCTGCTTGAAGGTATCCGGGTTTCCACAATTTCTGCAAGCCCTAATATATTCGCCCTTTGGAATATTACGTTTGACTGGGTCAAAATGACAACTTGTTGCAAAAAGAGTAGAGTTGACTTCAGTTTCCTTACGGAATGTCCTTGTCAGTAGTTTTTCTTCCACGTAAATTACCAGGTCCAAAAAACTGATACTAATTCTGTTAGTGCCAATGAAAGTGATGGCAAAATCATTCTTGTTGGCTCTTATAAATTGCTCCAAATCCTCTGATGATCCGTTCCAAATAAAAAGAACATTGTCTATATACCTTGCCCATAGGATGACATTTTTGGGGAAAGCCATATCTGTATAAATGTGTGTGTCCTCATACATCCCCATGAAGAGGTTGGTTAATGCCGGGGCATATTTTACACCCATCGCCACTCCTATTTTTTGTCTGTAGAACTTTTTGTCGAACATAAAGATGTTGTTTTCTGTGGTGGTTAGGAGCAATTGTTTTTTAACTATACCTGCTGAGGTTTTAGTGTTCGTGTTTTAGTATAATGAATCCCGATTGCATGGTTATATGGCATGTTTTTCTGAATTAACTTAGACTTCCCTAATTAAACACTTGTGCGATGACTCATTGCTTTTTCTTTTCTCGTTGTTTATTGTGCTATGGTTTGGAAAATTCATACCTCTCACAAACAGTAAAGCTAAAAAATAGTAAATTAGTACAAACACATGAATAATAAAAAGAAAATGTGCAGAATAAAAGAAAAAAACATAAATATTCCAAGAAAGTTGTCAATGTTGAATGCAAAACAACAATTATAAACTTTTGCCACGCAACCTAAGTATTTCTAGTAGAAGACCACATTAAGCAATAATGGAGACGCTGTCCTCCACATTAGTCATGAACAAAACATAGTCCCCATTTCGATAGTTGGGCCCGTCAGTTTGAAGTAATGAACTCTGTTAGTGATTTTTGGGCAAAAAAAAAGAACCAAATGTTTCAATGTTTCAGGGGTGGACAAGCATCCACATAGTCTACAGCACAGAGACCGAGTAACCCCAGATTTCCAGCAACCCATCCTTTCTAGTGTTGGAATTGATTTACACCGAAACGCAAATATAGACTTTGCAATTTGTTGCGGGGGAAGAGGCAAACTTTTTTGGTAGATCCTATGTTCCTTGGAAATTTGGGTATTCCTGTACTAAAAGAATCCAGATGATCAATCATAGTTGACCAGTCCATGGTAAACAGTTTCAGCTTGGTTTTGGCCAGTCTGCAGATGAGTTCCTCCTCAGTTGATTGAATCAGTTGTAGGAGCTTTCTCATATGGATTTGAAAGATGTTAATCGAATCCAAGGAGTTAGCAGCAAGCATTTCCCCCAAATCAGTATAAAGGGAATTAGCCGGTGGAGACAGTATTTTCGAGTAGCTGGACAACTGTCTCCATTGGGCTCTGGATTGTAATGAAATCAACACTAACTTGTGTCTAAGGAAAACATTTGGAATTGATTTGGACAGCCCACGGTGTTCAAGTAAGGGCCCAAATCCACTGTTGTAATATCCAGACAGTACAAAATAGTAGGTTCCACTTTAGCTAAGTAGAATCTAAGTAGAGTAAGGGACGAGAATTGACACAGCTCGTTGTTAATTCTTTTGAGCTGAGAGAGTAGAGGTCCAGACTTAGCTTTAAGATTCGACTTCCATTCAGCTATGGGACAGCTGCTAGCAAGATTGTAACCCAAATCCCTGATGGAGGACACTCTTTCTAGCCTCTGTGCACCAACCTTTCAGTACGTAGTTTTGAATCTGGTTTTAGTAGTGAAGACAACAATTTCGTACATTTTACCATTAACCAGGAGGTTGTTCTCTGTGGAATATCTGACAAACAGGTCTAGCTTTCTCTGCGGTCTGAATGCGGTCTTATCATAGAAGACCAAATCATCTGCAAAGGCTAGCCAGTTACGTTTTAAGTGGCCAAGCTTAATCAGATAGTTTGTGCCCTGTGACCAAAGATCGTCAATGTCACAGATATAAGCATTAAAGAGGGCAGGTGCCAAGACACAAACCTGTTTCAGACCCACAAAGGTCTGGACCGATCTTGACACCATGCCATCCTTAGTCAACAGTACTTAGATGGAAGATTCGCTGTGCATGCCTGCCAGCATTTGCACCAATCTAAGTGGCACAGACCAGGTCAACTGTTTATTCCACAGGATAGTTCTGTTGACCCTGTCAGAGGCACTGCTCATGTCAAGAGAGGCCATGTAGGTGGTACCACTCGAGCCCTTTTCGACAGCTGCCTGAAGATGGGCCATAATGGTAGCATTTAGTGGTGTGCCCATGCTGGTTCGAAAACCCACCTGAAAATGTGTGCCGATTCCTAGATGATTCAGCGAAGCATTTAAGTCCCTCAGTAAGAAGAATCTGAAGTATAACTCTTTTTAATCTTCTTTAGAATCTGTTGATTATCATTGATGTACATTTGTGTCTTTACCCTTTTAATTAAGTTCTTGTAGCCCTGAAGAATGATTTTCTTTTTAGGTAAGAAGTCCTCTAGAGGTAGATGTTTGTGTGTTAAGTCTTTCAGCTGTTTTCTCTTACACTTCTTTGCTTTAGAAACCCCTACATGGTAGGATTAAAGAGGTTTTTCCTGTCCAGTATCTTACACTTGCTGGTTAATTCCTTTAGACACTGCAGTATCGTGATGTTGAATTGACCAGCAGAGAAAAGATAAAATGTGGGCACACCTATTGCTGCTGATTCTCTGAAGGATTACGAAGCCGCGACATAATCTTATATTCCACTTTACTTTGAGACCACCCCTGTGTGGGGAGACCATAGCCAAAGGAAATATGTAGCCTAATTGGGAAGTGCAAGTTGAGAAATATAGGTAGTTGGTCTCTAAAACCTATATTCCTCATAAATAAAGGACAGCTCATCTATTTTAAGTCATGTGACACATCTATGTGGTCAATCCATGAGAAGGAGCTACCTCTATTACATGTAAAAATCTTTTAATTGGAGTGACCACCCTGAGGCAAACACAAAGACAAGTCCCAACCCTGCAAAAAACGATCCCACTGCTTACCCTGTGCTGTATAGCTGGGAGGTACCCCTACCGGTACAACAGATGGGTCGTTCAGTCTGGCGCCCTCGGCACAGTTTTAATTGAGGTCGCCCCCTATGATAATATTCTGGTTGTGACCCTGTTCCAACCAGTTCATAATAATGATAGCCAGGGCTTCTTGCAAGACTGGGCAGGTAACATTGTTGGGATTGAAGTAAATATTTATAATAGTGATTCTGATGCTTGTTAATCTGCTTAGAATCACATGCTGTGCATATGGTCCGACATCCAGTGACAACCGCGGAGTATTGCATCTTTTCTTTCGGGGACCGAAAGGGGACGTCGGCATAGGCGTGTCTGTAACACTATCCCTATCGTGACGTGTGTAGTGCCCAAAATCCCTTACGCGCCAAGGTCCCTCAGATTGTTTTTTTCCGCCCAGATAACTGGTCGCCCTATAGCGGAGCTCTTACTAGAGACATTGTTTATCTTTACTGAATTGTCGGTTTATTCCCTGTTAAGTCACTTCGCCCAATACGGGGGAATCAACTACGGCTGTGGGTTCCGGCGCCTAAGATCCAACGTCCGGACTTCCACGTGGTCGTGGCCTCTGGCCAGCCTATACAGTAGGGAGAGTGGGTTCGGGGTGGCCATATTGTTATTATGTCTTGCCTCCTTTCCACTGTTTTCCCTTTCGGTCTGGTCATCCTTCCCTTTTGCTATGGAAAGGACTCCCTTTAGATTCTGCCCTGTGTGTAGGGTCAGATATCCTTGGAAGGACGAGCACAGGACGTGTAACGCCTGTCTCCTCCTAGAGCATGACGAAAAGCAGTGTTCGGCGTGTAAACTCTTTAAGCCTAAAACCCTTAAGGATCGCCGTGTAAAGCGGTGGGCCGCGTACGGCATGTCACGCGTGGAGCCTCCCTCCCCTACCGCAACACCAGCCAAAAGTGACGGGGGTACTTCGGATGACCAAACGTCCAATGCGGATGTTATAGATCTTGAGGTGGACACTTCTAGGTCCGCCACGCCCGTCCCCGACCCTTCCAGGCTCGACTCTGGTCTTGCTACAGGGACCACACCCGGCGACAGCGGCGTACAATCACATCGCACTAAATACACAACCCCTACGCCGTCTTCAACACCCTCGTCGAAGAAGGTGAAAGCGCCAACGGGCCCGCCGAAAACTTCAGCGGTTCCCTCGGATCGTTCAGATCCAAAGCCTTCTCTGCATCCGCAGCAGCGTTTGACAACTGGGCAAACGAAACAAAATAAGGGCGCTACTCCCCAAACGGCATGCGCCGAAGTTTCGGGACCAGAAACTTTGACGATCTCCAAGGCCTCTATAGGCCCGAAAACTACGACTAGTCCTCTACCGGGAAAACTGTCCGCTGGGCCTTCTGGTGCCGCGGACGGGATTTCTACCACCGACTCTTCATCGGAGGCTTTGTCTCACGACGATTCGGTGACTATCTGAAAAAGCATTGGTAGGATTGCAGCGGCGGTGGACCTAATTCCGGTTCCGCCAAAAGTTATGGGCCGATCCGCGGAAAAGTTGTTGACGGATTTGGGCCGCGATTCCAAGGATACTTACAAGGATAGCCAAGAGCCCCTCTCAAGCACCCTGAGAAGCTCCTCTCAACGCCATAGGGCGGAGAAAGTTGTTTCTCCTCACCTAGGTCCATTTGGGTCCTCTAAATGGACTACAGAGAAATTCCAGGGGTGTATGGATCGGCTGGAGTACTTTATCAGGGCTTCTGATCAGCCTCTGCCAAAAAAGGCTCGGGTAGACCCTAACCTTCAAACACAAGATGTTCAGCCTCAGGTTTTCCATCAGGAAGACGTCCAGATGAACACATATAGGGACATCTATACTGAAGAAGAAGAGTCCTCTTTTCTCGATAATTATGAAGAAGATCAACAAGCAATGGACAACTGGGAGGAAACCCAGCAGGAAGGACAGGATCCTTGGTCACATGAAGATCAGGACTCTGATATTTTGTGCGTCGATTCTCCTCCGTCCACCCCGGCTCGCCAGGCCTCCCCGGTGAATGACCAAATGGTTTCGAACTCCATGTTGAAAAAAGCAGCAGAATTCTTCAACATAGCTCCATCTTTAGTCACACCTGCCCAGACTAGGGCCGTGAACCCGAGAGTCGAAAAATGATTTCGGCCCTCTCCCACCGACCCTCTGTATATTAAAGGAAACGCCATCCCGGACTCACTGGTAGTGACCATCAATCGTAAGAGGGCAAGGGTTCCCCTTGCCACGGGAGAGTCACCTCTGGACAAGGAGTCCAAGAAATTGTATGCCTTTGGGCAACGTGTCACGTCAGCAGCTGCTTACACCATTCGGGTTGCTAACAACAACACGCTATTAGCAACCTATGCTGATGCCCAATGGAACTTGCTCCAGGAAGGCCTCCAAGAGGTTCCTGAGCCAGCCAGAACTAAGCTTCTCGCCATTGTTCTGGAGGCAAAACGTATTAATCGGAATGTGGTAAAGAACACCCTGGACACCGGAGAGACAGCAGGCAGGTCTCTCGCACAAGGTACTCTTCTAAAAAGACACGCGTGGCTGCGCACGTCGGGCTTCAGGCCTGAGACCCAGGCCTCTCTTATTAACAAACCCATTTAAGAGTTTAACCTCTTCGGGAAAGCGGTAGATGAAGCGTTGGAGACTGCCAAGAAGGAGCACAAGACTATGAAGTCTTTGCACCAAATTTCCCAGAAACCCTCCTCCCAGAGGGGCAATCATTCTCGGCGGTCCTTTCGCAGACAAGCCTGTGCCGGTCAGAATAACTACGGTACGGGTAACTTCAACACAAATCAATCTTATCTTCAGGAAGCCCTACCTACTACCCCCCAAGGGGTCAGAAACGCGGCAAAGGTGGAGGCAGAGGCCCCAATCCCAGAGGAGCCTCAGCCTCGGGTCAGAAATGACCACCAAGTCCAGGTCCCCTCCCATGTCTCCCCGGTCGGGGGGCGATTAACATCTTTCCTCAAGGCATGGGAGGAGATAACTTCAGACCAGTGGGTCTTAAAGACGGTCGCCCACGGTTATTGCGTGGAATTCACCCGACCTCCACAGTTCAGACCGCCGCGATCACAACGCCTTTCACCGGACCATCTGCAAATCCTGATCCAAGAGGTGGAAGCTCTGCTGGGAAAGGACGCCATAGAAGCCGTCCCGATTCTTCAGGTAAACGAGGGTATCTATTCAGTGTACTTCCTTGTACCGAAAAAGGATCTCACCATGCGTCCTGTTCTAGACCTGCGCCCAGCAAACAAGTTCATAAAACCCCAGAAGTTTCGCATGGTAACACTTCAGGAGGTGATTCCATTGCTGAAACGGGGGGACTTTATGGCAACATTGGACATGAAAGATGCATACTTTCATATTTCAATGTTGCCAGCGCACAGAAAATACCTAAGGTTCATGATTCAGGACAAACACTACCAGTTCAAAGTACTCCCCTTCGGCATCGCCTCAGCGCCAAGGGTGTTTACCAAAGTCCTGGCAGTGGCAGCAGCACACCTGCGCAGACTATCAGTCCCAGTTTACCCTTACCTCGATGACTGGCTCATGACGGGGGACTCGTTCGACGCTTGTTTTTCAAACACCCAAAAAACAGTAGATCTCCTCTTCAGCCTGGGGTTTTCAATCAATGAAAAGAAATCCAGCTTAGTCCCCAGCCAAGTAAAACAGTTTCTGGGAGCGCTAATTCGGACGGAAGACAGCCTTGTCTTCCCTTCCAGCGAGAGGGTTCAGACCATGCTCTCTCAGGTTGCTCAATATGTAGCCAGTCAAGAGGTGACGGTACGCAAAGCCATGCGATTGCTAGGGATGATGGCGTCATGCATATATTTGGTTCCCCAGGCGCGGTTGCGCATGCGTCCCATGCAAGAGTGGCTCAACAGCCAGTGGTGTCAGGCCAGCGGACAATGGGAAGATCTGTTAGTTGTCTCGCCAGCCCTCGTTCTCTCTCTGCAGTGGTAACTTCAAGAGAAAACCTCTTGAAGGGGAAGACCTTCACCACCCCTGCAGTGGAAGCCACTCTTACGACAGACGCATCTCTCACGGGGTGGGGGGCTCACCTGCTACACAAGACAGCACACGGAGTGTGGTCCCCTCAGGTAGCATCCAATCACATAAACTTACTGGAGCTACTGGCAGTATTCAAAGCATTGAAAGCCTTTCAGAAACAACTGCAAGGGAAGATAGTGCTGATCCTAACCGACTGCACTACAGCAATGTATTACTTGAACAAACAGGGGGGCACTCACTCTCCAGGGATATCCAAGCTGTAGCTGTCCCAAAACATTTCGATATGGGCTCTAAAACACAAGATGTTTTTGTTGTCCCAACATGTTCCAGGGGAACTCAATCTTCTGGCAGACGTACTCAGCAGAGATTTTCCTCTGCCAGAAGAATACGAATGGCGGCTGCACGAAGACATTGGCCCTCATTATGAGTTCGGCGGTAACCATGCCGCTATTGGCGGCATGGCTGCCGGCGAAATCGCGTCAGGGTCCGGGTCCTCGGAATGAGGATTTACCGGGCCATTCCAAGTTCGGAAGGCCCGGTAATTCCTCCCTCCAAGGACCCGGACACGGTCCTTCCCCATTCCCATTTCAGCCCCCATTGGGCTAAATGGGAATGGGAGAGGGAGCAAACAACGGGCCATTACGAGATGGCCCGTTGTTTGCTCCCTCTTCCCCTCGCGGGACCCGGTAAGCACGCCTGGTTTTCCCAGGCGTGCTTACTGTAACGCTCACCTGATTCCCGTAGAGGCGCCGGTCTTGACTGGGCGTATACCGTATCTTCAAAGGTGATGTGTAACACACGGCTGGCTCTTTGGGCTGGACCTCTGTGCACTGTATGTCTGGCTCGAAGGGTAAGATGTCTTAGGTAAGTGAACGCCGTGCTCTCCATCTGCCTCGAGGCAGGGTGCTGTAACCAGTTTCTTCACTGGATAAGGGGAGCAGGCCTCTTGACTTCAGAGGACTGCTGTCCGTCGTTTACTGCACGAACGGTAAGTTTCGAGTAATTCTAATGTCTTTAAAGTCTTTAGTAATGATGTCTCTTGTTTTGCAGGGTTCCGGCGATGGCGGATGGCGGGCTGAAGTGAGTTGAAGATGGAGCCCGTGTGATGAATAGAAGCGCCTGGAAGCACGTAAGTAAGCGCTTGTTGCCTGCTTCACGATGCGCTCTAACTGTCTTTTTATTTTGCAGGTACAAGTTCGGGGCGGCTGCAGGGTGCCGGAATACCCACTGGGTTAGATGTGGAAAGGAGTAATGGCACGTGAGTATTAAACTTCCCCAATGTCTTTAAACGCACCTTGTTTTGTCTTTCAGATGCGGGATGCAGCGCCGAAGGCCTCCGGAGCGTGCGAAGAGTTGGTAAGCTTTTGTCTTTCAGATGCCGGAATGCAGTGTGAAGACCTCCGGAGCGCACGAAGAGTAGGTAAGCCTTTGTCTTTCAGATGCCGGAATGCAGCGCGAGGCGTTGGTGACAGCCGATGGACCAGGTAAGTGAAGAGCTGTCACTGAAGACCGTAATGCTAACCTGTTCTTTCTTGTCTTTATAGGTGTTGCTGAAGACTGGATTCAGAATGGTAAGCCTTTTTCCTTAGGCCCAGGATCAGATGCAGAAGACACGATGAGCGTTCTGCTGCTGAGGATGCAGAATAACGCAAAGCAAGATTTATCCATCGGGTGTGGTTTAAATAGCCTCCTGTAGTGCTTAGGTGTCTCCTTCCACAGCCACGCCTAGGTAAGAAAAGAGTTCCTGCTTTCCAGAAGAGTTCCAGTGTTCTGAATCTAGGGAGTGGCTCCTGCCCCACCCAACAGGAAATGTAGTTCCAAACAGAAGAGGATCAGAGACTCAACTGGCAGGCAAGTAAGCAGCATGGTCTGCTGCAGGTAAGTCCACCCAAGCATTATGAGCCCGGCGCTTCCAGCGCTGGGACTGGGCATATTTATGAGCCTGGTGCCACTGGCGCCAGGACTGGTTGGCACTCGGAACCTGGGTTATGGATCTGCTTCCAAGGGAGTTGGGAAAACCCTGACCTTTTGGAAGCAGAGATCATGACACTTACTGTGTCCCGCGAGGGGAACTCGTAATGCGGCGGTACAGGGTGAACGGCGCAGGCACCTTTTACGGTGCCGTTCACTCCGTACCGCCAGGGTCGTAATGAGGCCCACTGTGTCCAACGTCTTTGCAGAATGGGGTTTCCCAGGGATGGACCTATTCGCGACTCAGGAGAACGCCCAATGCCAAGACTACGCCTCCAGGTACCCCCAGAACCGATCCAAGGGGAACTGTCCCTGGATAAGTTGGTCGGGGAAATTTGCCTACGCTTTTCCCCACCCGACTCGCCTTCTCAACATGATATTGCACAAGATGCACCAGGAACCAGTTACCATGATACTGGTGGCCCCCATGTGGGCCTGCCAACCCTGGTTCGCACACCTGATGGAGATGCCCCTCTCCCCACCAGTCAAACTGCCCTGCCCGTACAACATGTTATCTCAGGACAGAGGAGTGACCCTCCACCCCTGCCCACAAACTCTGAACTTAGCAGCCTGGCTCCTGAGATCATAGAGTTTGGACATCTGCAACTCCCTCAAAGATGCGTGGACATACTTAGGGAAGCGAGAAAGCCTAACATGCGTTATTGCTATGCCAGCAAATGGAAACGGTTTGTCATCTGGTGCAATTCCAAGGGCGTCAATCCCATCGATTGCTCACCCACACACATTGTGTTGTACCTAACCCACCTGTTGGACTCGGTTTGTTTTCAATTCCCTAAAGGTTCATCTGGCTGCACTGTCAGCCTACACCACATCTCAACAAAATGTTTCTTGGTGGAATATACCAGTAATTAAGGCCTTTATGGAAGGGGTTAAGAGGATTTATCCTCCCATCTCTCATCCAGGCCCTGGGTGGGATCTGAATGTGGTTTTGACCAGGCTCATGGGAGCTCCCTTTGAGCCTACACATAAAGCAAGTCTGAAAGATCTGACTTATAAGACAGCCTTCCTAGTGGCTATCACTTCTATCAGAAGGGTTAGCGAACTACAGGCTCTTTCTGTTTTAGATCCCGTTGTTACAGTCCACAAAGATAAGGTAGTTCTGCGCACACATCCCAGGTTTGCGCCGAAAGTTATTTCGAAGTTCCATGTGAACCAGTCAATTGAACTACCCCCGTTCTTCCAGAAACCTACTAACATGGCCGAAAGAAGCCTTCACACACTAGATGTGCGCAGGGCAGTCATGTTCTACATGGAAAGAACCAAACCACTGAGGAAAACTAAACAATTCTTTGTTTCAGTGGCAGCTGGTAGAGAAGGGGATCCTGTCTCTAAATCAGCAATCTCAAGGTGGATTGTCAAATGCATCACACTGTTACACTCTTTCAAAGAGAGAACTGCCCTTCAAGCCTAGAGCACACTCTACTCGAGGCACTGGGGCATCCATAGCATTCATTGGAAATGTTCCCCTAGAGTCCATTTGCAAAGCGGCAACCTGGAGTTCTGTACACACCTTTACAAAACACTATTGCCTAGACACTCATTCTAGGTCTGATTCTCAGGTGGGACAAGTAGTACTAAGACATCTTTTCTCTACTGTTCCTTCTCACAACCTACCTCCAACTCTGGGTACTGCTCGCTAGTCTATGCACAGCATGTGATTCTAAGCAGATTAACAAGCATCTGAAGACACACATTACTTACCGTAAAAGCATTTTGAGGGGATTGGGTCCTCCAACGTATTCCATATCTATGACAGTAATCACCACAGCTGTGCTGCTTCGGAAAATCTTTCGGCGTCTGCATCCTGCATTGATGACGTCGATACGCTGTCCTCGAGGGCCTCCGTCGAGCCGACGTCACCGGATGTTATAAGTAGGACGCACGACGCCCGTAGCCTCAGTTCCTTTTTTTCTGCGAATGTGTTCGCTTCGGAGATCTCGGCTCGCCTCGACTCTTCTGAGTTTCTGTTCTTTCGGTTCCTCTAACCTGTTTGTTCGTTGTGAAGTATCGTATGATGTCTTTGTCTTCTTCTACCCCGCGGCCGGGTTTTAAAGAAGTGTCGGGACTGCGGGTCCAAGATGTCGGTCTCAGATTCGCACGACGCTTGCCTCTGGTGCCTCAGTGAGGACCACGACACGGACGACTGTGTGGACTGCCAGTCGCTTACTTCGAAGGCCTTGGAGGAGTGTAAGAAGAAGCTTTCTGTAGGTAAGGTGACCAAGGCTCTTAAGCCGAGGTCTTCTGGGCTTTCGGCGGACGATTCGAGGGGCGACTCTCCGCATCGTCGTCGGTCCGGGAGGTCTCGGTCCCGGAGTAGGTCCCGCCATTCCTCTGCCTCTTCGAGGCACTCACGGAAGCACCATCATCAGTCGCCTTCCTCTTCTGAGGACGCCGCCCGTCGGTGGGTTGCTTGTCCCACCAAGCATTCGACTCCTGAGGAATGGGCTTCCTTCCGTAAGGAGATGTTAGCGATTTTTGAATCGCAGGGCTCCGGTCCGTCGGCGCCTCCGAGAGGGGTCGGCCGTGACTGTACTAGAGACACCTCTCGTACGCCTTCGAGCTCGCGTGGTCGGCACGATTCGCAGGAGAGGTCCCGCTTGGACAAGGGGAATCGTTCTAGTCATGCCCGGTCCAGGTCCCGGTCCTCGACGCCCACGAGACCGCGTGAACCTGTGAAGTCTTCGAAGAAGACGTCGACGCCTGTGGCGCCGAGGTCATCGTCGGACTCTCTCAAGGCCCCGCCTCCGAGGAAGTCGTCGACGTCATCGGCGCCTAGGCTGTCAAGAGACACGCTCGGGGCTCTGCCCTCGAGGCCTTTGTCGAAGCCGTCGATGCTGTTGGCGCCGCGTTCGAGGACGATTCCAGTCGACGCCCTCAACGCTATTCGAGGCTGTTTTGTCGGAGGTTCCCTGTGGCACGGTGGAACCCCCTAGAAAGGCTCTGGCCAAGGCAAAAAATGTCTTTCTCCCTTATTCTGTGCCCACATTCCAGCCTCTGAATTATATTTCTGAGGTGGATGAGGGTGCTGAAGATGGGTTGGTTCCTGACACGGTACCTGATGACATTATCTCTGGTCATAGCCAGAATGAGGACCTGCGTCAGTCGCTGTATGACGCCAGCGGTCTGGGCACCTCTCCGGAGGTGGAGTTCTGTAGGCCTGATTCTGGCACCCATGCCGAGTCCTTGTACCGGCGCCTTATGTCGAGGGTCACGGATTACTTGGGTGGTCTGCGCCACCTGTAGATTTTGTGCAGGATGACCTGACGGATATCCTCGACCAAGGTCCACCAACTGACCCGGTACTGCCATTCCATATGGCCTTGCATAGAAGGGTGGCAGCGGCTTGGACTGCCCCGGAGAGTCTCCCGGCAATGAGCAAGTCTTTGCCACGAAAATGCCGTTCAGCCAGTAGCGACCCCTGCTACTCTGTGGAACAGTATTTCCGTAGCGGCTGTACATATTCCCGAAGGGGACGAACGGGATGGTTTTCTTGCTATTGTACAGGATGGCAAGGATGCCATGTGTGAGTCCGTTCAGTCGGGTCAGGACATGGCAGACTGTGCCAGCTGATCCATGGCGGCGAGCACCGTAATACGCAGGTTTGCGTGGTTGCTGAAGTCCGGGTTTGCTCCTGATGTGCAAAGCCGGCTCCTCAACATGCCCTCTGATAGTGAACATCTTTTTGGCAGCAAGGCTGACGAGAGCCTTGAGAGGTTGCAGACCTCAAAAGCTGCAGCGAAGTCGTTGAGCGCTGCAGTTCGCCAACCTGTGCCTTTTCGTCATAGGGGACAGCAATGGAGGGGAGGTTCCTTTCGTTATTACTCGTCCTTTAGTAAAACGAGAGGAGCTGCAAGTCAAAGGGGCCACCGTAGGAGTGCCAGAGGTGGAAAATAGGGTACTCGAGGTGCCAAGGCCGCTAGGGCAGTTGCCTCTTTGCCCTCAGGCACTGCCGCAGCCGCTCCAGCTCAGTCATGAGGCCAGGCCCCATGTTTCGCCGGTTGGGGGAAGGCTGGCGCAGCATCTGGTAGAATGGCGTGCCATTACTTCAGATGTGTGGGTTCTGGAGATCATAGCCCACGGCTACTGTCTTCCTTTTTGGGAGAGGCCTCAAGACAATCCACCTGGGAATCTCTCTTTGAAGAGTCTGTATCCGCTCCTTGCGCAGGAAACACAAGCCCTGCTGGAGAAAGGCACCATAGAACTGGTGCCTGTAGCGGAGAGGAACAAGGGATGGTATTCCCCTTATTTTTTGATTTCGAAGAAAGACAGGGAATTGAGACCCATCATGGACTTGCGTGGTTTGAACAAACTCCTCAGGAAGGACAAGTTGAAGATGGTTACTCTCTCTCAAGTCCTCCAGGCCCTTCAACTTCAGGACTGGTTGGTGTCTCTCGACCTCAAGGACGCTTACTTTCATGTGCCGATCCATCCCAAGCGCAAGAAGTACCTGAGGTTCGCGGTTGGCAACTAGCACTTTCAGTTTCGGGTCCTGTCGTTCGGATTGACCTCCGCCCAAGGGTTTTCACCAAGCTCATGGTGGTGGTGGCAGCACATCTCGGGAAAGGGGGGGATTCACGTCTACCCCTACCTGGACGATTGGTTGATCAGGGCGAGCTCTCCCGAGCAAGTCCTGGATCATCTGTCCCTCCACAAGCTGGGCTTCTCCCTCAACTTAAAGAAGTCCCACTTGACGCCAACTCAGCGGCTCCAGTACATCAGAGCAGTGCTCGACACTTCCCTGGGGCAGTGTTTTCCTCCCCAGGTGAGGGCTCTTCACATTCAGCAGTTGGTACACAAGTTTCGACATGCCCAGAGTCTCCCGGCGTTCGTGTTCTTGAGGCTGCTCGGCCTCATGGCAGCCTGCATTCTTCTGGTGCCAGAGGCCAGGTTGCGGATGAGATCTCTGCAATGGGCTCTCAAGTTGCAGTGGTCACAGTCCTCCGGCAGGATGTCGGTCCCGTTCAGGTGCTGCCCTCGGTCGCCCAGGACCATCTATGGTGGGCTGTCGGCAATCTGATGAAGTGGGCTCCGTTTTGGCTACCCTGGCCGGAGGTGACGATTGTGACGGACGCATCCCTCACGGGATGGGGAGCTCATGCCAACGAGTTGAAAGGCAGCGGTCTTTGGTCTCCGTCGGAGTCCAGACTCCATATCAACCTGTTGGAGCTGAGGGCCGTCAGGCTAGCCCTGAAGGCTTTGCTGCCGACTGTGAGAGGAAAGAATGTCCTGATTCTGATGGACAACACAGTGGCCATGCACTACCTCAATAAAAGGGGGGGGTGGGGTCAGGGTCACTTCCTCTATGCAGGGAGGCGATGCAGCTCTGGTTCTGGGCAATTCAGCAGGAAATTTCGATCTTGGCAGTTCATCTGGCCGGAGATGAAAACGAGACGGCGGACGCTCTGAGCAGGCAGAGCACAATCTCTCACGAGTGGGAGCTGGCTCAGGAGATTCTCCTGGAGATCTTCGCCCTTTGGGGGACCCCTCAAATGGATCTCTTCGCCTCCAGTGTCAACCGGAAGTGCGAAAGGTTCTGCTTGCGGGAATTTCCTCCAAGAGGAGCCTTAGGAGACGTGTTCGTGGTGGAGTGGTCGTTCCCACTGCTGTACGCGTTTCCTCCAGTCCCCGTCATCCCACAAGTGCTGCGGAGGTTACAGAGGTTCGGTTCCCGGATGATCCTCATTGCTCCGGCATGGGCCCAGAGGACGTGGTACCCGGACCTTCTCGACTTGTCTATCTGCTCTCCATGTCGTCTTCCATACCAAGACGATCTGCTCTCATGGGAGGGGGGGTCAGGTTCTCCATCCGGAGGTCGGATCCCTCAACCTTCAGGCTTGGCTTCTGAAAGGTTGAGGTATAAGGATTGGGACCTGCCTGAAGACGTGATGGAGGTGTTGCTTTCGGCCAGACGGCCGACAACAAAGTCCCTGTACCGTTGCCGTTGGAGAAAGTTCTGCGACTGGTGCAGGGTTAAGAATGTGGATCCTTTTTCATGTGATATTCCTGTAGTTCTATCTTTTTTGCTTTCTTTGGCCCACAGGAGCCTGCAAGTGGGTACCATTAAAGGTTACCTGGCGGCGGTGTCTATATTTAAGCCCTCGTCTGAGGAGTGTTCTTATTTTAAAATCCCTTTAATTTCTCAGTTTCTGAAAGGGCTCACTAATGTGTTCCCTCCGTCACCTTTCCAGGTGCCCGGTTGGGATCTGAACCTTGTTCTCAAGTTTCTAACGGGTGCTCCATTTTAGCCTTTGCATTCTTGTCCTTTGAGACTGTTAACCCTTAAAACTGTATTTTTAGTTGCAGTCACTTCCGCTCGCAGAGTGAGTGAGTTACAGGCTCTTTCAGTTAAGCCACCCTTCACTGTGTTTCATAAGGACAGGGTTGTCCTTAGAGTTTGTCCTTCCTTTCTTCCCAAGGTGGTGTCGGAATTTCATTTGAGCCAGAAGGTTATTCTTCCGGCTTTTTATCCTCCTCCACATCCTGGTTAGGATGAGGAGAGGCTCCATAGGCTGTATCCTAGGAGAGCTTTAAGCTTCTACATTTCACGCATGTCCCGGGTCAAAGTGGACGATCAGCTCTTAATTGGTTATGCTGGAAGGCGTTTGGGACAAGCTGTTACTAAGCAGACTTTGTCTCGATGGATTATCTTGGCAATTTCTGAATGTTACCGCTTGGGGGGTAAGGACCCTCCGGTAGGCTTACGGGCCCATTCTACTAGGGGTATGGCTGCCTCTACTGCCCTGCAGAGGGGTGTTCCTATACGTAACATCTGTGATGCAGCCACCTGGGCTTTGGTCCATACTTTTGTACGGCACTACACCCTTGATTCTATCCATGGGCAGGATCTGGCCTTTGCAAGGCGATCCTTTACTCTGCAATTTGATTGGACATTCTAAATTTGTATATTCTAAATTATTTTCCCACCTCCTTACGTTGGTACTGCTTTGGGGGTCTGTCATAGATATGAAATACATGGGAGGACCCAATCCCCTCGAAGAACAAGTTACTCTCTTACCTGGTAACGTTCTTTCGATGGGATGGTCCGACAACGTATTCCATACAATGTCTTTAATGTTATCGTCTAATCTCAGCAGGGACTCTAGAACCGGATGCAAGGCTGATATAGATGATGGTCCTCATGAATCCAAATTGGGCATAACATTTGACTTGCGCCTTATTTGAGTTATTTGAGTTTTCCTGGGCGTAAAGTAATGAGCAGGACAGGATGCTGGATTTCCTCTAAGAGTTTGAGTCTTGTTCTAATGAGTAAAATTGGTTTGCAGCCGATGGAGAAATAGTATTAAAGGTACAAACAAAATAACCATTATCATTTAGGTCACCCATGTCTCTGCATAGGCGTAGGAATGACTCGTCCAAGATAATGGAATTATCCCTTTCACGATTTGAACTAGCATCTGCCCTTTTAGCTGGTGTATATCCTTGAGCAATGATGTGAGGTGTAGGCATCAGTGCTATTGTAACTGGCACAGACACCAGCCTGTTGACCGGGGTTATAGTAGGGTCTGAATGAGTCTCCAAATGGATGGTCAATGATGATAGAGCTTGGTTACATGGGGTGATCTCGACTGTTCAAACATTAAGTGTAGTGCTGCAACAGACTTGTTGCCCAAGGTTTGATTCCTTAAGTATGGAAGTCACTCCTGGTGTTACTGTAGTATCCGTAGCTTTGCAAAAGGACGTTATTTGAATTTGTTTATTTTGCTTTAGTTTAGATGTAGACACTCCAAGCACTCTGTGTAGTACCAATAACAGTTGTGGGCTTGGTTGGATTGCAGTCAATTAAAATGTCACTTTCAGTACTCATGATGCGTTTACTGCGCAATGAAGCGACCATTTGAAAGACAGTAAATTAGCTCATGGGGTAATTTGGGTGATTTAAGTGACAGTATTATGGCACATAAAGGGCTGTAGCGCTTCATGTTTCGAAATGGAGCCTCACTACAATCAGGAAAACAAATATAATTGTCTGCTGCAACCACCTTGTAGCGGTTTTTAAAAAGAAGTCTGCTAATTACAGTGCTAGTAACAAAGTAAATTGACTTAAACGTCATCTATAGAGCCCACCCACTCACCTCTGTCATATTGGGAGAACAGCAAGAGAACGCTGTGCATGACACCTGGTATCATCCCAATACCACATCGAAGGTATGAGACGTTATGCACTGAGACAATCATACCAAATGTACCCTCAAACTGATGCAGTAGACATGAGCCTGCAGACACCACTGGACATAGAACTATAAGTAGAGTCTGACCGATGTGAAGTGACATCATGAAGAAGAGAAGATGTGCACTAAACCTGATGTATGAATATCTACAGAATGAAGATGTGACTAAAGCGACAAAGTAAACATATATGCGAATATGAAGAAAACCATATACACTTAGAAGAACAGTAACATGAGATGCAGTAGATGTATATATGCAGAAATGCAAGGTAGATAAGACAATGTAGAAGCTTGCTAAAGTAGGAAATGTAAAGCAAGTATAGCAGCCATGTTGAGAAAATGGATGTCAGCATTGTAAAATAGTAAGTGAAAAGCCTCGAGGAGAAAAGACCAAGGTTGCAGAGCTGACAGGCACTGGAATACAGATTTGTGCAACAACAAAGGATATTAGTTTGGCTCAGAATCGAGGATGCCGCAGCAAGAAACAACTGCAAGGCACGAAGGGAGTCGAAGAGGATAAGCTATATATACGCAGGACATATTTCTCTTAGATTAAGTAAAGGAGTGAATAATTGTGAGTGCCAAGTATTGAACAATCAAAGATGCAGAAAGCATAGGCAATACGGAGCAACCAAGTCTCCAAAGGCCGAGCGGAGTAATAGCACCCAATATATTTGATTCAAATAGCACTGAATAAAAGGACAGAATGGACACAATCATGGTCTCCTCACATGTGGTACAATAGCAGGAGTGCCAGGCGTAGATAGCAATGTACCTTCACTCCCTTTAAAGTTCTGAGGAAGAGAACAGTCAGCAAGGTCAACTACAGAGAAGAAGCCTTGGCTTAGGGCCTAACTGATGAGAGATGGTAGGCTAATTAGCTAACAAAGGCAGTTGTCTGGCATTTCCTTGCACCCGGTTTTCGTTGGTAACGTGCCGAATGTCCAAGGTTGGAGTGCCAATCAATCGGACCATTCATTGTTGCAGAAGCCTATCCGCTGCTGTTATGCTGTAGCAGTATTTTACATAGTTAAAGGTTGGACAAGGCGTGCCTGCCAGATAAAGGGCAGCCAATGATACTAACACTTAAATGAACTACAGGTATATATGTTCCCTTAACCAATCCCTCCACCCGATAGGTTTTTACTGTTTGCCACGTAGGATGACCGTCATAGCTGACGTACATTGAGGTGTACAATCATTTGTGTATTTGAAATGCGTTGAGAGTGTGAGAGCTACAATCTGTTTGGTTGCCAGTTTTCCCTACTTTATTGAACTGATAATAAAGTAGTATTTGCCATATTCTTTGAGTCTGTCCGGTTATTTGGGCACTTGAAACGCTCCAGGTGCTACTGCACACCGTAGACGTCAACAATGGTTGCAAAGTAATACGCTGGCAACGGCTGCAATCAATTTGCGATGGAAGGACTGTACACAGCCGGTCCCCACAGAAGCACAGACGCACGAGAACACAGAACACTCTGCTGCACTCCGTGCGCTCCGCGGCAGCTGGAGTTTTTAAGCAGAAAGCACCTCCCTCTGATGTCAACAGGGTAAGCAGACTCCCACTTTGAGGCAGACACAGCAAGGCAAAAAGAAAAATACACTGAGTTCAATCCAACACAGAACACTCTGCTGCACTCCATTGTTATTTCTACTGTTCATAAATTACCTGTTGGCAATAACCTAGCAGTCTACAAATTAGGTGCGATTTAAAACTAAAGTAAAAGCAACATTCTGCTAAAAGAGAATGCTGTGGGATGATTGGGGATAATGTTCTAGCCAAATCAGTTTTAACAAAAATAGTTACTAAACTTGCCCTGCACTCCTTGGTTTTGTAGATGAAATTAACATCTTGTGGAAAATCATTCCACCTTCGAGACTGATAATCTATGGTTTCAGCCCATCCTGACAATTTCAGTCCTTATCAGTGTGTGAAGTGGAGAATGCTTCTAAAGATTTTGCTCAACCTATAGAAAACCATCTGGCCCTGTTTCAGCAGGGGTTGACCTGGTTAAGGGAAGATAATTGTAGGCATGCCCTTTGTTCTTGGAGAGGCAAGCTATTGGTGGTGCTAAAGCGGCATAGGAGCTCTGGCATAGAAAATACACTTCTACCTTTTTGACTTCTCTTTCATTGCTTAGCTCTGCCGTACAATGACTCCACTGAGAACAGTGCACTCTGGGAACTACTTCAAAAGAGGATGGGCATTCCTCTTGGTGGATATCACTAATGATCCAAGCAGGAAGCATGTGAACCACTAGTCTCTTGCTAGGATTTGGCTATTCATGGAGTGGGAATGCCCCTTCTGTTGGTTATTTGATGTGGATGTTGCTAGTTCAAAGTCCTCTTCCATATGGGTGAAGAGATATGATCCAAGGAGAGAAAGCAAATACCCTTCGCCTTCATTCCTTGAGGTACACCTGCTGACAGAACTTTGGACCTTGCCTGCACTTTGGATCAAGTGATCAGGACAACTAGCTTCTGTGAGTAGTCGGAAATGCGAGACAGACACAAAATTGAATTTTTCTTAAGTTTGCCATTTGTATTAAATACAAGGGGTGAGATAAACACCCATCTGTCCCTATCCTAATGATAAGGTTCCTACCTAGCAAGCTAAAGAAACATGACCTAGTGTCCAAAATATGTCTGACCCTCACACTACTACACAAAACCAAAGTATACAAGGTCAATGCATTTGACTTTAGTTCAACAAAACAGTGAAATAATTCAAACTCATAATGTTTACAAAGACTCCTTGTGACCAGAGTTGGACTCCCTTCCCCTGAATCAGTACAGGTAAACCTTTGCAAAGGTTCTGGTTCAACAAAATTGTCTTTTCCGATCACTATGTGTGTCTATTTGGTAAAGTTCATGTCTTTTCTACAAAACGCTTGTTCAAAACCCAAAACAATTGTTTTCTCCACGCAGTATATTTCCCAGATTGTAAAGTGGTTATTCAAATTTCAGTCTTTCTTCCAATGAAATACTTTTGTCAGGATAGCACAAAGATGCAACCGTTTTCAGGGTGAGGAAATTAACAATCTGTTTCAACAACAATTCTTTATCATAACCACATCTCTTCAAAGCAAATGATTCTTTCCTGGTATACTTGCCTGCCAGGGCTAACTACAACTGTTCCCTTTCCTGGTTTACTCACCTGCCAGGAAGAAAACTCCTATAGCTACAATTGTTATCTTCTGTTAGTGACACTGTTTGTTCCAAAGTACTCCACACCAGCATCCAATGTGAGGCGACTTAAACAATGTCTGCTTTTCTTTATAATCTCTTGATTCTTGGCAAGGTGGGATATTAGCTTCACCAAGTTAATGTTTCACATAAAGAGAATTGCGCTAAAGTTGCACTTCACTCCTCCTTTATAGCTTTTCTCAGCTGTTGGCAATGTGTGTTACAGGTTTCCCCAAGTTGATAACTCGTACAAGGAGAATTGCACCCTTGCTGTTTTGTTTTTTGACATTCAAAGTTATTCATTAATCTGTAATGTTCGGTTTGGAGCGTCCCATGGTTGCCTTTTCCTTTAGGCAAACTCACCGGTCTTCTTCTACATCTCCATGTTGTTCCCTGTTGCTGCGGCTGACTTTCTGCGATCTGTCTGTACCGTTGACGGCTCCCGCGTAGCTTCAGCCATCTGCATGGCTCTTCTCCAGAGCTCCATAGGCTCAATTGGGTCTCTGCGTCCTTCTGCCCACCTGGGCAACTCATGTCGGGTTGGGAGCATGTCTCCCACACAGCTAGGCTTCTCTCCTCTCTGCTGTCTACGACTCTGCTTTCTGCTGCATGAACTCTGCAAAACCGCACGCCGCCTTTTCTCACGTCGGCTTCAGCTGGCGATCTTCCTTCTGCTTCTACGATGAACATTAAGCGTCAAACTGGTTCGGTCTTTGCAACTTCTTTTCCTCTCCTCAGCTGGGGCTCATTTTCAAGTTTAAATGTCCCGCTCGGGTGCCTTGCTTTACAACGACTAGGCCCCACATTGGTTTCAATAGCACTTCTAATCTTTACTCACTCATGGTTCCTCTTCCTCGTCTCAGTACCAGTCATTACGGATCCTAAAGCCCATAGTGGTTTTGGGTCTTTTACATTTATTCAATTTGGATTGCTTCGTGACTTGTAAGTTATATGTTTTAGTAGGTGTTAAAACATTGGGTTTTAAACCTTTACCTAGGACAAGGTCATGACAATTAGAAGGTGTCATTTAATTCATGAACTCCCAAGGAACAAACCTTATTCTGTTTGAATGATTTTTCATAGAATGTTCTTTGGGTTGTTTCATGGGAAGGGCTTGTGTGGTGACAGCATGCTATTAAATATTTCGGAATCGTAGGGTCTTCCATCTCATAAGAGTACAAATACTGTGTCTTTCCTAAAGGTGCCATCACTTTCCTGCGACAGCCATATCCTTCCATGTGATCCTCCCTCATAATACCACCCCCAGTGTTAGGATTAGGTAGTGACTGCCTTCCCCTGGTCTCATGGAAGGGGATTTTAGGCTGGGGTTCAGTGATGACTCTGCAGGATTCATCACAGTTCCCAGAGGGAGATGGTTTATCCAAAGGTGCTTGCCTCAGCCTAATTCTGGCTAATGGGGAAGTGTTGTTCTCTTAAGAAGACCCCAGCATCCATAAATTACAGAGGCGGTGGCTTGGTACTTGCAGTTGCTCAGCAATCCAAGGAAGGACTGTTACGAGCCACTGAGATACATTAAAACACGATAGAGCTGCAAGACTGATTCATGTCCTGTACCACCTTCCAAGACTTGATCTATTGCTAAGCTTGTTAAGCCACCCATGAAAGAAAGTCGAGCTGCCCTAGTTTAAAGCCATCCATGCTGAGTCTTTTTGAGCTGCTTGCCACATCAGGACATCTAGAATTAGGCTTTGATGCCCGTACAATTGAGCCAATTCAAAAGACTTTACTGCAATACCCAAACCCATGAAGCCCCCTGTTTGTATAGAGATACTGCTATGCACAATACCTTGAGCCAAAGCTCCAACCCATAGGATTCACCAAGAAGACTATGCGTTGATGGTTGATGCGTTGAACCCATCTAACAAAGACCATTGTAGACAACTTGTATGTTAGGTGTTCATTACCACGCACCTTGGCCCCCTTCCCGCACCCGCCTTACCTTGGGCCCAGAGACACTCAACTTTATTTGTGCTTTCTTATTGTAATTGATGTTGCCTACTTTTCCCTCCAACAACAAAATGACCCGGGCATTCAATGGGGATATGTGCGTGCATGTGTGTGCACGTACGTGTGTGTCTGTGTGTAGTGGTGGTGGGGGTGGGAATACTGACCTTTATCTGTTTAACATTTATAACGGGAATACGTCTGAGCCGAGTTGTGGTACAAGTTTAGGCATAGCCCATAAAGCCGTCAACACCTAACTTTGACTTCTTTCATGCCTAGGATTTTGTACCAACTGCACAGAAAATAAAACAAACACATTTCAACTGATTTTAAAGTTTGTATTGCAAAGAGTCTGTCTTGCCATTTAGTTAGAAAAAAAAAACATGTGTTTCCACGCTGTCTATACAGTTGTTTCTGCTTTTTAAATCATAAACCTCCCTAACACTGACTGAAATCAAAAATATCATCAACCGATAATTGTTGGGGATGAAATCTGAAGAAATTAATGTGCGACTTGCCGCGCTCAAGTCTATTTCTTTATCCTGTGACATATTGAATTTATTTATTTTGGATTTGTAGAGCGCACTAGAGCCCACGGGCATCGAGCCGCTATAAGGATACTTACGAGTGCTTGCTTGAGGGTTACAGGAAGCAGCCCAAGGAACAGATGCTTCATACAATTTGCTTGGTTACAGTTGGTTTGGTTACATGCTCAGAGGTTACAATCCATAGTACAGTGGATAGGCAACATGATAGTAACATAGATATCGCATAGCGTGGTAGGAAGGGCCCATTCAAAATACAGAAGCAGGGCGCGTGAATGGTTACATATATAGTACATAGTGCGGTGGGACTAGCCCTTTCAGACAAACAGCCTAGTTTTTATGGCCTTTGCGAAGGCTGCATGAGAGTCAATCGTCCTGATCAGGGCTGGGAGCGTGTTCCAGAATGTTGCAGCTATAGTTGGGAAACTGGACCCTCCTGCATGCACTCTGCGTGTGTGAGTAACAGTAATCCGATTAGCATAAGCACACCTAGACTGTCTGGATGTGGTCCGTTTGGTGATCCTTTGTGCAAGGTACAAGGGTGCGAGGCCTTGAAGACATTTGTGTGTGAGGGCAAGTGTTTTGAAGACAATCCTTTCCTTAATGGGCAGCCAGTGTACCTGTCTCCTGATTACAGAAATGTGGTCCCTGCAAGAGATGCCTGTTGCGGCTCTCAAGGCATTATTCTGAGCTATCTGGAGTTTAGCCAGATTCTTTTATGAGGTCCCAACAAAGAGGGCATTGCAGTAGTCCAACCTAGAGCCAATGATGGCCCTAGCGATGGTGATGCAGTTCTTTTGGGAGAGAAATTGCCTAACTGCATTGATCAGTTTAGAAAGATAAGCTGCAGAGGATGCAACAGAATTGACCTGCCCATCCATGGTAAGGCTGGGTTCAAAATACATGCCCAGTGTCTTGATTACTTGTGACACTGTGATGGGAATTCAGTGGTGAATGAACAGTACTCCTTGACCAGTTTACCCAGTGTGGAGGGAGATCCAACCAGCAGAAGTTCTGTTTTTTCGCTGTTGAGGCATAACCAGTTTTCAGCCATCCAGGATCGAATTGTGGAGTAGATGAAGTTGAGGGTGTTCATATCAGTTGAGTAGTCACCCGTGAGTGGGATGAGTACCTGTGTGTCATCTGCATAGTTGGTATATGAGATGCCCAGGGCATCAAGGATTCTGAACAGGGGCCTAGTGAATAGGTTATAGAGATTAGGGGCTATGCAGGATCCCTGTGGGACCCCACATTTGATTGAACTGGGGATGGCACTAGAAGAGTCAGAGAAAACCTTCATCACTCTTTCCTGAAGGAAGGAGGTTATCCACTCACAAGCTTTCAGGGAGAAGTTGGTCGCGGAGGAGAGATGGTGACAAAGGGTTTTATGATCGACCAGATCAAAGGCCACAGAGAGGTCTAGGAGGACGAGGAGCGCAGGTTTGCCTGCGTCTCTCAGGGCATCAATTTGATTTGTTGGGTCATGTAGGGCCGTTTCGGTGCCATGTAGTGGCCAGAAGCCAGACTGGCGTAGTCAAAGGAGGTGGTTGTCCTCAAGGAACTTCTGAACTTGCAGGTAGGCTGCTTTGTCCAAAATCTTTAGCAGGAAGGGGACAGTGGTGATGGGTCTGTAGTTCCCTGGGACTGATGGGTCCAGGGAGTTTTCTTTTAGGAGCGGTCGAACCCAGGCTTCCTTGAGGGCAGTCGGTACATGGGATGACTGGAAGGATGAGTTGATTAAGGCAGTGAGGAATGGGGCGATGGCCGGGGCACAGTCCTTGATGATGTGTGCCTGACATGCGTCACCTTTACAGTTGGACGGCTTGATAGATTTTATGAGGGCAATAACTTCGGATTCGCTCATTTGAATTGATATTTTATTTCTATCGTGCTCGCACACAAGTGTTTCAGAGTGTGACTATATGCAACATAGAAATGACAAGAGTTAACGGGGAAATAGCGTATCAAGTGGGTTGAAAAAAAAAGATTGTACTATGATAACAGATGAGACAATGGGTGCATGTCACGTTAATTTATAGAAATTTGGCCAACACGTGTTTCACTCAAACATGAGTTCTTCAGGGTCTAGAATCATTATTTTCAAGTTGATCTTATTTTCCCCAAATTGGAGAGGATGAACTTATTTCAGAGAACTGTTTATAGCAGCAGCATATAAGCTAAATGCAGAATTGTAACATTGCATTATGAAGTTTTTTAATCTAGTTTGAGTTTTCAAACCATAGAACAAAATGCCATAACGAAATATCTCCCACATTGCATTTATTCTTGACATTACCCCTTTCCAATACTCCCTTATCACCGGGCACATCCACACCATGTGCCAGAAGTCTGTCGAGCTATTCCCACATCTGGGGCTGGTGCGAGTGATCTGAGTGCATCATATGTAATTTATGGAGGCTCAGATAGACCCGATGAAGAATTTTAAATTGAATTAGTTTAAACCAGGCATTTCTGGAAACCTTGTTGACACATTCACATATTTGATTCCATTCCGACTCCTCGAAAGCCGTTTCGATGTCCTGCTACCACTTATCCTTTACCGTTAGCTGGGGCAGGGTTCTGCTACTCTGCAGTGCTGCATATAATCGGGATATGATATGGCATTTATAACGCGCCTATAAACAAGTGTTTCAAGGCGCGACGAGTCAAGGGAGGGGGAACAGAGGGAAGACAGACAACGATCCTACTAGGCCAGTTGTCATTCAGATTGTGCAAGTGCATAGGAAGAGGAAAGTGCGAGGGGAAGCGGGAGGGGACAGTGCATTAAAAGGATAATAGAATAAATAACAATAAGTAAAGTACGGCCATTAACTGGCAAGCGCAAGGGTAAAGGATAAGTGCAGGCATCAAGTGACAAGTGCTGGTAAAGGGACTGTAGGGATACAGAAAAAACAGTCCCCCAAGTGCGGGGTTGCAAGGAAGGCAGTGCAGGTGTGCAACTGGCGGGGGAGGCAACCTGGGCCCGAGATCAGAGGGTGGCCAAGTAGCCCGTGCAATGTCAGTTTCAGCCAGGAAATCAACAGGGGAGAGGAGGAGAGAAAGCAGAAACAAAGAGAAAGGTTTTAATGTGCTTCCGGAACCAGAGATGGTTCGCCTCAAGTCAGGGGAGCAGGAAGGCTGTTCCAGAGGGAGGCCCCAGCCGAAGAAAGAGATCTACCACCAACTCGTTGCTTGGAGAAGCGACTGAACCCGAGGGAGTTGGAGGCGGAAGGGCGAAGAGCTCGAGAAGGAAGATATTTAGGAAGACAGAGTTGAAGGTATTGAGGCCTCAGGCCCCAGAAGGCCTTGTGGACAATGCTTAGGGTTTTTAACTTAATCCTTGCAGCCACTGGGAGCCAGTGCAGAGATTTCAGTCCTGGAGAGATACGATCCCTGGTCTTGAGGCCAAGGACAAGTCTTGCAGTCCTATCCTGGATGAGTTGCAGAGGGCAGAGGGTGGAAGCAGGCAGATTTAGAAAAAGGCTGTAGCAATAGTCCAGCCTAGAGAGAACCAGAGCTCTGGAGACAGTGAGATTATGGGGGAAGGAGAGGAAAGGAAGAATACCCCTGAGGAGGTGCAGCTGGTAGTGTGACTTCTTAGAGACGTCGGAGATGTGAGGAGAGGAGAGTGTGGAGTCGAAGATGACCCCAAGGTTTTTAGAGTGGCATGCCCCTCATTTCCTTTGGTCAGGATAGCGTCTAGGATGGGGATAGTCAGGGCCTCCTCTGATATTGTATCCCATTTGGCCGCAAAAGTGCTGCTTAACCTTGCATAGTTTGGGAACTGTCCTCTGGGCACCTGATATCGTTCCGCCCAGACATTGAAGTCCATCAAGGTCCCCCCCTTCAAAGATGTCCCCCACCATTCGGTGCCTCCTAACTCCCCCCTCCGACCCCCTTCAGCACATTTGTAGTCACCTATGTCTTTAATGGTTTCGGCCACCGTAGCATCCGCCCTCAGGGGTATGTCGAGGCTGTATCCCACGCCTTGCTGTAACTTGGCACTTGCTGTTTTCCATGCCTGCCTGACCACTACGCTTAAACAAGACACCTCTGCCTCACCTGCTCACCTGTTTCCCTCCAGTGCAGCTCCAACCCTGTATACTTTTGGGGCTTTTGCATTATGAAGTTAAGATCATAATTAGATATTAGGCACGCTGTTTCCCATCTCAAAGCAAGTTAGTATGCACCCTGTTTAAGTTGTTGTCAAGGAGTTCCCCCCCTTCTCACCTGGGTCCGATGTTTGCCGGTGACCTCGATCGCTGCCTTCTTGCGAACGCTCCTGGTCTTGAACAACGCTGCTCGAGATTCGTCTGGTTCCAGGTTGCGTTTAGTTCCAGGATCAAGGAGTCCAGGAATCCGGGAGACTGGAAAAGGCTAGAAAAGCTCGGAACCAGGAAGGGGGAAAGGAAAAGGAATGGGAAATAGCACTGGGACAAGGGAAACAATACCGTGAGCTACGAACACACGTCTGGGCTACTCTGCAATAGTATTGAGACGTGCGGAGCCGCGGAAGGCGTGGTCTATAAATAGACCACGCCGTGTTCAGCGCATGGAGCGAGCAAGGGCTTCAGCTCTGGACGGCCATGTTGGAAGTAGTACGGAATGCAAGCCCCGTTGAGACAAGAACGAGGAGGTCCAAAAGGGGCGTGATCTGAAGTTCATGACAGCTGTACATGTGGGTTGTTGCCTCACAGGAACACATAAATTCCTATTAAGTGGCTCTTAGTCCGTGGATGTGACTGGATTCACGATTCATTCATCCATGAGATGGGAAACCGAATTGGTTTCAAATCATAAGCACCAGGCATATAAGTGCTTTCATTTGTGACATCCTGCAGCATACGAGTCACCTAACTAGCAAACATCAGCGCCAGGTTACATGTGTTGAGAATAACCCCCACTTAAATGAAACTGTTGTAGATGTTTAATTTCCCAGAGTGACTTTCAGCTTTTTGGTTCCATTTTAATGTGTGCTCTTGATTTCAGTTATAAAAATGTTTTATTACAACAGTAAGGGATTTCGTTAGTCTACATAATTGTTAAACTTATCAGTGGAGTTAGCAGACAAACTTTCAATATTATCAGGTGCCTTGATGCATTTTATCGAGCCACCCATCACCTAATGTAGGGTAAAGGTAGGCACAGATTATGCTAAATTAGTATAAAATCTGTAGATCAGTTTCCATTTTAGATAGTTGGCATTCCAAGTGAGATTTATCAAGTCAAATAAACTTGACTTGACAGAACTGCGAGACTTGTCCTTGGCCTCAAGCCCAGGGACCGTATCTCTCCAGGACTGAAATCTCTACACTGGCTCCCAGTGGCTGCGAGGATAAAGTTCAAAACCCTCTGCATTGTCCACAAGGCCTTCTGGGGCCTGGGTCCTAAATACCTTCAACTCTCTCTTCCCAAATATCTTCCTTCCCGAGCCCTTCGCTCATCCGCCTCCAATTCCCTCAGGGTTAGCCGCTTCTCGAAGCTTCGAGCTGGGGGTAGATCTCTCTCCGCGGCAGGTGCCTCCCTCTGGAACAGCCTTCCTGCCTCCCTGAAACTTGAGGAGAACCATCTCCGGTTCCGGAAGCACCTCAAAACCTTCCTCTTTGCTTCTGCTTTCTCTCTCCCTCTCCCCTGCTGAACAGCTAATAAATTGTTCACTGAAACTGCACTGATCCTGCAACTGGACCACTCTTAACGGCCTCGGTCCTGGGCCCAGCCACTCTCCACTTGCACTGATGCCCTGGAACCCCTTTGCACTGCGGGACTGTCTCTGTATCCCTACAGCCTCCCCCTTCCCCAGCACTTGCTCTGCACTTACCTCGCACTTGCCACCAGCTGGCCCTATTTATTTATTTATTACTTTACGCCACTTACCTTGTACTGCACTTCCCCCCCTCCCCTTCCCCTTGCACTTTTCCCCCTCCCCCACCCCTGCACTTGCGCGATCTGAATGACACCTGGCCTAGTAGGATCGTTGTCTGTCTCCCCTTGTCCCTCCCCTCCCTGCCTCGTCGCGCCTTGAAACACCTGTGTATAGGCGCGTTACAAATACCATATCATATCATATCATATCAAATAATCAACATTTTATTTCGAGTGCTCATATGTCTATATTCTGGCAAAATCTTTTATTTATAAGGTAATCACCATCCGTACGAACACAGGAAACGATGCAGGTACTTGCCTTTACCTACCATAGCAACTTTTTTAGTTTTCGGATTGGTAAAAGTCCATTTCCCCACTTGAAAGGGAGTAAAAACAACTCCTAACACATTAGTGTAGTTTAGACCACAGAGGCACCGAATCAAGGTAAACCAAAGCTGTTCACATGACCAGGATTATGCACAAGTTATGCAAAAAGAGGTAAAGAAACAAAAGGTCTGTAATCAGCTGGTCCCCATCTTCCGAGAATTCGCCAGAAGGCCAGTTCAGGAGGTACAGCATGGCGTCCCAAAGTCTGCAGGAGATAAAATACCCAAATTGATGCCTGAAGACCATAAGCAAGACATAATGACAAAGTCCAAGTCTGCTCATCCTGAAACACACAAGGGCGACACTCGGGAAAACAAAGGAGGGCACTTTTCAGACCAACATCCTGATTAAAGGACATTCTCAGGAGGGAAATACAGAAACAAAGGGGGTGCCCAGTAATGTCGCTGAGAATATAACTCCAGCACACCAAAAGGCAGAAAGACATCCTGCCGTCAAATGTGGTGTGGCAAAACATGGGGCTGAAATGTATGCCGCTGGAAAAAGTAGCACACATAAGGAAGACGTGCACATCAGAACACATAACACTGAAGTACTCAAAAAATAAGGGCCGAAAGGCATGGCTAGTCAGTCTTCAACGCCTTAAGAGCCCCACAAACTAAAAAACATCCAATTAAATCTTTTTTACAAGGTTTATTACACCACCTAAAAGCCATTTAGCATCTACATGCTGCATAGGGCACATTGTCTACCAGGCTTCACACACAAGGGCTGTAGGTCTTAGACTTCTCGGAGGAGGAGCAGAAGGTAGAAGAAGAGAAGTACTCTGCAGGGCAGGATGACATCTCTGATCTGACACAGGAGAACACACCCTCCAGGTAGAAACAAGCGGTCACACAGGCATTAGCAGATGCCAGTTTGCTTATGCAAGCAAAGGAAGAAAAAGAGAGGGGAGAACCTTCCCATATGAGAGAGAGAACCACTTGCCAAATCACAATATGATTATAGGAATATGGACACACAGACTGTACTTCTACATTCTGAGAATTGCAAGATACTGACATAGATAAGGACCAGGCAATCCTCAGGATAACAATATTTAGTCTCCACAGGAAACTGAACCGTCAACATCGGAATCCCCCCCCCATAAGGGTGGAGAAATAAGACTCTGACACATAGTGGTCATGGTGATTATTAGAAACTTTTATTCAAGTGTGAAAAGGAAAAGAAAACCCAATCTCGCCCTAACTCTAAAAGGGGATTCCCTGTCTCAACTGAAAACACTAGTGTCAGAATGTCCAAAGCAGAAGTCCAAGTGTCCAATGTCGAAATCTTACCTCTGTCCCTCACATATAAGTTTAAACTAAAATGAAAGTACGGTCTTTCCAGCCCAAAGGCAGTGGTACCCTTCCCCTGGACAAAAGACAGTTCTGGAATCTTGAGACCTTGAGGAATTGGGGAATATTTCCCTTCCCAGGCCATGTTCATGCTTCTCGTAAAGTTCAACAACTTATGTGCTTAGTTTCACTGTTCTCTTTACATGTGTGCAAGTCCCAGGCTCACAATACTGACTCTAGTTTCCCTCTTTGTAGGCCTGGTTCTCTCCTGCCAAGCCTTAGCATAAGTCCATGTCCAATCAACCGTCCCTCCCACGGTGTCAGGGCCCAAGTCCTCTTTTCCCAGCCTCTAGCTCGTGCCACCACCTCCTTGGGCCTCGTGTGCCTCTCTGGCCACCTGCATACCCTACTGCGGGGTCTGTGCAGGTGTCTGCTCTTCTGGGTCACCTGGGCTCGGTCATAGGGCTCTGGCGGTGGTCTGGAGCGCCTCTTTATGCGGCGGCTCCGCAGTAGTCTTCTTCCTGGCAGAGCGTTTCCTTCACTGCGCCCTCTCCAGGTTTCGGCTTTTGCTCTGCGACAGCTCCGCACCTTTTTGGTGTTCGCGGCAGCGCAGAATCTTCACTGCACACTCCCAGGTATGCCCAGTTTCAGCCTGCCTTCTGGCCATGTGGTCCGCAGGTCCTGGACCGGTCTCAGACTCTCTTCCCTCTGTTCTTGGCGTCCCGGTCAGCTTCTGCGTTCACCTCTGGTCCGTGCTTGCTCTCGCAGCTCCTCCAGGGAGTGCTTGACACATCAAGTCTCTCATTGCTTTTCACACGGCTTCTTCCAATCGGCTGTCGAGAACCACTAGGATGGGCAAAGTGGTTCTGGTAAGTATTCTGTACTGCTCCGTGCCTCCTCCTCATCCCAGTACTGAGTGAGGTATAATGTTGTATGATGTGAGCAGTACAGCCCACATTTAGAAAGGAAATAAAAGCTTACCTTGTCAGTCCCACTGATCAGGTGTCAAGTGAAAGCCGGCTCATTGGGCCAGACAAAGAAGTGGAGCAAAAACCTCCACCACTGAGAGATCCTCTTCTTCAAGGAACAGCTCCTCCTTAACACCTGGTTACACACACCCTCCACTCCATACCTAACCTGAGACTGGGAGATCTGCTCCCCCATATTTCCTTCCCTGGTTGCTTGCAAATCTCTTGCTGCCAGTGCCTGTCCTTCCCCTCCACGTTGTTAGCTCCCCGTTCCCTGGTATTCTCTTGCAATCTGCTTCCCTCGCTGTGTACTTTCCCCTTTGACTTGTAAAGCACTCTGTTGTTATAAATTGCCCGGACTTGAGTGCTTTTTAGCTCCTGCTTTTAGCATAGAAGAACCTGGTTAGCTTTACACCAACAGCTGCAAGGAGCTACATTTGACTCCCCAGGCCATCTTGTGCCATTGAAACCTACCTGACATCATAGTTTGCCTCCCATATGGAAGTTAGATTAGCAGCTCGCTAGGTACTAGCTCCTTGTTGCCCTGAAGAAGCTTCTGCCTATTGGGTGATGCCAGATCCCAAGAAGCCGTTTTTAGCTCCTGCTAAAAAAAATACCTATTGCGATCCTTGAATAATACCTAATGGGAAAAGGAATGTCAACACTGGCAGGACATGATGTGAGGGTAGCAAATGCCGTGGCGCAACTTAGCAGAAACGATGGGTCACAATAGAAAGCAGTGACAGAATTGATAAACAAAAAGCCGGTAGCCATTAGAGCCAAGATCCAAAGAATTAAAAAAAGCAGGCCAAAGAACTATCAATGCATACAAAGGGGTGAGATTAGATGCAGCTAAAACAGCAGGGTGTCAAGTCGTACATGCAGCAGTTGTCAAAAGATGTTCTTAGCTAAGAGTAAGCAATTTAAAAGTAGGCACTTAAAAAGGGCAAAAAAGAACAGGAGGCGGGGAACTAGCTCACAGAGGGATGGTGACCCTGCAGAGGAAGAAGGGGGCAACCACAGGGGTTTTCAGACACCCCATTTCTCACAACGCATATACCCCTACTCGTTGTCCACATTTCACCCGGGATACCAGCAAACTCTCAAGGTTACCAACCTTAATACCACCAAAAGAAAGGTGGAAGAGGTTGAGCCAGAGGTGATCCCACCACCAAGTCTAGAGCACAAACCCCACAATGGCTGCCCATTGCCAGTGCCCTCCCATGCCACCTGGTAGGAAGAAGAGGAATCAGAATGTCACCCACACATGGGAGGCAATTAAAGACAGGTTAAGAGCAGGATTCCCTATAGAGTTCCAACCAAGTCCCTACACCCTTCTACCAAGGAGCTCAGACACTGGGCCTCATTACGAGTCCGGCGGTAACCGAGGCGGTAAAACCACCTGGTTATGGCCGGACTCGTATTACCATTCCGCCTCCGTGATTCCCGGAAATACCGGGGCATTACAACCCCGGTTTTCCGGGAATCACGGAGGCGGAATGGTGTTAATCCCCATTCCCATTGAGTCCTATTGGACTCAATGGGAATGGGGATCATGGAAACACCGGCAGCATCTCGTAATGCTGCCGGTGTTTCCTTGTCCGCCTGCAGGTGGGCGGTGTTAAACCCGCCAGGTCAGACCTGGCGGGAACATCACCTCCCACCTGCAGGAGTCGGGATCAGGCGGTCCGGAAACAACGGTGGTGGCGGGTTTACCGCCACCGTTATTTCCGGACCGCCTGACCTGTAATGAGGCCCACTGTCTCAACAATGGCAACTGTTAGCGCAAGAAATATGTCCCATAACATGGAACTGCGCTGAAAGTGCAGCAAGTACACACAGGCCACCATCACTCTATTGCATCAATTGGGATTCACAATACATGTGACCGTGTGACAATGTGAAGCCTCATTCTGGCTCAGATAAAAACCATAACTAGGAGCACAAATAAACAACTCGGACAATGGCCTACCCATCAAGGGGATGTGTACAAGCTTTCTTCTTAACAGTTTCCCTTCAGCAGCTGCAAAAGAAAGTCACAGTAAGGCAATGCAACTGGTGGGCAAGATGACATTGTGCATCTGATACCATATGCAAGGCTACACAGATCAATCCAAGAGTGGTTAAGAAGTCAATGGTCACAGGCCGAAAGGCACTGGAGGATCTAGAGGTCGTATCCAAAGAGGTTTTCAAAGCACTAAAATGGTGGACGTAGGGAAATCTCTTACAAGGGCGGCCCTTCTTAAGTCCCCGGTGCAGGTCACCACCACCACAGGTGCATCTGTGCAAGAGTGGGTAGCACATCTACATACACTTCAAGCCAAAGGGCAGTGAACTGCCTTGGAGTCACCGATGCACAGCCATGTCCTAGAGCTCATGGCAGTTCATACAGCTCTTCTAAGTTTTCAGATGCAAATGGTGCAGAAAAGCAGCCTCATCAAAAAAGACAATACCACTGCATTGTTCTACAGAAACCAGCAGGGCGGAACAAACTCGTTAGCCCTATCAAGAGTAGCACAACAAATATGGCAGTGGTACATCCGGAGTGGGATACATCTCCAAAGGCAACATTGAAAACGAAAACTGCCTAGTAGACAACCTAAGCAGAAAAGCACTACAGGAACACAAATGGCAGTAAACAGTGAAGTACTCTAAGTTCTTCTGCCAGTGGACATTTCTAGATATAGATCTATTCGCCACAATTAGCAAAGAAACATGCAAAGGTTTGTTTCCCGGAACCCACAGTCGGGGGCAGAGTGCAATGTATTGCGGTTAACTTGATTAGGGATCTTTGCATACGCTTTCCTCTATCCGCCAACACCATTGTTACATAGGGTCGTATGCAAACAACAAGAGAGTGTGATGCTAATACTAATGGCCCCAACGTGGGCAGACATGTGTGCTACCCACACCTGCTACAAATGGTGTACTCACTCTAGCCACACCTGCTAAAACAAAAACAGCAATAATGCATCCACTGCTATAATCTCAACCTGGCAGTTTAGCTCCTGAATTCATAGAATGTGGTCATATAAAAGTGCCACCCAGATACCTGGGCATCCTAAGGGCAGCATGTAAAACAAACACAAGCGATTTTAACAAGTGGAAGAGGTTTGTGCTCTGGTGCCGCAAGCAAGCTATAAATCCATAGTGTACACCTCCTAACATGGTAACCTAACTCTTACACCTCCTAGATTCAGAACTGGTATGTAATTTCAGTTGCTGTCACGTCCATCATAAGTGCAAGTGAACTTATAGGCACTGTCAAGATGGACTATTTGTCTTAATACACAAGGACAAGTCATCCTCAGGACACCTCCGAGATTCTCTCCTAAATGTACCCAGAGATTCCTGGTCAGTCTGTCGAACTACCTGCTTGCTTCCCAATACCACAGTCCTGGGAAGAAATTCCTACACATGCTGGATGCCCGACGAGCTGTAGTGTGTTAGTTCGAAAGAACAAAACAAACATGCAAAACAAGTCAATTCTATTTTGCATTTAGAACAGGCAAAGAAGGTAATCCTGTCACAAAGGCCAACTTTGCCAGATCAATTGTACACTGTATACAAAAGTGTTACCCACTTGCACATAAACCCTTACCTACAATACTAGGGCACACTCAACACATGGGGTTGGTGGCACTCTGGCTTTCCTAGCCAATTTAGCAAAGCAGCTACATGGTCCTCTGAGCAGGTGTTTACAACTGAATAGATATTCAAGCAGAACAGACTCCAAGTTGGGACCGCAGTAGTATCTGTTTGCTACCCTGCCATCAACGCACCCACCTCCAAACTAACACTGCTCACTTATCAATGCAGCGCATGTGAATCTAAACGGATCCATAAGCCACGGAAGACGTTACTTACCCATTAAGACTTTTGGTGCTTTTATCTGCTGAGATTCACATGTGCCATCTGAACCGCCCCACAGCTCTGCGCATAAAACCGCAGCATATACCCCCCATGCCAGTCTCTAAAAATACACGGACAACAACCTAAGGGCTTGGACATCAAGGAGCATTGTGGGTGTATGGACACATTGGATAGGAATAGCAGTACAGGAACACCCCATTTGATACCTGTTTACTTTTAAGGAACAAGTTGTAGTAATCCAGACCGACCACTAAATGGTGAAATATGCACAACACGTGATTCAAAATTAATGCAAGTACCAGAAAGGCTATTACTGGGGGAAGAATGTAATGTTTGTTTTATATATGCATATTTCTGAGGCTTGTGGAATCTGCTTAGATCACATGCTGTGCATAGGCCGACATCTAGTGGAAGCTGCGGAGTATTACAGTTTGTTTTTCGAAACTCGAAAATGGGCGTCGACACAGGGCGTGCCAGTAATACTATCCCTAGTGTGACGTCCACTGTACCCAAGATCCCTCACGCGTCTAGGATCCTCAGATTGTTTTTTTCCGCCATACTGGTCGGAAGCATTTTGCGGAGTCCCCTGGCCTTAGCCATACTTTTGCTAATTTTGCTAAAATATTAATTTATTTACGTCCTTCCCCGTCCCAACGTCGAACTTCGACACTCGACGCCGGCTGGAGAAGAAATCGACGGTCGGCTGCTGTACGACGGATTTGGGCCTCGGAAGGCCTCTGGCCTCGGCCCGGGCCTTGGAAGGCCTCTGGCCTCGGCCCTGCAAGTAGGGAGAGTGGGGGGTTGTACATACTCTACACTCTTGGTATATAGGTACACCTTATACATTTCCTACACTTAATAGCCCGCTGCCTCAAGGTGCGTATGGAGGGTACCCCTTTTCAATTCTGCCCCAAGTGCAATCGCAAATACCCATGGGTCGACAGGCACGCCACGTGCAATCTCTGCTTGCCAAGGGACCACCCCGAAGCGAACTGCAGAGCGTGTAGTAGGTTTAAACCTAAGACACTTAAGGACCGTTCGACGAAGCGTTGGGCCCACCACGCCAGGCAGGCGGCCATGGCAGCGGAGGGCACCTTCAGCGACGCCAGACTTCGGACGGCGAGGGCATTACGGCATCGAAAGACAGCTGAGCGCAAGTCCCCGACCTCGGAAGGTCGTCCGGCAGGACGGCTATGGGGAAGACCCCCGGTGACACAAGCGCTTCACACACCACGCACACTAAACACACGAAGTCCAACCGAGACTCGACGTCGAGTTCTCGGAAAGAGGCACAAACAGAACGGTCCGATTCGGTGTCCTCTGGGCGCCCTCGATCGAGATCGCCGCATGACTCCAGGCAATCATCCACTCTTGCCAAGAGTGCCTCGCTCCCTAGGCTAATAGAAGTTCGATCGTCGGAAGACGAAGACGACTTCCACCCCCAGGACGCGCTCCAAGAGTCGGATCCCGCAGTTGAAATCAGCGAGGCCCCACGCTCGAAGGACAGGGACCCTACCCCCGATCCTCGACGCCAGGTGGCGAAAACCTCCGGAGCCACAAAAGGACAGGGAAAACATTTTTCCACTCACGGGGAGGGGGGAAAACAGCAGAAGAAGCAGCCTTTGCACTCTTCCACACCTGTGAAACACACCACCCCCCCTAAACAGACAAAACCAGGTCTGCTGATATGTCTAAGACCAGCAAATCTACTCAAGATAAATCCCTGAGACTTGCTGAGAGAGTCATTCCCAGTTCCAAAAAATGGTCGAGTGAAGACATAGATAGGGTCATGTCAAGGATGTCTTCTTTGGCTGATTTTTACAATAAAAATCCAGAACATTTCCTTTCGTATGATCCACAAGGGGCGACACCCTCAGGCTCTAATGATCCTATCCCCCCAAGTAAGAAGCCCCGGTTTGAAACACAGATGAGGTCTACTGACCCCTTCGAGGTACAACCATACTCAAGACCATACTCACTGTATCAAGGAGAGGCTTCCTTTGGTGAGGACCAAGAATTTGGCATGGTAGAAGAGCAAACCGGGACGGGCTACTATGGGGATGATGAAGACCAAGAAGAGGAAGAGGAAGACCCTGAAACCTACAGAGTAGATTCCCCGGTAGAAAACGAAGCCCCGGTTACCGACTCCCCTGTCGATAACCAACCCCTCCTAAACGAGGTTCTCGCACGTGCAGCAGAACATTTTCATATTGACACCCACGGTGTCCAGGAGGAGAGGGACTTCGCAGAGGAGTTAGTGGGAGAAAGGAGGCCTGTTGCCCAGACCATCCCTATCCTTAAGTCCATTCAGCGAAGAATAGACCCGTCCCTGGTGAACCCGAACCTCACCAGAGCAGTCAATCCCAGGGTTGAAAAACTTTTCAGGGCAGCCCAGTCTGACCCTCTCTATATAAGAGGACATCTGAAGCCAGACTCCCTAGTTGTCACTTATACTCGTAAGAGGGCTGAAACACCATTGTCATCGTCCGAAGTTCCTCCCGACAAGGAGAGCAAAAAACTATATGGTTTCGGCAGGAAAGTAGCCTCAACGTCCACCTATCAAGCAAGGATTGCAAACTCCACCACCCTGTTGGCCAGCTACAACTGCCATCAGTGGGAAGAAGTCGCGGCACTCATAGCCTCTGCTCCTGAACCGTTAAAGGGTCAGTTAGCTCGGATTTCCGCAGAGGGTAGAGCCGTGTCTGGTTGCATTTTGAAAGCAACCTTTGACGCCGCGGACAACGCAGGCAGATTGATAGCAGAAGGCACTGTTATCAAGAGACATGCGTGGTTACGGCAGTCTGGTTTTAAGGCAGAAACCCAGGCATCATTGTTAGACAAACTGGTGGAAGCCGATCTGTTTGGTAAGGCGGTCGAAGACGCACTGAAAAATGCCAAGGACGAATACGAGACACTGAAGTCCCTTGGCCAGTTAACCAATAAACTGTAACGCTCACCTGACTCCCACGGAGACGCTGGCCTGGTTCACGCTGCTGTGTCCTCTTCTAAGGTGATGCGCAGGGTTCGGAAGACGGACTGGACCGGGCCCCCAAATCTGGCTTGTCTGGCTCGCAGAAATATCCTTCTGTAGGCGAAAATAGGGGATTAATGCAATCAGCCTCCCACTTTCCCCTCTCACCCTCCTCGAAACCCTTCTGTGATTCCTCGTAGCGTCTCACCTTAGGGTCTGGAAGGACGAGCTCTCCATCCTGCTTCTGATGCAGGGGCGCGTTGGTATCCAGTTACTTCACTGGATTTTCGGATTGGTGAGAACCAAACTTGCTTGGCTTCCAGGTAAGTTTTTTGATAAGAGGTTCCCCTTGTGTCCATGCATTAATGTACTAATGCTAGTGTCTTTTTCCCCATAGGGGCCGGGGTATGGAATGCCGGGGAACAGGCACCGACCCGAGATGAAAGGTGAAATCCTTGTAGAAATCAGGTAAGTCTTTAATGAGCGTTTTTTGGTAATGTCTTTTCATTCGCTCATTAACGCTGATGTCTCTTTTTCCCCTTAGGGGCCGGGGTCCGGAAATGCCAGGATGCGGCGCGGACCCGAAATGGAGAGGGAATGCATCAACAGGTAAGTCTTAACATGGAGATTTAGCTTTCCTTATTCCCTTCTCTCTCTCACCTTTTGTTCTGGTCTTTTCCTCCCTAGGCGCTGGGGCGTGACTGCGAATCCAGATGATCGCTGCTGAACATGGAGGCGCCCTGTAAAGGTGAGTGGAATGCGGCGCTGCAGCGATCGACGCGATGAGCTTTTAAATAAAAGTCTTCCTTTTCAGGATTGTCGGCGAGATGTCTCCGGGATGCGGTTTTAGCAGGTAAGGACTTTTCCTTCTTCTGTTCTCTTCTTCTCTTCCTTTGCAGGTGATCCAGGATGCTGGCAGGCGTGGCAGAAGTCAGGATGCAGGAGCAGACACGGTGAGCGTCCAGCTGCTAGATGCAGAACAACGCGAAGCACGTGTGGCTGTTCGGGTGGGGTTTAAATAGCCTTGGAAGAAGTTCCAGGTATGTATCCTTCCCCGACCACGCCCGATGGTAAATTAGTCCCACAGGTAAAGTAGTTCCTTTCAGGCCTCAAGGAGGCCGGGATCCTGCAGCATGGTCTGCATCAGGTAAGTGCACCCAAGCACTTCCATAATGAGCCTGGCGCCTATGGCGCCAGGACTGATGTCTTTTATGAGCCTGGTGCCAAGACACTGTCCAAAGGGCCCCTATATGGGGTTGCTGGGTCCTTCCTTGGGGACTGGATGTCTGCTTTCGGGGACGCAGGGCTTGAACCGGCTCCCCGGGAGCGGGCATCATGACATAAACCCCCTAACCAGAGAGGGAATAGTAATTTTCGTCGCCCACGCGGCCAAAATTCCCAGAGAGGATCTAACTATTCCCAGGGGCAGGGTACACAGTGGAACAACAGCCAACAGTCTACCCAGGGTTACAGCAGGGGTAATAGGAGAGGGCGTGGTAAAGGCAGAGGCAGCCCCAGCAAGGGAGTGACGCTCAGTTCAGGGTCCCTTCTCACGCAACCCCAGTAGGGGGACGCATTTCCAACTTCACCCAGGCTTGGGAAGGGATCACATCAGACAGATGGGTGCTGTCAACAGTATCCACAGGGTACTCTATAGAACTACTGCAGCGTCCCCGGAACCATCCTCCCCAACAAAGAGTACACTCTTTAGAACATCAGAAGATTCTCCTCGAGGAGATCGCCATTCTGCTAGAAAAGGAGGCGATAGAACTCGTCCCGGGACACCAGGTAAACAAGGGTATTTATTCAACTTAATTCCTTGTGCCAAAGAAAGATTTGACAATGCGCCCAGTATTGGACTTAAGGCCTGCCAACAAGTATGTCAAGCCCCAAAAGTTTCGTATGACTACGCTGCAAGAGGTAATCCCCCTCCTAAAAACGGGGGATTACATGGCAACCTTGGATATGAAAGATGCTTATTTTCATATTTCCATGTTCCCAGCGCACAGAAAGTACTTGCGCTTCAAGGTGGACAGTCGACACTACCAATTCAAGGTACTGCCCTTCGGGATAGCTTCAGCACCAAGGGTATTCACCAAGGTACTGGCGGTGGCGGCTGCACACTTACGCAGGGAGGCAATCCCAGTGTACCCTTATCTGGACGACTGGCTCATAACGGGGGAAACCCCAGTAATTTGCAGGACAAACATTCAAAGGACTATCGACCTCCTCCACGAGTTAGGCTTCTCAATCAACGAGAAAAAGTCAAGCCTGGTGCCGAGCACCTCCAAACAGTTCCTAGGAGCAATCCTAGATACTCAAGAGGGGTTGACCTTTCCTTCAGAGGAAAGAATTCGGAATATACTACTGCAAATTCCGCATTATCAGTCAGGTCACCAAATAACGGTACGCAAAGCAATGCGTTTACTGGGCATGATGGCGTCATGTATTTACCTGGTCCCCCACGCGCGCCTGCGCGTGCGTCCCATGCAGGAATGGTTGGCGAAACAGTGGTCTCAGGCAAGTGGTCAGTGGGACGATCTAGTGGTCGTTTCGCCAACACTAGTACAAAGCCTTCACTGGTGGACAAGAGAGAATCTCGCACAGGGGAAACCCTTTTACGATCCCTAAGTACAGGCAGTAGTCACTACCGATGCATTTCTGACGGGGTGGGGAGCTCACCATCTCCACCACACGGCTCAGGGTCTCTGGTCTCCCTCAGTGGCCAAGAACCACATCAACCTGCTAGAGCTTCTGGCAGTATTCAGAGCGCTTCAAGCATTCGAGCCCTACCTACTAAACCTGTCAGTGCAAATCCGGACGGACAGCACAACAGCCATGTTCTGCCTGAAAAAGCAAGGAGGGACTCGTTCGCCAAATCTGTCCAAGCTTGCCCAGAAAATCTGGATATGGGCACTCAGACGGAACATCTTCCTGTCATCACCAGGGGAGCTCAATTCCTTAGCGGATGCTCTAAGCAGAGACTCCCTCCCAGAGGAGCACGAATGGGTTCTACACAGAGAGGTCGTAGAAGATATCTTCTTTCAGTGGGGTTTCCCCACTATAGACTTATTCGCCACAAGCGAAAACAGACAATGCCCAGGATTTGCATCCAGGTTCCCCCAACCAGACTCCCAGGGGAACGCCCTGTGGATGAACTGGTCAGGGATGTTTGCGTACGCTTTTCCACCAACTCCTCTCAACAGGAGAGTGGTGATCAAGATGAACAGAGAGTCGATGATGCTCGTCCTAGTTGCTCCCATGTGGGCAAGACAACCGTGGTTCCCACACCTACGCAGGATGACGGTGTGCGAGCCCATCAAACTTCCAGCCTGGTACAACCTACTGTCCCAGCACCAAGGTCAAACAGTGCACTAGCAACCCAACTCAATGAACCTGGCAGCATGGCTCCTGAGGTCATAGAGTTTGGACATCTCAATTTGCCACAGAGGTGTATGGACATCCTAAAGGAATCTAGGAAACCAAACACAAGACACTGTTAATTTGACAAGTGGAAGAGGTTCGTTATCTGGTGCCAGAGTAGACAAATCAACCCTGTTGATTGCACTGCTTCCACTATTGTTACATACATGCTCCACCTGCTAGATGCAGGTTTGGTTTTTAACTCACTGAAAGTACACCTGGCAGCCCTGTCGGCATACACCACTTCCCATAGCAAGGTCTCGTGGTGGAAAGTACCAGTAGTTAAAGCCTTCATGGAAGGAGTAAAGAGACTTCACCCTCCTATTTCAAACCCACCACCAGGGTGGGACCTTAATGTGGTGCTAGCCAAGCTCATGGGACCCCCTTTCGAGCCCATGCATAAAAGCAGTCTCAAACACCTGACTTATAAAACGGCCTTCTTAGTAGCTATTACTTCTATAAGAAGGGTCAGTGAAATTCAGGCTCTGTCAGTGCAGGATCCCTTCTTTACTGTCCATAAAGACAAACTGGTTTTACGCACACACCCTAGGTTCTCACCTAAGTTTATATCAAAATTCCATGTAAACCAGTCCATCGAGCTTCCGGCTTTCTTCCAAGACCCTCAAAGCTCGGCTGAGGTGAAACTACACACCCTAGATGTGCGTAGGGCGGTCCTCTACTATGTAGATAAAACCAGACCGCTAAGAAAAACAGATCAACTGTTTGTCTCCGTAGCTACAGGCTGAGAGGGGGATCGCGTCTCTAAAGGTGCCATCTCGAAGTGGATTATTAACTGTATCCAGCTGTGTTACTCACTCTCTGAAAGAACTCTGCCTTTCACGCCAAGAGCCCACTCTAGTAGAGGCATTGGGGCCACTCTGGCTTTCATTGCAAATGTACCCCTTGACACCATTTGCAAAGCAGCTACTTGGAGCTCTATTCACACTTTTACTCAGCATTACTGCATTGACACCCATTCCAAGGCAGATACACAAGTGGGACAAGCGGTTCTAAGACACTTATTTGCTCATGACCCTTCTCACATCCCACCTCCTTCTTCAGGTACTTCTCGCTAATCTATGCACAGCAGATTCCACAAGCCTCAGAAGGGATACATTACCCACCGTAATCGTATTTCTGATGCTTGCATCTGCTTAGATTCACATGCGACCCACCCTTCCTCCCCTCTGAGAGAAGGCGCATGATTGCTTGTAGTCTTACCTTTCTGTGTATCTGCTTGGATTATCTGTACTCACGCTACTCCTCATGCTACCTCATGTCAGAAAAAATACAATCTGAGGATCCTAGACGCGTGAGGGATCTTGGGTACAGTGGACGTCACACTAGGGATAGTATTACTGGCGCGCCCTGTGTCGACGCCCATTTTCGAGTTTCGAAAAACAAACTGTAATACTCCGCAGCTTCCACTAGATGTCGGCCTATGCACAGCATGTGAATCTAAGCAGATACAAGCATCATAAATACGATTACGGTGAGTAATGTATCCCATATATATTGAGTCAGCTGGGAAGGGTTGCATGCTTAGTTACACTTGATGTATGCATTGAAGTGACAAACTTATCTTAAAGTATTCCATACAAGCTGATAAGGTTAACTCATCAATTAACCATACTTATGCCCTGTGTTTCTACTGTGTTCTAACAGAAGACCTTTGGCTCACAAAATATCAACCTGGGACCATCTGGAAACCCCCAGTAAGTGATTTGTACACTTGTTAAATGCTTCAAGTAATGTTTCCTTTTTGTGCGTTTCCTAGTGTTTATGTGCCATATCTCTCATCACTGGCTTAAATTACTATTTGTACGTATCGTGTGAGTTATGTGCATTTTATACTTCTACGGTTAACAAGGTTACTTGCTCTGTGGCTTAAAAGCTGCACCTTTCTTTGTTCCTGTATCATTTTAGTCATCACTCCAAGACAGTAATCATCCTAAACAACATCAATGGTACCTGCAAACCTATGCAGTATGCATGTCTTTAGCAAGGCAGGAGTTCCTGAAATTACCTGGCACGGCAGGTGTGTAGAGAATCTATACAAGCTCTGCATTATATCTAGGTTGAAGCACGAGGGGAGTCGTGGCAGACCTACCCTGTCTGGTCGACCACAATGTCTGCATAACTAAAACAGAAATACTGAACAATTGTTGAATGTCCCATCGTGTGTTTATTTACATCATATCTACTGTCTTCTGTAATGCAATACTCCATATCCTGCCCTGCCAGATAACATTTCTAGCTGGATTTTACCAAGTCAGTACTGAAAGTTATTTCCTTCCAAAGTGAACCCTTTTTGTATTTAGTCATAGTTTTACCCGACTGTTCTGCAAGAAATTGAATATTGTCATCTTTTTGATATGACAGTTTGTGATATTGTGGCAGGCCTCCCATAGTAAGAACGGTTCCATGTGATGTTAACGAATCAAGAAATATTGAAAATGTTTGTACAGAATTAGAAATAGCGAACAAAATGTATTTATTTCTTATTTGGGCGGTCCCCCCTGAGCCCTCTGTTTTCCTAGCTTTATTACCGCACCTCAACCCCTCCCCGCACCTGTTTTAATACCTTATCCCTCCCCCACATATACTTTTAACATAAAAGTTGCAATGCTTTCGTCATTTTTAATTAGTTGTAAAAGTGATTTGTTAAAATCACTGTATAACGTAAGAACCTACTCAGTTTCAATCTTTAACATATGAATAGATGTACATAACATTTTCTTTTTGGGTAACCTATCTAATCTAGTGTAAAAAAAAAACCCTAGTATTTGTGACTAACTGAAATACGGCGAACAAACCTACGCTTTCATGGCAGGCACAATAAACACTTTAGGTTTACTGATGAACAGCCATATGTGCATATAGTAGAGTTTCACCAATGGTTTTTGTTTTAGTGTCTGCACCTTTTTCATCGTAAGTCTAATTAACTCAGTGACCTTGTTAATATGAGAGAGTGAGTAAAGGCTTAATGTGCTACAACCCAATTCCCACCACGCCTGGACATATTTATCATAGATGGATGGCCCAATCATCCATATGCACCGTCAGCTTATTGTTTGGTAACTTTGCTGACCTCAAGGCTTGAACTATGCAGAGGTTGATGGGAGAAGCAAGACGGGTATAACATAATTTAACCATAGTTAAAGAGATAAATAATAAAATGTTCAGACAATAGAAATTCTTTTAGTAAGTAAAAGATTTGTGAATGAGCAAATACTCTTGCCAAAATAATGCAGTGAATATTACAAGCGGGATAACATCTGAAAAGGTGGTCTATAAAAATTTGGGGTGGAGTCTTAGATTGGAATTTATTTTAGGCAACCATTCAAGTCGAGGAAGGGCCCAAAAATGTCCCCAAAAATGACTGATTTTTTTTGGGGACTTACTGTCATAGCAAGATTGACACATGATTAAATAGCAGAAGCTGGTCCTGTTGGATAGTTTCCTTCGGACATGCTAATTTTTCTAATGAACGTTATACTTAGTATGGGTAAAGTCAGTGCTTGCTCCTGTTGTGTTAGTTGATAGTGTTTACATTTTTCTGAGCATACAGTGTTATCAAAGGGTGTCTAATTAAAATACAACATGCTTCGTTTAACCTAAGAGTGGGTCAAAGACAGTTTACTTAAAGTAGGCATTGATTTTTATAATACTGGAGACCAATTCTCCAATAAACCTGTTTCATGCTTATCATCTGTAGTGCAGTTGTTCTCATAATTTCCCATAATGTATTTGAAAGAGAACAGCTTTTTTACAAAAGTAAAATATGTTCTTCCTAACTATTAATGGTTTGTGTTCTGATTTCCCAAACCAAACACAGATTTTGTAAGCATTGTACCTAACCTGTTTAAGGTTAATCCACCTACTCCTGTTTTTTATTTAAAGCGAAACTCAAAGTTAGAGACAAAAGTGATCCAATATAGCATCAAAGATAAAGTCAAGATAAAGTCAAATGTTGCATTTTCTTTTACTTTCCAATAACATGTTGTAACAGATGGTCTCAAGAATACACCAACTCTCAAAAGGTTCAGTGGTTTTTATTATCATATTAACAGGGTTCCACCTAAGGGCTGTCTGCTTTCCCTCTATAGCTCACACTTCCCTAATTCCCAAGGTCACCACTAAAGATTGGCACTCCCTACTATCTAATTGCTGACTGGCTAGCGTATAGGGACTAAAGACAACCTCCTTATCGGACCTACTCCGGGGTCTTCTAGGTGGATCCTAGCCTGTGGTCCCACAATAACAGTAATGGTTTTTTTTACCAGGGATTTGTGCTTTCCAACCACCCAGGTCTCACTTGTGCTTATCCCTCCTCTCTCTCGTCTGTCCCTCTGATGTTCTTCTGTCTCACCTCCACTCCTTACTACTACCCTCCCCTCCTACTACTCTCTACGCTGCACTTCCCCCTCCTTCTCGCAAATTCCCCCTCCTTTCACTCTACCAACTCACCCAGTCTCACTCCAATACTCTTGCACGAAGTCTCACTTAACCCACTACACACGCACTCACACCCAAGTACCACTTTTTGTCACCAACCAATACCTTACCTATAACAGTCTCTCCGCTAGTAGCCTCCACACTACGCGCTGCTGTCCTTCCACTGCCTGGCCTGTCTCCTCACCCTTTGCTTTGACCTCCACCAAACAACCCATTATCTGCCGTCCTGTTCACTTATTTTGTCCTATTCTTCCCTTTTCCATTGGTTCTTAGGTTCACCTGGTTCCCTGGGCCAATCTCTGCTACGCTCTCCACCAGGGGCTGGGTTACACAGGTGTAAAGCCTTAAAGTTCCTTATAAGCCTCATCGCCTTTTTCAGACCACAAGTCCGCTGGTGATTGGCAATGGAGACCCGTTACAGTGATTGTCAATATCGGATATCGTAGTTTGCCATGAAGGCGTGTCTTGATTGCTGGTATGCAGTGAGCATTGTTCCACCAGCATTGTGCTTGCCGTTGCATCTCATGCCGATGGGCTGCATGTTCTGTCCTCTGCTGGAAGGATTTCTTGACTTGGGAATTATGCAAAAGAAGAGAGAAACCACGGGCTAGCATGTTATACGGCAGGTATGGGGCAATAAAAAGTGGTACTTCCCAGTTCCAAAGTGGCCATAATGGGGGAACAGGGAATGGGGCTCTCCCAACTCACAAGCCCAGCTACTAGGGAAGGACTGGTTTTAGCAACCAACCTGGTAGGCCTCCTGCCACAGGTTTAGAGGTGCCCCCATTTCTCCTTGACGGGGTCAGACCTCTGACCCAGCCACATTATTTAGTTGCATAATAATGCTGGCTCACCGGTAGCAGAAGTAGTACCAGAACCAATAGTAGAATACAGGTTGTAGTTCTGATATTATTAATAGTAGTATTCGTGAAAATACTAAAAAAGATGGTACTATTACAATATGTAGTAGTAACATACCATTACAAGTTCACTACTAGGACAACTACTACTGCTATTAGTACTACTACTGGTAGTAATAGCAGTAATGGAAGTAATATTAGTAATACTACCAGTGCTACTATTACTCCAAGTAATAATAGCAGTGATACTGGTTAATGCTTAATGTTTTAGTACTACTGCTGCTACCAATACTGCAACTCATAGTAGTAGTGGTAGTATCAGTATTATGAGATCTAGTCCTATGAGTGAATACAGTCAGCAATAGTACTTCTCCCACCAATTCTATCACTCACAATAGTAATCTTGGTACTGATGCCGATAGGATTGCTTTTATTACTACTTTATTGGTAGTACTAGAACTACTAGTAGCAATGTTTCTACAGGTACCATTAAAACATCCACTACGTCTAATACCACCAACTACTGATACCAGTGAAGCAGAATGATTAGATATGGTAACTTTGCGGAAAGGAAAAGAAAATGCAACCTTTAATTTTGTATGTTTACTGCTTTTATCTTTTTACAGATTGCACCTCCTCTCATGTTGCTTATGTGTCAGGGATTGAAGACAGTATAGAACATGAAGGGCTAAGAAAGAAAGAAATGCTTGCAAGGGTTTAAAATGATATTGTTTTTGTTTGGGAAATAGGCAAGAAATAGAACATTAATAATAATTAGAAACTTTGCACCTTCTATGTGTGTGTTAGTTGTATCCAGTTCTCTGCACTTAGACTTTTCCTTGAATTAGTAATGCTGAGACATGTACACTGCATCTTCCTACTTCAGAACTGTCGATGTTGGTGTGTCTGCTCATCTGTCATATTGCCACCAGCAGTTAGTCTGCCACCAAAATGACAGACTGGAACTGAGAAACTATTGTTAGCACAAGGGTTGCCCCTACAGGCTTATACACAAGTCTTCACGCGACTGGCTTAAATGAGATACAGAAAGAATCACCTATAGGTCACATACATTCACAACTGATAGGGTTATCACACAGCACTGAAGGGGCTGAGATCCAATGAGACACACTTGTTCAAAAAGTAGTGACCCTATGTGAAGCAAGCAGACAAACTGGGGCTCAGGACTTGAGGAAAGATGCCATAGATTGGAATGGTCAACTCAAACCAGTCTGGAGACACATTTATTTTATTTATATAGCTCAAAATAAAGGTCCTGCGGCATAGAGGCGCTTAGACAAGACAAAACACAACAATCAACCATATATCTGGTACATCAAGGGGGAGTATTGTTGAGTAAATCAGTTGGAGCTGTTTTCTAGCCCATATCAAGATGAGTCTCAGATTGGACAACCCATTGGGAAAATCTTTCAGTACACTCAAAAACCGAGGCAGATTATTGCCACCGCAACCCACCAGAACAGTTACCATCGCTCTGAGAGCACCGATGGGCAATTTCTACCCTACGCAGAATCCTAAAGTCTGATGATCTTCTCATGTCGGCCCAGTTTTTGCATGTAACCAGGTCATCAATTTGTTTTTGAGGGCTTTGTTTGATTTGAACTGTCGGTTTTTCAACATTCCTGATCACAAAGTTTCCTCTTTCCATGACAAAGGTAGATAGTCTTATCAGCAATTACAGGCAAACAATCTTCGCCAACTCGTATGTTTTTACAATAGCGGGTTTACACTTGGTAGAGAGAGAGAGAGCAGATAGGACGTAACGATGCTTGGGAGCATCTGCTCAATGACACCGGCAGTACTGGCGTCAAGGCTGAAGCATCAGGGCTTATCTCCACTGTGTTAACAGATTTATCTACCAAAGGAGAACAACCTGTCTGGCAGGATATATCCTCTGTAACTATGGCAGCCTCGGCCCAGAACTCCATTTGTGTATCCACATTGGCCTCAATACCGACTGATCTCAAGAGTGGACAAGCCATTTGACAGATCTTAACAGGCTCGTCCGGCCGGACCTGTTGCACACAGTTATCTAAGGAATCAACCCAAGCACAAAACTCTGTGAAATTGGTACATAAATTAAGATCTCGGATATTTGTTTTCACATGAAGCCGCTGCTGGTGTTGTCCTGGAATTGTCCTAACCTTGTCAAAGACTCTTGTGAATGTTTGCTAGCAGAGTAAAGTCAAGACTTAACATGCCAGTCATGCTAGACACAGTCATGTTTAACAGGCATTTTGCACTTCAGGATTAGTATTATCGCAAACCCTGAAGTGAGCCCTTCTGTAATTTCTCTGAAATGAACTGAATGGTCTTGGGTCAAGGCATAGCCAAATTAATGTTTCCAAAAGTATGTCCCTTATGGGTCAATGACTTCTAGCATACGCCTACCTTTGGATCTTTGAATTCTGGTGAAATAAAGATTGAGAGATGTGGGCACCATTTCTACTGGATACAGTGCTCCCACAGGTCCCTCATTTTGTAAATCTCCTTCGAACACTGACTGGACCAGAAAGTTCTCAGATAGCCACTAGATGACACAATATGGCTCTTTCAACGCAGCTCCATTGTGCCCTTTTGCACCGGAAGGGATGTCTTCTCTATGTATATCATGGCGTTGTCAACATAATCTCAATCAGCTCCCTTTTTCCTGCGGTCAAAGCAGGAATTTTCGGATAGCCACTTTTCACAACATCCTTTCAGCATGCCTCCACCTAAATCTGGCTTAAGCCCGTCGGTTTCCGACCTGCATTTATCCAGTTTGGTGTCTGGGTGAAGATTGTGATACTGTGGAGAAGTATTGCTAGTTGTGCTATATCCAAGCATCCAAAGGTGGAAAAGTGTCACGCCGCCCGCCTGCCTTGGGGTCCCCTTACCTGAAGCGGCCAGCCCCATCCTGGAGGATGTACCCGCGCTTCTGTCTGGGAGGTCTGGGGTTGTCTTGGGTCTCGGGCGCTTCCGGGTTCTTGGGACGCGTTGATCTGCGCATGCGAGGGCGGCCGTGTCCCGCTCTCCGCACATGCGCGGTGCACAGGGCACTCGGTTTGGACGGACCTGCGGTCCAAGCCTCTCTTTGGGCATACCAACACCTGGGAGACAGCACAGCTTGCGTTCCAAGCCTCCCAGGTGTTGGTAGCCATATATAAGGAGTCCGGCCGCGTCTCAACGCGGTTTGATTTGGATCGTTGTTCCACGCTGGTTCCTTGCGTTCCACTTATCTGTTGCCTGTTTCCCGTTTTTCTTTGTTCCTGGTCCCTCTGTCTACCTCCTGTTGGTTGTGCTGTCCTGACCCTCATTCCTCCTTGTCCTTGGGAAGGGGCTCGCCTCCTTTTTGCCATCCTGTCCCAGGATCCCATTCCTGTTCTGGGGTGGTCCCCTGTGTTCTCCACTTAGTTGGTTTGGGTCTTCGGTTCCATCTTGCGGTCCCTTGCCTTCTTGCCTGCTCTGCCTCGATACCTTGCCTTGGGCCCCAACCACTATTACCATCTGATCTCCGGTCCTTCCACCATCCAGATCCAGTTGTCTTCAGTGGATTTTGAACAGTCTACACAGAGGCTCCCCCTATCGGTGCTTGCACTGTCCTGACGCCACGCAAATCAGGGGAGAGCGCACCCGTGGCGTTGGGAGCTGGTTCACCTGCAACCCGGTCCCCATTCGGGCGGGAGCTGGACTGGTTCCCGCGTCATCCACCACATCTCTACAGGACTCTTGACAGCCTGTCATCATCTTCAAGCCCCTCACTCGGACAAACAGGTACACAGCACCCTAGTGACGCTATCTTTAACAGATTGAGACGCCAGCCTTCTGACTCTTCGGACTCTGAGATGGAAGAGGACCCGAGTCTTCGTAATGAGATGCAAGCGCTTCGTGCTGAGATGACGGCACTCCGCCAGGAGAATGTAACATGACACCAAATGGTGACGCAGAACGTTGGAGCTATTCCTCAATCCGAAAACACCAAGGCTCACACCGCACCGATCAAGTTCGATGGCGATCCCAGACGTGTGGGTGAATTCTGCAACCATTGTCGGATACATTTCCTCTACCGATCAACTCATTTCAACAATGATAAGGCCAAGATCGGCTACATACTGGGCAACTTGTCTGGAAACGCTCTTGCTTGGGCTACGCCCCTGGTTGTTACTAACAGTCCAAGCCAATACCGATATAATCATGTTTCTGATGTTTGTTAATCTGCTTAGAATCACATGCTGTGCATAGGTCCGACATCCAGTGGTCACTGCGGAGTATTGCATTTTGTTTTTCGTAGTCGAAAAAGGGGACGTCGACAAGGCGTGTCTGTAACACTATACGCGGAGCTCCTAGAGAGACATTGCAAATACTTACTACGGACCTCGGTCCTTAATTATACTTATTATATTGTTAAAGATCCCTCCCCTCGACGATAGCTGTGAAGCTTTTCTCCGCCGAGCAAGTTTTCGACGGAGGGGAAGAGACGGAGGAGATCCTTCGGCGCTGCCGAACACGTGGCCTGGCCTCGCCGGCCAACATACAGTAGGGAGAGTGGGGGTTCGAACTTTTATCTTCTCTTTGAGAATGTCTTTCTTTCTCCCCTATCTTTCCCTTGGGGTTGTTATCACCAGTTATTATTGCCTCAGCTATGGAGAGGACACCTTTTAAGTTTTGCCCACGGTGTAGGGGCAAATACACTTGGAAGGACAAACACAAGCTATGTAATCGTTGCTTGCCCCTCGATCATAAGGAGGACAGCTGCGCGGCCTGTAAGCTCTTGAAACCAAGAACTCTTAAAGAACGAAAAGTTAAGAGGTGGGCGGACTACGCTATGTCGAAGTCAGTATCCTCACCCGCCGCCGCTGTTACAGAAAGTGACGAGGAGGGTGATAACTCGACGTCCGTTACGGAAGTCATTAACCCCCAGAAGGAGCGCTCGCGCTCCTCGACGTCCGTCCCCGGCCCCGACGGGCTCGGCTCACGCCCTGCTTATGGGGATGAACACCCCGGCGACAAGGACGCACATAGACCCCATAGGCCTAAGCACACAACCCACGGCTCTTCTTCGTCGAAGACGAAGGATCCATCAGCACCGAAGGGGACGCAGGGCACTCCGGCGTCTACCTCAGACCGTAAGGGTCTCAAGCCCCACCCGCAAACGCAGCCGTGACCAGCGATTGGGCTTTCATCAAACACGGGCGCTACCTCAAAATCATCCGACGTAACGCTCCATAGAGCGACCGTCGAGGAACAACGCGTAACGCAGGCAACGTCGACACCAGAGCCCTCTACTGACAAACTCGTTGTCGAGAGCCTGGCGAGAATTGTTTCCGAAGACAAACGTAAGCGGACGACGAAACAAACATCGAATACCGCACAAAAAGCTATGGAAACGCCGAAAAAGCGCAAGAGTAGCCAGGAACTGCCCCCTTCATCTAAGGGCACTTCTGAACTACCGGAGGGCTTTTCAGAGGGCGACGGAAACCTTTCTTCGACGTTGTGGGAGCGTTCCAAGCGTTTTGAAGGTGAAGACACTGATTTCCCCCCTCTAGACTATTCAGGGGTCCCCCATGAGATCCTTGAAAGACTCCATTCTTGTATGGAGAAAATGGAAAGGTTTTTGGGAAGCCAAAACCCACCCACACCCACACCCAAAAGACCAAGAGAATGGCCCCAGGATGACCCTAGGGTCAAGATTCCTAGGCTGTTTCCCCCTTCTACAGACGCATATGACCTCACTGAGGAGGAGCAATACCTCCAGGAAGATGAGTGTTTGGGTGGAGAGGAAGAACATGAGGAAGAGGGGTTTGAAGAAGATCCTTACACTAGTGCAGGAGCTTTTGAAGAAGATACAGCTACCTCGCAGCCCTGGCAATCCCCATCAGTACAGCCTTGGCAATCCCCATCAGTGCACTCAGACCCTGATGTCTTTCACCCTTCTCCTCCCAAGGATTCACCTATTGGAAACACCTCTCCCATAGATGACCAACCTTCACTTAATGCACTATTGCGCAAGGCAGCAGCGCATTTTGAAATAGACACAGGGGAGACTCTTCCTGACATAGACTTTGTAGAGAAAGTTATTAAAGAAAAAGCCCCTGTTAGTCAGTCTATTCCGCTCCTGGCTTCTATAAAGAGAAGAATAACTCCTTCCCTTTCCAATCCGGCCTTAGTCAGAGGGGTCAACCCTCGGATAGAAAAGCTCTTCAGCCCTTCGTCCTCTGACCCTTTGTACATCAGAGGACATTCTATTCCGGACTCCCTCGTAGTTACTAATACAAGAAAAAGAGCAGGGGTACCACTATCCACTAGTGAGGCACCACCTGACAAAGAGGGCAAGAAGCTCTATGCACTTGGGAAGAGAATCACGACCTCCGCCGCCTTCTCAACTAGGATTGCAAATAACAATTCCCTACTAGCTAGCTACGCAGATGCACAGTGGGGCATGCTGCGCAGCGAAGCAGAGGACGCACCAGAACCCCTGCGTTCACGCCTGTTAGCTATAATCTCAGAGGGAACTCTTGTAAACCAGGGCATCGTAAAGAACTCCTTAGATGCCGCAGAGACGGCTGGCCGTTCCCTGGTTCAGGGAATACTTCTCAAACGCCATGTCTGGCTGCGCAATTCGGGATTTAAGCCGGAAACCCAGGCTTCCCTGATAAATAAGCCCATAGAACAAACACATCTGTTTGGGAAAGCAGTTGATGAGGCCCTAGAACATGCGAAGAAAGAGTTTGATACCATCAAGACTCTTGACCAAATTTCTAGGCCCCCTAACAGACGCAGCTATGGCAATAGACGCTCCTTTCGTGGCCAACGCCAGCAGCAAAACCAACAGCAATTTTGCTCTGCTACCAACTAGCCCTCTAACCAGGGTAGCAACACCCAGTTCAGTCAAAGAGGCCAACGCTGTGGCAAAGGAAGAGGTCGCGGCTCCAGCCCCAAAGGTTCCACGCCCAATACCAACAAATGACCCGAAGATTCAGGTCCCCTACCATGCATCACCGGTCGGGGGCCGGCTAACATCGTTCCTTTCAGCATGGGAGGGAATATCGTCAGACCGCTGGGTATTATCCACCATAGCCCACGGATACTGCATCGAATTCAACGGTTCCCCGAAGTACAGACCCCCACGGAACCGACGCATGACACCGGAACACCTCACTATTCTTCTTCAAGAAGTAGAAGAGCTACTGAAAAAAGAAGCTATAGAGGCTGTCCCCCTATCTCAGGTAACAGAAGGTATTTATTTAGTGTACTTCCTTGTACCCAAAAAGGACTTAACCATGCGCCCTGTATTAGATCTGCGCCCAGCGAACAAGTTTGTCAAACCCCAAAAGTTTTGTATGGTGACCTTGCAGGAAGTAATCCCACTGTTATCACAGGGGGATTACATGACAACACTGGACATGAAAGATGCATACTTTAATATTTTAATGTTGCCAGCGCACAGAAAATACCTTAGGTTCAAGATAGAGAACAAACACTACCAGTTCAGAGTACTACCCTTCGGGATAGCATCTGCACCAAGGGTATTCACAAAAGTACTGGCAGTGGCAGCGGCCCACCTGCGCAGGTTATCCATCCCGGTATACCCTTACCTCGACGACTGGCTCATAACAGGGGATTCTTACGAAACATGCTTCTCCAATACCCAAAAGACCGTAGACCTTTTGTCCCAACTGGGCTTCTCCATCAACGAAAAGAAGTCCAGCTTAGACCCCAGCCAAATCAAACAATTCCTAGGGGCTCTAATTCGAACAAAGGACGTCCTCGTCTTCCCCTCCAACGAGAGGGTCCAAAACATGCTATGTCAGATCCCCCATTATGTGGCAGGTCGAGAGGTGACGGTACGCAAAGCAATGCGCTTGCTAGGGATGATGGCGTCATGTATTTATTTGGTACCTCACGCGCGCCTGCGCATGCGCCCAATGCAAGAATGGCTCTACAGCCAGTGGTGTCAGGCCAGCGGACAATGGGACGATCTAGTGGTGGTCTCGCAGGCCTTGGTTCTCTCGCTACGGTGGTGGACAAAAGAAAACCTGTTATTAGGGAAAACTTTTGCCACACCCGCAGTGGAAGCCACTCTAACCACAGACACATCCCTTACAGGATGGGGGGCTCACCTATCCCATCAGACTGCTCACCGAGTGTGGACTCCGAGCTTAGCATCCAAGCATATAAACCTGCTGGAACTACTAGCGGTGTTCAAAGCACTGAAAGCCTTTCAGGAACACTTACAAGGAAAGACAGTGATGGTCCTCACAGACAGCACCACAGCCATGTACTACCTCAACAAGCAAGGGGGCACTCACTCTCCAGGACTGTCCAAGCTGTCACAGAATATATGGAAGTGGGCTCTCAAACACAACATGTTCCTACTATCACAACATGTACCAGGGGAACTCAATCTGCTAGCAGACAAACTCAGCAGAGACTTCCCCCTGCCCGAAGAGTACGAATGGCAATTGCACGAAGACATCGTCTTAGACGTCTTCACGCAATGGGGATTCCCGGAAATAGACCTGTTCGCAACCCTGGAGAACTCACAATGCCAAAGTTACGCCTCCAGGTACCCCCAGAACCAGTCCAAGGGGAACGGTCTGTCGATTCAATGGTCAGGGAAATTTGTTTACGCCTTTCCCCCCGACTCCCCTTCTCAACAAAGTGGTGCACAAGATGCACCAGGAGCAGGTTACCATGATACTAGTGGCCCCAATGTGGGCCCGGCAGCCATGGTTCGCTCACTTGATGGAGATGTCCCTATCTCCCCCAGTGAAACTTCCCTGCCCGTACAACATGCTGTCACAGGACAAGGGCAGGACACTGCATCCATGCCCTCAGACCATGAACTTAGCAGCCTGGCTCCTGAGATCATAGAATTTGGACATTTACAACTCCCGCAGAGATGTATGGACATCCTCAGGGAAGCCAGAAAACCTAATACTCGCCACTGCTATTCTAGCAAGTGGAAAAGATTTGTCATCTGGTGTAGAGGTAAGAGCATCAACCCGGTTGACTGCTCTCCCACTAACATTGTTCTGTACTTGACCCATTTACTGGATTCAGGTCTAGTGTTCAATTCCATTAACGTCCACCTAGCGGCACTTTCTGCATACACCACTTCCCAACTTAAAGTGTCGTGGTGGAAGATACCAGTTATCAAGGCCTTCATGGAGGGGGTAAAGAGAATACACCCTCCGATAGCTAACCCAGCTCCCGGATGGGACTTAAATGTGGTACTTTCTAGACTCATGGGCCCTCCTTTCGAACCCATGCACAAGGCAACTCTTAAAGACCTCACTCTTAAGACTGCTTTCCTAATAGCTATCACCTCCATTAGGAGAGTAAGTGAACTACAGGCTCTTTCTGTACTAGACCCCTTCGTAACAGTTCACAAGGATAAGGTGGTTCTACGCACACACCCAAGGTTTGCACCAAAATTCATCTCGAAATTTCATGTAAACCAGTCAATAGAACTACCAACGTTCTTTCAAAACCCTTCCAGCTTGGGAGAAAAAAGTCTGCATACACTAGATGTACGCAGAGCTGTCATGTTCTACATGGAAAGAACCAGACCACTGAGAAAGACTAATCAGTTCTTTGTCTCTGTGGCAGCAGGAAGAGAAGGAGATGCAGTTTCAAAGTCCACTATATCTAGATGGATTGTGCAATGCATCACTCTCTGTTACACTCTTGCTAAGAGAGAACTACCCTTCAAGCCAAGAGCACATTCCACTCGAGGCACTGGGGCTTCCATAGCGTTCATTGCAAATGTTCCCCTTGAGTCCATCTGCAAAGCGGCTACCTGGAGTTCTGTGCACACCTTTACAAAACACTACTGTCTAGATGCACATTCTAGATCTGACTCCCAGGTGGGACAGGCAGTATTAAGACATCTTTTCTCTACTGTTCCTTCTCATAACCCACCGCCAACTCCGGGTACTGCTCGCTAGTCTATGCACAGCATGTGATTCTAAGCAGATTAACAAACATCAGAAGACAATGCATTACTTACCGTAAAAGCATTTCTGATGGTTGTATCTGCTTAGATTCACATGCGCCCACCCTTCCTCCCCGCTCAGATGGAAGGAACATAGACATCCTTTTCTATAATTCTCTCTTTTCTGTACTCACTCACGTCTAGAAGGCTCCCTCAGGGCAGAAAAATACAAACAGAGGGACCTCGACGCGTGAGGGATTGTGGGTACAACGCACGTCACTATAGGGATAGTGTTACAGACACGCCTTGTCGACGTCCCCTTTTTCGACTATGAAAAACAAAATGCAATACTCTGCAGTGACCACTGGATGTCGGACCTATGCACAGCATGTGAATCTAAGCAGATACAACCATCAGAAATGCTTTTACGGTAAGTAATGCATTGTCATATCGGTCGTTTCCGTCAACTGGCAACCGATTCCCAATGGCCAGAGATAACACAGAAGACCCTGTTTCGCCGGGGATTAAGAGAGGAATACAAGGACGAGTTGTTACACATTCCTGAACCTGAAAACCTTCAGAAACTCATTGAACAAGTATTGAGGATAGACCAGAGAGAAGAGGTGAGAGACGTCGGTTTGAGAAGGTGTACCCGAGGCCGCCGATTCTACCAGCTGGTGTGCCAGCACCTTCAGATTCTACTCCAGAGCCTATACAATTGGGTGCAGTAAGGGGCCCGTTATCCAAAGAAGAAAAGAAGCGCAGGAGAAGTCTGCGTCTGTGTTTATACTGTGGAGCTGCTGGTCACTATCTGGGTACTTGCCCTTTGCGCCCTATCAAGAAAGGGGGAAACTAGGAGACCTGTTGTTTACTGGAAAGGCTACGACATGTCCTTTCTTGCTTCCAGACCTTTCCTGTTCCAATCCTGTGCTTCCACCCGTGCAGCCAGCTGTCTTGATGATCTTGAAGATCAATTTGAAGTGGCTTAATAAGACAGTCGAGATCCAGGGATTATTGGATTGTGGGGCTTCCGAAAATTATATCAATGAGGAATTCGCCACCAACAACGGCATACCATTGCTTGCCAGAAAAACTGCAATACCTGTGGAGGTTTTTGATGGTACTCCTTTGGCTTCGGGCCCCATACGATTGCATACGGTCGATATGCTGTTACGAATCAAGGGACATGAGGAAAGAATTGCTCTAGATGTTATCAAGTCACCTTCATATCAAGTGGTGTTAGGACTACTTTGGCTTCTGCGACACAATCCCACGATCAATTGGGAGTCACGCACTCCTGTGTTTACATCCGCTCTTTGCCTTCAAGAATGTTGCAGTTCCGATATATCCTTGGAGTCGCCAACCTCAACGCCTCTTACTTCTGGTAGGGACTCGTCTGGTCTGTGTTCTTTGTCTCAGATTCCACACGTGTATGCTGACCTGAGGACAGTGTTTTCTGAGCCCGGAGACATACCCCTTCCACCTCACAGATCTTTCGATTGTTCCATTGATCTGATCCCGGATGCAGTGATTCCTCATGGGAAGGTATATGCCTTGACTCAGTCCGAAAGACAGGTACTCCTGGACTACCTTGACAATTGTGTCAAGAAAGGATACATCGTACCTTCCAAATAGTTTCCCACTGTTTTTTGTGAAGAAGAAGGAAGGCACCTTACGGCCATGTATCGATTATTGCCAACTGAACGATATAACCCTCAAGGACAGGTACCCATTACCTTTGATTCGGAACATCATGGAGTCCTTACGATCAGCCAAAGTCTTCACCAAATTAGACCTACGCGGAGCCTACCATTTGGTCAGAATTAAAGAGGGCGATGAGTGGAAGACGCCCTTTAAGACTCCGTTCGGGCATAACGAATACAGGGTAATGCCCTTCGGGTTGTGTAATGCCCCGGCCGTCTTCCAACGGTTTATGGACTACATCTTCAGCGACTTGATCGGCATCTCGGTCTGGTTATATCCGGATGATATCCTGGTCTTTTCCGACAATCTGGAGGAACATGTCTCCCATGTCCGAGAAGTACTTCAACGTCTGTTACAAAATCAGTTGTTTGCCAAGGCTGAAAAATGTTTGTTCCATCGAAATGATATGGAGTTCCTGGGATACGTGATCAGCAATGCTGGGATACACATGGATTCCGGTAAAGTACAGGCAATTCGAAATTGGAAACAACCTCACGACTTGAAGTCTCTTCAGTGGTTCTTGGGATTCGCCAATTTTTATCAGCGCTTCATTCCACATTTTTCACGTGTCACAGCTCCATTGATGCGTTTGACCAGTGTCAAGATACCATTCCTTTGGGATCTGGAGGCGTCAGCTGCCTTTGACTGTTTGAAGACGGCGTTCAGTACAGCTCCCGTTCTTCGTCATCCCAACAATGAGATGCCCTACATTGTTGAGGCTGATGCTTCTAACTTCGCATTGCCATAATTCATAATTCATTGCCAGAAGCATCCTACTTCTGGCAATGAACACCCTGTGGCCTATTTCTCACGAAAACTTACTCCTAGTGAACATAACTACGCAGTCATAGAAAGGGAGCTTCTGGCCATCAAGACAGCATTTGAGGAGTGGAGGCATAATTTGCTTGGTGGTCGTTTTCCTATAGAAGTCCGTACAGATCATCGCAACTTGCAGTTTTTGTGATCTTTGCAGTGTCGTACCGCCCGTCAAGCCCGATGGGCTTTTTTCTTTTCTCACTACGATTTCAGCATTACTTGCATTCCCAGCGCTCAGAACCTGAAGGCTGATGCTTTATCTCGCACTCTGGATAAAGAAGAGGAATATACCGGTTTGAACACCCCATTGATTTCCCCCAAGCATTTTCTTCTGACGATTTCTCCTCACCTGCAGAGAAACCCTGGTTGACCCAGATCGAGCTAACCTTCTGAAACGACCACAAGTCACAGAACGCAATGGTTTCCTGTTTCTTTTGAATCGATTGTACTTACCAACAAGTTCCCTTCGTTTGGACATACTTCATGGGTTCCATGATTCGCAAGTAGGTGGCCATCGTGGCATCAAGGCTACCCAGGAACTGGTTTCTAGACCATTCTGGTGGCCCGGTTGGGCCAAGGAGGTTAAACAGTAGGTGGAGAGTTGTCCTATCTGCGCTCAGACCAAAACGCCCAGGAGAAAGCCTTTGGTTCTGCTTCGACCTACCGAAACACCGCCCTACCCATGGCATACCATCGCCACAGACTTTATTGTCGAGCTTCCGCCTTCTGAGGGTTACACTTGCATTATGGTTGTAGTGGACTGTTTCACGAAGTATGCACACTTTATTCCTTTTCTTAAAATTCCTACCTCCTCCCAGATGGCTTTGGCGTTTTTACACAACATCTACCGGTTACATGGATTGCCAGAGAAGATCATCTCTGATCGTGGATCACAGTTTCTCTCTTCATTTTGCCATCAGTTGTGCAATCATCTTGGTATCCGCAGAGCTTTGAGTTCTGGTTATCACCCACACACTAACGGTCAGAGAGAGAACTAATCAAACCCTGGAACAGTACCTATGTTGCTATGCCAATGCCAATCAATCCAACTGGATGAAGTATCTGGATCTGGCTGAAATGTCTTATAACAACGCAACTCATGCCGCCACCGGTGTCAGCCTTTTTTTTGCTCGGCCGGACAACATCCCAAGCTGGTTCCTTTTTGTCCTGTACTGCCCAGCGCTGTTCCATCTGCAGATCAGTTGGTCTTCAACATCCAGAAGCAACACGACTTGGCCCGGAGTACCCTGGCGGAGGCACGAGAGCGCATGAAAAGGCAAGCAGATAAGGGTCGGACCGCAGAACCTGATTTCCAAGTGGGTGATTTGGTTTGGTTATCATCCAAGAACCTGCCAGTACGCAATTTGCCCACTAAGTTAGCACCCCGATTCTATGGGCCTTTCAGGGTTTCCAAACGCTTGTCCTCAGTGGCTTTTCGGCTAGTGTTGCCCCAATCCTGGCAAGTGCATCCTGTGTTTCATGTCTCCCTTTTGAAACCCTTTGTGAAGGATGTCTTTGGGCGCTCCAGTCCACGTCCATCCTCTGTACAGGTGCGGGGGGTCCCTGAGTTTGAAGTACAGGAGATATGTGACTGTAACGCTCACCTGGTTCCCACGGAGGCGCGGCGTCGAAGGCGCAGAACTCTGAAGATGGACAGGAAGGGCCCCTCTATTCTGGCTTCCCTGGCTCGTTGGATACCCTTCTGTGCGTGAAAAGGGAGTATTACCAACTGTGGAACAATGCTCAAGCCTCCCACTCCCTTCCAACCCTCCACGATACCTCCTCCACGATTCCCCGTGAAGCCTCACCTTAGGGTTTGGAAGGATGAGCTCTCCATCCTGCTTCTGATGCAGGGGCGCGTTGAAACCCAGTTACTTCACTGGATTGAGGATTGATGGGAGTTCAGGTAAGCTTGACTGTTCAGGTAAGGCGCTGTAAAAGTTCTGTTCAAAAGTTCAAGCTTAATAATAATGTTCGTTGTCTAATTGCAGCAAGCGCTAATGCTTATGTCCTTTTCCCCTTAGGGGCCGGGGTTCGGAGTGCCGGAGATATGGCGCCGACCCGAAGTGAAACAGTTCTGGATGAGCGCTCAGGTAATGTCTTTGCATTCGCTCATTCAATGTCTTTGGCCCTCATTACGACCCTGGCGGGAAGTGACTGACCGGACCGCCACAGCGTAAATAGCGTTTCCGCCATTGCACGAAGGAGCAAAGTGCGGCCCATTCCGACCCATCGGGCACGAGCACCACGGCATGGCGGAAGTGCAAAGTCCGCGATGGCGGAAATGACCCCAAAACGGCCCACACCGCCGCCGTACGGCGCCCTAGGTGCAATACCGCCACCCATCACAGCGGACACCGCAGTGTGCGCCTACCGGAAAGTACGGTGACCGTAAATATACGGAAACGGAAGTAAAAACATGGGCCCGGAACGGGAAACATCCCGCCGTACACCTATAAAACCACTAAAACCACACAACCACTAAAAACACTACCCTGAGACACACCCCAACCCGTCATCCACCCATAGTGAAACCAAGAAAAATGGGAAAAGTAGCGAAGAAAGCGTGCGACCGCAAGCGGCAGGTCCACTTCTCCCGTGAGGAACTCACCGTGCTAACAGAGACCCTCCAGGAGAATGCTGCCGTCGTCTTCTGCACACAAATGACCAGGACGGCACTTGCAAACAAGAAGGCCATATGGGCTCTGGTGGCACAGCGGGTAAGTGCGGTGGGGACTGCACCCCGCACCCCACAGCAATGCCGAAAGCGATGGGACGACCTGCGGATACGCGTCCGCAGCATACTCTCTGCCAGCCGCAACATTGCCACAGCCACCGGGGGAGGTCCTGAATCACCCATCAAGTTGACCCCCTGGGAAGAAATCTGTGCCTCCACCATCGGAATGGAGAGCATAGAGGGAGTCGGAGGGATGGAGAAAGGAGTGCAGACATCCGAAGATTCAGGTAGGTGGGCCAGATAAAACAATGCCAAATCCACAAAGTCCATCCATGTGAAGTACCATGTGTCCACATAGTGCAACAGAAACACATGTCCAGGAGAACGTCCACACACATCGGCCTGATAGCGCACATTAAAACCCACAATAAATACATAAATAATTAAAAACCCCTAAAACACGCACTACACGTGCAGCAGGCACACCCTAACTGCAGGCTGCCAAACAACTGCACCCTCACTCCACACACAAATGAAAGCACCTCCAAGGCCCCGACCCAATTCACCCTCAGGTACCACCCCAATGCATGTGATACAATGCCATTCCAATTCCCACAGACCCATCAATAACCCTCGCCCTCCTTTACTCCACCACAGGGTCCGATCCAAACGACGAGCTTCAGGACACCCCTACCAGCACACCTGCAAAGAGGGCCAAGACCAACGGCCAAAGACCCTCCACCTCAGCTGCACGCATCAAGACACGGCAGCAGCACAAATCAGGTGGCAGCACAGAGGAGGGAACATCAACAGGCACCCCAGCAGCCAGCATGCCCACAACACCACCACCACAGGTCCCCCCAACGGATGCCACAGAAGGCACTGCCTCTGGTGGCAGCAGCACCATAGGTGACACCCCATTGATGTCAGCATGCTCCGACACAGAAGACGGGGATGTCGAAGTCAGATCCATCCATGACCTGTCCCAATCCCTCTGTCTGTCCCATCCCGTACAACATGAGGATACCACGCAGGGGCACCCACAAGACGACGACTGGCCATCCCCCACAAGCCCTGTGGCAAGGCAACATGAGGTCAACAGCCCCTCTGTGACACCCCCGCAAATGGCCATGGCCCAGCAGAGGCAACAGTCCCTCGACCAGTTAATCGTGCAACAGCAGCAACTGGCCACGCTCCTCAAGGACCATGCCGATGAATGTGGGGGCACTAAGGCAGACATAGAAACATCAACTGAGACACTCAGGGCAGAAATGGAGAGAGGTACAGAGACACTAAGGGCACAAATGGAGAGAAGCACCGAGAGCCTGGTAGTCCAAATGGAGAGAAGCACCGAGAGCCTGAGGGGGGAACTGCATGCGACGTCCAAGGACGTATGTGCCGAACTTGCCGCAGTGCGCCGTGTGCTCACTGAGCTCTCGCAAACCCTTAGGGACATGCATGGACGTGAGCAGGCAGAGACATCATCCGTTGCAAGTTCCGTCCAGGGCAGCCCCCAACGTAGATCTGGGAGGAACCTGCGCTCCACAGGCAGGGGTGCCCCTGATACCCGCAGAGGGGGCTTGCAATAGCGACTGCCCACTGACAATGAGCATCTGTGGACACTGGTGTTCGGGGGGGAGGTAGGAGGGTGGAGGGGGTGTGTTGGGCTCACTTGGGTGGCGGGTCGATAGGGTGTACAACATGATATCACATATGCCATAAACAGTGCACGATCAACCAATGAGATGTGTGGACATTGATCTTTGTGTACTAGGCCATCATAGGCGTACAGTCCATATTGTGCATGTCCCAGACACACACGCACGAGTCCCGTGTCCATGTATCAGCCACCAGGCGTGAGTGCTAGAAGCATACATCAATGAGATGCTGACGAATGTCACGGCCCTCCGGTGCCTCGCAGACTCCTTGAGGTGCTGCCACATCCCCACCCTCATCATGACCATCATCAGGTGCTTGCAGTTCTGCGTCAGGGGGCATGGGCACATTTCTACGTACGCACATGTTGTGGAGCATGACACATGCCATCACCATCTTTGCAACCTTCACATGGCGGTACAGGAGTGCCCCGCCAGACCTGCTGAGGCAGCGGAAACGACCCTTCAGTAGGCCGAATGCCTGTTCAATGACTACACGGGTACGTGAGTGGGCATGGTTGTAGTCCTCCTCATGCTGGTCCCGTGGGTTCCGGACTGGTGTGAGGAGCCATCTCTTCAGTGGATATCCAGCATCACCTGTATGTGGACGATAAACGTATGATGTGGAATGCCATTGCTACGTACGCACACCCCCCCCCCCTTCCTGCCAGGTCATTGCCGAATCACATACCCCACATTATCATGCATGTAATGAGACTCACCGAGCAGCCAGGATCTGTTCCCTGCGTGTCGCTCCATGTAGCGTGGTATTGTAGAGTTCCTCAAGACCATAGAATCATGGGTTGATCCAGGGAATCTGGCACAACAATGTGTAATGATCCTGTTGGAGTCACACACCATTTGTACATTCAGAGAATGAAATTGTTTTCGGTTGCGGTACTGGGCCTCCATGGCATGTGGGACGACCAATTCCACATGGGTGCAGTCGATGGCACCAATGCAACCCGGTATGCCGGCACGTGCATGGAATCCCACTTTTGTGTTGGTAATTTCCTGCTCCGAGCGTGGTAGAGAGATGTAGTCGTCTGCGTGCTGCAGGAGGGCATCGAGCACTTGCAATAGTGTCCGTGAGAACAGTGGCTGAGAAATGCCATGCAACTGTCCGACTGTGTGCTGGTAGGTGCCTGTGGCCAGGAAGTGGAGTACAGACACCACCTTCAGTAGGGGTGGGATGGCGGTTGGGCTATCTATCATGCTGACAAGGTCAGCCTGTGTCATGTCCACAATGGCGGCTATGGTGTCCCGGTCCAGACGGTAGAGGGTGTGGATCTGCTCATCAGTGAGGTTGAACGGATGTGCTCGGAGGCGTGGGATTGCGGGCTGCCTGCGTGGTGGTAGTGGCTGTGCTGGCGGCCCTTGCTGGCCCTGCCTTGCCCTCCTCCTCCTCCTGCGTCTCCTCCGTGCGGCCGGTTGTAGTTGGTGTTCGTCTTCTTCTTGGAGTTGGAGTACTTGCAGTGCTATCATGTCCCCCAGGGCCAACATCGCGAGTCCTGCCGGTAGCATTTCGGTGTGGTTGTGGGAGGAGACTGGCTGTGCAATTTATGTGTTTTCAGGCTGTATGGCCTCCACCTGTGGTGATTCATTCCACCTGTGCAAACTGCTCTCCCCTTTGGCCGAGCACGTCCCGCACACAACGCTGCAATTCGGGGAATGGCATCTTGCTATTGCAATCATGTATTTGTACCCGATGGCCGTGTAACATTGGTTGATATGTTCATTCTGCTGTGGTCCCATTGTTTCACATACTATCTGTGCAGTCGCGAACAGACTTGTGAAGGGTCAGTGGAACGTAGTACTCGAGTAACGGTGGACCCTCATGCATCACTGTACCGAGTTGCAACGACGGGCGGGGCGTCCCATTTGTGGGTGAAGGCAGTTGCCATTTTCACACACAGCCGCACTCGATGGATTAATTAGTGATTTCAAACGGCCACAGATGCCTCTTCGACGTGATGTTGCAAATGAGGAATTCGAAGGGCGGCGCTTTCGGTTTTCAGCTAGCGGCGAGGAAATGCCCACAGGTCTGACTGCAAATATAACGTACTATTGTTCAATGTCCTTGGGACAGGGGCCATGGCGAGGATGCAATGATTGATATGAATGGTTTGGGATGCGCAATAGCGACGTGGGCGATGAGGCCGGACGTTCCCAAATACATGTTACTTCACTACACTGGAATTACGGGCTGGGGCACTGTGGATTTTGCAGGCTGCATAACGCACAGACTCAATGGATATTTCTAATGTTATGTGAGTAAATATTCAGGCGTTTTAATCCCGGGATGAGGGAATGATGAATGGATGCATGGGCAGGTGATTTTATACAGAGTTTGCCATGTACAGGGCTTCTTGGAATCTATCCGCCTCCCCTACGCTATGTGATGCAGGGCTGCCATAGTGGGACCATCGTCTATCTGGCCTTGTTGAGCCCTCCCTGTCTCGACGCGCCCTCAGACACTTGTGTCCATGCACGTTACCAATCCCATCTGATGGATTCTGTTTTGACAGACGCATGCACAGGTACACTCGTTTGTGATGGTGTTTACACCTCGATATAGATAGTTATGAGTCGCAAGTGGTTTTTGGGTGGTGATGAACCTTTGGAGTGGGCTAGCATGCATATGGCTGTGGATTTAGTGTGATCATTGAAGTGAGTTGTTCGAATGTAGTTCTGATGGCCATTCTGTTCTTTTTCTTTTCTTTTGGTTGACAGGTATCTCCTCCCCTTTTGCCACTGCCATCTGTATGCCACTCCTGCAGATGGCTTTTACTCCCGACACCTGCTGCTTCGTGTTAATCAGTGGAGCAGCATTACGATCTTATGGGACGATCGCCAATGGGCCACATGCCCTTACGCAGTACTGGTGGCTCGGAGCAACATTTCAGCCTTTCAGCTGGACTAGTGCCTCCCCATTGGGACGGCCCTGCGGTTCTGTGCGCTTCCATGTTGCCTTTTCGTACGTGAATGTGGCTCTGTGTACCATGATGGAACAGGGCGTCACACAAGTAGTGGCTGGTCATTTCTTGCGGATGCAGCCCACAATGGTGAAATGTGTTTTGGAGTTCATGGCCTGATGGCTGTATGGGCTTGGTGATTTTGTTGTGCATTAAATTTCTATTCTGATTTGGCCCGTGTAGCGTTCTTCTTTGCAAGTGATGTGGCATATTCCTATTTGGGGAGCGATGTATTGTGAGGAGATCTGCATTGGGTTCCAGCTTCGGAGTTTAGTTGCGTGGTACTGTACTGGGCGCGTTTGCCTACGAAGCCCGTGAGGTCAGGGATGGGGGCTGCCAATATGACTGTTTGAATGTTGTCATGCTCAGGGGCGGGGGATTGGGTTTTGTGTAACAGATGCCGGTCAGCCAGGTGGACTGGTGGAATGATGTGATTTTCGGAATATTGCTGGTCACAGGTGCCTGTGTTTGCGTGCGTTTCTTGGTGGGGGACTGTGGTCATGTCCATTGGGATGGCTTCTGTATTCGTGCCATCTGTGCCCTGCAGCTCCCATTGGCCCCTCTTGTGTTTCATTTGTTCGTTGGCATGCATGGGTGACTTGTACATTTCAATGGTTGCATTGTGACTTCATTGCACCTACGGGGAGTTGTACTTTGTGGGCAGGGAGCGGTGTACAGGCACTCAGTGGGGCCGTTTACGGTTGATTCGCGATGCCGTACTTCTCACCATGGCGGAATGGTACATTCCGCCATGCTTGATGGCGTTAGGTACATGTCCGCTAGGGTCGGAATTAGCGTACCCTTGCGCCATGGTGGTGTTTACGGTTTGGCATGGCGCGCGCGCGCGTGCTTGGTGCAGTTAGCGTTGGCGTTCACTACGGTGTCGCTAATGGCTTCGTACTTTGCGGTGACGGGTCATAGTCGCACCGAGCGCTATTCGATGGCGGTATTGCATTTCCGCCATCGTTTTCCGAATTCCGCCAGGGTCGTAATGAGGGCCTTTGTCTTTTTTCCCCATAGGGACCGGGGTCCGGAGATGCCAGGAAGCGGCAGGACCCGAAATGCAGTGGGAATAATCCAACAGGTAAGACTTAAAAGGAAACTGAGCTTTCCTTATTCCTTTTCTCCCTCTCACCTTTGTTCTTGTCTTTTTTCCTCTAGGCGCCGGGGCGTAGCTGAATCCGGAAGATCGCTGCTGAAGATGGAAGCGCCTTGCAAAGGTGAGTAAAATGCAGCGCTGCAGCGATCGAAACGAAATGCCTTTAAAATGATGTCTTCCTTTTCAGGGCCGTTGGAGAAATGACTCCGGGATGCAGATTTAGCAGGTAAGGGCTTTTCTTCTCCTATTCTCTTCCTTTCTCCCCTTGCAGGTGTTCCAGGGTGCTGGCAGGCGTGGCTGAAGTCAGGATGCAGGAGCTGACACGGTGAGCGTCCAGCTGCTAGGTGCAGAACATCGCGAAGCATGTGTGGCTGTTCGGGTGGGGTTTAAATAGCCTTGGAAGAAGTTCCTGGTATGTATCCTTCCACCAATCAGGTATGTATCCTTCCCCGACCACACCCGGGTGGTGAAGTAGTCCTACAAGTTAAGTAGTCCCATTCAGGCCTCAAGAGGGCCTGGATGAAGCAGCAAGGTCTGCATCAGGTAAGTGTGCACCCAAGCACTTAAACACATATCCTCTTCTATGAGCCTGGGGCCTAAGGCGCCAGGACTGGGGTCCGCTATGAGCCTGGCGCCTAAGGCGCCAGGACTGAGTCCAAAGGGCCCCGACTTGGGCCAGCTGAGACTTCCCTGGGGAAAATGATGTCTGCCTCTGGGGTTGCTGGGCCCGGCCTGGCTCCTTAGAGGTAGGCATCATGACAGTACCCCCCCTCAAGGCCCCTCCCAAGGTCTTTTCCTCCGGGGGTTTTGGTTTGTGCGGGAATCTTCGATGGAATCTTTGAATTAATCGTGGTGTGTGAACATAGTTACTGGGTTCCCAAGATCTTTCCTGAGGTCCATATCCTTTCCAATCAACAAGATAGAAGAGTTTCGACTTAACTATCTTGGAATCTAAAATGTCTTTCACTTCGAATTCTAATTCTCCATCAATTTGGACAGGGCCTGGGGGCTCAGACAGTCTGGTTCCAGGTTGTACTGGTTTTAGAAGAGATGCGTGAAAAACGGGATGAATCCGCATGTTGGATGGTAAATCGAGTTTAAAGGCCACTGGGTTGATAATAGCTTTGATGGGGTAAGGCCCAATGAATCTGGGATTAAAAGTTCGCTGACCCTTGAGGGGTAGATGTTTAGTTGCTAGCCATACCTGATCTCCTACTTGGTAAGGAGGAGTTTTACTTCGGTGCAAATCAGCGTTTTCTTTATACTTTTTCTTGGCTTGCTGTAAGTGGGTTGTAGCTTCTTTGAAGGCTTGGGTTATTGTGGAATGTAGGTGATTTACTGCAGGCATCTCCAGGGTCAGAGGTGGATCTAGGTCAGAGGTCCGAGGATGGTGACCATACAGGGTATAAAAAGGAGTCTGTCCGGTTCCAGAATGCACTGAATTGTTGTAGGCATATTGTGCAATCCAAAGGATGTCCTTCCAATTCAACTCGGATTGGTGTAACATGCACCGCAGATATTGCTCGAGAGTCTGATTGGTTCTCTCGGTTTGTCCGTCGGTCTGGGGGTGGTGGCTGGTGGATAACCGCACGTCTATTTGTGCTAGTTGGCAACATTTCTTCCAAAAGTGGGAGATAAATTGACTTCCACGGTCTGAGACTAATATGGAAGGGAAACCATGTAACCGCACTATATTTTCCATAAATTCCTTGACCAAGGTGGAAGCTGACGGCAATCCTTTTAAAGGGATAAAATGGGCCATTTTGGAGAATAGATCCACTATTACGAGAATCGTGTTGTAACCACCACAAGGAGGCAGGTCAGTTATAAAGTCCATTGACAAGGTGTGCCAAGGTAGTGGTGGAATGTCCAAAGGTTGAAGTAGGCCGGCTGGCCTTTTCTTTTGACTCTTATTTTGGGCACAGATTCCGCAAGACAACACAAATGACTTTATGTTTTTTCTCCAAGAAGGCCACCAGAAGTGGCGTTTGATCTTTTCTTCTGTTTTCGCGATACCGGGGTGTCCTTCCATTAATGATTCATGATGACGGGTAATGACAAGTTCCTGCAATTCTTTACTTGGCAGAAATAACCGCTCTTGGAAGTAGGGTAAATCATCCTTAACGGTGTAGTGAGGACCCTTTTGACTCCATTCCAGTAAGGCAGAAGAGTCAAAAAGCTGTTTTACTTGAGCTTGGATGTCCTCAATGGTTTGCAATGAAGTCAAGCCCAGAATTCTTTGTTCCGGTATGATTGGCACAGGTTCTAAACTCGAATTGGGTTCTTCCATGCCTATCCGGGATAAGGCATCTGCCTTACCATTCTTGCAGCCAGGGCGATAGGTAATTACAAAATCAAATTCCGCAAAGAATAAAGCCCATCGGAGTTGTCGCGAAGATTGAGCTTTGGCCGTCTTTAAATACTGCAAATTTCTGTGGTCCGTAATTACGGTGATGGTGTGTCTTGCACCGAGAAGATAGTGACGCCAAGCCTTGAAAGCTGATTTAATAGCCAGTAGTTCTTTGTCGGTAATTGCGTAATTGAGTTCAGGTGGAGAGAATTTTCTGGACCAAAAGGCTACAGGGTGTAGTTGGTTAGTTTCTGGGTCTCTTTGCGACAGGACAGCTCCCATGGCCGAACTGGATGCATCGGTTTCCACGATGTAAGGGAGATCTGGGCGCGGGTGCTTCAATACAGGTGCAGAGGTGAATTTGGTTTTCAGGTCCTGAAAGGCTTGTTCAGCCTCAAGAGTCCATTCAAAGTGTTTGTTTTTCTTTAGGAGAGCTGTGATGGGTTGAACAGTTCGAGAAAATTCCGGGATGAACCTTCGATAGAAATTGGCAAAGCCAAGCATGCTTTGCACTCCCTTCACAGAGCTAGGAGATGGCCATTTGAGAATGGCGTCCACTTTCCGCGAGTCCATTCGGATTCCTTGAGGTGTCAGGATGAATCCGAGAAACTCCACTTCTGTGGTATGAAAAACGCATTTTTCGAGCTTGGCAAATAATTTGTGCTGGCGCAATTTCTCAAGAACTGCCCTAACATGGTTTCTCTGATCAGATTCTGAGGAGGAATACACCAGGATGTCGTCAATATAAACGATGACACAAACATCAATAAGTTCCCGAAGAACATCATTCATGAAGTACTGAAAGGCGGCAGGTGCGTTGCACAAACCGAAGGGCATTACTTGATATTCGAAGAGCCCAAATTTGGTGCGGAATGCAGTCTTCCACTCGTCGCCCTCTTTTATAGGTACCAGGTGGTAAGCTCCTCGGAGATCTAGCTTGGTGTACACACGAGCATCTTTTACTTGGTCGATAAGCTCAGGTATCAGGGGCAAAGGGTAACGATTCTTAATCGTTATCTGATTTAGGGCGCGGTAGTCAATACAGGCCCTATGGTCTCCTTCCTTTTTAGGTACGAAGAACAAAGCGGAAGAGACTGGTGACTTTGATGGGCGAATGAAACCATTGGCCAGGTATTGATCCAAATACTGGCGCAAATGCAGGTTCTCAGGTTCAGTAAGAGCATAAATCCTACTACAAGGTAGTTGTGCATTGGGTACCAAGTCAATTTGGCAATCGTAAGATCGATGGGGAGGTAAGGTGTTAGCCTGCTCTTTCTGAAAAACGTCTTGGAATTCTTGGTATTCAGATGGTAGCTGTACAGGGGTGGAAGTTACAGAGGCTAGACCCATAGCTGGATTCCTTGGGTAACAGGTTGGTTCACAATCAGGAAAAGTTATCTTCTTTGCTCGCCAGTCTATTCTCGGATTATGTGTTTCTAACCAAGGGATTCCAAGAAGTACTTGAAATTGTGGGGCCTTGATCACATCAAACACGATTGCTTCCCGATGTCCGTCCTGACCCACCAGAGTGATTTCAACTGTGGAATGCGTTACAGGCCCTGAGGCTATTAAAGGTGGCGATATAGGACAAAAGATCCTGATTACCTTGTCGTAAGGATAGCAGTTCGTTGTCAAGGGCTTGTCCCTGCGAGTGTCGAGCGAACAATCTTTCCATGCTGGCCTGGAAGCCCTGGAAATCCCGGAGAATGGGATCATCCTGATTTACCAATGGAATAGACCAATCGGCAGCACAGCCACTGAGGTAAGATAGTACAAAGGCTACTTTGGTCTGGTCGTTGGGGGAAGGCCCCGGGCCTGCATAAAAAGTGTAAACGGCATTGGTTCATAAAAACGGCATATTTCTTGGGATCCCCCGCAAAACGTTCCGGCGGGGCCAAAGGCATGTGTCCAGGTAGATTGATTTGTACCGGGTTATTCGAACCCATTGTTGTAGAAATATCTCCGGAAACAGGTAAAGGAGTGTGCTCTGCCTGGCCCTGCAATAACCTTTTGGCCAGATCATCAGTTCTTTCCTTGGATAGGATTAGTTCCCTTCTGAGAGCATTAGTCTCCTGGCGGGCTGAGTGCACTTCTGCCCGTAATTCCCCTAAAAGATGGGCCAGCTGATCTGTCTCGGAAGTCTCCATAGCGCCCAGATGGGAAATTGTGGTAAGGCTTCGCGTTCTGTAACGCTCACCTGGTTCCCACGGAGGCGCGGCGTCGAAGGCGCAGAACTCTGAAGATGGACAGGAAGGGCCCCTCTATTCTGGCTTCCCTGGCTCGTTGGATACCCTCCTGTGCGTGAAAAGGGAGTATTACCAACTGTGGAACAATGCTCAAGCCTCCCACTCCCTTCCAACCCTCCACGATACCTCCTCCACGATTCCCCGTGAAGCCTCACCTTAGGGTTTGGAAGGATGAGCTCTCCATCCTGCTTCTGATGCAGGGGCGCGTTGAAACCCAGTTACTTCACTGGATTGAGGATTGATGGGAGTTCAGGTAAGCTTGACTGTTCAGGTAAGGCGCTGTAAAAGTTCTGTTCAAAAGTTCAAGCTTAATAATAATGTTCGTTGTCTAATTGCAGCAAGCGCTAATGCTTATGTCCTTTTCCCCTTAGGGGCCGGGGTTCGGAGTGCCGGAGATATGGCGCCGACCCGAAGTGAAACAGTTCTGGATGAGCGCTCAGGTAATGTCTTTGCATTCGCTCATTCAATGTCTTTGTCTTTTTTCCCCATAGGGACCGGGGTCCGGAGATGCCAGGAAGCGGCAGGACCCGAAATGCAGTGGGAATAATCCAACAGGTAAGACTTAAAAGGAAACTGAGCTTTCCTTATTCCTTTTCTCCCTCTCACCTTTGTTCTTGTCTTTTTTCCTCTAGGCGCCGGGGCGTAGCTGAATCCGGAAGATCGCTGCTGAAGATGGAAGCGCCTTGCAAAGGTGAGTAAAATGCAGCGCTGCAGCGATCGAAACGAAATGCCTTTAAAATGATGTCTTCCTTTTCAGGGCCGTTGGAGAAATGACTCCGGGATGCAGATTTAGCAGGTAAGGGCTTTTCTTCACCTATTCTCTTCCTTTCTCCCCTTGCAGGTGTTCCAGGGTGCTGGCGGGCGTGGCTGAAGTCAGGATGCAGGAGCTGACAAGCTGAGCGTCCAGCTGCTAGGTGCAGAACAACGCGAAGCATGTGTGGCTGTTCGGGTGGGGTTTAAATAGCCTTGGAAGAAGTTCCTGGTATGTATCCTTCCACCAATCAGGTATGTATCCTTCCCCGACCACACCCGGGTGGTGAAGTAGTCCTACAGGTTAAGTAGTCCCATTCAGGCCTCAAGAGGGCCTGGATGAAGCAGCAAGGTCTGCGTCAGGTAAGTGTGCACCCAAGCACTTAAACACATATCCTCTTCTATGAGCCTGGCGCCTAAGGCGCCTAAGGCGCCAGGACTGGGGTCCGCTATGAGCCTGGCGCCTAAGGCGCCAGGACTGAGTCCAAAGGGCCCCGACTTGGGCCCGCTGAGACTTCCCTGGGGAAAATGATGTCTGCCTCTGGGGTTGCTGGGCCCGGCCTGGCTCCTTAGAGGTAGGCATCATGACAGTGACTTGCGGATACGTCTGGGTGTGCTCCAATTTCTGGTTGATTGGAAGGAAAATAAGTGCCTGTGATCGCACTTGGGAGCCGCGCTGTCATGTGCATCCACCCTGTCTTGTCCGTGACTTTTTCCTTCGTTATCCTTGGAAGCCTGGAGCCCCAGGTCTTTCTGGGAGGGGGCATAGTGTCACGCCACCTGCCTTGGGGTCCCCTTACCTGAAGCGCTGCGCCCCATCCTGGAGGATGTACCCGCGCTTCCGTCTGGGGGGTCCGGGGTTGTCTTGGGTCTCGGGTGCTTCCGGGTTCTTGGGACGTGCTGATCTGCGCATGCGCGGGCGGCCGTGTCCCGCTCTCCGTGCATCCGTGGTGCACAGGGCACTCGGTTTGGACGGACCTGCGGTCCAAGCCTCTCTCTGGGCATACCAACGCCTGGGAGACAGCATGGCTTGCGTTCCAAGCCTCCCTGGTGTTGGTAGCCATATATAAGGAGTCCGGCCATTCATTCAAACCACGTCTCAAAGCGGTTTGATTTGGATCGTTGTTCCACGCCGGTTCCTTGCGTTCCACTTACCTGTTGCCTGTTTCCCATTTTTCCTTGTTCCTGGTCCCTCTGTCTACCTCCTGTTGGTTGTGCTGTCCTGACCCTCCTTCCTGCTTGTCCTGGGGAAGGGGCTCCCCTCCTTCTTGCCATCCTGTCCCAGGATCCCATTCCTGTTCTGGGGTGGTCCCCTGTGTTCTCCACTTAGTTGGTTTGGGTCTTCGGTTCCATCTTGCGGTCCCTTGCCTTCTTGCCTGCTCTGCCTCCATTCTGCCTCGATACCTTGCCTTGAGCCCCAACCACTATTACCATCTGATCTCCGGTCCTTCCACCATCCGGATCCAGTTGTCTTCAGTGGATTTTGAACAGTCTACACAGAGGCTCCCCCTGTCAGTGCTTGCACTGTCCTGACACCACGCAAATCAGGGGAGAGCGCACCCGTGGCGTTGGGAGCTGGTTCACCTCCAACCCGGTCCCCACTCGGGTGGGAGCTGGGCTGGTTCCACGCGTCATCCACCACATCTCTACAGGACTCTTGACAGCCTGGCATCATCTTCAAGGCCCTCAACCGGATGAACAGGTACGCAGCGCCCTAGTGACGCTATCTTTAACAAAAAGGAGCATGTGGCTAATCTTATTTTAGCCTCTAGTGGTATTACCCTAGAGCAAGACACAAAGAAGAAAACTGGACAGCATCATTCAAGGAGTGAATCTTCTTTCTCTAGAACTCATTGTTCCCGTCAAGGAAGAGCCACCGAAGACCCCGGCATCTATCGGGGTCTGAGGACTCTGCTCTCTAACAATTTCAAGTAAGTGAGCTTAGGCCATCCTTCCCTACAACCTTGTCAACACCTGAGGAGTGGGAGAAATCCCATTTGGCAGTGGACAAATATCTGAGAGGTCCCCATTACTCTTTTAAACCATGCTGCTCCCTCAGAGGACAAATCCTGCCATAAAAAATACCCACATCTGTATGCCTCGGAGCTCAGATCCTGGTATAGTGCCAAGGTAGCTGGTGCAAGTCGCATGAGCACCACACCCTAGAACTCCCTCTTTTCTGCTGGCATCATCAATACCATTGGAGCAGTCGTCGCCCAAGCCAATATCTCCCATGCCATCTGTGTGGGCAAAGTCTGCTCCAGCAGATGAGGTTGTATCTGTTTTTGAAGTGTTTCCTGATAAATTAGCTATGTGTTGGTATTTGTGTGTTGGTATTTGGTTTTATATGGTACGAAGTAACATAACACGATTCATGTAATGTGAGGCTATCCGAGATTGTGTAAGAGGAGATTAAAGGTTACAGTAGCTTGCCTATCCCATACTACAGGGGTGGGGTATGTACCTAGGACTAGCAGGTCATACATGACTCCTAGGTATTCCCTGAAGACCAATGTTGAGTTATTTCAAGTACTGTAGGATCATTGGCATGGTCATGATTGTGAACTGGATGGTGCTCCAGTAGCCAGGGACACAGCAAGAGATTGCCTGTTTCCTGGGAGTCTTTAAGCAAATCTGCTCAAACGGGAAAGTACAAATAATATAATCTAACAGACATCCTGGAATCGAGATTCCCTTGTTCCCCTTAATTGGGGCCTCATGGAAAAGCCTATCTCTACGTGTTACAGACCAGCTTCAATACCATCTCCGCATAAACTCCTGGTGCACAAAAAAGAGACAGCTCTGGCTCACCACTTGATTATGGTAGGCCACCTCACACCGAACGTCTGGTGGTGCAGGCTACCACAGCTGGCTCACACCAGCTGCCTTTCCCACTACTTGTGTCCCGATAGGGAGTCTGAGATTGGACACCTGAGAAAGAAACATTTTTTGTGGCGGGCATCTTGGAAAATGTTAACAGACCTTCTGGACCTCAAATGCAGACTACCCATGCCTTATGAGAAGCAGAGGTGGTTACAGTTTGGCATATGCCTCCTGACCTTCGGGAGGGGAAATCATAGACACAAATGGTTAATGGTGGCAATGAGACTAATAACAATTGTGACGAAGCGCAAAGGCGTTGTCACTCCTGCAAAGGGGGCAAAGGGCTCTTCTAATGAGGTTAGGGACGACCATTTGGAGAGAAAACAGTATGTCCCTATACCTCATCCCATCTAAATTTCACTTACCCATGCAAGATGCATCTTCCCCTCACTCTGACTCCTCTGTAAGGTTGAGAACCCCCAATCCTTAGGAGGTACTGAGACGAGGAAGAGTGTCGTAGGTAGTAGATCACCTCTACGGACTGAAATGAGAACACTGACAACTTAGTGAGGAGTGAAAACCTCACTACTGGGAGGAAGAACATGCGCGGAGCAATGCAGAGTGCCCAGCAGAACCAACATGAGCGGTCCAAACAACTTTGAACAAGTACTGGGACGACGAAGAGGGGGAGCCAAGGCATGAATACCCCTGAGAACCACATTGAACTTTCTAGTGGTTGCCGGCTTCCGATTGGTCTGACTATGGTTGACATAGAAGAGGGAAACCAGAAAGTGGTGTGAAGCCTGCCCTGGAGGAACCAGCAGAGAAGCAGGCGAACAAAAGGGGTTGCAGAACAGGGGCTTACTGAGGCTGCAGAGGTTATTCCAAGCGGTCCAAGGTGGAAGGACCATCCAGCTAGAGCGAGAAGCAGCAGTCCAGGCGGGCGACGCCAGGGGACTGCATGGTCGAGAGGAGATGCGCTCGCTGCGACGGACCACATGCTGCGGAGCTGCTGCAGCACACCGGAGAAGAGGAAAAGATTGCAGAAGCCCAAAACCAAAGCAGAAAGACCCCAAGAACGAACAAAGGCTACTGGGCGAGGGACCCTAAAGGTACACGGGTGACCAGGGCTGTTGGTAGGCGCAGAAGGGAGCCCTGGGATACCCTGACCCAGGGGAAAAAGGGTAACTCAGGGAAGCAAAGTAATCTTCCCAAGCCCCCATGAAAGAAACCAAGGAAGAAGGGTCTGGAACCTGCACCCAGTGAAGATTACCATTGTTGGTCATCTTCATAGTCGCAGTACTTGCCAGGTGAGTGAACCTTACGGGTCTGAGACCCATACCCGAGAAAATTGAAAGCAAGATGAAACAAGGTGAGGGAAATCGACCAGGGGAAGGGAAGTATCCTCCCTGGTATTGTGAGAACTGCTTGAATGAAACCAGGGGAAGAGCATCATTCCCCTGGACATTGAGAACTGCATGAGAGAAGCCAAGAGAAGGAAGGCATACTCTTGACATTGTAAGCAACCTAATGAAAGCCAGGGGAAGGGAGTCATTCCCCTGGGTGTTTGTAACCACAGTGAGAAGCCTGAGTGAGACCAAGAGAAGAGAGCCATTCTCTTGGTGTCAACATTTTGAGTTGGAACTTTGCTTTCTTTTGAGCCAGAAAACTTTGCTACTTTGGATCTTTGTTTTTGTACACTTTGGATCCTTATTTCGGTACACTTTGAAACTTTGTTTTTCCCCAATTTGGAACCCTGAATGGAAAAGGAACTGAGATCTGAGGAAGAGAGTAATTCTCTCAGGCAAGGTTCTCACCTACAATTGATTCATTGTTCTGGATCAAGAAGATCCACATCCTTTCTGGTTTGGTTGATAAGGTAAGGGACGGAAATAGTTTTTAGACACAGGACGGTGGACTATATACTTATTACGGACATCCTGACTGAGTCCTTTGTATTTGGTTTGAAGCAGGGAACCCCCTCTTAGTAATAGAGCTAGGATGGTTTCCCCTTATTTTATTTTGAATAAATGTGTATGCCAACAAGCTTACCACTCCTGTGTCTGTCTCCTGTGTCTTCACCCTTACAGAATTTACTGCAAACCTGTAGCGACACTACTGACTGTGTAGGGTTAGCCATGGCTACTGGTGATGTCGTAAGAAGACCCTCATGACTTAGCACAGCTAACATTGTGCAGGATGTCCAAGCGAAGATATTAGACATGCTATTCACTGGGTTGGACCTATTTGGCACTAAAGCGGATGAATCGCTGGAGAAGTCTAAGGCATTGAGGTAAATAGTCAAATCCTATCTACTTCTTCTGTCTTGTTTGCTTCCAGCCAAAGAAGGCCTTATTTCTGTTAGTTTCCTCTGAGTGATTGTGGGACTAGCCAGCAGCAACATGGACATCAACAGCCAACAAAGGCAACCTTATCAGCCCTTTAGAAACACCCTCCAGCTGGGAGCGCAACCCTCCACCCCCTCAACTTCACCTGATGCTACCTTGTTCACAGACCTTTGAGGCCTTTAAAGATGGCCACCCCTGCGGTTCATAGAATCAGCTGTTTTTTCTTACCAGCCCACGTGTCCTATGCCTGCTGCAATGATTGGCTGAGCAGGACTACATCTGCTGCAGCAAATGCGGAGCCGGATGTTAATCGTCAGCCCCCTCAAAGGGCCTCATCTAAGGGCCAAGTCATGTCTGATCCTGTCCGGACCTGGTAGGGCCGTGGGTCACGCCACTCTATCTGATCACCTTAAATGTGGTCTCTTCAACTGCCTCAGGTCGCTTCCGTGTGCCCTACAACTCAACCATGTGCATTCCAAGGTAAAAGAGCAATGCCATCGCGCAGCCATCTAGCGCATTGCACTACCGCCATATTGCATCCTCAGCCCACCCCTTCTCGCAGTCTGTTCCCCTGGCCATGTATCCCAATCCTTGCATCTGTTGTTTCCCTCTCATACCCCTTACTACCTCATCATTCCCTAATTCCTCCCCTATTTCAGTCACAATCTTTACCTGCCCCACCTACAATGTTTGATGCCCCTCGCCTTCTGGCTGGATTCCTGACACTGCCTGTACTGCCTCTCCAAGTGTCTACGGTTTGTTCTGGTGGTCCCTGCCTTGTACAGCAACCTGAAATGGTGCCTTACATCTCGGCACCCTCCTTCTGGTACCTCATTTGTTTGCTCTCATGGACTTCGAATCATGTTGTTTTACATCCTGCACCCTCCATCTTGTAATGCATCAGTGTGCTCTCCTGGACTTTCGAATCATGTTGTTTTACATCCTGCACCCTCCATCTGGTACCTCATTTGTATGCTCTCCCACTCAATTTCTTTACCCTCTTCCTTCTTTACCTTGTCCTCTGCTACCTCTCTACTCCCTCCTCCCCCTCTTTCCTCTAAGTTCAAAGCACTTCTTCTTCCACTCCTTGCTTGTTTCGTCTCATCCTCTCCTCTCCTCTTTCCTCTTATATGTATAGCTCTTGCTATACCATCAGGCACGTACAATAAATGTCATATGTTGTAATCAATTTGAATGCCTCTTTGTTCTATGTTGTACTTACAAATACATAGCACTTGCCCATTCTGAATGTTCCAATGTCTATTAAGAATGTCAATTCTGTTTGCTTACCTTCTCGCCCTCCCTGCATGGGAGTGCTTTGAAACGCTTGTTTAAGTGTATAAGCGCTATATAAATGACCAATAAATAAATACAAAATAAATCTAATACTCATGTAGCCATACCTTCAGCTCAGTGGCAAGATGACTGTTTTCCCCGCACATTTTCTGTGGGAGGCATGATCTTCCTATTTGCAGTGGTATTGCGGCAGATTACTTTAGACCATTGTGTTTTACAGATTGTAGAGCACACTGGTATTACCTGCCACCTGTATCCAAACCAAATTAGTCCTCCACCACTTCATGCCTTCACCTCCCTGGAACCAACTGTCCTTCGAAAGCTCACATCAGCTGTTGCTAAAAGCTGTAAAGGATTGTTCCAAAAGCAGAAGTTGGAAAAGGCGGCTAATCTCATTACTTTCTCGTTCTCAAGAACATCCAAGGCTTCAGACCCATCCTACACTTTACAGTCCTCAGCAAGCTGCTCTGAAAACACAGATTTGTGAAGGTGACCCTGACTCAGAGTCTTCAGGCTATGAAGCTGCATGACTAGCTTGTTTCTTTGTCTTCAGGATACATACTTTAATATCCCAATGCACTGCAAACATGGGCAGGATATTGGGTTTATAGTGGGAACTCATTACCTGCTTGCTGTATTCCCATATGGCCTTAACCTCAGCCCCAAGATTGTTCACAAAGGTCATGGTGAAGGTGTTGACCTATCTTCAAAGGAGATGAGTGCATGTCTTGCCCTGCCTTTTTGACTGACTTCTTCATGGCAAGTCAGAAGAGTCTACACTTGAGAACCTCAGCACAATGTGCAACCACCTTCATAAATTGAGTTCCTCCATTAACCAAAAGAAATCCTTTCTGACACCACCCAAATGTCTCCAGTTTATAAGGCCAGTCCCCGATACAGAGCGAGGCATGTCTTTGGCATCCCCCAGAGAGTGACAAGAATCCAGACAAAGGTAGCCTTCTTCCAACTGAACACGGGGTCCCGCTGGAATTTTCTTGAAGACACTAGGTCTCATTGTGTTATGCATCTTCATAGTTCCAAACGCAAGACTGTGTATGTGATCACTTCAATGGCCCTGGAGTAACCATTGGTCCAAGTTAAACGGGAACATGAGGGTCGCAGACCAGTCGCCTCCTGTCTGCATGGACATGATTTTGTTAGTGTCCATGACCAACCTCATTTGGGGGCTCATTCTGCTGCCCTGGTCACAGATGCTTCCCAGATGGGATGGCAAGCTCATCTGCAAGATCTTTCAGTAAGCGGTATGTGGGGAGGCCAGGATAAATCTTTCCACATCATGTGAGCAGTTCATCTAGCATTGCAGTTGTTTTTTTCACTTATACCTTTGACTGCCAGATCCTCAACAACATAGTCACTGCTATTGCACCAAATCAACAAGAATGGTGGTGTGGGATCGCTCAAGCTGGGGAAGATGGTCTCTTTGGTGTCGGCCGATCAAGAACGATGTGGCCATAAAAGTCTTTACCTTGATGGCATTCTGCATACTCAGGCGGACAGTATGGGTCAGCTCTCTGGAGTCTCCCAAGGGTTCTAGCTGAACAGATTGTGCAGTAGATCTTATTCAAGTAGGGACTCCTCCAAACAGAGGTCGAAGTGGGCTGCAGCGGTCGGGAGCGGTGCTCCCATACTTTTTATTTTTAAGTTTCACTGTTTCTATACTTTTATTTTAAAAATAAACCATTCCGGAATGGTTTAGTTTGAAAATAAAAGTGTAGGAAGAAGTTGAAGCTTGCACTTCAGTGCACTGCACATTCCCATAAATAGCAGGTGTGTTTGTTTGGGGGGGGGGGTGGATTGTGTTTGGGAGAGGGCGCAGGGATGGGGTTTGTGGGGAGCGGGGCAGACCAGCAGGGAACATAGTTCCACTACTTCTTTTCGTACACTTCGACCACTGCCTCCAAATCAACCTGTTTGCTACCAGCTTGAACAAGAAGTGGACGATCTTCCACTCCAAAGGGTTCCCTGCAGGTGCCACCCTGAAGGATGCATTAGTGATTTCCTGTGAGGTTGTCCTGGTTTTTGCATTCCTTTCATTTCCCCCAGATTCATATGGTTCTAAGGAAAGTGAAGCAGATCAGAGCATTAATGATCTTAATTGCTCTGGACTGGTCATGCAAGACCCGGTACCAAGTCATGCTAGACATGCTTGGGGGTTCCCTTGGAGGGAAAATGCTTCACCTCAATGGTAGGGCACTGAGCATACATGCCTGGGTATTGAGAGGTTAATGTATAATGTTTGAGAGGTTCTTGGTGTGAGGTGCTCTGCAAGGCTCCTGTCCACCAAGTCCATCTATGCTTGTAGCTAGCACAAGTTGTTGCCATGATAGAGGGTGGCATTGACCCATTATTATGCCACATTATTATGCATCTAGAGTTTCTCTCACCTTTGTCCAGGATGGGGCTTACCATCGGGACAATTAAGGATTATTTTGCAGCACTTTATTTGCAATTTCTTGGTGCTACAATTTCAAAGTATTGACAAATGCTTGTCTGCCAATGCCATTCATAGTTCCCCCTGGAATTTGATTTAGGTATTCTCCTTCGTAAGGGCCACTTTGTTGGAGCCTTTGCAATCCTAGCCTTTAAAGCTGTTGTCTACCAGTTGCATTTCTCGTGGCCTTGACTTCGGCCAGAACAATATTTGAATTGGAAGCACCGTCAATCTCGCCACCATTTTTACAGTCCTCAAAAGAAAAGGTTACTCTAGAGTGACACCTTCATTTTTGCCAAAGGTTATTTCAGAATTGCACTTGCAGAAGAAAATTTGCCAGTTTTCTTTTCTTCACTTTATCCATCGAAAACTGGGGAAGGATTTCACATGTTTGACCTGAGGAGAGCATTGAATTTTTACATTTCTTGCATAAACAGATAACCGATTGATTATCGTTTGTTGGCTTTGAGAAATTGAAAGCCTTTATGTTGCAACTAGAAGATGTGTGATGGTTCTCTTCTCACAGACCAACCACAAGCCTCTTGTTCCAAAAATCCAGATTACTTTCCATTACACCATTTACAGGTTCTTGTCACTCTCATTATATGTTACAGTGAGACCACCCACTGGCCACCATTATCCACTTCAGCTCTGTTCTTAAACAGTGCATCCAATATTCTCCTGAACGGTCATTCATTCAGCATGCACCAACATGCATGGATTGCCAGGAGGACAAACCGCTACAGTCCAAGATACAACACATTTATGAAGCTCTACCATTTGGACAGAACTAGCAAAGAATATTTGGGTATAGTGTTTGCCAACCGGAATTAAATTGCAGAGGTATGGATGTATTTTTCAATATAGTAAGTTAATTTCCATAAGATTACTCGGAACCTTGTTTAGTACGCGTGTTTACAATGCTGCATGCTCTTCACCGGGGCTTCAGTGAGATATTTTACAGTTCTTCTTAGTCTCATTGTATCAGTGTTCTGAGCATGTCACCATGAAATTCAAAGGGGGGATGTTTAACTTTCGAGCTGTTAACCAGAGTATCATACTGCAACAAAATGACTAATCAAAAAGATTTTCATCATATATTTATTCAATAGCACATTTTCCAGTTATTCTTAACTGGAGGAGAATGTTAACTGGAATTATTGCAAAAGAAAAACTCTAAGGACAAAAGATCTAGTGACGTCCTGATGAAGAGTATGCAGCTTTAAACGCCTGTCGGCCTTGTAAACAGGCATCCTAAGCAAGGTTCTGAGTAACCTCCAAGAATGTACCTTATTAAATTTATAAATTCATCCAGATCGGTGTAATTTGTGTCAACTTGGCACAAACTCAATACCTACATTTTTTTACTAGTTCTGTGCACATCCGGCAATCAGAGAAGTGCCCAATATTTGGGGAGTTTAGCGACACATTGAGATTAGAATTTGCCTAGCTCAGGAAAATCTGTACAATCTAATTGTGATTAATTAGGATTTAGTCTCCCATTTGGAATCACTGGCTTGTGCGGATGCTGGAGAAGGGAGGTCTGTTCTGCAAAATGTCCTGCTAAGAAAAGTCTTCTCGTCATCTCACCTCCTTATTTTCCTCTGTAGTAGTCCCAAAGATGAGGAATCTTTGAGAGGAATTTTATTTATTAGAAGAACAAATGACTTCCCTTTGGTAATGTCCTTTCTGTTAAATCCAATACTCATATGTCCCATCCCCTTTCCTCCAACCTTGTGGGTATCCCCCTACATGGGGACAGTACCGAAACCTTTGGCAGCGAAAAATTAAGCTTCCACCTTTAAATGTATTATGCAGTGCGAACGCCCTGCCGAGGCCCCGCCCTCTGGTGCCTCACCCCCAGTCCCTTTTTTTTCCGCACAGACGGTGTCGGGCCTGGCAGCCAGCGCAGAGACTTTTTTTTAGCTTTCTGCGTCCTCGCTGATTGTTTTTACCAATTCTTACTTCTCTTCCCTTCAGTGCCTCGCCTCTCCTGGTGCATGTGAGCCGCATAAGGCTTCACGAGATGTGCCTCATGCGACCGTTCGTTCCCAACAGCAGAACCCCCACTGGGACTCCTGTTCGGCCTGCAGCGCTCTCGGTCACATGGCATTGAAGAATCGGTTGTCGCAGTGGAGGGAGATCTTCCACACTTCTCCTCCGCCCCACCTTAAGGACTTTGTCTCCAGGACCTCTCGTCAAGACAAGGTAGGCCCTCTGTTCAGCACAGCTCTACTGCGCGGCAACTCCTTCCCCGGGATGCCCATGAATCTGGGTTCCTCGGATTCAGGTTCTGGCAGGACCAAGGCCTCTAAGGCTACCGTCTTAAGCTGAGGGGCACAGGGGCCCCCTACAAGGCTGTCCTTGGAGGGACGATCTGGCCCATCCTCTTTTTCTAACCCAGGGGGTAAGGGATCTTCAAGTGCCACCTACAAGAGTCTGTCCTCGGTTAGATCCAGCACGGCTACCGGCACAGTGTCTGAGGCCTCTCTTGGCTCAGGGCCTTCGCACCCTCCCACCCAGGGTGTGGCGGAAGGCTTCAAACTGACGGAGTGGCACGTGGCGGAGCCTGCAGGCAGGTGGACATCTTGGATCCAGCTCAAGGCCCTCCAGTGCTTTTGCCCATCAAATGGGCTTTGCAGGAGGATCCCAGGCCCCTACCCTCTGTAAGCAGCAGCGGATCCTACGGTGCAGGTTTTTGGTCCCCTCAGGGCTACAACTACCCATCACAGCCGTACGACTACATGCACCAGGCGCCTCGGCGCTTGGACCAGGAGCGGAGGCCCACCACCAACGCGTTTCCCTCAACATCTGTTGGACCTGTCTGCAGTTCTGAACCTGGGGGGTACACCGCTGGCACCTGTATCCCAGGGCCCGGATTCCCCTCGGTCTGTTAAAAGGGGTGGGGGGGGACAATGATGATGACGATGAACCCTCCGCATCGGTTAAGGCCTTTCATGACTGTCTTCAGGGCCTGGCAGAGTTTCTAGGGGTTTCTTTTCCCAAGGAATCCCTTTAGGAGTCGGGGGTGCTAGCAGAGGTCTTGGGCAAACGCACCACCTTACGGTCTGGCATTCCCCTCCAGAAGGATGTGCTACAGTTGGTGCAGAAGGTCTGGGAGAAGCCCAGGGCCAACGCCCAAATGAAAAAGAAGTTGGACATCAGGTTTAGGCTGCTGGACAGCGAGCCAATCCTCCTGGCCTCCCACCCGCAGCCCCATTCCTCTGTGGTGGCTCTGGCCTCCTTGTATTCTAAACCATCGTCTTTGTCGTCTTCCTCCATGGGAGCTGCCACCAGTTGCCTCCTGAGTCCTTGGCAAAGTGCTGTTATTCCATGTCAGGACTGCATCTGCGGCAGGCCAACGTGGATGCTGTCTTGGCTGCGGCTAACCAGAAACTGCGGCGGGAGCTCACGGAATGTCTGCCTGGCCTCCCTTTGGACAAGCAACCCTCCTTCAAAGCCGGCTGCCGGATGCCTGGGCCATTGCGCAGGACCTCATGGATTCCTCGGTCGCCCACATCGACACAGCCAGCAGAGGGTTGTGCCTTGGGGTCGAGATGAGAAAGATGGCACGGATGCACACCACAAGGTTTTCGTCCGATGTTCAGGGGCGAATCCTGGATCTGCCCTTTGAGAGCGTGGACCTTTTTCATTCGTCCACCGATGACAAATTAACAAAGAAGAAAACCTCCACTCAAACGGCTAAATGCTTGGCCAACCTGACAAAATCAGGTTAGAAATCCTTCCCTCAATCTCAGGGTAAAACCGAGTTCAAACCCTGTGCTTTCTCCGGCTTCAAGGGGTTCCGAGACCGCAGTACACAGAGGCCTGACAGCTCGACCCAGCGACAACAGAAGGAAGCAGCAGAGGACGTTGCGCTGGTTTTTCTGCTCCCCCTCCTCTGCCCCAGCCTCTGACGCCAAGAAACAGTGACATCAAGGTTGGGGAACACAGATCGCCTGTTGGGTCCGTTTTGGCCCTGTTCCAGGACACCTGGAAGCGTCTTTTCAGCAACCTGTGGATCCTATCCATAGTCTCCATGAACTTCAGTCTTCCTTTTCCTTTGCCTCTACCATCCTCCCCTCCTCTTTGGCCGATTGGGTCCCCGACTCTTTTACGGGAGGTCCTTTCGATCTTGGAGATGCAGGCAATAGAAGCGGTTCCTCTTGTAGACAAGAGCTTGGGTTACTATTCCAGGATTTTTGCAGGACCTAAGAACAACCAGGCTGGCCTGAGGGTAGTCCTGGACCTGTCATTTCTAAATCTGTCTTTATCACTTGAAGGCTTCAAGATGATTACTCCCGCGCACATAGCCAGAGTGTCTGTGTGCAGGGGACTGGATGTGTTCCCTACCTGCATGTACCCATATTTCAACCACATCAGAAGATTCTGCAGTTCACGATTGTAGTACCACTTCCAGTACAAGGTGCTGCCCTTTGGCCTTTACTCGGCCACTCGTGTCTTCACAAAGTTAATGAACGCAGTAGCGGGTCTTCTCCACTTGGAGGGTCATCATCTATACCCGTATCTGGACGACTGGTTTGTGAGGGCGGGGTCTCCCCAAGGGGTGGTGCACTCCTGCCAGAGATTGGCAGATACCCTTCATCAGTGGGTTTTCCCTCAACCAGAGGAAATCGGTATCACTACATATTATCCCCACCAAATGTATCGCCGTATATATGGTCGCCTGGAACGGCCGTAGGCAATATTTTTGGGGGGGATAATTTGGGGGTTTTTTGGGTGCAGGGGTGTCCCCCGCTCCTTTAAAAATAATGCAGGGGTTGCGGGGGTGTCCCCCGCAGGTTCTATGCCTTAATATTGCTGCAAAAATATGGCGATATTTTTGTATGGCAATATTTTTGCGGGGATATTAACGCATGGAACCAGGAAATCGTAGTTATGCCCGTCTCTGGAACTGGTCTTCCTAGGAGTGCGTTGGAACACTACCGTTCAGCCGGTGTTCCCCGCGCTCGAGAGGCTTATGTCCCTCAGCAAGGTGGTGGGGCACTTTCTGGCCAACTTGACGACCTCGTCATAGTGGTACCAGCACATTCTGGGCCTGATGGCCTCTGTGCTTGCTCACAGTACAGCACAGCCCCCTCAAGATGAAGCACCTCCAGCTCCACCTGGCAGCCAATTGGGTTCAGGAGACGGGGTCTCAGTCGGACAGGATCAAAATACCACTGCTTCTGCTGCCCGATCTTCGCTGGTGGCTGATGGAGGACAATGTCTCAGTGGGAGGCCCCCCTTTACCAGACCGGAGCCTACCCTTGTGGTGATGACGGCCTCCTCTCTTTTGGGCTGGGGGGGGCTACTCGGGAGAGCTAGATAATTCATGGAGCGTGGTAGAGGACGGAAGCCCTGAAGCATATCGATCTGCTCAAGCTCAGAGCAGTGGGCCTGGCCCTCAAGGCGGTTTGGGTCAGGACGGACAACTCTACTACAATGTTTTAACTGAACAAGCAGGGTGGCACCCGTTCGCCCCGCCCCTCCTCTGCATGGGATTTCTCTGAGAGGATTTGGATCTCTGCAGTCTACCTCCCGGGGGACAGCATTGCAGAAGCAGACCAGTTGAGTCGCTTGGGGTTCAACACCTATGAGTGGGAGTTGCACAACAACTCCTTATTGCCTCTGTTCCAGCATTAAGGGTTTGTGGACCTGGATTTGTTCGCATTCCCCTCGGAATGCCAACTGTCCCCAGTTTGCTTCATGGACAGGTTAGAGTCGGGCGTCACTGGGAGGCGCCTTCCAAATCTGTCGGCACGGCCGAACGTGGTATGCATTCCAACCCACCCTTCTGCTCCAATGGACTCTCCACAAGTTCGTTGCCTCTGTGGGTTGCAGCCTCATCCTGGTTGCCCCCACTGGCCTACGAGAACCCTGGTTTTCGGATCTGCTGCAGTTGTGTTCTCACAGTTGTGTTCTCAGGGTCCCGTCCATCTTCTGATCCCCAGCAGGTGCTTTGTGACGCAGCAGGGCCGGGCAGTGGTACATCCGGACCCAGCCAAACTTGCCCTGGTGGCCTAGTTCCTGATCAGCAGAGGCTTCAGCACGCTCAATTTTAAGATGAAACTGGGACATCAGCAGGCCAGGAGGCCCTCGACTCGGTCCCAGTATAAGAGCATGTGGACTAGGTTCTGCCATTGGGCTCGTGACAAGGGGCTGGACCCTCTCTCCTGTCCTCTGGATGACGTACTGGCCTTTTCGGTGCACCTGGCTCATTCTGGAGTCCAGGTGGATAGTTGCTGCATGTATTTGGTGGCTGTTGGGGCTTACAAGAATTCCCCTGAGCAGGTGTTTTCGGCAGCCAACCCGGGGGTTAAGGCCCACCTTAAGGGGTTGTCTAGACTTTTTCCTCCAGTGCATAGATCTCCTCTGGTATGGGACTTGAATGTGGTTCTTGCGGCTTTGCAACGCAGGTCTTTCGAGCCGATGGCTTCTGTGGACATCTCCTTGGTGATGCTAAAGACTGTTTTTTTGGTGGCTCTTACATTTGCGTGCAGGGTTAGTGAATTGAAAGCAATGTCTTCATGCAAGACAATCACCACGTTTCATAACGACAGTCATCTTGCACACTCACTCAAATTTGTTGCCCAAGTTGGTCTCTCCATTTCATCTGAATCAGGAGATCTGCCTGCCAATGTTCTTCCCAAGCCTGCAGTCAGGGGCAGAGAGGGCCCTGCATTCCTTGGACCTCAAGAGGGTCATGTTTTATCTCTCTTGGACGAAATCCTTCAGGAAGTCCGAGGCATTGTTTGTGATTATTTTGTGGCTCCACCCCCGGCTCTCTGGCTTCTAAGGCCTCCATCGCACGTTGGATGGTGCAGGCCATTTGGAGGCATATACGGCCATGGGCAAACCTGTTCCTCAGGGGATTCATGCTCATGCAGTCAGAGCCAAGGCTCACGCCATCGCATTTCAGAGACACGTTTCTTGGGATGTCATCAACAAGGCGGCTACTTGTGCCACTCCTGTCAGCCTTCTGTAAGCACTATTCTCTGGACACCAGCTCCAGGGGCGATGCAGAGTTTGGTCAAGCGGTTCTGAAGAACCTTTTTGCTTTGTCCTAGTAATGAGGCAGGTTATCACAGCTCCACCATGTGTTTCTTGTTTGGTGGAATCACCCACAAGGATGGAGGAAAGGGGACGGGACGTATGAGTAATTAAAGTTACTCACTGTAGTGACTAGAGTACTCCTAGTCCATAGTCCCGTTCCCTCCATACATCCCACCCACCTTCCCCCGCTATTATGCCAAGGACTAATATGTATAAGTGTAGCCAGGTATCTAAGCGTCCGATGTGTTCAAAGGGGATTGAGGTGAGACCCCGGAGGGCAGGGCCTGTGCAGGAGGTTCCCACACCCAGGGTTGCGTCCCCGCGTGCTATAATACATTTAAAGGGGAAGCTCAATTATTTGCTGCCAAAGGTTCCTGTACCTCCCCCATGTTGGGGGGCGCACACAAGGATGGAGGAAAGGGGACTATGGACTATGAGTACTCTAGTCAATACGGTGAGTAACTTTTGATTCCTCCTGCAAATTTCTCATTGCATGTCAAGTTCAAGATTATTTCGGAATATAATTCTTCCATTAAACACAAAGCTATACAATCTATACATACATAAAACACCCTCCAAAAACAATTCAGTCATTACAGGAATTACAATTCATTAATTGATAAAGTTTTCCTGATATTTAACGCCTACATGTGATATGTAAGCAAGGTCCAACCAACTAATTGAGTTTCTGCTCTCAATAACAATGCGGGACGACATTGATGAAGACCAGCATCACGTAAAATCAAAGTCTAACTTCTGTATAAACTGGTGTGACAAATCCGTTGGGGTTGTCACTTTCCCCGGCAGGTGGGGATGCTTCACATGGGGGCCCAGGGCGGTGAGGCAGCTACCCAATAGCCCCCTTGGGGTGGTATTTAGTAGGAGGATCCTATGGGAGGGGACCTCATCCCGGGGTGAACAGTGGACTATCGGGGGAGAACGTGGTATGTTAACCAGCATGCCGCTAGACACTGCGCACCCAACAACAAAATCGCTAGAGTCCAAGCACCCCCACCCTCTGTCTCCTCTTTCTTCTGCTACTTACCTCATACATAGCAGCACTGTATCAGGTAGACAATACTGTGATGAGGAAGAGTGAGTATGGATGAATCCAAAACTACTGACACAAGGAAGAGCAGGGCAATGAAGAAGCCTACGCGGAGCAAAGACAAACATGATAGCTATCCAAGAGTCAATCTGCCATGAAAACCAATGGACGACTCTCCTCAGTGTCAGTCCTGCCCCAGAGGAGCATTGAGCTGGGGAGCTAAGCCACGCAGAGAGGGCGCATTACAGACCAAACGCCTGGAGAGAGAATGCAGGGACTGAGAAGGAGGAGAAGAGCCAAGAATTAACCGAAGGCTGGTGAACCCAATGTCCGGTGGCAGTAAGACAGCCATCCGTGTGGACCAGGTGAGACCCGACGTGCGGGAAGAAAGCGGAGAGCAAACTATGGGTGCACACCAGAAGCCGGAGAAGCTTACCGGTGTTGCCGAGGACTCGATCCCTTGTGGATCCAGTTGGAAGGTACACAATGGAGTTGGGGCGCTCAGAGGACTTTGAAGTGGGGTCCCTGAGCACCTGAGGTAGTGCCGCACAGGTGGTGCTTGTGGCTACTGGCCGGTGCCCCACGAACCAGCAAAATAGAGATCCGAGTGCTGAGGCCTGCAACATGAGGGAGATGAGTGACTCTGCGGGAGAGGAGTGGAGCCGTGGGTCTGCAGCCGCATGTTAGTGCGGACAAGGCGGGAACGAGCGGGTTGGTGCTTGCAGACCCTCTGGTCACGGAAGCTCTGATCGCTATGGCCCCCTTGGGATTCCTAGTCATTTCATCGAAACTGAAGCATCGAAATGTCACACCATCTAAACCAAAGCATTGTTTACCAATGCATCGACAGGCTATCTATTACATGCAAAAGTGCTTTTCCATCTAAACCAGTCCATCGAAAATGTAAATGGACTGGTTTCAATGGAAATGCACTTTTACATGTAAAAGATAGCATTTCAATGCATTTTCTTGTAATGTTAAAACGTCACATGGAGCTGTCCAGTGCTGAAATGCCGGCACTGGCCAGCTCCTTGTAACGTTTTAATGTTTTTAATGTTTTTTTTAGTATATTGGGGGGGTCTCCGGTGGGGGGGTTCCCCCAGGTGGGTGAGGCAATTGAGGACAGCCAGGACCTGCGCTAAAGTAACAGTTGGTGGTAGAGGTCTGAAGTAGCACAGTGGGGGTGATGCTGGGAAGCCAGCCAGGATGATGGCCGCAGCTATCTGCAGAAGCGTGAAGGGGTCCCCAAGCTGGACAACAGGAGGGGTGCAGGAAAGCATGGTGGAGGTCTACTGAGCAGGGGCTAATCATGGTGGACAGCAGTGGGGCCTGTACAGCGTAGAGGGCCATGCACACCCCTGTGGCAGTAGGAACAGCAAGACTGGGCACAGACGGGATTCAGGGGGGGCTTGTTAATGCTTGTAAGTCATCGCTAGGGGCCCAAGGAGCAGTGCACTCAGGGAGGTGACGACCCTGTAACGAAAGGCCTGGGTGCCTGAGACCCCATTGGACCTGTGCGCTCCACCGGTGCAAGGGGAAGGTGGGAGCAAAGAGGACAAGGGCTGTGGAGCCCCGACCTGAGCGCTGCCCAACACCCTGACCTGGATTGGGAGGGCCCAATTTGAATGAGTTGGAGAGGCACCATGGCGCAGTTTCATTACCTGGACGACGATTGTGCAGAGATTGGCACAATCAAAAGTCGTATTCAGGCCATCTTGGAGGAAATAAGAGGAATGCAAATGGACATATCAGCAAAGGTGGCAGAACTCCTGGCGAAGGTTGTAACCTTGGAAGAAAGGGTGGAAGGGGTGGAAGCCAATCAGACTTCGGTGGGGATCCTGGAAGTGCAGACAAAGGTGCGTTTCCTGGAGGTGGAAGGACGGGAGGAGGAGCTGCGCCTCAAGGTGGACGATATCGAAAACTGGGATAGGTGAAATAACCTTCGGTTCTTTGGACTGCGGGAGAAAGAAGGTGTCTCCTGCCGGCCTGGAACAGAAGATCCAGGAGACAATAGGTATGGTTCTGGGCTCCAAGGAAGGCACGCAGGTAACCCTGGACAGAGTGCATTGTGCTGGTGGCGGGAGCAGGGGGCTGTTTGGTCCTGGCACGGTTGCACTATTATGGCGACAAGGTAAACATTCTTGAGAAGGCATGACGCATGGGTGACATTGAGTATGGAGACTCCAAAGTGGCCATTTTCCAGGACCTGTCTGCCCACACACTGCTGAGGAGTAAGAAGTATAGCCCCCTCACCAGATGTCTTCAGGAAAAGGGGGTGAGGTACCGGTGGGGATACCTATTTGTGCTAATTGAGTGGGACGGAAAGAGATTCCAACTGGTAACAGAGGATGAAGTCAAACGCTCTATGGAGGATTTGATGCGTCCTCGATGCGACAACCTTCAGAAGGCAGGCGAGAGTGAGCTGGGACCTCGTAGAGATCCCTGACGGCCAAAGGCCACCCTGGGACGACGCAAAGTCCACAGGGTCAGGAAATTTCAGAGACTCACCACCCGCTTACCTCAGAAAGATGACACATGAGGGGGGTTCAGTGCACCGCATGGACCCTTTTGTTTCTTAGTGTGCGGGGGGAGGGGTGTTCTTTTTGGAGACAAGAGTTGATTTCCTGTTGTGTTCGGGGGGGAGGGGTTGCAGGGGTTGTAGAGGAAGACTGAAAGGGGAGTTGGAGTGGGGAGATGATGTTGCAGGCCATGTTCAAGTTTAGTTCGGGAGGTAGTTACGGTGGTGTTGTGGGAGGTTGGGGCGGCTGGGTGGTGACTGGCAGGGAAAACAGTGCGGCCCGGGGCAAGGGTGGCATTCCTGATGGTTCGATTAGCATGACCAGGATGTCCGGGACACATGACTGAGCGCCTCAGATAAGAGAGGAGCAGGGTGGGGATCTGGGGGGGTTTGTTCAGGCGGGGGTGGGCCCATTCAGTGGTTAACACCGAAAGGAGAGGGCAGGGTTCTCACCTGCAGGTTAGAGGGGTGTGCGGCGATAGGTAAGGAAGGGCTATGTCTGAGGTGAAGCTGTCCTCTTTAGATGTAAGGGGCTGAACTCCCAGAACAAGAGGTTGTTAATTAGTAACATGTTCCCGGAAGCTGCATCTGGCGATTCTCTTTTTGCAGGAGACCCATTATAAGCAGGGGGCGGAAACAGCAGGCGGAAACAGCAATAAAGGTTAAGGACTTCAATAGTGTGTATTGGGTTTCGTATGAGGATCGCAAGAAGGAAGGGGTGGGTATTGTTCTGGGGAAAACTCTTCAGATGCAGAGGTACAGGTCAAGAGGGGTTTTAGGAGACGGTCCTTGGGGATGAAGGGTCTCCACGAGGGAGTGCGGATCACGTTGGCTACACTGTACGTGCCCAACATAGGTTAGGTGCAATTTCTATGACATATTTTTGCGGTATATGAAGTCTGGGCAGAAGGGGCCACCCTCTTGGGGGCTGACTTTAATATCATAGCCGACCCGGTGTTGGACTGGTGGTCAGTAAACAGAGGGGGCCAGAGGAAGGCACGCAAGTACAGTACTGACTTTAGGATCGCTACTGGGCTGACATCTGGAGGGGTCACTTCTGGGGCCGGGAGGCTATACATTCTTCTCCCCTCCGCACTTAACATACACCAGGATAGATTACCTGCTGGTCCCGCAGGAGCATATAGGAGACGTAACTGCATAAAGTGGAGGTGATAACCTGGGCAGACCATGTGATGGTAGTGGCGGAGTGGAGGGTGGTGAGACCCCCTTGACGACAGCCAAAGTTGAATGATTTGCTGATGAGGGGCCCAGTGTTCCGGGACTTCCTGGGGAAGGAGATAGGGTCGTACTTCGAAGCCAACGATAATGGAGAAGTGCCTATGGCTACGGTGTGGGAGGCAGTGAAAGTCACGTTCAGGGGTCTACTTATTGCAGAAGGATCACAAAAGAAAAGAGAGAGAGGGCTGGCAGAAGGTAGACTCCAGGTGGAATTGAAAGCATTGAGATCCCAACTAGTATGGAAGGGCTCCAATATGGAGAGCCTCCTAGGGGAGATGAGGGACAAGAGGTAAGAGCTCCATTCGGTATCAATAGCGGAGGTGGTTAAGAGGATGAGATTCGCATGGCAGAAATTTTACAAAAAGGGTAATGCTGTGGGCACGTTATTAGCGAACAGGGTGCAGGGATGGTGGGCAGAAAGGAGAGTGGACCAGAAATGCGGACTTGACAGGGTTATGACTGGCAGCAGGGGGGGACATCCCAGCCCAATTTGCGGCTTACTATCAGAGGCTATATGCGTGGCTGGTAGAGACAGTGGGTGGGGTGATGCATTGCTACCTTAACAAGCTGCTGCTTCCCAAACCCGCGGAGGTGGAATGCAAGACCCTGGAGGCTGAGGTGATGTGGAAGGAGGTGTTGCAGGCGATCCAAAGGTAAAGGCAGGTAAGGCCCCTGCGGAGGATGGTTTATTGCAAGCTTCTGCAAGCAGTATCAGTCCCTGTTGACGGCGCCCCTGGCCAAGCTTTTTAATTCTATAGTTGGGGAAGGCATAGTACCACCAGCATTCCTGCAGGCCTTAATAGCGGTTATACCGAAGCCGGGGAAGGACTACACTAACTGCGCTTCGTACAGGCTGATCTCCCGGCTAAACGTGGATGCCAAAATGTTCGCTACAGTACTTGTGACTCGCCTAGAGTCTTGCCTCCCCCGGTTAATCCATGCGGACCAGAATGACTTTATTTTGCATAGGATGGGTCTGATAATCTGCGTAAGATGCTCCGCATTCTCAATGCGCCATCAGTGGTTAAAGAGGGGGCCCTACTCCTTGCCCTAGATGCCGAAAAGGCTTTTGATCGGGTGAGCTGGGACTTCATGGGGGAGGTTCTCACGGCCATAGGGATGGGCCCGAGATGGAGGGGATGTATTGTGGCCTTGTACTCGAAACTGACAGCCATGGTGGTGGTGAACGGGAGCGCTTCCCAGGCCTTCTCACTCCAGCGGGCCACGTGACAGGGGTGTCCGCTCTCCCCACTGCTCTACACATTGGTTATGGAGCCATGGGCCATAGAGGTGTGAAGACGAAGGAATAGCGGGGGTCCTGATAGGGGGGTCAGTATACAAACGTAGTCTGTTCGCTGATGATGCCCTGCTCTATATCACTAATCACGTATAGTCTTTTCCGGCGTCTGCTGGAGAGTTTAACACATTATGCAGAGTTATCCGGCTTCAGACTCAATTTGGAGAAATCGGTGGCCTTTGTATTAATGGGTTGACGTTTCGGATGTAAGAGGATAGCTTCCGATATCTGGGGGTGCACGTTTAGCGTCATTACGGGGATCTCTTCATTAAGAACTACCGGCCGTTACGGTCTGCAGTGCAAAAGGACATGGATAGATGGGCACGGTTGAATTTGTGGTTGGCACGCTTGAATTGCGTTAAAATGGTGGTGCTGCTGAAATCTTTGCTCTTATTCCAAATGCTCCCGTTGGCAGTTCCGTGGTCCTTTTTTGATGAAGTGAAAGGGGCTTTGGTGAAATTCCTATGGGCAGGGGCAAAGCATAGTATCCCTTACAGGGTATTGATTCTACTGAGGGAAAAAGAGGGTTGGGGTTCCTGTATCTGCCAACTTATTACAGGGCAGCCCAGCTTCGCGTCTTGGTAGACCACCTGGACCCTCAATCTGGCAAGCGGTGTGGTGCAGATGGATAATGCGATTCTGGCCCAGGTCTCGCTGGGGGAGTGGTTTTGTGTTCCTCGGTCCCGAATCCTGAGGAGACTGGTGCAGCACCCAGTTTTGGAAGGCTGGTGGTCCCTCTGGAGGGAGCGGGAAGATATTTGATTGCTCTCCACATGGCTGTCTCCTTTGAGCTGTATTTGGGCGCCGCCATTGCTGGATGGGGGTGGAGGAGCCAATGGCGTTCCAACTTTGGTACGAGGTAAGGCTGAGTAGGGTCGGCCAAATGTGGGAGGGTGGGATTTTCATCACCTTAGATAAACTGGAGGAATGCCTGGGTATTGGAAAGCTGTCTGTATTCCACTACCTTCAATTGAAGGGGGTGCTAACAAATCGCTAGTGGGGTGAGAACCTACGAAGGGGACTGCCAGACTTTGAGCAGCTCTTGATTACCAGGGTGGGATCTCTGGGGCTTATTGTGCGGCTGTATAGGGCGATACTGTTGGCGGAGCCCAGGGACCCACTCCTTGCCAGGATCAGATGGGGACAAGACTTGGGGAGGCACGTTGATGACGCCTTCGGGACACAGATGTGTAGGAAGGTCTTGCGCTCGACGGTCTCCCTGCAGTATAGGCACCAGGCCCTGAAACAGCTGCACAGGCGGCCCTATCCACCAGATATGTTGGCTAAGATGTACAAGGGGTGCGACCCGCAAAGCTGGAAGTGTCACCCGGTGAAAGGAAACTACAGTCACATGTGGTGGGGTTGCCCTAATGTACAATATTACTGGAGGGAAGTTCTATCAAGGGTGTGGATGGGGTTCACAGGGAACTTTCGCCATGGTTTCTCCTCTTCAGGGTGAGATTGAAAGAGGAGGTGGTGGGGGAAGGGCACATGGTGCAGGTCTTGTTGGTGGCCGCCAGATGCTGCTTGGCCCAGTTGTGGAAGACTCTGCGTTTGCCCACGGAAAGCGATTGGGTGGCGAAGGTGCGAGCTATATATGATATGGAGTTCCTCCGCTGCCTTTTTTTGAGAAGTATGGCCGGTGATCACCACCAGGGGTTGAGACCTGTCTCCTTGTTTGGGCTTCTAGTTTACGGAGGATAGAACCTCTTTCTAACAGTCCACAGCTTCGGATGTTGCGGTGTAAATGGGCTTCGCTGTGATGTGGATGCAAAGCCAGTCCTGTGGTCTCGAGAATGGCCTACCCGGGGAGTGGGTGCCCTTGGTATGAACCTACTGGGGTCCATCTGAGTCTGCTGCATGGGGGGTAGGGTAGTGAAAGGGAGGGGAAGAGGGGGCAGCTGTTGGGGAGGATGTTGTGCCCTGTTGGCTATCGATGAGGATTTGGGAAAGGGGTTTGTAATGTTTTACTTGAAATGCTAATAAAGTTCAATTTGAAAAAACATAGGTTTGTGTGCCAACAAGCATGCCACCTTTGTGTAATGCGTCTACTTCTGCATCCTTACACTAGGTACAAGAACATAAATGGAGTAAATCTTCAAGGCTAGCAGAATAAAATGGGCATTTTATTTCTTATATTGTACCTTTCCAAGTAACAGTAACTGCTCTTAGTGGCATGCAATTCAATTGTGCTCTACTAATTAGGTTTCTGTTGTATGCATGGTTACTCCATGTCAGGTAAGCCTGTTATGTGATACTGGAAAGCACAAAGTGTTTACGATTTGACTGTATTATTATCTCATTGCTTTCTCTCTGTTCTTGCAAACAAAAATCCAGACATTCTTTAAAATAGGGTACCGAAGTCCGATCTAAGATGTTCGGTTGATAAAAGTGACTTAGTGCGCTAATGTTTCTTAATATCTGCCTGCTATTTCTCATTGCCCCTCCCACCTACCCATTTCATTTAGCACTTGAATGGTTGGGATTGGAAAATGTGCAATTTCCGTCATTTGGTTTCAGGCAGTTCTACTGCTTCTCTTGGTTGACTGGAGGGTTGGGTGGGGCGGTGCTTACAAAACTACTTTTGACAGCTCCAGGTATATGTACACAGATGACCTCGGTTTCTAGGCTAAAGGGCACTCTGATGCCATGCTGGCACAGACCTCAGTCCTCCATGGTGCCACCTGGTGGCTATTCCAGTCCAGACTTTGAAGGGTATTTCAAAGATGAGGAATCGTTCCCACGGTAAGTAGTCTGTTCTTCTTTCTCTAGGTGCAGAACAAAATAACATGTCTCCCCTTTCGTGGCTAACTGAGCACCTGGGTGGTTCTCACAGAGACCAAATAACCTTTTATTTTTCTGGCAGCTGACTCGAACCAGTCAGCAGTCTTTGAGCAGAAACCAAAGGAATAGACAGGGTATCCTTTTTTCCACCCAGGATCAGAACTAAAAGAACTTATGAGAACATAACTAGATTTGTTACCAAATATAGTGTAGAGAGCCACAGGCTACAAGAAAACCATCACAAGACACTGGCACAGTCTCTGGATAGATCCTGAGATTCGAGCATGGGTCCCACAGGTCACTCTTTGCTCCTTCAAAAAATCCACTACGCTTAAGAATATGCTAAGCCCCTCATTCATGGCACAGACACCCAGAGTTACAACGAACTGGCTACAGCCCACCAGAGCCAGAGAATTCCACAAATGTGGGACTTGCACTATGGGTCCCTACACTCACTCCACCAACATGATTGATTTTGGCGTCACTAACCAACACGCCATTGAACAGTTTATAAACTGTTGCTCAATGTGTCTGGTGTATGCCATTGTCTGTGGGCTGAAATACACAGGTAGCACAATCGGGGAACTATGCACCAGGATCAGAGGGCACATCAACCTTTTGGGCTCACAGGACATGAAGTATCCCCTTGCTCAGCACTGGCAAACCCAACACCAGATGGATGACAAGAGGGATACCCGCTTTACAGGTATTGACATTGTGCCGCATGCCGCCTAGCATCAGAGGTGATGACGGGGAACTGCAACTACGGCAGCAAGAAGCTAGACTTATATGCATACATAGACTAGTGACCACTGGCCTTAACCAGGCTCCCATACTAGTTTTATCATTGGAATCTGACCCAGCAGTGTGCATACACGTAACCCTAGCAATCAATGTGAGTTACATGACATAGCTGCTTGAATCACGCTGAAAGGTACCTGGCTCATACTGTTTTCTCTGAAAACCCACATAAGCAAAGCCAATAGGTCTAGCTTTGTAAAGCAACATAACTCCCAGAGAGTCCAGAACAAACAGTGTCATATTATTCCTAAAGCATTATTTTAGAGCATTGCGCAAACCAATGGAGGCTTTAGTCACTGTCATATTCTAACCATATCGTCAGGCGTTAAGCAAATATTGAACATACTGCGGCCAAATCTCTGGTGGTCTAGCATGCAAGGGTAGGTACGAAAAAAGGCCTTTTCCAAATTGTGACATCACGCTACATTTTTCAACCAGACCTGTATACTGGGCGGATGACCTTTCCACCATGACAGTGCCACTCTCCTATGGGCCAGTTCCAAAAGGAAACCAGTAAGCCTACGGGCAGCCCGCAGCAGGTGCCTTGTACTTCCCCCACCTTAAGATACAGTTCAAGATGTTCCCTGACAACGAGAAACACTCTGGGCACCACCTCCCCCTGGTATCGATGTATGATCGGACAGGTCCACGCCAGGTGCAGAAAGTCGGTCTGGCTATAGCCACATCTGGAACATGAATCAGGGGTATTTGGAAAGTGTTTGTGCAGCCTTGCCGATGTATGGTACACCTGATGTTCGAAGTTGAAGTGGATCAGCTTAAGAGCTTAGAGAAACCTTTTGAATTTGCAACATCACATAGTTCCGGTTTTCCTCGGCATTTTCCCTACCCAATGTTCCCTACCAGCACCGCCTGGGGCCATCTCCATCCCAGGGAATATCTGCCTGAAAGATGTGATATAAACGGGAGACCATACAGCCCTCCGCTTGCGACTTTATCAGTTCACGGAGGAGCTTCCAGGTGGTTGGTTGCTTTGGGAATGATGGAAATACTGATTTCAAGATATGCCGCACTCTAAAATACATGAACGACATCCAGTGATGTCGTTCCACCCCTACCTCTCGCCCGCTGAAGCGATATAAACGTATCCTCTTAAAAGAAAGTCACCGAAAGTTTGTATACCAACCTTCTCCACCCACCGAATGTAGGCTCTCTTCTCTTTGATTGCCATATTGGCCACTTGTCTGACAGGGAGGAGTGGTGAATATAAAACATCAATGCCGACCTTATGTGCCACTTAACGCCAAATGGCACAAGTAACATTGACAATATGCATAAGATCCTGGTCTCGCCTTAGAGGCACCTAGAACATGAGCGTGGGAGAGTAGGGACAGCCGGTGCCCTCTCCACCTGGACCTGTGGTCGGATGAAGTGCGTAGCAAACCAAAACGCCAAGAAGTGCGCTTGTGCTGCCCAGTAGTATAATTCCAGGTTTGGGAGTGCCAGACCCCCTTCCCATACGGCTAAGTCAACGTGGTATACGCCACCCTAGCCTGTTTCCCTGCCCAAATGAGTTCCGTAATAATCCCCTGTAGCCTTAGAAAAATGTTTGTAGAGAGGAGAAGTGGGATATTAAGAAACAAATACAGGAGTTTGGGCAAAAGTATCATTTTTACTATTGCAATACAACACAGCAGGGTAAGAGGAAAGGGCATGCCACTGCGCCACTAAATCTTGGATAGAGCTCATGAGTCTGCCATAATTCTCCCGGAACAGTCTGAATGTGTCCCGAGAAATAATGACTCCCAGGTACTTAGTGCTATCCGTTTCCCAGGCGAGCCCAAAACCATCGTCAAACTCCTCGGTCTCGTTGGCTAGCGGGAAGGCCACAGACTTGCTCCAGTTCATTCTCAACCCGGAGAACTCCCCAAACCTCAACACCTCGCGCATTACTGGCAGTAAACTATAGATGGGGTCACTTAAGAATAATACTACATAATCTGCGTATAACGAAATTATCAACCAATGCGGGCCCATACGCCCCACTGAATATATTGATCATGCAATATCGCTGCCAGGGGCTCCATTGCAAGTGCAAAAAGAAGGGGGGGGCAAGGCGCAGCCCTGTCTGGTACCCCGCCCCATCGCCACCCTTCCGGAGTTGGAGCGCGCAACCACAATCCTCGCCGTCAGAGCGGTATATAGAAGTGAGACCAGTGAGATGTAATACCCACCCAGGCCAAGTTTCTAAAGAACTCCGAAGAGGTAGAGTCGAATGCCTTTTCAGCATCTAACAATACCACTATTGCTTGCGTTTCAGTCTGGAGCGCCGAGAGGGTCCCAAAGAAGCGGCGCATGCCGTATGTTGTGTTTCTGCCTGGCATAAAACCCGAATGATCAGCCAGCACCAGACGAGGCATCAGTGGGAGGAGGTGATTGACCAGATTTTTTGCAAAAATCGTATTATCGGCATTTATCAGAGATATCAGCGATACGAGGTGCAATCTTTGGGAGGCTTCCCCTTCTTATGTAGTAGGATAATGGAAGCTTCACACAGCGAAGGAAGTAGGGATCCTTGCCTCATAGATTTGGTGTACATGAGCAGCAGCCAAGGGGCCAGAATAGGTGCAAACGCTTTGTAAAACTCTCCCGAGAGGCCATCTGGGCCAGGAGCCCTGGATCCAGGAAGTTCTTTGATGGCAGCCAGAATTTCTTCCATTGTCACCTCCTCGTTGTGGGCTTCCATAAGCGGCGGGTCTACTAAGTACAGTTCAGCCGCATCAAGTTATTGTTGTAGACTTGCAGTGTCCTGTGTAAATTTAGAAGCGTTAAGGTGTTCATAAAATGCCTGAAATGCCGCAATATCATTTTCTGCGTAAAGTGGTATCCCCCAGGGCCCGTGATAACCTCTATATGCAGGGGTTTCCTTTTGCCTGTCAGCAACCTGGCCAATATTGTGCTTCGCTTTTGTGCCTCCCCATAACGTCTTACCAAGTGACCCAGACTTAGAAATTTAGCCTCCCTGCTTGCATTAGCTTGGAAACTAGTCGGCTCCACCCGTAGGGCCGCCAAGGTCTTAGGGTCTGCGGAGAGGGCGTAGTCTCCCTCCAACTCTCTCAATTTCTCTTTGTTAACCACTAGGTCCTGCCTGACCAATCGGAGAATTCCATTTTCCTTAGCTATACACATGCTCCTGATATAGCACTTAAAGCTTTCCCATAACACCCCCTGCAACTCGGCTGAACCCACATTGCAGTCAAAGAAGGACACTATTTCCTCCTGGATGAACACTGAGTCCGCCAGGGCGTCAGGAGCTTATCACTGTCGGTCCCCCATTAATGCCACAGTCCAGTACGACCGGAGAGTGGTCGGAAAGGGTTCTTGGGAGAATCGTGCTCTTGCCCAAAGATATGCACCCTGTGCTGGGACACCAACAAGTAGTACAGCCTAGAGCTTGATTCCTGTACCCATGAATGAAAGGTGTTGTTTTGTTCATCCCAGTGTTGTACCCTCCACATGTTATGAAGGATTTCTGAACTCTGACCAGGAGGGGCAGAGGTTCAGAAGGCCAGCCTAGTTTCTTGGAACAGAGTAACCGCTGGACAAGCCAGACCAATCAGGGTAGCTATGGCAGGCGGTCAAGACTAAGTCTTAGGAGGGGTGAGGGTGACTGAAGGACCTCAATGAGCACACGGAGCAAGTACACTTACAAATTACTCCAGACAGGTGTTATATTAAAAATATAGACACATTTATTACAAGGCCTTTGTAACATAGACCATAGCAAAGAATCACAGTAACACCAAGTAAACCAATACATCACACTCAATACAATATATATACAAGACCAGGGGGGTCTAACAGGGTGACTGCAAGAAAGATGTCGGCAACCTAGATGGGAAGGAAACAGGCAGTGCAGTTAATCTTTAGACCCAGTTCCACATCAGTTATTCACCTAACTAAGAGGCAGTCCAAGCCCTAAGAAGAGAGGAGCCTTGTGCTCAATAGTACATGTAGTGCAAACGCACGCGGTTGTTCCAATGGGCAAAACAGGGTCTCTTCAGGGGTCTCTAGCAGCTCGGGAAGGTGGATAAGGCGATGAAGAATAAGTTCCCACTATTCAAGAAGGACCTCCACTTGAAGGCAGAGGCAGTTCGAGAGTTCGGGATGGAGTCGCTATTTCGCAATAGCAGTGGACAGGAGAGGGGCCCCTAGGGGCCTCTCATGTGTAAAAATGGGCTCTTGCACTAGCGGCCACCGGTTGGGGTATTGATTACTCACCGGTCCCTGATGCAAAGAGACCCAAACTTCGGCAGGTTAGTCCAATTCGGTTGCAGGTTCGAATGCGGCAAAAAGGACGTCTCGGCACCTTTTAGTTCCGGCGATCCCGCAAGGATTCCCAAACGGGACAGTGATGATTTCTCTGCTCCGGGTGGATGAATCCCCCAGTTTCACTGCAGCAGGCTTCAGGGGCAAGAGGGTCACAAATGCAGCGTACTTGCAAAGGGCGTTGCCGCAGCAGGGCAACACGGTAACCGCGTTTACTCCGGTCCGGGCGCACTCGTCTCACTTCAGACCTGGGAATGCCAAGTGTACGATGTGAGGGTGCCGTGGACACAGAGTTAGCAGTATACCATGTTTCAAGGGCCTCCTCGAAACGACGGCAGAGACAGAGCAAAGGTCCTGCGTAAGCTGGTGAGCCCACTGGTTGGCCCAGGGACACTTCCAAGAAAGCTTACTGGCAGGTTTTGGTGAAGGTGCCGAGAATAGTTGGTCCCACTATTCCAATGGGTCGAAGCGTCTTCGCAGACCTTCTAGGACGACCAGATGCAGAGGGGTGCCACGGGACGACAGCGGACTCAGGGTGCCAAACCTTCCAGCGGGTCACCAGCGGTTCCTCGAATCAGCTTCGTAGTTGCGGGATACTTGGATCTCATCCTTTGTTCAGTGACAACTCAGGAGATCGACCTGGTAGTGGTGTTTCCAGCCTCCTCTTATCCAAAGTTCCCTTCGCGCCAAAATGGAGAGAACCCAATGGGAGATCTGCTCACAAACACACACTCCATACGTAGAACAATCAGACCATGGTGGTCTCAGGCATTCAGGACACTCCAGGCTCTCTGGCACCCAGGATGTGTATTGGGACCAGACATCCCAGCCCACATCCTGGAGGCACACACACAAGGCATGCAGAAGCCCACGATAGCATTGGGATTTGCGGGAATGTGCATGACCAAATAAGGACTGGCCCGGGTCGATTGTACCTGGGGAAGGTGAAGGGGCAAGATGGCCAAAGGACAGGACAAAGAACCTTGTGGCATGGCCATTTGGAGCCAGGCCACCTATTCGTGCCTAACGCAGTTAACATGGCAGGAAAGGGTTAAAAATAATGCGAAATAATAGCTGCCACCAGTGCTATCCATGACACATCTGCACAGTTCATAAAAAGTCCAGCGAGAGTATGTAGGGCCTTTTGGAAATGACTATAGACCCAAGTGTGCTGTATGGTAAGATACACTGCACACTTGTTACATGTTGCACAAAAGTTGCAACATGAGAAAAGGACTAAGGGAAACAAAGTCTCCCAGTACTGACTGTCTTAAGGGCATGTCAGTTTCCCCATAAAAAGTGAGCGAAAGCCCAGAGGAGTGCATCTGAAGGCTGTGCTTCTCTGGCAAAGTCAGTCAATGGTGTCTAAACAGCAGCAAAAAGTTTGGGGGTTGACACATGGAGGGAAAATTACATACAATTATGAAATCTTTCCTAACACTCGCCCCTCCCAGACTAAGGACAGGGGGAACTAATCCACCCCTGGATGAGTTTCTTGTTCAGGTCGGTTAAACATTCTGGACAACCCATCAGCATTGCTATGTTGGACACCTGGCCTATGCCCAATAGTGAAGTCAAAGCCTTGCAGACTTATGGACCACCTAAGCAACTTTGTATTCTCTCCCTTTATGTTCATTAGCCACTTTAAGGGCTTATGGTCCGTTTGCACAGTGAAGTGGGTCCCATAGAGGTAGGGCCTCAGCTTCCTTCGGGCCCACACAACAAAGAAACATTCTTTCTCTACTGTGGACCATCTGAGCTCTCTGTCCTTAAACTGGCGACTAATGAAGCCAATAGGGTGTTCCTTACCCTTCTCATCTACTTGTGATAGTACAGCTCCTATCCCAGTGTCAGAGGCATCTGTCTGCACAATGAAAGGCCTTTGGTAATCAGGGGCCCTGAGAACAGGGCCCTGGCACAAGGAGTCTTTTAAGCCATTGAAGGCCTTCTCACACATCCACCAGATCATATGTTTTACAAATATCTCAAATTTGTTTCCCGCCCCTGGTTAGATGGCCCCCATTACTGCCGGAGCTATCTTGGGCAGGGACAAGCACAGTATTCATATCCCCACCCCATATAATCGTTGAATCATGGCAATCAGCCAAGTTAACAAACACCCATTCAAATAATTTGGCATTATCTACGTTTGGCCCATAGGTATTGATCAATGTTATCTTCACTCCCTTTAGAACCCCACAGACCATCAGTGCTCTCCCCTCATCATCCTGTTTTGACGTTATCAGACAAACCTTTACAGTCCTGTTGATCAATATTGCCACTCCCTTGGTATACGTTGAGTATGAAGAATAATATCTGTGACATCCCCATTGAGAGGCCCAGCGAGATTCCGTTCAGGGGACTAGGTATGTCTCCTGCATGAGTGCCACCTCTACTTTGTGTCTACATAGATGTAATATAATACAGCATTTATCACGTGCCTGTACACAAGTGTTTCTAGGCGCGACAAGACAATCCGGGGGAAACATAGGGAGAACAAACAACTATCTTACTAGGTCCTGTCATTCAGATTGTGCAAGTGCTGGGAAGTGGAAGGGGAGAAGTGCCAGGGGCGAGGGGGAGAAGGGCAGGTAACTCAAAAAGCAAAGCCAATGGGTGGCTCATAAGTGCAGAGAGAAGGGCCTGTAGGATTGCAGATACAGGCCACAAGTGCTAGGGGAGCCGGGAGGCAGTGCAAAGTGCAACTGGACAAGCAGGAGCCTGGGCCCAGGTTAAGAGGGTAGCCAGGTGACCAGTGCATGGAGCAGTCGGGACATCAGCAGAGGAGAGCCAGAGAGAAAGTGGAAGCGAAGAGGAAGGTCTTGAGTTGCTTCCTGAACCAGAGGTGGTTCTGCTCAAGTTTGAGGGAGGCTGTTCCAGAGGGAGGCCCAGCCGAAGATGGAGATCTGCCTCCAACTCTCTGCTTGGAAAAGTGACTGACCCTCAGAGAGTTGGAAGTGGATGAGCGGAGAGCTTGAGAAGGAAGGTGTTTATGATGAGAAAGTTGGAGATAGCGCAAATGTAACACCTGTCTGGATTTAGAGGGCTGGTTCCCCTCCCCTAATGTTCCATGTTGCAACCTTATCTCATGGGGGATAGATAATCCCAACCTCCGAGTATGACCTCATCCCGGCTTGGTTCAAAAGAATCTTCACAGCTGTTACACATATATAACCCTGCATAGCTCTTGGATTCCAACAGACGACACCCCTAAACCCTAACAAACACCCCGCCACCCCCTCCCACACAGGCAACCCCAATCTGCCGAGAACAGACCTCCCCCAACTGTGCAACATAAACAAATCCGTTCACGGGGCCTGCCCAACCTAACATAGGATAGACCTAGAACTGTTGCGGCCTGACTTGTCCCATGACCGCTAGATAGGCCAAACGTCAGCTGTAAGATCAGTTGAGGCAGCAATGTCCCTGCAGGCCAGCCCAGCCTTACTAATCATTCAGGGGTCCACTTGACCATCCCTGCTGGGATTTCTAGCCCCGTCCCTGGGCCTTGAGTTGTTTCTTCTAGTCAGCTTATCTACTCTGTTGAGAAAGGTGCTATTTGATTCCGGAGATATAAAAAAGTGCGTTTGACCATCGAGCTGGATCCAAAGTTTAGCAGGTAAAAGCATGAATACTGGATGTCATTCTCAATGAGTCTGCGCTTCACCCCTGCAAAGGATCTTCTGGATGCCTGTACATTTGCTGAGAAGTCAGGTAAGACTTGAAATGTATCTCTGTCTTATTGTAAATCCCCTTTCTGCCGAGCCACTTTGGGATAGTGTCACAATCTCTATAATTCAGGAGACGTGCTATGATGGGCCGCGGGGTAGCCCCAGGAATCTGCCTCCTCGCCGGGATCTGGTGCGCTCTCTCCACCACAAACAGGGAAGACAGGTCATCCTCGCCAAAGACAGTCTTGCAGAGGGATTCCACGAATTCCTCCATCCTGGACAGGCCCTGTTGTTCCCTTATCCCAACCAGCGAGCCCGGCCTTCCAGATCTTCATTCTTAGTCAAACCTACTATAAACTTGGTGTCCAGCGCTGTCACTCTGTTTCCCAGTGACGTTGTGTTGTCCTCTATGCCCGACACTCTGTGTTCCACTTCGTCGAGACGGTCATTGTGTTTATCCAAACGGTGTTGTAGCATGTCCACTTTGGATGAAAGAGAGTCCAACTTGGAGTTCAGGCCTCCTATTCCAGCCCTTAGTTGCAGTAGAATCGCCTTGATATCCGGGTCACGCTCCTGGGGCGCTTCGCCCGGGCCAGCCCCGGATGATTCTTTGTCCATATGCTGATTCAGGGCTCGTGGGGCCTTGGCCGCTGGGACCCCCTCAAAAGAAAGCTTCTTCTGAAATGTGTGTTTTTTCCGGATCCAAGGGAGCCACAGCCGGCCAAGAGCCAGGCACACCCACCCAGACATTCCAGTGAAAGTGTAAAGGAGCGTGGAAGGCCACCACTGCTTATCGTGGACAGTCTCCGCACTACAAGCTGCTGGTCAACTCCGATGACACCCCAGCAGGCACGCTTGTCCGCAGGCAGGCACAGGATATGTTAAAGACCTTTTTCAGACAACCAAAGTGGGCCCGCTGCACCCTCTCTTCAGACCAGCCACCCCTGCCTGATGAGAAGCCAGGACAGCGCCACGCACCTTTGATGCAAATTACCAGGGGGCCTGAAGGTACGTTATCGCCCGCCCCTACCGTGGCTCCAATAGGGTCTCCCAAGCTGCCCCAACAGCCACTGCTGGATCAGCAGAGTCCCTGTACAGGCCCAGCAGCCAATTTTAGCAGGCCAAGCTCCTGCGTACCCGAAGCAGGGGCCGGGGGGGGGGGCACCCAGCACTGCACCAACCTGTTCCGAGGTCCAGGTGCAATCGCTGTCAGCCCACGATTGTCCTCACACTCATCGAGCAAGGATATCCCGCACTGTGCACTGAACACTAGCGCAGGCTGCCGGCTGCCGGAATCTGCAGTTCTCCCCCCTCCTGCCACGATTACTTATGCAGCGTCAAGCCCAGTTGCACTGTCGGCCCCTGAGGTGTGAATTCCCAGTGGCCCGGCAGACCACGATCAGCCACGGCCTTCTCAACTCGCCAGGAGCCTCCTATTGCCACTGCCGGCTCAGCAGCTGGCTGACCAGGTGCCGCAGGCACTTCTGAAGTTAGGTAAAGTCGAGGCCCACAGCTGTGATGGGGGCTTCCCGTGCCTCGGGCCGCCCTGTACTGGCGTTCGCGCGCATGCATGCAATGAGACTCATACACACACGTCTGTACGTTCCAGGGTCCCGGAGGCAACTACCACACAGACCGTCTTTACTACCAACGCGCATGCGTGGCCAGAACGAGGCTCGCGCATGCGCACACCAGTCGAAGACATAACATCCCTTTTTTTCTTTAAACAAAATAGTGCAATGACTTACAACTAAACCATACTCGGAAACAGTATTAACACTTGCAACTGTGGATCATTAGCCTGGAACAGTCACCGGTTCAGTCTCCAGAGTCTAGGACGTAGTCCTTGAGTCGAACCGGTATAGTGCGGCCTTGTTGCGTGGGGTACCTCCGTTCCCCCTGCGTGATAGGTGGTGGGGTCCCGACAGCTGGCGTCTGATCCATGGGTGGGTCATCTTCAGGGACTCCATCCTCCTCCTCTGGTCGTGCTGGCACTGCGGGGTCGATATTGCAAGGCCGATTGTCAATTTTTTGGAAAAAGGATTGGTTGCAGGTGATAGTTCCTCTTGCATTTGCCGCGGTAACCATGGATCCCTTAACATGGGTGATGGCCCACGGTTGTGGTTCGTAGGGCAATGACAGCTTTCCTGCTGGCCTGCGGTTTCGTACCAGCACGGAGTCTCCTACCACTATCTCCTTATCTTGCATTCTTCTCCTTTCGGTCTCCTTAGCGTTGTGCACTTCTCGATCTTCACTCACTCTGTCATTGTCTATAATACCCGGCTCACGCCCTTCCACTTCGGGGAGGAGCCCCCTCAGGCAGCGCCCAAACAGAGCCTCTGCTGGAGCCACTCCGGTGGACTGGTGGGGTGTCGTTCGGTACTCTGAGTCCTCTTTAGTTCCCCTCACTGTTCGCCGCTATGCGGAAGACCTTGTTGTGTGTCCTCATAAGCCTTTCGGCCTCTCTATTGGCCCGGGGCCAGAGTGGTGACACCTTTCGGTGCAGTATTCCTTTTTCTCTCAGATATTGAGCAAATAGGTTCCCAGTGAAAGGCAGCCCATTGTCGGAGCAGAAGATTTCAGGGAAGCCATGCGTGGCGAACATTTTTTCTAAGGCCAGGATGGTATGGTCGCTGGCTGTTGAGTCCGCGAGTTCCACCTCTGGGTACCTCGACCACTTGTCCACTACCACTAAAAAGTACATACCCCTTCCTGTGGATCCAAAATCTGCGTGGACTGTACTCCACAGCTTCTCACTCCGTTCCATTGACTTAATCGGCGGTGCCCTTTCTAGGGGGCTCGCTGCTTGGCACGACAAACATCTTTTCACATGTAACTCAACGAGGCCCTCCAGATCAGGGAACCATACTTATGGTCGCAGCCTCGCCTTTGTTTTGGCCACGCCCTTATGTCCGGTGTGTGCCAGCTCCAGGACTCGAGACCTCAGCGATTGTGGAACTACAATTTGCCGCCCTCTTAACAGCAAACCATCCTCCGACATTGAGAGTTCCTCACTAACCTTCCATAACGCCTGAAGGCCCCTCTGGGCTCTGTGTTCTCTGCTTGTATTGTTTTGCAGGACGTCTCTCCACTCCCCGCTCCGAATTGCAGTTTGGATGATTTTGAACACCTTGTCGTTCGCCGACTCTTTTGCCACTACCATTCTGTCCAACGCCACCTGCATGGCACATTCCACAACATTGTGGATAAAATCTTGGCATTCTACTACTTCTCCCTGGCCCTGTCCTCTTTCCTCGTTGGGGTGGCGGGACAAATAGTCCGCAGGATTGTTTGTTCCTGGCCGGTACACCAACTTGACCCCATATTGAATGAGGGCGTGCATCCACCGCTCAATTCTGGGAGGTGGTTTAGACGACACGCCCGCAAGGATCGGAAGAAGTGGCTTGTGATCCGTTATGACAGTTACAGGTTTCCCAAGAATATACAGCCTAAAATGCCTGCAGCCCCTCAGGATGGCCAGGGCCTCCCTCTCAATCTGTGAGTAGCGTCTTTCAGTTTCTGTGAGGGCTTTGCTTGCATATGCGTTGGGTACCATTTCACCTCTTGTCTTCCCGCATTAGGACAGCCCCTAGGCCTACGGGACTCACATCCACAACAATCTCAGATTTGGCTGAGGGGTCAAAATATGCCACTGTCTCCTGATCGGACAGCGCCTTCTTGATGGAATTGAACGCTTCTTGCTCTCTCGTGCCCCAAACCCAAACAGCGTCATTTTTTGTGAGGGCCCGAAGGGGTTCAGAGAGGGATGCCACAGCCCCTGGATGAATCGGCCACAATAGTTAACCATCCCCAGAAAGCTGCGGACGTCTGTTGGCGACTGGGGGCTTGCGGCCTCGCAGATGTCTCTGACTTTCTCCGGATCCGGGGATACACCATTCTCGTGAAACACAAATCCAAAGAACCCAATGCGATCCTTGAAGAACTCACATTTTTCACGATGCAAGGTGAGTCCAAGGTCTTTGAGTCTCTGCAAGTTTGCCTCTAGGCTCTTCATGTGCTCGGCATGTGATGTGGCGAAAACCAGAATATCGTCACTCATATTGATTACTCCCCTTAGGCCCGCCAGAGCGCCCCTGATCGAATTCTGAAAGACCTCTGCACTAGAGGATATCCCAAAGCTGAGGCATTTGAATTGGTACAGACCCTCGTGCGTGGTAAAGGTGGTAATGTACCTCGAGTCTGCATGCAGTTCTAGTTGGTGATATCCTGCCCTTAGATCCAGTTTGGAGAATACCTTGGCCCCCTGCAGTTCGCTGATGATATCATCTATCGTGGCGTTCACGCTTAATGGCTGCATTGGGCAGCCGCATGTCCACACAGATGCGTACCTTGCCCGGTTGTTTGGGTTTGAGCGCCACCACGATTGGCGAGACCCAAGGAGTCTGCCCCTCCACCTTTTCAATAATGTCCATGCTGATTAGCGCTTTGAGCTAGTCTTCAACCTGTGACCTGAGGTGAAACGGAATTCGTCGGTGCTTCAGCGCCGTGGTGCGGATCGTATCATCTATGTGTAGTCGCACTGGCTCTGCTTTCAGTCGGCCAATCCCCTGAAAGGTACTCTCAAACTTCTCCAGAAGTGACTTGACGTCCCTTTGGTAGATTGCAAGCGCAAAGTGAACCAGGTCCAATGCTTCCGAGGCCGCACAACTCAACAGCGACCGTGGGCTGACATCAGTGACGAAAAACCTTGCTTTTATCACTTTGTCCCCTCGGGCTACCGGGGCTACAAACACCCCTTTGATGGGTAGGGGATCATCACCACCGAACGTGAACATTTTTGCTCTTGATTTGTCCAACGGTGGGGGACCTGGTATGGCCTCATGATGTTCAGTGGCCAGTACGCACACCGAGGCTCCTGTATCTATTAGCACCTGTGTAGGGACCCCTTGAATGTCTACAACGCACGTTGGTTGTCTGCGCCTCTTGGTCCCGGTAGCCAAGTTTGAGATGAAAAATACTTCATCTTCCTCCTCCTCTTCCGCGATGTTAAGTCTTTGAACATCCTGCTCGACGGCAGCGACACTGCGTTGTTTCCTGAACCTGCCGCCCAGCCTCGCGGGCCCTCTCTGCGTGGCCACCGGGCAGCAGCTCTGCACATCCTGGCATAGTGCCCTGACGTATTGCATCTTCCGCAGACTCTCGTCTTAGCTGGACAGTCTTCCGAATGCGGCAAGTCATACCCACAATACTGGCAAATGGCAGGGCTACCTTGCAGTGTTGTTGATTCCTGCCTCTTCTGACTCCACCTGGGCTTCATCTGGGGTTGTTTCCCAATAGCAAAAGTGTCCTCATGCTTGCCTGGGCATGTGGCCACATCCATTTTAGCTCCTCTACTTTCGGCAAGTTCGTACACCCTTCCACTGTCCAAATTCTGCGCTAGCGACATGCCAGGCTCCCTCAGGACCTGCCTCCTCAGCTTGCCTGAACTGCAACCCTGAATCAGTTGATGGGGGATCATTAACTCTGCATCCGTCCATCTGCACGTGGTGGCTAGCTGTCTCAAATGTGAACATAACCGATCTAATGACTCCTCTTCGTGCTGCTTCTCCCCGCACATGACAAACCTGTCAAAGTCAACGTTGAATAGGGGGATGAAATGATCCTTCAGCGCGGTTTTGACAGCATCATAGTTCACTACGGGTAAGGAAAGAGATTCGTAAATGCGCAGTACCTCTGTGCCCGCCGAGTAGAGCAGCGTGTCCACTTTGGCATCATTGTCTGTCTCCTCATTGGCAGCGAAAAACATGTCAAGTTTCTTGATCCATAGAAGCCATCTCGGACCCCGTTTTGACGGTTGGCCCGAGGTGTCAAATTCTTGCATTGGTTGTAGGGATCCATGCTGCCTTCTCACCACTCTAGCAGCCGCCCGAGCTTCTCCATCGCTGTCTGTCATGTTCACAGGTCGCACAGGCACCTCAGTCCGTGTTAGAGGCCGCAAACCTGGCTGCACTCAATTCGATGCACCTGACCTCTTGGGCAAAGTTGCTGTGACGATGTGAGATGTTTGCTCCTCTCCCACAACCTGTTAGCTCAGGTGAAAGTGCAATCCTCCCTCCTGAGGAAAATTGCAGGGTGTCCAAAAATTGAGGGGTTGTTTACCTCAGTGCTTAGGCAGCGCACGAGCACCCTCGCGGGCCGCAACCGCCTTCAACATCCAAAACAAAATGGCCGCCATCACTCGTGTGAGATTCGTAACGCACGTGAAGAAAAATACCGTGCCTCGGGCCGCCCTGTACTAGCGTTCGCGCGCATGCATGCAATGAGACTCATACACACACGTCTGTACGTTCCAGGGTCCCGGCGGCAACTGCCACACAGACTGTCTTTATTACCAACGCGCATGCGTGGCCAGAACGAGTTTGCGCATGCGCACACCAGTCTAAGACATAACAACAGCCAGTGTATCTTCGAGAAACACTGCCACTTGTCTCTGTGCGCTTTTAAACAGCCGAGGGCACCCTCCAACGAGTCCAAGCTTCCAAGAGTCCAAGCTTCTCTTCCGGCGCAGTTAATCTGTATTAATGTGGGCTGATGTGCAGAGCTCACATGCAGACCGCCATACTTGATCGGCTCTTTATCGCCACCAGGGTTTACCTTACTTACCTAATTGGATTTTACAATGCACTCAAGAGCGCTCAGCCCTGGACTAATCTGGACCAATCACAAGCACACGCAACACAAGCGAATAGTTGCCTGCCACGTCACGCAGCCACTTGTACTAACAAAAGGGCGATCAACAGTGCAACCACCCGAGCCAACACGTGCCAGGTAAGGAGTTTTTCATCAGGTGCTACACATTTGTGTGTCAATATGTTGTTAAAAGACTGGTTGACACGTATATCACTTCTCCGGTCACAAACGGGCTCCTCACCCGCACGCATCATTAAGCACGAATAATGTAATGTAATTGACACCATGGACATGAGATTAGAAGGCACTGCTTGCATTCCCGGCATGGGGAGCTCAGCAGCGCTGTTCTAACCACCCTTGCGTTTCACTTCTACCAGGCTCCCAAGTGGAACTGGCCTTACTAAACAGATGCCACTCTACACAGGCAATACCTGGCACTACTCTTCCCACCCCTCACAACTCCCATGCCTCAAACTGGCGCTTTATCTCTGTTTACTCGCCGCCCTCTGGCACCCTAATTAGCCAAGGGCTCAGGCCCGTATGATTGGATTAAACACACTGTTACGACCACAGAGGCCTCACTGTAAGCATGACTCGGCATTGACACAGCAACTCTTCCTTGATTTCTGATACCTATACACCAAATTTCACTCTGCCTCCACCTCCGCTTGCTTCACCTTCCTATGGCTCGTTTCCACCGTCACATCAGGTTATTGTGCATATACTTTTCCCCACTTCATAAACCACACTTGTTTTTCGCAGGCTTTACTTTCAGCCTGAACTGTGGATTACCCACGCAATATTATCACAGGGGCCTACCCCTCCTGAACGAAGGCGCATTACCAGTCTTAACCTATCCCCCCTGGTAAGCGTTCTTGACCAATTAAACTCAAACCCGGTTGCTCCCTGCCTTGGGTTGCTGCAACTTAAGTAGCCTTTACACTAATATAATATCCTTGCCTTCTCCCTTCTCCATCTCTGTATGGCCAGTATTAATTGTTACATGGTACCTCACCGCCACCTTACACACACTTGTCACGCCCACCTCTGGTCCAAACCCACAAAATTTCGTGAGGTAATTTTTGTAACACACCTGCTGTAGTGCCCAAACTGGGATGACACAAATGTGGGTGATTACCATTTTTGTTGTACTACCTTTTTATGATTAGCCTTGAAAATTACTCCTAGGGTCGATATACGTGTTGGCAAAATCCTAATAGACACTTGTGACAAATTGAATGCTTAGATCTTGCGAACTTTACTATAGAGAACTACTCTCCTGTCATTTTATAGTGTCTGGTCTCAACACAAACTTCGAGTCTTTGAGCAGAGACCACATTTGTTGTATCTCAGTTTGGCTGACATACAAACTTCATTCTTGCAGGAAAGGACATTCAATATGCATTACCGATTTATAAAGTTAAGCAAAGAAGATGTATGTCCTTGGAATTATTTATTAGAAAGAACCCGATTCATTTTAGGATCAAAATTCTATTTTATCGACTTTTCTAGCCATCAAAGCAGTGATGCTGTTTTTTTTCCTATAATAAAGAATAATCTGTGTAGCTCGGTCTTAAATGATTTGAAGAGGATTTCTAATCTCAGACTTTGTTGCCCTCTTCCTCTCATTCACATTGATAATGTCCCATTTTCCTTGGACACATAACTAGACTAAAATAGCTTAGTAATTATACTGAGAATCATGTCAGTATATTGATGTTTCCCCATATATCACGTTAAAAGTTGTGAAGCACAAGTTTAGTGCAGCATGAAACCGGGAGTTTTGTTGCTTCTTGTGAAATAAGCACTTTCCATTAACCATCTGAGTTGAGCTGTTAAGGTTTATATCACCTTATGTTTTTATTATATTGTGATGTGTTTCCCAAGTCCCCTCTTTCCTCACTCTCAGTATTTTATGTCTTGATTGACTTTCAGTGCTAAACCAACAGACTTTGACTTCCTACAAGTTATTGGCAAAGGGAGCTTTGGCAAGGTGAGTTTATTTATGTTTTCTGGGGATAAAATAATACCGTGTAAACTAGGCCATTGCTTTTATATTATTACAATATTCCTACTTTATAGATTAGAAAACTATTGCATTTGTGATTCTCATATACTGTACAACTCATTTTTATAAACTGTGAAGATTGTTAAAAATGGCACATGATAACTACTTTCTTTCCTCTCTCTACTATATCAGGTTCTTCTTGCAAAAAGGAAACTGGACAGGAAGTATTATGCTGTCAAAGTGTTACAGAAGAGAATTGTTCTGAACCGGAAAGAGGTAAAAAGAAAAAGTCTACTTCAACAATAAAAAGGGAAAAATTGTTCTTTTCTCATGTTACCCATTTCCTTCATTCCAGCAAAAACATATTATGGCTGAGCGCAATGTGCTCTTGAAAAATGTACAACATCCTTTTCTCGTTGGATTACATTACTCATTCCAGACATCTGAAAAACTTTACTTCGTTCTGGATTTTGTGAATGGAGGAGAGGTGAGTTAAATTCTGTTATTCCTAGCTTATATATCTGTGTTTAATAAGGGAATTTTCAAACACCAATATCCTGGACTGCACTGGAGATTCATAGCAGTTCTGATGCTAGACATCATGATTTGTGAAGTATTTATGTGATGCTCTTTACGCCTTTCAGTATTGTGAATGGTCTGGTTGAGGAGGCATTTTTGACTCTTGGCATTCAAGTAATGCTGTACTGCTATTCTTTAACAATGTGTATTCCCGTTTTTTGCCTTGCACTCCAGGATGTGATGTAGTACACCACCAATTTAATATGGGGTTAGAAAGGTATGGTTTTGTTTAATTTTTAATATATACATAATGCCGTAGCTTACTCCTAGGTCCCATCCCTTTTCCTCCATACTGCCTGGGTGTTCCTGTACAGGGACGGTACTGGAACCATTTTGCCTGGCAAAATGTGCTTTTCCCCTTTAAAATTAGAGCCCCTATAGGCATTGCCATGGGCGTAAACACGTCCAGCTGACCCTGCCCATTGGTGCCTCACACCAGTCCTCTTTTCTGCACGGACGGGAACGGACCTGGCCTGCGTCTCACTGCAAACCTTTTCCCCCCATGTTTTATCCTCTTTACCCGGCGTATGTCGGTCGTGAGCGGGTTTATGCGGTTCTCGCCTGTGAGGGTTCCTTCCTGGCGTCGGATACCCATTCACACTGTTTAGTGTGTTTTGGGCCCAAAAACAGGCGGATTCTTGCGCAGCATCTGACACGCTTAGTAAGACGTCACTGAAAAAACAGTTGTATAGGTGAGGAGAGAGATCTTCTTATTCGCCTCAGGAACACCTCAAGGCCTCATGCATCGAAGAACACCAAACAGGTAAGTCCCATCTTTTCATCTGCACCTCAGCGGGGGACTTCTTCCTGTGGAGTTCCTCTGCTGAGAGGGGTACACGTGATCCTCTTACGGGCTCGCGACCTGAGGCCTCTAAGGATCACACCAAGGGGTACACATATCCTTCCAAGTCAGGAGTCGAGGGGCTGGTTGGCTCTAGTGCCGGATATCGGTCTGAAAGGTGTGAAAGCGCTCTTAGAAGGCACAGCCCTGAGGGGAGCGCCTAAATGCGACTAGACTACCAGGTGGATGTCCTAGGGCCCAATGCCTACCAGAGGAAGCTCTGAGGTCGGTCATACTACTTAGTCAAGTCTTGAGGGCCAACAAAGGTCAGGGATCTACACTGAGCAGCCCGCCTCTATGCATCCTCCCAAATCTACCAAAACAATGGCTGCAAGTCATTCGGTACCACGAGGGCCTCAATCTGATGAAGAGTCCAATCCATCTCTGGCCTCACCCTGTCTGACTGGGCTACTCAGTCTCGTTCAAGAGCTGACAAGTATTCAGCACACATTTCTTGGAATACCACTTACCACTCACACACTGTTAGATATGTGGTGGGGAAGTGGACCACAGCCGAGAACCGAAGAGAAGAGAAGGAGGGTGGAGGAGATTCCCATGTCTATCTGGACTCAGACAGCAGCAGCGCAAAAACCATCAGTCCCCTCAGGTGCCACAATCACAGGTGGCATCCGAAGAAAAGTTTTTTAACCTTTTTATGCAGCTAATGCGGTTGCAACAAATGTCGGCCATTCTGAAAAATCTAATTAAAGAAGTGGTACCTCAGGTGCAGCCCCTGCCTTCACCTCAGGCGGCACAGCCAATGCTTTCTCCTTTTCCTCTGCCTCCAGTACTGCTGCCTTCTCAACCAATTCAGGAAGCTACCGTAAGCGCAGAATGTACCAATGCTTCAGACACCGGCTCCACTCCTAGATGTACAAGAGAAGGAAGTATCTGACTGCAAGGGCACAAGGCACCATGACAATTCTCCTACAGGTCAGGAAGGACGAAGAGGAGTATACACCTTCCTCGGCCAGTGCGTTCCGCAATCACTTGGCAGAGCTGGCAGAGTTTTTGGGTGCCCTAGCACCTCAGCAGGCTCAGCGTGAAGGAGGGGTTTTGGCAGAAATATCACTAAGGATGACTAGTCGGTCTGTCATTCCTCTTCAGAAGGATGCATTGGAACTGGCTAAAATGTTGCGGGTTAAACCACAAGCTTCTTAGACTGTCAATAAGCATTTAGACATCGGATTCAGACAGTTGGAATGTCAGACTATTTTATTGTGTTCACAACCTCATTAGTCAGTGGTAGTAATGGCGTCTTTATGTTCAAAACCGGCTGTAATATCTACGTTAACTTCAGCGACTTGCATATACAAAGAGGACCATGCTTCTGAAATCATTTGGTTAAAAGGTTTACCTCAGTGCGCCTTACATGAAAGACAGGCAAATGTTGATGCGTTGATCGCAGTGGCCAACCAAAAGCTATGTAGAGAAATTGATGATTTCCTCCCAGATTTGCCTATAGCGTGCCAGGCGGCGTTCAAAGCAGGCTTGGTGTAGAAGCAGAAATCATTGCAGAAGACCTGTTGGAAGCTTCAGTGTCACACATCGACACTGCAAGCAGAGAACTATGACATGAGACGCTCAGCTTGGATGCATGCCACAGGTTTACGTCCGATGTCCAGGACACCATTTTAGATGAGGGCAAAGCGCTCTTTCATTCCTCCACCTATGAGGAATTAACCAAGAAAAAAAATAGTACTCATACGGCAGTCATTGGCCATACTATCAAAAACTGCAAGTAAAGGTTTCTTGCAAGGTCAGATCATACCAAAGTCCCACTCATTTGGAGGTTTCAGGGGATTCCAGGAAAGGAGGGCCAGGCAACCAGAGCTTTGGCCTAGCGCTCCTCGCAGGAAACCGCAACGCATTGGGTCCTAAAGGGTTCTCTTCGCCCCCCTCCTCCTCACAAGCCTCGGAATCTAAAAAACAATGAGGAAAGCGCATTCCTCCACGATACCCTGTTTGAGGGCAGATTCGCTCGGCATTTGCCTCAGTGGCGCCATCGTTTTCAAGACCTGTGGCTACTATCTGTGGTTTCCACAGGTTTTCAGCTTCCACTTCCACCAAACCCTCCCTTTTTCCCCCTCCCCTCATTCAGATTGGTTGTCCTCAAGGAAATAATGAAACCGGGTTCAGGGCCAGGCTATGTAAGCAGTTCCCCAACCTCTCAGAGGTCAGTGCTTCTACTCGAGGATCTTCACGATCCACAAGAAAAATCAGGCAGGCCTGTCAGTAGTCCTGGACTTATCGTACCTCAATCTTTCCCTTCTCTTGGAGAAGTTCAAGATGGTGACGTCAGCTCACTTTGCCAAGTTTTGCACCTTAAGGGCCCGTATTTGCTTGTCCCTATATGGCATCCAGACAGACAAATATTACGATTCAGCGTGATGGTCCATCATTTTCAGACTCCTTGAGTTTTTACGAAGGTCAAGATCATGAATTCGGCAGCATCCCTACTTAGACAGGAAGGACATCATATATATCCCTACTTGTAAGACTGCCTAGTGCGATCCGGAGGTAGTGACAAATACAAGCCAGCGGCTTTTACAAATTCTGTTCAACCTAGGATTTTCCATAAATCTGAAGAAGTCTGAGCTTTTAACCACTCGGAATCTTGTCGTCTTATGGATAAAATGGGACACTCTTGGAGAGGATGTTTCTTACTCTGGAGTGATTCAAAGACATTGTGGCAGCAATCAAACACTTTCTTTCCAGGCCTTCCACCTCATCATGGTGGTACCAACATTTGCTGGGTCTCCTGGTGTCCTATGTGCTCACGGTTTGCCTGGACAGATTCAAAATGAGCTATTCAGATGAAGTTATCAAGCTCATGGATGGGACCAGGTTTCGGGAAACGAATCAGACAGTATCTCCATCCCGAGTTTCATGTATCAGGGTCTATTATGGTGGATGCGGGAGTCCAATGTAATGATAGGAGCTCCTTTCCAACCAGCCACATATTCGGTGATGATTAGAACATTTTTCCATGGATGGATGGGATGCCACTCTGGAGTCACATTCAGTTCATGGGAAGTGGTCAAAAGTGGAGAAATATCATTGCATAACCTATCTAGAGCTGTTAGCCATTGCTCTAGCTCTGAGATACTTCCAACCAATGATGAAGAAGGAATTGGTGTTGGTCAGAATAGACAGCTCCGCTGCTATGTATTATGTTAACAAGCAGTGAGGGACACGGTCTCCGGCTCTATGCAGACTAGCAGTACAGACCTGGAGCTGGGTGTTATACTAAGGGCTGTTCACTTACCAGTGGAAGACTTCTTGGAAGTGGACAGATTAAGCAGGCTTGCAACCACTTCTTATGTGTGGGAATTCATCCAAGAAGTACTGAGCAGGTTGTTACACAAGTGGGGTCATCTGGACGTGGATCTGTTTGCCACGAAGGAGAAGACCAAATGTCCTCTCTTTACCTCCTGGATAGGCCAGGGCAGGTGATCATGAGGGGACACATTTCAGATACCATGGAACCATCTGTGGGGATATGCCTTCCCTCCAACCCCCCTTTGTCCGCAAAGAACAGGAATTCAGAGAACTGAAGGATAATTCTAATAGCGCCCCATTGACTAGCAAGAGTGTGGTTCTCTGATCTTCTCCATCTGTCCCAGACTAAGCCCATTCAGTTACAGACAGGGCAACATCACCTGTTAAACCAGCAGAGGGGGGGTCACTGATTTGTCTGGCTGCAGACAAGCTGGCCCGCTCTGCTTGGTTCCTGAGATCTAATGTCAAAACATCTTGGTTGGTCGCAGCCAAATATGCACCTAATTCAGAAGGCTTGCAAAGTGTCTACCGAGAATCAATACAAAAGCAAATGGTCTTGATTCTGCTATTTGGTTAAAGACAATAATGCTGAACCCCTCTCATGCGCCTTAGATGATGTACTATCTTTTTCTGCAGATTTTACACATACGGAAGTACAGGTGGTTATGTGCCATACTTAACCTGGCAGCTATTGGAGCGTATCGAAACTCTGCCTAAATTACTCTTATCCTCCGCCAATCCATTGTTTAAGAAACCTGTTCAAGGTTTAATGAGAATGTACCCTCCGATAACCAGACCTCATCCGATTTGGGACCTTAATGTGATTCTAGCGGCTCTGGCACATAACCCCTTTGAGCCAATGCTGTCCCCCAATATTAGGTTGGTCACCTGTAAAACGCCATTATAGTGGCAGTAACTTCGGCTTGATGGATTAGTAAAATTCGAGCCCTTTTGGCCAAGGAACCCTTCACAGTATTCCACAAAGACAAGGTGGTTCTATGAACTCACCCAGCATTTCTACCTAAGGTTGTCGTTTCCTTCCATCTTAATCCGTAAATTTCGCTATCCACATTCTTTCCAGAGCCTAGAAAAGAGGCAGATAAGATGCTACATTTGTCTGGATATACGTAGGACACTAAAGTTCTAACTAGACGGGACCAAAGAATTTAGGAAGTCGGGCACCCTTCTTGACACTTTCGGAAGTTCCTGTCCTGGCTCCCGAAGCCTTGATGCTGGTGGATTGTAACTGCAATGACGTAAGCCTATACACTTCAGAACAAGACCCCACTGAAAGGAATGAACACCCATGCGGTAAGGGCTAAAGCAATGGCTGTGGCATACTAGAGGCTAGTGCTGCGGGATGTGATTAGCAAAGTGTCAACCTGGGAATCTCCATCAAACATTACTGCCTAGATAATAGAGGCAGGTCAAATGCAACATTTGGTCAGGCAGTGCTGAAAAATCTGTTTGCAAACTGCTCATAGGAACTTTTCAGCACCCTCCCAGTTTAAATGGTGTATTGAAATCGCACATGCAGTATGGAGGAAAGGGGCCGTACGAGTAATACAAAGTTGCTCACAGTAGTGGCTGAAGTACTCCTAGTCCATAGTCTCCCTTCCCCCCCATACAATCCACCCTCCATCCCCCATACTAAAAATGTGCCAATATGGACTGTCTCGTGTCCAATGCTACCAAGGGGATTGCAATGAGGCGCTGGTGGCAGGGTCAGCTGGGTGTGGTTACACCCACAGCTACGCATGCTTTAAATTTAAAGGGGAAAAACACATTTTTGCGGGGCTAATTGGTCCCGGTACCGTCCTTGTACAGGGACACCCATGCAGTATGGAGGAAAGGGGACTGTGGACTAGGGGTACTTCAGTCACTAGTGTGAGTAGTTTTTTATATCTTAAAGAAGACTGTGTATCAATATCCTTTACAGCAGGGCATTCCCAATTGCAATCTTATCCCAGGATTCCTCTATTCACATTTTCTGCCAATCTTGTGCTTTTTAGGATTTGGTTCTTAAGTGGTGCTAAAGTGCCACTGGACTGAGCCAACATTAAAGCTGTGGAATGTAAGAGCAGAAATGACATTGTCAGATAAAATAGTGCCTTGGTTGCATAGTGTCCTTCTCGACATTCTTGGGCTGCTGATTGCTAGAAGTACTCACTGCTGCAATAGTCTATGGCAATCTCCACCTTTAGCACTCGCATATGTTAAAGAATTTCAAATCTCAATTGTGCCACATTATGTTGCACTTTAGCAAATGTCAAGCTACGGGAGATTACATATTTCATGTGCCCATGTGATTAGTCTTCTCCAGTGCACACTTTTACTGAGCAGGTTGTTTCTTCAGTGCATGCTTTTCTACACAGCCATTTAATACAGTAAACTACAAAGGATGACAAACATAGTACATGGACTCAACAGGATTCTTTTTCCATTGAACGGGTACACACAACTTAAACATGGAAAGGTATGGCACTTGGGAGTGCTTAAGGACGATGGTGAAAGCTTCACAGTGCTCGTATCAGCCTTTAATACCCAATCTCTGATTTGCAGTTGTCTTTTATAAGCAGTAACATGTGGTATAGGAAGAACTCTACAAAAAATGGGATCAGTGTGTAAAATATACAATGACTTTCTGACAAAGTTGATCACTTCATGTGACACAGACCCAAACGTGGTCATGAACACAAGTGATGGTAATGCTTTAGGAGGTGTATACTGTGACAGTGTTTGGCACGAAACTCTCTGCACACAGGTTATGTAACCTATGTTTCCATGCCTGTGCTTCTATTTCAAATGGGTACACAAATGTACAAATGTTTTATATTCTCAATAATTGAAAGTATGGCAGATTCACCTTGTGACTTCTCTGATAAGAATTGTTATTCATTTAGTTTACGAACAGCCTCAGTAATAAATGGACCCACTTCTAAATACAACTACATATCTAAAATGTTAATGGCAGGTTTACCCACATATATTGCATATTTTTGTGGCGTTTTTATGGAATTCAAACAATTTAAAATATTTCTGCAACATCAATACTGCCGCCTTGCCACGCTAAAGAAGTCATGCATGTTTCACCACCATATTCCTGCCAGTTCATCTATTGAGGCGGATGTCGGGCTACAGGTGTTTTTGAAATATTCCATCAATATGAGCACCAATTGTTTATGCTAGTAAGTTGTAAATAGTATATATCCTGAAATTATTTTCTTACACTGCTCACAATAGTTTCCGCCGTTGCAGTACCAGCTTCATGTTGAATACTCATGCTTAAACTAGATTTAGCAAGGGTAGCCACTATAGCATGCTCAGACACATCTCTTACAGTTTAAGATGTGTAAAAAAATTAAAAAGTGTAGTGTCTTTCAAATGGTTTTCATTAGTGGTAACTTATTGTAATGGTAGGTTAGCCTCACTGTATGCAGAAACGCAAGTGAACAGTAATTTTGTGCCACTATGGGTCTCTTTGGTAGATTAACTACATAGGTATATTATGAAGACATACAAAATATGGGCAAACCCCAAGGTGGGAACCTCAACAATCACTGGCACCTTGAGGTGAGAACATACAATGAAACATAGGGTGGTGCCAGGAGAAGGAGACTATCTGAAGAAGGAAGGCAGAAAGCTAGAAAAATCAAATCATTATTTCATTTTATTTTGATTTGACTATGTAAAAAATCATTAAACATTTTAATTGGTTATGTTATAAAAGCATCCTATATATCACACATCCATACATTCATTCAATCTAAGTAAAGTCCTAAAACATTCAATTATTTTAAGATATTGAAGAGGAATATACAATTCCTTTCCAATTCATTTCACCTGCACAATTAATAATAGTTCATTCCAGACAAGGTATCTTGTCTGGAATGAACTATTATTAATTGTATAGGTGAAATGAATTGGAAAATGAATTGGAAATGAATTGTATATTGATACCTTGTCTGGAATTAACTATTTTGCATAGGTGAAATGAATTGGAAATGAATTGTGTATTCCTCTTCAATATCTTAAAATAATTGAATGTTTTAGGACTGATGAATGTATGGATGCGTGATATATAGGATGCTTTTATAACATAACCGATTAAAATGTTTAATGATTTTTTACATAGTCAAAATCTAAATAAAATGAAATAATGATTTGATTTTTCTAGCTTTCTGCCTTCCTTCTTCAGATAGTGTCCTTCTCCTAGCACCACCCTATGTTTCATTCAAAATATGGGCACAGAGAGTTTTGGAGAACAATTTGATGGACGTTCTTCTAGAGGTGGAGAAGCAGAGACACGTGACTTCTGCAATGTATATTCTCCTACAAAGACTTGAGAAGAGGAATACGTAATTGCTAGTGAAGGGGTCGTAGGCCTTAAGGGCAGGCATTGGGGAGGCATAATGGAAGGGGAAGGAGGTATTTGGTAAAATAAAGTTGGCCCTTCTGAAATGGGGGCAAAGACTAGACAAATTAAATTACTGAAAAGAGTATTCTGGATAACAGAAAGAAAATCTGCTGGAATTAGTTGACATAGATGGTGGTGTAAGCACAGAAGGGGGACGCTGGGAGTATATGATCTGGGAGCATAACTGGTCAGAACCTTCTGGGGTGAGGTGTTAAGGGTGCTGAACGCAGTGTCAGACTAGAGATGGAGTATGACTCTGTGACTTGGATTTTTGAGACGATAGTTTCCTGCACAATCTGTTGTTCTCCCAAATGTTCTGGCTATCCAGGGCTGCAATAGTAGCCAAAAAAGCTAGTACAGAGGACATGGAAGTCATAAGGTCCCCAACAAGGGAGGACTGTTCCAAGAGCTGCACTTGACAACACTGGTTGAAAGGGTGGGAATTATTGCTGATGCTTGTGAATCTGCTAAGAATCACATGCTGTGCATATAGTCTGACATCTAGTGATAATCGCAGAGTATTGCATCTTGTCTTTAGAGGATCAAAAGGGGACGCTGACATGGGCGTGCCTGTAACACTATCCCTAACGTGACGTGCAGTGTACCCAAAATCCGTCACGCGTCGAGGTCCCTCCAGATTGATTTTTTACGCCCAGCTAGCTGGTCGCCTTATGCGGAGCTCGTAAAAATTGCAAATTAATATCTTTGTCCACGACCTTCGGTCATTTATATATTCATCCACGACTACTTATCTACCACCGCCGAAGACGGCGGAAGACAACTCCAGACTTCGACGGCTGGTGCTCCAGTCGACGATGTCGACCGCGTGACCTTTGCCCTCCAGCCAGGCCTACACAGTAGGGAGAGTGGGGTGCGGGGCTCTATTTCTTTTCAAGAATGTATTTCCTTCTCCCCTCTCTTTTCCCGAGGAATCCTGTCGGTCTTGCCAGCTCTTTCGTCCTAAGACGATTAAAGAACGGCGAGTTAAATGGTGGGCGGCCTACGCCATGATGCAGGCCGGGGGTAGCTCCCCTGCCACCACAGGCGCCGAGAGTGATGAGGAATTGAGGGACATCCGTGGCTCTCTACCTATCTTCGGAGCAGCCATGCTCCTAGTCGTCTGGCCCCAGCAGGCAGGCCACCGGTTCTGCTGTGGGGAGTGTACACCTCGGCGACAGGGACACGCACACTACTAACAAAGGTAAACACAACCCCCCGAGCCACCTCGACAGACTCGTCGGGACGGTCAAAGACGCTAACAGGTACGCCGATTTCCTCGATGAAACCCACCGATCCACAGGGTCGGCAGCCCTCCCGGTAACTGCCTAGGCAGCATGGGTCTGGGCACTCCACCTTACAAGGGTGTCAGCACCAAGATTCATAAGAGCGTCGAGACGCCTCTTAAGAGCGCGCTGATGCAGAAAGTTCCGGCAGCATCGAAAGCTACGATGAAGCTGCTAGAACAGTCGAAATCCCTCAGAGAAACGCCGAACATCTGTGAGAGTCTCGCGAACATTGTTTCAGTGGCAAATGGGCCTAAAGACAGGTCAGGGGACACGTTCACCCGCCGAGAAAGGCAGGAAGACTATTCTGAAGGTTCCCAGCCTCTGGCTAAGACTCTTTCAGATAAATCTCGACAGACTAAGCACACAGATCCCCAAGAAGAGCCCTTCCCCCCACCAGAGCCCTCTGGCTCATCTTTGTGGACCAGGGACAGTTTTGAGGGATGTATGAATAAACTCTCAAAATTCATGGACTTTTCAGAAAGGTTTACCATGCCTAAAAGACCTAGTGAGGAAGACCTATACCCTACTGTGTCTAAATTTCAAAGGACATTCTGCCCTCTTCATGAGGAGGTGTTTGACCTCACGGAACAAGAGGAGGTTCCTTAGGACCCTTATGTACAGGAAGATGATCCCTTTGAAGACCCTATTGACCAGGCCCCAGATTGGGGGGTGGGGGGATGAGCAGCCAGTGGATAATGCACCATGGCTGTCACTGACCAATACACCTGATCCAGACACATTGTGCATGGATCCTCCCGCATCTCCTATAAGACAGGCATCTCCCATAGATGACCAGATGGCATTAATGCTATTCTGAAGAAAGCTCCAGAAAATTTTGAGATTGCCACGCAAGAAGCAGTGCAAGACACCGACTTTGTGGAAGATATTCTGAAGGAGAAACTACCTGCAAGCCAGGCTATACCTTTACTGAACTCCATTAAACAGCGTATCGCCCCTTCTTTGCTGACGCCATCGCAAACCAGAGCTGTGAACCCACGGGTGGAGAAGCTTTTTCTCCCCTCACCTACAGACTCTCCCTACATTCAGGGACATGCCACACCAGATTGCCGAGTGTTGACTACGACTACGACTAGGAAAAGTGCAGGAGTACACTTGTCAACTGTGAAGCCGCACCGGACAAGTACTGCAAGAAGTTGTATGCCTTGGGGAAGCGTGTCACAACTGTGGCAGGCTATTCCACCAGAATTGCCAACAATACTACGTTGTTGGGCAGCTACAGCGACGTTCAGTGGAATCTGCTTCACGAAGGCCTGCAAGAGGTCCCTGAGCCAACAAGGTTGTGTCGGAAGGGAGGCAGGTGAATCATAATATTCTTAAGAATACCCTAGATGCTGCATGGACAGCAGGGAGAACTCTGGCCCCCCTATTGAAGAGGCACGCATGGTTGAAAAATTTGGGATTCAAGTAGAAACACAGGCGCCCCTCATTAACAAACCGGTACAGGAATCTAACCTGTTTGGTAAAGCGGTATTTGAGGCACTAGAAACTGCGATGAAGGAACATGAGACTTTGAAGTCATTAAACCAGATAATTCAAAGGCCTTTTCAGCAGTGAGGTGGAAGCTCTTGATGCTCCTTTCGCAGGCAATCTTTCACACGTTCCCCACACAATCAGTACGGAACGGGAAACACATGGGCCTCAAACCAATATCAGTCTAGAGGACATCGCTGTGGCAAAGGAAGGTGTAGAAGCACCACCCCTAGAAGCTCCCCAGGCTCCAATCCGAAATGACTTGTCGATCCGGGTCCCTTCCCATGCCTCCCCGTTCGGGGAACGGATTACATCATTCTTCCACACATGGCAGGGATCACCACAGGCCAGTGGTTGCTCAAGACTGTCACTCACAGTTACTGTATCGAGTTCAGCCAGCCACCTCGATACCGACCACCAAAGTCCAGGTATTTGTCACCAGAACATCTGAAGATCGTAATGCAAGAGGTTGAGATCCTGCAGGAAAAGTGCACCATCAAAGTCGTCCCCGTTCTACAGGTAAACAAGGGTATGTATTCAGTGTACTTCCTTGTACCCAAAAAGGATCTCATCATGCTAGACTTGCACCCAGCGAACAAATTTGTCAAACCACAAAAGTTTTGAATGACAACATTGCAAGAGGTAATCCCTCTACTAACACAGGTGGATTACATGGCAACATTGGACATGAAAGATGCATACTTTCATATTTCAATGTTGCCAAACGCACAGAAAATACCTAAGGTTCATGATAGAGGACAAGCACTATCAGTTGAAGGTCCTTCCTTTCGGCATTGCCTCAGCCCCAAGGGTATTTACAAAGGTGCTGGCATTAGCGGCGGCTCACCTGCGCAGGCGATCCATCCCAGTTTATCCTTACCTCGAGGACTGGCTTATAACAGGGTTCTCGTACGGAACATGGCTTTCAAACACCCAAAATACAATAGATCTACTCTTCAGTCTGGGATTCTCAATAAATGAGAAGAAGTCCAGCCTAGAGCCCAGCCAAGTCAAACAATTTCTGGGGGCTCTGATTCAGACAAAAGACAGCCTCATCTTCCCCGCCAACGAAAGGGTTAAAAACATGCTGTTTCAGATCCCTCAAAATGTAGCAAGTTGAGAGCTAATGGTACGCAAGGCCATGCAACTGTTAGGAACGATGGCCTCCTGCATTTATTTAGTCCCACACGCACGATTGCGCATGCGCCCCATGCAAGAGTGGCCCAACAGCCAGTGTCAGGCCAGCGGACAATGGGACAATCTAGTGGTTGTCTCAGCAGCCCTCATTCTCTCTCTGCAGTGGTGGTCGAGGGACAACCTCTTGAAGGGGAAAACCTTCATCACCCCTGCAGTAGAAACCACTTTCACAACGGACGCATATCTCACAGTGTGGGGGGCTCTCCTCCTCCAGCCGACAGCGCACAGCGTTTGGTTCCAGCAGTAGCATCCAACCACATAAACCTGTTGGAGCTGTTAGCAGTGTTCAAAGCCCTGAAGGCCTTTCGGACACAATTACAGGGGAAGACAGTACTAGTCCTCACAGACAGTACCCCGGCCATGTATTACCTGAACAAACAATTTTGGGTGCAGTGAGCATGTTGGCATACAGTGTTCTGGTTGGTCTGGAGGATGTAGATCTGTGTATTCTTTGGGTCCGATATAGGGGCGCTGTTTGACACATTTGTGAGTTAGGGCCAGAGTTTTAAAGAGGATACGTTCTTTAACGGGCAGCCAATGGGCCTATTTCCTGGCGGCAGATATATGGTCCCTTCTTGGGATGCCAGTGGCTGCACAGAGCGCACTGTACCCAGTGCTCCAGATAAGATTTTGAGGTGGGAGTATTTTACTCCCTTTTTTTAAACTTTGATAGTAGATGTGATTTTAAGAGAGTAAAAATTACTTTTCTCCTTTGCAAGTGAGTAAAACGTATGTGACATACAGCAAAAACGTGTGCAAAAACTGTATGAAAATCATTACCACATGGCAGCTTTCTGCATTGTGACAAAATACATCTTTCATTATTTCTCGAAGGTCTGGCCATTCTATCTCTCCTGTATATGTTTAAATGTTGGAAACATAAAAACCTAGCCAATTACATAGTAAAGCAAACACAAATTGTATCGGGTGTTATGAGGTTCGATGATAGAGTTGTGTTTTGATGTTTAATAAAAGTCCTCATTTCCTGGAGCTATTACTACCTAATAGTGTGCTAATGTATGATGCAACAGTGCAGAGAGGCAAGGACTCCATGCTAAATTCCATATCTAATCTCATGGTCAAATTGTTATTTATATAGCGCATTTGGCAAAACGCTACACATAGAACATATTTATCATAATTATCACCAAACAAGTCAGTACTCCATTATCAACCTTGAAAGGATGAAAGGCTGGGTTGGCCTTGCTGGGATTCAAACCTGCAACCTACAGATCACAGCAATGAGTGCTCAACCGGCTGAGATATCTTATTGGCTAACATCCATCAGAGGTCGGTTTACTGTGTATCGACTCAGGTATAATAATCAGTGCCTAGATGTTGGACGAACCATGTATGAAGCGCTACAAAAAGTTAAATACTTATCTGGATTATCACAGGGACGGGTTTTGCTGAGTTTCTGTTTCAAATACAAATATAACGTTAATTTGTTTGTTTTTGAACACTGATTGCACTTCCTGAGGGGTCAGGTCTTCAGATGTTCTAATTGTAGTCTTGAAGATTTGAGAGGCTAGAACACCTGTGATTGGTGTAATGACAATCACTCACCCTTGAACAAAGATGCTGCTGCCACTGACCATTTATAGTAATGTACCCCATTGACTGCAAGGTTGAATGGATGTAAACTAGAGTGTGCATAATCCTCATTTTACACAATGTTTTTATAATAAAACTGTAAATTAAATTATAAGTGGAAACATGATATGCCTCTGCATGATTATGCACACAACACAGGAACTCTGAAAAATACCATTGTGCAATATTGGTTTGCTTTCACTGGAAAAAAAGCATAATTTGTTACAAAATATGAATTCTCAATTGTAGCTTAGTTTTCCATTTTATTAATTTTACAATCCAAAAATGCTAGGAAAGTAAACATGCAGAGTGCTTCTGTTTGCTCCATGAGCAGCAACACAGCAGAAGCTGAATGGAAATAAGCCATTCCTATTAACACAGTCTGCAGTTTCTTTTGAAAGGCTTCAGAGCAATACATTCTGTTTCAGAGGCTTTTATCCATGGCTTGCAATTACATCCATGTAGATAAAAATCAAAAGAAGCTTTCTGGTTTCTGTCAAGTAACCTGTCCTTTGCACGGCCCTCTGCCCTAAACTAGTGTGTAAATGTACACAGGAAAATAACAAAGGTGTCGTATTTACAAGATTTTAATGTGTAAAAACGCCTGGTACGCACCTTATCTTGAGGCCTGACTGTACCTACACACATCCTCTTCTGCCGGCCGCCATATTGGAATCCAAAACATCCTGTTTAAATGTTGTCCTCTGTATAATTCTAAATTCTTCTGCCCAGGGACACACACAGTGTGGAATAACTATCTTCCTCGAGACCACACAGAGGATCACGGACAAAGATTTAAACCCAAAACACTCAGGCAGCACTGCCATGAGAGCTGGGAAATGTATGCCATTCAGACATTGATCTCTAGGCCAGTATGTTAGAGGCCGGGGTGGGAATCGACCCTCACCAGCCAAGCAAAGCGGCACTAGGAGATATGGCCTCACAGTCGATCCACAGCTCCGACGGCTCATTGACCAAAATAATCGCATGGGGATTTCTCCATCACTCGAGAGTCTGCTAAATCACACACGCACAAACACATTGATGATTGAGGAAAGGGAGCGGGCTTGGAATTGACCCATAAGAGCAAAGACCCAACCACTCCACAGGCGTCAAGTGCCATAGGCATCGACACCAAAAGAAACAAACAAAGCACACAAGCATAGATCTGCGGAAAAGGGGTTTTCCAAACACATTTCCACTTTCACCCTGCAGAACAAACAGTTAAGGAGGGTTTAACATAGCAAAACACTATTTGAGGCTATGCAATAGAAGGCCTTAGTTGGTATAGCAGGCTCCGAAGAGGAGAGTGGGAAAAGGAAGCCAATAACTGCGACCAACACCCCAAATCTCAATATTGACAGCATCTGATGCCAAAAAGTGAGGTTTATGAAGGATTTCTAAGAAACTATGTCAAAAACAGTCACCCTCATGAAATAACACAATAGGACTAACAAGAGGCAGGTAGTGCTACCTAAGGGAGAACACACTAAAAAGGTGAGGTAAGAGGAACAACCTAAAACACACAATGACTCCTACTCAGTCCATGAATATTAGTGGGATAAAGTGATACTTACTCGCATCAGGATTACCAGACATGGACCCTGAAAATTACGTTATGGGTCTACAGTCATCTACTAGCTTCAATTAAAAAGAGCACTGCACAGTAGACTGCCAGGGGGCGCAGGCAGAAACCTGTGCAGTTCCCTTAGGGACCACTGCAAAAAGTTTAAGACCACAGGAGTAAGCAGTAAAGCCAATTGGTAGCAGTCTGCACCACCCAGATTTACCTGGTAGCTGTGGCTGAGCAGTCAGACGTCTCTCAAGAAGAGTTGGGTAGTATATAGAGTATATACAATAGGGCTAAAAATACAGTAGAACAAGCAAACACTGACCAGAGCTTTGGTATATAATTATTTATTTAAAAACACACTTATGAAAATACACTGGCACTAATATATCAAGCAAGTTCAAACACAGTCACTATAAGTATACACACCTCCCTAGTTAATTATTCAATAATTCTAGGTTAAGACACCACTTATTTAGCAAATCGGAGGTGAGCGCATAACCGTAGATGGCACTCCAATAATTTGTTTAAAAAGGGAGAGAAAAGGCAGAATAGGAAAATAACACAGTACCAACACTTTTAAGAAACCACAGCAAGTCGAGAAGGCAGGGTCTACAGTATAGCCAAAAGTTCATAGGCCAGGCCCACTCTTGGAGAGAGCAAGGCAGAATGTGCCCAAGATCACACAGTGGAAATGCATTCAAAGTCTTTGCAGAAAAGTCAAAAAGAGGTTGGATTAGTTCAGAAAGGCAAAGTTAGCAGGTCTGAGGTTAACCCAGTTAGAAAGTCAAGGATTTACGGGACACCTTGGACAATCTGTTGCAAGGGAGACCAGGCGGGACACAGTACCTGAAATGGTGAGGAAGCTCCAGCGGAAGCAGTTGTTCCTGGCAGCGGGTGCAAGTCGTGGCTTCGACCAGAGGAAGAGATGATCTTGACGAGGAAGAAAGCTGGAGGTCGTTACACTGCCAGGGAAGAAACCAGCCACAGAGTTCCCGATTAAAAGGTACGACCCTTTTATTCGCGGTAGTGGTGAAGCGTGGCTATCCGGCTGCCGGGGTGCTTGGCACGGGCGATTCGACCACGAGACATCCAGGAATGCGAAAAAGGTGAACTGGTTGGTCCCTCCAGCTCAAAGGGAAGAAGACTCTCCTGGAAGAAGATCTCCTCTGTCATCAGGGAAGTGGTGAGTTCGTACAGCAGGGCTCCACCGGTGGTATCGTCGTCGTAGATGGCTCAGCTTCTCCCCTCTTCAGATTCTTTAGGTCCTGTGGCGACTTCTGAAGTTCCAGTCCCCAAAGCCCTGCTTTTATGCAGAAAAACCCTCATTCAACAGCCTAGCTGTCACTCAAACATGCTAAGTGGTGAGCCGGGCGGCTCACCACTGGGCCAATCATACAAGAGTGCGACTTGAGTTGCCAAGGCAACTCAGTCCAGGGTGCCTAATCCCCCTCCCACACATCCTGTAGACCCCAGACAGAGTGGCACCATTTGGAGGGCTTCTGTGCAGAAGCCTGCCAAAAAGTGGAACAAAGGGCTCGACTTGTGTTAGAGTTTCAGAGGCGAACACAAACGCCATTTTAAAACCGAGTCCTGACAAAAAGACCCAACCGGGGAATAAATATTAAATAAATAACCCAGCGGTATCTTTAACATTGCACCAAAAAGTGGTGTGTTTAAAATCAATGGGAAAATCCCATAAGAAATATTCCAGTGGAATATTTCGCGTGGTATCCACTGCCACCCGCCAGAAACTCGACAAGGGGGGACTGGACAGTGCCCCCTTGGAAAACAGACCCAGGGGCAATCGAATTACCCCTACCAGTACTTCCACAATATGATGGTTTGTACTGGTTCTGTTCACAATTTGAGACTAGTAAAGCCAATGGTGACTTTACATGCCCTGGGAGACAGTAGTCAGTCCCAGGGTATGGAGTCTATGTTTGGGGGTCACTATGACACCCCTGTGTTACTGCACTGAGGGTGCTGTGTAACACATATACCAAAAACACATGAAACCCTATGGAGTAAAAGACCCCATAGCCCATTAAACACATTTACAGTCAAAAGACATTCTCAAATCATACCTAAGAGTGGGAGAAAGAGTCTCACTCTTAGCAGGAGAAAAAAATAAACCCAAAAAATACAGCAAAGCTTGAGGAGAGAGAATGCGCCACAGCGGTGACTGGAGATTCACCGGCTCCCCTTGCAGCAGCAGAGACGTGACCTGCGGTCCGTGGGTGCTGGCCTCCCTGCAACGGTGCCATGGAGCAGCTCATAGACTGAAGGCTGCAGCTGCGATCGGGAGCTGCTGTATGTGGTCATGCTGTGATGGCAGGAGTTCCTAAGGCGGGCCGCTGGCAAAGGGACATCCGAGGCGCTTGGACTCACAGTAGGAACGGCAGATGTTTGTGCACAGTGGGGTCCTGATCCAGGGGAGGCCGGCAAATGAAATCCAGTGTAGTGAGCCCAGAGACTGAAAGAGACGGCAGAGGCTGGGTCCGTGTGGTGTGTGTAGCTCACTGCCAGCCAGCTAATGTATGCTTATGTGTATGTTTATTAGGTTTATATAGCGCTTTAATCCAAAGAGCTTTACAGTATAACAACAAGGTACAATAATGTAAGATAATAACAACACAGTACAGTATAACAACAAGGTACAATAATGTAAGTAAAGTAGGAGGGGGTTTGAGCAGCCCCCTTTGGACCAAAGACAACGTTGACTGTCCTTGAGTGGAGCGTTCCTGGCACCTCGTGGAGCAGGGCAGGGAGGTGCCTTGGGCGGTGCAGAGTGGCTGGTGTGACCCAAGGTGAGCAGGGTGGTCCCCGGTGCTGTGACTTGGAGAAGGGCCAGCCCCATCAGACAGCCCCTGACCATGAGCCACTCAGCCTTTTCTATGTTGCTGGATCCCTGGGGAATACCATCCTCAGTTTGGCCCATGGCCCTGTGCAGTGACATTCTGGGGACGTGCAGTATCTGGAGGGTGCCTGGTGCTGTCAGGCCAAGTGTGGCATATAGCGCCTGGATCCATTGGAGTGCGCCCCCTGTGAGAGAGACCTGACCAAGGGCAAACGTGAACATCACATGTTGGATCCTACTACTGTAGAGCTGCTGCAAAGTTTTCGGAGAAGGCTAGGGGCCGCGGAGGCAGCAATGATGGCCGAGCCCCCATCCACCCGGACTCCCATCAAGTGGGGTCCACCAAAGCTGACATCAGAATGCTTCTGGAAGAAATTAGGTCCATAAAGAGCAGACTCTCTGTTGCCATCTCTGAGCTCAAGGGCAGGGTAGATAAGGTGGAGAAGATAGTCCCTCGAGAACAACCAAATGTCAGCGGAACTGGCTGAAATGAAAATGGGTGGGCGGATGCAGGACTTTGAGCAGAGAGCAAGGGACCACAAACTTAAAGTCAATGACTTGTAGAATAGAGAGCAGCACACCAAAATCTGCATTATGGGCTTGAAAGAGGTGCAGGGGGAATCTGCCTACTCCTTGGAAGGTCTAATATAAGGTATACAGACAATCTGTGCTCTTATCCACTTGCGTACATAGTGGTAAATAGTATGGTGTATAGTTGACTATAGAGCAGTTGTCTCTAGTGAGGGTCGGCATTCAGATTGCTATCCATGGTGCTCATAATTGATACACGATAACGCAGTGTATTGTGTTTTGTATCAGTGGTATATGTATCCAAACTGTGGATAGGCTGTCATGTGCCTACAGATCTATTCATCTAGTGTGGAGCGTTACTCTGCTCGATAAATATATTAGAAATGATGGCTCTGTAGCCGGTATTGCGCTTGTGGGGCAAACTTGTCACTAATAAGAGAATAAGGTGGAAAAACAAAATGTTAATATTTCAGACCTGCATGTTCTGTTGCCATCTGAGTTAATGGCTGTCTGTTATAGAATCACAGTGACCTATGGATAATTACATGGCGTTAATAAACCAGTGTTGCAGTCCTCAGTAGTCCAGTTCTATGTTTGTCTTAGGGGTCCTAATTACCTGTGACGTACTGCTCTGAAAGGTCTGCCCCCATCCTGCTTTGATTAGGGGTGCTGCGAAAAGTGCTTTGTATCGCTGGCATGAGAGCCGTTCCTATAAGATAGGCTGCTAAATTAGCATGCGTCGTGTACCCAGTCATGTGATATGTCGGGCATCTAAGCTCTACATCATACATTGGAATGGAGCCGGACATTTTAGCGTGTGTTTCATTATGTAGCTTCTAAATGTCATGCCAGCTACTGTCACCATTAACTATGTCAGTATATGCATTATGAAGCCTGTGGTGCTGCATGTGTAAATAAAAATCCAATATACATTGAATGCCCTAATATTGAGTTGATTCACTTCTAAGTGTGAGTGCGTTGGTATGCCCTAACGCTGTGGGGCGCAGAGCCTAGTAGATGCTAACGTGGATGTGCAGAAGCACTGTGTGGTCATATTATTCTGGGCAGATGCAACGAGGCGTCTCCTCTTAGTGTGAATGAGTCATCGCATACATTGTGGAAAAGGCAAATATATGGACTGGTATGTACAACTGCTTTTCGAAGGATGCCCGATCGAGGGCTTATATGAATGCTCAAATAAAGGATCTCGCTACTACTCTAAATTTATACAAAGTGGTTCGTGTGTGCTCACTTCTCCAGCATGGGGTCTGCCATGGATTCACATGCTCATGAATATTCCCCGTCGTCAGGCTGGAGAATCCTCGGTAAAGAAAACATCAGTTTGTTTCGTTTCTGAACTGTCTTTCTCCTAATAACCAATCACTGGTCTCTGGGTCATACTGCCCCAGCCAATGACTGCCCTCTACCTAAGCCCCTCCTCTGGCAGCGATCCTCAGATTTTTACCACACGTTCAAGTGTTGGGAGTCCCCGTGCTATAGCTCTCAAGCTTTTACTGCGTTTTGCGATTTTCAAAGAGTTTAATCTCATTTTTTCGGTCAATCGAGCCTCAAGCTCCACCGTTTCTACTTCCGATCAACGGGGACCCGTTTTGGAATTTAATTTTTCTACGCCCCTCAAAGGCGAAGTTTTCGGCGAGTTCCGTTTCTTGGAGGATTCCAGCAGATCTTTGAGGCCTACCCCGCGTGGACATGGCCCAGGACAAAGGAAGCACGATGCCCGGATCCAAGCTGTTCAGGAACTGGCGTGGATGCGGATTGCAGAATGTCTTCAAGGAGGACGAGCATTCTAGATGCCTCTACTGCCTTCACGAAGACAAAACGGATGTGGAGAAGGACTGTGCGTTTTGCAAGAACATGTCGGAGCGGACCATGAAGGATCGGCGTATCCGCCTCACCAACTGGCTGGAGGGGAAGAGCCCAGCGGTTGGTGAGAAGAAGAGGTCTGAGCGGTCTTCTAAGACCTTTGAGGGCGCTCCGGCGACGGGGGCCCAACAAAAGGCAAAGCACCACGAGTCAGCGGGCACCAGGAGCGCCGAACAGTCGGGCTCCTCGGCTGCCAGGCAGGGCGCACTTTCACCGACGCCATCAACCACGAGCCAACACTCTGGCTCAGGGAATAGGAAATCGGAGAACCCAGGTAAGCTTCGGGAGAAGTCCCGGTCGATCCAGATGGATACAGCCGAGGGGGAGCGAGGCAGTGACCCTTCCCCCAAGGTGAAGGCCTCAAGCGCGCCCAAAGTCGTGAAGGCCTTGATTCACCCGGCTAAGGCCTCTATCGAGGGAGTCGTGGCGGCCCTGGCGAAGCCTGTGGAGGTTTCCCCATTGGAGGCGACCTCGGGGCCCAGAGTTTCCCTACCACCGCGGAGGGAATCCTCTTTTCAACCCATCTCCCGTGAGAACCCCGGTGGAAAAAGAGGGGGGGGGGCGGTGGCCATCACGGACACGAATACAGCCTCTGAAGAGGAGCTGGCTGGAGTCATGAAGATCCTGAACAAGAAGTTCGAGGAGGTCCGGTCCCACGGGAGGGATCCCGACGAGGCGGACAAAGAGAGCGACGGTGGTGCCGACGAGGTTCCCGTGGAGGCGGAGGATTCCACTCCTCAACCGTTGTGCCTGTCGCAACCGGTACCTGGGCCACAGGACAACTCTGGAGCGATCTTGATGGCGATCCAGGCCTTATGTACGGAGATAAGGACAAGGTTGCCCTTACCCCCAACGGACGATCCAGCGGAGCCTGGCCCGTCGGGAAGCCCTCCAAGCAAGCGGAGGAGTGTTCACCCCCGCCCTTCCAGCCTTCGCGGCCCTCACAGCCTTCATCTCCTTCCCCTGATCCTAGGGATGACACAGGAACAGAGACGGCCACGACGGGGACGGATGACGACGGTGGTGGTGATGACGGGATGGGCTTTCCATCACCACCTCCTCGGGCCTCCCCGCCCGTCGAAATTGGCTCCTTCCACGCAATGATCGCCAGGGCATCGAGCTCTTCCAGCTCTGCCCGAAGAACAGAAGAAGGAAGGCTTCTTCTATCAACGGCGTGAGGCCAAGAGTAAGACGGTCCTCTCGGTCCCGTTACTTGATGACATCTGAGACGAGGGGCTGTCGCTCCTGAAGAACCCGTCCACAACTCCTGCCAAGAGAGACCGGTACAAGAAGTAGTACCGGGTCCCGGATTCTGCCCCCTTGTGCCTTAGGGTGCAGCCGACCCCGGATTCGGTCATCCCGGCGGCAGCCAAGAAAAAAGCGGCAGGGGTGACGGCTTCAACTTCGACCTCCCCGCCGGACGGCGAGGGGAAGAAACTGGACACCATGGGACGACAGGGTCATCTCGTCGGCGGCGACGACGATTAAAGCGCCAACGCCCTAACGATTGTGGCCCGCTATGACAGGGAGCTGTGGTTTAAGATCGCTTCTCTGCTGGACTTCCTCCCGGACGACAAGAGGGCTGAGGCCCTGGAGATCCTGCAGGAAGGTGAGGTGGCGTCGGACCACGCCATAACAGTGGCCACGGACATTGCTGACACCGGTTTCCGCCAGTTGGGCAACAGTGTTTGCCTTCGCTGGCGTGGTTGGCTCAAGGCGACCGATTTCCGCCAGGACGTGCAAACCAGAGTTTTGGACATGCCCTTCGACGGGAACAACCTGCTTGGCAAGACAGTGGACGAGTCACTGCAGGCCATCAAAGCCGACACAAAGACGGCTCAGGCCTTGGGAGTTTTGCAGCAACGACGGCCGCCCTTTCGGAACTCCGGAGGCAAGCAATGTGCCTCCAAAGGATTTGGCGGCAGCTCCTCGACATACTGCCAGGCGGCCCGCTCCTCGTTGCAGGAGGCCCACAGAGGACGCGGCAAGTCAGGAGGATCTCGTCATCGCCAAGGCTGCTGCCAAGCAGGACTGAACCGGCCGTAGATTCGGGCCCCCACCTGAGCACCCCGGTGGGAGGCCGGCTGGCGAAGTTCGTCAGCGTGTGGGAGTCCATCTCTACCAACCGATGGGTGCTGGATGCCCTGGCCCGCGGACACACTCTCGAGATTCTAAAGAAGTGCCCCCGCATTCCACCCATGGCCAGGAAGGAAAACCACGTCCCTCAGCTGCTGCTGGCAGTAAGGACGATGCTGAAGAAAGGAGCCATCAAGCTTGTCCCAAAGAGGCTCTGAAGTGTACTCACGATACTTCCTCGTAAGAAAAAAGACCGGCGGTTGGCGACCCATCCTGGACCTTTGTTGTTTAAAAAAGTACATCAAGGCCCAGAAGTTCTGGGTGGTCACCCTCCAGCACGTGCTGGGGCAGCTGGAGGAAGGCGACTTCCTATCGTCGCTGGACTTGGAGGATGCCTACTTCCACATCCCCATTCTAAAAGGACATCGAACGTTTCTCAGATTCGTAGTCCAAGGGCAGCACTACCAGTTCGAGGCCCTTCCTTTCCGATTGAAGTCGGCGCCCCGGGTGCGTAGCACCAGTGGCAGCGCGGCTGCGCCTGCAGGGGATCCATGTCTACCCCTACCTGGACGATTGTTTCATCCGAGCAAAGACAAGAGAACTCGCCGTCGGGCACACAGCGAAGACCGTCCAACTGCTCACGGGTTTGGGATTTTCCATCAACTTCTCGAAATCCCACCGTCGCAGGTCGCACTGTTTCTGGGAGCCAGGCTCGACACAGTGGCGTGATTGGCCTCCCCGTCGGAGGAAAGGACGAAGGCCATCCTGGGCAAGGTGCAGCGGCTGTTGACCATGGACGTGGCCAGGGTGAGATCCATCAAGTCCTTTCTCGGCATGATGTCCTCGTGCATCTACCTAGTGCGCCTGTGCAGGCTGCGGATGCATCCACTGTAAGAGTTCCTCGACGCCCGTTGGATGCAAGTGGCGGGCAGCTTCGAAGACAGGATCTCGCTTAACGAGGCCTTCCACCAAGCGATCCGGTGGTGGGACACCCGTGCGCATCTGGCGGCGGGTACGGACTTCCAGACCCCGGCACATCAGGAGACAGTGATGACGGATGCCTCCCTGGAGGGAGGGGGAGCGCACACCGGAGATCTCCACGCAAGAGGCCTTTGGCTCCAGGAGGAGAGGTCACTACACTTCAACGTCCTGGAGCTACAATCCGTGTTCTGGGTCCTCAGGTCGTTCCTTCCGTCCCTTAAGGGCAAGATGGTGAGGATCTTCACCGACAACACCACCACGATGTTCTACATCCGGAAGCAGGGAGGCACCAGATCCGCAGCCCTATCCAAGGAGGCCCAGGATGTGTGGCACTGGGCCGCCGCCCAGGGGGTGTTTCTGGTACCATTCCACCTGGCAGGAATAAAGAACACCATCGCCGACTCACTCAGCAGGGAGCTGCGCTCATGCCACAAGTGGGAACTGTGGCAGGATCAAGTGGATCTGCTATTCCAACGATGGGGCAATCCCCGGATCGACCTATTCGCGATTGAACACCAAGTGGCGGAGGTTCGCCAGCAGGTTTCCCCAGCCGGGGATTCCCCTGGGACGGCCTGTTCCTGTATGTGTTCCCGCCATTGCCGTTGCTGCTGCGACTCATCAACCAACTCGGGCGGTCCTGGTGCAGGATAATCCTCGTCGCCCCGGCGTGGCCAAGACAGATCTGGTTCCCGGACTTTCTGGACATGTCAGCGTCCCCCTCAGTCAAACTGCTGAAGGACGTGGATCTCCTCGCCAGAGAAGTAGGCGCCATCCTCCGTCACGACCCGGGGTCGCTGAACTTGCAGGCCTGGCTCCTGCAGCACAAGAGTTTGGAGGGTACGATATTCCAGCGGACTGCAAGGAGGTGCTTGCAAAGGCCAGGGCGTCCTCCACTCGCAAGTGCTATGGACACAAATGGAAGAGGTTTTCTGTCTGGTGCCGGGCACAGAAGATTAACCCTCTGCGGATTACGGCCCCTCAAGTGCTGCCGTACTCATCGCTGGCCAAAGCGGAGCTGGCCCATGCCTCCATCAAGATCCATCTGGTGGCTATCTCCCACTATACCAGAACTCCGGGGCGCTCATCCCTGTGGTCCCATCGCCTAGTGAAGGAGTTCATGAAGGGACTGTTCCGATCATTCCCGCCGGTGAAGGCTCTGGCCCCAGCGTGGGAGCTCAACGTGGTGCTGACCAGGCTCATGGGGCCACCATTCAAGCCTCTGCATTCGGCACCATGGAAGTTCCTGTCGTGGAAAACAGGGTTTCTTGTGGCCATCACCTCCGCACAACGAGTGGGAGTGATCCAGGCCCTCTCCTTTAAGCCTCCATACCTAACTTTCCACGAGACGAGTGTGGCGCTGAGAACGCACCCCTCCTTCATGCCCAAGGTTCCGTCGGACTTTCATCTCAACGAGTCCTTGGTGTTACCTGTTTTCTTTCCGTCGCCTTCGTCGCCGGCCGAGAGGACTTTGCACTCGCTGGATGTAGCTAGAGCGCTGAAGTTCTACGTTGACCGCATAAAGAGTTTTCGGAAGACATCACAGCTGTTTGTGAACTTTGGACCTGTGAACCAAGGGAAGGCCCTCTCGAAGGCTTCCATTTCCAGATGGCTCTCCGGCTGCATCATGCATTGTCACCGGTTGGCAAACCGACCGTTGCCCGGCCGTCCGAGAGCCCATTCGACCTGAGCGATCGCTGCTTCCACAGCGTTCCTATCTGGTGTGCCCCTGCTCGACATCTGCACGGCTGCTACGTGGAGGTCGACGCACACCTTCACGAGATTCTACTGCGTCGACCGGGATTCCAGGCAGGAGTCCAGAGTCGGCCAGGCAGTGCTGCGCAACCTGTTTGCCTGAAGGGGGCCTGGTGAGGAGGTAAGAGGTGCTTAATGTTGAGTTGATGAAATGCTTAATGTTGAGCCTTGCCACCTCCCATGGTTGTGCATGTGTGTATTGCTATGTATTCTTGTATTCATGAGCATGTGAATCCATGCCAGACCCCATGCTGGAGAAGGAACAAGTTACTTACCTGTAACTGTTGTTCTCCAGCATGGGTCTGGCATGGATTCACATGCGAACCCTACCTCCTACCCCTCTGCGGCTCTTCACTTTGTCCTACTGCCACTTTACGTGCTACCAAATCTGAGGATGGCTGCCGGAGGAGGGGCTTAGGTAGAGGGCAGTCATTGCCTGGGGGGCTGTATGACCCAGAGACCAGTTATTGGTTATTAGGAGAAAGACAGTTCAGAAACGAAACTGAAATTGATTTTTTCTTTACCGAGGATTCCCAGCTTGACGACGGGGAATATTCATGATGAGCATGTGAATCCATGCCAGACCAATGCTGGAGAACAACAGTTACAGGTAAGTAACTTGTTCCTTACAGTAGATTGCTATTACACTGAATGTGAAGAATGATAGCGAAACATTTGACTGTCCGATAAACACAATTGGCAGTGCAGTTCTATGGTGGTGTCATGGATACCCAAAGAGGTGGTCCTAGTGTCTGGTGCCATATTGCAAAAGATGCTATGGACCATGACACTCATGATACGAAACATGATGTTATGTTACTTTGCATTTATATAGCGCCTTATGTACCATTGGTATGGTTTGTTTGTTTATTTATTTGGTAATGCGCTCCGAGCCCGTGGGCATCTGGGCGCAGCAGTACAAGAGGCTCAAAACTTAGTTACAATGCCTGACACAGGCTAACACAGCAAAACAGTGGTCACTTACAGTGGGTGATACAATTACAATGCATATAAAATAACAGGGTTAAGCGCATAAGAGTAACATTTTAACAGGTTGTACCATTTCCGCTAGGGTGAGGGTCGTTGCATGTCGTTGTTGTGCAGCCATTTGAGAGCGTAGGATCTGAATCTTGTGTAGGGTAAAGGGCATCTAAGGTCGGATGGGAGTGTGTTCCATGATTGTGCAGCTCTAACTGGGAAGCTAGCACCGCCCGCTGTGGTAAGTTTGAATCTGGGGACTTCCAGTAGGAAGGTGTTGGCAGATCTCGTCAGTCGGTTAGAGGGTCTCCAGTTGATTCTTTCCGCTAGGTAGGGGGGTGCTTGATTGTTGAGGCATTTAGAAGTGAGGGAAATAGTTTTAAGTAGGATTCTGTCCTTTATTTTTAGCCAATGGGCTTCTGTCCGGTGTTTGGAGATATGTTCTCTGCGTGGGATGTTCAGAGCTGCTCTAAGAGCGTTATTTTGTAATCTCTGGAGTTTGTCAGTGACCGACTTGTTGGCACCTGAGTATAAGGCGTTGCAATAGTCCAGTCTGGACATGACAAGGGCATTGGCCAAGGTGAGGCAGCTGGCACTGGACAGGAAGGGTCTGGCGGCACGGATGAGTTTACACGTGTAGGTGGTTGAGGAGGCAAGGGAGTTCACTTGTTTTTTGAGGGTGAGAGCTGAGTCGAGGTAAAAACCCAACGTTTTGACCTCGCGCATAACCTTGATAGTATTGTTATCAATGTTAAATGAGGTATAGTCCGGGGTGAGTTTGGATAATTTGAGGTCTGAACCGAGGAGCAGGATTTCAGTTTTATCGTCGTTCAGGCAGAGGCCATGTGTGGCCATCCATGCTTGAATGAGGATGTAAATTTTATTCACCAGAGCCAAGTCCACTTCATAGTTGCCCGAAAGGGGTATGAGGATCTGGGTGTCATCTGCGTAATTAGTGTAGGTGACGCCCAGTCTGTCCAACTTGTCGAACAATGGTTTGGTGAAGATATTATACATAGTGGGTGAGACACAGGAACCCTGTGGGACTCCACATGTGATTTGGATAGGGTCAGCACAAGTGGAAGAGGAGAACACTCTTCTAGTCCGGTTGGCTAGAAAGGATTGGACCCATGCTATAGCGTCGCCTGTGAAGTTGGCAGCCAGCTTGAGGTGGTTGCATAAGACTGCATGGTCCACCAGATCAAAAGCTGCTGACAAGTCCAGTAAGAGTAGCAGCGCTGTTTTCCCATTATCCTTAAATTCCTCCATTTTGGTTTTGAGATCTAGCAGGGCTGTTTCCGTGCCATGGAGGGGGCGGAAGCCCGATTGGCGCGAGCCTAGAAGATGATTAGCTTCTAGGTACTCTTGAATTTGGAGATAGGCTACTCTGTCGATAATTTTTAGTAGGAAGGGTACCGTGGTGATAGGCCTATAGTTAGTCGGGATAGATGGATCGAGGGTTTGTTTTTTGAGAAGGGGGAGGACCCAGGATTCTTTTAAGTTGGCTGGCACTGTGTTGGATTTGAAGGATGAGTTGATAAGCTTCGAGATGAAAGGGGCTAAGTCTCTGGCAGCGTCCTTTATTATTTTAGCTGGGCAGCTGTCGCCCTTACAGTTAGAGGGCTTCAGTGAGAGGATAGTCTTTTCAGTGTCAATGATGGAGATGGGTTTAAAGCTAAAAGGGGGGATAGTGATAGGTTCAGTTACTGGAGGCACTTGTTGATCAGTAAGAGAGAGGGTGTCTTTTTTATTCATTATTTTAAGTTGGAGGGTGGAGATTTTGTTTGATAGGGCATTCTGTATATTAGTGCACCATATCTTGTCCTTTGGCACCGTGTCAGATGGTTGGATAGGGGATTCCATTTCCCGGAGGATGGCAAATAGTTCCTTGGTATTCGATTTGGCATTGGTAATTCTGTCATTGAATACGTTTTTTTTAGTGTTGATAATTTCAGACTTGTAATGTTTTGTAGCTTGGGTTAGCTTGGCTTTGTTGTCGTTGGTGGGTGAATTACGCCAGATGGTTTGGAGTTTTCGTTTCTGCTTTCTAAGGTCCTTAAGCTGGGGGGTAAGGCGCTGGTAGGTTTAACGCCCTTGGGAACCGAAGTTCAAGTCAGTAGAGAGAAATAGAGGGTGTCAAAAGGTGCGTGTGAGCACCGGATATGTGTGCAACTAGTGTGGCATTCGTGTGATAGCTGTTTCTTAGCGGTAGGTGTGGTGGTTGGGAGATCAAGAATATGTGTTTGTTCTGGCAGGTTGTTATCCAGACCGATTCTGGCTGTGTTAGGCCTGAGGAGAACGCCTACGCTGGAGGGTGTGTAACCAGCAGTGATTAGTTATGGTGATGGGGCGTATGAGGCAAAATGATGGTATGAGAACAGCTATACCAAATGGTGTCATAGTATCGCTGTGTTCTAGTTGTGGTATTGTAAAGAAGAGAGTAAGCGTGGAGATGTGATATGGTGGTTTACCTTAGGTGCTTGCGATCCAGCCCACTCCAATAGTTCCATGTACTCCATCTGTTCAATGTACTCCGACTGTTCTACGCATTACGACCGTTTCAAGCACTCAAAACCATTAGTTTCAATGATCTTTCAAACGTTCATGCACTCCAAACCATTCCATGTAAGTCACGCCATTCTATGCAATCCAATTCGTTCCATGCACTCCGATCCGTTCCACGCACTCCAATCCGTTCCATGCACTCCAATCCGTTCCTTGTATTCCAAGCCATTTTATGCACTCCAACCATTTTATGCACTGCTCCTTTCATTCGTTCTACCCATGTTATCCTTTCTCCATGCATCATCCATCCACATACGTCCTATGTAATAGGGTTACCATAATTATATGATTGCATTCCCCTTAGTGTTAAATTTGGAGTACATCTGATGTTCGTGTCCATTTTCCCAGAATATGTCTGACCACAGTTTTTTCAAAGAAAGAAGAGCCAATATGTCAACATTCATGTATTGTGCTTTACAAGAAGCAGTTTAGATCCCATTCTTCGTTCATCCCGTTAGGTGCAAGTGCATCCAGTCGGTCAATCAATAGTCTTCACGTTGCAATCTTCTTCTTTTCATGTCTCCTTTATAGCCTTTCGTGTTGAAGACCTTCCGTACGTGAAACTTCAACTGAGCACTAGTGTGTCCCTTTTGTGTACATGCTGTTTCCCCAATGTAATAAATACTGCTTTGGTATTTAATGCTAAATGTCGCATTCAGTAGCAAAATGATTAAGCTTTATATTTTCCCCTGTTCTGAGATGGAAGACGTAAGCTCCTTTTATTACATTGTTGCAATTCCTGCAGTTGAGGCATGGCAAAGTCCCTGGTTTGTTATCCTTCTACGATTGTCGAGATTCGCTCGTGGTGTTCACCAGAAGTGCCATTATTTCAGACACACAGCAGCTATCCCGTGGAAAGGCCAAGAGAAAGACCCAGATCATGTTGGAGGATTCCCAGGTGCGGATCTACCAGGACTTTTCAGCGAAGAGACTGAACAAGCGACATGAATGCCGTCTGCTGACTCTGTGGCTGTGGGAAAAGAATATATGTTACAGGGTGGGCTTTGGCCCCCTGCTTTGAGTATTGTACGGCAGAGTACAGGGTCACCTCGCTGGAAGAGGTGGATGGGCCGCTCAACAGAGTGCAATCGGATGACCGTGGTATGGAGGCATGCGACGCTGTTACCATGACGACACTGCACAGAGAGAACCTGCCGGCCCGTACAAGGAGGGGCAGGACGGCAGCCACAAAGTTTTGGCGGTTTAACACCCTGTACCACTGGTCGGAGCCTAACTGATTGTCTACTTCTTTCTGTTCTCCTCTGCTGGCTGCAGGGGAACTGGGCAGCTTTTTGGCGCTTCCGTGATGGGGTCTTGGGGACACTGTGTTCTGTATTAAGGACTGAGTTTGAACATTTAACAGTTAAAGTTTAAGGTGGCCAGTTGGGGGTTAGTGCTAATGGTTGATTTGAGGGTCGCAAGGGTCCAGGGGCAACAGGTTCCTGGTGGCCCTGTCTTTTTTCTTTCAGGGGCATCTCTGGAGGGAACACTCTCAGGCTTTTCTGCGTTTGTAGGCATGGGAGTGGGGGCGGGCAAGCCACAAGGGACACTGGGTATACAGTGTGGTTGGGGGCCTTTGAAGTGGTATACAAGAGCAGGGGACGGAGGGAGAAGTTATAGGACGCAGACTTGTGGGATGGTAATATCTGATGATTGGGAGAGGGGCTTCATTATGGTGAGATCTCGCATACGGTGGACATGACGGTTTTGCAGGGAGGTCAGCAGATGCTTACGGTGGGCTTGCTAAATGTCAAGGGCTTGAACTCGCCTCAGAAACGCTCTGTGGTTGCACAGAAGTTCAAACTAACTTGGATGTGTTTTTTTTTTTCTGCAAGAGACTAAGTTGAGTGGGGATGGAGGGGGGAAGAATGCCTTGAGGTGTAAAGGGTTGGGGAGGTCCTGGTGGTCATCGGGTCCGGCAAAGAGAGCGGGTGGGTATCTTGGTTTTAGGTTTCCTTGGCTTCGAAGTGTACCAGGTTAAGAAGGGCTTGGAGGGGAGTCTGTTGGTGAATGGACTACTAGGGCAAAGGTCAGTCTTATTGTGCTCGCTTTATGCCCCCAATCAGTGCCCAGTGGCGTTTTGTTCAGAGGCACTTGATTTGCTGGACTCCTGGGAGATGGGGACGCTTATCTGCAGAGGTGATCTGAATCTTAGGTGGAGGACTTCTTCTGGCAGAATGATACAAGGGATGTCCCTCTTCATGTAGTATGGGGCTTAGGCCACCTTTTGCAGTATTTTAATTTCCGAGGGGTCAGCCAAAAAGAGGGAAAGGACCTTGCATGAATCTAAGAACAGATAAAGGGCAGGGAGGAAGAGTAGATGGCCATGGGGGGGGGGGGGCGACACTCGGAGGACCTGTTACAGACGACAAGGGAGCTGTGACTGGAGATGAGAGATATATGGCAAGGGAAAGTGATAGCACACCTCCATTTTGTAATTCTTTGAGAAGGGGGACAAGACTCGCACTGCTGGTATCTCGTTTGAGGCACCAAAGGGTGGAAAGGGCAGTCCTTAAAATTAAGGGGGCAAAGAGGGAGGTCATGGTCGACCCTGTTGAGATAGCTGCTAGATTTGTGGGCTTTTACTCTGTTGTATTCTACTGAGGATCGGGTGGAGGAAGGTGAGATCCATGCCTATCTGGACTCTATCCCACTACAGGGGCTGAGCCCGGAAGGGCGAGAAGTTTTAGATGCACCCATCTCAGGGGATGAAATACGTAGTGCTATTTCTGGCCTGCAGGCGGGGTTGGTCCCTGGGCAAGATAGTTACATGCCAGCATTTTTTAAGAGTCTCGGCCCACTGTTGATACCGTTTAATTTATTTATTTTCTTATTTATTTATTGTGATATAGTTTAGTTTATAAACTTTACACAAAATACAAATGTGAATATCTTATAATACGAACATAAAATCTGCAAATAAAAATCACATTAAGCATAGTTTTTTTTTTTTAAACAGCAAATATATACCACATAATTACCTATGCAGCCAATCCTATCTATAAATTATTCAATTGAAAACTATTACTTAAAATGTTATATCCGGTCTGCCTTCAATCCTCAGCCAGATAGTATACAGAGCAATCAGCAGGCGCTTACTGTTAGTATTAACACAGTGATTCCAGAATAGATCGCCCTTAATGTAGTTCCTAGAATGGACAAAACCATCCAGCAGACGGATAAAAGTGCTAGCCATCTCAGGGCTTTCGGTCAAAAAATGCTTTGCTGTCTCCAGCTGAATACAACGGATAACATATTAACAGTTTTGGATTGTCCTCCGGTGGTGGCTCCATTTGATATTTCGTACAAAGCTATCTTAAATAAAATTAAAGAGATAAAATCGCCTCGAGCACCGGGTCCTAATGGATTATCCAACATTGTTATTAAATCACATCCCGTGTTTTGGGCCAGTTTACTGAGAATACTATTTGAGAAAATCATAAAATCTGGAAACATACCTCGCTCCTGGCAAACGGCAATATTGATCCCAGTTTTTAAAAAAGGGATTAGATCTGACCCGAGTAACTATAGGTTACTATCAATGCTTGATGCGACTGGAAAAATCTTTGCCTCTTTACTATTAAAAGAACTACAAGCATGGGCTGAGGGATCTGGCGTTTTGTCTAAATTCCAGAGTGGTTTTAGACAGGGGTACTCTACTTCCCATAATATTATGGTCATGGACCTATTGCGAACCAGAGCGCTAAGAGCAGGGGCTCCTCCGTTATATGCCCTATATATAGACTTTTCGGCAGCTTTTGATTCAATTCCCCGAAGTCGGTTGTGGTGGAAATTAGAACTAATGGGTTGTCCGAAAGGTCTTATATATTACTTAAGACTATTGCATCATAATAACTCAGTGAAACTGAGATTAGATCAAGTGGGTAATACCACGGCTAATATCTTACAAAACAGTGGTGTGAAGCAAGGTTGTGTCACAGCCCCTTTAATATACAACTTATGTGTGTATGATATTCCAGAGGTAATAGCTGCTGTAAACAACTGTCCCCCCAAAATTGGCGATGCTCGCTGCTCTGTCTTAGCATATGCTGATGATTTGGCGATCTTCGACTATACTATTAGTGGAATATGTCGATCTGCAACAGCACTCTGGGAGTATGCAGAGGTCAATGGCCTTAGTATTAACTTGGGTAAAACCAAAGTCATGAGATATACCAAAAAGAGAGTATCCCGTGTTTCACTCCAGGTAGGGTTATTGAACATCAGTTATGTCTCTCAATATCGATATCTTGGTATAGATTTTGAAGTGACGGGTGATTATGGGGCCTGTAAACAACTGCGTACAATTAGAGCAGCACAAATGACTGCCTTGTTCCACAGGTTTATGGTGAAGCAGTGTGGTTATATGCTGTGGGGTATTCGCAGTTATATATACAGACATTTTCCCCGGCCATTACATATGGACTAGAAGCTTTACTGGATATAGATTTAGGCTGGCTACAGGTAATTGAGGGAAAATTCTGGCGTAGTATTCTTGGTTTACCGCCTTGTATACCAATGGCCATAATAAGATTAGAATTGGGCCTGATCTCTCTCAAGGCGCTAGTATTGAAGAAGCGCACTGTTTTATATCTAAAAATGACTCGTGACACTAGGAATGGTCTACTATCGGCTGTCTATCAAGAACTGGCTAGGGATAATCTGGGTATGTCAACTATTGAGCAGATGACTAAATTATATTCAGATATCGGGTGGCAAGAGAGGGAGGGGGGAGTACTCGGATAAAGTACAAAGGGCTCTTTGTAAACGCATAGACCTATGGGATTGGACTGAGAATTTCGAACACCTGAGGAGATTGTGTAGCTATAAGTTTGTAGAATATAGACTTTGACTTTAAGAAACCTCAGAAATATCTGAACATTTGTCCATCACCCAGACTAAGACGGTTTATTTTGCTACTTAGACTGGAGCAACTCCCCACGAGAATGGTCACAGGAAGACAAATTAAGCTGGCTGCCAATTTGCGAACATGCCGATTATGTAAAGTTCAAGATCAGCTGGAGACAGCAAAGCATCTTTTGACCGAATGTCCTGAGATGGCTAGCACTTTTATCCCTCTGCTGGATGGTTTTGTCCATTCTAGGAACTACATTAAGGACGATATGTTCTGGAATCACTGTGTTAATACTAACAGTAAGCGCCTGCTGATTGCTCTGTATACCATCTGGCTAAGGATTGAAGGCAGACTGGATATAACATTTTAAGTAATAGTTTTCAATTGAATAATTTATAGATAGGATTGGCTGCATAGGTAATTATGTGGTATATATTTGCTGTTTTAAAAATAAAACTATGCTTAATGTGATTTTTATTTGCAGATTTTATGTTTGTATTATAAGATATTCACATTTGTATTTTGTGTAAACTTTCTAAACTAAACTATATCTAAATAAATAAATAAATAAATACCGTTTAATGCTATCCTTGACAGTGGGACCGCCCCAGCTTTTTACTCAGGCCCGGATAAAATAGTCATCCCCAAGGAGGGTAATGACGCGTTGGAGTGTGTGTCTTAGAGACCAATCTCTTTAATACGGATGCAAAGATCTGTGCCAGTGTCCTGGTGGGTAGGTTGAACCTGGCCCTCCCCACGCTGATCAACAACCATCAGGTTAGGTTTGTTTGAAATAGGCCGGCGTCGGGCAATATCCGCAAAACCTTAGATTTGATGGCAGATGCTGATGGGGAGGATACAGTAAAGGCATTTGAGAGGGTTGAGCGGAGGTTTATGTGGTTCACCCTGGCAAAGTTGGGGATTGGACCTAGGTGGATTGAAGGAGCGATGGGTCTATACCACTGTGCAAGGGCAGTGGTGAATGGGTTAGCCTCTCAGGAATTCCAGCTGTGCCAGGGGACACGACAGGGGAGCCCCCTTTCACCGCTTATCTTTGTATTGGCTCTGTAGCCGCAAGCGATAGCTATACGTCAGGATGAGGCGATTTGCAGCCTTACCAGGGGTGATGCAGAGTACAAGCTGGAGTTATATGCCAACAATATTTTGGCATACACCACCTGGCACACAGTCGCTGCTTTTCTTCAGGCAGTAGCTGATAACTTCTGATTGTCAGGTTTCAAGATCAATATTGCCAAAACAGTAGCGCTGCCACTAGGTGGTGTTTCACCCCCATTCAAGTCACGGCATACAGGGGCAGGGCATTCAGATTCAGGTGGGGTGATTAAATATTTGGGGGTATATGTCACGGCAGACCTGGATACATTATTTGAATCCAGTCCCCCCCTCTCCCCCCCTATTTGAGAGGCGATTTAAATAAGACGTCCATAGGTGGGCAAGACTGACGCTTTCGTGGGCTGCCCAGCTGACTGCAATAAAGATGAATGTCCCATTACGACTACTCTTTTTGTTTCAAAGTACTCCTGTTAAAATGTTGGCTCCCTTTCATGCAGAGGTTAAACTGGTCCTTCTCGGCTTCCGAGGGGCAGGACGGATACCACACATTGCGTATTTGTTTTATTTATTTGCATTAAAATTGAACTAACTGTTTTTAGCATTAGCACTCTTTCCCGTAATTTTATTACGGTAGAACAAATAAAGAAATAACACAGAAAGAAAAAAAGAAACGAAAAATACAATTTTAGGAATCTTTGACAGTTCCAATCTCGGGAAGAACATCTGTCAAAAACCACTGCTATTACATGTTTGATTTTTTTGTCCTGCTATCAAAAGCAACCACCAGCCGTTAGAATCAGAAATTGCAAAGTTAGAGAAGAGAGGTCTAAAATATTTTGACCTAGGCTCTTTTTTAAAGCCGGGCATAGGGTCATCATGTGAAACAGTGATTCCACCTTGGAATTGTCGTTACAATGCCAACAATGTTTTACCGAGGATTGACCCCGAATTGCTCGGATCTCGTTAGTTGGCTCTGAGTTCAAACAAGCTCTCAAAAATTGGTCCCTGACTTTTTTATCGGGAAACTGTTTCAAATATTTGCACACTGTGTTGAGCCTGCGGCCTTCTGAGGGTATATGGGCTCCTGATTGATAATTACCAGCCCTCTCCAGTGTTGAGATCCAGTAAAAGTCTTGAAGCTTTCTTTTAACACGTACTGGGTTGGATAACAATTGCTCTAAAGAGCTATCAATCTTTTTGAGCAAAGACAACATCGCTAAATGCCAACCGTTCAAGTTGAGTTGGAATCGGACAGCATTTCTTTGTGAACCATATCCAGAATCGCCGGTCGTGAGGGATTAAAACACTTTCCAAACAAGGCAAGTCAATTCCAATCAACTGTTCACTTTAAGGAATTCCCAGTACCTTTTTTGAAAATCCACCCTCAAGGCGATTACAAAGAGGTTCTGGAAGGTTGAACATGGTGTCCACCCCGTACGTCACAACAGGGACCACATTGGCTCGATAATACTTTACTACTGGTAAGATCGACAAGCAACCAAACTTCTTGTTCAGAGCACAGGCTTGACTGGTTAAGGTTTTCATCTTTCCGGAAAGGTAACTTGCCATTGGTGCTTCGACACTTGAATTGCTCAACCAGACGCCCAGGTATTTAAAAGATTGCACCTGTTTGATTTTTTGCTCTGCCTATATACCAGGAATGGCGGTTTATGCCCTTCGAGCAGGTACCGAAGGTCAGAATCTTAGTTTTCCCCTTGTTGATTTCGAGGTTGTTCCTTTGGATGCAGGAGTGTAAGGCGTCAAGTTGCCTTTGTAGACCGACTAGGGTTTGGTTGATTAATACAATATCGTCCGCGTATAAAAGACGAGGAAACTGTTCTCCGACCTTAGGGGGAAAAGATCTTATGAGAAAAAAGGCTTCCACCATATCCTCCAAAATAAAATTGAAAAGTGCAGGGGCCATAGGACATCCCTGCTTAACACCTCTGGAACTTTTTATTTTACTAGAGCGTTTCCCAGCTTTATTCATTCTGACTCTCAAAGAAGTCTGAGTGTATTGCCTTAATAAGGTTGCATATTCTTCTCTTATGCCCACTAAGGGGAGGACAGGGTGGGCTTCCCAGACCTTTCTGAATATAACCGCTCTTGTCAATTTAGGGTCCTGGTTGATCCCGTGTGAGAGAATAAAAAGAGACAGAGTGGCCCTGGAGAACCTTTTGTTCGCTCCAGTGATGATGGTGGAGTGGCTGTGGTCCCTCAGCGCCACCTCCCCCGAAGGATTTGCAACCACCCGGTTCTTGCATTGTTGTGGCATCTCTGGAAGAGATCCAGGGAGATTAGTGGGGTCTCTTTGCGGCCTTCCCCGTTTAGTTGACCCTGCTTGGTTTCAGGCTTGCTATGCGTGGGGTTGGTCAGTGCTGGTCAGCTGTGAAGAGAGGGGAAAATTCCTGTCCAAGGGATATTTAGAGACCGCTCTGGGTTCACCCCCCATCAACCCCTTCCTTTGTCTGCAACTAAAGGGGGTTATGACAGACACAAGTTGCGGCAAAGACTTTAAGCGTCCCCTGACCCAGTTTGAGCATATCCTTATTACACACACATGATCTAAAGGGCTTATCTCGCAAGTCTATCAGGTACTCCTGCTGTGGGGACATCTTGAGATCCCTAGAACACAGCACAGTGGAAAGAGACGTTGGGGGACTATCCATAGGGCAGTTTGGTCGGCCTCAATTGCAACACAATATAAAATGCACAATGCCAGGATACTGTTCCTGTGGCGTTTTGACGCCGGTGCGACTCTCAAAGATGTTCCCCAATGAGAGCCCCCTGTGCTGGAGAAACTTTCAAGCGTTGTACCTATTGGCACATTTGGTGGGAATGTCCCTTGGCAAGTCTTTTCTGGAAGGAGGTCTTGGGATGGGTCAGGGATATCAATGGTATTGGAAGGGAGCTAGACCCGTTGCTGGTTTTGTTTGGGGTGGAGAAAAGCAGGGATTGAATACAAGGTGTTGCCTCACATGCAAAGGAACCTGCTGTTGGTGGCGCGGGTCTGTGTGACACTCCACTGGAAAAGGAACAAACTGCCCATACAAAGGGAATAGCTCGAGAAGGCACATGAAATCTATGATGTGGAGAGTTTGGCTGCAATTTTGCTAGCGATGCATTCACATGTGGACATGGTATGACTTCCCTTCCTCAAATATTATTCTGGCCAACATTCTTAACACCGGATCGAGGCACTGCTCTCCACATGAATGTCTCTGGGCCTTGGAGTTGGGTGGTTGGAGAGCTAAGAGTCCACCCATGAGACAGCCAACAACGCAGTGCGAGTCCCCCATCTCCTTGTCCTTCTTGTGTTGTTTTATTGTCCCGTCTCTCTGAGGCTATCTTTCAAAGCTGTTGATGGCCCATAGCCTACCACCGCCCAAGTGAGGGGCAGAGGGGATAGAGGTAAGGTTTTGTCCAATTTCATGCCGGGGCAGCCAGTCATCAAAGTACAGGAAGTAATGTTGTTACTATGAACCGATGCCACACCTGTCCCATTTAGGCAAACAGCGTGTCTGCCTGAAGGTTTGCTTGGTTTCCAGTGATGTGCGTAGCCCTTGGTGGGGCGAAACTGTTTTGCTTACCGACCTGTTGTTATTGACATGCTGTTTCCTTTTGATTTTTTCAATAAAAAATCAGAAAAAAAAGAGCATTGCACGGTTGCGCAGGTAGCAAGATGGCTGCATTTTGAGAGAGCTCCAGCAGCCAACTCTAATATCCTGTACTAAATATCCTTGCAACCCAGTATATGTGGCAAAGAAAACAGTTATCATCATGGACCCAACCACACACAACTTGGTCACATCAGATTCTGAAATAAAACAATAACTTGGAAAGAACAACGAGAAACAAAGAGGAATCCTTCCGGAGGAACTGAGCCGACGGAGTCTGGTGGGGGAGGGTCAGCAGTGCACGGCACTCTGGCAAACGCATGACCAACGTCCTGGGGATGGCATTGCCTGTGTGCTTCTAACCGGCGATATAAGGAGATGCTGCAGGGCTAGATCGTGGCCGGCTGGGCCCACACAGAGGGGAGCCGCGTGGTGGGGCACACTGTAGAGGAGTGATGCAGCATCCAGTGACCCCCACCCCCGAGATCCATTCATTGCCTGCGCTGGTGGGGATTGAGGAGCGCCACTCAACCCCTCCGACCTGCGGAGCGCAGTCACGGAAACCATAGGAGCCGCCATTAACAGACTTCCCTCATGGGGGATTTTGCAACTTGAGACACATTTTCCTGTATAGGCGCATTATAAATACCCAATAAATAAATAAATACATTTCGGCACAACGGTGAGAAGCATCCACTAGATGCGGGGAGGAACGCTGGGTCCTGAGCTCATGAGCAACATTGACCCGAGGAATGAATAGCCACAGCTGTCCATACATGAGCTGTGCCTCTCTGAGAACAGTGAGCAAGTAGTCCATGTCTGGATTCCCCTGGTAACTTAGGGTTGAGACTGATATGCAGGGATATTTCTTCTCTGTGAAGGGGACAGTTAGCTAAAGACTTGGTTGAGACTCTCCCGGGGGCCATCCACCTAAGAACAGCTCAATGGGCTGTGTTCGTGCTGGTAGAGAGACTCCCAGAACCCCCTTTGTTTTGCAGTTTGCATCTTTGTTGCAATTTTCTACTGGTGGGATGGGGGTTCCTAGCTCTATGAGGATTAGAAACAGTTCCTTTGTGTTGGATCTAGCTTTGGAGATCCTGTCGTTGTAGAATTTACTTTTGGCGAGTAGAACTTGTTGTTTGTATGGCCTAGAGGCAATGTCAAAAGCATTTTTGTTTGTTGCTGTGGGGGCATTTTTCCATAGTGACTCTGCCTTTCTTTTAGACTTTATTAGATTTTTTAGCTCGGGGGTGAACCAGCCATTGAGGTGGGCCGGTTGTTTGGCTTTGCGTAATGCAAGTGGGGCTAGTTCGTTAATTGCTGCCAAGATTGTGTCATTGTAGAGTTTGGTCGTTATGGTTGGGTCGACATTGTCCAATGCTGGGGTTGTTAAGACAGGGTGTCATAATGGGAGTAGGTTGTTGGCGGTGATGTTCCTTTTGTTTCTCGATGGGGCCGCTGGGGCTAGTAGAGGGAGGTTGGCTTGACTGAGCTTGGTGTCGATGTTAAATGTAAGGAGGTCCAGGGGCAGGGTGAATTTGATCAGATGGTGGAGTTGCACTTGGTGTCTGCAAGCCAGTCGAGTATTCGACCTTTAGCATGTGTGGGCGACTGGATCCTGTGCATAAAGCAGAGTGCTGACATGGTGTTGGCCAGCGATGGAGCGCTGTCGTCGACAGGATCATTGTTTACATACCTTCACTGAACCGATCAAGCAGGACACTGCCAATTTACAGACGACTCGTGTTTGTAAAAGGTCGGCAGCAACCGAATGGGGCTGCTATGACAGCGCAGTCGCCCAGTGCAGTAACTGCAAACTTAGACAATTTTTGGGGGTGTGAGGCAATGGGGCAAGCACAGCCAGTATGTTTAGGTTTCTGACATGGATGGGGGAATAAGAAAACAGGGTTATTAGTTCAGGCACAGGACCAATTACGGAGGCTAAGCAGAATGAATACTGTTATGGGCCAGATGAAAGGCATGACACACAGTACGATAGTCCCCACCCTAGACATAGGGGGAGAGTTGGGAACTCCCTTGGTTGACACAATGACCGTTCAGAGGGCATCTCAATAGCATTACAGAAATAACCTGGACTATAAGAGGGATGACTAATAATACGTTTCAGCAAATAATACCATAGGCACATAGATATCAAGCACGGGTGCTGATGCTTCAGGAGACACACCTGAGACAGGATGATAGATTTTCAGCAGGGCATGGGGGTGCATAGATATGGTGTGCCACAGTCCACAAATTCCAGTCGGGTCGCTGCATATATATCCAGCCCTCCTTACAGTACAAATTACATGATAAGGTAAGTAATGTAGAGGGAGGCTACCTCATATTGGCCGGTAAATTGCTGGGTGTAAGGGTAGTAATAATCAATATATATGCCCGGAATATGGACTTGCTTGTTTTTTTACAGGAAATTTGCAAGCCACATACATAAACATGAGGGATATGAAATAATTTGGGGGGCGACTTCAATGTCGCACTCACATTAGACCTAGATCGCTCCACTTCAACACAGAGATATGTCCCGAGGGCAGCTAAGGTATGAGAAGGGATAGTGGAATACCACAGACTGATCAATGCATGGAGAAACTAACATCCCACGAAAAGAGAGTACACTTACTATTTGGGCGTAAATTATTTGGCGCCATGGATAGATTATATCATGCTCACTCCTGAGACATGGAGGAACATGAGGGAGTGTGAGATTCTTCCTAGGACACTGGCAGACCAGTCCCTGGTCCTATTCACGTTTGCTAGGGCTGTACCCAAGCCCAGAACCCCTAGATGGAGGTTCAAAAATCAGGCGCTGTGAGACTCAGTTTTCAGAGACAATATCGCCCAGGAAATTGAAGGATATTTCCAGCATAACATCGAATCAATAGATGATGTCAATATGATATGGGAAGCGTTTAAGGTATGCATTCAAGGTAGTTGTATGTCCAAGGGGCGGGGGGTATACTGAAAACGATCTGGAGAGCTATGGCAGAACTTGAAGCAGACATTAAAATAATGAAAACCGGGGGTGCTGTTGCACAGCTGGGAGATGACTGCCTGACTGTGAGGCTCCGTCTCGGGCCACATCCTAAACAGATAAATATCCTGAATGGTGCTACTTCTTTGCACGAAAATATGGAAAGTTAACATCGGAAGGCTTGGAGCAGGTGTTGTTTTGCCCGGAACTTCCTTCGTTTTGTGGTGACTGAGGATTTCTGATTCGCAGACGGCCGGGAGAAGAAGGTATTGCGGCCCGCATTGGACTTCTGTGCATCGAAACGGCCTACTGAGGGAAAGGACGTGGCTCTATAGGCCGCTGTGTGGGAAGAGCGAACTGCTGCGTACTACGGTGAAGGCTGGATTCACCTTCTTCGCTACTGTACTGCAGAGGCTGCTAACATCAGCCAGACTTGGAGGGGTCGGAGGAGAAGACTGCCTCCCCCCCGAATAAGGTACCCATATAGTTTCCCTTCTGAGTGGGGTTTTGTGCCCAATCGTGGCTGCGGTTGGCCCCTGGCCCCCCACTGAAGACCGCGGTCTGCGCAGTGTAAGCACAGGCCCTGTGGTGTGACCTAGGCTGCGGACCCTGCATTACTCGTGTGGGTGCCCTGCTGACATCTGGGGGAGGAATCTCTGTGACCGCCCCCTACGCGAGACACATCTCTGTGTCGGGCTGTAGCTGCGGGTGCAGTCTGTTACTGTCTTGTAGCTCCCACCAGATCCTGCTACGTTTATCCGGCATCTTTTGGAAACCTGATCGGAGCAGGGATCTGGCGCAATCGGATGTGGCTGAAACTACAGCAGGTACGTGCTACGCCCACAATCCCTCGGCCACGAGAACGAGGAGGCCGGCCGACCTGCCCTAAATAATCTTGCAAGTACAGGCAAATTCCCATCCCTGACTGACCACACAACCATTGTGTGTGAATACTCCCCCGGTTGTGGAGGTGTATCTGGGCGGACCCCGCTGTGACATTGACTCCTGGGCAACCAACAAGCAGATCTGTATGGGACATAAACTGAGCCCTATAGTCTGTGGCATTGTAAACAAAGCAGAGTGGGGCAGGTGAGGTGGATGGTCTCGCAGGAGGCTCCTGGCCCACTGAGCTGAGTTTTAAGACCTGGGAGGCTACAGTCCATCCTATTTCTTACGGGGTGCAGACAGTGAATGGGATACATGCAAATAGAAGTGGCGCTGGACCTCCGCATGGACTGAGGGGGCATTGGTGTTCCAATACACATTTAAGATATCCATATCCGATCAGCAGATCTCACTTCCATTAAAGAGTAGTCACAGGAACTGCGTAGTCGAACTGCTGGGAGCTGTGGACTCTCCATCACCGACCGCCAAGATCCTAATAGTGCGGTAAACCCAAATGGGTTACGCTAAGCGGAACAATCCGGACGCGTGGAGTAGACCTTCAGTCCAGGGGAGGCTACAATCCATCCTGATCTTCACAGCCTTCACCGAGAAAGACCTGTATAACGAACAGTGGCTCTGGTGGGAAAAATACCATCATACGGACGACATCCTTGTCCCCTGAGGCCTTGTTCAACAGCTCGTGAGGTAATGCTCTAAGTGAAGGGTGAGTAAGCCAGATCCTTATCCGGCCACAGGATTTTGAATCACAGATAAGATAATAATATAAGCAACGGCTGGATCACGATCATCAAGCCAGGAACAGGTGTCTGGCCAATATCAATACTTGAGAGGAAGGGGGTGAGCTGGCCAGCTGCACAACTCTACACAGGCTACATACTCTGGAGAGCTGCTGAGAGGATCTGACTGGTCGGAGTGGGTCATCCTCTTTACAATCCATTGACAATGACAAAGGGTGCAGGTGGCGAGAAGAAAGGCCCTATGAATTCTTTCACCAACTCGCAGACCCCGGTGGCGAGCTTGGCGGCGCCCCCGACTAGCGATGCCCCATTAACCGGTAATCCTAGAGAGGACCACTTACTAACAACTGTGCAGTCAGGCTACTTATCCATGAACGTCAAACTTGATGACATTTTAGCAACATTTGGATCACTAAAGGCAAAACTGGAGAAGGAGAGCGCTCGGATAACAGAAACAGAAGCCAGAATAAGTGTGACTAAATACCAGGTAGATCAACATGACCGAGACATAACACACTTAAAGGGCGAATTGTCCAAGATTGTCGGAGTCACAGAATCCGCATGCAAAGGCCAAATGGAAATTTTTGTGGAGGCACTTCTGAAATCCCTGTTTGCCACGGCTTCTTTTTCTGAACAATTCCTGGTGGAGCGAGCACATCGCACCCTGGCGCTGACACCCAAACCAGGGTCCCCTGCCACTCCCCTGCACCATTATAGCGAGGCTGCTAAATTACAGAGACAGAGACTTCATCCTTAGAATGTCCAGAGAATAGGGGACGTTGAGGTACGAAGTAAGCAACCTTCACATACACAGATTTTGCTGCGGGGGTACAGGCCCAGAGGAGGTCATATGATCCGGTGAAGGGACAACTTGGACTGCGCCGGAATCCGTATGCTTTGATCTTGCTAATAGAATTGCGGATTCAGCATGGTGGCAGGGCGCTTTTTAAAAAAAAAACACCAAAGCTATGAACTATGTTGAATCTTCTATTCCGATTCCACCCCGGAACCGAGACGTAAACCAGAACAGAAGCCTGAGGCCGGAGGATGAAAAGAGAGATCCTGCAGATTGAACCATGTGAACTGTTATATCCTTTATACTTTGCACTATGAGCCAGAGTAATTGTGTAGCACCAATATATTTGAGTTAGCATTGCCCGAGCAGTGGTGTGCGGTTGTGGCTGGCATGGGTGCTGCAGCATACGCACCTCGGGAAAGTTCCAAGAGTTACGGGGGGGTAAATCATCTAGTTGGGGTTGATGGTGCGGGTGGTGGGATGGGTCTAGGCATTACCCAGTCTACACTTAACCCAGAGCCATCAGTATCTGATTCAGTTTTATTAATTAGGGGTTGTGGAGCAAACAGCTTCCCCAGAAAGGTTGCCGATATGTTTTGGGGGTGGAAAGCGAGGGGGAAAAAGACGTAGCGGGTTGAAAAAGTGAAAGGTTTTGAAAAAATTGTCTTGTTGCAAAGAACTTTATGAACAATAAATGTGCACACATTACATTGGTTGACCGAGTTTATTGTAAATGGCAACTAAAGGTCCCAGAGTCAAAGGGCTGCAAAATAAGCTGATGACCTGGAATGTCCAGGCCATAACAACACGGGTAAGGCAAGGAAAGTCAGTGCATATGTGTCAAGACACGGCCCGCAGATCCTGATGTTGCAGGAGACACATGCTCTGCAGAAAGAAAACTCCTCCTTTGCCCGCAATCGGGGCCCTTTGAGATATTACACAGAAAACTCTACGCAAGCTAGGGGTGACCTCACTCTTATCCATCCCCCTGGGTTTACGGTTTACTAGAAGCAAGGTTGACCCTCTGGGACGGTATGTACTTGTGTGGGGTGAGATTGCTGGATACCCAACTGTCAATACTTATGGACCTAATCTGGATGATCCGGAATTTTACCAGACAATCGTGGACATGCCGATCCCACTAGATGAGACCCGGGTAATTTGGGTGTGAGGGGATTTTAATACCATCCTTAACATAGAGTTGGTTCGGTCCTCTAATGCCCCATGGGTGCTTACGAAAGCAGCTAATACATTACATGAAATTCTACTGCACCTACCCCTCACGAATGTATGGAGGACACTTCATCCACATAGTAAGAAGTTCACATACCATTCCACGGTTCATGATTCGGAGTCCCGAATAGATTATTGGTTATTAACCACCTGGATCACCAATATGGTACAAAGTTGCGATATCCTTCCACGTACGCTGTCCGACCACTCCCCGGTCTCTGACTCTTGAACTGTATGACTCTGATGGAGAATGCCTTCTGCAAACCTTAGAGACCCCTGTGTGGCTGAGGCCCTACATGCTGAAATAGCGTAATTCTTTGCCATTAATTCGGATCTGTTCGCACCCATATGGTGCTCTGGGAGACCTTCAAAGTTTGGGTCAGGGGTATTATTATGGCCAAAACCTCCGTATCACTCAAATGTATTAGAAGAGAACTAGGCCAAATTGAAACCCAGCTCTGGGAACACGAGATCAAATATGGCACAACACATAAGGAGGAGACTTTAGCAAGGATTCAGGATCTGAATTCCACAGGTTAGCAGACAGAGAGGTATTGTATATGGTCACCCCTGTACGGGATAGAGCTGGTAGATCACTTGCTAACCTGTTAAAACCAGAGAATTATCGCAACTCTATTGCAGGGATTCAAACTCCAGATGGTTCAATTATGACCCACGACAAAGATATTAATGACTAAGATATTAATGACGCATTCTCACAATTCTATTCCACACTATATTCCATCCGGGATGTGGTCACAGAAGACGAACCCTCTAGATACTTAAGGGCACTGGAACTCCCCATGATCTCGCCCGAAGCCAAACTCACTCTGGACCAACCCATACCACTAGACGAGATTGTTAGTACCATTCGGTTGTTGGCATCTAGGAGGGCGCAGGGGTCAGTTGGCCTGGGGATCAAATTATATAAGGAATTCCATCAACCATCAAGAGCAGCCTCCTATCCTACTGGGGGTGTGGGAGGAATCTATGGAACAGGGCTCACTCCCTCAGTCAATGCGTGAAGCTATTATTACTGTGTTACTTAAATCTCACCAACCCCCACACGATATGGCCTCATATAGGCCTCTGTCATTGATCAATACGGATGCCAAAATATTTGCTAAAATCTTGGCTTCTAGGCTTCTCCCAAGTATGCCCCATTTAGTGCATCCGGATCAATCGGGCTTCATTCCCATGAGGTCGAGCGCATTGAATCTCTCGCTTGTTCAGGGTGATGGCACAGGTGAGTCCTGGCGCGACAGCCGTAGTGGCCGCACTAGATGCCGAAAATGCATTTGGCTCTGTCGTGGAGATATTTGTTCATGGTGCTGCGTTGTTTTGTGATCAGCCCTTCCTGAATTTGTACGACTCCTGTATACCAACCCGGGAGTCCTAACAAACCGAACATTGTCGGCATTATTTTCTCTCGGTAGGGGCACCAGACAGGGCTGCCCCTTTTCCCCAATGTCCTTTACCCTTACCATCGAACCTTTGGCCGCTTTTGTTAGGCGGGCACATGACATAGGGGGATTAGAATAAGCGGTTCCCCTCAGATGATATCGCTATACACCGATGATACCCTGCTACATGTTCGAGACCGCAAACACAACCTCAAACCCATAATGAATGACATCCATAAATGTTTTCGCTATTCTGGCTATAGAATAAACTATTCCAAATCGGAATTGTTTCCCATCACACCCAAAACCATGCATCTGACCAGCATAGGTGGGTTTAAATGGGCACCGATACGTGTCCGGTACTTGGGTATCATGGTGGTGTGCGACTGACAAACATTGTATGCAGACAACTATGAAACCTACTTGCAACAACTATCTACAAAGCTACTGTGTTGGGATGGCACTCACACAGAGGCAGCAAACGGTGGGTAAATGCTATTATTGGCAAGCATATAGGACCCCCAGACCAGCCAACACAGCTTTGGCTTGGACACTCCAACTGTCCATAACAGAACCCTTACAAAGGTAAACACACCAGCTCAAAGCAACGGCGGAATCTCAGCCACACAGAACTCTATGTTCTACCTGACATCATAAGGTAAGGGAGGACATAGGCTACCTCACCTGTCTGACACTTGCCTGGTGTGAATCCAGCATATGTTTTAACAAATCACAACATGTGGTCTGTACACAAGAGATTACCCAATTTGCATGTAGCACATTTAGCAAATATTTATTTTCATATGGTTTAAAAATAGCATCACACGGCTAACATCATAACCTTTTTCCTGCCGGTAGTTTCCGGGGATACACAATATTTAAGGCATCTTACAACAATCTCATACATTGATTTTTTGCATTTAGTTTTTTGCACAGTGTGGGTTAGTACACAACAGGTGACTTAGAATGTGGCCATCATGACCTCACATCTATCTAGTCGACACTAAATGGCGTTTCTGGCACTTAGTGGGTAGCTGGTGTTCTAGTGCCGTCTTCAGGACTGTTGAAGTGGGCTGTCTATTGTCACTGAAGTGCCCCGAAGTGGAACATCTAGAGGTAAGAAGGTTAAAATTTAAAATAAGGAAGTGGATATATCTCTCCAGGGGCTGTAGTGCCTGCAAAGTATGCTGTGTTTGATCCTGCCTGAGCCATTGCTTACCAGTGTCACAGGCGTATTGAAGAACTTTCAAGTTCTTTGCTGCTGGCGCCTTCTGTGCACTGCAATCATTGGATCCTGTATGAATCAGATCTGGTTGTCCGCTAGGGAGCTGCAGAAGAGTATAAGTGATTATTAGATAGTGTTGTTAAATGCCTATGTACACTACACTATTACGTGTGTGCGGGGCCATTAATGGTGGGGGTGGTGGTGAACTACTCGTGATCATCCTGTAAGTCTCAGGGATAATACTGTCAATTATTTCCAGGGAACACCGTGCCGGCCGTGATTGTGATCTACGACTAGCATCAGAGAACATTGATTCCGTGCTGAGTAGCTTCGTGAAAAAGGTGCGTGTCGCTGTGCATCGTGTCACACTGCTACTTAAAAGATTTGTGAGTACTCCCCAGGGGCCGATCAAGCGTTATTGCCGAGTGGCCTGGGGATCGCTGAAGAGCAGCTTACCTGCGCCTGCTGGTCTCTGTGCCTGGTAGTGTCTGGAGTGGTTGCCGTAATTCCGCGCAAGCGTGTTGACTATAAGCGGACGTGTAGGTAGTTTCTCTGCGGCCAAGGATCAGTGGCGCATGCATGCGCGTGTAGTGTCACTAGGGCGGCTGCGCCTGCCCAGTGCGTCGCTGTGCAAGGACTCGTCACTCAATGGAGTGTAATGGATCTGGGTCACAGGTCCGTACGGGGCCTCAGCTATTTAGACGGGAGGAGCCGCAGCTTGTAGCGAAGGGCGGTGTGTTGTACCGTTTGAATAATCGCTACCCCCATGGTGGGCAGTGCCTATCCCTTTGGCTGCTAGGGATGTCTGATGAAAGGGGGGATGAGGGGAGGACCTGGTGAATGTGCAGTATCTCTACTGTCCCATATGCTATTTGGTGTGTTGCACATGGGCCAAATGGACGGGACAACATTCTACATATATATTTTTGTAAATCACAGGTTGAACATGATGGGAACATTATTTTGTTACACATTGGACATATAGCACTTGACTGGGTTTGACAGGCCAAGGCGTATGAAGTGAAACATCAAACCAAAAACATGAACATGACATGACACTGAGTATGGTTGTCAAGGTGCCATGGTTTTTTCATCAGAGAAACAGATGACTTACAGGAATACAATGACTTGCAGAACAAACACCATTAATATTCAGAAGAACAAATTCCACTCAATGGACACTTTTAACCCATTCTTCACCGTATCCAAGCGGTGTATCCATTTCTGCTCTAATTTTCTCTGTTCTAAATCTCTGTCTCCCCCTCTGGCTTTTGCATCTATAGTTTGGATCACACACCACCGCAGTTCTGTTTGTTTATGTTGTTTTTGGACAAAATGAGACACCATTGGTTTGTCTTCTATTGTATTTTTGAGGCATGACCTGTGCTCGCAAATCCTTTGCCTAATTTCACGTTTTCTTTTGCCTATGTATAGTAGGTTGCACGGGCATTTGATCATGTAAACACTCCATTTGGTCAGACAGTTGGAAAACATTTTATACTTCCACATGATGCCGTTAAGGGATACTTCTTTCTGATCCTGTGCAACCTACTATTGCAACCCTATTGTTCCAAACTTGTCCGAAAGGCACCCTTCAATACCGCAACCACCCTCATAGAGTCAGTATACAAAGGATCCCCTTTTCTTTTGATGACAGCTTTTCTTATCCGCACCATGTCCCCACACTCCACTCTCAGCTCCTTTTTGCCTCTCCTCATATTTTCCCTCATGACCCAATCCTCCTTCCTCCTCTTCAATCTCTTCCGCACATCCTCAATCACCACGTCAGACTCTCTACACATGCCTAACCACGGCAGACTTACTGTGGAGTTCGGTTTGCGCCCACGCATCAACTCAAAGGGACATAAACCTGTCTGCGCATGCGGAGCCATACGCAACGCCCATATCATTTCTTGAATAGCTACTTTCTTGTCACAACCACACTCCTGGGCCATGCGCACACTCTCCATCACACATCTGTTCATCCTCTCCACCATGCCATTCGTCTCTGGATGATAGAGAGCTGACTTCTTGTGCTCGACCCTGCACTTCAGCAAATATTCAGGAAAACACCCTCCAGTGAACTGCGTCCCATTATCCGTTAATATACTTTGTGGAACGCCTTCCTTCGCGAATACTTCCTGCAACACGTCAACCATGCTCTCTCCCACATGTCCCTGACTATCGCAAACTCGCACCATCTCGAAAACATGTCCACGAGCAGTACAACATATTTACCTCTCCCATAGCCCAAATCTACTGGGCCTAAAATGTCCATTGCCAACTCTCGCCGCACTCCCGTGCGAATATTTACCTCTACCAAAGGTTGCTTCATCGCCAACAAGCCCATACCTGACACATACCAGACACTCGCCACTCTTTTCTCAATGTCCCGTTCGAAACCTGGCCACCAATAGTCCAACCTAAGAACCCCTTTGGTCTTTGCGATGCCAATATGCCCAACATGGGCCAAATCGACAACCCTACCACGTAAACCAATCGGTACCACCGCACGTTCCCACAGAAGCAAAACCTCATCTCTTACGCACAATTCATCCCTGACCTCCCAAAATGGCTTCTCTCCTTCCAATAGGTCCACCCTCCTAGGCCACACCGACGCTAACACATACGTCCTCACGCATGACAAAATGTCATCCTTCCTTCCTTCTTCTATTCACACATCTTTGGGAAATATTCTTTCGCTATTCACAAAAACCATTTTCATCTCTACATCCTGCTCCTCTCTTGCACTTGGATTCACCCTCAACCGTGACAGGTTATCTGCCAAAACATTATCTTTTCCGGATATCACCTCCATCTGGAAACTGTGACACCCTCCTCGACACCTTGTCCAATCCTGTTTTCAAATATGACCTTTAGAGGTTTATGGTCAGTTCGTATTATAAAATCCATTCCCCACATGAAATTCTTAAACCTCTCTACTGCCCAGTAGCACGCCAGTGCCTCTTTCTCCAAAACAGAATATCTTAATTCTGACCCCCTCAGAGCCCAAGATGCATGTGCTATTATGTCATCGAGACCCTGCGGATTAACTTGGGACATAACCGCACCAATTCCCCCATCACACGCATCAACAGTTATAACACTTTTGCATCATATATAGAAAGGAAACCCTTCGAAACATTTACTCCCTAAGGTAGTAAAAAGACCTCTACCTTCAAGAAGGGATTATAGAGACAAAATACAAAAGCACAAGGTAGAGAAAAAGTAGTCAGCAGCAAGCTAAATATTATCACAAAATACAACTTTTATTAGTAAATATTAAAAAACATCATAAAAAACATACACATGTTAAAACCAAGTAAAAAATAAAGTGTAAGTGACACCAAGCTAAATGCTCACAATTAAATTGTAACAATTCATCTCTAGTCGTTCAATGGACTGGATACACAACTCCTATTCACACATTAATGTGGTATATACAGGAGAGGAGAAATATCGGTCAATGACGACCCAAATACATAGACCAGTAGATCTAATCACAAGAGGCAGTGATTAGATCTACTGGTCTATGTATTTGGGTCGTGGTTTGTGACAAAGTTGTAACAAAGTTCTTTGTGACTCCAACTTGGACAAAAGTTTCCAACACTCCAGTGGTTTAACAAAGATTCTTTATCTTCCTCTTAAAATATTAAGACTCAAAGTAATCTTCACATAAAGAATATATCCTTAGTTCATCGGTATCAACATAAATTGCCTCAGTCTGGATGCTTCTTGCAACAACCTATTATTTCTGATGACATATAACACTTCTGCAGCATTTTTATATAGTTCTTGCTTCAGAAATGAAAGTTTGTCAGGATAATTTGTTAACACCACTTCACAGAACTTCATCAACATCTACCTGGTTTACTTACATGCCAGGCCTACTACTTCATTCACATCTGGTTTACTACCATGCCAGGCCTACTGCTTCAAAGTTCGCCATTCGGTTATACTCAACTGCCGGAAAAGTGATTCTGTGGTTAAGATCTGCTTACAACAGCTTTCTAGTGTTCATTACTTTATAACATCAGGCTTAAAGCACTTCTTCAGAGAAGGAAAGATTCACATTTGTGCTCTTTAGTACTGTTTTGTACTTTCCAAAACCTATGCATATCATGCTCCACTCATTCTGAACAACGTTTCTAGAAGGGCAGCCTTCTTGCCACTTGTGTTTCCACACTGCTTTATTAACCAAACACTGATAAGGATATGGCTGTATTCTGCTTCTTCCATGGCTTTGGCAATGTTGGTTTATGCCAGCTTTTGTTATGCACTTCTTCAAATATGGGCAGTAAGCTATACAACCTTTAGAACATACATCTGTCGCTGCCTGACTTTGGCAATATCTGTGGGTTTTGAATTGCCTTGCTTTTACTTTCTTTTGGCTTGGGTAATGCTTGTCTGCAATATGTTCTGGGAGTATTGCCCCATCGTGTTGCAGGGTTTTAAATAAGCTCATATGCTTAAAGAAACAGTCATTTGGTTTTGCATAATAGTGTTTTATCTGTTTTCTGATAGTTTGGTTTTCAAAATTGCCTTCTGTATCAACTTCACACATACACAATTGTTTTCTAATGTGAAAACACCAGAGTCGAGAACACACGCGTCACAGAGGGCTCTGGTGTCATCAGTTGGTGAACTCCCGGGTAAGGTGTGCACGTCGGAATCCAACACCCGCCTGCACGTCAGAATCCCTCACTGCTCACAGGTACTTCGCTTCGGCGGCTCCTCGCGATCCTGCAATCGACTTGTTTCGGTCTGCTGCTGCCTACGCCACTTGAACACAGAGCGTCCTTTGCTCCGGAGGCTCTCTGGTACTCGTTTGCCACCGGAGACAGCCTTTTGGGGAAGAAAGCTTTCCACACTTTCCCTTCCAGCTGTGCAGCCTCTGCAAAACAGGTCTTCAGTGGGCAAGCTTCTCGAGTGGGGGATGAATCCCATTAGCAATTGAGATGTTACAGCAGTAATCCATGGTACCCAGAAAGAGGATTTTTTGTCTTCAACCGGAACGTTCCCGGGTGAAGAAAACAAATCCTTTTTCAAGATGGCCACTATAGAAAGGGAAGGCGGGTGTTGGATAGAAAGCCTTCCTCGCTTTCCATTGCAGGCTGCACAAAGCAAAAATGAAACTGTGTGACCGTAATGGCAGCACCACATTTGTGTTCCTTGAGAAATGTGTGGTTATGAGCAAGACCTTTACCAGAAAGCAGTCCCTGGTGGACATGGCGACCTCAATGCAATGTTTTGTCCCTTCCAGTAAAGACCAGTAGCCAGATCCCTGACATTGTTGCCACTAACCATACATAGAGGCTACCCCTCAGAGACGAAAGTTGCAACTTTGATTTGTTATGTACATGACGACACTTGTTCAATATCAAAACACTGTCACATGCACAACACGAAGCTTTTCGGTCATTGTCAATGACCTTTACATGCATCTGTTGCACATGTGGTCATTTATTTCAGTAAAAATGTGCGTAAAAAAAGCAAAGTAGTAATGCACTTATGATGTTATAAGCCGCCCAAAAAGTGCTCTTCCTATGGAAACAGCAACTTAACCATAACTACACAGTTTCTGTTTCCATAGGAAGAGCACTTTTTGGGCGGCTTATAACTTTGCTCCCCCTGGACGAATCCTCAGCAAACTTTGCAAAAAAAGTATATTGCCCACTCTGAATTTTTTTTGCAAAGTTTGGTGAGGTTTGGTCCAGGTGGGGGGGGGGCAAAGTTATAGGGGGGGTCCCAAAACTTGTTTTTTCCCATAGACATAATGGGAAAAAACTTTGCTCACGCCTACAGCCCAAACCGCTGGACGGATTTAAACCAAATTTGCAGCAGGAGCGGCGGCTTGGTCCCAAAAGCGTGCTTTTTTTTTATTTGGTGTTAATCCGTCCAGTAGTTTTTTAAAAAAAAGACAAAAATGTAAGTGAAAAAAATTAGTGATATCTGTGTCCGCTTTGCGGACACACTTCCCTGTTCGCTCCGCGGACAGGACAGGGATTGGGCAAGCGACTTGCGTGATGTCCGCGGACATCTGACGTGCTCTCCCATTGGCTGTAGTAAAGCGTGCAGTGCGTCTTATTTTCAGAGACGACCGCCATCTTAGTTTATTGTTCGTATATTGGCATCTGTGGCAAGCTCTGCGGTGACTTCAGACTTCACAAGTGATTATCACAATGTAACAAGCGAAAATTCAGATGTAATAAGATCAGAGGACAGCGGGGCCTCCAATGGGGCTGTGTGAGGCTCATGTGGATTACACTTCCTGAACGTCCCAGGCTGCTGCAGACTTGCAGGAGACACGCCATCGGTACGGTGGGCTGTGGAGGACCGAGGAACGGATATCCCGTTCCCCCCCACCCCTGCTCATTACCCGTGTCTCCCTCCTATATCCCCCCACCCCCGCTCATTACCCGTGTCTCCTCCTGTACCCCCCCACCCTCCGCTCATGCCCTTGTCTCCCTCGTGTTCCCCCCACCCCCCGCTCATTACCCGTGTCTCTCTTGTTTCCCCCACCCTTGCTCATTACCGTGTCTCTCTCTTGTTTCCCCCCACTCATTACCGTGTCTCCCTCCTGTACCCCCACCCCCCGCTCATGCCTGTCTCTGTTTCCCCCCACCCCCCGCTCATGCCCCGTGTCTCCCCTGTTCCCCCTACCCCCGCTCATGCCCCGTGTCTCCCTCCTATTATTCCCCCCACCCCCCGCTCATGCCCCGTGTCTCCCCCCTGTTCCCCCCACCCCCCGCTCATGCCCCGTGTCTCCTTGCTGTTGCCCTCCACCCCCCGGTCTTGCCCCGTGTCTCCATGCTGTTGCCCCCACCCCCTGCTCATGCCCCGTGTCTCTCTCCTGTTACCCCCCACCCCCTCTCATGCCCTGTGTCTCCCTCGTGTTCCCCCCACCCCTGCTCATGCCCCGTGTCTCCCTGCCTCCTTCCTGTTGCCCCCACCCCCCGCTCATGCCCTGTGTCTCTCTCCTTTTACCCCCCACTCATGCCCCGTGTCTCCCTCGTGTTCCCCCCGCTCATGCCCCGTGTCTCCCTGCTGTTGCCCCCCACCCCCTGCTCATGCCCCGTGTCTCCCTCGTGTTCCCCCCACCCCCTGCTCATGCCCCGTATCTCCCTCCTGTTGCCACCCACCCCCGCTCATGCCCCGTGTCTCTCTCCTGTTACCCCCACCCCCCCACTTATGCCCTGTCTCCCTCGTGTTCCCCCCGCTCATGCCCCGTGTCTCCCTGCTGTTGCCTCCCACCCCCTGCTCATGCCCCGTGTCTCCCTCGTGTTCCCCCACCCCCCTCTCATGCCCTGTCTCTCCCTCTTTTTCCCCCCACCCCCCGCTCATGCCCCGTGTCTCCCTGCTGTTGCCCCCCACCCCCCGCTCATGCCCGTGTCTCTCTCCTGTTACCCCACCCCCGCTCATGCCCGTGTCTCTCTCCTGTTACCCCCCTCACATGCCCTGTGTCTCTCTCCTGTTGCCCCCCACCCCCTGGTCATGCCCCGTGTCTCCCTCCTGTATCCCCCCACCCCCGCTCATTACCCGTGTCTCCTCCTTCTACCCCCCACCCCCCTCTCATGCCCCGTGTCTCTCTCCTGTTACCCCCCCACCCCCTCTCATGCCCTGTGTCTCTCCTGTTGCCCCCACCCCACTCTCATGCCCCGTGTCTCTCTCCTGTTACCCCCCCACCCCCTCTCATGCCCTGTGTCTCTCCTGTTGCCCCCCACCTCCCGGTCATGCCCCGTGTCTCCCTTCTGTTGCCCCCCACCCCTGGTCATGCCCCGTGTCTCCCTGCTGTTGCCCCCACCCCCTGCTCATGCCCCGTGTCTCTCTCCTGTTACCTCCCCACCCCCCTCTCATGCCCCGTGTCTCCCTCGTGTTCCCCCCCACCTCCGCTCATGCCCCGTGTCTCCCTGCTGTTGCCCCCACCCTCTGCTCTTGCCCCGTGTCTCCCTGCTGTTGCCCCCACACCCCGCTCATGCCCCGTGTCTCTCTCCTGTTACCCCCCACCCCCTCTCATGCCCAGTGTCTCCCTCGTGTTCCCCCCCAACCCCGCTCATGCCGTGTCTCCCTGCTGTTGCCCCCCACCCTCTTCTCATGCCCCGTGTCTCCCTGCTGTTGCCCCCACCCCCCTCTCATGCCCTGTGTCTCCCTCGTGTTCCCCCCACCCACCGTTCATGCCCCGTGTCTCCCTGCTGTTGCCCCCACCCCCCCCGCTCATGCCCCATGTCTCTTTCCTGTTACCCCCCACTCCCTGCTCATGCCCCGTGTCTCCCTCGTGTTCCTCCCACCCCCCGCTCATGCCCCGTGTCTCTCTCCTGTTACCCCCACCCCCCTCTCATGCCCTGTGTCTCCCTGCTGTTGCCCCCCACCCCCGGTCATGCCCCTTGTCTCCCTGCTGTTGCCCCCCACCCCCGCTCATGCCCCGTGTCTCACTCCTGTTCCCCCCACCCCCCGCTCATGCCCCATGCTCCCTGCTGTTGCCTCCCACCCCGCGCTCATGCCCCGTGTCTTTCTCCTGTTACCCTCACCCCCCGCTCATGCCCGTGTCTCTCTCCTGTTACCCCCCACCCCCCTCATGCCCCGTGTCTCTCTCCTGTTGCCCCCCACTCCTTGCTCATGCCCCGTGTCTCTCTCCTGTTACCCCCACCCCCCTCTCATGCCCCCTGTCTCTCTCCTGTTACCCCCCACCCCCCTCTCATGCCCCGTGTCTCTCCTGTTGCCCCCACCCCTGGTCATGCCCTGTGTCTCCCTTCTGTTGCCCCCCACCCCCTGGTCATGCCCCGTGTCTCCCTGCTGTTGCCCTCCACCCCCTGCTCATGCCCGTGTCTCTCTACTGTTAACCCCCGCACCCCCTCTCATGCCCAGTGTCTCCCTCGTGTTCCCCCCCAGCCCCCGCTCATGCCCGTGTCTCCCTGCTGTTGCCCCCCACCCCCCGCTCATGCCCCATGTCTCTCTCTTGTTACCCCCCAGCCCCTGCTCATGCCCCGTGTCTCCCTCGTGTTCCCCCTACCCCCCGCTCATGCCCAGTGTCTCTCTCCTGTTACCCCCACCCCCTCTCATGCCCTGTGTCTCCCTGCTGTTGCCCCCCACCCCACACTCATGCCCCGTGTCTCTCTCCTGTTGCCCCCCACCCCCCAGTCATGCCCCGTGTCTCCCTTCCGTTTCCCCCCACACCCCTCATGCCCTGTGTCTCTCTCATGTTACCCCACCCCCCTCTCATGCCCCGTGTCTCTCCTGTTGCCCCCACCCCTGCTCATGCCCCGTGTCTCCCTGCTGTTGCCCCCACTCCCCGCTCATGCCCCATGTCTCTCTTGTTACCCCCCACCCCCTGCTCATGCCCCGTGTCTCCCTCGTGTTCCCCCCACCCCCCGCTCATGCCCCGTGTCTCTCTCCTGTTACCCCCCACCCTCCAGTCATGCCCCGTGTCTCCCTGTTGCCCCCACCCCCCGGTCATGCCCTTTGTCTCCCTCCTGTTGCCCCCCACCCCTGCTCATGCCCCGTGTCTCTCTCCTGTTGCCCCCCACCCTCCAGTCATGCCCCGTGTCTCCCTGTTGCCCCCACCCCCTGGTCATGCCCTGTGTCTCCCTCCTGTTGCCCCCCACCCCCGATCATGCCCCGTGTCTACCTGCTGTTTCCCCCCACACCCCGCTCATGCCCTGTCTCTCTCTCATATTACCCCACGCCCCCTCTCATGCCCCGTGTCTCTCTTGTTGCCCCCACCCCTGCTCATGCCCCGTGTCTCCCTGCTGTTGCCCCCACCCCCCGCTCATGCCCCATGTCTCTCTCTTGTTACCCCCCACCCCCTGCTCATGCCCCGTGTCTCCCTCGTGTTCCCCCAGCCCCCGCTCATGCCCTGTGTCTCTCTCCTGTTACCCCACACCCCCGCTCATGCCCTGTGTCTCCCTGCTGTTGCCCCCTCACCCCCGGTCATGCCCCGTGTCTCCCTGCTGTTGCCCCTCACCCCCGATCATGCCCTGTGTCTACCTGCTGTTTCCCCCCACACCCCGCTCATGCCCTATGTCTCTCATGTTACCCCACCCCCCCTCATGCCCCGTGTCTCTCTCCTGTTACCCCCCACCCCACTCTCATGCCCCGTGTCTCTCTCCTGTTGCCTCCCACCCCCCAGTCCTGCCCCGTGTCTCCCTTCTGTTGCCCCCCACCCCCGCTCATGCCCCGTGGTTCTCTGCTGTTGCCCCCCACCCCCCGCTCATGCCCCGTGTCTCTCTCCTGTTACCCCCACCCCCTCTCATGCCCCGTCTCTCCCTCGTGTCTCCCCCACCCCCGCTCATGCCCCGTGTCTACCTGCTGTTTCCCCCCACACCCCGCTCATGCCCTGTGTCTCTCTCATGTTACCCCACCCCCCTCTCATGCCCCGTGTCTCTCCTGTTGCCCCCACCCCTGCTCATGCCCCGTGTCTCCCTGCTGTTGTCCCCCACCCCCTAGTCATGCCCCGTGTCTCCCTTCTGTTGCCCGCCCACCCCCGGTCATGCCCTGTGGTTCTCTGCTGTTGCCCCCCACCTCCCGCTCATGCCCCGTGTCTCTCTCCTGTTACCCCACCACCCCCCGCTCATGCCCCGTGTCTCTCTCCTGTTGCCCCCCACCCCCCGGTCATGCCCCGTGTCTCCCTGTTGCCCCCACCCCCTGGTCATGCCCCGTGTCTCCCTCCTGTTGCCCCCCACCCCCGCTCATGTCCTGTGTCTCTCTTCTGTTACCCCCGTCCTCCTCTCATGCCCCGTGTCTCCCTCGTTTTCCCCCTGCTCCCCGCTCATGCCCTGTGTCTCCCTGCTGTTGCCCCCCGCTCATGCCCCATGTCTCTCTCCTGTTAACCCCACCCCCCGCTCATGCCCCGTATCTCTCTCCTGTTACCCCCACCCCCCGCTCATGCCCCGTGTCTCTCTCCTGTTACCCCCCACCCCCTCTCATGCCCTGTGTCTCCTGTTGCCCCCCCACCCCCCTCTCATGCCCCGTGTCTCCCTCCTGGTCCCCCATACCCATGCCCTGTTTTGTTCTCTTTATACACCCCGCCTTCCCTTTCCATGGTGTCCATCTTGGTAAAAGATTTTCCTTCCTACACCGGGACGCCGCAGGTGTTCCGGTTTGGGAAGAAAAATCTTTTTTTTATCACCCCGGGTTCCCACTTTGAAAACCTAGGATGCTAGTGGTCTTCATCCATTGAAAAGGACGTTATGGTTACGTTGCACTAATAAAAAACTATGAAATTCAATTAAAAAATGTGTTAAAGGGACATTATGGTTAAGTTGCACTAATAAAAACCTATGAAAATCAATGAAAAACTTTGTTAAAGGGACGTTATGGTAAAGTTGCACTAATAGAAACCAATGAAATTCAGTGAAAAAACTTTGTTAAAGGGACGTTATGGTAATTGCGCTATTAAAAACCTATGTAATTCAGTGAAAAAACTTTGTTAAAGGGACTTTATGGTTAAGTTGCGCTACTAAAAACCTATGAAATTCAGTGAAAAAACATTGTTAAAGGGACGTTATGGCTCCAAGTAAAACCGAAAAACCCTTGAAATTTGCCAGTTATGGTAAGCTAAGCAACCATAACTCGCGCCACCACTGTGCACTGCTAAGCCTAACACCCAGGACATCAAAGATGACATCACAAATGTCATTGATGACATCACATGTGCATTTACCTTTCATGAAAAGTCTGTACAAGGGATTCTTAGTGTAATGTTAATAAAAAAAAGTGTCAAAGATTATTGGAATAAATATCAAGTGCTAATCAGTGCATTAAGCTATGCATTCATATAAATAGCATTCTATTATTAACTTCAATCCAGTATACTAAGGTACTCATGTAAAAACATAGGCATTGTGTGCAGCATACATGATGGAGGTGCAATATTCATATGCTTGCCATGTTGAATAGTGAAATGATGACTGTTTTCATATTAGAGTTTTGCGTACAGTGAAACTTGTGATAAGTAGGTAATAAAACCCACTTACTACATAATTGCATTATTATAGACAAATCGCCAAGAGACGACACCACATACAAATATGAATATATACAAGGGAATTGAAGTAAGAAAAAAACAGCAATAGTAGCAGAATGTGTTCATAACCTAACTGATTACCTTTATGCAGAGAAATGATTGCTCTGTTTCAAAGCTGTTACTTACCCTATCTATATATATCACATGATGTGTCTGGACCCTAAGGAAAATAGTGAGTACAACATATAAAAATATGAATATATACAGGGAAAGTACATAATAAAGAAACAGCAAAACTATCAGAAAGTGCTGATAACTCTACTGATAATTTTAATGCACAAAAAGGATTGCTGTCTTTCAAGGTTGTGTCTTCCTCTATGTATATGTTTCATATGATATGACTGGACCATAAGGGAATTATAGTAAGAACATACTTGAAGGATAATTCTACATATATAGTACATTTACAATTTTTAGTTCCTGACTGTTACTGAAGAAAATCATGTGGCCTAGATATGTCAGGAAAGGAAAAAAGGGGGCCGTCAGACATGTGATGTCATCAGTGATGTCATCAATGACATTTGTGATGTCATCTTTGATGTTCTGGGTGTTAGGCTTAGCAGTGCACAGTGGTGGCGCGAGTTATGGTTGCTTAGCTTACCATAACTGGCGAATTTCAAGGGTTTTTCGGTTTTACTTGGAACCATAACGTCCCTTTAACAAAGTTTTTTTCACTGAATTTCATAGGTTTTTAGTAGCGCAACTTAACCATAACGTCCATTTAACAAAGTTTTTTCACTGAATATATATATATATATATATATATTTCTGAGGCTTGTGGAATCCGTTTAGATCACATGCTGTGCATAGGCCGACATCTAGTGGAAGCTGCAGAGTATTAGTTTGTTTTTCGAAACTCGAAAAGGGGCGTCGAACTAGGGCGTGCCAGTAATACTACCCCTAGTGTGAAGTCCACTGTACCCATGATCCCACACACGTGTAGGACCCTCAGATTGTTTTTTTCCGCCATACTTGTCGGAAGCATAGTTGCGGAGTTCCCTGGCTTTTAGCCATTTATCATAACATTCTCAAAAATCCCTGTTCTCAAACCCCACGTCGAAGTTCGATAAAGACCAACGCCGGTACTTGAGAACAAGGACGAACAGCCGTGGAGACTACACGACAGACTTTGGGCCTCGGAAGGCCTATGGCCTCAGCCCTGCAAGTAGGGAGAGTGGGAGGTGGACATACTCGCACACACTTGTTTACCCACATATACTGTCCGCTGCCAGGTTTTAACATATGGAGAGTACTCCATTTAAATTCTGCCCGAAGTGCAACCGTAAGTTCCCCTGGGTAGATAAACATAACACCTGTAACCTGTGTCTTCCAAGGGACCACCCCGAGGCGAATTGTCGAGCTTGTAAGCTCTTCAAAGCCAAGACACTTAAGGACCGCTCGACCAAATGTTGGGCCCACTACGCCAGGCAACTCGAGACCATGGACGCAGTAGGTTCCTTCAGTGATGGCAGCAACGCCGCCGTATCGGACGGTGAGGGCACAGGGGTGTCGTTAGGCACCCAAGCGCAAGCCCCTGACCTCGGAGGACTGTCCGGCGGGTCAGTTACACCCGGCGGCAATAGCGCTACCCACACATCTTCATCTAAACACACTAACCCCACCCGAGATTCGACACGTGTATCGAGTGATCGGCAGAAGAATGCACAGAGAAAGCGGTCGGCAGAATCGGTGTCCTCTGGGCGTTCCAGGTCACGGTCGCCTCATGACACACAACAATCGTCTACGAGTGCCACATAACCTAAAGTCATAGAGGTAGGGTCGTCAGATGACGAATCCGACCTCTACCCTCAGGCAGCACGTTCGAAGGCTCTTCGTTCGACGTCTGCGTCCAAGATTCAACATTCCTCTTCTAAGACTTCCGAATCTCGTGATCCCTCCTCCGAATCTCAACACCAGGCATTGAAAGATTCAGAAAAGTCCAAGGGGTCAGGAAAGCATTCCTCTACACATGGGAAGGGGGAAAACAACAGAAAAAAGCCTCTGAACACCAGGTTCAGAAGGAGAAACACCCCAAGTCTTTAGAAAAGTCCAAGGCCCCTGACCCTGTCACTTGGCCAAAGATTGTCCTTCCCACCCCCCCAGGATATAGGATTAGAGGAGGAACCACAGCAGGAAAGGGTAATTCCCAGTTCCAAGGAATGGAACTCAGAAGACATCGACAGAGTAATGAGGAGAATGTCCTTTTTTGTAGATTTTTATGAAAAGGACCCTTATTACTTCCACAATACCCCTACTACGTCTGCCCCTTCGTGATCCATGGATCCTCAACCTCCTACTAAGAGACTCCGTACTGAGACTCCAGTGCAGGGGCTGATTTCAGACCAGTTCAGTGTTGAACCTTAACAGCAGTATGGTGAGGATTCAGAAGTACAAATACTGGAGGACCAGGTCGGGGTCGATTATTATGGAGATGTTGAGGACCAGGGAGAGGAGGAGGAAGACGAGGCGGAGGCCTATAGTCTCGACTCCCCTATTCCCAAGGACCCCCCGGGGAATGACTCACCTGTTGACAATCAGCCCTTGCTTAAGGAAGTTTTAGCCAAGGCTGCAGCCCATTTCCAAATTGACATTCAGGGGGCCCAAGCGAGATTTTGCAGAGCAAATTCTAGGGGATAAAAGATCCATTGCCCAGGCCATCCCGATTCTAAAGTCTGTTCAACGCAGTTAACCCTCGAATAGAGAAGTTATTCAGAGCCTCTCCCTCTGTCCCACTTTACATAGGGGGTCAGCTAAAACCCGACTCATTAGTGGTTACAACCACCAGGAAGAGGGCGGGAACGCCACTAGCATCTTCAGAAGCTCCCCCGGTCAAAGAGAGCAAGAGAATATATGGCGTAGGAAGGAAAGTAGCATCCACTTCGGCATACCAAGCACGAATTGCTAACACCATCACTCTGCTGGCAAGCTACAACTGTCACCAATGGGAACAGGTAGCTGGCCTCATTGCCTCCACACCAGAACCTCTAAAGAGCCAGTTGGCCCAGATTGCGTCGGAAAGGAGATCAGTATCCGGATGCATTCTCAAGGCTACCTTCGATGCAGCGGACAATGCAGGGAGACTGATAGCAGAAGGCACAGTAATCAAAAGACACGCTTGGCTGAGGCAGTCAGGGTTTAAACCCGAGACCCAAGCCACCCTCATTGACATGCTGGTGGAACCAAACCTCCTGTTTGGAAAAGCAGTGGAGGAAGCGCTAAAGGCGGCCAAGAACGAATATGACACCTTAAAGTCCCTTGGCCAACTAACTAATAAACCCACAAACCAGCAGGGAAATAATAATTTTCGTCTCTCTCGCAGGCAAAACTCCCAAAGAGGGTCCCAATACTTTCAGAACCAAGGAACATCGTGGGGCGGCAACCAACATGCTACCCAGGGTTTCGCCAGAGGTCAAAAGAGGGGCCGTGGTAGGGGGAGAGGCAGCCCAGGTGGAGGTGATACGCCTCCGAGCAAACAGTGACGTTTCGCTCCGGGTCCCTTCCCATGCATCCCCAGTAGGGGGGCGCATTTCCATCTTCACCCACGCATGGGAAGGGATCACCTCGGATAGATGGGTGCTGTCCACAGTGTCCGCGGGATACTGTATCAAACTATTGGAACACCCCCACGCGACGATCCTCCAAGATAGAAAATACACTTCTTGGAGCACCAAAGAATCCTTCTCGAAGAGGTCGCCATTCTTCTTGCAAAGGACGCGATAGAACTTGTCCCGGGCAACTAGATAAACAAGGGTATTTATTCAACTTACTTCCTTGTGCCAAAAAAAGATCTAACAATGCGCCCAGTATTAGAGTTACACCCTGCAAACAAGTATGTCAAGCCTCAAACATTTCGCATGACTACACGCCAGGAAGTAATCCCCCTACTAAGAAAGGGAGATTACATGGCAACATTGCACAAGAAAGATGCCTATTTTCATATTTCCATCTTCCCAGCGCACAGAAGATTCTTGCGCTTCAAGGTAGACAGCCAGCACTACCAGTTCAAGGTGCTGCCCTTTCTGTATAGCCTCGGCTCCAAGGGTATTCACTAAGGTACTGGCGGTGGTGGCAGCGCACCTACGCAGGGAGGCAATCCCAGTGTACCTTACCCTTAATTTGCAAATCCAACATTCAAATAACTATCGACCTCCTCTTCCAATAGGGATTCTCAATAAACGAGAAAAAATCAAGCCTGGTGCCAAGCACCTCCAAACAGTTCCTAGGAGCTGTCCTAGACACCAATCAGGGGTTGCCCTTTCCATCAGAGGAAAGAATTCGGAATCTGTTACTGCAAATTCCTCAATATCAGTCCGGTCGCCAGATAAGGGTGTGCAAAGCGATGTGTTTACTAAGCATGATGGCATCATGCATTTACCTGGTTACCCACACGCGCCTGCGCATGCGTCCCATGCAGGAATGGTTGGCAAAACAGTGGTCTCAGGCAAGTGGTCAGTGAGACGATCTAGTGGTCGTTTTGCCAACACTAGTACAGAGTCTTCGCTGGTGGACAAGAGAGAATCTTTCAAAGGGGAAACCCTTTTACGATCCGGAAATACAGGCCGTAGACACAACAGAAACGTCCCTGTCAGGGTGGGGAGCACACCTCCTTCAACACACAGCTCAGGGCCTCTGGTCTCACACACTGGCCCAGAATCACATCAACCTGCTAGAACTCCTGTCAGTCTTCAGAGCGCTTTGAGCGTTTGAAACCCACCTATCGAACCTATCAGTGCAGATCCTCACAGACAGCACAACGGCAATGTTTTACATTAACAAACAGGGGGGCACTCGTTCGCCAAATCTGTCCAGGCTTGCCCAGATCTGTCCAGGCTTGCCCAGAAATTTTGGATATGGGCACTCAGACGGAACATGTACCTGTCGTCTCAACATGTTCCAGGGGATCTCAATTCATTAGCGGACGCTTTGAGCAGAGATCCCCTTCCAGATGAACACAAATGGCATCTACACAAAGAAGTCGTAGAAGACCTCTTCTCTTAGTGGGGTTTCCCCACTATAGACCTATTCACCACAAGCGAAAACAGACAATGCCCAGAATTCCCATCCAGGTTCCCCCAGCCAGGCTCCAAGGGGAACGCTCTATGGATGAACTGGTCAGAGATGTTTGCCTATGCTTTTCCACCAACCCCTCTGATGAGGAAGGTGGTCAACAAGATACACAGGGAATCGATGACGCTCATCCTAGTTGCTCCTAGGTGGCCGAGACAACCGGGTTCCCACACCTGCGCAAACTGGCGGTGTGCGACCCCATTAGACTCCTGTGCTGGTACAACCTACTCTCCCAACACGAAGGACAAACAGTCCATTCTCAACCCAACTCGATGAACTTGGCAGCATGGCTCCTGAAGTCATAGAGTTTGGGCATCTCAATTTACCACAGAGATGTATGGATATCTTAAAAGAATCAAGAAAACCTAACACAAGGCACTGTTATTTTGATAAATGGAAAAGATTTATTTGGTGCCAGAATAAGCAAATCAACCCGATTGAGTGCACTCCTTCCAATATTGTCACCTACATGCTCCACCTGCTGGATGCAGGGTTGGTATTTAATTCACTCAAGGTACACCTGGCTGCGCTGTCAGCCTACACCACCTCCCATAACAAGGTGTCATGGTGGAAAGTGCCAGTTGTTAAAGCCTTTATGGAAGGGATGAAGAGACTCCACCCTCCAATTTCTAACCCACCACGAGGATGGGCCTTAATGTGGTGCTTGCTAAACTCATGGGCCCCCCCTTTAAACCCATGCATAAAGCTAGTCTCAAACACCTGACTTATAAAACTGCCTTCTTAGTAGCCATTACATCCATAAGAAGGGTCCGTGAAATTCAGGCTCTGTCAGTGCAGGATCCTTTCTTTACTGTACATAAGGATAAGCTGGTTCTACGAACTCACCCTAGGTTCTCACCTAAGTTCATTTCTAAATTCCATGTTAACCGTCCTTCTTCCAAGAACCCAAGAGCTCTGCTGAGGTGAAACTACACACACTAGATGTGAGAAGAGCGGTCCTCTACTACGTAGACAAGACCAGACTGCTAAGAAAGACAGATCAACTGTTCGTCTCCGTAGCTACAGGCAGAGAAGGAGATCGCGTCTCTAATGGTGCCATCTCTAAATGGATAGTCAAATGTATCCAGCTGTGTTACTCCCTTTCAGATAACACACTGCCTTTTACGCCAAGGGCCCACTCTACAAGAGGCACTGGGACCACTCTGGCTTTCATTGCAAATGTACCCCTTGACACAGCAGCTACATGGAGCTCTATTTACACTTTTACTCAGCACTACTGCATTGACACTCATTCCAAGACAGATACTCAAGTGGGACAAGCGGTTCTAAGACATTTGTTCGCTCATGACCCTTCTCACATCCCACCTCCTTCTTCTAACACTGCTCGCTAATCTATGCACAGAATGTGATCTAAGCAGATTCCACAAGCCACAGAAGGGATACATTACTCACCGTAATTGTATTTCTGATGCTTGTCTCTTTTTAGATTGACATGCGCCCGCCCTTCCTCCCCTCTGAGAGAAGGCGCATGGTTGCTTGTAGTCTTATTTATCTGCTTGGATACTCTGTACTCGCGCTACTCCTCATGCTACCTCATGTCAGAAAAAATACAATCTTAGGGTCCTGTACATGGGTACAGTGGATGTCACACTAGGGATAGTATTACTGGCACGCCCTCGTTCGACGCCCCTTTTCGAGTTTCGAAAAACAAACTGTAATACTCTGCAGCTTCCACTAGATGTCGGCCTATGCACAGCATGTGAATCTAAGCCGATACAAGCATCAGAAATATGATTACAGTGAGTAATGTATCCCATATACACATATGTCAGTGTTCCCAAATCACAAAAGCTTTAAATTCCTTGTTACCAGGTAATCGCACCAATATTTGGAAAGTCTGGAAGCTCTTAGGCTTAATGGCGTCCTGCATCTACATAGTACCGCACCATTCAGCAGTGGCTCTCACGTCTTTTGTCTCGAGTGTCTAGCGGATGGGGTGATCTAGTGGTGATATTAAAAGGAGGTGGCAATTGTGCTGCATTGCTGGACAAAATCAAACTTCTTAGAAGAAAGACAATTTTTTCAACCACCAGTACAAGTAAAGCCAACGACAGATGTCGCACTTCTGAGTTGGGGGGCACATTTGCAAGAGATTGCACAAGGGACATGGACAAAAAGGCATACATCCAACCATAACGTGTACCAGGGGATTCCCACTTACTTTTAGACAAATTAAGCACAGTGCTTCAACCAAACCACGAGTGGGAAATCAACAGAAACGGATCTTCAAAATATGGGATCAACCAACACTGAATCTGTTCGCAAAAGAGCCCAGAACGCAAAAAGCCCCAACTTCATCCAGGTACCCAGAGAAGGGGCTAGGGAAGACACTATAGATTAACTGGTCTGGGATATTTGCCTAAGCTTTTCCACTGGAGAACTTTATTTGACAAAGTAGTACATAAACTACTCCAAACACAACTTACTATTTATACTGCTTGCCCCAATGTAGACAAGACAAACATCTCACAAGGATGGCAATACAACGGCCGTGAAACTTCCGATGGTACACAACTTACTAACACAGCAACTCAGACAAATAACACACCCGTGCCCACATACACTGAAATTGGCAGTATTGCTATGAAAGTCTTAAAATGTAGACACTTGGGGATTCCAAGATGGCTGCTGTGCACTAGAGATATGTGCAGGCGGACTTCGTCCCTAAATCAATAACACCGGCACATCAAGTTAACTTTTAACCTGCTGCATCCCTTTCATCACAACTACGAGGAAGGTTTGCTAAGTTCTGGGTCCCCCCTGCCCGCCAACCGGAGGAGATTTGACCTATACAAAGCCAGAGAAAAAGGAGTTACATGGACTGGCCACGCCCGAGATCCTGCATGACGGACCCCAGCCACTGCAAGCACGGGTGAGCCGGAAACACGGCTCACCCATACCAGGCGAATTACAGCGGTTTTGCTGGAAGTGGGGGACGCGGTCGGAATGGTTGCGTGTTGTCACACCCCCTTCAAGACTTTGATTGACATCAGGATTGGGCTGGAACTACTTGGTGCAATATTTGTTTGAGCCGCTTGGGCTGGCCCCAGGGAAATAAATATAAAAGGAAGAAGGTCCTCCCCTCATATAATGCTTAGAAAACCTGCTTCAAGCTATCGCACGGACCTCGCAAGTTATTGCAACTCCAAGGGCATTGAAATTCACTGGTATCCCTTCCGCATTCAGGAGGTCATTCTCAGATATCTCATAGCGGGGACACTATTAGAATCTGCGGGTTAACCGTCTTTAAGAGACAAATATAGCGGCTGATCCCCAATTATTAGCATTACCGTGGTGCCTCTCTACTAACATGGCGCGGACACATAGAATATAGGGTGGTCAGAATCTGGGCAGAGCAAGGGTATAAAGCGATTGAAAGTCGATGAGGAAGCTCAATAGCCCTATCTCCGAGGCTGCGTGTGGAGTTCTGGACGACTTGCGACACCTGAAGCAAAACATGTTACTGCCCCCAGCTCTAATTGTACTTGCACCACCAAACCTCGACAAGGTAAGGAGGCCTATAAGTGACAGAACACACAGTATTTCACTCGGCACCCGTAGCACATTAGAACTTGCAGGATCGGCAGCTAGCGAATACATTTTGAGACTTTGCGTAGGAGCGCCAGGACGTTTGCACGGAGCAGCAGATGTAATACCAGAAGCACTTCAGCGCCTTAGATTTCACGACCAGTAAGGCACCGGCACACGGATTCACAGCGCATGTAATCCTTGTTGAATCAGCGCTACCAGCAGCACACAACGTACGACTCACAGAGGGCATATTACTATCGAACCAATAGCATACGCCATATCAGATATAGAGCCTTCTAGCATCAACATTCACAGAAGTCCAATATCTCAGCTTTGACGAATGCAAGCATCCATTGCCAAATATGAAGCCCCAGGTTATTCTGACTACTACTGAAACACTGAGTGCTCTGTTATTGTCATGATCTCCTGAAAAGCCCATGGCTTTGTATGGCTTGGGACCATTACTACAGGGCAGCAAGTTTTCTTTGAGAGGACTTGTGGGGGCTAGATGGGTACTGGCCAGGCATGCCAGTCATTCCTCATGCTTATTAGCACATGAACAATAGTGGGACTCATAGAGACTCAAAGGGGGTTTGGGTGTTCCCCTATAATGGCGGCCTTGTGAGCCGCATGCTGAATTTCATGTGAGAACCAGTACTTGGGCATGGAGGACTATTTAAGCACTGCCGTGCCTTTGCACGTACTTCGCGTTGGTTCCTCTGACAGCGGCACAACGCTTACCGGCGCTCCGTTCGCAGACCTGCAAAGTAAGAGAAAGTTCATGTTAACAGACTTACCCAGTTACCAGAAAATACACAGACAACAGATTCAACGTACCTGAACCGAGTTCTGCAGCAGTTTTCCAGCAGTGGGGCTCCGTTCCGAGTTCCGCACCTCAGACCAGCCTCATTTCTTCGGCGCCTGTGGCCAGCAACCGCGGAGGTTCAGAACTCTGATATTCCGACAACCTGAAAAACAAGAGTTCTAAGAAATACTGAACCAAAGACCGTGCATAAATACAAGGCTATGCGCTCATACTTACTGCAGTCTATTACGAACCTCTTTGAGTTTTCAAACGCTCAGCCACTTAGCAAAAGCAAGCACCAAAGGCCACGTTAGTATTTGACTAAACTGCGCACCTTCCTAACTACGCGCTCAGACTCACCTCGATGACCAAGACGTTGCAGGGGTTCCGAAACACCCATAATACCTCCGTGAGGCTTTCCTTCATCCTGCAAGAGAGAAAACGAGAAAGCAGAGAATTAACCACTATAGAGCCAACCCAACACCAGAGACTACAATATAGACCACAGCAAGGCACTAGAATTAAAGACATTTACCAACTTGAGGCTTCTCCAAATTCTTCAGTAAGGAAGTCCACTTCTCCTTGCAATTTCGCCTCGCCAACCAACGCGCCCCTTCATGACAGCAGGACGGAGAGCTTCCTAACTAAAACCCACAGTTGAGAAAGCGGGGGTTTATCAGACCACAGTCAAGAAGCACAGCAGAGTGGGGAGGGGTAATGTTGACCCACAGTAGAATCATTCTTTGTCCCTTTTCTCTTGTTCCTGCAGGGGGGTAACATTCCACGACAGTACTAGCAGTACCCATAGAACCCGGGCAACCTTCACTCCTGCAGAGATAAGGTAAGCGTTACAGAACACAAAGCCATTACTTAAAACTACTATGCCAGAGTGTAATGGAGACCACAGATATAGATAACCTGTTCCAGCTGTTGGGGCAGCTACGTGCAGAAGTGCCTGCTGCACTGTCTGAAACCAATTCCCTGAGGTGGGAATAGGTAGTAAATATAGATTGCACAGACAAACTAGGCCGACACCTACTCCAAGCGCAGGCAGGCCAGTCTCTGCTTCCCGGTGGTGTTCCCCCAGCTCAGATTCCACAACCCCTGTTCAGGTGGTTGTACCAGGGAACATTCCGCTAGCACCTCCAGAACGGTTCATGGGGGAGCCTAAGCGCTTTGCAGTGTTCATGAACTAGTGCCATTTACATTTCCTGTGTAGATCAGGGGTTTTCCCATCGGACCAGTCTAAAGTGGCATTTGTACTGTCCTACTTGGGAGGACATGCGGCGGACTTGTCTATTCCTACCATCAACAGGGATGACCCTCTGTTATGCAGTTTTCCGGGGTTCCAGCGAGAACTGGTGAAACTCTTTGCATGTCACAGTCCGGGACAAGCATTGAGCATTGGACAATGAGTTATTGTCCTTGCGACAAGGCAGTCAAGATTTGCTGGCCTACGCGGCCACCTTTAACCGGTTCGTAGCAGAAACTAACTGGCCGGATGAAAAGAGAACGACGATATTTTATCGAGGCTTGCGGTGCAAACTGAAGGATATTCTGGCCCAGGTTGTGAATCCTCCCATGGGATGTGCAGAATACATTGACTTAACCACCCAATTGGACCACAGATTGCAAGATTGTCGGGTGGATCGCTCTCGCTCAGATAACAGGACGCATTATGTCCGCCCGAAAGAAAACCTTGCCCGTCATGCATCCGAGGTCCATCCTGAGCCTATGCAATTGGGTGGAATTCAGGGTCCCATCTCGAAAGAGGAAAGAGAGAAAAGAAGACAGCAGCAGTTATGCCTTTATTGTGGCACAGTGCAACATTTCCTTTGCGATTGTCCAGTAAAGCCACCCAGAAAATCAGTGAGAGCCTTGAATAAAGGAGAGAAAGAACATCAGGAGAACTCCAATGCCCAGCAAGCATAGAGGTCGGCTTGTTGAAACCAGAAGAAGGAATCTCGAATCTCCCATTTCATTGTACCCGTCATCCTGATTAGCCACCAGCAACCCTCCAAAATGCACGCTTTAGAAGCATACGTGGACAGCGGTGTGGTAGGCAATTATATGGATCACGAACTCGCAAGCAGAATTGGAATTACTGTGTGCCCTAAGCCAGTGGCAGAGAACGAAACGGCTGTAGACGGTACTCAGCTAGTATTGGGACCAGTGACACAGTGCACAGAGGATTGCACCTTGCTTTGCTAGGATGGGCATTGAGAAAAGATTTTGTTTGACCTGATCAGTGCTACGCAGTTCCAACTTATTTTGGGAATTCCATGGTTAGAAGAACACAACCTGCACATTGATTGGCCCACCAGGACCTTGACTTTCGCAGAAGAGTGCAAGAACTTATTTTATAGAGTGGAAGAGGCCTCGGGGGAAACCTGGTACAGGCTGTGCAAAGAGTTGGCCCTACACTGAGGTTGGTGGGCATCCTGCCTCTGGAGTATCTAGATTTCCAGGACGTTTTTGAGAAGGAGCAGGCCAACGTTCTACCACCGATTGCCAGATCGTTCTCATACCTGGATCTCAGGCTACGTGCAGTCGGATTTACGCTTTGACGGAACCGGAGAACACTCATTTGAAGGCATGCCTTAATCAGTAACTCGCTAATGGATTTATCCGACCTTTGAAATTGCCTGCAGCCTCTCCCGTCTTCTTCGTGCCTAAGAAGGAGGGGGACCTTCGAACTTACATAGATTATCGTGCGCTCAATCAGATCACGGTAAAGAACAGATACCCGCTTCCTCTCATTCAGGTGTTGTTGGACCAGGTCAAGCATGCAAAAGTATTTACCAAGTTAGACCTTCGGGGAGCCTACCATCTTGTGCGAGTTAAGAAATGTGATGAATGGAAAACCACTTTCCGCACCCAGTATGGTCTGTACGAGTATCAAGTGATGCCTTTTGGCCTCTGCAATGCCCCTGCAGCCTTCCAGAATTTCATGAACAACTTTCTACGAGAGTTGTTAGATGTGTGCGCAGTGGTGTACATTGATGTTATATTAATCTACTCAGCCACAGTCCAGGAGCACATTTCTCATGTTCAGGCGGCACTTACCATATTATGGCAACATCAACTGTACGTCAAGCTTGAGAAGTGCTCTTTCCATGTGACAGAGGTGGAGTTCCTGGGATTCATTCTGTCACCACAAGTCATTCAGATGGATAACAGGAAAGTGGAAGCGGTTCTTACCTGGCCATCTCCCACGGAGTACAAAGTTTCCTGGGATTCACCAATTTATATCAGCGTTTTGTACCTGGTTTTTCTCAACTTGTGCATCCCATCACATCGTTACTTCGGAAGCACAGAAAATTAGACTGGACAGTCGAGGTTGAAGAGGCGTTCCAGGTGTTGAAGAGTAAGTTCACTACGGCCACAGTGTTACAACATCCACAACCAGTACTGTCCCAAAAGAACCCAGATACCGGATAACTGCATCCAGTGGCCTTTTGGTCTAAGAAGTATTCTGCAGCTGAATTAAATTATGCTATCACCGATGAGCAGGGCCGGTGCAAGGAATTGCCACCCTAGGCAAACTGTCAGATTGACACCCCCCCCCCACCACAATCATTCCGGGTGCTAACCGTTCTCAACCAACCGTCACCATTTTGTTACTGATTGCTGCAACCCATTACATTACCTTCACCTAACACATTGCTCACATCTTCTGCTGTGTATGGATTCCAAGGCACTTTCTTCACATGAAACTGCAAGACCACTAGCATGTCGCTGGTACACTGTATGCAGGCTGCCTTGTGAAGGCTCTCGGATGCAGTTGTGACTCAGCTGCACACATGCTCGCAGCGGGTGATGACAGGTGGAAAGATGGCCAGGAACAGCAACCGAGAGCTAATCCCTTGTGCAGGGTTATTATTCAAAGGGACTCTTTCACAGTGCATGGAGCGTTCATGTCAGTGTGACACTTATTGTACACATGGATGCACACAGCAGGCTTTGCTTGTATTGATGACTGATGCTGGCTGATAAAGTAAAGTAAACACAGTCTTGCTTTCTTTTCTTTTGCCATCACTCAACTTACCCTACACACTGAATCTGTTGGTTATCTCTGTGACAATCAGCCTGGCTTTAGAGCATCCAGAGGCACGGAAACTGCTCTTCTAAACACATGTGAAGACCTGCTCTCAAATCTTTGACTCTAACTCTCGCTCTGTCCTCATTCTTCTTGGCCTCTCTTCTGCTTTCGATATGGTAAACCACAACATCCTGATCACCCGTCTCTGTGATACCCTGGGCATCACAGATCAGACCCTGGTGTGGCTCACCCGATTTCTCTTTAACCAGCCCTCCCAGGCGGAAGTTGGGTCTTTTCTCTCCTCTATTACTCTCTCTACATGTGGCGTCCCCCAGGGAGCTAAACTATCCCCCTGATTTTTCAATATCTACACGCCCCCCTTGGCCCACAGGATCTCTACCTTTACCTCTGTCAGTGTTACAGAGATGACACACAGCTCTCTTTCAGGCTACCCTCGGCCGCCTCCTCCTCGCTCATTCCTGACTGTCTATCTGCAGGTCAGTCTTGGTTTGCTGCAAACGATCTTTGCCTGAATGCCAGTAAGACAGAGATCGTACTCATTGGGGCCCCTGCTCCCACTTTCCCACTCTCACACTGGCCGACCTCCGAGGCCCTGTGCCCTCACCTACCAATGAGGCAAAAAATCTAGGGGTCATCTCTCCTTCTGCTCTCACATCTCAGACACCTCCAAAAAGTCCCACTTCCAACTGCACCTCCTGAGAGGTATTCTGCCTTTTCTCACTTTCCCTCAGAGACTCGCCACCTCGCAAGCCCTGGTTCTCTCTAGGCTGGACTATTGTCTTTCTCAATCTTCCTACCTCTACTCTCTGTCCTCTACAACTCATCCAGAACAGAACTGCAAGACTTATCCTTGACCTCAAGCCCAGGGACTGCATCTCTCCGGCGCTGAAATCCCTCCACTGGCTCCCCGTGGCTGCAAGGATCAAGTTCAAGACCCTCTGCATAATCCACAAGGCTTTGTGGGTCCGGGGCCTGCACTATCTACAATGCTCTCTTCCTAAATACTCTCCCTGTAGAGTCCTCCACTTGTCTTTCTCCAACTCTCTGCGGGTGAGCCACTTTCACAAACAGAGATTTGGGGGTACATCTCTATCCTCTGAAGGTGCCTCCCTCTGGAACAGCCTCCCTGCCTCTCTCCGTCTTGAGCCAGAGCACCTTAAGTTCTGTAAACTCTTCAAGGCCTTCCTCTTCTCTTCCTCCTTCTCTCTCCCCTGCTAACAACTGTTCTTTTTCTCTCCACCCTCCTTCTCCTCCCAAACTCTGTTCAGTTTTGCTGACTGTTTGCCTGATTCACCTCCAGAGCCTTTCAGGTCCCAGGCCCCCCCGCCAGTCTTTTGCACATGCCTCCGGGCCACAACACTATGTTCAGCATTACTGCACTTTCAGATCACGTTCCATGAGCGGGGCAAAAACTCTCTGCACTTAACCCAGGGCCCTGCTGGACTGGACTCATTTATTCCCCCCCGGGTCCCTCTTCCTCGCACCTCCATCTTTACGCATGCATGATCTAAATGTACCAGGACTAGTCTTTTTGTCTGTCCTGTCGGTTACATGTAATTATAACAAATCCAAAACAACAAATACCATAACGAATAGCATAATGACGAAAACCCCAAATAACAAATGTCTTTATCGTTGTTTTTGGGGGGTTCCGACCCAAATCCCCCCCATTTTTGTTTTTCTTAATACATTTCCCCCACCCCAAAACCACTATCCCCCCTCCAAACCCCTTTTTTATTTTTTTCCAAATTCAGTATTTTGGAATTCTTTATTTTAGGTTTGTTATAATGGTATTAGTTATTTTGGTATTCATGATAATCACTGCATACCATCGTGGCCCCCCTCACCCCCTTTTGTGTCTCTTCTCCCTAGCTTGGTCGCTACTGTAACACTTCATGCACTTGCACTAGGTGAAATGCTGTCAGGCCGAGTATGCTAGTTTTTCTGTCAATCACTCAGAAACTTCAAGGCCTGAGAGTGATTTCTGTATTTCCTTGTTCCCTTCCCACCTTGAAGCACTTCACCTGTGTATAAGCGCTGTAATGAACAATACAAAAGTAAAAATAAATAAATTAGTGTCATGATGTTTCCTTAAATAGGTTACCTTGCACTCCAGTACTAGAGGAAGTGTGATGAGCCATCAATTCCCTTTTTTCTTTTTAAAGCAACAACTGTATTTCAAAGTAACCTACTTGAGCAGTAATTGAACTGCACTTACTCAATTACTCAAAACATCTTTTGCCGTTGGTGCATCCTGACTGATGGGGCAGAGGGCTGACTCTGAGATGACCTTGGGCGATATGGGGCTATTGGCTTGAGTACAGCGAACTCAGTCATCCCAGGAGTGGATGCGTTTTGGGCAGGAAGTGGGTGGGAATGGCTGACCATAGGGATTAGCATGGCCTTAGGTAGTCAATGAACTGCAAGCTCAAATGGGCACATGTGTCCCACGAAGGCAGATGGGGCAACTCGGCCCACCCATGTTCCTCGCATTTGATGTAATCACTAAAACAATGTCCGAGAATCAGGAAGACTCTGCGACCTGCAGGGACACTGGGATTGCCTGCATTCCAGGGTCTCAGTAAACATCCCGTATTTATTCCAAGTGGGGCATCCCATGAATGTCTTGCCTCCAGCTCCCCTGGATGCATTGAAAAACTATATTCCGAATCCACAAATGGGTAGCGTGGGGGACTGGCTACATTATTCGAGGTCCTGGCTCTGTCAAGAACAAGTGCTGCCCCAAGGAAGGAAATGGCAGCCATATTATTGATTGACCTTGGAAGGTTGAAAGGTGGAGTCAGTCTTGCTTGCATTAGTGCCATTGACCGGAAGGGTTTGCACTGCACACAGGCAGGGCGTCTACAGCAGGCGTGTTAACAAAGTGAGCTAAGTTAATGCATAATATATTGCACGCACGCACCTATGCCTACACTCTGTGCTATTTTCCACTGTTATAGTCAGTGGATTTAGATGAAGGCTCCAATGGGCGTGCAACCTGAACTATGTTTTAAAGTTGTTTGCAGGGGATGCACTGACTTTTGTGTAGTGGAGTGTGAAGGAGACACAGGACACACATGAGCATGCAATCTGCACAGTGTCAGTCTCGAAGTGTTGCACGCGCAGTACAGCAGAGCACACATGTTAATGCAGGTACCAGTTACTGCTAGGGGATTTGAAGAAGAGGAGGGAGTGAGCGAAGGAAGCAGGGTCGATCCTATCAAGGCAAGGCAGTATACAATTAGTGTGGATTCCTCCCCTGCGTGACGTCGGACTGTTCTCAGCACAGGCTCCAGTACAGGCAGGGCCCAGCCCCAGGGCCGCTCTCACAGCACAGCAGGGGCCACCGCCTCCAGGATGGATGACCTATGCAACAGGTACTCACTGGCCTGGCGCACCGCACTGCAAAAGACTGCTGCCGTCTCCAGCCAGGGTGTGCAGGCCACCACGTCTGATGGACGGTCCGGACGGTGCACCAATTCAAGTTAACAGGCTCAGGGCAGGGGGCTCAGACAGGCTGCACAGTGCACTGCAGCATTCCCTGATAGACTCACACCATGACCATCACGATGATCGGTTGAGACTCGAGGGGGCACGTAGGGTGCTTCGTTCATGACCTGCCACGTGGAGTGTGAAATGCACAGGTGCCGGACCGTGCCAGCGCTGCCATCCCCATGCCACTTGTGACCCTGACCCGACCCCAACCTTCGTGGTGTGGCAGCGCCCCCTGGTCTGCTGCTGCTGCAGCCAGCCTCAGCCTGCAGACAGTCGGGCCGCTGCTATCACAGGCAAGGCAGTTAGTATACAATTAGTGTGGAGGTGTTAAAGCAGCATTTTGCCGCTCTAACATTTCCACATATAGGCAAGCGCCTATCCTTGCCTAGTGATAGCACCGGCCCTGTCGATAAGGAGTTACTGGCTATCAAGAATGCACTCAAGGATTGGAGACATCACTTGTTAGGAGCTCGGCACACTATCACTGCCTTATCACGCATAGGGGAAGGTGAAGATGTCTACGTTACCCCAAATCCAGTGAACATTATTCCTGAATGTTAGGCAGAATCCTGTGCAGTTCCCTTAGGGAACACTGCAAGAAGATTAAGACTACAGGAGTAAGCAGTAAACCTAATTGGTAGCAGTCTGTACCACCCAGATTTACCTGGTAGCTGTGGCTGAGCAGTCAGACTTCTCTCAAGATGAGTAGGGCAGTATACAGAGCATACACAATAGGGCTAAAAACACAGTAGAGTAAGCAAACACTGACCAGAGCTTTGGTATCAAAAGTATATCATTATTTATTTAACACACTTTATGTAAAAACACTAGCACTAATATAGTACAGCAAGTTCCAACACACTCAACAAAAGTATACACACCTTACTTAAGAATTATTAAACAAGTCTAAGTTAAAACACCACTTATTTGCAAAACAGAGGAGAGCGCGTAACCTAGATGGCACTCAAATAATTTGGTTAAAGAGAGAGAAAAAGGCAGGGCATAGAAATAAAACAGTTACCAACACTTTTAGAAGATCATAGCAAGTTGGTGAAGGCTGAGTCTACTGTAGAGCCAAAGTTCATAGGCCAGGCCCACTTTAAATGGAGCAAGGTGAAATGTGCCCAAGATCACACAGTTGAAATGCACTCAAGTCTTTGCGAAGAAGGTTCAAAAGAGGTAGGTTGAATCAGAAAGATAAAGTTAGGTCTGGAGCCAACCCAGTTGGAAAGCAAAGGTTTAAGGGTCATCTTTAGCAATCCGTTGAAAGGGAGGCCAGGTGGAACACAGTACCTTAAAAAGTGAGGAAGCTCCAGCGGTGGCAGTTTTTCCTGGCAGCGGGTGCAAGTCATGGCTTCGACCAGGGGAAGAGAAGATCTCGTCGAGGAGGAAACTGGAAGTCGTTGCACTGCACAGGGTTGAAACCAGCCGCGGAGTTCTCAGTTAAAAGGTGCGTTCCTTTTATTCATGGTCACAGTGGCGAAGCTTGGCTATCCGGCCACCGGGGTGCTTGGCACGGGCGATTCGACCAAGAGACATCCTGGAAGGCGAAATGGCGAACTGGTTGGTCCCACCAGCTCAAAGGGAAGAAGACTCGTCCAGCAGAAGATCTTCTCTTGTCGTCGGGAAAGTGGTGAGGTCGTTGCAACAGGGCTCCACTGGTGGTGTCGTCGTTGCAGATGGCTCAGCTTCTCCCCTCTTCGGGTTCTTTAGGTCATGTGGCGACTTCTGAAGTTCCAGTCCCCAAAGCACTGCTTTTATGCAGAAACACCCCCATTCAACAACCAAGCTGTCACTCAAACATGGGAAGTGTTGAGCCGGGCGGCTCAACACTCGGCCAATCAGACTAGAGTGCGACTTGAGTTGCCGAGGCAATGCAGTCCAGGGTGCCTATTCCCCCCTCCCACACATCCTGTGGACCCTAGACAGAGTGGCACCATTTGGAGGGCTTCTGTGGAGAAGCCCGCCAAAATAGTGGAACAAAGGGCTCGACTTAGAGTTTCAGAGGCGAACACAAATGCCATTTTAAAACCGAGTTCTGGCAAAAAGACCCAACCGGTGAATTAATATTAAATAAACCAGCGGTATCTTTAACATTGCACCAAAAAGTGGTGCGTTTAAAATGAATGGGAAAATCCCATAGGAAATATCCCGGTGGAATATTCCGAGTGATAACCACTGCCACCAGCCAGAAACTCGACAAGGGGGGACTGAACAGTGCCCCCTTGAACAACAGACCCAGGGGTAATCTAATTACCCCTTCCAGTATTTCCACACTATGATGGTTTGTACTGGTCATAATTTAGGACTAAGAAAGCCAATGGTGACTTTACATGCCCCGTGAGACAGTAGTCATTCCCAGGGTATGGAGTCTATGTTTGGGAGTCACTATGACACCCCTGTGTTACCGTACTGAGGGTGCTGTGTAACACACATACCAAAAACAGATGATGCCCTATGGAGTAAAAGACCCCATAGCCCATAAAACACATACAGAGTCAAAGACATTACCCAAATCATGCCTAAGAGTGGGATAAAAAGAGTCTCACTCTTAGCAGGAGAAAAAAACAAACCCCTAAAATCCAGCAAAGCTGCTGGGGGACTCACTAGGTTTGGGAAATTAGCCTCAACAGAGAATTCTCCCTAACACTCAAGAAAAACTGTTGGGAGTTGTGGGTGTTACAGACTGCTCCTTAGAGGATTTAAAAGGCAAAGATTCGACTCAGTATGACAGCCACATAGTTGGATGTCTGGGTGTCTAAAGGTCCTTGTGTTCAATCCAAGATAATTTATTGTATTTCTAAGGACATCTATATCTGCCCACACGTGCCCTGCAAGAACAGGTCTTAGCAGACTATCATGGTGCTCTGTTGGAGGGTCATCCAGGCATCACTAAGACCACAGCCAAAGTCAAGCAGTTGTTCTGGTGACCTACGTGGCGTAAGTATATCATCGCTTTTGTCCAGACCTGTGGAATATGTGACCAGAATAAGTCTTCTAAGCAAAAACCTGCAGGACTTCTTCAACCTTTAGCTGTTCCACTGGCCCCATGGCACACCATCTCAATGGACTTTATCACAGAATTGCCACCCTGTGGTGGTGATGGACTTGTTTTCCAAGATGGCCCACTTTGTAGCTCTGAAGGGAATTCTGTTGGCGTCAGCCTTGGCTAAGGTCTTCTTGGAGCACATTGTACGACTACATGGGTTCCCGTCGGCTGGGGTGTTGCATAGACGCAGCCAATTTGTATCCCAGTTTTGGAAAAGATGTTGTGGAATGGCCAAGATAGAGGTGCGTTTGTCCACCAGTTATCACCCGCAGACTGACGGACACACAGAACGGACAAACCAAACCCTAGAACAATATCTCAGATGTCTGCTCCATCAAACGGATAACACTTGGGTGGATCTGCTTTAGATTGCGGAGTACGCTTATAACAATTCAGTGCATGCATCTACAGGATTTACTCCGTTTTACACCTTGAAAGGTTGCCACCCACGAACCCCAGCTTTCAATGCACCAGAGTCCTTAGAGATTCTTGTTTTACGGAATCTACATGAAAACATTGCTTGAGCTAAAGAGGAAGCTTTGGCACATCTGGCTCTGGCTAAAGTGAGTCAGAAAAAATTTGCTGACAAACACACCGAAGAGACACTCCGAGATATCAAGTGGGGGACAAGGTTTGGCTAGCTTCCAGACACATTGCTCTTAGGGGGCCGAGAAAATTCCATCCTAGATTTTTGGGCCTGTTCCCCGTTGAAGCAGTCATCAACTCCATAGCCATGAAGTTGACCCTTCCACCCTATATGCGGATACACCCAGTGTTCCATGTCTAATTATTGAAGCGTGTGTGTCCAGGAACAAGAGTGCCGGAATCTCCAGGCCCAGTGCTTATCGAGGGGACTCATAGAGAGATCAAAGGGGGTTTGGGTGTTCCCCTAAGATGGCGGCCTCGTGAGCCGCAGGCTGAATTTCATGTGAGAACCAGTAGTTGGGTGTGGAGGACTATTTAAGCCCTGCTCGCGCCTTCGCACGTGCTTCGCGTTGCTTCCGCTGACCAGCACAACGCGTACCGGCACTCCGTTCTGCAGACCTGCAAAGTAAGAGAAAGTTCATGTTAACAGACTTACCCAGTTACCACAAAATCCACAGACAACAGATTCAACGTACCTGACCCGATTTCCGCAGCAGTTTTCAAGCAGTGGAGCTCCGTTCCGAGTTCCGCACCTCAGACCAGTCTCATTTCTTCGGCGTCCGTGGCCAGCAGCCGCAGATGTTCAGAACTTCCATACTCCGACAACCTGAAAAACAAGGTACAGAGTTGAACCAAAGACATACTTACCCCAATCTCTTATGAACCTCTTTGAGTTTTGGAACGCTCAGCCACTTAGCAAAAGTAAGTACCAAAGGTCATGTTAGTATTTGGCTACACCGCGCACCTTCCTAACAAGAGATAGAGAACGAGAAAGCAGAGAATTAACCACTATACAGCCAACCTAACACCAGAGACTACAATATAGACCACAGCAAGCCACTAGAATTAAAAACACTTGGCATCTCGAGGCTTCTCCGAATTCTTAAGGAAGTCCACTTCTCCTTGCAATTTCGCCTCACCAACCAACGTGCCCCTGCATGACAGCAGGACGGAGATCTTCCTAACTAAAACCCACAGTTGAGAAAGGGGGAGGAGAGTTAATCAGACCACAGTCAAGAAGCACAGAAGAGTGGTGAGGGTTAATAGGTTTTGACCCACAATAGAATAATTCCTTGTCCCTTTTCTCTTGTTACTGCAGGGGGGGGTTACCAATCCAGCACAGTACTAGCAGCACCCCTAGAACCCAGGCAACCTACGCTCATGCAGAGATAAGGTAAGCGTTACAATTATAACATTAACCGCATCGACATTCAAACTTTATATCAACCTATCCCTACATATCCCAACCCCACACACAGTGACAGCAGCAACTCTACTCGCATGGGATACAACACACTAGCTGAACCAGATCTATTGTCAACTTCACCATATTAACTGCAACATAACGTTGAGCACCAACAATACATGCACGTTGCTTGTGTCAATATTTGCTTCCACAGTTACACAATTTTATCAAATATTGTGAGACCATAGGCCCCCCTAGGGAATCTGGAAGTTCTGCAATAAGCTGATATAAGACAGATAACTTAGGTCAGAGAGGAGAACCCACCCGGAATACGTAACAGACGAACAGGAAGTGCCTTCATCGAGCAAAGCGCCCTATGTCGGGTACAAAAAAGGTTTAATTGGCCGGTCGCTCCAATTCTCAAATAACAAAAGAAAGTCTGTTACAAAATATCTGGGTTAGAACTTCCAGGTCTCAACAACTATGTACCACAACTGGAGCTACTGACGTTCCAATAGCAATGGCAGGAGCCAAGGAAGATTTTGAGAAGAGTTTCCAGGAATTTCAGGGTTCATTCACAGCAGCATTTCAAACACAATTTACTGCATTCACATCAGAGATTAAACAAATGATCACAGAATTCAGGAAAGGCCTAACAGACCTGGGTGAACGTACAGATGCAAATGAAAGAGCGATACAAGAATTGACCCAAGAAAACATGCAATCAGAGGAACTGATGTAACATTTGGCGAGATCAACTCATGACCTTAAAATACAATGTGAAGATTTAGAAAGGTTGTGTAGGGCGAACATTCGAGTCAGAACTCTCCCTGCATCAAGACCCAGAATTAAAATATGCAATAAATTCCATCTTCAAAGATCTACTGGGTACGAAGAAGAAGATAAGATACCATTTGGATCGTGTCGACACGGTGGGCCCGAAGAGATCTGATCCTGGAACGCGCCCAAGGGACGTGCTGGCAGCGTGCAGGTATTACCCACAAAAGGAACAAATCCTAAGGGCAGCTAGACCAGCAGAACCGATCACATACAATGGCTCAAATATACAACTTTATCAAGACCTCCCTCCACTTACACTTAAAAAACGCAGGGAAATGCAAATTGTGGTAAAAACACTACAAATTAGAAAGATAAAATATAGCTGGACATTCCGGTTTGGCGTAACATTTGCAGTAGATGGGAGGGAGCACAGGATCACATCTCGGGAAGAAAGAATAGAACTGTTAAATATCAAAGAAGATGAATGTGACACTTCTGACTCATCAATTACAACCACGTCATCCACTTCTTGCGACATTGCATGAAAGACCGAGCATGGACACAGGAAGCACTCGACGCAAAGGATCAAGCTGGAATCGCTGGAACCCTCGCCTTAAAGGGCTGCTGGATACTCCTAAAAAGTGACAATTGACTGAACCGAAGGAAATCGTTTGAGAGAATTGCCAAGCATGTTACTGAACTGAAGGCCTGGGACGGGGCAACCCAACTTGGAATCAGAGGAGAGGAGGTGAAGAGGGTTTTAGGATACCCTATTGGGAACCCTGGAAGAAGGGCTGATCCGCAGCAGAGCGATGTTCGAAGGCACCCTAGGTACTATGGGTCATACCAGGGTGGGGGGAGGGAGAGAAAATGGAGTTATGGATTAAGAGTTACAAATGAGGGGGGAGAGGTGTACACAGCTTGGGGAGAGAAGAAGAGAAGAACTGCATAAGGTTGAGGAAGCAGAAATCAAGGTCAATGTATAGGCTTTGGGCAATGTATACAAACATAACATTAAAAACCCAACACATTCAAGTGTATATCTCTTAATATTCAGGGGTTAAACACAACAGTCAAGCGTAAGAAATTAGAGGGCTTTCTAACTCTACATTGCCCGGATGTATTGGCATTGCAGGAAATGCACATAAAACAGCAGGACAAGTGCTGACTCCATATACAACATTCTCCCATTATCATACAAGCCAATGCAAGAAGAAAACTGCCTGCATTTTAATTGCATTTAGGATGGGGATACAATTTAAAATAAATAATACCAAGGTGGATAAGGAAGGTCATTACCTATTTATCTTGGCTGAAATAGAATCAACAAAGATTAGCCGGGATTTAATTTATGCCCCAAAAACTGACAAGGATGGGTTTCTGAGAAAGACTTTGGCGGAAGTGGAAACATGGCAGGGGAACGGTTAATACTTGGAGACTTTAATATGGCATGGGATTCACGCCGGGATAGAAGCGTGGGAACCCAATTCAGTTATTACCCTCCCTCACACGGGCTACGCTCAAAAGTTGAACAATTAGCTATCTCTGACGTATGGGTAACGCTGAAAGGGACAGAGAAAGGGTATACACACTACTCTCACGTCCATAAATCATTTTCACGCATAGATTACATTTGGTCTTCAACCACGCTGTTGGGTTACATTACAACAATTGAGGTTCACCCGATTGCACTGTCTGATCACTCGCCCCTGGAAATAGAGCTCTCCTTTCCAGGAATAACACCAGAAATATGGTCCTGGGTTTGCCCCACTGAGTTTTTGCGAGATTCGGTAGTGAGGGAGAAACTAGGGGGAAAGATTGAGTAATTTGTTTAGCTAGACGATACGGGTGAAATAGCGACAAACAGATGGGATGCTTTCAAGACTACGTTTTGCGGGGGACTCATTTCAGAGGGGGCTCGCAGACATAGACTAGCGGGGGGGCATAGACTCCGAACTAGAGGGTGAACTGAAGCAAATAATTAAAAATAATTGAAACGGACAGTGGATTAGCCATCAAAAAGGCATATGGAAATTTAAGGGGGAGACTACAGCTTTTGCTAACAACAAAAACGGAAAAAGGCTTAATATACGCGAAACAAAAATATTACATAAAAGCGAATTAAGCTGACCAACTGTTGGCCAGACAGCTAAGGCAAAGTAATGCATCACGTACTATTTTAGGCATAAAAGATACCGACAGGGAACTGGTTACAGCAACCCCACAGATACTCACACAATTCAGGGAGTTTTACTCCACTTTATATCAATCAGATGCTCCAGACACTATAGCCCAAAAAACATATCTACACTCTGTTAAGCTTCCAACTATTACATCTCAGGTATGCAAACAACTTGAAACAAGAGAGAACCATTGAGGAAACTTCACAGGTAATCCGAAGTTCCCTCTGAATAAGGCTTGAGGTCCTGATGAATACTCGGCCATATTTTTTAAAATGTATCAATTGATACTGGCCCCAAGATTGACAAAACTATTTAATTCATTTAAAGATACCGGACATATAACTCCTACAACGGAGAAAGCTAAAAGGATTCTTTTTCCAAAACCTAATAAGGACCCCACAGCATGTGGATCTTACCCACCTATCGCCTTGATTAATCTCGATGTCAAAATGTACGCAAAAATCCTTGCCAACAGACTAGTGGATATTCTACCGTCCCTAATCCACCCTGACAAATCCGGGTTTATTAAACATCCACAAACCCATGATAACATCAGAAGGGTACTTGATTGAGAAAATGGCCAAGAAGAAAATATCAGCGCTTTTTCTATCATTAGACGCTGAGAAAGCGTTCAACGGAGTTGAATGATCATTCTTGTTTCAATCTCTAGAGGCAATGGCGGTAGGCCCTCATTTCATGAACATGTTTCGAGTGAACTATAAAGACCCAAAAATAAGGTTATTAATGAATGTCCTGATATCTACTCCAATCACACTACATCGTGGAACGAAATAAGGATGCCCACTATGCCCTCTTTTGTATGCAATACATTTGGAACCCCTTTTAGCTAAAATTTGGCAACCCAACCAAATTAAAGGGATACCATTCGGGGCAGAAAACCATAAAATAATGGCATACATGGATGATATGTTGATTACAGTTACAGATCCGGTAGAATCCCTGGTGGGGGTCACGCGAGAACTGGAGGAATTCGGTAAGGGAGCTGGCTTAAAAATCAATATGACTAAATCCTAAATATTGAATTTATCTCTTACAGCGTCCCAAGTGGCTCAGGTGTCGACAAACACTACATTTGCTTGGGAAAAGGACAACATTAAACTATTAGGAGTGTTCTTAACTAATACGCTGCAGTCAATATATAAAATAAACTTCCCCCCATTCTTGAAGAACTTCGACGTTTACTTTTAAGGTGGGGCCCACTTAGGGTTTCTTGGCTATGGCGGATAAACGCTGTGAAAATGTCAGTACTACCCAAGGTGCTATATTTATTTCAGGCTCTCCCCATACCAGTACCGCAAACGTTCTTTCATGAGTTATAAGGGTTGATATCGAAATTTATTTGGAACAATAAAACCCCACTGATAGCAATGAAAAGATTAATGATCCCAATTATGTTAAGTATTACCAGGCTGCACACTTACGGGTGTTGAGAGACTGGCACTCTTCAGCTACCGAGAAATTATGGGCTCTAATGAAAAGGGCAATCTGCGGTTCTCGTATCGCAGTACTGCTTTGGCTTCCGAAACAAGATCGCCCCATGAGAATGCATGCCAGCCAAATGACTTTCTTGGTCGAAAATATTTGGGATAAGGCAGTAGGACTATACCAAATCACAACATATCCTTCCCCTTTCCCACCAATATTCAACAACCTGCAGTTTAAACCTGGCTTGGAAAAGGGATCCTTTCTTAAATGGAAAGGAACTCAGGATATGTTTCAGGGCACGGACTTCAAATCGTTTGAACAATGTAAAACGGATTTGGGGTTATCGGAAATAGATAGATACCAATACTTTCAGATTAGACATTGGTTGCTGGCTCTCCCCTATAAAGCCGCGGCCCTTAGACCGCTTACTGCATTGGAGATATTTCTGATCTCAAACCCATGGGAGAAAACCCGTATTTCCAATCTCTATCGCCTTTTACAAGAGGAGTTTCAAGAAGGCAGCCTGAGGTATGTTCAGAACTGGCAGCAGACACCGGGAGCATCGATATCTGCTGAGCAATGGCAGACATTATTGAGGGATATTCCTAAGCTAACACGCTCCCTACAGATCAGAGAATTAAGGTAAAAAGCAATAATACAGTGGCATTACACCCCACATAAGCTACATAAAATTAAACTGATTAGCACCGACAAATGCTGGAGGGAATCCAATGGCAAAGGTGACTGGTTACATATATGGTTGGAATGTCCCAAATTGGCTAATTACTGGGGAACCATTAATAAATATATTCAGCGAATGTTTGGAAGGCTGCGGCAGGCTCACATAAAGGATATCCTGTTGGGAATTGCAACCTCTGAGGAAAGAAAATGGCCAAAACATAAACCAAAAGCATAATTATCCTACAGGTTACGGCTTTAGTGTTAATCGCCCAACACTGAAAAGATAAAGATCCTCCACACGTTCATGACTGGTTTGTGAAGGTATGTAATTTTGTTGCCTTGAAATTTCTGACTTATTCCACTCAGGGGGCGCAAGTGGCTTCCTCGAAAGAATGGAAAATGGTACTGCAGTTTCTACTGGACGATTACAATGTTGCACTTTGTCCACACAAACTACGGATTCTAGGCATTGCATAGACTTTGACTTTCTTTTTCTTTGGATATTTCTCGATCGCGGCTGGGGTGGGGGGTGCTGAGGGTTAGGGGTGGGACTTAAGTCTGATGGTGGGGTGGAGAAAATGTGTTCTGTTTATACAATTTGAAATGCCAATAAAAAAAGAAAAAGAAAAATGTAGATACTTGCAACTTCCAACAAGATGCATGGAAATGCTAATGGAGTCCAGAAAAGCCAACACTACACACTGTTATTTCAATAATTTGAAAGGTTTTTGTGATATGGCCCACCCAAGAGTCAATCCTATTGACTGCTGAACATCTGCAGATATTGCAATATACTTGTTACACTTTAGACTCTGGTCTGTTTTTAACTGCCTTAAGGTGCATCTGTCCGCAATATATCCTGGTGGAAAGTTCCAGTAGTCAAAGCATTAATTGAAGGAATAACACATATTCACCCCTCCAAGGTGCACACCCACCACCTGGGAGGGACCTCAGCACTGTTCTGCAAAGGCTCATGGGGGCAAATCCCTTCGAGTCTATGCATTAGGCAACATAAAAAGAACTTGCAAGCAAGGTTGCTTTTCTAATAGCAGTTACATCAATTAGAAGAGTAAGTGTTTCTGTTAAAGAACCTTTTGTTCCCATTCACAAGTACAAGGTGTTTTTAAGAACTCACCCTCACTTTTTTTTAAAATGCATTACAAAATTACATGTCAACCAATACATCGAACTACCTACTTTCTGTTCCTATCCTCCGAGTAGGATAGAAAGCGCTTTACACACATTGGATGTACAGAGAGCGATAATGTTCTACCTTTAATAAAACAAAAAAAATGTAGCGAATATAAGGCAGTTCTTTTGTCCTTTGTTGTGTATCTATAGGGGGGTCTGTAACCAAGCCCACTATTTCTAGATGGCTAGTCTGATGTATATAGCTATGTTACTAGTTAGTTCATAAAACATTACCATTCACACCAATTGCCCATTTCACATAAGGAACTGGCCAACACTGGCTTTTATTGCTAATCACCTCTTTGTTTTGCATTGTCACCCGGAGTGGGATGGGTATGCCCAGACGTGTGTGCCGTACCGGATGTGCCTAGAGACCCAACCTACTCCTCACTGATGACACCCAATGAGGCCGAAACATGGCTGGGGATGCTTGTGGTCTCGTGCAGAAGGGAAGTGACCTAGCAGTTCGGTCTGGACTGCCACTTTGGGGGTTAGACCAAGCCTGATTTACGTAAGGTCTTTCCCCTTTCAGTAATGACTGGCAGGTGAAGAACGATGGTCTGGAGGGTTGGCTAGAGCAATTGCCAGAGGTTTAAGATTCATTCTAAACCTTCCATCCATCACCTCTTTGTTTTGCATTTTAATGTACCACTAGAAGAAATGTGCAAGATTGCACTTAGTTCAGTCCACCAGCACTATTGTGCCGACACACAAGCAAAAGCAGAGTTGCAGGTACGGCAGGCGGTTCCTAAACATGTATTCTCTAATTTTTGTTTAACTTTTTGCAGTCCTTTTCGGCTTTTACTTCCTCTTTTGGTGAATTCTAAGTAAAAATAATAAACTGTTGTTTGCCTGGATGCTGCACCCTTAAGTGAGTATTGCGGCTGCTGCAATATTTATTCAAATTTTCTTTTTGGAAAACACTTATGTGGAATGCGTTTCAGGCAAAATAATAAATCCGTCACACCAGCAAGTTCACTTTTTAAGTAATATTTATTTTTTGCATTAGTAGCATGCAATATCCTTTTTTCCAAACATTAATTCACAAACTGATCGTTTTTTTGCCTCTCAACACGTGTTTCCCCACGTCTTATGCTCGTGGTTCATCAGGAGAGATGCTAAGTTCCTTATTGAGTAAACATATCTCTGATTATTAATTCCTCTTTCGTTTTGTCTCTCTCATTTTTATGAGTTCTTTTATTAGTAAATTTCTTTTATTTTTACTTGGTACGATTGCCTTCAGTCCGCCATAGTCCGTGCGTGTATTCTCTAATGTACCTGCTGTTCACCCATCATCGCCTTATTCAGATACTGCTTTCTAATGTATGCATAGCACCTGAACCTAAGCAGATTCTCAAGCCCCATTCCCAGCAATCAGCTTTCTGTGTGCCTAGAGTCACATGTGCCCACGCAGCCTCCCTGTAACTGAGCAACAGGTCATTACAAAATATCAGCTACCTCTCAGCTACGTGCAAAACAAACAGGGGAGCAACTTTGCTGAAATTGTTGGGGGGGGACATGACATCTGAAGAAAAGGTGCCCCAGCCAAATGAATGGGGACAAAATGGTGTGCCATGAAAGTTGGGGGGGACAAACACCTCTGTCCCCCCCTAAAATGATGTCCATGATAACAAAATTAGTCAGGGCAAGACATTGACGTGTGAGGAATTGTGGGTCTCTGTACACATAGGACGGGGACAGTGTGACAGGAATGCCCCTGATGACGCCCTGTTTTTTAATTTGAAAAATTGTGTAATCTTCTGAGCCAACCACTAGATGGTGGACTATGCATAGCATGTGATTCTAAGCAAATTAAAAACCACAGAAAGGCATTTACTGAGTAAGTAATATTTGTCATATTGAGCAAACATGATTTTGGCTGTGGGAAGCTTCCTCGGTTTGAAATGGGTGCATTGGTGTTTGTCAACTTGGTCGGTGGAGAAAGACTTTCCCCTCTAGTAAAGTCTGAATACCTGTTTACCATTTGTAATGTCAATGGAAACTGTTGTATCTATTGAGCATGAAATATATGATCCATTCATTAACTGATGTCAAAACCGATCTGGAGACTATGTAGGATGGATGGCGTTAATTAAGCTTAAATGGACGTGAGCTGCATAGGTGTACCTGTTTATGCTTGCTTTCCAGATGGATGTGGTTAATTGTTATAACACAATGTATTCCTAATTTAAAAGGAAATATGGAGCTGGAGACAGGAGTAGAGTGGATGGTGGCGTTGCAGGCAAGGCCCTGGGCAGTTTATATGGGTAAACATAAGGGCAAATAGAATGTGGATTTCCATGGTTACTTTCAAAGGTTTCCACCACTGCTTACCCATATAACATGTCTTTCTATAGACAAAAAGAGAAACCAACCTCATCCAAAGTGAACTCGTAACAAGACATTATACTGCGTGTATGTAAATAATGGAACAGCTTCAATATGTGTAGGTATGTCTTTTCCTTATTCCCTCTAAAAATAGTTAACATGTATTTACCACTCATTGAAAGGGATGTTATTGCTGCTGCACTCTTCATCAGCCCACACCATATACCCCAGTTCATTTATACCTTGAATACACTGTTTAATATTAAAATATGCAATAATTGTATTAAGAGCTTTTTCTTTGGGTAGTTTAATTTATTTGCAGAAACAATGATTGTACTCTTGCTTTAGAACTCAGGTTTCTATTAACTTTATTGACTTTGTGGGCAGTGTGTCTGTTTTTGGATCTTTCCAGCTATGAATGGGCAAACTTGAAAATGGAAAATAACTTAATCTGCCCATGTGAATTTATTTTGAGACTCCTGCAGCGTTATATAGATCCGCATGGGCAGTAGGCACATTTTTTCAGGGATATTCCTTCCTCAGCTGAAATTCTGAGTTTGAGGCTGCACTGTGCTGATGTTACCAAATACCACGAATATATAAAATGCCATATATATGGGAATTTACTAAGGTTATCATGGCATCATTGGGGCATCCTAGGATGCAGTTGGTATGCTGGCACTGCTTGTAAGCCTAGTTCGCATGATACATGGTGTCATTATAAGGGTGTTCAAGGGTGAAGTTTACAAAGTCAATATGTATTGGCTTTGCCAGTGCTTGTTTTTGGGGCTACCCATTTTTTAAAACCTATTGTTATATATTAGCAATAAAGGAACATGTTGAGAAGAGTGGATATTCGAGGTGTAAAAAGGGCTGATGCAAAAATGTAATTGTCCTGTATTCAAATCATATCTAAGGGTGTTTGATAAAGCTCATCCTTCAGGATTAGTAACAATATGTATATCATCTCTGTAAAATATGTTAACCTTGCCACATAATCTGTATAGGAAATTTCAAAATGTAGTGATGATTTGTTATAAATTCCTGTTGCTTGGCTTCCTGGAATTCCTCCACCTCACTGAAAATTGTGCATCTTTCCCTCCACCCCAGATGGAAAAGCTTATCTCTATTATTAGTTGAAAGACATTGTCATATTAAACAACCTTGTGCCAGGCCATACATACATTTGTACACAAGTTCTGCGTGAAGAGACTCGTTATGCAGAGAAAGTCCTCACATTCTGGCAAGTTATTCCTACTCTTTTACTTACTTCAAATCAACTGATCCATATGCTGCTCCTGGCCTCTAATGCAGCCCATCCTCCAAATGCCACACACAGCATGCTCATTGCCCCTCACTGCTGCTATCATTATTCACACTCTGCCTCTTTTATTATTTTCGTTCTTCTAGCCCCAGATTTTCAGTTCCTTGGGTTGCTGTTTCAGATTGTCCTGCCTGCTCTCTGGAACATATGGAGAATATGCCACCGCCTGCTGGAGTGATTTCCACATCTCTCCTCCCACCTCTTCATTTGTAGCACTGCTCCTCTTATCAGAAGTTCCTTTGTTGGAACATATTTTCATGTATGGTGGCAAGTTAATACCAACAATTCCTCCAGCAGCAATCCAGGAAGGCTCTCTGGACTTCCCAAATCATGTTAACCCATTGCAAACACCATCTATGTATTAACCTCAGTTTGTCCACAAGAGTATGTGCTCCCCAAGGCGCTCTCCCACACACAAGTGCTCCTTCCTCTGCCTCTAGGCTCAGTCAGACCTGGCAGAGAAAGATTGTATTTATGTATTGTTGACTCCATCCTAGACATCCTCAAAAATCACAGCCCTCACCATTCCATGCTCTTTATCTGTTTTACGTGACAGTGTATTTAAAATGGATGTTATTGGCGTTTAGGTAGTTTTCCCTTGCCCTAATTACTTTATTTATAATAGAGACAATAATTTTGAAGTGGTCAGGTGTTTTGCCTCATCACGTCTTGTCTAGAGAAGTCATTTTTTTGTTGCTCTCAAATCCTTGTAGTTGTATGGAAAATCATTATCTTCACATTGTATATGATACTTTGTTTTAAGGTTATGTGTCAACATACAGAGCAATTGGTAACTTACATTGTTTCATCTTGTTTACAGTTGTTTTTTCATTTGCAAAGGGAACGTACCTTTGCTGAACCAAGAGCACGATTTTACGCCGCGGAAATAGCCAGTGCTTTGGGCTATTTGCACTCTATTGAAATTGTATACAGGTAACTTTATCATGTTTCTACACAAAAATACCAGAGGTAGATGATTATTTGTCACCTTTCTTGCTGTATTTCGTTCTAAGTAGTCTTGATGTTTGTGTTTCTTCTTCAGAGATCTGAAACCAGAGAACATTCTTTTAGACTCGCAGGTAAATATGAACTATAACACTGTTGCACATTTCAATATAACAATGCACAGAGAGTTGGTGTTAAAATATTGTGTGCCCGCCGGGGCGGACTGTGAAGGGGGGGGGGGCGAGGGGCAATTGCCCATCCGGCTGTTTGGGCTGTTCAGGAGAAGGGTGTGGGTCTCCAGCGAGCATGGGGCAGTAGAAGTTGCAGTGGAAGTCAGGAAAGCAGTGCGACCCGCAAAGCAAGTGTTTCAGAAGGCAGTGATTGAAGCACACCGTTGTGCATGCCTTGCTGGTAAGAGTAACTAGCTCCTTTGCTACTCGCGTTAGGTTCTGAGCGAGTAGAAGTTGATTGGGGTATTAAGTCAACTGAACAATGGAATTGTAACATCTGCGTATAAAGTAAAAAGCTTCTTGCTCACGCAAGAGGTTAATGCTACAAACACCCATGGTTCCATTATTCCAAGACTATTTCTGTTCAGAGAGTGCTTGCGTGTCCCTGATTAAGGAGAAGGAACGCAGATGTGACCATTTCAGAACGTTTAATGTTGAAGATTCAAGAGTTACTATCTTTATTGCAGGAAAACTACATTAAAGAGGTGGTTGCGTCTGCCTTATTGTGATTCCCCAAGGAGGCCTGAAATCTACCCTTTTATTCTATGGGAATAAAATTACACATCGACCTTTAAAGCTTGAAAAATACATCACAGATGGGTCGTGTGTGCTTAATTGTAGTTTTTACTTAAAGACTTAATCTTATACTTTGTGTAAAAGTAACATACCTTACATTAACCGATTGAAGAGAGCAAGCATTGCCTAAGGAGGTAACCAATATTACTTGTGAAGCTGACCCTTTCTCAGAGTTACAAAGCAATCCAGCAATACTGTGAAGTTGCTAAGTTATTTGGCCTAAACCAACAGTCTGTCAATATTACCCGAGGCTAAGAGAGTGGCACCCATACTTCTGGGTAATTGTTGGCCTGAATGCTGGCAGAAAGGTGGGGAAGGGGAACTGGCTGCTTGTAAATACTAATTTAAAGCAGACTCAACCTGTAATGCCAAGACTATGGAGGTCAGAGAGAGAGAATTGAGTCTTGAAGGCAAACCCAGGTTGTCATTGTGGCAGTAAGACAAGAAAAGCTAAGAGGCTGCCCCTTTGAAGAAAACTATTTGAAGGAAGAGTGCCTGGCCTACCTGAGAAGTTTGTAGTACTTTACAAATCTATAATGTCTAAGTCTGTCTAAAAGTCTTTTGAAGCTGTGGTAGTAGTCCAAAGTATTGGGAACACAAGCGGTATACCTGGTTGTCAGTAGATGCTACATTGCATTTGTCATAACCAAGGTACAATACTGTACTATGGGACAAAGGTGACTGTTCTCATGGTGAAACAAGTAGAAGTATAATTGTTGAAGCAGAAGCAGTAGTACTCAGATGTCATCCTGACAAATATACCCATAATTTGAATGTTGAAACTACAATTCAAGGGATCCTAACTGTTAAACAAGAACTGTGTAGCGTTGAGGGTGTGGAAATTGCATTTTCTTTTGAACTGTGACAAATCTTCCTGTGGGAGTGACAAAACATTGTGGCCAGGATTACCATTGGGGCTATTTTGCTTGAAGTGGCAAGTGGATAACTTCAACCTAAAGAGGAGATTTGTTGCCAGTGGTACTTTTGTTGACAAACCCATACTTTGACTTTAAAACGTCAAGAACTGAGTTAAGACATTTTCTTTCTGTGGTTTAACAATTTGATGAAGTGACTTTAAAGCCTGGGCAAGGGACATCACCCAGGACACTAGAAGGTGATTTAGGAAATGTGAATACTGTTCATGTCATCTTGAATTGCCATATCAGTTCTTTGTGTTTGTTGTTTAGAGTGAGTGTGTGTTATCCTGTGGTAGTGTATTCCCTTAGCTTCTAGACTAAGCAGGGAATTCAGCAACAGCGTAGGGACAGTGAGGCATTTTGATAAATTTTCTTGAACAATAAAATGGCATATTTTGAAAGATTTTCAAACAGTTGTTCGCCTCGCATTACTGACCACTCACAGTACACTATAACAAATGGAACCAAACACATTAACACAGTCACACAAACTGAAACACACACTCCACCTTATTTGAAAACACACATAAACTTAATGGGCTGCTCTTGCTCCCTCTCCATCATCAGGTCCAACATGTATTACCCTTGCAGTTCCCTCTGATTCCATGAGTTGAAATATGCAGCCGACTTTACAAAAAAGTGCTACTTGGGAGCACAAATAAGCCATGTCCCCTCGCCATATTTCGCTTTGCATTGTCCAAATGCAGAACCCATGGCCACAATTACCAGTAGATCCCCACCACTGCATCTTGCTGTCTCTGGCAGAGGCTGACTGGCAAATCAAGGTAGTCTACAGTCTTAACTGTAAGCCAGGGAATAGTATTGGGCTGGATGTGAAAGGCAATTAAATGATGTGAATGGCAAGAAATTGGTGACTCATCAATATGGGCAAGGGAAGGAGGTGCCTGCAAGGTAAGGGAAGGGTATGAATGAATGGTCAAAGGATGGAGCAAAAGGGGAACAGAAGTCTGAATGGTAATGGTAAGCAACAGGGGGGCACTGAGAAGGTGGTGCAACGGAAGGACACTGGAGGATGATGGGTAAGGAAAATAGGGTAAATGAGACAGAGGTATTAATCTGGAACAGTAGGTCAGCAGGTTGACTTTTGCTGATATCTATGTCTGGCCTGCACGCCACTGCACTCGATTGTGGGACTGGCTTGACACCCTTTCTTTTTTCTGACTAATTGATACATATTTGCTTTTTGAACAAATGTTTCAATTACTACTTCTGTCATATTTTATCAGGTGGCTTTATCATGTGGCTTGGTGCTGTGGAAGTATGTGCAATTGTACAGACTAAGATTATAATTATAGTTAATTTTCATTATGATTATATTCTTAGCCTGTTTCTCAGATGTATTTGCCTCGGGATACGGATGATTAATAGGCTTCCCCCTTGTAGAAACATTGGTGCTTTGAAAACCCGATCTATTTAACAGTGTTCCAGTTTAGCCTTTGAATAACAACTTTGCAGAAAGCATTTTGTAGAGGTGGAGTCAAGTGCCCCCACCCAAAACTCCGCCCCTATGCTGCCTAAATGTTGGGAGCCAGAATGTGAGACAAGAGCAGTACCAGTGAAAATACCAGTACCGGGAAGAATCTTGGAAGTAAGGTACCCATTGAGAAAGCCATATATGCACTCACGACAATAGGATGGCCATTTGAATGAAATCCCGGAAGAACTGAGCAAAAGATAAGATTGGTGACGTCATGTTAAGCAGGACTGACACACCCAGAAGAGATGCAGAGGCGAGAGAACATAAACATTCTATAAAGATCCAAGGAGGAGGTGTTAGAGAGGAGTGTTAGGGAGAATTCTCAGAAATGTGCTAATTCCTCTCTACCTTAGAGACCCCAAGCAACTTTGCTGGATTTTGAGGACTTGGTTTTTTTAACCTGGAGAGAGTGAGACCCTTTTTCCCACTCTCTCATGTTTTTTAATGTGATTTTGAACTGTGTTTTTTTTGGTTGTGGAGTCTGACAAACTCCATAGGCATCATCTTTTATACTGTGTCACACAGCACCTTCAGTACAGTGGCAGAGGGAAGTCTTTCAGATTTCCCAAAGGTGTAAATACCTTTTCTTGGATAAACTACTGTTTCCAAGAGCAGTTAAGTGAAATTGACTTTACTTACATTTGTAACTTTCTAGGCCCAGCACACAATATCTTACAATAGGGTGCTGGAGGGGTTACTTAGTATCCCCTTTTGTCTAGCTTCTCATGTATCATTTTTATGTTACCCTTTCCTTACTGAATAGCTGGTGGCAGTGGTTTACTTTTAACTACCGTGATGTGCATTTACCGCGGGTTGCACTTGCAGCTGCAGTAAAGCACCCAAGGGTGCAATTTTTGTCAAAATGGCCCTGGTCTTCTTTTTTCGCCATTTCTTTGTGGAAAGGTCTTTCTTGAGATTTACTCTGCGTGCCAAACCAGGTTTGGTCCCTTTGTTCGCTTTGCCTTTGGCGGGATTCATGAGTGAAGCCCGCCTCTGGCTCCAGGGTGTCTGGTGGGGGCAGGAAGTGAGGGAAGTGTCCAAAACTCCCTGTACTTAGTCTCCTCGGAGACCCAAATGCACTCTGTGGTGATTGGCCGGCTGACTGTCCGGCAAGGACAGCCACCCTGCTGGGTGACTGACAGCTAGGCTGGAATGAATGGGAGAAACCTGCATAAAAGGCAAGGCTTTTTGGCTTGGAAGGTAGAGTCGACCACTGGACGAAGGAACCGAAGAAGAACTTGAAGAGGACGCCTGCTGCAACTCCTGGACCGTTGGTTTGCCCGGTGAAGCCCTGCTGCTGTGCTGAAACTCCAAATTAGTGTTGACAGAGAACCCCTTGCAAGGACGACTTCTCCCCTTGAGTTGGTGGGGCCAATCAACTCCAAAGTAAGCCACCTGGACATCCTCTCAGAGCTAGTTGATTTTCCTCAGAGTTGCTGCTGGAAACTGAAACGCCAGTCGGTGACTGTCCCATTGCAGTGCAGGAGTCCCCAGAAGTCCTCCCTCTGCCCACGACTCAGGCACAGGAACAGTGATATATGCAGAGCTGCACAGGAACAGAAGTCATCTGCTGAACTTTTCTTCAACCTTAAGGTACTGTAAAGTCTAAGAGAACTTGCCTCTTGTCATGGTACTGCACTTGTTCTGGGTTGGTGAGACTTTTCGTGGTTGCTCTGTAAAGTTGCTGACAGCTTCTTTACCTCACAAGCCTAAACAGCTTGTGGCCCTACTTTGAATTCTTCTATCTACAAAGACTTTTAAAACATTGTGCAAGACTTTGTACCTACCTCTGAGAAGTGCTTCAGTTTCACATATACTTTTGCCCAATTGACTTTGGCTTAGCCTGGCTCCCTGAATGACTCTTCTTCGCTCTGTGAATGTTTTTGGTCTTCCTTCCAGGAAAGGGTAACTAACTTTGCTTTGCGGGGTTTTACAAAAGTACTTACCTGCTTTGAGAAATATTTGTGAGATCTCTTGTGTCATAATAACCTTTCTCTTTGACAAACTTTTAAATCTGATTCTAAATGCAATAGTGATATATTAATGTCCCCAGCACCCTAATTATTGAAGTCACCTGAGGGTGTAAGTAGTGTCTGTGGGCCATCCCAAAAAGGTTACTTACTGATTTAGAAATATTAAGAGTGTATTTTTGAAGCGTATTTGAGTATTACTGTTATATTGCCCCCTTCTGAAGAAGGCTTATTCTAATTGACTGATAAATAAATTGTTTATTCAAGAAACATTGTGTGCAAGCGTTTATTTGAATACTTGTCACTGTGAATCTCTGTGTAACTCCCCCCTACGGCTCACATTGACCCTCTTGACATGAGCCTGGCTGCTCAACACGCTATCAACCTGTGTAGTACAAGCTTATACCAAAGGTTGGATTCCTATTGCCAGGAGGTAAAGGTTGTTGTAGTGCACCCAAAGGGCACTACATACAATCTTGCCTAACACTGAGCAACATTTTGAGCTCGAGATGAAGATGCTCATGCTACAGAAACGATGAAGAAAAGGTCAAGTAATTTTACAATTGTACAGATGCAGTAACGCAGGTAGACAAAATATTCTTAAAGGCTAGCTATGTAGTGAATAGATTGCAGCGATGCACCAAGGTATATGCATACGAATGTAGGGACTATGGATGATTCCACAATGCACTTTAGCAGAGCTGGACCCAGTAAATAAAAAGGCTTTTTCAGTGTGTCGCCATTAGAAATCAGAACTTAATCATGGAGGTGAATTGAAGAGAATTCAAGAGAGGTTCGGCTGGCCCAGCACCAGAAAGTCAAGGCCAATGTTTGGTCGTCGTCGGAGGGAGGACAAGACAGATTATTTCCATCAGGGTTATTCAGCGTCTCGTGAAGATGATAATCCCTAGTCCCATAAGGGGCTTCCCTTCCCAGGTGATCTTCCCGCTGTGCAGTGGCCCCAGGGGGATTATTGTACTGTGGACACACCACCCTGGTTGCCTTGGAAAGGTCTCCCCCTAGAGGAGGAGGGACGACATCCTCAGATTAGTCACAACAGGTACAAACACACGATACAATATCACCCATCATTTTCATTGTTCAAGGTGAGCTAAGTCTGTTACTGTCTGCCACTGACCGCGTTACAATGAAGATCAATTTTGTAATGGCTTTTCTTATGTAAAAATAGATTTTTTTTTTAAAGGCCCTGGTGCGGAAGTAGGGATGGGTGAGAATGTGTCCACATTTCAAGCTAGGGTGTCTTTTGAGGTATGCTTACTGGCTTACTGGCCGTTCAGCCCAAGATCAAACTGCTATTTGAAAAATTATAGAAATATTTTAGTCCTTACTATGGGAGGTGTTTCGCAATTTCTTTGTTCAAATATTGACCAAGTCTTCAAACTCATGTCACAGATTTTTATGGCATTGCTCAAAATCACAGGAATGATGAGTGGACAGATCTGAGTTTGTGGGTCAAGCATCTCACGATCAGCATTTGACCATTCGGAAGGACTGTACTGATTGGTGTCTATATTTCATTCATACCCAGGGATATTTCATTCAGAAGAACTTGAGAGCATACATTTCTAAATGTACACACTGATTCCCAGGGAAAATCAGCTTACATGAGTCAAACATCGGAAGGTTTTTGATGAGCATTATCGAACTACAACATATAAAACGAAGAGGCCTTGATCTAATAGCAATCATATCTAATCGCATGAAGCCAGGCAATGACCTAACTAAACTCTCCTTCAAGTTATTCTTCAGAAGAGTTATCAAGTTAATGCAATCAATTGTACATCGTTTAATAATTTTAGGTAAAGTATTTTATGCCTGCTGTTTTGAATCTTGTATAGCTTCTTGCAAAGAGAGTGGTACAGTAGAATAGAGCTCATGTGATGAAATAAGAGCTCACAAGATGATTACTAAAGCTGAGTAGTTTTCAGAATATAACCGAAGTTGATAAACAAATTACCCTTTGGGGCTTGAATCCACTGCTGAAGATGGTCTTCCAGGTCTGCGGAAAACAAAGAATTTCATTTTTGGATGAATCCAGATCAGATGGTTGGATGCACACAACCGAAGGGGACAAAAAGACATCCTCATTTTAAGGTGAAATGTTGCCAGCGTAAATGAGGATGTGAAATAAATTGTAGGAAGTATGGTTATTGTCTGTGTACAAGAGACATTGAGTACAAGTGACATTGAGTACAAGTAATATTGAACACTCTGGCTTAGTCATAATTGAAATGTTGTCCTGGATTTTAAGAGGTCAACCAAAAGTAGGGTTGGCTATTCTTTTTAAACAGATGGGCCAGACAGGTGGCTAAAATACTATTGTGATCTGAAATCTGTTTTGCATGCTTCCTTGTGAACACATTATTGAACAATATAGGAGGCCCTTTGTACATTTTTAGCTACCCCTCAATGAAAGAAACGGCATGAATTAGATTTAACCCTCATATACGGTGTCTTTCCCTCAAATGTCCATAAGTGTGTATGGCGCATGAATGCAGGGATAGGCAAAGCAAAAGATTTTTTTTTTTATTGTGTTTTGTGTGAGGGGTCCGAAATGTGAGGTGGACACCGTTGTGAAGGGTTTTAATAAGAGGCAATTTTATTAACTAAAAAAAAAAGCGTTTGATAAACGCCTCACTATCCCTACGCCTCACTAGCTCTACCCTAAAGAGGCTTTCCCTGCCTAATGAAAGGAATATGTCCCTCACACTTACACATCCAATAAACATATGAAGGAAATATATGGCAATTCAAAGTATAACAAAACCACAGTTACATCAAACATACACTTAATAACTGTTTCTCCTTGTGACCTGGGTAATGTTCCCTTCCCCAGATTCAAAGCAGGAATTTTGTATCCACAGTTCAAAAAGGGAAAATTCAGTTTTTATTAAGCAGTTCTGGAAAACCCTGTTCTTCTTGCTCCAACAAGTCTCTCAATGGGTCTTCCCAATAGTTCAAACAGAAATAACAAATGTGTGTTTTCTACTGATAGGAAAAAGTTCAACACAACTTCTTCAGAACCAAAATACTTCCACAGTTCCTTAATGGCAACAGAACTAGTTTGTCAGGGTGTTGCAACAATGATTCACAATATAAGGTAGTGTCTTTACCACTTATTCTTCTGCACAGTCTTTAACCAAAACACAATACTTTAATGTCTTCCATCAGTCTGAGGCAGTCTCACTGGAGAGCGAAGTGCTGCTTTATCAGATTTCAGCGTGTTGGTGTTGAAGCACCTTACTGCACCTTTAAATGGCTGAGAAGGCGTTATCTACTTAAATTGCTGGTGGCGCGAAGCGCCGGTGCGAAAGACCGGCAAAGGACAGTCTGAGGCAGTCCGAGGTAGTCCGAGGTAGGACGCGTGACTCAGCGTGCTATCCATTGAAGCTCAGTTGACAACCGGAGTGGGGAAGTCTACATTACACATTCACAGAAAATCAGGAAACTGGTGAGTGGGAGCAGCGTTTGTAAATAGTGGATGTAAACTAGGTCTGCTTTAACCTGATTGCTTCTTGCTCAATCAGGGAAATCTGCCTTTCCCCTTCAGATATTTGTCCGGTGGCCGCCAATATGTTTTCTAAATTACGTAGCGGCAAATTATTCATAATGGAAAGGGGAAGGGAAGGGCAGCACTGAGAGTTCATTAGGAGCATGGTGGGAGGAGGAACGAAAGTCTGGAGTTTTTGGATAACATGGTTCCCTCTGTAAATATGAGTCTGGGTGTGCCCGTTAACATATCCACTTCAAAAAAGGGCTCATATGCAAATCAGCTGACACAGGAAAGAGGGACGACGTGTCAACTGGGTGAGAGGCGGCTCTATTAAACACAATACTAGCACGCTCCCAGAGGCAGGGGGCAGCCTTAAAGTCCAGCAATTGGTGGAACTGCCAATCCTGCGTACTAATGCAGGAAAAGCACGTTACTTTCTGAAGCCCGGAATTAACATCGCCTACTAATAGAACTGGACTTCTTTCTCATTCGATAGACTTCCTGGAGGTGACAGAAGTAACGGGAGGATATGCAGAGACTAATAAAAATGAGGGCGAACAACAAATAAGCATGGCTGACCAAAATGTATTGGATGAATCCTTTAAAAGACTGTGCAATGGGGGGGGTGTTTCTTTCTTATTCTTCTAATTCATTCTTTCCCTCACTGTTGAGGGGTAGAAGAAGTTATGAAGGGGAGGGTGAATATTCAAAAAATCAATTGGTATGATGAACCATGTAATGTGTAAGTGAAGACATATGCTGTAGAAGTTCAATCTATGCCAATTCATCAAAGCTTATTAAAAAAAAAAAAAAAGACTGTGCAATGATATGGAAGGTATTCTGGAACGCCCCTACCGCGCTACAAATAAAGAGAGGAATTTAGCAGCACACTCATTTGTAAGGCCTTTAAGTGATTTAGACCCTCAATTGAGTCCTCCAATGAGTGCAAGACAAGAACAAAATACTTCATGTACCTTACCTGAGGTACAGAGACAAACAATAAATGACTATTTTTTTACACCCAAAAATATTTCCTGAGAAGGGACTCCAATATCATACAGCAAATGGACACCTTGGGTCCAGCCTCCAACTCAGGATTGCATTTGGTGCTGGAATCATTACTGTGCCTATATGACAACGTTGAGGGAAATGCCCATAAACTCACTACCCTGGAGCAGGGACTGAATAAGCTGTTGAAATACCAGCTGGACCTCTTACCTAACAAGGTATCCTTGTACCCGGAAACTGGAGACACAGAGTTGGAGAGAAATTCAGGAACAACCGCCTGAGTTAAGACAAATTCCCACCCAGGCGAGTTTGTAGGTGGAGACCAGTACTGGATGCTGTGAACCTGAATTTGAGATTCAAGAGTGTGTAGGACCTCCTGAACCACCCGACTCACCCACACCACTTGCTGACTTATGTAAACAGTAGAATGCAGCTTGTATGGTAAAAACGGGGCAAGGAGAGGAGCTGATAGAAAGCACAACATATGTGCAAACAGATACATGTAGCCAAAACCTGGATCAAGATGGTTGGGTAAAAGCTTTTAGAAAAAAAGAGGAAAATGAAAACTCAAAAGAAAGAAACCAAACACTTACTGGCCCCAAAAGTCAACAAGCGGAATAACTCAAGACAATTTTTGGAGGCCCTTATATCAGGAAAACATGCAACTAACGCATCTTTAAAAAAGGTGTCAAAAGGCGTCAAAAGTCAAAGAATGCGCCAAAGAAAAGGCAATTAAAGGGGCTACCAAAAATGGTAGAGGCCCAATCTCCGGCAACATCAGGAAATTATCCCTCTATGCAGGTGATCTGTATAGATGAAAACTCTGAAGCAGAGAAAGGGTCCCTGGAAATCTGTGCACATCAACCGCAGTTGATGTCGAATACGGCAGGTGAATTATATTCTGCTTTGGGCAATTTGCCACCGAATGAAATCATGAGAGGCGAAACTTCAACTGACTGTGACCTAGAAATAGTACAAGGGTCAAGGACAAACATACCTTTCAAGGAACGAAAATGGGATGGAAAACCGAAACTAAGGAAAGTGAAAATCTCTACATGAACAGGGGGCAAATAATCAAAGGCTTCCAGGCTGTGCCCCAGCTCAGAGCACTACGCTCAGATGACATCATAAGAGTGGTCTTCCCGAAAAAGGGTGCAGAGAGGTCGGTCTGCTTCTTTGCCTCGTATTTGATTGCCCAAATGGTCTGGAATAATCGAGAGGCTTTAAAGACTTTGGGCTTTCAGTTGGAGGAACTCGCATCTCAAGAAGCAATTGAGACTTTCCTGAACCCGATCTAACTGACGGAAATGATAACACAACAACCACAGAAAATGGCAGGAGATGAATAGGAGGTAAACAGTACTCTGGAATAGCTGGAAGGTGCTATTCAAATGTTTGAGAGCAATGTCCAACCAACAGCAACTTTGAGCGACCATATATTACAGTAATGACATGAAACATCTGTGGGTTTCATAAACTTAACAGGAAATACCATGACTGCTCTTAGATAATCAAATGTGATATAAGTGCAGGAAACCATGCACGTAGATAGTTCGAAATGGCAGGATACTCAACCTACTGTAAACTGGCAACTCGGGGGAATAAGGGTCATCCTAAAGGAGGGCTGGCGATAGCAGTGGAACAAAGCTGGGACTGTGTACATCAGGAGATTGAACTAACCTTGGACGATCTGATGACCATCAACATCTATATTCCCCAGATGCAAATATATTTGCTGATTGTAGACGTCTATGGTAATCAAGAAAAATCTTCCATCACCGCCATTCATGGCTTTATGGACGCTTTGCTAACAGACTGGCCGGGGAGACACAGAAACTCACACATTGCTGTGGCAGGAGACCTAACTGCAGCTTGTGTGAAAACTAATGTGGGTCAGACTGCGGCCCAAAGGGGCAAAACAAAATCCAAGAGTGATCACTCTGGCTGTCTTTGGAATAACTTCCTGGCGAGCTGGGATCTGTGCCTCTGCATTCCTGCTGAAGAAAACATTGAGGGGTTTTACATTTGGAAGAGGGGAGAGAAAAACTCTTGGATTGATCATATGTATCTTTCTGCAAATTTGGGTAAAATATCTGACCCTCTAACTACAGGAGAATCCTTAGGGAGTGACCACTTTCCCATTAATCTAACTATACTCTTGCCTCTGGGAACTTCTGAACGTGTACCCTCCTTAGCCTTTGCCATAACAGCTTGGGGGGGTTGCTATAAGGTGGAATATAAAAGCATGCAGAACTTTTATGACCATATGGGAAAAAGAACTGTAATCTGTCAGAAGCAGGGGAGAAACTAAATGCTTGTAATTACAATAATAAGCTGCAAACTTGTTTAAAGTCCCTTTCTGCTAAGGGCCAAATCCAGGGGTACACTATTCACCGAAACAGCTATGACACAAGAGTCCAGAAGGTGAAGGCCAACAAGAGATCCTCTATCAGAGCATGCCACAAAGTGACAAATACCCAAACACTCTTTCTGGAAGCAAAGAGAAAAATCATACTAGACTATAAAAGGTCACTCAAATTAATAAGGCGTGAAACGCATATTAAGAGAAACCAGGAGATGATTAAGTCTAATAGGAAGTGATGCGTCTAACTTTTGGTCAATGTTGGGGGGGCATTACGAACAAAAAGCTCCAAATAGCAGGGTATTGTCAGATCAAGGCACAGGTCTGGGAACAATATGTAGGGGAAAAGTATTCTTTGCTAAGAAATAAAGAGGCATATGACCCTGAGGGAAGGGGGCTGCAAACAAAGTATGTCCCTGGGACCTCGATGATGTTCTTTGAGCAATCGGAAAAGCCAAATCCTAAGAGCTCCAGGTCTGGACAACATCCCGCCGATAATAATCAAAAATAATATGGAGTTTTGGGCTACCCCTCTCACATCTCTGGGAACTATTCAAACTTGTTTGCCTTACACATAAGGTCCCAGACACATGGAAACAATCTCTTGTTATCCCCATTTGTAAGAAAGGGGATACACGAAATACAAGGTACTTTAGGCCAATTGCATTATTGGATTCAACTAGTAAAATATTTGGTATATTGTTGTTAAACGAATTAAAAGCCCAGATTACCAAATCTGAATTCCAAGTCGGCTTCCGTGCTGGGATCGGTACCTCTCTAAATGCTTTTGCTATGGCCCACATCTGGGCAGCTGTAAAGGAGAAAACAGTAGGCACTATCTACATGGCATCTGTTGACATGTCAAATGCGTTTGATACTGTCAGTAGAGGGCAGTTGTGAACCAAGCTTTTGGAGGCAGGCGTTCCAGCCAATTTGGTACAACTGCTGGCACTGTTACACACTGATAACCCGGTGAGAGTAAGATTGGACAGGGAGGGGGCAATGACAGCTCCTATCACGACATTTGTTCGGCTGAGGCAGGGATGTGTTGTAGCCCTCACTCTGTACAACCTCTACAGCGCAGACATGGGAAAGATATGGGAGGGTGGTCTCACAAATCCAGTCAGGCTGAGCACAGTGTCCCTTGACTGGATAGCAGACAATATAGTGCTCTTTGACCTTACTCCAATTGATTTGCAGCGGAAACTCACAATGTGCCGCCCTTATGCAGTAGAAAACAACTTAAAAGTAAATGGTCAAAAATCGAGAGTCCTAATCTTCTCCACAAAGCGAAGTTCGAAACCCTGACCTGGCGGGTGAGAGAAGAACGACTTGAGTGTAAACTCCCTGACCTATTTGGGGTATGAGGTCTTACATACCGCCTCGAAACAATGTGGAATTCATTCGGCATATTAATGCAAAATACAGCCCGCTATTAGTAAAAATGAGACGGGTATATGCCCATGTATGCCACACTTCCCTGAAACCCTTAATCCAGTTCTACTTGATGCAACTGGAACCTACCACACTTTATGGATTAGACATTAATTTAAACAAACTGGGGTATAAACTAAATACGACTCAGGGGATGCATTGGAAAAACACAGTAGGTCTTGCAAATTCTGTACTAAACTCAGTGCTAACACACGAGTTTGGGCTTGTGTCCTTGGCCACTAAAGTGAAATGGAGGAAGTTGTCAGACTATGCTAAACTGTTAAATCCGCCCCCTCAATCATTGTATGAAGGATGGGGAAAAGATCAAATGCGTACATCAGGTCTGACAATTACCAAATTAAAGGAACACATGAATGACCTCTTGGTTGAGGTAGGTTCCTCTAACAAAGAGCTGACTATAAATCTCTCAAGGGTGAAAAAGAAATGATTCCAATATGATTGGGCAATTACCAACAATGAGTTGGCTATTTACACTGTCTAAAAGGAATATGCAAAGTTTAGCAATAAAAGGGAACAGCTGTCAAAATACTTACTCATCTTTCCATGTCCAAAAAAGCAGAGTTTGTATCTCCGCTTCCTATTAAACCAGCTGCCGACTTTGGAGAGAGTGGGTGGACGGACGCGGAAGGTAATATGAATTGTAGGCTCTGTGGTAAGAGTGACATGAGAGAAACCACGAAACATCTGGTGATGGGTTGCACAGCCTTGAAGGAAGACAGAGAGAAATACCTAGACACTGCCATAGGCAATTAAGATTTCTGGAGTAACTTGATGGGTGGTGACCTACATAGTCTGATCTTGGCATTATGTGGTCTGCTCTCCATAATACTGAAAAAGTTAACTGTTAAAACCTGGTGAAGATGTGTTGAAACCGAAAGAGCCCAAAGCAGACTTTTAATAATGTGATGAACTTGAATTTGTTAACTTTGATGAATTTTACTATGCATTTTATTTTGTATTCTCTTTTGGATACTTTGTTTTTCTTTTTCTTATTTGTAGCTTGAATTTGTTTCTTCTTTGTGAAAGGTTTTTTATTGCTTTCCTTGTGGGAACTAAAACGCAATAAAAAAAAATATATATCTTCCACCTGGTCCACTCACCTGCCAGGTCTAGGACTACAAGGTCCCTTTCCCTGGTATACTCGCCTGCCAGGACCGTACACCTCTAATTCTACTGGAAGTACTTCTGTGGTAAATTTCATTTGGCAATAACTTAACAAATTCTTTTGACTTTCAACAACTTCAGTAATAACTTTGGAAAGTCTTTAAGCTTTCACCAACTTCAGAGATAAACACTTCTATAAACATGAACCAGATTGATGCTGTTTATGCCATTTGTATTGCAGACTATGCTTCTCTCCTCCTGAGTGCTGCCTCACTTGTCTCCCCGGTCTTATATCAACCAAATGCTGATAACAGCTTTTTATCACCCCTGCTCTTCTTCGGTCTGGCCAATGCTTGTCTAGGCCTTTCTCAAGTATTGCTGCTTCCTCTTGGTGACAGTAGAATCTACAATCGTTCTTCTTAACTGCCCTATTTGGGTTGGGGCAATATTGGTTGCTGTTAAGGGATTTTCCTATTGCCTTCTTTTGGCTTTGGCAATGGTGGTTTTTTATCATCTTCACAATTACAATTGCGCCCAATGTTCTTATTCTGCCACCTTAGCTGATGAGCCTTGATTTGGTATGCAAAGTTAGGCTCAATCCTCCACTTGTGCCTCTTAACATTAGTTCAGTATTCAAAATTGGAAGCACAGGCCAGCGGGCGATCACAAAGTGTCCGGGTCCCATTCGAACAAGTGACCTCAAAGGGTGCTGCATACGCACCTGCTGCCTTCGTGCCTTCTGCTGTCTATGCTTCACACTCACAGGTAAGCCGCTTTCTCCTGCTCACAGCAGTCTGCGCTGGTCAGGGAAAGAGCGGTCCTTGCTCCAGAAGTGCTCCAGTGCTCGCCTGCCACCGGAGCACACTTTACTTTGGGGAAAGCCTTCAGAATTAATGCTTCCCGTCACGCAGCCTCTGCAGACACAGTGCGTTAGGGCAGACACCTTCACAAAACCGGCATCCGCTTTCCAGTATGTGGTGGCTCTGGCATCTCTGCTGCCCCTCAATCACGGCTGCTACTGCAATGTGGAGTCACGAACACTACTCCAACCTCTGCTCCTTTTGCTACTAATTGTGCAACACAACTAATGGCCTGCACCTGAGGAGCTTTTTATACCCCTAAATCTCTTTCAGGTGTGCGTCATTGAAATCATTAGATGTACCTTGCAGCCTAATGCCTCCAGATCCCTCTTCCTCGTCCCAGTACTTTGGGCATTGTGGGACTTGAGGTCCCCAAGGTTACAATTAGCTTTTTCTTTTACAATCTCCATTTTACAATAAGCCATTAATAATGTAAGGTCTCTGGGAAAGTTTGTAAGGGTATTATCCCATTCCTCCTGACCTGTCCTCCCCCTTCCCCCGCCCCTCATGTGATCCTCCAGCAGAACACCCCAAGGGTCAGGATCAGGCAGCGTCTGCCTTTCCTTGCCCACATGGGCAGTATCCCAGGCCAGGACTTCTGGAGGAATCACCTCTGATTCATCACATTTGGTACAGATCATTTATTTATTTTGTATTTATTGATCTATTTCTAACGCGCCGTAGCCATCCCTACACAAATTTTAATAAGATATTACAAAAGATCATAATACAAACCAATATTACAATACATAAAACAAAATCCATTAATTCATTCCAATAAAAAAATCTCACACATCTCATACCATACTTAAAACACTAATTTCTAACATACAATAAACTATTCTGCCAAATCTAAAATTAAAAAAAGGAGAAAGAGAAGGCACATTTCTTTAATTTCCTTCATGAATCATTTCCACATATTTGTTGTAGAAATTCATTCTCTTGTTTCTCAACCAATTTCAATTTAGTAAAAATTATAATAAAAAATCTCACCAACGTACTAAGAACACATGTACCCCATTCATTAATCTGTTCCAAAGATTGGTTGTCATAACACTGGAGTGCACAAACTGACCCAGAAATTCAGTTCTCATAACTGCTGATGACTTGCATTGCATTAAAACATGAAACAGAGTCTCTATACAATTTGTTTTACAGAATCTGCAAGTTCTTCACTCTCGCAGAATATTCCATCTCGGGCCAATTACATATAATGTTGGGAGACAATTTATTCGAAATCTCATATACCAAGTTCTAAATGTATAAGATGGAAATTTAATTAGGTATAATTTGGTGTTGGGCAAGGTAATATTCCAAAGAGAGCTATTTCTATATAGTTTCAATCGTAGTAAATCATCACTGTCATCACTGTCTGCAATTGTATCCCACATTCTGATTTTATTTTTCACAACCCATTGGGAGTCATTGTCATTTAAATCCATAACCTGCACACGTTTCCCGCAACATTTACTGAAATTCCAAAGGTAAGAGTTGGAATGCTCTCATCACTTAACCCAAAATAAAGCCTAAGGTAGGATTTTCTATTGTCCTCGTTTTCCTATATACATTTTTTAGGACCACCATGATTGCAACCCAAGCTCAAGCCATATACATACGCGTCGTCCTTTTTTGGTTCCCTTTCCTGATGCATTTATATTAATAAAGAAAACGTGCTGCCAGGAAATACCGAGGTGTCTTTTCCACTTAATTGCCGCAAGGATATTTTTTTTCCTGTTGCAGCTGCTCTCTGGAGTGCATTCCACTTGCTGCCTTTCCTTTGAAAAGCTTAATTTCATATATATATATATATATATATTTTTTTTTTTAATATGTTTATTGAGTTTAGAATTCAACAGAATCCACAACAATGTACTATTCTGTTCCCCCCCGGTCCTGCCCACCCCCCACCTGTCCCCCTCCACATCTCTATTTTTGCTTTGTCCTCCCTGTGAGAAACCTGAATGTGTCTCCCTAACTAGTCCCCAGGGATCTGTCATCCTAGTGTCCATTGGTATAGGATCCAGTTCCTGGGGGTGGACCAGTGAGGGAAGATCACATGGAGGGGGGGTTCCTCGGGTAGTGCAAGTGGGACACCGACGGGTGAGACGTGGTATTCGCTCTTCTTCCAACACCGTTTCCCCATCCTACTACATAGGATATTCCGAAACACTGACTTCCCCTTTTTCCACACAAACACTTCTGCAAACCACGAAAGACAACAGACTAACACCAGAGCCGTTTACCTGACATGTCCCAATACAAGGATAAGGCAAAATCAGGCAAGGTGGTCCGCAAGACGACTCAGCTATCCCAAGTACGGCCGTACAAGAGGAGGAGAATGGCAGCGAGAACCGAAAGGGTGACAAGGAGAGAAGCGCTCTTGCCCTTTCCGACCAAAGCCCGCAAAGCCTCTGTGGAAGGAATCCTAAAACCGTGAACAATAGCCAGCGTATGTTGCAACAGATGTGAACGGTACACAGGGCCCTCCTCCTCTGATAACCAAGCCAGGGAGAGACGCTTGCCACCGTGGTACTGGCCTTGACTCCAGGGACAAGAAAAGCCAAGCGGTTCATCACAGCAGGTGAGTCGAGGGGAGATCCAATAAGAAACCGAACTGTGTTGAACAAAAGTAGCAAACGGGTTATTGAAGAAAAGTACTAAACCGTTATTATGAGAGGGGGAAACCAGCTGTAGAGGATTACGGCCCCACGTGGGTGCTCACTCGAGAAACTATGGGCGATTACCCTATTGTTGAAACTACCGTTACCAGAAGGCCTTGTGAACGGGACGAGAAAGGGCTTAAAGTGGTCATACAGGGGTCTAGCAAAATCCTCTGTACAGTCGAAAGTCTTTGACCGGCAGAAAAGTGTAAATCTAAGGGAAGTGAATCCTGCATCATAAGAAAGTGGGAGAAATTGTGTATAATTGGCAAGAGTAAACCCGACAGAGGGAGGCCGATGGAAAGGGGTGAACTCTAAAGTCCCGAGGAACATTGTGTTGACGTGAGTGAACCCGGCAGAAGGAAGTCCACAGTGAGCTGTTTAAAAAGACATTAAAACTCGTGAATGTAAGGAAAGCCACAGTGAACCCGACAGAGGGAGGATGACGTTCAAGAGGGGTCTTGTCATGATCACGGGTAGAGTACCATGTTTAGCTTCCAAAAAGAATTGGACATTTGCCTACTGCTCTTGGCTTGTACATAAGGTAAGCAGTTCAGTGGGGAGTTTCAATAGTTAGGTAATACTTCCTGATTACCTAACATGGCCGCCAAGTTGGAAACCTGCAGGCGGCTGTGTAGTTCTATGCTTTTCGCTCAGCTCCCTATATAAGCCCCTCCCTCGGTGTGTTCCACGCTTTGCATTGATTCTGCTTCTCAGCAATGCAACGTTTACCGCGGTTCCTGTCAAAGTCCTTTCATCTTCATCTCACAGAACCCTTCCATTGTTGCCTCCGTTATTCTTCCTCCCTTTTGTCCGTAGATAATTAGCTTTTATTTCTCCTTCACTTTTCCCTTGCCCTCTGAGTTTCCAGTCACATCTCCCGCTCCGTATTGAATTCCTCTCAGCATTCAACATTCCAGTTACAAGCAGCGTTGAGTCTAGGTGCTACATGACAGCAAGTATCTTCAGTAATTCAGTTCAGTCAGAGGTCTGCAGTAGAACTTCATTCTTCTAAGGCTTTCATGTTTTTATGAGAAGTTTATTCTTTGAATTTAAATTCTCAAGGTGCATTGTAAATAGTTAATTCCGCTTCACAGAATACCGCATACGGCCTCTGCCGAAACTTAAGAAGTCAGAGTTAATTGCTTCACAGAAATCAGTTATACGGTCTCCGCCGTTCCGAAGTAGAACTGAGTATTCAGTTCGCCTTGTGGTATACTGTTATACTGCCCTCCGTCGCCTAGAAGTAGTTCAAGAGTCATTGCCAAAATACTTCAGCGCAGCTCCGGAATGAACTTATTCAAGGTTCCAGTCATGAAACTGCATTCTTGAAGTCCTGTGGTCTACACCTCCTAGAGTTTTACCATTTATTTGCAAATTCAAGGTCTAGCACCATAGTTACCATGCCCCACGTGTCGATAAATCTTCCACAGAATTTCTCTTCTTTGTGAATCTTCCCACAAGATTACCATTTAGTACCCAAATATAAAGTATAACTTGTCACTGACATTTTTCCTGCTGCCGCGACACGTATTATTTTCCACAAGCTCTACAGCACTGCGTCTTCTTCATTCTGCACAAGAAACAGAAAGACTTCTTCAAGCTGTTTTCAATTGAGATAGTTTTGTCCCCTTTTACTCTATTTCCAAGACCCTTCCTTGTCGTTATTGCACTTGAGGGGGTCCATCATTCCGTTCCAACTATAGTAATTGCTCCATCTATTCAACATCATCTCTACAGAACTAGCGCCCCTGCACCGATGCAGGATGGAGAGCTCATCATAAAAATAATACAGGTGAACAGAGCATTTTTTCTTCCATATTGAAAAGTAATCAGTTCTAACCATTCACTGTAATTGTGTACGGAGTAGTTAAAGCATTGTACTTTCTTAACTGAGGAAATGTACTATTGTATTATCTTAGGACTGTCTGCCAGCTCACGAAGGGAAAAGAACCCTGAGAGGACGTCACAGATTTTGAGTGCTCCCGTGGAGTTCAGGTAAGCGTTACAGGTCTGAACCCTTAAGAGGGGATACAGGAGTGAAAGGTCATCACCCAACGTCCATTTCAAAAGGAACTTTGATTTGTTATTTTGACGGATCCTCGAAGGCAAGAGACTTAGAGAAAAGAGACTTGACCATCGACGGTCCTGATAGCTGAGAATGAAACTTTCGTCTCGTGCTGGGAAAGATCAAGTGTGTGCTGTGCTCAGGAGTCCCACCTTGTCCTGTGCTCAAAACATGGTGAAGGGAGACCACGGGTTACGCCATCCTGATTTCTCATTTGTGAACATTTCTTTTCTTTCTTGTGAATCCTATCCCATACTCTTTTGTATTTATTAGTAAGGACTAGCAATTAGTTTCAGTAGTAGAGACCCTTTTATCTGACAAGACGCCACTTGGACTCCCTTATTATTCATTTGATGGTCATAGCTTGCTGCCATTTTAGCTTTAGGTTTAGATTAGGCAGTTTTCCAACCTTCATATTCAGTTTAATAAACACCCTTGAACTGTGATCACTTGTGTCTGTCTTTACTGTTGCCATCATGGGTTCATTACATATGGTGTCAGGAGTGGGATATGACTCGTTTGAAACTAATTGGGGAACTCTACAATTTCCAAACCGTAGTCAGAGAGCCTCTAACCCTTCCATCGCCACCAAGGAATCAATAGGGTTTGATATCTGTAGCAGTAGGGAAGCTATCATCCCCCTGTGAAAAGAGGAATGATTTCTACAGACTTGGTTTTGATATCCCCGCCGGGGTGCTACATTCGATTGGCCACAAAATATTGAGGAAGTTCGGGATAGACGTCTTAGCAGGCGTTATGATCCCAACTTTCGGGGAGATGTGAAGGTTCTCTTACAAAATCATGGCGAGATCCCTTTTGAGGTACGCCTGGGAGATCAAATTGCCTATGGAATTTTGGAAAGAGCTCCATTTCCTCAGTTTAAAGAAGGTGAGCCAGATTAAAAAGAGAGAGATAACTAAGGCTTTGGGGGAGCTGATAAATCTCTTAACAATGAGGAAAGGAAGGGAGAAGAGCCCACCATCTACCCCGACCTAGCCTCAGCCCAGTGAAATGATCGGCTCTCGCTGAAGCTTTTCTTCAAGCAATTCCAGAAGAAGGCGGCTTAGAGAAGGGGAGACCCTTTTTCTTCTTAAAGCAAGGATTGCTTTATAGAAGAGAAACCTCTATGGAAGGTTTAGTAAAAACGCAATTGGTAATACCCAAGAGCCACTGAAAGGTTGTACTGGAGATTGCGCATTCACATCTTACCGGGGGGCATCTAGGACAATCTAAAACTCAGGTGCATATTAGTGGGAAGTTTTACTGGCCAGGTATCCACGCCGACATAAAAATGTTCACCCAGACGTGCAAAATGTGTCAAAAGACCAGCACGCACATCCCATTACCTGTGCCTCTGAACCTGTTGTCGATCATAGAAGTACCCTTTTCAAGAATTGGTATGGACATATTTGGACCTCTACAGACATCGCGATTGGGCAATAAATATGTCTTGTAATCGTGAATTATGCGACCCGATATCCCGAGGCATTCCCGATGCGAAATAATACCACAAAGCATATCCTTAAACAGCATCTACCATATTTCTCCAGGGTCGGTTTTCCCAAGGAAATACTAACAGATCAGGGTTCGAATTTTATGAGTAAGCTTATGGCCGAATTCAAGGAGCTACTCCACATTACCACCTTACGAATGTCTGTGTACCATCCCCAAACCAATGGCTTGGTAGAAAGATTCAATAAAACACTAAAACTAATTCTACGTAAATTGGTAGACCACGAGTGCAAAGACTGGGACCGAATGATCCCATGGGTACTATTTGCAGTGAGGAAACCCCACAGACTTCCACAGGTTTCTCTCATTTTGGATTGCTCTATGGAAGAGAGCCGAGAGATGTCCTGGACATGCTCCGGGAAACCTGGGAAGAACGAGACGATGGCCCCCATTCCCATCTTGCAAACCGCCACCAGAATGCGAGAACACATGAAATTTGTTCGAGACTTAGTTTGTACTCGTATGCAAAAGGCCCACAGCCAACAAAAGGCCACTTATGATAAAAAAGTGAATTTAAGATCCTTCTCCATAGGACAGAAAGTACTATTCCTCTTACCCACCTCAGAAAAGAAACTTGTCTCCTAGTGGCACGGGCCTTATGAGATAGTAGAATGTACGGGAACCTGTACTTATAAAGTAGCCCAACCGAACGGAAAACAGAAAGTCCATATGTATCACATAAATCTTCTGAAGGAGTGGAAGGAGAACCCATCAGCCACCCATGCCAAAGTACCAGCCTGTCTGGTTCCCAGAGACATAGAGAACTTTGACTTAATTCCTCCTGAGCTATCTATTCAACAAGAAGAAGCTCTAAAAGATGTAGTAATCTAATTTCCCGATGTATTCTCATAAAAAACAGGAAGAGTGAAGGGTACATACTAAATTAGAACACCCAAAGGTAAAGTGGTTCATTTAAAACTGTACAGACTCTGAGAAGACCGTAAACAGATAGTGATTGAGGAAGTCAACAAAATGTTGAAAGCAAATATTATTGAACCATCCTCAAGTCCATGGTCCTCTCCTATCGTGTTGGTCACTAAACCTGACCGTTCCAGGAGATTCCGCATAGACTTCTGTCAAGTTAATGCCATCTCGGACTTCGATGGCTATCCCATGCCATGCATCGATGACCTAATTGATAAACTTGGAGCATCCACCTTTCTATCTAGCCTAGACTTAACCAAAGGATACTGGCAAGTTCCCGTATATGGGCGAGATAAGGAAAAGACAGCGTTTTCAACTTCTCGAAGGCTATTCCAATTTAAAGTGCTTCCCTTTGGTCTACACGGCGCACCAGCCACTTTCCAACGCCTCATGGATCAAATCCTACAACCCTATTCTGTGGAGCTTATATTGACGATATCGTCGTCATTTATAGTAAGATTTGAGAGGACCATCTCTTCCATCTTTATACCATCATGAAAGTCCTCTGAAACGCTGGCCTAATACAGCTAAGTGCAGGTTGGCCCAATCAGCCGTTAAATACCTTGGCTAGTTTGTAGGAAATGGGAATGTACAGCCCCGAAATGAGAAGATAAAAGCCATCTTAGATACACCAACTCCCAAGACCAAAAGAGATCTTAGAGCTTTGCTCGGGTTAATAGGATATTACCGTAGGTTTATCCCCAACTTTTCAGACAAAACAACCCGGCTGACAGATAAACTTAAGGATGCCAAACCCCAGAAACTTCATTAGAATGACAAGGATGACATATGTTATAACACCTTGAAACAGACTCTGTGCCAGAATCCAATTCTAAAGGTAGTTGACTTTTCTAAAGAGTTTGTCTTACAGACGGATGCCTCCCTTACAGGGTTAGGAGCCGTCCTGTCCCAGGTTTGGGATGGATTAGAACACCCCATATTATTTACCAGTCGCAAACATTTCTGACGTGAACAAAATTACTCTGTGTTTGAACTAGAGGTCCTGGCCATCAAGTGGGGCATTATCCATCTTAGGTACTACCTATTAGGACGAAGATTCACGCTCCTTTCAGACCACTCGCCCCTAGTTTGGGTTAGCCAACGCAAAGACTCCAACCCTCGGGTCATGCAATGGTTTCTAGACCTACAGCCCTATTGTTTCACTTTCGAACACTGAAGAGGCTAAGACCAGGGAAATGTAGATTTTCTTTCCCGGTTCCCCTGTGAAACAAATGTGGCTACATCGCATGGAGGAAGGGCATGTGAGAAGCCTGAAGGTGTCTCCCTAGCTAGTCCCAGAGGATCTGTCATCCAGGTAGCCAGGACACGGCCATCACTATTGGATCCAGTTCCACTGGTGGACCACTGAAGAAAGATCACCTGGATGGGGGGGTCCTCGGGGAGTGGTAGTGCGACACTGACGGGTGAGATGCGGTATCCCCCTTCTTCCAACACTGTTTCCCTATCCTACTACATACGATATTCCGAAAAACACTGCCCCCCACCCCCTTTTTCCACACAAACACTTTCGCACACCACGACAGACAACGGACTAACACCAGAGCTGTTTACCTGACATGTCCCAACACAAGCGTCAGGCAAAGTCAGGCAATTGACCAGAACCACACACCTGACGGCCCTTTCCTTTCCCTACAGGGATAAAAGGTGGAGCACGATAGCACAGTATGAGCAAGGCAGACCGCACAATGACTCGGCCATCCAAGTATGGCTGTTCAAGAGAAGGAGAAAGGCAGCGAGAACCGAAAGGGTGACAAGGAAAGAAGTTACCTTGCCCTTTTCAACCCAGGCCCGCGAAGCCTCCGTGGAAGGAATTGTAAGACCGTGAGCAATAGCCAACGTATGTTGCTGCAGATGTCAAAGGTAGACAGGGCCCTCCCCCGCTGATAACCAAGCCAGGGAGAGACGCTTGCCACCGTGGAACCGACCACAAAAGTGATGGGTGGAAGGTTTCGAATGAATCTAAACCACTGGCAATTGCTCTGGGCAACCTTCCACACCACCGTTTTTAGCCCGTCTGCGCCATTGCAAAAGGGGACCAGCCATGTGCAAATCAGTCAGCAGCTGCCGCCACTGAAGGTTGCAGCCCAGCCCGAACTGCTAGGCCAGGTCCTCTCTGCACAGAAAACCAAGCAACCCCAGACATGTTTCGGCCTCGTTGGACCTCCTCAGTGAGGTGCAGCCTGGTTCCCTGTGGCGCAGCGAGCAAGGGACCCACGTCTGGGCATACCCCCTCTCTCACAAGGAGAAACAAACTGACCACAAAGGTGATGGGTGGAAGGTTTCAAATGAATCTAAACCACTGGCAATTGCTCTGGGCAACCTTCCACACCACCGTTTTTTAGCCCGTCTGCACCATTGCAAAAGGGGACCAACCATGTGCAAATCAGTCAGCAGCTGCCGCCACCGAAGGTAGCAGCCCAGCCCGAACTGCTAGGCCAGGTCACCTCTGCACAGAAAATCATTTTTTCCCAGTCGCAAACATTTCTGACGTGAACAAAATTACTCTTGTGTTTGAACTAGAGGTCCTGGCCATCAAGTGGGGCATTACCCATCTTAGGTACTACCTATTAGGACGAAGATTCACGCTCCTTTCAGACCACTCACCCCTAGTTTGGTTTAGCCAACGCAAAGACTCCAACCCTCGGGTCATGCAATGGTTTCTAGACCTACAGCCCTATTGTTTCACTGTCGAACACTGAAGAGGATAAAACCAGGGAAATGTAGATTTTCTTTCCCGGTTCCCCTGTGAAACAAATGTGGCTACATCGCATGGAGGAAGGGCATGTGAGAAGCCTGAAGGTGTCTCCCTAGCTAGTCCCAGAGGATCTGTCATCCAGGTAGCCAGGACACGGCCATCACTATTGGATCCAGTTCCTGGGGGTGGACCACTGAAGAAAGATCACCTGGATGGGGGGGGTCCTCGGGGAGCGGTAGTGCGACACTGACGGGTGAGATGCGGTATCCCCCTTCTTCCAACACTGTTTCCCTATCCTACTACATACGATATTCCAAAAAACACTGCCCCCACCCCCTTTTTCCACACAAACACTTTCGCACACCACGACAGACAACGGACTAACACCAGAGCTGTTTACCTGACATGTCCCAATACAAGCGTCAGGCAAAGTCAGGAAATTGACCAGAACCACACACACCTGACAGCCCTTTCCCTTCCCTACAGGGATAAAAGGTGGAGCACAATAGCACAGTATGAGCAAGGCAGACCGCACAATGACTCGGCCATCCAAGTATGGCTGTACAAGAGGAGGAGAAAGGCAGCGAGAACCGAAAGGGTGACAAGGAAAGAAGTTACCTTGCCCTTTTCAACCCAAGCCCGCAAAGCCTCCGTGGAAGGAATCGTAAGACCGTGAGCAATAGCCAACGTATGTTGCTGCAGATGTCAAAGGTAGACAGGGCCCTCCCCCGCTGATAACCAAGCCAGGGAGAGACGCTTGCCACCGTGGAACCGGCCTTTACTCCAGAGACCAGAAAAGCCAAGCAGTTCATCACAGCCGGTGAGTCGAGGGGAGGATCCTACAAGAAAGCGAACTGTGTTGAACAAAAGTAGCAAACGGCTAATTGAAGAAAAGTACAAAACTGTTATTACGAGAAGTGAAAACCAACTGTAGAGGAGTACTGTCATGATCTCTGCTTCCAAAAGGTCAGGGTTTTCCCAACTCCCTTGGAAGCAGATCCATAACCCAGGTTCCGAGTGCCAACCAGTCCCAATTGGGACCTTTTGGACCCAGTCCTGGCGCCAGTGGCACCAGGCTCATAAATATGCCCAGTCCCAGCGCTGGAAGCGCCGGGCTCATAATGCTTGGGTGGACTTACCTGCAGCAGACCATGCTGCTTACTTGCCTGCCAGTTGAGCCTCTGATCCTCTTCTGTTTGGAACTACTTTTCCTGTTGGGTGGGGCAGGAGCCACTCCCTAGATTCAGAACACTGGAACTCTTCTGGAAAGCAGGAACTCTTTTCTTACCTAGGCGTGGCTGTGGAAGGAGACACCTAAGCACTACAGGAGGCTATTTAAACCACACCCGATGGATGAATCTTGCTTTGCGTTATTCTGCATCCTCTGCAGCAGAACGCTCATCGTGTCTTCTGCATCTGATCCTGGGCCTAAGGAAAAAGGCTTACCATCCTGAATCCAGTCTTCAGCAACACCTATAAAGACAAGAAAGAACAGGTTAGCATTACGGTCTTCAGTGACAGCTCTTCACTTACCTGGTCCATCGGCTGTCACCAACGCCTCGCGCTGCATTCCGGCATCTGAAAGACAAAGGCTTACCTACTCTTCGTGCGCTCCGGAGGTCTTCACACTGCATTCCGGCATCTGAAAGACAAAAGCTTACCAACTCTTCGCACGCTCCGGAGGCCTTCGGCGCTGCATCCCGCATCTGAAAGACAAAACAAGGTGCGTTTAAAGACATTGGGGAACTTTAATACTCACGTGCCATTACTCCTTTCCACATCTAACCCAGTGGGTATTCCGGCACCCTGCAGCCGCTCCGAACTTGTACCTGCAAAATAAAAAGACAGTTAGAGCGCATCGTGAAGCAGGCAACAAGCGCTTACTTACGTGCTTCCAGGCGCTTCTATTCATCACACGGGCTCCATCTTCAACTCACTTCAGCCCGTCATCCGCCATCGCCGGAACCCTGCAAAACAACAAACATCATTACTAAAGACTTTAAAGACATTAGAATTACTCGAAACTTACCGTTCGTGCAGTAAACGACGGACAGCAGTCCTCTGAAGTCAAGAGGCCTGCTCCCCTTATCCAGTGAAGAAACTGGTTACAGCACCCTGCCCCGAGGAAGATGGAGAGCACGGCGTTCACTTACCTAAGGTGAGAGCGTTAACCTTTGGGGTTCTACAGGAGAAGAGAAAGGGAAGAAGAGAGAGACATTCAATAACCCAGTTCCTTAATCCCATATTTTCTATCTGCAGACATCTTACCCTTCGAGTCAAACATGCAGTGCACAGAGGTCCAGCCCAAAGAGCCAGCCGTGTGTTACACATCACCTTTGAAGATACGGTATACGCCCAGTCCAGACCTGCGCCTCTACGGGAATCAGGTGAGCGTTACAAGTACAACCCCACGTGGGTGCTCATTCGAGAAACTCTGGGCGATTACCCTATTATTGAAACTACTGTTACCACAAGGCCTTGGGAACGGGACAAGAAAGGGGTCAAAGTGGTCATACAGGCATCTAGCAAAATCCTCAGCACAGTCGAAAGTCTTTGACCGCCAGAAACGTGTAAAGCTAAGGGAAGTGAATCTCGCATCATAAGACAGTGGATAAAATTCGATACAAATTGGCAAGAGTGCACTCGACTGAGGGATGCTGATGGAAAAGGTCGAACTCTAAAGTCCCAAAGAACATTGTATTGACACAACTGAACCCAGGAGAGGGAAGTCCACAGTGAGCTGTTTAAAAAGACATTAAAACTTGTGAATGTGAGGAAAGCCATAGTGAACCAGACAGAGGGAGGATGACGTTCAAGAGAGGTCTGAACCTGGAAGGAGGAGATCCAGGGGTGAAAAGTCATCACCCAACATCCGTTTAAAAAGGAACTTCGATTTGTTATTTTGAATACGTCCGGTCCATAAAGGCAAGAGACTTTTTAGAGAAAAGAGACTTTGACGGTCCTGATAGCTGAGAACGTAACTGTTGTCTCGTGCTGGGAAAGCTCAAGAGTGCGTTGTGCTCAGGAGTCCCACCTTGTCCCGTGCTCAAATCTTGGGGAAGAGAGACTCCTGGTTACCCCATCCTGACTTATCATTTGTGAACACTTCTTTTCTTTTTTGTTAATCCTATCCCACACTCTTTTATATTTAGTAGTAAGGACTGGGAATAGGTTTTAGTATAGGCCTTTTTATTTGACAAGACTCTACTAGGACTGCTTTTTTTTTCATTTGATGGTCGCAACTAGCTTTAGGTTTAGATTAGGCGTTTTTCCAACCTGCATACCCAGTTTAATAAAAACCCTTGAACTATGATCACTTGTGTCTGCCTTTACTGTTGCCACCATGAGTTCCTTACACCCCCCCCCCCTCCCATTTTCCTTTTCGGTCCCCAGCCTCCTCTTCCCTCCCTCCTGCCTCCCTTAGCCCCCTCCCTTTCCAACTCAAGGATTCACTATTATTCAAAAGCCTTGCCTCCTGCGAGGTTAGTCCATAACTCTTGCTCCCATGAGCCCTGTAGTGCGGCCCTGGGATTAGTAACGTCCAACTGTTATCCCTCTACCGCCTCATTACGAGGTCTACTCACGGGTCCCGCAAAGGACGTCTGGTAAAACCAGGCATCCTTAGCGGGACCCGCTAGCAGACCAGTATGCTAACAACGTTGTTAGCATCCTCCCCATTCCCAATGAGCCCTATGGGGGCTCAAATGGGAATGGGGATGTATCGGTTCCATGTTCCAGGAAAGGGAATTACCGGGCCCTCCAAGGTCGGAATGGTCCAGTAATCCCTATTTCTGGAACCCGGACCCGGTACTCGGTATGGGGTTAGCCATGCCGCTAAAAGCGGCATGGCTACCTCCATACTCGTAATGAGGCCCAATGGCTTTTTCTGCCCCTGGCCACTTTATAACATTTTGAATCCATTGTTTTAACTGTGGACCCTAAGGGCACATCCATGTAATCGCCAAACAGCTTTTCGCTAGCACTAATAAAAACTGTGCAATCTTATTCAAACATCTCTTTTTCTGGTAACAGTCCCAGTATAGATACTTTAGGTATACATTCTATTTGCAAGCTCAAGCCTTATTGCACTGATTGGCACTGATGTCTTCTAGGATGTCAAAATACGATCATTTAGTTTAAGGAGCCAACTTGGACCCATAGAGTACCATCATAGAAACTTCACCTCTATACAATTCAATTAACGAAAACAAGGAAAAAGCACACAGCCTATATTTAATTGATTTCATCAATGAAATACAGGCCCTTGCGTTCTCCTTCAAACCCCAAATAGCACAGAGAATCCACCGCCTTAATTCGTTCATTGAAATAATATTTTCTCTGTCTCTTCCCACTTATTGTCATCATCAGTGATTCCGATGGATTAACGATCAAACTATTAGCACTTAGGTAAGAAGCTACATCATCTAGTGAACGCTGTAGTCCTGCTGGTGTGAAATCGAATAAAAGAAGGTCATCAGCATAAGCAAGATGGCGTTCTATTGGGGCCTGTGATAGATGCTGAATTACACACTTTACCAATGATGAAATGTTTAATAAAATATGTAACCATCGGCTTAAGGGGCTAAATGGGCTTATGTGGCAGTACTGGGTGGTCCATTTTAATGTTAGCACAGATTTTGATGATATAGGTCAGTGCACCCATTATTCCTGTGGAAAATGAACAACCATTGACTATCCGAAAGGACTTTTGAAGGATTTTTGAAGTTGCGTGATATAGGGAATTGTATTCCAGATGTATTAGAACTGCCAGTTAGGACCACAAGTGTATGCATCAATGTAAAGGTAACAAAAAAGACAAACATTATTATACCTTGTAATTATATTTTTGATGGTCTACTGGGAACATAAAGAACTATGAAAACTGGTTGTTAAAAGTTTAAAAGTTGTTCACTCTTATTTTGCTTTATTGTAATCCATTACCTTTGGTATAGAAAGTCAAGAAAATAGCATTACATATTTGACGGGAGCTGTGTTTAGTTCAAAAGAAGGGTGAACAGATGTTTGTGTCGTGTTAGAAGTAAAATAATATTTGTGGACAGTTTTGTAGCATTCAGATAAGAAAGAAGGGATTATAGATCCCCTGGCAAATTGGGTGCAGCAGGGCTCTGTATTGAGGGGCTTCAAAGGCTACTGGAAAGTAGAGTGCACTGATGATTTTCTAGTTTCCTTGATGGATCTCTTTGGACGTTTCCCAGGTTGAAGAACACGATGGGGTCGTTTGGTAGCTACGGCTGAAAGTAAATTAGGAGGAATCCATTTTGTTCCCAGTTGTGGAGAAAAGAGGATTGTGTATAGGGATCGCTCACTTTATGAAGGATCCAGTTCTTGAGGCATGGGTGGGGTTTCACTTTAGTGAACCTAGACTTGGTTCTTGCACAATTCCTCATTGATGTTAAACACTGGGCCACCATTCCAGTTTCTTTGAATGGGTGTACATCACTTTTTTAAATGATTTATTTTCAAGTTTATTGTATGTTCTCCAAATCTCCCCCATAGCTCCTGAACCTGCGTGGTCCTGCCAAAAGAATTGAAAATGGGCACAGGACTCCTTTGTGGGCAACCAGCGCCACCTACACTTTCTCTGAACACCTTGTAGAGGCCAGCTGGGCTGGGATGCTCAGGCCCTTTTGACTATGGAGAGTGTGTTGGAGGAAACGAGTGCAGAGGAGTCCTTCTGCAGCTTGTAGTGGCAGCGCTGGCCTTTGTCTCATGCAGGGCATGTTAAGCATTGGAGTGATACAGGCCTCGTCCCTCACATTGGTGATCACTTGCTGGGTGCAAACTACTTGCTGCCAAGGATGGGAAAAAGGGGGCACCTTACAGATACCACTTTGGGAGTGATATGATATGATAGGTTATTTATAACGCTCATAATACCCAGAGGTTTTTAAGCGCGGACCCAGGGATCGAACCTGTGGTGCTCCGTGTCGTCTTGCTTCCAAGGCGAGCACGTTGCTCCTGAGCTATCCTCCCGAGACCTCAGAGGTCTTTTTTGGACAACAGCACGTTTTATTTGGACACCAGCACATTGGATGGATTTGACTCATAGGATGGCACGGGAAGGGGAGGGATTGTTGTGCGTCTTATGGAAATCAGGTAAGATTACATTTTTTCTGGACCAGCTAAATGAATTTGGGGTGATTAAAGCAGAATTTGTAATCAATTTATGGGGAAATCCATGGGTTTGATTTATGTGTTTACAGTTGAATCTCCATTGGAGGGTATTGTTTGGGGCCGACAGAACAAATATTTGTCTCTTTCAACATTTCTGGGAAGTTGGTGGTCCATCCTGACTTCAACCTGTCTCAGTTCACGAATCAAGGGTATTCGTCCCTTCTCTCTGGGGGACGGGGTGTGCCACCCCCTATGATGCTTGGAAGGTGAGCTTGTGCCGCAAGACCCTGCTTCGGTGTCTGGGAAAGTGGGACCTCACTGGGAGTGACTCCCCTTTATAGGATAAGGACACTCATTCCCATGAGGAACTCCCTAACCAGCAACAATATCTGCTGATATGTGATTATATTCTATACCAACTCAAACGCCTTCTTTTCTATCGACTTCAGGTAATGCTGGATGAACTATGAAATCTGAAGCCAAACGGGACACCCATTTTTATTCAGACATATATGTAACTGAAACAAATCAATTGAGAGAGAGAAGAGAAAGCCATACGCAGGGAAAGTCTTCTGACATTGCTACGCCTTGGAGGGTTGGAGCAGTGAGGAATCGCAGAGCCAGTGGTTGTCAGCATAGGAGATCACGCCAGCCGAGAACACCGGAAGTCTGGTGTTGCAGGCAGAGGCGAATCCGCTGGCAGGATGGAGTCCAGGAGACCGTTCATTGTGGTGGCGTGATCACAGTAGATCTGTCGTGGGGCCGGAGCCCGATGAATGATGCCACAACCAACAGGAGTGGAAGAGAGGAAATCTTCTGCCAGAGCAGTGATGCATAGCAGCCCAAGTTGCCCAGATGCTTGGAGCGACTCTGTGACAGAGTCAGGAAGACGGCAGCAGAACCACAGCGAAGCCGCTCAGTCTCGACTCACGACCACAGGAATATCAATCCTGGGAATGAGTACCGGGGTAGAATGAGAGAGGGGGAGGCTACCGAGACTACAGACTAAATATGAAATGAGATATAAGCCTCAATATGAAACACTGAGTAACCACGAGAGCGTGTATTGGGAGGAACCCAGAAAATTGCCAAGTGGCACATTTGGCAAACATTGGAACATTCTAAGAAAAAGACAGTGAAAGTCTATTATGTCCAAAGAGAAAGCCCAGCATTAGACGAGAACAAAAGAGGGGTAAACAAGTGGAAAGACCCCATAAGTGGTGGAACCACTATAGAATGAAACCACATATAAAAGTGAATGTGAAACCCTGAGAAACCACAGGAGTGTCTACTGGGAGCAACTCAGGAAGTTAGCAAGTTGTGGAACATTGGAACATTTTAGAAAAAGACTGTGAAAGCCAATCGAAATTGTTTAATAAAGCTGGTGATAGGTTAGCGCCTGAAAATTACAGATTACTATCTTTACTACATATCACGGGCAAGGTGTTCGCATTTCATGTCTTGGAGCACTTGCATAGTCGGATTGCTGACAACATATTGCATCCCTTTCAGACTGGCTTTCGTCCCGGGTCTAGTAACATTCATAACATAAGAGCACTGCACACAATAATATCATAGGCAAGAACCTCTTCCTATGCCTCGGTGTACATTGCTTTTGTCGACTTTAGGTCGGCATTCTATCAGGTAGACAGATCTATACTGTGGAGGAAAATGCACCAGTGGAGGTGCCTTAGTTGGCTTTTGGAGATAGTTGCTGCTTTGCATACAGACACTTCGGCCCATATCCGGCTTGGCGATCATGGCCAACTGTCAGGTGTGTTGCGGATCAGCAAAGGGGAAAGACAGGGTTGCATGTTGTCCCCCCTGCTTTTTAACATCTACGTAGCCGATCTGCTGAATAGGCTGATGGTGAGAGCAGGATGCCTGCTTAGGATTGGCCATGTACCCATAGGTGGGATGCTATATGCAGGCTACCTGGCAATGCCTGACCATTTGCTAACGGGTCTGAAAGGTATGCTGAACGAGCTGGGGAGGTAAGCTAAGGAGAATCGGCTTACAATAAACCTTAGTAAAACCAAGGTAATGCTAGTTTCACAAAGAAAAATCTATAGAACTAAGCTAGAGACAGCTGTGGGTGTATTCGAGTATACTGACTCCTACAAATACTTGGAACTTGCAATGTCAGCATCCTGAGGTTATGCTACCATAATACAGTCTAAGGTAAGAAGGGCCAGACAGATTACATTCATGGTCAGGAAATTTGTGTCTGATCATGCCGGGTTCTCACTACAAGGAGTGTTATTACTCTACAAGCAATGGCTGTGCCCTACTGTGTTGTATGAATTAGAAGCACTGTGTATGAAAGACCTAAAATGGCTAGACAGAGTGGAATTTTGCTTCTGGAAAGTTGTTCTGGGGTTATCTAGCTCTACCCCGATTGAATGTCTGGCTTGAGCTAGGGTTAACGTCCCTGAAGGCACAACTTCTGATTCACAGAGGCCCCTTGACGCTGAAGGCAAAAACTGACCCAATATGTCCCCTGTTAATGAACCTGGGCGAGAGCTACGACCTCTGTAAGCAGGGTAAAGATTCTTCCCCTCAGTCGAAATTGTTCAGGAACTATGCACGTTGATTAACTGGATACCTGACTTTGGCAGATGCTCTGTTTTTTTAACATTAAAAGGGGCGCTTACACGTCGGGTAGTCAAATGGGATTGGTTGGCACTATAATTTTGACCAACTTGGTTTGTTAAAGAGTCATGCAAATCTGGTAAATGTGGCATATCGGTTTATCAAGCCGGAACGTTATTTGCTGCTATGTCCAGATCCAGCGGCACGTAATTTCCGCTTGAGGCTACAGTAGCTGCCGGTGTTGTCTATGCGAGGTCCACAACTGAAACTGGCACCAGAAGCCAGATATTGTAGAATGTGCAGGGTTGCAACCAACTTAGAGACTCCCAAACATGTTCTCATGGAGTGCCCGCGAACGGGCACACTTTATATGGTTTTGCTGGGCCCGTTTGTTCATGACTACAATACTATAAAATCCTCAGATTTTTGAATATTTCGCGTAAATTCGATGTCAGTCATACTGGCACAATTTCAGGTATGGAGAAGGATTGAGAAGTACCTTAAAATGCATGAGTTAGGGTAGCTACCAAAACAAGTATGCTATCCTACATTGAGTAACAAATTATAGGGTCTTAACCTGGGGTCAGTTTGTTTGAATGTATTTGAGTGGCTGATTCAGTGATTTGCAAGATGACTGTTTGAAGTATGCAAATGTGGCTTTAAAAGTGTGTGTTACTTTTTAATCATGTTTGTAAAGTTTGATTGTAAAAGTTCTTTCAAGAACGACGTACAATAAAGTTATTATTATAGTTATTATTACGTTTAAGTACCAATCCCAGCATGAGAGTGGAATAAGAGAGGGGTAAGCCAAGGGGGTGGCCCCTGGAGTGTGTGTAACCACCATATTGAAAAGAACGGTATCAAGAGAAACCACAGGAGCAAGAGAAAACCAGTCCTAACAGAGGCAGACCTCAGTACAAGGACAGCATAGAAATGAAATTAAGAGGAAGAGTCATAAGACTATATTCAGAAGGAAAATAAGACGGACAGTAAGGTCCTCAAGGAGTCTGGCAAATACCCAGAAACATTGACAGGAAAAGTGCAGTACGAGCTACAGGAGCTCATGAGAAACATTGTGAGAGTTCGGACTGTTATTACTTACTGACTGATTTTAAAAATACGAAGATAGCAAACCTTTCTTGTCCAGAAAGCCCTGGAGGAAAGGCTTCATACCCAGCAGGCCAAAAGGAAACGTGGCAGGTGTTCAGGCATCATAAAGCAAGACACAGAAAACAGATTCAAAGTTTAAAACACAATTATTTATTAACTCAAATGTCAGGATGGTTGAAAGCCTAACTTGCTCTGTGCTAAGGTGGCATTTTCCTACCTGAATGAAACTCTGGAAAGTCTGAGTCAGAAAGTTCAAATGAAAAGTCTATGTCCAAAACCTATCCTTGCCCTGACAAGTCAAGCTAAACAATGTGTAGGGATGTCAACAATAAAAGAAATGGTGATCAACACAAAGGTCTGAGCTTCTCTTAGCTTCCTTTTCAGCTCCCCTTCCCCAAGTTAATTTACCTCTGTCAAGTTCAAAACAGTTCTGCAAATCCTTGGGGCTCAAGTTCAAGGCAACACAGTTTCAAAGAAAAGGGCCTTAAGGCTTCCATCCCCAAGACAGCATTGCAGTTCGTCAAGTCTCAGGGTTCCCTTCCCCAAGACTTCAAATTGCCAATTTATACTTGGTTTCAATGCTCAACACAACTCCAGATCAACTCGACACTCCTTCTGGATTGAATTAACAGTTCACGTAAATTCTCCTTCTTGGTTTAATTTAACAATGTCTTTGGCTTTCACAATTGAGGGCTCCCTGGTTTAGGCGCAGTTGTCAGACCACACGGTCCACCCATCACAGGTCGCGCAACCAGGAACTCTAGGCTCTTCAGCCCACACAGGCTCTTCTGTATTTGCCCCTGTTAACAGATTCACACTCACTTAGCTTTTCCTTGTCGGCTTCTTGGCGTTATATGAAGGTTCACACTCACTTGGCTTCTCCTGGTTAGCCTCTTGGCTTTGCCACAATGTGTCACATCTCCTTTTATATGATATTATATGATGTGGCATTTATAACGCCCCTGTACACAAGTGTTTCTAGGCACAACAAGACTAGAAGGGGGAACAAAGGGAAGACAAAATAACGATCTTACTAAGCCTTGTGTCAGTCAAATCGCGCAAGTATGGGGAGAGTTAAGGGGAGAAGTGCCAGGGGGAGGGGAAGGGGGAAGTGCAGTTAACTCACAAGTGCAGCCAACAGGTGGCTCATAAGTGCAGAGAGAAGGGACTGTAGCGTTGCAGATACAGACCGTTAAGTGCTGGGGAGCCCAGAGGCAGTGCAATGGTAACTGGGCATGTAAGAGCTTGGTCCCAAGTTCAGAGGGTGACCAGTGCCCGGAGCAGTCCGGTGCATCAGCAGGGGAGAGGAAGAGTGAAAGCGGAAGCGAAAAGGAAGGTCTTGAGTTAATTGTGGAACCAGTGGTGGTTCTGCTCGAATTTGAGAGTGGCAGGGAGGCTGTTCTAGAGGGAGGCCCCAGCTGAGGAGGTGGGTCTACCCCAACTCTCTGCTTGGAGAAGCGTCTGACCCTCAGAGAGTTGGAGATGGATGAGCGGAGAGCTTGAGAAGGAAGATGTTTTGGAAGGGAAAGATGGAGGTAAAGCGGTCCCAGACCCCAGAAAGCCTTGTGGATGATGCAGAGGGTCTTGAAGTTGATCCTTGCAGCTACGGGAGCTAGTGAAGAGATTTCAGAGCTGGAGAGATACGATCCCTGGGCTTGAGGCCAAGGACAAGTCTCACAGTCATGTTCTGGATAAGTTGTTATTGTCGAAGAGTAGAGGCAGGAAGATTTAGAAAGAGGCTGTTGCAATAGTCCAGCCTAGAGAGGACCAGATCTCTGGAGACAGTGAGCTTGTGGGGCAAAGTGAGAAAAGGAAGAATACCTCCGAGGAGGTGCAGCTGATAGTTTGACTTCTTAGAGAAGTCAGAGATGTGAGGAGGGAAGGAGACGGTGGAGTCGAAGATTACACCAAGGTTCTTAGCCTTACAGGAAGGAGCACGAAGAGGGCCCAGAGTGGGCAGCCAGAGAGGAGAGAGACAGAGGAAAGGAGGGAGCGGGTGTCCCAATGAGGAGCATCTCAGTCTTACTGGCATTAAGGCAGAGATCATTGGCGGCACACCATTCCTGAACTGCGGCCAGACAGTCTGGTATGAGAAAAGAAGCAGAGGTGGCTGAAGGGAGTCTGAAAGAGAGCAGAGTGTCATCTGCATAAAACATTGAAAATTGGAGCAGAACGTAGCGATGGGGTGGGCAAGGGGGGCCAGGTAGTGGTCGAAGAGCCAGGGAGAGAGGACAGACCCCTGGAGAATACCACAAGTAGAGAGAGAGAGATAGAAGAGAGGAAAGGCCCCAGTTGGACCCAAGAGGGTCGGTCAGTGAGAAAGGAGGTCAACCAGGCTAGCGCCTGAATAGTAATACCAAGGTTGTCGCGGAGGCGATTGAGCAGGATGGCCTTTGTTTCGGTTGCATACAGCCTCCTCGCAGCACCCCAGTCTCGAGTGACATTCTCCATGCATCGGTCTCCGGTGGTCCTTTTGGGTAGCTGCAATGGCCAACCTCTGCTACGCCTGCTGGCTTGCCTTTGACTGCGAGCCCCACTCGTACCTCTGGTGCTTCTCTGTGTTTTACCGGCAGCTCCGTTTGGTTGTCTATAATTGGTGAATATGAAATGTGCGAGGGAGAAAAAAACGAGTCATTAAAACTAAAATGACTTTAATTTTTTTTTTTCCACAGACATTTATGACAAACTGCACCACCCGGCCTCCACCCCCTTACTTACTTTCTGGCAGCACACTTCGCTGTGTGCCGACGACTGCTTGTCCCTCTGCGATGCCAGTCCCTTCACTTACGTGCATGGAACCGGCGCACAGGGTCCTTTTTTTAAATTTTATTTTTTAACTTTCTTGTTTAGGTGGCTTGGTCACCCCCGCAACCCCTGTTGCGATAATAGTTAACAAGGGGGCGGGGGACACCCCCTCAACCCATATTACCCTTGTTCACTATAATTGAACCTAATGGGATCTTTATCCGAAATGTTCAACTGTTTGTAATTTTTGTTCAGCCGAAATTCAAATAAATATCCCATTCTGTAGTTTATTTCGGCCATGTGTACGGATTACACTCCGCTTCTCTTCCGCGGACGCTGGCAGCAACTTTGTTGCTTTTCCTTTGCCCCGAGCTCCAACTGCGGCATTCCGGCCATAGAGACTCCCACACCTGTGGAATGTTAACAGCCCGACTTGCCCTGGGCTCCACAGATCTTCGGGATCGTCTGCTGGTGTCCTGACTAACCTTCAGGACCCACTATGGCTGCCTCCTTTCAAACAGTATCCCCTGTTGGTCTCTCCCACACAGGTCTCCCTGGTTGTCCCTCTGCTGCTCTTTTCCTCTTCTTGTACACCTGCAACCAATTGACAGGTTGCAGGTGTGAGGATCCAATTGGACTTGCCTGACTGTAATTAAAGGGACATGCCTGACCTTCACAGTACTATGTGGGCATCTCCTCGCACCAGTACTGTCATGGGTTGAATGTGGCAAAATTAGGGATGTTACATAAAGGCTAGGGGAGGATTAGGTTGGTTCTCAATAGGGAAAGGGGGATACGCTGTCTCTCCTGTTTCCCCCTTAAACCTTCTCTTCCTCACCCTCTTCCTGGTGTACCTATACTGGTAAGATCTCCTGGTGTTTTCTTGGTCAGTGCCTCAGTTCCCCATAACTGTGCTGGGATTGAGGGTTCTTACTGAAATGAGGGGTATTGCATTTCACCTAAGGATGTCTCATCCCCAAGGACCCTCCACCCACGTGATCCTCCCTCGCTTCTCCACCCCCAGGGTCAGGATCCAAAAGCAATAGCCTTTCCCTGGACAACTGAGAAGAGGACCTAAGGGAGGTAGATGTCAGGATGCCCTCGGGTTTCTCACACAGGGAAAATATAAACTGACCATCTTTAGTTATTACTTATAGTGATAGGGCAAGTTGGAAGTAAGGTTTTGGACTGCAGTCATGTTCATTTTGGACTCTTACTGACTGACGAGCACCCTTGTTTACCTTTGTTAGTAGGGACTAAGTAGGGACTATTCCCGATAGCAGTAGGGCAAGATAGGCATTTTCTCTTATAATTTGGTCGCTGCCAAGGGTTTGTTAGTAACAGATGGTTTGGTCCTATTTTCCATGTGGGGACTGGGTAGACTGTCTGTCGGAACTGAAGGAGCTTCTGAAAGATTTATTTTGAGATTATTAGCTTCTTCTGACACTACCGGCTTTGAACAGTTTTTCTTGTAAAAGATGGGAGCTAACCGGAGCTTTTTTTCCACGGTTTTGATTTCAACTCGCAGCTCCTTTGTTTGGCAACCAGTGCTGATTTTTAGTTTAGGGTCTGTTTGCTGAGCAGTGGTTGCTTTCACTTCTATACAATCTAGGAGGTCATCTTCTCTATGTTTTTACCAGTCTGCTTAGGAAATGACTCCTCTGTATTTGTTATATTTTTCGTTTCTTTCCATGCATCCGATTCCGTGATTTTATTCAGAGCATTGAAGACTTTTTTTGATTGTTTTTTTCTGCTTCTTTGGTTTCATTTTAGTGTCGTGTTTGGCTGTGACATCTGCTTCTTCATCTACTCTCTTTTGGGTTTGTCGGCTTAATTTTATCTTATCGTTTGAATAGAAGCTTCATAAGTCTCTACCATGTGTTCAAATCCTCTTCCTGGTTCACCACGTCTCTAAAAATGCTTTTCACTGGTGGTAACTAATGAATGTAGGGTATCCTCAGTCAATGCCGAAATGTAAGTGGACAGTCATTTTATGCGACTATGGGTTTCTTTGGCAGATTTATTACACATCTTTATGTGAATTAGGAAGACAATACAGGCTAGGTAGGTGGGGTCTGACTACTTCAATGTGGAACAGAGGGGTGGATGTGTGCCAAACCTGGATAAGATTATTCATGAGGCTATACATGTGAGCGAATGTGGGACTAGAAGGTGAATTGTTTATAGCAGGGGAACTTTGAAGGTTTCAAAACAGTGGAGAATGTGGACAATTGCTCTGTTTGACAAAGGGTTATATAAAGTCCCAAATGACAGATGTTTACTCTCTATTTTGCTCCTAACAAATGCCCTATTGTGAAGTGCTGCTGTTCGGTTTGAGTGTGTGGGAGGGTGGTTTAATGGCTGCTGAAGGAACAACAGACGACTCGGGGCTCATTAAATGAGGTTCACAGATTTTATGTTTAAAACAGAAATGGGTGCAGGGCTTAGGATGGACTGGAACATGTATGTGGGGTGCTTAAATCAAAAGCAGCACTTCTGGCTTACACGAGGACCATATTCAGTTAGTCAATTCTCCATTTTCCTGTGGTTGCACATCCTGGCAGTCAGACAAGTCACTCGCAGTGAGTGAGGTTTGAAATGACCCCTGCATGATGAGTTCTCTCTAATGGGTTGTCTGCTTGTTTCAGGTCTTGCCACCCTTGGTGCTTCTCTAGCTCCACGAGCAGAGTGCCTGTATTTTCGACAGTCAGTGAAGGGAGGTAGCTCACAGTCTGCCTTGACATGAAACCATTGATGAATATTTCTTGATTGCGGACTGCGGATCACGCTAGTGTTGAATCTTCTCCGGGTCATGCTATTATAACTTGTTTCCCTTGTGCACAAGGCCTGTGGAAGCAAGAACCTTTTTATTATTTATTTATATTGGGCTTTTCAGTAGAACTATCTTTGTACATACGTAAACAAAAGAAGAGCAAGTGCATTCATTGTGTGTTAACTTTAAGGTTACAGAGCAGGAAAAGACATTGTAAGCAGCAATGAAAAATTCCAAACATATGGAGGCATTTTTGAATCACAGGCTGCACTGAAGTCGTGTGACACAAAGCATGCTGCATTATCATGTTGCATATAGTGCATCTTTAGAACACCTTATAACTTTAGACGAGTAACACACAAGCTGTGTGTCCCAATCCGATGCCAACACTTATAAACCGAGAAGGGTCCCGGGCTAACATATAGTAATACACTGAGGGTAAATCAGAATCCTGAGAATGGTGTGTTGCATACAGATTCCGATGGGAGGACACCTGTAATGTTTCCTAGAATTTCCTTATGAATGGCTCATTCCAATGACAGTGATTCTTCCATTGCCAAACATGTTAAGAATTTGTTTCTCCATTTGAATACGCTCGGTGGGGACGATTGGAACCAGCATGCAGCAAATGACCTTTTTGTATAATATAAAATCAAGGGAAATCACTTTCAATTCTTTGTTTCTTACTGGATGGTAAAAGACCTAGCAAGCAGATCTGGGGAGTACATAAGTTCTTCATACCAGTGCATTCAGACAGCAGATCTGTTACGTTAGACCAGAGCCACACCTAGCACAACTCTGAATGATCTGGTCTAAATGTATGTACCCGAGTTTTGAGAGGTAGATCCTATGCAATATCTTAAATTGCATGCGTTGGAAACAGGCATTCGTAGAAACCTGGCATACATATTTGCACACCCTTTGCCACTCTTTATCCTGTATCCCTCTCCCGAGCCTGTTACAAATCCAGTCTTTGATAGTTAATGACAGCATTGCCTTATGCAGGAAAGTCACTTTGCCACACCCCCCTAGTGAAATTCGTCTATAATAGTATCAAGTCTGGGGTTTCGGCAGCGAAATTCGGCCAACATTTCAGTGCCACTGAATGTATCTTACCATATACTTAAAACTGCCCCCTTTGTAGCCCATGATCCTGCTGTAGATCTTCAAAGGACTTAAGAATGCCCTCTGAAAGTAGGCTGCACCAGCTGTCACACCCACAGTGTTTGACATCTCACCGCAATAGCATAGTGAAAGCTTGCAATGTGTACAGCCATTTCCTGTCTGGGACATATCCTGTGCCTAGCTGCATCCACCTATGAATGCTGTTCCAGGTACAGGGTTTTAATAAAGGATGGAATTCGATTTTTGCGTTTATATGCAGTTTCGACTAAACATTCTAGCAGCAAATCTGCGGTATAAGCATTCACTATCTGTCTGAGAAGGAGATCATTATCGCCACCTGTCCATTCGGCTGCAAATTGTATTTGCGCTGCCGTGTAATACAGCTCAAAACTTGGGACATCTGTGAGAAACTCATGGTGGCAACAAGTAAGACCAACACAGGTGATCACAGTTCAAGGATGTTTATTTGAGCAATGAATGATGTATGAAGGTTGGAAAAACTCCTAATCTAGCCCTAACTCTAAGATGGGAGCAAGCATCGACCATCAATTAAAAATAAGGCAGTGCTAGTGGCATCGTGTCAAATAAAAAGGGCCTATACTTTAAAAAAAAACCTATTGCCAGACCTTACAACTAATACAAAAAGGGTGTGGGGTAGATAAAAAAAAAATTGTTCTCAAATATGTCAGGATGCAGTGGTGTGGATCTCCCTTCCCCACGTTTTGAGCATGGGGTAAGGTGAGACCTTCGAGCACAGCACACACTCGAGCTCTCCCAGCACAAGCCGATAGTTCTGTCCCATTTATCAGGTTCTTCGATGGCTTAAAAAGCCTCTTTCCAATAAAAAGTCTCTTGCCCTCCAGGGTCTGATACTTCCAACAAACAAACACAAAAGTTCTGTTTCACGAAGGCTTTTGGGTGATGGCTTCACCCCTGGGGGCCGCTCATCTGGGCGCTGACCCCTCGAAAGTCACTTTCAACAAATCAAATTAACAGTTCCTTTCCCTTTCAACTTTATGGGGCTTTTGCTTTACTTACTGTGTAACCTCTGACCTATCTTGGCAGCTCTCCTACGGCCTTCTGGTATCTATAGTTTCACGGGAGGTGGAAAGCCACGAGAGTTTCTCGCTAGACACCCACGTGGTGTTAGACTCTTGTGTGCTGGCTTTCCCTTTTTCCTTCTACAGTTAATTTGCAAGCATCAATTGTTAATCCACAGAGTTTGGTTTCTTTTGCATTATTGAGTACCTTTTGCACTGCATGTCCCACAATGCACTTCTTCACTGGGTTCTTTTGGTGCTCCTCGGTCACTCCCCTTCCTGGATAACCTCCCGCCTAGGTGCTCTTCTGTGGTGGGGTCCTTGTGTCCCTTTGGGATCAATCGCTGGTTTGGAGGTCTCCCCAATGCAGGTTTCAGTCTCTTACCTCTGTGTTCCCCGCTTCGCTCTCCTGATTCTGCAAGCTCCCCGAGTGTCACGTGTCTTATTGCTCCAGACACACTGGGTAGAGTCGAACTGAGCAGCGGCCACTTTTTGGAATGCAGGATTGGGGTCAGGGTCTTCGCCCCCTGCCCCTCAAACCCCTTTGGGGTTGGTTTGGACCCGATGGACTGAATCCTGCCCTAGGCTTGACCAACAGAATGCAGGCTGCATGGCTCTGGCTTCATGGATGCTCGTCTCCCTCGCTACGCTATAGTACTTAATACTTGGTGTGCCAGCGTTTCTGCGCACCCCTTTCCTGATGCGACCAGCTCCTGCTTCCTTCTGTTCCTAGGTCTCCGGTATGGGCAGTAAACCCCACTTGCTCCCGCATAGTGCCAGGGATTTAGGTAGGGATCCCCTGCCGGTCTCTGCCTTGCAGCCTCCCTCCTGGCTTCCTTCTCTCTGGAGTCTTCTTTTATACAGCTGGGAGTTCTTAGGTGGCTGCAGGTGTTTGGTCTGAGTTGGGTCTGCCTGACTTTGCCTAGCCTCATTAATGGGACAGTCTGTTGTTAATGGATGGTAGTCTGGCTTTCCCCTGGCAATCTTCATTCCTATAGGCAACCTCTTCCCCTTGTTTGTCATTTTCGAAATTCCAGAGGGGAGTTGAGAGAAAAAGAATAACCTTTTAAAATGATATATATGAGTTTCAGAAAGAAAATTAAGATAGGGAAAAATGTATTTTGGGTAACTCAATGGGAAAAGGGGATAATGGGATCGTAGGTTTTGCTAAGGGTTATGGAGAAAGGGTGTTCAGACATGTCTGAAAAGGAGAGATGTCTTGAAAAATAAGAACTCTGGATTTTATAGTTCTTTCTAGCAGATAGAAGTGAAGGTGTTACATTTTTTTCAAGTTGTGAAGCAGGGTGGACTGAGTTGCTGTAAGAGGTTTAGGAATGTTGTAATTTCCCGGGCTGTTTAACCCTTCCCCTTTTTAAGGTAACAAACTGGTACCTGATGGGACTTGTATGACAACATCCCATGAGCACAGAGGGAAGGTAGGAGGAATTGGGGCAAGGTAGGGGGGGGATACCGTATTCTGTCTTCAGGCGCTCTCTCCCCAGCCCCCAAGGACCCCATGCTCAGGTGATCCTCCCTCCCTTGTCCGTCCCCAGGGTCGGAATCAAAGAGCGATGGTCTTTCCCTGGCCACCTGAACAAAGGATCCCAAGGGACTATCCGTGAGAACGCCCTCGGGTTTCTCACACGCCTAAGCAGCCTATTTCCAATGGTAGTTTTAAAGTTTCATCATCACTCTGGGAGTCTTCTGCCCACCCCCCAATGTCAATCGTGACCGTAAACAGTCCAGTAGCTTAGTGACTTTGTGGGAATAGCCTGATAATTGAAGCCGAGGGAGGAAGGCCATTTTGGTAAAGGCTATTTTTCCCAATGAGACCGGGATCTTATTCCAAAACTCATTCTGGGATCTTCATCTATCAATCTTTTTGTTTATTGAATTTCAGGTTGTCTGAAGGTAGAATGAAACACTTAAATACCCAAGTACTTGAAATAATGGGTGACCATGAAATGAGAGATGATAGTCTTGGCCTAGGTTGTTCCCTGCGAATCGGGAACAGCAGACATTTAGTCCAATTGATACGGATCCCGGACAGACCTCCAAAACGTTCCACTCCCTCCAGCACTCTTTGCAATGTGTACTGAGTGTCTGATAAAAAATAATAAAATATTGTCTGCGTAAAGCAATATGGCGTGAGGGACACTTGCTAGTAAATGCCCTTCATTCCTAAATTTATTTCTTGTCCAGGATGCCAGAGGCTCCATCCTTATACAAAAAAGTACTCTTCTATCTCGCGCTGGCGCCCCACAGAGAGTATCTCCTACCAGTTAGATTCGAGCCAACAGCTAGTGTCAAGCATCCCGAAAACGTGATCAATTGGGGCCTCCATGGCTGAAAAAAGATAAGAGGGGACCCCTTGGGTTTTCAGGCTTCTATTCAATTCAAGATAACATTTCTGTACCCTGAGCGCTTTGATACTAGTGTGACTTTAGTAGAAACGGGATGCCTCAACTCCAAAGAAATTATAGATCTGAGTTAACCTGCGTATTCTGTGATAAATTTATCACATAATTCAATTAACCTTGATAATAACGGCTCGCTTCTGAATCACTGCCTTAACCTACGGCGGAATTCCTTGGGCCCAGTAAATAGCAAGTATAACAACGTGATTGGCTCGACCCTCTCGGCCACCCCAGACTCAAAAATCTGCTCTCTTCAACTGATTTTTCATCTACTGATAGTGACACAGATGTTGAGATCTCCCAATATTCCTCGGTCCATCATGGGAAATCTACCCATGTCAAGAAATGTTCCATAGAGAAAATTAATAACTTGAAATCAAAAATAGACGCGCTGCTTCAATTATGTTCAAATATAGGGGAGGATGAAAGGGGATTTAAAGTCTGTCATAGCGAAAGTGGCAGATGTGATTTTGACAAGTAGTACTATATGCAATGATAGCCAAAACCGCCTGCAGGGGAGGAAAACAAAAAAATGTAAAAGCCAAAGATGGCTCAATCTACAAAAGAAGATCAGACTGCTGTACATACATCTGAAAATGTGCATGCTGGCTCTGAGGCACTGGCTATTCATCACCCCCGGGAACACACTCTTTGGTAGAAAGTCACACCCCCCCTCCTCCATCAGAACACAAAGATGCACAAACAGGCATTGTTAGAGTGACAGCTGAGTCTGAGGAGCAAGCCTTGATGGCATTAAGCATAGAACAGTCTATGTTGAACACCCCGCCATCACCGAAATCTATGAGACGTATGTTAACCAAAAAGAAAACATACAAAAACAGTCTGACAACTAAGAAACAGAAGACGCAGCAGGAAAATGGCCTGCCGCCCCAAAATCCTAAATGTGCTAGGGCCTGTCCTGAACCTACTATGACAGGGCCTTATATGGTTGGGAATGACATTGTAAATGGGGAAGTAAGAAGGGTCCTGTTGCAGGGTGCATTGGACAATTTGGTGATTCCAAGGAATAGTCTTCCGTTAGTTGTATCTGCAGCTACCTCTCCAGGAAGACCTTTAGTAACTACATCCCATTTGTCATCTACTTTAAATGTGCAACACAAGAAACAAATGAAGCCTCGAAAGACAGCCACTGATGCGCTTAGCTCTTCTCCTTCAGTGGAGTAGGGAAGCGTAGCATATATAGCACAGTAGAAACCGTAAATAGAGCTGAAGCTTGTTTGATGCCCTTAATTATTTTTATTTTATTTATTTTTTGTATTTATACAGAGCACAAAACCCAGGTGCATCTAGGCGCTTTAGCTTAAGAATTTGGTTACAGATAAGTGCTTGAGATGACAATTTGCATAGGTTACAGTCTGACATACATCCAAGGTGCATACAATCTAGGAAAAGATATCCTTAGTGAACTACATCTAAATTGCACACACAGGACATGATGGGTGGTGGCATCTACTGTCTAGGAGGAGAACTAGCCTCTTGTTGCAGGGAGCTACATCTAAAAAGCATACATGAGAAATGATAAGTGGTGGTATCTGTATAATAGGAAAGCTCGCCTCTTGTTACGGGGAGTTGCATCTATAACGCATACATTAGACATAAGTAGTGGAAAGTACAAAATAGGAAAGCTTGCGTCTTTTTGCGAGAGCATTTCATACATTAGACATGATAAGTGGTGGTACATGCAAAATAGGAAAGCTCGCCTCTTGTTGCAGGGAGCTACATCTCATACATTTGACATGATAAGTTGTGGTATATGCAAATAGGAAAGCTTGCCTGATAGGTGATAGGTGGTAGGGGCGGACACAGTTTCGTGGAAAGCTTGATTTTTGTAGGGGAGAGCTACAAAGTTACAGACACTATTGCAGGACCTGAATTGGACAAGGATAGGTGCCATGTGCGTATGAACTGGAATACGGCATTGTGCTTAGGACACAGGGCCATAACCAGCAGATAGGCAGAGGAGGGTACGGTATGAGCAAGATGGGAGGGTCATAATGGAATCGTAGAGATGGGCTAAATAAGTCGAGCTGGGTAGAGGGGAACGCAGGAGCGGGACTTCTAGAGAAAACAGCTGCAGAATAGTAGGTGTAGGGAAGGCAGTTATGACTAATGGTGAAGAACTCGTAGGTACTCTGCTGAGGCCGTCAAGCTTACAGAGGCATAAAAACATGTGCAGAATCACAGATACCAGTAACGACATTGATGATGAAAGCACAATGAATAGAGGAACAGTACACTTGGAATATTAGAGACATTATGAAACGATAAGGCTGAGGAGTTGAAAACAGTGAACAACTGGAGAGTGCGGCAGTCCAGGATGTATTGTGGGTCAGCACAAAAGCGCAAGGAAGGAACAGGCATGATTGCAAGATAAGTGTGTGGCACGGTACCTCTTACCTGGAAAAGCGCAGGGACGAATAGGATGGGAGAGTAGACGACTAGATGAGTTTTTTTTAAGAGTAGATGACTCTTAAAAAAAACGTTGTCAAAACATTCCTCCCTCCTCTGATTCTCTCTGGTATGCGGTCATAAGACATATAAAGCTGGTTGAAGTCTTCCCTACTACTAGGAGTCCATTCCTCAATAGAGGTTGGTTATTGGAACTATTACATGTGATCCAAGATCTCTGCACGGTTACTCCTAAAGATATCGCCTCGCGAGAACTGCCTCGATTGACCAGTAGTTCGAACTGGGTCATAGCATCTTTCATCTCCCCTATTGTGGTAGAGCGAATTTGCAAGCATACACAAGCTTTAGAGGCCTTGGGCTTTGAGCTAACTGTTTTTCGCCCTGTTGTGCAGACAAATCAGTCTTGGGGCAAAACGGCTCAGCGTGCGCCTGTTGGTCAATGCAAAGAAAGTGATCCCGAGTGTTACAGGGCAAATACGCCTAGGATTGAGGGCAGCTGATCACAAGTGTATGGTCCTCGTTGAATTCCTTCCTTGCAGGCCATAACAACATTTAATGTGGTTTCTTGGAACACAAGGGGGTTTAACTAATTTCTCTGTCACCATAATGGATTTTCTCAAATAACTGGTGCACACGTGTTTACATTGCAGGAAACGTGGCTGACCTCTCCTTTCGACTTAGATGGCTACAGCATGGTACGTGGACAAACAGAACTTATAACGGCTGTATAGACTTTATTTTCATTCATTCTGTCATCCTAAGGTTCTCTCCTGAACTTGTTCTAAGCCCCATAGTAGTGAGCGATCATGCTGCTCTTACTATAAAATGTAAAGAAATTAAACATCAGGAAAGGAAAGGTTTGAGCGAAACCCCTATGGTAAATCTACAGGGAAATAGATTCCAATGGCCACTGTATAACATAAATCAGTTCAATACAAATTTTGGAACTAGCATTGGGACAAACAAAAATTGAATGAGGCACAATTATTGGGATTTGAAAAATTTGCTAGATATAGTGTATGTGTTACAAAACCGGTTTGCAGGAGAAACCAACTAGGTAGGAAAGGGCCTCTCTATGATTGGAGCATAGCCAAGAGGAAGAAATAGTTAATGATATCCTTCATACAATAAATCAGAATTGATGTGCCTCTATGGAAGAAAGGCAAAAACATAAAACATTTGCCAGATCGCTATATAATTGCTGGTTACGTGCACACATATTTAACAGAAATTCACGTAACTAGCCCCTGGACAGGATACTTAGAACAAGTGATAATCAGAAATTCTGGTTCCTACTTGAACTTTCAGATCAGTCAAATCTGACTTGCAGATCTGTGGGATTACTAAGACTACTTGGGCCACACGTATTGCCAAGACACATTGGGTAAAAGCAATTTTCCATACTTATTCTACGTGCATCTCAATGACTGAATCACTGGTGTGGCACTATGTTAAAGAGGCCGATATTATCTCAATTATAATGAAGTCCAAATCTTCAAGGGCAATTGGACCTGGTGGGCTTTGTAACGTGATATTCAAGAATGATTCCCAGCACTGGGCTAAGTTGCTAAATTGCTGAGGACTCTGTTCTTGCATGTCTGTGAGCCTGGCACTCTTTCCCCCTGCTTGGCTGGAGTCAGCATCGATCCCGGTCTATAAGAAGGGGCCCCGATCGGAACCAAACAACTATAGACTACTGGCCATACTGGACAGCAGTTCGAAGGTATTCTCACGTCTACTGCAGGAGCTGCTTGCAACGTGGGCTGAGACAAACTCCATCTTAAATGTTACACAGACTGACTTCAGAAAGGGCAACAGCATGATCCACTCTATCAGGCTGCTCCTAACTCTTATTTCTGATATCTTACAAAATCTGCAATCCAATCTTTATATGTGTTTTGTGGACTACAGTTCAGCCTTTGACTCTGTTGCTAGAGAAATACTATGGAACATGCTAAGCGCCTGGGGCTTGGATCCTTCTCTCTTATACTTTATTAAGTTGTTGCACAGCAACACTACGGCAAGGGTGAGGTTATCCCAAGTAGGAGTACTCACAGAAGCTTTTTGTACTAATGTAGGCTTTAAGCAGGCGTGCATACTCGCACTACTGCTTTAGAACCTTTATGTGGCAGATTTCATACTTGCATTAAAAGCCGCTCATAGCTACCCTCCTCGTTATGGTGACTACAAGATCCACTGTATCACCTATGCAGATGATACCGTAATATTTGATTGCACACCAATGGGCCTTCAACGCTGACTTAACACCCTGAAAGGATATGCAGATCTTAACGGCCTCCGTGTAAATATTGGAAAGACTAAGATCATGTCTATTGGTAAAGGGGCTCATCGGGGGAGGAGTTTTGTCTGGCACCTGGGTGGCTCAAAGCTGGAAGAAGTTGAGGTCTACAGATATCTAGGCATGCATGTATCTTCTAGATGGAATAGCTCATGCCATGCTAGTGCGATCAATTCCACGGCCTGGACAAAATGGTTGACATTAAAACATGTAATTGACAGGCAAGGAGGAAGGTCCATCAAGACCAAACTTGCAGCATACAGAACCTTGATAGTACCAGTGATTCTCTATGGACTTGAAAACGCTACCACTGGGCTTGGTTTGCTGGCTTTTAAAAAACTTGAAGGGAAACTATTAAGATCTCTCTTGGGCCTACCCGGATGCAGTTCCAGTAGAAAAGATCCGTCTAGAACTTGGTTTGCCCTCTTTAAACACATTATGGAGGTTGGCAGTATGCAAACTTTGGACATCTATCCATTTTAGTGACCCAGAGAAAGGAAGACTCCTAGATTTAACCATGCGTCATGCGCAAAGTCACTTGCAGTACCTTGTTCCAGGATATGCAGAATTTGTTCTTTAACCATTGTGTGAATATTGAGGTAGTTTATGTGTCTGATTTTGAGAGGAAATCGAAAGATTGATTGCCTACAATCCATTGAACATCGGGCTAAAAAGCATAAATATGCCGTACATTCTACCCAGGGACAGAACATCAATACCCCATGTAATTACTGGACCGTAACATACAACCCTCGTCTGATACGTCTTATTCTATTCTTGCGCCTGGAAAGTTGTTCCGTTTTTTTTTTTTTTTTTTAACTTTGTTTATTTTCAATCAAGGCAGAATGATAATTACAAACAGTATCGGCAGTGATTCTTTAGGTATATAGATCCCCAGTCTCTTATCCCCCCCCCCCTGGGTTTCCTCCCTCTCCTCGTTCTTCGGCCTCTTTGCTCCTCAGTCTCTGGAGGTGGTATCTTCCCTCCTAGGTTGTCCGCTTCTTGCCTCAGCGTCTATGGTTCTGCCTCGGGGGTCCCTTGGTTTTCCAGGATCCAGCGGGCTCGGGTCGGCTTGTAAGTTAGGGCGGGGAAGCGCTGGTCGTATTCTAGCACTGGGGCCCAAATATTCCGGAACCTGTGGAGTATACCCGCTTGTGCCGCCGTCACTTTCTCCGCGATCAGAATGTCCCATAGTTTGGTCCACCATTGGGCTACGTGAGGGCCTTCCGGGGATTTCCAAGTTCGTGCCACCACTGTTTTCCCTGCCAGGAGGCAGTGGGTTAGTAGTTTCGCTCTGGGCCCGGAGCGCGGGTAGATCGTGGGGATCGGAGCTCCTAGCAGGACTGCTTCTGGTTCTAGGGGGATTGTCGTTCCGGTGATCTGCGAGATGGTCTCCAGGCATGTCCTCCAGAACCGTTGGATCTTTGGGCAGGTCCACCACATGTGGAAGAAGGAGCCTGGGTGGCCGCATCCTCTCCAGCAGGAGTGGTCCAATTGCGGATTCATGTGGTGAAGTCGGAGGGGCGGGTAATACCACCGGAGTGTGACCTTATATGCACATTCCCTGTTGGTGATGCAGGTCGATGAGGTGTGAGTTCTGGTCCATATGTCCACCCAGGTTTGGTCCTCGATTGGGTGTCCCAGGTCCGCCTCCCATTGAGCCATGCATCGAGTTTTTGTGGTCAGGAAGTCGGCTAAAAAGCGTCTATATAGGGTGGATACTCTACCGCGGGTGGGGAGGTCTCTCAGTGTGAGTTCCAGCGCGGTCGGGGGGCGTGTCGCTGCTTGGAGGGTCTGGGGGTGCGAGCACCAGTGGCGTATCTGGATGTAGGTAAATCTGTCTCTTTCCTGGAGTTGGAATTTCTCCTTGCATTGGTCGAATGTGAGTGGTCTCCCTCCTATGTATAGCTGGTCCACTGTCTCTAGTCCCCCGTTTATCCAATTCTGAAAGTTGCGGGGATTCGCTCCCGGTGAGAAAGTTGGGTTGTGGAAGATTGGGGATTGTGGGCTCAGCCCCCTTGGCACTCCCTTCCGTTTTAGTGCCCAGTCCCAGGAGCTGAGGGTGTGTTTAGTTGATAGGAGGAGGTCTCCCCAATGCGACCTGAGGGGGGGTGGGGATGTGTGGCAAGAATCGTAGGGGCAGGGGTGTTCGTGATTGTTCCAGCTCAACCCATCTAGGGCGATTTGTTATGTTTTGCCATGCCTGCACCTGTGCTAGTTGTGCCGCTACTCTGTAGGCTTGCAAATCCGGGACCCCGAGCCCTCCTAATTTGGAACCCCCCAGCATCGTCCTGAGAGGGATTCTCGCTCTCTTACCTTTCCAGATAAAGTTCAGCATTGTCTTTTGGAGACCTCGGAGCGTTGGTGTGGGAATCGCTACTGGTAGGGAGGCGCAGGAGTACAGGAATCTGGGGAGGAGGTTCATCTTGCATGCCGTGATGCGCCCTAGCAGTGAGATCTCTTGGGTCTCCCATCGTTTCAAGTCGCCTTCCAATTCTGTGAAGAGTCGAGGAAAGTTGACCGTATATGTGTCTCTCGGGTCTGCCGGGATATGGACCCCCAGATAGGGGATGGCCTTTTTTCCCCATGTTATTGGGCATATCTTGGACAGTGCCTCCTGCTCCGCTAGATTGAGGCCGATGCCCAAAGCCGATGACTTATCGAAGTTTATTGAAAAGCCAGAGACTTCCCCATAGGTGGCGATTTCCCGGGTCGCGTGTTTTAGGGATGAGTGGGCCTCTGAGATCGTGAGCAGAACGTCGTCCGCGTATAGGGCGATTTTGTGTTGCGTGGGGCCACACTGTATGCCCTTGATTTGGTTGTTTCGTCTGATTCTTTGGGCGAATGGCTCCATGGTGAGTGCAAAAAGCAGGGGCGACAGCGGGCAGCCTTGTCGGGTTCCGCATGACAGGGGGATTGGGTCCGAATTGTGGCCGTTGATTCTTAGGCTGGTTTTTGGGTTGTTGTAGTTGGCTAGAGCCATCATTTGGAAGTTTGGTCCAAAGCCGAAGGCTTTAAGGGTGTGCTTCATGAATGTCCAATCCACCCTGTCAAATGCCTTAGCTGCGTCCAGCGCCACCAACACTAGTTTTTGAGAGTTCCGGGAGGCGAGGTCTATTAGGTTCAGTGTTCTTCGTATGTTGTCTCCTGCTGTCCGATGCAGAATGAAACCAGCCTGATCGGGATGAATGATTTTCGGTAGGATACGATTCAGGCGGGTTGCCAGGATTTTTGAGTATATGTTTGCGTCGATGTTTAAGAGGGCAATCGGCCTGTAGGAGGTCAGGTTTCTCGGATCTTTTCCCGGCTTAGGCAGGAGGATAGTGGTCGATTCCTGCATCGACGGGGTCACCGATCCAGTTTCTCTGAAGGAGTTGAATAGGGCAACCAGGTGCGGGGTCAGTTGGGCTCTAAACAGTTTGTAAAACCTAGTTGAGAAGCCGTCTGGCCCAGGGGCCCGTGATTTCAGTGATTTGATGGCTTGTTCCACCTCCTCCCCCGTTATGGGCTCCTCCAGTTGGTCTTTCATTGTATCGGGGAGGTGAGGTACTGCTGCCTCTTGTAAGTATTCCATCTGTTGCGGTAAGCTCCGTGGGGTTGCCTTCATAATTTGGGCTAGGTAGTCTTTTGCGAGGCGTTGCTTATCAGGCTCCGAGTAGTGCATGACTCCGTTAGGATCGCGCAGGCTGGCGATCGTGTTACTACGTCGGCTTTTGGCTAGCTTGGCTACCAAGAACCTGTTGGCCTTGTTGCCCTTTGCGTAATACGATTGCTTTGCTTTCGCCAGTAGTTGAGCGGTCTGTTCCGCATAGTGGGCTTCCAGTCTTTTCCTTGCTGTGCGTATGAACCGTTGCGTTTTAGGGGACCAGCCTTTTTCTTTTTGTATTGCCTCTGCCTCTTTTAGTTCATTTTCTAGGGTTATTCGGGCTTGGCGCCTGTTTCGGTGGTAAGCCGCCCCTTGGGCTATTAGGGAGCCTCTTATTACCGCCTTCATGGCGTCCCAGTTGTTCGCTAGCGAGGTGTCTGAGGCGGGATTTTCTTCAAAGAAATTTCTTATGCCTATTGCGATCTTGTCTCTGGTGGCCATGTCATTGAGGATCGGGTCGTACAGTGCCCATTTACGTGGGCCAAGAAGATTGGGGTTCTGTGCCCGGAGTTCCAGGAGCATTGGAGCGTGGTCGGATATGGCTCTGGTGCCAATGGAGACCTCCTTGACAGAGGGGAAAGTTTGCGGGGAGAGCAGGAACAAGTCGATCCTTGAAAAGGTGCGATGGACAAATGAATAGAAAGAGTAGTCTATTTCGTTGGGGTGGAACACTCGCCATGAATCTATTATGTCCAGGGACCTGAAGAGCCGAAGGAGGCTGAGAGCCTGAGCAAAGTCACCTGGAGTTGGGGAGTGCGATCTATCTTTGGTGGGATCGGGAACCCCGTTGAAGTCCCCCCCTACGATTATTTGGCCTTCCACAAAGCCAGCAAGAGCTGTGCCCAGCGAGTCATAGAAGAGGGATTGTCCCGTGTTGGGGGCATAGACTGAGACCAGGGTGTATAGGTCTCCCCTAAGAAGGCATTTGACCGCTATGTACCGGCCCTCCGGGCACGTTTTTGTTTCTAGGATTTGCGGGTGTAAGTCTTTTCGAAAGAGGATCGCAGTCCCTCCCTTTTTGCTTCCTCCAGAGGCGAAGAATTGAAGTGGGAACAGCCGGGAGCGGAGCCGAGTTACGTCCGCCGGCAACAAGTGGGTCTCTTGTAGCATGGCTATCATGGCATCTTCATCTTGGAGTTTTAGTAAAATTGCCCTCCGTTTGTTGGGGGAGTTTAGCCCATTCACATTTAGGGAGAGGATCCGCAGGGTCTGGTGGTCCGTTTGGGTCACTTGTTCCGATGATTGGGTTGGGGGGGGGGTCGTGAGTTATTGCTTCAGCTGCCATGTCTGTCGGGAGCTACTATGGTATCGTTCTGCACTTGAGGTTTTAAAGCGGTGCCCCAACGGGGGGCCGCAACTTTAACTTGTGGGGGGCCCGACCTTTCGGGTATGGGCCTCTCCCTGGCCAACGGGGCCAACTGTCCCATCTCGTCTTGAGAACTACGGGTATCCAGGGAACCGCTGTTGGAAAGTCTCCCTGGAATGGGTACGAACCACGGGAATGGTCCGCCGCCGCTGCTCGATAGGCTCGTTCCTTCAACGAGAAGGAGGCGGATCTAGATTTTGGCAAGGTCGTAGGTGTCCGGGGTGGATGTTGTCGGGACCAGAGTCCGTGGGGACGTCCTGTTTCTGTGGTGTGCGTCATCCTTAGTTATCATTTCTTGTGGTTTCGCTGGATCTTTGACCAGGATGATCGCCTGGGCCTTGGGGAGGGAGGAGGTTCAGGGTCTCCAGCTTTGTCTAGGTTTGGCGAGGAGGTCTCACTGGGTGAAGTTGGCTGCATGATTGAATTTGCGTCCTCCAAGTGGCTGATCCGTCGGAGAGTGCCTCTGTATGAGAATTGCAGTGCCGTGGGGAACAGCCATCTATACCGAACCTGTTGTTTTTGAAGAAAAAGCGCCAGGGGGCGGAGCACCCTTCGTTTCTGTAAGGTAAGTAGCGAGAGATCCTGATAAATCTGGAGGGGGGAACCTTGGAATGAGAGACTGTCTCCCGTACGGCTGATTGCTGCTATGGCCTCTTTGGTTGTGAAGAAATGGACCCTGGTGATCACATCTGGGGGAGGGTCTGAGTCCATGCCCCGGCGCGGGCGCAGCCGGTGGGTCCGGTCCAGCAGGAGCTGGGATTTGTCTAGATCCGGTAATAGGGCCTGGAAGAAGTCGCCTATGTATTCCGTTAGCTTGTTGTCGGGGACCGAGGATGGGACCCCCCGAATCCGGAGATTATTGCGGCGTGCCCTGTTTTCCAGGTCCTCCTGCTTAAACTCCAGCAGCTCATATTTGTCCTGCATTGTATGGATAGTTTGTTGGATCTCCTTAAGGGTGGTAGTATGAACTTGTGATCGATCTTCAACCTCCCCCAGCCTCTGTTCCGCCTCTGTTATTCTTTGATCCGTTTGTTCTATTTTAGAGGTGAGGTCGGCTAAGCAGGAGCGGAATTCAGCTTTAATGTCCGCCATAAAGGCTACTAGGTCCCCTCTGGTGGCTAGAGCATCCTTTTCTTCCAGCTGTTTTTGCGGGGTCAATTTGGTAGAGTCTAGTTTTTTGTTTTTGTCCGCGCCAGCAAACATTGTGGGGATGTCCGTTGTTTTGTTAGCTTTCGATTGCCTGGACATGATAGGTGGGTGGGGGGGTCGTTACGACGAGTGATGCGTGGGTTTGCTAAATAATGGAGTGGGCCGGGGCGCCCCAGGAAGAGTGTGGAGGACACGTGTTAGTGGTTATGGGATTTTTAGCTGGAGAGGCTAGGTTGTGTCCGTGCCTCTGTTGTCCTTCTTTTGCGTAGGTTCTGCTGTCGTGGGGGCGCCTCCTCTGCAGCCGTTGGTTGACCCCAGAGATGGGAAGGTGCGCAGGATTGCGTTAAGCGGCCACTGGGGAGGGGGCCCGTTCTTAGGTGCTTGAGTAGGGTGTTTGGCAGTGTGGCCGAACCTCAGGCCTTCTTTGGTGACGCTTATGCGGCGGGCCGGGTTTGTCGTGGGGCCCCCCGGGTGTTTCGCGGGGGCCGACTCAGCCTCCCGAGGCTCCGAGAGTTAGGGTCTGTTGGTACGGGCTACTCTTGGCCCTCCTGGTGACTCGTGGTGCTTTCTGGTCCCCCGCCCCTCGTCGGGGGGGAAATGCTGGTCTCTCCTGCTGCCGTTAGGGTGCCCTCCGGCAAGGGCGTGGGGTGTTGCCGCTGATCTCCCGTATTGTGGGCTTTCACACCTGGGCCCCAATATGGACCGGACCCCGGCGTCTTCAGCTAGGGGGCCCGGATTAATGCGGGAGTCGAGAGGGGGGAGGCGGGAGGCAGTCTACCACGGGGCTGTCTGTCCCCGCCGGTGTCCCGAAAATCGGGAGGATCCTCGGCAGGAGCTCCTTTGCGGCCGCCGCTGCAGTCCCCACACCGCTCAGGCGGAGGTCGGAGCCGGAGCTGTACCTGGGTTGTCTCCTGTCGCTGGGTCCACTGCTGGGTCCACTGCTGCTCGGGCGGTGGCGCGTGTCAGTGCGCACTCCCTCACTCGATCGTCCTTCGCCTCCTCACTCCGGCCTCCCGAACGTCCGCCAGAGCTGTTCCTGGGTTGTTTCCTGTCGCTGGGTCCACCGCTGGGTCCACTGCTGCTGGGGCGGCGGCGCGTGTCAGTGCGCACCCCCTCACTCGATCGTCGCTCGCCTCCTCACTCCGGCCTCCCGAACGTCCGCCATCTTGGATGTTACGGAGGGCGCTGGGTGGTGGGCTCGGAGGGTGGATTTGGGCACGATGCACACGCGTTAGGAGTTCATCCACGGCCCAGATGTGCTTCAGTGGTTCCGATCGCCTTGGGTCGCGTCGGCGATCGAGTTACTTGCCGGGATCCGCGTCATATTTGTGGCGGCGGCGGGTCTCCCATGGGCGGCATCAGAGGAGCGACTGCATCGCTAGCGCTCCAAGCCACGCCCCCTGTTCCGTTTTTTTAAAACAGGGCCTGGCTAGGATTTAAGAGGGATGGGAGACTATGCCGTTTCTGCAATCAAGCCATGAATTCTCAAGGCATCTTCTCACTCAATGTATTAAGTTTTTTAACCTGCATGAAAAGGGTTATAAAACATTTTCTGACTACACAGTTCTGGAATACACTCTACGGGGCTAAATCTCTGGTAGGGACTGCTGCTGCATACCACATTTGGTTACAGGTGGAAAACAGATTGGGGATCTTAAAGGGCTAACACTTAATTGAAATCTTATATAGTAAGATACCAGGTCCAAGGTAAATAGCAACAGTGAAATATTCATACAAGTGTAGTAGAAATTCTGTGGACGCCTAACTAAGCAGCTGATTTATTTATTAAAATAAACTTTGGCTTAATGATGTACTTAAATCGTAATTAGCAAATGTTTGTTTTATTGTATGATGATGTATGAATGTTTATTTTGTTTTAACTATTTATGATGAATTGTGTTTTATGATGAATTCTGTTTTACTTGTACAGTGTAACGGTCAAATGTTGACAAAACACGCTTATTAAAAAAATATATATAATAAAAAAATAAAAAGTTAAGCTCTCTTATCCATTTTAACAAATTTGGAACGAAACCAAACTCTTAACATTGTTTGCAGGAATTGCCAGTTCAGAAAGTCAGAGGCCTTCTCTGCATCTAGACTAGCAATTGACTGTGCTCCTTGTTTGTCAGAATTCTGTTTAGAACTGCAAATTATCAGCATAGGTTGAACATTGTGTTCCTGCCTGGGACAAAACCATTCTGGTCTGGGTGTATCAACCTGGTCCTCACCCCATGTATACGTTGTGCAATTATGCCACTAAGGAACTTCATATCATTGTTTAACAGTGACAGGGCCCGATAAGGTGTTGGTAGAGCTCCAGCTTTACCCTGTTTCAGGAGGAGCGTAATGAGAGCTTTGGGCAAGGAACTAGGGAGTAATTGGATGTTGAAGGCTGCTTGGTATAGCCCCAGCATTAAGGGAACCAAAGTATCACTATACGCAACATGCAATTCTGCAAGTAGGCCATCCATGAAGCCATCTTATTAGTTTTTAAGTTGAAGGAACACCAAATCTCATGTAAAGTAATGGGACTGTCTAAGACATCTGGGTCTACGACTGGGAGCTGGGCTTCAGATAGGTATTTCTCAATCTGTGCCACATATTATTTTGGGAGTGTAGTACTTCATAAAAAGCCTGGAATACTACTTCAATTCCCTATTGTGTGCATTGTAACATCCCGCCCTGCCCCTTAATTTCTGCATTAAATGGGTAACCCTTCTCCTCTTTGAGTTGCCATGACAGGACCCTCATTGGCTTATCACCCAAACTATGCTGAGACATACACCATCTCCTGTAATCAAATTTCTGTGTAGAGGCCATAGTTTTGGCATATGCCTCTACCCATGTTTCTTTCTCCTGTGTGTTCCCTCTGGATGAATGTATAGTTTTGCTACTGACGAGTAACATATGTTCCTGTTTTTCCACCTTCCTCAACAGGGACGCACCAGAAATGGTTGAAATACTCATATCACAAATATAAACATTTTGCAGCTTCCCATAATGACTAGGTTGTCCCATATCATGTGTCTACTAGCTTGTGATTAAGCATCGTTTTCGTTTCTAAGTCATATAACATGGAAAGGTTAATTCTCAAGCTGGGTTCTGAGGTCTGGTTGGTTGGGAGTCCATTTGCCCCTCCAAGGGAAGTGATCTGATGATAGAAATCTGCCCCATTGGACCACATGGTGGTGCGGGGCAAGAAGGCAGCTTAAGCGGAGGCTTGTCCCTCCCCCCTGCAATCATCCGCTATATGATCCGCCCCACCCTCTGTGTGCTAGGCCATAAAGACCGCATATGGAAACTAAGTCACAATAACCATATATCCAAGTGACACGTCGGACACGCGGTTCGTTTTCCAAACAAGTCTGGTTTATTTAAAAGTATTCTCAGTCGGCCGACTGGGTCTCAACACCTCACGACGTGTGTTCCCAGACCTCATGAGATGCGAGAGAGCAAGCAACGCTCAAGCAGCAATATATATACATTAGACATAATCCTTACAAAGGCAATTCGATCCGCCCACAAACATGTCATACAGGCTAGAGTTCAGTGATTGACAATTATGACACGTTGTGACAAGTCTTCATTCAGTCTAAACATAGTTATTCTAGCAAAGGCATCAGAGACAATTTTCTGTTATGGGGAACATGGAGCTCTTAGCTCGGCAAAGATATCATGTTCTTAGCAGAGAAACATTCCTTACTATGTTATCTGTGTGTCTCGGTTCATGAGCTAAGGGTCAGACAGTTCTGAAGCAGAAAATACCACTCTCCGCGAAGGAGCACCGCTAGGAGAATATAATTCATGGTTTAACTGCCTTTACTACAGCGTTTGCAAGACAAGCCGGCACCTGGACTACTGATTAGATGCGGCTTCTGCTCTACTTCAAGGTCTTAGTGAGAGAGAAAAACAATGTATTTCTGCACAGTTTGACATTCCTGAGTGTGTTAGCATTTCAGCATTCAGGCCGTGGCCTCGCACTGTGTGCGAGTTCGAAGCATAGAATACATTTGCAAAGCGTTTTGACAGAAAGGAAAAAAGCAAATAGTCGCCATTTCACAAAATGGACGCCCTCTGGTCCCATTGACGATTCTAGGATTGCAATGTTTGTCACATGATGCGATTGGTTTCTGGCCAACATACTATAGGGTTATTTCTGGTCTAACAAACCCTCCTTTTGGCCGTAAGCCAAGAGCATCATCCATACATTGCGTCTTCATCAGACCACCTGTCAAATTCCGAACTACCCATACTGCTGTAATCGTCATCAGAAATATCAATTGCCATAAATTCTTTAATTATTTCATTTTCGTGTTGTGCACCTTCAATTAATATCCGAGGTGGTTTCGTTTTGATCGCATGTACACACTCATTTGTAATCTGGGAGCAAAGGACTGGCAGGCATTGTATGCAGCAACAGAAGAACATGAGGATTCCAAATATCATATCCAAAATTGCAATTAGTTTCCATCCCTATGATCGCAGTAGTTCCCAGAACCATGAATTTATATTCAGATTCCAATCACCTGTAGGAACATGAATTTCAGAACTTAGGACGTCCAATTTATTTATTGCTTCAAATATCGTGGGGGAGGAGTCACTTACGAATACACAGCACGCTGACACCACCAATTTGCATACCCATCCATGATCAGCCAAAATTATATCAAGGGCCATTCTATTTTGAAGTGCAATTAATCTGATTGCTTTTTGTTCCAATGTCATATTATCGAGTATATCTGTAGTTCCATTTATTGTTTCTTCTAACACCCTGGACAGTTTCCTTATATTCCACGAATGTATTGCTTGTCCCCAAAATGGTATAAATGATTTGCTATGTCCCCTACGATTTGTCCTGCGGTATCCTCTGGACGTGGCCGAGATCTAGATAGTTTTGCTATCTCAGAAGTTTTGGAAAGAAATACACCAGGCAGAAGTATACCTAAATAACGGGTCCCTTTCCAAGTTCTAGGTAACCATGGGTAGGCCTGATCTCCACATATAAAATAGACAGAACCTCCTATATATAATGGTTTTTCTTCTTGCTCAAGCACAGCAATATTCATGCATCTAGTGAATGTTCCCACTGGGTAGGAACCCTTTTTCCGTAAGCAAAATGGGACAGAACGTGGACTACGATTAATAGTATAAGAGGGAGGCACAGCATCGTTATTTCCTACCGGAGCCATTTTAAAAGTGATTAGGGACTTGTAAGGCTTTGAGAGCCTATCTACTGGACTCGTTACCGGGTTTATTTTGCCTCTGCTTGCAAATACGGAACAACCCAACGGTTCCAATACCAATCTTTCAAATTCATTTATGTTTGTTCCATCAAACTGACCAGTGACACTATCATTCCATTTTCCGAAAAATAGCGCTCTTAATGATGCATAACAGGCTGTATTAAGTGGCAAAGGATGTACATACCAACCCATTCCTCTTTCCCCGTTCTGGGGTAAATGGGAACAAACCCAACAATTGGACCTATTCAAGATAGCATGGGTCATATTCATAATTAGTAGCAATGTATTATTGTCATACCCTTTTCTATGTTTCACTTCTTGTGAGGGGAGAGTATAAGAGAGCACATGCACTGGGCTGCTCGTAGTAGGAGCATTAGTAGCAGTTCAAAGGATGTACCAGTTTCTAGATACCAAAATATTGGGACCAGTGTAATCAAAATGCAAAGCGGTATCATAATCATTAGTATATTATTCTTTCCGAACCAAGTCTTTCTAGGAACAGGCTTAGTCTCTATTTCTATATCATCAACAGCATTGGTGCAGGAGGGAGCAGGAGCGAATATAGGCATTTTCTGTAATGTTTATCTCAGGAAAAGGGTTTTCAGTGTTCGTCGTGGAAAGTTCTCCACAGCAACACACGTGAGCAGCAAAGCGTTCAGGCCAGTTCAGGCTAGCCTGCTTAACAGATGACAGCAAGCTGATGTCAATTAGCACAGAGCTCCAAAAAGGCAGGATCAAGTATCAATTTGATAGTGTCGGTACCATATGCCCCCTCTTGTCCGTGCTAGGTTGCAATGGTCCTTCAGTTTTCAATGGTAGCACCGGGAAACCACGTGTCAGAGCTTTCAATTTGATCCAGCTTGATACAGCTCATACGCTCCTTTTCCCTAGGCCTCCGTTCCCACTTCATCCATGCTGAGAACAAAGCCAAAACAAAAGCTGATCACTTCCGATTTTGTGAACATAGATTGTACCTCACAGCTCCAGGTACAGTATGATCGATGAACAATGCACTCTCATTTCCAGATGCCAGATCAGTGCCAGCTTGCGATGCAGTGAGTGACGATGAGGCAGCAGTCAAACAAAGTTGAGGCACCTTTGGCCTTTCGATGTCGCGGGCTTAGGAAGCACTTCTGGCAGAGAGCTGGCGATGATATCTTTGTGATCAAGTGCAGCTGTCTTTCTTTCGAAGTCAGGATCATCAAGTTCTTTCTCATGTGGCAAAGAAAACTGAACTTTTGTTGTGTGTGTTGCGTGGATCCAGTGCTTGCGTCCATTCACTCGGACTGCAGTCTGCGTAGCCAGTAGCACCTGGTAAGGCCCCGTCCAGCGTAGTGCAAGTGAAGATTTTTTCAAAATTCTTGATCAACGTCCAGTCCCCAGGCTGCAGACAATGTCCTGGGCCTGTGTATCTGACAGGAAGAGCCTCCTGCACCTGCTGATGAATCAAACGCATGTTTTGAGTCAGCTGTCTACAGTAATCAATAAGTAATGGGTACTCTATATCCCTCAGCCGTTTCGGCCAAGGGGCATTCCAAACATTCGCTGGTCTCCCCATCACGATTTTGTAAGGGGAGAGACCCAGTCCTTGCCTGTACAGTTGTTCTCATACAGAGTAAAGCTAGTGGTAATGCATCGGGCCATTTCAAATTGCTCCCTGCACATACTTTACTGATTTTGTTTTTCAAGATACCGTTCTGACGTTCCACCAAACTGGCACTCCTCGGGTGTCCGGCCGAATGGAATCGTTTATCAATCTGGAGACCTGCAAATATTTGCAATATCACGGCCACAATAAAGTGCGGGCCGTTATCTGACCATATGACTCGGGTTAGCCCGAAACGGGGAAAGTATTCTTTTAGCATGGCTTTAGCTGTGGACATAGCTGTACAATCTTTCAGGGGCTAAACCTCTACCCATTTGCTAAATGCGCAGACCACCACAATAACATACTTCTAGTTTTGGCATCTCTCCATTTCTATGAAATCAAAATGGATTTCTTAAAACGGCATAGACGGTGGGCCAAAACGTCCTACTGGCGTCACTGTTCCCTATCCAATGTTATGTTGTAAACAGGTCATACAATTCTGAACCAAGCATTCAGCAGTTTTTCTAATGTGTGGATTCTGCCATACAGAATCCAGATGTTGAATAATTTTCCTAGCACATGTGTGTTGGACTGTGGGCCATAGTGACCATTGCCATTACATAGGCATTTGGCAACATCCAACTGTTATTTTGTTTGTCCACCCAACAACCTTCAGAATCTAATTATGCTGGACCCTCAGACCATTTTTTTATTTCATCTACAGTAGCTTCTACTTGCATTTCCTTAACTATGGCAATTCCAATTTCTATCATGCAGGGTACTTCTACTTTTCAACATATATTTTTGTGTGTAAATCAGTGGCAGTTTGTTTCGTAATTTTGTCTGCAAATGCGTTTCCCTTTCCAACGTTACATGCTACTTTATGTGCTTCACATTTCATTATTGCTAATCGCTTGGGAAGCGCAAGTGCTGACAACAGTCTCACTATCAAAATGCCATGTTGGATTTTGGTTCTGTGTGATGTCAGGAAACCCCTTTCAGCCCATAATCTACCAAAATTGTGTACCACCCCAAAGGCATACTGACTGTTAGTATATATGTTTACATTGAGATTTGCAGAGATTTCACATGCTCTTGTCAACGCTATTATTTCTGCAGCTTGTGCTGGGTTATATGGGATTCTTTTGCTCTCTATAATACTTTTCAGTGTAGTGATGGCATAAGCAGCAGTTGATGTGCCATCTGGTAATTTAAAACAAGAACCGTCACAAAACAGTTCTCCATCTGGCTCTTTCTGTGGGGTGTCAGGTCAATTCTTCTTTTTGTCCCTTGTTCAGTAACCATTGAACAAGCTCTTCAACTGAATGATAAAACCTAGTACCACTTTTCTGAGGTACCACTGCCATAATGTTACTCTGTCTTTACCCTGCACGTTGATCATTCTGTACTTCATGTAATGTGTAACTAACTAAGAAGCCTTGGGCGCATGAACCTGTATGACAAAACTCTTACATATTCTTGTAACAGCGCCTCGATGCCTCCGGGGCTGTAAGTTGCACGATACAAATGCAAATACATTTTTTTAAAAAAATAAATCATGTGAGAATTGTTTTTCACCCCCTTTCTCATTTGGAGGGGGCATTAACTCGCACGGATTTAAAGCGCAACACCTCATAATTTGGATATGTGGTGCAAATAGAATTATTTCATACCTTGTTAATCTGGCTGATGTAAGGTGTTGCGTCTGCATTCTATTTAAAAGAACGTCCACAGAGTGAGGTAGCATGATGGTTAAAGCGTGACCTAAAACCATTCCCTCGGTTTGTTTCACTGGCGCAGCGGCTGCAGCAACAGCTCGCAAGCAGCGCGGCAAAGCACATGCAACAGGATCCAACATGGAAGAGAAGTAGCTGCATGGTCTATTTCTCCCGCCTTTTTCCTGAGTCAAAACAGCCAAAGCATATCCATTATTTTCATGCACAAATAACTTAAAACTCTTGTCATAATTTGGCGTGCCCAAAACCGGAGCCGAACATAATGAAGCTTTGAGCAGGTCAAATGCTTCTTGACATTCCATGTTCCATGGCAAAGGTAAGGTAACATCTTTCCTTGTCAATGCCACTATTGGTTTCACGATCATAGTAAAATTAGCGATCCACTGCCTACAATATTAAGCCATGCCAATTAAAGCCCTGACTTCTTTCTGCGTATTTGGAATAGGCTTATCAGAGATGCTTTCTATTCTTTCTGGTGTCAATCTTTTTCCCTCCTTTGAAAGGAGGTAGCCCAAGTAGGCCACTTCCTTTCGACAATACTGGAATTTTTTCAATGATGCCTTGTGTCCATGTGCTGCCAAATGTGTCAATAATGCAACTGTACTTTCTTTACAATTTTTTTCTGTGCTGCTATTAATAAATCGTCAATGTACTGTAATAAAACACAACCTGTCGGTAGTTCTAGCATATCTAATTGTTCCTTTAATGCTCTACTATAAATACTTTGACTTTCAGTATAGCCCTGCGGAATTTGTGTGAATGTAAATGAACGGCCTAATTGAGTAAAAGCAAATAAATATCTGCTATCTCGATGCACTGGGATACTAAAAAAACGCATTCTTCAAATCTTTGCGGGTCAACCACTTTATTTACTCTCTTATAAATCAATTATAAAATGGTATGGTATGTCATTACCTCCCTTCTTGTAAACCGGAAGAATCGGACTATTGTAAGTACTACCAGAAGTTTCTTCAATAACGTTTCTTTTAATCAAATCTGATACAATGCATTTCAACGCTTTTTCTCCCTCAGCCGAAATTTTATATTGTGGAATACGCGGCAATGTAATTCCTTCTTTCAAAACAATCTTTACTGGCTCTAATTTCAAACAACCAACATCATTGTCTTTCATTGCCCATATACAAGCCGGTACTTTACTCAATTCAGTCGGTAGTGGCTTAAATAAAAATTGCGATAAAGGAGTCTTTTGTGGTGAAATTGTCAAATACACTCCATCAGGAGAACAATAAATGACTGCATTGAATTTCTTCAACAAATTTAATCCCAATACATTTTCGCCGCAATTTTTTATCAAAAGAAATGGGCAAAACTCTGTAAATGGACCTAGTGTTATAGGTACTGGTTGTGACACCGGACTAATTACTGGTGTACCTGAGAACCCTACTGAGACATTCTTATGCCCTGACAGTGGTATATCTGGAACCCGCTGATGGTCAATTGAACATTTTTGTGCACCTGTGTCCACTAAAAAAATGTGCTCCCTATTCCCAACCTTCATTTCTATGTAGGGCCTTTTCTGGTCTACGGGAATAGATACTGGTTCCAACCCCTGTCTCGGGCTGTCCTAGTAGAACAGTACATCTTCAGATGTAAAGTTGCCAGAGTAATATGCATTGGACTGATTGTCAAAAATATTCCCACCATTTGTATTGTTTCGCTGTTGTTCTGATTCTGATTACCCAGGTTATCCGGAAATTGTGGCACTCTTTGGTTTCTATTCTGTCCTTGTATTCCCGGACGACCTCTATTCTGTCTTCTCGGTAAAGTCCCATTTCTATTCTATATATGCGGGCACTGTGCTCGCCAATGGCCTTCTTGTCTACAAGAGGCACATTGATTAATCCCTATTGGACCCCCTTGCATATTGGACGCTGGTGAAAATTGGACTCTGGACGGTGCGTTCCCACCACCTCTATTATTGTTTGCTACTTGCTGCAACAGCACTCTTGTTTTCAAATTTCTTTTGTTCCTCCGTTCCTTTTCCTTTTCTGATTTTCTGAATTTACTCTGTTCTCATAATACTGGGCAATATGTAATACTTCAAACAAAAACAGTAATTGTTCCACCTATTGAATGCGCTGCTAGCTCACAAAGTATGAGCGCATAACTAGTAAGCGATTGCAAATATCACAATTGTCCAAGTCAGTGTAGAAGAGTGCTTCTCAAAGGAGACTCAAATGGATATTTGATTCTATTTTATTCTATTCATGTTCAATTGTCAGAGTGATTTGCCAACACGGGTTTTGACCTCCACAGGTCTTTTTCAAGGCAAAGCTCTGCACCAAAAGTAGAATGAAATCATGTAGATACATAATGCAGTAATTTGGCAAAGTAAACATTGTAAATAATCAACTATGAATACCCCAGCAAGTGGGAACAAGGGCATAGATTGCAGGGAAAACATAAACCAATAAAGTAATGTATACATTACCAAGTCCCATTGTGAACAAATAAACAGGAACATGTCATCATGAGCAACGGCCCCAGCAGCGCATAGAAAAGAGGGGAAAGCGTATACACATTGAGCGTGCAAACAAAGTCTCATCAGATGTCAAAAACAAAATTATATATGTAACATGCGGTCTGGATAGCATTTATACGATGTATTCAATTTAATGAGGCCCATGCAGTGAGTCCAAGTGTGACATTGTCTCGAGCCCAGTACCTCCAACCGCAGTGTCTCCCACTGCACCCGTTAGCCAAATGTAGTAAGTGAACCATGTTAATTGTGAAGGGATATAATGTCACTTATACCCCTAAGTGTACTTGTATAATACAAATACCAGATAGGTCTCATGCAGTGTGATGATTAAATAGGCAGGTCTATTACCAAATATTTAGTCCCTCCATTGTGTATCTGAACGTAGTCGATGTGGAAAAGAATCATCAATCAAGACTCTGGCATCCTGTATTCCAAATCGGAAACAAGGGTTAGTACAGCTCGTTCATGTACCAAAATATCATATAAAGTGAAATTCCTGAACTAATAGATCGAGAAAGATGACGTTACCTGTGCGTGTGTTTATGCTAACATGTCCCGAAGCAATTTGTCTGCTAAGCCGGTCAATGAAAACCATAAAAAGCTAGCCCATGGATGGCGTGATCTAATGGGCAATAAACATCCAGGTTGAGGAATTATATCTTTTTAAACCGCGACTGCACATATCACGCATTTGATTATATTTTATTCTATTCATATACAGATATGAGATATGAGAAGCACTCTTCTACACTGACTTGGACAATTGTGATATTTGCAATTGCTTACTAGTTATGCGCTCATACTTTGTGAGCTAGCAGCGCATTCAATAGGTGGAACAATTACTGTTTTTGTTTGACGTGTAGTAGGTTTGAGGTGCCTACTTGTTCCACAAGTGTGCAGCAGCTAGAACTGATCGATTTAAGTGGTTTTCTTATATTGTGATACGCTCAAGCGCTTCCATAGTCTGGCATACCTCAACAATACTGTCTCTCAATGTAATACTTCACTTTGTGTTTTTGCTTGCAATGCACTTTCAGATGTCATTATTAAACTTTGAATTTTCGGTAGCAACCCTCGCACAAACTTAGCAACAATTCTTTCCCGGGTTCAGTACTTAGATCTTGACCACTAAAATCTGCAAATACTTCTTCAAATCGATTAAAATAATCAGTCGCTCCTTCCTCTTTGCCTTGCAAACAAGCAGGCAATTTATCCCAAACTATTCTCTTTTCGGGTACCAAAGTTTTCAATTTCTCTACTATTCGCGATGGTGAAGCCAACATTACTTGCGGTGGCTTCTCCAGCCTTTCTCTCACTATCAATTCTAGTCAAATTCTCCCATGTGTCACGTAATATCGGCGCGTCATTTATATTTCTAACCTGTTTCCATATGTCTACAGGAAGAATCACGGGAAACAAAAAATGAATGTCACTCAATGTAAAAACAGATGAATTCAAAACAGATTCAATTTCCTTATAGAATCCTGACGGGTTCTTCCTAATATCAGGGATCGTCTGCTTTATAGTATTTACCTCTTGCCTCGAAAAGGGGACATGTACAAACTGTGCGATATAATGAGCTTCTATCGTTCGCGCTGGAGACGCTCCAGAGGCAGCAACTTCTACTTTCGGGACAAACATGGGAGGCACTTCTCTCATGGGTAATTGCAAACTAGGAGATTCTACATTTGTTCTTCTATTAAACAACAAAGCTAAATCAAGAGAAAAAACAGTTGTTCCAGTTTCAGGCGAAAATGCTCTTTTGTAAATGGTCATTAAATCAGCGGGACAACATATCTTATTCTTCATACATTCATCTGGTAGGTACTCTACCATGACCTGTAATAACCTTTCTCTGCATTTCTGGTGTATACTGACTAAACATATCATGCACTTCAATTGGGGAAATGGAGACCTCTGTAATCCATCTAAACGCATCTCGCATACAAATTTGCATTTCTTCACTAACAGGTTTCAACGGCGGAAAAAAACGTTGCTGGACATACGACATATGTGGTTTATCTTTTTTCATTAATTCTTTATGCAATCGATCAAGTTCTTGCTTAAACTCAAATAAGCGGCCTACGTGTTCTCGTACTTTTGTCGCATTATCTCGCAAATTCGAAAGGACAACTAAATCGCGCAACTCTTGCGGTACCACTATATCGGTCAAATCACTCCATATTTTCACAAGATAACTCCCCATGCATTCTAACAATACCTGTTGTTCACCAAGGCCTCTATGATCAGATATGGAACTTTGCACAGCCACTTCATTGCCATCATCAATATACGTTTCTGCCCATTCTTTCAGTTCTGCTTTCCTTTCTTTGCTAATCATACTACGAGTCAGTCTAATGCTTTGTTGCACAGGCCCCATCTCTGTAGAACTGCCTGCTAACGTGGCTAACTCATGCTCTGAAGGCGGTGGAGGAAATGATGTCACAGGCGCAGGGGGAGAGAAACTGCTTACTGCGGGTGCAGGTGCAAATGGGATAACTGGAATGGGAGGTACATAAGGAGGAGGTGAAACTGGGTCAGTACTTTGATGTTCATTTCTTCGCTCATTCAATATTTTATTTGTTCGTCTGATGTATGCAAGTCTTGCTGAGGATATATTTTCTGTACATCTAATTGGAAAGCCCTGTCCATGTTCCTAATGGCTTCTGTCTGCTGATGTTGGTCATGCTCTAGCGCTTTCTCTACATTCGTTTTATGTCTGCATGCGTGTTTCTCTCTACTTCTCAATCGGAGATTAGCTTCCTTCCTCCAGTCTCTTACAACGTTGAACGCTGCTGGTTGGGCCTTTTTGCGTAGCAATACTGATTCTATGTGTTCTATACGTGCTAATTCAAAGCTCCCATTATTAGGCCACTGAAGGTCTGATGCACCTCTGGTCTGCCTATGCCAAATCGCATTAAACACTTTTGCCCCTATACCATACTTTATGTCCATTTCATGTGCCGGCGACCCTTCAGGTGGCGCGACCTGGCCAGTTTCCAAAGATTGTCTACCGCAGTGAAAAAAACTCACTAAATAGGAAGACAATTTCCCAGGCATGGTTAATTCTTACCCTGGGCGTTTGATCTTGTAAGAGCACCACTCAACCAATATCAGGACTTTAAGAATCGGGGCACGACTCACCTGATCAACCAATTAGTCACTCAGGACGCAACCAAGAACCGTTGTGACTACGTGTCTGGCTCAATCTGCCTCCTTCCAGGACCCTTGCCTTGATGCTCTCTGGCTGCTGCTCGTCGATCAGGGATCGGCTGTGTACAGATCTGCGGAGGAGTCTCTGATCACTTCTACAGGGGCGCCCCAAACACCTTCCGATCCCGGCTCAACGGCTTCGTCCTCGACTCGTTTCTGCCTTCTTCAATTTCAAAGTATACGATGAAGCATTAGTGGGAGGGTCCCTGTTCGGGCGCCATCTTTGCTAGGCCATAAAGACCGCATATGGAAACTAAGGCACAATAACCATATATCCAAGTGACACGTCAGACACGCGGTTCGTTTTCCAAACAAGTCTGGTTTATTTCAAAGTATTCTCAGTCGGCCGATGGGGTCTCAACGCCTCACGACGTGTGTTCCCAGACCTCGTGAGATGCGAGAGAGCGAGCAACGCTCAAGCAGCAATATATGTACATTAGACATAATCCTTATGAAGGCAATTCGATCCGCCCACGAACATGTCGTACAGGCTAGAGTTCAGTGATTGACAATTATGACACGTTGTGACAAGTCTCCATTCAGTCTAAACATAGTTATTCTAGCAAAGGCAGCAGAGACAGCTTTCTGTTATGGGGAACATGGAGCTCTTAGCTCAGCAAAGGTATAATGTTCTTAGCAGAGAAACATTCCTTACTACGTTATCTGTGTGTCTCGGTTCACAAGCTAAGGGTCAGACAGTTCTGAAGCAGAAAATGGCACTCTGTGCGAAGGAGCACCACTAGGAGAATATAATTCATGGTTTAACTGCCTTTACTACAGCGTTTGCAAGACAAGCCGGCACCTGGACTACTGATTAGATGCGGCTTCTGCTCTACTTCAAGGTCTTAGTGAGAGAGAAAAACAATGTATTTCTGCACAGTTTGACATTCCTGTCTGTGTTAGTATGTCCGCATTCAGGCTCTGGCCTCGCACTGTGTGCGAATTCGAAGCATAAAATACATTTGCAAAGCGTTTTGACAGTGAGGAAAAAAGCAAAAGGCTGACATTTCACAAAATGGACGCCCTCTGGTCACATTGACGATTCTAGGATTGCGATGTTTGTCACATGATGCGATTGGTTTCTGGCCAGCATACTATAGGGTTGTTTCTGGTCTAACATGTGTTTGACAGCAGCAGAGAGGGTCTCGAAGGCACAGGCAGCACACTCCGGCCCGTAAAATAGGATTAAGTGGTGGCCGGTGGATGATCCACGATGAGACCCCCAGAGAGCAGAGGAGGAGGAACCTGGCCTGACGAGGTGCGGTGAAGGCTGCCAGCACAGTGACTGCCTGGTGCTAGCCATTTTAGTCCCTGGACCGCCCCCAGAGGGAACCGCAGCTGGTGAGGAGACAGAGGGAGTCATACCTGGACCGGGAAGGACAGGTAGTGACAGCAGCACCTGCGCCGGGCAGCCACGTCTGCAGCGGTAGAAGAGCAGGCAGCATTGGAGTGCCCTGGTACTCTGAGGGAGGCAGAGCGGCAGGGCCTGTGCTGAATAACGGAGGTCAAAGGAAGTCTGCCGTGGAGGGCTGTTTAACTGCCTGGTGGGGGCCTGTCACACTTAGTGGGCTGTACTGTGACCAGTGAGTACGAAGGAGGAGGAGGCAGCAGTGACACTGGGGGAAGGGGTGTACCACATATACTCAGTTGAGGAAGACTTCCAGTACCCCTCCCAAGCCCCCTCTTGCATGCGGCACAGACCACATGCTGATGGGACAGCAACGGCGGATGAGGAGGAGCCCACGATGAGACAGGTGCACAGCATGGATGAGAAGATAGACCAGGTGGAGGTGAACCTGCTCAGAGCGGACCTATGGCAGTGTCAGAAAGAGTGGGGTAAACTGAGGAGTGAATTAGCCAACTGGAGGATATAGTGAATTCTCTCCATACTCAACTCCAGGGGCTGCAGGCAAGATTGCCTATTTTGGCAGAGAGGGCGGAGGACACAGAAAGAAGGTCCCGGATGGCTAATATTGGGATAACTGGCCTCCCTGAGAGAATAGTCCCAGCGATGGACTGGAGAAGTGGATCAGGGAGATGTTGCAGCCGAGAGGACTGACAAACGAAAGAGCCCACAGAGTGCTGGGCAGACCCCCTCTGCCGGGCGCCCCTCTTAGGCCAGTGGTGGTCAACCTCTTTCATTACAGAGACAGGGACATTATCCTCTAGGCCGCCAGGAGAAAGGAGGTGGTGAAAATAGAGAGCGCAAGTGTGATGATCTTGCCGGATGGTTGTGATCTTACCGATGGAAAAACTGAGTGGTACATTTCATTGCGACCAAAATAGCAAGCCCCCGATTTCCTATCCTTATAACGCCACCCCAACATGACTCATTTTAACCCCTTACCCCGCTATCCTATATATTTATTTTTTATTTTCTGTGTTTTTCAATGTTATGGTCTTCGGTGAAATGTAACACTCTGAATTATTTCGGTAAATTGACTGGTACCCTTCCGGATTATAACCTACAGGTGCAACGGGCGAGAAGTTTCTTTGAGGCGGCCAAAGGAATCATACGCAACAACCAAGTGAAGTACGTGCTTATGTTCCCAGCAAAGCTGCAAGTTATACAGGGGGAGAGGTATTGGGTGTTTCAGGACCCACTGGAAGTCTGGGACTGGATAGAACAAGGTGGGATGCAGGGGTCAGGCCCTCCTGGGAAGAGACCAGAATGGCATAGTGTCTGAGGCCGGGGGTAAGCAGTTCCCCCCCCAAGGGGAATACTCGCCATGGAGGAACTGAGCCATGCAGGGAACAAAAAGAGGAGCGCAGAATCTGGGTGGCTCCGGATGGGATGCTTCGCTGAATTGAGACAGACTTTGTGGGAGGGGAGCGCCAACCGGGCACCTCCCAAATGAGTGCAACAGGAGACAGGCCGGGAGATTGAGACCATTGGGTGGGACTCCCAGAACGGCTACCCAATTGCTAAGAGTTGTGCGGGGGACATGAGCCGTGACTCATGGAAGTAAGGCACAAGTGTGGAAGCGGAAGGGCCTCTGAGGGTGGGAGAAGGGGAATGAGTATGGCGAGGTTGCGGGGAAGGAGGGGTGCGTGGTCTTGTTATTTTGAGGATTATATTTGGGAAGAAACGGAGTTGGTTTGTTCAGGTCACACTTTTGTTTTGCGGGTAACAAATACTTCATTGTTGGGGAAGAAGTATGGGTAGGGTGTTGGGGGAGTTCAGCAGATGAGGGGTGGGAGGAGGGAGTGGGAGGAGGGACTAATGTTGGGGGTGGGGCGGAGAACCAGGGGGTGTTTGCAATGTTGATGTTACTATGGTGGGTTCAGAGAAAGGGATTGTGGCGACAGTATAGGAATGGGGATAGTGGCGTTGGATAATGGAGACCAGGTGACGTGCCTCTCCTGGAATGTAAAGGGGATGAATGACAAGTTAAAGAGAAGCGTGGTGCTCCAACACAACGTCTGAAGCCGGAGGCAGTATTGCTTCAGGTGACTCACCTTCTGGGAGACGTCTGCCGCATACTGGGCAGGGGTCAGTATAAATGCGTGGTGCAAGCAGGATTAACTATGGAGTCCAGGGGGATTGGTAAACTCATTAAAAAAAAAAATAATGCCCTTCCAAATTGTTAGGACGTTCCAGGATAAAGGGTGCGGAATAGTGGGGTTAGAAGGTCGGTTGGAAGAGGAAGCAACTGCCTTCATTAATGTTTATTCACCTCCAGCGCTCCTACATCACACACTTGAGAAGGTAAAGAGGAGGATGTTGGGGGTACAACCGGGTTTGACAATATTGGCAGGAGATTTTAATGAGGTGGTTTGGTGGGGGAGTGCAGTGCTGGGGTGGGGGATAAGAAGATACAATTGAGGACCTTCCTGGATGCCGATGGGGTTGGAGGAACTCTGGAGGCTGGAACATCAGAATGAACAGGCATTCTCTTTCTTGTGGGCCACCCACAAATCCTTCTAAATGATAGATCATGTTTTTGCTTCAGTAATCCATGCCGATAGAGGTTGGGGTACTTACCCAGGGGTATCTCAAACCATACACTTCTAAAATGGAGACTCAGAATAGGGGGCGGTCACTTGGGGGTTTGGGGGTGGAGGCTGGGCACCCGCTGCTTGCAGGACGAGGAAGTGATGGGGGAGCTGAAGGACGAAACAGAGCAGTATGTCAGTAATAATGACTCAGGCTCGAAACAAGGGCTGTGGGAAGCATATAAGGCAATACTACAGGGGAAAGCCATGGCAATAATCACTTCTAAGTGAAGGGAACAGGGGAAGGTACTTGTAGAGAGAGAGAGGCCAGAGTCGTGGAACTTGAGGAAAGATTGAGGCAGACTCTTTCAGAGGAGAAGGCTAGGGAACTCTGTCAAACAACGGAAGGGATCAGGCTCAGGGACCATAGATCGGGCAAGGAAGGGTTGGTGGCATAGAGGGGCTTGTATATACGAATGGGGAGATAAGACAGGGAAGTTCCTGGCCTGGTTGGCAAGAAGGGAGGAGGCTAGCAGGGTAGTCTACTAGATAGACTGCGGATCGGGAAACAGCATGACTAGGAAACCTGGGGAGATGGTGCAGGCCTTTGTGGCGTAATACCAGCGACGGTACGCAACATAACTTAATAAGGGGGAGGCAGATCTGAGGAAATTCCTGGAATGACGCCCAGTGACTCGACTATCGGAGGAACAGAGGGACACTCTGGAAGGGGAGTTATGGGTAGAGGAAGTTCAGGAATCTATGGCCCAGCTGTGTAGTGGTACAACCGTGGGGCCCAATAGCTTCCCCTTGGAACTCTGTTTGAAGCTAAAAGAGGAGGTCTTGGGCCAATGTGGAAAATGCTCGTAGAAAGTAGTGAAGCCGCTACAGTGTTAATACCCAAGGAGGGCAAACCATGGGAGCAATGCTGCTTCTATAAACCAATATCCCTAATTAACATAGAGAATAATATTCTAGCCAAAGCCCTAGCCAACAGGCTGAGTAAAATAATCAAGGAGGTGGTGAAAGAGGATCAATGTGCTTTCATTCTAAACCGATCGACTAGGCTAAACATACAACGCCTCCATCTGATCCTGGGGTGGAGCAAAGGAGATGCAGTGTTTGCTGGAAGTTTTGGCGTTGACGCCCAAAAAGCCTTCGATTCTATTGAGTGGGTGTACCTAATTGAGGTTCTGCACTGGATGGGCTTTGGTTATGGGTTGATAGGGTGGGTTCAGGTGCTGTACAATGGCCTGCCGGCCCGGGTGCGGTTCAATGACATGGTCTCAGAGAGGTTTGCACTGGGTCGCAGCACCAGGCTAGGATGCCGACTCTGGCCCATGCTGTTTGCCCTAGCGTTGGAGCCCCTGGCGGACTGGATCATGGAGGACCCAGGACTGATGGTATTCATGTGGCCATAGCGAAGGGGCTGGCCCCTCTTAGCAACAGTGGGCCAGGCCTGGACACAAGCCCACAAATATCTAGTTTGGGGGTCAAAGCTCACACTTGCGGCTAGAATCTCTCACCAGGGGGGAGGAGGGGGATTAGGTGTTTCCAGGAGATGCAGGAGGCCTGGGGACTGAACAGACAAGATCACTACGAGTATTTCCAGCTTAGGCACGGCTTACAGCCACTTATGGACAGGCTCAATGGGTTCTTGCAGGCCTCCACGATCAAAAGGAATGTTCTAGACGAGGAGATTGAGGGGAAACACATTTCCACCCCCTATAGGGCTTTGAGTAACCACTCAATGGTGCCTCTAAATGATTTAAGGGAGAGATGGTTCAGGGACATAGGGGCTATAGACAAGTAAGAAAGGAGGGAAGCATTACAGTGCCCCAGGGAGGTGGCTATAGCAGCATGGTTAAGAATGATACAATGCAAATATATTGCACAGAATATATTACTCCAAGGAGAGATAAAGGAGGATAGGCAGAGAGGAGGACGACACCTGCCCTAAATGTAAAACCCACAAAGGGACCTTTTTCCATATGATATGGCACTGCCCTAAGCTGCAGAGATACTGGTGCAGTGTGTGAGAGGAGCTTGAGGAGGCCTGGGAAAGATATGTATGCCTAGCCCCTAACGGGGCAATAGTGGGATATAGGGTGAGGAGGAAGTCGATAGATTTGACAGGTGCTTCCAAAACATTGCATGTATTGTGGATATTAGCCGATATTGGATTGATACTGTTTGTTGATTTTTCTTTTTTGTGAACTGACCCGCGTAGAAGGATGTATTGGCATGGGCAGTTTGGCACGGGCCGATTCGGCGCGACCGCTTTGGTGCAGCAGACATTTTGGCTCGTCCAGGTCGGCCGGGAACGTTTCGCCGCCGGGATCTTTTGGCACTGGAAAATGGGCTGGAGTTCTCAACCCTTTGAAGACAACCGTTGCACTGTGTTGCTACTACCAGAGGAGGGAAAATGTTCTGCTCAAATTCACAAAATATCTCTTTCGGGCATATTGGATTTAGTATACCAGACATTTAAGTCCCTCTCGCAACTGGTGCTCTTTGGGGTGAACAGAACATATCCAAGATCTCAGCTTTGCTTTTAACTTTGGAAACACTATTTCAACATGACTTAATGCAGCAATCAGGTTTGGAATGATTCTGCTTTTTTGAGGATTGTCTCTGTCACCCCTTTAAAAAATTGGTACGATCAGTGCCGACCTCCAAGGGGGAGGGATATCTCTTGCATATGAATTTTGATTAAAAAAAATCCAGCAGAAATCCGCCCAATCCTCTGGGTTTTGCTTAAGCATGGAGTTGTTCAGACCATCCGGGCCTGCGGCTTTGGAGGAATTCAGATTTTTAGTTAAGATCACTATATCCTCGCGATCAAACTTAATGGACCATGGCATACTAGATTTTTCCGGGGTGCAGAGGTCTAGTGGGGCCGGAGCGTCAAAAAGATTGGATAATAACCTTATCCACACCTTCTCAAAACCGCTGGAATAACAGTGATCAATTGGAAAGTTGTATTATTATTAAGCAGCACCCAAAGGTCACATCTGTTCTTATTAGAGATTATCCTCATTATTGTTTCCGCATCTGCTTAGAAACGTTGGGCTTTAGTGGCTAATAGCCAATTCTTATATTGCTGTTTACATTTCTTTTTTAGAGAATCCTTATTGCCAATCTGCAGTAGATCTATCCTACATAGATCGGCTCTAAAGGTTTTCTTATCCTCTCTTAATTTGTTATTTGGATGATGCAATTTCTTGAAATCATATTTGCCACCCATGTTGGATTTCCTTTGGAAGCTCAACAGAACGCTGGAATAATTTAACCCCCCCATGTCTTGATTCCAGTGCGTTTTTACTGGGCCGTAACCTTGCAAACCACTCTCAGGAGTATTCTCAGATGGTTACCACCATTGTTTATATGCAGTTGCGCTCCCTTCCGCACATCGCATACCCATTCCGAGCCTTTAAGGATTAGAGTTAAAAGATGATGGTCACTATCAGATTAATGATCAAAGACTGTAGACATTTAAAAAGATCGCCTGATACAAAATCGTAGTCCAAGTGAGCCTTTTGGGACCCACGCAACCATGTGACACTGGCCGGAATATCCCCCCCTCAAACAACCATTCACCATAGAAATGTCTCGCTCTTTTAACTCTTGACACCAATAGCGCCACATTTTTAGATGTAGAAACCTTAGGCAGAGTTACCCCCGTTGTAGCCACGCACCGTATATTAAGATCTCTGCAGAGCACTATATGGGGGTTCTTCATCTCCACCCAACAGGCATCAATAAGTTGAGTAACCGTCTCCACAAATTCATCTTCCCCAATTCCTGCGGGGTTCCAATACGGGGTGAACAAAACTAGTAACCATGGGGTTTTAACTGGAGCCCTCTCCCAATTTATTGGGGCCAACTGAACAAAGGGATTCAGGTTCCTAGTTAACAAAATCTTAAGATTCTGCCCCAGTTTCACTAACGTCAATAGGCCCAGTTTCACTAATGTCAATAAGCCAGCTGTAGGTCTGCCTGCTGGTTTTTTCTGGGCCGGATTAAGACAAACTTGAAAGCCCTCAAAGACCATCTTGGTGGACAGCCAGGCTTCCTGCATGCATAATATTTCAGAGTTAGCGATGTCCAATCCACCCTAATTAAAAAGGTGCAGTAAACTACATGTCCCCCTTGCCATGGCAGTTCTCCCCTTCCCTCTTCACTGGATTTGTGCGATCTGAATGACACAAGTCGTAGTAAGATCGTTATTTTGTTCTCCCTTTGTTTCCCCCTCCTTGTCGTCTTGTACCTAGAAACACGTGTACAGGCGCGTTGTAAATGCCACATCATACATAATATTACATCATATCATGAAACCTCTAGTGTTCCATGAGGCTAGGCATAGGGCGACATCTTCCTGTGGCTCAGCAAGTTATAGACCCCTGGGCCTGCGCTAGTGCACCCGCCAATTAAGACCAGTTGTCTGGAGACCCTGTGTGCCTGCTTTGGTCTTGACTCATCTTCACTGTTCTGTCTGCACCCAAAGCTTGATCAAAGGTGACTTTCAGAGAGGGTGCCCGGTCTGCACTGTGTGGCTGGAATCTCACCTTGATCTTGAAGAGGGTACTTTTGAACCATCCCTCATTTTTACCTGAAGCTTATTTCTGAGGATACCTCCCGGCGAGCATTTCCGTTGGCCGACATCTAGGTTCCTGTGGACTTGAGACTTGAGTTGGGAGCCATCAGATAGTTCAAATCCCAGTGGGAGAAAGTCTGTAGACGCTCAGAGCAGAGCATTTCTCACCAATATTGATTGTCTATGTAAAATCGCCCAATTTAGACGGGTTTCGTTAACGAAAGCCACTATCTTGATGTCTTCTGACTGAATAAATCTCAGTTTAGGCAAGCAATAAAGTCATTTAAAAAAAGAAATCCTGTTATTTATCACTAGGCCGTCTCTCTCCGGAATCAGCGTCTCAGTCAGTATTTGCACTGGGACCTGCAAGCACGTCAATCCCCTCATGGTACCTTCCTCTCTTTGCTCTATGGTAATGGAGGTAGGGGTGAAAACTCGCTCTTTTTTCCCCAGCCAAGAATTGTCCATTTTGTTCAAGAGTCTGAAAATGTGGTCCCCCCACCCCTGAGACCACTGATAAATTCAACCCAGATGGAAGTGCCGAGGATTCTCGGATGTAACTTGAGTGTGATCGAATTTTTGCACTAAGACGACGCTTCGGGGGCAAAACAAAAGTTAAATAATTCCTGTCTTTGGCTTCCACACTCATTGATAGGCAGGTGTTCTCATCCATTTCCTTGCATATGTCTCTATGCCCCAGAGTTACAACCTGGGGGATGGTTGCTTTCCTAGGGCCAGCTGAACTGCATTTATGCGAACTTTGAGGTCTTGGGAGCGTGAGGTTCCTCATAAACGCTCTGGAGCCGTTAGATTGCCAGATGTTGAGATCGCTTCACCATCAGTTTTAAATCTTGCCCCATCGCCCCCCGCACTTGGATTACCAAAGCCAGAGTAGAGTTTCCTGGTTTCAGGTCTAAGCTCGCTGTAATGCAGCTTCATGGGTGCTAAAACTGTAGTCTCCATTTTAGAAACTGGCCCCACAGATTCCAATCGAACCATTGTTGGGTAGTCTTGAATAGGTCCCAGCCTTATTTGGTCTAATGCGTTACTCTCCCAGTTATCTCTAATTGTATTTTGTGGACCAGAATCATGGGCAAAGTGGATCAAGCGGGAGCTGCCCCCTAATTTCCGTTGGAGGAAGTGCCATGCTGGGAGTACTGGACCGGACCGTTCGATCATTGGCTCCCATCAAGTTTGGATCATGAAGGCCGTTCTGGTGTCTTGTCCATTTAATTATTTCCAAAATTGAGGACATTAGAATGGTTTTCTCTGCATCCTTGCCTCTGGCTAGGTAAAAAATGCTGGCTTGCCATTGCGCTGCTAATTCTGCTTCCTTATCCAGCCTTGCTGTACTGCTCCTACGAAAGCTTCCAAAAAAATGATTTTGGTATGAATCATCACTAGCATGGTGGCTTGATCCTTAATTGTTTCATTTAGGGACTCATAAAGTTTTACGATGGGGGGGGCGTGGCTTGGCGCGCATGGAGTGAGGAAGCAAAGGCACACAGCTCCGGCCGAGATCCTCACATCGATATGACAATAGAAATCATCCGACTTTAACAACGATAGAAGTTGCCGCTGGAAAGACAAAGCGATCCCCAACACAATCACACTGAATCCGAACAAAATCGGATAGAAAGCAAAGCAGGAAAACTCTGAAGACAGACCTCCCCCCCTCCCGACGGCACAAAATGGCGAGCGCACCCGCACGATAACGGAGCTGGAGGGGGAGGAGCGGTACACAGCTGCAGCCGCACGGAGAACGGGGAGGGCAGCATCAGTGAGGCCCCCCGGCAGGAAGGCAAAAGCGACGGGCAGTGCGGGAGTGCACCTGAGGAGACACTGGAAGTATGCTCCTGCTGGCGGTCACCCAAGCACAGGGCGCATCGGACGTGCCAAAGCCGCGGAGGGTTGCGGCGTCGGCAAGGCCCACCAGAGTGAAGGTAAAATAGACGGGTAGCGAGGACGCATACCAGGGGAGGCACAGGACCCCCAAGCACACAGCGCATCAGAGCCGCGTAGAACAGCAGCTTGAGGGACACTGATGATCAGCGCGAGGCTGACAGAGCCGTCAAAGACCTGAAGACAAAGAAGCGGACTGAAGGTAGAAGTGCCGCAGCCCCCCCCACAAAGATCAGAGGTGAGGCGCTAGGAAGCGGGGGCCCATAGAACACCACTGTGCACTCTGGGCTGGGGGCAACTCGAACTGGGGCAAAACCGTGCCACGAAAAGCAGCATAGGACACGCCATTCCAGACGCCCAGCAGATAGTGGAACAGAACAAAGGAACCCAAAGTGGACCCCAATTACCCTGAAAAATCAATCGCCCTAGGACATAACGGAGGCAGGGGGGCCATACATGTGGGGGCAACATCTTCCGAGACAAACAATGCAAAGGGCCAGGCAAAACCTGAAAGGCTCCCAGTGACACCGGAAGCACAGGTAGACTAGAGCAAACGACGCACAAGCAGAGGTCAGCTTCACAAGACAAGCTGTTAATACTGCCCACAACCCACTACACCTCCACAACACCGGGACAACCCCGAAACCACTCGGCGGTGAGATCGCCCTGAACGCCCCACAGACAGAATGGGTGCATCATTCGGGAACCAGACCCACGCTAACCTGGACCTTATTACAAATGCTCACAACGCCAGAGAAATGGCTGAGTGACAACTCAATCAATAGGTGGCGAGACCTACCAGTGGCTGGGACGGGCAGTGCGAAGCACAAGAGACGACAGAAGAGCAGTGATCCAGAGCTGGAGCGACAAGGCAGCGACCCTGCTGAAAGTGTGGCGAAGAGCGGCACACTCCAACACATCCAGTGGAAACATGCCATCTACCAAGAACAAAGAGAAGCCAAAAACAACCATAATGGACTCATTCACGGCATCAAAAACGGCGACCCATGGCACAGAAAGGAGAAACCACCTCAGAAACTCACCAAACAGAGGCGGATAACCGAGATGGGCAGGTGCTTGAGGCCATAGCAGCTCTAAGAACCTTCATTGACTCAAAAATTGATGAAGTAAAGACAGATATTCAACTAATGAGGCAGGATGCAAGAAATCTGGCGGAGAGGGTGACCACAACTGAGGTCGGGTTGCAGGAAACCACAGAAACATCCACGGAACTGAAGTCCAAAGTTAAAGAACTGGAAAGAGAAGTTGAAATGCTGGAAGCAAGGGCGGAGGAAGCGGAAGGGAGAGCCAGACGCAGCAACATTAGGCTGCTGGGAATACCGGAGGGGGCGGAGGGTCAGAACCCAACCAGATATTTCAAGTCCCTACTGCAGCAGGAGATTGGCGCAGGCAAACTACCGCAAGGCTTTGCGGTGGAAAGAGCCCATCCAGCCCTCCAAAAGAAACCACCACCAGGCTCATATCCTCGCCCGATGATCGCAAAGATTCTCAACTTTCAAGACAGAGAGATTATACTTAAGTTCTCAAGAGAAGGAGGGGTGATAGAACTTGGGGACTCGAAAGTAACCATATACCCCGACTACACACAAGCAGTACAGAGAGCAAGGAACTCCTACGTCCCGATCAAAGCACAGCTTAGGCAGCTGAATCTGAAATATATGTTGCTATACCCCTCCAGGCTGAAGGTGGTATACAAGGGGCAAGCCATATTCTTCGAGACACCGGCGGCAGCCAACATGTGGCTGGAACATCATAATATGGCATAGGGGAAAGAAAAGGACGCCTGACGCGAGACACTGCTGTAAGGGGAACACTTACGAGAAACGAGGGCACACCAAAGAAACCATTAGCAGAACAAATGCATTGAAACGGATTACAAAAGTACTCACTAAATGGCTGGGAAGAACCCTGGCCACTCACCCTAGCCGCGATGCCATAACCCCAGGAATGACCAAAGCTGGCCGGTTGCCGGCAAGACGACATTCGCACTGGAAACCCTGGAAGGGGCTAGACATAGCGGAAGCACCTGAGCACAACACCGGTTGTGATGCTGCTGGGAGCAACAGTTGGGTTCGTATTTGTTGTTCTTTTTATTTGTATCATAGTCTTCATGCAAAGCAGGAAAGGACAAGGGTGGTCAATGAGAAGCTGACGCCAAAAAATGGGAAGTGGGAGGAAGAGAGTGCAGTAGCGGAAAAAACACGGCACTGGAAGAGAGGGGAGGGAGGGGGGACCGGGAAACATCATAACACCAACCATGGCGACGCAACTTAAGATGCTAATATGGAATGTACGTGGGATGGGGACCTATCTGCGTAGGAACAGGATCAGGTCGTATCTGCGCAGAAAAAAGATTGACATTGCACTGCTCCAAGAGACCCACCTCACAACAGAAGAACAGGCCAAGGTACTGTTAGGCAGAAACCTGTGCAGTTCCCTTAGGGACCACTGCAAAAGGCTTAGGACTACAGGTGTTGGCAGTAAACCCAATTGGTAGCTGTCTGTACCACCCAGATTTACCTGGTAGCTGTGGCTGAGCAGCCAGACTTCTCTCAAGAAGAGTTAGACAGTATATAGAGTATACAAGATGGGTACCAAAATACAGTAGCACAAGCAAACACAGACCAGAGCTTGGGTATAAAAGTATATAATTATTTATTTAAAAACACACTTTGTAAAATACACTAACACTAATATGGCAAGCAAGTTCAAACAGTCACTATTAATATATATACATCCCTGATTACTTATTGAACAAGTCTTAGTTAAAACACCACTTATTTGCAGACGGAGGTGAGCGCTTAACCTAAGATGGCACTCCAATAAGTTAGTTAAAAAGGGAGGGAAAAAGGCAGAATTAGGAAAATACACAATACCAACACTTTAAGAGAACCAGAGCAAGTCAGAAAAGGCAAAATCTACTGAGGAACAAGAAAGTCATAAGCCAGGCCCACCCTTGGAGAGAGCAAGGCGGAATGTGTCCAAGATCACACAGTTGAATAGTACTTTAAAGAGTCTTTGCAGATAGTTCAAAAAGGGTTGGATCAGTTCAGGAAAAGTTAGTTAGCAGGTCCCAAGTCACTCCATGATAGAGAGTGAAGGATTTACGGGACACCTTGAACAGTCTGTTGCAAGGGAGACCAGGCGGGACACAGTACCTGAAATGGTGAGAAAGCTCCAGCGGGGGCAGTTGTTCCTGGCAGCGGGTGCAAGTCGGTGCTTCGTCCAGGGGAAGAGAAGATCTCGACGTGGAGGAAAGCTGGAGGTTGTTGCACTGCCAGGGACGAAACCAGCCGCGGAGTTTCCCGGTTAAAAGGTACTACCCTTTTTATTCGCGGTAGTGGTGAAGCGTGGCTATCCGGCCGCCGGGGTGCTTGGCAAGGGCGATTCGACCACGGGACGATCATGGAAGGCGAAAAAGAGGACAAACTGGTTATCCCCACCAGTTCAGAGGAAGAAGACTCTCCGGGATGAAGATCTTCTCTGTCGTCGGGAAGTGGTGAGACGGTTCAGCAGGGCTCCACCTGTGGTGTTGTCATTGCAGGTCGGCTCAGCTTCTCCCTCTTCGGATTCTTTGGTCCTGTGGCGACTTCTGAAGTTCCAGTCCCCAAAGCCCTGCTTTCATGCAGAAAACCCCCATTCATCAGTCCTAGCTGTCACTCAAACATGCTAAGTGGTGAGCCGGGCAGCTCACCACTGGGCCATTCACACAAGAATGCGACTTGAGTTGCCGAGGCAACTCAGTCCAGGGTGCCTAAACCCCCCTCCCACACATCCTGTAGACCCAGACAGAGTGGCACCACTTTTGGAGGCTTCTGTGCAGAAGCCCGCCAAAAAGTGGAACAAAGGGCTCGACTTGGGTTGGAGTTAAAGAGGCGAACACAAACACCATTTTAAAACCGAGTCCTGGCAAAAAGGCCCAACCGTGGAATAAATATTAAATAAATAACCCAGCGGTATCTTTAACATTGCACCAAAAAAGTGGTGCGTTTAAAATGAATGGGAAAATCCCATAGGAAATATTCCGGTGGAATATTTCGCGTGGTAACCACTGCCATCAGCCAGAAACTCGACGAGGGGGGACTGCACAATGCCCCCTCGAAAAACAGACCCGGGGGCAATCGAATTACCCCTACCAGTACTGCCACAATATGATGGTTTGTACTGGTTCTGTTCACAATTTAAGACTAGTAAAGTCAATGGTGACTTTACATGCCCTGGGAGACAGTAGTCAGTCCCAGGGTATGGAGTCTATGTTTGTGGGTCACTATGACACCCCTGTGTTACTGCACTGATGGTGCTGTGTAACACACTTACCAAAAATACATGAAACCCTACGGAGTAAAAGACCCCATAGCCCATAAAACACATTACAAAGTCAAAGGATATCTCAAATCATGTCTAAGAGTGGGAGAAAAAGAGTCTCACTCTTAGCAGGAGAAAAACATAAACCCCAAAAATCCAGCAAAGCTGCTGGGGGACTCACTAGGTTTGGGAAATTAGCCTTAACAGAGACTTCTCCCTAACAGGTACAAGAGTACTAGGGAGGACAGGGGCAAGGGGCCCCCTACTCCAAATACGCAAGGGGAATGTACACGTGGATCAACCCCGGGGTGCCCTTCCACCTAGTGGGATTTGAGGCAGATACCGAAGGGAGGTGCCTGATACTGTGGGGTGCAATTGAGCAGGTAGAGATCTGCATAGTAAACACATACATCCCTAACCAAGGCATACCAGCATACCTTGGCAAGCTGAAACCCAAACTAACTGCGCACAGAGATGGCCTTTACATTTGGGCGGCGACCTCAACTGCGTGAGGGACCTGGGACTAGACAGATCTGAGCCCCCCGCAGAATCGGGCAGAACAGACCCCGACTGCATTGAACAACTAGACCTAGCCGACGCATGGAGAGAACACCACCCCTTAGACAGGGTCTACTCATACTACTCATCGCCACATGGCCTATACAAGCAAATTGATTACTTGCTCATAGATAGAGCGCATCTAGCACAGGTAGAGTCCATACAGTATATGGGTAGAACAATTTCAGATCACTCACCCCTGCTAATGCACTGGGCGATGAAAGGCCCTAGACCCCCCATACCACAATGGGGAATGCCTACAGAGGCACTAACGGACCAGGTCTTCAAGGAAGAGCTGGGGGATAAACTTGCTGAATACATCACAATTAATAGTGGCAATGTGGACCGCTGGGGGACGATGAGGGGAGAGATAATAGCCGGGGCAGGGGGAAACAGGAAAATGTTGAAGAAGGAGTTAGAGGCGAAGGAAGAAGAAATACAACAAATGGAAACTAATAGCTGGGGGACCAGGGCAGAGGAGGAGAGTCTACAGGCAGCAAGGATGGCCTGTCAACTGGCGTGGGGGCGGCTGGCCATATTTGACTACATAACACGCACCACTTAGGGCACACATAAAATGGAGACAAGCCGGGTAGGCTGCTGGCATGGCTGTGCAAACGGGAACATCCGAAAGGCCCAACGACCAAGCTAAAAGACGAGGTAGGAGAAACAAAAACAACACAGAGCTCAATAAATGGCACCTTTGCAAACTTCTACTGGAAACTATACGACCACAACACCCCAGTACCACTGACAGATATACACGAAACCCTAGAAGAAATTGAACTCTGCAAGCTAAGTGAGCAACAGCGAGAGGCACTAGAAGAGGCAGTCACACTAGAGGACATTACAGACGCCATCAGGGCCCTGGCCACGTGCAAAACCCCGGGTACGGACGGCCTCCCCCCAGAATTTTACAAAGCATATGAAACGACCCTGGCCCCAGTGCTACATGAGGTCTACCAAGAAGCCTATGAGATAGGAACCCTACCTAAGAGCATGCGGGAAACATTAATAGTCCCAATACCTAAGCCACACTAACCAACGGACGAATGCGACTCCTACCGCCCCCTGGCAATGCTAAATTATGATAGCAAAATATTTACCACAATATTGGCCAAGAGACTGTCCAAAGTGATAGGTAGCTTCATACACGAGGACCAAAATGGTTTTGTGCCTGGTCGAAACACGACAGCCAATCTACGCAGGCTACAACATATCATGGCACAGACAGAAGGGGACCAGGAACACATGGCTGTTATGTCACTAGATGCTATTAAGGCATTCGACTACATCTACTGGGAGTGGCTGATGGAGACACTAGGTGAATTCGGATTTGGGGAAGGCTTTGTTAGATGGATTAAAATACTATACAATGGTCCCACGGCAAGGGTAAAAAATGGGCAAAATGGTATCGAGAGCTTGGGAAATACAGAGGGGAACCAGGCAGGGCTGCCCTCTATCGCCTATGCTCTATATTCTGGGGCTTGAACCAATTGCAATCTACATAAGGAAGCAGTTTTGGGATGCTGGGATAAGGGTGGGACAGAAGTACCATGTCATTTCGCTGTACGCAGACGATGTTCTGCTGTACCCGAGGGACCCTCAGAATAATGCCCCAACAATCCTGGAAGTATTGGACAACTTTGCATGCTACTCAGGGATACACTTTAGCAGACAAAAATCTTGCATGTTCCCACTGGCGGGTCTAAAAGGGGAAAAGATAGAAAGACTACCTGAGGTTGGGGTACGGTGGCAGCTAGATATATTCAAGTACCTGGGAGTTAAGATCAGGCATACACCAGAACTCGCGCACGAGCACAATACAGTGGCGGTAACACGGAGACTCCGCAACTCAATGACGTTCGGGTCTAGGCTCCTGCTATCAATGATGGGGAGAGCGTCAACAGTTAAAATGATTATACTACCAAGATATTTGTACTTTTTCCAGAACGCCTGCTACCATGTGAAAACAACCTTCTTATGAAATCTAGAAGCCTTGATTAGAGATTTCATATGGGGGAGAACACGCCATAAAATAGCACTGGCAACACTGACCCTACCACACAAAGTGGGAGGCATACAGCTCTCAGACTAAGAAAGATACTATCTGGTGGCTCAACTGAGCCACGTCACCAAATGGCTGTCAGACGATGTCACAAACTAAACGGGCCTACTGCGTGATCTTATCAAACCCATGACCCTGAAAGAAACACTGTGGTTGCCAAGAGGCCACACCCACAACACACCAATCCTGGTTAACTTGGGCAGGCAAGTATGGGGCAGGACCAAAACCACCACACACCTGCGAATCCTTACTCTCCTGAGATACCAATCATGACAGAGATGGGAGCAACATAATCCGACCTCAGTACCGCCAGGCAGTGGGAAAGAATGGGTATATATACCTGGGGAGACATGTACGAAGAACGGGAATTCAGAAAACCGGAATAGCTGCACGAGATGGAGGGGATACCAATGGGACAATTTTTGTGGTATCAAAATCTTAAGCAAGTGGCCAAGAAAAAGTGGGGGAGACTGGCCGGAAGAACCAACAACAAATCCCTTAGTGATGGAAATGTATAATTTGAGCGATGGTTGGAAGCCAGTGTCGAGACTTTACGTTCAATTAACAGGTCCAATCCTCGCAGCGCAGCACTAAAAAGTAAATGGGAAGCGGACACTGGGGAAAATATAACTGACAATGAGTGGGAAAGAGCACTACAACACCCCAAGGAAGTGTCCAGAAATGTTAGATTTAAGCTAATACAAACAAACATCTTATACAGAACATACATGACCCCCAAAAAGGTAGCACATTTTGGAAAGCAGAAGGAAGTGCAACCACGAAGAGGCTGACTTGATACACATGTTCTGGGGATGTGAGAAGGTGAGACACCTCTGAACGATAATAGAACAGACATGCAAGAAAGGGGGTCTCAAACGCTATGATTGGACTCCAATGGAATGCCTCCTTGGCACGTACCCCAGATACAGCAAGATTAAGCACATAATGCGGGTAATGGACATGGCATGCATATTGGCAAAAAGAGGTAGCAATGTCTTGGAAAGCAAGGAGGGGCCCACAATATGCACAATGGAAAAGGGAAATGAAACGTTGGGCTGCTGCAGAAACAGAAGCATGGGGCGCAGGGACTGCCAAGGGGGAAGAGGACACTAACGCCAAATTCGAGACATGCAAAGCAATAATCGGGGACATGTTCCTTCCGTCTGACGACATGTCTCCATGAAGAGACACGCCAGAAATAATGCAATGGTTACAATGCAGAAAAAATACAACGAATCGACTCGTCCACGCAACCAACCATTACAGCAAGGGGCACTGACATGCCACCATATCACTCCTAGACCATAAAAGAGGCTACAAACTGTAATTGCATGAAGACAGTTCGCATTTGTTATTTGTTCTAGAATGTTGACTTAACATGTACCATGAGTTAAAATATGGATAAGAATTTTTTTTTTCTTTTAAAATGATTGCCATCCTATGTATGAATAAGAAATGCCAATAAACACATGTTACAAAAAAAATAAAGTTTTACGATGGGATTTATTGTCACAGTCAAAGATGCTATCACCAGGTTTTGGAGTTTAATGTGATTGGGCCACCTTTCAATCATGCAGTTCATGAGGCGAAGTCATTTTTGAAACATTATCCATTGTAGTTGTTTCTGTGTAGTTAGTCAATTACCTGCATAGTGCCCCGTAGTTGGCCAATTAAGGGTTTACTCCCTAGCGTAGAAGATTTAATAAAGTGCTACCCCCCTTCGGGGAGATCACTAGGCTTCATAGTAGAGCAGTTAGTATTACCAAAGTAACTGAGCCTTCGCTGATTTGATCTAGTGGAACTGAGCTGGCGATGTCTTTATCTAACTTCGCCTCCAGCGCTGAGTGCTGTCGCTCCAGAGTGTCAGCCGGTGAAAAAGGAAAAAACCAGGGGAGTGGCTTCAGTGTGACCTCCGGCAGGTGTAGTGCGGCATACTCAGGGGAGTCTGGGTGGTTAAAGACCACCACGAGATACGCCGAATCTTCTTCGTAGTTTTGGTCCTCCGTTGCCACGCTACTCGTAGGATCCGCCCGAGCCTCTTGAGAATCCTGGGAGACTCGCTGACTGATTGGGGAGGGTCTCAGGGAATGGGGAGGGGATTCCAATCATCCCAATCTCTCTGTGTTAGTTAAGAGAGTGATAGATGGGGAGCCAAGGAGCAAGGAGACAGAGTGCCATCTTCCAGCGTGGGGAGATCTAATGCCCCAAGACTTTTGCCCCGTCATGCTACCAGGCTCAACCATTTCCACCTGCCCAGCATAACTGCCATTTTGCAATTTTTCCTGGGCTAGTAGTTCATTCAGATTTGAAAATCTGAGGTGCAGAGCTTATTTGGCCACTTAGCGTCAAAGTTATGAATTCTTCTCGTAACTTCCCCTGCCATCGGTTACAAGGCCCTTCCGGTAACATGCTGTTTCGCCCACTTGTGAGGGCGTAAGTGCGCAAAAGCGCAAGGGAGCACCCCCAGTCTACTGCAGAACAGGACAGAGCAGTGTGCTATACCAGCCAACAACAACTGAATACAGTTCAGTTCTTGTTCTTAAAATTGAGCAGGTACTTGCTCTCATTCAAACACAATCAGGCCGAGTTCTTACCTTTCAGCCTGTGCCACCCAGTCTTCCAGAAGGTTGAGGGAGGAGAATGAGTAAAATAAGAAAATTGGGTAGGGATGGATCGAAGTCTCATTGAGACAAAAGAACTGCAGATTGAGTCAGAAGAAGGTGTCTAGGATTAGATGGGTTTTGTTTCATACTGAACAAGCATTGAGTTCAGTATGAAGTAGGCCTAGCCCAAGAGAGGAAGGAACTTGGGAAATGGGGACAGAGATCAAGTTATCTGTGTTGCAGATACTGGATAGAAATGGATGCACTGATGTGCAAGAAGTAAGATGAGTGGGAATAGAAATAGTCACGAGGAGGAAGAACGAGAACCTAAAAATAGATTGAACAACTGGTAGGGTTTGAGATTAACGCAAGATGGTTTGTAAAATATGCAATGAAAATAGACAGAGCAGCCGTGACGAGAGAGGCAGACTTGGAAAGGTGGGAAGCAGCATACTACTAGACTAATATTTATACTGCCATTCCAATCAGTCCCAAACAGGAACAAATTAGAACCCTTGGAATCTGTGCCCTTAGAAGAGACGCCTAAGAAGAAAGGATAAATATGAGGGTACATCGTTTATTCATCGCCTGTTTTTTGATGAAATATTTCAGCTGCGAGGAAAGAGAATAAATAAAACTGAAGGGGGGTTTGGGGTGTTGACCCTCAAATAAAACAAATGTCAGCAAAAAAAAGCATAGAACCAATATGAGAGCACGTAACTAGTCACAATGGAGTCAGGGTGCCTGGAGGTAAACCTGGCTAACCCCCAGCACAATCCCGCTATTGCCCCAGATCACACTTGCCGTACCTCTTCCCTCCCAACTTATTCAACGGCAAGGTCCCTGGCGCTGCATCGGGGGATGCGGCTCACTTCAAAGGCTGTCCCTGACTACGAGACATCACCACTGCAATACCAGTCACGGACATGTGCAGGTAAACCCACGTGGGCTAACCTTTTTATTTTCTTTCACTTTACGTAATTGGCCTTCCAGAATAAAATCATATCAAGAGAAATGAAGAAAATACCTTTTATTGTCAGTATTGTATTGTCTCTGGGGCCATAACGTATTGTGCATCTGCATTTTACCTCTTCCTCTGCGACATTTCCAAGATGTCTGCATGCTTTCTATGCACCAGAGTGCTCTGCCTGACTGCCTGCCCACAGGCCTCGTGATAGGCCAGGCCTACTACAACTCAGCCAATCTGGGTCGTATGCAGGCAAACGCCGGCCCACTACTAAGGCCCCTGTCTGAGCCTGTCCATGCCTGGCTGGGCTTTGCGGGCCCCAGTAACATACTAGGGGCAACGTGCCCTTGAACTATGCCATTCCCCCTTCTGCTATTACGTGAGTGCTGACTGTTTGCTTGGATTGACTTCCTCATCCCTCTTTGAATCTATGTCTTTGCCACTCATGACATTCTCACTGATCTTTCTCAGCTGGCACTTCTCTGTACTTCATTGTCAAAAGTCTTACATTGTGTTCCCTTCACAAGCTCTCACTTCAACTGCTTGCACTTGTGTACTGCTCTGCTGCAATACGTGTCTTAAAAATCGAATTTAGATATGCTCACATCCTGCATTGTTTTGTGTCTTTAGTTTAAACAAATTTAGTTGTGCGCACATCCTTAATTGTTTTGTGACTGTTACTCTTAACATCCACTTGGCTGCCTGTGAGGTAGGTCAGAGCTGTGCACTGCAGCACCCCACCTTCCCCTTTATCTCTCAGCCTATTGGTTCCTTCCTGTTGATTTGAGATGGCACTGTCCATCTCTCCAAACTACTCCAACTGCAACACTATCACCAATCCTCCCTCTCTCACAAAATCTGTTCGGAAAAAGCATAAAAAAGACATCCTTGCTGCAAACCCTGGCCTCCCAATTGCAGACATCTGTCAGTGCATCCTCCAGTGAAATCTTCTCTGACATCCCTTTCTCTGTCCCATCTCCAGACCTATGGACTGCTCATCTCATCTCTACTCTCTACCCTTACTCTTCCACTACCAAGTGGGAAGTCCTCTTGGCGGGCTTCTTCTCATCTCGCTGCTGCATTAATGTCTGCTTCATGGGCACAATCCTGGTTCAAGGCCCTCAGGCCAACCTCCTTCTCTTTGACCGGATCTTGCCGTCTCTCATCAACTTCCTTCCTTCTCCTGCATCTCCCCATGCACTGCCCCTCTGACTGAAGTACGACGTCCCTGTTCTCCACCGCAAAAAACTTTCAAAGGCAGCGATCGTCTCCACCTGGTGACCCTCAAGGCACGCTCAGCCAACACTCTGCTGACATCTGTCTTCTCCTTGAAGACACTGACCTTGACATACTCGCACTCACTGAGACTTGGTTCAATGCCAGCTCAGTCACTTCCTTTCACTCACCCTTACATAACGGCGTTGATCTCTCCAAGCCTTGACCTCAGCGGGCTGGCGGTGAGATTGCCTCAATGTTCCCTGAATGGATTCCTTCTTCCATCTTACCCTACCTATTCATCCTTTGAGAGCCTAGTATGCAAGCTGGTCATCTCTCCCTCCTCCACCCTGACCATTGCTAGCATTTACCGGCCTGCAGGCCCTTCCTATCTGTTTCTCTCTGCGTGGGCTGATTTCTGTTCCTCCTTACTCTCTACAACCTCCAACCTGCTACTCCTGGGTGACTTCAACATCCATTTAGACTCCCTGTGCACAACATTCACCCTCTTCATTGATCTCTGCACCTCCCTATCCCTCTCCAGTCTTCCTTTGGGTACAACCCACTCTGCCGGACACAAGCTGGACGCCATTATCCATTCCGACCTGCCTCTCTCATCTCCTCTGGTCACCCCTCTCTATTGGTCTGACCACTCTCTTCTAGCCTCCAACCTGGGTCCCTATGGCCCTATGACAACTCCTCCAAGAGCCCTGCCAACCTCGTTCACGAACATTCTTCCGATGAAACGAGTGTAAGCTGTTGCCTTCGCTTCTACCTTCATTCCCCCTTGCCCGCGCAACTTAGACTCTACCTCTGAATCTGCTCTCAGCCACCTCTATCTTTCCATTGCCAACACCCTTGACATCCTTGCCCCAGTCATGAGGATCCGCCTGAAACCTGCCTCCAAGCGTAACACGTTAGCACTCCGAACTTGCAGACCAAAAACACAAGTCTAGGGCTGCAGAACGGAAGTGGCAAACTTCAGGTTCACCCTCTAACAAACTGGCCTTCCCGCCTGCTCCAAAGGCATTACAGGCTCTCTATCCGTGCAAAAAAAGGGCTCACATTCAGGCATGAGTATCTGGCTCATCCAACAACACGGCCTGCCCCTACTCCTTCCCAGGCCCTTTGCAATGCACTTGCCACTCACTTCTCCTCCAAAACTCAGGACATACTGAACAGCCTTGTCACGCATTCTTCCAACCCTTCCCTCCCCCCTTGCCTCCCCTGACCACTCACCGTCCTCCTTTTCTTCCTTCGCCTCTGTCTCTCCGGAAGAAGTCACCAGAGTTGTCCACTCCATGAAGGTCTCTTCCAAACAGGTTGCCTCTTGCTCAACCAGAAACATCAAGGACAACATTTCCTCTCTCACCCCTGCACCCGCTGATCTCTGTAACCACTCCTTTGCTACTGTTTTTTATTCATACTCCCTCAAGCACTCCCTTGTGTGCCCCCTCCTTAAAAAAAACATCAGCAGATCCATCCTGCCCGGCCAACTATCGCCCCATCTCCATCACCCCTTTCCTGGGGAAATTGCTTGAGAAGTTGGCCCTCCCCCAATTTAACTCCCACACTGAACTTGTTGGTGGACTTTAGGGCCATCAGTCTAGATTCCGAGCAGCCAGAGGTACGGAAACTGCTCTTCTGAACACCCACCAAGAACTGCTTGCATCCCTTTATTCCAACTCTCCTGCTGTACTCATTCTCCTTGATCTCTCTGCTGCATTTCACACACTGAACCACTCCATCCTCATAAAAGGCTCCATGACACCATTGGTTCTCCAGCATGGGGCCTGGCATGGATTCACATGCTCATGAATATTCCCCGTCGTCAGGCTGGGAATCCTCGGTAAAGAAAAAATCAGTATCAGTTTCGTTTCTGATCTGTCTTTCGTAGTAGTAACCAATCACTGATCTCTGCGTCATGCTGACCACAGCCAATGACTGCTCTCTACCTAAGCCCCGCCTCTGGCAGCCATCTTCAGATTTTTACCGCACGTTCAAGTGTTGGGATCCTCGTGCTATTGCTCTCGAGCGTTAGTGCTTTTTTTCACGTTTTTTCTCAGAAAGATTTCTCTTTTTTCTGTCAAAAGAGCCTCAAGCTCCACCGTTTCTTCATCCGATTAACGGGGACCCGTGTCGGATTCGTCTATGCCCCTCAAGGGTGAAGATTTTGTCGAGCCACGCTTTTGGAGGACTCCAGAAGTTTCTCAGGCCCATCTCGGACATGGCCCAGGAGAAGGGAAGCTCGACGCCCGGAAAGCTGTTCAGGGTCTGCCCTGGATGCCAGCTTCAGAATGTCTTTAAGGAGGACGAACACTCCCTTTGCCTTTACTGCCTACATGAGGACAAGACGCACATGGAGAAGGACTGTGCGTTTTGCGGCAATATGTCGGAGCGGACCATGAAGGACCGCCATCAACGTCTCGCCAACTGGCTGGAAGGAAAGATCCCGTCAGGCGAGAAGAAGAAGAAGAAGTCCGAGCGGTCTTCTAAGACCTTTGAGGGCGCCCCGGCGACGGGGGTCCAACAGAAGGCCAAGCACCGCGAGTCCGCTCGCACCGGGAGCGCCGAACGGTCGGGCTCTACGGGCGCCAGGCAGGGCGCATCCTCCCCGGCGCCATCAACCACGAGCCAACGCTCTGGCTCGGGTAAGAGGAAGGCCGAGCACCCGGCGAAGCTCCTGGAGAGACCCCGGTCGAGCTCGAAGGCCCCATCGGAGGGGGAGCGAGGCGGTGACCCTCCCCCAAGGAGAAGGCGGTGAGCGCACCTAAGGTGGTGAAAGCTTTGATCCACCCGGCCAAGGCCTCTATCGAGACAGTCGCGGCGGCCCTGGCTCAGCCTGTGGAGGCGACCTCGGGGCCCAGAGTCTCCCTGCCACCACGGAGGGAGTCCTCTTTCATGCCCATCGACAGGACCCCGTGAAACCTCCGACGGAGAAGAAAAAGGGGGGGCAGGAGGTCGTCGTGGATTCGGCCTCAACCTCTGAGGAGGAGCTGATCGAAGTCTTAAGCCACGGCGTTGGCGTGGAAGACGACCAGCCCGTCGGGAGGGACCCCGACGTAGGAGACGACGAGAACGTCGAGGGCTCCGACGGGGCTCCTGACCGCCCGTCGGACTCCCCTCAACCAGTGCCGCAAGACAACTTGGCTGCCATTTTGTTGGCTATACAGTCCTTATGCTCGGAGATAAGGACGAGTCTGCCGTTACCACCAACGGAGGAACCGCTCCCGACGGGGGACCCGGAGCCAGGCTCTTCTGGGAGCCCTCCCCCTAAAAGAAGAAGGATTCATCCTCCACCTCCTTTTCAGCCATCGCGCCCTGTTCAGCCCTCCTCCCCGTCCACGACATGTGGGGATGATACGGGGACTGACACGGCCGCGACGGGTACAGACGACGAGGTTTACGACGAGGATCTCCCGTCGTCACCTCCCACCTGGGCTTCCCCGCCTGACGAGATTGGATCGTTTCACTCCATGATCGCCAGGGCATCCAAGCTTTTCCAGCTCTGCCCGGAAGAGAAGAAGAAGGAAGGTTTCCTTTATCAACGGCGCGAGACCAAGAGGAAGACGGTCCTCGCTGTACCTCTACTAGACGATATTTGGGATGAGGGCCTCGCCCTCCTCAAGAACCCATCCACGACGCCGGCTAGAAGGGATCGGTACGAGAAGAAGTACCGGGTCCCGGACGCGGCCCCCTTGTGCCTTCGGGCACAGCCGACCCCAGACTCGGTCGTCTCTGCGGCGGCCAGGAAGAAAGCGGGGGGGGCGCGGCCTCTACGTCGACCTCCCCGCCGGACGGCGAGGGAAAGAAATTAGACACGATGGGATGCAGAGTCATCTCGTCGGCAGCGACGACGATTAAGGCGGCCAACGCCTTGGCTATCGTAGCCCGCTACGACAGGGAGTTGTGGTACAAACTGGCCCCCCTGCTGGACTTCCTACCAGACGACAAGAGGGCGGAAGCCCTAGCGATCTTGCAGGACGGAGAGGTGGCGTCGGACCACGCCATTACGATTGCGACGGACATTGCTGACACTGGATTTCGCCAGTTGGGCAACGGCGTGTGCCTTAGGCGGCGTGGATGGCTCAAGGGTACTGACTTCCGTCAGGACGTGCAGACCAGAGTCTTGGACATGCCGTTCGACGGAAACAACCTGTTTGGGAAAACAGTGGACGATTCCCTTCAAGCCATCAAGGCGGAGACGGCCCGGGCTCTTGGGGTTCTCCAGCAACGGCGGCCGCCCTTTCGGAGCGGCGGAGGCAAACAGGGTGCCTCCAAAGGTTCCAGCGGCGGATTTTCCACCTACCGTCAAGCGGCCCGTTCGTCGTCACAGGAAGCTTACAGGGGACGAGGCAAGTCAGGCGGACCCCGCCGTCGTCGCCAAGGAGGACAAGGCGGCAAAGCCTCGTCGAAGCAGGACTGAACCGGCCGTGGGGTCGGGCCCCCACCGAAGCACCCCAGTGGGAGGCCGGCTGGCGAGCTTCGTCAGCGTGTGGGAGTCCATCTCCACCGACCGTTGGGTGCTGGATGCCCTAGCTCAGGGTCACGCGCTCGAGTTTCTAAAGAGGTGCCCGCGCGTCCCCCTTGTGGCCAGGAAAGAACATCACGTCCCTCAACTTCTCTTGGAGGTAAAGGCGATGCTCAAGAAGGACGCCATCGAACTCGTCCCAAAGAGGCTTCGGGGCTCCGGAGTTTACTCAAGATACTTCCTCGTGAAGAATAAGACGGGAGGATGGCGTCCCATCCTGGATCTACGACGACTGAACAAATTCATGAAGGCACAGAAGTTCCGGATGGTCACCCTCCAACACGTCCTGGGTCAACTGGAGGAGGGCGATTTCCTGTCGTCGTTGGATTTGGAGGATGCCTACTTCCATATTCCCATCCTAAAGGGACACCGAAAGTTTCTCAGGTTCGTGGTCCAAGGGCGTCACTACCAGTTGAAAGCCCTTCCCTTCGGATTGAGGTCGGCACCCAGGGTGTTCACCAAGTGCCTCGCACCGGTGGCGGCGCAGCTGCGCCGAGAGGGGATCCACGTCTACCCCTACCTGGACGACTGGCTCATCCGAGCAAAGACGAAGGAGCTTGCCGTGGAGCACACGGCAAGGACCGTCCAACTACTCACGGACCTGGGATTCTCCATAAACTATGCCAAGTCCCACCTGGTGCTCGCGCAAGACACACTGTTTCTGGGAGCGAAGCTCGACACAGTGTTGCTTCTGGCCTCTCCGTCGGAGGAAAGGACGAGGGCCATCTTGGGCAAGGTGCAGCGGATGCTGGATGCGGAACGGCCATGGTGAGGTCCATCAAATCCCTCCTCGGAATGATGTCTTCTTGCATTTATCTCATCCGCCTGTGCAGGCTCCGGATGCGCCCGTTGCAGGAGTTCCTGGACGCGCGTTGGATCCAGACGGGCAGCTTCGAGGAGAGGATCACACTCGACGATAGTTTCCGACGAGCGATCCGGTGGTGGGGCACCCGCGCGCATCTGACGGCGGGCATGGACTTCCAGACCCCCGGCCACCAGGAGACAGTGACCACGGATGCCTCCCTGGAAGGGTGGGGAGCGCACACCGAAAATCTGCACGCGAGAGGCCTTTGGCTTCCGACGGAGAAGTCCCTCCATATCAACGTCCTGGAGCTCCGTGCAGTGTTTTGGGCCCTCAGGTCCTTTCTTCCGTCCCTCAAGGGCAAGGTGGTGAGGATCTTCACTGACAACAACACCACCACCATGTTCTACATCAGGAAGCAGGGCGGTACCAGATCCCCAGCCCTGTCCAAGGAGGCGCAGGATCTGTGGCATTGGGCCGTCGGCCAAGGGATGTTTCTGGTGCCGTTTCATCTGGCAGGGATAAAAAAACACCATCGCCGACTCGCTCAGCAGAGAGCTGCGCTCGTGCCACGAGTGGGAACTACGACAGGATCTAGTGGACCGCCTCTTCCGACGGTGGGGCACACCCCAGATCGATCTGTTTGCGACGGCGATGAACTCCAAGTGCCAGAGGTTCACCAGCAGGTTTCCCCAGCCGAGGAGCATGGGCGATGCTTTCTCGCTCCCCTGGGAGGGCCTGTTTCTATACGCGTTTCCTCCATTGCCATTGCTGATCCGGCTCATCAACCAGCTCAAGAGGTCACCGTGCAGGATGATCCTCGTCGCATCTGCGTGGCCGAGGCAGATATGGTTCCAGGACCTTCTGGACTTGTCAGCGTCCCCGTCAATCAAGCTGCCAGTGGACGCGGATCTTCTCTCCAGGGAAGGAGGCGCCATCCTCCATCACGACCCAAAGTCGCTGAACTTGCAGGCCTGGCTCCTGCAGCGTTAGAGTTTGGAGGATACGACATACCGGCCGACTGCAGAGAGGTTCTTGCAAAGGCCAGGGCGTCCTCAACTCTTAAATGCGATGGACACAAATGGAAGAGATTCTCTGTCTGGTGCCACGCACAGAAGATTAACCCTCTACGGATTACGGCTCCCCAGGTACTGCCGTACCTTCTGACGCTGGCCAAGGCTGGACTGGCGCACGCGTCCATCAAGATTCATCTTCCTGCAATCTCCCGATACACCAGAACCACGGGGCGGACGTCTTTGTGGTCTCATCGTCTGGTGAAAGAATTCATGAAGGGACTGTTCAGATCGTTCCCGCCGGTGAAGGCTCCGGCCCCAGCGTGGGAGCTCAACGTGGTGCTGACCAAGCTCATGGGACCTCCGTTCGAGCCTCTGCACTCGGCTCTGTTGAAGTTCTTGTCATGGAAAACAGCGTTTCTTGTGGCCATCACCTCCGCACGAAGAGTGGGAGAGATCCAGGCCCTTTCCTGCAAGCCCCCGTACTTGACTTTTCACGACACAAGGGTAGTGCTCAGGACGCACCCCTCCTTCATGCCCAAGGTGCCGTCGGACTTCCACCTCAACAAACCCTTGGTGTTGCCTGTTTTCTTCCTGTCGCCTTCGTCGCCGGCCGAAAGGACTTTGCACTCGCTGGATGTGGCTATAGCGCTGAAGTTTTACGTGGACCGCACAAAGTGTTTCCGGAAAACGTCACAACTTTTTGTGAACTTTGGACCTGTCAATCAGGGGAAGGCTCTCTCAAAGGCCTCCATTTCCAGATGGCTCTCCGGCTTATCATGTGCTGTCATCGGTTGACAAACCGACCGCTGCCTGGCCGTCCGAGAGCCCATTCCAGCGATCGCAGCTACCACGGCGTTCCTATCTGGTGTGCCCTTGCTGGACATCTGCAGGGCTGCTACGTGGAGGTCGACGCACACCTTCACGAAATTCTACTGCGTCGATCGGGATTCCAGGGAGGAGTCCAGGGTCGGCCAAGCAGTGCTGCGCAATCTGTTCGCCTAAGGTGAGCCGGGTGAGGAGGTAAGAATTGCTTAATGTTGAGTTTGATGTAATGCTTAATGTTGAGCCTTTGCCACCTCCCGTGGTTGTGCATGTGTGTACTGCTATGTATTCTTTATTCATGAGCATGTGAATCCATGCCAGACCCCATGCTGGAGAAGGAACAAGTTACTTACCTGTAACTGTTGTTCTCCAGCATGGGTCTGGCATGCATTCACATGCGAACCCTCCCGCCTACCCCTCTGCGGCTCTTCACTTGGTCATACTGCCACTTCACGTGCTACCAAATCTGAAGATGGCTGCCAGAGGCGGGGCTTAGGTAGAGGGCAGTCATTGGCTGTGGTCAGTATGACGCAGAGATCAGTGATTGGTTACTACTACGAAAAACAGATCAGAAACGAAACTGATACTGATTTTTTCTTTACCGAGGATTCCCAGCCTGACGACGGGGAATATTCATGAGCATGTGAATCCATGCCAGACCCATGCTGGAGAACAACAGTTACAGGTAAGTAACTTGTTCCTATCTCAGAGCGGGCACTTGACTGGCTTACCTCCTTCCTCACTGACTGCTCTTCCAAAGTCATACTGGGCACCTTCTCCGCCCCTACTTCCTCCTCCACCTCTTGCGTCCCCCAGAGCCCCATTCTTTCGCCTTGGCTTTTAACATCTACCTTACTCTGCTGGCACGCCTCATTTCCTTCTTGCCAACTTCCAGTGCTATGCTGATGACACACAACTCTTCAAACTTCCTACAGACGCCCTTGCTCCCTTCTTCACCCCCGACAGCCTATCAGCCATCCAGGCCTGGTTTACTTCAAATGATCTTTCCTTCAACGCCAGCAAAACGGAGATCCTCCCAATTGGTACCCCGGCACTCAACTTCTTTCCTTCACTGTGGCCTTCTTCCATGGGCTCTCCCCCTGCTCCCTCTTTGGAAGCCAGAAACCTCTGAGTCATCTTTGACTCCTCTCTCTCCTTCCTCCCTCATACTCCGGGCATTGCCAAGAAGTCCCACTTTCAGCTTTTCCTTCTGAAAGGAATTCTACCTTTCCTCACTTTCCCCCAGAGACTCAATGTTACCCGACCTCTGGTTCTCTCTAGGCTTGACTATTGCAATAGCCTCCTCCTTTAATCTACCTTTGTCCACTCTGCGACCCCTCCAGCTAATCCAGAATAGGGCAGCAAGACGTATTTCTGGCCTCGAGCCCAGGGACTGCATCTCTCTTGCCCTTCAAAGTCTTCACTGGCTCCCGATCGCAGCACAGATTAAATTCAAATCCCTCTGCATCATCCACAAGGCTGTCTGGGGCCGGGGACCACTATATCTGCATCTCTTTCTGACTAAATATTTCCCCTCTAGAGACCTTGGTTCCTCTAGCACCAACTCCTTGTGTGTGAAACAGTTTGCTAAAAAGAGAGCAGGTGGTCGATCACTTTCCTCAGCGGGCTCCCTTCTTTGGAACAGCCTCCCCCCTCCCCTCTTCGTCTGGAGCAGGGCCTCCTTAAGTTCCAGAAAAGCCTCAAGACTTTCCTCTTTACATCTTCCTTCCCTCCCTCTCTCCCCTGCTAATCGCACAGTGTTAGGGATAATTCTCATAAATGGCTAATTTCCCTTACCTAATCCCTCAGCAGCTTTTCTGGATTTCTAGGGTTTATTTTTTCACCTGGTAAGAGTGTGAACCTTTTTCCCACTCTTACATGTGTTTTGCTGTGTGTTTTTTCACTTTTTGTGTGTTCTTGGGCACTGGAGCCTCACCTACTCCATGGCCTCAAATGTTTTGTTACACAGCACCTTCAGTGCAGTGACACAGGGTTGTCTTTGAGACTTCCCCCTGACTCCATTATCTGGGGCTGACTACTGTCCACCAGAAAAGGTAAAGTTGCCATTAAATTTATTTTAGTCACTTTAAACCACAGATCCAGTACACCCCATCTTACATGGAGTATTGGAAAGGGTTAATTCTTATCCCTTTTTGTCTGTGTCTCTTGGAGCATTGTTTCGCTCCCTTTACATCAAGATTTGGCTGGTGGCAGTGGTAACTACCCTAACTTTTCTACCGCAGTTATCTTATATAACCATGGCATTGTTTTAGGCTATTCAATATATTAGCCTCAAACATAAACCCACTTGACCAAATACATTTTATTTTGGCTCCAGCTGGGTTTATTCGCCATTTCTTTTTGTTAAAGTCTTTCTTGTGTTTTACTCTGCACGCCAAACTGAGGGTGATTCCTTTGTTCGCTGTCTTTTCGCGGGCTTCTGCAACAGAAGCCCTCCTTAAGGCGCCTAAAAGTCTAGGTAGGCAGGATGTGAGGGAGGGATCTTCGGACCCCTGCCATAGGTTCCCTTGGTAACCCAAGTCACACTCCTGTTTGATTGGCTGAGGGGACTGTCCTTGCCAGGACAGCCACCCTGCTGTGTGATTGACAGCCAGGCTATATGAATGGGGGAAAACTGCATAAAAAGCAGGTCTCTGGGACTGGAAAGGCAGAGTCACCACTGGAATGAAAGAACCAACGAGGAGCTGATGGAAGAGGACCCCTACAACGACTGAACCCCCAGTGAAGCCCTGCTGCAGGTCCGAATCTTCAGAATCTGACGACAGAGAAGATCCTCCAGGAAACTTCTTCCCTTGAGCTGGTGGGACCAACTAGTTCGCCCAAACTGCAAGCCAGGACCCCTACTCTGGTCGAATTCGCTGTACAGAGCTACAGTGGGCCGGATAGCCTGGAAGGTCAGACCCTGCTTGGGTTTTAATGAGCGCACCTTTTATTCGTTGCTTTGCTCTGCTGCTGGTTTCTTCCCTGGGTAGTGCAGGACCCTCCAGTCTTCCTACTTCTTGTCAGTCCGACAGTCGCTTCAGGAACCGTGAGCCTGCAGGAACTACCAGGAACATCCGCCTCAGCTACAGCTCCCTCTCCGTTTTAAGGTATTGTGCAAATCCGGCTGTTCATTTCATTCAGCCGCGGTGAAAGTGTTTGAAATCTTTCTCCAATCCGAGGGCTTGTCCTTCGCTTCTCTTTGAACTAACTTTTCTATCAATAAACCTCGTCCGGAATCCTTGCCACGAACTTTACCGCGAACTACCCTGAACTGTGTGATCTTGAGCAAAAGACTTTTGACCCATTGACTTTGGCCCTAAGCCTTTTCTACCTGATTCTATCACTGTAGTTCCTCTTGTTCAATTGCCCGGAGTACTTACCTGTTGGTTTGATTTAATTTCTATTAACTTTGTCTTTCCCTCCCTTTTAAATTGCTGGAGTGCCATTTTTCTCCCACTGCATTTTGTGAGCTTAACTTGTCTGAAATTTAAGGGACCTGGTGTGGTGTATTAAGAGTGTGATTTTTAGACTGCTTATAATAGTGTAATGTTATACAACTGAAGAGTGAAATAAATGTATATCCTTTTTCTTGAAAACCTTGAGTCAGTGTTTGCCTGAATCATAGTAATTGCTGTCCTTTGTGCAACTATCTGATACTGCTCAATTACTCTTGAGATAAGTCTGGCTGCTCAGCCATCGCTACCACTTTAACTGTGTAGTACAGGCTTGTACCAAAGGTGAATTCGTACTGTCACTTGTATAGTCTTAATTGTGTGTGGTGTTCCCAAAGGGTACTGCATATAATTATGCCTAACACACAGTAACTTGACTGGTGTGCCAGGGCCCTTATGCATCCTCGGGGCCCTGACATCTCACATCTTTCCTCCCAGCTGCTGTCTATCCTCTGCACTTGCCTCGGCTCACCCTCCACCACTGGAGGTTGCACTTACCTCCTTCATAGCTCTTCACCTGCTGCTCTCCATGAGCACTACAGCACCTATCCCATACTGCTCTCCCCTCTGCACCTGCCTGTTCTGAACAATCACAAGGCATAGTAGGTTTGTCTTCCCCTCCCCATTGTCTCTTCTTATTTTGTTGTAATTAATTATTTCACATTGTTGTAATTACATTTTATTTCATCCCCAGCCCCCTCCCTGTTGCCCTGTGGGTGCTTTGAGACAGTATTTGCTTCCTGTATTAGCACATAACATGTGAACAATAAATACAATTGTGGAACTGGTAGTCTATACTGTGGTCTCTACCTATCTTGATCGCAACTCTCTTTTTCTCTCCACTTCAGTCTGGTTTTCATTTTTTGCATACCACAGAGACAGCCCTTCTCTGTGTCATTGATTCTATTATTTGCGGCTGTCATATTAAGCATTCATCTGTTCTTATTCTTCTTCACTTATCTGCTGTTTCTGACACTGTTGATCATTCTTTACATCTTTCTACGTTCTGAGATGTTATAGCTCAGTACTTCAATGGTTTCACTCCTACCTTTCTGATTGCCCCTTCTCTGTTTCCTTGGATGGAAAACCTTCTGACACTGCCCCTTTGTGGCATGGTGTTTCCCAACGTTCTGTACTCAGGCCCCTTTTATTTGCACTTCTCTGCTTAGTTCTATTTTCAAGTTGTTGGCCCTGCTTGCCATTTCTATGCTGACAACTCTCAAATGTTCATGCATTCATACTATCTTCACTTCAATGCATCCAAGACTGAAAAACTGTTTTTCCCTACTTCATCTATCTCTGCTAGTTCTATTCATCCCTCTATTTTCTTTCCTTCCTCCGCTATTCCCCTCAATCTGCGTATTAATCTTGGCGTAGTGTTTGACTCCTATCTATCTTTCCATCCAAGACAACATTTCTTTTATATCTCTCTCTTGTCACTATCCGCTTTCTAACATTTCAGTTGGTGAGCTGGCGCAAGTGGATCTAGGTGTTACGCTCACCTGACTCCCACGGAGGCGCTGGCCTGGTTCGCGCTGCTGACCTCTTCTAAGGTGATGCGCAGGGTTCGGAAGATGGACTGGACCGGGCCCCCAAATCTGGCTTGTCTGGCTCGCAGAAGTATCCTGTAGGTGAAAATAGGGGATTAACTGTCTGCGGGGTAATGCAATCAACCTCCCACTTTCCCCTCTCACCCTCCTCGAAACCCTTCTGTGATTCCTCGTAGCGTCTCACCTTAGGGTCTGGAAGGACGAGCTCTCCATCCTGCTTCTGATGCAGGGGCGCGTTGGTATCCAGTTACTTCACTGGATTTTCGGATTGGTGAGAACCAAACTTGCTTGGCTTCCAGGTAAGTTTTTTGATAAGAGGTTCCCCTTGTGTCCATGCATTAATGTACTAATGCTAGTGTCTTTTTCCCCATAGGGGCCGGGGTACGGAATGCCGGGGAACAGGCACCGACCCGAGATGAGAGGTGAAATCCTTGAGGAAATCAGGTAAGTCTTTAATGAGCGTTTTTTGGTAATGTCTTCATTTTCTCATTAACGCTGATGTCTCTTTTTCCCCTTAGGGGCCGGGGTCCGGAAATGCCAGGATGCGGCGCGGACCCGAAATGAAGAGGGAATGAATCAACAGGTAAGTCTTAACATGGAGATTTAGCTTTCCTTATTCCCTTCTCTCTCAACTTTTGTTCTGGTCTTTTTCTCCCTAGGCGCTGGGGCGTGACTGCGAATCCGGATGATCGCTGCTGAACATGGAGGCGCCCTGTAAAGGTGAGTGGAATGCGGCGCTGCAGCGATCGACGCGATGAGCTTTTAAATAAAAGTTTTCCTTTCCAGGATTGTCGGCGAGATGTCTCTGGGATGCGGATTTAGCAGGTAAGGACTTTTCCTTCTTCTGTTCTCTTCTTCTCTTCCTTTGCAGGTGATCCAGGATGCTGGCAGGCGTGGCAGAAGTCAGGATGCAGGAGCAGACACGGTGAGCGTCCAGCTGCTAGATGCAGAACAACGCGAAGCACGTGTGGCTGTTCGGGTGGGGTTTAAATAGCCTTGGAAGAAGTTCCAGGTATGTATCCTTCCTCCAATCAGGTATGTATCCTTCCCAGACCACGCCCGGATGGTAAATTAGTCCCACAGGTAAAGTAGTTCCTTTCAGGCCTCAAGGAGGCCGGGATCCTGCAGCATGGTCTGCATCAGGTAAGTGCACCCAAGCACTCCCATAATGAGCCTGGCGCCTATGGCGCCAGGACTGATGTCTTTTATGAGCCTGGCGCCATAGGCGCCAGGACACTGTCCAAAGGGCCCCTATATGGGGTTGCTGGGTCCTTCCTTGGGGACTGGATGTCTGCTTTCGGGGACGCAGGGCTTGAACCGGCTCCCCGGGAGCGGGCATCATGACACTAGGTCACGTGACCTAAACCCCAACCACCTGTTAATCTTTTGGTGCATTTTTGTTTTGCTGCCTTTTTTTACCCCCTATTTAAGCAGTCTTCCATTCTTCTTTTGCAGTTGGTGAGCTGGTGCAGGTTAATTTAGGCCACGTGATCTAAATCCCACCCACCTGTCGAACACTGTTAATATTTTGGTGCTGTCATGATCACCCCGAAAACCCATGGGTTGGGACCATTATTACAGGGTAGCAAGTTCACTTTGAGAGGACATGTGGGTGCTAGATGGGTACTGGCTTGGCATGCCAGGCATTCCTTAGCACGTGAACAATAGTGGAACCCATAGAGACTCAAGGAGTTTGGGTGCCCCCTAAAATGGCCGCCTGGTGACCCGCAGGCTGAATTGCATGTGAGAACCAGTAGTTTGGCGTGGAGGACTATTTAAGCCCTGCCCGCGCCTTTGCACGTGCTTCGCGTTGGTTCTGCTCACAGCGGCGCACCGCTTACCGGCGGTCCGTTCCACGGACCTGCAAAGTAAGAGAAAGTTAAAGTTAACATACTTAGAAAGTTATCAGAAAATCCACAGACAACATGTTCAACGTACCTGACCTGATTTTCCGCAACAGTTCCTTCAGCAGTGGAACTCCGTTCCGAGTTCCGCACCTCAGACCTGCCTCACTTCTTCCGCGACCGTGGCATTCATCCACGGTGCTTCAGGACTCCGATACTCCGACAACCTGAAAGACAAGGTACTGAGTTTAAGACATACTGAACCAAAGACTGTGCATAAATACAAGGCTACGCGCTCATACTTACCGCAGCCTATCATGAACCTTTTTGAGTTGTACAGGCGCTTGACAGCCATAGTAAAAGCAAGCCTCAAAGGCCACGTAGTTTTCTAGCTACACTAAGCGCTTCCCTAATTACGCACTCCGACTTACCTCGATGACCCAGACGTAGCAGGTGTTCTGAAATGCCCGTATTAATTACGTGAGGCCTTCCTGTTAGAGAGAGCGAGAACGTGAAGAACAGAGAGTTAACCACTAAAGAGACAACTCAAGACCAGAGACTACAATATAGACCACTACAACGCACTAAATTCAAAGATACATACCAACTCGAGGCTTCTACTCATTTTTCAGTAAGGAAGTCCACGTGCCTTGCAAAATCACCTCCCAACCAACGCGCCCCTGCATGACAGCAGGATGGAGAGCTTCCTAACTAAAACCCACAGGTGAGAAAGGGAAGGGTTAATCTGACCACAGTTAAGAAGCATAGTAGAGTGGGGAGAGGTAACCGGTTTGACCCACAGTAGAATCATTCCTTGTTCCATTTCTCTTGTTACTGCAGGGGGGGTATACCTTTCCAGCATAGTAGCAGCAGCACCCATAGAACCCGGGCCATCTACGCTCCTGCAGGTAAGCGTTACAGGTGCCTTCTTGTTTTGCCGCCCGTTTTTTCCATTTTTAAGCAACCTTTGATCTTCTTTTGCAGTTGGTGAGCTGGTGCAAGTGTATCTAGGTCACCTTCTATTCACATCCGCCCAGTTATGATGGTTAATACCTGCTCAGCGGTCGCACATACTGCCAATGTCACCGACGTAATTACCAACAATAATCTCTATGCCCTTTTCATTACTGAAACATGGTTTACTCTCTCTTCCTCCTACATCTTTGATGTGCTCGTACATCACGGCTACATTATCCAACATACTGATGACCGCACAGGGAAAACTGGAGGTGGGGGTGTGTGATGAATCACGGGATTCAGACACTTCTCCCCCGAGGGGAGCCTTTCCTTGTGAGGCTAGAGAGGTGAGCCTGTGACACAATAATCCCCCTAGGGATGGCGGCATCGGGGAACTGACAGGGAGAAACCGGGAGAAACCCCCCTTTGGGGGGACAAGGACTCCCATTTCACAGAGGAACTCCTATTGCCCTCTCTTTTGGAACAACAGTAACATCAGAACTTCAGAGACATCCATAAAACCAAGCCACTGTTCGTTATTGTATGCCTAATTCTCTTCCAGTATCCCACATACGCTATGAATTGAAGCTACAATCACTCGCCGCGATAGTGCTATGGAAATCCATGTCATCATTTAGGAAATGCATGATGGAGAATACTGCGATACCCTTCACCCTGTTTAAAATACAAGATCACAATCAAGATCAGGGTTTTATTCAATGGAGATTAAAGTGTAATCGATCATGTTATGGATGGCAATCGATCCCAGAGAAATAATTTCCGATAAAAGATTTTTAAAAAAGCTTCAGGAACTAGACTGGATTGAAACGATAGAAAGTAGAGAAATTGATCAATTAAGACCTATTGTGAGTATGGAGCCAAAAGGGCTTGAATCAACAGCCTACATATTTGCAAAAATTCCCATCAGCCCACAATGGAGATCTTTTACTCAGATGAAGACTGAATATCCTGGCTACGAAAGTTGCAGTTGGCGAGGAAACAAAATGAACTAATCAATTCTGATTGTAGTTATTGCGGAGTAGTTGGATCTGTGGAATCACTGTTTCATTTAATAACTTCATGTAAATCTCTAGTAGAAACACTTTCTCTATTCCTCGAAAATCATTACAATCACATCTCATCGCTGTCGCCTCAAGAATCTGTCATGAACCTTAACCCTGGCCCTAACTGGCAAGTCAGCCTTCCAGTTAAGGCCAGGTCAAAGGCCTTAAAACCTTATCCAAGATTCTCTTGGAGTCAGTCCTGACGCCTTTGGCGCCAGGCTCATAACCATCATGAAGACCAACATTAGAATGGGACTATTTACTTGGGACTATTTAACTTGGGGGGGTTCAGCCAACATGGAGGGACACACATAGCTCAGTTACAAGGAACTGAGCTATGCGGTCTAGTCTTTTGGGTGTGGCAGGCCTGGGACTACTTTACCTGGACTACTTTTGGGTGTGGCAGGCATGGAACTATTTTACCTGGACTACTTTACCTGAGACTATTTAAACCGCACCTTAACAGCAGAACATGCTTCGTGTTATTCTGCTGTGAACAGCGTAACGCTCACAGTGTCCAGTTCTTTGATGCCAGCTTACTTGAAATCAAGGACCTGCAGAGAGAGAAAGAGCACTACGAAACTTACCTGGAATAGTATCCTGTCTTCAATCCATCGCTGACTTCAGTTCCACTCACCTGAAGGTACGAACTCCATCATCCGGCACTGCATGCATCCTGGAATACCACAACCTGGAAAGAGGAGGAAGAAAGACAGCATTAACAAGCGTTTACTCACGTTTCCTCCCAAACGAAGAAAGCCACACAATTACTACCTGGGTAGGCATCTCCGGGTTAGTATCATTGCTGGAACATCACGGCGCTCGGCGAGGAACATCGCAACCTGCAAGGAGACAAAAGACACAGAATAGCAATATAAAAGGCGAAACAGCGCAGCGCATCGCGCATTACTCACCGGACAGCATCGCACACACCGCGCTTTCGCCTACCGGCCCATGCTCATCTTCAAACTGCATGACAACACCAAATACCTTTCCATACCTAAAAGGAAAGAAGCAAGACATTATTATTCAAACTAAGAGGAACATAAGAACTGCATACAAAGACTGTAAAGCAGCAGACCTACGGAGTCACAGCAGGCCTGGATTCCCACAGGGGGATTGCACCAGTGAAGTAACTTGGTCGCTGTTCGCCCCCCACATCTACGCACCTCTGCCACGAGGAGCAGGACGGAGAATCCACCTTTTACAATATTAAGGTGAGGAGAAGGCCCAAGGGAGCGGAAGGAGTTGAGGCCAAGGGAGGTGGGAAAACGTGAAGACAATCTGGTATTGAATCCAGCTCTCCTATATTGCAGACCCATCTTTAACCAGAGGCCTTACCAAGGGACCATGAGAGGGTTCGAGAGTGCAAATCATCCAACCAGGGCTGGGTGGCATCACCGTGGATACCAGGTGAGCTTAACAGAATGGTGGTAATGGGTCTTACTGGGGGAAAGAACGAGTTTGGTTGTAGCTGTGATGAAATTGGTAGAATTTGTGCTGGGAGACAAAGAAAAATAGTTTGAGAAATTTTGGAGCTTGTTACATTGAAAGTCACTCTAATCAATTTGATGGGATGAATTATGGACAGACACACAAGGTAAATTATTAGTATGTTTACGAAATTTTTATAATTGTGAAATGATGAGCCACAAAGTACGTGGAGGAATTGATGATAATGTAAAAGGTTTTCATTTTAGGAAACCAACAAACATTTAAAAAAATAATAATAATTGTATGGAATACACACAGATTCTTCATATTGCAGCCAAATTGTCTTGAACATGAAAACTAAATAAATCACATAGGTGTATATTATTTTAATCAACTTGCGGCAATTTGCCTGCTATGTTATAATTAAGTGTACAGTACTTTGTGTCTAGAAAATATAATTTATTTATGCATGTCCAATAATACCACATAATAGTACAGAAGAAAATTAACACCCCAAAAAATCCATCACTTCGAAGAAGTTTTGATTAAAAAAACAGAAGAATGACAACATTAAAGTTAGTATGCATGTTACTCTCTAAAGTGCATCACAAAATACAGCAAGCATACAGTGCAACTAGTTGAAACTAATCCCAAAGTTTAAGGAAAAATGTTTAGAGCTAAAGCTAATGGAAATGAAACTCCAAATAATGAAAAAGTTGCTCTAGACTGACATTGGCCTACTCCACTGACAACTCAACCAATGTTGTAGGAAGTAATTCTAGTGGGGGTACTAGTTTAGACAAAGGGACTGGCTTGGGCCATGTCTTCCCCAGGGTGGAAATGAAGACCACTGCAATATACCAAAAGGAAAAGCTAAGTTTCAAAATGTAAAACTGGACACAAAGTATCTGTACACCATATTCTATATATATCATTACCCGCACAGCGCCAACTTTAACCGGAAACTGAAAATAATTTCTTTACTAGGGCCTAATGTTGCCTGCCTGTTGAAAAAAAGGGGACCAAATAACCCTTCGAGGGGATTGGGTCCTCTGGCGTATTCCATATCTATGACAGGTAATCACCACAGCTGTGCTACTTCGGAACATTTTCGGTGTCTGTGTCGATGACGTCGATACGCTGTCCTCGAGGGCCTCCGTCGAGCCGACGTCACCGGATGTTATAAGTACGACGCACGACGCCCGTAGCCTTAGTTCCGTTTTTTCTGCGAACGTGTTCGCCTCGGATATCTCGGCGCGCCTCGATTCTTCTGAGTTATTTTTCTTTCGGTTCTTCGAACCTGTTTGTTTGTGAAGATTTCTTTTAATTTTTTTATTTTATTGTAAAACTTCAGTTCAATATACAATATCAAACTTTTGTTACATTAAGTTAAATTAAATACAATCCACCTCCCAGTTCCAAACAAAACAGTCCAATCAATGAAGATTTCATGATGTCTTCGTCTTCTTCCACCCCGCGGCCGGGTTTTAAGAAGTGTTGGGACTGCGGGTCCAAGATGTCGTTGACGGACTTGCACGACGCGTGCCTCGGTGAGGACCATGACACGGATGATTGTGTAGACTGCCAGTCGCTTACGTCAAAGGCCTTGCTGGAGCATAAGAAGAAGCTTTCTGTTGGTAAGGTGACCAAGCCTGGTAAGCCGAGGTCCTCTGGGCTTTCGACTGACAATTCGAGGGGCGGCTCTCCGCATCGTCGTCGTCGTCGGTCCGGGAGGTCTCGGTCCCGGAGTAGGTCCCGCCATTCCTCTGCCTCTTCGAGGCACTCACGGAAGCGCCGTCATCGGTCGCCTTCCCGGTCCTCGTCTGAGGACGCCACCTGTCGGCGGGTTGCTTGTCCCACCAAGCATTCGACTTTTGAGGAATGGGCTTTCTTCCGTAAGGAGATGTTGGCGATTTTTGAATCGCAAGGCTCCGGTCCGTCCGCGCCTCCGAGAGGAGCCGGCCGTGACCGTACTAGAGACACCGCTCGGACGCCTTCGGGCTCGGGTGGTCGGTACGATTCGCGGGAGAGGTCCCGCTCGGACAAGGGGAATCATTCTAGTCATGCCCGCTCCAGGTTACCGGTCCTCGACGCCCTCGAGACCGTCGGAGCCTCTGAAGTCTTCGAAGAAGAAGACATCGACGCTTTTGGTGCAGAGGTCGTCGATGGTCTCTCCCGAGGCTCCGCCTCCGAGGAAGTCATCAACGCCATCGGCGCCCAGGCTGTCGAAGGAAACGCTCGGGGCTCCGCCCTCGAGGACTCTGTCGAAGCTGTCGGCGCCACGCTCGACGTTGACGCCGATTCCATCGATGCCTTTTGAGGCTGTCTTGTCGGAGGTACCCCGTGGCGCGGTGGAACCCCCTAGAAAGGCTCTGGCCAAGGCTAAACACGTCTTTGTCCCTTATTCTGTGCCCACATTCCAGCCTCTGGATTATATTTCTGAGGTGGATGAGGGATCTGTGGAAGGGCTGGTTCCTGATACGGTACCAGACGAGATTTTCTCTGGTCATAGCCAGATGGAAGACCTGCGTCAGTCGTTGCACGACGCCAGTGGTCTGGACGCCTCTCCGGAGGTGGAGTTCTGTAGGCCTGAGCCTGGCACCCATGCCGAGTCCTCGTAATGGCGCCTTATGTTGATGGTCACGGAATACTTGGGGTGGTCTGCACCACCAGTGGATTTTCCGCAGGATGACCTGACGGATATCCTCGACCAAGGTCCACCAACTGACCCGGTACTGCCATTCCATATGGCCTTGCAAAGAAGGGTGGCAGCGGCTTGGACTGCCCCGGAGAGTCTCCCGGCAGTGAGCAAGTCTTTGCCACGAAAATACCGTCCAGCCAGTAGCAACCCCTGCTACTTGACCACGCACCCCACTCCGGAGAGTTTGGTGGTGCAGGCGGTAAGGGCCCCAGCCAAGCAGGCGTTGTATCCTACCATCCCTCCTGATAGGGACGACAAGCGTTTTGATGGCTCGGCGAAGAAAGCGTTTTATTCAGGGGGTATGGCTTTACAGGCAGCCAACTCTGTGTGTGCCTTGTCACGTTTCACGCACACTCTGTGGAACTGTAGTTCGTTAGCGGCTGATCATATTCCCGAAGGGGAGGAACGGGATGGTTTCCTTGCTATGGTGCAGGATGGCAAGGATGCCATGTGTGAGTCCGTTCAGTCGGGTCTGGACATGGCGGATTGTGTCAGCCGGTCCATGGCGGCAAGCACCATAATACGCAGGTTTGCGTGGTTGCGGAAGTCGGGGTTTGCTCCTGATGTGCAAGCCTGGCTCCTCAACATGCCCTTTGATGGTGAACATCTTTTTGGCAGCAAGGCTGATGAGAGCCTTGAGAGGTTGCAGAGCTCAAAAGCTACAGCAAAGTCGTTGAGCGCTGCAGTTCGCTAACCTCCGCCTTTTCGTCTTAGGGGTCAGCTCAGTCATGAGGCCATGTCCCATGGTTCGCCGGTTGGGGGAAGGCTGACGCAGCATCTTGTAGAATGGCGTGCCATTACTTCAGATGTGTGGGTTCTGGAGATCACAGCCCAGGGCTACTGTCTTCCTTTCCGGCAGAGGCCTCACGACAATCCACCAGGGAATCTCTCTTTGAAGAGTCCGGATCCGCTCCTTGCGCAGGAAATACAAGCCCTGCTGGAGAAAGGCGCCATAGAACTTGTGCGTGTAGCAGAGAGGAACAAGGGATGGTATACCCCTTATTTTTTGATTTCGAAGAAAGACGGGGGATTGAGACCCATCATGGACTTGCAAATTGAACAAATTCCTCAGGAAGGACAAGTTCAAGATGGTTACTCTTTTTCAAGTCCTCCAGGCCCTTCAACTTCAGGACTGGTTGGTGTCTCTCGACCTCAAGGACGCTTACTTTCATGCACCGATCCATCCCAAGCACAAGACATACCTGAGGTTTGTGGTTGGCAACTCGCACTTTCAGTTTCGGGTCCTGCCATTCGGATTGACCTCCGCCCCGAGGGTTTTCACCAAGCTTGTGGTGGTGGCAGCGTATCTCAGGAAAGGGGGGATTCACGTCTACCCCTACCTGGACGATTGGTTGATCAGTGCGCGCTCTCCCGAGCAAGTCCTGGATCATCTATCCGTCACCTGCCACTCCCTTCACAAGCTGGGCTTCTCACTCAACTTAAAGAAGTCCCACTTGACGCCAACTCAGCGGCTCCAGTACATCGGAGCAGTGCTTGACACATCCCTGGGGCAGTGTTTTCCTCCCCAGGTGAGGGCTCATCACATTCAGCAGATGGTGCACAAGTTTCAACATGCCCAGAGTCTCCTGGCGTTAGAGTTATTGAGGTTGCTCGGCCTCATGGCATCCTGCATTCTTCTGGTGCCAGAGGCTCGACTGCGGATGAGATCTTTGAAGTGGGCTCTCAAGATGCAATGGGCACAGTCCTCCGGGAGGATGTCGGACCCTGTTCAGTTGCCGCCCTCGGTCGCCCAGGACTTTGTGGTGGGCCGTCGAAGGAAATCTGATGAAGGGGGCTCCATTTTGGCTTCCCTGGCCTAAGGTGACGATTGTGACGGACGCATCTCTCATGGGATGGGGAGCTCATGCCAACGAGCTGACAGTCAGCGATCGTTGGTCTCCGGACTCCATGTCAATTTGTTGGAGCTGAGGGCCGTCAGGCTAGCCCTGAAGGCTTTTCTGCCGACTGTGCAAGGAAAGAATGTTGTGATTCTGACGGACAACACAGTGGCCATGCACTACCTCAACAAAAGGGGGGGCAGGGTCACTTCCTCCACTTCAGGGTTCTGGGCCATCCAGCAGGAAATTTCGATCTCGGCAGTTCATCTGGCCGGAGACGAAAACGAGACGGCGGATGCTCTGAGTAGGCAGAGCACGGTCTCTCACGAGTGGGAGCTGGCTCAGGAGATTCTCCTGGAGATCCTCGCCCTTTGGGGGACCCCTCAAGTGGATCTCTTCGCCTCCAGTGTCAACCGGAAGTGCGAAAGGTTCTGCTCGTGGGAATTTCCTCCAAGAGGAGCCTTAGGAGACACGTTCGTGGTGGAGTGGTCCTTCCCACTGCGTTTCCTCCAGTCCCCGTCATCCCACAAGTGCTGCAGAGGTTACGGAGGTTCGGTTCCCAGATGATCCTCATTGCTCTGGCATGGGCCCGGAGGACGTGGCACCCGGACCTTCTCGACTTGTCCATCTGCCCTCCACGTCGTCTTCCCTACCGAGACGATCTGCTCTCACAGGAGAGCGGTCAGGGTCTCCATCCAGAGGTCAGATCCCTCCACCTTCACGCTTGGCTTCTGAAAGGTTGAGGTATAAGGATTGGGACCTCCCTGAAGACGTGATGGGGGTGTTGCTTTCAGCCAGACGGCCGGCAACAAAGTCCCTGTACCGTTGCCGTTGGAGAAAGTTCTGCGACTGGTGCAGGGTTAAGAATGTGGATCCTTTTTCATGTGACATTCCTGTGGGTTTGTCTTTTTTGCTTTCTTTAGCCCACAAGGGCCTGCAAGTGGGTACCATTAAAGGTTACCTGGCGGCGCTGTCCATATTTAAGGGCTCGTCTCAGGAGTGTTCTTATTTTAAAATCCCTTTAATTTCTCAGTTTCTGAAAGGGCTCACTAATCTGTTCCCTCCATCACCTTTCCTGGTGCCCGGTTGGGATTTGAACCTTGTTCTCAAGTTTCTAATGGGTGCTCCATTTGAGCCTTTACATTCTCGTCCTTTGAGACTGTTATCCCTTAAAACTGTATTTTTAGTTGCGGTCACTTCCGCTCGCAGAGTGAGTGAGTTGCAGGTACTTTCTGTTAAGCCACCCTTCACTGTATTTCATAAGGACAGGGTTGTCCTTAGAGTCCGTCCTTCTTTTCTTCCGAAAGTTGTTTCGGAATTTCATTTAAGCCAGAAGGTCGTTCTTCCGGTGTTCTATCCTCCTCCGCATCCTGGTAAGGAAGAGGAGAGGCTCCATAGGTTGGATCCTAGGAGAGCTTTAAGTTTCTACTTTTCACGCATGTCCCGGGTCAGAGTGGACGATCAACTCTTTATTGGTTACGCTGGAAGGCGTTTGGGACAAGCTGTTACTAAGCAGACTTTGTCTAGATGGATTATCTTGGCAATTTCTGAATGTTACCGCTTGGCGGGTAAGGACCCTCCTTTAGGTTTACGGGCCCATTCTACTAGGGGTATGGCTGCCTCAACTGCCCTGCAGAGGGGTGTTCCTATTCGTAACATCTGTGAAGCAGCCACTTGGGCTTCGGTCCATACTTTTGTACGTCACTACTCCCTAGATTCTATCCATAGGCAGGATCTGGCCTTTGGCAAGGCAGTCTTTTACTCTGCAATTTGATTGGGCACTCTTAAATTCTATTTTCTAAATTCTTTTCCCTCCTCCATACGTTGGTGCTGCTTTGGGAGTCTGTCATAGATATGGAATACGTCAGAGGACCCAATCCCCTCGAAGAACAAGTTACTCTCTTACCTGGTAACGTTCTTTCGATGGGATGGTCCGACGACGTATTCCATATTGCTTCCTCCCTGCCTGCCCCGCTACAGAATTTCTTATGCTATTGCAGCTTACGTTTCCGCAAGGCTTTCTGTGGTCATACTGGCAGAAGATTAGTGCCACACGTTCTGGGAAAAAAATACAACTGAGGCTACGGGTGTCGTGCGTCCTACTTCTAACATCCGGTGACATCGGCTCGACGGAGGCCCTCGAGGACAGCGTATCGACGTCATCGACGCAGGACGCAGATGCAGAAAATTTTCTGAAGCAGCACAGCTGTGGTGATTACCCGTCATAGAAATGGAATACGTTATCGGACCATCCCATCGAAAGAATGTTACCCAGTAAGAGAGTAACTCGTTCTTCTATTTCTAACATTTACTGATAGAGCAATCTGAGGGAAGTTAAACAGATGGATGAAAACTTAAAAAATAGTCATACATACGTATGAATGACAGTTTCAAGCTCCTGCAGACAGGGAATAATTGAGCTATGCACGAGCATTCCTAAAGTTAAGCGATTGGGCATTAAAAAATGAAAGTAAATGGACATGGAGTCAGAAAGATGCTGACCCCTGCATAACAAAGTTGCTGGCTGAAGATAAGAAACACCAGCTAGAAGCAAGAACATGGTACCTGACGTCACTGCAACTAGTAGAAAATCGATTATTTAGCCGTTCTAGATGGAAGCAACAGCGGTCGAAAAGCCACATTGATTTAAGTCGCCCGCCCGTATGTATAGTGTAGTGACAATACTCGAAAAAATTAGAAACTGACAATGGATTAAATTAGGGGCTCAGAATAGAGTGCCATCTTAAAACATAGACGTATAGCCTACAATCTTAGAACTATGCAAATAGTGGACTGGTAAAAACTAGAGGAAACACTGCAATGGTGAGTGTTAAATTATTGAACTACTTTGAATATATCTCACCAGAGATTGGAAAGGTGTAATTCTATGCATTAGTGGCTAAGGCACAGATTGAGTAACACGTGCATGAGTACTAACAATGATGATCATTTCTTGAAACATCATGAAACCAAGCATGATCAGCGATCTAAACATCTGCAAAGTACAACATTGTATACACATTGTATGCTAATTGTGCAACATGTCAAACAAATAGAAACCAACAGTAAATGTTGAAGTGAACAATACATGAATGTACAAAGAATATTAACAGAGTATCACTTGCGAAAACAAAAATATCTATCGGTGGAGGCAAAAAATGACGTCACTAGAACAGATTTGCATTCAACAGACTGCATGCCATATTGCATACAATAGTGTCAGCCACATTGTTAGACTTTGGATAAAAAACATCCTCCCCCTGCAACCAACTGGCAGCTGTTTGCATGCTGTTAAAAAAATTGCAAGCATGTTCTGCATGAAATTTCAAAAGTCTCTATCCAACGGACTACCCTTCTTGAAGGCAAATGCAGTCAAATAATTCAGTAAATATAGATGGCATACTACCAAAAACAGTGTGCTGAATTGGAGAGAACCAAAACACTATTTCAAAGGAAACTCATACAAATTGAGGAAAAATATTATAATGGCATGTTCCACTCTATCTGGTCATTAAGACCCTGAATGTGCGTTTGCAACAGATATATGCAGTGTTGCTCATGTCTGGAAAATAAATCCTCCATGGAACCTCCTCCTACTTTTTCAAACATACAACACTGAAGTTCATATGAAGTATGTGCAATTGTCACAAAATGTGAGACTAGTGGTGCTGTGATGACCTGATTACGTATGCAGGATTTATTTTAATTTATGTGCACATGGACTGGTCTTTTTGTCTTAACCACATAGTATTTTTGACAAGGACCAGTGATCACTTAGGTAACATTGGAGCTTTTTCAATTGGTGAATTGAAGTAAAAGCCAAGTCTTTCCCTGGGCTTGAAACCTAGTAGTCTGAAGTGTGGATGGACATGCCAAACATGACCCACATTTATAGGGCCTCATTCCGAGGTGGGCGGTAAGGGGTTAACGGCACCAGTAATGGTGCCGGCGCCATTAACCCTTTACCACCCTTTTACGAGTCTTCTTGCGGGACCCGCAAAGGGCGCCTGGTAAAAGCAGGCGTCCTTAGCGGGTCCTGCTAGCAGACCAGGGAGCTAACAACGGGCCTGTCATTCCCATTGAGCCTTATGGGGGCTCGAATGGGAATGGGGATGGGTTCCCTGAATGGGGAAATACCGGGTCCTCCAAGGTTGGAATGGCCCGGTATTTCCCCATTCAGGGAACCCGGACCCAGTATGCGGTATGGGGGTAGCCATGGCGCTAGCAGCGCCATGGCTACCTCCATACTCGTAATGACCCCCCTAGTGTTCTGTTACAGGAGGTTGATTAAAAAATGAACATATATCAGTGGTGGTCTCATCTTTATGTCTTTGGGCATTGTAATGCTTTTGAATTGTAATGTTGTTGACTAAAACATGGAGTCTGTGTGAAATGCCTTCTGGGTGAGCACAGAGCAGCAATGGACGTTTTTCTTCCGCAGTGAGATCTGCATTTTGATATGACGTTTAGAACACGGTCTGTATTCTTCCATTAGAAAATATGTTTTTCTCGCCTAGGCCAGTGCATCGCCTTTCTCGCCTATGCCAGTGCTTCAAGGATTGTTTTGAATACAGGGGCCAGCTAGCGCCTGATTATGTTGTGGAGCCGAGAGAAATATTATGCCATCTCTAGCGCTCCCATGAGAAAGGGAATAGTTTACCTCTTCAAGTGACCATGGGTCATTCGGCCGATGATCCATGGGAAATGGCAACTGGTTGAAACTTGGAAAATGCCATCGCGCAGTTGCGGATGGCTTAAAAATTAAAGGCATCCACACAGTCTGACAGAGAAGGCTTCTTGGAAGGGGTGCGCGCACCCACCATCTTCTGGCCAGTTGTGCTTTGAAGAGCTCTCTGCCTTCCTGGTGTGGAGCTTTCCATTGAAGCCTTGACCAGATGATGGTGTGTTTTGCAGCTTTGTCAAGTATTTTATCTAAACGATTTGTATTCTTGTTGCATTTATTGATTTATGTATTGTGAAAAACCTGAGGGTTTTTCACTACTTAAGCCCCAGGGATCCCTTATTTAGGTGGCCAGGGAAGGACCATCGCTATTAGATCCCGACCCTGGGGGTGGACAAGCGAGGGAGGATCACTTGGGGAGTGGGGAAGAAACACTGGAAGGCAAGACATGGTATCCCCCATTTCCCGACAATTGTTTACCCCGTATTCCCACTACTTTTATGGGATACGACGGCTCCCATAATTCCCCTCCTTTCTATGTCAGCCCAACTACTGAGACTAGGAAGAGGAAGACTGAGATTAGGAAGATTACCCCTAGTAATATGCAATGGCCCAGTCCCAGTAGTGAAGCAATTCAGGGTCAGGCACTCAGTCATAATCACACACACCTGAAACACATTGGCAGCTACGTGGAGTATAAGAGGTTAATCATAGTCGCACAGTGAGCGAATTGGAGCCCGAGAAAGCACACAGGCAGGTGAACTGGGTCGCCTATGTACTCTGTAATCCGTCAGTGGAGAATGAAGCACTGAGACGCTGAGGGCCTGAGACGTGAAAAGGCTGCAGAAAGCGTGGCGAGGGAGCGGTGTCTCCAAGGAGCCAGAAGGCGGTCACTCGAGGAAACAAACTCAAAAGAGAAAGCCTGGTACAGGTGCTCGTTCGCCCAGGTGTGCGAGATGGTCCGGGAGTGTCAGAGGGGCAGCAGAGAAGACCCTGACCTCGACACACATCAAACAATAAAGAGAAACACAGCCTTTGAGAGTTCCAAGCAGAAGATAGCCCGGTTTGTGAAAGGCACAAGGCACAAATGAAATATAATGTTGCAAAGCGAGGACAGGTGTATGGCAAGAGATGAAAGCTTCAATTGTCCATTGTTGAGAGTGTGATGAGAAACAAAGTGATGGCGAGGCAGAGTGTACGTTTACAAGAGTAAAGAAAGACTTTTTGAGATTGGAAATTACAGCGGGCTCGAAGCGCGAGCAAAAGTGAAATAAGAACTGTTGTATTTGTATAAGAAGAGGGTCTGGGACCTGTAATGAGAATTAAGAAGAGGGTCTGAGACCCACGAAGGGAAGATTGTGAAAGACAGTGCCGGGGGCATGACCAAGTGAAATATAAAGAGGAGCACAAACTGTATAGACGGCCTTAGTATCAGAGTGGTTCCGCACAGGGCCGAGCAAGATACTGTGCATTTGCGAAAGTCTCTGTTACTGACTATTAAGTAAAAAGATGCCAAGGGCACGATTGTGTGAAAGCATTACTGCCATAGTGTTCCCGCACAGGGCTAGTGAATACTGTGCGTTTGCGAGAGTCTCTGTCACGTAAACCATTAAAGGATTGTTGAACTGTTGGGGGAAGGGAACACCAGTGTGAAACCAGTATTGAACAGTTGAGGAAGGCAACACCAGTGTGAACCATTTTTCGTTGATACCTAATCAGGTGAGGGAAGCCTGAGAAAACTGTATTTTGAGAAATTGATACCCAAGCAGGCGAGGGAAGCCTGAGAAAACTGTATGCTGATGATCTGTGTGAATTCTGAGACAGGCAAGGGGAAGCCTGGAAGAACCGTGCCTCATTGAACTGTATGAATTAGCCACCCAAGCTCCTAATTAACTTTTATTACAAAAGCTTGGGGAAGGGAGTGTTATTTAACTCCCTTGCCATCCTGATATTATTTGACTCTTTTGTTTTGACCAAACCCTGTACACATTGTCATTGTAGAATTAAGTAAGGGTAAGATTAGGTTTTGACACGGACACATTTATTATTTTGACAGATTGACTTGGATGTCCTTTTAGTTTAATTTGATGTTCGAGACTACTCCCATTATTGAGATAGGGCCATATAGGAAGTCTCCAACCGCTGTTAAAGTTAAATAAAGGTTTTCGAAACTGTTAATTTGTGTCTGCCTTCTGAAACCATGCCTACCTCACAGTATGCTGATTGAGAATAAACAGCCATAAATAGCCATTTTATAATTAAACTTGGTAAGTGTGTTTGTGTGAATAATTGTTTCTCATTGTCCAAGGTTGTTTTTCAGTTAGTGTACTGGGAAGAAAAATAAGAAGTGCACTTTTTGAAAAGACGAACGGGCACGTACTAAACTTTGTCGTCGATTCTTGCCTTTTTTTAAAGGCAAACAGTGATTTTGTTAGTTCAGCAAAGCATGTTTGCAAAATGTGTCAATTGCACAATATTAAATTGCGCACCATATTGGTGAAATGGCAAAAGGTTGTAACACAAATTAGTTGTTGAGTAGGCACTTTATCTTTTTGTTCTAGAATGTTTTCTCTAGGAAACAATTGAGCCCTTTTGATGGATCTATTAAGGAGTTTCTTTAGATACCCACGTAGGAGAAGGTGGTTTTTCTTGATGGAAGCTTGATGGTAGATTTCATTCAGCGTTGTGCAATTTCTCCGAACCCCTGGAAACTGATTGAAAGGAACATTTATTTTGTGACTCACGGGGTGTTGGCTATTATAATGTAATGTATCATCTGTGGCCTTGCAAAACAGAGCCACTTTGAGATGTCCATTGGCTGTACGTATTTGCAGGTCTAAAACTGAAATGTATGTCTGGCTGGAGGGCATTGTGAGTCTTAATGTAGGATGTAATGAATTCATACATGTCACAAAGTTAGAGTAAATGCATTGTTCTGCCATATTATGAGAATATCATCAATGTAATGTTGATATACTTTGAGCGATATGCCAAAGGGGTTAGCGGACTATACTGGTACTGACAGACAATGCTGTAGCCATGCATTATCTCAAAAAGAGGTGTGCCGTGTGCTCCTTGCCTCTGTGCGGAGAAGCAATGTGAATGTGGTTTTGGGCTCGGGAGAACAGCATGTCTGTGACTGCAGCCCATCTGGCCTGCAAGGAGAACATTCTAGCGGATGCGCTGAGCGTCATCAGCCTCCCAGGAGTGGGAGCTCTGCAAGGAATTTCTGGAGGAGATTTTCTCCCGCTGGGGATACTCCTCAGGTGGTCGTTTTCATTTCCAGTGTCAACAGGAGGTGCAGGGTGCTATGAGGGATGCCTTGATGGTCAACTGGGACTTCGACATACTCTGTGTTCTTGCCGATCACGGTCATTCCGCTGGTTCTCAGAAGACTCTGTTTGTTCAGGTCCACGAGGATCTTGACCATTCCAGACTGGGCCCGGAAGAACGTGGTAGCAGGAGTTGCTGGTCATTGCCATACGCCTGCCCATGCATCTTTCAGAGTGGATGAATCTCCTCTCCCACCCAGAGGGTTGGATTAAGTCCATTTGAAGAACAAATTACTTACCTTACGTTAATGTTCTTTCTGATGAGTGTTCCTCCCACAAATTCCTCAACACCCTCCCTACCTGCCCCTCTTGGGGTTAGATAGTACACCTTAGCTCTGCGGTTCCTCAGCGTTACACTGGTTGGGGGAAAAAGGGTGGAACTGACGTTACAGGGCACAGCGTCAATACTGTCCGCAAAGTCATGTCCGACATGGGGCCCGTAGAGGTGTCGGTGAAGCCGACACAGAGCTGTGCCCCCTGGTGGCAGAAGAATTTCTGAAGAGCAGCTGGCTCTGGGAGATAGATTTCACAGATGCGGAATCCATGGGAGGCACGCCCATCAGAAAGCAAATAACTGAAATGTAAGTAATTTGTTCTTCTCTATGACGTGGCCATCTTGCTCGGGCTCTCGAGCGCCCCCTAAATATTTGTATGTTGAATGTTATTTGGAGTATTTCTTGGTCCTTCGAACATTGGTATTGTAAGCAGCAAATTTCATTAAAAGTGCTAAGACACTAAAATGAGGAGAACATAAGGTGCTTTCCATTGTAATTCTGGTAATCCTTATCCTTTATGACAACTAAATTGCAGGTAGACTTGATAACTGGAAAAATGAGAATAAGTTATATTTGTGGGGCTATGCTGCTGATTTCACTGTAATTTGAATAATATGGATATAAAAACCTTACTGAACAAACACCAGTATATTCACCTTTCAAGATGTATACTTTTTTAGAAACCTGGCATTCCTATGTTGAAGAGGCTCTGGAGTTTAATACAAAGTTGATGCAAATACCAATCTGGACTTGGCTGCAATTTGCTTGTGATTTTTCTCAGCCCACACGTTTTTAACTGTGGCATTGTGAGATGCTAACCTGGCTCGATGTTCATTGTACTTTAGACTTTGTTTTCAGGCAATATACTGGGCTCCTAAGACTTCATGTGTAGGGGAAATGCTTGTGGGACCAATAGTGTGCATCGTGTTTTAGCATCTGATGGTTCATGTCCAAATGTGTGACAGCAGACATCCCAAAGAAAGGTTAGAAGCGCAGGAACAGTTTTTGGAGTGAGGGAGCAATCGGATCCCCAAGTAGTTTGTTTCTGGTGGTGCTGGGTCCAACTCGGCGCCATATTTGCAGGTATTACGACCAGGAGCTTTCGTTGGGAGATGAGGTCCATTGTTGCCCAGCAGCACCTGAAGTTGTTAAGAGTTGTCCTCTTTTATTCTGAGAAATCAAGTATTTGAAATCCTCTTCAGTAAAACCAACAAATTGTAAAGAAGCATTCATTAGAACCAATGTAAGCAATCCCTTATTTCCACTGTTGTGCTTTTTATCCAAATACAATTCTTTAAAAATAGTGTACAGTCTGCTTTTACTGTATAATAATGTTTAACAAAATATTAACAATATTTTTGTCTTATTTAGGGACACATAGTTTTAACAGATTTTGGACTGTGTAAAGAAGGCATGTCTTGTAACGACACCACCAGCACCTTTTGTGGGACACCTGAAGTAAGAACATTTAATACTTTAATGTTTCTCTTGAAGTAATTTCTTTTGTTTGATAACACTCTTGCTAAGTAACCTTGCTTCACACATGCTGGTGAGTGAACCTCCTTGAGGCACTGGTTCCAATGTAGTTCTTATGAAACTGGGTAAACACAGGAAAATTCGAGTGTATACAATTTGAATCGATTTTTTTATGGGATGGGGAACTAGGCAGGGGAAGGGAAAATATTGTTTGTTCTCGAAGGTAGGATTACTCCTCCAGTTATTGTGTTAACAAAGTTAATTGTGGTGAAAGCTGCAAGACAATTCCCAGAGAGTTTTCTTTAGGTGTTGGATGGCCCTTCCAGCTGCAGCTATGCATTTTAACTTGAAGAACATTGAAACCCAAAAAGATGGTTAAGATTTTTTCCCTGAATATTAATGAACTTGACTCCCTATATAGTATAATGAGTCTGGCAGGACCTGTTAAAATAGCAACAGTACATGTTTTGCCTTATAGAAGCTCACTTAGTTAAACAAATTCAGGACAGGTTCCAACACAAATCATATCTGAACATTTGTCAAGCATCTGCAATAAAACTGGTGGGGTGCTCTTGGCATCACTTAAGGACAAATCCTATAGATCCAGGGGGTCTTCATCGTATGGTTCTCAAGATGTTCCGTGATCCCTTACCCTGGACTGTGTTGGCTAGGGCTGATGGGAGTTGCACATCTGGAGAGCCAAAGGTTACAGGCTCCTTTTATAGGCCATGCATAGGGCGAAAAAATAACAGGAGAAGAACATTGATAACAATTCATTAGGAGTCTGTGAGGAGGGGGATACTTCTTTTATAAAAATAAATGTTTTATTGATTTTTACAACAATCAACATTCAACAAAACTAGCAGTACTTATCATAATATTTCAACATCTTGCACATAACATTAAGTATCTGCTGTTTACCTTTTGCCCTCAACCCAACTCGAGCCTACTCCACTTCACATTCTGCTTCTTCTCCATCCTGGAGAATTTCCACTTCTGCATCCTCAGCAGATTCCCTGTCACTTAAGCCGTCCTGGGTGGACCCATACAGTGTAGCCACTAAATGTTTCCAGGCTGTCAGGGTTTCTGCCTCCTCCCCCCCCTACTGCCCGCTTCCTGCGACACTACCGTTTTAGCTTCGGTCCGTTTCTGAAGATCTCTCACCAGACTTCTACTCTCTGTATATTGCATGCTTTCCACCCCATGGCAATTCTGCGCTTGGCAAGTATATATGCCAAATCCTTGAGTTTGCTCACATGTTTCAACTGGCGCGGTCTAGGGAACCCCCCTACCATGTATGCCCATACTGATTCAACATTTATCTTGATCCCTTTCTCATTTAGCCGTTGGGCCACTTCTCCCCAGAACTTTCCAATTTCTGGACATGCCCAAAACATGTGCGTCATCCCTGCGTTCACTTCATCACATTTAGGGCATGTTTGCCGTTTGGCGTTCTTAAATCTAGCTATCCATTGGGGGGTCATGTATGCCCTGTGGGTTACATATAGTTGTATTTGATGTAGCCTCGCATTTCTAGACACATTGTTATGGTACCCTTGGGCCCTTTCCCATAGCCCGTCACTCATAGGTTCCCCCACCTCTTCTTCACAGTTTAATCTTAATTGGGCCACTTCTTTCCCAAACTTGGACATTAAGAGCTCATAGATTCTGAAAATCTCATGTCCCCAGTCTGCCGTATCATATATTGTTTCTATGGCTTCGTCAGGTTGCTCTTCTTGTATTATTTCTGACCATGTCTCTCTGATCCGCCGTACCATTCTAGTATAAGTGATGTATTGCCCCACGTGTAGACCGGTTTCCGCCACCAACACCCCAAATTCCTTCATCTCCCCCTCCTGCCATATGTCTCCCACTGTTACGATCCCCACTGGTTCCCATTGCCTACAAATCACTCTCCTCAGTTGTCCATCCCCTCCGATCAGTGCCACTAACGGCACTTGCGGAGAACATGGGGTTGGGTTCTCCATGACCTGACATGCTTTATGCCATACCTTCCATTCCAACTCCAACATCCCCAGGCGCTCTTTCAACTCTAATTTGGGGAGCCATATCACTTCTTTCAGGAGATACGGGACACACTCCAATCTCAACAGTCTGGACTCTGAAGTCGAGTCTTCAGATAACCATTTGGCCATGTGTTTCAATTGACTAGCTAAGTAATAGATCTCATAATTCGGCAGTTTTATACCTCCTTTATCATACGTGTTCTGCAACTTCCAGAGGGCAATTTTATTCCCAGTTCCATGCCAAAGAAATCCCCTGCATATGCTCTGAAGTTTGACAAAAAATCGCTTCGGTATCATACATGGTATGTTCCCGAAAAAATGTAATCTGGGCAATACGACCATCTTCAGCAGCGCCCCCCTTCCCATCATGGCCAAGGGGAGCTTGGTCCAGAACTTCATGCTATTTCCAATGTTCGCTACCGCTTTCTCAGTGTTGTGCTTGTGTTCTGCTTCCACCGTGTGATAAATGTCTATCCCCAAGTATCTGAAAGTGTTGGTCTCCCATGATATTTGTAAGACTGGCAATTGTTCCTGTGGGACCCCTACATACCTCCCCAGAGGGAATATTCACGATTTCTTGAAATTCACTGCAATACCAGATAGCGACGCAAATCGCTCCATCACTTCTAGAATATATTGGAGGTTTTCCTCAGGGTATCTTAAGTACAGTAACATGTCATCTGCATATAGCGAAATTAGGTGCGGTTCCCCTTTTGCATAGATCCTGATTACCTCATTTTGCTGTCTCAAGTATATTGCCAGGGGTTCCAGCGCTAGTATATACAACATTGGTGACCATGGGCATCCCTGTCTGGTACCTCTACTGAGTTGCCACCTCTCCGAGATGCACGCTCCCGTCTTAACTCTGGCTAGCGGTGCACTATACAATCATTTCACCCATCTAAGGTACCCAGGCCCCATCCCATATTTACTCAGAGCTGCCATCAGCCAGGGCCATTTGACGGAGTCAAGGGCTTTTATTGCATCAAGGGACACTATTGCAATCTCGCTCGGGTCTCCTTTTGTGTGCTCTATGACCCGGTGAAGCCGTCTAAGGTTGTCAGATCTGCTTCTGCACGGGACATATCCAGTTTGATCAGAGTGTATTAAGTTGCTTATGACTCATCTCATTCTATTTGCCAACACCGCAGTAAGTATTTTGCTGTCCTGGTTCAACATCGACAGCGATCTATACGAACCGCATTCCATGCCTAGTTTATTGGGTTTGGGGAGTGGAATAATTATCGCTTCTCTCAGGGATTGTGGTAGAGTTCCTATTTCAAACGCCTCATTCAACATTGTAAGCAGTGAGGGGAGCACCTCGTTCCTTTACATTTTGTAAAAGTCACTGGGGAGTCCATCAGCTCCCTGAGTCTTGCCGGTGGGCTGTTGCACAACCACCTCTTCTAGTTCTTCTATCGTGATTGGGGCCTCTAGGCCGCCTCGCTCTTCAGCACTTATTTTTGGCAGGCCAATGTCCTCCAGCGTCTCCATTATCTCTGCACTCTCGCTCGCTCCTTCATCCCCGTACAATCGCTTATAAAATTCAAGGAACTCTGCATTTACCCCCTCTTGGGTATCCATTATTTGCCCACTCTCCCCCACTACTGCTCTGATCGCTGGTCTGGGCGTCTCATTTTTATACAAACATGCCAGCATTCTCCCTGGTTTGTCTCCACCCGCATGCTGCCGCTCTATATATTTCTTATAGCTTAAATTGCACAATCTCTCCCAGTGTTCTGCACATTCCTGCTGTAGTTGGCTTATGGTTCCAGCTACCTCCTCGGAGTCCCCTCCTTTGCCCATCACTGTCTCTAGTTTTGTCTCTGCTTTCTGTAGTTCCTTCAGTATACCTCCTAGCAGCCCTTTGGATTTGGCAATAGCTGATCCTCTCATCACCACCTCAAACGCTTCTCATAGAATGCCAGCCGAATCTACACTCCCGGTGTTGTTTTCAAAGTATTCTATAATTTCTTCTCTCAGGTCCTCTCTGAACACTGTCAGGGTAATTCATGGAATTAATGTGCGCTGAAAAGGGGAGCGCAAGCGTAAGCGTGAAAATCGCAGCGCACGCATTCCAAAGCCGCGCACGCAGCTGTTTGTTGATTCATGGAATGCGTTGCGCGTGGCTTATGAGATGTGCGCTGAATCTGCGTGTGGCGCACACGTCATTGCGACATCCCGAAGGCTGTGCACGAGACGGCCAGTCAAGGCACACACAGGGCAGCGCACACACCTAAAAAGGGGGCGGAACACGCGGAATGGGGAACAACACGTGAAAATGTGGGCGTTACGGGGAAGTACCACTGCTAAATCCTCAACGCCCACACGCGCGCTAACAACACGTATTCATGGAATCAAACAGGGTTAACCCGCATGCAACAAAAGACGCACTAATCCGGAAACACGTACGCCAGGTGGAAGCAGGCGGAAGCGGCCCTGCGCAGCATAAAAGTGCACGCAAACAACAAACAAGCTCATACACTACGATGAATATACCGCTCCTGGCAGCAGTGGTCGTGGGACACCGCAGGAGGAGGAGGATAGCCAGGCCCCGCATTTTTTTACCCAGGCCCAGCCTTTTTGGGATGCCTGATGACGAGGTGTAGGGCAGGTACAGGTTTCCACCCCATATCATCCTAGAGTGGGAGGATGACCTCACATCACCCACCCTGTGCTCCCAAGCACTAAACCCCTTGGAAAAAGTTTTGAGTGTACTGCATTTCTTGGCTACTGGGTCATTTCAGCGGACAAGTGCCATAGTTGGGGGTGTCTCACAGGCCATGCAGTCACGCTGCCAACACCCGGTGTTGGCAATCATGACTGCACGCCCCTTACTCCGCAGGCACATATAAATGCCCAGAACACCCACAGAAAGGCAGGCCATGGTCCAGGACTTTTACGGGTGGCACACTTCCCCAAAGTGCTAGGTGCCATTGTGCACCCATGTGGCTCTACGTCCTCCTAGGGCCACTGAGCACATCTATCGAAACCGCAAGCACTGGCATTCCATCAACGTGCAGGTTGTATGTGATGCCAAGGGAATCATCACCTCTGTATATGCCAACTATCTGGGGTCCAGTCATGATAGTTTTATATTCAGAATGTCACCCCTAAACCGGGACCTGGAAGCTGCGAGGCATGGTGACACATGGCTTATTAGTGAGTACAAATGCCTCTGCACATGCATGCATGTCAGACACTGACAAATGGCAAAACCCAACTAATGACAACCATTATCACCTCCCCAGGGGACAGTGCCTATCCTCTGAGCACCTATGATGACGCCAATACGGAACCCCACCACACCACCCGAGGTAAGATACAACGCAGCCCATATTGCAACCCGGGGCATAGTGGAGCGCACATTCGGAGTGCTCAAGTCACGTTTCCGCTCCCTTGACCGCTGTGGTGGCCAGCTGCTATATGCGCCCCCAGTAGTGTGCAGGATCATAGTGGCAGCATGTGTCCTGAACAGCGTTGCAACCCATGCTGGTGGACATGGTGGTGCACCACATCCCCAACCCCATGCACGGCCGCTGCGCATGGGAAGGGAAAAGGCACGTGGTGAGGCAGCCTGTACCCAGCTTGTGGCAACTTTGTTCACCTAAAATCCCACCCCTGTGGAGTGCACACAGGCCTGGCACATACCAGCTGACGATGATGACAAAAGGGACAGTCAACTGTCACAACCATACCACCCTGAGATTGTGTTACTGCAAGTGCTACATTGTCTGCATCCCTAGCTACTTAAACAAACCCAATGCTGTGTCAGTAAAAGGCACACATTCATGCTGCATGAAGGACTACCCCCTTGCAAAACAGCACACCCAAATAGTGGTATGTCACCCAACCCCTTCTAAACCCCATCTCAGCTGCCCAAGACACCATGGCATGGCATGCAATTTCAAAGCAACCAAATGAATGCACAACACATCACACAAGTGTCACAAAGTGCACCGTCACAAATGGAAACAGGCCACAGACAGTTCCCTCTCACCTATGAAAAAGAAACAGCACACATGAACAAATACTTACCAGGAAGACAATACATGAATACAGGACCCAAAAGTGCCAACGTATGACAGTAACCAATCACAATAGTGCAAGTGTCACAACCTGACAAAGGCAGCACATCGACCCCTTCCATCTCCCGTGTGTTGCTGGTAGGTAAATGTGGCAGGGTACTGCATACAACAGGAACTGCATCTGCAATAGAGACAGGCAAGTTAAGACATGAAGAAGCTACATGCAAATATGCATAATGGCCAGTATGGAATACAATATAAAAATTAAACATCCAGTGGAGAAATCATCAACAATCCCCCACTAGGGGTGTATACACAGTTTGGACAACAGACTGGCCACACAACTTATGGAAGCCCAATGCCTCTGTGTAAGTTACTGTCACACGGTGAAACCCTTGCGAGCCCATGGAAAGGGGAAGCAGGAGTGGCATATGTGTCCGGACCCCAACCTCCCAACACAAACACAGGACAAGCCTGCATGGGCCCAGCTGGAACACACAGTGGATGCCTACAGGTGCCACACAAAGCAACACACTGTACCATGAATGTACAATACCAAAAAAAATGTATCAACAAAAAAGGAAAAGAAAAAAAAGAATTGAAAATGAAAATAAAATGAAAAAATAAAAATTCAAATCCAAATTAAAAATGAAAATGAAAAATCAAAATAAAAAATAACAAAAAAAATATTCAATAATTACAAATAAAAATGAAAAAGAAAAATGAAAAAGAAAATAAAAATGGCCATGGCTCGAACGGGGGGTAGGGGCGGTGGGGGGACCACCCAGGAGCGAGGAGGTACAGGGAAAGTGGGAGAACTGCCATCGCTGTCGTCACCCTCTGGTGGTACATTAGAAGGTGTGTGTGGTATGGGAGGCAGACCATGCAAAGCCCTGACATGCTCCTCCATGGCAGCAAGCATGCAGGTCTGAAAGGTTTGGTTCTGCAGGATGATGGTCCGGAGATCCCCATGCAGCACCTCACGGGTAGCACAGACTTCTGCCTGCAAGGCCTCACGTGATGCCCGGATCTCCTCACGGGTTGCCTGTAGCTCAGCTGAGATTGTGCGGTTTAGCTGCTCCAGCTGTTGTTCTGACCTTGTACTCTGGGACACCTCAAGTGCACTCAGAGTAGCTCTGAGGGAGGTGTTTTCTACCCTCGGGGCATCCCTGTGGGCCTGTGCCTCTGCAGATATGGCTGCATGCAGAGCCTCCAGTTCAGCCCGTCTGTCCCTGTTGGCGGCCAACATGTCCTCCCTGTGTGAGCGGCACGTGGACTCTGTTGCCTGCTGCTGGAGCTCCGCTTGCCTTTCTGGGGAGAGAATGGAAGTGGCCACCCTATCCACGGCCTGAGCCATCATCTCACACGATGCTCCCTGTTGTGCTGCAATAGCATAAATGGAGTTCTCCCACACAGTATTGCCCGGTGGCGCAAAGCCACCGTGTTGCCAGGCACAACACCTGTTTGCCCCAAGATGATGTGCACCGTGCTGTGCTGGCACTGCCTGAGGCTGCAGCACTGCATGCTGCCCCAGGAACAGGAACAAATATTGGGGAGTGTGAGCCTACATCCGTAACCGCCATAGGCGGACATTCCAACATTGAATGGGCCATTGAGCGTCTACCCCCAATGCAGGTGCGTTGGACAAAACAGCATCCCTGCCAGAAACACTCACCTGCGACGGGGCATTTGTCTCAATGTCAGATTCAGCACCTGAGCCATAGAGGTCTTCGGAGGTGTACCCAGAGACACCCGTGGACAGGATGGTCTGTAGGACTAACGGATTTTCGTGCACCACCACCCCACGTCCTCCACTGGTGCCTGGTTGGGGCTCTGAGTACTCCTGGCCCTGCGCCATCTCCTCCTCCTCCTCCTCCTCCTCCACAGCATCTAGTGCCTCATCACCTGCACAAAAAGAAAAGTAATGAAGACACGCATGAACAGCATAGCCGACAAACATAGGCATCACAATCTACACATCCAATACATTCATGAAACATGTCACACATGACACAAACTCTGGCATGCATGCAGTGGCAATGAAGTGGAAGGGGACCCTGAAATTAGACACTGAGGACTCCAAAAAGGAAAAGCAACACGTGCTGCATGATGCCTTGCACCTGCATCACACATTAGCCTGTGAGTGGCATGGACAATCCACAAACATGACAATTGCCAGCACACAGATGGCGCGTAACATAGCCATGGCAGAACTGACAGGGACACCCAGGTGGTAGTAAATCAGTACTGTCCCCATCCATGTGAGATGCACATCATCAAATAGAACATCCAAAAGAGTGTGACAAAACACACATGTGTCACACGCTGCAACAACGCCAGTGTGTTCAAATACAGTCATGGGAGGCACATGGATACAACAATGGTAGGTCACTTGGACATGACACAAGTCAATTGGCATGTTGAACATGCAAACAGGGCTCAGAAGTAATCGGGTGCAGTGCATGTGTAGGTGCACAGCAGTCAATCAGCCTGATTGATGAAATCATTTGCATAAAAAGTAAAGAAATGTGGGGCTTTGTGGGGGGAAATCCCTGTCTGAAGTATGGTGATTTTGGGGCCGAACGGCACACAAATGTGCATTTATCATGCAAATGATTCCATGAATGAGGCAGAATGAAGAGAAAAACTGTATTAAGAATGTTGTGGCATGATGCCAATTGAAGGGCAAGTGCAGTCATAATATGTAAAGTGTTTTCAGCGGTCAGTAGGGATACTGTGAAACCCAAACCCAAGGGCAGGCGATGGCTTGGAGGCACCACATGGGTCACATTTAGCAGTCATGACTACACAGCCTGACCTGGCACTCAATCAGAACACATCACCCAAGCAACATACACATGGTCTGGACACACATGCATGGGCACTCACCGGACATTGTCTCAAGATCTGGTAGGTCTCCCACCCCTTGGATCTGATCCTCTGCGATGAACCCTCCAGCGATTGCCTCATGTTCTGTGAGTTCATCCTCCTCTGGTGGAGACCCACTGCCAGTCACCAGAGTAGAGGCATAATTGGAAGCCAGCTTGTTTTTTGCTCAGCGTTTGAGGTCATTTCAACTGTGTGCTTCACAAATCCAAGGGAACTAATCTGGTCTGCGATGCACTGCCAGTGGGCCCTACGCTGAGCAGTCGTAGTCTTACACCCTGCAGTCACCAGCATGTCGCGGCCATGTGCCGACACGTAGCCCACAAGTGCGTCTAGTTCCACATGATAGAAACTCTGCTTCCTTGACGTGCCGGAGGGGCGAGCCGTGTCTGCGGTCCCAGCCTGTTCCGCAAGAGAGCGCTTCTTCCTCTTGAGAGGTGGTGCGGACTCTGAGTGGCTTACGCCACTCTGGTCTGTAGGGACTGAAGCGCAGGTGGACTGGCCACTGGAAGCAGGCGATGGCACAATGACCAAAGGTCTCACTGCAGGCATTGGCTGCTGGGTGCTGTTGCCAGGACCAAGCGGCACAACTGCCTTGGTGTGATGGTCTGGGACCAACACTGTCCCGGCTGGGTGACTCAGAGCCGGGGTGGATTGAGCTGCAGCTGCCCCTGCAGCCTCCTCACCCTGGCTTCGCCGGATACATCAGCATGTACTTAAAGCCTGCCGCTCGCAACCTCTTCTTCACTGTTCCATAGTTCAACCTCTTCCTATGCACCAGGAGAGTATAGTCTGGGTATGCTGTAATAGGAGAGGATGCCCTATGTATCGTCCCTCTTTTTTGGAAGAACTCCAAGACCTTCTCCCTATCTCGGTAATTCAGGATTTTGGCTATTATCAGCCTCGGGGGGTGAGGGGGACTCCAGATGGGGGTTTCCTCGTCAGTGTCCTGTGTGCTCTCTCCACCGCAAATCCCTGGGTGAGTGCCCCACCTTCTATTTCCTGCAATAGCATAGTTGCAATATAGTCCGTGGGGTTGGGTCCTTCTTCTCCTTCTGGGAGCCCCACAATGCATATATTGTTACTCACTTGTTGCCGTAGTATGTGGATCTCCGATGTATGTGACACACAGGCAGTTGTGTTTGACGTTGATTCCTTCTCTAGTTCGCCTGTGCGTTCCGCTATTTTCTTCACGTCTTGGCTGAATAGATTGAAATCCTCTTGTACCGCTCCTATTTTGAGGTCCAACGATACTCTGATTTCGTTCATGGCTGCCTCCAGTTTAGTTTCCCATGCAATTTTCAGGTCCGCAATCGCGTCCAGGATTTGTTGGTCATTTTGCACTGGTACAGCGTCTGTTTGCGGGTTCCTGTCCTTGTTTGTGGCTCCATCAGATGGTTGGGCCGTTTTTGCAAAATCTTCCATTGTCGGTTGCTTTACTTTAATTTTGAGTAACATGGACGCCATCCTGATACCTCTCAGTGTCTGCTCTCCTTTACCAGGGCTAGTCTCTCAGCCTCTCCTTCCGGTCTCAGCCCATATGGTGCTCGAGTTTCGTTGGGGGCTGTCACCAGGGCCTGCCGAATGCAGGATGCGTATTCAAATGTTAGTGCTGTAATAGTTGCCCCACCTTAATCCGAGTTAGTTCTCTTAGGCTTTATTAACTATAGCTTGATTGCGTTCATCATGGTGGTGTTCTCCACATTTATCGCAATTGCTTTGCGCTGGGCCATGCTCGTTGTGGCTGTCTCGTGTCTCCGATTCGATGTTCTTCGTGTGCACCACACTTTTCTGCCCACATTTGGTTTGGGATATCTGTCATCGACTGGTCTCCTGTAGGGCTTCGCAAGGCGAGAGCTATCTGCCAACCCAGCCTGTCTGCACAGGTGCTACGCCCTCCTCTGTCCCCAACTTGCATGTTTAACCCTCCAGTACATTAGCACATTGATACCTCGTGGGTGCCTCCTTATTGTGCACTGTGCAGTTCGCCTGGTCTTCCTTTACCCTGGCCATGGAACGCTGGGTCCTCGCTCTCCTGGGCTGCTTCAGCATCAGGGGGGGTAGGGTACCGGTCTTAATCCAGCCTTTCCTCAATGTCACTGGCCTTATGGGCTGCTGTGCTTGCTCTTTATGTGCGTCCTTTTTCACCCCGAATGAACTGCCACCAGACCCTCACAGACTTCTCCACGTTTGAAGGAGAGTGTGGTGTCTACATGCGTGCCCCAACATGTGTGTGTTTGCACTCGCTTGTGCGGGCTTAAGCAGGCAGGTAACACAGGCCAAGTTTAAACTTCATGCTGGGCAGTTCATTCTCTGCATACGTATCCAGAGATAGACAGCCTTCTACTGTCTTCGAATCCACACCTATTAATGTGTTCAGGCGTTCAGTGCTATTTGTTGGCGGTCATCAAGAGCTCATAGTATCCCTTGAGGAGGAGGATACCTAATGGTCTATGCCACAAATTCACAGCAGTATAGCTTCTTGTTAGACAATCTGGGGATGCTATCCGTGTTTGCAGGCTCAAATGTGCAAAAGAAAGGAAACGTTAATTTAGTTTGGGATTCAGCCCATGAAAGTACATCACCCAGATCACAATATGCTTAAGAGCCAGAAAGCAACAATTGTGGAAATGGGGTTAAGGGACATGTGAATGGAGGCATTGGACTCTGGCAAGAATTGTCCATTCTTATTCCATGTCCAGTTCACCTAGCACTGACTATGTATTCTAGTGTTTATTAAAAGACGAAGCTATAGAGTCAACAGTGAATTTGGATCATGCCCTAGTGACCGCAAACATGACATTTCTGCCTGCCACATCTTGGATGTTTAAAGCAGATTTTATTATGAGAAATCAAATCTGATAAAATGCTAGAGACCATGTTGCACCAGGCCTAAAAAAAAGATTCATATGAGAAATGAGAGACTGGTTTAACTGTCTCATCTGTGACAAGCCATCAAAATGTCTATTGTTACATTCCTTTTGTAGGAATTTATAAACGGCAGATCAGCTTTCACAACATGGTATCCGCATCTGAGCCAAGTATTCCTATATCAATTGTTCCTGAACATCATGCAGCGCTACACTTGAATATAGCTTCAGAAGAGGATGAAAGGGTGATAACATTGTTGAAAAGGAATATGGCCACGGCTCGCAGGGCTAACCAGCAATCGTTTATAAAGCTTATGCGCATACGTGAATTCCAACCTTAACCAAATGGAACTCCTTTAAACGCAGTGGTGAGACAAAGTGACAGTACAAGCATTGCATCAAGTCCCTAATCCCCCTGAGAGGACTGACAGGACCAGCCCAGAACTATTCTCAAACTCCCTGAGACCACAACTGAATAGAAACTGGGAGGTCCCAAACAAACATGGAACTCAGGACTACATTTCCTAAGATGCATCAGATATGGAGATCCAAAATCCAGACCAGATTCCGGAGTGTCTTTCAGGAATTGAGGGAACGATATGCTATGGGGAAACACTAGCACATCCAGAAAGACCCACTAGTCAACAGGTGTGGATGCTCGAGGGGACACACCTAACTTATTCCCCCCAACCACAGTGCTTGGGTGTGAAGGAAAACAGGGTTCTTCCTCCCCTGCAGCATTTAAAGAAAGAGCCACTTCCTTCCTCAAACAAATGTTTTTTTTTTTTTGCACAGGTGAGAACTGACTAGTGAATTTCCTGTCCTTTGTGACGGCATTTCTTTTTACATCAGAAACCTACAAAACGAACTTCTGTGCAGGGGAACAGCCAGGAAGCCGGGCAAGAGCAGAGCAGCAAACAAACACTATCTCTAGAACTTGGAAGCCAGCTGAAAGGAATCCAAGATGGCAGAAAGCTCTTAAACACTTCCCTCTCCTGGCTTGGAATGGGAATGTAATCCAATCCAAAACACTTGCGTCAGCCAATGGGAGAACGGTGATTGCTCGATAATGGAGGCTAAGAAACGCATAGTATCTTTTGGGCTTTGAGCTAAGAAGAGGAGATCGCTGAGTAAGCAAGCGTTCTCAGAGCTGGAGAGCCCCCCAAGCCCCAACATGGGGGCCTACTCCGAGTCTGGCGGTAATCTGCCAGGTTTTTCCAGCTCGGTTACCGCCAGACTCGTTTTACCATTCCGCCTCTGTGATTCCCAGAATTACCAGGGCATTACAACCCCTGTGACCCGGGAATTCCGGAGGCAGAATTCGGTAAATCCCCATTCCCATTGAGTCCTATAGGACTCAATGGGAATGGGGACCATGGAAACACTGGCACCATCTCGTGATGGTGCAGGTGTTTCCACGTCCGCCTGCAGGCGGGCGGTGTTAAACCCGCCAGGTCAGACCTGGCGGGAATGACACCTCCGCCTGCAGGACTCGACATCACCTGGTATGGAAACAACGGTGGCGGCAGGTTTAACGCCACCGTTATTTCCATACCGGGTGACTCGTAATGAGGCCCATTGTATAGAAATGTGTAGACGTTACCTTTGTATGCCCAGGTACTCCTATGTATTGTTGCCATATCTCCAGGTAGTTACATCGCCGGTGGTTGCAATCAAATGTCTAGGTACATCTGTGAAAGGCGCAGTGAGCAAAAAGCGATGGCTGTGAACTCTAAGTGGAGAAAAAACCACAGAACAGGTTATCATGCTATGTTCTTTCTGGAGAGGGGTGCCTGCTACTTGTTTTGAACTTATCTTGCAAGGAACTTGGGGTTGGTCACCCTGAGTTACCTGGGGACCCAGACGTGGACCCCCTGCTCACTGTGCTCAGAGAGGCACAGTTTCACCTCACTGATGAGGCCCAACAAGGCTGAAACACATGTATGAGGTTGCTGTTGGTACTCGTGTTCAGAAGGGAATTGCCATAGCATTTCAGTGCTGGACTGCCCATGTGGACGGGACAAGGACTGATATGCAAATGGATATTTCTCATCTGTGAAAGGTACAGTGAGCAAAAAGCGATGGCTGCGAACTCTCAAAGTGGGAAAAGACCACAGAACAGGTTATCATGCCATGTTCTTTCTGGAGAGGGGCGCCTGCTACCTTTTTTGAAAAATGTCTAGGTACAGTTGCTAGCTTCTTACATTAAACTCCAAGATACTTGCACAATTGGCAAGGATTGATTTCAACTTTGTAGGTTTTCACAACATTGTCATGTAGAGTTATCAAAAGTCCACCTACTAACAACATTGATATCTATTGCCAACAAATGGCCTAGTACTTCCATCAGCAGCAGGGATTCACATAAAATGTCCTGGTACTAAACCCATAGCTAGAAATGATCTAAGTGGTCACATTATTTCACGTCCTTGCCATCAAATGCCCACATACTCCCACCTTTGACATGCATTGCAATCATATATCTAATTTCTCACCCCATTGCCAACAAGTGCCATCCCTACAAATGGCTAGCTTCCCCATTATGTCAATATTGATGTGACTTCCCCCATAGACTGGTTTTAAAGAAGAGTCTGTCAATATGAACTTTCTATAAAAAACACCTGCACTGCTTCAAGTTGCTTAAGGAATGAGTAAGGAAATAAAATAAAAAACATTATTTCTGAGGCTTGTGGAATCTGCTTAGATCACATGCTGTGCATAGGCCGACATCTAGTGGAAGCTGCGGAGTATTACAGTTTGTTTTTCGAAACTCAAAAATGGGCGTCGACACAGGCGTGCCAGTAATACTATCCCTAGTGTGACGTCCACTGTACCCAAGATCCCTCACGCGTCTAGGATCCTCAGATTGTTTTTTTCCGCCATACTGGTCGGAAGCATCTTGCGGAGTCCCCTGGCCTTAGCCATACTTTTGCTAATTATTGAAGTTTAAAATTATTTATTGACATCCTTCCCCACCCCAACGTTGACCCTCGACACTCGACGACGGCTGGAGAAGACATCGACCGTCGGCTGCTGCACGACGGATCTGGGCCTCGGAAGGCCGCTGGCCTCGGCCCGGGCCTAGTAGGCCGCTGCCTCGGCCCTGCAAGTAGGGAGAGTGGGGGGTGGTACATACTCTTCACTCTTGGTATATAGGTACACCTTATATATTTCCTACACTTACCAGCCCGCTGCCTCAAGGTGCGTATGGAGGGTACCCCTTTCCAATTCTGCCCCAAGTGCAACCGCAAATACCCTTGGGTCGACAGGCACGCCACGTGCAATCTCTGCTTGCCGAGGGACCACCCCGAAGCGAACTGCAGAGCGTGTAGTAGGTTTCTGATGCTTGTATCTGCTTAGATTCACATGCGACCCACCCTTCCTCCCCTCCGAGAGAAGGCGCATGATTGCTTGTAGTCTTACCTTTCTGTCTATCTGCTTGGATTATCTGTACTCACGCTACTCCTCATGCTTCCTCATGTCAGAAAAAATACAATCTGAGGATCCTAGACGCGTGAGGGATCTTGGGTACAGTGGACGTCACACTAGGGATAGTATTACTGGCACGCCTGTGTCGACGCCCATTTTCGAGTTTCGAAAAACAAACTGTAATACTCCGCAGCTTCCACTAGATGTCGGCCTATGCACAGCATGTGAATCTAAGCAGATACAAGCATCAGAAATACGATTACGGTGAGTAATGTATCCCTTATATAGCGCCCAAATCACCTACCTCTATATGCGCAGGCAGCGTCAGCATGAGAAAAGGTACATATTGCATAGTCTACGATCGGAAGGCATTAAGGATAGGGCAAAAATCAGATTTAACATAGTTGTTACCGGATCTTTTTATTAGATTTGTATGCATGGACATTTTAAAAAGAAAGGCAAACAATAAGAATAGAAAAATGTATCTTGCAATTGAGAAAAACCAAGATCTCCCTTCCCTCACCTGCCCCAACCACTGAACCCTATTTAATCTACCAGAAACTTTCCTCGCCCTTTAAAAAGGAAAAGGTGAAGAAAACTGATTGCACCTTCACTGCAGACTTCATCCTGCCTTCACGCTTCTTCCACCCAAATAAATCGGTTGTAGGTGAAAGGATCGAATGCCGTCAATTTTCTTTTTTTTTAATATATGGGGGGGGGGGGGGTTCCCCCCAGCCCCCTGTTTTCTTTTTAACATTTTGTTTTATGCATACCAAACTAAAAAAATATATAACTAAATAAATGAAAAAACTTTCGACCCTTTTTTTCGGTCCTTTTGGTGTCGAACAAAAGGCATTCGATCATTTTGTTTTCGATCCTTTGGCTGGACACCCATAAATCCTCCATTCACGCTTCTTCCAACTACATAAATCCCATTGATCTACTAGACAAACACACGTCTACCCTCACCATCTCTTTTGGCTGCCTTGTTCCATCCAGATCTGGTCTTCTAAAGGAACCTTCCCATGCCCAAAATAAATGATTTTCTAGTGAACTTTTCCAAACGAGACAAGAATGCCGTAAATGTATATATCTCTAGGAAATGGGGCTCTCACTGTGACAAAACTGCTTGTCACCTCCATCAAAAAGGCTACAAACCTCTTCAGAGCAAACCAAGCTTTCTTTTCTTTTGCTATCAATGATGTCATAAACAACACAGCAGTACTGTTAAAATATGTACCACAATCTCATCACCACGTGCGCCCCTTCACAGAACCTTTGTACCCAACTCCATGACCACTTAATCTCCAAGATCCAGAAGCTTAAATCTCCTCTTCACCTTGAAGCTTTCCCTCATTACCACCAGCCCACACTACCATGAGCCAACTAGCCGACCTTGCCCCGTTCCACACCTACAGCTTACTAAAAGACATCAAAATAGCAGGTCACTCAGCTCATTCAATGACACACCTGTAATGCTACGATCTCCATCTCTGACTACCTGGCGCAGGACCTTTCTCATTATCAACAAATCATTCTCAGAGGGTTCCTTCCCAACCCACTTGAAACATGACATTGTGGCTCCTTTCGAACCTACTTCCCCTCCAACTATCGCCCCATCTCTAACCCCCACAGGATTGATTAAATTATAAAGAAACTGAACATCATACAGCTCCAAGATTGGCTAGAGAAATGCCATCTCTTATACATCCCACCTATCTGGCTTCCGACCCCCTCATTGAACTGAGACAGCATTCATAGAAAACAGAGAACATCTCCTAGAAGATTTTGACTCCAATCAACCAGCCTTACTCTTCCTCCTTGTCTTGTCAGCTGCCTTCGATAGAGTGGACTACCACATCTTACTTTCCCGCAATCAATCCTGTTCAATATCGCAGTCAAAGCACTCACTTGACTCCTTGCTTTCTGGCTGATCCCAGCAAACCAAACTCAGACCATGCCATTCTCCAGATTCTCATCTCTCCCCTCTTTTTTCAATGCCTATGTGAGACCATTCATACACATCTCCAGATCGTTTAATCTGGATTTCCCAATGTATGCCAATGACACTCAACTCATTGCAAAAGTTAACTGCTCTCTGAACCCTCCTACTGCACAAGCCTTTCAGATCCTACACAGCTGTCTTCAAGTCATACACAGATGGATGCACTCCTACAAGTCAAAAGCAGACAAATCGTAGATCTTACTTTTGCGTCCTGTTCCCTTTCCTACATACTGCATGGCCGTCCCTTCCAAGGGCCTGGAGACAGAACCTTTTTCACCAGAAAAAACCTTCTTTCCCTTTAAATTTATAAGAGCGCTGGGGTGTGGCTCTGGGAGCATGTGCTGCCCTGACTCTGCCCTCCGGCACCACACCTCAGTCCCCTTTTCCACGTTGACGGGAATGGGCTAAATTCACCAGCGCTCCTGGGTTTGGGTTCGGCTTCGGCCATGTAATTCCATGCGCGGATACTTCTTCTCTTTGTGTTTTTTATCATTCAGTTAATCGGTTCTCGGGCATCATGCTCCTCTCTGGCGCATGTCGACTTACACAGGGTTCAGCAAGTGTCCATCCTGCAACAAACTCTTCCCAACTTCAGACCCCTATGCCCTCTGCCTACGTTGCATTGGCCCAGTCCACGGTTGGCAAGCTTGTACAGCGTGCGGCACGCTGTCATCGAAATCGCTGAAGAACCGACCGTCAGGTGGAGGGAGCTCTTCCAGAAGTCACCTCAATAGGACCTCGAGAACTTCATCAAACACAGAGCCAGGCCCAAGGTAGGGCCGCTATTTTCCATCACTCCCCGCAAGGGAGACTCCTTCCCAAGGACTCACCCGCACGGGGGGACCGCTCAGGTCCTTGTACTAGAACGTGCACCGAGGCTGCTGCAGCTCAGTGTTGAGGGACCGGAAGGTTTCTTGTACCGGATTGTCATCCAAGGGGCTCCGCCCTTGTATTGGCAATATGGCAGAGGCGCTACGCCCTAGTACCGGCAATACGTCCGAGGGGGCGCCTAAACACAGCTCTACCAACCCCCGGGTCGAGGGTGTCACACCTACCGGGTCTAGGCCCGAGGCGCAGGGTAGGCCTCGCGATCCACACGCAAGAGTCTTGGAGGAGGCTGGGCCCAACGAGCCGAGCAACACGTCGCAGGCACGTGACAGGCAGCTCGACAAGAGGGCCGCCGCGCAAGACAGAGGCAGCCGTCCGACGCCATTGTGGTAGTTCAGCGAAGAACGAGTGTCGAGGTGGGACTGGCCTCAACCAGGTACGTGGCCTACAGCCTATCCTTCTTATGCGCAGGGCAGTTTCCCACTGTGTCCATACGGACAGGGCATGCAGCGGTTCCACCAGCTCCCGGCTACCCAGTCAGTACCCCCTACTACCTCTCAGGCCAGTGAAGAGGGGTGCTTCGAGAAGTTCCTCGGGTTCATGAGGTCCCCTCGGATGGGGGTTATCCTCAAGGACGCCATCAGGGAGGTCCTCCATACGATGCTACCGGCACCACAAGCTCCTCCGCAGGCGCTCTCGGCCTCGGCGCTGCCTCTGGCTCCCCAGCCGATTCCTCGGGTGGTTCTGTAACTGACTCCTCCTCAGGCTCCGGCCGCAGTCTGTGTACCCCAGCCTCCGGCACCAGCTACTCTTCCACCTCCTCAGGATCCTCCTGATCCACAGGATACGGATAAGGAGGAGGACCTGGACATGTCATCCTCAGCCAGGGTCTTCCACAAACGTCTTGCATGGCTAGCGAAGTACCTGCGCCTAGCCCAACCCGAGGTTGAGCAGTCGGCAGAGGGGGTTCTGACTGAACTCCTCATGCGACGCCCCTCTACCAAAACGGGTATCCACTGCAAACCGATGTAGTTTCCCTGGCCAAGAAGGGTTGGCTCAAGCCCCACTTGGTCCAGCCGGTCAATCGACGCCTGGACGCCAAGTACAGGCAGATGGAGGGGGATACACTCTTGCTATCTGCCCATCCTCAGCCACATTCCTCAGTGATCACTGCGACATCACTATACTCCAAGCCTCAGTCGTCATCAACCTCCACAGCAGCGACGCTACTAGGCAAGGAGGATAAGATCTTGGAGACATACGGGAAGAAGCTGTATTCCAACACGTGCTTTCATCTTCGTCAAGCCAACGGCGATGCCATGCTGGCCGCCGCTAACCAAGTGTTATGGCTGGAAATTGCGGACTTCCTCCCGGAACTCCCTACGCAGAGCCAATCACGTTTTAAGGCGGGCCTGGCTGAGGCCAAGCTGGTGGCGCAGGACCTCATGGAATCCACTGTGGCCCATATTGACACCTCTGGCCGTGCCACCTGTATCGCCACGGACATGAGAAGGACAGCCTGGCTCCAGGCAACGAAATTCAACCCGGACGTCCAGGAACACCTATTAGATCTGCCGTTCGAGAGGGTGGGGGGGGCCTCTTCCACTCCACCCCAGACAAAGAGCTGGACAAGAAAAAAAACAGCTCACAAACTTCCAAGTCTTTATCCATCTTGACAAAGACCACGCCCAAGTCGTACACCAAGTCACAGCAGCGCTCCGACAGGGGGCGTATGTATGGAGGGCTCTGCGGCTTCCAGGAACGGAGAACCAGGCAGCCTGACCGCTCACGGTCTCAGGACCGGCGCAAGCAACAAAAAGGGAGGGGGGAGTAAGGGCTCCTCCGCGACAGCCTCTGAGGGAAAGAAGGCATGACATGCCCCTTCGGGTCCACGTGTCTCCAGTGGGGGGCAGGCTTGCTCTCTATGCACATTTCTGGTGCCAGAATTTCACGGACCCCTGGATCCTCTCTGTAGTATCCACAAGGTACCGCCTACCCATCCCAGCCTCTCATCCCTCCTCCCCTCCACTCCCTCAAGGCTGGACAGCAACTCTTCTGGCGGAGATCCGGTTGCTCGTAGAGAGCCAGGCAGTGGAGGAAGTCCCAGCCTCCCAGCGAGGCTTGGGCTTTTACTCCAGGATTTTCACCATTCAGAAGAAGAACCAGGCGGGCCTGAGGGTTGTGCTGGACCTTTCCACCCTCAACCTCTCCTTACCACTACAGAATAGCGGAGACATTGTGCAAGGGAGACTGGATGTGCTCCCTGGATCTGAAGGACGCGTACCTACATGTCCTGATTTGGCAGCCCCATCATTCTTTCCTACGGTTCCGGATCATGGGCTACCATTTTCAATACAAGGTCCTTCCTTTTGGCCTCAACTCGGCCCCCAGGGTCTTTACAAGGCTAATGAATACGGTGGATGCCTTCCTAAGAGCGCAGGTACTCCACATCTACCCATATCTCGACGACTCGCTCGTCAGGGCTACATCTCCGGAAGCAGTTTGCCACTCATCCCACGCCCTTATGAACACACTGCACAATCTGGGCCTCTCGCTCAATCTCAAGAAGTCGCAGCTGCAGCCCACGCAGACTCTGACATTCTTAGGGCTCATCTGGGACACATGCTTCGAGAAGGTATTTCAGTCGGAAGACAAGATCTCGGCCATCAAGAGGGCCACCACCCACTTCCTCAGCAAAGAGGTGACTTCTGCATGGTGGTACCAGCATCTCCTTGGTCTCTTGGTGGTGGTCCTATTAGCCGTTCCACACACGAGATTGAGGATGAGGAGGATTCAGCTGCACTTCGCGGCCTCATGAAACCCGGAGCGGGGCTTCCAATCCGAGATAATCAACGTTCCTCCATCTCTCCATCCGGACCTAACATGGTGGTCCAGGGACTGCAACCTACGGAGGGACAAGCCCTTTCGGCCGCTCACTCCACAGGCCACCATCACCACGGATTCCTCGCTCGAGGGCTGGGGAGCTGCCCTGGGCGATCTCTCGGTCCATGGCACCTGGACTAGACAAGAGCAGGAATACCACATCAATTGGTTAGAGCTGAACGCCATCTGGTTAGCGCTCAGAGCATTCCTATCACTTCTCAGGGGCAACGTTGTCCTCATCCAGACAGACAACTCGACCAGCATGTACTACGTCAACAAGCAGGGAGGCACCAGATCCCCTCGTCTGTGCAGACTGGCACCTGGAAAACGACATCTACCTCACGGCATTCCACCTCCCGGGGGAATCCAACTTGGAGGCGGACAGGCTCAGCAGGTTGGGAGCGTTAAGAGTGGCAGCTAAACAACCTAGTTATTCAGGAGATCGTCAACAGGCGGGGTCATCCCCAGGAAGATCTATTTGCCACCTGGCACAACAATAAGTGCCCTCAATTCGCCTCCTGGCTGGGACAGGGTCCCGGCTCCCTGGACGAAGCATTTCGGCTTCAGTGGAACGGCATGATGGCTTACGCCTTCCCACCCACTAAGCTGATTCACAGAGCGATTTGCAAGATCAAGGAGTCTCGCCAACTCAACATCATTCTAATAGCTCCATGGTGGCCGGCCAGGCCATGGTTTTCGAAGCTGGTGCCTGAGCAGGTAACGCTGCGGCACCTCAGCCTCTCCCAGGCTAATCTGGAAATCATACAGGGCGTAAGGCGCCCAGGGCCCAGTATAAAAATAAATGGACCAGGTTCTGCCACTGGGCGCTCTCCCAGGAAATCAAGCTCCTGGTATGTCCTTTGGACGACGTGCTCTCCTTCTCGGCACACCTAACCCACTCGGGTGTGCAGGTTTACACCTGCCGTACATACCTCGCAGCCATCGGGGCGTACAGGAACTCGGAGGAAGGGATTTTCTCCTCCTCCTCCTCCTCCTCCTCCTCTTCCTATCGTCAAGAAACATTTGACGGGGCTTGCAAAGCTCTACCTGGCCATCAAAGGGCTGCACCCCGTGTGGGACCTTAATATAGTCTTGGGCGCACTTGCGCACAAACCGCTTGTGCCAATGGCATCCGCAGACATCAGGATGGTCACCATCAAGACGGCCTTACTAGTCGGCCTCACCTTGGCTCGTAGAGTCAGCGAAATCCAGGCGCTGGTCGCCTCGGAACCATATACGACCTTTCACAGGGACAAGGTAGTCCTGTGGATACACCCAGCATTTCTGCCCAAGGTGCCGTCTGCTTTCCACTTGAACGAGAAAATAGTCCTTCCTACGTTCTTTCCCGATCCTAAGGACGAAGCACAGAGAGTGCTGCACTGCCTGGATGTCAGGCATGCCCTGAAATTCTGCTTCCGCAAATCGGATGCCCTGTTTGTCACTTTCGGATGCTCAAGACCAGGCCATCAGGCCTCCAAGGCCTCCATATCCCGCTGGATGGTCTCGGCCACCAAAGAAGCCACACAGTCGGGGCCAAGGCAACAGCCATCGCTTTCCAGCACCATGTTGCTTGGCAAGTCATAAGCAGGGCAGCCACTAGGACCACTCCCTCAGCTTTCTGCAAGCATTACTGTTTGGATGCCGGCTCTAGATCTGATGCGGCTTTCGGACAGGCGGTTCTCAGGAACCTATTTGCTTAAGGATGGTCTCTTCTCCACCCTGGGGCTACATTCGGTTCTAATCGCCCATGCAGTACGGAGGAAAGGGGACGGGATGTAAGAGTAATTATAAGTTACTCACCGTAGTGAATAACGTACTCTTATTCCTTAGTCCCCTTTCCTCCATACGTCCCACCATTCTCTCCCCTAATAATACTGGTGTCATTAGGCAATGTTAAATCTCTTGTCGACGCGTCAATGGGGACTGAGGTGTGGCGCCGGAGGGTGGAGTCAGGGCAGCTCATACTCCCAGGGCAGCACCCCTGCGTGCCTATACATTTAAAGGGGAAGAAGGTTTTTTCTGGTGAAAAAGGTTCTGTCTCCCGTCCCTTGGACGGTACCCCCATGCAGTATGGAGGAAAGGGGACTAAGAGTATGTTAGTCGCTACGGTGAGTAACTTATAATTTATTCTCTGCACCCCCAATCCAGTGGCTCTCTCTTGCCTGGCCTCCACAGCTTGGGCAGCTCCTGTTCCTTACAATTCCATGGGAAATCTAGGATTACACTTTGGGGATAAACTGTCCATGCAAAACCAAATCAACCACCTAATTAAATCCTGCAATTCAAGCTAGCACAGAATATCACTTGCTACATTTCCACCTCCCACATAGCCTCCCTGCTCAGAGCATTCATTTTATATGGGCTCCTCCTTGACCAAAGACCTGATTATCTCAAAAAATGTATCAAACCATCCTTACCCACAAGAAATTTCAGGCCTTCTGACGTACCTAATTTCTCCTGACATATCTAAATTCTCTAAACAATGCTTTGGGGTTGCTGCTTTTTTTGCCTAAAATCTGCATCACCGGACTAGTGCTTGGCTCCTCTGGAATGCTGTCCCACATGACAGCTAAGCTTTTTACCACTTTCTCATAAATCAAGAAATGTCCCTTTGAAATCCCATACATATTGGTCCAATACTCAAGACAGCAATTTTCCATCCTCAAATAAGTTTGCAAATAAGTTGGCCAAGTGTCATGTCATGCAAGTCTTCTAATTAAGTGTAGCTAGGCCCAGCCCTCTCATTGCTGATTGATTTTCTGTGTCCACTCCCCACGGTAAATCCATGCAATATGACCCCTTCACATGTAATTTAGCTAGCAGCTTCTCTCAAACTACCCTTGCTACTCGAAACCCATTAGTAGTGCGTTTTTCCCTAGCAAACCCCATAGCAGATCAATCCCTTGTCGGTATTTCGAAATCCCGGCCAACAATCCGGTCAACACCCCTCCTCCCCCCGGTTGTCATTCCAGATGAGCACCGCTTGTAATTGAGCCTCCATAAAATGCTGTTCATAATCTCATAAATTAAGGCCCACCTCCAAGTAAGGGGGGTCTCAGGGTTGCCAGAGATATTCTCTTCCTTCCTATAGTCCATAGTAGCTCCCCAATCTTTTCATCAAGCCTTTTGAAGAAAACTTTCCCCCTAAAGGGAATAACAATGACTTCTCTTCATTATTGCTGAAACCTGATCATGCGTTGTAAGTACCCATTATCTCCAAGAGTATAGGCATACTCTCCAACGGGTTGCACACACATCGTAAATCATCCCCATATAGGGAGACATTATGCCTTACACCTCCTGCTAATATACCCATCGCTCCAGAAATAGCTTGCTAACAATTACAGCGCCATCGAAAATAAAATGGGAGATACCGGACATCCTAGTTGCATCCCATGTCCCACTGTGACTGTGGCGACACCCAGTCATTCGTTTTTACTCTTGCCATTGGTTTGTTCTACAATAACTGTAACCACCGACAAATATTATCTGTGAACCCAAAAGATCTCAACGCCTTAAACAACCACTAGCACACTAGGCAGTCGAAGGACTTCATTGCATCGAAGGCCGCTATCAGCAATTCCCCTTTTGAATCCGGACTTGATCCATTACATGGTGAATTCGGCACAAGTTCATTGTGGTGTTTCATCCCCCAATAAATCTGCACTGATCCTGATGGACCAACCCCAGCGCACCCTGGATAATCTTGTGGCCAATATTTTCCCCAGTATTTTCACATCTCCATTAAGTAGCGAAATGGGATGGTAAGAGTCACATCTTAATGGGTCCTTCTGTGCCTTCAACAAAACAGTTCCCTGAGGTATCTTCACACTGCATCAAAGCACCTCCGTTGCCGTTGGACCTCCACTGTAAAATCTGGAAATATGCATAATCTCATGTTGCCCACATCATAATGACCAACTTTTTGGGCCTCCTGCAGGATAGCGTCCCTGTCCCTGAAATTCAATATCTTGGCCACTATCAATCTTGGTGGGCTACCTGGTGGTGGGGCTTTTCTTGGCACCCTATGTGCCCTCTCCACTGTGAAGAATCGAGAAAGGCCCTTTAGTTTCCAAGATCAGCTTTTCTACAAGCAACTCAACACTGGGACCCTCCTTTCTCTCCAGAACACCCACCAACTGTATATTACAGCACCAGGAACAACCTTCTGCCTTATTCTCCAGTGTCTGTGTCGCCCCTATCAGGCCCTTCACCTGACTTTTGAGTCGTAGTAGATCATCCTCCACTGCGCTCACTCTCTGCACCACCTCCGTCACCCTATCACTCAATTTGTCCAAGGTGACTACTTCTTTGGCTGACTAAGCAGGATAACCCTCCTCACTCATCTCCACACTGTTTGCCCAGTTTCTGGTCCACATACTTCTCAATCTTCTGTTGACTCTTAACAATGTTGTGCTTTATTATGTTCCACTGCTTCATTCAGTCCTCCAGGTTCCAAGAGAGTCGTTAATCCAGCACATGCACAGGGTAAACAAGCTCTTTGACACTTCACTCCTCACCCAGCCACGGTTCCATACGCAGAGCGGGATTAAAAGGACAGTGCAGATTGGGTGTGCAAGCTCTGGCATAGATTGCCATACAGAGCCAAACAGAAATTTTGTGGCAGATGGAGAAATGCACACAGGAAGCTCTGACAATCAGTGAGGGGGCGTTGGAAGCAGGGAAAAGAACTTGCAGTGAAATAGGGGATCCAGAGTGTCAGATCAGTGGATCACCATGATGGTGCCTCTGCTCCCAACGTACTGGGTTCATGTAAATGTGCAGATTCCTATAATTCAAACACACAACACCTGCAGGCAAATGCAATCACCAGCTTCACTAATGTGGGGGAAGTGATACTATTTAAGAGGGCATATTTATTTATTTGTATTTATTTATTTCCATTTATAAAACGTGCAACTGCCCTAGGGCATTGTGGCGCTGTTACAGCATATTCACTTAGGTGCAGGCAAAATCAATTGTACAGTTCTTAGGTACTAGATCATTACAGATTACAGTATTCAAGTTCCTTGGTTACAGTGGAACAGCAGAGTGGATAGAAACAAATTGAATAGTATGGTTTTCAGAGCCTTTCTGAAGGCTAAGAGGGATGTTTCTTTTCTGAGTTTGGGTGGTATTGAGTTCCAAGATTTTGGTTCTAGCACTTCAAAGCTAACCCTGCCGGCTTTGGCTCTGTTAAAGGCAGGGATATTAAGTTGGTCAGAGTATAGTTCTTGCTGGGGTCTGAGTGAGTGTATATGGTGTATTCGTTCAGCTAGGTATGGGGGCGCAGATTGGGATAGACATCTGTGAGTGATTGTGAGCGCCTTGAACAGTATGAGTTCTTTGATAGGGAGCCAGTGGGCATCTTGTCTGGCCTGAGAGATATGCTCTCTCCTAGGGATACTGAGAGCAGCTCTGAGAGCATTATTTTGCATGATTTGTAGCCTGTTGATGTTCTTGGCGGACGTACCTAGCAGAAGGACATTGCAATAGTCCAATTTTGCGCCTGTGATAGCTCTAGCAATGTTGAGGCAATTCTTGGCAGAGAGGTGGGGTTTTACAGAATAAATGATTTTTGCGGTGAGGGCTGCTGATGAGGAAATATAATTAACTTGTCTGTTCATAGAGAGGGTGGAGTCCAGAAACACTCCAAGAGTTTTTACCTTAGCAGAGACTGTGATGACAGTGTTCTCGATGCTAAAATTACTGTATTTGCTGTCAAGTTTTTTTAGGGTCTCCTTGGGGCCTACAAGTAGGACTTCCGTTTTATCCCCGTTGAGACAAAGGCCATTGGCCGCCATCCACGTCTGGATGATTGCATAAGTCTGCTCTAGGGTTTTGAGGTCTTCCTCATAGTCACCAGATAGTGGGAGAAGAATTTGTGTGTCATCGGCATAATTGGTAAATGTTATGCCGAGATCTTCCAAGTCATTAAATAGTGGTAAGGTGAAGAGGTTATAGAGGGTTGGAGAGGTGCATGAACCTTGAGCCACCCCACAGCTGATGGCAGAAGGAGCGGCTGATGCCTGGTCTGAGAAGACCCTCATGGCTTGCCCTCCAGGAAGGAGGTTATCCAGGTGGTGGCTTCTTGGGAGAAGTGGGCAGAGTCTATAAGACGTTTCCCTAGAATTTTGTGGTCGACGAAGTCAAATGCTGCCGACAGGTCGAGGAGCCAGAGAAGCGCAGACTTGCCCTTGTCCATGTTTTCCAGAAGCTGATTTTTTAAGTCTAGCAAGGCTGACTCTGTGCCGTGCCCGGGGCGAAAAACCAGATTTCCTCTTGCCCAAGGTGTTGTGCAATTTCAGGTAGGACTGTATCTGTAAGTAAGCAGCCTAATCAAGAGTTTTCAGCAGGAATGGCACAGTGGTGATCGGTCTGTAATTGTTTGGGGAGTCTGGGTCAAGTGTGGGCTTTTTTAACAGTGGCCGGACCCAAGCTTCCTTAAGGGAGGAAGGTACCGTGCCAGAGGTGAATGAGGCATTAATAAAGGCTGTAATGAAGGGTGCTTATGCTTCAGCGCAGTCCTTAATTATGTTAGCAGGGCAGATATCGCCTTTACATAGCAATGGTTTTATGTGCTTCATGATTACTAAGACCTCAGGAATGGTTACTTCTTTGAAAGCAAAGGGTGTCGGGGGTTTTGAGTCTGGGGAGGTAGAAGCTTCTGGCTCAGCGCCAACGTGCGTTGGGGACGCAGCGTTGGGCAAACTGTTGAAATTGGCTTTAATTTTCTCTTGGAGTAAGTTAATCTTGTCTAACATAGCGTGTTGGATGTTGCATCATTTTTCATCCTTTACGGTCTGATGTGTAGACGTGGGGGGAACAACCAGCTCTTTATAAATGGCAAATAAGTCCTTGGACTGGGATTTTGCATTGTTCATTCTGGAATTGTAGGCAGCGGCTTTAGCTGCGGCGATAGCATTTTTATACTGTTTAGCAATTGAGAGATATGACTCACATGTAAGGGCAGTGGGCTGGATTGCCAATTATTCAGGGCTTGTCTTTTGAGAGTTTGTAAGTCAAGTAGGTCCTGATTGTACCAGGAGTTGGAATGTTTGGTGCTTTTTGCTCTTTTGATTTCTAGTGGGGCGATGGCGTCAACCACACCTTTGAGGACTGTTGTTGTAAAGCTCAGCCAGTTCTGTGGGGTTGTTGGGTAGAGGCAGTGCTAGGGCTGATGCTTCTAGAAGGGGGAGAATTCTTTCTTTAGTGAGCAGTTTTTCTGATCTGGCTAAGGCGGCAGGCATTGGAGGGTTTTGTTGCACAGGTATTTTGGACGGTATGAGGAAGTGCAGAAGATGGTGGTCAGTCCATGGGCAGCGGGTGTTGGAACTGATGTCAACTCCACAGTTGTGATCGGCTAGCCAATCCAGTATATGACCTTTTGATGTGGGTTGGGCTGTCCACTTTTTGAATAAAGCCCAGGTCAAGGAGAGACTTAGCGAAGGCTTTACCTTTTTTATCTTTGGAATCCTGGAAGCCAAGATTGAAATCTCCTATGAGAATGGCTGTGGTGCTGGTTTTGAGGTTACTCCCAATGTGGTGTAGGAGATTAGCTTTGAAGTCCAGCAGAGGGCCCGGAGGACGATATACTAGGTGTAACGTCATGGTGGTGTTAGGAGAGAAGGAGATGCTTACAGAGAGTGCGTCAAAGTGGTCTGAGGTGGCGGGCTTGATTTGTCTGGCTTTGAGTGATTCTTTGACAATAAGGCCCCCCCCCACTCCCCCTTCCTTTGTTGGTGGGTCTATCCTGGCAGAGGATGGTGTATCCTGGTGGTAGGGATTGGCAAATGGTAGGTCCGGAGGCTTTGTGTAGCCAGGTTTCTGTGATGGCTAGGGCGTCAAGCTCTAAATCCATGACAAGGTCATGGATTTCTGTAGTGTGGGCTTGCGTAGACCTAGCATTGATGAGTGCGAATTGGGTTTGAGGGATAGAATTGTAACTAGATTTGGGTTTGGTTGCGACAGTGGCAGGTATTGTGGTTGGTTCAGGAGTTCTGGGCTTGCAGATGGATGTGTGAGCAAGCCCAGAAATGGTTTTAATCAGGTACTTTTTCATTGTGGAGGATACAGCGTGGGAGCGGGTTCCGAGTCTTTGGTTCCTTAGGTGTAGGGGAAGAGGGATCATGTGGGCCTGAGCTACTTGTGTTAGCTGCAGCGTGGCTGTGCCAGGGAGCTGGACTGGGGAGATCTTTGTGGGGGCACAGTACGGCTGACCAATAATGAGTGCGGGGAGGAAGGATGTCGGGGGAATCCTTTGTGAGCATGGTGGGATGAGTGTTCCAGTGGGCGGGTTTGGGGCCATGTTTGTGGTAATATCATAGAGTAGGCAAGTGTGGGTTCAGCAGGCGGAGGGCCTAATATAGTGACTAGTGTGGATAGGCCGGGTCACAGTATGCAGGCAATCAATAATACGCTAGGCAGATAGGCCGGGTCACAGTATGCAGGCAATCAATAATACGCTAGGCAGATAGGCCGGGTCACAGTATGCAGGCAATCAATAATACGCTAGGCAGATAGGCCGGGTCACAGTATGAAGGCAATCAATAATGCGCTAGGCAGATAGGCCGGGTCACAGTATGAAGGCAATCAATAATGCGCTAGGCAGATAGGCCGGGTCACAGTATGCAGCCAATCAATAATATGCTAGGCAGATAGGCCGGGTCACAGTATGCAGGCAATCAATAATATGCTAGGCAGATAGGCTGGGTCACAGTATGCAGGCAATCAATAATACGCTAGGCAGATAGGCCCGGTCACAGTATGTAGACAATCAATAATACGCTAGGCAGATAGGCTGGGTCACAGTATGCAGGCAATCAATAATACGCTAGGCAGATAGGCCCGGTCACAGTATGTAGACAATCAATAATACGCTAGGCAGATAGGTCGGGTCACAGTATGCCGTGAACAATGGATGGGCAGGTCATGAATTAACTATCTGCACAAGCTCTCAGAATTTTCTGAATTTGAGGGTGCTGGGATGGTGTTCCAGAGAAAATGGTATTATAGTAAGCAGGAATTAATTGACTTTGATTGCAAAATATCAAGGCATAAATCATAACATGAGTAAGAGCAAAGTTAAAATATATACTATTACAAAAATGCATAATACGTAGAAACAAACACATAAAACGAACATCAGACTAATAATTATGCTTAAGGATATATAAGTTGTCCATAACATAATTATACCAAGCATCCCATCATTCGCTATTCAATGAATATTTTCCAGAGTAAAATTTAGAAAAGTCTTGATTCTATTAAAGACACAGAGGCGAGCATTATGCTTCTCTTTCTTTAATTCAAAATTAACAATAGAGGCTCAGCAGCAAGATTTAACGCAGCGAAAGTTAAGTTAATAAAATAAAAACTCGCATGGGTGTGAAATAAATCCTGGAAGAAAAAGTTCCCAATGTTCAAACAGAAACTTGGAACTCACAGAACTCCATTTGCCAGACGTCTTTGTTAAGTTCTATCAAGGTCATAGAGCTTGTGACCCAAAGTAACCAATCCAGCATACACATGGTCCCTTTAAATAAGTGCAGCTCAACCTCCACTTCCTCTTTCTTTGCTGCTCACAGCAAGAGATAAGTACCTTAATCATATTTACATACATTGTGCTAAGTGTATACAGTGAGCGCATAGCGTTTCTATTTAATAATTGTCTCCAGTATTTTCGCTTACTTATGGGGGCGTTCTATCATTCGGTGCGTTTGTAACCCCGGGTGGGCTCTTTGAGGTCAGCTGTGCCTGGGTGGCGCACTTTGCTTGATCTTCTAAGCCGCATCTGTGCCTCAGATCGTGTCTTTTTGCTTTTTGAAACCACATCCGTGCCTCGGGAGGCTTCTGTTAATTTTCAGAGCGTTGTGCTCCAGCAGGGCCACTGCTAGGTCTCGTCCCCGCTGCACTGGCACAGACTAGCACCCAATGCCAGGGAAAGCCCAGAGCCTCGCGCATCCAGAGGCCCTTCCATTAGGCTGCAACCTTCCTCTCAGCAGGGAGAACCCTGTGGACTGCGCAAGTCCTTTTTTCTCTTTTTCTCTCCCTCTGGTGGCGGGAGCTATTTCTGATGTCACCTTCTCAAGGCTTAAAAAGCCTTTCTTGAAAGGAAGGAGACCCCTTCCACACTCGGACCCTCTGACCGGAAGGAGGATAGAATGGGTGATAGACCCTCAAGCCCGGAAGACCAAGAATAGGGCACAGAAGATAACTATTCGCCTCACACAACCGAGGATGATGAGAACATGGATGATGACTCGCAAGCCACCACATCGGGGAAGGCAGCAGGCCTCATCCTCAGTAAGAAACAGCCTCCAAAGGACCCGGACGATTCTGATATGTTTGTCCCAGAGGATTTGATCAATTGCAGGTCCTCAGACTGGTCTCTGTCCACTAGAGCGGTGGATTACATTAAATCCAGGCTATGTCGCCCTCTGGACAAAGAAGTGTGAGTAAAGCTCAGGGCAGAATGCAGAATGGCCCCGGCCCGATATTGAAGGGTAGGTGGCGCTCACTCCAGAGCTGGACGCTAAGGCTCACCCCAGAGCTGGATGCTAAGATGATCACCTTCCTGGGCAAAAATTGCAAAGAACCCAGAAAGGGGATAGACGGGGCCTGGAAGTCTTGTCAGGACAAAGTGTTATCAATTGTGTTATCAATTGTGTTATTAATTTGTGCACAATTCTGCTTTTTATTAAATACATTATTTTCCTTGATTTCAAAGTATCTATCTCTGATGAATGGTTTTAAATGATGCTGATCAGTTTACACAAACAGTGATGTGAAAAGCTGAGAATTCTCCACAGCATTAAGCCCTGTACACACAAAACCAATCCAGAAACTCAAAAATTGCATGGCTACAGATCACCTAAAATAGTGCAAGAATTGCGGACACATTACACCATACCCCTAACCAGAAAAGAACTGGCCTAATTTACCATTCAGATTATTTAAATGACTGAATATTTTCATTATTTATTGCAGAATTAGCTGTGCCTTTTGGAACCTAGAATTTCTGCTTAAATAAATATCTTCAGTACATTGCACTTTAGAATAACATCCCAGATCGCAGAGCCATAGGAACCAATAGTCTTTGACATGGCATTATACATTTGCAAGATCCCCGGAATTGTCCATTTCCCATGGTGCTTCATGACAATATGCCCCCATTTGCTTAGGCCATGCTTGCAACTTGATTAAAATGATGATGCATACTTGTCAATCTCTCAAAGAACCCAATCATTTAATAAGTACATTTGCAAACCTCGCCACCCCAAGGCATTCCCCTCATAGCTAAATAAACATTTTAGGCTTTCATTTCTAGTACCCGGCATGCATTCGGATTTACCAATGTGTGTGTTCAATTTTCCTTCTCCAATGTACATGCCATATGCAGCTATCAAGTGTTTGAGTACTTTAGAGGTCTTAGCCGGCAAAGCTGTATTGTCTGCATAGCTTAGTAAAGGTACTGGCCTCCCTACTGTTATGTCAGCCCGTGTTTTGCATTACCAAAACTTCTTCAAAATCATTAATATAGAGATTGAATAACAGGCGGCTAGCAGGCAACCCTGATGCACACACTACCTTAATATCCCTAGCAAACTCTCAGCCAGTGCAAAATGTTACACAAGCTATTTCAGTACAGAGCAACTTTAATATTCTTACCAAGGTCCCTTGAATAGCCACGGCATCCAGGATCTCCCATAAAATCGACCTACTGACCAAGTTGAATGCTGACGAGTGATCCAGAAAAAACACATTTTAGCATTGCTTATACGCAATATTATTTAGCTGACATTAGGGACACTTTATATGCGTATTCAATTGCATCTAACCCTTCGCTGAAAGCCCCTTGGCTATCCACAGGCTTAGTATCCTCTTGCATTCAAGTTAACAATCTTGCATGTATCAGTCTCCCAAAAATCTTTGATGTTACATTCAGGAGGGAGGTCGGGAGATAGGACTTCAGCAAGGCCCCGGAACAATAAGGATCCCATGACCGCTTAGTGGCATCTGAACCATCAATCACAGCACATTAAAGGAACAAGTCAATATTGGGGCCCAGAGCACCACATTTCTTGTGAATAATTCCAAGTAGACCGATTCAGGCCCTATACTCTTGTACAACGCCTGTGATTTGATAGCAGTTATGATTTCCTCCATTGTAAATTTGTGGATATTAAGTTCAAGTAGGATTGGGATTATAAATACTGGAAAAGAAATCAATCCATGCAGATGGCTTAATATGGCTTGCCTCCAACTTTTGCCCTCGCTTCGTTTGCCCCTGTGCAGCCAGGTGCCAACATCCTCTTCTATCTTTCTGATCTGCCGCCTTCTACAGGACATTCCTAGCTTTCCTAGCCCAGATTGGTTTGCATTATCGGATGTAAGGTTATTTCTGAGGCTTGTGGAATCTGCTTAGATCACATGCTGTGCATAGGCCGACATCTAGTGGAAGCTGCGGAGTATTAGTTTGTTTTTCGAAACTCGAAAATGGGCGTCGACACAGGGCGTGCCAGTAATACTATCCCTAGAGTGACATCCACTGTACCCAAGATCCCTCACGCGTCTAGGAACTTCAGATTGTTTTTTTCCGCCATACTGGTCGGAAGCATTTTGCGGAGTCCCCTGGCCTTAGCCATACTTTTGCTAGAATTTAAAATAATAATCTATTGACATCCTTTCCCACCCCAACGTCGAACTTCGACACTCGATGCCGGCTGGAGAAGAAATCGACCGTCGGCTGCTGCACGACGGATTTGGGCCTCGGAAGGCCGCTGGCCTCGGCCCTGCAAGTAGGGAGAGTGGGGGGTGGTACATACTCTACACTCTTGGTATATAGGTACACCTTATACATTTCCTACACTTAACAGCCCGCTGCCTCAAGGTGCGTATGGAGGGTACCCCTTTTCAATTCTGCCCCAAGTGCAATCGCAAATACCCTTGGGTCGACAGGCACGCCACGTGCAATCTCTGCTTGCCGAGGGACCACCCCGAAGCGAACTGCAGAGCGTGTAGTAGGTTTAAACCTAAGACACTTAAGGACCGTTCGACGAAGCGTTGGGCCCACCACGCCAGGCAGGCGGCCATGGCAGCGGAGGGCGCCTTCAGCGATGGCAGCGACGCCGTACTTTCGGACGGCGAGGGCATTACGGCGTCAAAAGACAGCCAAGCGCAGGTCCCCGACCTCGGAAGGTCGTCCGGCAGGGCGGCTATGGGGAAGACCCCCGGCGACACAAGCGCTTCACATACTACACACACTAAACACACTAAGTCCAACCGAGACTCGACGACGTCGAGTTCTCGGAAAGAGGCACAGACAGAACGGTCCGATTCGGTGTCCTCTGGGCGCTCTCAATCAAGATCGCGGCATGACTCCAGGCAATCATCCACTCTTGCCAAGAGTGCCTCGCTCCCTAGGCTAACAGAAGTTCGATCGTCGGAAGACGAAGACGACTTCCACCCCCAGGCCACGCTCCAGGAGTCGGAGCCCTCAATTAAAGCCAGCGAGGCCCCACGCTCGAAGGACAGGGACACCTCTCCCGATCCTCGACGCCAGGCGTCGAAAAACTCCGGAGCCACTAAGGGACAGGGAAAACATTTTTCTACGCACGGGGAGGGGGGAAAACAGCAGAAGAAACTACCTGTACATTCTTCCACACCTGTGAAACACTCCACCCCCCCTAAAGAGAGAGAAAACCCGGAAACATACAGAGTAGATTCCCCGGTAGAGAACGAAGCCCCGGTTACCGACTCCCCAGTCGATAACTAACCCCTCCTAAATGAGTTCTCGCTCACGCAGCAGAACATTTCCACATTGACACCCACGGTGTACAGGAGGAAAGGGACTTCGCAGAAGAGTGGGAGAAAGGAGGCCTGTTGCCCAGACCATCCCTATCCTTAAATCCATTCAGCGGAGAATAGATCCGTCCCTGGTGAACCCAAACCTCACCAGAGCAGTCAATCCCAGGGTTGAAAAACTTTTCAGGGCAGCTCAGTCTGACCCTCTCTATATAAGAGGACATCTGAAGCCAGACTCCCTAGTTGTCACCAACACTCGTAAGAGGGCTGGGACACCCTTGTCTTCGTCAGAAGCTCCTCCCGACAAGGAGAGCAAAAAACTATACGGTTTCGGCAGGAAGGTAGCCTCAACGTCCGCCTATCAAGCAAAGATTGCTAACTCCACCACCCTGTTGGCCAGCTACAACTGCCATCAGTGGGAAGAAGTCGTGGCTCTCATAGCCTCTGCTCCTGAACCGTTAAAGGGCCAATTAGCTCGGATTTCCGCAGAGGGTAGAGCCGTGTCTGGTTGCATTTTGAAAGCAACCTTCGACGCCGCGGACAACGCAGGCAGATTGATAGCAGAAGGTACTGTTATCAAGAGACATGCGTGGTTACGGCAGTCTGGTTTTAAGGCAGAAACACAGGCATCATTGTTAGACAAACCGGTGGAAGCCGATCTGTTGTTTGTTAAGGCGGTCGAAGACGCACTGAAAAATGCCAAGGACGAATACGAGACACTCAAATCCCTTGGTCAATTAACCAATAAACCCCCTAACCAGAGAGGGAATAGTAATTTTCGTCACCCACGCGGCCAAAATTCCCAGAGAGGATCTAACTATTCCCAGGGGCAGGGTACACAGTGGAACAACAACCAATAGTCTACCCAGGGTTACGGCAGAGGTAATAGGAGAGGTCGTGGTAAAGGCAGAGGCAGCCCCAGCAAGGGAGGCGGCACGCCTCCACCAAAGCAGTGACGCTCAGTTCAGGGTCCCTTCTCACGCAACCCCAGTAGGGGGACGCATTTCAAACTTCACCCAGGCTTGGGAAGGGATCACATCAGACAGATGGGTGCTGTCAACAGTATCCACGGGATATTGTATAGAGCTACTGCAGCGTCCCCGGAACCATCCTCCACGACAAAGAGTACACTCCTTAGAACATCAGAAGATTCTCCTCGAGGAGATCGCCATTCTTCTACAAAAGGACGCGATAGAACTCGTCCCGGGACACCAGGTAAACAAGGGTATTTATTCAACTTACTTCCTTGTGCCAAAGAAAGACTTGACAATGCGCCCAGTTTTGGACTTTAGGCCTGCCAACAAGTATGTCAAGCCCCAAAAATTTCGTATGACCACGCTACAAGAGGTAATCCCCCTCCTAAAAAAGGGGGATTACATGGCAACCTTGGATATGAAAGATGCTTAGTTTCATATTTCCATGTTTCCAGCGCACAGAAACTACTTGCGCTTCAAGGTGGACAGTCGCCACTATCAATTCAAGGTACTGCCCTTCGGGATAGCTTCAGCACCAAGGGTATTCACCAAGGTACTGGCGGTGGCGGCTGCACACCTACGCAGGGAGGCAATCCCAGTGTACCCTTATCTGGACGACTGGCTCATAACGGGGGAAACCCCAGGAATTTGCAGGACAAACATTCAAAGGACTATCGACCTCCTCCACGAGTTAGGCTTCTCAATCAACGAGAAGAAGTCAAGCCTGGTGCCAAGCACCTCAAAACAATTCCTAGGAGCAATCCTGGATACCCAAGAGGGGTTGACCTTTCCTTCAGAAGAAAGAATTCGGAATATACTACTGCAAATTCCGCATTATCAGTCCGGTCAACAAATAACGGTACGCAAAGCAATGCGTTTACTGGGCATGATGGCGTCATGCATTTACCTGGTCCCCCACGCGTGCCTGCGTCCCATGCAGGAATGGTTGGCGAAACAGTGGTCTCAGGCAAGTGGTCAGTGGGACGATCTAGTGGTCGTTTCGCCAACACTGGTGCAAAGCCTTCACTGGTGGACAAGAGAAAATATCGCACAGGGGAAACCCTTTTACGATCCCGAAGTACAGGCAGTAGTCACTACAGATGCATGTCTGACGGGGTGGGGAGCTCACCATCTCCACCACACAGCTCAGGGTCTCTGGTCTCACTCAGTGGCCAAGAACCACATCAACCGGCTAGAGCTTCTGGCAGTATTCAGAGCGCTTCAGGCGTTCGAGCCCCACCTACTAAACCTGTCAGTGCAAATCCGGACGGACAGCACTACAGCCATGTTCTACCTGAACAAGCAAGGAGGGACTCGCTCACCAAATCTGTCCAAGCTTGCCCAGAAAATCTGGATATGGGCACTCAGACGGAACATCTTTCTGTCATCACAACATGTTCCAGGGGAGCTCAATTCCCTAGCAGATGCTCTGAGCAGAGACACCCTCCCAGAGGAACACGAATGGGTTCTTCACAGAGAGGTCGTAGAAGATCTCTTCTCTCAGTGGGGTTTCCCCACTATAGACTTATTCGCCACAAGCGAAAACAGACAATACCCAGGATTTGCATCCAGGTTCCCCCAACCAGACTCCCAGGGGAACGCCCTGTGGATGAACTGGTCAGGGATGTTTGCGTACGCTTTTCCACCAACTCCTCTCATCAGGAAAGTGGTGAACAAGATGAACAGGGAGTCGATGACGCTCGTCCTAGTTGCTCCCATGTGGGCAAGACAACCGTGGTTCCCACACCTACGCAGGATGGCGGTGTGCGAGCCCATCAAACTTCCAGCCTGGTACAACCTACTGTCCCAGCACCAAGGTCAAACAGTGCACCAGCAACCCAACTCAATGAACCTGGCAGCATGGCTCCTGAGGTCATAGAGTTTGGACACCTCAATTTACCACAGAGGTGTATGGACATCCTAAAGGAATCTAGGAAACCAAACACAAGGCACTGTTACTTTGACAAGTGGAAGAGGTTCGTTATCTGGTGCCAGAGTAGACAAATCAACCCAGTTGATTGCACTCCTTCCACTATTGTTACATACATGCTCCACCTGCTAGATGCAGGATTGGTTTTTAACTCACTGAAAGTACACCTGGCAGCCCTCTCGGCTTACACCACTTCCCATAGCAAGGTTTTGTGGTGGAAAGTACCAGTAGTTAAAGCCTTCATGGAAGGAGTAAAGAGACTTCACCCTCCTATTTCAAACCCACCACCAGGGTGGCACCTTAATGTGGTGCTAGCCAAGCTCATGGGGCCCCCCTTTCGAACCCATGCATAAAAGCAGTCTCAAACACCTGACTTATAAAACCGCCTTCTTAGTAGCTATTACTTCTATAAGAAGGGTCAGTGAAATTCAGGCTCTGTCAGTGCAGGATCCCTTCTTTACTGTCCATAAAGACAAACTGGTTTTACGCACACACCCTAGGTTCTCGCCTAAATTTATATCAAAATTCCATGTAAACCAGTCCATCGAGCTTCCGGCTTTCTTCCAGAACCCGCAAAGCTCGGCTGAGGTGAAACTACACACCCTAGATGTGCGTAGGGCGGTCCTCTACTATGTAAATAAAACCAGACCGCTAAGGAAAACAGATCAACTGTTTGTCTCCGTAGCTACAGGCAGAGAGGGGGATCGCGTCTCTAAAGGTGCCATCTCGAAGTGGATTATTAACTGTATCCAGCTGTGTTACTCACTCTCTGAAAAGACTCTGCCTTTTACGCCAAGGGCCCACTCTACTAGAGGCATTGGGGCCACTCTGGCTTTCATTGCAAATGTACCCCTTGACACCATTTGCAAAGCAGCTACTTGGAGCTCTATTCACACTTTTACTCAGCATTACTGCATTGACACCCATTCCAAGGCAGATGCACAAGTGGGACAAGCGGTTCTAAGACACTTATTTGCTCATGACCCTTCTCACATCCCACCTCCTTCTTCTGGTACTGCTCGCTAATCTATGCACAGCATGTGATCTAAGCAGATTCCACAAGCCTCAGAAGGGATACATTACTCACCGTAATCGTATTTCTGATGCTTGTATCTGCTTAGATTCACATGCGACCCACCCTTCCTCCCCTCCGAGAGAAGGCGCATGATTGCTTGTAGTCTTACCTTTCTGTCTATCTGCTTGGATTATCTGTACTCGCGCTACTCCTCATGCTACCTCATGTCAGAAAAAATACAATCTGAGGATCCTAGACACGTGAGGGATCTTGGGTACAGTGGACGTCACACTAGGGATAGTATTACTGGCACGCCCTGTGTCGACGCCCATTTTCGAGTTTCGAAAAATAAACTGTAATACTCCGCAGCTTCCACTAGATGTCGGCCTATGCACAGCATGTCAAGTTAAGCAGATACAAGCATCAGAAATACAATTACGGTGAGTAATGTATCCCATATTTTGCATGCATTCTTTATCATGAGGGTATTCTTAGTAATTATTCTTGGGGCATTGAAAAGAGCCTTCTTAGCAGACTGGTCAGCTAATTTAAACCACTGTTACGAGAAATCACTGTTGCGCAGTTCCAAGCATCTGCGTATCTATGGAGACAATACGCGGGTTGTTGGTCCATCCCAAGGTGGCACCCACGTCTCGTACATTGCAGCGCTATAACGTCACAGCTTCAAGATGGTGCTGTGCAGTACGGAACCTCTACAAGAACAAGGAAGTGCATCGCAATCCTTATTTCGTGCTCGTTTTCCCCAATCCTTTCCTGGCCTTAGCTTGCTTTTCTACCCTGGCTTTGTGTCCCTCCTATTTCCTCCTATACCTGCTTCCCTGTTAGGCTCATACTTGTTACTACTTGCCTGGCAAAGCTGTATTGCTGCTTTCCTTCCTGGTTCCATACCTTTACTGGACTACCTTACTGGATTCCTGATCCACTGCCTTTCTGATCCACTGCCTTTCTGAAGTTCCACTAGGCCCTCCCGCGCCAGATTTCTACCTTACAGGGCGGGTTTTCCCTGCAAGGGGCTTTCCCTTCATATTCGAGAGTGCCTCTCTTTTGGGTATCCCCCGGGCCGTTCTGTATAAATATATTCAGGCTTGCAGCGTGGCTATCAGGGGAGACGGGCCTACCTATTTGACCCAAAGCCACACAAGTCCTCCAAGGTAAGAGACAGGCCTTACCTTTGAAGGTGCTCATTCTCCAACAATACAATTAGAAACTCATAATAAAGGACACATCCCAGTAGGGAATGAGACCAAGAGATTGGTTGTAAGTGAAATAAAGGTTTATAGAATTCAGCATCCAAAGAACTCTGCTACCTCGAGAGCGCTCTGGCAAACATTACAAAAATTGTACATTATATGGTCTGGAAACGTCACTATTGACGTTTCCCTATAGGGGCACAGGATTACATCAGGATTGGTAGAGAATACGAATACAGTATATCGATGTAAGGGCCGGCTCCACATGATAGGCTGGTTCAGAACAGTTGCTTCATGCTTCGTGTTGCACGTGGGTCGGCCGGGCTCATCTGGGCAGAGTGAAGGTCAGGTCAGCTCCACAAGGTCACTCTGTCTAACTAAACTACATAACATTATCCGACACATTATGAATCATGCAGGACATAAAACAACATCGAGAATGTGGGGTTACTTATAAATTGCAAATACATATAAACACATTTCTGCTTTAGGCCTTTGTAGAGGTAGTGGGGGTGTGGGTTGTGCCCCCCAGGTGCGTTATCAAAGGGTTTGATCAGGGATTTATTGGTCAAGGCGGCACAGAGCTTGGTTGGTCAGATTTATGTGTTGGTTTTCAGTGTGATGTATAACAACATGAAACCAGTTATATGGGGGGCACTCAGGAGTGGTCAGTGGGTAAGGGTCACACTTCTGGTACATGAAAGGGGGAATGTAGAGGCACAGGTTTGTGCAGGCAATAACACTTTCAAAAGTGGGAGTGAAAGGAGCAAGAGCAGGTTAGTGGAGCCGGATGAGCCACAAATCATGATTTGGCCCGGTCACACACAGGGTAGTGAACTCAGAGGAAGTATGAAAGAATACACTGTTTGCTTGCAACAATTCGCGGCAGAACATCCATGAGAAATTAGCTTGGGCCGCGCAGACACGGGAGGAGGAGGTGGGGGCTGTCCGTGTTCGCTGTGCGCTGCGCGGCTGAGGGGAGAGGAGGCTTCACAGCGACGTGAATGCGTCCTAGTCCTAAAAATGGAGTATGGGGTGTTCAAGATGGATTCCAAATGTATCTTGCACGCCCCTCTTCCATTGGGGCCAGCGATCTTTCCACTGGACCCTGGGAAGGACAAGGAGGTCGTCCCCCCACTATTGCAAAAGCAGATGATTTCCTTCACATTGAATGTATGGGGGCCAAAACGACCCCTCCTTCCCTACACCTATTCGACCCAAAGCCACAAAATTCTCCCAAAGTAAGGCCTGTCGCTAACAACAACCCTTAATGATGACATTGTTTATGCTTTTTATAGCCATACTATGTTTAATATTATTTTGATTATTTTGAATAAGTTGGAAAAGGCTTTTTTTTTTAAAGTGTCATCATTAGTGACATTTTTTAAGCATATGTGTACTTCCCTATTTACAAGGCCCAGATAATTCTCAAGAATTTCCTCCGATATTAATGCAGCATATTTTAAAGTCTTCCCATAATTGCCACTAACATCTCCTGGAATACCTAATGATGCATTGTAAGATACTCTTTCTAACCCATCGACTTATATTGAGTAGGAGATGGTTGATGTAGAGAGCAAAGTTGGCCATAGCTTAAAAGGAATATGTCTCTTATTTTTGGTGACTGTCATTCATATGCAGAGATGTAGTGCATGATTTTGTTCCATTAAAGTCTCAACATCCACTTTGTGTAAGGTCCTTCTGGGTGGCTTGATGTATTTCGGTACTTTGTACTGTGACATAATGCTGGGTAGTATGCTGCTTTTCTACTGTTGCACCATTTTTACCCAGGAGAATTTGCATTTTCTGTCTGTCTTTTAGTTTTGGGAAATGTATGTTCTTTTCATTGACTCCATAAAATCTCCTGTCTAAATTTGGTGCAATGAAGGAGAAAGTGGGTTTTATGTTCGATAAGTTTCATGTTGCATTATTTACAGATGCGGCCTTCCTCATGTTTCCAAGTTTGCCATTCTCTGTTGGTTTTAGTCTACAGTTCGTAGTCACTCATCCTTTTCTAGTTATTTCTGGTATGTGTTTGATATTTGTAACTATTTGTATTTATGATGCGCTTCACACCAAAGCGCCAAACAAATTAAAAACATTAAAACAAATATGGATAATGAGGAAAATACGAAATAGACCAGTTAAATGGAGAGAAGATAGTGTTTGAGATGAGCCCGGAAAAGAGGGTAAGATGAAAGAGAGCACAGATGCAGTGGGAGCATGATACAGCGCAGAAGGGCCATCAAGAGAGAAGAAAGGAAACATGATTGTGCGCAAGGAGTCTGAGAGGCCGTAATAAGAAATTTGAAGTGTGAACGGATACCCCGAGAAGGGGAGTAGGAAGACTCTAGAGAAGACAGCTACAGTGGGGAAAAATTATGGAGAAACTTAAAGACTAGACAGAGGAAGTTGAATTTAAGGCGAGATGGGAAAGAAAGGCAATGCAATTAGGAAAGAGCGGGTGAGATGAAGTCACGAGGAGACTCGGAATAATAGACGAGTTATAAATAGAGGACTCGACTGCGAAAGAGGATGACCAAAAAGAAGACAAGAACAATAAAATAAGAGAAGATTGAGGATAATAGCAGTTTACAAGCGTGAAAAGAAAGAAAAAGAGGAGCTCTACGAATGATATAGAGGTGCACGACAGGAACAGGATATGGAAGAAATGTGGTGTGCAAAAGTGAGTGAAGAGTCCAGATAGACTACTGAGATTTCGAGCCGTATAGGAAATTGTTAACTTGAGAGAAAAGAAATAGAGGCCGGTGGAAGCAGAGTAGTAACCATAGATCCAGTACAAAAAAGAAGGTGGGTGAGGCGCGCACTCCCGGTCCTGGTCAATTGAACCTGTTGCAAAAAATAAGTAGCTGGGTCACATCCCAAAATGGACAAATATTCACAGGGTTAGATCCCTTCTGCTGCAAATCAGGTACTCAGTATTAACAGGGTTAGATCCCTTGCTGCAAATCAGGTACTCAGTAATAACAGGGTTAGATCCCTCAGCTGCAGTTCTGTGGTCTGTAGTTGTTCTCCTCCTAGCGCTTTCTTATCTCAAATAATCATCAGGGAGGCTGTTGAGCAGGTGTGTCTAATTAGACTCAAAGGATTCTGGTAGCTGTAGTGAAAACGTTTTTTTCTGTTCAGGTGACCAGCAACCGACAGCAAGGGATCTAACTGTCCATTTTGGGATGTGACCCAGCTACTTATTTTTTGCAACAGGTTCAATTGACCAGGACCGGGAGTGCGCGCCTCACCCACCTTCTTTTTTGTAGTAACCATAGATGATGGAAAGAAAAGAAACTCAGTTTTAGAGGAATTTAAAATAGAAAGTGATCAGCTATCCATAACTGGATGGACAATAGGCAAGAAGTTATTTCCTCATGGATCGGAGATGAGAAAGATAGAAAAAGTTGAGTGTCTGCACACAAATTGTGTGAAAGCACGAAAGAAGAAATAGAAGTAAGAGGACAGGCATAGAGAGAGAAGAGTAGAGGGCAGAGAACAGAACCCTGGGGGACTCCATGTTGAAGGGGCAGAGTAGATGAGGTATTACCAGGCCAGGAGACATAGAATATGTGCGGTTACATAGGTAAGTTTTGAACCTTTTGAGGACAGGCCCAGAAAAGCCAAGGGAAGATAGAGAGAGGAAAGCAGAAGAGTGGTCAGTGTCAAATGCTGGCAGGTCAAGAAGTATTAAAATAGAAGGATGCTTAGTATAGTGAAGCATTCCGCATTGGGACTCACTCACAGACCAGCCGGAGGCAGTAAGTACAAAAGGAAAGTCTGTACTGTAATCTTAAGATGCATACTCCCTCTGTTCCTCTTTTTATCTTATCCTGCAACTGAACAGCTCTAGTCCCATGCTGAAGTCCCTTCCAACAGTCCCTCTCGGAACTCCCACACACTCACACTCTACATTCCATCAGGCATTCCATAGGCAGCAGACAACATCCAGGATACCACACACCTCCATCCCTTAAAGAAGCCGGAACTAACCCAACACTCATCCAACCCAGCCACTCGGAACCAAACCAAACAACAACAATGCACAGCAGGATGAGATGTACTCCAAAATGAACAACACTTCCATATGCCCTGGCCTGCCACACCAGGTCCTTGGGTTTTTCACACCCAACACAAACTACCCACATGAGGGTAAAACCGCTGCACAAGGCAATTCGCAAACCTACACTCACAACCATCCATACACAACATAACCTCCTTTTGACCTGGCCTGCCACACCAGGTCCGTCGCCCTGAGCACAACCCTGTTCAACAACACAACAAACCGACATCCTGTGATACCACCAAAAACGACTATACGTCCTGTGAAAACACTAGTAAACGTCCAGGGAACCACTCATCTACACCACAACAACCACAAGAAACACAACCAGTACCACATGCACATGCCCCAAAAACAGGTAAGAGAAGGAAACATTAGGATAGCCACTCATAACACAAAGCACACACTAAAACACAAACGCTGCTGCAAGGAAGTAGCAACGTCAGAATCCATGCAAACACAGGGGACCAATCGTATGCTTGCGGGCAACCTCACATTTCCCCCAAACACACGGTGGTGAATCTCATGTTCAAGTGGCAGTAAACATCTTAAAGAATAAACATCAATACAACTACTAGCCGGCTAAGATACTCAACCTACATCTGCCACAACCATGTCCCACCTGAGCTGGACACTGAATAACTGCATGCACCAAAGTGCCATACAGCCTCCACATGAAAAACTCCCCATGGCAGAAACCACCATGACACCAAATTACTCCTTGTGTCACTACTACTACACCATGCCTGCGCAGCCGTGCTTGAACGTCCTACGCCTGCAACTACTAATTCTTAAAGGCTCAAAACGCCTGCCCAATAAGTGTAAAAACGTCCAACAACCACAAAACTCAAACACCAAATCATTACCTGGTGCCAGTTGCTATCACAACAAAACCTATAAACACTTACCACCTGATGTCATACCACACGTAGCAAGCAGATAGTAGAGAATTGCAGACAGAAAGAAGAGCAGTCTCTGTAGAATGGTGGGGTCAGAAAACCAGATTGGAAATGGGAAAGCGAAAGGTTGGAAGTGATCAAGGTAGAGATTTGAGAATAAGCAGCACGCTCCAAAAGTAGATAGGTAAGGGAGGAGAGATAATAGGGCGAAAGTTGGATGGAAGAGAAGGGTTTGAAGAAGGTGTGAAGGCACATTAAAGCACAACACAGACAACAGATTCGAAGTTCAAACAAATGTAGTTTATTAACTTAAATGTCAAGATGGTTGAAGGCCTAACTTGACCTATGCTAAGGTGAGATTTCCCTACTTTTTAAAAATGTTATTTTTTTAGTTGCATTTAGCTATTATATCAGCCTTAAGCAATACAAAATACAAAAGGAAATGAACAAATAAAACCAATAATGAACAATTAATGGATTTCAGTAAAATACATCAAACATTTCCAATATTCTGTCAAAACCCGGTAATCCATGTCAAATTTCATCCAGTAAAATACATCAAACATTTCCAATATTCAGTTGAAACCCAGTAATACATATCAAATTTCATCCACACTGAGCATTGGCGAGCTCTTTAGCAATCACTCACGAGAATTGATATCAATGAAATGTATCCTGCATTTCCAGTAACCAGTTAAGACCCAGCAATACGTAGGATATTTCATCCTTGCAGTACACTAACAGGGTCTCTAGAAATCACTCACAGATGTTGGTATAGTGAACGTTTTATGCACATCCCTTAAATAGAATGATTTTTTTTCCAAATTGAGTGAGCGGCTGAGGTCATAGCCACCGATCCAGCGCCAAACAATGTGCTTCAAAATTGATCTAAGCAAATGTGTTCCATGTGCTGTACCAGGGAGCCATAACCTTTCACGTAATAAGGTAGAAAGGAAGGACAAAGAGTTAGAACATGACAGCTAGTCTCAACATCTTTGCTACAGAAGCCACAGAGGCATTTTTCTAGCAGAATACCATCTATAGCACCCTTATATTCTCCTGTTGGCAGGATGTTTATTCTTAGATATGAGATGAAGCGTTTCAGTTCCAATGAGCAAAATTTCATCAAATTGGAACGAGGTACATTGGGAATAAATCCTTGAGTGGCATATTCCCGGTATCTTTTCCTGTTTGATAAGTGCTCGATATTTAGTGCCCTTTCCCAATTCCGTGATTTCCTCTTGACCCTGATTTCGAAATCTGGAACATTTAACGTGGATTCATTAGATAGATCCAAATGTACAAGAAATTTAAGAGCAGAGGATCGTAGACCTAATAAGAATGCATTTTTTGTGTTCAAAACATAGCCCTTACAGATCATAGACAATAATTCATTTTGAGTTTCTGCAAATAAGAGTATCTTCCGGTAGAGAAAAGTTGTTTGGACTAGCCAGAGGAGGTGGCTCCGAGAGCCATGTGAGGAGTCGCGTTCTGGAGGAGCTCCTGAGATCCGGACAATGATCCTTGCTGAAAGTGCACACACAGAGGCACACACGCTCTGTAAAACTTCACACTGGCCCATGAATATGGCACACTTGTGTGCAGAAACTCTGGAGTTCGCTGGACGAGTGGGGATGCAGACAAGAACTTTGCCGAAATCGCACATCTGAGTGCGACGATCCAAAATGGCAGACGGGAGACTTGGACAAAGAAAGCAGTCGTCTGGGTGAGGCAGACCAAAGAAGACGGAGAATACGCCCGCCTGCAAGGCATACTACACGGGCACCCCGACACTGTATGCAATGAGCCTGACAGCGTTGCGATCCGGGAGACGGTGGAACGATCCGCGCCGGCACGGAGTGAGCAAGAAACTCACTGATCTGCCCCAGGGGCTCGCCATCGGCAAAGCATGGTGGCACCCCGGGACCCTGCGAGCTGCGCAGGTCCGAGCCGCAGAGGGATCGAACCGGCCCAAGCGAGCACGGCCCCCGCAGTTGCAAAGCGCAACAACGCATGACAACAAGGCCAGCAGCCCGAAGGAGAGGAGAACCCCTTAAAGGGAACCGAGGAGCCCAGCGCAGGACTGCGTTGGGACGCCCACGAAACGAGCAGCGGAGCGGCCCGAGAGATTCCGGTCAGGTGGATCTGCAGTGGACCTAGCAGGAAGGAGAAACCAGCGGTGGGACGTCGCTGGACAGCGCGTGGGGGCCGGAGAGTGAGCCAAGGGAGTGGCGGCCTGGAGCGTTGCAGCCCCAAACGGAGGTCCGCATCGGGGCTGTGACCCTGCACTGGGGGCTACGCGCGCTTGTCCCCTCTTGGAGGATAACGATTGCAGACCCATGGTTGGGCCCGGCATTGAGTGCCCAAAGAAAGCATAATACCGAGCAGCGCAGGCACGCTTATGATGGCCACCGGGGGGCCCCCAATGGACCCGGATGGCAGCACCACCGCGGGCGCACTGAAGGAAATCTCCCAAATTAAGGCTCGCACAGGGAACTAAGCGGCCAAGCCGCGGGATAGGTACGCCTGCAACGTCGGCCACCCGAGGCACAGGCGGCCCCACCTGAAGGAGCCCTGTCGCAGGCTCACAGCTGAGCCGTGCACACAGCACGTGAAGCAGCAGTGAAACCAAGCACCACCCACACATCAGTGGCTGCCATGGGGAGGCCCTGACAGTGTTGCAGGGCATTACAACCAGTGGCTGACTGAAGGCCACAGGATCGCATTCAAGACAAGACCCAGCCGGCAGCAACGTATACATTTGTATCAACAGTATCAAAGTAAGTGCCAGAGCCAGCTCTAGGGGGGCACGCAGCACTCGGCAACATCACTGGGGAAGCCTGCAGACGTCCAGCGGGTGGGATTTTATTCAGCTGTTGGGGCCCGAACTGATAGGTGCCGCGCCTAATATACAGCATGTAGCTGGTCTCCCAACAGGCACCCAACAAGCGTGGTAGTACGCATGCCCAAAGCTAAGAGGTCTACCAGAGGAACCGGGTCTGAAATACTGCCGCACCCACGGCAATAGGACGGCATGCCAGAGGATTGCATTAGCTGAGGAGGGGACATTTAGAGGCCACGGCCCATTGATGTCAACATGCAGCACTGAGGCCTGTAACACTGTGCGCCAGACGCCTGAACTGGGCCATTGGTTCGGCCTCCAGCGGGAGGTGACGTTGAGGCCTATTACACAGCGCCGGGGCCCCTACACACTACGCCACAGGAGGGCTGGCATGCCTGCAGAGCCGCCCGGCACATACATGAGACATCGAGAGCAGGCTCTGAGCACAACTCGGTGAGGGGGACAGGCTAGAGTTCACCCTCACGGGCGACACCTGCTGCTGGGGACAGCCAGGGTTAGAATAACTCCCAGATAGGACCCTGGGTCCAGGGGTGCAGACCGCGCCCTGACATATTGGTGGTCGGGGCACAAAACATTACGTGGAGCAACAGTGGAAGGAGACACCCCCTTGCCTATGCAGTAGGCGGCACACGCCCGGCAATAACAGGATGACCAACAAACTCCCTAGAGCGAAGGGGAAGCAACCCACGCTTGACGAATATGCTAGAACATCGCCGGGAGCAGAAAGGGCCAGGAGTAAAGACAGAACCCCCACCCCCGGGTCACAGACACCATGGGTAAAGACCAAGAGATCCTCGCTGCAATTGCTGAATTGAAAGTGGCCTGGGAAACCAAACTAGGTTTGGCCATGAACGAGCTGATGGCGGCACTGGAGCTCAAAGTCGGAGCAGTGCAAGAGGAGGTGAATCTCCTCCGGCAAGATGTAAAAGGGCTGGCAGAACGCACAGGCGAATTAGAAAAGGAAGTGGCCCCGAATACAGCAGCATGTGCAGCCCACAAGTCAGAGCTTAATTTCCTAGTACAACGGGTGGACAACCTGGAAAGCAGAGCGGAGGAGGCGGAGGGACGCGCCCAGAGGAACAATATCCGTATTGTCGGTTTGCCTGAAGGAGCTGAGGGACCCAATCCCACGGAGTACATCGAATCCATGCTGTTGCAGGAGATAGCTGGAGGAGTGCTGACCCAGGGGTCTACTGTGGAGAGGGCGCACAGGGCCCTAATGAGGAGGCCACCGCTGGGAACCCCTCCCAGGCCGGTGATGGCAAAGATCTTGAACTATCGGGACCGGGGAAAAATCCAGGAGTACTTCCGGAAGGGTGGAACCATACAGAGGGCGTCAGCTAATATAACAGCATACCCGGATTACACCCTGCAGGTGCAATGCCGACGCATGAACTTTGGGGCCGTGAAGAGAAGGTTTTGGGAAGCAGGTTACAAGTACATGCTGATCTATCCGACAAAACTAAAAGTGTTCCATAAGAGCAGAACATTGTTTTTTGAAACCCCGAAGGATGCGACGGAATGGCTGTACATGCAGAGCTGTCCCCAGGAATCGGGTATCCAGAAGGAAGACGGCGTAGATAAGTAACATGTGACCGTGGCACCCAGGATGTCACAGTCTAGGACATTGGGACTTGATTATAGAACGGGCTATAGCCTGCTATTGGTGTGTGAACAGGGCTATACATGTATAAGAGCACGATGCTCGAGCACGGGAACTTAGTGGAAAGTGCGGGAGCCTTACGGAACCAGACCCCACACCCCCACAACGAATAGAGTAGTTAGACGGGTTCCTGATCTCGGCACCCCGAGACATGACCAAGCGCGGGGGAGCCTGAGATACAGGGATGGAGCTGGGCACCAGTTGGGTTGGGTAGGGCGGGGGGGGAGGTAAAGGGTTGTGCGCAGTGGTATTTAATTGAGCAGGTAGGGGAAGGAGGGTTAGTTGGGGAGTTTTTGTTGGAGGTTGTGAAAGGGGGAGAGGGGGGAATTTGTTGGAAGCGGGAGGGGAACGAGCCAAATCTTGTGTTGGATCAGGCGGGAGGGGAAACTGGGAGGGGAGGCGGGATATCCCACAGATGGCGTCGGGTAGCTTTAGAGTGGTGACCTGGAACGTGAGGGGCCTCAACAGCTATTTGAAGCGTAATAAAGTAATGATGTACCTAAGGAGGATGAGGATTGACATAGCGTTATTACAGGAAACCCACCTTACTAGGGAGAAACTGGAGGTGGTCAAGAGGAAGTGGAGAGGGAATACCACGGGAGCCACATACTCAGCTTACGCGAGGGGAGTTATCCCATGGGTGGCACCGCATGTACCATTTCAGCTGATTCAATCTACAATGGACCCAGAAGGCAGAATGATAGTGGTGCGGGGGATGCTGGAAAACCGGGAAGTGAGCATTATAAACCTATACGCCCCTAACCAAGATAAAGCGGCTTACTTTAGGACCCTATATTGCAAAATTAACCCCCTATTGGGCAGCGCGATCCTGTGGGGAGGGGACATTAATTGTACATTAAATCCTAAAATGGACAAATCAGATGGTAAATCGGACAAACCCACTCCAGCCGTGAAGGCGTTACAGTCCCTGCTGAGAGATCTGGAGGCAGCTACACCCAGCAGATAGGCAGTACTCACATTACGCGGCCCCACACAACCTGCACACGAGGCTGGATTATAGGTTTGCTGCTGCTGAGTTGGTAGGAGAAATGACGGGCGTAGAGTATAAGGCCAGAGTGCCCTCGGACCACTCCCCCTTGGTCCTGGAGTGGTGACACCAGCCTCTAGAGCGACGTGGAAGCTCAGAGCTGAGGCCCTGCAGGACTCGGGATTCCGGGAGGACCTGAGGGAGGCAATCACTGAGTATTTCGACGCTAACACCGGAAGCGTTCAATCAGTGGGAACCCTATTAGAGGCATTCAAATTAGTAGTGCGGGGCGTAGCAATATCAAAATCCAGAGGGCTCCAAGGGGGCATAGAACGGGAGTCGCAAGAAACGGAGAGGGAGTTGGAAGACATAATGCGTATGGGGGGCACCTCACAGGAGGATGAGGTAAGGATGAAGCTGCTACAACAAGCCAGCAGTCAGCACTGGGATAGATTATGTAAATTGAGCTACAAGAAAAATGTCGAAAGGCAGCACGCGGGAGGAGACAAGCCGGGCAGATTGCTAGCCTGGTTATATAAAAATGAAACATCCCAACCAGTGATCAGGGAAATCGGAGGGGAAGAGTGCCAGATCTGGGATACCCAGGAGGGAGTAAACGAAGAGTTTCTTAGATACTACAAACGTCTATATGGGGACGCAGGGGAAGAAATGGATCAAGAGATCCAGGAGACACTAGAAAACATAGGCTTGCCCAAATTAGACGATCAGGAACGGGCAGACTTGGACGCCCCAATCACCTCAGAAGAATTAGAGACAGTGATTCAGCACCTGCCCACATGCAAAGCCCCGGGGTCGGACGGGCTCCCCAGCGAATTCTATAAAACAGACAAACAAGAGTTGCTCCCCCCGCTGCAGGCCATGCTTAATGATGCGTTTGAGCACGGTAGGTTGCCAGAGTCCTTACGGGAGGCGGTGATCATCCCACTCTTAAAATCAGGTAAGCTAAGCACAGAATGCGGGTAATCCAGACCCCTATCGATGCTTAATCAGGACAGCAAAATCCTCACAGCGGCGCTGGCAAACAGGCTTAAGCGAGTCATCAGTAAACTGATACACCCTGACCAAACGGGCTACGTCCCTGGCAGGACCATAACCGACAATCATAGGAGACTTCACCACATTATCGACCAAACAGAGAGGGACCCCGGCGAACTGGTAATTATCTCGCTGGATGCAATTAAGGCCTTCGACTCAGTGAGATGCCCTTGGTTGCTAGCGGCTCTGAGAGAATATGGGATGGGGCTGCGGTATCTGAGGTGGGTCAAAATGTTATACAGTTCCCCCATTTGCAAGGGTCAAAACGGGCGCTACAATCTCAGATAAATGGTAACTCAGCAGGGGCACTAGGCAGGGTTGCCCCTGGTCGCCCATGCTGTATATCCTTGCTTTGGAGCCATTGGCAGTCTGCCTCAGACAACAATACGGGGAGATAGGGATCCGCACTGCGGGAGGTTCGTATCTCATATCATTGTATGCCGATGATATACTTTTATATCTGCGCTTCCCAGAGGAAAACCTACAATATGTCCTGGAGGTGATGGAACGATACGCTACCCTCTCGGGCATAGCAGTAAAAACCCCAAGAAATCTAGCATGTTCCCCCTGGGGAGGTACAGACACGCCCTACCGAGGAGCCTACCGGTTTTGCCAATACCCTGGCGAACCGAGACGTTCCAATACTTAGGTATTGATATATACCACACGACAGAAGAGGAACATAAACACAATATGGAAAAGGCAGTTGAAGGTATTAAGAATAGCATGGGATTTTGGTCCAGACTACCCCTGGCCATGATGGGCAGAGCGGCTCTGATTAAGATGGTAGTCCTGCCCAGACTGTTACACTTTTTTGTATAAATCCCGTACGCGATCCCTAAACGCTTTTTTGCCAAACTCCACAGCCTGTGTAGGGGTTTCATATGGCACAACTCCAGGAACAGGGTGGCCCTCTGGAAACTATAAAACTCGTGTGACAGGGGGGGTATAAACCTACCGTATTTTGAGTTATACTACTTGGCGGGACAGCTGCAATATGTAGCCAGGTGGTTGTCTGATGAAGAAACGGCTGAAGCCAGGCTGTTGTGCAAAGACCCCGCTCCCTTCTTCCTTAGAGAGACAGTGTGGTTGCCTAAACCAAAGGTACTAGGAATAGCGAAACTGTTGGTGGTTGGCTGGGAAATGTGGCGCAGAGCATGGCAAATTGTGGGAAACCCAGCCCCATTCTCCCTGCAGGTGCCGCTATTGGCGCTATGCGGGGAGGACACTCAAATGATAAAAGGGGTCTGTAGATACTGGGAACCGATGGGCCTGGCTACCCTTGGAGATATATGGCATTGGACTTTCAGAGGCTAATGGAAGACACCGGGGTGCATAAAGGCCAATACATTACTTATTCCAGAATTATTAAACGGGTGCGAGAAAGGTGGCCTGAGGCAGTGCTTGCGGAGCAACCCGATGCAACCATCGAGACGATGTATGATATCTCGGAGGGTGGGCATGAAATATCTTGCCTATATGAGCTACTGGGGACAAGGGTGGGGAAGGAGCTACTCCAACTGAGGCTAGACTGGGAAGGGGAGCTGGGAGAACCCATGTCGGATTGGGCAATGGGACAGTGCCTAAAGGTATCATAAGAAGGTGTCCCGAAACACGAGGCTGCAGCAGATTCAATTATATGTCACTCATAGAGCATATATGATCCCCAGTAAAATTGCCAGGTTTGGAGGCCCGGTGATACAGAAATGCCCTTGGTGCGGGGAGGAGGAAGCTGGGATCCTACACATGTTTTGGGCTTGCCCGGAGGTGGGAAGGTTTTGGACCGAGCTGAAGATACGTTTAGCGGGAAAAGGGATTACGCTGGACGTGGAGTCAGCATGGGCATGCATGCTTGGGGGTTTTACCAGACCACGTAAACCTGAAGCACATCAGTAAGATGAAAGACCTGGCCTACATCCTGGCCAAACAGAGAATTGCAATGTGCTGGAAAGCAGCCCAACGGCCTAGAATTGAGATGATGTGGGCAGACCTCATGAAGTGGGCAGAGGCAGAAACGGCTGCCTGGTATGAAGCAGTCAGCGGGGGGGGGGGGGCCTAATAGCATGGGGACAATTGGTGGCCTCGATGGTGGGACCCTCCCAGGGCGACCATAGTGATGATACGTAAGAGATAATGGAAGTAGACACGCCTGAAGATAAGCAGGACAAAGACATGGAAGCAGGGGCTCGAGTTAAAGGGGCGGGAGGGGGGGGGGGGACCGAAACGCATACTTTGTAATGTAATGTTGTGAAGCTTAAACTTAAAGGTATCATAAGAAGGTGTCCCGAAACGCAAGGCTTCAGCAAATTCAATTATATGTCACTCATAGAGCATATATGATCCCCAGTAAATTTGCCAGGTTTGGATGCCAGGTGATACAGTGATACGCCTGAGGATAAGCAGGACAAAGACATGGAAGCAGGGGCTCGAGTTAAAGGGGCGGGAGGGGGGAGGACCGAAACGCATACTTTGTAATGTAATGTTGTGAAGCTAAAACACAGAAGTGCTCATTGTTTGTAATGTTTGGAATGTTGTTTATAAAATAATAAAAATTATTTGAAAAAAAAAAATGTTGTTTGGACTAGCCATAGCGTGTCCAATGAGACTTGGCCATATTCCAGTGTCAACGCTTCTACCGGAACAGAATTTGGAAAATGTACAATCAAGTGCAGTATTTTTCCCTCAATGTTCCTCAACCATTGAACATATTTATGGTCGCGTACTGTATATTATGCTTGGGGCAATACTGACTCTATAGATCTCCAACATGGCCTCAATATTGTGCCCCCTTTCTTGGCTATAAAATATTTAATAACGGTCCATTTCCTCTAAATTATTGGGACAATGGCTTCCCCAAAGTAGGGGATAGTCGGTGTGGCACAAATTGGAAAGCCCAGATATACATATTCCTTAGTCGATTGAAGGCGAGTACTGATCTTTGCTCAAATGAATCATTGTTACCCTTTACGCAAATTTGTATGACCAAACAAGATCACTTTGGTCTTTGAAATGTTTATGCTCAATGTTGTTTTTTTGCATAGCTAAGGAGCGCTGTGATAGACCAGTGAGGACCTATAGGAGTTTTGTCTATTGGTATGGTGTCATCTGCATAGGCCAGCTAAGATACTGGCCTGTCGTTAATTTTAAGTGGAACATTTCTGGCAGCATTGATATGTTTCTCCAGATCAGCTATGTAAAGATTCAAAAGCATGGGTCCTAGAACGCAACCCTGTTTGAGGCCGCGGTTTGTTTGCCTGTACCCAGCAAGTTCACAAGCATCACTTAATCGAACAGTTACCAACGTATTTGTGTAGAGGGATTGACTAAAATAAATAGCAAATGTGGGTCTATTGCCCATTTCTCCAATTTTTCCAGAGGAGTTTTCTGGAGACTAGATCAAAGGCTTTGCTGTAATCTATGAAACAGCAGTAGTTTGTGCCCTTGAAGCTTGTCCACCCAGAGGTACTGCAAAGCACAGAGATTAGTCAAAGTGGAGTGTTATTTTCTAAACCCTGTCAGACATGGATGTAGAAGCTTCTTTTCCCTAGCCCAAGAAATTCGTTTTTTGAGTAGGATTGAGGTTAACATTTTCTGAGTGGTATCCATCATTGCCAGTAATCTATAATTAGACGTATCAAGCCTGTCCCCTCTCTTAAAAACTGGTATCAGTATCGACTTTGACCAACTCTCCGGAACTACGCCAGTTCTTTCAATTTTTCTAAACCCGTTGTGTAGCATGTCCGCCCAACATTGCGGATTTGATTTAAAGATGATATTGCGGACTCCATCCTGCCCAGGGGCTCGGGAGGGTTTCCGTTTGTTAAATATTAGCACCAAATCCTCACAATCAAAGCCCAGGGAAGAGTCTTTCACATGTTTCATGCAGGTTCTCGAAACAGTTTCATCAGCCCCTGCGTCAAAAGTATAACTCATCCATGAAAGTACACCAGGAAGCCTCGGAGATAGGACTTAACTCCTTTGCAGTTATAGGAGATAAAAATTAATTGTAGCAGGCCCAACATTTTTGGCTATCATTAAATTTAAGGAGGCCAGCTAAATAAAGGCAATTTACATTATAGGACTAGTGCTTATGTTGGCGTAGCCAGTTTCTGTACCTCGTCTCCAAATTCACGGTTTGACTCTCCTTCTCTGACTTCTCCGCTCTTAATCTCTGATGCTCCTGCTTTCCACAATGAATAACAACATCGAACAGGGGAGCATGAGCATGTTTTGATTTTACATGAGATTTGGTTCTATCCCCGGAGACCAGTGGGCCGATGTTGGCAAACAATGTTTAAAAACACCAATCTACATTGATCATTTCGATTTGACATTTATTTGTAACTAAAAAATGTGCAACAGAGCTAACTCCGAGGACTGACCATATTATTTGTGTACGCCCCCGCCCCTCAACCCCCGGTTGACGTTAATCCCAAGGCTGCGCCAAGTTACCTTTCTCAAGGTTGCGTATCTAACTGACCACCTAAGCAGGGTGTGATCAGTGGCTTCCTTGGGATTTATAGTCACCGGTCTGCACTCTTCGAACAGGGCTGCATCTGAACAAGCGTAATCAATATGGGAGGAGTGTAGGCCATTTTACCATGTGTACGTCACAGTGTGATGATCCAATGTTTTAGAAAACAGCAAATACTTCAGTTTGTTGTTAAACATAGGTTGATTCCAATTTAGATCCCGATCCCATTTCCCTTTAAAGCAGAACATAGGTGTAAGTCCCTAACATTAAGGTCCCCCGCAAACAAAATGTAGGCATTAGGAAAGTCATTGTGCCAGGTAGCAATAATATTGCCTACAACCTTTTGTATGTCCCTTGAGTGAAGACCCGGGGGAGGATCATAGACATTGGGCCTCATTACGAGGTTGGAGGTAGCCATGCCCTTAATGACGGCATGGCTACCCTCAAACTCGGGTCCGGGTCCCGCGAAAGGGGAATTACCGGGCTATTCCGACCTTGGAGGGCCCGGTAATTTCCCTTTCGGAGGACCCGGAGCCGGTATGTTCCCATTTGAGCCGCCATAGGGCTCAATGGCAATGGGGAGGATGGTAGCAGCGGTACCGTTCATAATGGTACCGTTGCTACCATCCTGCTCTGCTCGCAGGTGCCGCTCTGCACGCGTGGTCTGGCCATGCGTGCAGAGCAGCACCCGCGGACAAAACTCGTAATGTGGCGGCATGGTAACAACGGCACCCGTAGCACTACCGGCGCCATTGTTGCCTTACCGCCACTATCGTAATGAGGCCCATTGAGTATTAGGACCCAGAGCGAGGATTTACAGCAGGCATGGAACATTGCCAATAACACATAGGGGGAGCTTAAAGAGCCCTATACAAATCCAAGCAGTATCTCATTTTAGCTCCTATTGTGAGGCAACCATGATAAGCCTCCCTGCTTAGAGGGAGTCTCTGGCTGGACTAATACCTCGAAGTCAATTTTGAAAGTATTACAAAGCCATGTCTCCTGCAACATGAATACTTCAGCTGCCAGAATAACCGCCACCCCAAAGGATGCTGGAGAATTGACGTGTACCCTTGCTTATTCCATGAAATCCAATTACGACTATCTCGATGTGCAGTCTGTCAATTACTAGCAGCCCCAGTGTAGTCTGGTGCCCAATAGAACTTATCCTGCTCAGCCGTGATGGCATAGCTATTTGTAGACTGTGATTCACTTGATACAGGAGTTTCCAATGCCTGGTAAGTCAGACCCCAGGCACCCACAGGATATATACAATCTTTCGATGAGCATTGATCTAAGTTCTTTGCTTTGCGGCAGATTGTGATAGTGAATCGCATGCGATCAAAGTAAAAGGCATTCATTTTCAATAAGTCCACCATCAAAGGGGAGCTGAACTCAATACCCATACAGGATAATTCAAAGGGGGGCTGCCCATAATAATAATGCCATGCAGGGTAACTCAATCGTTAACATATCTGCAGAGCCAATGACACCAAGGGCTTCGATTCTATTCAGTAAGTGGGCCCTGTTAAAGAATGGGCTGATCTCAGTCAGTTCTTTTTCTTCCAATATGACCCATTTGCCAATACCGGAAATATTTTGCAGTGAAACATCCCAGTTCATGGGTTTGGTTTGTGTGTCGCTCTTAGTTGAGTGGGGAATGTCTGAAGGAAACCTGTCAGAAGAATAATGTACAATGCAGGGATCAATTTGTAGGGCTTGCACAGCAATGTCTTTTGACACCTGATCAGAATTAACATAGGTTTCAGATGATGTGCACTGGACACCCGATGCCTCTCCCAAAGATGGGTATTTTTGCTGGGGCTGATAGACTGGAAACATCGATCAATGGGGCCCTGCAAGTAAGTGTGGCAAATAGATCCATCTGGTAAAGCGTTAGTGACTAGTGTCCTTGACTCAGAAGGGAGGGCCGGTGCGCATGGCAATGCTTGGCCCTTGGTCGCGGCTGAGGGTCGGTCACCTTTGCCCTGCTTTTTGTAGGGCTTTTTGTAGGACCTTTTTGACGCATTAATAGCAGCTGGAAGGGCATTCGAATTTTGAGGCAGATTACCAAGAGGATGATGAGTGTGGTGGAATGTGAATCTCTTCGAAGTCCCATTCGAGGTCATCCCTCGAGAACTTCTCCCTGGAGGGACCAGGCTCCGGCCCTATATTTTTCTTGAGCTTTAGGTTTGCCCTACAGGGAGCGTCCACGTCCGTTGCTTTAGTTAAGGGCAGGGGAGCACAGACCCAGTGAGCCAGCGAGGCAGGGAGGGAAAAGCAATCAATCCCAGCTCACAATGTCCACTCACTGGAAAAGCAAGCAAATTTGGCAATGAGGAGCTATCTGGGCAGAATCTTGCAGCACACATGACACTCTACCTCACTCTGCCGACTGCTGCGCGCTGCCACGCTGTTTCCTGCTTTTGAGGAGCCGGCTCCGTGAGTTGTAAGAAAGAGCAGCGGAGCACTGAGCCAGGGAGGCAGGATTCCCCTACCTAAGAAAACTAAGGAAAGTCTGAGTCAGAAAGTTCACCTTAAAAGTATGTCTGTGTCCAAAACCTATACTTGCCCTCACAACTATAGCTAAAAAATGTGTAGGGATGTCAGCAATAAAAGAAATAGTGTTCCAAATAAAGGTCTGAGCTCCTTTCAGCTCCTGGCTTACTTTCTAGCTCCACTTCCCCAGGTTCAAGACAGTTACACAAAGTCTCTGGGTTCCCTTCCCCAAGAAGACAACACAGTTCCAAAAAGTGCCTCGAGGTTCCTTTCCCCAAGAAAGCAAAAAAGTTAAGTCTCCGGTTTCCTTTTCCCAAGACTTCAACTTGCCTACATGTACTTGATCTCAGTCTCCTAATGTTCAAAACCAGTCCCAGGTCAACTTTACACTCCTCCTGGTTTCTTGACAGTTTGTACAGATTGCTTTCTTCTGTTTCACTTAAGCAATCTCTTTCATACACTTGGATTGATTCTCTGTTTTTTTGGCTTTCACAGAGTATCCCCCGGTCTAGGCACAGTTGTCAGACCACACGGACCACCCATTACCGCTAACCCCTATGCTTTCTTGCCCACGCAGGTTCTTGTGTAACTGCATCTTTGTTCTGATCCACATTCTCTTGGCTTGCTCGTTGCCAGTCTTTTGGCTTTGCCGCAATGGGTTTTCCTCTTTGCCAATCTCTTGACTTTGCCACAATGTGTTTTCTCATACAGTTCACTTTGTGGTGCTCTCGTTCCTTCACCACATTGTTTTCATACCCTTCAGCAATATTCCATACTTGCTTTTCAATGTATTTCATACAATTCACTGTACGTGTAACTCACATAAACTTATCATCTGTTCATAGCGTTGTCAAAAGCTTTCATTTAGTTTGGTATTCAATGATTTGAATCTTTTATTCTGCTGCTCCCAGTGCATCTTGTCCGTATTATTCCTCACAACCCGTTGCTTTGGGCTCATTGCATCTTGCACATAATCTTTCATTCATTCGGCATTTAATTAGGCTTTCTAACAGCACCCAAGAGCGCCCTCGTTCGAGTGCTCTCTCTTTTCCACTCGTTGGTCCTTGGCATCTCCTCCGGGCGGCTGCTGTCTCTGCTTCTGCTCTGCCGACACATTTTCTTCGGATTGCAAGCCCTGCTCGCACTTTGCCTTCTCTCTGTGGGTTGCCGGCAGCTCCCCTCGCTTTCAGCGGTCGCTGCTGGTAACTTGCAGCTATCAGATCTCTTCCGTGCCCGCACTCCTGCTGCTGACACTGGACCAATGAGGCTCCCACTTCAGAGGCCATCTCGCAGCCCGTCGCAGCCTCGACTCCACAGCTCCTTGGGGGTACTTGCCGGCATCCTGGCTGTCCAGCAGGACCCAACTCGGGCGCCTCCTTCTGCACCAGATTTTCCCCTTGGGTCCACAATGCTTGGCCCGGCTTCTCTCCTGCTGGTTTCACCCTATACCTTGTCGGCCCCACCTTTTATACATCTGCAGCCATTTGAAAGGTTGAAGGTGTGAGTGCTTAGTTCCAATTGCCTGACCATAATTAGTGGAGCACTCTAGACATGCCTGAGCTTTACAACAGTCTCTGCAGGCCTCTTCCTTGTCTCCGTACTAGAGTGGTGAAATGGCATGTTGGTCTTCACTACTCCTACTAGCCTCTTCCTCGTCCCAGTACTATAATGGTCTGAATGAGGGGAAATGGTTTGCAACAGCCTATAAAGGCAGGAGGTGGAGGCGGGGGGCGTTGGTTCTCACAAGGAAACAAGGAAAAGGGGATACCATGTCTTGCCTGCAGATATCCTCTCCCCAAGGACCCTCCACCCAGGTGATCCTTGCTCGCATCTTCCCCTCTAGGGTCAGGATCCAAAAGCGATGGCCTTTCTCTGGCCACCTGAGGATCCAAGGGGAGCAGGTGTGAGGATACCGTCAGGGTTCTAACAAAGACTTTTTCAGAATAGGAAGGATAGTTGTTTGTTTAAAAGAAGGGAAGACGGAGGTGAGGAAGGAATTATTGAACAAGGAAGTAAGAGAAGGAAGGAAAAAAGGATAGACTTTAAGAATAAGAGAAGAGCGAAGGGGATCTAAGGAGGTAGAGGTAGGGTGTGCTTTAGTCAGCAAAGCAGAGAGATTGGTGCCCACGAGGGGAGTGAATCAAGATTGAGATGCAGGAAGAGGAATAGAAGAACAGGAGGAAGCAAAGGATGTGATAGAACAGAGAAGAGTGACTTTAGAAGAAACATGAAGCATAGTCAGTAGCAGAGAAAGAAAAGAAAAGGGTGGGGTCGGGAGCTGGAGGCAAGAGAATATGAATTTGGAAAAGACGAGAGTAGGAGTATAAAAAGGTCAGAATAGTATGAACGTTTAGCGGACAGGAGAGCGGCATCAAAAGCATCATGAAGAGAAGAACGGGTAGAGCGATTTAGCCAGTCAGATAGCACAGCGAATAGAACGCTCGCTTTGATATCCGTGCAGAGCCTGTTGACGCAGGTGCGAATCCCGGCAAGGTCAAACTCAATCTTTCATCCTTCCGAGGTTGATAAATGAGCACCACACAGAATGGTTAATAATAAGCAGCGCTCAGATACCTGAGGGTTTGTAGCGCTATATACATGCAAATTGTTATTATTATTATCAGAGAGAGCATGGGTCTTGAGCTCTCAGTGCCTGTCCCAACGAAGCATGCACCTTTGGGACCGAAGCTGTGGAGTAAGCCAGGGTTGGGGGGGGGCTTACAGCAGCAGTAGTCTTCGCAGAAAGCAGAGCAAAATCGTATAATGATACGATCAGGGAAATACAAGTAGATATAAAAGAAGTTAAAGAAGTTAGTTAATTGTTAGTAAATATTTCTCCTACAGTTATAACACTCTATTTTGTTGTGTCTCTAGCTGGGTTTGCCACTCTGTTATATAGTGATCTTGTGACGGAGCTTGCACACGTTTTTTTCTGTCTGTTTCGTCTTGTCAGGTGTTTGCCTTGTTTGCTTTTTTAAATTATTTTTTATGTCTAGTAGTAAGTGGTACCATACCAGTTCTGCTCTGCATGCGTTGTTTGGTGTGTTTATATGGGCCTTAACTATATGTTTGCAAACTAGTATGTGTGTGTTTTCTGTTGGAGTCTTGTCCTACCTCACAGGGTCTTGGTAGAGAGTTGGTTTCCAGACTTTGCCTCCCTATAGGAGAATTGTCTTCATTTTGGAATCAAATGATGTTATCCAAAGTCTTATAGATGGGTTCAGTCCTAGCCATTTAGATTTGATTGCAAAGAATGCCCGTAGTCCTTTTTCATGCAATGCTTTTGTGGCTTCAAAGTTTTCCTGAAGCACTAAATAGGGTTTCAAGGTATGTATATGCCATTATAGGATGGAGTGTTTCTTTTTAAAGCAGAAATAATGTAGCTTACTTTTGCTTCTTTCTAGTTTTGTGGCTTTATTTCTTACATATTTATTTTCAGCTTACTTTCTGGTTTCTTTTCAAATCATTACCTTTGTTTTTGGTCTGTTATTTTATGTGGACCATTGGTTGAATCATCTTTCCAAGATATCCTTTTTTGTAGTCTCTCTTGTGTGGGTGATAGAATGATCAAATCATTGGTTTAGAGGAGTCAGTTTATCTCTGTATCCTTTATTAATACACCTGGTGTTGAAGCTTCCAGTGTGAATATGATGTAGACCCTTCTTGAGAACCTGGAAATGCAGAAATTCGGACCCATTATCATATCTTCTCTTTTGCCAAGATACCATCATTACATGCTTCCCATCTGCCCCTGTTGTATGGTGCAACCATGTACTGATCCCCTTTCTGATTGCTCGCTCCACTCACCCTGCCTCTAAGCCAAACCCTGCCACCAATTTTTCTTGAGTTTAGGGAAAGGCTCCTTGTTCCCTTGCAACCGCTCACTTTAATGCCACAATAGCAGATTGGTCACAGGAGCGGTCTTCTATGCCCTACCCCAGGGTTGTCCAACTCCAGGCCTCAAGGGTCAGAATCCCAACGGGTTTTCAGATACCCCTCATTAATATTCATGAGATACATTGCATACAATGTTTCTAAATGTAAGCACATTTTTTCCGAGGAATACTAGCTGGGGCATCCTAAAAACCCATCGGGATTCTGGCCCTCAAGGCCTGGAGTTGAGCAACCCTGACCTATCCCCATAAGAATAACGGGTTGAACTAAATCAAATCCCTTTGGCCCATGGCTCCTAGATATACTCAAAACTGGTCACCAAGAGGTCACACTACTCAAACACTGCTGGTGTTTGTATTATCACTCCTCTGAAAGAATGACCTATTAAGAACACAATTTGTGCTCGCCACCATCCATTTGTTAGTGATAATTGACTCTTGGTGAGTAAGAACTTGTGTGTTGTGTATGTGGATAATTGAAGGGGACAAGTGAATTTTTATGCCTGGCTGGAATCCTTGTGCACCTGTCACCAATCCAAAAAACAGGCATAGGCCACATTTCTCTTTTAACTGCATCATTTCAGCACCTGTTGTCCAAAATGAGCCCTTCAATGTTGTGAAGGAGCTCTACATCTCCACCGCTACCTCTTCAATGAGCCTTTCCTCCGAGCCTTTTTAGTAGCGCAATCAAACCCATCCATGACATCACTGAACATGCATGTACCTATCCCATCCCCACTCTTTTTCTTGCCCCATTACCTCACTTTATCGCTTTGCTTGCTCCAAATCTTAACATCTGCTGCTACTCACAAATTGAGTTTGCCCTCCTATGCTCTTAATTCAAATGTGGATGCCCTATTGGTGCTATAAAATTAGAGCCAAACAGGCATCCATACCAGCACCCCCCCCCCTCTCCCATCCACACAAGACCCCACCGGCATCCCCCCTTCCAGTTCCAACCCGTCACCAGCCCTACCCTCGCCAACATCATTAATGGCCTCAAGCCCTCTCTCTGCAAGGGAGATGCCTGCCCAGCCTCACTGGTCAAACAATGTGCGGAACCCCTTCTCCCCCTCATAGCCACCATCATCACCTCCTTCGCCTCCTGCATGGTCCCTTCCTCCCTCAAAGAATCCTGGATTGCCCAGCTGCAAAAACAAACACTATCGACCCAGCAATTCCTACCAACTACCGACCGATCACAACAGTATCTTTCCTCCTAAAAATCATGGACAGAGTCGCCTACCTGCAGATCCAATCCCACCTCGAACACTATCATGTCCTTGGAGTGCGCCAAATCGGGCTTCCGCCCCAAATATGGGACAGAAACAGCCCTTCTTGATTTCAAGAATCGGCTGGATGTCTCCAATGACCAGGGCTCCCTCTCTCTCCTACTACGCGACCTCTCGGCCACCTTTGACCTTGTAGATCACAACATCCTCTGCATACACCAACTATGCGGACGACACGCAGATCATCATCCCCCCGACATGCGACCACCCTACAGACACCCTCCGAATCAACCCCATCTATGAAACCATCCAGCCCTGGATGGCCGCACACAGCTTATGCCTTAATGACGAGAAAACCAAGCTCCTCCTCATTGGCCTCCAAGGCTGCATTGCCAAACTCCACAATGCTTACAAAGCCTTCACCATTGACGGCCACACAATACCTGTTGCTTCTTCCGTCAAGACCCTAGGCGTGTACTTGGACTCCTCCCTTTCCATGGAGCGACATTTCAACCACATAGCCGCCTCCTCAGGATATGCCACCAAACTCATCAACTCTAGCAAACCATTCCTCACCTCCCAGAACCCCATCGAAATTGCCCGTGCCCTTATAGGATCCAAACTGGATTATTGCAATGGCCTACTTTGTGATACATCAGAAAAGAATCTTCAGAAACTGCAAACAATCCACAACAATGCCCTCCGTGCTGCGCTGGACATCAGCAAACATGGCCACATCTATGAGGCAAGAAATTCTGCTCACTGGCTACCAGTCAAAGACAGAATCAAGTGCAAGGTCCTATCCATCACCCACCGATGCCTCTCCCGCGATGCCCTGCCCCACACACCCCCTAACTGGATGAAAAAATCAACCAACACGCTGCAACCAGACCAGTAAGATCTGCCCTCCGTTCTAATGGATGGGAGGAAGGATAGCTAAGGGGGAACATGTTTGTCTTGGAAGCAAGACAATGCAGTGCAACACATATTCGAATCCCGATCCTGCGCTTAGAAACCACTTGCTGGTATTAAGAGCGTTATAAATTAACAATAAAATAAATAAATAAATAAATCACGGTTTTGTAGACGCTTCTCTTAGACCCAACTACTCTTTTCAATGCATGACCCATTTCTCTCCTGCCCTTGAGTGCTGAACTCTTGAAGTTTGTGGAGATGCTCCAACTGTGATATTTTCTGTAAAACACAGATGACTCGCCTCTTTCCAGGCAGAGTTTTGCCCTCTGTGAAAAACCAGAGGATGTTTCACAACCTGGTCCTCGGGGATCCCATACGCAGGTGGCCAGGGAAAGGCCATCACTTTTGGATCCCGACCCTGGGGGTGGACAAGCGAAGGAGGATCACCTGGCCAGGTTATCCTCGGGAGTGGGGGAGAAGCACCCAATGGTGAGACAGACATGGTACCCCCCCCCTTTTTCCACAACCCACCTAACCCCTATCCCTGTTTATTTTATGGGAAACTACAACTCCCATAATTCCTCCACACTTAGTCTTGGCAGACAAATGAGGAATGAGGTCAGAAGGCTCACCTCCCCTGACTTGCATTGGCCCTGTCACTGTAATGAGGCTAGGCAGAGTCAGTCACGTAACTCTGATGTACACCTGCCACTTATTAAGAAGGAACAGCTCTTCCGAGGGATCAACAATTGAGAGGATCAAGAGAAAGCCAGGCAAGATTTCCAAGCTTTCGAGAAGCTGTGAGTGTTCGACAAGCGGAGCCAAGCGAGCAGAGGGAAGAAACGTTCAGGGTGCCAGGAAACGACCTGCAACCCTCCTGGATGAATGGCAGAGTTGGGGAGGAGCAGAGGTGGCGTTGGCGACAGCCTTGAGCTGCTCATTTAATGCAACCAGTGAGTTATCGAGGGCAACAAAAGTCTGGTTGTTGTTAAAGGGAAAGTAACTGTGATATGGAAAGTTCAAGGTTACGCCTGTGCCGATAAAACACGAATAAAGAGGACAATTGTTGAAACGTGCCAAGAGGGCAAAAGTAAAATATAAGAACTTGCCAAGACGGCAAGTGAAAGAGAGTAAGAACTACAAATACCAAAAGGCATTGGTGCTGCAAGATAAGATTGTGAATTAAAGTAATATGGAAAGAACAGAAGTCTATGTAAATTCCTTGCAGTTTTGAAAGTCTTCGACAGTGAAAGGTATCTTAGGTAAAACCGTGGGGGAAGGGAACCCCTACAAAGAACAAGACAGGCTCGAGCCCGGCAGAGGGAAGCCTGTGCAGAACTGAGAGAGATTTAAAGCATATCAACTGGATATTGATGGCAAGCGTTTGAAGCCTAAGGAAGTGATTGAACTACCAGAAGGTGAAAGCCAATGATTGAACTGTTCAACTGTACTAGTAAGCCAAAGTGGGCAAGACTGATAAAACTGTGCCATCCATTTTCCTTTGTTTATTAAGAGACTGTCTAGACCCCGTGGGGTTGAACCTGGAAAAGGTTGTGAGTACTCCTTTTTGGCACACTATTTTCCTTTTTGTATTCCCTTAACACATTTGTTATCTTGTGAAGGAGGGCAAGGTTAGGTTTTCTTAGTATATGCCTTTTATTTTGACCAAACTGACTTGGACACATTTGTTATTGGTTAATGGTTGAGATTACTCCCATTTTAGAGTTAGGGGCCGTTAGGAATCCTACCATCACAATTAAATTCATAAATAAAGGTTTTTGAAACTTGTATCCATGGTGTCTGTGCCTACTGCTCAATAGAAAACCGTGGGTGTGCCAAAATCAATGCGCTTGTACAGATATAAATTACTCCAAATGCAGAGATTGTTATTCCAGAAAAAGTACCAGTTGTACAATTAATTTTTGGTGAGAATCAATCACATTGATGATAAAGTGCATTCTTCATGCCATCACGTGTTACTAACCATTGAGGTCTTTCTCAAAGCAATATTATAAGGTAAGCATCTAAATTAACAAAAACATTAAATCATAACAAGTTCATTTGGTCCCAATGAAGAAAAACAGACAAATAATCATGTTATCATGCCAACCCGTTAGGGTGCAACATGATTGATAAACCAATGTCCCAAATGAAATGTAAAATATAACAATCCACCAACGAGAGATAATTGAAAAATAAACCAATCAAAAGAAAGGGATACAAGATTGGGAGGGGAGGGGACAAAAAATAAAATATTGTTCCATAGGTTGCGATAGTATAGCAGCAATATTCTTCACACATGTCTGTGATTTGTACCTTTGCTTAATCATTCCTTGGTTCAAGAAACCCTGTTGGGTGCTTCACTGTTACTTTTATAAAAATAGTTCAACCATGACTTGGTGTGTGAAAGCTCTGATTAAAACAAAGTAGTGCATGCACAAATACAGAAAGTAATTGGAGGAATGCCTGATAGTATTCTTTTTTTTTTTTTTTTTTTTATTTGTTTTTGGCGCAAGCCTTTACAAAAAAAAAAAAAAAATTTTCATATACATTTCATTATTATCCACCAACCCAGCCAAACGTTCCTAATTTTTGCTGGATCAATGTTTAAAAATACTTCTGCTTTATTTTATTATGTTAGATTGTCAAACCACTTTCTGTTATGACCTGGGTTGCTGCAAACATCAATGCAGCATTAGTTCCCGAAATGATTCTATCCCAGAGGAAGTCTGTAACTATGTCTTCCTCCCTCCGCACAAGGTCTCTAAAAAATCTAAGTCGTAGTGGCCATGTGCCTTCACAATCCATTAGAACATGTCTTAGCGTTTGTTTGGCAGGGTTTCCACAGACTGAGCATAGCTTTTTGCCATGTCCCCTTGGTTGCGTTTTACCAGAACAGCACCACAATGGACAAGGTTCAGTCTCATTCTGAGGAAGTCTGAACGCAGTTTCCTATTAGGGGACTTCATATCGGGAGAGACACCCAAGTTTCTTTTCTCCTTTCAGGAATGTGTTTTGAGTTGGGTCCTCTCTAACTTTTTCTACCGTTTTAATCCAGTCCCATTGTTCGAGTCTTCTTTTTATTTTAAGTGGATTTAGGACCAAGATCTCTTCATTTAGATCTACTGCCTACAGTCTTTCCTTCGTTTTCTCCTCTAATGAGGCGAGGATGGTTGATCTCTTTTGTAGTGCTTCATGTCTAAGATCTCCATAAATTGTCGAGTCTTTACTTGTTATTATTTCTCGATACAATGAGATGAGCTTCCAATCTGCCATACAGTTCAATGATTTTAGACCTAGTTCAAATCTCAGACTTTTTAAGGAGGCACAATTTGGGAGACCCAGAGCTTTTTTCCATAGATGGCCCTCAAACTTGTCCCAGTTTGTAAACCAGAGATCCGGTTTTGCTTCTAAGCCATATAGGATAACTGGGACTACTTTGGCTAGATAAAACTTCACCAATGGGAGAATGGAGAACTTACAAAATGTATAGTTTAACTTAATCATTTGTGATGTAAATTGTTTAATTTTCGCCGTGATTTCATTTTCTGCTTTGTATATTGCTGGATGGGCATGGATGTTATATCCCAAGTATTTTATGGTTTCTACGGTTCTTATCCGTTCTCCTCCCATGTTCCAGTTTCTGCATTTTATTTTTGACAGTGGATGTTTGAAGATCAAGATGTTTGACTTAGCCGGGTTAACTGTCAATTTATTTAGTCCCACATACTCATTCATTTTATCCAGTAGATGCTGTAAACCGATCGGTGTTCTATCGAGGAGAACTATTACGTCCGCATACGCAAGCCAGCAGATTTTCCTCCCATTTAGCATTGGGCTTAACAAAACAGATGATTGCAAAAAAGGGCCCATGTCTGCCAAGAACAGGTTGAAGAACAGAGGTGCTCCCAAGCAGCCTTGTCTTACCCCTCTATTCACTTCAACCAGTCTTGAGAGATGTCCCATTGCATCAAGCCGTATTCTCAAATTAGTATCTTTATATAGTTCCACTAGAATTGATAATAGTGGTTCTGGCATTCCCCATTTCCGGAGTTTCTCCCAAAGTAGCACTCGTTCTACCTGATCAAACGCTTTGGACAAGTCTATCCAGGCTCCATACAGTGTTTGTTTTTTTCCCCCCTCTTTTTTGTTCGTTTAGGATGTTTAGGATCAGTCCATTAATGGATGTTGAGTGGCCTTTGCGGAATCCTGTTTGATAGCGTGACAGAATATTGAACTCTTCAACCCATTTCATGATGTGATTTAGTAGGAGTTTCATGAAGATTTTACTTTCAATGTCCAACAATGCTATTGGTCTGTAGTTACTTGCTACACTCCGATCCCCAGTTTTAAAAAAGGGTATTATGAGGGCCGTTTTCCAAGATGCTGGAAATGTCCGTTGTTTTAATATTTCCTTAAAAAGAGTGAATAAAAGCTTTGACCACAGCACTGGTTCATTTCTCAATGCCTGGTAAGTCAGGCCATTTAGTCCCGAGGCTTTAGATGTCAAGGAGTTGGCTATGATTTCAAGTATATCCTCCTCCTTAAAGTTAAGTTGCCAATGGGTATCTGATTTGTTTCTGAATTCGCAGTTGATGTTGCTCTTGAATGTTTCTGTCAGATATCTCACCCAACTATCTTCTGACACTAGATTACATAATGCTTGTGTCTGACCCCCTTCGAATTTGTTCAATATTTCCCAGAAGTTCTTACTGTTCCTTTCTCTAAGGGTGCTAAGTATGGGCTCGCCATCTGTTTGCATCCGAAGGGCTTTATGCAAGATAGACCATGATTTATAATTTGCTTTTTGGTTTCTTATCTCAGTTTTCATTTTTCCAAATGAGTATCCTGCTCTTTGTATGTCTCTTAGAGCTTTTCTATGCTTTCTTTTTTTTCCTTGTGTAAGTTCATCGAAGGCATGAAGATGTTTCTGTTTGGTTTCTCCCGCTAAATATTTGGGCATTAGAGTTGCCCATAAAAAATTGGTAAATCGTTCTGGGTCACATTGTGTTTTCCAAAAATGTTCAGGGAGCCCTTTAAGTTTTCCGTTTAGTTTGATTCCCCCATCTTTGTATTTTACAACTCTAAGTTTTCCTTTTTTACCTTCTAGCAGCTGAAGTTCTCTTTCAGCCTCTGTTATTATAATATTTTCAAATGACAGCTCCAATCTACTGTGATCACTGCCTAGCTCCTGTTTTATTTTTAGAGTAGAGGGCGAAGCATGTAGGGTTCTTGAAACAAAAATATAATCTATGGCGGAGGATGTATTCCCTCTTCTCCAGGTTGTATATGGTTCTTGGTCACCCTCTAGTGTGCACATTACCATGTGAAGATCCCATTCTTCCATAAATTCCTGCCACTTTTTCCCCTGACTGATTTTCCCATGAGACATTCGATCTAAGCCTCCTTTTTGAGGATATATTTTGAGGATATAGGCAGTTTGAATTAAAGTCTCCTGCCATCACGATTTCACAAGCTGCTAAAGTTGTTTTTAGTAGTTCGAATAGTGATGCTAGATTTTCTATGAAGCAATTTAGTTTCGATGTTGCAGGGTTCCAGTAAATATTTACAAAGACCCAAGTTGTAATAGTTTCTTGTAATTTTACTTCGGCTCTACATGCCTGGATACCCTGAGGATTTTTCCATATTTCTGAAACATTTTTAAAGACTTGATTTTTTAGTGCTATCAATAGGCCTCCCGAGGGACGTCCTAATGATTTTTGCGCAGTATGGCAACAATATTTTTCACAAATGTCTGTGATTTGTAGCTTTGCTTTATCATTCTTTGGTTCAAGAAACCCTGTTAGGTACTTCAGTATTACTATTATACAATTAATTTTGTGTTGTAGTAGATCAGCATTATCTGAAATAATATATATGTCCTCTTAAGTATAAACAGACGACACGTACCACAATTATAACTATGCGGCCAGACCTTGTTACTTGGACTTTCTTGTTGTACATCAGTGTCAAGTCGTTTCGGGTTCCTGCTGCGGCCGAACCCTGCCTCCATTTGGCATCCGTGTGTGTTTGAAGGCAGATGCCATCATTGTTTACATTTTTATCGTGACGGGCCATGCAGCATGACGTAGGTTCCCCATAGCTCCGGTCCATGTCAGTGTGAAAAGCGTCGAAGGACTATGTTGAAGAAATAATACATCATAGTCTGCCCGTTTTGTGCCCTGTGGTGGCATAATTTGTTGCAATTTTAAGATGCATGTTGTTCAGCACTTCACTGCCTGTATCAATAATGTTGATGCATGATGCACCTTATTCTTTGAGTGAGTCCAATTGATAGTGGATGGGCTCTGACTTTATGGTGATCAACGCAAGGCCTCCAGGTGCCTATGATCACCGTGGGGCTTGTTGCCAATCCACGCCATATATAATAATTATGTGTGTTGCAACAATTCTGTATTGCGATTCACCTGGCTTCAGGTACCGACGGGGTTAGGCGGGTCCTCCCCCTCCCCTTATTGAATTTATGTATGGAAATACCAAGTAGTTCAATCATTAAGCATACTGACGGGTTGCTGTCAACATAAGAGACACTGCCCTATAATTCTGGCTATACAGTTTAGCTTGGCCTAAGATACGTTTATGGATCAAAATGATATGTCTTGGGCAGGACATGTGAATATTTTGTCGGTTAACATTCAGTTCATCAGGAGACCTATAAATCTGAATATAAATCCTCATCAAACGTTCCTCAATGCCATCGTTATCGGAAAACATTCATTTTGTGTTCTTTGTTGAGTCCTTCAGTGATGCATCGAAGTCTGTAAATCATGCGAGATTCTAGTTGTCTCAATAGGAATAGTTGATCACCCCCTCTCCTGTGCCGATGGGCTTTCTGTATACCGATGAAACGGATGTCCTCCTTGTTCCCTATCTGGTGGTGTTCTTGCCAATGTAGTGCTAGCAGCAATTTAGGGTCTTGGCTGCCTAGGCTGGACAGGTGTTCTCTGATTCATACCCGTAATTCTACTGCTCGATACTATGCCTTCACACCTCCTATACGTACCAAGTGTCACATCCAATTGATATCTGACTCAAGTGTTTTATTCCTTATAGTGCTTTATCTATCAGCAGCCTTTGACGCTGTCAACCGGACCCTCTTTGTGGACCCACTTCTAGAGATGTGAATCTGGAGTACTCCTGATCTGTAAGTTCATTCTGAACCACATCCTGGTACTTGTCCTACCTTATTTTATATACCTCTTCACTGTGTTTGCTTCACTCTCAAAAACATCATGTAATCCAAATGTATGAAAACCTATTTAATTTTCCAAAAATAAATCCTTCATAATCTAATCACTTCCTCTATAAACAATTTACAAAAGAATGTAAAAAAAAGAAAACAAAGTAAAACATTATTCAATAGGAAAGACATCCTGTGAAAAAGATAAGATGAATACATTACGTTCACATTCCGAGTAATAAATCACAAACTACTGTAGGGAAGGCATGGCATCACAAGTATTGACAATCACACAATGGATACAATTTGTAAAACCTTTAGTGATAATGTTGGGGTTGGAGAATCTCCTATTCTGCCATATAACTAAGATGTGAGTAGTCTCGACCATCAAACGATAAACAAAACAGTCCTAGTGGAGTCTGTCAAATCCAAATGGCCTATACTAACAAAAAACGAATGCCTGCCCTATCTCTTTAACAAAAAGTGTAAAAAGGAGAAAATGTATGCAAAAGGAAAAGTCAGTGTTCAAATGATAATGTGGCTGATCCAGCTCTCCTCCCCACGTTAGGCCTTGCAAGATAAGGCGATCCTTGCAGGCAGGTTGACGCACTCTGGCTCAGCTTTCAACACAGTTCACAGTTAACACCAGTGGATCGAGGCCCGTCTTGCCTTCCGCATTTAAAATTCCTTTCTCTGGCTTTCAAAACAATGTTTCAACCAAAACGTTCACAAAGGTCCCCCTGTCCCGGGCTCAGACCTTTCACGATACAGTTCACACTTCGTTGCAAGGGGGCTCCCTTCCCCAAGCTTAATATATATTGGGTCTCCCTCATTTGGGCTCAGACCACTTTCGGATGTCTAAGTCTTTTGAATGTGCGTCGCTTTCTCGAGAGACCACCGCAGGGCCATTTCAATTCAACGTACACTATTTACTTTCAGTCTTGCTGTTTGTTTGCCCCTTAGTTTCAAACAATGCACCTTTCACAGAGTCTTTTGAATGGGCTACTTCCTATCACCGGACCACTCTGTTACTTAGTATTGCTTATCTTGAAGCTGTATTTCACTTTAAAGTCCATTCATGGGTCTGCCTTTCTCCACGTTTCATTCACACGCGTGCAGCCTTCACTTGTGATATGATGTTGCTACTTAATTCACTTTAACACACACCAGTCTCTCAGGTCGCTTGCCAACTCACTAGCTCTGTGCGCTACTTTCTTGTTTGGCATTTTACGATTTTTCGAGTCAAGGTTAGTACTACATGCTTGACCTCGTCTCCACAACTCTGCCCTTCACCCGGGATGGTCCCTGGCGTCCTTGAAACACAATGCAATCTTCACTTGGAGGATCTGGCCTTCTCCACACGTCTTTCGTGGCCTGCCGGAGGCAACGACCGCCAATAGGGAAGCCTTGGGGTTTTCGGTTCGCAACTCTCGTCCCTTGGTATGTTGCTCTGCTCCAGTAGGTGTACCTTAGTCCCGGAAGCTCTGCTCGTTCTGGTGTTCCGCCTTGCACAGGTTGCCTTTTATTCGTGTGCGGAGAACTAATTCGTATCAGGTGTATGCACTTCGGGTCAGGCAAAGTCAGGCACTTTACCCTATTAACGGGACGTCCAGTATGATGTGAGAGAGTTAGTCTGGTTACTCTGAGTCACCCTCTTCCTCGGCCGAGTGTTTGTGTAGAAAGGGATTGGGGGGGTGGGAGTTCATACTTCGGAAAATCCTAAAAAATAGTAGGATGAGGTAGATGGGAATACCGCGTCTCACCATCGGCTATCTCACCCCTACTACCCGAAGACCTCTCACCCAGGTGATCCTCCCGCTCTGGTCCACCCCCCAGGAACTGGATCCAAAAGTGATGGCCTGAGGACTAGCGGGTGAGATACCCTTTGGTTTCTCACAATACACAGCTTTCTAATTCGACAGTAGTGCACTGCAATAGTGGTCAAACTAAAATAAATGCATACTTCCCAGCAGTGCTACCCATGTCCGCAGAACTCCTGGGTTTTACTACACTTCAAAATACAGATAAATCTGTTTTGCTAACACAAACACTTGAAAGAAACATCTTCCGGGTTGTCCTAAGATCTTCCTATCCACTGTGTTTAATTGTGTGACCATTCTCCAGGGTTTTATTAACTTTGGGGGGCTGATTTTAATTTAAATATCAAAGTCAATGTAAATTCGCCCATTACACACCGTACAGAGCAAATCAAATACAGCCAAGCCATTGTTTAGAATTGTTATTACAGATTTCCATTTTTTGGGCTTTGTCTATGTCTTTAATAGGACACCTAAACCTTTTTGTTCTCCCTTTTTCTAGGCTGTCTGGCTTATTTTTGCAGTCAGAGGAACTTCAGTAGAAGTCCCCTTTCCAGAAGTAGAAGTCAGTGGGACTTAAGTAGAAGTACTGCCACCGCAACACTTTTTTAGTACATGGTCCTATGGTAGCCCATATGGCTCCTAGGACAGGGGTGCTTTTTAAGCAACCTCATTTGGACCCTGGGGTGATTATATCTCCCTACATTGGTTTTAGAGTGTAGACTGGTGGTAGCTGCAATTCAGTTTTGGCACTAGTAGTCCAATGTCCATCATTGGTAGTTATTGAGGTACGAATGTATTCTCTTAAATCCTTCTCTCTGAAATTTGTTTTTGGGCCTTTCCATTGTTTGAGGAAGCCATGAGACAGGTCTAAAATGTCTCACTGAGACCAAACCTGCACCCTCTATAGTGGTTTGGAACAGTTTGCAGCAGTCCTTCGACCTAGACAGGCCAACACACATACTGTATGGGCCAGCCTGAGTGTTTTGTGGTTTCAAAACCTTTGTGTGACTGCCCAAGTGTGTGTGACAGAGAAGGGCTTGCGTGTTTGGGTATTTCTAGCGGGGGATGTGATGCGTCACAGAATCTCGTCACTTCTTCCAAGAGGAGACCCCTTCCGTGTGAGGCTAGGGACGCAACAATCTCCCCACAAGTGGCGGTCAGCGGGACCTCACAGGGAGAGATTCCCCTCCTGGGGACAGGAACGTCTGTTCTGTCAAGAACTCCCAATAACCTCCTGGAGAACTAGCTATAACATCCAAAAATCTAATTCTTCTTTCCAAACCAGTCACCATTTGCTACTGTAATGTTATCAGTAATCAACCTTCAGCAACCACTCATACTGTGAAGAAAAAGAATGGGAGAACCATGAAGAATATTCTGTGGTTGGCAGCCAATCACACTGCGACGAAGAAAATAGGGAAAATCATGATGAATGCACCATGGAAAGAGACAAAAGACTGTGAGCCTACACTGGGGAGGGCCCAGCACTTCCTCGTAAAAACCAAGGAAGGACCACTAGATCTTGATCTCGTTGCTGAAACCCGGGAGACTCGAATCCGACCTGAGGAATGTGAGAAACGTGAAAGTGTTTCATCTGCCAGTCCCCAGGGATCTGTCATCCAGGTGGCTAGGACACGGTTATCGCTTTTGGATCCAGTTCCTGGGGGTGGACCAGTGCGGGAGGATCACCTGGATGGAGTGGAAGTGGAACACCGGAGGGTGAGACGCGGTAGCCCCTTCCTTGTAAAACCTTTTCCCCATCCTACCAGGTAGGATACCTACCAACTCAAACACCCCCACCCCCTTTCCCGACACAAACACTTTCTCATGGACAGTTCACTGTGAGCGACAACGGACTAACACCAGAGCCCGTATATCTGACCTGTCTCAACACTGTGGTGAGGCAAGGTCAAGCAATTATGGATCATTACACACACCTGACTTCCATCACACTTCCCCACACAGATAAAAGGCGGAGCACGAAAGCACACTCTGAGCGAGGCAAAAAATACGAACAAACAGCAGTTCCAAGATGGCAGTTCAATACAAGGAGAATGACGGCGGGACCGGAGAGGGGTGCAAGGAGGGAAGCCCCCTTGACCTATAAAGACCATTACTTTCATGAACCTTGGAAAGTAAGAAACCGAAGACCAGGAACTAAGGCTGATCAAACCTGCACAGTGTGGTAGATACCCGGGGCTTTCCCACGTCAATAACCAAGGCGGGGAGGAGCGATTGCCACCGTGGTACTGTCCTTGGCTCCTACAACAAAGCAGTGTCCGAAAAGAAAGCACAGCCGGTGAGTGGGAGAGATTGATAACAAACCAGCTTGTGTTTTGAACCAAGGTTGCAAGCAGCAACATTGTATGAAGAGAACAGTGTATGAAGCATTTGGAAAAAGCGACACAAATGCAATTAAAAGCCAAAAGAAATAAGTTGAACTTTGTAACTGAACTTTGGGAAACCAAGGAAAAGATGCCATACACAGTGGTCCGGCACCACATGGGTGCTCATTTCGAAAGTCTCTGTTAGGTATCCAACTAATACTGAGTAGGAGAGAACTATTGAGATCGAAGTGGTCATGCAACGGATCAAGCTAAAACCCATTGCACATTCAAAAGGCTTTGATAGTTTAAAGTAAATCCAAATTGGTCCGAGCCCGGCTGAGGGAGACTAATTGAAATCCTTTTGTTCATGAAAAGGATATAAGCCCGGCAGTGGGGTATCCAATGTTGAACTTTTTTTGTTCATGAAAAGGATCTGAGCCCGGCAGAGAGGGATCCAGGGTGAACACCCAAATTGAATATTGAAAGGAACATTTATGTGTTGTTTATGGTATAGCAGGCCCTCTGCGTCAAGAGACGTGTGAGAAATAAAGAGACTTTGACACAGAAGGTCCTGAACTGAGAAAATGCAACTGTATCCTTGTGCCGAAGATGCCAAAGTGTGTGCTTTGCCCAAGTGACCCGCCTTGCCCCATGCTGAAAACGTGGGGAAGGGAGATCAACGGCCCGAGGACCCAGACATATTATTTTGTGAACACTTCTTTCTTTTTCATGAACATTACCCCACATTATTTGTAACTTAGTGTTAAGGATTGGCAATAGGTGTTTTAGTATAGGCCCTTTTAATTTGACAAGGCCCCACTAGGACTTGTCTGTGTTACTATTGCCACCATGTGTTCCTTACAGGAAGCAGTTGGGAAATGCAAGGCTGCCTGTTGTGGCGTGGGCGGCGCAGACCTAGAAGAGGAAGCCAGTTAAGGCGCAGAAGGCTGGACCGAGAGAGAGAGAGAGAGATATATATCAAGAGATCAATTGTCCCCAGATACTGGAAGAGGTGTGTGCAACCAAACCCACGGTACAGGGGAAGATCCGAAGTATTTCATAAGTTGACAAGTAGCAAAGAGACATTTACTGGTGCGTAGCCAAGACGAGGATCAGTGGCTATGAAAGCTTGACCTTGAACAAGGAACTGTGCCAATAGTATGAAAGGGGAAGACGCCCTGGAGGGACACAAGCCCCTTTCAAGAATTAAAGGAACTTGTTCACAGAATCACCAAACGTCATCCCATTAAACACTTGCTGAGGCTATAAAAGCCTGTCCAGGACAAGGGAGTCATTCTCCTGAACCCCTCTTTTCTTTGAGTCTTTTTGAATAGTTTGTTGTGGGGTTACCCTGGAAACGGAAGGCAATACGCTGCCACACCGCTCCCTTGTGTTCACAAGGCGTTCTATTTGAATTAACTTGCAGAGAATTTGTATTGTACTAATTGGAATTTATCAGATCTCTGTTGCTTTGTGATTGAAGTCTTTTGTCTGCAAATAGCTAACTGACTGCGGAACTCACACACACCATGAATATTTAAAGCATCTGTGTTATTTTATCTGAGTACCGTTAATTAAACCATTGTTGAAGTGCACTCAGTGAGTGTCATAAAGTGGGAATTGCGCACATAATCTTGGCAACAAGAGTGTAACGTGCGAACGCCACTCTGTAGCTTTCCAAGCCCTGTTGTTACTGCAAACTAAGAGCTGTGGGTGGCACCAGATTTGTGTTGGTCTCCAGGACCACAAGACCTAGACCCGGCTCACCATAAGTAGATACGTCAGGCGCTTCAGCAGCCAAGACGGGATTCGCCGGTCCTGCCGGGAGCCTTATAATCTCCTGTTTCCCCCTCCCTCTGCAGGGTTTGTTGTGGGTAAACCTGGAAACGGAAGGCAACGCGCTGCTGCGCCGCTCCCTTGTGTTTACAAGGCGTTCTATTTGAATTAACTTGCAGAGCATTTGTATTGTACTAATTGGAATCTATTGGATCTCTGTTGCATTGTGATTGAAATCTTTTGTCTGCAAATAGCTAACTGACTGTGGAACTCACATACACCATGAATATTTAAAGCGGTTGTGTTATTTTATGAGTAACGTTAATTAAACCATTGTTGAAGTGCACTCAGTGGGTTTCATAAAGTGGGTATTGCGCACATAATCTTGGCAACAAGAGTGTAATGTGTGAAAGCCACTCCATAGCTTACCAAGCCCTGTTGTTACTGCAAACTAAGAGCTGTGGGTGGCACCAGATTTGTGTTGGTCTCCAGGACCACAAGGCCCAGAAACCTCGGCTCAGCATAAGTAGATGCTTCTACAGCCAAGCCGGTCTTCGCCAGTCCTCCCCATTCGCAGCGTCTGCGGCCAAGAACCTTGTCTCTCTCTCTCCCAGCGTAATCTACCTGACCTAATGGTGAGAATGGTATTTGGTGAGTTGGGAAACCAATTGGTTCATCTCCATGGCCTTCAGTGCATAGGAACAGTTCATCAGTTTGCGCTGCAAATCATGGAACGGAGCAGATTACAGTCTCATGATGTTACGTACTCTTCTACATACAGGGAAGAGCACTTATCGACCCAGACATCAGATGCAAACCATCAGCATAAAATGAACAAACCAATGAAAAGGAAAAAAATTATTCTTTTAAACAAAATCCTGTAAAAAAATCTTAAGATGTGTTTGCTGAACACACAATCCCTAAATAAACACACCATATGCATTCATGATCTCATTCTTGAGGATGAACTAGACATCATGTGTATCACTGAATCTTGGCTGCATGAACCCATTGGCCCTACCTGCGCCATAGCATTTTGGAAGGATATACCATCCACTACACCAATAGAGAATCCGGGCAAGGGGGTGGGGGGCGTTGCTACGATAATTTGAGACTCTCTCCACATGTGTACCTCAAAATCAGTATGTCAAGGATGTGAAATTTTACACTTGAAACACTGTTCCTCAGATAACAACTGTGTTAACATAATTCTTATCTATAGACCTCCCTCTCTCATATCTGAGTTCAGTGATGAACTAACCCATCTACTCAATCTGCTGAAGGGCCCTAACACCGCCACTTTGGTGTTGGGTGACCTCAATCGATGGCGAGGGGCTCCTAGGGATAAAGAAGCCTTGAGCCTTGAGAAAGCGCTAAATAATATACATTTTCAAGTCATGAACTCCAGCCCCACCATGGCAAATGGCAATCAGCTGGACTGGGTAATAACAAATAACCTAGAGACACAGTTATGAGACAACTCCCTGTATCTGGACTGATCACTACAGAGTCTCGTTCTCACTGATTATGCCAATCCCGGCTAAGAAAGGCACTAATGAGACAAAGAATGTTCACTGTCGGAACTTTAAGAAGATTGAAAGATCTCACTTAGAACAGTGCATTAATGAAATCTTAAAATATCTTAATGAAGAGGACACATGTGAGACTATAATTTCCAAATATGATCACCATGTCATGGCCCTAGTGGACCAGAAGGCCCCACTCCTGCCCAAACAGGTTAGACCCAATAACAAACACCAAAAGTGGTTTAACTCTGACTTATCAGGGCAAAAAAAGGCAAAGAGAAACCAGATGGTTGAAGAATCCTTCACACGCCAACAAAGAAAGTTGGAAGGTGACTGAGAGATCCTATAAAAAGAACATCATTGAGGTAAAGAATAACTACTTCAATGATCAAATCTAGTCTGCCACCAATGCACCTAGCAAACTTTTTTGACATTCTTAAATCCATCGAAAAGCCTGCCGCACTAGTTCCCACTTTCGCTCCTTCCCAGAAAGAATGTGACAAAACCCAGGCAGCATTCTACAATAAGATTACCAAAGCAAGGGGACTGATAACAAGCGCCCAACTAAATAAGGCTAAATGTAATCAACCATCTATAAGAGGCTTTACAGAAGACTTGCACAAATTCTGCTTTCATGATATTACAACTGAAGATATGCTAACCACACTGGCCTCAATGAAACCCTTGTCATGTGCAGAGAATAAATTACCTCCAAAAATAATTCTTGATAACATCGACATCTTTGCTCCACTACTCACGAAAATATTTAACGCCTCTTTTTGTGATAAAATAGTTCCAAAGAACATCAGAAAGGTTACCATTACTCCTTCAGTGAAGAAGCCCAATCTTGATCGAGAACTTGGGAATCTTAGACCTATTACCAACTGCAACTTCACTCTTAAAGTAATGGACAAGATCGCCACAGCGCAATTACAGTCATTCATAGAGGCTAATGAGATTCTGCATCACCAACCGCTTTTGACCTGCTGGACCACAAACTACTACAGCACGCACTCGAGAAAGTTGCTAATTGTTCCAAGGAGGCAATTAGCTGGTTGGCTTTGTTCCTTACGGATAGGAAGGCCAAAGCACATTGGGGAGATACATTCTCACATGAGTCTGACATCTTTTGGGGCGTTCCGCAAGGAGCAAGTCTCTCACCGCTATTATTCAACATGTACCTACGGTGTCTCTGTGAAGTTCAGGATAACATCAAGGCCTATTTCACTAACTACGCTGACGATACTCCGCTAGTAGTGGTGTTGAGCGAGGACTATGGTAAGGACAGTCAGACAGTTAAGGACTTCCTATAATACCGAAGAATCATGGATGGACCACAACTGGATGTGTTTGAACAGTAATAAGACCGAGCTGATGGTATTTGGTTCCCATCAGGCCAGGGCCAAATTATCACCCCAATATGACTCATTTATGATTTAAACAAACCACACATATCCAAGTAGTGGGTATGGTTAAAACGTTGGGCATGGCTCTGGAAGCCTCTATGTACGTGAGCAAAAATTGCTCATATTGCATTAGGCTTCTTAGAGCAATAAAACCTTTCCTGAATGAAGGAAACTGTACACCATAGCAGGAGCAGCCATCCTATCCTGCCTGGACTATGGGAATGTGCTTCTGCTGGGTGCTAGCAAACAATGTATGACCAAATACCAACTAATCCAAAACAACACGGTTAGGATATTTAAACAGAAACCCAGGACAGAGTACATCAGTAATACTAGAAGGGAGTTACATTGGCTGAGGGTTGAAGATAGTTATTTTCAAATCCTTGACACTTACCCACAAGTGCTTGTACGGGAAAGCACTGGCATATCTCAAATCGAAAATTGTCAGATACACGCCAGCCCGCGTATTAGGATCTGAAGCCCAGGGACTTATTGTGGTAAACCACATAAGAAAGCCAATGGCTTAGGTAGAGCCTTTCCCACTTGTGCTGCTACTAAATGGAACAAATTACCTCTAAACCTGAGACTAGAGTCCAATCATCTCACTTTCAGAAAGAACCAGAAAACATGTTTTCTTCAAATGAAGACAGTCATCATTAGTTAGTTAGGCAGTCCTCTCATTGGCTTGGCTTTTCCAAGTGTGTTGTCATCAATGTCTTTTTTCCTGTTGTCTCCTGTATGTGTCTTTTTGTTGCACCCCGATGCCCGCGGGTTTTCGGCGCAATACAAAAAAATAGTGGTAGGGACAGAATAGGGTAGCTTGGGACAGAGGACAGTTTATTACTTTGAACACTCTCACTGACGACAAGCACCCTAGTTAGATTTGCGTTAGGTAGGGCAAACACCATACTATTGGGGATAGACAGGCTTTTTCCATTATTATTTCAATAAAACGGATTGTTGAAATGCCACCAGTGACTGCGTCTCCTCCTTCTAACCTACCACAGGGACTATAACTCTTTGTCAAATCTGCTGCAATGTTGGTAGGTTGCTAAACTGCCTGTTAGTGCCCATGAAGCTCCTGCTGCTGCAATTTTTGGATCAGATCTGGCCATACTGGTTCGGTCCTTTGTCCTTACCCTGGCACAGGTTTTCATTTTTGTCCTAGTCTTCCCCCCTCTGTTTTACGGCCATCTTCCTGGATTACTGCCTTGATCGTGCGCCTCAGATTAGGAAGCTGCTGTCGTCCAGAAGGGTGGTTGGACACCACTGCCCCATCTCTGCTGTTCGTCAGGGCCGTCCTTGGTCACCTCCACCGTTGTTTCCTTTGTGCGTGCGTCATTTTCTGCTGGCCCTTTGAGCTGTGGTGACCCATTTGGTCAGGTTCCTCGATATTCCTGCAGCTATCTTTACCATTGTTTTTACACTTGGCTGGTGGGTCCGACTCCAGGCAAGCTGATTGTTTTTCTTTTGGGTCATCTGGGTTGCCATTGATCAGGGGTTAAAGACCTTGTATTATCGGATAACTTGACTTATAAAGAAAGATTCTTACTCACTGGGTTGTTTAGCCGTTGTGAGCTGCGTTTTCGGAAACTGTCACAGTGAGTACATACCTCTGGCGACTGGGCTGGTAGGTTATTCGGGATACTTAACCTAAGGGGTCCTCCATGATCTGTGCTTGTGGGTTTCAGCTGATCCCCTTTAACTGTGTTTTGTCATTCACTTGGATTGGCCCGAATCCTGCTGTGCTTCCTTTCTTCCTAGGGGCTCCTGGGTCTCGAACTTGAGGTTGTAACTCTAAGTGAGGGTCTCCTCGGTCATCCACTGGGGTATGTTCTAGCCTTCTCTGTTTCTTTGGGGTAGAACTAAAAACGTACCTGGCTGTTCCCCATAACTCCAGTAATGCTTTGTCCCTTTGATTCCTTTGGGGAACTTTTCAACTTACCTAAAACTCTCTAAACGTTACTGGAAAAGATGCTTACCTGAATGTGGTCATTTTCCTGGGTCCTCCTTGTGTTGTTGGAGATTTAGACCAAAGAAGTGGACGTTTGTCATTTACTACTAATGTTTAGAGGTTTTTTTGAAGTGATGGTATTGCTCCTGTCTATTGAAAATGCCATTTTGCAATGTATAACTACTAGTGTTGGCAATTTATGTATCTATTTTCTAGGAGTGTAATAAGTTCTTAGGGTTGTGGTATCAATACGGTCACCTAAACCGATCTTTTGGTTGTCCTCTGGGCTTTGTTTCTAAAGCATGCATGCCCATTTACTCCTTCTAGGTGCTATATGAAATGTGTGATGTACTTTAGTATTCTTCTTCTTACTATCTACTAGAGGTTTAAGAATTTCTGTGACTGTGTTGGCATATTTGGTTTTGAGTATGCCTATTTTAATGTATGGTTTTATGGTCTAGGATTCCCTTTTTCCCCACCTCTTAGCTTTGTATTGTGCCTACCACTAGGTAGTGGACAACACATCTAGTTTAAGAGTGATTTGGGTCTTAGCAGGCCATTACTGTTTTTATACATACACTGATCTATTGTGTTATTTTTTTTAATGTTATTTGTTAATTGGCATTTCAACATTTTATAAACATAAACAGCAACCCCTCTCCCTCTTAACCACAGTCCCTTCACCTATCCACCCCCCCTACCGCATTCTTATGATGTCCAGCGAGGATCAACGTCTATGCTATACCCAAAATCCGCAGTTTTGAGGGCATAGTGCAATTTTATAGTCCTCTTGCAGGTATTGCAGTACCAGTGCCCATTCCTTCGTAAAAGTCAACCATTTCAAAGCAACAAAATTCCAAGCCTTCACCAACCAGTCATGAACGTGTGGAGGATCTTTGTCTTTCCAATGCTCTGCAGTCACCACTAGGGCTGCCTCCCTTAGCATAGTCTGAGCTTTTCGTTTATGTTTTGGCCATTTTCTTTCCTTGGAAGTGGTGCTACCCAGCTAAATGTCCTTTGTATGAACCTGTATCTGTTTACTAAATATATTTTCCATTAGCCTACTTATAGTTCCCCAATAGCTAGTCAGTTTGGGGCATTCTAGCCAAATATGTCGCTGATCCCCTCTCCCGTTACATTCCCTTCAACAGTTATCAGTGCTGATTAGTTTGTTTTGTTTATTTATTTATTTGCTTATATCGCGCCAAAAACCCGCAGGCATCAGGGCGCGTGAAACACAAAACGGAGATAGCCTATGGACAAACCATACGAATATTCCTGAAGCACTAACTTGGGAGGTAAGCTGAAATTATTTATGTGCTTATATCGCGCTGAAAGCCTACAGGCATCAGGGCGTGTGAAACACAAAACAGAGACAGTTTTGACATAACCTTTGTGGGGTATAGTGCCATTGTACCATTGCCTTATACCATGGTTCTCTAATCTGTAGGGAACGTGTTAGCTTTGGAATATCCTTCCACAACGCTTGCCATTCTTCTGTAGATACTGATATTCCAAGTATCTGATGCCAGTTCTGAACATATTTCCAACTACCTTCTTGAAACTCCTCTTGTAACAGCCGATACAGAGTCGATATAAGGGTTTTCTCCCCTGGGTTTGAAATTAAAAATGTCTCAAATGCCGTTAATGATATAAGGGCCGCTGCTTTATTCGGTGGGGCCAACAACCATTTTTGTATCTGAAAATATTGATATCTGTCTGATTCCTTAAACCCCAACTCCTTCATACATTGTTTGAACAGAACAAATTCTGTGCCCAAAACATATCCCTAATTTTATTGCATTTCTTATCTTTCCATTTGGGAAAGGCTCCCTCTTCCAAACTGTGTTTAAATTGCGGATTATTGAATATAGGAGAGAAGGGGTAGGGGTATGTTGTAATGTTTTACTGACAAACTGCTCTGTCCCACATTATTTGTACCAAATTCAAAATTTGGCTGGCATGCATATTTTTGGCCCGATCTTGTTTATCAAGCCTGAGCAGGTCCGCAATATGCGGGCCACATATTGCTTTCTCTGTTCTGGCCGAAATTTGGTCACATGATGCAGAAATCCATTCCCTCAACACCCGTACGTGTGCTGCCTGGTAATATTTTACAGAATTGTGAAGTCCCAGACCCCCCACTTCTGCACGCATCATTAGAAGTTTCATTGCTACCTGTGGGGTTTTATTGTTCCATATAAATTTCGATATCACACTTTGTAGCTTTGTGAAAAAAAATTGCGGTACAGATATTGGGAGAGCCTGAAACAAGTATAGCACCTTGGGCAATATTGACATTTTCACAGCTTATTCGCCCCAACCACGAAATTGTTAACGAGCCCCACAGTGTCAGTAACCGTCTGAGTTCTACAAGAATAGGGGAGAAGTTTACCTTGTATATTTTTTTTTTTATAAAGTATTTTATTGTTATTAACATAGTACAATGGTGATAATAACAAAGCAACAAGCAAACAAAAACAACTTCAGACTGTCATAGTCGTTCACAATCAGAAAAGGTACCCTGAGCATCAACAGTTGAGCGATCATCTCATCACATGCAATAATGTATAGTATGGTACAAGCACAAAACAAAACCCCCAGTGCACATTCCCCCGCCTGTACATGGGACACTCAGGCCACACCTTCCTCCCACCTGTCCCATATTTTCGACGCTTTGTTGGGACAGCCTCGCGCCGAGTAAATCCTACGCTCCATCATAGCGCATATGTCCATATCCAATTTCCATTGTTCCAGCGTTGGGGAGTCAGGGGCACCCCATTTCTGCGCGATATTGCGCTTAACCAGCCCCATCGCCGTGTGTAGGAGCAATCTTTCCCACTTATTAGCTTCTATCTCATCGGGCACGCCCAGAAGCAAAGCCCTTGGGTCCAGTGGTATGGTGCGAGTCAGAACTCGGGAGAGTTCCCTACAGCATGCGTTCCAAAAAGTTTGTATCTGGGGACACAGCCACAAAATGTGAATAAAGGTCCCCTCCCCATCCCCACACCGCAAACAGTTTGGGTCAGAAGCCCGTTTCCAGCCATATAGACGTGTCCTAGGGTAATAAACCCGGTGTAGTATTTTCAACTGCACTAATCGAAGCCTAGAGGAAATGGCGATTTCCCGGGGATGCATAAGGACTTGTATCCAATCCTCAGGATCTATCACCCCCACATCTACTTCCCATTTTGCCTTTAGTTCATTCAATTCGGGGGTAGCAAAGGAGGATATAGCATTGTAAAGGATGGAAGTGCATTTGGTAGGGATATGCGCCGGAAGGATGTTACGCTCTATGGGGGTATAGTCCGGTAACTGCGTATCTGCTGTCAGGTAGGGTCTCAAAGCATGGGCGAGGCGAATGTAGTGGTAATGTTCCGTATTCGGAATCTGGAATCGCAATTGTAGGTCATCAAATGAGGCCAAACACCCCTGTGTAAGCATGTCCCCAATCCTGGCAATCCCGGCATTCACCCACCTAGGCCACGGCTCCAACTTCTGGGTCTCAGCTAGGTTGTTGTTCCGCCAGAGGGGTTGTGCTCTAGTAGCTTTATTTTCCCACCCAATGAATCGGTGTGCCTGTCTCCACACTGTGATCATATGCGTAGTGGTTGTGGGCGGAGAGGTTCTCGAAAGGGGCTGATAGAGGAGAAGCAGCGGGTCAGTGTTGCGCATAGTGGCTATCTCAGCCCGTATATGGGGCAGGTCTCGGTCCCCGTGGAGAAGGTCATTAACCACCACCAGTTGTGATGCCCAGTAATACGTTTGAAGGCGGGGAACTCCTATTCCTCCCTCCCAAATAGATCTTTGAAGTGTAGTTAACGCAATTCGTGACTGGCCTCCCCCCCATATGAGGTCTCTGAGAAGTGTCTCCACCTGGTGGAACTCCGAGTCGGGGACTTTAAGTGGGGCATTTTGAAGGACATAGAGGAATCTAGGAAGGGTCATCATTTTAAAAAGTGCCGCTCTTCCCATAAGTGTCAGGGGGAGGAGTTTCCAGTGCCGGACATCAACAATAAAGCGGTCTGTGATTGGTCGGAGATTGTTCCTTATATAGCTTGTTAAATCCCCGGATATCCATATTCCCAGGTAACGAAACCCCTGTCGTTCCACCCGGTACGGGCAGTCCTGGGGGATTGCCTGTTCCCCACCCTTCACCGGAAAGAGGACTGATTTCCCCCAGTTGATTCTGAGTCCGCTGAGTTCCCCAAAGCGGACTAACATTTGCGTTACAATGGCAGAGGATGTTAGTGGGTCACCCAGGTACACCAGGAGGTCATCCGCATACAGGGATGTACGATCCTCGTGTCCCTCCGGCCATCTGAATCCTCTCCAGGCGGTGTTTTGGCGAAGCCAAAGAGCTAATGGCTCGATAGCAAGGGCGAACAAAAGAGGGGACAAAGGGCATCCCTGTCGCGTACCACGGCCCAGGGGGAAGGACCCAGAGGACCAGCCATTCACTCTCACTTCCGCCTTGATGTTAACATAAAGTAGCTGCACCCAGCCTAAATAGGCCTCTCCGAACCCCATGCGGCGCATTATTTCCCAAAGGTAGTCCCATCGAATGGAGTCGAACGCCTTTTCAAAATCGATTGCCAACAAGGCCAAGGGTTCGTTTATAATCGGGGATCTCTCCAATGCTAAATGGAGGCGGCGCAGATTCATCCGAGTCGATTTGGCAGGCATAAAACCACACTGATCCGGATGGATCAAGGAGGATGTGACTAACTGCAACCGATTCGCTAATAGCTTAGCAAGGACCTTAGCTTCCCCGTTAATCAGCGATATAGGTCTATAAGAAGCACAATCATGTGGAGGTTTGCCAGGCTTGGGAATGACCACAATGGTGGCCTTGCAAAGATCTGGTGGGAGGGTACCCTGTTCCCGGGCAGCAAGAAACATCCTATGTAGAGGACCGGCCATTTTGTCTACTCCTAGCTTCTGCCAAGTTTCAACTGGGAATCCGTTCGGGCCCGGTGCCTTTCCCGACTGGAGCTGAGACAGTGCCTCTGCAATCTCAGCCTCTGATAAAGCAGAGTCCAGCTGGTCCCTCTGTTGCCCCGAAAGGATCGGCAGCGTCACCTCATCTAGGAGGCAGGGGTTTAGCGGTGAGGTCGGAGCCCGATACAAATCTGCGTAAAACTCTGTGAAGGCCTCGGCAATCCCAGAGTCCGAATGTTGGGTGTCGCCCTGTGCCGTGACAATTTCCCGGACATGGCGCTGCCCCTCGTCTCTCCTCTGCAACCAAGCGAGCAGTTTACCCGACTTATCCCCAAGTTCATACACCCTCGCCCTAGCCTGCCAATGGGCCTGCTTGGCGTCATCCATCGTTCTGTTACGGAGGCACTCCTGGGCGCGCTGGAGGGATCGGTGGGTCTCAGGCGTAGGATCGGATATATGCTCAATCTCCCTGTCTCTCACTTCCTCTTCGGCCTTTAATATTTCCCGGAACCGGATGTTTCTTTTATGTGTCGTCCAAGAAAGGATTTCACCCCTTAGCACTGTTTTATAGGCCTCCCATAATATCACGGGGCTGTCCACCGACTTCTCGTTAATTTCGAAATATTCACCAGAAACTTCCTCGAGGCGATCTATCAGTTCCGGGGACCCCAGATAATAATTGTTAAGTCTCCACGTTCTAGGGGGAAGGGGACCCTGCATACGCAATTCAACTAAGAGGGGGGAGTGGTCCGAAATGCCCCGGGGGAGTAAATCTGCGGACATTGCCCTATGGAGGTCGGTATGTGGCAAGAAGAAGTAGTCCAGTCTGGACATGGAGCCGTGAGCGCCGGAATGGAAGGAGTACTCCCTATCAGTCGGGTGTAACTCTCTCCATACATCTCGGAGCCCAAGGGCCGATGCAAAACTGGCCAATCTAGTCGAGGTGTCAGGGTTGCGATTTCGGAGATGGGAACGGTCAAAGTTATCATTCATGGTATCATTAAAATCACCCCCCAGAATGAACGTATCAGGATGGTGTTTCCCTATAAGGGTAGTAAGATCGTCCAGTAATTCCTGACCCAACCCGGGTGGGGAATAAATTGCGGCAATGGCCATCGTCTGACCCCAGATGGTCCCCATGACGAACACGTATCGACCCCTTGGGTCGCGCTCAACCAATTGCTGAGTAAATGGAATGCGCTTGTGTATCAGGATGAGGGTGCCCCTGGAGCCCATTGTGTACCCCGCCTGAAGGGCAAGGTGGTAATTAGTCCTCTGAAAAAAGGCACAGTGTGATCCGGCCAGGTGGGTTTCTGTCAAAAGGGCCACATCAGGGGAGTGTCTATTTAGAAATTGCCTAAGCAGGCGCCGTTTAATCCCGGACCCCATCCCATTCACGTTCCAGGTGAGGAACTTCAGGGATTTGGTGTGGCGCATGGGTGTCCCGTGAGTCTGTGCACAGGATATCTATCACACATGATGGGGGTCTGTACGATTGTAGCAATCAGTGAGAGATGGTGAAGTGGTAACTTCGACCAAAGACAGTGGTTCGTGTCCGTTATAAACATATGACAGTCTTGACGTAACAAACAAACTTCCAAACATTCCCAACTTACCCCCACCCTATACTCCACCCCAACACGAAGTACCTGTCGCCCAAACATAGCTGGACCTTCAACTTAAGGTAGCAGCTCAAAAACCCAGACCCTAGAGCCGGGTCTAGATAAACAAGAAAGAGGGGGGGGGAAAAGGGAGAAGGAGAAGGAGAAGGAAAGGAGGAAGTTCGGCTAGGGGGGGGGGGTTTTTCAGAGGCTCCTCCAGAGTCCCCTCCCATGCGCCAGTGTCAACATCTTCCATGGTGGACTACTCATGCGTCCGGCTTAAGAATACAAACAAAGAAAGAATACTTCAAAGCGCCATTACTAGGCCAGAGGGGCGACAGTCCGGTCAATGTCCTCGCTGATCTGCATCGGGGTCCAGGACCCCCTGTTCATTCCTCTCCGGGTTTCCTCTCGGGGAGGCGTGCCTGGGCCTCGGTCTTCCTCTCGGCCTCCTCGGTCTCGCAGTCCAATCACCTTCTATATGGGCCTCCGCCCATTTCCATGCCTCCTGCGGGTCGCTGAAATGAACCGTGGTTCCACCATGATATATCTTCAGTTGGGCCGGGAAGAGCAGGCCATATTTCACATTTAGTTGGGCCAGCTGTCTCTTGAGTGGCTCAAACGATTGTCGTGCCCGCTGCACTTCTCGGGTGTAGTCCGGGAAAAAGGCGATTCGGGAGCCGTTATGGGTAATCGAGCCTTGTGCCCGCGACAGTTGCAGGAGGGCATCCCTATCTCGGTAGTTGAGTAAGCGGGCGATGATAGTACGTGGCGGGGCACCCGGGGGTGGTCTACCCGCCGGCATTCTGTGAGCCCTCTCCACTGAGAAGAACTTTGAAAAGGATGTGGCCTCGAAGATGTCTACAAGCCACTGCTCCAAGAACAGCTCCATACACTGTCCCTCCTCCCCTTCTGGCAGACCCAGGATACGGACATTATTGCGACGGGATCGCCCCTCTCCATCCTCCACTCTTGATTCAAGGGTCTTAAGGCGGTTTAAGGCCTGGGACAGTTGGCGGTTAATCCCGCCTATATTGTCTTCCACTTCAGAAATACGTTGTTCCGCCTCTCCCGTTCTGGAGGTTAGTTTCTGTAGATCGTGGCGTAGGAAGGAGACGTCTGCCGCCATGCTATCTATTTTGGTCTCCATGGAGGATCGGGAATTAGCAATGGCCGCCATTACATCATGGAGAGAAAGAGGGCCCTCCCCATTGGGGGAGTTCGGTCGCGTTGCTGGGGCCGCCGGGGCCGGGGTGGTGGCGACGGCAAATTGGTCCATGCTGCTCTGTGTGGAGGGTTTCTTCTGCCTTTCTTTCCCCATAGTTCCGGGGAGGCGTGGGGCGTCCGGCACGGCAGGTCGAACAGTGCTAATTACGCCCTTATGGATCTACTCCGGTGTACCGTGTCGCAGCCCCGCAACAGGCCAGGTGGAAGGCCTCGGGGTCCTCCAAACACCTTCCAACACGCAGGTTCCACGAATCCACCGTCTGTATGGAGCAGGGGGGGGGGGGAGAGTTAATCCCACCTACCTCTAGCTCTGTCGGGCCAGGCCGCTGCCGTCCTCCCCCACTCGGGGCTGGGTCGAAACAGCCCAAGAGCAGGAGCCGTTTGTCCGGGCGACCTCCGGTTGTAAGAAAAGTCAGTGTCCACTGCGTGTGCCGCACCACACCAGGCCGCTTCAAGCCCCAATCAGACAGGAGGTGATCTGCCCTCAAGCTCCGGCGGCCATCTTGGTTTCGCAGTTCGGGGCCCCCGGCCTTCAGTAAATTGCAGATTATGGCCCTCCAAACGGGCAGACCACAGCCCGGATTTCCGCCGGTCGTAGCCCCCAGCTTCACGGGCACAATCGTGGCGTTGATGTCGCTCGATGTCCCCAGGAATCAGGATAAAGGTACAGGATTGTGTCGGCGCTTACGGGAGCTCACTCAGCTCACGTCCGCATCGCTCGCGCGCTAGCCACGCCCCCCCGTTTACCTTGTATATTGATTGTTTCAAATTAGTTAGGTACACGCCTAATAATCTAATTTTATCTTTTGCCCATGCAAATTTAGTGTTTAGAGACACCTGCGCTACTTGGGAAGGTTTAAAAGCTAAATTCAATATTTCGGGTTTTGTGATATTTAATTTTAGACCTGCCACCTTACCGGATTTTGCTAGTGGCCATGTAACCCTGTTCAATGATTCAACTGGTTCTATAACCGTAATCGACATATCATCCGTGTATGCCATTATTTTATGATGATCTGATCCAAATGGAATCCCTTTAATATGGTCTGATTGTCTGACTATAGCTAAAAAGGGTTCCAACTGTATTACGTACAAAAGAGGGGAGAGAGGACATCCCTGCTTCGTTCCGCAGTGTAGTGTGATTGAGGCAGATGTCTGACCATTAATGGATAATCTTATCTTGGGTTATATATAGTAAACTCGAATCATATTTATAAAGTTAGAACCAAATCACATTGTTTGTAACGTTTTGAACAAGAAAGACCATTCCACCCTATCAAGCGGTCTCTCTGCGTCTAATGATAGAAAAAGCGCTGGATGTCGCTTCTTGCTTGTTTTTTCAGTCAGGTGACAAGCCCTTCTGAGTGTTTAAACCCTGATTGATCCGGGTGGATCAATGACGGTAGTATGTCTGTTAATCTGTTGGCAAGTGTTTTTGAATAGATTTTTGTGTCGAGATTCATCAAGGCAATGGGTCGGTATGACCCACATAGTGTGGGATCTTTATTCGGTTTTGAAAAAAATATTATTTTTAGATTCCTCCATGGAGGATGTTATATTTCCGGTTTCTTTAAATTAATTGAATAATTTCACCAATTTTGGGGTCAATATTGATAGATAAGTTTTCTAAAACAAGGCGGCATATCAGTCCGGGCTGGGGCCTTATTTAGAGGGAGATCTCTGATTACCTGGGATATTTCTTCAACAGTTATTTCTTGATCCAAACGTTTGCGTTCTACGGTGTAATCGTTGGAAGCTTGATGGAACGTAGATATGTATATTGAGCTGTATTATCGGGGTCATCTGATTCATAGTGTGTGATCAAACTCCGCAAACTGAGAGTATTTGTGGGGTAGTTGTAACCAGATCCCTGTGGATATCTTTCACTCCCAAAATTGTACACAATGCTTGATTTTGCCTCAGCTGTCTAGCCAACAAGCGGTCAGCTTTAATCGCTTGTATATAATATTTTTGTTTTATATATAAAAGACCTTTTTCTGCTTTTGATGTTTGCATGAGCTGAAGTCTCCCCCTAACATTTCTAAATGCCTTTTTAATTGCCAGTCCGCCATCCGTTTCCATTTCTTTCATTATGTTCTTCAGCTCACTTTCAAGCTCCGACTCAATAGCCAAACATTGTTTATGTCTGTGGGCCCCTTCTGAGATAAGAATCCCACGCAATGTAGCCTTAAATGCATCCCATAGTGTATTCATTGCTTTCTCGCCTGAATCGTTTACACAATCTTACCTCCTCATTTTTCCCTCAATATTGAGTCTCGAAAGAGAGGCGGTGGGCATATCCACATCCATAACCCCGGGGCTGGTCTTGGGAGAGAAAACTCCAGTTCTAAGGCCACGTGGTCCGACAATGAAATAGGGAGGATTTCTATTTTAGGAGTATTGCCCATCAGTTTAACAGATGCCCAAATGTAATCGATGTGCGAAAATGATTTGTGAACATGGGAATAATGTGTATAACCTTTCTCTGTTCCATGCATTGTGACGCATGCGTCTGAAATCGCTAATTGTTCTACCTTACTACGTAGCCCTTGTGAGGGTGGGGGCTGACCAAATTGGGTTCTCACATTTCTGTCTCTGCGTGGGTCCCATGCCAAATTGAAATCCCAGAATATTAACCGTTCCCCAGCCATGAGCATTTCTACTTCCGTCAAAATCTAACTCAAAAACCCATCCTGACCAGTATTCGGGGCAGAAATCGATACCAGGGTTATCGTTATTGACTCTAATTCGGCTACTATGAAAATGTAGCGGCCTTCCCTGTCTGCCTTGATTTTATTTATTTTAAATTGTACCCCCTTCCTAATTGCAATTAACATGCCAGCCGTTTTCTTCATTGCATTAGCTTGGATTATTATGGGATACTGTCGTATATGGAATCTGGCTTTGTCCTGCTGTTTTAGATGAGTTTCCTGCAAGGCTAATATTTCTGGGCCTTGATAGAAATACCTCTAGTTCCTTAGGTTTTACTGGGGTATTTAACCCCTGAATATTAAGAGATATGTACTTAAGTACCATTTGATTTGTACAACCAAATATGTAGGTCTACCCATCTCATTCACTTCGATCCATACTTTATTTTTTCAAACACATGCTGTTTATCCCCAACCCTTCCCCTGAAACTCTGAACCCTGCCGGACCCCACAACTCTAACAAATTGCAAACCCTGCCACCCACCCCTTACCCTCCCCCTGCCCGGGTGCGACCCTTTGTACCTAAAGTACCTTTGACCACCACATCTCCACCTTGGATCGCCACTTCTTCCAGGGATCCCATAGGGTATCCTAAAACCCTCTTTACCTCCACGCCACTGATTCAAAAAGGAAGCAACTCGTCCTGTGTCCATCACATTCATACAATCTTGGCACATCGTTCTAGTATTTCCATTCCAGGTGTCCAGTTTTTCCGAATGATGTCACTTTTTAGATGTATATTGCGGGCCTCTAAGGTGAGGATCCCATTTTGCACCTTTGCTGTAAACATTGCCTGCGTCAATACCCAGCCCTACTAATGATTTCACTGAAGTGGGGTGAACCAGTTACAAAAGTCGGCTCTGAGCAGTTCATTAACCTCTTCAATTTTTAACAGTTCCATGCCTCCTCCTCGAGAGGTTATTCTGTACTGTTTCCCATCCAACTTGAATGATACGCCGAACGGAAATGTCCATCTGTATGTTCTCTTTCTAGCTTGCACCGTTTTCACCACTATTTGCATTTCTCTGCGCTTCTGAAGTGTGAGTGGGGAAAGATCCTGAAATAGCTGGAAATTAGAACTGTTGTATGTAATAGTTTCATTTGTGTTGCGACCCTCCATATTTTCTCTTTTTGCGTGTAATCCCCACATGCTACCAGCACGTCCCTAGGGCACATTCCGGGTTCTAATCTCTTTGGGCCCAATCTGTGAACTCAGTCTAGTTGTATCTTTTCTTCTTCTTCCGCAGCTAGTAGTTCCTTGAAGATAGATGTTATTGCTTCCTATAAATTGGGGTCGCCAACTGTTTCTGGGAGGTTTCTGACTCGGATATTTGACTTAGGAGACCTGTTCTCTAAATCTTTGCATTGTAATTCCAAGTTGTGGGTTGATCTCGCAAGGTGTTTCATCAGTTCTTCCGATTGCCTGCTATCCTGGGTCAATTCTTGTATAGTCCGTTTGTTTGCCTCTCTGCGTTCTCCCAGATCTGTCAAGTCTTTCCTGAAATCTGTAAGTGCTTGTTTTATCTCCGATGTGAAAGCTGTAAACTGTGTTTGGCATTTTGCCATAAATCAACTTTGAAAATCCTGAAAACTCGACTTAAAATCTTCCTTGGCTCCCGCTATTACTGCTGAAGTGGCACTAGTGCGAGTATGAGTATCTGGTTGCTGGGGCTTGGAGATTCTGGCCCATATATCTTGTAATGGACTTTCTTTAGCTGCTTGAGATGCTGAATTGCCAGTCAAAACCACTTTCTTCCTTGTTCCCGGCATACTATGTTGCCGCTTTCGGGCCTACCCCCAGCCGGTCAAAATAGCTTGTGGCAGTATCTATGCAGGTATGCAGCAACGCCAGGCGCCGATAGATGTTGCAAACACTCTGTATAGTGAAGTGTCCCAGGCCTTACTTCAAAGTTGATCGTATTCTTGAGTCTGCAGATAATTTTACTGCCCTCTTGGATATCGCTACTAGCAATTGTAGAGGGTTAGATTGGGCAATGTTGGTATGACTGCAAATTGGTAGCCCGCTGTTTATGAAGTACCTCTATGGCGGGGCACAGCACTTATCAGTGAACTATGTGCACCCAGCTAGCTCAGCTTGCAGATTAGGCTTTGAATTTCTCCAGCATGGGGTCTGGCAAGGATTCACATGCTCATGAATATTCCCTGTCATCAGGCTGGGAATCCTCAGAAAAGAAAAAATCAGTATCAGTTTCGTTTCTGAACTGTCTTTCTTGGTAGTAACCAATCACTGGTCTCTGGGTCATACTGCCCCCAGCCAATGACTGCCCCCTCCCGAAGCCCCTCCCCTGGCAGCCATCCTCAGATTTTTACCGCACGTTCAAGTGTTGGGAGTCCTCATGCTATAGCTCTCGAGCTTTTACTGCGTTTAGTGATTTTTCAAGGAGTTTTATCTCATTTTTTCGGTCAATCGAGCCTCAAGCTCCACCGTTTCTACTTCCGCTCAACGGGGACCCATTTCAGATTGCTCTACGCCCCTCAAGGGCGAAGTTCTCGGCGAATTACGCTTTTGGAGGATTCCAGAAGACCTTGAGGCCTACCTCGTGGACATGGCCCAGGACAAAGGAAACTCGACACCCGGATCCAAGCTGGATGCGGATTGCAGAATGTTTTCAAGGAGGACGAACATTCTATATGCCTCTACTGCCTGCACGAAGACAAAACGCACGTGGAGAAGGACTGTGCGTTTTGCAAGAACTTGTCGGAACGGACCATGAGGGATCGGCGAATCCGCCTTACCAACTGGCTGGAAGGAGGTGAGAAGAAGAGGAGGTCTGAGCGGTCTTCTAAGTCCTTTGAAGGCGCTCCGGCGACAGGGGCCCAACAGAAGGCTAAGCACCGCGAGTCCGCGGGCACCGGGAGCGCTGAATGGTCAGGCTCCTCGGCTGCCAGGCAGGGCGCACTTTCACCGACGCCATCAACCACGATCCAGTGCTCTGAATCAGGAAAGAGAAAGTTGGAGAACCCGTCGGAAACAGCCGAGGGGGAGCGAGGCGGTGACCCTCCCCCCAAGGTGAAGGCCTCAGGCGCGCCTAAGGTCGTTAAGGCCCTGATTCACTCGGCTAAGGTCTCTATCGAGGGAGTTGTGGCGGCCCTGGAGAAGGCTGTGGAGGCTACCCCAGTGGAGGCGACCTCGGGGCCCAGAGTTTCCCTGCCACCGAGGAGGGAATCCTCTTTTCAGCCCATCGATAAGAGCCCTGTGAGAACCCCGGTGGAAAAAGAGGTGGAACAAGAGGGGGGGGAGGGGTGGTGGCTGTCACGGACACGGATTCAGCCTCTGAGGAGGAGCTGGCTGGGGTCGCGAAGGTCCTCAACAAGAAGTTTGAGGAGGTCCGGTCCCACGGGAGGGATCCCGATGAAGCGGATGAAGAGAGCGAGGGTGGCGCCGACGATGTTCCTGTGGAGGATTCCACCCCCCAAACGTCGCGCCCGTCGCAGCTGGTACCCGAGCCCCAGGACAACTAGGGATCCATCTTGATGGCGATCCAGGCCTTATTTACGGAGACAAGGATCAGATTGCCTGTACCCCCGACGGAAGATCCAGCAGAACCTGGCCCATCGGGGAGCCCTCCAGACAAGCGGAGAAGAGTTCACCCCGCCCTTCCAGTCTGCACGGCCCTCGCAGCCTTTATCCCCTTCCCCTGATCTCAGGGAAGATAGGGGAACGGAGACGGTCACGACGGGGACGGATGGCGACAGTGGCGATGACGGGATGGACTTTCCATCGCCACTACCTCCTCGGGCTTCCCCGCCCAACGAGATTGGCTCTTTCCACGCCATGATTGCCAGGGCATCCAAGCTCTTCTCGCTCTGCCCCGAAGAACAGAAGAAGGAAGGTTTCCTTTATCAACAGCGTGGGGCCAAAAGGAAGACGGTCCTCTCAGTCCCGTTACTAGATGACATCTGGGACAAGGGGCTATCGCTTCTGAAGAGCCCGTTCACTACTCCTGCCAAGAGAGACCGGTACGAGAAGAAGTACCGGGTCCCTGATTCCGCCCCTCTGTGCCTTAGGCCTCAGCCGACCCCGGATTCGGTCGTCTTAGCGGCGGCCAAGAAGAAGGCGGCAGGGGCTACGGCTTCGTCTTCCACCTCCCCCCCGGACGGCAAGGGGAAGAAACTGGACGCCATGGGTTGGCAGGTCATCTCGTCTGCAGCGACGACGATTAAAGCAGCCAACGCCTTAGCGATTGTGGCCCGTTATGACAGGGGGCTTTGGTTTAAGATAGCTCCTCTGCTGGACTTCCTCCCAAACGACAAGAGGGCGGAGGCCCTAGAGATCCTGCAGGAGGGTGAGGTGACGCCGGACCACGCCATAACGGTGGCCACAGACATTGCTGACACCGGTTTCCGCCAGTTGGGCAACAGTGTTTGTCTTCGACGGCGTGGTTGGCTCAAGGCAACAGATTTCCGTCAGGATGTGCAAACCAGAGTTTTGGACATGCCCTTCGATGGGAATAACCTCTTTGGGAAGACAGTGGACAAATCTCTGCATGCCATCAAGACCGACACAGAGACGGCCCGGGCCTTGGGGGTTTTGCACCAACGACAGCCGCCCTTTCGGAACTCCGGAGGCAAGCAAGGTGCCTCCAAAGGATTCGGCAGCGGCTTCTCTATGTACCGCCAGGCGGCCCGTTCCTCGTCGCAAGAGGCCTAGAGACTATATACTGCCCTACTCATCTTGAGAGAAGTCTGACTGCTCAGCCACAGCTACCAGGTAAATCTGGGTGGTGCAGACTGCTACCAATTGGGTTTACTGCTTACTCCTGTAGTCTTAATCTTTTTGCAGTGTTCCCCAGGTGGAACTGCACAGGATTCTGCCTAACAGTCTCATCGCCTGGTGAAAGAGTTTATGATGGGACTGGCCCGTTCATTCCCGCCGGTGAAGGCTCCGGCCCCGGCGTGGGAGCTCAACGTGGTGCTGACCAGGCTTATGGGGCCACCATTCGAGCCTCTGCATTCCGTGCCGTTGAAGTTCCTGTCGTGGAAAACAGCATTTCTCGTGGCCATCACCTCCGCACGACGAGTGGGAGAGATCCAGGCCCTATCCTGCAAGCCTCCATACTTGACTTTTCACGAAACGAGGGTGGTGCTGAGGACGCAACCCTACTTAATGCCCAAGGTGCCGTCGGACTTCCATCTCAACGAGCCCTTGGTGTTGCCAGTTTTCTTCCCGTCACCTTCGTCGCCGGCCGAGAGGACTTTGCATTCGCTGGATGTAGCTAGAGCACTGAAGTTCTACGTGGACCACCCGAAGAGTTTTCGGAAGACGTCACAGCTATTTGTGAACTTTGGACCTGTGAACCAAGGGAAGGCTCTCTCGAAGGCTTCCATTTCCAGATGGCTCTCCGGCTGCATCATGCACTGTCACCGGTGGGCAAACCGACCGTTGCCCGGCCGTCCGAGACCCAATTCGACCAGAGCGATCGCTGCTACCACGGCGTTCTTGTCTGGTGTGCCCCTGCTGGACATCTGCAGGGCTGCTACGTGGAGGTCGACGCACACCTTCACGAGATTCTACTGTGTCGACCGGGATTCCAGGCAGGAGTCCAGAGTCGGCCAAGCAGTGCTGCGGAACCTGTTCGCCTGAAGGTGAGCCTGGTGAGGAGGTAAGAGTTGCTTAATGTTGAGCCTTGCCACCTCCCGTGGTTGTGCATGTGTGTACTGCTATGTATTCTTATATTCATGAGCATGTGAATCCATGCCAGACCCCTTGCTGGAGAAGGAACAAGTTACTTACCTGTAACTGTTGTTCTCCAGCATGGTTCTGGCATGGATTCACATGCGAACCCTCCCGCCTACCCCTCTGCGGCTCTTCACTTGGTCCTACTGCCACTTTACGTGCTACCAAATCTGAGGATGGCTGCCAGGAGAGGGGCTTAGGGGGAGGGCAGTCATTGGCTGGGGGGGCAGTATGACCCAGAGACCAGTGATTGGTTACTACTAAGAAAGACAAATCAGAAACGAAACTGATACTGATATTTTCTTTACCGAGTATTCCCAGCCTGACGACGGGGAATATTCATGAGCATGTGAATCCATGCCAGACCCATGCTGGAGAACAATACTTAAAGGTAAGTAACTTGTTCCATATATACTCCTTTATAGATTGAGTTGCCAATGCCCTTTAAACAAATACTGTTAGATGACCCGGACCCTTACTGATTTACATGGCAAAGGCCCATCTGCAAAGATAAACTCTCCAACCCATTTACATATATCTTTATTATTCCTGGATTCCGTTACCCCGTAGCAGAAGAGCTTTGTATGTTTTAAAAAAAAAATGTTTTATAAATTTTCTTCAAACCAAACAATACAAACAAACCCAACACGCAGTGTAGTTTACAACAATTCCATTAAACACCATTTGTATTTCCATTTTGCCACTGCTCCCCAGGTCCCACCCTCCATTATGAGCCTATTTATACTTCGCGTTCAACATCTGCTACATGTGGCCGGGTCTCACTATCATCGGATTCCGTCGGGTCCGATATAGATCCGAACAGTTCCGCTATTAATTTCCATGCCATCAAGGTACCCACTTCTTCCTCCCCACTCATGCTGCTCGCCTCCTGCCATACTACCGTTTCGGCTTCCACCCATTTCTGTAACTCCTTCCACCATACCTCCACCCGTGGCTTGTGGCACTTCTTCCATCCCATGGCGATCCTCCGTTTTGCTAACACGTATGCCAAGTTTCTCAGTCTCTCAACATATTTAAGTTTCCGTGGTCTGGGGAACCCTCCCAGCAAGCAGGCCCAGGCCGTATCTATGACAAGCGTGACCCCTTTTGTCGCTAATTTTTTTGCCACTTCACCCCAGAAACATTCGATTACTGGGCATGACCAAAACATGTGTGTCATGTCAGCGTTTTCCTTGTCGCACTTAGGGCACGCCTGTCGCCCAGCGTTTCGGAACTTGGATATCCTCAGAGGGGTCATGTATGCTCTATGCGTTATGTACAGCTGTATTTGTTTAAGTCTAGCATTTCGTGACACTTTTTTGTGATATCCCAGGGTGCGTTCCCACATCCCATCTCCCATTGGGCCCCCCACCTCCTCCTCCTCCCAATCAAGTCTCAAATGCGTCAATTCCTTCCCCACCTTGGTCATTACCATCTCATACAATCTAGAAATCTCATGCCCCCCTTCCGATTTGTCATATATTGCCCGCACAGTAGCATCTGGTTCCTCTACCAACACTGTTTCAGGCCACGTTTTCCGAATTTTCGGAACCATCCTATGGTATGTAACATATTGGCCAGTATGTAATCCCACCTCCTCCCCAAGTACTTCAAAATCTCTAATGGTCCCCTCTTGCCAGATGTCCCCTAACATTACCAGCCCCACCGATTCCCAGTAGGTTCTGATAATCACCCTCAGCTGCTTGTCCCCTCCTGCTAAAGCGACCAGCGGTACTTGCGGAAAGCACGGGAACGGGTCCTCCATCATCCGACACGCTCGACCCCACATTTTCCACCCCAACATCATCATGCTAGGGTGCTCCTTCATATCTGTCTCAGGTAACCATATCATTTCCCTTAAGTAAAATGGGGTACAAACCCGCCCAAACAACCTATGTTCAGGGGTCACTTCGTCGGAGAGCCAATTTGCCACATATTGTAATTGACTTGCTATATAGTAGACCTCAAAATTGGGCAGCTTGATACCCCCCTTTTCGTAGAAGTTCTGCAACTTCCATAGCGCTACTCTATTCTGGGTACCATGCCATAGAAAGTCCCTGCACACACTATTCAGTTTAGCGAAGAACTTCTTGGGTATCATATGTGGGATATTACTAAAATAATGTAAAAGCCTAGGTAGGACCACCATCTTAAGCATTGCCCCCCGTCCCATCATAGCTAGGGGCAACTTCTCCCAAAACTTCATTCATTTCCGGATTTTCTCAACAGCTACCTCGGTGTTGTGCTTATGTTCCTCTTCTGCGGTGTGATACATATCTATGCCAAAGTAACGGAAAGAACCAATCACCCATGGTATCTGTAACACCGGCAACCTTTCCTCCGGGGTCCCCTTATAGCTACCTAGCGGGAATATACTAGATTTTTGAGGATTTACCGCTATGCCGGACAACCCCGCGTATTTCTCCATCACTTCAAGGATATATTGAAGATTCTCTTCCGGGTATTTCAAGTATAGTAATAAATCATCTGCATATAAGGATATTAGATGCCGCTCCTCCCCAACCTCAATACCTATCGTATCATATTGTTGCCTGAGGTATATCGCTAGGGGTTCCAGGGCTAGGATGTAAAGCATCGGGGACAAGGGGCACCCCTGCCTGGTACCTCTACTAAGCTGCCATCTCTCGGATATCACTGATCCCGTTCGAACTCTGGCTAACGGCTCGCTGTATAGCATTTTCGCCCACCTGATATAACCCGGCCCTACTCCGTAACCTCCCAGGGCCGCCAGCAGCCATGGCCACTTAACAGAGTCAAAAGCTTTTACTGCGTCCATGGATACAATCGCCAATTCGCCTTCATTTCTATCCGCCCATTCGATCACATGGTGGAGTCTCCTATGATTATGGGTTATGTTCCTATTCGGGACATAGCCCGTTTGATCCGGGTGGATTAATTTACTAATTACTCTCTGCAATCTGTTTGCCAGGACAGCCGTCAGTATCTTGCTGTCCTGGTTCAGCATCGACAAAGGCCTGTAGGAGCTACAGCTATACCCCGGTTTGTTGGGTTTAGGGAGCGGTATTATGATCGCTTCTCTGAGTGACTCCGGCAACCTTCCCATCTCAAACGCTTCGTTAAGCATGTCTAGCATTGGGGGGAGCACTTCTTCTCTATATACTTTGTAAAATTCGCTAGGGAACCCGTCTGCTCCTGGGGTCTTACTGGTGGGCAACTGCCTCACAACCTCCTCCAACTCCTCCAGGGTAGTTGGTGCATCAAGCTCTTCTCTCTCCTCATCACTTATCTTAGGTAGTCCTATATCTTCTAGTGTTTCCGTTATCTCCTCTTGACTACTCCCCTCCTTGTCCCCGTATAGCACCCTATAATAATCTGCAAATTCCTTGTTGACTCCTTCTTGAGTGTCTACTACATCGCCATCTTCTCTAGTTATTGTCCTAATCAGGGGTCTAGGGGTCTCACTCTTGTACAGCCATGCTAAAAGCCTACCTGTTTTATCTCCTCCCGCGTGCTGTCTTTCTACATACTTTTTATAATTGAGGTTACAGAGCCTTTCCCAGTGTTCAGCACATTGCTGTTGTAGTTTAAGTACTAGCTCAGTGTCCACACTGCCACTTTCTAATGTTCTTTCTAGTTCATCTTCAACTCTTTGTAGGTCAGCCCGAACCCCACCTTGCAGGCCCTTTGACTTAGCTATGGCTGCCCCCCGCATCACCACCTTAAAAGCTTCCCATAGTGTACCCGCCGAGTCAACACTAACAGTATTCGTTTAAAAATAGTTAATGATCTCATCTCTTATGTCCTCACGAAAGACCGGATCTTTGAGTGCCTCCGCTCGGAGGCGCCATGTCGGAATCCGCGCCCTCGGGGAGCAGTATTGCCACCCGAGTACCAGGGGCGAGTGATCTGAGAGGACCCTCGCCTTGTATTCTATTTGAATGCTCTCTGCAATTACATCCGGCGTGGCAAAAACATAGTCCAATCTCGTGTGTAGCTGCTGCGGGGCAGAATAATGCGAATATTGCCTATCATTGGGATATTTTGTTCTCCATACATCTACCAAGCCGAAATCATCTAGTAACACCTGCAATGCTTTGGCCGCTAGGGTGGGCCTGTCAATCCTGCTATCAGATCTATCCACCTTGGGGTTCATTACATAATTGAAATCCCCGCCCCAAATAACCACGCTTCCCACACACATACTAAGGTTGGTGCACGGAGTCCTGAAGTATGCCGCCGTGTTATATTCACGATGCATACCTCTTTATTCTCCAACAGCCCTCTCAATATAACCATCCTCCCGTCAGTTTCCGCCACTTCCTGTAGTAGATGAAACGGGACATGAGGCACCACCCAGACAAGCACTCCCCTAGCGTAAGCAGAGTACGACGAACCCACCACAATCCCTTTGCATTTTTTCCCAACTAGCTCCAGCTTCTCCCGCGTCAAATGCGTCTCCTGTATCAATGCAACATCTATCTTTTGCCTTTTCAAATACAGCATGACCTTATTCCTCTTCATATAACTGTTAAGTCCCCTGACATTCCACGTCACTTTCCTGAGATCTCCCATAGCACTCGGATATCTTCCTCCCTCATTTCCAACCGAACCCTCCCGGTCATGCTATGCAGATACAACCCTTCAGCTCTTCCATGTACGCTCATGTTTAAGCTTAAACTCCCCAAAACTATGTACACCCCAAACTTCCCACCTCCCTTCCCTCCCCCACCCAACCCTTCCCCAACAACGCCCCCTCCAACTGTTGCCCAGCTCCATCCCTGGATCTCAGGCACCCCCACATCTAGCCCCGTCCAGCACAAACTTATGCTCAGGGCTCAGTAGGGTAAAGTCGCCCTAATGGCCACTTAACTATTAGTATTTCGGGGGTGGGTTGCTTCCATCCTATTGCTCCTATTTCCAAATTTATTACGCATTGTGTTAACCCTATGCAGCTTCCGATTACAATTTACCTACTATATTCCAGTCCATGACGGGCACAAGGCCCGAATGCTATCCAGTGTTCAACCAGTCTCGCTTCCTGGTATAATCCGGTACCCCCAATGTCCGTGGCACCAGTTTTTCAGCCGTCCTGTTCCTGCCGGTCACGGTCCACTTCTTGTTCCGGGCAGCCTTGCAGATCCAGCCACGTTACCACCTCCTTGGGAGTGTCAAAAAAGAGCGCTCTGCTCTTATGTAGCAGCTTCAGCTTTGCCGGATACAGGAGCATGTACTTGATGCCTGCTGCTCACAGCCTCCTCTTGACGGCCACGTAGCTGTATCTGTCTCTGCACCAGCATCGTATAATCCGGGTATGCTGTAATGTTGGCGGATGCTTTCTGTATTGTCCCACCTTTACGGAAATATTCCAGGATCTTCTCCCTATCTCTATAGTTCAAGATCCTCGCGATGATAGGTCTCGGCGGAGCCCCAGGTCGTGGTTTACTCATCAAGGCTCGGTGCGCCCGCTCCACCGCGAAAGCTTATCTGCTCCTATTTCTTGTAGGATCATGTTTTCCACGTAGTTTGTAGGGTCTTGGGCAGGCCGACCACCCGTATGTTTTTTCTCCTCGCTCTTCCCTCCGCTTCTTCCACCCGATTTTCGAGGTTAGCAACCTGCTGTTTGAGCACATGAACTTCCTTTGCGTTATTTGTGCTGACATCAGTATTGGTCTTTACGGCACTCTTCAGCCCACTTGTTCTCTCCGCCAGCCCCCTGACATCTTGCCGTAACAGGGTAAATTCAGTCCCGACCGCATCTATTTTGCCCTCCAGGGCTGTCCGTAAGTCCGCCATTGCCGCGCCCCACTTGGTGCTCAGCTCCGATATAGCCTCCAGGATTTGGTGCTTATCTCCTTCTGGAGCTTCTTCAGCAGTAGTCGCGGACGTGCTCCGCTCCGATGTTGTGGGGGTCCTCTGCGCTTTCGCAAAGACCTCCATTGTGGGTTGTTTGGTCTTGGTTCTCAGACTTTTCACCAACATGATGCAACCTTGCCCACGTGTCTGGCTCCGGCCCGATGCCGCTTAGTTGTTGGGGTCTCTGTATATCAACCTACACCTATTGTTACACATGAAGTTGTTATTCGGGTGGATTGTAACTTTCCGCGTCACAATTACCTTTCAGTGTCCGTGCCCGTTATCAGCAGGGTGCTGTCTTCTGCATCTTCGATGCTTCTTCCTGGTCTCAGCACCTATCAAAGGCCGATGGTACATACAAGATGCATATACTCATTTGCTGCGTCCCAACCCTTACGAGGCCGCTTCACGGTCCACCAGTGTAATCCTTTGTTCAGGATCGGTCGCCATTTTGTTTCGGGCAGTACAGGTCTCAGCGCCACTTATTGTGTCCATATTTGCTCATCCACTCCTCTGTGCGGCTTCGGGATGTAATCCCTGCGTGCTCCACGCTTCCAACCTATTGTGGGAACGCTGTCATTCTTCTTGTCCGTTTCGTGTATACATCGTCCTGGTCTAGTGGGAGCGCCAAGGACGTGCCGCCTATCTCATGGCCCGGTGGCCCAATGCTGTGTACATCCTCTCGGGCTATTCGTGGGCTTCTCTCCGTTAGTCGGCCACTCACTGTTCCATCCGCCGCTGCACGCCTGCAGTCCATTCACTGCCCGCCTGGCACCCGATTTCAAGTGCCGCTGGGGGTCCCTTTGTGTTGGCAAGCCGCCATCTTAGTATCAATTGCGCCGCTCCCGGATCAGGACACAAAGTGGCCTAATTCCACCTCCTGTGTCCACTTTCTCCCGCCGATACGCTCATCTGCTGCCTGAAGTATTCACCCAGATACAGTATCTTTTTTCCGCTGGAATCAGCCATCAACACATGCGTTTTGCTTCGAATCAATAAGTCGGATCACGGAGCTCCAAGGAATCGCAGCCTACTCCATGGCTGCTTGGCTACACCCCCCGAGCTTTGTATGTTATTCCTCTCCCTCAGTGTTGCTGTGCGCTCCTTATCTAGACTTCCTCAATGTCTACACCAGTAGTTGTCTCTCATTTATTACTGTCTGCAGAGGCCAGGTTGAGCTTTATTCACTTCTTCCCCAATGCAGTTCCTTGTCAGTATTTTCTTTATGCTTCTGTGAGTGGGGGCTTATATCCTATATTACATATGTATTTCCCTCAGCCATCACTATTGCCATCGACGCATCCTGATCGCTATTTCACTGCTACTTCCAGTGTCTCTGGACCGTGGTCGTCTTTGCTTAGCCCATACGTTCCACCGTCACCTAACAAAACGACTGGCTCACTTCCATACGGGGGCCTCCCTGTAATATTGTAGTAGCATACACCCCTTTGTCTGCACCCCTAGCATTAGCCCGCTTCTGTTAAAGGAATAGTGCGCTCAGTTCAGGCATATGTTTTTAAGCATACTTTGATCGATCATACAAACATTTCCTATGCACCTTACTGTAGTTTTCCTCACTTTTACAAATCAGGCAGGAGGGCACGGCCATCTTGTGCTAATCTTATCCGCGAACTGCCCTGGCGGCACTAAATCATATCCCCCGCCCCTGAGGCTGACGGCACCATTCCTAGCGATATTCTCCGCCTATCTCCATGATGTTCCGGGCAGCATAGCGGAACGCGCCCAGTTATCACCTACCTGTTGACTTCAGTTGACACAGAACCCAGAATATCAACACACATCCTCCTACAACACAGCACGTCCCAATTTTGAATACAAAACTATATTTTTAAATGAAATTGCAATACTCTGCAATTTATAATGTGCTTTTATTTCACAATAAACGCTCCGAGAACATCCGGCGATTGCCATATTCAACCACATTGGTAATTTCTTTCTTTGTTCTCGATCCACAAATGTTTATCGCGAGTCGCACAGTGTTCCTTTTGGGTATAAGAAGCGCATTGGACGCACCGTGAATCGCAAGGCTTCAGCATCAGCTTGGCGCTAAGCCACCGTAAACAATGTCAGGTTGCTCCTTATAGCTGGTACCGCGAAAGGGCATATCGGCCCGGGGCGATCGTCCCAAAACAGTGTTAGGCAGAATTCTGTGCAGTACCCTTGGGGAACACTGCAAAAAGATTAAGACTACAGGAGTAAGCAGTAAACCCAATTGGTAGCAGTCTGCACCACCCAGATGTACCTGGTAGCTGTGGCTGAGCAGTCAGACTTCTCTCAAGAAGAGTAGGACAGTATGTAGATTATACACAATAGGGCCAAAACACAGTAGAGCAAACAAACACTGACCAGAGCTTTGCATAAAAAGTATATAATTATTTATTTAAAACACACTTTAAGGCATATACTAGCACTCTTAATCAAAAGCAAGTTGAAACACAGTCAGGTAAAGTATATACACCTCCCTAAATGATTATCAAACAAGTCGAGGTTAAAACACTATTTGTTAGAACAGATGTGAGCCCTTAACCAAGATGGCACTCTGATAATGTAGATAAAGGGAGAGAAAAAGGCAGAGCATAGAAATAAAACCGTTCCCAACACTTTTAAGGGTTCAGAGCAAGGGAAGAAAGGCAGGTTATACTGTAGAGCCAAAGTTCATACGCCAGGCCCACTTTAAATGGAGAAAAGCGAAATGTGCCCAGGATCACACGGTTTAAAATGCACTAAAAGTCTTGGCAGAATGTTCAAAAGAGGTTCGGGTGATTCAAAAGATATAGTTAGAAGGCCTGGAGCCAACCCACTTTAGAAGCCAAGGATTTAAGGGTCACCTTGAGCAATCTGTAGAAAGGGAGGTCAGGCAGGACACAGTACCTTGAAGAGAAAGGAAGCTCCAGCGGGGGCAGTTGTTCCTTGCAGTGGTTGAAGTTCATGTTTCCGACCAGGGGAAGAGAAGATCTCGTCGGGAAGGAAACTTGGAGTCGTTGCACTGCACAGGGATGAAACCAGCCGCGGAGTTCCCGATTAAAAGTTGAGGTCCTTTTATTCGCAGTCAAAAGTGGTGAGCTTGGCTATCCGGCCGCCGGGGTGCTTGGCACGGGCGATTCGACCAAGAGACGTCTTTGGAAGCGAAAAGAGGCGAACTGGTTGGTCCCACCAGCTCAGAGGAAGAATACTCGTCCAGCAGAAGTTCTTCTCTTGTCGTTGGGAAAGTGGTGAGTTCGTTGCAGCAGGGCTCCACCGGTGGTGTCGTCGTTGCAGATGGCTCAGCTTCTTCCCTCTTCGGATTCTTAGGTCCTGTGGCGACTTTTGAAGTTCCAGTCCCAAAGGCCCTTCTTTTATGCAGAAAAACCACCTTTCATCAGCCTAGCTGTCAATCATACATGCTAAGTGGTGAGCCGAACTGCTCACCACTGGGCCGATCAGAGTAGAGTGCCACTTGGGTTGCCGAGGCAACGCAGTCCAGGGTGCCTATTCCCCCCCCCCTCCACCCATCCTGTAGAACCCAGACAGAGTGGCACCATTTGGAGGGCTTCTGTGGAGAAGCCTGCCAAAAAGTGGAACAAAGGGCTCGACCTTGGTCAGAGTTACAGAGATGAACACAACCGCCATTTTAGGTTTGAGTTCTGGCAAAAAGACCCAACCGGTGATTTAATATTAAATAAATAAACCAGCGGTATCTTTAACATTGCATCAAAAAGTGGTGCGTTTAAAATCAATGGGAAAATCCCATAGAGAATATTCCGGTGCAATATTTTGCGTGGTAACGCGACGAGGGGGGGACGGGACAGTGCCCCCTCGAAAACAAACCCAGGGGCAATCGAATTACCCCTTACCAGTACTTCCACAATATGATGGTTTGTACTGGTTCTGTTCACAATTTTGGACTAGTAAAGTCAATGGAGACTTTACATGCCCTGGGAGACAGTAGTAGTCAGTCCCAGGGTATGGAGTCTATGTTTGGGGGTCACTATGACACCTCTGTGTTACTGCACTGAGGGTGCTTTGTAACACACATACTAAAAACAGATGATACCCTATGGTGTAAAAAGAAACCCCATAGCCCATAAGCACATAACAAGTCGAAGACATGCCTCAAATCATGTCTAAGAGTGGGAGTAAAACAGTCTCACTCTTAGCAGGAGAAAAAAACAAACCCCAAAAATCCAGAAAAGCTGCTGGGGGACTCACTAGGTTTGGGAAATTAGCCTTCTAAGAGAATTCTCCCTAACAAACAGCGTCATAGTAATCCAGCCATTTAAGTGTATCTGCAGCTGCCGGCTAAAGAAGCCATCAATTGGTATCTTGAATCGATGACATTCGCAGAAAGGGAAGATGTAGCTGTGTGGAAAGCATAACAGAAATGTATCAATTTACCCATTAATTCTGCACCGTGTGAAAACTAATGATGAACACAAACGTGAAACAATGGAAACACAGAGATAACATTTTGGAAAGTAGTCTACGATTTGCTTGAGAGGTTAGTGCTATGGAGTATGTTTAGCTCGCAATGGGATGCGGAAGCTGACGCAAAAATATGAAGAACATTTGTGCCTTGATTTAGAATATCGGTTTTATCTTGCATGTTGTGTGGCCCTTCGTACTAGGCAGACATCCTCAGGTCACTGACTGTGCACTGGGTGCCACCTGACTGCCACAGAGATCACGGGGAGCTTTGCCAGTCCAGCCTTCGTGATCCTAATGCACCACTCCTGCAGTTCTGTGCCAAGCCTTTCTTTGTCCCGGCCGAAAGTACTGCGTGTTTCCTCCTCTTATTACGTCACAGGCGCTGCCCGTCTGTGTGGCACCTTCTCCTTCAGTGATTTTCAGATCTTAATCCTCATAATCATATCGTGAAGGACGCCAAATCCTCAGAAGTTTCATCATGTGCATAAACACGGGAATTGCCAGTAATAAAGCTACGTATTGTGCAGATATTATATGCTTTCAGGACGAGCTCCACCTGCACACGTCCTCATTGCTCGGCGGCCATTTTCGATTCCCATGTGTTATTTTTTGACATATATACTTGTTTAACCTAATCAAGATTCTAGGCCTAGGGGAGATTTTTATAATAAAGTGCATATTTTTCAGTCTATCAGTGTAGTGAATTCTTAGGGGAAACTGTCAGGGTTAACTGTACTTCGTTATCAGCCCTCCTTCCCTCCCTCGACTTAAGTTTGACTGCTCGGACACAGCTATCCTTTTAGAGAGTATGCTTTGCAATCTTTTGAACCTGTGTTTACAAAGAGACCCTCTTGCAAGTCCCAAAATGGAATGCGACTCAGGACTCATTCCACGTAGGAACTCATAAGAAAAGATCTGGACTTGAGTTTAAAACAAATCACTCACTGCTGAAGGAAAATAACTAGATCAGAAGCCACCTTCAGAGGGCAGAAACAAGTGTGGGAAGAGCCAGGTTCTTGTTAACATAGCAAGTGGAATCTTGGCCAAGCAGGTAGCCATGACCCTCCTACCTGACAATAACAAGGCGGTCCTGGGCTGTGACCATCTAAAGGTTTACGAAAACCCACACCGCCAGGGACGTGGAGGTGTGAATAGGGTGCAAAGTCCATTGACTTTCCTGGAAGCCTTGGAGAGAACTGACTCACAAATCGGGGCCAATGTTGCCCCAATCAGTTAATCTACCCATGCATAAAAGGAGGGAGAAACCTTGTCACTTTGAAGGTGTTATGGTAGGATGGCATACCAGAAGTGGGGTGGTGCTGCAGCTATAGAAGGAGAAAGGGGGTGGAGGGTTGTAGGAAATTCAAATCTGTAGAGCTGTATGTTCCAAACCAACAGGGACAGGCAGTTGCAAAGGTCCAGAGAGGAGCAGTTCAGCAGAACCTGGATTTGCCAAGGCAAAAGAGCCAGATGGGAAGAGGAAGACGAGGAGGTGAGGCAGAAAAGCATGACCTAGATTGGTGAAGACTAGAGGGTCACGCCGAGACCAAGAGTGAGACGGGGTGTTGGCTATGCCAGCGGAGCCAGAGAATAGGTGAAGCAAGGTTGATTGTTCAGGCCATTGTAGGAGACTACTGCAACAAAAAATGGGGAGGAACATGGAATTGTGCAATGCTTTTTCACCAAGGTTGTAGTTGTTGCAAAACTAAATATAATGATGTTTCAAATTATTTTTTAAATAATGTCTGTTTTAATTAGCATATATTCAAAAACATCAACTATAATAACATTACATTCATAACATGACCAATCAACAGCAAAAATACATGTAAAGAACATGTCAGAACCAGAAAAAGGGAAGGGTACCGGCACCCTCTCCCGAACCACAGAGGCTGAATGGAATCGACCCTCCCATTGTGGTTGGCAGAGGTTGCTGGATTTAGTAGCACAGGTAACCACGAGGCAGCCAATGGGGGGGAAGAGGGATTAGGGAGAGGTTGTGGATGGGGAGGGAGAATGAGGGAAATGGGAAAGAGTGTTAGAGTAGCGAGATTGGATAGGTAGGGGGAGTTTAGGAAAAAACAAACCCTAATACCTTGCCCATGCATTCCTACTACCTGACCTGCTCATATCAAGGAATACCTGCCCAACTCTGACACACTCCAAACCTCCTACACATGTAACATGAATCATGTACACACCTCACTTTCAACACTGCACCTAGGAAGCATACTCTGTGTTCCTGAAGATTAACTTGATATTCATTCCCAAAGTGGCTCCTTAGAACTTTCAGTTATGTGAAACATAAGTCAATGGATTTAAAGCAGACTAAACACAAACATGATTGCATGATGAAACAAACGTTTGTGGTTTCCCCACATGAATTCACAAAACTCATGGCCTGTTGGCAAAGCATGAAATTGAACACAAAACAAAACTTAGCTTACGCTGAGTTTCTTCCATTGTTCCTACTGTTCTCTTGTTGCAAACACTCATAACATACCTCAGATAGATTAGTGTTGCCCAGAGTAGTTTTACACAGTTTAATTATCTGAGCACCCCACGCATGCATTGTATTACTGACCCACACGTGTGTTTTAAACATTATTCAGCAATGCGACATTCGTAGCTCCCAACATTCACCACATTACCCTGGGTAAATTCTTGTTACCAAGGTAGGAATTTTAAGGATTTCAACTACTGAGCGCCATCACATGTGCATTGTGTTAATGGACACACGTGCATCTGTGACATTAACATTATTCAACAATGCAGCGTTGTTTGTACTTATCTCGGGTCCGGTAGCCCCGTGAGGCGCCCCGGACGAAGCGGGATGTCACGTTTAGATAGCGATTCTCTGAATGTCACAGCCGCATGGCCTGCGTTCATTGCTGCTGGTCGTACCTCAGGGAAGTCCTTCAGCTCTGTCGTCGCTGCATCCACCTGTGCCGTGATCTTCAATAATCTGCTCCTGGCACAGGCGGACGATGGCCAAAAGTGTGCAGTCACATGGCTGCACACGCATGATTCCATGCCCAGAGCATCTTGGGAAATGTGTTCTGCAGCCCCAGATCACCACAATTCCACAGTTTGTTGACTGAAATCGGCTGGCTGCGGCCAAAAATGCCACCCGAGCTTGCTCCAAGCATGCCCCCACCATTTGTCTGACACATAAAAAGAAATATATCTTGTATGAAAATCAAAACTTGCCCCGTTGCAGAACAACTAATCCTACCCCCAAAAGAAAGACAAAAACAACCCCAAGAATAAAGTCAAAAGAAACCACAACCCTTTAAACCAAACCAAATACCTCAATGAACACATTGAGTTGTACTAGTGTATCAACTTGTTCACCCCTTCAAAATTAAAAGTGTGCAATATGAGTGACTCTAGTGCTTTCGTATAGGAACGTAAGCAAGCAATGCTTGTACTTTGTCATCAATTAACACACACACACAAACAACATAGAGCAATGTCCTAATTCGTTCAAAGCATGTCTTTGAGCACAAATGCCTTTATCGGAGACCTGCTGAGGACGTGGGCCCAGAGACTGATAGGGGGCCAGACAACTAATAAAGGTAAATGAGATGAAGTAAGAATGAGTGTAGTATTCCCAAGTCGTAGGAGCAAGCAGGGCACTATATCCACAAGAGAGTAGTGGGAGGGGACGCTATATCACCAAGACCAGAAAAGTAGAGAAAGATGGCCAGGACCTGTAGCCAGATTCTGATGGGAGGACTTCAGCCCATATAAAGACTTACTTACATTGAGAGAACCAAGGTGGGAGGATCAAGTCCTACCAGCAAGCACCCTGATAGGGCAAAGGACACCTATGTGTGAAAGCCCAGAGAGAATCCATAGGTAAAGCGGGCAGCTCTTTCAAAACCATCTTGACGTGCAAGGCCAAGACTTTCGAATAGGGAACACTGTCCTTTCAATGAGGTTTCATTGGATCTTGTTTTATGCCATCCTGGCACATTCTGTTTCACAAACTTCCTTTTTGTGTTGTTCACTATACCCCCCATGTCCAGCATGAGGTCACCATGCCCTATCCATTCCTAGAAGCCAGGAATTTCATGTGGTCGATCTTTGACACTTGAGAAGCATTATTTCTGTCATTCGTGTGTTTTCCCTCTGGAATTGCATCCTGGCATACAGAGGAGGTAATCTTATGTTTTTCTTTTTGAAAGTGACATTACTCCAAGTGGTCAGTTTAATTGGCCAGAGGAACGATATTATGGTGTGACATTTACCCTGTGGAGGGCAGATAAGTGGCGGGCTTGAGATTTGAGTAAGGCTTTTTGGCTGTTGGTCCTGACAACCATCTGTTCTGTAGGAGATGAGTTAAGAATGAGGAAGGAGGAACAGTTTGGTAACCTTGTCCAAAAGCTACGACCCTGGAGTTATTTATTTGTAAACCCCAGAGTGCCCGCTCTCATTTGTGGGAGGGGAGCACCTAAAAATACAGCTTCAGACCATTTTAACATCTGAGATTTGTATGGCTTTTAGGCAATGACCATGAACCTTCACATGTTGGAAGGTCTCCCTACTAGACTGAGCACAAAGCCCCTGAAGAGCTCTGTTCACTGATTATCAGGTAGTGACCGACATTAACCTGACTGACATGGGATTGCTCTAAAGACATGGGGGAATTAGGCTACATTAATTTTGTCTGTAGCCACTTCGTGTGGAGGGTTACAGAGATCTAGCCATTCTGACGGTACTTCCTTGAACCTCGATAGGTCTACAGTATAGCTAGCATGTAGAAAGCTGAAGAGGTGGGTGTCTCGAATGATGCATTATTTGATTACCTTTCCGATGTTTCATTATGCTTTTTATTGTTTGTATCGAGTGCCACATACTAATCATCAATTATACCGGTGACCATCTTCGAATCGTGGTACAAATATACACCCCAACTGTCATGGAGCAGAGTGGTCCCGCAAAAATGCTCAACACAGTACAGTTAAACAAGCCTATTTGGGCTCGCTTGAGGCAGAACTAAGGAAACTCATAAAAGGAAAAAACAACTAGAATGTCTTTCACTTGTTACCACCTTCCCATGGATATTTCTTGATGCAGATCCCGTAGCTCAGTCCTTTGGAGATGTGACTTGCTTATATCTTTACTTTCTCTTTTGTGTCTGTGATTGACTTTATTCCAGTGGGGAGATGATCTCTCAGTGCCTCTAGTCCACAGCGGGGTCTCCCCCAATGGTGCCATGCCGACATGCTTGTGTCGGAGCAGTTTTCTGTAGGGGGGAGAGTAAATGAAAATGAAGACTGCCTGAATCTAAAGGAAGTAGGCGCCAGAATAATAATTTTACTTTTCTTTAATTACTACAAAAATGTGTACTTGTAAAATGCAGGTTATTATTTTTTGCTGCAGAGTAGCACTTGACATACAGCACAGATTTTGCCACATACTGACTCTTCCTTTGAAAGGATTGACTTAAAACTCGCAGAAAGAAATGCAAAATGCCCCTTCTAATGGATTCCTACCTCCTATGGATTCCTCATCTATATCCTATCGCCAGTGCAGCCGACACGCACCTCTGAAACAATGCACCTGCAAACCTAGACCGTCAGCACCCTAGTACACGCAAGAAATCAACCTCAGCAAAAGAGTAATCAGGAAACAAGAGAAAACCTGGTGCCGCTCCAGGACTGCATCCGAACTGGCGCTCTTCAAGGAACTTTGAGCAACCCGGTAACAACTAATCAACAGAGCCAAGGCCTCCTACTATCGGACTACCATAGCAGAAGCTGACAACAAAAGCAGAGCCCTCTTCAAAGTGGTCAACACTGCGTCAACCCGCTACCCAACCCTGCCATACCACACTCCATCCATCGAAAAATCCACCACCATCAACACCTTCTTCATCGACAAAATCAGCAAGATTTGCCAGCACACAGACGCCAGCTCTGCATCCACAGACCCACCTTATGTCCCTCTTCGTGAAATCTCCACACCCTGGAATACATTCAATACACTGTGGACAGAGGACCTGCTAGAAACCCTGGCCGCTCTCAAAGCCACATCGTATACAGACGATATCCTCCCAGCATCCATTCTCAAGACCCTCCCCACATAAGCTCTCCTTCCCTTTCTGCAGATTATCAACAGCTCCCTAACTCAAGACACCTTCCCATCGACCCTAAAAACGAGACAAATCCTCCCTCTACTAAAGAAAACCTGACAACCTAGGTAACTATCGCCCCTTCACCCATCTTCCCGTCCTAAGTAAGATCATCGAGAAAGTGGTAGCTACACAACTGCAGCAAAAAATCAACACCAACAATCTCCTCCAAACCTACCAGTCCGGATTCACACCCAGATGCAGCACGGAGATAGCGACCCTACAGGTGGTCGACAACGCCCTCAACATCCTTGACAACAGCCACCCCTGCCTCCTGGTTCTACTCAACCTCTCAGCCGCTTTCGACACAGTAGACCACCAGGCGCTTACGGACACCCTACTTCTATGCATGGGGATCAGCAACCTTGTCCTACGCTGGTTCAAGTCCTACCTCGTCAACCGCAAGCAGTTTGTTCAGATGACTCCTCTAGATCGCAAATCCTACCCATCACCTGTGGAGCCTGCAGGGTTCCATCCTCTCGCCAGTGGTCTTTTATCTATACATGGGGCTGCTGGGAGCCCACATAGTCACACACAGCATCCACATCCACCAATATGCCGATGCAACACAGCTATACCTCAAGATAGACTCCATCAAGGACATCCATAAACTCGAGACCTGCCTCTCACTGATCTAGTCCTGGATGTCCAGTGCATACTTGAAGCTCAACCCCTCCAAGACCGAATGCCTACTTCTCACCAACAGCACCGTACACCCAGACATACAGGCCTGGCTGTCAACTATGAAGTCCCTCGGGCTCAACATCGGCAAACACCTCTCCTTTAAGACAAACATAGCTAAGAAAACTCAGACATCTTGGTATCAGCTCTCCCTCCTGTGAAAAGCCAAGCCGTTCCTCCCTCCAGAAAGCTTTAGATCCACTGTTCAAGCACTGGTCCTATCCCACCTGGATGGGGGCAATGCATTCCTCGAAGGCCTGCCATCGTTCTCCCTTGTGTCAATGAGAAGTGTACTACACGTGGCCGCACACCTCATCAAGTGTCTACACAGATACGACCACATCACTCCGGCCCTCATCAACGTTCATTTGCTCCCAATGTACGAATCGCCTTAGTCTTGCTGCATCATCTATAAGGCAGTCGCCCTCAAGTCACCCAGCTACCTCGCAGAGAAACTCTGCTTCTCCGAAGGACAGCACAACTTTTTTTAACTTGCTGCTTTTTTAACTTTCATGCTCACAGCACTTTATCCTTGACGACTTGTTATTAATTTAATTTTAAATCGAGTTGGTAGCTTTTTAAAATGTCATTATATTGCATTAGTTTGTGTTTCTGTGCCTTCTAGAATGAATACATTTATCTAGCTTTAGTCCTGGCTCCTAACATTACCTGCTGTACACAATCTTTGTTGCGGCACAGAACTACAAATCCCATTATTTCTGTAGTTCTGGCATGCATTTTGTTCGCCTCTGGCGTGTTCGCAACATGCCGGTTAGTACCGGCTTGTGTCCGTTGTTTCAGCAAGTCAGCACCTCACTCTCCTTTTCAGGTATTTCAATGCTTTGCTCTTATTATGTCCATTATATCTGAAACACTGGCAGCACTGCATAATGCCCCACAACCTACATATGTTTATAATGGAGATGCTTTCCGTGCAAAATGTAATCATATTTTGAACTCTTTTCTTGTACCTATTAATCCTAGTGCACAATTTTCTTCTACTTCAGCCATTACTGCACCTTTACCCGTCGTTTTGCCCAGTTTGCAAACAAACGCTATGCCTTCCTGCGCTTTGCTTTTACCCACTACACCCAGTCATGAAGTAGCCTTAATTTCCAATATACAAGTCAACACTGTTAGGCTTAATGACTCACTGGATAGCATTCAGTCTCCCCTGGCCGCTCCTGTGGTCGATTCAACCCTTAATTTATCACCGACCAGCACGCAAGGCGAGTCTGACCCCCCAACTTCCAAAATGTGCTTCTCACTTTTAAACACTCACTCCTCGCCAAAGAATGGTGTCAAGGTTTCCGATGCTATTATTGACACAGGCTGTGATTTTATGGCTATTACTGAGTCCTGGCCTTCCACGGATACTCCCAGTTCAGCTACCCTAGCCATACCTTCTTGGTTCTCAATGTTTAGAGCAGATCGCATTATCTGGTGAAGGAGTTGCCGTTCTTACCTCCAATTGTTTAAACATACATTTTAATACTCATGATATCCTGAATGGCTGTGAAAGCTTGCAGGCCAAGATTAAGTTAAATGAGAATTATTCTCTGACGGTAATATTGATCTATCGTCCTCCCTCTGATACACCTTTCTTCGAAGAACAATTCATCAATTTACTTAACAAGACAACCAAGTCTAATACTCCAGTAATTGTTCTCGGAGACTTTAGCCTATGGGCCAATAATCTGAACGACAGACATGCCATTTGTTTCACATCTTGCTACACTTAAATCCATTGGTTTTACCCAGCAAGTAATTGTTCCTACACATAAAACTGGTCACACCCCGACACATACCTGGACGGCCTACCCCTCTCTGTTCTTTCTGACGAAACTAGCACCTGCCTAGACACACCTATTACGGCTGAAGAAATATCGAACGTCATTGATTCCCTTGCCTCAGGGAAAGCCCCTGGGTCTGACGGCTTCTCGATTGAATTTTATAAACAATACAAATCCCGACTGGTCCCCCAACTCCTGGCACTATGGGAAGAATCCTGCGAGGTGGTTACACCCCCCCACCTCCCTCAGCAAAGCCATTATATTTGTCCTACTTAAACCGGGCAAACCCTCACTCAATGCGGGTCATATCGGCCCCTTCCCTCATCAATTGAGATGTTAAGCTGTATGCTAAGGTTCTGGCCCTACGATCGACCCCTTACATGCCCCACATTATTCACCGGGACTAGTCGGGATTTATCCCAGGTAGGTCCACATCCCTCAATCTGCGCCGCCTCTTTAATATTATCAGTCAAATTGACCCTAACACTCAGGCAGTGGCGGCGGCCCTCGACATGCAGAAGGCTTTTGACTCCATCTCATGGAACTACCTGTGGCCGGTGCTTTAGAAATGCAACTTTGGGCCCCGCTTTTTCTTGAGTCAAACTGTTATATTTGGATCCCGTGGCCAGGGTCTGTACTGAGGACAGATGCTCGCCTCCCTTCTGTATAGCCAGAGGCACGAGACCGGGTTGCCCCTTCTCTCCTCTGATTTTCGCGATAGCCATTGAACCTTTAGCAGACAGGATGCGGCAAGCACATTCACACAGAGGCCTGAGATTGCTGGGCACACCGGACATTGTCTCCTTATACGCTGATGATTCCTTACTTTTCATTCACTCACCAGAACACAACCTTGCCCCGATCCTAGAAGACGTCATCCACTTTGGGTTGCTGTCAGGCCTCAAGGTTAACTGTTCAAAATCGACTCTTCCCACTTATTGATGCCACTCCCCCCGACCTCATGGGGTTTACCTGGTCACAATCGGAACTCACCTACCTTGGGGCCGTGGTTGCTCGCCAACCCGAGATAGTATATGAGACCAACTACCAGAATTATTTGACTACGCTTACTAAGAAATGTCTGGGCTGGGCAAAACTCCCACTTTCCCTCGCTGGCAAGATCGGTATCTTGAAAATGGTTGTGCTTCCCCAACTTCTTTATCGTTTCCTTAACCTCCCCCTGTGGCCCGCTAGGGAGTTTTCCAGTCTCTAAACCGCACACTCAACACATTCCTAGGGCACTCCGGTGCAGTTCGTCTCAAATATACAACATTGGCTGCTCCCATGGATGGCGTGGCTTCGAAGCTCCTGACTTGAATAATACTGGCTGGTAGCCCAAGCGCTATTTGCATCATTCGGGTTCACCACCACGAACCCCCACTGCATATAAGACTCGAGTGTCGTGTGGTGGGAGGACGGGATATTCGCTCATTAGTTCTTTCCCCTGGACCCAGTAGGCACCACGCTCTTTGCACTAACTAAAATGTGGATGCTGTCTGTTGGTTCTCGCCCCTTTCACAGTTGTCTACCCCTCTGGAACTTCCTCTCAGGAGCCCCCTGCATCCCCATGACCGAGGTGCGCCACTGGGCAGTGGCGGGATTCGAAACCATTCGGGATGTTTTCGATCAAAGTAGCTTTCTGGAATGGTCGGACTTACCAGAGGCCTTACGACGTAAATCATCTATTTGGCTCCAATTCTCGGGCCTCTGCCAATTCCTCAAGAGAAGTTATCTGAGTTTCCCCATTATGCCGCCCCCGACGACCCTATTCTAGCTGAAATCATGGACTCTACAACCACCAGACGGAAGGTTTCCAGATTGTACACCTTACTACAGTCCAAAACTTCTCCGCCATTTGATAAGCTTAAACACTCTTGGGCTGGGGACCTGGAGGTCGATATAACGGATCAACACTGGAAGCGTATGTGTTCTCGCACCCACAACGTATCAGTTAACTCCCGTTTCAAACTCATTCAATTTAAAATGTTACACAGATTCCACCATACCCCAATTAGATTACATCGTATGTTACCGGATCACGTTTCCAGGTGCCCCAGGTGCGGATCCGAAGATGCAACCTACATTCATATGAACTGGTCCTGCCTTTGCCTTACCCAATTTTGTTCCACGCTTTCAGCTATCCTAGACCACGAAATCACCCCATCCCCACTGCAATGTCTCTTTCATGATTTTCCCATTCTTGGCCGAGATTCCCAAAAGTTGGCGGGTCTATGCATGCTACTCACAGCACGCTGTATTCTGCTGTGTTGGCTTTGCCCCTGAGTGCCACACATTCACAGTGGCTGGCCACCGTGACCTGGGCCTCCGACACAGAGGAGGCATGGGCGATTCAGCAACCACCAACGTCCAAACTCAGAAATATCTGGTCCCCATTTCGCTTCTACATCTCCCCTATTTCAACTGATGATGATGATGGCGACTCAACTGCTCCTTCTTCCCCTGTCAATGTTTCCACCTAAAAGATGGCCCTGTGTGTTGTGTCATATGTAGGTGTTGTAAGGTTACTGTGCCAGTACCCCCTCGATTTGATTGTCCATACTGCACACCAGTTATTTATGTCATTACTTTAATTGTTGATTATTACTTACTGCTCACTCTTCTATTGTTATGTCAAGCACAATAAATAAAGTTTAAAAAAATAAAAGAAATTTAAAAAAAAAAAACTGGTCACACCCTTGATTGGATTTTGACCCATCATGTGTCCAGCTCTGATATGGATATCGCTCATTGTCGTTGGTCAGATCATTACCAAGTGACTTTTAATTTTGTATCCCCCACTTGTTTAACTGCTCAGTAAGTGATTCCTCCACAATATGTCTCCGCCAGAAACTTTAAGAAACGTACTCCCCAATTGCTCTCTTCTCAGTTATTACGTGAATTGAAACCTTTGCACTTATTCACAAAATCTGATGACCTGGCTAATCATCTTACTGACACACTCGACAACCTTACACCCAAGAAATCTTGACTCGTTAAAATCAAAACCAATCCAAATTCTTAGTTTGATGATTCTATCACTATCTTACATCGTGATGAACGCAAGGCAGAGAAAGAATCGAATGGAGGAAAAATCCTACCTCCCTGCGTCTACTGCTACAAATGTCTAGCAGCGAGCATTAAACAAGCTATTATTACTGCAAAGTTCGATACCTATAACACCAGGATCTCTTCTGCAAAATTTAATTTGTGCAAATTATTCACAATCCTAAAGGAAGGCAAATCTCAATTGGGTACTATCATACAGAAGGATGCCGATTGGTGTCCGTTGTTACACAAACGCAATTTAAAAACCTTTAAATTCCCAGTTAAATAAAATTTCGCATATAACACAAGGTCAGGCTAATCTGCTAAATATATCTGCACAGCCTGTCAACATTAGCCCAGAACAGACGCCTTTTTTCTTCAAGCCCTCTTCGGTGAATCAAATATGTAAGTTTGTGGGCAATATGAAACCTACGTCTTGTTCAGGTGATTGGTGTCCATCTAACCTTTTTAAGGACTGCATTGAAACATTGGCACCATGGGTCATTCGTTTTGTTAACATGTCATTCAAGGAAGCTAATGTGCCCACAGCCCTTAAGGATTCATGGGTAACTCCGTTATTGAAAAAGAGTACCTTGGATCATCATAACCCTAAAAATGAGTGACTAATTGCAAATGTGCCATCTTAGATCGGGTGGCCTATCTGCAACTGCAAGATTATCTGGAAAGCAACCACCTTCTTAACCCAAAGCTGTCTGGCTTCAGGGCCAAATACAGCACTGTAACTGCACTATTGGATCTCAAGTGAAACGTTGCTGGTATTGTGGATAAGGGTAAACCAGCACTCCTTATGCTACTTGACCTATCCGCAGCATTTGATTTGATTGATCACTCTCGGTTGGTCACTAGATTAGTCGATCAGGCACATTGTACTTAGCCGACATCGCAGCGGATTGCATCCTTTCTTGTTCCCAGATACACATGAGTGTCCATGGATAGCGCTAGTTCCACCCCCCGCACTTGTCACCTGCAGGGTGCCGCAGGGGTCTTGCATCTCGCCTACATTATTTAACGTATATACCAGGCCTCCTCTTAAATTCCTTGAAGATCTGGGTGTAGTTTACCAACTATGCTGATGACACCCAGATCATAATTGCACTATCAGGAAGTCATGTCAGGTATACTAAAGCCATCAATGCCATCTATCAAACCATTCAAGCCTGTATGGCTACCAACTCACTTGCCCAGAACGCCCAAAAAAATTGAACGTCTGATAATTGCTTCCCAAATAAAATAAAAAATTGGGCTCTGACTAAGATAGCTTTATTATAGCCGACAACAAAATTAAAGTTGCCAGATCAGTTAAGACCTTGGGCATCACACTAGATGCCGAACTTTCCATGAAGCCGCAGGTCGCTGAGGTTAAAGCTGCATGTAGTTATGTAGTTATGTGGCCGGCAGCCAGCTCGAAGGCCACTCTAAGGCCTGTTGGGTGCCTGCCAACCCCCTCACTCCACTCTTCCTCATCGTGGGGCGAGGGCAGGAGCCCCCCCAGCACCCCCAGCCCAGCAGAGGAACCACGCGACAAGCGGGGAACAGGACAGGGCCTGCCTGACCCTGTCCCCACACGGCGCCTGACTCGCCCATGCCGGGCGCAGCGCGGCCTGAAACCGAGGCTGAGCCTCATCTACATCAGCTGTAACCGCCGGCAGGCGGATCACGCCGGCGGCCAGCTCGAAGGCCACTCTAAGGCCTGTTGGGTGCCTGCCAACCCCCTCACTCCACTCTTCCTCATCGTGGGGCGAGGGCAGGAGCCCCCCCAGCACCCCCAGCCCAGCAGAGGAACCACGCGACAAGCGGGGAACAGGACAGGGCCTGCCTGACCCTGTCCCCACACGGCGCCTGACTCGCCCATGCCGGGCGCAGCGCGGCCTGAAACCGAGGCTGAGCCTCATCTACATCAGCTGTAACCGCCGGCAGGCGGATCACGCCGGCGGCCAGCTCGAAGGCCACTCTAAGGCCTGTTGGGTGCCTGCCAACCCCCTCACTCCACTCTTCCTCATCGTGGGGCGAGGGCAGGAGCCCCCCCAGCACCCCCAGCCCAGCAGAGGAACCACGCGACAAGCGGGGAACAGGACAGGGCCTGCCTGACCCTGTCCCCACACGGCGCCTGACTCGCCCATGCCGGGCGCAGCGCGGCCTGAAACCGAGGCTGAGCCTCATCTACATCAGCTGTAACCGCCGGCAGGCGGATCACGCCGGCGGCCAGCTCGAAGGCCACTCTAAGGCCTGTTGGGTGCCTGCCAACCCCCTCACTCCACTCTTCCTCATCGTGGGGCGAGGGCAGGAGCCCCCCCAGCACCCCCAGCCCAGCAGAGGAACCACGCGACAAGCGGGGAACAGGACAGGGCCTGCCTGACCCTGTCCCCACACGGCGCCTGACTCGCCCATGCCGGGCGCAGCGCGGCCTGAAACCGAGGCTGAGCCTCATCTACATCAGCTGTAACCGCCGGCAGGCGGATCACGCCGGCGGCCAGCTCGAAGGCCACTCTAAGGCCTGTTGGGTGCCTGCCAACCCCCTCACTCCACTCTTCCTCATCGTGGGGCGAGGGCAGGAGCCCCCCCAGCACCCCCAGCCCAGCAGAGGAACCACGCGACAAGCGGGGAACAGGACAGGGCCTGCCTGACACTGTCCCCACACGGCGCCTGACTCGCCCATGCCGGGCGCAGCGCGGCCTGAAACCGAGGCTGAGCCTCATCTACATCAGCTGTAACCGCCGGCAGGCGGATCACGCCGGCGGCCAGCTCGAAGGCCACTCTAAGGCCTGTTGGGTGCCTGTTCGGAGCCGTAGGAGCCAGGGGCCAGGATCTCTGCCCTTTCAACTCCAGGATCTCTCACTATCAGAAGTTGGAGACGCCCTCAGCCGCATTATACTGATTCTAAACATGTATGGTACATTGGCCATGTACAGCACCATGATACCTATCAGCTTAACTGAACTGTTTTGGTGAGTAATGCTTAACTACATAAGACGGCTAAGCTCTTATAAGAAATAACTGAAGCGATACACCTACATTTGTAATTGTTGATTTTCTAACAACAAAAGCGGTAACAATCACCAGCTGCGGAAATTCTGAGATTCTCTAACGTTAAACAAATGGTACGCATTTCTTAATGTGTGATTGGAGCTCTCTCACTTACTGAACAGCTATCACTCTATAGTACTCAAGAAGCAAGTACAGTAGACACGAATACATGTTTACTCATACACAGCAATGCCCTCAACACCACAGATCCTTCTTGGTATCATGCGCCCCCCCGACCATGTGGTAGTCTTTTTCTACTAACTGGTCCAACTTGCAGAGTTATCTATATGTCTGTAGCCATTTCTAGCCCAAATGTGATTACCGAATTTAGGTGAACCCCTTGCCTACTTGCATCTACTTGCACATGCCATTTTTAGCCTAAATGTGATTACTGTTCCTAGGTGAACCCCTTGCCTACTTGCATCTTCTTGCACATGCCATTTTTAGCCTAAATGTGATTACTGCTCTTAGGTGAACCCCTTGCCTACTCGCATCTACTTGCACATGCCATTTTTAGCCTAAATGTGATTACTGTTCTTAGGTGAACCCCTTGCCTACTTGCATCTACTTGCACATGTCATTTTAGCCTAAATGTGATTACTGCTCTTAGGTGAACCCCTTGCCTACTTGCATCTACTTGCACATGCCATTTTTAGCCTAAATGTGATTACTGTTCTTAGGTGAACCCCTTGCCTACTTGCATCTACTTGCACATGTCATTTTATCCTAAATGTGATTACTGTTCTTAGGTGAACCCCTTGCCTACTTGCATCTACTTGCACATGCCATTTTTAGCCTAAATGTGATTACTGCTCTTAGGTGAACCCCTTGCCTACTCGCATCTACTTGCACATGCCATTTTTAACCTAAATGTGATTACTGTTCTTAGGTGAACCCCTTGCCTACTTGCATCTACTTGCACATGTCATTTTAGCCTAAATGTGATTACTGTTCTTAGGTGAACTACTTGCTTACTTGCATCTATTTGCACATGCCATTCTTAGCCTGAGTTGCGAACTCAGGTAAACCCCCTGTCTATTTACACATGCCAAACCGTACAATGTACCTCAGCAAGAGCCAAACAGCCACCCTACTGTATCTCCTCATACATATATTACACCTTACCATCTTCATTGCCACCATAACCATGTACCCTGCAGAAAATGCACCCTGTCCAACCCTAGAAAGAAACACTAGACTACGAGCCAGACTACCCCGTCTCTACGAGCCCATCTACCACAACAAGAGACCCACCCTGCAACACACCAAAATCCACCCGAGACACATCACACCCTGCTACAACTCCACCCAACCCAAACTCATCCCTATAACAATCCAGGATACACCCAACACTACCACTATATCCGGAGCTTTGATCAACGCCAGATCGATAATGGCCCACGCCACAGAAATAGCAGACACCTTATCCTCAAACAACCTCGACCTCCTAGCTATCACTGAATCATGGCTGCACGAAGCAGCAGGCCCAGCACTCTCAATAGCCATTCCAGAAAATTACCAAATAATCAGAATGGACAGGCCCAACAACAGAGGAGGCGGCCTAGCCATCATAGCTAAAACAAACCTCGAGCTAAGACCACTGCCTCAAGCACCTCTCAAATCCTGCGAACTCCTAGTAGCCAAACTACCCATCTCCAACTGTCGCACCTTAACCATCCTTCTAATATATAGGCCACCCGGCCCCATTGGCTCATTCGAAGCAGACCTATCCAGCCTCCTAGCCAACAACATAAAAGACACCACCCAAATATTATTGCTAGGCGACTTGAATCTAGGACTAAACGACCCTGACGACAAATCAGCACAAGCTATAGCCAACATGCTAGATGAACACGGCCTAATCCAAAGAGTGCTCACCCCCACCCATAATAAAGGTAGGACCTTGGACTGGATCGCCACTCTAAACTGCGACACCGTTATTACCAAAACCACTCCCCAGCACTGGACAGACCATCACCTCATTGACTTCACCTTATCTCTCAATAAAGAAGTCAACAAAGGAAAAATCATGGCACCACCACTACCCACTAGAGCAAAAAAAAACATAACCCCTGACAACCTCCTACCACTACTACTGCCAACCCTCAATGCTCTCCCCGATAATCTAAAACCAGAACGCCTAGTAGAAAACTATAACAATATCATAAAAAAAGGACTAGACATCATTGCCCCTCTAAAACTGCAAAAAGGCAAACAGCAAGCCCACCTGAACACCTGGTTCACCCCACACCTGAAAGAACTTAGACTGCACAAAAGAAAACTTGAAAGCCAATGGCGCAACTCCCCTACAGAAGAGAATAAATCACAACTCAAACTTTGTGCAAACAACTACAAAAAAGAAATTCTACTCACCAAAAAGAAACTATTCAATGAGAGAATCGCAAAATCGAGCTCCAACACCAGAGAACTATTTGCTATACTAAGGGAACTAGAATCCCCTATACCCCCACCAGACAATATAATTAAAGATAAAGTATGGTGCACCAGCGTCCAAAACGCCCTAACTAATAAAATCAAAACTCTCCAAACCAAAATCGCTCTGAAAAAAGACTCTCTCACCACCAATGAAGCATCTCCCAGCAACCACGACAAAACAGCCAACCGTCCAGGCCAGAATCTCTTCAGATTTACCAAAATATCTATCCCAGAAACAGAAAAAGTTATAGCCTCACTTAAACCATCTAACTGCAAAGGCGACAACTGCCCTCCCCAGATAATCAAGGATGCTGCTAGGGATCTAGCCCCCTTTATAACCAAGCTGATCAACGCATCCTTCTCCTCCAACACCATACCAAGTAACCTCAAAGAATCTTGGGTCCTGCCTCTCCTCAAGAAGCAAACCCTAGACCCCGCTATTCCCACCAATTACAGGCCCATCACCACGGTGCCATTCCTGTTAAAGATAATAGATAGAGTAGCATACCTGCAGATTCAGCAATATCTTGAAACTCACAAACTACTAGGCACCCACCAATCAGGCTTCAGACCGAAGCACGGCACCGAGACAGCCTTAATCGATCTTAAAACCCAGATCAATGAGATTAACGACAAAGGGAACACTGCCATGTTACTACTCCTCGATCTGTCGGCAGCATTTGACCTGGTAGATCACGCAGTCCTGTGCGAACACCTGGCCTCAGCAGCCCACTTCTCGAAAGAGGCCATAGCCTGGATCCAATCATTCTTGGACAACCGAACTATGAGGGTCTTCTCCACCCTAGCCTCAGCAGACCCCATTAAAATAACCTGTGGGGTGCCCCAAGGCTCCTGCGTCTCTCCCACCCTCTACAACATCTTTACCAAGCCCCTATTTGACAAGTTGGACAGACTGGGTGTCTCATATACCAATTATGCAGATGACACCCAGATCCTCATACCCCTTTCAGGCAACTACGCTTCAGATACGGCCTTGGTAAACAAAATATATCTCATCATTCAGGCATGGATGGCCACACACGGTCTATGTCTAAATGATGAGAAAACCAAAATCCTGCTCCTCGGATCCAATACCAATCTCAAAAAACTCAGTTCCAACTATAAGGCCTTCAACATTGATGGCAACACCATCACAGTGGCCAAAACAGTGAAAACACTAGGCTTTCACCTTGATGCAACCATGTCACTAAAAAAACAAGTTAACTCACTAGCATCCTCCACCGCCTACACATGCAAGCTAATTAGGGCAAGCAGAGCCTTCCTCACCCAAGCTAGCTGCATCATCATAGCCAACGCCCTAATACTATCCAGACTGGACTATTGCAACGCCATGTACCTAGGAGCCAACAAATGCATAACCAACAAACTACAGACACTACAAAACAACGCTCTCAGAACAGCCCTCAACCTACCCTCTAAGGAACACATCTCCAACAAAAGGAGAGAACACAAATGGCTTAAAATCCACGACCGCATCTCCCTCAAAACGGCATCACTCACCTACAAATGTTTAAACAACGCAGCCCCCCCCTATCTCGCATCCAGAATAAAGAAAAAAACGTCCACCCGCCCCACCAGATCGATTAATTCCTACTGCCTGCAGGTACCCAATTTCAGACAAAAGAAAACCGGCGGCAGCAGCTTCCCTGTCTTGGCAGCCCAACACTGGAACGCCCTCCCACTCTACATTAGGACAGACCAATCCTACTATAGCTTCAGGCGAAACACCCTCACTTGGCTGCGGGCCAATGATCCTCACGACTAACCCTGCCATCCAATCTGATCATGCCAGTGCTATAACCTGACTACCATGCACAGCCTTAAATATGTAAATATGTAAATGCAACCGAACTGCCCCTATGCACAGCACTAAATATGTAAATTTGTAAGCTTTCGCTCAATTATATGTATATATGCACATCCCACACAATGTAACTGTAAATGCAATGCTCTTTTTCTCATGCCTATCTTATTCTGTAACCAAGTTTTTATGTAATCCTATCTTCCTGACCTCTGTTGCGCCCTGTTACCTCTGGGTTTTGCGCGCTATACTAAATAAATAAACAAACAAACAAACAAACAAACTTCTTAATACATTCGCCCGTATATCTCCGTGCAAAACAGGTCTTTGCTTGCCACAGCACTGGTTAATTCGCGTCTTGACTACGGTAAGAGTCTGCTAGCTGGTACCACAAAAGCAAACCTTTACGTGCTGCAAATTACACAGAATAGAGCTGTGTTTGGTCTTTCTCACAGAGATCATTTTTCCGTGGCCAGACGGAAACTCCATTGGCTACCTGTAAAACAGCGTGTTACGCATAAGATTCTTTCACTTATAAGTGTTGCAATACTGATGCGCCCAGTATCTGTCTGATCGGCTATCTTCTTGCAGAATGGGTCACTCATTGCGTTCTTTGATCCCTCTAAACTCATACAACCCAGATTTTGCAACACTAAGTTCGATGTACAGGCCCCCTTGGCCTGGAATAAGCCTCCCACTCGTTTAAGGCAGGCTAACTCCATTTCTGAGTTCAAGAAGGGAGTTAAGACTCACCTGTTCAAGCTTGACCCTGACTAATTCTATTAGCTAATTTCTTTGCTTCCGTTTTAGGATTTTGGTATGTTTGTTACGTCTGGTTTTCTGTGCGCTCTGACGCCTTTGGGCGATTTTAGCAGATTATACAAATTAAATCAAATCATCACCAGAAGCCAGGAGACGTGCAGACTTGAAATCCGCTGCTGCAAAAAGGAAAGGACTAGAAAACAAGCCTTCTCTACCTGTGCCCCAAGACTATGGAACCTCCACATCGGGAAAGACTCTCCCCCACGCGCCTACAATTCAGAAAAGAACTAAAGACCCACCTCTTCAAGGAGTCTCTCCTCAACATCTAGGCTATCACATCACCCCTTGCACCACCTCACTCGCTAGATGCTGCCTGTCCCTCTCCCCCCAGCTGTACTCCTCCTCTGTGCCCCTCTGTATCCTACCCCCTGCTGTATATCTGATCTGTTGTTACCTCTGAAAAGCGCTCCGTTAGGCATCTGTAATGTTGTACACCTCTGAAAAACACTCTGTTATGTATCTGTATTGGTGTTTACCTCCGTAAAGCGCTTTGTTGCTTCTCAAAGCTGGGTCTGTGCTCAATAAATAGCATAATAATATTAATAATAATAAGTACTCTGTTGTGGTTCAAAGTATTGAAGTGGCAAGACCACAAAATCTCATTGTGAACTGTTGTGAAATCATCCTGACAAATCAATATTGCTCATGTGAGTGCATTGTGAACTGTCGCAGATTCATCCTGACAGAAGTAGTTTTGTTGACATTGTGCACTGTGGAAGTACACCTTTTTGTTGCTAATAATTAATTGTGTGGCACTCTCTACTACCAGTGGAGAGAGAAAAGACTTGCTGAACATTTTGAACTGTTGGTTAAGCCAAAGTGAGAGACTTACCGGCAGAGGAGGAACTTTATTAGAAATTTTGTTGCAAGATAGGATTTCCTTATTCTTTTAAACTGTTGATCGGAACCCTGATTGCAACTGGGGAAGAGGGCCTTACCTAGGTTATAAGGAGGAACACTTACCGGATCTTGAAGATAACTGTTAATTTTGTTATATCTGAATTGCTATGCATTTCCTTGGTGAGTTTGTTGTATGTACAAGTGTGAGGGACAGAATCTTTTGTTAGTGTTTTCTTTTGCTTTTTTTATAGGTAGGTAAATCCTTGTTAGAGTAGAGATAGTGAGACATTTATCAAACCCTTTTGAGTTTAATAAAAGGGCATATTTGGAAAAACCTTCACAAAGTTGTCTGCCTCACACCACCCCATGTGAGGTCAGAAATGTGAGGCTCTGGAGAACGACGTCTCTGGCGGGGGCTCAACTTGCCGGAAAGGAGAATGTCACAGCAGATACCTTGAGCAGGCAGACTTCGGCCTCCCATGAGTGAGAACTCTGCCAGGAAGTTCTGTGGTAGATATTCAAATCCTCAGGTGGACCACTTCACTTCCATTGTGAACAGGAAGTGCGAGTTGGTCTGTTCCAGGGAATCCTCGCGGCAGGGAGCACTTGCAGATGCTTTGAAGGTCGACTGAATGTTCACCTCCACTATGCATTCTTGGCATTCCCCGTCATACCGCTGGTTCTCAGGAGACTGCACCTGTTTGGGCCCATATTGATCTTAATAGCTCTGGACTGGCATCTGAGAACTTGTATCTGGAGTTGCTGGACATGTCCATCCACCTTCCCTGGTGCATTCCAAAGGGGGTGGACCAGCTCTCTGTCAGAGATCCGGGTCCTCTGCCTGAACCTCAACAGTCTGAACCTTCATGTTTGATACTGAGCTATAAGGTGTGGGACTTGTAGGACAACGTCCTGGATCTACTCCTCTCAGCTCAGAGTTATGCAAATAAGTCTATTTATGCCCACAGGTGGGGTACATTCTCAGCTTGGTGTAGAGGTACGTGGACGCTTAATTCTGTCCTGTATCCTCCATTTTGGATTTCTAGCTGTCTTTGGCCTGGGCGGGCCTACAGTTCTGCTCTATGAACGGGTACCTGGCTGCTATCTTGGTTTTTAAAAGGAGCCCTGTGCAGGGCTCTTTCTTCACAATTTGTGTGGGGTTTGTGCAGTCAGTTTCCGTCACGCTAGTTCATGGTTCCAGCATGGGATTTGAATTTGATTTGGACATTTCCTTATATGTGCACCGTTTGAGCCTATTCATTCATATTTTATTAGATTGCTTACCAATAAGGCATTTTTCTTGGTTACTATCACTTCCGCAAAGGCGGGATAGGGAGCTCCAGGCTTTCAGCTAAGCCTCCCTATTTTGATGCTTACAAACAGAAGGTGATGTTGAGAGGGAGGCAACCCTTCCTTTTACAGGTGGTCTTAGTATCTCTCTCAAAAGATCCAACTTGCTTAGTTTTTCCTCCGCCTCATCCTTCTGAGGCAGAGGAGTGGTTCATTCGGCTGGACCAGTGCAGACTTTCAGCAAGTACATCTCTCAAGGTCAGGAAAGATGACCAGCCTTTTGTGGGTTATGCTGGTGCCCTTTCTGGCAGGGCTGTGACCAAGCAGACCCTGTCGAGGTGGATCATTCTCTGCATCTTGAAATGATATGCTGTGGCTGGAAAGAATGAGCCTGAAGGTCTCGGAGCCCATTCTACCAGAGGCCTGGCTGTCACCTTTGCTCTGCAGTCCCTCACTTGGAAATTTGCCAACACGTTTGCAAACATTATTGCTTGGATTCCCTTTCGGAGCAGGGCACCTGCTTCGGCAGAGCAGCCCTCCAGTGTTTTCTGGCTTCGGTGGTGTCCTCTTGCTCACCGCCTTTCCCCTAGATCCACTCATAGAAGAATAAGTTGTTTACCTCTCGGTAAATTATCTCTCTGCTGGATGTTCCTCCCACGTAGTCATTGTTACCCTCCCAACCTGCTCCTCTTTACAGATAGCTAGTACACCTATGGATCCGAGGCCGCTCAGTGCTAGGGAAAAAGGGTGGAACTGAGGTCATGGGGCGCAGCGCCCATATCTATATACTGGCCTCGACATCATGTCCAGCACAGAGCTCCTAGAGGCATCACACAGAGCCATGCTGGACCCCCTAGTGGCAAACAAGTTTTTGAAGATCAGTTGCACTGGGGAGAGAATATCGGAGATGAGGAATCTGTCGGAGGACCATCTCTCAGAAAGAACATTATCGAGAGGTAAGGATTTGTTATTTCACAAAATAAAGCTTTCTGCAATCATTTAAAGATTGTCTTGTTGCATTGGAATGATGCATTGAAAACCAAAGTACTGGCACCAATTAATGTTATTTGGAAAAAATCAACAAGCATAAAAGAAAACCCAGAACCAGTTCCTATATTATCCGAAAAACATTGCTAATTTTGCAACCAAGCTTCATGTATCAATCTCAGATTTTATAAACTAAAATGTTGGTATGCGTTTTAAATGAAGCACACTTTTATTTCAGCAAGAACAAATGAAATGTTACTGTATAAAATACAATGTGCTGTTTATTCAGGATATGTTTAGCACCAAGAAAATACATTACTGCAAGGAATAGCATGTGCAGCATCAATATGACAGAACTAAACAAGTCTTAATAACAAGTTACAATTAATAACAAGCACATTTTTCAGTTTAGCCCTGTAGACAAGGTTTGTTGGGGGCGGTTTTAAGGCCCCAGGGATTAACGTGGCCATCTAAAGACAAACCAGGCTTATTTATCTTACATCAGAGAAACCCATTACATTCTTTACAATTATAATTTGTTCAAGGCTCACGCAAATACAGAAAAAAACCTGAAATTAAATGATTAATTATGGGCATTGAACTGATGCAATCTGCGCTAAAAACATGACATGATGACGCTCTGTTTTCAAAGGTCCCCAGATTCAAAGAAAGATTATTACATTTGGGATCTGACTCTCAAATAGGCCTTCCAATAAAATTCTCCAGTTGGAGCCATGAAAAGCTTTACAAGTAAAGGAGGCTTGTCAACAAACACTATTAATCAGTAGTTGTAAGGCATGGCTGGACAGAAGGTTTCAGAATTCAAGGAAATAATGAGAATTTAACATACCAGAAATGCATTAAAAACCATTTTCGACATACTCCATTACAATATGACGTAGAATTAAAAGAAAATTGTGTTGTGACTAGGAGATTCTCCTCTATCAAATGAGTCGTAGGATTATTAAAAATTAATACAATTATGAATATGAATAAACTGTATTTTATCGCACACATTCTTATAGCATATTTCTGTGTTTGGAAGGACCATGGGAACCCAGAAATCCAAATGTATGCAGGTAATTTTGCTTAGATAAGATATGAAATAAGATATGATTTTGAATGCAAACATGCCCAAAGCATCGACCTCCCATTTGCCCATGTTCAGAATTATGATAAACCAATGAAAACTAAGGGATGTATTGTTTGGGAATGTCTGCTTACTAAGCAAGCCAATGGCCAGCCTAGCAAACAAAGTGTGAGGTGATGATGACATACTGTGGGAATAATCCCAATTTAATTTTTGTATTTATTTTATTGATCACAGCATGTCATCAATACAGTAAACCATAGATGGAGATGAAAAAGAAACGTGATGGATCATTGTTGTGAACACTGATGGCCCCAGTGGAGGGGGTATAAGATTCATGTTGTAATAACGCCATTAAGGCAACTGTGATCATAAAGGGTAATAAACCACCTTATGGGAGGATTCTTGGAATAGTGTTGAATTACCACTTGTGTTATTTCTCATTACATATGTGGCCGAGAGTTTCTTTTTCTTTTTATCATAGCGGACAATGGGGAAATCTCCACTTATTGACGTTGGGCAATGCTTGTCCCGAGAGCTCCTTAAAAATAACATGTGTTGTGGGACTGCTGAGGCTGTGCTTTCAACGGCTCTCAGGTGCACTGAGTAAAGGCCACCTGGCCATCCATCTTGGATTCTGCTGACTTAAACCTGCTTGGACAATGGGACCTTATTCCCGTCCGGAAGTGCGTTAGGAGGTCTTGGCCCCACACCCGATGAGGACTACGCTGGATATCGTCAGACTAGAAAGACTGACTAGGAAGCAGAGGAGTATGTGATAACTGGAGCCGATATGGAAGCAGAAGACGGACTGCAGATCTATTAACATTATTATGCCATGTCTGCTGCTCTCGAGCTAGGTCTGCACTTTAAACAATAAAATACAAAAATGCAAATGTTTTGGGGTGTGGAGGTCAAACGGATATGATGGGCATTGTGGGGGGGCGGACAATGAGGAATATGGGGGAAGGCTGGTTGGGTTAGTTTCGGCAGTGGGCTGACAGGGTGTTATTTGTTTGTATGGTTTACAAGGATGCCTTCCTTTGACTCAGGAGTCCTTTCGTTTGGTTTCACTTTCATAGATGGTGCCTGCAACTCGGACCTGTCGTGCAACACTGCACACCACAGGACCCCGAGGGCCTCCATCTGGACACCCCCACTAGCGCTCAAAATGATAAGGTAGGAGACCTACTTAAAAATCTCCATAGGGGGCTTCCGGAGGAGGAAATCGAGGATGGTGAGAGTGCATGCAAGGCCACACAGGGAACTGAGGGTCCAAGTTTGGGACCAGAGAATGGAGAATGTGTTTACGGAATATGCTGGAATGGGATGGAGATTCTGGGCTGGGTATGGTAGTATTGGTAGTAGTCTTTGCATGTGTTATAACTGATTCTTTTGGTCTTGTCTCTTTTATCCAGAGAATAACTTGGCGAAATATCAAGATTAGGGACTGAACCCAGTACAATGCACGGTACGTGTTGGAGTAATGGGCTAAAGCCCTCAAGTAAATAAGGATAGGTGGGGGTGTGGCTACGAGAGCCATGTGAGGAGTCTGGTTCCAGTGGAGCTCCTGAGATCCTGTAAATGATCCTCGTCGATTGTGCATATACAGATGCACAGAAGCCTTGAAAAATCATATGCCCACTTATGAATGCGGTGCACATGCCTGACGAACTTCTGGAGCCCGAAAGACGTATGGGGCCAGAGTTCTGAACATTGCTGAGGTCGCGCCCACCCATGAAAGGCGACACAAAATGGCGGACGAGACGAGGAGACAAAGGACCCAGCCGGCTGTGCCAGGACAGCGAGGGAACAGGGAAGGGCAGACACGGCCGTAAGGTGCTGCTCATGGGTGCCCCTGCACCCCTGGTACGGGCGCTGATGAGCCATCGCTTATGAATATGAACGAGCGGAGCTGAATCCGGAATAAAGCGGGGGGACCCCTAAACGAACCGCTCTCGAGGCTCACCTGCAGCGGTGGACGGCTGCCCACTGAGGTCTGAGAGGCTGTGTGAGAGCACACGCGCAGTGAGGAGGGACCCGCTCTCCAGCGCCCACATTGCATAATAACGTGGAACAATGCGGCTGGCTGTGGAGCAGTTCAAGGGAAAGGCAGACACGTAAAGGGGACATATGAGCCCCGTGAAGAGAACACTGGAACGCCCGCGGGGCGGAGAGGCGGAGCAGCCCGAATAAGCCCTGCCAGGGAGAGCCACGGTGGACTCAGCGATCGGGGAGCACCCGAGGCAGAGTGACATTGCGGGAGACATAGTGGCTGTAGAGCGAGGCACGGCAGTAGCGGCCAGGAGCAGAGTACGCCTTGGCTACGGTCCGCAACCAGACCACAGGCATACGCTGGGGGTGACCCGACTGAGCTGGACTGAAGGCACGTCCCACAGGGCCCGCAGACACACGCACACGCGGACTCACCCTGAGGAGACCTTTTGCCGATACATTGTTGCTCCGCACACTTAGCAGCGAGCATGGATCATTACAAAGTAAACAAACAAACAAGGAACACACACGCGAGAGGCTGCCACAGGGGAGGCTCAGTGGGCCCTGCCGACGCTGATCTGCAGTGCAGTTCTGAGAGAACTGAAAGACACGGGGCAAACGAATAACACCGGATGCCATATGAGGGACGGTCACACAGGTTGCAGTGTCCGCTCCCCCCGAGGTTGGAGGCCCCCGGCGAAGACCGCGTGGACTGCAATATAAGGAAGCCGATGGCAGCTAGCAAAGCCGCCTGGTGCACGCGAGAGGCGCTGAGGGCATAACCTGGAGTGGGGGACCCGCTGGTGCCCGATCCTAACAAACAACACCCACTGCTAGAGACAGCCAGGCCCACAACAACACCCAAACAGGTCCTCGAGCCCTGGGGGTGCTGACAGGGATCTGAACTACCAGGAGTCGGGGCATAAGGACAATAAGAAGCGATGGCGATCAAGTATGTGGGAGGACACAATCCACTCCAGACACAAAACTAACAGAGCAAAGGAGACCCCCACTATGGCCTCCCCCAAGGGCCACTGCTGACTATGAAATGACCTTGAGGAGCTGAAGGCCATAAACCGGGGTGCCCGCGGAGAAACGCACGGCAACATCAAGATGGCCAACAAACAGGCTAAAGCAAAGGGCAAACAACCCACGCTGGTAGAATATGCCAGAACACCGCTAACGGCGGAAGGAGCCAGGAGCAAGGAGAGGACCCCCACCATGGGCACTGACGCCACGAGCAAAGATTAGCAAATCCTGGAAGCAATAGCGGACCTGAAACTGGCGTGGGAAACTAAATTGGAATCGGCTATGGTCGAACTGAAGGCGGCACTGGAATTTAAAGTAGGAGTGGTGCAGGAAGAGGTGAACCTCCTCAGACAAGATGTCAGAATGCTAGCAGAATGTACAGGCGAATTGGAAAAGGAAGTAGCCCCGAATACAGCTGCAAGTGCATCTCACAAATCAGAGATCCACATACTTGAACAATGCGTGAGCAACTTATAAAACAGAGCAGAGGAAGCGGAGGGACGTGCCGGAGAAATAACATACGCATTGTGGGTTTGCCGCAAGGAGCAGAGGGACCAAACCCCACGGAATATATTGAAACAATGCTGCTGCAAGAAATAACCGGGGGGGGGTGCTGACTCAAGGATTTGCGGTGGAATGGGCGCACAGGGCCCTGACAAGGAGGCCAGCAGCAGGAGCCCCCCGAGGCCGATAATAGCCAAGATCCTGAACTATCGAGACAGGGAGAAAATCCTAGAGCATTTCCGGAAGGAAGGAAAGATGGAGGTCATCGGCAAACATAACGGCATACCCGGATTACACACTGTTGGTACAAAGACGACGCATATACTATGGCGCAGTGAAAAGAAGATTGCGGAAAGCGGGCTAGAAGTACATGTTAATATACCCGGCGAAACTGAAGGTGTACCACAAAAACAGAGCACTGTTCTTTGATACTCCAGAGGATGCGTCAGAGTGACTTGACACACAGAGCTGCCCACCGGAATCAGGTATCCAGAAGGAAGACGGCACAGATAAGTAGAAGGGAGGCTGCGGTACTCACGGTGCTGCAGACTCAGACACTGGGACTAGAATATAAGGCAGGGCTAAGACTGCTGGGATAGGCGCAACGAGGGCTGTATAAACATGATCCTTTGAGCACGGGAATATAGTGCAACATATAGGAGCCTAACGGAACCTGCTCTCACACCCCCACAAATAGATTAGCTAGGTGATGGGTAGACCGGTGACACCCTGCTGGGAACCTGATCTCGGCATTCCAAGAGAGGACTAAATGTGGGGAAGCATGAGATCCAGGGATGGAGCTGGGCACCAGTTGGGGGCGGGTAGGGAAGAGGGAGGGGTGGGAATGTGTGCTGTGAACATAGTTGGGGATGAAGGGGGGGGTAGTTAGGGGGTTAATGTTGAAATTGGAAGGGGTACAAGCCCATATTCATGCCAAACAAGACTAGAGGGAAGAACAAAGAGGGAGTCGAGAAGGGACAAACAATGCATGGCGACGGTAAGTCTTAGAATTGTAACTTGGAACGTGAGAGGCCTCAATAGTTACCTGAACGGGAACAAAGTAACAATGTACTTGAGAAGGCTGAAAGTGGACATATCGCTACTACAGGAAACCCACCTTACTAGAGAGAAACTAGAGGTGGTTAAAAAAAAGTGGAGAGGCACCACCATGGGAGCGACGTATTCTGCTTATGCTAGGGGGGTGGTTACCTGGGTGGCACCTCATATGCCATTTCAGATGCTGCAGGCCCAGCGGAACCAGATGGGAGGATGATACTGATGCGAGGGCTGCTGGAAAATAGAGAAGTAAGTATTATAAATACCTATGCCCCTAATCAAGACACGGCGGCCTATTTCAGGACTTTATACAGCAAAATCAGCCCCCATTTGGGAGGCACGATTATATGGGGAGGGGATTTTAACTGCACGTTCTACCCCAAAATGGATAGGTCAGATAATAAACTAGCCGCAAAGCACTACAGGCCCTGCTGAGAGATTTTGGACTAGAGGATATCTGGAGACAGCAACACCCGAATGGTAGGCACTATTCACACCCTGCTGCCCCACATAGCCTGTATGCGAGATTGGATTACATGTTTGTAACTTAGGAACTCGTAGGGGAAATGATAGGCTCAGAATACAAGGCAAGAGTATTATCGGACCACTCCCCCCTGGTCTTTGAGTGGAGACACCAGCCCCCCAGAGCGAGAATCCCGACATGGAGGCTCAGAGCCGAGGCCCTGCAGGACTCAGTATTCCGAGAGGATTTAAGGGAGGAGATTATCGAGTACTTTGACACTAACACAGGGAGCGTGCAGTCAGAGGGAACCTTTATGGGAGGCGTTTAAAGTGGTGGTAAGAGGCGCGGCCATATCCAAATCCAGAGGGCTCCACGGGGGCATAGAGCAAGAGCTACAGGAGACAGAAGAAACTGGAAGAAATGATGCAGAAGGGGGCACCTCACAGGAGGACGCCGAACAGATGAACTTACTACAACAAACCAGCAGGGAGCACTGGGAAAGACTATGCAAATTGAACTATAAAAAATATATTGAAAGGCAACACACAGGGGGAGATAAACCAGGAAGGTTGCTAGCATGGCTATATAAAAATGAGACACCCAGACCAGTTGTCAGAGAGATAAAGGGAGAGGAAGGTCAGACCTGGGACACCCAAGAGGGAGTAAATGAGGGGTTCTTTAGATTCTATAAACGCTTCTATGAGGACACGGGGGAGGAGACGGGTCGGGAGATTCAGAAAACACTGGAAGATATAGGATTACCCAAATGAAACGATGAACGGGAGAACCTGGACTCTCCAATTACAATAGAGGAATAAGAGACAGTGGTTCTGCACCTACCCACATGCAAAGCCCCGGGGTCGGACGGGCTCCCTAACAAATTTGATAAAACATATAACCAGGAAGTACTCCCCCCCCCCCCCCCGCTGCTAGCCATGCTCAATGAAGCGCTCGAGAGTGGAAAGCTGCTGGAGTCTCCGAGGGAGGCAGTGATTATACTGCTCCTAAAAACGGGCAAGCCAAGCACAGACTGTGGGTCATACAGGCCCCTAACTATGTTGAACCAAGATAGCAAAATTCTAACGGCAGTGCTGGCAAACGGACTCAAAAGGGTAATTGGCAAACTTATACACCCTGATCAAACATGCTATGTCCCCGGCAGGAATATAACCGACAACCACAGGAGACTCCACCACATTATAGACCAGACAGAGAAGGACCCAGGCGAAATGGCTATAGTCTCACTGGATGCAATAAAAGCCTTTGACTCTGTGAGATGGCCGTGGTTGTTGGCGGCCTTGAAAGAATACGGGATGGGACCAGGGTAGCTGAGGTGGGTTAAGATCATATACAGCTCCCCAATGGCCAGGGTCAAAATGGGTGCGATAATCTCTGATAAGTGGCAACTTGGTAGGGGCACTAGACAGGGCTGCCCCTGGTCGCCCATGCTTTACATTCTTGCATTAGAACCACTAGCGATCTGTCTCAGACAACAGTACGGGGCGATAGGAATCCACACAAAGGGGGGACCGCACATGATCTCATTGTACGCTGATGATGTGGTGTTGTACCTGTGCTTCCCAGAGGAAAACTTACAGTATGTCCTGGAAGTGATGGAATGCTATGCGACCCTTTTGGGCATAGCGGTAAACCCCAAGAAGTCAAGCATTTTCCCCCTGGGGAGATATAAAGGGGCCCCGCATAGGAGCCTACCTGTTTTGCCGAGACCCTGGCTGACCAGGACATTCCAATACTTGGGAATTAACATATATCATATGGCCGCGGACGAACATAAATACAATACAGAAAGGGCAGTGGAAGGCATCAAGAATAGTATGGGGTTCTGGGCAAAGCTCCCCCTGGCTATGGTGGGAAGGGTGGCCTTGATCAAGATGGTGGTTCTGGCCAGGCTGTTACACTTTTTCACGAACATCCCATACATGCTCCCCAAACGCTTTTTCACGAAGCTCCATAGTTTATGCAGGGGCTTCATGTGGCACAATTCCAGGAACATGGTGGCCCTTTGGAAGTTGCAGAACCTGTGTGATAAGGGGGGCATAAACCTACCGAATTTCGAGATATACTACCTGGCGGGACAGCTCCAGTATGTGGCTAGGTGGCTGTCCGAAGAAGAGACGGCCGAAGCTAGACTGTTGAGCAAGGATTCGCCCCATTTTTTCTGAGAGAACTGGTATGGCTACCTCAATCAGAGATGCAAGTAAGCGCGAGATTGCTGGGACTGGGTCAGAAAATGTGGCGTAGAGCATGCCAAATAGCGGGGAACCCGACCCCATGCTCCCCGCAGGTGCCGCTAGTGGTGGTATGCGGGGAGCACACGCAAATGATAAAAGTGATCCGCAAATACTGGGAACCGATGGGCCTTGCGACCCTCGGAGACATATGGCAAGAGGGGGAGGCACTAGACTTCCAGAAGATGATGGAGGACACTGGGGTACACAAGGGACAATACATTACATATACAAGAATTATCCAAGCGATTGCGAGAAAGGTGGCCTGAGGTAGTACTAGCGGAACAACCTGATAGTCATTGAGACTATGTATGCTATTTCGGAGGGCAGGCACGAAATATCCCGAATGTACGAATTATTTATGACCAGGATGGGCAAGGAGTTGCTCCAACTGAGGCGGGACTGGGGGGAGGAGGAGGGAGAACCTATGCGGGACGGACAATGGAAGAGGGACCAACGGTATCATAGGAAGGTGTCCTGGAACGCGAGGCTACAGCAGATCCAGTTATACGTCACCCACAGGGCATATATGACCCCTAGCAAAATTGCCAGGTTTGGAAGCTCAGTGACACAGAAATGCCCTAGGTGTGGGGAGGTGGATGCCGGGATGATTCACATGTTCTGGGCGTGCCCGGAGGTGGGCAGATTCTGGACGGAGGTTAAACAACGTCTGTCCCAAAAGGGGATTCAGTTAGAGGTGGAGTCAGTATGGGCATGCATGCTGGGGGGCGGGGGGGTTTGTTAGAGCACGCAACCTGAAGCACATCAGTAAAATGAAAGACTTAGCTTACATCTTGGCCAAACGGAGAATCGCAATGGGCTGGAAAGCAGCCTAAAGACCCAGAGTAGAGGTGTGGTGGACCGACCTCTACTCTGGGGAGGGGAGGAGGAAGCGGGACCCCTGATAGCGTGGAGACAACTAGTGGCCACGATGGTGGGACTCTCTCATGCTGAACTTAGTGAAGATGACACACTTGAGAACAAGGAGGGAGATAAACCCTAAGGAACGAATTCTGAGGTACTGAAGTAGGGGCTCAAGTTAAGGGGGGATAAGAGGGGGGAGGACTGTGATGCATAACATGTGAAAATAATTACGTGAAGCATATATGTGAATGTCCTACACGTTGGTAAAGTTTGGTGTGTTGTTTACAAAATAATAAAAAGTATTTAAAAAAAAAAAGTAAATAAGGATAGGTGGATGAGTGCATGATGAGAGCCCTTATCCTTGTCAGTGCCACTCTGCGGTGTCTTTTGTTGTTCTGAACTGTTTTTCCCTCTCAGTACCGCAAAGGAGTTGAGTCGAAAGAGCACATGGAGCTGGGGCGCCTGTGTAACGTGGTAAGTGATGAGTGAATGCAAAGTTAAATGGGAAAAGAAAAATGGGCAAACCTCAATCAAAACAGGGGGAGGAAGCCCCAAAGTGGTTTCCCGTCCGTTATATGTTTAGGCAGTTCAACAGTTCGTCTTATTATTATATGGACTCCTGTGGGCTACATTGACCCACTGAACAGAATTTTGCCAAAACCAAGCTGCATTTGCTCAGAAACAGCAAAATGGTCGTGCTGGCTCCTGTGAGCACCATGGCCTTAAAAACTGCGTTTTGCAGTAACAAAAAGATGCCTGCACCGTCTTGCCAAGCATACATTGTGCACGATGGATCAAGGGGACACACTGAGGGAGCGTGCCAGTGTGTTCTGACATATACAGATGGAATAAAGTGAAAAGGCAGCACTGCTTTGCTGCAAGCCCAAAATCCATATTAAAAAGGAAACTTGTTCACCTTTAAAAATGCTGCTCTGACGCTATTCCATCTGTTTTTCCTTAAACCACTGTGATTAATAAGGCCCTGCCATTCCCAGTATCTCTCATTATGCTTCAGCAAAACCAGGCATGATTTCTGAATGGCCGGCCCGGTCAAATAAACTCTGAAAAAAATCAACAAAGACCTTCACTTTTCCCGCACGGGAAAACGCGTTCATTTTCTTTACAATGTATCAAAGCTCAGTAGTTCAAAGAAACCTCAGCTATCTGAGCCATGTCAATTTCAATACATCTGTGCTTCAAACAAAACTCTTGCATACAAGGAAACAACTAAAGCTGCAAGACAGTGTGGGAATCCAGAGGGAGATGCAAAACCGAATTTACAAAAAAGAAATGCCAGCTTTTCACCACACACGTAAAATGGGCTTTGCAGACTCAAGGAGAGAAAGGCCCGTTTTAAAAGTAAACTGTTGAATGAAAGCCTGTTATTATCTAGCAATGTGAAGGGGTTTGTTGCTGGGGAGAATACACACATGGGTTATTTTATTCAACTTGCTTGTTTAATTCAGGACCAAATATAAGAGTAAAACTGTTAAAACATATTGGCTGGATTTTGCAAGTTCCAAAAGAAAAATAGATTTCTACTTGGGGGATGCTACCAAACAGGAGGGCCTCTCTCGGCAGATACTAGCACCCCAGTGATTGGGTTGGACAGAATCTAGTCTAGGCTGAACCCACTGACAATAGGATTTCCAGGACAAGGAAGTGTGAAGTGTGGGAAGGGGGGGCAATAAACCTTCAATCCAGATGGGAAACCCCCACCTTGCTCTGGAGGAAATGACAGTTGCTGGCAGCTGAAGAAAGAAACATTTGCTTCCATAGACTATTTATGAATAAAAATGTAAAGACTTTTATCTCTGCAACAAGACTTTGTAAAAATGTTGCAGTTTAAAAGTGTTTTTTTGGGGCTTTCATTTAAGACATGGTAGAATTCCCTGCCCCTTGGTGAGTGGAAATGGCAAAGAATCGAGGATTACAAGGAAAGTATCTTTGATGCCAATGCACATTTTTATACTTATATCCCTAATGTTAATCCACACATGTGTATAAAGTTTTGGAATTTTAGGCCGAAGCGGTCATACTCAAAATTAACAAAAAGTCTTAGAAGGGTGAAACAATGTCTCACGGATTGCAGAGTTTGAGTGCTATGCTCCACACAACATATGTAACCCATGTATATAATTTGCTGAGAGATTTCAACTGCATAAATGTACCGTTTGTGGCAAAATCGGATTTTGGCTAAAATAACTGTGGGAGGTTTTCGATCATTGTAAACTCACACCATAAATCTGCCCTCCTGCTTTGAAATCGAACTAGTTCAGAGCGAGGCGGAGACTAGCACCCCTGGACAATCCCGTCAGTTAGCGGTGTGCTTAGCTAAGCCTGCCCAGCCATATACTTGGATGATGTCACTGTGCATTATAAATAAGAGTCCCTGACAAGACTCTAGCCACATACACACACTCTTCCTGATTTTCCTGCGCCGGCGTTCCGTTCCTGTTTCATTCATCCTGCTGAGTCCAGATCCCAACTACAAGGTCAAAGAATTGCTGACCCTACTCCAGGGCCCACTGCAAAACCCAAGCAGTGCTGATCCTATTACCAGCAAGGCCATTGATCCAGAATCAACCCACTAATCCCCCATTAAAAAGCGGAAAGCTGTGGTATTCTTTTGGGAAGCATCCTGAACCAGCCTGGCTTGCTGCCCACTAACTGCTTGCCCACTGACTGCATCTAGCGGTACCTGTGCCATCCAGTGACCAGAATTGCCATTCTGCTATCCTTGCCATCCGGTGACCAGAACAGCCCAGCTGTTTTCTTTTGCCAGGCGTGCAGCCTAGTGGTGACCAGAACCTGTTGACGGTCCAAAAATCCCAAAACTAAAAGCGTAAACTGCGAGTATAATCCCTACCCCATAGAAATCCCTAACCTATCTTGTCTTGCCTTTGTCCTTATCCCACTCTCTAAGCCATCCTATCCTTATCCTGATAACTTGTTAAAAACTGTTAGAAATATCTGTGCACCCTGCCCGTGACTTTCTAAAGTGCTAGCGCCATTTCTTTTCAATTTTGTCTTGTGTAATCCTAAGACATTAGTCCTATTTCGAGGGATCGGACTAGTTTCCGCCAGGGTTCGGCGCTGGGGTGACATGGTTTAATTTGCGAATCAAACTTGAATCTTACTGTGTCCATCTTTGGTGGACTAGTCTGAATACTCTAGTTTAAAGTAAAACTGCTCTTGTCACAACTGATTTCCTTTCCTGTTTCACGGCTTCATTTTGCTCAAAGTGCACCTTTTTATATCTTGCATAACTCATCCAGTTTCATAGCTAGAGACCTATTTTCACTTCTATATTCTCCCTGTGATATACCTCTATCCCCCAACCCAGAAACCGCAGAGTATTTCACCCGTTTTTATTAAAAATCGTTTGGGTAATTTAAAGCAGGAATTTAAAAAAAATGCAACTTTTACACGTGTCATGTGGCTGCAATCTGTTCTAAAATTTCCACTCATTTTCGAATTGTATGCCTTTTGCTGATCCATTGCTTTGTGATTGCCAGTGATATAACCTACATGCTATTGTGATAAAACATATGTATATTATAATTTTACCACACATTAATTCATTATTTGCCATTTCCGATTGCTATTTTAGGCCTTTAAGGGGTTAAAGTCCGTTTTTGTCTCTTATTCTGTGATGGAAGGTTGGATTTTTATTCTGTCTTCTGCCTCTTCCTGATTACCTGCTGGTTCTTTCTACCCACTCAGAAATCGATAGATCTGTGGGTTCAGGGAACATTGCAGAAGGAAATCCTATCTTGGGGCTATCTTTCCTAAATCAAAAGTGCTCCTATTCCCTGGTGTTTTGTATATGTTCCACTAAAAGGTTAAACCAAGGGTATTGCTTGCATCCTAATTGTAATTATCACCCCATTGGTGATTGCTGCCCATATTAAAAATTGTATGATTTCTTTTGAATTTTAAAATAGATAAATATTGCATTTTACCAACCAGCCTGGTTCATGGTCCATTGTGACCCGGGGTATTTGAAAAAGGGGGTGTGATACTAGTTGTGTACCATCTCAAATTGAATCTGCATAAAATAAGGAGCAAGCATCTCAGTTGTGTGATACATACTAGGCCGAGACCAAACTGTGTGTCACCTGATTGAAATCAGACAGATGCATTTCCTGATAGAGGGAACATTAATTATGGACAACATTGGCGCCCTTAGAAGGGCGCTGGAGAAGCGAGGGACTCAAATGCCAGCAGTACAGTGGGGAGCGTTCGCCACGTGGCTGGAAGAGGCCACAGCTAGGAGTTGTAGTGGAAATGTTTGTTAGGCAGAAACCTGTGCAGGTCCCTTAGGGACCACTGCAAAAAGTTTACTACAGGAGTAAGCAGTAAACCCAATTGGTAGCAGTCTGCACCACCCAGATTTACCTGGTAGCTGTGGCTGAGCAGTCAAACTTCTCTCAAGAAGAATTAGGCAGTATGTAGAGTATACACAATAGAGCTAAAAATACAGTAGCACAAGCAAACACTGACCAGAGCTTTGGTATAAAAGTATATCATTATTTATTTAAAAACACACTTGTAAAAAATACACTGGCACTAATATGTCAAGCAAGTTCAGTTCAAACACGGTCACTATAAGTATATACACCTCCCTAGTTCATTATTCGAAAAGTCTAGGTTAAGACACCACTTATTTAGCAAAACAGAGGTGAGCGTGTAACCGTAGATGGCACACCAATAATTTGTTTTAAAAGGGAGAGAAAAGGCAGAATAGGAAAATAACACAGTACCAACACTTTTAAGAAACCACAGCAAGTCAGGAAAGGCAGGGTCTACTGTAGAGCAAAAAGTTCATAGGCCAGGCCCACTCTTGGAGAGAGCAAGGCGGAATGTGCCCAAGATCATACAGTGGAAATGCACTCAAAGTCTTTGCAGAAAAGTCAAAAGAGGTTGGATCAGTTCAGAAAGGTAAAGTTAGCAGGTCCGAGGTCACCCCAGAATAGAGAGTCAAGGAGTAACGGGACACCTTGGACAATCTGTTGCAAGGGAGACCAGGCGGGACACAGTACCTGAAATGGTGAGAAAGCTCCAGCGGGGGCAGTTGTTCCTGGCAGCGAGTGCAAGTCGGAGCTTCGTCCAGGGGAAGAGATGATCTCGACGTGGAGGAAAGCTGGAGGTCGTTGCAGTGCCAGGAAAGAAACCAGCCGCAGAGTTTCCCGGTTAAAAGGTACGACCCGTTTATTCGTGGTAGTGGTGCCTCGTGGCTATCCGGCCGCCGAGGTGCTTGGCACGGGCGATTCGACCACGAGACGATCCAGGGAGGCGAAAAAGGCGAACTGGTTGGTCCCACCAGCTCAAAGGGAAGAAGACTCTCCTGGAAGAAGATCTCCTCTGTCGTCGGGGAAGTGGTGAGTTCATACAGCAGGGCTCCACCGGTGGTGTCGTCGTTGTAGATGGCTCAGCTTCTCCCCTCTTCGGATTCTTTACGTCCTGTGGCGACTTCTGAAGTTCCAGTCCCCAAAGCCCTGCTTTTATGCAGCAAAACCCCCATTCATCATCCTATCTGTCACTCAAACATGCTAAGTGGTGAGCTGGGCGGCTCACCACTGGGCCAATCACACAAGAGTGCGACTTGAGTTTCCAGGACAACTCAGTCCAGGGTACCTAATCCCCCTCCCACACATCCTGTTGACCCCAGACAGAGTGGCACCATTTGGAGGGCTTCTGTGGAGAAGCCCGCCAAAAAGTGGAACAAAGGGCCCGACTTGGGTTAGAGTTTCAGAGGCGAACACAAACGCCATTTTAAAACAGTCCTGGCAAAAAGACCCAACCAACCGGGGAATTAATATTAAATAAATAACCCAGCGGTATCTTTAACATTGCACCAAAAAGTGGTGCGTTTAAAATCAATGGGAAAATCCCATAAGAAATATTCCAGTGGAATATTTCGCGTGACATCCACTCACTGCCACCAGCCAGACACTCGACAAGGGGGGACGGGACAGTGCCCCCTTGGAAAACAGACCCAGGGGCAATCGAATTACTCCTACCAGTACTTCCACAATATGATGGTTTGTACTGGTTCTGTTCACAATTTGAGACTAGTAAAGCCAATGGTGACTTTACATGCCCTGGGAGACAGTAGTCAGTCCCAGGGTATGGAGTCTATGTTTGGGGGTCACTATGACACCCCTGTGTTACTGCACTGAGGGTGCTGTGTAACACACATACCAAATATACATGAAGCCCTATGGAGTAAAAGACCCCATAGCCCATAAAACACATTACATAGTCAAAGGACATTCTCAAATCATGTCCAAGAGTGGGAGAAAAAGAGTCCAGCAAAGCTGCTGGGGGACTCACTAGGTTTGGGAAATTAGCCTTAACAGAGAATTCTCCCTAACACTGTTAGAGGACTGAGGGACACCAATGACCGGCTAAGAGGACAAATAAAATATTTGAGGGGTAGTAGAGCGATGGGAGGGGCTCAATTATGCCCCGATGGTGAAAAATGAAGGGCCAATGGAGACAGAAAAGGCAGAGGAGGATCAGGAGAATTAGGATGGTGAGACACTAGAAGATATACTTGATTTTTTCACTAGTAGACAACGGGCTGGCGTGAGACCAGAAGAGGCACAACAGTGGTGGAGATACCCCTCCAGGTACTGACGGCCCCTGGGGCACCTGGATTGGGTTCCATGGGTGCATAGATGCCCAGGGGACCGCCACCATCGGACGACCTCTCGTTGATGGGAGGTACAATATACAGAAGGTATTCACACATTTTAAAGCTCCCTGCAGGCAAGTACCATCTGGTCATGAGGATGGAGAACAACAACAAGCATTAGATACTGTCCACGTGCCCTTGACACCCGTGGGAACTTGGGACATTGGCTTAGGAATTCCCAAATATAATGTAAGAGCCCCAATGATATATGATAGGTTATTTATAACACGATTAATACCCAGAGGTGTCTAAGCGCGGACCCGGGGATCGAACCTGTGTTGCTCTGTGTCGTCTTGCTTCCAAGGCGAGCACATTGCTGCTGAGCTATCCTCCTGAGACCAATGATTTGTAGAGAAACTTCAAACATTAATGCAGTGTTGTAATCCATTGTGGGCTGACATGAACCAACTCGTGAGACTAGTGATGCCACCGGAGGTATGACAGTAATGGAAAGGGCACCTTGGCCAGCCACCGACTCAGGCACAGGGGACACCCTGGTGCATGCAAGGGAAACAATAGTGGCATCGAATGCAGAGTTGTGCCCCAGAAAATCTGATTGGACAAAGATATTGAACTCTACGCAAAAAAGGGTGAATCTCCCGCCGATTACTCAGACTGACTGAAGGTGGTGTTCACTCAGCACTCTGGTATTACAAAGCCGGAGGACACGGCACAGAATGCTATAGCAAACTTGTGTGTTTAAGACTTACTTTGAATGTACAGATACAGCTTAAGAACTAAGCCGTTAGCGGAGCTCGTTACGGTGGCAAATCATTACATTGCTTGCCTGGAACAGAAGGAAACTTTGGACAACAAACTAATGATGTTGCAGATGCAGTCTCTTCAGAGGCAGGTGCAGGGACAGCTCCATGGAACAGCACAATATTCAGGAAATATGGCCCAAAGGGGGAGCCGACCAAGAGCTAGAGGCAGAGGCCCGATGGGTCTGCAGACATGTTAGACACAGCAGGGAGGATATGGGGGACAACAACAGCAACCAAGACTGTGAGGAATTGTTGGATCAACAGCATGCCTGGGGAGCACAGGGTCAAGAGTTGCAGGGAAATTGGAATAATCAGTAGGCTCCTAGAGCCATGGCACTAAACCCTTTAATGTGCAACTATTGTAAACAAGAGGGCCATTGAAAAAATGAGTGCCCACTTGGACCACAGAGACAACAGCAACAGGGTGGCAATATCCCAAATAATGTCCAAATGCCACAATAGGGAGGGCAGATCCAGAGACCGTCCATTCCCGCTGGGTCGATGCCCCATATTTTGAACCCAAACATGAATCCCTTTGTCCCCGGAGACCCGCGAGGGCCGGAGGGGGTGGCAGAATGGATTATGACAACCAGACGGAGAAGGGACTCTGGATGCACGAAGAATCCCTGTTGACCAGGAGGGACCTTTATGTACAATGCCGGGGTCACGGGCCGCCAATACCATGTCTCATTGATACTGGGGCAAACCGATCTACTTTGGGAATTAACACCTTTTCTCAGGTACCTACATTAGGAGACAGTAAGAGCAGTAGGCATATCAAATACCACTTTCCTACATCAGGTGACGGAGCATGTTACCTTTAAGTTAGGGTCCATTGTCGATCAACTTGCTTTTCTTATAAGCCCCACCACACCTGTAAATTTACTGGGAAGAGACCTGCTGTGCAAAATGAGGTGCACTATTTATTGCACCCCGTAATGCAGTGTTTTTTCAGCGTACCCTCAGATAATGCAGTGGCAATGATGGCTACAGTAAGGGAAGAGACAGTGGGGAGGGTGGCGGATATCGTCGAGCAATGGTCTGAGGATATATGGGAATTGTTTGAGTCTGTATCAGGGGGTCTGTGGGCCACCCATGATAACGAGGAAGGATATATGCACACTGCCAAACCAGTAAGAATAATTGTAGATATGTGTAAAAGATTGCCTCGCACACTGCAGTACCGCCTGAAGCAGAGGCCGGAATCACTCGAGTCATTGACTCTTTCCTGATTTAAGGAATAGAAGTCCAGAACAGTAGCATATACAATACTCCTATGTTTGCTGTGAAGAAGTTGGGGAATGAGGTATACCTTTTTGTCCAAGACCTGCTATTAATGCCTTCCCTGTTGTGCCAAATCCGGCGACCATACTGTTGTGTACCAGGATCTACACATTTTACAGTGGTCGACTTATGTTCTGCTTTCTTCTCTGTTCCTCTGCATAAGGATAGTCCACACCTGTTCACATTCTCGGATAGGGGGATCCAGTACACATGGATCTGTTTTCTCTAGGGGTATACAGAGTCCCCAATCCTCTTTTCACAACAATTGAAGAAAGATTTGGATGATTTAAAACTGCCAGGGAAGTCTGTGCTGATAAATTAATCATTTGTTAATCGCCTCTCCCTCGTACAAGGCTTGTAAAGATAATACCAAGGTCCTGCTAACAGCATTGGCAGAGAAAGGGCATAAGGCTTCCAAGAAGAAGCTATTGTTATGCACCCCCCAAGGTTGCATTATCTGGGACATGACATTACGAAGGGATGTCAGCTGATATCCGCTTCTCGGAAAGAGACCGTTTATAATTTACCAAAACCCCAGAATATACTGCATATGCAAGCGTTCCTAGAGGCAGTAGGCTACTGCTGCCAATGTATCTCTGCATTTGGCAAAGAGTTAAAACAACTTCAGGATTATACCCGATTGAACACTGTAGAAGCATTGTAGTGGACGCCAGAAGCAGAGGCGGCCTTAATGCGAATAAAAAAATATAGTGGAGGCACCCGCATTGAGTCTTCCCGATTACAAAAATGACTTCCCTTCTATTGCCATGAAAGAAAGGGGTTTGCCTTGGCTGTCTTTACCCAGAAACACAGGATCCATCATAGAACCGTAGCCTATTACAGTAAAGAGTTGGATCTCGTTGCGGCAGGAATGCCGGCATGCCGCTTAGTCTTCGATCAATAGCCACTGCAGCTCTGGTAGTGGAACAAAGTGAGAATATCGTATTGGGTCACTTCTATAGGTGGCTGTTCCACATGTAGTGGTATGGTTAATATTGAAGACGGTGGGCCTCGTTACAAGTTTGGCGGTAGCCTTGCCCGTAAATCCGGCATGCTGCCGCCAAACTTTTTTTTTCGGACCCTGGCAATGGGGAAATACAGGGCCATTACAACCCTGACAGACCCTGTATTTCCCCATTGCCAGGGGATGGAAACTTTTACTCCCCATTCCCATTTGAGCCCCATAGGGGCCACTAATTCGGCAACCTGTGCTGATGTCATTTGGGGTAATTTACCACTCTCAACTACTTCTCAGGAGTATGCGCACCCGGAGACCACCTGCCCATACTGATTTCTAAACCACGACTCGTCCACCAAGTACTCAAGATCTGAGTCTGGCAGCGGTACATCGGAGAGGTATGCAGGGGGAATTACCAGAAAGTCTGTCACGACACGGAGAGCCACACGTTCCTCTCCCTGCAGATCTCTCTGATGTACCACTGCCAGACTCAGATCTCGCTGCGATGCCCGGTGCCCCTACAGTAAGGTTGTGAAACGCCCAGGAACTGGGCTAAAATCGGTGGCTACAGGCGCCGCGGAAGGACTCTGCAGCCAAGGACAACGGGCGGCTTCCAATAAAAAAAGAACATCGCAAGCGCATATACAATGAATGCGCGGCTATTACAAACAAAAGACGTGCCGTACAGCAGGCAATAGGAAGCTCTGGCGGACCGCACTGCTAGGTGAAAGCCAATGGAACGAGGACACCGCCACTGACAATGAACACTGCTTGAAGGCAGGTTAAGCACAAAGCAGACACAGCCTTGCCACAGGAAAGTGCCATGCAACACGAATGCACCATCTCTCCTGCAGGCTAATGTGCATCACATGGAAATAGCAGCACACCCAGAATATGGACCATGGAAAATAGCGACAAGGTGAGGAGCACTGTGTGGGTGTTCCATGAGAAGTAGTCCCTGACAGGGGAAATAGGTGGCAAGCCTCGAGGTACCAAGAGGCCGCCACCAGAAGATGTGCACACCGGAGCGAGAATGCACACACAGGAAAGGTCCCTGTGGAAGCTGGCCAAAGGCTGAGCACCGAACTACTGAAAGGCTGAGGACCCCATCGGGGACAGAGGAACAAAGCCCCAGTCAGAGGCACACAGGCAGTAGACTTTGATGTATAAGGAGGCAGCTATTGGAGGCGCACCCCCCACAAACAAAAGTCGTAAGCACACTGAAAGGGGGTGGAGTAGTGAGGGGGACACCCCCGGTGAGGAGCGAGAGGAACACCGGACTACCAAATAAGTGCAGTATAACAACGTGGCACAGGCAGCCCTGCAAAATGCTATCGGGCCAGCAGACCTAACGCCGGATCCGTCCTACACCGCCAAAAAAGCGCACTAGTCCAGAGGGAAGGACCAAATAAATTTTTAATAGCCAGCACGCGCACTGTCTGGGTGTGGGTGGCGCGCACTGTATATATAGAAGTGAGGTCTAGAGGAGAAGGAGCTAAGGTACAAGCACAGAACTGGTGCAGCGCTGGAGCCCCCACGGAACATACGTAGAGCTGGAAGGCCGGTGGGTCAGAACTGCAAACTACACACATGGTGGACCTGCACACTGAGGAATAGGCGCACACAGCAGGCAGGGCCACAGGGAGCCCCGCACTTGGTCAAGGCTGCGGGCCATCACAAAAACCAACATACCGCAGGCGTGACATAAGCCTGAGCAGCAGACGGGCAGGACTGGGGACGTCCAGTGCAATGGCTCTCAAGGGGGGCAAAGGTAAAGGCAAGCAGCCAACAATGGACATTTTCACCAAACCGCAGCAGGCCCCGACCACGCCTGCACAAGCTATGGCCACCAACCCGGAAGAGACGACTTCGCCGAGGGGCGACCACCAGATCCTTGCAGCCATAACGGAACTGAAATCCTTTTGGGGGAGCTGCGATGGCAGACCTGAAAGCGGCACTGGAAACTAAGATAGACGCTGTAGGGATAGAGGTCAACCTACTGAGACAAGGATGTAAGAGCACTAGCGGAACGAACGAGTGGCCTGGAGAGCGCCATCAAAATCAATGCTGATGTTAGAACCACCAACGCCAAAGAGGTCCACATATTGAAACAACAAGTGTCTAACCTGGAAAATCGAGCTTAGGAAGCCGAAGGGCGAGCAAGCCGCAATAATATACGCATGGTGGGCCTACCGGAGGGAGAAGAAGGCCTGGATCTACGGACTACGTGGAAAACATGTTCATCCAGGAAATATGGGCTGGCAAGCTCTCCCAGGGGTTTGCGATTGGGAAAAGATCTTGGAATTTTTTTGGAAAGGAGGAACAATAACGCGAGTGTCAGCGACTGTCACCGCATACCCGGACTATACCATGCTGGTACAGAGACAACCGTACAGCTACTTTGCGGTGAAAAAAAGATTGCGGGCAGCCGGATACAAATACATGCTTTTGTACCCTGCGAAACTTATGGTCTTACTCAAAGGCAAAGCACAATTCTTCGAAACCCCGGACCAGGTGCCTTGCTGGCTGGATGCCCAGGGCTGCTCAGAAGAACGAGATGGACAGGATAAGTGACTCGGCGCCTGCTTCATATTGCGGGGGGGCGGGAGAAGCTACAGTGGGATATCAGAATTGGGTGCAATTAGCGTGCTAGAAGGGTGCGGATGCTAACTAATTGATACATTCAATAGGTGGACTTGTTGGACTGGAATATAGAATTGTACAATGTAGCTATGAGCCACAAATGCGCTGCGGACCATGTTCAATATAGAAGACATTGGATGTAGACGACCTACCCCCAGTAGTTAAGAGTTGTCGAGGCGCCAGTAGGGTGATATCTCCCTTCTGTGCCCCGAGTACTGGCGATTGCCAAGAAATGGGCAAGATGCGGGGGTGCCTGAGATCCAGGGATGGAGCTGGGCATCAGTTGGGATTGGGGGAGGGAATGTAGGGAGATGGGGATTAAGCTGGGGAAGGGAGGGGCAGGGGGAGGGAGGGGAGTTGGGGAAGTTGCAGTGTTAATAGTTAAGGGTAGTTTATGTTGGGGTACAAGCTTACACGCGCTAGCATTTGCACACCGGACATGGGTTGGAAGATACAAAAGGGGGGGCGGGAAGAGGCTAGAACATGGGGGACCTTAAGGTAATTTCTTGGAATGTCAGGGGGCTCAACAGCTACCTAAAAAGGAACAAGATCATGATGTATCTGAGAAGGCAGAAAATAGATGTAGCTCTACTACAGGAGACTCACCTCACAATAGAAAAATTAGAGATGATCCAGAAGAAGTGGAGAGGGACCGTCATCGGGGCAACATATTCGGCATATGCCAGGGGAGTGATCACGTGGGTAGCACCGCATGTCCCATTTCAATTTCTACAATCCACAGTTGAAGCGGATGGGAGGATGGTGGTTATACGGGGGCTGGTGGAAAATAAAGAAATATGCATTATTAACACATATGCCCCGAATCAGGACACAGTGACATACTTCAAGACCCTATACAGCAAATTGAGCGTGTATATGGGGGGGAGAGGTGATCTGGAGAGGAGATTTTAATTGCACATTAAACCCGAAGGTAGACAGGTCCGATAATAAACAAGACAGGCCCGCCCCTGCTGCCAAGGCCCTGCAGACCTTGTTGACGGATCTTCGGCTAGAAGATACATGGAGGGTGCAACACCCATTCTTATGACCGACAGTATTCGCATTATTCTACCCCACAGAATTTGTATACAAGACTAGACTACATGTTCGCCACGCAGGAAGTGATAGAAGAAGTACTACAGAATACAAGGCAAGGGTCCTATCAGACCACTCGCCATTGGTTTTAATATGGGAATACTGACCCCCAAGGGCCAAGATACCAACTTGGCGACTCCGAGCCGAAGCACTTAAAGATACAATGTTTAGGGAGGATATAAAAGAAGAAATTGTAAGGTACTTTGAGACCAATACTGGGAGCGTGGAGTCGGCCGGTACTCTATGGGAAGCTTTCAAGGTGGTGGTGAGAGGGATATCAATAGCCAAATCCAAAGGGCTGCAGGGAGGCATACTAAAGGAATTGCAGAAGGCTGAAACCAAACTAGAGATAACCTTGGCCAGGGGGTTTAGCACGAAGGAGGATGCAGAAACTATAATCCGACTGCAACAAGAATGTGCAAAATACTGGAAAAGACTATGTAATCTGAACTACAAAAAGTATGTAGAGAGACAGCATGCGGGGGGAGACAAACCAGGATGGATGTTGGCATGGTTGTATAAAAGGGAGACCCCCAGACCTACGACAAGAGCAATAACGGGGGAGGATGGGCCACTAGTGGACACCCAAGAGGGCATTAATCGAGAGTTCCTTGAATACTATAGGAAATTATATGGAGACGAAGAAGGTAGCAACAGCTGGGAAATAATGGACACACTGGAGGACATAGGCTTGCCACGAATAAGCACGACGGAGCGAGAGGACCTAGATGCACCGATCACTCTAGAGGAGCTAGAAGAGGTGGTGGTGCAACTACCCACTAGTAAGACCCCAGGGGATGATGGGCTCCCCAGTGAATTTGATAAAACGTACAGAAACTAGGTGCTTCCCCCGCTGCTCACAATGCTAAATGAGGCATTTGAGACAGGTTGGCTGCCAGAATCCCTAAGAGAAGCAATTATCATCCCACTCCTCAAACCTAATAAGCCAGGCAAGGATTGCAGATCGTTCAGACCGCTATCAATGCTGAATCAAGATGGCAAAATACTTACAATGGTATTGACAAACAGAATGAAACAGATCATTAACAGATTAATACACCCTGACCAAACAAGATATGTCCCGCGCAGGAACATATCCGACAACCTTAGACGACTCCACCGGGTTATAGAACACACAAAAGAAGTCTTGGAGGAGATGGCAATTGTATCACTGGATGCAATAAAAGCCTTTGACTCTGTCAAATGGACCTGGCTGATCGCAGCCCTGACTCACTATGGGATAGGACTGGGGTACCTCAAATGGGTGATACTACTGTATAGCGCACCGCTAGCCAGAGTCAAAACGGGTGTTAGGCAGAAACCTGTGCAGTTCCCTCTGGGACCACTGCGAAAGATTTAAGACTACAGGTGGTTGGCAGTAAACCCAATTGGTAGCAGTCTGTCCAACCAAATTTACCTGGTAGCTGTGGCTGAGCAGTCAGACTTCTCTCAAGAAGAGTTAGGCAGTATACAGAGTATTCACAATAGGTCAAAAGAACACAGAAGAACAAGCAAACACTGACCAGAGCTTGGTGTAAAAGAGATATAATTATTTATTTAAAAAACACACATCTAGTTAAACACACTGGCACTAATGTTAAGCAGTTCAGAAACACGGTCACTAAAAGATATGCACTCCCTTCAACGATTATTAGACAAGTCTTAAGTAAGGCAACACTTATTTTCAGACAGCGGTGAGCGCTTAACGAAGATGGCACTCTAAAAAAATCGGTTAAAAAGGGAGAGAAAGGCAGAGCAAAGATAGAAACAGATCCCAACCCTTTCGGAAGAACACAGCAGGAGAAGAAGGCAGGTTAAAACCATAAAGTGAAAGTTAACAAGGCCGGATCCACTTTAAGAGGCTCCGGTCGAAATGTGTCCAATGTCACACGGTTAAAAGTGCCCAAAAGTCTCGCAATAGTTTCAGAAGGAGTTGGATCAACAGAAAGGGACCAGTTAGATGGTCAAGGCGGCCAGCCCAGTCCAGAAAGTTAAGGGATTATTGTTACCTTGTAGCAATCTTTAGAAAGGGAGGCCTGGCGGACACGGTACCTTAAAATGGTGAGAACGCTCCAGCGGGGGCAGTTCCTAGCAGCGGTGCAAGTCGGTGCTTCGTCCGGAGGAAGAGAGGATCTCGTCGGGGAGGAAAGCAGGGGTCCGTTGCACTGCCAGGGAAGAAACCAGCTGCGGAGTTCTCAGTTAAAAGGAGCGGTCCTTTTATTCGCGGTCCAGTGGTAAGTGGCTATCCGGTTGCCGGGGTGCTTGGCACGGGCAATTCGACCACAATACGTCCTGGGATGCGAGCAAAGAAGGTAAACTGGTTGTGCCCACCAGTCAGGGGAAGAAGACTCTCCAACAGGGAGATCTCCTCTGTCGTTGGGAAGTGGTGAGTCGGTTCAGCAGGGCTCCACCGGTGGTGTCTTCGTAGCAGGTCGGCTCAGCTTCTCCCTCGTCGGATTTTCAGGTCCTGTGGCGACTTCTCAAGTTCCAGTCCCAAAAGCCCTGCTTTTATGCAGCACACCCCCATTCACTCAGCCTAGCTGTCAATCAAACATGCTAAGTGGTGAGCCGGCCGGCTCACCACTTGGGCCAATCACACAAGAGTGCGACTTGGGTTGCCAAGGCAACTCAGTCCAGGGTGCCTAAACCCCCTCCCACACCCCCTGTGGTACCCAGACAGAGTGGCACCACTTTTGGAGGCTTCTGTGGAGAAGCCCGCCAAAAAGTGGAACAAAGGGCTCGACCTTTGGTTTGGAGTTACAGAGGCGAACACAAACGCCATTTTAAAACCGAGTTCTGGCAGAAAATACCAACCGGTGAATTAATATTAAATAAATAAACCGGCGGTATGTTAGAGGCTATGTTAAAAAGTATTAGCCTCGAACAAATGGAAAATCCCATAGAGATATATTCGCGGTTGAATATAAAAAGTAGTATCCACTGCCACCAGCCAAAACTCGACGAGGGGGGACGGGACAGTGCCCCCTCGATTATTAGACCCAGGGGCAATCGAATTGCCCCTACCAGTACGTCTACAATATGATGGTTTGGTTTGTACTGGTTCTGTTAGTAATTTGGGACTAGTAAAGCCAATGGTGACTTTACATGCCCTGGGAGACAGTAGTCAGTCCCAGGGTATGGAGCCTATGGTGGGGGGTCACTATGACACCCCGGTGTTACTGCACGGAGGGTGCGGTGTAACACACATAGAAAAAACATATGAGACCCTATGGAGTAAAAGACCCCATAGCCCATGAAACACATTAACATTCAAAGGAACACCACAAATCATGTCCAAGAGTGGGAGAAAAAGAGTCTCACTTTTGGCAGGAGAAAAAAAAAACTCCAGAAATCCAGCAAAGCTGCTGGGGGACTCACTAGGTTAGGAAATTCAGCCTAAACGGAGATTTCTCCCTAACAACGGGAACTATCATCTCCGAAAGATGGCAACTGAGCAGGGGTACTAGACCAGGATGCCCATGGTCTCCGATGCTGTATATTTTAGCACTGGAACCCCTGGCACTATACCTGAGGCAGCAGTACTAGGTAATAGGGATCGGAATAAAAGGGGAGCCGCATTTAATTTCGCTATACGCAGACGACATGCTGCTGTACTTACGATACCCTGAAGAAAATCTCCAATATATCTTTGAAGTGATGGAGCGATTTGCGTCGCTATCGGGTATAGCGGTGAATCCCAGAAAATCATGCATATTCCCATTAGGGGGGTATGTAGGAGTCCCATGCGATCAATTACCGGTTTTACAAATACCATGTTAGCCAAAAACGTTCAGATACCTGGGGATAGACATGTAGCACACGGTAGAGGCAGAACATCAGAACAACACTGAGAAAGCGGTACAGAAAATTGAAAATAGTATGTGGTTCTGTTCTAAGCTCCCCCTGGCAATGATGGGAAGAGGGGCGCTGCTGAAGATGGTTGTATTGCCGAGACTATTACACTTTTTCCGGAATATACCATACCTGATACCGAAGCGATTCTTTACAAACCTACAGAGCATATGTAGGGGGTTTCTATGGCATGGGACTAGGAACAGAATCGCCTTTTAGAAGTTGCAGAATACACATGACAAAGGGGGTATAAAACTACCGAACTATGAGATCTATTGCCTAGCTAGTCAACTACAATATGTAGCCAAATGGTTATCAGAAGATCCCACCTCTGAATCGAGATTGCTGAGACTAGAATGTGCCCCGTTCTTCCTAAAAGAAATAATATGGCTGCCCAAAGTAGAGATAAAAGAGCGCTCAAAGAGGCTGGTACTGGGATGGGAGGTGTGGCGAAAAGCTTGTCAGGTCATGGAGAACCCGACACTGTGTTCTCCACAAATGCCGCTGGTCGCACTGGCGGGAGGGGATGAGCAACTAATGAAGACAATTAGGAGGCACTGGGAACCGGTGGGAATTGTAACAATCGGAGATATATATGGCAAGAAGGGGAGATTAAGGTATTCGGGGGGCTGGTGGAGGAAACCGGGTTGCATGAGGGGCAATACATCACATATAACAGAATGGTATGGCGGATTAAGGACAAATTCAAAAGGATCCCACAATACAGCTTCCTTCCCTTACTGTTCAGAGTGAGTCACCCTAGATGCATATACACTTGCTCATGCTTGCCTCTTAACCAAACAAAAGGGGCGAAAAACCATGTACGTATCAAAAATATACTCATATTTTAATATTTATCAAAAAACACATCACATTCACAATACATTTTTTAAAAAATTGATAAGGAGACATGGTCGGAAATAACATTAGACAAGCATCCTGACGCCACCATAGAAACGATATATGATATAGCAGAAGGAGGGCATGAGATATCCAGACTATACAAACTTTTGATGTCCAAAGTGGGGAAGGAAGTGGCACAATTGAGACATGACTGGGAAGAAGAGGTGGGGGTGCCAATGTGTGATGGGATGTGGGAGCGGGCCCAAGGGTACCACAAGAAAGTATCTAGAAGCGCGAGGCTACAGCAAATACAGCTATATATAACCCACAGAGCATACATGACTCCCCAAAGAATAGCTAGATTCAAGAATGCAAAACGGCAAACATGCCCCAAATGCGGCGAAGAAAACGCGGGGATGACGCATATGCTTTGGGCATGCCCAGAAATTGAGAAATTTTGGGAAGAAATAGCTCACCGGCTAGATGAGAGGGGGATCAAATGAAATGTCGAATCAGCGTGGGCATGTTTGATAGGAGGATTTTCTAGGCCACGCCGACTAAAACATGTGAGCAAATTAAAGGTCTTGGCATACATACTTGCCAAGCGCAGAATTGCCATGGGATGGAAAGCATGTAACAGACCTAGGATAGAAGTCTGGTGGAGAGACCTTCAAAAATGGACAGTAGCTGAAACAGCAGTATGGCACGAAACAGGGAGCAGAGGAGGGGAGGAAGAAGCAGAAACCCTGACGGCCTGGAAGCACTTAGTGGCCACATTATATGGGCCGACCCAGGACTGGTCGAGCGACCAGGACTCAGAGGAGTATACAGAAAGAGGAATCCCTTTAGAAGAAACAGGTGCAGATCGAGAAGCGGAGTAGACTCGGACGAGGGGAGGGGCAGGGCCAGGCAGCAGACATGGAAGTATAAATGTAAATATTGAAATGTTACGATGTGTATTGTAAGTTTGCTGTATTCTGTTTTGGTTGTAATACAAACAATAACAATTGTTTAAAAAACTATGGAAGCAGATGGGTTTCATGACCAACTGGTACACTCATAAAAAAACAGCCAGTTTGTATTAGGATTTTAAATGCCATAATGCTACCTGAGCAAATACGTGTGCCACCCCCAGCCTCAGGATGACCCTATTAGTTGTGGAAATGATTTTGCTGATCGAACTGCCAAATTGGCTGCCACCTTAGAGGTCAATGATGAGTACATCTTTCCAGCGCAAACAATGGAGGAGGAAATGGTGTATAAAACGTTCGAAGATATTGCGCATATGCAGAAGAATGCGCCACCTGATGAAAAGGATAAGGGGTTCTGAAACTGGTGCGGGTTGCATGAGGACTCCCTGTGGTGAGATAAACCGGGTTGGTTAGTGGTTCCAAAGATCTGAGTGTCGCACCTAGTCAGGATGTATCCTAGGCAGGCACATGTTGGAAGGGACAGAATGACAATGCTAGTGGGACAATCCTGGTTTGCACCAGAACTTACCACTATGGCTCAAGAATACTGTCACTGATGTGTAATATGCTTACAGAATAATGTGGGGAAAAGTGTACCGATCAGACCAGCGGCGCATCCTCCACTGTATGGTCCATTTGTGGGGTTACAGATTGATTTTGTACAACTGCCAAGATATAATCAGTGGCAATACATGCTAGTAATAGTGGACGTTTTTTCAGGATGGGTGGAAGCTCACCCATGTAGAAGGGCAAATGCAGTGACTGTCACAAAAATACTAATTTGAATTTGTGTCCAGGTTTGGGATACCTGTATATATAAACGGCGATCAGGGAACTCACTTTATCAATAACATCATTAAAACCTTGTTATCCACTTTAAATGTTCTGCATAATTTGCATTGCCCTCACCACCCCCAGTCAGCAGGGGCAGTAGAGAGACGAAATGGGATTTTGACAAATAAATTGGCCAAACTGTGCCAGGAGACAGGGTTGTAGTGACCAGAGGCCTTCCCACTAGCTGTGTTTAGCATGAGAAGTAAAAGTACACCTGCGTTAAGTCTATGTAAAATCCTCTACGGAAGACCCATGAGATTGCCTGTAGCACCATTGGTGCAAAATGTACCAGATAATTTGCAATTAACCAATGATTGACTATTGGAATGTGTCGAGACATTAATGTCTTCTGTTAGTCTCATTCACAATCAGGTTCAAGCTACCCTGCCAAGGGAACCAGACTCTCCAGGTCATTCCTTACAGCCCAGTGACAGTGTCCTGATGAAGGCCCTTCAAAGAAAAAGTGCTCTGGCCCCCTGGTGGAAGGGGCCCTACCTCGTCCTACTCACCTCTACTCTGTTGTCAAATTTCAGGGCACTCGACATGGATGCAGTGAGTCACTGCAAACTGGGTTAGTGCCCGCAGTATAGTTACTGTGGCTGGCTGATGTGTTTCTTTGTACTGGCTTACACTAATGTAAGTTTAGGAGAACATGCCACTGTTGGACAAACTATTTTAGCCATAAAGAACTTGACAAACTTTGTGACATCGGCAAATGTCAGGGCTTTGCTGTGGTATAAGAAACACTGGATATTACATTGGCAAGGGGCAACATTTTTAAATGAATCGTGAAAATGTGGGCTGGACCTCTGGTTGGGATTTACACTACGGCCAGCAGAATGTCTAATGGGGTTAGTCCCATCTCCCTATAAGGCTCTACCTAATTGGATGAGTGAGGAAGAAGTGAGTGCTGAACTGAAAATGGGAAGTGCCCACAGCGAGGCCCCAACCTAACATTAGAAATAGAGAAACAAGTGCAACCACTAACATACCTACTAGGGTAACTGAAAAACTGAGCTTTACACATGTTTCTGATCTAATGTATTACTGTCACACTGTTCTTTTTACTAGGAGGAGAAATAAAATGATTTCTAAAATCATCTATTGGTATAAGCAATGGACAGGAAGCATTGTGGGGTGACAGCACAAAGAGAACTTGGTGGTAATGGAAGCACAGTTACTGACTTGGTAAATTTGCCCACGGCTATGCGCACAGAGTGGTGGTGCTAGAGCATTGTGAGATGGGAGATCTCAGTGCAGTGGTAGTAGTAGGTAAAGGGAATGAAAATCCAGTACAATTGGAGTATTAGTTACTAACGATAGTGGATGGGAAACATAGTATCAGGTCAGTGATGGTGTGTTCAAATTCTACTGATGCCCAGTGCAATTTCTGAGACAACCTAGACAATACAATGTGTACTATGATTCATCATTTGCAGTCACTAAAGATGGAGATGGAGAATTCATGAAGTACATACAGGTTTATAAGCGGTTGTATTTGTATAGAGGAAGCAGGAAGAAACGTGGATTGGGGTAAGGTGTGCAGAGAAGTGCAAGATTATCTGAATACCCAACTGACAACTATCAGAGGAGATGTGCACCACAATAGCTGGCCACGGTCATTGCAGAATGATTCGGGGATACCTGAACGCCTATGGCAATGTAGAAACTTCTGGAAGTACAGTGGTTGGTACTGTGAAGATGAATAGTGTTAGTTTACAGCACACGGGCCAATCAAAGGACTTTGGGCAATGGCCAGCAGGATACTGCTGCGACCATGGGCAGGATGCAACTGGGAATCGGTGATACACCATGAGTTTTGGGAAATCAAACTACCCAACAATGCCTCCAGATATCTGATCTTTTCCCCGGGGATGACACCTGATCTGTGGTTAAGTCTTGGTTCAAATTGAGAGTTATGGCCTTTACAGCCCCCACCGTTGCAATGCTTGAGCAAATAAGCAAGGGTCAGATAGTGTTGGTTGGAAATAGTTTGTTGGGAAGGTGAGGGAGCAGCATATATCTTGGTTGGGAGACGGTTGTTTTGAGGAATGGATTGATGCATAGAATTGAGAGCTACCCGAGAATCTGATGTGCATTTTACTAGCAATACAGGTACTAAGCAGTTTACTGTTTTCTGGCCGGTTACAGGGAGGAGGAGGGTGAAGTTGTATGTTTGAGGTGGGTTGCCAGAGTTAGTGCGTGAGAGATTTAGGAATTTAGAGGCAGTTTTAAGAAGCAGTAAGAGATGTGACCAAGGGTTTACAGGTGTTGGGGACAGTGCATAACAGATTAAAAGAAGTTTTTGTGGTGGCCCATCGAACGGCCACAATGTGTATCTAGGGAGATGTTCTATGTGCAGTAAATAAAGAGGGTTCTGAACAACCTTACATTATCACCACAGTAAATCTTACAGCATTTTCTCTTCTATTGGCAGGTGTAATCTGGTGTTGTACGAGGTGCTGTCGCCAGTCAGGAGACGTGGTGATATAAAATAGACTCTCCAGCTCACCTCCTCTTCGGTCTTCCCCCGACCTCAGACCCTCCTTTGTCCTATTAGAAATGTAGCAACAAAGTGAAATGCTGCAGCAGGAGCTGGGAAAATTGCTGCAAACCCCTCCAACACATGAGGATGATTGTATGTATTGTAAAATTACTGTGGTAAAAGTAGATGGTTTACCTGCGCAAATAAAAAGCAGGAATGGACCATAGTTAGGTGAGGATTACAATTGAATTCCCTGTGCAAACGAAAAACAGGTGAATTGGGTATGTAGCGCATAGGTATTAATAGATCAGCTAGATCGATTAGTTGCGCAGTAAGCGCAAAAGGGGGGGGGGTCTGTGAATGCTGCTAACCCCGGGGGAGGGGCAATAAGATTCATGTTGTAATGACGCCATAAAGGCAATAAGGCTGTGATAATTAACCATGATATGGGAGGAATCTGGGAATAGTGTTGAGTACAGGTATTGTTATTTCTTACTTTGTATATTCCCGACAATTTGTCTTTTATCGTAGGGGACAATGGATAGGGAAATCTTCACTTATTGGTGTTGGGCAATGCTTGTCCCGAGAGCTCCTTAAATCGAATATGTGCTGTAGGTCTGCTGTGGCAGCGCTTTCAAAGGCTCTCTGGTGCACTGGGTGATGGCCACCTGGGCCTCCATCTTGAATTGTGCCATCCTGAACTGGCTAGGACAGTGGTACCTTATTCTCTGCCCTAAGTGCATTGGGGGACGTTGGCCCCAGACCCACTCACCTGAGGATGACTACGGCAGATATCGTCCAGCTAGAGCAACTGACTCGGAAGTGGAAGAGGAGCGCATGAAAACGGGAGATGAGATGGAAGCGGAAGACGGACTGCGGATGTACACAATGAACGTTATGTCTTGGGGAGTGGGGGAGGTCGAACGGATATTTTGGGTATTGTGAGGGGTCAAACCATGAGGGAAAATAAGGGGAAGAGGACTTGGAGGTGGGTTGGGTTAGTTTGGGCAGTGGACTGATAGGGTGTTATTTGTTTGTATGGGTTGCAAACCAGCAATTAAGGATGTCTAGCTTTGTCCAACTACTGTTCAGTTTTACTTTCATGTTGTTAATACCAGGATTCAATAAATATACATTGGCAACAATCCTAGAATAATTCTAACTTAAATGATTACTAATGGGTGATTCTGTGTGTACAATGTAGGGCTGGGGTATATTTTGTTCTACTGGCCCTTACAAGTGTTGGTGGCACCTGCTCTGGGTATGGTAGATTAGGGAGACCTATCTGCTAAAGTAGTCAAGTAGGGTCTGAAAGGCTCCCATATATCAACGGGCGGAAGCATGCAGGGACTAAACCATAAAAGGTTGCTTCCGTATCACTACTACAAATCAGATCCTTTAGCCAATCTTTCTCAGAAACATAATATCTACTTGACCAGGATAGGAGAATTCGTAGCTTCACCATCAGGAGGCTTATTACTAACAATTTGAACAAACGGTAGGAGTATTTCGGCAAATCTCTCATCCCCCTCAGCAAACATATGTGATGAATCTGGAGACTGTGTCCCTTCTTCCCTAAGGGGAGCCCACCCCCTTAGAGGCTAGGGAGGTGAACCTGCTCAGAAAACCCTTCCTAGGCATTTGGGAAAGCACAACCTCACTGTGAGTGATTCCCCTTTAGGGGACAAGGAGTCCCATTACCATGGGGAACTCCCTTTACACAAGGTATTATCTGCCTATGTGGGAGTAAGAAATACAGACAATAAATTATGTTTTTGGCTCAAGGTAATGCTGGACTTTCCACATGCTTAGCAACCTGTGGTGAGGAATATGCCACTTCTGAATACCGGAGCAAGAATAAAGAGCCAGCAACTCTAAATGGAGGAGGAGAAACCCAACGCTGAGGCGAGTCTCGGATGTGAGAACGTCGGCAAGGAAGGAGGAGAGGGCGTGCAGATTTGCAGGGCCAGCTGCAGCGCGGAAGGTGGTGGCACAAGAGGGAGATGCTGAATGCCAAATAAGGAAGGAAGCACAGAGCGAACTGGACCTGGAGGCGTGACCATGTACAGGACGTGGTGTGCCCAGAGCCCACAAACAGATGCAGAGTCCAGGGACGATGCGAGTGCTAGGTCTTCAGCTGGCTCTCGTCTGTGATCAGAAGAGAGAGTGAGCGCCGAGACGAAGGGAACTCGAAGGCCGCTAGCATCCGGAAGCAAAGAGCGGCAAGCCGCAGAGAACGCCACCGTCGCGCCTAGGAACACTTGTGTACAGGCGCGTTATAAATGACATACACTTATGACGCCTTTAAGGTGGGCGCCTTTCTGGACAGACCTATGAATGTAGTCCCCAGTTATTTAATCAAAATTTCCGATCAAACATGTGCGGATACCTTTTTAAGATTTCATTTGAACCCGATTTGGACTAAAGTAGTTACAGCTAAATATAACAAGACTTGTAATCCAGACGTAACTTGTAGATTCTGTGGGGATACTATTTACAAAGAGACATTGCCACATGTGATTACTGAATGTATAATGACGACTGAAATGAGAACTAGATATCTCCACAAACATTTTCTTAACAAAGGGCTTCTCACTAAGGAAGAGTTATGGACGAAGTTTTCATTAATCATTGATACCGTACAATTTATTAGGAATCTTAAATTAGAAATAGAGGACATCCTAATCAACAAGGTAGATTGATTTCTTATGCTTACAGACTGTAAAGGACTAAAACTTGCAAACCTCTTAAGGCACAAAAGACTTTCTATGAATGCTAATGAAGCAAATTGAAACATGTAATGTTGTTTTAAATTGTGAATTATATTATATTGTATTGTGTTAGGTCAAATGTTGAGAACAATGACAATCTTGTTGTAAAGCACAAAAGACTTTCTATGAACGCTAATGAAGCGAATTGAAACATGTAAAGTTGTTTTAAATTGTGAATTATATTGTATTGTTGCTAGGTCAAAAACGTTTAGAAAAATGATAATCTTGTTGTAAGCGCATCATATTGAAAAGGTTGACGTGTCAACCAAAACAATTTTCTAAAAAAAAAAAATAATAATAAATTACATATATCATAGCATATCATACCCTCACTGCAGCAAGCACCACATCACAGCAGGTAAGCGGGTTACCCAGGTCAGAGGGAGGAGAAAAGAGAATGAACAAGGAAGCACTACTCCAGCCCCATCCAAGGGACTTGAAAGAAGAGGGGAAATGACACAAGGAAAACAGTTACGGGTGCCCAAGAAACTCGAACAGCATAAACCTCCAGATGGGTCACAGGGACCCAAAAAACCTAAGAGAGCCCAAAGCAGAGAGGGGTCGCAGGAACCCTAATGAACTAAGCGATATATTGGGTAAGGAGACCCCGAATGGGCAAAATAAGCAGAACAGAGAGCATGCAGCAAGGGAGCACATAAGCACACGAAAGTTTGTCTAAGTGTGGAGAGATCGCCAAGTTTGTAGAAACGAATCAAGGAAAATATCCCTTGCCACATAAAGGAAGTTTGGCCATTTTGTTATTCAGGATTTGATACTTTTTTGAACTTTGTGGAATTTTGAGACACTTTTGATTTGCTGACACAAAATGTTTCTTTGAGTGGAACTTTTGTTTTTCTTATAACCATTGGATCAAGACCCAGAAGGGATTCCTGGGACACCCAGAGTGTCATGATCACTGCTTCCAAGGAGCCAGGACCAGCCCAACGTCCTTGGAAGCAGGCCCCTAACCCTAATCCTAGGCACCAGCCGGTCCCCACTGGGACCTTTTGGACCTTGTCCTGGCGCCGGTGGCACCAGGCTCATCAAAACCATCAGTCTCGGCGCTGGAAGCGCCGGGCTCATAATATGTGTGAAGATGCTTGAGTGGACTTACCTGCAGCAGACCATGCTGCTTACTTACCAGCCACTTAGAAGTCCTCTGTGAACAGGAACTACTTTCTTACCTGGGTAGGGCAAGCTCCACTCCCTGGATACAGCACTGGAACTCTTCTGGAACTGGAACTCTTTTCTTACCTAGGCGGGGCCGTGGAGGAAGAAGCCTCATCACTCCAAGGCTATTTAAACCACACCCGATAGATGAAACGTGCTTCGCGTTATTCTGCATCTGCAGCAGAACGCTCACCGAGTCTGTTCCAGCCTTTCTTCTTTCGATCCTAAACCTGCAAGAATTATACTTACCATTCCTGTATCCAGTCAACAGCAGCACCTGCAAAGACGAGAAACAACAGGTTAGCAAGGCAACCTTTACTCGCAGTGCTTACTCACCTGATCCATCGGCTGCGGCCTTTTCTTCACGCTGCACCTCCGCCTGTGAAGACAAAAGCATTGTTATTACTTACCGGCACTCCGCGAATTCCGGATTTCTTCACGCTGCATCGCCGCCTGTGAAGACAAAAGCATTGTTATTACTTACGGGCATTCCGCGGACTCCGGCGCTGCAAACTCCGGCGCTGCAACCCAACTTCTGAAAGACAAAAGAAGAGACATTAGACAGGTATTTACTTACGCCCATCGCGCTCGTCGCAATAGAACGCCTGCAAATACTCCGGCGTCTCTTCAGCACGAATTAAGCTGCAAGGGAAAAAGACAGTTAGAGCACTTGCATTTACTTACGCATTTCCAGGTGCTCTCTCCATCTTCCATCTCAAGAGTCCTGCAAGACAAAAGGGAAAAGCATTATACAGAGTCCTGTTCAATATTAACGTGCCACGCACCTAAAGACTATAAAGACTAAAAAGGTGTCTGGAAACTCACCGCTCGTGCAGTTAACGACGGTAACGATCCTCTGAGTTCAAGAGGCGTATGTTTCACCAGTGAAGGAACTGGCAACGGCACCCTGCACCAGACGCAGATGGAGAGTCCAGCATTCACCTATCTAAGGTGAGCACGTTGACCTGGGGGCTCTACGGAGAAGCTAGGAAGAGAGAGAGAGAGAGGGACATTCAACAACCCAGACCATTAACCCCCATATTCTTTCACCTGCAGAAACCTCACCCTACGAGTTCGACACACAGTGCGAAGAGGTTCGACCCCAGAAGCCAATCGAGTCCTGCACATCACTTTTCGAGTCACAGACACCTTCCTGCCAAGACCAGTGCCTCCGTGGGAATCAGGTGAGCGTTACAGAACGCGAAGCCCACCGCAAAACTCCTACCCAGGCGCAATGGAAACCTCAGACACTGATCAATTAGCCCAGTTGCTCGGGGAATTAAGAGCAGAAGTACATGCAGCTCGTCAGGAAACAAACTCTCTAAGAAGAGAACTGATAATTTCCAAGGAGCGAACAGAGGACCTCGCTAGGCAATTGCTACAAACGCAGGCAGGACAGACACCTCTGCCCGCTCCAGGAGGAAGTTATCCTTCTGCATCATCTTTAAATCCAGTGCAAATCAATCTACCCGGTAATGTGCTCTTGGCTCCGCCCGAACGCTTTTCTGGTGACCCAAAGAAATTTGCAGTGTTCATCAACCAGTGCCGCCTACACTTCTTATGTCGACCAGCTGCATTCCCAACAGACCAGACCAAGGTGGCTTTCGTGCTTTCTTATCTCAGTGGCAGCGCCGCAGATTGGTCGATCCCTTTAGTCACCCAGGATGATCCCGTTTTACATGATTTCCAGGCCTTCCAGTCCAGCATGGAGAAACTGTTCGCAAGACATGCACAAGGGCAGGCCTTGGACAATGAACTTCTTTCATTACGACAGGGTAATCAAGACCTCTTGACTTATATAGCCTCATTCAACAGACTTATAGTGGAAACTCAATGGCCCGAGGATAAGAGAATAACGCTTTTCTACAGAGGCCTGCGTGGAGAGCTCAAGGATGTGTTAGCTCAAGTTGTGAACCCTCCACAAGAATGCTCAGACTATATTGACTTAGTTGTCCAATTGGACCACAGATTACAGAACAGGAAGGCTGATCGTTCTAAATTTGATACCCGAGTGTTTTCTAAACCACAGACCTCTACTAAGGGAGCTGACACTGTGGAACCCATGCAAATAGGGGGCATGAAAGGTCCTTTAACCCAAAAGGAGCTGGAAAGAAGAAGACAGCTGCAATTATGCCTCTATTGCGGGAACTCAGGGCACTTTCTTCGAGACTGTCCAGTGAAACCAGCTAAGAAGGCTGTAGGAGCCGCAGATACCTGTACCACAAGTTCTGAGCAGGGAAACGACCTAGCCCGGCAAGTGTAGAGGTCCTCTTGCTGAGCGTTAAGATCTGTCCCGTGACCTCGCATTTCGTGGTGCCCATGGTCCTCATTAGTCCTGAACGTCCGGATCGTTTGCATGCAATTGAAGCTTACATCGACAGCGGAGCAATCGGTAATTATGTGGACCGTGAAATGGTATCAAGGATGAATCTACCCCTTGTCCCTAAGGCAGTAAAAGACGTCATTACTACAGTGGATGGCACGGAGATAGCCTCCGGACCAGTAACGCACGCCACCCAAGAAGTGACGCTAGTGAGCCAAGATGGACACCGGGAGAAAATCGTGTTCGATGTGATCAAGTCCCCTCAGTTCCAGATCATTCTGGGAATCCCTTGGTTAGAGAAGCCCAATCCTCAGATCGATTGGCGAGCAAAGACGGTTCAGTTTCCAGAATGTTTTACCACTTGTTATCCTCGGCCTGATGTTTCACTGGCTGCAATCTCTTCTGAGGTTCCCAAATTACCTCCTGAATACCAGGAATTCCAAGATGTCTTTCGGAAGGATCAAGCTAACACCCTGCCTCCTCATAGGTCTTACGACTGTCAAATAGATCTGATACCCGGAACAACTCCTCCTTGCAGTAGGATTTATGCCCTCACCGAGCCAGAGAATCTTCACCTCAGACAATATCTGGACCAATACCTAGCTAACGGGTTTATCCGTCCTTCAAAATCTCCAGCTTCATCGGCTTTGTTCTTCGTTCCGAAAAAGGAAGGAGACCTTAGGACTTGTATAGATTACCGCGCCCTGAATCAAATCACCGTTAAAAACAGATACCCGTTACCTTTGATCCCTGAACTCCTGGACCAAGTCAAAGACGCATGTATATATACAAAGTTGGATCTCAGAGGAGCCTACCACTTGGTACGAATAAAAGAGGGCGATGAATGGAAGACGGCCTTCCGCACCAAGTATGGGCTATTCGAATATCAAGTGATGCCCTTTGGACTTTGTAACGCTCCTGCCGCTTTCCAGTATTTTATGAACGATGTCCTTAGAGAACTCATAGATGTGTGTGTTGTTGTCTACATTGATGACATCCTTGTCTATTCATCATCTGAAGAGGAACATCAGAGACACGTTAAAAAGGTTCTCGAGAGATTGCGTCAACATAACCTTTTTGCTAAGCTTGAAAAATGCGTTTTCAACGTAACTGAAGTTGAGTTCCTGGGATTCATATTGTCACCTAACGGAGTCCATATGGATTCAAAGAAAGTCGATGCAATCATCAAGTGGATATCACCAACCTCTGTAAAAGGAGTTCAAAGCATGTTAGGCTTCGCTAACTTTTACCGCAGATTCATTCCTGAATTCTCTCGGATAGTCCAGCCCATCACCGCTCTGTTAAAGAAGAACAAACGTTTTGAGTGGTCTACTGAAGCAGAACAAGCTTTTCAGGACTTAAAAGCTAAATTCATTTCTGCACCTGTTCTAAAACATCCTCGCCCAGAACTCCCCTACATCGTGGAAACGGATGCTTCTAGTCTTGCTATGGGGGCAGTTTTATCACAAAGAGATCCGGTCACACACCAATTACATCCTGTAGCCTTTTGGTCCCGCAAATTCTCGGCTCCCGAGATCAACTATTCAATTACAGACAAGGAACTTTTAGCTATCAGATCGGCCTTTAAAGCCTGGCGGCATTATCTTTTGGGAGCCAGACACACAGTCACCGTAATGACTGATCACCGCAATTTACAATATCTGAAGACGGCCAAAGCTCAGTCTTCCAGACAGCTTCGCTGGGCTCTGTTTCTGGCTGAGTTTGACTTTATAATTACTTATCGACCAGGCAGTAAAAACGGAAAAGCAGATGCCCTCTCCCGGATGGGAGTAGATGAACATTTGACCAATCCAGAACCAATACCCATAATCCCAGAACAAAGGATTTTGGGTTTGGTCAGCGCTCAATCCTTTGAAGACATCAAGACTACAGTCAAATCACTCCTAACTCCGGCCGATTTGCAGGACTGGCAATTAAAGGGAAAAGAATTCTCAGTGGATCAAGACCTACCATATTTCCGAGGACGATTGTACTTGCCCTGTGAGAAAATACAAAAACAAGTAATCTCCTGTTATCACGACTCTCTAATGGAGGGTCACCCTGGCATTACCAAAACCATGGAAAAGATCAAAAGACATTTCTGGTGGCCATCATGGAAGAAGGATATTAGAGACTTTGTAATCTCCTGCGGTGTGTGTGCCCAGAATAAAAGTCAGAAGGAGAAACCAGCCGGCCTATTACACCCTCTAGACATTCCTCCCTGTCCATGGCATACCCTGTCCATGGATTTCATCACGGACTTACCTCCATGCTCAGGGTATAATACCATTCTAGTAGTCGTGGATCTATTCTCCAAGATGGCTCACTTCATTCCCCTGAAGGGCCTACCTTCAGCTTCAGTATTGGCCCGAGAATTCTTAGAAAACATCGTTCGGTTACACGGTTTTCCCTCGGTTTTAGTCTCCGATAGGGGAAGTCAATTCATCTCCCACTTTTGGCGAAGTTGCTGTCGTCTAGCCCAAATTGATGTAAGACTTTCAACCAGTCACCATCCCCAAACTGAAGGACAAACCGAGAGGACAAATCAGACGCTAGAGCAATATCTACGTTGCATGCTCCAACAAACTGAAAACCCTTGGAAGGATATTCTTTGGATCGCTGAATACGCTTACAACAATTCGACTCATTCTGGAACCGGGAAGACTCCCTTCTTCCTATTATACGGACACCATCCTAGAACCTCTAACCTGGATCCTCCCCAAGAATTCGAAACACCTGCTGTGGATCACTTGCACTCGGAGATCACCCGTGCTTTTAGGGAAGCCACTGTCCATCTGCAAAGAGCTAAAGCTCAATTAAAAAAAGGAGCAGATCGACACCGTAAAGAGGCCCCTCACTACGCAGTAGGAGATCAGGTCTGGTTATCCACTAAGCACCTGCCTCTAAAAGGACCCCGCACCTTCATCCCGAGATACCTTGGACCCTATCTCATCTCTACCATAGTTAATCCGGTGGCTGTCAAATTGGAATTACCTGCGCATATGAAAATACATCCAGTATTCCATGTCTCCTTATTAAAACCAGTACAACCAGAAACCCGATTGACTGAACTCCCAGAACCTGTTTTGGTAGATGGAGAACTTGAATTCGAAGTAAAGAACATCCTAGACTCCAAAATCTCCAAATCTAAGTTATATTATCTGGTTGATTGGAAAGGATACGGCCCCCAGGAAAGGTCTTGGGAACCCTCAGAATATGTCCACGCACCTCGTCTGGTCAAGAAATTCCATCTGAATCACCCCGACAAGCCAAAACCCCCGGAGAAGACACGCTTAGGAGGGGCCTTGAGGGGGGGTGCTGTCATGATCACTGCTTCCAAGGAGCCAGGACCAGCCCAACGTCCTTGGAAGCAGGCCCCTAACCCTAATCCTAGGCACCAGCCGGTCCCCACTGGGACCTTTTGGACCTTGTCCTGGCGCCGGTGGCACCAGGCTCATCAAAACCATCAGTCCCGGCACTGGAAGCGCCGGGCTAATAATATGTGTGAAGATGCTTGGGTGGACTTACCTGCAGCAGACCATGCTGCTTACTTACCAGCCACTTAGAAGTCCTCTGTGAACAGGAACTACTTTCTTACCTGGGTGGGGCAAGCTCCACTCCCTGGATACAGCACTGGAACTCTTCTGGAACTGGAACTCTTTTCTTACCTAGGCGGGGCCGTGGAGGAAGACGCCTCATCACTCCAAGGCTATTTAAACCACACCCGATAGATGAAACGTGCTTCGCGTTATTCTGCATCTGCAGCAGAACGCTCACCAAGTCTGTTCCAGCCTTTCTTCTTTCGATCCTGAACCTGCAAGAATTAAACTTACCATTCCTGTATCCAGTCAACAGCAGCACCTGCAAAGACAAGAAACAACAGGTTAGCAAGGCAACCTTTACTCGCAGTGCTTACTCACCTGATCCATCGTCTGCGGCCTTTTCTTCACGCTGCACCTCCGCCTTTGAAGACAAAAGCATTGTTATTACTTACCGGCACTCCGCGAATTCCGGATTTCTTCACGCTGCATCGCCGCCTGTGAAGACAAAAGCATTGTTATTACTTACGGGCATTCCGCGGACTCCGGCGCTGCAAACTCTGGCGCTGCAACCCAACTTCTGAAAGACGAAAGAAGAGACATTAGACAGGTATTTACTTACGCCCATCGCGCTCGTCGCAATAGAATGCCTGCAAATACTCTGGCGTCTCTTCAGCACGAATTAAGCTGCAAGGGAAAAAGACAGTTAGAGCGCTTGCATTTACTTACGCATTTCCAGGTGCTCTCTCCATCTTCCATCTCAAGAGTCCTGCAAGACAAAAGGGAAAAGCATTATAGAGTCCTGTTCAATATTAACGTGCCTGGCACCTAAAGACTATAAAGACTAAAAAGGTGTCTGGAAACTCACCGCTCCTGCAGTTAACGACGGTAACGATCCTCTGAGTTCAAGAGGCGTATGTTTCACCAGTGAAGGAACTGGCAACGGCACCCTGCACCAGACGCAGATGGAGAGTCCAGCATTCACCTATCTAAGGTGAGCACGTTGACCTGGAGGCTCTACGGAGAAGCTAGGAAGAGAGAGAGAGAGAGGGACATTCAACAACCCAGACCATTAACCCCCATATTCTTTCACCTGCAGAAACCTCACCCTACGAGTTCGACACACAGTGCGAAGAGGTTCGACCCCAGAAGCCAATCGAGTCCTGCACATCACTTTTCGAGTCACAGACACCTTCCTGCCAAGACCAGCGCCTCCGTGGGAATCAGGTGAGCGTTACATAGAGATACCTTTGTGAAGAACCAAGAGTGCAGGGCACTCACTCAACCCATTTCTTTTACGTTAGTGGATAGGTTTGTACTGAGGACTATTTTATTTTGGACTATAGACGAGCACCTTAGTTTAATTTGGTTAGGAAGGGAGACGCAGGTTCGGTGAGGCATTTTGTTTGGATTTAAATACAATACTACAGTCAAACATGTCCGCGGGTCATAGTCCTTCTCCTGGTTTGCCACAGATACCATAGGATTAACTGGGATAACAATGCCCAGAATCTTTCACACTTAATAGGATCTCTGCCCAGAATTTCTCGATCAGTGGGAATGACTACATTAATTGAAGAAAAAAAACCTGCCTTGTTGGCAGAAGACTTGGGGATAGGCCTCACTGTGGGCGGAGTCCAATTTGGCCTGTCTCGTGGGTCCGATGTATGCTTGGTGCAGGACTTTGAACTGTTTTGGCTTGTATCTGTTATTAAGGGATACTTTCTGGGTATGATTACACATTCTATTCCAGGCGATCCCGTCCACTTGGTTCCCCATATCTTGTTCCCATTTTGCTCTTATGTTAGAAGTAGGTTGTGAATGAAGAGACTGTACTGGTTTGTAAATTGTGGATGTAATGTGCTTGCATCCCACTGAACCTACTTAATACTTTGAGAGGAGATGTGGGTTTCCAAGGAAACACTTTATTGTAGGCAATGAAGGCCTCGTGCATCCAGTGATATTGAAAAATAAATGGCAGGTCATCCGCCATTTTTGCCATAAATTGTTCTTTAGTATTAAAGGTGCCATCGGGTAACGGCCCCAAACCTTCTTACGCCCCAGTTGCTCCAGGAATCTGTAATCCATTTGTCGCATTTTGGAGCTAGGCTCTGAATTCACAGGGGTTTCACACACCCTGCCTGAAATGAATACAGATTGTAGGGGTTGGGAATAGACGGAAATGGACTCTGCTCGAAGATGTCGGTAAGGCATGGAGCATGGCATCCAGTAAGAAGCAAATTGAGCTTACAATGCTAAGTTGTACAGCTCCATATCCGTAGCTGTTAAGCCACCTAGCTCGAAGGGGCGGTCCATCGTTTCCCATTTTGTGAGTGGGCTTTTGGAGTGCCAAGTTAGATGAATTAAAAGGTATGTCCACTGATCAAATAAAACCCTACTTGGCCAGACCAGAATGCTTTGTGCTTTGACACAAGTGCAGTATCTTGAACAGAATAAGCATTTTTGCAAGGGAGACCCTTCCCCATGTGTCGCCCATTTATAGACCTAATAGAGGGACTCAATACAGCCCAGTGGTTATCCGTGAGAGGTTGCGCATTAGTTCTTCTTATTGTGATGAATATGTAATTGACAGACGTATGTTCCAATCTATATTCCCTGAGATCTGGTGGGCAAGAAGTGTTCTGAGTAAGTGGAAAAAGGAGGGAGTCAATGGCGCCAAACTGACACCTTGTGGTCTGTGCTAGAGGAGGCCACAGACAATATGCCCCTTGAAAGGAAGGTCTGATTTGCCAATTTAGTGAACAACAGCAAGGAAGGAGGCCACCAAGTGGGTCTTCAAGGCAACTTTGGACACTGCTGACTGGGATTCACTCAGTAGGCTCAAGGGGCGAATTCAATGGACAGTACCGGTTGCGCTTCAGAATTTGTATTTATTGTACAAGCAAAGCCCTACCCTACTTTTGTATGGATATGTCCCTTTTATGCCCTCACCTCCTCTTCCCACCGTTGCAGAGATTAGCATTTGTGAAGCAAGTAGCAGTAAAGGCATTTCTCAAGCCAATATATAAGCAGTGGTGCACCCAGTGGCAACATTTCTGCCTTCACATGCCCCTTCTCTACCCCTACTCCAAAACCCATTTTGTTTTGACTTTTCATATTCTTCTATGGCGGGGGAGGCTGCTCTATTCTTCCAAGAGTGGATAAGAAGCCCCAATGCTTAGGACATACTGGTCGATTTACAGGGCTACTTCCTCCCTTTTCTCCACTGTTCACAGACAAACTCCTATCCCTGCCTTGCTGACACCCGGATGCCCTCCTGCTGGAAATAATAATGCAGCTCCTGGTTAATGATGCAACACAACTAGAGATTGCCTGGGAGAGGTGGAGGCACTCGTATGTCAATTATTCTTTTGGTGCTAACCGATCATCGATCTGTGGCTTCTGAATTTCTTTGTGCGCAAGGAGTTTAAGGTGCTAGCCTCCACCCAGATCCTTTGCGTTCTGGGACCTACTTTTATTTGCCAACTCATTGAATGCACAAAACACCTGAGATAAGTGGCTATACGTTCACTACCAGTTTGAATTAATCCTCCTTGGGCTGACTTCAGCCTCCAGGGTTTTCATCAAGCCGTTGCCTGCTCTTCTCAAGTGGGTACAAGTTCTCGAATTTCCCTACTTGATCAACTCGCTCATTTGAGCACCCACTCTGGAGCTGTCACCAGGCTACCCATACCCCACTTTGTAATCTTCTGCACAGCTTGCGCTTTTCCCTCAACTTCAAAATGTTGCAGGCCTTCTTTGATGCTCCTTTTCAGCAGTTCTGAGACAAGGCACTTGGGGTGGGCCTTTCCTCCAGGGAACAGGAACAGCCTTGTCAACGTCATTCGGATCGTGCTGCTTTTCAAATCCCAGAGCTGGTTCCCAGCCTCCTTTCTTTCTCTGCGTTCTGGGTTTATGACTTCCTTCTGCATCCTGAAAGTGCTGGAGGCCCAGTTCAAAATTAGGTCACTCAAATGGCTGCTACCAGTGCTCTCAACTTCAAAGCAACTTAACTGAGCTTTTACGGGTCTCTAGAAATGTCTCAGGATTTTCTGTGGTGGGCTCTCAGACACTGCTAAGGGATAATCCTTTTTGACAACCTTTGCTGTTGCAGTTAAGTCAGGAATGTTGCTGTAGGGCGTGGATGCTTACCCGGACAATTTTATTGTGAGTGGGCTGTCTTCCTCCATATATGCAAGGGAGCACATCATCCTCCTGGAACTGTGAGCCATCAAGCTGGCCCTAATTTCTTTATTCAATCCGTTTGGGGGAAACTTGTCAGGAACGTTACCGAGTTTGACATGAACCCTCACAGTCAGCTTCAGGCACAAAAGACATGAGTGACACAAAAGACACCCAATCCTTTGCTGAGGACAAAAGTAGGGAGGAAATAAGGACCCCAAACTCCCACTCCCCAAAGCTGCACAGAAGAACAGGTACTCGAGCAATTTATGGATTATATCCAAAATAAACATGGATTTATATATACATATAAACGGGATAGTGCAAAAATGGCCTCTCGGAGCAACAGTTTTAGAGATGGTCTTGCTGCATTTACCTATTAACATTGTGACGCAGCTCCCCTAAAAGAAAAGAAGGGTGCCTCATTTAGGAAGTGGTCCTGGCTAGTTACTGACAGCATGAGGGAGCAATGGGAAAATAATGAGGCATGACGGAACGAGAATGCAATTGGTTCTAACGGCATGTGCACACTGAGCAGAAAAGGTCTTACACAGTTCAAAGTTCTCAGTTCCATGTCAAGCCATACAAGTCGTTACAAAACAACTGACGTTCTATAAGGCTGATATAGTGATCCATAGGCAGTCCAGTAAATAAAGTCTAGAATTGTGTGGCAAGTCAGTAATAATACCAAATCCACAAACGCCAAGCAATGGGGTATCCATGGCCAGCATAAGTCTAAAAAGGCTATCAGTCCGGAGCAGAGAGCGTAGTGGAGCTTGCAAGTCTGCTGAAGATGGCAGTGTTGGGCAGAAGTTCAGGCACAAGGATAAAACATTCAGGCAAAGCAGAACAAAAGTAGAAACCGGAAGTGCAGGCCAACAGGGAACAGTTGGAAACACCAACCAAAAACAGTTGTTGAGGAGCAGGGGCATCTAGACATCATGCACTGATCTAGGCGTGCACTGCATGATTCACCGTAATAGTGCATTTGGGCTGCTCTGGAAGGTGTAGACTTCAGTAGTGCGTGTGGCTGATTAATATTGACATGATATACGCACTACTGTGTCCCTGTAGGATCGTCAGAACCCCATACGGAGTGATGTAAAAATACACAGTGGAGCCTTGAAACCTTACTATACCACCTTCCAAATCGTCGAAGAGCAATAGTGAGCAATCGGGCAGAATACACTTAAGATAAAGGCTCCCAAGACCTGTCTTCTGGCCTGTACTCCACCCACTCACGGATACTGTAGGTTTACGTATTCAATATGGACCAATATATCAGGGGAGAAGATATTGAGGGGCAACCTAAACCAGATCCGACCCAAGTACTGGTGTTTATCTGCTCCAACCTTGTAGATGGACTCAGCATCTTTAAGGTGAGCCCTAGCATGATGATGTACCTGTGCAAGCGTCGTCGCAGGGTCATGAGCTACGAGTACGATCGTTTATGAGGAAAATGCAAATTAAAGCGTACGAGGCTGCATGCCATGGGTGACATAGAAGGGAAAAACTCCAATTGAGTGGTGAGTGGCATTATTGTATGCAAATGCAATAACAGAGTACCATTCGTATCGATGATCGATAACCCAGCTAATTGTTACTGTTCCAAGGTCTTGTTAAGCCTTTCAGTCTACCCATCTGTTTGCAGGTGATTGTGTCACGACTCACTCACTTACTTCCTAGGGTTCGCCGACCCCGTACCTCCATACGTTGCTGGCGCATTCCCTGGCGTCTCATGCAGAGGAAAAGAGTTGTGCTGCCAGTGGGCTCCTGGCACACGGCAGCTCTCGGGACTACGATCCCCATGATGTTACATGACGCCTCTATGCTCTTGCGTCACGGCGCTACGGGAAGCTTCCTGAACACTGCAAAGACAAGTACTTATGCACTCGATGATAGCTGTACGATGCTCCTTAAATTTTATTCTATACTTGTGGTGAGCTCAGTTTCTTTGTTTTGCTTCGCTTCCCTGATCCTGTTGCTTTATGGCTCATCTTCTGCTTACACGGACTGCCGGTTCCTGTTCCCTTGCCTGTTGTGACGCCTCATTTTCCCTTGACTGCTACTTTGGCTCTTTAACTTCTGCAAACGCTATATTGGATTGTCCTGCATCCCCTTCAATTGCTATGACGTTTTTGGACCCCCTGGATTGTGTTTTTTCTCCTTTTTCTTTTGGGGTTTTTGCGCTGTAACTTTTGATTACTGCTGCTCCGATTTCCTGGGTGGATTTGTTGGACTCTGGACATTGCAGTGATCATCAAGAACTGAACTCACCTCGTCGTGAAACTTTTTCTGTCCCTCCATATTGCGCCATTGTGCCGTACGGGTCAGGGTTGTCCATCTATTGCACTCACATACCTTCCAGTACAGGGAACAGCTAGGGTTCGCGATCGGATAAGATTACGAATGGCAAGGAAAAGCTACTCTGTGTCACTTGGGAACAAGGGAAGCTTAACGTCCATGGCGCACAGATACAATTGTTCCAAGATATTTCCAGTCTAACTCTACAGAAGACTTAAACCAATCGTCACTTAAACCAATTGTAGATAAAATGATACAGGATGGAATCTGGTTCAGATGGTCATTTCCTGTGGAGGTTCACTTTAACCCTAAACTCGTAAACTAATGGTGGAACCTGCGGAACAAGGGGCACAACTGTTAGGAATCTAACTGCAATCTGAAGTAGAACAACCAGGCTCTAAAGCGTGCCTACAATCCCAAGGCCAGATGTAGTCAAGGGTGCAGAATAGGAGCAAGGCACTGTAACTCTTTGGGTCAATAATGAAAACTCCACACTTCTTGGTATTCGCGGTCTAATTATTACGTGAGTCCACACGGACACAATTACAGCATTGCAGACTCTCCCATTTCCCAATGTCCTGATCCGAGGGTCCTTTTCATTCTCCATCTCTCTTGGTTTTTCTGTTTTCAGGCTCTTTCAATAGGCCCAGACGTATTCCACTGTCTCTGCTTCCTCTCCTTCCTCTTGCTGTAATGACAAGAAGTGTGTCAACTTCTGTTGGGTTTTCCCTCCCTTTTTATCCCCACTCGCTTCTGTTTGATTGGGTCCTTCTTTAACCATATTCTCCCCACCTGGTTCCCCTCCCCCTTATTGGGTGATAGGGTCACTCCCAGCGACCAGTCAGAAAGCAGACCTTTGTTCTGTCCTTGTTCACCCCTAAGCACCTCCCCCAAACAGCCCTCTGGCATGAGGACACCACCATGCCTGCTCCTGGAGTTCCTCTCCCTCTTGGGTACCTTTAGAGCCTTTCCTCTTGGTAAGAAAATGGGGGGGGGTTCATTCCAGGGGTCGAGCCGATGCCGTCAGCTTCCTCATTAGTGGAGCGCCATTCCTCGGCGGCACATGGCCCAACCCCACAGAATCCTGACTCCTACCGCCTCAGTAGCCCCGTCCTCGCTAGGGACACAAGGCTCTGTCTGGGCTGCTGCGGCGCACTTTGGTGCTCTGTCCTCGCCGGGCCACCAAGGCGCACTCCGGTGCTCTGTCCCTGCCAGGGCGGTGAGGTGCTGGCTGTGCCACAGCAGCGTCCTCTGGTGCTTTATTCTTGCTGGGGCTGCGAGGCATCGTCGGGGCTGCTGCACTGCCCACCATCCCCACCTGGGGCTCGAGGCACCAGCAGAGCGGTTGCGCCCACTGGTCTGCCACAGGCATGATTACAGGGAAAATATACTTTGTGAACAGTTAGAGGAACCGAGCCACAGTAATACGAGGCTTGGAGTGTCAGATGGTAGTTCTCCATAAAAGATGTAGCCCATAGTCCTGCTACCTTGTATGATGTATGAGTAAGTTTGGCATTCCTGCTATTGCCTCTCAACAAAGCTTACAGCGCTCCTCTGATAGTCGGAGAAGTTAAGTGACGCTGGTTAAAAGGCAAGCCCAACAATCGGCTCATTAGGACTTGTTTGAGGAGATGCGCCAGATATGACTGTTAAGATGATTGAAGGATCGCTCGATTTTTGTTCTTGGACATGTCAAGCTAATTGCACATGGGCTTCTGTCAAATTTGAGAGAAGCTAATTGTATTGTGATGAATCTTGCAGAGTCCTGACAAAGACCCTACCTAACGTCTCCCAAGTGGCCAGGGAAAGGCAGATGCTTTCTGATCCTGACTTTGGTGGTGGTGTTCTGCAGGAGGATCACCTGGGAGGAGAAAGGGCCCAGGAGAAAGCAAGGGCTCTGTTGGGTGAGACGCAGTATTTTCCTTCATCTAGGGAAGGCATCCCCTCAATGCCAAAGTATGAAATGGCTTGTCAGAAAAATCTTTCTGCTCCCCAAGTTGAACACTTTAAACTGGGTTAAAACATTCATAAATCCTTCAGCATTGAGAGAAAACCTTCCAAAACCATGGAGAGTTATGAAGCTAGAAACTCACATAACTCCCAAAGGTACAGTGAAGGTACAGTGAGAAGTAGTCTGTGAATAATAACTTAAACTCAAAAAATCTTTATTTCTCTATAAAATCAAGTTAATTCTCATGATATTCCTGTAGAGAATATTATTGGGAACAGAAAGGAGCTTGAGGACAAAAATCAAGCCATAAAAACAGATTTTTGCATTAAGGACTTCAAGTCCCATAATTCCCAAAATACTGGGATGAAGAAGAGGGCTGAAGAGGAACAAAACTGCAAAGTGCAGATTGTTAATGGGAATGGCCCATGCCTGAGGGAGACTGGAAGGCTTAAACAGGCCCCTCCGGTGCAGGCCATGAGTGAGAAGGAGGATCAGAGTAGCAGTCGTAGGTGGAAGAGTTGTGAACTCTCCACGTTGCAGGAGAAGCAGATACTGGAGGAGGAAGAAGCCAGGACCACTGTCAAGCAGCGAGCAGTAGACTGTCCTGACTGGGTCTTTGCCTACAGAAGCCTTGATTGCAGAGGTTGCACAGTGGGAAGCGTGAGAGAGGGAATCTTGCCCCCCTGGAGACCTGATTTGTGTAGGCTGCGTAGCGGGAAGCATAAGATTGGAAAGCTTTCCTTTCCCCAAGGCTATCTGCGGTTGCAGACAAGCAGCGGAGAGCCTCCGGAGCAAAGGAAGCTTGTGTATAAATGGTGCTGGCGGCAGCAGACGAAAACGAGCAGATTACTGCATTGTGAGGAGCTGCTGAAGCAAAGGTCCTGTGAGCAGCGAGGGAAACAGACGCGCAGCCTTACCTGGTGTGTTCAACAAGTGATTGTAACACTGGTGCACTCTGTGACCGCTTGCGTGCTTGATGCAGGTGTTTTCACATTGGAAAGCAGTCGTGTATGTGTGAACCTAAGACAGAATGCATTTTTGAATACCGAACTGGCAGATAATGGAGAAGGCACTTTTATATAAGACCAAATGACTGTGACTTTAAGAATGCAAGTTTATTTAAAACTTAGCAACAAAGTGGGGCAACCTTTCTAGACCTTAATGCAAATAACCATTATCCAAGCCAAAAGAAAGTAAAAACCAAGCCAATTTAAAACCAACAAACATTTCCAAGAAGGGGCAAGTGAAATTCCCAAAGGTTGTAATGTTTACTGTCCCTTTTTTTTTTAACTTTATTTTTCTATTGCAGTGCAAAACATACATCCTCCACAACTGTCTTCAGCAGGGTTGCAAAATATAGAACGACCAAGGGGTCTAGTACATTTGCATGATAATGTCATACAGGTCATACAGATGATTACATTTACATAATGTTCAGGCAACTTTATACATTGTTTTGTGTGCTTAAGTACTCTCGGAGTGGCGCCCAGATGTCCTTAGGTCTACAGCGTGGTGTAACAAGTGACACATAGGCTTCTTCACAATCGTTGGCGTAAGTCATTTCGTGGACCTACATTTTAATGTCTGGAGCTGTTCAAGACTTCAAGGTGCGCAGTGTGCATTTTTTGGCCAGCAAGCAGCACAGATTAAATAGCCATTTCAATTTAATTGATATCTTCCCTATGTCCCCAAACAGGTATTTAGGGAGTGCCAAATGCAGGGGAGCACGAGTACATTCCTGCAGACCACCTGCAACCTCCTGCCAAAATTGGGCTACATTGGGGCAGCCCCAGTACATATGATATGCATCAGCCACTTCTGCATTACATTTAACACACATGCTTGGCATTAACGGTGCAAACCTGGCAATTTTCGCAGGAGTGTAATGTAATCTTAAATTGCACGAGTCTGTGTCTGGCTTTGAAGGACACCTCCTTAGTCAAGCGGCACCAACGGGTCCACTGTGTTTCATCTAGCGTGATTCCAGTGTTCGCCTCCGATTGCTCTTTACTTTTCAGGGGTTGAGTAAGTGTGTCTTGGCATTTTTTATATAGCCTGGATACTAATTCCCTGGGGTTCCCACCCACCACTACCATATTTAACACTTCACATTCCTCTGGTTCTACCAGAAATGACGGCCAGTGCACTTTGACGGCTGGTCTGATTCCATTGTACTGTAGTGTTTTTATGGAGCTAGTGCCCAGCTTCTCAGAAAAGTCTGTATATTCAACAAATGAGCTCTCCGGGAAAAGGTCATGTAACGTCAGTGTGCCTTCTGGATCCCGCATGTTTCGGGTGGTTTTGTTGTATGTTGGGGGAAGCCCTGGGCAGTTCCAATGGGGGATTGCTCCTGCATAAAGCACTGCAACGCTCAGTTGCTTAAATATCCTGGTCCAAGCATTGACGGTCGTACGAACCGGGTCAAACGTGCAGGTGTCATTATGTCGGTTGCCCAGTATTATTGTGCGCAAGGTAGAAGGGGATGCACTGTATTCCTCCAGGCCTGTATGAAGTGGTCGATCGTGTGAGGGGTGCCAGTGTCTGACAAAGTGTGCCTGCGCCACTTCATAGTATAGTTCAGAGTCTGCCACTTGGAGCCCCCCCTTGGTCATATGGTCTAGTCATGTCCTCCCATCTCATCTGTGGTGTATCAGCACCCCATGTGAAACCCACCGCAAGGGATCTCAGTTTATCAAAGAATATGCAACCCGGCCATGTTGGGATATTGGTGAAATAGTATCATAATTTCAGGACTATAATCATCTTTAGGAGGGACAGTCTACCGTATAGTAGTGAGACTGGCAGTCTAGCCCATATGTTCAGCTTGTCCTTGAGTGAGTGCATATATTGTTTGAGATTCTGGAGCAGCAGTAAGTGGTGCTGGCGTGTGATTATTATACCCAAATATTTCATTTTGCTCAGAGCCCATTGGAATCCTTCCAGATTAGGGGGGGGGGGGTGGTGACCTCATTTAAGGGGAATAGTTCCGACTTGGCCTCATTGATGCGATATCCCGAGTAGATGGCAAATTTATAGACCTCGTCCAGAATCAGAGCTAGATTTCTGGCAGGGTTTCTAATATAAAGCAGGGAGTCATCTGCGTATAATTAGATAATGTGTGTGGTGCCTGTCATTCGTAAACCTCGTTGTATGTGTCTGAGGCGCATGATACAAACCAGATGCTCTATAGTAAGGGCAAAAAGCAGCGGGACAATGGGCAGCCCTGTCTCGTGCCTCGCTCCTGCAAGAACATCGGGGACAAGGTGGACCCAGTTCGAACCCTGGCCACCGGGGAGGCAAATAGTAAATGGACACACTGAATGTAAAATTCGCACAGAGCCATACAGTGCAGCACAGAGAACAGGAACTGCTAGGAGACCGAGTCAAAGGCTTTTTCAGCAAGGGAATCGGCAACCGCCTGCGTCTTTGGGGTGAGTTGTAAAATAACGCCAACAAGTCTGCGCAGGTTGAATGCCGTCGTCCGCCCAGGGATAAAACCCGATTGGTCAGGGTGCACTAGGGTCTCCATATGTGGTAGGAATCCAGTGGCTAGCAGCTTGGCCAGAATCTTTGCGTCCGAGTTGATTAGGGACAGTGGCCTATACAAGTTCATATCTGAGCCTGGTCTATTGGGCTTCAGCAGGACTGTGATTACTGCTTCAGACATTGATGGAGGAAGTTTGCCAGTCAGTAGTGATTCCTCCCAAATGTATTACCCATGTTTTAAGAAGCCCTTAACTAAATCTGGTATAAACCCACATTGCAAAAGCCAAGGAGGAACTAGAATAAAACCATATCATTGTCAGTTTTTGGTTAATAAAGAAGTGGGGAAACAAAAGTGGCAAGAAGGCTGCCTTTCTGGTAAATGCTGTTCAGAACGAGAGGAGCATAACGTAGAGGTTTTGGAAATCACAAAAGTGTACTAAAGAGCACTAATGTGAATCTTGCCTTCCCTGAAGAATTGCTTGCAGCTTGATATTGAAAAATAAGCACTACAAAGTTGTTATAAGCTGATCTTAACCACAGAGGTACTTGTTTGTGAAATACTGTTCGGGCAGGAAAGTATATCCAAACAGCGAACTTTGAAGCAGTAGGCCTGGCATGGGTGGAAACCAGGTGTGATTGAAGTAGTAGAGCTGTCAGGGAAGTAAACTTGGTAGAGGTTGAGGGGTGCTGTGAAGTGGTGTTGATAAATTATCCTGACAAACTTTCATTGCTGAAGCAAGAACTGTATAAAACTGCTGCAGAAGTGTTCTATATCTTCAGAATTTATATGTTGTTGCAGAAGTATCCTGACAAAGACAATATATTATAATACTGATGAACCAAGGGCATATTCTTGGCTTATGCGAAGAAGTTTGTTCTTGGGTGTTGTCAAGTTGAAGTCACAAAGAAATGTGTTGGAACTTTTGTTACAAAACAGGATTTCCTTATTTCTTTTAGAACTTTGGAACAGAATCCTGTTTGAATCTGGGCAAGGGAAATTCACCCAGATTATAAGGAGAGACTGTTATCATATTGTGAACTTAACTGTTATATTTTTGTTGCCTTTGAACTGCCATGCATTACCTTCTTGAGCTACTGTATATATGTGTGAGGGACAGAGACCCTTTCTTAGAGTGTTTCCTTTAGTTTATTTTAGACAGGGAAATCCTCGTCAGGGTAGGGATAGTGAGGCGTGTATCCAACCTTTTGAGTTAATAAAATGGCATATTTTCAAAAACCTTCACAAAGTTGTCCCCCTCCGATTTCTGACCACCACACTATATAGTGCCTGCCTTGCCAATGTTGACTTTATATAGTCTTCATAGCCTAATTATATATGCCACCAGTTTTGAAACCACTGTTTATTTAATTTTATGTAAATTGCAGCTAGCCCAGTTTATAAATGTTATATAATTTCGCCATTGGGTATACTAAAACTCTCCCAGGATAGGGTGGAGTAGAGATGGAGGGCCCTCTCTTAATTGCGGAGCAGTGGGATTTGTTTGAGGAGAAGGGGTGCTTAGCCAGACACATTATAGGAAGCTCTAAAGATGGAATTGATTTTGGAACTTCAAAACTACATCTGGGTACATGGTTAAATGTATTTCTCTAAACATCGAGGGGGCTGGATTCACCAAGTAGGAGGGTGATGCAGTTTCACTTTTTGATCAACAGAAATATTGATATTGCCTTAATATAGGAAACGTACCTCTTGAAGGATAAACACAGGATGCCTAAAAATTGCATAGGTGGCTGTACTCTGTAGGAAGGGTTTCCCCTCTGACTACATTAATGGACATGTAGACTCGCAAGTCAGGTTTGTGATGGCAGTTTGAAACCCCTTATTCTCCTACCTGGCTCTAGATTATAGAGATCTATCTTGTCCACAGAGATCTCAAGACTTGAACTTGCTTGGTGTACACTGTACATGAAGAACAAAGATAATTGAACTTGACGCAACCCTTTAAGGTGATTGTTGTTCTATAATATATACTATAGATGTGATGTACAGACTCCCAAAATGCCTACTTTTAAGGCCATGTTGCCTTCTTCAGTTTTTCATTTTAATTTTTGTTGAACACACTGGTCCTGCTATGGGTGGGAGAAGCGGAGTGGGTGGGGTCGTTGTATGGGGTGATAACTGTACACTCACGTAGTTGTGTGAATTTTACTCTGAAAACAGTGCTCTTCATGTTCCAGATATGTTGTCAAATGCTAATTAAAAATGCTTTTGAAAACAAAATAATATCCATTTCCCAACCTTCTTCCATCTGCTAAATGCATGTAACATATCGGAGACGTTACATTGTCTGGAGCCCTGTAAGGTGACCAGCTATTTTTCAGTATTGCTGGTTCTCAGGCTAGCAAGTCTATTATCAAACATTCTCTATACAGGTGGATTGTCCTTTACATTTTTAAATACTATGACCTGTCTTCAAGGACGCTCTAGCGGGTGTCAGATGTCATTTTACCAGATGCATGGTGGCTACCAATGCCTTGCAGAGGGGTATCCCTGTTATCTCAGGAGCCAATGTGGTCTTTATCTGCACACACATGAAGACCCTTAATTACTAGATTTCTTATGGAGTCAGGACTTGGGCTTTGGTCTTGCAATGTTCAAAGGTTTACTGGTATAATTGATTGATCCTCACTCTCGTCCCTTCTCTGAGTACTGCAATGCTTTCGGAGTCTTTCTAAGATGTGGAATCTGCAGGCAGATGGAATGGATTGAAGAACAAATTACGTAATTTACCAAATGTTTTTGTGCTGGATTAGCTATCCTCCCAACCTAGCCTTAAGATGTAATGAATGCAACCTGTTGCAGTTCTGATGTTCCTCAGCCTCTTCAGTGCAGGGGAAAATAATAGTTGGAACAGAGGTCTTGGGGCACCGCTGGCTTCAAATATGCCACCCATGACTTCACATCCTGAGTCATAGGCACCAACGAGCAGTATAGAGCAGACATGGTGGTGCAGTGCTCGTTCTGGATGAAGAAAAGGTTTCCAAAGCCAAACCTGTGCCACGGGGTATTTCTAAAATGAGGAATCTGTGCGAGGTAGGACTAATCCATCAGAAAGCACATTGCTGAAGTAATGTAATTTGTTCTTCATTGGAATCTGCAAGATGAAAATTGGCATGGTTAACTCTTAGATTTTAATTTGAAAATGCTTTCTTCGTTTTTGGCACAAGTTACATGAACATTGCGGGTTTCTTGCCTCATTTAAAGGTCTTATTGTGCATCCATCTAGAAAGGGAGAAGTTATAACATTAATAATTTAACATTTTATCTGTTTTAGTACCTTGCCCCTGAAGTGATAAAGAAACTGCCTTATGACAACACAGTCGATTGGTGGTGCCTTGGCTCTGTCTTGTACGAAATGCTTCATGGATTGGTAAGTGCAAGAATATTAACATTCCAAATTAGAAAGATTCTTTTCGAATATTGTGAGACTTTACAAATAATTGTATTTATGGAAAAGATACACAGTACTCCATCCTATTCATAAATGCATGCTGTGACGAAGTTCCTAGTCTCCCTCCATGGTGGATGATGGGGTAGCCAAGAGGGCAATAAGCCACCACCCACAGTGTGATGCTGAATCCAGGGGTGGTATGTTGTGGACCTCCCTTCCCACCCTCATCACCCACATGCAGGAGACAGGGGGATGCTCACCACATGGACAACTGTAGTTTTCTTGGAAAGTAGGGAATTAAATTGTGTTTGATGACTGTTCTGAGTTGAGTCCCAGCAGCTGCATGGAAAAGCCACAGTTTTGAGCAGCTTCAGCTCTGCACCCCCATCAGTGCGCTCCCGAGTCTCTGTGCAGGTGCAAGACTTGAATAGGATCCACAGTGGCAGACTCCTGGAGATGAGGGAGAGCAATGGGCCTCCATCTAATTATCCTGAAACTATTTGAACTTGACCAATCCCCCATGCAAGTAAAACAGAGGGGAGAGTAGGAGGAAGGAGAAGAGAGGAAGACTAGAGCAGACACCCTTTGGAATGAGTAGGATGTGAGGCATTGAGGAGGAAAGCGAGTTGGCTGGTTGGTGGGAGTACCAGGATCCTTTGACAAGTATGTAATCAGTGCCCTACAATGATAGCCAATAGTAATCCGAAGAAGGGCCTTGCCTCTGAAGAACACTGGCCCAACTACTTGATATCTATGAGGCGATGTTTGACCGCTTAGTGCGGGACCTGGTTGGAGGGACAGGAGCTGTTTTCCCACTCATTGCTCAAGCAACAAGAACACTGTTGAGGTGCACTAGGGTATTCCCAGACATCTAAACCTAAAGGCCCTTAGTGTCCTTGAAAGCTGTGTGAGCTTTTCAAAGAGTCTTAATCAAGACTTGTTTTTTTTAACCAGGAGACCCACTTCAAGACATGTACATTGTTTGCTAAGGGTGTGTCCAAGGAATTCAGCATATAGATTGAAGAAGAGTGGAGGTATGGAGGAGCCTTGCGTGACCCAGGCCTTACAGGGGTGGAGACTGATTGATAAGGGGACATAGAGACAAGGTGTGCCCTGTCAGTGAAAAAGGAGGTGAACCAGTCAAGTCTGGTGCTTGAAAGGTTCACCCTGTGTGCTAGGATGGTGTGGTCAATGGTGTCGAAGGCTGCAGAGAGGTCGACGACTACAAGTAGTGCTGTGTCCTTTGTCTCTGATGAGGCCCAACCAGGCCGAAAACATGTCTGGGGTTGCTAGTGTTTCCATGCAGATCGGACTGGACTGCTCCCATTGGTGGCAGTAACTGACTGATTTGCATATGGCTGGACCCCTTTTACAATGGCGCAGATGGACTAAAACACGGTGGTGTGGAAGGTTGCCCCGAGCAGTGCCAAAGGTTCAGGTTAGTTCAAAACCTTCCACCCATCACTTTTTGGGTTATAGTTTGTCTCCCTAGGTGAGAGAGGGTATGCCCAGATGTGGGTCCCTTGCTTCCTGCACCACAGGTAACCATGCTGCACCTCACTGATGAGGCCCAACCAGGCCGAAACATGTTGGGGGTTGCTTGTGCTTCCATGCAGAGGGGACCGGGCCTAGCAGTGCCAGTGGTTCAGATTAATTCAAAACCTTCCACCCATCACTTTTTGGGTTATTGTGAAGCTGTGGAGGTCATCGAGGATGTGTAGAGAAGCGGTCTCTGTGCTTTGTCTAGGCCGAAAGCCAGATTAGAAGGGTTTGAGTATGTTGTTTGTGCTGATGTGTTGTTGCAGTTTGTTCCACGATTCTGGCAAGGTATGGTAGGATAGTAATGGGGTGATAGTTTTCATGGAGTGTGGGGTAGAGATTTGTCCCATTTTGAGTGCCGTGGGGATAGTACCATGTGAGAGACAGTTGATGATGTTCAGTCAGTGGGGAGCTAGGGTTTGGATTAAATCGGATGCAGCTTTGTGGTGGGCATTCATCATCCAGGAAGTGTGCAGGTTTTGTTTTCGTAGTGAAGGTGTCGGTGTCGTTGGGGTGGAAGGTGTCCAATGTGTTGGAATGTTTAGGAGTGGGGGGTGTGAGTGAGAGAGATGGGGGTATGAGTGGGAGAGCTGAGTGGTGAGCTGTCCTGATGTGTATTTTGGAGTTGAGGGAGTTGCATACTGCAGCGGATGGTGGTTTAGAGAGGGACTTGACGATGTTGAATAGTTTCTGGGTACGATTGGTGGCAGTTGAGTTCTTGGAAGTAATGGGTGGCTTTGGCATTGCGAATGGCAATTGTAGGCTTGTTGCCGCACTGTTTGATGGGTGTCCTGGTTGACGGGAATGAGTTCTTTTGCCAGGCTCATTCTAGGTGTCTGGTGCCCTGCTTTATTGAGAGAAGGGTAACTGTTAAACCATGGTTTGTGGTGGTTGTTTTGGGGTTTTTGTAATCGGAGGGGCGCAATTTTGTCAAGTGCCTATATGATGATGGTGTTTCAAAAAGGTCACTATACCTGAAGTCCAGAAAATTATAGCATCCCTCAAACCTTCTAATTGCAAAGGAGACGGCTGCCCTGCCCAGATCATCAAAGATGCAGCGAGAGACCTATCCCCCTTCATCTCCAAACTTATAAACCTATCCTTCTCCACCAACTCTGTACCTAACAACTTGAAACATTCATGGGTTCTCCCTCTTCTAAAGAAAACAATCCTTAGACCCAGCCATTCCCACTAATTACAGGCCTATCACTACGGTCCCCTTCCTGCTAAAAATTCTTGATAGAGTTGCCTACCTGCAAATTCAGGATTACTTAGAGTCCAATCAATTGCTAGGGTTGCCTCAATCTGGCTTTCGACCTCAACATGGAACAGAAACTGCCCTTGTTGACCTCAAAAGTCAGATTGATGACATCAAAGACAAAGGTAAAGCTCCCATCCTGCTCCTTCTAGACCTCTCAGCAGCCTTCGACCTGGTCGACCACAAAATACTCTGCAATCACCTCTCATCTGCTGCCCATTTCTCCTCGTTAGCTGTCATGTGGATACAATCCTTCTTAGCCAACAGAACCATGAGGGTCTTTTCATCTGCGGCTGCAGCAGACCCTATCCCCATGACCTGCGGTGTCCCACAAGGATCTCGTGTTTCCCTCACACTATACAACATTTTTACAAAACCTCTTTTTGACAAACTGTGCCATCTGGGTGTCACCTACACCAACTATGCGGATGACACTCAGATACTCCTCACCATCTCCGGCAACTACACTGTTGACGTGACCAGGATTACAAAATCTTCTCCATCATTCAGGCATGGATGGCCACACACTGCCTCTGCCTGAATGATGAGAAGACTGAGCTCCTCCTAGTCGGATCACCCAATAACTTACAGAAACTCAGCCCTGACTACACCAACATCATCGTAGATGGTAACACCATCCCTGTCGTTAAAAACGTAAAAACCCTAGGCTTCCATCTTGACGCCAATACCAACCTCTCTAAACAAGTCAACATGACCGCCTCAACCACCGCCTACACTGGGAAACTAATTAGAGCCTGCCGACCTTTTTTATCCACCAACAGCTGCCTCACACTGGCCAGGGCTCTCATACAATCTAAGCTTGACTATTGCAATAGCCTTTACCTTGGTGCCAACCAAGGTATAATCAATAAACTTCAGGTTCTCCAAAACAATGCGCTGCGAGCAGCACTAAACATTCCCAGGAGAGAGCACATCTCCCCCATCAGAATTTCTTGCAAATGGCTCTCCATTCAACAAACAATTGACGTAAAAATTCTCTGCCTTACCTACAAAGCCTTAAACCACCTAGTCCCCCCTATCTCACTAACACATTCACTTTGAAGCCAAACACCAGAATCACTAGATCCTCCAATACTCTTTGCCTTACGGTGCCCAGATACACCTCTAAAAGAGCCGGTGGCTCGAGCTTCACGGTCCTCGCCCCTCAACTTTGGAATACCCTGCCGTTGAATATCAAATAGACCGAATCCTTCCAACTGTTCAGGAAACTAGTCATTGTTTGGCTACTGGATAAAACCAATCCCAAGTCGGACTAAGCCCATTACTAACTGTATATACTGTACATGCCACACAAATGTTTAACCGTATGCTCGGACTACCTCTGACTGTATATATTGTATATTACTTCTACAAAATGTATAACTGCAAATTCTATATATATATTGTACTTTTGTAACCTGTCCTTAAGCGCCCTTTTACTCTTGGATCTGGAGCGCTATATGAATAAAAAAACAAACAAAGGTGGACTAGGATGGAGGGATGTGCGTGTGGGGAAAGGGAGGATAGTATGAGTGGTGCTAAGGCTACGTCTGTAATGCATTTGGTTTGTCTGGTTGGGGTGCAAAGAGATTGTGTGGTAGTGTGAGCGTGAAGGGAATAGCAAAGTGGTCAGACCGCAATACCCAGATTCGATTATCTACAGACACATGATTTTTGCTTGCGATCAACATGTGTGTGGGATAGTTGATGAGTTGTGTGAGGTCATTATGAGCGAGTGAAGCAAGGACAGTCTTTAGTATGTGATTGGTGTCTGGAAGGGAAATACCTGGTTTGAAGTCACCAAGTAGATGTTGTTGCAGGGGGGAGGTGTGGTTATTAGTAGTGAAGTCAGTCCAGTCGGTGTGGAGGTTGGGAGTGTGTGTAGGAGGGCGATATATGAGGTGGAGAAACGTGGAGTGTGGGTATGATGCAGGGGAGCAAGTGAGAAGGAGTGCTTCAAAGGATGCATGTGGGATTACTACGTGTGAGTGTGTCTTTATATATGATGCCAATGCCACCACCTTGTTTGTGTGGGCGGTCTGTGATGGATGAGATAGTGCAGGGGAAGCATGTCATGGATAATGGTTGTGTGGTGGGGTTTGAGCCATGTTTCACATGGACAGGAAGAGTATATCTGGGGAGTTTATATTTACTTAAGTCACTCGTTACTACTCTGGCACCAATGGATGGGCTGACGGGTGGTGTTCTGGTTTTTATGGAAATACTTCATCCAAGACTAGTATGGTTACCATTTGGACTTCCATGTCCATACATGCTCCTGTATTTGTATAATTAAGTCTTAAATTGTGTCAAAGGGAATTTGTCTTCCTACCATGTGATTATAGGATTGTGTTAATGCCAATGTTTTCTGAATTTTTCCCAATAAGAAATCGCTAACAGTGCTCTTTCTTCAATTTCCTTGCAACACTTCTGAAGTGGCCTAAGCACTATGCAAGCAAACATGGCTTATGTTCCCTCCTTCTTTCTACCCCTCTTCCAATTTTCCATACCCTGTTCCCTCTTTATACATTCCCAAAATGCTTGGAAGCAGCTATAGAGCTGTATAGGCTCTACACAAGCTACTGTAGTACATGCACAGTTGTCTTTTCAATTGCCATGTGTTATCATTCAAAGAACGGTCTGTCTCTATTAACTTTCATCGAAGATGCCCAGCATCTACGCTGAGTACATGCATTTTCCTAATGCACTTTCTTGTGATATCCAAAAGGCCTCTGATTCAACACGTAGTACCTCCATTAACATGCCTCGGTTTTGGGACCTCCTGGCCACTTCATTTGGTTTGATTCAGCTGCTAGTTTTTCTACTCAACAGAACTTCAGCATGCTGGTAATAGTTGCAAATGTTTTAAGTGAGGAGCAAAACCTGTTTAAAATAGGTTGCCATGCGTTAAGAGTACCCTAATGATACCGCAAAAAGTATTGCAAAAGGGGGGAGTTGTTCAGGAGTATACCCGATGAAGGGCTTACGCCTGAGAACATGTAATGCGAAACAAGTAATGTGAAGGGTGTATTTTATTCTCTGTGGAATATTCAAATATTCAATCTTGTTTCTGTATCTCGTGCCCCTGTATCATCCTCCTTTGGTATCACTTGATCTATCTTTTCCCACTCCATATAGTCCTATTTCTAATGGATTGCATTTCTAGTGGGTTGCACCCTTCCATAGATTTCTCATCTGGATTTATATCCTTCAGTGCAAACTGTTCTAAGGAACCTTCACTGGGAACATAGAGTAGCTAGATGATGATCCGCTTCCTCGACTCCAAACATGAAGTCCCCTTTGTTTAAATAGAGCACACAACCCCCATTGCCTCAGTAACTTTTTTCTGCATGCAGGGCACGCAGTTATCTCAGGAAAACTTGTATTTTTGCTGCACCAGCATGCCTTCGGGATTTAAACATGGTTGGGGCAACAATACTAACATGCCAATCACAGACCCACACAATATATGTGCGCGGTGTCTCAGGGTGTATCATGGTGTGCAGCAATGTCATCCTGCCAATCTGTGCATCCCAAAGGAACGGGAGGCCAAGGTGATGCTAGGTCATCCCACCTCCAAGTCTATGGCCTTGTCTTGTTTCATTCAAAGTTTGAAGTTGAGACGGAGGAGACTACCGCCCTCCAAGAAAAAATAGGATGTACCTTTGCAGGCAGGCTCGGAGGTCATTGAATCCAGACCTCCTTTAGATGACCATCTACTCACCCCAGCGCTTTTCTCTGAGGGCCGACCTGCTGTCCCCGACAGGGGGGTTTGGCGGGGGTCGGATACTTCAACTCAACCCACAGTCTCCTTCTTCGTGAGTGGCTGTTGAGAAGCTTAGGTATTGTGACTGGGAACTGAATAATAGTCATTGAGGTGTTGCTGCCTGGATGCGTTCCTGCTATGAGGCCTGTTTATGCTTGCTGGTGGAGGAAGTTCGAGGGTTGGTGCAGGGGTGTGGATCCCTTGTTGTACCCCATTTCCTCACTTTTGACATGTTAATTCTCTGGCGAGGCAGGGGTGCAGATGAGTGCAATCATGGGTTACCTTGTTGCCGTTTCAATCTTTAGGAGAACTCTAGAGTGAGGTTATTTTTTGGTGGCTGGTCAATCCATCGAACACCATAACATCGAACACCATAGCATCGAATTATAAGCAACGAAATGCTCCAATATACAAAAGAAAACATTAAAACGTTACACGGAGCTGGCCAGTGCCGAAATTTCAGCACTGGACAGCTCCATGTAACGTTTTACCGTTAGAAAAAAATGCTATCTTTTACATGTAAAAGTGCATTTCCATTGAAACCAGTCCATTTATATTTTCGATTGACTGGTTTCGATGGAAAGGCACTTTTACTTGTTAAAGATGGCCTGTTGACGCTTTTGTAGTCGATGCATCTTTTTCGATGCGTTGGTATTTCGATGCATTGCTTTTAATGCATTGACTATAAACCTATTTTTTCGGTCTCGTTGGTTGCCCGATTTTTGAAGGGCTTAATGAATCAGTTTACACCAGCTCATGTGGTTCCACTCCCGCACCTTAATCTGGTTGGTTCAACCCTTCCTTATAGGTTGCCCTTTCAAGCCCATGCATTCATGTTCTCTTGGGGTACTCACATTGAAGACTGTTTTTATAGTGGTTATTACATCTGTGAAACGCATTAGTGTGATGCATGCACTTTCTAGTAAGCCCCCTTATCAGTTTTCTAGTAAGCCCCCTTATCTTCAGTGTTCATCCTTCCAGGGAGAGGAAATGTCACAGAGTGAACCCCAAGATGGGAGTTTTTATGCAGCTAAAACAGTTCCCTTTCCGAAAGGATGACAATGCTTTGTGTCCTTCTGTCAGAACCGACTGGGCTGGACCATGACAAAGCAAACTCTCAGGTGCATTCCACTAGAGGAGTGGCGGCTAAGTTGGCCTTACAAACAGGGATGCCACTAGTAGAAATTTGCCAGGTGACTTCTTGGTCCTCCCTGCATACGTTTTCCAAGCACTGGTGTCGAGAGTTGTTGGTTGAGATGCCCGTGTTGGTAGAGTGGTCTAGGAGAATTTTCTGCTAGGAGATTTTTCACTTTATGTACTACTTTGGGAGTCTCTAAACATGAGAAAACTGTGGGAGGATGCAATCCATTAGAAGGAACAATGTCTTACCGGTAATGTTCTTTCTATGGATTCTCCTCCTACAGATTCGACATCGCTTTTCCAACCTGCTTCTCTCTAAAAGCAAAACATTCAAAAGAGAAATGTAATAATAAAAACTGTTTCGGCTTGGTTTTAGCCTGAAGTAATTTGTTTTGCAGCTTATTGTTTAAGATTCTCCTTATGTGGGCTCCTTTAGCTGGTGAGGGGAAAACAAAGGGGAGAACAGAGGTAATAGGGCGCAGTGTGCTCTATTTATACAGAGGCAACGTTCTGTCTGCAGTAGAGGAACCTGATAGTCCAAGGTGGCAGTCAAGCTACACTACACTCCCCCTGATAAAGGCTTCTAAAACAGCTGGAACTGGGAGAAATCTGTCTAAATGGAGAATCTGCGGGAGGGCAATCCATAGAAGGGGGATACATAGAAGGAACAGTGAAGTGAGCTCAGTTACAACAGAGGAATCTCTCTTTTATACACAGAGGCTCACTGACTCTGTCAGTCGCCTATACATTTAACATCTGGTTACTGAAGTCGTCATTGCAGTTCGGAGAAACATTGCTTCTGGTTACGTACATGCATTTCTCATAGGCATATACTGTCATACACAGATATTCTGGGAAGACATATTTGTCAGCAGTTTGTTTGCAAGTACATCATGAGCATTATAATTTCATAAAATCACATGCAGTTCCTGAACCAAAAAGACATTCTCAGTTATACTATCTTTGTTTTAGTAACCGAAGGTTACTCTTTTCTGAGAATAGCTGGGAGTCTGCCAAAAGAGACACTCTTCTAATAACATCTCTTCGCTTGGGTTCAGCTGCGTTCAGCATTTATCATCAACACATTTTTCTGCATGCTCTCAGCATAGCTTAATTCAAAAGGGACTGAATAGTCTAATTAATGGGCCTAAAACAGATAATACTGCAAAATGGAGTTTACCCAAACGAAAAATGGAATAGCTTATGTTAATCAAAATATGCACCGTTTAACAATATGGCATTGATCAGTGTCTAAGTGGTGCAAAAGTAAAGGTAAGAATTATAGGTTGCATAAAGAGTTTGCAATAGGCATGGATGAAAAAACGACCCCAACAAGTCTCATATGGATCGACGTTTGGGATATCTGCATTTTGCAACTAGGTGCATCATTTGTTTGGAGAGTTTAAGGTATCCACAGAGTGTAGCCTACTTTAGTTGTCCTAGATGTAAATGGTAAGCCATGAATGCTGCTCAAATACTTTTGAGACAGAAATTGGCATATGGCCTTCACGCTATCAGATCATTCTTACATCAGTTAGAACTAGCATGTACATGAATGTTGATGTCTGGTTAACTGGTTCTGGGTCTTGGTACATGACAAGATGCTCATCTTGCTTCGAACGATGGTTATTAAACAGTACCTGCCCTTCTACATTGGCCCCAAATACCACGTATGTCTATATTCTGTTTCGGAGTGGTTGAGTTCTACTTTTTAGCCTCATAGTAAAGGGATTATTAGAGGTTACACCATTCTTTTGCTTGACTTTGGCAATGCTTATTTGAACTGTAAGCAGCTATGGTCAAGCCCCCCCTCCCAACAGAGTTAAACACAGTTGGTTTAAGGGCAAGTGACATGATTTGGGAGTATTCCTTTAATACATAAAGAACATTTCCAGTCCCATGTACATTTTTATTTTTATTCAGTTGATGCAAGATACAACTTTTAAAAAAGCGAACAGTATTCCACTTACACCTTGATTATCTATTAGTTAAAAAGTACACATAAGATTGAGTTAACTTTCCTCCATAACAATGAGAGATGGAAAATTAACCCCTCTGAGTTTCGCATCATATATGTCCTCCAGACCTCTTACAGAGGCGTATTCAAGGGTCTGCCTGCATTTCTAAGTGCTATGGTCCTTAAAGGAGAGAGCGGTTTGCAGTGTAGTAATAAGTGCTTGATGGTTTTCACACAGTTATTACCACATAAGCGACACAGCCTGGCGTCCCGAGGAATGTTCTGCCAGCCACCACAAATTTCCAAAGATCTAACGCTGTTAAATTTGATTTTTAGGCATTACCATATTATGTAGTTTCCTGCAAAGCACTCAATGTACCCCAGCTCCCTAGTGCGAGCAGCAAGATATTCAATTAAGCATAATACCCGCGTCCTGCCAGACAGCTTAGTAGTGCACTGTTCAAACCCCCCCGGGTGTAGGTGTGAGGTGATATAGTTCTTCAATTTGCTTCGTGGCCAATTTATTCTGTCATCCAGATCACTTGATGGGTGTGTAAGGCAGCACTTTTGTATTTTCACCACATTACTGGTTGACATTAGGCTACCCCTGGTTTGAACAGCCTCCAGGTGCGGTGTGAATTTTCTGGTGCAGCATTACGCAGCGTGATTTTAGTTTGGCCCAGATTGGTATAAGATTGAATTCCAAATATATGCACTCGGCAGGAATGTAATGTGGTAAGCAGAGTAATTTTTGGAGACATTTTCCTTTAAGCTGACCTAAGCTTTCTGCATGCCGCAGACTGTCTGACTGCATCAATGCCCACACCTCTGCCCCATACAACATTATTGAGGCCACTTTTGCTGTGTAGAGTTGCAATAGAATTTCTGGCGAAAAAACACCTCTTTTTCCTGACAGGGTATTTAGCATAACAGTTTTCATAGCTGTTTTAAGGCAAACATGGTAGAGTTTTCGTATGCGGCTTAACTCTGCGTAACAGGTATACCCCCAGATATTTAAAGTCAGGTACCACTTCCACTCTGGAGTCCCCCAAGGACCAAGTAATCTTCTTCACACTCCTACCCCTTTTGGCGAATGACACAATTTTTGATTTCTCTGTATTGATGATTAAGGTGTTTCTGTCAGCATAGTTTGACAGCTTATTTAGTGACATTTGTAAGCTCCAATGTCATCTGTATAACCCAGCCAGTGTAAGACGGTACCCCCAGTTTTTGTGGGTTTGCTGCAGGGTTGGACAGTTCTCTGGCAAGGTCCAAAAGGTAAATATTGAATAATATTGGGGCTAGGCAACATCCTTGTTTTAGCCCCTTATTTGTGTCCACCCATCCTGTCGTCCTACCCATCTGATCAATCCGAACCTTGACTTGTGTGTGGTCATGCAGAAGGATGATCGTTTTAAGTAACCCTGGTGGGATATCCCATGCTGTCAAGTTGGGCCACAGTCTAGGTCTGTCCACCGTATTGAATGCTCAATGAATGCGGCATGCACCGGCATATTACGCATGGTCCAAGATTGTTGTCGGACCGTGACCAGGGCCAAGCTGTTGATGGTAGTATCACAGCCCTTCCGGAACCCGTTCTTGTTAAAACGGAATGATGTTCTTATTCAGGGTCCAGTCTTCCAGCTCATCTAGAATGATGCGAGCAAAGATTTTTGCCGGGATGTCTAGCATTGCTAGCATCCGGTAATTATTGGGGTCTTCAAGTCTCCCCTTTTTGTGGATCTGCACGATGATACTGTCTCACCAGGAATCCAGGATGGTCTGGGACCTTTCAGTCCACATGAACAGGCAGTCTAGAGTTTCTGCCCACCTGCCTGGATCCTTCTTCAAAAGAGAGCTACAAGCTCTCTACGGGCCGGGTGCTCTTGAGCTCTTGGAAGATCTGGTGATTTCTTTCGCCGTCAGGGATGCCTTTAGAGTAATGCCAAGCTGCACTGTTTATATTCTGCGGCATTACATATAAAGAGTTGCCCTTTAAATTTTGTGTGACAAAGGCTACCCAGACCTCACTAGGCACCCCATTCAGGTTTCGATATTGTGTAGATTTCCCATTTACCGTTTTCCAGAATAACACTGGGTCATTTGTTTTGCATGACCACACAAGAGTGCGCCATTTATCGTACTCCCTTTCAATTTTATGGTTTTTAAGCCATTTCCCATAGCGTTTTTTCTCCTCTTTCACTGCCCCAGTGTGTGCTTGGGCATCCAGCTGTTGATGGGCAATTTATCAAAGCTCCTGACGCAGCAGTTTCTTCCTCCGATGGATATCCACATCATAGCTGTGTGCATGAGCCTTAGAGTGGACCTTACTCGAACTGTGGCAAGCTGTTTGTTGACCCATTGAGCAGGCTTTGATTTGTTCCATGCAGGCCTCGAAATGGGAGAAGATGCTCATTTCCGGAGTGCTCATATCTGTAGATCTTATGTCTCCCCAGACCTCACAGAATGTTCCCAGGGTGAACCGGGCTTTAATAGCGGCTTTCTGTATGTTGTTGTCATGCCAAGAGACCCTATTGAGGGAGTGAGCCTTGTTCTACCCAATCATCCATTGTCAGGCAGTGTTTCAATTTGATAAAAAGTGGGAAGTGGTCACTCTCAGCCCAGTTCCATATACACATATCCAACACAACCTGATCAGGTTTCAGGACAAACACGTAGTCGACAATGCTGCTAGTGGCCCTCCCCAACCCTTGTGTAGGCCGGGGGTGTGTCTGAAGCATTGCTTCCATTTATCATTGCAAATTTGAGAGGGTATAGTACATTTGCCCATTCCATTCCTCTTTTGCAATAGGAGGTTACGCCAGCTATTTGGTTTCCTGCAATGTCGTCAGGTTTACTCAGTATTTTGGTGTTGAAGTCACCACATGTCAAGATCAGATAGTCATCACCCAGCTAGTTAGTAGTGTTCTCATAAATGTTAAGACCTCTTTGTGGCAGGATCTGTAGGGGGATCATAGATGCTGATCACATAGATAAACTTGCAGGCAATACCAGGCAGGCAGTCATTGAGTGAGACTCTACCAACAAGGATTTTATGATGTATAGGCAGAGTCAGCTCTATTCCCATGTTCTTCCTTACACCCAACACCAGACCGCCTGTGGGTCTTCCTCGCGGGCCCTGAGTAGCCAAGGATGAAAGAATGTTGCAGCCATCTATCACCAATTGAGAGGTCAGCCATGTCTCTTGTAGAGCAATAATTTGGAATGTATCAATATTAGTTAGGAGGCCTCCTTGTTCGAAGAGATGTGTGTCGCCACGTGTATTCCAGCTGAGTAGGTACAAGTAACCCACCACCTACGGGCTAGGAGTCTGACCTGCCATGTCGGTTTACCAGGTCGGCTAACCAAAACCAGGACCCGTGACCTTCATCATCATTTGAGATGATTTGCTGATTGATGTGTTGGCCAGTAGAGTTAGAAGCCACCACAGGGGATCTCTTCTGCTGTTCACCAGTTTTTGAAAAGGGTTGTTCTTTCCTGAATGCCCTGCATCATGATGATTTGATTCATAAAGTTCTACCGCTGTACAATCATATCCCAGCTTACGTAGTGCATGGCTGTGTTCAAGTACATAGGAGAGTGTTCCCTCAGAGAAGAAGACGAATTTGGAAATTGCTTTGTCTTCCCTGCCGACAGGTTCGCATATATCCAAAATGTGAATATCCTTGGGGAGAATGATGCGAAGAAGAATTATAGCATGAAACAGTTCAAGGGCATAACTCCTGTTGACATATGCACACCTTTCACGTCCAAAGACACTTTTTATCTGAAGGGCTGTCATTGTCCTTTTTGCTGGTTGAGTTTTGACCCCAAACTTGCAGGGTTGAGCCAGTTAGGACAGACGGCCAGGTCTGTCTGTACAGCTGTTTGTGAGACAGCTGGTGTTTTAGCTGTGTCTGCATTGGTAGGCAGATTGCCTTGAACTTGAAATAGTTCTTCCAGATTAAATGAGTAATTGCCATTTTCTAAGTTGTTTTAACCCCTACATTTTCTTTTGTTTTTATTGCCCTTACGTTCTTGGGGCACTGAATGTTCTTGCTAGGACCACCTTGTGTGGCCTTTTCTCTGGATGTTGTGCTACCTTGACTATTCCTCTTTGCTTCATCTTTGGTGGGGGTGATTAGCGTGTCCGAAAGTGTATTACAGTTAGACAGGCATGGACGAGTATTTAGGCTGATCCTGTGTTAAGAGGTATATTGGTGTTATTGCCTGAGCAGGCAGGTCCGTCCTTCATTTGCTTTGCTTTTTTCTTCTTCACTGTTGAGAGGTCCTCATACATAAGCGCCTGTTTGGCGACAGACCTCTATTTTCTTGAGTACCATGATGAAGTTTCGAACTGCACTTTTTCCTGATCGACACAAAATGAACTACACACCCCTTCCGGACCAACAGTTGGTCTGGTGGTCACGGTGTTGTTACGCACTGGCTGTCTTCAGATTTCAGATATCAGGCTTAGTAGATTGTCCTGGGCTGTAGCTAGGACACAGATGGCTTTTGTCAGATTGTCACCACAGACCGCCGACTGAGTAACTGCATTTTGGATACTCGTCTGTGTGATCGCCATGTCGTCACACTTCATATTAAGGCAGTCAAGCGAGGCTTCCAGTAGGTTAAACATGGTGCTACTAGAGTTACTTGCCAATGACAAATCCAGCACTTCTCTAGTGCGTTTCGAGGCTGTTCTTGTCCAGCCTCTCTGTGAGGGTAGGACAGCCAGAGATTTGTGGATGTATTAATGCCCTAACACAAAGAGTATTTTAGTGGCCCAACGCAGGAATAGTTAGTACAGGAGACTGAACAGGCAGATGTTCCTTTAGATCAGAAGTGGCCACCAAGTCATCACAGAGGGGCGCAACATCCTCATTTGTATCGCCTAGTGCGTTGCTGCAGGGGTCATCAAAGAGGGGTCAGGGAGGAATTTGTTCTGCTATAGTCTTTGCCTCTAACACCTCAGGCTCCTTTTAGTACTTCTAGCATCTCCCCATGTTCCAAAGGCTCCAAGGCCCTCTCTGGACTGTTATAAGATACAGGTTCTGGTTTATTTTCAGGGTCTGGGCCATGTATGGGAGGGCTGACCATAGGGGGTAGCACAAATGGAGGAATTGCGCCAGGCTCAGAGACACTGTCTCGGCACACACAGGGTGTAATTAGAGCTCTCACCACCGGTTTGATGGTTTTAGTGCCTAGACAGGGGACCGTTCTTAACATTTCCTTTACGAGGTCTGCCTCAAGGTAAGCTCTTTGTTCCGTGTTCGTGTCGACAGTATCAGGGGACACCCCTCCCTTCCGTGTGGAAAGTAGTAGTCACACCCCTCCCTTCCGTGTGGAAAGTAGTAGTCATTACGGTGGAGTTAGTTCCAGTGAGTTTTGCAGTGTCTCTTACAGGTTTGTTCACACTCAATTTGATTTTTGCTTTACCCTTGATGTTTATATTGGATTTGACAGCCATGTAAGATTTTTCAAGTAACGATGTGTTCAGCACAAGAACACATTGCAGGCAGCCTTTCAGGGCTGACGCAGGCTTGTTCACCTAAACGGGTGTTGACAGTATCCATGAGCCAGTTTTGTTTAGTTGTTCATTGCTACGCTCTCCCGTAGCAGCGGATACCGTCTCACCCTCCCTTCCGGAGCCAACGGATACAATTAAGTAATCCTCACTAGCTATGTCCATGTCCAACACTGGCCGCCCTACCCCCGCCTTTCGTTTAGCCGCTCTTGTTTTGGCAGGTAGACATAACGCCTCGCTTAGGCATAGGGCTCGAGTGGGAGGGGGGCACCAGGTGAGAGGGGCAAGATGAATGTAGCAGTTAAAGACGTTATGAGGCAAGGAAACAAACACACACAGATTTACCTACAGCTCCATGAAGCCCCATGCCAGACCACAGCAAGACCACTTATCCTTGCCACTTCTCTGCGCTGCGTACCGCAGGGAGAAATGAGTCTTTGAAGTTTATCAGCAGGGTCAGCCTCAATAGGACATGCCTCCAAGAAGAAAGAACGCAGAAGAGGTATGCCGCAGGGGTCCACAGCCCCAGCAAGACCACTTATCCTCGCCACCTCAGTCCCATTGTATATAGTTGTCAATCCCGAAAGAGCTCTGTGAAAATGGTACCAAATGCGCACATGGGATGTGTGGATTGAATGCTCTGTTGCCGGGCTTCAGCAAGCCTATTCCAACTCGGTGCACTTTAATTGACTGTTTTTTAAAAATTGTATTTCTTTATTGCTTTTTATCATAACACTTTTCGCCACCTCCCTCCCACTCCACCCTACCACCCCTCCCCTACCGAATCGCACATCCAGTCTATACACCTTTGGGACTATGAAGTTTGTTGTTTCTGGGGCACTTCGGGTTGCATCTTTCACTTAATGTCCAATACTTTCACATTCTGGGGGCACCATTGTTGTATAAAGTAACTTTTAAGAAAGTAAATAGTTTCTCCCCATTCCCTCTGAAATCTGTCCACATCCCCTAGGATCTTGTATGTAATCCACTCCATCGCCACTATGTCCCATAGTTTACGAAGCCAACCCACCAGCGTGGGCGCGCTCTTTTGTTTCCAATCTTTTGCAATCACCATCCACACCGGTATTAATAATGTTACCAGTGCTCTTTTCTGTGGCTTTGAAATTGCATAACGTTCTGGTTGAACTAGTCCTCCTAGGCACTCAGCCAATGTGAGAGGCAGGATCTCCGGCACTATCTCCCGCAGAGACTTCATGACGTCCTCCCAGAATCCTTTAATTTTGGGGCGTCCCCACCAGATATGTCTCCAGTCCCTTTCCCTCTTGTACCCCCTCCACCATTCCGCGCGGAGCGTCCCATACATCCTGTGCAGTTTACTCAGGGTATAATGCCACTGTATCATCGTCTTGTACCAGGTCTCCCGCACCTGTAGGGACCTGGTTAGTTTTGGGATGTTCCTCCATAATTCTTCCCAATACCCCGTCGGTACTTCCCCTCCCAGTGCACCTTCCCACGTTGTCTGGTAAGGCCAAGTCTTTTTGTCTACACATTCCTGTAATATCTTGTATATGTCTGCCACTAGATGTTTGTCCCCAGTATGCAAGATAACGTATGCCTCAAATTTAGTTAGCAGCCTTGTTGATGCTTGTTGAATCTCCTTCTGTCGAAGCCATTGCCTCAATTGATGTATGCAAATCTGTCCCCTTCCTGCACTCCTACATGTTTCTTACACTCCTCAAAGGAAACTATTTCTCCCTCCCACACCATATCACCAGTTGTTATGCATCCCCTTTCTTTCCACCTCTTACATGAACCCTTCACCATGCCTGGGGTAAAGTTAGGGTTGTTAAACATTGGAGTGAAGGGAGACGGAATGGTAGATAACTGTCCCCACCTGATCCACCTATCCCATATATCACATGTTTTACGCAGCACCCTGCTATGCCTTGCGCTCTGCGGCCTTTCTTACTCCTACGTCCCGTCCCCTTTCCTCCATACTGCATAGGCGTTCCTCCTAGGGATGGGAGACCGAACCCTTTTCACCAGAAAAAACCTTCTTCCCCTTTAAATTTAGAGGCGCGAGGGGGTGCGGCCCTGGGAGCATGCGCTCCACTGACTCCGCCCACCGGCACCACTCCCTAGTCCTCTTTCTGTGTCGACAGGGACGGACCGCTTTCACCAGCGCTCCTGGGTTTGGCTTTGGCTTTTTAATTCCACGCGCTATTCTAAAATTCTGTCTTTTTGTCTTTTTCTTCTAATCTTCAAACAGGTACTCGACCCTCTGGCACCACGCTCCTCCCTGGCGCATGTCGACGTCCTTGGGCTTCAGCAGGTGTCCAGCCTGCGAGGGGCTCTTCCCCATGTCCGATCCTCACCCTCTGTGCCTCTGCTGCCTTGGCCCCGACCACGGCTGGGAGGGCTGTACTGCGCGTGACGCGCTTACACCGCAAGCTCTTAGGAACAGGTTAGCAAGGTGGAGGGAGCTCTTTGAGAAGTCGCCTCCAGAGGACTTGAAGAACTTCGTCAAGCGCAAGTCAAGGCTGCTCTTTTCCATCGCACCCCGCAAGGGCGATTCCTTTCCTAGGAAACGTCTGAGTGAGAGGGACCGTTCAGGTCCTCACACCAGTGCAGGTACCAAGGCTCATTCAGCTACCGGCCACCAGGCAGAGGGGTCGCTAGATCCTCCTGCAGACATCGCTGAGGGACCGCAAGGCTCTTGCAGCAGGTTTCTACCCAAGAGGCCACGCCCTAATACCGGACAAATGTCTGAGGGGGCTCCTGTACGCAGCACTACTGGCGCTCCGAGCGAGGGCCCAACGCCTACCAGGTCTGGTCCTGAGGTGCAGGCTAGGCCTCAGAATCCAATGCCAAGAGTCCAGGAGGAGGCCAGTCCCAGCGAGCCAGGCACTACGACACAGGCACATGGCATGCAGCTCAACAAGATGCCTGCCGCGCCAGACAAGATGGCTGCTCGTCAGACACCGAACCCTTTTGGGGAGCAGGTAGGCGATTGAGTGTCGAGGTGGGACTGGTCTCAACCAGGTACATGGCCTACAGCTTATCCTTCTACATCACAAGGCAGGTACCCCCTGCAACCAACAAGGCAGAGGACGCACAGGCCCAAGCTGCCAGCCGCGACGGCCAACTCACCAGCCTGTGAAGACAGGTTTTTTGAGATGTTCCTCACGCTGATGAGGTCCCCTCAGAAGAGCTGCATCCTTCAGGATGTTATTAGGGACATGCTTCCACCAGTCCCGCCGCCAGTGCCCATAGTCATTCCGCCTATGGCTCTGGCGCCTCAGGCCCCGCCACAGCCTCAGCTGCCCACGCCGGCCCCTTCGATTCCAGTTCCCCTGCCGCCTACAGCTGAGGCCGTTCCAACTCCCCCACCGGCACCAGACCAGTCGGACACCCTGGTTGACACCGATGAGGAGGAGGACCCCGACACACCTTCGTCAGCCAAGGCCTTCCACGATCGACTTGCAGGTTTGGCTGAATACGTGGGGCTTCCACAACCCGAGTTTGAACAACCTGATGCAGGGGTCCTGGCTGAGGTTCACACTCTACGCCCTGCGGCTAGAACGGAGATTCCGATGCAGAAGGACGTTGTTGCCTTGGCCAAAAGGGGATGGCTGAAACCCCACTCAGTGCAGCCCTAAACCATGCGCTTCGACGCCAAGTACAGGTAGTTGGAGGGGGATACACTCTTGTTGTTGGCACACCCAGGCCCACGCTCCTCTGTGATTGCCGCAGCTTCCATATACTTGAAGCCACAATCCTCATCAGCCAGCACTTCCTCGGCACTGCTAGGTAAAGAGGACAAGATCTTGGAGGCGTATGGAAAGAAGGTCTACTCCAACACCTCGCTGCACCTTCGTCAAGCGAATGTGGATGCCATGTTTGCAGCTGTTAACCAGAGGCTTTGGCGGGAAATAACAGACTTCCTTCCGGAACTTCTGGTGCACAGTCAGGCACGCTTCAAGGCGGGGCTGGCTGAAGTTAAGATGGTGGCTCAGGACATCATGGAGTCCACAGTCTCACATATCGACACCTCAGGCCGTGCCATATGCATTGCCATGGACATGAGATGGATGTCCACAGATGAGGAACTGGATAAGAAGAACAACAGCTCACAGACTGCGAAGTCTTTATCCATCCTTACAAAGTCCACGCCCAAGACTTTCAGTCAGACGCACCAGCGTTCCGACAAGGGTCGGGCCTTCGATGGGTTCTGGGGCTTCCAAGAATGAGCATCCAGGCAGCCTGACCGCTCTCTGAGCCAACACCACCGCAAACAGCACAAGGCAGGGAATAAGGGCTTCTTTCAGTTCCCCTCGTCTGCCTCAGCCTCAGAGGGAAAGAGGGCATGCCGCTACCCTCCGGGTCCATGTCTCGCTGGTGGGGGGGCAGGCTTGCTCTCCACACACACAATTGGCGCATAAGGTTTGCGGATCTCTGGAGCCTGTCAGTAGTTTCCATGGGCTACCGCCAACCGGACCCTCCCTCTCCCCTCTCCTCCCCTTCACTCCCACATATTGGGACAGCAACTCTGTCAGCGGAGATATGATCACTCGTAGAGAGCCAGGCAGTTCCAGCCTCCCAGTGGGGTATGGTTTTCGCCATACACAAGAAGAACCTGGCTGGCCTGAGAGTTGTTGGACCTTTCCACCCTGAACCTTTCCCTCCAACTTCAAAAGTTCAAGATCGTTACCCCAGCACTTATTGTGGAGACACTATGCAAGGGAGACTGGTTGTTCTCCCTGGATCTGAAGGACGCTTACCTACACGTCCCGATTTGGCACCCCCATCGGTCCGTACTGAGGTTCAGGATCATGGGCTTCCATTTCCAGTACAAGGTTCTACCCTTTGGCCTCAATTTAGCCCCAAGGGTCTTTACCAGGCTTATAAACGCAGTGGCCCTTCTCAGGGCCCAAGGTCACCATGTATATCCATACCTAGACAACTGGCTCGTCATGGTGAGATCACCGGAGGCAGTCCATCACACCTCCTCCGACCTCATGAACACGCTACATGACTTGGGATTCTCCATCATTCTCAGGAAGTCTCAGATGGAACTGACAAAGAGTCTAACGTTCCTGGGCCACATCTGGGATACGAGAGAGTCTTTCCATCAGAAGACAAGATTGCAGCCATCAAGAGGGCCACAAGTCACTTTCTCAGCAGAGGGGTGACCTCAGCTTGGTGGTACCAACAAATCCTGGGTATTATGGCAGCATGTATTCTGGCAGTGCCCTACACAAGACTCAAAATGAGGAGATTACAGCTGCACTTCGCAGCCTCATAGAATCAGGAGCGAGGATCTCAGGCGGAACTAGTATGCATTCTTCCCTTCCCATGCCAGGACCTAATCTGGTGAACCACAGACTGCAACCTGAGGATAGGCAGGCCCTTCCGACAACCAACACCGCAGGTTATCATCACAATAGATTCGTCAGACAGACAACTCCACCAGCATGTGCTAACTCAACAAGCAGGGAGGCACCAGCTCCCCTCCATTATGCACATTGGCGGTCGCATCTGGGAATGGGCCCTGGAGGATGGCATTCACCTGACAGCGATCCACCTCCCGGGGAGTCAAACCTGCAGGCGGACGGGCTCAACAGACTGGGGGGGGACAATTACGAGTGGCAGCTGTACGATCAGGTCCTGCAGGAGATCTTCAACAAATAGGGTCATCCACAGGTGGACCCCTTCGCCACCTGGTTCAACAGGAAGTGCCCTCAGTTTGCTTCCTGGCAGGGACATGGTCTAGGCTCTCTGGGCGATGCATTGCAGATACAGTGGAACAGGTATCTGGTCATTGCATCTAATGCCATTGCATCTAATGCCATTCCATCGAAATGTTTCCATCTAAAGAATGTCCATCTAATGCATGTTTTTGGGGGGTAACGGGTTAATTTTTGTTCAGGTGCATTTTAAAAGGTAAAAAACCAGGGTTGTTTTGTCAAAACCTTGGCAAAACTTAGTCCACTTGCTTTTATACTAGCTTCTAGTAGCATCGCTCCTAGCCCCCTGAATGATGTCTAGATTTGCCTGCGAGAGGCGCAGATGTTTCCGCGTGACTTGGTCAGGAACCACGCTGCAAGGGCTAACTTCTGCAGGGCGGGGTGAATGGGCGTGCCCCTCTGCTGTGATAGATGAGCTGGGCCCAGTGCAAGGTGAATCGGAGGCTGGTAGGACAGGCTGAGTAGCTCAGAGAACCATGGCCTTGCGGGCCACTACGAAACTACCAGAATGATGCTGAGGTCCCGGGACTCTCTTATTTTGCAGATCACCTTGTGTACCAGTGTTGTGGGCGGGAATGCATAGGCGTCCATGCTGTTCCACTGGTTTATGGTCATTGCATCTTATGCCATTGCATCTAATGCCATTCCATCGAAATGTTTCCTTCTAAAAATGTCCATCTAATGCATTTTAAAAAAAAAGAATTCTTTTCTTTTACGTTTTGTTAATTTCAATGCATTTTAACCCTAACACTCCTTCCCTACACCACTCCTATGTCTGTCTTATTTTGAATATATATCGATATGTCACAACCAATGTGTTGAATTATTACAAAAGTATGATGAAAGAAATGCCCTTGATTTGAAAAAGGCACTAGGTGCCGAAACACGTGTCAGCAAAGGGCCTCTCCTAAGGGAGCAGTTACTGTTTTGGTCAAAATAAACAGCTTTGAAACTTTACTTATACTGTGGGGCAATTAATTGATGAGGATCTAAAATTATTTTACATTCAGTTGTAATCGCCCATGCAGTATGAAGGAAAGGCGACGGGACGTAAGAGTAATTATAAGTTACTCACTGTAGTGACTAACGTACTCTTAGTCCATAGACCCCTTTCCTCCATACGTCCCACCATCCCCCCCTTAATAAAACTGGTGTCATTAGGCAATGGTAAATATTGTCGATGCGTCAATGGGCACTGAGGAGTGGCGCTGGTGCGCGGAGCCAGGGGAGCGCATGCTCCCAGGGCCGCACCCATGCGCACCTCTACATTTAAAGGGGAAGAAGGTTTTTTTCTGGTGGAAAGGGTTCCGTCTCCCGTCCATATGAGGGACAGGGACGCCCATGCAGTATGGAGGAAGGGGGACTAAGAGTACGTTAGTCACTACGTGTGAGTAACTTATAATTTCCCATGGAGCCAGAGTATTCCAGATAGCAGGCTTCCCGCCACTGCCCTGTACATTCGTGCCCATATCTTTTCTCTGCTATCGGAAAACCATTCTCGCACCACTCTGTTGGGCTGCTTCGTAATATCGGTGCAAATTTGGGAGCTCCATTCCCGCTTTATTGCTAGGGGCCATCAGCAGTTCCAAGGCGACTCTCAGGCGTTTGTTCTGCCACACAAATCTGGAGATTAATATATTCATCGCTTTAAAGAAAGCATTCAGGATTGCTATGGGCAGGGTATGGAACCTATAAAGTGCCCTCGGGAGAGTTATCATTTTCACTGTGTTTATTCGCCCCAGCCATGATATCCGCATCAGGGTCTACTTTGCAAAATCGGTAAGTCTGGGAAATTGGCCTTATAAAGAGCTGAAATTGTATCTGTCAGTTTTATCCCTAAGTATGTTAAGCATCCTCCTGATGATCAGAATGGGGAGCAGCTCAGTATCTGTGTCTGCATTTCTTTATTAAGTCCCACTTTCAGCATTTCTGATATCCCCATGTTTATTTTCAGGCCCGATAGCCCCTCCTGTTTTTTAAGAGTTCTCACTAGGGCCGGGATAGACGTTGCAGGTACCACACGTGTTACCAGCATATGCTGCCGTTTTATGCGTCTCTCCCCCCCAAAGGGGACCACCTTGATATCCTGGTTCTGTCTAATTGACGCCAGCAGGGGCTCTAAATAAATGACATAAAGATGCAGTGACAAAGGGCATCCCTGCCTGGTACCTCATTCTATGCTCACGGCCTCTGAAATATAGGCGTTCACCGCTAATCTCATTGTGGGGTTTCTGTAGTTTGCCCCGACCATTTGGATAGATTTGGGCCCGAATCCCAAGAATTCCATAGTTTCAAACAGATACGGCCATTCCACCCTGTCAAAAGCTTTTTCTGCGTCCAGAGAAATCAGAGTGGCCGGTATCTGTTTTATTTCCAGTTTTTCTAGTAGATCGATCACCCTTCTGGTATTATCCCAAGTTTGCCTCCCCGTTATGAAACCCGATTGGTCCTGCCCAATAACCCCTGGAAAACCCACCTTTATTCTGTCCGTTAGGATCCCGGTGTGCATTTTTGCATCTACGTTCAATAGCGCTATAGGCCTGTACGACCCGCAGCTTGTCGGTGCTTATTTGGCTTTTTGAACACTACTACCTTTGCCTCTGTCATAGAACACGTGACTCCATCCCCATTCCGAAATGTATTAAATAATTTAGTAAGAAACGTCTTTAGTTCTTGGCAGAACTCTTTATAAAATCCCCCTGTGTAATCATCCGGGCCTGGTGACTTATTATTCGGGAGGTTCTTTATCGCTCTTTCGACTTCTTCTACCGTTATCTCCTTCTATAGCCTATTCCTCTCCTCTTCCGGGATCCTAGTAAGCTTTATCCTTTCTAAAAAAGCCTGTATCCTATTCGTCTCTGGGTGCCCTGAAGAGTACAGCTGCTTATAATGTTATGTTATGTTACCTCAATTTGTAAAGTGCATGGTCGCCAAAAGGCATCATGGCACTAGTAAGGAAGCTACAGGCTAGAGAGGAACAGTAAGGAATCAGTGAGCTACAACAGAGTGGTTTTCAAAGCTTTCCTAAAAGCCAAATGGTTGGGGGAAGATTTGAGTGATAATGGGAGAGTGTTCCAAAGCTTGGCTGCAGCAATAGAAAAAGCTCTGCCACCAAGTCTTTCCCGGTTAAACCTAGGGACCGTAAGTAAGTTGGTTGAAGAGGAGCAGAGGTTGCGTTCCGGAATGTAACGTGAAAATTTGGATTGAAGGAATTCTGCTCCCAAGCCATGGATTGCCCGATGGACAATTCATAATGACTTAAACTTGACTCGTTGCGCCACAGGAAGCCAATGAAGTTGACGAAGCACCGGTGAAATATGGGCACCATAGGGGGAGCCAGTGGCTAGTCTGGCTGCCAGATTTTGCATACGTTGAAGGCATTGGAGCAAGCCAGTTGGTTGAGATAGATACAGGGAATTACAGTAGTCCAACCGTGAAAGGACCATCGCCGCCACCACGGGGGGGTGCATGGCTTCCGGAATCATAGGCAGGACCCTCTTTAAAACCCTGATCTGGTGATGGGCGGACTGGCAGACACCCGCAACCTGATTGAACATGGAGAGGGAGGCAGAAAGAATGACCCCCAAGTTCTTTACAGTGGACCCAGTGATGTAGGCCAAAAGGCAGGGGTCCATAGTGAGGGGTTGGGGGTACAGCCCACCAACATCACTTCCGTTTTATCGCCGTTGAGCTTAAGCCAGTTTTGGTCCATCCAGGCACCGACTGCTTCAAGGCAGCCATGAAGACAGGCTGAAACCACGGATTGATCCTGATCAAGCCGGATCAGGATTTGGGTGTCATCAGCGTAGGAATAACAATTAAGTCCATAAGAGCGAATAAGGCAGACCAGTGCCCAAATATAAATGTTGAACAAAATTGGGGAGAGAGAAGATCCCTGAGGGACACCACAAGTAAGAGCGCAAGGGGAGGAGAGAAAAGGAGGCATAGTGAGAGTCTGGGTGCGATCTGAAAGAAAGGAAGTAAACCAGGCGGGAACAGGGCCAGAGATCCCAATCAGTGTAAGATGTGAAAGAAGGATAGGATGGTCCACTGTGTCAAACGCGGCAGACAAATCCAGTAGGATCAAGGCCCCTACTCCACCTGCATCGACTAGTCTGGACATATCGTCTTGTACTGAGACAAGTACGCTTTCCGTCCCTCTCCCTGGCCTGAAACCTGCCTGGGCATGGTTGAAGATATTAGAGGATTCCATAAAGGAGGACAGAAGGGGCGTGACCAGAGATTCCAAGAGTTTAGCCAGAAACGGAGTAAAGAGATGGGGCGAAAATTTGCAGGGACAGTGGGGTCAAGTGAGGGTTTCTTGAGGAGGGGGATAACCCTTGCAGATTTCAATTCCGGGGGGACCAGTCCGGATTGACAGGAGTTATTGATAGCCGCAGTAATTTCAGCCAAAATGTCAGGGGCAATAGTTTTCATGATAATGGCAGGAATAGCATCCTCCGGGGAGGAGGATTTAATCTTTAAAATAGTTGCCAAGACTTCTGCCTCAGTAAACTGAGGGAAGGTAGACCAGCTATGAGAAAGGTCAGTAGGGGAGATGGCACAAAGCTGGTGATATCCGAAGGCAGCATTGTTGAGGATTTAGCGATGTTTGATCAAATCACATCAATTTTAGTAGTGAAAAAGGATGCAAGGTCATTGCACAACTTTTGTGATGGCTTAACCATGGAGGTCAAAGATTCAGAGGAAGCAAGAGAGTGAACAATAGAGAATAGAGCTTTCGGCTTAAGTAAAGCGTTTTCAATTCTTTGAGCAAGAAAAGTTGATTTAGCAAGTTTAACATTAGCTAAATAGGTAGAGAGACGGAGCTTGTACAGGTCTCTAAGCGCCGGATTATAATTAATCCGCCACTTAGGTTCGGCTTGTCTAAATTGAAGACGGGTGTTTTTTAGTAGATCAGTGAACCAAGGCTGAGACGGTAGCCTACGCCCTGAGTAAGTTTCAATGGGGCAAGGCAGATAATATGTCGTAAAAGACTGGACTTTCCCCGCTGAGTCTGTAGCAATTGATCCATCTGCCTTTTCTATTCCCACTACATGGCGCTGGGCTTTCTGTTGCTTCAAGAGCCTGGCCAGCATGTTGTCTGCTTTGTTGGCGCCTATATAGTAGCACTATTTCAATCTTAACAGCGCACTCTGCCCTAGCTGTCCTCATTAGCCACAGCTGTCTCTGTGCTTCCTTCACTTTGCTGTAGTTCTCCCTGTTTTTCCACCCGACCAACTCTGTTTGAGCATGTCCCAATGCCATCTTGAGCTCTCTTCCTAGATTATCTCTTTCTTTACTTCTGAGCTTTCAAGGACATCGAATCCCCCAGTATTACTGCCTTAAATATGTCCCACACTATGCACAGGGGACCCCCTTGCGCGTCGTTCCTAGCGAAGTACTCTACAATTTTCTCTTGCACCTTTTCTTGTAGGACTTCGTCCCTAAAAAGTTCTCTGGGAAACCTCCATGTCCACAAAGGATTGCCTGGTTTTAGCCCCCTCAGCTTGATCTTAATCGCTGCATGATCCGAGAGCGAGATTGGGTTCACTTATATGTCTTATCTAGGCCCAGCAGCACCCCTGCAGTCTTATTACGGGCATTTGCTTGGTTCAGTTTCGTGAACTGCTGTATGTGCATTTTGTGACTATCCCCTTTCCAAATATCGGTCTCCTGTAAGAGAATTATATCTGCGTTGCTTCTTTTTATTTGCGTCACCATCTTCTTCCTTTTTATTGGGGCCCCTAACGTTGTGCGAGAGGATCTGCAACGGCCTTGTCATAATACCTTTAGCCTTTTTCTCCCAGCCTTACTGTACATCCCTGTGTCCCTTCCCTCCTGTGTGCGCTCTGGATGATTTGTGCGATTTTCACCCCCTTTCTCTCTCTATTGTGTAATCAGCCTTTGAGGAAGAGCTTTGTTCTGCTCGAAACATGTGTCAGGCTTACCTTTGAAAGAATAAATATTTCTGCATCTATGCAGCAAACCTTACAGTGACTGACGCAGAGTGATTGTACAATTTGCCAACTGCTTCTGTGTAGTAGCCCAATCGTCAAGTGTGTCACCTACGTAGCTCATGGTTATCATGTTGCTTTGCTTCTTTCTCCCTTCATTTCATAGGTCGGGGTCCCTTTGGCTTATCTCTTCTCTTCCTGTGGACCGTAGTCCACTCCCAGGTCCTATGTATCTGCTGCTGTGCTCCCCGGGTTCGCTCTCCCCAATCTGTATCTTCCGCCTCTAGGCCTAGGACGGCCATTGCTTCATCGCATGTGGTTATTCTTTGCTGTCTGCCCTCCCAAGGGAACACCATGCCGAAGGGGCAAGTCCATTTGTAAGGGATTTCATTTTCGAGCAATTTCCTCGTCACTGCCCCATGGCTCTTCTTTTCTGAAGTGGCTATGTCCTGGAAGGAGTGTACTTGTGAGGCATTAATCATAATCGTGTCCTGGCCCCTTGCCGCCTTAAGGATTCTCTCCTTCTCCTTATAGGACACCATCGCTGCTAATACATCCCCAGGTCTATCTCCTTCTCCACTCCTCTTTGGTCTCACCCTGTGTATGCAATCAATATAAATCTCCTCTGGGGTGTTGGCCGTCAACACAGTGGCAAAACACTGCTGGATCACTGATTTCAGGTCTGCATCGGAGGTGGCCTCTGCCAGTCCCTTGATTCTAATGTTTGAACGTCTTGAGCTGTTTTCTAAATCCTCTGTTTGAATTTCTAGGTTCTGCGTGGCTGATGCGATCTATTCCAATAGTTCGGAGTTCTGTCGTACTTCCTTTTCTATCACCGATAGCCCTTGTTCCGCCGTGTCTACTCTGTTTCCCAAGGAATTAATGTCATCTCAGATTTCTTTGAGCTCTACAGGTCCTCTTTCAAGTTCCTTTCAGCAGCAAATAGGGAAGTAGCAAGCCTCTCCTCCATACCTTGCAGACACATTAGGAGTCGTCCTTGCTGTGGACCATTTGTCCTGTTATCTGTGAATCTGGCATCTGCGTGAGGTCCCGCACACCTGCGTCCTATGTCCACCTTAGTTGGCCTCTTCCATGTGCACGCCCCTCCTGTCGTGTGGCTTCAGTCCTTCTGTGACCAAATTTCCTGCAGCGCCTGGTTTTCTTCCTCTTCCGGATGCTGCGCTTTCTTCCCTCAGTATTCCAGTGCTGCTGGCCCTTGTTTGCCTTTTGTTCCTAAGGTCTCCTTTCCCTTCTTCTGGCTCCCCCAGCTAATGTAGTGTTACTTGATCTTTTTCACTGGTCCTTTATTAGTTCCTTCTCCTTTACAGCTGTTTTTGGATAAAGGGGTTAGTTAGAATAGGGACTCATCTGTTCTTGTGAAGACTGGAAGCTTTCCGGGCTCTTTCCACAGGTCCCCACCTCCTATCACTCTTAAGGTTCACTGCTTCCTTTTATCATAATTTTGCAGTGTTCATGCAGAATGTTCTGGCCTAGGCTTCTCGTTAAATTCCTGCGCTCTAGTCGTGGCACAGATTTCTGCAGAATGTTCCAGCCAAGCTCTCCTTATCTATTACTATACAGCTTTCTCCTGTGTGGTTTTACCTCTGTATATCAATGTCAGGAGCGAGCTAGAGGTGGCCTGCAGTATCTAGGTTGCTGCCCCCTTGTTTCTTGAACTACAGCCAGCTTTTATCCGTGTTCGTTGTCACAAGCCTGTGTAAACGGGCCGCCGCCTCTACTTTCCATGCTGGCTGAGTGGGGCTTCTGCTGAATTTTGCCCGCTGTGTGGCCGCGGCGCTGTACACACTCCCTTCAAAGGCAGTCGGCGCTCCTCTGTCCGACACCCCTTCCGGTCCGCAGGGCTCACTGCTCCTCGGCCGTGTGCTCCTAGTCTCTTGGTCCCGTGCCGTTCCAGCACCTCCCGGCAGCCCGCCTCAGGTGTTTCGCCTCACCTCTGTTACGCCCGCTCCCGGGGCTCCTCCGCTCCATGTTGCCTCTCCGGTGAGCTTCTTCTGAATATCAGAGCTCCTCCTCGCCTCGTCCCTCACCCATCTGGGAGCCCTGCTTTGCCTCTTCCCTCACCCCCCACAAGGGATATGGAGCCTTGCCACTGCTTTCACGACTGCCACGGCCACTCTGCAATCACCCTCCAGCCTTATCTAAGTTTTTTGCCAGTCCGCTCCTCCGTGACTGCCGTCCCGCAGACAGTGCCCATTATTTGCTGCTTCTCTGTGCGTTTGTCCCGGGGCGATGCAGGAACGCCGTTCTATTCACTGGCCTCGATCAGCTGCTCCAGCTGGCGCATCTGTGGTTGTACCTTCATCCAGCTCCTTTATTTGTGGGATATGCTTAGTTTTGATCTCGCATCACTGTCCTTCGCCTTTATTGTTCCCCTTTCTATTAGGCCCGGCCAGTAGATCCTGAGAGTGCGACCTCACTCTCCGGTGGCCATTTTAGAATAATAATTTACTGTTTTTAATATGCTCATTTCCCAAAGAGATAAAGAACAAAGTAATTATCTGTGTTAGATGGTACAATGCCTGGCATGTGATCCCATGCTCAAGTCTGGAAATAACAAGAATGCCTACTCCTGATTTTGCGTTACCTTTCTTACCAAATGCAGCTTTCATTGAGTGCTCTCTTGCTTACCAGGGAGAGTGCATGACCATAATTGCCCCTCTGCAGTCCTCAGACCCATTCAGACTTTTTCCCTCAAAGTCTTTACCTCTTACGAATGATAAGGGATTATCCAGGTAAATCTGTGGGCCTCCTACTCCTTCTTGAGGAAAACCTCAGTCAAGTTTCTTCTCTCATTTGGGAGGAAACACCTGTATCCCCACCGGCCACACCACCATCTCAATCAGGTTAATGCTTTTGGGTGTGGTTTTCTTATGGCTTTGATGAACAACTGCACTGCTCTTCTGTGCACTTTCAAAACTCATATGCAACCCACCAGCAACTTCCTCTATATCATTTGCAGGCCAAGTGATGTTCAGTTTATGCTGCTGCAATCTTGTATATCTTTTCTGCAGCACAGGGGCTGCAGATTCACCTCTTGAATTCGATAACCTACGGTCTGCTAGGGAGTTTGCCAAAGTCCCTCCTATCTGTCTCCTTCAGAGAAGTCTACTCTGGTGTGGGTACCAAAGACACAGCTAGCAACCTGGTCTGTGGCTCTGTGACCGAGTGTTCCCAAGACTGGGTTTTTAAAAATAGTCATGGCTTAGGCAGTTTGAATAATGGAGCAAAATGTCCTAAAAGCTAAAGGTTGAGAAATAAAGAGGTAGGAGGGTAAAGCTTACAACAATTAGGGAATGTATGTGAAATATGAGAGGGAATAGACCGTGGGAGTTGGTGGAGGACAACAGGAGAAAATCTCTCAAGCATTTGAGGATGTGTTTGTTTTTTATTGCTTTATATATTAAACATGTATCTTTTGTTTAGCCTCCCTTTTACAGCCGTGACACAGCTGAAATGTATGACAACATCCTTCACAAGGCTCTGCCATTAAGGCCTGGAGCCAGTCTTACTGCTTGGTCAATTTTGGAAGAGTTACTGGAAAAGGACAGGAAAAAAAGACTTGGCGCAAATGAAGATTTTGTAAGTAATGCCTGAACGAAGTCATGTGTTAACAATTGATAATTTAAGTTTGTTCAAAAGGTTTTGCAATATGTTTGGGTTTCTCACCTGGCACACAAATGCACTTGTACTATTTTATGTTAGTAAAAAGGTAATATTTGAAACGCAAATGTTTATTTACTAATTACAATAATAGATAATATCAAATATTGAAGATGGCTAAATTGTCTCAAGGGGACTTTCTGGAGGAAGATGTTGAGATTGAAACCCTCTGCCCCTATGGAGGTTGTTCGATTGGAGTTGGATTTGATTTCACTGGGAGGACAGGTGGATAGAAAGAGGGCTGAACTCGACTTGAAGGCAAATATGACACCAGTTTGCCCCGTTTTGAAAATCTTAAATGCAAACTGTGATGGAGGCAAATACTCAGACAGTGAAACATTTGACAATCTTGTGATGTCTACCTTCCAAGTGATCAGCTGGTACCCAAATTGGAGATCTAAGGGCGGCTGCCAGAGCTTAAAAGTATCATTCAAAGCAAAATGTGATTTATACATACGACTGGAACAGAAACTATGAACACATTGCTACTTTAAAAAGTTTGAACAATGTAGCAAATGTGGTGCATAGATACAAAAGACCTGCACTTTACATCAAATTGGGCCCTAATCCAGAAGTGCGCTGGCTTATGCTGCGCCTTCGTATAAACGAATTGCCACTATTATGCATTCTGGGACCGCAATTGAAAATATCCTTGGATGATAGATATTGTTGGTGTAAGAAACTCGATTACTTGGAAACATCTAAGCACCTTTTCACTGAGTGGGCCACATTAAGTACACTTTATATGTGCACATATGAGAAATTTGTCTACAAATACGACTCTGTTAAATCTGTCGAATTTTGGACCTACTGTCTGAACTCACCCTCATTGTCAAGACATATTTCAGGTTGTATACTAATTGACTTTTTCACAATTGACCTCGGGAGAATTGACCTAATTTAGAAGGTCAATTAGGACATATATGCAGGGGAAACCCCCCGCAGCCCCCCACGCAATCCAAAACCCCCTGAGACTCCCAACCAATCCCCTTATATTATTTATAATCCAAAACCAACCCAATACATATATAAAATAACTAAAATAATATAAAGGTCAATTGTGCAGAAGGTCAATTAGGACCACTATAATTAGGTCAATTGTGCAAAAGGTCAATTGTAAAAGGTCAATTTGGGTAATACCATATTGCACTTTACAAGATTTGGTGTCAAATAGTGAAAGATATTGCCAACGAGCATTGATACTAAAAGACATCTTATATAGTACGGGGAAAAAACGCACTATGGCACCATAGAATCTTTAGATGGATGTCATCCAAAGTGTGTTTCACCTACTCTGGGCTGATCCAGGTATTAACACGTAACAGGTTGTATCATACAGGGTCTAGTGTTGCATAGTAAATCTGTTACCAACTAGCGTTTTCATTTCCAGACATCTTGGGTAACATGAGAAAATCCTCTATTAAAGTACCAAACAAGTGTTTGAGACGTCTCTCCCGTTCAAAGAACTTTTCCTACTTTACCCTGGGTTGACTCAGGTCCTATCATGTACTATTAGATTAACATGTTTATGCATGTCTCTTTGTAACCTCAATACTTTTAAAATCACACTTTTATAAGTGTTTACTTTACTTTATGACTTTACTCATTATTGTACTTATGTATCTTTGTATTTATATACTTGAATGAATTGTTTGTTTTGTATTGTGTACATGAATTTTGTCTGTAAAAAGTCAAATTGACTAAATATAATAATACATATATAAAAATTGATCAACACGTGGTGTTCTGATAATTACAATGTTACCAGAATGCCGATTGAGTTTTGATTGAATTGACTAATCGTGTGTATGAAGTCACGTTAGTTACCGCTCCCTTTGGCCTCAGAGTGACTCTGGGGCCCAGGGATGCCTAGCTGCCATTTGATGCGGTACCTGGGGTAGGTAAGTTTCGGCAAACCCCCCTGCTGTCCTAGTTCCTTATGCTTTGTCTCCCAAAGTAAATCATGTTGAAAGCCTTCAATATAGCTGTTACCAATTAAAGAGACTGAGCCTTTTCCCAAATGCTGTTTTAGACTCCCCCGCTCGCCCTTCTTTCATTTGTGGTGTACCTAATTTTTCCCCTTACACAGAATTATGTAAGTGACTCTTCTGCCCGCTTAGGTGGTCCAGCTCTGAGTGCAGCACTCTTCTCTGTTCTGTTGAAGCAAACATGCCTGCAGTGCTTATGTGCCGCCATGCTGTACCCAGAAGCTGTTTGGGAGACATAGCCAGTGGTCGAAGTGGGCGGGAGCAGTGCTCCTCTACTTTTTTTATTAGGTGTTGATGTTCCTATACTTTTATTTTAAAAAGAAACCGTTCCGGAATGGTTTTGTTTTAAAATAAAAGTATGAAGAAGTTGAAATGAACTGCATTGAAAGTTCCCTTAAACAGCAGTCGCGTTCTAGGAGTAGAGGCCAGGCAAGAACCAAGCAAAACCTTTTTAATAACTCATCCTTATGAAGAGTACTGAGGTTGTGGTACTAAGTAGCACAGACCAGTCTACAGAGTAGAAGACAAACCGAGGAGAGACGGAGCACACGTTTGAGAGCAGAAGCAAGGAAGGGGAGGCTCTGACCAGGAGAGTTGTTGCTGGTATACTGCACACCAGACCGGTTAAACCACTTAAATTCATTTAAAGAGGGCTTGGGCAAGGCCTGGAAACGTACTAACCAAGAAATAAAGTACAAATACTTTCTGGTAGGAGAGTGTCAAAAAGTGAGCAGGGCGCTATATCCATAAGACTGAGATTGCGAAGTAGCATGCAGGCAGGGGGTAATTGGGGGGAGGTACATATGCCTGGGCCTGGGTCTGTTAAGAATACTTTGTTAGGGAACCCAGGGGAAAAACTGAATTTGAATATTTAAACCCTTTAGATACTTTGAGTGGACCCATTCTGACACACGTTTAGCATAGTGATGCCCATTTTCTATAGTTAAAAACCCAAAATCATATAGGCAATAAGCCCACCCACCCAGACAAATCAAATAAAGGTAATTAAACTGTATCTTCTAATGGATTCCTTTCACACACATTCCTCACCTTTTATCTTCCTTAGTGTCCGATGTTTTTTGAAAATATTTCAGCCCTGAGGGCCCTGTGATCACCATGTGGTGGGGAAAATGCTGGGCCACAGCAGTGGCAGAGAAAACCACAGCAGTACGCTTGGGGAGCATGAGAAAGTTCCACAACACCTGGTCCCCCCTTTTTGAGTATGCAGAGCAGTTTCCAGGGACGGTGCGCAAGCTGCCGACCCTCGGGTGGTGCACGAAGTACCAAATCCTAGTTGTAAGGGCCGAGCCCCACGAAACTGGCACCCTGGCGCGGCGTACCAGAAGAGACCATGCCCAAGTCTCCTCACCTCTACAGTCGCTGCATGTGCCAATGGTGAACCCCAGCAATGCATGCATGAATAGAAGTTTGGATGCTCTTGATTGGCAATGTGATTGATCCTTTTGCTGTCTAACGACTCCCCTAATCTTGTCTTTGTTCCTCACGGTTTGATTGTTCCTTAACTGTTAAAATGAAAAGACCATATTGAAAAAAAAATATTTCAGCCACCAAGGGGAGTGTGGGTCGGGGGTATGGATGTATGGCTCCACCTGGTGCTGTTGCAGGCCCAGACGCCGGACATGATGTTGGGACCAGTATATATAGAGTCACCCATAACCTCAGTTCATTTTTTCTGCACACTCGGCAGGCTTCTGGAATGTGTGTCGTGCCTAAACCCAAAGAGGCCTTGGGCTTGAAGCCTTGCTCAGACTACAGGAGGAACATTTCTGTGGAGGATCCCCCACAGGATGTGCCTCTACTGCTTTGGGGAGGACCACACTGATCATGCATCAAAACTCTTCACCTATTCCCGCAAGGAAGGAAAAGGAATGCTTTCAAAGTTGCTAAGATCTGAGTTCACAAGATGGCCATGGTGCAAAAGCCACTGGATGAATGTTCTCTTGTTCAGAAGGTCATAAAGAAGCAGCAGCATAGGAAAAGATTCCACGCTCATAGTGACCCTTACAGACATCACTCTTCTTCTTTCTCCAGCAAGCAGAGTTACCACTTATGCTCCCGAGATAACTCTGAGGAATCACCACCTATAATGCAAGTACCTTTCTCCACTAAGTAGTTGATTCCCAAGAAGTGGGAGAAATTCCTTCAGCAGACGTCTGACCTCTTTGCAAAGGTCCCATAGCTGGCGGATCCTGCCCCAACACCAGTAGCAACCACACAACCCACTGCACTTAGTGAAGCATTCAGAGGTGGTGGACACCACTCTGCGCCGTAAGGCTCTGCTTTCGGGCACAGAAGGCTCAGCGCTGACTCCTCGGCTTTGTGCCAGTCAACACCAGTGGAAACTCACTGGAACATGTCCCTTTTCTGAGGGAAAGGTTTGTCTCAAAGATTTCGAAAATCTCTGATGAGGAAGGAGATGCCATAACGTTTGGTTTAGAACCACATTACTCTGGTGAGATTGTTGACTTTGCCAGAGCAGTTCTGCAATGAAGGCAAGCATCTGCTGGGTTTGGCTACAGGCCTATAGCACACCAGTGGCTTGGACAAAACATATATGGGCAGGCCCCACTATTCCTTTCAGAGAATCATTGCCAAAGGGGTAGAGACTATAGTCTTGTCGGCCCCCACTAAGCCAAAGTTCAAGTATGACCTAATGGACATCTTGGGTGAGGGTCCTCCATGGGTGACCCTTTCAAGCTGCCCCCGTTTTAGCCATCTTGGGGAAAACGGCTTTGGTCTCTGTGGTAGCTTGTGACCTCGCCAAGAAGCATAGCTTGGCTCCCTTAGATAGAGGGTTTCTATCTGCACACCCATTTCTGGAGAGTTTGGTGGTGCAGGCTGCTACAGCAGGTTTGCAGACTACTTCCTTGGAACGGGAGAATATAAAAGCTAGATAACATTGGCCGTAAGGTCTTCACGACAGGCAGCATTGCTATCTGAGCTCTGGCAAGGTACACAGATGGTCAGCAGTGCGTGATTTCAGGAGCGAAAGAGAACTTGCCGACCGGAACAGAGTTTTAAAACATTTTTTATTGTATCTCTTTATTAACCAATTTTGAATACATGTGAAGTGGCAACATGCATTTTAGCGGGATTTCGAGGTCTGAGGAGGAAGAAGATCAGAGAACAAACAGTGAATAAGAAAATAAATGAAACATCAACCATAGAAACATAAAAGAAGATCCCTCCTCCTCCCGTAACATCACAATTGGCCAAGGGAAGATTGTTGCAGCATGAGAAACCTCTTGGTGTATTAAATTGTGGGATCTAACAAATGTGCATGCATTCAAGCAGGCCTAATGCTCTGAGGCGATTCAGGAATGTGAGATTTTTATTATGGGCTTTAATGTAATCTTTCTCCAGCATGGGGTCTGGCATGAATTTACATGCTCATGAATATTCCCCGTCGTCAGGCTGGGAACCCTCGGTAAAAGACAATAAATCAGTTTTAGTTTTGTTTCTGAACTGTCTTTCTCCTAGTAACCAATCACTGGTCTCTGGGTCATACTGCCCCGCCCCAGCCAATGACTGTCCTCTACCTCAGCCCCTCCTCTGGCAGCCATCTTCATATTTTTACCGCACGTTCAAGTGTTGGGAGTCCTCATGCTATAGTTCTCGAGCTTTTACTGCGTGTTGTGTTTTTTCAAAGAGTTTACTCCTATTTATTTTGGTCAATTCGAGCCTCAAGCTCCACCAATTCACCGATTGGGACCCGTTTCAGAATTTTCCTAGGCCCCTCAAGGGTGATTTTTGTCTAATTTCACTTCTTAGAGGATTTCGGAAGATCTTTGAGGCCTACCCCGCGTGGACATGTGTCATGCATGCTGGACGCTACGCTCGTAGAACAGCTAGACCGTTCTATTCCAAATGGAGGTTATTCGATACGTTACCGGGAAAACGACGTTTGCACTTTTCACGTCGCTAACTTCACGTGACTTTTGCTTCGTCACGTGAACTACGGTATTACGTATTTAAGCAGCGTAGAAACTTCACTCGCTGCTTCTGATCGAATCTATTGGCGTTGTGTAGCTGAACCTCTGATCTGCATCCTGGCATATTTCTACAGCTACTTTTGGGCCTTCAATAGCGTGTGTTCCGCCACACGCTGATTCCTGGAGCTATTCCTTCGCGTGATAATTCACACGCGTTCTCTGTCTTCAAGCGTGGCTGGTCCGGACTGCGGGAATCCTGCCCGCGTGTACATCCACACGTACACTCTGTCTTCATACGCGGCTGGCCCGGACTGCGTAAATCCTGCCCGCGTGTAATTCCACACGCGCACGTTGTCTCTAAACGCGGCTGTTCCGGACTGCGGGAACACCGCCCGCGTGTAATTCCACACGCGCTCTCTGTCTTCAAGCGCGCCTGGCCAAGGCTGCGTAAATCCTGCCCGCGTGTAAAATCCACACGCGCTCTCTGTCTTCAAGTGCGGCTGGCCATGGCTGCGTAAATCCTGCCCGCGTGTAAAATCCACACGCGCACGTTGTCTTCACTCGCGGCTGGCCCAGACTGCGTGAATCCTGCCCGCGTGTAATATCAACACGCGCTCTCTGTCTTCAAGTGCGGCTGGCCAAGACTGCGTAAATCCTGCCCGCGTGTAAAATCCACACGCGCACGTTGTCTTCACACGCGGCTGGCCCAGACTGCGCGAATCCTGCCCGCGTGTAAAATCCACACGCGCACGTTGTCTTCAAACGTTATTTTCTTCGCGGCTGTTTATAACCGCGTGTACTTTGTTTTTCCTTAAAAAGAGCGCTATTTCTAACTCCTGCATCTGTGGAATTAACAGAAGGATTGATCCCTATAGTGGGAAGGAAGCTTTTCAAGGATTATTGGAAGGTGACATTGAACTGAACTTTTGGACGCTATCCTGTGGTGAATTCAACCCGTATCTAGCGTGAGCCTCGTTCCGTTCGGGATAAGTCTCCCTTACTAATTTTCCCTTCCTTGTCGTTTGTTCTTCATTCAAATCCATCAAGAGACTTCTGGATTATTCTACCCTAAACTAAAGGTCAGTGTGAACATTCCTGTCATTATCTAATTCATCATACTCAGGTTGGAGCAGTTATTCATGATACTTTAATTTGTCCTAGGCTGGCTTTCTATACCTTACCCACGCCCTTTCCAGTGATCCAGCGCTCTGCCTGTTTTATCAGCCAGAGGGTTGTATCATTTGGAAGGTCTGCTATTGACTTTACAACTATCAAATCGTGTGAACAGGGATCCGGAAGACCCTACCTCCTGTATCCTTTTGAGTATTGTATCCTTTTCAGTTAATACTTTGGTACATTCTGACAACATGGCTCGGGACAAAGGAGACTCGACGCCCGTTGGATCCAAGCTGTTTAGGATACGTCTTCAAGGGGATGAGCACTCCCGGTGCCTCTACTGCCTGCACTCCGACAAACGACTCATTGACTGGCTGGAGGCGAAGAGCCCGTCAGCAAGTGAGAAGAAGTAGTCTGAGCAGTCTTCTAAGACCTTTGAGGGTGCTCCGGTGACGGGGTCCCAACAGAAAGCAAAGTAGGCCGAGTCCGGGAGTGCTGTTGGTTCGGGCTCCTCGGTTGCCAGGCTGGGCGCAACATCACCAATGCCATCATCCACGAGCCAACGCTCCGGCTCGGTGAAAAGGAAGTCGGAGAACCCGGGTAAGCTGCGGGAGAAGCCCGGCCTGTCCTGATGGAGAAAGCCAAGGGGGAGCGAGGCGGTGACCCTCCCCCCACGGTGAAAGCCTCAGATGCGCCTAAGGTCGTGAAGGCCCAAATTCACCCGTCTAAGGCCTTGATTGAGGGAGTCGTGGCGATCCCAGTAGAGACGACCTCCAGGCCTAGAGTTTCCCTGCAATCCCAGATGCAAAAGACCTCCGTGCCCTGGGCCGAGAAGGAGGGGGGGGGCGCGGTAGTCCTAGCGACTCAGATACCTCCTCAGAGGAAGAGCTGTCTGTCATCAAGTCAGTCCTGGACAAGAGGTTTGAAGAGGTCAGGGACTGCGGAAAGGATCCCGACAAGGCGGATGTGGCGAGCGAGGGTGGAACCAACGAAGAACGGCAGGTTGACGAGGAACTGGAGGACACCACGCCTCTGCCGATCCTCCCGTCGCAACCAATGCCACCACCGCCAGACAGGTCGGAAGACATCTTGATGGCGCTGCACACCCTGTGCACAGAGATAAGGACAAGGTTGTGCCCTTACCTCAGGTGGACGATCCAGCGGCGCCTGGACCGTCGGGGAGCCCTCCGAACAAGCGGAGGCGAGTCCATCCATCCTCATCCTTCACCTCCATCCCCTCCACCGAGGGATGAGACGGAGACTGAGACGGCGATGACGGGGACAGATGACAACGATGACGGCGGCGGTGGCGACGACGGCATGGATCTCCCATCGCCCCCTCCCCGGGCTTCCCCTCCCGACGAAATTGGCTTGTTTCACGCCATGATCGCCAGGGCCTCAGAACTCTTCCAACAATGCCCCGAAGAGCATAAGGAGGAGGTATTCCTTTATCAACGACGAGAGGCCAAGAGGAAGACCGTACTCTCAGTCCCGCTGTTGGACGACATCTGGGACGAGGGACTGTCCCTTCTGAAGAACCCATCCACGGCCCATGCGAAGAGAGACCGGTACGAGAAAAAGTACCGGGTCCCAGATTCTGCTCCTATGTGCCTCAGGGCCCAAGCCATCCCCGGACTCAGTAGTCTCCGTGGCGGCCAAGAAGAAATCGGCAGGGGCGACTGCATCGACTTCCACTTCCCCGCCGGACAGCGAGGGGAAGAAGCTGGACCCCATGGGACGTCGGGTCATCTCGTCGGCAGCGATGACCATTAAGGCGGCCAACGCTCTCGCTATCGTGGCCCGCTAAGATAGGTAGCTGTGGTTTAAAATCGCCCCCCTCCTGGATTTCCTCCTGGATGACAAGAGAGCAGAGGCCCTCGAAATCCTGCAGGAGGGCGACGTGGCTTCTGACCACGCCATCACGGTAGCCACAGACATCGCCGACACTGGTTATGGCCAGATGGGCAATGGCATTTGCCTTCGCTGACGTGGTTGGCTCAGGGACACCGATTTCCATCAGGACGTACAGACCAGGGTACTGGACATGCCCTTCAACGGGAACAACCTGTTTGGCAAGGCAGTGGACGAGTCACTGCAGGCCATCAAGGCGGACACCGAGATGGCCTGTGCCTTGGGCACGCTCCATCAGCGAAGGCCATCCTTTCGGACCTCCGGAGGCAAGTCTCAAGATGCCTCCAAAGGATTCAGAGGCAGCTCTTCGTCGTACCGTTCGGCGGCCCGTTCTTCATTGCAGGAAGCCTACACGGGCTGCAGCAAGGCCGATGGACATTGTCATCGCCAAGGGGCCCAAGGTGGCAAGGCCTCGGCGAAGCAGGACTGAACCGGCCGGGACGTCGGGCCCCCACCCGAGCACCCCGGTGGGAGGCCGGCTGACGAACTTCGTCGGCGTGTGGAAATCCATCTCCACCGACCGTTGGTGATGGATGCCCTGGCCCACGGATACACTCTGGAGTTCCAAAGCAATTGGCCCCATTTTCCACTGGTGGCCAGGAAAGAAAACCACATTCCACAGCTACTTCTGGAGGTACGAGCAATGCTAGAAAAGGGTGCGATAGAGCTCGTCCCGAAGAGGCTGCGGGGCTCTGGAGTGTACTCGCGGTACTTCCTCGTCCGAAAGAAGACCGGCGCCTGGCGGCCCATCCTAGATCTCCGCTGCCTCAACAAATGCATAAAATCCCAGAAATTCCGGATGGTCACCCTTCAGCACGTGCTGGGACAGCTGGAAGAAGGGTACTTCCTGTCGTCACTGGACCTGGAGGATGCATACTTCCACATCCCCCTATGCAAGGACATCGAAAATTCTGCGCTTTGTGGTCCAAGGGCGGCACTATCAGTTCAGGCACTGTCCTTCGGTTTGAAGTCGGCACCAAGGGGCTTCACCAAGTGCCTGGCACCGGTGGCGGCGCGGCTGCTCCTGCAGGGGATCCATGTCTACCCCTATCTGGACGATTGGCTCATCCGAGCGAAGTTCAAGGGAACTCGCCGTCGACCACACAGCGAGGACCGTCTGCCTGCTTACGGAACTGTGGTTCTCGATAAACTATGCGAAGTCCTGCTTGGTGCCATCGCAGGACGCCCTGTTCCTGGGAGCCAGGCTCAACACGGTGGCGCGGCTGGCCTCACCGTCGGAGGAGAGGATAAAGGCCATCCTGGGTAAGGTACAACGGCTGTTGACCATGGAAGTTGCCAGGGTGAGGTCCATCAAGTCCCTGCTCAGTATGATGTCGTCATACATATACCTCGTATGGCTGTGCAGGTTGCGGATGCGGCCGCTGCAGGACTTCCTCGACGCCCGTTGGATAAAAGTGGTGGGAAGCTAAGAGGACAAGATCACCCTTAACAAGACTTTCCGACAAGCGATCCGGTGGTGGGGCACCCACGCGCATATCGCGGCGGGCATGGACTTCCAGACCCCAGCGCATCAGGAAACTGTGACAACAGATGCCTCCCTGGAGGGATGGGGCGCGCACTCCGGAGATCTCCACGCAAGAGGCCTTTGGCTCCCGGAGGAGAGGGAGCTGCACATCATCGTCCTGGAGCTCCGGGCCGTATTCTGGGCTCTCATGTCCTTCCTTCTGTCCCTCAAGGGCAAGGTGATACGGGTCTTCACCGACAACAACACCACGATGTTCTACATCCGGAAGCAGGGGGGCACCAGATCCCTGGCTCTCTCCAAGGAAGCGCAAGATCTGTGGCACTGCGCCGTCACCCAAGGGATGTTCCTGGTACCCTTTCACCTTGCGGGAGTGAAGAACACTGTTGCCAACTCACTCAGCAGGGAGCTGCGCTCTTGCCACGAGTGGGAACTTCGGCAGGATCAGGTGGACCTACTGTTTTGACGATAGGGCAATCCCCAGATCGATCTGTTTGCGACGGCGATGAACACCAAGTGTCGGAAGTTCGCCAGCAGGTTTCCCCAGCCCGTGAGCATGGGGGATGCATTCTCTTTCCCCTGGGACGGCCTGTTCCTCTATGCATTCCCACCATTGCCGTTGCTTCTGCAACTCATCAGTCAACTCAGACAGTCCAGGTGCAGGATGATCCTCGTCACACCAGCGTGGCCGAGACAGATATGGTTCCCGGACCTTCTGGACATGTCAGCATCTCCTCCAGTCAAACTGTCGACAGACGCAGATCTTCTCGCCAGGGAAGGAGGCGCGATCCTGCATCACGACCCAGGATCGCTAAACCTGCAGACCTGGCTCCTGCAGCACTAAAGTTCAGAGGCTACGACATCCCGGCAGACTGCAAGGAGGTACTTGCCAAGGCCAGTGCTTCCTCGACTCTAAAGTGCTATGGACATAAATGAAAGAGGTTCTCTGTCTGGTGCCGTGCACAGAAGATCAACCCTCTACGGATTATGGCCCCTCAAGTGATGCCGTATTTGCTGTCGCTGGCCAAGGCGGGGCTGGCGCATGCCTCCATCAAAATTCATCTGGCGGCTATCTCCCGCTACACCAGAACTCTGGGGCGGTCATCGCTGTGGTCCCACCACCTGGTGAAGGAGTTCATGAAAGGACTGTTCCGCTCGTTGCCGCCGGTGAAGGCTCTGGCCCCGGCGTGGGAGCTCAACGTGGTGCTGACCAGGCTCATGGGTCCGCCATTCTAGCCTTTGCATTTGGCGCTGCTGAAATTTCTATCGTGGAAGACAGTGTTTCCTGTGGCTGTCACCTCCGCACAACGAGTGGGAGAGATCCAGGCCCTCTCCTGTAAGGCCCCCTACCTGACATTCCACGAGACGAGGGTAGTGCTGAGGATGCACCCCTCCTTCATGCCCAAGGTGCCGTCAGACTTCCATCTCAACGAGCCCTTGGTGTTGCCTTCCCGTCGCCTTCATCGCAGGCTGAGAGAACTTTGCACTCGCTGGATGTGGCTAGAGCGCTGAAGTTCTACGTGGACCGCACGAAGAATTTTCGGAAGACATCATAGCTGTTTGTGAACTTTGGCCCTGTGAACCAAGGGAAGGCCCTCTCCAAGGCTTCCATTTCCAGATGGCTCTCCGGCTGCATTATGCACTGTCACCGGTTGGCAAACCGGCCGTTGCCTGGCCGTCCGTGAGCCCATTCGACCAGAGCGATTGCTGCTACTACGGCGTTCCTGTCTGGTGTGCCCCTGCTGGATATCTGCAGGGCTGCTACATGGAGGTCAACGCACACCTTCATGAGATTCTACTGCGTCGACCAGGTTTCCAGGGAGGAGTCCAGAGTCGGCAAAGCAGTGCTGTGCAACCTGTTCGCTTGAAGGTGAGCCTGGTGAGGAGGTAAGAGATGTTGAATGTTGAGTTGTTGAATTGCTTAATGTTGAGCCTTGCCACCTCCCATGGTTGTGCATGTGTGTACTGCTATGTATTCTTGTATTCATGAGCATGTGAATCCATGCCAGACCCCATGCTGGAGAAGCAACAAGTTACTTACCTGTAACTGTTGTTCTCCAGCATGGGTCTGGCATGGATTCACATGCGAACCCTCCCGCCTACCCCTCTGCGGCTCTTCTCTTGGTCCTACTGCCACTGTACTTGCTACAAAATCTGAAGATGGATGCCAGAGGAGGGGCTTAGGTAGAGGGCAGTCATTGGCTGGAGGCAGTATGACCCAGAGACCAGTGATTGGTTACTAGGAGAAAGACAGTTAAGAAACGAAACTGAAGCTGATTATTTTTCTTTTACCGAGGATTCCCAGCCTGACGACGAGGAATATTCATGAGCATGTGAATCCAGGCCAGACCCATGCTGGAGAACAACAGTTACAGGTAAGTAACTTGTTCCTTTGTTCAAGAAGCCTACAATATACAACTGTAGTAAGAATGCCATTTTCTCATAGCTGAGAAGAGTCCACATCTTAGAGAGCCAATCATTACATGTACAGGTTTGATGGGATTTCCACCCGAAAGGCTATCTGAGTTTGTACAACCATGAGCATTGCCAGTATGATAAATGTTGAGGTGGGCCTGTGTGCAATGTTACATTTATCAAAACGATTCAGGCGGTAGATCTCCTTATTGCATCGTAAAGTACAGCCAGTCATTTTATTAGTGCAATTAATTCTATCTGACCAGTATGTTTGAGGCAAAACCACCAGATACGCCCCACACGTCCTCCAGCAAAGACTGGACTCTGTATCTGATATATGCTTCATTATATCGGGAGTTAGGTACCATCTTGACAGGAGTTTAAATCCTTTTTTAAGATTATGGTGGTCTATTTGAGTTTTTTTTCTTTTTGTCTGTCTCAAATTTTAGGTCAAAAAACAGACTGGTGTAAGACCTTCTTTTTTGTTACCCGGGCCTGTCTAATGAAGGACCCCAAAAGTGCTGTATGCAAACAATCGAGCCCAGGCTACCCCGCCCTTCCACACCACACAGTTAGGTGTCAAGCTACAAAACAAGACGGAGTATTAATTTCCCCATCACTTTGATCAGTAATCACTATGATTAGTTAAAACAAAATGTATTCATCATTAATATCCATCGAAACATATATTCCAAAAGTCAACATGTCTAAAATAACACATGACAATCAAATAACACATCCCATACTTTGGGTATTAATCTTATACAGACTGTCATATTTGTATGTACAGGACAAACAGTGTAGTTAGTAACCATGTGATCAAATACACTGTACTGGTCGACACATTAGTATCTCAAATCTTAGCCCAGGAGTCTCTGGTGACTGTTGTACCTGTGTCTTTATGCCATGATTTGGTGTATGGGGTGAGGCTGCCATTTGCTTTAGCATTCAGACGCTTATATAGCTTTTAGATAAAGCAAGTGGAGTTAATAGAGAAGAACAAGTTACTTCTTACCTTGTAACGTTCTTTCGACGGGATGTTCCTCTGACGTATTCCTTATCTTTGATAATACGTTTCCAGCTTGCTGGCCTTGGACATTTTTTCTGTAGAGGGCGCTGCGCGTCGACATCCGCCGAGTCGATGTCCCTCGACGGCCACCGTATCAGCGCCGACGACACCATGCCCATAAATAGCCACACGCTGCGTCCGTTGCTCAGTTCCGTTTTGTAGCATAAGAAAAGTCATGCCTGAATTGGTTATTGACCTTGAAGGAGCATAAACTGCAACCACAAGGGAAGTATCACTGCAGGGATAGATGGGAGGGGCGATAAGGAATATGTCGGAGGAACATCCCGTCGAAAGAACGTTACAAGGTAAGAAGTAACTTGTTCTTCGAAGGGATTGTGTCCTCCGACATATTCCTTATCTTTGATAGACTCCCATAGCAGTGGCATGTAATTGGAGGTGGGAGTGAGAATGTTATGTATCCCTTCAGGGATGGACCGAATGTAATACGGCCTTGCCAAATCTGGTCTCTTGACTAGTGGAGGAATCCAGATTGTAAAATTTTGTGAATGTATGTAAGGACGACCATGTGGCAGCCGCACATATGTCTCGGACCGGTACCCCTCTTTGAAGAGCCGAAGAGGCTGCGATACCCCTGGTTGAATGAGCCCTGAGATTTTGGGGTGGCTCTTTCCCTGCCAGTTTGTAACATTCCAGAATGGTAAAATAATCCACCTGGAGATGGTTTGTTTTGTTATGGGTAGTCCCAACTTGTGACCTGAGTATCCTACAAACAGTTGGTCTGCTTGCCTGATCCTAGCCGTTCTGCTGATGTAAAAGCTGAGAGCTCGCCTTGGGTCCAGCCTATGTAGCCTTTCTTCCTCTTTCCCTGGATGGGGAGGAGGGTAGAACGAAGGTAAGGTAATTTTCTGAGTAATATGAAATTCAGAAACCACCTTTGGGAGGAAATTAGGCTTCACCTGTAGGACAACTTTGTCCTTGTGGAAAATTGTATGTGGGGGTTTACAGGAGAGAGCTTGTAGCTCGCTCACCCTCCTAGCAGATGTTAGTGCTACCAATAGGACAGTTTTAAGCGTGAGAAATCTCAGTGAACAAGAGCGAAGTGCTTCGACTGGAGTGCCCATTAGGAAGTTTAAGACTAAATTTAAGTCCCATAAGGGAACCTGGAATGGTTTTGGAGGATAAACATTAGTTAATCCCTTGAGAAATTGTATCACTAGAGGAAGTTTAAAATACGATGGTTCCTCCGCAGTGCGCTTGAAGATAGAAAGTGCTGCGAGATAGCCTTTTACAGTGCCAACTTGAAGGCCTGAGTTTGCCAAGTAGAGTAGAAATGATAACACCGTTGGTGTACCACATGAAAAAGGGTTGATATTCTCTTCCCTACACCAGCTGCAAAATGTGTTCTAACGGCAGCGGTATAAAGACTTTGTTGCTGGCCTTGAAAGCAACACCTCCATGACGTCATCAGGGAGATCCCAATCCTTGTACCTCACCCTTTCAGAAGCCAAGCGTGAAGGTTGAGGGTTCTGGTGTCTGGATGGAGAACCTGACCTCCCTTCTGCGAGAGAAGATTCTCTTTGAGTGGAAGACGGATTGGAGGACAGATGGACATATCTAGAAGGTCCGGGTACCACGTTCTCCTGGCCCAATCCGGGGCAATTAGGATCATGGTTTTCCGGAATCTTCTCAACCTCCTGAACATTTGAGGAATAACCGGGACTGGTGGGAACGCGTAAAGGAGTGGAAACTTCCAGTCCACTACGAACGCGTCTCCTAGAGCTCCTCTCGCGGGAAATTCCCTTGAACAGAACAGATCGCACTTCCTGTTGGTGCTTGTGGCGAACAGATGCACCTGAGGGGTTCCCCAAAGGGCGAAGATCTCTTGAAGGACTTCCTGAGCTAGCTCCCACTCGTGGGAGACTGTGCTCTGCCTGCTCAGAGCGTCCGCTGTCAAGTACTTCTCTCCAGCTAGGTGGACTGCCGATAGAGAGATTCCTTCTTGGATTGCCCAAAACCAGAGCTGCATCGCCTCTCTGCACAGTGGTAGTGATACTACACCTCCTCTTTTGTTGAGGTAGTGCATGGCCACCGTGTTGTCCGTCATTATCAGGACATTTCTCCCCTGTACTGATGACAGGAAAGCTTTCAGCGCTAGTCTGATCGCTCTCAGCTCCAATAGATTGATGTGTAGTCTGGACTCCGATGGAGACCAACGACCGCTGATGGTCAAGTCATTGGCATGGGCTCCCCACCCCGTGAGTGAGGCGTCTGTGACTACTGTTATCTCCGACCAAGGTTGCCGAAACAGTTCTCCTTTCAAGATGTTCTCTGGATAGGCCCACCATTGAAGGTCGCGGGCTACCTTGTCCGGAATCCGGAGGAGATCTGTCATTCCCCCTGAGAATTGCGACCACTGACTTCTCAGTGCCCACTGAAGAGATCTCATTCTCAGGCCAGCCTCTGGCACAAGGAAGATGCAGGATGCCATGAGGCCTAGCAACCTCAAAAAGTCGAAGGCTGGGAGACATTGGGCATTTTGAAACTTGGTGACCATCTGTAGAATATCTTGAGCCCTCACCTCTGGTGGCGAGGCTTTTCCCAGGGAAGTATCCAGGACCGCTCCAATGAACTGGAGTCTCTGTGATGGTATCATCTGTGACTTCTTTAAATTGAGGGAGAAGCCCAGTTTGTGAAGGAAGTGGCAGACATAATCTAGCTGGGCCTGGCTTTGTTTCGAAGATACAGCCCTGATCAGCCAATCGTCCAGGTAGGGTTAGACGTGGATCCCTTCCCTCCTTAGACTCGCCGCCACTACCGACATCAGCTTGGTGAAGACCCTCGGGGGCGGAGGTCAGCCCAAATGGCAGAATTCGAAATTGATAATGAGAGTCGCCAGTTGCGAACCTCAGGTATTTCCTGTGTTTGAGATGGATTGGCACATGGAAATAAGCATCCTGAAGGTCCAGAGATACCAGCCAGTCCTGGAGCTGGAGGGCCTGAAGGATCTGAGAGAGAGTTACCATCTTGAACTTGTCCTTCCTGAGGAACTTGTTCAATTCTCGTAAGTCCAGGATGGGTCTCAGTCCTCCGTCCTTCTTTGGTATGAGAAAGTAGGGGGAGTACCAGCCGGTACCGGTTCTATGGCACCTTTCTCTAGCAGGTCTATAATTTCCTGCAAGAGGAGCGGATCCGGAACTTTTAGAGAGTTGTTCCCCGGTGGATGACTCTGAGGGATGTGTAGAAAGGGTAGGCAGTAACCTTGGGCAACTGTCTCCAATGCCCAAGCATCTGACGTTATAGCCTGCCATTCCGTCAGATGGTGAGTTAACCTGCCCCCCTACAGGTGTATTGTGTGGAAAGGCCTCAGAGTGGTTTGGGAGCGGCTGATGCAGATGCCGAGGGTAAAGAGGCACCTGCTGCTGCTGCAGCCTTAGTACCTTTGACCCGTCCACCTCAGGTGGATCTCCTTTGGCCTCTTTGAGCCGGCTGTCCTCTGCCTTTCCCGAATGCGGAATAATAGCGAAAGGACTTTCCTCTCCCAGAGGTTCCTGAGGGGCGAAAAGGAGTTTGGCGGATAGCAGCTCCTAAAGATTTTGCTGCTGCTTTAGAAGTCTGCAACTTTTCCAGACTGTCATCAGCCTTTTTTCCGAACAGTGAAGAGCCGTCAAAGGGCATATTCAAAAGTCTGGCCTGTACATCCGGAGCAAAGCCAGACTTTCGCAACCATGCATGCCTGCGGATTGTTGTACTTGCCGCCATGGCCCTGCTGATACTGTCCTTCCTTTCCCTCTCCTTCGGGTATGCAGTCAGCTGCTGATGAAGCACACTCCCACAGTGTGTGACTGAACCTGGCGAGCGTACAGGTGGCGTTGATGGACTTCAACGCCATACTACAAGCAGAGAAGACTTTCTTCGCCATAGAATCATACCTTTTGTCATCTCTATCCTGTGGGACAGTAGGGTAAGCGGCCCTACTGCTAGATGAAGTTGCCGCTTGAACCACCAGGCTCTCTGGAGTCGGGTGTTTTGATAAGTATTCAGGGTCAGCAGCCGCTACCCTATACTTGGCTGACAATCTTTTATTGAGCGCAGGGATAACTTCAGGAGTTTCCCAATTAGATGTAATTTTCCTTTGTAAGGCTGCATGGAAGGGGACCACAGGGTCCTCCTGTGGACCTTTGTCTAATATGTCTGTTAGGTCATCCTGTTGAAAAACAGGCGAAGGCGCAGACCAACCCATAAATTCAATAATTCTTGCCATGAGGGTTCTATAGGGTGTTTCGGCATGTTCCCCTGGGTCTGGCTTAACAAATTCCACTTCTGGGGAAGTGTCCAGCCCACTTGCTTCATGTAGTGACTCCTGTAGGTCCTTCAACCTTCTTTTCTCAGAGGTGTAATCCTCTGAAATAGGCAGTGTGGTCCTCTGTAACCCAAATGTTTCCTGGTCAGAATCTTCCCCCTCTTCATAAATTGAAGATAGTCCAGGGTACTCTGACCTCTGAAATGGTGTAAAACCCATCTCTAAGGCAGAAGGAGCCAAACTCGTCATTATTGGGCGAGAAAACGTTGATGTCGTCTACGCCGATGTGACTGGCTTCGAAGGCGCTGAGAACGGCGTCGAGAAAACTGGAAGAGGTCTCGAAGAACTCGAGAGGATCGGGATCCTACTCAAGGACATCGACGACGGTCTCGGCATCGTGCCGGAGGCCCTTGGAATCACCGATGGCTGTGGAGTAGCCTTGGTCTTCTCCTTCATCGGCGTCGATGTCGGCATCGACGATGGCGTCGAGTCGATCGACCGATGCGTCGAGGAACCCTTCGACAACGGCGTCGATGGTGCCGATCCATGCGTCGAAGGAATCTTCGACGACTGCGTCGAAGATGGTGCCTTCTTACCCGATGGCTTGTGGCGCTCTCAGGTGGAATGTTTCGCCGGGTGCTGCGACTCGCAGCGTTTTGATTTTTTGGGTTTTTCACCCGGGGTATCACCCTCAGCTGTCTTCGAGGGGGTCGAGGCCGCTTTCTCAAACGCTGAACATTTTCTTTCTGAATTCCTCCCACTCAGCCTGAGAGCTGTGTTTTGTGGGACAGGAGACCCTTTCAGGGGAAACAGAAGACGACGAGGAAGGGGATCTTCGTCTCTTTTTTGAGTGTCTTGATCTCGACGAATGATGGGAGCTACTTCGAGATCTAGAATGGGAATGTTTTCAACGGCGAGGAGACGAATGCCTCGACTCAGCCGAAGAAACCTTCGAGGAGGTTTTGACTGACTTACCTCTCTCGAGCTTCCCCTTGCGCTCCTTCAAGGCTTTCGCCGTCATGGACATGCAGTCCTCACACTCCGAACAATGGTGCTCGGCTCCCAAGCACCACAAGCAGATCCTGTGTGGATCCGTTATCAACATTTTTTACCGCAGTCTCGACATTTCTTGAAGCCGGATTGCGGCGTCGTCGGTTCCGATGAAGATGCCATCGAGAACGAGTAGGTATTTATTCAAATAGATATAGGGTTATCCTGACTGAAATGAGCAATGACGTTCCGAGGCCCCACGAAGCGCGGAAAAACGGAACTGAGCAACGGACGCAGCGCGTGGCTATTTATGGGCATAGTGACGTCGGCGCCGATACGGTGGCCGTCGAGGGACATCGACTCGGCGGACGTCGACGCGCGTCGACGCGCAGCGCCCTCTACAGAAAAAATTTCCGAGGCCAGCAAGCTGGAAACGTATTATCAAAGATAAGTAATACGTCGGAGGACACAATCCCTTCGAAGAATGTTATTTTCATGAATTCTGTGCCTGACCTTGTTACTGCTGTTCCATTGGTGCGGTGCAGGCCCAATGCTTAAGCTTTTTCTGTATTCCAAATGTGGCTTTACATGATTAGAAGGTTCTCGTCTCATTCCTGTTGAATAGACAAGTCAGGAATTCACAACCCACCTTGCCCCAAGAATGGAACAGAGATCCCGCATAAGCCTCAGTAAATTAAGTGCCCAAACAGATTAGAGTAACTGGGCCAGGAAAGTAAGCAAGACTCAATGTAGTCACAAGGTTGTCTCAAACTAGCTTAGTTGTTCTAATGGAAGATTTCGTACATTGCTATGTGTCTATCTTTGCGAGGAAGCAACGGCATATATCTCAAGCGTTTACCTACCGCTTCTTCCACTAAGAACCTCCAGGATTTGTGTGATGTAGGACCCAATCTCTAAAGATTCTAAGTGTACTGCCTGATCGTATCTCCTCTAATTTGGAAGTGCAAGAATTCTTCTATTCCAGCAGCAAAATCAGTGTATCGCTAGTTCTCCCGCATGGGGTCTTGCATGGATTCACATGCTCATGAATATTCCCCGTCATCAGGCTGGGAATCCTCAGTAAAAAGAAAGCAGTTTAGCTTTAAACTTAAACTGCTCGTCTCCTCTATAGCCTATCTGTGTACTTTGGGTCATACTGCCCCCAGCCAATGACACGCGTCCTCCTTAGGTCCACCCCTGGGGGCCATCTTCAGATTTTACTACACGTTTCTAGTGTTGGGAGTACTTGTGCTTCACTCCTCGAAAAACGTTAGATTTTTTTGCTGTTTTTTGACGAAATCTTCCCTCCTCATCGTCAACTGCCACACGCCGACTACCGACAGAGGGGACCCATTGTAGTCAAAGATCTTCTAACCAGTGGTGGCAACAGGCTCAGGCTTTGGTCCACACCTCGACCATGGCTGATGCCATGAAGAAAAGCCTCTTCAGGGCTTGTGAAATTTGTGGCCTGAAGAACGTCTTTGTCGAGGACTGGCACCTTCAGTGCCTTTGTCTTTATCCCGACCTTGATGCGAATGTATGCTCCATCTACCAATCCTTTTCATCAAAGACCAAGAAGGATCACCACTGGAGGTTGGTGACTTGGATCGAGGAAGGGAAGGTCTTTGACGTGGCCTCTGGGTGCAGTCATGCTTCTTCCAGGGCCGGAGGGTCCACTGAGCATACTCTCTCTGGTAAGAAAAGGTTGAGATCCTTTGAGGAAACCTCTGCGAGGATTCAAAAGAAGGTGAGATCTCACGCTCCATTGACATCCTTATCAACGGTCTCAACGGCTGCGGGACCAAGTTCTGGAAAGGGTCAGTCACTGTCGCCGACTCAGTAGAATGGTAGACGGTTAGCCTACTGGCTGATGGGTTACCTCCATCCACGATGAAATCACTAACACCATCCATGCACAAATCATCGAAGAGCAGATCTTCTTAGGAACCGTCACCGGCTCCTCCTTTGGCAATGCTGTTGACGACAGGAGCCCTGCCGATGACCATTGGTCGGCCACGCTTCGTCGACAACCACTTTGTTGTCGAGCACCCTGTCAACAGCCCTGTTGGTGAAGTCAGCAACTACAACTCTTCCTTCAGCGACGAAAGGTTTGTCTACAACCGTCATCTTTACCTAAACAGTGGGTGCCACGGCCAGCGTCTATCTGCCTCCTAGGCCCCCGTCAACGATCCAGTCGACGACAGCACCTGTTTCGCAGGCTCCTGTCGTAAACCTTCTTCTTTTAGGGACTCTGACCGGGCGAGAGACATGCCTCCTGGATTTTCTGCCCAGGCATACCAAGGCTTTCCCACTCGTTGCTCTGGCCCCCAGCAGTCCTCAGACCATCTGGACCAGTTCTGAGAAGGCCCAGCCAGAAGTTATTTATTCAGATGAGGAAGAGGACCATGATGAACTTGAGCCTGTCCTGCCTCATCGGAATTGCCAACCAGCCCTGAAAGGGGCCCAGGCCTGGCTCCTGCTGCCCTGGCTCAACCTGCTCCTGCACCGAAGGACATGTCCCTGGACATCCTAACCACCCTGCATACATTGGTGGTGGAAACTCGGCAGTGGCTGCCCACTGCTCCAGTGCCTGGTCCAGCCAGGGGTCCACCAAAGCCATCTCAGCACCAGCCGAAGCCGCATCATAAGACACTAGTTACCCCTCTGCCAGTGCTAGGGGCCCTACCCCCCCTGTGGTGGAGGAGCCAGTCCAGACTAATATTGGCACCAACACCACCGGAACTCAAACGGATGAGTATGACCACTATGTTCCCACAGATAGGGAACCTCCGGATGTCGACGAGCCCACCCGGTGCCTTTACCCCGGACGAAATTGTCTCGTTTCACTACATCTCCAAGGCTGCCATACTCAACCTGGTACCAGAAGAGAAGAAGGAAGGCTTCCTTTTTCAGTGGCGGAAGTCTGCAAAAAAGATAATCGTATTGGTCCCTTTGTTGGATGACACCTGGGATGATGAGATGATGGCTTGGCAGTCATGGCAGTCATGAAGGCTCCAAATAACACGCCTGGTAAGCGTGATCGGCCACTGCAGGATGGTCCTCATCGTTCCAGCATGGCCAGGGCAGGTCTGGTGCTCCTACCTTCTCCATCTGGCAGTGGTTCCGGCTATCCAACTGCCTCCACTTCCCGACCTACTCTTCAGAGAGGGAGGATCAATACTACACCACGACCCGGCGTCAATGAGCCTCATGGCCTGACTCCTGCAGCCTTAGAATTCGGATACTATTCGCTGCCCTTGGCATGCAAGAAGATCTTGGCCAAGGCCAGGGCTCCCTCTACATTGTCTTGCTATGGCCGCAAGTGGAAGCGCTTCTCATGTGGTGGTGGTGGGCGCAGAAAATTGCGCTACTGCGTGTGACTGCTCCGCAGCTTCTCCCGTACCTGCTCTCACTGGCCAAGGCTGGTCTTGCCCATGCATCTATCAAGGTCCACCTGGCCGCCTTATCCAGGTACACATGGGGTCAGGGCAAGCTCTCCCTGAGGTCGCACAGGCTCGTTAAGGAGTTCCTCAAGGGTCTCTTCAGGGCTTTCCCAACGCTGAGGGCTCCTGCCCCAACTTGGGAACTGAATGTGGTCCTGTCTAAGCTTATCAGGCCTCTGTTTGAACCAATGCATAATGCCCCTTCAAGGTTTCTGTCGTGGAAGACTGCATTCCTAGTGGCAATCACCTCGGCCAGGCGGGTCGGGAAAATACAGGCCCTCTCCTGCAAGCAGCCGTATTTGTCTTTCCACACCACTAAGGTCGTTCTGCGAACTAATCCTACCTTCATTCCGAAGGTTCAGTTGGACTTTCATCTCAACGAGCCTTTGGTTCTACAAGTTTTCTTCGCAAACCCTTCTACGCCTGCTGAAAGGGCGCTACATTCGCTGGACGTTACTCGTGCCCTAAAGTTCTATGTGGCACGCACAAAAGACTTTCAGAAGACCTCTCAGCTTTTCATCAATTTTGGACCTGTGGGACACGGGAAAGCCCTGCCTAGGTGCTTCCATCTCCAGGTGGCTCTCTGGCTGTATCATGCATTGCCATATTCTGGACAACAGACCGCTTCGAGGCCGGCCGAGAGCCCACTCCACCGGGCCCATCGCGGCAACAACAGTGTTTTTCTCTGGTGTTCCCCTGCTTGTCATCGGAAGGGCTGCTACGTGGAGGTCGACCCACACCTTCACGAAATTCTGTTGTGTGAACAGGGATTCCAGGGAGGAGTCCCAGGTCAGCCAAGCGGTGCTACAGTACCTGTTTGTTTAAGGTGAGTCTTTTCCAGGGGCAAGTGTTATTTCTGTGAGCCTTTGCACCTCACGTGGTTGTGTATATGTACTGCTGTATAATTGTATTCATGAGCATGTCAATCCATGCAAGACCCCATGCTGGAGAAGGTACAAGTTACTTACCTGTAACTCTTGTTCTCCACTAATGGGTCTTGAATGGATTCTCATGCAAGCCCTACCTCCTTCCCCTCTCTGGATCTTCTTCGTTCATACTGCCTCTTTACGTGCGCTACCAAATCTGAAGATGGCCACCAGGGTGGAGCTTAGAAGGACGAGTGTCACTGGCTGGGGCAGTTTGAGCCAAAGGACACTGATAGGCTATAGAGAAGACTACCAGTTTAAGTTTAAAGCTAAACTGCTTTCTTTTTACCGAGGATTCCCAGCCCGACGACAGGGAATATCTGTGAGCATGTGAATCTATGCAAGACCAATGCCGGAGAGCAAGAGTTGCAGCTAAGTAACTTGTACCATACTCTGTGCAGGGAGCCCTTCCACATGAAGGATATTACTTGTTGGATTTGATTAAGGGCTTTCCTAGGAATAGGAACTGCGAGGGATTGAAAGAAATATGATTTGTGGGAGTATATTCATTTTTATAGCTGCAACCTTACTCTGCCAAGATATGGACAGTTGATTCCATCGTTGTAGTTTTGATTGGATTGAGCTAAAGAGCTTTGTGTAATGTTCCTGTAATGTTCCTGGTATTGGGAGGAGTACTGTGAAATGAGTGATAGCGAAGCCATGCTGCGCTCAATCGAGTCCAAGAACTCGGCCGAAACATGGCGCCTTCTTAATTCGAATTCTAACCCATCACAGGCATATGCCCAAACTGGTGTGGTTACCGAAGCTGCTTGGATCGCACACTTCTCAGTTTTATACTGTGATCCGCTTTTTGACCATAATGCATATAAGCCTCAACCTAAAGCTCAGTGGAATCTAACCTGCTCCCCGGCACTATTGGAAGAGCTGATCATAAAGCTGAGCTCTTCTCGTGCCGCTGGACCTGACGGCCTACACAATGCCATCTTGAAAGAAAACCCGAGGCTATGGGCAAAAAACCTTCATGCTATTTTTTACGAAATCATGAAACATCGTATTTTGCCAACTTCGTGGCTATGCTCGGTCATAGTCCCGATTTATAAGAAGGGTGATCGTGCTGACCCTTGTAATTACCGCCCTATTGCCCTTCTGGACGTCCCGGGCAAACTTTTTGCTAAATTGGTTCTAAATGAATTTAATCTCTGGACAGACCTCGCTGCCAAGCGAGATCGGCAACAAACGGGATTTGTAGCAGGTATGGGTACCTGTATAAATTTGTTAACTCTAAATGTAATAAAAGCCCATAGTCAGTTCCACAAACAATCCATTTACTTTGCATTTATTGATCTACATGCTGCCTTTGACTCTGTCTCACGTGCCCTGCTTATGAAGAAACTAACAAGAGACAACTGCCCCCCAGATCTTCATGACATTATCCACGCATTTCATGCAGCCACTTCGATTCGTGTAAGGCTCACTTTAGATGGCTTGTTGTCTGCCCCAATTAAGACAGCCCGGGGCCTAAAGCAAGGCTGCTTATTAGCTGCAGCAATTTTTAACTATTTCATCCATGACCTAACTTCAATTTTTCAACAGATCGCCTCCGATGCTCCTGTCCTTAAAGGACAAAAAGTTACTAACTTGAACTATGCGGATGACATAGTCCTCATCTCAAAAACGCCTCGGGGCTTACAGAACCTCATTGATGCATTTAATGTGTATCTAATTGAGCATCAACTGATAATCAACACTAAAAAAACCCAGATTGTAGTTTACAAGGCAAATCGACTACATAAATTCAATCCCGGGTGGTCATTTAACTGTACTCCTTTAGAAGTCGTGCAGTCATATACATATCTGGGTTGTGAATTTAGTGGCTCGGCCAAACCGCACCAACATATTATTCGCATGGAGGCAAAATTGGTTTCAGCAATTTCGCAATCTAAAATCATCCTGCACAAATTCGGTAAATTTACAATTCAACCAGTAATAACTTACTGGTCAATGAAAGCAATCCCTTCTATTCTGTATGGAGCTGAAACCCTAATGAATTTCAACCGCGTGAGCCTGGAGAGCTTTGAGGGAAAGTTTTGGAGGGCTGTGCTCAACCTCCCGCATTGTGTTCCAAGTGCTTGGTTGCGATATGAAGTAGGTCTTGTCTCCATACACGCGATCTATACTTGGCGATGTTGTATGTTATTTCGTAAATGTCTCATGGCAAATCAAAAAATGAATATGTTATCTGTAATAGGTGCCTATATGCTAACAACCGATAAGAACTTTGTAAAATTGTGGATTAATCTGTGTTTGGAAGCATTAGCATCTGCTAACATTTCAATTTACAAGTTGATAGCCAATCCTGTAGGTTCCAAAACAGCATTTTACAATCTAGATCGGTCAAACACCATTGATAATTGTCAAAAGTATCGTCAACCATGTAAGTTTCGCTTTTGGCCCAAAGCTATGAAATGCCCCGAATCTTATCTTCTAAAATTCCCTTCTGTTAAACTAAGAGCAGGCTTCTTGAGAGCGCGATTCGATTTATGGCCTACTCACCAGGTTCAGGCAAGGCGAAACCTCCGATCGCGAGCTCTGCAAGCATGTCGATTCTGTATGCAAAATAACACAATCGAATCATTGGAACACTTAGTTTGTCACTGTCCCAAATTGAATGCTCGAAGGTCAATACATTTTTTGAAAGTTTTGCCTTGCATAGAAACTGTTGATCAAGATATGAGATGGACCTTCTTACTATGCTCTAATATTTATCTAGTGCAGATTGCACTAACCAACTTTTTACTATCTTTATGCTTAGAAAAGAGTTAAATGAGATGTAATTAAAGTCTCAAGCAGCTTGAAATCTAAAAGTTAAGGAAACAAGGACATTCCTCCTTTCCTTTCTTAATCTTATTTTATAATGTTAATGAAGTATTCATCTCTGAAGTATATCTAATTTGTTTGAATTTTTATTTTATTATGTACTAGTTAAATGTCTGTATATTTGTTAGATGACGGGCAACAACAGTTGTGCTGCTTGAGTCTGTACATCCTATCACGAAATTTTCTAAAATTGAGTAATTTTTTATGACTTTAAATCAAATTTTATGTTCGTGTATTGAAAAGTTGTTTCAACAGCTAAATCAATAAAAAAAAAAAAAAAAAAAAAATGAGTGATATATAGGTAGGATATAGAATCGTTACCCCTTCAGAAGGATGTAGATCTGTGTAGCTGGTGTAGAAGTTATAAGTTCATATTTAGGTTCATCACCTCAGACTTCTCTAGGTTGACTTTAAAACGAGCTATTTCTTCATATTATTGTAGGACATATAGTAACGGTGGAAATGATGTGGCAACCTTGGTTAGGAACAGATTATCATCTGTGCACATTGCAAGTGTATGCATGGTGCCTGCATACTCAATTCCTGAGATGGTGTTGGTTTGCTTTATCTTCTGGGCTCTTTTGCAAGGGGGAACAATTAGTGATATTTGGCTGTTGCCCCTCACCAGGGATGATCTGCCAGAAAGAAGGCAGTTGATTGCCATCCTGGATTTCCGGTTGGAGTACATGGCAAAAAAACCATTAGTAAAGGGTTACCCCAAGACAAATCTCTGCAGCAACGTTCTCAGAAAAGGTAATTGAACATGGTTAAAGGCCTTTTCTGCTTCTAGGGTGAAGACTATGGGAGGTTTCTTAATAGTGTGAGCTTGATGAATTAAGTCTACCATTTTCTTCACATTGTCCGGGGCCTGCTTTCCTGCTAGAAAGTCTAATTGTTTGAGGCCAATAATTTTAGGCAGAATCTTGTCGAGCCAGTTTGAAATAATTTTAGCATAGATTTTCACATCCGTGTTTGGGACTGCCATGGGTCTGTAAGAGGATCATTTGGCTGGGTTGTGATCCTGTTAATGTATTAAAGAGATCCTCACCTCACATATTGTGCCAGAGCAAGCCCCTTGCGACCACATGTAATTGAGCAGGTTCAGTAGGGGATCTGTCAGTTCCTGTACTATGGTATTATAAAAGGCAGAGGTGATCTGGTCTAGGTCTGGTGCTTTCCACGTTTTTAGCTAGCAAAGCTACTATGATCTCTGCCTTCTTTATTGTATAATTTAGTATGCTTTATACTACTGTGAAATAGAGGGAAGATGGCATGCATTTAGGAAGTGTTGTATTTCAGAGAAATCAGGAGTTCCAGAGGGGTAAAGGTTGCAGTAGAAGCGCCTAAATTTATCCCTGCAGAGTCGGAACGCAGCAGTGTTCCATCTGCTCCCGTAACTACTATTATCTGTTCAAATATTATTTGGGCTTTAAGATTGTGCGCCAGTATTTTACCAGCCTTGTCTCCGGATTCATAGTATTTCTGTTTTATTCTAAGAAATGCAAATTCTGCCTTATTATTAAGGAGACTGGTCTGGGAACTGGTGTTGTGAAGTTTGAGAAGGGTTCTGAGAGAGTTTGTATGTCTATAGGATCAAAGTCTTTGAAATCACTAGGGAGTATGTTTAGTTATTACCCGACCTTATTTAGATGTGCTGACTTCAGTATAAATTACCCCCATCTAGTGTACATGTCGTGTCTTCTGGAGTATTTTTGTGGAAAAAAATAAGAATGTCAGTACTAATCTCTTTTTTAATTACTGCATCCCTCAATAGATAAGGGTGTAACGTCCAATACCTGGATTTAGATATTTGTGGTCCCCGTTCTAAGATCAAGTATACACAGATTGGCTCAATGGCACTATGAAAGGAGCACCAATAAATATCTAATAGATTCTGGAATATATGTATTGTACTGAAGAGAAAAAGAGAGAAAAATACATATTTTTCTTCTGGATGTGCGTGAGTCCAATAGGCTGGCTCCTTAAGGAGAGCGAGGGGTTATTGGAGGCTTCACGGGTTCGATGTGCAGACCCTTGAAGCTATCCTATTTGGTGTCAAGAATCAAATTAAAATCAAGGGGTGGGCTGCTGAGCAGCCTACAAGATGGCTGAGCTTCTCTAGAACTCTGACGGCTGCCCTGGGGAACCGCCCGCTCGCTGCAATGCCGCGGACTGAACCATGCTGCTCAGTGGAACTCACTGGGGGAGCAGTGCAGGCATAATCTCAAGTCTGGGACTTGGTAGATCCTTTTCAGTGCAGTTACTGGTGCCTGTGCAGCATCGTCAGAGGTAGATGGGGCTGACACCTCCATAGACGGGAACGGGGAGGCATGCTGGGACGGCCTCGCTAGCCGAAGTGCTGGCTGCGCTGCTCCCCACTGCCTACGGGCAGTGGGCCGTACAAACACAAATCCTTAGATTCTGGCTACCACTAGCACGCTTCTCGTGACATATACCCACTGCTGGAACCGCAGTGGAGGTCCCTCTGGTGCCAGGAACGTGCCTGCGTGACTCACGGCAGGTATCAGGACATCTCAGAGAGCGGCCACGATTGAAACGGCAGCGCCTGGACTGCACAGCCGGGGCTGCGGAGCCCGCTCTCTATGGGCTGCTGGAAGGCAGAGGCGAGGTGGGATGGCATCGCGCTGCGCGCCCCACCTCAACGGCAGCCGGAAAATGAATAGAATATACTATGTGTGCGGTGAGTGCTGCTGGGCCCAATACACGACAGACTATTAGACTGAGCGCTGCATGAGTGGAGGGTGGGTTTAACTGCCAGCTGGGCTGCCTGAGAGTGCAGGAGACATTTTGGAGAGACCTGGAGGGCCATTGGACCGGGCCTGTATTCTCTCCTTTGGTGGCTGGGAAGCACACCAGACAGTGCGCACTGGGTGATATGACTGCTGCCAAGCACAGAAGAATGTTTGCAATACCTTGCCACGTGACAACCTTGTAAGTGAGCAATCCTGGTGGCCATATGAGTATCCATGCAAGCGGGCTATAGTGGTGGCTATCATACCTGCAGGGGGCAACAACACTGAGGGACATATCTGTCATCCTACAGGCATTTGCCCAGCACCTCATGATAGTACTGAGCTCCTGTGCCCCTGGGACTGTGTTAATGACCACACTATAACCAGTCTGCTGATTTACTGATCAATCACTCCTCCTGCCCCCATGGCGAAGGGAAGTGGCAACCAGAAGAAACAAAACAGCCTTGAGGAATTTGTGAGGCAATCCGGCAGACCCCGAGCAGAACCCTCGTCCCCCCTGGGCCGAGTGAACAACCGGGCCAGCAGGAGGAGCCAGACGTCTCCAACCGTAGGCAGATAATGGAGGGCATGCAGGAGGGGTTCACCTCTAAAACGGACAAGCTTGATGGAATCATCCAGTGTTGGCACTCTGAACTGCAAGATGGAGTGAGTATGCTCGAGGGTAACGGAGGCGGAGTTGCGGATTGGAGTAGCTGAAGATGATGCAACTGCCCTTTAAGAATCAGTTGACTGGGATGTCTAGAGATCTGAAGAAGGCCCTGCTTAAATGTGATGACATGGAGTCCAGATTCAGACGGAACAATATACGCATAGGTGACCTCTCCGAAGGATTTGGCCATGGCCCTATGGAAACCGCAGTTGAAGAATTACTCTGGGATCTGAAAGAACCGATCGAATGCTGTCACAAAAACCAAAGCCGGGGCCCTGCCTCGCCTTGTCATAGCGAAAGCTCTAAACTATTGCGACTGCAATACTCTCCTGTGGCTGGTAAGGGAAAAAGGCCCTCTGCGATATGATTCTGCCACTATCCATGTCTACCCAGACTTCTCCACAGTGGTGCAGGAAGAATGTAAAACATTCCCTGGAGTTGAAAAGCTGCTTTGAGAGAGTTTGATCCCATATGCAATGCTTTTCCCTGCAAGACTGCCACTACAGCAGCAAGGCAAAGTACTCTTCTTTTCCCTGCTTCGTAGAAAACTGTGGTGGTGTTGTCTTTGAAGATCCTTACTACCAGACCCCTCAGAAGAGGCAGGAATGACTTGAGAGCCCAAAATACAACCCGTAATTCCAGCACATTGTTGTGCAGATTCTTCTCTTCCGGCCGCCAGAGACCCCTGGCATGGGACTGCCCGGTGTGAGGCCCCCCCCCTCCGTCCTGAGTGAGGTGAGCGCGCACTCCCCACTATTGTATGGACTGTCTGAATTCCAGGTTGAGGGTAATCTTGTCTGTCCATTTTCCTTGTTACTTGGCGCCACCTGGCTTCCAGAAACCTTTGAAGCCTCCTCATCTGAGGTCTGCAGAACAGGACCAGGTGGATGCAAGAGGATAGTCATGCCCACTAGAGACTTGATTGCTAGGATGGCTGTGGATCGCATCGTGGACAGCCAATGTACCTTCCCCAGGATGGCCACCACCCTCTCCTCTGAGGGGTACGCCAAGGATGCCACCGTTTTGAGGCGTGCACCCAGAAACAGAGGAACCTGCGAAGGCACTATGCAGGATTTTGGATAATTGATGGAGAATCCGATCTCCGTCAGTAGGCACGTGGTCTCTTCTGTGTGCTGTATCGCCAGGTCCTGAGAAAATTACCAGATGAGCCGGTCGTACAGGTAAGGGTATACGTGTATGCACTTGAGGCTTAAATGAGCCGCCACTGGGTCCAAGCATTTTGTGAAAACCTTTGGCGCCTATTTTAGGCCAAAAGGTAGAGCTTTGAACTGATAGTGACGTCCCAGAAATATGAAGCGCCGGAACCTTCAATGCCTCGGGTGTATGGCGTCATGAAAGCAGGCATCCTCCAGGTCCAGCAATGTCATGTAATCCCCTCCCTCCAGTTGGCCAAGCACTTGCTGCAACGTGACCATCCTGAACTTTTGGGATTTGTTAAGGCGTTGCAAATCCAGGATCGGGCGCCACCCTCCTGATTTAATTCGGACCAGAAAGTATCTGAAGTATACTCCGGAGCCCCGGAGGCGCATAGGGACGGGTTCTATTGCCCCTTTTACCAGCATGACTTGCACTTCTTTTAGCAGCTGGGCCATGTGTAGCTCCTTCCTCGCTACAGGGGGAATACAAGGGCACCTCTGTTTCGAACTCCAGGGTGTGTCCCTGACGAAATATGTCCAGAACCCATTCGTCAGTGGTGATGTCTTTCCACGTGTTGACGAAATGTGATAGACAAGCCCCCCATTGGTGTGCGAAAGTGGTGTTTCTGGCCATGGGCCGAGTCAGGCTTGAATGGGTGTTTGCGTCTTGCCTTGCAGGCGTCGGCAACGCTGCAACCCTCCTCCAAAGGCTTGCGACCGGCCTCTGTATGCTTCCTGTGCCATGGAGCGGGAGGGCTGATGGTGGGAGGTAGCGGCATATCCGTTGGAAGATCTGCTGAACTTCCCCTTGAAGATCGAAAGGAAGAGGACCAATGCTGGTGCAGGGTCCCTAGGGATCTTGCCGTCTCTGTGTCTGTCTTTATTGCCTGCAGCTTCTCATCTACTACTTTCCCGAAGAGGTTATTCCCGTCAAAGAGCATACCGACTACCTTGGCTTGGACGTCAGGTCTAAAGTTGGTGGCTTTCAGCCAACCTTGGCACCGGAGTGCCACACCATTACCCATCTAACGAAAATTTGAATCTGCGACATCCATGGCTACTGTGATGGCGTGAGCCATTGGTCTTGCCGCTTCCTTCAAACTGAGTAGTGGTAGTAGTTGTGGTGTGAGCGGTTGTGGGCATTGGGGTCATTGGGGGCAGCGATACCCTGGATTTCTCCCGGGTCGTCGACAGCGCTTCCAGCAGGGTCTTCAGGGTCATCGACAGAGATGTGCCGCCCAGAGTTGTTGACTGGGAAACTGTTGACAGGGGCCTGCTCGTCGGAAGTCATGGTTGAAGGCATCATCGATGGGGGTCTCTGCTTGTGCAGAATTGCCGCCGAAGAAACCTTGGATGTAGACATCGACAAGGAACTTGACATGGGTTTATCCTTCGACAAAGGGCCATGTTTCGAAGGTCTCAAAAGCGATACACCACCCACTGGCAAGCTTACCGCGGATGGGAATGATGGCTGAGTGCGCGTGTGCCCCAAACTGGAGCCGCAGCGTCTCCAGTTGGCTCAGCAGCATGATGCTTGGCCTTACAGACACCCTGCGGGGATGCATCCTCGACCGATCTCCACCTCTTTACCCAAGGGAGAGTGCTCCAGAGGTCATGTGGTTTAACTTTCAGCAAATGTACAGTTGTCATGTTCAAATGTACTGATTTTATCTATCTGGGATCTGCTTCAGCGTGCCCGGAGGCCATGCCAGGGGCCCTGTCTTCCTTCAGCCATGCCACCAACCGTCAGTAACGGTCTCTCTTAGTCTTGGCTGGGAAACTTAGGCAGATGTGCATCGGTCTTCCTCATGGTCTGGATGCAGACAATACAGGCACCTTGTGCGCCTGTCCTCCACATAGATGTTCCTCAAACCACACCGGGAGCAGATCCTGAACAGACTCCTCTTGCCTTCCTCCAACATGGTGAGGCACAAAGTAGGCCTCACTAGGCCTTCCAATACTTGTCACGAAGATCCGACAGTTGTTGTCTATCTTCACCGGCAACGGATCGCTGCTACCGGTACTGACTACATGTCAGCAGATGAGAGATTTAGGACAAAAATAGGAAATGTCTTCTGTCGAAAAAACGATTATTATGAAAAATAGCTCAAAGAGCAACTCACCAGGACTCCATGCACCGAAACGTGCGTTAAAAATCTTAAGATGGCCACCGGGGGCAGGACTCAGGGAGGCAGTTGTCATTGGATGAGTGCATTATGACCCAGTCTCCAGTGATTGGATAATGTGAGGGAGGCAGTTTTCAAGCTTTTAAAGCAAGACTGCTTTCTTTTCTTAGCGAGGATTCCCGCCCTGATGGTAGGGAGTATTTATGAGCATGTGAATCCATGCCAGACCCCATGCCGGATAAATATGAGTAAGTGGTAGCTTTGTAAAATGTAAGAAATATATTTAAGGATGAACTTTATCAAGAAAACGAATATATCATTTTCGAATACATTTTTTGGGATAAATGAGTCTTGATATTAAATGGTACTAGAGAGACTGCCAGGGGGCACCAGCATTATGGCTACCATGCTCCATACACCTCTGCCGAACTGATTGCCTTCAGCCGACACCCCCATGACCAAATGGAACCCTCAGGCATCCCCGGATTTGGAAAGTTGAGGGAGCTGTGCGAGCTGCAGCGGCTCACTGGTGGAGTCATGGTAGAGGGAAATTGAGCTGCAAACGGAGTAGACATAGCAGACGTTACTGGAGGTGGTGCAGGAGTACCTGTTAAATTGACATGGGACTAAGGGATTAGTTCCAGTTTGGTGAAATTGCACCTTTGAAATGGGGTATTTTGGAAATAGGTGTTATGCCAGGGCAAACATGAAACCAGTTGTTCCATTTGTTAACAGATTATTTGCTTTGAAAGGTGGGCACCATTGGGAATGGAAGAAATGTAGGTTGTATAGGTTTGGGGTTTTTGTTGGATCTCCAACTTTGATTAGGATTCCTATCCATTGAACTTTAGGTATGTATGGGGTTTATAAAGTGCAGACCTAGCTCAGAAGCAACAGAGTGCTGTACAAAGGAAATGCACCCAGGGGGTTTTAAGTAGTGTGCAGCGTCAGTACCCACCCACTTACCTGGGTCAGCGCTGGCACTGCAGGGTCCCTTTTTTTTCTTTACACTTTCTTGTCCCCCGCTATCCATTTAACGGAAGCGGGGGACATCCCCGCAACCCGTGACCCCACTTACAACGACTAAGAGGAGCAGGGGACACCTGCCCAAAACCCAAGTTTCCCTTAGTCGCAGTAATGGGGGGGTCAGCATTTTGTTTACTGCGCAAATGCGCAGTAATCATACAAGGTGACATAATGTAGTCACAGTAATGTTACAATTCCGTATGGTTTTGGGAAGAACCTTTATTATATGAAAAAGGGTAGGAAAAATGCCTCTCTGCCCCTAAAGCTAAGAGGGTTTTCCTTGCATCTAAGAAAACAAATTAAATTGTCAGAATGTCCAAATTGCTTGGTATACTCTCCTGCCAAGCCTTTTTCCTCTCATGGGGTGTCCCTCTATGGGTGCTAGTCCCAGACTTGTAACATTCAAGTTGCTTGGTTTACTGTTTGCGAAGTAACAGTTCCAATATAGGCTTTGTAACATTCAAAGTTGCTTGGTTTACTGTTTGCGAAGTAACAGTTCCAATATAGGCTATATGTCTTTCGGTGCGGGTCTCAGACTCACAAAATTCTTTTTGTCTTTGTTTCATTTTCTCAAATGGTGCGGGTCGCAGACTCGCAATGTTCAGATTCACTTTCGTTTCAGGTTTTCAAATAAGTGCATGTTTCAGACTCGTGCTCGGTTCCCAAGGTTCCACACCCACCCTTTTTGTGCCCTGTGCCCCTATTGCTCCCCCGGACCTCGTGCACCTCTCTGGTAATCCACGTACCTGTTTGCTTGCCACTGGAAGGTACCAACATTTCCCGAGTGGCTACAGCTTCTCTGGAGGCTTTGGTCACGTTCTGGGCTTCGATGTGTCCGGCAGCAGCTTTCCTGACCATTGCTTCTTCCTGGCGGTGCTTTCACACTGCTGGGCGCTTCGCCGGTGCTCTGGGTGCCCGGAGGTTCCAGTTGGCAACAACATGAGCAGTCCTGGCTTCTGGGACCTTGCCTACGTTTGCCTCTTTCTCCACTCTTTGCTTCCCTGCAGCTGGTTCTCATATCTCTCGCTGCAGGACTACTTGCCGGTTTCCTTCTTGGAGGATAGTCTCTCTGTTGCATCTCAGCTCTCTGATATTTAAACTCCTGCTTTGGAAAAGGGAGTTGCTTTGGGCCAATCACATTTTTTGGTAAACTAGAGCACTCATTCTGCTTTTCAATAGTGATCCTTGGACTCCTGATCATCATCATCATCTTCTCAGTATATGTCTTAGAGTCAGATGTAACATACTTTGTTTTTCCTAAGGCTTGAACTTTGTCAAGTATATAGAATTGACTAACTTGGCTACAACAGATATTGGTCTTATCAAAAGAAGAGAGGGGAGGATTGAACATTGGAGAGGGGTACTAATACAGGGGCATACCGTGTTCTTTGAACATAAGTGTCCCTAATCCCATAAGGGGGTTCCTTCCCCATGTGATCCTTCCTCGGTGCACCTCCCTCAGAGGGACTATTGTACTGTGGACGCACCACCCTGTCTGCATGGGAAAGGTCTCTGCCTAGGGGAGAAGGGACAACATCCTCAGATTCTTCACACTAACCTTAATGTACAAGGTTTAAACTCTCCCACAGAGAGGCTGGTGAGGGAAATGCTTCAGAAAAACCTATTGCTACTGTTTTTACCTTTACAGGAGACTCACTTTATAAGAGAAAAAAATAAACTATGTAGTAAAGGTATAGGCCAAGATTTCTGCTCCTCCACAAAAACAAAAAAGAAAGGAGTTGATATTCTTTTGGGAATAGATGTCTCTCTTGATGATGTAGAGATTGAGCAGGATTTGAATGCAAGATGAATGGTCATGCATAAAGCTGCAGGGTAGTGGCTTACACCTGTGGTTTTGTATGCCCCTAATGTCCAGCAACTGGAATACATTAAGGCATCCAGTCAAAGGATTGATCAATGGGCAGAAGGTACAAAGATATTTGGAGGTGATACTAATATAATTAAAGACCCCTCACTTGATTGGATGTCTGATTCATCAAATCTGGGACAGCACAAAAATGGGTAAGTGAGGGGATTTGAAGAGTGCCTAGATCAGTACTTATAATATGATGTCAGTAGGGAGGTAAATCCTGAAGTGGGTGATGTATATATTTTTTTCTTTCCCTCACAAATCTTACACACAAATAGATTAACTTCTTACATTGAGCGGAAGGGAGTTACTTATATTAACATCTCAAATAGCAGTGGTCAGACCACAACATGGTGGTGATGGCATTAATTGGGGACCCGATACAGGGTATACATATAGGTGGAAGTGTAATTATGGCAGGTTGGGAGAGGGATTTCGGAGATTTCATAAATGGAGAAATAAAACCTATCTAATGGATTCCCCCCCAACCGATTCCTATGATAGCCCTATCCCAGCGCTGCTGTTCTCTGGGAACATTTCCACTGCAGGGGGTGCCGTGCGGCTCCTTGTCCGCTCTGCCCGATGGCTCTACGCACCCTGTGCGGACATGACTTCGGGGTCAGTATATATATTTCTGAGGCTTGTGGAATCTGCTTAGATCACATGCTGTGCATAGGCCGACATCTAGTGGAAGCTGCAGAGTTATTACAGTTTGTTTTTCGAAACTTGAAAATTGGGCGTCGACACAGGGCGTGCCAGTAATACTATCCCTAGTGTGACGTCCACTGTACCCATGATCCCTCACACGTCTAGGACCCTCAGATTGTTTTTTTCCGCCATGCTGGTCAGAAGCACTTGTATTTGTATTTGTTTATTTATAACGCGCAGACCATCAGGCCCGGGGGCATCAGGGCGCAATTTGTACAGGGTTGCAAGAAAAAAGAACATACAGGGAGATAAATTACAAAAAAGTATAACAATACAGCATAATAAACAAACTTAATAATTACATATCTTACACATGGTACAGTGTCCCTAGGCTCTGCAGAGGAAGTATCCCTGAGGTAGTTGGGAAAGGTAGCAGACCGGAAATCGTGCAGGGGAACAGGCGGGTTGGGTAAGTAGGACCGATGTCTGACACAGCTATTGCTGGTCAAAGAGCCAAGATTTGGTTTTATTCTTGAAGGCGTTGAAGGAGTCTTCAGCTCTGATGGCAGCGGGGAGGGTGTTCCAAAGTTTGGAGGCTAGGACAGGGAAGCTAGTGCCTCCCGCTTTTTGGAGCTTAAACCTAGGGATAGTAAGGCAGTGAGTCTGAGCAATTCTTAGTGGTCGGGCAGTGGAGTGGCGCGAAAGCCGACTGCAGAGATAGATCGGAGCCTTGTTGGCTAGGCATTTGTGCGTGAGGGCAAGCGTTTTTAGGGAAATTCTCTGCTTCACGGGTAACCACTTAAGGCTAGCTCTGGCTTCAGAGATGTGGTGGTTACGAGGGATGTTCAGAGCCCCTCGAATTGCATTGTTCTGGGTGGTTTGGAGTTTGGACAGGTTTTCTTGGCTGGTGCCTAGATATAGGGCACTGCAGTAATCTATTTTTGCCATGATAAGTGTTCTCGCTAGTGTGACGCTATTGTGGGTGGTGAGGAAAGGTCTGCAGGCTGAAATGAGTTTGCACGTGTAGGCGGAGGTGGATCTGACTGCATTAGTTTGTCTTGACAAGTAAAAGGTGGAATCCAGGTAAAAGCCTAGTGTTTTGGTGTCTTTCGAGACTTGTATGGAGATGCCGTCTATGATGAATGACTGATAGGATGGCTCCAGTTTGCTCAGGTGTTGTGAAGTACCCAGAATAAGTAGCTCCGTCTTATCGTCGTTCAGACATAGCTGGTGCTGGGCCATCCAGGCTTGGATGACCAAGTAGACGTCATTGAGGGCCTTGGTGTCAGCAAGATAATCACCCGAGATGGGAATGAGTATCTGGGTGTCGTCCGCATAGTTGGTGTAGGAGACACCCAGATAATCGAGCACATCGAAGAGTGGTTTCGTAAAGATATTGTAAAGGGTAGGAGACACGCAAGAGCCCTGAGGAACACCGCAATGAATAGGGGAGGGAGCTGCGGCAGCGGAGGGTGCAAAGACCCTCATAGATCTGTTGCTCAGGAAGGATTTGATCCAGGCTGCTGCGGAGGGAGAGAAGTTGGCAGCAGAGTGGAGGTGCCTGCAAAGGATCTGGTGGTTAACCAAATCAAATGCGGCGGAAAGGTCGAGGAGTAATAGCATTGCTAATTTGCCCTTGTCCTTCAGGACTTCGATCTGGGTTTTTAGGTCTAATAGAGCCGTTTCGGTCCCGTGTCTGGGCCGAAATCCGGATTGTCGTAGACCTAGCAGATTGTTTGATTCAAGGTAGTTTTGGATCTGCAGGTAAGCTGCACGGTCCAGTATCTTCAGCGGGAATGGTACTGTAGTAATAGGTCGGAAATTCGTAGGTATGCTTGGGTCAAGGGAAGGTTTTTTTAGTAGCGGGATCACCCAGGCGTCTTTAAGGTTGTCCGGGACAATACCTGTTTCAAAGGAAGAGTTAATGAAGGCTGTAATGAATGGGGCTAGGTCATGGGCGGAGTCCTTAATGATGGGAGCTGGGCACGGGTCACCTTGGCAGTTGGAAGGTTTCATCCTGAGGATGATATTTTCTACTTCGATGATAGTGAGAGGTACGAAGGTGAAGGGTTTGATGTTGGCAAAGTTGGAGAGGGTGGGCCTAGTGGGGGAGGATGAGCGGTTGTCACGCCTCAGGCAGTCCTGCTTATCTTTTATTTTAGATTGGAGCATAGAGATTTTGTTTAGGAGGGCTGCTTGAATGTTAGCACACCATTTGCTGTCTTTTGTGCAAGTGTCTGGCGGGGGTACTGGGGTTTCGAGCTCTTTTAGGACTCTAAAGAGTTCCTTGGAATTAGAGTCGGCTTGTGTGATACGATTATTAAGCGATTCTTTTTTAGCAATGATGATGGCGTCTTTATAAATGAGGGAGGCGAGGAGGAAGCCGTCTTTATGCTCATCAGATGGGTGGCTTTTCCACCGGTTTTCCGCGCAGCGTTTGGCCTTGCGAAGGATTCCTTGAGTTCCATGAGTTGAGGTGTGCTCGTGGTTTAGCCTTTCTAAGTTTAATTGGTGCTAAGGTGTCAATGGCCGTGAGCATCGTTTGGTTGTAGATGTCTGCAAGGGAGGTGGGATCAGAGCAGGCGTTGGTCGCCGCATTAAGAGAGGGGAGTAACAGTGGGAGGAGATGTTCTCTTGTTATTTTTTTTTATTGCGGGTGGGGAGGGCTGGGGCTATAGGTGTTGGGGCTCGCGGGGAAGCTTCAATGTTAAATGTTATGATGTGATGGTCAGACCATAAGCAAGGGGAGTTATTGAGGACCTGGATGTTGCAGTTGGAGCCGGCTAACCAATCAATGGTCCTGCCTTTAATATGGGTCGGTTCTTGTAAGTACAAGGTAAGGCCAAGGTCAGTAAGAGCATACTCCAGATCAGTTGCTACAGGATCCTTAGGGTCGCCGCGACCAAGATTGAGGTCACCTAAGATTATTGTTTGGGAGTTGTTTTTTGTATTGTCAAGAAGAAGAGTGGAAATTTCACTGACAAAGGTGGGTGCCGGCCCTGGGGGCCTGTAGATAAGGTGAAGGGTGGCCGTTTGGTTAGGTGTTACTAGTAATTTGATTGTCAGCCGTTCAGCTGATTCAAGTTTGGAGTCGGATACCACTCTTAGGTCAAGGGAGTTTTTGTGGATGAATGCCACGCCACCGCCTCTAGTATGGGCAGAGGCGCGGTCACAGCGTGTAATGCCATATTCAGGTGGTAAGGCCAAGGATAGAGAAGGGCCAGAGGCGGCATGTAGCCAGGTTTCGGATATGGCAATGAAGTCAAGGTTGGCAGTAGTGATAAGGTCGGCTATGTCAAGAGCGTGTGCTGTGAGGGATCTAGTATTGATGAGGGCACCCTTGAACACAGGCAATTTAACCCCTGTGGTCTTAGTTTTGCAAGTGGCGGAGGGCGAAGGCGGGCTGGGTGGTGTGTGTGGGGCTTGCTTAGTGGTGTAGGTGCGGGAAGGACAAATACGGAATCTGGTGCCTAGTCTCTTGTTCCTGAGAGTAAGGGGGCAAGGTTGGTTAGGGGTTGGTTTTGTGGCAAAGTGTTTGAGCCAGAGAGCAGGGTCATTAAGGTATTGGTTAATCTGGTTGCAAGGGTGGTGAGCGTCAACGGAAGTTGCTGAAGGACTCGTTGAGGGTGTCAAAGTCATGGTGGGTGACGCTGGGTCACATAGGTAGGGGCAGGCCAGGATATTAACCTCAAAGGTAGGAGTGGTTGACTTGGGTGGTTGAGTGAATGGGGCAAGGTATGTGGTTAGGAGGAGGTGCAATAGAAGGCGCACGCTGATGTGCATGATGGTGGTGCTGGCTGCCAGAATAGGTTCCCTATGAGCTTGTTGAGAGGGATAAGTTAGGGTCTGCTAGAGTGGGCCTGGTGAGATAATGGAAGGGGGTGAGGATGCTATGGTATGGCTGGAAGCCTCGGCACCTAGATAGGGATAACCCAATGGCTGGAATGCAAAGGTCAGGGCAGCCCTAGATTAGCGTAGTCACAGGCTGTCACCCAGGGCAGTTGTAAACCTAGATTAGACGTGACCCAAGTCAGGTACGGCACAATACAATTTGATGCGCCCTAAGGCACAGCACCGTTGAAGTGGTCAGTGGGCTACCAAAGGGTATATTACAATTGAAAAGGTCTGTAAGCGACCATAAGGCACAACACAATTGAAAAGGTCTGTAAGCGACCATAAGGCACAACACAATTGAAATGGTCTGAAAGCGACCTTTAGGCACAACACAATTGAAAAGGTCTGTAAGCGACCATAAGGCACAACACAATTGAAATGGTCTGAAAGCGACCTTAAGGCACAACACAATTGAAAAGGTCTGTAAGCGACCATAAGGCACAACACAATTGAAATGGTCTGTAAGCGACCTTAAGGCACAACACAATTGAAAAGGTCTGTAAGCGACCATAAGGCACAACACAATTGAAATGGTCTGAGAGCGACCTTAAGGCACAACACAATTGAAATGATCTGTAAGCGACCTTAGGCACAATACAGTTATAAGGGTGTCTACTAGTGAACATAAGGCACAAAATATTCTAAGGTTCGAGAGTTTCAAGGGAGGCATGAAACACATTCAAATAATAGTGGCTCAGAGTACATGCCTACAGTAGTGTCCCCGGTACTGGCAAGCGTGATTATACTCCTTGAAATGACGGTCCATGTAGAAAATGGAGTACAGGTAAAGGCGACTGAGGGGGAGTCGTATCATTGCAATGTCAGAAAAGGAACAAGGACAGGGGCAAAGTACTTACAGTGGGTTCGCCTAGTATGAATGGGGGTATTTGGATACTTGCTTGTTTGAGCAGGGGGGGTGGCCATGCCGCGCTCCCATGCGCGTAACAGTCGCAGGAACAGGCCTTTGTGTGGCCTTCGTGCTGGCCACCGGCGGTTCCGCCTACCGGCGGATGAATGCAGTTTTACACTGCTTCGAGCGAGGATCAGCCTCGCTTTCGTGCCGCGCGGCGCCCGGCATGCGGGAGTCAGGCACCCTTGAAGACAGGGTCAGGCAGGCCCTTCGATGCTGCCGGCGAGGTTCTGCGATGCACTCCGTGTGCGTAGAGCGGAGTTCCCTGACTTAGTCAGATTTTGCTAATATTGTTATATATTTCCCCGTTTATTCCACCTCTACGTCGAGTCTCCGAACATCGACACTCGACGCCGGATCGGAGAAAATTCAACAGTCGGACTACAGCGACGGATTTGGGCCTCGGAAGGCCTCTGGCCTCGGCCCGGGCCTCGGAAGTCCTCTGAACTCGGCCCTGCAAGTAGGGAGAGTGGGGGGTGGCACATATCCTACACTCTGTTTAATATAGGTACATTACTTATATTCCTACACTCCCAGCCCGCTGCCATAGGGGGCGTATGGAGGGTACCCCCTTTCAATTTTGCCCCAAGTGCAACCGCAAGTATCCTTGGGTTGACAGACACGCCACGTGTAACCTCTGCTTGTCGAGGGACCACCCTGAGGCGAATTGCAGAGCGTGCAGTCGGTTTAAACCGAAGACCCTTAAGGACCGTTCGACAAAGCGTTGGGCCCACCACGCCAGGCGACAAGAGGCCATGGCCGCGGAGGGTGCCTTCAGCGATGGCAGCGACGCCGTACTTTCGGACGGCGAGGGCAATGTGGCGTTGAGGGACAGCCAAGCGCAAGTCCCCGACCTCGGAAGGTTGTCCGGCAGGGCAGCTATGGGGAAGACCCCCGGCGACACGAGCGCTACCCACACCACTTCCAGCAAACAGAAGTCCAACCGAGACTCGACGCGCACGTCGAGTTCTCGGCAAGAGGCACGTAGAGAACGGTCCACCGAGTCGGTGTCCTAGTGGGCGTTCGCGTTCGAGATCGCCTCATGACACCAAGCAACCCTCCACTGTTGCTAAAAGTGCCTCGCTCCCCTTAGTGACTGATGTTCGGTCGTCGGAGGACGACGCCGACCTCTACCCCCAAGCCGCACTCCAGGAGTCGGCGTCTGCAGACAGCGGCAAGGCTGCTACCGAATCCCTTACACTCTCCAGAGACAGGGACTCTACCCCCGAATTTCGACGCCAGGCATCGAAAAGCTCTGATAGGGCCCAAAAGTCGGGGAAGCACTCTTCCACCCACAGGGAGGGGGGAAAACAATGAAGTAAGCAGTCCCAGCCTACTTCCTCTCCTAAACTACATTCTACTCCACCTAAACAGGCGGCCAAGTCTCAGAACCCTGTCCTTAAGGCCCCGGTTCAGGCCAGTAGGTCTAGCCAGGACAAATCTCAATCTGTTGTCCCTAAGACCCCCGTTCAATCCAGTAGGTCTAGTCAGGATAAAACATAGAAAGCACGCCAGGAAAGAGTTATTCCCAGTTCAAAGGAATGGTCCAGTGAGGACATAGACAGAGTAATGTCAAGGATGTCATCATTGGCAGATTTCTATGCCAAGAACCCGGAACACTTTCTCTCTTATACACCAGAAGGGTCAACTCCCTCAGGCTCAAAGGATCCAATACCCCCAAGTAGTAAGTCCCAGGGTGAAGCACCAACTCTAGCTTCAAACCCATTCTATATACAGCCCTATTCTCAATACCAGGAAGATCCATCCTTTGTTGAGGATCCAGACGTGGGCATGTTCGAAGAACAAACTGGGACAGGCTATTACGGGGATGATGAGGACCAAGAGGAGGAGGAGGAGGAGGAGGAAGAGGACGACCCAGATACATACAGGGTAGATTCCCCAGTAGAGAAAGAGCCCGCGGTTACCGACTCCCCGGTCGACAACCAACCTCTCCTGAATGAGGTCCTGTCCAGAGCGGCACAGCACTTCCACATTGACACCCAAGGTGCTCAGGAAGAGAGGGACTTTGCAGAGGAACTGGTGGGAGAGAGGAGACCTGTTGCTCAGGCCATCCCTATCCTTAAGTCAATACAAAGGAGGATAGGCCCTTCCCTTGTTAACCCCAATCTCACTAGGGCAGTAAACCCCAGAATTGAAAAACTTTTCAGGGCAGCCCAATCTGACCCACTATACATAAGGGGACATCTCAAACCGGACTCCCTGGTTGTTACAAACACCCGTAAGAGGGCGGGAACACCCTTGTCATCGTCCGAAGATCCCCCCGACAAGGAGAGCAAGAAGATTTATGGCTTGGGCAGGAAAGTAGCCTCCACTTCCGCCTACCAGGCAAGGATTGCAAACTCCACCACCCTGCTGGATAGTTACAACTGCCATCAATGGGAAGAAGTCGTGGCTCTCATAGACTCCGTCCCAGAACCCTTAAAAAGCCAATTGGCACGAGTTTTGGCCGGCCGAGGGGAGAGCCTTATCAGGTTGCATTTTAAAATCAACCTTTAATACCGCGGATAACGCCGGCAGATTAATTGCTGAAAGCACGGTCATCAAGAGGCATGCTTGTCTACGGCAGTCTGGTTTCAAGGCCGAGACCCAAGCATCATTGATAGATAAGCCGGTGGAGCCGGATCTATTGTTTGGAAAGGCAGTCGAGGACGCACTAAAGAATGCCAAGGACGAGTACGAGACACTCAAGTCCCTAGGGCAACTAACCAACAAACCCCCTAACCAGAGAGGGAATGGCAATTTTCGTCGGCCTCGCGGACAAAACTCCCAAAGAGGCTCTAACTATTCCCATGGCCAGGGTACTACATGGAACACTAACCAGCAGTCTACCCAGAATTATGGCAGGGGTAAAAAGACATCGTGGTAGGGGTAGAGGCAGTCTCAATAAAGGAGGGGGCACGCCTCCACCAAAACAGTGACGCTCCGTTCAGGGTCCCTTCTCACGCATCCCCAGTAGGGGGACGCATTTCCATCTTCACCCAAGCTTGGGAAGGGATCACATCAGACAGATGGGGGCTGTCCACAGTGTCCGCAGGATACTGCATAGAACTCCTAGAGCGTCCCCGAAAACACCCTCCACGACAAAGAATACACTCCTTAGACCACCAGAAGAGCCTACTCGAAGAGATCGAAATTCTTCTTGCAAAGGACACGATAGAACTCGTCCCGGGACACCAGGTAAACAAGGGTATTTATTCAACTTACTTCCTTGTGCCAAAAAAAGATTTGACAATGCGCCCAGTATTGGACTTACGGCCTGCAATCAAGTATGTCAAGCCCCGAAAATTTCGCATGACTACTCTCCAAGAGGTAATTCCCCTCCTAAAAAAGGGGGATTACATGGCAACATTGGATATGAAAGATGCCTATTTTCATAATTCAATGTTACCAGCGCACAGAAAATAGCTGCGCTTCAAGGTGGACAGTCAGCACTACCAGTTCAAGGTACTGCCCTTCGGGATAGCCTCGGCTCCAAGGGTATTCACCAAGGTACTGGGGGTGGCGGCGGCACACCTACGCAGGGAGGCAATCCCAGTGTACCCTTATCTGGACGACTGGCTCATCACGGGGGAGACCCCAGTAATTTGCAGGACAAACATTCAAAGAACTATCGACCTCCTCTTCGAATTGGGCTTCTCCATAAACAAGAAAAAATCAAGTCTGGTGCCCAGCACCTCCAAGCAGTTCCTAGGAGCTGTTCTAAGTACTCAAGAGGGGTTGGCTTTTCCTTCAGAGGAAAGAATTCGGAATATACTACTGCAAATTCCGCAATATCAAACCGGTCGCCAGATAACAGTACGCAAAGCAATGCGTTTGCTGGGCATGATGGCATCATGTATTTACCTGGTCCCCCACGCGCGCCTGCGCATGCGTCCCATGCAAGAATGGTTGGCGAAACTGTGGTCTCAGGCAAGTGGTCAGTGGGACGATCTAGTGGTCGTTTCGCCAACACTTGTACAAAGCCTCCACTGGTGGACAAGAGACAATCTATCCAAGGGGAAACCCTTTTACGATCCCGATATACAGGCGGTAGTCACGACGGACGCATGCCTGACAGGATGGGGAGCTCACCATCTCCACCACACAGCTCAGGGTCTCTGGTCTCACACAGTGGCCAAGAATCACATCAACCTGCTAGAGCTTCTGGCAGTTTTCAGAGCACTTCAAGCGTTCGAGCCCCACCTATTGAACCGGTCGGTGCAGATCCGGACGGACAGCACGACAGCCATGTTCTACCTGAACAAGCAAGGAGGGACTCGTTCGACAAATCTGTCCAGACTTGCCCAGAAAATTTGGATATGGGCGCTCAGACGGAACATCTTTCTGTCATCTCAACATGTTCCAGGGGATCTCAATTCTCTAGCGGATGCTTTGAGCAGAGATCCACTTCTTGAGGAACACGAATGGTGTCTACACAGAGATATTGTAGAAGATCTCTTCTCTCAGTGGGGTTTCCCCACTATAGACCTATTCGCCACAAGCGAAAACAGACAGTGCCCAGGATTCGCATCAAGGTTTCCCCAACCAGACTTCCTGGGGAACGCCCTGTGGATGAACTGGTCAGGGATGTTTCCGTACGCTTTTCCACCAACTCCTCTCATCAGGAAGGTGGTGAACAAGATGAACAGAGAGTCAATGACGCTCATCCTAGTTGCTCCCATGCGGGCGTGACAACCGTGGTTTCCACACCTACGCAGACTCTCGGTGTGCGATCCCATCAAACTCCCGGGCTGGTACAACCTTTTGTCCCAGCACCAAGGTCAGAAGGTGCATCCTCAACCCAACTCCATGAACCTAGCAGCATGGCTCCTGAGGTCATAGAGTTTGGACATCTCAATTTACCACAGAGGTGTATGGACATCCTAAAAGAGTCTAGGAAACCGAACACAAGGCATTGCTACTTCGACAAATGGAAGAGATTCGTTATCTGGTGCCAGTATAGACAAATCAACCCAAATGATTGCACTCCTCCCACAATCGTGACATACATGCTCCACCTGCTGGACGCAGGGTTGGTCTTCAACTCACTAAAGGTACACCTGGCAGCACTGTCGGCGTACCCCACCTCACATAGCAAGGTGTCGTGGTGGAAGGTACCTGTGGTTAAAGCCTTCATGGAGGGAGTAAAGAGACTTTATCCTCCTATATCTAACCTACGACCAGGATGGGACCTGAACGTGGTGCTATCTAAACTCATGGGCCCCCCATTCGAGCCCATGCATAAGACAAGTCTCAAACACCTGACCTATAAGACTGCTTTCTTAGTAGCCATTACATCCATAAGAAGGCTCAGTGAAATTCAGGCTCTGTCAGTGCAGGATCCTTTCTTTACTATTCATAAGGATAAGCTGGTTTTACGGACACACCCTAGGTTCTCACCTAAGTTTATTTCCAAATTCCATGTAAACCAGTCCATCGAGCTTCCGGCTTTCTTCCAAAACCCACAAAGCTCGGCTGAGGTTAAACTACACACCCTAGATGTGCGTAGGGCGGTCCTTTACTACGTAAACAAGACCAGACCGCTTGGGAAAACAGATCAACTGTTTGTCTCCGTAGCCACAGGCAAAGAGGGAGATCGCGTCTCTAAGGGTGCCATCTCCAAGTGGATTGTCAACTGTATCCAGTTGTGTTACTCTCTTTCTGACAAAACTTTGCCTTTTACGCCCAAAGCCCACTCGACAAGAGGCATTGGGGCCACTCTGGCTTTCATTACAAATGTTCCCCTTGACACCATTTGCAAAGCAGCTACTTGGAGCTCTATTCACACTTTTACTCAGCACTACTGCATTGACACCCATTCCAAGACAGATACTCAAATGGGACAAGCGGTTCTAAGACATTTATTTGCTCATGACCCTTCTCAAATCCCACCTCCTTCTAACACTGCTTGCTAATCTATGCACAGCATGTGATCTAAGCAGATTCCACAAGCCTCAGAAGGGATACATTACTCACCGTAATCGTATTTCTGATGCTTGTATCCGCTTAGATTCACATGCGACCCACCCTTCCTCCCCTCTGAGACAAGGCGCATGGATGCTTGTAGTCTTATCTATCTTCTATCTGCTTGGATCATCTGTACTCACGCTACTCCTCATGCTACCTCATGTCAGAAAAAATACAATCTGAGGGTCATAGACGTGTGAGGGATCATGGGTACAGTGGACGTCACACTAGGGATAGTATTACTGGCACGCCCTGTGTCGATGCCCAATTTTCGAGTTTCGAAAAACAAACTGTAATACTCCGCAGCTTCCACTAGATGTCGGCCTATGCACAGCATGTGAATCTAAGCAGATACAAGCATCAGAAATACGATTACGGTGAGTAATGTATCATATATATATATATATATATATATATATATATTCAGTAAAAAAACCTTTAACGGAACGTTATACTTCACAGTAAAACCGAAAAACACTTGACATTCGCTAATTATGGTAAGCTAAGCAACCATAACTCACGCCACCTACGTGCATTGCTAAGACTAACACCCAGGACATCAAAGATGACATGACAAATGTCACTGATGACATCACCTGTCTAGCCTCTTTATTTGGTCACTGGCTTATCTAAGGCAGGTGCCTTTCTTCACTGTCACTCAGGAATTAAAAAAGTAAAAAGTGCTATATTTGTAGTCCTAACCCTTCTCATATGTTCTTAGAATACTTTCCTTAGGGTACATTTACATCATATCATACATATACATAGGCGAGGAAGGAATCCTGAAACACAAGAATCTTTTCTGTGCATGAAGTTAATGAGGTTGGTTATGAACACTTTCTGGTAGTACTGCAAGTGTTTTTGCTTACTTTACGTTCCCTGTATATGCTTCTATTTATATGCATTGTGGTCTCTTTATGTTTTGAGTGTAATAGTACAATTATGCAGTAAGGAAAGCATTCGTAGATGCTTATTTTTCATAGTATGCAAAATTCTGTAATGGAAGCATATTTCAATTTAGTATCTAACATGGGAAGATTTAGAATATTGCAACTCTATATCGCATGCTGCAGACAATGGCTACGTTTCTTCATGAGGTTGGTCATGTACTGAAAGAACTCGGTATTGCAATGGAATTTTTTAGCAATGCATTGCTTAATGAACTATTTGACAGATGATAGTTCTGCAATGATCTCTAACACTTTTCGGCCAATATTAAATTGACAATCCCTTGTGGAGGCTCTGCATGAAAGTTAAATGCACATGTGATGTCATCAGTGATGTCATCAATGACATTTGTCATGTCATCTTTGATGTCGTGGGTGTTAGTCTTAGCAATGCACGTAGGTGGCGTGACTTATGGTTGCTTAGCTTACCATAATTAGCGAATGTCAAGTGTTTTTCGGTTTTACTGTGAAGTATAACGTTCCGTTAACAAAGTTTTTTTACTAAATATACATATATATATATGGCAGTGAACAAAAACAAAGGCGGTAAACATGTGATGTCGTCAGTGATGTCATCAATGACATTTGTGAAGCCATCTTTCATGTCCTGGGTGTTAGTGTTAGCAGTGCAGAGTGGTGATGGCAGGTATGGGTGCTTAGCAGACCATAACTGGTGAATTTCAGGGGTTTTTCGGTTTTACTTTGAACCATAATGGCATGTGTGAAAAGTTTTTTTTAGTGAAGTGTACAGGTTTTTGGTAAGGCAACTTAACCATAACGTCCCCTTGACAAAGTTTTTTTTGAGTGAATTTTACAGGTTTTTAGTAGGTCAATTTAAGTATAACGGCTTGTTGATCAGAAAATGTGCTAGTGAATGTCACAGATTTTCAGCAGGACAACAAAACCATATTTTCCTTTAGCAAGGGTCTTTTGCTAACCAGTATAGACCTTGCGAAGAAGCCACATGACAATATGCGGGCGTACAGGACGGTAACATCTCCCAGAATCAGTACACACTTAACAGTAAGATGTATGCCGCGTGGACAGTGTGGAAATAGATTTGGTATTGATGTAGGAACGTCCACCTTGAACATTTCCCTTACACAACGGCAACACGCATTGGTATGCAGCGATGTTCCAGAATCAGTAAACACAATTAACAGTAAGATCTATGCCTTGTGGACAGGGTGGAAATAGATTTTATATTCATGTAGGTACGTCCACCTTCAACATTTCCCTTACACAACGCCAACACGTATTGGTATGCAGCGATTACCAATGCACTACACATTATATATCTTTACCAAAAGTTGTACCTATCTGAAAATGACATCAGCTAAAGGCATCCATTCTCCCTAAGAAACAGTAGCATTTCTGTGATGAGGAAGCATGCGAAATAGTGCCGCTACCTTACAAATAAGAAAAGCATAAAATTTGGCACCGTACATCTACCGACCCATATTACCGTTTGTTGCGTCTTTGCTCATTGCCGTTTGGAAATTGCCTTATTACCTGCCGTACCAAAAAATAAAGCCACCTGTAAACAAAGTTAATAATGCGTTAATAACGACCTTTCACAGTGTAAAAAACATTTTTATTTTTAAAGTGCATAGACCCCAAGTACTGCATATTTCTCAGTAAAATACATAGACGTAATAATCTTTGCCAGTAACAGTCTAAATTTACAAAGCAGTAACGTGTGCTACCAAAAAGAAGGATTACTTGTTATAATCCGTGGTGGCTTTGGCGGGTCGGATTAGAAAAGAAAATACTTTTTCAAGATGGCCACCATAGAAAGGGAAGGCGGTTATTTTATACATAGTCCCTCTTCCCTTTCCATGGTAGGCTGCAAAAAGCACAAGTACGTGACGTGACGCAGGACCTGTAAATAAACATACAGCGACGTACAACCTAATAACTTACATTTCGAAATAATAGACTGGACTGAAAAAGAAAACGTGAACTTTTTAGAGTTCGTAACATAGGTTTATTTAACAACAAACTGTCAGAGACCATCGGAGTAATCCCATTTTCAATGCAATGATAACAATGGTTGTAAGGGCGACATTGCAATTGTTGAAGAAGAGGAACACGTTGGTTGTTTGTCATACAAAAGTTTTCGGTTCTTGGTTAAAGCAGCCGCTTTGTTTACACAGTGATTTCCAAGAAGGCGTCATGACCTTGAGCCTACAGCACCATAACTGATGTTATGTTGCTCCGAATAGCGAGTTCAGCGTACGGAAAAAGCGGGCTTAGGGTGTCATCCCACATAATTGTTATGGACAGGCAACCGCTCACGAGCAGTTGTATTTGCCGGCCGAAAAAGCCCTCACTCGGCATCTGGAAACCATGGCACGAACAGTAGGGCAGGGAAACGTAACAGGAAATACGGGTCAATAACCAACCTCTACCAAAAAATTTTTACAAAATGTGCAAAGTAATACACAAATGTAAGTGGACAAACGTAACATTTCACTGAAATGTTACTAATGACCATGGGTAACTGTAGTAACAGGCTACAAATGCCGAGATTCTGCATGTACCGTAAGAGAAAAAAAAATGCCAACTACACAGGAAGGCGATAAATGTAGTTATGCAAACAAAATGAATGGACAATTAAAGTATTACTTCTCGTGATTTCAAAGAAAACCAAAATAATGTGCAAACTAATACACAAAGCTATGTGGGCAAACATAACGTTTCTAACAAAAATATTAGTGCTAAGAAAGGATGAGTGTAGTCATACTCTACAAATGTGTAACCTCTGCACACTGCAATATTGCAGGAAAAATGTTAGTTATATTGGCACAATTAGATTTTCGATAATGTAAAAATAAAGGGTGGGTCGCTGTAGAGTGGGCAAAAGTAAACTTACATAATATTTACTGCCTCCAATCTGTTTCTGCAAGTCAGACACCAATGTGTTCACATCGAAGAATCTTGGTGGACTGATATTGCATGTCCCTTACAAACTTTTTAAAACATAACCTTATCAATTGCTGTTTTTTTCGACCCTTTCATTCCGTGAATTTCTTCAAAAGTTTCCATTTTGCTCAAGGTCAAAAAACAATTGCCCCTTATACGTTCACTCGGATGCCAGGCGTATTGAGCGTCCAACCAAAAAAGCAACTCATGTGACCTTCACTCAGAAGCCAAAGACATTCTTACTTTGCATCTACATATTGAAATCCAATTATGAGAACCGCTACAACCATACACCTCCAGAATCGCTGTTTTCAGCAAAGAGTGCAGATGGTGGCCTTAGTTTTCAAAACTTAGGACGCCAGTCTGACGGAAATATTATTTAAAAAACATTTTAACCCACACGCACTAATTGGTAATGGTATAGTGACCACAAACTTCCATTTAAACGTATGACTTTGGTGACAAGAAAACTCCACTTTTTCAGTTTGTGCTCCCAGCTCCCATCCTACCCCCCTCAAAGGTCACCTTCTGAAATAGTATTACATAAGTGTGACACGTGCAATGCTGTCTTGTGTTGTATGTGTTTCTGGCGATGTCTGCGTACACCAAAACATGAATAAAAGATAGCGGGGGCACAGAAGAAAGCTAACGTACTTTAGGCTCTTCCACAACCAATCAGGGAAAGCGCCACATGTTTGCGGGCACAAACTTTTTCTCCCATTCAGTCTAAGGGGAAAATACGTTTTGAGAAACCCGCCCCCTTATAACTTCCCCCCGCCCCCAGCACTAAACATCATCAAAATGTGCAAAGAAATTCAGAGTGTCTGATATTTTTTTTTTGTTGCAAACTTTGGTGAGGAATCGTCCAAGGGGAGCACAGTTATAAGGCACCCAAAAAGTGTTCTTCCTATGCAAACAGCAACTGCACCATAACAACACAGCCACTAGCGTGCCTGTCTAATATGCTGCAGTGGTTGTGGGCAGGACCTAGAGATGAGTATATAGGTCCATAAATATTTGAATGTATGGATGTACATTGGCTTATAACTGCACTGCTTATACGGTCGTTCCTCGGTGCATGGCCTTGGCCATGCACCCATGACTGTACACCCGCCCCAGAACCATCTGACTGCTAAGCTATAGTACTGGTGTATGCATTGCTGCAATATTATGTTCCAGTGCTTATAACTTTGTTCTTGGGTGCATGGCCTTTGGCCATGCACCCAAGACTGTACACACTCCCCACAACCATGCAATCAATAATCAATACTACAGGTGTATCCATTGCTGTGACATGCTGCGGTGGTTGTGGCCAGGGCCTACAGTCTTGGAAGTATGGCCTTCGGCCTACAGCCATGCATCCAAGACTCTAGGCCCTGGCCACAACCACCGCAGCATGTTACACCCATGGCGGCGTACTAATCAATAGCACACCCATAGGAAAAAATAATGTAATAACGACATGTATTCAATTGTAATGGTGGCTAACACCACACGTGTCCTTACAACAGTTTCAAGGTACCTGTACAGAGCACGGACTGAAATACTACTCTTATTAGATCCCTCATTTTCTGCATGTACAAACATTCCAAACAAGGTGGGCATAGAGAATACATCATTACCACCTGCCACCCAAACAAGTACAGTATTTCACCCATCTCTTACTCTCTGAACCTCCCCAGGCACTGTAGGTGATCAAAAATAGTTTCCTAAACAGCATTTCGCATGGAGAATACATCAACACATGCCGGCCAAACAAGTACAGTATTTAACCCATCTCTTACTCTGTGAACCTCCCCACACACTGTAGGAGTGCAAAGCAGTTTCCGAAACAACATTTCGCCTCTGGTGGCAACGGCGCTGTCTTCGGATCCAAAATGTCGGGCGCATCCACACATTCTGACGCACATCACGGCTCGCTGCAGCCAATCGGCGAAGACGTCGCGTGTCCCCGGTCATGACGCCACCCCCTGGCCAATCGATATCTTGTCCACGGAGTGAACAGCGAAGTGTGACCGCGGAGCGGACATAGATATCACTAATTTTTTTAAGCAGATTTTTTGGTCGTTTTAAAGGAAGCTACTGGACGGATTGTCACCAAATTTACAAAAGCACGCTTTCGGGACCAAGCCCCTGCCCCTGCTGCAAATTTGGCGAAAATTCATCCAGCGGTTTGACCTGTAGGCGTGCGCAAAGTTTTTCCCCCATTCAGTCTATGGGAAAAAAAGACATTTTGGGACCCCCATATAGCTTTTGGCCCCCTGCACCAAACATCACCAAACTTTGCAAAAAAATTGAGTGCCCCATATTTTTGCCAAGTTTGGTGAGGATTCGTCCAGGGGGAGCAGAGTTATAGGCCGCCCAAAAAGTGCTCTTCCTATGGAAACAGCAACTTAACCAGAACTACACAGCCACTACCGTGGCTGTGTAATATATATATAGCTCTCCGAGCGTGTGACCTCAGTTCCTTTTTTCCATGCACTATGTTCACTGATCGGAACACGCTCGTCAAGCTATTTTTTCATATGTCATACCTACTCTGTCCAAGGTCTCTGGTTTCAAGCCATATGCTGACTGCGGCTGGCAGATGTCTGTCTCAGATGTCTTTATATTGCTTGGGCGAAGAGAATGACGGCCAATATTGCAGGTCAGGCCAGTCCATGCACCCGAAGGCCCTCCGGGAGAAGGCGAAGATCTTCACATTCGCTCACAAGATGAAGGGTGAGGCTCTGCGGTCTAGGTCGAGGTCGCAAGGCGTGAGCGACGCTCCGAAGAGCAAGTAGCTCTGTGCAAGGAAAAGGATCAGAAGCAGCAGCATCTGAATGGGTCCCATTCTCCGAGTGAGTCTTCACACTGCCATTCATCTTCCTCTTCTAAGATGAAGAGTCACCACTCCAGGGAGTCCCCTGAGTGTCTGGCTCGGGTACATTTTCCGACCCAATCCTCTATGCCGGAAGAACGGTACAACCTCCACCTGTAGATTTTGGACATCTTTGCCAAGGTCCTGGTGGCTCTGGCCTTGGCGTCTGTGGCTCCTTCAGCTTTGGCACTGCATAGTCCCACTGTGTCTGGTGTGACCGGCAGGGTACCCTCTGGGGGCCACTCCTGCAAGCTCAAGGGCTCGGGCCTTGACTATACTGTAACATTGGTAATTGAGCACCGACAGGCCCCGCCTTCAGGAGCGGTAGCGTCATGTTCAATTTCTCTGCTGACCAGTGTCGTGGACACCGCAGCTCCACAGGGCTACGTCCCACTCCCTAGGCATGCCGTCATATCCAAGATGTATAACATCTATAACGAGAAGGGCAATCCCACCCCCCTTGGCCTGGAATCTATGGGTTCTAGGGAGGTGAGGTACTTCCCGGAAGAATTGTACAGGAAAGGTGAGGACTTGCTGTGCCTTGCAGGGGGCCTGCAGGGGGCCAGTGGCCGCGACACTGCCCCAGAGATGGCCATTATTGCCAGCCTCCACCCCAAGAAAGCCTGAAGCTGCCTTCCAGCGCTTGATGGCTACAGTGGCAAGTACTGTGGGGCTATCTGCTCCGCCCATATTCAAGGTTTGTACAAACTTTGCGATATTCTGGATGATGCCCCTAAAAAAAGAGACACTTTTGCCCTTATATGTGGCAGTAGAGGCTCCCCTATTGGAGCTATGGGATAAACCTATCTCTGTTCCGGGAGTGGACCTGGGTATGGCAGGAAGCACCGTCCCACTCCATTGGACCCAGCTTTTCTTTCCTTCCATGCTTCGCCTGAACACTTGGTTGTTCAGGCCGCGATGGCAACTCTGAAGACGTCTAACTTTCCGTTCCTTCCACCAGACAGGGAGACTAAGAGGTTTGACGCATGGGGCAAGAAGGTGTTTGCTTTGGGCAGTCTTACACTGCATGCTATGAATGCCTCTTGCGCCATGACGAAGTTCTTTTTCGGCCAGCGGTGGTCAATTTGGCTGAGTACGTCTCTGAGGCAGAGATGAGGGACTGTTTCCTGTCCTTGGTTTCTGAAGGCAAGGAGGCGGTCCGCCAGATGCTGCAGTAAGGACTGGACAGAGAGGACTGTGTGGGCACGTCCATGGCCACTACCACAGTGGTCATGCACCACTCATGATTGAGGACATCAGAGTTTGTGGCCGACGTCCAGAGCAGGCTGTTGGACATGTGTGAGAAACCAAAGGGTGTCTCACCTACTAGTCCCCGGGGATATCTCTCTCAGGTGGCCAGGGCACAGCCATCGCCTTTGCATCCAGACCCTGGGGGTGGACCAGTGCGAGAGGATCACCTGGGTGAGGGGTCTTCGGGGCGTGGGGGGGTGAGACAACCGATGGTGACATGCAGTATTCACCCCTTTCCCATACCCATAACCCATCCTATTTTACAGGGTCCTACACCGTCCCAACCCCTGCCCCCTTTTCTCCACAAACACTGGGCCGAGGAAGAGGGTGACTGAGAGTAAAGACGCTAACCCTTACACATCTCATTGGACATGTCCCGATGTCCTGCTAATTGGGTCAGGCAAAAAGTCATGCACTTGACTTTAATTTCATAACTCTGATACCCATTTGCTCTCCCCACATGGATAAAAGGTGGCACATTGAGACACATTCTGAGCAAGGTGGAACACGAGAAGGAGCAGAACTTCTGGGGCGAAGGCAAACCTACTGGAGCCGAATGACCAATAGAAGAAGAAACTCGTGAGATCCCTACAAAGAGCCGTGAAGATACGCAGAGAAGCCCAAATCCCAGACAAGAGGACTGCATGGTGTTTCAAGGGTGCCAGTGACCCACCCAGGTGAACGGCAGAGTTGGGGAGGCGAGGACAAGCCTGTGGTATTAACCTTGACTTGTGAATTAAAACAGAAAAGACAAGAAAGGAATGCATATAGCCGGTGAGTTGGTGAGCGACATGAAAGGCTGGTGTGTGTTAAGGAAAGATTGAAGTTGCAACAATATATCTCACAATTGAAGGCTGCACGCATGTGGATGAGATGCGAAAGAAGGCAGACCTGTGGGGGAACTTTAAATTACAGATAACTGTGAAGCCAGTGATATAGAGTAGTGGAGTGGTCCGGCGAAAGGAAGCAGCCCACTCGAAAGTCTCCACAAAAGGTGAAATGTGCTATTATAAAGTGACAAAGTGAATTAACTCTAAAATGCATAATGATCAAGATTAACCCAGAGAAAAAGGGAAGAGAAAAGGTGAATGTTGAACTTTTGGGCTTGTGATACTGAACTACCCAGACCAAGAGACCCTGAGGCAAATAACACAATCTGAGTTGAAAGGAAAGTCGTAGTGGTCCTGCGAGGGACTATAGTAAAAACCTTGCACTTTTGAAAGTATTCAACATCAGCAAAAGGTCTGAATCTGACTGAGGGAGACCAAAAGTGTGATAAATTACTGGCGGGGGGTCCTAAAGAATGTGAATTAAGCTTGCGGAAGGGAACCCCTGCAAGTGCTGTGATTGAAAGGTCCAAGCCCGACTGATGGAGACCTGCGTGAACTTTTGTTGAACAGTGAAAGAACTTTTGAAAGCTGGAATGAGTGACTTTAACGTGGAAGACCAAGCGGGTCTCGACCCACGTTTTGAACCGCCTTTGTTTTCAGTACCTGAGCCAGATTGTGTCATCATGTTTACGGCGACCGCCTTACTCCGTGCTGTCCAATGTGGGAAGGATAGCTGACTCAGCCACATTGATTCTTTGTCATGACAGTGAAGGATGCCCTCCAGATGGTGCAGTTGTCTAACGTGGCTGCTACGTCCTTGGGGCTAGTGGTGCTGCAGTCTTGCACACATCTGTCATTGTGCATAGATTTGTGCCCCTTTCTCGCCTTTGCCCAGAGGGGCTGTGGTCAGTCTGCCCCACGAAGAGGGCAAGGCAGGTGCTTCCCGAGAGGAAGAGGAAGGGGAACCCAGTGGTGGGGGGGGCTTGTAGCGGTCGCTGTACTCGCCGCACCCCAGGCCATCACACTTCTGTGACGGGCTTGCCACTGGTGGGGGAGAGGCTTTTCTTGTTCAGCCCAGAATGGTCAATGACCACATCCGACGCTTGGGCATTACAGGTCATCCGACAGAGATATTGCCTGCCATTCCTTCTGCACCACCCCCGGACCAGGGCCCACTGGCAACCTTTTTGTCTCTGGACCCCACTGTCTGCTTCTGTCGTAAAAGCGGGATCACACCTGTTCTCTGCTCAGAACAAGGGAAGGGTGGTACTCCACCTATTTTCTGGTGCTGAAGAAAGATAAACGCGTGTGCCCAATTCTGGATATGCGGCTGCTGAACTTACTCCTATGCAAGGATAAGTTCAAGATAGTTACTCTAGCCCAGATTCTGCAAGCCCTTGATCTGCAAGACTGTTTGGTTTCTCCGGACCTTCAGGTTGCCTACTTCCATGTGCCGATTCCTTGAAAGCACAGGAACTACCTATGGTTCATGGTGGGTCAACACCATTACCAGTTAAAGGTTCACCCGTTTGGTCTTTCATCGGCCCCAAGGGTTTTCACCAAGCTACTGGCAGTGGTATGGCTCGCAGAGGGAGGGCATTCATGTCTTTCTCTACCTTGACGACTGGCTCGTTCGAGCATGCTTCTCCGATCTAGTGTCGTAGCGTCTACTCTGCACATGCACTCTATTGCACATCCTTGGCCTTTCCCTGAACTTTAAAAAGTATCGGGTTTCGTGTCCCAGTCTCTCATGTCCATTGGGGCAGTCTTGGACACTCGCCTGGGAAGAGCTTTCCCGCATATTTGGATGGTCAATGTATTCCAATCCCAGGAACCAGTCCGGCCTTGGCTTTCCTGTGCCTTTTGGGTCCTACATCCTAGTGGTACCAGAAGCGAGGCTGCACATGAGATCACTTCAGTGGCTTCTCCGTTGCCAACGGCGGGAGTTTCAGGGCCACATATCAGATCTTTTACAGGTCTTGTATCGTGTGATTCAGGATATTGTGTGGTGGGCCATTCGATACAAATTACTAAGAGGTGCGTTGCTTCAACCTTGACCCAGATGACAGTGGTCATGGACGCATCACTGACCGGTCGGGGTGCTCATTTGTCGGACTGAATGGTGGCGGACTGTGGTCTCCCATGGAGCTCAAACATATCAACTTCTTGGAGCTGAGGGTGATCAGGCTGGCCCTGGTCACTTTCCTCCCCTTTGTGAAACGCAAGACTCTGCTGATCCTGACAGACAACACAGTGGCCATGCATTACCTCAACAAACGAGGTGGTGTGGGGTCCATGCTTCTGTGCAGAGAAGCAATGCGACTGTGGTTCTGGGCTCTGGAGATTGGTGTCTCTCTGACGGCGGCTCATCTGGCCAGGCTAGAGAATGTCACAGCAAATGTCTTGAGGTGACAAACTTCGGTCTCCCACCAGTGGGAGCTATGTCAGGAAGTTCTGGAGGAGATCTTCTCCTTTTAGGGAACTCCTCAAGTGAACCTCTTTGCTTCCAATGTCAACTGAAAGTGCAAGTTGTTCTGCTCCAAGGAACTTCCTTGTCAGGGAGGTCTGGGGGATGCACTGACAGTCAAGTGGATTTAGACCTCTTTTATGCATTGCCGCTGATCCCTGTCATTCGACTGGTTCTCAGGAGGTTGCGTCTGTTCGGAACCATGAGGATCCTGATTGCTCCAGACAGGGTCCGGAGAACGTGGTATCTGGAGTTGCTGGACATGTCCATTTCCCCTCCCTGTCGACTTTGGGCGGGTCCTCCACCAGATCCTCTTCAGCCTGAACCTTCATACTTGGCTACGGAGAGGCTGAGGTATAAGAAGTGGGATGTCCTCAATGTACTCCTTTCATCTCAGAGGTCTGCTACAAAAAAATGCATTTATGCGTGCAAGTGACGCAAAATCTCTGTTTGATGGCAGGAGAGGGGCCTGGGTCCTTTATCTTGTCCTCTATCCACTGTGTTGGATTTTATGCCTTCTTGGGCCCAAGTAGGCCTACAGATTGGTACTGTAAAGGGTTACTTTGCTGCTATTTCAGTGTTCAAGAGGTCCCAGGAATAAGCTTTTTTTCTTAATCACCACTGTTATGCAGTTCTTGCGGGGTTGGTGGAACCAGTTTCCTCCCTGCCATTTTGTGGTTCCAGCGTGAGATTTGAATTTAGTTTTAACATTTCTTATGGGTGCTCCGATCAAGCCCCTTCATTCCTGTTATATTAGGTTACTCACCCCTAAGGTGATTTTCCTGATGTTCATCACTTCCGCGAGACGGGCGAGTCAGCTTCAGCCATCGTCTGTTTTGCCTCCCTATCTGTTTTTTTCCAAAGAGAAGGTGACGTTGAAAGTGAGACCCTCCATTCTGCCAAAGTTGGTCTCGGGTTTCCTCTCTCTCAGAAGGTGCACCTTCCTGTGTTATTGCCTCCGCCTCACCCTTCCAAGGCAGAGAAGAGATTTTATAAACTGGACCCGGTACGTGTCTCGCACTAGAGAGGCTAGGAAGGATAACCAACTTTTCACTGGTTATGCTGGTGCTTGTGCTGGCAGGGCTGTGACCAAGCAAACCCTGTGCAGGTGGATCATTCTCTGTATCTCAGAATGCTACGTTCAAGGGGATTGGGTCCTCCGACGTATTCCATATCTATGACAGGTAATCACCACAGCTGTGCTGCTTCGGAAAACATTTTCGGAGTCTGCGTCCTGGGTTGATGACGTCGATACGCTGTCCTCTAGGTCCTCCGTCAGGCCGACGTCACCGGATGTTATAAGTATGACGCACAATGCCTGTAGCCTCAGTTCTGTTTTTTCCGCGAACGTGTTCGCTTCAGAGATCTCGGCGTGCCTCGGTTCTTCTGAGTTCTGTTCTTTCGGTTCTTGGAACCTGTTGTGAAGATTTCCATGTCGTCTTCGGCTTCTTCCACCCCGCGGCCGGGTTTTAAGGAGTGTTGGGGCTGCGGGTCCAAGATGTCATTGACGGACTCGCACAACGCCTGCCTCTGGTGCCTCAGTGAGGGCCACAACACGGATGATTGTGTAGACTGCCAGTCGCTTACGTCAAAGGCCTTGCAGGAGCGTAATAAGAAGCTTTCTGTTGGTAAGGTGGCCAAGCCTCGGAAGTCGAGATCCGCTGGGCTTTCGAATGACGATTCGAGGGGTGACTCTCCGCATCGTTGTTGTCGGTCCGGGGGGGGTCTCGGTCCCGGAGTAGGTCCCGCCATTCCTCTGCTCTTCGAGGCACTCACGGAAGCACCGTCACCAGTCGCCTTCCCCGTCCTCGTCGGAGGACTCCGCCCGTCGGCAGGTTGCTTGTCCCAACAAGCATTCCACTCCTGCGGAATGGGATTCATTTCGTCAGGAGATGTTGGCAATTTTTCAGTCGCAGGGCCCCGTTCCGTCCGCGCCGTCGAAGGACGCTGCCTGTGAACGTGCTAGAGCCACCACCCGCACGCCTTCGGGCTCGGTTGGTCGGTGCGATCATCGAGCACCTTCAAGGTCTCGATCGGACAAGGCGGATCGCTCTAGACATGCCCGCTCCAGGTCCCGGTCCTCGACGCCCTCAAGATCGTCGGAGCCTATGAGGTCTTCGGCGCCAAGGTCGTCGAGGGACTCTCTCGAGGCTCTGCCTCCGAGGAAGCCGTCAAGGCCATCGGCGCCCAGGCTGTCGAAGGACACGCTCGGGGCTCCGCCCTCGAGGACTGTGTGGAAGCCATTGGCGCCACGCTAGACGTTGACGCCGATTCCATTGACGCCCTCAACGCCTTTCGAGGCTGCTTTGTCGGAGGTCCCCCGTGGCACGGTGGAACCCCCTAGAAAGGCTCTGGCCAAGTCTAAAAATTTCTTTGTCCCTTTTTCTGTGCCCCCATTCCAGCCTATGGATTATATTTCTGAGATAGAGGAAGGGTCTGAGGAATAAGGTTTGGTTCCTTCTGAGGTACCTGACAAGATTTTGTCTGGTCATAGACAGCTTGAAGACCTGCGTCAGTCGTTGCACGACGCCAGTGGTTTGGACACCCCTCCAGAGGTGGTCTTCGGTAGGCCTGAGCCTGGCACCCACGCCGAGTCCTCGTACCAGCACCTTATGTCGAGGGTAACAGAATACTTGGGGTGGTCTGCGCCACCAGTGGATTTTCTGCAGGATGACCTGACAGATATCCTTGACCAAGGTCCACCAACTGACCTGGTACTGCCATTCCATATGGCCTTGCAGAGAAGGGGGGCAGCGGCTTGGACTGCTCCGGAGAATTTCCCGGCAGTGAGCAAGTCTTTGCCGAAGAAATATCGTCCAGCCAGTAGCGACCCCAGCTGCTTGACTACGCACCCCACTCCGGAGAGGTGGTGGTACAGGGGGCTACGGCCCCAGCAAAACAGGCGTCATACCCTACCATCCCTCCTGATAGGGACGAGAAACGTTTTGATGGCTGGGCGAAGAAAGTGTTTTCTTCAGGGGGTATGGCTTTACAGGCTGCCAACTCCGTGTGTGCCTTAGCACGTTTCACTCATACTCTGTGGAATTGTGTCTCTTTGGCAGCTGAACACATTCCCGAAGGGGAGGAACGGGATGGCTTACTTGCTCTTGTTCAGGATGGCAAGGATGCCATGTGTGAATCCATTCAGTCGGGTCTGGACATGGCAGATTGCATCAGCCGGTCCATGGCGGCGAGCACTGTAATGCGCAGATTTGTGTGGTTGCGGAAGTTGGGGCTTGCTTCTGATGTACAAGCCCGACTCCTCAACATGCCCTTTGATTGTGAACATCTTTTTGGCAGCAAGGCTGATGAGAGCCTTGAGAGGTTGCAGACCTCCAAAGCTGCAGCAAAGTCGTTGAGCGCTGCAGTTCGCCAACCTTCGCCTTTTCGTCCTAGGGGACAACAATAGAGGGAAGGTTCCTTTCGATATTACTCATCTTTTGGTAGATCGAGGGGAGCTGCAAGTCAAAGGGGCAACCATAGGAGTACCAGAGGTGGAAAACAAGGTACTCAAGGTGCCAAGGCTGCTCGGGCAGTTGCCTCTGTACCCGCAGCCGCTTCAGCTCAGTCATGAGGCCAAGTCCCATGGTTTGCCGGTTGGGGGAAGGCTGGAGTCCAGATCCGCTCCTTGCGCAGGAAATACAATCCCTGCTGGAGAAGGTGCCATAGAACTGGTGCCTGTAGCGTAGAGGAACAAGGGATGGTATTCCCCTTATTTTTTGATTTCCAAGAAGGACGGGGGATTGAGACCCATCATGGACTTGCGCGGTTTGAACAAACTCCTCAGGAAGGACAAGTTCAAGGTGGTTACTCTCTCTCAAGTCCTCCAGGCCCTTCAACTGCAGGACTGGTTGGTGTCTCTCGACCTCAAGCACGCTTACTTTCATGTGCCGATCCATCCCAAGCACAAGAAGTACTTGAGGTTCGCGGTTGGCGACTGGCACTTTCAGTTTCGGGTCCTGCCGTTCGGATTGACCTCCGCCCCAAGGGTTTTCACCAAGCTCATGGTGGTGGTGACAGCGTATCTCAGGAAAGGGGGATTCATGTCTACCCCTACTTGGACGATTGGTTGATCAGGGCGCGCTCTCCTGATCAAGTACTGGATCATCTGTCAGTCACCTGCCACTCCCTTCACAAGCTGGGCTTCTCCCTCAACTTAAAGAAGTCCCACTTGACGAAAACCCAGCGGCTCCAGTACATCGGAGCAGTGCTCGACACATCCCTGGGGCAGTGTTTCCCTTCCCAGGTGAGGGCTCATCACATTCAGCAGATGGTGCACAAGTTTCAACATGCCCAGAGTCTCCCAGCGTTCGGGTTCTTGAGGTTGCTCGGCCTCATGGCATCCTGCATTCTTCTGGTGCCAGAGGCCAAGTTGCGGATGAGATCTCTTCAATGGGCTCTCAAGATGCAGTGGTCACAGTCCTCCGGCAGGATGTCGGACCCCGTTCAGATGCCGCCACCAGTCGCCCAGAACCTTCTGTGGTGGGCCGTCGAAGGCAATCTGATGAGGGGGGCTCCGTTTTGGCTACCCTGGCCGGAGGTGACGATCGTGACGGACGCATCCCTCACAGGATGGGGAGCTCATGCCAACGAGTTGACAGTCAGCGGTCGTTGGTCTCCGTCTGTTGGAGCTGAGGGCCGTCAGGCTTGTCCTGAAGGACTTTCTGTCGACTGTGTGAGGGAAGGATGTCCTGATTCTGACAGACAACACAGTGACCATGCACTACCTCAACAAAAAGGGGGGGGGCAGGGTCACTTCCTCTGTGCAGGGAGGCGATGCAGCTCTGGTTCTGGGCCATCCAGCAGGAAATTTCGATCTCGGCAGTTCATCTGGCCGGAGACGAAAATGAGACGGCGGACGCTCTGAGCAGGCAGAGCGCAATCTCTCTCGAGTGGGAGCTGGCTCAGGAGATTCTCCTGGAGATTTTCACCCTTTGGGGGACCCCACAAGTGTATCTCTTCGCCTCCAGTGTCAACCGGTATTGCGAAAGGTTCTGCTCGCGGGAATTTCCTCCAAGAGGAGCCTTAGTGGACGCGTTCGTGGTGGAGTGGTCCTTCCCACTGCTGTACACGTTTCCTCCAGTCCCCGTCATCCCGCAAGTGCTGCGGAGGTTACAGAGGTTTGGTTCCCGGATGATCCTCATTGCTCCGGTATGGGCCCGGAGAACGTGGTACTCGGACCTTCTCGACTTGTCCATCTGCCCTCCACGTCATCTTCCCTACCCAAACGATCTACTCTCACGGGAGGGGGATCAGGTTCTCCATCCAGAGGTCAGATCCCTCAACCTTCACGCTTGGCTTCTGAAAGGTTGCGGTATAAGGATTGGGACCTCCCTGAAGATGTGATGGAGGTGTTGCTTTCGGCCAGACGGCCTGCAACAAAGTCCCTGTACCGTTGCCTTTGGAGAAAATGCTGCGATTGGTGCAGGGTTAAGAATGTGGATCATTTTTCATGGGACATTCCTGTGATTCTGTCTTTTTTGCTTTCTTTAGCCCACAAGGGCCTGCAAGTGGGTACCATTAAAGGTTACCTGGCGGCGCTGTCCATTTTTAAGCGCTCGTCTGAGGAGTGTTCTTATTTCAAAATTCCTTTAATTTCTCAGTTTCTGAAAGGGCTCACTAATGTGTTTCTACTGTCACCTTTCCAGGTACCCGGTTGGGATTTGAACCTTGTTCTAAAATTCCTAATGGATGTTCCATTTGAGCCTTTACATTCCTGTTTTTTGAGACTGTTAACCCTTAAAACTGTATTTTTAGTTGCGGTTACTTCCGCTTGCAGAGTGAGTGAGTTGAAGGCACTTTCTGTTAAGCCACCCTTCAGTGTTTCATAAGGACAAGGTTGTCCTTAGAGTCCGTCCTTCGTTTCTTCCGAAAGTGGTATCGGAATTTCATTTAAGCCAGAAGGTCATTCTTCCGGCATCCTCCTCAGCATCCTGCTAAGGACGAGGAGAGGCTCCATAGGTTGGATCCTAGGAGAGCTTTAAGTTTCTACATTTCACGCATGTCCCGGGTCACAGTAGACGATCAGCTCTTTATTGGTTACGCTGGAAGGCGTTTGGGACAAGCTGTTACTAAGCAGACTTTGTCTAGATGGATTATCTTGGCAATTTCTGAATGTTACCGCTTGGCGGGTAAGGACCCTCTGGTAGGCTTACGGGCCCATTCTACTAGGGGTATGGCTGCCTCAACTGCCCTGCAGAGGGGTGTTCCTATTTGTAACATCTGTGAAGCAGCCACTTGGGCTTCAGTCCATACTTTTATAAGACACTACTCCCTAGATTCTATCCATGGGCAGGATCTGGCCTTTGGCAAGGCGGTCCTTTACTCTGCAATTTGATTGGGCATTCTTAATTTCTATATTCTAAATTCTTTTTCCCTCCTCCATACGTTGGTACTGCTTTAGGAGTCTGTCATAGATATGGAATACGTCGGAGGACCCAATCCCCTCGAAGAACAAGTTACTCTCTTACCTGTAACGTTCTTTCGATGGGATGGTCCGACGACGTATTCCATATCGCTCCCTCCCTACCCTACCTGCCCCGCTACAGAATTTCTTATGCGATTGCAGCTTACGTTTCCACAAGGCTTTCTGTGGTCATACTGGCAGAAGATTGGTGCCACACGTTCTGGTGAAAAAACTACAACTGAGGCTACGGGCGTCGTGCGTCCTACTTATAACATCCGGTGATGTCGGCTCGACGGAGGCCCTCGAGGACAGCGTATCGACGCAGACGCCGAAAAATGTTTCCGAAGCAGCACAGCTGTGGTGATTACCTGTCATAGATAAGGAATACTTCGTCAGACCATCCCATCGAAAGAACGTTACCAGGTAAGAGAGTAACTTGTTCTTCTGGCTCATAAGGATGTGTCTGAGGGTCTCGGAGCTTATTCTACCAGAGGAGTGGCTGCCACCTATGCCCTGCAGAGGAGAGTTCCTGTCCTGGATATTTGCCAGGCGGCAACGTGGGTACCTTTGCACATGTTTGCTAAGCATTACTACTTGGATTGCCTTCCCGGCCAGGATGCCCATTTTGGTAGGGCCTCCAGAGTTTTCTGGTTTAGGGGGTGTTCTTGCTCCCTCCTCCAGATTTACGTACTGCTTTGGAAGTCTATCATGGATAAGGAATCTGTGGGAGAAAAGAATCCATTAGAAAAACAAATGACTTGCCTCTCGGAAATGTTCTTTCAGATTGATGTTCCTCCCACAGATTGCTCATCCCCCTCCTGCCCCTCTTTGCGTGAAGCTAGTACACCATCGATTTTATGTCTCTCAGCTCCAGAGTGCTAGGGAAAGGAACTGAGGTCACGGGGCACTGCACCGCTATATATACACACCCAGACGTCATGTCTGGCGCGTAGAGGCGTGGGGCGCAGCCACGCTGCTCCCACATGGTGGTAAAAATGTTTCTGGAGAACAGCTGCCCTGGGAACATCCATCAGAAAGAGCATTACCAAAAGGTATGTAATTTGTTCTTCTTTGAGGAAAATGATAATGGGATCATAGCTCGTAATATAGTCTGGGAGACAGCTAATTCTACCAGAAGAGGTTTATTTTATCACAGAAGGTTCCATAAAGAAGACCGAATGAAGCTTGTTGGAAGATGAATTGAAACAAAAAATACAGGGACTTGAAAAACAGTTAAAGGCACTCCGGCCTGGGCGGGGGGGAGGTGGGGTTTGGGTTGGATGCTGCTGGGGTAGGGTGGAGGAGAGGACATAGTATTGAAAAAAGAGATCTAGAATAAACTAAATGGGCCTAGGGAAAGTATATCAGAGGATGGGATTGGCTAAGCAGAAACATAAGAAGGGTATAAGTTGCATGGCTATCCTGGCAAATAAATTTAGAACAGAAATGGTGGATAAGAGGATAAGAAAGATCTGGAGCACCCAAGGGGTAAATTGGGATCACCCGAGTGATGTAGCTCAGTGCTACGCCCAATATTATCAGATACTGTATCAGCGCAAAGCAGGGGAGACTGATAGCACTGGATAGACCTACTAAAGTTTGCTGCAGACGAAATGAAACCGCTAGATGGGGTAATCACAATGGAAGGGGTACAAACTGCGATTTGTCAGCTAAAAATAGGCAAAGCATAAGGGGAAGACTGGTTCGATGCTGCCTTATGCTTTTGTAAGGGGAGGAGGTTCCCTCCTTGTTTCACAAGCCTTAATAGCTGTGTTCCAAAGGAGGGTAAAACCATACAGTGTTTTTGTCCTATAGGCAAATACCTTGAGGCTGATGCTTCATCTGACTTGTCTTACTGTTGGGGTTTGTAACAGGTAGACCAGGCGCTGATAACCTGAGAAAAACTCTTAACCCAATGTCATTGCTGTAGAATGTGTAGGTTGAATTAGTCATAGTAAGTCTCATGCTGAGAAAGCGTTTTGATAGTTAGCTGGATATTTTTTTAAAAGGTAAGTAAATTCGGTTTTGGACGACGTTGATGAAAGCGGTTACAATGATTATATTCATACCCCCCGGCCAGGGTGATGGTGCATAGCTCCATTCAGATGCTATACGTAGTCGTAGGGGCGCACGACCGGGATACCCCCTTTCTTGGCTATAATAATCTCTAGTAATGTAACCATTATTGGTACGATTAAGAGAGAATTAAATTATAAAAGAGCTCCAGGTCCAACGGAAAGAATACGATTTAGAACATTTTTGCTGATGACATCTTGATTTACATCAAGGATGTAAAGGCGGGGCGGGGAAACACGTGTCGAGGTCCTGACACTTATGCCCTCATTACGACCCTGGCGGAAATCGAAAAACGATGGCGGAAATGTAATACCGCCATCGAATACCGCTCGGTGCGATTATGACCCGTCACCGTAAAGTACGATGCCATTAGCGACACCGTAGTGAATGCCAACGCTAACTGCACCAAGTACGCGCACGCGCGCCATGCAAAACCGTAATTACCACCATGGCGCAACGGTACGCGAATTCTGACCCTAGCGGACATTTACTTAACGCCATCAAGCATGGCGGAAAGTACCGTTCCGCCATGGTGAGAATTACGGCATCGTGAACCAACCGTAAATGGCCCTACTGAGTGCCTGTACACCACTCCCTGCCCACATTGCACAACTCCTCGTAGGTGCAATGAAGTTACACAATGCAACCAGTGAAATGTACAAGTCACCCATGCATGCCAACGAACAAATGAATGTAGGGGCTCCAAGTGCCTTGTGAGTGGCCATCCATATTTGGCATGTCACCATTGCCGTACTGATGCAGCACAGGCATGTGAAGGTTCAAGTACAGCAATATGAACTGAAATATGAGACAAAACAACAACAGGCCCCCATCGCTTGACACCAGTGTAAGGCAACATTCAAAGCAGTATCCTGAGGGAGACTGCACCAGCCCTGTACTCTTGCCAGTAAACAAACCAACCATCAGCATAAGCATGTACCACACAAGTTGGCAGAGTGACTGAGCAGCCAGGCTCATCTCAAGAGGGGCCAATGGGAGCTGCAGGGCACAGATGGCACGAATACAGAAGCTATTCCAATGGACATGACCTCAGTCTCCCTCCAAGAAACGCACGCAAACACAGGCACCTGTGACCAGCCATTTTCTGATAATCACATCATTCCACCAATCCACCTGGCTGACCGGCATCTGTTACACAAAAGCTAATCCCCCGCCCCTGAGCATGACATCATTAAAACAGTCATAATGGCAGCCCCTATCCCTGACCTTACTGGGCTTCGTAGGCAAACGCGGCCAGTACAGTACCACGCAACTATACTCAGAAGCCGGAACCCAATGCAGATCTTCTCACAATACATCGCTCCACAAATAGGAATATGCTACATTACTTGCAAAGAATAACGCTACACGGTTAATATCAGAATAAAATTTTAATGCACATCAAATTCACCAAGCCCATACAGCTATTAGGTCATAAACTCCAAAATATTTTTCATTACTGTGGGCTGCATCCGCAATAAATGACCAGCTTCTTCTTGTGTGACGCCCTGTTCCTTCATGGTACACAGGGGCTACATTCACGTTCAAAAAGGCAACATGGAAGCGCCTAGAACCGCAGGGCCGTCCCATTAGGTAGGCACTAGTCCAGCTGAAAGGTTGCTATGTTGCTCCTAGCCACTAGTACTGCGTAAGGGCATGTGGCCCATTGGCGATCGTCCCATAAGATCGTAATGGTGCTCCACTGATTAACTCGAAGCAGCAGGTGTCGGGAGTAAAAGCCATCTGCAGGAGTGGCATACAGATGGCAGCGGCAAAAGGGGAGGAGATACCTGTCACCCAAATGAAATGAAAAAGAATAGTATGGGCATCAGAACTTCATTTGTATTACTCACTTCAATGATCACACTAAATCTACAGCCATATGCATGCTAGCCCACTCAAAAGGATTATTTCCACCCAAAAATCACTTGCGAATCATAACTATATAAATCGAGGTGAAAACACTATTACAAACGAGTGTTTGTGTGCATGCGTCTGTTAAAACAGAATCCATTAGATGGGATTAGTAACGTGCATAGACACAAGTGTTTGAAGGCGCGTCGAGACAGGGAGGGTTCAACAAGGGCAGATAGACGATGGTCCCACTATGGCAGCTCTGCATCACATAGCGCAGGGGAAGGGGATAGATTCCAAAAAGCCATGTACATGGCAAACTCTCAATTAAATCATCTGTCCATGCATCCATACATCATTCCCTCATCCCGGTATAAAAACGCCTGATTATTTACTCACATAACATTTGAAATTTCCATTGAGTCTGTGCGTAATGCAGTCTGCAAAATCCACTGTGCTCCAGCCCGGAATTCTAGTGTTGTGAAGTAACATGTATTTGGGAACGTCCTGCCTTATCGTCCACTACGCTATTGCGCATCCCATACTATTCATATCAATCATTGCATTCTCGCCATGGCCCCTGTCCCAAGGACATTAAACAATAGAACGTTATATTTGCAGTCAGACCTGTGGGCGTCTCCTCGCCGCTAGCTGAAAACCGAAAGCGCTGTCCTTCGAATTCCTCATTTGCAACATCACGTCGAAAAGGCATCTGTGACCGCTTGAAATCACAAATTCATCCATGTAGTGCGGCAGTGTGTGAAAATGGCAACTGGCTTCACTCACAAATGGGACGCCCCGCCCGTCGGTGAACCTCGGTACAGTGCTGCATGAGGGTCCACCGTTAATTGAGTACTACATTCCACTGACCCTTCACAAGTTTGTTCGCGACTGCAAAGATAGTATGTGAAACAATGGGACCATAGCAGAATGAACATATAAACCAATATTTCACTGCCATCGGGATTAAATACATGATTGTAATAGCAAGATGCCATGCGTCACATTGCAGCGTTGTGTGCGGGACGTGCTCGCCCAAAGGGGATTGCAGCTGGCACAGGTGGAATGAATCACCACAGGTGGAGGCTATACAGCCTGAAAACACATAAATTGCACACCCAACCCCCTCCCACAACCACACCCACTCCAAAATGCTACCGGCAGGACTAGCGATGTTGGCCCTGGGGGACCTGATAGCACTGCAAGTACTCCAACTTCAAGAAGAAGACGAACACCAACTACTACAACAACCGGCCGCACAGAGGAGACGCAGGAGGAGGAGGAGGGCAAGGCAGGGCCAGCAAGGCCCACCAGCACAGCCACTACCACCACGCAGGCAGCCCGCAATCCCACGCCTCCAAGCTCATCCGTTCAACCTCACTGCTGAGCAGATCCACACCCTCTACCGTTTGGACCGGGACACCATAACCGCCATTGTGAACATGATACACGCTGACCTTGTCAGCATGATACATAGCCCAACCGCCATCCCACCCCTACTGAAGGTGGTGTCTGTACTCCACTTCCTGGCCACAGGCACCTACCAGCACACAGTCGGACAGTTGCATGGCATTTCACAGCCACTGTTGTCACGGACACTATTGCAAGTGCTCGATGCCCTCCTGAAGCACGCAGACGACTACATCTCTCTACCACGCTCGGAGCAGGAGATTACAAACACAAAAGTGGGATTCCATGCACTTGCCGGCATACCGGGTTGCATTGGTGCCATCGACTGCACCCATGTGGAATTGGTTGTCCCACATGCCATGGAGGTCCAGTACCGCAACCGGAAACAATATCATTCTCTTAATGTACAAATGGTGTGTGACTCCAACAGGATCTTTACACATTGTTGTGCCCGATTTCCTGGATCAACCCATGATTCTATGGTCTTGAGGAACTCTACAATACCACGCTACATGGAGCGACACGCAGGGAACAGATCCTGGCTACTTGGTGAGTCTCATTTCATGCATGATAATGTGGGGTATGTGATGCGGCAATGACCTGGCAGGAAGGGGGGGGGATGCGTACGTAGCAATGTCATTCCACAAACATCCTTTATTGTCCACATACAGGTGATGCCGGGTATCCACTGAAGAGATGGCTCCTTACACCACTCCGGAACCCACAGAACCAGCATGAGGAGGACTACAACCATGCCCACTCACGTACCCGTGTAGTCATAGAACAGGCATTCGGCCTACTGAAGGCTCGTTTCCGCTGCCTCAGCAGGTCTGGCGGGGCACTCCTGTACCGCCATGAGAAGGTTGCAAAGATGGTCATGGCATGTGTCATGCTACACAACATGTGCGTACGTAGAAATGTGCCCATGCCCCCTGACGCAGAACTGCAAGCACCTGAAGATGGTCATGATGAGGGTGGGGATGTGGCAGCACCTCAAGGAGTCCGCGAGGCACAGGAGGCCCGTGAAATTCGTCAGAATATCATAGATTCATGCTTCTAGCACTCACGCCTGGTGGCTGATACATGGACACGGGACTTGTGGCACTGTGTGTGTCTGGAACATGCACAATGTGGACTGTACGCCTATAAAGGCCTCGTACACAAAGATCAATGTCCACACATCTCATTGGATGATTATGAAATGTTTATAGCATATGTGAAATTATATTACACACCCCATCGACCCGCCACCCAAGAAAGCCCAACACCCCCCCTCCACCCTCCTACCTCCCCCCCGAACACCAGTGTCCAAAGATGCTCATTGTCAGTGGGCAGACGTTATTGCAAGCCCCCTCTCCGGGTATCAGGGGCACCCCTGCCTGTGGAGCGCAGGTTCCTCCCAGATCTACGTTGGGGGCTGCCCTGGACGGAACTTGCAACGGATGATGTCTCTGCCTGCTCACGTCCATGCATGTCCCTAAGGGTTTGTGAGAGCTCAGTGAGCACACGGCGCACAGCGGCAAGTTCACCACATACGTCTTTGGACGTCGCATGCAGTTCCCCCCTCAGGCTCTCGGTGCTTCTCTCCATTTGTACCCTTAGTGTCTCTGTACTTCTCTCCATTTGTACCCTTAGTGTCTCTGTACTTCGCTCCATTTGTGCCCTAAGTGTCTCAGTAGATGTTTCTATGGCTGCCTTAGAACCCCCACATTCATCAGCATGCTCCTTGAGGAGCGTGGCCAGTTGCTGCTGTTGCACGATCACCTGGTCGAGGGACTGTTGCCTCTGCTGGGCCATGCCCATTTGCGGTGGTGTCACAGAGGGGCTGATCACCTCATGTTGCCTTGCCACAGGGCTTGTGGGGGATGGCCAGTCGTCGTCTTGTGGGTGCCCCTGCGTGGTATCCTCATGGTGTACGGGATGAAACAAACAGGGGGATTGAGACAGGTCATGGATGGGTCCTACATCGACAGCACCGTTTTCTGTGTCGGAGCATGCTGGCATTAATGCAGTGTCACCTATGGTGCTGCTGCCACCAGAAGCAGTGCCTTCTGTGGCATCCATTGGGGGGACCTGTGGTGCTGCTGTTGTGGGCATGCTGGCTGCTGGGGTGCCTGTTGAAGTCCCCTCCTGTGTGCTGCCACTTGATTTGTGCTGCTGCCGTGTCTTGATCCGTGCAGCTGAGGTGGAGGGTCTTTGGCCGTTGGTCTTGGCCCTCTTTGCAGGTGTGCTGGTAGGGGTGTCCTGAAGCTTGTCGTTTGAATCGGACCCTGTGGTGGAGTAAAGGAGGGCGAGCGTTATTTATGGGTCTGTGGAAATTGGAATGGCAATGTATCACATGCATTGGGGTGGTACCTGAGGGTGATTTGGGTCAGGGCCTTGAAGGTGGTTTCATTTTTGTGTGGATTGAGGATGCAGTTGTTTTGCAGACTGCAGTTAGGGTGTGCATGCTGCCCGTGTAGAGGGTGTTTTTAGGATTTTTAATTATTTATGTATTTAATGTGACTTTTAAAGTGCGCTATCAGGCCAATGTATGTGGACGTTCTCCTGGACATGTGTTTCTGTTGCACTATGTGGACACATGGTACTTCACATGATTGGACATTGTGGATTTAGCATTGTTTTATTTGGCCCACCTACCTGATTCTTCGGATGTCTGCACTCCTTTCTCCATCCCTCCGACTCCCTCTATACTCTCCATTCGAATGGTGGAGGCACAGATTTCTTCCCAGGGGGTCAACTTGATGGGTGATTCCGATCCTCCCCCGGTAGCTGTGGCAATGTTACGGTTGGCTGATAGTATGCTCCGTACGCGTATCCGCAAGTCGTCCCATCGCTTTCTGCATTGCTGCGGGGTGCGGTCCCCACCGCACTTACCCGCTGTGCCACCAGGGCCCATATGGCCTTCTTGTTCGCAAGTGCCGTCCTGGTCATTTGCGTCGAGAAGACGACGGCAGCATTCTCCTGGAGGGTCTCTGTGAGCACGGTGAGTTCCTCATGGGAGAAGTGGACCTGCCGCTTGCGGTCGCACGCTTTTTTAGCAACTTTTCCCATTTTGATTGTTTTAACTAGGGTGGCTAACGGGTTGGGATGTGTCTCAGGGTCGGATTTTTAATGGTTGTGTTGGGATTCTGATTTTATAGGTGTACGGCGTGCTGTTTCCCGTTCCGGCCCCATGTTTTTACTTCCGTTTCCGTATATTTACGGTCACCGTATTTTGCGATTACCGCTCATTACGGTGACCGCTATGATGGGTGGCGGAATTGCACCTAGGGCGCCGTACGACGGCGGTGAGGGGCGTTTTGGGGACATTTCCGCCATCGCGGACTTTGCACTTCCGCCATGGCGTAATGCTCGTGCCCGATGGGTCAGAATTAGCCGCACTTTACTCCATCGTGCAATGGCGGAAACGCTATTTACGCTATGGCGGTCAGGTCAGTTACTTTCCGCCAGGGTCGTAATGAGGGCCTTAGACTATTGGAACTTTAAAAGGTTCAACAGTGAATACAACTGAACTTTATCTTTTCTAGTTTTCTTTTTGACTCAAGCACATATTCTCCAGCATGGGGTCTGGCATGGATTCACATGCTCATGAATATTCCCCGTTGTCAGGCTGGGAATCCTCAGTAAAGAAAAATCAGTATCAGTTTCATTTCTGATCTGTCTTTCGTAGTAGTAACCAATCATTGATCTCTGCGTCATACTGACCACAGCCAATGACTGCCATCTCCCTAAGCCCCGCCTCTGGCAGCCATCTTCAGATTTTTACTGCACGTTCAAGTGTTGGGATCCTCGTGCTATTGCTCTCGAGCTTTAGTGCGTTTTCGCGCTTTTTCATAGGAAAATTCTCTCTTTTTTCAGTCAAAAGAGCCTCAAGCTCCACCGTTTCTTTATCCGATCAACGGGGACCCGTGTCGGATTCTTCTACACCCCTCAAGGGTGAAGATTTCGTCGAGCCACGCTTTTGGAGGACTCCAGAAGTTTCTCAGGCCCATCTCGGACATGGCCCAGGAGAAGGGAAGCTCGACGCCCGGAAAGCTGTTCAGGGTCTGCCCTGGATGCCAGCTTCAGAATGTATTTAAGGAGGATGAACACTCCCTTTGCCTCTACTGCCTGCATGAGGACAAGAGGCACGTGGAGAAGGACTGTGCGTTTTGCGGCAATATGTCGGAGCGGACCATGAAGGACCGCCATCTGCGTCTCGCCAACTGGCTGGAAGAGAAGAGCCCGTCAGGCGAGAAAAAGAAGAAGTCCGAGCGGTCTTCTAAGACCTTTGAGGGTGCCCCGGCGACGGGGGCCCAACAGAAGGCCAAGCACCGCGAGTCAGCTGGCACCGGGAGCGCCGAACGGTCGGGCTCTACTGTTGCCAGGCAGGGCGCATCCTCCCCGGCGCCATCAACCATGAGCCAACGCTCTGGCTCAGGTAAGAGGAAGGCCGAGCACCCGGCGAAGCTCCTGGAGAGACACCGGTCGAGCTTGAAGGCCTCATCGGAGGGGGAGCGAGGCGGTGACCCTCCTCCCAAGGAGAAGGCGGTGAGCGCACCTAAGGTGGTGAAAGCCTTGATCCACCCTGCCAAGGCCTCTATCGAGACAGTCGCGGCGGCCCTGGCTCAGCCTGTGGAGGCTACACCAGTGGAGGCGACCTCTGGGCCCAGAGTCTCCCTGCCACCGCGGAGCGAGTCCTCTTTCAAGCCCATCAACAGGACCCCCGTGAAACCTCCGACGGAGAAGAAAAAGGGGGGGCAGGAGGTCGTCGTGGATTCGGCCTCAACCTCTGGAGAGGAGCTGATCGAAGTCTTAAGCCACGGCATTGGCGTGGAAGAAGACCAGCCCGTCGGGAGGGACCCCGACGTAGGAGACGACGAGAACGTCGAGGGTGCCGACGAGGCTCCTGACCGCCCGTCGGAATCCCCTCAACCAGTGCCGCAAGACAACTCTGCGGCCATTTTGTTGGCTATATTGTCCTTATACTCGGAGATAAGGACGAGATTGCCGTTACCACCAACGGAGGAACCGCTCCCGATGGGGGACCCGGAGCCAGGCCCTTCTGGGAGCCCTCCTCCTAAGAGAAAAAGGATTCATCCTCCACCTCCTTTTCAACCATCGCGCCCTGCTCAGCCCTCCTCCCCGTCCACGACCCGTGGGGATGATACGGGGACGGACACGGCCGCGACAGGTACAGACGACGAGGTTTACGACGAGGATCTTCCGTGGTCACCTCCTCCCCGGGCTTCCCCGCCCGACGAGATTGGATCGTTTCATGCCATGATCGCCAGGGCATCCGAGCTTTTCCAGCTCTGCCCGGAAGAGAAGAAGAAGGAAGGTTTCCTTTATCAACGGCGCGAGACCAAGAGGAAGACGGTCCTCGCTGTACCTCTACTGGACGATATCTGGGATGAGGGTCTCGCCCTCCCCAAGAACCCATCCACAACGCCTGCGAGAAGGGATCGGTACGGATGCGGCCCCCTTGTGCCTTCGGGCACAGCCGACCCCGGACTCGGTCGTCTCCGTGGCGGCCAGGAAGAAAGCGGGGGGGGGGGCTTCGGCCTCTACGTCAACCTCCCCCCCGGACGGCGAGGGAAAGAAATTGGACACGATGGGACGCAGAGTCATCTCATCGGCAGCGACGACGATTAAGGCTGCCAACGCCTTGGCTATCATAGCCCGCTACGACAGTGAGTTGTGGTACAAGATCGCCCCCCTGCTGGACTTCCTACCGGACGACAAGAGGGCGGAGGCCCTAGAGATCTTGCAGGAAGGAGAAGTGGCGTCGGACCACGCCATTACGATAGCGACGGACATCGCTGACACTGGGTTTCGCCAGTTGGGCAACGGCGTGTGCCTTAGACGGCGTGGATGGCTCAAGGCAACGGACTTCCGGCAGGACGTGCAGACCAGAGTTTTGGACATGCTGTTCGACGGGAGCAACCTGTTTGGGAAAACAGTGGACGATTCCCTACAAGCCATCAAGATGGACACCGAGACGGCCCGGGCTCTTGGTGTTCTCCAGCAACGACGGCCGCCCTTTTGGAGCACCGGAGGCAAGCAGGGTGCCTCCAAAGGTTCCGGCGGCGGATATTCCACCTACCGTCAAGCGACCCGTTCGTCGTCACAGGAAGCCTACAGGGGACGAGGCAAGTCGGGCGGACCCAGCGGTCGTCGCCAGGGAGGACAAGGCGGCAAAGCCTCGTCGAAGCAGGACTGAACCGGCCATGGGGTCGGGCCCCCACCAAAGCATCCCGGTGGGAGGCCAGCTGGCGAGCTTCGTCAGCGTGTGGGAGTCCATCTCCACTGACCGTTGGGTGCTGGACGCCCTGGCCCAGGGTCACGCGCTCGAGTTTCTAAAGAAGTGCCCGCGCGTCCCCCCCGTGGCCAGGAAGGAACATCACGTCCCTCAACTTCTCTTGGAGGTAAAGGCGATGCTCAAGAAAGGCGCCATCGAGCTCGTCCCAAAGAGGCTTCGGGGCTCCGGAGTTTACTCAAGATACTTCCTCGTGAAGAAGAAGACAGGAGGATGGCGTCCCATCCTGGACCTACGACGACTGAACAAATTCATCAAGGCACAGAATTTCCGGATGGTCACCCTCCAGCACGTCCTCGGTCAGCTGGAGGGGGTGATTTCCTGTCGTCATTGGATTTGGAGGATGCTTACTTCCATATCCCCATCCTAAAGGGACACCGAAAGTTTCTCAGATTCGTGGTCCAAGGGCGTCACTACCAGTTCAGAGCCCTTCCCTTCGGATTGAGGTCGGCACCCAGGGTGTTCACCAAGTGCCTCGCACCGTTGGCGGCACGGCTGCGCCTGGAGGGGATCCACATCTACCCCTACCTGGACGACTGGCTCATCCGAGCAAAGACAAGGGAGCTCGCCGCGGAGCACACGGCGAGGACCATCCAACTACTCACGGACCTGGGATTCTCCATAAACTACGCCAAGTCCCACCTGGTGCCCGCGCAAGACGCACTGTTTCTGGGAGCGAAACTCGACACAGTGGCGCTTCTGGCCTCTCTGTCGGAGGAAAGGACAAGGGCCATTTTGGGCAAGGTGCAGCGGATGCTGGTTGCGGACGCGGCCAGGGTGAGGCCATCAAACCCCTCCTCGGAATGATGTCTTCTTGCATTTCTCATCCGCCTGTGCAGGCTTCGGATGCGCCCGTTACAGGAGTTCCTGGACGCTCGCTGGATCCAGACGACGGGCAGCTTCGAGGACAGGATCACACTCGACGAGAGCTTCCGACGAGCGATCCGGTGGTTTGGCACCCGCGCGCATCTGACGGCGGGCATGGACTTCCAGACCCCAGGCCACATGAAGACAGTGACCACGGATGCCTCCCTGGAAGGGTGGGGAGCGCACACCGAAACTCTGCACACGAGAGGCCTTTGGCTTCCGACGGAGAAGTCCCTCCATATCAACGTCCTGGAGCTCCGTGCAGTGTTTTGGGCCCTCAGGTCCTTTCTTCCGTCCCTCAAGGGCAAGGTGGTGAGGATGTTCACCGACAACACCACCACCATGTTCTACATCAGGAAGCAGGCCGGTACCAGATCCCCAGCCCTGTCCAAGGAGGTGCAGGATCTGTGGCATTGGGCCGTCGCCCAAGGGATGTTTCTGGTGCCGTTTCATCTGGCAGGAATAAAAAACACCATCTCCGACTCGCTCAGCAGAGAGCTGCGCTCGTGCCACGAGTGGGAACTACGACAGGATCTAGTGGACCACCTCTTCCGACGGTGGGGCACACCCCAGAACGATCTGTTCACGACGGCGACGAACTCCAAGTGCCGGAGGTTCGCCAGCAGGTTTCCCCAGCCGAGGAGCATGGGTGATGCTTTCTCGTTCCCCTGGGAGGGCCCGTTTCTATACGTGTTTCCTCCATTGCCGTTGCTGATCCGGCTCATCAACCAGCTCAAGAGGTCACGGTGCAGGATGATCCTTGTCGCACCTGCATGGCTTAGGCAGATATGGTTCCCGGACCTTCTGGACTTGTCAGCGTCCCTGTCAATCAAGCTGCCAGTGGACGCGGATCTTCTCTCCAGGGAAGAAGGCGCCATCCTCCATCACGACCAGAAGTCGCTGAACTTGCAGGCCTGGCTCCTGCAGCGTTAGAGTTTGGAGGTTACGACATACCGGCCGACTGCAGAGAGGTTCTTGCAAAGGCCAGGGCGTCCTCAACTCTTAAATGCTACAGACACAAATGGAAGAGGTTCTCTGTCTGGTGCCACGCACAGAAGATTAACCCTCTACGGATTACGGCTCCTCAAGTACTGCCGTACCTACTGACGCTGGCCAAGGCTGGACTGGCGCACGCTTCCATCAAGATTCATCTTGCTGCGATCTCCCGATACACCAGAACCATGGGACGGACGTCTTTGTGGTCTCATCGTCTGGTGAAAGAATTTATGAAGGGACTGTTCAGATCGTTCCCGCCGGTGAAGGCTCCGGCCCCGGCGTGAGAGCTCAACGTGGTGCTGACCAAGGTCATGGGACCTCCGTTCGAGCCTCTGCACTCAGCTCCGTTGAAGTTCTTGTCGTGGAAAACAGCGTTTCTTGTGGCCATCACCTCCGCACGACGGGTGGGAGAGATCCAGGCCCTTTCCTGCAAGCCCCCGTACTTGACTTTTCACGACACGAGGGTAGTGCTCAGGACGCACCCCTCCTTCATGCCCAAGGTGCCGTCGGACTTCCACCTCAACGAACCCTTGGTGTTGTCTGTTTTCTTCCCGTCGCGTTCATCGCCGGCTGAAAGGACTTTGCACTCGCTGGATGTGGCTAGAGCGCTGAAGTTCTACTTGGACCGCACGAAGAGTTTTCGGAAGACGTCACAACTTTTTGTGAACTTTGGACCTGTCAATCAGGGGAAGGCTCTCTCAAAGGCTTCCATTTCCAGTTGGCTCTCCGGCTGTATCATGTACTGTCATCGTTTGGCAAACCGACCGCTGCCCGGCCGTCCGAGAGCCCATTCCACCAGAGCGATCGCAGCTACCATGGCGTTCCTATCTGGTGTGCCCCTGCTGGACATCTGCAGGGCTGCTACGTGGAGGTCGACGCACACCTTCACGAAATTCTACTGCGTCGACCGGGATTCCAGGGAGGAGTCCAGGGTCGGCCAAGCAGTGCTGCGCAACCTGTTCGCCTAAGGTGAGCCTGGTGAGAAGGTAAGAGATGCTTAATGTTGAGTTGTTGTATTGCTTAATGTTGAGCCTGTTGCCACCTCCCGTGGTTGTGCATGTGTGTACTGCTATGTATTCTTTTATTCATGAGCATGTGAATCCATGCCAGACCCCATGCTGGAGAAGGAACAAGTTACTTACCTGTAACTGTTGTTCTCCAGCATGGGTCTGGCATGGATTCACATGCGAACCCTCCCTCCTACCCCTCTGCGGCTCTTCACTTGGTCATACTGCCACTTCACGTGCTACCAAATCTGAAGATGGCTGCCAGAGGCGGGGCTTAGGGAGATGGCAGTCATTGGCTGTGGTCAGTATGACGCAGAGATCAGTGATTGGTTACTACTACGAAAGACAGATCAGAAACGAAACTGATACTGATTTTTCTTTACCGAGGATTCCCAGCCTGACGACGGGGAATATTCATGAGCATGTGAATCCATGCCAGACCCATGCTGGAGAACAACAGTTCCAGGTAAGTAACTTGTTCCTTTCTAACTATTAAAGGTTCAAATTGAGCTTACAACTGTATGCATTACAATCCTTTTTTGGTAAAAGCGCAACTCAGGACTTGTAAATCTCCTTCAACGATTCACAAGGTGTTGTCACTTCTCCCTAAGCGGGAGCCTTTTCCATTAGGCTAGGGAGGTGCGGCCGATACCCAAAAGTCCCCTTAGGGGTGGCTTAATGCGGGAGGACCTCATGGGGAGGGACTCACCCCCCCTCTGGGGATAATGACTATCACCTAGGGTACAGCCAATGGAATGTTGTTACTTCCCGACATTCCCTAGCCCTCCCTAATGTCCAGAACCTCTACATTGAAAGCAAACCTATGTATTGTTGTAACATAGGAGATGAAACAAAAAGTACGAGGAAGCGCACAGGAGACATAAAGATCATTGACTGTGCTAACACTGGTATGAGGAGGCATGAGGATTAGGTTGTTAGCAGAGACAAAGGACTTATCCCCATGGGAGGAACTGGATACAATGTATAAAAAGGAACAAAGGACTATCGGATGTGTCAAGCCCGTGGAGTCAAGCGCAGCTGTGAATGGAAGCTGGTGTAGCAGATCTCCAACGCAGGAGATTCAAATCCTGCTGGCGGACCTGCGGGAAGGAGATGCAGAGAACGCTGCCGAGCAGCTGTCAGAGTTCTCCCTTGGGTCTGTCGGTTCAGACCCGAGCACATGACCAAGAGAGGGAAGCAAGTTGAACTCTGCAGAGAGAGACAACGCTGCAGGTCCTGAAAAGGAGAGAAGCCTGAAGAGCTGACGCAGCCGATCCCGGTCCTAGGAAGCCCCAGTGACCTACCAAAGCCCCCTTCACCCCCGAGAAGGTATGGGAGGCCTGGAGGGGACCCAGGAACAGGCGGGAGAGACGCTCAAACAGTTTCCCCTCGATCCAGTTGGAGTGAACCGACTGGATCGAGGGCTTAGCCAGGGTCAGTCGTGCCTCCAACATCATCCTCCTCATGTCAGTAGCAGACAGAATCCCAGTATCCAACAGGGAAGGGTCGGGGACCCTACCACGGTATCTAGTCATTCCATCAAAAAAGTTTAATCTAATGCCACACAAATTATATTCAACGAAAAGCACTACCATCAAATTACCTTTTCATTGAATATAATTCGATGGCGTTATCGAAATTAGGGTTAGGGGTGAGGGTTAGGGGTTAGGGTTAGATTAGGTTTATGGGTTAGGGTTGGGGCTAGGGTTAGATTAAGGGTTACATTGGGGATAGGGTTGGGGCTAGGGTTACATTAGGGTTAGGCTAGGGGCTAGGGTTAGATTAAGGGTTACATTAGGGTTAGGGTTGTGGGGTGGGGTGGGGTGTCGATGTGGCGGTTGGAGGGTCTGTGGGCGAACCCCCGCCCCCCAATATACAAAAAAAACATTAAAACATTACACGGAGCTGGCCAGTGCCGAAAATGTCAGCACTGGACAGCTCCATGTAACGTTTTAACATTACAAAAAAATGCATTGAAATGCTGTCTGTTACATTGAAACCAGTCCATTTAGGTTTTCGATGGACTGGTTTCGATGGAAAGGAACTTTTACTTGTAAAAGATAGCCTATCGATGCTTTTATTTTCGATGCATCTTTTTCTATGCATTGGTATTGCAATGCATTGTTTTCGATGCAATTACTATACACCCCCTACCACAAATACAAGCAGGGTCAGGGACCCTAACAAGCAGCTGCATAAGAGGGCATCTTCCTAGTCACAGTGGGTCAGAGAAAACCATACACAAACACAAACACAACAAAAGGGGCTGAAACCCCAAAAAGATTTGGGACTTTACTAAGAACAAACCAGAGTGGCAAAAGCTACCGCAGCATGAAAGCAGTGAAAAAGAACTATGCCAAGCAACACCAGGGGACGGGAGTCATTCCCAGTGGTCTTGTGAACTTTACCAGGTAATACCAGGAGGAGGGAGGCATTCTCTTGGTCCCGGCTGAGAGTTGTGCTGGACACACCAGGGGAAGGGAGTCCTTCCCCTGATTTTATTGGAAACTGTATAGATCTACACCAGGAGAAGGGAGCCATTCTCCTGGATGTGAAATTACATAAAGACTGGGTGATCCCTACAAGCCAGGGGAAGGGAGTCATTACCCCTGGCATTTCTGTTCTAAGAGAACATTATTTTGGACACTGTTCAAGAAGCAGTAGAAGGGAGCTATTCTCCTGAAGAATTAACTTTCTGTTAGTTGAACCTTTAGTTGTAGTTTGAGGTTTAGAGTAGGATTTTGACACAGGACGGTGGAACATTTAGTTTGGAGGACATTCTGACAGGCCCTTTTGTATTAGTTTTGAGACAGGGAAACCCCTCTTAGAAGATGGGGTTAGTGAAAACCTTTTCTATACACTAAGTCTTGATCCAAAATCATGCCACCTCTGCGTTATATTTATTTGTTCAGCGCCAAAGACCATGGGCATCTGGGCGCTAGAGGACATAAACATTTGACAATACAAAGAGAGAAAGAGGTCTGTTTAGTTCTAAGTAAATAAGTGTTTTCAAGCCTTTCCTAAAGGCGAGATGGTCCTTTTCCTTTTGTAGATTTCTGGGAAGCTTGTTCCATGCTTGAGCAATCAGCACAGGAAAAGAGCTACCATTCCCTCTGACTCTCTTAAACCGTAGGGGCACTAAAAAGAAGGCATGTATTTAAATATAAGGTGTAAATAACTATTAGCTAAATACACTTGTAAATGTTATTCTATTTAGTTTTAAATTCTCAACGCACGACTGAAGTAGGCTCTATGCCAAAAGTAATGCAACCTGTGCTAAAATAGACTACAGGCATTGCTGTGGTGTTCGCTAGCACTGGCAGGCCAGCACGTAACTTAGCAGCTGTTTGCTGTGTTTCAAAGAGCCCAGGCAGGCTAAGGCTCATGCACACAATGCAGAATTATGTGAAAATAAGGTTTTAAGGGGAATTACTGGACCAGATGAAAATATGAATATAATAAGTGAAGTATGGAGAGCATGATGGGAAAATGTGTTTAAATGTTCATAAGTAGCAAAATGATGATAAACAGGAGCTACAATGTATTCTCGCATAGGCTAGCAGTATGTTAAGTAGTATGTCCGAGATGGAAACCCAGCCATGAAGGAAAGAAGACTGCAGCATCCCTTGTAAGGGAAGGACAGTTTTGGATGAGCCATGCCAGTATCCAGTGACCAAGTTAACAGTATGTAAGGTTCCTGCCTGGCACCAGTCTGAAGGAGCTTGGAACGGTTAGGGACAGAATACCGTTCAGGGAACAGAGTTCTTTGCCCCCCCTCCCTCATTTTCTGTAAAGATTAAACTTGTTATCCTTGCAAGAAAAGACTCTTGACCGTACTTCCCTAGAGGGGTGAACTTTAATCTGGTGTGAGCGTGATTAGGGGTACCGTATAATTAAGGGGTACCCGTGTAAATTGGGCTACCTTTCAGTGGTGACGACCCGACATGACCTTAGTTTTTTACCCCCGTACTTTGCGTAGACCCAGGCCAGTCAGCCATCCCCATGTATAGTGACTGGTCCCCTAAATAAAAAAAACACGTGGTTCCTGAGCGGTTTTAGTAGAAGCCATTTTAAAAGAAATCCTCTCCGCTCACTGAAGCAGGGCGTGGCTCCAGAAAGACAGGCCAGCCTGGGCACTTCGTAACAGAGGAAAACTCAAGTGAACAACATGCATGTGAGCATACTCTTGCAAGTGATAACATGGGAACTTATATGTATGATGATGTGGATGATGTACGAGGTCGATGGAATAGGACTTTTTGGTGATGTATTAGAGAATAGGACTTTTTGGCGATAAGGAATAGATTGGATAGGATTTCAGGTGATCTGTTAAGGAGTAGATTGGATAAGAGTTTGGTTATGTATCCAATCTTTCCTTTTGCGTCCCCGGTACGTGCACCCACACATGTGAGGTACCGTTTTCATCGGGACACGTGTGGGGACACGGGAAGGTAGGCCATGTGCTGTTGGCGGTGTGTTTCGGTGGGTGGCCAGAGCGAAATGTCTGAGAATTGTCTTCATTTCCAGCCAATTTCAGAGACATTTCCCTGTGTCCACTCACCGAAACACGACGCCAACAACAGATGTCATACCTTATCGCGTTCCCGAAGATGTCCCGACGAAAACGGTACCTCACATGTGTGGGTGCACCTACCGGGGGCGCAAAAGGAAAAGGGTAACCCGCTGGTAACCCCAAGCATTTCGGCACAGCCCATATTGTTCATGTGGGCAACCTACAGATTTGGGCCTAGGGTGTCGAAGCCAGCATGGAAAACAGAGAACCCCATGCATTTCCCAAAAGAGGACACCCGTGGGAATGCACAGAGGTCTGACTTGCGCGAAGCGGCCCAGAATTTATTACCCAGAACCCAAGACAAAGTGAACATTGTGTTTTTTCCCCCACCAAATATCACACTTTGTCGTGGATTGTGGCTAATAAAAACTGGGGCACTGAACCCGGTGAGGGGCGGTGGCGGAAATACCCCCAGGCCCACCTAGAGCAAGCATCCGCAAGGCGCAGGAAGGGCAGTGGGTGAACGGCAGGAGTAAAACACCCCCGCCCACGTGAACCACAGGGGAAATCTCCTCTACACACTGGGGACCCGTCCCCAGAGCACCCATTCCACGGCGCAAGGCGGCAAAGGAAATAAACACTGGCCTGCAAGGAGCTGATAATCGCATGGAGCACAGGGACTGCATGAGGGACATCCAGGGGCCAAAGGGAAATCATAAAGTGGCTTATCCCTGCCAAAAGTGCTCAAAGCAGTCCCCAGGGAAACTACTAAAACCATGAAAAAGGGGGGGGCAAGCAGAATAAGCCCAGTGCCTCCAGGCTCATCCACCCTCTCTCCAAGGAACCCCCACGGATTACTCTGAGCAGTAATCGACACGCGCTGCACCGATGCGACAGGAGGGAGAAAGGGCCAACACACAGGGGGGGGGGCACAAAGCTGCTGCTGAATCGGCCACTTATGAGGCAAAATGTCCAAAAACATAGGGAAGGTCCCCCAGACCCTGGCGAAAGGGGACAAGAAGGGCTCGGAAGGAATGCACCAGAAACTATGGAGGAAAGAGGAATGTGCCCAGTCAGACAGAGGAAAGGGGGGGGGGACAGGTTCGAGGAGGAGACCCCCCGACCCCCAAGGAGAGGACCAGGAAGATGGAGTGGTCACAAAAAAATTACTGCAGGAATGCTATCAAAGTTTTGATGACAGGATGGCTAACATGATGCAAACCCAACTCGACAAAATGAAGGAGGAGCTGACGTGGGCACTTAGCGAGGTAAAGGATAACATACATGTTCTTGAAGAGTGGATACCAACGAGACGGCATTGCAGGAACTGGTGGATGACGCACACAAGGTATAAGACCTCATGGAAAACTTGGCCAGGGCCACCCATAACTTAGAATTTCAGACAGAGACCTCGAAAACAGGTTGAGAAGGACAAACATAAGAGTAAAGTCAGTCCCTGAGACGGTGGGGGACACAGAACTTTGGCAAACGGTGAAACAATTATTTGCAACCCTAGCGGACACCTTGGACCCCGAAGACATCCTGGTGGACAGGGTGCACAGTGTGGGGCCTAAAAGGAGTGAACCAGGGACTAGGCCAAGGGACGTGCTAGTGGCAATGCATGAATTTACACAAAAGGAGAAGATCCTGTGGGCTGCAAGGCGCTCGGACAACCTGAATTTCAATGGGGCTACAATCCAGCTCTACCAGGATCTTTCCCAAATCATCCTCACCAAGAGAAAGCAGATGCGCCCGATAACACAGGAATTACAAAAAAGAAGTATCAGATACAAATGGACTTTCTCGTTCGGCCTCTTGTTTGAATTGGAGAAAAGACAGAGAAGGATCACCACCGTGGAAGAGGGAGACGATAGCCTTCATATAGATGTCAACCAAACTTGGAATGAACCGCAAGACGCAGGAAAAGGTAGCCCCAAAAGGAAGGCGTGGGAGTGGCCGACGCAAGAATCAAGAAGGAAGGCAAGGAGAAGAAGGGGACCGTCTGGCCCGAAACCTCAGACCAAAGTCCCACCGCAGGAAGCAGAGGCCAAGGGCAAGAGCCCTAATCGAGGAGCCCACCACGCCCTCAGAGCCACATAAGAGCACCCGGGGAGGGGAAAACAAACAAATGTTATAACAGGTGGGGGCAGGGGTGGGAAGTCCACTGGATCACCAAAAGGGTAAGGGTAGACCCGCTAGAGGGACCACTGGGGGTGGAATGGTTCACTACTGTTAGGGAGAATTCTCTGTTAAGGCTAATTTCCCAAACCTAGTGAGTCCCCCAGCATCTTTGCTGGATTTTTGGGGTTTATTCTTTTCCCCTGCTAAGAGTGAGACTCCTTTTCTCCCACTCTTAGGCATGATTTGAGAATGTCCTTTGACTTTGTAATGTGTTTTATGGGCTATGGGGTCTTTTACTCCATAGGGCTTCATGTGTTTTTGGGATGTGTGTTACACAGCGCCCTCTGTGCCGTAACACAGGGGTGTCATAGTGACCCCCAAACATAGACTCCGTACCCTGGGACTGACTACTGTCTCCCAGGGCATGTAAAGTCACCATTGGCTTTACTTGTCCTAAATTGTGAACAGAACCAGTACAAACCATCATATTGTGGGCGTACTGGTAGGGGCAATTCAATTGCCCCTGGGTCTGTTGTTCGAGGGGGCACTGTCCAGTCCCCCCGGAGCAAGTTTTGGCTGGTGGCAGTGGATACTACTTTTTATATTCGACCGCGAATATATTCCTATGGGATTGTCCCATTGTTCGAGGCTAATACTTTTTAACATAGCCTCAAACATACCGCTGTTTTTTTTATTTAATATTAATTCACCGGTTGGTATTTTCTGCCAGAACTCGGTTCCAAAATGGTGTTTGTGTTCGGTTCTGCGACTCCAACCCGAAGTTGAGCCCTTTGTTCCACTTATGGCAGGCTTCTGCACAGAAGCCCTCCAAAGTGGTGCCACTCTGTCTGGGTACCACATGGAGTGTGGGAGGGGGTTTAGGCACCCTGGACTGAGTTGCCTCGGCAACTCAAGTCGCACTCTTCTGTGATTGGCCCAGTGGTGAGCCGCCCGGCTCACCACTTAGCATGTTTGAGTGACAGCTAGGACTGATGAATGGGGGTTTTCTGCATAAAAGCAGGGCTTTGGCGACTGGACTTCAGACGTCGCCACAGGACCAAAGAATCCGAAGAGGGAGAAGCTGAGCCGACCTGCAACGACGACACCACCGGTGGAGCCCTGCTGAACCGACTCACCACTTCTTCCAACAACAGAGGAGATCTTCATCCCGAAGAGTCTTCTTCCTTTGACTGGTGGGGATAACCAGTTTGCCCGCCTTTTCGCCTCCCCGGATCATCTCGTGGCCGCCTTGCCTGTGCCAAGCACCCTGGCAACCGGGATACCACGTTTTACCACTACCGCGAATAAAAGTGTAGTACCTTTTTACCGGAGAACTCCGCGGCTGGTTTCTTCCCTGGCAGTGCAACGACCTTCAGCTTTCCTCAACGTCGAGATCTTCTCTTCCTCTGGGCGACGCCGCGACTTGCATCCACTGCCAGGAACAACTGCCCCCGCTGGAGGATTCTCTCCACTTTCAAGGTACTGTGTCCGCCTGGCCTCCCACGCAACGGTCTGTGTGGGGTGTCTCGTAAATCCTCAACTTACCACTTGGGTTGGCCCTAGGCTGGCTAACTGAACTTCTCTGAGCTGAACCGATTCCTTTTTAAACTCTCTGCAAGACTTTCCAAGCCTTTTAAACTGTGTGATCCTGGGTGCATTGGTGTTCTACTCTCTCCAAGAGGGAGCCTGGCCTCTGAACTTTTTGCTCACAAGTAGACTTTGACTTTCCTGCTTTGCTGAGTGCTTCTAAAGTATTGTGTTGTGTACTGTTCCTAATTTCTGCCTTTTCCCTCCCTTTTTCTTAACTTAATGGAGTGCCATCTTTAGTTAAGCGCTCACCTCTGTCTGGAAATAAGTGGTGTTAACTAAGACTTGTCTAATAAGGAATAAGGGATGTATATATATTAATAGTGACTGTGTTTTTGAACTTGCTTACAATAATAGTGCTAGAGTGTTTCTAAGTGTGTCTTTAAATAAATAATTATATACTTGATACCAAAGCTCTGGTCAGTGTTTGCTTGTGTTACTGTATTTTGGTACCTATCTTGTATACTCTACATACTGTCTAACTCTTCTTGAGAGAAGTCTGGCTGCTCAGCCACAGCTACCAGGTAAATCTGGGTGGTACAGACTGCTACCAATTGGGTTTACTGCCAACACCTGTAGTCTTAAGCCTTTTGCAGTGGTCCCTAAGAGAACTGCACAGGTTTCTGCCTAACAACTACACCTGAGGAGGTGGTTTGGGGGTGGGGGGGGCTATAGTCTGGTGGTGCCAACCCAGTGAGGGGGCAGGGGGAGAGGAGGGGCAAGAGAAGGGGGGGTTCGGGTCAGGGGGGAATCAATGTCCTGCAGCCGTCTGGGGCCAGGGGGAAATTCTGATACCCAAGAACAATGGATAGGGTGCTAAAAATGATGTCCCTAAATATATAAAGAGGAAAAAGTTGGAATTGTTCTTAGCAAGAGTGAACCCAGATATAATAGCACACAGGAGACCCACAAACAGGAAAAGGACAGGCAGAGGTTGAGAATAAAGGGGAATAATCAAATACAGCAATCTAACAACCCTGAGAAGAAGGGGGGGCCCTTATAGCCCTGAAAAATAGCCTAAAATAGCCTAAATCTGAACATCACGGGTACGTCCAGAGACACAACAGGCAGGTTTGTAACATTAATCCTCTAGGGAGGGAGAGAGACAATCACACTCGCAACTATCTACACACCCAACACGGGGCAAGACCACTTTATACAAACAATGTTACATAAACTAGAAGGGTTCGCCAAGGACAATATAATATTTACATGGGATTTCTACCTAGCATGGGACCCACCAAGGGACAGGAGTGCTAGAATTTACCGCACCCAAACCTAACCATCGAAGGAGCTTCAGGGAAGATTGGACGTCTCATTGGTGAACACTTGGAGGGAGAAGAGGGGGGACGCCAGGGGATACATTACTCCCATGCACATAGGTCGGCGTCGAGAATACATTACGTATGGACCTCACGCCCCCTGCTAGGCCGGGTTAAGGAGGTGGAGGTAGGAGGAATTACAATCTCGGATCACTCCCCAATCACAGTGACACTTACACAAGCGGCGGGGCTGTGTAGAAGGAGGTACCCATCACACATATTCAAATATGAAACACCTTAGGGGGAATTGCGAGAGGAGACAGGTCAATATTTCCAGTCGAATGACACACAGGAAGTGGATCCGCGGATAATGTGGGATGCCTTTAAGGCCACTATTAGAGGGAAGATAATTGCGATAAAGGCAAGAAGAGACAGGGACAGGGAGGTCAGGAGGATGGAGGACGACCTAGAGGCTAAGCTGAAGACAATAACACAGGAAATGGCGAGCAAATCCCCAGGAGAGACCAGGCGGGAATACAGGCCTGTCAAGGGCCAACTGGAAACGATATACTCGACTAGAGCAGAGAGGGCCCTTATACACCTTAAACAGAAGTACTATATTAAGGCGAACAGGGCGGATAGGCTACTGGCGAGGCTGTTGAGGAAAGAAGAAAAGGAGAAAACGATTTTGAAAATTAGGACAGCAGGGGGGGGGGGAGGTCAGACCTCCAGACTACTAAAAGGGAATTTGCGAGGTATTATGGGGAGGTGTATCGAACGGATAGCCCAGATGAAACAACTCAAGCAGAATACCTGGAGGGCTGTAAGCTACCAGGGATAACTAAAATGGAGCAGGAGGAACTAGAAAAGTAGTTATCCGGAGAAGAGGTACTCAGGGCTATCGCAGCACTCCCATCTAATAAAGCCCCGGGCCCCGACGGCTTTACCTCAGAATTCTACAAGTCATTTAGGGATGTTCTAGCTCCGCGCATGGCAGCCCTATTTAATGGTTTTGGGGGAGGCGGACAGATAACACACTCAATGGAGGAGGCGAAAGTAGTATTACTGCCCAAGCAAGGGAAGGACCCAATGACATGCGGCGCATACAGACCGATTGCCCTGATTAACTTAGATGCAAAGATCTACACCACGATCTTGGTGAGTAGACTATACTCCTGGCCCTGGTGGAAGCCGACCAGTCCGGATTCATACGGGGTAGGCAAACACATGACAACACTAGAAGAATTGCCCATATATTAGAGAAAATTAACAAATCCCGCACCGAGGCAATAGTTGGACGCTGAAAAAGCTTTCGACAGGGTGGAATGGGGGTTCCTTTCTCCACAATGCACAAAATGGGATTCGGGGAGGCAATCATGTCCAAAATAGAAGCTAACGACCGCAGCCCTACCTTACGCTTAATGATCAATGGGGGAGGCTTCAGACCCGGTGGCAGTGTCTAGAGGCATGACACAGGGCTGCCCCCTATCGCCGTTACTATATGCCAGCTATTTAGAACTGCTCCTGAGTAAAATCAGAACCTGCCAAGCAATCAAAGGGGCGCCATTCGGGGGTAGGACCCATAAAGTGGCTGTATTCACAGACTATATGCTGCTAAACCTTAAGAACCCGTAGGAGTCTCTAGAGGCTGTAGATAGAACCATGATGGAATTTGGGCAGGTAGCTGGGCTGAAAATTAACGAGAGCAAGTCGGAGGTGTTGTGCCTACAAATGTCCCCAGAAAAGGAAAGGAAGTTGAAAGACAAGTCGGCGCTCACGTGGGCCCCGGACAGGATAAGGTATCTGGGAATATATATAACAAAATCCATAGATCAACTATTCGAGGCCAATCATCCAGCCTCCTCAGCTCCCTCCTCCACCCCCCACCCTCTACTGGAGAAGATTAAGGTGTTGCTCCAAGGATGGGGCCCTTTAACCATATCCTGGATGGGCAGGATCAATGCCATAAAAATGGTTATCCTGCCAAAATTACTGTATGCGTTTATGGCAATCTCAGCCAAGGTTACGGCCCCGTACTTCAGAAAGATCCGCAAATACACTCAAGCCTATATCTGGGAACATAAGAAACCAAGAATAGCTTGCAACACCCCAGGGACAGGGGAGGAATTGGGGGATCCCGCTTCGATAAATTATTACCCAGCAGCGGAGATTTGAGTTTTAAGGGACTGGGCGAAGAATGACCGTGGAAAGAAATGGAGGGAGATGGACAGAGCGGTAGTGGGTATTGACCTGGAAAAGGTGCTGTGGCTTCCCCACGTGAAGATAGGCCACTCAACATGTACTGTAGCGACATTAAAACATTGGTAGGGCACACATTGGATGAAGCAGTAAAGGGATCCAAAATCACAACTTTCCCATCACCACTCACTCAGATCTTCACAAAGCCACAATTCAGGCCGGGGTGGGGGGTCAATTCAGGTTTTGATGCTTGGCACGAAGGGGGCTGTAGCATGCTGAGGGACTTCTAGGAAGGGGGAGATGAAATCCTTCCCCCAATGAAAGAGTGACTTCGGAGTGGGAGGAGGAGAGCATTTCCAATACACACAACTGAGGCACTGGGCCCATCACCCCAAAATAAAGGAGGCAGCAACAAGGGAGTTGACTCCATTTGAGAAATATGTATCAACTAAGGGGGCAGACACCTGGTAGGGGAGATGTACAGATAGCTTAAAGAAGGGGAGGAGGTGGGGGAAAGAAAATTCATGGGCAACTGGGAAAGGGAGGTCAACCAAACCATTGAATTGGACCAGTGGCAGATCCTGTGGGCAAACATCCCTAAGTTAACAAACTCACTGCAAATTCAAGAAATGTGTTCAAAACCGATGTACCACTGGCACCTCACTCCATGCAAACTGGCAAAAATCTATCGGCAAACATCCTCCGCTTGCTGGAGGGGGTAGAGGAGAGGGCTCCTGGGGTCATATAAGGTGGCAATGCTTGAAAATAGAACCATTTTGGGGGATGATCCAAGCAGCAATCAAAGACACATTGGGCCTCATTACGAGTATGGAGGAAGCCATGCCCTTCATAAGGGCATGGCTGCCTCCATACCGGGTCCCAGTACTAGGTTCCTTCAATGAGGAATAACCGGGTTATTCCGACTTTGGAGGACAAGGTAATTCCTCCTTGAAGGAACCGATCCCCATTCCCATTTGAGCCCCCATAGGGCTCAATGGGAATGGGGAGGGAGCTAATAACGGGACCGTTAATAACGGCCCGTTATTAGCTCCCGTACCGGCACCCTTCATTACGGGAGCGCCTGCCTCGTAATGAGGCCCATTGGGTCTGGACGGAGGGGCTTGCACAGGGTTGTTTATTATGGGCATGGATGGAACCTGGAAAAGCTACCCTCGAAAGCCCAAAAGAAGATATATTTGATTCTAGTGATGGAAGGAGCATTGTTGGTGGCCCGAAAATGGAAAGCTAAGGAAGTACCCAAGGAACGTGAATGGGTAGGGAGAATGTGGACATTAGCTGCACTGGAGAAGGTGACGTACTCAATAAGGGGAGAACACCAGAAATTTCTTATGGACTGGGACTTGGTCCTACAATTTCTTAAGGACTCCAAGAGAGCCTGGTGCCCACCGAAAATGAAGCTCATGGGCCTAGGATAGAAAGGCCCTGGCTAAAAGCAAGGGGAGGGGAATGCGACAGAAGAAGGGAGGAAAAGCCAGAGGTCATCGAAACTGACGGAAAGGAGTGGTTTCTGAACAGACATAGGGCAGGGTTACCCAGCAGATACAGCAAGTCCAGAGGATGGATGACAGTGAACACGCTAAAGAGAAGAATACAGAATGGAAGGGCTCTGACCTGGGAACGGGGGAGGGAATGTTCTTTTTGTTTCAACACAAATTGTTTAGGAAATGCCAATAAAAACTTACTAACTTACTTGAAATAAAAAAAGAAGCTATTTGCACAGCCCCTGTTTTAGCAACTCCGGATTATACACAGGAGTTTTATTTATTTTCCCACTCTGATGAACGGCTCATGCAATGACGGGAGGAGACCTACTATATGTTGATGGGTCATAAATAATTGACCAGGGGATGGGACGGAGGCACACAGGGGCTGTAGTGGGGCACGGTAAAGAGGGGAGAAATAGTGGCCACCCCTGTAGAAAGCAAGATCATAGTTCCATACACAACATTGCCCAAATTACAACTGGACTATTATTACCTGGGGAACTGATCAGCCCCAGGTTTGAAGGTCCATATGTGGTGGTGTTCTGCGCTTCTCTCGCCGTCTGTATGAAGGAGTTAGATATTGGGTGCATCTCTCGGATGTCTGAAGAGCACCTGAGACCAGGCAAAGTTCAGTAAGGACATAGCCAAAGAAGAGACGTTTTTGAGGATCCATGCCTGGGTGGTGTGCAGTGGCACACGCCTGAATTTTCATTTTTCTTTCTTTTCTTTTTTCATTTTGTATTGTTCTTTTATTTAGTTTTTATTTTTTCAATTCTTTTCAATTTTTCAATTTTCTGAAGGTCCAGAACTTGGTCGGCCCTGGTGGAAAAAGGGTCTCTCTTTCTCCCTCTCCCTCTCCCTCTCTATCTTTCTCTCTCTCTCTCTCTCTCTCTCTCTCTCTCTCTCTCTCTCTCTCTCTCTTTCATTCTCTTTCTTTCTCTCTCTCTCTCCCCCTCGTTCTCGCTCTCTCTCTCTTGATAACGTTTTTTCTCCTCTCCAGGAATAAGCAAGGATGGCTGACCGACCTCTCCGTTATGTAGGGATAATGATAATAAGGATATCATTTGTTATAGGTATTATATATTATGGTTTGTAAGTATTATATTGTTTTGTATGACACTGGTTGTGGTTGTTGGAGTGGATGAAGGTATGTCGGTTATATGGGGTGGCCATATAAAGGGGGGGTGGACAGTTGGAAAAAATGCTAATACGAATAGGTCTATAAAAAAGGAAATACAAAATGGCTCACTTTTTGCCGGCCACCCCTACAAGTTTTCTTAGACCAATGAAACGGGAAGTACGAATGATGTATGATTTATATAAGGGGTTGGGCTTTGACACTATTTCTGACATCCAGTATTTGGAAACATTGAATAACTGGTACTCTGATATGCGCACTGCAGGAAGGAGTATTATATATATGATATGATAGTTTATTTATATAGTGCCTATACACAATGTGTTTCAAAGCGTTTCAAGGCAAGGGAGGGAACAAGGGAAAATGCAATGACATTCTTACAGGCCATAAACAGTAAGGATGTGAAATTAACCATCGTACTATGCCTGACGACATTTCAGATAGTGTAAAAGCTAAGACCTAGATAAGGAAGGGAGGGGGAGAGTGGGAATGAAATTGAAACAGACAGGCGACTACCGTACTAGGTCTGACGACATTTCTACTAGAGCGGAGAAAATAAAAGGTGAGGGAGTGGGTCACAGAAAGGGTGGGGAGGAACAAAACATGTGACTATCGTACTAGGCCTGATGACGTTTCAGATGGGGGTGGAGGGGTGGAACATGAACAGGGAGGCAGGAGGAGACAGACGAGGTTGCTCTCATATTAGGTCCAGGGACACTTCTGATAAACTAAGAGCATAGAAGAAAGTAAGGGGAGGAGATGGGAAAAGGGAGAGAAGGAGAGAACAGAGAGTAAGCAGTCAAAAAGAGTCGAGAAGCAAGAGCAAATACAATTGCAGAAGTCAGTAGTAACACATAATGTTGCAAGCCAGGATACAAGATAAAGATGGGAACATATTGATACAGACCCACCATGAGTACAAGATGCGAAGGAAGTCCAGCATGAGAGTTGAGAATGGGTGACTCACCGTGACTCAATGAAGTCCATAAAAGTCAAATCGAGCATTGGCCACAAGACAGTGATGGTGTTGGGAGAATTCACATTAAATTTCCCTTACCTATAGAGTCCCCCAGCAGCTTTGCTGGATTTGAAAGGTTTGTTTCTTTTTACCTGCTAAGAGTGAGACTCTTTTTCCCGCTCTTAGGCATGTTTGCTATGTCTGTTCTAGGCTATTTTTTGTGTTTAATGCCTATGGGATTTCTCTCCCCCATAGGAACCATCTTTATTCACTTGTGTTACACTGCACCCTCAGTGCAGTGACACAAGGGTGTCGTAGCGACCCCCAAACAGAGACTCCATACCGTGGGACTGACTAGTGTCTCCCAGGGCATGTAAAGTCCCCATTGACTTTACTAGTCAAATCCTATGAACTAAACCAGTACAAGCCATCTTACTACGGAGGTACTGGAAGGGGTTAATAGTTTTTCCCCTATGTTCATTTTCGAGAGGGTACCGTACAGTACCTCTCTCAAACGTTTCTGGCTGGTGGCAGTGGTTACTACCATAAATATTTGACCGCAAATATTTCTCTATGGGATTTTCCCATTGTTCGAGACTACCACTTTTTCTGACAGCCTCTAACATACCGCCGGTGCATTTTAATATTAACTTTGCTCCGGTGGGTTATTTTTGCCAGAACTTTAATATAACTTCTTTCTCGTTTCTTTCTCTACACTCCTAACCCAGGTCGGGGATCCTTTGTTCGTCCGTTCTGCCCAGAAGCCCTCCTTCCAGCGCCACTGAGTCTGGGGTGGATCCATTGTGTGGGAGGGGGAGTAGGACCCCTGGACAGGGTTGCCTCCGCAACCTATGTCACACTCTATCCTGATAGGCTGGAGGGTCTCCTGCCAAGATGACCACTCCACTGTGTGAGTGACAGCTAGGCTGTATGAATGGGGCTCTTTTTGCATAAAAGCAGGGTCCTGAGGACTGGACGAGCAAGACGTCGCCACTGGAACTAAGAAGCCGAAGAGGAGAGAAGCCAAAGACATCTGCAATGACTGAACCACCGGGTGAAGGCCTGTTGCAGCATCTCACCACTTTTCTCCACACAACGAGAGGAGATCTTCATCTGTAAGAGCCTTCTTCCCTTGAGCTGGTGGGGCCAACCAGTTTGCCAATCGCCTTCGCGAACCTGCTGTGGTCGAATCACCAGTGCCCCGCACTTGGAGACCGGATTGGAGACCGGATAGCCAGACAGCTATCGACCCGGATCGCGATTAAAAGGAGCGTACCTTTTAAACTTTGTTTGGCAGCACCGCGGCTGGTTTCATCCTGGGGTAGTGCAGTACCTCGAATCTTCCTCCATGACGAGAGCCTCTCTTCCTCTGCTGGACCCCTCGAACTGCAGGAACTACCAGGAACAACCGCCACCGCAGGAGGCACTTTGTCACTTTAAAGGTACATTGTTCCGCCAGGCCGCACTTTCTTCGCGGTAGCACTAAAGGTGTTTTAAATACTTTACCTACCTGGTGGGTTGGCCGCCCCCTCGCTTAACGTTGTCTTTTCAAACTTTTGCAACCACCATTTCAAATATCGTTAACCAAAGACTTGACTGCAGCTACGAGAACATTTTGCTCCTGGGCCCTTGCCCTGTACCACTAACTCTGGCACAGGCCTATTGACTCTGGTCACATTTGTTAGATCTGCCTTCTCGAGATTGATTCTCCATTCGAACTGTGTGGTGCACCCCTTTCTTATAACTACCCTTTCTTCCCACTGCTTAATCATTGTGAAGTGCCATGTTGCTCAGTTTTCATTCTAAGTATTGCTTATATGAATGCACTGTCTTGTTGAACTGGTTCACAACTGAGGGGAAGTGTTGCTAGGGAATATAAGAACCTATTTCGGAATAACTTGTGTTTTCTCTCCCTTGTGAGGAATTGTTAGAGGATCCCTTGTGTGTAGTTTTCACTGTGCCGTTTTGCTCAGTTTTCACTCCGGTTCACTTGGTCTACAATTCATATAGGGAGTGTGTATTTTTCCTTGACTTAATTTAACTTGCTTGATACTTGTGATACATGTGTTTTGATTAGAGGTCTATAAAATAAATATATATGTACTTTTTAACTACAAAGCTTTGGTCAGTGTTTCCTTGTTCCATAGTCTAGTGTGCCTAATGTGTAAACCCTGAATACTGCTCATCTCCCTCTTGAGTTAAGTCTGACTGCTCAGCCACAGCTACCAACTAAATCTTTATGGTACAGACTGATACCAAAGGGGATTTATTGCTCTCACCTGCAGTCCTAATCTTGTGTACTGCTCTTTGATCCTCAAAGACGACCTAGACTTCCTGGCTATCACCGAGACCTGGTTACACCCTGCAGCAGGCCCCATGATCATGCTAGCAGTCCCAGATAAGTACACCATCCTGAGGCAAGATCGCCCTAATTCCAGAGGAGGGGGTGTCGCTATTATACATAAACTCAGCCTACCCATGAGACTTGCTACACCCAACACTGTCCAATCCTGCGAAAACCTGTCAGTCAAAGTCCCACTCAACAACACCCAAACACTTACCATACACCTAATCTACCGTCCGCCAGGACCCATCAGTACCTTCGATGAAGACCTTAACGCCATCCTAACTAGTAATCTTAAAACCTCATCTCAAGTCCTCACCTTGGGGGACTTCAACCTTGGCTACAACGACCCAGCAGACCCTATATCTAATTCTATTGCCACCACCCTTGCTGAACTAGGCTTCGCGCAAAGAAGCATGGCCCCCACTCACTCAAAAGGTAGAATACTTGATTGGGTGGCCGATTACAACTGTGTAGCAAACATCACCAATATCTCACCGTTAATCTGGTCCGACCATCACCTAGTCTCGTTCTGGCTAACTACCGATAGACCGACACCCACGCCTATCACAACAGCCCCACCTATTCTCACCAGAAACAAGAAAAACATTACGGCAGAAAGACTCATCCCGAACCTTCTCCCCATTCTTGATTCACTTCCGGACAACACAGACCCAGAGATCCTAGTTGAGGAATATAATAAAGCCATGGCCACAGCACTGGACCTCATCGCCCCTCTCAAACTCAGACCCAGCAAACAGAAATCACACCTCAACAAATGGTATACACCATTCCTCAAAAATTTGAGGCAACAAAAGAGAAATTGCGAGACCACATGGAAAAAATGTCCCTCAGCTGCTAACAAACTCAATCTTCCTAAAATAACTGCACTTTACAAAAAAGAAATATACATGGCCAAACGAACTTCCTTTGACTCTCGCATATCATCTGCCAAGTCCAATATGAAAGAACTCTTTTCCATTCTCAAAGAAGTTGAAACCCCCATACTACCCCTTGACACCTGCACCAAAGATAAAAACTGGTGCTCAGAAATTCAGAATGCCCTGGCCAATAAGATCAAGACCCTACAAACTAAAATCTCTAGCAAAAAAGCGACCTTAAAAGACTTGCCCCCCTCCAGAAGACCTGACAAGTGCGTAACCACAGACCCCACCCGTTTCAAATTTTCAAAAGTCAATACTCTTGACGTAGAAAAAATTATCTTGTCCTTGAAACCCTCTAACTGCCAGGGAGACCTCTGCCCAGCACAGCTTATCAAAGACGCTGCTCGCGATCTTTCACCCTTCATTACGAAACTGATCAACGCCTCCTTCACCACTGGCTCCATCCCCACGAATCTAAAACAATCCTGGGTACTTCCATTACTAAAAAAACCTACTCTTGACCCAGCCATACCTACCAATTACCGACCTATAACAACTGTTCCCTTTTTACTAAAAATCCTAGACAAGGTCGCCTACGCTCAAATACAGAGGCACCTGGAAGAACACCACCTCCTAGGATCCAGACAATCAGGATTCCGCCCTCAACATGGGACTGAGACTGCACTCATCGACCTGAAAGCTCAGATTGACACACTTAGGGACAAAGGACAAGTTGCCTTGCTCCTCCTCCTTGACCTTTCTGCTGCTTTCGATCTGGTCGACCACTCTGTCCTATGCTCACATCTCCACACAGCAGCACACTTCTCGCCTGAGGCCATCTCTTGGATCACCTCATTCCTTAACGGTAGAACTATGAGGGTCTTCTCGCCCACAGCTGCAGCAGATCCCATACCCATCACTTGTGGTGTACCACAGGGCTCCTGCGTCTCCCCTACACTGTACAACATATTTACCAAGCCCCTTTTCGATGATCTGGATCATCTTGGTATCACCTACACTAATTATGCAGATGATACTCAGATCCTCCTTCCGCTTTCTGGAGATTATGGAAAGGATTTGGCCTTGCTAAATAGGGTGTACATCATCATCCAGGCATGGATGGCCACTCACGGACTATGCCTGAATGATGAGAAAACAGAGCTTATAATCATGGGCACAACACACAGTCTAAGGAAACTTAGCCCGGCCTACAACTCTTTCAAGATAGATGGGAACAACATTAAAGTTGGACAGGAGGTTAAAACGCTGGGTTTCTACTTAGACTCTAACCTCTCCTTCAAAAGACAACTGAGTTCACTGGCATCCTCATCTGCATACACGTGCAAACTTATCCGCTCAGCTAAACCATTTCTGTCAGATACTAGCTGTCTTACAATCGCCAGAGCCCTTATACTATCCCGCCTTGACTACTGCAATGCCCTTTACCTAGGATCCTCCAAGGCTACCACTAGCAAGATACAAACTCTCCAGAATAACGCCCTGAGAGCAGCCCTAGGGATCCCCAGAAGAGAGCATATATCAGGACTCAGTCAACAGAACAATTGGCTCTCCACCAGAGATAAAATTCTCCTAAAAACGGCTTCACTCACCTACAAATCCCTCAACAATGCCGCCCCGATCTACCTGATTAACAGGTTCCATAGACAAGTTTCCGCGAGACCCCTCAGAACGGCTCACAAAGACTGCCTCTCTGTCCCAAATTACAAACTCGCCACCATAGGAGGTAACAGCTTCCCGGTAAAAGCAGCCAAACTCTGGAACTCTTTGCCCCCTAACCTGAGAGCAGACATGCCCTACCTGAATTTCCGCTCTAAGGTCATCTCTTGGCTGAAACTGAAGGACCTCCCAGACATTTAAATGCCAAGGTTTTTCCTCATGTGATCCGTACTAGTATGCATGCCACCTCTATTGTGTATATATTGTATATATTGCTTGTATATATTGTATATATTGCTTGCTTTCTCTGCTATTCTGTACATTCGCCCTACGCCAACTCGTACTTTTACACCTTGTAACCAAGTTTCGCATATTCTTGTACATGCTGCGCCCTGATACCCCTGGGTATAACTGCGCATTATAAATAATAAACTAAACTAAACTAAACTAAGGGAACCGCACAGGATTCGGCCTAACAGATGGTGAAACCAGAATGTATCTGGATAGACTCCTGCAGAAGTAGGCTGGAAGGGGGGCGGAGCAGGGTAGAAGAATCGAGCAAAACAAGCAACACCTGTGTGCGGGAAGGAGGGAAGGGGCACAAGGGAACATCACGGGGGGGGGCTGGCGGGGGTGGGGATGGCCTGTGGGGACAGAGTGAGTAAACGCATGTTGGTGCATGCTTACCTGCTGTCTGAGCAGGGGTTCGGGCCCTGGGTCCCCCTGATCCAAACAGGAATTGCCCTTTTCTTCATCAGCACTTTGCTTCGGACGCCAGGGCGAGAGACGCCCTTGATCTAAGAGTTAAGAGCAGGAAGGAAGAGGCAGGGCTAAGAAGGTGGGTGGTGCTTAGGCCAGGTGATCTAGATCTACTTGCACCTGCTCCCCATAGGCAAAGGAAAAGAGGCTGGAGGGCTCCTTAAGTAGGGAAAAGAGCGTCAACCTGGAAGGCACCAGGTGGGTGGGGCGTGCGAAGTGGGGAAAGAGTGGCAACCTGGAAGGCACCAGGTGGGTGGGCCTTAGGCCAGGTGACCTAGATCCACTTGCACCTTGTTAGGGAGAATTCTCTGTAAAGGCTAATTTCCCAAACCTAGTGAGTCCCCCAGTAGCTTTGCTGGATTTTTGGGATTTATTTTTTTCTCCTGCTAAGAGTGAGACTCTTTTCTCCCACTCTTAGGCATGATTTGAGAATGTCCTTTGACTTTGCAATGTGTTTTATGGGCTATGGGGTCTTTTACCCCATAGGGCTTCATGTGTTTTGGTAAGTGTGTTAAACAGCACCCTCAGTGCAGTAACACAGGGGTGTCATAGTGACCCCCAAACATAGACTCCATACCCTGGGACTGACTACTGTCTCCCAGGGATGTAAAGTCACCATTGACTTTACTAGTCTTAAATTGTGAACAGAACCAGTACAAACCATCATATTGTGGAAGTGCTGGTAGGGGTAATTTCGATTGCCCCTGGGTCTGTTTTTCAAGGGGGCAATGTCCAGTCCTCCCTTGTCGAGTTTCTGGCTGGTGGCAGTGGTTACCACGCAAAATATTCCACCAGAATATTTCCTATGGGATTTTCCTATTCATTTTAAACGCACCACTTTTTTGGTGCAATGTTAAAGATACCGCCGGGTTATGCATTTAATATTTATTCCCCGGTTGGGTCTTTTTGCCAGGACTCCGTTTTAAAATGGCGTTTGTGTACGCCTCTGTAACTCCAACCCAAGTCGAGCCCTTTGTTCCACTTTTGGCGGGCTTCTGTACAGAAGCCTCCAAAAGTGGTGCCACTCTGTCTGGGTCTACAGGATGTGTGGGAGGGGGGAATAGGCACCCTGGACTGAGTTGCCTTGGCAACTCAACTCGCACTCTTGTGTGATTGGCCCAGTGGTGAGCCGCCCGGCTCACCACTTAGCATGTTTGATTGACAGCTAGGCTGTTGAATGGGGGTTTTGCTGCATAAAAGCAGGGCTTTGGGGACTGGAACTTCAGAAGTCGCCACAGGACCTAAAGAATCCGAAGAGGGGAGAAGCTGAGCCATCTACAACGACGACACCACCGGTGGAGCCCTGCTGTACGAAATTCACCACTTTCCCAACGACAGAGAAGATCTTCTTCCAGGAGAGTCTTCTTTCCTTTGAGCTGGTGGGACCAACCAGTTCGCCTTTTTCGCCTTCCTGGATCGTCTCGTGGTCGAATCGCCCATGCCAAGTACCCCGGCGGCCGGATAGCCACGTTTCACCACTACCGCAAATAAAAGGGTAGTGCTGTCATGATGCCTACCCCCAGGCATCCGGATCGAGTCCATCAGCCCCGGGAGCAGGCATCCAGATACTTGTTAAAACCCCAGCAGCCCCGGCTGGGGGCTGTTTGGGTTCAGTCCTGGCGCCTTAGGCGCCAGGCTCATCTTAGAAACCAGTCCTGGCGCCAGGCTCATAGACATTACTTACCTCATGCAGACCATGCTGCAAATGAGTCCAAGCCAACGTGAGGCCTGGATGGGACTATTTTGTTACAGGGACTATTTTTTACTCGGGTGTGGTTCTGGGGAACTTCTTACCTGGAACTACTTTGGAGGCTATTTAAACCACGCCCGAACAGCAGCACACGTTTTGCGTTAAGGCTCACCGTGCCTGCAAGTCAGCATCCAGTCTTCGGCCACGCCCGCATCGAATCCGGAGCTCCTAGAAAAAGGGGGAAAAAGAAGAAAAGGTTACATCACGGACATTATTTTAATTCCTTACCTGATTCCGGATCCAGCACGTCTCCGAGCCTGGAAAGGACATTATTCCAGCACGCGTTGCATCGCCAGCAGCAGCGCCACGTCATACACACCAGTCCACAGAATCTTTCGACTCGGCGCTGCCTCCATCATTTTCTTCGTCGAACTCCAGCACCTGGGGGAAAACAAAAGAAACAACAAAGTGAGCCAAGAGAGCCGACAAATACAATCTCTTACCACCATATGCTTACCTGATTTACCACCAGAGGCATTACCCTTTAATACGCCTCATCTTCATATGCCGCACCTATAAAGGGAGAGAAAACAACAAGTTAAACTCATGCAACTTTTACCGGACAGTGTTGGGTAATACAGACTCTTACCTGAATGCCATCAGCAGCCTCCAGGCAACATTCTTTTGAACCAGCTGCAATTCAACAAGGGAATGGAACAAGAGTGAACATCGGACATATTGAACTCTTTGAAATGTATAAACCCCAGAGTCAATATTCCTCTGGAACTTCTCCAGTACCTTCAAACCAGTGAAGTAACTGGTATCTACGCGCCCATGCATGCCATGCAGGATGGAGAGCTCATCATTTAAAAACATACGGTGAGGTTACTAAAAGGGGATATCGGAGGTGACAAGTGGGGAGAACGAGAACAGTGGGAGGGGGCCATCACTAAAATCCATGGGTGGCTAAATCCCTTTCTCCACTTGCAGGCGAATACTTCTACGGATCAAGCAGACGAGATTAGGCGGGCCAGTCCAGACAGTCATCTCGGCACTACGCATCACGTTGGTGGAGACCGCAGCTGTCCGGGTCCGATCGACGCCCCTGTGGGAACCAGGTGAGAGTAACAAGTACCTTTTAACCAGGAAACTCTGTGGCTGGTTTATTCCCTGGCAGTGCAACGATCTCCAGCTTTCCTCCACGTCGAGATCTTCTCTTCCCTGGACGAAGCACCAACTTGCACGCGCTGCCAGGAACAACGGCCCCCGCTGGAGCTTTCTCACCATTTCAGGTACTGTGTCCCGCCTGGTCTCCCTTGCAACAGACTGTCCAAGGTCTCCCGTAAATCCTTGACTCTTTATCCTGGGGTGACCTCGGACCTATTAACATTACCTTTCTAACTTACCTCTTTTTGACTTTCCTGCAAAGACTTTTAGAGCATTTCCACTGTGTGATCTTGGGCACATTCCGCCTTGCTCTCTCCAAGAGTGGGCCTGGCCTATGAACTTTTTGCTCTACAGTAGACCCTGCCTTTCTTGACTTGCTGTGGTTCTTTAAAAGTGTTGGTACTGTGTGATTTTCCTATTCTGCCTTTCTCTCCCTTTTTTAACAATTATTGGAGTGCCATCTATGGTTACGCGCTCACCTCTGTTTTGCTAAATAAGTGGTGTATTAACCTAGACTTGTCAAATAATTAATTAGGGAGGTGTATATAATTCTAGTGACTGTGTTTGAACTTGCTTGACATATTAGTGCCAGTGTATAATTACAAGTGTGTTTTTAAATAAATAATTATATACTTTTATACCAAAGCTCTGGTCAGTGTTTGCTTGTACTACTGTATTTCTAGCCCTATTGTGTATATTCTATATACTGCCTAACTCTTCTTGAGAGAAGTCTGACTGCTCAGCCACAGCTACCAGGTAAATTTGGGTGGTGCAGACTGCTACCAATTGGGTTTACTGCTAACACCTGTAGTCTTAAACTTTTTGCAGTGGTCCCTAAGGGAACTGCACAGGTTTCTGCCTAACGCACCTGCTCCCCATCAGCAAAGTAAAAGAGGCTGGAGGGCTCCTTGAAAGATGTTACGTATGTGCACTTATCCTGCACGCATCAGGGGCTCCTATGGTGTTAGTTCCACATCCAGTCCCATTTACAGAGGCACAAAGCCTGGTACATCTTGCACTATGAAGGATAAAGGGCACATTCCAGGCACACAGCGTGCAGTTGAGGAGCATTGATCTAGACCCAGCGTTATGCAATGGCAACAAAAAATACCACCAGTGTCTACAAGTACCATATTTTTCCTTGGGAGGTTATTCACTTGTCAATGACAAATGGCAGGGCACCACAGTGACGTGCCCAGCAGATTGACTGATTTAGTACAGCAGAGAAGCAGTACCCCAAATAGACACTATGTGTGTGCAAATATGGTCCCAACACATCACAAGGCTGGATTGCAACAAAGAAGAAGCCAGAGCGAATACATATAGCCATAAACTATGAACTTTGTTTTAGCAATGAAGGAACAGTTCCTGTTGGCGCAAACACACAGTGCAACCACACTCTTGTGATCCCTGATATGACGAAAGGTACAGCAGCGGTGATGGATTACTACTGGGTTTGTGGCCAACAAGCCTACTTGCACCTCCCAACCTCATGGAGGGGCAAGCGTTCACTGGCCACCCTGCACTCAGTGCTACTAATAATCCTGGAAGAACACCTGAAGGGAGAAGAAATGTCTGTCAAGGTGCCTACAGCCACTCCAGCATCTAAAGAAGCAGAAAGAAGATTACAAATCACACAAGAATTTGGTATTTAGCCAGAAAAAGGACGATTTCAACAATGGGGAAGAAAAGAGGTCGAACTACATATCAAAAGACTCTTATACACTGCTCAGAGAAATACCTGGCGAGTATCAGCTTTTTAGCTCAGCAGAGACTTTCTTTTCATCTTTTTTGGCTCCTGGGGTACAAGCAGCTGCTGCACTTTAATACCCCGGGAGGATGCTGAGAATGGGTCACTATCCCACATCATCGAGGCGGTGAACAATCTATGTGTTCAAATGAAGAAAGAAGGTGGAGTTCAGAATACGGATTGGCTATCGCTTGCCTTTGATTGGCTCTCGCCATGGCTGGGGGAAGCAGTAAAAATACTGGTTCCAATTATCGTATTCTTCTTGGTCCTTTTCTGCACGTGCCAACTGGGTCTCCGATGTTGGGTTAATATAGTCCCTAATAGTGCAAAGAGGATGGTATCAATTGGGGACATCTAAAACACCTTGCCATACAATAAACAGTGAAACTCAAACTAATATAAGTAACGAAAGGGGGGAATGTTGGGAAGGAGCTAGTGCCTTCCTTCATTCACAAGCGCTTTAGAATTAGATAAGACTTCTTTTAAAAGTTTCTAAGTACTACAAGAGTCCAGGGGGGAGGAGGGGCACTAAAAAGAAGGCAGTTAATTAAATATAAGGTGTAAATAACTATTAGCTAAATACACTTGTAAATGTTATTCTATTTCGTTTTAAAATCTCAAAGCATGACAGAAGTAGGCTCTGTGCCATAAGGAATGCAGCCTGTGCTAAAAATAGACTACATGCATTGCTGTGGTCTTCGGTAGCGTTGGCAGGCCAGCATGTAAGTTAGCAGCTGTTTGCTGTCTATCAAAGAGCCCAGGCAGGCTAAGGCTCAGGCACACAATGTAGAATTATGGGAAAATAAGGTTTTAAGGGGTATTACTGGACCAGATAAAAATATGAACATAATGAGTGAAGTATTGAGAGCATGACAGCATGAGGGGAACATTTGTTTATATATAAATTTTCATACATAGCAAAATGATGATAAACAGGAGCTACAATGTATACTTGGATAGGCTAGCAGTATGTTAAGTAGTATGTCCTAAACGGAAACCCGGCCATGAAGGAAGGAAGACTGCAGCATCCCTTGTAAGGGAAGGACAGTTTTGGATGAGCCATGCCAGTATCCAGTGACCAAGTTAACAGTATATAAGGCTCCTGCCTGGCACCTGTCTGAAGGAGCTTGGAACAGTTAGGGACAGAATGTTGTTCAGGGAGCAGAGTTCTTTGCCCCCACCCCATCCTCATTTTCTGTAAAGATTAAACTTGTTATCCTTGCAAGATAAGATTCTTGGCCTTAATTCCCTAGAGGGGTGAACTTTAATCTGGTGTGAGCGTGATTAGGGCTTCCTTATAATTAAGGGGTACCACTGTAAGTTTGGCTACCTTTCACTTGTCCTGGACAGAAATACTACATCCCTTAATCTCAAAGCTTTTATTGGCGTGACTAAACAATTCCCTTCCATGTTTAGACCCATAGACCAACAGCTCAGTTTTAGAAGAGTTTAAGCACAGCCAATTCGTGGACATCCAGTCTTTAATGACTGAGTATGCTTGATTCAGCCTTCCCTGATCTATTTCATGATTACTGCTGAGCTCCATGATCAACTGGAAATCATCGGTGTAGTTTGTGAATTGTAGGCCGAGCTGCTACATTTCAATACATAGAGATTTAATATGAATGTTGAACAATGTCGGGGACAATCGAGCGCCTTGTGGGACCCCATATAAGATCTGGGTTGAGTGTGATGCAGCATCTCCCCAGCAAACTCTAGATTTCCTGCCACAAAGAAAGCAGCCCATCCACTTGATCACATTCTCGGAGCAGCGACCTGTGACTGCTAACAAATTCAATAACCTATAGTGATCAAGCAGATCAATGGCTGCTGATTGATCTATCAAAATCAACAGCCCCATACTACTGTCTTCTAAAGCTGATAACATAACAACTGGGTGCAAAGAACCAAAAGAGCACCCTGTTCCATAGTTACTTCGAAACCCAGACTGTTTCTCACGTAGGACTCCAGCAGCCTCCAAGTGATGTTGTAACTGCGTTGTAGGCATTTTGTCAATTATTTTGAGCAAATATTGGGTATTAGTTATGGGCCTGAGGTTAGTTGGTTCCTTAGGGTGCAGTCCTGTTTTTTTTTACTAAGGGGGTTACCACCACTTCTTTTATTACTGTGTCCGCTTCCTTCTTCAACACCCTTAAAGAGACTATCCTATTAACTTAACTGAAGGATGCGTTGCGGGTTAGGAAACCACGGGAGATGGACATTGGAAGAAACATTGATGATGGGCTATGGAATAGGTTCTGTATCACAGATGTCAGTACCCCTTACCCCCTGGCCCCCCTCCCCTCCCCCTGGATGTGAGGAAAACATTTTGCATACTTAAAGTTTGTGTTGCGGGCGATTAGGTTTGTTTAAAATAGGGGAAATGTTATTCAAGTTATATTGTGATCTGTTGCAAATACAAATCTATGATATATGTAGAATATTCTGTTTGTTCATAAGTGGGACTGAGAAACCAGAGAAGAATTATTTACCAATGGTGCAGATCAACTCTCTCCCAATTCTCCCAAATTTGGAGCGTTTTGGGACCATAATTATGGTGAAAGGTGCTATAGAAATGACAAAAATTATTGAATGAACTAATCAATTTGTAATGTTTTGCAAAAAATTCTAATAAAATCTGATTGGAAAGAAAAGAGAAGCTAAAGAATTTGTATGGCTATTTTTTGTGTGTGGATTTTTGGTATTTTATTAAAAATATAGTATTTACGATGTATAAGCAAGCCTTTTTTTTGTCAACTTTTATTTAACTTTTACTGCGATACAGGTCGGCATCCTGATGGATATTACCATGGACGACCATTTCGTCGACCACAAAATATTCTACTATTTCTTCACCTCATCCCACCCGACAACAGGCTCCATCCACTTCTTCTGCTCTCCTCGATGAAAACAACTTTTGTTCACACTGCCTCCTTATATTTCCTCTACTGTCGCTGATCCTTCTCTGCTACCCCCGGAGGACATCTTAGAGTATGTTCTAGACACTGATTTTGGAGGTGTTTTCAGATGATGAAAATGAGGAAGCAATTTCGTTGTCACCAGGAAAGCCACTTCCAATCATGCAGAGCCACCACATGCACCTTGTGCGCCTGCTGCCTCTCAACCTATAACTGCCCCAGTCAACCGGAAGCATACTCAGTCACTGGACATCTTGTCTACACTTGCAGACACTAGTGCCGGAATTACAGTCCAGGATATCGATTGTCCCGACCACTCCACAGGATCTACCTGCTCCTCCGGCTCCACCGAGGCACCACAGTTGCGTCTCTCTGTTGGCCCATCTTTCAATGCGAAGTTCAAAGCCTCCTCCCCAAGGGTGCATTAGAACATGTTCCTCATGCCCAGTGGGGCCAGGGTGTTTACTCTAGGTATTTCCTTGTGAGGAAAAAATAGGGCAGTTGAAGACCAATTCTAAACCTTAGTCTACTAACACATTCATCTGATCCCAGACATTCAGGATGTTCACACTTCAACACATCTTGAGCCAATTTCAAGAAAGGGATTTCTTATCTTCACTGAAAGATGCACTCTTACATGTCCCTATCCATCGTCATCACAGGAAGTTCCTTACGTTTACAGTCGCAGGCCTGCACAACCAATTCAAAGCCTTACTCTTTGGCCTAAAGTCCTCTCCAAGGGTTTTCACAAAATGTCTTGCCCCAGTGGCAGCTCATCTTTGTGGATCGGGCATTCACGTGTACCAGTACGTCGACGACGGGTTGATCAGAGTTTCTTCCCTTCCACAAGCCATATGTCACACCAAACAACAGTATGTTGTTTATCCTTGCAAGGATTCTCCAACAATTAGAGCAAGTCCTGCTTCACTCCTTCCCAGCAGATGCTATTCCTGGGTGCTCAACTGGACACAGTTTCTTGCACTGCTAACCCATCGACCGACCAGGTCAAAGCCATCCTTGCAAAGACCAACTAGCTCTCATGCAAGTTGCGTTAGCCTGCACTTTGAAATCTCTTCTCTGGATGATGTCATCCGGCATCCCCCTGAATACAGCACTGCCTGCTTCAGGCGAGGCGTCTTCAGGAGTTGTTGGACACCTCCTGGAAGCAGATCTCTAGCAACTTGGACAACAAGTTGCCACCCACATGCCCCTTCTACGACATCCTACTCTGGTGGTCTGTGCCCACCAATCCAAGCCAGGGTGCACCATTCCAGCCTCCGACCCATCCAATCAGAGTCATGACCGATGCATCGTTCGAGGGTTGGAGGAGCTCAGACCGGCAGCTGCCATGCCAGAAGCCTGTGTCCCAAGCCTGTTACACATCAATGTCCTTGAACTGAGAGTTGTGTTCTGGGCACTGAAGTCTTTGACTCCATCTCCAGGGAAAGGTGGTTTGGGTGTTCATGGACAACACTACACCATGTTTTACATATGGAAGCAAGGCAGCACCCGATCACTCCTCCTCTCATCAGAAGCACAGTCCCTATGGATGTTGGCCTTGGCACACAGAATATTCCTGTCTCACTTTCGTCTGCCGGTCCTCAGCAATTCGGTTGCCGACTCCCTCAGTATGGAACCATGCTCCTGCCATCAGCGGGAACTCCTCCACGGGCAACTTGTGCACATCTTTTGGACGTGGGGTGTTCTGGAGATAAACCTCTTAGCTACCAGGGAAAACACTAAGTGCAGCACATTTGCTAGCAGGTTCCCCCAAGCTGGAAGCCTGGAAAGAAGTATTCACCTTTCTGCGGATTAACACGTTTTTCTATGCATTGCCTCCATTTTCGCTTATACCCAGGGTCCTGCACATTTTCAGACGAGGGCAGTGAAAAATGATTCTGATGGCTCCAGCCTGGCAGAAACAATTCTGAATCTCAGAACTCCTCAGCACCTCCGATCCATCTACCTCTATTCTTCTATATCCTCTCCAAGGACAAGAGTGTGGTCCTGCACCACGACCCAGCCCCCCTAAACTCGACGCCCTGGCTCCTGCTTCCCTAGAATTCAGACACTTCCCTATACCACGGGATTGCAGGCACCTTCTTGCTAAGGTTTGCGTGCCTTCCACAGTATTGTGCTTTCATCACAAATGAAAACGTTTCATGATTTGGTATGCTACCAATTTTGTTGATCCTTTTCGATTCCTGCCTCAAGAGATTTTGCCATACCTTCTGTCTTTGGCCTCCAGTCCAGCTTTACCCCCACATCCACCACACGTTCGCTGTGGTCTAATTGCCTTTGTGGGAGTTGAATTTGTTTTTTCCAAACTGATGGGGCCTCCCTTTGAGCCCTGGCACAAAGTGAGCATCACATTCCTTTCCTTCCACCATCACCTCTGCCAGGAGAGTGCAGGAGATCGTAGCTTTATACTGCAAGCCACCCTACCTTCTGTTTCACCAATCCAAGGTCATGTTTCGGATAAAGCCTATTTCATGCCCAAAGTGCCAGTGTCATTTCTTAATCAGTCTCTAATCATGCCTGTCTTCTTTGACTCTCCTCCTATTCCGGCGGAACACTTGCTGCATTACTTAGACATCATGCAGATTTTAAAGTATTATGTTCCTCCTACCAAACAGTTCCTCAAGTCATCTCAATTGTTCATGGCTTTTTGGCCAAGAGGCTGTCCAAGTCTGCCACCTCTATATGGCTGTCTACTTGCGTTTCTTACTGTCACTGCACTCCCCTTTTGGTAATGGCTTGGCAGACGAAGAACGTTGGTCTGTAGTGTTTCCCTGAGCAATGCCAGAGGTTAAGATGAATTCTAAATCTTCTAAATCTTCCAGCCATCACCTCTTTCGTTTTGCGTCGGACAAGTCAATGCCATGTTAAAGTGCTTTTATTGAAAACGCCTAACTGGCCTTATGTCTATGAGGGAAGTTCCGTGCCTTCTAAAACAACTAAGGGTGCTTGTCGAAGTCCAAACCAAAATAGTCTGGATTCCAAATCCTAGGTAGCTAACTGGCCCTAGCACTTTAGAAAATCTAAGTAAAAGGAAAAAAGGAGGCTTGCACAGCAGCCTTGGGATGGGCTTCTGTCTGGCCCAACTCGTGGATTACTTATTTTCAGTCTCAAAGCTCCTTGGTAATATATTGACACAGTTCACCCACGTACATGGTTTTTGGTTAGAATACAAATATCCACTGTGTTGTTTTCTCTTCCCCTTTGAAAAGAAAAATTCTGCTTGCTTTACTTTTTCTTAGAGTTTACCATTGATCAAATCCCTTCAGGATCCTTTTTAAACACACTTCTCTGTATCCCACCTTTGTGGCACTGGGTCTTCCCCAAGTCCTGTGGCTCTTTGGTAGGTATATTGGTTAACATTCCAACTAATAACCGAAGGGCGTCTCGGGTATTGCAGGTTCCTGTTCTGTAGGATGCTTTCCCAGCCTTGATATACAGGTTAGTATTTTTGTTGGCTTTCCCAACCTTGATATAAAGCACACATACCCTTTTCACTCCTTTTTACATAGGGCGTGTGCCTGTTTGATTCTCTTAGGTTTTCATACAGTTGGTGGCTTCACCAGCCTGGACATACAAGGTTGTAGCACTCACAGTAGTCATCACGTTTGGAGCGTCTGCTTCCCTCTTGGTTCTTATCAGCAAAGGCGCTTGCCGGTTGGAGCTCAGGGGCCCCATGGGCTCTATTCCTCTTCCTGGTCTCGTTGTCGGGTGCCAGCCGCCAGGCCCACCACTGTTCTCTAGTGGTCGTGTCACCAGGGAAGACTGTACTCTTCCAGTCCCTCTCCTGACCGGCACCGATTGCTCGGTCAAGTTGCCCTCCTCTTAGCCTCCAGCTAGCAGGTCTTGCTTCCTTTATGCTACTGCTTGCTCGGTGGCTTGGCATGGCTCTGTCCCTCCAGGACATCATCGGAACAGAGGCTCGCCTCAGCATAGCTAGGATTCTCCTACCTCTGTAGGAGTTCCTGCATTCACATTTCTTCCTGTGTTTAAGTATGTCATCAGAATCGAAAAGGGTATTGTGGCAGGTCAGAAGGAGGAGACGGACTAGAAGTTGCCATACCCAAGTGACTTTTATTCAAATATAATAGAAAATGCCTTGCTTTCTCTAAGCTATGGGTTTCCCTATCTAACAGAACTAAATAGGGTGCTTGTCGTCAGTGGTGAAGTCCAAAGCAAAAGTGTGTCCTCCGTCAAAAGCTAAGCTGCACTGACCCTACCACTAATACGAAACTAAAGTCCAGGAAAATGACTCCCGTCTCCTAGGGTTGCTTTTGCAGCAAGTCTCTATCAATATAGAATCTTCGGATAGCTCTTGGCTATCTCTCGTATCAGTATATTCAACTCAGTTGTGGGACTTTTGCACATCCCTGGGTTCCCTTTTCCTTGGCTTTTCAAGTCCCTCTGTACAGATGCTCACATACCTTGGTCCATTTCAGGTGAAGTTAAGTCTCTCTCTCTCTTTGACTTCCAACTTAAGACGTGGGGATTAAATAAAGTACTTTTCTCATTTCCAGTCTTAATCCCTTGTTTACTTATCTCTTCTTTGGAAAGGATATGATCTCCCCAATTACTATTTTCAGATTTCTTATTACAGGGTCTTTCACTGGAATTAGTTTTATGAACCCAGTAAAGATTCTCGCTCTTGTTGCTTTGTATTTCACTAGCACGAGTAGGATTACACAGTGAATCGTTATATTCATTTTAGTGCCTAGATAAATATTATCATGCCTTGGTTTATTTTGTCTCCCTCACTGAGACTAAGGAGATTACCCCAATTGTTATATTTGTTTATCGCGGGTACACGAATATCCGTCCTTATTGGGTAAAATATGCCTCTCACTGGGTCTCCCACTCTCCCCATTACCTTGTATCTACCGGGACTGCATCACCGGGTTGGCCTATTCCTTCTCTTTTGGGTCTGTGACTCTTCGGGCGTCTTGGGTTTTCCTTATTTTCTCTTTCTTAGTCTTGCTGTAGCGGGACCCTCTTTCAGCAGTATCAGCAGAGTTTGGGGTTTCCTCACTCTCTCCACGCTTGCACCATTCCGTTCTTGCTTCTAGCTTGCCACTGCTCCGTTCTCGAAGGTCCATCGTGGGACTTTAGTCGACTTGGCTGTTCCTCGCTCCTCTCTTTCTTGAGCTGGGAAGCCTGGTTGTCGACTCTGCTTGCCTCTACCCCTAGGGAGGATATCCCAAAGCAGACTCACCTCCCTAGCATCACAAGGAAAGGCTGCCTGCTGGGGAGAAGTGACTGAATCCCTAGATTCATCACAGTGCGTCTTCCTTCCATGATGGCAGCGTTCTGATGAAACCCAGCATTACCTGAAGCCAACGGGGTAGAAGGAGGATCACTGGTTGTCGTAGTCAAAACATGAGAACAAACTGTTTTTTCAAGTCCCATGTAGGCGAACAATCTAGTCCGGTTGGGGAGGTCCTCATCCGACTGGGAGTACTTGTCCCCCGAGAGGGGAGTCACTCCCAGTGAGGTCCCACTTGCCCGGATCCTTACAGAGGGTTTTGCCATGTGGGCTCCCCTCTGGGGAGAAGGAACGAATTGACCAGATTTGTCACACAACCCTACTGCCTAACCTGCATGTGGCTCTTGGCACTTTCACTTGGGTTATGCTAATCTGTAGATGGCGTACAGGGGTGGAGCTTAAGCAGATTCTGCCTTTTGGCTTTGGGCAAGATGACCCAAAATGATTCTAAGAGAACACATAAGTGACTAAAGTGATTCAAATCAAAGCTGTTTTAATATTACTGAGGATTCCCAGCCTGAATATTCAAACAGCAAGTGAATCTATGAAAGATACCAATGCTGAAGAACAAGAGTCACAGGTAAGTAACTTATTCCATAATATTGAGGAACAAGCACATTTGAGGGAATCGATCTGACTGAAGTCTGAGTTGCCATTTCGATTGATATCGCCTAAACCCGAGCCATCCTCTGAATCGAACGTTCTTGCAGATGCATAGGGACTGTTTTACCAAATAATTCCATAGACCCCTTCATCTACCGGGTCGGGAGTAGATCAGAGCTTGCATTCATACATTTGAGAAAAAGAATGAGAACCCTGTGTTTAAACCCCATTCTGACCCATGCCAACTATATGTATATATCGACGATATGAAAGTAAAGTTGGGGGGGGGCAGGGGGAAAGGAAAAGTGGGCGAAGGAAAGGATTGGTAATCTATTAAAGTTCAATAAACACCCTTGAACTGTAGTCACTTGTGTCCGTCTTACTGTTGATGCCATTTCTTTACAATACGTACAATGTATTTCATGCACCTGTAATTGCTATAGTAGCTATGACAACAGTAACAGCCGACGGATGAACAGATGATTAGAGACCAACTTAGATTTAGGTCATTATTTTGTTGTAATCATAAAAGAAAGGTTTAGGGTTGATTGTATGAACAGTGGGGGTGTTGGAAAGGGTATAGAAAACTAGATGCTTGAATTCCTTTAGGACCATGGTCCTCAGTCGATCCCTTTATTTCAAGACTCACTCCCAGTCGGGTTGAAACGATCGGTCCTTGATTTTATGGTGTACCAAGCACTTTTCTTGGCACTGTCATTCTTGGCTGGTGCTGGTTGTCTGGTTAATCCTCAGGGACTGCGCTACTGGGCACCCACACCTGGCACCCATAGGTTTTCTCAGGCGTTAGATGTATTATACAATGTTGAACCCCAGGACATTTCACCTTTCCTCTGCTGCATGATTTCACAACACTGCCTTCCTCACTTACGCTGTTGTACAGGTCACCCTCCCACACTTTTCTTTGGCTTGTCTCTTTGGCCCTTCCTCTAGTCCTCCCACACCAACGTAGAGGAAGCCATGTACCACACCTTTTGAGAAGCTCCCCCACTTTTTCGTTAATCCTTTGTCTCTGTGCCCTTCTCTCCTCCCCAGGGGGCTCTTTTTCTCCCACCAATATGTTGCCCTCCTATTCTCTTTCTTTCCCCCCCACTTGTTTCTTTATCTTTTTTCTCTGGTATTGTTTCCTCCTCCATTTTGATGCCACACCTCCTCTTCACACTATTGTTTGCTCTTCTTCTTTTGCCTCCTCACCTTTCCTTCCCCTACATTTATCTGCCTTCTCTGCGTTCGGTCTGTCCCCACTCATTCCTGGCTTCCATCTTGTAACTATACAGTGTCCATCTCTCTACTGCTCGGTACCCCTGATGCCTGATCTTCTGTCTGCGCCAACTGGTGCCGAGCTATAGAGTCCGCTTCCTGAGGGGGCAGGCGGGTTTCAGTGATGCTCCTGCAAGCCTGTTTGTCTATCTGTGATTATACTCACTGTCATTAACACATGGTTACACAAGCTTGGGCCTGTGAACAGGACACACATCTGAAAGCGTTCGTCTTTAGAGTCCCGGTTATATTTCTCGGGCCAGTGTACACTGTTTGGGACTGACATGCTTTTATATGCAGACTGTGGTGAGGTTCTGGGGAAGGAATGAGCTTCCTGACATATGGGGCTAGGGATGAGATGGTATTGCAGACATCTTTTGTTTTTGCAACGTACCCTCGATTTATTTCAATTAAACCCCCAGGTTATCTCTCTGACAATGTATCCCGGTTGCTTTTGGTTTAAATGAGGCTTTTCATTAGCCTTGCTAGACTCACTTTTTTGGGGGGCATTGAGAGGTTTTCTCTAATTTACTCTTTCCTTTGATTATACTTTTTAGCACAAGCCACCTTTGGTGCAGTGTTACAGGGACACATTTTCTTTCTTTTTTTGTAGCATCATTTTTGGCACATTATTGATGTGCACAGGACAGGCTAGTGGCAGTGAACAGTGGTTGTAAGGGACACCTTACTCCCACAGATTACTCATCTTTGACATACTATCTCCAGCACCAGTTGATTTTGGAAATCTCTTGCCACTAGGGGTGCAGCTTTGCTTGGCACATTGATAGGTCATCGTGCCCATTATATATTAAGCTGCCATGCCCTTTGACCTCAGTTCCTTTTTTCCACACACTCTGTATGCTTCGCGAAGGCCACTTTGATTTTGCTTGTCTCTGTCTCATCCCTGTCCCTGGGAAGCCTCAGCATTTAATCCCTGCTTGGATTGCAGGAGGCAAATGTCTGTCTGGGAACCTCACATGATTTGCCTGTATTGTATGGGGGAGAGCCATGGTCCACAGGACTACATATCATGCCAATCTATGTATCGAAGGCCCTTTGGAAGCATGCCCAGAGGTTGTTCACCTACTGCTTCAAGCATGGTGCGAGGATCCTTTCCAAGTCTTCAAGCATAGAACACTTTTCCCTCATCTGAAAAGAAGAGCAGTAGCGTCGGGACAGGAGGTCCCATTCCTCGAGTGAATCTTGTGAACATTACTCTTCTTAGTCTTGTAAGAAGCGTATTAACCACTCCAGCGATTCTTCCGAGGATTGGACTGCGACAGCTCAGGTGCTGTTCCTCACTCAATCTACCCTGGCGAGATTGGGAGTTGTACCGGAAGAAAAGGCTTTTGTCAAGTCTTTGATGCTGGCATTTTCAGCCTTTGCTCTAGTTGCGATCACAGGACCTTGCAGACTTGGACCATGCTCCACGAACATGGCTCAATCCCATTGCTGTGCGGCTCTGCCTTCGGGTGACAACCGCTCCGCCTTGGTCTTCTCACTATGGCCTTGCAAAGCTGGCACCTCACAGGAGATGGGCAAATTCCTCTTTAAGATGTCTGACATCTTCAATGAAGAAGGGGATCCCATCCATTTTGGCCTGGACCCCCTTTACTCTGCTGGGGCTGAAGACTACAAAGAGGAGTTCAGTGTCGAGTGTGATGACTTAATGAATTTGGCCAGGCACCTGCCAATGCCCTGGAGACTTGACCAGAGCTCGATCTCCTTCTGGTGCTGACAGGCCTCACTCTTCTTTTCAGAGGCTGATGTCCAAAGTAGCGGAAACACTTGGTTTGTCTGCACCCTCCAAGGTACATTATGAATTGATCAATAAAATGATCCTGGGCAAGGCTCCTCCATGGGGGACCCTGTTTTTTTTTTCTAATCTGGCGTAGCCGGCCCCTGTGTGGGTGACCTGGTTAAAACCGACTTCGGTCCATGCAGTGGGCCAGGAACCTGCAAAGAAGCTTCGGCCTGATCCTTTGGAACTGAGGTTTGCTACCAAGGCATTGCCAGAAAGTTTAGTGGTACGGCCTGTGACGGCAGGTCTTAAGACTACCTCTTACCCGTTGCTGCCTCCGGACAGGGAGAGCAAGAGACAAGATACAAGATATGATATGATATGATTTTTTATTTATATCGCGCTCATACACAAGTGTTTCATAGCGCGACAAGGCAAAGGGAGGGGAACAGGGGAGAACATAAACAGCAATCTTGCTAGGCCCAGTGACATTGAGAAAGGGAAAAGGGGAAAGTGCATGGAAGGGTGGGAGAAGTGGAGAATGCGGAACAGAGGAGAGACAGAATAAATAATAAGTAAAATAAATAAATAAATTAAGCGATAAACAGTGGTAGTGCAGCCAGCAAGTGGCAAGTGCTAGGTTAAGCAGATAGTGTATATCTGATAAGTGCAGGCGAAAAGTGGGTGGGGGAGCTGTATGGTTACAGATACAGACCCTGATGCAAGTGGTGGCCAGGAGGCAGTGCAGGAGGGTGGCAGGTACCTGGGCCCGAGAGACAGAGGGTGGCCGGGTGCATGGTGCCGAGAGAGAAAACAGAATTACCAGGGGAGAAGGGGGGAAAAGACAAAAGCGAAGAAAAAGGTCTTAAGGTGCTTCAGGAACCCGAGATGGTTCTCCTCAAGTTTCAAGGTGGCAGGGAGGCTGTTCCAAAGGGAGGCCCCAGCTGAAGAGAGAGATCTACTCCCAGCTTGTTTCTTTGAAAAACGACTGACTCTGAGGGAGTAAGAAGTAGAGGAGCGAAGAGCTCGAGAGGGGAGGTCTTTAGGGAAGGATAGTTGACGGTATTTTGGACCAAGGCCCCTGAAAGCCTTGTGGACAATGCAGAGGGTTTTAAATTTAATTCCTGCATCCACTGGGAGCCAATGAAGGGATTTCAGAGCTGGAGAGATACGATCCCAGGGCTTGAGGCCAAGGACAAGTCTCGCAGTCCTGTTCTGGATTAGTTGTAAAGGGCGGAGATTGGAGGCAGGTAGATTTAGAAAGAGGCTGTTACAATAGTCCAACCTAGACAGAAAGAGCTTGGGAGACAGTGAGCTTCTGAGGGAAGGAGAGGAAAGGCAGAGTATCTCTGAGGAGGTGCAGTAAGAGGTTTGACTGTTTAGAGACATCAGAGATGTGTGCGGAGAAGGAAAGTGAGGAGTCAAAGATGACCCCAAGGTTCTTAGCCTCGCAGGTAGGGGTAGGAGGAGGGCCAAGGGAGGCCGGCCAGAGAGTGAGGGGAAGGATGGTGACGATGTACCAATGAGCAGGATCTCAGTCTTGTTGGCATTTAGACAAAGATTGCTGGTGGCACACCAATTTTGAATGGCGATTAAAATGAATTGGGTGTCATCAGCATAGCACTGGAAATTTTAACAGAAAATAGAAATGCAGTAGGCGAGAGTTGCCACAGGTATTGGTTGAAAAGCCATGGCGAGAGGTTAGACCCCTGTAGAACACTGCAGGTAGAGAGGTAGACAGAAGATAGGGAGGACCCAAGTTGTACCTGGGAGGGTTGATCCAGAGCCTGATCGGTGATACCGAGGTTGTCACGGAGACGGTTGAGCAGGGTGGTATGGTTGACTGTGTCAAAAGCAGAGGAGAGATCAAGTAGGATGAGGACAAAGGGAATGTTAGAGTCAAGATTAGAGAGCAGATCTTCATGAGTGTTCAGGGGAGCAATTTCCCGTGCTTCTTAGCAGCTCTGAAGCCAGATTGTTGGTCATGGAGAGAGCCAACAGAATCGGAATGAAGGTTAAGCTGAGAGATGGCCAGCTTTTCAAGGAGTTTACCCAAAAAGGGAGCAACGGAAATTGGGCGATAATTAGCCGGACAAGAAGGATCTGCTGTGGGTTTCTTGAGGGGAGGACGTACAAGGGAGTGCTTCAGAGGGGAGGAGAAAGATCCATAGTCAAAGGAGTGGTTGCAGAAATCGGCAAGGGCCAGAGCGAGGGTCGATGTGGTCCTTAATGGTTTTAGAGGAACAGGGATGGACCTGTTTTGATGAGGCTTTCTTAGATCAGACTTGTCTAGCGGCCTCATCAGGGGAGAAAAGCAGAAAGGAGGAGAATGAGGGTGGGGGTAGCTGAAGGAGGGTCAGCAAGCAGTGACGGGGAGCAGAGGAGAGGGAGGACAGGATGTCCTGGTTTTAAAAAAAATATATTATTATTGTAACTTTTAGTTTATTACAAACTTTTATTACGTTACTTTCATTTCAATTCATTTCCAAGTCCATAAACATTTGCCAACCCCCCTTATAAACAATAAATCAAGAGTAATAGAGACAGGGCTTCAATAAAAGATTTCCTTACTCAACTGTCAAAACCTTGTCCAAGTAATCAATCACTGCGCACATTCACTTAAAGTTATTGCCTGCTAGTAACATAAACCACCAGTCCTCCATGTTTTCGTTTAGGGGCAAATTTACTTAGAAAAATGTTTCTTTGACTAATCAAACCTAAGCATTCTATGATCAGGTGTTTGGATGATTCAACTGAGGTATCGCAGAACCTGCATAAGTTGTTCTGAATGTCTTTATCATGCTTCAGGAACAACATCTCTTTTGTTTTGTATATATTTAACCGCAGCCTCAAAAACTGATCTCTATGGTAGCGTGAGGGAAATGTTATTAGATATTTCGGTGTCTGATTAACACCCCGTACAGCAGGACCATTGTAAGTGATGAAACTAGCTTATCACGCTTTTCTATGGTTTGAATCCAATCCCACCACCTTAACTTTTTCTTTGCAGCCTGTGGATTAGTCAGAACTATTTCCATTGTAACACCAGCTTGATTTAAGAATGCATCAATTTTATCTGTCCAATCTTTCAGCAGCCCAGTATGAGGTGTTTCTGATGACCAGGCTAAAATGCGATAGGGAAGAGATGTTGGAATTATCTGCATTTTCCTTAAGGCTGCCACAGATTTCCACAGGACAATTCCATGCAAGGATTCCAGGCGTAATTCTTAGCAAATTGCTGTAATTAAGACATTAGAGGCGAGTCTGAGAATTTTCCGCCAAAAAAGGCCCTCTAAGTAATCCCAACATTCTCGACTTATATTAAAGCCGGCTTCACTCCCAAAGGTAATAGATGCTACAAATATTTGCGTATAAAACATCAACACAGGTTTTAAGGTGTATTTTCCATATGCTGCGTTTAGTTTTGCACCTTGGAGTGACAAATTTCGCATTCTGGTTTTCAAATCTTGTGACCAATCCCATTCGCGTATAGATTTTTAAAATAATATTCCTAAATAGCGAATGCAGTTAGTGATCTCAAGAGGCTTGTTGGCTACAAACCATTTAAAGTTCTATCCTCTTTAGCCCAACTTTGTTCCAAAGGCTACAATTTTAGATTTTTTTACATTTATTAAGAGGTCATTTAAATGTAAATACTCTTGGAGATTGAATAAGAGCCTTTGTTGCCCAATTTGTGTGGTGTCCATCAACACCAAGCCGTCAGCATAGATAGCCCAACTATAACTTGGTGACCATTTATTCACGGTGGATACGAATTGGTGTCTTTCAGGGCTGCTGATAGATCTGAAATGAACAATTTGAAGATTAGGGCCGCTAAAGGGCACCCTTTGCTTTATGCCTTTTTTTGTTGGAATTTCGTTGGTGAGATCACCTTGTGCATTGAGTCGAACTCTGATCGTTATATTAGAATGCAGGGCCATCAGTGGATGCAAAAGGTCTGATGGACATGACCACATTTGCAGTTTATTCCACAGCATTTCTCTGTTAATACTGTCAAAAGCTTGTCGGAGGTCCACAAAGACGAGGAACAACTCCCCCCACCCCTCTCTTTAAGGTCTCTAGTTTCAATAGATTATTGAGCAAGATTAGATTTAGCTCGGTGCCCACTCCTTTTGTGAAACCCGTTTGACGGCAATCTATGATTCCAGCACCAATAGCCCATACTGCGATTTATTTGTTGTTGAAGAAACGAAGCAAAGATCTTTCCAATGATATCAAGTAAGGCAATCGGGCGATAGTTGGAAGGATCGTCCCGATTGCCTTTTTTAAATATTGTCACTACCACTGTTGATAACCATGAATTCGAAATTTCTTTTGTCGAATTCTTTCGAAATAGTGCTTCAATAAATGGCGCCCAGTGACCTTTATTCAATTTTAACATTATGTTTGTGAGGCCATCAGGGAGTTTTTTAATTTAGCAATTGCCATTAGGATATCATCCGTTGTCTGACAGACGTTCCAAGGAGCTCCAATCTCTGTCTCTTGAGTGACAATCGATGTGGCTGGGCATTTGAATACGTTGGTAAAATTAGTCACCCAAACGTTGGAGTTTACGCCATTGGTCATCATAGCATTTTGGTTTAGTGACCCTTCGTTTATTATTGCCCAAGTGTCTCTGCTATGATGATTAGATATTAGTCTGAGAATCTCCTTGGCTCTTCTTGGCCATGAATAAAGACAAATGCTTTCGTCCAATTTCGGTATTTTTGCTGCCTTTTCTTGATCGCCTCTAGTAAATTGACAGTAGCAACCTTTTTAAGGAGTTTTATGTCTTTATGCAAGATGTTTTTTTTTCTAAGCGAACTTTCCCGCTAAATGGATATTTATTGCTTTGATGGTTGATTTTAAATCCACTTTTTCTGTTTTTAAATTGTGAAAGAAGCAGAGCGTAGTTCACTTGGCTGGTGGTAGAATTAAGATTGGAGGAGATGTGAGACATTAAGACTGCTATTGCTTGCTTGTTTATATGTAATCTGTTTGCACCTTGATTAATTGCAAGATTCTTGGCGTAACAGGCAGCTGGATGGCTGATGTTCATGTGCCATGTTAACTTAACAGCATCATGATCACTACTAGGAAGTTTTATTATTGTCAGCTGGTCAATTCTACATATAAGGTTTCTTGATGACCAAATGTAGTCCAGAGTTTTGTGACTTTGTCTATGCCAAGTATAAGAGGCTGGAATTTCTCCTCTAGTGTGACCATTTAGCATTGTACAGTTTCTTATGTCTAATTTAGATTTCCACCATTGCCCTTGCTCTAACCGATGGATAGACTGATTTGCATTGAAAGTTCTCAACTGCCTATTATTATCAAAACAAGAATAGTTCAGGTCACCACAGATGATAATAACCGGGTCACTAAATTCAATCATGCAGTTGTCTATTAAAGTGGTGACAGATGTAATATACTTTGCCGACAATATCATTGCCGGATTCCAATAGGTGTTTACAATGAGCATCTGTCTGATTGTGTTGGGATCCGTTGAGTTGCTTTGTAACGTTGTTCCTTGAACAATTAAATTTGGGTTAACAGATTTTACCAATTTCCAGTTTTTATTGTTCTTTATCATCGTCGCCAACCCTGAAAAAGGACGTCCTGTACGTTTTTTTGCAGCTGCGTTCAGCAATACTGTATAGCCGTCTCGAATTGGAGTTTCTCGCAGCCAGGTTTCTTGAAGACAGATCAAAATTCTATCATTTGGCAAGAATCGTGAAATAAGTGCATGAACCATAGGGTACTCCAAGTGATCAAGGAGCATATTTCACCTTGCTTCTCAGTATTTGCTAATGTCGATTTACTTGCTAGTTTGTAGGGACATTCGATCTTTTGAGAAATTCAGGCCGAAGTCGGGATACATTGTTACCAGACTGCCTAGATTGTATGTGTTCCCGTAAGACACTTCTCCTTTGTTCATTGGACGACAGAACCTCTGAGTTTCGAGAGCTGTCTGGATGATTTACATTGGACTCTATAATAGAGGATAGCTCAAATCCAAAGAAAAGGAGTTCATCTTTAGCTTCCCTTAACGTTTTTTCAATGAGCTGGCATTTTACATGCAGAAAAACGCAGTCTGAACATTTCTCAGAGGCATATTCCACAATTGCGATACCTTCTGATGTAATAGTTTGCAACAAGGGGATGCAATGTAAAAGTTTAATTGTGTTGCATCTGTTCAGATTGACCTCGTTCTTTTCTTTGAGAATATTCTCCAATTGTAATTTTCGATAAGGAAAAGCATGTGATGTCTTATGGGAGCGATCTGTGTTCGAGGATCGTGCCCCTTGTTTTTGCATCTGTGCTAAGGTAAGCTTTGGATTCAGGTTACAAATGTGACTTTTAACTTGGTTTGCTTTAGACTACTCACCTTTTTTCGGGTGAGGGCTGGACAATGAAAATCTTTTTTTGTCGAATTCTCAGAGTATCAGTTTCCTCTTTTGAGGTCCTGGCGTTGTTTCCTGCAGGTGTTTTCCTTCTCCTTAAACGTGAAGATGAGAGGATACTGTTGCTGATTAATTAGTTTAGGGCTCTGTTATTGCCAGAAGTAGCTTTGTCGTCATCAATAGAGTATGTGGATAAATCGCACAAGTCGATTGAAGTTGGAGAAGATGGTTTAGACGAGTCTTCAAATTCTACCCTTGGCCTTTTATTAGGGTTCAACGTGTCTGTAAGAGGATTCTGAGAAGAACTGACGACTCTATAAGGACTTTTCACTTTGTCCTGGTGCGTTGACCTTATTGGACGTTCAAACAGTCCAATTTGAGGAGGAGTCGACAGATTCCTGATGAATATCTTTGAACTATTTGATCTAGACTTTGGGCCGGAGCTCACCTTTTCTTTTCTCGATTTTGATGAGCTGTTAATTTGACAAGGAATCGTGGTTTTTTCCTTAGTCGAGAAAAGTTGCTTCGGGATTCCAGAGAAAAATCCAAAGGTCGGTTTGTTGCCAATATTGGTAGATGAAAGATTTTGTGATTTGCCTGTTTCACAATCATAAAGGGGAATGGCCACTGCTGAGGCGAAGGCAGCACTTAAGCCTGTGGATATATCTGAGTCCTCCACCGGACCCAACACGATTGTTGATGGTGGTATAATATTTGATTCAACCACTGTCACGTCTTCCTGGCTATTTGAGTGTACATTCACAGGGCCATTATCTTTGAATGCTGGTATGACCTTCAGGGAAGATGGGCAATTCAATCCTGTCAGTGATAGAAAGGTGCCCTTTTTTGACAAGGTTGCTGGCAGAGAGGCAATCTTCTCAAGAGGAGCCATTGATGGAAATGTGGTGCATTTAAGATTACATGCACATTGGTGTTTTTGTGCATCCAAAATGGAATTCTTAAAGTTGTGCCTCATACATTTAGTACAGTCTAGAACTGCTTCTATAAGATCAGATTTTTCAGCCAACTCGTTCCTCGCTAAGTCACTTAAGCGATTTTGCCATTTTAGTGAAGATTCTGCCTCACCATCAAGTCGTTGTTGAATTTGAGTTGTAAAGTTTTCCAAAACAGAGTTTGGAATTTAAAGTAGCCAACATGGACTCTTAATCTTTCAACGTGTCATTAAGTGACTCATATAATTTCACAAACGGAATCAGCGCGATTGATGTAGCGGCTAACACATTGTTATGTATTTGTATGCCTGCAGCTATAGATTGCTTTTATTTGCAGCTTTGCTATCAACATCCACTTGTCGCGGAGATGATGATTGGCATTTTAATTTGCGTCTCAGACGTAAGACAAGCTTTTTGCGCGGTATCCAAAAATAAGGATGTAGGTTCTTTGTTATTTGAAACTAATTTTTTTCCGGACCAAACTGCCTTGCGACACAGTAGTCTCTTAGTCAAGGGCCTTACTTGTGGCATACTCGTGAGGTCTTTATAAGCAGTATCAACCACTGAACTTCACCTATGTTTTGTTGCAGAGGCCAACAAAGTCACTTCTTTATGTCTCGCTGGAGTGTTTTCATTCGTGCCTAAACTTTTGTTAAGCAAGGGAAAAGAAAGGGTAAACAGAATGAGAGAACTAACCCATGGTGAGGGAAGTAAGAGAGTTTTGGTAGTCCAGATTCATGGTTGAGTGTGCTGGCAGCCCCAGGTAGGGTCAGGTTGTGGTAGCATCCCAGTAGCGAACAGGGAGCAGACAGGGGCGTTAGAAGTGGGCCTTTGCCCAGTGGCCGGGCTCCCGCCTCCCGGTCCCGCCGATTGGCTTATAAGTAAAGGGAAGCTCATAGTGGATGGACCGTGCAAGGTTGTGTCGGCAGGATCATTTGCAGGCGGACATCTTAGAAGGGGGTGAGGGTTACCTCAATGTGCAAGCCGTCACTTTTAAGTTCTTCACCAATACGGTCCATGTACAGCACATGTGCCTGGGGACGCAAAAGACAACCTCTCCCTAAGGGTCATTAATCTTGCATATTGGCCAAGTACACAGTGTCATCTCCGGTGCAGCAGAGAACTTGCCTGCAGAGTAAACACAGTGCTTTTAACACCTTGGTGAGGGATAGCAAGGCAGGAGCATGCTAGGCTTTGCACATGGACCTTGACTCAGCCGATTTTGCCATGAGAATCGGAGTCCATCCTGAGAAGGCACTCATGAAAGAGAACCTCAGGATTCGCCCCTGATGTCCAGGCGAAGCATCTGGACATGCCCTATGATGAGAGTAGCCTGTTTGAGGCCCAGGTGAACTAGTCCCTGCAGACACAAGTATCAGGCTTCCAAGGTTACAGCCAACTCTTTATAGACCTGGTGGGCCAGTAGCCATCTGCCTCTGCCCCAAGGTTACTGGGATTTCGCCTTGTTTGCCCACTAGAATACTGGTCTAACACCCTCTGGCAAACAACTGCGCCATTTGCTGCCATGGCAGAGGTTGAGAAACCCAGAAAGGGGGCTTTTCCCCTTCAGCTGTTCCAATGGGGCCCCTAGGGTAAAATCCCCCTGAAGTGTATTTTGTCAATTTCACCCATTAACACTGTTTGCTGAGGCGTGGCGTTTCATCGCTTCCAAAGATTGGACTTTGCAGGTTGTGATTCAGGGTTACTGCCTCCAATATGCTCAATGTCCACCTGACCACCCTCTTTCCAGCCCATCACTGTCTCCGGTTTCTCTCCTGCTAGAGGTAGTCCGTCAGCTTCTGTCAAAGGGTACCATAAAATTGGTGGGAAGGCAGAGGCTGGTACTCCCTTTGCTTTTGAATTCAGAAGATAGATGGGGACCTACTCCCTAGCTTGGATCTAAAGCTTTTGAATTTGCACCTGCGCAAGGACAAGCTCAAGGTGGTAACCTTGGCCCAGATATTTGAGGCTAGTAGCTCTAGATCTATACGAAGCCTACATTTATGTGTGGATCCATGCAAGCACAGGAGGTACCAGTTTAAGGTTTTAAGCTTTCCTCAGTGCTGGCATTGGCGTGGTAGCAGCTTGCCTCAGGAGGGAAAGGATACAAGTTTTCGCACACTTGGGCAACTTTCTCGGCTGAGTCGGCACCCTGGACCTGGCATCTGTGCATGTGTTCCGCATATGCATCCTGTTGCACAGTTTGGGCTTCATCCTGAATTTCAAAAGGAACCTTGTTTCCACCATCCCAGCCCTTCCTGTTCATCAGATCGTTCATGGACACTCACCTGGGTAAGTCTTTCCCTCCTGAGGATCGAGTGGCTAACATCTTCCAGATGCTTCATGTCTTTCAGTGCCAGTAGCTGGTACTAGCCTAAGCTTTCCTGTGTCTGCTGGGCCTCATGGCATCCTGCATTGTGGTGGTGCCAGAAGTCTGATTACTCATGAGGTCGTTCCAGTGGCTTGCTTCAGTGTCATTGGTCTCTGTTCGAGGGTGAGATGTCCGACCTTTTGCAAGTCTCGGCCAATGTGGCTAGAGATCTCAAATGGTGGTCCCTGCAAAACAACTTACTGAGAGGGGCGCTACTTTGACAACCTTTGTCCCATCTGGCTGTGCTCACTGACACAACCCTGAAGGGCTGAGGCTCTCGCCTGTTGGACCTTATGGTTAGAAGACTCTTATCTCTGACAGATGCACCTCAATTTGCTGGAGCTGTGGTTGATTAGAATGGCCCTGATTGCCTTCCTTCCTTCCTTGCGAGGCAAGACTGTGCTGATGTTCACAGACAACAGAGTGGTCATGCACTTCCTCAGGAAACTGGGTGCTGTGGTGGTCATTACCTATCTGCAAAGAAGCAGTGAGACACTGGTTCTGGGCCGTAGAATGTCATAGCTGAGGTTTTGAGACGACAGACTTCATCCTCCCTCCAGAGGGAGTTGCGCCAGGAAGTTCTAGCAGAGATCTTCCCTTTTTGGGAGACTCCTCAAGTGTGGACCTCTTCACTGCCAGTTGAACAGAAGAGCAAATTGTTCTGCTCCAGAGAGTGTCCTCAGCAGGGAGCTCTGGGGGGTTGCATTGACGGTAGAGTGGAACTTCTATCTCCTCTATACGTTCCTGCTGACCCCTGTCATTCCGCTGGACATGTCCATCTGCCCTCCGTGGAATATATCGTGTGGGGTGGACCTGGCGTCCCACTAGTGAGGGCAGGTCCTCCATATGAGCATCAGTATCATGAACTTTTGTGATTGGCTGCTGAGTCTGAGGCATAAGGAGTGGGATTTGTAGGATGACGTCCTGGATGGACTCCTTTCTGCTCAGAGGTTGACCATCAAGTCCATTTTTGCCTGCAGGTGGTGTTCATTTTCGGCTTTGTGTCAGGAGAGGGGTTTCAACCCCTTCATCTGTCCTGCTACCTCTGTTCGGTTTCTTTCTCTTCTCCTTGGCTCAGAATGGATACCATTTCAATCTTTGAAAGGACACTTGAGCAAGGCTCTTTGTTCACAATCCTCACTGGTATGCAGATTGTGCAGGGTTTGTGCAACTGGTTTACTCCACAACAGTTTGTTGTGCCTACTTGGGATTTAGAATTTTGTATTGACATTCCTTATGGGAGCTCAGTTTGAGCGTAGGCATTCATGTTCATTAAGATTGCTCTGCCTTCGGGTGATTTTCTTGGTGGCCATCACTTCTGCAAGATGGGTAAGTGAACTCCAGGAGTTGTCTGTTAAACCGCACTACTTGGTGTATTCCAAGAAGAAGGTGACTCTGAGGGTGAGGCTGTCCTTGCCTTTGTTGGGTGTTTTTGGAATTTCATCTCTGAGAAGATCCATCTTCCTTTGATTTTCTCTCTGCCTTATTCTTCTAAGACAATTGTGATGTTTGAAATGATTTATGGAGGGACAGGGCCTCCTAGTCCTTGTCCTACCACTTCTCTGTGTGTTATTTCCTTACGTGTTCTGCCACTGAGGTTCAGTCTGCACCTTTGGCAGCGCAGCTCTTCATTTTATCATTTGGTGAACAACATCCATGGATACCCTTATGGCACCCATGGGTGTGGGTACACCCTTGTATCACTTACGTGTGTTGCCCATAGAGCAGGGTGTGCGCTGGTGGCTGCTACATTCTGACTCAGCAGTGGCTCTGAGTATCCTCCATTTTGGGATATCCAGGCCCTGCCATAGGAATCAATGGCCCTCAATACGAGGTCGGCGGTAACCCGCCACAGGTTGCCGCTGACCCTGAAATACTGAATCCGCTGCCTGACTTCCCGGTGCCACCGGGACATTACAAGTCCCGGCGGCGCAGGAAGTCAGGCGGCGGGTTTGGTAACTCCCCATTCCTGTGGAGTCCAATAGGACTCCATGGGAGTGGGGAGACGGAAGCACTGGCACCGTTGCGGTGCCGGTGCTTCTGTGAAAATTCTACCTGCAGGCGCCGTTTCGTCCGGCAGGTCTGACCCTGCTGGGGGCAACGGCCCCTGCAGGGCAGACTCGTAGTGTGGCGGTCTGGAAACAAGGGTGCCATTAAGCTTACCGGCACCCTCGTTTCCGGACCGCCACATTGGAATGAGGCCCAATGGATTCCTACAGAAAGGTAAGATGGCTCCTGTGGCCTCTTGGTTTCTATTGCCTTTTACCTTGTTTCCCAAATTCCTGTGAAGCCTTGTCTCTGTTCCCTTCCTCCTGAGTGGCTGTTGGGTGGAAATACCATGTATGGCTCTGGGACTACCTCCTGTCAGACTGACAGGAGCCTTCCCTGGGGGCTGTGTGTTATGGGTACACCCCAGGGGTGGGACCTGGGTGAATGGAGTTGGCAGTCAACTCGCATTCTCTGTTTTGGGTGTCTGGTTTGTGTTTGTGTGACACAATGAATGAGACAGTCCTGATTGAAACTGACATGAATGCAGCGTAGTGTGCTGAAAGGCTGGGTACTTGCCCCAATCCACATTCTTTGTATGGGTGTCTGGGTGAAGTGAATGAACTGAATGCCTGTGAGCATGATTGGCTGCCTGCCTGCATGAATGAATGCCCTTCTGCGTGATTGGTTCACTGAGCCTGGATCAGCCAGATTGAATGGGGAACAGATGTGTATATCTGGGACCTCTGACTTACCAATTTGTTCAGAAGCTGAAGTCCAAGCTGAAGCAAGAAGAAGCAGTTCCTTGAAGCCCAGCTGGAGGGGACGTCTGCTGCTACAATGTCTTCAATATAATCCGAAAGCTGTTATGTCTCCCAAGGACTGATCCAGAGAGGACCTGCGAAGGAGATCTCTCCCCGAGCTATCACGGACCATCGTGCAAACTGCTGCTCTTAATCTGAAGTGCCCTGAAAGCCAGTCCTGTGTGCTTGCCGTCCGGAGAAGGGGTCTTTGTGAATCCTGAAGAGGAGTGCCCGGACATCTCGAGTCGAAGTCCATTGGTGTCGCCCAGGATCCAGAGGTGCGTTTCGTGATCGCCGGAAGCCGTTGCTGTCTACCGCCCAGAAGAGGGGGTACCCTGGCATAGTGCTGCTGAACACTCAGAGCTGCAAAAGTACCAAACTACCTAGGAACATTTCAAAGGACATCCTTGCTGTCACCACTCACCACTGACCACTTTTTCCCGCTGGAGAGAGTCCAGAGTGTCTACGTGCCATGGAAGGTCCGCAGGTGGCTTTCCCGCCACCAGAAGCTAAGACGTCCCAAAGGTCCAGACTTGGTGAGGGTCTGAGGTCCACTCCAGTGGTCGAGTCCAGGTCACCAGAAGTCACCCAGAGGCCCGTGCTATGGCTGCACCACAGAAGGACCGAAAGTCAGAAAACCGTGATATTCCGAAATCAGACACCTGGTGGCGACGGTTGCATATGTCACTTGGAGTCATTGAAGGGTGCCAGGGTTTTTACTCTCATCTGCCAAGCCTTTACGGAGCCCACAACAATCATGTCGGGAATCATCGAGTGAAACCGAGAAACTATGCCACTTCGTCTGCTAAGGCACCAAAGGTACCTGTGACGAGGAAGAGCATCTTCAAGCCTCAGGAATTGTCCAGGGGGTCCCAGATTCATCTTGTATCTTGTTCTCTTGTGACCTCTCAAGTATTTTGGGGTGGTCGAACCTTTTAAAGAAAGTAGGCGGTTATTAAACATTATTGGACTGGGCTGTAAAAGACAAGGTAAGTTACTCCCTAACTTTTTCCATTACAGGTTGCCCAGCTGGGGGGGATCTTCCCACAGAATTGTGTATCTAGTCTAAAGAAAGCATTCTACCACTGATCAGAACTAACCAGCTTTTCTTCCCAAACCTATGCTGTTACACCTCACTTAAGAATTCACATGCCTATTTATAACTGTCTGCAGTTAATGCATCTATTACTGAATTTAAGTTTTGTGTGGTACCACATAGAGTGTATATAATTACAATTCTTTGAATAAGTATTGCCAAATTATTTGAATGTATATATACTACTGAACCTTAATTTATATAAAGAAGCTGTGTTATCACATTCCTTTGTGGGGCTTGGGGACTCACTGTACTTAAGAACCAGCCTGCACCATGTGAGGAACTCATGGTGACAAGTAAGACGGACACAAGTGATCACAGTTTAAGGGTGTTTATTGAATTAATGCTCTATGCAGGTTGGAAAAATGCCTAATCTAAACCCGTATCTAAAATAGGAGCAGGCTTCGACCATCAAATTAAAAATAAGGCAGTCCTAGTGGCGTTGTGTCAGAATAAAAAGGGCCTATACTAAGAAACCTATTGCCAAACCTCACAACTAATACAAAAAGGGGTGTGGGATAATTCTCAAGAAAAGAAAGAAGTGTTCTCAAATAATATGTCTGGATGCGGTAGCTTGGATCTCCCTTCCCCACGTTTTGGACATGGGATGAGATGGGAGCTTGGAGCACAGTACAGTCTCTGGCTTCTCCAGCACGAGACGACAGTTCTAATGGCAGCTCTCAGGACACACTCTCGAGCTTTCAGGTATCAGGGCCGTTGATGGCCAAGTATCGTTTCACTTGAAAGTCTCTTGCCTTTGAGGAGCTGACGTGTTCAAATAACAAACCAAAAGTTCCTTTAACAAATGAAAAGTTTGTTTCCAAGGTTTATTGGATGATGATTTCTCCCCAGGGTGCTCCTCTTCTGGATGCTGACCCTTCTCAATTGTTTATCACCGTTTCACGTAGGGTGATGGCTTCACCCTTTGGGCCCCCCTCTTCTGAGCGCTGACCATTTTCATATCGTATTCCACAAATCTTAATGTCTTTTTAAACAGTTCAAAACACGTTATTTCTTGGGACTTTAGACTTTGCCCCTCTTGGGATTCGCTTTCCTTATTTCTTCTCACTGCGGGATTCACTTCCCTTGCTTTCTCATAGTTTGTCGATCAGAGTCTTCCGATTGTACAGGGATTTTACTAGACGTACTGTATGACCACTTTGACCTCCTTTAGCGACTCTCATACGGCCTTCTGGCACCCGTAGTTTTGTTCAGATGGGGATCGACCAGAGTCTCGAATTAGCACACACGTGGTGCCGTAATCCCTCTGCAGCTGGTCTCCCCTCAACACTTCTTACAGTTCTTTTAAACAGTTCACTAATCTTGGTTCAAACTTGCCACTTTGCGCTTCTCATTCAACACAGCCCGGTTCATATTGTTTCTCTCCTCGACTCGCCGACTGTGATGAACCGCTTGGCTTTTCTTCTTCACTGGAGTCAAGGCCGGTCCCACGGTCACGGGAGCTTCCTTCGCTCCTGCATATTGGTGTAGGCTTGCCCTGTGTACCGTTGACATATGCTACAATGCACTGGTGCTGTTGTTCACGGTCTTAGGCTCTCTCCCACGAAGGTTCTGCAGGTCTGGGACAAAAAGGGCAAGGTCACTTCTCTCCTCGCCACCCTCTCGATTCCTGCCGCCTTTCTCCTTTGATTGAACTACCACGTTTGCTTAGCCACCTCGTTGTGCTGTCTACCGTGCTCGCCTTGCTCGTCTTGTGCTCTCTGGCTCCACCTTTTATCCCTGTGGGGAAGGGAAAGGGCCGTCAGGTGTGTGTGTGATTCTGATCAATTGCCTGACCCTTGTATTGGGACATGTCAGGTAAACGGCTTTGGTGTTAGTCCGTTGTCCTTTGCGTTGTGCAAAAGTATTCGTGTTGGAATAGGGGGAAGGGGCAGTGGTTTGGAACATCCTATGAAAAAGGATGGGGAAAAGGTGTTAAAGGAAGGGGGATTCCGCACCTCACCTGCCGGTCTCCCACTCCCCGATGTTGCTGATGGTCTCCGAGCTCATTCGACCAGAGGCCTGGCTGTCGCCTGCCTCTGCCCTGCACAGGGGGTTTCCTGTCTTGGGCATATGTTAATGGGCTACACAGACTTTGCTGCCGTTTGCCAATCATTCCTGTCTTGAATCCTTGTCAGGGCAAGATGCTAGCTCTGGCCAATCGGTCCCCCAGATTTTTCTGGTGTAGGTGGTGTCTTCTCGTCTCGCCTCCGGAATGGCGTACTGGTGTGGGAGTCTATCAAAGATCACTATTCTGTGAGAAGAAGGAATCCATTAGAAGAAATGGTTTCTGATGAATGCTCCCCCCAGATTTCTCATAACTCTCCCAAACTCCCTGTCTTGTTGGAAAACTTGTACACCTCATCTGTGCTGCGGTCCCACAGTGGTTGAGCGCCAAACTGGGGTGATGGGGCATGGTGGCTTCATATATACTGGCCCAACGTCTTGTCTGGTGTGTAACAGTGCAGAGTGGAACAGGGCTGCGCCCCCCACAACCCCACTGCTGGCGAAACAAATCCCAATGGTCAGCTGGCCTTGGAGATAGAATAGCATAGATGAGGACTCTATGAGAGAAACCTCCATCAGAAAGAACATTACAGAGAGGTAAGTCATTTGTTCTTAACCTGTTTTCTTCCAGTGCATTGCTGTGGACCATCCTTTATGCCTCCATAATGCCATTTTGGGGAATCTATACTTTGCTGCTCCTCATGGTTCCAAGCCATGTCTTTTGTTTAATCTTGCTTTTGAACCATCTTCATGCCCTGTCACTCCCAAATGAGGTAATGCACTTTCACTGGATACAGCCTTGGATTCCTGGTCAGTTCTTTGTCTGTCTGGAACTGGTTGAAATTAGGTTTGGGGAGTTCTGGTCCCATTCAACCTTTCACTCTGATGATGTATGTTGCTGGACAGATGTGTAGCAGATGGCTGTCAGTGATGGGATAGCCACTGCCTGTTTGAATGGTGCAGATCTTAACATTAGTGGGCTGAGGCACTGTCCAGCCTGGGTTTGGATAAGAGGGTCTGAGTCCTTCTGTAGGGCACTCACTGGGACCAGGTTTCAGAAGAAAGAAGATTACTGCGGAGAAGAGCTGAGAGACTGCTGGTATGGGAACAAACATTCCCAAACCTCTGTACCATCTTCAGTGACGAGGGAAGACCTTTATCTCTGCCTTCCACCCCTAGACTGGTGGGCCTAACCAGTTTTGTGTCCTGCACTGCTGTCCTACAGTTGGTGGATTTAGGAAGCGTCCCTGGAGCATCCTGGGTTGTGACCATTCACTGCAGAGTAATCATCGCTGCACCAAGTGTCATCTCACTTAGAAGCCTGACACTCCCCAGCGGTTCTTTGGCCGCTGGTAACCTCGTTGCCTACAGCAGCTGCACTCTACTGTGAAGAGCGGTCTGCCTGGAGCCTATGTTTCACCACTTTCAAGATTCAAATATCCCTGATCACCATGCCAACTCATTGCGCTACATTGTCTTGGTGGGGGGTGGGTGGGGCTCATCACTTCATTGTGGGAGTCACAGTTGTAGTTATTCAAGGTATTGTGGCCAGTCCAGCTGGTGTATTCCTGGAAACGCATCTGCCTTAGATGACTGAAACTGCAGACAACCAGACCCAAACTCGACTCCAAAATCAACCTCTGCACCCATACCCCTTTGACATTCTATAACCGGCCAGTTGTCCCCAGTGACTCCTACTTTCTTGGGGGATGGTAATTTGTGAATCTGAGTTCAGGGGCCAAGTGTACTTCCCACCTTTGGGGTTCACCCTAGTCCATTCCCTAACACTGCCTTACCGTAGGCGATAGACGGGTTGTCGGGAATTCCTAACTGGGCACACCTCACTGAGTGGGCATTGGGAGTGACCCCTCATTGCTTTGGGGAAACTGATTTTATCATAAATGCGTGCTTTTCCTCATTTGAAAAACGTACCTGTTGGCTTGAGCCATGTCTTGTTTCAGGGGGGACTTCCTAAACCTCTATCCAGGTTACCTGTGAACATTTCTTTTCGAGCACTGGGACTTTTACTTACCTGGCTAGGAGACGACTGTTTAAGTTTCTTAATGTAACTGCCTTATAATTATAAGGCGTGTTGCTTTAACTTGCATAACCATTTTTCTTTCATCCACTTTACTTAAAGGTTGTGGTGTTGCTTTGCATTATTGCTTATAACGGTGTATAATTGTAAATCATCAGTGTCCCTCTTTGTTCATTTATGTGTAGATAACTGTATGTGTAATTTATAGTACCTTTTGATTTTTACGTGCATTTGTTTTGATCTAATACATTGTACAGTTGACTTCTAAAATGTGACAGTCTCTGTGTTGTTAATTGTGTACCTACGTACCAAACCATAGATCTGTGAAATCGAAGTCTGACAGCACTGCCTGTGCTATCCAAAGAGAGTTTGGTTAGACCAAGACTGAAAAACTCTTGCTTATCCACTATGTTGGTCCCTCAGAGCCACACTCCAGTGCTTGATTCTTACCGCTTCCAGGGATCTTAAAGCGGGCATCAGTCCACTACCTCCAGGGTGACTCAATCCTCATCTCCTAGCCTCTCGCATATGACCTTGTCGTACAACCTTTAAAACTAAGATGTTCATATCATTGTGCTTAGTCGTGTTGAATTGTAGTTACGTAATGCATAGTTTATGTTTTACTGACATATAAATGCAAAAGGTACCGTGTACCAGTAACAGAGCATGCAGTACTCTTTGTACAAGTAGGTGCAATATAAATACACATGTGGGTACTGGTTTGGCATATACTGTTAATACTGTACCAAACTTACTGAAAAGCAGTAAAATAAATGTTTTTAAAAAAATACCATATTTAATATAAACTGGATTTCAATGTTATAGCTATAAAGCTATCTACATTTTTTTTAATTGTCTGTAAAGCTGAGAATGAGTTGCAGCCTTTATACATTAACATTGTATAGTGATTAATCAGTACAGACTATATCACAGCTTTCTAAAATGTCAGATTGAAACCAATTAATTAACTAGCAGTGGATGTGACCAATCAAGTTACTAACCCAACTTATTTTTGCATTGCAGCATGATATTCAAAGCCACCCTTTCTTTGCAACGATCAATTGGAGTGACCTTGAGCAAAAGAAGATACCACCACCCTTTAATCCTAACGTGGTGAGCGCATAAACCCCTTTACTAATCAGTCTTTTGTCATTAAAAAGAAACTAAACTAAACACATGATATTTATAACATGTACACAAATTAAGAAGGAGCAGAGAGTGCAAGAAGGTTTTCTGATGGTAAGATATAATAATAGCAACTAACAAACAGACAGATGCATCATATTTCAGTACACTTGCGTGAACACCAGATATTTTAGCCGGGCATACGGTTTGCATTTTGAGGCTCCCAATGGATCTCGGTCCAATTTGTCCAAAGAAAGGGCTAGTCCCTTTCTCATGCCACCCTAATGGCTCTAAAATGTACACGGACAATATAGCATGGTGCTAATGATTAGAAATGGTCTTCATATGAGGAAAGCCCAATGGCATAAAAGAAGCCCACTAATGACCTGGCAAGAGCTGCAATCAGCTAGCAAGGTGCAGCCGTAAAAGGAAGGATTGAATTAGTTTTGACACGGTGTCATCCCATCACCAGCTGCTTAAATACTAAATCCCAACAGTAACTTCAGGCTACCATGCAGAATAATTAGCTGTGATGAAAAGGGCTAGCCCACACACACACACACACACCATTCTGACCATATTGGAAAAGGAAAAACCTACTCATATGGCATCTTGACTTGCAAAGAAATTAAGTTATCTTTTTACTGCTTGAGATGCTTTGCTTTTTATGCAGCCATAAACGCGCTGCACTTCTAGTCCCACTGCCATGGCCCTATGCCATAATACTGCCCTGACACGCCAGAGTACCCTCCTGGAACCCACATGCCCAAGCACCACATTAACCCTTGACACTCTGGAGTGCAAAGTTCATCCCAGCACACATGGATACTACGGTGACACCATCCTCCAAATATCAAAAATTTCAGATTCCTCATGATCATTTAAGAGCTCCCCACGAGGAAGAAAAAGATAACACTCCTCAAAAGGTCATAGTCTACGATATTCCTTTAGACACGTGACATTTTGGATAAACTAACTAGTTGACTAGGAGCAACATCATGTGCTAATCACTAAAGGGGGAAATTATGAGAGAATCTGAGTGGGCTCCACAGGAGTAGGTATGTACAAATTTAGACAAAACCTCTATCAACAAAACACGCTCAGCGTAGCATTTAGCGCTCAGGAAGATGCTACTTTTACGAGCAGGGTTTACCACACAGTTCTAAACCCAAACGTTTTTACCTATCAACACGGCAGTCATGTAAAACAGACTCAACATTTAAGGAATATTTACGGGATGAGGACAGGCCAATCGGTTTCCCTGAAGATGGACATTTAGTCCGAAATGCATTGTACTCAGTTTTTCTTTCTGCCTGTATTTTTTTAATCAAAATATTTTCTGTTTGTAAATCATATTCTGGAGCCATTATACACAATACATTTATATTGACTGCAAATCGTTTCTGGATGTTTTTTAGAACGTTGTGAATTTAGTTTGTGGATATGATGTTTCATAAGGGGTCCTTCCAAGCTCCTGTCTAAAACGACTCAACCCTTTTTTCACTAATCACCAAATGGACCATAAAACTAGGGGAGCCGTCTTAGCTTGTAATAGGAGAGCAGGAAGGTACTATGAAAACAATTAAACCTTTTTACACAGAGAATTTTTCAGCAATGCATTTCTTAAAAGATTAGCATTCTTTTTAAATCATTCTCGCTGCATACAAATTCTCAGCAACCAGAATTCATGCCTTTAATTTTCATCTGAAGGATTCAGAAGTATGAACCTTGCATTGCAGAGAAACTGCATTTGGCAGTACTCGATGTGTACCATACATGCAACAAAAAAGGAATACCGGAGTTTCGCAATGCAAAACATGTATTTAATTACAACGCGCCATAGCCCGACAGGCATCACAGCACAACAAAAACGCATAAGACAAAACATACAGCACGAGACTACTAACGAAGATGAGACTTGAGGCACTTATTGAAATAGTGTTTTTTAATCGCTTATGAAAGGGCAGCAGTCTCTTCTCCTGTCGCACACTTAGTGATAATGTGTCCTGTAGAAAGGTAGCTTCTTACTCTTTGTAGGTCAAACACTTAAGGTTTATTCTTAATTACATCAAGATTTTACAATAGAGGACACCACTGGGTCCCATCACCCAGGTAGGGACAGCTCTAACTGGCATAGGCTGGAACCTTCACACACACTCACAGTACAACATTCTATAGCAAGACCTCCAACATTCTCACATCTCATGCATTCACAGATAAGCACTTTACAACATATCTCCCTCTCTTACTTCAGACACACACATAACAAATCTACTTCACAACACATCTCCCTTTCTCACGAAAACACAGCGCACATTCACACAGCAACTTACAGCTTTTAAAGAGGGTGTGCTACTCTAACAACATCATGGGGTTGATCCACAGCCAACTTAGAAACACTGATGGCTCAGGCGCGACCCAACCATCAACCAATGGAGGCGTAACCTCTCACTTCACCTCTGTGTAAATCACTATCCCACCTAGGACACATGGCGGTAGGCACTACCTTCCCATGGCAACTTTCAGGGAAACCTCCCTCTTCTAATAAATGGTCCTTGGTGGGACCTAACCATTACCACCTTGTAGAGGCGTGACCTCTTAATAAATATATTGGGAAACTTACTACTCCCACATATATATCTGAGTGCAGGCGTGAACTCACCCTCCTAACCATTGCTGAGGCATGACCTTGTATAACATCTTCTTTGGGCGTGACCCCTACATCACGTCCCTACTTTAATTTGACACCCAGATTCTCAATGTGGGAGGCACGACCTCCCTTTATTTAAGTATATTCGGCACAACCTCAACTTAAACATTTGAGGGTACACGACTCTTGCAAATTTGCTGACATAATCACTCTGATCTCTTGGTCATCCTAGGTACATATCAGATCACTTAGCACTATACTTCCATCCTTACCAAGAATGATCTACACATTCAAATTATTACAATTTGGTTTGGTTTTGCTAGGACCAAACAAAAACATGCATGGTGAAAAGTTATGTTGTAGTGCTAAAAGTATTTGTTGTATTGCACAACATAAACCCTGCAATGCCTCAAAAAGAATTACCTCTAGCCCACTTACACTGGCTCAAACATCTTGCCGTACCAGGCATACATCACGCACATACAATTGTCTAGCAAGACAATAACTAATTTCTACAAAGTCCATAAATGTCCATTAGTACAGATACCTGCAAAGTCTCAAAATCATTATCACTAACTCGCACACACAGGCTATTCCATTTCGCCACTTCTAGTATACTTCATGCTCTTCACTTGCACACACTTAACACAATGACTGTTTTTCTAAAAAAGTCCATAGAAGTCCATAGATGCCTGCAAATCCTTAAAAAGTTATATCCTTTATTGCAGCATACGTTAATCATCAATTCAGCCAACTACTTCAACATGCCGCTCTAGCACACATACCTTACATGCATGACAATTCTAACCAGAACAGTGACCTCTCATAAACCAAGTTATACATTGTAAAAACGAATTTTAAACAAAAGGATACTGCAGACGTAATATCACCCGATACCTTAATTTTCTTCTTCAGAATTATGCTCCATTAATGTGCACAGCACTTCACTGCTTTATATCACCCCTCGCAAAACAAAAGAATTGCTTCTGTTCCCAAACAATTTCTCTATGCTCCTGACTCTCTCCTGCTAGCCCCTTGTGACTGCCATATAACTCCCAGCATACACTGAAATGCCGATCTGGGATCTCTTTGCCAGACACAGCTCCATTAAATGCACCGGCTGGTATGTGTCTTTTGACACTTGATGCTGCATCCACCCTTGTACTGGGCTTTACTCCCCTTCATATTCACTATTGTTCTTTAGAGCCTGCGCTGGGGAAACCTCTTTGTTCAGCAACCCCTTTGATACTTCTCTGGAGAGCCTCTTCTTCTTCACTGGTGCCTTGGGCAAGCCCTGGGGCCTTCTTTCACTACACTTCCCCCTGCTTATACTTCTCCATTTTGGGACTTGCTTCGCTCTTGGGGCATCAATTAACTTCGCTTCCCCCTAGTGTTGTTATTACAGTTCTCCTGCAACATTCTTCAGAGCCTAGCTTTAACGTCTTTCTTCTTGGGCTCTTAACACTCAATTTGTTTCCTTTTAATGTCTCTTGCCCGTTTCAAACGCACATTCTTATGTTTTCTCAGTTAACATGTTGCGCAGGGGACACCTATTAACACTCCCTCATTTATTACTGCGCCTTTCTATGCTGGCATTTCTCTTGGGTTCTGCGCAGGACACTAACTAATGGGGTTCTGCATTTGTCAAACTGGGTTTTTCCTCCCCCTGCATATCGCACTGGGTGATTACTACCCTTACTTTGGGCTTTTCTTTCTCATCTTTGTTCCCTGTGTGATGGGACTTACTTCATTTCTTTGGGGGCCAGTGGTTCCTCTTCCCATCTTGCTGCTCCCCCCTCAGCAGACTGTTTCTTCTTTACTTGCAGCATGCTTGCTCTTTGTTTCAGTTTTCCTCGTCGCCATTGTAGAAAGGTAGCTTCTTACTCTTTGTAGGTCAAAAACTTAAGGTTTATTCTTAGTTACATCAAGATCTTACAATAGAGGACACCACTGGGTCCCATCACCCAGGTAGGCCCAGCTCCAACTGGCATAGGCTGGAACCTTCACATACACTCACAGACCAACATTCTACAGCAAGACTCAAACATTCTCACATCTCATGCATTCACAGATAAGCACTTTACAACATATCTCCCTCTCTTACTTCAGACACACACACATAACAAATCTACTTCACAACAAGTCCCAAGCAGAAGCTGCTAGAAACGGGAAGGACTTGCCCTTCCCATTAACTCGTCTTGGTCTGGGACAGGAGAGAGATGACTATTGCTTGAGCACAGCATTCTTCTTGGTTGATTGCTAACTAGCTTTTCTTTTAAATAAACTGAGGCCTTCCCATAAATGCACTTGTGTGTCAAAGTAAGGCTTTTAAATTGCACCTTAGTAGTTACAGGCAATAAGTGGTTATCTTTCCTATACGGACAGCATCGTTTTGGATTACTTGAAGTTTACGAATATTACCCTTGGTAGCGCCCACCCGGAGAGCGTTGCAATAATCGATTCTGGGTAAGATCATTGGTCTGGCCAAGAGCTCACATTTTGTTTCAGAAACAAACTGCTTGATTTGTCTAAGCTATTGCAGGTAGTATTGTTTACTTTTGAAATATTGTTAAACCTGAGCATCATAGCCCAGGGATGATTCCAGGAAAATACCTAAGGTTTTTACTTTGTTTGGAACTGTAATGTTACAGTTTTCGATGGTAAAAACTTGCAAAAAGTGAATCCAATTTAGACCTGGTTTGTGGTAATACAAGGACCACAAGCTGGGATATGCAAAGGTTGAACGGGGAAGTGCTGGTGAATGTCTGTGATAGTTTTAGCATGACTGAGGACCCATCACCACAAAGGCCTAGCTTGAGGGGTCCTACTCCTTCACATAAGGTAAACGTTTGCGAAATAATACAGCTACATAGTTTAGACGCAGTCATTGGGTGTATGGAAGGCAACTATGAAATTCATGGCGCGTAGGAGAGACAGTACCCTGAGTTGGTGGACCACACGGGTTCTCCTTGCATGCACTGGGCATGCTCCTAGTCTCCAGAACTGTAAAACAGCTTCCTGAGTTTAATTTCCCTTGATTCATTAGTTTAACATAAAGCCAAATTAAACCCATTTGAACATGTGAACTGCAGCTACACTCCTGTCCAGGCTGGTGCCTGGCTCTCAGTGCGCCATGATACCGCCAACCACTGAAAAACGAAAGTGTGAATTCTCCATCGCCTCATACTAGCTACTGACACCAACACTGACATTGTGGCTCAAAGTTATCCTCTTTAAAGGGGCACTGTAATTAATAATTTTATTTTTAAAACGTTGAAGTAGTTTGAGATAAATACAAGTGACAACTTGGAGAACATGAACAGGGGTGTTTAAAAAAGAAAGGTTAAATAGCCCGAAAAAAAGTAAATTCAGCTTGGCTCCTGTGGGTAGCCATCTTTCCCACTGTCTCATTGGTGCCATGGCTTCTCTTGCAAAATATCCATGATAGGCTTTACTGATCACTGTAGGACACTTTCTACAGCAGTGAGCAGCCCATGTTAACAATACACTTCATATTCTATATAAGCCTATTCTATTTAAATATTTTACTTTGCTATGATCTGGAGAATGAGATGGGGCATCAGAACACGGTTGTCAAGGGGAGTGGAGTCGCTGTCAGTTTGAACAATTAGGGTAAGGGCTGCAATTGCTCAAGTGAAATGTGTCAAGTGTCCAAATTAAATACTGAATGAGAATTATTTCTTGTCATCTATCTGTCTGTCTTGCTAACTTGTTAAAAACAAAGTGAGACCACTACGGGGCGTGGAGCAGGATGACCACATGAGCGCAGAGCTCAGTGTCCAGTTGGCAACATACTAAGATTACCTACCACCAACGAGCACATTTGGGGCCCCCGACGGCCCCACTGAGCGGCGGAAGGAGCTTTGATCGACAGAGACGACCCACAAGCGGGTCGGTGAAGTGTCAGAGCCTGGTGTGGTACTGCTCTCCCACTAAGAATTCATGGCCGCCTGGTAGATGGCGGGATGCAGAAGGTGCAAGGGTGCCGATTCCGGATGGCAGCATCCTATGAAAGCAGGCACCCCCTCCGGAGGAGCGCACCCTGCTGGGGCGTCGACTGCCCATAAAGTGGATTGTCAGGAGGTGAGCCCAGCGGCTGGTGGAGGTCGGGGTGCTGCAGGCAGGAGACAGCACCAACAGAGTGCAGGTGATGGCCCCTGATTGTGGATGGCAAGACGATGGAAGCAGAGCCTACCGGCCCGTATCAGAAGTGACGTCTATAAAGCGAGGAGGAGGAGCTTCCGGCGGCTGCAGCAGGCCTTAGAGAAGAGAGCCTCCACAGGGACTCCCCCCCCACCCCCCACCTCACATGCGAGACCATAGGCAGCGGGCAGTGCGCTTTCTAGAGGGCAGGCCTGGACTGCCCATTCTACAGTGCTGCTGGGAGAAACCATGAGCATGCCACATTAGCAAGCACAATATTAGTACCTGGAGGCCCCAGACCTATCCTCATAGAGCCTCATAGATCCTCCACTTGTGTGCTACCATAGAGATGAGAAGAGCAGTGGAGAATGTGCAGAGAGCAGGTGTAGAGAGGAGGTGCAGATATAGAGGCTGGGCTCCTTGAAAGTCTACAGCAGGATGTTCTGACCATCCTGTTAGAACATAAAGCATTTTGGGCAGAGGTGCAGTTTACTCTGGGCACTATTACTGTGCAGGCCTCGAAGGTGGAGGAAAGGTTGGAAGCTCTGGAACACACTCAGCGTTCAGCGGACATCAATGACGCTTGTCTGGAGGTATGCATTAAAGAGCTTGAAAATAGGGAGAAAGAAGCCAGGAGCAAGCTCAACGATGTGGAAAATAGAGGAGAAATAATATAAGAATATGGGGGCTCTCGTTTAAAGATTCTGAAACCCCTAAAGACCTAGAGTGCACGTTGGGGCAAGTAGTGGCTAAACTGCTGGGTCATTGGGTCATGCAGCGGACATGGAGTTTCGTTTCCACAAGGTTCACAGAGGTGCTGGATCAGCTGAAGGGCTGCGGTCCGTGGTGGCGAAGTGCCAATGTTCCAGGGACATTTTGCAAAAAGCGTTGCAAAGTCGTAGAAGTGGAATGGGAGGGAGCCACAGTGAAAATAGTATATGCCCCTAATGCGGGTCAGATTGTATTTCTTTGTGGGGTGCTGAACGTGCTAGAAGAATGGGCAGAGGGATCCACCTTACTAGGGGGGATTTCAACATTATTGCGGAACATGCACTAGATTGATGGTCAGCAAAGGGAGGGGTGACTAAGAAACAGCAGAGGGACAACAGGGAATTTGCGCAAAGCATTATTAGTCAGATGTGTCACGGTTACGCTTCACTAAGGCGGGGGATGCACCCTTTTCTCTCCCCCACACTACACATACACCAGGATCGAACCTCCTAGTGATACCTCAGGAGCAGGTCAAGGATATCACATCAGCCAAGGTGGAGGCGATCACATGGTCTGATCATGAGATGGTTACGGCAATGTGGCAAGTGTAGAGGGGGAACAGAGGTACCCCACGTTGGAGATGCAACAATGATCTTCTTAGAGATCCAATCTTTAATGTTTTTGTGTAAGGAGATGTGATGCTCGAAATGCATCGGAGGGACAGGGCCTCTGTATCCTTGTCCTTTACTGGTTTTTATTGTGTGTTCTGACGTGTTTTCCGCACAGGAGTTCATGTGGGACTCCTGGCGGTGCAGCTCACTTTTGGTTTGATGTACAGACCCAAGGGATACCCTTATGGCACCAATGGGTGGGAGTACAACCCTGTGCCCCTAGTGTATGTTTTTGGGCACCTGTGTGTGGCCCACAGAGCAGGGTATGGGCTGGTGGCAGCTGCATGCTGAATTTGACAGGTGCTCTGAGTATCCTCCATTTTGGGATACCCAGGCCCTGGCATTGGAATCAGTTGATTCCTGATAGGAAACAAGATAGCCCCTGTGGCCTCTTGCTTTCTATTGCCTGTTACCTTGTTTTTCCCAAAGTCCTGGGAAGCCCTGACTCTGTCCCTTCCCCCTGACCGGCTGTTGGGTGGAAGTTCCATATATGCTGGTGGCCAGACTGGCTGGAGCCTTCCCAGTGACTGTATGTTGTGGGTACACCCTGTGGGTGGGACCTGGGTGAATGGAGTGTGTGACGAATATGCACTTCTTGTTGTGGATGTCTAGTTTCTGGTGTTTGACACAATGACTGAGACAGCCCTGCCCGAAACTGGTATGAATGCAGTGTGGAGTGTTGAATGGCTGGGTACTTGTCCCGATACACATAACTTGTTGTGAGTGTCTGGTGAGAAGTAAATGGCCTGAATGCACTATGCACCTGATTGGCTGCCTGCCTGCATGAATGCCCCTCTGACCGATTGGTTGCCTGAGTGTGATACAGCAGAATGAATGGGAGATCAACTAATATATCTGGGGGCCTCTCACTGCTAGAATTCATGTTCAGAAGCTGAAGAGAAACTGGAGTTGAAATTGAAGCTTAACCTTGAAGCCCTTCTGGAAGAGAAGTCTTGCTGCTGCTCTACTTCACCAATCTGAAAGCTGTTGTGTCTTCAAGGATGAGACAGAGAGGACCTGGTTAGATGCCCTCTTCCCGAGCTACGAGGGACCATCCTGCACTGCTAATCTTTGCCAGCGCTCCCTGGTAGATAGACCTACAACAGGCTGCCGACCGGAGACTGGGACTGCCACGGAATCACAAGGAGAAGCGCCCGGATACTGTTGTCCATCACCGTCGATGACCGCCGTCGCCGACCAGAGCCGCTGTGCTCCCTTTGCCTAAGTAATATTTGATCCAAGGACGCTCTTGCCTGCACCGTCGACCGCGTTGTCCCGCCGGAGAAAGCCGAGGTCGGCGACGCGCCGAGGAGCATCCGCTGGTGGGTTTCCCGCCACCCAGAGACCACAGAGACGCCGACGACTCGACGCCCTTGCTGGGCTAGAGTTCTTCAAACTCTTTGCAGTCCTGAACTATCGTCACTGAGGGGCCCCGCACGCCTCTTCCTTGCAGGATGCCAACGCTCCGTCGTCGACGAGCACCGCTAGGAACAAAGCTGCCACCTCACTGTCGTCGTTCAACCCTTTTCATCGTGGGATCTGGACGATCTGTAGCTCCTGCCTTAAAGGGAGCCGCTCAAGAACGATCCGTCGGCGACCCGACGACGAACTCTGCTATTCCAGGTAAATTGGTGTGGTAGAACTATTTTAGAAGGAAATAAGACTCTTGTGAACAATATATGGACTGGGCTTGTATGATATCTTTATTTACAGGTTGCCCATGTGTGGGGGGGTGTTTCCACCCAGAACTGTGTCTAGTGGTAGGAGCCAGTATTCTGCCAATTGTTCTAACCAACTGCTTTCCTCCTATGTCTATATTTGGTTACCTCTATTAATTGGTTTGTGTGACATTTAACCAGAGTACAGTTGATGCACTTTAAAGGAATCTAATAATAATTGTGGTACCACTTAGAACTGTATATATTTGCCATTGTAGATTCACTGAGCACAAAGTGAGTTATTGTGATTGTGTACATAACCTTGAACTTAATTATATAAAGACTGTTTTAATTAATACAGTGTGTGGACATTCCTTTGTGGGGGCTTGGGGACTACACTGTACTTAAGAACCAGCCTGCATCACCTCCTGAGAAGCTAGGCCTTGATTGCTCGACCATGTACCAATAATAGAGAATCTTGGCTGGGGTCCTCTGTGCCTCTCCTCTGCCACATAGAGAGCAGAAGTACAGACCCCCCCCTCCAGTCTTTACAGGAGATCATGACGATTTTAAAACCAATGACACGGGAGGTACACCTGAAGAATGTATGGGAGGCAGCAAAGGTAATGGTGAGGGCCCTACTCATTGCAGAGGGTGCTCAGAAAAAGAGGGAGAGGGGTCGGAGTGAGAACAAATTGCAGGGTGTGTCAGGGAGGGTATACTGAATGAGATGAGAGAAAGGAGACAAGCACTGTATTCACTCTTAATAGGAGTAGTAGTAAAAAAGATTTCATGAATAGGCGGACCGAGTGGGAACCATGTTGGCTGATAGTTAGAAAGCACAGGGCCATGGGACAGGTGGAATGGATTAAAGGAGCGGATGGGACATGGACGGGCACCCAGGGGGGCGTCCCAGACCGATTCACAGAATACTTTGAGCAACTTTATACGCAGCCCGATGGGGGAATATTTAGGGCTACTTGGACAGCCTTGGACAGCCTTCCCATCCCGAGGCTGACAGCGGCAGAGAGGTCCATGCTGGAAGCTGAAATTACTGTATAGGAGGCGGACCAAGCTATAAGGGATCTAAAAGCGGGAAAAGCACCAGGGGAAGATGGGTATACATCAGAATTTTACGAACTATTCCAAGACACCATGGGGGCAGCTCTCGCAAAGGTCTTTATTGTGATTAAGGGTGCAGAAGGCATCCTGCCCACATTCTTGGAGGCCATGATAGTGATCGTTCCCAAGACAGGTAGGGACCCGGGGCAATGCTCAGTATATGGACCCATCTCGCTATTGAATGTCGATGCTAAGATATTCGCCAGGAATACTAGCATCCCGGTTGGAAGCACACCGTCCCAGACTGATCCATCTGGATCAGACATGATTTATTCTGAACAGGCAAGGTGCAGAAAATGTAAGGAAGACCATTCATGTGTAATGCTCGTCGCTGGCAAGAAAAGGGGGGGTGCTTCGATACTATCACTTGATGCTGAAAAAGCTTTTGACTGGGCCAGCTGGTCTTTCCTGAGAGGGGTTCTGGGTGCAATTGGAATGGGCTGAAATGGATGGACTGGATTTCGGCCCTCTACTCGATACCCCGGGCAAAGGCGCTGGTCAATGGCGCAGAATCACAGGGCTGCCCTGTGTCCCCTGCTTTATGCATTGGTTATGGAGCCATGGGCGATGGAGCTGAGAGCTGATCCGGGTATTACAGGGGTGGAACTGGGAGGAATAGAATATAAATTGAGTCTCTTTGCCGATGATGCTCTCCTTTACTTTACTAACCCCAGAGATCCCGTCCCATGCTTGCTCCAGGGGCTTTCTCGATATGGTGCCTTATCAGGATATAAAATGTACTTGGAACAGCCAATGGCATTCCCGCTGGGTAACTGGCATCAGGCAGACAAGAGCTAGATTGACAGTTTAGACTTTAAGGTGCATCCAAGTGGCTTTAGATACCTGGGGGTAGAAATCCTGCAAGACCTTAGTGAATTATTCAGGCAGAACTTCCTGTAGCTGTGGGAACGGGTGAAACGGATCTGTAGCTCTGGGGGAGAATAGGTCTCTCATGGATGGCACTTTTAAACTGCCTTAAAATGACGGTGCTGCCCAAGTTCCTTTTCCTTTTCCAAATGCTCCCAACCGTGGTCCCAGCAACCTTGTTCTCCACGCTGAAAAGGGCACTCTTATAGATTTTGTGGGCTGGGGCGAGACCCAGAAATGCCTATACGGCTTTGATACGACCGAGAGTAGAGGGTGGAGTGGGATTCCCAGACCTAGTTTTATACTACAGGGCCACGCACCTTCGGAGTATTGTAGACCATCTTGACCCTGTTCCGAGGAAACAATGAGCTTCATATGGACAATACAGTGCTAGCACTGGTTACTTTGGGGGAGTGGATGTGGGTCCCTCAGCAGGCGATCCCTAACAGAGCGGTGCTAAGCGGTGCTGTTGACATGGCCGTCACCTATCAGTTGCATTTGGGCCCCCCCTCTAAGGGATCTGATTATAGACCCGTTGCAGTTTCAGTCTTGATATGAGGGAGGCCTGTGTAGAGCTGGGCAAATGTGGGATAATGGGCAGTATGTGTCTTTATAACAATTAGAAGAGTGCGTGCACATTGGAAGGCTTTCAGTGTTTCGCTATCTGCGGCTAAAAGGAGTTTTTATTAAAGTCACGATTGGGTGAAAATTTGACAAGAGACCTGACCCCCTTTGAAACATTGCTGTTGCGACACTATATGGAGAACTGTTGCATGCCGAGTCCCTCAACATTTTACCCACTAGAGTGAAATGGGCAAAGGATCTTAGTTGTGAAATATAAGATGTGATGTGGTCCAGAATGTGTCAGGGGGATGCAGGGGGGTTTCTGTATTCCATGGTATTCTTACAGTACAGAATGCAGGCCCTTAAGCTCCTAAATTGATGGCAATACCTGCCTGCCATACTTGCTCAAATATACTCCAGGCCGGATTCTCGCTGTTGGACATGTCGGCAGCCGCACGTCGATTACTATCACATGTTGTGGGGATGCTCCCATATACAGAGATACAGGGATGAGGATGAGGTTCTTGCATGGCTTAGGGATCTTGATGGAATATGGAGGCCACTGTCGCCATGGCCTCTCCTATTTGTGGTACGCAGGGAGGATGGTGATGATGACGAGCTGGAGGGCTGTATGGTACGCTGTTTATTGGTGGCAGCTAGGAGTTGTATTGCTCAATTTTGGAAGAGGGGAAACACCGCCACAGAAAAAGAATGGGTTCAGAAGGTGAGGACCATGTTATATGGGATATTTTACCCACCTGCTGGATGAGTCCAAGCCAAATATAGAGGGAGCCAGTCTTTCTTTTTTCACTAAATACAGACAATAGCCTGCCCTGTAGGTGATACCACAACGAATAGTATTATGTTGTAAGTACTGATGATGTATGATGTTCCATGGGCAATGCGTGAAGGGATGGGGGAGGCATTTGGGGGAGGGTTGAAAGATATGCCATGTTTGCTATAAGATGTTTTAATGTGCATCTGGATAAACATTTAAAAACTGTCAATACTTGATTTTAAAAAAAAACATGAGTACCAATAACAGCACTTAAAAAGAATCAATAACAAACTCAACTTGGATACATTTTGCATCACTTGCATTGATAAAATAATGAAATCTGGTCATTCGCAAGTGGGACACATGTAATGCTATTTTGCGAGGAGCTAAGTAATCTTCCTGTAACTAAGACAATCTCATGCAACAGCGCCTCAATGCCCATGGGCTGTTAAGTGCGCTTTACAAATCCAAATAAATAAATCGTTGTACAGTGATTTCAAACAGGTCTTTCCTCCTTCCTGTCATCTGTTTTCTCCTTCTAGCTTTTCATTTATCTTCATTTGTTTTGGGTTTCCTTCCCATCTACCCTCGTTTGCTCTTTTCAATTTTCCTTTGCATTACTTTCATTCTCATTCTTTCCTCCCCTCTTTTTTCCTTTGTCGTTTCCTTCTTTGCCTTTTCTTCATTCCATCTTTTTCTCAATCTTTCCATCCTTCTTTACTTATTTTTTTCATTCTTTTCGCCTTTGCTTCATTTCCATCATTCTTTCCTTCCTTCATCATTTTTGTTATTCTTTTGCATCCTTTGTGTATGTTTTTCCTTTCTCCCATTTATCCATATCTTTGTTTGTCGTCTCTCCTTTTCTTGTTTAATTGCATATATTCATTTTTTTTCTTTCTCATTTTCTTTCTTTGCCTTCCATTCTATCTTTTTCACTATCTTCCAACAGAATTTCTCAAAGGACGACAGCTGGAGGAACATGCAAGGTGGTGAGGCATGTGTTTATCATTTGAAAAAAGGAAAGCTGCAATTAAGGAAAAGGAGGAATGAAGGAAAGAATAGAGATACAAAATAAAGTAAAAAATTAAACAGGTAGAAGAAGGAACGATGTAAAGAAAAGCATGGCCTGAAGTAAAGATGGAAAAAAGGAAAGGAAACTAGATTGAATGAAAGAGGTAAATATTTAAGGAGAGAAAAATAAAGCATGAAGGTGCGAAGGAAAGTTTTAGGGATAGACTGAAGAAATAAAGGAAAGGGAGGAAATATAGAAGGAAAAGAAAGATAAAGGATGAAATCAGGAAGGGAGCGTGTAATGAAGGAAAAAAGTAAAGCAAAGTTTGAATGAAGGAAAGAATGTTAAAAAAGAAAAAGATAGTAAGAAAGAAAGGGATAGATGGAATGTAGGAAAATGTGACATTAAAGATGGAGTGGAAGAAAGAATGAATGACCATGAAAAAGAAAAAAGGAAGGATTTGGAACGATGGAATGAGAAGTAGAGTAATGGAAAGAAAAAACTAAGGATAATTAAATGAATAAGAAAAAGTAGGAAACAAACACATGACAATAAAATACAATCAGGGAAGAAGGAAAGACCTAAATTAGAAACAAAAAAAGCAGAGAAAACCGAAGGATATTAAGAAAGGAAGGTAGGTGAACAGTGGGTCAAAATAGCATTGCAAAATGGTACTACTTGTACATTAGTCAGCTTCAGATTTGTATCATTGCCTTTCAGAGTTGAAAAATGATTCCTACAGTGAAGTCACTTTGGAACATCAGGCTTTGCCTTTCATTTTTGTACAAAATGTGCTACAGTGATCATTCAAATCTGTTATTGATGCCGTGTTGCAGGTGTCATGGCAACACCCAAGGCAGTGGGGATGATTTTTGGGGTTCTTTAGCATTTTATTTAACAGTTTGTTAGTTTTCTCCAGTTACAGTTGATAATTACCTCAATGCCTTAAAATAGTGATTCATGACAGTTCCTCCGAGTGGAAGGAGCCCTGTTCCACATATCCATTCCCAGTCTTCTTCCATAAACTGTGCCTGTGTGTCACCTGTTGCCTATGTCCTGTTCTAGTCTTAGCCAATACCCTTTGCCTGCTTGCCACCCATTCTATAAGCCCATTTGCAGGCCTTAGCCGTACCCTCGGCCTGTGTGTCACCCTTGCCATGTGCCCAATTCCAGGCTTTAGCCTAATCTCGCTCCTGTGTGCCCCCATCCCAAAGACTCAATTCTAGGTTTTAGCCTCATCCTGCATCTGTGTGCCCCACAATTACTTGTCCCTGTGTTTGTGAGCTACTAGTTTCCTTTGTCTAATGCTAGTCTCCAGCTTTATCCCACACTTGTGCACTATACAAGACTCATGAACAATTTTAGGCTTAAGCATTATTCCTTTAACTATTACCACATTTCCCCTTTAAAAGGTCCTTCTCCATCACAGGATCTTCATTAATATTCATAAACACTGAACAGCGGGTTCTCAAAAAATGTTTAGAGTATACATTCCTCCAACAGATTACTCATCTTTGCGACCATCGCATTTTCAGAGCACCTTGTCTAACTCAAGGACCATCTCGTCATCCTAGTAAAAGCATCACTGCAGGTCCTGGTACAGGGCAGAATCAGAAGAAGTAAAAATGCATGGCATAAGTGTTTTGTGGCGTGTGTCGGCATACTCTGAAAATCAGCTCGGCAAGGAAAACCTGACTTTTCTTCATTGGATCCATTGTGTAGCTGTTGCTACTGGCCCTTTAAAGATTTCCTTTATCACCACAAGGCCGCACGAAATGTGGGATGTGTTTTGTGTTTGGGGTGCGGCAAGTGGCCTGCAGGACTTACTTCTTTCTACCTGGCTGGTAAGACCTTAAGCCTGTAGGAAGTAGGCTGGCCTTGCCCCATTTTAGTGCCCTGTGCACATTTCTTCGGTATTATGCTTAAGGGAAACTGGCGAGCAGTTAATGTAACAGACAGCACGTTATTCTGCTTCGGATCGTGTAGTAACTGTCCCTTCAAACTTATGCAGAGTGTGGCATTTTAATTGCAAAGGAAGCGACGGTACGCACACACGCATTAGGAAGGTGCTTATTATTGTCAACATACGTCCGCGAGGCCTGTCTGGGCTTCCGGCAGTTGTGCTGCCTATTTTCTTAAAGGGGAAGTTCGGTCAGAAATGTTATTGGCCTAATGGATCGGGCATGTATTTCATAGCATAGATCATTCGATCTTATATAAATTTCCAATGCAATTTACCACAATCTAATGACAAAACTGATAGAAATATGTTATTTTAAAGAAAACAGCAATAGTCTGGAGTGTAACAAGTACTTTTCATTTTGACACAAAGATAAAAATAGTAAAGTCCACGAAAACTTTGTAAAAAAAATTTCAAACACAGTTCATCATAGCTAGCAAACTTCGCATCCTTCTCCTTTTTGGTGTAATTGTGAAAGCTGATCTTCTAATCCCGAATCCGATCATCGATCGATTATTCAAAATCTTTCCGTTCTTCACAGAAAGTTATGTTCCATGACAGACGAGTAATCTACGCACATGGCGCTCCATTGCAGAGGAGAAATTAGTGCTTTAAAATTGAATTAAATTGAACACTTTCACATACACATGTTTCTAGGACATATAGGATTCCATGTTGCTCCTTGTTACTGCAACTACAAAAGGACAAATTGTCTGGTGATCGTCCCAGATTATGGTTATAATATATTCGTAGTTGATCATTATTGTCCAAATATTGTTGAAGAAGCTGTCGGCCGTACCCATGACAGGCACATATCGGGATCAGATAACTGTAAAATTGAGAATGCAAAAACATATTTCAGTACCCACTTTATAAATGAATATAGACAGTACATTCTTATGTTGGTTACAAATTTAAGTTACAATTAACAGGCACAATGACTATTCTTACCGTCAAATTGAACATTCATCCGTCACAATGTTCATCATATCGCACACAGCATACTTTCCATGCACACATGGATAAATATTGTTTAAATTGTTGCTTACATTGTGTTTTGAGATTCCTTTCTTCCGATGTGATGAGGACAAACCGTTTCGAAAGACAGTTTTCTGAAATAGAAATGTTATTTTCCGGCGTAAGCTTTCAAGATAGTGCATGTTATAATTTCTTTGTGGATTTTCGACACATTTGGTCGTTCAAATTCTTAGTGCGGTGGATTCAAGGACACATAACAATGGGACCCTTCATCTAGCGTTCACAGTGCGCCCGAGTAAGCTTAGTTTTCGGTAACACATGCCACAAAAATGAACAATATTAGTGCCGATTAGTGTGCTGAAAAACAACTATATATTTCAAGTAAACCGCATATGATAATATTTACTTCACTGTTGAGGGTAATCAAGGCGGCTATTACCACTACATAGTTTGTCCGGAAGAATGGCTGGGGCCTCAACGGATAATAGTGAGGCAGACAGAGTGGTACAGGGATCATGGAAGAGTGTACAGGCACGAACATTGCATTCTAGGCGTATCTTGAAGTCAACAAGGAGGAGTAGTTTGGATGCAGAAGTCACAGGAGAGGGTGTGAAGTCGTCCCATTCAAAAAGGAAGACATACACAGGGCCAGGCGGTATGCACATAGTGGCAAGGGTGAGTCGGAGAGACACCCATCTTGCAGACAAGACTTTCAAAGGAGGAATAGCGCGAGGTGGGTATGAGAGAGGTAGGGACCAACTCAGGGGAGATCAGGGCTACACCACCTCCTTGGAGAGAATCTTGTAGACATTGGGAGGGAGTCAAAAGCAGTGACAAACTGGCATTGATTCACGTCTCGTTGAGAGCGAGGACGTCGAGATGAAGGTTTTCTAGGAGGCAGATGTCAGTAGAGGCTTAATGGCTTCTGTGTAAATCTATTCCCGCACTCATATTGATTTCTGCATTGATGCAGGCGCGTCTGGTTGTCATCCACATATGGGCCTCCCCAGTAAGTGGTAAATGTGCGAAGGCCACCGGCGCAGGTTCACAATGCACATTGGCAATACATATTCCTTCCACCGTTATTTAAATGCTGTACACAGGTGTTTCTAGGCGTGAGAAGACCAGAAAGGGGAAGACAAAGGGGAACAGAACAAACGATCTTACTAGGCATTTGGTATTCAGATCGTGCAAGTGGGATTGTAAGGAAGGCATGGTATCAACGTAAGGCAGACACAAGTGACCACAGTTCAAGGTTGTTTATTGAACCTTATCAAGGGTGTGATAAACGCCTATCTAAACCTAAATCTAAGATGGGAGCAAGGTACGACCATCAAATAATAATAATACAGTCCTAGTCAAGTCTCGTCAAAATAAAAGGGGCCTATACTAAAAAACATATTGCAAATCCTTACCGCTAATTTACAAATAAGTGTGGGGAAATGTTCATGAAAAAGAAAGAAGTGTTCCCAAAATAAGTCAGGATGTTCAGGCTTTTGGCCTCCCTTCCCCATGTTTTCAGCACAGGACAAGGCGGTTCACTCGAGCATAGCACACTCTTCGGCTTCTTCGGCACAAGGACACAGTTCCATTACCAACATCGGGGCCTTACGTGCCCAAGTCTCTTGTGTTATCAAAGCATCTTGATTCAGAGGGCCTGAAGTACCAAAAACAAACAAAGGGTTCCTTCAAAGATACACACATCAGGTGAGTCACTCTTCACCCTGGATCGCTCTCTTCCGGGCTCATATCCCCTTTTATACAACTGGTCTCTCTCAGCCAGGCTCGGACCAGTCTCAGTTCAGTTCGTTGGCATCCCTGAGTCGGGTTCACATTAGCCACAGCAATACTGTTTCTCGGGTGACTCACGGTTCACCCCGGATCCCCCTCTTCCGGGCTCAAATCCCCTTTTCACAATTAGTCTCCCTCAACTGGGCTCGGACAAATTACAGTTCCTGTATCTGTTGGGTGACACACGGTTCACACTGAATCCCGCTCTGTCGGGCTAAGATCCCCTTTTCACAATTAGTTCGTATTAGCTATTGAAGACTTTCGAATGTGCACAGGGCTTGGCTTGACCCGTTGCAGGACCATTTCGATTTCCCAGTTCGCAATTATACACTCTCAGTTGGATACCTAACAGAGAGACCTTTCGAATGAGCACCCATGCGGCGCCAGACCATTCTGTATATGGTATCCACTTTAGTTTCAAAAGTTCAGTCACTCTTTGGATATTCAATTATACTTGCGTCATACATCGCATACGCCTTAAACTTTGCTCTTTGCAGATTTCTCCATACAGTGTTGCTGCTTGCAACCTTGGTTCTAACACAGACCGGTTTGCTATCAGCCTCCCCGACTCACTGGCTGTGTTGACTTTATTGGAGTGGCTTTTTTGTTGGAGCCAGGGACAGTACCACGGCTGCAATCGCTCCTCCCCGGCTCGGCCATTGATGCGGGAAAGCCCTGGTTACCTTCAACACACAATGCACCTTTCGCCAGCTTTAATTCCCGGTTTATGTTTCTTATTCTCGAGGGCTCATGAAAGTAACGGTTTTCTTCCTTTGAAAAGGGCAAGGGCAATTCCCTCCTTGCAACCCCTTCTCGTCTCGCCGTCTTTCTCCTTGTCTTAAACCGCCATCTCGGAACTGCTGCGTCCTTGTGTGTTTTGCCTTGCTCAGAGTCTGCTTTCGTGCTCCGCCATTTATCCATGTGGGGAAGGGTAATGGAAGTCCAGTTTGTGTGTTATTATGAGTAATTGCCTGACTCTGCCTTACCCTTGTTTTAGGACATGTCAGGTATACGGCTCTGGTGTTAGTCCGTTGTCGCTCACTGTGAACTGTCTGTGAGAAAGTGTTTGTGTCGGAAAGGGGTATGGGGGTTGAGCTTCTAGGTATCCTACATGGTAGGATGGGGAAAAGGTATTGACATTGATATTTTATTTCTATCGCTATTTGCAAGTGCTAGGTTAAGGCAGCAGACAGGGTAGGACTTATAAGTGCAGGAAGAAAAAGGGGGGGTGCTGTATGGGTACAGATACAGACCCCAGTGCAATGGGTGGCCCGGAGGCAGTGCGGGAGGGTGGCATGGTGAGCAGGTATCTGGGCCCGGAGGACAGAGGTTGGCCAGGTGCACGGTGCCAAGAGAGAACAGATCAGCAGGGGAGAGGGGGAGCGAAGGCAGAAGAAAAGAGGAAGGTCTTGAGGTGCTTCCGGAACCGGAGATGGTTCTCAAGTTTTAGAGTGGCAGTGAGTCTGTTCCAGAGGGAGGCCCCACCCAAAGACAGAGATCTTCCCCCAGCTCGTTTCTTTGAAAAACGACTGACCCTGAGGTAGTTGGAGGTAGAGGAGCGAAGAGCTTGAGAGGGGAGGTATTTGCGGAGGGATAGCTGAAGGTATTTTGGTCCCAGGCCCCAGAAAGCTTTGTGGACAATGCAGAGGGTTTTGAATTTAATTTTTGCAGATTTCAGAGCTGGAGAGATACGAAGACAGGGCGTGAGGCCAAGGACAAGTCTTGCAGTCCTGTTCTGGATTAGCTGCAGAGGGCGGAGAGTAGAGTCTGGTAGATTTAGAAAGAGGCTGTTAGAACAGTCCAAGCAAGAGAGAACCAGACCTTGGGATACCATGAGCTTCTGGGGGAAGGAGAGGAAAGGCAGAGTACCTCTGAGGAGGTGCAGTAGGAAATTTGACTTTTTAGAGACCTCAGAGATTTGGGTGAAGAATGAAAGGGTGGAGTCAAAGATGACCTTGAGGTTCTTAGCCTCGCAGGTGGGGGTAGGAGGAGGGCCAAGGGAGGCCGGCCAGAGAGTGAGGGGAAAGGATGGTGAAGGTGTGCCGATGAGGAGGATCTCCGTCTTGCTGGCATTTAGACAAAGATCATTGGCGGCACACCAATCTTGAATGGCAGTTAGGCAATCGGAGATGAGAGAGGGAGAGGAGGTGGCAGAGGGCAGCCTGAAAAGGAGTTGTGTCGTCAGCGTAGCACTGGAAATAGGAGCAGAAAGTGGCAATGCAGTGGGCGAGAGTTGCCAGATATTAGTTGAAAAGCCAGGGCGAGAGGTTAGACCCCTGGGGAACACCACATGTAGAGAGGAAGATAGATGAAAGGAAGGACCCAAGTTGGACCTGGGACGGTCGATCTGAGAGGAAAGAGGTCAGCCAGGCCAGATCCTGATTAGTTATACCCAGGTTTTCACGGAGACGGTTGAGCAGGATGGTATGGTTGACCGTGTCGAAGGCAGATGAGGACAGAGGGAATGTTAGAGTCAAAGTTGGAGTGCAGATCTTCACGGATGTTCAGGATCGCAGTTTCCATGCTTCTGGCAGCTCTGAAGCCAGACTGGTGGTCATGGAGACAGCCAACAGAATTGGAATGAAGGTTAAGCTGAGAGATGGCCAACTTTTCCAGGAGTTTGCCCAGAAAGGGAGTAATGGAAATTGGGTGACAGTTAGCTGGACAAGAAGGATCAGCTGTGGGTTTCTTGAGAAGAGGATGCCCAAAGGAGTGCTTCAGAGGGGAGGGGAAGGATCCCGAGGCAAAGGAGTGGTTGCAAAAATCAGCAAGGGCTGGAGCGAGGGTGTCAATGTGGTCCTTGATGGTTTTAGGGGAACAGGGATGAACCTGTTTTGACGAGGCTTTCATAGATCGGACTTGTCTAGCGACCTCGTCAGGGGAGAAAAGAAAGGACGAGAAGGATGGTGGGGGGGTGGCTAAAGGAGGGTCAGCAAGCATAGGTGTAGAGGGGAGGGGAGGGGAGGGGAGAGGAGGGGTGTGGGTGGAGAGGGTGGACAGGATGTCCTGGGTTTTTTAAATGAAGTGAGAGGCAAGGGCATTGCAAAGAGCCTGGGAGGCAACAGGAGGGGTAGAGACTGTAGCAGGGTTGGCCAGCTCCTTGCAGATTTTAAAGAGTTCGGCCGAGTTGTTAGATGCCGCAGAGACACAAGCTTGAATGTGGACTCTTTTCTTGGTGAGGACAGAGAGTCGGTATTGCCTTTGTAGCAGGCGACAGGCCAGTTTGTCAGAGGATGAACAGGAAGTCCTCCATTTCCTCTCAGCCGCCCTACACTTACGTTTAAGTGTAGCTAGGTCAGAGTCATACCACAAATTGCACTTGGCTTTGGACTTCAAACGGATCCTCATGACAGGGGCAAGAGCATCAAGCGGATCAGAAATAGAAGAGTAGAGCAGAGACAGGGCTGTGTCAGGATGTGAGACAGCCAAAGGTGGAGGGGAGGAGAGAAAGTAGCGGCAAAAGCCTCAACTGACACACTCTTCATGGGCCGGATGTCCGAGAAGGTAGGTGGCAGTGTTGGGGTAGGCTTGGCTTGGGGGAAGAGAGGGAGAGATGAGAGGAGAGGAGGGAGTGATCGCTCCAGGAGAGAGGAGTGGTCAGAGGGATGGAGAGGGGGAGGTCAGAGGAGATCAAGACATCGAGTGTGTGCCCTGCAGAGTGAGTCAGGCCAGAGGGGAGGATGGACAGGGAGAGGGAGTCGCAGAGGTCATGGAAGAGTACAGAGGAGGAGCAAGGAGAGTCTAAATGTATATTGAGGTCACCGAGGAGAAGGAGTTGAGTGGTAGAGGCCAGGAGGGAGGAGAAGATGTCTGCCCACTCAGAGGGAGGAGAAGAGGTCTGCCCACTCGAAGAGAAACGAGGTGATTTGACCAGGAGGCCGGTAGATGGTAACCACATTAAGAGAATGGGTAGGCGAGAGAAAAAGGCTACAGACAAGGCATTCAAAAGAGGAGTAGGTCTGAGTGGGAATGATAGAAGCAGGAATCCACTCAGGAAAGATCAGGGCTACCCCCCACCGGACCGGGAGGATCTGGGTGCTGAGAGAATCTTGTAGCCATCAGGGAGGAGAGTGTCAAAGCTCATGACAGAGCTGGCCGTGAACCATGTCTCAGTAAGACCAAGGATATCAAGGTCTAGTTCTTCAAGGAGGTGGCAGATGTCAGAGGAGTGTTTGACAGCAGAGCGAGAGTTGAGAGTGGCAATAAGAAGAAGGTTGCCAGCCTTAAAGACCTTCTGGGGAGGGGTACAGATCAGAGGTACGCCTTGCGGAGAAGAAAGAGCCCTAGGAGGGGCAGAGGAGGAGAGAGAGGGCAAGGTAGCCAAGGGGGGAGAGGAGGGGACAGCAGGAGATGAGAGGAAATTGATGAGGCGAGGAGGAGATTGGCCTGAGGGCTTACAGGGAAGGGGATAACTTGTCTTACCGTTCAGTGTCCCACTTCCACTCTCCGAAGACCCCTCATCCAGGTGATCCTCCCACACTGGTCCACCTCAAGGAACTGGTTCCAATAGTGATGGACTTGTCCTGCCACTTGGATGACAGAGCCCCGGGGACTAGCGGGTGAGACAGCTTCAGATTTCTCACAGGATGGGAAGTGCCAGCGGGAGGGAAGGGGAGAGTGCAAAATGCTAGCTTGAGTAAATGTCACAGGGGTATCCGGCTCTAAATAAGTGCAAGTAGGCACGGGACTTTGGTGATTGCAGATACAGTCCATAGTGCGCCATAGGGCCGGAGGCAGTGCATGGGGCTATTGGTCATGAGGGAACCTGGTCACCATAAGTTGTGTAACTGCTAGCCCTATGGGGCATGCATTGTACATAGTAAATGCATAACACAATATGCAGAAACTTGTTTTGTGTTGGCAATAAAAAGGCTGTGGCTTTTCATTAAACATAATACTACTAAAAACATACGTTCGTATTATGGGTATTCTCCAACAACAGATGCGCAGTGTTTTCTTAGTTCTGTACTTTTGGGCACTTGTGCCCAGAAATGGAAGTTGCCTTTCTTTGCTCCCAGCGTGTCGTCAGCGTGAGCTCCCAGGTGCGCGTTTCTGGGACCTGTAAATTGGCCAGTGAGCACTCCTGTGCCTGATGGCAGTTTCCTTCCAAGCCCATGCCGCCTTTCCTGCTCTTCTTTTCCACAACATTCACAAAACGACCGTTGTCCTGTGCTTGCCCAAATGTACCTTTTCCAGGGGTGGGTGGTATCCGGGCAAATCAGAGGCTGGGTCTGCGAACGCAGAGTCCAGATACACTTAGCGCTGAGTGTTCTTTCTGCAACTCGTCCTATATAGGGCAAATATGCCTTTGGGGCAATGCCAGCATATTGTTACCGCGCCCCCCACCCCCACCCAAATGGCCTGCCTGTGCCGACAGCCACTTTGCATCTACGTGTGTGGCTTCCTGCCTTTTCCCTCTCATATTGCTAGAGTATTCCGTCCACCTTTGAAGAGAGGGCGAGACACTGGGTGTTTCAGTGTAGGCGCAACCTGACTGATAGCACCATTTTTAATGTCCTGAGTCACCTCCCTGACATGCTCTTCCTGTGAGTCCCGGTTCAGGGGGGAGAGGCAGGGGAAGTGTGTTGCCTTATGGTTACCTTTCTTCCACCCGCTTCCCCCTTGGCACCCCATGGGCTGCTTCCAAGGTTAATGGGCCTTTGCCCTTGAGCTCCATGGGGGGTACCCCCTTATTCCATGGCACTGGGTGGCCAGGTAACCAGTTAGCACAGCCGAACAAGAACATCAGCAGGGGAGAGAGAGAGAAAGAAAGTAGAAGCGTTATGGAAGGTCTTCAGTTGCTTCAAAAACCTGAGGGGGTCCTGCTCAAGTTTGAAAGAAGCAGGTGACTGTTCCAGAGGGAGGCACCAGCCGACGATAGAGATCTACCCCCCACTCAAAGCCTGGATAAGCGCCTGACCCTCAGAGTTGGAGGTGGATGAGCAGCAGGCTCGAGAAGGTAAGTGCTTACGAAGAGAGAGCATATTGTAGTGTTGTCCCCGGCACCAGGCTGTTGCAAAATCCAGCCAACAGAGAACTAGGGCTCTGGAGACAGTGATCTTCTGGGGGAAAGTGAGAAAAGGAAGAATAACTATGCGGTGGTGCAGCTGGTAGTTGGACTTCATAGTGACGTCTTTGATGTGAGGCGAGAAGGAGAGAGTGGAGTGCAATGTTTCTGGCTTGAGTGGAAGAGAGGGGGAGAAGAGCTCAGGCAAAGTGGCCACCGTTAATTGATCGAACAGCAGTCCTAATTGAAAGGATATCAGTCTTGCTGGTATTGCGACCAAGCACATTTGAAATAATCATACCAGCATTTATTTAAAAAAAATAATAATAATTTACTTCACAAACAATAATTCATTAAAAAGCACATTCTTTTGGGGGAGGCGCTGTTGCGCGCAACTAAGATGGCCGCCTGATCGGAGCACTCCGATCCTACGAACATCCTATATATAAATAAATCCTTTTTGGAGCCGCGGAGAGAAGAAACTACTACATCGCCCGTTTCCCGTACTCCTGCTGCACATTGTGTGCAAATCCTGCTCGAAACAGCAGAGGCGCGAGGGAGTTTGCAGCTCCCTTCGGACTAACTGCTTCTCCAGTGGACCGCGGGCCGTCCCGGGGTTCCGGGAGAATCCTACGCCAGACCGAGGCGCTGTCATCAGCACAAGGCCGCGTGGGGGAGGAGCGCCTATCACGGCAGTGCAGCCCCACAGCACGGGCCTGGGGGCGGACCGTGTGGGCAGACATCAGGACCCAGGGTGGACACGAGATGGTCTGTGGCTCCGGCCCACCTCCTGGATAACGACTGGGTCGGCCCGCCATCTTTCACGCAGGGCCCCTGCCGACTCATGCATCGGACCTACCGCCGAGCAAGCCCTCGTCCGACGTTGCGAGAGCAGGTGAGAGATGTAGAAGCGTGTGGACCCAGAGACAGTGGCTGTGTCACGAAGTAAAGTTTAATAAAATCCTTTCTATACTGGCTGCCACCCAGAGACGGTGCTAACGTGGGAGGTCACAATACATCCGTGAAGTGTGCTGGGCATTGTACTATACCTGCAAGTTTCGGCGTGGGTTGTCCAGAGGGCACCGCCCCGCTGCTGGTCACCGCTGAGGGGGCCCACACAAGGCTCTATTGACCCCTCAACACAGCCCACGCTGCCGGAGGACGTTTGAGATCCGTAGCAGGGGGGCCCCCCTATGCAACAGGCCTGATTGCGCCGAGTTCTGGTCGCGTCAGGGAGCTGGGCGTCCAGCGCCACGATGACCGGGGTGCGGTGCACGAGCGCGGGAGGTGGCGTGACATACAGTCAGCGGACCGCTGTGTACCTGTATGGGGACGGGCTGACAGTGACGGCGGTGACGCTCTAATACGAAGACTTGTGACATCCAAAAGACAGGAACGCCATCACCACTTGCTGCAAAGGACCTGAACCAGTGTGTGCTTCGGCCCGAGCTCAGCCTCAATTCAGTTTAATGCTCAAGCTACCCGCTCCTAGCCTGTAGCTACCACCAGGAATCCGAAACACCCTGCCAAGCGTGACCAGTACGAGACCACTGCCACCACTAGCTGCACAATACCCGAACCAGCATATGCAGCGGCCTGAGCTCGGCCTCAATCCAATGTAATACTTTGGCTAACCGCTCTTACAACGTACGCGGCCCTCGCCTGCAGCTACCACTGATAAGAATCCGATATACACTGCGGGGCAACTCCATAGGGAGCATTTCCTCCCTGCAGAACAACCGAGGACCCGTGTGGCAATGTCATATAGGTTACATAAGATTCGGTACACTAGTACCCAACAGGTTGCACAATATAGGTATTGACGTTGTTCTGTACAGGCTATACTAATCCTGTGTGGACGGCTGGCCTGACCCACGTCATCGACCCTTGTTCTGCACGGGTGACTCATGGGCCGCAATGAGAAAAAAAGCACGGGTGTGAAAAAAACTGGCCCAATGGACTCCTATGCCAGCTCCCAACCTCAGGGAACGCCGCCCGCCATAAACATGGGGGATGACAATCCTGCTGCGATTGAACATGACGACAGAGAAGACCGCCTAATGACCATGGTACAGAACGGCTTCCTGGCAGTGAACGTCAAGCTGGACGATATTGTTTCAACTATCAGCTCCCTTAAGGCTAGAGTGGAAAAGGAGAGCACTCGCGTTACAGAAGCTGAGAACAGAATCAGCACAAATGAAGATATGCTAACACAACATGGTCGAGACATAGCACAGCTGAAAGGGGAACTGCGTAAGACTCAAGCAAAATGCGATGACCTGGAATCTCGATCTAGAAGAAACAATATCTGTATTGTCGGCATTCAAGAATCCTTCTGTAAGGGTCCGATGGTGCGACAAGTTGAGGTCCTTTTTGAAAACTCTTCTGGGCACTGAATCCTTTTCTAACCACTTTCTTGTTGAGAGGGCTCATCACACCCTAGCGCCGACACCCGAGCCTGGGGCGCCACCGCGCACGATTATTGTGCGCCTCCTGAACTATAGGGACAGGGATGCGATCCTAAAACTTTCAAGGGAAAAAGGTTCCCTGCAATATGAATGAAACAGAGTCCACATTTATCCTGATTTTTCGACCAGCGTCCAAATGCAACGCAGATCCTATGAACAAGCCAAAAAGCTTCTGAGATTGCGTCGTGTCCCATACGCCCTTATCTTCCCGGCGAAACTACGGATTCAACATGGAGGCAGGTCGCATTTCTTTGAGACCCCTGAGGAAGCCATAGCATACATTGAGGCGTCCATCCCCATTCCTCCCAAAGAACATCCACGAGATCGGAACAGGCCACCACGACCGGGAGACGAAGTCCCGGACTCAGCCGACTGAAATGGAGTTACGGAAACATACTTACTTAAGCTGTGAAGACGTCTCGCCCGAGAGCAACGGCTCCAATTGATATTGTTTGAAGAGGGTGGGATTGTGAGCCTCTACTGATGGAGGCCCTGCGACTGCAACTAGCGACCCTCAGGAAAGTTCCACAGGTTATGGGGAAAGGGTTACATCATCGGGTTGGGGTTGATGGTGCAGGCGGGGGTGGGGGTAGGGTACAAAGTTTTGCCACGGTTGGCAAGAGTTCTAAAATGCAGAGACTGGTTGCATCGGGTTCAACTGTTAAGGTTGGTGGCGTAAGGGAATCACTTCACACATTGATAGTAATAGAACACCATGGTACTGGGTGACAGGGGGGTAACTGTTAAACTTCTTTCATGGAATATCCGGGGCCTAAACAACCTGATTAAGGCCAGGAAAATCGCAGCATACATAACCAGACGTAACCCCCAGATCGTGTTACTGCAAGAAACTCACGCACTGGGGCAGGTCTGTTCCAATTTTCTCCCTAGATGGGGCGCATTGCGATATTAATATTCCTCCCAATCCAGATGGGTTCTGACCCTAATACATCCCAATCTGGGCTTCCGTATCCAGTAGGCTAAAACTGGCACACAAGGGAGATATGTTGTAATCTGGGGCGAGTTGGCGGGACGGAAGATGGTTATAGTTAACACGTATGGCCCCAACATAGAAGACCCTGAATTCTACAATGCTAAATATAATTTGTTGGTTGAAGCTGAGAATGCGGCAGTGATTTGGGGAGGAGATTTTAATACGATACTTGACACGACCCTCGACAGGTCTACAACGTCCCATAGAACCTTGACCACAACCGCGTTAGCTATACGACAAATAATGCAACAGATTACCATGGTAGACATCTGGCGAGAATTACATCCCCAAGAACAGCACTTCACTTTCTATTCATCAGTGCATGATTCTGAATCTCGAATTGATTACTGGCTTATCAGGTCAACACTCACGAATATGGTCCAGCACTGCGAAATGTACCCCCGTACCCTCTCAGATCACTCCCCTGTGTCAATTACTTTGTGTATCGGCGAAGCTGCCCCGAGGGCCAGACGCTGGAAAATACCCCCTGTTCTACTAAGAGACCCTAATGTTTGTGACTCGCTGCACACTGAAATAGAGGATTCTTTTCAACTAAATGAAGGGTCGGTAGAACGGTGCGCTACACTGTGGGAAACATTTAAAGTATGGGTACGTGGCGCAATTATGGCCAAAACTACGGGTCTACTGAAGGCAGTTAGGCAAGAGTTGGACACAATGGAGACTAAACTCGAGCTCCTGGAGTTCGAATACACCTGTACACATAGTAAAGAGGCCCTTCTGGATATTCACACTACACTGGCAGAATTTAATAAACTTGCTGCGAGGGAGGTACAATACATAGCTGCCCCGGTCCGAGCTTGTAGATACGGGGAAAGCAATAAAGCAGGGAGATTCCTGGCCCGGATGCTTAAGGCCGAACACGGCCATCCCCCTATAGCGACAATCCAGACACCTAGTGGTGACATAGTCAATGGGGACCAAGAAATTAATTATATGTTTGCCGCATTCTATAAATCACTATATTCCAATATGGACACCAAAACTAAAGAAGAAATAGTGGAGTATCTGGACGTGATTGATCTCCCAACCCTGACTCCGGAGACACGCATGATGTTAGACACCCCCATATCACTCGAGGAAATTACAGAGACAATGAAAGCATTAACATCAGGTAAAGCCGACGGTCTAGGTGCCGAATTATATAAAGAATTCCATGACATAGTAGCCCCTGTCTTACTGAAAGTATGGGAAGAGGCGATGGAGTGCGGCATAGTGCCAGACACTATGCGAGAGGCAGTGATAACGGTCCTTATTAAACCCCGTAGACCCACCTCAGGACATGGGGTCATATAGACCCCTCTCACTCAATAATAACGATGCGAAGATTTTCGCAAAGGTCCTAGCTACCAGGCTCCTGCCCTATATGCCTATATTGGTGCATCCCGACCAGGCTGGCTTTATACCAACAAGGTCCACTGCTCTTAATCTGCGCAGGCTCTTTGGAGTGATGACACAGATGGACCCAGCGCGGGATGCGGTGGCGGCGTCCCTTGATACCGAGAAAGCTTTTGACTCTGTCTCCTGGGTCTATCTGTTTCAGGTCCTTGAGAGATTTGGGTTGGGAAGATACTTTGTTAGCTGTGTCAGGTTACTGTATACTTGCCCGGGAGCGAAGGTACTAACAAATCAAACCATGTCATCCCTGTTTCGCCTGGGTAGAGGCACCAGACAGGGCTGCCCCTTCTCCCCAATCCTTTTCGCACTTACAATAGAACCCATGGCTGAATACGTCCGTCAAAACCATGCATGTAGAGGTCTTCGTATGACAGGGAGACCACAAATCATTTCCTTATATGCGGATGACACCCTACTATATATTAGGAACCCAGAGGTAAATCTAGCGCCAATTATGGCTGAGGTTAAGAGGTCCTCTGAATACTCGGGGTACAGGGTTAATGTTTCTATGTCAGAACTGTTTCCGCTTACACTAAAAACTAGAGATATGTCAGACACACAGGGATTCAAATGGTCACCAACACACATCCGCTACTTGGGGAATCAGGGGATCCAGAGACGGGAGTACATTGCTTGCAGAAAATCATGGTGAACTCCTACAATCCCAAACAGTTAAACTACAAGTCTGGAACAAGCTCCCTCTATCCCTATATGGGCGAATATTGTTACTTAAGATGGTAGTGCTACCCAAACTCCTATACCTTTTTTGCAACATACCAATTTGGCCGGGCAGAACATTCTTCACCAAACTCAATACGCTCGCCACTACATTTGTATGGGGAGGGAAAATGCCCAGGTCGAAGTGGTCCAAAATGACAGAACCCTTTGCAAAAGGTGGGATTGCAGCACCAGACTTTGAACTTTATTACCTAACATCACAGGCACACTTCGCGAGACACTGGTTCGACCCAGAGGACACGGCACAACACATTACCCTGGAAAGATTTGCGGCATCCCCCTCAGACCTGCGAGCTGTTATGTTTGACCTTAATCGGAAGGACACGTGCAAATATGATCCTGTAAGCGCTACTGCGCGTGCATGGGCCAGGATATATAAGAGACTTGCCATTACAACCCCATATAACCCGGAGGTGCCATTGTGGAACTTCCTGGGCATAAGCCCCACATTTGATAAAGCACTCCAGGGTACCTGGGACCCACAGAAGCAATTTAGAATGTGAGACATGTTCCCGGAAGGGAGATACTGTGCATTAGAGGATTTTGTCGGGGCAGTGGGTGGAGATCACCTTAAGCGATTTCAGTTTCACGAGATGAAATCTGCCTTCGCCGCCAAATGGCCCTCCTTCCCAGAAGAGCCACCCACACACGAATGTATTGCAGCCATGACGGAACCAGGGGGACACAGGAAAAGTCTGTCTGCACTATACAGCCTTGTTCAGATCCATTCCAAGCCATGCAATAACATTAAAGAGACCTGGAAACGAGATCTGGGTGTGGAGCTGTGTGAAACCACATGGTTGAGATATTGCCAGTTGACTAAATGTGTATCCATGAACTCAGGGCTACGTCTTATTCAGTTTAAAGTTCTGAACCAGTTGCACTACACCCCAGCCAAGATAGCTAAGTTTGTGCAGGGCCACACGGGAAAATGCCCTAAATGTGATGCCCCTGACGCAGACTGCTATCACATGTATTGGGCCTGCCCGCCGATAACTAAATTCTGGGGGGAGGTGGCGGAGATTCTGGAAGACATTACGGCAATACCTGCTACACCTTCCCCACGGAAATACCTTTTTGGGGATATTGGTAAGGCTTCAACTACCACTAGACGATTGTTCAATTTAGCATGTGTGGTTGCGAAACGAAATATACTGAAATGTTGGAAGTCCATAGATCCTCCCAGGCGACTGGACTTCTTGAAAGACGCGTTGATGGTTAATTAACTTGAAGAACAATTTATTATTACATTGCCATCGAGATGCCGCCCCAAAGACATATGGACGCTGTTCAGACTCTATCTATGTAATATGGTATCTGATGAAGAGGACAATCCATCGTCACCGTTCTAGTACTGTCAAACAAAGTGCAAATGTGTAGTGTATACTGTAAATGTTCATCTATGTTGTTATATCATGCTGTGATTCGCTAGCCGCTGGCCAGTTTGGTCTTGTTGTACACCTCTCTGAACAAAAAAAACAAAAAAAGCACATTCTTTTGTCTATTACACCAAAACATATTTCATTTTGTGTACAATGAAAACTGCTTGCAGGCACTGTGCGGAAGCTTGAAACTGCCTTTACCAAACATTGTAAAGAGAGGCACACATCATTTAAATCTCAAAGTCAACTTTTTCACAAGTTCAAGTTTTGGAGGGCAAACCTCTTTTGCAATGTTAAGAGGCACAGCCTGGGCCCTAGAAACAAAATCTGGTTCAATTCCATGTGTTTGCATGGCCAGCACATTCAAAGTCAGATCTTTCACAAGTTCAAAATCCATCTGCTGGTAGATTGGCTTTGCCACCCACTGGTTGCTTCTTTTGGTATACTGTGTTGCAACGAGGCATACCAAACATTCCTGCAGTTTTTGTTTGTTCCCTTCCAATGTTCTCGTTGTATGCAAGGACAGCCAGCATTGTTCGGTCCTCCATAACATCTATGCTGAAATGTAACCTTTTAGGCCTGTATTGTGGAATACCTCTAAATCTCCAGTGTGGCAGAATTGGGTGAGCCCCCCTCATGTCTTTTGAAAGCGTTTTGTCGCAAATAATCTTTTGAGGAGAGGCTGGGAGCCTTGAATCAACCACCTTTTCTTACACTTCTCCTCCTTGCTCAATGGTCCATGTGCACATTCATGGAAATTTTCGTTTTCTTGCCAAGAATGTACATTGGAACAATGTTGCATCACTGAACGCCATTTTTCAAGTAGAATATCAACAGATCCTTGACAGCTCCACCAAAAATAGTTGCTTACAGACTATGACCAATTTAAAATGTTTTCTGTGGCCTTTTTTTTCCAACAGCTGTCATTATTTTTTAAATGGATTTTGCTACGTTCCATACATCATATTGATGCTTTGTCTGGGAACTCATCTCGCATGGCCTTGGCAATTGAAATGTGCCTGTCAGTGGCTATCAGGTCTATATGCAGTCCTCTTGATTGCAGAAGTTGAATGGATTTGATGAAACCATATTTTTCCATGGCAACAGAAGATGTACATTAAGTTACTTGCACAACCACCAAACTCCCTATTCTTTGGGGTTCCATGTGCTGTAAGTGGTAAGTGCGGTATTTAGCAGAAAAACCAGGACTGTCGCACTGTCCATCACACGCAGGCTTGAGCCTTTTGCCAGGGAGAGCATTGTCGATTGAAAGTGTCCATGCCTGGCTAATAGCGGGGAACAAGAAATCCTTCTGATATTTGTATTATTGGGTTTTTGAAAGAAACTGGAGTCCCACAAAGTTAGAAAAACTTGAGTGTACTGAACGTTGATCCGCAAAACAACAATGCAGATGAACAAATTACATTTCCAGCAGACACTTTTCCAAGTATGGGTTGAGCAGAACATGAAAATGAGTTTTGGTGGTGTTCACAGCTACCCTTGATCTGCACATTGGTGCCTTTAACTAAACAAGTAAACTCCACCAATGGCTCCCCACAAATACTCCAACATAATTTATCTTTGCATCTCACCATTATCATGATCTCAATCAGGCAGCTCTCGAATATAATGTATTTTGGTTCCTTTAATAGCCAATCGTCTAGAGGTGCAGTGGATTGTGATTCCATTGAGGTGGATAAGTCCTCAACACTAGGAAGAGTGTAGTCCACATCACAAGCACAATCGTCAATTAGTGGCGAAGATGTTTCGGATATTTCTGTGTGCGATAATTTCTATATGTCCACATGTAATGGGGAAACAGGTAAGATTTTCAGCTTCCTAGAAATTAATTTGTTTATAGGGTGTTGATGGTGTGGGCGGTTCTGAAAGCAATTCAGCAACATCTGCTGTGTTGTCTGTCTCTTCTGTTTGATGTTGTGTGGTGTAACAATGAGCCTACTTTCCATGGGTGAGTGCTGACATTTAATTAGAATTCCGGCCACTTGCCTGCTGCATCACAACACTGAATCTTGCGTCAACCATGCTCAGCCTCAACATGTAGCTGCTTCCAAGTCACGTCTGTTTGGCAACCAACATCATTAGTTAGTCTAGTTGTTTGAGTCTTTATGCTCCTCTTCGTCCTAGGCCTCTAATTTAAGAGAAAATAAACATGTTTAATTCATAGCACACATACAGAATAGATCAATTACAACTTAAAAATGTATATTCAATGGAGTAAGTCCTAAACAATTATTTTTGTTTAAAAATCTTTGTTATGTACCCTTTTTTGCGGGTTTTCCTTGGATTTGGAACAGTCAAATTGGATGCGGCAACCACCAGACCAAGCTGAAAAACATTTTTTAATTGTATTAACCTTGAAATTTGCTCTTATACATAATCATTTATCCCTATATCAAAATATAACAAAATGTCATTATGGAAGAAACTAAAACATTACTTTATTATATTTTACACTTTGTTACTTATACCTCTTGTGCTTTTGTGTCTTCAGTTTCGGCCACTTCAATAGCACAGTCCTTTTACATAATAAATTCAAATAAAATTGAATACTTTTTCAAAGAATGTTATGTTAAAAGCTTTCGATCTCACAAACTACATCTTGAGGGCGTGGTTTTAATGATTGATGACCTTGCAATATGAGTTAAACTCTCTACAAAATTATGTTTCATCCTCCAATTAACATTTTTAAATGAATAATGTGGAGTCGTACAATGTGTGTATGTGTGACATTTGTAAAATACATATATGAAAACTATACCTGATAACCTTAAGAGATGTTGCAGGGAGTTAGTTTGTGTTCACCCTAGAAAACATATTGATTAAACTGTGTCCCATTTAATGCCTTGTAATGTTATTTTGTTTCATCCATTCAATTTTTCGCTAAGCAGCTAATGTTTCTGAACTAAAAGAAACACAATCAATATGGTGAAAGGGTCTATGTTGTTCAGTGACGTAGTACATTTTTCATAAGGTTTACATTCATAGTTGCACGTGTTTTTGCGATAAATACAGCAAGCTTGTTGATGTAACGCTTTTCAATTTGCTGACAGTATTGCAAATCAGCAAAAAAAAATGGCAACTTAAATGTAAAAAACATATTGTTAATCTATCACCATTATTATAAATCAATACATTTTCACTTCTATTAGCTCATCATAAGGACTGGTTGCAGTAGAATATGTTGTCGAAGTTCGAGGCTCCGCCTATGTAATGATTATTGAAATAAGAAAATGTAAAAGCAAAAGCCAAACAAATTACATTGAAATGGTCTTAATTGACAAAGAAGCCTAAAAGTTAATATTATACATAACAATAATCAATATGTTTTTGGTTGGAACTTGAACAAATACTTATTTTGTGTAGTTGCATGTAAAGAATGATTCTAAAAGATTTACTTGAAAGGTGAGAGGTCGCTGTGGACTCTGGAACAGTGGTCGATGTAGCATCCTGGTCCTTTAATCGATGCAAATAGTCAGAACATTGTTCGTTAGAAAATGTACATTGGTATAACTTATGACATGATATGGCATTTATAATGCGCCTGTACACAAGTGTTTCTTGTACCACTTATACTGCATCAAAAACAAAAAAAAGGTTTGTGTGCAAGTCTCACCATTAGGATATTGGACGTATCTGTAGTTTCCTCCATGCTAACGGTCTGTACTTCCATCTGTGTGCTCTACGTAAAGACAGACATGGTGATTTACCAAAAAAGATGACATAATTTTAAAAAGACGAAATGGGAGTGTGTCTGTGGTAAGGCTCCGATTGCTTAGAGCTATTTGAGTATCTGACAAATTAATCTAAAGTTACAAATGTATAAACCAAAGAAGACTGTGTCAAGAAGAAAAGACATGCAATGAAATATCAAAGGAATTATTCCACAAAAAATGAAAAACGTTATTTATGGTACCTGCCCACTGACTATTTCCATATGAGTGTTTATTTCAAAGACTTATTATGCATGCAAACCTAGAAAATGGTAAAATACATTAAAACATGTAGCGTCCACTACTCACCTGGGTCAGCGTGTGCTGAAAGTGAGTTGGAACTGCATTGGCCAGTTGTTTTCGAAGTAGTCTGGGCAGCGCTTTTTGGTGTACTGTGATTGCTCGTACATATCTTCAGAGAAATGCATACTGCAGAAGTTGAATTGATTTACCCTCACGTGATCCAAGACATCCTCAGCTCTGCTTTCAATTTCGGACACTGGAAATCCACATCTGGAGAGCCATGTTCTTATTAAATTTAAATCCTTTGGAAAAACATGAAGGACTGTACTATCACTTTTGGCATGGCTGGTATTACTGCAACCGAAAACGATACAAGAAGGCATTGTTCAAATGCCCTTCTGATCGGTTAAAGAAATATACTAAATATTAGTATTAAAAAAGTATCAGTGGGTAAATATACCAATAAATTGACTTTATAGAAAATGGCACCGAAAGCACATAGAAAACATGCACTACAAAAAATACATCTAAAAACAATACTCTTTAATGTTATGTCCGAATTACAGAGGAAAAAATGATTATGCCGGTTAATAATGGTATAGACTTTTTAAATAAAGTAAAGTGAGTATAGGGTATGCATTGAAGTACAGAGCAATAGAAAGTGTCCTAGTGGAGATTGTCGACAATACAGAAAACTACACTAAAAGTTGACTAACCGTTACTTGGAACAACAGATTAGTCGATTCAGTGAGAAAGGTAAGAAGTGGAGAGATGCCAATATCCGTAGTGGAATTTACAGATATTCTCTTGGTAACTTGTAAATTGTTTATAAAGGCTTACAGAAGTGGGTGTGTATGTGAATGTCTGACGTGTTCCTTCGCACTCACCAGACCTCTATGAAAATGTTTGACCTCCTGAACCCTGCCAGTGCAGCCCACTTGCGAGCACACGGCCACAGGTGCGAACCGTCATTGATAGCGGTGGGGGATGGATGAGGATGGGTGAACGCAGAAGGCCCGGAACAATGTTCAAGGGACATGTTGATTGCAGGGACGGGGTCTTCAAAGGGGAGTCTGCAGACATTGGGTCTGGGATGGCCATCTGGACAGTGGTCACTGTGCAGAAGAACCTTTTGTGGAATACGTGTTATTCGGCACCCTGAGCATTCCCTTCCTCCCAGCCCCCTTGCGAGAGCACGCCCACAGGTGCGTGCTGCCATTGATACGAGAGGGGGGGGGCGGTGGATGAGGATGGGGCAAGCGCGATAGGCCAATACAGGTGTTAATGCACACCAATATCTTATGTATTACATGTAGTGGACTTAAAAAATGTTTCTTACAACTGTTCTGCTTGAATTATTTTGTTATTGTTTTATTTAGTAAGGTCAAGTGGATGTCAATGCCATTACAAGTGATACCGATGCAGTCGAGGTACTAGCTGCATATATTCACGTTATTGTCCGCTGTCACTGGGGAATTCATCACGAATGGCTCGAACCACATAGGAAGGTATTACTCTTCTGATGCAAAATCCCAGTCTTCCATGAATCCACCATGTAAACGCGTGATATGCCACAAACCTGTAGCACCCGTGTAAGAGATACAGACATAGCTTACTGGAAAGAAGCCAATAATTGGATTTCTTTTATTTGCACTACCTTGTAAAATGTACGGCATTGTTTTGATTTTAAAAGTACCTTTTCATACAACTTATTGACAGTACTTGTGATTTAAAGGACAGATCAGTTAGAAATGTGAACGCACATTAAAGAAAGAACATTTTTGGAAATATTTCAAACAATCTACAGTGGAACACTTTGGCTTAATTTCACAATGAGTACATTATTCAATTTACAGAAACATTCTTGCGTCAGTTATCCGTCAAGCAAATGAGATAGATTGAACGTACTCGTTACTTGAATTACAAGGGCAAACTGTAGCTCAAAGTTCGTGCATAAGCACCATCATCATTCGCGGCACGGATCTTGGAAGGCAGGCTGCCCTGGAGTCATGCAGCCCGGTAACGCATAGCGGGGGGTGTCTTATTCGTTAATGTAGGCCAAGCAGCCAGAGTTTTCTCTGCAGCAGCAGTTCTCCACCAGAGTAGGCAATAGCTCACAATGAAAGCAGGTACACCAGGTGGAAACGTCTTCCATATGACTGGGTTCAGGCTCAGCCTCTGATGATTGATCCTCATGACTTTCATCCAATTCCACCTGGAATCCACTTTTTTCTCTTTCATGGATCTCCTCTTCTGAGTATTTGGGCTCGTACATGTAGGGCTGAATTGTTGCCATAGTTCCTGAACAGTGAAGAACAACAGAATCAATAGAAAGGCAAATAAACACCTTTTTATTTGTGTAAAGCACTGAAAAGAGGTTTCCCATTAATATTGAATGATAAAAGACGAGCAAAGAATCAACCAATGTGAGGGGGGTGCTAGAGAGCCTGACCAAGATGGCCGCAGGCCCGTGAGCTCGCCACACCCTACTCAACATTCTTCAGAAATCCAGCTGTTAAACTTTCCTGAAACCAGCCAGAAGAGTGGGGGACTGAGGCTGATCACCCAAGGCACACGCAGATCGTTTCAGTAGGTCAGGGGACCTTGGGGTAGCCAAGAACGTACAGGGAGCTGGCCGCTTCCCCTCCAACGGCTACGGTGTGGAAGGAGCAGTTGAGCCTGGGAGAACGGAGCACACGCTGGGAGCCCCGACTCCCGCTCACGACATACCAGCGTAGGGGTAGAGGAATCGACAGGTGAAACAGTGCGGCCCGAGAACTTAGATCAAGGAGAGGAGCTGTACACCCACTGACGAATTCCCGCTCTGACGCCAGGGAGATGCCGAACTGCCTCAGAGGCTGCGTCGCACCCCGTCAAGAGTAACCCAGGGAGGGCCGCGTGCCCGGCACTGCAGCTACCCAGCACAGAACCGACTCAGAGGGGTAACCAGACACCACACAGACACCGTGGGACGGCATCGCACCCTACAACGGGACAGGGAGAGGCCTGCACCGCGTCCGTCCTTTCCCACTACTGCAGAACCGGGGCACAGAGACTGCAAACCCGACGAGCATCTAGGCTCAGAAACGAAGGCAGACATCATCGGAGGTGGAGCACCGGGTAGAGAAAGGCGTAGCCCCGACACCCACCCGCGGAATACCAGGGAAAAAGCCTGGGAACCCGGACGTCTGCTGCTGCAGGCAACAGGACCTGAGGGAAGCCTGTGGGAACACTTCAACGAGCATCCATCGCAGCAGCACGTAGGAGCAGCGGAGCACCAACGAGGTGAGAGAATTCTTGCAGCAGCGGCAAGGCCACTCCGACTAACGGGGCTACACAGTGAGGACCACGCTGAGGGGAGCAAGAGTGCCCGACCCCAGTGGCTACAGCCACCTCACAGGGACACGTTCGGCCAATACAATTAACCCGCTTGCTTGCCACACACCTAGGGGAGAGGGGGCTTGAGAGGAAAACAGTGGATCACAAGATCACTGGTGGCCCACGGGGGAGAGACACTGCTGGAGTGCCCCAAACCCACCAAGGAGCTGCTACCGGAGGTGGGTCCCCTTCAGCGGGTCGCCCCCAAGCGCACAACAGAAGCAGAGAGCGGTCCCCCCACCCACATCAAGGGGACAGCGGTGGCCTGGAGTGTGTGGCCCGGAGCCTACACTCGGCCCAAAAGGGGTGATTAGCAGACGACACTTGGGACAGCGCATGGACTAAATACCAAACAGCGCAGTGCAGGGTGTGCCGGCGCACAACCTGTGCAGTGGTGGTCTACATAGCCTGTGGCTCTGATTCCTCGAGCTGCTCCATAGTGATGCGACGGGTTGCTCAGGCGGAATACTGGGGAGCACAACCCGTGAGACCAGAGAAGAGTCCGCAGAGAACCACACAGAAGCGACCTGGTCAGTACTGGCGACAATTTAAGGCCACAGATAGCCAGAGCACACAACTACAGAGGCTACGCAGGCCAATGCGGGCTCAGCGGAGGCCCTTGGCCCTCACAACAAAGAACGGATAGAGCACGAACCAAAACGAGGCCACCACAACAGCCTTGATCCGGGTACCAGAATTGGTGGTATTGAAGGTGGTACAATTGGGAGGGGGGGCATGGTCGACCTGCACCACTGGGGATGACCACTCAACTCTGGATCACTCCTCCTACTAATGAACCAGAGCAGGACCAGCCCAATTGGGGCTTTCCCCGGTCACTGAGGTGGCGTTCTGCATTCCACGCCGGAAGACACACGCAGGCAAACTAGCACACCGCACAACAGGCAACGCTGATCACATAGACACTGAAGCGAAGTGCACATACCTGCAGGACCCCTTGAGTGGATCAAATCAAGTATCACCCGGGAGTAACGCTAACTGAAGTACACAGACTCAGAAGTTGTCCAAAGCAGGCAAAGGAGGAAAACAGCAGTTAAAGCTCCAATTCGAGGCAGCCTCACAGCCACGACAGGCCGAGACACAGCACTCACCCAAGGGCAGCAGCATGCAGAACACCCAGGACTCTTCAACTGCATTCCATGACATAAAGGTCATGTTCGGCCACCTCCAAAGCAGCATCCAGTCGCTGGATGGGAAGATGGACACACTGACCTGCAAAGTGGACCACATGCAGGTTTGCTTGGATAAGCATGGGGAGAGACTCGACGAAGCAGAGGGGCGGATCTCCACGGTTGAAGACGAGACAGCCTCTACGTCCAGGGACCTACAAGAAATAAAAAAGAACACTGAAAGAGCTCACGGAAAAGCAGGAGGACTTAGAGTCGAGGTCCAGAAGAAATAACCGGAGGATAATTGGAGTTCCCGAGACGATTGATCAACGAAACATGGAAACAATAACAGAGGATATCCTGGGGGAGGTACTGGGCTGGGGGAACTTTTCGGATGTCTTTATAGTGGAGAGAGCACACAGAATCCCCAGTGGCAGGAAACCAATTCAAGGGGCACCACCACACCCAATTATTGCAAGATTGCTGAATTACCCCGACCGGGGTTCGGCACTGCGGAGAGCAAGGGAGCTGGGGACCCTAACATACAAAGGAGACCTCATTAGGATCTTCCCAGACTTCTCCGGCAAAGTCCAAGCATCACGCCGCACATTCATGGATGTCAAAAAGAGACTGCGAGAACGGGGCGTCCGTTATGCCATGATGATCCTGGCAAACACAGGGGGCAGACAATGTTCTTTACCACTCCTACGGAGGCTGACAAATTCTTGGAACGCCTACCGCGTAACCCAAGGCCCAGAGGGAACAACGTTTAGGACAGATCCGGAATATGTTAACACTGTTGGTCCCCAATACAGATGGTAAAATGAGCTGAGATCGAAGGACTAGTAACAGACCCTATCGTCCATGGTGTGACGGAATGGTCGGGCCACTAGCTAACACCCAAGGGGAAGCAAATAAACAGTTCACGAACTGGCAAGTTGGGGATGCCAGCAATGGGAGGGGGGAGGCATGGATGGTACTGACAGGTTGGGGAAGGCGGTGGGGGCGGGTGGAGGGCGAAGAAACACAATGGGTTGGTATTTCGACGCACAGGGGGCAGTGGGGGTATGGGGGGTGGGTGGGATACACAGACCTCAGCCATGTTTCAGTCCGGTGGCGCATCACTGAAACTGGGGATTGGAGAACTCCAACTATGGCAGGATCAATTAGGCTCCTAACCTGGAATGTGCGGGAGCTAAACTGTCCATCCAAGTGTGGAAGGGTTCTACTATACCTACAACGTCATTGAGTGGGTGTGGCATTCTTACAGGAGACGCATCTCGGGAAAGCAGGGGAGATGAGTTTTGGTTTGGGAACACCTGGGGTAATCACAGATACTTCTCTTCCTACTCCACCTATGCGAGAGGAGTATGCACTTCCATCCACAGCAAGGTAGAATTTAGCCTGAACACAGTTATCGGAGACGACGAGGGAAGGGGTCTCATAGTTCAAGGCACAATACAAGGCCGTCTATACACCCTGGTCAATTATTACGGGCCTAATCAGGACACGGTTACGACTCTAGAGTGGCTATACCAACAACTAAGTGGAGCGCTGCACGGAGAGGTAATCTGGGCCAATGACTTTAACGAGGTCATGGACCCTGTACTAGATCGAATGCCCGGCCCAAATCGACCTCCCACGAGAACCCAAGATGAGATCGGGGGGATGGTTCGGATGTGGGAGTTAGAGGATGTCTGGGAACTGAAAAATAGGGAGACTCAACAATATACTTTCTTTTCCTCGGTCCACGATTCAGCTTCTCGCCTGGATTTTTTCTTGATATCGCAAGGGATGATGGGATCAATCAAAGAAGTCACTATTCTGGGCCGCACCCTCTCGGATCACGCCCGGGTACTCCTGGAAGTAGAACTGGCAGGGAGGGGAAGGGAACTGTGACGATTTAAGGGGGAGGCCCTATCGGACCCACAGTTTAGAGATGGCATTGCAGCAGCCATTGACACCTTCTTTGAGGTCAACGCCGGATCAGTAGAGTCCGCTGGAACCCTTTGGGAAAGCTTTAAATGCGTGATCCGGGGGTGGGGGAGGAGTGTATTGCTAAAGAAGTCGGCTTGCTTAAACAAATCAGACAGGAGCTTACATCCACCAAGATACGTCTCGGCTCATTGCAGGCCGTGGGTGCGCTGTGGAACCCCGAACGACAGGCTGAAACCAAACAACTAACTGAGCAATTCAACACATTGGCACATAGGGAGGTGAAGTTGCTGGGATGGTGAGCATCCGTGAGGCAATATGGAGATGGGCAAAAATCAGGCAGGCTTCTGGCGAGGGCGGCAAGGGTAGAGGCGCATAAGGAACGAGTCACATCTATAGGGAGTGGAAAGGTTTGACGATGAAGAACTAACCTGGGAGTTTGGCAGGTTCTACACAAACCTATACTCCTCCCAATTATCGGCAACCCAAACTGAATTAGAGGGGTACCTTGGCCAAACAGCACTGTACTGGTGCACTGGGGAGGATAGGGCGGGCCTTAATTGTCCCATAACTTTGGAGGAGGTGCTGTCAGCCATTAAATCCCTACTGTCCGGGAAAGCCCCTGGACCGGACGGCTTTGGCACCGACTTCTGTAAGTATTACGCACCCAAACTAGGCCCACATCTATTATCAATGTACCAACAGAGCATCCAAGAGGGGAAACTCCCAGAGTCCCTGCGGGAGGCAGCGGTGACGGTGCTGCGCAAGCCAGGAAAGCCGCCTAACGACTGTGCGTCGTATAGACCAATTTCTCTAATAAATTTAGATAATAAAATATTATCCATATGTTGGCTTCCAGACTGGCGCTGCTGATGTCGAAAATGGTAAAGGCAGATCAGTCAGGATTAATTCCCGGCCGCTCGACTTCTTTTGGGATAAGGAGAATGCTGGGGCTGATATCGGCAATCAATCCAGAGGACAGGGTGGTAGCCGCGCTGTTGGGCGCCACCAAGGCGTTTGACTGTGGAGTGGCCCTTCTTGTTCACAGTGCTGCGCAGGATGGGGCTGGGAGAAAACTATATCACAATGATGGCACTCCTATACAAGTCCCTGACAGCTAAAATAAAGGTGAATGGCCGATTCACCCAAGCTATACATCTATATAGAGGTAGGCGGCAGTGCTGCCCCCTTTCCCTGCTCTTATTTGCCCTGCGATCGAACCCCTGGCGGAAAGAATCCGAGAGGCTCACATACATAGAGGCATTCAGCTCTTTAAACACAGCGTGGTTATCTCATTATATGCCGATGACATGGTGTTATATATCAAGGATCTGGAATTGAACCTGGACCCTGTCATGGAGTAGGTGGTCGAGTTTGGACTTTTCTCAGTCTTGGTAATTAATGCCACCAAATCGGTCCTTTTCCTGTTAACTGATAGTGTAGCACAATATGCTGATAAATGGGGTTTCCTATGGCAACTCGCACAAACCCACTACCTCGGGGTCATGGTAGCCCGAGATGCGCGCACACTCTTTGAAAGCAACTACCAGAAGACACTGGACCACGCGAAAGAGGCAGTCACCAGGTGGAGGCACCTGCCACTTAACTTGTATGGTAGGGTCTCTCTAATTAAAATGATCCTGCTCCCTCGATTCTTATGTGTTCAATAGTGTGCCCATAGGGGTTCCCCCTGAGTACTTCAGGGAAGTGAAATCAACACTCACTCACTTCCTTTGGGCCGGTAAACAACCAAGAGTATCATGGGACAAATTGACAGCGCTGGTGCACCAGGGGGTGCTAGCTGTACCAGACCTAGAAGCTTATTACACTGTAGCGCAGGCGGGATACGCCCTACACTGGTTTGGAGGTCAAAGGGAGAGGAGGCATGTGGAGGTAGAAAGAGCACTGGCGGCACCCAATTTGCTCAGGTCCTGTATTCTTACAGCCCCCGGGAGGGGACGACAGGCCAGAAACATGGTAGAACTCACATGCTTGTCCTGGGCAAAGCTAAAAGGTAAGGCAGGGTCAGTAATTATATATTCACTGGAGTTATCACTTGTATTTACCCCTGGCATCCCACTCACCTCGGTGAAGGGGCTTTGTCAGCCTCCTAAACAGACTGGAGATAACCAAATTGGGGGATCTGTTCCCAGAGGGGAGGTTTAAAACACTGGATGAGCTCAAAATGAGAGGGAATCTCAGTCCTCTAGACGTGTTGTCGTATTTTAGGTTAACGACAACCTTCCAAAAGTTGTTTCCTACCTTTCCAGAGCAGCCGTTGTCCGCCCAGATATTCAACAGAATGATTACGGGGGATCAAAGATATTCAACAGAATGATTACGGGGGATCAACCGAGGAAAGTGGTGTCCATTATGTACTCTTTCTATCAGGGCTCCAAATTGGCAGATGACACACCCAAGAGGAGGTGGGAGCACTCACTAGGTCACACAATTTTAGATGAAGATTGGGAATTCTGCTGTATGGGTACCAAGTTTATCGCAGTATATGCCAGATACACTGGAAGTACCTGCACCAATACTACTACTACACTTCAGTACAGATCCATGGTTTCTTACCGGGGGCAACCACTGACTGTATTAGATGCAGAGACCCAAGGGCAGACTTTCTCCACATGGCATGGGTATTTCCAGCGGTCCACGCCTTCTGGAGGGTGGTTCACAAAACCATCGGGGAAATATAGTAATGGACCCCCTGGTCGCGCTTCTGGGACACTCTAGAACCATCCCCAAGAGTAGGAGACGACTAGCTGGGCTACTGCTACTCCTGGCTAGAAGAAGAGTGGCAATGCATTGGAAAGGCCATAGGCCCCCAAAGTGGAAGACTGGCTAGAGGATGTAGCCAGGAGTAATGACATGGAGATAGGATACAGGAACCTCCAGTCCTACCGGACCCGTATGTACACTACCTGCTGAACTCTAGAGATGAGGATACCGCAGAGCATAGCCACATAGCGAACAGTGTAATGTGATATAGGCTGGGAGAATCACCCATGTTCACACCCTCGGCACACAAATGGGTCATCGACACCAGCCTCACGCAGGCAGAAATGAGTATAACCGGCCTACTTTAAACAGACTATGTATGGAGAGCAGACAGCAGATGATCGGGGTTAGCTGAACCCTCTTTAGACTCCTCCTTGATATAATACAAACTGTTCGACTCGATTACAATTCCACCGGACTCCTCCTTGATACAACAAATAATTTTTGATTCAACTGTGGCCCCATCAGCCGCCTGCCCCTCTACCTGAGACTCTTAATTGCCTATGCTGTATTTTAAAGAATTTTAACGGTTGTTTTAATGGTGCTAGTTTCCAGCAGTTTGTTTGTTAAAATGACAATAAAAAGATTATTATAAAAAAGAAAAGTCCACCAATGTCACAAAAGCACATCGTTCCAGTTGACAGTAACGGGACTGTTTATTGTTCTGTGTTTTTTTTTTTTTGTTTGTGCAGTGACTTTTGTGTTTATGCACTTCTGTTCAAACATTTGAGATAGTGATGATATCTGTGAAAGTATGAACGATTAGAGACTGATGAGATGAAATTATGATGTGCAATAGATTGGGGTAAAATTATGTTTGAAAATTGTGCTCTTATGTAAATGGAATTGGTTTTGTTTTCCAAAAATTATAAAATTTGTATATTTTTTAAATCTTCTCTCTAGCCTCATCTGTGCCTAGGCCCATTGTCTATTATTTGTTTGATATATAAGTTTACCTGGAGGGCCTATGGTACGTACAGGTACCCTTTTATTAAACCCAGAGCAGAAACAAGTCAGGGAGGCTCGAAATTAAATACACTGACACAAAGGAAAAAGAAACTCCAACAATGTGTGATCAGAAAGGGTCTGCCCCTCCTTTACGGGGGCTAGAATTGTCATCCACAAAGAGGGCAGGGACAAGCAGCTCTGTGGGTCTTATAGGGCGATATCTTTGCTCAATGTTGACGTCAAAGTTTACGCGAGCAGGTGGCGTATGTCAGGGAGAAGCAGCGGGCGGATAATATCCATAAGACGTTGGACTTAATGGCATTCTCGGGCCCCGCAGACATCAGTCCCGTTCTCATTTCGGTCGACGCCGAGAAGGCCTTCGACCGCGTCGAATGGCAGTACATGGAACAGGTGCTGAGGCAGGCGGGCCTGGGCGCGGAGTGGGTGCGGGTGCATTGGCGCTCTACAGGAATACCCGTGCTAGGGTGGTGGTTAACAGGGTGGCGTCGTCCCAATTTGCTCTTACCAGAGGCACTAGGCAGGGCTGCCCCCTCTCGCCCTTGGTCTTCATCCTTATGATGGAACCTTTAGCCCAAAGCATTAGGAACAACAGCAGAATAAAGGGGCTCCTTAGGTGCCTTAAAGAGCATAAATTGGCGTTATTTGCAGATGACATCCTGGTGTATGTCACACACCCGGAAAACTCCATTCCTGCATTGCTAGAGCGGATTGAGGCATACGGCGCTCGCTCGGGTTTCCACATCAATTGTGGTAAGACCTTTGCTCTCCCCCTCGGAGAAGTCCCCAGGGGGTCCATCGCGGTCCCGTCGAACTGGGGCTTTCAAACCTCCCAGAGCAATATCCGCTATTTGGGCGTGACCATAACCAAGCGGCTGGAGGACCTGTACGGCGCTAATTACACTCCACTCTGGGCAGCCATAGAGGCAGATGTAGAGTGGTGGGGGAAACTCAACTTGTCACGGGCTGGTCGGTTCACTTCTATAAAAATGAATCTGTTTCCGCGTCTCTTGTTCCTTTTCCAATCGCTTCCTGTCTTGCTTCCGGATGCATTCCTAGCGTCAGCTAAAAGGGCGCTCGTAGCCTTCCTCTGGGAAAGGAAAAGGCTCAGAATTGCATATAGCATGCTTACCCTCACGAAAGATCGGGGAGGCCTCACTTATCCCGACCTGGCGGAATACTATAAGGCAGCCCAGCTTTGGGTCCTAGTGGATCACATCCGGGAAACGCAGTCCAAGCATTGGGTCCGCTTGGAGAACTGTCTGTTCGCCCCGGTCACCCTGAGTGAATGGCTGTGGGTTCCGTATCGGTCCATGCCCCACAAGATCTGTGAACATCCTATGCTAAAGGTCCTATGGGCAATTTGGAGACCTGATAACTCGAGCATGGTCGGTGTCACCACATGGCCCTCCCCGCTCAGTTGCATCTGGGCACCCCCTATCCGAGGCATAATAATCGACCCCAGCCGTTTTCAGCCACAATATGAGCAAGGGTTGGTTAGGGCAGGCCAGATGTGGAGGGATGGGGTTTTCCTTTTTTTTTTTTTTTTATTGTGTACGGTTTACAAAAGAAACCTTTACAAACGATATCCTTAAATACAGAAGAAGAAAAAAGAAGCAAAACAGAAAGAATCATACTTTACTGTTACGTTGCATATTGATTTCATTTCATTACCAAGATTAAAAAAAAACACATACAGATCCACATATCCTTCTTCTTCTATCAGTGAGTAACATATAAAATCAGTTAAAAATTCAGTGCACATAAAAAAAATGTCGACACAGATTTGGTGGTTCGAAGGGGAGAAAAAAAAATTCCCTTTACATAAAAAGAACGAATTTAGCAGCAGTATCAGTTCAAATTCCAAGGTTTGTATACATACTTGATAGACTTGGTAGTATATAAAGGTATAATTCATCAAACAATTTGGTCAAATGGGAGGGGGATAGAGATCAAGAGACTTAATAAAACCCGCCACAGCGAGACCGTTTTAATTTTAGAAATTGAAAGAGACTTGGACCAAAAAACATTCTCTGCACCCAAAAGACCCAGGGTATTGAATCTGCCTAAGTATATATCTCTAAGTCCTTTCAGAGCAGTACATTCGAAAATAAAATGGCATGTAGATTCAATTACCCCGGGAGTGTGGCAAAAACGACATAAAAGGTCCAAATCACTAATCTCCTTCCTTCTATAGAGAACTTCTTTAGTAGGTAGGAGATTCCATCTGAGTTTGAGAAGTGAACGGTAGTAGCGGTTGGGAAATTGAGTTAAGATAAAAGACAGGCAGATGGGGTTTTCCTTTCGAAAACAGACTTGAAGGCAGCCCAACAGGGGCTGGCAATCAACCCTCTCCCATACCTACAACTCAAGGGAGTCCTCACGGATGCAAAATGGAAGGGGCAACTGCAGCGCCCGCTCACAGAGTTTGAACTGGTTCTGGATTCCCATAGCGGCACGAGAAATCTCATATCAAGAATCTACAGGGCTCTTCTGGGAAGGAGCCACCTGCCCCCGCCCGGCTCCAAGGCGAAGTGGGATGCAGCGTTGGGTTGGGTCGATAATCAGAAGGGCTGGGAAGCCATATACAGGGCGGTGTGGAAGTCCTCCACAGCTATGCAGTAGAAGATGCACAATTGCAGGCTCCTTATCCAGCGGCACCTCATGCCCCAGCGCTTGGCAAAGATGTTCCCCAATGCTTCTCTGTATTGCTGGAAGGGTTGTTCTCAGCTGTCCACGTACTGGCACCAGTGGTGAGAGTGCCCCCATATGCAAACGTTTTGGAAAGAAGTCCTTGGGTGGATCCGACTGATAGAGGGCATACACAGGCCTCTCACTCCTCTCCTGGTCTTGTTTGGGGTGGAACAGATGGACGACCAGTACAGGGTCCTTCCTCACATGGCAAGGAATCTGCTTCTGGCGGCACGGGTGTGCGTCACTATTAAGTGGAACGCAAGCTCCCCCCGCACACAATCCGATTGGCTACGCAAGGCCAAAGAAATCTTTGACATGAAGAGCCTTACGGCATTAGTCATGGAATCCCACTCGCACATAGATATGCAGTGGCTGCCCTTCTTGGAATTCCTTAGAAATGCCAGCCTGGTTCCCTGAATGTCCACAGGAGAGTTCTTTTGGCTCCTTTTACACCCGGTTGCCAGTGCTCCAGCCTCTCTGTTTTTTTATTAGCGACAGACCTCGCACAGCAGCATCAATCGCACTCACATGACTTTTAGACTCCAGACCCAGGGCGCTTGGGGGGAGCTGGGTATTTCCTCTGTCCCGCTTTCTGTGCTCCTTTTCTTTGTCTCTTTCTCTGTCCTTGCCTGTTCTTTTCTGTTCTGTGGAGAAAATTATTGAAAATGTTGATTGAAGATCCTCTGTGCATTATTGTTCTGCACTATTGTGCAGGGTGTTTAAGATTGTTTATGATCTCAATAAAAAAAAATTTAAAAAAAGAAAGGGTCTGCTTATTCTTGTCGAGTAACGAGGCGTCTTGCCATTTCCATGGAGGCAGGTCAATAGATTGCGCACAGAGGACGTTGATATGAGACGTGCATATTTTGTTGTGAATGGGGCGTGAGCGTCTAGGGATGTCAGCGTTGGGGGTGGGCGATCTGAATCAGTGCCATAAGGGCACTTGAACTTAGGGCGACAGATCAACGGATAAGAATAGCACAAGATGGCGGTACCCGAGCCATAGTTTTCGCATGTGTTTAAGTGAGAAAAACTCTGGTAAATTGCATTAGAAATGTATTTAAGAGCGATCGATGTATGCTATGAAATACATGACCGATCCAATAGGCCAATAACATTTCTGACCGAAATACCCCTTCAACGATAGCTTTCGGATCCCTTTACTGAGGGGTTGGCTCTGTATGAGGTGACTGCGGGACTAGTTTCCTTTGAACCTCATATGGAGTTTTATTCCTCGAAGTGGAAGTGGATTTATAAACGATGTTCATTTCACGTGGTTATGGTGGCAGTGCTTCGAAGCAAGATGCAGACTCACCAAGGGGACCTTGAGTCCACTAAAATATCTACGGCTCCGTTTGCTAAGAATAATGCTGGAAGTAATGACATTAGTGCCCCTTTGCCTGCTGCACATTTCTGTGACTTTAAATATGTCAGCAGAGGGCTGCAGCAATGACCTTGCATATGTGGGAAATGTTATGGTTAGTGACCCAGCTAAAGGTGTTTTGGTAACGCCTGAAAAAGAGCTGTCTCCAGTAAGGGCAATCATTGTCGAGCACAAGAAGATTGTTAAAGTACCTACACCTTTAAGTAACATATTTACCAACACGTTATCTAACCAGTTGTAGGACTCTCCTAATTTTTGGGGAATTATTGCAAATTGACTCAACACGTGGAAATGAACAATGCGGGGGGCAGTTTACGGAGTGTTTTGATGTCGGGTTGGGGGTCCGGCAGGGTTGTGTTGGCACCAATACTGTTCCCGCTGTGTATCAATGGGCTTTTTTAGGCCCCGGTGGGTACCAGAGCAGACTATTTGAGTGGGTGGGAGGGCCTTTCTGGTTTCAATGGCCAGAACCCCGAGGGCCCTACAGGCCGTGATTGATGCTTAGGCAACCTTTATGAATAGCCTGGGGTTAAAAATAAAACGTCTCTGAAAATGAGCCAGTATACAGCAGGAATTTCCTGTTTTTTAAGCAGGTGCCAGGGCCAGTTTTGAAGGCGGACACTTTATATGGGGCTCCATTGTGGGGCCACATGAAGGCAGCTGAACTACAGGTGAAACAAAATAAGTTCTTTAGACAACTGTTTGGCCTCCTAGGCTCAACTCCCTATGCCTCAGTTCACAGGGAGCTGGCAAAAGAGTTTTGGGAGGATCAATGGGCTGCTGCTCCAAGTATTTTTTGGGTACGCCTATGGGCAAATGAGCACGCAACCTTATGCCATTTTATCATTGGGAGGATTATGGGCAAGGAAAGCTGGCGTAAAATCCCCTGGCTGGCATACGTGTTACTGCGCACCAGTAATATTCAGCTCCTGTTCCCAAAGTCTGCTTACGATCTAAGATAATTAATGATGCGATCTTAACTCAGGGCGAAGCTTTGCTGTCACTGGGTTACTAAGTATTTGAGAACTTGGTGGAGGCGGTACTGAGTTCCTATATGGAGCACACCAGGGACAAAATTGTTGTTAAAGAACGAACTTGACGTTTGACAATTAAATTGCACAATGAGTTGGGGGGGGGTGTTCTACAGAAGGAACCGGCTAAAAAATGTTAGCCAACTAGAAGTAAATTATGATTGGTTAAGAATTGTGAATTATTTACATAACTCTTCATATACAAATGATCAAGCAGGAGTTACTCAAATGCCCATCTTGTCTTGGAATTCCAGGGGGTTTGTTAATATAATTAAGAATGAAGAGTACCTGAGAATCTTTATTATAGTATGTCTCCAAGAAACCCTTATGCGTGATTCACCCATTATTGATGGTTACGAGGTATTTGCCATTAAAGCCAAGCAGGGAACAAAAGGAAGTCCTTATGGCAGGCTACTTACAGCAGTTAAGCGTAATGAAGGCATTGTTGGGGAAACAAATTTAAACTGCAAGGAATTGAATGTTGCTCACACTTCTCTCCTGGAAACCACATGAATCGACTAAGTTCTCTAAATGCCTTTTATTTAACATGTATTTTAATCCTGAGCGTGCAGTTTCGGAGGAATTCTTGGACGATTTATCATATTCTATGCTCTGTGAAACCCCAGAGGAGGGTGTCTATTTCATTGTATTGGGGGATTTTAATTCCGAGTGCTTAGATGTGTGGTATCAGAAACATGATCGACTGGGGGTTTCCAGTAGAAAGAGATCTAAAGGTCCTCTGATCCGGCAAGAACTGGCTACTTGGGATTTGGTTCCTTTAAATGGGGTTTTACAGTCTGATATTCCTCCAAAATTCTCTTGGCACAACTCACCCTGGCAATCTACTTTAGATTACGTATTTGTGTCATCAGATCTTCAAGCTAAGGGTGGTTCCTTGTAATTGTAGCGCTCTCAGTCAAGTGATCACTTAATGGTGATATGAGGTCCCAGTACTGTGTTTTAATTCTAATGTATTACTGCACATGGGAGTAACTATTAACCTGAGGCACCATGGTGTGTGTTGGCAACAGACATTTGCAGCTAGGTTTAATGGGATAATGGAGTCGCAGTTTCAAAATAGTATCTCTTTATTATGCAGTCTGCATGATTTTGAACCTATAGTCAGCTCGACACTTGGAGCTCTGTCTTCCTCGAGGTTGATGTTGAAAGGTACTTCTGCTAATTCTCATAAACATGGATTTGACCATGAAGTTTTGAAACTTAAGAAAGAGTTGAGATCTAACATAAGGGCTCTTAATAGAAAAGTACCGCTCCCCTCGCATGAGTTGAAAACCTTGAAGACTAATTTCAAAAACTGGCTACAGGGACATACGTTTTGGTGTTTATAAATGATGCAGAAAATAAGGTGGGTTGTATGCTGGGTCACCGTTCTGACAACATTTGGCACCTGATTAGATCAGCTGGGTTGGATCCATTTCTGCAGTTTCAGCCGATAATGTAGATTACCCCTGCTAACTGCGCAGGGAGTATTAATTCTATTAAAGCAGTAAGGGTAATCTACATTCTATAGCAAGACTGGAGGCGAGCATTATGCTTGTTTAAAGCTTCTCTAGCACTGTTACTGCTATGCCTCTAAGTGGTTTAAAATAAAAATCTTTAAATGTACAGTCGCTAGCCCATTCCGCTGCTTACATAATATCCTGCAGGGTTACTCCCGCTGCAAAAGCTTTGGACGCCATGATCCCTCTCACTGAATGTGCCCCATATTCTCTAAGATTGATGCCTGCTAGTTGCATCACTTTGCGCACCCATCTAGTTATGGTAGCGGTAGCTACCGCCTGGAATGGTTTCCTGCGTGCTATCAGCAATTGGGTGGTTCCGGCTGCCCTGTACTCAGCTGTTCTGCTCTCATACTCTTTAATACATCTAGCTACGCACCATTTAAGATTATCCGGAAAGAAGGGGTAATGAACAGATGTGGATCCTGTCTTTGTCCTCCTCGCTATCAAGAACATCACTCCTTGGGGTCCGAAGACCTTCCTATGAATCTCTAGTGCCTTGACATCTGCTACTCTCTTGCAGGATACTAGACACAGGAGCATCGCTAGCTTGCCTGAGAGGTGTTTCAACGATAAGAATCTGTCCGACGGCCTGAAGGGGCCCCGGAGGGACCCTCGCGTGAGGAAACGAGGCACAATCACCACACACGAACTGATACGCCAGACACAAGGTTGTATTCTCAAAATCTAGGGTTTATTGCAAAGCAAATAGTCTCAGTTGGCCAACTGGGTCCCACGCCCCGCGACGTGTGTTACCAGACCTCGGGGGGGCGCAAGAGAGGGAGAATTGTACAACAGTTACATATATATAAAACAAGCATCATGCAATCAGTAGTGTCACATCAAATACCGCCCCTAGTATATTTCTCCAGCATGGGGTCTGGCATGGATTCACATGCTCATGAATATTCCCCGTCGTCAGGCTGGGAATCCTCGGTAAAGAAAAAACCAGTATCAGTTTCGTTTCTGATCTGTCTTTCGTAGTAATAACCAATCACTGGTCTCTGCGTCATACTGACCACAGCCAATGACTGCCCTCTACCTAAGCACCGCCTCTGGCAGCCATCTTCAGATTTTTACCGCACGTTCATGTGTTGGGATCCTCGTGCTATTGCTCTCGAGCGTTAGTGCTATTTTTTCACGTTTTTTCTCAAAAACTTCGTTTTTTCGGTCAAAAGAGCCTCAAGCTCCACCGATTCTCCATCCGATCAACGGGGACCCGTGTCGGATTCGTCTGCGCCCCTCAAGGGTGAAGATTTCGTCGAGCTACGCTTTTGGAGGACTCCAGAAGTTTCTCAGGCCCGGTCATGGCCCAGGAGAAGGGGAGCTCGACGCCCGGAAAGCTGTTCAGGGTCTGCCCTGGATGCCAGCTGCAAAACGTCTTCAAGGAGGACGAACACTCTTTTTGTCTTTACTGCCTACATGAGGACAAGACGCACGTGGAGAAGGACTGTGCGTGTTGCGGCAACATGTCGGAGCGGACCATGAAGGACCGCCATCAACGTCTCGCCAACTGGCTGGAAGGGAAGAGCCCGTCCGGCGAGAAGAAGAGGAAGAAAGCCGAGCGGTCTTCTAAGACCTTTGAGGACGCCCCGGCGACGGGGGTCCAACATAAGGCCAAGCACCGCGAGTCCGCTGGCACCGGGAGCGCCGAACGGTCGGGCTCTACGGGCGCCAGGCAGGGCGCACCCTCCCCGGCACCATCAACCACGAGCCAACGCTCTGGGTCGGGTAAGAGGAAGGCCGAGCACCCGGCGAAGCTCCTGGAGAGGCCCCGGTCGAGCTCGAAGGCGGAGGGGGAGCGAGGCAGTGTCCCCCCCCTCAAGGATAAGGCGGTGAGCGCACCTAGGGTGGTGAAGGCCTTAATCCATCCGGCCAAGCCCTCTATCGAAACTGTCGCGGCGGCCCTGGCTCAGCCTGTGGAGGCTACACCAGTGGTGGCGACCTCGGGGCTCAGAGTCTCCCTGCCACCTCGGAGGGAGTCCTCTTTTGTGCCCATCGATAGGACCCCCGTGAAATCCCCCGTGGGGAAGAAAAAGGGGGGGCAGGGCGTCGTCGTAGATTCGGCCTCAACCTCGGAGGAGGAGCTAGTCGAAGTCTTAAGCCACGGCCTCGGCGTGGAAGAAGACCGGCCCGTCGGGATGGATCCCGACGCAGGTGACGACGACATCGTCGAGGGTACCGACGGGGCCCCTGATCGCCCGTCGGATTCCCCTCTGCCAGAGCCGCGAGACAACTCGGCGGCCATTTTGTTGGCTATACAGTCCTTATGCTCAGAGATAAGGACGAGACTACCGTTGCCGACGGAACCTCTCCCGTCGGGGGACCCAGAACCGGGACCTTCTGGTGTTCCCCCTACCAAGAAAAGAAGGATCCACCCTCCGCCTCCTTTTCAGCCGTCGCGCCCCTTCCAGCCCTCCTCCCCGTCCACCCGAGGGGATGATACGGGGACTGACACGGCAGCGACGGGTACGGACGACGAGGTATACGACGAGGATGTACCGTCGTCGCCTCCCACCAGGGCTTCTCCGCCCGACGAGATTGGATCGTTCCACTCCATGATCACCAGGGCATCCGAGCTTTTCCAACTCTGCCCTGAGGAGAAGAAGAAGGAAGGTTTCCTTTATCAGCGGCACGAGGCCAAGAGGAAGACGGTCCTCTCAGTGCCTCTATTGGACGACATTTGGGATGAGGGCCTCACCCTCCTCAAGAACCCTTCCACGACGCCAGCTAGAAGAGACCGGTACGAGAAGAAGTACCGGGTCCCGGACACGGCCCCCCTGTGCCTCCGGGCGCAGCCTACCCCGGACTCCGTCGTCTCCGCGGCGGCCAGGAAAAAAGCGGGGGGGTGAGGCCTCCACATCGACTTCCCCACCGGACGGCGAGGGAAAGAAATTGGACGCTATGGGACGCAGGGTCATCTCGTCTGCGGCGACGACGATTAAAGCGGCCAACGCCTTGGCTATCGTGGCCCGCTACGACAGGGAGCTCTGGTACAAACTGGCTCCCCTGCTGGACTTCTTGCCGGACGACAAGAGGGCAGAGGCCCTGGAGATCCTGCAGGAAGGTGAGGTGGCTTCGGACCACGCCATTACCGTTGCGACGGACACCGCCGACACTGGGTTCCGCCAGTTGGGCAACGGCGTTTGCCTTAGGCGGCGTGGATGGCTCAAGGCTACGGACTTCCGTCAAGACGTTCAGACCAGAGTCCTGGACATGCCCTTCGATGGGAACAACCTGTTTGGGAAAACAGTGGACGATTCCCTTCAGGCCATTAAAGCGGACACCGAGACGGCCCGGGCCCTTGGAGTTCTGCAACAACGACGGACGCCCTTTCGGAGCAGCGGAGGCAAGGGCGCCTCCAAAAGTTCCGGCGGCGGTTTCTCCACCTACCGTCAAGCGGCCCGCTCGTCGGCTCAGGAGGCCTACAGAGGACGAGGCAAGTCTGGCAGACCCCGCCGTCGTCGCCAAGGAGGTCAAGGCGGCAAAGCCTCGTCGAAGCAGGATTGAACCGACCGTGGGGTCGGGCCCCCACCGAAGCACCCCGGTGGGAGGCCGGCTGGCGAGCTTCGTCAGCGTGTGGGAGTCCATCTCCACCGACCGTTGGGTGCTGGACGCCTTGGCCCGGGGCCACGCGCTCGAGTTTCAAAGAAGGTGTCCGCGCGTCCCCCCCGTGGCCAGGAAAGAACTTCACGTCCCTCAACTTCTCCTGGAGGTAAAGGCGATGCTCAGGAAGGGCGCCATCGAACTCGTCCCAAAGAGGCTTCGGGGCTCCGGAGTTTACTCGAGATACTTCCTCGTGAAGAAGAAGACGGGGGGATGGCGCCCCATCCTGGACCTGCGACGTCTGAACAAGTTCATCAAGGCGCAAAAGTTCCGGATGGTCACCCTCCAGCACGTCCTGGGTCAGCTGGAGGAAGGAGACTTCCTGTCGTCGTTGGATTTGGAGGATGCCTACTTCCATATTCCCATCCTAAAGGGGCACCGAAAATTCCTCAGGTTTGTGGTCCAAGGGCGTCACTACCAGTTCAAAGCCCTCCCCTTCGGACTACGGTCGGCACCCAGGGTATTCACCAAGTGCCTTGCACCGGTGGCGGCGCAGCTGCGCCGCGAGGGGATCCACGTCTACCCCTACCTGGACGACTGGCTCATCCGAGCCAAGACGAGGGAGCTCGCCGTGGATCACACGGCAAGGACCGTCCAACTTCTCACAGACCTGGGATTCTCCGTGAACTACGCCAAGTCTCACCTGGTACCCGCGCAAAACGCACTGTTTCTGGGAGCGAAGCTCGACACAGTGTCCCTTCTGGCCTCCCCGTCGGAGGAAAGGACCAGGTCCATCCTGGGCAAGGTACAGCGGATGTTGGTTTCCGACGCGGCCAAGGTGAGGTCCATCAAGTCCCTCCTCGGAATGATGTCTTCTTGCATCTACCTCATTCCCATGTGCAGGCTCCGGATGCGCCCGTTGCAGGAGTTCCTGGACGCGCGCTGGATCCAAACTACGGGCGGCTTCGAGGAGAGGATCACACTCGACGAGAGTTTCCGCCGAGCGGTCCGGTGGTGGGGCATCCGCGCGCATCTGCCGGCGGGCATGGACTTCCAGACCCCAGACCACCAGGAGACAGTGACCACGGATGCCTCCCTGGAAGGGTGGGGAGCGCACACCGAAAATCTGCACGCGAGAGGCCTTTGGCTCCCGACGGAGAAGTCCCTCCATATCAACGTCCTGGAGCTCCGTGCAGTGTTCTGGGCCCTCAGGTCCTTCCTCCAGTCCCTCAAGGGCAAGGTGGTGAGGATCTTCACCGACAACACCACCACCATGTTTTACATCAGGAAACAGGGCGGTACCAGGTCCCCAGCGCTGTCCAAGGAGGCGCAGGACCTGTGGCATTGGGCCGTCGCCCAAAGGATGTTTCTGGTGCCGTTTCATCTGGCAGGGATAAAAAACACCATCGCCGACTCACTCAGCAGGGAGCTGCGCTCGTGCCACGAGTGGGAACTACGGCAGGATCTAGTGGATCGCCTCTTCCGACGGTGGGGCACACCCCAGATCGACCTGTTCGCGACGGCGACGAACTCCAAGTGCCGGAGGTTCGCCAGCAGGTTTCCCCAGGCGAGGAGCATGGGCGATGCTTTCTCGTTCCCCTGGGAGGGCCTGTTCCTCTACGCATTCCCTCCTTTGCCACTGCTAATCCGGCTCGTCAACCAGCTCAAGAGGTCACGGTGCAGGATGATCCTCGTCGCACCTGCGTGGCCGAGGCAGATATGGTTCCCGGACCTTCTGGACTTGTCAGCGTCCCCGCCAATCAAGCTGCCGGGGGACGCGGATCTACTCTCCAGGGAAGGAGGCGCCATCCTCTACCACGACCCGAAATCGCTGAACTTGCAGGCCTGGCTCCTGCAGCGCTAGAGTTTGGAGGATACGACATACCGGCCGACTGCAGAGAGGTTCTTGCAAAGGCCAGGGCGTCCTCGACTCTTAAATGCTACGGACACAAATGGAAGAGGTTCTCTGTCTGGTGCCACGCACAGAAGATTAACCCTCTACGGATTAGGGCTCCCCAGGTACTGCCGTACCTGCTGACGCTGGCCAAAGCTGGACTGGCACACGCGTCCATCAAGATTCATCTTGCTGCGATCTCCCGATACACCAGAACCACGGGCCGGACGTCCTTGTGGTCTCATCGTCTGGTGAAAGAGTTCATGAAGGGGCTGTTTAGATCGTTCCCGCCGGTGAAGGCTCCGGCCCCGGCGTGGGAGCTCAACGTGGTGCTGACCAAGCTCATGGGACCTCCGTTCGAGCCTCTGCACTCGGCCCCGTTGAAGTTTCTGTTGTGGAAAACAGCGTTTCTTGTGGCCATCACCTCCGCACGACGGGTGGGAGAGATCCAGGCCCTTTCCTGCAAGGCCCCGTACTTGACTTTTCACGACACAAGGGTAGTGCTCAGGACGCACCCCTCCTTCATGCCCAAGGTACCGTCGGACTTCCATCTCAACGAACCCTTGGTGTTGCCTGTGTTCTTCCCGTCGCCTTCGTCGCCGGCTGAGAGGACTTTGCACTCGCTGGATGTGGCTAGAGCGCTGAAGTTCTACGTGGACCGCACGAAGTGTTTTCGGAAGACGTCACAACTCTTTGTGAACTTTGGACCTGTCAATCAGAAGAAGGCTCTCTCGAAGGCTTCCATTTCCAGATGGCTCTCCGGCTGTATCATGTACTGTCATCGGTTGGCAAACCGACCGCTGCCTGGCCGCCCGAGAGCCCATTCCACCAGAGCGATCGCAGCTACCACGGCGTTCCTTTCTGGTGTGCCCCTGCTGGACATATGCAGGGCTGCTACGTGGAGGTCGACGCACACCTTCACGAAATTCTACTGCGTCGATCGGGATTCCAGGGAGGAGTCCAGGGTCGGCCAAGCAGTGCTGCGCAACCTGTTCGCCTGAGGTGAGCCTGGTGAGGAGGTAAGATGCTTAATGTTGAGTTTGATGTAATGCTTAATGTTGAGCCTTTGCCACCTCCCGTGGTTGTGCATGTGTGTACTGCTATGTATTCTTTATTCATGAGCATGTGAATCCATGCCAGACCCCATGCTGGAGAAGGAACAAGTTACTTACCTGTAACTGTTGTTCTCCAGCATGGGTCTGGCATGGATTCACATGCGAACCCTCCCGCCTACCCCTCTGCGGCTCTTCACTTGGTCATACTGCCACTTCACGTGCTTCCAAATCTGAAGATGGCTGCCAGAGGCGGTGCTTAGGTAGAGGGCAGTCATTGGCTGTGGTCAGTATGACGCAGAGACCAGTGATTGGTTATTACTACGAAAGACAGATCAGAAACGAAACTGATACTGGTTTTTTCTTTACCGAGGATTCCCAGCCTGACGACGGGGAATATTCATGAGCATGTGAATCCATGCCAGACCCATGCTGGAGAACAACAGTTACAGGTAAGTAACTTGTTCCTTCCTTTGAATTGGGCACGATGATTGACAATGGTGACGAGTATGACACCTTCAAATATTCATTTAGCAATAGTTTGCAATTTTGCGAGCCTACAGACATAAGTCTTTGTTGAAGAGAACATAATGCTTCTGTTCTCGCCAGCAAGCTGCGCGTAGGAGAGAGACACATTCCAGGCCTTGCTATCTCCTAGCTTCTATTCGTGTCCTGAGGGTCAAGTTGCTCTCCAGGACTCTACAGGGCTCGGGAAGGGGGGGCCGCAAAGAAGAGCATAATTCAAGTCATTTAATGTTCGCTCTTAGCATTTCTACTGTGTTTTCGAGACTCACTGGCACCTGTGGGCTGATTAAGATGCCTCGCTGCTCTCTTTCAAGGATAGTGTGCGGGAGGAGACCGGGCAGTTCTGTCTGGGTTGCTACGTTATGTTTCGACATGTCTCTCATGGCCTTGCCTTTATGCACTAGTAAAGCAGAATAGTATTTCAGCTAAGCAGTTTAACAAAAGGTAAAAAGCAAATGTTAGAGAAAACAAAATGGCGATTTCAGTCACCTTAAAATGGCCGCACTTTAGTCAAGTTTATGGTTATATATTTCTAATACTGAATGCATGAGACGGTTGGTCTTCAGCCAACATAATACATAGCCTTATGATCGAGGGGTGTCTACTTTTCTAGATCAACAAACCCTCCTTTTGGCCGTATGCCAAACGTCTCATCCGTACATTGCATCCTCTTCTGACCAAGTATCTGATTCTGATTCTGAATCTTGTGCATTATTAGCTTCCTCTTCATTGTCATCTATATTGATTGACATGAATTCTTTAACTGTCTTTGTTCCCTCATTACCATGGGTACTCGATTTAATAGTGTTCTTTTTTTATCATCTGTACACACCCTTCACTAATCTCGGTGCATATTACAGGTAGGCAGTGTATGCAGCAACAACATGTCATGAATATTTCTATTACTGCTACTAGGATCGCAAATAGTTTCCATCCCCATGAATATAATAAGCTCCCAGAACCAGGAGCTTATATCCCAACCCCCTTCTTGGGTATGGAGTTCGGAGCTCAAGACGTGTAAATTTCCTATTGCCTCAAAAATCGTTGGAGAGGAGTCGTTTACAAATACTTAACACACTGATCCCACGATTTTGCAAACACTGCCACGATCAACCAGGATTACATCAAGAGCCATTCTATTCTGAAGTGTCATTAACCTAATCCCTTTCTCCTCCAATGTCATGTTGTATAATATATATGGTGTTCCATTTATGTTTTTCCTAAGATTCTGGATAGTTGTCGTATATTATAGGAGTTTATTGCTTGGGCCAAAAATGGTACAAATGATTTTGCTACGTCTTCTACTATTAATCCTTCTCCATTACTTCTTCGTGGCCTAGATCTAGATAGTCTGGCTATGTCTGTTGTTTTTAAGAGAAACACTCCTGGGAACAAAAGTCCTAAATAGCAAGTACCTCCCCAGTTTCTAGGTAACCAGGGATACGCTTTATCTCCACATATAAAATACACATGTCACCTACATACACTGGTTCTACTTCCCTTTCAAGAATCGCTGTATTCATACATTTAGTGAATGTCCCTACTGAATAGGAGCCCTTCTTTTTTAAGCAAAAAGGAACAGAACGTGGCCTGTAGTTTACGGTATAGGAGGGAGGCACTGCATCTTTATTTCCTTCTGATCTCATACGAAATATTATTACAGATGATTTTTCCGGCACGAACAATCTATCTTGTGGCATTGGTTTGGGCGTAGCTTTTGGCATTATCATTCATGCTCTATGAAATACAGAGCAACCTATAGGTCACATTATTATCTCCTCAAATTAATTCATGTTTGTGCTATCTAATTGACCCGTTTCACTTTTATTCCATTTCCCATAATATAATGTACTCAGAGATGCACTGCATGCAGAACTCAATGTTAATGGCTGCACATACCAACCTATTCCTTTGCCACCATGCTGTAGCAAATGAGCACACACCCAACAGTTATTGTTTTTCAAAATTGAATGTGTCATATTCATTATTTGCAGTAATGTGTTGTTACCATATCCTTCCCTATGCCTTTCTTCCATTGGGGACAGAGTGTAAGTAATTACATGAACAGGGCTTTCAGTAGTGGTGATGTTTCTTACGGGCAAGAGAATTTCTAATGGGTGCATTTCTTCCAAGTACCATAATACCAGTGCCGTCGCTACTGGGGCTATCATACTCATTACGCACATAATTATTGTTAAAATAAACATCCAATTTTTTCTGTAACTCTTTCTGTGTAATCTTTCAGTTTCTGTTTAATTCATTATCAGCAGTGGTGCAGGAGGGGGCAAAAGCTGTTTCTGGCATTTTCTCTCACAGTCCTTCTTCTTCAGCAATGTTCGTCGTGAATATCTCTCCTCATGGCACTTGTCCGAATGTCAATGAGTTCAATAAATGTCAACAGTCTATTCTGCCAATTCTCAGCAGCCTGGATTGCTTATACATTGGGCAAGATCTCTGTGCATTTGCACATTGCTCAAAGAACTCCAGAGCAGTTATCAATTGCCTTTGTACCATGTGCGCCCCGTTCGTTCGCACAGGTTCAGGACACATGGATTTTATGTTAGCACCGAGGAGCCTCGTTGTTGGGCTGTCCGATTTGCACAACCCTCACGCCGCTCTCCTCTAGGCCTCCAGTTCCCACTTCATCCGAGAATAGGAAACAGAGGCAACAAAAGATCAACAAATGCAGATTTGATCACTCCTTCTTTCGAGGCCGTAAATCGTACCGCCTTACTCCTGGTACAGTGTGATCAATGAATAGTGTTGGTGCACTTCCAGACTCAAGCTCGGAGTCAGCCTGTGGCGCAATAGCAGATGATGGCGGGTGCCACAGTGATGATGCAGGTTTCGTTTCAGGCTGCGGCACAATGGCAGATGCTGGTGGGCGCCAAAGTGGTACACGTTTTGTGTCAGCGAGCAGTGATGCAGATTCTGCTGGACAACGTTGGGGCACTCTTTGCCCTTCCCCTTTTACAGCAATCTTTTCAGGCTTTATTTCAGGATCAGGCAGATTTTGTGGCAAAGAACTGGCAACCTTGTCTTTCGTTGTTGGAACCGCTGTTTCTTTCTGGTCGTCTGGATCAGGTAGTTTTTCAGATGGTGACAGGACTTTTTTAGCGTGGGTGGCGTGAATCCACGTTTTCCTTCCATCCACAGGAATGGCCGTTTGCGTTGTCAGGAGTATCAAATAGGGACCACGCCATCTGGGTGCAAGCAATGTCTTCCGCTCAAAGTTTTTGATGAGCACCCAATTTCCCGGCTCCAGTGCGTGTCCCGGGCCATTGTATCTTATCGGTAATGACTCCTGCACCTGCTGATGAATGAAACGCAATTTTTGAATCAAGAGATTACAATAGATGCTGAGCACAGGGTATTCGGGTTCCCTCAGCCATTTCGGCCGAGGTGCACACCAAACATTCGCCGGCCTCCCCATAACTATTTCATATGGGGAGAGCCCAGTTCTTGCCTGCACAGATGTGCGCATGCACAGTAACGCTATTGGTAACGCGTCTACCCAGCTTAACTTGTTTCCTGCGCAAATCTTGCTTATTTTAGACTTCAAAATGCCGTTGTGGCGTTCTATAAGACCAGCAGACATGGGATGCCTTGAACAATAGAATCACTCATCAATCTGGAGACCTGCGCAAATCTGTAATATCACTGCGCCCACAAAATGCGGACCATTGTCCGACCATATGACACGGGGCAGGCCAAAAACTATTCCTTTAACATTACTTTCGCCGTGCTCATGGTGGTACAGTCTTTTTATGGATATGCTTCCACCCATTTGCTAAATGCACATATGACCACTAGGACATACTTTAAGTTTTGGCATCTCTATGAAATCAAAATGGATTACCTCAAATGGCATAGAGGGAGGGCCAAAACTGCCTATTGGAGTCACCGTTCCCTTCCCCACATTGTGTTGTAGACACGTGATTCAATTCTAGACCAGCCTCTCGGCATTTTTCTTTGTGTGCATTCTCCCACACTGTGGCTAGATGCTGGACTATCTTTTTGGCACAAATATGAGTAGGGCTATGGGCCATTGTGACCATTGCAGTTACATAGGAATTGGGCAGCATCTAGTTTTTATTTTCCTTGTTCACCAAGCACCTTTCTAGATCTAATTCTGCAGAGCCCTCAGCCCACCCTTGGATTTCGTCAGCAGTGGCTTCTGCCTGCATCTCTTTGACAGTAGCAATTCCATTCTCTATCATACAGGGCACATCTTCAGACTGTACTGTTAACATTTTAGTATTCAAGTCAGTGGCAGTTTGCTTTGCAATCCTGTCTGCAAATGTGTTTCCCTCTCCCACTTTACATGTTACCTTTTTATGCACCTCGCATTTCACTATTGCTAGGTGCTTTGGACACGTAAGTGCAGACAGCAATCGTACAATCAAAGGGCCATGTTGGATTCTGGCCCCATGTGATGTTAGGAAACCTCTCTCAGCCCAGAGTCGGCCAAAGTTATGAACCACGCCAAAGGCGTACTGGCTATCAGTATATATGTTTACACTCAGATTCTCAGAAATCTCACAGGCTCTAATTAAGGCTATTATCTCCGCTGCTTGTGCAGAGTTGTAAGGGATTCTTTTACTTTCCACAATACTTTTTAATGTGGTGATAGCATAGGCAGCAGTTGATGTGCCATCAGGTAATTTAAAACAGGAGCCGTCACAAAACAACTCTCTATCTGGCTCTTTCTGTGGGGTATCTGTTAAATCAATTCTTCCCTTTGTTTCTTCCTCTGTAACCATTAAACAATCATGGGGAGGTGATTCATTGTCACCAAGTTCTTCCGTGGGCAGTGGCATTAATTCTGCAGGAATCAAAGCCCTAGACCTCATAATTTGGATGTTCGGCGAGAACAGGACAATTTCGGATCTAGTCAGCCTAGCGGATGTGAGGTGTTGCGTCTCCGTTCTATTTAACAGAACATCTATGGCGTATGGCACCATCAAAATTAAGGTGTGCCCCAACACCATCCCTTCCGTTTGTTTCACTGACGCAGCAGCCGCTGCAACAGCTCGCAAACATCGTGGTAATGCGCGCGCTACAGGGTCCAGCACAAAAGAAAAATAGCCGCACGGCCTACTTCTTCCACCTTGTTCCTGTGTCAAAACAGCCAACGCGCAGCCTTCATTCTCATGCACAAACAATCAGAAAAAAATGTCATAATTTGGTGTGCCCAAAACTGGAGCAGAACACAATGCAGTTTTGAGCAAATCAAATGCTCTCTGACATTCTTCATTCCACTGCAAAGGCATCGCAACATCCTTCTTTGTCAACTCCACCATTGGCTTCACAATTAGGGCGAAATTAACAATCCACTGCCGACAATAGGAAGCCATGCCTATTATGGCTCTGACTCCTTTCTGTGTTTTTGGAATAGGCATACCAGAAATGCTCTCTATTCGCTCTGGCGTTAGTCTTCTCCCTTCTCTCGAAATTAGGCAACCCAAATAAGCCACCTCCTTTCGACAATACTGGAATTTCTTTAAGCTCGCTTTGTGGCCATGCGCTGCTAACTGTGTTAATAGTAAAACTGTGCTCTTTTTACAAATTTCTTCCATATCAGCAGCAATCAACAGGTCATCTATATATTGTAACAATACACAACCTGTTGTTAACTCTAGCATGTCCAATTGTTCTTTCAATGCTCTGCTGTAGATGCTCGGACTCTCAGTGTAGCCTTGTGGAATGCGCGTGAAGGTGAACGATCGCCCTCCTAAGGTGATCTCTTTGTGTACTGGAATGCTGAAAAAAGCATTTTTCAAATCAATAACACTAAAATATTCTGCCGAGGCAGGTATCATTGTCAAAATTGTGGTGACATCTGGGACCAATGGAAATTGAGGATCTACTACCTTCTTTAGTGCGCGCCGATCAATTATGAAACAATATGGTATTTCATTACCTCCTTTCTTGCACACCGGAAGAATGGGACTGTTACATGTACTGCCTGTAATTTCTTCAATCACTCCCAATTTTACCAAATCAGACACAATACTCTTCAATCCCTTCTCTCCTTCTGCTGAGATTTTGTGCTGTGGAATACATGGTAACGTTATTCCTTCTTTTAGTGTAATTTTCACTGGCTCTATCTTCAAGCATCCCACATCATTGTCATTTACCGCCCATATACAGGTTGGCACTTCACTCAATTCTCCTGGCAAGGGTTTAGACAAAAATTCTGATACTGGTACATTTTGTGGTGAAATTGTCAAAAATACTCCATCTGGTGTACAGTGGATAACTGCACTCAGTTTTTTCAACATGTTTAATCCTAATACATTTTCCCCGCAGTTTTCTGTTAAGAGAAATGGACAGTATTCAGTGAATGGGCCTAGTGTTACAGGTACCGGTTGGGACACTGGATTGATTACTGGGGTGCCTGCGAACCCTACTGAAATATTTTTATGCCCCGACAGTGGTATCTCCGGAACTAAGTGATGGTCTATTGAACACTTTTGTGCCCCCGTATCCACGAGGAAGCTGGGCTCACTATTCCCGACTTTCATTTCTACGTAGGGTCCTTTCTGATTCACGGCAATAGACACTGGTTCCAACCCCTGTCTTGGGCTTTCCTATTGAGGAAACAACACATCATCCGATGTGTAATCGCTGCTGTTATTATAGTACGCATTTGATTGAGTGTCAAAAATGTTACCACCCCTTCCTCTATTTCCATTCTGCGTGTTCTGACGATTACTCTGATTCTGAGTAGAGGCAGTTTGATTACTCGCTTGGTTTTGACTTTGTGCACCATTCCCTTGGCTATTTTGGTGCTGCTGCTTGTTACTTCTATTCTGCCCATTCATTCCTGGATGTCCCCTATGCTGTCTTCTCTGGCCATTCCCATTTCTATTTTGCAGATTCGGACATTGCGCTCGCCAGTGACCTTCCTCTCTACAATATGCACACTGATTTAATCCCAGAGGCCCTCCATGCATGTTCGAATTAACTCTTCCTTGTGCATTCCCTCTTCCTCTATTGTGTCCTGCAACTTGCTGGAGTAGCACCTTTGTTTTCAAATTTGTCATATCCTTCACTTCTTTCTCTTTCTCTGTATTCACTCTGTTCTCATAATATTGGGCCATATGTAATACTTCCCCCAATGTTTTTGCTTGCCATGCACTCTCTGATGTCATTATTAAATTTTGAATTGGAAGTATTAACCCTCTCACATATTTATCGACAATCTTTTCCCCGCTTCTGTGCTTACATCCTGCCCACTAAAGTCCGTGAATACCTCCTCAAATCTATTAAAATAATCTGTAGCTAACTCATCCTTACCCTGCACACATGCAGTCAGCTTGTCCCATTGAATTCTTTTCTCCAGAACAATTCCTTTCAATTTCTGTATTATTCGTGCTGGTAATGCTACCATGTTTGCCCCTGGCTTTCCCCCCACCTCTTTATTCCTATCCTCTATTGTTAAATCTGCCCATCTGGCGCCATAGGCTGTTACATCATCTACTTTTCTTATTTGCTTCCATAAGTCTGGTGGCAAAATTACTGGGAATATTAGATCTATGTCACCCATCGTAAGCACAGATGATTGCAGACAGGACTCTACTTCTTTATAAAATCCCGAGGGATTTTTTCTTATATCAGGAACCGTCTGTTTTATATCATTCACTTCTTGTCTGGAGAAGGGGACGTGCACATATTGTGCTGTATAATGTGCTTCCGTTACTCGCCCTGGTACGTTCCCTACTGCAGGAATCTCTACTTTAGGCACAAAGGTAGGTGGGACTTCTCTCATGGGAAATACCGTACTCACTGTTCCTCCCCCTTCTCTCATATGCAATAATATTCACAAGTCAAGTGATAAAGCTGTTTCCCCTGTTCCACGTTCCAGTGCTCTTTTGTATACTGCCATCATCTCAGGGGGGCTGACTTTCTTCTCAGTTATATCTCTATCTATCACATATTCAACCATCGTCATTAATGCTTTTCTTTTCATGGGCAAGGGGTATTCATCAAATATCTTGTGTATTTCCATTGTGGGAATACTAGGATCTGATATCCATTTTAACGCCTCTCGTATGCATACTTTTAGTTTATCTGGTGTCTGTTTTGACGATGGTAAAATCGCCGATGTATAAATGGCTCTACAGCTTCCTTCCTATCTCTCCTGATATCCTTACTCCTATACCCAGGCATGGCAAACATTTCAGCATATTAATCATCAAGTTCATTCTTAAGTTCAAAAAGTCTGTCTACATGTTCCCTTATTTCTTCATCTCTATCTCTACAACGTGCTAATGCATTCAAATCTAACAATCGTTGTGGCGGTAACCTCCCAATTAACTGTTTCCATCTCGCCACTAAATATTCACCCATGCATTCCAACACTACCTGTCTTTCACTGCTCCTTCTGAAATCCATCATTGAAGCCAGCGCTGATGTTTCATCATTCCCGTTTATATACATTTCTGCCTGTTCTTGCAACTCCCGTTTCTCTCCTTGCTAATCGCGCTACGAGTCACCCTCATGCATTCACTTTGTCCAGTCCCTTCTCTTGCTTCAACAAATTCAAGTTCAATTACAGGAGGGGCAGATGGGACAGAAACGATCTCTAGGGAGGGAGGTGCAGATGGGACAATGGGAACGGGCAGTATCTGTTGCGGTGCTGATTGGCTAACAGGAGGCGCTGAGTGTGCAGTCTGTGGCTGTGCTAGGATTTGAACAGTTGGGAGGGGCTGAACAACAGGAGGGGGCTGAGCAATAGTTACTGACGCGGTCTTTTGAGTCTCTTGCCTTGGGCCTCGCTTCGTATCAGTCAGTATTTTTTCTATCAATTCATCTGATGAATGTAACTCTCTTTGTGGGTATATTTTTTCTATACTTAACTTATCGCATTTATTTGACTTTCTCAAACCATCATTCCACTCCTCCTCCTCCTTTTCTTCCGCTCTCTCTGCTTTCGATTTATGCCTGCGCGCATGTTTCTCCCTACTTCTCCAACGAAGCATAGCTTTCCTTCTCTAGTCCTTAAGGATATCAAATGCTGCAGGGCGTGTTTTCTTCTTTATTAACACCTTCTCCAAATTATCTATTCTCGTCATCTCAAAACTTCCATGATTCGGCCACTGAAGGTCTTCCTGTTTTCTGGTTTGCCTATGCCAAATCTCACAAAACATTATCGCTCCCACATCATATTTCACATACATCTCATACGGCGGCGTTCCCACAGGTGGCGCGACCTGGCCAGTTTCCAAAGATTGTCCACCGCAGTGGAAAAATCCTGCTAACGTGGACAATACCCCAGGTATGTTTTAACCTTACCCTCGGCTAATCAACCTTACACTGGGTGTTTGATTTTGCAAAATCAACTCTCAACCAATATCAGGATTACTTTGAATCGGGCACGACTCACCTGATTAGTCAAGTTGTCTTTCAAGACACAATTCATCCATATACTGACGCAACCAATGACGTTGTGTCTGCGTATCTTGGCTCACTCTGCCTCGTTTCGGGACCCTCACCTCCTTGTTCTCTGGCCCGGCACGTCGATCAGGGATCAGTTGTGTGCAGATCTGCAAAGGAGTCTCATCACTTATGCAGGGGCGCCCCGAACACCTCTTGATCCCGGCTCGATCGTCCCGTCCTCGCTGTTCTCTCCACCTTCCTTATTTTTCAACGTACATGATGGAACGAGTGCGGGAGGGTGCCTATTCGGGTGCCATCTTGAAGGGGCCCCTGAGGGACCCTCGCGTGAGTAAACAAGGCACAATCACCACACACAAACTGATACGCCAGACACGAGGTTGTATTCTCAAAGTCTAGGGTTTATTGCAAAGCAAATAGTCTCAGTTGGCCAACTGGGTCCCACGCCCCGCGACGTGTGTTACCAGACCTTGGGGGACGCAAGAAAGAGAGAGAATCGTACAACAGTTACATATATATAAAACAAGCATCATGCAATCAGTAGTGTCACATCAAATACCGCCCCTAGTATATTTCCTTTGAATTGGGCACGATGATTGACAATGGTGACGAGTATGACACCTTCAAACATTCATTTAGCAACAGTTTGCAATTTTGCGATCCTACAGACATAAGTCTTTGTTGAAGAGAACATAATGCTTCTGTTCTCGCCAGCAAGCTGCACGTAGGAGAGAGACACATTCCAGGCCTTGCTATGTCCTAGCTTGTTTTCGTGTCCTGGGGGTCAACTTGCTCTCCAGGACTCTACAGGGCTCGGGAAGGCGGGGTCGCAAAGAAGAGCGTAATTCAAGTCATTTAATGTTTGCTCTTAGCTAAGAGCAAACATTAAATGACTTGAATTACGCTCTTCTTTGCGACCCCCCTTCCCGACTCACTGGCACCTGTGGGCTGATTAAGATGCCTCGCTGCTCTCTTTCAAGGATAGTGCGCGGGAGGAGACCGGGCAGTTCTGTCTGGGTTGCTATGTTTTCTCTTTCTCTGTATTCACTCTGTTCTCATAATATTGGGCCATATGTAATACTTCCACCAGCGTTTTTGCTTGCCATGCACTCTCTGATGTCATTATTAAATTTTGAATTGGAAGTATTAACCCTCTCACATATTTATCGACAATCTTTTCGCCGCTTCTGTGCTTACATCCTGCCCACTAAAGTCTGTGAATACCTCCTCAAATCTATTAAAATAATCTGTAGCTAACTCATTCTTGCCCTGCACACATGCAGTCAGCTTGTCCCATTGAATTCTTTTCTCCAGAACAATTCCTTTCAATTTCTGTATTATTCGTGCTGGTAATGCTACCATGTTTGCCCCTGGCTTTCCCCCCACCTCTTTATTCCTATCCTCTATTGTTAAATCCGCCCATGTGGCGCCATAGGCTGTTACATCATCTACTTTTCTTATTTGCTTCCATAAGTCTGGTGGCAAAATTACTGGGAATATTAGATCTATGTCACCCATTGTAAGTGCAGATGATTGCAGACAGGACTCTACTTCTTTATAAAATCCCGAGGGATTTTTTCTTATATCAGGAATCGTCTGTTTTATATCATTCACTTCTTGTCTGGAGAAGGGGACATGCACATATTGTGCTGTATAATGTGCTTCCGTTACTCGCCCTGGTACGTTCCCTACAGCAGGAATCTCTACTTTAGGCACAAAGGCAGGTGAGACTTCTCTCATGGGAAATACCGTACTCACGGTTCCTCCCCCTTCTCTCATATGGAATAATATTCACAAGTCAAGTGATAAAGCTGTTTCCCCTGTTCCACGTTCCAGTGCTCTTTTGTATACTGCCATCATCTCAGGGGGGCTGACTTTCTTCTCAGTTATATCTCGATCTATCACATATTCAACCATCGTCATTAATGCTTTTCTTTTCATGGGCAAGGGGTATTCATCAAATATCTTGTGTATTTCCATTGTGGGAATACTAGGATCTGATATCCATTTTAACGCCTCTCGTATACATACTTTTAGTTTATCTGGTGTCTGTTTTGACGATGGTAAAATCGCCGATGTATAAATGGCTCTACAGCTTCCTTCCTATCTCTCCTGATATCCTTACTCCTATACCCAGGCATGGCAAACATTTCAGCATATTAATCATCAACTTCATTCTTAAGTTCAAAAAGTCTGTCTACATGTTCCCTTATTTCTTCATCTCTATCTCTACAACGTGCTAATGCATTCAAATCTAACAATCGTTGTGGCGGTAACCTCCCAATTAACTGTTTCCATCTCGCCACTAAATATTCACCCATGCATTCCAACACTACCTGTCTTTCACTGCTCCTTCTGAAATCCATCATTGAAGCCAGCGCTGGTGTTTCATCATTCCCGTTTATATACATTTCTGCCTGTTCTTGCAACTCCCGTTTCTCTCCTTGCTAATCGCGCTACGAGTCACCCTCATGCATTCACTTTGTTCAGTCCCTTCTCTTGCTTCAACAAATTCAAGTTCAACTACAGGAGGGACAGATGGGACAGAAACGATCTCTAGGGAGGGAGGTGCAGATGGGACAATGGGAACGGGCAGTATCTGTTGCGGTGCTGATTGGCTAACAGGAGGCGCTGAGTGTGCAGTCTGTGGCTGTGCTAGGATTTGAACAGTTGGGAGGGGCTGAACAACAGGAGGGGGCTGAGCAATAGTTACTGACGCTGTCTTTTGAGTCTCTTGCCTTGGGCCTCGCTTCGTATCAGTCAATATTTTTTCTATCAATTCATCTGATGAATGTAACTCTCTTTGTGGGTATATTTTTTCTATACTTAACTTATCGCGTTTATTTGACTTTCTCAAACTATCATTCCACTCCTCCTCCTCCTTTTCTTCCGCTCTCTCTGCTTTCGATTTATGCCTGCGCGCATGTTTCTCCCTACTTCTCCAACGAAGCATAGCTTTCCTTCTCTAGTCCTTAAGGATATCAAATGCTGCAGGGCGTGTTTTCTTCTTTATTAACGCCTTCTCCAAATTATCTATTCTCGTCATCTCAAAACTTCCATGATTCGGCCACTGAAGTTCTTCCTGTTTTCTGGTTTGCCTATGCCAAATCTCACAAAACATTATCGCTCCCACATCATATTTCACATACATCTCATACGGCGGCGTTCCCACAGGTGGCGCGACCTGGCCAGTTTCCAAAGATTGTCCACCGCAGCGGAAAAATCCTGCTAACGTGGACAATACCCCAGGTATGTTTTGACCTTACCCTAGGCTAATCAACCTTACACTGGGTGTTTGATTTTGCAAAATCAACTCTCAACCAATATCAGGATTACTTTGAATCGGGCACGACTCACCTGATTAGTCAAGTTGTCTTTCAAGACACAATTCGTCCATATACTGACGCAACCAATGACGTTTTGTCTGCGTATCTTGGCTCACTCTGCCTCGTTTCGGGACCCTCGCCTCCTTGTTCTCTGGCCAGGCACGTCGATCAGGGATCAGTTGTGTGCAGATCTGCAAAGGAGTCTCATCACTTATGCAGGGACGCCCCGAACACCTCTTGATCCCGGCTCGATCGTCCCGTCCTCGCTGTTCTCTCCGCCTTCCTTATTTTTCAACGTACATGATGGAACGAGTGGGGGAGGGTGCCATCTTGAAGGGGCCCCTGAGGGACCCTCGCGTGAGTAAACAAGGCACAATCACCACACACGAACTGATACGCCAGACACAAGGTTGTATTCTCAAAGTCTAGGGTTTATTGCAAAGCAAATAGTCTCAGTTGGCCAACTGGGTCCCACGCCCTGCGACGTGTGTTACCAGACCTTGGGGGACGCAAGAAAGAGAGAGAATCGTACAACAGTTACATATATAAAAAACAAGCATCATGCAATCGGTAGTGTCACATCAAATACCGCCCCTAGTATATTTCCTTTGAATTGGGCACGATGATTGACAATGGTGACGAGTATGACACCTTCAAACATTCATTTAGCAACAGTTTGCAATTTTGCGATCCTACAGACATAAGTCTTTGTTGAAGAGAACATAATGCTTCTGTTCTCGCCAGCAAGCTGCACGTAGGAGAGAGACACATTCCAGGCCTTGCTATCTCCTAGCTTCTTTTCGTGTCTTGGGGGTCAACTTGCTCTCCAGGACTCTACAGGGCTCGGGAAGGGGGGGCAGCAAAGAAGAGCGTAATTCAAGTCATTTAATGTTCGCTCTTAGCATTTCTACAGTAGAAATGCTAAGAGCGAACATTAAATGACTTGAATAACGCTCTTCTTTGCGGCCCCCCTTCCCGACTCACTGGCACCTGTGGGCTGATTAAGATGCCTCGCTGCTCTCTTTCAAGGATAGTGCGCGGGAGGAGACCGGGCAGTTCTGTCTGGGTTGCTATGTTTTGTTTCAACATGACTCTCATGGCCTTGCATTTATCCACTAGTAAAGCAGAATAATATTTCAGCAAAGCAGTTTAACAAAAGGCAAAAAGCAAACATTAGAGAAAACAAAATGGCGATTTCAGTCACCTTAAAATGGCCGCACTTTAGTCAAGCTTATGGTTATATATTTCTAATACTGAATGCATGAGACGGTTGGTCTTCGGCCAACATAATACATAGCCTTATGATCAAGGGGTGTCTGCTTTTCTAGATCGACGGGCCAACTGTCTATCAATCTGAGCACTACTGTTACGTCCCACAGCTGTTTATATCTCGGCTCGGGAGGTGCTTTGTATCGCGCTCCCTTCATGAGCCTGGCCACTACCGGGTGTTCTCCTGCCGGCATGCCCTCTACTGGCAAGTGACCTGCGGCGATGGCTGACCTGTAGACTCTGATCGTCCGGTAAGCCTTACCATCCTGCAAAAGGTGTGCCAGTAAATTTAGGATCTCTACTATAGGCACTGAAACAAGATGAACATGTCTCCCTTTGCACCAGCTTGTCCCAAGCCGGGTCGTAGCTCCTCCTGGTAGAGGGTGCCCAAGATTCTGTGATAAGCTCTGCAGCTTGTGTCGAAATGCCTGGCACCTCCCCGTGTTTCCTGATACTCTGCACGCCATCTGAGGGAGCGTCCCCCTCACTGTCGGAGGGTGAAACGACCCAGCTGGGTCTGTGAGTAAGTGCTGCCCTTCCGGTGAGCCGCAGTGGTGTGTCTGTGCTCATCTCCATCAGTGTCGGGAACCACACTTGGGATTTCCACCTCAGGGCTATCACAATTAATTCTGCCCTCTCCCGACGACACTTCGCTAGCACTCTGCTCAGCATCGCGAAGGGAGGAAAAGCGTAATGTATTTCCCCTGCCCATGCATGCAGGAATGCGTCTGTGCCCTGTGCGGCTGGGTCCAGCCTCCAACTCAAGAAGCTGTTCGTCTGCATATTGAGACGTGATGCAAAGAGATTGTAGTGTGCTGGGCCCCACTTCAGATTCACCTGTTGGAACGTCTCCGGGTCCAGCTTCCAGTCGCTGGAATCTGTCAGATAACGGGAGTTGCAATTGGCTCTCACGTTGAGTTCTCCCGGTAGGTATTCTGCTGTGACTGACGTTCTCGACTGAAGGCAGGAGTGCCAGAAGTCTTTCGCCAGTTCTTGTACCGCCTAAGTTATTTATGTATCTCACGGCTGATATTTTGTCCATTTTGAGGAGTACGCAGGAGCTCACTCTCTCTGGTGAATGCTTTGATGGCAAATGACCCTGCCAGAAGCTCCAGGCAGTTTATGTGAAGCTGGAGTTCTTCTTCGCTCCACTTCCCTCCGGTCTCTAGAGACCCGCATCTCGCTCCCCAACCTTGTCTGCTTGCGTCCGAATCTATCACTAGGTCTGGTCGGTCTCCAAAGATGGCACGCCCATTCCAGGCGTCCACATTCTTCAACCAACACTCGAGTTCTGTGATAGAATCCTTGTCCAGGGGCACTTTCTGGTGATATCTGCGCTAGGAGTAATAGGTCGTCCAGGTATATGATCATCCGGATTCCCTTCTCCCGGATCGCTGCTGCTACTGGCTTCATCAACTTGGTGAAAGCCCAAGGTGCTGAGGCTAGCTCAAAGGGCATTGTGCATAAACGCCACAGATGGCCCTTCCAACGGAATGCCAGGAAGTCCCTGAACTCAGTCTGTACTGGTACCGTGAGGTAGGCGTCTTTCAGGTCTATCCTGGTCAGCCAGTCCCGAAGCTGGTGTATGCCTTCCATCTTGAAATGGCGGTATACTACCCAGCGGTTCAGTTCCTTTAAATTTATAATAGGTCGCACCTTCTCTTTCCTGTGAACCAGGAACATAGGGCTGATAAAGCTCGGTGTCATGATGCCTGCCCCCGGGAAACCAGACCAGGCCCAGCAGCCCCGGAAGCAGGCATCACGCCATTTGGAGCATGCCCAAAAGCCCCAGTTAGGGGCTGTTTGGGTGCAGTCCTGGCGCCTTTGGCACCAGGCTCATAAGGACAAAGTCAGTCCTGGCGCCATAGGCGCCAGGTTTATTAATGATAACTTACCTAAAGCAGACCATGCTGCTTACTCACCTGATGCAGACCATGCTGCATGAAGACCTAAGCCAAATGAGGCTAGGGAGGGACTATTTTAATGCAGGGACTATTTTCTTACCTGGGTGGGCCAGTGGAAGAATACTTACCTGGGACTTCTTCCAAAGCTATTTAAGCCACGCCCGGACATCCACACGTGCTTCGCGTTATTCTGCAGTAGCAGCGTAACGCTCACTGTGCCTGCAGCAGCTTCCAGTCTTCAGCCATGCCCGTCTACACTCCGGAGCTCCTGAACCCTGCAAGGAAAGCAGAAGGAAAGGTTAGAGCAAGAGTTTTATTCATACTCACCAGAATCCTGCATCTTCTCGACTTGGACCTGGAAGAAAGAATCCATTAGACGCTCTTGCCGCGCCTCCTGCAACGCCGCGCTGAACTCACCTGTTGCCATTTTCAGCATTCCTTCACGCGCATCTTCAGTTCGCGGCCGCTCTTCATCACCTATGGACATAATAACAATAAGGTGAGCAACAGAGAGTTATCTAAGACAACAAAGGCAAATATTAAAACTTACTTGAGATCACCGGGGATACTCACCTAATCTCGGGTCGGCGCGACCTCTTCCGCATCTCCGCCGCACCCCGGCCCCTATGTGGAAACATTCCGCTACAGACTTACCCGGTTGCGGTAAACGCTTCAATCCACGGATCTTCCTCCGAATGGATGCCTGAAAAGGAAAAGACCACAGGTTAGGGCAAGCTTCCCTCTTTATTCCGAAACAGCTTTTATAAACACTTTCCTGCGCATCTCTGGTTGCCACGTGAACTCTTTCCAGATCCATAAGGGCAACCTAGGGGAATTGGACAGAGTGAATTCCAGACGTTTTGAACTCTTTAAAACTATTACCTCTACGGAGTCAACACCGTCTGCAACCCGCCAACTTCCCACACCAGTGAGGCAACTGGTCATCTAGGCGCCCCTGCACTTGAAGCAGGATGGAGAGTTCATCTTTCCAGATTATCAGGTGAGATTCTAAAGGAGTCCCAAAGTAATTCATGGGGAGAAGGTGGGGTTAAGCTTAAACATCACAGGTGGTTAATTCCCCCTTTCTGCATTACAGAAGAGTATTCATACGAGCCACACAGACCAAGCTGGGTGGCCCTGTCCACTCCATCATCTCAGCACTCTGTGTATCACTGGAAGAAGTAACATCAGGCCGGTCCAGATCAACGCCCCCGTGGACACCAGGTGAGCGTAACACTCGGGTCTACTCTGCACTTTTCTATGGCTCCCTTTAGCTGGAGCTGGTGGAGTTTGTGATGCAGTTTGGATAAACCTGCTTGCTGTAGGTGGATCTCTGGGGGAGGGGTCACCTGCACTGGCTCCTGTATGAAGTCTATGTGTAACCCTTTTACTGTTTGCAGCACCCATGCATCGGTGGATAGCTTGCGCCAGTTCTCCCAACAGATCTGAGTTCTCCCACCCACTGGAGGGTAATGCCCTTCTCTCACCTGGTGTAAAGTTCTGGCCTCGGCCGGCTCCTCTTCCTCTGCACCCTCTGGGGAAACGACCACTTGTCGGAAAGAAGGTGTCTTGCTGCTTAGACTCCCAATACTGGGCTCTTGGGTTATGGGGCCTTCTTCCTCCCTGGTGGCGACTGGCCGATCGACCCCGATGGCGGCCGGTCCCGGCAAAAACTATGTCCGGAAATATTCTGAGAATAGACGCTTGGGCCTTTTCCATGGAGGTATAAGTGGTGACGAATTTGCCCATTTCCTTCCCAAAGGTGTCTCTGAATAGGAGTCCCTGGGCTGCTTCTCCCGCTTCATAGTTCGCTAGGTCGCTCAATTTGGGATCGATCTTGAGTAGGAGCCCTCGTCTTCTTTCAGACGATATGGCGCAATTTTCATTCCCTAAAAGGCACACTGCCCTCTGGGACCAGTTCGCGAGTGCCTCGGGGTCAATCTCCTCCCCCATGTCTCTGGCCCTCTCGGCCAGATCCATCATCTTCGCCAGGGGTCCTGCAATGTCCATCAATCCCTTTCCTAGGGTCCTTGCTTGTCTTGGCGACAAAGGCGAGCATGTTTGGATATAGATCCGGGGTCTCTGCAACCTTGCCTGGGAGGTCCGGGCGTGGGGATTCTGCCCGAAGTCACTGCCTCACCTCTTTGTCTAGGGCTTTCCTCAGCCTGGGACTCATGTATTTTGTCACTCTCTGAGATGATTGCCAAGCAGAGGCTTTCGGGTTCTGAATTTTGTCGGGGTCGAACATGTCGGAGTCCTCATATGGCTCCTCGGCCAGGTGTTTTTCCTTTAGGGCTCTATTACAGCTGGGTTTACCCATTCTTCTTCCTCTTTCTCATCTCCCTCTAGCGAGGATCACTCGTCCTCTGCTGGCTCGTCCTCTGAGCCTAGGTCATCAATACCCATATTGTCTTCCCCTGGGACGAGGGTCTGGATGCTTGGCACAGCCGATCGCTGTATGAACGCTTTTTTAAGCTTGGTGAACATGTCGGCAGCCTCTGGGGCCTGGTCTGGTGGCCCGTACGGTCGACCCGGGGGGTCATAAGAGTCCTATTTTCTGTAGGCGTGCTGCTCTTTTTCGAGGTGCTTTCTCTGGGCTGGCTCAGCATAGACTCTAGTGTCTCCAGCCGCTTGCAGAGGGGTTTTACCCCTTGCGCCACTGCGTCTGCCAACGAGCTCCCCAGCACTTGTTTGAAACTGGAGGCGAGGTCTAAGGGCTGCTCCTCCTCACTCCATTCGACTGTGACATGATGACAATTGCTGCGTGCCTTATACCTTTACGGTGTCAACTGCACGCCCACTGCTACGTTGGCTCTGTGTATGGGCGAAGAAAGATATCTGTCTAGCCCCAAGCTGAGCTAGTCCTCTATTGCCCAAGGACAATCCTTCATATATATATATATATATATATATATATATATATATATATATATATATATATATATATATATTTAAAAAATATATTTTTTGTGGCTAGCACCTGTCTCTTGCTGGTCCTCTGTGCCCTCTGGCTGCTCACGTGGCTTTCTGCCCACAGCGTGAGCTGCTGTCACTTAGTGCAGAGTCTCTGCTCTGCTCATGTATATAATGCTGACACGAGCGTTGACTCTCCTGCTGAGGGAAAGCTCGTATTATTGTTCCTCCACTTCGTGCTTGCGGAACGTTCGGAATTTACTCCTTAATCTTTTTATATTGTTGATCCTTGGATCGTAACAACGGTGCTGGGCTCCCTTCGCTGTGCGTGCTGGAAAACATTGACGGAGCGCGACACGGCTTGAGGAGCCATCTCTCCGAAGGAGGGGGCCCGCTGTGACGCTCTTCCTCTAGCTTCGCCCTCGCAAAGGTGGGGGCTGTCGCTTTGCGGCTATGAGTGAGGAAGAGTCCCCGGGCGTGTCGGGAATGCGACACAGGACTCGCCTCCCTCTGTCTCCAGAACGTCGGGGCCCAGACGCATCTGAGGAAAAAGGTACCACGGTCCAACCCGCAAATTTGCTATCTCTCGTTCGTGCGCGCGGGCGTGCTTTCACTGTAAATGAATCTGTCAAGCGTCTAACTCGGTAAACGTGCGAATTAACAAACGGCGAGACTATAAATTAATGTTCACCCTTGATGTTAACCTCTGGGGTTACTAGACATAATCTGGCTGCATAAACTGCCTACATATCTCACTACTCCCAAAATTGATAGCTCATTCTAGGCTAATACATAAATTTAATGGAGTAGTTATGAAAAGAGAACTTATCTGCTTGAAGAGTAGGTAAAGAAGAGGAGGAGCTTAAGGAGAGGATGTGGTCATACTAAGGGACAATGTTAGATGGACTACAGAAAACATGGAACTTGTAGTTTTAAACAAGGAAAAAAGAAAAGTGTTGAAAGGAAAGCTACTTTTTCAGTTTTTCTCATGTTTATAGTTGAAACTGCTGAAGAGTGAATAAAGAAGTTGAAGCATAATGCTCGCCTCCAGTATTGCTATAGAATGGAGGCGACTTGGATAGATTATTTTAAGAAACTGAGGTCCCACATTTATTGCCCGAGAGCATATACTGCAGATGTAACAGCTAGCTCAGCCTCTTACATTGGTAGCTGGGACGGGCCATCACTTGGATTTAGATGATATAGTAACCCTCATCAGAACCAGTAAACCATTGAATGCTCCTGATTGCTTATCAGCTATGATCCTAAAATCAGATCCGATGTGTGGGCAAAGATTATCTCTATTCTATTTGGCAATATTCTATCATCCCAGCAGATTCCTCCATCCTGGAGGTTGGCAGTAGTGATTCTGATATTCAAGGGAGGAGACTGGTTCTCTTCCTTGAATTATAGGCCTATATCTCTACTGAATTCAACAAGTAAAATCTGTTTGAAATTAATATTACAGGAATTGGTAATCTGGGCACGCAATTTGGATAATATGGATTTTCATCATGCCGGCTTCAAGAAAGGAGTGAGTACGGGGCTAAATAATGTTGTGCGCTTCTTGTTAGTCAGTCAGTTGCGGGATCAAAATGATTCATTATATTTAGGATTTTTAGACATAAGCAAGGCTTTCGATGGTGTCAATCGTGAAATTTTGTGGGAAAAATGATTTAACTGCCGTTGCCCTGTTGCACTAATAGATATCCTTGTTGCTTTACACAAGGATGCCAAAATCATGGTGATAACTTGATACAAAGGGCTCTAGCACGAGTTGGATTGACACAAATCGAGGGCTTCGCCAAGGGTGTTTCCTGGCTCCTTTTTTGTTTAATTTCTATATAAATGATATGGGGTCATGTTGGGAGTCTACTCCTAATAATCCTCCACATTTAGGTCAAACTAAAATACAGTGGGCCTCATTACAACCCGGGCGTTAAACCATGGTGCTATTAGCACCATGGTTGATGCCGGAATCCACCATGGTGAATGGGGGAATTACCGCCCCATTCCAAGATTGGCAGGGCGGTAATTCCCCATTCCCATTTTTGCCCCATAGGGCTCAATGGGAATGGGGAAGGCAGTAATTACGGTACCGCAAATTGCTGTACCGCAATTACCACCAAGGTCCCTTTGCGGGTCCCTTCCTTAACGGCTGGTAAAACGAGCCGTTATGGAAGGGAACCCGCAAAGGGTCCTCGTAATTAGGCGGTAAGGGGTTAACGGTGCCGCCACCTTTTACGGCGCCATTAACTCCTTACCGCCTGGGTTGTAATGAGGCCCAGTATGCAGATGATATTATATTTGATAGGACTTCAGTTGGCTTGCAACAGGCACTAGACAGCATAATGATACACCTGCTAAGTCTGGAGCTCAACTTAAATGCTGCTAAATCGAAGGTACTGATTTTAAACACAGCAAAAGCTAAGCTGAAATCTTTAAATGGTGTATCTCAAGTCAACCTCTGGAAGTTGTTAAAAGATTTCAAATACTTGGGTAGCCTGGTTAAATCAGGGACACCCAAGTTGGAATTGTATAAGAAATATAGAGCTTCATTTCTAGCCTCTGCTTCCCAAATGCTGCTATTTGATCACAAGTTTGGTCTTTTTTCAGCGCTTCCAATGTTAAAACTATATAGACAAAGAATTGTTCCGAAGTAGATTTTTGGTGTTGAAAATCTGAATGTAGATATTCACTGGTCAACATTGGAGGCTCTCTTACAGAGAAGGGTTCTTTATCTTCCTAGTTTGGTCCCCATGGCAGCGATAAGGAATGAGTTGGGTCTACTGCCTTTGGGGACATTAGTTGAATGGAAGGTGTTGCAAATGTATGCTCTGATCCTGCAACCTCCTTGTGCATCTATCTACATTAAGCTGGGTGGAGAGCTTAGCAAAGTCTCCTGCAAACCACTGTTGCATTGGCAATTTAAGTGCGAGGACACAATGACCAGGATAGAAGCCACAGCTTAAGAGCTTCTTATCAATCCCAATAAAGTGAAGCTAAAGTTGCAAAGATATGAATGGATTGGGAATAACACTGTTTTACTGGAATATCAATGTTTTAATGAACATTTTACATGGAATATTTGTTTTCATGTATTAGCACCTTATTTGATTAAGCATCCTTCTAGAGATTTTCCTTTTAAAGTTTTAAGATTGAAATGTCATCTGTGGCTACTTGCTGCCTGTCCTGTGCACCGAGAGAGCTCATGCTGTGTTTGAGTTTTCTACGCGGGTTGCAGTTGGGTGGACAGACACAGGCCAGTGGAAACTACTCACATCGGATTCCACCTCCGACTGCCAGCATTGTTGGAGATTTGGGGGTCCCCCTGGCGCTGGCGAACTCAAAGCATTGCAGGGGGGGGGGGAGCGCGCAGACACCCTCTCCATTGCTTAAACAGCTTAATTTTGAAACGCTAGTACTCGCTTTCTCTGGAAGCAACAAGGAGTCCCCACGGCAGTTTGTAAACCTGATCCAGGTCAACGTGGCTAACCCAGCTGAGATCACCTTTGAGGCAGGGGGGTTTAAAGAGGTAACCACCTGACACGCTTCGAGAGGAGGTGGCAGCAACAACATTGATTGACATTATCCCTGCAAAGTGAGGCACAGCTAAAGTGATATCGATACACCCACCTGCGCCCCCCTAACAAAATATATCTGCAGTGGAGGGTGTGGAAACGCCTTCCTCCTGTACAAAGTCCACGCGATGGTATCCTGCAAGGGCACGCTTATCAATGGCATGTACTGTATCTAACCAGTGGCAGCAAGCCACCAACACCTCGAGGGGAAAAGCTGGACCTGCGCACCCGAGCAATACTGCAAACGTTCAGCCGAGCAATCACCGCCATGGAACCGGACGAGGTCCAGAGCTCTTCAGAGATTCCTGGTAATGACCTAGACAGTGGCACTAAGTCAGACATACGGCTTCTGCTTGGCGAGATTAGGTCAATTAAATCCAGCCTCATAGAGACCGTCTCGGACTTGCAGACTAAAATGGCTAAGGTGGAAGGTCGACTAGACGCTGTGGAAAGTAACCAGCAGTCAGGGGACATCGCAACAATGCAATATGAGGCTCGGCTCCAGGACCTGGAACAGAAAGAACAGGACATTGAACTAAAGCTAATTCTTTCCTTATTTAGTGAGGTGAATCCCCCCAGGTTAGAATTCAACAGAGTGCATAGGGCTGGCGGCCCCCCGCGGGGCCCCCGTTCAGTTCTTGTAAAGTGCCACTACGACACATAGCGACAAGAAATTTTACTGAAGGGAAGGGAAAAGGAATCTATAGAATTTAAAGGCTCAAGTGTGAAGCTCTACCAGGACCTCTTGGCAGTGACTCTGGCTAAGAGGAGAGGGTGACGACCCCCTACGGTCTGGCTACAGGAACGGGGAGTTTGTTAACGATGGGGCCACCCCGTCTCCTTGTCGTTTGAGTTTGGCGGCGAGGACTTTAGAGTAACCTCAATAGAAGAAGCAGAGATGCCATTGCTGCACCTCTGGGGTCCAGCTACGGGCTCAGATGCCGACACCCGCAGAGGGCCCACAGGACCGCAACAAGACCCAGCCCCAAAGCTCCCGAGAAGGAGTCGTGCGCAAACAAAATGGAAATATAAACGTTAAAATACCCCATGACATGGGGAATCGCTTTCTCGTATCCTGCAATTGCTTTGTGCCTTCTTTAAGTCACCCATTCAGGTTTTGATGCAGCTTAAAACGAGGTGATCGCCTAGATGCATCAGGGATGTATTAGACCTACTCCAGTCACTGTATGTTGTTCTCATCGCATGTTTTTTCTCACATGTTCACATTTTCAATATATGCCTGGAGAGGGGCCTCACCAAAGTGGCCCTTCTTAGTTTAGGGCATCTCATCTTTCGGGGGAAAATGCCATCTTTAGCATTTCTCATGGGCGGGAAGAGGAGGGGAGGTCACTCAACCAAACAAAAGGGTTTATCAAGTCAACAATCCTATATCACGCTCACAACTAGTATTTGCAAGGCGGGAAAATCAAATCACCAAATGTGAAGGAATTAGTCCTCCTCACATAATGCAAGGTACGAGGGCTTCACGCATGAGGTTATCAGCATGGCTGGGCTTGATAGTATAGTCTTGGGATCCCTAAATGTGAAGGGTCTCAATTCGCCCCAGAAAAGGTCAATGTTAGCTTGACAATTTAAACAGTGCAAACTGGACGTGCTGTTTGTACAAGAAACAAAATACACCCGGGGTGAGGAGCGTAAGATTGTTGGTAGAGAAATTGGAGAAACAGTATGGGCCTCTGGTCCCTGAAAAAGTGGAGGGTTTGGTATCCTGTTTAGGAAAACTTTGGAGCTCCAAATAGAGCAGATACATAGAGATACCCAAGGGAGATATGTGGTGCTTAAGGGGAAACTGAGAACTCGCATGATCACTCTCTGTTCAGCATATGCCCCAAACCAGAAAAGCCAATCGTGCTTTTTTGAACCTCTGTTTGAGTTTTTGGGTGGTCGGAGCGAGGGTACACTAATTTGTGGGGGGGACTACAATGTAATGACGGAGCGAGAGTTGGACTGGAACCCGGTATGGCAAAGTTCACACCCACCAAGCAGTTTACAAGGGAACAGATTCCTTAGCCAATTAAAAGAGCACCATCTAATAGACTCTTGGCGCTCGGCCCATCCTGGAGAGAGAGCCTTCACTTTTTTCTCCCGCCTCCCCCATCGAGAATAGAGTACCTCTTGCTGGGGGCTGAAAGCGAAAACGAGATCCTGGGAGCATCCATAGAAGTCGTAGCCTGGACTGATCAGGAGCTATGCACACTTGATCTGGATTTGGGCCCCCCTCCTAGGCTGGAGAGACGGTGGGTCTGCATTGATTTTCTGTGTAGGGATCCCGTGTTCGGGGAGTCCCTCTCGGACGCCATCACAAACTACTTTGAAAAAAATGACGTAGATGGGATGTCTCTGAACACGGTATGGGAAGCCGGGAAGGCCACGATAAGGGGTATCCTGATAGCTGAAGGGGCATCAAGAAAAAGACTCGGGCAGCGGAGGGAGGAAGAGCTTAGGTCTGAAATCTCCCATCGAGAACAGGATCTCCGACGACGCCCGGCCCATAGTGAAGACATTGTAGGCCAGATTAAGGGGCTTAGGGAGGAATTAAGGGACATATGTAATGGCAAAGCACTTATGCAACTCAAATATCTCAAACAGAAATTCTCCGAGAAAGGGGATAAAGCTCACACAATGCTTGCAAATTGTCTTTCCGGAAGCAGAGAGCGGATAGGGCTGTATACAAAGTTAATGATGAGCGCAGTGCTGTTCTCGCAGATCGTCAGGAAATCGTAAACCGCTTCTCAAGATTCTACTCAGTTGTACACGGCGAAAGGAGACAGCACATCAAAGAATACCTAGCAACTCTCCCCGCCCTCACATAACATTAGAACACAAGTAAAATTTTAACATCAGGACAGGCCCCCAAGTCGTTCACTGAGTCGATAATTATTAGGGTTCCTAAAGAAGGTAAAGATCCTCTAGAATGTTCGTCTTACTGCCCGATATCCCTCAAAAATCTCTGCCATCCTGGCCTCCCACTTAGCCCACGTCCTCCCCCAGCAGGTCCACATTGATCAGGTCGGTTACGTAAGAGGAAGACGGAGCGGACAACATCAGGAAAACCCTAGATCTCATGACCTGTCTTCAGGAGGCTGAGGATGCCCCCCTCCTGCTGTCGCAGGACGCCGAGAAGGCCGTTGACCGCATTGAATGGCCTTTTCTGCGTGCAGTGATTAAGTGGGCGGGGTTTGGAGCAGTGTGGACCCAGGGAGCTGGGGCACTATAGCACACCGCCCAGGCTAAAGTCTCCATCAATGGCACCTCCTCAGATCCCTTTGCCCTCACGTGGGGTACAAGGCAGGGCTGTCCATTCTCCCCTTTGATTTATGCCCTAGTCATCGAACCATTCGCCCAGGCCATTCGATCCAATCCCCTGATTCACAGAATGATACGAGGAGGCAAGGAATATAAATTGGCCATGTTTGCCGACGACATTCTGCTATATCTCACCCGGCCAGTGGAATCCATCCCTGCCCTCTTTCATGAACTGACGAAATACGGAGCCCCATCGGGTTTCCAGGCGAACCTTCAAAAAACTATAGCAGTCCCTTTAAGAAGTGATCTTCCACCTTTATTAAAGCGAGTTGGGGCTTCCAGGTACAATCTCATTCTGTTAGATACTTAAGAGTTGACATTACTGTTTCCCTCTCAGATCTCTTCGAGGCAAATTATGTCCCCCTGTGGAAGGCTATCAGAAGTGACGTTAATAGATGGTCCAAGTTACCCCTGTCTTGGGCGGCACGATTCACCTCGATAAAGATGAACATCCTGCCCAGGTTTCTGTTTCTTTTCCAATCTCTCCCGGTAACTATTCCTGAATCTTTTTTCGCAGAGGTTAAACGTTCATTATTAGCGTACCTCTGGGCCGGTAAAAAGCCCAGAGTCCCGTACTCCATACTCATTCTGTCCATTCTCCCTATCCAGACCTAGGGGAATACTATAGAGCCTCCCAGCTCTGGATCCTTCCTGATCTATGGGGAAAACCCTGAGAAGCAATGGGTGGCCATAGAAAATGTTTCCTATGCGCCTGTCACGCTGGGAGAATGTCTGTGGGTCCCTCTGTCGACCATGACACGAAGAATTCGAGAACATCCGGTTTTGAAGGTGTTGTGGTCACTGTGGCGTCCCTCTCGCGCCATACAAGGGGTCACGTCTTGGCCCTCCCCTCTCGGCTTTATCTGGTCCCCACCCATTTGAGACCTAATAACAGTTAGAGGAGGCCTTGCAGAGTGTTGAGGTATCCCCCCATGCACTACCTACAGCTGCGCAGCGCCCTTAGAGACCCCCGCTGGGGTTGCTCCCTTCAGCGCCCTCTCACTCCATTCGAACAGATCCTTAGTGTCCCCTAAACGACAAAGGGCCTAATAGCCCGCAAGTACAAAGCGTTGATTACTAGAGGTCACCTTGAGCGCCCTACGTCTGAATCTAAATGGGAGACAGAATTGGGGCTAACAGACCAACCTAGGGTGTGGAAAGCCATACATAGGGCTGTATGGACATCATCTATTTCCGTGCAGTATAAAATGCACAACGCACACTTGTTGGTGAGATGGCACTACACACCCTTGAGATTATCCAAAATGTTCCCGGGCACATCCCCCTACTGTTGGAGACGCTGTGGAGAAATGTGTGACTATTGGTATCAGTGGTGGGAATGCAGTAAGGTGAAAGTGTACTGGAAGGAGGTCCTAGGGTGGATCCAGGCCATAGATGGGATAACCAGAGTACTAGCACCAGCGCTGATCCTATTTGGTGTGGAATCGGATGGGGAGGGCTGTCATGCCTCGTAACTTACTGCTAGCGGCAATGGTATGTTTAACTATTAAGTGGAAGTCTGCAGCCCTCCCCACAAAGAGAGAATGGCTGACCAAAGCACATGCTATTTATGAAATGGAGAGCCTGATGGCAGCGGTACTCGAATCTCGTGCGAATATAGACTTGATCTGGCTACCCTTTCAGGAATTTTACACCGCATACTGGGATTCTTTAAGACCAACTGACTAATTCTATGATCGATGACTCCATGTACAGCAAATGGTGAAGCCCAATGTCATCTTTTTGCCTGCATTCTTTCTGGGAAATGAGCAACGCAAGTTGAGCAATGCCCCACACACGCACTTTGTGGAAATCCAGTTTTTTTTTTAATGTCCTTTTTCCTTTGTTGAGTGGAGGTGAGGGTGGGGGGGACAGGGGGAAGAGAGGTTAGTCTTGTTTTTTTCAATGCTTCAACTATGTTACCTAAACTTGCCACTGACCTTTACTGTGAAGTTAACATGTATTATGTCAGACTTGTTACAAAACCAATAAAAGTCACTTAAAATATTCTGGTGCCAAAAAGCTCCTAAGGCCTCTGTTCTAGCCTTAGATTCTGCCCTCACAGAAAAGGTGTTGGTGACATGGCATATACCTGTCTGGATACCCGACATCAGTAGGCGCTTAGCACAGAGCTTCTGCTTCTGAGACTCTAAATCTTTTATAACGCACCTAATACCGGAGACCAGTCTCTAAGTGCGGGACTGGGATTCGAACATGTGTTGCCCTGCATTGCCTTGCTTCCAAGACAAATATTTTGCCAGTGAGCTATCTCTTCCTTATCTTCCTTGCCCTTTTCCTCACCTCTCACCTTGCTACAAAAAGTCTAGTAGAGCAAGCTGTGACAGCTGGATCCAGGCTCTGCTGCCTTTCCAGCTATTGCTCCATTAGACAACCCAAGAAACTCAAATCCTGGTGAAGAAAAGTCTTTGCTGCTGGCCGTTTGGTGCTAGGAGCTTTGCTCTCAAAACCTCACTGGCTGGTCACTCACATGCCTTGTGGCAGGTAAACATTTACTGCCCAATCGTTGAGGTTCTTTTTCCCCAGCTAGTGCAAGACAGAAAATAAACAGCCAGGCATGTTTTACAGCTGTGTCTTGACTCCATAGATTGCACATGCTGTTTTATGGCTACTGGTGCAATGGTTGGGTGTCATTCCTGGATGCGAATTGCAAACTTCACCTAGGATTGCAAGTCAAGGTACTGGACATATCCGTCAATGGCTCTAACCGCTTTGGTAGCAAAGTCAATGAATCTTGGGAAAAATAAAATACAACTGCTGACTTAGTTGAGAGGCATATGTAATCCCATGGGATTTTGAATTAAATTAAGTTAGGAATACAGGATTTAGGGGGTGCATTACAAATGAAGCATACAATCATGTATTACCAGGTGTTTTGTCTGAATCTGTGGCAGAGGGCCTGTGTGATATCACTAATCCAAGATGGCTGCAGCTACAATTTATGAATGCAAATTTGATTCATAACTCCTTTCAGAGCGATCCTATCAAATAGTTTCTAAGGACCTTTTGTGTTCACCATAAAAACTGAATAAAGAAGGTCCTTAAAATAATTTGATATCTCTTATTGTTTAGAAGTTTCTGTCGTTTTTCATGATTTCTAAATTTGTTTACTTGTATTTTGTTACAGGTTCTGGTGTTTCGCAAGAAAATTTGAAAATTAAGAGCAACTGAAGCGTGAAATTTGATTTTATCTTCCAGTAAAATAAATGTATTCAAAAGGTTGATACCTCCAGATATCAAAAGTCATTTAAAAGTAGAACTTCCACCATCAGCCAAAAAAAGAAAACAGATAAGAGACTTGTCCTTGTGTATCTTATGTCAACAAAGAAAGAAATCTCCCCTGGTTAATCCAAAATGCTGTGAATAGGTTTTGGAGTGTATTACGAAGAGAGCCGAGTGGAACAATGACTACTTGAACATACTTTTACGTCACGTCCCCTTTCCTCCATACTGCATGGGCGTCCCTTCCTAGGAACGGGAGACAGAACCTTTTCCACCAGAAAAAACCTTCCCCTGTAAATTTGAGATGCGGCTAGAACAGGGATCCCGATGCAGAAGGACGTTTTCAGCCTTGGCCAAAAAGGGGTGGCTCAAGCCCCACTCGTTCAAGCCGGTCAATCGACGCCTGGACGCCAAGTATAGGCAAATGGAGGTGGATACACTCTTGCTGTCGGTCCATCCTCAGCCACACTCTTAGGTGATTGCTGCGGCATCACTATACTCCAAGCCTCAGTCGTCCTCGGCCTCCTCGTCTGCGACACTGCTAGGCAAGGAGGAGAATATCTTGGAGAAGAAGCTGCATGCAAACGCGTCACTGCATCTTCATCAAGCCAACGCGGATGCCATGCTGGCAGCCGTTAACCAGAGGCTTTGGCGGGAAATTGCGAATTTCCTCCCAGAGCTTCCGGCGCAGAGCCAATTGCGATTCAAGGCGGGACTGGCAGAGGCCAAAATGGTGGCACAAGACATCATGGAGTCCACCGTGGCCCACATTGACACCTCTAGCCGTGCCATCTGCATTGCCACAAACATGAGAAGAACAGCCTGGCTCCATGCTACTAAGTTCCACCCGGATGTCCAGGATCGCATTTTGGACCTGCCGTTCGAAGGGTGTGACCTCTTTCACTCCTCCACGGACGAGGAGCCGGATAAAAAGAACAGCTCACAAACGGCAAAGTCTTAATCCATCCTCACAAAGGCAGTGCCCAAAACATACAACAAGTCACAGCAGCGCTCGGACAAGGGGCGTACATACGGAGGGTTCCGCGGCTTCCAAGAGAGGAGGTCTAGGCAGCCGGACCGTTCGCTGACCCAACATAGGCGCAAGCAACAAAAAGGGCGGTCGGGGGTAAGGGCTTTTTCCAGTCCCCCTCCTCTGCAACAGCCTCAGAGGGAAATAAGGCATGACGCGCCCCATCCGGTCCACGTGTCTCCAGTGGGGGGAAGGCTTGTACTCCACGCACATTTCTGGCACCAGAATTTCGCTCACCCCTCAGTCCTGTCTGTAGTTTCCACAGGGTACCGCCTACCTATCCCTGCCTCTCCTCCCTCCTCCCCTCCCCTCGTAAAGGTTGGGACAGCAACTCTTTTGGCGGAGAACCGGTCGCTCGTCAAGAGCCAAGCAGTTGAGGAAGTCCCAGCCTCCCAGAGAGGATTGGGCTTTTACTCCAGGATTTTTGGCATTCATAAAAAGAACCAGGCGGCCTGAGAGTTGTGCTGGACCTATCCATCCTCAACCTCTCCCTACCTCTACAAAAATTCAAGATGGTTACGCCAGCGCTCATAGCGGAGACCTTGTGCAAGGGAGACTGGATGTGCTCCCTAGATCTGAAGGACGTGTACCTACATGTCCCGATTTGGCAGCCTCATCGTTCTTTTCTACGATTCAGAATCATGGGCTACCATTTCCAATACAAGGTGCTTGCCTTCGGCCTCAACTCTGCCCCCAGGGTCGTTACCAGACTAATGAATACAGTGACGGCCCTCCTCAGGGCCACCACATCTATCCGTATCTCGATGACTGGCTCGTCAGGGCCACATCCCCGGAAGGGGTGCACCACATTTCCCATGCTCTTATGAGCACACTCCACGATCTGGGCTTTTCGCTCAATCTCAAGAAGTCACAGTTGCAGCCTACGCACAGACTGACTTTCCTGGGGCTCACCTGGGACACAGACTCAGAGAGAGTGTTCCCCTCGGAGGACAAGATCACGGCCATCAGGAGGGCCACCGCTCACTTCCTCAGGAGAGAAGCGACGTCGGCATGGTGGTACCAACACCTACTGGGTCTCATGGCAGCGGTCCTGTTGGCGGTCCCCCACAGGAGACTCTGGATGAGGAGGATACAGCTGCACTATACAGCATCATGGAACCAGGAGCGGGGCTCTCAAGCACAGATTATCATTGTTCCTCCATCTCTTCACCCGGACCTCACATGGTGGTCCAGGGACTGCAACCTGCGGATGGGCAAGCCCTTCGGGCAGCCGACCCTGCAGGTCACCATCACTACGGACTCCTCTCTCTCGAGGGCTGCGGGGGCCACTCTGGACAACCACAGCGTCCATGGGCTCTGGACCCGGCAGGAGCAGGAGTACCACATCAATTGGCTGGAACTAAGTGCTATCTGGCTAGCACTCAGAGCCTTCCTTCCGGTTATTGGGGGCAAGGTCGTCCTCATCCAAAAAGACAATTCCAGCAGTATATTCTATGTCAACAAGCAGGGAGGTACCAGATTCCCTTTGCTGTGCAGAGCAGACTAGCAGTCAGCATGTGGGAATGGGCCCTGGAAAACGATATCTACCTCAGGGCCGTCCATCTTCTGGGGGAATCCAACTTGGAGGCGGACAGACTCAGCAGACTGGGAGCGGACAATCACAAGTGGCAATTGAATGACCAGGTGCTGCAGGAGATCTTCAGCAGATGGGGGCACCCCCAGGCGGACCTCTTCGCCTCCTGGGACAAGAAGAAGTGCCAACAGTTTGCGTCCTGGCAGGGACAGGGCCCCGGCTCCCTGGGCGGCACATTTCAGATTCAGTGGAACGGCATGAGAGCATACGCCTTCCCGCCCACACCGCTGATCCACAGGGTGATATGCAAGATAAATGAGTCTTGCCACCTCAGAGTCATTCTGATAGATCCATGGTGGACAGCCAGGCCATGGTTCTCGGAGCTGCTCAGCCTCTTGGACTGAAAGGGGCCCCTAGGGGTCCCTCACTTTATGAAAACAAGGCAAGTCACCACACACAATAGATACGCCAGACATGACGTTGTATTCCCAAAGCTAGGGTTTATTGCAAAGCAAATAGTCTCAGTTGGCCAACTCGGTCTCACGCCCCGCAAAGTGTTTCTCTAGACCTCGAGGGACGCAAGAGAGCGAATTACGTATATCAGTTACATATATACAAAATGCAAATCATACAATCAGCTGTGACATGTTTAACACCCCTCTTTATTGGGTTTCTTTGAACTCGGTTTGATGATGGACACTTCCGACGAATATGACACCTTCAAATATCTATTCTAGTAACAATATGCAACCTTGCAAGTGCAGAGACATCTTTTCTTTGTTGAACAGAACACAGTGCTTCTGTTCTTGTAAGCGAGCTACATACGGGGGAAGAGTCACATTCCAGACCTTGCTATCTATGAGGTGCTATTCGTGTCCTGGGAGCCGACACGCTCTACAGGGCTCGGAAAAGGGGGGCCGTAAGAACAGCGTAATTCAAGCCTTCAGCTGCTTTATTCTAACATATTCTACCATATAACGAGACTGGCTGGCAGCTGTGAAATGATTAAATGCCCTGCGGCTCTGCTCCAAGGCTACATTTGGGAGGGAGCCGGGCATTCCTCTCCGGAGCTGCCTACGTTGTGTGCGGCCTTGTCCTTTCACGTTCAGACAACAATGTTAACAGTCGAGCAGTGTAAGCAGAAATGTGCTGCGAAGCAATTTGAACAGAAAGCAGTGAGCAATCGTTAGAAAACAAAATGGTGATCCTTGTAACATCAAAATGGCCGTTCATTGGTCAAACTCAGAAACCTGTATTTCTATCGTTTCGTACATGAGACGGTTGGCCTTCGGCCACCAAAATGCGTTTGCCGTCCATCGTGAGAGGTGTCCATTTTTCCTAGACCGACAAACCCTCCTTTTGGCCGTATGCCAAACGTGTCATTCATTCATGGCATCCTCCTCTGATGACGATAAGTCTGAAGTACTTACGTCTGAATTTTGCATGCTATTATAAGCATCATCATCGTCATTAATATCTATAGCCATTAATTCTTTCACTGTTTTCATTTCATTTGTGTCTCTGTCATCCCGGCCATATGTTTGTTTTCTTTTTGTTATCATATGCATACATCCATTAGTACATCCCTCAGTTATCTCAGTGCAAACTATCGGTAGGCAGTGTATGCAACAACAGCACGTTATGAATATTCCAAACACTACTACTAATATCGCAATCAACTTCCATCCCCAAGAATGCAGTATTCCCCAAAACCAGGACTCTATTCCCCAGCCCCCTTCTTCAGTAGGGAGTTCGGAGCTTAGGACATGCATTTTCTTTATTGCTTCAAAAATCGTAGGGGAGTAGTCATCTATGAATATGCAGCACGCTGATCCCACAATCTTGCAAATTCCCCCACGATCAACCAGGATTACACCGAGAGCCATTCTATTTTACAGCGTCATTAACCCAATTCCTTTTTCTTCCAACGTCATGTTAAATAGTATATCTGTCGTTGTGTTTATGGTATCTTTTAGTATTCTGGACAGCTGCCTTATGTTATAGGAGTTCACTATCTGGGACAAGAATGGAATGAATGATTTTGCTACGTCCTTCGTTATCAAAACACCTTCGCTACTCCTTTGGGTTCTAGATCTGGATAGCCTGGCCATGTCTGCTGTTTCTAAGAGGACTACTCCCGGGAGCAGTAGACCTAGGTAACATGTACCTCCCCAGTTTCTGGGCAACCAAGGATATGCTTTTTCTCCACATATAAAATAGAGTGGATCTCCCACATATACTGGTTCTATTTACCATTTTAGTACCGCTGTATTCTTGCATCCAGAAAATGTTCCTACTGAATAGGAGCCTTTCTTTTTTAGACAAAACGGGACAGTTCTCGGGTTGTAATTCACCGTGTAAGAAGGGGGAATTGCATCTTTGTTCCCGTCTGTTCTTACACGAAACATCATCACAGATGTTTTAACTGGTGGGGACAATCTATCTTGTCTATTTTGTCGTGTTATTTTTCGCGTACTTTTTGGCGTAGGTTCTGGGATCATCACTTGTGCTTTATGGAATATGGAACAACCCACAGGCCTCATAATTATTTCCTCAAACTCATTCATGTTTGTTCTATCTAATTGACCCGTACTACTCTTATTCCACTTCACATAAAACATTGCACTTAAAGATGCACTGCATGCAGAACTTAATGGTAATGGTTGTACATACCAACCTATTCCTTACCCCGCATGCTGTGGTAAATGGGCGCCTACCCAACAATTATTTTTCTTTAGAATTGCATGCGTCATGTTCATGATGAGTAATAGCGTATTGTTCCCATACCCTTCTCTGTGTCTCTCTTCCATTGGGGACAAGGTATAAGTAATCACCTGAACCGGGCTTTCGGTAGTGGATATATTAACTATTGGTAAAAAACATTCCCAATGGGTGTATAGACTCCACATACCATAACACAAAGGCTGTCGTTATTGGTGCTACCACACTCATGAAGCACATGATTATTGTCAAAGCCAGCATACAATTTTTTTTACCATGCGTTTTCCCCAAGTTTACAGTCTTTATAACTAACTCATTCTCAGCAGTGGTGCAGTAGGAGGCTGAAACCAGTCCCAACATTTTTCTCACCGTCCTTCTTCCTGACAAAGTTCATCGTGGATATCTCTCTTCGTCGCACTTGTCCGGATGTCAATAAGTTCAAAGGAATTGTCAACAGTTTAGTCTGCCAGCCCTTTGCAGCCTGGTTTGCTTATTCGTTCTAGGCAAGATCACTTATCCTCTCTCATACTGCTTAGAGGACTTCTGAACAGTTCTCTATTGCCTTTGTACCATGTGCGCCCAGCATGTCCGCTCTGGTTCAGGACACATGTACTTTTTATGATCGCACTGAGGAGCCGCGAGTCTTGAATTGTCCCACTTGCACAATTCTCACGCTTCTCTCCTCTACACCTCTAGTTCCTTCTCCGTCCATGAGCGGAACCAGAGGTTAACATAAACACCAAAGAACTGTGGATCACTCTGTCTTTCGAGGCCGCAAATCATATTGCCTCACTCCTGGTATTGTGTGATCCGTGAACAGTGCCGGTGCACTTCCAGATCCAGGCTCAGAGTCAGCCTGCGGCGCAATGGCAGATGCTGGTGTGCGCCGCGACAGTGATGCGGATTCGGTCTTTGGCTCTGGCGTAATGGCAAGTGCTGGTGGGCGCCAAAGGGGTACACGTTTAGTATCTGTCCTTATTTGCAATGCAGATTTCGTGTCGGCCAACAGTGATGTAGGTTCTGCTGGGCAACAGTGGGGCACTCTTTGCCCTCCCCCTTTTTGGCAATCTTTTCAGGCTTTGTTTCGAGTTTCACTTCCCACTCAGACAGATTTAGCGGCGGTGGACTGGCAGCAGTTTCTTTCGTTTCTGGGACCGCCGTCTCTTTCCGGTCGTCCGGATTGGGCAAGTCTTTCAGTGAAGATGGGATCTTTTTGGCATGGGTGGCATGGATCCATGACTTCCTCCCATCCACCCGTATTGCCGTCTGCGTTGCCAGAAGCACTTGATAGGGGCCGAGCCACCTGGGTGCTAACGACGATTTTCTCTCAAAGTTCTTAAGCAGCACCCAGTCTCCTGGCTCCAGCTGGTGCCCCGGACCAGTATATCTTACGGGTAGAGCCTCCTGCACCTGCTGATGAATGAAACGCAATTTCTGCATTAAAAGGCCACAATAAGTGCTAAGTACAGGATGTTCCACTTCACTCAGTCGCTTTGGCTGAGGATCGCACCAAACATTCGCCGGCCTCCCCATCACAATCTCATACGGGGAGAGCCAAGTTCTAGCCTGTACAGACATACGCATGCACAATAGCGCTCCCGGTAATGGATCCACCCAACTCAACTTGCTCCCTGCACATATCTTGCTAATTTTGACTTGATGATTCCGTTGTGCCTCTCAACAAGACTGGCCGAACTCGGATGCCTCGAACTATGAAATCTATTATCAATCTGAAGACCTGCACATATCTGTAATACCACTGCGCCCACAAAATGTGGACCGTTATCTGACCATATGACACGGGGCAAGCCAAAACTGGAAAATTATTCTTTAAGCATTACTTTTGCCGTACTCATTGCTGTGCAGTCTTTTAAGGGATATGCCTCCACCCACTTGCTGAATGCACAGATCACCACTAAGACATATTTCAAGTTTTGGCACCTCTCCATCTCTATGAAATCAAAATGGATTACCTCAAAAGGCATAGAGGGCGGGCCAAAACTGCCTATTGGAGTCACTGTTCCCTTTCCTACATTGTGTTGTAAACACGTAATGCAGTTCTGGACCAACCTCTCTGCATTCTTCTTTATGTTTACATTCTGCCATACCGTAGATAGGTGCTGTATTATTTTTTTTGCAGAGATGTGGGTAGGGCTGTGAGCCATTGTGACCATTGCAGTCACATAAGAATTTGGCAACATCCAGTTTTTAGTTTCCTTGTCCACTCAACAACCCTCTAAATCTAACTCAGCATAGCCCTCTGCCCACCCTTGTATCTCATCGGCCGTGGCTTCTGCCTGCATCTCTTTGACAGTGGCAATTCCATCTTCTATCATACAGGGTACTTCCTCAGTCTGGACTGTCATCATTTTATATTCAAATCAGTGGCAGTTTGTTTCGCAATTCTGTCTGCAAATGCGTTTCCCTCTCCCACTTTGCATGTTATCTTTTTATGTGCCTCGCATTTCACTATTGCTAGGCGCTTTGGAAACGTGAGTGCAGACAGCAATCGTACAATCAAAGGGCCATGTTGAATTCTGGCCCCATGCGATGTCAAGAAACCCCTCTCAGCCCAGAGTCGACCAAAGTTATGAACCACCCCAAAAGCATACTATCAGTATAGATATTCACGTTCAAATATCCAGAAATCTCACAAGCTCTGGTCAATGCTATTATTTCTGCGGCTTGTGCCGAGTTGTAGGGAATTCTTTTGCTTTCTACAACGCTCTATAGGGTAGTGATAGCGTAAGCGGCAGTTGACGTGTCATCAGGTAGTTTAAAACAAGAGCCATCACAAAATAACTCTCCATTTGGCTCCTTTTGTGGGATGTCACTTAAATCAACTCTCCCCTTTGTTTCTTCATCAGTGACCATTAAGCAATCATGGGGTGGTGATTCGTTGTCACCAATTTCTTTTATGGGCAGTGGCATTAATTCTGCAGGATTCAAAGCGCTGCACCTCATAATTTGGATATGGGGCGCGAATAAGATAATTTCATATCTTGTCAGTCCAGCAGAGGTGAGGTGTTGCGTCTGTGTCCTATTTAATAGGACATCTATGGCATGTGGCACCATCAGAATTAAAGTATGCCCCAATACCATCCCTTCCATTTGTTTCAGCGATGCAGCAGCCGCCGCGACAGATCGCAAACATCGTGGTAGTGCACGCGCTATAGGGTCCAGCGCAGAAGAAAAATAGCCGCATGGACTATTTCTTCCACCTTGTTCCTGTGTCAAAACAGCTAATGCGCATCCTTCATTCTCGCATACAAATAATCTAAAAACTTTTTCATCATTCGGCGTGCCCAGAACTGGAGCAGAGCATAAGGCAGTTTTCAATTGATCAAACGCTCTCTGACATTCTTCATTCCACTGCAAAGGCATCACCGCATCCTTCTAAGTTAATAGCACCATTGGCTTCACAATTAACGCAAAATTACCGATCCACTGCCGGCAATAAGAAGCCATGCCTATTATGGCTCTGACTCCTTTCTGTGTCTTTGGAATAGGCATACAAGAAATACTTTCTATGCGTTCTGGCGTTAGCCTTCTCCCTTCTTTCGAAAGTAGGTAGCCCAAATAATTTACCTCCTTTCGATTTATATTGAAACTTCTTCAAACTAGCTTTATGGCCATGTGCCGCTAGGTGTGACAGTAGTAATACGGTGCTTTTTTAAAAAATCTCTTCTGTATCAGCAGCGATCAACAGATCATCTATGTATTGCAATAGTACACACCCCACTGGTAATTCTAGCATGTCTAGCTGCTCTTTTAACGCTCTACTATAAATACTCGGACTTTCCGTATATCCTTGTGGAATGCGCGTGAATGTAAATGATCGTCCCCCCTAATGTGAACGTGAACAAATATCTACTGTCCTTGTCCACCGGAATGCTAAAGAAAGCGTTTTTTAGATCAATTACGCTAAAGTATTCTGCTGAGGCAGGTATCATTGTCAATATTGTAGTGACGTCTGGGACCAAAGGAAATTGTGGATCTACTACTTTATTTAGCACGCGCAAATCAATTATGAAACAATATGGTACTTCATTGCCTCCTTTCTTAAACACTGGAAGAATCGGGCTGTTACATGTACTGCCTGTAATTTCTTCAATTACCCCTAAATTCACCAAATCTGAAACAATACTTTTCAATCCTTTCTCTCCGTTTGCCGAAATTTTATACTGGGGAAGTCTTGGCAGTGTAACTCCTTCTTTCAAAATGATCCTCACTGGCTCTATCTTCAAGCATCCTACATCTTTGTCATGCATCGCCCATATACAGGTTGGCACTTTTCTTAACTCTCCTGGCAAGGTTTCAGACATGAATTCTGACACAGGGGCATCTTGTGGCCAAATCGTCAGAAACACCCCGTCTGACGTATAATGTATAATCGCACCTAGCTTTTTCAACAAGTTCAATCCCAACAAGTTCTCCCCACAATTTTCTGTTAGGAGAAAGGGACAAGGTTCAGTGAATGGTCCTATAGTAACTGGGACTGGTTGGGACACTGGGTTTATGACTGGTGTACCTGCGAACCCTACGGAAACATTCTTTTGCCCTGACAGTGGTATATCCGGAACCAAGTGATGGTCTATTGAACACTTTTGCGACCCTGTATCTACAAGGAAGCGGTGCTCCTTATTCCCGACTCCCATTTCTACGTAGGGTCCTCTCTAATTCACGGGAATAGACACTGGTTCCGAACCTTGCCCTGGGCTGTCCTATTGGGGAAATAACACATCTGATGGGTAGTCACTACTATTACTGTAATACGTATTTGGCTCCGTATTGAAAATGTTCCTATTCTTTCCTCTATTTCCCCCACTCTGATTCCCATACTGTTGGTTTTGCTGACCCCGACTCTGGTTAGGAGCACTTTGGTTTTGGGCTTGGTTTTGATTACCTTCATTGTTGTGGTGCTGCTGCATACTATTCCTATTTGGTCCATTCGCTCCTTGGTGCCCTCTGTGCTGTCTTCTCTGATCAGGTCGATTTCTATTCTGTAAATGTGGACATTGCGCTTGCCAGTGTCCTTCCTCCTTACAGTATGTACACTGATTTGGTCCCAATGGCCCCCCCATGCATATTCAAATTACTCCTCCCTTGTGCGTTCCCTCTTCCTCTATTATGTCCTGCTACATGCGGCAGTAACACCCTTGTTTTCAGTATGCATTCTTTCAAGTCTTCCCCCACCTGTTTTAATAACAATAATTCGTCCACCATCACCTTTCGCCCCGGCGATGGTAACTGCTGCCGTTGATTGTGTGGCCCTAGCACTTCCTTCCTATCTCTCCCGATATCCTTACCCCTGTACCCAGGTGCAGTAAACATTTCAGCATAATCATTATCCAGTTCATTTTTAAGCTCAAAAAGTCCATACGCATGTTCCCTCACTTCTTCATCTCTTTGTCTACAGCGTGCTATTGCATTTAAGTCTAACAATCTCTGCGGTGGTCATTTCCCAATTAACTGTTTCCATCTCTCCACCAGATATTCACCCATGCATTCCAACACTACCTGTCTTTCGTTGCTTCTTCGGAAGTCATACATCGAAGCCAATGCTGCCATCCCATCATTCCCGTCTATATACATTTCTGCCTGTTGCTGCAATTCCACCTTCCTTTCTTTGCTGATCGCGCATTGCGAGTTACCCTCGTGCATCCACTTTGTTCAGTCCCGCCTCTTGCCCCCGTGGTTTCAACTTCAACCCCTGGAGGGACGGACGGTACCAAGTCTGTATCTAAGGCGGGAGGTGCGGATGGGACAATAGGAACGGTCTGCTGTGGGCCTGGTTGGCTAATAGGAAGTGTTACGTGCGTGGTCTGTGGCTGTGGGAGGGCTTGAGCTACGGGAGGGAGAGTTTGAGCTACGGGAGGGGCTTGAGCAATAGTTACTGACGTGTTTGGCCTTGCTTCTGATCTTGGGCCTTGTTTTGTATGGATCAATATGTTTTCCATCACTTCATCTGCTATGGTCAATTCTCGTTGTGGGTATATTTTTTCTATATTCAACTGGTCACGTCTACCTGACCTCCTTAGACTCTCAGTCCACTCCCCCTCCTCCTTTTCTTCCGCTACTTCACCTTTCGATTTATGCCTGCGCGCATGCTTCGCTCTACTTCTAAATCGGAGCATTGCTTCCCTTCTCCAGTCCTTAACGATATCAAATGCTGCAGGACGCGCTTTCTTTCTTATCAACACCCTTTCCAAATTATCTATTCTCGCTATCTCAAAACTACCATTTATCGGCCACTGATGGTCGTGTTGCTTTCTGGTTTGCCTATGCCAAGACTCACAGAATATTATTGCTCCCACACCATACTTCACATAAATCTCATATGCCGGCGTTCCCCCAGGTGGTGCAATTTGGCCATCTTCCAAAGATTGTCTACCGCAGCGGAAAAACCCCGCTAGGGTGGACAATACCCCAGGCATGTTTCAACCTTCCCCTTGGTTAATCAACCTTACCTAGGGCGTTTGATTTTGCAAAGTCAACTCTCAACCAATATCAGGATTATTTTGAATCGGGGTATGACTCACTGATAAATCAATTTGTCCTCCAGGACACAATTCGTCTGTATACTGACGCAACCAATGACGTCGTGTCTGCGTTTCTTGGCTTCTGCCTCGTTTCGGGACCCTCGCCTCCTTGTTCTCTAGCCAGATATGTCGATCAGGGATCAGATGTGTGCAGATCTGCAAAGGAATCTCATCACTTCTACAGGGCACCCCGAACACCTCTTGATCCCGGCTCGATCGTCCCGTCCGTCGTTCTCTGCCTTTACTCAATTACAATGTACACGATGGAACAAGTGGGGGAGGGTCCCTATTCGGGCGCCATCTTGAAAGGGGCCCCTAGATACGCCAGACACAAGGTTGTATTCCCAAAGCTAGGGTTTATTGCAAAGCAAATAGTCTAAGTTGGCCAACTCGGTCTCACGCCCCGCAACGTGTATCTCTAGACCTCGAGGGACGCAAGAGAGCGAATTACGTACATCAGTTACATATATACAAAATGCATATCATACAATCAGCTGTGACATGTTTAACACCCCCCTTTATTGGGTTTCTTTGAACTCGGTTTGATGATGGACACTTCCGACGAATATGACACCTTCAAATATCTATTCTAGTAACAATATGCAACCTTGCAAGTGCAGAGACATCTTTTCTTTGTTGAACAGAACACAGTGCTTCTGTTCTTGTAAGCTAGCTACATACGGGGGAAGAGTCACATTCCAGACCTTGCTAGCTGTCATGATGCCCGCTCCCGGGGAGCCGGTTCAAGCCCGGCGTCCCTGAAAGCGGACATCCAGTCCCCAAGGAAGGACCCAGCAACCCCATATAGGGGCCCTTTGGACAGTGTCCTGGCGCCTATGGCGCCAGGCTCATAAAAGACATCAGTCCTGGCGCCATAGGCGCCAGGCTCATTATGGGAATGCTTGGGTGCACTTACCTGATGCAGACCATGCTGCAGGATCCCGGCCTCCTTGAGGCCTGAAAGGAACTACTTTACCTGTGGGACTAATTTACCATCCGGGCGTGGTTGGGGAAGGAAACATACCTGATTGGAGGAAGGATACATACCTGGAACTTCTTCCAAGGCTATTTAAACCCCACCCGGACAGCCACACGTGCTTCGCGTTGTTCTGCATCTAGCAGCTGGACGCTCACCGTGTCTGCTCCTGCATCCTGACTTCTGCCACGCCTGCCAGCATCCTGGATCACCTGCAAAGGAAGAGAAGAAGAGAACAGAAGAAGGAAAAGTCCTTACCTGCTAAATCCGCATCCCGGAGACATCTCGCCTACAATCCTGAAAAGGAAGACTTTAATTTAAAAGCTCATCGCGTCGATCGCTGCAGCGCCGCATTCCACTCACCTTTACAGGGCGCCTCCATGTTCAGCAGCGATCATCCGGATTCGCAGTCACGCCCCAGCGCCTAGGGAGAAAAAGACCAGAACAAAAGGTGAGAGAGAGAAGGGAATAAGGAAAGCTAAATCTCCATGTTAAGACTTGCCTGTTGATTCATTCCCTCTTCATTTTGGGTCTGCGCCGCATCCTGGCATTTCCGGACCCCGGCCCCTAAGGGGAAAAAGAGACATCAGCGTTAATGAGCGAATGAAAAGACATTACCAAAAAACGCTCATTAAAGACTTACCTGATTTCTACAAGGATTTCACCTCTCATCTCGGGTCGGTGCCTGTTCCCCGGCATTCCGTACCCCGGCCCCTATGCGGAAAAAGACACTAGCATTAGTACATTAATGCATGGACACAAGGGGAACCTCTTATCAAAAAAACTGGATACCAACGCGCCCCTGCATCAGAAGCAGGATGGAGAGCTCGTCCTTCCAGACCCTAAGGTGAGACGCTACGAGAAATCACAGAAGGGTTTCAAGGAGGGTGAGAGGGGAAAGTGGGAGGCAGATTGCATTACCCCGCAGACAGTTAATCCCCTATTTTCGCCTACAGAAGGATACTTCTGCGAGCCAGACAAGCCAGATTTGGGGGCCCGGTCCAGTCTGTCTTCCGAACCCTGCGCATCACCTTAGAAGAGGTCACAGCAGCGCGAACCAGGCCAGCGCCTCCGTGGGAGTCAGGTGAGCGTAACATATCTATGAGGTGCTATTCGTGTCCTGGGAGCCGACACGCTCTAGAGGGTTCGGAAAAGAAGGGCCGTAAGAAGAGCATAATTCAAGCCTTCAGCTGCTTTATTCTAACATATTCTACCATATAACGAGACTGGCTGGCAGCTGTGAAATGATTAAATGCCCTGCGGCTCTGCTTCAAGGCTACATTCGGGAGGGAGCCGGGCATTCCTCTCCAGAGCTGTCTACGTTGTGTTTCAACAAACTCTAATTAGCCTCGCGGCCTTGTCCTTTCACGTTTAGACAACAATGTTAACAGTCGAGCAGTGTAAGCAGAAACTTGCTGCGAAGCAATTTGAACAGAAAGCAATGAGCAATCGTTAGAAAACAAAATGGCGATCCTTGTTACATCAAAATGGCCGTTCATTGGTCAAACTCGGAAACCTGTATTTCTATTGTTTCGTACATGAGACGGTTGGCCTTCGGCCACCAAAATGCGTTTGCCGTCCATCGTGAGAGGTGTCCATTTTTCCTAGACCGACAGGACAGGCCCCCCATTCACCTCCCGAAGGGCCCAGCACATCTTCTGGCGCGACAGGGGGCAGGGTCATCTACCCCACGCCACAGAAACTAGCTTCACTGTGTGGTTCCTGAGCAGTTCACCCTAGGGCACCTCAGCCTATCACAGGCTAACCTTGAAATCATACAGGGTACAAGGAGCAAGGCTACCAGGACCCAGTATAAGAATAAGTGGACCAGGTTCTGTTACTGGGCAGTCTCTAAGGACATCAACCCCCCTTTCATGTACGTTGGACAACGTGCTCTCCTTTTCTGCACACCTCGGCCACTCAGGCGTGCAGGGTAACACTTGCTGCACTTATTTGGCGGCTATAGGAGCCTACAGAAATTCAGAGGAAGAGGTCTTTTCCTCTTCCAACCCGATAGTCAAGAAACATCTGACGGGTCTCGCCAGACTCTACCCACCCATCAAGAGGCCTCACCCTGCGTGGGACCTCAAAATATTATTGGGCGCCCTGACGCACAAACCATTTGAGCCAATGGTGTCTGCGGACATCAGGCTGGTCACCATCAAGACGTCCTTGCTAATTGGCCTCACTTCGGCTCGCAGCGTCAGCGAAATCCAGGCACTAGTCACCTCAGAGCCCTATACTACTTTTCACACAAGGATAAGGTAGTCCTGCAGACACACCCAGCATTCCTACCTAAGGTACCTTCCGCTTTCCATCTAAACAAGGAAATGGTGCTGCCTACGTTCTTTACTGAACCAAAGGACGACGCTCAGAGGGTTCAGCACTGCCTCGATGTCCGGTGTGCTCTAAAATTCTACTTGGACAGGACCAAGGGCTTCCCGCAAGTCGGGTGCACTGTTTGTCACCTTCGGTGGGTCAAGACCTGGGTACCCGCATCCAAGGCCTCTATAGCACGATGTATGGTCTCGGCCATCAAGGAAGCAAATGAGGGACAGCATAAGCCACTTCCGGCTAACATGCACGCCCATGCGTTCAGAGCCAAGGCCACGGCCATTGCATTCCAACGGCTGGTCCCGTGGCAAGTCATAAGCAGGGCGGCCACCTCGGCCATCCCTTCGGCTTTCTGCAAGCATTACTGTTTGGATGCTAACTCTAGATCAGACGCGTCTTTCGGACAGGGGGTTCTTTGCTTAAGGAGGGTCTCCTCACCACTCTGAGGCTACACTCAGTTGTAATCGCCCATGCAGTATGGAGGAAAGGGGACGGGACGTAAGAGTAATTATAAGTTACTCACCGTAGTGACTAACGTACCTTAGTCCCCTTTGCTCCATACGTCCCACCATCCTCCCCCCACGTACCTCCCCCCTAATAAAAGTGACATCATTAGGCAATGTTAATCTATTGTCGACGCCTCTAAGGGGACTAAGGAGTGGCGCCGAAGGGCGGACTCAGGGCAGCGCATGCTCCTAGGGCCGCACCCCCCCGCGCGCCTCTAAATTTAAAGGGGAAGAAGGTTTTATCTGGTGAAAAAGGTTGTCTCCCATCCCTAGGAAGGGACGCCCATGCAGTATGGCGAAAAGGGGACTAAGTTATAAGAGTACGTTAGTCACTACGGTGAGTAACCCATCATTAAGTCTACGGTTAGGCAATTTAACACCTGAAGAACTGAAAAATAAAAAAGCATCTTGACATTCAGAATGCTACAAGCAATGTACTCAGAAGGCAAACATGGATCCAAGCAAAAGATTGTATGGAGAGAAGTTATGTGAGCCAAAGCCATCGTCAGCCTTGAATAAGTAGTAGTAGAAGTAGTAGAATGAAGCTACTACAAGATCAGAAATACCTATGCACGACAGAAATAAATGCCTCTTACGACAGGAATAAATGCTTCTTTTGCAATAAAGAAGGAAAAAGAAGAAATCAGTGACACATTGAAGATTCATTTTAGCAGTTGTATAAATCCTGGAGACACTCACGCAAGGGGAATTGCATATCACAAGATATATTAGAACACACGTAGTGAATTTCTTAAAACACAAGCCTACACTAAGCGGAAAGATGCACCCAAATTCACTGTTTTACGAAGCAACAAATATTGAATTTGTATCTTCAATCAGTGATTTTCTCCTTGAAGGCAATGTAACAGCAAACGGGAAAATTGAAAAGCTTTACAGGAAAATTGCTGCCAACGATGGTTTAGAAGAAGGACAGATGAAAACAAGAAAACAAAGTTTCGTAGAAGAAGAGCTTCAAAGCATTGCCATTATTTTTTGGAATCCCAATGCGGTAAATGAACCACAACGAGTTTCACTGAAAGTAGCAGCAGATATTGCCCTCTTACGCAGAAGAAGAATTTGAGGATATTGAGAAAAATATGAGAACCCTTCTTAAAGCAGTTAAGATTTTACAGATAGCCGTACTAACTTGTGAAAAATGGAAATTCACTGGCAGTTTTGAAGAAGTGAATTTGGCAGATGTTGTTCCAAAGGAAGTTGTTCTTTTTTACAATTGGTGCTGTCAATGACAGATGGATATGAAAAGTAATTCAGAAAAGCAGGATACTACTGTAATGAAGAGGGCTCATAAACCGTCAGTTGTTTATATATTAAATGCGATCAGCACAACAAGCTTCCTATGCAAGCACTACTACCACATGGCATACCCGCGAGTGACATTTGGGCTCACAGTGCACACAGCTACATACAGCAAATTCATCATTCAATTTCTGCATATCATAGGGGGTACTATGGATTACGCGAGATAGTCACAGAGGTAATAAGATGCATGGATGAGTGAGGGGAGGGTCTTAAGTTCCCTCAGAGTTGGTCAGAGGCAAATTTGTCTATTGTTCTGCTGACAACATTGACTTCCTTGAGGATACTCTGTATGGTAAGGAACTTTGCACAGTACAGTTATAGTGGTCTATGAGGAGAAGGATGAGTCAGATGTCCTAAACCCAATTGAAATATCAGGATCATCATTACTTCGATCACTGCAGAAGATTCCTCAGTCCCTTTCTGATGTCATGTCTTGCAATATTCCCAAAGAGTACAGACCACAGAATCATGGAAGCAGTCAAATCACTGATTATACAGAGAGGAATAAGGTTATTTTAGATTGCAACAGGCTTGTGGACCTATTTTGAATGATGGTGGTAGTCTTACCATTGAGTGATTTTCAAGAATTTCCATGAATGTTTGATGAAGAGTTGCTGGATACATATTGTAATCTCACTGAAGAAACTGAGACTGATGAATGTGAGACAGAGTCAGAACCACTCACTACAGTTCTGATTTGGTCAGCTTACAATTCCCTTATAAGTGACCCTCCAACTAAATAAATAGTTTGTGTACTCCCACTCATAGATGCCAGCCGAACCAGCACACCAACACAGCTCACATTCATGAAGAAGTTGGAGAAAATAACATCTTTTGTCACCCCAGAATAAAGAACAGCTGTAACATTGAATCTTGGCCTTGTCATGCCTGTTTTTAAATTGGCTATGGCTAAAAAATATTTATCAAAGAACTGGATGCTTAAACCAGGTGTGCTACATATAATAATGATCAGATCAGAGCTATTTGTTATTACTTGGATGGTACACGCATTGAGGCCACCTTAACTGTACTTTATGATGCAAATGTTGTGTCGAAGATTCTATCAGCAAAGTGGCTAAGAAGAGCAGTTGAAGCACACACGTCACTAAGGCTTGCACTTTTCAATTGACTCATCAATGAATTATACAAAGAGCATGTTATGTTAAGATCAAGGAAAGGATAAAACCTGAGTTTAAGTTACTTAAATGTTTAGAATTAGATGATTCCCAAGAAACAAAATCAAATTACGTTGCGACAGTTCTGACAAATTTGAATGTGATGGCCAAAATGGATGCATTTGAGGCTAAATAATCTCAAGAAAAACCAACACTCATAGTTGCTCTTCAGTACATTCATGTGGTGGACACAATGCATTTATTTAACTGATCTCTCCGAACTGCAAACTTGGATTTGCATCTTGCATTACTTCAAGAGTATGTTACATACTTTTTCGCCCTCAATTTGATAAACTAAGCAAGTATGATAGCATGGTACTTAGCAGAAATGAAACTGCTTGAAAGCAAACACCCGGACTTGAGGAGTGAGGTTCAGAAAGGCAGTTGGGTAGTAAGCAAGACAAAAGTACCCTTTTGTGCTTTATGTTCAGATGAAGCTCTGGAACATCAAAAGAGGTGCGGAAAGTATTGTACAAGATTACTCGACAATGCACGTGGTCTGGACATTTTTCTAAAAAGAGTTCATTCAAAACAAGTAAAAAATTGCAGTATCAAAAAAACACATATACTACATTTAACATATATGTTACACAACACCAAGTAATGCGTCACAACAGCCACTGGAGACGTCTGTACTACAGGACCTATTTCAAGGGCATAGTAAACATGGTATGTATGTCCTTTGTTAACATGAGGTTAGTAACAGTGTGACAAGCGTTATACTAAACAGGTCGAGACAATGTGTTTCTGGCTCAGGGGCAGACTGTGTCTTGCATCAGTTCAGAATTTAATGTGTCCCTCCGAGCTGAGCTGAACTGAACTCTGCAGTACCTTTTCAATGTTCAACTTAGAATGATTTTAGCTGCAAACAAAAACAAGCTGATGATACTGGAACAGGAACAACATACAAAGGTTTCTAACAACATGACCAAGGTATCTTAATTTGTTACTGAGGACAGATTATCTGTACCAGACCAAACATATAGTAGCTGTCATGATGCCTACCCCCAGGGACCCAGACCAAGTCCAGCAACCCCGGAAGCAGGCATCAAGTCATTCCAGGCAAGCCCAACAACCCCTGCTAGGGTCTATTTGGGTGCAGTCCTGGCATCTATGGCGCCAGGCTCATATGGAGAGTCAGTCCTGGCGCCATAGACGCCAGGCTCATAGATTAAAATTTACCTGATGCAGACCATGCTGCAAACTTACCTGATGCAGACCATGCTGCAAGAGCTCCAAGCCAAAAGAGGCTTGGAAGGGACTACTTTACTTAGGGACTATTTTTTTACTCAGGTGGGGCTGGGGAGGAATACTTACCTAGGACTACTTTGGAGGCTATTTAAACCACGCCCGAAGAGCAGCACACGCTTCGCGTTATTCTGCATCCAGCAGCGTAACGCTCACCGTGTCTGCAAGTCTGCATCCAGTTTTCTACCACACCCGCCTCGAGTCCGGAGCTCCTAGAAAAAGGGAGAAAGAAGGAGAAAAGGTTAGAACAAGAGCAATACCTTTGATCCTTACCTGAATTCCCGATCCATCGTGCCTTCGAGCTGGAAGAAAAAAGTTATTTTATGCGCGTCGCCTCGCCTGCTGCAGCGCCGCGCTGAACTCAACGGCCTTCGCAGCATCTTCACATTCCACCGCATCCTTCTGCATGTTCCCGCCGCACTCCGGCACCTAAGGGGAAGACAAGAACAGCAAGGTGAGCCAAGGGAATACACAGAGGCAATACTAGTTACCCCCCATAGACTTAACTGATTTTACTACCGGGGGCACTATTCCTCTTCACGGGTCGGCGCAGCTTCCACTGCATTCTCGCCGAACCCCGGCCCCTAAGGGGAAACAAAAGAACAGCAAGGTGAAACAAAGGGACAAACAAGGGGAAACCTCATCACCACAATAAACTTATCCGATTTTACCGCTGGAGGCATTATTCCCCGAGACTTCATACTTTCTCTCAGCGCCTGAATAAAGGAGAAAGCAACAGGTTACATATTGACATTATTTTATCGAACTGTGTTGGATAATACAAATCCTTACCTGAATATTACCGGTTGCCACGAAGAACTCTTCGCTAGGGTCAAGCTGCAACCTGCAAGGAATCGGACAGAGTGAAAGTCAGACATTTGAACTCTTACGAACTACATACTTACGGCGTCTTGCTGGGAATCTCAGAGTCAATATTGTTCTGGAACTCACCAATTCCTTCGAGCCAGTGAAGCCACTGGTTATCTACGCGCCCCTGCGCTCAATGCAGGATGGAGAGCTCATCTTTTCAAACCATCAGGTGAGACTATAAGAGGGGACATCAAAGGTGATCAGTGGGGAGATCAGCGGGAGTGGGGGGGGTTAACGTTCAACTCCACGGGTGGTTAATTCCCTTTCTCCATTTGCAGAAAAATATTTCTACGGGCCAAGCAAACGAAGCTAGGTGGGCCAGTCCAGTCCTTCATCTCGGCACTACGCGTCACATTGGTGGAGACCGCAGCTGTCCAGTTCAGATCGACACCCCTGTGGGAGCCAGGTGAGCGCTACAGTAGCTGCCCTTGATCGAATAGCAGAAATAGAACCTTATATGCTCAAGTTTGATGAAACTCATTTCGTATTTGATTCCTACCTAGAATATTCACTCAAGAACTCCATGCGAAGAAAAAGAGCAGGAAAAGCAACACTTATTGAGTACAAAATCACGGATTCTACAAATATTGAAAATGTTTCTATGAGAACCTTCATATTGCATTCTAAAACTAAAGATGAGTTAACAGCTCTCTAATATAGCAATTCTGCATGCACAGAGGATAAAAAGAAGCCTGGCAGCCAGATGGAGAAACAAAGCCAAGTCATCAGATTTAAATGATGGTGGAGACATTGAAAGCACACGTGAGGCAGACACAAAAATAATTATTCACTCCTTTTATGTATCCCGTCATCATGCTACTACCCTCCACACTTTTTCACCTGATACTGATGTTTTTGTGCCTTTCACTGTGGTGGTCACTATTTTTCCCATCTGACAGCATGTGTGTTACAGAAGTTGGACCTAATAGAAGATTTATAGATCTCAAACGTGTGTGCTCCTGCTTACGGCCTACAAAAGTACAGGCATACTAGGCCTTCATGCTCTTTCAGGGTGTGACTGTTAGGGAGAATTCCCATAAAAGGCTGATTTCCCTTACCTAACGAGTCCCTCAGCAGCTTTGCTGGATTTCTAGGGTTCATTTTTTTCACCTGGTAAGAGTGTGAGCCCTTTTCCCACTCTTATATGTGTTTTGCTGTGTGTGTTTTCACTTTGTGTGTGATCCTGGGCACTGCAGCCTCACCTACTCCATGGCCTCATATTTTTCATGTGTGTTACACAGCACCTTCAGTGCAGTGACACAGGGTTGTCTTTGAGACTTCCCAATGACTGCATTTTCTGGGGCTGACTATTGTCCCCTAGAAAAGATAAAGTTGCCATTAACTTTATTTTTTGTCACTTTAAACCACAGATCCAGTACACCCCATCTTACATGGAGTATTGGAAAGGGTTAATTCTTATCCCTTTTTGTCTGTGTCTCTTGGAGCATTGTTTCGCTCCCTTTACATCAAGACTTGGCTGGTGCCAGTGGTAACTACCCTAACTTTTCTACCGCGGTTATCCTATATAACCATGGTATTGTTTTAGGCTATTATATTAGCCTCAAACATAAATACGGTGACCAAATACATTTTATTTTGGCTCCGGCTGGGTTTATTCGCCATTTCTTTTTGTTAAAGTCTTTCCCGTGTTTTACTCTGCGCGCCAAACCGGGGATCATTCCTTTGTTCGCTGTCTTTTCGCGGGCTTCTGCACAGAAGCCCCCCTTAAGCCACCTGAAAGTCTGGGTAGGCAGGATGTGACGGAGGGATCTTCAACCCCTGCCATGGGTTCCCTTGGTAACCCAAGTCGCACTCCTGTTTGATTGGCTGAGGGGACTGTCCTTGCCAGGACAGCCACCCTGCTGTGTGATTGACAGCCAGGCTGTATGAATGGGGGAAAACTGCATAAAAAGCAGGTCTCTGGGACTGGAAAGGCAGAGTCGCCACTGAAACGAAAGAACCAACGAGGAGCTGATGGAAGGGGACCCCTACAACGACTGAACCGTCCGGTGAAGCCCTGCTGCAGGTCCGAATCTTCAGAATCCGACGACAGAGAAGATCCTCCAGGAACCTTCTTCCCTTCAGCTGGTGGGATCAACCAGTTCACCCAAACTGCAAGCCAGGACTCCTCCTCTGGTCGAATTCGCTGTATAGAGTTACAGTGGGCCGGATAGCCAGGAAGGTCGGACCCTGCTTGGATTTTAAGGAGTGCACCTTTTATTTGTTGCTTTGCTCTGCTGCTGGTTTCTTCTCTGGGTAGTGCGGGACCCTCCAGTCTTCCTAATTCTTGTCAGTCCGACAGTCGCTTCAGGAACCGTGAGCCTGCAGGAACTACCAGGAATGTCCACCTCAGCTGCAGCTTCCTCTCCGTTTTAAGGTACTGTCCAAATCCGGTTGTTCGTTTGTTGCAGCCGCGGCGAAAGTTTTTGAAATCTTTCTCCAATCCGAGGGCTTGTCCTTGTCTTCTGTTTGAAGTAACTTTTCTATCAACCAACCTTGTCCGGAATCCGTGACACGAACTTTACTGCAAACTACCCTGAACCGTGTGATCTTGAGCAAAAACATGTTTTGACCCATTGACTTTGGCCCTAAGCCTTTTCTACCTGATTCTATCACTGTAGTTCCTCTTGTTCAATTGCCCTGAATACTTACCTGTTGGTGTGATTTAATTTCTATTAACTTTGTCTTTCCCTCCCTTTTAAATTGCTGGAGTGCCATTTTGCTCCCACTTCATTTTGTGAGCTTAACTTGTCTGGAATTTAAGGGAAGTTGGATGGTGTATTAAGAGTGTGATTTTTAGACTGCTTATAATAGTTTAATGTTATACAACTGAAGAGTGAAATAAATGTATATTCTTTTACTTGAAAACCTTGAGTCAGTGTTTGCCTGACTCATAGTAATTGCTGTCCTTTGTGTAACTATCTGATACTGCTCACTTACTCTTGAGATAAGTCTGGCTGCTGAGCCATCGCTACCAATTTAACTGTGTAGTACAGGCTTGTACCAAAGGTGAATTTGTACTGTCACTTGTAGTCTTAATTGTGTGTGGTGTTCCCAAAGGGTACTGCATATAATTATGCCTAACAGTGATGTTACCAGGTGCTTTACGAAGAAGGGAAAACTATCTTTCTTGAAAGTTTTCAAGACTTTAGAAAAAGAAAACCTTGAAGCTTTTGGAAGACTTGGATGTCTAGAAGAATTTAAGAAGGAAGATGAACGATTGATAAGAGCGATTCATTTGTCAAGTCTACTCGCCAGAAATAAAGGTTTCGGAAATTGGTGTCGGCGGATGTTCACAAAAAGAGATGCTAAGTGAAAATCTGCTGCCAACAAGATCCTCTCTAATACCAGACATCTTAAGGACTCATTACCAGCTGATGGAGTAGCGACGCGCTGATCAACACCTGAATCCTCCAGAGCCATCACAATTCGGGTGGGAGATAATCAATATTCTCCTACTATGTGTACGCTTCCATGTGCACCACAATCAATCATATGCATGCGTCAAAGGACAGTGTTCCTTACATTGCAAATGCCATTGCAAATGCCAAACTCAGTCACTAAGGTGCACAGAACTGTGTAAGTGTGCTGGCAACGAAGAGCTCTGAGACAACGATTTTGTAGATGATGAAAATGAACTCTGGGATAGATTACATGTAAACCCTTAATTTCTCTCTTCAAATGTAAATAGCTATTGTAGCTTTAATAAATGTTATATTTGAATGAGAAACTTGCAAATTATTTCAAACTTTCTAATTAAGTGAGCATACAGTCGAAAGGTCTATGATTAAGTAGCAATAACGTACAAGGCTATATCTCGGAAACGGTACAAGATATAAAAGATTCCTTATATGATCATGTTTAAAACGTACTTAGCAAATGTTTCATAGAACCATCCTAAAAGCAGTTAAGAGCTCAAAAACGAAATTGGTGTCCATAACGGCGGTCTGCTTGTATTAATGACGTCACACATGTCCTCTGCCACAAATTCAGACAAAACACCTGGTAGTACATGATTGTATGATTCAATATCAATGCATCCCAAGTACACATACCTTCCCTTCTCACGGACTAGGTTATTATTGCAGATGCCACTCAAATAAATGCCAAGTCACTTATTTTGTCTGCCCCTGCTATGTTTTTGCAGCCAGAAGATACCAACCATATGCATTCCAGCCTAAGACCTGGGGTACAGGTCAAACTCTGTATGGCCAGTGACCGCAGAGGAGGAACTACCACTCTTCTCGGGCGTAGGCTAAGGCAGGCATCCGGCTTCAGTAGTTCTTCCATCTGCCACATCAGTGAATAAATTGCTTTACTTTTTCTATCCTTGACATCGCCCAAGTCCCTTGTGGGGGGCATTGTCAGACTCCTGTCCCAAGTTTGCCAGAAAATAACATCAAACCCTTGGTTCCTGCAAATTATAGATCACAGCCACTGCTTGCTTTTCTGTCAAAGCCCTTCCATAATCCCCTCACATTTCCCTTTTCTCCTGTACATGTCCTGCTTAAGGAGCTTTCTCAGTTTTTGCTCAAGGCTGCGGTTCAGCAGAGCAGGTCTGGAAAGGCTCGTATGCCTGTGACTTTCTGGTACCCAAGAAGGATGGAGAGCCAGCCTAGATCTATGAGTCCTTAATAAACTCCTCCAAAAGAACACATTCAAGATAGTCACCATGTACACATCTTCCTAACTCTGGACATGCACCGTTGGCTTGTGTCTTTAGATCAGCAGGATGTGTATTTCCATGAACCTGCCCTCACCAAACATCAGAAATACCCTAGTGTTGAAGTGGGAAGCACTCCCTATCAGTTTGCAGTGCACCTATTTAGCTTCTCTAAGGCCTGTAGCTTATTCATGAAGGTTACTATGGTTGTGGCGCATTTACAGGATGAGTGTGAAAATCTTTCCCCTACCTCGATTATTGGTTCCTGAAAGCTGGATCAGAAGAATCATCACAGGAGCACTTTGGTACGATGTGCACCTTGTTCCATGAGTTGGGTTTCTCCATCAACCTAAAGTCGCCCTTTGTTTAAAAAAAAAATATGTATGTAATATATTGTATTGTCATTTCATAATGAACAATTAATAACGAAACCTAACGTGCTTCACATGTCATCTAACAATTACTACCCCAGCTCAAGGCGGCATCAGATCCAGAGAATCCAGCACTGCCTCTATGTAAGAATGTATGAGTCTCAAATGGGGTACACTTCATCAGACTAATTGAATTCAGCTTTCCTCACTTTTATGGCTCTTTCTGCTATTGCGCATTTAATCATTTTTATGGCCGAGCACTTTAAAGATGGCAGGCCAGTCTGTTTCCAGTTCATTGCAATCAGTCTTTTCACCAGCACGACACCCAGCATGATAAAATTCTTGTGCAGCTTACTATTTTTCTTTACGGGTATTAGTCGCAAAAGGCCTACCTTCTTTGACAAGCGCAGGCTCCATCCTGTAAACCTCTCCAATATCCCCAGAACTGCTTTCATAGTGCTTGCACTTTGGATTAATCCCGCCACATATGTTGCACATGTACATTTAGGGCATTTGGTACTTGCTTGCATATTCATTTTGTGCGCCAGGGCTGGTGGAGTATATGCCTGCTGCAGGCATTTATACTAGATCAACTTGAAACTCGTGTTACAGGGGACACATCCTTTGTGTTCATACATGCCCTCCTCCACTCAGATTGATATGTTATGGCATTTATAATGCGCCTATACACAAGTGTTTCAAGGCGCGATTCCCTCAGTGGACTTCGAAGGTCTTGTTCCCACTTTTCTCGTGCCCCCTGTGTACGTTTAGTCTGTCTTTGGCAAGCTTTATACAAAGACGCCTACCCCCCCCCCTAATTCCAGAATGGCATAATGGCCCTATTTACAGTGTGCATCAGGGGTTCCACTGAAAAACCTGCCCAGTGCAGCCAGCCAAGCATTTGCCAAAAACATTGTCTTCTTCATCTGTCTCCTATCGCATATTTTCCCAAATCCCATGTATCTGCCATCTTAGTATAGATCTCCCCAGCCCTTTATATTCACCCCTTCCGCCCCTCACCTCTCCCATTGTCCGCCTGTAAAGACTTCTAGTACTTTCCGGGTCTATCATGTTGTCCCATATCGGTAGCTGCAGCCTAAAGTCTTCCTTTCTAACCCCTTCCAAATGCCAACAGTTTATATGGGAAGTAAGTCCTGGATACGAGGTATGGCTCCCCCAAAGCCCTTCCAGAGAGAGTGACAAACATTCAGACCACAGTAGCCATTGAGAATGCAAGAAATCAAGTCATCCTATATATTCATAGTTCCAAAAGTACGACAAAGGATGCAGACGCAACAGTGGTTCATGATGAGCAAGTGGTCCCAGTTCAACGGGGTACATAAGGGACATTCCCCCCCACCCCTACAGGTGAGCAAGGACCTCCTTTGGGGTGGGTCCTGACAAACCTTTTTTGGGTGGGGTGTTCCCCATTCAGATGATAACCCTAGACATGGAGGTGCCCCTCCTGGAATAGGGAGGTCCGATGTAGGATTATTCGTTGAGCAGTCAGTGGGAAGGCCAGAAGTCCTTTCACATCATTACTAACGCTCAGGGCAGATTGTCTGCCATTGTGATCCTTCTTTTCATCAATCAAAGGTTCAAATGTCCCGGTTGGTGGGTCATGCATTTAGTGTCGATTATAGTGGTGAGGGGAGACAACAAATCTTGTATCTCGAGTTAGCCAAAATCATAAGAGTCTGTCCATAACATCCTTCAATTTCCATATGCCTGCTGACTGCCAAGATGGCCTATTCAGTTTTCTGTTTTCCGATAGAATTGCAGGATTACTCCATAAGCAAGACTCATTGGTGAGCAAATATTTCTCACCCATTTCTATGTTTATATTCTTCCATTCATTGATAGTGTGACGTACAGATGGAGGAACCAATGTGATGCATAGACATGTATCCATTGTAAGAAGGCAATCTAGAGTGATCCGGTCTACACAGTTCTTCTCCATGAATGTCCAGATTAGAGCAGTATGTGGATCATTATAATCCAATGATGTAGAGCACGCAGCATATAAACTGCATGATACTTTTTCACTTTAGGAAATCCAAATTTCCAGTTAATAACCGTGTATGTAAGTATTGGCATTGGGATCCAGGAATTTGCTCCATCCTCCCACATGAAGTTAAATGTTCTTTGTATTTCCTTAGTTTATTGGGGAGAGGCAGTGGTAGCATGCTAAACAATGTGACAAATCTGGACAATTCATACCTTCTTCCCAGGGGGTAGCCACCCCCTTTGAGACTAGGGAGGTGAGCCCATTAAGCAAGACTCTCCTTATTGGTCAGGGCAAGCGCAAACTCACTCGCAGTGACTCCCCTCTAGGGGACCAGGACTCTCATTCCTACAAGGAACCCCCTTTGAAGAAGACTGGCCGCATATATGGGAATAGAAAGACTGATGTTATTTCTGTTTTGTATCCAACAAATATTGACATTGCTTTTACATCATTGGCTGAAGGTAATACTGGCATTCCCTTGAACTCAGCAACTGACGAAAAGCAGCACGCCTCTTTGATGTACGGACAGCGAGAATAAAGGGACGAGGAACCTTGAATGGAGGACGACGAATCCTACACAGGTACAAACCTCTGCGTGCAGAGGTCCAGGTGGGGCGGAATAGCATGGACACAGTGAAAAAGCAGATACGCTGAAAGGCCAGCCTGGGGAAGGTGACACAGCCGAGAGGGAGATAGGCACAGAATGACCGTCCTACCTAGTGGCGTGCCCACGCGGCAGCCGTGGTGGGTCCGGGACCCAAGAAGCTACTCTGAGGCCAGAACAGAAGGGAGGGAGGAATGAATTCTGCACTTTGAAAGTGATCTCCGCAGAGATTGCCAAATAGGTTGAAAAAGAGAAATAATAGACAGAGACGAAAGGACCGTCCTACCTGGTGACGTGACCATGCTGCAACCGTGGTGGATCGGGGACTCGAGAAACTATGCTGATACAGGTTAAAAGGGAGGCACGAATCCTCCGCTTGGAGTGTGAAAACTGCAGAGACTGCCGAGTCGGGCAGAGGCAGAGAATCGGAAGCAAACCTGCAGAGTGACGTTGTGGAGAAGGACGCCATCTCCCACGAGGGCCCTCGAGAAACAAGTGACATTGCTAAAACCTCAAGGAGAAGGGAACCTAGAGAGGGTTCAATCAACCTGTGCAAAACATAGAATCAATGGAAAAAAAGTGGCGAGGTGGTGGAGAAAGAAACTGACGAGGAGGGTTACGGGAGCCCTCGAAACCAGAGTATTTTTTTTATTCTCATGTGGTTTATTTAAACACCTTTAACAAATCAACAAGAACATTTTATTTCCAATATTTCATAACAATATAAAATATTAAAATACACTCAAAATACAAAAGTAAAAAAAAGGAATTAGTCATCAATTAACTTAAAACACATCTGATACCACAAAATTCATTAAAAGATCAATCAGAGGAGAGAATAAATATAAAAAAAGAATCTCACTCCAATTTCAGTGAAAAAAGAAAATGTGACCGTTAAAACCAAGGAAGTGGTTCTACTCGCGAGTCAAAATTGCCAAAGAGTATCATGGGAATCCAAAGCCAGTAGCGATAAAAATCGCCTAAAATATAATTCATGCTTGCTTTCTAGTTCAGGACTAAGGATCAATAAGTGCTCAAGAGTTTCTACAGCGTTATAAAATTACAAAAACGACAGTGGGTTAACTGTAACGAATCTGTACCTCCCTAGTTAAAATCAAATTCCATCTAAATCTGATAAACACCTAACAGATCTATTTATTTATTTATCACATTTGGTTACACGCCCAAACCTTAGGGTATCATGGCGTAGGTTACAATATTACTTACTTCTTAGTTGGTACATATAGGCATATTTGTTAACATACAGTTAAAGTTTCATAGACATTAGCATACAGACATTTGTTTCTTTAGATAATTTACACAAGGCAATTGTGTGGCGTTACATGGCAAAGTAGGGCTTCATCGATGGTATGGTGTTACAGGATTGCCTTCTGACAATACGTGGATAGTTTAGCCGTTTTGAGTACTTTTTAGAATTTGGGGGAAGGATGGCTCATTTGAGATGGAGGCTGGGAGAGAGTTCCAGATTCTGGGGGCTGTTACTGGGAAACTGGAGTTAACTGTTCTGACGTTTTTGAAATGGGGGATGCATAATTGTGTGTCTGTATTTGATCTAAGTGTTCTGGCTGAGGTTTTACGGGTTAGGCATTGGTTGAGGTAACTAGGTGCTATACCTGCAATACATTTGTGCGCTATGGTGAGGGTTTTGTGTAAGATCCTAGCTTGTATGGGTAGCCAATGGGCCTGTCTTCTGTGTTGAGAGATATAGTCTCTCTTTTTTATGCCTTGAGCTGCTCGGAGGGATTTGTTCTGGATTAGTTGCAATTTGTTTAAGTTTTCTTTTTAGGTCCCGAGTAGTAGTATATTGTAGTAGTCAATTTTAGCCAGTATGAGGTCTCTGGCAAGGGTAATGCAATTCTGAGGTGTGAGAAAGGGTCTGCTTAGGGCTACAGGTTTAGCCGTGTACGCTGTGGAGGATGAGAGCGCGCAAATGTGTTTGCACATAGTGAGGCTAGAGTCTAGATGGACACCTAAGGTTTTGACTTGTTTGGAGATATTGATTGGTGTACCGTCAATGACTATGGCTGAATACTGTGGGTGTAACTTACTTAGTCGGTCTGGGGATCCTACTATTAGGCTCTCTGTCTTTCCCCTATGGGGCATAGGAGAGGCTGTTTGTCGCCCTCCAATTGTGGATGATGGAGTAAATTTCGTTTATGATGATGGTGTCCTGTTCGAGGTTGCCTGTGATGGGGATAAGGATTTGAGTGTCATCTGCGAAGTTGGTATATTTTACTCCCATAGTATCAAGAGCTGCAAAGAGTAATTTTGTGTATGCATTATAAAGTGTTGGGGAGAGGCATGAGCCTTGGGGAACTCCTAGTGGGACTGTGATTGGGTCTGCAGCTACGTCACCTATGGCTACTCTCGATGTGCAGTCTGCAAGGAATGATTTGATCCAGGCTGTGGCCTCTTTTGAGAAATGAAAGTTGTTGGCAAGCGTATGGCAGTTTGTTATGGTCTACTAAATCGAAGGCTGCGGATAGGTCTAGAAGTAATAGGATACATAGTTTCCCTGAACCCCTGATAGCGTCCATCTGTTTTTTTAGATCCAGTAGAGCAGTTTCTGTGCTGTGTCTGGGGCGGAAGCCTGATTGTCTTTCCCCTAGTAACTGGTTATTTTCGAGGTGGGTTTGGACTTGTGTTTATGCGATTTTGTCTATTATTTTGAGGAGGAAGGGCACTGTGGTAATGGGCCTGTAGTTGGTTGGCGTAGCTGGGTCTAATTATGTTTTTTTAAGGAGTGGGGTGACACAGGCTTCTTTGATATTGTTTGGGACTGTGTTGGTCTTGAATGAGGCACTGACGAATTTGGTGATGATGGGTGCTAATATGGGGGCGCAGTCCTTAATTCGTTTGGATGGGAAGCTGTCTCCTTTACAGTAGGAGGGTTTGAGTGCGGCTATAGTTTTGATCACGGAGTCAGTGTTCACTGGTGTGAAACGAAATTCAGGAACGTTATCGGGTGCCAGTGTTAGAGGTGCTGGCTCAGAAATGGGTAGTAGGAGTTTTCTATGTGATTCTATTTTGTTTTGGAGTATGTTTATTTTGGATGCTAGTGCGTCCTTGGTGGTGGTACGCCAGTCCTTGTCTGCAATAACTAGGCATGGAGGGATGATGGGGTTTCTAGTTCTCTTATGATAAAGAATAACTCTTTACTATTGGAGGTGGCATTGGTGATACGTAGGTTGAGGGAGTTGGCTTTCTGTGTACATAGTTCAGTTTTGTAGGCTTTGGATATAAGTTCAAGTTGTTTTTTGGACTCATTTGTGGTGTTTTTCCTATGAAGATGTTCAAGTGCTCGTTTTTTTCTTCTTAGTTCAACGAGGTCGTTATTGAACCATGTGTTGCTGCGTTTAAGCTTGGGGCTTCTAAGTTTGAGAGGCGCTATGCTGTCTATGGCAGTTTTGAGGCAGCTGTGATAGTGTATCGAGATGTTATCTGGGTTGGATTCATCTGTGGGTTCCGCATTGATCAAGGTGTCAAGCAGCGGGGCTATGTTTTCAGCAGTAAGTTTCTTAGAGTTTCTCGCTAGCATGGGTACGGAAGGTGTGTTGGTGGGTATGGGGTTCTTGGTGAGTACAATATTAAATCTGATGAGGAAGTGATCTGTCCAGGAAATCTCTAGGATTTCTTCTAATAGTACTGTGGTATTCAGTGTAAGAATCCAATCTAGGATTCGTCCTTTAGAATGTGTTGGGGGCATTAACAATTTGCAAGAATTGCATTTCTAGAAATGCATTGTGGAAGGCAGTGGCCTTGAGATCGGAGGTATCGTTAAACCATAGGTTGATGTCTCCCAGGAGAATGTGTTTGGTGTTAGGTTTGAGCAGGGGGGAGATGAGGAGCGGTAGGTCGGTATCAGGGTTACTGATGGAGTTTGGGGCTCTGTAAACTACTAGAAAGTTGTTGGTGGTTTTTGAGTCGATGGCTAATTTGGCAGTTAGTAGTTCATACCCCGGTAGGGTTTCAGTTTTGCATTCTCTGAGCTGGAGGGAAGATTTTGAAATGATGGCTACTCCTCCACCTGTGGTGTCTGGACGATCAGATCTGGATCAAGTTCGTATTCCAGGATGAGATCTATATGTCGATGGCGTGTGCTCCCAGTGATCTTACATTGATTAAAGCTCCTTTCAGTGGTGGTGGCATCGGGTTGAGTTTTTGTGATATGGGTGTTAGTGAGTGTCCTCGTGTTGGGACTGCTGTGGAATGGTGTCTTTCGTGTTGGTTGCAATTGGGTTTAGAAGAGGCTGGTGAGTTAGGATTCTTAGTTTTTAATTCTTGGTGGTTTCGATAGCCTCTACGTTATTCGTGTGTTGTGGGGAGTTATGTTTAAAGACAGTCCGGGAGGCAAGTCTTATTTCTCTTAGGTCGATGGGGATAGATAGTTAAGTAGGGGGCCATTATACCAGCAGGTTTGATGTGAAGTCTAGGATGTTTTAATGATTCATGGGAATTAAACAAATTAATTTTTGAGGCCCAATCCTGTCTAAAGAGTTTGTTTTACCTTAGTCGGATTGTCAACCAGCTCTTTCACCTCCTTCACTAATGATCACCTTTTAGATCAGTGAATAAGCAAGACGCATTCACTGAACTCAAGATTTTGTAATAGAGGGATACATATATGAGCACGACTTCTGAGTGAGTAGAGGCATAACTCATACCCGACAGCGGCCAAAGGAACACTATTTGGTACCTGCAAGACTTTTCTCCACATTTTACTCTCTATGACAGACAAAGAATCATGCGCCCACAATGGTAAATGTTCAATGCCATATAAGAGTTTTGGAACAATTGTTCCCTCGTAGAATTTCACACAGAACAAAAGCGTTAAACTGCCATAGCTAGAAGTTGGTTACCTAGCACCACCCCACGGGACATTAGCCACTCTTTGACTTCCACTTTATGCTGTTTGATAAAGTTGGGAAATCCCAAATATATAACATTTTTGACCCTCTCAAGGACTTCTTGACCAACTCGCCAATTAAATGTTTTGACTTTTTTCTTATTTGTGCAATGTACGAGTTTAGTTTTGTTAGAAAAGCATGGATCGACCGCTGAAGACCAATTGGTGTGGTATCAAATATTAAAAAATTATCAGCATAGGCAAGCCAAACTGGTTTCAAGTTGTGAACTTTAGGTGTAGCCAGTGCTTCCAGGTTTAGATGCTCACCTAGAGTATTGAATGTTGCCCAGAAGGACATATACCATCAGATAGGTTAAAATAAAAGTGAAAGCTAGAAGGGTCTGGAGGGTCCTTGAGAAACAAGTGAAATTCATACAATCCTAAGGAGAAAGGAACCTGGGGGTTTGATCAACCTGTGTAAAATATAGAACCAATAGAGAGAAAGTGGTCAAGGTAGGAGAAAACGAATAAGGAAACCTTTCCTCCACTTGGAGAACTTGAGGCATTTGATTTATACAGAGGCCTACCAGCGTATCTGAAGAGGCTAACAGAAGAGCTGAGAAATCTTCTTTTCTGAACAATGTTTTGTATGAACTGAAAAACATCTGTGTGAGTGCACAAAGAGTGCTGTTCCAGTGTGGGCTCTGCTGCTGCTTGCCCCGTTTCACTTAATTGTACCTAATTTGGATTACTGCTTCTGTCACTTAACCTTCCTACACAGAGCCGTCTGCAATTCCATTGGTGGAGGTAAGGACATCCCACCCACCTCAGGAAGTGGTGAAATACTAGACACCGCACACACCTGCATATGCACTGAGAGAGTGCACGAAGCGTGCTGTTCTACTGTGTCTACTGTGACTTTGTGACATGCCTTAGTGTATGCTACAGCATAATTATGTTCAATTTTGCATGTTATTATTGTGATATTAACATAAAGATGCCCGTATAGGCACATGGATACCCCCTGCGCAGTAAGCCGGGTATTAATCTTCTGGAGCTATGCACAGTGTTTTGGGCCCTCAAATCCTACCTCCCTCAATTCAGCATTCAGGTGGTCCGGATCTTGACCGGCAACACAACCTCACCGTTTTATATCCGCAATCAAGGGGGGAGGGGAGGGGGACCAGATTGCTCTGTCAGCGGAGGCCCAGGCACTGTGGCGTTGGATCAGAACATGGTCCTCATTCCGGGTTTCAGACCACCATTACGGATTACTCAGCAGGGAACTCCACTCCTGCCACGAATGGGAGCTACACAAGTCTCAACTTTGTTGGATTTTCCATCAATCTGACAACCTGCAAATCCACTGTTTTGCCACCTAGGCCAACAAGAGGTGTGTGGCCTTTGCCAGCAGGTTACATCATCCAAAGAGCTTGGGATGCCTATACATTTCCCTGGCATGGGAAGTTCCTGTACGCTTTTCTCTCTCCTCTTAGTGGCCCAGATGTTAAATGCTTTCAGACAATATCCATACAGAGTGATCTTAGTGACTCCGGACTGGACAAGGCAGTTCTGGTACTTTGATCTCCTCGCCTTGTCTTCGGCCCCGCCGATGAGGATACCTCTTCTAAATGATCTTATTTCCAGGAGCGACGGCACAGTGCTGCACCATGATCCGGCCTCCGTGAACCTAGTGGCCTGGCTCCTACCCTTGCTGGTAGAGATAGTGCTGCGATGTTCCGATGCTGCAAAACTGTAAAGACATTCTGGCTAGGGACAACGCTGCTTCCACGCTGGCATGTTATAAGAGTACATGGAAACACTTTTCGTGCTGGTGTGTGTCTTAGGGCTGAAAGGGAGGCATGGTATCACAAGTATGACACTCGACACAAAAGGTACAATTTGTAAAACCTTTAATAGTTTCAATGGGGTTGGAGAAACTCTTACTTTGCCCAATAGCTAGGATGGGAGTAGTCTCAAATCAAAACGTCCTATACCAACAAAATCCTAATGCCTGCCCTATACCTAGTACAAAAAGGAATATATATATAAAGGAAAGTAATTGTTCAAAAAGAATAAATGTGGCCGAGTCAGCTCTCCTCCCCACATTGGATAGCACGGGGTAAGGCGGTCCCTGTAGACAAGAAGACACACTCTGGGTCCAGCTCTTAATAGAAGGTAATTCCAAACATGAATCGAGGCCTGCCTGTCCTTCCACAATAAAGTCTTGCTTTCCAATTTCCACAAACACAGTTTAACAAAAAGTGCACAGCAGTTCCTCTGTCGGGCTCAGACCTCTTACAGCACAAGTTCACGTTGGTCCCACTCTGTCGTTGGGCTCAGACCTTCTACAGCAAAAGGTTCACACCACTTGCAGGGGTTCCCTTCCCCAACCTTAACTCATATCCTTGAGGGGTTCCCTTCCCCTAATGTATTATACTTCCAGTCTCCCTCAGTCGGGCTCGGACCGTTTCCTGATGTCAAATACTTTCGATTGGGTGTGGTTTTCGGTGACAGGCCTCGGCAGAACCACTTCGACTTTCCAGCTTTCAACTCACACTCCTATGTTATTTACCCCAGTGCATTCTGGTCTGGGTAGTAGTTCACTGTATTATGTACCACAGTTCAACATGCAGCTTTTCAGGTTCCCCTTCTCTCAGGATTAACTTCAATTACCTTGCTTTTACAGTTCATTCACTTTATAGAGACAACCTTCTACCTTTCACAAAGCCTTTCGAGTGGGCTACTTCCTGTCGCCTGACCACTCCGTTACTCAGTATCGCTGACTTTCCAGCTATCGTTATTTCAAAGTTCATTCGCAGGTGCGCCTTTCTACGCATCTCATCCACACGCGTGCAGCCTTCACTTTTGTGATATAATCTTGCCACTTCACTCTTTTTTTAGCACACACCAGTCTCTCGCGTCACTTGCCAACTCACTGACTGTGTGCATTTCTTTTGTCTTTTACTTTCTTCCAATTTGCGAGTCAAGGTCAGTACCACATGCTTGGCCTCGCCTCCCCAACTCTGCTGTTCACCCGGGAGGGTCGCTGGCGTCCTTGGAACGCAATGTTTCTTTCTTGTTTGGGATTTGGCCTTTCCCACGTATCTTTTGCAGCCTTTTGGAGGCAACAACCTCTTGTAGGGTACTCCTGCAGTTCTCTATCCGCGGCCCTCGTCCCTTGGTCTGTTGCTTTGCTCCAGTAGGTTTGCGTTTGCCCCGGAAGTTCTGCTCTTACTTGTGTTCCACCTTGCTCAGTGTGTGTCTTTATGTTCCGCTGTTTATCCATGTGAGGAGAACTAATTGGTATAAGATGTATGTACTTAGAGTCAAGTGTCTGACTTTGCCTGGCCCAATTAGCGGGACATGTCCAATGCGATGTATAGGCGTCAGCATTGTTACTCTCGGTCTCCCTCTTCCTCAGTCCAGTGTTTGTGTGGAAAGGGGGCTGGGGGTTGGAACATCGGGGAATCCTATGAAATAGGATGGGTTAGGTGTACGGGAAAGGGGGGAATACTCTGTCTTACCATAGGCTGTCTCACCCCCACTCCCTGAAGACCCCTCATCCAGGTGATCCTCCCGCACTGGTCCACCCCCAGGAACTGGATCCAAAAGTAATGGCCGTTTCCTGGCCACCTGGATGACAAGTTCCTGAGGACTAGCGGGTGAGACACCCCTTGGTTTCTCACAGGGCCATGACCCTTTCAGCTTAGAACCTAAGGACATCCTGACATATCTGCTACCCTTGGGTATGTCAGGTCTATCGCATTTTTTTAAAAACTTTATTTAACATATGGCAGAGACAGACTGTGGTCCATACATTACACAATATGTTATCAGTGCGTTATCATACTAGACAAATCAGACTTCTAAGAATTTGTGAACATACATTCTTGTACTCATGTAGTTTCCTATCAGTATGACACCAATGGTCTTCATTCATTATTTACAGATAGTTTCTGCATGTGAGAGCGGTATGGAGCCCATATGTCTTTGGGCCTAGCTGCTGCTGTTACTGTCTGTATGAAGGTTACCTCACTGTCATTCACAAATGCCATTTCGTGGTACCAGTGTCTCAATGTTGGCGCTTCTTTTGCCTTCCACTTTTGCAGTATACATTTCTTGAGGCAGCCAAGGTTAAACAATCTATGGATTTTAATGTTAGTTTTGCCTATATCGCCCAGTAAATATTTGAGAGTGAGAATTGTCGGGGTTATGTCCAACATTTCATGAAGTGTTGATGCAACGTCTTGCCAGAATTCCGCTATGTGGGGGCAGCTCCAAAACATGTGTATGGTGTCTGCGTCCTCAGACTTACATTTCGGGCATTGTTGTAATTGTTGTGGATTAAACCTGGTTATGTGTTTGGGGGTGTAATGTAGCCGATTAACCACTTTGTATTGTATCAGCCGCAGCCGGGCGTTCAGCGATACCTCTCTGGTCAGGTGCCAGATCTTCACCCACTTGTGTTAATCTATTGTTGTCTGTGTATCCTCCTCCCAATTCTCTCTTAGGGTGCTAGAGTGTGGCATTCCCTGTTGAATCATAGAGTACAGTTTTGATAGTGTCACTTACTGTCTGGCTGTACAATCAGTTCTAGATCTTCATTGGATATGGGTTCTGTTGGGAATGACTGCCATTTCCTGCACACTGCCGCTTGCATGCGATAATACAGTAAAGTTTTAACAGGGTTATCCCCAATCTTTCTTTTAAATTCGGTCAGTGTGACAAACCTTCCCTCACGGAAGAGGTCGCCTAATTTCATGTTCGGGTCCCAGGAATTTCGTATGTCTAGATCCATTGTGGTGGGGAGGCCCGGGTTGCCCCAGAGTGGGATGTGTTTAGTGTAAGAGTTGGTGATATTCAATTTGGTCAGTAATCGCCGCCATGCATCCAGCGTCGTATGTAGCGGATCAAAGGGACATGGGTCCAGTTTATGTTCACTTACAAGGGTGGTCTTTATTTCACTCTGTGCTGCTGATTGTTTCTCCCAAGTTAACGTGCAAGTATACGTTATCTGGGTCATACCACATGCCTGCGTATTGGATTTGGGCCGCAAGGTAGTATGGCTCATAATTGGGAGCTGCCAGTCCCCCCATGTCATATGGTGTTGTGAGGGAACCCCATTCCGCCTGTGCATTTCTCCCGCCCCACACAAATCCTACCGAAAACTTTCTAAGGGTATCGAAGAACTGTCTTCCCGGCCCTATGGGGATAGTAGTAAAGTAATACAGGAGTTTAGGTGCCACTATCATTTTTAAGATGGCTATTCGTCCTATTAATGACAAAGGGAACTTACCCCACAAATGGGGTTTGTTCTCGAGTTTACTGAGATAATCGAGATGGTTTTTATCATACAATATTTTATGAGACCTTGCCACCACGACTCCCAGGTATTTCACTGTATCCTCGGCCCACTTCATCCTGTGCATTTGGTTAGGCTTCGTGGTTCTATTAGTTAGCGGGAACAATTCTGATTTTAGGGTGTTGATCTTGTATCCCGAGTGCATGGTAAAGGTATCGACTTTTGCAAGTATGGGTCCTATGTTTTTTCGGTGTACTTTAAGTATATTAGGATGTAGTCAGCGTATAGTGATATAATCTGCGGGCCCCAAATATTCTTATACCCCTGTGTCCATGATGTTCCCGTATCCTGCTGGCAAAGGGTTCTATTGTTAGCGCAAAGAGCAGGGGGGAAACGGGCAGCCCTGGCGGGTGCCCCGAACTAATTTTATTTCTGCTGATAGGTTCCCATTGGTTCTAACCCTGGCTTTGGGATCATTGTAAAGTAGTTTAACTAATTTACAGAAGCCGTCACCAAGCCCCATGTGTCGAAGGACACCGAATAGGAAGTTCCACGACACGGAATCGAACACCTTTTCAGCGTCCAATACCATTGCTGCCGCTGGAATATCTGGGTTGATCTGAGCCATTGTTCTGAATAATCTTCTCCGGTTTAGTGCCGTGGATCTGCCCGGGGATAAATCCCGATTGGTCTGGGTGCACCAATGTGGTCATTTGGGGCAACAGTGTATTTGCTAGCATTTTAGCTAACATTTTCGCATCCAAATTTATTAGGGAGAGCGGGCGGTACGAGGACACTTCATTTGGGGGGATACCTGGTTTTGCCAGAACTGTTATAACCGCTTCATTAAGCGAAGGAGGTAGCACCCTAGTACGCGCAGGACTCCTCCGATACCCTTAGTAACTTGGAGATCAGGATATCTTTATACTTTTTGTATAACTCTATGCCGATGCCGTCGGCCTCGCTAGAGGCTAGGGAGGATATCGCTTCTGCCATATCCTCCTCAGTAATTGGGCCACACAATTTCTCACTGAACGCCCTGTCCAGCGTAGGGAGGTTAGTGCATGCTAGGTACTCCATCACTGCCTCGTTTGACACCCGGTCAGTGTTATTATATAGTGCTTGATAGTATTGTCTAAACATATAATTAATTTCCTCAGGGTTCACAGTAGTAGTACCGTTAGGTTTGGTGATTCCTTCGATGTGTTGTGCTTCACGTTCCCCTCTGACTATGCCCGCCAGTAGTCTGCCGGGACGGTCACCCTCCCCTATCACCTGGCTTGTACTTTTTGTGTCATATGCCAGGTCTCCTGGCCAGCCAGCTCACAGAATTTCAGCCTGATGCCTTTTATTAAACCACGTAGTGCACGGTTATGTGTCTCCCCATACTGATTTTCTAGGTCACGAAGTTCCCGCTCGGTTTTATCTAGTTACCTTCAAACTGTTTTTAAAGTACCCGATGTTGAAGCGATCATTACCCCACAGAGTCAAACTTTAAATGTTTCCCAGATTGTTGCGTATTTGTCTACTGTGCCCTCATTTTCCGTAAAGAATGTTTCTATATCAACTCTGAGTGATTCTGCTAGGGGGTCATCTAGTAGTACAGCCGGAGCCATCCTCTATGTGTACGGTGGTCTGGGGGAGTGTCTCGGCCGCATCTCAAGAAACACAGGTGAGTGGTCAGACCATGTCCTTAGGAGAATCTTTGTCTCTTGGACGTAGCCAGCCCAATGTACAGTTAGGAGCCAGAGGTCTATTCTTGAATGTGTATCGTGTACAGAGGAATAGTAGGTGAAATCGGACGGAACTGGGTGTTGTGTGTGCCATATATCAATCAGACCGAATTGGGTCATAATCTGTTGGATGGCAAGGGAGGCCCTAGTGCTGGATCTGTCCAATGAGAGGTCCAAAGTTGTATTAAAATCTCCCCCCCCCCAACACAACTGGGATATCGGGGTTTTGGCCTATGAGGGTTGCGACGTTAACGCAGAATGTTGGGTCGTCCGTGTTAGGACTGTAGGTGTTAACTAGAGTTATTGGTGTATTTTTAATTGTCCCGGATACCACTACATACCTGCCCTCCGGGTCTATATGTGTCACATTAGTCTTAAAGTTGACGTTCTTATGTATCATTAGTGTCACCCCTCTCACCTATGACGAGTAGTTTGTGTAAAACCTGTTGTCACCCCATTTTGGCGCCATGTATTTGTGTATGGAGTCTAGTGCATGAGTTTCCTGTAACATTATTATATTAGGATTGTGATGATCCAAATACGCCATGTCGTTGCAATAGTACAAATGTCAGTAGATAGTTCACAATGCCCTCTCTGGGCCTATTCCTGAAGGACTCCATCTGTTAGCCATCCACCATTGATTTTACAGTTTTCTCCCTTAACTCTTCTGGGTGAACCGTAGCCCAGTCTACTTGAACTTTAACAGTCAACATCCCCAGATCCCATCTATACCCCCACCACCCTCCCTCACCATCCACCCCAACTCGGTGATGTTCCCCCATAGTAACTTTTGGATACACCTTGGGGGGCAATGTCTGGAGCCTTTAGCCTGCTGCTATGCTCGACGTGCCCAGGGTTGAGATTGTCGGACGTTGTTGCTGTAGTTGTATGCACCGGTCAGACGGTGGAGTCTGGCGCACGCCACAAGCCTTTCAGTCGTTGTCGTCCATATTGTTCATTGCGCCATTCCCGGGTGCATTTGGGTCCGGCCGGGCAGGAATAGGAATTAAAGCTTCCACGTACGACAGCGCCTGTGCAGGATTATCAAAGAAATGAGCTTTCCCACCGTGCTGTATCCTCAATTTGGCGGGGAACATCAGAGTAGGGCACCTTACGGGCTCGGAGCAAGCGTTTCACCGCATCATATGATCTTCGTTGTGTCTTCACGCGAGTTGCAAAATCAGCATATATATGGATAGTATTGGAGTCAAATTGCAGACTGCCCTTCTCTCTTGCAAGTCGTAGTATTGTGTCTCGGTCCCTGTAATTTAGCAGGCGGGCTATCACAGTTCTTGGTGGAGCTCCCGGGCAAGGTGGCGGCACCTGTGTCCGGTGTGAACTTTCCACCAGGAATTGTGGTGATATCTTGAGGGGTCAAACACATCTTTCAGGAGATTTTCAACAAACTGTTTAATGGGGCCTTTACATGCTGCCTCCAGGATGCCCACTATGCAGATATTGTTGCGCCTCGACCTGGACTCCAAATCTTTGCATTTGTTGGTCATTTTCGTGAGCTCCACCTGCATGGTATTTAGTGCGTGGTCATGTCGCTGAAGTGTGTCTTCGTTCGTGCTAATGCATGATTCTGCCTCCATAATACGAGCGCTTTCCTTTTCCACCTTTGCCTTCAGAGAACCAATTGTGCCCACTATGTCGTCTAGTTTAACATTAATGGCGAGAAAGCCATTTTTAATTGTCTGGAGTAGGTGGCCATCCCTGGAACTGCACGCGCTGGTTTCAGTGGATGCGGGGCTGAGGGGCATGGAAGCCGAGGCCGCCATTGGTCTGAGACCGGTAAAGGAGTCCATGGGGCCCATCTTCTTGTTTTTATTATTAGCGCCTTTGGGCATGGCGTGTCACTGTGGTGTGGATTGAAGGGTTACAAGGATGTCCATGGCTTATAAATTGATTGCAGTGCACAGGGGAGCAACAACTGTCATATCCCAAGCCAGGATGCTCTGCAAACTTCAGATACCGGTGTGAGCCGGTGTGAGCCGGTTTCAGCCGCCTTGTGCAATCCCCCTTTACTACTGCAGTGTCTATAAGCTGCGGCAGCGTGCACTGGCAAAGGATGTCAAAGGCTAGGGTCTAATGCACCGATTAACCTCCTGGTTGGGTTCTCGCCACTATGCCTCCAGTGAGTGCTGTTCCCCCATGCACCTGTGCTGGTACAGCAATCCGGGCCAGCAGCAGTGCTGAGGACAGCACAGGCAGGGCGATCATAGCCACTTATATCAATCCCTTACGTCGAGGTCAGCCTCCAGGCCTACTGTGGGCATCCGCCATTCATATATGTAGTCTTATGAGGTTTAAGTGGACATCAACATGTACGGCTGTGTGGCTTAATACAAGTCACCTCTGAGTGGAGAAAGGTCTCCGGTTTGGCGCCTGTACCGCGCTCACCAGTCTCTAACTACTGCTCCCGCCCGAGGCATGAGGCTCGGGCCGGGAGTCCACCCGCCTATCCCGTACCGGCCTGGGTAATGTCTGTGGGGCCGTTCAATAGTGTTGCTGGGGATGTCGTGGGGTTAGTCACCCATGGGGCCTGCACTCTAGAGCCAAAGCGCCAGGCGGCCACCAACTGTGCCCAAGTATTGGAATTGTACTCAGAGCAGTGGCAGGGAGTCCCCACCATACCGCTCCGCAGTGTTACCACCAATTTTACCACTTACCTCCGTACTCATAATGAGGCCCAATATACTTTAAGTACATTTTGTGTTTCTAAGTCCAGCAGTTGTTGGATTTGGAAACTGACGTATGAATGGAAAAACAGGCTCTGTCCTAATACATCTGGCCACATAATCTATTATCTTTATAGAATAATTGAATGTTGCACTTGAACATCAAAATCATTTTGGACAAAATCTTAATTGGTAGAAGAAAAGAAATCTACTTTGATAAAATGATTGAAGATTGATTTGGCTCAATAAGTATGTATACCAGCTTACTTGAAGACGCATTGCATTTTACATTATTTCATTTTTATTTCAAACCTAAGAAAATTTACAATTTTTGCAGTTTTTATAACAAACGGGCCCAAAATGTGGATTAGAAGATGCTTACTTAATAAAATAAATATGATGGCCACATGTGTCGCTTGATCCTTGCTGGTAAAGATAGGAAGGTAGCCCCTTTAAAAGATCGAACAAAAATCAGATAAGCCCCTTTTAGCATCATAGGGATAGTTATTTAAGTTTAACAGTAGCAAGCAAAAACTGTTGTATTACTTGATATTAATTGCCAAGTTTACATTGATGAAATTATGACTAACACACGTGGTTTTGTCTAGAACTATGCAGTAGAAAGACGTATATAGGTTAAAAAAACAGGGCATTACTGTCAGAAAATGGAGGGGTCCCATATTGAAAGGACAGATTTATGGAAGAGCACAATGTAAATCGAGGATATAAACTAGAATGAGTTGGAATATTTTTTGTTCTTTCTACTTTACTTTCCAGCTAATATGTATTCCAGTGGTGTTCTACTTCAAGCCATCTTGGGTGGCAAAAACACCCGACAGACTTTTAATCCTGTGATTTAACATACCAAACCACAGAGTGTGCAAGGGTGTATTATGCTCTGAGATTCCCTTCTCTGTTTCTTTGTTGATGTTTCACATCTTCGAGTCTTGATTTGAAATGTATTAAATTTTAGGGGTTGCTCTTAGGAATACAAATTGAGGATATTGTTTTGCTTACAGTTTAAAGTATTCAAATGTGGTGTTTGTGATTTGGTTTACATCGTTGAAATTAATACAAATTAATTACATCAATACATAAATATTCCATCTTGAGGAACGGAAGTTCAAGCTCAGTTGTTTTCACACATCTGATCACTGATAAATAACTGTTTTTAAAAATTAGGCGTTCTTGAGGAGATGGGGACTTCTGTTTATATATCTTAAAAACTGTTCCGAAAAGGCCTGTCCTGATTATTAACTGTAAATACAGAACAATCCTTGATTGCTTACATTGTTTACGAAGCATCAATTAAATACAAATTCCTAACTTGAGTTATTTCAACACGTACTAAAAACGAAACATTTTTGCATTCATGTTTTAGGTCGGCCCAGATGATATTGGTAACTTTGATGCAGAATTTACTGAAGAAATGGTTCCATATTCCGTATGTGTATCCTCGGACTTCTCGATAGTAAATGCCAGCGTTATGGAAGCAGATGATGCGTTTGTTGGATTTTCTTATGCACCACCTTCTGAAGACTTGTTTCCATAGTAGTGTACAAAGCGAAAAACAAACTTCATTTTACAGACACGACTTTGCATATGTGTCATTAGTGCCTTTTTAACATAGAATTAACATCTATAAAACCTACTCAAAGTTTACACCTCTGTTTGGATTTCAAATTTATAATGGTGACTGAAGTATTTTTATATAAAGACATTAATCTGTACATTAGGCAAAGTCTCTAACATGTGCTTATCTGTTTACATTTATGTATATCTTCCAGGATCTGCTTTGCTTCAATAGCCGTATTACTTTGCAAATGTCAATGTATTATGTGCTATAACACTTCAGTGTAACTTCATGTACTTTTTGTAACTATGCAATTATCTTGTTATATCAGTGTTAAGAAAGTTTTTTGCATATTCTTATTTTCTTCTAGCACAACTATACTACCTGATGAGTTGAAAGATGCTCCAACTAGAAATTGATATTTTAGAGGAGTAGCCTTTTAAGATCATATGCACTGGTTTTATAACTTTTTTGATTTTGAGCATCACTTTCTTAGCTTCCTTGCATAATTACAATGTTTTCATCCTGAAATGTTTCCTGCTTGGATTACCAGATGACAACCTACATTGCTCTAACATGATCACCCTTTCTACCTGTGTCTTGACTTCTTGTATCATAGCAGTACATGTGGAGGAAGATTAGGTAATAGCGATAAAGAGTGAGAATTCAAACTTTTTTTTACTTTGTCATTGCTTTCCATAAGAAGCATGAATATTTAAAAAAAAGGAATTGGCCATATGAACCAAAAATAAAACCTAGCATTGCATATGATCTTGACTAACTAGATTTTGTATATTTCTTTACATACTTTTTCACAATTAATTTAGAATTTGTTACGGTGCTGTTCATTCAGAGATTAAATATATAAATATATAAGATTATATTTTGAAACGTCAAATAATTTCAGAGTTTATTTTAATTGAGATAAACATTGCTTTCAAAGTTTTTCTAAAATAATATCAAATTTTATTCTAGACAGAAATGGTAAGCTTTAATAAAGCAGGTTCATATTAGCATGTTGTTGGATGTATGTCTTTTGTTATTGGTGCCCATGATGCATACAGTTCTTCCTCCACCTCTTCTTTATGAAGGACTTGTAGAAGATGAACTTGATCACATCTTTCGAGGCATTACTTTTTCTTAGCTGAAGCAAGTATTTTCAAACTACACTTGATTGAGTCAAGATTGAGTCACAGATGGCCAGGCAAAACGTTGTAGTACATGAATATGAGCTGCCAGCATCACTGCAGTCCACTGCATTGCATCTCCTTTACTCCTGGCCCGGGACTTCTAAATCATTTCTGGTTCAATCCTTTTTAGACATGCAATAGTTGAGAAGAACACCAACCTTTTTTGACATTCTGTTTGTTTTCAACAATTAACACTACACAAAAGAAACAGTGGTTCAGTGAGTCCCCCCTCAAGTGTCCATTTACCCTGTACTTCCCTCATCTCCATAGAAAACATATGTACACCATGTATACATTTTCATTCCCATCTCACAGTGCTCCTTCCTGTACACACTTTCCAATTGTCACACTTTCCTGCTGCAGTCTCTACCTCTCCTGTCCCCTCCCAGGCCCTCTGCACTGCACTGGCCTCGCACTTCATCTCAAAAACTCAGGACATCCTGTCCTCGCTCTCCTCCTCTCTCCTCCCTCCCTCTCTTCCCGGCTCTTCCTCTTGCTCTCTTGCAGCCGCCCCTCCGCCCTCCTTCTCTGCTTTTCCACCTTTTTCTGCTGATGAGGTTTCCAGACAAGTCCGATCTATGAAAGCCTCGTCTAAACAGGTTCACCCCTGTTCCTCCAAAACCATCAAGGACCACATCGACTCCCTGGCTCCTGCCCTGGCTGACTTTTGCAACCACTCATTCGCCTCTGGAGTCTTCCCATCCCCCCTCAAGCACTCCCTTGTGCACCCCCTCCTCAAGAAACCCTCTTCCGACCCCTCCTGCCCGGCCAACTATCGCCCAATCTCCATTACTCCCTTCCTGGGCAAGCTCCTGGAGAAACTGGCCATCTCCCAGCTTAACCTCCATGCTGAATCTGTTGGTAATCTTCATGACCATCAATCCGGCTTCAGAGCGGCCAGAAGCACGGAAACTGCTCTCCTGAACATCCGTGAGGACCTGCTCCTGAACCTCGATTCCAACACTCCCTGTGTTCTCATTCTGCTCGATCTCTCCTCTGCCTTTGACACTGTCAACCATGCCATCCTTCTCAACTGTCTCCGTGATAACCTGGGTATCACTGGTCAGGCTCTGGCATGGCTGACCTCTTTCCTTTCCGGTCGACCCTCCCAGGTCCAAATGGGCTCCTTCCTCTCTGACATCTTTTTCTCCACCTGTGGTGTCCCCCAGGGATCCAACCTCTCTCCCTGGCTTTTCAACCAGTATCTGGCACTCCTTGCCCACCGCATCGCCGCTCTCTGCCCCCACTTCCAGTGCTATGCGGACGATACCCAGCTCATTTTCAGGCTACCCTCGGCCTCCTCCTCTCCTTCCCTCATCTCTGACTGTCTGTCTGCTATCCAGGAATGGTGTGCCGCCAATGACCTCTGCCTTAACGCCAGTAAGACTGAGATTCTACTCATCGGCGCACCCACTCCCTCCTTCCCTGCAGCTCTCTGGCCGGCCTCCCTTGGCCCCCTTCCGGCCCCCACCTGCAAGGCTAAAAACCTCGGGGTCATCTTCGACTCCACACTCTCCTTCTCTCCTCATATATCTGACGTCTCTAAGAAGTCACACTACCAGCTGCACCTCCTCAGAGGTATTCTTCCCTTCCTCTCCTTCCCCCAGAAGCTCACTGTCTCCCGAGCCCTGGTTCTCTCAAGGCTGGACTACTGCAACAGCCTCTATCTTAATCTGCCTGCCTCCACTCTCCGCCCTCTGCAACTTATCCAGAACAGAACTGCGAGACTTGTCCTTGGCCTCAAGCCCAGGGACCGTATCTCTCCAGGACTGAAATCTCTTCACTGGCTCCCAGTGGCTGCGAGGATTAAGTTCAAAACCCTCTGCATTGTCCACAAGGCCTTCTGGGGCCTGGGGCCTAAATACCTTCAACTCTCTCTTCCTAAATATCTTCCTTCACGAGCCCTTCGCTCATCCGTCACCAACTCCCTCATGGTCAGCCGCTTCTCTAAGCAACGAGCTGGGGGTAGATCTCTCTCCGCAGCAGGGGCCTCCCTCTGGAACAGCCTTCCTGCCTCCCTGAAACTTGAGGAGAACCATCTCCGGTTCCGGAAGCACCTCAAAACCTTCCTCTTCGCTTCTGCCTTCTCTCTCCCTCTCCCCTGCTAAACCTTCTCAACTCCCCACTGAATTCTGCACTAAACCTGCATCTGGGCCACTCTCAGCGACCTCGGTCCAGGGCCCAGCCACTCTCCACTTGCACTGCCTCCCTGGCTCCCCCTGCACTGTGGGACTGTCACTGTATCCCTACAGCCCCCTTCCCAGCACTTCCCAGCACTTGCTCTGCACTTACCTCGCACTTGCCACCAGCTGGCCCTTTTTATTTATTATTTATTTTTTATTACGCTACTTACCTTGTACTGCACTTTCCCCCCACCTCCTCCCCCTGCACTTTCTCCTTTTCCCCTTACCTCTGCACTTGCGCGATCTGAATGACACCTGGCCTAGTAGGATCGTTTGTCTGTCTTCCCCTTGTTTCCCTCCCTCCCTGCCTCGTCGCGCCTTGAAACACTTGTGTATAGGCGCGTTACAAATACCATATCATAACCCTCTTCCTTTCATTTCCCCATCAATCCTCCCTTAGTCTTCAATATCAATCGTTCAGGGTACTCCTTCACTGTACGCCTCAGACAATAGTGTCTGTGCAATTAAATATTGCTTATAAGGGTCCCAAATGTCTTTAGGCTTAGCACAAGGAAGAACAACCATCCCCTTTTCAGTCTCCATCTCGTTAGAATAAAGAATATCTTATTTCCATCGTTCTTTTGTATGACATTAAGCTCTCCCCCACACCACTGCCACCCGCCTCATTGCCAGCAGTAACAACAATCCAGCTAACCTCCGTACACTACCAGCAATTTGCTTAGTATACCACAATAAAGTCACTTCTGGTGTAATGTCTACCAACTCCCCAATGATGTCACTCAGTACCTCAAACACAGCCTCCCTGAAGCGATACATTGGGGGGGGGCGCCCCCAATGCCACATGGAGGAAGTTTGACGGCATCTGACACATTGATATGTGGTTTCAGGGAAAGGTTTGTGTAAAACCGAGGGAGTGTAGTAATGTTGATGTATGTATTTGAAATGAATGCACACAGCAATACCGCCAAATCTCATCAGTGAAAGCTGTGCCTAGTGCCATCTCCCACTTCCCCTGAATGACTCCGCCCAACTCCCAAGAGTCTCTAACACTTTATTATAACAAGTGGACACTATCCTCCTGGTGTCCTCAGTCTTTATCGTCCCACATAGTATAGAGGCCTTCTCTGGTTCCTTTGGGAATGTTGGAAACAACCCCTTCAGGGATTCTCATAGCCAGAAATATAGGAACACCTCCAAAGATGTAACATACCCCCTACCCATCCAACACTCTGACAAGAACTGCCCCTCCTGGGATAGGTCCCGCAAACTTGAAAAGCCCATCCGTTGCATACACTGCACATATCCAAGCTCTCCTGTCAATGGTAGACCCGGGATGTGGACAACCGGTAACTCGGGCGTGTAGAGGACCTCCCCCTTCCCTTCAATATGCCCCCATGCTCTGCAGGTCAACTCTACCATATTCTGACACTTAGACGGTCTACCAGGAGCTGTCAGTATGACTGCTCGCAGTAGGAAGGGTGCTGCAAGGGTCTGCTCTAACTCCACATGTCTCCTGTCCACCCCCTTACCAAAACAATATACCAAAAACCTGGGCTGAGCGGCATCATAGTATGCCTCCAAATCGGGGAGTGCTAAACCCTCTCTCTCCAATGGCGCAACCAGCTTCTGCCAAGACATTCAGGGCTGTTTACCCGCCCAAATAAACCAGGATAACACTGACTGCACTTCACGCAAATAGGACTTGGGCACTACCAGCAGCACATTAAGGAAAACATACAGAAACCGAGGTAGCAAAACCATTTTCACCAACAAGATCCTGCCATAGCGGTTGAGGTCCACCTCCCAGTGACCGACCTAGCCTGCTCAAACACCCTCAAGTAATTAGGCTGATATAACACCTCTGGAGTGCGAGCCACGTCAATCCCTAAATACCTAATATCGTCCATGTGCCACTGGAACTTAAAACCCCTGTCAAACTGATCAGTAGAGTCGGTGAGAGGGAAAAGCACAGATTTTGTAGCATTTATTTTTAATCCGGAAAAGTCACAAAAATCTAGTACATCCGCCATAAGCGGTGCTATATTGTCCTGCGGGTTCTTAACAAAAATCACTATGTCCGCATAGAGCGAGACCACCACCTTATGACAATACAGCTGAATCCTTCTATATATGTGACTATCAGTAATTCAGCAAATGGCTCAATTGCTAGGGAAAACAACAAGGATGAGAGAGGGCACCCCTGTCGGGTGCTCCTCCCCAATGATAAAACAGATGTTAACTGGCCGTTCACCCTGGTTTTAGCATTAGGCAAAGCGTAAAGCAACGAGACCATGGATAGCAACTTGTCTCTCATCCCCATTCTCTGCAAGACCGTGAAAAGAAAGGTCCAATCCACAGAGTCAAACATCTCCTCTGCATCCAACAGTGCTACCACCATACGATCATCCTGACACACTGTTGACATTAAACCAAATATGTACCTCAGCCCATAAGCGGTAGAGGGTCCCGGGATAAACTCAGATTGGTCTGACAATGCATTTTTCCATCAGAGGGGCCAACCTTGTAGCCAACAATTTCACCACTATCTTGTTATCCAGGTTAATACGCAAAATTGGGTGGCAGGAAGAACAATCATCCGCAGCCTTCCCAGGCTTCACCAATACTGTGACCGTTGCCTCTCACCTCATGTCCAGTATCCGCCCATCCCGCAATGCTTGCCGATATACATTCAAAATGTGTGGAGCCAACCGGGGTGCAAAGTACTTGTAAAACTGGGCCGTGAAACCATCCAGCTCGGGGGCCTGCCCCGAAGACGGTGCCTTAATTGCCTGAAGGATTTGTTACTCCGTAATGGGCCGGCCCAACCGCTCTCTTTCCACTGCCTCGCACCAACAGAGCACTACCCTATCAAGAAAGTCATTTAACTCTGATTGTGAAACCCGAATCTGTAAGGCACACACGCAGGCATAGAAAGCATAAAATGCGGGTATGATATCCCTATCTACATACTGCGGAGCCCCCTGCTTATCCTTGATAGAGGTTATATGTGACCTAGGAGCATCAGCACTGGCTGCCATCGCAAGCAATTTCCGGAGGTGCTGACCTTCCCCATACTTCCCAACAGCCACGTTTCTGGACAAGAACTTCACTTCTCTTTGAGACACATCCCAAAGGCTCCCCAGTTCTCCTCTAACCGTGTTCTGCTTAATCAGGTTATTCAATAACTCCATGTCCCCTTGTAGGCCTGAATGCAGGCTTTGCTGACGCCAGTTCACCACAAATCAATTTCAGCACCCCAGACTCCCTTGAAATACATTCCCCTCGTACCACACATTTAAAAGTCTCCCACAATATTGCATACGAGGCGCCCGAACCTACATTTTCAGGAAAAAAAGTTATCACCTTGTGCAGTCCCGGCTGAAACAGTGCCAGACAAACCATCACTCTTAAACACCCGAGCTGGCCTCCCACCGATCCGTCCTGGCACATCCATCACCATCACTACCGGTGCGTGTTCTGACATTGTGCACGCTATTATAGCAAAGAAAGGAACACAAACTTCACTAGGGCTTAGTCATGCTGTGAACATTGTCTCCCTATTGTACTTGTCATCCTGGCGCCTTTCCGATGTAGGACTCTAGACATGTTTAATAGAGTATTGTCTTTATTTTACTTTTTGACAAGCAAGTATAGGTATAACGTGACATCCATTTTGTTAAATTGATGTGCAGCATTTGCAGTTGTGAGGAAATCTATCACGCACCTGAAATATGAGTGTTTTCTGATAGTGACAAAGCTGGGTGTTGCCACTCACGCTTCAGATTGACTAGACTCCGTTAAATCTTGCGTAGGCCCTGGTAGAGAAGGCACTGGATTGTTGCCTTTGAAATACAAGCACCCATACCATAGTTGTTAGCTATACCTCACTGGGCTGATCTGCATGAATTCACGCAAGGGAATTGGCCGATGCCCCCTCCTATAAGCCTGCAGAAGGACGCCGGATGGCAGAACCGGCCGCATTCGATGGCTGTGTTCATCTGCTCTTCCCTGCTTGTCACGAGTGCTGAATCCCTATAACAGTGTCGCACTCTGAATGTAAGCCTGGTGTACTTGTTGATGCCAATGGTCCCTTCCTGACTCGGAAAACACAACCCATCATCCTGAGATGTAGCTATCACATCCAATTACCCCCGGCTACTACTTTCCCACAACCCGCCTTTCCACTACGTCCAGCCCCTATACAGAACCTCTACATGCCACCTACGCTATTCAGAGAAGGAAGGTTAATGGATATCGCCTCAGCCGGCCTCGGCTGGCGAAGCGATGATGCGCCAATCCAGCTTCATCTCCCTCCAGAGCTGCCATTGCAAGTTGCTCGGCCCACCCTCATAAGTAAACCCATTGCGCTCAACAATGTACGCGCTCAGACTTGGCCTTACTTGGGAACGCCTACCCTCTTCACTTCCTCACATATTGTACTGCCGCCTCCTACCACTTTCCTGCCGCCGCTAACGGCATACCCAGGCCACTGCCAGCACGGTACTGCAACACAGTACGCCTACGAAACCAAACTACCACCACCCACTCTCTTCCTACCAGCCTTGACAGAGATAAGACCACAGCTGAACGGTCCAGCAGAGCCCATCCTCCCACCAGATGCCACTAAAAAGCGACATACCTCCTCCACTCTATCGCGAGCGCCAGCTCGCACATCCGCTAATATGCACAAGACAACCACCTCTAGACAAGCCATCTGCCCAGCTTCACCGCCATACGCTCACACCCATGTCTCTGCCCTCTTGCCCCTGGTCTACTCTGGACCTCTACGGAATATTCCGGCCAACACACAGAAAGCCAAAAACCTAGGGGGCCTCTCATTCGCAACACCACCTACTGGGATGAAGACAGTTACCCCACAAAATTGTCATAACACAAGCGGCTACCACTAAACCCTCCAAGATGAGGCCTTTTGCCCCTGTCAGGCCACCCACATCACAGCCCACCACCCCACCTTGGCACCACCAAACATTAAGCTGTCTCGTTAGGCTAGATCCCAAGACACAACCTCCCACTAAATATCCTTTAACATCCACAAGCTCACACGCCCTCCTCGAAATCAGAGTCCAGAATGCCAACCTTCAGGACAGGACAACACCTTGCTACACACACCCACCACACCTTTACCTGTCACATGGAATCACGCCCAGTGCCACCAGCCGTAGTATATCGCCTAGAACTACGCCCCTCCACCAACCGCAAACTACAGACACCCTTAATATCATCACACACCCCTACAATCTGCCTTTACGTTGTGCCCTCCTCAACACCAGATCTATCACTGCCCACACCCACAAATCTTGACCTCCTCACTGCTGACGACCTAGACATCTCAGCTCTGACTGAGACTTGGCTTACCCCCACAGCGGGCCCAACCCTCGCGGGATCTCAGCGCCACACATGCTGCGAAAAGAACGGCAGAAGCCACGTGGCACAAAACTCCTACTCCTACCAACAAGAACCACTTCTCTATGCTGTCGCACCAAAACAAACAGCTGAGCCTCACTTCTAAAAGCCTCCACTTACAATGAAAGAATCGTTAATGCTGCATCTAGCGCACGCAAACTCTTCACTATTCTCCTTAAGTTAGAACACCCCCCTCACCCCCGGATGCCATCCTGAAAGACAACGCCTGGTGCAATAAGATCCAAGGCACCCTCACAGGAAAAATCGCAGGGCTTAAACCATCCTGCTGCAAGGGGGACACATTCCCAGTATCTTTGGTCAAAGAATGTACAGATCTATTACTCTCTCTTATTGCTGCCATCATTAATTCATCCTTCACATCCTTCTCTGTCCAACTGGCTTCTGAAAAAACCTACCCTCGACCCACCTAGCCCCACGAACTACCGCCCCATCAATACACTCCCCTTCCTCCTCAAAATCATGGATAGAGTGGCGTATTTACAAATGGAAGCTTTCCTAGAACACCACCACATTTTAGGCTCCTGCCAGTCAGACTTTCGCCCTAAGCATGGGACTGAAACAGCCCTCTTTGACCTAAAAAACCAGCTCTACCACGCCAATGACATGGGCACCCTCTCACTGCTCCTACTCCTTGACCTCATCAGCAGCATTTGACCCTGTAGACCGTAAGATCCCTGCCAAGCTCTAACCTCTGCTGCCCATTTCTCCCCCGAAGCCACTACATGGATCGCCTCATTCCTGCCAAACAGATCCTCCCGAGTATTTGCGGGGGAGGTCACTGCCCCACCTACACTCAACTGCTGCAGAGTACCCCAAGGCACATGCGTGTCCCCCACCCTGTATAACGTATACACTAAGCCTTTGCTCAACCATCTCGATGCCCTTGAAATCTCGTACACTAACTATGCAGATGACACCCAAATTCTTATCCCCTCACCGGCAACCACCTGAAAGACACTCCAATCTTGGAGGGTGGCACACAGCCTCTGCCTCAATGACGAAAAAACAGAACTCCTCATTGGGCCCCTGCCTGCCTAAAGAGTCTCCCCCAGGAATACAATTCCTTCATCATTGACAGCCACAAGATATCTGTTGCCCCCTCCATCAAGACCCTTTGGGTCTCCCTTGGCTCTTCTTTAACCATGACCCGCCAGGTCGACCACATTGCAGCGGCATCGGGATATGCTATCAAATTGATCAACGCCAGTAAACCCTTCCTCACTACCATTAACTGCCTGGAAGTTTTCCAGGCACTTGTAGGTTCGAAACGTGACTGCTGTAACTCCTTACTCTACGGCACCTCTGAAAAAAACCTCTGCAAGCTACAAACAACCCAAAACAATGCACTTAGAGCTGCTCTTGACATTGGCAAACAAAACCATATATCAGATGCCAGAAAAGCAGCCCACTGGCTCCCAGTCAAGAATAGAATCAATTTCAAAAATCTGTCCCTCACCCACCGATGTCTTTCGAACGTCGCACTGGGCTACCTAGCAGATAAACTAAAAAAAACATGTCTTAGAAAGACCTACAAGATCCACCTACAGATACTGCCTTGTCACGGCAAGGTTCTAGCGCTGAAAAGCAGGGTATCCAGCTTCCCAGTGCAGGCCCCCTCACTATGGAACAAGCTACCCCCCACACTAGAGTGGCGAACCTTCCTATAATGTCTTCAGAAAGCATATCAAAACCTTGCTATTGAACTAACCTCCCTTCCCCTTTGCCTTACTATATCTAATCTATGTCTGTCTCTCTGTAACTGGCGCCTAGATGCCCATGGGCTTTATGTGCTGCTCTAAATGCACAAATAAATAAATAGTCCTAGTAACCTCACTGTGCAAGTGTGTGGAAGAGACTTCAAAAATAATTGACATTTACAAGAGCTGGATGTCAAATCTCTTTCCACATCTCTGCAAGACACAACAGCAGCTACACAGTACTGTCCGAACCCGCCCACCTCGTTGCAGCCATTTTACCACATTTAATAACTTTTTTGCAGCATTTTTAGGGGGTGGGACGAGTAAGGGAACATTTTTTTATGGATTTCTAGAGCGGTGATGGAACGGTGGGGGTGTGCGGGAGGCCGGTATGGGGGGAGGGGGGGTCTAATGCCACATTAAAAAATGCCCCCAAAAATGCTGCAAAAACAGGCGATGTGGTTGGCCCGATCTGTACTATCATGATATATATGCCCAATAATGTTTCTATTACGCCTCATCACTTCTGAAACACAGTTGTTTACAAATTTCAAAGATCTGCCCCCTTGTTTAAGTGTGGGGCAAGGGGGCAGATCTTTGACATTTGTAGCCTAATGGACATAGAGGGAAGGGGACCATTATTCGGAAAGAGGTTTTTCGTCCCTTTACAGTGGTATTCCACACTTGATGATTTCTGTCAGAACCATTGTTTACCAATGGAGAGCACAAGGACCTGCAAATACAACAGGAGCAGCTGTGTGGCTTATTCACTCTGCTCCTCCTTTCTGTCATCCAATCTTACTGCTGCTGTTAAGGGTCTGCTCTGGACACACCTGATGCCAGGAGCACAAAGGGAACGCTGGCCTATACATAATCCTGAACGGATGCAGCCAACACAGCTTCAGCTTGGCAAGCGGGCCAGTGATCCCAGAATCATTACAGTAGTTAGGAACACTACATGCTATGGTAACAGATCATGCCAGATAGTGGGCTACCCGGGCTGCAATTAGGAGTTAGTGGTGATGGCTGATCGGTGGTCAGCACAAGGTGCATAAGGAACTGTGTAGTTTGAGCGAGGTATAGATGAAGAACACTTTTTTTTAAATGGGCGCCACTGCTGTTGTATGCCTCTGCATCAAAACCCCCAAAGGAGGTCCAGTCTTTGGTGGAAAGTATTGAAGCTTCAAAGGCACATTTGTCAAGTCAGCATTCCCAATGTTCCCATTTGTGCTCCTGTCTGCAGCTTGGAGTCCTCGCATGCGTAAATCTAGGGAGTCAATGTGAGGTTAAGAGCTGGTTAATGGCTCATTTAAAGGAGCTAGCATTCTACTTTGTTGTTTCTGTCTTGTATGTGTTGTGTTTACGGCGTTCCTAATTACAAATGCAGTTTACATTCTGTTTAAACTACAGTGTTTGAGAGGAAAGAAAATTACTTCTCCAATAGTCCTGGTAGTTGAGTGAAGATCAAGCTGCTTCTACCAGCAGCATATTGCACATCACTGTGCAGAATGTCATGTCTAATCAAAAGCTTAATTTCTAATGGATTCCTTCCTCCCACAGACTAATTTTTTTCAATATCCAGCAGCAGCTGCCTTCAAAAAACATGTTGCCATTGCTTCACCTAACAAGCACAGCCCTTATGCCGTACATAACATGATGGATAGTATATATAGAGTTGCCACGCTCCATGACCACAGTTCCGTTTTTCCACACACACTCTGTACACTTCTGGAGCGCCACTTACCTCTGCTAAATATTTACTGCATCATGCTTACCCTCCAAAGGCCTGGGGCTTCAAGCCATGCGTGAACTGCTGGAGGAAAATGTCCATGTTGGATCCCACAGGTTATGATGTTACTGTCTGTCGGAGGACCATGACATGGAGGTTAGATACACCCACACCTTGCGGGGTCTGATTTTAGAAGCAGGGCAGTACATATGAAATGAGAGCTGGCTTTGCCAACATTGTTTCTGATGGTAATTAAGCAATGTATCAAGCACTCCAGTCAGGACTGGATACTGCTGACTTTGTTTGTGTATAGAGTGATGGGCACAAGCTTGGTTACGCCAGGATTCTCTTTGCTAAAGAAGTCTGGCTCCGCTGCAGATATGCAAGCCAGACTTTAATGGACATACTCTTTGAAACCTGTTCGGCCTGAGGATGATGGTAGCCTGGAAAAGCTGCAGGACTCGAAAAGCAGCAGCAAAATCTTTAGGTGTGCAATAAGATAGCAACCAACCTGCACAGCAGAGTTGGAGGTGCAAATACTTTTTGTTCTACAGCTCTTTTACCCAAAGAGGAAGAGGACAAGCACCAGGGAAGCAGGGGCAACGAATATGTAGGAAACCTGTAAGAGGCAGAGAAGGTAAATCCACACGAGATGCACCTTCCTCCGTTCCATCAGGTACATCAGAGGAACCAAAAGCAAAATTCTCACCCAAAACTCCAATCAGAGGGCGTCTGACCCATCACTCAGCAGAATGGTGAAATATTTGGTATTAGGTGAAAAAATAGTTTGCAAAAAAACAAAAAAGAGATTGATTTAGAAAGACCGCTCTCAGACTGCACAGAGCAGTCTTTCTAAATCGAACTGTCAGCCCCTGCGACGCACATGTGTGCGCGCAGGGGTTGACAGGCCTGGCGAGACACAGAGGAGGAGCCGCGGAAGTGTCTGGTGAGTGAGAAAATGCATGTTTGAGAGGGGCAAGAGTAGTGGGAAACTAAAGTGTTTGTGTGTATGTGGTGGGAGAGCATGGTGGCAAGGAGGAAAGGGGTGCTCAGGGGATGGAACCCTCCGAACCTTTAAAAAAAAAACTCTGCCATGTGCTTTTTCTGCTTTTTGAGGGCCGCACAAAATAGACCGAAATAAATGGGTCTTTTTTATGTGCGGCCTGCAGAAAGTGGAAAAGTGACATAGAACCTATCTGCTTCAGACAAATTGGTGAGGCAAGTGTAACCCAAGGGTATTGTCTTCCATTCCTCAAGCAACTCTCCACCTGCCCCCACCGCTGGGACCCAGATCTATTACTCTTGCAGGAAATCCTATCACTGATGGATAAAAGAAAAACACAATAGAATTGGTGCTTCAAGTCGAGAGGAACCAGGGGTGGTACTTCCTGGCACCAAAGAAGGATGGGGGACTATGACCCATTGTGGACCTGAGAAGCTTGAACAAGTTCGTCAGGAAAGACAGGTTTAAGATGGTAACAATTTGGCAGATCCTCCAGGCCCAAGAGCTCCAGGATTGGTTGATGTCACTTGACCTACAGAACACTTACTTCCATGTGCCAATACAACCCAAGCACGGATGATATCTGAGGTTTGTGATTGGTGGCTACCACTAACAGTTTTGGGTCCTACCTTTTGGGCTCACCTCCGCCTGAGGCTCTTCACAAAACTGTCAGCGGTGGCAGCCAGTCTGAGGAGAAGGGGATCCATGTCTTCACAAGGCATAAAATAAGCAGTGTCACATAGTAATTTGCTATGCAATTCTGTAGGTTTGCTAATTAAATTGACACTTGTGTAGCAAAAATAGCTATTTAAGTGACCGTGTTTAATGAAAGCTGCATTCCTCTCGCTGCTCTATCCACCCACTTTTCATTGCAAGTTCAAACAGGCTAGTGCACCAGTAATCATCTCCTCCGCTCTTAGCTGCCAAAGGCCTGGGCAGGAGTGCTAGGAAAGAATTGTTTTCTTCTTCAAATAATTGAAAACCAGAGGTAATCTGGATTATACTTTTATCAAATTTATTATATCCTGTCTGGCAAAGACCAGCATGTGCTACTTTATTTATTTAAATGTTTTAAAATACAGTCATGCATTTCCATTTCTAAAAATGTAAGTGGTTATATAATACATCATTACAAATATTACTAGTGTAAAACACTACACTGTCTCAATACTTTACCGTAAAGTTCAGGTTAGTGTATCTAAATCTAATAGTTTAAACTATTTTTCATTTTGTTGGGCAAGATGCATCACATTGACGAGTGACCACCATTGAAAATGTCCATGATCACACGGCCAAATGCTTTTGATGGCAAACCTGGGTCTTTGATTTGCTGGTTGAATACATCTGGGCAACTGTTGCTCAACCCATGAGCTGATACCATACTCCTTCACATTGTATCACCCTGTTGCTTTATACCAGCGACCCTGAAAGGGAGATGGCAGCAAACTACAATATTCCACATAGTTTGCCCAGTTCTCTGTCTGATACAGCATCCACTCTTAGTCCCTTACTTTCTTTCTTCTTACATAAAGAATACACAAAGCTAACTAGGTGTTCACGCAAAGTAGTGATCAATAGTGCCCTTCCATCCTACTGCAATACCATGCACTACTTTGCTTTGCGCTAGGATTATGATTGCATTATATATTAGCACCTGCAGGAGAGAGCTGGCTAAACTGTTTTCAGAGCCTTTTAATCATATTTGTGTCCATTCAAGCAGCAAACTTTCTACATTTTACTGACACTAAATCGGGGCTTGCAAAATTAACCTGCCCACTCACACAGTAGAGTAGATTTTATGAAGGGCGAGTACCATTTGCAGAAGAGGTTTGAAACTTTTTTGTAACATTTACTTTGCAGTAAACGTCAAATAAAAGTTTCACTGGGTGGCAACAGTGCGTCCAATATAGTGGGTTTGTGGTGATATGCACCATTTTATAGAAAGCACATGTAAATTCCGTTGTTATGTGTCGAGTGCATTTCTTTTAGGTCGAGTGGGTAACCTATGTTACTCGACCTGCAGATCTAGGGGAATTTTAAAGAATTTGCAAGGCTCTACTTCAGCGGTACACAAAAATGCTGTATTGATGCTCATTTTATGTCTTGAGTACAAATAACTTCCGGTGACATTCAAAATATTAGTATAATATAGCTTACCAAATGGGTTTTTTGCTAATAAAGAACATTTTAATTAGCAACCTCTGCTAGTCAATTTTTGAAAACTAATTTATGCCTTGCTTCACTTATCTGGGAGACTAGTTGATAACTGCTCGTTCGTCGGAGCAAGCTCAAAAATAGCCCTTCTGCACGTGCCACTTCTTGCACAAACTGTGTTTCTCCCTCAACTTCAAGTAGTCTGAGGTACACCCTTGCAAAATCTCCAGTTCATCAGGGCTGTCCTAGACACCTCCTCAGAAAAGGCTTTCTTTTTTATTGTTTATGGTTTAAGAGGAAAACCTTTACAAAAAACAGATACAAAAGAATAAAACGTTTTCACATTTTGAAAGACAATTACAATTTCAATAATACATATAAAATTAATTTCTGTCAACATCACAACATCATAAAACATACACATCTAATCCTTATCCTCGTACGCAAACAATATGATAGCGCAGGTAAAATGTTTCGAGCGTTGGATCAGCCATACAAAATTAAACAAATACGATAAAACCCATAATTGTAAGAAACATAAAATCCTTGCTCACTAAAGCTCAATACACAGCTCACAACCCCCACATACAATATCAGCTTCCAGGAGTATCGTTCAGTGGTAGGACAGCCTCCCCAAACCTAAAAGAATAACTCGGTTATTCAACCAAACAGACATCTGCTATCGTCGCATCTTTAAGCACATTATATTTTAAATACAAAGCAGACTCAAGGGGGACCAAAAAATTAGTCAAACATAATAGAAGTCGTTGGCTTGAACCCCACATCAACCTTTCCCACAAGGATTATTTCCAGGTTACAGAATCGTTATACAAGTAGGTCCCAAATGACAACTTTCGTTGGGAATCAAAGAATGAACAGAATAAAGTAAGATGTTTCAAGGTTTCCAATACGTTACCATGGGTGCAAAATCGACAACTACCAGTCAAGCTGTTGGACTTATCATGTGACCAGAGATTTAACCTCTCATTAGTGATTAATTGATTGCATTTAAATCGTAGATAGGTCTTTCTTGCTATGTTACATGGAAATATTTCCAAATAACCTGCTCGGTCACCAAGTTTCCTGGTAAATTTCACATATTCATAATACATCTTACTTTTGCTGATACAATCAACCAACATACACCAAAAATATAATTGAAATTTCTTTTTGGATGCTGGGACTCCCAGTATTAAGTCCTCCTTGTCAATCATGGTATCTCTCAAGAGTTTATCCATTTTATCTTTAAATTTGACCATGGAGGGGGGGTGACCTTCTTTCAATAGTTTTGCTAAATCTTCGTATATGGTCTTTTTTGGAGGTACTAGTATTTTGACATAGTTGTTTATTCGTTGCCAATGCCATTTGACCGACAGGGGTAGCATGCCTATTTCATGACATATCAGCATGTTCGGTGTGGACAACGCCATCCCTAGAACCTGTTTCCACATCTTCCCCTGTAAACAATCAATGAAATCTTCTATCTCATAGGTACAGATATCTAATGTATACAGAAGTATAGGTTCAACTTTTAATAAGTAAAACTAAATTGTGGGCAATAGAGAAAATTTACTGTACCTATGGTATACAATTTTCATTTGTGAAGTGAGTGATTTAAATTTAATATTAATCAACTCCTTCCACATCCCTATAGAATATACAGCTGAAAGTTGATAACCTAGATAACGTATTACATTAACTTTTGGTATTATGATCTCATAAGGCACCAGGTACATTTGGCAGTTTTTTTCTTACCATCTGCTATTGCAATGATGTAAGATTTCGTAGGGTTCACTTGGAGATTGTTTTTATAAGCATAAAGTTGAAATGCAGAAAGTTTTGCCTGAAGACCAAACGTGGTTCGATCCATAAAGAAAATGTTGATGACCAAACTACCCAGCTTCACTGGAAATATCACCAGGTCTACCCATGCTGATTCCAGATCTGCTACGTATAAATTAAAAAGCACAGCTGCTAAGTTGCAGCCTTCTTTAAGGCCAATTTCCGTGGGTATTTTGTCTGTCATGGCACCCTCCTTGGTCAATCTAATCCGATATGTGGTGTTTTGATCTAAGAGCGCTATCATGGCGACAAGATTAGTCGGGAGTCTGTAGGCAATCATCTTTTCCCAAAGCACGGCTCGAATGATCGAGTCAAATGCAGAGGTTAGGTCCAGAGCAGCCATATATATCGGCCCAGTCCTTTCACATTTAGTTTGTGCATGTAGGTGTGCTAAAATAAATGCATTAAACGAGCACCCTAGCTGTTTGCGGAAGCCAACCTGAAATCGAGACAGCACGTCCAATTGAACAATGCTTTGTTGGATGGATTCTAGCAATAAGTAAGAGAAGATCTTTGCTGAGACATCCATCAACGCGATAGGCCTGAAGTTATTTGGGTCATTCCACCGCCCCTTCTTATAAATAGGGATGATATTTGCCGAGCACCAGCTGGGCGGACTAGAGCCTGTAAGGTAGACACTGTCAAATTTGTTCTCTAAGATCCTAGCCCAGAAAGACGGATCTGACTTCATCAGACATGGGGGGGGGATACCATCGGGACCAGGCGCACGGGAGCACTTTATCTTTCCAATTGCCCGAATAATATCATACACCAAGGGCGAGTATCTTAGGATCAGACTGTGATAGTTAGGAGTTATGATGTTAGCAAATCTCATGGGAAGTACATATTTACATTGAACATATGTAACCCAAGCTGGAGCAGAGACAGCAGCTTCGTTCAGGGTCCCGCCCATACCAGTCAGCACTCTCAATGCCGACCATATTTTACGGGAGTCATATAATTTAGAAGGTGGCGAAGCATGGTCTGATTGTCTGCTATCATTAGCTCATACTAAATAGCCTTAAGCCTGTTACGATACCTTTGAATGATTTTGGATTTAAGCATGGTGTATCCAGCCCCAGCAAGATGCAGCAGTCCAAGACCACGTATATTTTTACGCTTTTCCTTGCAAAGATTTACCACAGATGTGTTGTAGGTATGCCGATGATTCGGTAAAGTGGGATGCAATGTGACTGAAGATATCAGATTACCAACATTAGACTGAATTCGAGAGCTATTAATCCATTCAGCCAGAAGGCAATCAGGACCTGCTCTTATCTCCGGAAAATAGATCATAATATCATCCCTTAGACAAGCCATCATTCTCAAACATAGTTTGAAATTCCACTGTACACTGATATGCGGGTGATCAGGGACAACCAGGGTTAGGGCCAGATCATGGGTGAAATGCTCAATCCAAATATTTAGAGTGAGAACCAATTCCATATGATCTCCTAAATCACATATGACCAAATTATCCACATGGGCAAGCAATAAACTCGAGACAATAAAAATTGTCAATCATTGAGGACGCTGCTCCACGAGACCAGGTATGTCTAAATAAATCAAGATTGGGAAATACCAATTGGATATCCCATGAGAGGAGATGGTCGACCCACATCTTCCCCAACTTTATTGAGGGGGTAATGGAGCGGATGCCACTGTAGATAGAAGGTTCAATACATGACGCATTAAAATCACCTCCCAGTATAACAGAAATTCCTGGACCTTCAGATATGGCATCCACAAGAATAGCATCCAGCATATCAAATAGCTCACTCTGTGTGCTATTCATTTTGTTCCAATATAGACAAATTACCAGCAACGTGCACCCAACATCGCCTGTGTAATTCAATTTAACAGCTAAAATCGAGTAGTCAGCAAAAACCAGTTCAGAGGAAATCCTACTTGCTTTATCTATAAGGACCGCAAGGCCACCAGAGGGGCGGCCTTGAGATCCTTTTATGGCAGGCTGAGCATAAGTGAGATAACCAGGCCCCTCAAAGTGAGTCAAATGCATGGTTTCTTGGATAAGGATAATCGCGGGGTAAGACTCTGTCAAGATGCGAAAGCCAAAGCCTAAAATTCTTTAGGCCACAGGCATTCCAAGACATTAGAGTCAGCCCCCTTCCCTTACTCTATTTATTAACCATGTTCTGGGAGGTCATAGGCTGAGCTCCCTGGACATTTGACTTAGAGGTAGAGAAAGCCGTTGCAAAGGTCATGAATTGTCTGAAGAGTTCCTCACTAAGAGGAGCAGGAAGATTTCCCTCGTTTACTCCCATTTGCACCAAAGTCCTTAACGGAGGTTTTTCAACAAATATTTTAGCTTGCTCCTCGTTCAAGAATATAAATGGGGACTGCAACACGGGGGGAGAAGGAAGCTGAGATCCCATAGCCAGCCCAGCAAGCAAAGACACCCACTGCAGTGTGATACATACTGAACAGGGAGCCACACAGTACAACACGCGTCTGAGATAGCAACCTCCCAGCAAATAACTAACGAACCACCACATAAGACGAAACGGAACATCAAAGTCCGCTTCCCACACAATAATAAGCCGGCGAACAGCTCTCAAAATGGGCAAAGACAAGACAACAACAAAGAAAGTGGGCAACCAGAGCACTATGGAGCAATTCACAACTGCCACCCTGCCTCTGCCAACGGAACCAGATAGACCGGAAGACATACAAAACCCTGAAGAAACTCTCTCCCTGAGAGACGTGATGACCGCCATTGCCAATTCACGGACCTCAATGGAAGTCAAAATGGACAGCATATCGACAGAAGTTTCCCTATTGAGGCACGACCTTCAGAAGCTCTCATCACACACCGGAGAGGCCCAAACCCGCATATCGGTCGCGGAAGACAAATTGAGAGGTATGGGCCAGCAAATGAACAAAGCGCTGGAACGTATTAAAGTACTGGAAAGCAGGGTGGACGAAGGAGAAGGCAGGTCAAGAAGATATAACATCCGCATTCTTGGGCTGCCGGAAAAAGCTGAAGGAGACAGCATGGAACTCTTCCTGGAACAATGGATTGTCTACTTGTTTGCCCCTAAGACCCTGTCATCACTATTCTCAATAGAAAGAGCACACTGAGTTCCAACAGGCATCCCAATACCTGGAAAACAACCAAGAACTGTAGTAGCAAAGATCCTTAACTACAGAGATCGGGATGCAGTGCTGCAGATGGCCAGATCAAAAGGAGAGATAACATACAACGGCTCCAGGATTGGTTTCTTTCCAGACTTCACCAGGGAAGTGCAGAAGATGAGGCAGTCCTATGACCCCCTAAAAAAGCGTCTACAGACACTAAACGTAAAATATGGCCTCCTATTCCCTGTGCAATTGAAGATATATCACAACGGCACCACAATACACTTTACTGACCCCAGAGAGGCATGGACCTGGGCTGAAAGAAATCTGAAGGGGGAATAGAATCCACACAGACGGCACGAAACAAGAAGGAACAGGTCACGCCAAAATGAACTACCAGATGGACCAGACCACCAAGAACAGGGAGGGATACCCCAGAGAGAAGATGAATAACTACAACAATAGATGAAACGTAACTTGCCCAGCAAAAACAGCATCCGGAAATTAAATGCTGGCGGCCCACGACCAGCACGACATGATCCCCCACAGCAGTAAGTGCATACGGAAGTAAACTCAGACCAAAGAGACCTAAGCACTCAAAATTAGTTAGAGAAGACAAATGTTTTGTTTAATGGGCGACAGATGCTTCAGTTGGGGAAGGAGTATGGGGAGGGGGAACCCGGAGTTACACAGGTATCCAAATGACACCTGGTTCATCAGGATCACTTCGAACATGACATACTTGAAGATGGCAAGACTCGATCACCTGCATATGGCAAGGAACGCAGTGAACAATGGCTACAGCTGGACATAGTGAAAAAAAGCTTGCCTTCATGACATGGAACGTGAATGGCCTGGGAAATAGCATAAAGAGAAGACTAGTAACACAATACATCAATCGACATGATCCGGATATAGTGATGCTTACCGAAACACACCTCGCAGGCACGAACTGCCAATTCTTCAAGAGAACCAAGTACAGAACAGCAATCCATGCAGGCTTCTCCATGGGCTCGAGAGGGTTGTTGATACTGATAAACAAAAGAACCCCGATAGACATAACAAAGGTAATTCAAGACCCGGGGGGCAGATTTGTGTTTATGCATGGCACATTATGGAACCAAACCATAGCTACAATGGCGATCTATTCACCCCCAGCACTAATGGCCCCCCTAATTGAAGAAATCACACCGATAATAGTGAACAACCCAGCGGATACACTGGTGATGGGCGGGGACTTCAATGATTTGATGAGCAGCACCGAGGATCGCACACATCAAAGAGGAAGGAATCTGTCAAGACCGACCAAGCTGGCCAGCTTTGCATCAGCACTGGGCCTGAAAGACGCATGGAGGGACCTCCATCCAGACGAGAAACAATTCTCTTTCCACTCGGGTGCACACGGGTCGATGTCCAGGATAGACTACTTTTTCCTCCCCAGTGTAAATGTGCACAAAGTAGTTGGAGCAACTCTGCAGCCCCGAGGGATATCGGATCACTCCCCACTCACGATGCTGCTCGAGACAGAAAGACCACAACCCCCACCAAGGTGGCGATTGAGTGCATACTACCTAGGATTTCCAGAACTGACAGAGAAAATCCAAGAAGCGACCGCAACATACTTTGAACTAAATCAGGACTCTGTGGACGATGCTGGAATAGTATGGGAAGCATATAAGGCAACTCTAAGGGGTGAAATCCTGAGCTGGACTTCAGCACATAAAAAATCACACCGGCGAGAAGTGGAAGAACCTCATAAGCTCAGGAACGGCAGATGACAACACATCTCTACAAGTGGCACAAAAAAACTATACAACGTGGCGCTGACATGCGCAAAACAGGCGCACAGAACTACACGTGCAAGGATATATGAAACAGGAGACAAAGCCAACAAAATGCTGGCATGGCTGGAAAGGAGAGAGGAAAGCCACCTCCAGGTCCATCGGATAGGCATCACAAACACTGAATGAGTCTCAACGGACTCCCGCATAGCGGAGGCCTTTGCGTCCTACTATGAAAGTCTATACGCCCCACCGACGATTCCGCTGGGCCCCACCATATTAGACACAGCGACCATCCCAGCACTGAACGAAATCCATAGGCTGAATCTTGAAGCCGGAATAACGGAGGAGGAATTGACGACAGCCATCTCCCAGCTTCAGAATGGGAAAACCCCAGGGCCCAATGGCCTTCCAGTAGAAATATGGAAGAAAATTGGCACCGGAGAAGTGGCGCCGCATATGCTTAAAATGTTCTTACAGGCAAAGGAAAAGAGCATCCTACCACTGGACCTAAGGAAAGCCAACATAGTAGTGATACACAAAGAAGGCAAACCTCCAGACGCATGTAGCTCGTATCGCCCAATCTCTCTTATTAACACCGAAGCCAAAATACTGGCAAAAATACTGGCCAACAGATTGCAAACAGTGATACCCTCCCTGGTCCACCCGGACCAATGCGGCTTTATGCCACAAAGATCCACGCGAATGAATATCCACAGACTACACTCTGCCATTGAAAGATCACCCACTCTACAGGACCCATTAGCCCTGCTAACTATCGACTTCGAGAAGGCCTTCGATTCAGTTCATTGGGAGGCCCTGTGGCTCATCATGGGCAGAATGGGATTTGGGGAGCAATTCACAAACTGGGTCAAACTCCTATACAATGCCCCGATAGCTGAAATTAGAGTCAACGACTGGTCCGCACGAACCATAGAACTTGGGAAGGGCACCAGACAGGGATGTCCCCTCTCCGCAATGTTATTTGCACTCACAATTGAACCACTAGCGATAATGCTAAGAGAGTCCCAGGATTGGAAAGGGTTCCAATGGGCACAGAACTGGGAGGACAAGGTGTCCTTATATGCAGATGATCTCCTAATCTACCTCAGTGACCCAGCAGTCTCCTGTCCCATTGTAACGACTATACTAAAAACATATGGAACCTTTAGCGGGTTAAGGGTAAACTATGATAAATCCCTGATTTTTCCAATAAAGGGTCTCGATGCGGCAACTCCTGATGACAGCCTATTTAAGACCCAGAAAGAACAGTTCCGATATCTAGGGATACAAATCTCAACAGACCTAACACAGTATATAGGGGAAAACCTGCACCCAGTAAGGGATAGATTCGTAAATGACGTGAAGCACTGGATGACCCTTCCGCTCACCCTACTGGGAAGAGCCGCCCTATTCAAGATGTTGGCCCTCCCCCGATTTCTATACGTTCTCCAGAACGCGCCGCTATACATACCCAAAATAGAATTCCAAAGAATAGATGAATCACTCAGGAAACTGCTATGGGGAGGGGGGCATCCACGAATTGCTCTTAAAACCCTACAGCGCTCAATATGGAAGGGAGGAATCGGACTTCCACACCTACAGATGTATTACTGGGCAGCCCAAATGTCAGTGGTGAATGATAGCCTGCATGCGGATCCAATGATACCACACAACAGAGCAGACACCCAGACGGACCATGGAATCACCCCGCTAGAAAGCCTCTATAAAAAAAAAACGACAAGCCACACCCACAATGGTGGCTCAGAGAACGCAGATTTGGATAGATGCGCATAAATATCTGGGATGGGAGGGGAAGATCACATTGAAACAACCCCTGTGGTGTAATAAACACCTCCCGGAACTTAAAAAAATTCCCAAATGGGTAGCCTGGGAGGAGGCAGGGATACAGACACTAGAAGATTTGGTACAGGATGGAGAAATCAAGACATTGCAAGTCCGGAAAGACGAATTCAATCTTCCCATATCGGAGCACTTCCACTACGTACAGATAAGACACGCACTCACTGCAAGCGAAATAGACCTACCAAATGTACCAGAATGCACCCCGATCGAGAGGAACATAGTGATGGAACGAATTGGACACAAAGTAACATCCACAATGTACAATGCCAACAATTCATTTGCTACGAAGGAGCTCATAGAACTTAGAGAAATGGAAAAGAGATGTGGGTCAAATACAAGCAGAGGATTGGACAGTGGCACTTATGTACCCCCGAGAATCAGTAATCTCAGCCAGAATCAGGCTGGTCCAGCTTAAAATCCTACACAGGATTTACTATCCCAGACAGGCTTTGTACCAATGGGGAAGGGCGACGGACCCCAACTGCCTAAGATGTCACCACCTGAGAGGAACATTCTTCCACATTTTATGGGAATGCCCGCGGATACAGGACTTTTGGCAACAATGCTGCGATAGGCTGTCAACAGTACTTGGCCGCGAAATACAGATGGACCCAAAACTCCTGATACTGGGAATAGATGCGGCTATAGAGCTATCCAGATTTGAAAAACTCATGTTTGCAACGACCACTAGTCTCGCAAAAAGAAATATAGCTCAATTATGGGGCTCAGCCACCCCGCCACAATATGCCAGATGGGTAACGGACGTGGACAAATGTGTCCCAATGGAAGCGAGAGTGTACACCACAAGGGGATGCCCAGAGAAAGCGGCCAAGATATGGCAAAGATGGGAGGACAACTGAAGGCAAACAAGGAAGAGCTATGGGGACACTGAGCGCCGAGCAGTGAACTGATACAAGCTTTCGAAACGAACTCAAGAAATATCAGATGTTACAACCTCACAATATATGCAAACATAAATCAGATGCCAGGAAGAAGTGTATACCTGTGTGTTTAGATGTTTGAATGTTTGAATATTTAAGTGTAGTGACCAAATTTTAAAAAAAAGAATATAAATGGGGTTAAGCCTAAGAGTTCAAAATCACTACGTTGGGCCCATATCATCTTCATGATAATGTGTGAGTGGTACCCACAGATCATCCTGTTGTTATTGTTAGGAGATAGTCTGACCCAATCAATATCATCGGATCTGATGGTTCTCAATGCAGGTATTGCCTGAAATGCTTTAAGAATGACAGATCTATTTAGGCTAATTTTCCCATTGGAGACATCATTGTGTTCCCACCCCATGATGGAAGGCATCTCATGCGACAGCAGGGGACCCTCATCCTCTGAGAATGTGGTATTGTGGATATCAACCTTTTTTGCTTGACCAGCACCCTCTATAACAACGCGTGAATCAGGAGGTTGGTTCGAATGCTGTGGAACCTGGTCACCCACCTGAGGTTCAATTAGATTTTTTTTGTCGGTTACAGCTGACTCAATACCGGCCACTTTCCTGCTATCCTTTGGCAGCAGAATGGGCGGTCTAGCTCCATCCCCACCCTTGATTATGTGTGAGGCTTTTTTAATTAATAAGGTAGGATAGAAATTCAAAAAAATCAATTGTTTCGAATTTACAAGGTCAGGTATTCCCTCTTGTACCATTTTGTTTGCGGTATCAGGGGTGCCGAATTTCCTATTGGCATTCTTTCCACCATTTGAGTCACGAGTCTTATTGCACTTTGGTGTTCCATGAGTATTATTAGGTACATCGAGATCCAATAACTCCTTAGATTCAGGATTAAGTTGCTCCAAATCAATAACTTCTTCATCAATGATTATAGGATTTTAACTTCCTGGGATCAATAAGAGTAGGATTCGCTTTCAGAAAGTCCTTTTTATTTTTTTTTTGCAGCACAGAGATTTTTTTCTTGATGGAATTTTCTTTTTTGAGCTCTGGCAGCCGTTTTTCTTTGTTTTCTAGTCATGGGGGCATGGATTGGTGCCTGGGGTTCAGTAGAGAGAGTCTGAATAGACGGAGGAAGCCCATTAGTTTTGGATTCTTCGTCAAGATCTATTAGATTGGTTAGATCAGACAGACTAGTAGTAGATTCATTGCCATCTTGACAGGCCTCTAGATCTATACACCCCATGTCTCCAAGGATAGGACCAACAACATCCTCTGCTAACCGGACTACACTGGGACCCTTAATCAACAAGTGGATAGCCAGAGCGTTATCTGAAATCGCCTGCATCAACTGGCGTACCAATGGGTCTGAGCTTGATTCAACATTGATTTTGGGTACGGCGGTCATAGCAGCAAAGGAAGGTTTGCCCACCCCAACCATCCTAGGGTCAGCCAATGTTTGTGTAGCCTGATGTATCCTATTGTACTAAGTTTCACAAACTCTACTTTAGGGACTGATACAGACGTGTCCTGTCTAAAAGGAGTTTGAGTCGTTTGATTTATAATAGGGACTTCCAATTTCCTTTTATCCCTAGTCAGGGCGGCAACAGCATCACAGGCAAATAAAAAGCCTTCAATTTTACTAATTATTGACAAAACTTCGACTAGAACACCCATTGGAATACCTATTTCACCATGAGTCTGTTCATGCCCCTTATCTAGCAAGTTTAACAATCTGGTCATTACTGGAAAATCAGCGGCCATGGACTCAACATCAGCACTCTGATGATCGGTTGGAATATCCATTTCGGAGTGTCTAACCTCCGGATTTTGGGATGAAAACATTGCAATTTCATGATCGGATAAAGATAGCACCCCATCTGGACAGAGTTAGATTTATTTTCAGTGGGAGAGCTGGATTTGACATTGCCATAATCTTTACCAGGGAATAGAGTTTTATGTGGAATAAAAGACCTCTCCCTCCCCATTGGCAGTTTACCATCCACTGTGTGAAATAGGTGAACATTCTCCATGCCATATCTAGATTGGGTAACGGGAGTGGAAGGACCCATGGAAAACCTCATGCGTTTCCCCAAGACAGCCTCTATTTCAGGGGTTATCATAGATACATCAGAGAACTTGGGCCTGATCGCGGGGCATCCTAAAGTAGCTGGTAATCTCACCTCATCATAGGGTAACTGTGAGATAGTTGGAAGATCGCTCACCGCAATCTCAGAACTTTTATTCAATTCTTCCATTTTAAAGGTGGCAATATTTTCCGGGCCCTCAGAAGAACCCTGCCTCCCCGCCCCAATCAAAGAAAGGACAATGGGGACACTTTCTGACAAAGCAGAGTTATTTAAGACTACGGCACACGGAGAGCGGGGCAGACCTTCACACAAAGATCTCCCAGCCGAGGGGAGCCCCATGCTCGTGCTAACACATGATCAAGCCCCTCCAGTACAATTGTGTATGAGCATGACTGGATTAATACAAGGTTCCAAGGGGGAATCACATAGTTTCCGCCCGCTACGCAGGCCATTAACCATACCTGGGTGGATCAAATTGGCTTCTTTATTAAAGATTTAAGATCCGTCTGTAAACCTTGCAATGGCAACAGTACTTAAGTATAAGTATAACACAGACTCAATGAGAGTAATACCTTGGTACCAGCCCAGCCAGTGTCCCGTCTAACAGTCCAACAGTCCGTGCACTTCCGGGATGTGCGCGCAGATGCGCGTGCACCCTGGCTATGAGGACTGCGGTGACTTGTCAGTGGGCGTGAGCTGGGCCGGACCAATCACGGAGCCTAAAACAAAAAGAGACCTTGTTCAAATATCAGAGGGTCTAGCTATCACACTCCCAGCTTTGGCCCAACACAACAGCACCAGTGGGCAGTGCGCAGCCCAACACAACCCAACACAAGTCCCAATAATTACATGTTGTCTCCAAATGCTAAACACTAGTTAGCACAAGCCGCGTTTCTCTGCACGCGTAGCTTCCTCTTGCCGACGGGCACACGAGAGGCGAGCGAGCTGCAGATACAAATCCAGGCAGTCCACGAAACAAACAGAACAACGTTCCAACAGCAATGAAGAGCAAACGGGCAGGCAGTCCAACAGTCCGTGCACTTCCGAATGCACTTCCGGGATGCTTTTCTTCCTGAGGACAGGGACAAGGAGGCCCGATTCTCCATCCCAGCGTCCACACCCTCAATCTCCACGCTTGGCTACTGAGAGCTTTCGATACAGAGGCTGAGATCTTCAGGAAGACGTCATGGAGGTGTTGCTTTCTGTGACACATGCCCGCTATTGCTTGCAATGGAAGAAATTGTGCAGTTGGTGCGGGGAAAAAGACTTGGGGCACTCCTTACTTATGCAATACTGCAACAGTGCTCTCTTTTATCCTACACCTAGCCCAGCAGGGGCTTCAAGTGAACATGGTCAAAGTGTACCTGGCAGAGCTTTCCATCTTAAAACGCATGCTGGACCAAGGCTCCTATGCCCTTAGTGTGACCATTTTTAAAAGGACTGGTAAATACTTTGCCTCCGACATCCTTTGTGGTGTCGGATTGGGATTTAAATCTGGTTCTAACCTTCTTGATGGGAGCTCAAATCAAACAGATGTACTCCTGTACACTTTGAGTACTTACTGTAGGGTGAGCAAGTTACAAGCGTCTTGTAAACCACCTTTCATAGATTTTTCAAGAGAAGGTGATTATGTGTGCATCCATCCTTTCTTGTCTGAATTTCACATTGCTGAGAAAATTCAATGACCGCCTCCTCGCCCAATGTGCTAAACATTCTGGTGGGTTTTCAGCCACACTCCACCAGGGGAATGGCTGCTCCGTGCTCCAAGGAGAAGTTCTGACTCGAGACACATGTTAAGCAGCGACATAGTCATCACTGCATACATTTGCAAAACACTATTGTTGTGACTCTGTCAAGACAGGATGTCCAATTCTTTAAAAAATGTCTTAGTTTGAGTATGCCTGGAAGGTACTGCTATGGGAGCATATCTAAGGTAAGAAATCTGTGGTAGGACAAAATCCATTGTAAGAACAAACTACTTTCCTCCATTAATGTTCTTTCTGATTCTTCATCGACCTCCCATCCTACACCATGGACAAGTATGTTTTATGGTTTGAGAATCTCTCCTTCAGTGTCCTTTCATTACAAGATGCATAATACGTAAAGTGTGTGGAATTAATTCCCGGCCTGGCTCTGCACAGGGAAAACAATGGGCCTCATTACGGGTGCCTGACTTCCCGGTAACAACGTAGTATTACAACCCCGCAGGCCGCGAAGTCAGGCGCCGGTAATTCTGTTAATCCCCCATTCTCATGGGACTCCATGGGTGTGGGGACCACGGAAGCACCAGCACCGTTAATAACGGTGCTGGTGCTTCCCTGACGGCTTGCCTACCGTGGCCGATGTGTCAGGCAGGGTCTACCCTCTCGTGCACAGTGGCTCTGGGCAGGCAAACCCATAGTGTGCCGGTCCGGAAACAACTGTGCCGATAGGCTTACTGGCACTGTTGTTTCCGGACCGGCACACTTTAATGAGGCCCAAGGAGTAATTGAGATGCAGGCTACATGCATCAACATCACACCCGGCACACAGGGAAAGAACGCAGAGGGACCTCGACGTATACGGCAGCGCCTCCTGGTGGCAAAATGTTTCCAAAATCTGCTGCTGCAGGAAGAAATATCTAAGCTGAGGAGTACATGGGAGGAACATCCATCAGAAATAACATTTCAAGTAATTTGTTCTTCTCACCACGCATCTGTCACCAGAAAACTTGGTAGTGCAGGCCGTGATGCAGGCATAAATGCCATTTTGTTTCCTTCTTTGTCACCTGACCGACAGCAAGAAGCTAGACACTATGTTTTTTTAACGTCTGGTGGCCTGGTCTTGTTGGCTGGAAATGCTATTTATACCTTAGCCAAGTGTACTTTTGGTCTGTAGAGTGGCATCTCTAGTGTGGCGGAGAACCTGCCAACCAGTGAGATAAAGGAAGGTTTTATTAACCTTGTGAGGATGGTAGAAACTCTGCCCATCAGACTGCAATTCAGCGTTGACACAGCCAGTTATATGGCACGTTCTATGGGCACAAGTTCAGCCCTGAGGGGGCACCCTTAGATGAGAACATCGGGGTTCCCGGCCAATTTCCAGTAAAAATGTCTTTGATGGTAGCTTTGGGACTAAGGGGGATGAGTCCTTGCAGAAGTCTCAATCCTCCAAGGCCATGGCTAAATCCTTGTGTTTTGCAATACAGCCGTCCATGTCTGCGGCTCAGGGTCTTTTTGCATCTTCACCTTGTTTGCCTAGCTTGGTGTTGGCCAGAAAGTCTTGTGCAAGCAGCAACAGCTTCAACCTGTCCATCAGGTTAGAGGCCAGAGAACACACAGGAGGTGGAAACACAGAGGAGGGTTTGTCGCCTCAGCTGTCCTCACTGCAGCCCCTGGTGCTAAACCTGTGAACTGGATTTTGTCCTTTCGACTCAGGTAGGATGCGGGTTGTCCCGGGTTGCTTTGTCCAGAAGTGGTGTCTCAAAATCAGCGATGCTTGACCCCTCAGGTCATTCCTGCCTTCACTACTTACATCACCCACCTTCCCACCCTTCTTCCTTGCCTTTGGTCCGTTCTCTATTCAAGGTCTGTCTGCTTCTAAGAAAAGGAATCAAAGTTGGTTCCTCTTTCCGAATGAGGGCGGGGTTGGTACTCCCTTTACTTCCTAGTTCCGAAGTAGGGTGCATGTCTGTGTTCATTGTGGATCCGAGGCTGTTGAACATGTACATGCGTAAGGACACGTTTCAGATGGTTACCATGACCCAGATACTCCAGGCCCTTGTGCTGCAGGACTGGTTTTTTTTTACTGTATCTTCTGGTCTCCTACTTCCATTTGCCAATCCATCCCAAGCAAAGGAAGCATCTACGGTTCATATTTTGCAATGCCCACTACCAGTTACGTTTTCTGCCATTCAGTCTTTCCTTGGCACCTAGGGTCTTCACCAAACTGTTAACGGTGTTTGCAGGTTGTCGCAAATGGTAGAGGATTCATGCCTTGCCTCTACTTGGAATATTGGCTTATTCAGGTCCGCACGCCATACCAGGTGTCATTTGCACAGATCTTCTCCCTGAATTTCAAGAAGACCTATGTTTTGGCGTCCCGCCTTTTTCACTACATCAGAACTGTTTTGGACACACACCTGGGCAGCGCTTTCCCTCCATACGATCGGGTGGCAAACATCCTTCAGATGGTGCATGTTTTCCATTCCCAGTAGATGGTCCCACCCTCCACCTTTCTGCCCTCTTCTGGGATTGATGTCCTCCTTCATCCTTGTGGTGCCAGTGGCCTGGTTGCGCATGAGGTTGCTCCATTGGCTACTTGGATGCGAGTGGTTTCTCTACCACAGCACCAGGTTGGACTGTTTGCAGGTCTTGAACAGTTTGTATCAATCCTGTGTGGTGGACCCAGAAAGAGAACATGCTGAAAAGGCGGGTTGTTTCAGCAACCCTGTCCCCCCCAGCTGACCGTAGTAATGGACTGAAGGGCTGGGGCGCACGGCTATTAGATCTTATGGTGAGAGGTCTCTGGTTTCTGACAGCTCGGTAGCCCATCAGTTTGCTGGATTTGTGGGGTTCAGGCTGGTCCTAGTTGCCTTCTTCCCCCTTGTGTAGCATGGGTGTGCTTGCTTTGATAGGCAACACTGTTGCTATGCATTTCTTCAACCAACAGGGTGATGAGGAGTCCTTGCATTTGTGGGAAACCAATGAGGGTATGGTTCGTTCTTGGATGAGAGCGATGTATCTCTGACAGCTTTCCATCCTCCAGGAATGTCGTAGCGCATGCTCTGAGGAGACAGACTTCGGCCTCTAACAAGTGGGAGCTAAGACAGGAAGTTCTGGAGATCTTAACATTTTGAGGGACTACTGAGGTAGACCTCCACACTTCCAATGTAAACAGGAAGTACGAGTTTTTCTCTAAGGATTTATTTCTGCTGGGGGTTCTGGGAGACGCAACGATTGTCAAATGGAACTTAGATCTACTCTTAAGCGTTCCTGTTGTTCCATGTCACCCTGCTAGTTCTTGGGGGACTGCAGTAGTTGGGGTCTACGCTGATTCTGGTCACTCTGGACTGGGCCCAGAGGACGTGGTAGCCAGAGCTTCTGAACATGTACATCTGTCCACTCTGGCACGTTTCCGGGGTGCGTGGACTGGCTCTGCCTCTCGGGCAGGGGGTGTTTCCTTCATGTGAGCTTCAGCAGCCTGAACCTTATTGCTTGGTTGCTGAGCGACTGAGGTGTAAGGAGTCGTACTTACCAGATAGTGTCCTTGATTTGCTCCTTTCCGCTCAGTGGCCGGCCAGCAAGTTCATTTATGGCTTACAGGTGGTTCAAGTTTTCCCCTTGGTGTCAGGAAAAATGGCTTGATCCTTTTATCTGCCCTACCTCTTCTGTTCTGGATTTTCTGCTTTACTTGGCCTGGACAGGCCTGCAGATTGACAATGAGATGGAGTACCTGGCTGCGATTTGGGTTTTTAGGGGAACCTCTGAGCAAGGATATTTGTTCACAATCCCCACTGTTATGTAGTGTTTATGTAATCAGATTCGACCACACCAGTTTGTTGTTGCCACTTCGAATTTGAGTCTAGATTTGACTTTGCTTATGAGAGTTCAGTTTGAGCTCCTGCATTCATGTTCTTTAAAACGGCTCACCCTTAAGATGATCTTCCTGGTGCCAACACTTTGTGAGACAGGGGAGTGAGCGCCAGACATTGTTAAACCTCCCTAATTGTTTTACCAAGGTGTAGGTGACTTTGAGACCTTCCTAATAATATTCCTGTGTTTTTTCCATCCACCTGGTGCAGGCCCCCGGTTATTATGTCTCTCAGGCGAGAGACTTCAGGAATGATGACTAACTCTTTGCAGGTTACACTGGTGCTTGTGTGGGCAAGGCTGTGACCAAACAAACCCTGTCCAGTTGGTTCTTTGTCCTAATCCCACCCATTGAAGGCTGCGTCCACAAAATGGGATTGTTTTTTGGCCGATTTTGGAGCTTCTTTCAAAAGACTGGAAAATGCCCATTGTTTTGTGGGGTTTTATCCCCCAACCCTCCCCTGGACTCCTCTGCCTACCCCCACTTAATCCCACGCTGGCAGGCTTCTGTTTTCATGGAGGGGTTCATCCCTAGAGCCCCTTTTTGCTTCTGTGCCTCTGCCCCCACACACCCCTGCTCAAAGTGCCCCCAAACAAATATATATGCACACATTTACATACATTCATACCTTCCCTCTTCTGGGCCGCTGGGGAAGGGCCCTTCAGCCCCTTCACACACTTGTGTGCAGCATCGGGGCAGAGCTCTGCCCCAGCGGTCCTTGGGCTTCGATAAGTGGTCTGTGCCAGGACCCTTTCTTTGGCTGAGAAGTCATCCAGAGTTTGTTGGTGTAGGTGGTGCCCTCCCCACCCTCCAGATTTAGGTACCTCTATAGGAGTCACACAAGATTGGGGAATTTGTAGGAAGAAGGAATCTATTAGAACAAGATATAAATTGGCTCTAGTTAATGTTCTTTCTGTAACGCTCACCTGGTTCCCACGGAGGCGCGGCGTCGAAGGCGCAGAACTCTGAAGATGGACAGGAAGGGCCCCTCTATTCTGGCTTCCCTGGCTCGTTGGATACCCTCCTGTGCGTGAAAAGGGAGTATTACCAGCTGTGGAACAATGCTCAAGCCTCCCACTCCCTTCCAACCCTCCACGATACCTCCTCCACGATTCCCCGTGAAGCCTCACCGTAGGGTTTGGAAGGATGAGCTCTCCATCCTGCTTCTGATGCAGGGGCGCGTTGAAACCCAGTTACTTCACTGGATTGAGGATTGATGGGAGTTCAGGTAAGCTTGACTGTTCAGGTAAGGCACTGTAAAAGTTCTGTTCAAAAGTTCAAGCTTAATAATAATGTTCGTTGTCTAATTGCAGCAAGCGCTAATGCTTATGTCTTTTCCCCCTTAGGAGCCGGGGTTCGGAGTGCCGGAGATATGGCGCCGACCCGAAGTGAAACAGTTCTGGATGAGCGCTCAGGTAATGTCTTTGCATTCGCTCATTCAATGTCTTTGTCTTTTTTCCCCAAAGGGGCCGGTGTCCGGGGATGCCAGGAAGCGGCAGGACCCGAAATGCAGTGGGAATAATCCAACAGGTAAGACTTAAAAGGAAACTGAGCTTTCCTTATTCCTTTTCTCCCTCTCACCTTTGTTCTTGTCTTTTTTCCTCTAGGCGCCGGGGCGTAGCTGAATCCGGAAGATCGCTGCTGAAGATGGAAGCGCCTTGCAAAGGTGAGTAAAATGCAGCGCTGCAGCGATCGAAACAAAATGCCTTTAAGATGATGTCTTCCTTTTCAGGGCCGTTGGAGAAATGACTCTGGGATGCAGATTTAGCAGGTAAGGGCTTTTCTTCTCCTATTCTCTTCCTTTCTCCCCTTGCAGGTGTTCCAGGGTGCTGGCAGGCGTGGCTGAAGTCAGGATGCAGGAGCTGACACGGTGAGCGTCCAGCTGCTAGGTGCAGAACAACGCGAAGCACGTGTGGCTGTTCGGGTGGGGTTTAAATAGCCTTGGAAGAAGTTCCTGGTATGTATCCTTCCACCAATCAGGTATGTATCCTTCCCCGACCACACCCGGGTGAAGTAGTCCTACAGGTAAAGTAGTCCCATTCAGGCCTCAAGAGGGCCTGGATGAAGCAGCAAGGTCTGCATCAGGTAAGTGTGCACCCAAGCACTTAAACACATATCCTCTTCTATGAGCCTGGCGCCCGCTATGAGCCTGGCGCCTAAGGCGCCAGGACTGAGTCCAAAGGGCCCCGACTTGGGCCCGCTGAGACTTCCCTGGGGAAAATGATGTCTGCCTCTGGGGTTGCTGGGCCCGGCCTGGCTCCTTGGAGGTAGGCATCATGACAGTACCCCCCCTCAAGGCCCCTCCCAAGGTCTTTTCCTCCGGGGGTTTTGGTTTGTGCGGGAATCTTCGATGGAATCGTTGAATTAATCGTGGTGCGTGAACATAGTTACTGGGTTCCCAAGATCTTTCCTGAGGTCCATATCCTTTCCAATCAACAAGATAGAAGAGTTTCGACTTAACTATCTTGGAATCTAAAATGTCTTTCACTTCGAATTCTAATTCTCCATCAATTTGGACAGGGCCTGGGGGCTCAGACAGTCTGGTTCCAGGTTGTACTGGTTTTAGAAGAGATGCGTGAAAAACGGGATGAATCCGCATGTTGGATGGTAAATCGAGTTTAAAGGCCACTGGGTTGATAATAGCTTTGATGGGGTAAGGCCCAATGAATCTGGGATTAAAAGTTCGCTGACCCTTGAGGGGTAGATGTTTAGTTGCTAGCCATACCTGATCTCCTACTTGGTAAGGAGGAGTTTTACTTCGGTGCAAATCAGCGTTTTCTTTATACTTTTTCTTGGCTTGCTGTAAGTGGGTTGTAGCTTCTTTGAAGGCTTGGGTTATTGTGGAATGTAGGTGATTTACTGCAGGCATCTCCAGGGTCAGAGGTGGATCTAGGTCAGAGGTCCGAGGATGGTGACCATACAGGGTATAAAAAGGAGTCTGTCCGGTTCCAGAATGCACTGAATTGTTGTATGCATATTCTGCAATCCAAAGGATGTCTTTCCAATTTAACTCGGATTGGTGTAACATGCACCGGAGATATTGCTCGAGAGTCTGATTGGTTCTCTCGGTTTGTCCGTCGGTCTGGGGGTGGTGGCTGGTGGATAACCGCACGTCTATTTGTGCTAGTTGGCAACATTTCTTCCAAAAGTGGGAGATAAATTGACTTCCACGGTCTGAGACTAATATGGAAGGGAAACCATGTAACCGCACTATATTTTCCATAAATTCCTTGGCCAAGGTGGAAGCTGACGGCAATCCTTTTAAAGGGATACAATGGGCCATTTTGGAGAATAGATCCACTATTACGAGAATCGTGTTGTAACCACCACAAGGAGGCAGGTCAGTTATAAAGTCCATTGACAAGGTGTGCCAAGGTGCTGGTGGAATGTCCAAAGGTTGAAGTAGGCCGGCTGGCCTTTTCTTTTGACTCTTATTTTGGGCACAGATTCCGCAAGACAACACAAATGACTTTATGGCTTTTCTCCAAGAAGGCCACCAGAAGTGGCGTTTGATCTTTTCTTCTGTTTTCGCGATACCGGGGTGTCCTTCCATTAATGATTCATGATGACGGGTAATGACAAGTTCCTGCAATTCTTTACTTGGCAGAAATAACCGCTCTTGGAAGTAGGGTAAATCATCCTTAACGGTGTAGTGAGGACCCTTTTGACTCCATTCCAGTAAGGCAGAAGAGTCAAAAAGCTGTTTTACTTGAGCTTGGATGTCCTCAATGGTTTGCAATGAAGTCAAGCCCAGAATTCTTTGTTCCGGTATGATTGGCACAGGTTCTAAACTCGAATTGGGTTCTTCCATGCCTATCCGGGATAAGGCATCTGCCTTACCATTCTTGCAGCCAGGGCGATAGGTAATTACAAAATCAAATTCCGCAAAGAATAAAGCCCATCGGAGTTGTCGCGAAGATTGAGCTTTGGCCGTCTTTAAATACTGCAAATTTCTGTGGTCCGTAATTACGGTGATGGTGTGTCTTGCACCGAGAAGATAGTGACGCCAAGCCTTGAAAGCTGATTTAATAGCCAGTAGTTCTTTGTCGGTAATTGCGTAATTGAGTTCAGGTGGAGAGAATTTTCTGGACCAAAAGGCTACAGGGTGTAGTTGGTTAGTTTCTGGGTCTCTTTGCGACAGGACAGCTCCCATGGCCGAACTGGATGCATCGGTTTCCACGAGGTAAGGGAGATCTGGGCGCGGGTGCTTCAATACAGGTGCAGAGGTGAATTTGGTTTTCAGGTCCTGAAAGGCTTGTTCAGCCTCAAGAGTCCATTCAAAGCGTTTATTTTTCTTTTAGGAGAGCTGTGATGGGTTGAACAGTTCGAGAAAATTCCGGGATGAACCTTCGATAGAAATTGGCAAAGCCAAGCATGCTTTGCACTCCCTTCACAGAGCTAGGGATGGCCATTTGAGAATGGCGTCCACTTTCCGCGAGTCCATTCGGATTCCTTGAGGTGTCAGGATGAATCCGAGAAACTCCACTTCTGTGGTATGAAAAACGCATTTTTCGAGCTTGGCAAATAATTTGTGCTGGCGCAATTTCTCAAGAACTGCCCTAACATGGTTTCTGTGATCAGATTCTGAGGAGGAATACACCAGGATGTCGTCAATATAAACGATGACACAAACATCGATAAGTTCCCGAAGAACATCATTCATGAAGTACTGAAAGGCGGCAGGTGCGTTGCACATACCGAAGGGCATTACTTGATATTCGAAGAGCCCAAATTTGGTGCGGAATGCAGTCTTCCACTCGTCGCCCTCTTTTATACGTACCAGGTGGTAAGCTCCTCGGAGATCTAGCTTGGTGTACACACGAGCATCTTTTACTTGGTCGATAAGCTCAGGTATCAGGGGCAAAGGGTAACGATTCTTAATCGTTATCTGATTTAGGGCGCGGTAGTCAATACAGGCCCTAAGGTCTCCTTCCTTTTTAGGTACGAAGAACAAAGCGGATGAGACTGGTGACTTTGATGGGCGAATGAAGCCATTGGCCAGGTATTGATCCAAATACTGGCGCAAATGCAGGTTCTCAGGTTCAGTAAGAGCATAAATCCTACTACAAGGTAGTTGTGCATTGGGTACCAAGTCGATTTGGCAATCGTAAGATCGATGGGGAGGTAAGGTGTTAGCCTGCTCTTTCTGAAAAACGTCTTGGAATTCTTGGTATTCAGATGGTAGCTGTACAGGGGTGGAAGTTACAGAGGCTAGACCCATAGCTGGATTCCTTGGGTAACAGGTTGGTTCACAATCAGGAAAAGTTATCTTCTTTGCTCGCCAGTCTATTCTCGGATTATGTGTTTCTAACCAAGGGATACCAAGAAGTACTTGAAATTGTGGGGCCTTGATCACATCAAACACGATTGCTTCCCGATGTCCGTCCTGACCCACCAGAGTGATTTCAACTGTGGAATGCGTTACAGGCCCTGAGGCTATTTCGGTTCCATCAACTGTAGTAATTACATCTTGGGTTACTTTCGGGCGGAGAGGAAGCTTAATCCTGGAAGCCAATTCACGGTCTATGTAATTTCCAATAGCTCCACTGTCTATGTATGCTTTTATAGCATACAACTGCTGAGGCTGTTTTGGGTTCACAAGCACCATTGGCATGACAAAATGCGAGGTCAAAGAGTTTGTTTTCAAGCTCGGCAAGCGGACCCCTACGCTTGTCGGGCTAGGTCGTTTCCCGAACCAGGTGTCAATAACTCGTTATCAGTGGCTCCAACCACCTTCTTGGGTAGTTTAACTGGACAACTTTGAAGAAAGTGACCGGAAGTTCCGCAATACAGACAAAGTTGCATTTGTCGCCTTCTCTCTCGTTCCTTCTGCGTTAATGGTCCTTTAACACTGCCAATTTGCATAGGTTCGGAAACGTCAGTACTCTTGGAGTTAACGTGGGTCTTGATAGGTACTCTGGTTTCATACTTGAGCCGATCTGCTTTTCTATTTTGAAGTCTGTGATCAAGTTGAACCACTAAGTCTATGTAGTCTGCGCAGGCCTGGGGTGGATCTACTATCTGAGCTATAACATCTTTAAGCTCTCCGCGCAGGCCTCGATGAAACAATGTGATCCTTTTATTTTCAGGCCATCCGGTTTCCACAACTAGTCTATTAAAGGTGGCGATATAGGACAAAAGATCCTGATTACCTTGTCGTAAGGATAGCAGTTCGTTGTCAAGGGCCTGTCCCTGCGAGTGTCGAGCGAACAATCTTTCCATGCTGGCCTGGAAGCCCTGGAAATCCCGGAGAATGGGATCATCCTGGTTTACCAATGGAATAGACCAATCGGCAGCACAGCCACTGAGGTAAGATAGTACAAAGGCTACTTTGGTCTGGTCGTTGGGGAAGGCCCCGGGCCTGCATAAAAAGTGTAAACGGCATTGGTTCATAAAAACGGCATATTTCTTGGGATCCCCCGCAAAACGTTCCGGCGGGGCCAAAGGCATGTGTCCAGGTAGATTGATTTGTACCGGGTTATTCGAACCCATTGTTGTAGAAATATCTCCGGAAACAGGTAAAGGAGTGTGCTCTGCCTGGCCCTGCAATAACCTTTTGGCCAGATCATCAGTTCTTTCCTTGGATAGGATTAGTTCCCTTCTGAGAGCATTAGTCTCCTGGCGGGCTGAGTGCACTTCTGCCCGTAATTCCCCTAAAGATGGGCCAGCTGATCTGTCTCGGAAGTCTCCATAGCGCCCAGGTGGGAAATTGTGGTAAGGCTTCGCGTTCTGTAACGCTCACCTGGTTCCCACGGAGGCGCGGCGTCGAAGGCGCAGAACTCTGAAGATGGACAGGAAGGGCCCCTCTATTCTGGCTTCCCTGGCTCGTTGGATACCCTCCTGTGCGTGAAAAGGGAGTATTACCAGCTGTGGAACAATGCTCAAGCCTCCCACTCCCTTCCAACCCTCCACGATACCTCCTCCACGATTCCCCGTGAAGCCTCACCTTAGGGTTTGGAAGGATGAGCTCTCCATCCTGCTTCTGATGCAGGGGCGCGTTGAAACCCAGTTACTTCACTGGATTGAGGATTGATGGGAGTTCAGGTAAGCTTGACTGTTCAGGTAAGGCACTGTAAAAGTTCTGTTCAAAAGTTCAAGCTTAATAATAATGTTCGTTGTCTAATTGCAGCAAGCGCTAATGCTTATGTCTTTTTCCCCTTAGGGGCCGGGGTTCGGAGTGCCGGAGATATGGCGCCGACCCGAAGTGAAACAGTTCTGGATGAGCGCTCAGGTAATGTCTTTGCATTCGCTCATTCAATGTCTTTGTCTTTTTTCCCCATAGGGGCCGGGGTCCGGAGATGCCAGGAAGCGGCAGGACCCGAAATGCAGTGGGAATAATCCAACAGGTAAGACTTAAAAGGAAACTGAGCTTTCCTTATTCCTTTTCTCCCTCTCACCTTTGTTCTTGTCTTTTTTCCTCTAGGCGCCGGGGCGTAGCTGAATCCGGAAGATCGCTGCTGAAGATGGAAGCGCCTTGCAAAGGTGAGTAAAATGCAGCGCTGCAGCGATCGAAACAAAATGCCTTTAAGATGATGTCTTCCTTTTCAGGGCCGTTGGAGAAATGACTCTGGGATGCAGATTTAGCAGGTAAGGGCTTTTCTTCTCCTATTCTCTTCCTTTCTCCCCTTGCAGGTGTTCCAGGGTGCTGGCAGGCGTGGCTGAAGTCAGGATGCAGGAGCTGACACGGTGAGCGTCCAGCTGCTAGGTGCAGAACAACGCGAAGCACGTGTGGCTGTTCGGGTGGGGTTTAAATAGCCTTGGAAGAAGTTCCTGGTATGTATCCTTCCACCAATCAGGTATGTATCCTTCCCGACCACACCCGGGTGGTGAAGTAGTCCTACAGGTAAAGTAGTCCCATTCAGGCCTCAAGAGGGCCTGGATGAAGCAGCAAGGTCTGCATCAGGTAAGTGTGCACCCAAGCACTTAAACACATATCCTCTTCTATGAGCCTGGCGCCTAAGGCGCCAGGACTGGGGTCCGCTATGAGCCTGGCGCCTAAGGCGCCAGGACTGAGTCCAAAGGGCCCCGACTTGGGCCCGCTGAGACTTCCCTGGGGAAAATGATGTCTGCCTCTGGGGTTGCTGGGCCCGGCCTGGCTCCTTGGAGGTAGGCATCATGACACTTTCTGATGGATGTTCCTCCTACAGATTCCCCATTGCCCTTCGAACTGCCCCAACTTGGCGGATACACCTTTTGGCTATGCAGTCCCTCAGCATACATGAGCTAGGGGAAAAGGGTGGAATTGAGGTCATGGGGCGCAGTGCCTCGATATATACTGGATTCAACATGTCTCGTGCAGCAAGGGTTGAGGCGTGAAGCGGAGCCGACGCAGGGTTGCTCTGCGCACCTTAGTGGCAGAAAACCGTTCAAGAGCAGTTGTGCTGGGAGATGGATATCATAGATGAAGCATCCATGGGAAATGAGGAACCGCAGGAGGAACATCCATCAGAAAGAACCTTACAGAGAGGTAAGTAATGTGTTCTTCTGATAGACTGGATACGGATACATGGTAAATATCACTGGGTACACATGGAACAAGCAATAGCAAAGAAATTCCTACAGAAAAAAACCCAGAAGGGGAGCTTGTCATTAACGCAAAGTTAATGTTAAAGGTATTTGTACCGTGCACCGTCACCACCGGAGTGGTCCCCAGGCGCTCTGGCGGATCTGAAAAGGAGGGTGTGAAAAAAGGGGGGTGGGAGGGTTGGTAGAGTGTAGAGGGAAAAGGAAAGTGAGAGTTGTGATGTCCTGTTGGCAGCTTCAGTAAGGTTTGCACCGTTCGCTGAGCTTAAGTGCGGTTTTCGGGACGGTGCAAATTCCCATGTGCTGTTGTGCTGGGTTATGTGTTGTTAGTCTGCTGTTGCAATGTGGTGAAATATGTGCAGATTGCTGTGCAGAGAGGTGGTTGTGTGAGTTTCTGTATGATAAGTGTATGCAGAAAGTTGAGGAGTTGGGTTAGTAGGTTTTCCTTACCTCTTTGACTTTGATAGTGGGAGAAAAGGCCTAGGTTTCACAAAATGGTAGACAATGAGAAAATACACCTAGATGTTAATGTTAAAGGATATTTATACTGTGCACCATCACCACCAGAGTGGTGCACTGGCGGATCTGAAAGGGAAAGAGGGTGGGGTGGGCCAGCGGGACTGAGCGATAGAAGAGCAAGGGAGCTGTGATGCGCTGCAGGCAGTATCAGCTCGGGCAGCACCGCCCGCCGAGCCCAGGTGTGCCCCTCGGTTGGTCGCTGTCATGTGCCGTGGCACGAGACTGTGCGATTTGCTCTGTTGCGGTGCAGCGAAGTGTGCGTGGCTTGTTGTGCCTGGAGGAATGGTTGTGTTCGGTTTGAATATGAGAGGCGCATGCAGAGGGGCGAGATCTCTAGTAGGGTTGGTTAATGGCATCACCATCCAGATGTGGTGCATGCTAAACTTCCCAATTCTATCTAGATGTGACTCTTGCTAATCTTCCGTTTTATCTAGATGCGATTCATTCTAATCTTCAGTTGTATCTAGATGCGGCTCATGGTAATCGCCACAATGTTATCTAGATGTTACTCAAGGTTATCTCCACAATTCTATCCAGACGTGATGCCTGCAAATCTTCACAGTTCTACCCAGACGTGATTCATGCCAATCTCCACAATTGTATCTACATGTGATGCATGCTAATCTTCACAGTTCTATCTAGACGAGATGAGTGATTATCTTTGGAATCCTGTGTGGATGTGGTACATGTTTGTCAATTCATAATACTATCCCACCCTTACATGCTCCAAAGCAAACTGTGGGTGGGCAATATCATTGACACGATGCAAATTGTGGTTAACGTAGACATTCAGTCTGGTTGTAGGATGGCTATCTTGTACTAGTGCGGTAAATGCTGACTATGGCTGATAGATATAGGGAGGCAGAGTGCCTGGGTGAGTAGGATACTTGGTGATGCTGCAGGTGGGTAGTCAGATGGTTTTCCAGAATGGCTAGCTAAAATAATGGTTTTAGTGCAGGATATGATCACCAAACCATTGCAGGCCCCGTTCATCACATTAAAGCCGCTAGGCACCAAGAGCGGGGTGGCAGCCCAAAGGGGAGCAGTAATGGCTGTTCTCCATGTCTGGACTAGATGCAAGATATTGCTAGCTGGTACAGTTACCTTGATGAGAGAGGTGGCTAAGCTACACAGTCTGCCTAGTTTTGGTGGACTAACACAGTGTGTCCGTATGCAAGCTTTAGGATGAACTAGGAGTAATAAGAGAGGTGGGGCAGTTTTGTGGAGTGCAGCGATTGCTGCGCCCCCTGTCCGCACATCACTGACCGTGTCATTCGCTGCTGGTTGATGGCCCCAGGCTATTTGCTTCCCCTGCTGACACCACCAGGAGCTGCTTCTGCTCGAGTTGCCCTTTGCCGAAGGGGCTGCCAGTCAGATGGGCTGTCCTGGTAGGTAGGTCTATGAGGGCCGCTTTGCTCAATTAGAGGCCCATTAGGGAAGGGAGGAGTGGAGGAGGGAACCCGGAAGCGATCGGGGAGAAGACTACAACGGCGTGTGAAACGCCTATAAATAAAACAAATGTAGTTGTGCACAAAATGAAAATGGGGTTGCTAGCCCTAGAGCACATAAAGTGCTGGACTCGCCACCTCAGAGGATGTTTGGAAATGGCACTGGTCGGCCCTGCATGCTCCTCGGCCCTTGCTGCTTAACCCAAACGTACCGTGTTGCCTAATCAGAGGTCCGGTACGGAAGAGAGGACTGGAGGTGGGAACCCGGAAGTGACTGCAGAGAGGGGGACAGAGGACTGCAACGGCGTGTGAAACACCTATAAATAAAACAAATTTAGTTGCGCCCAAAACGATTTCCATTCCCTCACCAGTTACACCACTGTTTGGGACCCAGACTTCACACCAGGGTTTCAAGGGAAGAGGTTTAAAAGATGGATGACGGGGGGGTGCTTGGAACTGTGATACCCATTTAATAAGGGTAACGTCCTTTGTGTCATCCTCTTTACACATGTTGGTGCAAGTCTAGGGAGTGAATGGGTTAGAAGGGTTTGTCCTTTAGTTATTTTACCAGGATCCTGTGTAGCCCTGCTTTTGGTTTTGACTTTATAGATCTGTTTTCACGCATGTGGAACTAGAATGTGGGAATTTGAGATTGGATCAGATTGGCAAGCAGTTGTGGCAAGCTTACTCAACCCCCATTTTAGGGACAACACTTAGGCATAAGGAGTGGAGTAAAGGGGTGTGGTGCCCTTGGCTAGTGAAATGGAGATGGTTTTTGAAGGTTTAAGGATCAGAAGAGTAGATCACAGTAAACAAGTCTGAAATAGTTTACAACAGTGTTTTTAGTAAATAACGATTATGCCCCTTATATGTTCATGAGATTCTGTCTTACAAGCAGTCTTTCAGGTGTTTCTTGTTCACCTTTCACTATGGTGTCCAGTAACATTTCAACTGTGCCAGTGACTGTTAGAGTCCAAAATGTACCTAAGAGAGTCTGGGTTTTGAGGGAGTTGCAAAAAAAGGACATTTTGGCAATGGGGCTACAGGAAACGCCTTCACAAAGAAGGATCAATGTTGGTTGAAGCATAGAGATTTTATATATCGGTTCCACCCGTTTTAATCCAGAAAAGATGGCGGGAATGGCTGTTATTTCATTAAGATTTTCCACTTCGCTGCAATCATAGAACAGGGATAAGGAGGGAAGATTCCTCATGGTTAGCTGAAAGATTGTCTCAATCAAACAGATTTGCAACCTTTTATGTAACTGACGTGGGGCAGAAGGGTTGTATGGCTCAATGTATAATGTCCCTCGCAGGACGCGGCGGCAGTGTGGTGCGACGCAGGTGTGCAATTTGACGCTGTCCGTTGATATGTAATATGATGTGCCTACGTCCATGCATCCAAACCTTTAAGAACCGGGGATCGGAACCTCTGAGGCAAAGCTGCAGTGTTGTGCGACACAGGTGTTTCACGGCGAAGGGTGCGATTGTGCAATGCAGCCATCTGCGCCCGAAAGGTAAGAAGGGGCAAGGAAGGGATGCATCCACTACTGCTCTCTACTAAACTTCCCGGCCTTTGTATGTACTTCCACCTAACCGTATGACATAACATACTCTGTCCCTGAGCAATCCTAGGCTCTCCCCTTCTAGCGGTTAGCCGTACTTTGTGTTCTGTCTTTTCTCTAGGTCCCCTCATTTGCGGTTACTATTCTACTGTGAACTGTGCCCTTTAACCTCTCTCCCACTCTCTAGGTCCCCTCTCAACTGTGGCTACTGTTGAATTGTGATCTGTGTCCTTTTAGGCTCTTTCCCACTCTCTAGGTCCACTCCTAATTGTGGTTACTGGTGTACTGTGATCTGTGTCCTTTAGGCTCTCTCCCACTCTCTAGCCCCCCCAACTGGGGTTACTTGTCATGGTCATGAAGTCAGGGGCACATGCATGCAGGGGTCGCATGCACAGGAGACGTGGGTGGACACTGTCCTGGCGCCTTTGGCGCCAGGCTCATGAACAAAAGTAAACAAGAACATCCATTTAACACCAAAACGCATTTATTATGGACATAGCACTTCAGATGCATTAACCTTGAACAACCCATCCATTAAGCAGGATGCATTAACCTTGAACATTCCATCCATTAAGCAGCCCCAAGTGTATTCTTGGGTGTGGCTGCTAATGGATTGCTTTCGCACGTGCTCACTCTCTAGGAGTGGCAGGGTGAGGCTGGTAAGCAGGCCCTAATGGGCGTGCCCACGATCTCAGCTATATAAGCTGCCCCGATCCTCAAGACAGACGCTTCGCGTTATTCTGCACTTGCAAGCAGCGTAACGCTCACCATCGCCTGAGGTCGGACTTACTTTTGAAGATCCTGCTACCTGGACATCCTGCTTTCTGCCAACATACTTACCAACTGGGGGAAGCTGTTCTTACCTGTACATCTCTTCGATGAACCAAGTATTCATCTTTACACTTTCCGGAACACCGAAATCTTCATCTTGGCACCGTAGCACGACACGCTCCATCGTCGACAGCAGCGCCTGCAAGGAAAAACAGAAGACAAGGTTAGACATCGAAAAAACAGTCAGTTTAAGGTTGCGCTTCGCCATACTTCGCGCTTTTCCTTAAACCATCACTTACCTCCTGTTGAACATTGCGGTAGCATCCATCTTCCATCCGGCCGCGTCTCGTGTCTCACAGCTGCATTGAGGCCGCATTTCCATCTAAGGGAAGAAAACAGAAGAGAGACATTATTGCGGGCATAAATAGGAGCAACATATAAAGACATTAAACAGAACGAACAGCATCACAAGAGCTCAAGAAAGACTTACCAATCATAAGGAGAAGCATAGTCGCAGCTGGACTGGACTAATCCTTATCAGGGGTCAGTGAAGGAACTAGATACCATTCGACGCGCCCCTGCCAGAAGTAGCAGGATGGAGAGCTTATCTTCCATAATTCACAGTTGAGCTTTATGGGCCGGCTTATGCTCACAGAAACCGTACTTTGGGGTGAAGGGTTCGAGAGGTACAACAATCACAGATTGGCGCACTCACACACTCTTATCTCCACGCAGGAGCAGTATCACCACGTACCACCGCTCACAGCTTTTCTACTGAGGGAGAGGCCTGAAGGGGGTGATTCAAGTTCAGGGAGGGCTGCAACCGTGCCCCAACGCCTCCGCAGAGACGAGGTGAGCGTAACATTACTGTTCTACTGTAATCTGTGTCCTTTAGGCTCACTCCCACTCTCTAGGACCCCACCCTACTGGGGGTACCTTTTATACTGTTGAGTGTACCTGTCTGCCCCTTCTGTGTGTTCCCTACTGTGTGACTCCATGCCCCCCTCTGCACATCCTCTCTTTCGCTCCCTCCTCCTCTTACTTCCTCCTCGCACCCACTATGGTGTTTTCTGTCTCCCCCATCTTCTCTAACTGCTACTCAATCTCCTAGCCCTCTCACTAAGTCAGGAAGGAAGAAGTTCAAGAGGGACATCCCGGTCTTCAACCCAGGCCTCCCTATCGTTGATACCTAAATCAGTGCTTTCTCCAGACAGTCTCTTACTGACATCCTCTTTGTCGTTACCCTCCTCATATGGTCTCTGTTATCTCTCCTTTTTTCTCCTCTCCCATTAATGGTGGCACGCGCTGGGAGATCCTCTTGGCCTCCTTCTACTCCTCCAAGACCATCATTAATGTCTGTCTTGGTCCAGGGCCCTCAGCCCAATCTCCTCCTTTTCGATAGGCATCTCCCACGTTTTATCAACTTAGTTCCTTCTCTTGCTACTCCTACCAGCCACTCTCTGGCTCCTCCGCCACTTCTTTCAACTGCCACCTCTCTGGCTACTTTGCCATCTCCTTCTGCCTCCACTGCCCCCTATTGGGCCCCTCTACCACCTCTGCAGGGAGTACCTCAGGCTTGTACCCCTCCACAGAAGTCTTTCAAATGTGGCAACCTGCTCCACGGCGCTACTCAACTCTCCCTCTGCTGTCAAAACTCCTCTGACATCTGCCACCTCCTTGAAGAACTTGACCTGGATGTCGGCTCTCACCGAGATATGGTTCACGGCCAGCTCTGTCACAGGTTTTGTCACTCTCCTTCCTGATGGCTACAAGATCCTCTCCTAACCTAGAACTAATCGTCCCAGAGGTGGAGTAGCCCTGATCTTTCTGGAGTGGGTGCCTGCTTGACATTTATACGCAGGCCTACTTCTCCTTTGAATGCCTGGTCTGCAGGCCATCTATCTCTCCAGGCCACCATCTACAGGCCACCTGGCCAGGTCGTTCTCTTCCTCTCAGAGTGGGCTGACCTCTCCTCTTCCCTCCTTCCCTCTACCTCTAAACTTCTCCTCGGAGACCTCAACTTCCATCTGGATGTTTCAAATCCCTCCTCAGGGCTCTTCTGCAACCTCCGCAACACTCTCTCCGTTCTACCCTGTGGCCCGACACACTCTGCCGGACACACCTTGGATGTTCTCATCTCCCCAGACATCCCCCTCTCGAAGCTTCTCACCACTCCTCTCTCTTGGACAGACCACTTTCTGCTCTCCTCTCACCTGAAGCTCTCTGTTCCTCAGGCAAAGCCGACCTCAGCACTGCCACCTACCTTCTCGGTCATTCGGCCCATGAAGAGTGTCTCAGTGGAGGCCTTTACCGCTACTTTCTCTGCTCTTCCTACGCCTGCGGTTGGCTCACATCCTGACATAGCCCTCTCTAACCTGCATCTTTCTATCTATGACACACTGCATGTCCTTGCCCCTGTCATGAGAATCCATCTGAAGCCTACCTCCAAGTTCAACTCTTGGTATGACTCCGATCTCGCCACCCTGAAACGCAAGTGTAGGATGGCTGAGAGGAAGTGGAGGGCATCGGACCCATCCTCTGACAAACTGGCCTGCCGCCTGCTCCAAAGGCAATACAGACTCTCTGTCCTGACCAAGAAGTGAGCCCACATCCAAGCCCACGTCTCTACGGCCTCTAACAACACGGCCAAACTCTTTAAAATCTGCAGGGAGCTGGCCAGTCCTTCTGTAGCCTCCACCTCTCCTATTCCCTCCCAGGCCCTCTGTACAGCTCTGGCTTCACACTTCACTACTAAAACTCAGGACATCCTTTTCTCTCCTCTTCCTCTACCTCTCTTGGCCCCCCTCTGGCTGCCACTCCCTCTCCTCCTCCTTTCTCCTCTTTCTCTCCGGCCACTCCTGACAAGGTTTCTAGACAAGTCTGATCTACGAAAGTGTCATCCAAGCAGGTGCTCCCCTGCTCCTCCAGAAACAACAAGCACCACATTGATGCCCTCACTCCATCCTTGGCCGATTTCTGCAATCTCTCCTTTGCCACTGGAAATGTCCCCTTCCCCTCAAGCACTCCCTTGTGGACCCCCTCCTGACAAAGCCTTCTGCTGATCCTTCCTGTCTGGCAAACTACCACCCAATCTCTATCACTCCTTGACTGGGCAAACTCCTGGAAAAGCTGGCCATCTCCCAGCTTACTCTCCACACTGAATCTGTTGGTTGCCTCCATGACCATCTGTCTGGCTTCAGAGGAGCCAGAGGCATGGAAATTGCTCTCCTGAACACCCGAAGATCTGCTCACTAATCACGATTCTAACCTTCCTTCTGTCCTCATCCTCCTTGACCTTTCCTCTGCTTTTGAAACGGTCAATCATGCCATCCTGATCAATGGTCTCAGTGAGAACCTGGCCATCACGGATCATGTCATGGCTTGATTGACCTCCTTCCTCCTGGACCGACCCTCCCATGTCCAACTTGGGTCCTTTCTCTCCACCACCTCTCTCTCCACATGTGGTGTTTCACAGGGCTCTAACCGCTCACCATGGCTCTTCAATGTCTACTTAGCCCCTTTGGCCCACCTTATCTCTACCTTCTCCTCTAAGCATGCGGATGGCACTCAGCTCTCCTTCAGGATACCCTTAGCCTCCTATCCTCTCGCTCATTCCTGACTGTCTATCAGCGATTCAGGAGTGGCACACCTCCAACAATCTCTGCCTTAATGCCAGTAAGACTGAGAGCCTTCTCAGTGGGACCCCGGCTCCTGCTTTCCCTCTCTCACTCTGGCTGCCCTCCTTGGGCCCTCTTCCTTCACCTTCCTGTGAGGCTAAAAACCTTGGTGACATCTCCTACTCAACTCTCTCCTTCTCTCCTCACATCACGGACTTTGCCAAAAAGGCCCACTACCAGCTGCACCTCCTGAGAGGTATTCTTCCTTTCCTTACTTCCCCCCAAAAGCTCACTGTCTCCAGAGCCCTGGTTCTCTCTAGGTTGGACTACTGCAACAGCCTCTTTCTTAATCTGCCTTCCTCTACTCTCTGCAACTAAATCTCAACAGGACTGCAAGACTTGTCCTGCGAGAAAGGACAGGAATGTGCCGGGCCTCCCTGGAACCACCGCTGGGCTTGGGGACGTTCAACCCACATGGGAGTCAGCCGCCCAAGGCCAGGGATATGACCCCCTTCCACACTGGAGCCCTGGCTGGGTTCTCCCTCTGTGAAAGGACAGGGACACTCCAGAGGCTCCCTGGAGCCGCTGTTGGGCTTTTGGATGGTCAACCCACATGATGGACAGCTGCCCAAGGCCAGAGACATCACCTCTGACAATCCTGGAGCTCTGGCTGGGCTGCATTACTGAATTTCCCTCCGGGACTGGATGGGAACCCTGCCGTGATCCCTGCGACTGGCGCTGCACTTAGGGATGGTCAAATGAAATGAAATGAAGCAGGTCCCATCCTTCTTAGGTAGATTTGCTAGGTTTATTACCAGCTTCATAGGTTACATACAAGTTACATTTAGGACATAAGGTAAAACACTGGCAGCCCATCACCCAGGCCTCTGGCTGACCAAATGACCAGGTTAGAACATTCACACATGCATTCCAACACTCAGGCATAAACACTCAACATGACATCACAACATTCCTTCTGCAAAGCCAAGCCATACACAACACATCTCCTCCCTTTACATTGGCACATCACACACAACAGAGCGTTACACTACACATCTCCCCTCTTTCCCTCGACCGATAACAACGCAAGACGCTACACAACACACCTCCACACAGACCAACATATGCCATTCACACCGACCCGCATCATCAGGGCTAGCACACAGCATGTGCACTGACACTCTACCCTCACCTTATACCCGATGCACTGGCCAGGCACACTGAGACCAACAACCAATATCACTGTCACACTCCGGACCCTGATGAGTTTGGAAAGAGTCATAGAAGCGCACAGATTACAGCTAAACACCGCTGCATGTGCACAGGGAAGAAAAAAATATTTGTGGTACATAAACCACAAAGTCGGGGTAATGTGTGACCATGCAATGCCTAATACCACAGACACGTCCATACTAAAGCCGGGGGCGCTACCACCCGTACACACATACCACCATGCGTGACTTATGCTGCAGTCACACCCCTACACCTGCTGGGGGCGCTACCACCCAGATACCAAACCACCTCGCATGACTAACCTCAGTCACGCCTCGACAATTGGTGGCGCTACCACCTCACAAAGCCTTACGTGGGATAATGTGTTGTGTATGGCTTGGCCTGCAAAGCCAAGCCATTCATAACACATCTCCTCCCTTTACATTGGCACATCACACACAGCAGAGCGTTACACTACACACCTCCCCTCTTTCCATCGACCGACAACAACGCAAGACGCTACACAACACACCTCCACACACACCAACATATGCCATGCACACTGACTCGCATCATCAGGTCAGGCACACAACACGTGCACTGACACTCTACCCTCACCTCATATCCGATGCACTGGCCAGGCACACCGAGACCAACAACCAATATCACTGTCACACTCCGGACCCTCATGAGGGTGGAAAGACACGCCCATACCAAAACCGGGGGCGCTACCACCCATACACACATACCACTAACCATGCATGACTTATGCTGCAGTCCCACCCCTACACATGCTGGGGGCGCTACCACCCAGATACCAAACCATTCACCTCGCATGACTAAACTCAGTCACGCCCCGACAATTAGTGGCTCTACCACCTCACACAGCCATATGTGGGATAACCATGCATAACCTCATTATGGTCACGCCCCGACATAACTGATGGAACTACCACCAGAAACACACGTACACTGTTTAACCGTGTGTGACTCATCACAATCACACCCATACCAAAACCGGGGGCGCTACCCCTTATACCACACAACGCGGAACCACCTCCCAACCTATACATATACACAGGATACTAAGAGGACCTGAAGGCGCTACCCCCAGTAACCACATTGGCACACACACCCCATCACCAAAACGTTTCTTACATATTTGGTCTAGGCTTCTTCCAAGCACACCAAACATATAGGAGGCGCTACCCCCGCAATAACCTTGTGCGTAACCACACCCATCCATACCAGGATTGAAGGCGCTACCCCCAATACCACTTCTACTCTACATTGATGTTGGGATTCCCTACCACACACCACACGCTACAGACCACACAGGGTGCAGTTAACATTGTAAAGCTAAGTACATTTGTGGAATGTCGTATTCACAACCGGTGACATGAGTTCGTAATCAAAACCAATGCTAAAAGTCCATGTCGCTTGCTGCGACTATCCGCTGAAAATCCTCAAAGAAATTATTTCTAGACACACTTATTTAAATTGGGTGCATCTCATGTTACACCTTAAAGTCCATGTTGCACCATACCATACACTTTACTCCATACTAAAAGTCCATGTCGTTTGCTGCGACCCTAAACTGCAAATCCTCAAAAGTGTTAAATCTAAAACCCACTCACCACATCCAAACCATACCCGTAACCATCCATCCTTAAAAACACCAGATGCAAGACTGAGATCCATTTGTGCGCATTACAGTAAATAAAACATGGATAAGGACATAAAAAGGATGCTTTACGGTTCTCTTTCCTCCAATTCACAGACGAGCAAATTCAAACCAGTTCGCACAGTTCCAGCCCACATAGATCTGTCCCATGTGTTGCATCTCGTTTACTCAAGTTCGTTTTCCTCCAATTCGCAGACGAGCAGCCTCTAACCATTTTTCACAGTTCCAGCCCACATAGATCTGTCCGATGTCAAATACGAAAGTCTTAATTCTTGAAAAGAACGCTTCTCACCGACATGCCTCACCAGAAACCATTTCCATGTGTCATGCTTGACGCGAGGAGCAGACCTTGCAAGTACACGCCGCCACACCATATAGGCTCAAATCACTTTGCACCCTGTTCCGTGGTTCCCAATTTATACTGTGCTTCCTACTTCAGTTCGTCCTGATTTCAGACGCCTCCGAGCTACCGCGGCCCTGGGTCAGCTCCCCGATACTTCCTGGTCAACGTGGGGACGTATAAAGGTGCTTTACTCACATAACCCAGCCTCTAATTCTTTTGATGCTGACATGAATTTGCATCCGCGTTAGCAGATCACCGTATGAGTAACAGCTCACTTCTTTTGAAACACTGTTAGGATTCCAACGGATCGCCAACTCCCCACGGTGCCATAGTGATGTCATCATTTCATCCTGAGAGGATGGCTAGTAAGAGCTCTGTCTTCAACTGTCTTTTCCGTACTCAGCTAGTAAATTTACATGCTTCCCAGCATTGGTGCATATATGACTGTGGCAAAGTCTTAATTACAAAACCTCACTGCATACAGGCTACAAGTTCTAGATAGACTTTGCCACACACAAGACACTGGATACTGAAACACCCGTTATGCACAAGAAGCTTTCCATTAGCTGACTATCATTCTCCTGCCCCTCCAGTGACCTTTTATTACAGGGTACCCGTCCTTACTTTGTCCTGCTTATGGGGACTGTACCCTTATATGTTCGGTTGTACTCTTATCTTCCATATGAAAACCTTCATATTCCCTTTCCTTACTTCACGGTCTCTTCACCTACTTAGGAGCACAGGTTCTTTTATCTCTAAATGGGGCTATGTCCTTCTCCTTCCCCTTCCCGCCCTGGGTGATAGGCCTTACTTCATTTGGGAGCAGTGTTGTCCTTTTCTTCCTTCCTGCACCCCCCGCAGCAGGACACCTGCATTTCTTCTGTTTCACGCATAGATTCTTCTTTTAAAAGACAGGTCCCAGCCTTCTTAGGTAGATTCGCTAGGTTTATTACCAGCTTCATAGGTTACATATAAGTTACATTGGCAGCCCATCACCCAGGCCTCTGGCTGACCAACTGACCAGATTAGAACATTCACACATGCATTCCCACACTCGGGTATAAACACTCCACATGACATCACAACATTCCTTCTGCAAAGCCAAGCCATACACAACACAACCCACATGGTAGACAGACGCCCAATGCCGGGGACATCACCCCCGACTATTCTGGAGCTCTGGCTGGCCTGCGTCAAAGCTTCTCCCTCCAATCAAAGTCGGGACCCTGCCGGGGCTCCCTGGGACTACCGCTGTGCTTGGAGACAGTAGACCCACATGGGAGACGGATGCCAAAGGCCGGGGACATCACCTCCAACCGTCCTGGAGTTCTTGCTGGCCTGTGTTACAGCTTTTCCCCACCAGGGAGCCACGGCAGTGTGCCAATACCACCCCAAATGGAAAAGCTGTATTGCAGCCAAGCCACAACTCCAGGACGGTTGGAGGTGATGTCCCCGGCCTTGTGCATCCGTTTCCCATGTGGGTGTAACATCCCCAAGCCCAGCGGCAGCTCCAGGGAGCCCCGGCAGGGTCCCCTTCCCTCCCCCGAGGGAAAGTCTGTATAGCAGCACAGCCAGCACTCAAGGATTTGTCGGGGGTGATGTGCCTGGCCTTGGGCGGCTGTCTCCCATGTGGGTTGACCGTCCGCAAGCCAGATGTTTTCTCCGGGGAGGAATGGGGACCCTGCCGGGGCTCCTCGGAACTGCTGCTGGACTTTGGGACGGTTGAATGACAGGCACCCAATGCCGGAGGTATCACCTCTGACCATCATGGAGTTCTGGAGGGCCTGCATTACAGCTTTTCCCTCTGGGAAAGGACTGGGACCCTGCTGGCGCTTCCTGGAACCGCTGCTGGGTTTGGGCACCCGTCTCCCATGTGGGTTGAACATCCGCAAGTGCTGCAGCACTCACAGGGAGCCCCAGCAGGGTCCCCATCGATTCCTGGAGGGAAATTCTGTAATGCAGGCCAGCCGGAGCTCCAGGATGGTCGGGGGTGATGGCCCTGGCCTTGGGCACCCGTCTCCCATGTGGGTCGGCCATCCCCAAACATAGCGGCACTGCCAGGGAGTCCCGGCAAGGTGCCTGACCTTTCCCGGAGGGGGAAGCTGTTACGCAGGCCAGCTAGAGCTCCAGGATAGTCGGAGGCAATGTCCCTGGCCTTGGGCGGCTGTCTCCCATGTGGGTTGACCATCCCCAAGTGCAGCGGCAGTCCCAGGGAGCCCCGGCTGGGTCCTCAACCTTTCCCAAAGGTAATTCTGTAACCCAGCCGAGACAGCGCTCCAGGATTTGTCTGGGGTGATGTCCCTGGCCTTGGGTGGCTGTCTGTCTCCCATGTGGGTCGACCGTCCCCAAGTCCAGTGGCAGTTCCAGCAGGGTCCCCATTCTTCCCCAGAGGGAGAGGCTGTAAGGCAGCCCAGCCAGAGTTCCAGACTGAGGATGGTCAACCCACATGGGAGATGGATGCCAAAGGCCAGGGACATCACCCCCGACCACCCTGGAGCTCTGGCTGGGCTGCATTACAGAATTTCCCTCTGGGAAGGGAGGGTGGCCCTGCCGTGGCTACCTGGGACTGCCGCTGCACTTGGGGATGGCCAACCTACATGGGAGACGGATGCCCAAGGCCCGGGACATGACCCCCCCACCATCCTGGTACTCTAGCTGGCCTGTGTTACAGCTTCTCCCTGCGGGAAAGGACAGGGAATATGCCAGGCCTCCCTGGAGCCACCACTGGACTTGGGGACGTTCAACCCACATGGAAGTCAGCTGCCCAAGGCCAGGGATATGGCCCCCATACAACCCTGGAGCTCTGGCTGGGTTGTGTTACAGCTTCTCCCTCTGGGAAAGGACAGGGACCTTTCCGAGGCTCCCTGGAGCTGCTTCTGGGCTTGTGGATGGTCAACTCACATGAGGGACAGCCGCCCAAGGCTAGGGACATCACCCCGACCATCATGGAGCTCTGGCTGGGCTGCAGAACAGCTTCTCCCTCCGGGAAAGGTTGAGTCCCTGCCGGGGCTCCCTGGGACTGCCGATGTGCTTTGGGATGGTCGACCCACATGGGAGACGGATGCCCAAGGCCGGGGACATCACCTCCAACCGTCCTGGAGTTCTGGCTGGGCTGTGTTACAGATTTTCCCTCTGGGAAGGTATTGGCACACTGCCGGGCCTGGTGGGGAGAAGCTGTAACACAGGCCAGCCAGGGCTCCAGGATGGTCGGGGGTGATGTCCCCGGCCTTAGGCGGCAGTCTCCCATGTGAGTTGACCATCCCAAAGCATATCGGCAGTCCCAGGGAGCCCCGGCAGGGTCTCAACCTTTCCCGGAGGGAGAAGCTGTTCTGCAGCCCAGCCAGAGCTCCAGGATGGTCGGGGTGATGTGCCTGATCTTGGGCGGCTGTCTCCCATGTGGGTTGACTATCCCCATGTGCAGCGGCAGTCCCAGGGAGCCCCTGCAGGATCCCCCTCCCTTCCTGGAGGTCAATTTTTTTTTAATGTGCCCATCTGCCCCGAGGGCGTTTGTGGGGGGGCACCGCCTTTCAATATCAAACTTCCCTCGTGGCCCTCTCCCCCCACCCCAAATGGATGGGGGGCATCTCATGTACCCCTTCCTAGGGGCAGAAATACATGAGATGCCTCCCATCCATTTGGGGTGGGGGAGAGGGCCACCCCCCTTTCCACTAGAAACATCCTTGATGGTTTAGTGTCCCCCTCCACCAAAAACATCATTATTTATTTATTTGTTGCCCCTTCCCTAGGGGCAATTGGGGAACACTAGTGTGCCCATCTGCCCCCAGGGTGGGCAAAACATTAGGACACACCAACGCATCATTTAAAGTATAAGAGTTCATAAATAATGGACAAAATAATACGTCTGTATTTTATGTGGAAGTTAGATTTGTGTGGTAGAGATCCTGGTCACTGGTTAATGCTGCATAACCAGGAGCTGCTTTTAGCTCCTGCTTATACAATCTTAACTTCAAACCCTATAACCACCATGTGACCCCTTTACAAATCCCCATACAGATGCTACACTGTCAAGGTCAACGTGTTCCTAGTCTCGTGGAGACTGCTCTACACAGATCCCAAACCCAAATTGTAACATGGTTTACTCCAGTTCGGCTCACTCCATAAAACTATAAGAAATCTGCCCCTCCCCCATACAGGGAAAATCCACCATTCAGCACAGGAACAGTACAAATCTATACACAAACATGTCTGCACAGGACAAAGAACATCCCACCATTCTGCTGTACAGGACAAATCTCCAAGTACCCACTCAAGGCAGGAAAATCCAGTCCCACTTTCTGCATCAAGAAAATCCCATACTCTGTACCTATGCAAATTACACCTGTCCAAGAGGTAAAATATACCTCAAAGGGCCAGACAACAAGTCCCATAATTGCCCAACTCTCTGCAAAGCATAAATACCTAAATATGTCACTATAGAAAATTAATAGCCCCCTGCTACACATTACAAAAGGGCAAATACACATGTGCATATAACAAACTGCTTCTTTCTACTGGAGCACAACCAGGCCGCCATGCTTCACTACCCAGGTCCCTCTGCACAGGATAAATGGCCCAAATCGCCACCCTGCAAGAGAAAACAATCCCAAAAACAACGAATCCGCCTTACTGTTAACTGGTATAATGAGTATGTCCCGGGGAACGGATGCACATAATAAACCTAACAAATTCTCCAAAATACACCTAAATACCCTCTTCAGCGGGTAGGCCGTGTCGCCACTCTCCACTAAAATAACAATCATCCCCAAAATACACCGTAAAGCCCACTGCCCGGCAGGCCTCATCTCCCCTCTCCGTTAAAACAACAATCACCCCCAAAATACACTGAAATACCCACCGCCCCGGCCAGGCCTTATCGCTCTTCTCCACTAAAATAACAATCAAGTAGGCGATAGCTTTAAGACTTATTTACTGTAAACCAAATTCGCTTCCTAAAGGAGGAGCCTGTGCTCATCAGCTCGCTGACACGGAGCCATCTCACGACTTGTCTTCCCGTTCGTGCAAAGATGGAGTGGCAACGTGAGGCTCGAGACTTACCAGACACGTCGGAACGTGCCAAAATCAGGTGAAGAAAAATGGGGGTGGGGGGTTGCTTTGGTACGTTCCTCGGATGCTCAGTCAGCATGAGTTTGTTACCACAAGTGGCTTCCTTGCGGGAGGCTGCTCTCGTGTACCTAGACAGGAGCGGGGGTTTACAGAAGTTTGTGGAGGATTGTAAAGGATATGACGGTAACATACATATTTTACCGGCGTTTTGTAAACATGCAGCGAGAATTACTATAACAATTGCTCACGGCGCATTTTAACCGCGACTGCTAACACAACTCACGCCCCCTCGATGAACTAATGTCCTGCACGTTCGATACCACCACACCGAGCCAACCAATGGTGGGTACTCTTGGATGTCATCGGGGTCGTTTGGCACGTCAACAATGTTCTACAATTTTATGTTGTGAATGTTGTGTGAACTTAACCAGTGTAGTGAATGAGTGGATGACGTCTTTTCCTAGTGCCCATGCATGTATGCCGATAATACAATGTTAATGCATGTGTATGACTGACACAGCTCAGGAGAATGTTGAAGAGTGCTTGGTGTGCGAGTTCCCTGACTCTGTCAGTTGTTTACGTGACCTGAAATTAATGAGGATGGTCAGTGAGTGGTCTCCATGAGTCATTTATAACGCACCTGTACTCAAGTGTTTCTAGGCACGACAAGACATTTGAGGGAAGACAGAGGGAGGACAAACAAACGATCTTACTAGCTCTTGTGTCATTCAGATCCTGCAAGTTCGATAACGCAAAATGCAGGGGTGGGGGGAGAAGGGGGAACTGCCCTGCAGAGAAATACAATTGGGGCAGCATTGCTCTGAGTACGTGCATCCAGGGCAGCGTGGCTCTGGGTAAGTGCAAGGTGGCAGGGGACTGTAGTGTTCCAGTTACAGCCCCTAAGTGCACGGTAGGCCCGGAGGCAGTGCAGGGGCGACTGGTCATGGAGGAGTCTCGTAACCATGAGGCTAGCCCGGCAACCATTCAGAGCAGCATATAGGTATGTCAGCAGGTGGGAGAGAGAGAGAGAAAGCAACGGCGAAAGGAAAGTCTTGAGCTGCTTCCGGAACTTTAGGTGGTCTGGCTCAAGTTTGAGAGGGGCAGGGAGGCCATTCCAGAGGGAGACACCTGCAGAGGAGAGAGATCTACCCCCTACTCTCTAACTGGAGAAGCGTCTGACCCTCAGGGAGTTTGCGGTGGCTGAGCCCCAGATAGCCTTGTGGACGATGCAGAGGGTTTTGAACTTGATCCTTGCAGCCACCGGGAACCAGTGGAGAGATTTCAGGGCTGGAGAAATACGGTCGCTGGGCTTGAGGCCAAGGACAAGTCTCGCAGTCGTGTTCTGGATTAGTTGCAGAGGGCCGAGAGTAGAGAAAGGCAGATTGAGAAAGAGGCTGTTGCAGTAGTCCAGCCTAGGGAGAACCAGGGCTCTAGAGACGGTGAGCTTCTGGGGGAAGTGAGAAAAGGAAGAATACGTCTGAGGAGGTGCAGCTAGTAGTGAGCCTTCTTGGACAGGTCCGTGATGCGAGGAGAGAGTGGAGTCGAAGAGTGAGAGAGGGAAAGCGGGAGCAGGGGTCCCTATGAGAAGGATGTCAGTCTTTGTGGCATTAAGGCAGAGATCGTTGGATGCGCACCAATCCTGAATCGTGGATAGACCGGAATGAGCGAGAGAGGAGAGGAGGCTGAGGGGAGCCTGAAAGAGAGCTGAGTGACATCTGCATAACACTGAAAGTTAGAGGAGAAGGTAGAGATCAGGTGGGCCAAAGGGGCCAAATAGACATTGAAGAGCCAAGGTGAGAGGTTAGAACCCTGGGGCACACCACATTTGGAGAGAGAGGTATTGGAGAGAAAGGACCCAAGTTGGACCTAGGAGGGTTGGTCCAGGAGAAAGAAGGCGAACCACTCCAGGGCCTGATCCATGATGCCCAGGTTCTCGCAGGGTCGATTGATCGCTTTGACATCGGTGCAGAGTCTGCTAACGCAGGTTCGAATCCCGGCGGGGCCAAACTCAGCCTTTCATCCTTCCGAGGTCGATAAATGAGCACCACATACCGTGGGTAACAATAAGCAGCGCTCAGATACTTGAGGGTTCGTAGCGCTATATAAATTCCAAATTATTATTATTATCAGGATGGTGCGATTGACCGTGTTAAAAGCAGTGGAAAGGTCAAGGAGGATGAGGACAGAAGGAAGGCTTGAATTGAGATTAGTGAGCAGATGTTCACGGGTGTTCAGGAGAGCAGTTTCCCTGCTTCTGGCTGCTCTGAAGCCAGACTGATGGTCATGGAGACAATCAACAGATTCAGTGTGGAGAGTGAGCCAGGAGATGGCCAGCTTTTCCAGGAGTTTGCCCAGGAAAGGAGTGATAGAGATTAGGCGATAGTTTGCTGGACAGGTAGATTTGGCAGAAGGCTTTATAAGAATGGGGTGCACAAGGGAATGCTTGAGGAGAGAGGGGAACATTTCCAGTGGCAAACAAGTGATTGCAGAAATCGGCCCAGGCTGGAGCAAGGGTGCCAATGTGGTCCTTGATGGTTCTGGAGGAGCAGGGGAGCACCTGTTTGGACAACACTTTAATTGATCAGACTAGTCTAGAAACATCGCCAGGTGTAGTCGCCAGGTGTAGGTGGAGAGAAAGAGGAGAAAGGAGGAGGCGAGTGAGAGGCAGCTGGAGGGGGGCTGTGAGAGGTAGAGGAAGAGTAGAGGACAGGATATCCTGAGTTTTAGTGGTGAAGTGAGAAGCCAGGGCCATACAGAGGCCCTGGGAGGGAACAGGAGAGGTGGAAACTGCAGAAAGATTGTCCAGCTTCTTGCAGATTTTAAAAAGTTTGGTCATGTTGTTAGAGGCCGCAGAGACGCAGGCTTGGGTGTGGGCTCTCTTCTTTGTCAGGATAGAGAGTCTGTATTGTCTTTGGAGCAGGCGGCAGGCCAGTTTGTCAGAGGACGCGCCCGATGCCCTCCACTTCCTCTCAGCCACCCTGCACTTGCATTTCAGGGCAGCGAGGTCTGTTTCATACTAAGAGTTGCACTTGGAGGTAGGCCTTAGATCGATTCTCATTACGGGCAAGGATTTCCAGAGTGTTGGAGATAGAAAGGTTCAGGTTAGAGAGGGCTGTCAGAGTTTGTCAGCCGCAGGCCTAGGAGGAGCAAATGCATCAACTGACACGCGCTTCATAAGCCGCATGACTGAGAAGGGACAGAGAGCTTAAGGTGGGAGGAGAGCAGAAAGTGGTCAGTTACTCATAACTTAAGAGTAACTGGAACCCTGACCAAATATACATATTTATAATGTAGTTACCAGGACGTTTCCTTAAAGAGGCTTGTTTTGTCCATATTGGTAGTGTGTACGGACTGGAAAGGAGGAACAGAGCGGACGCTCTGGGAGCCAATAATATTGGAACAAATGAACACTAACAGAGACAAGTAGCGAGCTAACTTCTCTTAATTCTTCCTCTAACCTTCTGTGTCCCGGCCCTAATAGCCAGCACCGCTCAAGGTGCGCTCAGAGGGTGCAGCAGCACCAGGGCGCCCCACAGTGCAGCCAACAAAGGGTGCATTGCCTCCAACTCTGTGTCATGTAAACAGTGCCTATTAAAGAATCACTGTGCTATTTACACGACACTGAGCTGGAGGTAAGGTGCCCTTAAACACACTTCACAAGAACAGCAGGGAGCTCAGTTCTGCTGTTGGGCTGATTCTAGCCAAACAATAGAACTGAGGCCCCTGCTGTTTTGCATTTGTGGTGGGCGGGGGGGTGGGGTGCACAATTCTCACACAGGACGCCTGCAGCCTGCAAACCTGGGGCCGGCACTGCTAGTAGCCCCTCATCTTCCTCCCTTCACCCCATGCTGCCCCCTTCCATCTCATCCCTAAGGTCGGCTCTCCCTTAATCCTCTGACATTCAACATACAAAATGTCCCCCCTGCTTGACAACTTTCGTGGGGTTGACATTCTTTCTGATAGTCTCTGTGGGTTTTCGCAGTATTCTCCTTGGTCTCCCACTTGTGCGTTCTTCTTCCTCTCGTATTCTCCACTGAAACTTCTTTGTCAATTTGTGATCACATTTTTGAAGCATTTTATTGATTTGGACTCTCTTCTGCTACCCTTCCAACTTCTAATGGCCAGTCACTATGTCTTGAGTTGGAAGAGGTCATGACTCGAAACGCTAGTGATTAGCCTATGTCTTTGGTGTCATTTCCGCTGATAGACTTGCGTTTCTTGTTCACCCTTGGAGTGTTGGCTACTTTCTCCAGCTGCTGTTTCCTAGTTGACATCACTGTTTCCATGGCATTCGAGTCTCTCATTTGCCCATTATTATTTCGCTCACGCACCTACTCCACTCCTCCTAATTCCCTCTGGGTACTTGACCTCTCGTTCTTTCTTGGCCATTATACGCATTCCAGCCAGCCGGAGTTCTTCTGTCACTGTGACCTTTCCTATCTTGCCACGTGACACTCCTTTCCACGTCATAGAGTTCCACTTCCTTGAAGACTGCACCTCACCATGTGTGAGTCCACCTTCACTTCTTCCATTATCTTCAGATTTCCATCTGTTTTTTGTGTCTTTGTCCCCCGTCCATTCATCACATCTTATTGGACCCTGTAGCCTTCTGTAATATTTGTGATATGAATATGTTTAATTTGTGATGTCTTTCCCAGCGCTCTTACTTTGCTGTCTTTGTCATGGACTCTTCTTCTGTGTGTTCTCCTGTCTTTGTAGTGGCACCTTGTTCCAGCAGTTGTCAAGGTCTACTTTTACTGTGTTCCTCCACTATTCTGTTTCTCTCAGCTTTCATTAGGTGCACTGCCTTCTACTCCGGCTGTTGAGCTTTTATTTGTACCATGTTCATACTCTTGTTCTTCTTTGCTTGGTGGAAAAGCTGACTCCTGTGTTAGATGGGCATCGGATGTGCCCCTCAGAGCAGAACAGCAGACGGCTGTTGTCTGGATGGTGGAGGTGCCACTTAGGCAGAACCAGCAGAGTACCGGAAGAACAGCTGACTGCTGTTGTCTGGACGGTGGATTGCCAGAGGAGCAGCTGACTGCTGTTGTCTGGACGGCGGAGTGCTGGAGGAACAACGACTGACTGCTTTTGTGTGTAAGGCGGAGGTGTCAGAGGCAGAGTGCCTGTGGAAGGATGTTGAGGCAGAGTGCATGTGGAAATTGCAAATGTCTTATTCTCCAGAGCCCACCAGATGCACTCAATGTATCATGGACCTCTTAGTGGGAGCTCCTTCGGTGGGTGCAGCTGGAGAGGATGTCGTGAGCTGGGTTTGCTAGATGCGCATGCCGATGGAGTGGTGGCGGATCAGCAGATTGTTGCTTCTGGGTGTGTAGAGGAGCAGGTCCATGCATTTGTTCTAGCTCCTGCCACTCACTGCCATCATATTGGAACAGCACGAGAAGAGTTATATGTGGGACCCCATGTGTTGTCCGTATACTGCATCGAGTGTATGAGAGACGATATGCACTCATACCAAATGTACCATCGTGCTGAAAGAGTGGAAGGATGTCGGCACGCACTAATTGACATCCTGTAGCACTGAGTGAAATCTGACGAGGCTGGAGTGATATCATGAAGGACATCTGTGAAGATACACTGAAACAATATGAGAATACTTAAGAGTAACGATATAACTGAAGTGACAAGATAAAACATGTGCAAATTGATAAAGTAATCATATACAAAGAAGATAAGTAACTTGCTGATGAATAAGTGTAAATACGCAGTAACGCAAGTTAGATGAGACATATAGAGGATTGCTATAGAGGAAAATATAACGTGGCAAGGACTGCCATAATAGGAAGATGGATGTCAGCTTGTGTCAAGATTCAGTCCAGCTGCCTCAGACATGCCAGGGATGCAGAGTCAGGAGACGTTGAAGAAACTGGTTTGTGTGCAAAATAAAGAGGAGTCTATCGGATCAAGGGTGCTATTTTAAGGAATAATTGCAAAGCACCAAGGTAGGCAGACGGATAAGCCTTGTACGTAAGACATTTCTCTTAGATTAAAAAAGGAGAAAACATTTGCTAGTATTGGACAATTAACAAACAATGGATAAGGCTCATACAAGGTGGAGTGAGCAAGTCTCTAGAGGCCAAGAGGAGCAAGAACACCCAGTATAAATAAATCAAATAACCGTAAATAGGAGGTCAAAATTGACCCATTTGCGGTCAACTCACACATGATTCAGAAGTAAAAAAAAACAAGGGCTATTAATTGAGCTTCGGTTGAAGATAGTGATGTGCTTTCACTTCCTCGAATGTCCCAGAACAGAGAGAAGACTACAAGGTCAACTACAGACGGGAAACTTTGGCTTATAGTTGGATTGATGAGAGATGATGGACTGATTGGGAAAGTGGGGAGTAATCTGACTTTTGCTTACGTGCTGCTAACAAACTGCTAACAAACCGAAAGTCCAAGGTTGGGTGAGCATGCCAACCAATCAGAGGGTCTATGGGGCAGCGTGCTATACAATGTTGATTTAGCTGTACTGCTAATGAACTATAGATGTAGATGACTGATGAATTGAAGTATATAAATGTTGGTTAATGTAAATATTTTACTGTTGTAGAAGTTCTTATGAACTAAAAACAACAATAAATAAATATATACAATGTTGCATAGACCAATCCGCTGCCATTTTCTCTTCTATAATCAGTCTTATATGTATTTAGAGGTAGTTCAATGCGTGCCCTACAGATAAGGGGCAGCCAATCAAGTACTAACCCCTATGCATGCCATAGGTACATATGTTCCCTTAACCAGTCCTCCCCTTAAATAGGTTTCATAGTTTGCCACGTAGGATGATGTCATAGATGACCCATATAGGGGTATATAACCTTTGTATAATCAGGTTTGTTTGAGTGTGCGAGCATCAGCCCGTTGTTCTTCAGTTCGCCCTGCTTTATTGAACTGAGAATAAAGTAGTATTTTGTCATATTTTCTGAGTCTGTCTGGTTATTTGGTCTGAGATCTTTATTGGTAATTCCATCTAGCACAAGAGACACTTAAAGGTGCTAGAGCACAGGCCAGTAACCGTGCCTGGTGCAGTTGGAGTAGGTGGCGGTGGAGTGCTGCTCTCGTGCGTTTTTGTGTCCTTGTAGTACCAGTAGTTTGTCCCTGGGGTGCACTGACCTTGACGTGGGAGGAGGATCTCCCTGTGGGCGCTCTTTCTCTTTGGGGGAAGTGCTGCATCCTTTGAGTAGGTCGCAGTCGTCGGGGCCCTGTCTTGCATCCTCTTTTCCTGATCTCTGTGCAGGTAGGCGATCGGTGGAGCAGAGCGCCGTTGGAGAATGGTGCAACGTGGAAGTGACAGAATACATCTTGTAGTGGGTAGGGTGTAGCTGCTGTCCCATACTGCTGCTTTAGTGTGTCGCAGGGTGCTGGGGGCAAAGTGCCGTTGGCTGGAGCAGCAAAGTGCTGTTGGATGGAGCTACGGAAGGGCTTACCCGTGTTGGAGGCAATGTGGTAGTGCACTCACGTGCGAAGCGGCTGTGGAGAGGCGGAGGGGCAGATGTGCAAATACTACTGGTGTTGTGTAAGTACTCTCACGTGCGCAGTGGCTGTGGGAGTATCCGGGTGGGCTGCCTACCACGTGTGCTGACTTTAGTGTACCTTGTTTGTGAGGGGACCGCTCCAGTGCTCTCTTTCTGGATCAGAGCTGGTATGCTTTGTTAGTGCTTCTCTGTTCGAGCAGAGCTGGTTGTCGAGCAGCGAAACTGGCAGGGGTATCCTCTGGCGGCAGAATTGGTAGGAATGGCGTTGCGCCTTCTGCTGAGGCATGTTGGTGTTGCAGACAGGCTGTTTGTTCTCTTTCCAGTGGGAGCAGAGCTGGCAGGAATGTCCTTGCACTGTAGTTTCAGTGTGCAGTGCTGGCAGAAGTAGTGTCTTTTTGCTGTTTTTACTTTCGCGTGCAGGTGAACGCAATCGGCGGGCAGGTGCCGGCAGAAATGTTACTGGATTTGCCGGTGTTGTCGGCTGAGTAAGTGAGGGTGGCTTTGCCCCATGGTATTTCCGGTGCTGTCGGGCCAGTGTTGAGTGGGGAGTGGGCTTGTGGGGGTGCAGCCTCTTACCCGATGCTACCTGGGATGCCGGATGGAGGTGGAGCAGGCTGGTCGGAATGACCCTGCACTTGTGAGAAATGTTGGATGGATATGCACGTACGAATTAACCTCATAACATCCGTTTTGGCCGTATTGGTAGGGTGTACGGACTGGAAAGGAGGAACAGAGCGGACGCTCTCAAAGCCAATAATATTGGAACAAAGGAACATTAACAGAGACAAGGAGCTAAATAACTTCTCTTTATTCTTCCTCTAACATTGTGTCCCGGCCCTAGTAGCCCTCCTCTTCCTCCCTTGTCCCTTGTGCAGTCCCCTTGCGTCTCATTCTTAAGGTTGTCTCTCCCTTACGGTAGTCCTCTGACATTCCACATACAACAAGGCTTGCATGTGGGGGGAGTGGGGGTGGAGGGGTTGTGTGTGTGTGTGCGCCTATCCTTCTTTATAACAGTGACAAAGAGTTCAAAACGACCCACAAGGAACACAAGTCTGTAAAAAACATGTAAAGACTATAGTGGCAAAGCTAGACCGTCCATTGTCTACCAAGCGTCACCCATCCTCAGGTGAGCTGTGCACAGTACTTTTTGGATGGGAGTTTGCAGCAGGCCAGTGGCCCCGTCTGGGTAGCGAGGGTCAGTGCAGCTCAAAGGTCTGATATTAATCCAGCCCAATATAAGAACATTGAGTTAGCCAGGCTGACATAAGCCCAAACTTGTTGAAGTGCGTGGAGCCGGAGAGGATCAGGCTGCTAACGCAGCATTGGCGGCGCTACAGTAGTAGTAATGAGTGGTACAGTAATTGTACAGCTATCAGAAAAAAAAGACAGAAACAGGTCTTCGATAGCAGGCCTGGGTAGCGCTTATCCCAAATCGCCTAAGGATCTGACCTGGAGATGTTCCCACTCAGGAGTATGGCAGAGGGGGATGCCTTAACTGCATACTGGCAATCGGGCAGCAGGTGCCCTGCGGCGTGTGGTGAGGATCGCCCAGCAGAGTTCAACACAGGTGCAGTTGATGAGTCAGCCTGGGGAAGGGAACGGCTGGGTACTCTGCTGTCCCTGATGGCTCTGTACAAATGATAACGATTTGGAGCACAAAACATGCAGCCAACAGCTTCCCTCTCATATGCCTCTCACTGCATGGGGCAACAGTGTTCCTGATTCCATGTGGGAAGGGAGACAAGCGACATGTGAGAGGCGTGGCTGTGAGACATAGGGCTAAAGCACTCTATGAAGGAAGCAGTAACAGGAACAATGAGCATAGGTCCTCCACAACTCGGTGTAGAAGGGTCAGTAGCTTGTGACAGATTGCCATCTGCAGGGATGTCAAGGCTGTAGCTTTTTGATTTTTATTCAAATAAAATGAGGCAGGCAATTCTGTTTCTGAAAGGGAGGGCTGCTAATCAGACACCATTTCCTCTGCTCTATAGCAACACTATAGTACACACAGGTGCCTTGCTGTCCCCATCCTGCTGACATGCTGTGGCAGAGTGCAGGCTCATAGGTTACCTATGCATACCTGACCGCTGCTGGGGCACCAAGTCACTGCAGGCAGAGGTAGCACATTTTCACTTCTGAAACTTGGCTCTACATTTTAATAATTGGCTTAATCAGTCTAGTGGCAAGTCATCTGTAAATATAAGATATGGCAGGGTTGTAGCATGGTGACTGTTAAATAATCTGATTTTGGACCAGTGTCAGCTCTGAGCAGATCCCCGATGTGACAGGACTGATGTGTATTGGCATCTAGCCTGAGTGACTCAACAGCCCCCATATGGAGCAATTGCCAGGATGCTGTCTTGATTCTCCAGGAGAAAGGGATACACCTTCACTCAGGGAACAGAAACTTCCCTCAGGAGGTTTCTTGGGAGCGTTGCTTCAGAGGCAGCACTGATGTTACAAAGTCATCCTCATACGAGGATGCTGAGCACTGGAATGCCTTTGCATGTACCAGGCATAGGAAGGAGGAGGGTTAGAGTAGCCAGAGAGGAAGGAAAGATAGACCCGAAGAAGTGTCCAATGATCTTGCTTTCTGTAGGGGTTTTCTTTCCTTTCCTGCCCCCTACATTTTCTACAAGCAGGGTACTCTGGGTGTCATAAGGCAAAGGGCACTTGTTACAACGATGGGGAACGCACCCCTTACCACAGGCTTGCTTTAGACCAATCCCATGTGGCATATAGCCTATAAAAGGAGAGAGTCACCCCTCATTTATTGATTCATCTTTGGACACCATGAAGAATACACATTTGGTCCTTCCTTGGGAGAGCAGTCCATTCCAGAGTCCTCTGGCATAGAGGTGACGACAGAAAGCACCCAAGGCAGAAGCAAGCTCTGTCCTCTAACCATTCCCTGGCAGCGGGGGGGGGGGGTGAATTACTGTGTACCAAGGCCTGCTACTCTGACAGCTGTAATGTAACCAGGTGACTCCTCACTTGAGGCGAAGGAATCCCTGCAGGCGACAGCCAAACTCCCTGGACTGGGAAAGTAGAGCAACAAGGATTCACCTTGTTCTGGATTCCCTCAAGTTGGATTCACAGCAAACCAGAAGTCCAAGAACAGCTGGAATTTAGTTTCTTTTTTGTTTTTGTTTTAACTTTTCACTGTTTCAAACTGGTTTCAAGCCAACACAGGGTCTACGGTGCTGCTTTTGGCATTGCACGAACTTCAAACTGCTTACTTTCTTCTTTGAGCCATTGCACACCAGTGAAGATCACAGTTGTCTCTACTCGAGAATTGGCTCACCTCTGTGGAACCATTGGACTCGTAGCATTTCGAGGTTGCATTGATCCAACAGAACCTCTGCTTGACTGCCAATCCGAACTGCTGGAAAACATCTTGCCATTCGTTGACTCGACCGCTGACTCGAAACTGTTGGAACCCATCGAACTGCATCGCCTAGAGCGTCAACTTGATCCACGCAGAGCCCTGTCTCAACACCGAATCGCCATTGGATCAACGCTATTCAACCAGTGTTGACACCGGCTCGACTGCAGGAAAGTGCATAGAAGCCCAGATTGGTGCTATCAAGCCCCTAACACCTAGAAATAAGGTACTGTAAAGGGGTTCTGTCCCCCTGGCCCACTTTTGTGACCATAATTACTTTTTCCCCCTTCTCTGCCTTTTTCCTAAACACATTTCTTGAACACAAACATTGTGCCAATTGGGTACCTAAACACCCCTCCCCATCTCCCCACAGTGCTATTCTGATACAGCTTACATGTTTCTTGTTTCTTTTCAGGTGTGGGTTTTTGCTTTTGTTCTTAGTTAGTTATTTGCATCTTGTTTTTTGCACCTTGACTGGACATTCTTTTATTTTGGACTCTTGCACTATTGCTGTTTTGGTTGCTACTGCTATCAACTCACACCACTCCTGAAGATAAAGCCTGCGCTGCCACATCAGGCGAAGGGCTGTGCCTGTTTCACCTTTAGGATTGGTATCACTGCTGGTTTAGTGGTAGTGTGGGGCTGAATAGTAGGTTTAGCCACTACTCATTCCTGTACTCGTGCAGAGCAGTAATCATTTAGTCAAACCCTTTAGCCCATCTCTCCTTCTGGATTTTGGGCATCATCTGGAGCGAGTTTGAACACAGTGCATTAGGCCATACTGGCAGGGGTCCGTACTTGCGCAGGCCTTGGACATTTCTCCTTTCCTGGATCCGAGGTTCTCTTTCCCATATTAGTTAGCTTAATCTAGTACAGCATGGTTAGGCATGCGCAGCAAGTGTGCTTGAAGTCTGAGTGATGCCCCATGCTTTAGAAAGAACACTTTCTATGAACATATACAAATGCTTTTTTGGAACCTTACTTTAAGTATGCATCAAATGTGTACCGTATAGACTTCCCTAGGCAGAAAAACACCCTATCCCACCTTCAATAAGCAACACAGCACAATGCTTTACCTTTAAACAAGCTCTACTGAAGAAGTTGGAAGAATTAGAGGGGCATCTACCATAAATACACAACAACTGTACCAAGGAAGAACTAGCCGACCTGGCTGATCTATCCAACAACAACATCACCATAAAACCTGCTGATAAGGGTGGCGCAACAGTGATCCAGGATACGAAAGACTACATGGACATTGTACACGTACTTATTGATGACACCATAAGTTACAGACCTTTGCCTGCAGATCCTACACCTGCCATAAGATCAATGATTGCACCACTGATCAAAGAAGCCTTAGCGGAAGGATATATAAATGAAAAAGAAGGATCTTTCCTTACACCGGGGACGCCCAGAGTTCCGGCTTTTTATGCCCTTCCCAAGGTACATAAAGGAATGACACCCATTTCGGGTCGACAGATAGTTTCTGGAATTAACTCGATCTTGGATCCTTTATCGCAATATGTCGATTTCTTCCTAAAAGATGAAGTACCAAAAATGAAGTCTTATTTTAAGGACTGAACCGCCTTTTTAAACTTACTAACAACACTAGCCTTTAATACAGAAACCCAGTGGCTAGTTACAATGGATGTAGAGGCCCTGTATACCAACATCCCGCAGCCTGAAACAGTAGCTATGGTAAGAAGACGCTTGGCAAATGATATGAGATTGGGAAATGGACATGCCATCTTCTTCTCCCAACTGGCAGAGATCGCATTGACCCATAACTACTTTCTCTATTATGAAATGTTTTATCAACAGATATCGGGGACAGCTATGGGTGCAACATTTGCACCCATCCTGGCTAACCTGTACGTGGAACAATTCGAGGAAGACCACATCTACATGGCCACCAATCCATAGCACACGAATATCCACATGTGGCGAAGATATATTGATGATGTGCTCATGATCTTCGTGGGCACAACTGAGGACTTGGCAGCCTGCCACGAATGGCTGAATAATTGTAATCAACATCTGAAATTTAGCATTGATGCCAATAAAAAGGAGCCCTATTTACTGGATCTATTGATCATCGCGCAAGATGGAAACCTCACTTCGAGAATATACAAAAAAGACACTTGACTGGAATTCTCTTTTAAAGTACTCTAGCTACCATTCTCGAGCCTGAGGGATAATCTCCCCTTCGGACAGTTCTTGTGCTATAGACGCACCTGCACTAGGGCAGAAGATTATAATCCCAAAGCAGGTCTCCTCAAGAAACAACTTGTCAAGAGGGGATACCCGAGGAAGATTGTCAACGACACCTTCAAAAGAGCCAAAAATATCCCACGCGATATCACACTGGTACAACACCAGAAAACTGATGAAAGAACCAATATCACAGCTGTACTAAGCTACTTGCCTGTCTTCAACACCCTTAAGAAAGAAATTAAAAAATGGTGGCCTATCCTGAACAAAGGCACTTCCCAGCTAGAGACACCAACTTTCGTCATAAAAAGGAGACAGAACTTCGGGGATCGGCTAGTGCACATCTTAAAAGAAACGGAGACAGAAGCAACAGAACCAACCATCTGGGGCACCACCAGACCCACGGGTCATGGTTTAGGACGTTTGTCCCGCATCTAAAGGTTCGCATGAACCAAAAGATCTAAAAATGCTACCACCAAAGGTCCGAACACCAAAAGTTCGAACCTTTGGTGGTAGCATTGAAAAAAAAAAACGGGGGCTGCGGGGGTGTCCCCCGCATCGCCCCGCTCACTATACTTCATGGTATAGTGAGCAGGGGTTGCGGGGGACACCCACGCAGCCTTCCGTTACAAAATAAAAAGAAAAGAAAAGGACCCTGCCGCGCCAGTTCCCGATCACGGAAGTGAAAGGGAACTGGCGCTGCAGGAGCCCAGCGTGAAGATGAAGGTAAGTGGGGTTTGTTTATGTTGGGGGTGTGGGTGGGGGTGTGCTGAGGGTGTGGGTGGGGGTGTGCTGAGGGTGTGGGTGGGGGTTGTGTTATGGGTGTGTTGTGTGGGTGTGAGAGTGTGTGTGTTTGCATGAGAAAGGTGCAAACTTTTGGTAGTTCGCACCTTTCTCATGCAAACGATTTGCCCGTGGTACTTTCAGCCGCGGGCAAATCACTCGGATTCCGGGCCATGCCTCATGTGGGAGTTGTTCCATGTGCGCCCAGACATCCCGCACAAAAAATATCATTATCGGATGGAAAACCCCATGGGAACAAAAAACGTTTACGAACTGTAACAGCAAAGGTGTCATATATCTCATCATATGCCCATGTGGTTGCGGTATATATGAATGACAACAAGAGAAGTGAAAAAACACCTCATCGAGCACAAATCATGTATTAGAACCAAGAAAGTCACAGCCCCCTTGGTTGCCCATTTTCAAGCATATGAACATACACCACAACAGTTTGTGTGGACAATTCTCGAGAAGATCAGACTCCCACGTAGAGGAGGTAACTTTGCGAACTTATTACTACGACGCAAGCAGAATTGGATTTTTAGACTCAACACGGTCCAAAATGGCCTTAACGAGGAAAGCCAATGACAGGACCTGGCACTGATGAAATAAAAAGACTATGTGGAGTCCCAAAGTACCACTTCAGGCAGTTACAGAATTGGCATGGTCCTGAAAGGTGTTCTGCAAGCAATCTGTATACCCTAATATACCACGCAGGTAGATATGGGCATTCCTTAATGTCACTTGGTTAAAGCAGACTGCCGTGATTTTTATACACACTGTGAGGCTTGGTACAATATAGTTGGAGTTATGATCAAGCTTCAGTCCCCGTATTATTTATGAGCACAGCACTCCATCATACGGCTCACACTTTATTACCTTGAGAGTCTAGTGTATTATGCATCTTGGTATTTTTACCACCTCAGCTAAACCGCACTATATAGTAACATCTAGAGGAATGAACTCGGCTACTTTAGCTCTGCCACCCGAGTCACCACAGGGCTGTGGCAGAACATCAGCCAGACATACACAGATGGCCCCTTGCAGATGATAATAGCAAGTGCTACTCCAAGATGGCCACACTGCCCATGTCTACACATGAGGAGCATGAGAGATCAGCAACCCCAAAGACGGTCGCGTCCGCCGCGTCGCCTTGCAACCATTAGTTGTGCACAGCGTTTGCGGCAGACACACTGACATCGCGGCAGCACCTAGCAGGATCCCACGAGTGACACAGTAAACTGAGCCCTTTTAGCAAAACGATCGGACATTCATTATATCTTGTGCATGCCTGCTCACACGATCCGTGCCTATTATAAGCCAGCCAGTTTTTACATCATCCTACCTTACTAATTATTCTGATCGGTACCGCGCGACATTGTTTGCACAGCATGAACTGGCCCAGACTGACATTGTTCGTACAGCATGAACTGGCCCAGACTGTCCACATCTACTCCGTGGCACAGAATGAGACGCTCTTAGGAGGGAAGTAAAAGATCAACCCTTTTGGACACAGACACCTACGCATATCTTTAATTTGAACTGCACAGCATACACAGGAGGCACTTTTTCGTGAGCACTAAGGCGGCAATAGTATTCACTCTTTACCAACTCGTATTCATAGAATCTCGTAAGAGCGAGATTGCCCCCAGTTCATTTATGGAGCTTGCTAATCTCCCCTCTCAATTTTACCAGGGGGGCCAAGACAAGACCAGCTACGTTGAGTGGCTATCCACCAGCAATTACTAGTACCAGATCAGAACAAATCCAGTCTGGAAGCGAGGTAATGAAAATGCACATTACCCTAAGTGAGCTACTAATGAATGAATGAGCCAAAGCTTTATGGCCATGCAGGGGCACCGTCCTCCGCACACGTAGACCCACTGGGGTCTTGGGGGGACACATGGGAGGGGGGGGGCGTGTGGGTAGAAGAGACAGTAAAACAGACCTTTGGGTCTTTTAATCAATACTGGACAGCCATGTGCATGCCAAGTAAATAAGATTTACCAGATTTCCCAGAACATACCAAGTCATTTCACAATCCTTTCCCTAGGTCAGGAGGTTGTGAAACCACCACCTTGAGGGAGCAGACGATTCAAGACATTACTGCACTAAAGGTTCTGAAAAAGATGACACTAACTAGCTGTCCACGAAAAGTGATATCCCCCAAGAACACACGGGATACAGCGAAAAAAGAAATAATGTTTTAATAGAGGGAAACCTCTTTTCTGCTCCAGTGTGGTGAAACTGCATCATGCGTTATTTAGAGACAAATGGTCTCCTAACCTGAAATTACTAACAGGTTTTTAAGCTTTATAAATAATTGTCCTACATAGTTGGGTCAAATATTTTTGTGTTGAACCTCACTATACCACCTTGTCTACACCTCATGCACACACCTCTGTCGGGGGGTGAATAAAGCATATCCAGGGCCTTTGCACCAGTATAGATAAATAGAAAAGACCTCCAGAGAATGTTCATGAAGGGATAAATAGAATGGGCTCAACCTTTTTTGAACAGTTTATTGTAGTTGATAACAGCAGGGGTAGAACCTCTTTCTGTCCCTATTAGATAGGAGTTGCACCACCTCCTTCCTAGGGATAGCAACACCCTATATGGATAGGGTGTTCTTCTGCCTAGGGAAGTCTATAGGGTACACATTTGATGCATACTACTGCCAGGGTCCGCCTTTATGGAACAAACTCGCACCCGAGCTTTGGCAAAAAACTTCACTTACAGACTTCAAAAGGGGCCTTAAGACCCTTCTGTTTAATAAAACTCCTGACTTGTCACCATAAATAGCCTGATATGTCTCTCCCCTGACTTCCGCTGACTCTATTTCTCTCTTTGTGGTGGAGAACCCATTTTGTTTTGTCTGTCTTGTTCAAGCACTTTGAGGCCTATGGGCGATGTAGCGCTCTACATAAATGAAATCAATCAATACTGTAATAGTTCCAAAGGTATTGTGGGCTAAAGATTAACTGAGAGAAATCGGTCATCATCCTGGTCAGGGGGTCAGAGGCCATACCGAGAGGCTTCCCCCCAAATGTGGCAGCGGAAGGCTTTAAATACCTAGCAATATATGTGCTGCAGGACTTAAGGACTTTTTTGGAACTAAATATTGACCCAAGTTAATAGATTACGGGAGGATGGCAGGCACTTGGCCACCCTTCCAGTGACCCTACTGGGGAAAATCAACCTATTGAAGATGCTAACACTCCCCCGTCTACTATATGCTGCCGAACACCCTGGTGCGGCATCCAAATAAACAATTTAATGTCATTAACTCACTGATCAGGGGGGTGAATTGGGGCAGCAGAAATCCCCAGATTGCATTGCGCACTTTGACAAGTCAGTATGGGAGGGAGGAGTGGGGCTACCTGGCATTCGGTAATACTGTTGGGCAGTCCAACTGATACTAGCTAATTAATGGTTGTTCGGGGGTGGGCAACTCCCACACACGAGGCTGGAATTGGATTCGATGAAGGGTGCAGACCCACTGCTAGTGCTGTATGGGAGTTTAGGTTGGAGGCGATTACCACCGGCAGGGCAAAGGCTAGTGCACATCTGGGAGGAGGCCACAAAGGCGATGGGATGGAAAGGGAGAATCGTGAGATTTCGCCCTTTATGGGACAACCTGGCATTGGGGGAGATCAAGAAGTTGGGAGGCCAACCACAGTGGGTCAGGGTGGGCATAGTAAAACTAGGGGATGTGAATGTACAGAACGCTATGCTATCCTTCCAGGGACTGAGGGATAAACACGGCCTGGGCCGGTTAGAGGCATACACGGATGCACACCTAACGCACACGGTGGCAGCACAGTTTGGGGAAAACTTGACCTTCCGGACCCTAGACCCCTAGTGGTGAACCTGCTCTCAGAGGCACTATGAAAAATGGGAATAACTGTACTATACCAGGCCATCAGCTTTTCAGCAGGCCCCTTGACATAGCTGAAAGAAAAATGGGAAGGGGAACTAGGCACCCTTGAGAGTGAAGAATGGGTGGAGGCCATGGTGGCGGCAAGGGAAGTAAATGTGTCATCCCAGATGTGGCTGATCCATTATAGAATCTTGCACAGAGTGTACTACTCAAGAGATCGGCTACATAAGATGGGCAGAGCCGAGACGGCCATGTGCCTTAAATGTGGGGAATTAGAAGGAACAATTTACCATATGCTATGGAACTGCAGGCTGGTCTCGGCCCTGTGGGAGGCGGTCATTGGCAAACTGACAAGAGTGCTGGGTAGAGCAGTCCTCAAATATCCCAAAATGTTACTCTTACACACCAGCAGGGAATATGAAGGGAGTAGCTGGGAAAGCAGACTGATAGCGATCGCAGCAATTGTGGTTAAAAGGCATCCGGTGGTCAGATGGGGTTCTGGTGACATGCCAATAGTGGCTACCTGGGAGGTGGAAATGGAGAACTGCTGAAGCATGGAAAGGATAATAGACTGGCGTAGAGGGATACATTAAAATATGGGGGAAATGGGAGGACTATGTGGAGTGAAAGGAGGGGCGCCATTACTACAAAGGCATAACAGACCAGTGGGGACTAAACAGAGAACAGAGGAGGGGATGGAACAGGGCAGAGTGGGGAGGGAGTACACGGGGAAGCCACATTGTGTAAGGTTTATTGTTTCTGAAAATGCAACAAAAAAGAGTTGATAAAAAAATAGGGAGTTCCAGTATTCTATTTTTAAGTATATAAGTTTACATTTTTTAAAAATTTCAGATTTGTTTTGCACTGGCAACAGGTTCATTATCCTACCGGGCAAGGTGTTTCACTTGCCATGCCCCCGTGGATTCTGCAGATGTAACATACTCTGTTGGTCATGAGGTCAGTCCTGTGTTCCCTTCTCCAGTGGTGGAGCCTTAGGCTTGATGGGACATATTGCATTGCCCGTAGCTCTGCTTCCTCAACACTGTGTGCCTTGCAGTCCTTCTTTTAGGGTTGGATCTTTACACTGTATGAGATTCCCCTGTATGTGTTTCTCCTCCCTTCCACAAGTCTGTCTCTTAATGTGTTGTCAATTGTTTCCATAGAACTGCAGGTGAGTGCACGCTTCCTAATGGCCAGGAACTAATCGTCTCTCCCACCACCTGCCTCACATTTTATAACTTTAGGCAGGGTTTCGACATGTCAAACCTTTTTGCAACTCTCTTTAAAGTTCCTTATACCCCTCTTGCATGTTGGTACCATCTGTGTTTTTCTCCATCAGAAGCATGTCGAAGTTCCTCTGCTCTTCCATTTGTAGCAAGTTCATCAGCACCACCACACTACTGGCTGATGAACTCTCTTGCTTTTAGGCACACCTTGAAGTTAACATTCCATTGTCCACATGAGATCAGTGTTATGTCTGGTTTGGGCAGGAATGCTGGTGGTGGTGTCAGTCCTTCGGTCACTTCTTCTTTGATCGGGTTTCTGATCTTCCTTCTCATCCTGGGCCTCACTTTCTGCTTCGCTTCACTTATCTGAATCGCGTCCTCATCACCTCTGTAGGCAAGTTGACAAGAATGAGTAATTAAGATTCCAGGAGACTGTTTGCATCTGCGCATGTGCCTTTATTTCTAGTTACAAGCCGCATTGCAGGGTGCCAACAATCTCTGAAATGTGCATCCTTTTGCGATCTCCCGCCGCTCCCTTGTTCATGCTGTCCAAAGTCCAAGCATCACCTTCCTACTCCACTAGAAATCATAATTGGACAGCTCACTGCAATGTCCCAAAACAGCAGACTGTCAAGAGCGATGATAATCCCAGAGACCTTGTTCTGGTCCATGCTTCTGATTTATGACAAGTGTAAAACTCAGGGCGTGCAGAATGAAAGGCGTTGGAGATTTCTGATTCTCCTTATTTGGTGGATGTTGGAATGGTGAATGTGTCATGCGCAGTAGGAAGGTCAGTGTAACGCTCACCTGATTCCCGTAGAGGCGCCGGTCTTGACTGGGCGTATACCGTATCTGCAAAGGTGATGTGTAACACACGGCTGGCTCTTTGGGCTGGACCTCTGTGCACTGTATGTCCGACTTGAAGGGTAAGATGTCTGCAGATAGAAAATATGGGATTAAGGAACTGGGTTATTGAATGTCTCTCTCTTCTTCCCTTTCTCTTCTCCTGTAGAACCCCAAAGGTTAACGCTCTCACCTTAGGTAAGTGAACGCCGTGCTCTCCATCTGCCTCGGGGCAGGGTGCTGTAACCAGTTTCTTCACTGGATAAGGGGAGCAGGCCTCTTGACTTCAGAGGACTGCTGTCCGTCGTTTACTGCACGAACGGTAAGTTTCGAGTAATTCTAATGTCTTTAAAGTCTTTAGTAATGATGTTTCTTGTTTTGCAGGGTTCCGGCGATGGCGGATGACGGGCTGAAGTGAGTTGAAGATGGAGCCCGTGTGATGAATAGAAGCGCCTGGAAGCACGTAAGTAAGCGCTTGTTGCCTGCTTCACGATGCGCTCTAACTGTCTTTTTATTTTGCAGGTACAAGTTCGGAGCGGCTGCAGGGTGCCGGAATACCCACTGGGTTAGATGTGGAAAGGAGTAATGGCACGTGAGTATTAAAGTTCCCCAATGTCTTTAAACGCACCTTGTTTTGTCTTTCAGATGCGGGATGCAGCGCCGAAAGGCCTCCGGAGCGTGCGAAGAGTTGGTAAGCTTTTGTCTTTCAGATGCCGGAATGCAGTGTGAAGACCTCCGGAGCGCACGAAGAGTAGGTAAGCCTTTGTCTTTCAGATGCCGGAATGCAGCGCGAGGCGTTGGTGACAGCCGATGGACCAGGTAAGTGAAGAGCTGTCACTGAAGACCGTAATGCTAACCTGTTCTTTCTTGTCTTTATAGGTGTTGCTGAAGACTGGATTCAGGATGGTAAGCCTTTTTCCTTAGGCCCAGGATCAGATGCAGAAGACATGATGAGCGTTCTGCTGCAGAGGATGCAGAATAACGCAAAGCAAGATTCATCCATCGGGTGTGGTTTAAATAGCCTCCTGTAGTGCTTAGGTGTCTCCTTCCACAGCCACGCCTAGGTAAGAAAAGAGTTCCTGCTTTCCAGAAGAGTTCCAGTGTTCTGAATCTAGGGAGTGGCTCCTGCCCCACCCAACAGGAAAAGTAGTTCCAAACAGAAGAGGATCAGAGGCTCAGCTGGCAGGCAAGTAAGCAGCATGGTCTGCTGCAGGTAAGTCCACCCAAGCATTATGAGCCCGGCGCTTCCAGCGCTGGGACTGGGCATATTTATGAGCCTGGTGCCACTGGCGCCAGGACTGGGTCCAAAAGGTCCCAATTGGGACTGGTTGGCACTCAGAACCTGGGTTATGGATCTGCTTCCAAGGGAGTTGGGAAAACCCTGACCTTTTGGAAGCAGAGATCATGACAGTCAGGCACACCACCTTACAGAACACTCATACCCTCGGGGACTCCCTGACACACAACACAGCGAAATTCTCCAAGTCACAGTCAGCCCTTCACATCATCACGCTACCTGTGGTGCGATGGAAGCGTCACCAACTTCCAGGCTCTGTCAGAGGGCGGTATTATTTGTTCCCTCGTTTCCGCTGGCAACTGCCATGGAGACTGCGAGAGGGCTGGAGCAGGAGTAATCGGCGACAACTACTTCCTGGTTCCGGGCCGAACTCTCGGTCACGTGCCCTGAGCTCCGCTCATGTGATCAGGAGTCGGCAGGTATAAAAGCAGCGCATTTTGAATCGGGAGTCCGCTTCAAAGCTGTTTCGCGACACTGTTTGGCATTTTCGATTCACGTTGGATTCATTTGGTTATAGATCTCAAGTTTACGGATTACGGACTGGTTTTTCTTGTTCCTTGGATTTGGCGTTTGGTTTCTGCTTGGATTTACGGACTCTGGACTTTAGCTAACGTTTCACGGATTGTTTGGATTACCCTTATCTGCTTTGTCAAGTATTCTACGCTCTACGGAATTCCTCGAACTTCTACGTTACCACAGTGTTAAGAATACATCCAAGAATCAGCAGGTGGTAGCCAGCGCTGAGTCTCTGGCGCCTTGGCTTTGAAGGATTACTGACACTTCCCTGCACGACAGCCTCAGAGTTTCTGGCAGTTAGAATATCACCCATGGGTAAGCCATATTTCAATAACAGTTACATTGTTTACAGTACTGTGCTTGTTTGTACTAATACCTAATTCATTCCACAGCTCTCGGGTCCTCAGCGGCGTCTGGTCCTGCGAAACAACAACAACCATCTGTGGCCTTAAGGCTCGCACAGGGAGTAGTTTTCTTTCTCTCTGTGTGGAACTTGGGAACTTGGGGACAGAGGCCCATATAGTCTTCACGACGAGTCAAGTTACGACAGAATGGCCCTCAGTTTACTTCTTGTACTGTGTGGGTCTAGGAGTACGAGACGGACGCAAAGGTGACATGTTGATTGGCAGTGACTTTTATTAACAACCAAACTGGGGGGATTGGAGGAAATCCTATCTTGCCCTACTGCTAAGAGGAGTTTCCCTGCCTCAACAAAACTAGCTAATGAAACTGTCTGTGTCAGAATGTCCACAGTAAAGTTTACCGTTCTGTGATCAAATCCTAACCTATGCCTCACAAGTTAAAAATCAGTATAACATGAAAAGGGAAAATGTCTTTTAGCTGCCAACCTGCAGTCCAGCTTTGCAGTTCCAAATCAAAGTTCCAAAAGGATGTAGGAAAAAAAAACAAAAGTTTCACAAGACTCAAGGGTTTGTCTCCCTTTTTCCAGCTTAATCCAACTCTGTATCTGTGTCTTTAATGGATGAAAAAGAGATTCTTTATCTTTCCTTGATGGACCTGTCTCCCAGGTCCTGCAGTAAGGAAGAATGCCCTGGTCATCTTGACCAAGCAGGTTTGAGGGTCCCAGACCCTAGTCTCAGTACCCTTCTCCTTGGCTCCCTCTCCTGCCAGGTAGGGTACTCTGCAGTATTTGCTTCCATCTAGAGCCTTGGTTTACTCTCCTGCCAAGTTCGTTGAGTGTCCCTTGTACACACAGCATCTGTACACACTCTTGTTGTAACTATGGGTACTCTTCCCCAGCCTGGATCACAGACCCCCTTCACATGATGGTTCACAATGTTTTCTTTGTTTAACCTTTCTTTCTTCCACAGCCTTGATTTACTCTCATGCCAAGGTCTGTGCGGGACACTGATGTTTTCCCAGTTTGTATTTCTCTTTATTTCTAGTCTGGGTATGCGTTCCTTATGTGGTCCCAGAACCCCTTCACTTCCTTATATACCACGTTCTCCTGGCCTGATCTTTCTTTAACCCACAGACTTGGTTTACTCTCCTGCCAAGGTGTGTGTGGCTCACTGCTGTTTGTAAAGTTCGTATTCCCCTTAGTTACTGATAGGGGTGTGCCTTCATTATATGGGTCCTAGACCCCCTTCGCTATGTTATGCCCAGCTTTCTCTTGGTCTGTTCTCCCCTTGATTCACAGCCTTGGTTTACTCTCCTGCCAAGGGCTGTGTGTGCCACTTATGTTTGTACAGTTTGTTTCCCCTTATTTATTGGTAGGGGTATGCCTTTGTCGTATGGGTCCCAGACACCGTTCACTAGGTTGTTCTGCCTTAGTGGATTTTGCATTCCTGCTTCGCCTCGGGCCCCTCTCAATCTCTGGGCCTCCCCAGCCCTGTGACCAGCCACCCCTGTACCTGCAAGGTCTGGGCTGTCACCTTCCAGCTGTTCGCGGGTCTCCCAGGAGCTTTGGTGGCTTTCCTGGCCTCTCGGGACTTCCCTCTGCCTTCTGTGTCCCTTCCCTGCAGTTCTCCAGCAGTTTTGTTGCACGCCAGCAGCCTTGGTTACTGGTGAGTCTCCTGCTTCCCCTCCGGTCTGCCTCTTGCATCGCGTGCCTTCTGCGAGAGCTTCTGTGAGCGTGCTTCATTCCAGGACACCGTCTGCCGTTCTGCACTCTGGGTCTGTGCAGGCCTCGCCGAGTTCTCGGTCTGTGCTGAAGTTGAAGACGCTGTTCTCTTCCCTACTTCAACTGACAGTGGACCAATAGGAGCATCTGGGAGAGTAGAATGCATGTACTCGTTCTGGCTAGTGGTCATCATTCCTCGTGTCCTCCTCTTCTTCTTCTAAGATGGCTCGGGGGAAGGAGGCTAAGGCGAAAAACATTTGAGTGTCATCAGCAAAAAGGTGATTGTGGATGCCAAAGGATGAGATAAGTCTTCCTAGGGCAGAGTATAGAGGGTGAAGAGCAGAGGCCCAAATAATGATCCTTGGGGGACGCCGACAGATGTTTGTGAGTACCAAGAGATTTTAAAGGATCGATCTTTCAGGTAGGAGGTGATCCAGGCAAGAGCAGATTTACGAAACCCAAGACCCTGGAGGGTGAGGAGTGGTCAACAGTGTAAAAGCGGCAAAAATGGTCCAAAAAAGATGGGTATAGAAGAGAGTTTGGAGTGGTGAGCACTATAGAGAAAGTTGGGGGCATGCAAGAGCGCCGTCTTGGTAGAGTGTTTGCTACGGAAAAAAGATTGAAGTGGATCTCAAAGGCCATTATCCTCAACGTACTTAGTGAGCCGGAAGAAGACCACCCGTTCATGGGCCTTTGAATAATGGGGAAAGCAGAGAAACTGCTGAATACTTTTCTGGGACTTTTGGGTCAGCAGAGGGTTTCTTGAATAGGGTAAAGACATTTGCAGATTTAAAGGAGGCAGAGAATAGTCAAGTGGAGAGCGAGGGGTTAAAGAGCTCAGAGAGATACGGGCCCGTGATTGAGACTACGCCTTTGACCATTTGGGGTCCAAAAGTGTCAATAGGGGTGCAAGATGAGCTGGCACTGTGAAGGATGGGTGCTAATTCAACAGAGGCGGTAGGGGAGAAGTAGTTTAGCGTAGAAGTGGTAGGGGTAGAGGTGGTAGACAGAAGAATAGTTGGGGCAGTAGGCAGACGACTGTGAGGGTCACCATGTTTAGAGATTTTAGAGCAAAAGTAGTGAGCAAAGTCATTAGCAGAAAGGGAGGAGGCGATGGATATTAGCTTGGGAGGTACGACCAAAGATTGGAGGTTAGATGAAAGTTTGCTGTGGTGATTGCGCAAGGGAAGAGATTAGGGTTGTGAAGTAGGAGGATTTGGCAGAGTTGAGTGCAGAGGTTAGGGCTGCAAAGGAATCTTTGTAGGCTAGGTGTCCGTAATTTGCACCGGCACCGTAGGTCACGTTGCATTTTTATTTTGAGGGTCTGAATTTCAGAGTTGATCCCAGGCTGAGGATGGCGAAAAGAAGGTGCGAATGAGGCTCCAGCGCATTATAAAAAATAAATAAATAAAATGTGCGCACAGGATAGTGTTGATCAAATGGGGTCAGAAGTCCATAGTGAGAGTCAGAGAGGGCAAGAGAGTCCTGCATAAATTTCCTCTTGGTCATTGAGGAGGGCAGATGAAGAAGGTTAAGATGGAATGACAGAGATGTTAAAGTGAACATTGGAGTGATCAGAGGGAGAGGGTTCAATGTAGAGATGAGAGGAGGAGAGTGAATTATAGAGAAAGACAGGTCAAGAGAATTCCCACTACCAGAGTGGGCAGGGTGGTTGTGGAGGGAGTGGTCAGAAACGAGGGATTTAAGTTCAAGCCTGTTTTAGGATTGTAGTTGATAAACAAGACCCCTGTATTGCATTGGTTAATGCAATGGTTGGCACCGCTGACGCCTTGGCGCCTGTTAAACCCTCATTCAGCCGTTCAAAATCCTCGGCCCCTTGGTTTTCTCCCGTTCTTAGGTCACTTAAACAGGGCTGTCGTCGAGCTGAGTGTAAATGGCGTACTGAGTACGGTCAGTGCACCAAGCAGATCTATAAACAGACCCCGTTGGACTATCAGGTTGCCATCAAAGCTGCCAAAGCCAACTTGTATGGAGATCGCATCATATCAGCATCTTGCTCTGCTCGTGAACAATTTCATGTGACAAGGGAGCTTTCTGCTCCTGTGACCCCTTTGCCTGACGCTCTGCGCACACAAGCCCAAAGTGATATCATCAGCTCTTTCTTCATTGAAAAGATTCACAAGATTCGTCAGTCTATTACGACTGGCAGCTCTTGTTCCTTTAATTCTTTTCAACTAGCGCAACCTTTTACGGGGGGAAGCTCAGTCATTCTTTTTCAGTTTGAGCCAGTTACCAATGTCATGGTTCTGACCGCTATATAAACTTGGGTCAGCATCCCCTGTGGACCTGGTTCCTTTGCATGCCATTTAGGCCCTCTCTGGGGATGCCATCACATTATTTATGGCCGCATTACTCTATTCTTTCACGACTGGACTGATTCCTGCGCAATTAAAACATACAGTGGTTTACCTGCTTTTGAAGAAGGCCCATCTTTGGCAGAGAATTATCTGCCTATCTCGCTTCTTCCAGTCCTCATGAAGTTGATGGAAGCTATTGTCACCCCACAATTCTCCAATTTTCTGTAATCTGTCTTCTCCACCCATTTCAGTCTTAATTTAGGCCACTTATGGGCACCGTATCCTTGACAATCTCCATTTTTGATGACATTGATCTGCATCAGGACCATGGTGAGGTTGGCGTGCTGATTCTCCTTGACCTCTCTGTGGCCTTTGATACTAGTCATGGGATTTTGCTGTAAAGTTTGGAGAGGATTGGGATTGCAGGTTGTCGGCTCCTGTGGTTTTCATCCTTTCTATCTGACTGTTTTCAGACAGTGTTGCTTCCTCCTTTTAAATCCTCCCTGGTTGCGTTGACATGTGGTGTTCCCCAGGGCTCCGTTCCATTTCCTCTCTTTTTCAATTTGTTCCTGCGCCTGTTAGCTGATCTCATTGCAGAACATGGGGTGCATTTCTACACCTATGCAGATGACATGCAGGTTCTTTTCCGTCTTAATTCCCCGGTGTCAGATCCCCCATCTAAGTTGCAGATTTGTTTGTCCTCCATTGGGGATTGGATAGCCTTGAATAGGCTGAAACTGAATGGGGATAAAACAGAGGTCCTGGTGGTTGGCTCTCGTGCCCCCAGCTCCTCATGGAGTGCTGACTACTGGCCAGCCTCTCTGGGGCCTTGTCAACTGCCCGTGGAATATGTTAAAAGTTTGGGGTCGAGGGGCGTGGCTCCTGCTAGTACCGCATAAATCCTGATAAAAATAGCGGTCACACCACATTGTTCAGCAATCAAAAGTAGCGTTGGGGAGAAGACGAGGCAGCGTTCCAGCCGCTGTGTTTTGGTTGCAGACAGTGCTTCCCTGGGGACGGTGCTGCCTCCGAAAACCCATTGGGGAAGAAAGACATGCTGCCGATAAAAATGGCCGCCATGATCCCCTGGCAGTGATCAACCTGTAAACTACAGGCTGGAGGAGGTCGGGCACACTGTTGTCACAGTGGCACATTTCCAGTGGGGACCGATGACCGAACGGAATTCCTCCGGGACGAGTGAGGAGAAAGAGAAAGAGCGGCTGGAAAGTGCGTGGCTAAACGCCAGAGTTAAGAGATGGGCATTGAGCCCATCTGAACAATTGTGTCGGCAGCCTGAATTGGAGGCTCAGACTCAATGGCTGGGGTGACGAGACGGCGTGTGAGTCGAGGCGGCGTGTGAGTTCAGGCGGTGAGCAGGTGGGGGTCGAGGCTGAGCTGGCTGCGACTGAATAGAGGAGACAGCAGCACAGCGAAACGTGTGAGCACAGCACCGGAGGGAGACATGGTGCATGGCCACACAGGCACTAATACCCGGTGCCCTGCCTTGATAGGAGAGGCCCATTCGAGGTGGAGGGGGCGCGCTGCAACGGGGAGCTGCACTGCGGTGAGGAGGTATCTTGGCCTGCAGCTCAGGGCCGAACCCTGGTGTGCGGGGTGTGAGAAACCTGAAGGTGTCTCAATCACTAATCCCTGGGGATCTGTCATCCAGGTGGCCAGGACACAGCCATCGCTATTGGATCCAGTTCCTGGGGGTGGACCAGTGTGGAAGGATCACCTGGATGAGAGGGTCTTCGGGGAGTGTAAGTGGGACACCGAGGGTTGAGACGCAGTGTCCCCTTCCTTGTGACACCTTTTCCCCATCCAGCCTAGTAGGATACTTAGAAACTCTACTCCCCCTTTTCCAATACAAACACTTTCTCACAGCATGAACGACAACCAACTAATACCCGAGCCTTTTACCTGACATGTCCCAACACAAGGGGCAGGCAAAGTCGGGCAATTGCCGACAACTACACACACAAGTCTACCCATTCCCTTCCCCATAGGGATAAAAGGCAAAGCTCAAGAGCACACTCAAAGCAAGGTCGAACGCACGAGGAAGCAGCCATTGCAGGACGGCAGTTTTCAACCCAGACCTGCAAAGCCTCCGATGAAAGAAACATAAGACCGGGACTCGCAGCTGGCAAATGGTATAACAGATGTCAGCGGTACATGGAACCCTACCACACTGATAGCCAGGGTGGGGAGACGCGGTTGCCATTGTGGTACCGTCCTTGACTCCAGTGGCAAAGGAACCGCCAGTGAGTTCAGTACAGCCGGTCAGTTGGAAGAACCTGATAGTCGACCGGACTGTGTTAGGCTCATGGTCGAAGTGGCAAAATTAAGAAGATATTATGGTTCAGCATTTCATTAAGATCTATGGCTCACCAGAGAGTAATGCACCAATTAATATGCCCCCAGGGAATTGCGTTTTGTCCTATTCTGTTGAAGAGATCAGATCATTAATAATTAAATCATCAGTGTCACGTGCTGCAGGGTCGAACGGACTCTCCAATGCAATCTTAAAATCAAACCCAGATCTTTGGTCAAGGGTGTTAAAGGCATTATTTGAGAATATCATTAGAACATCTACTATTCCTAATTCCTGGAGAAGTTCTGTTATAATTCCTATCTTTAAGCATGGTAATCGCCTAGCGGCGGCTAATTATCGTCCAATCTCTCTTCTGGACGTGGATAGCAAAATATTTGCTGGCCTGGTCATTAGAGATCTTGAAGACTGGGCTATGGCTGATGGGAATTCTCTCTAAATTAAAGACGGGATTCCGCAGAGGCTTATCTACCACACTTAACAACCTTATCCTCACTTGCTTGACCTCTCTTTGGGGCCTGGGTGGATTTATCCCAGGCCTTTGACACTGTAGATAGAGCGTTTGTGGTGGAAATTGAGCGTTTGTGGTGGAAATTGAGCTGGGGGATTCCGGAGTCCTTATTGGCTATTCTCATAGAATTGCCTCATAATTCCACCTTAAGAGTAAGGTTATCTAGTGCTGGCGACTTATCACAGGTGCCTTGTATTCAGAGAGGGGTCCGCCAGGGTTGCTTAGTGGCCCCCTTTCCATTTAATCTTTACCCTTCCGATGTACTTCATTGCTTTTCGACTCTCTTGTTGGCCAGTCCTAAGATTGGAGAGACCAGGTTGCCCTTGTTAGTCTATACGGACGATATCATTGTTCTGGATTACACGCACGTTGGCCTACAAAGGCTAATGATGGCGCTGGGAGACTATGCATTAGTTAATGGGCTGAACATTAATCCAGACAAATCCAGAGTGATGATCTTTAAGCGTCCTTTGACTAAAACAAAGCAATTTTCCTGGAAGATTGATGGCTGCGCTGTCCCTCTGGTAGGTGAACTCGTATATCTTGGCTCTAAGATCACTCCCTGTCCAACTAAATTGGACTTGAATAATGCCTTAGATTTGGAAGCAACAGAATTGAGATCTCATATGAACAAGATCCATTCAAAATATTGTACATTTTCACTTACCCCGCTGATAAAATACTATGTGGGGAAGATTATACCAACCTTGTTGTTAGGTTTGGAGTTCAATATTAAAAGTTTTGAAATTAACTGGGCACGTGTTGAAGCAAGGATATGGAAAAGAGTCTTGAATTTGCCCAACTCTACTCCTATGGCATTTATTCGTTATGAACTGTGCCTGCTATCCCTTTTACTATCGATGGAATTGAGACTGATTAATGTCCCTCAAACGGACTCTCTCTATGAGGATGTTCGCACTCAATAGCTAAAGGGGGACAATGTTTTTTTGAAAACACTTAAATCCAAATGTTCCGATATTCTTGCTTCATCGGACTCCGACATAGACACCTTGAATTCCAATCCCCTTAAATCTAAGGAATATATTAAGAGAAGACACTGGATTAGGACAATTGGTAAGATACAAACAGCAAAGCTCTCTAGAAACGTCTTAGCCTATGACAAACCCAGAGCTGTTCTACCCACTTATCTACACAAATTCCCTGATCCTAAGGCCAGGATGAATTTCCTTCGATTTAAACTAAATGTTTTGCAGACCTTGGAAATGCTACATATTCAGGATAAGATTAGTTTCCAGTCTGACATATGTCAGAACTGTGATATGAACATTAAACACGCAACAAAGCATCTTTTGTTATCCTGCCCTGGGATAAGGGAATTAAAGATGGGGAAGATTGCATAAGTTCTTCGATAGGAAGATATGGCTGAACTCTGACGGTCTATGGGAGAGAATTATTTCAGGCAATGAAGTTTTTTTGACAATGGAAGTGGTCAAACTTCTCAGGGATCTAAAACTGGTTGATCATGTTCTCATTTAAATTGGTAATGTGAGCTAATGTTTGGCCTGAAGGAGGAGATTATACTTTTGTTATGCTTCCTCCTCTCCTTGTCTTTCTCATATTTCCTGGTACATATCTTGATAATTTTCTGTTGAGAGAATGATAATTTTTTATTTTCTTTCTAATCAGAATTGTTTGTTTTATTTTGTTTGCTATATTTATTGTGGTGTAGTTGATTAAAGTTTTATGTAGTTAGTTTTTAATTGCTCTAAAGGATGTTATCTAGTTTTATATGTCTTGATGATTTTTGTACTGTGTGTAAAAAGTCAAAATTAGTTTTGGCTAATATGCACAATAAAAAATAAAAAAAGAAGATAATTAGACAAGAGGTCTTTGTGAACAAACCTGGTACCATCCAGGTGATCCTCCCGCACTGGTCCACCCCCAGGAACTGAATCCAATAGCAATGGCCGTGTCCTGGCCACCTGGATGACAGATCCCCGGGGACTAGTCAGGGAGACACTTCCAAGTTTCTCACAAAGGTCTGAGTCCGGATGAGGGGGACCTCAATAAACCAAGGGGACAGTTTAAAAAGACATTAAGACCTGTGAATAAGACAAATAAGGAGATTGTGATTGAAAGGTGATAGAAAACCTGACTGAGGGGCACCAAGCGTAAAAGTGTGAAGAAGCTAAGTGAACAACATGTGATGACAAGTATGAAGCCGACTGAGGGATGTCCACAGTGAGTGGTTGCCTGACAGAGGGAGGCTGACGACTGAGAGAAGGATTGGAACCCGGCTGAGGGGGATCCAAGGGTGAAGGGTAATGACCCGACGTAAAGGTTAACAGAAGGAACCTTTGTTTTGTTGATTTGGCATATCCAGCCCTCGAAGCAAGAGACTTTGTATGAGAAGTGACTTGGGTACAGGATGCCCTGATATTGAGAAAAGGAACTGTAAGCGTGTGCCGGAGAAGCCCAGGAGTGGGCTGTGCTCAAGAGTCCTGCCTTGTCCCGTTCTAAAAACATGGGGAAGGGAGACCCCGGCCATAACATTCTGATTTATCATTTTGTGAACACTTCATTATCCCACACTATTTTGTAACATAGCAGTAAGGATTGGCAATAGGTTTCTTAGTATAGGCCCTTTTATTTGACTAGACTCCACTTGGACTGTATTATTATTATTATTATTATTATTATTTAATGGTTGTAGCTTGCTCCCATCTTAGATTTCGGTTTAGATTAGGTGTTTATCTCACCCATTTTACAGTTTAATAAACACCCTTGAACTGTGATCACTTGTGTCCGTCTTACTTTGATGCCATGCCTTTCTTACAGGGGCCTCAGCAGGAGACACTGGCTGCATATGAAAGATGAGATTGCTTTACAGCACAGTGCAGACCTGACATAGCTGGTTAGGAGGTGTGTGGACCCTCTGTGGTGGAAGCACGGTACTCGAGGATACCTCGGACCCTCCTGAGGGGTGAAAGAAGAGGACAACCTACTCCTTAAAGGCAGCCTTGTGGCAGTGATACACTAGGATGGCTAGAGGAGGCAAACACCGGTGGTCTCAGGTTCCCAATTAAAGAAGTACTCAGCGGCCGTGCTGTTTGGCCGGCAGAAGAGGAAAGGGAAAAGGGCAGCAGAACGAAGGCAGGTTGTCCTTCCTGGTGAACTGCAGCAGCAGAAGGATTGGAGCTGTGGTTCTTCTCGGTGGTAAGGCTGGTACCTCGTGCATACAGGAGAACATTGGTTCGCCCAGCAGGAGGTGGGGTTTGCGGTAGTTCGGTCCCGGCCCAGGGAAATTCCGGTCAAGGGCCAGTAAAAAATGGACAAATGTGCAGACCCGAAACAGAGACAGGCTAAGCCAGAGGCTGTGCCCTAAGAGGGGGCAGGAGAGGCAAAAGAGGGAACTGGAGGTGTAACCCTAGAGGCATTGATGCAGGCAATACAGGGCACCAGATTATCTTTGGAAGGAAGCATCAAGTAAGTGGGGGTGGATGTGTCTCTGTAAAGTGTGACGGAGGTGGAGCAGAGAGTCAGCACGGTGGATACTTAATTTCAGAGACAGAGACGCTATCCTACAGGACCCGCGCAGAGCGGGATATTACGCAGTAGGCAACTCAAAGATCTGTATCTTCCCAGACTTCACCCTAGAGGTGCAGAGACAGCCTAAGACTTTCGACGCAGTGCAACGACATCCCCGGGAGCTGAATCGAAAATACATGATGGTCTTCGCGATGAAAGTTGAAGATTATAGCTGAGGACAAATCTTGTTTTACTACATCACCACAGGAGGTGTGGGCCTGGCTAGACTCTGGACCGTGGCATGTGGGACAGCGGGGAGAAAGGGCAGAAGGGGATGCATGACCTGAGGACTGAGGGTATGTGGACCAGGAGGGGTCTGGAAGTTCCCGGTGCACTAAAGCGTGAGACGTGTATTAGTGAGGGGGCAATATTACTAATGAGGGTGTGATGGATGGAGCGGGTGAGGTGGGGACTGGGGGGGGACAAGCCCCTGTACCAAAATTTATCGTTTCACAGGAGAGGGGAGGTATGGTGAACGTTATGACCGATGGACCGACTGAAGTGGAGAAGGGAGGCAGGGTGGGGGGGTGATGGGTGTTGGGTATGGGAGTTAATGGGACAGCGGGGGCAGGGGGGTGGGGACAGGCAGGTGAGGTAGTTGGGGTGGGGGCAGGTTTCAGGACCATAGGAACAGTTAGCCAGTGGTCCTAAGATATGGTTATGGTTTGGGGGAAGGGCAGGGTGAAAAGTTGCAATATGGGAGTTCATTCTCTATGGTTGTATGTTCGAGTGGAAAGTGTAGATCATGGTGTACGTTCTGTAATAGTGTGGGCGCGATTTAGAGGTGGAAATAGCAAGGGATTTCTACTATGTGGGAGACTGGTTGAAGATTGGGATTTGGAATGTCCTCAGGTTAGGTAAACGGCTGAAATGGCAGCAGGTAAGGTGATTTTTGAAATGGCAGGCGGTTGAACTGACCCTGCTCCAGGAAACACATATGGTACGGAAGGACCTGGATTCACTTAGGAGACGGTTGGCGGGGGTAGTGGAAGGGGACATCTTAATCGTCATATGCCAAGGGAGTTCTGATCTGGGTGGCTTTTATAATTAACTCATACGCACCAAACATTGAAGATTAGGACTACTTCCCATCAGTGGTGAGCCTGGCCCTCCCTGTGCCCCCCCCGCTAGGCTCACCTCTGATGGGGGGGCACAGGGAGGGCCTGTTTATCTGGGGGGACTTTAGCTGTCCCCTGGACACACATTTGAATAGCACAGGGAAGACCAATCACTCTAAACAGCAAGCAGCGACATTCTTGAGGGAGGTCGTCAGAGAACTTGACCTTGTGAAATTATGAGAGTCGCACGGATAGCAGAGAGGATATGTTTTTTGTTTTGTTTTTGGGGGGGGGGTCCATAGAATCTATTCATGGCTGGATTATATATTCGTAGGGGCAGAAAACTTTCATTCCTTTGACAATGTGGAATATCTGGGGAGAGTCATTTCGAACCATTCACCACCGGTGACGCAGCTGAAGGGGTTACAGCAACATTCACCGGTAAGGCTATTGCGCCTACCCGCCGAGTGCCTGGAAGATGTGGCATTTGCGGGAACACTACGTGAGGAGATGCAGGTTTTTTAAATCAATGAAGGGTTGGTGGCATCCCCTGGGAGGCCTTCAAGGCCACAGTTAGGGGGCGGTTTGTATAGACAAGGTAACTGGGATGCAGCGGGTCCTACATGCTCAGCTGCGGGAGACGGAAAGGACTGTAGCGGCATTAGAAAAGGATTTGGCGGACCGAGAGCACTTGCGTGAGATACTGGCAGAAACACTACCCACTCATCACGATAGACAGGCTTCGCTGTCACATTTTGATGGGAGAAGGCAGGATTTACGGATTCACAGGGAGGGGCATAAGGCTGTACGGCTGCTGGCTTGGCTGATCCTTCGGGAGCAGCCCTGCCTCACTACCATGCAGGTCAGACAGGCAGTGGGAGACTTGACCAGCGCCCAGGAGGGGATTCATGAAATGTTCTGACTATTCTATCAGTCCCTTTATACTAGCAATGCTGGCTATTCAGAGGCAGATGAATTAATGGACCCGGTACAGCTACTGGTTCTGGAGGGGGTTCTGGAGGGGGTGCTGCGGGAAGGGCTAGAGGGACCTATTGAGGAAAAAGATATCCGCTGTGCACTGCCGGCGATGAAGAAAGGCAGAACCCCTGTGAGCGATGGATTCCCAGTGGAATTCTACTGCGAATATGCAAATCTTTTGATTCCCCCATTTTAGAAAAGTGAATGACAAGGCCTTTTAGACCGGGATTCTCCCTGAATCAATGAGGCAGGCCATGATAACAGTCTTATTGAAGGGAGGTAAGGGTCCTTTAGATTGTACATCCTACCACCCAAATATCATTACTGAATGTCGACGCGAAAGTCATGTGGAAGATCTTTGCCACCAGACTATCCAAAGTGGCTCCGATTCTGGTGCACTCGGACCAATGCGGATTCATAGGGGGACGGAATACCTCAATGAATCTGAGCCGTTTACATCATCTGATGGACTAGGTCAAAGATTCAGGGAGGGAAATGGCACTGACATTTTTCAATGCAATGAAAGCTTTCGATTCGCTAGAGTGGGCCTGGCTGTTTAGAGTACGTAGGGCCTTCAGGCTTGGGGAGAACATCTGCCAATGGCTATGTAGCAGGCTGCTTGCTAGGGTAAAAACAAATACTTGGATTTCGTCACAGTGGGTGTTGAGCAGAGGGACGAGGCAAGGGTGTCCCGTCTCACGTTCAATGGCATTGAAACCCCAGGCGAGATTGCTTAGTAAGGAGATGGAAGAGGCGGGGATACTCGCGGCAGGGGTGAGACATATTGTCTTTTTATATGCGGATGACCTGTTACTCTATGTGACTAACCCGCGAGAGAACATCCCAATGTTGCTGGAGATTCAGGTTAATTTCTGTGTGCTGTCAGGGTTCTGCATTAATAAAGAGAAATCTTAACTGTTTCCGCTCTGGGCCATGCGTGGCCCCGATCTACATACCCCACCGGACTGGGGGATAAGATGGGAGGTGGTAGCATTTACATTTTTGGGTATTACAGTTTTCCACAACATAGAGGAAACCTTTGTCTACAACACCGTTGGAGCGCTGTCCGGGACTCGATCCAATTTTAAAAAAAAAGTTATAGATATCATTGATGGAAAGGGTGGCACTCTGCAAAATGGTTATACTTCCAAGGCTTCCCTACCACTTCACTAACATACCGTATGGCATTAAGAAAGTATTTTTTATAATGTTGGATAGGAAGGTTGGGGAACTGCTATGGGGTACAGGGAGGAGGAGGGTCTGACTGGCAGCTTTGAGACGCCAACGGTTGGAAGGGGGCCTTAATCTACCGGACTATGAGCTCTACTTTATAGCAGCACAGCTGCAAGCAATATTGATGTGGACAGACACAAGGAGGGAACTGCTGGCAGGGTTTTTGGGGACCTTTCCGGCTCACCGGCAGGGGATAGAGCTACTGTGGGACGCGATGCGAGGAAAGGGGGATACCAACGTATTCCAAGTGGTGAGAACGCTCTGGAGGAAACTCTTGAGGAAACCACAGTTCTCCAACTCTACAGTGTAGACTTACTGTGGGGGGTGGACTCTGGACTTCGTTTGGCGATGAGGAGGATAGCGATATCTGGTTTGGGAAATAAGGTATGCAAGACAATAGGGGACATGTTTGAAGACGGGGGTGGGGGGTGATGTCCTTTGAGGAATGGAGCACTCGCTAAGGGGTGGCGAAGGGGTATTTTTTTAAATATGGTATGGTGACCAGACAGCTGGCTTCAATGTGGTGGGGGATCGCTGAGGAGGTGCTCCTTACACAGGAAGGTGGTAGGGCCAGGGTGTCTCGTATCTACCAGGCATTTCACAGTGCATTCTCCACAAAGGCATTGATGGTTCAGGGTAAATGGGAGTGGGCAGCTCGATTACAGAAAGAGAATCGGTCAAAATCTGTGAGCAGGTCTGCAAAGTAACCCGGAATGCATGGTTTCAACTTATCCAATTTAACATTTTACATAGGGTGTATGTGACTACGGACAATCTACATGCAATGAATAGGGCTATGAGTTGGGACTGTCCTCGGTGTGCGACAGGGCCAGCGGAGATATGGCATATGCTCTGGGTATGTCTGGCTGTGGCACCTTACTGGTAGGCAGTGATAGCAAAGATGAATAAACTGATTGGCTCTAATTTTGAATGCTCTCGAAGGTGTGTTTATGGGGTTTGCTCCCAGGGGGAAAACAACAGAAAACGAGAAATTGAATGGCCCAGTTTATGCTGATTCTAGCGGAGAGACGGGTGTCCATTGCCTGGAAGAAACCTCAGGCTCCATCAGTGGCGCACTGGAAGGAGGATATTTGTAGATGGGGAATGGTGGAATAGGACCTATTGTGTAAAACCAGGGACCCTGGGGCAGGGGGAGGGGCAACGGTGGAATGGATCCAGTTGTTGGAGGAGCTACGGTTCTTGCGGACTTGAAGCCCCCCTGAGAGGGCAGAATGAGCAAACAAAACGTTTGTGGTGAGGGCTATGCTGATTTGGGAGGGAAGGGAATGTCTGAAGGGTGTGGATGCGCCTGAAGGTTGAGGGGGTTAAGTTTAAGATATTGTGCATCATGCCATTTGTTGCACTGGTGCTGAATTTCTTCACTCAAAGCTTACTCTCTACAGGCCTGCTAGAACTCTTTAATCCTCTTCCCAAGTTCTGCTGAGCGTTCTGAGATACTGCAGAGCTTGGGCTGGGGATGCTCTTTTTCAGTTCTGGCCCCTACTTTGTGGAACTCCCTGCCTGTAGACCTTGGAGACATTGCTGATCAGTTTCAGTTCTGGAGGACTTTGAAAACATAGCTCATCTCATTTTCTGACGGCCTGCGCATCCTCTCCCCTACCTGTGTTTTGTAACGCCTATATGCCTTCTGACCTTAGTCAGCGCTTCACAAGTACTGATACCATACCAAAGAAGGTGGCTGCAGAGGGCCTGCGAAGGTTAAAGTCTCCCAGCATGATAATGAGGATATGGGTAGGAAATTATTCATGGAGAAGGGTCAGATTAGGGAAGGAGGAGTAGAGAGAAGTATGGGGTAGATAGAGAGCCAGATCATTGAGAGGAGTAGTAGGGTGGAGTTGAGTAGTGCCATATTCAAAAGAGGAATAGGTTATGTCATGGAGGTAGAGGGGCAGTGATAAGGAAGTGGAACCCCATCTTTCCGAACAGGCCTTGGACAGTGGGAAAAGGTAGCACAGTCAGTGTCGAGAGCTGCTAGTGTAGCAGAGTCATGAGGGGAGGACCAGGTTTCTGTGATAGCAAGAAGTGAATTAGTTCTTATATGGTGGCAGGACTGGAAATGATATAGGCACACAGCTCTTGCTACTCTATACTTGATAACCCCTCACAGACTGCCTCTATCTCTAACAGAGCGATAATCTGAGTATGTGGCCATGCGGGGAAATGTCCCCTATGAAGTGAATATCCAAGATATAAAGTCTAGGGGCTCTCGTCGAACTTGGTTGTCAGCTAAAGACCTGAAGTCATCAAGAAATACCTTTTCTACTGTTTGTTTCCCAGGTTATTGCTGAATTGACCATGTTGAGTCATCATCAAAGCTATATTTCAGAAGGATTCATTTCATAAAAGGAGAAATACAGAATTTAAAAACAGTTGTATCAAAATAGGCCAAAATGCAACAGATTTTGTGCGAGTACACAAACAGCCCCAATTGTGTATTTTTCTTGTTCTTGCATCTTGGTAATAAGGGGAGCTAGTTAAAACAGACCCTTGTCAGTATTGTACATAAATGAATGCATACTCTGACCCGCTCCAAGTATCCCTCAAGTGGTGACTGAGCTTTTAATGGAAGATAACATTTCTCAGTGGGCGGACCTCTCCTCTTCCCTCCTGGTCTCGACCTCTCAACTCCTTCTTCTTGGAGACTTCAACATCCACCTGGACGCTTCATGTTCTTCCTCTGGACTCTTTTGCGACCTCTGTGATTCTCTCTCACTCTCTATTCTCCCCTATGGCCCGACTCACTCTGCAGGGCACACTCTGGATGTTCTGATCTCTTCAGACCTTCCCCTTTCGATCCCTCTCACCACTCCTCTTTCCTGGAGTGATCACTTTCTCCTTTCCTCCCACCTCCCCCTCTCTACCCCTCAGGCCAAGACACCACCAGCACTGCCACCTACCTTTTTGGTTATCTGACGCATGAAGCGTTTGTCAGTTGAGGCTTTCACTGCCACTTTCTCACCCTCCTCCCCTTTAGCTGACTCACACCCTGACACAGCCCTTTCCATGCTCCACTCTGCTATATCTGATTCTCTTGATGTTCTTGCCCCTATCATGAGGATCCGCTTGAAGCCCAAAGCCAAGTGCAACTCCTGGTATGACTCAGACCTCGTCACCCTTAAAAATCGAGTGCAGGGTGGCTGAGAGGAAATGGCGTGCTTTCGCTACATCCTCTGACAAACTGGCCTGCCGCCTGCTCCAAAGGCAATACCGGCTCTCTGTCCACACCAAGAAGAGAGCTTGCATCCAAGCCCGCATCTCTGCGGCATCTAATAACTCAGCTGAACTATTTAAAATCTGCATGGAACTAGCCAATCCTGCTGCAGTCTCTACCTCTCCTGTCCCCTCCCAGGCACTCTGCACGGCCCTGTCTTCTCATTTCATCTCTAAAACTCAGGACATCCTGTCCTCTCTATCTTCCTCTTCCCTCTACTCCCTGCTCTTCCTCTGGCCCTTCTTCGGCCACCTCTCTTCCCTCCTTCTCCGCCTTTCCCCTGTTCTCCCCAGACGAGGTTTCTAGACAAGTCCGATCTATGAAAGTCTCGTCAAAACAGGTTCACCCCTGTTCCTCCAAAACCATCAAGGACCACATTGACACCCTGGCTCCTGCTCTGGCAGCTACTCCTTTGCCACTGGAGTCTTCCCTTCCCCCCAGAAGCACTCCCTCGTGCACCCTCTTCTTAAGAACCCCTCTGCCGACCCGTCCTGCCCGTCTAACTATTGCCCAATCTCCATCACTCCTTTCCTGGGCAAACTCCTGAAAAAGCTGACCATCTCCCAGCTTAATCATCACACTGAATCTGTTGGTTGCCTCTATGACCATCAGTCTGGCTTCAGAGCTGCCAGAAGCTCGGAAACTGCTCTCCTGAACCTCTGTGAAGACCTGCTCTCTAACCTTGATTCCAACACCCGCTGTGTCCTCATCTTACTTGATCTCTCTTCTGCCTTTGACATGGTCAACCATGCCATCCTGCTGAACCGTCTCTGTGATAACCTGGGTATCACCGATCAGGCCCTGGCTTGGCTGACTTCTTTCCTCTCTGATCGACCCGCCCAGGTCCAACTTGGTTCCTTCCTCTCCTCTATCTCTATCTCTACTTGTGGTGTTCCCCAGGGGTCTAACCTCTCTCCATGTCTGTTCAACTAATACCTGGCACTTCTTGCCCACCGCTTTTCTGCTCTCCGCCCTAACTTTCAGTGCTATGCGGATGACACTCAGCTCATTTTCAGGCTCCCTTCAGCCACCTCTTCTCCTTCTCTCATCTCTGACTGTCTGTCTGCTATCGTGGAGTGGTGTGCCATCAATGATCTCTGCTTAATGCCAGTAAGACTGAGATTCTCCTCATCGGCACACCTGCACTCTCCTTTCCTGTCACTCTCTGGCCGGCCTCTCTTGGCCCTCTTCCTGCTCTCACCTGTGAGGCTAAAAATCTCTGTGTCATCTTCGTCTCCACACTCTCCTTCTCTCCTCACATCTCTGACTTCTCTAAGAAGTCATACTACCAGCTGTACCTCCTCAGAGGTATTCTTCCTTTGCTCTCCTTCCCCCAGAAGCTCACTGTCTCCAGAGCTCTGGTTCTCTTTAGGCTGGACTACTGTAACAGCCTCTTTCTAAATCTGCCTGCCTCTACTCTTCGCCCTCTGCAACTCATCCAAAACAGGTCTGCAAGACTTGTCCTTGGCCTCAAGCCCAGGGATCGTATCTCTCCAGGACTGAAATCTCTGCACTGGCTCCCAGTGTCGGCGAGGATTAAGTTCAAAACCCTCTGCGTTGTCCATACGGCCTTCTGGGGCCTAGCGCCTCAAAACCTTCAACTCTCTCTTCCTAAATATCTTTGTTCTCGTGCTCTTTGCTCATCCACCTCCAACTCCCTCAGGGTCAGTCGCTTCTTCAAGCAATGATTTGGTGGTAGATCTCTTTCTTCTGCTGGTGCCTCCCTCTGGAACAGCCTCCCTGACTCTCTGAAACCTGAAGAGAACCATCTCGGGTTCCAGAAGCACTTCAAGACCTTCCTCTTTGCTTCTGCTTTCTCTCCTCCTCTCCCCTGCTGATGTCCTGGCTGAAACTGAAACTGCACTGGTTGCCTAGCTACCCTCTGATCTCAGGTCGCCTCCCCGCCAGTTGCACACCTGCAGTGCCCCCTTGGAAACCCTTGCACTTGGGGACTGTTTCTGGATCCCTAAAGCCCCCTACCAGCACTTGACACCTGATGTCTGCCCTTAACCTTGCACTTGCCACACCTTTTCCTTTGGTCTATTTATTTTACTGTTATCCTATCCCCTTCCCCCTGCACTTTTCCCTTTCCTCCCTCTGCTGCACTTGCGTGATCTCAATTTTCACCTGGCCTAGTATGATTGTTGTCTGTCCTCCCTCTGTTCCCCTTCCCTTGCCTCATCGCACCTTGAAACACTTGTGTATAGGTTCGTTATAAATGCCATATCATATCAAGAAGTGCTTGGTTCCCAAAACATTTTTCATTTCCTCTTAGACTGGATGTGAGCTGCTAGGTTTGTTGTTTTTTCCATTACACTGGAAGTCTGCTGTGGTGAAGTGCCCAAAACAAACATGATTGAAGAGTTTGGCCAGGCAAAGAAAGACCACAACTTGAGAAAATGCTTTGCCTTTCTATGTCAGGTGACCTGAGATACTGCACATAAGTAGGACTACAGGAGTCTCGATAGAAGTGGTTGGAGTCATAATCCTGCAGGGATCTAACGTGTGGCAGCTGATGTTTGATTAGATATTGAGAGGATAGAGAGCAGGGCAGCAAGATGTGGAGCGGGTGAACCACAGGAGACATTTCTGGCAGATATCCAATATCAAGCTGGTAATGGAGAGCGAGGATGAGGGGATCAGCACAGGCACCTGATGCTGAGAAGAGACTGAAGCACGGAACAGTCCCAAAAGAGAGTTGTGAGCGAGGCTTTGGAGATGCAAAAGACAAGAGACACAACAAATGCATGTCTGCGAGAGACTGGTATCAGTGAGGCTTAGGGAACTGAGCTGATTAGGGAACTCTTGACTGGAGGTGCATGACAGAGCTAGAGGTAAGGTCCATCCATCCAAGACAATTAAACAGAACCAAAGAGAGGAGATTTTGAACCTGAGAGAGATGAGGGAGGCAGTGAAGCCAGATAGGGAGTCTACAAACACAAAACGTGTGAGTGACACCACAGAGCCAGAGGAAGGACTCACTGGAAAAGCAAGGGCCAAAGGCGAGAAATGCTGGCGAGCATCAAGCAGGAAGAAAACAGAGGGACGAGCTCCAGTGACCAACAGAGAACACGGCGAACTGGAATTGAAACGGTGCATTCAGGGAGATAGAACCCAGTCCCAAATCATCAGCGAAATAAGAGCTAGAACATCGCAACACTGAACACTAATGAGGAGAGAGTCCAGTATGCATAAGAAAGTAATTGACAAATGCATTCTGAGAGAGAGAGCCATTCTCATAGCTGAGCAAAAAGAAAAGAAGGAACCTTGAATACTGAACTCTGAACAAGAGGGATTGTCCAGTATGAGAAGGAAAGTGATAGGGTCACTGCATTCATATTTATAGTGAGATTTTAATGAAGAGGAATACATACAATTATATGTAACCTCTATGCTACAAAGGTAGTTACTTGGATATCAGATATGCCATTTGCAGTAGTTGAGACATCTTTTATTTGCTTTTAAGGCCCTGATCCAGTAATGAGGGACAGGATTTCTCTGAGAAGTAATGGCAGCCTCTGTTTACTGTGGCCTTTCTGTTTGTTTAGGACACAACAACATCTCCATATCAACAGCCTGGCAGAATAGGTAGAACAGACTGGCCTTCTCTGGGAGGTGGGTAGGGTGACCCAGCCCATGGAAGTGTATTGATTTGAAAAGGATTTAAGAGCTTGAGCCCAGAGAGCAATGAGTCCTCTGGGAATCATGAGCTCTTCCTTCTACCATTTTCCTTGGAGTAGTTTTCTGCTCCATAATGTAAGGGCTCAGATGCAAATCCTGGAATCAGTGAGTCTTTTTTTGTTGAGTGACCAGGGCCCCCTCTCTGCTGTGTGGTTAGGGTCCCAATCATGCTATCGAGCCTGCAAAAAGGAAGGCATGGCCCTCACCAGCACCTGTCTTGAGACCCTCCCGAGATAGTGTCCAGGGTTCGTGTAAGAAGATCCTCTGGAGGGAAATTCCTTGACAAATGACTCAGGGACTTGTTCATGGCCCTATTAGGATCCTAGCTTAGCGATATGACCATACAAATAGTCAAAAGAGGAAAGATATTGTGAGAGCATATCCCAGGCCAGTCTGTTCTAGCTCTCGCCTAGAGACCTGAATGTGGCTGGGCCCAAATCTCATGCCTTTTAAGGCCTGTCCTTTAAACTGTTCTTAATACAGTTCCTAAGTGTTTGTGTGTTTAGTGTGCTTGAATTTCTTAATTGTTACTCCCCATGGAACAAACTGTTTTTTTTATTCTCAGCAGTCTACCACTGATAACTGTCTAGCTCTACCTAGATTAATCGACAAAAGAAATTCCCCTTTGTGTATTTTTCCAAGCATTTGTCTTGGTAAATTGGAATTTATTGTGGAAAAAGCTAGCGTTTAAGGGTATTCTTAGTGGCCTGCTAGAACTGGTTATTCAGCTATGCAAGAATACATGGTTTGAGTTGAGCAAAGGAGTAAAATCAGCAATATGTAGAGTAATCAATGTTTGTCATAGATTGGTTGCAAAAGTGTTGTTTGTGTCACAAGGTAAACATCTATAAAAAGAATATTTGCAACAATAGAAGATCATTTAATGAACGGTTGTGTTTCCCCCATATTAGTTTTACGTTATTTCTGCTACCCTTTTTAAACAAAGTCAGATGTTAATGTTAATTGTCAATTTCTGTAGTCACTGATCAGAGGAAGGTGGACTGTAGTCACATGCTCTTGCCAATAATAAGCACACCAGGCAAGTAGAGACAATAATACATTGTGTATTAATTGCAGTTCCTATGGTCCTCTCCAAAGAGAAACAAACATGTTGAGTAATGGATATCGCATATCTCGCCTGATTTGGATAATAATCCTTCCCAGTGAGCTCATATTTTAGGGCACAGTGCAAAAACATGAGACAGATTGGCACCATTTGTTGATTGCTATTGCATGTTGCTCTCTCAGATATGTACCAATGAAAAGTTCTTAATGGTTTTTGAAATGTCGTCAGGCCTAGTAGATAGTCGCTTGTTTTGTTCCTCTCTCTCCTTTTTCCTCCCCTTCTCCCTCACCTCTTGTAAATCTCCGGCTCTATCAGAAATTTCCTCAGGCCTAGCACGTTAGTCGCCTGTCTGCTCCCAGTTCCTTCCCACCCCTTCCCATCCTTTTCTGTGTCTCTGCTCTTGCACTGTCTGAAATGTCGCCAGGCCAAGTACGATAGTTAATATCACATTCTTATAGTTCATGGCCTATAAGAATGTCATCGTATTTTCCCTTGTTCCCTCCCTTGCCTTGAAGCGCTTTGAAAGACATTGTGTATAGGCGCTATATAAATAAACTATCGTATCATATGTTCTGTAAACAAGGTTGTATTGTAGTTTCATAGTATCCGGGGAAAAAATATCTTATTTTATATATTTTTTTTCACTGAAAAAACTTTAGTTAAAGTTTAGTTAAGATGCCCACATTTATCACAACAAAACCCCTGAAATTCAGCACATTTGGGAAGTCATGACCGGCCGGCTCAACTCGGTGCGCTCCCGTCGATGTACCCCATAATGCCATATCCCCCATAATACCATTTTGTATGTCATTGTGAATCCCTTCTCTTATATATGATATGGCATTTATAACGCGCCTATACACAAGTGTTTCAATGTGCGACGAGGCAAGGGAGGGGGAACAGAGGGAAGACAGAGACAGCGATCTTACTAGGCCAGGTGACAATGAGATTGCGCAAGTACCTGGGATGGGAGAAGTGCAGGGGGAAAAGAGGAGGGGGCAGTGAGTGCATAGGATAGCAGTAAAATAAATAAGACATTCAATAAATAAATAACCAGTGCTGCAAGCTGGTGGCAAGTGCAAGGGTAAGTGCAGACATCAGGACTCAAGTGCTGGTAGTGGGCTGTAGGGCAACAGAAACAGTCCCCGAGTGCAAGGGTTGCCAGGGGGCTAGTGGAGGTGTGCAACTGGTGGAGAGGGGACCTGGGCCCGAGATCAGAGCGTAGCCAGGTTACCAGTGCAGATTCAGCCAGGAGTTCAGCAGGGTTGAGGAGGAGAGAAAGCAGAAGCAAAGAGGAAGGTCTTGAGGTGCTTCCGGAACCAGAGATGGTTCTGTTCAAGTTTCAGAGAGGCAGGGAGGCTGTTCCAGAGGGAGGCCCCAGCAGAAGAAAGAGATCTACCACCAACTTGTTGCTTGGAGAAGCGACTGGCCCTGAGGGAGTTGGAGGCGAATGAGCAAAGAGCTCGAGAAGGAAGATATTTAGGAAGAGAGTGTTGAAGGTATTGAGGCCCTAGAAGGCCTTGTGGACAATGCAGCGGGTTTCAAACTTAATCCTCACCGCCACTAGCAGCCAGTGCAAAGATTTCAGTCCTGGAGAGATACTATCCCTGGGCTTGAGGCCAAGGACAAGTCTCGCAGTCCTGTTTTGGATGTGTTGCAGAGTGCGGAGAGTAGAGGATGGCAGATTTAGAAAGAGGCTGTTGCAGTAGTCTAGCCTAGATAGAACCAGAGCTCTGGAGACAGTGAGCTTCTGGGGGAAGGAGAGGAAAGGGAGAATACTTCTGAGGAGGTGCAGCTGGTAGTGTGACTTCTCAGAGACGTCGGAGATGTGAGGAGAGAAGGAGAGTGTGAAGTCGAAGATGACTGAGGTTTTTAGCCTCACAGGTGGAAGATGGGAGAGGGCCAAGAGAGGTCGGCCAGAGAGTAACAGGAAAAGAGGGAGCAGGTGTGCCGATGAAAAGAATCTCAGTCTTACTGGCATTAAGGCAGAGATCATTGGCGGCACACCACTCCTGGATAGCAGATAAACAGTCAGAGATGAGAGATGGAGGAGAGGTGGCGGAAGGGAGCCTGAAAATGAGTTGAGTGTCATCCGCATAGCACTGAAAGTTGGGACAGAGAGCTGCAATGCGGCGGGCAAGAAGTTCCAGGTATTGGTTGAATAGCCAGCGAGAGAGGTTAGACCTGGGAGGGTTGATCGGAGAGGAAAGTAGTCAGTCAGGCCAGGGCCTGATCAGTGATACCCAGGTTATCACGGAGCCGGCTGTGCAGGATGGCCTGTTTGACCGTGTCAAAGGCAGAAGAGAGATCAAGTAAGATGAGGACACAGGCTGTTGGAATCAAGGTTGCAGAGCAGGTCTTCATGGATGTTCAGGAGAGCAGTTTCCGTGCTCCTGGCAGCTCTGAAGCCAGACTGATGGTCATGGAGACAACCAACAGATTCAGTGTGAAGATTAAGCTGGGAGATCGCCAGCTTTTCCAGGTGTTTGGCCAGGAAAGGTGTGATGGAGATTGGGCGATAGTTAGCCGGGCAGACTCCGGTGACGAAGGAGTAGTTTCAGAAGTCAGCCAGAACAGGAGCCAGGGTGTCAATGTGGTCCTTGATGGTTTTGGAGGAACACATGTGAACCTGTTTTGACGAGACTTCATAGATCAGACTTGTCAAGAAACCTTGTCTGGGGTGAAAAGGGGAAAGGCAGAGAAGGAGGGAGGAGAGGTGGCTGAAGAAAGGCCAGAGGGGGGACCGGTGGGAGGGAGGGAGAGAGGGAGAGAAAAAAAAAAAAAAAGCCAGGGCCGTGCAGAGGCCCTGGGAGGGGACAGGAGAGGTAGAGATGCAGATTTTAAGTTCGGCCGAGTTGTTAGATGCTGCAGAGACACTGGCTTGGATGTGAGCTCTCTTCTTGGTGCGGACAGAGATCTGGTATTGCCTTTGAAGCAGACGGCAGGCCAGTTTATCAGAGGGTGTTCTGGCAGCACGCTGTTTTCTCAGCCACCGTGCACTTACGTTTAAGGGTGACAAGGTGTAACGCTCACCTGATTCCCGTAGAGGCGCCGGTCTTGACTGGGCGTATACCGTATCTTCAAAGGTGATGTGTAACACACGGCTGGCTCTTTGGGCTGGACCTCTGTGCACTGTATGTCTGACTCGAAGGGTAAGATGTCTGCAGATAGAAAATATGGGATTAAGGAACTGGGTTATTGAGTGTCTCTCTTTTCTTCCCTTTCTCTTCTCCTGTAGAACCCCAAAGGTTAACGCTCTCACCTTAGGTAAGTGAACGCTGTGCTCTCCATCTGCCTCGGGGCAGGGTGCTGTAACCAGTTTCTTCACTGGATAAGGGGAGCAGGCCTCTTGACTTCAGAGGACTGCTGTCCGTCGTTTACTGCACGAACGGTAAGTTTTGAGTAATTCTAATGTCTTTAAAGTCTTTAGTAATGATGTCTCTTGTTTTGCAGGGTTCCGGCGATGGCAGATGACGGGCTGAAGTGAGTTGAAGATGGAGCCCGTGTGATGAATAGAAGCGCCTGGAAGCACGTAAGTAAGCGCTTGTTGCCTGCTTCACGATGCGCTCTAACTGTCTTTTTATTTTGCAGGTACAAGTTCGGAGCGGCTGCAGGGTGCCGGAATACCCACTGGGTTAGATGTGGAAAGGAGTAATGGCACGTGAGTATTAAAGTTCCCCAATGTCTTTAAACGCACCTTGTTTTGTCTTTCAGATGCGGGATGCAGCGCCGAAGGCCTCCGGAGCGTGCGAAGAGTTGGTAAGCTTTTGTCTTTCAGATGCCGGAATGCAGTGTGAAGACCTCCGGAGCGCACGAAGAGTAGGTAAGCCTTTGTCTTTCAGATGCCGGAATGCAGCGCGAGGCGTTGGTGACAGCCGATGGACCAGGTAAGTGAAGAGCTGTCACTGAAGACCGTAATGCTAACCTGTTCTTTCTTGTCTTTATAGGTGTTGCTGAAGACTGGATTCAGGATGGTAAGCCTTTTTCCTTAGGCCCAGGATCAGATGCAGAAGACACGATGAGCGTTCTGCTGCAGAGGATGCAGAATAACGCAAAGCAAGATTCATCCATCGGGTGTGGTTTAAATAGCCTCCTGTAGTGCTTAGGTGTCTCCTTCCACAGCCACGCCTAGGTAAGAAAAGAGTTCCTGCTTTCCAGAAGAGTTCCAGTGTTCTGAATCTAGGGAGTGGCTCCTGCCCCACCCAACAGGAAAAGTAGTTCCAAACAGAAGAGGATCAGAGGCTCAACTGGCAGGCAAGTAAGCAGCATGGTCTGCTGCAGGTAAGTCCACCCAAGCATTATGAGCCCGGCGCTTCCAGCGCTGGGACTGGGCATATTTATGAGCATGGTGCCACTGGCGCCAGGACTGGGTCCAAAAGGTCCCAATTGGGACAGGTTGGCACTCGGAACCTGGGTTATGGATCTGCTTCCAAGGGAGTTGGGAAAACCCTGACCTTTTGGAAGCAGAGATCATGACACAAGGTCTGAGTCGTACCACAAATTGCCCTTGGCTTTGGACTTCAGGCGGAACCTCATGATGGGGGCAAGAACATCGAGAGTATCAGATATAGCAGAGTGGATTATGGAAAGGGCTGTGTCAGGGTGTGAGTCAGCCAAGGGGGTAGGGGTGAGAAGGTGGTGGCAAAAGCCTCAACTGACACATGCTTCATGGGTCGGATAACTGAGAAGGTAGGTGGCAGTGCTTGAGTAGGCTTGGCCTGGGGGCTAGAGAGGGTGAGCTGGGAGGAAAGGAGAAAGTGATCACTCCAGGAGAGAGGAGTGGTGAGAGGAGTGGTGAGAGGGACTGAATGGGGAAAGTCTGAAGAGATCAGAACACCCACAGTGTGCCCTGCAGAGTGAGTCGGGCCAGAGGGGAGAATAGAGAGTGAGAGAAAGTTGCAGAGGTCACAAAAGAGTGCAGAGGAAGGACATGAAGCATCCGGGTGGATGTTAAAGTCTCCAAGAAGGAGTTGAGTGGTCGAGAGGAGAGGTCCACCCACTCAGAGAGGAAGGAGGAGATCTGACCTGGTGGCCGATAGATGTTAGCCACAGTAAGGGAATGGCCAGGAGAGAGAGAGAGCCTGCAGACAAGGTATTTGAAAGATGAGTAGGCCTGCATAGTAATGACAGAGGCAGGAATCTACTCAGGGAAGATCACGGCTACACCCCTCTGGAACTGTTGGATCTGGGCGTGGAGAGGATCTTGTAGCCATCAGGGAGGAGAGTGTCAAAGTTCATAACAGAGCTAGCCGTGAACCATGTCTCGGTGAGACCGATGACATTGAGGTCAAGTTCCTCCAGGTGGCGGCAGATGTCAGAGGAGGGTTTGACAGCTGAGCGAGAGTTGAGTGTGGCAATATGAAGAAGGTTGCCGTCCTTGAAAGACTTCCGGGAAGGTGTACAAATCAGCGGTGCGCCCTGCGGAGGTGTAAAGGGTGCCCGAGAGGGGGGCAGAAGAGGAAGGAGGAGAGGGCAAGGTAGCCAAGGAGGAGACAGCAGGGGGAAGTGGGAAAGCTGTGGAGGGGAGAGAGGGGACAGCAGGAGAAGAAAGGAAATTGATGAGGCACGGGAAGCGTGTATCAAAGATGAGAAGGTTGGCTTGAGGGCCTTGGACCAAGACGGTACCGTTCAAGTAAACATTAGAGGAGTGGAAGGAGGCCAGGAGGGCCTCCCACCGGGTGCCACCATTAATGGCAGAAGAAGAGAAAGGAGAGAGCACAGAAACCATATGTGAAGTCCATAGGTCTGGCGAGGGAACGACAAAGAGGATGTCAGTGAGGGTTTGCATGGAGGAAGCACTGGTATAGGTATCAGCGATAAGGAGGCCTGGGTTGGAGACTAGGATGTGCTTTTTAAACCTCTTCCTACCAGATGTAGTGAGGAGAGCAGGATAGTCGATAGAGAAGCAGTTAGAAAAGATAGGAGAGACAGAGAGCACCATAGAGTAGGTAGGGAGAGGAGAGAAGAGGAAGGGTGTGGGAGGAGGTGGCGAGAACACTAGGGAAGTACACAGGGAGGGGCGCAAGCAGACGTGACAGAGAGCGATAAGACAATAGTAGACAATTGGACAAGACGAGAGGAGCTTAGGTAATGGTGGAACAGTTTGCTTGATGAATGCTTTGCTAGGAAACAAAAACCACAGAACGGTTCTACTTCACAGTGCAATTTAAATAACGGAGGAAAGACACACCTAAGTCTGAGAGTCCTGTAAAGTGGGGAAAAGGCCTAGGTTTCACAATGCAATTTTAAATACTTTCACAGTGCAATTTAAATATGTGTTCATGGGCTTTGCAACGGGAACTCGCAAAGTTAAGCCGGTCATGACTTCCAAATGCGCTGAATTTCAGGGGTTTTGTTGTGATACATTTGGGCAGCTTAACTAAACTTTAAAGTTTTTTCTGGAAATTCCAAGGGTTTTGTTAGTAGCAATGGCCTTCAGCTGTGCCTACTGTATGTTTTTTTTTTAACCACTTTATTTTTCACGGTTACAGCGTTAATCATGCATTACAAGGTTATTGCGAGTTCCTTTACCATTAGAATGTCTGCCGCGGATTCTCCTCCACCTCCCACCAACCCATCTCCCCCATCCCTTTAGTCTGCGGCGCTCTGGTGGGTTGGCGACCCATCAGGGTTCAGGGGACCCAGATAATGTGCCACCAAGCGGGGTTGGAATGTTAGCGCCGGGAATTTGGAGTGGTAGTCCAGTACTGGGGCCCAGCAGTCAGTGAAACGTTGGAGTGCCCCCTCTTTTGCTGCCGTGACCTTCTCCTCCACCAGGATCTCCCAGACCTTTAACCACCAGAGGGCTAGCAGCGGGCCCTCCTGTGTCTTCCACTTCCGAGCCACTGTGATCTTTGCCACCAGCAGTAGATGAGTCAACAGTTTGGCGGATCGGCCTGTTTTTGGATAGCAGTCCGGGCTTGCCACCCCGCCTACTGTATGTTTTATAACCCCATACGAGGCCACTAGCCATGGCCGTGCCCACTGTATATTTTACAACATTACCATGCCACTAGCCATGGCCTTTGGCCACAGGCTTCTGCCGTACCCATTGTATATTTTACAACATTACCAGGCCAGTAGCCATGGCCTTCGGCCGTGTCCACTGTATATTTTACAACATTACCGATCCACTAGTCATTGCTTCGGCCACAGCCTTTTGCCGTGCCCACTGTATATTTTACAACACTACAAAGTCACTAACCATGACCTTTGGCCAAGTCCAGTGGCCACAGCCTTCGGCCATTCCCACTGTATATTTTACAGCAATACAAAGCCACTAGCCATGACCTTTGGCCCTGCCCACTGTATATTTTCCAACATTATCAATCCTCTAGCCATGGCCATTGACGTTTTTTTTCATTTCTGAAAAGCCTGTCTGCTGCAATGCACCATGGGAGATATATCTATTTTTTTTGGGAGCACCTCCTTCTCCGTCAAATAATGAAAAAAATACTGGACAGCATAACCCCAGACCCTGAAAGGATCGTGAGTCAACGCTTCGTGCCCAAGTTTTTTCCGACCTGTGCGAAAAAATTGACCTTTTTTGTCTGAGGTATAATTAATGAGGACTATACCGAAAGTCCTTTTTTATTTTGTTAATAATCTTTTTATCTTTTAATTAATCTTTCCCAAAATGTCCAGGTTGTGGGAGGGGGGGCTGTGCGTTAAAAGTTGTCTGCAAAATATAGGCCAAATTCGTCGTACGAGTCAAATGGTATTAGCAATTGAATGTATTGATTTTCTATGGTACTCATCACTCACCTTAACTATAGTGCCGGCGACCGCTGCACTATAATATATATATATATATATATTTACATATATATATATATATATATATTTTCATGAAGGTCACAGTTAGGTTTTCAAAGGTCAGCTGTCCACTCACTGGATAGTACTTTAGTATTTTTATGCATTAGCTCAATCAAAACAGAATAATAATATGATGTGCTTTTTTCTTAAGTAAAGATCTTGGCTGCAGGAATGCTGAGAATATGAAGCCCTTTCTGCACTTTTTTTTCGGAATACAATGTTGTACTTGAAGATACTAGGAAAAGCAATGAGGTACTCATTGCACAATAGATAATTAACAGTCTCAACTCCTAACCGCCCCTGGCCTTGAGTCACCCTGTTAGAATCTGAGGTACATGGATTGTCCCACAAAGATGTACATTTTAATTTTGTATATGTATACTTCCAGATAAGAATGATTGCAGCATGTGTCTTTAGCTGGATTTTCTTCAAAATGTTTGGGTCCTAAAATAAAAATTATAGATTTCTTTCATGTTCTTGTATAATAATGTCCATGGCTGGAAAGTCTAAGGGGGAATTATTCATACTGCATATTCTTTGTCCCATGGTAGGCCAATAACCCCTGAAATGTGGCAGACAGAGTCTCATATTACAGTATGAAAAGCACAGGGTTGTGTGCCTGCCTGTCACAAAGGCATAAGGGCCTTTGTTTAATGCATAAGGTATTATGAGATTAAGATGATTGGTCAACATTCCCATCGGTACAGGACTCTTTGATCGACAAACAATATTGTCTTTATTTTGTTTAGAAAAATCAGAAATATTTGTACGATTTAAGTTTGGGTATGACTCACCCTCAGAAATATGGATTGCTCTCGTAATTGAAAGCATAGTCTCAACGCGTCACAGAGACAAGCGAGCAAACCTTGAAACATTGAACTCTGTTAAGAAAGAGAATCCAGTATACGAAGGAAAGTAGTTAAAACACTGCTTCTGTGAAACGGAGTCTAGCACAAAAGGTTACTGAAATATTAGAAGTAATATTGAAACTCATTGGATAAACAGCCCGTTAGGGCAGAATTCTATTTTTAGGAGTTCTTCTGTCCCATATTGTATGGGAGCTCTAAACTTTTCGTTTTTTCCCCTTTGTTTTTTTTTAGCATATCTGACATATTTGTGTGAACAGGGGGACTTCCAGTGAAATCTCCCTGCAGTCCTTTTACCATGTTGTCCTATGGTAGCCCATATGGCTCAAAGAACAGGGGTGGTTTTTAAGCGGAACACAACGCTTGTACCCATTTGGGAGCTGGGTCTAAACCGCCCAACATACTTGAAGAAATCGAGAGGCAACAAACGGTTACCTGTGAAACACAGAAGTAGTGCAATCCTTAATGAATTGTGTGTTAATTAAGAGCCTTACCAGTGATCTCTTGGAAACGGGAGTCTCTTTGATTTGGAGTTAGAAACAATTCTCTTTGTCCTGAAGGGGACCATGTAAGGTCGAAACACTTGCTGGCTGTTGCACAGAATCCTTGTTTCACCAAATAAACAAGTAATCAAGAAAGCTATTGTTACTTTGATTTATTTGATGCGAGTTGGCTCATATCAAAAAGTATTGTGTTTTAAAGATAGCAGATTGAGCTCAATCAGGTCTGGACTACCCTTTTTGCTGTTTAAGCATCCCATTGTTGCCCTATGGCCATTATATCACTCACAATATTTTGTGGCGTTGGCTGGTGGCATCTGTAATTTAGTTTTGGCTTAACCAGAGATGCAGCCTATTGTAATGCATTAGTAGCCTGGTGAACCTGCATGATAGCAGTTGGGATACTAATACATTTTCTTATGCCCTGCTTCTAGCCATTTTGTTTTTGGTGATTTAATTTTTTGGGGGGAAACGACGAGGCAGGCCTAAAATGGCAGTAGTCTGCTGGGATTTTTGAATTGTTCCTTACCTGATGCTGGGGGATTTTGCCACAAAGCTGTGCTGCTGAATTTTTAGGACCATGTCTGGACACAATGGCTAAACCATGTGTCCTCTCCCTTAGCTCTGGTTTCATCTTTTGCCTGCTGGTCTTCCTTCCTGGGCTGTTGTTCATCCTCCCCGGTCCTCCTCATTGAATGCGATGGATTCCCTGTGAAGGTAGGACTCCTCCATCATCCACAGGGTGATATGACACTACTACCCCGCCTATGCTTTTTGTTTGGGCCCTGTTGGATCACTTACACTGTTACCGCTGTTGTGGGACAGTAGTCTTCTGCTGACTGGCTGCTGCATTTTGTCTCTCAAACTGCCCGGATCCACTTGGCTGAGTTCCTCCTCCTTCCTGGTGCCTTCTCCGTCAGCGCTTTCACTCCTGGTTGGAGGGTCACCCTCCTGGAAAGGTCGATTCTTCTTCTTTGGGATTGTCTTGTTTGTCGGTCCTGGGTTCAAGTGCCTCGATGACCGGTTCCTGTAACTCGACCTGCAAGAGAAGATTAGTACTTACAAAGTTGTTTTGCCATTCCTCAGCCAAGGTCTCTGAAACTGGTGCTGTGAGTACTTACCCTGGGTCATGGTCTGGTGGGCTATTTTTCAAATTTACCGTTAGGTGTTCCCTGGGATCATGGCCGTAGGTTTATGCAGGTCCCATTCTAGCATGGTTTGCCATTGACTTCCATTGAACTGAATCCTGCTTTGCTTCCTTTCTTCTTGGGATGTCTGTTTCTCAAATCTGGAACTGGAACTCTTTGAGAGGGTCTCCACTGGCACCCCTTGGGGTTGGTTGCTGCAGAGGAAATCTGTTCTATCCTTACCGATGGGAATTCCAATGTCTGTGATTTGCTACGAGTTAGGAATTACCTCCCTAAATATGAGACTTCTATGGCAGTGCCTTCTCCTTTGTAGGACAATTTGGGTACTCCCCCTCATTCTTCGTTTGAGGATTTTACCTGTAATAAGGGGGTTCTGACTAACCACTATGTAGACAAACCACTGTGGATCCATGTGCCAGGAGTCTCTGGTCTCTATAGGGTTACCCTTGGACAAAGTTATGGCTAATCTGTTTCTGCATAAAAAGAGGCTGTGGCAACAGGATTAGTGTGATACTTGCCTAGATATCGGAAAGTATAAACGTTTTTCAAACATTGCAGCCACCCACAAAAAATGGGTCAGTTGGCTCTGTATCTGGTGCGCTTCACTTCACCTTGGCATAGAGCTTCCATCTTGAGATTCATATTGAATCTCTGGCACACCAGAGATAACCTCTGCTGTAGGGCTGTTCCAATACCCTAAACCCCAAGTGTAGCTATTGTTCAAAACATATAGAAAACCTAAAACATCTGGTTTTGTTTTGTGATGTTTTTATGAATCTTAAACTTCTATGTTTTGGTAGATTTATTAGTAATTATATATTTGTCTCGTGGCAGTTCCTGTGGGAAAGGATTTACAGTGGTAATTTCCATTGCTATTTTAAATTCTCTGTTCCAATTTTTATACGGGATTAACTTGAGATGTGGATAAATGCAAGCTCTTAACTATTAGCATAATGCACTTGAAAGGGGTTTTTGTAGGCATAAAGATGCACTTTTTATGCTATTTATGTATTATTTATTGTGGCTTATGTTTTCAGTTTTTTTTTTCCCTTTTCCTTTTTTCTTATTTTTTTGTTTTTATATATCATGTTTGACGATTGTTAATTGTGGAAGGTTTGTTCTAAATCATGAACGCATTAATAACAATTTAAAAAAAGAACAGAGACTTAACTGACTTTTCCCCTTAACTGTGGCTGTGCCTATTGGATATGTCCCTTTATTTCCTATAGGGACATTTTTCCCAACTCTGAAAATTCATCTAAAGTGACTTTTAATGGTGCTTACCTGAAAATTGATATATTTTTTCTTCAAGGAACTGACATTTTTGCATATACCACTGGTTTCAATATACACTTTTAAATCTCTGCATTACAGTCCTGCCTACGGAAATAAATGTGTTGCTACTATATCTCAGAGTTGCCATTTCTAGGAGTATAATGAGACCATATGAGTTTGGGTGTCATGACTGCAAGGTAGTTTGCCCAGACTCGGAAACCATCCCTTCCCACAGGGCCCCATATCCCTACGCGAAAACCTGGAGCTCTACTGCACAAGGTAACATGGGGAGACAAAACAAGAGGTGACAGGAGCAGGCTCTTCACAGGATTACAATGGAGTGTTAAGGAACCCGAATTAGATGTCAGCCTCAATCAGCAATGACTGACAATAAGGAACTGCACAAGAGGACTTACCTGGAAGAAGGCTTATGGACATAGTGTCCCGCCGACACCAACCTGTCCCTCCCTAGCCCACCCTCTCCCAATGTTTTAATAGTATGGCAAAAAAAGAATCACCAGAGGTCCAGGATAAAACAGCTGTAGAGATACTGAATATTCACAGGAAAAGTGCAGGAACTCCATAAAGAAACCTACAGTAGGTTAAGGTGGCCCAACAGTAAATAGGGTAAGTGCTGAAAGTGGATGTGTGAAAAGGGAAGACATGGCAGTACCGCTGAATCAATCCAGTGCGACACGCCACGAGGCAGTTCGGGAATGAACCAAGGAAGGAGGGCTGTCACAGAGAGGAAACGAGGACGGCAGCGGGAAATCAAGAGAAAGAAAGGTGGAGAGATGGAAGGGAAAGGAAGCGAGAAAAACAGAACATGGTGGCCCTCAGTTCCTAGCAAAGGAAAGGAGGGGCAGCCTGGGCCACAAAATAATTCCAGAATTAACTGGCAAATAAATCTTCAAAGGGCTGGAATTAGACCCTCAGGAAGATTCACTAAAGAACATTGCCAAGAAATTCTCTAACGCTAGTCCCAGTTATTTATAGTCGCGTGTAATCGCCAATCAGACTACTACCAGCCTGTATTACTGCTTCCAATCTAATCTGGTTGCCATTTAGAGATGGTGACTGAAGTACAAGAATACCCAAGCTCTGGTATTTTAAGACTAATTGTATCCTAACATTCGGTGGCCCTCTGGCTATTGTTGGCTATATGTTAACCCCTTTTCTCCCTCTAGTTGCTACATTTCAATATTCATATCCCCTACTCTGGAATACTCTTCCTCTCCCTCTCCGTACCACTCCAACTCTACCACTATTTAAATCCAACCACAAAGTCGTACTCTTTTCTCAAGAACCTATTTCCTAGCACTCTACGTTTCTCCACCCAGGCTTCCGGCTCCCCAACCCTGCAGCACTTTTCTGTCACCCCTCCATTTTAAGTTCCTTAATTTAGCACTTCCTCCACCATCCGGTTACTATGTTATTCTGCCCTGTCCTTTGTTTATGTTTCCACCTTGCCCTGCTACATCTGGTCTTCAAGTCACATTTTCACACCCCATTGTCAAGGACCCATGTCCTCCGCTCTGTTAATAATGTTAAAATGTGTATGTGTTTTTGTGCCAAAAATGCATTGCTTTCCTGTGATTTCTATAAATAAATAAAAATGTACTAGTGGTTGGGAAAATGACTCACTATTCATGTGTTGACAATTTGGGTCATTATCATGACTCTGCGAGTTTGTTATTGTTGTGTAGGGTTACCTTTTTAGCCCCACCCTTTGAATTTACATGTATTTTACCTACCGTCTGGTAGTTGGCATCCATTTAACTTGAGAGTTGGCAAGGACTGCCTATAGCTCGTTACTGTTTTTATGCATATACTATGTTTTACTTTGTGTCAAAATACTTTATTTTTATTTATTTGCTTGTACCGCACCGAATAGCCCGCAGGCATTTGGGCACCTACATTAAGACCATTTTAGACCAGAACTTACAGGTAACAGGACACAACATGAAACATAAATGCACTAACATGGTGGTTCTGTAATTCATGTCAGAATATTACCTGAATAAATAGGTTTTAAGTTTTTTGTGAAAGATGGTGTAAGTAGGCTCTAATCTTAACTTTATAGGTAAATTGTTCCATTTAATTGCCACCTTTATATGGAAAGCTCTACGCAGTCCATTTGTTTTCTTGTATGGAGCCACCGTAATATGTCCCTGTGTTTCTGATCTAAGTGTTCGACCTGGTACATAACGAGTGATTTTTTCTTTAAGGTATACTGGTGCTTTCCCATGTATACACCTATGTGCTGGGTTCAAAGCCTTAAACTGTATTCTGTCTTCCACTGATAGCCAGTGCAGTTCTCTTCTGTCTTCACTGATATGTTATTTTTTTAATTTCTTTTTAATGATTCTCACGGCATGAATCAGTTGACACTTTGTTATCCACAACTTGTTAACCCCTAGCAGTAGTTCGTTACTGTAATCCAATCGGGACAGTATGGTTGCTCTCACAATTAATGTACAGTTTTCCTCACTCAGGTACAGTCGCAGTGCCCTGAGCAGCCGTAGATAGTAAGAGCAATTCTTGCTCTTTTGCATGACTTGAGCCTCAGCATTCAATGATGCTTCCATGAACATCCCCAGTGTTTTTACTTTGCCCACTACCTTTATAAGAGAGTAATTGATGTGGAAGGACTCGTACTGGTGATTCAACTTGGCTCAAGCTAGGTTAGATCCAAAGACCATCAGCTCTGTTTTCTTGCAGTTTAGGCACACCCAGTTATTGTCCGTCCAATTTTCGATAGACTTGTAAAGTGCGTAGTCCCCTCTCAGCTCTACCACCAGCTGAGTATCATCTGCGTAGTTGGTGAAATGTGCACCGATTTTATCTAGTACTACGCAGAGGAACCTGATGTAAAGGTTGAACAGGAGTGGTGACAAACTGGCCCCTTGTGGAACCCCACAAAATATAGCTGCCTCAAAGGAGAATTTGTCCCCCCAATGGATCTTAGATTTCCTGTCTGAGAGGAAAGATGTTAACCAGCTAACTGCTTCTTTGGAGCAGTTTGCCCCCTTGTCAAGTGCCTGTTTGAGTTGGTCATGATCCAAAAGATTGAAGGCTGCACTCGGATCGAGAAGCATCAGTAACCCCATGTTCCCTTTCTCCATTTTACTCAGCATATGGGTCTGCAGATCTAGCATTGCCGTTTCCGTGCTGTGGGATGCACGGAAGCCTGACTGCTGTCTGTGTAGGATCCCATTTGCTTCCACATATGCCTGTAGTTGACACGTAGCAATCTTATCCAATACTTTAAAGATAAAGCTACAGTTCGTAATAGGCCTCAGATTTCCTTCATCCCTTTTATCTAATTCAGGTTTCTTTACTAAGGGAGTGATGGTTACGGTTTTGATATTAGCGGGAAGGATACAGTCCCGGAAGGATGCATTGGCAATTTTAGTAAGAAGAGGAGCAAAAATATTAGCGTTCTCCAGAATGAGTTTAAGAGGAAGCATGTATTAGGTTTCATTGAAGTTAAAGTTTTGATCATATCCTCCGTAGTAATGTTGTGAAAGTTAAAGGGTTCCTGCTGATTTAATGACTCTTTCCCTATAGCCAAATTTGTCTGGTCCGAGGATGTTTTTTATGCTTCTTTTATCAATTCCCTGGCCATTCTGATTTTTTCTGTGAAAGTCGTTAGAACTTTGTCGCAGTCTTCCTGGGATGGAGTGAAGTTAGGGACTAGTACATTAGGTTTTTCAATTGATTTGAGAATTTCAAACAATCTACTGGTTGAATTATCGGCTGTCTTGATTTGTTCATTATAGTAATTGTTTTTTGCCTTACAGATGTCCTTTCTATAGATTTTCTCACATTCTTTCCAACTATCCTTGTTGCTCTGTGATGGATTCTTCTGCCATCTGTTCTTTCTTTTTCGTTTTTCTTTTTTGAATTCCATTGAAGTGGAGTTAAACCATTTCTGATGGTTTAGATTACGTCTAACCAGCTTGGTTTTTAAAGGTGCTTTCTGATCCACCAATTCTTTAGCGTGATTTAGAAAATTTAAGATAAGTTCCTCACATGAGTCTTCCTCCTTTGAGTCCTTCAATACTTTTTCTATACACTGTTCAAGATGCGATGGCTCTATATTTTTGTAGTTCCTGCTACAAAGCCTCTTAGGCTCATTTCCCTGTGTTTTTCTGGTCAAGGTCTTTTATAGACACCATAGAAACCACTTTGCTGTGGTCAGTCCAGATACAAGGTGTGGTTTTGTATTCACTGGTCTCCAGATTGTGAGTAACAATCCAATCCAATTGGTTACTGTTTTCCATAGTGACATCCGTGTTCATAACCTTAAAGTCTGTTATTAAGTGCTTTCTCCAGGTACGTGGCTTCTTTATCTTTAGGATTGCCATGCCATCTATTAAAATCGCCAAACACTAGAGTGGCGGTGTTGGTGCCCTTTAAGATGTTAAGTTTATATGTGATATCCTTGTTGAAATCTGATATAAGTGATGGAGGTCTGTATAAAAGGATGATGTTAATACAGCTATTGTCTGTGGGGGTGTGTTTAAGGTGCAGAATTTCACATCCCGTACTTGTAGTTGTGGACGGGAACATGTGGATGGAATCTCTGACAATCATGGCTACCCCCGACCCCGATCCTGTTTCTCTGTTTTTGTGATAAATCACATATCCGCCTGGTACTGCAATAGCGCAAGTGGGCCCTATGGGCTCCTGCAGCCATGTGTCGGTGATGCAAGCAATGTCCAAGTCCTCCTCAATTATTAAATCATGTATAGCCTGTGTGTGGTTGTTTAAGGAGCGAGTATTCAATAAGCATACTTTAAGTTTTCGAACATTTCTGACCCCATTTGCCGACAAGATTTTACCAGGCATAGCAGTCTTCTTTCTATGCTTTTTCCGAGGTAGGTAGTGGTTCTTATCTGTGCGAATCAATGGGTGATGTTCACGAAATATGATACTATAAACATTATGTGTTTTGGATTTCTTTTCTTCCATAGCTCACAGGGCAATTTTTTGCACTGCCTCCATACTGGGTCGTACCACATGCTCCCTACCGATTTTATTCCCCATTCTTACCTCTATAGAGGAAGTGCGTCCCTGAAAACCTTTGCTGAAGCGGACCAGGACCCGTGGCCTTGGAAGGCCGCGGACGGCGAGGACCGGCGCAAGGCCGGCTTGGCTTTCGAAGCACCGGCGTTGAAGCGCCTGACGTCTCGATATATGGATGCCGGATGGTCTGGGACTTGAAGTCCTTAATTGGAATATTTCACGAAGCAGGAATCAAATAAAATCAACTTCTGCTGACATTTGCTCTGGTGATCACTGCCGTGAATCCCCACTCAATTACCAGCGTATGGAGCCAGAAAACAAAAAGCAACACTTAGTCTGTTGCAGTATAGGCGATTCTGATAAGCACCTGAAAGTCTACAATCTAACAAGCAGATTAGAGCAACACGCTGCTTTAAATATTCACAGCACGTGTGTGTGTGGCGTTGAATGCAGAATTTAAAGTTAGTAAACACGCAGTATGACAGGATTTAGATCACAAAGTCACCTTCTCACACAGACTGCGCTCGTATCGTTAAGTCTGCTATGAGGCACTAACAAAATTTCCTGGCACACGCAACGTGTTCAACCTTTACATCAGGTTCCTCTACGTAGCACTAGATAAAATCGGTGCACATTTCACCAACTACGCAGATGATACTCAGCTGGTGGTAGAGCTGAGAGGGGACTATGCACAAGACAGTGCCAAGGTTCAGGCCCTTTACAAGTCTATCGAAAATTGGACGGACAATAACTGGGTGTGCCTAAACAGCAAGAAAACAGAGCTGATGGTCTTTGGATCTAACCTAGCTTGAGCCAAGTTGAATCACCTGTACGAGTCTTTCCACATCAATGACTCTCTTATAAAGGTAGTGGGCAAAGTAAAAACACTGGGGAGGTTCATGGAAGCATCATTGAATGCTGAGGCTCAAGTCATGCAAATGAGGAAGAATTGCTCTTACTATCTACGGCTGCTCAGGGCACTGCGACTGTACCTGAGTGAGGAAAACTGTACATTAATTGCGAGAGCATCCATATTGTCCCGATTAGATTACGGTAACGCACTAGACAACAATAACAAACTCGCAGAGTCATGATAATGACCCAAATTGTCAACACATGAATAGTCAGTCATTTTCCCAACCACTAGCACATTTTTATTTAGTTAAAGAAATCACAGGAAAGCAATGCATTTTTGGCACAAAAACGCGTACAAATTTTAACATTATTAACAGAGCGGAGGACATGGGTCCTTGACAATGAGGTGTGAAAACATGACTTGAAGACCAGATGTAGCAGGGGAAGGTGGAAACATAAACAAGGGTCAAGGCAGAATAGCATAGTAAGCGGATAGTGGAGGAAGTGCTAAATTAAGGAACTTAAGCATGGAGGGGTGACGGAAAAGTGATGCAGGGTTGGGGAGCCGGAAGCAGGGTGGAGAAACGTAGAGTGCTAGGAAATAGGTTCTTCAGAAAAGAGTACAACTTTGTGGTTGGATTTAAATAGTGGTAGAGTTGGGGTAGTACGGAGAGGGATAGGAAGAGTATTCCAGAGTAGGGGATATGAATATTAAAATGTAGCATCTAGAGGGAGAGAAGGGGTTAACATATAGCCAGAGGGCCACCGAATGTTAGGATACAATTAGTTTTAAAATACCAGAGCCTGGGTATTCTTGTACTTCAGTCACCATTTCCAAATGGCACCCAGATTACATTGGAAGTAGTAATACAGGCTGGTAGTAGTCTGATTGGCGATTACACGCGACTATAAATAACTGGGACTAGCGTTAGAGAATTTCTTGGCAATGTTCTTCAGTAAATCTTCCTGAGGGTCTAATTCCAGCCCTTTGAAGATTTATTTGTCAGTTAATTCTGGAATTATTTTGTAGCCCAGGCTGCCCCTCCTTTCCTTTGCTAGTAACTGAGGGCCACCATGTTCTGTTTTTCTCGCTTCCTTTCCCTTCCATCTCTCCACCTTTCTTTCTCTTGCTTCCCTGCTGCCGTCCCGCCCCTGCTCCAGTCCCGCTCTTTTCCAATTTCCTTTCATGCCCCATATCTCCTGTGCTGTGCTCTTCCTAGTTTCCTCTCTGTGACATCCCTCCTTCCTTGGTTCATTCCCGAACCGCCTTGTGGCGTCTCGCACTGGATTGATTCTGCGCCACTGCCATGCCTTCCCTTTTCACACATTCACTTTCAGCACTAACCCTACAAGGGGCGTGGAAAGCAGGCAGGCCTTTGTAGAGGACGTGGGACTTGAAGCCCTTAATTGGAATGTGTCACGAAGCAGGAATCAAATAAAAGCAACTTCTGCTGACGTTTGCTCTTGCGATTACTGCCGTGATCAACATATTTGACCGTATAGCTATTCTATGTGTGATTTTATAATAAAGTACATTTTTCTGTGGGGAATAACTGCACTTCACTACCAGCCTATCTGCTCCATAGAGTTAAGCCTGACTGCACTGTCATAGCTACCTATATAGAGATTTTGGTGTACATTGTGGTTGGGAACCATGTTTTACCTTTAGATTAGATGGTTTTACATAGCTCAGCCATGGGCTGAGGAGAAATCTCCCTAACTGAGACTAGTACGGGAAGGTAAGCATTTGATAGACTTCAATGCTAGACAGAGCTCAAGACCAAGGGAAAACAGAAAAATAAGGGTCTGTTGACAGAAGTAATATCAACCCCAGACACTAACTAGAACTAGAAAAGGAAACCAAGGTGAATGCTACATTCTGTGTGATGGAGTAGAAACCCAGAGGGATAAATCAAAGATAGAAAAGACAACCCAAAAGAACTGTGTCATTGTAGGGGGTCAAACGTAAAACCCAGAAGCCTGCCCAGGGCAGAAGACGTGCGGAAAATTCCAGAAACTGTGGAAATATAAGGAAATTCCCCAAAGCAGCACAGAGACATTCAAAGACACAGAACTGGGGAGGCGTGGCCAATGAGCACAACATGTAGACATGCTTCCCTGCAGCTCCTACCATCGCCCGTAAAGATCTTGATGAATATAGTGGTCTGTACAAAAGGTGGGGAAGAAGTGCGTCTGTGCGCCTCTGTACGTTTTGTCCGGTAGGTGTTCACTGTTTGAGTAACATATGTTTTCAAAGACCCTAACTATGACTGATATAACCCTAGTCAGTCCAGGGTGAGATACAGTGGTTTGTTAGGTTCTGCGTCATCGTGAAGAAATTATAGGTCACAAATTGATATAAAAAATAAAATGTTTATTCAATTTAAATTTAAATCTAAATTATGCGAGTTTGTATCTGTGCCGTGTTTGAGCCAACATTAACCTGGTGGCACATGCTAATGTTTCACCCCGTTATGGGCTTTGTCAAGGCATAGCATTATAAATTGAACACATTAGTAACTAAGAATGGTACATTAAAAATAAAAACCTGTTCAGATTCACAGCTAGTTGTGGGTTAGTAGCATTGTGTCATTTATGCATATAATTTCTAGCGGTTCTCTTACTATTCAGTTATGGTTGTTACCCTCTGTTATAGTAGCAGCCTAGGTTGATAAGAATTTCACATGCATTTGTTTGACAATATTCTTATATTCTTAAATACGCTGTTTGTATTTTCCCCACAAAATAGATTGTTTTACATATACATTACGATTATTGTCCATTGTGTGAGTTTTCCTTGTAGGCACATAAGTGAAGCATGGTACTGGTGGATAGCAAGTCCACCGACTGCAGTCTTGGTGACAGTTAGTACTGTTGTGGGTCATCTGGGCACAGCTGAGCTGTGGATACCAGGTGAGCGTAACACCTCCAACATCAATGCCAGGTATCTCCCCTGTTCGTCTTTCTGTAGTGCCTTGATCGACAGGTCTAACCCATCTCTCAGGGCAAGGGTCACTCCTCCCTTTTACATGCCTGTGTGGCCTGAAAAAGCCAATCATAACCCCAGACCTTGACTCTCCGTACATCTCGTGTTTGGATGTGTGTCTCCTGCATGGCAACTATATGTGGTTTCTCCTTACGTATGAAGAGCTCTACCCTCTTCCTTTTAACTGGAGAGTTGAGCCCATTCACATTCAGAGATAATATCTTCAGTTGATCTATACTATGGAAAGGTACAAATTGTAGAGACTAAGCTTACCGCACTGTGCTCCCATTTCCTCATGGTACCCGACATTTTATCTAGGATATGTGGGCTGATCTGATCTCTCTTCCCCTCTGCTCCTGATAATCCTCTCTTCCTCCCCCGTCCCCAAAACTCAAACAACCCCCTGGGTGGGCTCTGCTGGCAACGTGCCCACCTCATCACCAAAAGACGAGAGCCGAGCCCCAAAAGTAACCCAGTATTTCCCAACGCGGGATCTCCCAATCCCATCCCAAGATGTTCTCCCCCTCCCTTTCCTGTCTTGAACTATTATAACTGCATTTGCTATCTTGTACCCAAAACTCAGATTTATGCAGTTGGCGCCCTCCCCGGACTTACTCAGCCGGTCCTCTATGCATTCGAAACTCCAGTGTCAGCTGGGGTATCAGGAGAGGCGGTTTGGGTATGCAAACGGCTCCCCCCCGGAGAGTTGTGATCCGCCATCCGGGCAGGCAGTTTCTTTGACCTCTTGCGTTTGACCGTAGCCCACTCCCAAGGCTTGTTCGAGCTGTGGCGGCCGGAAGGGCCATCTTGATCTGCCGACGAGTGCTCCTCGATGCCCAATAAGTCCAGGCCTTGTTCACAGGACATGATCTTGCGTTGCTTTCCCTCCCACATAAAAGATAGAGAAAAAGGATGGAACCATCTGTACCTGATCTGTTTTCCACGTAAAAATGTCAGAACTGGGAGCATCCGCCTCCTTTTGTTGAGAGTTATTAGGGACAGAGCTTGATACAAAAAGATGTCAGCGCCGTTATAATATATATGACCGGCTTCCCTCGCTTTTCCAAGGATTCTTTCTTTCGTCACAAAGCTGTGGAAAGCCACTAGAACATCCCTAGGTCTAGCGCCCGGCTCCAGGCGGGGAGGGCCCACCCGGTGGATCCTGTCGAACTGAAGATCTGCGGCCGTGTCCACATCAAGAAGGTCCCTAAAGACGGTTGTGAGGGTCTGCGCCAAGTCTTGGGCCTGTCTCTGGCAATGCTTTGACATGTATGTTGATTCTTCTAGAGCGGTTCTCCAGATCCTCCACCTGTAGTTCCAAATTCTGGGTAGCCTGTGCCAGTGTTTCCAGAAGATTTCCTGCCTTTCTCGCGTCTTCAGTCAGGTCCTGAATGGCCCGTTCATTAGTGTCTACTCGCTCTTCAACATTGCGGATATCACGCTTTATATCTTTTAGCCATGCGGCCAAATCCTCTCTCAGAGTGTCCATCTGCTTTTGGCTTGCCGATGTGATTTTGTCCACCATTTCTCCGAGGAGTTGTCTAAGTGCTGTGTATGTAACCAGCTCGTCTTGACGGTCAGGATAAGGTTCCTCATTTTGACCACCCACTCCATCTCCCACTGGATGATCCCTCTGACGATCGGGTTCTGGGTCATGATCTATGGCCCAAAGTTTGGCAAGGGAGGTCTCTCGATTCTTCCCAGTACACTTGGAGGCCGAGGGGGGGGGGCCTGACTATTTCTGGACATGGCGGGATACATGACTCAACTTCCATCTCAGAAAATCAGTGTTGATCAGCAAGATCAAAGAAAGAATCTATGCACTCCAATGGACAGCGATCTCCGTCGTAAACAGACTATGATCACTGCTCCTCCACCTAGATCTCCACGTTGGTCCAACGTTATGCGGGAAACACACCAGTCCGGAGAGACCGTGAGGGTCAAACCTCTTCTCGTCACTTCAAGAGTAACGGACAAGGGGGCTGGAAGGCCGCTCAGTCCGCCTCCACCAAGCTAGGCCCATGAAGGTCCCTGCGAAAGGGGCACCACCGCGCCACTATGTCTGGAGTTCGTGAGGCTTCTTCAGTGCGCACAAATTCCTCTCTGGGCTGTGGCTCTCTCGCTCTCACTCTCCGACCCCCCGCCGGATATAGTGTGCCAGCCAGCGGCTGGGATCAATAGCTCCTCCAGACTAGTGGGCCCTCCAGCCGTCGCATTCTAATCCTGCAAAAGTTGATGGTTAGCAGCTTCCACCCAAGGTCTTCTCACCCCCACCATCCCTTGCCCCCCAGATTATGCCAGGGGCCGCGGGATGTCACAGCGTCGTGTGGGCCCTCCACGCCACCCTCAGAGCGGACTCTCAGCAAGACAGTGGTGCGGGCCAGCTGAAATCCCGAAGGCCACACTGTTGGGGTGGTCCCGGCAAAGGTCTGCCGAAGGTGTCCCAGGGGAAGGTTGCTGCCCGAGGCAGCCAATAGCCGGGAAAGTTCAAAGTCAATGTAGGAGCGGGAGCAGGATCAAAAAGTCAGCAATTGCAGCATACCTTATGAAACAGCCATCACGGGCTCCTCCCGAGTCTGCAGAAAGCGTACGGCACAGCAAATCCTCAGAAAAAGTAGCAGAGAACCACCACGTCCCCCCCACAGGGGCCTGAGAGCTGCGACCGTCTCCTCGTGCCGATCCGGCTTCCCCTCCGTTGGGCCGATGTGCTATTCTATCGGCTCCTTGCCTGTATGCTGTGCAGCGGATCCAGGGACGGGGGTTCATACAGACGCTGAGCCAGTGTGCCCCGATGGTCCGGATCACAGGGGAAAGGCTGCCGTCAGGGGTTTTGTTTGTTTGTTTGTTTGTTTTATTCACTTTTTATGCGCGCCAGACCCAGGGGTAACAGGGCGCAGTGGCAAGGAAATACGAAACTTACAGGTTACATCATGGCAAAATGTACATTAAAATTACATTGGGTTAGACAGATCAGGCATACAGTAATTACAGCAAGTATACAAGTTCAAGGGGGTCAAGATGCTCGTAGGAAGTAGGAGCCCCCGGTCAGCAAAGGTCAGTCGAGCGAGATGAGGAGTTGAATAACTTTTTTCCTGAAGCAACGGTAGGGCATGTCTGCTCTCAGGTCTTGTGGTAGAGAATTCCAAGTTTTAGCCGCCTTTACTGGGAAACTGTTTCCTCCGATAGTGTTCAGTCTAAAGTTCGGTATTGTCAAACAGTTGAAGTTACCAGCTCTGGTGGGTCTGGAAGATGTTCTCCTATGGAGTTTGTCAGACAAGTAACTAGGGGCAGAGTTATTGAGGGCTTTGTGGGTCAAGGATAGCATCTTGAGTTTTATTTTGTTCTCTGTAGACAGCCAGTTGTGATGTCGTCTGGTGGACGAGATATGGGACTGTTTGTTAATGCCTAGTGCCGCTCTCAAGGCATTATTTTGTAATGTTTGTAGTCTCTGGGTTATTTTTTTATTAGCTCCAGAGTATAGGGCATTACAATAATCTACTCTGGAAAGAATTAAGGCTCTGGCCAGGATTAGACAACTCTTGTTGGAGAGGAAAGGTTTACTGGCTCTAATCAGTTTGCACGTGTAGGCCGTGGAGGAGGCAAGGGATTTTAGCTGTTTGTCAAAAGATAGGGTAGAATCAAGATAGAATCCCAGGGTTTTAACATCCTTGGATACTTGGATGATGTTCCCGTCTATGTTGAAGGAGGCAAATTCCTGTCCTAGTTTTTTGATATTGGCTCGGGTACCTAAGATGATCAACTCTGTCTTATCATCGTTTAGACAAAGGCCGTGAGTGGCCATCCATGCCTGGATGATAAGGTATACCTTGTTCACCAATTCCGTGTCCTTAGCATGATCCCCAGAAAGCGGGAGGAGGATCTGTGTATCATCTGCGTAGTTAGTATAGGTGATACCAAGATGATCCAGATCGTCGAACAATGGCTTGGTGAAAATGTTGTATAGAGTTGGGGATACGCAGGAGCCCTGAGGGACACCACACGAGATCGGGGTGGGATCTGCCTCCGCGGAGGGAGAGAAGACTCGCATCGTTCTCTCGCTCAGGAAAGACTTGATCCATCCAATAGCTTCTGCCGAGAAATGAGCAGCGGAGTCCAGGTGGCTACAGAGGACTCTGTGATCCACCAAATCAAAGGCCGCTGAGAGGTCCAGGAGTAGTAGGAGTACTGTTCTCCCTTTGTCTCTTAGCTCATCGATTTGGGACTTCAAGTCTATAAGGGCAGTTTCTGTTCCGTGTAGGGGTCGGAAGCCCGATTGTCTTTCTCCTAATAGGTTGTGTAGTTCCAGGTGCCTTTGAATTTGGATATAGGCAGCTTTATCCAGAATCTTAAGGAGAAACGGTACCGTTGTGATAGGGCGGTAGTTAGTAGGGATGAGAGGGTCTAATGTCTGCTTCTTTAGGAGAGGGAGAACCCAGGACTGTTTAAGGTTGGCCGGGATCGTACCTGAAGCGAAGGAAGCGTTGATCAGTTTAGCAATAAAGGGGGATAATTCTCTGGCAGCGTCTTTTATCAGCTGTGCTGGGCAGATGTCACCTTTACAGTTTGAAGGTTTAAGCGACAGGATAACTTTTTCTACTTCCAGGGTGGTCATTTTGGAGAAGTGGAAGGTGTTACTATGCCCCAATGAGTTCTTGGTATGAGGCGGATCCTGAATTTTGAGTGCATTTTTTTTTTGCTTGATTTTATTTTGGAGTGTGATGATTTTATTGGTAAGGGCTTGCTGGATATCCGTACACCAAGGTTTGTCCTTGGTGCAGGTGTCCTGAATGGCAATGGGGGACTCAAGTTCCTTTAGAATCGAGAAGAGCTCTTTCATACTGGAGTTGGATTTCGCTATGCGGTCATCATATGAATTACGTTTTGCCTGGCAGACTTCTTTTTTATACAGTGAGGAGAGAGTGGAACGTTTGGCTTTGTTGTCCGCTGATGGGCAAAGCCTCCAAGCGGTTTCACTCTTTCTTTTTAAGATACGTAGATCTTTTAACTGTGGAGTAAACCATTTGTTTAGATGAGCTTTCGGCTTACTCGGTCTAAGCTTGAGAGGGGCCACTTTGTCTAAGGTAGTGAGCATGATGGTGTTAAATTCTTGCACTAGGATACTGGGGCTTAGGTTCTCTGATAGCGCATTAAGGGTTGGTAATATAGCTGGGATTACTTTCTCTAGGGTGATGCATTTTTTATTTCTTGTTAAGCAAGGAGGTGCTGGTGGGGGGGCCGTGGGGTTGGGTCTGGCGGTAACTAAATTAAAGGACACCAGGGAATGGTCTGTCCAGGGTAGGGGCATTATAGATGAGATAGACGTTGTACAGTTACAGTCAGCTATCCAGTCCAAGGTTCTTCCCTTCAGATGCGTAGGCTTATCAACTCTTTGAGTTAAGCCGAGTGAGTGAATAGAATTGGCTACCAGTGTAGCATTAGTATCTGTAGTATCATGGAGGCCTAAGTTAAAGTCCCCAAGAAGGATCGATTGAGAGCAAGGTTTAAGGTTATTTGTAAGTAAGATGTGGAGGTCATCTTCGAAAGTGCCTAATGGACCAGGAGGTCTATATAGGAGGTGGATGATAAGGGTTTGGTTATTATTTAGTTGGAGTTTAGCCGATAGCGTCTCACAAGAGTGAATCGATTGGGTGGGTACTAGTCTAAGAGAGAGGCTTATTTTAGAGATTATCGCAATGCCGCCACCTCTAGCTCCTACTCGGTCGTGTCTAACTATCGTATAGCCATCAGGGATGGCTAGCATGAGCGCTGGTCCTGCTGCATTATGTAGCCAGGTCTCAGTGACAGCGAGAAAATCAAGGTTGCCTTCTATTATTATGTCGGCAATGTCTAGGGCATGGGCAACAAGCGATCTCACGTTGAGGAGTGCTCCCACAATAGTTGGGGTTTTAGTGACCTCTGTGGCTTGAAGAGGTGGGGTAGTAGACCTATTAGGTGTGTTTAAGATATTACATTGAGTTGGAATAGGTTGTAAAGGTTGTCCGGTATAACACGGTTTGCCAGTTTGCTTGAGGTTGGTTTTGATGTTGCTAGAGGGCAGGGATCTGCGGGTGGGTTCATGCAATTTCGAGAGTCTAGCACGGAGTCTTAAGTTCCTACAGGGAGTGTCGCATGGGTGCGATATCACAAGGGGCTCATGACTCGAGCATACATAGGAGCCAGGAAGGTTAGTGTTGGGGTGTACTGTGGGCTTAAGAGGTGGCAAGGAGTTACATGCGTTGGAATTCGGCATGGTGAGTAGTTGTAGGATAGTCCTCAGTAAGGTTGTGTAAATAGCTGGTAGATACATAATTGTATGGAGGTAACCTGTCTAAGGTACCACGTTAGTAATTACAGACTAGGCAGTACAGGCAATCAATGGCTCAGGATGCAATACTCAGGTGTGACAGGCTAGGCAGTACAGGCAGTCAATGGCTCAGGATGCAATACTCAGTGTGACAGGCTAGGCAGTGCAGGCAATCAGTGACTCAGAGAGACTTCTTCATCGTGGGGCGAGGGCAGGAGCCCCCCCAGCACCCCCAGCCCAGCAGAGGATCCACGCGCCGAGCGGGCAACTCGGACAGGGCCTGCCTGACCCTGTCCCCACACGGCGCCTGACTCGCCCATGCCGGGCGCAGCGCGGCGTGAAACCGAGGCTGAGCCTCAATTTCATCAGCTGGATCCGCCGGCAGGCGGATTACGCCGGCGGCCAGCTCGAAGGCCATTCTAAGGCCTGTTGGGTGCCTGCAAACCCCCCACTCCACCCTTCTTCATCGTGGGGCGAGGGCAGGAGCACCCCCAGCCCAGCAGAGGATCCACGCGCCGAGCGGGCAACTCGGACAGGGCCTGCCTGACCCTGTCCCCACACGGCGCCTGACTCGCCCATGCCGGGCGCAGCGCGGTGTGAAACCGAGGCTGAGCCTCAATTTCATCAGCTGGATCCGCCGGCAGGCGGATTACGCCGGCGGCCAGCTCGAAGGCCATTCTAAGGCCTGTTGGGTGCCTGCAAACCCCCCACTCCACCCTTCTTCATCGTGGGGCGAGGGCAGGAGCCCCCCCAGCACCCCCAGCCCAGCAGAGGATCCACGCGCCGAGCGGGCAACTCGGACAGGGCCTGCCTGACCCTGTCCCCACACGGCGCCTGACTCGCCCATGCCGGGCGCAGCGCGGCGTGAAACCGAGGCTGAGCCTCAATTTCATCAGCTGGATCCGCCGGCAGGCGGATTACGCCGGCGGCCAGCTCGAAGGCCATTCTAAGGCCTGTTGGGTGCCTGCAAACCCCCCACTCCACCCTTCTTCATCGTGGGGCGAGGGCAGGAGCCCCCCCCAGCACCCCCAGCCCAGCAGAGGATCCACGCGCCGAGCGGGCAACTCGGACAGGGCCTGCCTGACCCTGTCCCCACACGGCGCCTGACTCGCCCATGCCGGGCGCAGCGCGGCGTGAAACCGAGGCTGAGCCTCAATTTCATCAGCTGGATCCGCCGGCAGGCGGATTACGCCGGCGGCCAGCTCGAAGGCCATTCTAAGGCCTGTTGGGTGCCTGTTTCGTGCCGATTCTGCCTCTGCCAGTCCCCCTGGCCCATTAACGAAAGCACCAGCATGAAGGTCCTGCTTCCACAGGTCCACTCCCGAGTGCCTACCAGTGACTTAGACCATCGGGTAAGACCACTACCTGTTTAATAAGTGCACCTAACGTTTCCAAGCTGCCCAGTCAAGTTGCCACTGGCCCTTAATACTTTGGTCACTGCAGCTATCTATCCACCATCCACTATCCACCACACAACCGATCTGCATGTGAGTAATGCCCTTGATTCCGAATGCTTGCATTTGCACACCCTGAACTATCCAGACCTAAGCAATGCCTTCTTGAATCATGAGTGCATGCACTGTCTGTTTGTGGACCTCCATAGTCAACTATGTTTGAGCAATGCCTCTCTGAGTCATTGATTGCCTGCACTGCCTAGCCTGTCACACCTGAGTATTGCATCCTGAGCCATTGACTGCCTGTACTGCCTAGCCTGTCACACCTGAGTATTGCATCATTGAGCCTTTGATTGCCTGTACTGCCTTACCTCCATACAATTATGTATCTACCAGCTATTTACACAACCTTACTGAGGACTATCCTACAACTACTCACCATGCCGAATTCCAACGCATGTAACTCCTTGCCACCTCTTAAGCCCACAGTACACCCCAACACTAACCTTCCTGACTCCTATGTATGCTCGAGTCATGAGCCCCTTGTGATATCGCACCCATGCGACACTCCCTGTAGGAACTTAAGACTCCGTGCTAGACTCTCGAAATTGCATGAACCCACCCGCAGATCCCTGCCCTCTAGCAACATCAAAACCAACCTCAAGCAAACTGGCAAACCGTGTTATACCGGACAACCTTTACAACCTATTCCAACTCAATGTAATATCTTAAACACACCTAATAGGTCTACTACCCCACCTCTTCAAGCCACAGAGGTCACTAAAACCCCAACTATTGTGGGAGCACTCCTCAACGTGAGATCGCTTGTTGCCCATGCCCTAGACATTGCCGACATAATAATAGAAGGCAACCTTGATTTTCTCGCTGTCACTGAGACCTGGCTACATAATGCAGCAGGACCAGCGCTCATGCTAGCCATCCCTGATGGCTATACGATAGTTAGACACGACCGAGTAGGAGCTAGAGGTGGCGGCATTGCGATAATCTCTAAAATAAGCCTCTCTCTTAGACTAGTACCCACCCAATCGATTCACTCTTGTGAGACGCTATCGGCTAAACTCCAACTAAATAATAACCAAACCCTTATCATCCACCTCCTATATAGACCTCCTGGTCCATTAGGCACTTTCGAAGATGACCTCCACATCTTACTTACAAATAACCTTAAGCCTTGCTCTCAATCGATCCTTCTTGGGGACTTTAACTTAGGCCTCCATGATACTACAGATACTAATGCTACACTGGTAGCCAATTCTATTCACTCACTCGGCTTAACTCAAAGAGTTGATAAGCCTACGCATCTGAAGGGAAGAACCTTGGACTGGATAGCTGACTGTAACTGTACAACGTCTATCTCATCTATAATGCCCCTACCCTGGACAGACCATTCCCTGGTGTCCTTTAATTTAGTTACCGCCAGACCCAACCCCACGGCCCCCCCACCAGCACCTCCTTGCTTAACAAGAAATAAAAAATGCATCACCCTAGAGAAAGTAATCCCAGCTATATTACCAACCCTTAATGCGCTATCAGAGAACCTAAGCCCCAGTATCCTAGTGCAAGAATTTAACACCATCATGCTCACTACCTTAGACAAAGTGGCCCCTCTCAAGCTTAGACCGAGTAAGCCGAAAGCTCATCTAAACAAATGGTTTACTCCACAGTTAAAAGATCTACGTATCTTAAAAAGAAAGAGTGAAACCGCTTGGAGGCTTTGCCCATCAGCGGACAACAAAGCCAAACGTTCCACTCTCTCCTCACTGTATAAAAAAGAAGTCTGCCAGGCAAAACGTAATTCATATGATGACCGCATAGCGAAATCCAACTCCAGTATGAAAGAGCTCTTCTCGATTCTAAAGGAACTTGAGTCCCCCATTGCCATTCAGGACACCTGCACCAAGGACAAACCTTGGTGTACGGATATCCAGCAAGCCCTTACCAATAAAATCATCACACTCCAAAATAAAATCAAGCAAAAAAAAAATGCACTCAAAATTCAGGATCCGCCTCATACCAAGAACTCATTGGGGCATAGTAACACCTTCCACTTCTCCAAAATGACCACCCTGGAAGTAGAAAAAGTTATCCTGTCGCTTAAACCTTCAAACTGTAAAGGTGACATCTGCCCAGCACAGCTGATAAAAGACGCTGCCAGAGAATTATCCCCCTTTATTGCTAAACTGATCAACGCTTCCTTCGCTTCAGGTACGATCCCGGCCAACCTTAAACAGTCCTGGGTTCTCCCTCTCCTAAAGAAGCAGACATTAGACCCTCTCATCCCTACTAACTACCGCCCTATCACGACGGTACCGTTTCTCCTTAAGATTCTGGATAAAGCTGCCTATATCCAAATTCAAAGGCACCTGGAACTACACAACCTATTAGGAGAAAGACAATCGGGCTTCCGACCCCTACACGGAACAGAAACTGCCCTTATAGACTTGAAGTCCCAAATCGATGAGCTGAGAGACAAAGGGAGAACAGTACTCCTACTACTCCTGGACCTCTCAGCGGCCTTTGATTTGGTGGATCACAGAGTCCTCTGTAGCCACCTGGACTCCGCCGCTCATTTCTCGGCAGAAGCTATTGGATGGATCAAGTCTTTCCTGAGCGAGAGAACGATGCGAGTCTTCTCTCCCTCCGCGGAGGCAGATCCCACCCCGATCTCGTGTGGTGTCCCTCAGGGCTCCTGCGTATCCCCAACTCTATACAACATTTTCACCAAGCCATTGTTCGACGATCTGGATCATCTTGGTATCACCTATACTAACTACGCAGATGATACACAGATCCTCCTCCCGCTTTCTGGGGATCATGCTAAGGACACGGAATTGGTGAACAAGGTATACCTTATCATCCAGGCATGGATGGCCACTCACGGCCTTTGTCTAAACGATGATAAGACAGAGTTGATCATCTTAGGTACCCGAGCCAATATCAAAAAACTAGGACAGGAATTTGCCTCCTTCAACATAGACGGGAACATCATCCAAGTATCCAAGGATGTTAAAACCCTGGGATTCTATCTTGATTCTACCCTATCTTTTGACAAACAGCTAAAATCCCTTGCCTCCTCCACGGCCTACACGTGCAAACTGATTAGAGCCAGTAAACCTTTCCTCTCCAACAAGAGTTGTCTAATCCTGGCCAGAGCCTTAATTCTTTCCAGAGTAGATTATTGTAATGCCCTATACTCTGGAGCTAATAAAAAAATAACCCAGAGACTACAAACATTACAAAATAATGCCTTGAGAGCGGCACTAGGCATTAACAAACAGTCCCATATCTCGTCCACCAGACGACATCACAACTGGCTGTCTACAGAGAACAAAATAAAACTCAAGATGCTATCCTTGACCCACAAAGCCCTCAATAACTCTGCCCCTAGTTACTTGTCTGACAAACTCCATAGGAGAACATCTTCCAGACCCACCAGAGCTGGTAACTTCAACTGTTTGACAATACCGAACTTTAGACTGAACACTATCGGAGGAAACAGTTTCCCAGTAAAGGCGGCTAAAACTTGGAATTCTCTACCACAAGACCTGAGAGCAGACATGCCCTACCGTTGCTTCAGGAAAAAAGTTATTCAACTCCTCACCTCGACTGACCTTTGCTGACCGGGGGCTCCTACTTCCTACGAGCATCTTGACCCCCTTGAACTTGTATACTTGCTGTAATTACTGTATGCCTGATCTGTCTAACCCAATGTAATTTTAATGTACATTTTGCCATGATGTAACCTGTAAGTTTCGTATTTCCTTGCCACTGCGCCCTGTTACCCCTGGGTCTGGCGCGCATAAAAAGTGAATAAAACAAACAAACAAACAATACTAACGTTCTACGTAAAGAGCCTCTGGCTTGTTAATGCGTTTAAAATGGGTGCTTGGTTTCCAGTAGCTTTGACATATGATCTCCTGGTTCAGAGTGTTTGGTTTGGTGAGATCTGTAGTCTGGTTGAATTTTGTTTTTTATATAAATGTGTGACCTATTATTTACTTGCAATGGTGCAGAACCTAACAAACCTCTAAATATAGTGGTCACACAGCATTAGTTTGCAAATAGGCATCAGTGGTGGATAGAGGACGAGGCAGCGATCCGGCCCCTGTGCTTTAGTAACAGGCAGCACTTCCCTGCAGCTGGTGTTGGCCCTGGAACCCCGGTGTTGGACCGAGATACTGAGAAAGCAGTGCTGAGTTCTCAGTGGGCACCTGTGGGGAGACGGAACCCCTCTGCGTGCAAGGGTGGAGAGGGAGATATAACCACTGAGCGGTGTGCGACTGGCCATCGGAGGCGGGCACGGAGCCCATCCGTAGAACTGTGTTGGCGGCCGGGACCTACGGACTGCTGCAGCGGGGTGACTTATGAGGCCAGGCGGCAGGTAGGGGGGTAGACTGCGGCTGGGCCGGTTGAAGGTGAACAGTGGCAGTGGCAACAGAGTGCTCTGCGCAGGCGTAGCACCGGAGGGGGACATGGTGCTTGGCCCGCGTGGGTGTTAATATCCAGGCGGCCTGTTCCATCTCGAGAGAGGGTGCACTGCACCAGGAGGTACGGCGCGGTGAGGAAGCGTATGTGAATGGCCTCATCATCAGGAGACACCAGCTGGATGCGCAGATATTGCTCGGACCGCAGCGCATTGCTGGCCTGACACAGTGGGCTAGGAGGTGTGTGGGCCCTCTGTGGTGGAAGTGCGGTATCTACAATGGCCGGGGGCCGTCCTGGACGGGGGTAGGAGTTGACTGCTTGCACCCGTAGAGGGGGCCTTCTGGCAGAGACACACTAAGTAGGCTGGAAGAGGCCAACACTGGTGGTCTTGGACCTACTGTGGTAGTTCTCGGCGGCTGAACTGGTTGGTTGAAAGAAGAGGCGAAGGACGCAGATCGGTTGGATAGGGGCAGTTCACCCTCCTGGTGAGCAGCAACAGCAGAGCGACAGGGGTGGTTGTGCTTCCTGGGGGAAAGGCTGATGGTGGGAACTTTGTGGGTGCTGGAGAGCATTGGCTGACTGGGCAGGAAGTGGGGACTGCAACAACGGGGTCCCAGCCCGGGGTGACCATGGTCAACGGCCAACAAAAAATGGACAAATACACAGACCCGAAACAGAGATAGGCCAAACCAGAGGCTGTGTCCCAAGAGGAGGCAAAAGAGGAGTTTTGAGGTGACTCTCTGGAGTCACTGATGGAGGAAATACAAGCCACCAAAACATCTTTGGAAGGGAGCATCAAGGAGGTGGGGGTGGACATATATTCTTAGTGCAAGCAGACCTCCGTAAAGTATGTGAAAGGGTGACAGAGTTGGAGCAAAGGGTCAGCATGGTGAGGTTGACCTACTGCGCCTCAAGAATCAGGTAGCTGGCCTGATTGGAGCAAAAAGGACTTTGAAGTCTGGGGCGGAGGATGCAGAGGGCCGCTCACAACGATGCTACATACATTTGATGGGGGTGCCGGAGAAGGAAGAAGGGCCCAGTGTGGAGCTGTTTATTGAGCACCTACTCATGGAGCAGCTAGCTGCAAGTGAAGGGCCTCTCGAAATTATTCACTGCGGAGCGAGCGCTTCGGGTGCTGAGAAGGGCTCTACTTACTTTCGTATTTATACCACTCATCCAGTTACCTGTGGGCTTAAGGGCGCACATAAAACAAGACGGACATATGCAGACAATGCGGAGGGAAATGTTTGTGCCAGCAAGGGCTTAGTTACGCCGGATTAGAAGAATAGAAAAGTTATCAATTTGTTCTTGAACATGTTGGTCGTTTTGGCTTCTCTTATGTCTATCGGTATCCTGTTCCATGCCATTGGGGCTGCTATACTAAATGCTAATTTCAGAGCTCTGCCTCCCGGGACCCCACCATGGGGGATTGTGGCAAAGATACTTACTTTCAGAGACAGAGACGCTATCCTGCAGGACTCATGCAGAGCTGGATACTATGCTGTGGGTAATGCAAAGATCGGTATCTTCCCGGACTTCACCCTAGAGGTGCAGCGACAGCATAGAACTTTCGATGCAGTGAGACGACATCTCTGGGAGCCGAACATAAAGTACATGATGTTTTACACGACAAAGCTGAAGATTATTGCTGAGGGCAAATCTTGGTTTTTCATGTCACCACAGGAGGTGTGGGCCTGGTTGGACTCTGTGCCACGACGGGTGGGACACAGAGCTTGGGAGCAGAAGGGGATGCACGACCTGGGGACTGATAACATGTAGACCGGGAGAGGTCTTGAAGTCTCTGGTGAACTGTAGCGTGAGATGTGTACTTGTGAGGGGGAAACAATGAGTGTGTGATGGATGAGGTGGGTGGGGTGGGAGTCAGATGGGGTGAGCCTTTGCACCCACAGTTATCGGTTCACAGGAGGGGGAGGTATGGTGAACAGTGTGACTGATGGATTGAGAGGAAGGGCGTTGGGATGGGTGGGGGGCTGGAGATGATGGGGGAGTTCAGGGCAGAGTTGTGGGGGTAATGGGTGTTGGGTGTGGGAGATGGAGGGACAATGGGGAGGGGCGAGGGAGTGGGGGAGTTGAAGTGGCAGGTTTTAGGACCATTGGAATGGTTAACCCGTGGTCCAAACGTATTGTTGGGGGAAAAGGTTAGGGTAAACAGTTGCGATACAGGGGTTCACTTTCTTGGGTTGTGTGCTCGAGTGAGAGGTTTGAACCACAGTGTATGCTCAGAAACAGTATGGGTACAGACTAGAGGGGGAAGATGCAAGGGAATTCTGCTATGGGGGGAGACGGGTTGAAGGTTGGGACTTGGAATGTCCACAGGTTAGGTAAACGGCTGAAATGCCAGCATATGAGGGGATTTCTGAGACGTCATGGGGTCCAACTGGCTATGCTCCAGGAAACGCATATTGTGCGGAAGGACTTGGATTCACTTAGGAAATGGTTGGGAGGGTGGGGTAGTAGTGGGGACATCATACTCGTATGCCAGGAGAGTTTTTATTTGGGTTGCGGCAGGGGTCCCAATCCGGTTGGACAAGGTTTTGACAGATGATGTGGGGAGGACTGTGGTGCAGGTGGGTGCACTTGAGGTGAGGCACATCTGTGTGATCAATTCCTACACACCAAATGTGGACCATAAGGACTACTTCTCATCGGTGGTGAGCCTGGTGGGGGATACATGGAAGGCCTGTTTATTGGGGCGGGAGGTTAACTGTCTCCTAGACTCACACTTGGATAGCACGGGAAAGGCCTATCACCCTAACAGCAGGCACTAACGTCCTTGAGGGGGGTAGCAGGAGATCTAGACCTGGTGGAATTATGGCAAGACTCGCATGGACAGGAGAGAGGTTATTACTTGGGTCCATGGATCCTATTCCCGGCTGAACTATATGTTCATAGGGGCGGGAGTCTTTAATTCCTTTGATAATGTGGAATATTTGGGGAGAGTCATTTCGGACCGTTCACCCCTGGTGACGCAGCTGCATGGTTTACAGCTACATCCACCGGTAATAATATGGCGGTTTTTCGCCGAGTCCCTGGAGGATGTGGCATTCGTGGGAACACTACGTGAGGGGTCCGTGGCATTGGCTGGGATTTTGTGGGAGGCCTTTAAGACAACAATCAGAGGGGTCTGTAAGAGAGGCATGGTATCACAAGTATGAAACTGACACAAAAGGTACAATTGGTGAAACCTTTATTGAAGTTTCAATGGGGTTGGAAAAACTCCTACCTTGTCCTATAGCTTGGATGGGAGTAGTCTTGACCATCAAATAATAAACAAAACGGTCCTAGTTGAGTCTGCCTAATCAAAATGGCCTATACTAACAAAAACCTAATGCCTGCCCTATGTCTTGTACAAATAATTTTGAAAAGGAGAATATGTATGCAAAGGAAAGTCAGTGTTCAAATATAAAGAATCGATGTGTACCAGTGAAGTGCCCCGGAAGTGCCTGTTTGGCTAGAGGTGGTCTTGCTATACTTTCCGACCCCGCCATTATTGTGTGAATTACTACAGACTCAATGAACTTAATGGCTGAAGCTCCTTCCACCAGTCCACAGCCACATCCATAAAAAGCATGGGCATGCGCACCAGCGGGTGCACACCAGAGAAGTGCCCAGAAAGTGCCTGTTTGGCTGGAGGTGTTCTTGCTATCCTTTCCGACCCCTCCATTATTGCTTGGATTACTACAGACTCAAGGAACTTAATGGCGTGCTTCTATTTTGAACAAATCATACCATTTGCAACTTGCAATACCTAACATCAAGCACCTCTCTGTTGGATATATTACTCAATGTTTGTGACCTGTATTTTTTGTTTTACTATACAGGCTATAGCTCCTCCCACCAGTCTGCAGCCACATCCATAAAAAGCATGGGCGCGCACACAAGAGAAGTGCCCAGGAAGTGCCTGTTTGACTGTTCGGCTGTGGCAGTGGGGTGGCTTTGCTTCATTGTCTTTTCACGCTTCAGGTTTTTCTGTGCAACGATTTCTCCCTCGAAAGTAACAATGCTGCAACTCATAGGTCGGTAAATTTTCTACTCCGAAATGAGTAGTGGCAAACTGTTATGAGTTGCTGTTTGTCTTTTATAATTTACGGCAAGTCAGGGCGTGTCCACTGCTGACCATCTGTCAGCATTGCTGTGCGTTCAGACTAAGCGGAGCATCTAGCACTTACAACCTTTTTATTGTGCACTGCAAAATTGCATGAAACTGTAAGACTCTGTCTGTTAGGGGCTCTGGCAGCGTTGCCGATTTGTTGTTTCACTACACCACACTTTGGTGTGTCAACATTTTTTTTCTTTTGTATTGATACAGCCAATAGATCTTTTATGTAAATGGTATATATTGTGAGTCTTGTGCTTACCTGTTATAGGTCGCGGTGTTGCTATGATTCCATGTGACAAAACTTAATGTACTAAACAATCGTCTTTCTATATTGTTCATTCGTGTATGGATAACAATTGCACATTTTGTAATTCTTCGAATCAGTTGTGCATCGTGAATTGTCTATTTTTGGATCCAATATTGTCTCCAAATTCGGTGACGTTTCTTTACCCTTTTTTATTGAAGGGGACAGTGTTTGATGTCATTGAGGTTGGTTTTGTTGTGACTAATGTTAGAAACTTGATTTTGAAACGTTGTTTGTTCCATGTGAGTAACTCTATAGTCTGAAACTAATATCCTTGAATAAGATACTTTTTTAAAATTTTAGGAGTCTTGGCATTAACGGCTGCACAATACACAAGCTCCAAAAATCAGATCATTCAGGCATATAAAAACAAAATCAAATCAATTTAAAACCAAAAGCATAACGCTGATAATCACAAAATGATAAAATACTTGTGCAAGCATAACACCAAATCTTTTTGGCACTCATAAGGGATGTGACGAACAATTCAACTGTTATGATGAATACCCCTATCTCAGCCGAGCTTTGGATAAACCATTTTACGAAAACATATCAAATTCCTCCCACAGACACTGATGTCCTTTATGCAAACTGTGATACATCAATAATTGGGGCACTGCAAATGGTCCCTAGAGGATGTCCAGTGGGCTATTTCTAAACTAAACTACTCAAAAGTTGCAGGCCCAGATGGTATTCCATCTAGTGTGCTCAAATCTGATCCTCAATTCTGGCCTTTTATTTTAAAAGTCAAATATGAACTGATTTTCAAATCTAAACGGATCCCAGAGTCCTGACTTCTCTCCATAATCATACCCATTTTTAAAAAGGGTAATCCATCAAACCACAGGCCAATTCCCCTCACAGATACCTCTTCAAAGGTATTCTCCATTCTGATCCTCAAAAATCTTGAAGTATATAATTATGATCATGACATCTTCTTACGCTTCCAGGTAGGATTTCGGAAAAATATGGGAATGGCCCTGAATGCTACCATCCGATCCCTTATACTAGCGATGACAAAACAATCAGGCAGTGGTCCTGGGTATATGGCATCCCTTGATATGTCATCAGCTTTTGACTGTTATTCGTAATCATCTATGGAATAAAATGGCAAAGTTTAGCATTCCTGCCAATATCATTCTCATCATCTGAATGCTACACAAAAATACTAGTTATAGGGTGCGAATTAATCATGAGGGTGCATTAACAGACGCAATCCCTACATTTACACGTGTAAAACGGGGTTGCAATTTGGCATCCAACCTATACTTGAGGGATCTCAATGATATATGGCAACATTATGACATCTTTCCTGTCAAACTAGGCAAACTCTGAATCCACTGGAGGGCATTTGCAGGCGACTTAATTTTTTTGGATAAAACACATTTTGGTCTGCAGAATAAACTTCAAATTGTTTCACTATATGCACGCAAATACAATCTTCACTCAAACACTGAAAAATCCAAGATTGTAATTTTTGCTGGTAGGAAAAATGCTAGATCTTTTAAATGGTCAGTGGAGGGCAATACAATTTAATGCAAACTACAACTTCGCTATCTAGGAAATCATCTTTGTAATATGTGGAGGAACTCTCTCACTCATAAATGAAGGCCACTACTTTCACAAATGAAAATAATTTTCAAAAAATACTGCACATTTTCCTTTTGCATTCTACATCTTAAAAGTAGAATCAGTTCTATTGTATGGTCTTGACATGTGTCTAGTGGACATAGGTAAAATCGTAGATCAACTTCAGGGTCGTATTTGGAAAGAAACGCTGGGACTAGCTAAATCACTACCCAACTCTATCATCAGACATGAACTTGGGCTTAGTTCATTATCATCAAAATTTCAATGGAAAATGTTGAACAACAATTCAAAAATATTGAATCCCCCTTCAAATTCCCTGTATGTTGACTTATCTCAGATGCTCAGTGATGCTCATCCTGCCTCTCTATCACAGTTTGGTGCTAAAATGCAAACCATACTGAATATATTAGATGTGGACAATCAAGATCTTATCATACGTCCCGAATATGTTAAAATAAAATGATATGGTTATGATTGGGCTCGCACCATTGAAGCTCTGAGTAAGTACAGTATGTTCGAGGAATATGCTTGTTTCATTAAAAAGAGAACCCCTCGCTCTGCCTATTTACTTTGTATTCCATGTGAAAAAGCTCACTCCTTGTATATAAGGTTTAAACTCAATCAATTCCACACTAGATTACGAATTAACCATTGGAACACGAAAGGTGTCGCACAATCATCTAGCACCTGTCGATTTTGCTCTTGTGGTAATCAATTGGAAATATTGTGTTATCTCGTGTCCTTATTCTGAATCTATTAGAATGCAAAGCTTTGGAAATTACACCAATGGTAAAACTAGTTTTTCAAGAAACTTTCTTTGGCTGCGATGCATGTGGGAAGAAAATGTCTCTTTGATGCTCTCGCTCACATGTCTTCTTAGTGTAATTAACAAAGAATCATTGTCATTGTTGAATAGTCAGCCTTGAGACTAATGACATGTATACCGTGATGATTGGATTGGTCATGCATTGTTGCACTGAAACTATAGCTATGATGTAAATCCTGATTTCAAATGTTTAGAATATTCAATACCTTTATTTCAACAAGGGAGGGCATTCTGATTCAAAAAGTTGTCAAATATGATATCTTTTAAAAAATAGTAGATATAGGTTGTGATGCTCGAAAGTTCAATTTCGTGTGGTTTCATCTTAATTTGTACATCTGTTATTTTGCACACTCTAGCAGGTTGTAAATTCTGTTTAAAAAATCTTTTAGGATGTATTTTTATCATGTTATTTTACTGTGTGTTACAACTAATCAAATGTATGTAATAATAATACATCAGTTTTATGTATCTTTTGTAAAGGTTTTGTATAAACCATATACAAATAGAAAATAAATAAAAAAAGATGTGACTGAGTCAGCTCTCCTCCTCACGTCGGATAGCACGGAGGCAAGATGACACACTCTGGCTTATGCTTTTAACATGAAAACAGTTCAAAATGTGGATCGAGGCCCACCTGTACTTCCACGTTAAAGTCTTAATTTCCAATTTCCAAAACACAGTTCACCAAAAAAGTTCACGGCGGTCCCCCTCTGTTGGGCTGAGACCTCTTAAAGCAAAAGTTTACAACACTTGCAAGGGTTCCCTTCCCCAAACTTAACTCATTTCTTTTAGGGGTTCCCTTCCCCTAACTTATTACACTTCCGGTCTCCCTCAGTCGGACTCGGACCATTTCCTGATGTCGAAGACTTTCAAATGTGCATGGCTTTTTTCTACAGACCTCTGCAGGACCACTTCGACTTTCCAGCTTTCAACTTACATTCGTATGCCCCCAGTGCTTCCTCGTCTGGGTAGTTCACTGTATTATGCACCAAAGTTAAACGTTCAGCTTTTTACTTTCCCCTTCTCTCAGGGTTAATTTCAATCACCTCGCTTTTACAGTTTGTTCACTTTATCGCTACAAACTTTTCACCTTTCACAGACACTTTCGAGTGAGCTACTTCCTTTCACAGCACCACTCTGTTACTCAGTATCGCTGACTTTACAGCTATCATTACTTCAAAGTTTATTTGCAAGTCTGCCTTTCTTCGCATCTCATCCACACGTGTGTACCCTTCAATTATGCAATATAATTTTGTCACTTCAATCTTTCTTTAGCACGCACCAGTCTCTCATGTCGCTTGCCAACACACCGGCTGTGTGCGTTTCTTTCTTGTCTTCACTCGTGTTCCACCTTGCTCAGACTGTGTCTCTAAGTTTTGCCTTTTATCCATGTGAGGAGAGCTAATTGGTATCAGGTGTATGCACTTCAGAGTCAAGTGCCTGACTTTGCCTGACCCGATTAGCGGGACATGTCTGATGGGATGTGTTAGAGTCAGTGTTCTTACTCTCTGTCGCCCAGTGTTTGTGTGGAAAGGGGGGGGGGAGTTGGGACACTGGAGAATCCTAAAATGTAGGATGGATCATGTGTACAGGAAAGGGGGGGTTACCTCGTCTCACCATCGGCTGCTCCAACCCCGCTCCCTGAAGACCCCTCACCCAGGTGATCCTTCCGCACTGGTCCACCCCTAGGAACTGGATCCAGAAACGATGGCCGTGTCCTGGTCACCTGGATGACAAGTGCCAGAGGACTAGCGGGTGAAACACCCTTTGGTTTCTCACATACCCTTCCCCTCTGCAAGGTGGATAGATTTATTCTTCTCCGAGGTCCTCTAATCTTAGGGCTTTGGAAAGGACAAGTGGGTACTTTATCCAGGTACTCTCGCATATTCATGGAGTTTCTTTTCGGCTGTGCTGGTAAGGGCTGGATGTTGACGTTAGTCCCCTGTGAATAGCCCATGAACTGGGATCGAGGGGTTTTATGCAAATAATGTGTTTATGGGGGTCTGTTTCCGTCCATTCCCATGTTGGAGAAGTCTGGGAATAGAAATCAGATTGCCACCGATCTTGTGGTGCAAATTCTCTGGGTGGAGTTGGAGGTCCTTGAAGAAAGGTGGAACATTCTGGGAAGTTCCTTTCTATAATGACCTCTTCCGGATGTATGTGGATAATGTCTGATGACACTAGCCAGGATTCCCCTATAATATTAATATCCCTCTGGGATATATTTTGTTATCTCCGTGTGCACAGGTAACTCTAACCATAGTCGCATGTTCTAGATCTGCTGTGGTGACCAAGACGCCTCTTATGGCTGTCTGTTTACTGCCAGAAACATTGAATGCCTTCACCACCTTCCCATTTACCAGATCTCTTTCATATGTAAAGTCAGCAGAGGATCAGCATTAACATACGCTAAAGGTTTCTAGATTTTCTTCCTGTTCTTCCCATTCCTCTCCTTTTCGGCATCCTATTTCCATAGGTTTCTCCTTTTGGTTTTGGGACAATGTCGCGCCAAATGACATGTCTCTCTACATGCGAAGCAGATGGATGGTGATGGTTTAATCCCTCAGGGCTCTTCACTTAGCTCTTCCTTAACCTTAATGTTCAGGGTCCACTCTCGGATTTTAGAGATTCCGCCCCCTCGTTCTAATGTTTGGTTTGGAGAGCAGTAGGTTGGTTTTTGATCTTTTCCATCTTTGTTTTTATGTAAGGAATGCAAATGTTTTACTGCATCTGAATGATTTTGGGCAGTTTCAATAGCCATGCTAAGGGTGGGTCAATTTAATTGCAATACTGCTTTTTGTAAGAAAGGAGGTAAAGAGTTGGTAAACTGTTCCAAGATGATCATGTCTACTAACTCCTCCAGGGTTTTATTGCTGACCCAAAGGGAGACAGTATTTTTAATTCTTTCCCCTACTTCCTGGGGCGTCTCACCGGTGTTCAATCTGATGGATCTTAATTTCTGTCGATAAAAATGACTGGTCTGGCCTACTCTTTTAAGGAGTGCTTCTTAGATGGCTACGAAGGTAGCTCCCAACGCTAGATTAAGTATCTGATAGGTGGTTTGTAGTTCACCTTTTAATAGAGGTCCCAAGTAAAATTTCTTTAAGCTTTCTCCCCATCCCAGCTGTTCAGGTAGACGCTCGAAATAAAAGAAAAATTCCCTAGGTCTTCTCCTTCCTGATAGGGTTGTAATATCCCTTGTGCTAATATGGGTCTTGCTTGTAATTCGACCAACTTTGTAAAATGTTCTTAAAAGCGAGCCTCAGCCTGAATCTGATGGGCGGCCGGTTGTGCTAAGACTGTCTCAATATCGGCCATATTTTCAGGGGGGGAGTAAGGGTTCCCTCTGTTGGGTCTACTAACTCGGAGAAGAAAAGGGTCTCAACCTCTTCAGATAAGGACTGGAAGTCGCCTGACCCTTCCGAGCTTGATTCTTATGAAGGGGGTTTGGTACCGAAAATAAAAGGTTTGGGAAAAGGTGGGTTTAAGGTGCTAGGGTTTAAAATTGTAATCAGACGATTAACCGTGTCTTTTTAGTAATTTTTAACTGATTTTGTAAGGTCGACAATTATTAAATCAACTGTCTCAAGATGTAGTTTGTATTATGGATATAAAGTCTATATTCATTAAATGATGAGTGGAATTCTTTTTTTATAACGATTACAATTTGTAACAAGCAGCTAAAGTTTATGAACAAAATCAAGTGTCTGTAATTTAGTACCAAAGTAGGTTTTCATGACGTTTTTCTTTAATTGTGGCATTTGTTTCTGTGTGAAATACATCAAGGTTGTTGATCTAATGCTTTGCAATTTGCAGACACTATTTCAAATAAAATATAAATAATATAATTCAATACATTCTCAGTTGTTATACCTCATCCACCAGACCGGTTGCAGTAGAAGAGTAGTATGTTGTGGAAGTTCCAGCCTCCCGCCATATCAAAGTAATATTAATAATAAATATGTAATAGGAAAATTGTAAATGAATTGCACTTAAAAGATGGTCGATATTTACATAGAAGCTTACATGCCACTTAGACAGATTTCTGGATTGCTATGCAGTTGGGTGGATTTCCAGTTATTGCAACAACAACAACCCTAATAAAGTCACTCATCTGCACATTCACCTCTCAAACTACTTCCCGAGCACTACAATGAGCTGTCTTGCTCTTTTTACACTCAACCCCTACCCACCCCCCCTCCTTGCATTACAGATCCGCCCGAGTGCCTGGAGACCACACAAGTGGCATCTTTGCGCGTTAACTTTGTTTCGAAGGCTAAAATTGAACATTACAATAATCAATATTATTTCGGTTAAACATAAACAAATATGTTATATAGTCGCATCTGAATGATTGTTATCAACAAATTACTTGAATGGTGAGTGCGGTTGCTGTTGACTCCGTAATAGTGGCAGATGTTCAATCTCAGTCCTTTAATTGATACATATATTAAGACCATTGTTAAAAAAAAAATGTACATTAGTATTATAAATCAGACCACATAAAAAGTGATAAAGTAAGTTTATGTGCTAGTCACTCAGCCTCACCATGTGGATGTTGGACGTGTCTGTGGTTTCCCTGTGGTTTCCTCCATGGTAACGGTATGTACTTCCATCAGTGCGGTCTACGTAAACACAGAGATGGTAAAGAACACATTTCACAAAATGACCTATTTGTAAACCACGCAATGTACGTTTTTCGAGAAGGCTCACATTGCAGCAAACTATTATTGTATCCAAAAACTAGGGATACACAAACTAATCTACAGTTATAATTGTATAAACTTTCATTGTGGCATTTTTTTTCAGCGAGAAACACATCAAGGTTATTAATCTAATGCTGTGCAATTTAATGAGACTATTGCAAATTATAAAAATAACTGTTGACCTAATTCAATACATTCTCAGTTGTCATACCTCATCCTCCAGACCGGTTGCAGTACAAGAATAGCATGTTGTTGAAGTTCCAGCCTCCCCCTATATCAAAGTAATTTTAATAATAAAGATGTAAAAGCAAAATTGAAAACAGAATGTACACACAAAAAATTGTTGGATATTTACATAGAAGCCTAAAAGCAACTTAGACAGATGTCTGGGTAGGGATGCACTTGGTTGAATTTCCAATAATTTCAACAACAATCCGTACTAATGAACTCACTCCTGCATACACTTGTCAAACTAACTCATCATCATTATAGTCTGCACTCTTGCGCTTTTCCCGCTCAACCCTTCTAACCACCCACCCTCCCTCTACAGATCCGCCTGATGGCCTGGAGACCACACAAGTGGCATCGTTGTGCGTTAACTTTGTTTCCTAAACTAAAATTGTATGTAACAATAATCAACATTTTTTAAGTTGAACTTAAATATATAGATATTTTGTATTCTCGCAACTGAATGATTAGTATAACAAAATTACTTGAAAAGTGAGTGAGGTTGTTGTTGACTCTCGAATAGTGATAGATGAGGTAGTATAGTTTCTTACAAATGAAATTTTCAGTCCTTGGCTCCTATATTTTCTCTCTTTTTCTTTTCTTCCGTTTTCTTTTTCTTTCTCTTTTCTCCCCTTCTTTCACCTTTATTCTTTTTCTTATATATGATATTTGGAACTGGTTTACGATGAATTGTTTACTATGTTTTGACTTTGAATATTTGTGGGTTTCATGGATTATTACTGTTATTGTTCTTATTTGTTATTGTGAAAATAAAAATGTATCAAACGTGAATAGTGGTAGATGTATAATCTTGGTCCTTTAATTGTTGCATATAGTCATACCAGTGTGAGATAGAACATGTACATTAGTATTATAAATTAGACCACATCAAGAGCGATAAAGTAAGTTGATGTCCAAGTCACACGGACTCACCAGGTGGATGTTGGACGTGTCTGTAGTTTCCTCCATTGTAACGATCTGTACTTCATGAATGTGGTCTAAGTAAACACAGAGATGGTATTCAACACATTTAACAAAATTACATTTTTAAAAGACGCACTGTAAGTTTTTCGAGAAGGCTCACAGTGCACCAAACTATTAGTGTCCCCAAACTAGGGATACACAAACTAATCTAAAGTTATAATTGTATAAACCACAGTACATTGTGCCACGAAGGCAACTTGTTCAGTAAAATATCAATGAAAGTATTCCACAAAAACTCCAACCCAATCGTTATGTTACCTGTTCATAGACTATTTCAATATATTGAATGATCATTTGGGAAACATATATTGAAAAAATGTAGAAAAAAGTCAACTACATTAAAATATTCTGCCTCCACTACATTACTCACTTGGGTCAGCGTGTGCTGAAATTCAGTAGGAACTGCATTGGGAAGTAATTTGCGATGGATTCTGGGGTGACAAATGACGGTATATCATGGTTATCGCGGTATAGCAGGTGGAGTTAACTAATCTTAACAAATATTTTCTAAAAGGTCATACATTGTCAGATTTATCATCACAAACAAAACCAGGCACCCAGGGCCAGAAATGGGCTTTTCAACATACTTTCCACTGAAATGCCACCCCTTACTTCCACCAAACTCAAACACACGTGTGGAGAGGAGGAGGGGCGGGGGGAGCCCTGGCGACTGGCAAAGCAAACTGAATGGCTTTTCTTAAGTGGTCATTTAGGCTTTTAGCCCCCCCACTGGCTACTGGTGAAGATGAACATGTTGCCATTTTGATAACCTGCATGCCACAGATCAATGGAGTCTGATGGTAGTAGACGCTTGTGCGCATACACACGAACACGCACTCTCTCTTTATGTTACAGCCTTTAGTTTACTTGCGGTCCAAAAGGTGTTCAGTAATCACGGACATGTTACACCTTGGTATGGCAGCAGTGAATACCCACAGAGATGAGTAAATTTCGCAGTGTGACTTATTATATGTAAATTCAATGATGGAACCAGGGAAATCCCCCATTGTCATATGTTTAGAAAACTTTATCCATTATAAATATATAAACCTCAAAGCCGCCAACCCAAAGTAAACCCTTTTCCTTCTTGGCACTGTATTTATTCTTCCTATTGCTAACATATTGATTTTGTGTCAGGCACGTGTGGTTTATGGAATGGCATTTAAAAACTGCTCCAACTGAAACTACTTGGCAGACGGCACATCCAACAGTGCAAGACCAAGACTGCGCAGCACTTGCTTACTGCAGCCTTTCCAAATCAGATTGAAAAGCACACTTAACGGTATGAACGGTATACCGGTATAAACAATGTGACGGTTATTATTGTTCAATTAAGTGGTTCACGGTATCTTTAACGGTATACCGTAATACCGTTACATCCCTACTTTGTTCATACATGTCTTCAGAGAAGTGCATGCTGCAGACGCAGAATTGATTGCCCCTCACGTCAGCCAAGACATCGTTGGCTTTGCCTTCAATCTCGGACAGTGGAAATCCATAGTTCGACAGCCATTTTTTAACTAAATTTATATCTTTCGGAAAGACATGCAGGACTGTTTTGTCATTTTTGGCATGGCTGACATTATAACAAAAACCAGTAAGAGACCAAGGGAGCCAGTTACCGACGCTTAGATCTGGCTCATACCGAACAGCTAAGGACAATCTTCAACAAAAGAATCTAAATGTCCACATCTACCTCTCCTACTAACCTCCCAAATAGGTACCAAGTCTAAACAAGTCATTGAAAAAATATTCAAATGTATTAGAACTCACAAGTCAAAAATACATTTAACTCAAAACATACAATTAGGCATAAAAAATTTATAAAACCTAGTACACATCTACAACAAGCCTAATACACAATTCTAAAATTGATGCAAACAAGTAAAAAAGTGTAGAAATATGATTTAGAAAAAAGTGTACCAATGGGTGGAACAAAAACTGATCACCCTCTAACACCATGCCTATACAAAACTATTAGGGATAGGACATATCATAAACAGCAAATATGTAATGTATAAGGTGACGCAGCAGTCAGTAGCACCTGGGGTTTCCTTGCTTCAGGAATACCTGTTGGACCTCTATCAGTGGCCTAAATTAGATCAATTTCCCTGTCGTAGCTACCAGGGAACATACACCAACTCAATATGTTGTTTTGTTGTACTGTTACTTATTACAATACATATTCAAAGACCCAACATGTTTCGTTCAACACCATGTTACATAAAACATTTGTGAACTTCATCAGAGGGACCAACTGTGCCCTTGCTACATCTATCTTGCTGATAGGGTACTCATGCACCTCTCAAACATAGTTGATGGACAGCCAAGTTTGCAACCTCTTAGATTGCCTAACACAACATAAACCCTTGGAGAGAGAGAGAGAGAAGAAAAACAGTCAGAAATCATGTGTGGCTGCTGTTATACTTAAAAGGTACCTCTATCTACCTATCTAAGGTTTACTGTGCGCTTCAAGTTAACCATTCATCTTGACCACGGACACAGGGGAGCGCCTAAAAAAATGGACAACTCAATATCTGGAAACCGACAGAGAAAGGAAGAAGGAGAGAAGAAAGTCAAAATGAGGAAGGAGGATGAAGCATCATCTCCATCTCAATGTAGCACGTGTGTAACAGTCCATTAGTCCACATCAACTGCCATGTGTTGCATCTAAACAATGAACCTCAAAAACCTGCCTGTTAACAAGACTCCCGTTAGTGTTTATATTGAGGTGTTTATCTCACTTAACCATCTTATATGGATCTCTATTCTAGCCAGTGTAATTCCTTTCCAGGAGTAGAGCATAGCATATCCAGTGTAACCATTGTTGTACATATTCACTGTTAATTACCTCTGGATCCAATCAGATGCCAGTTCGTAAATGTAGGCGAAGAATTGCCCTAGTAACTTCAGTAGATTCAGGAGAACTGACACAGAACCCGTTCAGCTCGCGTTGTGGTGGGCACCTCTTCACCTTCCGAGTCATTAACTAATGGTGTCTATAACAAAGTGTGGAATTAGAATCCATATGTATTAAGGAAACTTGCACTCTGTTCGTCTGGTCCGAATGTCTCACGGATTTACAACATTTCTATTCCGTTCCCCACTCACTGTATGTTTGGAGTCTGGAGTTCCCACATCCGTGTCGTTAGCTGCTCGTCCTCGCCGCCCATCCGTGGCTGTGTGTTGTTTGTTCGGAGTGTTACTCTCAACAAAATATTCTGCGAGTGTGTCATATGACTCGCGTTACGTTTTGGGTGTGTGTGGGATCAGATGATCGCGCCTACGTCACTCGTCCTAAATGTATGTGTTATTGGGAGATGGATGGATACCCAAGCACAACCTACCTTCACTTCGTCCAACTGTCATCAAAACTATACACTTCCAGGTGAGGCAAATGTTGATATATCACACATTTATGCGGTACGTGCTAGTTTCGTGAGTCTCTGGGTGCAGGCTCTCATGTCCATTCGTATGCAACTACCAATTACAAAGTATATGTATGTACCCGGATCACAAGCTTGTTATACTCGACTCTTGGATCCTTATTTCGTCACCCTACAATGCTAAACCATTGTTTGAAAATGTTAATAGTTGCTGTTCTCTTAATTGAATAAAAAGGAATAGCCAGTCGGCTGTGGTCACATGCTGATATCGTGACTGACCTGACCGGTGGTGTGCAATACACACATCTCTATCCAGTCATATATCGCGAGGTTGCTGTTCAGCTTTTAATTAATCACATGAGTGGAGGGAACTCGCAAACCAGAAATGGTATTGAGTCAATGTTGTAATAGCTAAGGTGTATAAAAGCTCGGACACTCATAGTCAACTCAAAACTCAGGGGAGTGGAGTGTCAATGTTTCCAGTTAACCTGTTAATTTAACTCACTTTCTGCTGATCCAGTATAAAACAACTTCTTAGTATCCGCCTCACTGTTGCTAGTTCTTTCCCCTATAAATCCCTCTCCCCCAACTTTAATCACTATTTTGCACTTTACAGTTCAGTCTCTTTAGGATCTTTTCCTAACGTTAGTGTCTCGACGTCTTTATGTCTGGAAGAATTCCGATGATATGCGTGTTCCGGAGTAGGCGGGGTTTGAAGAAATGAGCTTCTCTGTCCCGCACATGTTCATGGAATGGGTTCCAGGTAGTTAAGACTCTTAGATATTTTCCGGTACTGATAGCACATATCTTCTCCATAGCCATTACTCCCCAGATCTTGATCCACCACCATGCTGAGATTGGGCCCTCTTTGTTTTTCCAGTTTTGTGCAAGTGTCATTCTTGCTGCTGATAATAGGTGAGTAATGAGCTTGGCTGTCGTTTCTGACATTGCATATTTACCTTCTATAGGGACTCCTAAGAGAATTGTTTTTGGAGATCTCGGCAGTTCAACCCCTGAAACGTCCTTTATGTGACTTAATATTTCCTTCCAATAGGCGACGGCTTTGGGGCATATCCACCACATATGGAATATGTATCCCTTCTCACCGCAGTTCCTCCAGCAGTTTGGTGAGTATGACTTTGCGATTTTATGAATGCGGTTCGGGGATATATACCATCTTAGGCATAGTTTGTAAGCAGATTCCTTTATCGTGGTGCAACTGGAGGTGCTGTGTGCACGTGCCCCTATTTGGTTCCATTCCTCCTCTGTTAGTGGGTCTTACATGTCTCTTTCCCAGTTCATTTTGTATGTAAGATTGTCAGTCGGCTGGTCGTTGGAGAGCAGTCTCAAGAGTCTGGTGACCCCCTTCGCCGTGTTGCCTTCCTGCAGCGACAGTTCTAGGCCTGATGGAATTCTCGTGCCTGCTCTCTTCTCCGTTGGGTGGGTTATCCAGTGCCTTATTTGTGCATATCTATAGCGCTCATTTTCTCCTATATTGAATTTCTGCTGAAAGTCCGTGAAGAGTAATGGAGAGCCGTCTTTCAGGTACATAGTCTCAGCCCCTGACCAACCCGCCCAATACATTCGTTGAAGACCCGGCGTGAAATCTGGGTTGTGCATCAGTGGCGTATATGGGCCCATTCCGCTCGGAATGCGTTTCTTTTTCCAGGCTTTATCCCAGCTTTGCAGTGACCATTTCGTCATTTCTAATAGCGCACCTCTACTCTCTCGGTTTTCTTTCCTCAGGCTCAACATGGTTATTAGGGGGGCTAATGAGGCTGTTTGTTCGATTCTACACCATCCTTTATGGTTCTCTGGTTTTGCCCACCTCAGCATTGGTGCTAGGTGTGCTGCCAAAATGTATCTGTCCATTTCTGGAACTCCCAGGCCGCCCAGGAGGGGGGAGCGCATTAGGATTTGTTTCTGGATCCTGGGTTTCTTATTGTGCCATATACATTTTTTTTTTTGAAAATTGAATTTTTATTAAGGTTTTGTGATTATAACATAGACAATTCAATAGTACAATCGGCAGAATAAGTGAACATGAACAATCACAACATTTATGCCCCCCCTTTCCCTCCCACTCCCTCCCCACCACCCACTGCCTCCCCCCTCCCTCTCCCACACCATGGCACGATAATAAATAATAATAACCACGGGGTTCAACACGTTATCTTCACAAAGACATATCACCGGTACAAGGTAAGTTCAGAATAGGGGTGTGGTCGCTCGAAAAGCAAGGGCCATGGCCTGGCAACAACATCTCCCGCGCCAGTCTGTCCCTTCACACTCGGGGAGGTTTATTTTAGACAGAAACATTCGAGTCCAAATAGGCCATTCCAGGTGTTGCTCGAGTCTTATGCCGATCTTCCATATTTATCAAAGAAGGGAAGCCACAGGCCCTCAATATTGGACCTAGATTTGTCTATCAAATGAGTTAAGAATTCCATGTCATAGATTGCTCGTACCTTAGAGACCCACTCTCTCTCTCCTGGGGGTTGAGGCGATTTCCACTTTTAGGCCCAACAACACCTTGCCGCTACGAGCATCACATGCAGCATGTGGTCATGTTTCACCCTTGGTCCCCCTTCCACTTCAATGCCGAACAACACCAACCAGGGGGACAGGGTCCTTTCCATCCCGTCTACCTCTTTGATCCAGAACAGGACCTCATTCCAAAATGTTTGTACCACACAGCACTTCCACCACATATGTATATAGTCCCCTTTTTCAGTGTGACATTTCCAACAGTGTGGATCGTAGCCCCTTCTGATCTTGGCTATCCTCTGCGGGGGATAGTGCCACCTGTGGATCAGCTTAAGGGCCTGATGGCGGTATTGGGGTGCAGCCATGGAACGATTGGCCTGTCTAGATATCTTGGTCCATCTCTTTTCGGTGATGGGAGTGCCCAGATCTTTCTCCCATTGTACTTGGGAGGATGGGGGTTCCCGTGGGGTGGTAAACAATAAAAAACTGTAGAGCCGTGATATTACCCCTTTGGTCCCTTTGTGTGTGATAAGAAACTTCTCAAAGTCTGTTAGATCACGCCTAAGGGTATCCCCCCACCTGCTGTCAGTGAGGGCCCCTTTGAGTTGTAGGTAACGAAAGGGGGAGAGATTGGGGAGACCCAAGGCCTCTTGCAGATCCCCTAATGATATAAACACCCCTTCCAACCATAGCTGTCCAGCTCTACAAAGGCCTGCCTCAGTGCCATATAAATTTGAATATCGCGTTTTGAAACTCTCAGACCTTGGCTGGCGGTATGGGCACCGGTAGTGAACTTATTACATAAAGGAGACAAGGGAGAATGGTCATTTTGACAGCTGTGTTGCGGGCAAACCATGACAGCTCCTGAGATTCCCATCTGAGCATGTCTTCCTGTAGCTGTTTCCACAGCGGGATTATGTTTGCCTGATATAGATTGTGTGGTTCTCTGGTAAGGTGGATCCCTAAGTATTCCAGTTTTCCCTCCACCCAGCCCATCTGGAATGTCCTCTCCAATGTCTCGGTCTCTTCTCTCCTTGCTGTTATGTTCATGGCTTTTCATTTGGAGAACTTTATAGAGAACCCCCGAGACCTGTCTGAATTCCTCCAGTTGAGCCATCGCTCTGGGCATCATATTTTTTGGGTCTCCCATGAAGGGCATAATGTTGTCCGCGAACAGTGCTATTTTGTGGGTTTCCTGCCCAATCGTAACTCCTCTGATGCGAGCATCCTGTCGGAACTGCATTGCACATGGCTTCATCGCCATCGCGAAAATCAGAGGGGAGAGAGGACAGCCCTGTTGCGTGCCTCTTCTGATCTTCACGAACTCTGTACTCTGTCCATTGATCCTGAAACTTGTCGATGGGTGTTGGTAATTGGCGAGCACCATCTTGGTAAATTCTGGGCCACAGCCGAAGCGCTCCAAGATCAGTTTCAGATAGCACCAGCCCATGCTGTCAAAGGCCCGGGTGGCATCCAGAGCTGCCACTGCAAACAACTGTTGTGTTCGTCGCCCTGCATCTATGACGTCTACTGCCCTTCTGACGTTATCTTGTGTGGGCCGGTCAGTGACGAACCCCGCTTTGTCATCGTGTATTATGCTCAGCAGGATTTTCATTAGACGGGTTGCTAGAATTTTCGTATAGATTTTTGCGTCGGTGTTCAGCAACGCTATGGGATGATAGCTCGCACAGTTGTGGGGATCTTTACCTGGCTTCTGGGGCAGTATAGTTATAGACCTCCCCATATCAATCGTGACCTTCCACTCTTCTCTGATTGTATTGTATAATTTTGTGAACGGGCCGAGCAATTGATGTGCGGAATGTCTCGTAATAGCCGTTGCCAGGGCCGTCTGGACCTGGAGTCTTGTTTGCTGGTAGTGCTGAGATGGCATCGCTGATCTCTTGTGCCGTAATTGGATTCCCAAGGTTAGTTCTGTCTTTCTCTGCATTCTGGGGCAGAGGGGGAGTATTGATGTAGGTGAGTTGGCGTTCTGGGTCAAGGTTCTCGCTATTTAAGAGTTCCTCATGAAATCGCTACATTATGTCTTTTTTGTCAATCTCCGCTGTGTGGGGTTTTCCATAGACGTCGTTTAGTTGTATTATGTAGTTCCGGGTTTTTTGCTTTCTCAATTTCGCTGCCAAAAAGCCTTGCCCCCATGGATATAATAGGATTGTTTTGTTTGTAGGAGTGACTGGGCGATCCGATCCGCCGTGTGATTCTCCAGTTGAGCTCTGATTTTCCGAAGCACTCTTAGGGATTTCCTCGAACCAACAATTTCTTTTTAAGTTGTTCTGCTTCGTCCTGAAATGTGGTATTTAATGTGCTATTCCGTTTCAGTCGAAGAAACTGCCCAAAGGGTAAATTCTCACACGTGTGTCTTGGGTGGCAACTATCGAAGCTCAAAAGAGCATTCTTGTCAGTCGGTTTGTGGAAAGGCTTTACTTTAAGTATTTTCTCATCATTGTCTACCCAAATGGTGAGGTCTAAAAAATCAATTTTACACGTACTATGTGTGGATGTAAATTTTAAGTACCGATTTAGTTGATTGATCCATTCAAGAAATTCAATAAAGGAACTCACTGAGCCATCCCATACTATAAGGATGTTATCGATAAATCTTCGCCATAGGGCAATTTTTCAAAAGTATGGATTGGTAGATTGATAAATGTGTTGTACCTGGCAAATGGAGTGGGCCCAAGCCAGACGGCTAGAGTGAGAGATGGAAAGTGGGAGCATGGGTGCCAATGAGAAGTATCTCTGGCTTACTGGCACTAAGGCAGAGACCGTTTGAGGCACACCAATCCTGAATCGCAGATAGACACTCTGGAATGAGAGAGGGAGGAGAGGAGTCTGAGGGGAGCCTGAAAGAGAGCTAAGTGTCATCCACATAACACTGAAAGTTAGAAGAGAATGTATAGATCAAGTGGGCCATGTGCTAATTACAGAGATAAAAGTGCATAGGACGGTTGATAATGCTGTAGACTTTTTGAATATATTACATTGAGAATAGGGTGTACATTGAGTATAAATCAGTAGAAAGTGGCAGAGCAGATAACATTGACACTAAAGAAAACAATAGTAAAAGTTGACTAACCGTTAGTTAGAAGAGCAGATGAGCCGATTCAGCAAGCAAAGAAAAAAGTGGATGGATGGCGATATCCCTAGTCGATTTCAGAGATGTTTTCTTGGTAACTTCAACAGTGTTTATAGAGGCTTCCATAAGTGGGTGTGTATGTGAATGTCTGACGTTTTCGTTCACACCCACCAGGCGTCTATGACAAATTTGGACCTACCTGATCACAGCCAGAGGTGCGGACTGCCATTGATGGCGGAGGGGGGATGGGTGGGTGTAGATGAAGCGAGTGCAATAGGCCCGGAACACATTCAACAATCTCAGCCATATGTTGATTGCAGGGAAAGTGTCTTCAAAGGGGATTCTGGAGACACTGTGTCTGGGCTGGCCATGTGGTCAATGGCCCCCGTGCCAAAGAGTCCTTTGAGGTTTTCATGGTGTTCGGCAGCTCAAGCCTTCACACCCACCCAGCCCCCTTGCCAGTGCATGGCCACAGGTGCAAAAGGCGGCGGGGGAGGGGGGTGGGTGGATGTGGATGAGCAAGTGCAATAGGCCACTAACCTTGTTGAAGCACACACATCTTTCATGATCCACTTAGATGTTTGTACAATAATTTAGAATAACTTTTCATATCGACTCATTATTATATTTATTTTCATTTAGTTTTGTAAAGCGGATGGCAATGACAAACTACAAATTGTACTGCTGCGGTCGAGGTAATGTCTGCATAAATCTACGGTATACTTTTTAAAATGTATATTAACCTGCTACACCTGAAAAAGAAATAAAAACACGCCTGAAAAAGTAAAGAAACACAGCCTTCCTGAAGATTGTTGAAGTCATGAAAACGTGTGTTTGGAGGAGAAGCGAATGCAGGAAAACTTGACTGGCAACAGAGTGCGAGCCTTGTCACTAATTCTTAAACATAATTTTTTAAATGAACCAAAGAAGTTACAATGATATAGGGGAACATTATGCAATGCTAACCGTCTTGGTTGTCAAACACAAAACATATATTGAGTTAACGTACTCATCACTTGGATTACGAGGGCTAACTGTGGATCCAAATTCGTGCAAAGTACCATCAGCATTCGCAACACGGAACTTGTAAGGTAGGCTGCCCTGAACTCATGCAGGTCGGTAACACATAGCGGTGGTGTGTCTTTGTAGGCCAAGGAGACAGAGTTTTCTCTGCACCAGCAGTTCTCGATCACAGCTGCCATAGCCTCACAACAATAGCAGGTATACCAGGTGGAAACGTCTTCCATGCGACTGGGTTCCGGCTCCGGTGATTGATTATCACAACTAGCATCCGATTGCCCATGGTCTGTTTGCCAATGCCGCAGCTAGGATTTTGGTGTCTTGGTTCATCATGGCGAACGCCCTGTATGATCCCCAGTCTTGCAGGGGTTTCCCTGGTTTGAGTATCGGGACAATAGTGGAATCCCTAAGGCTGCTGGGCAGCATTCCTGCTTCATATGCCTCTGTAAAAACTTGTAAGAGCCTAAGCGCCAGGACATCTGTATATGCCTTGTAGAATTCCCTGGGGAGCCCATCCGGTCCCAGTGTTTTAGCAGTGGGGAGTTCAGCTATCACTGCACTAATTTCATCCAGCGTGAAGGGTGCGTCCAGTGTAGCCACCTGCTCACTCCTCAGCTGTGGTAAGTCTATCTGCCCAGTGCTTCCTTGATATCAGTGTCATTCCCTTCAGCCTCTCTTGTATATAGGGATTCATAGAATCTAGAGAATATACCATTTATCTCGTCTGCTATGCTGTTGATCATATCTCTTGGTTCCTCACGGCTACACAACCATGCTAGGAGTCTCCCTGGCTTGTCCCCTTCCGCATGTTGTTTCTGGGTGTGCTTCTCACCAGCCTTTCCCACACCGCTATACATTTTTGGCGCTGTTCTAGCAGTCTTGCCTCTCCCCCGCCCTCTTCTGCCATTATGTTTTCCTCCCGCACAATCTCATTCTCCATGCCCTCCAAGGTTCTCTGTATATCTGCCCTCAGGCCGCCCATTTTCCCTATCGCTGCTCCTCTTACAACAATCTTGAAGGCTTCCCATAGAGTTTGCGTTTTCGCTACGCTGCCTGAATTGATTTCAAAATACTCTTCTATTTTATCTCCCAAGTGGTTCCTGAATGCGTCATCGAGCAGAGCATCAGTCCTTAATCTCCAGATAGGGATCGGCTCTCTTGGTGTGGTCACCCGCCAGCTTACCACCAGCGGGACGTGGTTTGACAGCACCCTAGCTTTGTATTCTATGCCTCCACACTTGCCCAGGGTTTCTGTAATCTATTTGGGTGTGTGTTCTGTGGGGAGCCGAGAAGTGCAAGTATCCTTGTGTCCCTCCATGCTTCTCTATCTAGACGTCTACTCAAAATGTTTTTCACTAAACATTTTTAGGTGAAAAAGCTCTAGATGAAAATTATTTCAGTGAATAGTTTGTATACCATTTTCTGTCAGGCCGTGCACCACAACCATCCTGCCTTCGTCTTTTTTAAATTCCAGCAGCTGAAAAGGGACTGAGGGAGCTATCAACAACAGGACCCCTCTGTCAGCGGTCGAACGAAAACGTTCCCTCCTCATTTCTTGGCTATCCTGGCCTGCTTATCCGCTGTAAGGTGCGTTTCCTGCAATAGCGCTATCTGGATTCCCATCCTTTTCAAGTATGCATGCACCTGTAATCTCTTAATGTATTTGTTAAATCTCCTGACATTCCAGGTGACTACCCCCAGGCCCTCAACTCCCATTATAGGGGATCTTGCAGGGTAGTGTCAGTTCCATCACCCTGTCCTTTTGTCTATCTCTCTTCTTCCCGGCTGGTCACCCATTCGATAGTAGAGGCCCAATCACTTCCCATCTATGATTCACGTTCAGTATAATGTTTGTGCTCACTCCCTACGTTTCCACAATCAGGCATTTCCACGCCACCCATGTGTCCGTCACACTCTTTTCCTTCACATATGTCACAGTTTAGCCCGATAACAACCTTTGCAACCCCCTGCTGCCGACCATGCAGCCTGCCCCCAAACTCCAAAAAACTACAACCGCTAGTAACCATTTGTAAACTTTGGATAACTGCCCAGCCGCATTCTGCTTGCTCAGGCTCAGCCACTTTCCTCCTCCCTCTCCCATTCCTCGGGTGATGTGCAGTAGCTCGATGCCCTCCAATAGGCATCAGGTTTCTTGGTGTGGAGTACGATAGCTGCCTGTGGAGGCAGCCGCCTAGGCTAGTGGCCTAAACTGAGATCACTGTGCTAGGGCTCCCGGCTACCGTGTATCAGTATCGTCCATTGTGCTTATCTTTATGGTCTCACAAATATCCCTGGATCATGTTCGCGTGCTGCAGCAGCCATGTTTCAGGGTCCGTAATTATTGTGTTCCTGCCTGGCAATTGTGGAAGGCCTCGTTCGTCCATCCAAGAATGTGCCTCCTGCGTGTTTTCAAAGAAGTGTGATCTGCTATTGTGCAGGACTTTAAATTTCACCGGGTAGATCAACATGTATCTTAGGTTGGCACTTCTTAATCTTTCCTTGGTCCTTCCAAACATAGCTCTTTGTTTTTGCACCAGAGCGGTGTAGTCCGGATATATTACCAGTTTGGAGGATTTGCGTGTAATCGTGCCTCCCTCTCTCGAGAAAGCCAGGATCCTTTTTCGATCTTTAAAGTTCATAATTATCACTATCACAGGTCTCGGGGGCGCTCCAGGTGGGGGTCTTTTATTCAGGGACCTGTGTGCTCTTTCGACTGAATCTTTGGGTCAGTGTAACTGGCCCTATTTCCTGCAGCAGCAGATTCTCCACATAGCCCGTCAGGTCTTTACCTTCCTCTCCTTCCGGAAGGCACAGCATTCTGATGTTGTTCCTTCAGGCTCTCCCTTCAGCATCCTCCACTCGAAGTTTGAGGGCCTGCACTCTTTCCAGCACATCCCCCATCTGGGTTCTTGTGGTGGCTATATTAGTGTTTTTTTCTTGCACTCTCTGTTCTGCCGTGCCCATACGATCAGCTAACTCGTGGACATCCTGACGCAGCAGCCCCACGTCTACTATCACAGCATCTATTTTGTGTTCAAGTGCTGTTTCAAGTGCCACCATCACTGCCCGGATCGGGCCCTCCTCCTGCAGGCCGACCTGTGGATTCCTCATGCCTGCCCCACTAGCCGCTGGCTGGGTCGCCTCACTGTCCTCTTTCCGGGCGTATACCTCCATTACTGTATGTTTGCCTTTGCTCTTGCCTGCCTTTTCCGCCATCTGGGTCGCAAACCCGATTCGTATGCTGCGGTGTCGCCCTGTGATTGTGGAGGACTGGCAGGTGCTTTAGGCCGTTGTCCTGCCGGGGCTCAGAACACTGTAAGCAGTTTCAAGGACCAGGACCCTTCAGGTTGTTGTTTAACCAGCCCGTTCTGCCCATGGGTGTTTATTCCTGCTTTCTTAAGGGGGCTCTACACCAGTCTTTTGGCCTCACATTGGCCCCACCCACTATGCTTAATGCCTCCTCACCTCGTTTTCAGGTGTGTTGTGCGGGGTGGGTGTTGTTGCTCCTGTCTGCTTGGGCTTATGGTTATCCATTTGTGTGTGTCTGTGTGTGCTATTCTTGTTCTGGCGCGTTTTGCATTCACAGTGAATGAACTGTGAGTGGGCACTTGTAGTGTTTGTTGGCCGCGTTTGCTGTGTGTCCTTCTCTTATTTGATTGTCCTGCACGTAGTGCGCTTGCCCTTCGTTGTGCTGCCCTTTGTGTGTCAGTGCGGGTTTGTGCTGCTGCTACGCCCAGGCCTCCTGTTGGGTGATGCACTCCTTCACCACCGCTGGACTTGCCGGCGAGGCAATCGTTCCCTGCCCCGTTGCGTCCCTTGCTGTGTTCTCGCTGACTCACCGGGTAGTCCTGTGGAGACCTCCTTCTGCGTCAGTGTGGCCGTTAGGGTCTGCTCTTCAGCGCGCTCCTACTGCCACGCTCCGCCTCAGGCCACTGCATGCCTCTCTTCCCCTCTGGCTGTCTTCTACTCCCGTCCGCTGCAGCTCTCTCCACCACTCCAGCCTGCCACAGTCCCAAGCTCGGCCACCTGGGTCTCAGTTTGTGCCAGCGGTGCCTACGGTGGCCATCTTGGGCTTGGCGCACTCAAGTGGTGGGAGGCACACCATTCCCCTTATCCTTCGCCGCCGCTGCAGGGGCTTCCATGTATGTTCCACGCTGGTTATGCAACCGTTTCCTGCTATTTGCTTGCAAAATCGGATGTTTGTATCTTCCGAAGGATCCTGCGGGAGCTCTTCTTCGTTGTTGCCTCACTCCATGGCAGCTAGCCACGCCCCCAACTCCTACGTTATGTGATCAGAAATGGTTTGTTTGTTTGTCGAGGAAAGAGGCATCTTGGCATTTCCATGAAGACACGTCAATTGATTGCGCACAGACAGCATTCACATGAGACGTGCATTGGCTTTGTGAACAGGGGCATAAACATCTAGTGATGTCATCTTTAGGGGCGGGTGATCTGTATTACTGCCGCAAGGACACTTGAATTTAGGGCGATAGATCAACAGATAAGATTTCCACAAGATGGCGGTGCCTACGCAGGCATTTTCGCATGTGTAAAAGTGAGGAAAGGTAAGGTAAGATCCATAGGATTTCTTTTTAAGATGATCAAAAATACATGCCCGGTTGATTGGGACAATACAATGCCTGCGCGAACTACCCCTTTAAGTCACTGACCCTTGTTAATCTTCCAGATTCCTGCTTGCTTCGCATCTGAGATGGTCTATTTGTGACCCTGGTTCTGTCTGCTCCAGTTCTGTAGCACTTTAGACTGAGTTCTTCTGCTTTCCCTTTTCATTTCTAGCTTTCTCTTTACTTGTGCACCACAGCCTTCTTCAAACCTGACCTTACTCTGTGGAAATCCCTTAATATCTGCTCTGTGACTTGCTTTATATCCATTTTCTGGAAATGGTTTACCTTCTTGAAACTGCACAAATTCTGTACTGTGGAAGATACTGCATCCGGTTATAGGTCAAAGTTTCGAATGAAAAGGATCGAATGACAAAAGGGTTGAATCAAAAGGACCGGAAACAAAAGGGTCGATTTTTGGGGGGTCCCCTCCAAACCCCCTTTTTTGTGGTAAAAACCACTTTGTTGCACTGAGGAGTTTCACCATTACACAAAGAACGTTTGTTTTGTGCATCAGCTTCCATCGGCACTGCGAGTCTCGTAGGACTCTTGCCGATCTGTGCTCACTTCCGGGAGGAGGCGGAGCCTATCGGCGATCACGTGTGCAGTCACGTTACTCTATTCACCTTTAAAGATCAGCCCCGATCGCCCGAGCGGCGTACTTTGTTGCACTGAGGAGTTTCACCATTACACAGAGAACGTTTGTTTTGTGCATCAGCTTCCATCGGTACTGCGAGTCTCGTAGGACTCTTGCCGATCCGCGCTCGCTTCCTGGAGGAGGTGGAGTCTATCGGCGGTCACGTGTGCAGTCACGTGACTCTATTCACCTTTAAAGATCACCCCCAATCACCCTTGCGGCGTTAAGCCTGGCTGCGGAGTAAAGGGCGGTGCAATCTATCTATGCCAGAACTGTTTTGCTGCTGTTTGGCTCTGAGTGGCGTTAGAGTTGAATATACCCAATGCTCCCTGCCACATTAGCCGCCTGACAACGTGTAGACACACTGTCCTTAAAATACGAACATTGGGACCACTTAACAGAAGGTAATCACTTCCAATTCAGTCAAAAAACAGTTGTGCGCTAAATCGTTGACTTTAAACTGCCCGTATTATCAGAGTTGGCCTGTGTATCAATGCTGAAATCTGCACTGTTTTGAGTACTATAACCCATGCACACTGGTGACTGAACTGTATTGTTGATACTACATGCAGTGACTGCAGGCTTTTTGCCTTGGAGCTGCATGTCTTTTTAGCCTCTCACTTCTACTTTACATAAAGTAGATATTTTACTGTTTTACTCCCTGTAGCTGAAGACTGCGGGAACTAGGTTCCTTTGATTCGGCCGATCAGGTGTAAGTGAGTATCCCTATCTCTATAGAGGTAATTGTTTGACTTACTTTGTGCTCTGGGTAAGGCAATCACCTAAAAAGTATAATCAAAAACACTGGCATACACACGCAAGTATGAAATTGAGAAGCAATCCTATCGAAGATGACCATAGAGCCCCTGAATGGGAGGAGGCTTCTGACCCGAACTGCTGTCCTAACATTGACCTGGTAAACCCTCTAGTAATGGCTGTGAGGAATCCGCAAACTTACATAGGAAATCAACAAACAGCAGCACAACTTCATATGGACCCCACCAACTCTACACCAATTAGAATGCTTACAGCACATTCAGAACACACTCCCTTGGCTGAAGATTGGAAAAAGGGTCTAGAATTTACTGTAACAAGGACAAAAATACAAAAAAAAATTGAAGATCATTTTGGGGGCAGACCATCCCAAATTTAAGTTGCCCCATTGTTAACATATGGTGAATCCACAACGGTTTAGAGAAGATCTATGTCAGCATCCTCTGATTCAAATATAAGTGCCCATGTCTTGGAGAAACTAGATCTATCCATCACAGTAAAAGCACTGGAATCATTGCCTCCCAATCGAGAAGATCACTTGTCAACATCCCAGGGATTAACTGAAGAACAAAGTTTACAAACGGACCCTGCTCAAACTCGGCTTGGCTCAACTGAGCATACATTAGGTGCCCTTAACTATGTTCTAAACTCACTGGTAACCATTTTTGAACTGTTAAAAGGCGAGATCCAGTCCCAAACTGGTTCCTTGCTCAAACTAACAAAAGAGGTCGCCTCCTTGGATGGAGCCATGGTTGGTTGTTGCAATCTCATCAACACTAGTATCTTGCAACAAATACAAGAGCTGAAAGTAGAATCTGCAAAACAGGGCATGGACCTCTCTGGGATTCAGAGATCCATGGCTCATAGAAATGGCCTAGAGGATGCAAATAGACTCACATTACAAGAGCTCCTGTCACAATTACAAATGTCCAATTCCAAAGGCTTGTATTTGTCTTCTAATGCTATCGATAAAGATCTAAATTCACCTATGGATGATACTCCCTTATCTGAATTCACTCTCGAGGAATTTCGAAGACTGGCTAATGTGAATGTTGACAACCAAGATGTAGAGTCCTCTTTCTCATCTCCATCAATTGGTCCTGCAACCATAAATGATGACCAAATTCAACAAACATCATCTCATCCAACTGCTAGGTGGCAGGAAAGGAAGGAAGAGAGAAGCAAGAAGAAAGAAAAGACTACGTGAGAAAGTTGCAGAAAAGAAATGTGGGAAAAAATCCCAGCCTCAAAAAATGATTAAAAGCAAAAATGTTTTCAGTAGTCAAGATCAAGACCAAGAGGCTGTATCAATTAAAGGTATGGAGAGTGAAAAGAAAACAGTCCTCATGACAAGCTCACAAACTAACAAAGTGATGTGTGAGCAGACCACTGGAACAACATTTCTTTCTCTGCAACCGAACCCCATAAAAATAGCTCCTATCTTCCTTAAACATAGTTCTAAAGCAAAACCCGCTCCAGTTATAGTGAGAGATGTGGCCATTGAAAGCATCAAGATACCCTTAAACATTGCTCCCATTTTTTTTAAGAAATCGTCCAGTTCATCATCCGAAAAAAATCTTGGACTATATAGTAGAAATAAAGCTTGGTGCTGGCAAGTTTAGAACTCTGAGTGCAAACGGGTCAGAGAATGAAAAATCTATGGATGTGAGCCAACAACATAATATGAATCCATCGCCCTTTGAGGTTGAGAGAGGATCTACTGTTCCGACTCCTGATACTAGCTTAAAACTGGAAAAGCCCACAGGGCCCATGAAATACAAGAAAAAAACAAAAAATATGCTTCCCTCTAAAAATGTTTGTACCTCTACAACCAAACGATTTATCAGATCCTTAACAGCTCCGCAGAAGGGCGCTATAATGACCTCAAATGCAATCTTGTGAAAATATCATCTGCAGGCATTAGCCCGTCAAGATAATGCCAACAGCACGAACGAGAAAAGCTCGTTATTTGATGATCATCATGTGAGTTCTATTGAAAATGGATCTACAATCACTGTACACAGCTCAGAGCAGATTCCAACTAGCATAGTACATGGAACCAAAAATGACAGTGACCAAGATATCCTTTTACATGGATCCTCGCAGCAAATCCTTGAAGCACATAGAAAGGAGATTCGACATGTAGTTGATGCTTACATGTCAGCGCAATCAGCGCAAAAATATCTTACTCATTGTGAGTCAGGTAGAAAACCCCTGTCACAGGAATATAAGATATCCACATCAGATAGAGTTATACACAGTCATCAAGCTCCAACTAGTGAAGCTAAGTTCTCTAATGCTCATCCTGTGGCCCAACCATCATTCGGGCATAATTCTACCAGAGGCATCAATTACACTCAATCAAATGATTTACCAACATTAACAGGAATGGTGGCACATTCCACCTCTGACATTGAAGGTAAAAACCTCAATTCAGCTCTAGTACCTGATTTTCAACGGTTCATAGAAAAATCTATTGCAAACTCTATTGATATGAAAACATCAACAGTCCAACCACCTGTCAATGACAAATCTGACACCACACAAATGAAAAAAACACTCAGAGGTGACCCTAAACGACCAGCATTACATTCGCTAATCATTTCTTGTCGTCAGCCTCCAAACATGCAATATGATCTATATCACAAGTCCATCCTTACCATCTTTGCAGAAATTCCGGAATTGGAAGACATCAACTCTACAGACATCCAACTAGTGGAGTTTGAAGATACACATTCTCTAACCTCGGTAAAATTGTGGATTAACTCTAGAGTGGTTGTGAACACAATATGATCTGGGCTTAATATTTCCTTCCAATAGGCGACGGCTTTGGGGCATATCCACCACATATGGAATATGTATCCCTTCTCACCGCAGTTCCTCCAGCAGTTTGGTGAGTATGACTCTGCGATTTTATGAATGCGGTTCGGGGACATATACCATTTTAGGCATAGTTTGTAAGCAGATTCCTTTATCGTGGTGCAACTGGAGGTGCCGTGTGCACGTGCCCCTATTTGGTTCCATTCCTCCTCTGTTAGTGGCTCTTACATGTCTCTTTCCCAGTTCATTTTGTATGTAAGATTGTCAGTCGGCTGGTCGTTGGAGAGCAGTCTCGAGAGTCTGGTGACCCCCTTCGCCGTGTTGCCTTCCTGCAGCGACAGTTCTAGGCCTGATGGAATTCTTGTGCCTGCTCTCTTCTCCGTTGGGTGTGTTATCCAGTGCCTTATTTGTGCATATCTATAGTGCTCATTTTCTCCTATATTGAATTTCTGCTGACAGTCCGTGAAGAGTAATGGAGAGCCATCTTTCAGGTACATAGTCTCAGCCCCTGGTCAAACCGCCCAATACATTCGTTGAAGACCCGGTGTGAAATCTGGGTTGTGCATCAGCGGCGTATATGGGCCCATTCCGCTCGGAATGCGTTTCTTTTTCCAGGCTTTATCCCAGCTTTGCAGTGACCATTTCGTCATTTCTAATAGCGCACCTCTACTCTCTCAGTTTTCTCTCCTCAGGCTCAACATGGTTATTAGGGGGGCTAATGAGGCTGTTTGTTCGATTCTACACCATCCTTTATGGTTCTCTGGTTTTGCCCACCTCAGCATTGGTGCTAGTTGTGCTGCCAAAATGTATCTGTCCATTTCTGGAACTCACAGGCCGCCCAGGAGGGGGGAGCGCATTAGGATTTGTTTCTGGATCCTGGGTTTCTTATTGTGCCATATACATTTTTTTTTTTGAAAATTGAATTTTTATTAAGGTTTTGTGATTATAACATAGACAATTCAATAGTACAATCGGCAGAATAAGTGAACATGAACAATCACAACATGTATGTCCCCCCTTTCCCTCCCACTCCCTCCCCACCACCCACTGCCTCCCCCCTCCCTCTCCCACACCATGGCACGATAATAAATAATAATAACCACGGGGTTCAACACGTTATCTTCACAAAGACATATCACCGGTACAAGGTAAGTTCAGAATAGGGGTGTGGTCGCTCGAAAGGAAGGGCCATGGCCTGGCAACAACATCTCCCGCGCCAGTCTGTCCCTTCACACTCGGGAAGGTTTATTTTAGACAGAAACATTCGAGTCCAAATAGGCCATTCCAGGTGTTGCTTGAGTCTTATGCCGATCTTCCATATTTATCAAAGAAGGGAAGCCACAGGCCCTCAATATTGGACCTAGATTCGTCTATCAAATGAGTTACAAATTCCATGTCATAGATTGCTCGTACCTTAGAGACCCACTCTCTCTCTCCTGGGGGTTGAGGCGATTTCCACTTTTAGGCCCAACAACACCTTGCCGCTACGAGCATCACATGCAGCATGTGGTCATGTTTCACCCTTGGTCCCCCTTCCACTTCAATGCCGAACAACACCAACCAGGGGGACAGGGTCCTTTCCATCCCGTCTACCTCTTTGATCCAGAACAGGACCTCATTCCAAAATGTTTGTACCACACAGCACTTCCACCACATATGTATATAGTCCCCTTTTTCAGTGTGACATTTCCAACAGTGTGGATCGTAGCCCCTTCTGATCTTGGCTATCCTCTGCGGGGGATAGTGCCACCTGTGGATCAGCTTAAGGGCCTGATGGCGGTATTGGGGTGCAGCCATGGAACGATTGGCCTGTCTACATATCTTGGTCCATCTCTTTTCGGTGATGGGAGTGCCCAGATCTTTCTCCCATTGTACTTGGGAGAATGGGGGTTCCCGTGGGGTGGTAAACAATAAAAAGCTGTAGAGCTGTGATATTACCCCTTTGGTCCCTTTGTGTGTGATAAGAAACTTCTCAAAGTCTGTTAGATCACGCCTAAGGGTATCCCCCCACCTGCTGTCAGTGAGGGCCCCTTTGAGTTGTAGGTAATGAAAGGGGGAGAGATTGGGGAGACCCAAGGCCTCTTGCAGATCCCCTAATGATATAAACACCCCTTCCAACCATAGCTGTCCAGCTCTACAAAGGCCTGCCTCAGTGCCATATAAATTTGAATATCGCGTTTTGAAACTCTCGGACCTTGGCTGGTGGTATGGGCACCGGTAGTGAACTTATTACATAAAGGAGACGAGGGAGAATGGTCATTTTGACAGCTGTGTTGCGGGCAAACCATGACAGCTCCTGAGATTCCCATCTGAGCATGTCTTCCTGTAGCTGTTTCCACAGCGGGATTATGTTTGCCTGATATAGATTGTGTGGTTCTCTGGTAAGGTGGATCCCTAAGTATTCCAGTTTTCCCTCCACCCAGCCCATCTGGAATGTCCTCTCCAATGTCTCGGTCTCTTCTCTCCTTGCTGTTATGTTCATGGCTTTTCATTTGGAGAACTTTATAGAGAACCCCCGAGACCTGTCTGAATTCCTCCAGTTGAGCCATCGCTCTGGGCATCATATTTTTTGGGTCTCCCATGAAGGGCATAATGTTGTCCGCGAACAGTGCTATTTTGTGGGTTTCCTGCCCAATCGTAACTCCTCTGATGCGAGCATCCTGTCGGAACTGCATTGCACATGGCTTCATCGCCATCGCGAAAATCAGAGGGGAGAGAGGACAGCCCTGTTGCATGCCTCTTCTGATCTTCACGAACTCTGTACTCTGTCCATTGATCCTGAAACTTGTCGATGGGTGTTGGTAATTGGCGAGCACCATCTTGGTAAATTCTGGGCCACAGCCGAAGCGCTCCAAGATCAGTTTCAGATAGCACCAACCCATGCTGTCAAAGGCCTGGGTGGCATCCAGAGCTGCCACTGCAAACGACTGTTGTGTTCGTCGCCCTGCATCTATGACGTCTACTGCCCTTCTGACGTTATCTTGTGTGGGCCGGTCAGTGACGAACCCCGCTTGGTCATCGTGTATTATGCTCAGCAGGATTTTCATTAGACGGGTTGCTAGAATTTTCGTATAGATTTTTGCGTCGGTGTTCAGCAACGCTATGGGATGATAGCTCGCACAGTTGTGGGGATCTTTACCTGGCTTCTGGGGCAGTATAGTTATAGACCTCCCCATATCAATCGTGACCTTCCACTCTTCTCTGATTGTATTGTATAATTTTGTGAACGGGCCGAGCAATTGATGTGCGGAATGTCTCGTAATAGCCGTTGCCAAGGCCGTCTGGACCTGGAGTCTTGTTTGCTGGTAGTGCTGAGATGGCATCGCTGATCTCTTGTGCCGTAATTGGATTCCCAAGGTTAGTTCTGTCTTTCTCTGCATTCTGGGGCAGAGGGGGAGTATCGATGTAGGTGAGTTGGCGTTCTGGGTCAAGGTTCTCGCTATTTAAGAGTTCCTCATGAAATCGCTTCATTATGTCTTTTTTGTCAAGCTCTGCTGTGTGGGGTTTTCCATAGACGTCGTTTAGTTGTATTATGTAGTTCCGGGTTTTTTGCTTTCTCAATTTCGCTGCCAAAAAGCCTTGCCCCATGGATATAATAGGATTGTTTTGTTTGTAGCAGTGACTGGGCGATCCGATCCGCCGTGTGATTCTCCAGTTGAGCTCTGATTTTCCGAAGCACTCTTAGGGATTTCCTCGAACCAACAATTTCTTTTTAAGTTGTTCTGCTTCGTCCTGAAATGTGGTATTTAATGTGCTATTCCGTTTCAGTCGAAGAAACTGCCCAAAGGGTAAATTCTCACACGTGTGTCTTGGATGGCAACTATCGAAGCTCAACTGAGCATTCTTGTCAGTCGGTTTGTGGAAAGGCTTTACTTTAAGTATTTTCTCATCATTGTCTACCCAAATGGTGAGGTCTAAAAAATCAATTTTACACGTACTATGTGTGGATGTAAATTTTAAGTACCGATTTAGTTGATTGATCCATTCAAGAAATTCAATAAAGGAACTCACTGAGCCATCCCATACTATAAGGATGTCATCGATAAATCTTCGCCACAGGGCAATTTTTGAAAAGTATGGATTGGTAGATTGATAAATGTGTTGTACCTGGCAAATGGAGTGGGCCCAAGCCAGACGGCCAGAGTGAGAGATGGAAAGTGGGAGCATGGGTGCCAATGAGAAGTATCTCGGGCTTACTGGCACTAAGGCAGAGACCGTTTGAGGCACACCAATCCTGAATCGCAGATAGACACTCTGGAATGAGAGAGGGAGGAGAGGAGTCTGAGGGGAGCCTGAAAGAGAGCTAAGTGTCATCCGCATAACATTGAAAGTTAGAAGAGAATGTATAGATCAAGTGGGCCATGTGCTAATTACAGAGATAAAAGTGCATAGGACGGTTGATAATGGTGTAGACTTTTTGAATATATTACATTGAGAATAGGGTGTACATTGAGTATAAATCAATAGAAAGTGGCAGAGCAGATAACATTGACACTAAAGAAAACAATAGTAAAAGTTGACTAACCGTTAGTTAGAAGAGCAGATGAGCCGATTCAGCAAGCAAAGAGAAAAGTGGATGGATGGCGATATCCCTAGTCGATTTCAGAGATGTTTTCTTGGTAACTTCAACAGTGTTTATAGAGGCTTCCATAAGTGGGTGTGTATGTGAATGTCTGACGTTTTCGTTCACACCCACCAGGCGTCTATGACAAATTTGGACCTACCTGATCACAGCCACAGGTGCGAACTGCCATTGATGGCGGAGGGGGGATGGGTGGGTGTAGATGAAGCGAGTGCAATAGGCCCGGAACACATTCAACAATCTCAGCCATATGTTGATTGCAGGGAAAGTGTCTTCAAAGGGGATTCTGGAGACACTGTGTCTGGGCTGGCCATGTGGTCAATGGCCCAGTGCCAAAGAGTCCTTTAAGGTTTTCATGGTGTTCGGCAGCTCAAGCCTTCACACCCACCCAGCCCCCTTGCCAGTGCATGGCCACAGGTGCATAATGCGGCGGGGGAGGGGGTGGGTGGATGTGGATGAGCAAGTGCAATAGGCCACTAACCTTGTTGAAGCACACACATCTTTCATGATCCACTTAGATGTTTGTACAATAATTTAGAATAACTTTTCATATCGACTCATTTTTATATTTATTTTCATTTAGTTTTGTAAAGCGGATGGCAATGACAAACTACAAATTGTACTGCTGCGGTCGAGGTAATGTCTGCATAAATCTACGGTATACTTTTTAAAATGTATATTAACCTGCTACACCTGAAAAAGAAATTAAAACACGCCTGAAAAAGTAAAGAAACACAGCCTTCCTGAAGATTGTTGAAGTCATGAAAACGTGGGTTTGGAGGAGAAGCGAATGCAGGAAAACTTGACTGGCAACAGAGTGCGCGCCTTGTCACTAATTCTTAAACATAATTTTTTAAATGAACCAAAGAAGTTACAATGATATAGGGGAACATTATGCAATGCTAACCGTCTCGGTTGTCAAACACAAAACATATATTGAGTTAACGTACTCATCACTTGGATTACGAGGGCTAACTGTGGATCCAAATTCGTGCAAAGTACCATCAGCATTCGCAACACGGAACTTGTAAGGTAGGCTGCCCTGAACTCATGCAGGTCGGTAACACATAGCGGTGGTGTGTCTTTGTAGGCCAAGGAGACAGAGTTTTCTCTGCACCAGCAGTTCTTGATCACAGCTGCCATAGCCTCACAACAATAGCAGGTATACCAGGTGGAAACGTCTTCCATGCGACTGGGTTCCGGCTCCGGTGATTGATTATCACAACTAGCATCCGATTGCCCATGGTCTTCACTTTTTTCTCTTTCACTGATTTCCTCATATGGATATTCTGGCTCGTACATGTAGGACTGAATAGTGGCCATAGTTCCTGACTATTGAAGAAGTACAGAATCAACAGTCAGATAAATAGAAATGTTTTTGTTTGTATACAGTAACGAAATGAGGTTTCACATTTAAATTCAATGTTCACGAAAAGCAAGTGAATTAACAGCCCATGTTAGAAAAACCAATCGTGCAAACACAATATTTATAGTGAAAAAACTCTTAAAGTTTGCAAGGAAACATGTAAATACCATGCCACGTTAAAGTAGAATTTAAATATGGTTTGGTAAAGACATTTGTATAATAATATAAGAAATGGTAAAAAGAAAAAGTGACTACTGAGTTAATTATAGGCAGCAAAAGTACCTGTTCTCAGTGTGTCGTACTTGGCAGATAGCTGAACAGAGCAGAAACATTCAGAGTAACTCGAAAAGAAATACATTGACGCCAAGGAAAAAGAAACTCCTCTGTTTTAAAAAAAAAACGTTTTATTAATTTGTTAACAAACAAACAGATAACAGTCTTTACTGTGACAATGTGTTCTTCTGAATATGCTACCACATGGACGCTACATTCCATTCTCCCTTCTGGCTCAATGTTCTAGCAATGTGTCCACATACCCCGGTTTCAGTCTTTTATCAGAACATGTCCGCCCTTAATACTAATGCTCAGTCACTGGGTGCCATCTCTAGCTCCCACATCTGTGTCCACAGTATCAAACATCCTCTGCGTCATTGCATTCCAGGCTTCGATTCCCTCACTTCCTTCTTGCATTCCTTTCTGCAGTGCCCTGATCCACAGTGCAGGCTCAGCCAGTTAACAGCATCTTAGATCCGCCCACCAGGCCTCTATCCGGGAACTCTCGGGCGATTTCCAGGCCATTGCTATCCTGCGTTTTGCAAGGATACATATCAGGTCCTTCATCTTTGAGAGGTGCACAACCTGCGTCCCTCCACTCAGGAACAGTCTCAACAGACAAAATTTCATGGGCCATGCCTGCATCTGGATCCCCCCCATCTCTACCCTTTCGGCGACACTTAGCCAAAAACCTGCTATCACTGGGCATAAACAAAACATATGTAACATGTCCGCACTCTCCTGGGTGCATCTCGGGCAGACCTGTTCCCTGTTCTTGTTTATGCGTGACATCCTGTGACAGCCTCTGTGAAAGCTCTCCCCACATCCTGCTCCCACTTCTGCGCACCACTAGTTCCCCTGTGTGGAGCCCATCCAGTAGTAGGTCGCATATTCTAAAGATTGCATGCACCCCTTGCGATACGTCATACATTGTGTCTCACGCAGTGTTGGACTCCCTCCTGTCTCTTGTACCCGGCCATCTCTTGCCCATTCTGCCTACCATGACCATGTGTGTCAAAAACTGCCCCCTGTGTATTCCGTATTCACTGGCTAGAGCTGAGAAATCCAACAACTTGTTATCTCAGAAGAGGTAGCCCACCACCACAATTCCTTTGCTTTCCCAGTGCTTGCTTAACTACTTAACTATGCCTGGTTGTGGTCCTATGATCCCCGCTATGGGAATGTGTTTGGAATATCGATCTGGGATCCCAAGGAGTCTCCAGGCCATTTCCCACAGATCCCTGCCTAGTTTCAGTAGTCCTGAGGGTCTCGACAGCTGTGGTTCCTCCACCCATAGCACCTCCTTCAAAAAGTACTGTTTTCGGCATTGGCTACAGCAGCTGGGTGTCCAGCGTGGTTTCATCCCTGAGCCAATTTGACACAAACTGTAGCTGTCCTGCGAGATAGTATAATTCAAAGTTGGTTACCCTCATCCCACCGTTGCCATACTCCTTCTGTAATGTGTCCAGGGCCATTCTATTCCTCTGAGCCCCCCGCAGGAATTCCCTTGTTAACCCATCCAACCGCTTAAAGAAGCCCCTAGAAATGTTATAAGGCGATGATGGTAAAGTGGTACAGAAGGCACAGGAGTACCACCATTTTTAGCAATGCTGCCCTACCCGATACTCCGAGAGGCAGCTTCTTCCTGAATCTCTGTGTATTGTCTATTTGAGTTGAGGCAGAGCCATGCCACACATTTATTCCCAAATTTCTAAAAGTTTTCTCTGTCCATCTCAGCCCAAGGTCTGTTAATTGAGTTTTAGCTATACTCCTCAGTCCCCCCAGGGGCAACCGACTGGATTTTCCCTTGTTTACTCCAATACCTGAGAGATGCGAGAACTGCTCCGCAATGTCTAGTAAGTGCGGCAAGTTGGCCTCAGGCCGGTTGATGTACAGTAGCATGTCATCTGCTTATAGCAACACCAAAGTACCACCCTGTCTATTTCTATTCCTGCTTCTGCATATTCTGTTCTAAGGAAGGCTGCCAATGCCTCCAGCGCCAGAATAAATAGCATTGGTGAAAGCGGTCAGGCCTGTTTGGTGCCTGTCCGTACTTTCCATGCGTCAGAGATCTGTTTCCCCATTCTCACTCTCGCCATGGGTTCTGTATATATCAGTTTCACCCACTTCATAAAGGCGTTGCCTATCCCAAACTGCTACAGAGTCCCAGAAGCCAGTCCGAACGGACCGAGTCAAAGGCCTTGACTGCATCTAGGGAGGCCACTGTTTAGTCCCCTTCTAGGTGGTTGGGACTGTCTATTATATGATTTAATCTATGCAGGTTCCATGAGGTGCAGCACCCCGGACCATACCCTGTATGGTCTATATAAATCAGATTTCCCATCATTCTTCTGAGCCTGTTCGCCAATGCCGCAGCTAGGATTTTGGTGTCTTGGTTCATCATGGCGAATGCCCTGTATGATCCGCAGTCTTGCAGGGGTTTCCCTGGTTTGAGTATCGGGACAATAGTGGAATCCCTAAGGCTGCTGGGCAGCATTCCTGCTTCATATGCCTCTGTAAAAACTTGTAAGAGCCTAAGCGCCAGGACATCTGTATATGCCTTGTAGAATTCCCTGGGGAGCCCATCTGGTCCCAGTGTTTTAGCAGTGGGGAGTTCAGCTATCACTGCACTAATTTCATCCAGCGTGAAGGGTGCGTCCAGTGTAGCCACCTGCTCACTCCTCAGCTGTGGTAAGTCTATCTGCCCAGTTCTTCCTTGATATCAGTGTCATTCCCTTCAGCCTCTCTTGTATACAGGGATTCATAGAATCTAGAGAATATACCATTTATCTCGTCTGCTATGCTGTTGATCATATCTCTTGGTTCCTCACGGCTACACAACCATGCTAGGAGTCTCCCTGGCTTGTCCCCTTCCGCATGTTGTTTCTGGGTGTGCTTCTCACCAGCCTTTCCCACACCGCTATACATTTTTGGCGCTGTTCTAGCAGTCTTGCCTCTCCCCCGCCCTCTTCTGCCATTATGTTTTCCTCCCGCACAATCTCATTCTCCATGCCCTCCAAGGTTCTCTGTATATCTGCCCTCAGGTCGCCCATTTTCCCTATCGCTGCTCCTCTTACAACAATCTTGAAGGCTTCCCATAGAGTTTGCGTTTTCGCTACGCTGCCTGAATTGATTTCAAAATAATCAAGCAGAGCATCAGTCCTTAATCTCCAGATAGGGATCGGTGCTCTTGGTGTGGTCACCCGCCAGTTTACCACCAGCGGGACGTGGTTTGACAGCACCCTAGCTTTGTATTCTATGCCTCCACACTTGCCCAGGGTTTCTGTAATCTATTTGGGTGTGTGTTCTGTGGGGAGCCGAGAAGTGCAAGTATCCTTGTGTCCCTCCATGCTTCTCTATCCAGACGTCTACTCAAAATGTTTTTCACTAAACATTTTTAGGTGCAAAAGATCTAGATGAAAATTATTTCAGTGAATAGTCTGTATACCATTTTCTGTCAGGCCGTGCACCACAACCATCCTGCCTTCGTCTTTTTTAAATTCCAGCAGCTGGAAAGGGACTGAGGGAGCTATCAACAACAGGACCCCTCTGGCATATACCGAAAATGTTCCCTCCTCATTTCTTGGCTATCCTGGCCTGCTTATCCGCTGTAAGGTGCGTTTCCTGCAATAGCGCTATCTGGATTCCCATCCTTTTCAAGTATGCATGCACCTGTAATCTCTTAATGTATTTGTTAAATCTCCTGACATTCCAGGTGACTACCCCCAGGCCCTCAACTCCCATTATAGGGGATCTTGCAGGGTAGTGTCAGTTCCATCACCCTGTCCTTTTGTCTATCTCTCTTCTTCCCGGCTGGTCACCCATTCGATAGTAGAGGCCCAATCACTTCCCATCTATGATTCACGTTCAGTATAATGTTTGTGCTCACTCCCTACGTTTCCACCATCAGGCACTTCCACGCCACCCATGTGTCCGTCACACTCTTTTCCTTCACATATGTCACAGTTTAGCCCGATAACAACCTTTGCAACCCCCTGCTGCCGACCATGCAGCCTGCCCCCAAACTCCAAAAAACTACAACCGCTAGTAACCATTTGTAAACTTTGGATAACTGCCCAGCCGCATTCTGCTTGCTCAGGCTCAGCCACTTTCCTCCTCCCTCTCCCATTCCTCGGGTGATGTGCAGTAGCTCGATGCCCTCCAATAGGCATCAGGTTTCTTGGTGTGGAGTACGATAGCTGCCTGTGGAGGCAGCCGCCTAGGCTAGTGGCCTAAACTGAGATCACTGTGCTAGGGCTCCCGGCTACCGTGTATCAGTATCGTCCATTGTGCTTATCTTTATGGTCTCACAAATATCCCTGGATCATGTTCGCGTGCTGCAGCAGCCATGTTTCAGGGTCCGTAATTATTGTGTTCCTGCCTGGCAATTGTGGAAGGCCTCGTTCGTCCATCCAAGAATGTGCCTCCTGCGTGTTTTCAAAGAAGTGTGATCTGCTATTGTGCAGGACTTTAAATTTCACCGGGTAGATCAACATGTATCTTAGGTTGGCACTTCTTAATCTTTCCTTGGTCCTTCCAAACATAGCTCTTTGTTTTTGCACCAGAGCGGTGTAGTCCGGATATATTACCAGTTTGGAGGATTTGCGTGTAATCGTGCCTCCCTCTCTCGAGAAAGCCAGGATCCTTTTTCGATCTTTAAAGTTCATAATTATCACTATCACAGGTCTCGGGGGTGCTCCAGGTGGGGGTCTTTATTCAGGGACCTGTGTGCTCTTTCGACAGAATCTTTGGGTCATTGTAACTGGCCCTATTTCCTGCAGCAGCAGATTCTCCACATAGCCCGTCAGGTCTTTACCTTCCTCTCCTTCCGGAAGGCCCAGCATTCTGATGTTGTTCCTTCAGGCTCTCCCTTCAGCATCCTCCACTCGATGTTTGAGGGCCTGCACTCTTTCCAGCACATCCGCCATCTGGGTTCTTGTGGTGGCTATATTAGTGTTTTTTTCTTGCACTCTCTGTTCTGCCGTGCCCATACGATCAGCTAACTCGTGGACATCCTGACGCAGCAGCCCCACATCTACTATCACAGCATCTATTTTGTGTTCAAGTGCTGTTTCAAGTGCCACCATCACTGCCCGGATCGGGCCCTCCTCCTGCAGGCCGACCTGTGGATTCCTCATGCCTGCCCCACTAGCCGCTGGCTGGGTCGCCTCACTGTCCTCTTTCCGGGCGTATACCTCCATTACTGTATGTTTGCCTTTGCTCTTGCCTGCCTTTTCCGCCATCTGGGTCGCAAACTCGATTGGTATGCTGCGGTGTCGCCCTGTGATTGTGGAGGACTGGCACGTGCTTTAGGCCGTTGTCCTGCCGGGGCTCAGAACACTGTAAGCAGTTTCAAGGACCAGGACCCTTCAGGTGGTTGTTTAACCAGCCCGTTCTGACCATGGGTGTTTATTTATGCTTTCCTAAGGGGGCTCTACACCAGTCTTTTGGCCTCACATTGGCCCCACCCACTATGCTTAATGCCTCCTCACCGCGTTTTCAGGTGTGTTGTGCGGGGTGGGTGTTGTTGCTCCTGTCTGCTTGGGCTTATGGTTATCCATTTGTGTGTGTCTGTGTGTGCTATTCTTGTTCTGGCGCGTTTTGCATTCACAGTGAATGAACTGTGAGTGGGCACTTGTAGTGTTTGTTGGCCGCGTTTGCTGTGTGTCCTTCTCTTATTTGATTGTCCTGCACGTAGTGCGTTTGCCCTCGTTGTGCTGCCCTTTGTGTGTCAGTGCGGGTTTGTGCTGCTTCTACGCCCAGGCCTCCTGTTGGGTGATGCACTCCTTCACCACCGCTGGACTTGTCGGCGAGGCAATCGTTCCCTGCCCCGTTGCGTCCCTTGCTGCGTTCTTGCTGACTCACCGGGTAGTCCTGTGTGGCCGTTAGGGTCTGCTCTTCAGCGCGCTCCTACTGCCACGCTCCGCCTCAGGCCACTGCATGCCTCTCTTCCCCTCTGGCTGTCTTCTACTCCCGTCCGCTGCAGCTCTCTCCACCACTCCAGCCTGCCACAGTCCCAAGCTCGGCCACCTGGGTCTCAGTTTGTGCCAGCGGTGCCTCCGGTGGCCATCTTGGGCTTGGCGCACTCAAATGGTGGGAGGCACACCATTCCGCTTATCCTTCGCCGCCGCTGCAGGGGCTTCCATGTATGTTCCACGCGGGTTATGCAACCGTTTCCTGATATTTGCTTGCAAAATCGGACGTTTGTATCTTCTGAAGGATCCTGCGGGAGCTCTTCTTCGTTGTTGCCTCACTCCATGGCAGCTAGCCACGCCCCCAACTCCTACGTTATTTGATCAGAAATGGTTTGTTTGTTTGTGGAGGAAAGAGGCATCTTGGCATTTCCATGAAGACACGTCAATTGATTGCGCGCAGACGGCGTTCACATGAGACGTGCATTGGCTTTGTGAACAGGGGCATAAGCGTCTAGTGATGTCATCTTTAGGGGCGGGTGATCTGTATTACTGCCGCAAGGACACTTGAATTTAGGGCGATAGATCAACAGATAAGATTTCCACAAGATGGCGGTGCCTAGGCAGGCGTTTTCGCATGTGTAAAAGTGAGGAAAGGTAAGGTAAGATCCATAGGATTTCTTTTTAAGATGATCAAAAATACATGCCCGGTTGATTGGGACAATACAATGTCTGCGCGAACTACCCCTTTAAGTCACTGAACCTTGTTAATCTTCCAGATTCCTGCTTTCTTCGCATCTGAGATGGTCTATTTGTGACCCTGGTTCTGTCTGCTCCAGTTCTGTAGCACTTTAGACTGAGTTCTTCTGCTTTTCCTTTTCATTTCTAGCTTTCTCTTTACTTGTGCACCACAGCCTTCTTCAAACCTGGCCTTACTCTGTGGAAATCCCTTAATATCTGCTCTGTGACTTGCTTTATATCCATTTTCTGGAAATGGTTTACCTTCTTGAAACTGCACAAATTCTGTACTGTTTAAGATACTGCATCCGGTTATAGGTCAAAGTTTCGAATGAAAAGGATCGAATGACAAAAGGGTTGAATCAAAAGGACCGGAAACAAAAGGGTCGATTTTTGTTTTTTTTATGGGGGGTCCCCTCCAAACCCTCTTTTTTGTGGTAAAAACCACTTTGTTGCACTGAGGAGTTTCACCATTACACAAAGAACATTTGTTTTGTGCATCAGCTTCCATCGGTACTGCGAGTCTCGTAGGACTCTTGCCGATCCGCGCTCGCTTCCTGGAGGAGGCGGAGTCTATCGGCGGTCACGTGTGCAGTCACGTGACTCTATTCACCTTTAAAGATCACCCCCAATCACCCTTGCGGCGTTAAGCCTGGCCGCGGAGTAAAGAGCGGTGCAATCTATCTATGCCAGAACTGTTTTGCTGCTGTTTGGCTCTGAGTGGCGTTAGAGTTGAATATACCCAATGCTCCCTGCCACATTAGCCGCCTGACAACGTGTAGACACACTGTCCTTAAAATACGAACATTGGGACCACTTAACAGAAGGTAATCACTTCCAATTCAGTCAAAAAACAGTTGTGCGCTAAATCGTTGACTTTAAACTGCCCGTATTATCAGAGTTGGCCTGTGTATCAATGCTGAAATCTGCACTGTTTTGAGTATTATAACCCATGCACACTGGTGACTGAACTGTATTGTTGATACTACATGCAGTGACTGCGGGCTTTTTGCCTTGGAGCTGCATGTCTTTTTAGCCTCTCACTTCTACTTTACATAAAGTAGATATTTTACAATTTTACTCCCTGTAGCTGAAGACTGCGGGAACTAGGTTCCTTTGATTCGGCCGATCAGGTGTAAGTGAGTATCCCTATCACTATAGAGGTAATTGTTTGACTTACTTTGTGCTCTGGGTAAGGCAATCACCTAAAAAGTATTATCAAAAACACTGGCATACACACGCAAGTATGAAATTGAGAAGCAATCCTATCGAAGATGACCATAGAGCCCCTGAATGGGAGGAGGCTTCTGACCCGAACTGCTGTCCTAACATTGACCTGGTAAACCCTCTAGTAATGGCTGTGAGGAATCCGCAAACTTACATAGGAAATCAACAAACAGCAGCACAACTTCATATGGACCCCACCAACTCTACACCAATTAGAATGCTTACAGCACATTCAGAACACACTCCCTTGGCTGAAGATTGGAAAAAGGGTCTAGAATTTACTGTAACAAGGACAAAAATACAAAAAAAAATTGAAGATCATTTTGGGGGCAGACCATCCCAAATTTAAGTTGCCCCATTGTTAACATATGGTGAATCCACAACGGTTTAGAGAAGATCTATGTCAGCATCCTCTGATTCAAATATAAGTGCCCATGTCTTGGAGAAACTAGATCTATCCATCACAGAAAAAGCACTGGAAGCATTGCCTCCCAATCGAGAAGATCACTTGTCAACATCCCAGGGATTAACTGAAGAACAAAGTTTACAAACGGACCCTGCTCAAACTCGGCTTGGCTCAACTGAGCATACATTAGGTGCCCTTAACTATGTTCTAAACTCACTGGTAACCATTTTTGAACTGTTAAAAGGCGAGATCCAGTCCCAAACTGGTTCCTTGCTCAAACTAACAAAAGAGGTCGCCTCCTTGGATGGAGCCATGGTTGGTTGTTGCAATCTCATCAACACTAGTATCTTGCAACAAATACAAGAGCTGAAAGTAGAATCTGCAAAACAGGGCATGGACCTCTCTGGGATTCAGAGATCCATGGCTCATAGAAATGGCCTTGAGAATGCAAATAGACTCACATTACAAGAGCTCCTGTCACAATTACAAATGTCCAATTCCAAAGGCTTGCATTTGTCTTCTAATGCTATCGATGAAGATCTAAATTCACCTATGGATGATACTCCCTTATCTGAATTCACTCTCGAGGAATTTCGAAGACTGGCTAATGTGAATGTTGACAACCAAGATGTAGAGTCCTCTATCTCATCTCCATCAATTGGTCCTGCAACCATAAATGATGACCAGATTCAACAAACATCATCTCATCCAACTGCTAGGTGGCAAGAAAGGAAGGAAGAGAGAAGCAAGAAGAAAGAAAAGACTACGTGAGAAAGTTGCAGAAAAGAAATGTGGGAAAAAATCCCAGCCTCAAAAAATGATTAAAAGCAAAAATGTTTTCAGTAGTCAAGATCAAGACCAAGAGGCTGTATCAATTAAAGGTATGGAGAGTGAAAAGAAAACAGTCCTCATGACAAGCTCACAAACTAACAAAGTGATGTGTGAGCAGACCACTGGAACAACATTTCTTTCTCTGCAACCGAACCCCATAAAAATAGCTCCTATCTTTCTTAAACATAGTTCTAAAGCAAAACCCGCTCCAGTTATAGTGAGAGATGTGGCCATTGAAAGCATCAAGACACCCTTAAACATTGCTCCCATTTTTTTTAAGAAATCGTCCAGTTCATCATCCGAAAAAAATCTTGGACTATATAGTAGAAATAAAGCTTGGTGCTGGCAAGTTTAGAACTCTGAGTGCAAACGGGTCAGAGAATGAAAAATCTATGGATGTGAGCCAACAACATAATATGAATCCATCGCCCTTTGAGGTTGAGAGAGGATCTACTGTTCCGACTCCTGATACTAGCTTAAAACTGGAAAAGCCCACAGGGCCCATGAAATACAAGAAAAAAACAAAAAATATGGTTCCCTCTAAAAATGTTTGTACCTCTACAACCAAACGATTTATCAGATCCTTAACAGCTCCGCAGAAGGGCGCTATAATGACCTCAAATACAATCTTGAGAAAATATCATCTGCAGGCATTAGCCCGTCAAGATAATGCCAACAGCACGAACGAGAAAAGCTCGTTATTTGATGATCATCATGTGAGTTCTATTGAAAATGGATCTACAATCACTGTACAGAGCTCAGAGCAGATTCCAACTAGCATAGTACATGGAACCAAAAATGACAGTGACCAAGATATCCTTTTACATGGATCCTCGCAGCAAATCCTTGAAGCACATAGAAAGGAGATTCGACATGTAGTTGATGCTTACATGTCAGCGCAATCAGCGCAAAAATATCTTACTCATTGTGAGTCAGGTAGAAAACCCCTGTCACAGGAATATGAGATATCCACATCAGATAGAGTTATACACAGTCATCAAGCTCCAACTAGTGAAGCTAAGTTCTCTAATGCTCATCCTGTGGCCCAACCATCATTCGGGCATAATTCTACCAGAGGCATCAATTACACTCAATCAAATGATTTACCAACATTAACAGGAATGGTGGCACATTCCACCTCTGACATTGAAGGTAAAAACCTCAATTCAGCTGTAGTACCTGATTTTCAACGGTTCATAGAAAAATCTATTGCAAACTCTATTGACATGAAAACATCAACAGTCCAACCACCTGTCAATGACAAATCTGACACCACACAAATGAAAAAAACACTCAGAGGTGACCCTAAACGACCAGCATTACATTCGCTAATCATTTCTTGTCGTCAGCCTCCAAACGTTGCAATATGATCTATATCACAAGTCCATCCTTACCATCTTTGCAGAAATTCCGGAATTGGAAGACATCAACTCTACAGATATCCAACTAGTGGAGTTTGAAGATCCACATACTCTAACCTCGGTAAAATTGTGGATTAACTCTAGAGTGGTTGTCAACACAATATGATCTGGGATTTATAATTGAAGTGAATCAACTCCCATCTAAAGTTCCATCAGTAAATCCTTCACTCTCTGTAGTCACTCATGGAAAGGTTAATGTAAAGAGTGCTACCCAAGTCTCTGAAGAACGAGCCGGAATAACTTGCAAATGTCACCTGAACCAGAATATGCATTAACTAGGTCACTCCATAAAACGAACTTGTGTCTCTCTGACTAGTTGGAATACAAGAGGGTTCTGACATCTTTTAAATACTTTTGACACAAGCTTTGACGATGTTGATATAGCCACATTTCAAGAAACGTGGCTCACTTGTTACGCTCACCTGGTTCCCACAGGGGCGTCGATCGGACCCGGACAGCTGCAGTCTCCAACAATGTTATGCGTAGAGAAGAGATGACAGTCTGGACTGGCCCGCCTAATCTTGTCTGCTGGACTCGTAGAAGTATTCTCCTTATGTTTTTAAATGATGAACTCTCCATCCTGCATGCCATGCAGGGGCGCGTAGATACCAGTTACTTCACTGGTTTGAAGGTACTGGAGGAGTTCCGGAGCAATATTGACTCCAGTGTCTATAAAGTTCAAAGAGTTCAATATGTCCGATGTTCACTCTTGTTCCATGTTAGGCAGAAACCTGTGCAGTTCCCTTAGGGACCACTGCAAAAGATTTAAGACTACAGGTGTTGGCAGTAAACCCACTTGGTAGCAGTCTGTACCACCCAGATTTACCTGGTAGCTGTGGCTGAGCAGTCAGACTTCCCTCAATAAGAGTTAGGCAGTATGCAAAGTATACTCAATAGGCACTCAGATACAATAATACACGCAAACGCTGACCAGATCTTTGGTATCAAAGTATATAATTATTTATTTAAAAACACACAGTTGAAACACTCCAGCACTCTTATTGTAAAATATCCTACACACAGTTACTATTATGATATATACACCCCTTTTTCCCTATTAGAAAAATCACAGTAAAACACCACTTATTTTCATACAGAGGTGAGCGCTTAACTAGATTGCACTCTAATAGGTTTGTGAAAAAGGGAGGGAAAAAGACAGAATATGAAGAGGTACACCACTCTACGATTCAAGAACACTGTTAGCAAGGCAGAGAGCGAAAAGTCACTGGTGAGCCAAAGTCCAAAGGCTGGGCCCACTCTTAGAGAGAGAGAGCACAAATGCGCCCAAGATCACACAGTTACACTAGGCTTAGAAAGTCTTGCAGAGGGTTCAGAAAAGAGTTTAGAGAGGCTTAGAAAAGTTTAGCCAGGGTGTCCCAGGCTAACCCAGGTTCGAAAGCCGGGGGCTAAATCTAACCCGTACAGTCAGTAGCAAGGGAAGCCAGGCGGGACACGGTACCTTAAGTGGGAAGGATCCTCCAGCGGTTGCAGTTGTTCCTGGTAGTGGGTGCAAGTTGCGTCGTCGTCCAGGGGAAGTGAAGATCTCGACTTGGAGGAAAGATGAAGGTCGTTGCACTACCAGGGCAGAAACCAGCCGCGGAGTTTTCCGGTTAAAGGTGGTACCTTTGTCTCGCGGTCGTGGTAAAACGTGGTATCCCGGTTGCCGGGGTGCTTGGCACGGGCAAGGCGGCCACGAGATACGTCGGGAAAGCGAAAAGACGGTGAAACTGGTTATCCCCACCAGTTAAAGGAAGAAGACTCTCCGGCAGGAGATCTCCTCTGTCGTTGGGAAAAAGTGGTGAGACGGTCCAGCAGGGCTCCACCGGTAGTGGTGTCGTGGCAGGTCGGCTCAGCTTCTCCCTCGTCGGATTCTTAGGTCCTGTGGCGACTTCTGAAGTTCCAGTCCCCAAAGCCCTGCTTTTATGCAGCAAACCCCCATTCACTCAGCCTAGCTGTCACTCAAACATGCTAAGTGGTGAGCCGGCAGGCTCACCAATTGGGCCAATCAGGACAGAGTGCGACTTGAGTTGCCTAGGCAACTCAGTCCAGGGTGCCTAAATTCCCCTCCACCCCTCCTAAGTACCCCAGACACAGTGGCACCACTTTGGAGGGCTTCTGTGGAGAAGCCCGCCAAAAAGTGGAACAAAGGGCTCGACTTGGGTTGGAGTCACAGAAGAGAACACAAACACCATTTTAGAATCAAGTTTTGGCAAAAAATACCAACCGGAGAATTAATATTAATTCAATAAACCGGCGGTATGTTCGAGGCTACCGTAAATAATTAAATAAAGATAGTAGCCTAAAACAATGGGAAATCCCATAGGAAAATATTTGCGGTTGAATATAAAAAGTAGTATCCACTGCCACCAGCCAAAACTCGATCAGGGGGGACGGAGACGTGCCCCCTCGACTAACAGACCCTGGGGCAATCGAATTGCCCCAGCCAGTACTTCCACAATATGATGGTTTGTACTGGTTCTGTTCAGAATTTAAGACTAGTAAAGTCAATGGTGACTTTACATGCCCTGGGAGACAGTAGTCAGTCCCAGGGTATGGAGTCTATACTGGGGGGTCACTATGACATCCCTGTGTCACTGCACTGAGGGTGCTGTGTAACACACATCACAAAAACACATGAAGCCCTATGGAGTAAAAGACCCCATAGCCCATTAAACACTTCTAGATTCAAAGAAACACACTCAAATCATGTCCAAGAGTGAGGGTAAAAGAGTCTCACTCTTGGCAGGAGGAAAAAATAAACCCCAAAAATCCAGCAAAGCTGCTGGGGGACTCACTAGGTTAGGAAATTCAGCCTAAACAGAGAATTCTCCCTAACATTCCATTCCCTCGTTAGGTTGCAGCTGGGTCCAAAAGAATATTGCCTGGAGGCAGCTGATGGCGTTCAGGTAAGAGTCTGTATTACCAAACACTGTCCGGTAAAAGTTGCATGAGTTTAACTTGCTGTTTTCTCTCCCTTTATAGGTGCGGCATAGAACGATGCGGCGAATTAAAGTATAATACCTCCGGTGGTAAAGCAGGTAAGCCTATCGTGGCAAAGAGATTGTCTTTGTCGGTTTTCTCGGCTCACCTCGTTATTCCTTTTGTTTTCCCCCCAGGTGCTGGGTTTCGACGAAGAAAATGATGGAGGCAGCGCCGAGTTGAAAGATGCGGTGGACTGGTGAGTATAACGCGGTGCTGCTGCTGGCGAAGCGACGCGTGCTGAAATAATGTCCTATCCAGGCTCGGAGATGTGCTGGGTCCGGAATCAGGTAAGGAATAAAATAATGTCCGTGATCTAACTTCTTCTCCTTTCTTTTCCTTTTGTCTAGGAGCTCTGGATTCGAGGCGGGCGTGGCAGAAGACTGGATGCTGACTTGCAGACACGGTGAGTGTTACGCTGCTGGATGCAGAATAACGCGAAGCATGAGCTGATGTTCGGGCGTGGTTTAAATAGCCTGCAAAGTAGTCCCAGGTAAGAAGTTCCCCAGAACCACAACCGAGTAAAAAATGGTCCCTGTAATAAAATAGTCCCATCCAGGCCTCACGTTGGCTTGGACTCATTTGCAGCATGGTCTGCATAAGGTAAGTAAAGTCTATGAGCCTGGCGCCTATGGCGCCAGGACTGATTTCTATGATGAGCCTGGCGCCTAAGGCGCCAGGACTGAATCCAAACAGCCCCCAGCCGGGGCTGTTGGGGTTTTAATGAGTATATGGATGCCTGCTCCCGGGGCTGATGGACTCGATGCGGATGCCCGGGGGGTAGGCATCATGACATCACTATTGTCCCCACTTGGGATAAATATAATATTCCAACTCAAAAATTTAATTTAGGAAGACCAACATCAGGGCTCCTAATAGCTGTTAAACAAGATATGCTATTCACATCCGAAGATTGGGCATATCCAAACCCCTTCATGCAGAGGAATAAGCTAAAAGTTGCCAACATATCATACGCCCTGATAAATGTATATTGGAACCCAGCGGGCATCTCCGACCATCTATTCATGAGAGACATGAATTCCCTAATGGACCTAATATATCTCAATAAGACCGTTATTTTCGTCATCATAACAGGAGACTTAAACTTGCATTATTTTGATCACAACAAGTATAATAGCAGACTGTCACTATGGAATCACTTCATTGACACACATAACCTCCAAATGTTAAATGGCTCATTTGCCTATGACATACCCCCACAACCAACGTGGCACAGAGGCAATACCTCAGTGATAATTGACTACATTTATGTGAATCAACCCTTTATTTCCGAAGTTTCCGACTTCAAAATAAATCCACCAACTCTTAGTGACAACAATAGCCTCTCAATGTACTGGAACGTAAGCGAATTAGCAGACGTTCCGGTAACGCAAAATACTTTAGACTTCATAACAGTAAACCCTGGTGGCAATAGATGTGCTGGAATGCAACATCTTTAAAAACATTTAGTCATTTTTACGCATTGCATTTGACTAACACGAATGCAGATCAATGGCATCAAACTCCTTATCATAATCTAATGCAACTCTTTCAGTATAAGACGTATAAATCAAAAGTAATTTCTAGACAAACCACACATGTTTTTGATATGTTTTTGGAAGCCGTAAAAAGGACTCTTAGTTTTGAAAAATGGCAAGCCTTGAGAATGCCTCAAACTAAAAGATACATTGCCCTTACTCAATTAAGGACAAAATATAAGAACTGGCTAAGAACATATAAAGCAGTCTTATTTCAAAACGATAGCTCAAATATGTTGAGTGTGTTAGCAGGAAAGAACACATTACAAATTTGGTCCGTCATCAATCAGACAACTGCAGGCCATCAAATTGCCTATGAATCCACTAATGTGTCAGAACAGGCATGGGTGAAACATTTCACAAATGTATATCTTCCATGTTCAAGCCCCGTTACGCAAAAAACTCCTCAATTAACAGAAACATTTTCTCTAACCTTTGATAAAGATGATATTTTATTTTTTATTAACAAGGCAAGTCCATCACCTGCTCCAGGCCCTGCTGGAATGTCGAACTTCATGTTAAAGCAACATCCGGAAATCTGGTCTGAAATATTATATAACATCTTTTCAAATATTATTCAGATGCAAGCATTACCCGATTCATGGAGACATTCAATCATACTTCCAATTTATAAAAAAGGTAACAGATCCGATCCTGCAAGTTATAGACCCATAGCCTTGTTGGATGCCGCAGGCAAAATCTTCAATCGTATTGTACTCAGATTTGAATAAATGGGCATCGAGCTTAAAGTGAAGGGATCCCTTTCAAGCTGGGTTTGTGTCAGGTTTAGGAACAGCTCCAAACATCATAACATTGAATATGTTAAAATCTCAGTATGCAGCCCGGAGTCAACCGCTATATTTAGCATTTATTGACTTCCGGGTTGCGTTTGATTCAATTGATCAAAATTTACTTTATCAGAAATTAACTCGCTCTGTGTGTCCTTTGTCTCTCATATCTATCATAAAGCAACTTCATACCAACACTTCGATGCAAGTCCGGCTTACTATGGAAGGATTACTTTCTAAAATTATTCCTACAGGGCGAGGACTTAAGCTAGGTTGTATCCTTGCTTCCTTTCTGTTTAATTTGTTTATCCTTGATCTTGGAGAATCTTTTGCAGACATCACTAGTGATGCTCCAAAATTGGGCCACCAACGTATAACTTGGATGTTGCATGCGGACGACTTAGTCCTTTTGTCACAGACCCCAAGTGGGTTACAAAACTTATTGGACAAGCTATCCACTTACTCCTCAGCAAATAATGTTATCATCAACTTAGAAAAAACACAAGTTGTGGTCTCAAAAAATCAAAAACACTTCCCATGGTAAAAAATATAAGTGGCATCTACACAATGTAGCACTAATGAATGTCACAAACTATAAATATTTAGGTTTAACCATCTACAACACCACTAGTGAAACTGCCTATATTGCCTCTCTGAATTTAAAACTGAACACATTGAAATCTCAGGCTAACATATTAGTGTATAGGTATGGTAAATTTTCATACAACCATATTATGGCCTTTTATCAAGCAAAAGTGGTGCCAATTTTACTGTATGAAGTTGATGCTAAAATGCCAATGAAGAGTAATATATGGGATGCATGTGAAGCACGATTCTGGAGGTCTGTTCTGAAACTTCCGAAATGTACTCCTCTTCCCATGATTCGCTTTGAATTGGGTTTGGTTTCGCTATTTACACAATCGTTGTGGAAGTTGTGTGCCTTATTTAGAAAATGCTTATTGGGACTGACAAACAATAACAGCCTAAGCACAGCTGCATACCATCTTGTGGGTTCGTCAACTCTCTTTGTATCTAAATGGCGTACTTCTGTGTTGAATGCCCTAGCTGACGCATCCATATCTCTTGAAACACTGCTAACAAACCCTGACCGAGCCAAGTTAATATTATTCCAGTATGATTGGATATGTAACACCGCTAAATGCTGCACTTATAAGGACTTTAATGAACAGTGGTTCGGGCCAAAAAGATTACGGACAATGGCAGATTATTTGGTTAAATTTCCATCGCTGCACATTAGCCGTCTATATCTACGGTTTAGGTTTAATCATTGCTCCCAAGGAATTCATTTATTGTCGATTTTGTCAAAACATGAATTCTTGTGAAACTCTGCAGCATTTAATAGTGAGCTGTCCAGCTCTAATCTCAGTGAGAAAAATGTATTTTACTGATCTTTTATGTGTTTATACCCCAATGGATGAAAATGAAATATGGATTAAATTATTCAGGAGCAAGAAATTAGCAATCAGAGTGGCAATAACGCAATATTTAAGCACCATTTTACCAAATGCTGACAATGAAATTAAATTATTATTTGCTTAGTATTTAACCATTGCGATCTATGGATTTTGAATTTTTTTGACTAACGTTATTTTCTCATTGTCATCTTAATTGCATATTAGTGTGTTTAAATATGCGCCTTATGAATTATGAATTTCATATATTGGACATTTTTATATTGTAATTGTTTGTATATTGTTGTATTTGAAAGGTTGATTTTATCAGCCAAATCAAATAAATAAAAATAAAAACAAAAAAACCCCACTTTTTTTTCCTATACGGAAACCCCAAAATAAATATATATTTAAAAAAAAATTCGACCCTTTTGTTTTAGGTCCTATGGATTCGACCCTTTGTCATTCGATCCTTTTGGATTCGAACCTTTGACCGGACTCCACTGCATCCATGTGTCTGCGTTTAGACAATGTTGTACTGTCTGGGTCCTCCTTTTTCTCCATTTATGCCCTTTAGTTTCATGTAGCTTCCATGGGCCTCATTACGAGTTTGCCGGTAAGCAATCCTAATTACGGGCATGCCGGTGCAACTGTGTCCGTGAACTCCTCCTGCCGGAAACACTGGTTGATTCCGTGTTGGCATGCACGCGCATTCCGACATGCTGGATACGGTGACATGCTGGTAATTCCAACAAACCCCCCGTACCTCAAATGCCACACCGGCGCCCTCGATGCCGGTTACTCCGAATTCGGCATCACGCTCCCGGGTCCACCGGCACCGGTAACAATGGTGCTGCAATTACCGTGACCGGAAATACAGTGATCGCCGGAACAGGAAATCGGCCGGCGCCTATTAACAAAACACAATCCATTGCAATCCTGACAGGACAGGACACAGACCTAAATCTTGAGCACAGATTTGGATAATACACTGTGACATCAAGAGTCTGTGCAACCCAGGGGGGTGAAACAACGCTTCAGCGAGGCAGAGCTAACCATGTTGATGGACACCATTGTCCAACATGCAGACAAACTGTTCTTCACTGACCAACGCAGGCAGCACAGCTCTATAAGAAGACCATCTGGACGGAGGTTGCCCAGAAAGTGACAGCAGTTGGCACAACCCCTCGCACTGTGCGTGACTGCTACAAAAGGTGGGATGACCTGTGCTTGAGGGTCCACAACCTCCTGTCAGCCCAATGCAGACAGGGTATGTCCACAGGTGGCGGCAGCGCATCACCTATCCACCTGCAGCCCTGGGAGGAGGATTGCAGCAGTGTTCTGCACCTCGAGTCCATAGAAGGTGTCAGTGCTGCGGAGGCCGGAGCCATGACATCTGAGGAGGCTGGTGAGTACACGTAACCCCAATGTCACATCAACCTCTCTGTCCACACTACAGCTGCAAAATATGTGAAGTACGTTGTGCAGAACATCAATACAGCCGTGACGCCCCCCCCAAACCCTCCGGACCTGAAACCTGGTTGCACACAATGACATACACCTTCACCCCAAACCTCATTCATACTCCAATCACACATAGAACATAGCACAGGCACCCTGTATCACCAACATAACATGCTCCTGCTGCCACTCAAACACACATCCCACTGCTACAGCGAAATTGGTGTGTGTCTGCTGTGCTAGCCCAGGCACAAAGTCACATCAGGGCCAACCACCACCCACAAATGACCAGCGTCACACACCAAGGAAACATGTGACTCTCTCGTCCTAGCCAGTCCGACCCATGGGCACACATTTCCACCTATCGCTGCAAGTGCTACAGGCAGCAGGCATATGTGGACGCCATCCATGGCACAACCCTCCCCCACACAACATCACACAGCATGTGTGCCACACCCCTAACACTCTACCCAGAAATGTCCTTTACACCCCGACAGAATCTCCGGCACACCACATTAGCAGTTTTGAGTTATATAAAATGACTGCAGAGTTTTATTTTTACCATTGTGTGTTGTGATATTAAGTCCCTTCTGTCTGAATTAGATGAATAGGTGTTTCACGTGCTAGACCAAGAGCAGGGTTCCTAAATCTGCCTTTCATTTTTCCTCATGAGTGTAGTTTCTGACCCATATAGTAACATTGGGACTTTTCTTTTTGATTTTAAGCTTTAAGAATCGGTAGAAGCGAGTGGCAACCACAAGACCTATCAAACCATTTCAGGGAGCACATTATCGGTAAAATCTTGTTTGGAACTTTCTCATTCAACCATTTAACATCATTTTATGATCAGAATGTTCTACTGAGTAATAAAAAGTGAAAACTACCTGAATTAACTAATTATCCAGTTTCCATTTAAAATGGACCTTTTTTGATTTGCTATAAACCACATGACTTCATTACGAGTATGGCACGGTGCGGGTAAAGTGTGATCATTCCAATACCTCCACTTTAGCACCACATTACCGCACTGCTGTATTATGTTTTGGTGGTGAAGTAGAGGAGTTATCTCCAGCAAACATCTGGAGGTAAATCGTTAACTTTTCCCCTCAAAGAAATTCTGATTCCCCATTTGACCACCTTATTCAATACCTCGAACAACATCACACCTTCTATGAACGAAGCAAAGATACTCGTCTTCCATAAAAAGGGGAAAGATCCAGAAAACCCGAGCTCATACCGTCCAATAGCCTTAATTAATGTAGATGCCAAACTCTATACTAAGGTTCTGGTGAACCGGCTGGCGCCACTACTCCCCAAACTGATCCACCAAGAACAAGCGGGATTCATCCCCAACAGGAAAACCCACGATAACATAAGACAAAGAATACATCTCATAGAGAAGGCAGGCATCATGAAACTCCCATCAGCAATAATCTCGCTAGATGCCGAAAAAGCATTTGATCGGGTCGAATGGACAATGCTATTCGTGACTCTAAAGAAAATGGGAATGGGAAACGATTTTATCAACATGATCCGTGCCAATTACAACGCAACGACTGTCAGGATAACAGCCAACCAGGAGCTCTCGAATCCCATCAGAATAGGAAGGGGCACAAAGCAGGGATGCCCCCTGTCGTCCCTGCTGTACGCAATCTTTCTAGAACCCCTATTGGCAAAAATCAGAGCGACACCAGATATAAAGGGAATAGAAATGGGAGGTCAAACACACAAGACAGCAGCATACGCCGACGATATGATGATGACCATCACCGAACCTAGTAGGACGCTCCCGATTCTTATTCAGCTGATAGACGAATACGGGGAAATATCGGGCCTGAAAATAAATAAGCAGAAATCGTCGGTAATGGCATTGGCAGGAAATAAGGACGAGATCTACAAGTTAACGAAAGATCAGCAACTCCAAACGGCAGAGGAAAGAGTGAGATACCTTGGAGTGACCTTGACACCTACGATACAAAACCTATACTTGGGGAACTACACAAAGCTCATGGAACAAATCAAATCAGACCTGAGCAGATGGAACCCCCTGACAATTTCCTGGTGGGGCAGAATAACGGTCATTAAGATGACGATTTTACCCAGATTGCTTTATTACTTTCAAGCACTCCCCATTAGGGTTCCGACATCTTTCTTCAAGTCACTCACAAAAACAATCACCAAATATGTATGGCAAAACAAAACGCCAAGACTTTCACAACAGGCACTTACAGCACAAAAATCAGATGGAGGAATGGCGCTCCTCCACTTCAGGAAGTACTATGAGGCGGCTCAACTGTGGGTACTAAACGAATGGATTACGGATACATCAGATAAATGGTGGATGGCACAGGATCGAGCCGTGGCAAGGTCCGACCTGCGCCACCTTTTGTGGAAGAGACCCGAACATAGATATCAAAATATTAAGATAAGTGAAGTCATGAGCTCCACAATGGAAATCTGGGACAGAGCTACCAAGAGAGAATCCCTCACGATAGACCCCGCCCCATTCATTCCCATGTTTGACAACCCAGACTTCCTCCCAGGGGTAGAAAAAGGGTCATTCCAGAAATGGAGGGATGCAGAATGCACGAAAGTGGGAGACATGTTTGAGGGTAGACAGATCAGATCCTTCACAGACTGCCAGGATCTGCTAGGCCTCACAGAGAAGGACAGATATCAGTATGAACAGATTCGCCACTGGCTCACAACGCCAAGAATTACAATCCCACCCCTTTCGAGACCTACATACTAACCCAAACGGGAGAAAAGAAATTTGTCTCCACACTCTACACATTCATCAACGCCCAAGAAGAAAGCATCACATGGTCTTGCATGAAAAAATGGGAAATCACGCTAGGAAAACAAATCCTGAGGACACAATGGACATTTCTTTGGCGAATAATTCCCAAGTGGACACAAGCAATTCAAACAAGGGAAGCCTGGACCAAAGAGATGATTCAATGGCACTATACCCCGGAAAGGCTTCACAAAATGTTCCCGACAACCCAAGATAGCTGCTGGAGGGGATGTGACACCGTGGGCACATGGAGACATATTTGGTGGGACTGCGGGGTACTACATCAGTTCTGGGCGGAAGTGAAAACTCAGATGCAGGAAATGTTTAAGGGAACGGACAACCTTAGAAGAAGAAGTTTGGATGTGCGGCATGTGGGCCCCCAAAGATAAAACACTCAATAAGACACAAAAGCGAAACTTTATGGGATTCCTCATAGCAGCGTGGCTGGCAATAGCACAAAAATGGAAACAAAAGTCCCCCCCAACCACACAAGAATGGCTCCACAGGATATGGACATATGTAGCGATGGAAAGACTCACTTATAACCTCCAAGGGGACAGACAGCGGTTCGCTACAGACTGGGTAGACGCCATAGAATTCCTGCAAAGTGACTACATGCTAAAATGGTGCCCGCATAACATTTGTATCCTAGATATGTTTACAAGCTGAGTCCGAAGCATACATGGGACACTAAGGACTGCTGGGACACTAATACCGGTAGGGAGGGAGGGGGGCGTAAGGGGGCTTGGGGACAATGTTGAGTCCGATGTTAATGTTTAAGAAATGTCAATAAAAACTTATTTGAAAAAAAAAACTTTACCCCTCACTATCATCTGAATTACCGTAGCAGAATTATATTTTGTGATAATTCTTCCAAAAAACTTGTAGAGTCCTTTGGACTATAAGGATGGGGATTTACACTGCATCGCCACCATTTAAAATCTTTTGGTAACTCCATAAGGCCCATGTGGAGGTAACCGTATTCGATTTTGGTGGTAATTCCTCTGGTTTTCTGCCAAATTACTGCTAAACGTGCAATGAGTACATTATATTTGTTTTTTTAATATTGATCACCAAACCATTTGCCTTTAAATAAAGGCTTCTTTGTTCCTTTTAAGACCAATGTGTGTTCTCCATAAGAACTATATAATTAGCATAACCAAACCATATGAGTTTGTCTAGTTTTTGTGGGAAACTATTGGTTGAAAAAGGCATTATTAATATCCGCTGCATAAAGGTTGCATAGCAGAGGTGCCAAAATACACACCGTACGTAAAGTTCCACACCCCTCCTCCCCCATCCATCCTCACTCTCAATGTAGTTTACTTATGTAGGGATCATTTATTTTAGAATCTGTTTCGATCAACAACATTGAAGCTGCTGTGTAGTACAAGAACATTACTTAGAGAGGAGCGTGGCGAATAATTAAAGCTCTGGTACAAAGTACACTTAATGTCAAGCTATTTATAAGTAAGAATCATGACAGGTCTAAAACCTGTTGTCAGGAAGATAGTATTCCACTGGATATAGCACATCCATGTAGTTCTCTTATAAGTAACATCAGAAAGATTTTACTCAAGATGTCTTACAAAGCTATTAGTCTGTAATTCCGTGGGTCCTCTCACCTTTCTTATGAATATGTTTAAGTAGAGTTTTTGACTCGGGTAATAGATATCTTGCCAGTTATTAATATACACCTGCACAGATGTAGTAATGTAAAAACTCGTCCAATTCAAATGAAAGCAGAGTCAAAAAGCTTCTCATTGAGCTACATTCAACCTCTTAATATTCATTTATATTTTACTCTCGATTTATACATTGATCTAGTCAAATGGGTGTTCAAATTTTTACAATTCTAGTCATTCATTCCCAGTGGAGGGATTGAGATTAATCAAAATCCTAATTTGAGGAAATCATTGAATCAATTACATATGAAACACCAACAATCCCAGAAACATATTACATATAGCCATGAACAAAGTGCAAAGTATGCATACATTAAATGAAAAAAATACACAATTTATTCACATATACATTGGTTTTCAAATAAGCTTGACATGTTTCAGTTGTTCTGCTATTTATCAAGAACTTTAATCAGCAGCAGAATTCAGTATTGACTAATGTAGATTAAGTTCAGTCCATAGGTGTCAAATTAAGCCAGAGACATCTGCAAGTCATGTAATGTTTATATTAGTTAAAAAAAATTACCATCAATCACAATTATTTTCTTTCCATGAATTCATAATGGTATTCACAGTTAGTGTTACCTTGAATAACTTTGAATTGTCTTTACTTTATGATCAATATATGTCCTATTATGCTGCTCAATATTTTCATTGAGCCCAGTTCGCCAACTGTTGGTTAGGAAAATCAATTCTTGTTCCCTTCTAAAGAGTCTTTGGTGTACACATATTGCATCTGATCCTTTACATTTTTTAACCAGAGGTCATTCGAAATCCTCGTACTTATGTGGCATGGTTATAACATTTCTCACAAGCGGTGCATTCTCTACCTTGTTCTTCAGCAAGCCTTCCTTGAAATTGTACCCACGTCTTTTGCCACATTGACAAATGGTCATATAGACAACATTTTGAGTGACAATTTGTGAATTGTTTCTGCATCCACCTTTTTGGAAGACCAATATAAGTGTTATTGGATGTATGTGTTATATGACATATACCACATCTCCCACATAGATACTGTCCAACTATGGTGATAGTTCTCACCCTTCTGTGATACTTATTTGCCTGGCGTTATTAATTTTGATGTCTTTACGCATAACCATGTCTCAAATGTATTGACTCTTTTTGAAAGGAAAAAGTGGACGGTCCATGTTCCCATCAGGCTTCCTAAAAATACTCAAATGTTTTATCATCAAACATTTGATCTTACACGACAGGTTGGAGAAGGTACTTACACAAACAATTCTATCATCCTGTGATTGTTTATCTGTGGGTTCAAGGAGTGCCTTTCTATTATAATTAAAGGCTCTTATAGCTGATTCACTTGAAATATACCGTATGATGTAATTTTTATGTCAGCATTTGTAGACCTTCTTGGTTCGTCTATTTCATTTGAGTCTTAGGAATTGTCCTAATGGAAGGTTTTCATAACATGTCTTGGGTGTTGGCTCGAGAAATGGAGTAAGGCATTTCTATAGTTTTCTTTCTGATATGGCCTTACTTGCAACATTCCATTATTGTGGTATATGTTCATGTTCAAAACGTTCATAGTGGTTGCATTGATATTGTGTGTGAATTTTAAAAACCTGTTCCGATTTGTTAATCCGTTCAACAAACACACCTGCTTCATCTTTGGAGCCTTCCCAAATACATAGATCATATCAATAAAGCAATTTTAGACTTTAATGCTATTTGGGAGGGGATTAGAGTCTGCATAAATAACTGATTTCTTAATATTTTCCACATATAGGTTTGATGCATGTGGGGTAACAGTGGCTCCCATGGCAGTACCTTCAATTTGCTGTCATAGGGCCCCAAAAATGTAAAATAGTTTTGTGTTAAGGCCATTTCTGTGTACCATAAAATGAAGGAATGAGGTACTGGATCACTTTCCTCCTGTACCCACAAACATTCTTCTGCAACATCTAGAGTGGCTGTTTAGAGAATCGTAGTGTATAGTGAAACAACATCCAAGCCTATGAGTAGATTACAATGCATATCGAATTCAATGGCCTCCATAACATCCTTTTAAATAGGATTTCATGCACATGACTAAAGGTCTCAAATAGTGTCTCAAATAGTGTTCTACAAACTTGAATAGGGGCTCAACTAATGACCCCACCCTCGAAACTATAGGACATGCTGGGGATTAATCAGACTTTCATGAATTTTTGGTAGAATATAAAAGACTGGAATTCTTGATTCATCATTGATAAGTAAATCTGCCTCATGTCAGCAAATCCAATTGCTATCAAGTTTTTGGTAATTTCGATTTGATTTATTCTACAGGGTGGGATCTTCAGTTGGTTATAAGTAGCTTGTCTAATCGCAGAGTAACCTTTTGCTCTCTGATCTAATTTACTCTGTCAATTAAGACTATTGCACTGCCTTTATTAGCTCTTTTCAATGTAATGCTCTAATTCTTAAACATATTTGAAAGTAGTTGTCTTTCTGATTTGTTCAGGTTATGGTAAGAATTAATGGAGGTTTTCTGCAATTTCTCCACATCTTATACTTTTGTCTCGAAAATCAGAGATTCGGGAGAAAATGTAAGAGCTGGTGGAGTAAACTAGGAAGGTTTTTTCAGACCTGCGGGATTCATATGTGGTTCAGTGTTCTGTTGGCCAAAATTGTCTTTAATCCTAATTTCTCTCATGTGAGAAACCCGGGGGTTTTCTCACGGATAGACCCCAGCACCCTTTGTTCAGGTGGCAAGGGCATGGGCATTCTCCAGCATGGGGTCTGGCATGGATTCACATGCTCATGAATATTCCCCGTCGTCAGGCTGGGAATCCTCAGTAAAGAAAAAATCAGTTTCAGTTTCGTTTCTGAACTGTCTTTCTCCTAATAACCAATCACTGGTCTCTGGGTCATACTGCCCCCAGCCAATGACTGCCCTCTAACGAAGCCCCTCCTCTGGCAGCCATCTTCTGGTTTTTACCGCATGTTCAAGTGTTGGGAGTCCTCGTGCTATAGCTCTCGAGCTTTTACTGCGTTTTGTGATTTTTCAAAGAGTTTAATCTCATTTTTTTAGTCAATCGAGCCTCAAGCTCCACCGTTTCTACTTCCGATCAACGGGGACCCGTTTCGGAATTTTCTACGCCCCTCAAGGGCGAAGTTCTCGTCGAGTTTCACTTCTTGGAGGATTCCGGAAGATCTTTGAGACCTACCCCGCGTGGACATGGCCCAGGACAAAGGAAACACGACGCCCGGATCCAAGTTGTTCAGGAGCTGCCCTGGATGCGGATTGCAGAATGTCTTCAAGGAGGATGAGCATTTTAGATGCCTCTACTGCCTCCACGAAGACAAAGCGCACGTGGAGAAGGACTGTGCGTTTTGCAAGAACATGTCAGAGCGCACTATGAAAGATCGTCGGATCTGCCTCACCAACTGGCTAGAGAGGAAGAGCCCAGCAGTAGGTGAGAAGAAGAAGTCAGAGCGGTCTTCTAAGACCTTTGAGGGCGCTCTGGGGACGGGGGCCCAACAAAAGGCAAAGCACCGCGAGTCCGCGGGCGCCGATCGGTCAGGCTCCTCGGCTGCCAGGCAGGGCGCACTTTCACCAACGCCATCAACCACGAGCCAACGCTCTGGCTCGGGGAAGAGGAAATTGGAGAACCCGGGTAAGCTTCGGGAGAAGCCCCGGGCGATCCGACGGAGACAGCCGAGGGGGAGCGAGGCGGTGACCCTCCCCCCAAGGTGAAGGCCTCAGGCGCGCCCAAAGTCACGAAGGCCCTGATTCACCCGGCTAACGCCTCTATCGAGGGAGTCGTGGCAGCCCTGGTGAAAGCCTGTGGAAGCTACCCCAGTGGAGGCAACCTCGGGGCCTAGGGTTTCCCGGCCACCGCAGAGGGAATCCTCTTTTCAGCCCATCGATAAGACCCACCGTGAAACCCCAGGTGGAAAAAGAGGGGGGGGGCGGTGGCTATCACGGACACAGATACAGCCTCTGAAGAGGAGCTGGCTGGAGTCGCGAAGATCCTGAACAAGAAGTTCGAGGAGGTCCGGTCCCACAGGAGGGATCCCGACGAGGTGGATGAAGAAAGCGACGGTGGTGCCGACGAGGAGCCAGTGGAGGCGGAGGACTCCACTCCCCAACCGTCGCGCCCGTCGCAGCTGGTGCCTGGGCCACAAGACAACTCGGGAGCGATCTTGATGGTGATCCAGGCCTTATGTACGGAGATAAGGACAAGGTTGCCCTTACCCCCAACGGACAATCCAGCGGAGCCTGGACCGTCGGAAAGCCCTCCAAGCAAGCGGAGGAGAATTCATCCCCCCCTTCCTTCCAGCCTTCACGGCCTTCTCAGCCTTCATCACCTTCTCCTGATCCGAGGGATGACACGGGAACAGAGACGGCCACTACGGGGACAGATGACGACAGTGGTGACGACAGGATGGGCCTTCCATCACTACCTCCTCGGGCCTCCCCGCCTGACGAAATTGGCTCCTTCCACGCCATGATTGCCAGGGCATCCAAGCTCTTCCAGCTCTGCCCTGAGGAACAGAAGAAGGAAGGTTTCCTCTATCAACGGCGTGAGGCCAAGTGGAAGACGGTACTCTCGGTTCCTTTACTTGACGACATCTGGGACGAGGGGCTGTTGCTCCTGAAGAACCCTTCCACGACTCCTGCCAAGAGAGACCGGTACAAGAAGAAGTACCGGGTCCCAGATTTCGCCCCCATGTGCCTAAGGGCGCAGCCGACCCCGGATTCGGTCATCTCCGCGGCGGCCAAGAAGAAAGAGGCGGGGCGATGGCTGCAACTTCGACCTCCCCGACGGACGGCGAGGGGAAGAAACTGGACGCCATGGGACGGCGGGTCATCTCGTCAGCGGCAACGACGATCAAAGCGGCCAACGCCCTCGCAATTGTGGCCCGGTACGACGGGGAGCTGTGGTTTAAGATCGCTCCCCTGCTAGACTTCCTCCGGACGACAAGAGGGCTGAGGCCCTGGAGATCCTACAGGAAGGCGAGGTGGCGTCGGACCACGCCATAACGGTGGCCACGGACATTGCTGACACCGGTTTTCGCCAGATGGGCAATGGCGTTTGCCTTCGCTGGCGTGGTTGGCTCAAGGCAACCGATTTCCACCAAGATGTGCAGACCAGAGTCCGGGACATGCCTTTCGACTGGAAAAACCTGTTTGGCAAGACTGTGGACGAGTCACTGCAAGCCATCAAGGCCGACACAGAGATGGCTCGGGCCTTGGGTGTTCTACAACAACGACGGCCGCCCTTTCGGAACTCAGGAGACAAGCAAGGTGCCTCCAAAGGATTCGGCGGCGGCTCCTCGACGTACCGCCAGGCGGCCCATTCCTCGTCGCAGGACGCCTACAGAGGATGTGGCAAGTCAGGAGGATCTCGTTGTTGTCGCCAAGGAGGCCAAGCGGCAAGGCCGCTGCCAAGAAGGACTGAATCGGCCGTAGCGTCGGGCCCCTACCTGAGCACCCCAGTGGGAGGCCAGCTGGCAAAGTTCGTCAGTGTGTGGGAGTCCATCTCCACCGACCGTTGGGTGCTGGATGCCTGTAAAGACCGGAGGGGGGGTCTGTACTTCCGCTCTCTATTTGGTAGAGGAGAGACACAGAGACTCCTGCCAAGATTCTCTATTGTGGTAGCAATGGACGAGCAATCAAGGCCTAGTTTCTCAGGAGGTGATGCAAGCTGGTTCTTAAGTACAGTGTAGTCCCCAAGCACCCGCAAAGGAATGTCCGCACACTGTATCGGTTAAAACACAGTCTTTATATAATTAATATTCAAGGTCATATACACAATCACGATAACTCACTTTGTACTCCGGAAATCAACAATGGCAAATATGTACAGTTCTAAAGTGGTACCACTAACATTATCCAATCTCATTAAAGTGCACACAGTCAGAATGACACACAGCTCAAAATGAAGATGAAACCAGCAGTAGAGAGAGGAAGGAAAGCAAGATGGTTGAGCAATTGGCAGAATACTGGTAACTACCGTTAAACACAGCTCTTTGTGGAGATCCCCCCACCTGGGCAACCTGTAGAAGAAAGATACAAGCCCAGTCCATATATTGTTCACCCTAGACTTTCCAATAGTTCTGTAACCCCAAAGTACCTTGGCGTTGTAGCGTTCCGCGTCGGGGACTCGACGGCCCTTCGAGTGTCCTCCCTTTCAGGCAGGAGTCACGGGTCGTCGAACGTCCGACGGAGAACAGGTCGAGCTACGACGGGGAAGTGGCTGCGTCGTTCCTAGCAGTGCTCGTTGACGGGGAAGCGTAAAAGTGTTGCAAGGAAGAGGCATGCGGGGCACCTCGGTGTCGATAGTTCTGGACCGCAAAGAGTTTGAAGAACTGTGGCCCAGCAAGGGCGTCAAGTCGTCAGCGTCTCTGTGGTATTTGGGTGGCAGGAAACCCACCGGTGGATACTCCTCGGCGCGTCGACGGTCAGGCTTTCTCCAGCAGGATACAGCGGCGACGAAGCGGACGAGAGCGTCCTTGGATCAATGAAGGTTCTTAGGCAATCGGAGCGCAGCGGCTCCAGTCGGCGACGGCGGTCGTCGACAGTGGCGGACAACAGTCCGGGCGCTTCTCCTTGGAGTTCCACAGCAGTCCCTGTATCGGGTCAGCAGCCTGTCGAAGGTCTGTCTACCAGGGAGCTTAGGCAAAGATGAGCTGTGCACGATGGTCCCTCGTAGCTTTGGAAGAGGGCGACTTACCAGGTCCTCTCTGGGTCAGTTCTTGGAGGCAAAACAGCTTTCAAATTGCGAAGGAGAGCAACAGCAATTCTTCTCGTCCAGCAGGGCTTCAGGATCATGCTTCAGTTACTCGTCGTAGTGGACTTCAGCTTCTGAACACGATTCCTAGCAGTGAGATGTCCCCAGATATACTGTTGATCTCCCATTCATTCCGCTGGGTCACACTCAAGGATCCAATCACGACTACGGGCATTCAGGCAGGCAGGCAGCCAATCAGGCGCACGGTGCATTCAGGCCATTCACTTCTCCCCAGACACTCCCAACAAGTTATGCGTATTGGGACAAGTACTGAGCCATTCAACACTCCATACTGCATTCATACCGGTTTCGGGCAGGGCTGTCTCAGGCATTGTGTCAACCACCAGATACTAGACACCCATAACATAGAATGCGTATTCGTCACACACTCCATTCACCCAGGTCCCACCCACAGGCGTACCCACAACATACGGTCATTGAGAAGGCTCCAGCCAGTCTGGTCGGCACTTCCCCACACTACCATATATGGAACTTCCACCCAACAGCCAGTCAGGGGGAAGGGACAGAGGCAGGGCTTTCCGGGACTTTGGGAAGATCAAGGTAACAGGTGATGGAGAGCAAGAGACCACGGGGGCCATCTTGTCTCCATCAGGAATCTACCGATTCCAATGACAGGGTCTGGGCATCCCAAAATGGAGGATGCTCAGGGCACCAGTCATTTCAGCACGGAGCTGCCACCAGCCCATACCCTGCTCTGTGGGTCACACACAGGTGCCCAAAACATACACTAGGGGCACAGGGTTGCACCCCTACCCATGGGTGCCATAAGGATATCCCACGGGTCTGTTCACCAAACCAAGAGAGAGAGCTGCACCGCCAGGAGTCCCACATGAACTCCTGCGCGGAAAACACGACAGAACACACGATAAAAAGCAGTAAAGGACAAGGATACGGAGGCCATGTCCCTCCGATGCATTTCCAGCATCACAATGCCCTGGCCCGCAGGCACACTCTCGAGTTTCTAAAGAAGTGCCCCCGCATTCCACCCGTGGCCAGGAAGGAAAACCACGTCCCTCAACTGCTGCTGGAAGTAAGGGCGATGCTGAAGAAAGGAGCCATCAAGCTCGTCACAAAGAGGCTCCGGGGCTCTGGAGTGTACTCAGGATACTTCCTCGTAAGAAAGAAGACTGGCGGCTGGCGACCCATCCTGGACCTTCGTCGTTTAAACAAGTACATCAAGTCCCAGAAGTTCCGGATGGTCACCCTCCAGCACGTGCTACGACAGCTGGAAGAAGGCGACTTCCTGTCGTTGCTGGACTTGGAGGATGCCTACTTTCACATCCCCATTCTAAAAGGACATCGAAAGTTCCTGAGATTTGTAGTCCAAGGGCGACACTATCAGTTTAAGGCCCTTCCCTTCGGATTGAAGTCGGTGCCCAGGGTATTCACCAAGTGCCTAGCACCAGTGGCGGCGTGGCTGCGCCTGCAGAGGATCCACGTCTACCCCTACCTGGACGATTGGCTCATCCAAGCAAAGAAAAGAGAACTCGCTCTCGTGCACACAGCGAAGACCGTCCAACTGCTCACGGATCCGGGATTATTGATCAACTTCGCGAAATCCCACTTGGTACTGTCGCAAGTCATCCTGTTCCTGGGAGCCAGGCTCGACACAGTGGCACGATTGGCTTCTCCGTCGGAGGAAAGGACGAAGGCCATCCTGGGCAAGGTGCAATGGCTGTCGACCACGGACGTGGCCAGGTTGAGGTCCATCAAGTCCCTGCTCGTCATGATGCCCTTGTGCATCTACCTTGTGCGCCTGTGCAGGCTGCGAATGCGTCCAATGCAAGAGTTCCTCGACATCCATTGTCCATTGGATGCAGGCGGCGGGCAGCTTCGAAGACAGGATCTCGCTCAACAAGACCTTCCGCCAAGCGATTCAGTGGTGGGGCACCCGCGCGCATCTGGCGGCGGGTATGTACTTCCAGACCCCGGCACATCAGGAGACGGTGACGACAGTCGCCTACCTGGAGGGATGGGGAGCGCACACCGGAGATCTCCACGCAAGAGGCCTTTGGCTCCCGGAGGAGAGGTCACTACACATCAATGTCCTGGAGCTCCAAGCCGTGTTCTGGGTCCTCAGGTCATTCCTCCCATCCCTCAACGGCAAGGTGGTAAGGATCTTCACCGACAACACCACCACGATGTTCTACATCCAGAAGCAGGGAGGCACCAGATCGCCAACCCTATCCAAGGAAGCCCAGGATCTGTGGCACTGGGCCATCGGCCAGGGGATGTTTCTGGTACCCTTCCATCTGGCAGGAATAAATAACACCATCGCCGACTCACTCAGCAGGGATCCGCGCTCGTGCCACGAGTGGGAACTGCGTCAGGATCACGTGGATCTACTTTTCCAACGATGGGGCAATCCCCAGATCGACCTATTCGCGACGGCGACGAACACGAAGTGCTGGAGGTTCGCAAGCAGGTTTCCCCAGTCGGGGAGCATGGGCGATGCCTTCTCATTCCCCTGGGACGGCCTGTTCCTGTATGCATTCCCACCGTTGCCGTTGCTGCTGTGACTCATCAACCAACTCAGACGGTCCCGGTGCAGGATGATCCTCGTTGCACCGGCGTGGCCGAGACAGATCTGGTTCCCGGACCTTCTGGACATGTCAGCGTCCCCCCCAGTCAAACTGCCGACGTACGCGGACCTCCTCGCCAGAGAAGGAGGCGCCATCCTCCACCACGACCCGGGTCGCTGAACTTGTAGGCCTGGCTCCTGCAGCACTAGAGTTTGGAGGGTACGATATCCCGGCGGACTGCAATGAGGTGCTTGCAAAGGCCAGGGCGTCCTCAACTCTCAAGTGCTATGGATCATGCACTGTCACCGGTTGGCAAACCGACCGTTGCCCGGCCATCCGAGAGCCCATTCAAGCAGAGCGATCGCTGCTACCACGGCGTTCCTGTCTGGGGTGTCCTTGCTGGACATCTGCAGGGCTGCTACGTGGAGGTCGACGCACACCTTCACGAGATTCTACTGCGTCGACCGGGATTCAAGGGAGGAGTCCAGAGTTGGCCAGGCAGTGCTGCGTAACCTGTTCGCCTGAAGGTGGGCCTCGTGAAGGGGTAAGAGATGCTTAATGTTGAGTTGATGTAAATGCTTAATGTTGAGCCTTTGCACCTCCTGCGGTTGTGCATGTGTGTACTGCTATGTATTCTTGTATTCATGAGCATGTGAATCCATGCCAGGACCCATGCTGGAGAAGGAACACGTTACTTACCTGTAACTGTTGTTCTCCAGCATAGGTCTGGCATGGATTCACATGTGAGCCCTCCCTCCTACCCCTCTGCAGCTCTTCTCTTGGTCCTACTGCCACTTTACGTGCTACCAAATCTGAAGATGGCTGCCAGAGGAGGGCCTTAGGTAGAGGGCAGTCATTGGCTGGGGGCAGTATGACCCAGAGACCAGTGATTAGTTATTAGGAGAAAGACAGTTCAGAAACGAAACTGAAACAGATTTTTTCTTTACCGAGGATTCCCAGCCTGACGACGGGGAATATTCATGAGCATGTGAATCCATGCCAGAACCATGCTGGAGAACAACAGTTACAGGTAAGTAACTTGTTCCTCGCCTTTGGAACCAGACCCTGGTGGTGGACCAGTGTGGGAGGATCACCTGGACATGGGGTCCTTGGGGACTACAGGAGAGATGCCCTTGGGAGAGACCCGGTATTCCCTGCTTTCCGACACACCCCTACCCGACACCCGCTAAGTCTACATGGGATATATATGGGATATGTTAAACCAAGTCCCATCTTAACCCAGTACATTTACTAAAGGAAAGAAGGTGAGAGCCTCATGGCAAACCAGAACCCATGTACCCACAACCATACATCTACTTTCTCCAATCTGACATTATCTTACCCACTTTTTCCATAATTACCAGAAAACAATACGACTTCCCAAACCCCCCTTTTTTTATACAAATACTGAGACGAAGAAGAGAGGGACTGAGAGGATGACGATCACTCAGAGGAAACACACTCAGACACAGAGCACAGACTCTTCCTTTTTAACAACAGGCTGTCCTCTTAACAAGGACAGGCACGGTTAGGCCTCCCTCTACAACCACTTACACCTGATTCTGGTTGACTCTCCCAGGGAGTATAAAAGGTGGAACATACAGGCACACTCGGAGCGAGCTAGGGATGCTGAATGGTGCACCCAAGCCAGAGGGAGAGAAGTCGAACTGGAGAGACTCTGGAAGGCCTGGAGGAAGGACTGCCTGATTGCTGGTCCTCTGAGTACAGGGGAGGCTGCAGTGTGGAGAGGGAACTGCACCCCCAGGGAGCCAAACCAGGAGCAGCTGGGGTACCTGGCAGTGCCCACACCAGAGTTCCTCCCCTGGGCAAAGCAGGAAAGCCCAGGTATTTAAGGGGCAGGTGGCGAGACCATGACCTCAACAAATATTCCCATGAACTCCTGCAGCTCCCAAAACCGCCAGAGTACCAAAAAGGGGAGCTAGCAAAGTGGAAGCAAAATCAGAGTGAAGGATTATGGGACTTGCAGTCCAAAGACATTTTGGTGAGAAAAGCTGAGCAAGGTGGAACACAAGCAAGAGCAGAACTTCCAAGGCGAACCTTCTGGAGCAGAGCGACAGACAGAGGGACGAGAGCAAAAAGTAGAGAAAGCCAGGATTTCCCTGCAGGAGTTTGTTGCCTCCAAAAGGCTGTGAAAGATACCTGGAGAAGGCCAAATCCCAGACAAGAAGACTGCATTGTGTTTCAAGGGCGCCAGTGACCCTCCCGGGTGAACGACACTGTTGGGGAGGCGAGGCCAAACCTGTGGTATTAATCTTGGCTCATGAATTAAAAGGCAAAGACAAGAAAGGAATCCACAGAGCTGGTGAGTTGGCAAGCGACATGAAAGACAGATGTGTGTTAAGGGAAGATTGAAGTTGCAACAGTATATCACACAATTGAAGGCTGCACGCGTGTGGATGAGACGCGAAGGAAGGCAGACCTATGGTGAACTTTAAATTACTGTTGACTGTGAAACCAGTGATACAAAATAGCTGAGTGGTCCGGCGAAAGGAAGTAGCCCACTCGAAAATCTCAGCGAAAGGTGAAATGTTTTTGTTATAAAGCAACGAAGTGAACAAACTTTAAAAAGCGTGATGATCACGATTGACCCCGGCAAAAGGGGAAGTGAAAGTGAATATTGAACTCTTGTGCTTATGATACTGAACTACACAGACCAAGAAACACTGGGGCAAATAACACAAGAGTGCGAGCTGAAGGGAAAGTCAAAGTGGTCCTGCGGAGGTCTATAGTAAAAGCCTCGCACAATCCTAAGTCTTCGATATCAGGAAAAGGTCTGAGCCCGACTGAGGCAGATCGGGAGTGTGATCAGTTAGGGGAAGGGAACCCCTAAATAATGTGAATTAAGTTTAGGGAAGAGAACCCCTACAAGTGCTGTGATCGCGAGGTATGAGCCCGACAGAGGGAGACCCATGTAAACTTCTTACTTCTAGAGGTCCGAGCCCAATAGAGGGAGACCTGTGTGAACATTTGGTTGAACTGTGAACCCTTTTGTTGAACTGTGAAAGAACTTTTGGAATGCTAGAAAAGTGACTTTAACGTGGAAGCCAGGCAGGCTTGGATCTACGTTTTGAACTGCTTTGTTTTGAGAACCTGAGCCAGAGTGTGTCATCCTGTCTACGGGGACTGTCTTACTCTGTGCTATCCAACATGGGGAGGAGAGCTGACTCAGCCACTTTGATTCTTTATATTCTAACACTGATTTTCCTTTGCATACATATTCCCCTTTACACACTTTTTTTTTTATAAGAGATAGGGCAGGCATTATGTTTTGTTAGTATAGGCCATTTTGATTTGACAGAGTGTGACTATGACTGTGTTTTCTTTATTATTTGATGGTCGAGAGTGCTCCCATTTGAGACGTAGGGCAAGATAGGCATTCTTCCAAACCCTTTTCAAGAACAATAAAGGTTTTCCAAACTTATCTTTTGTGTCTGTCTTGCTTTTGATACCATGGGTTCCTCACACTCAACAGTTGTTGAAATTTGTTTAGGAATTCAAGAGTTTCATGGAATGTGGTTACCTCAAAGCCTACACCTTTATTGAACACCTCCTCCTCTGTAATAGACCGGTTTAGTACCAGTGGCTCCCGCTTCAGGTTATCTGTTGCTCTTCTTCCCAGTCAGCCCTGTTTTGGCCTCTCTCCAAAAAGGCTTTGTAGACCTTTGTCTACCTCTCCCACCCTAGCCTCTTGTTGCATTTGTTTCCCTTTTCCTACCATATCCACCTTCACCGCCTGTTTTAAACTCCTTGTTGTGCCTGTCTTCTCTAGTAATGTAAGAGATATTTCTGAAACAAACTCTGTGGTTCTTTTTCTGAGTGTCACTGTCAGGGCACCCAGGTCGGTTGGGGGTGGCTATGCTGATATAAGGGGACAAGCAAGCCCATGCAGCAAGAGGGTAAACAAGAAGGAAGAACAGAAAAGGTAAATCAGAACAGGAAGAAAGGGCAGACCTTGATGGTGAACAAGAAGTGATGGGAACCATACACTGGACAAATTATGAGGAACCCTACTAGGGGGTGTAGACACAGGTTGAACTTGAGACTACTCACAGAAATTAGGAAAGCTCAATGCCTCTGTGCAAGTTATTCTTACAGTCACCACACCATACAACCGCATGGAAGGGGGCAGCAAGAGTGGCTTCTGTATATGGACCCTAAGGAACAAACAAGGAGTGTACTTACATGAGACAAGCCGGTGTGGGTCGAGCCAGAACATATAGTGGATGCATTCTGTGGGAACAGAACCCAACACACTGTTACATTAAATACACTATAGACTACAAGTAAAACAAGACAAAGGAAGGAGCAGGGATTGCCTCCTAAGGTATAGGAGTCAATCTCTTACAGAGGCATGGGCGCAGACACCATACAACACTTACCAAACACCGGGAGCCCCAAAAGGGAAATAAGTGATCAGAACAGGAACTAGGAAAGCAGAACACTACCACATAACTGGTGCAAGGTAACAGAGGCAAGTTGCTGGTACAAAGTAACATAGGCGAGGTACTGGTACAAGGTAACTGAGCATGCTACTGGTAACCTGAATGTAAGGAAATGGCTTAGAGGGAGCAAAGGAGACTGACGGGAAACAGCACAAGTAACTGAGACTGAAAGCTGCAGGGACACAGTGCTGGGCACTGCAGGAAATCGGGACAAGAAACTGGTAAATTGCTGCAGGGTGCAGCACAAAGCCAAGTAGCAAACACCCTGGCAGCAGGAAGAGAGTTCAGGACATAACAAGGCTTTAAGAATTTGAGCCAGGCAGCAGAGGAGCAAGGCAGGCAAAGCACAAGGCAAAAGGCAGAGAGAGATTCCAAATTTGTCACAGCTGCAAGAGGTTCAGAACGCAATGCAAGAACAAGGAATCTTGAGGGTGTGGCAGCTTATAAGCAGTGCTAGCAGGGTGGAGCTGCATGATTGGGCTGAACACAAGCAATCACAGTTGTGGTAAATGGAAATCTCTGGTATAGACTTTGGGAGAGAATTCAGTGCTGATAACCACTAGGAGTTTTTGTATGGAAAAAAAGCACAATAATTGCAGCAGCCTTTTGAATGTTGCAGTCCATTCAAAGGAGTCTGTTTGCTTCAAATCCCAGTGAAATCAGTGTGCATGCAACTCAGATTTCAACAGAGTTTCCGGATTGGGCTGTCAGGCTTTCCAGGTATCTTCCAGTTGCTTTGTAGGAATTGAGGTTTTTGGAAATACAGATTTATGGAAGGAAATGTTAAATAATTAAATAGGGTCTTCTCTAGAGATGGTAGACAACTCCCTGCAGGTCTGCAGACAGCGTGATCCAGAGGCAGAGATGCAGAGACGTGGCAGTCACTGATTCTTCTCTTCATCTGCATTTTACCCAGATTTTGTAGTAGGAGGATTTTACTCACTATTTTTTAGAAGTTGTGAGTAAAATTATTTTTGGGGGCGTAAAAATGTAAATCCCATACCCACTGGGAGATTTTTTTAAGTGAGCAAAAACATATTTTAACTGATAAACAGATATATTTTTGTAATCCATACTTCTTAACACCTAGAAATGTGTGCACGTTCAAATATGTGCATTTGTTGCTTAGTTTCTCTTCACATCAGGCACTAATAGTTCTAGCATTCTTACTTCCTGGGGCACTTCTCGGGTGGTACCACTAATTGGAGCGTATCCATTCAGTGAGAGGGTGTGAACACGTCTAGGATCCTGTGTATTTGTTAAGGGTATTTCTACTCCCTGTTTTACTTTTTGGGAGTATTTTCCTGTTTTTAGATGGTAAAAGTGAGTTTTATGCCACTTATCTGTAGGACTGCTTATACCCTACTTTTACATATGTGAACATTTTAGGGTGTTCATAACTACTCAAATCGTTTGTCTGCTTTTTGATTCTCCCTGCTGTAGTAAATTGTTTTAATTCCTCCATTCTTCAAGAATTCATCTAATCTCTTTATAGAGTTCTAATGACACTGTCGTCTTTGTCTTCCATTTCAGTCAAAGCAATTTCGATCGATTGTGAATTGTGCTCCTGATAAAAGTTCTTTACAAGTAGCATAAGAACGGAAGCATGTCAAGCTTATTTGAAGAACAATGTATATGTCAATATAATGTGTATTTGTTTCATTGTTTGTATGTACACTCTGCACTCTGTTCACAGCTGTATATGATTTATTTATGGGATTGTAGGTGTTTCATATGTGGCTGATGCAAGGATTTGCTCAAATGAGGATTTGGATTAATCTCAATTCCTCAACTGGGACTGAATGAATACAATTGTAACTATTTTTTTTTCTTTTTTAATTTGGTTAGTTCATTTCATTGAACCTTTCAAAAATACAAAAACATTATTTTCAACATAGTCAAACATACAGCTTTATCAATGTATATCCATTATTAAAAAATATATAATTTCATCAGAGAGTATCATAGCAATCTTATAAAAATTAATTTCATTTTTACAATTCTCTTTCGAGAAACATTATCAAACATCTGCTTTACACATCATATCTACATCTTATAAAAGGATTTCCATCTAGCTTAGATCCTTACATTTCTTAGTATATTTCTTAATTCACAATTTCTTCATTTTTAAATAATTCATTCAGATATTGAACAGTGGCAATTTGAACCGTTAGTTTGTTAGTCGCAAATAACCATTTCCATGCATCAGAGTGGTTCATAGGCAATAGATCACGGGTGATTCTGAAAAAATGCTTTTTTCTTATAATATCAAGATTAGGACATTCAATTAAACAATGCTTTAGAGTTTCTTCCTGTGTCGGTACTTTGCACCATCTACAAAAATGTTCATTCTCCGGAATTTGCTTTCTTGTTGCCAATACCGATCTAGTGTGCCATAAATTGCATCTAAAGCGCAGATACTGATTACGCATCTGCGGAGAAGGATATTTCTGTAGATACTCGGCCATTATTCCTAATTTTTTTTGCCCAAATATCGATATATCAAAATCTTTCATTCTAGAGCATTGTTCTATTGTTATAATCCAATCCATTTGGAATAACTTCATTTTTGCTCTAGCCGGATTAGTCAGCAGAATGTCTAAAGAGATATCAGCATCTGCTAGAATATTTATAATATTCTGTGTCCATACCTTGGAATAAGAATCATTTGTAGTGGCTAGATACATTGCTAATATTCCGACAACATTTAAGGAGCCAATATTTAACAAACATTTCCTAAACAGCGCACATCTCTTCCATTGATCTTGTGCATACAAGGATGTCAAACCCAGTTCAAAACGCAATATAGCTTTGGACATGGACATAGGAATGTTTAGGATTTTTTTCCAAAACTTGGATTCTATCCTGTCCCAAAAGTTACGTTGTTTAGGTAATGTAGATTCGACCCCATACGTGAGGATAGGAGTCACTTCCCAGGTACCACTGATAGGAACTAACCTTCAACTGCTTTTTTGGTTTACACACCAATACTTGCGTCTTTGCTGTATTAATCACCAAATTGTTGTCTACTGCATATAAGTTTAATGCATTCAGCATGTTTTGTAAACCACTCGGAGTTTTGGATAATAGAATGAGATCATCTGCATAAAGCAGATAGTTTATCGAATACAAACCCAGTTTTGGAGCATCACAAATTATATTCTGAAACACACGGCCTATATCTAGAAAGAACAGATTAAACAATGTTGATGCCAGAATACATCCCTGTTTCAAACCTCTCTGTGTACGGATGTAACCTGATAGAATTCCATCTACAGTCAATCTTACTCGCATGAAAGTATTAGAATGGAGCAAGCCAATCAAAGCCAATAGAGTATTGGGACACTTGTAGCGCTTTAATTTTTGATATAGTAGCAAACGGTCGACAGAATCAAAAGCTATTTTGAAATCAACAAATGCTAGATAAATCGGTTGACCAAGATTTGCACACTTGTCCTTAATTAAGTTCAATATCATTATATTAGGAATTGTGCCCACTCCTGTGACAAAGCCAGCTTGGAGAGGATCCACCATTTGTGTTTTTTGTGCCCAATGTTTAAGTTTTTTTAAGATGAGACGCGTAAAGATCTTCCCTGGTGCGTCTAGTAATGCTATTGGCCGGTAGCTGTTAGGAGCCTGACGATTACCCTTTTTGTAAATTGGTACTGTAATTGAATGTCTCCATGACTGGGGGATAGTTTGAGAAACATTCACCATATTAAAGATATCATAAAGAATTTGGGCCCATATTTGAGGGCTTTGTCTTAGTGTGACAGTCCATCGGGACCACACGCCCTCGACCAACTAATAGAACTGATGCATAGCTGGATATCTAATAAATCAAATTCCAGATTAAATTTGGTTGTGAACTCGACTGAATCCAAACTTGCATTATTTGTTGGTTTAGCATATAAGTTAGCGAAATAGGATATCCAGTCAGACTCCATAACGCTATTGCCTTGAATGAGCCCCTGTGGTCCATTCACAGCACCATTCAAGATTGACCATGTTTTTGCAGAGTTTTTAGATTGTATTAAACTAAGCATGTTTTGACCATCTACCTGATATAGATTAGCCCGTCTAGCTCTCAGCCAATTTTTATACCGTGTCTTTATCTTGTTTAGTGTGGGCCCTCTTAATATCATGGGAAGCTTAGCAGCATTTCTTTTTTCCATCCTAAACAAAGTTTTCCGCTTTTTCACTTCATCATTATATGTGTGTATAAATGGTTTCGCAAATCCCAAGCTTCTTTTCTTATCATGAAGAAAATAAGGCATCATTGTATAATAATAATCATCCAATGAATCACCCTGTTTGGTCAAGCTCACACAATTCTGTATATAATCATGATATTCATGCAGCTGCCTATCCGAACATCATAGTCTTGTGCTTCTCGCATTGGTGGTCATATTTGTTAGACCATGCTCTCTTTGTGTCTCCCTAGATGGATTACACGTTGTCCATTTAACTGTTAGCTGATCATGATCACTATAATCCGATTGCATAACACAAAAATCAACAATACATGGGAATACTGAAGTGCTCACATATAAATAATCAATTGTAGATTCTGTTTTCCCCCGCCTCCATGTTGGATGTGCGGGGATATCAGACGCGCATGAGCCATTAAGCATCACAAAATTATGCAATTTTATAAATTGGTTCCATGCTTTTAGTCTTGGTTGGGACTTAGATGACCTTGCATATAGACAATTCAAATTCAAATCGCCACCCATAATTATATGCATTATAGATTTGTCTTGAGAGATCTTTAGCATTAAATCAGACAGCTCTTCAATAAATCGTGTCTCAGCAATACCAGCCGGATTCCAGTACAAATTAATGATGGCTATTGTATATTCAGATGTTTTAAATTTGACCATTTGAATAAATCTATTTGGATTGAACCACGGATCAATAACTGTATCTGAAACAATTTTAATTGCAATAAGAAGGCCTGACATGGGGCGACCATTTTCAGCTTTATGAGCCGGATTTAAACATACATTATAGCCATACATCAAGGGTACTACCTGTAACCATGTTTCCTGAAGCATAATGATGTCATAATTAATTAGATCACTAAAGCTTTGATTTAAATGCTTGAAGCCCCTTGTGTTCCAACTAATTAATGCAAGTGTATCACATGGAAGTTTGGAGCCTAGCTGAGTATTAATGGGCAAATGATGCATATTCAATCGTTTTTCCTCAAATATCATTTGCTCTTGGCTAATGGCTTTAAAGGGTTTATTACAATGTTTATTATGTTTTGTACTAGGAGTCGTTTCTTGTGGATCCTCTGTTGAAATTATAAAACCCAAATTGAATAAAGCCTCTTTTGCCATCCATATTGTGTTTTGCACCACTCTCGAATTCATCCAGACTTTTACTGTAGTTGCTATTTTGTTTTTAGGGAATTCTATTAGTGCTAAATCAGTGGACAATATGTCCTCTAATTGCGGTAAATCAGAAAAAATAGCTAACGCAGTATGTCTGTTGATATCATACTGTGGATAAGGCGCTGGACGGCATGAGAGAATCAATGCATAAGCCGCCGGACGCTTACTACCAGTTGGAAACAGATTAGTTTGTGTTAATTCTGGATTCTTAGCACTAGGCATTCTCAAATTCTCTTGGATTTCACAAGGTAAGAGCCCTGCAAGTGCCGTCTGCAAAAGTTGTAATGCCTGCATAGAGCTCATAGGTGTGTGTACAGCATTAGTCTCATTCTGCAGAGAGAAAGCAGCAAATTGTAACTATTTAACCCCCATATCAGTGTATAATGGAGAATAAAATATACATGAACATTACTAAGATTTTGAATTTGGCTCAGCGACAGGCTTTTTGACTCTGCTTTTGTGGAAGTGGAAGGCAGGCCAAAATGAGCAAGGCCACGTGGGAGACCCCCGGCAGGTCCACAGTTTTGGGCCAGGGAGTTAATAGACCCTGGTGCATGTGCATTGTGTATGCTGAATGGGTACCCCCTCTGGCAGTAACAGGCAGGCTGCATCAAAAATGGAAACACCAGGAAGGCACCAAAGTCTTTCTAGAAACCAGGAACAGATTTATTACAGGAAGAGGACTAAGCTAATTGCCAGCAGGATAAGGTAGGCACGGCGGACACAAATTAGTGTACTAGCTAGTGAAAGTGAGCGTCCCCCAAAAGGCATTTAAAACTCCCCAATAAGAGTCAATGATGGACACACCACAGATAGGAATGAGACCAAGACAATGTGCGGGTGAAGTCAAAAAGTAAAAGTTTATCCAAACCAATATAGGGCAAGCAGAGAACTCTTCAAACTCCGAGAGCGCTCTGTCAGACATCAGCAAACATTCACATTTAGTTACAAAACCATGTCACCTATGATGTGGGAACTAAAGGATACATGAATCGGTGAGATTGTTGGACAGTGGGGATGGGGTACATATGCATCTATAGGGGTGAAGCTCCGGGATTGGCGAGGCTCCTTGAGGTGTCATTGTGATGCTTGCAGGTCATCTGAACTCATCAGGGTGGAGCTCTGGTCAGATGATGGTTGATTGATGCATCATTGACTATGCTAACATTTGCCCTTGTGGCCTCTCATACTCATTCTTTGTTAATTGTAATTCATGATGCCATATAAATCCTACAAACCGTTATTCTAACATCACAAGAGACATAACTCTGGGTGTGAGTCATTAATTATTCTAAAGAATACTATACAAGGGGTGAGCAATAGGTGAGAAGCTTTCATGGGCTTAGGTGGCTTAACAGAGGGCACAGGCAGGGATACATCTATCATTCCTCCTTGTTAGAACTATTGAGGGACTCCTTTGTAGTATGCTAGTACAAAAGAAAATATATGGCCTTTATGGTCTGTTGGGGTTAGGGTGAACTGGGATACTACCGGGTCAGAGGGCATTCAGCCGGTATCTCAGGAGGAGGTGGGATGGGAGGCTTGTCAACCATAATTCTTTCAATCCGAGTCTGGAGGCTTTGGAGGGTGCTCGCTGGGTGTAGGCACAAGGGAAGGGCGAGGGGTTACAATTGTCGCATCACATCATTCACAGGGCCAGGGCTTCACATCTCAATCCGGCTAGAGGGGGAGTGAAGGTGGGGGCTGTGCACGCGGTGGTACATGAGAGGGGAGAAAAGGCCCCGTAGCATGTTGGACCATACACTGTTTATGTTGTGGGGGGCACACATAGAGCATGCATTGAAACGAGGTAGAAATAGGTTAGTGTGTGTTAATTGCTACATTAAGAGGTGTGCAACGTTCTGCTTACAATATGAAGTGCATGATTCAATGCTCAGAGGTTACACATATGCTACAAAGGACACAATATTATACAGTTGGCACACATCACACTTAATTGAATACATTTGAAATCATACATTTTTAGAAAATCATTGAGTATATATAGATATCATACATTGCTTCATTTATTCTGTAGCAACCAATAATCCTTGCTTAATGATGAAAGGCTTAACCATACACTTCATGGTTCTGCATGCAATCTGGGATGGGTGAGGGTCATCTTATTTTTATATATATATATATATATATATATGATCAATCTCGTGAAATACACCAACAGGAGTGAATTTATAGTCCCTTCAGAGGTGAAACAGGGTGGCACCCGGGCTATGTATGTGTATCTGGCACTTCAAACAGGGAACAGGGTTGGGGGGTTATCCTCAGCATATGTCATAAATGTGGGGTCTGCGAGGGGACAGGACAATTTTTATGGAGATAGCTTGTTTTTCTCAAACCCCAGCTTCAGCCTGGTCATCTACAGGTCAATGATGGACTGCGGAAGGTGAAAGATACAGTGTTTGTCATGTAACTTGTTTGTGCCTAGTCTCCCGTGAGAACAGGCCTGCAGCAGGGACGCTGAGGGGAGGAGGGCGAGGGAAGCGCCGGGCTCGCTGTACACGGTCAGGGGGGAGAGTTGCAGCCCTGCAGACTGCTTGTGTTTGTGAGGCCTAAGTTATTATGTTCAAAATGGAGTCTAAGCATGCCACAAAATGGAGTCTGGTATCATTCTGCTGGCTGAGTGTTGCAGCCATATGTGTCGACGCGCAGCCATCCCGCATTCCTGGCCACAGGCGCATGGGTGGCTGCTGGACGAGTCATAGGGCCTCATTACCCTTACCGCCCTACTACAAGGTCCCTTTGCGGGTTGGTGAATTTAACGCCTGCTTTTTGCAGGCGTTAAAAACCAACCCGCAAAGGGACCAAGGAGCTAATTACGGTACCGCAATTTGCGGCATCGTAATTAGCGCCTTCCCCATTCCCATTGAGCCCTATGGGGAAAAAATGGGAATGGGGAAGGGCAATGGGGGAAAGGGGAATTACCGCCCTGCCAACCTTGGAATAGGGCGGTAATTCCCCTTTCAACCAAGGCCGTGCCGGTATCGGCATGGACCAAGGTGCTAGTAGCACCTTGGTCCACCGCCATCCGTGTAATGAGGCCCATAGTCTGCACGTCGGTGAGAATGCAGGGGAGGGGGCCTTGAGGACCCTTCCTTCCAGACATTCCCCCCTTTCGTTACTTAAGTAACGAATACTGTAATTCACCCAACCTCTTCAGTTCTCCCTCTACAGCCACTGCTTCGTCCCATGCAGGTGTTCCCTTTTGTGGCATCCAGGCCCTACAAACTCCCCGGAGACTCTGTCCCGCTCTAACATACTCATCAGGAGTGCAGGACATATATATACACCCCCCATCTCCCTCCAAGTCCACCCTTACTTCCTTATAACACTCTAGTGTGCAGGGCTCCTTTATTGTAGTGTGATACAATCTGTCTATGTACCCGTCATAATACCGTGGTACCATTCTATATTTAGGACCCGGGACCTCTCCTGTTTGTACCTGTGTATCGTGTGTCATCTGCATCACTCCCTTAGCGTTGCCCATTGTCACAATCATCATGGCATCGTTGGTTACTGCGTCTGGGCAGCACCGAGGACCCAGCTGGCACACACAAGAAATCAGGAGCAAAAAGACGATGATGGGTACCAATAGTTTGACGGTCATCCCGAGCCAGGAAGGTACCCATGAAAACATGTCATCGAACCACGAGCTTGGCTGCACCCCTCCTTCTTCCTTCATCCGTTCGCCAAGGTTGTGCACGGCTGCAATAACGTGAGACAGAGTTCCATTGTCCGCGTGTCATGATGCCCGCTCCCGGGGAGCCGGTTCAAGCCCTGCGTCCCCGAAAGTGGACATCCAGTCCCCAAGGAAGGACCCAGTGTAACGCTCACCTGATTCCCGCAGAGGCGCCGGTCTTGACTGGGCGAATACCGTATCTTCAAAGGTGATGTGTAACACACGGTTGGCTCTTTGGGCTGGACCTCTGTGCACTGTATGTCTGACTCGAAGAGTAAGATGTCTGCGGATAGAAAATATGGGATTAATGAACTGGGGTTATTGGGTGTCTCTCTCTTCTTCCCTTTCTCTTCTCCAGTAGAACCCCAAAGGTTAACGCTCTCACCTTAGGTAAGTGAACGCCAAGCTCTCCATCTGCCTCGGGGCAGGGTACCGTAACCAGTTTCTTCACTGGATAAGGGTGCAGGCCTCTTGACCTCAGAGGACTGCTGTCCGTCGTTTACTGCACGAACGGTAAGTTCCGAGTATTTCAAATGTCTTTAAAAGTCTTTTGTAATGATGTCTCTTGTCTTGCAGGGTTCCGGCGATGGCGGATGACGGGCTGAAGTGAGTTGAGGATGGAACCCGTGTGAGGAATAGAAGCGCCTGGAAGCACGTAAGTAAGCGCTTGTTGCCTGCTTCACGATGCGCACTAACTGTCCTTTTATCTTGCAGGTACAAGTTCGGAGCTTCTGAAGGGTGCCGGAATACCCACTGGGTTCGGCGTGGGAAGGAGTAATGGCACGTGAGTAATAAAGTTACCCAATGTCTTTAAACGCACCTTCTTTTGTCTTTCAGATGCGGGATGCAGCGCCGAAGGCCTCCGGAGCGTGCGAAGAGTTGGTAAGCTTTTGTCTTTCAGATGCCGGAATGCAGTGCGAAGACCTCCGGAGCACGCGAAGAGTAGGTAAGCCTTTGTCTTTCAGATGCCGGAATGCAGCGCGAGGCGTTGGTTTACAGCCGATGGACCAGGTAAGAGAAGCGCTGTCACTGAAGACCGTATTGCTAACCTGTTCTTTCTTGTCTTTATAGGTGTTGCTGAAGACTGGATTCAGGATGGTAAGCCTTTTTCCCTTAGGCCCAGGATCAGATGCAGAAGACACGATGAGCGTTCTGCTGCAGAGGATGCAGAATAACGCAAAGCAAGATTCATCCATCGGGTGTGGTTTAAATAGCCTCCTGTAGTGCTTAGGTGTCTCCTTCCACAGCCTCGCCTAGGTAAGAAAAGAGTTCCTGCTTTCCAGAAGAGTTCCAGTGTTCTGAACCTAGGGAGTGGCTCCTGCCCCACCCAACAGGAAAAGTAGTCCCAAACAGAAGAGGATTAGAGGCTCAACTGGCAGGTAAGTAAGCAGCATGGTCTGCTGCAGGTAAGTCCACCCAAGCATTATGAGCCCGGCGCTTCCAGCGCTGGGACTGGGCATATTTATGAGCCTGGTGCCACTGGCGCCAGGACAGGGTCCAAAAGGTCCCAATTGGGACTGGTTGGCACTCGGAACCTGGGTTATGGGTCTGCTTCCAAGGGAGTTGGGTAAGTCCTGACCTTTTGGAAGCAGAGATCATGACAGCACCCCCCCTCAAGGCCCCTCCCAAACCGGGCTTCTCCGGGGGTTTGGGCTTGTCAAGGAATGTTCGATGAAATCTTTTGATTAGACGAGGAGCGTGGACATATTCTGCAGGTTCCCAGGATCTTTCTTGGGGGCCGTAGCCTTTCCAGTCAATTAGGTAAAATAGTTTAGATTTGGAGATCTTGGAGTCCAGGATGCTTTTGACTTCAAACTCGAGTTCTCCATCAACTAGGATAGGTTTTGGAGATTCAGTTAGTCGGGTTTGAGGTTGCACGGGTTTTAATAGAGAGACGTGGAAGACCGGATGTATCTTCATGTGAGGGGGCAAGTCCAACTTGACCGCTACTGGGTTTACTATGGTAGTGATGGAATAGGGACCAAGGTATCTTGGGTTGAATGTGCGTGGTCCTTTTAGAGGTAGATATTTGGTGGATAACCAGACTTGATCTCCTACTTGATATTGGGGGGCTTCCTTCCGATGTTGATCTGCTCCTTTCTTGTATTGTTCCTTAGCCCTTTGAAGGTGAGAAACGGCTTCCTTAAAGGCTTGGGTGATTGTAGAATGCAGGTAGTCTACTGCTGGTGTTCCAAGATCTTGGGGTGGATCCAACTCCGAGGTTCGAGGGTGACTGCCGTATAGAAGAAAAAACGGGGTTTTCCCAGTTCCCGAGTGGACAGAGTTATTGTAGGCATATTCGGCTATCCAAAGGATATCTTTCCAAGTTTTTTCAGTTTGTTGCAGCATGCAGCGTAAATACTGTTCCAGAGTTTGATTGGTCCTCTCGGTTTGTCCGTCGGTTTGAGGGTGGTGACTGGTCGATAGTCTCACATCAATTTGAGCCGACCGACAGCAACTTCGCCAAAAATGAGAAATAAATTGACTACCTCGATCCGAAATTAGAACTGAAGGAAAACCGTGCAGTCGGACGATGTTTTCGAGAAATTCTCGGGCCAGAGTTGTTGCTGTTGGCAAGCCTTTGAGTGGAATGAAATGCGCCATCTTGGAGAATAAGTCCACGATTACTAGGATCGTATTGTATCCGGAGCATGGAGGTAGATCGGTGATGAAGTCCATAGAAAGCGTATGCCAAGGGCGAGGTGGGATGTCAATAGGGCGTAGGAGGCCGGCTGGTTTTTCCTTTTGACTCTTGTTTTGGGCGCATACTCCACAGGACATTATAAAGTCTCTGATATATTTTTTCCAAGACGGCCACCAGAAGTAGCGCTTGATCTTTTCTGAGGTTTTGGCCATACCGGGATGTCCTTCCATTAAGGAATCGTGATAACAAGAGATTACCTTTTTCTGTAAATCTGTGCTGGGCAGGTATAATCGTTCTTGGAAATACAATAAGTTGTCCTTCACTGCAAAGTCCTTTCCCTGCAGATGCCAATTCTGTATGTCTGCTGGAGTTACAAGTTGCCTGGCTTAATTTTTAACTTCCTCTATGGATTGTGTGGCGATTACACCCAGAATTCTTTGTTCGGGAATGATAGGTACAGGTTTAGGGTTGGTCAAGTGTTCTTCCACTCCTATCCGAGAAAGGGCATCAGCTTTACCGTTTTTTGTACCAGGTCGATAGGTAATTATGAAGTCAAACTCGGCAAAGAATAGTGCCCAACGGAGTTGTCTAGAGGATTGGGCCTTTGCGGTTTTCAAATATTGCAGGTTTCGGTGATCCGTAATCACAGTAACGGTGTGTCGGGCCCCCAGAAGATAATGCCGCCAAGCCTTAAAGGCAGACTTGATAGCCAGAAGTTCCTTATCAGTAATAGTGTAATTGATTTCAGGAGGTGAGAATTTGCGGGACCAAAATGCCACGGGATGCAGCTGATTGGTTACTGGGTCCTTTTGTGATAGAACTGCCCCCATGGCAAGGCTCGAAGCATCAGTTTCAACGATGTAGGGGAGTTCGGGGCGAGGATGTTTTAAAATTGGTGCAGAGATAAATTTAGTCTTCAAATTCTGGAAAGCTCTTTCCGCCTCGGTAGACCATTCAAAACGTTTGTTTTTCTTTAACAAGGCGGTGATGGGCTGGACTATTCGAGAGAATTCGGGGATAAACCTGCGGTAAAAGTTAGCGAAGCCTAACATGCTTTGAACACCTTTTACGGAGGATGGTGATGGCCATTTGAGAATTGCATCGACCTTTTTTGAATCCATACGCACTCCGCTAGGTGATAATATGAATCCCAAGAACTCAACTTCAGTCACGTTGAAAACACATTTTTCCAACTTGGCGAAAAGTTTGTGTTGACGCAATCTCTCGAGGACCATTTTCACGTGTTTCCGATGTTCAGATTCCGATGAAGAATAAACAAGGATGTCGTCAATGTAAACAACAACACACACATCTATGAGCTCTCTGAGGACATCGTTCATAAAATATTGAAAGGCGGCCGGGGCATTGCAAAGTCCGAAGGGCATGACCAGATATTCAAATAGCCCATACTTGGTGCGGAAGGCCGTCTTCCATTCATCGCCCTCTTTTACTCGTACCAAGTGGTAGGCTCCTCTAAGATCCAGCTTTGTATATATGCCTGCTTTTCTGACTTGGTCCAGGAGTTCAGGGATCAAAGGTAACGGATATCTGTTCTTAACGGTGATCTGGTTCAGGGCGCGATAATCTATACAAGTTCTAAGGTCCCCTTCTTTTTTTGGAACGAAGAACAAAGCTGAAGAAGCAGGGGACTTGGAAGGACGAATAAACCCATTCGCTAGGTATTGATCCAGGTATTGTCGGAGGTGAAGGTTCTCGGGCTCGGTGAGGGCATAAATTCTACTACAAGGAGGAGTAGATCCAGGTATCAGGTCTATCTGGCAGTCATAAGACCTATGAGGAGGTAGAGAGTTAGCCTGATCCTTCCGGAAAACATCTTGGAATTCTAGGTATTCGGGAGGTAACTGGGGAGTCTCTGAAGAAATTGCTGCCAGTGCAACACCAGGTGGAGGGTGACAAGTAGAGACACATTCTGGAAACTGAACCGTTCTTGCTCGCCAATCGATCTGAGGATTGTGTTTCTCTAACCAAGGTATTCCTAGAATTATCTGGAACTGAGGGGCCTTGATCAAATCGAACACGATCTTCTCATGGTGTCCATCTTGACTTACTAGCGTCACTTCTTGAGTGGTATGCGTTACTGGTCCGGAGGCTATCTCCGTACCATCCACCGTAGTAATGACGTCCTTTACAGCCTTGGGACAAAGAGTTAGATTCATCCTCAAAACCATTTCATGATCCACATAATTGCCGATGGCATCGCTGTCGACGTAAGGCTCAATCGCATGTAATCGATCCGGATGATCAGGGCTAATGAGGACCATAGGTATCACGAAATGCGAGGTCACGGAACTGGTTTTAACGCTCGGCAAGAGGACCTCTATTCTTGTCGGGCAAGGTCGTTTCCCTGCTCAGAGTTTGTGACCTTGGTAACTGCAGCTCCTACTGCCTTCTTGGCTGGTTTCACCGGACAGTCTCGAAGAAAGTGCCCTGAGTTTCCGCAATAGAGGCATAATTGCAACTGTTTTCTCCTTTCCCGCTCCTTTTGTGTTAGTGGTCCTTTCAGGCCCCCTATTTGCATGGGTTCCCCGGAGTCTACACCCTTGGAAGGAGTTGGTGGTTTGGAAAATACTCGAGCATCAAACTTGGAACAATCGGCCTTCCTGTTCTGCAGTCTGTGATCTATTTGAACGACTAAGTCTATATAGTCCGAACAGTCTTGCGGGGGATTCACTACTTGGGCTAACACATCTTTGAGCTCTCCACGTAGACCTCTATAAAACAGCGTAATCCTTTTGTCCTCAGGCCATTGAGTTTCCACTATCAGTCTGTTGAAAGACGCAATATAAGCCAAAAGGTCTTGATTACCTTGTCGCAACGAAAGAAGCTCATTGTCCAAGGCCTGCCCCTGTGAATGTCTTGCGAACAGTTTTTCCATACTGAGCTGAAAAGCTTGAAAATCATGGAGAACCGGATCATCTTGATTAACTAGAGGGATCGACCAGTCTGCCGCATTGCCACTAAGGTACGAAAGCACGAAAGCTACTTTAGCTTGATCAGTTGGAAAGGCTGCTGGCCGGCATAAGAAATGCAACCGACACTGATTAATAAATACTGCAAACCTCTTTGGGTCACCAGAAAATCGTTCGGGCGGAGCCAGAGGTACATTCCCAGGTAGGTTGATTTGCACTGGATTCATAGAGGATGTTGAAGGAAGATTTGCCCCTGATGCGGGTAATGGGGTCTGTCCGGCTTGTGACTGTAGCAATTGTCTAGCGAGATCGTCTGTTCGCTCCTTGGAAATAATCAATTCCCTTCTTAGAGCGTTCGTTTCCTGACGGGCTGCATGCACTTCTGCTCTTAGTTCCCCAAGTAACTGGGCTAGCTGGTCGGTATCCGAGGTTTCCATAGCGCCTGGGCGGGAGTTTTGCGGTAGGCTTTGCGTTCTGTAACGCTCACCTGATTCCCGCAGAGGCGCCGGTCTTGACTGGGCGAATACCGTATCTTCAAAGGTGATGTGTAACACACGGTTGGCTCTTTGGGCTGGACCTCTGTGCACTGTATGTCTGACTCGAAGAGTAAGATGTCTGCGGATAGAAAATATGGGATTAATGAACTGGGGTTATTGGGTGTCTCTCTCTTCTTCCCTTTCTCTTCTCCAGTAGAACCCCAAAGGTTAACGCTCTCACCTTAGGTAAGTGAACGCCAAGCTCTCCATCTGCCTCGGGGCAGGGTGCCGTAACCAGTTTCTTCACTGGATAAGGGTGCAGGCCTCTTGACCTCAGAGGACTGCTGTCCGTCGTTTACTGCACGAACGGTAAGTTCCGAGTATTTCAAATGTCTTTAAAAGTCTTTTGTAATGATGTCTCTTGTCTTGCAGGGTTCCGGCGATGGCGGATGACGGGCTGAAGTGAGTTGAGGATGGAACCCGTGTGAGGAATAGAAGCGCCTGGAAGCACGTAAGTAAGCGCTTGTTGCCTGCTTCACGATGCGCACTAACTGTCCTTTTATCTTGCAGGTACAAGTTCGGAGCTGCTGAAGGGTGCCCGAATACCCACTGGGTTCGGCGTGGGAAGGAGTAATGGCACGTGAGTAATAAAGTTACCCAATGTCTTTAAACGCACCTTCTTTTGTCTTTCAGATGCGGGATGCAGCGCCGAAGGCCTCCGGAGCGTGCGAAGAGTTGGTAAGCTTTTGTCTTTCAGATGCCGGAATGCAGTGCGAAGACCTCCGGAGCACGCGAAGAGTAGGTAAGCCTTTGTCTTTCAGATGCCGGAATGCAGCGCGAGGCGTTGGTTTACAGCCGATGGACCAGGTAAGAGAAGCGCTGTCACTGAAGACCGTATTGCTAACCTGTTCTTTCTTGTCTTTATAGGTGTTGCTGAAGACTGGATTCAGGATGGTAAGCCTTTTTCCCTTAGGCCCAGGATCAGATGCAGAAGACACGATGAGCGTTCTGCTGCAGAGGATGCAGAATAACGCAAAGCAAGATTCATCCATCGGGTGTGGTTTAAATAGCCTCCTGTAGTGCTTAGGTGTCTCCTTCCACAGCCTCGCCTAGGTAAGAAAAGAGTTCCTGCTTTCCAGAAGAGTTCCAGTGTTCTGAACCTAGGGAGTGGCTCCTGCCCCACCCAACAGGAAAAGTAGTCCCAAACAGAAGAGGATTAGAGGCTCAACTGGCAGGTAAGTAAGCAGCATGGTCTGCTGCAGGTAAGTCCACCCAAGCATTATGAGCCCGGCGCTTCCAGCGCTGGGACTGGGCATATTTATGAGCCTGGTGCCACTGGCGCCAGGACAGGGTCCAAAAGGTCCCAATTGGGACTGGTTGGCACTCGGAACCTGAGTTATGGGTCTGCTTCCAAGGGAGTTGGGTAAGTCCTGACCTTTTGGAAGCAGAGATCATGACACCCAGCAACCCCATATAGGGGCCCTTTGGACAGTGTCCTGGCGCCTATGGCGCCAGGCTCATAAAGGACATCAGTCCTGGCGCCATAGGCGCCAGGCTCATTATGGGAGTGCTTGGGTGCACTTACCTGATGCAGACCATGCTGCAGGATCCCGGCCTCCTTGAGGCCTGAAAGGAACTAATTTACCTGTGGGACTAATTTACCATCCGGGCGTGGTCGGGGAAGGATACATACCTGATTGGAGGAAAGATACATACCTGGAACTTCTTCCAAGGCTATTTAAACCCCACCCGAACAGCCACACGTGCTTCGCGTTGTTCTGCATCTAGCAGCTGGACGCTCACCGTGTCTGCTCCTGCATCCTGACTTCTGCCACGCCTGCCAGCATCCTGAATCACCTGCAAAGGAAGAGAAGAGAACAGAAGAAGGAAAAGTCCTTACCTGCTAAAACTGCATCCAGGAGACATCTCAGCGACAATCCTGAAAAGGAAGACTTTTATTTAAAAGCTCATTGCGTCGATCGCTGCAGCGCCACTTTCCACTCACCTTTACAGGGCGCCTCCATGTTCAGCAGCGATCATCCGGATTCGCAGTCACGCCCCAGCGCCTAGGGAGAAAAGGACCAGAACAAAAGGTGAGAGAGAGAAGGGAATAAGGAAAGCTAAATCTCCATGTTAAGACTTACCTGCTGATTCATTCCCTCTCCATTTCGGGTCCGTGCCGCATCCTGGCATTTCCGGACCCCAGCCCCTAAGGGGAAAAAGAGACATCAGCGTTAATGAGCGAATGAAAAGACATTACCAAAAAATGCTCATTAAAGACTTACCTGATTTCTACAAGGATTTCACCTCTCATCTCGGGTTGGTGCCTGTTCCCCGGCATTCCGTACCCCGGCCCCTATGGGGAAAAAGACACTAGCATTAGTACATTAATGCATGGACACAAGGGGAACCTTTTATCAAAAACTTACCTGGAAGCCAAGCAAGTTTGGTTCTCACCAATCCGAAAATCCAGTGAAGTAACTGGATACCAACGCGCCCCTGCATCAGAAGCAGGATGGAGAGCTCGTCCTTCCAGACCCTAAGGTGAGACGCTACGAGGAATCACAGAAGGGTTTCGAGGAGGGTGAGAGGGGAAAGGGGGAGGCCGATTGCATTACCCCGCAGACAGTTAATCCCCTATTTTCGCCTACAGAAGGATACTTCTGCGAGCCAGACAAGCCAGATTTGGGGGCCCGGTCCAGTCCGTCTTCCGAACCCTGCGCATCACCTTAGAAGAGGTCACAGCAGCGCGAACCAGGCCAGTACCTCCGTGGGAGTCAGGTGAGCGTTACAGAACGCGAAGCCTTCCTACAAATTCCCACCCAGGCGCTATGGAAAGTTCTGAGACTGATCAGTGGGCCCAATTACTGGGGAATTACGGGCCGAAGTACATGCCGCTCGTCAAGAGACTAATGCCCTCAGGAGGGAATTAATAATATCAAAGGAAAGAACTGATGACCTGGCCAGACAGCTTTTGCAAGGTCAAGCTGGGCAAACTCCTCTACCCGGTTCCGGAGGGAACCCCGCTCCTGTGGTTTCCAGTAACCCTGTGCAGATTAATCTACCTGGAAACATGCCGCTGGCCCCATCCGAACGCTTTGCTGGGGACCCCAAACGTTTCGCCGTATTCATGAATCAGTGTCGTTTGCACTTCCTATGCAGACCTGGGGCCTTCCCTAATGATCAGACCAAGGTAGCCTTTGTATTGTCATATCTCAGCGGCTGCGCTGCCGATTGGTCAGTTCCACTGGTTACTCAAGATGACCCGATTCTCTGTGATTTTCAAAGGTTTCAAGCAAGCATGGAAAGGTTATTTGCTCGAAACTCTCAGGGGCAGGCTCTGGATGACGAACTTCTATCCCTGCGACAGGGCAATCAGGACCTCCTATCCTATATTGCAACCTTTAATAGACTAATTGTGGAAACGGGATGGCCAGAGTATAAAAGAGTCACGTTGTTTTATCGAGGCCTACGAGGAGAACTTAAAGATGTCTTGGCCCAAGTTGTAAATCCGCCCCAAGAATGCACAGAGTATATACACTTAGTGGTCCAATTGGATCACAGACTTCAAAACAGAAAAGCAGATCGGTCCAGGTTTGAGACCCGGGTTTTGGTCAAGACCCATGATAATCCCAAGGGAGTTGATGTCTCTGAGCCTATGCAAATTGGAGGGTTTAAAGGACCCTTAACTCAAAAGGAACGTGAAAGGAGGCGGCAGTTAAAATTATGTCTTTATTGTGGGAATTCTGGACACTTTCTACGAGATTGCCCGGCAAAACCGCCCCGAAAGGCGGTAGGAGCCGCTGATAAAAACCATGAAGACTCTGTTTCGGGAAACGACTCCGCCCGACAAGTGTAGGGGTCCGCTTGCCGAGCTTGAAAACTAACTCTCAGACCTTGCATTTCATTGTGCCAATGGTTCTCGTAGATCTAGAACAGCCTAAGCGGTTGCATGCAATAAAGGCATACATCGATAGTGGGGCTATTGGAAACTATGTGGATCGTGAATTGGTCTCTAGGATTAACCTCCCTCTCCGTCCTAAAACCAGCAAAGATGTCATCACCACAGTTGATGGAACTGAAATTGCCTCTGGACCGGTAACACATTCCACTACTGAGGTGACTCTTATTGGTCCCGACGGCTATCGGGAGGGTGTTGTGTTTGATGTTATCAAGGCTCCACAGTTTCAGGTTATTCTTGGAATCCCTTGGTTAGAGACACATAATCCTCAAATTGATTGGCGAGCTAAGAGAATAACCTTCCCGGATTGTACACAAACCTGCTACCCAGAAAACCTGAAGATTAATCTTGCATCTGTAACCTCAGCCTCCATGCAACTACCTCCGGAATACCAAGACTTTCAGGACGTCTTCCAAAAGGAACAGGCCAACACGTTACCTCCTCACAGATCGTACGATTGTCAAATTGATCTGGTGCCCGGTGCACAACCCCCTTGTAGCAGGATTTATGCCCTTACCGAACCTGAGAATCTGCATTTGAGACAATATTTGGATCAATACCTAGCTAATGGTTTTATTCGCCCGTCAAAGTCCCCGGCATCCTCGGCTTTGTTCTTCGTGCCCAAAAAAGAAGGCGACCTTAGAACTTGTATTGATTACCGCGCATTGAACCAGATAACGGTTAAAAACCGTTATCCTCTGCCTCTGATCCCTGAACTCCTTGACCAGGTGAAGGACGCTTGCATATACACCAAGTTAGATCTCCGGGGGGCTTATCATCTGGTACGAGTAAAAGAAGGTGACGAATGGAAAACTGCCTTCCGTACTAAATACGGATTATTCGAGTACCAGGTGATGCCTTTCGGATTGTGTGACGCGCCGGCTGCCTTCCAATACTTCATGAATGATGTCCTTCGGGAACTCATCGATGTTTGTGTTGTCGTATATATCGATGACATTCTGGTGTACTCCTCTTCGGAATCTGATCACAGAAAACACGTCAGGGCAGTACTTGAAAAACTGCGCCAACACAAACTATTTACTAAATTGGAGAAATGTGTTTTCCATACCACAGAAGTCGAGTTTCTAGGTTTCATCCTGACACCCAAAGGAGTCCGAATGGACTCAAGAAAAGCGGATGCCATCCTCAAATGGCCATCACCTTGCTCTGTAAAAGGGGTTCAAAGCATGCTCGGCTTTGCCAATTTCTATCACAGGTTTATCCCGGAATTTTCACGCGTGGTTCAACCCATTACTGCACTCTTGAGGAAAAATAAACGTTTTGAATGGTCTGAAGAAGCCGAGCAGGCCTTTCAGGATTTAAAAGCTAAGTTTACCTCCGCACCTATATTGAAACACCCAAGTCCAGATCTCCCTTATGTCGTCGAGACTGACGCATCCAGCCTAGCCATGGGAGCTGTCCTGTCCCAAAGAGATCCCGAAACCAACCAACTGCATCCTGTAGCATTTTGGTCCAGAAAATTCTCGGCACCCGAGGTTAATTATGCAATCACGGACAAAGAACTGTTAGCCATTAAGTCCGCCTTTAAAGCCTGGCGGCATTATCTGCTTGGCGCTCGACATACCATCAGAGTGATCACTGATCACCGGAATTTACAGTATTTGAAAACCGCCAAGGCTCAGTCATCACGGCAGCTCCGATGGGCTTTGTTTTTCGCTGAATTTGATTTCGTGATTACCTATCGACCTGGCTGCAAGAATGGCAAAGCAGACGCCTTATCCCGAATTGGAATGGGAGAATCTGATACAAACTCAGAACCAGTACCAATAATTCCCGAACAGAGGATTCTAGGCATGACTTCGTTACAGACGCTTGAAGACATTCAAGCCAGAGTGAAACAACTCTTGGATCCTACAACCTTACAGGATTGGATACAAAAGGGATCAGACTTTACCATAGATAATGGTTTACCTTATTTCCAAGGACGCTTATTCCTGCCACATAAGGAATTACACAAACTAGTTATTTCCGGTTATCATGATGCATTAATAGAGGGACACCCCGGTATTGCCAAGACAGAGGAAAAGGTGAAACAACAATTTTGGTGGCCCTCTTGGCGAAAAGATGTTAAATCTTTTGTGATGTCCTGTGGTGTTTGCGCCCAAAATAAAAGTCAAAAGAAAAGACCAGCCGGTCTCCTTCAACCTCTAGACATACCGCCAGCACCCTGGCACACCCTATCAATGGATTTTATTACGGACCTGCCTCCTTGTTCGGGGTACAATACTATTCTGGTAATTGTGGATTTGTTTTCCAAAATGGCCCACTTTATTCCTTTGAAAGGTTTACCTTCAGCTTCTGTCCTGGCCAAAGAATTCCTCGAAAATATTGTTCGGCTACATGGATTCCCATCTATACTAATCTCTGACCGGGGAAGCCAATTCATTAATTTCCCACTTCTGGCGCAAATGTTGTCAAATGGCGCAGATCGACGTAAGATTATCGACCAGTCACCACCCTCAGACCGATGGTCAGACCGAGAGGACAAATCAGACCCTTGAGCAGTACTTACGGTGTATGTTACAGCAACCTGAAAGCAACTGGAAAGACATTCTTTGGATAGCCGAATACGCATATAATAATTCGGTACACTCTGGAACTGGCCACAGTCCTTTTTATACTTTGTTTGGGCATCACCCTCGAACCTCAAACCTTGACTCGCCTCAGAACCTCGGAATGCCTGCAGTAGAACATCTGCATTCTACAATTACCCAAGCCTTTAAAGAGGCAACTACACATTTACAACAAGCCAAGAGAAAATACAAGGAGAATGCTGATTTACATCGGAGTGAAGCACCTCTGTATCAGATTGGGGATCAAGTGTGGTTAGCTACCAGACATTTACCACTCAAAGGGCCTCGAACATTTAACCCAAAATATCTGGGACCTTATTCTATTACGGCAATAATTAACCCAGTGGCTGTTAAACTTGATTTACCAGCTAGTATGCGAATTCACCCTGTTTTTCATGTGTCACTTCTGAAACCAGTGGTACCCGGAACCCGACTACTCAAACCTCCAGAACCTATTCTAATAGATCGGGAACCCGAATTCGAAGTGAAGAACATTTTAGACTCAAAAATGTTTAGGTCAAAACTGTTCTACCTAATTGATTGGAAAGGGTACGGACCTCAGGAGAGGTCGTGGGAACCCAGCGACCATGTGCATGCACCTCGATTAGTCAGGAAATTCCACCGACTCTTCCCAGACAAACCAAAACCCCCGGAGGGAATAACCTTGGGAGGGGCCTTGGGGGGGGAGTGCTGTCATGATGCCCGCTCCCTGGGAGCCGGTTCAAGCCCTGCGTCCCCGAAAGCGGACATCCAGTCCCCAAGGAAGGACCCAGCAACCCCATATAGGGGCCCTTTGGACAGTGTCCTGGTGCCTATGGCGCCAGGCTCATAAAAGACATCAGTCCTGGCGCCATAGGCACCAGGCTCATTATGGGAGTGCTTGGGTGCACTTACCTGATGCAGACCATGCTGCAGGATCCCAGCCTCCTTGAGGCCTAAAAGGAACTACTTTACCTGTGGGACTAATTTACCATCCGGGCGTGGTCAGGGAAGGATACATACCTGTTTGGAGGAAGGATACATACCTGGAACTTGTTCCAAGGCTATTTAAACCCCACCCGAACAGCCACACGAGCTTCGCGTTGTTCTGCATCTAGCAGCTGGACGCTCACCGTGTCTGCTCCTGCATCCTGACTTCTGCCACGCCTACCAGCATCCTGAATCACCTGCAAAGGAAGAGAAGAAGAGAACAGAAGAAGGAAAAGTCCTTACCTGCTAAAACTGCATCCAGGAGACATCTCGGCGACAATCCTGAAAAGGAAGACTTTTATTTAAAAGCTCATCGCGTCGATCGCTGCAGCGCCACATTCCACTCACCTTTACAGGGCGCCTCCATGTTCAGCAGCGATCATCCGGATTCGCAATCACGCCCCAGCGCCTAGGGAGAAAATGACCAGAACAAAAGGTGAGAGAGAGAAGGGAATAAGGAAAGCTAAATCTCCATGTTAAGACTTACCTGCTGATTCATTCCCTCTCCATTTCGGGTCCGTGCCGCATCCTGGCATTTCCGGACCCCGGCCCCTAAGGGGAAAAAGAGACATCAGCGTTAATGAGCGAATGAAAAGACATTACCAAAAAACGCTCATTAAAGTCTTACCTGATTTCTACAAGGATTTCACCTCTCATCTCGGGTCGGTGCCTGTTCCCCGGCATTCTGTACCCCGGCCCCTATGGGGAAAAAGACACTAGCATTAGTACATTAATGCATGGACACAAGGGGAACCTCTTATCAAAAACTTACCTGGAAGCCAAGCAAGTTTGGTTCTCACCAATCCGAAAATCCAGTGAAGTAACTGGATTCCAATGCGCCCCTGCATCAGAAGCAGGATGGAGAGCTTGTCCTTCCAGACCCTAAGGTGAGACGCTACGAGGAATCACAGAAGGGTTTCGAGGAGGGTGAGAGGGGAAAGTGGGAGGCCGATTGCATTACCCCGCAGACAGTTAATCCCCTATTTTCGCCTACAGAAGGATACTTCTACGAGCCAGACAAGCCAGATTTGGGGGCCCGGTCCAGTCCGTCTTCCGAACCCTGCGCATCACCTTAGAAGAGGTCACAGCAGCGCAAACCAGGCCAGCGCCTCCGTGGGAGTCAGGTGAGCGTTACACTGCGTCTGCAGAAGGTACGAAAGTGCAAAATGCGCTCCCGATTTTTTGGCAAACACCTCCATCCATGGCCGTCAACAGGTCTAGGATGTACCTGTTCTGCATCGTCATTAGTCGTAGGGCCCTTAGCTCCACCTTTATTACGTTGAATCCTTCTTCTGTGTCGTTGGCCAGTTGGATTATCTCCCAGCATGTGATTTTGAGCCATTTTGCAGTGGCTCGCGCTAGGATACTTGGTACAAGGGAGGCAAAAAATGTTTCAGCAGAATTGAGCAACCGGAACCTGTCTGGAATTTGCACCAACAGTTCTGTGGATGCCTTGGATATGTAGTTGGACGGCCTTCTTTGTCTGGATACTGTACTTTGCCTGGTTTGTGCGGATAAGGCATACGCTGGGGCCTCATCGGTTGGTTGTGGAGCCTCTGGTTCTTGTACGGCTGACAGCCCCTTCCCCTCTTGAATATGACTTTCAGGGACCACCATCAGGGCGGAATGCAGCGTTGCCAGGGAGCACGTGCCCCTCCATGACTGTGGGAGGTGCAAGTATGCCTGTTTACCGCAAACCCAGTATGTATCCATTAATGCAACTGTCTGTTTTGTTGCAGTTCTTGTTTGTGCCCATGTTTACTTTTCCTTCTCTGAGAAAACACAGTTTGTATGTAATTTCTTTTTGCAGTTTGAAGGGCTTTTCCAGGGCTGTTACCCAAGTGAGCTTTGTGATGTGTTGGGCCCATATCGGAGCACAAGTTTTCTCGATCCACTGCAACGTTTCTGCTGCCAACCCTCGTAGTGCTTCTGCCTTGCATGTAATTTGTTTGTCTTGCCATTTATTGTCTGAATACAATGTTCCTTTGATCACTAAAAATGGTTCCTTAAGGCACACCACTCCTTTTGGACTTGAGTGGCATGTTTTTTCATTCTGCAGCATTTCAAAAGAGACTGTGGGCCTCATTACACGGAATACAGTAAGGGTTTACCAGTACCGGTAAGGGCACCGGTACCGGTAAACCCTTACCGCCTTACTACGAGGTCCCTTTGCGGGACCCGACCTCAACGGCTAGTTTGCGGTACCGTAATTAGCTCCTTCCCCATTCCCATTGTAACCATGGCGCTAATAGCACCATAGTTACCGCATACCGTGTAATGAGGCCCTATGTGTGCCTGGAAGGTTTTCTTTATTCTGCATAAGGCGACATGAAGGAGACACTGGGCATCTCCAATAGGTAATTCTTGTGGCAGGAGCACCTTGGGGGTACCCGAGGCATGGGGGATAAGAGAGCACACGTAACAGATCTCGTTAGTTGTTTGCTTTGCAGTGGAACCCATGTCTGCATACCACTTGTTGGACTGGTGTGGGTGTCGTGGATCTTCTACTGTGTCTAATCCCAATCCAGAATATTCATCATACTTCCTTTTCCCCGTCTCCCTTCTTCGTATTTTATTACCTTCAGGATATGCTCTTTCTTTCTCTACATCATGCTGCGTTAAAGGTGTTCCCCCTGTTCCCCCTTTTTCTCATTCATTGTATAAGGCAATCAACCTCTCGGCTGTCTCCGCATTTTCTTGCTTTCCACTTGTGGGGGGTTGATTACCTATAGTAGTTTCAGATAGTGGTGTCACACTTGTGTCATCATATAACCAGGGTAATTCAGAAGAACTTGGGTCATTCAACTCGTAAATATTATATTCAGAGGCATTGTATGGGGCAGTGGGGCGTGCAGATACCTGTGCATCACTTGTGCTATTTGTAGGCTGTGTGCCACTGTGGTGTGTCCTGTGTCCCCATATTAGTTTAAACCCATCCCATATGAGGTGGGTGTCATCCGCAACCGCTACCGCGGATGGCGGCTCCTTCCACGTTGGAGGCTCTCCGGCAGGTAGAGCCATTTAGTCCTTTCTTTGTATCTAGTACCTACCACCACCAATCACAGCACTGCCGGCAGTTTATCTGTCATCCAAGCCCGACAGTCGCTGCGTTTCAACCGTTGCTGGCGCTCTCTCCAGCGGCTCGTGTTTTTGCGCTCTCCAGCGTTGCCCTCTGCTAGCCTCGACTTGCAGCGGGTCTCCTTTGCTTGCTCACTCCTCATTTTTGGTATAGGAGTTCTTTTCCTCTTACCTATTTCGCTGTTTGATTACAGCGGCAGTTTTTTGCTTTTTGCAGCATTTTGTACTTGCCGATCCTTCGGCTCTTCTTCGTTTTTTCTCTTTCTAGACTCGCCGCTCCGGCGGCGGGCGTGCTATTTTTTTCCTTTCGCTTTGCCGCTCTTTTCTCTCGCGGCTCTCCAGTTTTCCTTTTTTCTCTGTCCATCAGTTTTCTTTTCTCTTTCTCTCACCGCTCCCAACTTATCCGTGGCCTGGTTCCTTCCACCATTCTTTGGAGCATTGGATATCCCTCCTGAGTTCTAACCAGTGGATCACGCATCAGCTTCCAGTTTGATTCGTCCCACTCCTCTTTACCAGAACTTCCTAAGGGTTTTTTCCCACTTGTGGGTTTTTCCCTTTCTTGTCCGGCCTGTTCCCGGTCAAGGGGTCCCAGGACGGCTGTCCAGTCAGCGGTCACTGTGGCTTCTCACCGAGACAGGCAAGTGCTACCTAAAAAACAACGGGATTACCTGAGCCGGCGAAACCTACAGAACACCGGTGACTCTGAGGACTCAGGTGAGGAGAGTGTGGAGGGAAGAAAAGAGAAAGGGGAGACACAGCTTTCACAGCCACGTAAATCACAGAGGGTCCCCTGTGTTATCATGCTTGTCCCATTCCCTCCCCCCTCCTTTATATCAATTGATATAAATGCTACAGCCCAATATACTACTAGTCCAAAAATCATTGAGAAGAACATCACAGCACACATAAACAGACCGCATTCATAACTGTATCTACACAAGTCAAAGTTACTATTTCCATTTCTATCTATTCTAATGCTGTTTACATCGGGGGCCCCCTCCGTTGCCATGGTTTCTCCTATATAGTAAGACATAAAAGTATATTAAGCAACTCGTATACATAACATTTCTTCTTATTTACATTTTTGTTCATTTTCTTATCATTACCATTTTTTAATTCAATTATCGTTAACATATTATTACTTAGAACTGTCAGAGGGAAAGAGATATAGAGAGAGAGAGAGAGAGAGAGAGAGAGCAATTTTTCTTTGTTCCATTAACGTTGTTTTATACATCATTCTATTTCTTCATTTAGTGCTTCTTCTTTCTGTCACGTTTGTATTTTTTAATTTACACCTTTCTCCTATTAAGTTTGTCTTTCCTCTTCTGCCAGTCCCGTTTCTGTTTCCTGTGTTACACTTTCATAAGCTTTTCGTACGTCTGTCAAATGTATCCAGTATCTCAGCCCCTTCACCTTTACGGCAGTGGGTGTGCAATACACCACTTCATATGGGCCATGAAATCTTGGAGAGTTCCACTGACGTACAAAACTTCTCACATACATCATCTCCCCTGGCATTAGCTGACCTGTTGGACTGTCCGCTGCTGGTGTTATTGTGTCACTTGTTGCTTCTTGTGTGAACAGGGTGCTAGCTGCCTAGCAATCATACGGGCCGCTTTGGTGAGCTTAGTTAAGTATTCATTGAATTCTTCCCCTAGTACTATCGCACTTCTGTGGGCATCCGAGTATCTGCGGAGTGGGCTATATGCATACGTCTTCCTGTCACAATCTCATGGGGGGACAAATGGTGGTCCTTGCTGGGTTGATTTCTCAGTACAAACAAGGCCAGGGGTAAGCAGTACACCCAATTGTTCTTTAGCGTGAAACACAATTTCGACAATCTCCCCTTCAGGAGGCCGTTTATTTTCTCAACCACGCCGTTCGATTGCAGATGATAAATAGTGCACAATTTATGTGTTATTCCCAGCATTGTTGTTACTGCTTTGAACAGATCATTGACAAAATGTGTCCCATTATCTGAGCGTATTACATCGCAGATTGCCCAGCGGGGAAACACTTCCCGCACTAGGAACTTTGCTGCGCACTGTGCGTCTGGGTGGGCACAGGGGCCCGCCTCCACCCATCTTGAGGAAGGGCAAACCACCACTATCATGTAGCGTTATCCATTGCATCTTTCTCCCATGTCGATGTAATCTATATGCAACTCTCTGAATGGGCCAATTGGTCTGGGCAGTGTTCCGAGTGTCATCCCTGAATTATATATTTGACATGTTGTACATTCCATGGTCAGTTTTGATATTTGCTCCTGCAACCCTGGTGCAAACTAGTTTTCTTGTATCTCTGCCGCAATGTGTTGTTTAGCATTATGAGCTGGGAAGTGAAGCTGTTGGAATGCTATTTCTAGTAGCTTGTGGGGCATTACTACTTTATCTGTATTGTTTTTTTTTAACAACTTTATTTCCGTTACAGCGTTATCTATGCATTACATGAGATATTTTGACTCCCTTTATAGTTAATGTGTATGCCGCTTGTCCGTTACCCCCTCCCCGAGGTCCCTCCTCTGCCCCCTCTTTAGTCTGTGATGCTCTGATGAGTTGGGGACCCGTCAGGGCTTTGGGGGCCCAGGAAGTTCGATACCAGGTGGGATTGGAATGTTAACACCGGGAATCGGAAGTGGTAGTCTAACACTGGGGCCCAGCAGTCGGTAAATCGGTGGAGAGACCCCTCCTTCGCCGCTGTAACTTTCTCCGCCACCAGGATCTCCCAGACTTTTATCCACCAGAGGACCAGAAGAGGACTCTCCTGAGCTTTCCACCTCCGAGCCACTGTAATCTTAGCTGCTAGCAGTAGGTGTGTGAGCAGTTTGGCAGATTGGCCCGCTCTGGGATAGCAGTCTGGGTTGGCTACCCCGAGAAGGACCACCTCCGGGTCCAGCGGCAGTTTTCATTGGGTGATGTCCTCCGCGATCTGCAGGACCTCCCTCCAGAAGGTCTGTACTGTCGGGCATCCCCACCACATGTGGAAAAAGGATCCCCGCTCGCCGCAGCGTCTCCAGCAGCTCGGGTCAATGTCAGCGTTGCAGGCGAACTGGGGAGTAGTGCCAGCGGTGGAGGAGCTTCAGGGCACATTCCTTGATTGTGACGCATCTGGATGTTGAGTTGATCCTGGACTTTATCTCCACCCATGTCTGGTCCTCTATGGGGATTCCCAGGTCCGCTTCCCATCCGGACATGTACGGCGGTCTGACTTTTAGTATGTCCTCCTGGAGGAGGCGGTACAATTTTGTGATTTGACCCCGGCCTGCGCCTTCCTCTGTTGCCTGTTCCAGGGGGTGGAGGTCCCGGGTGGCCCCCCGAAGGACCGCGGGCTGCGAGATCCAGTGGCGGAGTTGGGCGTATGTGAACCTCTCTCTTTCTGTCAGCTGGAATCGGGCTGTGAATCCCTCAAAGATGAGCGGGTTATTGGTCTTGTATAATTGGGAGAGGGTTTGGAAGCCTCCTGTGGTCCATCGGCTGAAGCGGACTGCCTCCATTCCTGGCCGGAAGTCGGGGTTCCAGATGACTGGAGAGAGCGGGCTAGGGTCCTTCGGCACCTTCCTCCTCCGTCGGGCCCTTGGGCACCTTCCTCATCCGCCGGGCCCATGCCTCAAGGGTCATTTGGTAGATGATAACATCTGCGGACTGTGGCTCCGGTGAGGCCTCGGGGTATATAGCAAGGAGTGTAGCAGTGGCTGACATCTGGATTGCTCGATGCGGGGACCATTTTGGGGGGCCTCTGGATTCGCCCAGGCCGCAGAGCTCGCTAGTTGGGCTGTCAGGAAATAGTTCATCAGGTTGGGGAGCCCGAAGCCTCCCCATTTTGCGGCCCCAGTCATGACCCTCATCGGTATCCTGGCTCTGCGTCCCCTCCACACGAATTTCACTAGCTTCCTCTGTAGTTGTTCCAAGGCCTGCTTTGGGGGGGATCGGGAGGGTGGAGCACAGGTACAGCAGTCTCGGGAGGAGGTTCATTTTACCCATCCCAGTAGATTGATTTCTTGGTTGTCCCATCATTGGAGGTCCTCCTCCAATTCCTTGAAGAGCGGGGGGAAGTTGGCGGCGTAGAACTGTTTCGGATCTGCTGTTAGGCGTATTCCCAGGTAGGCCATTGAGGAAGAGCTCCATGCTAGCAGACAGAGTGTCTGGAGATTGGCTACAAGGGGGAAATCCAGATTGGTGCTCAGTGCCTCTGATTTGGAGTAGTTTACCTGGAAACCAGCCACTCTCTCGAACGCCTCCAGCTCAGTTAGGGTAGTGGGTAAGGAGGATTGGCAATCGGTGATGGAGATCATCACGTCGTCGGCGTATAGGGAGATCTTGAATTGTTCACCGTTTACTTCTAGCCCAGTGATGTTCTCATTAGCTCGTGTTCTTTCTGCGAATGGTTCCATGACCAGAGCAAAGATCAGCGGGGAGAGCGGACAGCCCTGTCTCGTCCCGCAAAAAAGCTGGATCAGGTGTGAGGTCTTCTAATTCAGGCAGAGTTGAAAGGGGCCCCTAGGGGTCCCTAACGTCTATGGAAACAAGGCGAGTCACCACACACGATAGATACGCCAGACACGAGGTTGTATTCCCAAAGCTAGGGTTTATTGCAAAGCAAAAAGTCTCAGTTGGCCAACTCAGTCTCACGCCCCGCGACGTGTATCTCTAGACCTCGAGGGACGCAAGAGAGTGAATTACGTACATCAGTTGCATATATACTAAATGCATATCAAACAATCAGCTATGACATGTTTAACACCCCCCTTTTATTGGGTTTCTTTGAACTTGGTGTGATGATGGACATCTCCGACAACTATGACACCTTCAAACATGTATTCTAGTAACAATTAGCAATTTGTGAGTGCGAAGGCATCTTTCATTTGTTGAATAGAACACAGCGCTTCTGTTCTTGGAAGCGAGCTACATACGGGGGGGAAAGAGTTGCATTCCGGACCTTGCTATCTATTAGGTGCTATTCGTGTCCTGGGAGCCGACACGCTCTAGCAGGCTCAGCAAAGGGGAGCCGTAAGAAAGCATAATTCAAGCCTTTAGCTATATTATTCTAACATATTCTACCATATAACGAGACTGGCTGGCAGCTGCAAAATGATTCAATGCCCTGCAGCTCTGCTTCAAGGCTACATTCGGGAGGAAGCCGGGCATTCTTCCTGGTGCTGCCTACGTTTGTGTTTCAACGAACTCTTGTTATCCTCTCGGCCCTGCGGCCTTGTCCTTTTTACGTACAGACAACAATGTTTTACAGTCGAGCAGTGTAAGCGGAAAATATACTGCGAAGCAATAGGAACAGAAAGCAATGAGCAATGGTTAGAAAACAAAATGGCGATTCCTGTTACATCAAAATGGCCGTTCATTGGCAAACTCGAAAACCTATATTCTGTCATATCGTGCATGAGACGGTTGGCCCATGGCCACCAAAATACGTTTGCGGTCACAAAGTAGAGGTATCCATTTTTCTAGACTGACAAACCCTCCTTTGGCCGTATGCCAAACGTCACATCTATTTATTGAAACCTCCTCTAGTGATGATGAGTCTCAAGTACTTATGTCTGAATTTTACATGCTATCGTAAACATCATCGTCTTCATCAATATCTATTGCCATCAACTCTTTTACTGCTCTCATCTCATTTGGGTCTTGGTCAGTTCGACCATGAGGTTGTTTTTTCTTTGTCATCATATGCATACATCCTTCCGTACATCCCTCAGTTACCTCAGCGCAAACTATGGGTAGACAATGTATACAACAACAGCACGTTAGGAATATTCCAAACACCACTACTAATATTGAGATCAACTTCCTTCCCAAGAACGTAGTATTCCCCAAAACCAAGATCCTATTCCGCAGCTTCCTTCTCCAGTAGGGAGTTCAGGGCTTAGGACGTGCATTTTCTTTATTGCTTCAAAGATCGTGGGGGAATAGTCATCGACATAAACGCAACACGCTGATCCCACTATTTTGCAAATTCCCCCACAATCAACCAGGATCATATCGAGAGTCATTCTATTTTGTAGCGTCATTAACCTGATTCCTCTTTCTTCCAACGTCATGTTAAATAGTATATCTGTTGTTGTGTTTATTGTATTTTTTAGGATTCTGGACATTTGCCTTATATTATAGGAGTTCACTATCTGCCCTAAGAATGGAATGAATGATTTTGCTACATCAGTTGCTATTAAAACACCCTTGTCAGTCATTTTGACTCTAGTTCTGGATAGTCTGGCCATGTCTGCTGTTTCTAAGAGGAATACTCCTGGGAACAGTAGACCTAGGTAACATGTACCTCCCCAGTTTCTGGGCAACCAAGGATATGCTTTCTCTCCACATATAAAATAAACTGGATCACCTACATATACTGGTTCTATTTCCCATTTTAATACCACTGTATTCATGCATCCAGTATATGTTCTGACTGAAAAAGAGCCTTTCTTTTTTAGACAAAAAAGGACAGTTCTTGGGCTATAATTCACTGTGTAAGTTGGGGGGATTGCATCCTTGTCCCCTTATGTTCTTACACAAAACTTCATTACAGATGTTTTTTCTGGTGGGGACAATCTATCTCGTCTATTTTGTCGTGTTATCGTTTGTGTACTTTTCCTCGTGGGCTCTGGGGCTATTACTTGTGCTTTATGGAAAATGGAACAACCCACAGGCTTCATTATTATCTCCTCAAACTCATTCATGTTGGTTCTGTCTAATTGACCCGTACTACTCTCATTCCATTTCCCATAAAACATTGCACCTAAAGATGCACTACATGCAGAACTTAATGGTAGTGGCAGTACATACCACCCTATTCCTTTCCCAGCATGCTGTGGTAAATGGGCACATACCCAGCAATTTGTTTTCTTCAGAATTGCATGTGTCATGTTCATGATCAATAGCAATGTATTATTTCCAAAACCTTCCCTGTGTCTTTCTTCCATTGGGGGCAGGGTATAAGTAATCACCTGAACCGGGCTTTCAGTAGTGGATATATTAGTTATTGGTAAAAACATTTCTAATGGGTGTATTGCTTCCACATACCATAATATTAGGGCTGTCAATATTGGTGCTACCACGCTCATAAAGCACATTATTATTGTCAGTACCAGCATACAATTTGTTTTACCATGCGTTTTTCTTAAGCTTACAGTCTTTATGATTGACTCAGCAGTGGTGGTGCAGGAGGAGGCTGGAACCGGTCCCGGCATGTTTCTCGTCGTCCTTCTTCTTTCTTATCACAGTTCGTTGTGGATATCTCTCTTCGTCGCGCTTGCTCTGAATAAGTTCAACGGAATTGTCACAGTTCAGTTCTGCCTGTCCTTTTTAGCCAGGATTTGTTTATTCATTTTTAGGCAAGATCACTTGTCCTTTCTTATACTGCTCAGAGGACCTTTGATCAGTTATCTTATTGCCTTAGTACCATGTGCGCCCAGCTTGTCTGCTCTGGTTCCAGACACATGTACTTTTAATCAGTTATCTTATGCCTTAGTACCATGTGCGCCCAGCTTGTCCGCTCTGGTTCCAGACACATGTACTTTTATGATCGCACTGAGGAGCCGCGAGTCTTGAATTGTCCGACTTGCACGATTCTCACGCTTCTCTCCTCTACACCTCTAGTTCCTTCTCCGTCCATGAGCTGAAGCAGAGGTTGACATAAACATCAAAAAAGAACTGCGGATCACTTTGTCTTTCGAGGCCGCAAGTTGTATCGCCTCACTCCTGGTATCGTGTGATCCGTGAACAGTGCCGGTGCACTTCCAGATTCAGGCTCAAAGTCAGCCTGTGGCGCTACTGCAGGTGCTGGTGTGCACCGCGCCAATGATGCAGATCCGTTCTTTGGCGTGCTGGCAAGTGCTGGTGGGCGCCAAAGGTGTACACGATTTGTTTCTGCTGGTATTTGCAAGGCAGATTTCGTGTCGGCCAGCAGTGGTGCCAATTCTGCTGGGCAACGTTGGGGCACTCTTTGCCCTTCCCCCTCTTTGGCAATCGTCTCAGGTTTGGTTTCGAGTTTCACTTCTCGTTTTGGCAGATTAGGTGGCTGCTTACTGGCAACAGTTTCTTTCGTTTCTGGGACCGCTGTCTCTTTCCGGTCATCAGTGTCAGGCAAGTCTTTCAGTGCAGTTGGAATCTTCTTGGCATGGGTGGCATGGATCCAAGACTTCCTTCCATCCACCCTTATTGCCGTCTGCGTCGCCAAGAGTACTTGATTAGGCCCGCGCCACTTGGGTGCTAATGATGACGTTCTTTCAAAAATTTTTAGCAGCACCCAGTCGCCTGGCTCCAGCGCGTGCCCCGGCCCGGTGTATCTCACTGGTAATGCCTCCTGCACCTGCTGATGAATCAAACGCAATTTCTGCATTAAAAGGCCACAATAAGTACTAAGCACAGGATGTTCTACCTCACTAAGTCGTTTTGGCTGTGGTGTGCACCATACATTTGCCGGCCTCCCCATCACGATCTCGTACGGTGAGAGCCCATTTTTAGCCTGTACAGACGTACGCATGCATAATAGTGCTATTGGTAATGCATCCACCCAACTCAACTTGCTTCCTGCACAAATCTTGCTAATCTTTGATTTAAGAATCCCGTTGTGCCTCTCCACAAGACCGGCAGAACTCGGATGCCTTGAACTATGGAATCTCTTATCAATCTGAAGACCAGCACATATCTGTAATACCACTGCGCCCACAAAATGTGGTCCATTATCGGACCATAGGACACGGGGCAAGCCAAATCTGGAAAAGTACTCCTTAAGCATTACTTTTGCCGTGCTCATTGCTGTGCAGTCCTTCAAGGGATATGCCTCCACCCACTTACTGAATGCACAGATCACCACCAAGACGTATTTTAAGTTTTGGCACCTCTCCATCTCTATGAAATCAAAATGGATCACCTCAAATGGCATAGAGGGCAGGCCAAAACTGCCTGTTGGAGTCACTGTTCCCTTCCCTACATTGTGTTGCAAACACGTGATACAGTTCTGCACCAACCTCTCTGCATTCTTTTTTATGTTTACATTCTGCCAAACTGTAGAAAGGTGCTGTATTATCTTCTTCACACAGATGTGCGTAGGGCTGTGGGCCATTGTGACCATTGCAGTCACGTACGAATTTGGCAACATCCAGTTTCTAGTTCCCTTGTCCACCCAACAACCCTCCAGATCCAACTCAGCAGATTCCTCACCCCACCCCTGTATTTCATCGGCCGTAGCTTCGGCCTGCATTTCTTTGACAGCGGCAACTCCATTTTCTATCATACAGGGTACTTCCTCAGTCTGAACCGTCATCATTTTGGTATTCAAATCAGTGGCAGTTTGTTTCGCAATCCTGTCTGCAAACGCGTTTCCCTCTCCTACTTTGAATGTTACCTTTTTGTGTGCCTCGCATTTCACTATTGCTAGGCGCTTTGGAAGCGTGAGTGCAGACAGTAATCGTACAATCAAAGGGCCATGTTGAATTCTGGCGCCATGTGATGTCAAAAACCCTCTCTCAGCCCAGAGTCGACCAAAGTTATGAACCACTCCAAAAGCATACTGACTATCAGTATATATATTCAAATTCAAATTTTCAGAAATCTTGCAGGCTCTGGTTAATGCTATTATCTCTGCGGCTTGTGCCGAATTGTAGGGAATTCTTTTTCTTTCTACAACGCTCTCTAGGGTAATGATGGCATATGCGGCAGTTGTCGTGCCATCTGGTAATTTAAAACATGAGCCGTCACAAAATAACTCTCCATCTGGCTCTTTCTGTGGGATATCACTTAAATCAACTCTCCCCTTGGTTTCTTCCTCCGTGACCATTAAGCAATCGTGGGGGGGTGATTCATCTTTCCCAATTTCTTTTATGGTTGGTGGCATTAATTCTGCAGGATTCAACGCGCTACACCTCATAATTTGGATATGGGGTGCAAACAAGATAATCTCATATCTTGTCAATCTAGCAGAGGTGAGGTGTTGCGTCTGTGTCCTATTTAATAGAACGTCTATGGCATGTGGCACCATCAAAATTAAAGTGTGCCCCAATACCATCCCTTCCATTTGTCTCACTGACGCAGCAGCCGCCGCGACAGATCGCAAACATTGTGGTAGTGCGCGTGCTACAGGGTCCAGCGCAGAAGAAAAATAGCCGCATGGCCTATTTCTTCCACCTTGTTCCTGTGTCAAAACCGCCAATGCACATCCTTCACTTTCACACACAAATAGTCTAAACATTTTCTCATAATTCGGCGTGCCCAAAACTGGAGCCGAGCATAATGCAGTTTTCAATCCATCAAATGCTTTCTGACATTCCTCATCCCACTGCAAAGGCATAACCGCATCCTTTCTAGTCAGATTCACCAACGGCTTCACAATTAACGCAAAATTACCAATCCATTGTCGGCAATATGAAGCCATGCCTATTATGGCTCTGACTCCTTTTTGTGTCTTTGGAATAGGCATACAAGAAATACTTTCTATGCGTTCTGGCGTTAGTCTTCTCCCTCTTTTCGAAAGTAGGTAGCCCAAATAGGCCACTTCCTTTCGATTATATTGGAATTTCTTCAAACTAGCTTTATGGCCATGTGCCGCTAGGTGTGACAGTAGTAATACAGTGCTTTTTTTACAAATCTCCTCTGTGTCTGCCGCTAGCAGTAGATCGTCTATGTATTACAAGAGTACACAACCCATGGGTAATTCTAGCATATCTAGCTGCTCTTTTAATGCTCTACTGTAAATACTTGGACTTTCCGTGTAACCTTGCTGAATCCGCATAAATGTAAATGATCGTCCTCCTAACGTGAACGCGAACACATATCTGCTGTCCTTGTCCACTGGAATACTGAAGGACGTGTTTTTCAAATCTACTACACTAAAATATTCTGCTGAAACAGGTATCATTGTAATGTTGTAGTGACATCTGGCACTAGAGGAAATTGTGGATCTACTACCTTGTTCAATGCGCGCAAATCAATTATAAAACGGTATGGTACCTTATTGCCTCCTTTTTTATAAACTGGAAGAATCGGGCTGTTGCATGTACTGCCTGTAATTTCCTCGATTAACCATAATTTCACCAAATCTGTAACAATACTCTTCAATCCTTTCTCACCCTCAGCCGAAATTCTGTATTGGGGTATTCGCGGTAGGATAACACCTTCCTTCAAAATGATCTTTACTTGCTCTATCTTTAAACATCCTACATCATTGTCATGCATTGCCCATATACAGGTTGGTACTTTACTTAGTTCCCCTGGTAACGTTTCGGACATGAATTCTGACACAGGGGCATCGTGTGGCCAAATCGTTAGAAACACTCCGTCTGCCATGCAATGTATAACGGAACCTAGTTTTTTCAACAAATTTAATCCCAACAAGTTCTCCCCACAATTGTCTGTTAAAAGGGAAGGACAATGTTCAGTAAATGGTCCTATTGTAACTGGGACTGGTTTGGACACTGGGTTTATGACTGGTGTACCTGCGAACCCTACGGAAACATTCTTTTGCCCTGACAGTGGTATATCCGGAACCAAGTGGTGGTCTATTGAACACTTCTGCGCTCCTGTATCTACAAGAAAGCAGTGCTCCTCATTCCCGACTCTCATTTCTACGTAGGGTCCTCTCTGATTCACGGGAATAGACACTGGTTCCGACCCCTGTCCTGGGCTGTCCTATTGGGGAAATAACACATCGTCCGATGTGTAATCATTACTATTACTGTAATACGTGTTTGGCTGTGTATCAAAAACGTTCCCCCTCTTTCCTCTATTTCCCCCACTCTGGTTTTCATATTGTTGATTTTGCTGTCCCTGACTCTGGTTTGGGGCATTTTGGTTTTGGCCTTGGTTTTGATTACCTCCGTTATTGTGATGCTGCTGCATACTATTCCTATTTGGTCCATTCGCTCCTGGGTGTCCTCTATGCTGTCTCCTCTGACCAGACCCATTTCTATTCTGTAGATGCGGACATTGCGCTCGCCAATGTCCTTCCTCCTTACAATACGCACACTGATTTGGTCCCACTGTTCCCCCATGCATATTCGAATTACTCCTTCCTTGTGCGTTCCCTCCCCCTCTATTATGTCCTGCTACTTGCTGCAGTAGTACCTGTGTTCTCAATAGACATTCTTTCAAGTCTGCCCCCACCTGTTTTAGCAATGATAATTCGTTCACCATCTCCTTCTGTCCCGGTGATGGTAACTGCTGCCGTTTATTATGCGACCCCTTTTCCCCCTTCCCAGGTCTCCCGATATACCTACTCCTGTACGCAGGTGTAGTAAACATTTTGACAGGTGTAGTAAACATTTCGACATAATCATTATCTAATTCATCTCTAAATTCAAAAAGTCCATATACATGTTCTCTCACTGCTTCATCCCTCTCCCTACAGTGTGCTAATGCATTCAAATCTAACAATCGCTGCGGTGGTAATTTCCCAATTAACTGTTTCCATTTCTCCACCAAATATTCACCCATGCATTCCAACACTACCTGCCTTTCGTTGCTTCTTCGGAAGTCATACATCGAAGCTAATGTTGTCGTCCCATCATTCCTGTCTATATACATCTCTGCCTGTTGCTGCAATTCCACCTTCCTTTCTTTGCTGATCGCACTGCGAGTTACCCTCGTGCATCCCCGTTGTTCAGTCCTGCCTCTTGCCCCCGTGGTTTCAATTTCAACCCCAGGAGGAACAGACGGTACCGAGTCTGTGTCTGAGGCGGGAGGTGCGGATGGGACAATGGGAACAGGGAGTGTCTGTTGTGGGCCTGGTTGGCTAATAGGAAGTGTTACATGCGCGGTCTGTGGCTGTGGGAGGGCTTGAGCTACCGGAGGGGGAGCTTGGGCTACGGGCGGGGTCTGGGCAATAGCTACTGACGTGTCTGGCCTCACTTCTGATCTTGGGCCTTGTTTTGTATGGGTCAATATATTTTCTATCAATTCATCTGCTATGTGTAATTCCCGTTGTGTATATATCTTTTCTACATTAAACTAGTCTCGCCTACCTGCCCTTCTTAGACTCTCAGTCCACTCCTCCTCTTCTTTCTGTTCCGCTACTTCACCTTTCGATTTATGCCTGTGCGCATGCTTCGCTCTGCTTTTAAATCGTAGCATTGCTTCCTTTCTCCAGTCTTTAATAGTCTCAAATGCTGCAGGACGCGCTTTCTTTCTTATCAACACCCTTTCCAGGTTGTCTATCCTCGCTATCTCAAAACTACCATTAATCGGCCACTGATGGTCTTGTTGCTTTCTGGTTTGCCTATGCCATGTCTCACTGAATATTATCGCACCCACTCCATACTTCACATACATCTCATACGCCGGCGTTCCCCCAGGTGGTACAATTTGGCCATCTTCCAAAGATTGTCTACCACAGCAAAAAAAAACTGCTAAGGTGGACAATACCCCAGGCATGTTTCATCCTTCCCCCTGGTTAATCAACCTTACCTAGGGCGTTTGATTTTGCAAAGTCAACTCTCAACCAATATCAGGATTACTTTGAATCGGGAATGACTCACCTGATAAATTAAGTCGTCTGTATACTGACGCACCAAAGGACGTCGTGTCTGCGTTTCTTGGCTTCCTCCTCGTTTCTGGACCCTCGCCTCCTTGTTCTCTAACCAGGCACGTCGATCAGGGATCAGATGTGTGCAGATCTGCAAAGGAGTCTCTCATCACTTTTATAGGGCGCCCCGAACACCTCTTGACCTGGCTCGATCGTCCCGGCCCGCCGTTCTCCGCCTTACTCAATTACAACGTTATGCGATGGAACAAGTGGGGGAGGGTCCCTATTCGGGGCGCCATATTGAAAGGGGCCCATAGGGGTCCCTAACGTCTATGGAAACAAGGCGAGTCACCACACACGATAGATACGCCAGACACGAGGTTGTATTCCCAAAGCTAGGGTTTATTGCAAACAAAAAGTCTCAGTTGGCCAACTCGGTCTCACGCCCCGCGTCGTGTATCTCTAGACCTCGAGGGACGCAAGAGAGTGAATTACGTACATCATTTACATATATACAAAATGCATATCAAACAATCAGCTATGACATGTTTACCACCCCCCTTTTATTGGGTTTCTTTGAACTTGGTGTGATGATGGACATCTCCGACAACTATCACCAAGCGCTGTATCCTTAAGTGCTGGAAATGTTCAACAGGTCCAACCCGGGCCAATTTCTTAAGGGACCTATGTATGGTAAACGATGACGAGGAACTTTTTGTGCTATCAGTCCCATCGCCCTGTCGCCCCAAAGACATTTGGACGCTACTGCGCCTGTACCTATGTGACCTTCTGCCTGATATAGATGTGACACCCCTGTCTACACCCTGATTATTTTTTGATGCTTTTTGACCATTGCGTACATACAAGTAAAGTAACTGCTTTTGAATTATGTTACAATGTTTATGCAACTGACCTTGTTGTGAATTTGCTCTCTTAATAAAGAAAAGTAAAAAAAAAAAACTATGACACCTTCAAACATCTATTCTAGTAACAATTTGCAATTTGTGAGTGCGAAGGCATCTTTCAGTTGTTGAATAGAACACAGCGCTTCTGTTCTTGGAAGCGAGCTACATACGTGGGGAAGAGTTGCATTCCGGACCTTGCTATCTACCTAATACTGCTATTGGTGTCCTGGGAGCCGACACGCTCTAGCAGGCTCAGCAAAGGGGGGCCGTAAGAAAAGCATAATTCAAGCCTTTAGCTATATTATTCTAACATATTCTACCATATAATGAGACTGGCTGGCAGCTGCGAAATGATTAAATGCCCTGCAGCTCTGCTTCAAGGCTACATTCGGGAGGGAGCCGGGCATTCTTCCTGGCGCTGCCTACGTTTGTGTTTCAACGAACTCTTGTTATCCTCTCGGCCCTGCGGCCTTGTCCTTTTTACGTACAGACAACAATGTTTTACAGTCGAGCAGTGTAAGCGGAAAATATTCTGCGAAGCAATAGGAACAGAAAGCAATGAGCAATGGTTAGAAAACAAAATGGCGATTCTTGTTACATCAAAATGGCCGTTCATTGGCAAACTCGAAGACCTATATTCTGTCATATCGTGCATGAGACGGTTGGCCCACGGCCACCAAAATATGTTTGCGGTCACAAAGTAGAGCTATCTATTTTTCTAGACTGACAGAGTGATGTTTTCGGGGCTTTATAGTTTGCTAGCACCATTTTCTGGAATATCGGGCCGAACTGGAACGCTTCCAAGGTGAGGTGCATGAAGTTCCAGTCCACCCTGTCAACCGCTTTGGTGGCATCCAAGGTCAAGACCGCCAGGCCCCGACGTTCCTGGGATGCTACTTCGATGAGATTGAGCGCGCAGTGGATGTTGTCCATGGTGCTTCTCCCTCTAATAAACCCTGCCTGGTCCTGGTCTATGATGGTTGGACCTGTATTGTTTTAACGCCAAAGGAGGTCACTGGATGGCTGGCTACACCCTCTTTTCTCCCACAACTCCTTCTCCTCAACAGTCGCCCCTTGTTGCATTTCTAATATCTGGGAAATGGGAATGGAATTATACCCATCAGGGCGATCCTCTTCCACTTGTTTCTGTAATATGTACTCATCTGCTTTTCCCTTGGATAAATATGATGCCTCTTTTGCAGCAGCGTCCGCTGCCGCGTTTCCTAAAGCGATGGCGTCATTGTTGTTTGTATGGGCATGGAATTTCACTATGGCCACAACTGTAGGTTCCTTTAGCGCCTCTATCAACTCTTTAAGTAGCTCAGCGTGCTGCACTGGGGATCCGCCTGCTCTGTGGAACCCTCTCCTCCCCCATCTAGCCAATCCCCCATGTACTGTTGTGGTCATGTATGCAGAGTCTGTATATATTGTTATCGCGCATCCCTTTGCTGCATGTAGTGCTTTGATGAGTGCTACTAACTCTGCTGCTTGTGCTGAGTAATGGGCAGGTAACCCTTGTTGGACGAGTACTTCATATTCACCTTCCTCTAGTCGCACGACAGCCACCCTCACATGTTTCTCTCCTGTTTCTGAATTGATTGATGCTGACCCATCTATAAAATATATCTCTCCTTCAGATAATGCATTTTCACTTGCTGTGGGTGTGTCTCCATCCTCTCCTCTGTATGTAGCACAATCGTGTGTTTGCATGTCTTCCACTGTGCATGCTTCTGTGATAAATGTTGCAGTGTTAACTGTTTTACATTTCACTATGTGCATGTTAGCGCTGGATAGGATCATCTCGTAAACTGTCGCTCTCTGTGTTGTCAGTGTGTTCTTTGATCTTTCTAATATTGCAAATAGTGAATGTTCCACAAACAGTGTCACATAACATTCCATCACAATCGTTGAACTTTTCTCTATTGCGAATGCTGCGGCTGCGAGAGACTGTTCGCAAGCGAAGGGTCCTTGCATGACTGCATCTAGTGTTCCACTGTAGTACGCCAGAGGCTTATGACCCAAGGATGTTTTTTGTGTTAGCACTGCTGTCATAAGTGTCTCATTACAATGTGAAAATAAGTAGAACTCGCGTTCATGATCTGGGTTCGCGAGTACTGGTTCTGTTGAGATCAGTTCTTTTAATGTGCTGAATGCATCATGCAATTCTGCTGTCCATTGTATTTCTGTGTTTTCCCTTTGTGCTTCTTTGAGTCCCTGCAGTAATGGTTTTGTGTATCCTGCATATTCTGATATCCAGGCGCGGCAGTAGTTACACAAGCCGAGAAATGTCTGCATTTCTTTCACTGTCTTTGGCTCACTCACTGCGCGTACTTCAGCTGCCCTGTCTGGTATGATTCGTTTACCATCTTTTGATATCAATTGACCCAGATACAACACTTCTTCCTGACAGTATTGTAATTTCTCCTTGTCCACCTTGTAACCTTTATGGGCCAACAATGTCAAAAGTGTAATAGTCTTTCCTGCACTCATCTTCATCTTTCCCGCAAATCAGGAGATCATCCACATTTTGAATGATCGTGCTGTTTGTGACGATATTCCCTACATCTTCATGTAGAATTCTGTTGAATATACTTGGGCTCTCACAGTATCCCTGAGGTAATCTGCAATGCTCATATCTTTTCCCTCCCAGGGTGAATGCTGTCCTATATTGGGACTCAGGGTCCAGTGGGACTGAGAAGAATGCGTTCTTCAAGTCCACCACTGTAAAACATGATGCATCTTTTGGTATACTACACAAAATTGATGCAGGATTTGGGACCAAGGGAAATTCTTTTGTATGACGTAATTAAGGGGTTGTAGGTCCCGGATCATCCTCCACGCCCCGCCCTTTGCTTTCTTGATGGGGCAGATGCAAGTATTACATGGTGAATTTGAGGGCACTATTATCCCCTGTACTAGTAGTGCATATATTGTTTTTTTATCCCTTCTTCTGCTTCTCGGGGCGGGGGTATTGTTTTACCCGGGGCAGCAACGTCCCTAGTTTGATTTTTATTTTTACTGGTGTTACCTCACGAGGCAGACCTACATCATGTGGGCCTGTGGTCCACAGTTCTTGTGGCACCAGTTGCATGTCATCATTGAAAAAGGAAGGTTGCACCCCTACCACTGCCATTAGCTGTACTGGTACCTGTCTTGTTTGTATCATGATATCGCAGGGGATTGCAATGTCCATCACTATCTCCCCATCGCTGTCTGAATCAGTACAAAGGTCCTCGTCAGACAAATCTCTCAGTGCAATGTTAGCATCAATGCACAATACTGTTCGCCACTGACACCCATGTATGTCCATTCCTATGACCGCTATTCTTTGCGCGGACACCTTTACTGCATGCAAATCTAAGGACATCACTGTTCCTGGCATTATTTCTGGGCGAGATATAGGGCGGAAAATAAACTCTGCGGGCACTCTCCACTCTTGGCGTTTTAACACGGGGACCACCCGTGCTAGTGTTTTTAGCCCTTGGATGAACATGTCTGGATCAACTGGTATGCCGCGTACCTCCGGTGCTGTGGCTCGTGTGTGTACTACCAACATCACTCATAATGGGCATATCCCCGGGGTCGAAAATACTATCCCTCTTTCAGTGAATGATATGGTCATATTGAGCTTGCTGAGGAGGTCTCTCCCCAGAAAGTTAATCAGTGATTCTTCATAGTACAGTAAAGGTGCTTGTACTGTCTTCCCACCCACTGTTACATCCAAATCCTCCGTGTAAGGAACTTCGACCACCGCCCCAGAGAACCCTTGTGTTTCCAATTTATGATTAGGTAACAGAAACCTGCCTTCTCGTAGGCATGATTTTTCGGCTCCTGAGTCTACCATAAAAATGAATTGTTTATTTCCCATCTCCGCCCCCACCAATGGTTCCTCGGCTGCATTGAGGGTCGTACATAGTACTGGACACGCAAGTGCTCTCTGTGGTCTTTCCTATGCTGGGTGCCTTGTCGTTCCCCCATCGTCAAAAACATTCCCTGACACCACTGCCACTCGCCAAAGGGTGTAGGTGCACCATTTGCCGTTGTGGCAAAAGGGTTACCTTGTACATGTGCCATGTGTTCACAGTGTTGTGGGTGCTGTTGAACATTACGCGGTGGCGCCCTGCGCTCATCTGTGTATCTCTGATGCTGTTGTTCTTCTCTCCCTCCACCGCCCATTGGCAGCCCATGTGGGCTTCCTGGGTGGGGGTGGCTGTCATGATGCCTACCCCCGGGGACCCAGACCTGGTCCAGCAACCCTGGAAGCAGGCATCAAGTCATTTTGAGCAAGCCCAAAAACCCCTGCTAGGGGCTGTTTGGGTGCGGTCCTGGCGCCTTTGGCGCCAGGCTCATATGAAGAGTCAGTCTTGGCGCCATAGGTGCCAGGCTCATAAAGTAGAACTTACCTGATGCAGACCATGCTGCAAGCTTACCTGATGCAGACCATGCTGCAAGAGCTCCAAGCCAAATGAGGCTTGGAAGGGACTATTTTACCTAGGGACTATTTTTTACTCGGGTGGGGCTGGGGAGGAATACTTACCTGGGACTACTTTGGAGGCTATTTAAACCACGCCCGAAGAGCAGCACACGCTTCGCGTTATTCTGCATCTAGCAGCTTAACGCTCACCGTGTCTGCAAGCCTACATCCAGTCTTCTGCCACGCCCGCCTCGAGTCTGCAGCTCCTAGAAAAAGGGAGGAACAGAAGGAGAAAAGGTTAGAACAAGAGCAATATCTTCGATCCTTACCTGAATTCCGGATCCACCGCGCCTTCGAGCTGGAAGAAAGAAGTATTTTAAGCGCGCCGCCTCGCCTGCTGCAGCGCCGCGCTGAACTCACCGGCCTTCGCAGCATCCTCACGATCCACTGCATCCTTCTGCACGTTCCCGCTGCATTTCGGCACCTAAGGGGAACACAAGAACAGCAAAGGTGAGCCAAGAGAATAAACAGAGGCAATAGTAACTACCCCCCATAGACTTACCTGATTTACCGCCAGGGGTACTATTCCTCTTCACGCATCGGCGCAGTCTCCATTGCATCCTCGCCGTACCCCGGCCCCTAAGGGGAACAAAAGGACAACAAGGTGAGACAAAGGGACAAACAAGGGGAATTCTTCTCACCACAATAGACTTACCTAATTTTACCGCCGGAGGCATTATTCCCCGAACTTCATATTTTCTCTCCGCACCTGAATAAGGGAGCAAGCAACAGGTTACATCCTGGCCTTATTTTATTGAACTGTGTTGGATAAGACAAATCCTTACCTGAACTTCGTCAGCTACCACGAGGAACTCTTCGCTGGGGTCAAGCTGCAAACTGCAAGGAATCGGACAAGAGTGAAAGTCAGACATTTGAACTCTTACGAACTACAATGTTCCGAAACTCACCAATTCCTTCTAACCAGTGAAGCAACTGGTCATCTACGCGCCCCTGCGCTCGATGCAAGAGGGACATTAGAAACGATCAGTGGGGAGAATAGCAGGGGTTGGTGGGGGTTAACTCTCAACTTCACGGGTGGTTAATTCCCTTTCTCCATTTACAGAAGAATACTGCTATGGGCCAAGCAAACCAAGCTGGGAGGGCCAGTCCAGCCTGTCATCTCGGCACTACACATCACATTGGTGGAGACCGCAGCTGTCCAGTTCGGATCGACGCACCTGTGGGAGCCAGGTGAGCGTAACAGTGGCTATACTGTTGTTCATTTTGGTAATTATTCATGGGTCTGCTTCTACACTCCCTTGAAAAATGTCACCACCTTCCGCAATTCAAACAATTCCCTTGTCCTCCCCTCGCACCTGGACCTCCATACCCTCCATACCCTGGACCCCCCCCTTTGCCCTCTGTACCCACCTCGTCCTCCGCGGGCACACCTTGCTTGCCACTGTGGCCTTCCGTATTGTTCCTCACCATTCCACTGCTCCTGTCTGTTTCCTGCCCAATTAGCTGCCATTCTAGCCTTTATGGCTGTGGACCCTTCCTCCTCCTCTTGTTCCCTATCTGTGGGGAGTGCGGCTACAGCTGCTGTGACCTTCACTAGTTTCGTCTGAATTAACTTTGCCTCGTCTGCCAGTCTTCTCTGTGCTATCTCCTTCTCCCTTTCTTTGATCCTTTTGCAATGGTGTACAATGATGCTTTGTATCTCGGGCCAGCCTTTGGCTTCTATCCCAGCTATTTTATCGAGCGCTTTCTCAACTTTCTTTGGGAGCTCTCTCTTTATTATAAAGTAGAACAGGGAGGTTGACTGATCCCAGGCCGTGCCCGTCTCCGCTCTCCACATCTCCTGCACCCGTAAAATGAAGGCCATTGTGTCTTCCTCATCACCCATTGTGCATCGGATTACTGACTGTAAGTCAGGCGTGTCTGGGAATGTGTCTCTTAATGCATCCCATATTCTTGCTCTTACTGCGTTAAAGGAAGCACCGTCATGGCGGTCACAATCCAACGTTATCCCCGGGAAGCCTGCCTTCGCCCAGACCCGGTCAGCTTGATCACCTACCACAGACACCAGCAAGTATTAACATCACCTATTGCCAACGGGACCCCTGCGGTGTTCTTTTATAATGCATATATCCATTTACTTGCACCTCCTGAAAGTGGGGGTAATAGCTTTAATAAATTTGCTTTGTCCATCTGTGCCCATGGTATGTAGTTTGGTCTCCCTCCTCCCCTGTGTATCAGCGGCAGCTGCAACCTTCCTTTTGTCCCTTTCCCCGTACTCACATTCGTCCCTCTTTTTCCCAGTACGGCCTTCCTCCCCACTCTGTTTCTTAGCCTTCCATTCCATTCTTCTTCCATTGCCCGCCCGAGAAGTGTTTCGTCTAACCTCACCAGTGCTCCTCCTGCTGCAATCCCTATTCTTCTTCCTTCTAGCTCCTTTTCCTCTATGTCACACCACAGTTCTTCCGCTCCTCCCGATGCCATGCCCTCTCCCATTGTTTCCCTCTCAAGCGTGTGTTGCTCTAACTCTATGATTCTGTTGGTTCATCATTTATTCAAAATAGTATTTCCCCCTTATTCCACCCTTCTTCTATGGACCTGTCGGGTGTCTGCAACCTCTGTGTCTGATTGATCCTGGAAGTGCCTGATCCACTTTGTTATTGTTATGTTATGTTATTTTTCTTATACCGCGCCAAAGCCCGTAGGCATCCAGGCGCCGAGAGACAGAAGTTGGCGGCAACCAGTAAGCGAAGTGTACTAATAGAAGAGATGAGTCTTCACAAGTTTCCGAAACACGGGCAAGTCCCCGGTTTTACGCAAGGTAGCTGGCAAGGCATTCCAGGCCTTGGCGCCTTGGATATGAAACGCTCTGCCAAGCCCGCGGGCTCGTTTCACGCGGTGGTGGGCTAATAGAAGATCTTCAGCTGATCTGAGTCTTCTTGTAGGTTGATAGATATTTATAACAAGTAGCTAGGTGCAGACCCAAAAAAACATTTATGGCAAATGGTAAGTAGCTTAAACCGAATGTGGGCCTCTACAGGGAGCCAGTATCGTTTTATTCTGGCAGCAGTGATCAGTTCAGAGTTTTTCATCTGAAAGATGATTCGGATGGCTTTGTTTTGTACTTTCTGAAGTTCATGGAGATCAGCTTTACTTGCCCCACATAAAAGTGCGTTACAGTAATCCACACGTGGTAAAATGACAGCTCTCACAAGTTTAGTGCAGTTTTCGTTAGAGACAAGTGGGGCAACCTGTCTGAGCACTTTAAGATGGTAATTGGTGCTCCTTGAGATAGCTGTAACATGAGCATCACAATCTAAGCTGCTCTCCATGTAAGTACCTAGCGTTTTAACTTTCTGCATGACTTTTATGTCACTGCCATCAATCCTAAAGCCTGAGTACGCCTGGTCCAGTTAAGTTAATGCCTGGGTGGGTCCAAAGAGCATAAGCTCAGTTTTTGATGCATTTAGGCAGAGCCAATTGTTAGACATCCACTTTTTTATTAGTTGATACACCATGTCCACCAAATGTTGGTCAGTATCATGATTGCCAGTGATGTCAAGGACCAATTGAAAATCATTGGCATAGTTGCAGAAGAAGATTTGAAAAAGTTCTAAATCCTAACAGAGGGGGAGAATATAGATATTAAACAAAAGAGGGGAGAGACATGCCCCCTGTGGGACTCCACAAGTCAGTATTTGTGGTTCAGAGGCACAGTCCCCCCAGTATACCTGAGATTGTCGACCCTCTAAAAAAGATCTCAACCAAGCTATGGCATTTGCAGAGAGGCCCCCGACCGACTGCATTCTGTCAAGAAGGATGTTGTGATCAAGCAGATCGAAAGCTGCTGATAAATCCAGCAGCATCAGTAGCCCCAACCTGCTTTCTTCCAGCTTAGAAAGCATAAAGGTCTGTAGATCTAAAAGGGCACTCTCAGTGCCATGATAACTTCTAAAGCCAGACTGCTTTGTGTGAAGTATATCAGCCGTTTGTACATGGTCCTGCAGTTGGATGGTTGCTATCTTATCTATGAGTTTGAGTAAAAACAAAGTATTCGTGATTGGCCTGAGGTTTGCAGCATCAGAAGGATCTAATCCAACTTTTTTTAATAGTGGTGAAACCGCAACATTTTTCAGCGGCTGGGGAATTTTGCCCAACCGAAAAGAGGCATTTGCGAATCTACATAGAAAAGGCGCAAACTGCTCTTTGTGCTCCAAAATAATTTTTGTTGGGAGAAGTTCACCAGGGCAACTGGTAGGATGCATAGATTTCAGTATATTTATCATTTCCTCTACAGTGGTTTCCTTAAAAATAAAGCCATAGGCGGAATCTGTTTTAGTGGCAACCAGTAAGGGACGTGTACTAATAGAAGAGATGAGTCTTCAAAAGTTTCCGAAACACGAGCAAGTTTTTCGCACACTTTGTTCGCACATATCTCTTAGCCTGGACAGTTCACTTCGTGCCATTGATAACCTTGAGTCTAAATCTTCTGTATGTTTTTCAATGTCTATTACCGGGGTACTCACCTGTCCACTCGCTCTTGGGCACTCATAAGGCGGAAGTGCAGTTGGTTGTGGCATGGTGGGGGAGGTGGGTTTTGACTCATACGCCGGGTCACTCTACCCCTCAGCTGGTACTGGTTTGTTTAAGAGAGGGTATATTCGTACAACCTCTACTGGCCCTTCCTTTTCTTATCCCTCCTTTCCATTATTCTCTATTGCCAGGGGAGATGCAACCTGTTCCTTTATTTGCTCTTTCCTTTTTATGCGAGGCACATCTTCAGATAACCTCCATAGGCCTAATATCTCCCTTCTATTCTGCGATTGTTTACCTTTATTTGTATTTATTTTATTTATAGCGCGTACCAGGCCCGAGGGCATCCGGGCGCGTATTTTAGTTACAACATGATAAGGCAGGCATGGCAGTACAATTACAGTTTAAGTTACATTTTTAAATTACAATAACATTTATAAACATATATACATAATGCAGTTACGGGTGAGCGGGAGGACATAGCTTATGTACAAGAGGTGAAGGCAGGTGGCTAGCGCATTGGGAGGTGGTTGGCAAGTAGGTGATGGGTCTTGGGCGTTTAGCCACGCTTTAGCCATGTTTTTGAAACTGTGGAAGGACGATTCAGATCTTAGCAAGTTGGGAAGCGAGTTCCAGAGTTTCGCCGCCATTACTGGGAAGCTGGCTCCGCCAGATCTTTGAAGGTTGAAGCGTAGTATAGAGAGGCAGTTGGTCTGAGCAGTTCTGCGAGGTCTATTAGTGTTGTGGAGGGCGAATCTGTTGGCTAAATAGAAGGGTGCTTGGTTGGATAGGCATTTATGAGTGAGAGCAAGTGTTTTCAGTGTAATTCGTTGAGGGACGGAGAGCCAGCGCAAGTCTGGTGTCTGAGATGTTTTGGTTCCTAGGGATGTTGAGAGCGGCTCTAAAAGCGTTGTTTTGGATGATTTGTAACTTGTTTAAGTTACATCTGTTGGTGCCCAGGTAGAGGGCATTACAGTAGTCAATTTTTGACAGCACGAGAGTCTTGGCGAGTGTGACACAGTTGGCTGGTGATAGGAAAGGGCGGCTAGCTGTAATAAGCTTGCATGTGTATGCCGCTGCAGAGGAAACTGCATTTGTTTGTCTGTCCAAGGATAAAGTAGAGTCGAGGTAAATCCCTAACGTTTTAGTGTCCTTAGAGGCCTGGATAGTGTTACCATCAATGATGGAGTTGGACTCAGGGGCCAGTTTAGATAGTTTTTGAGGAGAGCCGAGAATGATGAGCTCTTGTCTTCTCGTCATTTAGACAGAGTCCGTGTTGCGCCATCCAGGCTTGGATGACTAGGTAGATAGCATTTACAGAGAGAGAGTCGGCGACGTAGTCTTCTGAGATTGGGATGAGTATCTGGGTGTCGTCTGCATAATTGGTATATGTGACACCTAGATAGTCCAAGATATCAAATAGAGGTTTTGTGAACACGTTGTACAACGTGGGAGAGACACAAGAACCTTGTGGTACTCCGCAGGTGACGGGTGCTGGTGATGCTGCTGCTAGTGGAGAGAAGACACGCATCGATCTGTTGTCCAGGAATTAACTGATCCAGGCTGTGGCTTTATCAGAAAAATGGGCGGCAGATTTAACGTGCCGACACAGAATTTGATGATTGACGAGATCAAAAGCGGCAGAGAGATTGAGAAGAAGAAGTAGAGCAAGTTTACCCTTGTCTCAAATCTTCGATCTGTGTTTTGAGGTTGATAAGGGCAGTTTCAGTTCTGTGACAGGGCTGAAACCCAGATTGCCTTAGATCCAGGAGTTTATTGGATTCAAGATAGTCTTGAATCTGTAGGTATGCAGCTCGGTCGAGGATTTTTAGTAGGAACGGCACCGTGGTGATGGGCCTGTAATTTGTAGGTATATTGGCATCCAAGGTTGTTTTTTTTATGAGTGGGATAACCCAGGCATCCTTCAAATTGTCTGGTACAGACCCTGTGCTGAAGGAAGAATTGATGAGAGTAGTGATGAATGGAGCTAGCTCGTGGGCCGCTTCCTTGATGATGGGCGCTGGACAGAAGTCCCCATGGCAATTAGAAGGTTTAAGGCTATTGATGATATTTTCCACTTCAGTGATAGATAGTGGTGAGAAGCTAAACGGAGTCAGTGAGTCTGGGATAGAGTTGATTATAGTTGGGAGAGAGTTGGGTTGCAAGTTAGATTGTAGACTACTCTGTTTATCGCTAATTTTGGCTTGGAGAGTGGCTGTTTTACCAAGGAGAGGGGTTTGGATATTAGTGCACCAGGTGTTATCTTTGATGGAAGTGTCAGGTGCAGTGACCGGGGTTTCCAATACTTTCAAGATTCTGAAGAGTTCTTTAGTATTAGATTTAGCTGCTCAATGCGTTTGTTGTAAGTGTATTTTTTTTCCTGGAGTATAGCTTCCTTATAATTTAATGTAGCTAGAGTGATACTAGATTTATTAACTACTGTAGGGTTACTTTTCCAATGTGATTCAGCGATTCGTTTTTCTTTACGAAGAATTCTTATTTGGGGTGTAAACCAGGAGTTGAAGTGGGCCCGTGGTTTAGGTTTTCTCAGTTTTGAAGGGGCAATGAGGTCAAGGGCTTTGAGCATAGTATGGTTGAAGGTGTCAACCAGGACAGTAGGGTCAGTGCATAATAGCGCTTGATCATTCATGACTGGAAGGATGAGAGGGAGGAGTTTGTCACAGGTTGTGTCGCGCTTATTTCGTGTGGGGATGGCAGGCGCAACGTCTGGAGAGGAGCTGATGGTTTTGGCAGGGATGTTGAAGGTGATTAAGTGGTGGTCGGTCCAGGCACAAGGTTGGTTAGCTACCACATTGATACCGCAATTGAGGTCAGCTATCCAATCAAGGATTCTACCTTTGGAGTGTGGGGAGGTGTTGATGTGCTGGGTAAAGCCTGCGTTAGTAAGCAGGTTGTCAATCGTCAAGGCAGCCGTGTCATTGGGGTCAGTGAGTCCCAAGTTAAAGTCACCTAGTACAATAATTTGGGAGTTGGTTTTAGTGTTGTCTGTCAGAATGTTGGATAGGGCTTCAGCGAAGGTGGATAATGGCCCTGGGGGCCTGTAGAGTAGGTGTAGTGAGATGGTGTGGTTGGGGGTGATGGCAAATTTGGCTGTTAGGGCTTCCATAGATGAGATTTGATGAACAGTGGAAAGGCGGAAGTTGAGGGAGTTTTTGTGGATGATGGCAATGCCACCACCTTTAGATTGGCTAGCATTGCGGTCATGTCTGATGATATCATAGCTTGATGGAATGGCTAACGAGAGTAGAGGTCCAGAGGCTGCGTGAAGCCAGGTTTCCGTGACGGCCATAAAGTCCAGGTCATGGGTAAGGATGAGGTCTGCCACCTCTGTGGCGTGGGCTGTGAGAGATCTAGCATTAATTAATGCCCCTTTGATAGTGTTTGCAACAGAGTTAATGGGTTGGGATGACGGTGTGTGTGGAGAGGAAGCAGTACTGGTGATAGGTTGTGGGTGTTTATTTTGGCGGAAGGAAGTCAGCTGGTGGTAGGGGGCATGAGTGAGTCTGGTGCCAAGTCTGGCGTTTCTCATGGCAAGTGAGCATGGTTGGATAGGAGTGGGTTTAGATGCAAAGTGTTGGATCCATAGGGCAGGGTTGTTGAGGTATGGATTGGTGGTGTTGGTAGACATGGGTATGGTTGTAGTGTTGTGGTAATGTGAGTGAGGTAACAGAGTCGTGATGTGTTTGCATGTGGGCACTAGGTGGATGGTAAAGTAGAGTGTACTAACCAAGGCTAGGGCGAATAACTTTTGAAGAGGAGACTTGAAGGAGTGAAAGACTGTTGGGGACTGGTGCATAGTGGCAAAATTCACCAGGGCTTGCAGGCAATTGCAATCATAAAGTGCGGAGGGCAGTATTGTATGGTAGTAAGTATGCCCAGCACTTATTTAAAGCGAGGTGGCAGAATAGATAATATCAAGATAATATCACAAATGATTTGGGGCAACGCTACTACTAAAATACTATTTGTGAGGGTCAGTCAAGGTGCAAGTGCAGGGACTAACAACTCGGTATGCTGAGTGGCATGACATTCAGAAAAGCAAGCTGGTGCACTAGATACAGACAGTAGGGTACCAGCAGAGAGGTTGTAAAAGCCTGGCCGAGGTTAGCTGTTCACATAGCATTGAGGGCATGTGTGGCGGTTCAGGAGCTATTAGGTGTCGGTGCGGGAGCAGAGTAAATGCAGCTATCAAATGGTACTTCAGTAATCAAATGGCAATGCACTAACAGACTAGATGTAGCTATCAAATGGCAATGCACTAACAGGCTAGATGTAGCTATCAAATGGCATTATAATGCAAGTGCAACTGTTAAAGGCAATACAATAGGTATAACTGACAGAAGGTGATGCAGCAGGTGGCTGAATATAGATAACATGTGGCAATACATGAACTTGAATGCAATTATCAAATGGTACTACAGGTGGGGGACAAGTGGTACTACAGTTACAAGCAGGAAGTACTCACATTTAGGGTTACCTCTGTGATGTAAAGTACTGGGTATGCTAAGACCTGGTTGGAGCTCCAAAGAAGCCTGGTGAACTGCGAGGGCAGGCTCCAATGCTCAAGACCTGGGTGTTCTAGCTAGGCTCAGGTCCTAGGTAGGCAGGGGCTAACTTTGTAGGCAAGTAGGGCAGTAGTCAAAGTGAATGGTGGCAGAGAATAGTGCCCTGGTGCAGCCTGCAGCTCGGTCAGCTCAGTCAGGATCTGAGCCTTTTCTCAATGCCTTCTCTCGCCTGACGGTGTCCTGATTGGCCTCTTAGCAGGACAGGGAGCCAATCAGGGCGTGTAGTTGCAGCCTCAGAGGGGTGAGGAGGTGGAGGCTCTAGAAGCGGCCATCTTGGAGTGGCCAAAAGCCTCTTGCTTTTCAAATGGGGAAAATGGCATCTGGTGGCTGCAAAGGAATGCACATGTATATTTTACAAAAAGGCATGTGGCCACCATATCCAGTTCGTTTTTATCAAATGATCCTCCCTGGTGCCATACCTGCGGCATCCCTTCTCCTTTTAATTCCGTGATTCACTGATCATGGTATTTAGTTATTCTCTCTGCATAACCTGGTAAACTCTGACAAATATGGGCCAGTGGTGTTTCCGCTCCCATGTTAAGTTCCTCCCCCTTGTACCTTTTGCTAGTGTGTGCTATATAGTCACAATGCTAACTATACCAGTATTTTGTTGTTGATATACCACTTTTATACACCTTATACACCGAGTCTTTAAAGTGTCACACAATGACCACTTAGTCATAAAACAACAATACAGTCATTTTAGCCATTACCAAAATGCAGTGATCACGCTGTGGCCGGGGACGTCTCGTGCCAAAAGGAACGAAAGGACAAATCACGTCCTAGAGGTCACCACTTGAAAGTGAGCGTCCCCCAAAAGGCATTTAAAACTCCCCAATAAGAGTCAATGATGGACACACCCCAGATGGGAATGAGACCAAGACAATGTGCGGGTGAAGTCAAAAAGTAAAAGTTTATCCAAACCAATATAGAGCAAACAGAGAACGCTGCAAACTCCGAGAGCCCTCTCTCAGACATCAGCAAACATTCACATTTTGTTACAAAACCATGTCACCTATGAAGTAGGAGCTAAGGCATACATGAATCGGTGAGATTGGACAGTGGGGATGGGGTACATATACATCTATAGGGGTGAAGCTCCGGGATTGGCGAGGCTCCTTGAGGTGTCATCGTGATGCTTGCAGGTCAGCTGAACTCATCAGGGTGGAGCTCTGGTCAGATGATGGTTGATTGATACATTGTTGACTATGCTAACATTTGCCCTTGTGGCCTCTCATACTCATTCTTTGTTAATTGTAATTCATGATGCCATGTAAATCCTACAGACCGTTATTCTAACATGACAAGAGACATAACACATAACTCTGGGTGTGAGTCGTTAATTATTCTAAAGAATACTATACAAGGGGTGAGCAATAGGTGAGCAGCTTTCATGGGCTTAGGTGGCTTAACAGAGGGCACAGGCAGGGATACATCTATCATTCCTCCTTGTTAGAACTATTGAGGGACACCTTTGAAGTATGTTAGTACAAGAGAAAATATATGGCCTTTATGGTCTGTTGGGGTTAGGGTGAACTGGGATACTACCGGGTCAGAGGGCATTCAGCCGGTACCTCAGGAGAAGGTGGGATGGGAGGCTTGTCAACCATATTTCTTTCAATCCGAGTCTGGGGGCTTTGGAGGGTGCTCGCTGGGTGTTGGCACAAGGGAAGGGCGAGGGGTTACAATTGTAGCATCACATCATTCACAGGGCCAGGGCTCACATCTCAGCCCGGCCAGAGGGGGAGGGAAGGTAGGGGCTGTGCACGCAGTGGTAGGCACACATAGAGCATGCATTCAAACAAGGTAGAAATAGGTAAGTGTGTGCATTGGTACATTAAGAGGTGTGCAATGTTCTGCTTACAATATGAAGTGCATGATTCAATGCTCAGAGGTTACACGTATGCTACAAAAGACACTCTATTATACAGTCGGCACACATCACACTTAATTGAATACATTTAAAATCGTAAATTTTTAGAAAATCATTGAGTATATATTGATATCATACATTGCTTCATTTGTTCTGTAGCAACCAATAATCCTTGTTTAGTGATGAAAGGCTTAAACATACACTTCATTGTTCTGCGTGCAATCTGGGATGGGTGAGGGTCATCTAATTTGAATATATATATATATATATATATATATATATATATATATATATATATATATTTTACAAAAAAACTTTGTTGAGGGGACGTTATGGTTATGGTTAAGTTGCCCTACGAAAAACCTGTGCCCTTCACTACAAAAAAATGTTCACCCTCCCCATTTTGCTTTACATTCAAAACGAAAAACCCCTGAAATTCGCCAGTTATGGCAGACTGAGCCCCCTTACTTGTCATCACCACTGTGCACTGCTAACACTAACACCCAGAACATGAAAGATGTCATCTCAAATGTCACTGATGACATCACTGACAACATCACATGTTTAGCCCCTTTGTTTTTGTTCTCTGCCATATATATATATGTACATTCGGTAAAATAAAATTTGTTAAAGGGATGTTATAATTCACAGTGACACCAAAAAACACGGCACATTCCCCCATTATGGTAAGCTTAGCAACCATAACTCGCACCATCTACGTGCATTGCTAAGACTAACACCCAGGACATCAAAGATGACATCACAAATATCATTGATGACATCACTGATGACATCACATGTCTGCCTCACTTATTTTGGTGCATTGAAAAATGTAGGCCAGGTGGTTTTATTCACTGACAATCACAATATAAAAATTGAAAAGGTGCTGTATATCAAAACATTACCCTTGTCGTGTGTTCTTAAAGTACTTTCCTTAGGGTCTGGTCTCAGCTCATGATGCACATGCATGGGGCAATAGCAGGCCTCAAATACACAATTCATTTGTATACAGGACCATACACTTTCTGATGATGCTGTTTCTTTCTTCCTTACTTCAGTTTCCCTGTATGTGCCTCTCATTTCTATGCATTGGGTCTACATATGTATTGTTTGTACTAGCACAAGTGTGTATTAAGTCTTCAATTGTTAGCTAGTTATAATATGTTTAACAATTACCCCTGACATCTTGCTACCAGCATAATAGAAAGAACCCCTTGTAGGTAGGGACTTTTCAGTAACATTATTTTCACATATGATGTCAGAGGGATTAGCTGTATGGGTGAAACAGGGTGGTTATCTGGCACTTCAAACGGGGAACAGGGTTGGGGGGTTATCCTCAGCATATGTCATAAATGTGGGGTCTGCGAGGGGACAGAACAAGTTCTATGGAGATAGCTTGCTTGTTTTCCTCAAACCCCAGCTTCAGCCTGGTCATCTGCAGGTCAATGATGGACTGCGGAAGGTGAAAGATAGTGTTTATCATGTAACTTGTTCGCGCCTAGTCTCCCTTGAGAACAGGGACACTGAACGGAGGGTGAGGGAAGCGCTGGGCTCGCTGTGCGCGGTCAGGAGGGGAGAGCTGCAGCCCTACAGACTGCTTGTGTTTGTGAGGCCTAAGTTATTATGTTCAAAATGGAGTCTAAGCATGCCACGAAATGGAGTCTGGTATCATGCTGCTGGCTGAGTGTTGCAGCCATATGTGTCGACCCGCAGCCATCCCGCATCTCTGGTCACAGGCGCATGGGTGGCTGCTGGACGAGTCATAGTCTGCACGATGGTGAGAATGCAGGGAGGGGGCCTTGAAGACCCTTCCTTCCATACACTAGGCACACCCACTGGCATGGAACTCGGCGTCTGAGGAGTGCCCTTGGATGCAGGGAGGAGACAGGATCCCAAGGGAGAAAGGGACGGATTGGAGAACAGGGCCGGTAGAGACGGTGAGGGGGAAAAAGAGAGAGGATAAATGAGAGAACAGGTTTCTGTGTGGTTTCCAGGGGAGGGGAGATGGGATTGCAGCACACATTCTCAGGTAATTACAGGGATTAGGACAAGTGTCCATCTAGAGCCCAACCCCACCTATTCTCACAATAATGGAAACTAGATTCTGTGTGATTCCCAGGTCAGGGGGATTAACATTATGGAGTGCATGGACGTTGGGGCTCAAAGGGGAGATTAATTGATAGGTGTCAAACTGGTACGAACAGTAGGGGGCCAGCTTGGTGACCTGGCAGAGGCACAACAAATGGAACTTGTTTCACAGGGCACAAGGTGGATTGGTGCCAGGACAATGGGGAGATATAAATTATAGGGTGGGGGCAAGTGGTAGGAAGAGTTGAAAGGGAGTTGAGAGGGGGCTAGTTCCAGGCTGCAGCTGAGCAACGGGTAGACCTAGTTCCTGGAGGGAGTGGAGCCCTCGGAAAGGAGCATGGCTTGGTTTCCACAACCCCGCACACAGTGCAGGGGGTGCAGAGGAAAATGCATTTGGCAAAAATAAGTCACCCAATATTTTGGAAAATGAAATTGTGCAATACATTGAATACAGTGGGGAAATTAAAAGTCATCTAGTACATTGAAAATGAAATAAATACAGGAAACCCATAGTGACCAGGAAGTGACTTAGGAACTGTCATTTCCACACTTTCCGTTGAGCTAGCCAGGCCTGTAGTATTAGTTGTAGTAATACAAATGACCATGTTTGGTGCCCTCAACCTCTTCAAAGTTCTTCTAATTCATTGGATGTCCTCTTTCTCCAATTATATTGACCATTTAAGGACTGTCCTGCTCATACCTATTGTTATATTCTCCAAAGCACATATTTTTGTGATAAAACACTCTCTCTCCTTGGTTGTTTTTCCATTTAGTTTGTTATTAACTATTAGCCAAGCAAGTGCCTGATATTAGAGAATTTAATAACTGGCTGAGGCTAACTTTGAGAAAGCCTAATTTTGAATTAAAATTATCTTCGATTACGACAAAAGGATTTTAAAAATGTATCACAGATCACAACTGTGCCAGGAAGAAAGGCTTACATACTCGTAGGCAAAACATACACCATTTTGATAATATAGTGCAGGACAAACAAGTACATTTAAGTCGATCCCTGCAGCAAATGCAGAATTGTCTTCTTTCTGAATTACAAAGTTATCTAATTCCAGAGCCCTGCGGCCCAATGGCCTTAGCAATTTTATTTTTAAAGTAGATCCAGCTCTGTGGGAAGGAGTGTTATCATTACTCTTTGATGATATTATGAAAACCAAATCTACCCCAAGCACTTGGCCCGATACACAAGAAGGGTCATTGCTTTAATCCATTACATTATCGGCCAATAGCCCTTATTGATGCAGAGAGCACATTTTGCGCCTCTTTTGTCTTGCGGGACTTGGAAATTTGGTTTATGAAATGGGGCTACTGAGTAATGTAAGGAAGGCATGGTATCAAACATTGAAGACAGACACAAGTGATCACAGTTCAAGGGTGTTTATTGAACTTCCATGGGTTGGTAGAAAGCCTATCTAAGCCTAAATCTAAAGATGGGATCAAGCTACGGCCATCAAATAATAATAACACAATCCTAGTAGAGTCTGTCAAAATAAAAGGGCCTATACTAATAAACCTATTGCCAATCCTTCTAAAAACAAAATGGTGTGGGATAGCAATGTATGCAAAAGAAAAGTGTTCAAGAAATTATATGTCAGGATAGTTGAGCAATTAGCTGATAGTTGTTCTCCCACGCTTGGATGACTGTGTCAGATTTCAGCGGGTTCTTGCGTCCACCAAGACTCAGAGCAGGCTCTGGGTATATTTATTTCCCTTTTATGTCGTCCAGCCTGTTGTAGGCATCCATACACTGTGACAGTCCCTTATGATGGCCAACTGGGGTATCAATGGGTCCTCCGCTCCTCCACCTTCATGGACTAATCCTTTTTGCTTGCGTTGTGGATATAGTATGTATGGTTGAAGATGACTGCCATTAATCTCACTGGAGAGTTATGTACAGCGTATCTATGCCACCTTACTTTCCCCACACTGCCGTAAGAGCGGGGTTGAGTGCTCGTTTCTACCCTTCGGTGTCAATACCAGGTTGCATTACCATGCGGCACTTCACTCTCCTGTCCCCCAATCCAGAGACCGACACCTTTGAGGGAGAGATATGGGCGCGGGCCCGGCTGGGTTGCAGTTGTATCCTTTTCAGGGGTACAACCGGCGATATCACATACAGGATGTAATTAATGTGTAAGCCTATGATCTCCCCTTTACGTCCAATACCAGGCCAGTACTTTATTGACGCCTACCCTTCACAGGCGAGTTGGTGTATCCGCTATGTGCCTTTCCCATACGGTGTCTGCCGCCAGCCAACGGGATCTGGAATAATATGCTGGCCTTTGCCCTTCCCAATGGAACGTTCTGGGGGATGTCCCGGTACAGTGGCAGGTCTGACTTACCGCATTGTCCAGCCTTATGTTGTCTTGTTAGGGGAGCACAGCGCTTGTGCAATGTATGCCCTATGCTATCCAAACTTTGCAACGAAGATGTTGGCTCCTCCGCCCAGTAGGCCAACGGAACACTGTGTTCACGCGTGTTTCCCTTCACTCAGCCTGGAAGTCCACGGCGGGATCCGGCATCACTTCACACCGTTGCATGTTGGTTCAGTGATTACAGCAGTAATTGAGCACTTCCAGCCTTTAGATCTTGGCAGCTGCTACACAATGTCTCGCTCCTTATTGGCCTTAAGAATTTTCTGAATATGTCGGCACCGTTCAGGATATATTGCGGCTTAGGATATTGCCTGTGGCTGAGCTACACACTCAGGCAGCCATTCCTATCGCTGCTCAACAGCGCTGCCCCCTGCCCCCGCATTACAACCCCTTTACAAAACTTTCAAAAACGAGTTAAGGCCATTTTAGAGAAGATTGACCAGACAGTGGATGATCTGTGTGTAAATTCAACAAAAGCAAAAACAGTATTATTTGAAAAAGATTTGGCAGACAATTACCTGTATGAGGTGTTTAAAGATTCATACTAGTATGACAATTTTAGATAAACCACTTGGTGACGAACCGTGATACCTATGAAAATTCCCAAATTCATATTATAGGCGGCAATATCGCTTCAGAATGAATGTAATACCAACTGGCCAGATACAATATATTTGTGATCAGACTAATAATATACCAGCATTTTTTGTAATGTGCAATAATGAAAACTGTGTTCAAACCATAAAACACATACTGGTTGAATGCATTGCTTTACATGATCTACGAGTATGTGTCTTCGGCAGATTTGCACAGAATGAAAATCGACTTAATACACAACAATTCTGGTTAAGAATATCAAATGGTAATGAAACCTTATTGATTATGGCTGCTTTAAAGTTTGTAGGCCAACTTAATTTAATTTGAATTAAGAAATCATGATTAGATTTGTCTGAGTATGTTAAATTAATGTGTGTTGATGATGCAATAACTGAATACTTTAAATGTTTTTTTAAAACTTTTTTCTAATTAAGAATGAAATCAATTATTTGTATGTATAAGGTTATTGGTTTAACCAATTCACGCACAAAAATAAACGAATGCCCAAAATATTCTAAAATCATCCTTCTGCCATACTAGAGGCATCTCCCACAATTTTTCAATACCCTTCCTTTTTTTATATATTATCTTCAAGGTCTCATGATTCTGATATTCCCTTTCCCCCCCTGCTTTTCTAATACACTCAGGCTCTTGCAGCAGTTCACAGCTCTTGTTCCCTTAGATACTTCTTTCTTGTGTCTAACAATATTCGGGTCAGTGCTACATGTTTTGAAAGACTTTCTTTTGAAAGTCTGCAGTTTGGTCATGCACTTTTGGTCGACCTGAATTCAAACCGTTTTCTTATGGGGTGACCCCCCACCCATGCCACTACCCCATGCCCGCCCCCATTTATGCATATACATGTATGTGTAATTGGTCGAATCAACCAAAATTGCACAAGCAAACTGTAGACTTTCAAAAGAAAGTCTTTTAAAACACATGATAACATTAGTGCCATTCATGTTGTTATGTTATTTTCCTTTTATTGGATAAAAATGACCACCTATCCACACTATTTGAGTTGTTGTTTTGACACAGGAAGAGAACTCATATGCTTCTGTTTCAAGAGAGCTGTGGTATATTACGTAAGGTTGTCGTCTAGGTAGTTGCACTAAGTTAAAAGAAATATGAAGACTACCAAGATTCTATTCTTTGAGTTATGTATGCAGCAATATTAGGTGTATTTTCCTTGTGTGTGTGGGTATTTACAACATTTCTTCTCAAGAATCTCCTTTTCCCATTTTGTCACCTGCACCACTAATCAATTATCTAGGGACTTATCAGCATATTGGTTCACTGAATTTCCTTTTCCTGCGTCTCTGATAACACCCTGGCCCTCATTACGACCCTGGCGGAATTCGGAAAACGATGGCGGAAATGCAATACCGCCATCGAATAGCGCTCGGTGCGACTATGACCCGTCACCGCAAAGTACGAAGCCATTAGCGACACCGTAGTGAACGCCAACGCTAACTGCACCAAGCACGCGCGCGCGCGCCATGCCAAACCGCAAACACCACCATGGCGCAAGGGTACGCCAATTCCGACCCTAGCGGACATGTACCTAACGCCATCAAGCATGGCGGAATGTACCATTCCGCCATGGTGAGAAGTACGGCATCGCGAATCAACCGTAAACGGCCCCACTGAGTGCCTGTACACCGCTCCCTGCCCACAAAGCACAACTCCCCGTAGGTGCAATGAAGCCACAATGCAACCAGTGAAATGTACAAGTCACCCATGCATGCCAACGAACAAAAGAAACACAAGAGGGGCCAATGGGAGCTGCAGGGCACAGATGGCACGAATACAGAAGCCATCCCAATGGACATGACCACAGTCCCCCACCAAGAAACGCACGCAAACACAGGCACCTGTGACCAGCAATATTCCGAGAATCACATCATTCCACCAGTCCACCTGGCTGACCGGCATCTGTTACACAAAACCCAATCCCCCGCCCCTGAGCATGACAACATTCAAACTGTCATATTGGCAGCCCCCATCCCTGACCACACGGGCTTCGTAGGCAAACGCGCCCAGTACAGTACCACGCAACTAAACTCCGAAGCTGGAACCCAATGCAGATCTCCTCACAATACATCGCCCCCCAAATAGGCACATGCCACATCACTTGCAAAGAAAAACGCTACACGGGCCAAATCAGAATAGTAATTTAATGCACATCAAAATCACCAAGCCCATGCAGCCATCAGGCCATGAACTCCAAAACACTTTTCACCATTGTGGGCTGCATCCGCAAGAAATGACCAGCCACTACTTGTGTGACGCCCTGTTCCATCATGGTACACAGAGCCACATTCACGTACGAAAAGGCAACATGGAAGCGCACAGAACCGCAGGGCCGTCCCAATGGGGAGGCACTAGTCCAGCTGAAAGGCCGAAATGTTGCTCCGAGCCACCAGTACTGCGTAAGGGCATGTGGCCCATTGGCGATCGTCCCATAAGATCGTAATGCTGCTCCACTGATTAACACGAAGCAGCAGGTGTCGGGAGTAAAACCCATCTGCAGGAGTGGCATACAGATGGCAGTGGCAAAAGGGGAGGAGATACCTGTCAACCAAAAGAAAAGAAAAAGAACAGAATGGCCATTAGAACTACATTCCAACAACTCACTCCAATGATCACACTAAATCCACAGCCATATGCATGCTAGCCCACTCCAAAGGATCATCACCACCCAAAAACCACTTGCGACTCATAACCATCTATATCGAGGTGCAAACACCATCACGAACGAGTGTACCTGTGCATGCGTCTGTCAAAACAGAATCCATCAGATGGGAATGTTAACGTGCATGGACACAAGTGTCTGAGGGCGCGTCGAGACAGGGAGGGCTCAACAAGGCCAGATAGACGATGGTCCCACTATGGCAGCCCTGCATCACATAGCGTAGGGGAGGCGGATAGATCCCAAGAAGCCCTGTACATGGCAAACTCTGTATCAAATCACCTGCCCATGCATCCATTCATCATTCCCTCATCCCGGGATTAAAACGCCTGAATATTTACTCACATAACATTAGAAATATCCATTGAGTCTGTGCGTTATGCAGCCTGCAAAATCCACAGTGCCCCAGCCCGGGATTCCAGTGTAGTGAAGTAACATGTATTTGGGAACGTCCGGCCTCACCGCCCACGTCGCAATTGCGCATCCCAAACTATTCATATCAATCATTGCATCCTCGCCATGGCCCCTGTCTCAAGGACATAGAACAATAGTACGTTACATTTGCAGTCAGACCTGTGGGCATTTCCTCGCCGCTAGCTGAAAACCGAAAGCGCCGCCCTTCGAATTCCTCATTTGCAACATCACGTCGAAGAGGCATCTGTGGCCGTTTGAAATCACTAATTATTCCATCGAGTGCGGCTGTGTGTGAAAATGGCAACTGCCTTCACCCACAAATGGGACGCCCCGCCCGTCGTTGCAACTCGGTACAGTGATGCATGAGGGCCCACCGTTACTCGAGTACTACGTTCCACTGACCCTTCACAAGTCTGTTCGCGACTGCACAGATAGTATGTGAAACAATGGGACCACAGCAGGATGAACATATCTAACAATCTTACACGGCCATCGGGTACAAATACATGATTGCAATAGCAAGATGCCATTCCCCGAATTGCAGCGTTGTGCGCGGGACGTGCCCGGCCAAAGGGGAGAGCAGTTTGCACAGGTGGAATGAATCACCACAGGTGGAGGCCATACAGCCTGAAAACACATAAATTGCACAGCCAGTCTCCTCCCACACCCACTCCGAAATGCTACCGGCAGGACTCGCGATGTTGGCCCTGGGGGACCTGATAGCACTGCAAGTACTCCAACTACAAGAAGAAGACGAACACCAACTACAACCGGCCGCACGGAGGAGACGCAGGAGGAGGAGGAGGGCAAGGCAGGGCCAGCAAGGGCCGCCAGCACAGCCACTACCACCACGCAGGCAGCCCGCAATCCCACGCCTCCGAGCACATCCGTTCAACCTCACTGATGAGCAGATCCACACCCTCTACCGTTTGGACCGGGACACCATAACCGCCATTGTGGACATGACACAGGCTGACCTTGTCAGCATGATAGATAGCCCAACCGCCATCCCACCCCTACTGAAGGTGGTGTCTGTACTCCACTTCCTGGCCACAGGCACCTACCAGCACACAGTCGGACAGTTGCATGGCATTTCTCAGCCACTGTTCTCACGGACACTATTTCAAGTGCTCGATGCCCTCCTGCAGCACGCAGACGACTACATCTCTCTACCACGCTCGGAGCAGGAAATTACCAACACAAAGGTGGGATTCCATGCACTTGCCGGCATACCGGGTTGCATTGGTGCCATCGACTGCACCCATGTGGAATTGGTCGTCCCACATGCCATGGAGGCCCAGTACCGCAACCGAAAACAATTTCATTCCCTGAATGTACAAATGGTGTGTGACTCCAACAGGATCATTACACATTGTTGTGCCAGATTCCCTGGATCAACCCATGATTCTATGGTCTTGAGGAACTCTACAATACCACGCTACATGGAGCGACACGCAGGGAACAGATCCTGGCTACTCGGTGAGTCTCATTACATGCATGATTATGTGGGGTATGTGATTCGGCAATGACCTGGCAGGAAGGGGGGGGGGGTGTGCGTACGTAGCAATGGCATTCCACATCATACGTTTCTCGTCCACATACAGGTGATGCTGGATATCCACTGAAGAGATGGCTCCTCACACCAGTCCGGAACCCACGGGACCAGCATGAGGAGGACTACAACCATGCCCACTCACGTACCCGTGTAGTCATTGAACAGGCATTCGGCCTACTGAAGGGTCGTTTCCGCTGCCTCAGCAGGTCTGGCGGGGCACTCCTGTACCGCCATGTGAAGGTTGCAAAGATGGTCATGGCATGTGTCATGCTCCACAACATGTGCGTACGTAGAAATGTGCCCATGCCCCCTGACGCAGAACTGCAAGCACCTGATGATGGTCATGATGAGGGTGGGGATGTGGCAGCACCTCATGGAGTCTGCGAGGCACCGGAGGCCCGTGACATTCGTCAGCATCTCATTGATGTATGCTTCTAGCACTCACGCCTGGTGGCTGATACATGGACACGGGACTCGTGGCACTGTGTGTGTCTGGGACATGCACAATATGGACTGTACGCCTATGATGGCCTAGTACACAAAGATCAATGTCCACACATCTCATTGGTTGATCGTGCACTGTTTATGGCATATGTGATATCAAGTTAAACACCCTATCGACCCGCCACCCAAGTGAGCCCAACACACCCCCTCCACCCTCCTACCTCCCTCCCGAACACCAGTGTCCAAAGATGCTCATTGTCAGTGGGCTGTCGCTATTGCAAGCCCCCTCTGCGGGTATCAGGGGCACCCCTGCCTGTGGAGCGCAGGTTCCTCCCAGATCTACGTTGGGGGCTGCCCTGGACGGAACTTGCAACGGATGATGTGTCTGCCTGCTCACGTCCATGCATGTCCCTAAGGGTTTGCGAGAGCTCAGTGAGCACACGGCGCACTGCGGCAAGTTCGGCACATACGTCTTTGGACGTCGCATGCAGTTCCCCCCTCAGGCTCTCGGTGCTTCTCTCCATTTGGACTCTCAGGCTCTCGGTGCTACTCTCCATTTGGACTCTCAGGCTCTCGGTGCTACTCTCCATTTGGACTCTCAGGCTCTCGGTGCTACTCTCCATTTGTGCCCTTAGCGTCTCTGTACCTCTCTCCATTTCTGCCCTAAGTGTCTCAGTTGATGTTTCTATGTCTGCCTTAGTGCCCCCACATTCATCGGCATGGTCCTTGAGGAGCGTGGCCAGTTGCTGCTGTTGCACGATTAACTGGTCGAGGGACTGTTGCCTCTGCTGGGCCATGGCCATTTGCGGGGGTGTCACAGAGGGGCTGTTGTCCTCATGTTGCCTTGCCACAGGGCTTGTGGGGGATGGCCAGTCGTCGTCTTGTGGGTGCCCCTGCGTGGTATCCTCATGTTGTACGGGATGGGACAGACAGGGGGATTGGGACAGGTCATGGATGGATCTGACTTCGACATCCCCGTTTTCTGTGTCGGAGCATGCTGCCATCAATGGGGTGTCACCTATGGTGCTGCTGCCACCAGAGGCAGTGCCTTCTGTGGCATCCATTGGGGGGACCTGTGGTGGTGGTGTTGTGGGCATGCTGGCTGCTGGGGTGCCTGTTGATGTTCCCTCCTCTGTGCTGCCACATGATTTGTGCTGCTGCCGTGTCTTGATGCGTGCAGCTGAGTTGGAGGGTCTCTGGCCGTTGGTCTTGGCCCTCTTTGCAGGTGTGCTGGTAGGGGTGTCCTGTAGCTCGTCGTTTGGATCGGACCCTGTGGTGGAGTAAAGGAGGGCGAGGGTTATTGATGGGTCTGTGGGAATTGGAATGGCATTGTATCACATGCATTGGGGTGGTACCTGAGGGTGATTTGGGTCGGGGCCTTGGAGGTGCTTTCATTTGTGTGTGGAGTGAGGGTGCAGTTGTTTGGCAGCCTGCAGTTAGGGTGTGCCTGCTGCACGTGTAGTGCGTGTTTTAGGGGTTTTTAATTATTTATGTATTTATTGTGGGTTTTTACGTGCGCTATCAGGCCGATGTGTGTGGACGTTCTCCTGGACATGTGTTTCTGTTGCACTATGTGGACGCATGGTACTTCACATGGATGGACTGTGTGGATTTGGCATTGTTTTATTTGGGCCACCTACCTGATTCTTCGGATGTCTGCACTCCTTTCTCCATCCCTCCGACTCCCTCTATGCTCTCCATTCCGATGGTGGAGGCACATATTTCTTCCCAGGGGGTCAACTTGATGGGTGATTCAGGACCTCCCCCGGTGGCTGTGGCAATGTTGCGGTTGGCAGAGAGTATGCTGCGGACGCGTATCCGCAGGTCGTCCCATCGCTTGCGGCATTGCTGTTGGGTGCGGGGTGCGGTCCCCACCGCACTTACCCGCTGTGCCACCAGAGCCCATATGGCCTTCTTGTTTGCAAGTGCCGTTCTGGTCATTTGCGTGGAGAAGACGACGGCAGCATTCTCCTGGAGGGTCTCTGTTAGCACGGTGAGTTCCTCACGGGAGAAGTGGACCTGCCGCTTGCGGTCGCACGCTTTCTTCGCTACTTTTCCCATTTTTCTTGGTTTCGCTAGGGTGGATGACGGGTTGGGGTGTGTTTCAGGGTAGTGATTTTAGTGGTTGTGTGGTTTTAGTGGTTTTATAGGTGTACGGCGGGATGTTTCCCGTTCCGGGCCCATGTTTTAGCTTCCGTTTCCGTATATTTCCGGTCACCGTACTTTCCGGTAGGCGCACACTGCGGTGACCGCTAAGAGGGGTGGCGGTATTGCACCTAGGGCGCCGTACGGCGGCGGTGTGGGCCGTTTTGGGGTCATTTCCGCCATCGCGGACTTTGCACTTCCGCCATGGCGTGGTGCTCGTGCCCGATGGGTCGGAATGGGCCGCACTTTGCTCCTTCGTGCAATGGCGGAAACGCTATTTACGCTGTGGCGGTCCGGTCAGTCACTTTCCGCCAGGGTCGTAATGAGGGCCCCTGTGTTGCTGGTGCCAACATTATTTGACTTCTGTCTATTGTAGGTGTTTCATTAGGCCAAACCTTTTGTAAAATAATAATTTCATGATCTAGTAAGATGTCTAAGCAAGGGCCCTTTTTCAAAAAGTGTTTATGACTATGTGAATTTAGCAACAACCACTGCAAAGTACCCCTATCAATTTTTGTGACTTGTTCTAAGGGCAGGCTGTAATTTATGAGGCAGTCTGTCTGCTAGTAGTAGAAAACTGATTGTTTCCCTACCTCGCAACTTGCTGATTTAGAAGACATCCCTTTGCACAACCCTGATTTAATCCTCTTTGTGGATGGTTCTTGTTTACGGGATCAGAGGGAGGGGGCACTGATGTCTTGATATGCTGTATGTTCTCCAGCATGGGGTTTGGCATGGATTCACATGCTCATGAATATTCCCAGTTGTCAGGCTGGGAATCCTCGGTAAAGAAAAAATCAGTTTCAGTTTCGTTTCTGAGCTGCCTTTCTACTAGTAAGCAATCACTGGTCTCTGGGACTGCCCCCAGCCAATGACTGCCCTCTACCTAAGCCCCTCCTCTGGCAGCCATCTTCAGATTTCTACCGCACGTTCAAGTATTGGGAGTCCTCGTGCTATAGCTCTCAAGCTTTTACTGCATTTTGCGATTTTTCAAAGAGTTTACTCTTATTGTTTTCGGTCAATCGTGCCTCAAGCTCCACCGATTCAACTTCTGATCAACGGGGACCCGTTTCGGAATTTTCTACGCCCCTCAAGGGCACATTTTCGTAGAGTTTTCGCTTCTTGGAGGATTCCGGAAGATCTTTGAGGCCACCCCACGTGGACATGGCCCAGGACAAAGGAAACACGACGCCTGGATCCAAGCTGTTCAGGAGCTGCCCTGGATGCGGATTACAGAATGTCTTCAAGGAAGATGAGCACTCTCGGTGCCTCTACTGCCTTCACAACGACAAATCGCACATGGAGAAGGACTGTGCGGTTTGTAAGAACATGTCCGAGCGGACAATAAGTGATCGTCGTACCCGACTCACCAACTGGCTGGAAGGGAAAAGCCAAGCAGCAGGTGAGAAGAAGAAGAAGTCTGAGCGGTGAGGGCGCTCCGGCGACGGGGGCTCAACAAAAGGCAAAGCACCGCAGGCACTGGGAGTGCCGATGGTTCGGGCTCTTTGGCTGCCAGGCAGGGCGCGATGTCACTGATGCCATCAACCACGAGCCAACACTCTGGCTCAGTGAAGTGGAAGTCGGAGAACCCGGGTAAGCTTAGGGAGAAGCCCCGGTCGATCCCGACAGGGGCAGCCGAGGGGGAGCGAGGTAGCGACCCTCCCCCCAAGGTGAAGGCCTCAGGCGCGCCCAGAGTCGCGAAGGCCCTGATTCACCCAGCAAAGGCCTCGATCGAAGGAGTCGTGGCGGCTCTGGTGAAGCCTGTGGAGGCTACCCCAGTGGAGACGACTTCCGGGCCTAGAGATTCCCTGCCACCCCGGACGGAATCCTCTTTTCAGCCTATCGATAAGACCCCCGTGAAACTCCGGCTGGAGAAAGTGACCACGGTAACCATAACAGACACAGATACCACCTCTGAAGATGAGCTGGCTGGCGTCGCAAACATCCTGGACAAGAAGTTCGAGGAAGTCCGGTCCCACGGGAGGGATCCCGACGAGGCGGACGTAGAAAGCGACGGTGGAGCCGACGAGGAGCTGCGGACCGTGGAGGAGATGGAGGACACTACTCCCCAGCCATTGCTCCCGTCGCAACTGGTGCCTATGCCACAGGACAACTCAGGAGCAATCTTTTTTTTATTTTTTAAAAACATATTTTTATTATTTTCAGTGCAATGTCTCATGGACCTTACAACGTATAACTTCAACCGCAAGCAAAGAAAGGGAAAAAAACATACGAATAATAATAATAACTTTCCCCCCTGCCCCCCGACCCGGTTAATCTCCGTCCGTGCAGGTTGTCTCTAGGAAGTGCATTTCACCTTTCACGTAAATAGGTCCAATAGCCTTATTTTGTGAGGGCACCATTGTTCTTTGTAGTCCGATTGGAGGAATTCCAGCACTAGTCCCCAATCCTTCCTAAACATTCTATGTTCACTTTGGATGTTGTACGTTAATAGCTCCATGGCCAAATGTGTCCAAACTCTGCGCGTCCAGTCTACTGTTAGTGGTGGGGATTTCTGTTTCCAGTTATGTGCAATTTCCAGCCAAGCCCCTATTAGAAGGCCCATAAAGTTCCTCTTCTGCGTAGTGTTTAGAGTTTTATCCTTGTGGTCCCATAGGCCCCCTAGCCATACTTCGTCTCCCAGATGTTCTGTCCCCGGGAACATTTTATACATTTGGGCCTTTATCTCCTCCCAGTAAGAAATTATATCCGGGCAATCCCACCAAATGTGTCTCCAGTCCCCCTGCCCGCCACACTCCGTCCAGCATTTTTTTTGGGAGTTAACGAACATCGTGTGCAGTCTCTCCGGGGTATAATGCCATTGAATCATTATTTTCACCCACATTTCTCTGGTTTGGATGGCTCTTGTCAATTTTGGCATCAGGCACCATATGTATTCCCATCGATCCCTGGGTAGTGTGTAGCCCAAGGTTTTCTCCCACCTTTTCATATATTGCCATGTGGTTGGTTCTGTTCGTGCATTTACAAATTTGTATGTATTGGAGACGAATTTGCGGGTGCCTGTATGCGTCATGATGTAAGTTTCAAAGGGAGTTAGGTCTCTGGACGCTGCTTCTTTTATGCGGGGAGTGCTCAACCAGTGATGGAGTTGTTCATATTTATATCAGTCTTTTGGTGTTAAGTTCAATAGTGATGTGCAGTCCGCGAACAACCTTATCTGTTGTCCTTGTTGCATATCTCCCACCATCTTGCACCCCGCCTCTTCCCATTTTCTGAAAGCACCCTTTTCCATTCCTGGTGCGAACTCTGGATTACCAAACATTGGCATGAACGGGGCAGGATCTTTGGGTTTCTTGTTTGATAGAGCGTCCCACACCCCCAGTGTTGTCTTCAGTATTTCCCTTATGTGCGTGTTTACATGTCGAAATCGTCTATTAATCCATAACAAATGTCTAGTGGAGGTAGTTGCCACCGCCCTATCCTGGATCTCCCAGACCTTTTCCCCCTGTTCCGGGATCCATTCCCTCAAGACCCAAAGCTGGGCGGCTGCGTAGTATTTCTTAAAGTGTGGCATGGCGCACCCCCCCTCCCCTCTATGTGCTGTCAGAACCGCGTTCTCAGGAGCGATCTTGATGGCTATCCAGGCCCTGTGTTTGGAGATAAGGACACCTTAACGCCAGCGGATGATCCAGTGGCGTCTGGACCGTCGGGGAAGCCCATCGAACAAGCGGACGCGAATCCATCATCCCCCTCCTTTCCAGCCTCCACTTCCTTCCCCTCCAACGAGGGATGAGACGGGAACAGAGACGGCAACGACGGGGACGGACAACGGCGGTGGTGATGACAGGACGGATCTCCCATCACCTCCTGCCCGGGTCTCCCCTCCCGACTAAATTGGCTCTTTCCACGCCATGATCGCCAGGGCTTCGGAGGTCTTCCACCTTCGTCCCGAAGAACAGAAGAAGGAGGGTTTCCTCTACCAGCGACGGGAGGCCAACAGGAAGACCGTCCTCTCATTACCGTTATTAGACGACATCTGGAACGAAGGACTGTCGCTACTCAAGAACCTATCCACGGCTGCTGCGAAGAGGGACCAGTATGAGAAGAAGTACCGGGTCCCAGATTCCGCCCCGATGTGCCTCAGAGCTCAGCCGTCCCCGGATTCGGTGGTCTCCGCAGCGGCCAAGAAGAAATCGGCAGGGGCGTCGGGATCAACTTCCACTTCCCCACCGGACGGCGAGGGGAAGAAGCTGGATGCCATGGGGCGACAAATCATTTCGTCGGCGGCGACGACTATCAAAGCGGCCAATGCCCTCGCGGTCGTGGCGCGCTATGACAGGGAGCTGTGGTTCAAGATCGCTCCCTTCCTGGACTTCCTCCAAGACGACAAGAGGGCGGAAGCCCTTGAAATCCTGCAGGAAGGCAAGGTGGCTTTGGACCACGCCATCACGGTGGCCACGGACATCGCCGACACCGGTTTTCGCCAGATGGGCAAGGGCGTTTGCCTTCGCCGGCGCGGTTGGCTTAAGGCCACCGATTTCCGTCAGGACGTGCAGAGCAGGGTGCTGGACATGCCTTTCGACAGGAACAACCTGTTCGGCAAGGCAGTGGACGAGTCACTGCAGGCCATGAAGGCGGACACCGAGACGCCCCGGGCCTTGGGTTCTCTCCATCAACGGCGGCTGCCCTTTCGGACCTCTGGAGGCAATTCTCAAGGTGTCCTCAAAGGATTTGGTGGCAGTTCCTCGTCGTACCGCCAAGCGGCCCGTTCATCGTTGCAGGAGGCCTACATAGGCCGCAGCAAGGCCAGAGGACGTCGTCGTTGCCAAGGAGGCCAAGGCGCCAAGGCCTCAGCGAAGCAGGATTGAACCGGCCGTGGCATCGGGCCCCCACCGAAGCACCCCGGTGGGAGGCTGGCTGGCGAAATTCGTCATCGTGCGGGAGTCCATCTCCACCGACCGTTGGGTGCTGGACGCACTGGCCCACGGGCACACTCTGGAATTCCAAAGAAAGTGTCCCAGTCTACCACCTCTGGCCAGGAAGGAAAACCACGTCCCACAGCTACTTCTGGAGGTACGACCAATGCTGAAAAAGGGTATGATAGAACTCGTCCCGAAGAGGCTGCGGGGCTCCGGAGTGTACTCGTGGTACTTCCCCGCCCGAAAGAAGACCGGCGGTTGGCGACCCATACTGGACCTTTGTCGTCTAAACAAATACATCAAGTCCCAGAAATTCCGGATGGTCACCCTCCAGCATGTGCTGGGACAGCTGGAGGGAGGCGACTTCCTATTGCGACCTCCTGGACTTGGAGGATGCCTACTTCCACATCCCCATTCTCAAAGAACATCGAAAATTCTTACGATTCGTGGTCCATGGGCGACACTATCAGTTCAAGGCCCTTCCTTTCGGATTGAAGTCAGCGCCCAGGGTCTTCACCAAGTGCCTGGCACCAGTGGCGGCGTGGCTGCGCCTGCAGGGGATCCACGTCTACCCCTACCTGGACAATTGGCTCATCCGAGCAAAGTCAAGGGAACTCGCCGTCGATCACACAGCGAAGACCGTCCAACTGCTCACGGATCTGGGATTCTCGATCAACTTTGCGAAATCTCACTTGGTACCGTCGCAAGACGCCCTGTTCCTGGGAGCCAGACTCGACACAGTGGCACAATTGGCTTTGCCATCGGAGGAAAGGACGAAGGCCATCCTGGGCAAGGTACAACGGCTGTTGACCATGGACGTGGCCAGGGTGAGGTCCATCAAGTCCCTATTCGCCATGATGTCCTCGTGCATCTACCTTGTGCGCCTATGCAGGTTGCGGATGCGACCACTGCAGGAGTTCCTCGACGCCCGTTGGATGCAAGCAGCGGGCAGCATCGAAGACAGGATCTCACTCAACAAGACTTTCCGCCAAGCGATCCGGTGGTGGGGCGCCCACGCGCATCTAGCAGCGGGTATGGACATCCAGGCCCCAGCACATCAGGAAACGACGGACGCCTCCCTGGAAGGATGGGGAGCGCACACCGGAGATCTCCACGCAAGAGGCCTTTGGCTCCCGGAGGAGAGGTCACTACACATCAACGTTCTGGAGCTCTGAGCCGTGTTCTGGGCCCTCAGGTCATTCCTTCCATCCCTCATTGGCAAGGTGGTAAGGGTCTTCACCGACAACACCACAACAATGTTCTACATCAGGAAGCAGGTGGGCACCAGATCCCCAGCCCTATCCAAGGAAGCGCAGGATCTGTGGCACTGGGCCGTTGCCCAAGGGATGTTCCTGGTGCCAGGAATATAGAACACCATCGCCGACTCACTCGTGCCACGAGTGAGAACTTCGGCAGGATCAAGTGGATCTCCTATTCCGACGATGGGGCAATCCCCAGACGATGGGGCAATCCCCAGATCGACCTATTCGCGATGGCGACGAACGCCAAGTGCCGGAGATTCGCCAGCAGGTTTCCCCAGCCGGGGAGCATGGGCTATGCCTTCTCATTCCCCTGGGACGGCCTGTTCCTGTATGTGTTCCCACCGTTGCCGTTGCGACTCATCAGTCAACTCAGACGGTCCCGGTGCAGGAGGACCCTCGTCGCACCGGCGGCCGAGGCAGATCTGGTTCCCGGACCTTCTGGACATGTCAGCGTCCTCCCCGGTCAAACTACCGACAGACGCAGATCTTCTCGCCAGGGAGGGCGGCGCAATCCTCCATCACGACCCAGGGTCGCTGAATCTGCAGGCCTGGCTCCTGCATCACTAGGGTTCGGAGGGTACGATATCCCGGCGGACTGCAAGGAGGTGCTTGCAAAGGCCAGGGCGTCCTCGACTCTCAAGTGTTATGGACATAAATGGAAGAGGTTCTCTGTCTGGTGCCGTGCACAGAAGATTAACCCTCTGTGTCTTACGGCCCCTCAAGTGCTGCCGCACTTGCTATCGCTGGTCAAGGCGGGTCTGGCACATACCTCCACCAAGATCCATCTGGCGGCTATCTCCCGCTACACCAGAACTCCGGGGCGGTCATCTCTGTGGTCTCATCGCCTGGTGAAGGAGTTCATGAAAGGACTGTTACGATCGTTCCCGCCGGTGAAGGCTCTGGCCCCGGTGTGGGAGCTCAACATGGTGCTGACCAGGCTCATGGGGCTGCCATTTGAGCCTCTGCATTCGGCACCGTTGAAGTTCCTGTTGTGGAAGACTGCGTTTCTTGTGGCCATCACCTCCGCACGACTAGTGGGAGAGATCCAGGCCCTCTCCTGTAAACCTACATCCCTGACATTCCACGAGACGAAGGTAGTGCTGAGGACGCACCCCTCCTTCATGCCCAAGGTGCCGTCAGACTTCCATCTCAACCAGCCCTTGGTGTTACCTGTTTTCTTCCTGTCGCCTTTGTCGCCGGCTGAGAGGGCTTTGCACTCGCTGGATGTGGCTAGAGCGCTGAAGTTCTACGTGGACCGCACGAAGAGTCTTCGGAAGACATCACAGCTGTTTGTCAACTTTGGACCTGTGAACCAAGGGAAGGCCCTCTCGAAGGCTTCCATTTCCGGATGGCTCTCTGGCTGCATCATGCACTGTCACCGGTTGGCAAAACGACAGTTGCCCGGCCGTCCGGGAGCCCATTCAACTAGAGTGATCGCTGCTACCACGGCGTTCTTGTCTGGTGTGCCCCTGCTGGACATCTGCAGGGCTGCTACGTGGAGGTCGACGCACACCTTCACGAGATTCTACTGCGTCGACCCGGATTCCAGGGAGGAGTCCAGAGTCGGCCAGGCAGTGCTGCGCAACCTGTTCGCTTGAAGGTGAGCCTGGTGAGGAGGTAAGAGATGCTTAATGTTGAGTTGTTGAAATGCTTAATGTTAAGCCTTGCCACCTCCCGTGGTTGTGCATGTGGGTACTGCTATGTATTCTTGTATTCATGAGCATGTGAATCCATGCCAGACCCCGTGCTGGGGAAGGAACAAGTTACTTACCTGTAACTGTTGTTCTCCAGCATGGGTCTGGCATGGATTCACATACAGACCCTCCCTCCTACCCCTCTGCTGCTCTTCTCTTGGTCCTACTGCCACTTTACGTGCTACCAAATCTGAAGATGGCTGCCAGAGGAGGGGCTTAGGTAGAGGGCAGTCATTGGCTGGGCGCAGTATGACCCAGAGGCCAGTGATTGGTTACTAGTAGAAAGACAGTTCAGAAACGAAACTGAAACTGATTTTTTCTTTACCGAGGATTCCCAGCCTGACGATGGAGAATATTCATGAGCATGTGAATCCATGCCAGACCCATGCTGGAGAACAACAGTTACAGTTAAGTAACTTGTTCCTTCTATGCATGATATTCTAGAAGCCTATCGTTTGCAAAATTTGACCAGGTAGCCGAACTGACTGTCCTCACTCGAGCATACATTTTAGCAAAAGACAAGTCAGTGACCATTTACACCAACTCAATGGTATGCTCATGGGGTACTTCACGATTTCGGTGTACTCTGGCAGCAAATAGGTCATTTTACCTCATCAGGTACCCCAATTCCGAATGTAAAATGTGTGTCTGCTCTTATGCAAGCCCTATTGCTCCCTTCTGCACTTGCAATTGTCAAGTGCTGTGGGCACAGCACTTCTAAATCCTTAATGTTGCAGGCAACTCAGTAGCAGATTGAGCAGCTCGAAATGCGACCTTTAATGGGCCCCTGCCTCCTAATGATGTTCTTATCTGTGTTTCAGTTCAATAGTCAACCGTTGCCTCTCTTTCCAGACTGGCCATGTTTCTGGTCCCAACACCGACGTAAGTTGGAAACTGACACATTTTGATGCTCCCTAGATTGCCGCCTGGTGGCGCCGAAAGTACTGTTACTGTACCTAGCCCGATTGACGCACCCAGTAGCACACTCAGGTAAAGGGGCTATCATTGATATTGTGAATCGCGACTGGTATGCCCCCACGTTTACTACTGTGGCCCAGGTGTATTGTGTAAATTGTGCTGTTTGCTTAGCTCATAACGTGGGAAGAGCAGTGACGCTAAGGCAATATGCACATCCGATACCGAAAGGCCCATTTCTGAATGTGCAGGTTGACTTCATACAGCTTCCCTGAATCATGGTAAATAAATTCTTCCTCAAAGTGGTAGTCATTTTCTCTGGGTGATTTTAAGCTTACTCCTGTCGAATAGCAGATTCTGTTACTGTGGCCAAGAGATGTTTGCTAGGCTTTATTCCCCGGTTTGGGCACCCACTCCTCATTGACAGCAATCCAGGTAACCTTTTCACTGTGCAACTCACCATGGAAGTGTGCAGGGCTCCTAGTATCCCTTGCCAGTTTCACTGTGCCTACCACCACCAGTCTAGTGAGTAGTGGAATGCCAAAACAGTGACCAAACGACCAGGCTCTCCAAAATCTGTCAGGAAACTAGGTTGAAATGGCCCAGATGCTACCCCCTTGCTCTGCTCCACAAGTGCAACCACCCACACAGCAAGCATTGGTTGTCCCCTCATGATATCCTTAGTTGGCGCCCGATGCATATGCGTACCACTCCCCCACCATCTCTACGCTATTTGAACTTTCATCTGAAAGATGAATCCGTTCCTAATTTTTGTGGAGCTCTTGTTTTCTCCACACTCAGGTCAAGGCTTCCCTGCCAGAACAGGCTATCGAACCCTGCTGCTTGCTGCAACCCAGTGACATCCGAGTGCACCAGCGGAAATGGTCACTGCATCTCGGTTGGCGAGGACGTCACCATGTCCTGCTCACGACCCAGACTGCAGGAATGTGTGAAGGAGTTGCCTCTTGGACGCATGTTGCCCTTTGCTGAAAAGTGCAGCCCTTCCTGTCCTGGCTCCATTTGATACCATGGTGTCCTTTTCTTTGGCATGATTGGAGTGCTTTTGTTGTTATGGATCTATGGCAACCTGTGACTCTGCAGGTCTATGTCCTTAGACTAAGGGGACCAACCTGGTTTCCTCCAAGACTACGAGCTCACAGACTGCTCGCTTGTGACTTTGACTTTTACCCCTGCCTTCTTGAACAGAACTATAGACTTTTGCTGCAAGCTTTGTGTTTTATGAAATACTTTCAAACTGACAAGTCCCGCTTCTGAAGAACGTTTGTGCATGTTTACAGTGCGATTAGCGCATTATGATTCAGACTGCATCTGCGCTCATCTTCGTTCATCTCACAGTGATTGCTGTTTCCAACATCACTTGTCATGATTCCTCTGGTCCTTCGGCACACCCCTGGACTCACAATGAGAACACTTTCCTTCACTTCATGGCAGTACACCTGTGTACAAAATATCTCTGACTGTTGGGTTTGTGCACACCTCCCTTTAGATTTGACCTCTGGTCTTCCTGTAGCCCCTGTTCTCTTTAATTGGGGAGATGTCTACCGGGAACTTCAGCTGTCATCCCAGACCCATGGTCTGGACCATGTGGTTGTCATCATTCCCATGTAGGGTTTACTGGTCCTCCAAATGTTCCCTCCCCATATCAGTTATCTCATAAACCTGCCACATTTTAACTGCTTTGCATAAAAGCCAGGGTTCACTATACATGGGAAACAGTAAATGTCAATGTTATCTTTCAACCAGTACTAGTGTGATCATTAATAATGTCACCTTTGCATTTAATCCAAGTTTTATTTTTACTAAATCTGGGTTTGCCACCTAGTATGGGTCTTTATCTGCAACGTTAATGCCTATTCTTGGCTGCCCAAAAATTGGGGAGGGAGTTGCTATATGGGTTATGTCTTAACAGCAATCGCCACTCCAAAATAGTCTCTTCTACAGCTGCTGGAGATGTTCCAGGTGGGAAAGTTTCATTAGTGTAGTACGATACCTTGTGCCTGGACTCTGTGAAATTGAACCAGGACAAACTGTCCAAGCTGTCTGGGCTAATAGAGGAAGTCGCTGACACCAGTTCTCCCCTTGCCCTCTCTTTCTGCTGTTCCTCAAGCAGGTTGCCATTCATACCATGGCACTTCAGAACTGTATGGCTCTAGACACCCTTTTTGCTTCAATAGTAATATCACCAACATTGTGTTTCACATCCGCCATACTGTTGCTGCACTCAGGGAGAATAACGGTCCCAGTTGGTCCGTGTGTTCTTGGGTTATCAATGTCCTTGGTTCCTTAGGTACTACAGTTCTACCTATTGCTCTAATGATACTCACTCTCTTCCTAAGTGTTTATTGTTTAATCCTACTAGGCAAAGGGTTTTGTACCTGTATCCGAAAGAAATATAAAAAGCCTCTGAGAATAACCCTAATGTTGTCATTAATTAAAACCACCAAAGAACTGCACGGTCAGGATGTACTACTGTGTGATATATGCACCCGGAATCAGCAAATGGGTGAGACCTAAGTAAAGATCTCATAGGAGGAAATTGTGGTGGAAAATATACATATCCTGCTATTCATTTGATGCCTTGTATGCCTTGCGTGCAAAGCTCAGCTTCACTTAAATTGCCATATTGAGGTATGATGCACTGCCGCAAATCAGCCTAACCCTGTGTCGTTGCATGCCTTAATCGAATATATGCCATGTACACTGCGAGAAGGAAGTCGCCGGCTTTATAGACTGTCCACTTCGGCTCAGACAAGCGCGATGTAGAACATCACCTCGCTCTGCGAGATGGCTTCAGTGTGTAGAGTTAGCAACATTAGGCGGGCCAGGCTATGCCTGAGTCCTGGAAGAACCATAGTTATACCAGAATCTGCTGACTTGCTGAAAATATATCAGAATATGTCTGATCCATTTTGCAATGTGCCCTCACTCAGGTGTGAGAAGGTAATTGATGTTTGTAAACTGTTTTATGAGGACAATGGGAAACAGTTGGAGATTCGCGGATACATTGTATTCTACGGCCATCGTATATTGTTTGGTATGCCCATTCCATAGAAGACCATGTTATGCGGATGTATAAAAGCTATGTAAACCAGGGAAAGGGATTTCTATATCCTGTTCAGTGGATCCGGTGTCTCGAGTCCTATTCTGTGGATTTTCAGCACAACACTGTTATGTTTTTACTTTTAAGGTAGGTAATTCATATAGTAGATTCAAAATTCTCATTCAGTTAAGATGAGGGCAGCCACGCTAGGAAAACCTTTTTTTCCTATTTAAATCTAGACTATTCATCTGTGTGTAGATTGACAGGTCACTGTCTCTGCAAGGTTTTTGTTCTTTTAATATTTGTATTTTTATTTTTGTATTTTTATTGTACTTTATATAGCGCCTTTGTCCAAAGTGCTTTACATAAGACGATCAACAGTACATAAAATCAGAGTTCAGATACTGCCGGTATTAATCAATCAGAGGACTGAAGCAGGTGAGTTTTTAGAGAGGAACTGAACAAACGATAAGAAGTAATGGAGCGAAGAGACAGAGGGAGCAGGTTCCAGTGAAGAGGGGCAAGGAGTTGAAAGGAACGAAAGCGGGATTGAGCACAGGGTTGACGGGGAACATTAAGTCTAAAAAGACCAGCAGAGCGGAGGGAGCGAGAAGGAGAATAAAATGAGAAAAGAGATGCAAGGTAGTCAGGGGTGAGTCCGTAAAGAGATTTAAAAACTAGACAAACAAAAATTATATTTAAGCTGAGAGTAGAAAGACAGCCAGCCGAGTGAGGCAAGAGAAGAGATGTTGTCCCGAAAAGAGAGAAGGCACAGTGAGCGAATAGAAGAATGATAGATTGCCTTAAGAGGAGCGAGACGTGAGCAGGATAGACTAAAGATCAAGACAGAACAATAGAATAGTCGGGAGAAGACTAGCGACGAGACAAGAAGTTTTGTAGTGTGAAAAGTAAGAAAAGGCCAGACTTTGCAAATATTGTAGAGATGAAATCGACAGGCGCGGGATGTCAAGGAGATATGAGGGGCAAAGGAGAGATTAGAATCAAAATAAAGACCAGGATTACGGGCAGTGGGCGAAATAGAGAGTCTGGAGGGAGGAAAAGAAATGATAGAAGAGGTAGGAGACTGTGACAAGAGAGTGTTGGCGGGAAAGAATAAGACTTCAGTCTTCCCGGGATTTAAAGTGAGGAAATGAGAGGTCATCCAGGATTTGATGGCAGAGAGGCAGGATGAGAGAGTATGATGAATATCAGGCGTGAAAGATGAGAAGGAAAGGAAGAGCTGAGTATCATCAGCATAGAAGTGGTGTGATACTCCAAAAGAAGAAATGATAGGGGCAAGAAAAGAAGTATATAAGGAGAATAGAAAAGGACCAAGGACTGACCCTTGAGGAAAACCATGATCAAGGGAAAAAGAAGAAGTGTTGCCACCCCAGGCGACCGCAAAAGTGAAGTTGGATAGATAAGATGAAAACCACGATAGAACAGACTCACGAAAACCAAAGGAGAAGAGAGAATCCAGAAGCAAGAGTGATCTACGGTGTCAAAAGCAGCAGACAGATCAAGAAGAATAAGAACAGAAGAGTGTTTAGAATAACGAGCTGTAAGAAGAGAGTTAAGCACACATGTCGGGGCTGTTTCAGTGGAATGGCGCGAACGAAAGCCAGACTGAGTAGGGGGAAGGAGAGATAGACTAGACACGAATGTTGAAATTTGTGAATAAACAAGACCCTCAAGAAGCTTAGATAGAAAAGATAAGAGAGATATAGGACGAAAGTTTGAAACAAGAAGGGGATTGGTTATAGATTTCTTTAGGATAGGAATGATAATTGCATGTTTGAAAGCAGAGGGAAATGTAGAGGTGGTGAGACAGATGTTAAAAAAAGAGGCAAGAAAGGGTACCAAAAACTGGTAGATTTTAGAAATTAGTAGAGCGGGATGGGGTCAGTGGGGGCAGCAGTGGGGTGAGCTTTGGCCAAGAGGAGAGCCACCTCAGAATCCAATACAGGAGCAAAATTAGACACATTATTGGAAGGATTAATGCATTTATTTTTTCTAATTAATATATCAGTTATTACTAGTGGGTGACTGTCTTTATTTGTTCTTCAAGAATGTTATACTCAAATTCTTGCAGCTCATCGTTTTCCATCCATTTCTCTAGGTCAGATGATAAGTTCACAGGGACTTCTTTTGTCATCTTATTTCTCAATTTTCTTTTTCGGTTTCCAGTTTCAACTTGCTTATCTATATATATTGCATCTGGGGCCAAATTGCTGTGTACCCACATGGTTCTCATAACTTGTGGTAATGTCTGAGCATGTTTTTTCTTTTTTCCTTTATTACCAATGGCTGCATGAGGGTTTCTTTTAATAAAAGTTTTCCTTCAGAGTCCTCTGTCAAAGCGCAGTTTTCTGACCTCTACATTCTTTTTGTGTGGAAGGCTGCATTGTTTTCTCATTTCATCTTTTTTTTGTTTGCATTGGTTCCCAGTTTTCTTTCCTCACACATTAGGCTTTTTAATGTTTTTGACGCATAGGGATAGTACGATCGAGCTACCAGAGCGAGGGGTAGAGAAAACCTGAAGATCCCTGCAGGAGGGTTTTGCCTCCGGGAAACCGTGAAGGATACACAGAGAAAGCCAAAACCCAGACAAGTGGAAGCCTGCTTTGTGTTTCAAGGATGCCAGCGACCCTTCTGGGTGAACGGCAGAGGTGGGGAGGCGAGGCCATGCCTGTGGTATTAACCTTGACTCGTGAATCAAAGCCGCAAATAAATAAAAGGAATGCACACAACCAGTGAGTTAGCAAAAGACATGAAAAGCTGGTTTGTGTCAAGGAAAGATTGAAGCCACAACAGGGTATCTTACAATTAAAGGTTGCGCGTGTGCCGATGAGACGTGACAGAAAGCAAACCAATAGTGAACTTTAAAGTTACAGATAACTGTGAAGCCAGTGATACAGAGTAGTGGAGTGGTCCGTCAAAAGGAAATAGCCCACTTGAAAGTCTCTGTGAAATGTTTAATGTCTTGTTAAAAGGCGACAAAGTGAACAAACTCTGAAATGTGCAATGGTGAAGATTAATCCCGTCGAAAGGGGAAGTTAAAAGGCGATTGCTTTAAGAGAAAGATTTCTTGAAACTTTTCCGATTGTGTTGAGGAATTACGAAGACCAAGAGACATTGGGGCAAATACCAACAGGGAGAGGTGAAGTGAAAGTCAAAGTGGTCCTGCGGAGGACTATGGAAAAAGCCTTACACACTCGAAAGTCTTTTCCATCAATGAAGGGTCCGAGCCCGACCAAGGGACACCTGGAATATGAAATGGGTTAGGGTAAGAGAACCCCTAACGAATGTGAATAAAGCTTGGGGCAGGGAACCCCTGCAAGTGCTGTGATTGCGAGGTCCGAGCCCGACTGAGGGAGCCCTACGTGAATTTTTGTTGAACTGTGAAAGAACTTTTGTTGAACAAACAAAAAATTAGTAACTTTAACGTGGAAGGCCAAGCGGGCCTCGACCCACGTTTTGAACTGCCTTTTTTTGATAACCTGAGCCAGATTGTGTCATCCTGTCTACGGGGGCCGTCTTACTTCGTGCTGTCCAATGTGGGGAGGAGAGCTGACTCAGCCACCTTGATCCTTTATGTTATAACACTGACTTTCCTTTACATACACATTTCCCTTTATATAATTTTTCTATAAGAGATAGGGCAGCCGTTCTTTTTTTAGTATAGGCCATTTTGATTTGACATAGACTGACTAGGGCTGTGTTTTCTTTTTTTTTTACTTTCTTTATTGGTACACTTTGACATCACACATTACACCATCACAAATTAATAAGATAGCAATACAATTAGCATATGCAATAGGGTAGGTCATGTTGAGTCTTGAATTACCCTACAACGGGGGAAATGTAGTTGTAGAGTTAAAAGCATTTCAGTTCTGTAGCAGGACCTGGGATGTTTCCAGTTCCGCTTTCGTGCACCAAAGGTATGATTTGACTGGTCCCCATATTTTGTTTGGTCTGGATTCGGGGAGTTGCATGTGTGCCCATTGTTCTTCCGTATCGTTAGCCCATATCACATCCTTAAGTCAGTGGTCTTTGTTTGGAGCGTTCTCACTCGTCCACCGTAATAGGATGCAGCGCTTGGCCAGCAAAAGGCACAGTCGCACAAATCTACCCACCTTCCCCAATGGGGGATCCGAAATATGGAACAAGCAAAGTAGTGGGAGAGGGGCGACAATTTTATCAGTAATTTTTGACAGCATTTTACATACATCTTTCCAATAGGTCGCAAGTTGCGGACAGTCCCATAGCATATGGAAGTATTTAGCTTTGGGAGATTTACAACGTGGACATGCCCCAGTCCCCTCATTGGAAAACATGTGCAACCTATCTGGGGTGTAGTGATAGCGGTGCAGTATTTTGAGTTGTATTCACTGTAATTGGGAGTTATATGACACCCTGCGTGTTTGCGCGAACATGTCCGACCGTAGTTCGTCAGTGACATCATTCTGGAGGTCATTGGCCCACTTAGCTCGTACATTGTTGCGTGGTTTGTGCAAGTGGGTTTGGATTAGGCGATACAGGGTAGATAATTGTCCCCCACTGTCAGGGCAAAATCTAACATGGGATAATTGGGAGATTGGGTTGGGAAGCAGCTCCATAGTTTTCTACACGCTTTGAGCAGTCCCGCATAAAGCAGCCCCTGCAAGGACGTGTTGTGTTTGGGACCAGGAACGTCCATAGTTTGTATGAAGTTGTCCTCCCTAAACAGAGACCCCAGTGTGTGGAACCCTAGGCGTTCACAGATGGTTCGCAAGCCTGATCCAACTGGCGGAAGGGAAGGGACACAATTCAAGAGTGGGAAGTTTTCGTGGTATGGAACATGTGTGCCTGTCTCATCCCATATTTAGTGCTGTGGTGCTGGCAGGGTCGAATCCACAGTCGTCTGCAAATGTATCAGAAAGAACCAGCGATCGCAGGTCTCTGTCACCTGCAGAGTGTTGTTCAAGTTGTGTTTGGGGTGTGAGAGGGGTATCTTTTCATTTTTTTTATTGAGTTTATGTTCAGTATTTGAACTTTTACACATATCCATTACGAATTAACATTAAAACATATATAATAAACAATCACATCATTTAAAACACTAAAATACTTTCATCATTTTTAACGCAAACATCATACTTTCATCTTCATTATCTCTACAAAAATAACAAAATAATGTCAACCCGCATATTAATAATTCAATAGTAATATAAAAATCTATAAAAGGAAAGAGGAAGGAAAAAAAAGAAGAGAAATCTTTTTTAAAAAAGAGGCATGTGATGGGAAATTTTATTGCAATCACTTCTTCGAGTTTGTCAAACCAAGCTCGTCCAGCATTCTTATCACTTCTGCGGTCAGAAAAACCTCATTACCTCCACTCACCAATACCATATTTCCTGAACCAGGTCTATCCTTCCCATTGTAAAAAATCTGCTCAGAAAGCGTGTTCTAATTATTTTCAGAGCCGCACATTCGGCACATCTCTATATTTTCAGGTATATGAACTGATCTTTTAGCTAATATTTCTCCTGTTGGCAATAGGTTGAGACGGAAGCGCAAAAAGTGATCCGTTATTCTGGGGCACGGAAATTTCTTTAGATATGTTGGTAATGTTGCTTGTAAATTTATCAATTCTGTTCCAAGTGGTGTGAATTTTATCATTTCTAGTCATAGTCATTTCCTTTAGCCTATTTTTAACTTTGGGTTTTCGCGCATTGCTTTTCTGCTCTTATTACATTTGTATAAGATGGTATCAACAGTGTTAGCCATATTCACAAGAAAAGGGGAATTACTTGACTGTAGCTCCTTGTTCAGATTTTCAAAGAGAGTGTTACTCATCGGATTAAATGTTTTTTCCATTATGGTGAGAACTTTCCAATGAAACCAGTATGCCAGAGACAACCCCAATTCCAATCTGATTGATGGCATTGGCGTCCCCATGGGAAGGTTCAAAACCCTTTTCCATATATGTCCCTCGATCTTAACCCATGGAATGGTTAGGCTAACCAAATTAATTTCCACCCCATACATTATCTTCGGGACCACGTTAGCTACATAGTAGGTTAGCAAAGGTTTTATTGCAAACTTACAATATTTACTGTATACCTTCTTCATTTGGTATATCAATTGCTCACTGTTATTAATTATTAACTTGATACTGCCCTCACGGGATGTTTTGTCCAATAACTGTAACTTTAGATAAATTAGATCCCTCTGGGGAACTATCTTAATATCATTTATCTGCCAATTATATTTTGCTCTAGCCATCTGAGGGTGGGTTAACTTAATAATTTGACACTTCTTTTGGTTAATAACTAAGCCATTTGCTTCAGCATATTTAGTCATTTTAGTTATTAGGTGCTGCAGAACTCCAGGTGTATAGTCTGTCAGAGCCAGATCGTCCGCATAAGCCAACCAGTTTATTAACTCTCCCCCCAGTTTTGGCGAGACCAGGCCGATATCTTTCATTGCCTGGTAGAAATCTGCCATAAAGAGGTTAAATAGGCATGGCGCAAATATGCATCTTTGCCTTAACCCTTTAAATGTTCTAATTGGCGCTGTTAATGTTCCTTTAGAGTCCAGTCTTATTTGAATCCAGGTTTCTTGGTGGATGTGTTCAAGTATTGCGAGTAGCGATATTGGGATTCCCCATGCCTTTAATTTCTTCCGTAACAGTTTCCTATCAACGAGCTGAGAAGCTTTGGAGAAGTCTATGAAAGCAACAAATACCTGTGTCCGGCTACCTCCATGACCTCCATGACCCTTAACAATTCTATCCTTCAATAGGGATAAAATGAAGCGGTTCAAGGTTGTTCCCATCCCCTTTTCGGACCCCGGTTTGTGCTTTGGGTAGAAACTTTTTTCTCTCACCCAGTCATTCAATTTCCACAGGACAATTGTGGCAAATATTTTGCTGTCCGGGTTCAGTAAGGCGATTGGACGGTAATTCATTGGGTCAGATCGGTCCCCTTTTTTGTGGCTCGGGACTATAATAGATTCCCTCCAGGATTGAGGTATCATGTGTTTCTGGAGGATATCCTTAAATAATACGTCCAGTAGTACAGCCTATAGTTTTACATTTTTTTAAAACACTGCATTAGATAAACAATTTGTGCCACATGCAGCAGACATACATGCTTTTGCTATTATTCTTTCGATGTCTGATGCCTCGAATTCTATTATCCACGGATCATTGCCATTGGTGACCTTGCTGAAACCTTCAGAGCCCGTACCATGAATGTTTTCCAAATTTTTAATCCACGAATCCTCAGACACACCTGTCGATTGTAATGCACATTGTAGACGTTCATTGTCATTTATTATAGACCAAAATTGCCTCATATCCTTTTTTATGAGTACCTCCAACATCTTCTACGCAGTTTTATTAGTCATAAGTTGTCTATCGCGCCTTAGCCAGCGCTTATAGGTTAATTGAATTTCCCTCTTTTTAATTGTATTGTTTCCTGTACCATTTCCATTAATTCTGAGTTGTCTCAGTTGGTTATCCACACCCCTTTTTTTTAAACAGACTTCTTTGTCAAAAGAGTATTTGTGGTAGGTATTTGTTGGACATATTATGTTTGGAGTTTCCTGATCCAGGATAAATTCATTAAAGCCCTAAACTGAACAATTATCTGCCAGGGTCTGTCTGTTCACATGCTCTGCATAATTAGTTAGCTTTGCATTTAATGTCCTACCCTTATGCCTATATTTTCGTATATGGTTTCCCACAGGATTCACCAGCAGATTGATCGCACATTTAGTGCCTGAATCAGTTGTCTTCATAAATAAGTGAGTAATTTACATGTTGTGATCACTCATTGTTGTTTCCTTCACTGAAAATTTGATACACATGTCTAGCAGCACTCTTGAAACCACAACATAATCAATTGTCGTTCATGATTCCCCTCGCTTCCATGTGCTGGCCATATTATTATTTTTGCCCATTGCTTTAGTCAAAATATGAAGGTCCCAGGTAGTGCAGAGATGTTCCCATTTCTTCCCATTCAATCGTGCAGACAGCTTCACTCTAACCCCGTCATTCCCACAATCAGTATTAAAATCTCCAGTTATCATAACCAGTGAATCAGCCTCACTCAGCCATTCACCCACTAATAGAGAAATGTAATCAATATATCTATCTAAGGTGTCTAGCTGATTATTCCAGCATACGTTAACCACCAACAGCTTCCTTCTTAACCCCATACATACCATCTCTATTTGTACAGCCAGAATACCTTCTATTTCATTGGATATTATGCAGGATGACATTATTTTGGAGTTTCTTGTTGCAAGCAGTAGTCCACCCATCGGTCTACCTCTCTTTTGTTTCTTGGTCGCTTGCTGTAATATAGTGAACCCATCTCTGAATAACTTAGTACTGAGCCAGGTTTCCTGAAGAGTAATGGTGTCATACTCCTCAAAAATGTAATTTGCATCCTCAAAACCTAAAAAGCTATTATATCCTCACGTGTTCCAATTTAAGAAGCATACATTCTCATTGGTCAGAGATTCATCTGGCGCCCCTTGCTCCTAATAATTAATCTTTCAAGAACTGCAGAACAGATAGGCCCAACCCATGGTGCTCATTAACTGGTGTATTAGCTGTCCCCTCCTTTGCTATTGTACTGCTTGTAAGCAAGGTTTTCCATACACTGGGCTTTGCCCGACCCATATCACTCTCGGTCATTCCAGAAAGCATACTTCTCACCTCTTGATGCTCTTCATACACCACACAACCATATTTCATTATTTCGTCTCTTTCCTGCAGAACCATACGCTTGACAAATGCTGACCTCCAGGCCAGTTCTGCAAGATCACATCTATCTTCAAATGGGAAACTAACATATGCAATATCGTGTGTCGATAGCTTTGCCAGGCTACTGGCCTGCCTTAATAGCATAAGAATAGTAGATCTATTGAGCACGATATTCAGATCAACTGGGCTATCTCCAAACCAACAGGCCGCAAATTGTGCCTGCGCAGCCATCCAGTATAACCGAAAGTTGGGAAACGCAAATCCGCCCTTATCATATGATTGCGCTAGTGTGTCCCATTTCAGTCGTACTGTCCCAGAGTGCCAGATGAATTTGCAAATGTCACTTTCTAATTCTTGAAAGAATAGACGCCCAGGCCACATCATTATGTTAAGGAAGAAATATAAGAGCTTAGGAAGGACAATCATTTTGAAGAGAGCTATTTTACCAGGGAGATGGGCCCAGCTATTGTAACGGGGAAATGGGGCAAGCTGGATAATTTAGATCGCAGGTTGTTCATGTACTTTCGGTAGTTACATTCATGAAGTTTTGGGCTATGCCTGGCCACTGTTACCACTAGGCAGCGCATGGACTCCGGAGCCCACCTGAATACCTGTAGGTCCTCAGGTTGGGTGGCGGTGTCCGTGAGGGGGGAAAAGTTCTGATTTACTACAATTCATCTTGAGGCCTGATAACCCCCCAAAATGCAGGATGTCCTCCATTACGGGTCGTAGATGCACCTAAGGGTGTCGAATATATATCAGCGCATCTTATGCGTGAAGTGAAACTATCTGTAGTTCACCTGCTATTCTGATCCCTCTGTGTCCATGCTTGAGTCTTATCATGTCCGCCATTGGTTCTATAATTATAGCAAATATCAGAGGCGACAAAGGGCAACCTTGGCCGGTGCTTCTAAAGATTTCAAATCGAGGGGCGAACAGCCCGTTAGTGTTAACTCTGACCGTTGGAGTGGTGTATAGCAGGCGTAAGGCCTCAAGGAACCCCTCGCCGAAGCCACATTTGGTCAATATGGCATACATGAATCGCCATGAGACGATGTCAAAAGCTTTTTGGATGTTTTAATGCGCCTGCCACAGCCTGAGCTAATTTATTGAAGAGACAGCGCAGGTTCAGTGCTGAAGGACCTGCCTGGATAAATCGTGATTGATCCGGGTGGATAATGTATGGCATAATTGGCATCAGCCGAGTGGCCAGGATTTTCACGAACACCTTCACATCTGTGTTAATTAGGGCTAGAGGTCGGTAGGACCTGCCTTGGCCCGGAGGCTTTTCGGGTTTCAGCAGGACCATAATAACTTCCTTGCGCCTCGTATCGAGGAGTGATAGGGATACGAGGGATTCCCGCCAGTCCTGGAGAAGGTATGGAGCCAGAGTTCCCTTGTAGCGTTTGTAGAAATCGGCGGTGAGACCATCAGTATCAGGGGATTTTCCAGATGGCAGGTGGTCTATCACCTGAGTTATGTCGGATAGGGAAATAGGGAGGTCTAGTAAAGATTTGGTATCCTGCGATATCTGACTAAGTGGAAGGGCATCAAGAAATATTTCAATTTCTTCTTGTGCACATGTGTCTTTTCTAGTGTATAAGTCATTATAAAATCCAGCAAATACCTCATTGACAGCCGCGGTAGTGTGAACTAAGTCCCCAGAGGTATTCTTTATAGGTGGGATACACTGGTTGCCGTTCTCTTGCCTTGCCATGCGGGCGAGTAGTCTGCCAGGTCTTCACCCTCTATGCAGCTTCTTGCTGACATTGAGGAATGAAAGAACTTGACCTCGCGGTCAGCATGCGTCCTAAATTTGTCTATGGCCTCTTTGATCTGTGCTAACGTGGCAGTAGGGGGACTATTAGCTAGTTCGCTCTCCACCCTCTGGAGCTCACCTTCGCTCTCCGCTATGTTGCATCGGATGGTTTTAAGGACACTAAACTCCGTCGACATTGCTATTCAACAGATGTAAGCCTTAAAGGCTTCCCAGAGCACACCAGCGGAAGATACTGAGCCTACATTTTGATCGAAGAATAACTGCACAGGTTCATCAGTGGTAGAGGCAAATGCTACATCTTGGAGCGCCAGTGGGTTGAAGCGCCAGTTGCTGTGGGGCCTAGTGAACGTCAGCAATATTAGAGAGATAGTGATTGGGGAATGGTCAGAGTAGGTGCAAGGAAGTATGTTGGTATCGTTGACCCCTCCCAGTAATGTGTCGGTGATAAGCCACATGTCGATACGGGAGTGGGAGTCATGGACTGTCGAATAGAAGGAATAAAATCGGTCAGTATTATGCAATGCTGTCCAAGCGTCCACCAGACCCAGGGTATGCATGCCCTCAGTAATCATAGAGGCTGCTCGTGTAGGTGCTGTATAGGCACGGTGGATATGTCCAGTTCCAAATCTAGAATAGTGTTAAAGTCACCCTCCCCACCCCCACAATATAGGGATTAGTGGATATCGGGCTAGTTGCTCTAGGATTTCTGTTTAAAATTGAGGATCATCAATGTTAGGGCCGTAAACATTCAACAGCGGTATTACTCTCCCGGCGAGGACACTGTACACTAAAACATACCTGCCCAGAGTGTCTGCCTTTGCATGCTCGCTTTGGAATGGGAGTGATTTGTATATTATGGTCATGACCCCTCTAGCTTGTGAGGAGTATGTAGTGTAGAAGCGGTTACCCCCCGGTTTTTGGCGAACCCTTTGCATGTTACTGTAAGAGCGTGGGTTTCCTCCAAATATATAATTTAGGCTTTGTATTGGTGTATCTTACGTCGTTTATTGGGATTCCCTAGGCACCGGACATTCCAATTTAGGCAGGTTATATCTCCCATTTGGGTGTGGGGTAGTCCATGGTGTTTTTGTTAATATGTGGATCTGACCCTCTCTGTGTCTTCAAGGTCCCGCTCGTGATTCTCAGTGTCTTAGTTGTAGGTGCAGTGTGTACCAAGTGTTTTATTTACAGACTAAACAAACCCCTCCCACTGCACTCCTGAATCGTCCCAAGAACTAGGGAGATGATACCCCCCATAAAAAAATCCCAAACTGTAAATGCAACATTGCATGGGGGAGCTGGCACACAGGGACACCCAGGCCAGCACAGGACTTAGATACAGATACAGAGGATAAGTGTTCACGTACTTCTCACTTGATTGCCCCTTTGAGGGGGCGGTGCTCCCACCTTCTTTTGTAGGTCAGCACGTGTGAGGGCTGCCATTCCTAGCACAATAGTAATGGTACCCCGGCAGTATTTCGGGTGCACTGCTTTCCATGCACAGTAAATCGTAGGAACCGAGTGTTCGAGGGCTGTCAGGTGGCCTTTCAAAGGTAGGTCTCAGGGGACCGTGTTTGTAGGGTCATGGCATCGGCAGCGTGTTGTCCAAGAACTTCATGGCCTCATCAGGTAGCGTGAAGAAGAAGGGGGTCTTCTTCCACTCAACCGTAGCTTGGCGGGGTATAGCATTGCATACTTTACATCGTGGTCACACAGCCGCTTCTTGACCGCCAAGAAGGATTTGCTGAACAGCCACTGTAAAATTGGGATAAACATGTATTCTGTTGAACCCTAACATCAGATCCCCTTGTTCGCGGGCCGCAAGAAGCATCGCGTCCCAGTCACGGTAGTTAAGAACACGGGCAATGATGTGTTGTGGAGGTGCCTCTGCCTTGGGAGCCAGGGATCTGTGTGCCCGCTCGATTGCGAACTGCAGTGATAACGTTGGGTTTCCTAGGAGTGGTAGTAGAGTGGTCACGATCGACTGTTCCAAGGCTTATTCGGAGTTGCTCTCTGGGACTCCTATTACGCAAATGTTATTCTGACGAGAGCGCATTCCAGATCGTCATTCTTCCTTTCGACCTGCAGTACGCGTCTGGAGAGTGGAGCGAGTTTGTTTCTCATGGTGGACACGTCATCTTCCACTGTGCTTACTCTTGTTTCAGCTTCAGCTAGGCGTTGATCTGTTTTGTCTATGCAAGTTTTGATGGAGTCTATGGTGGTGGTCATATCATGCAGCTTACTGTGTACTTTGGCGAACCACTCCTGCATGCAAGCCATCATAGGTTGGGTTTCCGTAAGCTCCATTGACGTTGCTTCTGGTTCCATGATTTCGGGTGTTCCGTTGGTTGTCGGTTGTTTTGAGGTGAATCTGGTGTACTGGCTCATAGAGCATTGATTCTTAGCACTTCCTTTAGTCATGCTGTGCAGGACTAAATGATCTTTAGATCTTCCCAAGGGGGCACAGTGCTCTGTCCTAGTGGTCTGCTCTCTCGTTATGGTGGTAGATCGGTGGTTCTCAATTTGACGCATAGTCTCAGGTGGTGTCAGTAGCACTTAGGTAGCAGAGGGGGGCAGGGCGGACTCTTCAAGCCTCAATCGAATCTCTCTATCGTACAGGTTGGATAGGGCGTAGGGTAATGCCATTGGTGCTTGAGGCGACTGTCTTTCCGCTGGACGTTTGGTGTCTAACCTCACTATGGTTATCAGCAGGAGGATAATATTGGTTAATCCCCCAGCTGTTGGCTATGTGCTAACCATGCTTCTCATAAGCGTTCTGTATAGCTTGACGTCTGTGGGTGATAGAGTTATTAGATAGCGTTGCGCCCACAGATTCCACTCTCTGGGCGTCACTAGATGAGAGGCGGGGGAGGGGCCACAGGCACCCCCCAAAGCTGTTACACAACAGAGTTAGGCCAGTGATTAGTAGAGGTGCTCTGCAGAGGGGCTCCTCTGGGACACAGCACGTAGTAGTGGACGTGGTAGTGAACAGGCTGTAGAGCTGTGCAGTGCCTGATATTGCAGTCACTCGGGTGCAGAGTGTTGTGGGGTATTAATGTTGCCCCATGATGTGATTCCTCCCAGATTTTGCAACCTGTGGTCTCCCGGATAATTGATGTGGTGGGAGCCCACCCACCACTCAGGTGTGGGCAATTGAGCCACTTCACTGTGCTGGTGGGTCTCAGCAACGGTGCCGGTGTCCGAGCGCCAGCTGGTTGCTGCAGACCTTTGTCATCCACGATGAGGGCAGGGGCCGCCGCGGTTGCATACAGTGGGGGGGGTTGAGGTCCTTCAGCACCCAGCTCTGGCCCCAGGATCTCACTGTGTCAGGGCGCTTGAATCGTGTCCTCCGCCTTTGCGCCACGCAAGGTTCAGGCGGCCTCGCTCTCCGTCCCTCAATGTTGTTCCGGAGAACGCGAGTACCGCCTCCCTCACCGCGGCTCTGGGGCTGATGGCTCATTCTATGGTTCTCGAGCACCGTTAAGGGCCGGAAGAACATCCGCTGGTAGCAGGCTGTGTTGGGGGGCTTGCCTAGTGGATGCGGGCACAAGACGTTCGTTGGGAGAAGAGAGTTTCTGTATCGGCTGGCCTTAGGCAACAGAGATCTACACGGGAGAGGCCATCTTGTCTGTTGCACAACAGCGCCCCCCGGGACTGTGTTTTCTTTATTATTTGATGGTAGAGACTACTCCCATCATAGGATAGGGCAAAGTAGGAGTTTTTCCAAACCCCAAGAATTTAATAAAGGTTTTGAAACTTGTAACTCTTGTGTCAGTGTCATAGTTGTGATACCATGCCTCCCTTAGATATGGTGTTGGAAGTGGGATACCACTCAATTGAGACAATTTGGGGAACCCTAAAATGTAAGAAACATAGCCACAGAGCCACAGAACCTTCTACTGCCACAAATGAATCCATATGCTTTGACATATGTAGCAGCAGAGAGACCACTATCCCTCCCGGGAAAAGAGGGATGATTCCCACTGACTTAGTTCTAATACCCCCTGTGGGTTGTTATATAAGACTGGCCCCAAAGTCTGGCCTAGCCCTGAAATGTGGTCTGGATGTCCTAGCAGGTGTTATAGATCCAGACTTTCGGGGACACATAAAAGTTCTTTTACAGAACAAAGGCGATACCCCTTTTGAAATACATCCTGGGGACAAAATTCTTGAGAAAGCTCTATTTCCCCGTTTTGAGGAAGAAACGGAACCCCAAGAAACTGAGGGAGGTAACTTGGGCTTTGGAGAGGCCGATGAGATACGTACAACTGGAGCAAAAGGGGAAGATGACCATACCATCCTTCCCGACCTTGCCTTCACCCAGCAAAATTATCCAATACTCGCAGAGGCTTTCTTGAAAGTGATTCCTGAGGGAGAAGGACACAAAAGGGAAGTCCCTTTTTCTTCCTGAAACAGGGATTACTATATAGAAGGGAAACCTCAAGGGAAGGCCTAACTAAGACTCAATTAGTAATCCCCAGAACTCATTGTAAGATTGTGCTAGAGATTGCACACTCTCACTTGACAGGGGGACACTTGGGACAGTCTAAAACCAAAGCTCACATCAGTGGGAAATTCTGTTGGCCAGGTATCCATGTTGGCATAAAGAACTTCTTTCAAACATGTGAGATATGCCATAAGACCAGCTCACATATTCTCCTACCTGCCTCTCTAAACTCACTATCGATAATAGATGTTACTTTCTCTAGAATCAAGATGGATATTATTGGACCGTTGGAAACTTTTAAACTGGGCAATAAATATGTTCTCATAATTGTTGAATACACTACCCGGTACCCAGAAGCCTTCCCCATGCGGAGCAACACAACCCAGCAAATTTTAAAACACTTGCTACCATTCTTTTCTAGGGTTGCTTTCCCCAAACAAATTCGAACTGATCAGAGATCCAATTTCATGAATAAGCTCATGGGTGAAGTTAAGGAATTACTACACATTACCACCTTAAGAACCTCAGTTTACCACCCCTAAACGGATGGATTAGTGGAGAGATTTAATAAGACCCTCAAAATGATTCTGAGAAAGTTAGTAGATGAGCATGGGAAAGACTGGGATCGTACGATCCCTTGGGCCCTGTTTGCAGTGAGAAAGACCCCCTCAGGCATCGACTGGTTTCTCCCCTTTCGAGTTACTCTACGGTAGAGAACCAAGCAATGTCTTAGATCTGCTAAGGGAAACCTGGGAGGAAAGAGAAGAGGCGCCAATACCCCTCTCACAGACAGCTACCCGATTGCCAGAGCACATGAAACTCGTCCAAAGCCTAGTCCACACTAATATGGAGAAATCACAAGCCCAACAAAAAATTACCTATGACAAGAAGGGAAATATAAGGTAATTTTCAGCAGGCCAAAAAGTGTTAGTCCTTTTACCTGCCTCTAAAAATAAACTTGTTTCAAAGTGGCTCTGGCCCTATGAGGTAAAACAGCAAACAGGAACATGCACCTATAAAATAGCCCAATGCGATAGGAGGCAAAAGACCCACCTCTACCACGTAAATCTCCTGAAAGAGTGGAAAGAAAATCCTTCCTCTACCACCTCCTCTATACTAACCTTTTATGCGCCCGAGGAGATTGACCATTTTTTTTTTTTTTTTAATTTATTGTATTTGTTAATACGCCCAAACCCTTAGGTATCACGGCGTAGGTTACAGAGCAACAGACTTGCTGGTTACAGGGAGGCAGAACATATGCAAATTTGCAACATATTACATATATACACACACGCATAAAAGTAGTCACAATTGGTCACATTTGGTTGCATTTGGTTACATTATATACACATGGAAGAAATAGATGCAGAGATGGTAACATATGTCCGTATAGGTTTACCCTATGTACAGCAGGCACAATTTATAGGAATTATAACATTGGGTAAGGCTTAGAAGGAGGTTAAAATTTGTTAAATAACCAGGTTTTTATGAGTTTCTTAAAATGGCTATGGGAAAGCTCACTGATGATGGTGGTGGGGAGTGTATTCCATTGTCTTGGGGCTGCAACAGTGAAGCAAGAATCTCTGGTTCTTGAGCTTTTGAAACGCGTGACATATAGTAGAGTGTCAATGTTGGACCTAAGGAGCCTAGAGGGTGTTTTAGCCGTAAGGCAGGCACTCAGATAGGAGGGGGCGTTTTGGGTGATACATTTGTGAGTGGTGGTAAGTGTTTTATGGAGGATCCTAGCTTGGATGGGGGGCCAATGCCAGTCTCTCCTGGCTTGGGAGATGTGATCGCTTTTTTTATTCCTAAGGCTGCTCTTGGAGCCTTGTTTTGTAGAAGTTGTAGTTAGGTAAGGTTTTTCTTGGATGAACCTAATAGGAATATGTTACAATAATCAAGTGTAGACATGATGAGGGCTCTAGCAAGTGTGATGCAGTAGGGTGTGAACAGGAATAAACGGCTTAGGGAGATGAGTTTGGCTGTTTAACAGGTGGAGGAAGCTAGGGAATTGATGTGTTTGGTCATTGTGAGGCTTGAATCTAAATAAACCATTGGGGTTTTTACATGGTGGGAAATAGGAATGGGTATTTCCTCTATGATAATAGAGGTATAGTCTTGTGGCAGTTTTTTTAATTGGGCTGGTGAGCCAACAATGAGGATATCAGTCTTTACGCCATTGAGGCAGAAACTGTTGGTAGCCATCCAGTTCTGGATAAGGGAGTAGATATTGTTTATGGTAATGGAGTCCTGGTCTTTATTGCCCGTGATTGGGATAAGAAGCTGTGTATCGTCAGCAAAGTTGGTGTAGATGACTCCCATGGCATCCAGAGCTGAGAATAGTAGCTTGGTGTAGGCATTATTTAATGTGGGAGAGAGGCAGGAACCTTGTGGTACACCTAGCAGGACTGGTATGGGGTCAGCTGCTTCGTCACCTCTCAACTCTGGACATGCGTTTTGATAAGACTGATTTAATCCAAGCAGTTGCCTTTTGGGAGAATTGGAAGTTATTGGAGAGTGATCGGCTTAATTTATCGTGGTCTACTAAATCGAAAGCAGCGGACAGATCGAGCAGTAATAGAATACTAAGTTTGCCTTAGTCTCTAATTGCATCCATTTGATTTTTTAAATCAAGTAAGGCAGTCTCTGTGCTATGTTTAGGACGAAAGCCAGATTGTCTTTCGCCTAATAGATGGTTGTTTTCTAGGTGGGCTTGGACTTGTTTGTATGCAGTTTTGTCAATTATTTCAAGGAGGAAGGGGATTGTGGTGATTGGTCTGTAGTTGGTGGGGATGGGATGGTCTAGGGAGGTTTATTTTTAAAAAGCGGTGTTATCTACGCTTCTTTGATGTCAGCTGGGACCGTGTTGGAGCTGAAGGAGGCATTAATGAAATTGGTAATGATGGGAGTAAGGGTTTGAGAGCAAGATTTGACTAGTTTGGCAGGGAAGCTATCACCTTTGCAAGCGGAAGGTTTGAGAGAGGCGATCACTTTACTCACAATCTCATGGAGACTGGTGAGAAGTGGAACTGGGTTGTTGTGTCAGGAGCGTTGAGTTGGGCAGTTGGTGCCGGGCTCATGTTTTTATGTAATAGCTTTCTTTTAGTAATTATTTTGTCTTGGAGGGAGTTATTTTTTCGAAGCTAGGGCATTCTGAATGGTGGTACACCAGGCTTTGCTCGCGATGGCTACGCATGGGGGTGAATGTTTTTTTTTAGTTCTTTTAGGATGGAGAACAGTTCTTTGCTGCTGGAATCTGCATTGGCAATACATGTGTTAAGAGTATTGGATTTGTGTGTGATGATTGCATTTTTGTATTTCTTGGTAAGGGAGTGGAGTTCTGTTTTGGTTTCATCAGTGGGGTTTTTCCTGTCCAGATGACCTAGGGCTCCTTTGTTTCTTCTTAGTTCTACGAGTTCATCATTGAACCAGGAGTTCCTGCGTTTAGGTTTGGGTAGTTTGGATTTCAAGGGGGCCGCTTCATCAATCGCTGTTTTTAAGCATGTATGGTAGAACTTGGCAATGGCAAGTGGATTGGAGGAAGTTTTAGGTTGTTCTAGTAGTAGTTTCTTGATAATAAGGGTGAGTTTTTCTTGTGTAAGTTGGCGTAAGTTTCTCACTAGAATTGGGATGGGTGGAGGGGAAGGAGCTGTTTGGGGTTTGTTGGTCGATATATTAAATTGGATGAAAAAGTGATCTGACCGCAAGGTGTTGCTGATGTTTTCCAAGGATACAGAGTTAGTATCCAGTCAAGGATTCTCCCTTTGGTGTGGGTGGGTGCATTAACGATTTGAGTGAACTGCATGTCTTGTAGTGCAGAGAGGAATGCTGTGGCTTTATGGTCCTGGGGGTCATTGAATCCTAGGTTTGTGTCTCCTAATAATATAAATTTGGTTTTGGGTTTCAGCAGGGGCGTAATGAGTAACGGGATGTCAATCTCTGAGTGATTTGCCAAGCTAGGCGCTCTATATAGTAAGAGGAGGTTGATGGTAGTTTTAGCCTTTGTGGTTATTTTGAAGGAAAGGAGTTCATAACCCTCGAGGCTGTCGGTACTACTGATTCTGAGCTGCAGGGAGGATTTGGCAATAACGGCTACTCCGCCTCCCAGTGTAGTTTGTCGATCAGTTCTGAATATGGTATAGCCTTGGGGGGTGGCTAAAGATAATAGTGGCCCTGAAGTTGGGTGTAGCCAAGTTTCGGTTAAGGCTATGAAGTCTAAGTGATGTTCCAGGATAAGATTGTGTGCTTCAGTGGCATGTGCCCCTAGTGAGTGCACATTTAAAAGTGCTCCTTTAAGGGGAGGGGGCGTTAGGTGGGTCAGGTATGAGGGGTGTGCTGGCAGAAGCTGTGTTAGCTAGAGGCCATACTTTAGGCTGATTGTGTAGTGATTTGGTAAAGGCTACTGCTAAGGTATGTTTTTTGATCTGTGGTGGAGTTTGGCTTACGTGTTTTTTTAAAGGTGGTGCAGGCAGAAGTGGGTGGCGACTTGTTTTGGTTCCCCGGTATGTGGGGATCTGGTGTGTACGGGAGGATAGTCTGAACTTCCTGTTGGCTCCTTTAATAGGGAGAGTGGCTGGAAGATAGTGGAGTGAAGTTCTGGTTCTTAATCTTTCCTTGCGCCGTGGTCCTAGACAAGGGGAAGCAGAGGTACTGGGTGTAAGGCAGTTGCTGGTCTTGGCTATAGGTACTAGTGGATTCGGGGTGGGATCAGACGGGGTAGTTACTTGTGGAGGATTAGCTGTTTTGTTAGAGATGCTGTTTTGTTAGAGATGCTTGGCAATAGATGCGCTCTTGGGGGGAAGAGCGCTGATTTTGGTAAAAACGGTGTAGGGGGTAGTGTCTAAAGCAGTAAATTTGTGCAAGGCCTGGGCCTTGGTAAGTGTAGGAACCTCTGGTGCAGATAGCATGACTAGCCAGGGTACTAGGGTGGATGGGGGTCTTAGAAATGTAGAACTCATTCCCCAAAAACTACCTAACGATAAGCAAAAAAATGTGAATGACCTTATTATTGCATACCCCGATGTATTCTGTGAGAAACCAGGGAGAATACATGGTACTTACCACTTTATCAGAACTCCAAAGGGTAAAGTGGTCCATTTAAAGCCATACAGACTCCCAGAAGCACAAAAGCAGGTAGTGATTGACAAGGTCAAAAAAATATTAAAGGCAAATATCATTGAGCCCTCTTCAAGCCCATGGTCCTCCCCTATTGTGTTGGTAAATAAAGCCAATCAATCTTGAAGGTTTTGCATAGACATTCGGCAAGTCAGCACCATCTCCGCCTTCAATGCCTATCCTATGCCACGTATCGATGATTTGATAGATAAACTAGGAAATGCCACATTCTTGTCAACCCTAGATTTAACCAAAGGATATTGGCAGGTCCCTGTGCATGTACCTGATGAGGAAAAAACAGCTTTCTCAACGCCAGTAGGGCTATTCCAATTCAAAGTCCTTCCTTTTGGGTTGCATGGGGCCCCAGCGACTTTCCAACGACTCATGGATAGGATATTGCAGCCTTATTCCGATTTCTGTGGGGTCTATATTGATGACATAGTCATAGTAAAACGTGGGAAGACCATCTTTTATTTTATTTTTATTTATTTATTTACTTTTTCATCTTTCCATTATTATGAGAACCCTCCGAGAGGCCGGCTTAACTGCCAACCCACGAAAATGTAAGCTGGCTCAGTCAGCAGTGAAATACCCAGGCTTCTTTGTTGGGAATGGTAGTGTACAGCCTCAGCAAGTAAAAGTGAAAGACGTCCTAGATGCTCCCACACCCAAAACCAGAAGAGATCCTAGGCCATTCCTAGGTTTGATTGGATATTATCGTAGGTTTATCCCAAATTTTTCAGATAGAACAGCTAGACTGACAGATAAATTAAGAAGTGCGGAATCCCAGAATATTCGTTGGACTGATTAGTACGATGCTTGTTACAATAACCTGAAACAAACCTTATGCCAGAACACCATATTAAAAGTAGTAGACTTCTCAAAGAAATTCGTATTACAGACTGATGCCTCCCTTACAGGGTTAGGAGCAGTACTATCTTCAATACACGATGGATTAGAAAACCCCATCCTATTCACCAGTCGTAAACTCTTCCGCCGAGAGAAGAACTACTCTGTGTTGTAAATGGAAACCCTTGCCATCAAATGGGCAATTCTCCATCTTAGATACTACCTTCTAGGGAGAAAATTCACACTCATCACTGACCACTCACCTTTGGTATGGATAAGTCAATAAAAGGACTCTAGTCCTGAAGTCATGCGATGGTTCTTAGACCTGCAACCCTACTGTTTCGCTGTGGAACAATGAAAAGGTAAAGAACTATGGGGAACGTTGATTTGCTTTGCCAGTTTCCCTGCGAAACAGATGCAGCTACATCGTATAGGGGAAGGGTATGTGAGAAACCAAAGGGTGTCTCACTTACTAGTCCCCGGGGACTTCTCTCTCAGGTGGCCAGGACATGGCCATCGCCTTTGGATCCACACCCTGAGGGTGGACCAATGCGTTGAGGATCACCTGGGTGAGGGATCTTCGGGAAGTGGGGGTGAGGCATCCAGTGGTGGGACTTCCCCCCCACCCTTTCTACACAAACACAGGGCTGACGAAGAGAAGGAGTGAGAGTAAAAAGGCTAGTACTTGCATACCTCATAGGACAGGTCCCGTTAATAAGGTCAGACAAAGCCATGCATCTGATACCCATTAGCTCCCCCCACACGGATAAAAGGCGGAACATTGTGACACACTCTGAGCAAGGTGAGACACGAGAAGGAGCAGATCTTCTGGGGCAAAGGCAAAACTCACTGGAGCAGGACGATGGATCGAGGTACCAGTGCGAGGGGTAGAGAAACCCTGAAGATCCCTGCAGGAGGTTGTTGCCTCTGGGAAACCGCAAAAGATATGCAGAGGAAGCCAACACCCAGACAAGAAGAAGCCTGCGTTGTGTTTCAAGGACGCCAGCAACCCTCCCAGGTGAAGTGGCAGCAAACATAGAGAAAACACAAACACAGAAGTGGTAGGACAAGGACTAGGAGGCCCTGTACCTCCATAAGGCATTATCAGCATCACAAGGGGTAGGAGTGGTGAGCCCTGAGAGACTCCACACAAAGGGTCTAAGTAGACTAATACTGGGTGCAGAGCTATCAACTTCTAGTAATATGAGAGAGATCATTTGAGCCAAATGTGCATCTTGTCTTTCAAACCTATATGGTACAGTCCATCACGAAGCATCCCATGGTCCACAATGTCAAACGCTGTGTAGAGATTAAGCAGCATCAGAGAAAAGGTACCATCCAATTCTAATGTGCTGCGCAGATCATCATGTAAAGCACAATTTATGCACCCGTTCCTGGACTGAAACGTGCTAATAGAAGGTTGACGCTGTCCATTGAACCTAATCTTCCCTCATGGATAATAAAACGATCATCGAAGGTAAGAGTTTTCATAGTCTGCCATAACCTTACACAGAGAAATGTTTTTTATTGGTAAAGTAGACAGAGAATTGCAAAGGTCAGAAGAAGTAGTAATATTCATTGAGATGTTGGCGGTGGTTTCTACTCTTTGAGTAAGGAAATGCACATTTGGTTTGTAGAATGAACTCTTATTCTCTCAGATGATTCATGCCTTTTCATTTCTAATGTGTGCAGCAATATTGCCACCATAAAAGCACCTAACTCATAAGGGCCATTATCCGTTGTCTTAGTTCTTTTATGAACCATTTATTGGACATGTTTTAATGTTTTCTAGGTATTATCTTTAAGGGATCACATGATATATATGTGTGTTATGCTTGTTGTAGAATGTTTCAAGCGCTAATTGTTAATTCTTTTTTACTTCTGTTTTTTTCTAGTACCAACATCTATATATTGAATAGCTTTTTCTGTAATTGAACTATTCAGTATTACAATTGTTTGATCTGTTGCCCATGGAAATGATGCTGGTCATAATTGCTGTCCTTCTCTCTAATAGTGGTCTAATTCCAGGGTTACTAATATATACATTTTAAAGTTTGGGCGTATAAAGGTTTACACATTAAGACAATTGAGTTTTTGCAGCATTCATGCTCTTTCTTGTATTTTTGTATGTCAAAATGAACCAACACAAACTCATTAGTAGTTTTGTGAGAACAAGGATGCCATCAATACAGTAAAGATGGGTTTCAGCAGCTCTTTCACCAAAGACTTACACAACCTTTACACAGTTTCAATGGCATGTTTACACATTCATGGTGTCCTTTCTGGTTTCTTTTCTGGTGAGAAAGGAACCAAGCAAAATGTGTTGCTATCCCCTATGCATCTTGACTTGGTCATTGGATTGCTAGCTATCTGCCTGTGCTCTAGCAGTAACACAAGGGGATGAAAGTGGGCAGAAATAATTATAAATGTTATATTTGGCAAAATAAATGCTATTGAGCATTTCAGACTCCTACAAAATCATGCTTGTATTCTTTACATATCTATTGAAGAATTATTCTGCATCTTTGGCATAAAATGAACTGTTAAAATGGCACAAACCTGTCAATATCTTATTTGGCTACCAGGAAGGAGATTGCAGTCTGGCCACTACAATGGCTTAGTGGAAGCCTGTGATTTGGGCATGCCCCCATCCCCCATCAGATGTCTAGAATTGTCTCTAAAATCTGGACTTTCTGTTATGTAAAATAAGGGAGACTGTGACAGAGGGCCAACCTCAAATTTGAGTTGGTGGATACATTTGAACAGTATGACGATGACCCGCCCTAAACATGTTTGCTTCTTCTTAAACGTGATTGTGGAATTCAAATAGATAATATTCATTAATATTAAATATGTCGTAATGGATTATATGTAGGAGGGGGGAAACCTAGACTCTCCTGTAAAAAGCTATTCTACCCAACTGGAAAAAGTGCTTTTGATCAACCATTAACTTGAACCATCCAGACTCTGTAGGAATGCAGAGGAAGGATTACCAAGGAATACCAAGAATATATTTCTAGCAGTGCATGGGATAAACTCTTCTTCTCCACATAGGCCCATGTGGAGAAGAAGAGTTTATCCTATGCACTGCTTGAAATATATTGGAAAAGCCACTGAAAATCCAAGGAAGGGCAATACAGCAAAATATTTCTGTGGTTAGGCAAACCATTTAGAAATTAGCTTACAAAACATACCAAGCCTTCTACACAAATTCAGAAGGTTCGCTCTAGTACAATCCATCCATTACTGAAAACAATTCTCAGTCGGTTTGGTGTGCTTGGGCCCTAATTAGTAAACTTATCATCTGTTAAATTAAACAGAATTGGAGAATTCACTCATTTTCAGAGCTAAAAGACACGTTTGGTTTCAAGGTATCCAATGTCTGAAAATACGTGAGACTTAGAGGCATCTTAGTGAACAAACTGATAGATCATTTTTCAGTCCCAAAAACTAGACACAACTATGCTAGAACATTATTTCGTTGCAAGTTGGATGAATTGGATGGCGTGAATGTTTCTGGCAAATACAATGGCATTAAGAACACTGATTTCAAGTATTTTGAAAAAACTGAAATGATTGGTCTGCTAAACTACAAAGTGACATAACCAAGAAGCTCTGAGACATCATTCTTTTGGATATTCTGAAGTTGAACGTTGACCTCCAAGGTAGACACTTGCAACAAAAAATGTGCTTAACGCTATATTGGAAAAATGCATTGACTAAATTTGTTGGACTCAGTTATATGCTGGAAAAGTGAAAGAGAACCAAGAGCGAGAAGTGTCTCAAGATAATTCAATTCTGGGCTGACATTTTTGAGGAAATCCGTTCTGTCTTGGATGCAAATTTCAAACCTCTACATCATCTTCATTTCATTCAAACATTCCCAGAGGGTAGAGAAACCAAAACAACTCTTGGCAAAGGAAGCAATATCAGTACAAAGGAAAGTCGTCCTCTATCATTGGAAATCAAAAGAGAAACCACTTCTGGAGAGGTTTCAGTCTGAGATTTCAAAGATGTGATCTCTTGAGAGATAGATCTTTAACTGCGACATACTGTATAGAAGAGAAATTCAAAGAGTCCTGGGAGAATTACTTTGAGATTTATGAATGAAAAATATTTCTGAAAGTCTCAATTTCTGGATGGCCTATAATTTGTTACAATGGGGTAGAACCAGTTCTGCAGGATGAAATGTGTAATGGAGGAAGACAACTACTCATCTTGGATAACATTTTGTTTTCTGTTCATCTACTTTTCCCTCTCTATCTTCAATCCCTCTTTGGTATGTTTGCGTGTAAGGGATTTATAAAGTGCAAACCTAGCTGCGAAGCAACAGATTGTTGTATGCTGGAGGCATCCCCAATGGTTTACAGGTAGGATGAGGGTCTTCAGGTCCTTCCTGATATGATGGATTCGGCGCCTGACTGTTCTGTGTTGGTAACTTGTTCCAAGGTCAGGGTGCATAGCCGTTTTTGTCTAATAATTTCTCTCTTCTACTCTATTTTATCTTCTAGCACTCTCCCTCAATAACCTAACTAATCCAACTTGATTGCAATATTTATTTTACCAAATCGAATTTTAATATATTTTTCAAATAAATATTCTGTTGTATGAGCTTAATAATGCACCTTTTCTGTAGCAGTTATTTTAGAAAGGATATGTGAAACTACTGTATGTCATTACCTTTGACCCTCCGTTTTTATTTAAGCCACATGTTTGACTTACATTTATAAATTGATTGAAAACTGACAAAAGTTATGAAAAGCTTTTCTTTTACCTTCTGCAGATTCAAAGCAGAGCTATGCTGTGTACAGGTTTCTCATTTATGTAAATCCTTGTGACATTGCGGAGCTGGATTCAACTTTGGGAAATTTAATTTTACATGAACCAATGAAAGCAGTACAGATTTTTCAATCGGTAAGTGAATTGTTATTATATTTTTATATTTCATGTGAGTTTGTTTCAACTAAAATGTCCATTTCATTTGCAGGTCTGTGCGGTTGCTATAAAGACATTAAGTTTAATTGAACAGTTGCAGACAGAAACCCAGGTATTTTCTTTGCTTTTGTTTTTCTATATAGTGCCAAACAGATTTAACTATGCAACACAGAGCTGCTTTAACTGATTATGACTTACTTACAGGAAGTCAAAAAATCAGGCGTCCTTTTCAAGTTCCTATTAATACATGATTTTCTGGAATGATTGAATATGAATTCTCCTTTGCATTTTCCTCCATACTTATGAGGTATCTGTCCCACAGAGATAGGAACAGAGACTTTTGCATAGAAAAATCCCTTTATAGCGTTTGGGGAAGCAACCACACACGCACAGGTTATGCCCAGCCCTCCCATATTATGTCCTAGAGCTCCACCTACCAATTCTTTTTTCCCCACCTTTGGCACTGCAGGAGTTTTAAAGCTGTTTTCCTCCTGCTAAAACAATCACTTTTATACAGCGTATGTCTGCATACAAGCTTTTCTTGCTACATGTCTTTTGAGCACAGGTTCCCAGTCGCAGATCGTCGGGCACATTGTTTGGAGTCTGTTGGTGAGTGGTGAGGGTTGCCCCAAGCAATTTATATACATGAGGAACAATGCTCTTTTGATAACAAAAGAACGTACAATAGATAAGAAATCAGATTTGACAGGGAGCAGTGAGCTTCTTATAATGGGGCGAGTTTGAAGGACATTCTGATCAGGTTGTGGAGAGGGGTAAATGGAACAGTCACCAGGGACAATACGTAAGTGTACATACATCTTGAGCAATGCTCAAGATGCACAGAACTCTGATTTCCTTAGCCTGGGATCAGACATCCCAGCCCAGTGTATAATGTTACAAATACCTCTGTATGTTGAGTATGACTTTCTATCATTGGTCCTCTTTCCAAGTGGTAATTCCCCAGCTACTGTGACTACAGATTCCTTTATGCTCACATAGTGATGCACCTTCAACATGAGTGCTTAGTATCTGTTTACAGCATTAAGGGGATATTATCCATTAGCATCCTATCTACTTTCTTCATTTCATAAAGGAGAAGAAAAGGAAGAAGGTAAGTACTGCCCCTTTTTCTCTCCAGCACAATGTCCTGGTGATGCTTTTCCAAGCTGCTCCAACCCCAGGAGAAGCCCAAAGGGTTAAAAGATAGTAGGCAACCACCATACTGAACAACTCCAAGGCCTTCCCTAAATGGGCTGATGCCAGCAATTATGTAGAGAGAGATGAGGGGCCTATCCCTGAGTGTTACCCGGAGGGGTTGTAGCACCACCCTTTGGCCAAAGTCAGAGTTCACCCCGGATGAACTTACACTGAGGGCCTACTGCCTCAGACGTTCCCTGAGTCTTCTTCCAAAACTTGGATTAATCTGGAGGGTTCCTCAGGACTGTCCTTGAGACTACTCTTAAGGGTTACTCCTGAGGGTTACTCAGAAGCTTTCCTATCTGTGTACACAATGCAAACGATGGTGGCTACCTCCGAGTTGGCAATCTCACACCCAGTTGCAATCTCACACCCAGTTCTTGTAGTAAATGGCAGGACTAGAAGCACCCGAGGTGTGCAGGGTTGCCATTTTCGGAGAGCTGGCTAAATCCAGTCACACGGTGCACTCCCTTGAGCTTCAGGGAGTCAATCCTGGCACGGCTCTCTACCACATACAGGAAAGAATCATCAGGATCAAGGCTGAATCTGGGCCTGTACTTCCTGATACCATGTCTGAGATCCTATCCACAAAATGGTTTACCCATCTTACGTCAATTAGAGAGGCTCAGGGATCGAAATTGAGGTTGGATAAGCAAGAGCTAAAAGGAGCTCCTGGGTATCCAGCAATAACCAGGGACCAGGAGGTACCACTGGGAAATGAGGAGCTATTACATAGCATTCCGCAAATCTAACTTCCACGTTGGAAGCAAACTTACATTTTGTCCATTATTTATGACCGTTATGCTTTATATGTCATATAGACGTGTCCTTAGGTTTATTTATAGATTGTCCCAAACACACAAAGTTAATGTCAAATAGGTAGCTTTGTGCAGCATCAGTTGGCCAGGGGAGACAATAGTAGCTCCTGGTAGCTGTTGGTGTCAAGCTAACCAGGCTCTTCTGGGCTACAAGAATCTCCTCAATTAACAGAAGCCACTTTTTTTATATGGATCCACGTCTTATCTATGTATAGGCCCTGGTTATGCTTGCACCTTTTACAGTGCGCTTCTGTGCTCCTTACCTTTGGCAGTGGCAGCGGTACCCATGTTGGTGCCTGAGGAATCACCCCCACCCAGGCGGTGTATCGGCGGCCATGTCCTCAGTCCCCATGGCAGCCCTCAACAGTGGGACAGCCTTGTTTTGTGCTTCATGGACACACAGAGGTCCAATGGTTTCCTTCCATGCACGCACATTACATTGCACTTGGGTCGTCGCCTATGGCAACACCATATCCGAAGTAGAGTCTTGATTCCGTGCTGCCTAGCATAAACACACCTGCAATGCGGGTAACTTTGCGTCACAAAACTCTTTTGTTCTGAGGAGATGCTACCAGTTCCCTGAATCTCATTCTGATTACACTCTTTTACCTTCTTCTCCTTGCTCTTTCCTGCTTTTTGCCACTATGAGCCTGAGCCTGGGTCCCCCTCCTGACCTCTGCATTGTTAAATTGGACATTGCTTGCTACTATTGGCTCTCCATCCCCTTTACCCATGTTCAGTGCTTGCACTGTCCTGCCACCCAGTTAATCATGGGTGGTACTGTTCTGTGCTGTCAGGAGAGTGGTTGTGTTTCCTTGCTTGGGTTATTGGTATCCCACCCGGGGAGGTGGGTGACCCTGTCGCACTGCTTATTCACCAGCCAGAAGGCATCCTCAATGTGGAGCCAACGGCCTGCCTCTAAATCTATACAACATAATTGAAGGAGTATGTTTATGTTTATTAGGTTTATATAGCGCTTTAATCCAAAGCGCTTAACTATATAACAACAAGGTACAATAATGGGAGAAGCATATTTACAATCATGATACAAACCAGTGTAACAATATGTAGAACAGTTTCCTTAGATGGAGGAGGCGAGGGAAGGGTGAGGAGTAAGGGAGGGGGAGTAGCCAGGGAGGGGGAACAAAAATTCAGTTGTCTGATTTAAATTCCAGAGGGTGTGAAAAAGGGTGGGGAAGAGGGAGGTATGAAGGCGTTAGGGGGGACAGGGGAGAAGGGCGGAGAGAGGAAAGAAGGATAGTCAAGGGGGGAGTGAAGAAGGAGGGCTTTCCAGGCGGTGCGGAAGGAGGAGTAGGTCGGGATGAGTAGTGAGGGGCAATGCATGACAGCACCTTAATTTTGGAATGCAGTAGGCCCTCCCTCTCTGGAAGAGGACCGCTCTTTTGTTGTACTATACTGACTGCCTGAGTAGTTCCTTCTGTTTCATTGCCATCAGCAGCACTTAGTGTTCCTCCACAACTGCCTCTGTTGCTGCCTCTGACAGTTTTTCCTATTCACATGCCTCAGCCCTCTCATCATGTGGCCCAGATCCAGCAGCTTCCATGGAATGAAGTGAGAGTACAATTCCTTTTTCTGAAGTGAATCGAGTGAGCAGGTGGAAGACGTTCCTTCATCCATTCACGCATTCATAAGCAATGTCAAGGGGCACTAAGAGGTTCCTGTGCCAGAGGCTTTGGCTTTGAAGAAATGTGTTCTTGCTCCTGCCGTAATGGGCAGGTTTTATCAGTGGTCGAAGTGTACGAAAAGAAGTAGTGGAACGGTTCCCTGCTGGCCTGTCTCTGCTCCCCACTGACCCCATCACCACGCCCCCTCCCACCCACAATACAAACCGCCCAAACAAATGCACCTGCTGTTTAAGTGTAGTGCACTGAAGTGCAAGTTTCAACTTCTTCCTACACTTTTATTTGAAAATGAAACCATTCCGGAACTGTTTCTTTTTTAAATAAAAGTATAGGAACAGTAAAACGCCATTAAAAAAAGTAGAGGAGCACCGCTCTCAACCTCTCCCACCCACTTCGACCACTGGGAGTGTGCATGGAACAAATATTTTTCTAATCTCTATGCACCTGCGGCTCATGTGGGGCTTGACATTAGCACCTACGCTAAAATGACTTTTAACATCGACTTTGATCTCAATGACATTAAGCTCTATTTTGCCAAATTAAGTTCTTCAAGAGCTCCAGGGCCCGATGGTCTGAACAATTGATGTTCAAAACCCATCCAGATCATTGGTCAAAAATACTTTACAGTATATTCAACCCAATAATTATCACCCCATAGCGCCCAGCAAGTTGTTTGCCCGCCTTATCCTCAGAGAATTCAACTCGTAGATAGGGGAACAAAACTTCCAAGATCCTTTTCAGACGGGCTTTATACCCGAGCTCAGCACATCCATAAATCTTACAGAAATGAGCGCCATAAAGGCCCATTGTTACCAGACCAATCAGCCACTATATATGGCCTTTGTAGATTTAAAGTCAGCTTTTGACTTAATATCTAGCAAATTATTAATAAGCAAACTCTCTCCAGCCGCCTGCCCACAATCCCTTGTGACCTTGATCGCCCATTTGCACACAGACACCACTATCTAAATCCGACTAACACTGACTGGTGCCTTGTCTCAACCAATAACTACTCATAGAGGGCTTAAGCTAGGTTGCGTATTGGCATCAGCCCTTTTCATTTTTTTTATTTCATACATAGGCTTATATTTAAAAAGAAAGTAATATCGACTCCCCCATCCCCCAAAGTAGGAACAATGCCTGTGCCGTGACTATGCGAACAATCTAGTCCTTTTATCCAAGACCCCGAAAGGCCTCCAGAATCTGCTATCAGCCCTTGAACATTACACCAATAAAAATCATCTTACAATAAACACAGAAAAGACCAACAATTTGCAATGCAACCCCAAGCGGACAAATCGTAAATATGCTCGAAATTGGTTTCTGCACGGTAACAGACTCGAGGTAACTAATTAATATTGTTACCTAGGGCTCAACATAAATAATCATAAAGCTGACTATCCTTATCATGTCGAAATTAAAAGAAAAATGCTTTCGAGTACTTCACAGGCACGCGTAATCCACAACAGATACGGCACATATTCTTACTCAGCCGTAATCACATTCTACAAACAGAAGGTTATACCAACGGTCCTGTACGGTGCCGAATCTAAACCAATAAAATCAGAATTGTAATGGACCCGACTAGAGGGTTCCTTTTGGAAGACTATATTAAAATTGCCAAAAGCGCAACCTATGTGTATCATTAGGCATGAGTTGGGTCTATCTTCCCTCTACAGTACATGCATACGGAAGCTTTGTTGCCTTTCTAGAAAATGTCTGATCAATTCCAAACCAGGAACTATATTGAACATCTTATCACTATATTTGACCACTTCAGAACATAATTTTGTAGCTAATTGGAAAACATCTATAACAGACATCATGGCAAAAGCAGATCTCCTACCTGAACTTTTGGTCAATGATCCGATTTGAGCAAATAAAAAAAATACTGCAAAGCGATTGGATATCCATTAGAGTCTTAATCATGCATCTTTCACTAATGATTGGAGTTCCCGAATCTTACTTGGTCAAGTTTTCCTCTTCAAAATACAGGATAGGATATTTGCTTTTTCATCTAAATTTATGCCACATGAAAGATCTCATGGCAAGATGGAAAATGATCCCAAATCTGAAAACTTTTGTAGATTTTGCAATAATATATGTCAACCTGAAACTGTAAAACATCTGATAATTGAATTTCCAAAGTTGGCAAACAACAGAATTTTATATTATAGAACATATTTTGAGTATCTAAGAATATTGTCTAATGAAATAATATGGAACTAATTATTTAGCACCACTCAAAACGCTTTGAGAATTGCAACTGTTAAGTTTTTGATCTCACTGGAACTTGGTTGATCTAATTGGCAAAATTCTTCCCATGATGTTGCATTTTGAGAATTGTATTGTCAAAATATTAGTTACATTTTAGTTGAAGAAGCCTGTTCTTTGAGGGAGGGGGCATGGCTATTCATCAAATTCTTTTACTGATTTTATTTATTTATTGTCTTGTTTTCTAATGGCCCTCTTTGTTTGTTTTTCTTAAGAATATCCTACTAGGATCATGTGATTAATTAATTACTTTAAAGTTGATGAATTGTTGAAAGGTTGATGACTATTTTACAACAAAATCAAAAAAACAAAAAAAGGCAAAGAGGACTAACCGGGTTGTTGATGGTAGGGTGCGGGAAATCTCTGCCGCCTTTAAACCATTACCAATAGGGCTGGTGATGGATCGCTGCGACAGGTACAGCTGCACAGGCCCTTGGATAAATAGCTGGGTGACTTGCATACTGCGTTGACTGAACTTCGGTCTGCGACGGACCCCACCTGCAAAGGATCCTAGGGATATTCACATAAGCACGTGTCAAATATTAACCAAGCGGCTAACCCAAAGCGGCTAACCCAACGGATTGCTCTGTCATTATGGCCAAGCCCAAGCGTCCTGCTCGTCCAAAAGTGCCCCCCCCCACGCTTGATGGAGAGAAATGACGGGGGAGCCTTCAAACTGGTCAATCCATTGCCCTAATATGGCACCCAGGAAGAGATGGTCAGCACAGACATGGGAACTAAGGCCACCAAGTGTATGGAGCCCATGAGGCCGGTGGGTACCCTTTGGGACCTCACCCATGATAGCTCGCTCGTGCATGTGGAGGCCATATGGGTTACAAGGTCAGCGTTTGTTTCGTCCCTGCTTGACCCAGACTGTTATGTCGCTCTGAAAATCTAAAATGTGTCGAAAGACACCCCACGGGTGGATGTCCTTTCCTAAATTGGACCTAGCTACTAGATCTAATACATCAAATCCCAGATCTATCTAACATCACAACAAAGGACATAGATGGACTTGAATTGCCAACCTACCACAGTGTGACAAATTGGGTCCTAGCTGCCATCATCTTCCCTATGGTCGTTTAACACATCTGCAAACACTCAAGGGCCTTTCTGCTATTGGGATTCGATATCTATGTTTTCTGTCCAACCCAGAAACCATCCTATGCCCCAGATTCTACCAGCATTGTATATTGTAATGATCATACTTTGTACGCCGTCTGTATGTTCCTTAAGTAAGTCTTTATTGTATATTACATCAAGTTGTAATGAGAGAACCACTGGGTCCCATCACCCAGGCTAACAAGTCCCCAACTGACTGAACTGGAACCTCCACATCAACTTACATCCAAACATTCCACAGTGACATATTAACATTCTCTCAAGCCACTCACTCACAGCAAGCACTATACAACACATCTCCTCCCGTTAATAAATTAACAAGATGAGTTTAAAAACACAAACACACTGCAGACTAAAAACAACATCCACAACACTCTTACACCTCCAGTGACAGATGCACCCAACCAGGCGTATCAACATCCTTAGAATGCAGCAACAAAACCTAAAACTACCAACTTATGACAATCCCTCGTAACAATAGTACTACTCCTCCCGCCCATTCCTGCCACGAAAGAGCATCTAGTCTGCCACACTTGAGAACATACCTGCCACCTTCTCGGGGAATCACTCTACATTCCACCGCCATCAATAACAAATGCCTGCCACCTTCCGCCCATACGTGCCACGGACGGACCGCCAGGCTGCCACCCCAGAGCACTGCCAGACCTCCAAAAAGACCAATACTTCGCCACATCCGAATCCACAGGTAAATTTACACAACAAGGTAACATCAGAACAGGTGGAATTATCTAACACAATGGGCCTCATTACACGGACGGCGGTAAGGGTTAACGGTCACCGTTAATGGCAACGGTGACCGTTAACCCTTACCGCCGTACTACGAGGTCCCATTGCGGGTTGGAGGATTTAACGCCTGCTTCTTGCAGGCGTTAATATCCAACCCGCTAAGGGACCTCGGAGCTAATTACGGCACCGCAAAATTGCGGTGCCGTAATTAGCGCCTTCCCCATTCCCATAGAGCCCTATGGGGCAGAAATGGGAATGGGGAAGGGCAATGGCGGAAAGGGGATTTACCGCCCCTCCAACCTTGGAATGGGGCGGTAAATCCCCTTTCCGCCAAGGCGGTGCCGGTATTTTACCGGCATGGACCAAGGTGCTAATAGCACCTTGGTCCACCGCCTACCGTGTAATGAGGCCCAATGACAGACAGACACACCAGCGCTCTCATACCCACCACAGTCACACACTGACTCAGCCAAAAGGGCGCGCAAGCACAGCCAAGTCTGTGATACTTCCCATCAACACACTACTACAAGATGCTGTCCAGGCATCATGAAACTTTCATACATCACTATAGGTCTCCACCCTGCATCCATTTGGCAGCTACAAACGAGTCGTACACAATTCACACTGCACCCTCGTAATAAAAGTATGATGTTAGAATCAAAAATACATGCAACGGGGAGACTGCTAGGGGGCGCGTACCAGGATGGACGCGTTAGGTCGTAGCTCCGCCAACTCCCGTTGAGCCTGCTGTGCTTGCTTCTCCCCCTGACGGAGGATAGGCCCCCAGGCCCATTGAGCACCAAAAGACACAGCGGACACTGGCGGGAGAGAGCCTCCCCCACCCTACGAGACAACGGCTGGCTCAGCTGGCTCGGGAGAGGAGACTCGGCTGCTGCAATAGAGGACCAGGGGGCCGGACCAGCAACCCATCCCCAATCGAAGGAAGAAGCAAGGCGCACCTGCCGTGGCGGGGGAAGGAAGGATCTGAACTGAAGGATCCCTCTTTGCACGGCGCAGTATCCCTGGGGCACAACCTACGGAGAGACCACAGAAACAGAGCCCGCCATACAAACAGGGCACCGAATCGGAGGAAGCGGCACAGCAGTACCGAAGGTAGCGCAGAGTCCTGTTCCCGCCTTTCGGCCCCGGCGGAGAGGAGAAGCAGCGTGCACTCTGCGGGCAGGAGGGAGAGAAGGAGCAGCACAGAACAACCCTGCTGAAACCGGTGCGCATTGTGGGGTGAGCCCCTCGCCCCCAGCAGCCCACGTACACCGGGGGATGAGGTCACTTCGGAGCGGACGGTGAGGCCGTCCCCCCAGGACCGCCCCAGCACAGCGGACCTTCTGCAAGAAGTTCCGATGTGGGGCTATCCAGGCATCTTCCAGGCAGTGGATCCGGAGGACCGGGGCCGGTGGCCATTGTGGAGTCGGGCCGCTGGATATGTGCGGGCCCGACCGTCATACGCAGGCCTAGGCAGGCCAGCGTAGGCGCGCTGCGCGATGTGGTCGCAGGCAAAGGAAAACACGACCACTTGGTTGAATGCATAAACCCGGACTGGCGTTCTAACGCCCGTTCCGGTGGTACCTTTATTTCCGGCGTGTCACGTGACCCGGAACTACCTGGGCACGTGACACCACATTCCTCCCAAGCTTGGAGGTGTTTACACTACTGTCAACGACAAACATTATGAACTAATACTGACACATTAAGTTTTACTCTGAGTTCATTTGGATGGGGTCTTCTGTGTGTATGCTCCATCTACTACGTAACCTCGGAGACGGGATGATGGTTTGGGCCTCTCTCTCAGGTGATATCGGGTGTTTCCTCTCTCCGATGTGTTTGCCCAGGGGATTTCGGGTTCAGCCCTATCTTCTTGCTGGTGTGTTGTTTCGGAGTCTCCTAGTGTGCCACGACTCCTTGGCGACACTTGTCCTCTGGGTGTGCACGGTGCCACCGTCTCTCCACGTGGGGACGTTGGGTGCTCTTCCCATAGCTCAGGTGGTACTTTCCTGAAGTGTGACATGTTTCTTGTTACGGTTTCACTCCCTCGAGTGGCGGTAACCATGCTGTGGTTGGTCGCACGGACTCTCAACGGTTGGAGTTCGAAGTTGAGTGACATCTTCTTGGGCGTTGCTCGGTTTCTGACGATAACAGTATCGCCTGGTGTTAGCTCTCTGTGGCTGGCTCTCTTGGCAATGCTCTCTTGTTCGTTCGCCTTAGTCGCATGGCGTCTATGGCTGGGATGTCTGGCTCCGGAGCTAGCCACTGAGGGTGGATGGGGAGTTCTGCCTGTATGGGCACTCCGAGCATGAGAGCGGCAGGGCTGATGCCTGTGGAGGAGTGTGGGGTTTGCCTGTGGGTTCTCAAGAACCGATATACCGCCTTCAGCCATGGGTGCCCTCGTTCTTTAGCAATGCGAATGACTTTGTTGAGTGATCCCATGAATCTTTCAGCGTCGCCGTTCGCTTGGGGCCATCTTGGGGTGATACGCTGGTGTTTGATGTTTACGTCCTTAAAGTACTCGCGTAGTTCTTGGCTGGTGAATGATGGACCATTGTCGCTCTTTACTTTTCTCGGGATTCCATGTGTTGCAAAAATCTTTTCTAGCGTGAGAATTGTGGTCTCAGCATTGGTGGATGCCACGTGTTCTACTTCAGGATACCTGCTGAACTCATCGATCACTACAAGTAAGTATCCCTCACCAGCAATTGTTCAGTGATCCATGCATGACCGCATCCTACCGCTTGCTGCTTCTTGGAGCACTGCTGATGGGTTCTGGGTTCTCTGGTCTTCTGGAAGCTTGGCAGGCTGAGCAGGATCCTACTAACTCCACTACTCTTTGTTGTATGTTGGGCATCCACATTCTGGACTTAAGGTATGCCGTTGTTTTGACAATGACCTGATGCCCGCTGTGGGCTAGTCGGAGGGCCCTCTCTTCCAGTGACGCAGGTAGTATGATACGGTGTCCTTTGAGGAGCACTCCCTCAGGGGCAACGGAGAGTTCATGTCGGATCCCGAAAAGTGCTCGGAGTTTGACTTGAGCCGACATGGTGCGTTGGGCCATGGATGCGAGGTAGTTCTTCCAATTCCCTGATTGGATGGCAGCAGTGGTATGTTGCAGGATGGTGTCTGACTCCGTCTCACGTGCCACTTCTTGTAGGGTCAGGGCCCATGGTCGGGCGCAGGCGACTACGTGACAAACATGTTCATCCGTTTCTTTGGCATGGCGTTGGTCTCCTTCAGTGGCCGGCCTCGGGTGACGGGACAAGTAATCGGCAGAGTTGTCTGTTCCTGGGCGATAGTCAACTTCTATATTGTAAGGTTGCAGTTGCAGCATCCACTTCTCGATGCGTGCTGGTGGGTGAGGAGCAGATCCTCGGAATATCGGGATCAGGGGCTTGTGATCCGAGAAGACTTTTGCTTGTTTGCCGAGCAGGTACACTTTGAAGTGACAGCATCCCCATAGAATAGCGAGGGCTTCTTTTTCTATGTGAGCATAGTTCTGCTCGGGCCTAGTGAGTGCCCGACTGGCGAATGCAATGGGGAACACATTGCCGTCGTTGTCCGTTTGGGATGCCTTGGAATAGTGCTTTATGCCCTTCTAGTAAGTCATCAAGTTCGTCATGTTGAAGGTCGAAAGCAAAATGAATTAGTTTCAGCTTTTCCGCTGTCTTGCAGCTTAATAGTGTCTCACAGCCGGCATCCACGACATAGATGCGCGCCCGGCAAATGGTGTTCTTGTGGTCGAAATCTGACTTAAATGACCCCTGCATGGGTAAGGGCTTCTTGCATCCGTAGGCATAGAGCCGAACTTTCTTCTTGTGAAGTGTGGGTTGCTGTCATGATGCCCGCTCCCAGGGAGCCGGTTCAAGCCCTGCGTCCCCGAAAGCGGGCATCCAGTCCCCAAGGAAGGACCCAGCAACCCCATATAGGGGCCCTTTGGACAGTGTCCTGGCGCCTATGGCGCCAGGCTCATAAAAGACATCAGTCCTGGCGCCATAGGCGTCAGGCTCATTATGGATGTGCTTGGGTGCACTTACCTGATGCAGACCATGCAGCAGGATCCCGGCCTCCTTGAGGCCTGAAAGGAACTACTTTATCTGTGGGACTAATTTACCATCCGGGCGTGGTCGGGGAAGGATACTTACCTGATTGGAGGAAGGATACATACCTGGAACTTCTTCCAAGGCTATTTAAACCCCACCCGAACAGCCACACGTGCTTCGCGTTGTTCTGCATCTAGCAGCTGGACGCTCACCATGTCTGCTCCTGCATCCTGACTTCTGCCACGCCTGCCAGCATCCTGGATCACCTGCAAAGGAAGAGAAGAAGAGAACTGAAGAAGGAAAAGTCCTTACCTGCTAAATCCGCATCCCGGAGACATCTCGCCGACAATCCTGAAAAGGAAGACTTTTAGTTAAAAGCTCATTGCGTCGATCGCTGCAGCGCCGCATTCCACTCACCTTTACCGGGCGCCTCCATGTTCAGCAGCGATCATCCGGATTCGCAGTCACGCCCCAGCGCCTAGGGAGAAAAAGACCAGAACAAAAGGTGAGCGAGAGAAGGGAATAAGGAAAGCTAAATCTCCATGTTAAGACTTACCTGTTGATTCATTCCCTCTTCATTTCGGGTCCGCGCCGCATCCTGGCATTTCCGGACCCCGGCCCCTAAGGGGAAAAAGAGACATCAGCGTTAATGAGCGAATGAAAAGACATTACCAAAAAACGCTCATTAAAGACTTACCTGATTTCTACAAGGATTTCACCTCTCATCTCGGGTCGGTGCCTGTTCCCCGGCATTCCGTACCCCGGCCCCTATGAGGAAAAAGACACTAGCATTAGTACATTAATGCATGGACACAAGGGGAACCTCTTATCAAAAAACTTACATGGAAGCCAAGCAAGTTTGGTTCTCACCAATCCGAAAATCCAGTGAAGTAACTGGATACCAACGCGCCCCTGCATCAGAAGCAGGATGGAGAGCTCGTCCTTCCAGACCCTAAGGTGAGACGCTACGAGGAATCACAGAAGGGTTTCGAGGAGGGTGAGAGGGGAAAGTGGGAGGCTGATTGCATTACCCCTCAGACAGTTAATCCCCTATTTTCGCCTACAGAAGGATACTTCTGAGAGCCAGACAAGCCAGATTTGGGGGCCCGGTCCAGTCCGTCTTCCGAACCCTGCGCATCACCTTAGAAGAGGTCACAGCAGCGCGAACCAGGCCAGCGCCTCCGTGGGAGTCAGGTGAGCGTTACAGTTTCGGATGAAGTTTGCTGAATGCCGTCGCTGGCATGACATTTACTGTTGCACCTGTATCGATGACCACCTTTAGCGGTTCTCCGTTGGAGAGGATTGTGCACGATGGTCTCTTCCTTTGGCGTGATCGGTGTGGTTCAACGGCTGATATGAAGTGTACTCGGTGTATCCGCCTATGCCCTTTCTTCCGTCTGTCCTTATCTTTCCTCTCGGGGGATACGCTGTCGTCGCTGTCACTCGTATCAGGGGATCTTTGGGAATGATCGACAACTCTGGCCTTCCCTTTCCGTTCTTGTTGGTAGGAGGATTCTCTTGGGGCGAACTTCTTTCTGTGATCTTGTGCCGGTCGCGTGGTAGCTTCCTTGTCATTTCGATTTGGCGGGTTTAAACAGACTGCAGCATAATTATTGAGGCAGTTGCACTTTCTACACGTAGACCCCCATGCTGGGCAGGATTCGCCTCTATGCCATGGGCCACCGCACCACTTGCAGGCTTTGTCTCTCCCTTGTGGTAGGTGTGTTTTCTGACCTTGTTTCGTTCGAGTGCCCTCATGTTTGGATATGGCCGTGATGTCTTCTGTCGGTTTAGGGCTGTCCAGCGGGAGCCTTTGGATTGCTGCTTCCATCACTGCTACCTGATCTTCTGTCTGCTCGTGAAGGCGCGCTATTTCTAGGGTGCGAGACAGGCGAATGTTTCTCTCGGATAGTATGGCTCTCCTTAGCTTTTCCGAGGATATGCCCTTGATTATTTGGAGGCGGATGGCAAACTCTTCGTCAGAGAACTCACAGCCTATTGCCATTTCGCAAAGGCGGGCATGAAATTTGTCCACAGTTTCCTTTTCGCGCTGCCTTGCCATGCAGAAATGAAAACGTTCGTAGTCCGGGTTGAGATCTGGTTTGAACATGTTCATGAGTATAGCGTTAGCTACGTCATAGTTGTTATTGTCCCCATGGTTTGGAGTGGCGTTGAATAAGCGTAGGGTGGCAGCCCCGATGTTGAGTAAAAGGAAAGTGCGCTTCTTTCTCGCTATGGTGATGTCCCTGGCATGAAGGTGCATTTCAAATTGTTGCAGGCAGATTTCCCATCTGATGGCTGCTCCCGTGGTGAAAGGGTCAAACGGCGGCATGAGTGTGGACAGCGCTGGGTCAGGATGGTCAGTGGTAAGGCTCTTTCTGTTGGACGAGCTCGTGCTGGCCCTCGCGGGGCTCGTTTCAGAGCTGGACATGTTGCTAAGGGGTTAATGACGGAAGGACGCTTTCATTGAGGGCGGTTGTTTGGTACACTCACCGGTGTTATTCCTGCATCCTGCATTGCCACGGTATATCTTGGGTCTTGCCTGTAGTGTGGGAGACAGAGTTTCCAGGCTGCTCCAGTTTACTCTAGAACACAAGAGATTTTGGCTTAAAGTGACTTCTCCTACTCTTTCAGAGATGGTGGCAGCAAAGCGTTGGGCGTGTAAATGACTTTACCCCTGTTGATCCAGTGACAATGTTGGAATGTTGAGGGAAGACAGTGATGGCCTCACGGATGTGTGTGTCAACACGCTGCTTCCTGGAATGTTCGAGATGTGATTTGAGTGCCGGCGTAGTTGCAGCTGACACGCGGCGAGGGATGGAGGTTTTTTTTTTTTTCGGTGCGCGTATGATACGCGGCTCTCGTTACTGTTGTGGCCGACACGTGGCCTCACAGAGCGCTCTGCTCTGCAGCCGCGTGTAATGCAGGGTGCGCGTCTGATCGCGCGGCTTTCCGGAGGCAGTGGCGCGGCCCCACGTGGATCCTTCTCCGGCCTCGTCGCCAGTGTGGAGTCGGGCCGCTGGATATGTGCGGGCCCGACCATCATACGCAGGCCTAGGCAGGCCAGCGTAGGCGCGCTGCGCGATGTGGTCGCAGGCAAAGGAAAACACGACCACTTGGTTGAATGCATAAACCCGGACTGGCGTTCTAACGCCAGTTCCGGTGGTACCTTTATTTCCGGCGTGTCACGTGACCCGGAACTACCTGGGCATGTGACACCACAGTCATAGCGGGACAAAGCACTCGACGGAGTCCGAGGGTGAGGAGGAACTCTACCCCCCCCTGCTGGACGACGGACCACCACGAACAGTGAGGGCCCCAAGGAGAGCCCCCCAGCAACATGCGAGGAGGTGAGGAGCGGGACAGAGGAGGTGCGGGAGCCCATCGGGGAACACACGTGGCCCGGGCCCACACTCCACACTCCAATAAACGGAGACTTGCTGGAGGGGCGCTGAGGAGGCAGAAGAGGGCCAACACCCCCGAGGGAAAGGGAACCGGGGCCCACTGGTTGAAAGATCTACGTGCAGGCAGAGGACCCAGACCTAGCAGGAGCAAGGCACTCACCCCAGAGACACAATTGGGGGAAGCACACACCAGACCCCATCCTGAAGTACTCCAAATAGACCCGTCAAAGACCCACGGGGGGGGGAGACCAGGGGAGACCAGGCCTCCGACCCCCGCAAACACCACCCCATAACAACAAAGAGAGGATCTGGGCCCCACCACCACAGTTCGAGACACTTCACCCCCACAACACGCCCACGGGTGCCCGCAGGCACAGGGCACATGGGAGGGAAGACCACAGGCCCACACGGCAACCCGGAGGCAGTGGGGGAGGGATACGGTGCAAACACAGAGAAGCAGCAGGCCGAAATAGAACGGACATAACATACCCTGCCAAAGAACAGGAGCCTGGACCCAAGCACGGACTCACCGGTCGTGTGGATGGCCAAGTACCCCTGATAGGTGCTACACAAAGAGGGAGAGCATACAAGGCAACAGGGGGGTGGCCAAAGGCAGAAGTCCTCACCTCCCCCGAAAATTGGCCGGATCAGGACAACCTGGAGGGCCCCACGGATTCAGGCATCGAACCACACCTCGCATAGTGAGGGGGCCCCCTCCTGGAGAGGCCTCACGGCCAAGAGCCACGGTGCTAGTTGAAGGGCCCCGAGGTCGGTCCGGAGAACGCACAAGAGGGGGAATAAGCACTGGGGACAGTCCACCCCAACCCAAAGCACCCTCCAGCACGACACAAGGAGACAAGATCCCGCAAGGGGAGGCCCCTCGCAGTTTTGACAACTGGTGGACAGTGACCCCCCACTGTCACAGTGAATCGTTCACAAGGAGGGAGACAGACACCAGAAGCCAGGCCGGACCACTCGAAACCTGCCCACAGACAAAGTACAGGAGAAAGGGGCCTCTACGTCGGGTGACAGCATAACCCGAGAAACACAGAGCAGGATTCATTGATTCTCACTGCAGCTGCGCTGGAGGGGGCACAAGGCCTGGCCACTAAGAAAAAGAGAGCCCACACCGGGATTCTGTCCCTGCAAAGATTTAGAAGACTCCCGGACGGACCCCGCAAGACACCCCCCCACATCCCCCATGAAATTGCATCAGGGGAAGATACCCCCACCCCAGCCGTGGCTCTCACAAGAGAGGACCTCAACGACATATTTCAGGAGATCAGAGCCATTAGAACAGACATACAAGCCTCCATTTGTGATCTCAAAGGTAAGGTTGATAAAATCAAGGACAAAATGGAAGGGCTTGAACATAACCAGTTGCAAATGGACATCCTCGATATGAAATACGAAGCACGCCTGACCGATTTGGAACTTAGAGAAGAGGAGATGCTTTTGAAGGTCGATGATTTGGAAAATAGGGAGAGACGTAACAACTTGAGAATCCTCGGAATAAGTGAACAGAAAGGCGAATCAGCGATGGAAGTTGGACGGAAAGTACAGGGCTTGATCGACCAGCTGTTCGCACTTGAGGGAGGCAAAGAAATGTAGCTGGAGAGAGCACATAGAAGAGAAAGGGGTGGAGGCAGGGGCCCGAGGTCAATAGTGGTACGCTTCCTAAGGTATAGGGAGAAAATGGAGGTCCTTGAAAAGGCGACGCGTCTGGGGAGCTTTATCTACGAAGGAGACACAGTCAAAATATTCCAGGACCTTTCTGCCTTGACTTTGGACCACCGTAGGGAGTGCCGACCCCTCACCCAATGGCTTTCAGATAAGGACATCAGGTACCTTTGGTCCCCACCCCTTTGCGTTAATGTTTGAACTCAGAAAAGTGGACTACAGAGTAGCTGGTGGTAAAGAGGCCCTCCAAGTGATGTAGGTTATTAAAGGGAGACCAGCAGGGAAGCCCCTGGGCCCTCAAACCACAAAAAAGAAGACACAAGGTTGCAGGAAGTTTAAGAAGCTAAACACTCCTCCTAGCAAAGAAAGGGGGGAAGAAAATTAATGAATAGGAGTGCCCCGACTGCTGAATGGGAGGAACCACTAAATGCATTCCTCCGATCAGAGGGAGGTGAGGGGCTATGGGAACCAATGGAGGAGTAATGGCCTCAACCTTAGCAGCACACCGCAGGGTGGCCGTCTCCAAACATGTACAGTTTAAAGGGGTGGGAGGGGAAAGGGGTAGACATAAGACCTGATACACGGACAGATGAACTTGCAGAACCTCGGGAAGGCTCAATGGTTAGTGACCCTGAAGGGTCAGGGAGGGACATGCTGGCACTGAATGGCGCCCCTAACACGGTAGGCCGGGTAGAGGTCCTCAAAATGGGCTCCCTAAACGTGAAGGGCCCCAACTCCCCCACTAAACGTTCTCTGCTGGGGAGGGAATTGAAAATGGCACCCTAGATGTACTCCTGGTGCAAGAGTCCCGTACAGCTCGGGGGGAAGAAAGACAAATCACGGGGGCCCACATTGGGCAGACGTTTTTTTGGGCCTCGGGCCAGTTAAAAAGGGGGGTGTAGGGATTATCTTGAGCCGGAGGCTCAGGCTCACGGATCCAGTTGCCTGGGGTCGGATGGACGGGAGGGCATTGGTGGTTTTGGGGTCCTTAGATAACACAAATCTAACCCTGGCTTCAATTTACAGCCCCAATACGGGCCAAATGCAATTCCTGAGAAGCCATGAGGGAGATTGTGGATAGGGCGGAAGGACTCCTCATTATCGGGGGGGGGACTTTAACATGTGGGCGGACAGGGCTATGGACGATAGTGGTGGGTACACCCCAGTGGGCAGTAGAAGAGGGACTGCAAGTAATGGTTTCGCTGATCACATGTGGGCTCGGCCTCGTAGATGTCTGGAGAGACACCAACCCAACGGTGGAGGGTTATACTTTTTATTTCCCAGTCCACGGCTCCAGAACAAGGATCGACTATTTCTTTTTAGAACAAAGACACCTCAGTAGGGTCAACTCTTGCGTACATGTCCCATTTAGCTGGTCGGACCACAACCTAGTGGAGCTCAGGGTGACCCCCTCGGGCCTGAAACCAAGAGAATCGCTCTGGCGATGTAATGACCTCCTTCTTAAGGACACCGTCTTTGTGGAAGAAATTAGGGAGGTTATTGAGGAATTCTTCCAAATTAACGAAACAGGGGAGGTGGAAAGGGGGATGGTTTGGGATGCTGCAAAGGCAACCTGGAGGGGCCTACTCATTAGAGAAGAAGCCGAAAAGAAGAGGATCAGATGCCTGCTTGCGGGAAACCTTAGGAATGAGATCCGCCTCTTAGAAAGGGCAGAGGGCAAACAGGCAGGCCAGAGGGAGGAAGATCTCAGAGTGGCTAGAGGTAAGCGTCAAGAACTGAAAGATATAGGGATGGGGAGGGTCCTTGCCAGCCTCCAGTACTTGAAGCAAAAGTACTACAGGAAGGGAGACAAGGCAGATGCCATGCTTGCTGCTAAACGTAGAGGCCAGAGAGCGTAAAAGTGGGTGACCGCGATTCAGGGAGATGGCGAACAGAGGCTCACTGATGCGGGCGAGGTAGCGGGGGGCTTTGCAGCTTTCTATGAAAGGCTCTATGGGAAGGAGGGAACCCCGGACAAGGCTAAACTGGAGAAGTAGCTGGCAGAGGTCTCACTCCCAAAACTCGGGGAAGGGGATAGTCAGACCCTAGATAGTCCGATTACATAGGAGGAAGTCCTCAGTGCGATATCGGGCCTTAAATTAGGGAAGGCACCCGGTGAAGATGGGTACACGGCGGGGTTCTATAAGACATTTGCCGGACCCCTCGCACAACATCTAGCTGCCTTATTTACCAGCATTATGGTCTCAGGGAGGGCTCCCCGGTCGTTTGGGAGGGCGCTGATCACTGTCATCCCAAAGGAGGGCAAAGACCCCACAGATTGTAAATCACACTGGCCAATTTCCCTGCTCAACGTGGACGTGAAATTGTTCACAAGGATCCTGGCCAAAAAAATGGAGGGCCTTATGCCTAAACTTATTCACTCGGATCAGGTGTGGTTCATCCGAGGGAGACATGGGGCAGACACCCTTCGCATTACCCTACACCTTATGAGGGCAGCAACGGGAGAGGGGGATAACCCAGTACTAGTGACCATCGATGCTGACAAAGCCTTTGATCGGGTGGACTGGCATTTCCTCAATGGGGTACTTGAAAAATTTGGTTTTGGAGATGGGCTCCAACGGGGCATCCGAGCCCTTTATGAGAGCCCATGAGCCAGAGTCACAGTCAACAAGCACCTTTCCAGATGCTTCCCACTACAGAGGGGCACAAGGCAGGGGTGCCCACTGTAGCCCCTGCTCTTTGCGCTCTCCATGGAAATCCTGGCTGAATACATGAGGAGGGACCCACGGGTCGAGGACATTGTGGTTGGGAACAGGGAATTCAAACTTGGTCTCTATGCCGATGATGTATTGCTCCACCTGAAGCACCCCACTCAGTCCATCCCGGCAGCGCTAGAGGAGATAGGGGCATTTGGAAGGTACTCAGGGTTCAAGGTAAACACAAGCAAGTCTGTGGTCTTCCCATTCTCCCCAGACGCGGCCAGGAATGAGGTGGAGTTGGTGCCCCTGGGGTTACAGATCCAGGTAGACGGGTTGAGATATTTGGGGATCAACATAGTTCTACCGGACCAGGACCTGAGCCAGGCCAACTATCCACCTCTCTTTGAGAAACTATACACCAACATGGTGACATGGGGCAAGGGACAGTTGTCATGGATGTGGCGTTAAAACACAATAAAGATGAACCTCCTCCCGAAAGTTTTATACCTATTTCAGATGCACCCAATTAGTGCTCCGGTAGAACACCTGAAAGAAGCCAAGAGACGCATCATAAGATTCCTTTGGCAGGGCCGGAAACCCAGGGTGCGTTATGACACGCTAGTTCTGCCCAAGGACAGGGGGGGGGGGATTGGGACTGCCGGATCTGATGGCTTACTATAGGGCGGCACAACTCAGAACGCTGGTCCAACACCTAAGGGAAGATCCAGACAAACAGTGGGTCTTTCTAGAGAACCAGCATCTATGTCCAGCAATGGTGGTGGAGTGGCTCTGGGTGGGAAAGAACCACCTCCCGAAACGTATTAGGGAACACCAGATCATCGGGGTACACTAGGAAGTCATGGCCATGGGGAATGGGGACTCCAAGATCACCACATGGCCTTCTCCGATGAGCCCCATCTCGGCTCCAACTGTTAGAGATTAAATACCTGGGGTTGAATGTTATCAGTCATGGTTCGAGGCAGGACTAACGAGGGTGGGCCAACTAATACAAAACGGGGAATTCATAGGCATCCAGAAACTCAAAGAGGCCCTGGGAATGGGGAGCCTGTAAGTCCTCCTGTATCTGAGACTCAAGGGGGTATTTACATCTGAAAGGTGGAAGGAGCACATTCAGAGGGAACTTACACTGGTGGAAAAGGTGCTCGATGGCTTTACAAATACGAGAGGCCTTATCTCACGCCTCTATGGGGCACTGCTGGAACCTAAGGCGGGGGCCCCGGGGCATTCCGTTCATGCTGGGAAAGGGATCTGGGCACTGAACTAGGGGATGGCCTCTGTCAGCAAATGTGCAGACAAGCCTTCAAGACCTCCATCTCATGTCTGTATAAGTTGCATGCAATAAAATTACTCCACCGTTGGCAATACGACCCTGTCGGGTTATCCAAGATGTTCCCGGTATTGGACCCCCGCTGCTGGCATGACTGTGGGTCCAGAGCGGACTTCTGGCATATGTGGTGGGACTGCCCTAGGGTCCAGATATTCTGGTCGGAAGTCCTGGGTTGGATCAGAGATGCAGGGGGAGGAACCTACACGCTTGACCCCCTGCTTGTGTAGTTTGGGCTGGAAAGACGCGCAGAAACCTGGGGGGCGCCTTCATCCTTGGCCCACTTCCTCCTGCTGGCGGCACGGGCCCGCAGGGCCAGACATTGGAAAAGGGAACACCTCCAGACCATGCAGGAATGGCGGCCACGGCCAAAGACATATACTTGATGGAAAAAATCTCTGCTGCGCTGCACGGGAGTAGCACTCAAGTGGAAACAGACTTGCTACAATTCCACAATGTGTTCCAGTAAGGGAGGTGGGATAAATACTAAGGGGAATGGACCTGCCCGGCCGATGTATATGAAGGTATGGAAGAGGAGCACCACAACAATAAACTTAGCACACGTGACGAAGGCATAACCCTCCTGACTCGAGACTGTTCAATGAGTATATCCCTCACATACCAGTATTCAATATGTATCATCACCTGACACCTGTACCAGGGGGAGGGGGTAGTGGGGTAAGTCGGGGATCCACAAGGACATGTTGTCCAGTTATGGTTTTGAGAGCGTACTTTTCTCGGTTTGAAATGCTGTACGTTCCCACAAAAAAATGTAACAAAAAGAACTTTAAAAAAAAATATATACATGCAACAAAATGCAACTCATTCCATTACTCTCCAACATAACACATTTTATCTTCAGTATCCATCCACAATGAGACCGGCGGGCGTCCCCTGCAAAAACCCAATTGCTCTAAAACCTTTGATACGGAACATCCTACCCTAATGAAATGAGTCTTCAACTAGTAATTGACCAACACAATCACCATCCACATATATCTAAACAAACACTGCCACTATTAGCATTACTATGGCCCTCATTACGACCCAGGCGGTAAGTTACCGCCTGGGCCGTGACTTTACCACCATGGCGTAAACTATGTTTACGCCATGGTGGTTGGCGGACTTACCGCCCCATTCCGACCTTGGCGGGGCGGTAAGTCCCCAATCCCCATTTACCCTTCCCCATTCCCATTTTTGCCCCATAGGGCATAATGGGAGTGGGGAAGGCGTTAATTACGCCACCGTAAATTACGGTGGCGTAATTAACTCCATGGTCCCTTAGCGCCATGGATTTTAACACCTGCTAAAAGCAGGTGTTAAATCCGCCATGGCGCTAAGGGACCTCGTACTCAGGCGGTAAGGGTCGGCGCTGTTTACGGCGCCGTAAACCCCTTACCGCCTGAGTTGTAATGAGGGCCTATGCCAAGTGGTAGTTTAAGAAATGCATTGTACGCTACAAACAATGCACTCCATTGCTGACCACGAAAGGTGCTACCTCCCAATTCCTCAAAAAGTTAATACTATAACCTAACACATAAACCATACACTTATGCCCAGACACTCACCATGCCTTTTGTTTAAATATCAGTAGTCTCCACACAACAGATACATGTTAGAAACAGTACCATTTAACACTGGCATCTAACAGATCCTGGCACGTCACTTCCCATTAACCACACTCCAGCCAGCATATAATGTAAACGATTACATCGCTGAGAGTCTGTGTTGCTCCTTGCAACGTATCTCTGCAAATCCTCAATGTGTTATCTCTAGTCCACTCACACCGCGTAAATCCTCCCAGCACTACCTTTAGTGAACAATTATCAATACCGTCTCATCTACTATTACTTATCTCCTATGTATATTACAACAACATAGTGCAGACATAAGCGTTATGCTTCTCTTTGCTCAAAAGACATTTCTTTAAAGAATATTATTAGATCGGGATCTAATTCCTGCTGTACTGCCATGTAACTATTTCCCAGCATGTCCAAAATATCACCAAATGTTGAGCAAAAATATGAATTCACAAGTTCATCTTCTTTCACTAATTCCAGTGAACTTGATCCTGTGCAATTCTTACAGAACCTCGGACAGTAGCTTGGCGATCTTTGACAGTCTTCCTCACTGTCCCTCCTGCCCGTATGTGGATAGACTTCTACCTCTTCACATTTAGCCTTCTTGGCTATGTATTCATTGGCATTCTCCCAAGATTCCTGAACCGCTCTCTTTACCGGTCGCGGTAATGATTACTCGGGCATGTCATATTTCCCTTCTCCTTCACCATCCCTTTAATTTTCCAAATGATCTGCAATGGTGCTGTGCTCATTTCTCACCATCGTGATACAGCGTGCAGCATTGAGACGGTCTCCTTCTCGCTGTGCCATTTCCATCCTACGCACTGCAGCTTCTGGAGGAAAGGACCTCTGCCAAAACGAATGATTACATGATATGATATGATATGGTATTTGTAACGCGCCTATACACAAGTGTTTCAAGGCGCTACATAAAGACGCTTTCACATAGCAGTTCACGTTTACGTGGTAGGGTTCTTTTCTTTGCTTCTCAGTCCTGTTCCAGCGCGCGCATAAAGGGTTACCTCCGTCACCAGAACGAAGGATCGCCAACTCCTCAGGAACCCTCTATTGCGTCATCATTGCAAATAAGACGCGGAACACGATAGAGATCTCGACTGCAACGGTCAACCACAGCCTTGACCCTCTCGCCGTGAACAACCCAGACTCACACTGTAAAACGCTACGCGGAGGCTTCGCTTTAAACTAATAAACTCGTTTACATCCACTTTCTCTAGTTACTGGAATGTCACACCTTCACTTGGCAAAGTTAATTTCAAACACAATGCCATACGTAGTTCACACATTAGTCACCTTGCACTTCTTCCCCTGGTACACCGTGAAGTGATTCTATCAAGGGAAACAACGCAATCCCAGTGACCGATAGTGGCACTGCAGTACAGCCTTCTATACTGATGGGCCCATTTTTCATTTGGTGCATGAACACTGGGCGCTGCACACCTTCTTATGCCCCTGGACACAGCGCTGGACCTCTGCCTCCCGGACGCGTTTTCATAGGGAGAGAATTGGGGCTTAACTCCTTTCCAAACGTTCCCCTTAAAACAGCGCTCCTTTTTCCTGGGTGCAGCGCAGATACCCTCTTCTAAGCTTCTACACCTTCCCTTCTATACTGCCCTGGGTGATGGGAGGGACTTACTTTCTTGTGGGGCAGTGGTTCCTCCTCTCTCCTGCTGCTCCCCCCTCAGCAGACCGTCTCTTGCCTTCTGCGCAAGGCTCTTTTTACCTCATTGCCAATGTAATGGTGATACTTCGTACGCTTTCTGTAGGTTCCTTAAGTAAGTCTTTATTGTATATTACATCAAGTTGTAATGAGAGAACCACTGGGTCCCATCACCCAGGCTAACAAGTCCCCAACTGACTGAACTGGAACCTTCACATCAACTTACATCCAAACATTCCACAGTGACATACTAACATTCTCTCAAGCCACTCATTCACAGCAAGCACTATACAACATATATGTTGACAGGGCCTCGGCTGAAAGGCAGTATGTTGATTTTGGGAGAATGGAACAGAGGAAGGTGGTCACTTGGATTGCCTCTCCCCATATGCCACGTTGAAATAGGGACCCTCCTAGGGCCTCTTTTAGGGTTATGTCTTGGAACTCTAGAGGACATCTATCATTTTTGAACAATAGGGTCGTTTGACTATATGATATTAAATGACATACTTTTATTACAGGAAACCTGGCTCACGTCCCAACTTGACCTGGATGGCTATTCGCTATTTTTTCTTTATCACCTCGACCGAAAGCCGACCGCCCGGTGTGGGGCCTATGTATCGGAGTGAAAGCCACCTTTCATGTAAAACAGATTAGTATGGCATACTCAAAGGAGCATTTACTTTGTGTTGCATTCAGTGGGACGACTATTGGTGAAGGAAGCCTGCTGGTGATAACTCTGTATGATCCACCTTGTGGCACTCAAACCTCTAGACTAAAGAAGGCCCTTATTGATACCCTACGCATCTGGCAACTGCAACATCCTAAGCGGGTATATTGGTGGCTGGTGATTTCAATGTGGACTGTTATTATTACGGGACAAGAACTTCTCTGGGGATTGTGTGAAAACAAATGAAACTTCATATGCAGGGACAAGATTGGAGAGATCTGTTGGAGGAATTTGATCTTCAGCTCCTAAACCCGACCTCCAATGTAAAAAACTATACATGGTCTTATGGCAGGCACCATAGCTGCCTTGATTGTATCTTTGTTAATGGCCTGTTCCGTAAGCACTCTCCCATGTTGAAAATATATCCTGTCCCTATGAGTGATCATGCAATATTGGATATGGAATTGCAGGCCACCCAACCTGAAATCATTGAAAAAATAGTCCATAATCCCACTGTAAACACTCAGGGAAATAGATTGTGTTGGACGCAGGGTTACATTCATGAACTAAATGCTAGATTGATGAGGGCGGAAGCTATGGGAATCCTGACAGTTCAATCATGTACCTGGAAGTTGGAATCTTTGCTGTATAGGTATGCGCCACAATATGATAGGCCCATAGCTAGTAGCAGATGCCTGAGAAAGCCGGGAACCCCCTTTGATGCATTGACAGCAAGTAGGAAGAGAGAACTATGGGCGGCTACTAGGAGGAATTATAGAATTAGCCACTAAGCAAGGAAAGAACGTATTTGTGCTCTTAGAGGTTTATACAAATGATGGCTTTCCAGTCATCGATATAGTAAGGCCAGCGCTGGTTGGATGCTTATTAAAAAACTCATCAAAGAGGGGGATTCTAGGAAATGTTGGCACCTAATTCAAACCAATCTGTCAGGCTCTGGGGTGTCTGAAATCTGTAGTGTAGCAGTAACCCATTGGGAAGCCTTTATCAAGGAACATTATTGGGTGGAACAGGAAAACCCCTCGACTTCTCCCTGTAGGTCTATGGTTAATACTGAGGTCTGGAGGCAGGTTAAGGATGCAGATATGCATTTAATTATAAGTAAATTATCTGCATCTTGGTCCTCTGGTACGGATGTATTATGTAATGTCATCTGCAAGAGAATACCTGAACACTGGGCAGCAGCATTGCAGCTTCTATTTCTGCATATCTGTGCAACTGGCCATATACCTAGATCCTGGCAACGGTGCATAAGAAGGGACCTCGGCAGCTGCCTAATAACTATAGACTCTTGGCGATGCTGGACAGCGGCTCCAAGATCTTTGAAAAGCTGCTCTTGGAGCTGTTGTCTAATTGGGTTGAAAATAGGGCTCTCTTAAATCTCACGCAGACTGGTTTTAGGAACAATTGCTCCATGACCCATCCTCTTTGGATTCTCCTCACCCTGATCTCAGATACTCTACAATCCCCCGACCATGTATTGTAAGTGTGCTTTGTTGATTATAGCTCTGCATTTGACGGTGTCCATCGGGAAAAACTTTGGAGAAAGTTGGAGGGATGGGAGCTAGATGATGCTGTACTGTATTTTTTAAAACAACTTCACAGTGACACGCAGGTAAAGGTACGCCTCTCACAAACAGGTAATTTAAGCAACTCCATTCCCACTAATAGAGGATTGAAGCAGGGCTGTGTTCTTGCCCCTATCTTATATAACGTATGTGTGTCTGAATTTGAACCATGCTTAAGATCTGCGAACAATCATCCCCCATGGTTTGGCAATGAGGATATTTACTGCCTCACTTATGCCGATGACAGTCATTTTTGATCGTACAGCCATGGGACTACAGTGCTCACTTGATGTATTAAATATATGCACGTAGGACAATGGTCTCCAGGTAAATGTTGTTAAGACAAAAATCATGACAATTGGGAGGCATGCATACGGGGCACCGTCCTTTGTTTGGAAAATGGGTGGCTTGACCCAGGGTCAGCTGACTGAATACAAGTACCTGGGTATGATTGTTAGGGCCTCTAGGGCACAAGCTCATGTGGGCGAGATTGTCTCCTCTAAGGCTTGGACCAAATGGCTTACCCTTAGGAGGATTGTTGACAGATTGGGGAGGACGCTCTATTGCGGCCAAGATCAATGTGTACAAGCATTCGATTACACCTGGGATGTTGCATGCATTGGAGGTGCTTCCGGAGAGTTCAGTGGGTTGGCTGACGCGCTTAGAGGCGAAAATATTCTGTTCACTTCTGGGCTTACCTAGTTCAGTACCAGTGCAGGCAATTAGGCTTGAACTTAGCCTTCAGTCATTGAATTCACTTCGGAAGGTTGCAGTGTGTAGGCTGTGGGCTAAGATATCTCCCTGAGACTCCTATAAACATTGAAACTTACAGTGGGCCATTCACATAGGTTTTCTAGGAGTGCTTGGTTCAGAGAGATGGAACAAACAATACTGAGTCACCTCTCGGACATTGGTGTGAGTGAAGTACCCAAGTCTGATGTTGAATTCCATCTTGCCAGAATTGAGAAACAAAAACTAGCCACCAAGACTGCATACTATCCCTAGCTCACTTGGCATTGCGACCCAAGTATATACAGTTCAAATGGATAGTGTCCTCCAACATATTCCTCATCTATGACATGTAATGTCCACAGCTGTGCTGCTTTGGAATTTTTTTTGGCAGAGGGCGCCCTGCGTCGATGGCGTCAGGTCGATGTCCCTCGAAGGTCTCCGTCGAGGGTGACGCCATCAGATGTTATAAGTAGCATGCACGGCGCCTGTAGCCTTAGTTCCGTTTTTTCTGCAAACGTGTTTGCTTCGTAAAACTCGGCATGCCTCGTGGTTACTGTGAAGTTACCGAATTATAGGCCTCATTACGAGTCCAAGAGTAACCGAGGCGGTAAAACCGCCTGGTTACCACCGGACTCGTATTACCATTCCGCCTCCGTGATTGCCGGAATTACCGGGGCATTACAACCCTGGTTTTCCGGGAATCACGGAGGCGGAATGGTGTTAATCCCCATTCCCATTGACTCAATGGGAATGGGGATCATGGAAACACCGGCAGCACCTCGTAATGCTGCCGGTGTTTCCTCGTCCGCCTGCAAGCGCGCGGTGTTAAACCCGCCAGGTCAAACCTGGCAGGAACATCACCTCCCGCCTGCAGGAGTCGGGATTAGGTGATCCGGAAACAACGGTGGCGGCGGGTTTACCGCCACCGTTATTTCCGGAACGCCTGATTTGTAATGAGGCCCTATGTCTTCTTCTACCCTGACGACTAAGCGGTCTGGCTTCAAGAATTGTCGGGACTGCGGCTCCAAGATGTCGATCACGGACCTGCATCGAATTTGTCTGAGGTGCCTCGGCAAGGGCCACGAACGGATGACTGTTCGAAGTGCCAGTCGTTGACTGCCAAGGCCTTGCGGGAACGAAAGGGGAAACTGAAGATAGGCAGGGTGTCCAAGCCCCGTAAATCCAAGTCTGCTGGTCTTTCGACTGACGAGTTGAGAAGGGCCTCTCCTCGTCGGAAGAAGTCCAAGCGATCCAGGTCCCGCAGTGGTTTGCGCCACTCGTCTTCATCGAGGCGTTCAAGGAAGCGGTATCATCGGTCGTCTTCCTCGTTGTCTTCGGATGACGCCTCCCCGAAAAGGGTGGCCTGCCCCACCAAATCATCGACTCCGGCTGAGTGGGACGCTTTCTGGGTGCAGATGTTGAAGCTATTTCAGTCCCAGGGCACAGTTCCATCCACGCCTTCTGATGAAGCGGCAAGGAACGGTCTCGGCCTGATACTCGTGCCTTCGAGCCTGGGTGGACGGTGTGCTAAGCATTGGGAGCCTTTGAGGCCCCGTTTGGACAAGGCATTGGCGAACGGGCCGTCGGGTGCACCTGTCGGGTCTTCGACCCCGGTCAGGTCGTCAACGCTGTTTTTTTTTTTTTTAAACAATTTTATTAATTTTATTCAAATAACAAATCAAACTCAACTTACAGTGGATACATAACTTGCTCATAAATGCACATACATTGTTACTTTTTCGCCCACTGTATTTCCCGTCCCACCCCCCTCCCGAGCCTACTTTCTCCCATTGTTAGTCTCCACCTCTTGTGGTGGGGAGACCTCTCCCGCCATGCTTATTGAATCATCGTCACTTGGTCCATCATATGAAGGCCCAAATAGCTCTGCTATTAGTTGTCTCCAACCCGCTAGGGCTCCAGCTTCACCCTCTATGTCCCCTTTACACAATTCCTGCCATGCCACTGTTTCTGCCTCCGCCCACTTCTGCAAGTCCCTCCACCACGTCTCCACTTTGGGCTTGTGACACGCTTTCCATCCCATCGCAATCCTTCTCTACGCCAGAACATATGCCAGATCTTTCAATTTACTCACATTTTTAAGCTTCCGAGGTCTGGGGAACCCTCGCAACAAACAAGCCCACACAGTATCCACCTTCATGCAGATTCCCTTGTCTTCCATTTTCTGTGCTATGTCTCTCCAGTACCATTCCTGCATTTCAGGTCCTCAACGCTGTTAGGCAGAATCCTGTGCAGTTCCCTTAGGGAGCATTACAGAAGGTTAAGACTACAGGTATGAGCAATAAATCCCCTTTGGTATCAGTCTGTACCACAAAGATTTAGTTGGTAGCTGTGGCTAAGCAGTCAGACTTATCGCAAGAGGGAGATGAGCAGTATTCAGGGTTTACACAATAGGACTACAGCACTATAGTACAAGGAAACACTGACCAAAGCTTTGTATTAATAAGAATATATATATTTATTTTACACACTTCTAAGTTCAACACATAAATCACAGTTGTTAAAGCAAGTTAAAATCGGTCAGGAAAAGTATACACAACTCCCTGGTTAAATTGTAGACAGGTTTGAGCAAGAGTGAAAACTGAGCAAAACGGCACAGTGAAAACCAAACACAAATGGCACTCTAGCAACTTCTCTCAAGGGAGGGAAAGGACAAGTTATAAAAGGAATATACACTTAGGCACCCTAGCAACACTTCCCAATAAGTTTGTGAACAAGTTAGGCAAGGCATTACTTTAGCAGGTAAGATACTTAGGAGAAAACCGAGCAAAATGGCACTTCACAAGTTTTAAAAGTGGGAAGGAAAATGTGGTTATAAGAGTTAGGTGCACCAACACAGTTCTAGTTGATAAGCAATCTAGAGAAGGCAGTTATAACAGATTCAGCCAGAGTCAATAGGCCTGTGCCAGAGTCAGTGGCACAGGGCAAAGAGCCCAGGAGCAAAATATTCTTGTAGCAGCAGTCAAGTCTTTGTTCAACGATTCGAAAAGGTGGATGCAGATGGTGAAAGACAATGTTAGAGGATAGGGGCGGCCAACCCAGCAGGTAGGATTTAAAACACCTTTAACGCTACCAAACGAAACGGGAGGCCTGGCGGAACAAAGTACCTTAAAATGTAGAAGAGGCTCCTGCGGTGGCGGTTGCTCCTGGCAGTTCCTGCAGTTTGGGAGATCCATCAGAGGAAGAGAGACTCTCGTCGTGGAGGAAGGGTCGAGTTACTGCACTGCCCAGGGATGAAACCAGCCGCGGTGCTGCCAAACGAATAAAAGGTACGCTCCTTTAAATCGCGGTCTGGGTGGACGGGTGCCTGGCTATCCGGTCTCCGAGTGCAGGGCACTCGCGATTCGACCAAGGCAGGTCCAGGAAGGCGATTGGCAAACTGGTTGGCCCCACCAGCTCAAGGGAAGAAGGCTTTTGCAGATGAAGATCTTCTCTCGTCGTGTGGAGAAAAGTGGTGAGACGCTGCAGCAGGGCTTCACCGGTGGTTCAGTTGGTGCAGATGTCTTTGGCATCTCTCCTCTTCGGCTTTTTAGTTCCAGTGGCGACGTCTTGCTCTTCCAGTCCTCAGGACCCTGCTTTTATGCAAAAAGATCCCCATTCATACTGCCTAGCTGTCACTCACACAGTGGAGTGGTCATCCTGGCGGGAGACTCTCCAGCCTATCAGGGCAGAGTGCGACATGGGTTGCTGAGGCAACCCTGTCCAGGGGTCCTACTCCCCCTCCCACACATTGGTTCCACCACAGACTCAGTGGCGCCGAAAGGAGGGCTTCTTGGCAGAAGCCCTCCAAAAGGACGAACAAAGGATCCCCGACCTGGGTTAGGATCTTAGAGAAAGACACGAGAAAGAATTTATATAAATGTTCTGGCAAATAAAACCTACTGGAGAAAAGTTAATATAAGAATAAACCGGCGGTATGTTAGAGGCTGTCAGTAAATGTGGTAGCCTCGAACAATGGAAAAATCCCATAGGGAAATATTTGCGGTCGAATATTTTTGGTAGTAACCACTGCCACCAGCCAGAAACCTTTGAGAGACGGACTGTACGGTACCCTCTCGAAAATTAACATAACGGAAAAACTATTAACCCTTGCCAGTACCTCCATATTAAGATGGGTTGTACTGGTTTTGTTCATAAAGATTGACTAGTAAAGTCAATGGGGACTTTACATGCCGTGGGAGACGATAGTCAGGGTATGGAGTCTATGTTTGGGGGTCGCTACGACACCCCTGTGTCACTGCACTGAGGGTGCTGTGTAACACATGTGCATAAAGATGGTTTCTATGATGGTGAGATGAACCCCATAGACATTAAACACCAAAAATAGCCTAGAACACACATAGCAAATATGCCTAAGAGTGGGAAAAAGAGTCACACTCTTAGCAGGAGAAAAAAACAAACCCTTCAAATCCAGCTGCTGCGGGACTCTATAGGTAAGGGAAATTAGCCATAGAATGAGAATTCTCCCTAACAAACGCCATCAATGCCATCTGGGCCGAATTTGCCGGTGGAGGTCCCTGTGACTGTGGACCCTCCGAGGACAGCTACTTCTAAGTTTTTAAAGCCTGTAGCTGAAAATAGGTTTACTCCTCTCCCAAAGAAGGACTTTTTAAAGTCCCTCCATGACATTTATGAGGAGGAAGAAAGGTCTGATGAGGATGATGTCCCTTTTGGTCTCCAGTATGGGACTCCTAATGTTCCGGACTGCCTCATTTCAGAATAGAGTCGGATGGAGGATCTGTGTCAGACTTTGCATGATGCCAGTGGCCTTGACACCTCCCCTGAGATGGGAGTTCGGCAAGCCGGACCCGGGGGATCATGCCGACTCCTCTTATCGGAGACTGATCTTGAGAGTTGTGGAGTATTCGGGCTGGTCCAGGCCTCCGGTGCATTTTGATCAAGATGATCTTACTGATATTCTGGATCGGGGTCCGTCGACCGACCCGGTGTTGCCATTTCATGTGGCATTGCAAAAGAGGGCGGCTGCAACTTGGAATGCCCCAGAGACTATTCCGGCGGTGAACAAGTCTTTGATGAAGAAATACCGCCCATCCAGTAGCGACCCCAGCTACCTGTCCACTCACCCTACTCCGGAGAGTTTGGTGGTCCAGGCTGCCACGGCTACCTCGAAACAGGCGGCGTTCCCTACAATCCCTCCTGATAGGGACGATAAGCGCATGGATGGATGAGCACGCAAGGTGTTTTCTGCTGGGAGTATGGCGTTAAAATCGCCCAACTCCACTTGTGCCTTAGCAATATTTTTATACACTCTGTGAAATTTCATTTCTTTAGCGGCTGAGCATATTCCCGAAGGGGAAGAAAGGGATGGCTTTCTAGCTATTGTGAAGGATGGCAAGGATGCCATGTGTGAATCCCTTCAGTCTGGGTTGGATACTGCGGATAGTGTCAGCAGGTCCATGGCTACGAACACCGTGATGCGCAGGTTTGCGTGGTTGAGGAAGTCAGATTTTGCCCCAGATGTGCAGGCCTGTCTTCTCAACATGCCCTTTGACGGGTCTCATCTTTTTGGCAACAAGGCTGACGAGAACCTTGAGAAGTTGTAGACCTCGAAAGCAGCCGCCAAATCTTTGGGTGCAACAACCTCAGCCTTTTCGTTTTAGGGGACTGTAATGGAAGGGTGGATCTTTTCGCTTTTACTCCTCATTTGGAAGGGCGAGAGGAATGGCCAGTCAAAGGGTCCAACATAGGGCTCGTCGTGGTGGACGAGGTAGAGGTGCCAAAACTGCACAAGCAGCAGGCTCTTTGCCATCAGGCACTGCAGCAGCCGCTTCAAAACCGCTCTGAGGCCTCGAGTCACTGTTCACCTGTAGGGGGCAGGCTGTCTCAGCATCTAGAAGAATGGCGGGCCATTACTTCAGATGCATGGGCTCTGGAAACAATAGCCCACGGTTACTGCCTATCTTTTCTACGATGGCCTCACGACAATCCACCGGGGAAGCACTCTTTGAAAGTTCTGGATCCGCTCCTTGTGCAGGAGATATTAACCCTGCTGGAGAAAGGCGCTATAGAACCGGTGCCTGTAGCGGAGTGGAACAAGGGTTGGTATTCCCTGTATTTTTTTATTCCCAAAAAAGACAGAGGACTGAGACCCATCTTGGACTTGAGATACTTGAACAAGTTCCTCAGGAAGGACAAATTGAAGATGGTCACTCTTTCTCAGATCCTTCAGGCCCTCCGACTTCAGGATTGGTTGGTGTTATTGGACCTGCAGGATGCTTATTTTCATGTGCCGATCTATCTCGAACACAGAAAATACCTGTGGTTTGCAGTTGGCTGCTCACACTATCCGTTTCGAGTCCTGCCATTCGGGTTGACCTCCGCCCGAGGGTCTTCACCAAGCTCATGGTGGTGGTGGCAGCGCATCTCAAGAGAAGGGGGATTTATGTCTACCCTTACCTGGATGATTGGCTGATCAGGGCCTGTTCTCCCGAACAAGTCTTGGCTCATCTCAATGTGACCAGCCACTCCCTTCACAAACTGGGCTTCTCCAGCAATTTCACGAAGTCGCACATGACACCTTCCCAGCAGCTCCAGTACATCGGGGCTGTGTTGGACACATCCTTGGGAAAGTTCACGCCTCCCAAGGTGAGGGCTCAAAACATTCTCCAGATGGTACTCAAATTTCAACATGCCCAGTGTCTTCCGGCTTTCGAATTCTTAAGGTTGCTCGGCCTCATGGCCTCCTGCATTTTTCTGGTGCTGGAGTCCCGGCTGAAAATAAGATCTATCAGTGGGCTCTCCGGACTCAATGGTTCCAGTTCTCAGACAAGATGTCGGATCTCCTTCATGTTCCGGTCTCACAGGATCCTCTGTGGTGGGCCGGCGAGAAAAATCTCATGAAGGGTGAGCCTTTTTGGCAACCGTGGCCGGATGTAACGGTAGTGACGGACGCTTCTCTCAAGGGGTGCGGGGCTCATGCCAACGATCTGACCATCAACGATCGTTGGTCTCCATCGGAGTCCAAACTACACATCAATCTTTTGGAGCTGGTAGCAATCAGGCTAGCACTGAAGGCTTTCCTGCTGTCTGTATGGGGGAAGACTGTCCTGATCATGACGGACAACACAGTGGCCATGCATTACCTCAACAAGAGAGGAGGTGTAGGGTCGCTACCTCTGTGCAGGGAGGCAATGCAGCTCTGGTTCTGGACAATTCAAGAAGGAATCTCCCTACTGGCGTTTCATCTGGCCGGAGAGGAGAACATAGTGGCAGACGTTCTGAGCAGGCCGAGCTCAGTCTCCCACAAGTGGGAACTAGCTCAGGAAGTCCTTCAAGAGATCTTTGCCCTTTGGGGAACCCTCCAGGTGGACCGGTTCGCGACCGGTGCCAACCGGAAGTGCGGAAGATACTGCTCGAGGGAATTTCCTCTGAGAGGAGCTCTAGGAGGCGCGTTGGTCGTGGATTGGTTATTCCCGCAACTGTACGCGTTTCCTCTAATCCCCGTCATTCCTCAAGTTCTCAGGAGGTTACGATGGTTCGGGACCCAAATGATCCTCATTGCTCCGGCATGGGCCTGGAGAGCGTGGTACCCGGACATTCTAGACATGTCCATCTGCCCTCCACGCCGTCTTCCCTACCGAGACGATCTGCTCTCACGGGAGGGGGGTTGGGTTCTCCATCCAGAGGTCAAGTCTCTCAACATTTTTAAAAAAAAAACATTTTAATTATTTTTATTCAAACAAACATGACAAACCAAACTTGCAGTGCATATTTTAACATTTCAATCATACATCGCTTTATCGTGTTCACTGCTACCCTTATCCCACCCCCTGTTTCGAGCCTACTTCTATTCACGTTCTATTCCTGCATCTTGTGATAGGGTATCTCTTTCTATGGATTCCATTGGGTCTTGCCTTGATCCAAATAACTCTGCTATTAACAATTTCCAGGCCATCAGGGTCTCTGTCTCTTCCTCCCCCCCTGTACTGCTTGATTCTTGCCATTCCATGGTTTCTGTATCAGACCATTTCTGCAAATCTTTCCACCATACCTCTAGCCGTGGTCTGTGGCATGTCTTCCACCCCATAGCAGTTCTCCTCTTTGCAAGCGCATATGCCAGGTTTTTTAATTTGCTGACATGCTTGAGTTTTCGTGGTCTAGGGAACCCCCCTAACAAGCAGGCCCACACTGTATCAACCACAATCTTAATGTATCTTTCTGCTAGCCTATGTGCCACCTCCCTCCAAAAGCGCTCGATAACCGGGCATGACCAAAACATTTGCACCATACCAGCATTCTCTTCATCACATTTGGGGCATGCTTGCAGTCTTACATTTTTTAGCCTGGCTATCCGCTGGGGTGTCATATACGCCCTATGCGTAATATACAGGTGAATCTGCTTTAATCTTGCATTCCTCAACACCTTCTTATGATACCCTTGGGCTCGTTCCCACATCCCATCATCCATCGGGGCCCCCACTTCCACCTCCCAGTCTTGTCTCAGTTGTACTACCTACTTCCCTACTTTGGACATCATCATCTCGTATATTCTGGATATCTCATGTCCCCCCTCTGCTATATCATATATTGTATCTATGGTAACATCCGGTTCTTCCTCCAGTACCACATCGGGCCATGTCCTCTTAATTCTCCGCACTATTCTATGATAAGTGATATACTGGCCTGTATGTAACCCAGTTTCCTCCCCCAACACCTCAAAATCTGTTATAGCCCCCTCTTGCCAAATGTCACCCATTGTTGCTATCCCAACAGGTTCCCAGTGGTTTCTGATTATCATCCTTAGTTACTTTTCTTCACCCGCCAGTGCCACTAGTGGTACCTGCGGGGAACACAGGGATGGGTTCTCCATCATCTGGCATGCCCTGCGCCACATCTTCCATCCAAGTACCATCATCCTTGGACGCCCTTCCATTTCTGCCTTGGGCAGCTACATAATCTCTTTTAAATAAAATGGGGCACAATCTTGTCTAAACAGCCTGGACTCAGAGGTTGCCTCCTCCGAGAGCAATTTGGCCACATATTGCAGCTGGCTTGCTATATAATAAACTTCGTAGTTAGGCAATTTTATACCCCCTCTCTCATAGAAATTCTGTAGCTTCCAGAGGGCCACTCTATTTCGTGTGCCATGCCAAAGGAAATCCCTACACATACTGTCCAATCTAATGAAGAACTTCTTAGGTATCAAGTACGGTATATTCCCAAAGTAGTGCAGGAGCCTAGGTAGGACCACCATCTTCAACATTGCCCCACGTCCCATCATTGCTAAAGGCAGCTTCACCCAGAACCTCATGCAATTTTCGATTTTCTTAATGGCTACCTCTGTATTGCCCTTATGCTCCTCTTCCATCGTGTGGTATATATCTATCCCTAAATAGCTAAATGTGGTAACCTCTCATGGTATCTGTAACACCGGTAGCTGTTTCAATGGGATCCCCTTATATCCACCCAATGGGAACATGCTGGATTTCTGAGGGTTCACCGCTATACCAGACAGCCCTGCATATCTTTCCATTACTTCCAAAATATATTGGAGGTTTTCCTCCAGGTGTCGCAAATACAACAACATGTCATCCGCATATAATGAGATTAGATGTCGTTCCTCTCCCACAGCAATGCCTATCGTATCATATTGTTTCCTCAAGTATATCGCTAAGGGTTCTAGGGCCAATATATAGAGCATAGGGGACCATGGACATCCTTGTCTGGTACCCCTACGGAGTGCCATCTTTCAGATATCACTGCTCCTGTTTTAACTCTCGCCAGCGGTTCACTATATAACATTTTCGCACACTGTAGATATCCAGGCCCCATGCCATAGCCAGCCAAGGCCGCCAACAGGCATGGCCATTTGACCAAGTCAAAGGCCTTTATTGCGTCCAGTGATACAATTGCCATTTCACCTTCGTTCGCATTCCCATGCTCAATAACTCGATGGAGTAGTCTGAGATTATTAGATATGTTCCTGTTCGGGACATAGCCCGTCTGGTCAGGATGTATTAATTTACCAATAACCCTCCTCAGTCTGTTTGCCAAAACAGCCGTCAGTATTTTGCTGTCTTGATTCAACATTGATAGGTGTCTGTATGAACCACAGCTATCCTCGGGCTTGTTAGGTTTGGGCAGCGGTATTATAACCGCTTCTCTAAGTGACTCTGGCAGTCTGCCCAGATCATATGCCTCATTCAACATTTCCAAAAGTGGGGGGAGCACCTCTCCTTTAAATGTTTTATAGAATTCACTTGGGAGTCCATCAGCCCCCGCAGTCTTGCAGGTGGGTAACAGCCTCACCACCTCTTCCAACTCTTCTAAAGTAATCGGTGCATCCAGCTCCTCTCTCCCCTCAGCACTGATCTGCGGCAATCCTATGTCCTCCAATGTTTCTACTATCGTTTAATAGCCTATAATAGTCTGCAAATTCCCAGTTAACTCCCTCTTGGGTATCAACTACACTTCCATCTTCCCTTGTTATTGTTCTAATCGTGAGTCTGGGCGTTTCACTCTTGTATAGCCATGCCAAGATCCTTCCTGGTTTATCCCCTCCCACATGCTGTCTCTCTATATATTTTTTATAGTTTAGGTTACACAGTCTTTCCCAGTGTCCAGCACATTTCTGCTGCAGCCTGAGTATCAATTCAGTGTCTTCCTTGGTATTATTTTCTCTCTTCAATGTCCTTTCCAATTCTCCCTCTGTTTCCCGTAGGTCAGCTAGGATCCCTCCTTGCAGTCCTTTAGACTTTGCTATAGTTACCCCTCTCATCACAACTTTAAAGGCTTCCCACAAAGTGCCCGCCGAGTCCACACTGCCGGTATTCATCTCAAAGTAGTAGTTCACAATCTCCTCCCTCATATCCTCCCTAAAAAAGGGATCTTTCAGCGCCTCTGCTCTGAGGCGCCATGTCGGAACCCTCGCTCTCGGGGGACGATATTGCCATCCGAGGATCAAAGGCGATTGGCCCGAGAGGACCCTTGCTTTATATTCTGCTTGCGTGATCTCCGTCATTATCTCTAGTGTGACAAAAACATAGTCCAACCTTGTGTGTAATTGGTGCGGGGCAAAATAATGCGAGTATTGCCTCTCTTGGGGGTGCCGTGACCTCCGCGCATCTTCGAGCCCAAAGTCATTCAGCAATGTATTGTATTGTATTGTAATTTGTAAAGCGCACGGTCGCCCGGAGGCATCATGGCGCTAAAGAAAGGGGCTACTCAGCCGAGGAAAAAAACGATGGAAGACCAGGGATTAAAACAGGTAGGTTTTCAGAGCTCTTCTAAAACCATGATGGTCAGCTTTCAGTGGCACGGGGAGGCTGTTCCACAGTTTAGGAGCGGCAATAGATAATGCTCTGCCGCCGAGCCTTTCGCGATTAGCTCTCAGAACGGTCAGATGGTTAGAGCTTGCAGAGCGGAGCTCCCGACCCGGTAAGTATCTGGTAAATTTAGCCTGTAGAAATTCGGCACCCTGGGCATGAATAGCCCGGTGAACGATGCACAGAGACTTGAAATGGATTTGCTGCTTAAACGGCAGCCAGTGAAGTTGGCGTAGAACTGGCGTAATGTGGGCCCCATAAGGGGAGCCAGTGGCTAGCCTGGCTGCGAGGTTCTGCATTCGCTGGAGATGATGGATGAGGCCAATCGGTTGTGCCAGGTATAGCGAATTACAGTAGTCCAGCCATGAGAGCACTAACGCAGCCACCACGGGAGGACGGAGGGCTTCAGGGATCAAAGGCATGACCCTTTTAAGTACCCGGATATGATGGTGGGTGGACTGACAGACGGCCACCACCTGGTTAGCCATAGATAAGGAAGCAGAGAGGATAACGCCTAGGTTCTTCACCTTACTAACTGGGCTAGGTAAAGGCCCCAGCGAGTACGGCCAGAAAGCAGGGGTCCATAGTAGGGGAGTAGGAGGACGTCCTACCACCAATACCTCCGTCTTGTCCCCATTTAGTTTTAACCAGTTCTGATCCAGCCATATCCCGACTGCTCTAAGACAGTCATGGAGGCAAGCAGCAGCATCGGATTGATCCTGATCCAAGCGAATTAGGATTTGTGTGTCATCCGCAATGAGTAGCAATTAAGCCCATAAGAACAGATGAGACAAATCAGGGCCCAGATATATATGTTAAACAAGATCGGAGATAGAGAATATCCTTGGGGGACCCCACAGGTGAGAGAGCATGGAGTAGATAGAAAGGGAGGCATTGCAAGAGTCTGCGTGCGATCAGAAAGAAAGGAGGTGAACCAGGCAAGAACAGTGCCGGAGTTCCCGATCTGTGAGAGGCGGGAGAGGAGAATGTAATGGTCTACCCTGTCGAATGCGGCGGAGAGATCTAATAGGATCAAAGCCCCAGCTCCGCCAGCATCGACAAGTCTGGACAAGTCATCTTGCACAGAGACCAGGACACTCTCAGTACCTCTACCTGGCCTGAAACCGGCCTGTGCATATTTAAAGACTTTAGAGGACTCTAGGAAAGAAGACAGTAGAGGGGTAACCAAAGATTCCAAGAGTTTAGAGAGAAAAGGAAGAAGAGAAATAGGACGGAAGTTAGCCGGAATAGTGGGATCCAAAGAGGGTTTCTTCAAGAGGGGGATAACCCTTGCTGATTTCAACTCCGATGGTACCAGGCCAGTCTGACATGAGTTGTTTATCGCCATTGTGATGTCAGATAGGATATCGGGGGCAATCGTTTTCATCATAACAGCCGGAATAGCATCCTCAGGAGAGGATGATTTGATCTTTACGATGGCTGCCAAGACTTCTGCTTCAGTGAACAGAGGGAAGGAGGACCAACTCGCGGGAGTGTCAGCGGGGAGAGAAGGGACAAACCAGGTAGTGTCAGGAGGCAGTAAGGCAAGAGATTTAGCGATGTTAGCGCGAATAGCATCAATTTTTGTAATGAAAAAAGAAGCCAAGTCATTGCACAATTCCTGGGATGGTTTAACCAAAGAGGTGACCGACTCCGAGGAAGCTAGCGAGTGCACAATAGAGAAAAGAGCATTAGGTTTGCACAGCGCGTGTGTTACGCTCACCTCGTTCCCACAGGGGGCGTCGATCGGACCCGGACAGCTGCAATCTCCACCAACGTGATGTGTAGTGAAGAGATGACAGTCTGGACTGGCCCGCCTAATCTTGTCTGCTGGACTCGTAGAAGTATTCTCCGGCAAATGGAGAAAAGGATTTAGCCACCCGTGGACTTTAGTGATGCCCCCCCCCCCAACTGTTCTCGTTCTCCCCACTAATCACCTCCGATATCTCCTCTTGGTAACCTCACCTTATGTTTTTAAATGATGAGCTCTCCATCCTGCATGGCATGTAGGGACGCGTAGATACCAGTTACTTCACTGGTTTGAAGGTACTGGAGGAGTTCCGGAGGAATATTGACTCCAGTGTCTATAAAGTTCAAAGAGTTCAATATGTCCGATGTTCACTCTTGTTCCATTCCCTCGTTAGGTTGCAGCTGGGTCCAAAAGAATATTGCCTGGAGGCAGCTGATGGCGTTCAGGTAAGAGTCTGTATTACCAAACACTGTTCGGTAAAAGTTGCATGAGTTTAACTTGCTGTTTTCTCTCCCTTTATAGGTGCGGCATAGAAAGATGCAGCGAATTAAAGGATAATACCTCCGGTGGTAAAGCAGGTAAGCCTATGGTGGCAAAGAGATTGTCTTTGTCGGTTTTCTCGGCTCACCTTGTTATTCCTTTTGTTTTCCCCCCAGGTGCTGGGTTTCGACAAAGAAAATGATGGAGGCAGCGCCGAGTTGAAAGATATGGTGGACTGGTGAGTATAACGCGGCTGCTGGCGAAGCGACGCGTGCTAAAATAATGTCCTTTCCAGGCTCGGAGATGTGCTGGGTCCGGAACCAGGTAAGGAATCAAATAATGTCCGTGATCTAACCTCTTCTCCTTTCTTTTCCTTTTGTCTAGGAGCTCCGGATTCGAGGCGGGCGTGGCAGAAGACTGGATGCTGACTTGCAGACACGGTGAGCGTTACGCTGCTGGATGCAGAATAACACGAAGCATGAGCTGCTGTTCAGGCGTGGTTTAAATAGCCTGCAAAGTAGTCCCAGGTAAGAGGTTCCCCAGAACCACACCCGAGTAAAAAATAGTCCCTGTAATAAAATAGTCCCATCCAGGCCTCACGTTGGCTTAGACTCATTTGCAGCATGGTCTGCATAAGGTAAGTAAAGTCTATGAGCCTGGTGCCTATGGCGCCAGAACTGATATCTATGATGAGCCTGGCGCCTAAGGCGCCAGGACTGAATCCAAACAGCCCCCAGCCGGGACTGTTGGGGTTTTAATGAGTATCTGGATGCCTGCTCCCTGGGCTGATGGACTCGATCCGGATGCCCGGGGGTAGGCATCATGACAGCACTCCCCCCCAAGGCCCCTCCTAAAGTTGTTCTTCCCCTTGGCCCTGGCTTGTCTGGGAAGTCCCGATGGAATTTTTTCACCAATCGAGGAGCATGAACGTGGTCACTAGGTTTCCATGACCTTTCTTGTGGTCCGTAACCCTTCCAGTCGATTAAATAAAAAAGTCTTGATTTAACCATTTTAGAGTCCAGGATGTTTTTTACCTCGAATTCGGGTTCTCCATCTATTAGGATGGGGTCAGGTGGTTTGGTTAATCTTGTCCTGGGTTGAACTGGTTTTAGAGGTGAAACATGAAAGACAGGATGAATCCGCATATTGGAGGGTAATTCTAATTTGACGGCCACCGGGTTCATAATGGCCTTAATGGTGTAAGGTCCCAAATATCTAGGATTAAAAGTCTGAGTTCCTTTCAGAGGTATATGTCTTGTAGACAGCCAAACTTGGTCTCCGATTTAATATGGTGGGGTCTCACTTCTATGTTGATCAGCATTTTTCTTGTATTTCTCTTTTGCTTGTTTCAAATGTTTTGTTGCCTCTTTAAAAGCTTGTGTAATAGTAGAATGCAGATGAGTTACTGCCGGCATTTCTAAATGCTGGGGCGAATCGAGTTCTGAGGTTCGAGGATGATGTCCATATATGGTATAAAAGGGGCTTTGTCCGGTTCCTGAATGTACAGAGTTATTGTATGCGTATTCAGAAATCCATAAAATGTCCTTCCAATTACTTTCAGTTTGGTGGAGCATACAACGTAGGTATTGTTCAAGAGTCTGGTTGGTTCTCTCCGTCTGACCATCGGTTTAGGGATGGTGACTGGTTGATAACCTTACGTCGATTTGTGCCAATTGACAACACTTCTGCCAAAATTTCGAAATGAACTGACTACCTCGGTCAGAGATCAATACGGAAGGAAATCCATGTATTCAAACAATATTTTCCAGAAATTCCTCGGCCAAGATTGAAGCAGAAGGTAATCCTTTTAAAGGAATAAAGTGGGCCATCTTGGAAAAAAGATCCACAATAACTAGAATGGTGTTGAATCTATTACATGGCGGTAGATCTGTAATAAAGTCTAAAGACCAACAGGCCGATTCATGGAATAATTAGCGCGGCGCAAGTGGCCAAAAACGTGCGAATCGCAGTGGAATAGCGAAAATCGCAGTGCAAGTGCGAAAATCGCACGAAAAGCAGCGCACATCGATTCATGGAAGGCCGTGCGCGAGAAAACCATTGGATGTGCGATAAAAAAGTGCGCGGCGCACGTTGGCGCACAGGCCATCTAACTGCGTGCGCCAGGTCACAGCGAAAATCGCACAGGCCACAGCGAAAATCGCACATAGCGCGGCGCACGCAACAAAAGTAGGCGGAACACGGGGCGTAACACTCGGAATGGGGAACAACTTGCCAAAATGTGGGCGTCACGGGGGAAGTACAGGGCACAAGTGCGCGGAACGCCCACACGCTCGCCTACAACACGTATTCATGGAATAGAATAGGGCAAAAAAGCGCACGCTCAAACCAGCGCACAGGCACAAACACGATCGCCACAAGAAAGCAGGCGGTAGCGTCTCTGCGCCTGTAAGAAATGTGCGCCAAAAGGTGCGCCAACAAATAGCACCTATATACTGCCATGATGAATGTCCTATACTGTGGCCCTCCAGGACAAATGACGTGCAAAGGGGTACCCACAAACACGGACACCCGCTGACAAAAAATACGTGTGCGTGTATACCGGGGTGCGCGGGAAGTCTCACACGCGATTTGGCCGTGTACGTGGATTACAGGGGTGCGCGGGAATTTCCACACGCGATTTGGCCGGGTACGTGGATTTCAGGGGTGCGCGGGAAGTTCCACACGCGATTTGGCCGGGTACGTGGATTTCAGGGGTGCGCGGGAAGTTCCACACGCGATTTGGCCGGGTACGTGGATTTCAGGGGTGCGCAGGAAGTTCCACACGCGATTTGTCAGGGTACGTGAATTCCAGGCGTTTGCGGGAAGTTCCACACGCGATTTGTCAGGGTACGCGGATTACAGGGGTGCGCGGGAAGTTCCACACGCGATTTGGCCGTGTACGTGGATTCCAGGGGTGCCCGGGAAGTTCCACACGCGATTTGGCCATGTACGTGGATTACAGGGGTGCGCGGGAAGTTCCACACGCGATTTGTCAGGGTACGTGGATTTCAGGGGTGCGCGGGAAGTTCCACACGCGATTGGCCCAGTGCGAGCAGGGTACGTGTATTTCAGGGGTGCGCGGGAAGTTCCACACGCGATTTCAGCAGGGTATGTGTATTTCAGGGGTGCGCAGGAAGTTCCACACGCGATTTCATCAGGGTACATGTATTTCAGGGGTGCGCGGGAAGTTCCACACGCGATTGGCCCAGTGCGAGCAGGGTACGTGTATTTCAGGGGTGCGCGGGAAGTTCCACACGCGATTTCAGCAGGGCATGTGTATTTCAGGGGTTCTGGGGAGTACTACACGTGAATTGGCCGTGTGGGTCCTCCCAGGTGTACGCTCCACAACCTCCACGGCCCCTGCAGGCAGCCCACACCACGGGGGACTACCCTGCACCCCTGCTCATGTCCCGCAGGCAGCCCATCCACCATGGGCATGCCCCCCAGCCAACCCACATGTCACCTTGCACTACTGATCAACAATGCATGTCTCCCACCACCCCCACCCGCCAGCAGTGCAGGGGCAGCCTCCACCAGGCCCCCACTCATGTCTCCCACCACCCCCACCCCCAGCAGTGCAGGGGCACCCTCCACCAGGCCCCCACTCATGTCTCCCACCACCCCCACCCCCCAGCAGTGCAGGGGCAGCCTCCACCAGGCCCCCACCCATGTCTCCCACCACCCCCACCCCCCAGCAGTGCAGGGGCACCCTCCACCAGGCCCCCACTCATGTCTCCCACCACCCCCACCCCCCAGCCACCAGGGGCACCCTCCACCAGGCCCCCACTCATGTCTCCCACCACCCCACCCCCCAGCAGTGCAGGGGCACCCTCCACCAGGCCCCCACTCATGTCTCCCACCACCCCCACCCCCCAGCAGTGCAGGGGCACCCACCACCAGGCCCCCACCCATGTCTCCCACCACCCCACCCCCAACCACCAGGGGCAGCCTCCACCAGGCCCCCACCCATGTCTCCCACCACCCCCACCCCCCAGCAGTGCAGGGGCACCCTCCACCAGGCCCCCACTCATGTCTCCCACCACCCCACCCCCCAGCAGTGCAGGGGCACCCACCACCAGGCCCCCACCCATGTCTCCCACCACCCCCACCCCCCAGCAGTGCAGGGGCACCCTCCACCAGGCCCCCACTCATGTCTCCCACCACCCCCACCCCCCAGCCACCAGGGGCACCCTCCACCAGGCCCCCACCCATGTCTCCCACCACCCCCACCCCCCAGCAGTGCAGGGGCACCCACCACCAGGCCCCCACCCATGTCTCCCACCACCCCCACCCCCCAGCAGTGCAGGGGCAGCCTCCACCAGGCCCCCACTCATGTCTCCCACCACCCCCACCCCCCAGCAGTGCAGGGGCACCCTCCACCAGGCCCCCACTCATGTCTCCCACCACCCCCACCCCCCAGCAGTGCAGGGGCAGCCTCCACCAGGCCCCCACCCATGTCTCCCACCACCCCCACCCCCCAGCAGTGCAGGGGCACCCTCCACCAGGCCCCCACTCATGTCTCCCACCACCCCCACCCCCCAGCCACCAGGGGCACCCTCCACCAGGCCCCCACTCATGTCTCCCACCACCCGACCCCCCAGCAGTGCAGGGGCACCCTCCACCAGGCCCCCACTCATGTCTCCCACCACCCCCACCCCCCAGCAGTGCAGGGGCACCCACCACCAGGCCCCCACCCATGTCTCCCACCACCCCCAACCACCAGGGGCAGCCTCCACCAGGCCCCCACCCATGTCTCCCACCACCCCCACCCCCCAGCAGTACAGGGGCACCCTCCACCAGGCCCCCACTCATGTCTCCCACCACCCCCACCCCCCAGCAGTGCAGGGGCACCCACCACCAGGCCCCCACCCATGTCTCCCACCACCCCCACCCCCCAGCAGTGCAGGGGCACCCTCCACCAGGCCACCACCCATGTCTCCCACCACCCCCACCCCCCAGCAGTGCAGGGGCACCTTCCACCAGGCCCCCACTCATGTCTCCCACCACCCCCACCCCCCAGCAGTGCAGGGGCACCCACCACCAGGCCCCCACCCATGTCTCCCACCACCCCCACCCCCCAGCCACCAGGGGCAGCCTCCACCAGGCCCCCACTCATGACTCCCACCACCCCCACCCCCCAGCCACCATGGGCAGCCTCAACCAGGCCCCCACTCATGTCTCCCACCACCCCCACCCCCCAGCCACCATGGGCAGCCTCCACCAGGTCCTCACAATCCCCAATCATGTGCGTCATGGTCAGCCTCCACAGCCAAAAAGCCCTACCAAGTAACCCATTCACCCACATGGAAAAGGAAATTACATGTTACACCCCCAATGTTCATAAAGCTAATGAACCCATGTCCGTCACACACAATGGTTGCAATTGAATGGGAAAACACCCAACATGACATGCATGAAAGCAATGAGATGATACCACACAGTGAAGTATGAAAACAAAATTGTATTAAAAATAAAAAGAATGCAAATGAAATGAAACAAACTACAATGGGAATGAAAAAAAGAGAAGCTGCATGTCCGTGTAAAAAAATAAAAACACCAAATCCTAATCCAAAAAAATGTAGTCCAAAGTCAAATGAAAAATAAAATCAATCCAATGAAGAACTATGTACAAAACATCCAAGGGTCCATGAGCCCAACTGAACAAAGGAAACCTACAAAAAACCCTAACTAAAATGCAACTATATACAAAAAGTGGAGCAGTGTCTGTCGACTCCAAATCATAAGAACAAAGAAAGGAAAACTAAAACTAAAGAACTATATACAAAGGCGGCGGGCAAGTCCAGCGGCTCACTCCGTGGTGTTCCGGGCCAGGGCATCATCGAACTCCTGTTCGATGTCCCGGAGGCGGTCCAGTTCCATGGCCCTGAGGGTCCGCAGGGTCGACGCCGTGTCCTCCTCCAACCCCCTGCGGATTGCCTCGAGGCACTCGGCCCACCTCACGGCCCTCCGCATGGAGTTCTCCGCCCTGACCATTGTGAGCCGCGCCTCTTCCGCCCGCCGCCGCTCCGCACCTATCTGCTGGCCCAACCGCTGCCACACAGAAGACACACCCCGTCCTGGGTCAACCTGCCCTCCGGCCGATGCCTGCCCCTCCGATGTTGAAGGCCCCGAGCCTTCATGGCTCCCACCACGTTGCTGCTGCTGCTGTGCATCTGCCCGTGCACTGCCTCCTGCTGCCTGCACATCCTCCGCCGGCTGGGGTGCAGTTGTTGATGTGGCCACCCCTGCTGGACGTCCGACTCCCGACTGTGGCAGGGATGCCTCCTCCACCAGCCTGGCCGCACCGTCAGAGGCAGCTCCACAGGGCACCCAGGTGACTGATGGGTGGGAAGATGGCACAGAGGACGACTGGCGCGTAGGGGGTCCAGTTGAGGAGGGGGTCGGAGCAAGCCCCATCAGACGGAGGAATCCGGCCTGGGTGACCTGTCCCAGCAGGCTGACGTGGTCAACGAGCCATTCGAGATGACGTGCAGTCTCTCCATGAAAAGACTGCAGGTCACCTCGCATGGCCCGTTGACGCAACGCCACACCAGCCAGGACAGGCTCAACCCGGACCTGGATAGCCACGTCCGCAGGCAGAGGAAGGCCAGTTGACGTCAGCTCATCCCCTGCCTGAAAACGGGTCTGGACGTAGGCATCCCTGCTGGTGCAAGATGATGCAGGGACAGGATCGGGGACAGGATTGCACACAGGCACCTCCGCGGCCGCCTGTGCTGCCTCCTGTCCCTGGTCCTGCACTGCACCACTAGCACCAGTGGGATCCCCACCTCCAGACCCCGTCTCTGGTGCTTGCACGGCCTCCTCCTCCACCAAACCCCCCACCAACCTGGATGACTCCGTGCCATCTTCCCCTGTTGGGCCCTGTGGGGTCCCAGCTGCCCCTTCTGCTGCCGAGGAGTCCAACTCCAACCTCCGCCTCTTGGACCTCCCCCCGGCAGCTGCGGCCTGGGACGCGGCACCAGACTCCTCACTCCCCGACGAGATGACAACACGGGAGGGGAGCCGGGCCTTGCGTCTCCGGCTGGCGGTGGGATCCCCGCCGCTGTGCTCCACAGCACCTTCTCCGCCCTCTTCATCAGTTGACGCTGCAGACAGGGAGAAACAAAACACAGGCATCAGGGCACCGTACAATGGACACATACACACATGACAGTTGCACATGAGTGGCATTGGCAAACCTCAGACATGTCATCACAATCCCCAACACACATGTCATTACAACTCGCACACATGAGCCATACCACAGCCATATCGCAACTGCCACCACCATCCCTACACATACAACTGCATGAGCAGCCAAAGGTGAGCCAGACATCACATGCAACACAGGAAGTGCACCACACATGTACACACACCACCACACTTGCATGCATGTGTACACCTCTGCCAAGTGTCGCACTGTTCAGACGGGCATCCATGTCACATCTGCCAATCAGGCTTCCACATACCGCTGTCACATGCATCCATGTTGCATCACTGTTGCACCCTTGTCAAATACACACACATGCACATGTACACAGTGCTCATACATGCAGCCGAAAACAACATACATGCGTGACATCACGGACATGTCTACTTACATACACATTCATCCAAACATGTGTGCACACACAACTGCATTTGGCATGCAAGCCTACACACACAAGCACCATCCATGTCTCACACATTACAGCCCTCGCATGTGTCAGCCCCACGGCCCTGTACACCCCCACCCATACTCGACCCCATACAAACAGATGTGCAACCTGCACACTACCGAAGAATCACCACACGCACTGCTCACAATCAGGATGCATGTACACTCACCGCTCGACTCCAGACGGGTCTGCTTCTCTAGGACCTGGACGTGGAGCGCTGGGGATATGCGTTCCAGGACCCTCATCTGTTCTTCCGACAAGTGGCCCCGGCGCCCCTTGGCATCCGCTGCCTTCAAGAGGCGCCGGGCCTTGTTCAGGATCCTGGTCCTGAAGTCCTCCCAGCGCTTCCTGACATGTTGTAAGTCCCGGACTGTCACCCCCTCCGCGTTGATGGCAGTCACGATGTCAGTCCAGATCCGAGTCCGTCCTTCCTTGTCGGCGCGGGAACTTCCAAAGAGGGCATCATACTGCCCCAGGACTTGCTCCACCAGGACACCAACTTCGGTGGCACTGAAGCTGGTGCCCCTCTGCCTCTCTAGCCGGGGGTTGTCAGCGGTCACAGATGGTGTTTGCCCCGACATGACAACCCCAGTGGCAGGGGTGGGTGGGCAACTGGGTCCTGGGGCTGGGCTGTGGAGCGATGGAATCCCAGTCGGGAGTCTTCAGTTCCAGCAGGGGTGGTCACAGCAACAGCACCCCTGGCTGATGTGCAGGCAGCAAATGGCAGTGCACGTGGGCAGCAGGCAGTCAGGCAGCAGCAGATGGCAGGTGAAAGCGTGCTCGGGGCTCTGGGGGGCAGTAGTTCGGCCTTCTGGGCAGGAGCGTGGTCTTCCGTGTGCTTACGCGTGGCCAGCTTGATACGGAGTGATTTGGCACGTGAAAATCCTGCACGTCAGCGTGAAAATCGAGGAAAGGCCCTTAGCGCGTAAGCGCGTCAGCACGCATACGTGATTCTATTGGACCAAAGGCCCTTAGCGCGTAAGCGCGTCAGCACGCATACGCGATTCTATTGGACCAAAGGCCCTCAGCGCGTAAGCGCGTCTGTAACGTGACCCGCACGGGTGTTTCCCACACAGCACGTGATGACAGAGCACACGTGGAAAGACTGCACGTGAGAGTGTCATCGCGTGTAATTGGACAGCACGTCAGAGTGTCATCGCGTGTAATTGGACAGCACGTCAGAGTGTCATCGCGTGTAATTGGACAAAAGTGCGCGTACACGCGATTGGCCTATGTACGTGTATATCGGGTGCGCGGGCACTTACACACGCAAGTACGTCAGCGCACCTGTATCCCGGGGTGCGCGGGAATTTCCATACGCTATTGGACTGGGTACTGGATTTCAGGGGTGCGCGGGTCACACGCTCGCCTACAACACGCGCAACGCATAAATTTGCGCGCTAACAAAATAACAAGCTCAGACCCAGGATGAACATACCGTTCCTAGCAGCAGTGGGCGTGGGCTACCAAAGGAGGAGGAGGAGGATAGTCAGGGCCAGAATATTCACACCCAGAACCAGCCTTTTCGGGATGCCTGATGACCAGGTGTATGGGAGGTACAGGTTTCCACCACACATAATACTGGACCTGGTGAGTGAGTGGGAGGATGACCTCACATCACCCACCCTGTGCTCCCAAGCACTCAGCCCCCTGGAGAAGGTCCTCAATGTACTGCACTTCTTAGCCACTGGATCATTTCAGCGGACAAGTGCCATAGTGGGTGGGGTATCACAGGCCACCCAGTCACGCTGCCTACACCAGGTCTTGAACATCATCACTGCACGCCCATCAGTCCGCAGGCACATATACCTGCCCAGAACACCTGCAGAAAGGCATGCTGCCGCCCTGGATTTTTACGGTGTGGCACGATTCCCCAAAGTGCTAGGTGCCATCGACTGCACCCATGTGGCTCTACGTCCCCCCAGGGCATCAGAGCACATCTATAGGAACCGCAAGCACTGGCATTCCATCAACGTGCAGGTAGTATGTAATGCCAAGGGAATCATCACCTCAGTATATGCCAACTATCCCGGGTCCACCCACGACAGCTTCATTTACCGAATGTCCATGTAACGCTCACCTGATTCCCGTAGAGGCGCCGGTCTTGACTGGGCGTATACCGTATCTTCAAAGGTGATGTGTAACACACGGCTGGCTCTTTGTGCTGGACCTCTGTGCACTGTATGTCTGACTCGAAGGGTAAGATGTCTGCAGATAGAAAATATGGGATTAATGAACTGGGTTATTGAATGTCTCTCTCTTCTTCCCTTTCTCTTCTCCTGTAGAACCCCAAAGGTTAACGCTTTCACCTTAGGTAAGTGAACGCCGTGCTCTCCATCTGCCTCGGGGCAGGGTGCTGTAACCAGTTTCTTCACTGGATAAGGGGAGCAGGCCTCTTGACTTCAGAGGACTGCTGTCCGTCGTTTACTGCACGAATGGTAAGTTTCGAGTAATTCTAATGTCTTTAAAAGTCTTTAGTAATGATGTCTCTTGTTTTGCAGGGTTCCGGCGATGGCGGATGACGGGCTGAAGTGAGTTGAAGATGGAGACCGTGTGATGAACAGAAGCGCCTGGAAGCACGTAAGTAAGCGCTTGTTGCCTGCTTCACGATGCGCTCTAACTGTCTTTTTATTTTGCAGGTACAAGTTCAGAGCGGCTGCAGGGTGCCGGAATACCCACTGGGTTAGATGTGGAAAGGAGTAATGGTACGTGAGTATTAAAGTTCCCCAATGTCTTTAAACGCACCTTGTTTTGTCTTTCAGATGCGGGATGCAGCGCCGAAGGCCTCCGGAGCGTGCGAAGAGTTGGTAAGCTTTTGTCTTTCAGATGCCGGAATGCAGTGCGAAGACCTCCGGAGCGCACGAAGAGTAGGTAAGCCTTTGTCTTTCAGATGCCGGAATGCAGCGCGAGGCGTTGGTGACAGCCGATGGACCAGGTAAGTGAAGCGCTGTCACTGAAGACCGTAATGCTAACCTGTTCTTTCTTGTCTTTATAGGTGTTGCTGAAGACTGGATTCAGGATGGTAAGCCTTTTTCCTTAGGCCCAGGATCAGATGCAGAAGACACGATGAGCGTTCTGCTGCAGAGGATGCAGAATAACGCAAAGCAAGATTCATCCATCGGGTGTGGTTTAAATAGCCTCCTGTAGTGCTTAGGTGTCTCCTTTCACAGCCACGCCTAGGTAAGAAAAGAGTTCCTGCTTTCCAGAAGAGTTCCAGTGTTCTGAACCTAGGGAGTGGCTCCTGCCCCACCCAACAGGAAAAGTAGTTCCAAACAGAAGAGGATCAGAGGCTCAACTGGCAGGCAAGTAAGCAGCATGGTCTGCTGCAGGTAAGTCCACCCAAGCATTATGAGCCCGGCGCTTCCAGCGCTGGGACTGGGCATATTTATGTGCCTGGTGCCACTGGCGCCAGGACTGGGTCCAAAAGGTCCCAATTGGGACTGGTTGGCACTCGGAACCTGGGTTATGGATCTGCTTCCAAGGGAGTTGGGAAAACCCTGACCTTTTGGAAGCAGAGATTATGACAGTCCACCCTAAGCCGGGATCTAGAAGCTGGGCGGCATGGTGATACATGGCTGCTTGGTGAGTATGAATGCCACTGCACATGCATGTCAGATACTGAGCAAGGTCACAACCCCACCAATGATACCAATCACCACCTCCACAGGGGACCGTGCCTACCCTCTCAGCCCCCACATGATGACGCCAATTCGGAACCCCACCACGCCACCCCAGGTAAGATATAACACAGCCCACATTACAACCCGGGGCATAGTGGAGCGCACATTCGGAGTGCTGAAGTCACGCTTTCGCTCCCTTGACCGTTCTGGCGGGCAGCTGTTGTACGCTCCCCCAGTAGTGTGCAGGATCATAGTGGCAGCATGTGTCCTGCACAACGTTGCAACACGCCAGGGCCTGGCCGTGGACATGGTGGTGGCCCCACATCCCCAACCACATGCACAGCCGCTGCGCATGGGAGGGGAAAGGGCACGGGGGGAGGCAGCCCGTACACAGCTAGTGGCTAATTACTTCACATAGTAATCACACCCCTGTGGAGTGCACACTGCCCTGGCACATTCCATCTGACAATCAATGATGACTCAACCTGACACTGATCCTGAATGTCTGGAGAATCAACCGTGAAAACCATATCAGCCTGAGATTTTTCACCTGGAAATGTTACAATGTGTGCATCCCTACCCACACAGACACCACCAATGCAGTTTTGTGAAGAAACACATCCAAGCAGCTAAAATGAATACCCACTTGCAAAATGCAACAAGAGGACAGTGCCATGTCAGGCAACCCATCCCCAGCACTGCCACACGACACACCGTGCCATGTCATGCCATTTGCAGGTAAACAAAGTAATCCCCACAACATGACACTAGTGTCACAATGTACAGTGTCCCTAATTTAAACTTGCAACACCTGAAATGCTCACAGTAATGCAGGACCAACAACAAACTTGAGCAGGTACTACCATTAACATGACATCACAAATGTAATAAATTAGTAGTCTCACCACCTGGAAATGCCTGCACTCCCACCACTACCAACTGTGCAGTGTTGGCGCCATGTAGAGTTGTAGGTGCACTGCTGCCAACATGGACCCCATCTCTAAACTAGAGGGCCTTGTGTAGACATGAGGAAGGGACCTGCAAATTGGGAGGTAGACACAGATGATGTGTTACACATCAATGCAACATGCAGTGTACAACACAACAGCAATATGCACTAGGAATGTATACACAGTATTGACTAGACTACCCACACATGTAGTGGGAGTCCAATGTCACCATGTACGTCAATGTCACTTGGGCACACCCTTTGCAAGCCCATGGAAACGGGAAGCAGGAGGGGTGTGTGTGACTCAAACCCAAGCATCTGAACCAAATACATGACAAGCCTGCATGAGCCCAGCCACAATGCAGCGTATGCCCACAGGAACCACGGAAGGCAACAAATTGTCCCAAAAAAATTGGGAAAAATAAATTAGGAAATAAAAATAAAAATCAAAAATAAAAATAAAAATAAAAATCAAAAATGGCCATTGATGGGCTCGGGGGGGGGGTTGGGAGGCCACCCAGGAGGTCCGAGGACAGGGTGCACACCAGAACCCACCTGTGTGGATCCTGGGAAAATAAAACACCTCCATGGGCTCATGGCCCACACGGCTACCCTATTGTGGGAGTATCACTGCTGTCGCTATTATCACCCTGTGCAGCTGCATCCGGAGGTGGTTGCACTATGGGAGGCAGCCCACGCAAGGCCCTAGTCTGCTCCTCCATGGCTGCAAGCATGCAGGTGTGGTAGGTCTGGTTCTGGAGGATGAGTGTGCGGAGGTCCCCATGCAACAACTCACGGGATGCCCGGACCTCCGCCCTCGTTACCTGCATCTCAGCTGAGAGCGTACGGGTGAGACGCTCCAGCTGCTGTTCTGTCCTTTGGTGTGTTGAAGCCTCAAGCTCAACAAGAGTCGTCCTGAGGTGAAGGAGCTCCTGCCTCAGGGCTTCCCTGTGGCCCTGGGACTCTATGGAGATGGCCTCCTGCAGAGTCGTCAGTGCCGCCCGCCTGTCCCTGTTGGACGCCAACATGTCCTCCCTGTGTGACTGGCAGATGGAGTCGGTTGCCTGCTGTAGTCGCTCCATCAGCCTTTCAGGGGGGACAATGGAAGTGGCCACCCTATCCATGGCCTGAGCCATCATCTCGGATGATGCTGCCTGTTGGGTTGCCATACCGTAAATGGATTGCTCCCATGCGGTATTGCCAGGTGGCGTACGGCCACCACGTCGGCGGGCACCACACCTGTCTGGGGCAAGGCGAAGTGCGCCTTGCTGTGCCGGCACTGCCTGAGGCTGCAGGACTGCATTCCCCCTCTGATCTGCTGGCCGAGGAACAGGATCAGATGTCGCGGAGTGTGACCCTGCATCCGTAACCACCAAAGGCGTAGCTGCCAACACTGACATCCCCATTGAGGGTTCTGACCCTGGTGCAGGTGGGTGGGACAGAACAGAATCCCTCCCTGGAACACTGACCTGCGACGGCACGTAGGTCTCATCATCCGAATCAACACCTGAGTACAGCTCGGGGGAGATGCAGCCAGAGACACCCCTTGAGAGCACGACCTGCAGCACTTGTGGGTTCTCACCCACCACCACACCACGTCCCTCACTGGTGGTTGGTCGGCCCTCGGACCCCTCCTGGGTCTGCACCATCTCCACAACCCCAGCAGTATCAGGTGCGTCTTCCCCTGCAAAGACATAAAAACAAAGAAATGGAAACAGGCATTAGCACCATGGCACACAATGAGGGCTGAGAAGCAAGAGAAACAGTACTTGATTGACACATGTCCCACATGACTAAAACCCTCCCATGCATGCACCCTCACTGCATATGAAGGGCAGGCAAATGGCACACACTGATGACACCAAGATGGAAGATGAACACATTTTCTGCATGCTGCCTGGCAGTGGCATCACACATTGGCCTGTGATTGCCAGGTGAAACACACATGCCATCACACAGATGGCATGTACCATTGCTATTGAGTGAAGATGGAGAGGAGGGCAGCACCTATTCATTCAGTCCAGTTCCCGCATGTAATAGCTTTTCTAATTCAAACATATCAGATTTTTCACCTGGAGCTGCCAGTCCAAAATGGTCCAATTGCACAGGGACATGTGTGAACAAATGATATCCAGGTAACAAAGTCACTCCACTTTACCATAGCCATGTCAGACATGTGACTAGAGGACTGCGAAATGCCTAGTAAAAGTGGTGGAATGCAAACAATCTGCCTGAATGAACAGTGAAAAATAAGCAACAATGTTGTGGCAAGGTGACACTTCAAGGGCAACTGGCGTGCAGTTGGGCTAGATGTCTACTGTTGGCAGAAGGGATACTGCTATGGCCTAATGCAGCTGCGCAGGATGTATTGCATGAAGCACATGGCTGACACATACGACTCAGGCGCACACACTCTCACCTGGCACACAAACAGAAGCCCTCACACACACACCATGCACATGGATGACACACACATGCATGTGCACTCACCGGACAATGCCTCGTAATCAGGCAGATCTCCCACGCCTTGGATCTGTTCCTCCGTGACGTAGGTCCCAGCGACTGACTCATGTGGAGTGAGTTCCATGTCTACTACTGGAGACCCACCTCCAGTCACTAGAGTTGCGGCATGACTTGAGGCCAGCTTACTCTTTGCCCTGCGCTTTAGGTCATTCCAGCGCTTATAGCAATCATTGGCTGTGCGCCTCACGATTCCAAGGGCACTTACGATGTCCGCAACGGTCTGCCAGTGTGCCTGGCGTTGTGCAGGTGTGGTCTTGGATCCTGCAACAATGACCATCTCGTTATCATGTGCGGACACATACTCGACAAGTGCATTCAGTTCGTCATCCGTGAAGCTGGGCTTCCTGGACGGGCCGGACTGTGTAGCCGTGTCTGGGGCATCAGCCTGTGCCGGACGAGCACTCTTCCTCTTCCGCTTGGAAGGTGGCGGTGATCCTGAGTGTCCTGCGCCGCTCTGGACACTAGGGGCAGGAGCCCTGGTGGACTCTGTATCAGGAGTGTGGGATTGCACACTCAGCATGGGAGTTGGTGCAGGCATTGGCTCAAGTGTAATGGTGTCAGGGGGAATGTCAGCAGGATGGACTAGGACCGACACTGTCCTGGCTGGGTGTGTGAGAGCTGGGGTGGATGGAGCCGCAACTGCCCCTGCAGCCTCTCCGCCCTGCCTACTTGGGGCAGCAGATGACCTTGCTGCCCCAGATGCACGTGGCATGATGACATCAACGTGCACCAGCGCACGTGTCATAGGCCTGCTGACCTGGAAGTCAGCCATGGAGTCAGCCAGGTCTGGTGCCACAATGGGCTGGTCCAACAAGGGCTGAGCATGGATGGTGTCAGCCACATCAGCCTCAACGGGAGGGGGGGGATTATGGGTGCCCTTGACTGGTCCTCCACACATGGGGGGACAGGCTCACCCTGCAAGTAACGACCACGTCCCCTACCGGATCCACCACGGCCACCACTTGTGGCTCTTCCACCTTTGCCACCCTTACGGAATCCTCGCCTCCCAGCCATGGCACTGATGTTAATGTGCGTATGGGAGTGGCTGTAAACTATTGTCCTGGGCAATTGGGGGTCAAAGGGGTTGGGTACCAGATGGTAATTGTACCCTAGTGCTCTAGCAAGGCTGAATGTAACCCCTGGGGAAAGATGACGGGTCACGCTACGCACAGGAGCCTCAAAAAAGGGAGATGACGTGCACGCAACCCCTCCTAGACCACGTGTGCAGAAAGAAAAACCTGCACTACGCTGTGGCACCCAGTAACACAAGAATGAACGTATGCGTGTCACACACAGCCTAGAATGACCTCTGAAGGGGTAGGCTACACACGGGGCAAGCACAGATGTTAGATACGTGCGTGACTCACCGTCTGCCAGGTAAAAGAGCGTGAAAAAGGAGCGCGTTTGGTTGGCAACACCCCCGCCAAAAGAAGATTTGTACGCTGTCTGAGGAGACAGGACAACAGTAGAAGGGAACACTGTTTGAGGGAACAGGCCCAGGTAAACCAGTAAAAGAGAAAAAAGAGAAAAAGCTGTCAGAGGTAACAGGGAATACGAACTTGAAACGCCGTGAAGTAAATTGCGTGTGAAACGACAAGAAGTACAGAATTCACCCACTCGCTCTCCACGAAAAGCACGTACAAGGAAATGGTGTTCTACACGTACCTTTTATACAGGCCCACACGTCCAGCGTCACTTACGCGGCGTGTACGCGCTAGGGCCATTTCCACCAATTACACGCTTTGTCACTTCTGCGTGTAGGGCCATTTCCACCAATTACACGCTTTGTCACTTCTGCGTGTAGGGCCATTTCCACCAATTACACGCTTTGTCACTGCCGCGTGTACGCGCTAGGCCCATTCCCACCAATTACACGCTTTGACACTCGGACGTGTCTTTCATTTTTTTCACACGCAACATTTTCAAACGTGTGCCCAATTCAACGTGCACGTGACTTCATAGACGCGCATACGCTGGCGACGCGTTTACGCGCTGAGTGCCTTTGGTCCAATAGAATCGCGTATGCGTGCTGACACGCTTACGCGCTAAGGGCCTTTACTCGATTTTCACGCTGACGTGCAGGATTTTCACGTGCCAAATCACTCCGTATCAAGCTGGCCACGCGTAAGCACACGGAAGACCACGCTCCTGCCCAGAAGGCCGAACTACTGCCCCCCAGAGCCCCGAGCACGCTCCCACCTGCCATCTGCTGCTGCCTGACTGCCTGCTGCCCACGTGCACTGCCATTTGCTGCCTGCACATCAGCCAGGGGTGCTGTTGCTGTGACCACCCCTGCTGGAACTGAAGACTCCCGACTGGGATTCCATCGCTCCACAGCCCAGCCCCAGGACCCAGTTGCCCACCCACTCCTGCCTCTGGGGTTGTCATGTCGGGGCAAACACCATCTGTGACCACTGACAACCCCCGGCCAGAGAGGCAGAGGGGCACCAGCTTCAGTGCCACCGAAGTTGGTGTCCTGGTGGAGCAAGTCCTGGGGCAGTATGATGCCCTCTTTGGAAGTTCCCGCGCCGACAAGGAAGGACGGACTCGGATCTGGACTGACATCGTGACTGCCATCAACGCGGAGGGGGTGGCAGTCCGGGACTTACAACATGTCAGGAAGCGCTGGGAGGACTTCAGGTCCAGGACCCTGAACAAGGCCCGGCGCCTCTTGAAGGCAGCGGATGCCAAGGGGCGCCGGGGCCACTTGTCGGAAGAACAGATGAGGGTCCTGGAACGCATATCCCCAGCGCTCCACGTCCAGGTCCTAGAGAAGCAGACCCGTCTGGAGTCGAGCGGTGAGTGTACATGCATCCTGATTGTGAGCAGTGCGTGTGGTGATTATTCGGTAGTGTGCAGGTTGCACATCTGTTTGTATGGGGTCGAGTATGGGTGGGGGTGTACAGGGCCGTGGGGCTGACACATGCGAGGGCTGTAATGTGTGAGACATGGATGGTGCTTGTGTGTGTAGGCTTGCATGCCAAATGCAGTTGTGTGTGCACACATGTTTGGATGAATGTGTATGTAAGTAGACATGTCCGTGATGTCACGCATGTATGTTGTTTTCGGCTGCATGTATGAGCACTGTGTACATGTGCATGTGTGTGTATTTGACAAGGGTGCAACAGTGATGCAACATGGATGCATGTGACAGCGGTATGTGGAAGCCTGATTGGCAGATGTGACATGGATGCCCGTCTGAACAGTGCAACACTTGGCAGAGGTGTACACATGCATGCAAGTGTGGTGGTGTGTGTACATGTGTGGTGCACTTCCTGTGTTGCATGTGATGTCTGGCTCACCTTTGGCTGCTCATGCAGTTGTATGTGTAGGGATGGTGGTGGCAGTTGCGATATGGCTGTGGTATGGTTCATGTGTGCGAGTTGTAATGACATGTGTGTTGGGGATTGTGATGACATGTCTGAGGTTTGCCAATGCCACTCATGTGCAACTGTCATGTGTGTATGTGTCCATTGTACGGTGCCCTGATGCCTGTATTTTGTTTCTCCCTGTCTGCAGCGTCAACTGATGAAGAGGGCGGAGAAGGTGCTGTGGAGCACAGCGGCGGGGATCCCACCGCCAGCCGGAGACGCAAGGCCCGGCTCCCCTCCCGTGTTGTCATCTCGTCGGGGAGTGAGGAGTCCGGTGCCGCGTCCCAGGCCGCAGCTGCCCGGGGGAGGTCCAAGAGGCGGAGGTTGGAGTTGGACTCCTCAGCAGCAGAAGGGGCAGCTGGGACCGCACAGGGCCCAACAGGGGAAGATGGCACGGAGTCATCCAGGTTGGTGGGGGGTTTGGTGGAGGAGGAGGCCGTGCAAGCACCAGAGACGGGGTCTGGAGGTGGGGATCCCACTGGTGCTAGTGGTGCAGTGCAGGACCAGGGACAGGAGGCAGCACAGGCGGCCGCGGAGGTGCCTGTGTGCAATCCTGTCCCCGATCCTGTCCCTGCATCATCTTGCACCAGCAGGGATGCCTACGTCCAGACCCGTTTTCAGGCAGGGGATGAGCTGACGTCAACTGGCCTTCCGCTGCCTGCGGACGTGGCTATCCAGGTCCGGGTTGAGCCTGTCCTGGCTGGTGTGGCGTTGCGTCAACGGGCCATGCGAGGTGACCTGCAGTCTTTTCATGGAGAGACTGCACGTCATCTCGAATGGCTCGTTGACCACGTCAGCCTGCTGGGACAGGTCACCCAGGCCGGATTCCTCCGTCTGATGGGGCTTGCTCCGACCCCCTCCTCAACTGGACCCCCTACGCGCCAGTCGTCCTCTGTGCCATCTTCCCACCCATCAGTCACCTGGGTGCCCTGTGGAGCTGCCTCTGACGGTGCGGCCAGGCTGGTGGAGGAGGCATCCCTGCCGCAGTCGGGAGTCGGACGTCCAGCAGGGGTGGCCACTTCAACAACTGCACCCCAGCCGGCGGAGGATGTGCAGGCAGCAGGAGGCAGTGCACGGGCAGAGGCACAGCAGCAGCAGCAACATGGTGGGAGCCATGAAGGCTCGGGGCCTTCAACATCGGAGGGGCAGGCATCGGCCGGAGGGCAGGTTGACCCAGGACGGGGTGTGTCTTCTGTCTGGCAGCGGTTGGGCCAGCAGATAGGTGCGGAGCGGCGGCGGGCGGAAGAGGCGCGGCTCACAATGGTCAGGGCAGAGAACTCCATGCGGAGGGCCCTGAGGCGGGCCGAGTGCCTCGAGGCAATCCGCAGGGGGTTGGAGGAGGACACGGCATCGACCCTGCGGACCCTCGGGGCCATGGAACTGGACCGCCTCCGGGACATCGAACAGGAGTTCGATGATGCCCTGGGCCGGAACACCACGGAGTGAGCCGCTGGACTTGCCCGCCGCCTTTGTATATAGTTCTTTAGTTTTAGGTTTCCTTTCTTTCTTCTTATGATTTGGAGTCGACGGACACTGCTCCACTTTTTGTATATAGTTGCATTTTAGTTAGGGTTTTTTGTAGGTTTCCTTTGTTCAGTTGGGCTCATGGACCCTTGGATGTTTTGTACATAGTTCTTCATTGGATTGATTTTATTTTTCATTTGACTTTGGACTACATTTTTTTGGATTAGGATTTGGTGTTTTTATTTTTTTACACGGACATGCAGCTTCTCTTTTTTTCATTCCCATTGTAGTTTGTTTCATTTCATTTGCATTCTTTTTATTTTTAATACAATTTTGTTTTCATACTTCACTGTGTGGTATCATCTCATTGCTTTCATGCATGTCATGTTGGGTGTTTTCCCATTCAATTGCAACCATTGTGTGTGACGGACATGGGTTCATTAGCTTTATGAACATTGGGGGTGTAACATGTAATTTCCTTTTCCATGTGGGTGAATGGGTTACTTGGTAGGGCTTTTTGGCTGTGGAGGCTGACCATGACGCACATGATTGGGAATTGTGAGGACCTGGTGGAGGCTGCCCATGGTGGCTGGGGGGTGGGGGTGGTGGGAGACATGAGTGGGGGCCTGGTGGAGGCTGCCCATGGTGGCTGGGGGGTGGGGGTGGTGGGAGTCATGAGTGGGGGCCTGGTGGAGGCTGCCCCTGCACTGCTGGGGGGTGGGGGTGGTGGGAGACATGAGTGGGGGCCTGGTGGTGGGTGCCCCTGGTGGCTGGGGGGTGGGGGTGGTGGGAGACATGAGTGGGGGCCTGGTGGTGGGTGCCCCTGCACTGCTGGGGTGTGGGGGTGGTGGGAGACATGAGTGGGGGCCTGGTGGAGGGTGCCCCTGGTGGCTGGGGGGTGGGGGTGGTGGGAGACATGAGTGGTGGCCTGGTGGAGGCTGCCCCTGGGGGGTGGGGGTGGTGGGAGACATGAGTGGGGGCCTGGTGGAGGGTGCCCCTGGTGGCTGGGGGGTGGGGCTGGTGGGAGACATGAGTGGGGGCCTGGTGGAGGGTGCCCCTGGTGGCTGGGGGGTGGGGGTGGTGGGAGACATGAGTGGTGGCCTGGTGGAGGCTGCCCCTGGTGGCTGGGGGGTGGGGGTGGCGGGAGACATGGGTGGGGGCCTGGTGGAGGGTGCCCCTGCACTGCTGGGGGGTGGGGGTGGTGGGAGACATGGGTGGGGGCCTGGTGGAGGCTGCCCCTGCACTGCTGGGGGGTGGGGGTGGTGGGAGACATGGGTGGGGGCCTGGTGGTGGGTGCCCCTGCACTGCTGGGGGGTGGGGGTGGTGGGAGACATGAGTGGGGGCCTGGTGGAGGGTGCCCCTGGTGGCTGGGGGGTGGGGGTGGTGGGAGACATGAGTGGTGGCCTGGTGGAGGCTGCCCCTGGTGGCTGGGGAGTGGGGGTGGTGGGAGACATGAGTGGGGGCCTGGTGGAGGCTGCCCCTGCACTGCTGGGGGGTGGGGGTGGTGATAGGGGACATGGGTGGGGGCCTGGTGGAGGCTGCCCCTGCACTGCTGGGGGGTGGGGGTGGTGATAGGGGACATGGGTGGGGGCCTGGTGGAGGCTGCCCCTGCACTGCTGGGGGGTGGGGTGGTGAGAGACATGGGTGGGGGGCTGGTGGTGGGTGCCCCTGCACTGCTGGGGGGTGGGGGTGGTGGGAGACATGAGTGGGGGCCTGGTGGAGGGTGCCCCTGCACTGCTGGGGGGTGGGGGTGGTGGGAGACATGGGTGGGGGCCTGGTGGAGGCTGCCCCTGGTGGCTGGGGGGTGGGGGTGGTGGGAGACATGAGTGGGGGCCTGGTGGAGGGTGCCCCTGCACTGCTGGGGGGTGGGGGTGGTGGGAGACATGGGTGGGGGCCTGGTGGAGGCTGCCCCTGGTGGCTGGGGGGTGGGGGTGGTGGGAGACATGAGTGGGGGCCTGGTAGAGGGTGCCCCTGGTGGCTGGGGGGTGGGGGTGGTGGGAGACATGGGTGGGGGCCTGGTGGAGGCTGCCCCTGGTGGCTGGGGGGTGGGGGTGGTGGGAGACATGAGTGGGGGCCTGGTTGAGGGTGCCCCTGGTGGCTGGGGGGTGGGGGTGGTGGGAGACATGAGTGGGGGCTGGTGGAGGGTGCCCCTGCACTGCTGGGGGGTGGGGGTGGTGGGAGACATGAGTGGGGGCCTGGTGGAGGGTGCCCCTGGTGGCTGGAGGGTGGGAGTGGTGGGAGACATTAGTGGTGGCCTGGTGGAGGCTGCCCCTGGTGGCTGGGGGGTGGGGGTGGTGGGAGACATGAGTGGGGGCCTGGTGGAGGGTGCCCCTGGTGGCTGGGGGGTGGGGGTGGTGGGAGACATGAGTGGGGGCCTGGTGGAGGGTGCCCCTGGTGGCTGGGGGGTGGTGGTGGTGGGAGACATGAGTGGGGGCCTGGTGGTGGGTGCCCCTGCACTGCTGGGGGGTGGGGGTGGTGGGAGACATGCATTGTTGATCAGTAGTGCAAGGTGACATGTGGGTTGGCTGGGGGGCATGCCCATGGTGGATGGGCTGCCTGCGCGACATGAGCAGGGGTGCAGGGTAGTCCCCCGTGGTGTGGGCTGCCTGCAGGGGCCGTGGAGGTTGTGGAGCGTACACCTGGGAGGACCCACACGGCCAATTCACGTGTAGTACTCCCCAGAACCCCTGAAATACACGTACCCTGCTGAAATCGCGTGTGGAACTTCCCGCGCACCCCTCAAATACACGTACCCTGCTCGCACTGGGCCAATCGCGTGTGGAACTTCCCGCGCACCCCTGAAATACACGTACGCTGCTCGCACTGGGCCAATCGCGTGTGGAACTTCCCGCGCACCCCTGAAATACACGTACCCTGCTCGCACTGGGCCAATCGCGTGTGGAACTTCCCGCGCACCCCTGAAATACACGTACCCTGATGTAATCGCGTGTGGAACTTCCCGCGCACCCCTGAAATACACGTACCCTGCTTGCACGGGGCCAATCGCGTGTGGAACTTCCCGCGCACCCCTGAAATACACGTACCCTGCTTGCACGGGGCCAATCGCGTGTGGAACTTCCCGCGCACCCCTGAAATACACGTTCCCAGCTTGGCGTTTGCTGTTTGCCAGCCCGGTGAACTGGTCCAGGGTTAGCGCAGCCCTTTGCGATGATTTAGCGATTTTGATGGCTTTTCCTTGCGCGAGGGCGTTCTTGGGGGCGTTACTGGCGCTGCTGCAGGGTCGCTGCGATTCTCTGCGCCACGGCTGGTTTGGGAGCCTAAAATCCATGAATACGCTGTGCGCGGAAATCGGTTTTAGCGCACGTGCCTGGCGCAGACAATCGCACGCGGACACTCTGCGCCAGCCGCTTGCGACACTTTTCTGCGAAATTCTATGAATTACCCTGCAAGTGTGCCATGGTGTGGGTGGAATATCTAAAGGTTGTAAAAGACCAGCTGGTTTCTTCTTTTGACTTTTGTTCTGGGCGCAGATGCCACAAGACAGTACAAATGACTTTACATCTTATCGCCAGGTGGGCCCTCCAGAATTGTCTTTTAATTTTAGCTTCAGTTTTTGCAATACCTGGGTGCCCTTCCATCAGAGCTTCATGGTAATTGGAGATGACTTGTTCTTGTAGTTCCTTGTGTGGTAGAAATAGACGCCCTTGATAGTAAGGTAGGTCATTGACAACTGAATAATCTGGGCCCTTTTTAACCCAGTCCTGCAGGGCTGCTGAATCGAAAAGTTGTTGGATCTTTAAATGAATATCTTCTAAGGTCTGTAGAGTAGTTATCCCAAGAATTCTTTGTTCAGGATTTATAGGCACCGTTTCCGGGTTCGAAAATGCTTCTCCCATCCCAATTCGGGATAAAGCGTCTGCCTTACCATTCTTACAACCTGGTCGATAAGTGATCACGAAATCGAATTCGGCAAGGAATAAGGCCCATCGAAGTTGACGCGATGATTGGGCCTTGGCTGTTTTTAAATACTGCAAGTTCCTGTGATCGGTGATTACAGTAATGGTATGCCTGGCACCGAGAAGATAATGCTGCCAAGCCTTGAAGGCGGATTTGATGGCTAACAACTCTTTATCGGTAACCGCATAGTTTAATTCGGGGAATTTTCTGGACCAAAATGCTACTGGATGAAGTTGACCGGTTTCCGGATCCTTCTGGGACAGGACAGCCCCCATGGCTAAGCTGGATGCATCGGTTTCAACTATGTATGGGAGCTCGGAGCGTGGATGCTTTAAGACACGTGCCGACGTGAATTTCAATTTCAGTTCTTGGAAGGCTTTTTCAGCCTCTTCGGTCCACAAGAAGCGTTTGTTTTTTCGAAAAAGTGCTGTGATGGGGTGTACAACATATGAGAAGTCAGGAATAAATCTGCGGTAGAAATTAGCAAATCCAAGCATGCTTTGCACCCCTGTAACTGAACTGGGTGATGGCACTTGAGAATTGCGTCCACCTTTCGAGAGTCCATTCGGACTCCTTTTGGAGTCAGGATAAATCCAAGGAATTCAACTTCTGTAGAATGAAAAACACATTTTTCCAATTTTGCATATAACTTGTGCTGGCGTAGTTTCTCAAGGGCTGCACAAACGTGCTTAACATGGCCTGATTCTGAGGAGGAGTACACTAGAATATCGTCTATGTATACGACAACACAGTCGTCAATGAGTTCACGAAGGACATGGTTCATAAAATACTGGAAGGCTGCTGGTGCATTGCACAACCCGAAGGGCATCACCTGATATTCGAATAATCTGTACTTGGTGCGAAAAGCGGTCTTCAGTTCGACGCCCTTCTCTACACGTACCAGATGATATGCCCCTTGGAGATCTAATTTAGTGTACATGCAAGCATCCTTTACTTGGTCTAGTAGTTCGGGGATCAGAGGCAATGGATATCGGTTCTTCACCGTGATCTGGTTTAATGCGCGGTAGTCTATGCACGTTCTGAGGTCACCTTCCATTTTGGGCACGCAGAATAAAGCTGAAGATGCGGGGGACTTAGATGGACGAATGAAGCCATTAGGAAGATATTGGTCCAAGTATTGTCGTAGGTGACTGGGTTCCGTAAGGGCGTAGATCCTACTGCATGGAGGTTGTGCACTGGGTATGAGGTTGATTTGACAATCGTATGATCTATGAGGTGGTAAGGTGTTTGCCTGACCTTTTTGGAAAACATCCTGGAATTCTTGATATTCCTGAGGTAACTGCATGACTGGATTAGCGACTGTGGCCAGGCTTTTGTTCAAGGTTATTTCCGGGTAACAGGTGTGTGTACACTCCGGGAATGTTACTTTCTTCTCTCGCCAATCAATACAAGGATTATGTGTTTCGAACCAAGGTATCCCTAGTATTATTTGGAACTGCAGGGCTTTGATGAAGTCAAACACAATAGTCTCTCGATGCCCATCTTGACCCAACAGTGTCATCTCTGTGGTGGAATGAGTTACAGGCCCAGCGGCAATTTCAGTTCCATCGACTGTGGTGATAACATCCGAAGTGGTCTTTTTGCAGAGAGGTTGATTCATCCTAGAAACCAATTTGTGGTCCACATAGTTTCCTACGGCCCCGCTATCAATGTATGCCCTAACTGCGTGCATACGTGATGGCTGCCTTGGATCAATAAGGACCATTGGTATGATTAGGTGCGAAGTCTGAGTGTCCTTCTTTAAGCTCGGCAAGCGGACCTCTACGCTTGTCGGGCGTAGTCGTTTCCCGAATCAGGCTCTGTTTGATTTCTATCAGCAACTCTGACTACTTTCTTGGATGGTTTTATAGGGCAATCCCGTAGAAAATGTCCTGAGGCCCCACAGTACAGACACAGCTGCATCTGTCGTCTCCTTTCTCTTTCTTTTTGAGTTAAGGGTCCCTTAACCCCCCCGATCTGCATTGGTTCTGATGCATCTGTTCCTTTGGGAGTAACATTGGGTTTAACCAATACCCGATTCTCGAATTTAGCTCGATCAGCTTTTCTATTCTGAAGTTGGTGGTGTAGCTGGACCACTAAGTCTATATATTCTGCGCAGTCCTGAGGTGGGTTCACAACTTGGGCCAAAACATCTTTGAGTTCACCCCGAAGTCCACGATGAAATAATGTAATTCGCTTTACCTCTGGCCATCCGGTTTCCACCACCAACCTATTGAAGGTTGCGATATAAGTTAGCAGGTCCTGGTTTCCTTGTCGTAGGGATAGAAGTTCGTTATCCGGGGCCTGTCCCTGTGAATGTCTGGCGAATAGTCTTTCCATGTTCAATTGAAAACCCTGAAAATCCCAAAGAAGAGGGTCATCCTGGTTGACTAATGGAATTGACCAATCCGCTGCGCTGCCACTAAGGTATGACAGTACAAAGGCTACTTTGGCTTGGTCGTTTGGAAAAGCTCCTGGTCTGCATAAAAAGTGCAAGCGGCATTGGTTCATGAACACGGCGAACCTTTTTGGGTCCCCAGCAAAGCGTACGGGTGGAGCTAAATGAATGCTCCCTGGTAGAACCACTTGCACAGGGCTGCTCGATGAAACGGGGGTTGAATTCCCCCCAAGTCCAGGTAGTGGTGTTTGCCCGGCTTGGTTTTGCAGTTGTCTGGCAAGATCATCAGTGCACTCCTTTGACACTATCAGTTCTCTCCTGAGGGCATTAGTTTCTTGGCGCGCGGAGTGCACTTCTGCCCTAAGTTCTCCTAACAATTGGGCTAGTTGGTAGGTTTCTGAGGTCTCCATTACGCCCGGGTGGGGATTTGTAGATAGGCTTTGTGTTCTGTTACGCTCACCTGGTTCCCAAAGGGGCATCGATCGGACCCGGACAGCTGCGGTCTCCACCAACGTGATGCGTAGTGAAGAGATGACAGTCTGGATGGCCCGCCTAATCTTGTCTGCTGGACTCGTAGAAGTATTCTCCTGCAAGTGGAGAAAGGGATTTAGCCACCCGTGGACTTTAGTGATGGCCCCCCCCAACTGTTCTCGTTCTTCTCCCCACTAATCACCTCCGATATCCCCTCTTGGTAATCTCACCTTATGTTTTTAAATGATGAGCTCTCCATCCTGCATGGCATGCAGGGGCGCGTAGGTACCAGTTACGTCACTGGTTTGAAGGTACTGGAGGAGTTCCGGAGGAATATTGACTCCAGTGTCTATAAAGTTCAAAGAGTTCAATATGTCCGATGTTCACTCTTGTTCCATTCCCTCGTTAGGTTGCAGCTGGGTCCAAAAGAATATTGCCTGGAGGCAGCTGATGGCGTTCAGGTAAGAGTATGTATTACCAAACACTGTCCGGTAAAAGTTGCATGAGTTTAACTTGCTGTTTTCTCTCCCTTTATAGGTGCGGCATAGAAAGATGCAGCAAATTAAAGGATAATACCTCCGGTGGTAAAGCAGGTAAGCCTATGGTGGCACAGAGATTGTCTTTGTCGGTTTTCTCAGCTCACCTTGGTATTCCTTTTGTTTTCCCTGCAGGTGCTGGGTTTCAACGAAGAAAATGACGGAGGCAGCGCCGATTTGAAAGATGCGGTGGACTGGTGAGTATAACGCGGCGCTGCTGCTGGCGAAGCGACGCGTGCTGAAATAATGTCCTTTCCAGGCTCGGAGATGTGCTGGGTCCGGAATCAGGTAAGGAATCAAACAATGTCCGTGATCTAACCTCTTCTCCTTTCTTTTCCTTTTGTCTAGGAGCTCCGGATTCGAGGCGGGCATGGCAGAAGACTGGATGCTGACTTGCTGACTTACAGACACGGTGAGCGTTACGCTGCTGGATGCAGAATAACACAAAGCATGAGCTGCTGTTCGGGCATGGTTTAAATAGCCTGCAAAGTAGTCCCAGGTAAGAAGTTCCCCAGAACCACAGCCGAGTAAAAAATAGTCCCTGTAATAAAATAGTCCCATCCAGGCCTCACGTTGGCTTGGACTCATTTGCAGCATGGTCTGCATAAGGTAAGTAAAGTCTATGAGCCTGGCGCCTATAGCGCCAGGACTGATTTCTATGATGAGCCTGGCGCCTAAGGCGCCAGGACTGAATCCAAACAGCCCCCAGCCGGGGCTGTTGGGGTTTTAATGAGTATCTGGATGCCTGCTTCCGGGGCTGATGGACTCGATCCGGATGCCCGGGGGTAGGCATCATGACAGCGTGTTCGATTTTCTGGGCGAAGAAGTTAGATTTCGCCAGTTTTACGCTGGTCAGATAAGTGGCCAAGTTAAGTTTATATAGCACTCAAAGCGCAGGATCATAGCATGCTCGCCATTTGCGTTCAGCTTGTCTAAGTTGGAGACGGGATGCTCGAAGGTGATCCGTGAACCAAGGTTGAGCGGGTAACCTGCGACCCTGAGTCAATTTCAAAGGAGCATAAAGATCGGCTGCGGACGTCAGAGAATGAAAGAGGGACGTCAAAGATAATGCCTTCAAAGGGGCACAAGTAGAAGTAATATGGGCGTTACGTGCCATCGGGTCGACTGAACGCCATGAGCGTTGTAGTAACTTAGGGGGAAGGGGTTTACAGACGGAGGTAATGGGTACAAAAGAGCATGAGACCGAGTAAAGGTCCGACCATGTCACTGGTTCAATCAGACCAGGGCACAGTAAAGAATCTTTAGCAAATACTAAGTCAAGGGTGTTACCATGTATGTGAGTAGGGGCTTGCACCAGTTGGTGCAGATGTAAGTCCGAAAGGCTATCAAAAAAAGGCATAATTTCAGCAGAGTTGGGCATGTTAAGATGAACACGTCGTGGGCAAGGTCGGCCTGACTTGAGGAGCTGCGGGCCGGCTCCCAGAGGTCCGGGAGGCACAGAGGCTTGCTGCCGTGTGCGCTCGGTGAACATGTCATGGGCAGGGTCGGCCCGACCTGAGGAGCTGCGGGCCCTGCCCCCAGAGGTCTGGGAGGCACAGAGGCAAACAGACGGTCGGCGCACCCCAGGAACAGCAGCGCACATAAGCACGTGGAAAGCATTGCTGAGGGTGGGGACACCCGTGAGGGTGGGGGCTTGCGGTCCTGCAACATTAAATGTAACGCCGTGCAGGAGGGGCAGATGCTGAGTGCCCCACTGCACAATGCACCAGGCGAGCAATATGGCCATAATGAGATGGCGCGCACGTAGCCTGGGAAGGGCAAGCCCCTGACACTAATAAACAGTGCCATGATACGGGACCCAGAGGGTGCGAACGGATAATAAGGCAGCCGGTATGCGGCTGCATATGGGCCGGCAGAAGCTCGTTGGAGTCTACGTGCGCGCCTGAAGGCGTAATCAGGTGTGCGTCTCCGGCGCTGGTGGCAGCAGTAGCGGAGGGCACACACTCTGAATACAATATTGCCTGCAAGCTGAGACTGGGAGATTCACTCACATTGTACACGGTATAATACCGAAAGACAAGATAAGCACCGTGGAACATACCATGAGGCCACCTGTACCCAAAGAAGGGAGGCCCAGAAGGAAGCAAGCACTGTAAGTGGTGGAGAGTGGACAGTGGAAATGAATAAAGGCTCTGCTAACATTGATAATCATGCAGATTGGATGAGAAAGAAGGCACTGCTCAACCACATAGTAAATACACGCTGCCCAAGAAGGAAAGGCAAGCCTAACTGCCATGGTGTGCGCAGCACCACACTAAGGTAGCACTGTGACAGAACTGGACTGCTTTGGACCCCCCCCCGAGGATCAATAGACACGGGGATCTCCTGGAGGTTGCGGTGGTGCTTGGATACTGCCCCCCCAACCCCCCCACAGTCGATGCCCACAACGAAACGACCAAGTACAGTCTGTAGAAGGCAGTGGAGGGGGATATAAGAACAAAAGTGACCACAAATAACACGCACCCAGAATAGTTGAGGAAGCGGGCAAGCTGATGCGCAGGCTGTGGCGCAGCGTGAGACATCAAGTGCAACTGCAGCAAGGAGAAGGCGCAGCTCACGAACAGGTGCTAGAACACTGCCTAGGAAAAACAATTACTAGGGGGCACTGATACTCATAACAATTGAAGGAAACACGCGGGAAGCAAGAGCTGCTAACCCCCCACGAGGACAGATTCTGGGGTAAAAACAGGGTGGAACAATGTCTGTAAGGGGAGGTAAAGCCAAGGGCAAGCAGCCTACGATGGACATCTTTGCTAAGTCGCAGCAGCCCCCTACCACCCCAGCACAAGGTACGGCGGCTGAACCCGCAGACGCGGCTTCACCGCGATAGGACCACGTGATCTTAACAGCCATCACGGAATTGAAAACTTTGTGGGGAACAGTGATGGCAGACCTGAGAACCGCATTGGAAACCAAAATAGATGCAGTGGGAATAGAGGTCAATCTGCTGAGACAAGATGTGGAACGAACAAGTGGCCTAGAGAGCGCAGTGAAAACTTACACGGACACCAGCACAAACAATGCCAAGGAAGGATGGGGCAGAGGAGGTTGGCGGAGAAGAGAGAACGTGAGGAGTTGGAAAGTGTGTTGGGGTTGGGATGTGAGGAGGGAGGGAGGAGGTTGGGGAAGTTGAAGTGTTTATAGTTAGGGGAAGTTTAAGTTGGAGAAAGAGCCTACAAGTAATGGGGGAACATTCAGATATGGACTGTACTTGCGGAGGGGGGAGTGTGACCCTAATACATCATGGGGGACCTTAAAATAATTACTTGGAATGTTAAAGGGCTCAATAGCTACTTAAAGAGGAATAAGGTTATGATGTATCTGCGTAGACAGAAAATAGACATAGCCCTGATACAGGAGACTCACCTCACACAGGAAAAGTTAGAGGTGATCCGGAAGAAGTGGAGGGGGACTGTTGTGGCCGCAACATATTCGGCCAATGCCAGAGGGGTGATTACCTGGGTAGCACTGCATGACCCATTCCAGCTGCTACAATCTACTGTCGAGGCAGACGGGAGGATGGTCATAATAAGAGGGCTGGTGGAAAACACCAGGATACAGCAGTATATTTTAGAACCCTATACAACAAACTCAAGCACATGCTTGGGGGGGGGGCAGTGATTTGGGGAGGATACTTTAACTGCTCACTAAACACGAAAATTGACAATTGACAGATCAGATGGTAAAGTAGATAGACCCACTCCAGCCGCAAGGGCGTTGTAGTCACTATTAACAGATTTCGGGTTCGAGGATACATGGAGGGCGAGTCATCTGCGAGAAAGACAATATTCGCATTATTCGGCCCCACAGAATCTACCCACCAGGCTGGATTACATGTTCGCCACGCAGGAGCTAATAGCAGAAACAGCGCAGACAGAATATAAAGCGAGGGTCCTATTGGACCACTCACCACTGATACTGGTATGGCAATACCGACCCCCGAGAGCAAGGATACCAACTTGGCGCCTCAGAGCAGAGGCGTTGAAATATACAATTTTCAGGGAGGATTTGAGAGAGTAAATAATAAACTATTTTGAGATCAATACTGGCAGTGTTGAGACAGCGGGTATGCTCTGGGAAGCCTTTAAAGTGGTAGTGAGGGGAATAGCCATAGCTAAGTCCAAGGGACTACAAGGAGGGATACTAGCCGAACTGCAGGATGCAGAAAAAGAGCTAGAAGCAGCGTAAAAAAGAGGAGGTAATACCAAGGAAGATAATGAAGCAATACTCAGTCTGCAACAGAAATGTGCTGGGCATTGGGAGAGATTGTGTAACCTCAACTATAAAAAGTACATAGAGAGACAGGACGCAGCAGGGGATAGACCAGGGAGGGCTCTGGCGTGGTTATATAAAAGCGAGACCCCTAGACCCACAATCAGAACAATAACTAAGGAAGATGGGCACATAGTGGACACCCAAGAAGACGTTAACCAGGAATTTGTAGACTTTTACCGACTCCTTTATGGAGACGAAAAGGGAAGCGATTACAGGAAAATAAGAGAAACACTTGAAGACATTGGGTTGCCGCAAATTAGCGGAGAGGAGCGAGAGGAGCTGGATGCTCCGATTACTCTAGAGGAATTAGAAGAGGTAGTGGTGCAACTACCCACCAGCAAGACTCCGGGGGCTGATGGACTCCCTAGCAAATTTTATAAAATGTACAGGAATGAGGTGCTCCCCCCGCTCTTGGCGATGTTAAATGAAGCAAACGAAGTGGGAAGGCTACCAGAGTCCCTAAGAGAGCAGATTATCATACCGCTCCCTAAACCCAACAAGCCTGGCAATGATTGCGGTTCATATAGACCACTGTCCGTGCTGAAACAGGATAGCAAGATGCTAACAGCGGTCCTGGCAAACATAATGAGGAGGATTATTACTAAATTAATACAACCCGACCAGACTGGTTATGTCCCGAATAGGAATATATCCAATAACCTCAGACGACTCCACCGAGTTATTGAACATGCGAATGGGGACGCGGGCGAAATGGCAATTGTATCGCTAGACGCAATAAAGGCCTTTGACTCTGTCAAATGGCCCACGCTAATTGCGGCCCTGGCCAATTATGGAATAAGACCTGGGTATCTCAAATGGGTTAAACTATTATATAGCGCGCCGCTGGCCAGGGTTAAAACGGGAGTAGTAATATCAGAGAGGTGGCAACTCAGCAGAGGCAATAGGCAGGGATGCCTGTGGTCCCTTATGTGTATATCTTAGCCCTAGAGCCCCTGGCAATATACCTGAGGCAGCAGTATGACATAGTAGGCATCACCATAAAAGGAGAATCGCATCTAATATCCTTGTATGCGGACGATATGCTGTTGTACCTGCCCTACCCGGAAGAAAACCTCCAATATGTCCTGGAAGTGATGGAGCGATTTGCAGGGCTGTCTGGCATAGCAGTGAATCTTAAAAAATCTTGTATATTTCCATTAGTTAGATACAAAGGGATCCCGTTAGATCAATTACCTATCCGACAGATACCATGTGAGGTCAATACGTTCCGATATCTTGGGATAGAAATCTATCACATGGTGGAGGCAGAGCACCAATATAACACTGAGAAAGTGATCAAGAGTATTGAAAATAGTATGACGTTCTGGGTAAAACTCCCCTTGGCGATGATGGAAGGGGGGGCAATGCTGAAAATATCCCATACCTGATACCAAAACGATTTTTTGCTAGGTTACATGGCATATGCAGGGGATTCATTTGGCATGGGACGAGGAACAGAGTTGCCCTTTGGGAACTACAAAACTCATACGAGAGAGGGGGTATAAAATTTCCAAACTGCGGGATTTACTATATAGCAAGCCAGCTACAATATGTAGCAAAATGGCTCTCAGAAGAACCAACCTCAGAGACTAGGCTGTTTCGACAGGATTGTGCCCCATTCTTCTTAAAAGAAATGATGTGGTTGCCAAGATCGGATATGGAAGGGTGCCCAGAGATGATGATACTAGGGTGGGAGATATGGCGTAGAGCCTGCCAGGTAATAGAGAACCCGTCCCCGTGTTCCCCGCAAGTGCCATTAGTCGCACTGTCCGGAAAAGAAGAGCAACTAAGGATGACGATCAGGAAGCACTGGGAACCGGTAGGAATAGCAACTATGGGAGACATATGGAAAGAGGGGAGTATTAAAGACTTTGAGATGTTGGAGGAGGAAACAGGCTACATAAGGGACAATATATAACATACCATAAGGTGGTGCGGCGAATCAAAGAAACATGGTCTGAAGTAGTACTGGAAGATCAGCCGGATGCCACCATAGATACAACATATGATATAGCAGAAGGAGGGCATGAGATATCTAGAATATATGAGCTGATGATGTCCAAAGTGGGAAAGGAAGTGGTACAACTGAGACAAGATTGGGAGGAAGAGGTGGGTGCCCAAATGAGTGATGGGATGTGGAAGCGGGCCCAGGGGTTCCATAAGAAAGTGTCAGGAATGCGAGGTTACAACAGATACAACTATATATAACCCACAGGGCTTATATGACACCCCAGAGGATAGCCAAATTTAAAAATACAGGACGACAATCATGCCCCAAATGTGACGAAAAAAACGCCGGAATGGTGCACATGTTTTGGACATGTCCAGTGATTGAGAGATTCTGGGGAGAAGTAGCAAATAGGCTGGTGGAAAAAGGAATTAAGATAGTGGTGGAAACAGCGTGGGAATGCCTGATAGGGGGGTTTCCCAGACCACATAAACTCAAGCATGTCAGTAAACTAAAAGACTTGGCATACATACTTGCAAAGCGTAGAATTGCCATGGGATGGAAGGCATGCCATAGACCGAGAATAGAAGTATGGTGGAAAGACCTACAGAAATGGGCAGTACTGAGACAACCGTATGGCAGGAAGCTAGTAATTCTGGAGGGGAGGAGGAAGCTGAAACCTTGATAGCCTGGAAACATCTGATAGCCACGTTATTTGGGCCCACGCAACACCGGTCAAGTGATCAGGACCCAACAGAGACTACAGGAGAGGAATCCCTACTGCAAGATGAAGAAATAGAATATGAAGGGGAGTAGGCTCAGATGGGGGGGGGGAATGGGAGAAGCAGTGGACACAGCATGATGTAAATTCAAAAAGTTATTATATGCACTGCAAGTTTGGTTTGTGTTGTTGGTTGGAACAAAATAATAAAAATTGTTTAAAAAAATAAAAAGGATGAGGAGAGACTCCAAAGGTTGGATCCTAGGACAGCATTGAGCTTTTATCTTTCTAGAATGTCCAAAGTCAGAGTGGACGACCAGCTCTTTGTGGAGTTTACTGGATAACGATTAGGCCAGGCTTGTTTCTAAGCAGACCTTGTCTAGGTGGATCATCCTCGCTATTTCTGAATGCTACAGGTTGGCTGGCAAGGACCCTCCTGAGGGCTTGCAGGCTCATTCCACCAGGGGCATGGCTACATCTGTCATGAACTTCAGATCACGCCCCTTTTGGACCTCCTGGTCCTTGTCTCAACAGGGCTTGCATTCCGTACTGCTTCCAACATGGCCGCCCAGAGCTGAAGCCCTTGCTCGCTCGATGCGCTAGACCACGCCTTTCGCAGCTCTGCGCGTCTCAATGCTATTGCAGAGTAGCCCAGACGTGTGTTCGTAGCTCGCGGTATTGTTCCTTTTGTCCCAGTGCTATTACCCACTCCTTTTCCTTTCCCCCTTCCTGGTTCTGAGCTTTTCTAGCCTTTCCAGTCTCCTGGATTCCTGGACTCTGTGATCCCGAAACTAAACGCAACCTGGAACCAGACGAATCTCAAGCAGCGCTGTTCAAGACCAGGAGCGTTCGCAAGAAGGCAGCGATCAAAGTCACCGGCAAACATCGGACCCAGGTGAGAAGGGGGGAACTCCTTGACAGTTTGAGACGCCACCCGACCGAACCTAATGACGAGATGGAAGCCGCCGTGCAGGACATAATGCGACGCATGCAAGAACTATCAACCGAGGTTCAAAATCTTAAGGCGGAAAACGCTGCGCTCAAACAATTGGTCTTATCCCGGGATTCTGCTACAAAGGAGGGTGCCCTGTTAGGCGGTATTGTTGACAAGTATGATGGTTCGGCAAAAACACTCAGCGGATTCCTGGATTCATGCCTGGTCCACTTTACCTTCAAGCCCTATTATTTTTCGACTCCTAGGGCTAAGGTGGGTTTCATCATATCCCACCTTTCTGGCAACGCCTTAACTTGGGCAACACCCCTTGTCAACTCCGGCGATGCCCTCCTAGACGACTACGATGGGTTCATACAGGCCCTTAAAGGCATGTTTGACCATCCAGAGCAGGTCTATACTGCCCAAGAACGCTTGCTGGACTTTCAACAAGGCCCCCAAGATATGCTCACTTATGTGACCAGATTTAAACAATTGGCCAAGGAAGCAGACTGGTCCCCTGAGGCTAGTTTTACCCTGTTCAGGAGAGGCCTAAACGAAGAGATCAAGGATGAACTGGCCAGAGTGGCCAGACCAAATTCATTCCAAGCACTAATGGACCTGGCCTTGCAAATAGACTTTCGCATCCAAGAAAGGAAGGCTGAAAGAAAGAAATCCAAGGGAAACCCACCCAAGACGTCCTTTGAGAGCACAGCCAGAACGGACGCAAACTCAAGTCCAGCCCCAGAACCTGAACCCATGCAAATTGGAGCCTTTCGTGGACCCATATCGCCTCAAGAAAGATTGAGAAGGATCCATACGGGTTTGTGTATGTATTGTGCTTCAGACAAACATTTGGTCAGGGAATGTCCTCTGGCACCTCCTCGGCGTTCGGGAAACGCCAGCTCTCGATCTTAAATGGAGCAGAGATTCGGGAGAAAGATGTTTGCTCCACATCAATTCCATCCTTGAACTCTCCTGGACAAAACAGTTTGGTGATACTACAGGCCTTCCTGTCGCCCTCCAAAGACAAGACCTATCCCATTCTTGCCTTGGTGGACTGCGGAGCTATGGGAATTTTCATTAATCAAGACTGGGTGGTTAGTCATCATATTCAGTACGAGACCCGAAACACCATGCAGCCGGTGGAAGCAATTGACGGAAGACCCCTCTCTTCAGGGCCCATAAGCCTGCAGACTAAAGATATCCAACTTTCCATAAACCATCATCAAGAGCGGATTACATTCGACATCATTAAGTCAGCCCATTACCCCATGGTCTTGGGAATGCCCTGGTTGCAAAAGCACAATCCGTATATCAATTGGACAGCAGTATCATTATTCCTGGGCTCAGAATTCTGTATGTCCCACTGTCTGACCCTGGATCCCTCCTCGGTAACTCCTACAGAACCTCCAAGAGACCAAGAAACACCACTCATGGTTTCCAATATCATACAAGTTCCAGAGGCCTATCAGGGATATGCTGATGTATTTTCTACTGCCATAGTCCAGGCCTTACCCCCTCACAGGCCCGAAGACTGTGCTATAGATACTGATCCCTCTGCTGTAATTCCTTTTGGCAGAATGTTCATTCTTTCCGAACTCGAGAAAAAGGCCCTTCGGGAATACCTAGACACTAATCTTGAAAATGGCACCATAAGACCCTCAAAATCTCCAGCAGGTGCTTCATTGTTCTTCGTTCCCAAGAAGGATACCTGTCATGATGCCTACCTCCAAGGAGCCAGGTCTGACCCAGCAACCCCAGAGGCAGGCATCATTCCCCCCAGGGAAGTGCCAGCGGGCCCAAGCTGGGGCCCTTTGGACACAGTCCTGGCGCCTTAGGCGCCAGGCTCATGTTGGACCCCTGTCCTGGCGCCTTAGGCGCCAGGCTCATAAAGCTAGACATGTGTTCAAGTGTTTTAATGTGCACTTACCTGATGCAGACCATGCTGCTACATCCAGGCCCTCTTGAGGCCTGAATGGAACTACTTTACCTGTGGGACTACTTTCCACCTGGGTGTGGTCGGGGAAGGATACATACCTGATCGGTGGAAGGATACAGGCCTGGAACTTCTTCCAAAGCTATTTAAACCACGCCCGATCAGCAACTCACGCTTCGCGTTGTTCTGCTCCTCGCAGCTGGACGCTCACCGTGTCAGCTCCTCCATTTGGACTTCAGCCACGCCTGTCAGCATCCTGGGTTGCCTGCAAAGGGAGATAAGAGAGAATTGGAGAGAAAGAAGACCCTTACCTGCTAAAGCTGCATCACGGGACATAACACCTACGATCCTGAAAGGGAAGACATAATTTTAAAAGCATTTCGCTTCGATCGCTGCAGCGCTGAATTTCACTCACCTTTCCTGGGCGCCTCCATCTTCAGCAGCGATCATACGGATCCGCACCCACTTCCCAGAGCCTAGAGAGAAAAGACAAGAAAACAAGGTGAGAGAAGGAAGGGAAATAGGAAAAGCTCAGTTTCCTTCTAAGACTTACCTGTTGGGTCATTCCCATTTCATTTCGGGTCCTGCCGCTTCCTGGCATTCCGGACCCCGGCCCCAATGGGGAAAAAAGACAAAGACATTGAATGAGCGAATGCAAAGACATTACCTGAACGCTCATCCAGAACTTACACTTCGGGTCGGCGCCATATCTCCGGCATTCCGAACCCCGGCCCCTAAGGGGAAAAAGACATAATCATTAGCGCTTGCTGCAACAAGACAATGAACATTATTATTAAGCTTGAACTTTTGAACTTGCAACAGAACTCTTACAGCGCCTCACATGAATAGTCAAGCTTATTTTGAACTCCCATCAAACCTCAATCCAGTGAAGTAACTGGGTTTCAACGCGCCCCTGCATCAGAAGCAGGATGGAGAACTCATCCTTCCAGACCCTAAGGTGAGACTTCACGGGGAATCGTGGAAGGGTATCGAGGAGGGTTGGAAGGGAGTGGGAGGCTTGAGCATTATTCCGTCAGTAGGTAATACTCCCTTTTCACGCACAGGGGAATATTCCTGCGAGCCAGAAAAGCCAGAGTAGAGGGGCCCTTCCTGTCCATCATCAGAGTCCTGCGCTTCACCATTGAAGAAGCATCAGCACTCGAAGCCAGACCTGCGCCTCCAGGATATACAGGGAAAGCGTAATTTTAAATAAGTACAAAAGTTGTGTATATAAAATATATTATAATACACATAATTACAGAAAGGGGTGGAATATGCAATCAAACGTAAACTTACAGTGAAAGCATAAAAATATACATCATATACAGCAGAGTGAAGGCTTGGTCACTCTGAGCGTAGTGTCAGGACCAGACAGTAGTGAGTAGGTTGGAAGTTTGTGGAGCATAGTCAGACACAAAGTGTTGCAAAGTCAGTCGCTTAATCAGTTTATCAAGGGACAAAATTAAACGAGGCACAGTTTCAGTTGGGGCAGAAGACTCTGGGTGGCTGCTACAAGCAGAGGCAGATTTGAGCATGGAGCCAAGATTTTGTTTTCCGTTTGAAGGAGTTGAATGAGGACTCAGATCTGATGTTGGGCGGAAGAGTGTTCCAAAGCTTATTAGCCAGAACAGGGAAACTCACGCCCCCAGCTTTTTGAAGTTTAAATCTCGGCAGAGATAGGCTGTGTGTCTGAGCAGTTCTTTGGGGTCGTGAGGAGGTGTGGAGGTAGAGGCGGTTGGAGTGGTAGAGTGGGGCCTTGTTAGTCAAACATTTGTGAGTAAGGGCAAGTGTTTTCAACGATATTCTCTGTTTGACAGGGAGCCAGTGCAGGTTAGTCCTGACATCTGAGATATGTTGATTTCTTGGAATATTTAACGCCGCTCTGATGGCGTTATTCTGAGTGATTTGCAGTTTGTTGAGGTTAGCCTGGCTAGTTCCCAGATAAAGGGCACTATAGTAGTCTATTTTGGACATGATGAGCGTTCTAGCTAGAGTGATGCTATTAGGGGTGGTCAGAAAACAGGTAAACAGATTCTCCTGCTGGAGGGGCACCGCGGGGGTGAGTACCCCAGAGAACCGGGACACCTGCACTGATTCATCATGCGTAGATGCTCCGGCTGGTGACCTGAACACTGTGCTGGCACAGTGTCGTTGAGCTTGCAGAAGGTAAGCACGGGCACAGCAATAAACGCGGGGAAGCCCACAGAACCCGAGAACGTGAAGGAGCTTTACTCTGCATACCGAAGTGGCAAATTCAAGACGAGTGCGGCACCCCAATAGCTGAGGGCTCGAGACGCATGGGACTCTTGCGTCGCCCCTCTCTCCCGTGCCGCTCTCTCCTTCAAACCACGATGAAGAGCCCTGCTACCCCGGACTGACACATGCCCTTACGATTGCCCACAAGCACAGGTCATGGCCATTTCACCCCCATACATAGAAGTGAGCAGAGCACGGGTCCCTAGAGCATCACGCCTCCAGCCCACACAACTCTGGGTGCTCCCTAGGCACACTGAGCACCGTTCTACTTTCTCAACGGGGTGAGAGTTAACACGACACTCGCCGCAGGGCCTCCCTTCAGGACAGAGGACGGCCCCCAAAGCACGGCTGTACTGGGCCTGACCCAAGCCATTCCGTCCGGGAAGCACACGCAATATAGAAATCGAAGCAAGGCCCACAAGGAAGAGCCCTCTGGCACACTCAAGTATCCAGAGCCCAGTGCACCAACCCCCAATGCAGAGCAAAGGCATGCACCTACCAACTGCCGAATAAACCAAATGACAGCTGTACAAGCCACCGCACAGGAGTTGTGGGCGACGTGGGCCCCACGCAAACTGAGACACCACTGTTGATGCACCATTCTGTGACCCGGTAGGCCAAGTACCATAAAAGACCCCCAGAGGATTACAAAGCGAAGCGGTAACATCCAAACACGACACAGGAGGTGTGGGCCCCCTTCAAAGGTGTGTGTGCCCGCCTTACTCACTTGGAGGACCTGAGACAACGCAGAAAATGTAAGGGATCGATAACAAACAAGAGACTCATCATCCACACCCCCAACACACCAAAGCCCGCTCGTGATACCAAAGCCCGCTTGTGATTGCGGGGCCCCGAGACCAAAAAACACGCGACGGAGAAACAACAAACCTGGGAGGAATCCTCCTGCTCCATGACACACTGAGGAGCACCAAGAAGTAGAACCCTGGGGGAACAGACAGAACACATGGCCGGATCACCAAGTGGACTATGCATACCAGTCCCAGAAGTCGAAACAAGACAGAATCACCAGCGAAAGAGAGTGAGATTCCTCTGACCAAGTGTGGACGCAAGGTGACCTTCTGACGCACGCAGGGAGAAGATCAGGGGTGTGAGGCCCACCTCAAACGGTCCAAACCTAACACAGATACTCCGGGGTGAACAACATTGCAACATCCCTGCCGAATGAACACTCCCACAGCTACCCTTTATTGGTAATGACAGCTGACCACCCCGGGCTACCCTCCAAGCCACATTCCCGGACGCAAAGGAAGAAAGAAGAATTCTTGGAGATCAAGGCCCTACGAGGTAGCCACAAGTGAAAACGTCAGTGCATGGATCCTAGAAACAGGCTGTCATACCCAGGTAGCGACCCCCACAAAGAAAAGGCAATGGCAACACGAAGTCAGGACTCATTGGTCACCAAAGGAGACGTTGCATCTCTGCTAGAGGAAGTAAGAGGCATGCAAGCTGATATTGGTGGTAAAGTAGACAAGATCAATGTCAGACTGGACAAGATGGAAGAAAGACTCCAGGAGATAGAACACAACCAATCCTCCCTCAATACCATGGAAACGCAAATAGACGTCCGACTGAGTGAAATTGAGCAACGGGAAACATAAATGGTACTAAAGATGGACGACTTTGAAAATCGAGAAAGGAGGAATCAACCTCCGGTTCTTCGGAATTCCAGAGAAAGAAGGTGAGGCGAACGGAGATCTCGAGCGTGATTCCTCAGATTCTACAACACTTCTTCAACGATGACTCAATTGATGTCACAAAGATTGAAAGACTCTACAGGGCCGGAGGACTGGCTTGAGGCCGAAGATCTGTTTTGGTGCGGTTTCACAATTACCCCGACAGGTTCAAGATCCTAGTAAAGGCCAAAGCAAAAGGATCAGTAATGATGGGCTCAGCACGCATCTCAATATTCCAGGATCTGTCATCCCTTATCCTCGCTAAGAGGCGACTATGCCTGCCCCTAACCAAATGGTTGAAGGAAAAGAGAGTGCTTTACAGATGGGAATTTCCTTTTTCTATCACATTCGAACTAGATGGACAGAAACACAAGCTCATAACAGAATCGGAGATCAACAACACCATGCAGGAACTACTCGGTGGAGGGGGTCACGCCTCTGGAAGCGGGATAGGGGGTGAAGGAGACACAGCATGGTGGGTGAAGGGACCTAAGAGGAGGAGGATCTCAGGCTCGAGGAAATTCATCAAACTCAATGCATCCTCACCCAACACATCCTGAAGTTACTCCAAGAGCCGTCAATGAAACGTTAAAGGGAGACGATCATACAAACAAACTCCCCAGGTAGTCACTGGTGGTGAATAGAGCTCTAGCACATGAGCGATAGACACATGAACTGTGGCGTGGCCCCTTACAGGGCCCAGTGAGCCATAGTAAAACCAGTAAAGTTAAGAAATGTTACAACTGTTAGTTATGCATTACATAGTTAAGTAGGGAAAATGGGGGGCACCCAATAATATGGCGTTAAAAGCAGGGGTCTGGGTTAAGGGCCTCGCTGGTGGCTCAGACTCACCTAGTGATGGTTATTGGGAGAGACCGGGCGCCCCAGAGGGAGGGAAGTACAGGGAGGGGAGAGGAAGGGGGGAGGGAGGAGTAGGGGTTGGAGGGAGGGAAGGAGGGAAACCGGGAAAAATGTACTTAATGGAAAGGCTCCAGAGATGTCCACCACCACTACTAGTCACACTGAAACCGAGGGACTTGTACTGCATGTGGGCGTAGGCGAGGAACATAAGCATCACACATGGCTGTGGTAAAGGGCGCTCACAAAGATGACAATCTCTGTGTATGTACGTTGAACGTCAAGTGTCTAAATTCACCCACAAAGAGGTCCCTAGTTGCCAGAGAGTTCAAGAGATCAGGAATCAATGTCCTATTCTTACAAGAAACCAGATACCAGAAGGGCGATGAGCGTAGAATACCAAGTGGTCTGATAGGCAGCACATACTGGGGCTCGGGTATCCTCAAGAGAGCGGGGGTTGGAATATTAATACGAAAAGAACTACATATGGAGGTCACAAAGACATGGTCAGACACAGAGGGAAGAACACTGCTGATATTAGGCCTAATACATGTCTCCTTTGCCACAATCTACGCTCCCAATCGGGGTCAGAAGGGATTCTTGCAGAGGACCATAGAGAAAATAATGGGGTAAGCACAAGGACTCCTCATACTCGGGGGGTGAGGGGGGTTGGAATAAATGTATGAACGTAACCCTAGACTGACAAGCTGGAAGGGAAGTACACCATGAACCCTAGGTCAAGGAGAGGCAGAGATAATCATGGCCCTGGAGATTTATGGTTTCAGGGATAGTTGGAGGCATCTACACCCGCAGGAAAGAGGCTTCACCTTTTATTCTTCCCTACACGGTACTCTCACGAGAATCGACTATCTATACGTCTCAAGAGACCTGTGGGAAGTGATGGAGAACTCTGGAATCCAATTGATTTCATGGTCAGACCATGATATGGTGTCCATAGATATAAACTGGGAAGGTCTATGTCCCTGAAGTTCTGGAGATGCAATGACACGCCATGGGTAGACCTGATTTTCATGGAGGAAATGGAGAATTAAATCAAACAATTCTTCATTATTTATGACTGTTACGCTCACCTGGTCTCTGCGGAGGTGTTGGGGCACGGTTTCAGCCCTCCCCGAACTTGAATAACCCCTTCAGGCCTCCTCCTCAGTAGAAAAGCTGTGAGCGGTGGTACGTGGTGATACTGCTCCTGCATGGAGATAAGAGTGTGTGAGTGCGCCAATCTGTGATTGTTGTACCTCTCTAACCCTTCACCCCAAAGTACGGTTTCTGTGAGCATACGCGTCCATAAAGCTCACCTGTGAATTGTGGAAGATAAGCTCTCTGTCCTGCTACTTCTGGCTTAGCGCGTCAAATGGGATCTAGTTCCTTCACTGATCCCTGATAAGGATTAGTCCAGTCCAGCTGCGACTATGCTTCTCCTTATGATTGGTAAGTCTTTCTTGAGCTCTTGTGATGCTGTTCGTTCTGTTTAATGTCTTTATATGTTGCTCCTATTAATGCCCGCAATAATGTCTCTCTTCTGTTTTCTTCCCTTAGATGGAAATCCGGCCTCAATGCAGCTGTGAGACGCGGCCGGATGGAAGATGGATGCTACCACAATGTTCGACAGCAGGTAAGTGATGGTTTAAGGAAAAGCGCAAAGTATGGCGAAGCACAACCTTAAACTGACTGTTTTTTCGATGTCTAACCTTGTCTTCTGTTTTTCCTTGCAGGCGCTGGTGTCGACGATGGAGCGTGTCGTGCTGCGGTGCCAAGATGAAGATTTCGGCGTTCCGGAAAGTTTAAAGATGAATACTTGGTTCGCCGAAGAGATGTACAGGTAAGAACAGCTTCCCCCAGTTGGTAAGTATGCTGGCAGGATGCTTCAGGAAGGAAGATCTTCCAAGATAAGTCTGACCTCAGGCGACGGATGAGCGTTACGCTGCTTGCAAGTGCAGAGTAACACGAAGCGTCTGTCTTGAGGATCGGGGCAGCTTATATAGCTGAGATCGTGGGCACGCCCATTAGGGCCGGTTTACCAGCCACACCCTGCCACTTCTAGAGAGGGAGCACGTGCGAAGGCAATCCATTAGCAGCCACACTCAAGAATACACTTGGGGCTGCTTAATGGATGGAATGTTCAAGGTTAATGCATCGTGCTTAATGGATGGAATGTTCAAGGTTAATGCATCTGAAGTGTTATGTCCATAATAAAAGCTTTTTGGTGTTAAATGGATGTTCTTGTTTACTTTTGTCCAAAGGCGCCAGGACAGTGTCCACCCAGGTCTCCTGTGCATGCGACCCCTGCATGCCTGTGCCCCTGACTTCATGACCATGACAATGACACAGGGGAGGTGAAGAAGACACTAGTGAAGGACGCAGCCAAGGCCACATGGAGGAGTATTCTCATCAGAGAAGGGGCCCGCAAAAAAAAGAAAACATGCACTCATAGAGAAAAGACTAAGAGACAAATTAGTAGCATTGGAGAAACGTACCCAGTCCGCCCCCGTGGATAGACAGAAATGTCTTACAGAGGCCAGAGGCTTAAGAGCGGAACTATAATTACTAGAAGAGGGAAAGATTGTCCAGAACTTGCAGTTCCTAAAGCAAAAGTTCTACAATAAAGGGGACAAGGCTGATGCACTCCTGGCGGCACAACTCGGAAACAACAAGCCGAAAGGTGGGTCAATAAACTAGAGGGAGCAGAGGACAATAACTCGGGTACGGGACAGGGAATTCAGGAAGCATTTGCCTCATTTTATGACGCTTTATACTGCAGTGAAGGGACAGCATCAATACCTCACAGAATCCCACCTCCCCTCCCTAACAGAAGCACAGGCAGAGACCCTAGAAAACCAGATTACAGGAGAGGAAATACAAAATGCCATTGGCCGTCTTAAGTTAGGGAAAGCACTGGGTGATGATGGCTTCATCCCATGTTTCTACAAAACATTCTCAGCGATCCTGACCCCGTTTCTAACAACACTTTTCAATGACATTATGGAGACAGGAAGGGCACCCGACTCCTTCGCCCAGGCCCTCCTGACAGTGATACCCAAAGAGGGCAGGGATCGAAGATGCTGTGGATCTCGCCAACCAATATCGCTCCTCAACATTGATGCAAAAATATATGCTAGGGTCATCGCAGCCAGGCTGGAGGGCCATCTGCCGAAACTGGTACATTCCGACCGGTGAGCTTTGTAATGGGACGCCAGGGAGCAGACACCATGAGAAAAACACTCCACCGAATAAACGAAGCCCAGGGGATGCAGGGGGACCCCACCCTTCTCTCTATAGACGTGGAGAAGGCGTTTGATAGGTTGGCATGGGACTTTCTCGATGGGGTCCTGTGTCATGATGCCTACCCCCGGAGCACCAGGCCAGGCCCAGCACCCCCGGAAGCAGGCATCATGCCCTCGGGTAAAAGCCCAGCGGGCCCTTATAGGGGCTCTTTGGACTCAGTCCTGGCGCCTTTGGCGCCAGGCTCATGTTGGACATCAGTCCTGGCGCCATAGGCGCCAGGCTCATAAAGGGAAGTGTTTTGTGCACTTACCTGATGCAGACCATGCTGCACGCTTCAGGCCTCCCTGAGACCTGAAAGGGACTATTTCTTCATAGGGACTATTTTTTCACTCGGGCGTGGCCAGGGAAGGATACATACCTAGTTGGGGAAGGATACATACCTGGGACTTCTTTGGAGGCTATTTAAGCCACGCCCAGACAGCAGCTCATGCTTCGCGTTGTTCTGCTTCCTGCAGCTTAACGCTCACCGTGTCTGCTCCTGCTCCTGGACTCCAGCCACGCCCGCCTCGAACCTGGAAGATCTGCAAGGAAGGAAGAGAAGAGAAAGGTGAAAACCAAGGACTATTTCAAACTTCTTACCTGCATCCGGAATCTTCTCGCCAGCATCCCTGAAGAAAGACTTCCATTTAAAAGCATTGCGTTACTCGCTGCAGCGCCACGCTTCACTCACCTGTCCTCGAGACATCTCCCGGCTCCATCGCGGCTGTCAGCATCGGACGCCACATCTCTGCACCTAGGGGAGAGAGGAAGAAACAAAAGGTGAGCAGAAGGAACACAGAAGGAAAGCCTGATTAACAGCCATAATACTTACCGGCTTTTCTTCCACATTTCGGGTCGGCGCCGCCCCGTTGGCAAGTACCGTACCCCGGCTCCTATGGGGAAAGGACAAGAGACATTTCTGGGGAATGATAAGGACATTTAGAGGGATCGCCCTCATCACTACTCACCTCGGCAGTTTAACCCCTCGACGCATCGCCTTCATTCTGCACCTGAAATAAAGGACAGATCACAGGTTAGAAAGACAACATAAAGGGGGCCTCACTTGAACTTTGAACTTTCATACTTACGGCGCATCGCTCAGGAAAGTCAAGTGGATTTTGCCAGCGCCATTCTGAAAACCAGTGAAGTAACTGGACGAACGCGCGCCCCTGCACCAGAAGCAGGATGGAGAGTTCATCCTTCCAAACCATAAGGTGAGCTTAAACCGGGGTTTGGAGGAAGTTAGAGAGGAACGAAGGGGGAAAGGGGGGAGCTAGCACACTATTCTGCAGACTGTTAATCCCCTTTCTCATCTGCAGAAGGATATTCCTACGGGCCAGGCAAGCACAATTTGGAGGTCCTGTCCAATCAGTGTTCCGGGTCCTGCGCATCACGCTAGAAGAGGCCACAGCAATCCAGACTAGACCAGCGCCCCGTGGGAACCAGGTGAGCGTTACAGAACGCAAAGACTTCCTACAAATTCCCACCCAGGCGCTATGGAAACTTCCGAAACTGACCAGTTGGCCCAATTACTGGGGGAATTACGGTCCGAAGTACACGCCGCTCGTCAAGAGACTAGTGCCCTCAGGAGGGAAGTGATTGTAATAAAGGATAGAGCTGATGACCTGGCTAGACAGCTTTTGCAAGGTCAAGCTGGACAAACTCCTTTACCCGGTTCTGGGGGGAACCCCGCTCCTGTGGTTTCCAGTAACCCGGTGCAGATTAATCTACCTGGAAACATGCCGCTGGCCCCACCTGAACGCTTTTCTGGGGACCCCAAATGATTTGCCGTATTCATGAATCAGTGTCGTTTGCACTTCCTATGCAGACCTGGGGCCTTCCCTAATGATCAGACCAAGGTAGCCTTTGTGTTGTCATATCTCAGCGGCTGTGCTGCCGATTGGTCAGTCCCACTGGTAACTCAAGATGACCCGATTCTTCGTGATTTTCAAGGATTTCAAACAAGCATGGAAAGGTTATTTGCTCGACACTCCCAGGGACAGGCTCTGGATGACGAACTTCTATCTCTGCGACAGGGCAATCAAGACCTTCTATCCTACATTGCAACCTTCAATAGACTAATTGTGGAAACTGGTTGGCCAGAGGATAAAAGAATCACGTTATTCTATCGAGGTCTACGCGGAGAACTTAAAGATGTCCTGGCACAAGTTGTAAATCCGCCCCTAGAATGCACTGAATATATAGACTTAGTGGTCCAATTGGATCACAGGCTGCAAAACAGAAAAGCAGATCGGTCCAAGTTTGAAAGCCGAGTGTTGGCCAAGACCCACGCTAACCCCAAGGGGGCTGATGGCTCGGAGCCTATGCAAATCGGAGTGGTTAAAGGACCCCTAACTCAAAAAGAACGGGAAAGAAGACGACAGATGCAATTATGCCTTTATTGTGGGTCCTCTGGACACTTTCTACGAGATTGCCCGGTTAAGCCGCCCAAGAAGGTGGTAGGAGCCGCTGATAAAATCCATGGAAACTCTGTATCGGGAAACGACCACGCCCGGCAAGCGTAGGGGTCCGCTTGCCGAGCTTGAAAACTAACTCTCAGACCTCGCATTTCATTGTGCCAATGGTCCTCGTAGATCCGGAACAGCCTAAACAGTTGCATGCTATAAAGGCATACATCGATAGCGGGGCTATAGGAAACTATGTGGATCGAGAATTGGTCTCTAGGATAAACCTCCCTCTGCGTCCTAAAACCAACAAAGATGTCATCACCACAGTAGATGGAACCGAAATTGCCTCTGGACCGGTAACACATTCCACAGCTGAGGTGACACTTGTAGGTCCGGATGGCCATCGGGAGGCAGTTGTGTTTGATGTAATCAAGGCTCCACAGTTTCAGCTTATTCTCGGAATCCCTTGGTTAGAGACACATAATCCTCGAATTGATTGGCGAGCGAAGAGAATAACCTTCCCGGATTGTGCACAAACCTGCTACCCAGAAAATCCAAAGATTAATCTAGCATCAGTAACCTCTGTCCCCGTGCAACTACCTCCAGAGTACCAAGACTTTAAGGACGTCTTCCAAAAGGAACAGGCCAACACGTTACCTCCCCACAGATCGTACGATTGCCAAATCGATCTGGTGCCCGGTGCACACCCCCCTTGTAGCAGGATTTACGCCCTTACTGAACCAGAGAATCTGCATTTGAGACAATATTTAGATCAATACCTCGCCAATGGTTTCATTCGCCCGTCAATGTCCCCGGCATCCTCAGCTTTGTTCTTCGTGCCTAAAAAAGAAGGTGATCTTAGAACTTGTATCGATTACCGCGCATTGAACCAGATAACTGTTAAAAATTGTTACCCTCTGCCTCTGATCCCTGAACTCCTTGACCAGGTGAAGGACGCTTGCGTATACACCAAGTTAGATCTCCGGGGGGCTTATCATCTGGTACGAGTAAAAGAAGGCGACGAATGGAAAACGGCCTTCCGTACAAAATATGGACTATTTGAATACCAGGTGATGCCTTTCGGGTTGTGCAACGCGCCTGCAGCCTTCCAATTCTTCATGAACGATGTCCTTCGGGAACTCATCGATGTCTGTGTTGTCGTGTATATCGATGACATTCTTGTGTACTCCTCTTCGGAATCTGATCACAGAAAGCATGTCAGGGCCGTCCTAGAGAAACTGCGTCAGCACAAACTGTTTGCCAAGCTGGAAAAATGTGTTTTCCATACCACGAGGTTGAGTTTCTCGGATTCATCCTGACACCTAAAGGGGTCCGAATGGATTCACGGAAAGTGGATGCCATCCTCAAATGGCCATCACCTAGTTCGGTGAAAGGTGTCCAAAGCATGCTTGGTTTTGCCAACTTTTATCGCAGGTTTATCCCGGAGTTTTCACGTGTGGTGCAACCCATCACTGCACTCTTGCGAAAAAATAAACGTTTTGAATGAACCAAGGAAGCCGAACAGGCCTTTCAGGAGATGAAAGCTAAGTTCACGTCCGCACCTATTTTGAAGCACCCGCGCCCCGATCTCCCATATATAGTCGAAACCGACGCGTCTAGCTTAGCCATGGGAGCTGTCCTGTCTCAGAGAGACCCTGAAACCAACCAACTACACCCCGTAGCATTTTGGTCCAGAAAGTTCTCGCCGCCGGAGATAAATTATGCGATCACTGATAAGGAACTATTAGCCATTAAGTCCGCCTTTAAGGCTTGGCGGCATTATCTCCTCGGCGCCCGGCATACCATCACCGTGATCACTGATCACCGAAATTTACAATATTTAAAAACTGCCAAGGCTCAATCGTCTCGACAGCTCCGATGGGCTTTGTTCTTTGCTGAGTTTGATTTTGTAATCACCTACCGCCCCGGCTATAAGAATGGTAAGGCGAACGCTCTATCCCGAATTGGAATGGAAGAAATAGACACAAACTCAGAACCTGTGCCGATAATTCCCGAACAAAGAATTTTGGGGATAACCACTTTACAAACCCTTGAAGACATTCAAGCACGAGTGAAACAATTCCTGGACTCTTCAGCCTTGCAGGATTGGATCAAAAGGGGGTCTAACTTTTCAGTCAAGGATGGCTTACCTTACTTCCAAGGACGCTTATTTTTGCCAGAAAAGGAATTGCAAGAACTGGTTATTTCCCGTCATCATGATACCCTGATGGAAGGACATCCTGGCATTGCCAAAACAGAGGAAAAGGTTAAACGACAATTCTGGTGGCCTTCCTGGCGAAAGGATAGTAAATCTTTCGTGATATCCTGTGGAGTTTGTGCCCAAAACAAAGGTCAAAAGACAAGACCCGCCGGTCTTCTTCAGCCCTTAGACATTCCACCAGCACCTTGGCACACCCTGTCACTAGATTTTATCACGGACCTGCCCTCTTGTAATGGTTACAATACTATTCTGGTCATGGTGGATTTATTTTCCAAAATGGCCCACTTTATTCCGTTGAAAGGATTACCTTCAGCCTTTGTTCTTGCCAAGGAATTCCTCGAAAATATCATCCGTTTGCATGGATTCCCGTCCATACTAGTCTCCAATCGGGGAAGCCACTTTATTTCTCATTTTTGGAAAAAGTGTTGTCAACTGGCACAAATCGACGTAAGACTCTCGACCAGCCACCACCCACAGACCGATGGTCAGACGGAGAGAACGAACTAGACCCTTGAACAATATCTACGATGTATGTTGCACCAATCGGAGGGTAATTGGAAGGACATTTTATGGGTGGCTGAATATGCATACAATAACTCGATACACTCTGGAACTGGTCAGAGCCCCTTTTATACCCTATATGGACATCACCCTCGTACTTCAGACTTGGACTCACCTCTGAGCCTTGAAATGCCCGCAGTGGACCATTTGCATTCTACGATTACTCAAGCCTTCAAGGATGCAACTGCACATTTGCAACATGCGAAAGGGAAATACAAAAAGAATGCGGATCTGCATCGAAGAGAGGCGCCTCCATACCAAATAGGGGATCAAGTATGGTTGGCTACCAAACACCTATCACTCAAGGGGCCTCGAACTTTTAATCCAAGGTATTTAGGCCCTTACTCGATCAAAGCTATAATCAACCCAGTGGCAGTCAAGCTCGATCTACCAGCTAACATGCGGATTCACCCCGTTTTTCATGTGTCACTTTTGAAACCAGTGCGCCCAGGAACCAGATTAACAAAGCCACCAGAACCGATTCAGATAGATGGGGAGCCTGAATTCGAGGTGAAGAACATTTTGGATTCTAAGATCTCAAAATCAAAACTTTTCTATCTAATTGATTGGAAAGGGTACGGGCCTCAGGAAAGGTCTTGGGAACCCAGTGATCACGTACATGCACCTCGGCTGGTAAAAAGGTTCCATCGGAATTTCCCAAACAAACCGAAACCTCCAGAAGGAACGACCTTGGGAGGGGCCTTGGGGGGGAGTGCTGTCATGATGCCTACCCCCGGAGCACCAGGCCAGGCCCAGCACCCCCGGAAGCAGGCATCATGCCCTCGGGTAAAAGCCCAGCGGCCCCTTATAGGGGCTCTTTGGACTCAGTCCTGGCGCCTTTGGCGCCAGGCTCATGTTGGACATCAGTCCTGGCGCCATAGGCGCCAGGCTCATAAAGGGAGGTGTTTTGTGCACTTACCTGATGCAGACCATGCTGCACGCTTCAGGCCTCCCTGAGACCTGAAAGGGACTATTTTTTCATAGGGACTATTTTTTCACTCGGGCGTGGCCAGGGAAGGATACATACCTAGTTGGGGAAGGATACATACCTAGTTGGGGAAGGATACATAACTGGGACTTCTTTGGAGGCTATTTAAGCCACGCCCAGACAGCAGCTCATGCTTCGCGTTGTTCTGCTTCCTGCAGCTTAACGCTCACCGTGTCTGCTCCTGCTCCTGGACTCCAGCCACGCCCGCCTCGAACCTGAAAGACCTGCAAGGAAGGAAGAGAAGAGAAAGGTGAAAACCAAGGACTATTTCAAACTTCTTACCTGCATCCGGAATCTTCTCGCCAGCATCCCTGAAGAAAGACTTCCATTTAAAAGCATCGCGTTACTCGCTGCAGCGCCACGCTTCACTCACCTGTCCTCGAGACATCTCCCGGCTCCATCGCCGCTGTCAGCATCGGACGCCACATCTCTGCACCTAGGGGAGAGAGGAAGAAACAAAAGGTGAGCAGAAGGAACACAGAAGGAAAGCCTGATTAACAGCCATAATACTTACCGGCTTTTCTTCCACATTTCGGGTCGGCGCCGCCCCGTTGGCAGGTACCGTACCCCGGCCCCTATGGGGAAAGGACAAGAGACATTTCTGGGGAATGACAAGGACATTTAGAGGGATCTCCCTCATCACTACTCACCTCGGCAGTTTAACCCCTCGACGCATCGCCTTCATTCTGCACCTGAAATAAAGGACAGATCACAGGTTAGAAAGACAACATAAAGGGGGCCTCACTTGAACTTTGAACTTTCATACTTACGGCGCATCGCTCAGGAAAGTCAAGTGGATTTTGCCAGCGCCATTCTGAAAACCAGTGAAGTAACTGGACGAACGCGCGCCCCTGCACCAGAAGCAGGATGGAGAGTTCATCCTTCCAAACCATAAGGTGAGCTTAAACCGGGGTTTGGAGGAAGTTAGAGAGGAACGAAGGGGGAAAGGGGGGAGCTAGCACACTATTCTGCAGACTGTTAATCCCCTTTCTCATCTGCAGAAGGATATTCCTACGGGCCAGGCAAGCACGATTTGGAGGTCCTGTCCAATCGGTGTTCCGGGTCCTGCGCATCACGCTAGAAGAGGCCACAGCAATCCAGACTAGACCAGCGCCCCCGTGGGAACCAGGTGAGCGTTACATCCTGTTAAAGATAGGGCTGGGGCCGAGAATCCTTCCGGGCATTAGAGCAATGTATTCCTCCCCGAGGACCTCTGTGGCATTTAATGGTGGCTACTCTTGATGGTTTAACTTGCGGAGCGGGACCAGGCAAGGCTGCCCATTATCCTCGTTGCTCTTTGTTCTTTCGTTAGAACCTCTCGCCCAAGGACTAAGAGAGATCAGAGGGTGGAGGGAATTGAGGTTGGGGGAAAGATATACATATTAGGGCTCTATGCAGACGATATGTTACTCCACTTGATAAACCCACTAACTTCGATTCCACCAGTGATTGAAGTGTATGGCCAGCTGGCAGGGCTCAAGATAAACACCTGCGTATGAAAACCAGCCTGGGCACGCTACGCTATCTGGGCATCAACGTGACTAGAGAACTTAAAGAGCTATATGAGGCTAACCCCCCGTTCCCCCGATGATGGTCATAGAAAAAGACCTCGAACGATGTAATCAACTCACGCTTTCCTGAATGGGACGGCTCAATGCTATTAAAATGATGATTCTACCTAAGATCCTGTACCTCTGCAAAATGCTCCCCATACAAATACCCGACGACTACTTTAAGAAAACCAGGGGCTGGGGCTCCCTTACACGCTTCCTGTGGCAGGGCAAGAAACCTAGGGTCTCTGACGCTTTATTGCATCTCCACAAAGATAGTGGAGGAGTGGGGCTGCACCTTAGGCAATGGGAAGACTTACAATGGGTAGGTCTCGACAACCACAACCTCCGTCCTGCAACAGTGGGGGAATGGTTATGGGTTCCCAGGCCGAAGTTACTCAGGACGATACGGGACCACCCCATCTCGGGAACTCTATGGAATATCTGGTGCTGGTGAACAGGGATGGAGGTTGTCACGACTTGGCCGTCCCCGTTGAGTCACCTATGAGTGCCAGCAATCTGCAATGCCATCCCAGATCCAGCGAGGTTTCGGGCTTGGTACGAGGCCGGACTCGAGAGGGCAGGACAGCTATGGAAAGAGGGAACCTTCAATACAGGAGCTCGGGAAGCACTGGGGTTGGCGTCACTTCAACTATTCTTATACTTGCAGCGGAAGGGGATCATGACCAGGGAAACCTGGAAAGACAAATTGCAAAGAGAGCTCACCCCCTTTGAGAACATTTTGGATACTGGAACCAGCACCAGCGGTTTTATAGGGGCGCTATACAGAGCCCTAATAGAAAGAAAGAGATCTCCATCTAATAAATTAAGGGAAAAATGGGAAGTTGAACTGGGGAGGGAGCTATCCCCGAGCACATGGCTCCAGATATGCAGGAGGGCCTCACAAATATCGATTGCTAGCCAATTGAAACTTCATGGTATTAAACTCCTCTATAGGTGGCAATGTGACCCGGTTAGGCTTTCTAAAATGTACAAGTGAGTGAGTCCCTTTTGTTTGGCGTGACTGCTGGTTGAAAGCTGACTATTGGCACATGTGGTGGGGTTGCACAGCGGTCCAGTCATATTGGGATGAGGTCCTATACTGGATTAAAAACCTAGACGGGGTCACGAGGGAGAAAGTACCAATGCTAATATTGTTTGGCTTAGAGGAGCAGGATGACGAATTTTCGAAACTACCAAAGATGGTGCATGGCCTACTCCTCACTGCCAGGGCATGTCTTGCTACAGCTTGGAAAAGAGAGCTTCTACCAAGAAAAGCCAAATGGATTAATGTATCTCGGAACTTATACCGAATGGACCGCTTAACCGCAGCTATCCACGGAGACCAGACCTCCGTTCAAACAGACTGGGCTGACTTCTGCGCACAATACGACCACTGAAACAGCACACGCAGAAACAGTCAAGTACAATGTGACTCTTCCAAGTTCTAAATATTCGTCCACATTGACATACATGCTGAAAAAGAAGTGATTGTTAATTTGTAAGGTAGATGTCTCTCGGGTAATGCCAGTAGTTAAAGTGGTAAATGAATGAGCCTGTGGTGAAATACAAATGGGTTGGAGGGGCGGGCGATGGTGGGAAGGGAGGGAAGAACGAATAGAGTTGCATTTGCTTGTGTATTATGTGATTCTATAAACTCAATAAAAAATACTTTAAAAAATTTAATTTAAAAAAAGAAGGGAGAGAGGCGGCCATTCAACAACTTCAGGTTGAGTTTATTCTTTTAGGGATGTGATCTATATAACACTTTTCCTGTCAGATCCGCCCTTGTGATAGATTGTTTTTAATGAATTCTATTGCTGTTTGTTCAATATATTTGTAAACATTAAAATAATCAAATGGGATGTGATGAATGTTTGTCCCACTCCCAATTGGCAAATAATGTTAATTAATTCAGTCACTTTTTTAGCCATTGTTGGTTGGTTGAATGTCACTATGTATGATGTATGGTTTGGATGCTGCACTATGAATGTTTGTTGAGATGAATGTATTTTAGTCACAGCAATTTGTTCATCTATGCTGCCGTGTTACGTGATTTATTGATGCTTTACAAAGTAGAATGCCATTAATTGACTTTTTCAAATTTTTGTATCATGATAAATAAAATAATTTGATACTTTTGTAAGTAATAGTGTTTTGCTCTCTGGATATCTCTTCAGTTTCTCGTTGTCAAAGATGTTAGACACCATGGCTAGGGCAATTACGGGCGCTGTTTGCATGCATAGACATGCTTATTTGGCAGTCATGTCCCAACATTGAGATATTCAGGATGTATCCATGTGACATTACCGAATCTAAAAAATAGAGAATGAATTTTGAACTAATAGAAAATACCGAAAAAATACAGATTATTTTTAATTGTTCCCCACCAAGCCGCCTTTTCCCCATCTTTTTTATTTTTTCATTTTTCTTTTCAACAAATCTTTTTATTTGATTTTGACAGTAAAACAAGCATCACATGAGCGTAAGTTTGGTTATCGCAAAATTAATAGAGAGTTGAAGCACAACAAATTAAGAATATAACCAAGTGGGGACAGGGGGGACAGTGGGAGCAGGAGGGGGTTAAATCAGGCAGGGCTGCTGTAGTTCATGGGGATAACTGTTGATTTCCACAGAGAGACCGGGCTGGTCAGCGTCTGAGGTAGGAGTGCCTCGGGGTGTGCGTGCTGAGCGTCAGTGCTCCTTCTACGCGTTGCCTGAGCCCGGGGGGTGTGTTCCATGAGGGCCTCTGGTCGGGGTTCGGAGGATTCCACTAGTCATATTTGTACAGCCAGCGGAGGGACAGTGGTTTCCTTGCCATTCCGGGGAACTGCTCCGCATAGTCCAAGAAGGGGGCCCAGGTGTCAAAGAACTTGTTCCTCTTTCCCAGGCGGACAGCGGTTATTTTTGCCGCCACTGCGATGTCCCAGCATTTGGCCCACCACAGGTTCACTGCAGGGCCCTCTGGATGCTTCCACAGTCTAGCTATGGCGATCTTTGCCGCTGTGAGGAGTTGGATGCACAGGTTTGCCAAGCTGCCGGTCAGTGGGAATTGGCCGTCACCTGTGCTGCCCAGTAGGATTATCCCTGGGTACCACGGAATCGTCAGGCCGGTGATCTGTTTGATGAGGTCCCGAATCTCTTTCCAGTATTTCACGGCCATCGGGCATGACCATAGCAAGTGGAACAATGTGCCTGTATCTGTACATCCTCTCCAGCACAATGGGGAGATCGCTGGGTTGCTCTTGTTTAGGGTCTCTGGGGTTAGGTACCACCTGTAGCAGGTTTTGATCGCCCCCTCAATATTTGTGACGCATTTCGAGCTCTTTTGTACTCTGGTCCAGATGTGACCCCATTCTTCTATTTCGATTGCTCTGCCAATGTCCCTTTCCCATCTTTAAATAAAGGCCTCCTTTTCGTTGGGGTCTCTGTCCAGTAGTCTATATGGGGTTGATATTTTTCCTGCAGGGGGCAGCGCTGTAAGTGTTCTTTCCAGTGCCGTCAGTTCTCTGCTGCCATGCAATTTCATCCACTCATGTGAGAGCCAGTATCGAAGCTGCGCGTAGCGGAATCTTTCCGTTTCAGGCATCCCAAATTTGCCCTTGCATTCTTTGAATGTTAGCGGGTTTCCCTCCGCGTAGAAGTCCCCTACATGTTTCAGCCCTCCCACCTTCCAGGTGTCGAAATTGTTAGGCGCCTTACCCGGGGTGAAGTCTGGGTTATCCCAGATCGGAGATAGGGGGCCAATTGTGCTCCTGCAGTTCAATCGTCTAGCTGCCTTCCTCCAGTTTTCCACAGTATTCTTGGACATGGTTAGGAGTCCCGCATTTGGGAGGTCGATAGGCCTGATGATGTGCGGGAGTGGTTCTAGGGGGCCGCCGCACCAGTCCTCCTCCAGTTTCATCCAGCGCGGTCTGTTGGTGTTTAGCTTCCAGGTGAAGGCCGGTGTGAGCTGGGCCGCAAGGCAATACATGTCCTCCTCTGGGGCCCCCAGGCCTCCCGTTTCCCTACTCCGGAGCATCACCCTCCTGGCTATTCGCGGCTCCTTCCCCCCCAGATGAACTTCAGGATGTTTGCTTGGAGCTTCTGCTGGTCTTTCCTGGGGTTGGAGATTGGGAGGACCTGGCAGTGGTAGAGAAGTCTTGGCACCAGGTTCATTTTTACTGCTGTTATTCTTCCCAGCCACGACACCTCTTGCTTTTGCCATCTAGTCAGGTCTGACTGCAGCTCCTTGAGTAGAGGGGGGAGGTTTAACCTATACACTTTCTCTATTTTGCTTGGGATGCTGACCCCCAGGTAGCTGAAGTGTGAGCTGGCCCATTGGATGGGGTGGCTGGCGGCTAGTGTCTCGACCAAGACTCTTGAAGTGTTGATCCCCAGGGATGTTGATTTTTCAAGATTGACAGAAAACCCTGAGGCTGCTCCAAAGTTGTCCAGTTCGCTCCGCAGGGCCTCCAGGGATGTTTCCGGCTTGGTGAGGGTCAGTAGGACGTCGTCGGTATAAATGGCTATTTTGTAAGGTTCCCCCATCACTGGCAGCCTGTTTATCAGGGGGTTTTGGCGGATTCTGCAGGCGAACGGCTCCATGTACAGAGCAGAAATGAGCGGGGATAGAGGGCAGCCCTGCCGCGTGCCTCTGGTGATCTGAATTCTGGCCGATTTGTTGCCGTTTATTCTCAGCATTGTGGTTTGGTGCTGGTAATTGGCCAGGGTCCATTTCCGGAACTTTGGGCCGAAGCCTAGGTGTTTTAAAGTTGCTTCTATATATCCCCAGTCCAGCATGTCAAATGCCTTGTGCGTGTCGAGTGATAGGACTGCCAACTTCTCCCCCGCCCTGCCTGCCGATTCAATGACGTTTAGGGTGCGCCTGATGTTGTCGAAGGTGCTGCGGCCTGGGCTGAACCCTGTCTGGTCTGGGTGGATCAATTCTGGAAGGAATTTTGCCAGTCTGCGCGCCAAGATTTTTTAGAAGACTTTGGCGTTGTTGTTCATTAGGGTGATCTGTCTGTATGCTGAACAGAACTCTGGGTTCTTCCCCGGCTTCAGAATCAAAACCGTTAGGGACTCCTTCATTGAGGAGGTAATGGAGCCAGAGGTTAGTAAAGAGTTATACAGCGATGCGACGTGTGGGGCCAGGATGTGGGCGTACTTTTTGTAGAACTGGCCCGTTAATCCGTCTGAGCCTGGGGCTGTGTTCTTCAGGGATCGAATTGTGTCTGACACCTCTTCCTTAGAGATAGGGAGGTTCTAGGCTGTCGAGCTGTGGGAGCGGATGGGCCCGTCGGGTTGATCGCAGGTATTGGGATTGAGCTTCTTTGCTCTTGGCGGGCCGGACCTGATCTCCTTGTGGTGTTCAGTGATGATTTCCAGTTTCTCTGTTTCTATGCAACAGGGCTTGCCGCTCCGGTCTTGTAAGGTTAATATCCTGTTCCGGGAGTGTAGCTTCTTCAGTTTGTGCACTAGCAGTCGGTTGGCCTTGTTGCTGTTTATATAGTAGTATTGTTTTGTGTAGGCTAGAGCCCGGGCCGTCCGGTCTGCCAAGTGCATTTCGAGCGTCGCCTTTGCTTTCTTGAATTCTCTGCCTACTTTCACGGATTGGTGTTTTTTGAATCAAGATTCTAATTCCTCCACCTCCACCTCCAGCTTGGAGAGTTGGAGTTGATGCCTCCTCTTATGTGCTGCTGTGCAGTTGATGGCCACTCCTCTCAAGACTGGCTTCATGGCGTCCCAGACCATGGCTTCGGAAGTGCCCTTTGCCGCATTCTCCGTAAAGTAATTTGTGAAGGAGTTCTGGAGTTCGCTGCTGGATGCTATGTCTGCCAGAATGTAGTCTTGTAGTTTCCAGGACCTCTGCGGAGGTGCCCGGAGGCCTTCCACCTGCAGGCGGGCTATGACTGGGGCATGGAACCGACGACTCCACGGTCAGGCTTCAAAAAATGTGGAGACTGTGGAATGAAAATGTCGTTGACGGATCCTCACACGATCTGTTTATGGTGCCTGGGAATCGAGCACCATTGTTCGGAGTGCGAGGACTGCATGTCCATGACGGCGAAAGCCTTGAAGGAGCGTAAGGGGAAGCTCGAGAGAGGTAAGCCAGTTAAAACTTCTTCGAAAGTTTCCTCGGCGGAGTCGAGACATTCGTCTCCTCGCCATCACAAAAGACATTCTCGTTCTAGGTCTCGAAGCAGTTCCCATCACTCTTCGAGATCTAAGCATTCAAAAAAGAGACGTCGACGATCCCCTTCCTCGTCTTCGTCTTCTTCCGTTTCCCCAAAAAGGGTCTCCTGCCCCACAATACATAGCTCTCAGGCTGAGTGGGAGGAATTCAGGAAAAAGATGCTAAGCGTCTTTGAGAAAGCGGCCTCGACCCCCTCGAAGACTGCTGAGGGTGATACCCTGGGTGAAAGACCCGAAAAATCAAAAAGTCGCGAGTCGCAGTACCCGGCGAAAGAAGCCACTCGAGAGCGTCACGAACCCTCGAGTAAAGGCAAAGTTGCGTCTTCGACGCCGTCGTCGAAGATCCCTTCGACACATAGATAGGCGTGGTTGACGCCGTTATCGAAGGGTTCTTCGACGCACAGGTCAGTCGAGTCGACACCGTCTTCGACGCCGACGCCGAGAAAGGATAAACCCAGGGCCACCTCACAGCCAGTGGCCATACCCAGAGCCTCGAGCACGAGAATGTCGTCGATAACCTCGAGTAGAATCCCGATACTCTCGAGTTCATCAAGGCCTCTTCCACCTTTCTCAACGCCTTTTTCGATGGCTTCGAAGACTTTAACGTCCGCGTCGACGACGTCGACATTTTCTCAGCCAATCATGACAAATTTGGCTCCTTCTGCTCTGGAAATGGGATTTATACCATTTTCAAGACCTGATCACTCCAGAGTCTTATCTTCTATTTATGAAGAAGGGGAAGATTCAGATCAGGAAAGACCTTTTGAGTTGCAGGGATCTGCAACTCCTGCACCAGAGGAATTTACCTCTGAGGAAGGTAGGTTGAAAGATCTCCATGAATCCCTACAAGAAGCAAGTGGATTGGACACTTCCCCAGAAGTGGAATTTGCCACACCAGACCCAGGGGAACATGCTGAAACCCCTTATAGAACCTTGATGGCAAGGATAATAGAGTTTATGGGGTGGTCCACACCGTCGCCTGCTTTTCAGCAAGATGACCTCACAGACATCTTGGTCAAAGATCCACAGGAGGATCCTGTGGTGCCATTTCATGCGGCATTACAAAGGAGAATATTGGCAAACTGGGAAACACCTGAGGTAATCCCGGCAGTTAACAAAAAATGATCAGCTAATTATAGGGTGTCTTCTGCTGACCCTGAATATTTATCCAAACACCCAACTCCGGAGAGTCTGGTTGTTCAGGCAGCTACTTCAGTAGGTAGTAAATCGGCTTACCCTACTGTTCCACATGATAGGGATGATAAGAGATATGACTCTATGGCCAAAAAAGTATTTTCTGCATGTAGTATGGCGTTGAAATCCATCAATGCTACTTGTACGCTCGCTAGGTTCAGCCACACACTTTGGGAGTGTGCTTCATCAGCGGCTGACTGCCTCCCGGAGGGAGAAGAAAGGGAAGCGTTTCTCAACATCATTAAGGATGGTAAGGACGCTATGTGCGAATCCCTTCAAACTGGCATCGATTCTGCTGACAGCATCAGCAGGGCCATGGCGGCAAGTACAACAACCCGGAGATTTGCTTGGTTGCGAAAAAGTCTGGTTTTGCTCCAGATGTGCAAAGCAGACTCTTGAATATGCCCTTTGACGGCTCTTCGTTTGGTAAGAAGGCGGATGACAGTTTAGAAAAACTACAAACATCAAAGGCAGCAGCAAAATCCCTAGGAGCTGCAATCCGTCAGACACCATATCGCCCCTCAGGAACCTCTTGGAGAGGTTAGTCCTTTCGCTTTTATTCTGCATTCGGAAAAGGCAGAGGACAGCCGGTTCAAAGGGGTCAGAAAAAATTCACCCGAGGTGGACGGGGTAAAAATACAAAAGCTGCAGCAGCAGCAGGTGCCTCTTTACCCTCGGCATCTGCATCAGCCGCCTCCAAATCGCTCTGAGGACTCTCTTCACAAAACACCAGTAGGGGGCAGGTTAACTCAACATCTGACGGAATGGCAGGCTATTACGTCAGATGCTTGAGCATTGGAGACAGTTGCCCAAGGTTACTGCCTGCCTTTTCTACGCATCCCTCAGAGTCATCCACCGGGGAACAGCTCTCTGAAAGTTCCAGATCCGCTCCTCTTGCAGGAAATTGTAGACCTGCTAGAGAAAGGTGCCATAGAACCGGTACCTGTAGCGGAGAGGAACAAGGGCTGGTACTCCCCCTAATTTCTCATACCGAAGAAAGACGGAGGACTGAGACCTATCTTGGACTTACGAGAATTGAACAAGTTCCTAAGGAAGGACAAGTTCAAGATGGTAACTCTCTCTCAGATCCTTCAGGCCCTCCAGCTCCAGGACTGGCTGGTATCTCTGGACCTCCAGGATGCTTATTTCCATGTGCCAATCCATCTCAAACACAGGAAATACCTGAGGTTCGCAATTGGCGGCTTTCATTATCAATTTCGAGTTCTGCCATTTGGGCTGACCTCTGCCCTGAGGGTCTTCACCAAGCTAATGTCGGTATTGGCTGCAAGTCTAAGGAGGGAAGGGATCCACGTCTACCCCTACCTGGGCGATTGGCTGATCAGAGCTATATCTTCGGAACAAGCTCAGATCCAGCTAGATTATGTCTGTCACTTCCTTCACAAACTGGGCTTCTCCCTCAATTTAAAGAAGTCACAGATGATACCATCACAGAGACTCCAGTTCATTGGAGCGGTCCTGGACACTTCCGTGGGAAAAGCCTCGCCACCAGAGGAGAGGGCTCAAGATATTCTGCAGATGGTCACCAAGTTTCAAAATGCCCAACGTCTCCCAGCCTTCGACTTTTTGAGGTTGCTAGGCCTCATGGCATCCTGCATTTCCTTGTGCCAGAGGCTCGCCTGAGAATGAGATCTCTTCAGTGGGCACTGAGAACTCAGTGGTCGCAATTCTCAGGGAGAATGACAGACCTCCTTCAGATTCCGGACAAGGTGGCTCGAGACCTTCAGTGGTGGGCCTGCCAGAAAAACATCTTGAAGGGGGAACTGTTTTGGCAACCATGGCCGGCGATAACAGTAGTCACAGATGCCTCACTCACGGCGTGGGGAGCCCATACCAACGACTTGACCATCAGCGGTTGTTGGTCTCCATCAGAGTCCAGACTACATATTAACCTGTTGGAGCTGAGAGCAATCAGACTAGCGCTGAAAGCTTTTCTGCCATCTCTACAGGGGAAAAATGTCCTGATAATGATGGACAACACAGTGGCCATGCACTACCTCAACAAAAGATGAGGCGTAGGATCACTGCCCCTGTGCAGAGAGGCAATGCAGCTCTGGTTTTGGGCAATTCAAGAAGGAATCTCTCTATCGGCAGTTCACCTAGCCGGAGAGAAGAACTTGACGGCGGACGCTCTGAGCAGGCAGGGCACAGTCTCCCACAAGTGGGAACTAGCTCAGGAAGTCCTTCAGGAGATCTTCGCCCTTTGGGGAACCCCTCAAGTGGATCTGTTTGCCACCAGTACCAACAGAAAGTGCGATCTGTTTTGTTCAAGGGAATTTCCCCTGAGAGGAGCTCTAGGAGACGCGTTTGTAGTGGACTGGGAGTTTCCACTCCTGTACGCGTTTCCACCAGTCCCTGTCATTCCTCAAATGATCAGGAGGTTGAGAAGATTCCGGAGAACCATGATCCTAATTGCCCTAGACTGGGCCAGGAGAACGTGGTACCCGGACCTTCTGGACATGTCCATCTGCCCTCCAATTCGTCTTCCACTCAAGGAGAATCTTCTCTCACAGAAGCGAGGTCAGGTTCTCCATCCAGACATCAGAACCCTCAACCTTCACGCCTGGCTTCTGAAAGGTTGAGATACAAGGATTGGGACCTCCCTGATGATGTCATGGAAGTGTCGCTTTCGGCCAGAAGGCCATTAACAAAGTCTTTATACCGCTGCCGTTGGAACAAATTTTGCAGTTGGTGTAGAGAAGAGAATATCGACCCCTTTTCATGTGGTACACCAACGGTGTTATCCTTTCTACTCTACTTGGCAAATTCAGGCCTTCAAGTTGGCACTATCAAGGGCTATCTCGCAGCGCTATCGATCTTCAGGCGCACTGCAGAGGAGCCTTTGTATTTCAAATTACCTTTAGTAATATAATTTCTAAAGGGATTAACTAATGTCTACCCTCCAAGACCTTTCCAGGTTCCTTTATGGGACTTAAATTTAGTCTTAAATTTCCTGATGGGTATTCCTTTCGAACCGCTCCACTCTTGTTCGCTAAGATTTCTTACCCTTAAAACTGTCTTATTAGTGGCTTTAACATCTGCTAGAAGGGTGAGCGTATTACAAGCTCTATCTTGTAAACCCCCTCATACAATTTTTCATAAAGACAAATTTGTCCTACAGGTGAAGCCTAATTTCCTCCCAAAGGTGGTTTCTGAATTCCACATCACTCAGAAAATTGCCTTACCTTCATTCTATCCACCTCCCCATCCGGGGGAAAGAGGAAGAAAGGCTACATAGGCTGGACCCAAAGCGGGCTTTAAGCTTTTACATCAGCAGACTTGCTAGGATTAGGCAAGCAGACCAACTGTTCGTAGGTTACTCAGGGTACAAATTAGGACTACCGATAACAAAACAAACCATTTCCAGATTGATTATTTTGGCCATCCTGGAATGTTACAAACTAGCAGGGAAAGAGTCTCCTCAAAATCGTAGGGCTCATTCAACTAGGGGTATCGCAGCCTCCTCGGCCCTCCAAAGAGGGGTTCCGGTTCGAGACATATGTGCGGCTGCCACATGGTCGTCCGCACATACCTTCACAAGATTTTACAACCTGGATTCCTCCTCTAGTCAAGAGACTAGGTTTGGCAAAGCCGTATTACATTCGGTTCATTCCTAAAAGGAAACATGGCGTTTTACTCCCACCTCCAATTTCACACCACTGCTATGGGAGTCTATCAAAGATAAGGAATACGTCGGAGGACACAATCCCTTTGAAGAACAAGTTACTTCTTACCTTGTAACGCTCTTTCGATGGGATGTTCCTCCGACGTATTCCTTATCGCCCCCCACCATCCATTCCCGCAGTAATACTTCCCTTGTGGTTGCAGTTTACGCTCCTTCAAGGTCAATAACCAATTCATGTAAAACAACTGTTAACGTCAAAACGGAACTGAGCAACGGACGCTGCGTGAGTCTATTTATATGCATGATGACGTTGGCGCCGATACAGAGGCCGTCGAGGGACATCGGCTCGAGGGACGTCGACGCGCAGCGCCCTCTATTGAAAAAATGTTCCGAGGCCAGCAAGCTGGGAGATGATCTATCAAAGATAAGGAATATGTTGGAGGAACATCCCATCGAAAGAACGTTACAAGGTAAGAAGTAACTTGTTCTTCTTGGAGGCACACTATATCTGCTTCCAGATGAGCCAATCTATGTTCCACAGACTTCCGTTTTCTGGGTGATTTCAGCCCCTGCACGTTCCATGTTACCATGGTGAGTTCTTTAGTGGTCTCCATAATCCGGGGAGGTGCTGCATTGGAATTCCTTAAATTGCCTCTTCTGTTACTCCTCCAGTGAACCAGTTTCCCTGTTGATTGTCAAGTTCCTGATCCCCTGTCCATGTTCCCCTCCCTTACCCCCCACCCTCCCCAACTCAAACCAGGTCTTTAGGTCCAGCCTTTGACCAACAGGGTATCCGGCGGGGCCAACGCAACCGACTAACTCGGAGGCAATAGCACCTTAACTGATGTGTTGTGAAACAGCGGGGTCTGATATTCTGGCACCTCACTGTGCCTCTCTGCTAATTACATGCTCTGCCCTTCACATGGGGTGTGGTTCACGTTGTGGGCTCCTGGCCGGAGCTTACAGTCTGGGTCCTTCTGCGTGAGGTGCGCTCAGCCCATGCCATTCGGTTTGCTTTTGGGCGGTGGTCCTCAGAGCCTATGGCGTCCCTCCACACGCGTCCAGGCGGGATTCGGATTCCCAGCTCGGTCCGACCTGGAGGGTGCGTCCTTGTCGGAATCGTCATCTTCTGTTTCCGGGTTTAAGAGCTTCTCTGCCTCCTGTAGAGTGCGGATGAGGCGGGGTGTGCCCTCCCAGGTAAAAGCCAGGGCCGTGGGGAACGGCCAAAGATAGGTGGTTTTCTTCTCCCTGAGCCAGTCGTGATGGGTCGCAGGACCCTCCTCTTTGCTAGTGTGGTGGTGGCCAGGTCCTGATACAGGAAGATGGAGGTGTCCCTGAAGAGGATGCGGGGTGAGTCCCTAGCTTACCGCATGATTTCCACCTTAACTTTGTAAAAGTGTACTCTGGCTAGGACGTCGGATGGAGTGGCTGTATTTGCTCTAGTTCTAGTTTGGTGCACTCTGTCCAGTTCAAGTGGAGGCTGCGGGGTGGGAGGAGGATGAAAGTGCTCCCGAATGTGCCTCTACATGTGGGGGACAGGGGGCACCCCTTTGCTGACTCTATCGAGCTGTTTCACCGGCGTTTCATTGTCAGTTGCGTGGCGCGAGCCGGGAGCTCCTAGAGAGCCTCTCCAGCCATCATGGCTCCAAGCCACTCCCCCCGTTTCCCCATCTTTAAAACCTCACCCCAAACCCCTCCCAACCAGATTTAACCCTTTACCACACACCCACATATATATCATGTTTTTAATTCAGTATTTTTTCGGTATTTTCTGTTAGTTAAGAATTCATTCTCTATTTTGTATTCTCTATTATCACTGGATACCATTCAGGACAAGGTTTTAGACCTTCGTTTTGATGGTTAAATGCTGTTTGATCCTTCTACTGATGAGGTTCTACAGAAATGTAAAGCGAGCATTACTGCAGCTAAATCACTTAGTTCCATTTTGGTGAAACAGCCGTATCATCAGAATTTTAAATCTTTTAAGCCGCGTGCTCAAGAAATAATGGTTCATCTGCGACCACTAAATCCTGTTATTCTTCGGTTAAGAAGAGGAGATACAGACCGATGTCGAAATCAGAGGTTACTCCCTCCACTACCACTTCTCAAGAACAAAAGAAGTCGGTTTGACTTCCGCCCGGGGATGTACATTACAGCTGCTCCGATTACTATTACGGAGCATATATCCTTGGTAGCAGGAAGGATTTGAAGTTTCTTTTATTAATGGGAAAACATCACTTAGGAAGAATGGGTTTTAAATATAATTTGCCACAGTTACTCCCTGTTCCTTCCTGCTACACTTCCATCTTCTCCTCTGAAGTTCCCAAAATCATCTCCAGAACTGTTAAAAGAGATTCAAAAACGTATCTTTTTGGGAGATAGAATTGGTTCCAGAAGAAGAATTGGGTTGGGGGTTTTACTCACGTTATTTCATAATTCCAAAAAAAGACAGGTGGAATTCATCCAATTCTGGATCTTTTCGATTTGAACCAATTTCTACTGGTGGAGACTTTCCACATGGTCACTGTGCCTCAGATTCTCGCGGCTCTCCAGCACAACGACTTGATGGCATTCATAGACCTTCAAGCTACCTACTTTCATATTCCATATTCAAGGAACGCTGCCAGTATCCGAGGCTCACCATGGGGAAGTCACATTACCAGTACACTTGCCTCCTGTTCGGGTCAATTCAGCCCACTGGGTCTTCACCAAAGCCCTGGAGGCTGTTGCAGCTCACCTTCGGTTGAAGATGATGCATCTTTATCCGTACCTGGACGATTAAATTCAGTTTCTGGGAGAGGTACTTGGTAGTACTCTAGAGAAGGCCTTGCCACTATCGGAAAACGATGTCAGCAATTCAGCAGGTGATCTCAGTGTTTAATACACATCAAGTTCTTTCGGCATGGTGGCTCTAAAGACTTTTGGGGCTGATGGCTTCTTGAATCAACCTAGTCCCTTACGCAAGGCTTCAAATGAGGGCCATTCAGTGGTTTCTTTCCAGCAACCAGAAGCAGCTATTGGATTCTATGAATATGAATCTTCCAATCCTGAGTTACATTCAGGATTCCCTGACATGGTGGAACATCTGGAGAACCTGCAGATCGGATTTCCCTTTCGAGCCCCTCATCATCAGATGGTGATAACAACAGACTCATCAGAGTGTGGGTGGGGATCCCACTGTCAAGATCTGACGGCTCATGATCTTTGGTCAGTCCAAGAAAAGAGAGATCACATAAATGTCTTGGAACTAATAGAGATTTTTTAATGCTCTAAAATACTTTATTTGCTCCCTTCAGGGAAAGGTGGTCAAAGTACTTACGGACAATACCACTGCAATGTGTTATGTCAACAAACAGGGGGGAGCTAGTTCTCTTCCCCTGTGTCCTCACAGAGAAAGTATGGTATTGGGCCATGGAGAACCACATTTTCCTGTTGGCGTCCCATCTGGAGGGATAGAAGAACATCTTAGCGGACAAGCTCAGCAGGCTAGAATCCGCTCCAGACGAGTGGGAATTAAAAATGTCAGTTGTGAAAATATTTCAAAAGTGTGGTCATCCAGCGGTGGACCTCTTTGTCCCACAGTACAATGCTCTTTGTCCTCGGTTTGCTTCGAGGGAGGGCCTGGGTCGTCATTCTCTGGGAGATGCCCTTCAGCTGGACTGGTCAAAGAGAACACTTTATGCATTCTCTCCACTTCCCTTGATTCACAAGACGTTATTGAAGTTCAGGTTGTCAGGAATCTGACAATTATTATTCTAGCCCCATTCTGGCCACGCCAGATTTGCTGCTGGAACTATCAGTGGCATTGAATTTAAATCTACTGATCTCAGAGGATCTTCTGACTCAACAAAAGGGTCAGGTGCTTCACCCGTCCACTCAATTGCAGAGCTTGAAGGCTTGGTTCCTGAGGAGCTGTCCTTCGCCCATCTTAAATTATCAGAATAAAATCTAAAGATTATGTCAGCTTCCAGAAAAGCTTTGACAAGAAAGCAATATCGGAGCAAATGGTTACGCTTCTGCCATTGAGCCCTAGACTGCAGTCTGAATCTGCTAAAATCATCAATTGATGACTTTGTCTTTCATGTTTTATTTGGTATCTACAGAAGTTACGGTTGATACTTGGAAGCATAATTTGGCTGCTATTGGTGCATATTTCAAAAGAGAACAAAAATCATTTTCTCTATCAAATGAGGCTATTCAGAGGCACTTTGAAGGCTTTCTTCGTTTGCACCCACCTTTTCACGAGCCGCCACCTCAGTGGGATCTTAATATAGTCCTTTCTGCTCTAATACACAAGCCTTTCGAACCAATGGCATCCTGCGATTTAGATCTTTTGACATGGAAGACAGATTTTTTGGTAGCTATTACATAGGCTAGTAGAGCTCCAGTCTCTGTCATCAAAGGAACCTTATTGAATTTTTCACATGAATAAGGTCGTTCTTCGTAAGGTACGCTTTGTATTACCTAAGGTGGTTTCGGATTTCCACCTGAATCAAGAAATCTTCCTTCCTATTTTTCATGCAAGACTGCATGCTTCTGCGGCCGAGGAAATATTACATAATCTGGACATATCAAGAACTCTCAAATTCTATTTAGAGAGAACAAAACCAGTAAGAAAATCAGACCGACTTTGTATTACTTATGGTGGTCTTTCCCCAGGTAATAAGGTTGCCAAAGCTTCTATTGCCAGCTGGGTGGTTTCTTGTATCGCATGAAGGGGCTTGCGGTTCCGTATAGACTTTTAGCTCATTCCACAGAAGCCAAGGCAGCATCAGTAGCCTTTTGTTAGGCATGTCAGTGAGACACCTGAGGGTATTCTCCCTCCAACTCCCCATGGATCCTCTAAACAGGTGGCCTGGGAAAGGCCATTGCTTTTGGAATCCTGCCCCTGGGTGTAGAGAAGTGAGGGAGGATCACCTGGGTGGAGGGTTCCTGTGGGTTGGTAGAGAGATACTCTTGGGCGACACGTGGTAGCCCATATTTTCGCTTCAGGTAGAAACCCCTAGTCCAGAAGCAGTTGTGTTATTATGTTCCACATGTCCCATTGACCCAGGAACTGACAGAAGATATTATAAGCCTAGACGCAGTTGCAGGAGGAGGAAAAGGACTAATGATAAGCTAGGCGAGACATGGTATCCCCCTATCCCTAGTAACAGCCAACCTAACCCTCCCCAATCTTAATAGGCGTTACAAGCCAGTTCCCCTCATTATTGCACGCATAGCACCTGACACTACTGAGACGAAGAAGAGGCAACTGAGAGTAATGAAGATTATCCTTCTTCACCACTTATTTACTGAGACGAGAAAGGTGCATCCCAAACACTGGGAAAGTCAGGCAGATCTAATTAACCTGACACACCTGCAGCCTGTTACATAGCTGCAGGTGCATAAAATGAGAGGCCAACGAGATCCAAGGAAGAGAACCCGCAAGGAGAGCCGTGAGCGAGAAGCAGGGAGGCCAGCATGGCAGAGACCAGTAGGGGACCCGCTTTTTGTTGGACAGCCATGGTGGAATTGGATGCCAAACCTGTACGCTGGCAGACCCAGAGCTCAAAGGACGCTGTCCGCGTCTGTAAGGAAGCAGCAAGGCAAGCTGGACGCGCATTGGCTGTGTTCCGCACCCCAGAAGCAGAGACTGCATCAGAAGCCGTCTGGAGCAGGAAGAGGCCACTGGTGAATGTCAGGGGGACACGTGGACAACAGTGAGCTCTGACATAACCCGCAGCCAAGAGAAGCAGATCGCTGGTGTGTGTCAGAGGGGGACGCAGGCACCAGGGATCTCCGAACAGGACCACAGGCAAGTTCCCATCCATATATTGAATGTCAAACCATTTGAAAACTTAATTTTGCAAGGAAATCAAGATATACTGAAAACCGAGATATATGAGACTTTTACTCTTGACCATCACATTATTGGGAAACTTCCCATTGAGATAAACAAGCACATTGAATAGCGAACTCAAAAATACTTTAACCTTGAGACAACGCAAGTATGCCTTAAAGCTTGAATCTAATTAAGCAACATAGGAACGCTTTTGAATTCTGAACTGAAACTCAAATCATAGTAAATCTATGTTGCACAGTGAATTGCATCTAACCTTACAGTGAACCATGAACTTTAATAAGTGAATGCAGTGTTGTAAGACAACATCTTGGCAAAGGGTGTGTGATATATGGTGATAGGGCCACGAGGCAATCCTGGCAAAGCCAAAGGATATCAGATTGCACCCTAAAAGCCAGTTTACCAACACAGAGGGATCAAGTAAGGGTAACTTGGCGCACCGGTGCAAATGCCAAGGAACTTGTATGTGGGGCTGAGAAGACCAGGGACCCTGGTTGCGTGACCTGTGATGGGTGGTCTGACAACTGCGCCTAGACCAGAGAATCCTAATTGGTAAGAGCTTAAGACATCACGAGACAAGCTCGACAAAACCACTGCAACATTCTTTAACTACTCTTGTCTTGGGAACGGCGTCCTGAGATACTTTCTGTTTTGGATTGCGCTACTTAAAACTTGGGGAAGGGAACCCCAAGGATTGGTCCTGAACAAAGACATCAAGAGACAAGCTCGACAAAACCACTGCAACACTTTTGAACTACACTTGTTCTCTTGGGAACTGAGTCCTGAGACCCTTTCTGTTTTGGATTGTGCTACTTAAAATTTGGGGAAGGGAACCACAAGTATTGGTCCTAAACTATATTGCCTTGAACTGAAGAAGGTAACCTTTGAGACTTTTCTTTCATGAAACTTTCTTATCCTTGGGGAAGGGGAGCTGAGAAAAAGCGGTGAGCTGGAAGAAGCTCAACACTTTGATTTAAAGACTGTTTCTTTTGAGTTTGAAATTCCTACACATTGGTTTACTATAGTTGTGAAGGCAAGGATATGTTTTAGACACAGACAAACATTTAAGTTGAACTCTTTGACACATAGGGCCTCATTACAAATCAGGCGGTCCGGAAATAACGGTGGCGGTAAACCCGCTGCCACTGTTGTTTCCGGACCGCCTGACTCCGACTCCTGCAGGCGGGAGTTGATGTTCCCGCCAGGTTTTACCTGGCGGATTTAACACTGCCCGCCTGCAGGCGGACGAGGAAACACTGGCAGCATTACGAGATACTGCCGGTGTTTCCATGATCCCCATTCCCATTGAGTCCAAAAGGACTCAATGGGAATGGGGATTAACACCATTCCGCCTCCGTGATTCCCAGAAAACCGGGGTTGTAATGTCCCGGTAATTCCGGGAATCACGGAGGCGGAATGGTAATACGAGTCCGGCGGTAACAGGTGGTTTTACCGCTGCGGTTAGCGCCGGACTCGTAATGAGGCCCATACTTTCCTTAGCTGTCCGTGTCCGTAAGGAAGCAGCAAGGCGAGCCGGGTACGCATTGGCGGTGTTCCCCACCCTAGATGTAGAGCAGAGACCACAGCAGAAGCCGTCTGGAGCAGGAGTAGAACTGCATTCAAGTGCCCATCCATATATTGAATGCCGAACTATATGAAAACGTAACATTGCAAGGAAACCAAGATATACTGAATACTGACCTATATGAGATTTTTACTCTTGAACATTGCATTATAGAGAACCCCTGATATAAACAAGCACATTGAATATCAAACTCTTTAACACTTTAACCTTGAGACAACGCAAGTGTGCCTTAAAACTTGAATCTGATTAAGCAACATAGGAATGGGTTTGAAATTCTGAACTGAAACTCAAATCACAGTACATCTTTGTTCCACAGTGAATTACATCTAACCTTACAGTTGATTACATTAAAGAGTAAAGAAAACATGAACCATGAACTTTAATGAGTGAATGCAGTGTGGCAAGACAACATCTTGGCGAAGGGTGTGTGATACATGGCGGCATGGCCACAAGGCAATCCAGGCAAAGTTAAAGACTATAGGATTGCACCCTAAAAGCCAGGCGGCCAACACCGAGGAATCAATAAGTGTGACTTGGCACACAGGAGCAAGTGCCAAGGAATTTGTATGTGGGGCTGAGAAGACCGGGAGACCCTGGTTGCATGGCCTGTGATGGGTGGACCATGTGGTCTGATAACTGCGCCTAGACCAGAAAATCCTAATTGGTGAGAGCTAAAGACAACACAAGACAAGCTCAACAAAACCAATGCAACACTTTTGAACTACACTTGTTGTCTTGGGATCAGAGTCCTGAGACCCTTTCTGTTTTGGATTGTGCTACTTAAAACTTGGGGAAGGGATCCCAAGGATTGGTCCTGAACTATATTGCCCTGAACTGAAGAAGGTAACCTTTGAGTCTATTCTTTCATGGCACTTTCGTATTCTCGGGTAAGGGAAGCTGAGAGAAAGCTGTGAGCTGGACGAAGCTCAGAACATTTGAGTTAAACACTGTTTCTTTTGAGTTTGATAACCCTACACATTGGTTTTCAATAGTTGTGAGGGCAAGAATAGGTGTTTGACACAAACAGACTTCTAAGTTGAACTCTTTGACACAGGCTTTCCTTAGTTTCATTCTGCTAGGGAAAACCCACATTAGCATAGGGCAAGTTAGGCCTTCAACCATCCTGACATGTCAGTTAAATAAACATATTTTGATTAAACTGGAAGTCTGTTGTCTGTGTCGTACTTCATGATGCCTTTACAGTCCCCATCGCAGAAATTTGTTGGGCTGCTACTTAGGCTACTCCACTTGCTTTTTGCAAACACTACGCCATGTATGCATCCTCTAGAAAAGAGGCCAAGTTCAGCCAACTTGTTTGCTTGAATCATGTATATGCTGACTCCTCCACCCTTACTCATATTCAGGCTTTGTAGTCTGCTCCCAACCAGTTGGGAAGGAGGGAGAGGAGGACGTAAGGGTAATGAAAAAATTACCTTGATTGCGATTCAGGTTCTCTTAGTTCATGCTCTCCCTCCTTCACAACACCCACTGAGTAATCCCCATTAAAGCATATACTTGATTATAACTGCCAGTAGGTGAAATCAGGATCTGGGTGTGGGCAGTTGGTGATGTGAGGGTCAGGGGGGGCTGGCTCATGGTGGGACGCCCGCGTGTCTTTGTCTCACCATCCCAAAGTTCTTAAAAGGGAAGCTATCTTTTTCAGTCAGCTTTTTCCGACTTGCCTGCGGATCCATGCGTACCCAACCAGTTGTGAAGGAGGGAAACCATGGAGTAAGAGAACCTGATTTTTTCATGTTTCCACTATAGTAGCCTACAGCAGGAATCCTTTTTTTAAATTCTTCTTCAAGATTCATGTCTTCAAGGATTTTTTGGAAGGGCTCATGAAAATCTACCCCCTATCAGTAGACTTTCTCCTTCATGGGAACTGAATATTGCCTCACCTAAGATCATGGCACCACTTTTGAAAGCATGTACAAGGATGATTTACAGCATCTTTCTTCAAAGTGTATTTTCTCATTACTAGTATCAACCCTTGACGTAGGGTTAGTGAGAGCCAGTCTCTATGCCCCTATGAATCTTACACAGTTTTTCATATGGGTAAGGTCACTCTGAGAAAGCACCCTTCTTTTCTTCTGAAAGTTGTATCAGACTTTCGTGTTAATCAATTGATTTCCCTGCTTATCTTTTTTTGGCACTTCTTCTGCAGTGGAAAGATCCCTACACGCTCTAGAAAAGGGTTTTAAGGTACTATCTGTATAGGACTAAATACGTAAGGGAATCTAAGCAACATGTGGTCAACTATGGTATGATTAACACAGGTCTCCCAGTTTCTAAACAATCCACCTCCAGATGGATAGTATGTTTTAACCAGTTCTGCTATCAGAAATTTAATAAGCCTTTGACCAGAAAACCTAGAGCACATTCCACTAGAGGAAAGGCTGCTAAGGCAGCCTTTATGAGCAATATTCCGATTTCGGAAATCTTCATACTATTTTAGTAATTATTGCCTAGATTGATAGATTGAGATGCCAGAACAGATGCACAAGTGGGGCAACTTTAATGTGCAACCTATTTAGTTCATCTGGTTTAGAGTAAAACATTCTCTAGCATATTTTCTTGCTTTGCATTGAGGTATTTTCCTGATGTTCCCTACTGCTGGAGTTTGGGAGCTTGGCAATCTATTTTTATGAATAGCAATGAAGATCAGAGGATGAAGAAGGAATAGCTACTTTGAGGGTGTAGGAGGGGTCATTTAGTGGGCTATAAACCTTTATTGTGTAACTCAAGAAAACCTCTCTCTCCCTACTTCTAAGGGGCTTGCCCTGCCTCAACCTAGGAAAACTTTGGTGAGCTCTCAGAAAAAAATTATATAAATGTTCGGAGATCCAAGATGGCCGCTGTGGTGGAGACATGTTGAAACAGCGTGCTCCGGTTCCCTCTCTGCAGAGACGGGCAATATAGCAGCTTTAACACCCTCCCCAGGCACGGTTCAGCGCGGAACAGGGTAGAGGGCTCGCTGAGACACTGTGCCAGCCATAACTCCGAAGTCAGAACAACGAAGCAGCATTCAGGAGGAGGGGATTCGAGGATTGCACCAGGGAAGGAGAGGGCTCAAGGACGCTAGTAGCCTCCTCCAGCAAGCACAAAAAGACACCCCAGCTGAGAGCGACAGGAGAGGAAGGAGTGTGTCGGCTCGGCGGGGTCCCAAAGGGGCCAAGAGATAAAGGTCCCAGCGAACCCGGGAAAAGTAGCCCCTCAAAAGCAGAGCACCCCCTGCCGTTGCATCAAGAAGGAGGGAAGGGCGACCGCAAAAGGAACCTGCAAGAGCTGGGACAGCCCAAATTGAAGAGCCGAGCAGTGGCAGTCCGCACTCCGAAGGCGGACCAGGGACGGGGGGCTAATCATCGAGGAACCGAATGGTGTGAACCCCCGACCGGAGAGAAGGAAACCACTAACGGGCACAACTGAGGGTGGCCTCTGGGAGTAAGCGTGCCAAAGAGGAGGGACCCACCTCCAGCAGCCGAGTAGTTGCCCTCCGTGGCTGAGGACGGCTAAGGGCAAGCAGGTTCTTCGGAATTGTGCGGCCATGGCGCAAGCGAGGCAGGCCCCGGTGGGCTGACAAAGTAGCCAGAGGGAGAGACGTCTCCTCCGTTGCCGTACTCAATAAGGCGGGAAGAAGCTCCACAACGAGAAGAAGCCATCGCCAGGACTGCACAGGGGGGTCGATCCTACTCGGATTGGCAGCCTGCCGAGGTCTTCAGTGCCGGTGGCGCATCAGTGAGCGGAGGAGTGAAGCAAGGGCACTGCAAGTGGAGGGGCCGGCCCCCGAAGAGCTGAATCAGGTGCCGGTGGGGCACCGCAAGGTGAGGAGAGTAGCACTGCAAGGTGAGGGGCTGGAAGGTAGGGGTTAGGCCGGACTGCAGTGGGGCACACCGCTGTGACAGGAGGAGACCGCAGCAGAGCGGAAAGGAAGGCCGGTGGGGACGGCCGCCCCCCCACCCCTCTATACTCTTCACGACAGCCCACCAGCCCACTGTAAGAGCCCTGCAGAGCTCGGGAAGGGATCCGGACCGTTTGGACATATGCTCCATCCCCAAGCTACCAGCCTACGTGGAGGGGGTGTAGGGCAGACCTCCGGTGGGCGGGGGGTAGAATTAAAGCAAAACAGGAGATTTGACAGCGGGAGGGGCCAAATAAACTGCTGGATCACCTAGCGAAGGAGATATACACAAAAGGGCAACGACGACCCCCCCACAAGGAAGGGAGGCACAGCCTTTCACGCCAGCAGAGACTTCCCCCCTCAGGTGGAGGCACGGCAGGACAGAAGGAGAAAGTGCTGGCCCAGTCCCGCAGACCATCACAACGGGGCACTTGAACCAGGAGAGGCAGCTGGTGGTCCGGGTAAGAAATAAGTGCTAACCCATCCACAATAGGCAGCAGGCACCCAAGTGCAGCGGAGTCAGAGTACGGGGAGGGCCCGCCAGTACCACACCACATAAGCCCGCAAGGGGGAGAGGTCCCCGCAGTGCTGAGAAGGGAACCCAAGGGGTCAGCCCCCCGGGCGGGCAAGGTCAGCCGAGGAAAGAAGTCCAAGAAGGGTAACCCAAGGCGTGGGACAAGGCCTGATCAGCAGGAAAAGCAAGGTGGACTGGGACATTCCGATTGCAGAAGAGGAAGCGGAAGAAACACAAATCCAGAAATTGTGGAGGAAGGAAGGAGGAGCTCTCCAGGACACTGAAATGAGGGGAGACGGGAATGAGGAGGATCCCCCTAGAGAGGATGCCCAGGAGGAACAGAGGGTAACCCAATAATTTATGGAGCAATGCCTCCAGAGCTTCAGAGACAGAATGGCGACCACGATGCAGAAGCAGCTTGAAAAGGTGAAAGAGGACCTGTCAGGGGAAATAAAAGAAGTCAAACGGGAATTGCATAGCATTGAGGCAAGAGTGGACACTAATGAGAGGGCCCTGCAGGAAGTAGCCGAGGACAACCACAAAATGGAGGAGTTGATGGAACAATTGGCCAGAGCCACGCACAACTTAGACCACCCGACGGAAGACCTAGAAAACAGGTCACGAAGAGCAAACATCATAATTAAAGCGTTACCGGAAACGGTGGGAGGCGCAGATTTGCAGCAAACGGTTCAACAAATATTTGCTTCCCTGATAGACCTGTCGAACCCCGGGGGAGATCCTGGTGGACAGAGTACATAAAGTGGGCCTGAAGCGAAATGAACCAGGAGCCAGGCTTCGGGATGTGCTGGCAGCATTGCTCGAGTACAAACAGAAGGAGAACATTCTAAGGGCGGCCAGACAGTCTGATGACCTTCAATACAACGGCTCGGCGGTGCACCTATATCAAGACCTTTCCCAAGCAATGCTAAACAAAAGAAGGCAGATGCGTCCGGTTATACAGGAGCTGGTTAAACGCAACAAGAGGTACAAGTAGACTTTTCCTTTTGGCCTCCTGTTTGAGGTCGATGATAGACAGAGGAGAATCAACCCGGTCAAAGAAGGCAAGCGTGGGAATGGTCAACTCAGGAATTGAAAAAGAGACAGAGGAATAAGCGGGGTCCACAAGGCCAGAAGTTACCAGACAAGGAACCGTCACAAGAGGCAGAACTCGCAGACAAATACCCCTACAAACAAAGATAACTAAAAAGTTATGGTCTCAGCAAGAGTTCCTGGGGAGGGGACTACACACAGATAAGGAGATTAAGAGGTGGGGGTGAGGGGGTGGATGGATGAGATCTTGGAGACTCAAATGGGTCAGGGAAGACCAGCAGGAGGGTATACTGGGGGAACTGGGGGTATGAATGAGCCCAACACCTGAGTGGGAGAGTCGGGAGGGGCCAGAGGCCAGTTGAGTCCACCCAGTAGTGGCAGGGGGCCCAGGTTCGGAATCTAGTCTGGAGGGGGAGAACACGCCTCCCCTGAGATGGAGGGGTATTGGACACTCAGGTATCAATGGCTAAGGATAGAGCACTAAAAGTCATCTCACTAAATATCAGGGGATTAAACACTCCACTCAAAAGAAAAAACTAGACCTCTATCTGGCAAGGGAGACCCCAGACATAGTAGCTCTGCAAGAAACCCATTTACAAGAAAGGGACAAAAACAATCTTAGGATAATCTTAGGATAAGGGGGTACTGCTGAAGCCAACAGCCCGAGCAAGAAAGCGGGCACGGTAATAGCCGTGAGAAACAATCTTGAACTTAAAATAACGGCTGTAAGTAGGGACAACAACGGCAGGTTCATAGCAATAACTTGCCAGGGTTGGGGGGAATTTCTAACAGTGGCATCGCTGTACGCCCCGAACAAGGGGCAAGATCACTACATACAAACAATGGTCCAAAAGCTCGAAGGGTTTGCCAGAGGGAATATAATTCTTGTGGGGGGACTTTAATCTAGCCTGGGACCCTGAGAGGGATAGAAGCGCAAAGACTTTCACCACGCAGAATTAGCCCTCAAAGGAATTAAAGTGAAAGATGGAAAATCTGGCACTGGTGGACACATGGAGGGAAAGGAGAGGGGAACCAAACGGGTACACGACTACATGTACTATTCCCATGTACACAGAACAGCCTCTAGAATAGACTATATATGGGTATCATGCCTACTGCTAGGAAGAGTGAGGAAGGTGGAAGTGGAGGCCATCACCCTGTCAGACCACGCACCCATCACTGTGTCATTTGCAATGGCCAACCGCCCAGTAGGCCTATGGAAGTGGAGGTACCCGGCACATGTCTTTACAGACCGAGTCCTTAGGGAAGAATTGAAGGAAGAGATCGATCAATACTTTCAAACAAACGAGACCCAGGGGGTAGACCCACGAGTTATTTGGTACACCTTTAATGCCACAATTCGGGGCAAGGTAATAGCGATAGAAAACTAACGGGAGAGGGAGCAGAGGCATTTAGAGCGAGACTTAGAAGATAGATTAAAGACACTCACTCTCTACCTGGCGACTAAACCCTCGGGGGAGGTTCGAAAAGAATAAAGATCAGTGAGAGGCCAACTAGACACGCTAATAATAAGCAGAGCGGAGAGGGCTCTAGTGCACCTAAAGCAGAAATATTTAGCATAAGGAAATAAAGCGGATAAATTGTTGGCTAGGATGCTTAGAATGGAGGAAAGAGAGAACCATCCTAAAAATAAGGTCCGCAGAAGGGGAGGAGTGATCAGATATTGAATCCATCAAGAGGGAATTCACTGACTTCTACAGGAGGGTGTATAAATCAGATAAACCGGTGGGGAGAGCACTGGAGGAATATCTGGACGGCTCGAGAGATAACGGCTCGAGAGAGAGGGAGAGATTAGAGGAAGAGATATCCAGAGAGGAGGTGATAAAGGCGATAGCCTCACTCCCCATTAATAAAGGCCCGGGCCCTGATGGCTTCTCAACCAAATTTTATAAAACTTATACAGGGATATTGGCCCAGAGCCTATCAACACTATTCAACAGATTTGGGAAGGAGGGGGGAATAACCCCTTCAATGGAAGATGCGAAAGTGATACTTTTGCCGAAACCAGGGAAGGACCAGCCTCAATGTGGCTCATATAGGCCAATTGCACTCATCAACCCGGATGCCAAGACATTCCCAAGGCCAAGCTTTGGATAACAAACTTTTGTCCTTGCGTCAGGGTAACCAGGATCTGCTGACCTACATCGCAACCTTCAATAGGTTGGTGGTAGAAACCGGATGGCCAGAGGTCAAGCGGATTACGCTATTTCATCGACGAGGTGAACTAAAAGACGTTTTGGCACAAGTAGTGAACCCACCTCAAGATTGTGCTGAATACATAGACCTGGTTGTCCAGTTGGATCACAGACTTCAGAATCGGAAGGCTGATCGGGCTAGATTTGAGAATCGAGTATTGGTAAGACCTAAGGACAATGTCACCTCCAAAGGAACTGATGTATCTGAACCCATGCAAATTGGGGGGGTTAAAGGACCTTTGACTCAAAAAGAAAGGGACAAGAGGCAGCAGTTACAATTGTGTTTGTATTGTGGAACCTCGGGGCATTTTTTACAGGATTGCCCAGTGAAACCACCTAAGAAGGTGGTAGGAGTCGCCGACAAAATCAATATGGAATCAGAGCTGGGAAACGACCACGCCCGACAAGCGTAGAGGTCCGCTTCCGGAGCATGAAGAAGGGCACTCAGACCTCGCACCTAATTATACCAATGGTCCTTATAGATCAAAGGCAACCATCTCTTATGCACGCAGTGAGAGCATACATAGATAGCGGAGCAATAGGAAACTACATGGATCAAGAATTGGCTACAAGGATGAACCTGCCTCTTTGCAAAAAACCCACAACTGATGTAATCACCACCGTCGATGGGACCGAAATAGCTTCCGGTCCAGTAACTCATTCAACTATGGAGATGACACTGTTGGGTCAAGATGGGCATCGAGAGAGCACTGTGTTTGACTTAATCAAGCCCCCACAGTTCCAAATAATTCTGGGAATGCCATGGTTGGAAACTCATATTGTATTGACTGGCGAGAAAAGAGAGTGACCTTCTCGGATTGTGCACACACTTGTTACCCTGAAAGAACTTTGATCAAAAGACTGGCTACGGTCATAAATCCGATAAATCAGTTACCCCAGGAATACCAAGAATTTCAGGATGTTTTCCAGAAAGACCAAGCAAACATGTTACCACCCCACAGATCATATGATTGCCAGATCGACCTCCTACCCGGTGCTCAAATTCCATGCAGCAGAATCTACGCCCTCACTGAACCCAAAAATCTTCATTTACGGCAATATTTGGATCAATACCTCGCTAATGGCTTCATTCGCCCGTCCAAGTCTCCGGCAGCATCGTCTTTATTCTTCGTCCCTAAAAAGGAAGGTGACCTTAGGACTTGTATTGACTATCGCGCATTAAACCAAATAACGTTAAAAAACCGATACCCATTTCCCCTGATCCCAGAACTACTGGACCAAGTAAAGGATGCTCGTATCTACACTAAGTTGGACCGCCGAGGGGCGTATCATCTGGTACGAGTGAAAAAAGGCGACGAATGGAAGACTGCCTTCCGTACCAAATACGGATTGTTCGAATACCCGGTGATGCCTTTCTGGCTTTGCAACGCACCGGCAGCCTTCCAGTATTTTATGAACGATGTCCTTCGCGAACTCATAGAAGTCTGTGTTGTTGTATGCATAGACGACATCTTAGTATACTCTTCATCTGAATCAGACCATGTGAAGCACGTTCGTGCTATACTAGAAAAACTACGCCAGCATAAATTATATGCGAAATTGGAAAAGTGCGTTTTTCATACTTCGGAAGTTGAATTCCTTGGATTTATCCTGACCCCAAATGGAGTTCGAATGGATTCACGAAAGGTGGGTGCAATCTTCAAGTGGCCCTTACCTACCTCGATTAAAGGGGTACAGAGTATGCTTGGATTTGCGAACTTTTACCGCAGATTCATTCCTGATTTTTCACATCTTGTAAACCCCATCACCGCTCTTTTGCAGAAAAATAAACGCTTCCAGTGGACAGAAGAAGCTGAAAAGGCCTTCCAAGACCTAAAACAGAAATTTACTTCAGCTCCTTTTTTAAAGCACCCACGTCCAGAACTCCCGTACGTGGTTGAAACTGACGCATCCAGCTTAGTCATGGGAGCTGTCCTTTCCCAAAAGGAACCTGAAACTGGTCAACTTCACCCGGTGGCGTTCTGGTCACAGAAATTTTCAGCACCAGAGTTAAACTATGCAGTTACCGACAAGGAACTACTGGCCATCAAGTCGGCGTTCAAAGCCTGGCGGCATTATCTTCTCGGAGCTCAACACACCATCACTGTAATCACGGATCACAGGAACTTACAATATTTAAAGACAGCCAAGGCTCAATCGTCATGCAAACTTAGATGGGCCTTATTCTTTGCAGAATAAATTTCGTGATTACTTACCGACCAGGTTGTCGAAATGGCAAAGCAGATGCCTTATCACGTATTGGAATGAGAGAAGCATATTCAAATCCAGAACCAGTACCCATAATTTCGGAGAGAAGAATTCTTGGTATAACCACTCTACAAACTCTGGACGACATCCATAAAAAGATTCAACAGCTTTTCGACCCTGCGGCCTTACAAAGCTGGTTGAACAAAGGCAAAGATTATTCAGTCACCGATCACCTACCATACTATCAAGGACGTCTTTACTTACCAAATAAAGAATTACAAGAACATGCTATCTCCAATTACCATGAGTCTTTGATAGAAGGGCATCCTGGGATCGCTAAAACTGAGGCCAAGATCAAAAGACAATTCTGGTGGCCTACTTGGCAGAAAGACATTAAGTCTTGCGGTATTTGCACACAAAATAAGACCCAGAAAAGGAAACCAGCAGGCCTATTACAACCTTTGGACATTCCGCCTACGCCTTGGCATACCTTATCCCTTGACTTTATTACTGACCTTCCCCCATGTAATGGGTATAACACCATCCTAGTTATAGTGGATCTTTTTTCCAAAATGGCTCATTTCATTCCATTAAAGGGTCTACTTCAGCCTTGACCTTGGCCAAGGAATTTCTGGAACATATCGTCCGAATACATGGATTCCCCTCCGTATTGGTTTCGGACCGGGGAAGTCAGTTCATTTCTCAGTTTTGGAGGAACTGCTGTCAATTGGCCCAAATCGACGTTAGACTATCAACCAGCCACCATCCTCAAACCGATGGTCAAACTGAGAGGACCAATCTGACACTAGAGCAATACCTACGGTGCATGTTACACCAAACCGAAGGCAATTGGAAAGACATTTTGTGGATATCCGAATATGCATACAACAACTCATTGCACTCAGGAACAGGACAAAGCCCGTTTTATACTATATATGGGGGACATCCTCGAACCTCTGAACTCGATTCGCCCCAACACTTAGAGATGCCCGCCGTGAACCATCTACACACCACTATTACACAAGCTTTTAAAAAGGCAACTGAACATTTGAAACAGGCTAAAGAGAGATACAAGAAAACCGCAGATCAACATAGAAGCGAAGCTCCGAAATATCAGATAGGAGACCAAGTTTGGCTGGCTTCAAAACACATACCTTTAACCCTTTAAGTGCCATGGGTATTTCTCCCCAGTGCCAGAGCCTTTTTTGGTGATTTTGGTATGTGGCCATTCAATGGCTTGTAACATTTTTGTTACATGAGATATCTCGGCCAAATTTGGCTCCTTTTTTTCCCACATGTAGGCGGTCGTAACGCCACCCAGGAATCCCAGGTTGCTGTAGGGGGGTGAGAGAAAATAAGGAAAAAGTGCGAAAATGTTGGGTTTTTTCAAAAAATGCCAATAAAATGATGTACAAAGAAGCCTGTGGTTTTTTCCTTGTAAGAGCTAGAAACAAATGGTTTGCTGTGCTGAGTTCCCCAATGTGTTGGCTTTCAGGAACAGGTTGAGTGGAAATGGAAAAAAATTATTTTGATGGGGTTATCAACCATTTTGTGAGAGGTAGGCGATTTTTGCCATTTTTGCCAATTGGACATGCATGGACGGAATGGAAGAAAAGGGCAGGAAAGCCAAATTGGAGGACAGAAAGGCATATATTTCTGAAAAGTAGACAAAATTCCAAGTTTAGGAAGGGGTGATTTGCATAGGTCAGGCAACAACTAGGTAGGGGAAACTGCCATCGAATGGGGGAAAAGCGGGAAAATGACTGAAAAAAAAGGTATGTGTTGGACATGGTTGGCCTGGTACGGCAATGGCTTCTATGAATTTTGAGAAAAGCAATGCTCCGCTACATTCCCCCGACTCTTGCAGTTAGGAGAGCATACCATTTTTGTAGTGTTTATACAAAACAAGCAATACCACAAGCCAAACACTGAGCCATGGTACACAGGAGTTTTACGCTCACGGCCTGACCAAACGCACTTAGCATGTGTAAATTGGGAAAACCAATGTGGTGAGGAACGGCAGCCATACATTTTTTGAAAGAGCACAGGCAGACCTTTTCAAGGGTAGGTGACTTGTGCAGGTTACAAAAGTGTATGGTGGCTAAAGCAGCGACTAAATGTAGGTCACATTTGGGAAAAGAAAGGGTTGTGAGACAAAGGGCTCCAGCAAATGGGTCAAAAGGTTATGAAAACCACACAAACACAACACATGGCCTACCGTCCCGCGTTCCCCCAGGTGTCCCGATGAAAACGGTACCCCACATGTGTGGGTGCACCTACCTGGCCGGCAAGGGGAAAGCCTAAAACACAAGTAACCCCAAGTCTGTTTTCAGAGGGAAATCTCAGACATTCTGCCGACCGGCACAACGTACAGATATGGGCCTCGGGTGTCCAAGCCACCGAAGAAAACGGGGAACCCCATGCATTTCCGAAAAGAGGACATCCGTGGGAATCCGCAGAGGTATGATTTGCGCACATCGCCCCAGATTTTTTTACCCAGACACCCCTGCAAAGTCCGAAATGTGGGGAAAAAAACGCTTTTTCCGCACATTTCGCTCGACGCACCCATCGAAACACGCACCCAACAACACATGGCCTACCGTCACGCGTTCCCACAGGTGTCCCGATGAAAACGGTACCTCACATGTGTGGGTGTACCTACCTGGCCGCCAAGGGGAAAGCCTAAAACACAAGTAACCCCAAGTCTGTTTTCACACCGGAAATGTCACACTCTCACATCATACAGATATGGGCCTCGGGTGTCCAAGCCACCAAGGAAAACAGGGAACCCCATGCATTTCCGAAAAGAGGACACCCGTGGGAATCCGCAGTGGTATGATATGCCCAAATCGCCCCAGAATTTATTACCCAGACACCCCCGCAAAGTCCGAAATGTGGGAAAAAATACGCATTTTCCGCACATTTCGCTCGACTCACCCATCGAAACACGCCCCCAACAACACATGGCCTACTGTCCCGCGTTCCCACAGGTGTCCCGATGAAAACGGTACCTCACATGTGTGGGTGCACCTACCTGGCTGCCAAGGGGAAAGCCTAAAACACAAGTAACCCCAAGTCTGTTTTCACACCGGAAATGTCCCACTCTCACATCATACAGATATGGGCCTCGGGTGTCCAAGCCACCGAGGAAAACAGGGAACCGTATGCATTTCCGAAAAGAGGACACCCGTGGGAATCCGCAAAGGTATGATATGCCCAAATTGCCCCAGATTTTATTACCCAGACACCCCCGCAAAGTCCGAAATGTGGGAAAAAATACGCAATTTCCGCACATTTCGCTCAGCTCACCCATCGAAACACGCCCCCAACAACACATGGCCTACCGTCACGCGTTCCCACAGGTGTCCCGATGAAAACGGTACCTCACATGTGTGGGTGCACCTACCTGGCCGCCAAGGGGAAAGCCTAAAACACAAGTAACCCCAAGTCTGTTTTCAGAGGGAAATCTCAGACATTCTGCCAACCGGCACAACGTACAGATATGGGCCTCGGGTGTCCAAGCCACCGAGGAAAACAGGGAACCCCATGCATTTCCGAAAAGAGGACACCCGTGGGAATCCGCAGAGGTATGATATGCCCAAATTGCCCCAGAATGTATTACCCAGACACCCCTGCAAAGTCTGAAATGTGGGAAAAAATACGCAATTTCCGCACATTTCGCTAGGCTCACCCATCGTAACACGCCCCCAACAACACATGGCCTACCGTCACGCGTTCCCACAGGTGTCCCGATGAAAACGGTACCTCACATGTGTGGGTGCACCTACCTGGCCGCCAAGGGGAAAGCCTAAAACACAAGTAACCCCAAGTCTGTTTTCAGAGGGAAATCTCAGACATTCTGCCGACCGGCACAACGTACAGATATGGGCCTCGGGTGTCCAAGCCACCGAGGAAAACAGGGAACCCCATGCATTTCCGAAAAGAGGACACCCGTGGGAATCCGCAGAGGTATGATTTGCGCACATCGCCCCAGATTTTTTTACCCAGACACCCCTGCAAAGTCCGAAATGTGGGGAATAAAACGCTTTTTCCGCACATTTCGCTCGACGCACTCATCGAAACACGCCCCCAACAACACATGGCCTACCGTCACGCGTTCCCACAGGTGTCCCGATGAAAACGGTACCTCACATGTGTGGGTGCACCTACCTGGCCGCCAAGGGGAAAGCCTAAAACACAAGTAACCCCAAGTCTGTTTTCACACCGGAAATGTCCCACTCTCACATCATACAGATATGGGCCTCGGGTGTCCAAGCCACCAAGGAAAACAGGGAACCCCATGCATTTCCGAAAAGAGGACACCCGTGGGAATCCGCAGAGGTATGATATGCCCAAATCGCCCCAGAATTTATTACCCAGACACCCCTGCAAAATCCGAAATGTGGGAAAAAATACGCATTTTCCTCACATTTCGCTCGACTCACCCATCGAAACACGCCCCCAACAACACATGGCCTACTGTCTCGCGTTCCCACAGGTGTCCCGATGAAAACGGTACCTCACATGTGTGGGTGCACCTACCTGGCTGCCAAGGGGAAAGCCTAAAACACAAGTAACCCCAAGTCTGTTTTCACACCGGAAATGTCACACTCTCACATCATACAGATATGGGCCTCGGGTGTCCAAGCCACCGAGGAAAACAGGGAACCCCATGCATTTCCAAAAAGAGGACACCCGTGGGAATCCGCAGAGGTATGATATGCCCAAATTGCCTCAGATTTTATTACCCAGACACCCCGCAAAGTCCGAAATGTGGGAAAAAATACACAATTTCCGCACATTTCGCTCGGCTCACCCATCGAAACACGCCCCCAACAACACATGGCCTACCGTCACGCGTTCCCACAGGTGTCCCAATGAAAACGGTACCTCACATGTGTGGGTGCACCTACCTGGCCGCCAAGGGGAAAGCCTAAAACACAAGTAACCCCAAGTCTGTTTTCAGAGGGAAATCTCAGACATTCTGCCAACCGGCACAACGTACAGATATGGGCCTCGGATGTCCAAGCCACCGAGGAAAACAGGGAACCCCATGCATTTCCGAGAAGAGGACACCCGTGGGAATCCGCAGAGGTATGATATGCCCAAATTGCCCCAGAATTTATTACCCAGACACCCATGCAAAGTCCGAAATGTGGGAAACAATACGCAATTTCCGCACATTTCGCTCGGCTCACCCATCGAAACACGCCCCCAACAACACATGGCCTACCGTCACGCGTTCCCACAGGTGTCTCGATGAAAACAGTACCTCACGTGTGGGTGCACCTACCTGGCCGCCAAGGGGAAAGCCTAAAACACAAGTAACCCCAAGTCTGTTTTCAGAGGGAAATCTCAGACATTCTGCCGACCGGCACAACGTACAGATATGGGCCTCGGGTGTCCAAGCCACCGAGGAAAACAGGGAACCCCATGCATTTCCGAAAAGAGGACACCCTTGGGAATCCGCAGAGGTATGATATGCCCAAATTGCCCCAGATTTTATTACCCAGACACCCCCGCAAAGTCTGAAATGTGGGAAAAAAAACGCAATTTCCGCACATTTCGCTCGACGCACCCATCGAAACACGCCCCCAACAACACATGGCCTACCGTCCCGCGTTCCCACAGGTGTCCCGATGAAAACGGTACCTCACATGCGTGGGTGCACCTACCTGGCCGCCAAGGGGAAAGCCTAAAACACAAGTAACCCCAAGTCTGTTTTCAGAGGGAAATCTCAGACATTCTGCCGACCGGCACAACGTACAGATATGGGCCTCGGGTGTCCAAGCCACCGAGGAAAACAGGGAACCCCATGCATTTCCGAAAGAAGGACACCTGTTGGAATCCGCAGAGGTGTGATTTGCGCACATCGCCCCAGATTTTTTTACCCAGACACCCCTGCAAAGTCCAAAATGTGGGGAAAAAACGCTTTTTCCGCACATTTCGCTCGACGCACCTATCGAAACACGCCCCCAACAACACATGGCCTACCGTCCCACGTTCCCACAGGTGTCCCGATGAAAACGGTACCTCACATGCGTGGGTGCACCTACCTGGCCGCCAAGGGGAAAGCCTAAAACACAAGTAACCCCAAGTCTGTTTTCAGAGGGAAATCTCAGACATTCTGCCGACCGGCACAACATACAGATATGGGCCTCGGGTGTCCAAGCCACCGAGGAAAACAGGGAGCCCCATGCATTTCCGAAAAGAGGACACCCGTGGGAATCCGCAGAGGTGTGCTTTGCGCACATCGCCCCAGATTTTTTTACCCAGACACCCCTGCAAAGTCCGAAATGTGGGGAAAAAAATGCTTTTTCCGCACATTTCGCTCGACGCACCCATCGAAACACGCCCCCAACAACACATGGCCTACCGTCCCGCGTTCCCACAGGTGTCCCGATGAAAACGGTACCTCACATGCGTGGGTGCACCTACCTGGCCGCCAAGGGGAAAGCCTAAAACACAAGTAACCCCAAGTCTGTTTTCAGAGGGAAATCTCAGACATTCTGCCGACCGGCACAATGTACAGATATGGGCCTCGGGTGTCCAAGCCACCGAGGAAAACAGGGAACCCCATGCATTTCCGAAAAGAGGACACCCGTGGGAATCCGCAGAGGTGTGATTTGCGCACATCGCCCCAGATTTTTTTACCCAGACACCCCTGCAAAGTCCGAAATGTGGGGAAAAAAACGCTTTTTCCGCACATTTCGCTCGACGCACCCATCGAAACACGCCCCCAACAACACATGGCCTACCGTCACGCGTTCCCACAGGTGTCCCGATGAAAACGGTACCTCACATGCGTGGGTGCAACTACCTGGCCGCCAAGGGGAAAGCCTAAAACACAAGTAACCCCAAGTCTGTTTTCAGAGGGAAATCTCAGACATTCTGCTGACCGGCACACCGTACAGATATGGGCCTCGGGTGTCCAAGCCACCGAGGAAAACAGGGAGCCCCATGCATTTCCGAAAAGAGGACACCCGTGGGAATCCGCAGAGGTATGATTTGCGCACATCGCCCCAGATTTTTTTACCCAGACACCCCTGCAAAGTCCGAAATGTGGGTAAAAAAACGCTTTTTCCGCACATTTCGCTCGACGCACTCATCGAAACACGCCCACAACAACACATGGCCTACCGTCACGCGTTCCCACAGGTGTCCCGATGAAAACGGTACCTCACATGTGTGGGTGCACCTACCTGGCCGCCAAGGGGAAAGCCTAAAACACAAGTAACCCCAAGTCTGTTTTCACACCGGAAATGTCCCACTCTCACATCATACAGATATGGGCCTCGGGTGTCCAAGCCACCAAGGAAAACAGGGAACCCCATGCATTTCCGAAAAGAGGACACCCGTGGGAATCCGCAGTGGTATGATATGCCCAAATCGCCCCAGAATTTATTACCCAGACACCCCCGCAAAGTCCGAAATTTGGGAAAAAATACGCATTTTCCGCACATTTCGCTCGACTCACCCATCGAAACACGCCCCCAACAACACATGGCCTACCGTCACGCGTTCCCACAGGTGTCTCGATGAAAACGGTACCTCACATGTGTGGGTGCACCTACCTGGCCGCCAAGGGGAAAGCCTAAAACACAAGTAACCCCAAGTCTGTTTTCAGAGGGAAATCTCAGACATACTGCCAACCGGCACAATGTACAGATATGGGCCTGTGGTGTCCAAGCCACCGAGGAAAACAGGGAACCCCATGCATTTCCGAAAAGAGGACACCCGTGGGAATCCGCAGAGGTGTGATTTGCGCACATCGCCCCAGATTTTTTTACCCAGACACCCCTGCAAAGTCCAAAATGTGGGGAAAAAACGCTTTTTCCGCACATTTCGCTCGACGCACCTATCGAAACACGCCCCCAACAACACATGGCCTACCGTCCCACGTTCCCACAGGTGTCCCGATGAAAACGGTACCTCACATGCGTGGGTGCACCTACCTGGCCGCCAAGGGGAAAGCCTAAAACACAAGTAACCCCAAGTCTGTTTTCAGAGGGAAATCTCAGACATTCTGCCGACCGGCACAACGTACAGATATGGGCCTCGGGTGTCCAAGCCACCGAGGAAAACAGGGAGCCCCATGCATTTCCAAAAAGAGGACACCCGTGGGAATCCGCAGAGGTGTGCTTTGCGCACATCGCCCCAGATTTTTTTACCCAGACACCCCTGCAAAGTCCGAAATGTGGGAAAAAAAATGCTTTTTCCGCACATTTCGCTCGACGCACCCATCGAAACACGCCCCCAACAACACATGGCCTACCGTCCCGCATTCCCACAGGTGTTCCGATGAAAACGGTACCTCACATGCATGGGTGCACCTACCTGGCCGCCAAGGGGAAAGCCTAAAACACAAGTAACCCCAAGTCTGTTTTCAGAGGGAAATCTCAGACATTCTGCCGACCGGCACAATGTACAGATATGGGCCTCGGGTGTCCAAGCCACCGTGGAAAACAGGGAACCCCATGCATTTCCGAAAAGAGGACACCCGTGGGAATCCGCAGAGGTGTGATTTGTGCACATCGCCCCAGATTTTTTTACCCAGACACCCCTGCAAAGTCCGAAATGTGGGGAAAAAAACGCTTTTTCCGCACATTTCGCTCGACGCACCCATCGAAACACGCCCCCAACAACACATGGCCTACCGTCACGCGTTCCCACAGGTGTCCCGATGAAAACGGTACCTCACATGCGTGGGTGCAACTACCTGGCCGCCAAGGGGAAAGCCTAAAACACAAGTAACCCCAAGTCTGTTTTCAGAGGGAAATCTCAGACATTCTGCTGACCGGCACAACGTACAGATATGGGCCTCGGGTGTCCAAGCCACCGAGGAAAACAGGGAGCCCCATGCATTTCCGAAAAGAAGACACCCGTGGGAATCCGCAGAGGTGTGCTTTGCGCACATCGCCCCAGATTTTTTTACCCAGACACCCCTGCAAAGTCCGAAATGTGGGAAAAAAACACTTTTTCCGCACATTTCGCTCGACGCACCCATCGAAACACGCCCCCAACAACACATGGCCTACCGTCCCGCGTTCCCACAGGTGTCCCGATGAAAACGGTACCTCACATGCGTGGGTGCACCTACCTGGCCGCCAAGGGGAAAGCCTAAAACACAAGTAACCCCAAGTCTGTTTTCAGAGGGAAATCTCAGACATTCTGCCGACCGGCACAATGTACAGATATGGGCCGCGGGTGTCCAAGCCACCGAGGAAAACAGGGATCCCCATGCATTTCCGAAAAGAGGACACCCGTGGGAATCCGCAGAGGTATGATATGCCCAAATTGCCCCAGAATTTATTACCCAGACACCCCTGCAAAGTCCGAAATGTGGGAAACAATACGCAATTTCCGAACATTTCGCTCCGCTCACCCATCGAAACACGCCCCCAACAACACATGGCCTACCGTCACGCATTCCCACAGGTGTCTCGATGAAAACGGTACCTCACATGTGTGGGTGCACCTACCTGGCCGCCAAGGGGAAAGCCTAAAACACAAGTAACCCCAAGTCTGTTTTCAGAGGGAAATCTCAGACATACTGCCAACCGGCACAATGTACAGATATGGGCCTGTGGTGTCCAAGCCACCGAGGAAAACAGGGAACCCCATGCATTTCCGAAAAGAGGACACCAGTGGGAATCCGCAGAGGTGTGATTTGCGCACATCGCCCCAGATTTTTTTACCCAGACACCCCTGCAAAATCCAAAATGTGGGGAAAAAACGCTTTTTCCGCACATTTCGCTCGACGCACCTATCGAAACACGCCCCCAACAACACATGGCCTACCGTCCCACGTTCCCACAGGTGTCCCGATGAAAACGGTACCTCACATGCGTGGGTGCACCTACCTGGCCGCCAAGGGGAAATCCTAAAACACAAGTAACCCCAAGTCTGTTTTCAGAGGGAAATCTCAGACATTCTGCCGACCGGCACAACGTACAGATATGGGCCTCGGGTGTCCAAGCCACCGAGGAAAACAGGGAGCCCCATGCATTTCCAAAAAGAGGACACCCGTGGGAATCCGCAGAGGTGTGCTTTGCGCACATCGCCCCAGATTTTTTTACCCAGACACCCCTGCAAAGTCCGAAATGTGGGAAAAAAAATGCTTTTTCCGCACATTTCGCTCGACGCACCCATCGAAACACGCCCCCAACAACACATGGCCTACCGTCCCGCGTTCCCACAGGTGTCCCGATGAAAACGGTACCTCACATGCATGGGTGCACCTACCTGGCCGCCAAGGGGAAAGCCTAAAACACAAGTAACCCCAAGTCTGTTTTCAGAGGGAAATCTCAGACATTCTGCCGACCGGCACAATGTACAGATATGGGCCTCGGGTGTCCAAGCCACCGTGGAAAACAGGGAACCCCATGCATTTCCGAAAAGAGGACACCCGTGGGAATCCGCAGAGGTGTGATTTGTGCACATCGCCCCAGATTTTTTTACCCAGACACCCCTGCAAAGTCTGAAATGTGGGGAAAAAAACGCTTTTTCCGCACATTTCGCTCGACGCACCCATCGAAACACGCCCCCAACAACACATGGCCTACCGTCACGCGTTCCCACAGGTGTCCCGATGAAAACGGTACCTCACATGCGTGGGTGCAACTACCTGGCCGCCAAGGGGAAAGCCTAAAACACAAGTAACCCCAAGTCTGTTTTCAGAGGGAAATCTCAGACATTCTGCTGACCGGCACAACGTACAGATATGGGCCTCGGGTGTCCAAGCCACCGAGGAAAACAGGGAGCCCCATGCATTTCCGAAAAGAAGACACCCGTGGGAATCCGCAGAGGTGTGCTTTGCGCACATCGCCCCAGATTTTTTTACCCAGACACCCCTGCAAAGTCCGAAATGTGGGAAAAAAAACACTTTTTCCGCACATTTCGCTCGACGCACCCATCGAAACACGCCCCCAACAACACATGGCCTACCGTCCCGCGTTCCCACAGGTGTCCCGATGAAAACGGTACCTCACATGCGTGGGTGCACCTACCTGGCCGCCAAGGGGAAAGCCTAAAACACAAGTAACCCCAAGTCTGTTTTCAGAGGGAAATCTCAGACATTCTGCCGACCTGCACAATGTACAGATATGGGCCGCGGGTGTCCAAGCCACCGAGGAAAACAGGGAACCCCATGCATTTCCGAAAAGAGGACACCCGTGGGAATCCGCAGAGGTGTGATTTGCACACATCGCCCCAGATTTATTTACCCAGACACCCCTGCAAAGTCCGAAATGTGGGGAAAAAAACGCTTTTTCCGCACATTTCGCTCGACGCACCCATCGAAACACGCCCCCAACAACACATGGCCTACCGTCACGCGTTTCCACAGGTGTCCCGATGAAAACGGTACCTCACATGCGTGGGTGCACCTACCTGGCCGCCAAGGGGAAAGCCTAAAACACAAGTAACCCCAAGTCTGTTTTCAGAGGGAAATCTCAGACATTCTGCCGACCGGCACAACGTACAGATATGGGCCTCGGGTGTCCAAGCCACCGAGGAAAACAGGGAACCCCATGCATTTCCGAAAAGAGGACACCCGTGGGAATCCGCAGAGGTGTGATTTGCGCACATCGCCCCAGATTTTTTTACCCAGACACCCCTGCAAAGTCCGAAATGTGGGGAAAAAAACGCTTTTTCCGCACATTTCGCTCGACGCACCCATCAAAACACGCCCCCAACAACACATGGCCTACCGTCCCGCGTTCCCACAGGTGTCCCGATGAAAACGGTACCTCACATGCGTGGGTGCACCTACCTGGCCGCCAAGGGGAAAGCCTAAAACACAAGTAACCCCAAGTGTGTTTTCAGAGGGAAATCTCAGACATTCTGCCGACCGGCACAACGTACAGATATGGGCCTCGGGTGTCCAAGCCACCGAGGAAAACAGGGAGCCCCATGCATTTCCGAAAAGAGGACACCCGTGGGAATCCGCAGAGGTGTGCTTTGCGCACATCGCCCCAGATTTTTTTACCCAGACACCCCTGCAAAGTCCGAAATGTGGGAAAAAAAACGCTTTTTCCTCACATTTCACTCGACGCACCCATTGAAACACGCCCCCAACAACACATGGCCTACCGTCCCGCGTTCCCACAGGTGTCCCGATGAAAACATTACCTCACATGCGTGGGTGCACCTACCTGGCCGGCAAGGGGCAAGCCGAAAACGCAAGCAACCCCCAGTCTGTTTGCAGAGGGGAATCTCAGCCATTCTGCCGACCGGCACAACGTACAGATATGGGCCTCGGGTGTCCAAGCCACCAAGGAAAACAGGGAGCCCCATGCATTTCCGAAAAGAGGACACCTGTGGGAATCCGCAGAGGTGTGATTTGCGCACATCGCCCCAGATTTTTTTACCCAGACACCCCTGCAAAGTCCGAAATGTGGGGAAAAAAACGCTTTTTCCGCACATTTCGCTCGACGCACCCATTGAAACACGCCCCCAACAACACATGGCCTACCGTCCCGCGTTCCCACAGGTGTCCTGATGAAAACGGTACCTCACATGCGTGGGTGCACCTACCTGGCCGCCAAGGGGAAAGCCTAAAACACAAGTAACCCCAAGTCTGTTTTCAGAGGGAAATCTCAGACATTCTGCCGACCGGCACAACGTACAGATATGGGCCTCGGGTGTCCAAGCCACCGAGGAAAACAGGGAACCCCATGCATTTCCATAAAGAGGACACCCGTGGGAATCCGCAGAGGTGTGATTTGCGCACATCGCCCCAGATTTTTTTACCCAGACACCCCTGCAAATTCCGAAATGTGGGGAAAAAAACGCTTTTTCCGCACATTTCGCTCGACGCACCCATCGAAACACGCCCCCAACAACACATGGCCTACCGTCCCGCGTTCCCACAGGTGTCCCGATGAAAACGGTACCTCACATGCGTGGGTGCACCTACCTGGCCGCCAAGGGGAAAGCCTAAAACACAATTAACCCCAAGTCTGTTTTCAGAGGGAAATCTCAGACATTCTGCCGACCGGCACAATGTACAGATATGGGCCTCGGGTGTCCAAGCCACCGAGGAAAACAGGGAACCCCATGCATTTCCGAAAAGAGGACACCCGTGGGAATCCGCAGAGGTGTGATTTGCGCACATTGCCCCAGATTTTTTTACCCAGACACCCCTGCAAAGTCCGAAATGTGGGGAAAAAAACGCTTTTTCCGCACATTTCGCTCAACGCACCCATCGAAACACGCCGCCAACAACACATGGCCTACCGTCACGCGTTCCCACAGGTGTCCCGATGAAAACGGTGCCTCACATGCGTGGGTGCACCTACCTGGCCGCCAAGGGGAAAGCCTAAAACACAAGTAACCCCAAGTCTGTTTTCAGAGGGAAATCTCAGACATACTGCCAACCGGCACAATGTACAGATATGGGCCTGTGGTGTCCAAGCCACCGAGGAAAACAGGGAACCCCATGCATTTCCGAAAAGAGGACACCCGTGGGAATCCGCAGAGGTGTGATTTGCGCACATCGCCCCAGATTTTTTTACCCAGACACCCCTGCAAAGTCCAAAATGTGGGGAAAAAACGCTTTTTCCGCACATTTCGCTCGACGCACCTATCGAAACACGCCCCCAACAACACATGGCCTACCGTCCCACGTTCCCACAGGTGTCCCGATGAAAACGGTACCTCACATGCGTGGGTGCACCTACCTGGCCGCCAAGGGGAAAGCCTAAAACACAAGTAACCCCAAGTCTGTTTTCAGAGGGAAATCTCAGACATTCTGCCGACCGGCACAACGTACAGATATGGGCCTCGGGTGTCCAAGCCACCGAGGAAAACAGGGAGCCCCATGCATTTCCAAAAAGAGGACACCCGTGGGAATCCGCAGAGGTGTGCTTTGCGCACATCGCCCCAGATTTTTTTACCCAGACACCCCTGCAAAGTCCGAAATGTGGGAAAAAAAATGCTTTTTCCGCACATTTCGCTCGACGCACCCATCGAAACACGCCCCCAACAACACATGGCCTACCGTCCCGCATTCCCACAGGTGTTCCGATGAAAACGGTACCTCACATGCATGGGTGCACCTACCTGGCCGCCAAGGGGAAAGCCTAAAACACAAGTAACCCCAAGTCTGTTTTCAGAGGGAAATCTCAGACATTCTGCCGACCGGCACAATGTACAGATATGGGCCTCGGGTGTCCAAGCCACCGTGGAAAACAGGGAACCCCATGCATTTCCGAAAAGAGGACACCCGTGGGAATCCGCAGAGGTGTGATTTGTGCACATCGCCCCAGATTTTTTTACCCAGACACCCCTGCAAAGTCCGAAATGTGGGGAAAAAAACGCTTTTTCCGCACATTTCGCTCGACGCACCCATCGAAACACGCCCCCAACAACACATGGCCTACCGTCACGCGTTCCCACAGGTGTCCCGATGAAAACGGTACCTCACATGCGTGGGTGCAACTACCTGGCCGCCAAGGGGAAAGCCTAAAACACAAGTAACCCCAAGTCTGTTTTCAGAGGGAAATCTCAGACATTCTGCTGACCGGCACAACGTACAGATATGGGCCTCGGGTGTCCAAGCCACCGAGGAAAACAGGGAGCCCCATGCATTTCCGAAAAGAAGACACCCGTGGGAATCCGCAGAGGTGTGCTTTGCGCACATCGCCCCAGATTTTTTTACCCAGACACCCCTGCAAAGTCCGAAATGTGGGAAAAAAACACTTTTTCCGCACATTTCGCTCGACGCACCCATCGAAACACGCCCCCAACAACACATGGCCTACCGTCCCGCGTTCCCACAGGTGTCCCGATGAAAACGGTACCTCACATGCGTGGGTGCACCTACCTGGCCGCCAAGGGGAAAGCCTAAAACACAAGTAACCCCAAGTCTGTTTTCAGAGGGAAATCTCAGACATTCTGCCGACCGGCACAATGTACAGATATGGGCCGCGGGTGTCCAAGCCACCGAGGAAAACAGGGATCCCCATGCATTTCCGAAAAGAGGACACCCGTGGGAATCCGCAGAGGTATGATATGCCCAAATTGCCCCAGAATTTATTACCCAGACACCCCTGCAAAGTCCGAAATGTGGGAAACAATACGCAATTTCCGAACATTTCGCTCCGCTCACCCATCGAAACACGCCCCCAACAACACATGGCCTACCGTCACGCATTCCCACAGGTGTCTCGATGAAAACGGTACCTCACATGTGTGGGTGCACCTACCTGGCCGCCAAGGGGAAAGCCTAAAACACAAGTAACCCCAAGTCTGTTTTCAGAGGGAAATCTCAGACATACTGCCAACCGGCACAATGTACAGATATGGGCCTGTGGTGTCCAAGCCACCGAGGAAAACAGGGAACCCCATGCATTTCCGAAAAGAGGACACCAGTGGGAATCCGCAGAGGTGTGATTTGCGCACATCGCCCCAGATTTTTTTACCCAGACACCCCTGCAAAGTCCAAAATGTGGGGAAAAAACGCTTTTTCCGCACATTTCGCTCGACGCACCTATCGAAACACGCCCCCAACAACACATGGCCTACCGTCCCACGTTCCCACAGGTGTCCCGATGAAAACGGTACCTCACATGCGTGGGTGCACCTACCTGGCCGCCAAGGGGAAATCCTAAAACACAAGTAACCCCAAGTCTGTTTTCAGAGGGAAATCTCAGACATTCTGCCGACCGGCACAACGTACAGATATGGGCCTCGGGTGTCCAAGCCACCGAGGAAAACAGGGAGCCCCATGCATTTCCAAAAAGAGGACACCCGTGGGAATCCGCAGAGGTGTGCTTTGCGCACATCGCCCCAGATTTTTTTACCCAGACACCCCTGCAAAGTCCGAAATGTGGGAAAAAAAATGCTTTTTCCGCACATTTCGCTCGAATCACCCATCGAAACACGCCCCCAACAACACATGGCCTACCGTCCCGCGTTCCCACAGGTGTCCCGATGAAAACGGTACCTCACATGCATGGGTGCACCTACCTGGCCGCCAAGGGGAAAGCCTAAAACACAAGTAACCCCAAGTCTGTTTTCAGAGGGAAATCTCAGACATTCTGCCGACCGGCACAATGTACAGATATGGGCCTCGGGTGTCCAAGCCACCGTGGAAAACAGGGAACCCCATGCATTTCCGAAAAGAGGACACCCGTGGGAATCCGCAGAGGTGTGATTTGTGCACATCGCCCCAGATTTTTTTACCCAGACACCCCTGCAAAGTCTGAAATGTGGGGAAAAAAACGCTTTTTCCGCACATTTCGCTCGACGCACCCATCGAAACACGCCCCCAACAACACATGGCCTACCGTCACGCGTTCCCACAGGTGTCCCGATGAAAACGGTACCTCACATGCGTGGGTGCAACTACCTGGCCGCCAAGGGGAAAGCCTAAAACACAAGTAACCCCAAGTCTGTTTTCAGAGGGAAATCTCAGACATTCTGCTGACCGGCACAACGTACAGATATGGGCCTCGGGTGTCCAAGCCACCGAGGAAAACAGGGAGCCCCATGCATTTCCGAAAAGAAGACACCCGTGGGAATCCGCAGAGGTGTGCTTTGCGCACATCGCCCCAGATTTTTTTACCCAGACACCCATGCAAAGTCCGAAATGTGGGAAAAAAAACACTTTTTCCGCACATTTCGCTCGACGCACCCATCGAAACACGCCCCCAACAACACATGGCCTACCGTCCCGCGTTCCCACAGGTGTCCCGATGAAAACGGTACCTCACATGCGTGGGTGCACCTACCTGGCCGCCAAGGGGAAAGCCTAAAACACAAGTAACCCCAAGTCTGTTTTCAGAGGGAAATCTCAGACATTCTGCCGACCTGCACAATGTACAGATATGGGCCGCGGGTGTCCAAGCCACCGAGGAAAACAGGGAACCCCATGCATTTCCGAAAAGAGGACACCCGTGGGAATCCGCAGAGGTGTGATTTGCACACATCGCCCCAGATTTATTTACCCAGACACCCCTGCAAAGTCCGAAATGTGGGGAAAAAAACGCTTTTTCCGCACATTTCGCTCGACGCACCCATCGAAACACGCCCCCAACAACACATGGCCTACCGTCACGCGTTCCCACAGGTGTCCCGATGAAAACGGTACCTCACATGCGTGGGTGCACCTACCTGGCCGCCAAGGGGAAAGCCTAAAACACAAGTAACCCCAAGTCTGTTTTCAGAGGGAAATCTCAGACATTCTGCCGACCGGCACAACGTACAGATATGGGCCTCGGGTGTCCAAGCCACCGAGGAAAACAGGGAACCCCATGCATTTCCGAAAAGAGGACACCCGTGGGAATCCGCAGAGGTGTGATTTGCGCACATCGCCCCAGATTTTTTTACCCAGACACCCCTGCAAAGTCCGAAATGTGGGGAAAAAAACGCTTTTTCCGCACATTTCGCTCGACGCACCCATCAAAACACGCCCCCAACAACACATGGCCTACCGTCCCGCGTTCCCACAGGTGTCCCGATGAAAACGGTACCTCACATGCGTGGGTGCACCTACCTGGCCGCCAAGGGGAAAGCCTAAAACACAAGTAACCCCAAGTGTGTTTTCAGAGGGAAATCTCAGACATTCTGCCGACCGGCACAACGTACAGATATGGGCCTCGGGTGTCCAAGCCACCGAGGAAAACAGGGAGCCCCATGCATTTCCGAAAAGAGGACACCCGTGGGAATCCGCAGAGGTGTGCTTTGCGCACATCGCCCCAGATTTTTTTACCCAGACACCCCTGCAAAGTCCGAAATGTGGGAAAAAAAACGCTTTTTCCTCACATTTCACTCGACGCACCCATTGAAACACGCCCCCAACAACACATGGCCTACCGTCCCGCGTTCCCACAGGTGTCCCGATGAAAACATTACCTCACATGCGTGGGTGCACCTACCTGGCCGGCAAGGGGCAAGCCGAAAACGCAAGCAACCCCCAGTCTGTTTGCAGAGGGGAATCTCAGCCATTCTGCCGACCGGCACAACGTACAGATATGGGCCTCGGGTGTCCAAGCCACCAAGGAAAACAGGGAGCCCCATGCATTTCCGAAAAGAGGACACCTGTGGGAATCCGCAGAGGTGTGATTTGCGCACATCGCCCCAGATTTTTTTACCCAGACACCCCTGCAAAGTCCGAAATGTGGGGAAAAAAACGCTTTTTCCGCACATTTCGCTCGACGCACCCATTGAAACACGCCCCCAACAACACATGGCCTACCGTCCCGCGTTCCCACAGGTGTCCTGATGAAAACGGTACCTCACATGCGTGGGTGCACCTACCTGGCCGCCAAGGGGAAAGCCTAAAACACAAGTAACCCCAAGTCTGTTTTCAGAGGGAAATCTCAGACATTCTGCCGACCGGCACAACGTACAGATATGGGCCTCGGGTGTCCAAGCCACCGAGGAAAACAGGGAACCCCATGCATTTCCATAAAGAGGACACCCGTGGGAATCCGCAGAGGTGTGATTTGCGCACATCGCCCCAGATTTTTTTACCCAGACACCCCTGCAAATTCCGAAATGTGGGGAAAAAAACGCTTTTTCCGCACATTTCGCTCGACGCACCCATCGAAACACGCCCCCAACAACACATGGCCTACCGTCCCGCGTTCCCACAGGTGTCCCGATGAAAACGGTACCTCACATGCGTGGGTGCACCTACCTGGCCGCCAAGGGGAAAGCCTAAAACACAATTAACCCCAAGTCTGTTTTCAGAGGGAAATCTCAGACATTCTGCCGACCGGCACAATGTACAGATATGGGCCTCGGGTGTCCAAGCCACCGAGGAAAACAGGGAACCCCATGCATTTCCGAAAAGAGGACACCCGTGGGAATCCGCAGAGGTGTGATTTGCGCACATTGCCCCAGATTTTTTTACCCAGACACCCCTGCAAAGTCCGAAATGTGGGGAAAAAAACGCTTTTTCCGCACATTTCGCTCAACGCACCCATCGAAACACGCCGCCAACAACACATGGCCTACCGTCACGCGTTCCCACAGGTGTCCCGATGAAAACGGTGCCTCACATGCGTGGGTGCACCTACCTGGCCGCCAAGGGGAAAGCCTAAAACACAAGTAACCCCAAGTCTGTTTTCAGAGGGAAATCTCAGACATTCTGCCGACCGGCACAACGTACAGATATGGGCCTCGGGTGTCCAAGCCACCGAGGAAAACAGGGAACCCCATGCATTTCCGAAAAGAGGACACCTGTGGGAATCCGCAGAGGTGTGATTTGCGCACATCGCCCCAGATTTTTTTACCCAGACATCCCTGCAAAGTCCGAAATGTGGGGAAAAAAATCGCTTTTTCCGCACATTTCGCTCGACGCACCCATCGATACACGCCCCCAACAACACATGGCCTACCGTCCCGCGTTCCCACAGGTGTCCCGATGAAAACGGTACCTCACATGCGTGGGTGCACCTACCTGGCCGCCAAGGGGAAAGCCTAAAACACAAGTAACCCCAAGTCTGTTTTCAGAGGGAAATCTCAGACATTCTGCCAACCGGCACAACGTACAGATATGGGCCTCGGATGTCCAAGCCACCGAGGAAAACAGGGAACCCCATGCATTTCCGAGAAGAGGACACCCGTGGGAATCCGCAGAGGTATGATATGCCCAAATTGCCCCAGAATTTATTACCCAGACACCCATGCAAAGTCCGAAATGTGGGAAACAATACGCAATTTCCGCACATTTCGCTCGGCTCACCCATCGAAACACGCCCCCAACAACACATGGCCTACCGTCACGCGTTCCCACAGGTGTCTCGATGAAAACAGTACCTCACGTGTGGGTGCACCTACCTGGCCGCCAAGGGGAAAGCCTAAAACACAAGTAACCCCAAGTCTGTTTTCAGAGGGAAATCTCAGACATTCTGCCGACCGGCACAACGTACAGATATGGGCCTCGGGTGTCCAAGCCACCGAGGAAAACAGGGAACCCCATGCATTTCCGAAAAGAGGACACCCTTGGGAATCCGCAGAGGTATGATATGCCCAAATTGCCCCAGATTTTATTACCCAGACACCCCCGCAAAGTCTGAAATGTGGGAAAAAAAACGCAATTTCCGCACATTTCGCTCGACGCACCCATCGAAACACGCCCCCAACAACACATGGCCTACCGTCCCGCGTTCCCACAGGTGTCCCGATGAAAACGGTACCTCACATGCGTGGGTGCACCTACCTGGCCGCCAAGGGGAAAGCCTAAAACACAAGTAACCCCAAGTCTGTTTTCAGAGGGAAATCTCAGACATTCTGCCGACCGGCACAACGTACAGATATGGGCCTCGGGTGTCCAAGCCACCGAGGAAAACAGGGAACCCCATGCATTTCCGAAAGAAGGACACCTGTTGGAATCCGCAGAGGTGTGATTTGCGCACATCGCCCCAGATTTTTTTACCCAGACACCCCTGCAAAGTCCAAAATGTGGGGAAAAAACGCTTTTTCCGCACATTTCGCTCGACGCACCTATCGAAACACGCCCCCAACAACACATGGCCTACCGTCCCACGTTCCCACAGGTGTCCCGATGAAAACGGTACCTCACATGCGTGGGTGCACCTACCTGGCCGCCAAGGGGAAAGCCTAAAACACAAGTAACCCCAAGTCTGTTTTCAGAGGGAAATCTCAGACATTCTGCCGACCGGCACAACATACAGATATGGGCCTCGGGTGTCCAAGCCACCGAGGAAAACAGGGAGCCCCATGCATTTCCGAAAAGAGGACACCCGTGGGAATCCGCAGAGGTGTGCTTTGCGCACATCGCCCCAGATTTTTTTACCCAGACACCCCTGCAAAGTCCGAAATGTGGGGAAAAAAATGCTTTTTCCGCACATTTCGCTCGACGCACCCATCGAAACACGCCCCCAACAACACATGGCCTACCGTCCCGCGTTCCCACAGGTGTCCCGATGAAAACGGTACCTCACATGCGTGGGTGCACCTACCTGGCCGCCAAGGGGAAAGCCTAAAACACAAGTAACCCCAAGTCTGTTTTCAGAGGGAAATCTCAGACATTCTGCCGACCGGCACAATGTACAGATATGGGCCTCGGGTGTCCAAGCCACCGAGGAAAACAGGGAACCCCATGCATTTCCGAAAAGAGGACACCCGTGGGAATCCGCAGAGGTGTGATTTGCGCACATCGCCCCAGATTTTTTTACCCAGACACCCCTGCAAAGTCCGAAATGTGGGGAAAAAAACGCTTTTTCCGCACATTTCGCTCGACGCACCCATCGAAACACGCCCCCAACAACACATGGCCTACCGTCACGCGTTCCCACAGGTGTCCCGATGAAAACGGTACCTCACATGCGTGGGTGCAACTACCTGGCCGCCAAGGGGAAAGCCTAAAACACAAGTAACCCCAAGTCTGTTTTCAGAGGGAAATCTCAGACATTCTGCTGACCGGCACACCGTACAGATATGGGCCTCGGGTGTCCAAGCCACCGAGGAAAACAGGGAGCCCCATGCATTTCCGAAAAGAGGACACCCGTGGGAATCCGCAGAGGTATGATTTGCGCACATCGCCCCAGATTTTTTTACCCAGACACCCCTGCAAAGTCCGAAATGTGGGTAAAAAAACGCTTTTTCCGCACATTTCGCTCGACGCACTCATCGAAACACGCCCACAACAACACATGGCCTACCGTCACGCGTTCCCACAGGTGTCCCGATGAAAACGGTACCTCACATGTGTGGGTGCACCTACCTGGCCGCCAAGGGGAAAGCCTAAAACACAAGTAACCCCAAGTCTGTTTTCACACCGGAAATGTCCCACTCTCACATCATACAGATATGGGCCTCGGGTGTCCAAGCCACCAAGGAAAACAGGGAACCCCATGCATTTCCGAAAAGAGGACACCCGTGGGAATCCGCAGTGGTATGATATGCCCAAATCGCCCCAGAATTTATTACCCAGACACCCCCGCAAAGTCCGAAATTTGGGAAAAAATACGCATTTTCCGCACATTTCGCTCGACTCACCCATCGAAACACGCCCCCAACAACACATGGCCTACCGTCACGCGTTCCCACAGGTGTCTCGATGAAAACGGTACCTCACATGTGTGGGTGCACCTACCTGGCCGCCAAGGGGAAAGCCTAAAACACAAGTAACCCCAAGTCTGTTTTCAGAGGGAAATCTCAGACATACTGCCAACCGGCACAATGTACAGATATGGGCCTGTGGTGTCCAAGCCACCGAGGAAAACAGGGAACCCCATGCATTTCCGAAAAGAGGACACCCGTGGGAATCCGCAGAGGTGTGATTTGCGCACATCGCCCCAGATTTTTTTACCCAGACACCCCTGCAAAGTCCAAAATGTGGGGAAAAAACGCTTTTTCCGCACATTTCGCTCGACGCACCTATCGAAACACGCCCCCAACAACACATGGCCTACCGTCCCACGTTCCCACAGGTGTCCCGATGAAAACGGTACCTCACATGCGTGGGTGCACCTACCTGGCCGCCAAGGGGAAAGCCTAAAACACAAGTAACCCCAAGTCTGTTTTCAGAGGGAAATCTCAGACATTCTGCCGACCGGCACAACGTACAGATATGGGCCTCGGGTGTCCAAGCCACCGAGGAAAACAGGGAGCCCCATGCATTTCCAAAAAGAGGACACCCGTGGGAATCCGCAGAGGTGTGCTTTGCGCACATCGCCCCAGATTTTTTTACCCAGACACCCCTGCAAAGTCCGAAATGTGGGAAAAAAAATGCTTTTTCCGCACATTTCGCTCGACGCACCCATCGAAACACGCCCCCAACAACACATGGCCTACCGTCCCGCATTCCCACAGGTGTTCCGATGAAAACGGTACCTCACATGCATGGGTGCACCTACCTGGCCGCCAAGGGGAAAGCCTAAAACACAAGTAACCCCAAGTCTGTTTTCAGAGGGAAATCTCAGACATTCTGCCGACCGGCACAATGTACAGATATGGGCCTCGGGTGTCCAAGCCACCGTGGAAAACAGGGAACCCCATGCATTTCCGAAAAGAGGACACCCGTGGGAATCCGCAGAGGTGTGATTTGTGCACATCGCCCCAGATTTTTTTACCCAGACACCCCTGCAAAGTCCGAAATGTGGGGAAAAAAACGCTTTTTCCGCACATTTCGCTCGACGCACCCATCGAAACACGCCCCCAACAACACATGGCCTACCGTCACGCGTTCCCACAGGTGTCCCGATGAAAACGGTACCTCACATGCGTGGGTGCAACTACCTGGCCGCCAAGGGGAAAGCCTAAAACACAAGTAACCCCAAGTCTGTTTTCAGAGGGAAATCTCAGACATTCTGCTGACCGGCACAACGTACAGATATGGGCCTCGGGTGTCCAAGCCACCGAGGAAAACAGGGAGCCCCATGCATTTCCGAAAAGAAGACACCCGTGGGAATCCGCAGAGGTGTGCTTTGCGCACATCGCCCCAGATTTTTTTACCCAGACACCCCTGCAAAGTCCGAAATGTGGGAAAAAAACACTTTTTCCGCACATTTCGCTCGACGCACCCATCGAAACACGCCCCCAACAACACATGGCCTACCGTCCCGCGTTCCCACAGGTGTCCCGATGAAAACGGTACCTCACATGCGTGGGTGCACCTACCTGGCCGCCAAGGGGAAAGCCTAAAACACAAGTAACCCCAAGTCTGTTTTCAGAGGGAAATCTCAGACATTCTGCCGACCGGCACAATGTACAGATATGGGCCGCGGGTGTCCAAGCCACCGAGGAAAACAGGGATCCCCATGCATTTCCGAAAAGAGGACACCCGTGGGAATCCGCAGAGGTATGATATGCCCAAATTGCCCCAGAATTTATTACCCAGACACCCCTGCAAAGTCCGAAATGTGGGAAACAATACGCAATTTCCGAACATTTCGCTCCGCTCACCCATCGAAACACGCCCCCAACAACACATGGCCTACCGTCACGCATTCCCACAGGTGTCTCGATGAAAACGGTACCTCACATGTGTGGGTGCACCTACCTGGCCGCCAAGGGGAAAGCCTAAAACACAAGTAACCCCAAGTCTGTTTTCAGAGGGAAATCTCAGACATACTGCCAACCGGCACAATGTACAGATATGGGCCTGTGGTGTCCAAGCCACCGAGGAAAACAGGGAACCCCATGCATTTCCGAAAAGAGGACACCAGTGGGAATCCGCAGAGGTGTGATTTGCGCACATCGCCCCAGATTTTTTTACCCAGACACCCCTGCAAAATCCAAAATGTGGGGAAAAAACGCTTTTTCCGCACATTTCGCTCGACGCACCTATCGAAACACGCCCCCAACAACACATGGCCTACCGTCCCACGTTCCCACAGGTGTCCCGATGAAAACGGTACCTCACATGCGTGGGTGCACCTACCTGGCCGCCAAGGGGAAATCCTAAAACACAAGTAACCCCAAGTCTGTTTTCAGAGGGAAATCTCAGACATTCTGCCGACCGGCACAACGTACAGATATGGGCCTCGGGTGTCCAAGCCACCGAGGAAAACAGGGAGCCCCATGCATTTCCAAAAAGAGGACACCCGTGGGAATCCGCAGAGGTGTGCTTTGCGCACATCGCCCCAGATTTTTTTACCCAGACACCCCTGCAAAGTCCGAAATGTGGGAAAAAAAATGCTTTTTCCGCACATTTCGCTCGACGCACCCATCGAAACACGCCCCCAACAACACATGGCCTACCGTCCCGCGTTCCCACAGGTGTCCCGATGAAAACGGTACCTCACATGCATGGGTGCACCTACCTGGCCGCCAAGGGGAAAGCCTAAAACACAAGTAACCCCAAGTCTGTTTTCAGAGGGAAATCTCAGACATTCTGCCGACCGGCACAATGTACAGATATGGGCCTCGGGTGTCCAAGCCACCGTGGAAAACAGGGAACCCCATGCATTTCCGAAAAGAGGACACCCGTGGGAATCCGCAGAGGTGTGATTTGTGCACATCGCCCCAGATTTTTTTACCCAGACACCCCTGCAAAGTCTGAAATGTGGGGAAAAAAACGCTTTTTCCGCACATTTCGCTCGACGCACCCATCGAAACACGCCCCCAACAACACATGGCCTACCGTCACGCGTTCCCACAGGTGTCCCGATGAAAACGGTACCTCACATGCGTGGGTGCAACTACCTGGCCGCCAAGGGGAAAGCCTAAAACACAAGTAACCCCAAGTCTGTTTTCAGAGGGAAATCTCAGACATTCTGCTGACCGGCACAACGTACAGATATGGGCCTCGGGTGTCCAAGCCACCGAGGAAAACAGGGAGCCCCATGCATTTCCGAAAAGAAGACACCCGTGGGAATCCGCAGAGGTGTGCTTTGCGCACATCGCCCCAGATTTTTTTACCCAGACACCCCTGCAAAGTCCGAAATGTGGGAAAAAAAACACTTTTTCCGCACATTTCGCTCGACGCACCCATCGAAACACGCCCCCAACAACACATGGCCTACCGTCCCGCGTTCCCACAGGTGTCCCGATGAAAACGGTACCTCACATGCGTGGGTGCACCTACCTGGCCGCCAAGGGGAAAGCCTAAAACACAAGTAACCCCAAGTCTGTTTTCAGAGGGAAATCTCAGACATTCTGCCGACCTGCACAATGTACAGATATGGGCCGCGGGTGTCCAAGCCACCGAGGAAAACAGGGAACCCCATGCATTTCCGAAAAGAGGACACCCGTGGGAATCCGCAGAGGTGTGATTTGCACACATCGCCCCAGATTTATTTACCCAGACACCCCTGCAAAGTCCGAAATGTGGGGAAAAAAACGCTTTTTCCGCACATTTCGCTCGACGCACCCATCGAAACACGCCCCCAACAACACATGGCCTACCGTCACGCGTTTCCACAGGTGTCCCGATGAAAACGGTACCTCACATGCGTGGGTGCACCTACCTGGCCGCCAAGGGGAAAGCCTAAAACACAAGTAACCCCAAGTCTGTTTTCAGAGGGAAATCTCAGACATTCTGCCGACCGGCACAACGTACAGATATGGGCCTCGGGTGTCCAAGCCACCGAGGAAAACAGGGAACCCCATGCATTTCCGAAAAGAGGACACCCGTGGGAATCCGCAGAGGTGTGATTTGCGCACATCGCCCCAGATTTTTTTACCCAGACACCCCTGCAAAGTCCGAAATGTGGGGAAAAAAACGCTTTTTCCGCACATTTCGCTCGACGCACCCATCAAAACACGCCCCCAACAACACATGGCCTACCGTCCCGCGTTCCCACAGGTGTCCCGATGAAAACGGTACCTCACATGCGTGGGTGCACCTACCTGGCCGCCAAGGGGAAAGCCTAAAACACAAGTAACCCCAAGTGTGTTTTCAGAGGGAAATCTCAGACATTCTGCCGACCGGCACAACGTACAGATATGGGCCTCGGGTGTCCAAGCCACCGAGGAAAACAGGGAGCCCCATGCATTTCCGAAAAGAGGACACCCGTGGGAATCCGCAGAGGTGTGCTTTGCGCACATCGCCCCAGATTTTTTTACCCAGACACCCCTGCAAAGTCCGAAATGTGGGAAAAAAAACGCTTTTTCCTCACATTTCACTCGACGCACCCATTGAAACACGCCCCCAACAACACATGGCCTACCGTCCCGCGTTCCCACAGGTGTCCCGATGAAAACATTACCTCACATGCGTGGGTGCACCTACCTGGCCGGCAAGGGGCAAGCCGAAAACGCAAGCAACCCCCAGTCTGTTTGCAGAGGGGAATCTCAGCCATTCTGCCGACCGGCACAACGTACAGATATGGGCCTCGGGTGTCCAAGCCACCAAGGAAAACAGGGAGCCCCATGCATTTCCGAAAAGAGGACACCTGTGGGAATCCGCAGAGGTGTGATTTGCGCACATCGCCCCAGATTTTTTTACCCAGACACCCCTGCAAAGTCCGAAATGTGGGGAAAAAAACGCTTTTTCCGCACATTTCGCTCGACGCACCCATTGAAACACGCCCCCAACAACACATGGCCTACCGTCCCGCGTTCCCACAGGTGTCCTGATGAAAACGGTACCTCACATGCGTGGGTGCACCTACCTGGCCGCCAAGGGGAAAGCCTAAAACACAAGTAACCCCAAGTCTGTTTTCAGAGGGAAATCTCAGACATTCTGCCGACCGGCACAACGTACAGATATGGGCCTCGGGTGTCCAAGCCACCGAGGAAAACAGGGAACCCCATGCATTTCCATAAAGAGGACACCCGTGGGAATCCGCAGAGGTGTGATTTGCGCACATCGCCCCAGATTTTTTTACCCAGACACCCCTGCAAATTCCGAAATGTGGGGAAAAAAACGCTTTTTCCGCACATTTCGCTCGACGCACCCATCGAAACACGCCCCCAACAACACATGGCCTACCGTCCCGCGTTCCCACAGGTGTCCCGATGAAAACGGTACCTCACATGCGTGGGTGCACCTACCTGGCCGCCAAGGGGAAAGCCTAAAACACAATTAACCCCAAGTCTGTTTTCAGAGGGAAATCTCAGACATTCTGCCGACCGGCACAATGTACAGATATGGGCCTCGGGTGTCCAAGCCACCGAGGAAAACAGGGAACCCCATGCATTTCCGAAAAGAGGACACCCGTGGGAATCCGCAGAGGTGTGATTTGCGCACATTGCCCCAGATTTTTTTACCCAGACACCCCTGCAAAGTCCGAAATGTGGGGAAAAAAACGCTTTTTCCGCACATTTCGCTCAACGCACCCATCGAAACACGCCGCCAACAACACATGGCCTACCGTCACGCGTTCCCACAGGTGTCCCGATGAAAACGGTGCCTCACATGCGTGGGTGCACCTACCTGGCCGCCAAGGGGAAAGCCTAAAACACAAGTAACCCCAAGTCTGTTTTCAGAGGGAAATCTCAGACATACTGCCAACCGGCACAATGTACAGATATGGGCCTGTGGTGTCCAAGCCACCGAGGAAAACAGGGAACCCCATGCATTTCCGAAAAGAGGACACCCGTGGGAATCCGCAGAGGTGTGATTTGCGCACATCGCCCCAGATTTTTTTACCCAGACACCCCTGCAAAGTCCAAAATGTGGGGAAAAAACGCTTTTTCCGCACATTTCGCTCGACGCACCTATCGAAACACGCCCCCAACAACACATGGCCTACCGTCCCACGTTCCCACAGGTGTCCCGATGAAAACGGTACCTCACATGCGTGGGTGCACCTACCTGGCCGCCAAGGGGAAAGCCTAAAACACAAGTAACCCCAAGTCTGTTTTCAGAGGGAAATCTCAGACATTCTGCCGACCGGCACAACGTACAGATATGGGCCTCGGGTGTCCAAGCCACCGAGGAAAACAGGGAGCCCCATGCATTTCCAAAAAGAGGACACCCGTGGGAATCCGCAGAGGTGTGCTTTGCGCACATCGCCCCAGATTTTTTTACCCAGACACCCCTGCAAAGTCCGAAATGTGGGAAAAAAAATGCTTTTTCCGCACATTTCGCTCGACGCACCCATCGAAACACGCCCCCAACAACACATGGCCTACCGTCCCGCATTCCCACAGGTGTTCCGATGAAAACGGTACCTCACATGCATGGGTGCACCTACCTGGCCGCCAAGGGGAAAGCCTAAAACACAAGTAACCCCAAGTCTGTTTTCAGAGGGAAATCTCAGACATTCTGCCGACCGGCACAATGTACAGATATGGGCCTCGGGTGTCCAAGCCACCGTGGAAAACAGGGAACCCCATGCATTTCCGAAAAGAGGACACCCGTGGGAATCCGCAGAGGTGTGATTTGTGCACATCGCCCCAGATTTTTTTACCCAGACACCCCTGCAAAGTCCGAAATGTGGGGAAAAAAACGCTTTTTCCGCACATTTCGCTCGACGCACCCATCGAAACACGCCCCCAACAACACATGGCCTACCGTCACGCGTTCCCACAGGTGTCCCGATGAAAACGGTACCTCACATGCGTGGGTGCAACTACCTGGCCGCCAAGGGGAAAGCCTAAAACACAAGTAACCCCAAGTCTGTTTTCAGAGGGAAATCTCAGACATTCTGCTGACCGGCACAACGTACAGATATGGGCCTCGGGTGTCCAAGCCACCGAGGAAAACAGGGAGCCCCATGCATTTCCGAAAAGAAGACACCCGTGGGAATCCGCAGAGGTGTGCTTTGCGCACATCGCCCCAGATTTTTTTACCCAGACACCCCTGCAAAGTCCGAAATGTGGGAAAAAAACACTTTTTCCGCACATTTCGCTCGACGCACCCATCGAAACACGCCCCCAACAACACATGGCCTACCGTCCCGCGTTCCCACAGGTGTCCCGATGAAAACGGTACCTCACATGCGTGGGTGCACCTACCTGGCCGCCAAGGGGAAAGCCTAAAACACAAGTAACCCCAAGTCTGTTTTCAGAGGGAAATCTCAGACATTCTGCCGACCGGCACAATGTACAGATATGGGCCGCGGGTGTCCAAGCCACCGAGGAAAACAGGGATCCCCATGCATTTCCGAAAAGAGGACACCCGTGGGAATCCGCAGAGGTATGATATGCCCAAATTGCCCCAGAATTTATTACCCAGACACCCCTGCAAAGTCCGAAATGTGGGAAACAATACGCAATTTCCGAACATTTCGCTCCGCTCACCCATCGAAACACGCCCCCAACAACACATGGCCTACCGTCACGCATTCCCACAGGTGTCTCGATGAAAACGGTACCTCACATGTGTGGGTGCACCTACCTGGCCGCCAAGGGGAAAGCCTAAAACACAAGTAACCCCAAGTCTGTTTTCAGAGGGAAATCTCAGACATACTGCCAACCGGCACAATGTACAGATATGGGCCTGTGGTGTCCAAGCCACCGAGGAAAACAGGGAACCCCATGCATTTCCGAAAAGAGGACACCAGTGGGAATCCGCAGAGGTGTGATTTGCGCACATCGCCCCAGATTTTTTTACCCAGACACCCCTGCAAAGTCCAAAATGTGGGGAAAAAACGCTTTTTCCGCACATTTCGCTCGACGCACCTATCGAAACACGCCCCCAACAACACATGGCCTACCGTCCCACGTTCCCACAGGTGTCCCGATGAAAACGGTACCTCACATGCGTGGGTGCACCTACCTGGCCGCCAAGGGGAAATCCTAAAACACAAGTAACCCCAAGTCTGTTTTCAGAGGGAAATCTCAGACATTCTGCCGACCGGCACAACGTACAGATATGGGCCTCGGGTGTCCAAGCCACCGAGGAAAACAGGGAGCCCCATGCATTTCCAAAAAGAGGACACCCGTGGGAATCCGCAGAGGTGTGCTTTGCGCACATCGCCCCAGATTTTTTTACCCAGACACCCCTGCAAAGTCCGAAATGTGGGAAAAAAAATGCTTTTTCCGCACATTTCGCTCGAATCACCCATCGAAACACGCCCCCAACAACACATGGCCTACCGTCCCGCGTTCCCACAGGTGTCCCGATGAAAACGGTACCTCACATGCATGGGTGCACCTACCTGGCCGCCAAGGGGAAAGCCTAAAACACAAGTAACCCCAAGTCTGTTTTCAGAGGGAAATCTCAGACATTCTGCCGACCGGCACAATGTACAGATATGGGCCTCGGGTGTCCAAGCCACCGTGGAAAACAGGGAACCCCATGCATTTCCGAAAAGAGGACACCCGTGGGAATCCGCAGAGGTGTGATTTGTGCACATCGCCCCAGATTTTTTTACCCAGACACCCCTGCAAAGTCTGAAATGTGGGGAAAAAAACGCTTTTTCCGCACATTTCGCTCGACGCACCCATCGAAACACGCCCCCAACAACACATGGCCTACCGTCACGCGTTCCCACAGGTGTCCCGATGAAAACGGTACCTCACATGCGTGGGTGCAACTACCTGGCCGCCAAGGGGAAAGCCTAAAACACAAGTAACCCCAAGTCTGTTTTCAGAGGGAAATCTCAGACATTCTGCTGACCGGCACAACGTACAGATATGGGCCTCGGGTGTCCAAGCCACCGAGGAAAACAGGGAGCCCCATGCATTTCCGAAAAGAAGACACCCGTGGGAATCCGCAGAGGTGTGCTTTGCGCACATCGCCCCAGATTTTTTTACCCAGACACCCATGCAAAGTCCGAAATGTGGGAAAAAAAACACTTTTTCCGCACATTTCGCTCGACGCACCCATCGAAACACGCCCCCAACAACACATGGCCTACCGTCCCGCGTTCCCACAGGTGTCCCGATGAAAACGGTACCTCACATGCGTGGGTGCACCTACCTGGCCGCCAAGGGGAAAGCCTAAAACACAAGTAACCCCAAGTCTGTTTTCAGAGGGAAATCTCAGACATTCTGCCGACCTGCACAATGTACAGATATGGGCCGCGGGTGTCCAAGCCACCGAGGAAAACAGGGAACCCCATGCATTTCCGAAAAGAGGACACCCGTGGGAATCCGCAGAGGTGTGATTTGCACACATCGCCCCAGATTTATTTACCCAGACACCCCTGCAAAGTCCGAAATGTGGGGAAAAAAACGCTTTTTCCGCACATTTCGCTCGACGCACCCATCGAAACACGCCCCCAACAACACATGGCCTACCGTCACGCGTTCCCACAGGTGTCCCGATGAAAACGGTACCTCACATGCGTGGGTGCACCTACCTGGCCGCCAAGGGGAAAGCCTAAAACACAAGTAACCCCAAGTCTGTTTTCAGAGGGAAATCTCAGACATTCTGCCGACCGGCACAACGTACAGATATGGGCCTCGGGTGTCCAAGCCACCGAGGAAAACAGGGAACCCCATGCATTTCCGAAAAGAGGACACCCGTGGGAATCCGCAGAGGTGTGATTTGCGCACATCGCCCCAGATTTTTTTACCCAGACACCCCTGCAAAGTCCGAAATGTGGGGAAAAAAACGCTTTTTCCGCACATTTCGCTCGACGCACCCATCAAAACACGCCCCCAACAACACATGGCCTACCGTCCCGCGTTCCCACAGGTGTCCCGATGAAAACGGTACCTCACATGCGTGGGTGCACCTACCTGGCCGCCAAGGGGAAAGCCTAAAACACAAGTAACCCCAAGTGTGTTTTCAGAGGGAAATCTCAGACATTCTGCCGACCGGCACAACGTACAGATATGGGCCTCGGGTGTCCAAGCCACCGAGGAAAACAGGGAGCCCCATGCATTTCCGAAAAGAGGACACCCGTGGGAATCCGCAGAGGTGTGCTTTGCGCACATCGCCCCAGATTTTTTTACCCAGACACCCCTGCAAAGTCCGAAATGTGGGAAAAAAAACGCTTTTTCCTCACATTTCACTCGACGCACCCATTGAAACACGCCCCCAACAACACATGGCCTACCGTCCCGCGTTCCCACAGGTGTCCCGATGAAAACATTACCTCACATGCGTGGGTGCACCTACCTGGCCGGCAAGGGGCAAGCCGAAAACGCAAGCAACCCCCAGTCTGTTTGCAGAGGGGAATCTCAGCCATTCTGCCGACCGGCACAACGTACAGATATGGGCCTCGGGTGTCCAAGCCACCAAGGAAAACAGGGAGCCCCATGCATTTCCGAAAAGAGGACACCTGTGGGAATCCGCAGAGGTGTGATTTGCGCACATCGCCCCAGATTTTTTTACCCAGACACCCCTGCAAAGTCCGAAATGTGGGGAAAAAAACGCTTTTTCCGCACATTTCGCTCGACGCACCCATTGAAACACGCCCCCAACAACACATGGCCTACCGTCCCGCGTTCCCACAGGTGTCCTGATGAAAACGGTACCTCACATGCGTGGGTGCACCTACCTGGCCGCCAAGGGGAAAGCCTAAAACACAAGTAACCCCAAGTCTGTTTTCAGAGGGAAATCTCAGACATTCTGCCGACCGGCACAACGTACAGATATGGGCCTCGGGTGTCCAAGCCACCGAGGAAAACAGGGAACCCCATGCATTTCCATAAAGAGGACACCCGTGGGAATCCGCAGAGGTGTGATTTGCGCACATCGCCCCAGATTTTTTTACCCAGACACCCCTGCAAATTCCGAAATGTGGGGAAAAAAACGCTTTTTCCGCACATTTCGCTCGACGCACCCATCGAAACACGCCCCCAACAACACATGGCCTACCGTCCCGCGTTCCCACAGGTGTCCCGATGAAAACGGTACCTCACATGCGTGGGTGCACCTACCTGGCCGCCAAGGGGAAAGCCTAAAACACAATTAACCCCAAGTCTGTTTTCAGAGGGAAATCTCAGACATTCTGCCGACCGGCACAATGTACAGATATGGGCCTCGGGTGTCCAAGCCACCGAGGAAAACAGGGAACCCCATGCATTTCCGAAAAGAGGACACCCGTGGGAATCCGCAGAGGTGTGATTTGCGCACATTGCCCCAGATTTTTTTACCCAGACACCCCTGCAAAGTCCGAAATGTGGGGAAAAAAACGCTTTTTCCGCACATTTCGCTCAACGCACCCATCGAAACACGCCGCCAACAACACATGGCCTACCGTCACGCGTTCCCACAGGTGTCCCGATGAAAACGGTGCCTCACATGCGTGGGTGCACCTACCTGGCCGCCAAGGGGAAAGCCTAAAACACAAGTAACCCCAAGTCTGTTTTCAGAGGGAAATCTCAGACATTCTGCCGACCGGCACAACGTACAGATATGGGCCTCGGGTGTCCAAGCCACCGAGGAAAACAGGGAACCCCATGCATTTCCGAAAAGAGGACACCTGTGGGAATCCGCAGAGGTGTGATTTGCGCACATCGCCCCAGATTTTTTTACCCAGACATCCCTGCAAAGTCCGAAATGTGGGGAAAAAAATCGCTTTTTCCGCACATTTCGCTCGACGCACCCATCGATACACGCCCCCAACAACACATGGCCTACCGTCCCGCGTTCCCACAGGTGTCCCGATGAAAACGGTACCTCACATGCGTGGGTGCACCTACCTGGCCGCCAAGGGGAAAGCCTAAAACACAAGTAACCCCAAGTGTGTTTTCAGAGGGAAATCTCAGACATTCTGCCGACCGGCACAACGTACAGATATGGGCCTCGGGTGTCCAAGCCACCGAGGAAAACGGAGCCCCATGCATTTCCGAAAAGAGGACACCCGTGGGAATCCGCAGAGGTGTGCTTTGCGCACATCGCCCCAGATTTTTTTACCCAGACACCCCTGCAAAGTCCGAAATGTGGGAAAAAAAACGCTTTTTCCGCACATTTCGCTTGACGCACCCATCGAAACACGCCCCCAACAACACATGGCCTACCGTCCCGCGTTCCCACAGGTGTCCCGATGAAAACGGTACCTCACATGCATGGGTGCACCTACCTGGCCGCCAAGGGGAAACCCTAAAACACAAGTAACCCCAAGTCTGTTTTCAGAGGGAAATCTCAGACATTCTGCCGACCGGCACAACGTACAGATATGGGCCTCGGGTGTCCAAGCCACCGAGGAAAACAGGGAGCCCCATGCATTTCCGAAAAGAGGACACCCGTGGGAATCCGCAGAGGTGTGATTTGCTCACATCGCCCCAGATTTTTTTACCCAGACACCCCTGCAAAGTCCGAAATGTGGGGGGAAAAAACGCTTTTTCCGCACATTTCGCTCGACGCACCCATCGAAACACGCCCCCAACAACACATGGCCTACCGTCCCGCATTCCCACAGGTGTCCCGATGAAAACGGTACCTCACATGCGTGGGTGCACCTACCTGGCCGGCAAGGGGCAAGCTGAAAACGCAAGCAACCCCCTTTCTGTTTTCAGAGGGAATCTCAGCCATTCTGCCGACCGGCACAACTTACAGATATGGGCCTCGGGTGTCCAAGCCACCAAGGAAAACAGGGAGCCCCATGCATTTCCGAAAAGAGGACACCCGTGGGAATCCGCAGAGGTGTGCTTTGCGCACATCGCCCCAGATTTTTTTACCCAGACACCCCTGCAAAGTCCGAAATGTGGGAAAAAAAATGCTTTTTCCGCACATTTCGCTCGACGCACCCATCGAAACACGCCCCCAACAACACATGGCCTACCGTCCCGCGTTCCCACAGGTGTCCCGATGAAAACGGTACCTCACATGCGTGGGTGCACCTACCTGGCCGCCAAGGGGAAAGCCTAAAACACAAGTAACCCCAAGTCTGTTTTCAGAGGGAAATCTCAGACATTCTGCCGACCGGCACAATGTACAGATATGGGCCTCGGTTGTCCAAGCCACCGAGGAAAACAGGGAACCCCATGCATTTCCGAAAAGAGGACACCCGTGGGAATCCGCAGAGGTGTGATTTGCGCACATCGCCCCAGATTTTTTTACCCAGACACCCCTGCAAAGTCCGAAATGTGGGGAAAAAAACGCTTTTTCCGCACATTTCGCTCGACGCACCCATCGAAACACGCCCCCAACAACACATGGCCTACCGTCACGCGTTCCCACAGGTGTCCCGATGAAAACGGTACCTCACATGCGTGGGTGCAACTACCAGGCCGCCAAGGGGAAAGCCTAAAACACAAGTAACCCCAAGTCTGTTTTCAGAGGGAAATCTCAGACATTCTGCTGACCGGCACACCGTACAGATATGGGCCTCGGGTGTCCAAGCCACCGAGGAAAACAGAGAGCCCCATGCATTTCCGAAAAGAGGACACCCGTGGGAATCCGCAGAGGTATGATTTGCGCACATCGCCCCAGATTTTTTTACCCAGACACCCCTGCAAAGTCCGAAATGTGGGGAAAAAAACGCTTTTTCCGCACATTTCGCTCGACGCACTCATCGAAACACGCCCACAACAACACATGGCCTACCGTCACGCGTTCCTACAGGTGTCCCGATGAAAACGGTACCTCACATGTGTGGGTGCACCTACCTGGCCGCCAAGGGGAAAGCCTAAAACACAAGTAACCCCAAGTCTGTTTTCACACCGGAAATGTCCCACTCTCACATCATACAGATATGGGCCTCGGGTGTCCAAGCCACCAAGGAAAACAGGGAACCCCATGCATTTCCGAAAAGAGGACACCCGTGGGAATCCGCAGAGGTATGATATGCCCAAATCGCCCCAGAATTTATTACCCAGACACCCCCGCAAAGTCAGAAATGTGGGAAAAAATACGCATTTTCCTCACATTTCGCTCGATTCACCCATCGAAACACGCCCCCAACAACACATGGCCTACTGTCCCGCGTTCCCACAGGTGTCCCGATGAAAACGGTACCTCACATGTGTGGGTGCACCTACCTGGCCGCCAAGGGGAAAGCCTAAAACACAAGTAACCCCAAGTCTGTTTTCACACCGGAAATGTCACACTCTCACATCATACAGATATGGGCCTCGGGTGTCCAAGCCACCGAGGAAAACAGGGAACCCCATGCATTTCCGAAAAGAGGACACCCGTGGGAATCCGCAGAGGTATGATATGCCCAAATTGCCTCAGATTTTATTACCCAGACACCCCCGCAAAGTCCGAAATGTGGGAAAAAATTCGCAATTTCCGCACATTTCGCTCGGCTCACCCATCGAAACACGCCCCCAACAACACATGGCCTACCGTCACGCGTTCCCACAGGTGTCCCAATGAAAACGGTACCTCACATGTGTGGGTGCACCTACCTGGCCGCCAAGGAGAAAGCCTAAAACACAAGTAACCCCAAGTCTGTTTTCAGAGGGAAATCTCAGACATTCTGCCAACCGGCACAACGTACAGATATGGGCCTCGGGTGTCCAAGCCACCGAGGAAAACAGGGAACCCCATGCATTTCCGAAAAGAGGACACCCGTGGGAATCCGCAGAGGTATGATATGCCCAAATTGCCCCAGAATTTATTACCCAGACACCCCTGCAAAGTCCGAAATGTGGGAAACAATACGCAATTTCCGCACATTTCGCTCGGCTCACCCATCGAAACACGCCCCCAACAACACATGGCCTACCGTCACGCGTTCCCACAGGTGTCTCGATGAAAACGGTACCTCACATGTGTGGGTGCACCTACCTGGCCGCCAAGGGGAAAGCCTAAAACACAAGTAACCCCAAGTCTGTTTTCAGAGGGAAATCTCAGACATTCTGCCAACCGGCACAATGTACAGATATGGGCCTGTGGTGTCCAAGCCACCGAGGAAAACAGGGAACCCCATGCATTTCCGAAAAGAGGACACCCGTGGGAATCCGCAGAGGTGTGATTTGCGCACATCGCCCCAGATTTTTTTACCCAGACACCCCTGCAAAGTCCAAAATGTGGGGAAAAAACGCTTTTTCCGCACATTTCGCTCGACGCACCTATCGAAACACGCCCCCAACAACACATGGCCTACCGTCCCACGTTCCCACAGGTGTCCCGATGAAAACGGTACCTCACATGCGTGGGTGCACCTACCTGGCCGCCAAGGGGAAAGCCTAAAACACAAGTAACCCCAAGTCTGTTTTCAGAGGGAAATCTCAGACATTCTGCCGACCGGCACAACGTACAGATATGGGCCTCGGGTGTCCAAGCCACCGAGGAAAACAGGGAGCCCCATGCATTTCCGAAAAGAGGACACCCGTGGGAATCCGCAGAGGTGTGCTTTGCGCACATCGCCCCAGATTTTTTACCCAGACACCCCTGCAAAGTCCGAAATGTGGGAAAAAAAATGCTTTTTCCGCACATTTCGCTCGACGCACCCATCGAAACACGCCCCCAACAACACATGGCCTACCGTCCCGCGTTCCCACAGGTGTCCCGATGAAAACGGTACCTCACATGCGTGGGTGCACCTACCTGGCCGCCAAGGGGAAAGCCTAAAACACAAGTAACCCCAAGTCTGTTTTCAGAGGGAAATCTCAGACATTCTGCCGACCGGCACAATGTACAGATATGGGCCTCGGGTGTCCAAGCCACCGTGGAAAACAGGGAACCCCATGCATTTCCGAAAAGAGGACACCCGTGGGAATCCGCAGAGGTGTGATTTGCGCACATCGCCCCAGATTTTTTTACCCAGACACCCCTGCAAAGTCCGAAATGTGGGGAAAAAAACACCTTTTCCGCACATTTCGCTCGACGCACCCATCGAAACACGCCCCCAACAACACATGGCCTACCGTCACGCGTTCCCACAGGTGTCCCGATGAAAACGGTACCTCACATGCGTGGGTGCAACTACCTGGCCGCCAAGGGGAAAGCCTAAAATACAAGTAACCCCAAGTCTGTTTTCAGAGGGAAATCTCAGACATTCTGCTGACCGGCACAACGTACAGATATGGGCCTCGGGTGTCCAAGCCACCGAGGAAAACAGGGAGCCCCATGCATTTCCGAAAAGAAGACACCCGTGGGAATCCGCAGAGGTGTGCTTTGCGCACATCGCCCCAGATTTTTTTACCCAGACACCCCTGCAAAGTCCGAAATGTGGGAAAAAAAACACTTTTTCCGCACATTTCGCTCGACGCACCCATCGAAACACGCCCCCAACAACACATGGCCTACCGTCCCGCGTTCCCACAGGTGTCCCGATGAAAACGGTACCTCACATGCGTGGGTGCACCTACCTGGCCGCCAAGGGGAAAGCCTAAAACACAAGTAACCCCAAGTCTGTTTTCAGAGGGAAATCTCAGACATTCTGCCGACCCGCACAATGTACAGATATGGGCCGCGGGTGTCCAAGCCACCGAGGAAAACAGGGAACCCCATGCATTTCCGAAAAGAGGACACCCGTGGGAATCCGCAGAGGTGTGATTTGCGCACATCGCCCCAGATTTATTTACCCAGACACCCCTGCAAAGTCCGAAATGTGGGGGAAAAAACGCTTTTTCCGCACATTTCGCTCGACGCACCCATCGAAACACGCCCCCAACAACACATGGCCTACCCTCACGCGTTCCCACAGGTGTCCCGATGAAAACGGTACCTCACATGCGTGGGTGCACCTACCTGGCCGCCAAGGGGAAAGCCTAAAACACAAGTAACCCCAAGTCTGTTTTCAGAGGGAAATCTCAGACATTCTGCCGACCGGCACAACGTACAGATATGGGCCTCGGGTGTCCAAGCCACCGAGGAAAACAGGGAACCCCATGCATTTCCGAAAAGAGGACACCCGTGGGAATCCGCAGCGGTGTGATTTGCGCACATCGCCCCAGATTTTTTTACCCAGACACCCCTGCAAAGTCCGAAATGTGGGGAAAAAAACGCTTTTTCCGCACATTTCGCTCGACGCACCCATCGAAACACGCCCCCAACAACACATGGCCTACCGTCCCGCGTTCCCACAGGTGTCCCGATGAAAACGGTACCTCACATGCGTGGGTGCACCTACCTGGCCGCCAAGGGGAAAGCCTAAAACACAAGTAACCCCAAGTCTGTTTTCAGAGGGAAATCTCAGACATTCTGCCGACCGGCACAACGTACAGATATGGGCCTCGGGTGTCCAAGCCACCAAGGAAAACAGGGAACCCCATGCATTTCCGAAAAGAGGACACCCGTGGGAATCGGCAGAGGTGTGATTTGCGCACATCGCCCCATATTTTTTTACCCAGACACCCCTGCAAAGTCCAAAATGTGGGGGAAAAAAATGCTTTTTCCACACATTTCGCTCGACGCACCCATCGAAACACGCCCCCAACAACACATGGCCTACCGTCCCGCGTTCCCACAGGTGTCCCGATGAAAACGGTACCTCACATGCGTGGGTGCACCTACCTGGCCGCCAAGGGGAAAGCCTAAAACACAAGTAACCCCAAGTCTGTTTTCAGAGGGAAATCTCAGACATTCTGCCGACCGGCACAACGTACAGATATGGGCCTCGGGTGTCCAAGCCACCGAGGAAAACAGGGAACCCCATGCATTTCCATAAAGAGGACACCCGTGGGAATCCGCAGAGGTGTGATTTGCGCACATCGCCCCAGATTTTTTTACCCAGACACCCCTGCAAATTCCGAAATCTGGGGAAAAAAACGCTTTTTCCGCACATTTCGCTCGACGCACCCATCGAAACACGCCCCCAACAACACATGGCCTACCGTCCCGCGTTCCCACAGGTGTCCCGATGAAAACGGTACCTCACATGCGTGGGTGCACCTACCTGGCCGCCAAGGGGAAAGCCTAAAACACAAGTAACCCCAAGTCTGTTTTCAGAGGGAAATCTCAGACATTCTGCCGACCGGCACAATGTACAGATATGGGCCTCGGGTGTCCAAGCCACCGAGGAAAACAGGGAGCCCCATGCATTTCCGAAAAGAGGACACCCGTGGGAATCCGCAGAGGTGTGCTTTGAGCACATTGCCCCAGATTTTTTTACCCAGACACCCCTGCAAAGTCCGAAATGTGGGAAAAAAAACGCTTTTTCCGCACATTTCGCTCGACGCACCCATCGAAACACGCCCCCAACAACACATGGCCTACCGTCCCGCGTTCCCACAGGTGTCCCGATGAAAACGGTACCTCACATGCGTGGGTGCACCTACCTGGCCGGCAAGGGGCAAGCCGAAAACGCAAGCAACCCCCAGTCTGTTTGCAGAGGGGAATCTCAGCCATTCTGCCGACCGGCACAACGTACAGATATGGGCCTCGGGTGTCCAAGCCACCAAGGAAAACAGGGAGCCCCATGCATTTCCGAAAAGAGGACACCTGTGGGAATCCACAGAGGTGTGATTTGCGCACATCGCCCCAGATTTTTTTACCCAGACACCCCTGCAAAGTCCGAAATGTGGGGAAAAAAACGCTTTTTCCGCACATTTCGCTCGACGCACCCATTGAAACACGCCCCCAACAACACATGGCCTACCGTCCCGCGTTCCCACAGGTGTCCTGATGAAAACGGTACCTCACATGCGTGGGTGCACCTACCTGGCCGCCAAGGGGAAAGCCTAAAACACAAGTAACCCCAAGTCTGTTTTCAGAGGGAAATCTCAGACATTCTGCCGACCGGCACAACGTACAGATATGGGCCTCGGGTGTCCAAGCCACCGAGGAAAACAGGGAACCCCATGCATTTCCATAAAGAGGACACCCGTGGGAATCCGCAGAGGTGTGATTTGCGCACATGGCCCCAGATTTTTTTACCCAGACACCCCTGCAAATTCCGAAATGTGGGGAAAAAAACGCTTTTTCCGCACATTTCGCTCGACGCACCCATCGAAACACGCCCCCAACAACACATGGCCTACCGTCCCGCGTTCCCACAGGTGTCCCGATGAAAACGGTACCTCACATGCGTGGGTGCACCTACCTGGCCGCCAAGGGGAAAGCCTAAAACACAATTAACCCCAAGTCTGTTTTCAGAGGGAAATCTCAGACATTCTGCCGACCGGCACAATGTACAGATATGGGCCTCGGGTGTCCAAGCCACCGAGGAAAACAGGGAACCCCATGCATTTCCGAAAAGAGGACACCCGTGGGAATCCGCAGAGGTGTGATTTGCGCACATTGCCCCAGATTTTTTTACCCAGACACCCCTGCAAAGTCCGAAATGTGGGGAAAAAAACGCTTTTTCCGCACATTTCGCTCGACGCACCCATCGAAACACGCCGCCAACAACACATGGCCTACCGTCACGCGTTCCCACAGGTGTCCCGATGAAAACGGTGCCTCACATGCGTGGGTGCACCTACCTGGCCGCCAAGGGGAAAGCCTAAAACACAAGTAACCCCAAGTCTGTTTTCAGAGGGAAATCTCAGACATTCTGCCGACCGGCACAACGTACAGATATGGGCCTCGGGTGTCCAAGCCACCGAGGAAAACAGGGAACCCCATGCATTTCCGAAAAGAGGACACCCGTGGGAATCCGCAGAGGTGTGATTTGCGCACATCGCCCCAGATTTTTTTACCCAGACATCCCTGCAAAGTCCGAAATGTGGGGAAAAAAACGCTTTTTCCGCACATTTCGCTCGACGCACCCATCGATACACGCCCCCAACAACACATGGCCTACCGTCCCGCGTTCCCACAGGTGTCCCGATGAAAACGGTACCTCACATGCGTGGGTGCACCTACCTGGCCGCCAAGGGGAAAGCCTAAAACACAAGTAACCCCAAGTGTGTTTTCAGAGGGAAATCTCAGACATTCTGCCGACCGGCACAACGTACAGATATGGGCCTCGGGTGTCCAAGCCACCAAGGAAAACGGAGCCCCATGCATTTCCGAAAAGAGGACACCCGTGGGAATCCGCAGAGGTGTGCTTTGCGCACATCGCCCCAGATTTTTTTACCCAGACACCCCTGCAAAGTCCGAAATGTGGGAAAAAAAACGCTTTTTCCGCACATTTCGCTTGACGCACCCATCGAAACACGCCCCCAACAACACATGGCCTACCGTCCCGCGTTCCCACAGGTGTCCCGATGAAAACGGTACCTCACATGCATGGGTGCACCTACCTGGCCGCCAAGGGGAAAGCCTAAAACACAAGTAACCCCAAGTCTGTTTTCAGAGGGAAATCTCAGACATTCTGCCGACCGGCACAACGTACAGATATGGGCCTCGGGTGTCCAAGCCACCGAGGAAAACAGGGAGCCCCATGCATTTCCGAAAAGAGGACACCCGTGGGAATCCGCAGAGGTGTGATTTGCTCACATCGCCCCAGATTTTTTTACCCAGACACCCCTGCAAAGTCCGAAATGTGGGGGGAAAAAACGCTTTTTCCGCACATTTCGCTCGACGCACCCATCGAAACACGCCCCCAACAACACATGGCCTACCGTCCCGCATTCCCACAGGTGTCCCGATGAAAACGGTACCTCACATGCGTGGGTGCACCTACCTGGCCGGCAAGGGGCAAGCTGAAAACGCAAGCAACCCCCTTTCTGTTTTCAGAGGGAATCTCAGCCATTCTGCCGACCGGCACAACTTACAGATATGGGCCTCGGGTGTCCAAGCCACCAAGGAAAACAGGGAGCCCCATGCATTTCCGAAAAGAGGACACCCGTGGGAATCCGCAGAGGTGTGCTTTGCGCACATCGCCCCAGATTTTTTTACCCAGACACCCCTGCAAAGTCCGAAATGTGGGAAAAAAAATGCTTTTTCCGCACATTTCGCTCGACGCACCCATCGAAACACGCCCCCAACAACACATGGCCTACCGTCCCGCGTTCCCACAGGTGTCCCGATGAAAACGGTACCTCACATGCGTGGGTGCACCTACCTGGCCGCCAAGGGGAAAGCCTAAAACACAAGTAACCCCAAGTCTGTTTTCAGAGGGAAATCTCAGACATTCTGCCGACCGGCACAATGTACAGATATGGGCCTCGGGTGTCCAAGCCACCGAGGAAAACAGGGAACCCCATGCATTTCCGAAAAGAGGACACCCGTGGGAATCCGCAGAGGTGTGATTTGCGCACATCGCCCCAGATTTTTTTACCCAGACACCCCTGCAAAGTCTGAAATGTGGGGAAAAAAACGCTTTTTCCGCACATTTCGCTCGACGCACCCATCGAAACACGCCCCCAACAACACATGGCCTACCGTCACGCGTTCCCACAGGTGTCCCGATGAAAACGGTACCTCACATGCGTGGGTGCAACTACCAGGCCGCCAAGGGGAAAGCCTAAAACACAAGTAACCCCAAGTCTGTTTTCAGAGGGAAATCTCAGACATTCTGCTGACCGGCACACCGTACAGATATGGGCCTCGGGTGTCCAAGCCACCGAGGAAAACAGAGAGCCCCATGCATTTCCGAAAAGAGGACACCCGTGGGAATCCGCAGAGGTATGATTTGCGCACATCGCCCCAGATTTTTTTACCCAGACACCCCTGCAAAGTCCGAAATGTGGGGAAAAAAACGCTTTTTCCGCACATTTCGCTCGACGCACTCATCGAAACACGCCCACAACAACACATGGCCTACCGTCACGCGTTCCTACAGGTGTCCCGATGAAAACGGTACCTCACATGTGTGGGTGCACCTACCTGGCCGCCAAGGGGAAAGCCTAAAACACAAGTAACCCCAAGTCTGTTTTCACACCGGAAATGTCCCACTCTCACATCATACAGATATGGGCCTCGGGTGTCCAAGCCACCAAGGAAAACAGGGAACCCCATGCATTTCCGAAAAGAGGACACCCGTGGGAATCCGCAGAGGTATGATATGCCCAAATCGCCCCAGAATTTATTACCCAGACACCCCCGCAAAGTCAGAAATGTGGGAAAAAATACGCATTTTCCTCACATTTCGCTCGATTCACCCATCGAAACACGCCCCCAACAACACATGGCCTACTGTCCCGCGTTCCCACAGGTGTCCCGATGAAAACGGTACCTCACATGTGTGGGTGCACCTACCTGGCCGCCAAGGGGAAAGCCTAAAACACAAGTAACCCCAAGTCTGTTTTCACACCGGAAATGTCACACTCTCACATCATACAGATATGGGCCTCGGGTGTCCAAGCCACCGAGGAAAACAGGGAACCCCATGCATTTCCGAAAAGAGGACACCCGTGGGAATCCGCAGAGGTATGATATGCCCAAATTGCCTCAGATTTTATTACCCAGACACCCCCGCAAAGTCCGAAATGTGGGAAAAAATTCGCAATTTCCGCACATTTCGCTCGGCTCACCCATCGAAACACGCCCCCAACAACACATGGCCTACCGTCACGCGTTCCCACAGGTGTCCCAATGAAAACGGTACCTCACATGTGTGGGTGCACCTACCTGGCCGCCAAGGAGAAAGCCTAAAACACAAGTAACCCCAAGTCTGTTTTCAGAGGGAAATCTCAGACATTCTGCCAACCGGCACAACGTACAGATATGGGCCTCGGGTGTCCAAGCCACCGAGGAAAACAGGGAACCCCATGCATTTCCGAAAAGAGGACACCCGTGGGAATCCGCAGAGGTATGATATGCCCAAATTGCCCCAGAATTTATTACCCAGACACCCCTGCAAAGTCCGAAATGTGGGAAACAATACGCAATTTCCGCACATTTCGCTCGGCTCACCCATCGAAACACGCCCCCAACAACACATGGCCTACCGTCACGCGTTCCCACAGGTGTCTCGATGAAAACGGTACCTCACATGTGTGGGTGCACCTACCTGGCCGCCAAGGGGAAAGCCTAAAACACAAGTAACCCCAAGTCTGTTTTCAGAGGGAAATCTCAGACATTCTGCCAACCGGCACAATGTACAGATATGGGCCTCGGGTGTCCAAGCCACCGAGGAAAACAGGGAACCCCATGCATTTCCGAAAAGAGGACACCCGTGGGAATCCGCAGAGGTGTGATTTGCGCACATCGCCCCAGATTTTTTTACCCAGACACCCCTGCAAAGTCCAAAATGTGGGGAAAAAACGCTTTTTCCGCACATTTCGCTCGACGCACCTATCGAAACACGCCCCCAACAACACATGGCCTACCGTCCCACGTTCCCACAGGTGTCCCGATGAAAACGGTACCTCACATGCGTGGGTGCACCTACCTGGCCGCCAAGGGGAAAGCCTAAAACACAAGTAACCCCAAGTCTGTTTTCAGAGGGAAATCTCAGACATTCTGCCGACCGGCACAACGTACAGATATGGGCCTCGGGTGTCCAAGCCACCAAGGAAAACAGGGAGCCCCATGCATTTCCGAAAAGAGGACACCCGTGGGAATCCGCAGAGGTGTGCTTTGCGCACATCGCCCCAGATTTTTTTACCCAGACACCCCTGCAAAGTCCGAAATGTGGGAAAAAAAATGCTTTTTCCGCACATTTCGCTCGACGCACCCATCGAAACACGCCCCCAACAACACATGGCCTACCGTCCCGCGTTCCCACAGGTGTCCCGATGAAAACGGTACCTCACATGCGTGGGTGCACCTACCTGGCCGCCAAGGGGAAAGCCTAAAACACAAGTAACCCCAAGTCTGTTTTCAGAGGGAAATCTCAGACATTCTGCCGACCGGCACAATGTACAGATATGGGCCTCGGGTGTCCAAGCCACCGTGGAAAACAGGGAACCCCATGCATTTCCGAAAAGAGGACACCCGTGGGAATCCGCAGAGGTGTGATTTGCGCACATCGCCCCAGATTTTTTTACCCAGACACCCCTGCAAAGTCCGAAATGTGGGGAAAAAAACGCCTTTTCCGCACATTTCGCTCGACGCACCCATCGAAACACGCCCCCAACAACACATGGCCTACCGTCACGCGTTCCCACAGGTGTCCCGATGAAAACGGTACCTCACATGCGTGGGTGCAACTACCTGGCCGCCAAGGGGAAAGCCTAAAATACAAGTAACCCCAAGTCTGTTTTCAGAGGGAAATCTCAGACATTCTGCTGACCGGCACAACGTACAGATATGGGCCTCGGGTGTCCAAGCCACCGAGGAAAACAGGGAGCCCCATGCATTTCCGAAAAGAAGACACCCGTGGGAATCCGCAGAGGTGTGCTTTGCGCACATCGCCCCAGATTTTTTTACCCAGACACCCCTGCAAAGTCCGAAATGTGGGAAAAAAAACACTTTTTCCGCACATTTCGCTCGACGCACCCATCGAAACACGCCCCCAACAACACATGGCCTACCGTCCCGCGTTCCCACAGGTGTCCCGATGAAAACGGTACCTCACATGCGTGGGTGCACCTACCTGGCCGCCAAGGGGAAAGCCTAAAACACAAGTAACCCCAAGTCTGTTTTCAGAGGGAAATCTCAGACATTCTGCCGACCGGCACAATGTACAGATATGGGCCGCGGGTGTCCAAGCCACCGAGGAAAACAGGGAACCCCATGCATTTCCGAAAAGAGGACACCCGTGGGAATCCGCAGAGGTGTGATTTGCGCACATCGCCCCAGATTTATTTACCCAGACACCCCTGCAAAGTCCGAAATGTGGGGGAAAAAACGCTTTTTCCGCACATTTCGCTCGACGCACCCATCGAAACACGCCCCCAACAACACATGGCCTACCCTCACGCGTTCCCACAGGTGTCCCGATGAAAACGGTACCTCACATGCGTGGGTGCACCTACCTGGCCGCCAAGGGGAAAGCCTAAAACACAAGTAACCCCAAGTCTGTTTTCAGAGGGAAATCTCAGACATTCTGCCGACCGGCACAACGTACAGATATGGGCCTCGGGTGTCCAAGCCACCGAGGAAAACAGGGAACCCCATGCATTTCCGAAAAGAGGACACCCGTGGGAATCCGCAGCGGTGTGATTTGCGCACATCGCCCCAGATTTTTTTACCCAGACACCCCTGCAAAGTCCGAAATGTGGGGAAAAAAACGCTTTTTCCGCACATTTCGCTCGACGCACCCATCGAAACACGCCCCCAACAACACATGGCCTACCGCCCCGCGTTCCCACAGGTGTCCCGATGAAAACGGTACCTCACATGCGTGGGTGCACCTACCTGGCCGCCAAGGGGAAAGCCTAAAACACAAGTAACCCCAAGTCTGTTTTCAGAGGGAAATCTCAGACATTCTGCCGACCGGCACAACGTACAGATATGGGCCTCGGGTGTCCAAGCCACCAAGGAAAACAGGGAACCCCATGCATTTCCGAAAAGAGGACACCCGTGGGAATCGGCAGAGGTGTGATTTGCGCACATCGCCCCATATTTTTTTACCCAGACACCCCTGCAAAGTCCAAAATGTGGGGGAAAAAAATGCTTTTTCCACACATTTCGCTCGACGCACCCATCGAAACACGCCCCCAACAACACATGGCCTACCGTCCCGCGTTCCCACAGGTGTCCCGATGAAAACGGTACCTCACATGCGTGGGTGCACCTACCTGGCCGCCAAGGGGAAAGCCTAAAACACAAGTAACCCCAAGTCTGTTTTCAGAGGGAAATCTCAGACATTCTGCCGACCGGCACAACGTACAGATATGGGCCTCGGGTGTCCAAGCCACCGAGGAAAACAGGGAACCCCATGCATTTCCATAAAGAGGACACCCGTGGGAATCCGCAGAGGTGTGATTTGCGCACATCGCCCCAGATTTTTTTACCCAGACACCCCTGCAAATTCCGAAATCTGGGGAAAGAAACGCTTTTTCCGCACATTTCGCTCGACGCACCCATCGAAACACGCCCCCAACAACACATGGCCTACCGTCCCGCGTTCCCACAGGTGTCCCGATGAAAACGGTACCTCACATGCGTGGGTGCACCTACCTGGCCGCCAAGGGGAAAGCCTAAAACACAAGTAACCCCAAGTCTGTTTTCAGAGGGAAATCTCAGACATTCTGCCGACCGGCACAATGTACAGATATGGGCCTCGGGTGTCCAAGCCACCGAGGAAAACAGGGAGCCCCATGCATTTCCGAAAAGAGGACACCCGTGGGAATCCGCAGAGGTGTGCTTTGAGCACATTGCCCCAGATTTTTTTACCCAGACACCCCTGCAAAGTCCGAAATGTGGGAAAAAAAACGCTTTTTCCGCACATTTCGCTCGACGCACCCATCGAAACACGCCCCCAACAACACATGGCCTACCGTCCCGCGTTCCCACAGGTGTCCCGATGAAAACGGTACCTCACATGCGTGGGTGCACCTACCTGGCCGCCAAGGGGAAAGCCTAAAACACAATTAACCCCAAGTCTGTTTTCAGAGGGAAATCTCAGACATTCTGCCGACCGGCACAACGTACAGATATGGGCCTCGGGTGTCCAAGCCACCGAGGAAAACAGGGAACCCCATGCATTTCCGAAAAGAGGACACCCGTGGGATTCCGCAGAGGTGTGATTTGCGCACATCGCCCCAGATTTTTTTACCCAGACATCCCTGCAAAGTCCGAAATGTGGGGAAAAAAACGCTTTTTCCGCACATTTCGCTCGACGCACCCATCGATACACGCCCCCAACAACACATGGCCTACCGTCCCGCGTTCCCACAGGTGTCCCGATGAAAACGGTACCTCACATGCGTGGGTGCACCTACCTGGCCGCCAAGGGGAAAGCCTAAAACACAAGTAACCCCAAGTCTGTTTTCAGAGGGAAATCTCAGACATTCTGCCGACCGGCACAATGTACAGATATGGGCCTCGGGTGTCCAAGCCACCGAGGAAAACAGGGAACCCCATGCATTTCCGAAAAGAGGACACCCGTGGGAATCCGCAGAGGTGTGATTTGCGCACATCGCCCCAGATTTTTTTACCCAGACACCCCTGCAAAGTCCGAAATGTGGGGAAAAAAACGCTTTTTCCGCACATTTCGCTCGACGCACCCATCGAAACACGCCCCCAACAACACATGGCCTACCGTCACGCGTTCCCACAGGTGTCCCGATGAAAACGGTACCTCACATGCGTGGGTGCAACTACCAGGCCGCCAAGGGGAAAGCCTAAAACACAAGTAACCCCAAGTCTGTTTTCAGAGGGAAATCTCAGACATTCTGCTGACCGGCACACCGTACAGATATGGGCCTCGGGTGTCCAAGCCACCGAGGAAAACAGAGAGCCCCATGCATTTCCGAAAAGAGGACACCCGTGGGAATCCGCAGAGGTATGATTTGCGCACATCGCCCCAGATTTTTTTACCCAGACACCCCTGCAAAGTCCGAAATGTGGGGAAAAAAACGCTTTTTCCGCACATTTCGCTCGACGCACTCTTCGAAACACGCCCACAACAACACATGGCCTACCGTCACGCGTTCCTACAGGTGTCCCGATGAAAACGGTACCTCACATGTGTGGGTGCACCTACCTGGCCGCCAAGGGGAAAGCCTAAAACACAAGTAACCCCAAGTCTGTTTTCACACCGGAAATGTCCCACTCTCACATCATACAGATATGGGCCTCGGGTGTCCAAGCCACCAAGGAAAACAGGGAACCCCATGCATTTCCGAAAAGAGGACACCCGTGGGAATCCGCAGAGGTATGATATGCCCAAATCGCCCCAGAATTTATTACCCAGACACCCCCGCAAAGTCAGAAATGTGGGAAAAAATACGCATTTTCCTCACATTTCGCTCGATTCACCCATCGAAACACGCCCCCAACAACACATGGCCTACTGTCCCGCGTTCCCACAGGTGTCCCGATGAAAACGGTACCTCACATGTGTGGGTGCACCTACCTGGCCGCCAAGGGGAAAGCCTAAAACACAAGTAACCCCAAGTCTGTTTTCACACCGGAAATGTCACACTCTCACATCATACAGATATGGGCCTCGGGTGTCCAAGCCACCGAGGAAAACAGGGAACCCCATGCATTTCCGAAAAGAGGACACCCGTGGGAATCCGCAGAGGTATGATATGCCCAAATTGCCTCAGATTTTATTACCCAGACACCCCCGCAAAGTCCGAAATGTGGGAAAAAATTCGCAATTTCCGCACATTTCGCTCGGCTCACCCATCGAAACACGCCCCCAACAACACATGGCCTACCGTCACGCGTTCCCACAGGTGTCCCAATGAAAACGGTACCTCATGTGTGGGTGCACCTACCTGGCCGCCAAGGAGAAAGCCTAAAACACAAGTAACCCCAAGTCTGTTTTCAGAGGGAAATCTCAGACATTCTGCCAACCGGCACAACATACAGATATGGGCCTCGGGTGTCCAAGCCACCGAGGAAAACAGGGAACCCCATGCATTTCCGAAAAGAGGACACCCGTGGGAATCCGCAGAGGTGTGATTTGCGCACATTGCCCCAGATTTTTTTACCCAGACACCCCTGCAAAGTCCGAAATGTGGGGAAAAAAACGCTTTTTCCGCACATTTCGCTCAACGCACCCATCGAAACACGCCGCCAACAACACATGGCCTACCGTCACGCGTTCCCACAGGTGTCCCGATGAAAACGGTGCCTCACATGCGTGGGTGCACCTACCTGGCCGCCAAGGGGAAAGCCTAAAACACAAGTAACCCCAAGTCTGTTTTCAGAGGGAAATCTCAGACATTCTGCCGACCGGCACAACGTACAGATATGGGCCTCGGGTGTCCAAGCCACCGAGGAAAACAGGGAACCCCATGCATTTCCGAAAAGAGGACACCCGTGGGAATCCGCAGAGGTGTGATTTGCGCACATCGCCCCAGATTTTTTTACCCAGACATCCCTGCAAAGTCCGAAATGTGGGGAAAAAATCGCTTTTTCCGCACATTTCGCTCGACGCACCCATCGATACACGCCCCCAACAACACATGGCCTACCGTCCCGCGTTCCCACAGGTGTCCCGATGAAAACGGTACCTCACATGCGTGGGTGCACCTACCTGGCCGCCAAGGGGAAAGCCTAAAACACAAGTAACCCCAAGTGTGTTTTCAGAGGGAAATCTCAGACATTCTGCCGACCGGCACAACGTACAGATATGGGCCTCGGGTGTCCAAGCCACCGAGGAAAACGGAGCCCCATGCATTTCCGAAAAGAGGACACCCGTGGGAATCCGCAGAGGTGTGCTTTGCGCACATCGCCCCAGATTTTTTTACCCAGACACCCCTGCAAAGTCCGAAATGTGGGAAAAAAAACGCTTTTTCCGCACATTTCGCTTGACGCACCCATCGAAACACGCCCCCAACAACACATGGCCTACCGTCCCGCGTTCCCACAGGTGTCCCGATGAAAACGGTACCTCACATGCATGGGTGCACCTACCTGGCCGCCAAGGGGAAAGCCTAAAACACAAGTAACCCCAAGTCTGTTTTCAGAGGGAAATCTCAGACATTCTGCCGACCGGCACAACGTACAGATATGGGCCTCGGGTGTCCAAGCCACCGAGGAAAACAGGGAGCCCCATGCATTTCCGAAAAGAGGACACCCGTGGGAATCCGCAGAGGTGTGATTTGCTCACATCGCCCCAGATTTTTTTACCCAGACACCCCTGCAAAGTCCGAAATGTGGGGGGAAAAAACGCTTTTTCCGCACATTTCGCTCGACGCACCCATCGAAACACGCCCCCAACAACACATGGCCTACCGTCCCGCATTCCCACAGGTGTCCCGATGAAAACGGTACCTCACATGCGTGGGTGCACCTACCTGGCCGGCAAGGGGCAAGCTGAAAACGCAAGCAACCCCCTTTCTGTTTTCAGAGGGAATCTCAGCCATTCTGCCGACCGGCACAACTTACAGATATGGGCCTCGGGTGTCCAAGCCACCAAGGAAAACAGGGAGCCCCATGCATTTCCGAAAAGAGGACACCCGTGGGAATCCGCAGAGGTGTGCTTTGCGCACATCGCCCCAGATTTTTTTACCCAGACACCCCTGCAAAGTCCGAAATGTGGGAAAAAAAATGCTTTTTCCGCACATTTCGCTCGACGCACCCATCGAAACACGCCCCCAACAACACATGGCCTACCGTCCCGCGTTCCCACAGGTGTCCCGATGAAAACGGTACCTCACATGCGTGGGTGCACCTACCTGGCCGCCAAGGGGAAAGCCTAAAACACAAGTAACCCCAAGTCTGTTTTCAGAGGGAAATCTCAGACATTCTGCCGACCGGCACAATGTACAGATATGGGCCTCGGGTGTCCAAGCCACCGAGGAAAACAGGGAACCCCATGCATTTCCGAAAAGAGGACACCCGTGGGAATCCGCAGAGGTGTGATTTGCGCACATCGCCCCAGATTTTTTTACCCAGACACCCCTGCAAAGTCCGAAATGTGGGGAAAAAAACGCTTTTTCCGCACATTTCGCTCGACGCACCCATCGAAACACGCCCCCAACAACACATGGCCTACCGTCACGCGTTCCCACAGGTGTCCCGATGAAAACGGTACCTCACATGCGTGGGTGCAACTACCAGGCCGCCAAGGGGAAAGCCTAAAACACAAGTAACCCCAAGTCTGTTTTCAGAGGGAAATCTCAGACATTCTGCTGACCGGCACACCGTACAGATATGGGCCTCGGGTGTCCAAGCCACCGAGGAAAACAGAGAGCCCCATGCATTTCCGAAAAGAGGACACCCGTGGGAATCCGCAGAGGTATGATTTGCGCACATCGCCCCAGATTTTTTTACCCAGACACCCCTGCAAAGTCCGAAATGTGGGGAAAAAAACGCTTTTTCCGCACATTTCGCTCGACGCACTCATCGAAACACGCCCACAACAACACATGGCCTACCGTCACGCGTTCCTACAGGTGTCCCGATGAAAACGGTACCTCACATGTGTGGGTGCACCTACCTGGCCGCCAAGGGGAAAGCCTAAAACACAAGTAACCCCAAGTCTGTTTTCACACCGGAAATGTCCCACTCTCACATCATACAGATATGGGCCTCGGGTGTCCAAGCCACCAAGGAAAACAGGGAACCCCATGCATTTCCGAAAAGAGGACACCCGTGGGAATCCGCAGAGGTATGATATGCCCAAATCGCCCCAGAATTTATTACCCAGACACCCCCGCAAAGTCAGAAATGTGGGAAAAAATACGCATTTTCCTCACATTTCGCTCGATTCACCCATCGAAACACGCCCCCAACAACACATGGCCTACTGTCCCGCGTTCCCACAGGTGTCCCGATGAAAACGGTACCTCACATGTGTGGGTGCACCTACCTGGCCGCCAAGGGGAAAGCCTAAAACACAAGTAACCCCAAGTCTGTTTTCACACCGGAAATGTCACACTCTCACATCATACAGATATGGGCCTCGGGTGTCCAAGCCACCGAGGAAAACAGGGAACCCCATGCATTTCCGAAAAGAGGACACCCGTGGGAATCCGCAGAGGTATGATATGCCCAAATTGCCTCAGATTTTATTACCCAGACACCCCCGCAAAGTCCGAAATGTGGGAAAAAATTCGCAATTTCCGCACATTTCGCTCGGCTCACCCATCGAAACACGCCCCCAACAACACATGGCCTACCGTCACGCGTTCCCACAGGTGTCCCAATGAAAACGGTACCTCACATGTGTGGGTGCATCTACCTGGCCGCCAAGGAGAAAGCCTAAAACACAAGTAACCCCAAGTCTGTTTTCAGAGGGAAATCTCAGACATTCTGCCAACCGGCACAACGTACAGATATGGGCCTCGGGTGTCCAAGCCACCGAGGAAAACAGGGAACCCCATGCATTTCCGAAAAGAGGACACCCGTGGGAATCCGCAGAGGTATGATATGCCCAAATTGCCCCAGAATTTATTACCCAGACACCCCTGCAAAGTCCGAAATGTGGGAAACAATACGCAATTTCCGCACATTTCGCTCGGCTCACCCATCGAAACACGCCCCCAACAACACATGGCCTACCGTCACGCGTTCCCACAGGTGTCTCGATGAAAACGGTACCTCACATGTGTGGGTGCACCTACCTGGCCGCCAAGGGGAAAGCCTAAAACACAAGTAACCCCAAGTCTGTTTTCAGAGGGAAATCTCAGACATTCTGCCAACCGGCACAATGTACAGATATGGGCCTGTGGTGTCCAAGCCACCGAGGAAAACAGGGAACCCCATGCATTTCCGAAAAGAGGACACCCGTGGGAATCCGCAGAGGTGTGATTTGCGCACATCGCCCCAGATTTTTTTACCCAGACACCCCTGCAAAGTCCAAAATGTGGGGAAAAAACGCTTTTTCCGCACATTTCGCTCGACGCACCTATCGAAACACGCCCCCAACAACACATGGCCTACCGTCCCACGTTCCCACAGGTGTCCCGATGAAAACGGTACCTCACATGCGTGGGTGCACCTACCTGGCCGCCAAGGGGAAAGCCTAAAACACAAGTAACCCCAAGTCTGTTTTCAGAGGGAAATCTCAGACATTCTGCCGACCGGCACAACGTACAGATATGGGCCTCGGGTGTCCAAGCCACCGAGGAAAACAGGGAGCCCCATGCATTTCCGAAAAGAGGACACCCGTGGGAATCCGCAGAGGTGTGCTTTGCGCACATCGCCCCAGATTTTTTTACCCAGACACCCCTGCAAAGTCCGAAATGTGGGAAAAAAAATGCTTTTTCCGCACATTTCGCTCGACGCACCCATCGAAACACGCCCCCAACAACACATGGCCTACCGTCCCGCGTTCCCACAGGTGTCCCGATGAAAACGGTACCTCACATGCGTGGGTGCACCTACCTGGCCGCCAAGGGGAAAGCCTAAAACACAAGTAACCCCAAGTCTGTTTTCAGAGGGAAATCTCAGACATTCTGCCGACCGGCACAATGTACAGATATGGGCCTCGGGTGTACAAGCCACCGTGGAAAACAGGGAACCCCATGCATTTCCGAAAAGAGGACACCCGTGGGAATCCGCAGAGGTGTGATTTGCGCACATCGCCCCAGATTTTTTTACCCAGACACCCCTGCAAAGTCCGAAATGTGGGGAAAAAAACGCCTTTTCCGCACATTTCGCTCGACGCACCCATCGAAACACGCCCCCAACAACACTTGGCCTACCGTCACGCGTTCCCACAGGTGTCCCGATGAAAACGGTACCTCACATGCGTGGGTGCAACTACCTGGCCGCCAAGGGGAAAGCCTAAAATACAAGTAACCCCAAGTCTGTTTTCAGAGGGAAATCTCAGACATTCTGCTGACCGGCACAACGTACAGATATGGGCCTCGGGTGTCCAAGCCACCGAGGAAAACAGGGAGCCCCATGCATTTCCGAAAAGAAGACACCCGTGGGAATCCGCAGAGGTGTGCTTTGCGCACATCGCCCCAGATTTTTTTACCCAGACACCCCTGCAAAGTCCGAAATGTGGGAAAAAAAACACTTTTTCCGCACATTTCGCTCGACGCACCCATCGAAACACGCCCCCAACAACACATGGCCTACCGTCCCGCGTTCCCACAGGTGTCCCGATGAAAACGGTACCTCACATGCGTGGGTGCACCTACCTGGCCGCCAAGGGGAAAGCCTAAAACACAAGTAACCCCAAGTCTGTTTTCAGAGGGAAATCTCAGACATTCTGCCGACCGGCACAATGTACAGATATGGGCCGCGGGTGTCCAAGCCACCGAGGAAAACAGGGAACCCCATGCATTTCCGAAAAGAGGACACCCGTGGGAATCCGCAGAGGTGTGATTTGCGCACATCGCCCCAGATTTATTTACCCAGACACCCCTGCAAAGTCCGAAATGTGGGGGAAAAAACGCTTTTTCCGCACATTTCTCTCGACGCACCCATCGAAACACGCCCCCAACAACACATGGCCTACCCTCACGCGTTCCCACAGGTGTCCCGATGAAAACGGTACCTCACATGCGTGGGTGCACCTACCTGGCCGCCAAGGGGAAAGCCTAAAACACAAGTAACCCCAAGTCTGTTTTCAGAGGGAAATCTCAGACATTCTGCCGACCGGCACAACGTACAGATATGGGCCTCGGGTGTCCAAGCCACCGAGGAAAACAGGGAACCCCATGCATTTCCGAAAAGAGGACTCCCGTGGGAATCCGCAGCGGTGTGATTTGCGCACATCGCCCCAGATTTTTTTACCCAGACACCCCTGCAAAGTCCGAAATGTGGGGAAAAAAACGCTTTTTCCGCACATTTCGCTCGACGCACCCATCGAAACACGCCCCCAACAACACATGGCCTACCGTCCCGCGTTCCCACAGGTGTCCCGATGAAAACGGTACCTCACATGCGTGGGTGCACCTACCTGGCCGCCAAGGGGAAAGCCTAAAACACAAGTAACCCCAAGTCTGTTTTCAGAGGGAAATCTCAGACATTCTGCCGACCGGCACAACGTACAGATATGGGCCTCGGGTGTCCAAGCCACCAAGGAAAACAGGGAACCCCATGCATTTCCGAAAAGAGGACACCCGTGGGAATCGGCAGAGGTGTGATTTGCGCACATCGCCCCATATTTTTTTACCCAGACACCCCTGCAAAGTCCAAAATGTGGGGGAAAAAAATGCTTTTTCCACACATTTCCCTCGACGCACCCATCGAAACACGCCCCCAACAACACATGGCCTACCGTCCCGCGTTCCCACAGGTGTCCCGATGAAAACGGTACCTCACATGCGTGGGTGCACCTACCTGGCCGCCAAGGGGAAAGCCTAAAACACAAGTAACCCCAAGTCTGTTTTCAGAGGGAAATCTCAGACATTCTGCCGACCGGCACAACGTACAGATATGGGCCTCGGGTGTCCAAGCCACCGAGGAAAACAGGGAACCCCATGCATTTCCATAAAGAGGACACCCGTGGGAATCCGCAGAGGTGTGATTTGCGCACATCGCCCCAGATTTTTTTACCCAGACACCCCTGCAAATTCCGAAATCTGGGGAAAAAAACGCTTTTTCCGCACATTTCGCTCGACGCACCCATCGAAACACGCCCCCAACAACACATGGCCTACCGTCCCGCGTTCCCACAGGTGTCCCGATGAAAACGGTACCTCACATGCGTGGGTGCACCTACCTGGCCGCCAAGGGGAAAGCCTAAAACACAAGTAACCCCAAGTCTGTTTTCAGAGGGAAATCTCAGACATTCTGCCGACCGGCACAATGTACAGATATGGGCCGCGGGTGTCCAAGCCACCGAGGAAAACAGGGAACCCCATGCATTTCCGAAAAGAGGACACCCGTGGGAATCCGCAGAGGTGTGATTTGCGCACATCGCCCCAGATTTATTTACCCAGACACCCCTGCAAAGTCCGAAATGTGGGGGAAAAAACGCTTTTTCCGCACATTTCGCTCGACGCACCCATCGAAACACGCCCCCAACAACACATGGCCTACCCTCACGCGTTCCCACAGGTGTCCCGATGAAAACGGTACCTCACATGCGTGGGTGCACCTACCTGGCCGCCAAGGGGAAAGCCTAAAACACAAGTAACCCCAAGTCTGTTTTCAGAGGGAAATCTCAGACATTCTGCCGACCGGCACAACGTACAGATATGGGCCTCGGGTGTCCAAGCCACCGAGGAAAACAGGGAACCCCATGCATTTCCGAAAAGAGGACACCCGTGGGAATCCGCAGCGGTGTGATTTGCGCACATCGCCCCAGATTTTTTTACCCAGACACCCCTGCAAAGTCCGAAATGTGGGGAAAAAAACGCTTTTTCCGCACATTTCGCTCGACGCACCCATCGAAACACGCCCCCAACAACACATGGCCTACCGCCCCGCGTTCCCACAGGTGTCCCGATGAAAACGGTACCTCACATGCGTGGGTGCACCTACCTGGCCGCCAAGGGGAAAGCCTAAAACACAAGTAACCCCAAGTCTGTTTTCAGAGGGAAATCTCAGACATTCTGCCGACCGGCACAACGTACAGATATGGGCCTCGGGTGTCCAAGCCACCAAGGAAAACAGGGAACCCCATGCATTTCCGAAAAGAGGACACCCGTGGGAATCGGCAGAGGTGTGATTTGCGCACATCGCCCCATATTTTTTTACCCAGACACCCCTGCAAAGTCCAAAATGTGGGGGAAAAAAATGCTTTTTCCACACATTTCGCTCGACGCACCCATCGAAACACGCCCCCAACAACACATGGCCTACCGTCCCGCGTTCCCACAGGTGTCCCGATGAAAACGGTACCTCACATGCGTGGGTGCACCTACCTGGCCGCCAAGGGGAAAGCCTAAAACACAAGTAACCCCAAGTCTGTTTTCAGAGGGAAATCTCAGACATTCTGCCGACCGGCACAACGTACAGATATGGGCCTCGGGTGTCCAAGCCACCGAGGAAAACAGGGAACCCCATGCATTTCCATAAAGAGGACACCCGTGGGAATCCGCAGAGGTGTGATTTGCGCACATCGCCCCAGATTTTTTTACCCAGACACCCCTGCAAATTCCGAAATCTGGGGAAAGAAACGCTTTTTCCGCACATTTCGCTCGACGCACCCATCGAAACACGCCCCCAACAACACATGGCCTACCGTCCCGCGTTCCCACAGGTGTCCCGATGAAAACGGTACCTCACATGCGTGGGTGCACCTACCTGGCCGCCAAGGGGAAAGCCTAAAACACAAGTAACCCCAAGTCTGTTTTCAGAGGGAAATCTCAGACATTCTGCCGACCGGCACAATGTACAGATATGGGCCTCGGGTGTCCAAGCCACCGAGGAAAACAGGGAGCCCCATGCATTTCCGAAAAGAGGACACCCGTGGGAATCCGCAGAGGTGTGCTTTGAGCACATTGCCCCAGATTTTTTTACCCAGACACCCCTGCAAAGTCCGAAATGTGGGAAAAAAAACGCTTTTTCCGCACATTTCGCTCGACGCACCCATCGAAACACGCCCCCAACAACACATGGCCTACCGTCCCGCGTTCCCACAGGTGTCCCGATGAAAACGGTACCTCACATGCGTGGGTGCACCTACCTGGCCGCCAAGGGGAAAGCCTAAAACACAATTAACCCCAAGTCTGTTTTCAGAGGGAAATCTCAGACATTCTGCCGACCGGCACAACGTACAGATATGGGCCTCGGGTGTCCAAGCCACCGAGGAAAACAGGGAACCCCATGCATTTCCGAAAAGAGGACACCCGTGGGATTCCGCAGAGGTGTGATTTGCGCACATCGCCCCAGATTTTTTTACCCAGACATCCCTGCAAAGTCCGAAATGTGGGGAAAAAAACGCTTTTTCCGCACATTTCGCTCGACGCACCCATCGATACACGCCCCCAACAACACATGGCCTACCGTCCCGCGTTCCCACAGGTGTCCCGATGAAAACGGTACCTCACATGCGTGGGTGCACCTACCTGGCCGCCAAGGGGAAAGCCTAAAACACAAGTAACCCCAAGTCTGTTTTCAGAGGGAAATCTCAGACATTCTGCCGACCGGCACAATGTACAGATATGGGCCTCGGGTGTCCAAGCCACCGAGGAAAACAGGGAACCCCATGCATTTCCGAAAAGAGGACACCCGTGGGAATCCGCAGAGGTGTGATTTGCGCACATCGCCCCAGATTTTTTTACCCAGACACCCCTGCAAAGTCCGAAATGTGGGGAAAAAAACGCTTTTTCCGCACATTTCGCTCGACGCACCCATCGAAACACGCCCCCAACAACACATGGCCTACCGTCACGCGTTCCCACAGGTGTCCCGATGAAAACGGTACCTCACATGCGTGGGTGCAACTACCAGGCCGCCAAGGGGAAAGCCTAAAACACAAGTAACCCCAAGTCTGTTTTCAGAGGGAAATCTCAGACATTCTGCTGACCGGCACACCGTACAGATATGGGCCTCGGGTGTCCAAGCCACCGAGGAAAACAGAGAGCCCCATGCATTTCCGAAAAGAGGACACCCGTGGGAATCCGCAGAGGTATGATTTGCGCACATCGCCCCAGATTTTTTTACCCAGACACCCCTGCAAAGTCCGAAATGTGGGGAAAAAAACGCTTTTTCCGCACATTTCGCTCGACGCACTCTTCGAAACACGCCCACAACAACACATGGCCTACCGTCACGCGTTCCTACAGGTGTCCCGATGAAAACGGTACCTCACATGTGTGGGTGCACCTACCTGGCCGCCAAGGGGAAAGCCTAAAACACAAGTAACCCCAAGTCTGTTTTCACACCGGAAATGTCCCACTCTCACATCATACAGATATGGGCCTCGGGTGTCCAAGCCACCAAGGAAAACAGGGAACCCCATGCATTTCCGAAAAGAGGACACCCGTGGGAATCCGCAGAGGTATGATATGTCCAAATCGCCCCAGAATTTATTACCCAGACACCCCCGCAAAGTCAGAAATGTGGGAAAAAATACGCATTTTCCTCACATTTCGCTCGATTCACCCATCGAAACACGCCCCCAACAACACATGGCCTACTGTCCCGCGTTCCCACAGGTGTCCCGATGAAAACGGTACCTCACATGTGTGGGTGCACCTACCTGGCCGCCAAGGGGAAAGCCTAAAACACAAGTAACCCCAAGTCTGTTTTCACACCGGAAATGTCACACTCTCACATCATACAGATATGGGCCTCGGGTGTCCAAGCCACCGAGGAAAACAGGGAACCCCATGCATTTCCGAAAAGAGGACACCCGTGGGAATCCGCAGAGGTATGATATGCCCAAATTGCCTCAGATTTTATTACCCAGACACCCCCGCAAAGTCCGAAATGTGGGAAAAAATTCGCAATTTCCGCACATTTCGCTCGGCTCACCCATCGAAACACGCCCCCAACAACACATGGCCTACCGTCACGCGTTCCCACAGGTGTCCCAATGAAAACGGTACCTCATGTGTGGGTGCACCTACCTGGCCGCCAAGGAGAAAGCCTAAAACACAAGTAACCCCAAGTCTGTTTTCAGAGGGAAATCTCAGACATTCTGCCAACCGGCACAACATACAGATATGGGCCTCGGGTGTCCAAGCCACCGAGGAAAACAGGGAACCCCATGCATTTCCGAAAAGAGGACACCCGTGGGAATCCGCAGAGGTGTGATTTGCGCACATTGCCCCAGATTTTTTTACCCAGACACCCCTGCAAAGTCCGAAATGTGGGGAAAAAAACGCTTTTTCCGCACATTTCGCTCAACGCACCCATCGAAACACGCCGCCAACAACACATGGCCTACCGTCACGCGTTCCCACAGGTGTCCCGATGAAAACGGTGCCTCACATGCGTGGGTGCACCTACCTGGCCGCCAAGGGGAAAGCCTAAAACACAAGTAACCCCAAGTCTGTTTTCAGAGGGAAATCTCAGACATTCTGCCGACCGGCACAACGTACAGATATGGGCCTCGGGTGTCCAAGCCACCGAGGAAAACAGGGAACCCCATGCATTTCCGAAAAGAGGACACCCGTGGGAATCCGCAGAGGTGTGATTTGCGCACATCGCCCCAGATTTTTTTACCCAGACATCCCTGCAAAGTCCGAAATGTGGGGAAAAAATCGCTTTTTCCGCACATTTCGCTCGACGCACCCATCGATACACGCCCCCAACAACACATGGCCTACCGTCCCGCGTTCCCACAGGTGTCCCGATGAAAACGGTACCTCACATGCGTGGGTGCACCTACCTGGCCGCCAAGGGGAAAGCCTAAAACACAAGTAACCCCAAGTGTGTTTTCAGAGGGAAATCTCAGACATTCTGCCGACCGGCACAACGTACAGATATGGGCCTCGGGTGTCCAAGCCACCGAGGAAAACGGAGCCCCATGCATTTCCGAAAAGAGGACACCCGTGGGAATCCGCAGAGGTGTGCTTTGCGCACATCGCCCCAGATTTTTTTACCCAGACACCCCTGCAAAGTCCGAAATGTGGGAAAAAAAACGCTTTTTCCGCACATTTCGCTTGACGCACCCATCGAAACACGCCCCCAACAACACATGGCCTACCGTCCCGCGTTCCCACAGGTGTCCCGATGAAAACGGTACCTCACATGCATGGGTGCACCTACCTGGCCGCCAAGGGGAAAGCCTAAAACACAAGTAACCCCAAGTCTGTTTTCAGAGGGAAATCTCAGACATTCTGCCGACCGGCACAACGTACAGATATGGGCCTCGGGTGTCCAAGCCACCGAGGAAAACAGGGAGCCCCATGCATTTCCGAAAAGAGGACACCCGTGGGAATCCGCAGAGGTGTGATTTGCTCACATCGCCCCAGATTTTTTTACCCAGACACCCCTGCAAAGTCCGAAATGTGGGGGGAAAAAACGCTTTTTCCGCACATTTCGCTCGACGCACCCATCGAAACACGCCCCCAACAACACATGGCCTACCGTCCCGCATTCCCACAGGTGTCCCGATGAAAACGGTACCTCACATGCGTGGGTGCACCTACCTGGCCGGCAAGGGGCAAGCTGAAAACGCAAGCAACCCCCTTTCTGTTTTCAGAGGGAATCTCAGCCATTCTGCCGACCGGCACAACTTACAGATATGGGCCTCGGGTGTCCAAGCCACCAAGGAAAACAGGGAGCCCCATGCATTTCCGAAAAGAGGACACCCGTGGGAATCCGCAGAGGTGTGCTTTGCGCACATCGCCCCAGATTTTTTTACCCAGACACCCCTGCAAAGTCCGAAATGTGGGAAAAAAAATGCTTTTTCCGCACATTTCGCTCGACGCACCCATCGAAACACGCCCCCAACAACACATGGCCTACCGTCCCGCGTTCCCACAGGTGTCCCGATGAAAACGGTACCTCACATGCGTGGGTGCACCTACCTGGCCGCCAAGGGGAAAGCCTAAAACACAAGTAACCCCAAGTCTGTTTTCAGAGGGAAATCTCAGACATTCTGCCGACCGGCACAATGTACAGATATGGGCCTCGGGTGTCCAAGCCACCGAGGAAAACAGGGAACCCCATGCATTTCCGAAAAGAGGACACCCGTGGGAATCCGCAGAGGTGTGATTTGCGCACATCGCCCCAGATTTTTTTACCCAGACACCCCTGCAAAGTCCGAAATGTGGGGAAAAAAACGCTTTTTCCGCACATTTCGCTCGACGCACCCATCGAAACACGCCCCCAACAACACATGGCCTACCGTCACGCGTTCCCACAGGTGTCCCGATGAAAACGGTACCTCACATGCGTGGGTGCAACTACCAGGCCGCCAAGGGGAAAGCCTAAAACACAAGTAACCCCAAGTCTGTTTTCAGAGGGAAATCTCAGACATTCTGCTGACCGGCACACCGTACAGATATGGGCCTCGGGTGTCCAAGCCACCGAGGAAAACAGAGAGCCCCATGCATTTCCGAAAAGAGGACACCCGTGGGAATCCGCAGAGGTATGATTTGCGCACATCGCCCCAGATTTTTTTACCCAGACACCCCTGCAAAGTCCGAAATGTGGGGAAAAAAACGCTTTTTCCGCACATTTCGCTCGACGCACTCATCGAAACACGCCCACAACAACACATGGCCTACCGTCACGCGTTCCTACAGGTGTCCCGATGAAAACGGTACCTCACATGTGTGGGTGCACCTACCTGGCCGCCAAGGGGAAAGCCTAAAACACAAGTAACCCCAAGTCTGTTTTCACACCGGAAATGTCCCACTCTCACATCATACAGATATGGGCCTCGGGTGTCCAAGCCACCAAGGAAAACAGGGAACCCCATGCATTTCCGAAAAGAGGACACCCGTGGGAATCCGCAGAGGTATGATATGCCCAAATCGCCCCAGAATTTATTACCCAGACACCCCCGCAAAGTCAGAAATGTGGGAAAAAATACGCATTTTCCTCACATTTCGCTCGATTCACCCATCGAAACACGCCCCCAACAACACATGGCCTACTGTCCCGCGTTCCCACAGGTGTCCCGATGAAAACGGTACCTCACATGTGTGGGTGCACCTACCTGGCCGCCAAGGGGAAAGCCTAAAACACAAGTAACCCCAAGTCTGTTTTCACACCGGAAATGTCACACTCTCACATCATACAGATATGGGCCTCGGGTGTCCAAGCCACCGAGGAAAACAGGGAACCCCATGCATTTCCGAAAAGAGGACACCCGTGGGAATCCGCAGAGGTATGATATGCCCAAATTGCCTCAGATTTTATTACCCAGACACCCCCGCAAAGTCCGAAATGTGGGAAAAAATTCGCAATTTCCGCACATTTCGCTCGGCTCACCCATCGAAACACGCCCCCAACAACACATGGCCTACCGTCACGCGTTCCCACAGGTGTCCCAATGAAAACGGTACCTCACATGTGTGGGTGCACCTACCTGGCCGCCAAGGAGAAAGCCTAAAACACAAGTAACCCCAAGTCTGTTTTCAGAGGGAAATCTCAGACATTCTGCCAACCGGCACAACGTACAGATATGGGCCTCGGGTGTCCAAGCCACCGAGGAAAACAGGGAACCCCATGCATTTCCGAAAAGAGGACACCCGTGGGAATCCGCAGAGGTATGATATGCCCAAATTGCCCCAGAATTTATTACCCAGACACCCCTGCAAAGTCCGAAATGTGGGAAACAATACGCAATTTCCGCACATTTCGCTCGGCTCACCCATCGAAACACGCCCCCAACAACACATGGCCTACCGTCACGCGTTCCCACAGGTGTCTCGATGAAAACGGTACCTCACATGTGTGGGTGCACCTACCTGGCCGCCAAGGGGAAAGCCTAAAACACAAGTAACCCCAAGTCTGTTTTCAGAGGGAAATCTCAGACATTCTGCCAACCGGCACAATGTACAGATATGGGCCTGTGGTGTCCAAGCCACCGAGGAAAACAGGGAACCCCATGCATTTCCGAAAAGAGGACACCCGTGGGAATCCGCAGAGGTGTGATTTGCGCACATCGCCCCAGATTTTTTTACCCAGACACCCCTGCAAAGTCCAAAATGTGGGGAAAAAACGCTTTTTCCGCACATTTCGCTCGACGCACCTATCGAAACACGCCCCCAACAACACATGGCCTACCGTCCCACGTTCCCACAGGTGTCCCGATGAAAACGGTACCTCACATGCGTGGGTGCACCTACCTGGCCGCCAAGGGGAAAGCCTAAAACACAAGTAACCCCAAGTCTGTTTTCAGAGGGAAATCTCAGACATTCTGCCGACCGGCACAACGTACAGATATGGGCCTCGGGTGTCCAAGCCACCGAGGAAAACAGGGAGCCCCATGCATTTCCGAAAAGAGGACACCCGTGGGAATCCGCAGAGGTGTGCTTTGCGCACATCGCCCCAGATTTTTTTACCCAGACACCCCTGCAAAGTCCGAAATGTGGGAAAAAAAATGCTTTTTCCGCACATTTCGCTCGACGCACCCATCGAAACACGCCCCCAACAACACATGGCCTACCGTCCCGCGTTCCCACAGGTGTCCCGATGAAAACGGTACCTCACATGCGTGGGTGCACCTACCTGGCCGCCAAGGGGAAAGCCTAAAACACAAGTAACCCCAAGTCTGTTTTCAGAGGGAAATCTCAGACATTCTGCCGACCGGCACAATGTACAGATATGGGCCTCGGGTGTACAAGCCACCGTGGAAAACAGGGAACCCCATGCATTTCCGAAAAGAGGACACCCGTGGGAATCCGCAGAGGTGTGATTTGCGCACATCGCCCCAGATTTTTTTACCCAGACACCCCTGCAAAGTCCGAAATGTGGGGAAAAAAACGCCTTTTCCGCACATTTCGCTCGACGCACCCATCGAAACACGCCCCCAACAACACTTGGCCTACCGTCACGCGTTCCCACAGGTGTCCCGATGAAAACGGTACCTCACATGCGTGGGTGCAACTACCTGGCCGCCAAGGGGAAAGCCTAAAATACAAGTAACCCCAAGTCTGTTTTCAGAGGGAAATCTCAGACATTCTGCTGACCGGCACAACGTACAGATATGGGCCTCGGGTGTCCAAGCCACCGAGGAAAACAGGGAGCCCCATGCATTTCCGAAAAGAAGACACCCGTGGGAATCCGCAGAGGTGTGCTTTGCGCACATCGCCCCAGATTTTTTTACCCAGACACCCCTGCAAAGTCCGAAATGTGGGAAAAAAAACACTTTTTCCGCACATTTCGCTCGACGCACCCATCGAAACACGCCCCCAACAACACATGGCCTACCGTCCCGCGTTCCCACAGGTGTCCCGATGAAAACGGTACCTCACATGCGTGGGTGCACCTACCTGGCCGCCAAGGGGAAAGCCTAAAACACAAGTAACCCCAAGTCTGTTTTCAGAGGGAAATCTCAGACATTCTGCCGACCGGCACAATGTACAGATATGGGCCGCGGGTGTCCAAGCCACCGAGGAAAACAGGGAACCCCATGCATTTCCGAAAAGAGGACACCCGTGGGAATCCGCAGAGGTGTGATTTGCGCACATCGCCCCAGATTTATTTACCCAGACACCCCTGCAAAGTCCGAAATGTGGGGGAAAAAACGCTTTTTCCGCACATTTCTCTCGACGCACCCATCGAAACACGCCCCCAACAACACATGGCCTACCCTCACGCGTTCCCACAGGTGTCCCGATGAAAACGGTACCTCACATGCGTGGGTGCACCTACCTGGCCGCCAAGGGGAAAGCCTAAAACACAAGTAACCCCAAGTCTGTTTTCAGAGGGAAATCTCAGACATTCTGCCGACCGGCACAACGTACAGATATGGGCCTCGGGTGTCCAAGCCACCGAGGAAAACAGGGAACCCCATGCATTTCCGAAAAGAGGACTCCCGTGGGAATCCGCAGCGGTGTGATTTGCGCACATCGCCCCAGATTTTTTTACCCAGACACCCCTGCAAAGTCCGAAATGTGGGGAAAAAAACGCTTTTTCCGCACATTTCGCTCGACGCACCCATCGAAACACGCCCCCAACAACACATGGCCTACCGTCCCGCGTTCCCACAGGTGTCCCGATGAAAACGGTACCTCACATGCGTGGGTGCACCTACCTGGCCGCCAAGGGGAAAGCCTAAAACACAAGTAACCCCAAGTCTGTTTTCAGAGGGAAATCTCAGACATTCTGCCGACCGGCACAACGTACAGATATGGGCCTCGGGTGTCCAAGCCACCAAGGAAAACAGGGAACCCCATGCATTTCCGAAAAGAGGACACCCGTGGGAATCGGCAGAGGTGTGATTTGCGCACATCGCCCCATATTTTTTTACCCAGACACCCCTGCAAAGTCCAAAATGTGGGGGAAAAAAATGCTTTTTCCACACATTTCCCTCGACGCACCCATCGAAACACGCCCCCAACAACACATGGCCTACCGTCCCGCGTTCCCACAGGTGTCCCGATGAAAACGGTACCTCACATGCGTGGGTGCACCTACCTGGCCGCCAAGGGGAAAGCCTAAAACACAAGTAACCCCAAGTCTGTTTTCAGAGGGAAATCTCAGACATTCTGCCGACCGGCACAACGTACAGATATGGGCCTCGGGTGTCCAAGCCACCGAGGAAAACAGGGAACCCCATGCATTTCCATAAAGAGGACACCCGTGGGAATCCGCAGAGGTGTGATTTGCGCACATCGCCCCAGATTTTTTTACCCAGACACCCCTGCAAATTCCGAAATCTGGGGAAAAAAACGCTTTTTCCGCACATTTCGCTCGACGCACCCATCGAAACACGCCCCCAACAACACATGGCCTACCGTCCCGCGTTCCCACAGGTGTCCCGATGAAAACGGTACCTCACATGCGTGGGTGCACCTACCTGGCCGCCAAGGGGAAAGCCTAAAACACAAGTAACCCCAAGTCTGTTTTCAGAGGGAAATCTCAGACATTCTGCCGACCGGCACAATGTACAGATATGGGCCTCGGGTGTCCAAGCCACCGAGGAAAACAGGGAGCCCCATGCATTTCCGAAAAGAGGACACCCGTGGGAATCCGCAGAGGTGTGCTTTGAGCACATTGCCCCAGATTTTTTTACCCAGACACCCCTGCAAAGTCCGAAATGTGGGAAAAAAAACGCTTTTTCCGCACATTTCGCTCGACGCACCCATCGAAACACGCCCCCAACAACACATGGCCTACCGTCCCGCGTTCCCACAGGTGTCCCGATGAAAACGGTACCTCACATGCGTGGGTGCACCTACCTGGCCGGCAAGGGGCAAGCCGAAAACGCAAGCAACCCCCAGTCTGTTTGCAGAGGGGAATCTCAGCCATTCTGCCGACCGGCACAACGTACAGATATGGGCCTCGGGTGTCCAAGCCACCAAGGAAAACAGGGAGCCCCATGCATTTCCGAAAAGAGGACACCTGTGGGAATCCACAGAGGTGTGATTTGCGCACATCGCCCCAGATTTTTTTACACAGACACCCCTGCAAAGTCCGAAATGTGGGGAAAAAAACGCTTTTTCCGCACATTTCGCTCGACGCACCCATTGAAACACGCCCCCAACAACACATGGCCTACCGTCCCGCGTTCCCACAGGTGTCCTGATGAAAACGGTACCTCACATGCGTGGGTGCACCTACCTGGCCGCCAAGGGGAAAGCCTAAAACACAAGTAACCCCAAGTCTGTTTTCAGAGGGAAATCTCAGACATTCTGCCGACCGGCACAACGTACAGATATGGGCCTCGGGTGTCCAAGCCACCGAGGAAAACAGGGAACCCCATGCATTTCCATAAAGAGGACACCCGTGGGAATCCGCAGAGGTGTGATTTGCGCACATGGCCCCAGATTTTTTTACCCAGACACCCCTGCAAATTCCGAAATGTGGGGAAAAAAACGCTTTTTCCGCACATTTCGCTCGACGCACCCATCGAAACACGCCCCCAACAACACATGGCCTACCGTCCCGCGTTCCCACAGGTGTCCCGATGAAAACGGTACCTCACATGCGTGGGTGCACCTACCTGGCCGCCAAGGGGAAAGCCTAAAACACAATTAACCCCAAGTCTGTTTTCAGAGGGAAATCTCAGACATTCTGCCGACCGGCACAATGTACAGATATGGGCCTCGGGTGTCCAAGCCACCGAGGAAAACAGGGAACCCCATGCATTTCCGAAAAGAGGACACCCGTGGGAATCCGCAGAGGTGTGATTTGCGCACATTGCCCCAGATTTTTTTACCCAGACACCCCTGCAAAGTCCGAAATGTGGGGAAAAAAACGCTTTTTCCGCACATTTCGCTCGACGCACCCATCGAAACACGCCGCCAACAACACATGGCCTACCGTCACGCGTTCCCACAGGTGTCCCGATGAAAACGGTGCCTCACATGCGTGGGTGCACCTACCTGGCCGCCAAGGGGAAAGCCTAAAACACAAGTAACCCCAAGTCTGTTTTCAGAGGGAAATCTCAGACATTCTGCCGACCGGCACAACGTACAGATATGGGCCTCGGGTGTCCAAGCCACCGAGGAAAACAGGGAACCCCATGCATTTCCGAAAAGAGGACACCCGTGGGAATCCGCAGAGGTGTGATTTGCGCACATCGCCCCAGATTTTTTTACCCAGACATCCCTGCAAAGTCCGAAATGTGGGGAAAAAAACGCTTTTTCCGCACATTTCGCTCGACGCACCCATCGATACACGCCCCCAACAACACATGGCCTACCGTCCCGCGTTCCCACAGGTGTCCCGATGAAAACGGTACCTCACATGCGTGGGTGCACCTACCTGGCCGCCAAGGGGAAAGCCTAAAACACAAGTAACCCCAAGTGTGTTTTCAGAGGGAAATCTCAGACATTCTGCCGACCGGCACAACGTACAGATATGGGCCTCGGGTGTCCAAGCCACCGAGGAAAACGGAGCCCCATGCATTTCCGAAAAGAGGACACCCGTGGGAATCCGCAGAGGTGTGCTTTGCGCACATCGCCCCAGATTTTTTTACCCAGACACCCCTGCAAAGTCCGAAATGTGGGAAAAAAAACGCTTTTTCCGCACATTTCGCTTGACGCACCCATCGAAACACGCCCCCAACAACACATGGCCTACCGTCCCGCGTTCCCACAGGTGTCCCGATGAAAACGGTACCTCACATGCATGGGTGCACCTACCTGGCCGCCAAGGGGAAAGCCTAAAACACAAGTAACCCCAAGTCTGTTTTCAGAGGGAAATCTCAGACATTCTGCCGACCGGCACAACGTACAGATATGGGCCTCGGGTGTCCAAGCCACCGAGGAAAACAGGGAGCCCCATGCATTTCCGAAAAGAGGACACCCGTGGGAATCCGCAGAGGTGTGATTTGCTCACATCGCCCCAGATTTTTTTACCCAGACACCCCTGCAAAGTCCGAAATGTGGGGGGAAAAAACGCTTTTTCCGCACATTTCGCTCGACGCACCCATCGAAACACGCCCCCAACAACACATGGCCTACCGTCCCGCATTCCCACAGGTGTCCCGATGAAAACGGTACCTCACATGCGTGGGTGCACCTACCTGGCCGGCAAGGGGCAAGCTGAAAACGCAAGCAACCCCCTTTCTGTTTTCAGAGGGAATCTCAGCCATTCTGCCGACCGGCACAACTTACAGATATGGGCCTCGGGTGTCCAAGCCACCAAGGAAAACAGGGAGCCCCATGCATTTCCGAAAAGAGGACACCCGTGGGAATCCGCAGAGGTGTGCTTTGCGCACATCGCCCCAGATTTTTTTACCCAGACACCCCTGCAAAGTCCGAAATGTGGGAAAAAAAATGCTTTTTCCGCACATTTCGCTCGACGCACCCATCGAAACACGCCCCCAACAACACATGGCCTACCGTCCCGCGTTCCCACAGGTGTCCCGATGAAAACGGTACCTCACATGCGTGGGTGCACCTACCTGGCCGCCAAGGGGAAAGCCTAAAACACAAGTAACCCCAAGTCTGTTTTCAGAGGGAAATCTCAGACATTCTGCCGACCGGCACAATGTACAGATATGGGCCTCGGGTGTCCAAGCCACCGAGGAAAACAGGGAACCCCATGCATTTCCGAAAAGAGGACACCCGTGGGAATCCGCAGAGGTGTGATTTGCGCACATCGCCCCAGATTTTTTTACCCAGACACCCCTGCAAAGTCCGAAATGTGGGGAAAAAAACGCTTTTTCCGCACATTTCGCTCGACGCACCCATCGAAACACGCCCCCAACAACACATGGCCTACCGTCACGCGTTCCCACAGGTGTCCCGATGAAAACGGTACCTCACATGCGTGGGTGCAACTACCAGGCCGCCAAGGGGAAAGCCTAAAACACAAGTAACCCCAAGTCTGTTTTCAGAGGGAAATCTCAGACATTCTGCTGACCGGCACACCGTACAGATATGGGCCTCGGGTGTCCAAGCCACCGAGGAAAACAGAGAGCCCCATGCATTTCCGAAAAGAGGACACCCGTGGGAATCCGCAGAGGTATGATTTGCGCACATCGCCCCAGATTTTTTTACCCAGACACCCCTGCAAAGTCCGAAATGTGGGGAAAAAAACGCTTTTTCCGCACATTTCGCTCGACGCACTCATCGAAACACGCCCACAACAACACATGGCCTACCGTCACGCGTTCCTACAGGTGTCCCGATGAAAACGGTACCTCACATGTGTGGGTGCACCTACCTGGCCGCCAAGGGGAAAGCCTAAAACACAAGTAACCCCAAGTCTGTTTTCACACCGGAAATGTCCCACTCTCACATCATACAGATATGGGCCTCGGGTGTCCAAGCCACCAAGGAAAACAGGGAACCCCATGCATTTCCGAAAAGAGGACACCCGTGGGAATCCGCAGAGGTATGATATGCCCAAATCGCCCCAGAATTTATTACCCAGACACCCCCGCAAAGTCAGAAATGTGGGAAAAAATACGCATTTTCCTCACATTTCGCTCGATTCACCCATCGAAACACGCCCCCAACAACACATGGCCTACTGTCCCGCGTTCCCACAGGTGTCCCGATGAAAACGGTACCTCACATGTGTGGGTGCACCTACCTGGCCGCCAAGGGGAAAGCCTAAAACACAAGTAACCCCAAGTCTGTTTTCACACCGGAAATGTCACACTCTCACATCATACAGATATGGGCCTCGGGTGTCCAAGCCACCGAGGAAAACAGGGAACCCCATGCATTTCCGAAAAGAGGACACCCGTGGGAATCCGCAGAGGTATGATATGCCCAAATTGCCTCAGATTTTATTACCCAGACACCCCCGCAAAGTCCGAAATGTGGGAAAAAATTCGCAATTTCCGCACATTTCGCTCGGCTCACCCATCGAAACACGCCCCCAACAACACATGGCCTACCGTCACGCGTTCCCACAGGTGTCCCAATGAAAACGGTACCTCACATGTGTGGGTGCACCTACCTGGCCGCCAAGGAGAAAGCCTAAAACACAAGTAACCCCAAGTCTGTTTTCAGAGGGAAATCTCAGACATTCTGCCAACCGGCACAACGTACAGATATGGGCCTCGGGTGTCCAAGCCACCGAGGAAAACAGGGAACCCCATGCATTTCCGAAAAGAGGACACCCGTGGGAATCCGCAGAGGTATGATATGCCCAAATTGCCCCAGAATTTATTACCCAGACACCCCTGCAAAGTCCGAAATGTGGGAAACAATACGCAATTTCCGCACATTTCGCTCGGCTCACCCATCGAAACACGCCCCCAACAACACATGGCCTACCGTCACGCGTTCCCACAGGTGTCTCGATGAAAACGGTACCTCACATGTGTGGGTGCACCTACCTGGCCGCCAAGGGGAAAGCCTAAAACACAAGTAACCCCAAGTCTGTTTTCAGAGGGAAATCTCAGACATTCTGCCAACCGGCACAATGTACAGATATGGGCCTCGGGTGTCCAAGCCACCGAGGAAAACAGGGAACCCCATGCATTTCCGAAAAGAGGACACCCGTGGGAATCCGCAGAGGTGTGATTTGCGCACATCGCCCCAGATTTTTTTACCCAGACACCCCTGCAAAGTCCAAAATGTGGGGAAAAAACGCTTTTTCCGCACATTTCGCTCGACGCACCTATCGAAACACGCCCCCAACAACACATGGCCTACCGTCCCACGTTCCCACAGGTGTCCCGATGAAAACGGTACCTCACATGCGTGGGTGCACCTACCTGGCCGCCAAGGGGAAAGCCTAAAACACAAGTAACCCCAAGTCTGTTTTCAGAGGGAAATCTCAGACATTCTGCTGACCGGCACACCGTACAGATATGGGCCTCGGGTGTCCAAGCCACCGAGGAAAACAGAGAGCCCCATGCATTTCCGAAAAGAGGACACCCGTGGGAATCCGCAGAGGTATGATTTGCGCACATCGCCCCAGATTTTTTTACCCAGACACCCCTGCAAAGTCCGAAATGTGGGGAAAAAAACGCTTTTTCCGCACATTTCGCTCGACGCACTCATCGAAACACGCCCACAACAACACATGGCCTACCGTCACGCGTTCCTACAGGTGTCCCGATGAAAACGGTACCTCACATGTGTGGGTGCACCTACCTGGCCGCCAAGGGGAAAGCCTAAAACACAAGTAACCCCAAGTCTGTTTTCACACCGGAAATGTCCCACTCTCACATCATACAGATATGGGCCTCGGGTGTCCAAGCCACCAAGGAAAACAGGGAACCCCATGCATTTCCGAAAAGAGGACACCCGTGGGAATCCGCAGAGGTATGATATGCCCAAATCGCCCCAGAATTTATTACCCAGACACCCCCGCAAAGTCAGAAATGTGGGAAAAAATACGCATTTTCCTCACATTTCGCTCGATTCACCCATCGAAACACGCCCCCAACAACACATGGCCTACTGTCCCGCGTTCCCACAGGTGTCCCGATGAAAACGGTACCTCACATGTGTGGGTGCACCTACCTGGCCGCCAAGGGGAAAGCCTAAAACACAAGTAACCCCAAGTCTGTTTTCACACCGGAAATGTCACACTCTCACATCATACAGATATGGGCCTCGGGTGTCCAAGCCACCGAGGAAAACAGGGAACCCCATGCATTTCCGAAAAGAGGACACCCGTGGGAATCCGCAGAGGTATGATATGCCCAAATTGCCTCAGATTTTATTACCCAGACACCCCCGCAAAGTCCGAAATGTGGGAAAAAATTCGCAATTTCCGCACATTTCGCTCGGCTCACCCATCGAAACACGCCCCCAACAACACATGGCCTACCGTCACGCGTTCCCACAGGTGTCCCAATGAAAACGGTACCTCACATGTGTGGGTGCACCTACCTGGCCGCCAAGGAGAAAGCCTAAAACACAAGTAACCCCAAGTCTGTTTTCAGAGGGAAATCTCAGACATTCTGCCAACCGGCACAACGTACAGATATGGGCCTCGGGTGTCCAAGCCACCGAGGAAAACAGGGAACCCCATGCATTTCCGAAAAGAGGACACCCGTGGGAATCCGCAGAGGTATGATATGCCCAAATTGCCCCAGAATTTATTACCCAGACACCCCTGCAAAGTCCGAAATGTGGGAAACAATACGCAATTTCCGCACATTTCGCTCGGCTCACCCATCGAAACACGCCCCCAACAACACATGGCCTACCGTCACGCGTTCCCACAGGTGTCTCGATGAAAACGGTACCTCACATGTGTGGGTGCACCTACCTGGCCGCCAAGGGGAAAGCCTAAAACACAAGTAACCCCAAGTCTGTTTTCAGAGGGAAATCTCAGACATTCTGCCAACCGGCACAATGTACAGATATGGGCCTCGGGTGTCCAAGCCACCGAGGAAAACAGGGAACCCCATGCATTTCCGAAAAGAGGACACCCGTGGGAATCCGCAGAGGTGTGATTTGCGCACATCGCCCCAGATTTTTTTACCCAGACACCCCTGCAAAGTCCAAAATGTGGGGAAAAAACGCTTTTTCCGCACATTTCGCTCGACGCACCTATCGAAACACGCCCCCAACAACACATGGCCTACCGTCCCACGTTCCCACAGGTGTCCCGATGAAAACGGTACCTCACATGCGTGGGTGCACCTACCTGGCCGCCAAGGGGAAAGCCTAAAACACAAGTAACCCCAAGTCTGTTTTCAGAGGGAAATCTCAGACATTCTGCCGACCGGCACAACGTACAGATATGGGCCTCGGGTGTCCAAGCCACCGAGGAAAACAGGGAGCCCCATGCATTTCCGAAAAGAGGACACCCGTGGGAATCCGCAGAGGTGTGCTTTGCGCACATCGCCCCAGATTTTTTTACCCAGACACCCCTGCAAAGTCCGAAATGTGGGAAAAAAAATGCTTTTTCCGCACATTTCGCTCGACGCACCCATCGAAACACGCCCCCAACAACACATGGCCTACCGTCCCGCGTTCCCACAGGTGTCCCGATGAAAACGGTACCTCACATGCGTGGGTGCACCTACCTGGCCGCCAAGGGGAAAGCCTAAAACACAAGTAACCCCAAGTCTGTTTTCAGAGGGAAATCTCAGACATTCTGCCGACCGGCACAATGTACAGATATGGGCCTCGGGTGTCCAAGCCACCGTGGAAAACAGGGAACCCCATGCATTTCCGAAAAGAGGACACCCGTGGGAATCCGCAGATGTGTGATTTGCGCACATCGCCCCAGATTTTTTTACCCAGACACCCCTGCAAAGTCCGAAATGTGGGGAAAAAAACGCCTTTTCCGCACATTTCGCTCGACGCACCCATCGAAACACGCCCCCAACAACACATGGCCTACCGTCACGCGTTCCCACAGGTGTCCCGATGAAAACGGTACCTCACATGCGTGGGTGCAACTACCTGGCCGCCAAGGGGAAAGCCTAAAATACAAGTAACCCCAAGTCTGTTTTCAGAGGGAAATCTCAGACATTCTGCTGACCGGCACAACGTACAGATATGGGCCTCGGGTGTCCAAGCCACCGAGGAAAACAGGGAGCCCCATGCATTTCCGAAAAGAAGACACCCGTGGGAATCCGCAGAGGTGTGCTTTGCGCACATCGCCCCAGATTTTTTTACCCAGACACCCCTGCAAAGTCCGAAATGTGGGAAAAAAAACACTTTTTCCGCACATTTCGCTCGACGCACCCATCGAAACACGCCCCCAACAACACATGGCCTACCGTCCCGCGTTCCCACAGGTGTCCCGATGAAAACGGTACCTCACATGCGTGGGTGCACCTACCTGGCCGCCAAGGGGAAAGCCTAAAACACAAGTAACCCCAAGTCTGTTTTCAGAGGGAAATCTCAGACATTCTGCCGACCGGCACAATGTACAGATATGGGCCGCGGGTGTCCAAGCCACCGAGGAAAACAGGGAACCCCATGCATTTCCGAAAAGAGGACACCCGTGGGAATCCGCAGAGGTGTGATTTGCGCACATCGCCCCAGATTTATTTACCCAGACACCCCTGCAAAGTCCGAAATGTGGGGGAAAAAACGCTTTTTCCGCACATTTCGCTCGACGCACCCATCGAAACACGCCCCCAACAACACATGGGCTACCCTCACGCGTTCCCACAGGTGTCCCGATGAAAACGGTACCTCACATGCGTGGGTGCACCTACCTGGCCGCCAAGGGGAAAGCCTAAAACACAAGTAACCCCAAGTCTGTTTTCAGAGGGAAATCTCAGACATTCTGCCGACCGGCACAACGTACAGATATGGGCCTCGGGTGTCCAAGCCACCGAGGAAAACAGGGAACCCCATGCATTTCCGAAAAGAGGACACCCGTGGGAATCCGCAGCGGTGTGATTTGCGCACATCGCCCCAGATTTTTTTACCCAGACACCCCTGCAAAGTCCGAAATGTGGGGAAAAAAACGCTTTTTCCGCACATTTCGCTCGACGCACCCATCGAAACACGCCCCCAACAACACATGGCCTACCGCCCCGCGTTCCCACAGGTGTCCCGATGAAAACGGTACCTCACATGCGTGGGTGCACCTACCTGGCCGCCAAGGGGAAAGCCTAAAACACAAGTAACCCCAAGTCTGTTTTCAGAGGGAAATCTCAGACATTCTGCCGACCGGCACAACGTACAGATATGGGCCTCGGGTGTCCAAGCCACCAAGGAAAACAGGGAACCCCATGCATTTCCGAAAAGAGGACACCCGTGGGAATCGGCAGAGGTGTGATTTGCGCACATCGCCCCATATTTTTTTACCCAGACACCCCTGCAAAGTCCAAAATGTGGGGGAAAAAAATGCTTTTTCCACACATTTCGCTCGACGCACCCATCGAAACACGCCCCCAACAACACATGGCCTACCGTCCCGCGTTCCCACAGGTGTCCCGATGAAAACGGTACCTCACATGCGTGGGTGCACCTACCTGGCCGCCAAGGGGAAAGCCTAAAACACAAGTAACCCCAAGTCTGTTTTCAGAGGGAAATCTCAGACATTCTGCCGACCGGCACAACGTACAGATATGGGCCTCGGGTGTCCAAGCCACCGAGGAAAACAGGGAACCCCATGCATTTCCATAAAGAGGACACCCGTGGGAATCCGCAGAGGTGTGATTTGCGCACATCGCCCCAGATTTTTTTACCCAGACACCCCTGCAAATTCCGAAATCTGGGGAAAGAAACGCTTTTTCCGCACATTTCGCTCGACGCACCCATCGAAACACGCCCCCAACAACACATGGCCTACCGTCCCGCGTTCCCACAGGTGTCCCGATGAAAACGGTACCTCACATGCGTGGGTGCACCTACCTGGCCGCCAAGGGGAAAGCCTAAAACACAAGTAACCCCAAGTCTGTTTTCAGAGGGAAATCTCAGACATTCTGCCGACCGGCACAATGTACAGATATGGGCCTCGGGTGTCCAAGCCACCGAGGAAAACAGGGAGCCCCATGCATTTCCGAAAAGAGGACACCCGTGGGAATCCGCAGAGGTGTGCTTTGAGCACATTGCCCCAGATTTTTTTACCCAGACACCCCTGCAAAGTCCGAAATGTGGGAAAAAAAACGCTTTTTCCGCACATTTCGCTCGACGCACCCATCGAAACACGCCCCCAACAACACATGGCCTACCGTCCCGCGTTCCCACAGGTGTCCCGATGAAAACGGTACCTCACATGCGTGGGTGCACCTACCTGGCCGCCAAGGGGAAAGCCTAAAACACAATTAACCCCAAGTCTGTTTTCAGAGGGAAATCTCAGACATTCTGCCGACCGGCACAATGTACAGATATGGGCCTCGGGTGTCCAAGCCACCGAGGAAAACAGGGAACCCCATGCATTTCCGAAAAGAGGACACCCGTGGGAATCCGCAGAGGTGTGATTTGCGCACATTGACACAGATTTTTTTACCCAGACACCCCTGCAAAGTCCGAAATGTGGGGAAAAAAACGCTTTTTCCGCACATTTCGCTCGACGCACCCATCGAAACACGCCGCCAACAACACATGGCCTACCGTCACGCGTTCCCACAGGTGTCCCGATGAAAACGGTACCTCACATGCGTGGGTGCACCTACCTGGCCGCCAAGGGGAAAGCCTAAAACACAAGTAACCCCAAGTCTGTTTTCAGAGGGAAATCTCAGACATTCTGCCGACCGGCACAACGTACAGATATGGGCCTCGGGTGTCCAAGCCACCGAGGAAAACAGGGAACCCCATGCATTTCCGAAAAGAGGACACCCGTGGGATTCCGCAGAGGTGTGCTTTGCGCACATCGCCCCAGATTTTTTTACCCAGACACCCCTGCAAAGTCCGAAATGTGGGAAAAAAAATGCTTTTTCCGCACATTTCGCTCGACGCACCCATCGAAACACGCCCCCAACAACACATGGCCTACCGTCCCGCGTTCCCACAGGTGTCCCGATGAAAACGGTACCTCACATGCGTGGGTGCACCTACCTGGCCGCCAAGGGGAAAGCCTAAAACACAAGTAACCCCAAGTCTGTTTTCAGAGGGAAATCTCAGACATTCTGCCGACCGGCACAATGTACAGATATGGGCCTCGGGTGTCCAAGCCACCGAGGAAAACAGGGAACCCCATGCATTTCCGAAAAGAGGACACCCGTGGGAATCCGCAGAGGTGTGATTTGCGCACATCGCCCCAGATTTTTTTACCCAGACACCCCTGCAAAGTCCGAAATGTGGGGAAAAAAACGCTTTTTCCGCACATTTCGCTCGACGCACCCATCGAAACACGCCCCCAACAACACATGGCCTACCGTCACGCGTTCCCACAGGTGTCCCGATGAAAACGGTACCTCACATGCGTGGGTGCAACTACCAGGCCGCCAAGGGGAAAGCCTAAAACACAAGTAACCCCAAGTCTGTTTTCAGAGGGAAATCTCAGACATTCTGCTGACCGGCACACCGTACAGATATGGGCCTCGGGTGTCCAAGCCACCGAGGAAAACAGAGAGCCCCATGCATTTCCGAAAAGAGGACACCCGTGGGAATCCGCAGAGGTATGATTTGCGCACATCGCCCCAGATTTTTTTACCCAGACACCCCTGCAAAGTCCGAAATGTGGGGAAAAAAACGCTTTTTCCGCACATTTCGCTCGACGCACTCATCGAAACACGCCCACAACAACACATGGCCTACCGTCACGCGTTCCTACAGGTGTCCCGATGAAAACGGTACCTCACATGTGTGGGTGCACCTACCTGGCCGCCAAGGGGAAAGCCTAAAACACAAGTAACCCCAAGTCTGTTTTCACACCGGAAATGTCCCACTCTCACATCATACAGATATGGGCCTCGGGTGTCCAAGCCACCAAGGAAAACAGGGAACCCCATGCATTTCCGAAAAGAGGACACCCGTGGGAATCCGCAGAGGTATGATATGCCCAAATCGCCCCAGAATTTATTACCCAGACACCCCCGCAAAGTCAGAAATGTGGGAAAAAATACGCATTTTCCTCACATTTCGCTCGATTCACCCATCGAAACACGCCCCCAACAACACATGGCCTACTGTCCCGCGTTCCCACAGGTGTCCCGATGAAAACGGTACCTCACATGTGTGGGTGCACCTACCTGGCCGCCAAGGGGAAAGCCTAAAACACAAGTAACCCCAAGTCTGTTTTCACACCGGAAATGTCACACTCTCACATCATACAGATATGGGCCTCGGGTGTCCAAGCCACCGAGGAAAACAGGGAACCCCATGCATTTCCGAAAAGAGGACACCCGTGGGAATCCGCAGAGGTATGATATGCCCAAATTGCCTCAGATTTTATTACCCAGACACCCCCGCAAAGTCCGAAATGTGGGAAAAAATTCGCAATTTCCGCACATTTCGCTCGGCTCACCCATCGAAACACGCCCCCAACAACACATGGCCTACCGTCACGCGTTCCCACAGGTGTCTCGATGAAAACGGTACCTCACATGTGTGGGTGCACCTACCTGGCCGCCAAGGGGAAAGCCTAAAACACAAGTAACCCCAAGTCTGTTTTCAGAGGGAAATCTCAGACATTCTGCCAACCGGCACAATGTACAGATATGGGCCTCGGGTGTCCAAGCCACCGAGGAAAACAGGGAACCCCATGCATTTCCGAAAAGAGGACACCCGTGGGAATCCGCAGAGGTGTGATTTGCGCACATCGCCCCAGATTTTTTTACCCAGACACCCCTGCAAAGTCCAAAATGTGGGGAAAAAACGCTTTTTCCGCACATTTCGCTCGACGCACCTATCGAAACACGCCCCCAACAACACATGGCCTACCGTCCCACGTTCCCACAGGTGTCCCGATGAAAACGGTACCTCACATGCGTGGGTGCACCTACCTGGCCGCCAAGGGGAAAGCCTAAAACACAAGTAACCCCAAGTCTGTTTTCAGAGGGAAATCTCAGACATTCTGCTGACCGGCACACCGTACAGATATGGGCCTCGGGTGTCCAAGCCACCGAGGAAAACAGAGAGCCCCATGCATTTCCGAAAAGAGGACACCCGTGGGAATCCGCAGAGGTATGATTTGCGCACATCGCCCCAGATTTTTTTACCCAGACACCCCTGCAAAGTCCGAAATGTGGGGAAAAAAACGCTTTTTCCGCACATTTCGCTCGACGCACTCATCGAAACACGCCCACAACAACACATGGCCTACCGTCACGCGTTCCTACAGGTGTCCCGATGAAAACGGTACCTCACATGTGTGGGTGCACCTACCTGGCCGCCAAGGGGAAAGCCTAAAACACAAGTAACCCCAAGTCTGTTTTCACACCGGAAATGTCCCACTCTCACATCATACAGATATGGGCCTCGGGTGTCCAAGCCACCAAGGAAAACAGGGAACCCCATGCATTTCCGAAAAGAGGACACCCGTGGGAATCCGCAGAGGTATGATATGCCCAAATCGCCCCAGAATTTATTACCCAGACACCCCCGCAAAGTCAGAAATGTGGGAAAAAATACGCATTTTCCTCACATTTCGCTCGATTCACCCATCGAAACACGCCCCCAACAACACATGGCCTACTGTCCCGCGTTCCCACAGGTGTCCCGATGAAAACGGTACCTCACATGTGTGGGTGCACCTACCTGGCCGCCAAGGGGAAAGCCTAAAACACAAGTAACCCCAAGTCTGTTTTCACACCGGAAATGTCACACTCTCACATCATACAGATATGGGCCTCGGGTGTCCAAGCCACCGAGGAAAACAGGGAACCCCATGCATTTCCGAAAAGAGGACACCCGTGGGAATCCGCAGAGGTATGATATGCCCAAATTGCCTCAGATTTTATTACCCAGACACCCCCGCAAAGTCCGAAATGTGGGAAAAAATTCGCAATTTCCGCACATTTCGCTCGGCTCACCCATCGAAACACGCCCCCAACAACACATGGCCTACCGTCACGCGTTCCCACAGGTGTCCCAATGAAAACGGTACCTCACATGTGTGGGTGCACCTACCTGGCCGCCAAGGAGAAAGCCTAAAACACAAGTAACCCCAAGTCTGTTTTCAGAGGGAAATCTCAGACATTCTGCCAACCGGCACAACGTACAGATATGGGCCTCGGGTGTCCAAGCCACCGAGGAAAACAGGGAACCCCATGCATTTCCGAAAAGAGGACACCCGTGGGAATCCGCAGAGGTATGATATGCCCAAATTGCCCCAGAATTTATTACCCAGACACCCCTGCAAAGTCCGAAATGTGGGAAACAATACGCAATTTCCGCACATTTCGCTCGGCTCACCCATCGAAACACGCCCCCAACAACACATGGCCTACCGTCACGCGTTCCCACAGGTGTCTCGATGAAAACGGTACCTCACATGTGTGGGTGCACCTACCTGGCCGCCAAGGGGAAAGCCTAAAACACAAGTAACCCCAAGTCTGTTTTCAGAGGGAAATCTCAGACATTCTGCCAACCGGCACAATGTACAGATATGGGCCTCGGGTGTCCAAGCCACCGAGGAAAACAGGGAACCCCATGCATTTCCGAAAAGAGGACACCCGTGGGAATCCGCAGAGGTGTGATTTGCGCACATCGCCCCAGATTTTTTTACCCAGACACCCCTGCAAAGTCCAAAATGTGGGGAAAAAACGCTTTTTCCGCACATTTCGCTCGACGCACCTATCGAAACACGCCCCCAACAACACATGGCCTACCGTCCCACGTTCCCACAGGTGTCCCGATGAAAACGGTACCTCACATGCGTGGGTGCACCTACCTGGCCGCCAAGGGGAAAGCCTAAAACACAAGTAACCCCAAGTCTGTTTTCAGAGGGAAATCTCAGACATTCTGCCGACCGGCACAACGTACAGATATGGGCCTCGGGTGTCCAAGCCACCGAGGAAAACAGGGAGCCCCATGCATTTCCGAAAAGAGGACACCCGTGGGAATCCGCAGAGGTGTGCTTTGCGCACATCGCCCCAGATTTTTTTACCCAGACACCCCTGCAAAGTCCGAAATGTGGGAAAAAAAATGCTTTTTCCGCACATTTCGCTCGACGCACCCATCGAAACACGCCCCCAACAACACATGGCCTACCGTCCCGCGTTCCCACAGGTGTCCCGATGAAAACGGTACCTCACATGCGTGGGTGCACCTACCTGGCCGCCAAGGGGAAAGCCTAAAACACAAGTAACCCCAAGTCTGTTTTCAGAGGGAAATCTCAGACATTCTGCCGACCGGCACAATGTACAGATATGGGCCTCGGGTGTCCAAGCCACCGTGGAAAACAGGGAACCCCATGCATTTCCGAAAAGAGGACACCCGTGGGAATCCGCAGATGTGTGATTTGCGCACATCGCCCCAGATTTTTTTACCCAGACACCCCTGCAAAGTCCGAAATGTGGGGAAAAAAACGCCTTTTCCGCACATTTCGCTCGACGCACCCATCGAAACACGCCCCCAACAACACATGGCCTACCGTCACGCGTTCCCACAGGTGTCCCGATGAAAACGGTACCTCACATGCGTGGGTGCAACTACCTGGCCGCCAAGGGGAAAGCCTAAAATACAAGTAACCCCAAGTCTGTTTTCAGAGGGAAATCTCAGACATTCTGCTGACCGGCACAACGTACAGATATGGGCCTCGGGTGTCCAAGCCACCGAGGAAAACAGGGAGCCCCATGCATTTCCGAAAAGAAGACACCCGTGGGAATCCGCAGAGGTGTGCTTTGCGCACATCGCCCCAGATTTTTTTACCCAGACACCCCTGCAAAGTCCGAAATGTGGGAAAAAAAACACTTTTTCCGCACATTTCGCTCGACGCACCCATCGAAACACGCCCCCAACAACACATGGCCTACCGTCCCGCGTTCCCACAGGTGTCCCGATGAAAACGGTACCTCACATGCGTGGGTGCACCTACCTGGCCGCCAAGGGGAAAGCCTAAAACACAAGTAACCCCAAGTCTGTTTTCAGAGGGAAATCTCAGACATTCTGCCGACCGGCACAATGTACAGATATGGGCCGCGGGTGTCCAAGCCACCGAGGAAAACAGGGAACCCCATGCATTTCCGAAAAGAGGACACCCGTGGGAATCCGCAGAGGTGTGATTTGCGCACATCGCCCCAGATTTATTTACCCAGACACCCCTGCAAAGTCCGAAATGTGGGGGAAAAAACGCTTTTTCCGCACATTTCGCTCGACGCACCCATCGAAACACGCCCCCAACAACACATGGGCTACCCTCACGCGTTCCCACAGGTGTCCCGATGAAAACGGTACCTCACATGCGTGGGTGCACCTACCTGGCCGCCAAGGGGAAAGCCTAAAACACAAGTAACCCCAAGTCTGTTTTCAGAGGGAAATCTCAGACATTCTGCCGACCGGCACAACGTACAGATATGGGCCTCGGGTGTCCAAGCCACCGAGGAAAACAGGGAACCCCATGCATTTCCGAAAAGAGGACACCCGTGGGAATCCGCAGCGGTGTGATTTGCGCACATCGCCCCAGATTTTTTTACCCAGACACCCCTGCAAAGTCCGAAATGTGGGGAAAAAAACGCTTTTTCCGCACATTTCGCTCGACGCACCCATCGAAACACGCCCCCAACAACACATGGCCTACCGCCCCGCGTTCCCACAGGTGTCCCGATGAAAACGGTACCTCACATGCGTGGGTGCACCTACCTGGCCGCCAAGGGGAAAGCCTAAAACACAAGTAACCCCAAGTCTGTTTTCAGAGGGAAATCTCAGACATTCTGCCGACCGGCACAACGTACAGATATGGGCCTCGGGTGTCCAAGCCACCAAGGAAAACAGGGAACCCCATGCATTTCCGAAAAGAGGACACCCGTGGGAATCGGCAGAGGTGTGATTTGCGCACATCGCCCCATATTTTTTTACCCAGACACCCCTGCAAAGTCCAAAATGTGGGGGAAAAAAATGCTTTTTCCACACATTTCGCTCGACGCACCCATCGAAACACGCCCCCAACAACACATGGCCTACCGTCCCGCGTTCCCACAGGTGTCCCGATGAAAACGGTACCTCACATGCGTGGGTGCACCTACCTGGCCGCCAAGGGGAAAGCCTAAAACACAAGTAACCCCAAGTCTGTTTTCAGAGGGAAATCTCAGACATTCTGCCGACCGGCACAACGTACAGATATGGGCCTCGGGTGTCCAAGCCACCGAGGAAAACAGGGAACCCCATGCATTTCCATAAAGAGGACACCCGTGGGAATCCGCAGAGGTGTGATTTGCGCACATCGCCCCAGATTTTTTTACCCAGACACCCCTGCAAATTCCGAAATCTGGGGAAAGAAACGCTTTTTCCGCACATTTCGCTCGACGCACCCATCGAAACACGCCCCCAACAACACATGGCCTACCGTCCCGCGTTCCCACAGGTGTCCCGATGAAAACGGTACCTCACATGCGTGGGTGCACCTACCTGGCCGCCAAGGGGAAAGCCTAAAACACAAGTAACCCCAAGTCTGTTTTCAGAGGGAAATCTCAGACATTCTGCCGACCGGCACAATGTACAGATATGGGCCTCGGGTGTCCAAGCCACCGAGGAAAACAGGGAGCCCCATGCATTTCCGAAAAGAGGACACCCGTGGGAATCCGCAGAGGTGTGCTTTGAGCACATTGCCCCAGATTTTTTTACCCAGACACCCCTGCAAAGTCCGAAATGTGGGAAAAAAAACGCTTTTTCCGCACATTTCGCTCGACGCACCCATCGAAACACGCCCCCAACAACACATGGCCTACCGTCCCGCGTTCCCACAGGTGTCCCGATGAAAACGGTACCTCACATGCGTGGGTGCACCTACCTGGCCGCCAAGGGGAAAGCCTAAAACACAATTAACCCCAAGTCTGTTTTCAGAGGGAAATCTCAGACATTCTGCCGACCGGCACAATGTACAGATATGGGCCTCGGGTGTCCAAGCCACCGAGGAAAACAGGGAACCCCATGCATTTCCGAAAAGAGGACACCCGTGGGAATCCGCAGAGGTGTGATTTGCGCACATTGACACAGATTTTTTTACCCAGACACCCCTGCAAAGTCCGAAATGTGGGGAAAAAAACGCTTTTTCCGCACATTTCGCTCGACGCACCCATCGAAACACGCCGCCAACAACACATGGCCTACCGTCACGCGTTCCCACAGGTGTCCCGATGAAAACGGTACCTCACATGCGTGGGTGCACCTACCTGGCCGCCAAGGGGAAAGCCTAAAACACAAGTAACCCCAAGTCTGTTTTCAGAGGGAAATCTCAGACATTCTGCCGACCGGCACAACGTACAGATATGGGCCTCGGGTGTCCAAGCCACCGAGGAAAACAGGGAACCCCATGCATTTCCGAAAAGAGGACACCCGTGGGATTCCGCAGAGGTGTGATTTGCGCACATCGCCCCAGATTTTTTTACCCAGACATCCCTGCAAAGTCCGAAATGTGGGGAAAAAAACGCTTTTTCCGCACATTTCGCTCGACGCACCCATCGATACACGCCCCCAACAACACATGGCCTACCGTCCCGCGTTCCCACAGGTGTCCCGATGAAAACGGTACCTCACATGCGTGGGTGCACCTACCTGGCCGCCAAGGGGAAAGCCTAAAACACAAGTAACCCCAAGTCTGTTTTCAGAGGGAAATCTCAGACATTCTGCCGACCGGCACAATGTACAGATATGGGCCTCGGGTGTCCAAGCCACCGAGGAAAACAGGGAACCCCATGCATTTCCGAAAAGAGGACACCCGTGGGAATCCGCAGAGGTGTGATTTGCGCACATCGCCCCAGATTTTTTTACCCAGACACCCCTGCAAAGTCCGAAATGTGGGGAAAAAAACGCTTTTTCCGCACATTTCGCTCGACGCACCCATCGAAACACGCCCCCAACAACACATGGCCTACCGTCACGCGTTCCCACAGGTGTCCCGATGAAAACGGTACCTCACATGCGTGGGTGCAACTACCAGGCCGCCAAGGGGAAAGCCTAAAACACAAGTAACCCCAAGTCTGTTTTCAGAGGGAAATCTCAGACATTCTGCTGACCGGCACACCGTACAGATATGGGCCTCGGGTGTCCAAGCCACCGAGGAAAACAGAGAGCCCCATGCATTTCCGAAAAGAGGACACCCGTGGGAATCCGCAGAGGTATGATTTGCGCACATCGCCCCAGATTTTTTTACCCAGACACCCCTGCAAAGTCCGAAATGTGGGGAAAAAAACGCTTTTTCCGCACATTTCGCTCGACGCACTCATCGAAACACGCCCACAACAACACATGGCCTACCGTCACGCGTTCCTACAGGTGTCCCGATGAAAACGGTACCTCACATGTGTGGGTGCACCTACCTGGCCGCCAAGGGGAAAGCCTAAAACACAAGTAACCCCAAGTCTGTTTTCACACCGGAAATGTCCCACTCTCACATCATACAGATATGGGCCTCGGGTGTCCAAGCCACCAAGGAAAACAGGGAACCCCATGCATTTCCGAAAAGAGGACACCCGTGGGAATCCGCAGAGGTATGATATGCCCAAATCGCCCCAGAATTTATTACCCAGACACCCCCGCAAAGTCAGAAATGTGGGAAAAAATACGCATTTTCCTCACATTTCGCTCGATTCACCCATCGAAACACGCCCCCAACAACACATGGCCTACTGTCCCGCGTTCCCACAGGTGTCCCGATGAAAACGGTACCTCACATGTGTGGGTGCACCTACCTGGCCGCCAAGGGGAAAGCCTAAAACACAAGTAACCCCAAGTCTGTTTTCACACCGGAAATGTCACACTCTCACATCATACAGATATGGGCCTCGGGTGTCCAAGCCACCGAGGAAAACAGGGAACCCCATGCATTTCCGAAAAGAGGACACCCGTGGGAATCCGCAGAGGTATGATATGCCCAAATTGCCTCAGATTTTATTACCCAGACACCCCCGCAAAGTCCGAAATGTGGGAAAAAATTCGCAATTTCCGCACATTTCGCTCGGCTCACCCATCGAAACACGCCCCCAACAACACATGGCCTACCGTCACGCGTTCCCACAGGTGTCCCAATGAAAACGGTACCTCACATGTGTGGGTGCACCTACCTGGCCGCCAAGGAGAAAGCCTAAAACACAAGTAACCCCAAGTCTGTTTTCAGAGGGAAATCTCAGACATTCTGCCAACCGGCACAACATACAGATATGGGCCTCGGGTGTCCAAGCCACCGAGGAAAACAGGGAACCCCATGCATTTCCGAAAAGAGGACACCCGTGGGAATCCGCAGAGGTATGATATGCCCAAATTGCCCCAGAATTTATTACCCAGACACCCCTGCAAAGTCCGAAATGTGGGAAACAATACGCAATTTCCGCACATTTCGCTCGGCTCACCCATCGAAACACGCCCCCAACAACACATGGCCTACCGTCACGCGTTCCCACAGGTGTCTCGATGAAAACGGTACCTCACATGTGTGGGTGCACCTACCTGGCCGCCAAGGGGAAAGCCTAAAACACAAGTAACCCCAAGTCTGTTTTCAGAGGGAAATCTCAGACATTCTGCCAACCGGCACAATGTACAGATATGGGCCTGTGGTGTCCAAGCCACCGAGGAAAACAGGGAACCCCATGCATTTCCGAAAAGAGGACACCCGTGGAAATCCGCAGAGGTGTGATTTGCGCACATCGCCCCAGATTTTTTTACCCAGACACCCCTGCAAAGTCCAAAATGTGGGGAAAAAACGCTTTTTCCGCACATTTCGCTCGACACACCTATTGAAACACGCCCCCAACAACACATGGCCTACCGTCCCACGTTCCCACAGGTGTCCCGATGAAAACGGTACCTCACATGCGTGGGTGCACCTACCTGGCCGCCAAGGGGAAAGCCTAAAACACAAGTAACCCCAAGTCTGTTTTCAGAGGGAAATCTCAGACATTCTGCCGACCGGCACAACGTACAGATATGGGCCTCGGTTGTCCAAGCCACCGAGGAAAACAGGGAGCCCCATGCATTTCCGAAAAGAGGACACCCGTGGGAATCCGCAGAGGTGTGCTTTGCGCACATCGCCCCAGATTTTTTTACCCAGACACCCCTGCAAAGTCCGAAATGTGGGAAAAAAAATGCTTTTTCCGCACATTTCGCTCAACGCACCCATCGAAACACGCCCCCAACAACACATGGCCTACCGTCCCGCGTTCCCACAGGTGTCCCGATGAAAACGGTACCTCACATGCGTGGGTGCACCTACCTGGCCGCCAAGGGGAAAGCCTAAAACACAAGTAACCCCAAGTCTGTTTTCAGAGGGAAATCTCAGACATTCTGCCGACCGGCACAATGTACAGATATGGGCCTCGGGTGTCCAAGCCACCGTGGAAAACAGGGAACCCCATGCATTTCCGAAAAGAGGACACCCGTGGGAATCCGCAGAGGTGTGATTTGCGCACATTGCCCCAGATTTTTTTACCCAGACACCCCTGCAAAGTCCGAAATGTGTGGAAAAAAACGCCTTTTCCGCACATTTCGCTCGACGCACCCATCGAAACACGCCCCCAACAACACATGGCCTACCGTCACGCGTTCCCACAGGTGTCCCGATGAAAACGGTACCTCACATGCGTGGGTGCAACTACCTGGCCGCCAAGGGGAAAGCCTAAAATACAAGTAACCCCAAGTCTGTTTTCAGAGGGAAATCTCAGACATTCTGCTGACCGGCACAACGTACAGATATGGGCCTCGGGTGTCCAAGCCACCGAGGAAAACAGGGAGCCCCATGCATTTCCGAAAAGAAGACACCCGTGGGAATCCGCAGAGGTGTGATTTGCGCACATCGCCCCAGATTTATTTACCCAGACACCCCTGCAAAGTCCGAAATGTGGGGGAAAAAACGCTTTTTCCGCACATTTCGCTCGACGCACCCATCGAAACACGCCCCCAACAACACATGGCCTACCCTCACGCGTTCCCACAGGTGTCCCGATGAAAACGGTACCTCACATGCGTGGGTGCACCTACCTGGCCGCCAAGGGGAAAGCCTAAAACACAAGTAACCCCAAGTCTGTTTTCAGAGGGAAATCTCAGACATTCTGCCGACCGGCACAACGTACAGATATGGGCCTCGGGTGTCCAAGCCACCGAGGAAAACAGGGAACCCCATGCATTTCCGAAAAGAGGACACCCGTGGGAATCCGCAGCGGTGTGATTTGCGCACATCGCCCCAGATTTTTTTACCCAGACACCCCTGCAAAGTCCGAAATGTGGGGAAAAAAACGCTTTTTCCGCACATTTCGCTCGACGCACCCATCGAAACACGCCCCCAACAACACATGGCCTACCGTCCCGCGTTCCCACAGGTGTCCCGATGAAAACGGTACCTCACATGCGTGGGTGCACCTACCTGGCCGCCAAGGGGAAAGCCTAAAACACAAGTAACCCCAAGTCTGTTTTCAGAGGGAAATCTCAGACATTCTGCCGACCGGCACAACGTACAGATATGGGCCTCGGGTGTCCAAGCCACCAAGGAAAACAGGGAACCCCATGCATTTCCGAAAAGAGGACACCCGTGGGAATCGGCAGAGGTGTGATTTGCGCACATCGCCCCATATTTTTTTACCCAGACACCCCTGCAAAGTCCAAAATGTGGGGGAAAAAAATGCTTTTTCCACACATTTCGCTCGACGCACCCATCGAAACACGCCCCCAACAACACATGGCCTACCGTCCCGCGTTCCCACAGGTGTCCCGATGAAAACGGTACCTCACATGCGTGGGTGCACCTACCTGGCCGCCAAGGGGAAAGCCTAAAACACAAGTAACCCCAAGTCTGTTTTCAGAGGGAAATCTCAGACATTCTGCCGACCGGCACAACGTACAGATATGGGCCTCGGGTGTCCAAGCCACCGAGGAAAACAGGGAACCCCATGCATTTCCATAAAGAGGACACCCGTGGGAATCCGCAGAGGTGTGATTTGCGCACATCGCCCCAGATTTTTTTACCCAGACACCCCTGCAAATTCCGAAAACTGGGGAAAAAAACGCTTTTTCCGCACATTTCGCTCGACGCACCCATCGAAACACGCCCCCAACAACACATGGCCTACCGTCCCGCGTTCCCACAGGTGTCCCGATGAAAACGGTACCTCACATGCGTGGGTGCACCTACCTGGCCGCCAAGGGGAAAGCCTAAAACACAAGTAACCCCAAGTCTGTTTTCAGAGGGAAATCTCAGACATTCTGCCGACCGGCACAATGTACAGATATGGGCCTCGGGTGTCCAAGCCACCGAGGAAAACAGGGAGCCCCATGCATTTCCGAAAAGAGGACACCCGTGGGAATCCGCAGAGGTGTGCTTTGAGCACATTGCCCCAGATTTTTTTACCCAGACACCCCTGCAAAGTCCGAAATGTGGGAAAAAAAACGCTTTTTCCGCACATTTCGCTCGACGCACCCATCGAAACACGCCCCCAACAACACATGGCCTACCGTCCCGCGTTCCCACAGGTGTCCCGATGAAAACGGTACCTCACATGCGTGGGTGCACCTACCTGGCCGCCAAGGGGAAAGCCTAAAACACAATTAACCCCAAGTCTGTTTTCAGAGGGAAATCTCAGACATTCTGCCGACCGGCACAATGTACAGATATGGGCCTCGGGTGTCCAAGCCACCGAGGAAAACAGGGAACCCCATGCATTTCCGAAAAGAGGACACCCGTGGGAATCCGCAGAGGTGTGATTTGCGCACATTGCCACAGATTTTTTTACCCAGACACCCCTGCAAAGTCCGAAATGTGGGGAAAAAAACGCTTTTTCCGCACATTTCGCTCGACGCACCCATCGAAACACGCCGCCAACAACACATGGCCTACCGTCACGCGTTCCCACAGGTGTCCCGATGAAAACGGTACCTCACATGCGTGGGTGCACCTACCTGGCCGCCAAGGGGAAAGCCTAAAACACAAGTAACCCCAAGTCTGTTTTCAGAGGGAAATCTCAGACATTCTGCCGACCGGCACAACGTACAGATATGGGCCTCGGGTGTCCAAGCCACCGAGGAAAACAGGGAACCCCATGCATTTCCGAAAAGAGGACACCCGTGGGATTCCGCAGAGGTGTGATTTGCGCACATCGCCCCAGATTTTTTTACCCAGACATCCCTGCAAAGTCCGAAATGTGGGGAAAAAAACGCTTTTTCCGCACATTTCGCTCGACGCACCCATCGATACACGCCCCCAACAACACATGGCCTACCGTCCCGCGTTCCCACAGGTGTCCCGATGAAAACGGTACCTCACATGCATGGGTGCACCTACCTGGCCGCCAAGGGGAAAGCCTAAAACACAAGTAACCCCAAGTCTGTTTTCAGAGGGAAATCTCAGACATTCTGCCGACCGGCACAACGTACAGATATGGGCCTCGGGTGTCCAAGCCACCGAGGAAAACAGGGAACCCCATGCATTTCCATAAAGAGGACACCCGTGGGAATCCGCAGAGGTGTGATTTGCGCACATCGCCCCAGATTTTTTTACCCAGACACCCCTGCAAATTCCGAAATCTGGGGAAAAAAACGCTTTTTCCGCACATTTCGCTCGACGCACCCATCGAAACACGCCCCCAACAACACATGGCCTACCGTCCCGCGTTCCCACAGGTGTCCCGATGAAAACGGTACCTCACATGCGTGGGTGCACCTACCTGGCCGCCAAGGGGAAAGCCTAAAACACAAGTAACCCCAAGTCTGTTTTCAGAGGGAAATCTCAGACATTCTGCCGACCGGCACAATGTACAGATATGGGCCTCGGGTGTCCAAGCCACCGAGGAAAACAGGGAGCCCCATGCATTTCCGAAAAGAGGACACCCGTGGGAATCCGCAGAGGTGTGCTTTGAGCACATTGCCCCAGATTTTTTTACCCAGACACCCCTGCAAAGTCCGAAATGTGGGAAAAAAAACGCTTTTTCCGCACATTTCGCTCGACGCACCCATCGAAACACGCCCCCAACAACACATGGCCTACCGTCCCGCGTTCCCACAGGTGTCCCGATGAAAACGGTACCTCACATGCGTGGGTGCACCTACCTGGCCGCCAAGGGGAAAGCCTAAAACACAATTAACCCCAAGTCTGTTTTCAGAGGGAAATCTCAGACATTCTGCCGACCGGCACAATGTACAGATATGGGCCTCGGGTGTCCAAGCCACCGAGGAAAACAGGGAACCCCATGCATTTCCGAAAAGAGGACACCCGTGGGAATCCGCAGAGGTGTGATTTGCGCACATTGCCACAGATTTTTTTACCCAGACACCCCTGCAAAGTCCGAAATGTGGGGAAAAAAACGCTTTTTCCGCACATTTCGCTCGACGCACCCATCGAAACACGCCGCCAACAACACATGGCCTACCGTCACGCGTTCCCACAGGTGTCCCGATGAAAACGGTACCTCACATGCGTGGGTGCACCTACCTGGCCGCCAAGGGGAAAGCCTAAAACACAAGTAACCCCAAGTCTGTTTTCAGAGGGAAATCTCAGACATTCTGCCGACCGGCACAACGTACAGATATGGGCCTCGGGTGTCCAAGCCACCGAGGAAAACAGGGAACCCCATGCATTTCCGAAAAGAGGACACCCGTGTGATTCCGCAGAGGTGTGATTTGCGCACATCGCCCCAGATTTTTTTACCCAGACATCCCTGCAAAGTCCGAAATGTGGGGAAAAAAACGCTTTTTCCGCACATTTCGCTCGACGCACCCATCGATACACGCCCCCAACAACACATGGCCTACCGTCCCGCGTTCCCACAGGTGTCCCGATGAAAACGGTACCTCACATGCATGGGTGCACCTACCTGGCCGCCAAGGGGAAAGCCTAAAACACAAGTAACCCCAAGTCTGTTTTCAGAGGGAAATCTCAGACATTCTGCCGACCGGCACAATGTACAGATATGGGCCTCGGGTGTCCAAGCCACCGAGGAAAACAGGGAGCCCCATGCATTTCCGAAAAGAGGACACCCGTGGGAATCCGCAGAGGTGTGATTTGCTCACATCGCCCCAGATTTTTTTACCCAGACACCCCTGCAAAGTCCGAAATGTGGGGGAAAAAAACGCTTTTTCCGCACATTTCGCTCGACGCACCCATCGAAACACGCCCCCAACAACACATGGCCTACCGTCCCGCGTTCCCACAGGTGTCCCGATGAAAACGGTACCTCACATGCGTGGGTGCACCTACCTGGCCGGCAAGGGGCAAGCTGAAAACGCAAGCAACCCCCTTTCTGTTTTCAGAGGGAATCTCAGCCATTCTGCCGACCGGCACAACTTACAGATATGGGCCTCGGGTGTCCAAGCCACCAAGGAAAACAGGGAGCCCCATGCATTTCCGAAAAGAGGACACCCGTGGGAATCCGCAGAGGTGTGCTTTGCGCACATCGCCCCAGATTTTTTTACCCAGACACCCCTGCAAAGTCCAAAATGTGGGAAAAAAAATGCTTTTTCCGCACATTTCGCTCGACGCACCCATCGAAACACGCCCCCAACAACACATGGCCTACCGTCCCGCGTTCCGACAGGTGTCCCGATGAAAACGGTACCTCACATGCGTGGGTGCACCTACCTGGCCGCCAAGGGGAAAGCCTAAAACACAAGTAACCCCAAGTCTGTTTTCAGAGGGAAATCTCAGACATTCTGCCGACCGGCACAATGTACAGATATGGGCCTCGGGTGTCCAAGCCACCGAGGAAAACAGGGAACCCCATGCATTTCCGAAAAGAGGACACCCGTGGGAATCCGCAGAGGTGTGATTTGCGCACATCGCCCCAGATTTTTTTACCCAGACACCCCTGCAAAGTCCGAAATGTGGGGAAAAAAACGCTTTTTCCGCACATTTCGCTCGACGCACCCATCGAAACACGCCCCCAACAACACATGGCCTACCGTCACGCGTTCCCACAGGTGTCCCGATGAAAACGGTACCTCACATGCGTGGGTGCAACTACCTGGCCGCCAAGGGGAAAGCCTAAAACACAAGTAACCCCAAGTCTGTTTTCAGAGGGAAATCTCAGACATTCTGCCGACCGGCACACCGTACAGATATGGGCCTCGGGTGTCCAAGCCACCGAGGAAAACAGGGAGCCCCATGCATTTCCGAAAAGAGGACACCCGTGGGAATCCGCAGAGGTATGATTTGCGCACATCGCCCCAGATTTTTTTACCCAGACACCCCTGCAAAGTCCGAAATGTGGGGAAAAAAACGCTTTTTCCGCACATTTCGCTCGACGCACTCATCGAAACACGCCCACAACAACACATGGCCTACCGTCACGCGTTCCCACAGGTGTCCCGATGAAAACGGTACCTCACATGTGTGGGTGCACCTACCTGGCCGCCAAGGGGAAAGCCTAAAACACAAGTAACCCCAAGTCTGTTTTCACACCGGAAATGTCACACTCTCACATCATACAGATATGGGCCTCGGGTGTCCAAGCCACCGAGGAAAACAGGGAACCCCATGCATTTCCGAAAAGAGGACACCCGTGGGAATCCGCAGAGGTATGATATGCCCAAATTGCCTCAGATTTTATTACCCAGACACCCCCGCAAAGTCCGAAATGTGGGAAAAAATTCGCAATTTCCGCACATTTCGCTCGGCTCACCCATCGAAACACGCCCCCAACAACACATGGCCTACCGTCACGCGTTCCCACAGGTGTCCCAATGAAAACGGTACCTCACATGTGTGGGTGCACCTACCTGGCTGCCAAGGAGAAAGCCTAAAACACAAGTAACCCCAAGTCTGTTTTCAGAGGGAAATCTCAGACATTCTGCCAACCGGCACAACGTACAGATATGGGCCTCGGGTGTCCAAGCCACCGAGAAAAACAGGGAACCCCATGCATTTCCGAAAAGAGGACACCCGTGGGAATCCGCAGAGGTATGATATGCCCAAATTGCCCCAGAATTTATTACCCAGACACCCCTGCAAAGTCCGGAATGTGGGAAACAATACACAATTTCCGCACATTTCGCTCGGCTCACCCATCGAAACCCGCCCCCAACAACACATGGCCTACCGTCACGCGTTCCCACAGGTGTCTCGATGAAAACGGTACCTCACATGTGTGGGTGCACCTACCTGGCCGCCAAGGGGAAAGCCTAAAACACAAGTAACCCCAAGTCTGTTTTCAGAGGGAAATCTCAGACATTCTGCCAACTAGCACAATGTACAGATATGGGCCTGTGGTGTCCAAGCCACCGAGGAAAACAGGGAACCCCATGCATTTCCGAAAAGAGGACACCCGTGGGAATCCGCAGAGGTGTGATTTGCGCACATCGCCCCAGATTTTTTTACCCAGACACCCCTGCAAAGTCCAAAATGTGGGGAAAAAACGCTTTTTCCGCACATTTCGCTCGACGCACCTATCGAAACACGCCCCCAACAACACATGGCCTACCGTCCCACGTTCCCACAGGTGTCCCGATGAAAACGGTACCTCACATGCGTGGGTGCACCTACCTGGCCGCCAAGGGGAAAGCCTAAAACACAAGTAACCCCAAGTCTGTTTTCAGAGGGAAATCTCAGACATTCTGCCGACCGGCACAACGTACAGATATGGGCCTCGGGTGTCCAAGCCACCGAGGAAAACAGGGAGCCCCATGCATTTCCGAAAAGAGGACACCCGTGGGAATCCGCAGAGGTGTGCTTTGCGCACATCGCCCCAGATTTTTTTACCCAGACACCCCTGCAAAGTCCGAAATGTGGGAAAAAAAATGCTTTTTCCGCACATTTCGCTCGACGCACCCATCGAAACACGCCCCCAACAACACATGGCCTACCGTCCCGCGTTCCCACTGGTGTCCCGATGAAAACGGTACCTCACATGCGTGGGTGCACCTACCTGGCCGCCAAGGGGAAAGCCTAAAACACAAGTAACCCCAAGTCTGTTTTCAGAGGGAAATCTCAGACATTCTGCCGACCGGCACAATGTACAGATATGGGCCTCGGGTGTCCAAGCCACCGTGGAAAACAGGGAACCCCATGCATTTCCGAAAAGAGGACACCCGTGGGAATCCGCAGAGGTGTGATTTGCACACATCGCCCCAGATTTTTTTACCCAGACACCCCTGCAAAGTCCGAAATGTGGGGAAAAAAACGCTTTTTCCGCACATTTCGCTCGACGCACCCATCGAAACACGCCCCCAACAACACATGGCCTACCGTCACGCGTTCCCACAGGTGTCCCGATGAAAACGGTACCTCACATGCGTGGGTGCAACTACCTGGCCGCCAAGGGGAAAGCCTAAAACACAAGTAACCCCAAGTCTGTTTTCAGAGGGAAATCTCAGACATTCTGCTGACCGGCAGAACGTACAGATATGGGCCTCGGGTGTCCAAGCCACCGAGGAAAACAGGGAGCCCCATGCATTTCCGAAAAGAAGACACCCGTGGGAATCCGCAGAGGTGTGCTTTGCGCACATCGCCCCAGATTTTTTTACCCAGACACCCCTGCAAAGTCCGAAATGTGGGAAAAAAAACACTTTTTCCGCACATTTCGCTCGACGCACCCATCGAAACACGCCCCCAACAACACATGGCCTACCGTCCCGCGTTCCCACAGGTGTCCCGATGAAAACGGTACCTCACATGCGTGGGTGCACCTACCTGGCCGCCAAGGGGAAAGCCTAAAACACAAGTAACCCCAAGTCTGTTTTCAGAGGGAAATCTCAGACATTCTGCCGACCGGCACAATGTACAGATATGGGCCGCGGGTGTCCAAGCCACCGAGGAAAACAGGGAACCCCATGCATTTCCGAAAAGAGGACACCCGTGGGAATCCGCAGAGGTGTGATTTGCGCACATCGCCCCAGATTTATTTACCCAGACACCCCTGCAAAGTCCGAAATGTGGGGAAAAAAACGCCTTTTCCGCACATTTCGCTCGACGCACCCATCGAAACACGCCCCCAACAACACATGGCCTACCCTCACGCGTTCCCACAGGTGTCCCGATGAAAACGGTACCTCACATGCGTGGGTGCACCTACCTGGCCGCCAAGGGGAAAGCCTAAAACACAAGTAACCCCAAGTCTGTTTTCAGAGGGAAATCTCAGACATTCTGCCGACCGGCACAACGTACAGATATGGGCCTCGGGTGTCCAAGCCACCGAGGAAAACAGGGAACCCCATGCATTTCCGAAAAGAGGACACCCGTGGGAATCCGCAGCGGTGTGATTTGCGCACATCGCCCCAGATTTTTTTACCCAGACACCCCTGCAAAGTCCGAAATGTGGGGAAAAAAACGCTTTTTCCGCACATTTCGCTCGACGCACCCATCGAAACACGCCCCCAACAACACATGGCCTACCGTCCCGCGTTCCCACAGGTGTCCCGATGAAAACGGTACCTCACATGCGTGGGTGCACCTACCTGGCCGCCAAGGGGAAAGCCTAAAACACAAGTAACCCCAAGTCTGTTTTCAGAGGGAAATCTCAGACATTCTGCCGACCGGCACAACGTACAGATATGGGCCTCGGGTGTCCAAGCCACCAAGGAAAACAGGGAACCCCATGCATTTCCGAAAAGAGGACACCCGTGGGAATCGGCAGAGGTGTGATTTGCGCACATCGCCCCAGATTTTTTTACCCAGACACCCCTGCAAAGTCCAAAATGTGGGGAAAAAAATGCTTTTTCCGCACATTTCGCTCGACGCACCCATCGAAACACGCCCCCAACAACACATGGCCTACCGTCCCGCGTTCCCACAGGTGTCCCGATGAAAACGGTACCTCACATGCGTGGGTGCACCTACCTGGCCGCCAAGGGGAAAGCCTAAAACACAAGTAACCCCAAGTCTGTTTTCAGAGGGAAATCTCAGACATTCTGCCGACCGGCACAACGTACAGATATGGGCCTTGGGTGTCCAAGCCACCGAGGAAAACAGGGAGCCCCATGCATTTCCGAAAAGAGGACACCCGTGGGAATCCGCAGAGGTGTGCTTTGCGCACATCGCCCCAGATTTTTTTACCCAGACACCCCTGCAAAGTCCGAAATGTGGGGAAAAAAACGCTTTTTCCTCACATTTCACTCGACGCACCCATTGAAACACGCCCCCAACAACACATGGCCTACCGTCCCGCGTTCCCACAGGTGTCCCGATGAAAACGTTACCTCACATGCGTGGGTGCACCTACCTGGCCGGCAAGGAGCAAGCCGAAAACGCAAGCAACCCCCAGTCTGTTTGCAGAGGGGAATCTCAGCCATTCTGCCGACCGGCACAACATACAGATATGGGCCTCGGGTGTCCAAGCCACCAAGGAAAACAGGGAGCCCCATGCATTTCCGAAAAGAGGACACCTGTGGGAATCCGCAGAGGTGTGATTTGCGCACATCGCCCCAGATTTTTTTACCCAGACACCCCTGCAAAGTCCGAAATGTGGGGAAAAAAACGCTTTTTCCGCACATTTCGCTCGACGCACCCATCGAAACACGCCCCCAACAACACATGGCCTACCGTCCCGCGTTCCCACAGGTGTCCTGATGAAAACGGTACCTCACATACGTGGGTGCACCTACCTGGCCGCCAAGGGGAAAGCCTAAAACACAAGTAACCCCAAGTCTGTTTTCAGAGGGAAATCTCAGACATTCTGCCGACCGGCACAACGTACAGATATGGGCCTCGGGTGTCCAAGCCACCGAGGAAAACAGGGAACCCCATGCATTTCCAAAAAGAGGACACCCGTGGGAATCCGCAGAGGTGTGATTTGCGCACATCGCCCCAGATCTTTTTACCCAGACACCCCTGCAAAGTCCGAAATGTGGGGAAAAAAACACTTTTTCCGCACATTTCGCTCGACGCACCCATCGAAACACGCCCCCAACAACACATGGCCTACCGTCCCGCGTTCCCACAGGTGTCCCGATGAAAACGGTACCTCACATGCGTGGGTGCACCTACCTGGCCGCCAAGGGGAAAGCCTAAAACACAAGTAACCCCAAGTCTGTTTTCAGAGGGAAATCTCAGACATTCTGCCGACCGGCACAACGTACAGATATGGGCCTCGGGTGTCCAAGCCACCGAGGAAAACAGGGAACCCCATGCATTTCCATAAAGAGGACACCCGTGGGAATCCGCAGAGGTGTGATTTGCGCACATCGCCCCAGATTTTTTTACCCAGACACCCCTGCAAATTCCGAAATGTGGGGAAAAAAACGCTTTTTCCGCACATTTCGCTCGACGCACCCATCGAAACACGCCCCCAACAACACATGGCCTACCGTCCCGCGTTCCCACAGGTGTCCCGATGAAAACGGTACCTCACATGCGTGGGTGCACCTACCTGGCCGCCAAGGGGAAAGCCTAAAACACAAGTAACCCCAAGTCTGTTTTCAGAGGGAAATCTCAGACATTCTGCCGACCGGCACAACGTACAGATATGGGCCTCGGGTGTCCAAGCCACCGAGGAAAACAGGGAGCCCCATGCATTTCCGAAAAGAGGACACCCGTGGGAATCCGCAGAGGTGTGCTTTGAGCACATTGCCCCAGATTTTTTTACCCAGACACCCCTGCAAAGTCCGAAATGTGGGAAATAAAACGCTTTTTCCGCACATTTCGCTCGACGCACCCATCGAAACACGCCCCCAACAACACATGGCCTTCCGTCCCGCGTTCCCACAGGTGTCCCGATGAAAACGGTACCTCACATGCATGGGTGCACCTACCTGGCCGCCAAGGGGAAAGCCTAAAACACAAGTAACCCCAAGTCTATTTTCAGAGGGAAATCTCAGACATTCTGCCGACCGGCACAACGTACAGATATGGGCCTCGGGTGTCCAAGCCACCGAGGAAAACAGGGAGCCCCATGCATTTCCGAAAAGAGGACACCCGTGGGAATCCGCAGAGGTGTGATTTGCTCACATCGCCCCAGATTTTTTTACCCAGACACCCCTGCAAAGTCCGAAATGTGGGGGAAAAAAACGCTTTTTCCGCACATTTCGCTCGACGCACCCATCGAAACACGCCCCCAACAACACATGGCCTACCGTCCCGCGTTCCCACAGGTGTCCCGATGAAAACGGTACCTCACATGCGTGGGTGCACCTACCTGGCCGGCAAGGGGCAAGCTGAAAACGCAAGCAACCCCCTTTCTGTTTTCAGAGGGAATCTCAGCCATTCTGCCGACCGGCACAACTTACAGATATGGGCCTCGGGTGTCCAAGCCACCAAGGAAAACAGGGAGCCCCATGCATTTCCGAAAAGAGGACACCCGTGGGAATCCGCAGAGGTGTGATTTGCGCATATCGCCCCAGATTTTTTTACCCAGACACCCCTGCAAAGTCCGAAATGTGGGGAAAAAAACGCTTTTTCCGCACATTTCGCTTGACGCACCCATCGAAACACGCCCCCAACAACACATGGCCTACCGTCCTGCATTCCCACAGGTGTCCCGATGAAAACGGTACCTCACATGCGTGGGTGCACCTACCTGGCCGGCAAGGGGCAAGCCAAAAACGCAAGCAACCCCCCAGTCTGTTTGCAGAGGGGAATCTCAGCCATTCTGCCGACCGGCACAACGTACAGATATGGGCCTCGGGTGTCCAAGCCACCAAGGAAAACAGGGAACCCCATGCATTTCCGAAAAGAGGACACCCGTGGGAATCCGCAGCGGTGTGATTTGCGCACATCGCCCCAGATTTTTTTACCCAGACACCCCTGCAAAGTCCGAAATGTGGGGAAAAAAACGCTTTTTCCGCACATTTCGCTCGACGCACCCATCGAAACACGCCCCCAACAACACATGGCCTACCGTCCCGCGTTCCCACAGGTGTCCCGATGAAAACGGTACCTCACATGCGTGGGTGCACCTACCTGGCCGCCAAGGGGAAAGCCTAAAACACAAGTAACCCCAAGTCTGTTTTCAGAGGGAAATCTCAGACATTCTGCCGACCGGCACAACGTACAGATATGGGCCTCGGGTGTCCAAGCCACCAAGGAAAACAGGGAACCCCATGCATTTCCGAAAAGAGGACACCCGTGGGAATCGGCAGAGGTGTGATTTGCGCACATCGCCCCATATTTTTTTACCCAGACACCCCTGCAAAGTCCAAAATGTGGGGGAAAAAAATGCTTTTTCCACACATTTCGCTCGACGCACCCATCGAAACACGCCCCCAACAACACATGGCCTACCGTCCCGCGTTCCCACAGGTGTCCCGATGAAAACGGTACCTCACATGCGTGGGTGCACCTACCTGGCCGCCAAGGGGAAAGCCTAAAACACAAGTAACCCCAAGTCTGTTTTCAGAGGGAAATCTCAGACATTCTGCCGACCGGCACAACGTACAGATATGGGCCTCGGGTGTCCAAGCCACCGAGGAAAACAGGGAACCCCATGCATTTCCATAAAGAGGACACCCGTGGGAATCCGCAGAGGTGTGATTTGCGCACATCGCCCCAGATTTTTTTACCCAGACACCCCTGCAAATTCCGAAATCTGGGGAAAAAAACGCTTTTTCCGCACATTTCGCTCGACGCACCCATCGAAACACGCCCCCAACAACACATGGCCTACCGTCCCGCGTTCCCACAGGTGTCCCGATGAAAACGGTACCTCACATGCGTGGGTGCACCTACCTGGCCGCCAAGGGGAAAGCCTAAAACACAAGTAACCCCAAGTCTGTTTTCAGAGGGAAATCTCAGACATTCTGCCGACCGGCACAATGTACAGATATGGGCCTCGGGTGTCCAAGCCACCGAGGAAAACAGGGAGCCCCATGCATTTCCGAAAAGAGGACACCCGTGGGAATCCGCAGAGGTGTGCTTTGAGCACATTGCCCCAGATTTTTTTACCCAGACACCCCTGCAAAGTCCGAAATGTGGGAAAAAAAACGCTTTTTCCGCACATTTCGCTCGACGCACCCATCGAAACACGCCCCCAACAACACATGGCCTACCGTCCCGCGTTCCCACAGGTGTCCCGATGAAAACGGTACCTCACATGCGTGGGTGCACCTACCTGGCCGCCAAGGGGAAAGCCTAAAACACAAGTAACCCCAAGTCTGTTTTCAGAGGGAAATCTCAGACATTCTGCCGACCGGCACAACGTACAGATATGGGCCTCGGGTGTCCAAGCCACCGAGGAAAACAGGGAACCCCATGCATTTCCGAAAAGAGGACACCCGTGGGATTCCGCAGAGGTGTGATTTGCGCACATCGCCCCAGATTTTTTTACCCAGACATCCCTGCAAAGTCCGAAATGTGGGGAAAAAAACGCTTTTTCCGCACATTTCGCTCGACGCACCCATCGATACACGCCCCCAACAACACATGGCCTACCTTCCCGCGTTCCCACAGGTGTCCCGATGAAAACGGTACCTCACATGCATGGGTGCACCTACCTGGCCGCCAAGGGGAAAGCCTAAAACACAAGTAACCCCAAGTCTGTTTTCAGAGGGAAATCTCAGACATTCTGCCGACCGGCACAACGTACAGATATGGGCCTCGGGTGTCCAAGCCACCGAGGAAAACAGGGAGCCCCATGCATTTCCGAAAAGAGGACACCCGTGGGAATCCGCAGAGGTGTGATTTGCTCACATCGCCCCAGATTTTTTTACCCAGACACCCCTGCAAAGTCCGAAATGTGGGGGAAAAAAACGCTTTTTCCGCACATTTCGCTCGACGCACCCATCGAAACACGCCCCCAACAACACATGGCCTACCGTCCCGCGTTCCCACAGGTGTCCCGATGAAAACGGTACCTCACATGCGTGGGTGCACCTACCTGGCCGGCAAGGGGCAAGCTGAAAACGCAAGCAACCCCCTTTCTGTTTTCAGAGGGAATCTCAGCCATTCTGCCGACCGGCACAACTTACAGATATGGGCCTCGGGTGTCCAAGCCACCAAGGAAAACAGGGAGCCCCATGCATTTCCGAAAAGAGGACACCCGTGGGAATCCGCAGAGGTGTGCTTTGCGCACATCGCCCCAGATTTTTTTACCCAGACACCCCTGCAAAGTCCAAAATGTGGGAAAAAAAATGCTTTTTCCGCACATTTCGCTCGACGCACCCATCGAAACACGCCCCCAACAACACATGGCCTACCGTCCCGCGTTCCCACAGGTGTCCCGATGAAAACGGTACCTCACATGCGTGGGTGCACCTACCTGGCCGCCAAGGGGAAAGCCTAAAACACAAGTAACCCCAAGTCTGTTTTCAGAGGGAAATCTCAGACATTCTGCCGACCGGCACACCGTACAGATATGGGCCTCGGGTGTCCAAGCCACCGAGGAAAACAGGGAGCCCCATGCATTTCCGAAAAGAGGACACCCGTGGGAATCCGCAGAGGTATGATTTGCGCACATCGCCCCAGATTTTTTTACCCAGACACCCCTGCAAAGTCCGAAATGTGGGGAAAAAAACGCTTTTTCCGCACATTTCGCTCGACGCACTCATCGAAACACGCCCACAACAACACATGGCCTACCGTCACGCGTTCCCACAGGTGTCCCGATGAAAACGGTACCTCACATGTGTGGGTGCACCTACCTGGCCGCCAAGGGGAAAGCCTAAAACACAAGTAACCCCAAGTCTGTTTTCACACCGGAAATGTCCCACTCTCACATCATACAGATATGGGCCTCGGGTGTCCAAGCCACCAAGGAAAACAGGGAACCCCATGCATTTCCGAAAAGAGGACACCCGTGGGAATCCGCAGAGGTATGATATGCCCAAATCGCCCCAGAATTTATTACCCAGACACCCCCGCAAAGTCAGAAATGTGGGAAAAAATACGCATTTTCCTCACATTTCGCTCGATTCACCCATCGAAACACGCCCCCAACAACACATGGCCTACTGTCCCGCGTTCCCACAGGTGTCCCGATGAAAACGGTACCTCACATGTGTGGGTGCACCTACCTGGCCGCCAAGGGGAAAGCCTAAAACACAAGTAACCCCAAGTCTGTTTTCACACCGGAAATGTCACACTCTCACATCATACAGATATGGGCCTCGGGTGTCCAAGCCACCGAGGAAAACAGGGAACCCCATGCATTTCCGAAAAGAGGACACCCGTGGGAATCCGCAGAGGTATGATATGCCCAAATTGCCTCAGATTTTATTACCCAGACACCCCCGCAAAGTCCGAAATGTGGGAAAAAATTCGCAATTTCCGCACATTTCGCTCGGCTCACCCATCGAAACACGCCCCCAACAACACATGGCCTACCGTCACGCGTTCCCACAGGTGTCCCAATGAAAACGGTACCTCACATGTGTGGGTGCACCTACCTGGCTGCCAAGGAGAAAGCCTAAAACACAAGTAACCCCAAGTCTGTTTTCAGAGGGAAATCTCAGACATTCTGCCAACCGGCACAACGTACAGATATGGGCCTCGGGTGTCCAAGCCACCGAGGAAAACAGGGAACCCCATGCATTTCCGAAAAGAGGACACCCGTGGGAATCCGCAGAGGTATGATATGCCCAAATTGCCCCAGAATTTATTACCCAGACACCCCTGCAAAGTCCGGAATGTGGGAAACAATACACAATTTCCGCACATTTCGCTCGGCTCACCCATCGAAACCCGCCCCCAACAACACATGGCCTACCGTCACGCGTTCCCACAGGTGTCTCGATGAAAACGGTACCTCACATGTGTGGGTGCACCTACCTGGCCGCCAAGGGGAAAGCCTAAAACACAAGTAACCCCAAGTCTGTTTTCAGAGGGAAATCTCAGACATTCTGCCAACTGGCACAATGTACAGATATGGGCCTGTGGTGTCCAAGCCACCGAGGAAAACAGGGAACCCCATGCATTTCCGAAAAGAGGACACCCGTGGGAATCCGCAGAGGTGTGATTTGCGCACATCGCCCCAGATTTTTTTACCCAGACACCCCTGCAAAGTCCAAAATGTGGGGAAAAAACGCTTTTTCCGCACATTTCGCTCGACGCACCTATCGAAACACGCCCCCAACAACACATGGCCTACCGTCCCACGTTCCCACAGGTGTCCCGATGAAAACGGTACCTCACATGCGTGGGTGCACCTACCTGGCCGCCAAGGGGAAAGCCTAAAACACAAGTAACCCCAAGTCTGTTTTCAGAGGGAAATCTCAGACATTCTGCCGACCGGCACAACGTACAGATATGGGCCTCGGGTGTCCAAGCCACCGAGGAAAACAGGGAGCCCCATGCATTTCCGAAAAGAGGACACCCGTGGGAATCCGCAGAGGTGTGCTTTGCGCACATCGCCCCAGATTTTTTTACCCAGACACCCCTGCAAAGTCCGAAATGTGGGAAAAAAAATGCTTTTTCCGCACATTTCGCTCGACGCACCCATCGAAACACGCCCCCAACAACACATGGCCTACCGTCCCGCGTTCCCACTGGTGTCCCGATGAAAACGGTACCTCACATGCGTGGGTGCACCTACCTGGCCGCCAAGGGGAAAGCCTAAAACACAAGTAACCCCAAGTCTGTTTTCAGAGGGAAATCTCAGACATTCTGCCGACCGGCACAATGTACAGATATGGGCCTCGGGTGTCCAAGCCACCGTGGAAAACAGGGAACCCCATGCATTTCCGAAAAGAGGACACCCGTGGGAATCCGCAGAGGTGTGATTTGCGCACATCGCCCCAGATTTTTTTACCCAGACACCCCTGCAAAGTCCGAAATGTGGGGAAAAAAACGCTTTTTCCGCACATTTCGCTCGACGCACCCATCGAAACACGCCCCCAACAACACATGGCCTACCGTCACGCGTTCCCACAGGTGTCCCGATGAAAACGGTACCTCACATGCGTGGGTGCAACTACCTGGCCGCCAAGGGGAAAGCCTAAAACACAAGTAACCCCAAGTCTGTTTTCAGAGGGAAATCTCAGACATTCTGCTGACCAGCAGAACGTACAGATATGGGCCTCGGGTGTCCAAGCCACCGAGGAAAACAGGGAGCCCCATGCATTTCCGAAAAGAAGACACCCGTGGGAATCCGCAGAGGTGTGCTTTGCGCACATCGCCCCAGATTTTTTTACCCAGACACCCCTGCAAAGTCCGAAATGTGGGAAAAAAAACACTTTTTCCGCACATTTCGCTCGACGCACCCATCGAAACACGCCCCCAACAACACATGGCCTACCGTCCCGCGTTCCCACAGGTGTCCCGATGAAAACGGTACCTCACATGCGTGGGTGCACCTACCTGGCCGCCAAGGGGAAAGCCTAAAACACAAGTAACCCCAAGTCTGTTTTCAGAGGGAAATCTCAGACATTCTGCCGACCGGCACAATGTACAGATATGGGCCGCGGGTGTCCAAGCCACCGAGGAAAACAGGGAACCCCATGCATTTCCGAAAAGAGGACACCCGTGGGAATCCGCAGAGGTGTGATTTGCGCACATCGCCCCAGATTTATTTACCCAGACACCCCTGCAAAGTCCGAAATGTGGGGAAAAAAACGCTTTTTCCGCACATTTCGCTCGACGCACCCATCGAAACACGCCCCCAACAACACATGGCCTACCTTCACGCGTTCCCACAGGTGTCCTGATGAAAACGGTACCTCACATGCGTGGGTGCACCTACCTGGCCGCCAAGGGGAAAGCCTAAAACACAAGTAACCCCAAGTCTGTTTTCAGAGGGAAATCTCAGACATTCTGCCGACCGGCACAACGTACAGATATGGGCCTCGGGTGTCCAAGCCACCGAGGAAAACAGGGAACCCCATGCATTTCCGAAAAGAGGACACCCGTGGGAATCCGCAGCGGTGTGATTTGCGCACATCGCCCCAGATTTTTTTACCCAGACACCCCTGCAAAGTCCGAAATGTGGGGAAAAAAACGCTTTTTCCGCACATTTCGCTCGACGCACCCATCGAAACACGCCCCCAACAACACATGGCCTACCCTCACGCGTTCCCACAGGTGTCCTGATGAAAACGGTACCTCACATGCGTGGGTGCACCTACCTGGCCGCCAAGGGGAAAGCCTAAAACACAAGTAACCCCAAGTCTGTTTTCAGAGGGAAATCTCAGACATTCTGCCGACCGGCACAACGTACAGATATGGGCCTCGGGTGTCCAAGCCACCGAGGAAAACAGGGAGCCCCATGCATTTCCGAAAAGAGGACACCCGTGGGAATCCGCAGAGGTGTGATTTGCTCACATCGCCCCAGATTTTTTTACCCAGACACCCCTGCAAAGTCCGAAATGTGGGGGAAAAAAACGCTTTTTCCGCACATTTCGCTCGACGCACCCATCGAAACACGCCCCCAACAACACATGGCCTACCGTCCCGCGTTCCCACAGGTGTCCCGATGAAAACGGTACCTCACATGCGTGGGTGCACCTACCTGGCCGGCAAGGGGCAAGCTGAAAACGCAAGCAACCCCCTTTCTGTTTTCAGAGGGAATCTCAGCCATTCTGCCGACCGGCACAACTTACAGATATGGGCCTCGGGTGTCCAAGCCACCAAGGAAAACAGGGAGCCCCATGCATTTCCGAAAAGAGGACACCCGTGGGAATCCGCAGAGGTGTGCTTTGCGCACATCGCCCCAGATTTTTTTACCCAGACACCCCTGCAAAGTCCAAAATGTGGGAAAAAAAATGCTTTTTCCGCACATTTCGCTCGACGCACCCATCGAAACACGCCCCCAACAACACATGGCCTACCGTCCCGCGTTCCGACAGGTGTCCCGATGAAAACGGTACCTCACATGCGTGGGTGCACCTACCTGGCCGCCAAGGGGAAAGCCTAAAACACAAGTAACCCCAAGTCTGTTTTCAGAGGGAAATCTCAGACATTCTGCCGACCGGCACAATGTACAGATATGGGCCTCGGGTGTCCAAGCCACCGAGGAAAACAGGGAACCCCATGCATTTCCGAAAAGAGGACACCCGTGGGAATCCGCAGAGGTGTGATTTGCGCACATCGCCCCAGATTTTTTTACCCAGACACCCCTGCAAAGTCCGAAATGTGGGGAAAAAAACGCTTTTTCCGCACATTTCGCTCGACGCACCCATCGAAACACGCCCCCAACAACACATGGCCTACCGTCACGCGTTCCCACAGGTGTCCCGATGAAAACGGTACCTCACATGCGTGGGTGCAACTACCTGGCCGCCAAGGGGAAAGCCTAAAACACAAGTAACCCCAAGTCTGTTTTCAGAGGGAAATCTCAGACATTCTGCCGACCGGCACACCGTACAGATATGGGCCTCGGGTGTCCAAGCCACCGAGGAAAACAGGGAGCCCCATGCATTTCCGAAAAGAGGACACCCGTGGGAATCCGCAGAGGTATGATTTGCGCACATCGCCCCAGATTTTTTTACCCAGACACCCCTGCAAAGTCCGAAATGTGGGGAAAAAAACGCTTTTTCCGCACATTTCGCTCGACGCACTCATCGAAACACGCCCACAACAACACATGGCCTACCGTCACGCGTTCCCACAGGTGTCCCGATGAAAACGGTACCTCACATGTGTGGGTGCACCTACCTGGCCGCCAAGGGGAAAGCCTAAAACACAAGTAACCCCAAGTCTGTTTTCACACCGGAAATGTCACACTCTCACATCATACAGATATGGGCCTCGGGTGTCCAAGCCACCGAGGAAAACAGGGAACCCCATGCATTTCCGAAAAGAGGACACCCGTGGGAATCCGCAGAGGTATGATATGCCCAAATTGCCTCAGATTTTATTACCCAGACACCCCCGCAAAGTCCGAAATGTGGGAAAAAATTCGCAATTTCCGCACATTTCGCTCGGCTCACCCATCGAAACACGCCCCCAACAACACATGGCCTACCGTCACGCGTTCCCACAGGTGTCCCAATGAAAACGGTACCTCACATGTGTGGGTGCACCTACCTGGCTGCCAAGGAGAAAGCCTAAAACACAAGTAACCCCAAGTCTGTTTTCAGAGGGAAATCTCAGACATTCTGCCAACCGGCACAACGTACAGATATGGGCCTCGGGTGTCCAAGCCACCGAGAAAAACAGGGAACCCCATGCATTTCCGAAAAGAGGACACCCGTGGGAATCCGCAGAGGTATGATATGCCCAAATTGCCCCAGAATTTATTACCCAGACACCCCTGCAAAGTCCGGAATGTGGGAAACAATACACAATTTCCGCACATTTCGCTCGGCTCACCCATCGAAACCCGCCCCCAACAACACATGGCCTACCGTCACGCGTTCCCACAGGTGTCTCGATGAAAACGGTACCTCACATGTGTGGGTGCACCTACCTGGCCGCCAAGGGGAAAGCCTAAAACACAAGTAACCCCAAGTCTGTTTTCAGAGGGAAATCTCAGACATTCTGCCAACTAGCACAATGTACAGATATGGGCCTGTGGTGTCCAAGCCACCGAGGAAAACGGGGAACCCCATGCATTTCCGAAAAGAGGACACCCGTGGGAATCCGCAGAGGTGTGATTTGCGCACATCGCCCCAGATTTTTTTACCCAGACACCCCTGCAAAGTCCAAAATGTGGGGAAAAAACGCTTTTTCCGCACATTTCGCTCGACGCACCTATCGAAACACGCCCCAACAACACATGGCCTACCGTCCCACGTTCCCACAGGTGTCCCGATGAAAACGGTACCTCACATGCGTGGGTGCACCTACCTGGCCGCCAAGGGGAAAGCCTAAAACACAAGTAACCCCAAGTCTGTTTTCAGAGGGAAATCTCAGACATTCTGCCGACCGGCACAACGTACAGATATGGGCCTCGGGTGTCCAAGCCACCGAGGAAAACAGGGAGCCCCATGCATTTCCGAAAAGAGGACACCCGTGGGAATCCGCAGAGGTGTGCTTTGCGCACATCGCCCCAGATTTTTTTACCCAGACACCCCTGCAAAGTCCGAAATGTGGGAAAAAAATGCTTTTTCCGCACATTTCGCTCGACGCACCCATCGAAACACGCCCCCAACAACACATGGCCTACCGTCCCGCGTTCCCACTGGTGTCCCGATGAAAACGGTACCTCACATGCGTGGGTGCACCTACCTGGCCGCCAAGGGGAAAGCCTAAAACACAAGTAACCCCAAGTCTGTTTTCAGAGGGAAATCTCAGACATTCTGCCGACCGGCACAATGTACAGATATGGGCCTCGGGTGTCCAAGCCACCGTGGAAAACAGGGAACCCCATGCATTTCCGAAAAGAGGACACCCGTGGGAATCCGCAGAGGTGTGATTTGCGCACATCGCCCCAGATTTTTTTACCCAGACACCCCTGCAAAGTCCGAAATGTGGGGAAAAAAACGCTTTTTCCGCACATTTCGCTCGACGCACCCATCGAAACACGCCCCCAACAACACATGGCCTACCGTCACGCGTTCCCACAGGTGTCCCGATGAAAACGGTACCTCACATGCGTGGGTGCAACTACCTGGCCGCCAAGGGGAAAGCCTAAAACACAAGTAACCCCAAGTCTGTTTTCAGAGGGAAATCTCAGACATTCTGCTGACCGGCAGAACGTACAGATATGGGCCTCGGGTGTCCAAGCCACCGAGGAAAACAGGGAGCCCCATGCATTTCCGAAAAGAAGACACCCGTGGGAATCCGCAGAGGTGTGCTTTGCGCACATCGCCCCAGATTTTTTTACCCAGACACCCCTGCAAAGTCCGAAATGTGGGAAAAAAAACACTTTTTCCGCACATTTCGCTCGACGCACCCATCGAAACACGCCCCCAACAACACATGGCCTACCGTCCCGCGTTCCCACAGGTGTCCCGATGAAAACGGTACCTCACATGCGTGGGTGCACCTACCTGGCCGCCAAGGGGAAAGCCTAAAACACAAGTAACCCCAAGTCTGTTTTCAGAGGGAAATCTCAGACATTCTGCCGACCGGCACAATGTACAGATATGGGCCGCGGGTGTCCAAGCCACCGAGGAAAACAGGGAACCCCATGCATTTCCGAAAAGAGGACACCTGTGGGAATCCGCAGAGGTGTGATTTGCGCACATCGCCCCAGATTTATTTACCCAGACACCCCTGCAAAGTCCGAAATGTGGGGAAAAAAACGCTTTTTCCGCACATTTCGCTCGACGCACCCATCGAAACACGCCCCCAACAACACATGGCCTACCCTCACGCGTTCCCACAGGTGTCCCGATGAAAACGGTACCTCACATGCGTGGGTGCACCTACCTGGCCGCCAAGGGGAAAGCCTAAAACACAAGTAACCCCAAGTCTGTTTTCAGAGGGAAATCTCAGACATTCTGCCGACCGGCACAACGTACAGATATGGGCCTCGGGTGTCCAAGCCACCGAGGAAAACAGGGAACCCCATGCATTTCCGAAAAGAGGACACCCGTGGGAATCCGCAGCGGTGTGATTTGCGCACATCGCCCCAGATTTTTTTACCCAGACACCCCTGCAAAGTCCGAAATGTGGGGAAAAAAACGCTTTTTCCGCACATTTCGCTCGACGCACCCATCGAAACACGCCCCCAACAACACATGGCCTACCGTCCCGCGTTCCCACAGGTGTCCCGATGAAAACGGTACCTCACATGCGTGGGTGCACCTACCTGGCCGCCAAGGGGAAAGCCTAAAACACAAGTAACCCCAAGTCTGTTTTCAGAGGGAAATCTCAGACATTCTGCCGACCGGCACAACGTACAGATATGGGCCTCGGGTGTCCAAGCCACCAAGGAAAACAGGGAACCCCATGCATTTCCGAAAAGAGGACACCCGTGGGAATCGGCAGAGGTGTGATTTGCGCACATCGCCCCAGATTTTTTTACCCAGACACCCCTGCAAAGTCCAAAATGTGGGGAAAAAAATGCTTTTTCCGCACATTTCGCTCGACGCACCCATCGAAACACGCCCCCAACAACACATGGCCTACCGTCCCGCGTTCCCACAGGTGTCCCGATGAAAACGGTACCTCACATGCGTGGGTGCACCTACCTGGCCGCCAAGGGGAAAGCCTAAAACACAAGTAACCCCAAGTCTGTTTTCAGAGGGAAATCTCAGACATTCTGCCGACCGGCACAACGTACAGATATGGGCCTTGGGTGTCCAAGCCACCGAGGAAAACAGGGAGCCCCATGCATTTCCGAAAAGAGGACACCCGTGGGAATCCGCAGAGGTGGGCTTTGCGCACATCGCCCCAGATTTTTTTACCCAGACACCCCTGCAAAGTCCGAAATGTGGGAAAAAAAACGCTTTTTCCTCACATTTCACTCGACGCACCCATTGAAACACGCCCCCAACAACACATGGCCTACCGTCCCGCGTTCCCACAGGTGTCCCGATGAAAACGTTACCTCACATGCGTGGGTGCACCTACCTGGCCGGCAAGGAGCAAGCCGAAAACGCAAGCAACCCCCAGTCTGTTTGCAGAGGGGAATCTCAGCCATTCTGCCGACCGGCACAACATACAGATATGGGCCTCGGGTGTCCAAGCCACCAAGGAAAACAGGGAGCCCCATGCATTTCCGAAAAGAGGACACCTGTGGGAATCCGCAGAGGTGTGATTTGCGCACATCGCCCCAGATTTTTTTACCCAGACACCCCTGCAAAGTCCGAAATGTGGGGAAAAAAACGCTTTTTCCGCACATTTCGCTCGACGCACCCATCGAAACACGCCCCCAACAACACATGGCCTACCGTCCCGCGTTCCCACAGGTGTCCTGATGAAAACGGTACCTCACATACGTGGGTGCACCTACCTGGCCGCCAAGGGGAAAGCCTAAAACACAAGTAACCCCAAGTCTGTTTTCAGAGGGAAATCTCAGACATTCTGCCGACCGGCACAACGTACAGATATGGGCCTCGGGTGTCCAAGCCACCGAGGAAAACAGGGAACCCCATGCATTTCCAAAAAGAGGACACCCGTGGGAATCCGCAGAGGTGTGATTTGCGCACATCGCCCCAGATCTTTTTACCCAGACACCCCTGCAAAGTCCGAAATGTGGGGAAAAAAACACTTTTTCCGCACATTTCGCTCGACGCACCCATCGAAACACGCCCCCAACAACACATGGCCTACCGTCCCGCGTTCCCACAGGTGTCCCGATGAAAACGGTACCTCACATGCGTGGGTGCACCTACCTGGCCGCCAAGGGGAAAGCCTAAAACACAAGTAACCCCAAGTCTGTTTTCAGAGGGAAATCTCAGACATTCTGCCGACCGGCACAACGTACAGATATGGGCCTCGGGTGTCCAAGCCACCGAGGAAAACAGGGAACCCCATGCATTTCCATAAAGAGGACACCCGTGGGAATCCGCAGAGGTGTGATTTGCGCACATCGCCCCAGATTTTTTTACCCAGACACCCCTGCAAATTCCGAAATGTGGGGAAAAAAACGCTTTTTCCGCACATTTCGCTCGACGCACCCATCGAAACACGCCCCCAACAACACATGGCCTACCGTCCCGCGTTCCCACAGGTGTCCCGATGAAAACGGTACCTCACATGCGTGGGTGCACCTACCTGGCCGCCAAGGGGAAAGCCTAAAACACAAGTAACCCCAAGTCTGTTTTCAGAGGGAAATCTCAGACATTCTGCCGACCGGCACAACGTACAGATATGGGCCTCGGGTGTCCAAGCCACCGAGGAAAACAGGGAGCCCCATGCATTTCCGAAAAGAGGACACCCGTGGGAATCCGCAGAGGTGTGCTTTGAGCACATTGCCCCAGATTTTTTTACCCAGACACCCCTGCAAAGTCCGAAATGTGGGAAAAAAAACGCTTTTTCCGCACATTTCGCTCGACGCACCCATCGAAACACGCCCCCAACAACACATGGCCTACCGTCCCGCGTTCCCACAGGTGTCCCGATGAAAACGGTACCTCACATGCATGGGTGCACCTACCTGGCCGCCAAGGGGAAAGCCTAAAACACAAGTAACCCCAAGTCTATTTTCAGAGGGAAATCTCAGACATTCTGCCGACCGGCACAACGTACAGATATGGGCCTCGGGTGTCCAAGCCACCGAGGAAAACAGGGAGCCCCATGCATTTCCGAAAAGAGGACACCCGTGGGAATCCGCAGAGGTGTGATTTGCTCACATCGCCCCAGATTTTTTTACCCAGACACCCCTGCAAAGTCCGAAATGTGGGGGAAAAAAACGCTTTTTCCGCACATTTCGCTCGACGCACCCATCGAAACACGCCCCCAACAACACATGGCCTACCGTCCCGCGTTCCCACAGGTGTCCCGATGAAAACGGTACCTCACATGCGTGGGTGCACCTACCTGGCCGGCAAGGGGCAAGCTGAAAACGCAAGCAACCCCCTTTCTGTTTTCAGAGGGAATCTCAGCCATTCTGCCGACCGGCACAACTTACAGATATGGGCCTCGGGTGTCCAAGCCACCAAGGAAAACAGGGAGCCCCATGCATTTCCGAAAAGAGGACACCCGTGGGAATCCGCAGAGGTGTGATTTGCGCATATCGCCCCAGATTTTTTTACCCAGACACCCCTGCAAAGTCCGAAATGTGGGGAAAAAAACGCTTTTTCCGCACATTTCGCTTGACGCACCCATCGAAACACGCCCCCAACAACACATGGCCTACCGTCCTGCATTCCCACAGGTGTCCCGATGAAAACGGTACCTCACATGCGTGGGTGCACCTACCTGGCCGGCAAGGGGCAAGCCAAAAACGCAAGCAACCCCCCAGTCTGTTTGCAGAGGGGAATCTCAGCCATTCTGCCGACCGGCACAACGTACAGATATGGGCCTCGGGTGTCCAAGCCACCAAGGAAAACAGGGAACCCCATGCATTTCCGAAAAGAGGACACCCGTGGGAATCCGCAGCGGTGTGATTTGCGCACATCGCCCCAGATTTTTTTACCCAGACACCCCTGCAAAGTCCGAAATGTGGGGAAAAAAACGCTTTTTCCGCACATTTCGCTCGACGCACCCATCGAAACACGCCCCCAACAACACATGGCCTACCGTCCCGCGTTCCCACAGGTGTCCCGATGAAAACGGTACCTCACATGCGTGGGTGCACCTACCTGGCCGCCAAGGGGAAAGCCTAAAACACAAGTAACCCCAAGTCTGTTTTCAGAGGGAAATCTCAGACATTCTGCCGACCGGCACAACGTACAGATATGGGCCTCGGGTGTCCAAGCCACCAAGGAAAACAGGGAACCCCATGCATTTCCGAAAAGAGGACACCCGTGGGAATCGGCAGAGGTGTGATTTGCGCACATCGCCCCATATTTTTTTACCCAGACACCCCTGCAAAGTCCAAAATGTGGGGGAAAAAAATGCTTTTTCCACACATTTCGCTCGACGCACCCATCGAAACACGCCCCCAACAACACATGGCCTACCGTCCCGCGTTCCCACAGGTGTCCCGATGAAAACGGTACCTCACATGCGTGGGTGCACCTACCTGGCCGCCAAGGGGAAAGCCTAAAACACAAGTAACCCCAAGTCTGTTTTCAGAGGGAAATCTCAGACATTCTGCCGACCGGCACAACGTACAGATATGGGCCTCGGGTGTCCAAGCCACCGAGGAAAACAGGGAACCCCATGCATTTCCATAAAGAGGACACCCGTGGGAATCCGCAGAGGTGTGATTTGCGCACATCGCCCCAGATTTTTTTACCCAGACACCCCTGCAAATTCCGAAATCTGGGGAAAAAAACGCTTTTTCCGCACATTTCGCTCGACGCACCCATCGAAACACGCCCCCAACAACACATGGCCTACCGTCCCGCGTTCCCACAGGTGTCCCGATGAAAACGGTACCTCACATGCGTGGGTGCACCTACCTGGCCGCCAAGGGGAAAGCCTAAAACACAAGTAACCCCAAGTCTGTTTTCAGAGGGAAATCTCAGACATTCTGCCGACCGGCACAATGTACAGATATGGGCCTCGGGTGTCCAAGCCACCGAGGAAAACAGGGAGCCCCATGCATTTCCGAAAAGAGGACACCCGTGGGAATCCGCAGAGGTGTGCTTTGAGCACATTGCCCCAGATTTTTTTACCCAGACACCCCTGCAAAGTCCGAAATGTGGGAAAAAAAACGCTTTTTCCGCACATTTCGCTCGACGCACCCATCGAAACACGCCCCCAACAACACATGGCCTACCGTCCCGCGTTCCCACAGGTGTCCCGATGAAAACGGTACCTCACATGCGTGGGTGCACCTACCTGGCCGCCAAGGGGAAAGCCTAAAACACAATTAACCCCAAGTCTGTTTTCAGAGGGAAATCTCAGACATTCTGCCGACCGGCACAATGTACAGATATGGGCCTCGGGTGTCCAAGCCACCGAGGAAAACAGGGAACCCCATGCATTTCCGAAAAGAGGACACCCGTGGGAATCCGCAGAGGTGTGATTTGCGCACATTGCCACAGATTTTTTTACCCAGACACCCCTGCAAAGTCCGAAATGTGGGGAAAAAAACGCTTTTTCCGCACATTTCGCTCGACGCACCCATCGAAACACGCCGCCAACAACACATGGCCTACCGTCACGCGTTCCCACAGGTGTCCCGATGAAAACGGTACCTCACATGCGTGGGTGCACCTACCTGGCCGCCAAGGGGAAAGCCTAAAACACAAGTAACCCCAAGTCTGTTTTCAGAGGGAAATCTCAGACATTCTGCCGACCGGCACAACGTACAGATATGGGCCTCGGGTGTCCAAGCCACCGAGGAAAACAGGGAACCCCATGCATTTCCGAAAAGAGGACACCCGTGGGATTCCGCAGAGGTGTGATTTGCGCACATCGCCCCAGATTTTTTTACCCAGACATCCCTGCAAAGTCCGAAATGTGGGGAAAAAAACGCTTTTTCCGCACATTTCGCTCGACGCACCCATCGATACACGCCCCCAACAACACATGGCCTACCGTCCCGCGTTCCCACAGGTGTCCCGATGAAAACGGTACCTCACATGCATGGGTGCACCTACCTGGCCGCCAAGGGGAAAGCCTAAAACACAAGTAACCCCAAGTCTGTTTTCAGAGGGAAATCTCAGACATTCTGCCGACCGGCACAACGTACAGATATGGGCCTCGGGTGTCCAAGCCACCGAGGAAAACAGGGAGCCCCATGCATTTCCGAAAAGAGGACACCCGTGGGAATCCGCAGAGGTGTGATTTGCTCACATCGCCCCAGATTTTTTTACCCAGACACCCCTGCAAAGTCCGAAATGTGGGGGAAAAAAACGCTTTTTCCGCACATTTCGCTCGACGCACCCATCGAAACACGCCCCCAACAACACATGGCCTACCGTCCCGCGTTCCCACAGGTGTCCCGATGAAAACGGTACCTCACATGCGTGGGTGCACCTACCTGGCCGGCAAGGGGCAAGCTGAAAACGCAAGCAACCCCCTTTCTGTTTTCAGAGGGAATCTCAGCCATTCTGCCGACCGGCACAACTTACAGATATGGGCCTCGGGTGTCCAAGCCACCAAGGAAAACAGGGAGCCCCATGCATTTCCGAAAAGAGGACACCCGTGGGAATCCGCAGAGGTGTGCTTTGCGCACATCGCCCCAGATTTTTTTACCCAGACACCCCTGCAAAGTCCAAAATGTGGGAAAAAAAATGCTTTTTCCGCACATTTCGCTCGACGCACCCATCGAAACACGCCCCCAACAACACATGGCCTACCGTCCCGCGTTCCCACAGGTGTCCCGATGAAAACGGTACCTCACATGCGTGGGTGCACCTACCTGGCCGCCAAGGGGAAAGCCTAAAACACAAGTAACCCCAAGTCTGTTTTCAGAGGGAAATCTCAGACATTCTGCCGACCGGCACACCGTACAGATATGGGCCTCGGGTGTCCAAGCCACCGAGGAAAACAGGGAGCCCCATGCATTTCCGAAAAGAGGACACCCGTGGGAATCCGCAGAGGTATGATTTGCGCACATCGCCCCAGATTTTTTTACCCAGACACCCCTGCAAAGTCCGAAATGTGGGGAAAAAAACGCTTTTTCCGCACATTTCGCTCGACGCACTCATCGAAACACGCCCACAACAACACATGGCCTACCGTCACGCGTTCCCACAGGTGTCCCGATGAAAACGGTACCTCACATGTGTGGGTGCACCTACCTGGCCGCCAAGGGGAAAGCCTAAAACACAAGTAACCCCAAGTCTGTTTTCACACCGGAAATGTCCCTCTCTCACATCATACAGATATGGGCCTCGGGTGTCCAAGCCACCAAGGAAAACAGGGAACCCCATGCATTTCCGAAAAGAGGACACCCGTGGGAATCCGCAGAGGTATGATATGCCCAAATCGCCCCAGAATTTATTACCCAGACACCCCCGCAAAGTCAGAAATGTGGGAAAAAATACGCATTTTCCTCACATTTCGCTCGATTCACCCATCGAAACACGCCCCCAACAACACATGGCCTACTGTCCCGCGTTCCCACAGGTGTCCCGATGAAAACGGTACCTCACATGTGTGGGTGCACCTACCTGGCCGCCAAGGGGAAAGCCTAAAACACAAGTAACCCCAAGTCTGTTTTCACACCGGAAATGTCACACTCTCACATCATACAGATATGGGCCTCGGGTGTCCAAGCCACCGAGGAAAACAGGGAACCCCATGCATTTCCGAAAAGAGGACACCCGTGGGAATCCGCAGAGGTATGATATGCCCAAATTGCCTCAGATTTTATTACCCAGACACCCCCGCAAAGTCCGAAATGTGGGAAAAAATTCGCAATTTCCGCACATTTCGCTCGGCTCACCCATCGAAACACGCCCCCAACAACACATGGCCTACCGTCACGCGTTCCCACAGGTGTCCCAATGAAAACGGTACCTCACATGTGTGGGTGCACCTACCTGGCTGCCAAGGAGAAAGCCTAAAACACAAGTAACCCCAAGTCTGTTTTCAGAGGGAAATCTCAGACATTCTGCCAACCGGCACAACGTACAGATATGGGCCTCGGGTGTCCAAGCCACCGAGGAAAACAGGGAACCCCATGCATTTCCGAAAAGAGGACACCCGTGGGAATCCGCAGAGGTATGATATGCCCAAATTGCCCCAGAATTTATTACCCAGACACCCCTGCAAAGTCCGGAATGTGGGAAACAATACACAATTTCCGCACATTTCGCTCGGCTCACCCATCGAAACCCGCCCCCAACAACACATGGCCTACCGTCACGCGTTCCCACAGGTGTCTCGATGAAAACGGTACCTCACATGTGTGGGTGCACCTACCTGGCCGCCAAGGGGAAAGCCTAAAACACAAGTAACCCCAAGTCTGTTTTCAGAGGGAAATCTCAGACATTCTGCCAACTGGCACAATGTACAGATATGGGCCTGTGGTGTCCAAGCCACCGAGAAAAACAGGGAACCCCATGCATTTCTGAAAAGAGGACACCCGTGGGAATCCGCAGAGGTGTGATTTGCGCACATCGCCCCAGATTTTTTTACCCAGACACCCCTGCAAAGTCCAAAATGTGGGGAAAAAACGCTTTTTCCGCACATTTCGCTCGACGCACCTATCGAAACACGCCCCCAACAACACATGGCCTACCGTCCCACGTTCCCACAGGTGTCCCGATGAAAACGGTACCTCACATGCGTGGGTGCACCTACCTGGCCGCCAAGGGGAAAGCCTAAAACACAAGTAACCCCAAGTCTGTTTTCAGAGGGAAATCTCAGACATTCTGCCGACCGGCACAACCTACAGATATGGGCCTCGGGTGTCCAAGCCACCGAGGAAAACAGGGAGCCCCATGCATTTCCGAAAAGAGGACACCCGTGGGAATCCGCAGAGGTGTGCTTTGCGCACATCGCCCCAGATTTTTTTACCCAGACACCCCTGCAAAGTCCGAAATGTGGGAAAAAAAATGCTTTTTCCGCACATTTCGCTCGACGCACCCATCGAAACACGCCCCCAACAACACATGGCCTACCGTCCCGCGTTCCCACTGGTGTCCCGATGAAAACGGTACCTCACATGCGTGGGTGCACCTACCTGGCCGCCAAGGGGAAAGCCTAAAACACAAGTAACCCCAAGTCTGTTTTCAGAGGGAAATCTCAGACATTCTGCCGACCGGCACAATGTACAGATATGGGCCTCGGGTGTCCAAGCCACCGTGGAAAACAGGGAACCCCATGCATTTCCGAAAAGAGGACACCCGTGGGAATCCGCAGAGGTGTGATTTGCGCACATCGCCCCAGATTTTTTTACCCAGACACCCCTGCAAAGTCCGAAATGTGGGGAAAAAAACGCTTTTTCCGCACATTTCGCTCGACGCACCCATCGAAACACGCCCCCAACAACACATGGCCTACCGTCACGCGTTCCCACAGGTGTCCCGATGAAAACGGTACCTCACATGCGTGGGTGCAACTACCTGGCCGCCAAGGGGAAAGCCTAAAACACAAGTAACCCCAAGTCTGTTTTCAGAGGGAAATCTCAGACATTCTGCTGACCAGCAGAACGTACAGATATGGGCCTCGGGTGTCCAAGCCACCGAGGAAAACAGGGAGCCCCATGCATTTCCGAAAAGAAGACACCCGTGGGAATCCGCAGAGGTGTGCTTTGCGCACATCGCCCCAGATTTTTTTACCCAGACACCCCTGCAAAGTCCGAAATGTGGGAAAAAAAACACTTTTTCCGCACATTTCGCTCGACGCACCCATCGAAACACGCCCCCAACAACACATGGCCTACCGTCCCGCGTTCCCACAGGTGTCCCGATGAAAACGGTACCTCACATGCGTGGGTGCACCTACCTGGCCGCCAAGGGGAAAGCCTAAAACACAAGTAACCCCAAGTCTGTTTTCAGAGGGAAATCTCAGACATTCTGCCGACCGGCACAATGTACAGATATGGGCCGCGGGTGTCCAAGCCACCGAGGAAAACAGGGAACCCCATGCATTTCCGAAAAGAGGACACCCGTGGGAATCCGCAGAGGTGTGATTTGCGCACATCGCCCCAGATTTATTTACCCAGACACCCCTGCAAAGTCCGAAATGTGGGGAAAAAAACGCTTTTTCCGCACATTTCGCTCGACGCACCCATCGAAACACGCCCCCAACAACACATGGCCTACCCTCACGCGTTCCCACAGGTGTCCTGATGAAAACGGTACCTCACATGCGTGGGTGCACCTACCTGGCCGCCAAGGGGAAAGCCTAAAACACAAGTAACCCCAAGTCTGTTTTCAGAGGGAAATCTCAGACATTCTGCCGACCGGCACAACGTACAGATATGGGCCTCGGGTGTCCAAGCCACCGAGGAAAACAGGGAACCCCATGCATTTCCGAAAAGAGGACACCCGTGGGAATCCGCAGCGGTGTGATTTGCGCACATCGCCCCAGATTTTTTTACCCAGACACCCCTGCAAAGTCCGAAATGTGGGGAAAAAAACGCTTTTTCCGCACATTTCGCTCGACGCACCCATCGAAACACGCCCCCAACAACACATGGCCTACCGTCCCGCGTTCCCACAGGTGTCCCGATGAAAACGGTACCTCACATGCGTGGGTGCACCTACCTGGCCGCCAAGGGGAAAGCCTAAAACACAAGTAACCCCAAGTCTGTTTTCAGAGGGAAATCTCAGACATTCTGCCGACCGGCACAACGTACAGATATGGGCCTCGGGTGTCCAAGCCACCAAGGAAAACAGGGAACCCCATGCATTTCCGAAAAGAGGACACCCGTGGGAATCGGCAGAGGTGTGATTTGCGCACATCGCCCCAGATTTTTTTACCCAGACACCCCTGCAAAGTCCAAAATGTGGGGAAAAAAATGCTTTTTCCGCACATTTCGCTCGACGCACCCATCGAAACACGCCCCCAACAACACATGGCCTACCGTCCCGCGTTCCCACAGGTGTCCCGATGAAAACGGTACCTCACATGCGTGGGTGCACCTACCTGGCCGCCAAGGGGAAAGCCTAAAACACAAGTAACCCCAAGTCTGTTTTCAGAGGGAAATCTCAGACATTCTGCCGACCGGCACAACGTACAGATATGGGCCTTGGGTGTCCAAGCCACCGAGGAAAACAGGGAGCCCCATGCATTTCCGAAAAGAGGACACCCGTGGGAATCCGCAGAGGTGTGCTTTGCGCACATCGCCCCAGATTTTTTTACCCAGACACCCCTGCAAAGTCCGAAATGTGGGAAAAAAAACGCTTTTTCCTCACATTTCACTCGACGCACCCATTGAAACACGCCCCCAACAACACATGGCCTACCGTCCCGCGTTCCCACAGGTGTCCCGATGAAAACGTTACCTCACATGCGTGGGTGCACCTACCTGGCCGGCAAGGAGCAAGCCGAAAACGCAAGCAACCCCCAGTCTGTTTGCAGAGGGGAATCTCAGCCATTCTGCCGACCGGCACAACATACAGATATGGGCCTCGGGTGTCCAAGCCACCAAGGAAAACAGGGAGCCCCATGCATTTCCGAAAAGAGGACACCTGTGGGAATCCGCAGAGGTGTGATTTGCGCACATCGCCCCAGATTTTTTTACCCAGACACCCCTGCAAAGTCCGAAATGTGGGGAAAAAAACACTTTTTCCGCACATTTCGCTCGACGCACCCATCGAAACACGCCCCCAACAACACATGGCCTACCGTCCCGCGTTCCCACAGGTGTCCTGATGAAAACGGTACCTCACATACGTGGGTGCACCTACCTGGCCGCCAAGGGGAAAGCCTAAAACACAAGTAACCCCAAGTCTGTTTTCAGAGGGAAATCTCAGACATTCTGCCGACCGGCACAACGTACAGATATGGGCCTCGGGTGTCCAAGCCACCGAGGAAAACAGGGAACCCCATGCATTTCCAAAAAGAGGACACCCGTGGGAATCCGCAGAGGTGTGATTTGCGCACATCGCCCCATATTTTTTTACCCAGACACCCCTGCAAAGTCCAAAATGTGGGGGAAAAAAATGCTTTTTCCACACATTTCGCTCGACGCACCCATCGAAACACGCCCCCAACAACACATGGCCTACCGTCCCGCGTTCCCACAGGTGTCCCGATGAAAACGGTACCTCACATGCGTGGGTGCACCTACCTGGCCGCCAAGGGGAAAGCCTAAAACACAAGTAACCCCAAGTCTGTTTTCAGAGGGAAATCTCAGACATTCTGCCGACCGGCACAACGTACAGATATGGGCCTCGGGTGTCCAAGCCACCGAGGAAAACAGGGAACCCCATGCATTTCCATAAAGAGGACACCCGTGGGAATCCGCAGAGGTGTGATTTGCGCACATCGCCCCAGATTTTTTTACCCAGACACCCCTGCAAATTCCGAAATCTGGGGAAAAAAACGCTTTTTCCGCACATTTCGCTCGACGCACCCATCGAAACACGCCCCCAACAACACATGGCCTACCGTCCCGCGTTCCCACAGGTGTCCCGATGAAAACGGTACCTCACATGCGTGGGTGCACCTACCTGGCCGCCAAGGGGAAAGCCTAAAACACAAGTAACCCCAAGTCTGTTTTCAGAGGGAAATCTCAGACATTCTGCCGACCGGCACAATGTACAGATATGGGCCTCGGGTGTCCAAGCCACCGAGGAAAACAGGGAGCCCCATGCATTTCCGAAAAGAGGACACCCGTGGGAATCCGCAGAGGTGTGCTTTGAGCACATTGCCCCAGATTTTTTTACCCAGACACCCCTGCAAAGTCCGAAATGTGGGAAAAAAAACGCTTTTTCCGCACATTTCGCTCGACGCACCCATCGAAACACGCCCCCAACAACACATGGCCTACCGTCCCGCGTTCCCACAGGTGTCCCGATGAAAACGGTACCTCACATGCGTGGGTGCACCTACCTGGCCGCCAAGGGGAAAGCCTAAAACACAATTAACCCCAAGTCTGTTTTCAGAGGGAAATCTCAGACATTCTGCCGACCGGCACAATGTACAGATATGGGCCTCGGGTGTCCAAGCCACCGAGGAAAACAGGGAACCCCATGCATTTCCGAAAAGAGGACACCCGTGGGAATCCGCAGAGGTGTGATTTGCGCACATTGCCACAGATTTTTTTACCCAGACACCCCTGCAAAGTCCGAAATGTGGGGAAAAAAACGCTTTTTCCGCACATTTCGCTCGACGCACCCATCGAAACACGCCGCCAACAACACATGGCCTACCGTCACGCGTTCCCACAGGTGTCCCGATGAAAACGGTACCTCACATGCGTGGGTGCACCTACCTGGCCGCCAAGGGGAAAGCCTAAAACACAAGTAACCCCAAGTCTGTTTTCAGAGGGAAATCTCAGACATTCTGCCGACCGGCACAACGTACAGATATGGGCCTCGGGTGTCCAAGCCACCGAGGAAAACAGGGAACCCCATGCATTTCCGAAAAGAGGACACCCGTGGGATTCCGCAGAGGTGTGATTTGCGCACATCGCCCCAGATTTTTTTACCCAGACATCCCTGCAAAGTCCGAAATGTGGGGAAAAAAACACTTTTTCCGCACATTTCGCTCGACGCACCCATCGATACACGCCCCCAACAACACATGGCCTACCGTCCCGCGTTCCCACAGGTGTCCCGATGAAAACGGTACCTCACATGCATGGGTGCACCTACCTGGCCGCCAAGGGGAAAGCCTAAAACACAAGTAACCCCAAGTCTGTTTTCAGAGGGAAATCTCAGACATTCTGCCGACCGGCACAACGTACAGATATGGGCCTCGGGTGTCCAAGCCACCGAGGAAAACAGGGAGCCCCATGCATTTCCGAAAAGAGGACACCCGTGGGAATCCGCAGAGGTGTGATTTGCTCACATCGCCCCAGATTTTTTTACCCAGACACCCCTGCAAAGTCCGAAATGTGGGGGAAAAAAACGCTTTTTCCGCACATTTCGCTCGACGCACCCATCGAAACACGCCCCCAACAACACATGGCCTACCGTCCCGCGTTCCCACAGGTGTCCCGATGAAAACGGTACCTCACATGCGTGGGTGCACCTACCTGGCCGGCAAGGGGCAAGCTGAAAACGCAAGCAACCCCCTTTCTGTTTTCAGAGGGAATCTCAGCCATTCTGCCGACCGGCACAACTTACAGATATGGGCCTCGGGTGTCCAAGCCACCAAGGAAAACAGGGAGCCCCATGCATTTCCGAAAAGAGGACACCCGTGGGAATCCGCAGAGGTGTGCATTGCGCACATCGCCCCAGATTTTTTTACCCAGACACCCCTGCAAAGTCCAAAATGTGGGAAAAAAAATGCTTTTTCCGCACATTTCGCTCGACGCACCCATCGAAACACGCCCCCAACAACACATGGCCTACCGTCCCGCGTTCCCACAGGTGTCCCGATGAAAACGGTACCTCACATGCGTGGGTGCACCTACCTGGCCGCCAAGGGGAAAGCCTAAAACACAAGTAACCCCAAGTCTGTTTTCAGAGGGAAATCTCAGACATTCTGCCGACCGGCACAATGTACAGATATGGGCCTCGGGTGTCCAAGCCACCGAGGAAAACAGGGAACCCCATGCATTTCCGAAAAGAGGACACCCGTGGGAATCCGCAGAGGTGTGATTTGCGCACATCGCCCCAGATTTTTTTACCCAGACACCCCTGCAAAGTCCGAAATGTGGGGAAAAAAACGCTTTTTCCGCACATTTCGCTCGACGCACCCATCGAAACACGCCCCCAACAACACATGGCCTACCGTCACGCGTTCCCACAGGTGTCCCGATGAAAACGGTACCTCACATGCGTGGGTGCAACTACCTGGCCGCCAAGGGGAAAGCCTAAAACACAAGTAACCCCAAGTCTGTTTTCAGAGGGAAATCTCAGACATTCTGCCGACCGGCACACCGTACAGATATGGGCCTCGGGTGTCCAAGCCACCGAGGAAAACAGGGAGCCCCATGCATTTCCGAAAAGAGGACACCCGTGGGAATCCGCAGAGGTATGATTTGCGCACATCGCCCCAGATTTTTTTACCCAGACACCCCTGCAAAGTCCGAAATGTGGGGAAAAAAACGCTTTTTCCGCACATTTCGCTCGACGCACTCATCGAAACACGCCCACAACAACACATGGCCTACCGTCACGCGTTCCCACAGGTGTCCCGATGAAAACGGTACCTCACATGTGTGGGTGCACCTACCTGGCCGCCAAGGGGAAAGCCTAAAACACAAGTAACCCCAAGTCTGTTTTCACACCGGAAATGTCCCACTCTCACATCATACAGATATGGGCCTCGGGTGTCCAAGCCACCAAGGAAAACAGGGAACCCCATGCATTTCCGAAAAGAGGACACCCGTGGGAATCCGCAGAGGTATGATATGCCCAAATCGCCCCAGAATTTATTACCCAGACACCCCCGCAAAGTCAGAAATGTGGGAAAAAATACGCATTTTCCTCACATTTCGCTCGATTCACCCATCGAAACACGCCCCCAACAACACATGGCCTACTGTCCCGCGTTCCCACAGGTGTCCCGATGAAAACGGTACCTCACATGTGTGGGTGCACCTACCTGGCCGCCAAGGGGAAAGCCTAAAACACAAGTAACCCCAAGTCTGTTTTCACACCGGAAATGTCACACTCTCACATCATACAGATATGGGCCTCGGGTGTCCAAGCCACCGAGGAAAACAGGGAACCCCATGCATTTCCGAAAAGAGGACACCCGTGGGAATCCGCAGAGGTATGATATGCCCAAATTGCCTCAGATTTTATTACCCAGACACCCCCGCAAAGTCCGAAATGTGGGAAAAAATTCGCAATTTCCGCACATTTCGCTCGGCTCACCCATCGAAACACGCCCCCAACAACACATGGCCTACCGTCACGCGTTCCCACAGGTGTCCCAATGAAAACGGTACCTCACATGTGTGGGTGCACCTACCTGGCTGCCAAGGAGAAAGCCTAAAACACAAGTAACCCCAAGTCTGTTTTCAGAGGGAAATCTCAGACATTCTGCCAACCGGCACAACGTACAGATATGGGCCTCGGGTGTCCAAGCCACCGAGGAAAACAGGGAACCCCATGCATTTCCGAAAAGAGGACACCCGTGGGAATCCGCAGAGGTATGATATGCCCAAATTGCCCCAGAATTTATTACCCAGACACCCCTGCAAAGTCCGGAATGTGGGAAACAATACACAATTTCCGCACATTTCGCTCGGCTCACCCATCGAAACCCGCCCCCAACAACACATGGCCTACCGTCACGCGTTCCCACAGGTGTCTCGATGAAAACGGTACCTCACATGTGTGGGTGCACCTACCTGGCCGCCAAGGGGAAAGCCTAAAACACAAGTAACCCCTCTGTTTTCAGAGGGAAATCTCAGACATTCTGCCAACTGGCACAATGTACAGATATGGGCCTGTGGTGTCCAAGCCACCGAGGAAAACAGGGAACCCCATGCATTTCCGAAAAGAGGACACCCGTGGGAATCCGCAGAGGTGTGATTTGCGCACATCGCCCCAGATTTTTTTACCCAGACACCCCTGCAAAGTCCAAAATGTGGGGAAAAAACGCTTTTTCCGCACATTTCGCTCGACGCACCTATCGAAACACGCCCCCAACAACACATGGCCTACCGTCCCACGTTCCCACAGGTGTCCCGATGAAAACGGTACCTCACATGCGTGGGTGCACCTACCTGGCCGCCAAGGGGAAAGCCTAAAACACAAGTAACCCCAAGTCTGTTTTCAGAGGGAAATCTCAGACATTCTGCCGACCGGCACAACGTACAGATATGGGCCTCGGGTGTCCAAGCCACCGAGGAAAACAGGGAGCCCCATGCATTTCCGAAAAGAGGACACCCGTGGGAATCCGCAGAGGTGTGCTTTGCGCACATCGCCCCAGATTTTTTTACACAGACACCCCTGCAAAGTCCGAAATGTGGGAAAAAAAATGCTTTTTCCGCACATTTCGCTCGACGCACCCATCGAAACACGCCCCCAACAACACATGGCCTACCGTCCCGCGTTCCCACTGGTGTCCCGATGAAAACGGTACCTCACATGCGTGGGTGCACCTACCTGGCCGCCAAGGGGAAAGCCTAAAACACAAGTAACCCCAAGTCTGTTTTCAGAGGGAAATCTCAGACATTCTGCCGACCGGCACAATGTACAGATATGGGCCTCGGGTGTCCAAGCCACCGTGGAAAACAGGGAACCCCATGCATTTCCGAAAAGAGGACACCCGTGGGAATCCGCAGAGGTGTGATTTGCGCACATCGCCCCAGATTTTTTTACCCAGACACCCCTGCAAAGTCCGAAATGTGGGGAAAAAAACGCTTTTTCCGCACATTTCGCTCGACGCACCCATCGAAACACGCCACCAACAACACATGGCCTACCGTCACGCGTTCCCACAGGTGTCCCGATGAAAACGGTACCTCACATGCGTGGGTGCAACTACCTGGCCGCCAAGGGGAAAGCCTAAAACACAAGTAACCCCAAGTCTGTTTTCAGAGGGAAATCTCAGACATTCTGCTGACCAGCAGAACGTACAGATATGGGCCTCGGGTGTCCAAGCCACCGAGGAAAACAGGGAGCCCCATGCATTTCCGAAAAGAAGACACCCGTGGGAATCCGCAGAGGTGTGCTTTGCGCACATCGCCCCAGATTTTTTTACCCAGACACCCCTGCAAAGTCCGAAATGTGGGAAAAAAAACACTTTTTCCGCACATTTCGCTCGACGCACCCATCGAAACACGCCCCCAACAACACATGGCCTACCGTCCCGCGTTCCCACAGGTGTCCCGATGAAAACGGTACCTCACATGCGTGGGTGCACCTACCTGGCCGCCAAGGGGAAAGCCTAAAACACAAGTAACCCCAAGTCTGTTTTCAGAGGGAAATCTCAGACATTCTGCCGACCGGCACAATGTACAGATATGGGCCGCGGGTGTCCAAGCCACCGAGGAAAAGAGGGAACCCCATGCATTTCCGAAAAGAGGACACCCGTGGGAATCCGCAGAGGTGTGATTTGCGCACATCGCCCCAGATTTATTTACCCAGACACCCCTGCAAAGTCCGAAATGTGGGGAAAAAAACGCTTTTTCCGCACATTTCGCTCGACGCACCCATCGAAACACGCCCCCAACAACACATGGCCTACCCTCACGCGTTCCCACAGGTGTCCTGATGAAAACGGTACCTCACATGCGTGGGTGCACCTACCTGGCCGCCAAGGGGAAAGCCTAAAACACAAGTAACCCCAAGTCTGTTTTCAGAGGGAAATCTCAGACATTCTGCCGACCGGCACAACGTACAGATATGGGCCTCGGGTGTCCAAGCCACCGAGGAAAACAGGGAACCCCATGCATTTCCGAAAAGAGGACACCCGTGGGAATCCGCAGCGGTGTGATTTGCGCACATCGCCCCAGATTTTTTTACCCAGACACCCCTGCAAAGTCCGAAATGTGGGGAAAAAAACGCTTTTTCCGCACATTTCGCTCGACGCACCCATCGAAACACGCCCCCAACAACACATGGCCTACCGTCCCGCGTTCCCACAGGTGTCCCGATGAAAACGGTACCTCACATGCGTGGGTGCACCTACCTGGCCGCCAAGGGGAAAGCCTAAAACACAAGTAACCCCAAGTCTGTTTTCAGAGGGAAATCTCAGACATTCTGCCGACCGGCACAACGTACAGATATGGGCCTCGGGTGTCCAAGCCACCAAGGAAAACAGGGAACCCCATGCATTTCCGAAAAGAGGACACCCGTGGGAATCGGCAGAGGTGTGATTTGCGCACATCGCCCCAGATTTTTTTACCCAGACACCCCTGCAAAGTCCAAAATGTGGGGAAAAAAATGCTTTTTCCGCACATTTCGCTCGACGCACCCATCGAAACACGCCCCCAACAACACATGGCCTACCGTCCCGCGTTCCCACAGGTGTCCCGATGAAAACGGTACCTCACATGCGTGGGTGCACCTACCTGGCCGCCAAGGGGAAAGCCTAAAACACAAGTAACCCCAAGTCTGTTTTCAGAGGGAAATCTCAGACATTCTGCCGACCGGCACAACGTACAGATATGGGCCTTGGGTGTCCAAGCCACCGAGGAAAACAGGGAGCCCCATGCATTTCCGAAAAGAGGACACCCGTGGGAATCCGCAGAGGTGTGCTTTGCGCACATCGCCCCAGATTTTTTTACCCAGACACCCCTGCAAAGTCCGAAATGTGGGAAAAAAAACGCTTTTTCCTCACATTTCACTCGACGCACCCATTGAAACACGCCCCCAACAACACATGGCCTACCGTCCCGCGTTCCCACAGGTGTCCCGATGAAAACGTTACCTCACATGCGTGGGTGCACCTACCTGGCCGGCAAGGAGCAAGCCGAAAACGCAAGCAACCCCCAGTCTGTTTGCAGAGGGGAATCTCAGCCATTCTGCCGACCGGCACAACATACAGATATGGGCCTCGGGTGTCCAAGCCACCAAGGAAAACAGGGAGCCCCATGCATTTCCGAAAAGAGGACACCTGTGGGAATCCGCAGAGGTGTGCTTTGAGCACATTGCCCCAGATTTTTTTACCCAGACACCCCTGCAAAGTCCGAAATGTGGGAAAAAAAACGCTTTTTCCGCACATTTCGCTCGACGCACCCATCGAAACACGCCCCCAACAACACATGGCCTACCGTCCCGCGTTCCCACAGGTGTCCCGATGAAAACGGTACCTCACATGCGTGGGTGCACCTACCTGGCCGCCAAGGGGAAAGCCTAAAACACAATTAACCCCAAGTCTGTTTTCAGAGGGAAATCTCAGACATTCTGCCGACCGGCACAATGTACAGATATGGGCCTCGGGTGTCCAAGCCACCGAGGAAAACAGGGAACCCCATGCATTTCCGAAAAGAGGACACCCGTGGGAATCCGCAGAGGTGTGATTTGCGCACATTGCCACAGATTTTTTTACCCAGACACCCCTGCAAAGTCCGAAATGTGGGGAAAAAAACGCTTTTTCCGCACATTTCGCTCGACGCACCCATCGAAACACGCCGCCAACAACACATGGCCTACCGTCACGCGTTCCCACAGGTGTCCCGATGAAAACGGTACCTCACATGCGTGGGTGCACCTACCTGGCCGCCAAGGGGAAAGCCTAAAACACAAGTAACCCCAAGTCTGTTTTCAGAGGGAAATCTCAGACATTCTGCCGACCGGCACAACGTACAGATATGGGCCTCGGGTGTCCAAGCCACCGAGGAAAACAGGGAACCCCATGCATTTCCGAAAAGAGGACACCCGTGGGAATCCGCAGAGGTGTGATTTGCGCACATTGCCACAGATTTTTTTACCCAGACACCCCTGCAAAGTCCGAAATGTGGGGAAAAAAACGCTTTTTCCGCACATTTCGCTCGACGCACCCATCGAAACACGCCCCCAACAACACATGGCCTACCCTCACGCGTTCCCACAGGTGTCCTGATGAAAACGGTACCTCACATGCGTGGGTGCACCTACCTGGCCGCCAAGGGGAAAGCCTAAAACACAAGTAACCCCAAGTCTGTTTTCAGAGGGAAATCTCAGACATTCTGCCGACCGGCACAACGTACAGATATGGGCCTCGGGTGTCCAAGCCACCGAGGAAAACAGGGAGCCCCATGCATTTCCGAAAAGAGGACACCCGTGGGAATCCGCAGAGGTGTGCTTTGCGCACATCGCCCCAGATTTTTTTACACAGACACCCCTGCAAAGTCCGAAATGTGGGAAAAAAAATGCTTTTTCCGCACATTTCGCTCGACGCACCCATCGAAACACGCCCCCAACAACACATGGCCTACCGTCCCGCGTTCCCACTGGTGTCCCGATGAAAACGGTACCTCACATGCGTGGGTGCACCTACCTGGCCGCCAAGGGGAAAGCCTAAAACACAAGTAACCCCAAGTCTGTTTTCAGAGGGAAATCTCAGACATTCTGCCGACCGGCACAATGTACAGATATGGGCCTCGGGTGTCCAAGCCACCGTGGAAAACAGGGAACCCCATGCATTTCCGAAAAGAGGACACCCGTGGGAATCCGCAGAGGTGTGATTTGCGCACATCGCCCCAGATTTTTTTACCCAGACACCCCTGCAAAGTCCGAAATGTGGGGAAAAAAACGCTTTTTCCGCACATTTCGCTCGACGCACCCATCGAAACACGCCACCAACAACACATGGCCTACCGTCACGCGTTCCCACAGGTGTCCCGATGAAAACGGTACCTCACATGCGTGGGTGCAACTACCTGGCCGCCAAGGGGAAAGCCTAAAACACAAGTAACCCCAAGTCTGTTTTCAGAGGGAAATCTCAGACATTCTGCTGACCAGCAGAACGTACAGATATGGGCCTCGGGTGTCCAAGCCACCGAGGAAAACAGGGAGCCCCATGCATTTCCGAAAAGAAGACACCCGTGGGAATCCGCAGAGGTGTGCTTTGCGCACATCGCCCCAGATTTTTTTACCCAGACACCCCTGCAAAGTCCGAAATGTGGGAAAAAAAACACTTTTTCCGCACATTTCGCTCGACGCACCCATCGAAACACGCCCCCAACAACACATGGCCTACCGTCCCGCGTTCCCACAGGTGTCCCGATGAAAACGGTACCTCACATGCGTGGGTGCACCTACCTGGCCGCCAAGGGGAAAGCCTAAAACACAAGTAACCCCAAGTCTGTTTTCAGAGGGAAATCTCAGACATTCTGCCGACCGGCACAATGTACAGATATGGGCCGCGGGTGTCCAAGCCACCGAGGAAAAGAGGGAACCCCATGCATTTCCGAAAAGAGGACACCCGTGGGAATCCGCAGAGGTGTGATTTGCGCACATCGCCCCAGATTTATTTACCCAGACACCCCTGCAAAGTCCGAAATGTGGGGAAAAAAACGCTTTTTCCGCACATTTCGCTCGACGCACCCATCGAAACACGCCCCCAACAACACATGGCCTACCCTCACGCGTTCCCACAGGTGTCCTGATGAAAACGGTACCTCACATGCGTGGGTGCACCTACCTGGCCGCCAAGGGGAAAGCCTAAAACACAAGTAACCCCAAGTCTGTTTTCAGAGGGAAATCTCAGACATTCTGCCGACCGGCACAACGTACAGATATGGGCCTCGGGTGTCCAAGCCACCGAGGAAAACAGGGAACCCCATGCATTTCCGAAAAGAGGACACCCGTGGGAATCCGCAGCGGTGTGATTTGCGCACATCGCCCCAGATTTTTTTACCCAGACACCCCTGCAAAGTCCGAAATGTGGGGAAAAAAACGCTTTTTCCGCACATTTCGCTCGACGCACCCATCGAAACACGCCCCCAACAACACATGGCCTACCGTCCCGCGTTCCCACAGGTGTCCCGATGAAAACGGTACCTCACATGCGTGGGTGCACCTACCTGGCCGCCAAGGGGAAAGCCTAAAACACAAGTAACCCCAAGTCTGTTTTCAGAGGGAAATCTCAGACATTCTGCCGACCGGCACAACGTACAGATATGGGCCTCGGGTGTCCAAGCCACCAAGGAAAACAGGGAACCCCATGCATTTCCGAAAAGAGGACACCCGTGGGAATCGGCAGAGGTGTGATTTGCGCACATCGCCCCAGATTTTTTTACCCAGACACCCCTGCAAAGTCCAAAATGTGGGGAAAAAAATGCTTTTTCCGCACATTTCGCTCGACGCACCCATCGAAACACGCCCCCAACAACACATGGCCTACCGTCCCGCGTTCCCACAGGTGTCCCGATGAAAACGGTACCTCACATGCGTGGGTGCACCTACCTGGCCGCCAAGGGGAAAGCCTAAAACACAAGTAACCCCAAGTCTGTTTTCAGAGGGAAATCTCAGACATTCTGCCGACCGGCACAACGTACAGATATGGGCCTTGGGTGTCCAAGCCACCGAGGAAAACAGGGAGCCCCATGCATTTCCGAAAAGAGGACACCCGTGGGAATCCGCAGAGGTGTGCTTTGCGCACATCGCCCCAGATTTTTTTACCCAGACACCCCTGCAAAGTCCGAAATGTGGGAAAAAAAACGCTTTTTCCTCACATTTCACTCGACGCACCCATTGAAACACGCCCCCAACAACACATGGCCTACCGTCCCGCGTTCCCACAGGTGTCCCGATGAAAACGTTACCTCACATGCGTGGGTGCACCTACCTGGCCGGCAAGGAGCAAGCCGAAAACGCAAGCAACCCCCAGTCTGTTTGCAGAGGGGAATCTCAGCCATTCTGCCGACCGGCACAACATACAGATATGGGCCTCGGGTGTCCAAGCCACCAAGGAAAACAGGGAGCCCCATGCATTTCCGAAAAGAGGACACCTGTGGGAATCCGCAGAGGTGTGCTTTGAGCACATTGCCCCAGATTTTTTTACCCAGACACCCCTGCAAAGTCCGAAATGTGGGAAAAAAAACGCTTTTTCCGCACATTTCGCTCGACGCACCCATCGAAACACGCCCCCAACAACACATGGCCTACCGTCCCGCGTTCCCACAGGTGTCCCGATGAAAACGGTACCTCACATGCGTGGGTGCACCTACCTGGCCGCCAAGGGGAAAGCCTAAAACACAATTAACCCCAAGTCTGTTTTCAGAGGGAAATCTCAGACATTCTGCCGACCGGCACAATGTACAGATATGGGCCTCGGGTGTCCAAGCCACCGAGGAAAACAGGGAACCCCATGCATTTCCGAAAAGAGGACACCCGTGGGAATCCGCAGAGGTGTGATTTGCGCACATTGCCACAGATTTTTTTACCCAGACACCCCTGCAAAGTCCGAAATGTGGGGAAAAAAACGCTTTTTCCGCACATTTCGCTCGACGCACCCATCGAAACACGCCGCCAACAACACATGGCCTACCGTCACGCGTTCCCACAGGTGTCCCGATGAAAACGGTACCTCACATGCGTGGGTGCACCTACCTGGCCGCCAAGGGGAAAGCCTAAAACACAAGTAACCCCAAGTCTGTTTTCAGAGGGAAATCTCAGACATTCTGCCGACCGGCACAACGTACAGATATGGGCCTCGGGTGTCCAAGCCACCGAGGAAAACAGGGAACCCCATGCATTTCCGAAAAGAGGACACCCGTGGGATTCCGCAGAGGTGTGATTTGCGCACATCGCCCCAGATTTTTTTACCCAGACATCCCTGCAAAGTCCGAAATGTGGGGAAAAAAACACTTTTTCCGCACATTTCGCTCGACGCACCCATCGATACACGCCCCCAACAACACATGGCCTACCGTCCCGCGTTCCCACAGGTGTCCCGATGAAAACGGTACCTCACATGCATGGGTGCACCTACCTGGCCGCCAAGGGGAAAGCCTAAAACACAAGTAACCCCAAGTCTGTTTTCAGAGGGAAATCTCAGACATTCTGCCGACCGGCACAACGTACAGATATGGGCCTCGGGTGTCCAAGCCACCGAGGAAAACAGGGAGCCCCATGCATTTCCGAAAAGAGGACACCCGTGGGAATCCGCAGAGGTGTGATTTGCTCACATCGCCCCAGATTTTTTTACCCAGACACCCCTGCAAAGTCCGAAATGTGGGGGAAAAAAACGCTTTTTCCGCACATTTCGCTCGACGCACCCATCGAAACACGCCCCCAACAACACATGGCCTACCGTCCCGCGTTCCCACAGGTGTCCCGATGAAAACGGTACCTCACATGCGTGGGTGCACCTACCTGGCCGGCAAGGGGCAAGCTGAAAACGCAAGCAACCCCCTTTCTGTTTTCAGAGGGAATCTCAGCCATTCTGCCGACCGGCACAACTTACAGATATGGGCCTCGGGTGTCCAAGCCACCAAGGAAAACAGGGAGCCCCATGCATTTCCGAAAAGAGGACACCCGTGGGAATCCGCAGAGGTGTGCTTTGCGCACATCGCCCCAGATTTTTTTACCCAGACACCCCTGCAAAGTCCGAAATGTGGGGAAAAAAATGCTTTTTCCGCACATTTCGCTCGACGCACCCATCGAAACACGCCCCCAACAACACATGGCCTACCGTCACGCGTTCCCACAGGTGTCCCGATGAAAACGGTACCTCACATGCGTGGGTGCAACTACCTGGCCGCCAAGGGGAAAGCCTAAAACACAAGTAACCCCAAGTCTGTTTTCAGAGGGAAATCTCAGACATTCTGCCGACCGGCACACCGTACAGATATGGGCCTCGGGTGTCCAAGCCACCGAGGAAAACAGGGAGCCCCATGCATTTCCGAAAAGAGGACACCCGTGGGAATCCGCAGAGGTATGATTTGCGCACATCGCCCCAGATTTTTTTACCCAGACACCCCTGCAAAGTCCGAAATGTGGGGAAAAAAACGCTTTTTCCGCACATTTCGCTCGACGCACTCATCGAAACACGCCCACAACAACACATGGCCTACCGTCACGCGTTCCCACAGGTGTCCCGATGAAAACGGTACCTCACATGTGTGGGTGCACCTACCTGGCCGCCAAGGGGAAAGCCTAAAACACAAGTAACCCCAAGTCTGTTTTCACACCGGAAATGTCCCACTCTCACATCATACAGATATGGGCCTCGGGTGTCCAAGCCACCAAGGAAAACAGGGAACCCCATGCATTTCCGAAAAGAGGACACCCGTGGGAATCCGCAGAGGTATGATATGCCCAAATCGCCCCAGAATTTATTACCCAGACACCCCCGCAAAGTCAGAAATGTGGGAAAAAATACGCATTTTCCTCACATTTCGCTCGATTCACCCATCGAAACACGCCCCCAACAACACATGGCCTACTGTCCCGCGTTCCCACAGGTGTCCCGATGAAAACGGTACCTCACATGTGTGGGTGCACCTACCTGGCCGCCAAGGGGAAAGCCTAAAACACAAGTAACCCCAAGTCTGTTTTCACACCGGAAATGTCACACTCTCACATCATACAGATATGGGCCTCGGGTGTCCAAGCCACCGAGGAAAACAGGGAACCCCATGCATTTCCGAAAAGAGGACACCCGTGGGAATCCGCAGAGGTATGATATGCCCAAATTGCCTCAGATTTTATTACCCAGACACCCCCGCAAAGTCCGAAATGTGGGAAAAAATTCGCAATTTCCGCACATTTCGCTCGGCTCACCCATCGAAACACGCCCCCAACAACACATGGCCTACCGTCACGCGTTCCCACAGGTGTCCCAATGAAAACGGTACCTCACATGTGTGGGTGCACCTACCTGGCTGCCAAGGAGAAAGCCTAAAACACAAGTAACCCCAAGTCTGTTTTCAGAGGGAAATCTCAGACATTCTGCCAACCGGCACAACGTACAGATATGGGCCTCGGGTGTCCAAGCCACCGAGGAAAACAGGGAACCCCATGCATTTCCGAAAAGAGGACACCCGTGGGAATCCGCAGAGGTATGATATGCCCAAATTGCCCCAGAATTTATTACCCAGACACCCCTGCAAAGTCCGGAATGTGGGAAACAATACACAATTTCCGCACATTTCGCTCGGCTCACCCATCGAAACCCGCCCCCAACAACACATGGCCTACCGTCACGCGTTCCCACAGGTGTCTCGATGAAAACGGTACCTCACATGTGTGGGTGCACCTACCTGGCCGCCAAGGGGAAAGCCTAAAACACAAGTAACCCCAAGTCTGTTTTCAGAGGGAAATCTCAGACATTCTGCCAACTGGCACAATGTACAGATATGGGCCTGTGGTGTCCAAGCCACCGAGGAAAACAGGGAACCCCATGCATTTCCGAAAAGAGGACACCCGTGGGAATCCGCAGAGGTGTGATTTGCGCACATCGCCCCCGGATTTTTTTACCCAGACACCCCTGCAAAGTCCAAAATGTGGGGAAAAAACGCTTTTTCCGCACATTTCGCTCGACGCACCTATCGAAACACGCCCCCAACAACACATGGCCTACCGTCCCACGTTCCCACAGGTGTCCCGATGAAAACGGTACCTCACATGCGTGGGTGCACCTACCTGGCCGCCAAGGGGAAAGCCTAAAACACAAGTAACCCCAAGTCTGTTTTCAGAGGGAAATCTCAGACATTCTGCCGACCGGCACAACGTACAGATATGGGCCTCGGGTGTCCAAGCCACCGAGGAAAACAGGGAGCCCCATGCATTTCCGAAAAGAGGACACCCGTGGGAATCCGCAGAGGTGTGCTTTGCGCACATCGCCCCAGATTTTTTTACACAGACACCCCTGCAAAGTCCGAAATGTGGGAAAAAAAATGCTTTTTCCGCACATTTCGCTCGACGCACCCATCGAAACACGCCCCCAACAACACATGGCCTACCGTCCCGCGTTCCCACTGGTGTCCCGATGAAAACGGTACCTCACATGCGTGGGTGCACCTACCTGGCCGCCAAGGGGAAAGCCTAAAACACAAGTAACCCCAAGTCTGTTTTCAGAGGGAAATCTCAGACATTCTGCCGACCGGCACAATGTACAGATATGGGCCTCGGGTGTCCAAGCCACCGTGGAAAACAGGGAACCCCATGCATTTCCGAAAAGAGGACACCCGTGGGAATCCGCAGAGGTGTGATTTGCGCACATCGCCCCAGATTTTTTTACCCAGACACCCCTGCAAAGTCCGAAATGTGGGGAAAAAAACGCTTTTTCCGCACATTTCGCTCGACGCACCCATCGAAACACGCCCCCAACAACACATGGCCTACCGTCACGCGTTCCCACAGGTGTCCCGATGAAAACGGTACCTCACATGCGTGGGTGCAACTACCTGGCCGCCAAGGGGAAAGCCTAAAACACAAGTAACCCCAAGTCTGTTTTCAGAGGGAAATCTCAGACATTCTGCTGACCAGCAGAACGTACAGATATGGGCCTCGGGTGTCCAAGCCACCGAGGAAAACAGGGAGCCCCATGCATTTCCGAAAAGAAGACACCCGTGGGAATCCGCAGAGGTGTGCTTTGCGCACATCGCCCCAGATTTTTTTACCCAGACACCCCTGCAAAGTCCGAAATGTGGGAAAAAAAACACTTTTTCCGCACATTTCGCTCGACGCACCCATCGAAACACGCCCCCAACAACACATGGCCTACCGTCCCGCGTTCCCACAGGTGTCCCGATGAAAACGGTACCTCACATGCGTGGGTGCACCTACCTGGCCGCCAAGGGGAAAGCCTAAAACACAAGTAACCCCAAGTCTGTTTTCAGAGGGAAATCTCAGACATTCTGCCGACCGGCACAATGTACAGTTATGGGCCGCGGGTGTCCAAGCCACCGAGGAAAACAGGGAACCCCATGCATTTCCGAAAAGAGGACACCCGTGGGAATCCGCAGAGGTGTGATTTGCGCACATCGCCCCAGATTTATTTACCCAGACACCCCTGCAAAGTCCGAAATGTGGGGAAAAAAACGCTTTTTCCGCACATTTCGCTCGACGCACCCATCGAAACACGCCCCCAACAACACATGGCCTACCCTCACGCGTTCCCACAGGTGTCCTGATGAAAACGGTACCTCACATGCGTGGGTGCACCTACCTGGCCGCCAAGGGGAAAGCCTAAAACACAAGTAACCCCAAGTCTGTTTTCAGAGGGAAATCTCAGACATTCTGCCGACCGGCACAACGTACAGATATGGGCCTCGGGTGTCCAAGCCACCGAGGAAAACAGGGAACCCCATGCATTTCCGAAAAGAGGACACCCGTGGGAATCCGCAGCGGTGTGATTTGCGCACATCGCCCCAGATTTTTTTACCCAGACACCCCTGCAAAGTCCGAAATGTGGGGAAAAAAACGCTTTTTCCGCACATTTCGCTCGACGCACCCATCGAAACACGCCCCCAACAACACATGGCCTACCGTCCCGCGTTCCCACAGGTGTCCCGATGAAAACGGTACCTCACATGCGTGGGTGCACCTACCTGGCCGCCAAGGGGAAAGCCTAAAACACAAGTAACCCCAAGTCTGTTTTCAGAGGGAAATCTCAGACATTCTGCCGACCGGCACAACGTACAGATATGGGCCTCGGGTGTCCAAGCCACCAAGGAAAACAGGGAACCCCATGCATTTCCGAAAAGAGGACACCCGTGGGAATCGGCAGAGGTGTGATTTGCGCACATCGCCCCAGATTTTTTTACCCAGACACCCCTGCAAAGTCCAAAATGTGGGGAAAAAAATGCTTTTTCCGCACATTTCGCTCGACGCACCCATCGAAACACGCCCCCAACAACACATGGCCTACCGTCCCGCGTTCCCACAGGTGTCCCGATGAAAACGGTACCTCACATGCGTGGGTGCACCTACCTGGCCGCCAAGGGGAAAGCCTAAAACACAAGTAACCCCAAGTCTGTTTTCAGAGGGAAATCTCAGACATTCTGCCGACCGGCACAACGTACAGATATGGGCCTTGGGTGTCCAAGCCACCGAGGAAAACAGGGAGCCCCATGCATTTCCGAAAAGAGGACACCCGTGGGAATCCGCAGAGGTGTGCTTTGCGAACATCGCCCCAGATTTTTTTACCCAGACACCCCTGCAAAGTCCGAAATGTGGGAAAAAAAACGCTTTTTCCTCACATTTCACTCGACGCACCCATTGAAACACGCCCCCAACAACACATGGCCTACCGTCCCGCGTTCCCACAGGTGTCCCGATGAAAACGTTACCTCACATGCGTGGGTGCACCTACCTGGCCGGCAAGGAGCAAGCCGAAAACGCAAGCAACCCCCAGTCTGTTTGCAGAGGGGAATCTCAGCCATTCTGCCGACCGGCACAACATACAGATATGGGCCTCGGGTGTCCAAGCCACCAAGGAAAACAGGGAGCCCCATGCATTTCCGAAAAGAGGACACCTGTGGGAATCCGCAGAGGTGTGATTTGCGCACATCGCCCCAGATTTTTTTACCCAGACACCCCTGCAAAGTCCGAAATGTGGGGAAAAAAACGCTTTTTCCGCACATTTCGCTCGACGCACCCATCGAAACACGCCCCCAACAACACATGGCCTACCGTCCCGCGTTCCCACAGGTGTCCTGATGAAAACGGTACCTCACATACGTGGGTGCACCTACCTGGCCGCCAAGGGGAAAGCCTAAAACACAAGTAACCCCAAGTCTGTTTTCAGAGGGAAATCTCAGACATTCTGCCGACCGGCACAACGTACAGATATGGGCCTCGGGTGTCCAAGCCACCGAGGAAAACAGGGAACCCCATGCATTTCCAAAAAGAGGACACCCGTGGGAATCCGCAGAGGTGTGATTTGCGCACATCGCCCCAGATCTTTTTACCCAGACACCCCTGCAAAGTCCGAAATGTGGGGAAAAAAACACTTTTTCCGCACATTTCGCTCGACGCACCCATCGAAACACGCCCCCAACAACACATGGCCTACCGTCCCGCGTTCCCACAGGTGTCCCGATGAAAACGGTACCTCACATGCGTGGGTGCACCTACCTGGCTGCCAAGGGGAAAGCCTAAAACACAAGTAACCCCAAGTCTGTTTTCAGAGGGAAATCTCAGACATTCTGCCGACCGGCACAACGTACAGATATGGGCCTCGGGTGTCCAAGCCACCGAGGAAAACAGGGAACCCCATGCATTTCCATAAAGAGGACACCCGTGGGAATCCGCAGAGGTGTGATTTGCGCACATCGCCCCAGATTTTTTTACCCAGACACCCCTGCAAATTCCGAAATGTGGGGAAAAAAACGCTTTTTCCGCACATTTCGCTCGACGCACCCATCGAAACACGCCCCCAACAACACATGGCCTACCGTCCCGCGTTCCCACAGGTGTCCCGATGAAAACGGTACCTCACATGCGTGGGTGCACCTACCTGGCCGCCAAGGGGAAAGCCTAAAACACAAGTAACCCCAAGTCTGTTTTCAGAGGGAAATCTCAGACATTCTGCCGACCGGCACAACGTACAGATATGGGCCTCGGGTGTCCAAGCCACCGAGGAAAACAGGGAGCCCCATGCATTTCCGAAAAGAGGACACCCGTGGGAATCCGCAGAGGTGTGCTTTGAGCACATTGCCCCAGATTTTTTTACCCAGACACCCCTGCAAAGTCCGAAATGTGGGAAAAAAAACGCTTTTTCCGCACATTTCGCTCGACGCACCCATCGAAACACGCCCCCAACAACACATGGCCTACCGTCCCGCGTTCCCACAGGTGTCCCGATGAAAACGGTACCTCACATGCGTGGGTGCACCTACCTGGCCGCCAAGGGGAAAGCCTAAAACACAATTAACCCCAAGTCTGTTTTCAGAGGGAAATCTCAGACATTCTGCCGACCGGCACAATGTACAGATATGGGCCTCGGGTGTCCAAGCCACCGAGGAAAACAGGGAACCCCATGCATTTCCGAAAAGAGGACACCCGTGGGAATCCGCAGAGGTGTGATTTGCGCACATTGCCACAGATTTTTTTACCCAGACACCCCTGCAAAGTCCGAAATGTGGGGAAAAAAACGCTTTTTCCGCACATTTCGCTCGACGCACCCATCGAAACACGCCGCCAACAACACATGGCCTACCGTCACGCGTTCCCACAGGTGTCCCGATGAAAACGGTACCTCACATGCGTGGGTGCACCTACCTGGCCGCCAAGGGGAAAGCCTAAAACACAAGTAACCCCAAGTCTGTTTTCAGAGGGAAATCTCAGACATTCTGCCGACCGGCACAACGTACAGATATGGGCCTCGGGTGTCCAAGCCACCGAGGAAAACAGGGAACCCCATGCATTTCCGAAAAGAGGACACCCGTGGGATTCCGCAGAGGTGTGATTTGCGCACATCGCCCCAGATTTTTTTACCCAGACATCCCTGCAAAGTCCGAAATGTGGGGAAAAAAACACTTTTTCCGCACATTTCGCTCGACGCACCCATCGATACACGCCCCCAACAACACATGGCCTACCGTCCCGCGTTCCCACAGGTGTCCCGATGAAAACGGTACCTCACATGCATGGGTGCACCTACCTGGCCGCCAAGGGGAAAGCCTAAAACACAAGTAACCCCAAGTCTGTTTTCAGAGGGAAATCTCAGACATTCTGCCGACCGGCACAACGTACAGATATGGGCCTCGGGTGTCCAAGCCACCGAGGAAAACAGGGAGCCCCATGCATTTCCGAAAAGAGGACACCCGTGGGAATCCGCAGAGGTGTGATTTGCTCACATCGCCCCAGATTTTTTTACCCAGACACCCCTGCAAAGTCCGAAATGTGGGGGAAAAAAACGCTTTTTCCGCACATTTCGCTCGACGCACCCATCGAAACACGCCCCCAACAACACATGGCCTACCGTCCCGCGTTCCCACAGGTGTCCCGATGAAAACGGTACCTCACATGCGTGGGTGCACCTACCTGGCCGGCAAGGGGCAAGCTGAAAACGCAAGCAACCCCCTTTCTGTTTTCAGAGGGAATCTCAGCCATTCTGCCGACCGGCACAACTTACAGATATGGGCCTCGGGTGTCCAAGCCACCAAGGAAAACAGGGAGCCCCATGCATTTCCGAAAAGAGGACACCCGTGGGAATCCGCAGAGGTGTGCTTTGCGCACATCGCCCCAGATTTTTTTACCCAGACACCCCTGCAAAGTCCGAAATGTGGGGAAAAAAATGCTTTTTCCGCACATTTCGCTCGACGCACCCATCGAAACACGCCCCCAACAACACATGGCCTACCGTCACGCGTTCCCACAGGTGTCCCGATGAAAACGGTACCTCACATGCGTGGGTGCAACTACCTGGCCGCCAAGGGGAAAGCCTAAAACACAAGTAACCCCAAGTCTGTTTTCAGAGGGAAATCTCAGACATTCTGCCGACCGGCACACCGTACAGATATGGGCCTCGGGTGTCCAAGCCACCGAGGAAAACAGGGAGCCCCATGCATTTCCGAAAAGAGGACACCCGTGGGAATCCGCAGAGGTATGATTTGCGCACATCGCCCCAGATTTTTTTACCCAGACACCCCTGCAAAGTCCGAAATGTGGGGAAAAAAACGCTTTTTCCGCACATTTCGCTCGACGCACTCATCGAAACACGCCCACAACAACACATGGCCTACCGTCACGCGTTCCCACAGGTGTCCCGATGAAAACGGTACCTCACATGTGTGGGTGCACCTACCTGGCCGCCAAGGGGAAAGCCTAAAACACAAGTAACCCCAAGTCTGTTTTCACACCGGAAATGTCCCACTCTCACATCATACAGATATGGGCCTCGGGTGTCCAAGCCACCAAGGAAAACAGGGAACCCCATGCATTTCCGAAAAGAGGACACCCGTGGGAATCCGCAGAGGTATGATATGCCCAAATCGCCCCAGAATTTATTACCCAGACACCCCCGCAAAGTCAGAAATGTGGGAAAAAATACGCATTTTCCTCACATTTCGCTCGATTCACCCATCGAAACACGCCCCCAACAACACATGGCCTACTGTCCCGCGTTCCCACAGGTGTCCCGATGAAAACGGTACCTCACATGTGTGGGTGCACCTACCTGGCCGCCAAGGGGAAAGCCTAAAACACAAGTAACCCCAAGTCTGTTTTCACACCGGAAATGTCACACTCTCACATCATACAGATATGGGCCTCGGGTGTCCAAGCCACCGAGGAAAACAGGGAACCCCATGCATTTCCGAAAAGAGGACACCCGTGGGAATCCGCAGAGGTATGATATGCCCAAATTGCCTCAGATTTTATTACCCAGACACCCCCGCAAAGTCCGAAATGTGGGAAAAAATTCGCAATTTCCGCACATTTCGCTCGGCTCACCCATCGAAACACGCCCCCAACAACACATGGCCTACCGTCACGCGTTCCCACAGGTGTCCCAATGAAAACGGTACCTCACATGTGTGGGTGCACCTACCTGGCTGCCAAGGAGAAAGCCTAAAACACAAGTAACCCCAAGTCTGTTTTCAGAGGGAAATCTCAGACATTCTGCCAACCGGCACAACGTACAGATATGGGCCTCGGGTGTCCAAGCCACCGAGGAAAACAGGGAACCCCATGCATTTCCGAAAAGAGGACACCCGTGGGAATCCGCAGAGGTATGATATGCCCAAATTGCCCCAGAATTTATTACCCAGACACCCCTGCAAAGTCCGGAATGTGGGAAACAATACACAATTTCCGCACATTTCGCTCGGCTCACCCATCGAAACCCGCCCCCAACAACACATGGCCTACCGTCACGCGTTCCCACAGGTGTCTCGATGAAAACGGTACCTCACATGTGTGGGTGCACCTACCTGGCCGCCAAGGGGAAAGCCTAAAACACAAGTAACCCCAAGTCTGTTTTCAGAGGGAAATCTCAGACATTCTGCCAACTGGCACAATGTACAGATATGGGCCTGTGGTGTCCAAGCCACCGAGGAAAACAGGGAACCCCATGCATTTCCGAAAAGAGGACACCCGTGGGAATCCGCAGAGGTGTGATTTGCGCACATCGCCCCCGGATTTTTTTACCCAGACACCCCTGCAAAGTCCAAAATGTGGGGAAAAAACGCTTTTTCCGCACATTTCGCTCGACGCACCTATCGAAACACGCCCCCAACAACACATGGCCTACCGTCCCACGTTCCCACAGGTGTCCCGATGAAAACGGTACCTCACATGCGTGGGTGCACCTACCTGGCCGCCAAGGGGAAAGCCTAAAACACAAGTAACCCCAAGTCTGTTTTCAGAGGGAAATCTCAGACATTCTGCCGACCGGCACAACGTACAGATATGGGCCTCGGGTGTCCAAGCCACCGAGGAAAACAGGGAGCCCCATGCATTTCCGAAAAGAGGACACCCGTGGGAATCCGCAGAGGTGTGCTTTGCGCACATCGCCCCAGATTTTTTTACACAGACACCCCTGCAAAGTCCGAAATGTGGGAAAAAAAATGCTTTTTCCGCACATTTCGCTCGACGCACCCATCGAAACACGCCCCCAACAACACATGGCCTACCGTCCCGCGTTCCCACTGGTGTCCCGATGAAAACGGTACCTCACATGCGTGGGTGCACCTACCTGGCCGCCAAGGGGAAAGCCTAAAACACAAGTAACCCCAAGTCTGTTTTCAGAGGGAAATCTCAGACATTCTGCCGACCGGCACAATGTACAGATATGGGCCTCGGGTGTCCAAGCCACCGTGGAAAACAGGGAACCCCATGCATTTCCGAAAAGAGGACACCCGTGGGAATCCGCAGAGGTGTGATTTGCGCACATCGCCCCAGATTTTTTTACCCAGACACCCCTGCAAAGTCCGAAATGTGGGGAAAAAAACGCTTTTTCCGCACATTTCGCTCGACGCACCCATCGAAACACGCCCCCAACAACACATGGCCTACCGTCACGCGTTCCCACAGGTGTCCCGATGAAAACGGTACCTCACATGCGTGGGTGCAACTACCTGGCCGCCAAGGGGAAAGCCTAAAACACAAGTAACCCCAAGTCTGTTTTCAGAGGGAAATCTCAGACATTCTGCTGACCAGCAGAACGTACAGATATGGGCCTCGGGTGTCCAAGCCACCGAGGAAAACAGGGAGCCCCATGCATTTCCGAAAAGAAGACACCCGTGGGAATCCGCAGAGGTGTGCTTTGCGCACATCGCCCCAGATTTTTTTACCCAGACACCCCTGCAAAGTCCGAAATGTGGGAAAAAAAACACTTTTTCCGCACATTTCGCTCGACGCACCCATCGAAACACGCCCCCAACAACACATGGCCTACCGTCCCGCGTTCCCACAGGTGTCCCGATGAAAACGGTACCTCACATGCGTGGGTGCACCTACCTGGCCGCCAAGGGGAAAGCCTAAAACACAAGTAACCCCAAGTCTGTTTTCAGAGGGAAATCTCAGACATTCTGCCGACCGGCACAATGTACAGTTATGGGCCGCGGGTGTCCAAGCCACCGAGGAAAACAGGGAACCCCATGCATTTCCGAAAAGAGGACACCCGTGGGAATCCGCAGAGGTGTGATTTGCGCACATCGCCCCAGATTTATTTACCCAGACACCCCTGCAAAGTCCGAAATGTGGGGAAAAAAACGCTTTTTCCGCACATTTCGCTCGACGCACCCATCGAAACACGCCCCCAACAACACATGGCCTACCCTCACGCGTTCCCACAGGTGTCCTGATGAAAACGGTACCTCACATGCGTGGGTGCACCTACCTGGCCGCCAAGGGGAAAGCCTAAAACACAAGTAACCCCAAGTCTGTTTTCAGAGGGAAATCTCAGACATTCTGCCGACCGGCACAACGTACAGATATGGGCCTCGGGTGTCCAAGCCACCGAGGAAAACAGGGAACCCCATGCATTTCCGAAAAGAGGACACCCGTGGGAATCCGCAGCGGTGTGATTTGCGCACATCGCCCCAGATTTTTTTACCCAGACACCCCTGCAAAGTCCGAAATGTGGGGAAAAAAACGCTTTTTCCGCACATTTCGCTCGACGCACCCATCGAAACACGCCCCCAACAACACATGGCCTACCGTCCCGCGTTCCCACAGGTGTCCCGATGAAAACGGTACCTCACATGCGTGGGTGCACCTACCTGGCCGCCAAGGGGAAAGCCTAAAACACAAGTAACCCCAAGTCTGTTTTCAGAGGGAAATCTCAGACATTCTGCCGACCGGCACAACGTACAGATATGGGCCTCGGGTGTCCAAGCCACCAAGGAAAACAGGGAACCCCATGCATTTCCGAAAAGAGGACACCCGTGGGAATCGGCAGAGGTGTGATTTGCGCACATCGCCCCAGATTTTTTTACCCAGACACCCCTGCAAAGTCCAAAATGTGGGGAAAAAAATGCTTTTTCCGCACATTTCGCTCGACGCACCCATCGAAACACGCCCCCAACAACACATGGCCTACCGTCCCGCGTTCCCACAGGTGTCCCGATGAAAACGGTACCTCACATGCGTGGGTGCACCTACCTGGCCGCCAAGGGGAAAGCCTAAAACACAAGTAACCCCAAGTCTGTTTTCAGAGGGAAATCTCAGACATTCTGCCGACCGGCACAACGTACAGATATGGGCCTTGGGTGTCCAAGCCACCGAGGAAAACAGGGAGCCCCATGCATTTCCGAAAAGAGGACACCCGTGGGAATCCGCAGAGGTGTGCTTTGCGAACATCGCCCCAGATTTTTTTACCCAGACACCCCTGCAAAGTCCGAAATGTGGGAAAAAAAACGCTTTTTCCTCACATTTCACTCGACGCACCCATTGAAACACGCCCCCAACAACACATGGCCTACCGTCCCGCGTTCCCACAGGTGTCCCGATGAAAACGTTACCTCACATGCGTGGGTGCACCTACCTGGCCGGCAAGGAGCAAGCCGAAAACGCAAGCAACCCCCAGTCTGTTTGCAGAGGGGAATCTCAGCCATTCTGCCGACCGGCACAACATACAGATATGGGCCTCGGGTGTCCAAGCCACCAAGGAAAACAGGGAGCCCCATGCATTTCCGAAAAGAGGACACCTGTGGGAATCCGCAGAGGTGTGATTTGCGCACATCGCCCCAGATTTTTTTACCCAGACACCCCTGCAAAGTCCGAAATGTGGGGAAAAAAACGCTTTTTCCGCACATTTCGCTCGACGCACCCATCGAAACACGCCCCCAACAACACATGGCCTACCGTCCCGCGTTCCCACAGGTGTCCTGATGAAAACGGTACCTCACATACGTGGGTGCACCTACCTGGCCGCCAAGGGGAAAGCCTAAAACACAAGTAACCCCAAGTCTGTTTTCAGAGGGAAATCTCAGACATTCTGCCGACCGGCACAACGTACAGATATGGGCCTCGGGTGTCCAAGCCACCGAGGAAAACAGGGAACCCCATGCATTTCCAAAAAGAGGACACCCGTGGGAATCCGCAGAGGTGTGATTTGCGCACATCGCCCCAGATCTTTTTACCCAGACACCCCTGCAAAGTCCGAAATGTGGGGAAAAAAACACTTTTTCCGCACATTTCGCTCGACGCACCCATCGAAACACGCCCCCAACAACACATGGCCTACCGTCCCGCGTTCCCACAGGTGTCCCGATGAAAACGGTACCTCACATGCGTGGGTGCACCTACCTGGCTGCCAAGGGGAAAGCCTAAAACACAAGTAACCCCAAGTCTGTTTTCAGAGGGAAATCTCAGACATTCTGCCGACCGGCACAACGTACAGATATGGGCCTCGGGTGTCCAAGCCACCGAGGAAAACAGGGAACCCCATGCATTTCCATAAAGAGGACACCCGTGGGAATCCGCAGAGGTGTGATTTGCGCACATCGCCCCAGATTTTTTTACCCAGACACCCCTGCAAATTCCGAAATGTGGGGAAAAAAACGCTTTTTCCGCACATTTCGCTCGACGCACCCATCGAAACACGCCCCCAACAACACATGGCCTACCGTCCCGCGTTCCCACAGGTGTCCCGATGAAAACGGTACCTCACATGCGTGGGTGCACCTACCTGGCCGCCAAGGGGAAAGCCTAAAACACAAGTAACCCCAAGTCTGTTTTCAGAGGGAAATCTCAGACATTCTGCCGACCGGCACAACGTACAGATATGGGCCTCGGGTGTCCAAGCCACCGAGGAAAACAGGGAGCCCCATGCATTTCCGAAAAGAGGACACCCGTGGGAATCCGCAGAGGTGTGCTTTGAGCACATTGCCCCAGATTTTTTTACCCAGACACCCCTGCAAAGTCCGAAATGTGGGAAAAAAAACGCTTTTTCCGCACATTTCGCTCGACGCACCCATCGAAACACGCCCCCAACAACACATGGCCTACCGTCCCGCGTTCCCACAGGTGTCCCGATGAAAACGGTACCTCACATGCGTGGGTGCACCTACCTGGCCGCCAAGGGGAAAGCCTAAAACACAATTAACCCCAAGTCTGTTTTCAGAGGGAAATCTCAGACATTCTGCCGACCGGCACAATGTACAGATATGGGCCTCGGGTGTCCAAGCCACCGAGGAAAACAGGGAACCCCATGCATTTCCGAAAAGAGGACACCCGTGGGAATCCGCAGAGGTGTGATTTGCACACATTGCCCCAGATTTTTTTACCCAGACACCCCTGCAAAGTCCGAAATGTGGGGAAAAAAACGCTTTTTCCGCACATTTCGCTCGACGCACCCATCGAAACACGCCCCCAACAACACATGGCCTACCGTCACGCGTTCCCACAGGTGTCCCGATGAAAACGGTACCTCACATGCGTGGGTGCACCTACCTGGCCGCCAAGGGGAAAGCCTAAAACACAAGTAACCCCAAGTGTGTTTTCAGAGGGAAATCTCAGACATTCTGCCGACCGGCACAACGTACAGATATGGGCCTCGGGTGTCCAAGCCACCGAGGAAAACGGAGCCCCATGCATTTCCGAAAAGAGGACACCCGTGGGAATCCGCAGAGGTGTGCTTTGCGCACATCGCCCCAGATTTTTTTACCCAGACACCCCTGCAAAGTCCGAAATGTGGGAAAAAAAACGCTTTTTCCGCACATTTCGCTTGACGCACCCATCGAAACACGCCCCCAACAACACATGGCCTACCGTCCCGCGTTCCCACAGGTGTCCCGATGAAAACGGTACCTCACATGCATGGGTGCACCTACCTGGCCGCCAAGGGGAAAGCCTAAAACACAAGTAACCCCAAGTCTATTTTCAGAGGGAAATCTCAGACATTCTGCCGACCGGCACAACGTACAGATATGGGCCTCGGGTGTCCAAGCCACCGAGGAAAACAGGGAGCCCCATGCATTTCCGAAAAGAGGACACCCGTGGGAATCCGCAGAGGTGTGATTTGCTCACATCGCCCCAGATTTTTTTACCCAGACACCCCTGCAAAGTCCGAAATGTGGGGGAAAAAAACGCTTTTTCCGCACATTTCGCTCGACGCACCCATCGAAACACGCCCCCAACAACACATGGCCTACCGTCCCGCGTTCCCACAGGTGTCCCGATGAAAACGGTACCTCACATGCGTGGGTGCACCTACCTGGCCGGCAAGGGGCAAGCTGAAAACGCAAGCAACCCCCTTTCTGTTTTCAGAGGGAATCTCAGCCATTCTGCCGACCGGCACAACTTACAGATATGGGCCTCGGGTGTCCAAGCCACCAAGGAAAACAGGGAGCCCCATGCATTTCCGAAAAGAGGACACCCGTGGGAATCCGCAGAGGTGTGATTTGCGCATATCGCCCCAGATTTTTTTACCCAGACACCCCTGCAAAGTCCGAAATGTGGGGAAAAAAACGCTTTTTCCGCACATTTCGCTCGACGCACCCATCGAAACACGCCCCCAACAACACATGGCCTACCGTCCTGCATTCCCACAGGTGTCCCGATGAAAACGGTACCTCACATGCGTGGGTGCACCTACCTGGCCGGCAAGGGGCAAGCCAAAAACGCAAGCAACCCCCCAGTCTGTTTGCAGAGGGGAATCTCAGCCATTCTGCCGACCGGCACAACGTACAGATATGGGCCTCGGGTGTCCAAGCCACCAAGGAAAACAGGGAGCCCCATGAATTTCCGAAAAGAGGACACCCGTGGGAATCCGCAGAGGTGTGATTTGCGCACATTGCCCCAGATTGTTTTACCCAGACACCCCTGCAAAGTCCGAAATGTGGGGAAAAAAACACTTTTTCCGCACATTTCGCTCGACGCACCCATCGAAACACGCCCCCAACAACACATGGCCTACCGTCCCGCGTTCCCACAGGTGTCCCGATGAAAACGGTACCTCACATGCGTGGGTGCACCTACCTGGCCGGCAAGGGGCAAGCCGAAAACGCAAGCAACCCCCAGTCTGTTTGCAGAGGGGAATCTCAGCCATTCTGCCGACCGGCACAACATACAGATATGGGCCTCAGGTGTCCAAGCCACCAAGGAAAACAGGGAGCCCCATGCATTTCTGAAAAGAGGACACCCGTGGGAATCCGCAGAGGTATGATTTGCGCACATCGCCCCAGAATTTATTACCCAGACACCCCCGCAAAGTCCGAAATGTGCCCCGGACTTTGCGGGGGTGTCTGGGTAATAAATTCTGGGGCGATGTGTGCAAATCATACCTCTGCGGATTCCCACGGGTGTCCTCTTTTGGGAAATGCATGGGGTTCCCTGTTTTCCTTGCTGGCTTCGACACTCTAGGCCCAAATCTGTAGGTTGCCCACATGAACAAATTGTGCTGTGGCGAAAGGCTTGGGGTTACCAGCGGGTTACCCTTTTCCTTTTGCGACCCCTTTAGGTGCACCCACACATGCGAGGTACCTTTTTCGTCGGGACACCTGTGGGAACACGAGAAGGTATGACATCTGCTGTTGGCGACGTGTTTCGGTGAGTGGACACAGAGAAATGTCTCTGAAATTGGCCGGAAATGAAGACAATTCTCAGACATTTCCTTCTGGCCACTCACCGAAACACACCGCCAACAACACGTGGCCTACCTTCCCGCATTACCACACGTGTCCCAATGAGAGGCTGACCTCTTGTGTGCAGGTGTGGTACCTGAGTGACAATGGGTACATCTTTAGTATAGTAACTTTGCTGTAGTGCGCTTAGGAAACAGTAAAGTACTGGCAGTAAGCCATTTCATATGCACCTTTCCTCACACTTCCCATACATACCAGACGCAATGCAGTTAGACACGCAAGGTGGGATTTAGCACAAGGACAAACCTCCTTGTGTTGCACACGAAGGTTTGTCCTTGTGAGCAGTGATGCCACGACAAGGCACCCACCGGATCACTGGCCATTCGTATCCCTTTCGTGTCTGCAGTCAGTTGGCATCCATTTCAGCAGTTGCACTTCTACCAAATCACTAGCACCAGAGCAAGTGTATCTACACATGAGCATATCTACACACTTATACCACATGGACATGTGTGTACAATGCAACTGTGTCTCTAGCAATATCTTAACTATCATTTGGCATCAATTTCATAGCAACTGTGTCTGCATGCAAACTTTATGTGCCGGCAATCACATGTGGACAGTGATAGCAAGTGCATACTGGCTGACTTCGCTACCCTGCCCTACAGGCGCTATCTTCCACACCAGCTTTCAGTATGCCCATAGCAACTATGGGCAAACATTCTTATGTTCCACCGTACCCACACAAAACAGCCATCCTGCAACATGACAATCATTTCGGCAGTGCTGGAAAAGTCCATTCACAGAAATTGCATCTGCATGTTCTTTGTATCTTTACCTAATTCACACACCAATCATATCCAATTCATTCCTACAGAAGACGTGTCACTTACACCACACATAACATTACTCGCAGTAAAACAATAAACAAGGCAGGATCTTACGAGGTACGCAAGACACCGCTGCCATACAGTTGGTGTCCAAGTACCACTTTCATGACACTTAGACCTCAAGGGAGGGAGCCAAAGTGGCGTGTATTCTTTTGAAAAGACACCCCTTGAGTGGAGGGAACCTGAATGGTGTTCTGGTCTTCCACAACGCACGGCTTGAGTAGAGGGAGCGGGACTGGCCTTTCTTTGCTTGCCAAACCTTAGGTGGAAGGAGCCAGATTTGGGTTCCTGTCCAAAGTACGCCGGAAGCGGATGGGGTTTTCCAGATGTTTTTTTTTGTAAGGCAATCCCGAACAGGAGCAAGCTGCACTCCCATAGGGGAGTGACCCAGAGTGCTCCACCCTTCTTCTCCATGGCCCGCCTCAACTAGAGGCGGTGGAGTGGCATTCCTTTCCAAGATGTGCCTGCTTTGGAAGAAACAAGCATTGCGTTACTTTGCAAGGCACACCACGCGCAGAGGGAGCTAGACTGCCTTTTCCTTATGAGGCAGACCTGAAGTGAAAGGTACCGGGGGTGATGTCTCTTTCCCAGGCAGGCCTCAAGTGGAGGGGGCAGGACTAGCATTGCTTGCCAAAGCACGCCAAAGGGGAGTAAAGCAGAGTGCTGTCCCCACCTACTCCAAGGCACACCTCAAGTGGAGGGAGCTAGAGTGGCATTTCTTTCCAAGATGTGCCTGCTTTGGAAGAAACAAGCATTGCGTTACTTTGCAAGGCACACCACGCGCAGAGGGAGCTAGACTGCCTTTTCCTTATGAGGCAGACCTGAAGTGAAAGGTACCGGGGGTGATGTCTCTTTCCCAGGCAGGCCTCAAGTGGAGGGGGCAGGACTAGCATTGCTTGCCAAAGCACGCCAAAGGGGAGTACAGCAGAGTGCTGTCCCCACCTACTCCAAGGCACACCTCAAGTGGAGGGAGCTAGAGTGGCATTTCTTTCCAAGATGTGCCTGCTTTGGAAGAAACAAGCATTGCGTTACTTTGCAAGGCACACCACGCGCAGAGGGAGCTAGACTGCCTTTTCCTTATGAGGCAGACCTGAAGTGAAAGGTACCGGGGGTGATGTCTTTTTCCCAGGCAGGCCTCAAGTGGAGGGGGCAGGACTAGCATTGCTTGCCAAAGCACGCCAAAGGGGAGTAAAGCAGAGTGCTGTCCCCACCTACTCCAAGGCACACCTCAAGTGGAGGGAGCTAGAGTGGCATTTCTTTCCAAGATGTGCCTGCTTTGGAAGAAACAAGCATTGCGTTACTTTGCAAGGCACACCACGCGCAGAGGGAGCTAGACTGCCTTTTCCTTATGAGGCAGACCTGAAGTGAAAGGTACCGGGGGTGATGTCTCTTTCCCAGGCAGGCCTCAAATGGAGGGGGCAGGACTAGCATTGCTTGCCAAAGCACGCCAAAGGGGAAAGACCCGCATGGCACAACTCAAGTACAGGGACTCAAATGATTACTATTTCGTAGGCACGCCTCCAATGGAAGGAGCCTGATTAGCGTTCCTTTGCAAGTCACGCTTTGAGCTGAGGGATCTAGACTGATGTACATTTTCTTGACAGGCCTCAAGGGAAAGCTACGGCTGTGGTTGCCTTTCCAAGGCAAGCCTCAAGTGGAGGAAGCAGGACTAGCGATGCTCGTGAATGCACGCTAAATCAAGTGAAGTGAGTTGACATCCTGTTGCATTTTCATTGAAGGTACACCTCCAGGGCAGGGTGCAAGAGTGCCATTCCTTTACAAGACATGCACGATTTCAGTGGCTAAGGGTCCCTTTCAAGGAATGATGGGCATTTTCGGAAATCAGTCGATCTCCCAATAATTTTCCTTTGTATGATACAAAGGAAACAAGGCTGAAAGCAGAGGGCAGGCTGGGAAGGGCATTGGGGACAGTACACCCGAGTATCCTTCCTCTTTCCTTGTTTTGTACACACCTTACATTTTCGGTACGGTTGTGCCTTCGTGGCAGTGGGAGGAACATAATCACCAAAGTGTCGCTCTTGCAATCTGGCCACATCTTCGACCTCTGGAAAGGAGGGAATTTGTACATGAACATTAGCCAGAGATTGAACAATTTCTAATTCAAAAACCAAAAAGGAGAGCTTGTTTTCTGGAGTAGCTGCACGGTACACCACATAAGCATTGTACGTTGCCATATGCACAATGTGTGTGGCTAACTTTTTGTACCAGAAACGCGACTTGCGTTCAGCGTGGTATGACTCAAGCACTTGGTCATTTTTGTCTACTCCACCCATGTACTAGTTGTAATCCAGAATGCAGTACAAAAAAGAAGGTGGGTGAGGCGCGCACTCCCGGTCCTGGTCAATTGAACCTGTTGCAAAAAATATAATAAGTAATCCAGAATGCAATTGGGCTTCAACACTTGCTGAGTCTGCCTGCGCAGAGGGACAGCTGAAGTACTTTCATCATGAATAGTACTTGGCATGTACACATCCCTTTTGTCACAGAATTTCACTGCTAACAATTCATCCTGCCGCAATGCCATACATTGTCCCTTGGCCAACTTCTTACACACAAGTTGTCTGGGGAAGCCTTTGCGTTTACTGCGGATTGTACCGCATGCCAGTGTGCCCACATTGACCAATTCCTTGAACAGTGGAATTCCGGTGTAGAAATTGTCTACATGCAAATGATATCCCTTGTGGAGCCATGGTGTGAGAAGATCCCAAACAATCTTCTCACTTGTCCCTAAATGGGCTGGGCAGCCCGGAGGGTTTAGGGTAGAGTCTTTACCGGTGTAGACTCTCATGCTGCTGACATACCCAGTGGTACTTTCACACAACATGTACATTTTAATTCCATATCGTGATCTCTTGCTAGGAATGTATTGCCTGAATACAAGGCGACCTTTGAACAACACCAACGATTCATCAATGGATATGTTCTGGCTAGGAACATACACCTCTGCAAATCGGTGAGTGAAGTGGTCCAGAAATGGCTTAAGTTTGAACAGCCTATCAAAGTTTGGGTCCGTTTTGGGTAATGCTGCCGAGTTGTCATTGAAGTGCAACATACGGTGCAGTGCTTGAAAGCGATTTCTGCTCATTGTAGCTGAAAAAAACAGGCAATAAAGTGGTGCTACAGTAGACCAGTAGATTGCGACAGACGGCTTGTGTCCAATTCCCATGAGCAAAATGAGACCCCAAAACTGTCTCATTTCAACATCGTTTGTGGGTACCCATGCTTGTGCTCTGGAGTGGGGTTTCAGAGTGGGACCCCTAGACCTCATGAACTGTGCAGCGTATAAATTGGTTTGCTGAACCACATCTGCAATGAACCCATCATCAACAAAAAGGTTGAAAAAATCAATAGGCTGAAACCCTTCTGTATTCACTGTGCACCCTGATATACCAGTGAAAGGGGGCACAACAGGCTGAGCCATTGCTGGAGGCACCCAGAGCGACTCTTGAGTCATGTCAGGAACTGCCACATTGCGTGGCCGTCTTGCACGTCCCCTCCCCCTTACAGGTCCCCTGCGTGTGGGAAGTGTGCGAAAAGGTGGACGCACTCTTCCTTCCTCTTCATCATCAGATGATAACGATGATGAGTGGGAGGAGGGACTTTCGTCAATGGCCATCTCACTTCCCCATTCACTTCCCTCGTGCCCCTCAGAAGCACTATCTGTTTCAGAATGTATGTACACATCTGTGCCTTGCTCTGAGCCAGACTCCATCACTGCAGCTAATGCCTCCGCACCAGACATTGATCGCCGAGAAGACATGAGTACCTTCGCTATGGAACCCTTCACTGCCCAAAGACCAGATGAAGACTGAAACAAGAAGTATGTGTGCTTCTGAAAGTATGGAACGTAGCACAGTAAGTGGTATTCAGTGCCACAAACCTACTCCACACAAGTACACCAAAAGGTCCAGACTTTGCTCACAAACTGTAGCAGCCCTCTGCAATATGACGTACTCCCTGCACGCTACAATAAACGGAGTAGTACTTTGCAAACACTCACGTGAAATGCTAAGGACCAGCTGACTGCTTTCCTACAAGTGGGTAGACAGCTACAACACACCTGCACCTAAAAGAAAGAGAACAAAAAATCTATGGACAATGTACTATTCCGCTAAACTGTACAGAAATACAAGCGTGGGGACGAGGATTTCAGCCATACTACCTATTCAGAAACAGCCAACATGCTTTGCACCTAGCCCTCCTCCATGGGATGCTTGTGGATGGGAAATCGAGGTGAGAAGGAACCATGCAAAGTATTAGTGATTGGGTGAGTTGAAAAGCCATAGGCAATGAAGAAGCAGAAAGGGAAGATAAATATAGTACACGGCTGGCCCTTCCAGGAAACTGCTGGCACACTTTTGACAAAAACACCTGCTCATTCATATAGGGGTATCTATTGTAAGGGGAAAGCTCACAAGGACAAAATTATTGCAAGGCCAAGCAAATTGATATAGGCTGAAGCAAGTAGTGATGGGTACCTAAGAAATAAGTAGCAGAAACATACTGAATGCTTTGACATGCCATGAATGCAAACAATTGCTAGAAAGTGGAAGTCTCACTGCCAACATACTTACTACCATTTCTATTCACTTTTCACATCTTCCAGTGTGTCCATCAGTCACTGGGCAAACCACCCCTAAAATAGCGTCTGGGCAAAATCCATTATGTTTCCAATGAACAGCTCCATGCCTGTTTTGGAAAGGTGCACCCCATCTCTGTGAAACATCACAGCACCTTTGATATTGCCATGGTGAATGGTCCGTATTCTGGTGTTGCCCTCTGTCAGTCTAGTGAACTCGCCATTCATTTTCCACACCGAGCGGTTGATGGCCCTTCTATTCCCTTGAGTTCTCCAATCCATCCTGGGAATCATCTGGGACCAGGCCACCACAGTGTTTGGAAACCTCTGTGCAATCCATTCAAGGTCTGCCATGAGCTGCTCCCGTACCCCCTTCCGTCCCACAGACGCAAAATCATTTCCTCCCAGGTGAACCACTATAAGGTGAGGGGGGGGCCTTTCCTTTTGCTTGGGCAGCGATGATGGCTCCTCGGAGCTGGTGAAGGCGCATCCCCCCCACCCCAAACCAATGCACTGCAAGGCCATCCCTTCCAGACCCAGATGTAGGTGGCCCTCGGAAAAGTCGTGCAGCCCTTTGGATATAAGAGTGGCCGAAAATCCACACAACCCTCATCCTCACTAGGAAATGGAAACAGGAAAACCCCCATGATTATGGCTACACATACATTTTACCACATTACACAACAATTGCACCAATACATGACTCTTGTAACAATCCCAGACACACACTTCACCCGTTCGGAAACCACCTCTCATTTGAGATAACAGTAGGTCGACACATAATTGCCACATTATTTTCAGGGGAAGGAGGTGAAGAAGATAGTATGTCACCTTGTGCCAATAACACAGTTGTGCTGGCGCAATTGTAATCAGTAAAAGTTGTCTGCTCCTGTGGCCCACCGCCTGCCCAGCACGGTGGTAAGGTGACTTGCACATGCTACATCGGTACAATTTGGCAGGGTGACTAGTCTCACAGAGGATATGAAGTCCACAGGAAGTGTGCTTTGTACGCTCTCTGAATATAGGTACCCTGACAGAATGTGCCACATTTACCACAAATGGGTGCACCTTCAGACACTTTCAATGTGAGTGTTTCGGCCATAGCTCCAGGACCACTAGTGACCTTGGGGGCACTTCACTACCAAGGAAGGGAGGTGGCCAAGGTCGCACCCATCACCCACCACTACCCTACATAGCTTCCTGGTCAGCACTACAACTTTCCTCTCCTGGAAGGGATTGGACCCTGCCAGGGCACCCTGCACCCACTGCTGAATTTGGAGGACAAAATATCCACCTGGGGGACGGAAGCCCAAGGCCAATGACACCCCCCTCTCTAGCTACCCTGCGTTACAGTTTTTCCCCCTGCAAAAGGATGGGGACCCTGACAGGGCACACTGGGACCACTGCTGAAATTGGACCACAGAAATGGTGAACTTTGCAGTGAAAGGAATGAGCTCTGTAACAAGTGTGCATAGCATGCTCAGAAAAAATGACCATCTATATAACTACTGGAAAACATTTTTTAAAATTTGCTGCTACTTATGTCGGCCAAACCTTTCCTTCTGCAAAGCAGCTGCCTTACTCAATGCAAGGCACACCCATCACTGGCCCCCGAGCCTCCCCACTACCCTTTCCCACCCTTATCACTGACAATGCAGCCACAATTCCTTCCACCGCAGTAACCCTCCACCCCCACATTACCAAGTAATAAATGTTGTACTTACATAAATCAGCAATAGCTTTTCAGTAGCCGCAACTGCAAAGGAAACTGTCATGATCTCTGCTTCCAAAAGGTCAGGGTTTTCCCAACTCCCTTGGAAGCAGATCCATAACCCAGGTTCCGAGTGCCAACCAGTCCCAATTGGGACCTTTTGGACCCAGTCCTGGCGCCAGTGGCACCAGGCTCATAAATATGCCCAGTCCCAGCGCTGGAAGCGCCGGGCTCATAATGCTTGGGTGGACTTACCTGCAGCAGACCATGCTGCTTACTTGCCTGCCAGTTGAGCCTCTGATCCTCTTCTGTTTGGAACTACTTTTCCTGTTGGGTGGGGCAGGAGCCACTCCCTAGATTCAGAACACTGGAACTCTTCTGGAAAGCAGGAACTCTTTTCTTACCTAGGCGTGGCTGTGGAAGGAGACACCTAAGCACTACAGGAGGCTATTTAAACCACACCCGATGGATGAATCTTGCTTTGCGTTATTCTGCATCCTCTGCAGCAGAACGCTCATCGTGTCTTCTGCATCTGATCCTGGGCCTAAGGAAAAAGGCTTACCATCCTGAATCCAGTCTTCAGCAACACCTATAAAGACAAGAAAGAACAGGTTAGCATTACGGTCTTCAGTGACAGCTCTTCACTTACCTGGTCCATCGGCTGTCACCAACGCCTCGCGCTGCATTCCGGCATCTGAAAGACAAAGGCTTACCTACTCTTCGTGCGCTCCGGAGGTCTTCACACTGCATTCCGGCATCTGAAAGACAAAAGCTTACCAACTCTTCGCACGCTCCGGAGGCCTTCGGCGCTGCATCCCGCATCTGAAAGACAAAACAAGGTGCGTTTAAAGACATTGGGGAACTTTAATACTCACGTGCCATTACTCCTTTCCACATCTAACCCAGTGGGTATTCCGGCACCCTGCAGCCGCTCCGAACTTGTACCTGCAAAATAAAAAGACAGTTAGAGCGCATCGTGAAGCAGGCAACAAGCGCTTACTTACGTGCTTCCAGGCGCTTCTATTCATCACACGGGCTCCATCTTCAACTCACTTCAGCCCGTCATCCGCCATCGCCGGAACCCTGCAAAACAAGAAACATCATTACTAAAGACTTTAAAGACATTAGAATTACTCGAAACTTACCGTTCGTGCAGTAAACGACGGACAGCAGTCCTCTGAAGTCAAGAGGCCTGCTCCCCTTATCCAGTGAAGAAACTGGTTACAGCACCCTGCCCCGAGGCAGATGGAGAGCACGGCGTTTACTTACCTAAGGTGAGAGCGTTAACCTTTGGGGTTCTACAGGAGAAGAGAAAGGGAAGAAGAGAGAGACATTCAATAACCCAGTTCCTTAATCCCATATTTTCTATCTGCAGACATCTTACCCTTCGAGTCAGACATACAGTGCACAGAGGTCCAGCCCAAAGAGCCAGCCGTGTGTTACACATCACCTTTGAAGATACGGTATACGCCCAGTCAAGACCGGCGCCTCTACGGGAATCAGGTGAGCGTTACAGAAACATAAAAGAATTAAAATCAATGCTTTGCCTACCAATTACACATCCAAACTGTCTGGCAACTATCTGTACATTTTTCACTTCCTTCCACCAGTTCCATGACACTTCTCAGTCATCTACCACTACGGAAGGCTAGACTGCACACGGATTCGAAATGGAAATAAGACAAGTGGGCATATGGCATCCTGCAGAAAAAAACTAAAAATAAATAAATCCCGGAAATCTGGCACCAAACCATCACTGTTTGGAAACATCTGTGCTATCCATTCCAGTTCCTCCATTAGCAGCTCATGTATCCCTTCCCCTCCCACAGACGCTGAATCTTTTCCTCCCAGGTGCACCACTGTAGGGTGGGGGGGTTGCATCTCCTTTTGCATGGACATCGCTGATGGCTCCTCTAAGCTGGTGAAAGCACTTCCCCCTAACCCCAAACCAATGCACCAGGAGGGCATCCCTTTGAGAGCCAGATGTGGTTGGCCCTCGGAAAATCGTGCAGCCCTTTGGGTGAAAGAGTAGGCAATTATCTACACAACCCTCATCGTCACTATGATATGGAAACAAGTGAACCCCCATGAATATGCCTATACATACAGTTTACCAACTAGCTGAATGATTGTGTGAACACATGGCTCTTGTAACAATCCCAGACACACACTTCACCCATTCGGACATGCACCTCTCATGTGAATTTACAGTAGGTCATTACGTAATTGGCACTTGTGTTTTAGGGGAAGGAGGTGGGAAAGAGTTGAAGAAGACAGTATGTCACCTTGTGCCAATAACACAGTTGTGCTGGGGCAATTGTAATCAGTAAAGGTTGTCTGCTCCTGTGGCCCACCGCCTGCACTGCACGGTGGTAAGGTGACTTCCACATGCTACACCATTACACTTTGGCAGGGTGACTAGTCTGACAGAGGATATGACCTGTGCAGCAAGGGTGCTTTGTAACCTCTCCGAATATAGTTACTCTGACAGAATGTGCGCCATTCATTACACATGCATGCAAATTTGGACACTTTGATTGTGAGAAATTGGGGCGCAGCTCCTAAAGTACTGGTGAACTTGGGGCCATTCGACTACCAAGGCAGAGAGGCAGCCAAGGTCACACACATCAACCACCACCACCCTACATCTCTGCCTGGCCAGCACTGCAGCTTTCCCCTCTAGAACGGGATGGGGACCGTGCCGGGGCACCCTGCACCCACTGCTGCTTTTGAGGGACAAAATATCCATCTGGGAGATGGACGCCCAAGGCCAATGACTTCACCCCCCACCCCTCCTGCCCCTCTAGCTACCCTGCGTTACAGCTTTTCCCCCTGCAAAAGGATGGGGAGCCTGGCGGGGCTCACTGGGACGACTGCTGGAAAAGGACCACAGAAATGGTGATCGTTGCAGTAAAAGTAGTGTTCTCTGTATCAAGTACGCGTAGCATGCTCAGAACGAAATGACCATCTGCATTACTACCGGCAACATTTTTGAAAAGGAGCTGCTACTTATGTCGGCCAATTTTTCCTTCTGCAAAGCAGCCACCTTCCTCAATGCAAGGCACTCCCATCACTGGCCCCCGAACCGCCCTACTACCTATTCTCACCCATACCACTGACACTGCAGCCACAGTTTCTCCCACCACAGTAACCCTCCACCCGCACATTACCAAGTAATATATGTGGTACTTACATAAGTCAGCATAAGCTTTTCAGTAGCCGCAACTGCAACAGAAACATAAAAGAATTACATTCAGTGCTTTGCCTACCAATAACACATCCAAACTGTCTGGCATATATCTGTACATTTTTCAGCTCCTTCCACCACCTACATGAAACTTCTCAGTCATCTACCTCCACAGAAGGCTGGACTGCACAGTGATAGCAAACTGGCCTAAGAATGGGTGTATGGCAACCCCCAGCACACAAAAAAAACATTGCACAGATGGCTAAGTGGCAAACTTCCCTCCCAGGGAAACAGCACTGTTCAGCTGCACTGGGGGGCGTTTTGTCGGCAACCCGGGCAAGTGTGTTCCTGGCCACCCCAATACCTCCCCAGAGCACCCACTTCCTTCACAACAGAACACTACAGGCCCTGTTCACCCCCATCCCAATAGCAATGTGCCCTCCACCCACTATAAAATGTTAGAATAAGCAAAATTTCATACGTACATAACAAGGGAGAAGCTTGAACTGCTCAAGACCTGTAAAGGGAAGAACAAAACATATATTATCTGTGTCAGCCCACCCACATACCAGACCACCCATATTGCCCCCCCCTGTTGCATTGGCCTGTACGTTTTGGGCACCCCGGCGCCAGACTGGCACACCAATGTGCCCCTCTACGCCAAGGCAGGTATGGTAAACGAAGAACCCAATTCAAAATGGCAGGCTGCCCTTTTGTGGGGGCGGAGGGGCCCCCTACACCGCTGTGGAATTTTCTAACGTGAGGGGGGTTGCACCTCTCCACCACCACCCTAATTTGAGGGGCGGCCCATCTAATGTAGCCCTGTAACGCTCACCTGGTTCCCACGGAGGCGCAGATCCTGGCTGGACAGTTACCGTGTCTTCAATTGAGAAGCGCAGGACTCGGATGGTTCTCTGGACCGGACCTCCTCTTATGGAATGTCTGACTTGTAGAGTAAGGTGTCTGCAGGCGGAAGAAAAAGGGATTAATGGCTGGTTGTTGGTTGGGCTTCTCCTCCTTATTCGTTTTTTCCCTGAGGCCGCCCAAAGTCTGAATGAGCTCTCACCTAAGATATGTAAATGCTGGGCTCTCCATCCTGCGACTGATGCAGGGGCGCTGGGTTCCAGTTACTTCACTGGGATTGCTTTAAGTCTCTTGTAGCCTCAGAGGGTTTAAAGCTGCTGAAGAAGCGATGCCGTCGTTTTCTGCACGAGCGGATGCTGGTCGGTTTGTAAAGTTCGAGAGCACCTTTTAATGAAGTCTTTGCCTTTGTTTCTTAGGTGCCGAAATGCTATATGCTGAGCATACGGATGCACGTAAGTATGAAGGTCCGTGCACGTGGAGGAGCACGTAAGTAATATGCTTGCTGACAGGTTTATTCGCACCTCTTAATGTCTTTTTCTTGATTTGCAGGTGCGGAGATGCAGCAGAAGAGGAGATGGCGAGGAGCGCACAGCTCCCGTAAGTGAAAATATAATTGTGTCCAATTTCCCCTTTTTTTGAACTACCCGGAGTTCTTTGTCTTGCAGGTAGATGCCGCGGGATTCGGGAGATGCCGTGTTTTCAGGTAAGTAAGCGCGGCTGCTAAAACGTTGCCCTTTGCTAACCTGATGTTCCTTTGCTGACAGGTACGGCCGGAGACTGGATCCCTGGATGGTAAGTGAAGATCTGACTTGTTTTCACAGGCTGGAGCAGAAGATATCACTAGAAGACTGGAGCTGACTCGGTGAGCATCCTGCTGCAGATGCAGAATAACGCGAAGCAAATTCTTCCAATCGGGTGTGGTTTAAATAGTGTTGAGGTGATTAGGTGTCTTCCTCCTCAGCCTCGCCCAAGAGAAAAAGAGTTCCTGTGTTCCAGAGTCAAGGAGTGATGCCAGCCCCACCCAGGTAAGAAAGTAGTTCCAGATTGGAAAAATAGTCCCACCCAGCAGAAGGCTGGAGCTTCATTTTGCCAGGACTTGTGAAGGTGAGTATGCAGCATGGTCTGCTACAGGTAAGTCCACCCAAGCACCTTTACCCAAAGTATGAGCCCGGCACCTCTGGCGCCGGGACCAGTGATTCTTATGAGCCTGGCGCCAACGGCGCCAGGACATGGTCCAGAGGGCCCCGATAGGGGTCGGTTGGGACCAGGGGCGGGGGTTGTGAGCCTGCTTCCGGGGATGTTGGGCTTGTCCTGACTCCTTGGAAACAGTGCTCATGACAGCACCCCCCCTCAAGGCCCCTCCCAAAATTGTCTCCCCCGGGGGTTTTGGTTTGTCAGGAAAAGTTCGGTGGAATCTTTTGATTAGGCGAGGTGCGTGGACGTATTCAGAGGGTTCCCATGATCGTTCTTGGGGCCCGTAGCCCTTCCAGTCAATCAGATAGTATAGCTTGGACTTGATGATCTTGGAGTCCAGGATGTTTTTTACCTCAAATTCGAGTTCTCCATTAACTTGAATAGGTTCTGGAGCTTTAGTCAATCGGGTTCCAGGCTGCATTGGTTTTAGTAGAGATACGTGGAAAACTGGATGTATTTTCATGTGGGACGGCAAGCCCAACTTGACAGCCACTGGATTTATTATGGCGGTGACAGGATATGGTCCCAGATATTTTGGATTGAAGGTGCGAGGTCCTTTAAGATTTAAATGTTTAGTGGATAACCAAACTAGGTCTCCAACCCGGTATTGGGGGGCCTCCCTTCGATGTCGGTCTGCTCCCTTTTTATACTGTTCTTTAGCTAGTTGAAGATGGGTCGTGGCTTCCTTGAAAGCTTGAGTGATAGCAGTGTGTAGATGTTCTACGGCAGGTGTTCCGAGATCCTGAGGTGGATCAAGATTGGAGGTCCGAGGGTGAATCCCGTATAAGAGGTAAAAGGGACTTTTTCCGGTTCCTGAATGGATCGAATTGTTGTAGGCATATTCGGCGATCCAAAGGATGTCTTTCCAATTACTTTCCGACTGTTGCAGCATGCACCGTAAATATTGTTCCAGAGTTTGATTTGTCCTCTCGGTTTGCCCGTCGGTCTGGGGGTGATGGCTGGTTGAAAGTCCACATCAATTTGAGTTAGACGACAGCAAGTTCGCCAAAAGTGCGAGATAAACTGGCTTCCCCTATCTGAGATCAAAATTGAAGGGAAACCATGTAACCGAACAATGTTTTCGAGGAATTCTTGGGCCAGGACTGAAGCTGAGGGTAAGCCCTTCAGTGGGATGAAGTGGGCCATTTTAGAAAACAAATCCACGATTACTAAAATGGTGTTGTATCCGGAGCATGAGGGTAAATCAGTAATGAAGTCCATGGAAAGGGTATGCCAGGGGTGTGGCGGGATGTCTAGTGGGTGTAAGAGGCCTGCTGGTTTTTCTTTCTGACTTTTGTTTTGGGCGCACACCCCACAAGACATTACAAAGTCCTTGATGTCCTTTCTCCATGACGGCCACCAGAAGTGTCTCTTGATCTTCTCTGAGGTTTTGGCAATGCCAGGATGTCCCTCCATTAAAGAATCATGGTAGCAAGAGATTACCTGTCTTGGTAAATCAGTACCAGGTAAGTATAGTCGTCCTTGAAAATAAAGCAAATCCCTAGTCACGGTGAAGTCCTTTCCTTTCTGTTGCCAATTCTGTAGATCTGAAGGAGTCACAAGTTGTTTGGCTTTTGCTTCGATATCTTCGATGGATTGCGAGGAGACCAGGCCCAGGATTCTTTGTTCGGGAATTATAGGTACGGGTTCAGGATTGACCATGTGTTCCTCCATTCCAATCCGGGAAAGGGCATCTGCTTTGCCATTCTTGTTGCCTGGACGATAAGTGATTACAAAGTCAAATTCGGCAAAAAACAGAGCCCAGCGAAGTTGTCTGGAGGATTGAGCTTTAGCGATCTTCAAATACTGTAAGTTGCGATGATCGGTGATTACTGTGACTGTGTGTTTGGCTCCAAGGAGGTAGTGCCGCCAGGCCTTGAAGGCGGACTTAATAGCTAGAAGTTCTTTATCAGTGATGGTGTAGTTGATTTCGGGCGCCGAGAACTTACGGGACCAGAATGCCACAGGGTGTAATTGGTTAGTTTCTGGATCCCTCTGTGATAAAACTGCCCCCATTGCCAAGCTGGAGGCGTCGGTCTCAACGATATAAGGAAGGTCCGGGCGCGGGTGTTTTAATATAGGAGCTGAGATAAATTTGGCTTTTAACTCCTGAAAGGCCTGTTCTGCCTCTGCTGTCCACTCGAAACGTTTATTCTTTTTTAAAAGAGCCGTAATGGGCTGAACTATTCGTGAAAATTCCGGGATGAACCTGCGGTAAAAGTTGGCGAAACCTAACATGCTTTGGACTCCCTTCATGGAAGTTGGTGATGGCCACTTGATGATAGCGTCAACTTTCCTCGAGTCCATGTGGACCCCGTAGGGTGTCAAAATGAAACCTAAAAATTCGACCTCGGTGACATGAAAAACACACTTTTCAAGCTTGGCAAAAAGTTTATGTTGGCGAAGCCTTTCAAGAACAGCTCTGACGTGTTTCTGATGATCTGCTTCAGAAGATGAGTACACAAGGATGTCATCAATGTAGACGACTACACAAACGTCTATAAGTTCTCTAAGAACGTCATTCATGAAGTACTGGAAGGCGGCCGGAGCATTGCAAAGACCAAAGGGCATCACTTGGTATTCAAATAGTCCATACTTGGTGCGAAAGGCCGTCTTCCATTCGTCGCCTTCTTTGATCCGTACCAAGTGGTACGCTGCCCAAAGATCTAGCTTTGTGTATATACAGGCGCTTTTAACTTGGTCAAGGAGTTCTGGAATTAGAGGTAAGGGATACCTATTCTTTACCGTGATTTGGTTCAGGGCACGATAATCTATACAGGTCCTAAGGTCACCTTCTTTTTTCGGCACGAAAAACAGAGCTGAGGATACTGGGGACTTTGAAGGACGTATGAATCCGTTGGCTAGGTACTGGTCCAGATACTGTCGCAAATGAAGATTCTCAGGCTCGGTAAGGGCATAAATTCTACTACAGGGGGGAGTGGATCCGGGTATCAGGTCTATCTGACAGTCGTACGACCTGTGGGGAGGTAGAGTATTGGCCTGCTCCTTCTGAAAGACGTCTTGGAATTCCTGATACTCCATAGGCAATTGCGGACTTCCGGGCGTTGTCGCTGCTAGTCCAATACTGGGTCGAGGATAACAAGTGGGGGCACACTCTGGAAACCGTATTGTCTTTGCTCGCCAATCAATTTGAGGATTGTGTTTTTCCAACCAGGGAATCCCCAATATTACTTGGAATTGAGGAGCCTTGATCACATCGAACATGATCACCTCACAATGTCCATCTTGACTTAATAACGTCACTTCCGTGGTGGTATGGGTCACTGGTCCAGAAGCTATTTCCGTACCATCCACTGTGGTAATAACGTCTTTAATTGCCTTAGGACAGAGGGGTAGGTTCATCCTGGAAGCCATTTCGTGGTCTACATAATTACCGATTGCTCCGCTATCAATGTATGCTTTAATAGCATGCAAACGATCCGGTTGCTCTAGATTCATGAGGACCATTGAGACTATGAAATGCGAGGTCAAAGAACTGGTTTTAACGCTCGGCAAGCGGACCTCTATACTTGTCGGGCGAGGTCGTTTCCCGGCTCGGGCCTTTCGGTATTTTTATCAGAAGCTCCCACTGTCTTCTTTGTAGGTTTCACTGGGCATTCTCGAAGGAAATGTCCTGAATTTCCACAATAGAGGCATAACTGCAACTGTCTTCTCCTGTCGCGTTCTTTCTGGGTTAAAGGGCCCTTCATGACCCCTATTTGCATAGGTTCTACGGCTTCAGCTCCCTTGGTGGAAATCTGTGGTTTGGAGAACACTCGAGTTTCGAACCTGGAGCGGTCTGCCTTCCTGTCTTGCAATCTGTGGTCCAATTGGACCACTAAATCGATGTATTCAGAGCAATCCTGAGGAGGATTCACTACCTGGGCTAGAACATCTTTGAGTTCTCCCCGCAGACCTCTGTGGAACAGCGTGATCCTCTTGTCCTCGGGCCATCTGGTTTCAACTACTAGCCTATTAAATGACGCAATATAAGCCAGGAGATCCTGATTGCCTTGCCGTAGGGAAAGGAGTTCGTTATCCAAGGCCTGGCCCTGGGAATGTCTTGCAAACAGTCTTTCCATGCTAGTCTGGAAGGCTTGGAAATCGTGAAGAATCGGATCATCCTGTGCTACTAGAGGGACCGACCAATCAGCAGCACTGCCGCTAAGATACGAAAGCACAAAGGCTACCTTAGTCTGGTCCGTCGGAAAAGCAGCTGGTCTACACAGAAAGTGCAATCGGCACTGGTTGATGAAAACCGCAAACCTTTTAGGATCACCGGAGAAGCGTTCGGGCGGAGCCAAAGGCACGTTTCCGGGTAGATTGATTTGTACCGGACTGGCCGAGGCTGCAGGAATGTAGCTCCCTCCTGTAGGCAAAGGGGTTTGCCCCGCTTGTGATTGTAACAACTGTCTGGCAAGATCATCAGTTCGTTCTTTTGATACAATCAATTCTCTCCTCAGGGCATTCGTTTCCTGGCGGGCTGCATGTACCTCTGCTCTTAATGCCCCTAATAGCTGGGCTAGTTGGTCAGTGTCTGAGGTTTCCATTGCGCCTGGGTAGGAAGTTATTGGTTGGCTTCGCGTTCTGTAACGCTCACCTGGTTCCCACGGAGGCCCAGATCCTGGCTGGACAGTTACCGTGTCTTCAATTGAGAAGCGCAGGACTCGGATGGTTCTCTGGACCGGACCTCCTCTTATGGAATGTCTGACTTGTAGAGTAAGGTGTCTGCAGGCGGAAGAAAAAGGGATTAATGGCTGGTTGTTGGTTGGGCTTCTCCTCCTTATTCGTTTTTTCCCTGAGGCCGCCCAAAGTCTGAATGAGCTCTCACCTAAGATATGTAAATGCTGGGCTCTCCATCCTGCGACTGATGCAGGGGCGCTGGGTTCCAGTTACTTCACTGGGATTGCTTTAAGTCTCTTGTAGCCTCAGAGGGTTTAAAGCTGCTGAAGAAGCGATGCCGTCGTTTTCTGCACGAGCGGATGCTGGTCGGTTTGTAAAGTTCGAGAGCACCTTTTAATGAAGTCTTTGCCTTTGTTTCTTAGGTGCCGAAATGCTATATGCTGAGCATACGGATGCACGTAAGTATGAAGGTCCGTGCACGTGGAGGAGCACGTAAGTAATATGCTTGCTGACAGGTTTATTCGCACCTCTTAATGTCTTTTTCTTGATTTGCAGGTGCGGAGATGCAGCAGAAGAAGAGATGGCGAGGAGCGCACAGCTCCCGTAAGTGAAAATATAATTGTGTCCAATTTCCCCTTTTTTTGAACTAACCGGAGTTCTTTGTCTTGCAGGTAGAGGCCGCGGGATTCGGGAGATGCCGTGGATTCAGGTAAGTAAGCGCGGCTGCTAAAACGTTGCCCTTTGCTAACCTGATGTTCCTTTGCTGACAGGTGCGGCCGGAGACTGGATCCCTGGATGGTAAGTGAAGATCTGACTTGTTTTCACAGGCTGGAGCAGAAGATATCACTAGAAGACTGGAGCTGACTCAGTGAGCGTCCTGCTGCAGATGCAGAATAACGCGAAGCAAATTCTTCCAATCGGGTGTGGTTTAAATAGTGTTGAGGTGATTAGGTGTCTTCCTCCTCAGCCTCGCCCAAGAGAAAAAGAGTTCCTGTGTTCCAGAGTCAAGGAGTGATGCCAGCCCCACCCAGGTAAGAAAGTAGCTCCAGATTGGAAAAATAGTCCCACCCAGCAGAAGGCTGGAGCTTCATTTTGCCAGGACTTGTGAAGGTGAGTATGCAGCATGGTCTGCTACAGGTAAGTCCACCCAAGCACCTTTACCCAAAGTATGAGCCCGGCACCTCTGGCGCCGGGACCAGTGATTCTTATGAGCCTGGCGCCAACGGCGCCAGGACATGGTCCAGAGGGCCCCGATAGGGGTCGGTTGGGACCAGGGGCGGGGGTTGTGAGCCTGCTTCCGGGGATGTTGGGCTTGTCCTGACTCCTTGGAAACAGTGCTCATGACAGCCCTCCCAAGGGGCAGATAAGGGGGGAGGCTGTCCGGCACTCCTCCCTGGGCTCAGGCGTCCGTTCCTAGGAGCAGATATCTGGTCCCAGGGAGGGCTGCATGACATGGCACCCACTCCATTGTGGGCAGGGGGGGGTTAACGCCCCATTCCTTTAGAAACTTTCCCAACCCTTTGGGGTGCCCCACCGCCCCCCCTAAAAAACCTTCCAACAATTTCACTTTTTTCCTTTGGTAACCCAACTCCCCTTTGTGCACAGGGGCACATTGGTGTGCCAATCTGGCGCCGGAGTGCCCAAACCTTACTGCCCCATCTATTGGGGGTCCTGCCCCACCTTTTGGGGTGCCCCCCCCACCCCACCCCCAATGGCTGGGGGACACACCTCATGCAGGCCTCCCTGGGCCTCCTCCAAACGGCTGCGTGAGGTACACCCCACCTCCATTTGGGGTGAGGGGGGAGAGGGCCACCCCAAAAGGTGGGGCAGGACCCCCAATAGATGGGGCAGTAGGGTTTGGGCACCCTGGGGCAGATAGCCACACTAATGTGGCCATCTGCACCAAGCAAAGTTGGGTAAACAAAAAACAAAATGCAAATTCACAGGCTGCTTTTTAGGGGGGGCTGAGGGCCACCCTAAATTGGCAGCGCATGATGTACCGCAACGGGGGGTGGCCCTCAACCCCCCCCACCCCAAATGGAGGGCCCCACCTCATGCAACCCTCCCTGGGGGCAGATATCTGCTCCTAGGAAGGGGCATCTGACCCCAGGGAGGGATGCATGAGGTGAGGCCCCCCTATCTGCCCCCAGGGAGGGTTGCATGAGGTGGGGCCCTCCATTTGGGGTGGGGGAGGGGTTGAGGGCCACCCCCCGTTGCGGTACATCATGCGCTGCCAATTTAAGGTGGCCCTCAGCCCCCCCTAAAAAGCAGCCTGTGATTTTGTATATATTTTTTTGTTTACCCAACTTCGCTTGGTGCAGATGGGCCCATTAGTGTGGATATCTGCCCCCAGGGTGCCCAAACCCTACTGCCCCATCTATTGGGGGTCCTGCCCCACCTTTTGGGGTGCCCCCCCACCCCACCCCCAATGGCTGGGGGACACACCTCATGCAGGCCTCCCTGGGCCTCCTCCAAACGGCTGCATGAGGTACACCCCACCTCCATTTGGGGTGAGGGGGGAGAGGGCCACCCCAAAAGGTGGGGCAGGACCCCCAATAGATGGGGCAGTAGGGTTTGGGCACCCTGGGGGCAGATAGCCACACTAATGTGGCCATCTGCACCAAGCAAAGTTGGGTAAACAAAAAACAAAATGCAAATTCACAGGCTGCTTTTTAGGGGGGGCTGAGGGCCACCCTAAATTGGCAGCGTATGATGTACCGCAACGGGGTTGGCCCTCAACCCCCCCCACCCCAAATGGAGGGCCGCACCTCATGCAAACCTCCCTGGGGGCAGATATCTGCTCCTAGGAAGGGGCATCTGACCCCAGGGAGGGATGCATGAGGTGGGGCCCCCCCTATCTGCCCCCAGGGAGGGTTGCATGAGGTGGGGCTCTCCATTTGGGGTGGAGGGGGTTGAGGGCCACCCCCCGTTGTGGTACATCATGCGCTGCCAATTTAGGGTGGCCCTCAGCCCCCCCTAAAAAGCAGCCTGTGATTTTGTATATTTTTTTTCGTTTACCCAACTTTGCTTGGTGCAGATGGGCCCATTAGTGTGGCTATCTGCCCCCAGGGTGCCCAAACCCTACTGCCCAATCTATTGGGGGTCCTGCCCCACCTTTTGGGGTGCCCCCCCCACCCCCAATGGCTGGGGGACACACCTCATGCAGGCCTCCCTGGGCCTCCTCCAAACTGCTGCGTGAGGTACACCCCACCTCCATTTGGGGTGAGGGGGGAGAGGGCCACCCCAAAAGGTGGGGCAGGACCCCCAATAGATGGGGCAGTAGGGTTTGGGCACCCTGGGGGCAGATAGCCACACTAATGTGGCCATCTGCACCAAGCAAAGTTGGGTAAACAAAAAACAAAATGCAAATTCACAGGCTGCTTTTTAGGGGGGGGCTGAGGGCCACCCTAAATTGGCAGCACATGATGTCCCGCAACGGGGGGTGGCCCTCAACCCCCCCCACCCCAAATGGAGGGCCCCACCTCATGCAACCCTCCCTGGGGGCAGATATCTGCTCCTAGGAAGGGGCATCTGACACCAGGGAGAGATGCATGAGGTGGGGCCCCCCCTATCTGCCCCCAGGGAGGGTTGCATGAGGTGGGGCCCTCCATTTGGGGTGGGGGAGGGGTTGAGGGCCACCCCCCGTTGCGGTACATCATGCGCTGCCAATTTAAGGTGGCCCTCAGCCACCCCTAAAAAGCAGCCTGTGATTTTGTATATATTTTTTTGTTTACCCAACTTCGCTTGGTGCAGATGGGCCCATTAGTGTGGATATCTGCCCCCAGGGTGCCCAAACACTACTGCCCCATCTATTGGGGGTCCTGCCCCACCTTTTGGGGTGCCCCCCCCACCCCACCCCCAATGGCTGGGGGACACACCTCATGCAGGCCTCCCTGGGCCTCCTCCAAACGGCTGCATGGGGTACACCCCACCTCCATTTGGGGTGAGGGGGGAGAGGGCCACCCCAAAAGGTGGGGCAGGACCCCCAATAGATGGGGCAGTAGGGTTTGGGCACCCTGGGGGCAGATAGCCACACTAATGTGGCCATCTGCACCAAGCAAAGTTGGGTAAACAAAAAACAAAATGCAAATTCACAGGCTGCTTTTTAGGGGGGGCTGAGGGCCACCCTAAATTGGCAGCGCATGATGTACCGCAACGGGGTTGGCCCTCAACCCCCCCCACCCCAAATGGAGGGCCCCACCTCATGCAACCCTCCCTGGGGGCAGATATCTGCTCCTAGGAAGGGGCATCTGACCCCAGGGAGGGATGCATGAGGTGGGGCCCCCCCATCTGCCCCCAGGGAGGGTTGCATGAGGTGGGGCTCTCCATTTGGGGTGGGGGGGGTTGAGGGCCACCCCCCGTTGCGGTACATCATGCGCTGCCAATTTAGGGTGGCCCTCAACCCCCCCTAAAAAGCAGCCTGTGATTTTGTATATTTTTTTTTGTTTACCCAACTTCACTTGGTGCAAATGGGCCCATTAGTGTGGCTATCTGCCCCCAGGGAGCCCAAACCCTACTGCCCCATCTATTGGGGGTCCTGCCCCACCTTTTGGGGTGCCCCCCACACCCCACCCCCAATGGCTGGGGGACACACCTCATGCAGGCCTCCCTGGGCCTCCTCCAAACGGCTGCGTGAGGTACACCCAACCTCCATTTGGGGTGAGGATGGAGGGCCCCACCTCATGCAACCCTCCCTGGGGGCAGATAGGGGGGGCCCCACCTCATGCATCCTCCCTGGGGTCAGATGCCCCTTCCTAGGAGCAGATATCTGCCCCCAGGGAGGGTTGCATGAGGTGGGGCCCTCCATTTGGGGTGGGGGGGGTTGAGGGCCACCCCCCGTTGCGGTACATCATGCGCTGCCAATTTAGGGTGGCCCTCAGCCCCCCCTAAAAAGCAGCCTGTGATTTTGTATATTTTTTTTGTTTACCCAACTTCGCTTGGTGCAGATTGTCCCATTAGTGTGGCTATCTGCCCCCAGGGTGCCCAAACCCTACTGCCCCATCTATTGGGGGTCCTGCCCCACCTTTTGGGGTGCCCCCCCACCCCACCCCCAATGGCTGGGGGACACACCTCATGCAGGCCTCCCTGGGCCTCCTCCAAACGGCTGCGTGAGGTACACCCCACCTCCATTTGGGGTGAGGGGGGAGAGGGCCACCCCAAAAGGTGGGGCAGGACCCCCAATAGATGGGGCAGTAGGGTTTGGGCACCCTGGGGGCAGATAGCCACACTAATGTGGCCATCTGCACCAAGCAAAGTTTGGTAAACAAAAAACAAAATGCAAATTCACAGGCTGCTTTTTAGGGGGGGCTGAGGGCCATCCTAAATTGGCAGCGCATGATGTACCGCATCGGGGGTGGCCCTCAACCCCCCCACCCCAAATGGAGGGCCCCACCTCATGCAACCCTCCCTTGCATGTGCTTTGGGGGCCGGGAGGGGGAGAGGGCTGCTTACTTGAGGCAGCCCCCTCCCCCCCCTCACAAACGGATCCATGGTGGTCTAGTGGGTTGCTGGTCACGGATCGAGTGCTCTGCGCCGATCCATGACCAGCAATGCCTCATATATGTGGCACATTTTTTTCAAAATCCCTGGTGGTCTAGTGGGCCCCAGGGCCCCAAACCCCCTCCCACCTCCCTCCATCCCTCGATTTTTTTTTATTTTTCTTTTTTATTTCACCCCTGGGGGCAGTGATCATCTGCCCCCAGGGGTCTCTGCCGCTGTGGCCCCATGCCTTGGGGCCACGGGGGAGGGGGGGCGCTTACCTAGTAAGCAGCCCCCTCCTCCCCCTGCGTCACAAATGGATCTGTATTGATCCGGTGGCATTGCTGCCCACGGATCGCGCGCCCTGCGCTCGATCCGCGGGCAGCAATGCCACACAATGGGTATCGTTGGAAAGGGGAGAATCTCCCCTTTCAAACGATACCCGCCTCGATCTCCGGCTTGAAATACAGCCGGAGATCTAGGCGGACAAAGAAGGTCTCTTACCTTCTCTCTTCCCCGCAGCAGCCGAAAATGGCTGCTGCGGGGAATTTACTTTCAGTTTCACGCCGACGTGCGTTACGCACGCCGACGTGACACTGAAGGTAATCCAGCCCCCTGGCAGTGAGGGGGGACCTCCCCCTCACATAGCCCGGGGGTTGGATTACGGTTTTGAGCGATCCCTGCTTTGCAGGGATCGCTCAAAACAAGGTGCCGAAAAGGACAAGCTATCTCGTCCTTGGCACTGCGTGTGCACTGTCAAGGACGAGATACCTCGCCCTTGGCACTTAAAGGGTTAAAGGGGTCTCGAACCTTTAACCCCAAGTATTTGGGACCTTACACTATTAAAGCCATTATTAATCCCGTGGCCGTCAAATTGGAGTTACCGTCAAATATGCAAATTCACCCAGTCTTTCATGTTTCACTTCTAAAGCCAGTACAACCAGGAACAAGGCTAACTAAACCACCTAACCCCATCCTAATAGACGGGGAACCAGAATGTGAAGTAAAGAATATTTTGGACTAAAAAATAGTCAAATCAAGACTTTTTTATCTGCTTGACTGGAAAGGTTATGGTCCACAAAAAAGGTCATGGGAACCAAGTGACAATATTCATGCACCTCGATTGGTTAAAAGGTTCCACCAGAATTTCCTAGACAAACCGGGACCAGTGAGGAGAACAGCCTTAGGAGGGGCCTTGGGGGGGAGTGCTTTCACGATGTCTGCCCCCAGACATCCGGAACAGGTCCATCTGTCCAGGGAACAGGCACCCAAGAAAACACAGGAATTCACAAAACCCTGCCTAGGGGCTATATGGGTTCAGTCCTGGCGCTGTAGGCGCCAGGCTCATATTGCCAACTTTAAACTATGCAGGTCATCCTGCAAAGAACTCATGTACAGGCCATCATGAGGCCATGAAGGGACTACTTTCCTTTAGGAACTATTTTGCTGCTTGGGTGTGGTACTGGAACTTCTTATCTGGGAACTACTTTTTTGATGCTATTTAAACCATGCCCGAAGAGCAGCACACGCTTTGCGTTATTCTGCATCTTAGCAGCGTAACGCTCACCGTGTCTGCAGTCCAGCATCCAGTCTACAGCCACACCCGTCTTGTGTCCGGAGCCGATCCTAGAGAAAAGGAAAGAAGAAGAGAAGGTTAGAACAAGGAAATTTCCATTTGGTCATCATCTTTTCTGGAGCAGCCGCACCTGTTGATAAAGGAAAAAGACAGTAAAATAAACCGCGTCGCATCGCCGCTGCAGCGCTGCGCCATACTCACCTGTCTTCGGAGCATCTCCACGACCCGGCGCAGCACCTGTTGAATCGCCGCCCGAAACATCAGCATCTGAAAAGACAAGAACAAACAAAAGGTGAGCGGGGTTCCGCCAAAGACATTCTTTTACTTACCGCAAGATACTTACTCGGAATTTTACCGCTCGAGGCAGCGCTCGTCACCTTCCTACGTTAAACATTTTCGGCAAGGGGCCGCACCTGCAAAGAAGATAGAGAACTATTGGTTAATTATATTTGGAACAATATTACTTGCTAGACAGTGCTGGGTACAAACGAACTCTTACCTAAGCGCTATCTTCATCCATCGAGGCGAACTCACTCCTTGGATCACACTGCAAGGGAAAAGGTATGAAAGGAGCAAGAGTGAATTAACAGACATTTGAACTCTAAAAGAACTATACATTTGGTTTACACACTACTTACCTTGGAGTCATTGTTGTCTGGAACTCTGCCAAATACCTTCGGATCAGTGAAGTAACAGAACTTCTACGCGCCCCTGCACTCCACGCAGGATGGAGAGTTCCTCCTTCCAAACAACAAGGTGAGACTTTAAGAAGGGGAATACTGGAAGTTTTCAGGGAAAACAGTGTTAGTGTAACCTCTCTACCACCGGTGGCTAATCCCCTTTACTGCTTTTAGGAAAATATTCTTGCGGACCAGGCAGACGGAACTGAGTGGGCAAGTGCAGTCGATCCTCACTTCGCTACGAGTCACACTGGTGGAGACCACAGCAGTCCAGCTTCGTTCGACGCCCCTGTGGAATCCATGTGAGCGTAACAGCAAATAGGTAAAACAAATAAAAGGAGAGAGACCAAACAGGAAACAAAGGAACCATGAAAAGCCCAACGGTGGGCGAGTCTTTGGGGGCAGGGAGATTGGGGGGGGAGCAATGTCAATAGCATGGTGGGGGGAGCTGATTGTCTTAGATTGACGTGTTGAGGGGCAAAGCGTTCCACTTGCGCAGGTGCAGGGATCCGACGAAATGCAGTCTTCCCAAGGTTCCAGGGTGCGGGAGGAGGCCGGGCAAGGCCCATGGCTGCTTGCTGATGGCGAGGCTGCGGCCTATTCTGCCCTCCTTGATCTGTGTGCTTCTATGCCTGTGGACCCATCCAGTGGAGGCTGGGGGGTTGTCTCGCCAGGCTTGGATATTTCCCTGTGTAGTCCAGGAAGGGAGACCAGATCTGTTCGAATTTGGAGGTATTGCCGAATCTTATGGCTGTGATTTTTTCAGTCGCCACCGTCTCCCAACATTTCGACCACCACATTTGTATAGCTGAACCCTCGGGATTCTTCCAGAGCCTGGCCAGGGAGATCTTTGCGGTCATCAAGCGCTGGTTGCATAAGTCCGCTATGCGGCCTGTAAGCGGGAATTGGCTCTCGCCCGTGACTCCCAGGAGGACGATTCCTGGGTCCCAAGGAATTGTGAGGCTTGTTATCCCCTTGATTTGTTCTAGGACCGCCTTCCAGAACAGTGTGGACTTCGGGCAGGACCAGAGCAGATGGAACAGCATTCCCAGGTCAGGGCAGCCCCTCCAGCATTGTGGGAGTATGGCCGGATTGAATTTGTTCATTGCCTCTGTGGTACGGTACCATCTGTAACACACCTTATAGGCGCCCTCTCTATTTGTCGTGCATAAAGAGCTCTAGTGGGTGCGGGACCAGATCTGATTCCATTCCTCCGGCTCAATGGTTCTGCCAATGTCTTTTTCACATTTGAGCAAATAAGGTTCTTTTTTGGATGGGTCCGATCTGTCGAGCAGTTTGTATAAGGTTGATATTTTCCCTTGGGGGCTGGGAGGGTTTGATGTGAGTGTACGCTCTAGGGCGGTTAGGTCTCTGCCGCCAAGTTTCTTGGCCGCTCCGCTGGAAAGCCAGTGCCTGATGCCTGAGCTGGAAGTAACAGAATCTTTCCGTCACAGGGATCAAGAATGTGGCCTTATATGCCTCGAAGTTTAGCGGGTTCCCGCTCTCAAAGAAGTCCGCCATGGTCTTTAGTCCACCCTCCTGCCATCTGTCGAAATTGTTTGGGGCCAGCATTGGGGAGAAGTCTAGGTTGTTCCAGATTGGGGTGAGCGGGCCTGTCGGGCTCCTGCATTTCCAGAGGCGCGTCGCTTTCTTCCAGTTTGACAGTGTTCCACGTTGCCGGCAGTGGGCCCATGCTCCGGGGCATGTTGCGTTCTTTTATGTGTGGCAGCGCTTCAATCGGGGTAGTACTCCAGTCCTCCTCCACCTTCAGCCATCTGGCCCGGTTGGTGGTTGTTTTCCATGAGCAGGCGTGCGAGAGCTGGGCCGCCAGGCAGTACCTGGCCACGTCTGGGACCCCCAGGCCACCCATGGCAGGCCCACGGAGCATGATGTGTTTCGGGATTCGTGGTTTCTTACCCTCCCAGACATATTTCAGAATGTCTCTTTGCTGTTTTTGCAGGGCTTTCTTGCGGAAGGTTGTGGGAAGCGCCAGGCAGTAGTAGAGCAGCCTCGGGAGCATTTTCAGCACCATGATGCGGCCGAACCAGGAGATTTCCTGCTTGCGCCAGCGTCCCAAGTCGTCCGAGTTCTCTGATCAGTGGGGGGAAGTTTGCTTTGTAGATGTAATCGGACTTGGTTGGGATCTGCACCCCCAGGTAGCTTATCTGTGTTTTAGCCCATGGGATCGGAAATGCGGCTTGCAGCCGCTCCTTGAGGCTCTCTGACACGTTGACTCCCATGGCTGTGGACGTTGCGAAGTTTATCGTGAACCCCGAGGCTTCTCTGAATTTCTCCAGGTCTTGCCATAGAGCCTGCATGGGCCCCTCTGCTTGTGTGAGCGTGAGCAGTATATCGTCCGAAGAGGGCCGTCTTGTAGGATTCTCCCTTGAGTTCTCCCTTGAGTTCCAAGCCCTGGAATGCCGGTGCCAGTGGTTCCATGGAGAGAGCGAAGATGAGCAGGGAGAAGGGACACTTTTGCCTGGTACCCCTGGAGATGTTGATTTTCCTTGAGCAGGCTCCGTTCAGTCTCAGGTGGGTGGTCGGGTGCCGGTAATTGGCGAGAGCCCATTTCCTGAAATTCAGGCTGAACCCATAATGGCAGAATGTTTCTTCTATATAGCCCCAGTCCAGCATGTCGAACGCTTTGTGTGCGTCCAGCGAGAGAACCACCAGGGGGGTGGCCATTCTGTTCACCGACTCAATGATGTCGATTGTTCTTCTGATATTGTCCTGCGTGTTACAGCCCGGGATGAACCCCGTTTGATCCGGGTGGATGATGTCTGGGAGGATGGGGGCCAATCTGTTGGCCAGGATTTTGGCAAACAGTTTGGCGTCATTGTTCAGCAGCGTGATGGGTCTGTACGATGCGCAATGCGTCTGGTCCTTGCCTGGCTTCAGGATGAGGATCGTGGAGGACTCTTCCATCGATGGTGTGGTGGCCGCCGTCGTTAGAAATGAGTTGAACTTCTTATAGAATTGTGCTGAGAACCCGTCTGGCCCCGGGGTAGTGTTTTTCAGGGCGTGGATCGTGTCGGATACTTCCTCTGTCGTAATTGGCTGTTCCAGAGATTCTAGCGCCGGGTGTGGTGGGGGCCTCTGTGTGGCGGTCAGGAATCCAGCCCAGGCTGGGGGTGGCCGTTGGGGGCACTGACATGATGTTTACGTGGTGCTGCATCATAAGGTCGAGTTTCTCTGCCTCTGTGTGGTGCAGGGTTCCTGTGTGGTCAGCCAGGCACTGGACGTAGTTCCTCGATTGTACTTTCTTCAGCTTGTGCGCTAGGAGGCGGTTTGCCTTGTTGCTGTTGAGATAGTAAAATTGTTTGGTGTATGTCAGGGCTCTGGCCGCCCGGTCTGCCTGGTGCATCTCCAGCTCTGCCTTCGCTCTTTTGAGGTCTCGGCCGGTAGCTTTGGCTGGGCGCTGGGCTGGGCAATGAAGCCCTCTGGGGCGGGGGCTCCGATGGGGGGGGCAATGCCGCGTGTTGAGCTGCTGAGGAGGACTCTCTGTGTCCAGTGCTCACCACCCCCCAACCTCGCAGTTGTAGCTCTGGTCTGGTGGTTATCAGCCGGTTAACGTGCACTGGGGGAGCCGGCGTGAGGAGCAGGGCTGCCAGAGGGTTGCTGTCTGTTGGTGGCGGGTTCCGTGGGCGTTCAGTGCTCTGAGTAGTGTCCCAGGGGACCGAGGGGCATGCCGCGCGGGGCCCAGGCCGCCGGGAGGGTGTCACGCGTGTATGCGGCAGGGAGGGGTTCCTACCTTCAGCTGTTGCACCAGGGCGGTGTGTAGAGGCCAGGAGTGAAGCACGGGGCCCGGTTTGACCCCCTTGCCTGAGCAGGCCTTTTGGCCGGCGTCCCGAGGGGCCCTCGGCCGCTGAAGTAGAGTGGCGGACTGGTGTGGCGCCGGGCTCCCTGTGAGGATGGTGCGGGCGTGCCTCCCGCCGAGTGCGGCAGCTGCACCAGCGGTCCCGTCAGCTCCTCTCAGGCCGGGGCGGGGGGGGTACTCCAGGCGAATCCCCAGCATGTTGCAGGTCTCAGCTGAAGGTCTTGGGGAAGGTGCCTCCTCCGCTGTGCCTCCTCTCCTTGTTTTCCGCCGGCAGGTGCACCTTACTTTTGGCAGGCGTCCTGGGGGGCCCACAGCCTCTCGGCCGCTGAAGTAGATTGGCAGACAGTGTAGTGATGGGCCCCCTGTGAGGATGGTGCGGGCGGGCCTTCCGCCGAGCGTGGCAGCTGCACCAGCGGTCGCGTCAGCTCCTCTCAGGCCAGGGTGGGGGGGGGCTCCAGGCGTATCCCCAGCAGGTTGCAGGTCTCAGCTGACGGTCTTGGTGAAGTTGCCTCCTCCGCCGTGGCTCCTGTCCTTATTTTCCGCCGGCAGGTGCACCGTACATTACGCGCCGGTCCCGGATCGCAGGATTCTGGCAAGCAGACCTCAGGCACTGGGGGTCTCACAGCAGGTGCAGGCTATTACAGAGTCGGACTCGGAGTGGGGCCTCAGGGGGTGCTCAGTTGGCTGGAGGGCTGGTCCAAGTGACTGCAGTGGCCCGCTCGCTGCAAAGTGGACATCGGAGCTTCTCCGTTGGCATTGCGCCCGCCGTCTTTGGTGCGGGGAGGCTTCACGGCACCCCCCAAAACCAGCTGATTTCTCGGGTTTTCCGGCGGTCCCGTGGGCTAACAGTTGGCCTCTGCGTGCCGGAGCCCTTCGGGAGGCTGAGGCATCGAGCGGGTTTGCTGAAGGTTAGTTTCACCGGGGGATATTGGTGACGGCGCGTGGACCCGGTCGGGAGACCAACCGTCATGGCGCCAAGCCATGCCCCCCAGATAAAATCATGTATTAAATGTAAATGCGATTTTGGAATGGGGGAGGACGCAAGGTTCCAATATGCCCAGCTGAGACATTGGGCCCTAAATCCAAGAAAGAAGATGGCAGCGACACGACTGCTAACCCCCTTCGAGAAATGTGTGACCTCTAGCTCGGGGGACAAACATTTGGTTGGGGACCTGTACAGGCTGATCAAGGAGGGGTAAGAGGAAGGGGCGAGAAAGTTCATGGTCAATTGGGAAAGGGAGGCTGAACAAGAGTTCGAGCTAGAGCAATGGACTACCCTGTGGACGAATATCCCAGGATGGCCCACTCATTGCAAGTCCAAGAAATTTGGATGGAAATGATGTATCAGTGGCATCTCACCCCGAGCAGACTGACAAAAATGTACTGAACGGCCCCGGACAATGCTGGAGTGGGTGCGGGGCTGAGGCCACCTGGGGCCACATTTGGTGGCGCTGCCCAATCGTTGGAAATTTCTGAGACATGATCCAGGAAGCAATCAGGGGTATATTGGGTATAGAGAAAAAGCCAAATGTGGGCCTGTTCATACTGTGATTGGACGGAGAGGTAGAAAAACTGCCCACGAAGGCCCAGCGTAAGGTCTACGTCATTCTGGTAATGGCAGGTGCCTTATTGGTGATGCAAAAATGGAAAGCAAAAGAACCACCATCTGAACACAAATAGGTGGCCAAAGTGTGGATTTGGTGTGGAGTTTAATGTTGATTGTAATAATGGAAAAATGCCAATAAAAACATATTGGAAAAAAAAGATGTCCTCCGTCATAAACCAATTAATCTAACCCTAACACTATAAACATAAGTCTTTTAACTAAAGTGAAGTTCATATTTCCTTCACCCGGAGAATGACTCCCTTCTCCTGGCTGCACCAGTCTTCTAGCAGATGTAACTGCTTCAATGTCCCATCACAAAGGACCAGGCAAGGACTCCTTCTCCTGGCCCTTCTATAAAAGTTCTCCAAAGTGGTCTTTAAGCACTCTTGCAGATAACCTGGATGAGTTTCTTTAACTCCTTCCAGGAAGTAGTAAAACTCAGTCTTATTTGGCTTCCATTTAACACTACGATGATGGAATTCTATTCTCGGGTTTTCTATATCTTTCATCTTTCTTGTATGTCTCTCTTCTGGTATCTATATCTCGTAATGGGGGGATTGTTTCCCAAAGCTCTTAGTCTTTCCTTTGACGTTTCTTGGGCCACAGCGACGAGGGAGCCAACTCCCGATGCCCTCTGTTTTAGCAGAGGTATTTGGTGAACCACTTTGATGAGGGAGATGGCTCCCGTTCCACTCTGCTTGAGGAGTGGTATTGGGTGGACCACTGCAACGAGGGATATGATTCCCGATGCACTTTGCTTGGGCAGTGGTATTGACTTGGCTACTGCGACGAGGGAGATGACTCCCAATGCTCTCTCCTTGGGCAGTGGTATTGGGCTGACCACTGCGACGAGAGAGATGACTCCCAAATGTTCTCTGTTTGAGTTGGGCCTCTTCCCGGACCCCACCTGATCTTCCCACTGTTTCCTTTACCTACGGACCCTTGGGGACATGACTGTTTCTTCACAGGGTCTCGCAGGGCCTCTCCTCCTCCTTGCTTCCTGTGCGGCTCTGCAGGAGGCTGGTGGTCTCAGTGTCGTTTCTGGGCCCAATGGTCTATCTTTCTGCAGTCATGCAACCAACAAGTGAGTTGGTTCCCTGCGAGCTCCCAGGACGTTCCAGCAACGTCCTGTTCTTCTTGTCCCCCTCCTGGAGAGACGGGTCTGCTTCGGTTGCAGTGTTCATTTGTGTTCATATCTCGGGAGGATAGCTCAGCAGCAACATGCTCGCCTTGGAAGCAAGATGACACAGAGCAGCACAGGTTTGATCCCCGCGTCCGCGCTTAGAAACCTCTGGGTATTAAGCGCGTTATAAATAACTGATCATATCATATATCATACTCTCTCTGGGGAGAAGTGACGAGACCTGGTGAATCATCATACTACTTACTTGTGAATGCAATTCTCCATCCTGGGTATCTTCATTGAATTCATAAATGCCCCTTCTGCCTCCCATCAATAGTTAGGAATCTCGATTATTAAATCAAAGCAAGATAATTTTGCTTAAAGGGCTAGATCACCCCAGAACTTCCCTAAAAAGAACCGACTGCGGGGTGGGCCCAAGATGACAGAGTGATCAGATGTGGTTTCTTCATCCTGATCCCCTCATCTACCGGACTCCAGCTGATTCCACCACGGCTTGAAGATCTTGTACGATATGGCACATCAAAAACTCTGAAGGAAACATCAGCGGGATCAGCGCCTATTTCCATTAGGTACCTGTGGAAGAGAGACTGACGGGAATAGGTGAGGTGATACAAGACCCAGAACCACTGTGTGCACCTTCCCGGAGTTGCAAAGGGAGGAAGACATAGTCCCTGCTCTTATGTTTTTTTTTCATGAAGAGAAAGGGGGCCACCAGAAGAAGCACAGACGTCCACCGGAGCTGGCTTGGGGGAGCTGCCAAGAGCATCTGTGGAACTGGGTGAGTGAGAGGCCCCCACACCCCCTCATAGACATCCAGAGGTTTGAACGGGGAGGCAGAGGTGCAGTGGCACAATAGCCATAGAATGGAGGAATACTGGTCCGGGGAAAAGACATGTTGCAATGCTCTGGTGGCACTGTTAATACAGATGGTGTCCAAGTTAACTGGAAAAGCAAAAGATCCGTGCATGCAGGCTTTCCTTACCCCATCCACCTCAAGTAAGCAGAATACCATCCAAAGGATGGAGAGGGAGAAGTGTCCAGAAGACCCACCAGCAGAGGGGACTGTGCTTACTTCTGAGTTACTCCAGCATTCATTGCAAGGGCACAAAGAGGACATTAAAGCACATCCCGGACCGAGCTGGTGGCAGTTTTGCGTTTGGAGCTATCATCAGCAATAGGTGAGACCCATTGTTGGTTGCGGCGTACATGCTGATCAGAATGAGGAGGCTTTTGCTGCGCTGAAGAGAAGTATACCCCGAATATTGGATGATTAAAAGCACCTGAAGGACACTGTGGAAAACAATACAACTCGAATGCAAAGACCTGGAAAACAAGAAGAGAAAATCTATAGTGTTACTTGCCCACCTACACCTGTCTGCCCCTGCATGTACCCAGCCCCACCATTATATCCCTGTTACACTACTCTATCAGACAGGTCACTCACTCAAAAAAGGGCCTCATACACTCAAAGTTGGAGCAAACTCTACTTCAGTAATTTTCCAAAGATATTTGCCCTTGGAAGACTTACACAAAGCAGACACGTTGGCACTCGCACGTGCATTTTGTAACCACTAATCAATGGATAACAGTTCCAGGCTAGATGCACAACGTATACAGGTTGTCCTGTGCAACATTTATACGTGAACATTTCTTTCATAATATTTGTGGTGATCCCTCAGAGTTGACCCATCTGCCCAATGGGAGTCTGCGTTGTAATCCCCTATAACTACAGAGGAAACGGGACGGACTGTAGGACTAATAAGTTGCTTACTGTAGTGACTACTGTATTGCTAGTGCATAGTCCACTTTCCTCCATGTGGCCCCCCTTGCCATCGCCCTTACAAAATTAAATCATTACATATTGCACTAATAAAAGGACTGGTGGGTGGGTGTAGTTAGAATACGCGAGGAGGGACTTGTGTAGGTAACATGTTGCACATGCTCACTGCACAATTGTTCAATTTAACACTGCTTTACGTCATGCTCGGGTCCTGCCCTATCTGAAACAAACAGGATATCACACAAGTATGGAGGAAAACGAACTGTGGACTAGGAGTAAAGAGGTCACTACGGTGGGTAATTTTTTCTATCTAATGTAGGATTTTTCTAAAATGGCCCACATTGCCCTGTTGACAGGCCTACTGTCTGCTCTTGTGCTGGATCATATTTTTCAAGTCAAGAGTCTTCATATAGAGAAGTCAAAACTAAATATGAACACAGGTCAGACTGCAATTACATTTCCAGAGCTGCCAGTTGGCCCTATGACATGTGACATTTGCAGTTAGTCCTGCCTTTTTTTAGAAATAGAACCTTCCATTTATTTTAATTTGTTTGTATACTATGAATCTAGCTCGAGAGCAGCTGAGTGCTTTAAAACAGAAGGGTTGTAAAGCACTAGGTGCTTAACTAACGTTCCAGTATTGGGCTTGGCATTTTATACTGTAGCACTGTTCTGTTGATGGAGGGAAGGATTTTTATTTGTCCAGCAGTTATTGTTAAAAGAGCCACATTTGTAGTGCTTTGCAGAACTGGAAGATGGTGGGGGTATTTCTATCCTTTGTTGGAGTTGAGTTTCAGATGGTAGGTGCATAACAGTATAATGACGGTTTTCAAGGCTACTCTTAATGGGCTTGCTCAAACTAAAAACCTTTGATAGTTTTGGTATGTGAGGTGCCAAAGCCTCGGGAGGTGTGGAGTTTAGCCACAAAGTATGGTTGGGTAAATTTCGAGACTGCTTTGTAGGTGACGTGCACTTTTGAATATGATTGAACAGTGTTGAAAAGATACGGTTGAATTTGCGGGTGACCCGTAATGAGGTGGGCTGCGGCACGGTCGGCTGTCTTGTGGGAGGCCAGGTGTGCAGCCGGAAGCCAGTAAGGAAGGCATTCTCCCATTGATGTGTGAGATCACAAAGCCTTGGACCACCGTGCGGAAGTCATGCAGGGGATGAAAGGTTTTATTTTGTGAATCATGGGCATCTGCAGCCACACGGTTTGCGTCTTTTTGGCTATGTGCTTTTAGGATAGGCTACTGTCAACAACGGAGTCCAGGGCTGACTTTGACATCTGAGGGATTAATTCTTCCAGGCACATGTCAACCAGCCTTTGTTGCACAAGTTGGTTTTTGGTGGTGGAACAGATGGGGATGAATTTGGTCTTAGTGGGCTTCGGTTTGAGGGAGGTGTTTGACATCCATGTGTGGATGGTAGCCATGCATTTGCAGAGGTAAGCACGGACCTGGGGCCACTAACCTTAAGGTAAAACTGAGTGTTGTCAAAGTACTGATGCATGGCTATATTTGGGTCATTTAGGGGAGTTCCCAAGGGTTTGTGTGTGGATTGAAGATGATTGGGAAGAGGATGGAACGTTGGTGGACCCTGTGCGTGCGTCAATGGGGGTCAGTTGGATCTAAATGAGCCCATCTGTACAGCCTAGTGTTTGCAAGATAGGTAGGATGCAAACACTTTCAGGATGGTTTCAGAGAGGTCCACCTTGTTGGAGAATAGGGAGAGGAGTGTTAGGTGGCCAACTGTTTCGGCTGCCAAGAGAACTGAAAGGACTAAGAGTCCCCTGTGTTGGTGATTGACAGCACATCGTCCACTACTTGGATGGTTGCAGTCTCAGAGCTGCATTTGGGGTGGAAGCCGGACTGGTAATCACAGAGGAGACCAAGTTGCGTCTTGGTCAGGCCTGTACTTGTAGCAGGTTGACAACATTGCTTTGTCTTTTTGATGTTTGTAACATCAACCTGTCACAAGTACAGACCTGACCAAGACACAACATGATTCTATCTATGAAATGTGCCATCATATTTTTTCATGAATAAAGCATTGGGGAGAACTCCTTGACAAGCACTGTTAGCGCAAAGTTGCCTTTCGTCTTTCTATACCTAATGTAACCTCCTCTGGGCACTCTTGGTGTGGCCCCAGACCAAGGCACATGCAGCACACATAATAAACATAATATCTTCAGACTTGACACATGGTCAGCGCAGGTGATAACACTGTGCATCACCCACCCCTCCTGCTCCATCATTTAAGTAGTATAATGCTATTGACATGAGCACTGTCGGTTTTTCTTCTGCCTGGTGCAATGTTATGACAGACAAATGACATCCACAAGGTAATTTATTGTTTGTGATTGGGTGGCTCGCTGACACCAAAATGTAATGTTTTTCAGATGGCCGTTTTGCTGATATGCTACCTAACATGCAGGTCAAAACAGTGTAATCTCCATTAACAAAAGATATACAACAACTTTTATATTATTTGTCCTGAAATAGTCTTTGCAAAAAGCACACCATTCCACTCAGAAAAGGCTTGGTTCTGCGTAAGTGTAGTAGAGTAAAAACAATGCTATTGCAGATTTTCTAGGACAAGCAACTGTGCAGTTCCATGAGTTTCAACATTAATAAAATGTTGTAGCTACTCTGAGAAATGTAATTTGCACTTTGCTATAAATATTGAAATGTTCACACACTAAAGGATATTCAAGAGGAGCAATCCTTTTTCTGCATTCACATTATTAATTGTAAGTTCAGAATCTTGATTTAATATATTAACTGTGCTGAATAAATTTAATGGGTTACTAAAAAGAGACCAGTCTCAGTATCTGAGGGTCATGAGATTTTGGATGTGAAATGTGAAGAAATTCATGAATCTGTTTACATCTGTTATTGAGAAAAGTTATAAATACACAACTCGGAGCTGATATTGGTCTACCAGTCCTTTATTACTGAAAGCCTTTGGAGCCTTGAATAGCATTGGAGCAGAACTTGACTTGTTAAACTACTTTTGTATATCTTTGTTTGTCTCCATCATAATCATATGTTATCTTTGTTACTAACTTTGTTTTTGTTTTTTTTTAGATTCACGTGGTGTTAAAGCTGACACATTTGCCAACACTTCCAAGTTATTACCTCAGTCTTCATGAGTTTCCGTTTGATTACACATCTCAGAGATTTTATTTGCTAGAGGGAATAGTAGTTGCAATGACTGTTGTAACTAAATACACACAAGGTGCAAGGTTCCTTTGCTCTGAAGAAAGCTGTCCATTTTCAGAAGGTAACACATTTAGTTGTAGCATTTAAGCAATACAGAATACACATCTTGTATATTTCAGTAATAGGTAAGTGGAAATTGAATAATGTTACTAGTCAAACAGGTTCGGAGATGATGATGGAATTAATTGCTTGAAAGAATCACACCATGAAAAGCAGAGCAATAAGAAGTCGGCTGCCTTTAGGCATTGTATTATGTTTTTTAAGCTAATGACAACAGAAAACGAATGTGATGCACTGCTGTTTAATCCGTCCTTTTCATGAACGCACATGTAAAGGTTTCTGACGCCCAACCTTTCCTCTGTTGAAGTGGTGGTGTCAAGCGATTGTTTTATGTTGGACTTCATGGGGGTCATTTTGATGGGCCTGCAGCATGCATTTCAGGTGAGAAACGAAGCATACAAATGCCGTGCATAGTTTATCTGCCCCACATGATAACGGTTCTCACATAATAGAGATGCAGACCTATTGCAAGAAATGTGCGTTAAAAAGACTGGTCGTTCAGAGGTTCTGATGTTGCATGTAGGAATTGTACAATTTCACCGCATATAAACAGGCAGCCTTATCACGTATAGTCTACGTGTGAAAAATACAACCAGTACTCAGACTTTATCTCCTAAAATTATTTGGAAAAATAGCGCTCTGAGCAAGTCCAAAGTGGGTGGGAAGTCGCACAGCATGTCCATATCAGCCGAACAAGCCACATCAGCCACTAAAACATGCCACCCATGGACCCATCGCCCAATAAGTGTTTGTGAACATCATAAAAAGTGATTAATGGCAATAGTCTGTAAAATGTAGTCATTTTTGAAGCAGCACAACTTTTGATTGGCCTGAGGCAAATTCATTATTTTCTAGCAACTGCTCTATTGAACCACCTGCAGCAGCACCCCGCCAATCCTGGCAAGTAGCCCATCAGCCTGCCCTGCAGCTTCCCAGCAAGTAGCCCATCAACCTGCCCTGCAACTCCCAGCAGGTATCCCAAAACCTTCCCAGCAGCCTCTCCAGCAGCAGCACCAGGTAAGGCGGAGGAGAGTGTGAAGGATGTACACACTCAGAATATATATGCCACAGTTGTCACAGTTAGACGACCGACCTCACCACCTATCACCTAGGCCTGTCCACTAAAATCATCCTCATCACAGAAAAAGAGCACGACCTGCAGCCCAAAGGGACATCATAACACCCACCCCCTCCCAAATGTTGAGTCTGCATACTGGTTTCCATTCTGTGCAAGGGACACCTTCAAGCATACAGTGGCACTGGCATGTGGCATAACCTACCCCTGCATTTCATGGCGGCGTCACTATAATGCCTTTCCCACCGGCACCAACCCATTGTCATCAGGTTGTATGCTATTGCTGCGTTCCTCAATTTGGTGGGTGTCGAGGATAGTATTCATGCAGCCCTTGTACCACCCAAGGTACGAGAGTGTGTCTTGCATGCCACCAACGTGCAACTCCATGCTTGAGCAAGATCCCCAGGCTCATCACATGACTTCATACGCCTGTGCCAAAGCAATCTGTGAAGCATCATGGGGGGAGCACAACAATGCTAGGCATGGCTGCTCGGTGTGTACATGATACCACACAACCACAGAAATGCATATCATCATAAACCTTCCAATTCTGCACCTGTACCGCATAGCACACTGCGCACACATCAGTTGGTCAGAGCACTCGTTGGGGGACATGTCCTGCAGAACCAATTACTAGAAGAATAAAACATATGCGCATATGAAGATACATTGACAGACTGTTAACCATATCATATGGCCATGTCCTTGTGGCACATAAGACAACTAACTGGTCCTCATGGTGCTCCTAAAAACTCCTATGAGCATGGTCATGTGGCCCGACCATTTATAGCAAGATCTGCTCCCTGATGAACACATAACTCTTACTTGTCTACAGAAAATCCTGTGCACGATCACAGAGCATGTCCAGAACTCTCAGAATGTAGGACCTTGCAGAAATTCCAAAATGGTGGGATAAGCACTGACTATCTCCCAGGTGAAACCGTGATTTTCACCTTTCTGCATGGTCATGTAGCCAGAAGAGTCATGACAAGACCTGCTCCGTGATGAACCCATAAGTCTCACTTATTGTCCAAGTACTGCAGAAAATCACGTGCACGCCAGTGGTCGAAGTGTACGAAAAGAAGTAGTGGGACTATGTTCCCTCCTGGTCTGCCCCCACTCCCGACAAACCCCATTGCCGTGCCCCATCCCACGCACAATACAAACCACCAAACACAGGTGCCTGCTATTTAAGGGAATGCTCATTGCAGTGCACTGGAAGTGCACGTTTCAACTTCTTCCTACACTTTTATTTTAAAACAAAACCATTCCGGAACGGTTTCTTTTTAAAATAAAAGTATAGGAACAGTAAAACTTAATTTAAAAAAGTAGAGGAGCACCGCTCCCGCCCACTTCGACCCCTGGTGCACGCTCACAGAGCATGCCCAGAACACTCAAAATGGAGCACTTGTCAAAATCACAAAATGGGGGCACAACACTGACTATCTCCAAAGTAAAACAGTGGTTTTCACCTCTTTCCTCCTTCTGATAGCTGACTCTGGATCCCCTATCAGAGCTTGCCTGATACCTCATTACAGCAGCCGCTGACCCAGACAGCATCAGCATGATGTGCCACAGATACATACATGTAACCCAGTTGAGCTGGCACTCGATGCGTTGCAAAAGCTCCTTGAGTACTGTGAGAAACCAAAGGGTGTCTCACTTGCTAGTCCCAGGGGATCTCTCTCTCAGGTGGCCATGGCACGGCCATCGTCTTTGGACCCAGACCTTGGGGGTGGACCAGTGCGGGAGGATCACCTGGGTGAGGGATCTTTGGGGAGTGGGGGTGAGACAAGTGATGATGAGACACGGTATCCCCCCTTTCCCATGCCCATACTCCATTCTATTTTATAGGATTCTCTGACATCCCAACCCCCATCCCCTGTCTACACAAACACTGGGCCGAGGAAGAGGAGGAATGAGAGAAAATAGGCTAACCCTTACATATCCCATTGGACATGTCCCATTAATAAGGTCAGGCAAAGTCAGGCACTTGACCTTATTCACATACATCTGATACCCATTAGCTACCCCCACACAGATAAAAGGACGAACATGGAGACACTCTCAGAGCAAGGCGGAACACGAGAAGGAGCAGATCTTCCGGGACGAAGGCAAATTCACTAGATCGAGGGACCACAGTGAGGGGCTGGGAAACCCTGAACATCCCTGCAGGAGGTTGTTGCCTTCGGGAAACAGTGAGAGATACGCGGAGAAGGCCAGAACCCAGACAAGAAGAAGCCTGTATTGTGTTTCAAGGACGCCAGCGACCCTCCCGCAAAGCCACAGAGAACAGAAAAGAATGCACACAACCGGTGAGTTAGCGAAAGACATGAAAGTCCGGTTTGTGTCAACGAAAGATTGAAGCCGCAACAGTGTATCTCACAATTGAAGGTTGCGCGCATGCTGATGAGACTCGAAAGAAATCAAACCTGTAGTGAACTTTAAAGTCAGCAGTAACTGTGAAGACAGTGATACAGAGTAGCAGAGTGGTCCGGCAAAAGGAAACAGCCAACACAAATGTTGATGTTTGTTATAAAGCAACAAAGTGAATTAACTTTGAAATACGCGATAGTCAAGATTAACCCTGACAAAAGGGGACGTTAAAAGGTGATTGCTTTAAGAGAAAAACTTCTTTGGACTTTTTTTAACTACCCAGTCCAAGAGACACTGGGGCAAATATCATAAGGAAGAACTGAAGGGAAAGTCGAAGTGGTCCTGCAGAGGTTTTGTGGAAAAGCCTTGCACATTTGAAAGTCTTCGACATCAGTGAAAGGTCCGAGCCTGTCAGGAATCACAGATCCTGGAAACTCTGGCACACGTGGAAATTGCATTGATTCACCATTCTACCTCCTCTTCCAATATGGCCGCCGTCATGAGCCGTCTAAACTTCAGTCAGTATCAGCCTAGATACACTCGCTCTCCAACAAGGGGAGTCCCAGCATAAAACGCAGTTTGAACATTACTCGCTGCATTGCTACTTCTTAGCGTGCCTCCTGGAAACTTCTTAAGCTGCCTTCAATGCTGACTTGGATTATCCAGCATCTCCCGAACTCAGTAACTCTTTCCCACCTGCTGTTTCTACTCGCCGGTCCCCTTAACCAGCTTCTGTATCTTGCGCTTGTTGCGCATTCCCGCTCTGCCCTTCCTTTCCTATTCCCGCTGTTCTTCAGCTCTGCTACCCGTTATTCTCCCTGACACTGTTTTGCCTTATCTGACGGCGCACTTTCCGTGCCCCCCCTTCCAGTCCACCTCTGTGCACTGAAGGGCTACTTTGTCAGTGACGGCACGTTTGCTGGACTCGCGCTCCTTGCCTTTCGAAGGGATTGTGTCCTCTGACGTATTCCACATCTATGACAGGTAATCACCACAGTTGTGATGCTTTGGAAAAATTTTCGGCGTCGGAGTCCTACGTCGATGACGTCGATACACTGTCCCTCGAGGGGCTCCGTCGAGCCGACGTCACCTGATGTTATAAGTAGGACGCACGACGCCGTAGCCTCAGTTCTGTTTTATCCGCGAACATGTTCACTTCGGAATCTCGGCGCGCCTCGGTTCTTCTCCTGATTAAATCGGTTCTTCGAACTTGGTTATTTGTGAAGTATCATGTCTTCGTCTTCTTCTACCCCACGGTCGGACTTCAAGAAGTGTAGGGACTGCGGTTCCAAGATGTCGCTGACGGACCCGCACAACGCCTGCCTCTGGTGCCTCAGGGAGGACCACGCCACCGATGACTGTGACAAATTCCAGTCTTTGATGTCAAAGGCCTTGCGGGAGCGTAAGAAGAAGTTGACTGTAGGTAGGGTTTCCAAACCCCGAAAGTCGAAATCCGCTGGGGTTTCGACCGACGATTCGAGGGGCGACTCTCCGTGTCGGCGTAAGTCCAGGGGGTCTCGGTCCCGGAGTGGTTCCTGCCATTCCTCTGCCTCTTCTAGGCACTCGTGGAAGTGCCATCACAGGTCGCCTTCCTTGTCCGAGGACTCCACCAGACGGCAGGTAGCTTGTCCCAACAAGCATTAATCTCCGGCGGAATGGGAGACGTTTCGCATGGCGATTTTTGAATCGCAGGGCTCCGTTCCGTCCGTGCCTTCGAGAGAAGCTGGCAAGGAACGCGCTCAGGCCACCGCTCCCACGCCTTCGGGCTCGGGCGGTCGGCGCGATCATCGGGAACCTTTGAGGTCCCGATCGGACAAGGTAGATCCCTCTAGCCATGCCCGCTCCAGGTCCCGGTCCTCAACGCCCTCGAGACCGTTGGAGCTTGTGAGGCCTTCTTTGAAGGCATCAATGCCATCAGCGCCATGTCCGTCGAGGGACTCTCTCGAGGCTTCGCCTCCGAGGAAGTCATCGGCGCCGAGGCCGTCCATGGACACGCTCGGGGCTCCGGCCTCCAAGCCGTTGTCGAAGCCATCGGCACCTCACTCAACGCTGATTCCGTCGACGCCCTCGGTGCCTTTTGAGGAGGCTTTATCGGAGGTACCCCCCGGAGACCGGTGGAAACCCCGAGGAAGGCCCTCAGGAAGTCAATAAGGCCTGTGTTTGAGCCATTTTCTGTGCCCTCATCCAGGGATTTGTTCCAGCCTCTGGATTACATCTCTGAGGTGAATGAAGGGTCTGATGTGGAAGGTTTGGTTCTTGATGAGGTTCCTGATGACCTGTTGTCTGGTCATAGCCAGATGAAAGACCTGCGTCAATCTTTGCATGATGCCAGTGGTCTGGACACCTCCCCGGAGGTGGAATCTGGCAGGCCTGAGCCTGGTACACACACCGAGTCATCGTACCAGCGTCTCATGTCGAGGGTGACAGAGTACTTGGGGTGGTTTGCTCCACCCGTGGATTTTCTGCAGGAGGACCTGACCGATATCTTGGACCAAGGTCCACCCTCTGACCCGGTGCTGCCATTTCTTATGGCCTTACAAAGAAGGGTGGCGGCAACTTGGACTGCTCCGGAGAGTCTCCCGGCAGTGAATAAGTCGTTGCCGAAAAAATACCGTCCAGCCAGTGGCGACCCCGGCTACTTATCTGCGCACCCCACTCTGGAGAGTTTGATGGTGCAGGCAGCTACGACCCCAGCGAAACAGGCGGCGTACCCTACCATCCCTCCTGATATGGACGACAAGCACTTCGACGGTTGGGCGAAGAAAGTATTTTCATCTGGGGGAATGGCTTTAAAGGCAGCCAACTCCGTTTGTGCCTTGGCAAGATTCACTCACACTTTGTGGAATTGTGTATCTTTAGCGGCTGAACATATTCCCGAAGGGGAGGAACAGGATGGTTTTCTTGCCCTCGTTCAGGATGGCAAGGATACCATGTGTGAATCCGTTCAGTCGGGTCTGGATGTGGCAGACTGTGTCAGCCGGTCCATGGCGGTAAGCACTGTGATGCGCAGGTTTGCGTGGTTGCGGAAGTCAGGGTTTGCTCCTGATGTACAGTACCGACTTCTCAGCATGCCCTTTGATGGTGACCATCTTTTTGGCAGCAAGGCTGACGAGAGCCTTGACAGGTTGCAGACCTCCAAAGCTGCAGCGAAGTCGTTGAGCGCTGCAGTTCGTCAACCTCTGCCTTTTCGTCCTAGGGGACAGCAATGGAGGGGAGGTTCCTTTCGATACTACTCATCCTTTGGTAGATCGAGGGGGGCTACGTAGGAGTACCAGAGGTGGAAAACAAGGTACTCGAGGTGCCAGAGCCGCTCGGGCAGTTGCCTCTTTGCCCTCAGGCACTGCCGCACCCGCTTCAGCTCAGTCATGAGGCCATGTCTCATGGTTCGTCGGTTGGGGGAAGGCTGGTGCAGCATCTTGTAGAATGGTGTGCCATTACTTCAGATGTGTGGATTCTGGAGATCATAGCCCACAGCTACTGTCTTCCTTTCCGGCAGAGGCCTCACGACAATCCACCGGGGAAGCTCTCTTTGAGGAGTCCGGATCCGCTCCTTGCGCAGGAAATCAAATCCCTGCTGGAGAAAGGCGACATAGAACTGGTGCCTGTAGCGGAGAGGAACAAGGGATGGTATTCCCCATATTTTTTCATCCCGAAAAAAGACAGGGGATTGAGACCCATCATGGACTTGCATGGTTTGAACAAACTCCTCAGGAAGGACAAGTTCAAGATGGTTACTCTCTCTCAAGTCCTCCAGGCCGTTCAACTTCAGGACTGGTTGGTGTCTCTGGACCTCAAGGATGCTTACTTTCATGTGCCGATTCATCCCAAGCACAAAAAGTACCTGAGGTTTGCGGTTGGCGACTTGCATTTTCAGTTTCGGGTCCTGCCGTTCGGATTGACCTCCGCCCCGAGGGTCTTCACCAAGCTAATGGTGGTGGTGGCAGCGTATCTCAGGAAAGGGGGGATTCACGTCTACCCCTAACTGGACGATTGGTTGAAGAGGGCGCGCTCTCCCGAGCAAGTCCTGGATCATCTGTCAGTCACCTGCCACTCCCTTCACAAGCTGGGCTTCTCCCTCAACTTAAAGAAGTCCCACTTGACGCCAACCCAGCGGCTCCAGTACATCGGAGCAGTGCTCGACGCATCCCTGGGACAGTGTTCACCTCCCCAGGTGAGGGCTCATCACATTCTGCAGATGGTGAACAAGATTCAACATGCCCAGAGTCTCCCGGCGTTCGAGTTCTTGAGGTTGCTCGGCCTCATGGCATCCTGCATTCTACTAGTGCCAGAGGCCAGGCTGCGGATGAGATCTCTGCAGTGGGCTCTCAAGATGCAGTGGTCGCAGTCCTCCGGCAGGATGTTGGATCCTGTTCAGGTGCCGCCCTCGGTCGCCCGGGATCTTCTGTGGTGGGCCGTCGAAGGCAATCTGATGAAGGGGGCTCCATTTTGGCTACCCTGGCCGGATGTAACGATCGTGACGGATGCATCCCTCACAGGATGGGGAGCTCATGCCAACCAGTTGACAGTCAGCGGTCGTTGGTCTCCGTCGGAGTCCAGACTCCATATCAATCTGTTGGAGCTGAGGGCCATCAGGCTAGCTCTGAGGGCTTTTCTGCCGTCTGTGTGGGGGAAGAATGTCCTGATTCTGATGGACAATACAGTGGCCATGCACTACCTCAACAAAAAGGGGGGGCAGGGTCTCTCCCTCTGTGCAGAGAGGCGATGCAGCTCTGGTTCGGGGCAGTCCAGCAGGAAATTTCGATCTCAGCAGTTCATCTGGACGGAGACGAAAACGAGGCGGCGGACGCTCTGAGCAGGCAGAGCACGGTCTCTCACGAGTGGGATCTGGCTTAAGAAGTTCTCTTGGAGATCTTCGCCCTTTGGGGGACCCCACAAGTGGATCTCTTCGCCACCAGTGTCAACCGGAAGTATGAAAGATTCTGCTTGCGGGAATTTCCTCCAAGAGGATCCTTAGGGGACGCATTCGTAGTGGAGTGGTCCTTCCCACTACTGTATGCGTTTCCTCCAGTCCCTGTCATTGCGCAAGTATTGCAGAGGTTACGGAGGTTCGGTTCCTCAATGATCCTCATTGCTCCGGCATGGGCCAGGAGAGCGTGGTACCCGGACCTTCTCGACATGTCCATCTGCCCTCCACGCTGTCTTCCCCACCGAGACGAACTGCTCTCACGGGAGGGGGGTTGGGTTCTCCATTCAGAGGTCAAGTCTCTCAGCCTTCATGCTTGGTATCTGAAAGGTTGGTGTTGGAGGTGTCGCTGAAGGCCCGCAACAAAGTCCCTGTACTGTTGCCGTTGGAGAAAGTTCTGCGACTGGTGCAGGGTAAAGAATGTGGATCCTTTTTCATGTGCCATTCCTGTGGTTCTGTCTTGTTTGCTTATGTTAGTCCACAAGGGTCTGCAAGTGGGTACCATTAAGGGTTACCTGGCCGCGCTGTCCATATTTAAGCGCTTGTCTGAGGAGTGTTCTTATTTTAAGATTCCTTTGATTTCTCAGTTTCTTAAAGGGCTTACTAATTTGTTTCCACCATCACCTTTCCAGGTGCCTGGTTGGGATTTGAACCTGGTTTTAAAGTTCCTGATGGGAGCTCCGTTTGAGCCCTTACATTCTTGTCCTTTGAGACTGTTGACCTTTAAAACTGTATTTTTAGTTGCGGTTACTTCCGCTCGCAGAGTGAGTGAGTTGCAGGCACTATCCGCCAAGCCACCTTTCACGGTGTTCCATAAGGACAGGGTTGTCCTTAGGGTCCCAAGCAGACTTAGGTTTCCGCAAGGCTTTCTGTAGTCATACTGACTGGCAGAAGATTGGTGCCACACGTTCTGGGAAAAAAACTACAACTGAGGCTACGGGCGTTGTGCGTCCTACTTATAACATCCGGTGACGTCGGCTCGACGGAGGCCCTTGAGGGACAGCATATCGACGTCATCGACGTGGGACTCAGACGCTGAAAAATTTTCCGAAGCAGCACAGCTGTGGTGATTACCTGTCATAGATGTGGAATACGTCGGAGTAACATCCCATCGAAAGAACGTTACCAGGTATTAAAGTAACTTGTTCTTCTTTATCCTCAAGGCATAATCCAATGTCCACGCTACAGTTCACCTGTGGTGCACTGTAACAGGTCTCCGTTGTTGCCTACTTCCGTTCTCTGCGCTCCTCGCCTTCCATTACTGCCATGTCCTGCAGCCTGTCCATCCTGCAGTCTGTTCATACCTTTTCCTTTAACACATATCCACAGACTCCAACACATCTTTCGTTCGATAGAAGAAAACAGATTCTACTCTTCTGTAGTCGGACCCCGATCAGCTGGAAAGGACCAAATCTACCTCTGGGGTTTTTACCCGCCATTCAGGTTTTTCCCCATTTCTGCACAACCTTCTGTTTATAATCAGAGGTCATACAGAAACAAGGATTGACCTACTATCCTCTTCGTCTGCTAACTCAGGTTAGTGAAATTACTATACCTAACAGATAGCAACGCCCACAACCATGAACCAGTTACAGCACCTTGCGAATGCTGTACAGTCATTGACCACAGTGGTCCAGACGCTAAAAGGAGAGAACATTGCCTTAAGACAATTAATAACTTAACCTCAAACACCACCTGGGTCCTTGCCAGGAGGCAAGTATGACGGTAATACAAAAAAGCTCAAGGAATACATGGATGCATGGACGGTCCAGTTTATGTTCAAGGAGAACTATTTTCCAAAGACACAGCCAAGGTAGGGCTTATGATCTCCACCTTGGCAGGTAGCGTCCTAACTTGGCCTACCCCCTTGGTAACATCTAACAATCCGCTGATGGACTCCTATCCCGGGTTTCTTAACAGTATCCGAGCGATGTTCGGAAAACAGGAGATATTGGTATCAGCCCAGGAACAATTATTGGATTACCGTCAAGGAACGCAGGATCAGTTTACGTATATCACCCATTTCAAGCAAATGGCCGCCGGTACGGCTTGGCCAGATGATGCCTTGCTTACCCTTTTTCAGAGGGGTCTTCCCGAAGACCCGAAAGACGAGGTTGCCAGGGTGGCTAGGCCACCTAATCTGGCAGATATGATCACCTTAACCATGCAGGTAGACTATCGCTTACAAGAGAGAATGGCTGAAAGGAGAAGGGCTAGAAACCCACTGAGTTATTTGGATCCAGTTAAACCCGCTCCCAAACCAACAAGCTCGGATGAACCCATTCAGATAGGAGCGGCGAGATGCCCTCTTACAGCCACTGAATGGAATCATCGCTGCACCTTGGGGCTCTGTATGTATTGTGGATCTAAGGATCATACCATCCGTGATTGCCCTCTGGCACCTCCTAGACACCAGGGAAATGCCTTATCCCAGTCACAGAGGGAACCGTGACTCGGGAGGAACAACAAGGTTCCCAAATCGCTTCTAGTCAGACCAAAGATACCTTGTTGGTGGTCATTCTTGTTGCTCTACGAGACCACGACCGTCAGCTGGAAAATGTTCCTGCCTTAATTGATTGTGGGGCAGCAGGCAATTTTATGGATGACCAATGGGCCCAAACACACCTTATCCCAAGGGTGTCTAAATCCATTAGTGTACCGGTGGAAGGAGTGGACGGTTCACTGTTAGCGTCAGGACCCATCAAGGAACAGACCACAACCCTAGGCATGACAATAATGACACATCAAGAAACGCTTTCATTTGATGTGATCCGCGCTGCCCAACATCCCATTATTCTGGGATTACCATGGCTGAGGTTACACAACCCCTTCATAACTGGTCAGCAGGTTCCCTGTTTTTGGGTTCCGAACATTGTATCACACATTGCCTTACGCACAGATCAGTGGGGATGCATTCATCCCACAAACCTGAGTCCTTCTCCCAAAACGCTAGCCATACATCTACTCCTACCGGATCAATGTACCGTGTTTCAAGATGTGTTTGCGGAACCGAATAGAAGGCCCTACCGCCTCACAGAAGAGACGAGTGTTGTATCGAGATCGAAACAGATAAACCCTTACCAATGTATACTTTGTCTATCCCCGAGAAGGAAGCCCTAAGAGAATACCTTCAGACCAATCTTCATCATGGTCTCATCGCAGAGTCCAAGTCACCTGCAGGGGCCTCTCTTTTTTTCATACAAAAGAACGATACCAAAGAACTCTGCCCCTGAATAGACTATAGGGGCCTCAAACAAATCACAGTCCCAGATAAATACCCAATGCCTCTCATCCAGGACATATTAGAAGCCGTCAAGGGAGCAGTCTACTTTACGAAACTCGACCTGAGGGGGGCTTATCACCTCATTTAAATACAGAAGGGCTATGAATGAAGCTGTCTTCCAAATTTTATGGACCATGGCCCTCATTACAACTCAGGCGTTAAGGGTTAACGCCACCGTTAACCCTTAACGCCTGATTCCCACCTTAACGCCTGCTTTTTGCAGGCGTTAAGTTCCATGGTGCTAAGGCACCTTGGTGCTAATTACGGCACCGTAATTTACGGTGCCGTAATTAGCGCCTTCCCCACTCCCATTATGCCCTATGGGGCAAAAATGGGAATGGGGAAGGGAAAATGGGAAATGGGGATTTACCGCCCCACTCACCTTGTAATGGGGCGGTAAATCCGCCATCCACCATGGTGTAAACATAGTTTACACCATGGTGGTAAAGTTGGTGCACTTAGCACCTCAGTTGTAATGAGGGCCCATGTCTTTTCAGACCTGATGCTGGGCACAGTCCTTGTATACCTGGACGATATCTTGGTCTTTTCCGAAAGATGCACAAACATGTCCAACATGTCCAGGCAGTGCTTCTGAGACTACGAGAAAGCCACCTATATGCCAAACTAAACAAGTGTGCGTTTCACCAGACCCAAATTCCCTATCTGGGATACATACTTTCCGCTCAAGGAACCATGATGGACCCAACCAAGATACAAGCAGTTCTGGAATGGCCACCCCCAAGAACAGTTAGAGGTAAACAGCGATTCTTAGGGTTTGCAAACTTTTATCAAAAGTTCATATCCAATTTCTCATACCGAATTCTACCTATCACAGTGCTATAGAAGAAAGGAATGAGGTGCCACTCGGACGACAAGGCGCGAACAGCCTTTCAGGACCTAAAAAAGGCTTTACTACGGCGCCCATATTGAAACTTCCTGACCAGAACAGAGCGTTCATATTGGATGCCTCTTATGCTGCAATAGGTGCAGTTCGTAAACAAACTAACTGACAATAATGGAATAGAATATCTTATATCCTACCTCTCTTAAACCTTGTCTACATCAGAGGTGAACTATACCGTACTGGAAAAAGAATTGCTAGCCATCAAAAGAGCCTGTAAAGAATGGCAACACCTTTTATTAGGCACACATTTCCCCATTACTGTACGAACGGATCACTGTAACTTACAGGTTCTTCAACTAGCAGAAACACAAAATAGCAGACATGCTCGCTGGGCCTATTTCTTCTCCTACAGGCTACTGTTTACTTTTTTCCAGGGAAAGACAATCTACTGGCAGACGCCCTTTCACGCACACAAGAAGATGAGACAGACTCCTTTTTGTCAGAACCCTTACTTCCTAGCTCAGTCTTTATCCATCATCTCACCAATTTTGTAAACTCAAACTCTCATTCAGGAGACGAAAAGGTTTACTCCAGAATTGCAGGAACTCATTCAAACCTTTAACTTAAAGCAAGAGGAAGACCTTCTCTTTTTTTGGGAAACAAGTGTTCGTACCTTCTTTCTCCCTGTGCAAGGAAGTCTTAAGAATGTGTCACGACTCCCTGGTAGCAGGTCATCTAGGAGTATGCGTTACCCTGGACCAAGTGCGCAGACATTTTTGGTGGCCTTCCATGGTTCTGGATATACAAGAGTATGTAGCTGCCTGTATTGTCTGTCTACAGACCGAGACACCTCGACTTAAATCGGCAGGTCTCTTAACACAGCCGGAAGTACTCACAAGACCGTGGCAAAACATCTCCACAGATTTTATTGTGGAACTACCAATCTCCACTGGCAATACCCCCATCATGGTCACAATAGATACCATGACCAAAATGGGCCATTTCTTGGCCCTGCCACAAGTACCATCAGCCATTCAGATGACTCACCATTTCTTGGAACATATCTTCCGTTTACATGGACTGCCAGACTCCATCATTTCAGATAGAGGCACCCAATACACGTCACGTGTCTGGAAGGAACTATGTCAAATACTGGGCATACATCGGGTACTTTCATCAGGCTATCACCCACAGACCAACGGCCAAACAGAATACCTTAACCATACATTAGAACACTACCTTAGGTGTTTTGTCTCATCTACCCAAGATAACTGGACTTTACTACTTCCCTTGGCAGAATACACCTATAATAACTCTCTGCACACGGCAATTGGCATGAGTCTGTTCCGCTGCACTTATGGGTTTCATCCTTACAGTATACCTTTTCCGATCAAATCTTCAGGAACCTTTCTTTCTGTGGCGGCCTTATGTCAGGACATAGAAATAGTACATACACAAGCCCTGATCACCCTGGAAGCTTCACGAGCAAGAGACAAGACAAGGGCGGACCTCAAAAGAAGGAAAGGACCACTTTACAGCATAGGCGATGAAGTGTGGTTAGCCTCTCTATTTCTTCCCAAGAGATTGGTACCATCCAAACTCTCCCCAAGATTCTTTGGACCTTTTTCCATTCTGGCCAAAGTGGGTCCCGTTGCTTATCGCCTGTCTCTGCCACCTTCGTGGTCCAAGATACATCCCGTTTTTCACATTTCCCAATTAAAACCTCATCTTATCGATCAATTCCATCGTCGGGCACAGAGCAAACCAACACCCATTGACACCAAGGAAGGACCAGAATATGAGGTGTCAGGCATATGTGATTCCCGATATTATAGGGGATGTCTACAAAACCTTTTGGACTGGAAGGGATACAGACCAGCTGACCACATTTGGGAACCAGCATCCTCAATACATGCCCCTTTATTGCTCAAGAAGTATCATCAAGCACATCCATGGAAACCCGGACCTAACTGGACCCAGAGGGCGGATTCTATCAGGAATCACAGATCCTGGAAACTCTGGCACATGTGGAAATTGCATTGATTCACCATTCTACCACCTCTTCCAATATGGCCGCCGTCATTAGCCGTCTAACCTTCAGTCAGTATCAGCCTAGATACACTCTCTCTCCAACAGGAGTCGTCGCAGCATAAAATGCAGCTTGCACATTGCTCGCTGTGTTGCTACTTCTTAGCGTGCCTCCTGGAAACTTCTTAATCTGCCTTCAATGCTGACTTGGATTATCCAGCATCTCCCGAACCCGGTAACTCTTTCCCGCCTGCTGTTTCTACTTGCCGGTCCCCTTACCGGCTTCTGTATCTTTCACTTGTCACGCATTCCCGCTCTGCCCTTCCTTTCCTATTCCCGCTGTTCTTCAGCACTGCTACCCATTATTCTCCCTGCCACTGTTTTGCCTTATCTGATGTCGCACTGTCCTTGCTCCCCCCCCCTTTCAGTACACCGCTGTGCACTGAAGAGCTTCCTTAGGCACCACTACACACAATTAAGACTACAGGTGGCAATACAAGTTTTACCTTTGGTACAAGCCTGTACTACTAAGTTATAGTGGTAGCAGTAGCGGAGCAGCCAGGCTTATCTCAAGAGTATATGAGCAGTAGCAGAGATTACACAAAGGGACCACAATTACTGTGACTCAAGCAAACACTGACTCAAGGTTTCAGGTTCAAAATATAAGTACATTTATTATTAAACCATTCGTTATAAACACAACACTTCTATTAAACTCAAATAAAAACCCCACGTTAAATATACTACAACTAACCAATTCACTTTGTACAGTAAGTCTCAAGGTAAGTACCCTGTGTTGAATGCACCAGTGTTATAAACAAAACACGTTACCGCGAATACAATTGCAATCACTTTTTGACAGTTCGGTCTACTAACTAAATGCGTATCCGTGACATGAAATGCTACCGGGGTAAAAACGCACTTAGCACTTGAGATACCCAGAGGGAGTTGGAGGCAAAAATCACAGGCAATATTTTGGTTAGGCAGGCAGAATCAAGAAACACTCAGAGACAGGAGTTCAAAAGTCAAAGGGCCGGAGCCAGGGTCGAAAGACACCAGGGCCTGTTGCCAAGGATCACACAGTCAGATAGTTCGAGATTCAACGTAGCCAAAAGTAATTCGATATTGTCAATGTTCGGAAGCAAAAGTTATAAGAAGGAGGAAAGACAAGGGCAAGCCTTGGAAATGAAGAAAAGGGATTCACCCAGTTTCCTCAAGTAGAACACAGTACCTTGTTCCAAAGGTGCAGCTGATGCCCTGGCAGTTGTTCTTAGTGGTTTCCCGCAGACCCACGATTCCTGGAGCTTAGTTGTGAAGGAGGACGTCTGAAGGGGGTCTGCACCACACAGGGATGAAGCCGGCAGCAGCGATGAGGAATAAAAGGTGCGCTCCTTAAAAACAGGAGAGGCTCTTCAGGTGGCTATCCGGACCACTACAGGATCCTCTAGCTGTGGAAGATGAGCTGGTTATCCCCACCAAGCTCAAGGGAAGAAGACTCCGGACTGGATCTTCTCTGAGTTGTCAAAGGCAAGATAGCTCAAGACTGTAGCAGGGCTTCACCGGGACGGGGTAGTTGCAGCAGCCGTCGTTCTCTCTGCTTTTCTTCGGTTCCTTGTAGTTCCAGTGGCGACTCTCTGACTTCTAGTCCAAGAGACCTGCCTTTTATGTGCAAAACCCCCATTCACACAGCCTGGCTCTCAATCACTCAGCAGGGGGGTTGTCCAGCCCGGACAACTACCTTGACCAATCGTGACAAAGTGCGACTTGGGTTTCCTAGGATACCCTGTGCAGGGGGTGACTACACCCCTCCCTCACATTCAGCCCACCTAGACACCCAGGCGCCTTGAGGTGGGCTTCTAGGTAAAGCCCTGCCAAAAGACAGAGAACAAAGAAGGCAAATCTGGTTTGCCGCGCAAAGCAAAACACAAGAAGGGGCCAAAAGAAAAAGCATCTGGTCAAGCGGGTTTAAGTTTGAGGCTAACACAATAGCCTACAATATTACCACGGTTATATACGATAACCGCGGTAGAAATTTAGGGTAGATACCACTGGCACCAGCCATGTCTAAATGTTAAAAGAGCGAAACAATGCTCTCGGAGGTACAGATAAAAAGGGATACGAATTAACCCTTTCCAGTACTCCATGGAAGATGGGATGTACTGGATCTGTGGTAGATTGACTAAGTAAAGTTAATGGTAACTTTACCCTTTTCTGGGGGACAGTAGTCGCCTCAGAAATGGAGTCGGTGGGAGTCTGAACGACAACCCTGTGCCACTGCACAGAAGGTGCTGTGTGACACACACAAAGAAGGGGGCTACTGAAGTGGTGTACTCCAGAGCCCACAATCACAAAAACAGGTGGAAACACATAGCAAAACACAGGTAAGAGTGGGGGAAAAGCTCTCACTCTTACCAAGTGGAAAAAAATAAACTCCAGAAGTCCAGCAAAGCTGCTGGGGGACTCACTAGGTGAGGGAAATTAGCCATAAATGAGAATTCTCCCTAACACTCGCCCCCCCAGACTATGGGACAGGAGGATTTAATCCACTCCTGGGTGGACCTCATACCTCTAGTCGGTTACAAACATCCTAGAGAGACCATCAGCATTTTGGTGGTGACTTCCTGCTCTGTGCTCAGTGTTACAATCAAATGATTTCCTTTGTAAGCTATATGACCTACACACCCTTTGAGAGACATCTTTCTTTTTAAATCTATAGGGGATCTGGTTGACCAGTCCCTCAGAAGTTGGTACAACTCCTGAACCTGTGGTAGGCTTTTTCAAGGGGTCCTTATAAAGGATTCCCTTAGACCTAGCGGGTCCTCGAGGTTTCCTCACCACCTCTCTGTTGGGAGCAGGTTGGGTCTCAGGCATCTTGGTTGGGGGGACTGGGGATAAGCAAGGTACATGCTTCCCCTTCCTCGTAGATCTAACCTTACCTATTTTAGGAGTTTCTCTCCTAACATTAGGATTTGAGTTGGGGTCTTCTATAGAAGGTCCAACAGTCTGAAGGTTTTTGGCCTTAGACTTTTCTTTTCTGGTTTTCCACCAGTACTGAGAATTACCAGTTCTCTTAGGCCTAGAGAGGGGTCCAGTTGGTCTATCCACCTCTTCCTCAGAAGCAGGGTGAGTCAGAGACTTTAAAACTGGGGGAACAATGATGGAGCTTGGTTTGGGCTCCCATTTCCCTAACATACTAGCCTGAAATTTGCCTGGGTTAGAGGTCAACTTACTAACACCAGGGCCTGTAGTGAGGTTCTCTGTAGAGGTTCCCACAGGCTCAGAGTGGCCCCTTAAGGTGGCCTCTCTAGCCAATTTGGTTTGTTTCTGCTTCTCCATACTGGGAGGCCTGGGGGTACTGGATACTACTCCTAGAGTTTTTAGATCATTCCCCAACAGGACTCTCCCAAGCACCTCACTCTGAATACTGACAGGGATCCTCACTGTCATGTTGTTATACTGAATGAGAGCTGGTAGAATAGGAACCATTTGGACAGGGCCTCCAGCAAGTTTGGTGGGGCCTGTGGGTGCCTTAGCAACATCCTCAGGCCTGAACAATCTTTCGTCCACACCTGTTCTGCTGGCCCCAGTGTCTCTCATGGCAGGGGTGTCCTCACCATTGAAAAAAACACTGTCCACATAATACTCCCTAGAGTTTTCGGGAATTGAGTCATACACATCACTATGTGGTTTCTTACCCAGACCCTTGGACTTTAAGGATACAGTTGCTTGAAGAGCCAAAGGTTCTTCAGCAAACAAGTGAAAGAGGGCACTAGCATCTGTACTTCTCCCTCTGGGGAGAAGGCTAAGGAGGGAGTGCTGACCCCTGCAGGGTTACCCTTGCATCTGAGATCTCCTCTCATATGGTCAGTTGACCCACAACTAAAGCATTTACCAAATGCTCTCTGGAATGGGGGTCTGTCCTGACCTACCTCTGGTTTGGCACCAGGAGGTACGCTAGCCCTATTTGGTTTACCTTGTGGCTTACCCTGGTTATGTTTGGGGACCTCTTCTGGATGGGAAGTATTGGAATTCTCTTTGTGGTCTTTCTTTGGCTGCCTCCCCTCATCCTTCATCTGAGTAGCCCCAGAATCCTTGTGAGTGGCCCTGTTGGCAACCCACAAGTCAGCAGCCCTCGCTAGTTTCCTAGGATCTATCTCCTTTGAATCCGCCAAGTGCTGTCTAAGCTCAGGAGAGCAGACATCAAAAATAGACTCCAACATTACAAGATTCCTCAAACCTTCATAAGTGTTCACTTTGTAACCCTTAACCCAACCATCTAAGTTTTTCAAACATTCACACACCCAGGTAGCCCAAGGGGTACCATCATGCTTTTTGAGGGTTCTAAACCTCTTAGGATACTGGGAAGGGGTCTTCCCAAACCTAGCTATTAATGCTAGTTTCACACACTCATTTATTTTAAATCTCTTAATTGGCATTTATGATAGGTACAACAGCAAGAGGAGTGCCCACTGCGGCACAAAATAAGTTGTCTAAGTATGCCAATGATTCAATAAACAAAAAAAACACAATTACAACATAAACCATTAACAAGAACAACAGATGTCTCCAAATGATCTGCAATAAACTGCATTGAGAGGGTAGACACGGGGAGGGAAGGAGGAGCACAAAAAAAGAGGAAAAAAGGGAAAAAGAGGGGGGGCATGAAGTGAAAAGGAGGGGGACCCGAGTATCTTAAGGCAGTGGTATATACAAGAGTTTTGCAATGAACAGGTTGATGAGCCTGGGGATGAATTGTTCAGGGAGGTTTGTCGTCATTGGAAGGATGGAACAGTTCCCACGTGAGTGCCTTCCAAGCTTCAAGAGCCTGGCTCGCGTCATCAGGGGAATTGGCAATGCCTTCCTCCCAGGCCGAAGTCTCTGCCCCCACCCAGCGTTCCAGCTCGTTGCGCCATACATGAATACGTGGTCCATCAGGTCGCTTCCAAGCCATGGCAATAGTTCTTTTGGTGAGGATGCAGGCCTGAGATAAGTTCCCAAGAGGAATTCTCCGGGAGTCCAATCGTACCTGGTCATGCCGGCTCTCCTGCAGGTCTGCTCGACCGCGGCCCAGAGTTGTCGGGCCTTGGTGCACTCCCAAAACATGTGCATGAGATCTCCATTGTCTCTGTTGCACCAAGGGCAGTTATGTTGGGATTGTTCATAGATCTTTGCTATTCTGTGCGGTGTTAGGTACGAGCGGTACAGTACGTTGAGCTGAATCAGTCTGAATCTGGAGTTCCTGGAAACCTCTTTAGGGAAGGCCAGTGCCCTTTCCCATTCTCCATCTGCCATCTCTCGACCCAGGTTTCCGTCCCATTTGAGTCTTAGGTCAGGACTGCTGGGGTTAGGCTTGTCTATAAGGTGACGGTATATTTGAGACACTGGTCTCTGCCCCTCCCCCAAGTTGTATAGAAGTGTCACGAAGGGGCTGGTCTCGGGCTCTTCAGGCCAGACGTCCCACTTGGTTCGCGCTAGTTTCCGGATCCTTAGGTACCAAAGGAATTGGCCAATGGGAATACCATCTTCCAATTGTAAGGAGGAGAAGTCTCGGAAACAGCCCTCGTTATACAAGTCCCCCCAGGTGTACACTCCCAGCCGTTCCCAGTATCTAATGGTTGCCAGATCAACACTGTTTTGACACAAGTCGGAGAGGAGTGGAATATCTGGGTTATATGCATACTGCGGGTGGAGGAGCGACTTTGTTCTGTGCCATATCTGCCTTCCTAGAGTGGCCAAAAAGGGGGTCCCTACCGCGAGGTGCTGGGGAGCCCAAATTAGTTCTTTCAGCTTGATTGGGGTGATTGAGTGTTGCAGCAGATCCGTTTCCGGAGTGACATCGTCGCCCAACCATTTGGCTACAAAGCTGAGCTGGGCCGCCAAATAGTACCTCTCAAAATTGGGGAGCTGGATGCCGCCCTGGCGGTATGGGAGGAATAACGTGGCTAATGCCATCTTGTGTCTGCCTTTCCCCCATAAGAGGTCTTTGAGCAGCGTCTCTAGTAGGCGGAAAAAGGAGGCCTTAATATAATAAAACACATTTTGAAACCCATAGAGAAATTTGGGGAATACAATCATTTTGACGATGGAAGCTCTTCCCATCATGGAAAGGGGGAGTCGTGACCAGAACCCTATTGACTTGCGTAGAGGAGGCAATGTTGCCGCTGTGTTATTCTCATGCATGAGTTCCGGCGTGTGGTAGATGTTGACTCCTAGGTAGCGGAATGTAGTGGGGTGCCAGGTCACCTCCAGTGATGGCAGGTCATCCAAGTGTTTACTTCTGAGGCCACCCAGAGGGAAGAGGCAGGATTTACTTCTGCTAAACTGTATGCCCGATACTTTGGCAAAGTTGCTAAGAACATCCATCATGGTCGGAACATTCAGGTGTGGGTCCCTTATGTAGAGGAGGACATAATCCGCGTACAAGGATATTATATGATCTGTTCCAGCCAGTCGTATGCCAGCATCGAAAAATTGCTTTCTGAAATAGATGGCAATGGGCTCCAGCCCAAGTATGTAAAGCATGGGGGAGAGCGGACAATCCTGCCGAGTGCCCCTTTGTATGACCCATGCTGCAGAAATAAGCCGTCCGGATTTCACTCTTGCCCTTGGTCTAGTGTACAAGACCCTCACCCATCTGATACATTTTTCTCCAAAGCCAAATTCCCAGAGCACTGCCAGGAGCCACTCCCAATAGATGGAATCAAACGCCTTGATGGCATCCAATGAAAGCAAAGCGTAGGAACCTCTGTCTAGATTGGTTTGGCCCAAAATGTGCTGAAGCCTGCGCAGGTTGGCGGTGGTGTTGCGGCCCGGTACAAAACCATTTTGGTCAGGATGCACGACCTCCCCTATCACCCTAGCAAGTCGTTTGGCTAGGACCGTTGTCAAAATCTTGACATTATAGTTGAGCATTGCGAGTGGACGGTAGGAGTCACAATCCTCGGCCGGTTTGTTGGGTTTAAGCATTGGGATCAGCAACGTCTCACGCATGCTTTCAGGTAAGATCCCCAGTTCATAGGCCTCTAGAAATACCCCATGCATGAGTGGGGTTAACTCAGGCTCGTAAGTTTTGTAAAATTCGGTGGGGAGCCCATCGCTGCCCGGGGACTTGCACGTGGCCAGGGACTTGATTGCCTCGGTTATGTCTTCCTTGGTGATGTCAGCATCCAGGGCATCTTTGTATGCAAGCAGTAGTTTAGGCAGTCCTATTTCTTCCAGGGTGTCTGAGATCATGCCTGAAGACACCTGGGTGTCGTGGGCGTACAGCTGGGCGTAGAATAGTTTGAAGGAGTCATTAATGCCCTGTTGGGTCCGGTGGAGTGTGCCGTCTGCGCCTCTCAGGGTTGTGGTCAGGTTCCTTGCATGCTCTTTTCTGCACAGCCAAGCTAGCAGTTTGCCGGGCCTATACGCCTCGCATGGGCCCTATTGGTCCTGGTGGTGTAGTCAAACTTGGCTAGCCTGTGCCAAGCCTTTTTGCATTCGATTCTAGACTGCTTGAGCTCTTCCTCCACCTGCTGAGACTCTCGAGTGCCAGACTCTAGCTGTTTGATTTCAGCTTCACGTTGCTCCAGTTCCATTCGCAGGTGCTTCCTGATGCCTCCCTCCTTTGATATGATATCTCCACGTGTGACTACCTTCAGGGCCTCCCATACTGTGGTTAGGTGGCTAACGCTATTCATGTTTTCTAGTACATAGTTCACAAGGGACTCTCGGAGATCCTCCCTGAATACAGGGTCTTTTAGCGCTTCAATAGGCGTTCTCCATGTAGGTATCGGAGATCTGGGCCCTGCGGTGCACCACTCTATTGCTAGGGGAGAGTGATCAGAGATAGTCCGGCTTAAGTATTGGGCTGCGTCAATCTGAGGGAGGCTTTCTCTGCCAATGAAGATGTGGTCGATCCTGGTATAGAGTTTGTGTGGGGAGGAATAGAAGGAGCAGCCCCGGTCTTTCGAGTGTTGCTCGTGCCAGACGTCCAGGCGGTTTAGCATGGTATTCAGTGCTGCAGTGGATGCCGGTGGGCCTCCGGGGAGAGGGGTGGACCTGTCAGGGTCTGTGTTGCAGACGCAATTAAAATCGCCCCCCAAACAAAAAATCCATTCCTGTACTGTGTGACCATGGCATACATCAGTCCTAAATGCGCTGGTATGTTGTTGTTGGGGAGGTACGAATTTACAATACATATTTCTGTCTGCTCGATGCTGCCCCACAATATTACATACCTCCCTTCCAGGTCTAGTTCAGCCCTGATGAGTTGAAAGGGGATTTGGGGGCTGATCCCCTCTGGCATACTTGGAGTAGGAGGATCCAAACCCCTGCCCTCCCCAGTGAGTCTGAAGCGTTGCAATGGACTCCTTTGTTAGGTGGGTTTCTTGCAGGAGGGCCAGTCCCACTCTTTTCCTGCGAAGATAGGATTTAATTCTATTGCGACGAAGGTAGGTGCCCTGACCCCTCACGTTCCAGGTTACAATCTTAATGCGTGTGGCCATGATAGTGAGAAGCAAAACCCGAGAGCCCGCTCAAGGCCAATTCACCTCGTCCTCCCATTGGATGCGTATTTCGAGCAGCAACCTTCATGGTTGGTTAGTATTGGTGTATAATCCATTCCCTCCAGTGTCTTTGGTGACTGAATTGCTTTAGAAAGTGGAGACATGGTAACAAGTTCAACTTCCACTCGAAGTGGTGGATTAACAACGTGGAACAACTGTGAACTGCCCCTAGCAGCTGCTTCAGGGGAGCAATGCTCGGGGGTTTCCGCGTCTCGTTGGCCTGTCCAGGTCATGAGATGCGGATGTAGTGCCAGCGTGCCGGTACTAATTGCAATGGGGTGGGTTGTGACGGTGTCCATGTGTGGCCGCCTGAGCTCCCGCCTGACAGTACATATTCTGCTTCTTCTAAGGAGGATCACCTTTGCAAGCAATGTCTGAGTATCGTAACTGGGCGCAATTTCATTCTTGGAGGTTGTGATTTCTGCATAGACCTTCCGCCACTGAGTCCTGGTCATCGCCCTCAGCTAGGTTGTTGTGCTCCAGCCACATGGTGGCTGCAGCTGAAGATTCCATGAAGACCGTTTTCCCTTTGTAAAGGAACTTGAGGCGTGAGGGATATAGGAGCATGTACTTGAGTTTGAGCTTCCGTAAATGGGCTTTGATTGGTATAAAGGAATTCCTGGCTCGCTGCACATTGGGGGTGTAGTCGGGATACAAGACAATCCGAGAGTCGTTCGGCTTGATCTCACCTCCCTCTCTGGAGAATTTAAGTATTGTTTCCCTGTCTCGTAAATTTAGAATCTTCGCGATAATTGGGCGTGGGTGCTATCCTGGTGGGTTTTTTGTTGTTGTAGAGAGTGATGGGCCCTCTCAACTGAGAATCCCTGCGTAAGCTTGCCGGCCCCGATCTCCTGAAGTATCAAGGACTCTACGAATTCCGTTGGATTGGTGCCCTCCATCTCCTCCGGTATTCCAAGAATTTGTATATTGTTGCCACGGGCCCTCCCTTCCGCCTCCTCCGATCTCGCCTCCAGCCGAGCAACCTGTTTTTCAAGCGTGCTTACTTTGATTTTCAAGTTTGTGGCAGTGTCGGTAGTATCTTGAAGGTTCACCTCCACCTTGCTTACCCTCTCTGTTAGGTTGCGGGCATCTTGACGTATGAGTTGCATATCAACTCTAAGTTCGTCTATCTTGGTCTCCATGAATGCCTGGAGTGCTGCAATAGCCTGTAGCACCTGGGTGTTTTTAGGGTCTTCCTCGGACGTGGGAGGTTCCGTCTGAGTAGGGATTTCATGTTCGAGGTGCTGCTTGGGTTTTGTTCCTGAGAAGGAGCCCATAATTGTTGCCCCTTTCTTCTTATGCCGCGAGGTAGACATTTGCTCCTCGTTGCATGGGTTATGCCAGCGGTTAGTGACCCAGGACAGTTTGGTGTAAGGTGGTCCTCAGCGGTGCTTTGTGTGCCCACATTTCCGTGTTCTAGGAGCAGGTTCGCCACCCCACAATCAGACCTTATGCCACCCAAAAGCACAAGAGAGTGTGGTCTCAAGTGCTCAATTCTGCCAAAACTTGTGCAGGCGGGGCGCTCTAGCGGGGCTCCCCGTCCTCTGGTTGCGCAGTGAGGCACCCGATCACTTCCCGGCGCACTGGACCCTGGACCTGTTGTCTTTCGTGAACCTGTTGCTACTTGGCAAAGGGGGTGGCTCCCCGAGCAGGAAGCTAACTCCGAGGGCGCCAGCAGCGCAGCGGCCAGGTGTTCAAATAGTGTTTAGGTGGGCACTCCCCCCAGTTACTGTTGGTTCTACCCAAAGGTGCGTCGGGGCTCTGGCGCTCGCGCGCACATGAATGCGCTCCCAGTCAAGGAGCGCCACCACACGCGCACTTCGCCCGTATCATACAGATCTTGGAGAGGTCCTGATTACCTACAGTGTGGAACCAGCAGGGCGTGCAGGAGTCACGAAAGGAGGATGATATGCTGGACCTCACCTCCCGCGCTGTGTTGGTGTGCCGGCAGCCTCTCTAATCTCTCTGCTGTGTCTGGGGGAGTAGTACTGCGATCCGTAGTACGTTGGCTCAGTTGCTCCTACATCCAACGTTCGGTCAGTAGAATCGGGCCGTTATGAGCCCAGCGCGTTGCGGGGCTTCCATGCCACTGTTGCAGAGGGCCGTAGTTCTTTCCGCGGTCATGTAGTGTCAGCAATCTGCAGGACCGGGCCTCCGTGTGGACCACGGGCGTTCGCTCACTGGTGCGCCCCAGGCCATCGGCGTGCAGGCAGGCTCCTCCCCCACCATCGGTTGCGCCTCCGATCAGGTCGCCGTTGCAGTGGGCCCCCAGGACCCGCTCGGCACCACGGTGAGCAGAACCTCACCTCCTGTGTTGCGTTGGTGTGCCGGCAGCCCCCGCTCCTTATGTTATGCCAGGGGGAGTGCTATGGCAGTTCGCAGCACGTAGGTACAGTTGCTCCCTCATCCAACATGCGGTCAGTCTAATCGGGCCACTACGAGCCCAGCACGATGCGGGACCTCCGTGCCGCTGTTACTGAGGTCCGTTGTGCTTGACGCGGTCACGCAGTGTCAACGGTCCGCGGGACCAGGCCGCAGTGTGAACACCAGGCGTCCGTTCACTGGTGCGCCACAGGCTATCGGCATGCAAGCGGGCCCCTCCCCTGCCAGCAGCTCCAGCTTCGATCAGGCCGCCATCTCAGTAGGCACCCGGGGACCCGTTCGGCACCTCGTTCAGGGCAATGCAGGCTCCGATTTTCGTCGGGTCTTCGCTAGAGGGGAGCAGAAACGCCTGCTCCGACTGGCGCTGTGGTTATTTACAAGGATTTCAATCTTTGGCAGATATAGCAGGATCAATGAAGAATATCAGGACGGGAGCTCAGCTCTGCTGTCATGATGCCTACCCCCGGGGACCCAGACCAAGACCAGCAACCCCGGAAGCAGGCATCAAGTTACCCCAAGCAAACCCAACAACCCCCGCTAGGGGCTATTTGGGTGCAGTCCTGGCGCCTATGGCACCAGGCTCATATGGAGAGTCAGTCCTGTCGCCATAGGTGCCAGGCTCATACATTAAAACTTACCTGATGCAGACCATGCTGCAAACTTACCTGATGCAGACCATGCTGCAAGAGCTCCAAGCCAAACGAGGCTTGGAAGGGAACTTTTTTACCTAGGGACAATTTTTTTACTCGGGTGGAGCTGGGGAGGAATACTTACCTGGGACTACTTTGGAGGCTATTTAAACCACGCCCGAAGAGCAGCACACGCTTCGCGTTATTCTGCATCCAGCAGCGTAACGCTTACCGTGCCTGCAAGTCTGCATCCAGTCTTCTGCCACGCCCGCCTCGAGTTTGGAGCTCCTAGAAAGAGGGAGAAAGAAGGAAAAAAGGTTAGAACAAGAGCAACACCTTTGATCCTTACCTGAATTCCCGATCCATCGCGCCTTCGAGCTGGAAGAAAGAAGTTATTTTATGCGCGTTGCCTCGCCTGCTGCAGCGCCGCATTGAACTCACCGGCCTTCGCAGCATCTTCACATTTCACCGCATCCTCCTGCATGTTACCGCCGCACTCCGGCACCTAAGGAGAAGACAAGAACAGCAAGGTGAGCCAAGGGAATACACAGAAGAATACCCCCCATAGACTTACCTGATTTTACCACCGGGGGTACTATTCTTCTTCACGGGTTGGCGCAGCTTCCACTGCATCCTAGCCGAACTCCGGTCCCTAAGGGGAAACAAAAGGACAGCAAGGTGAAACAAGGGACTAACAAGGGGAACCCTCCTCACCACAAAAGACTTACCTAATTTTACCGCCGGAGGCATTATTCCCGAGACTTCATACTTTCTCTCAGCGCCTGAATAAGGGAGAAAGCAACAGGTTACATATGGACATTATTTTATCGAACTGTGTTGGATAATACAAATCCTTACCAGAACATTACCGGTTGCCACGAGGAACTCTTCAGTAGGGTCAAGCCGCAACCTGCAAGGAATCGGACAAGAGTGAAAGTCAGGCATTTGAACTCTTACGAACTACATACTTACGGCATCTTGCCGGGAATATCGGAGTCAATATTGTCCTGGAACTCACCAATTCCTTCGAGCCAGTGAAGCAACTGGTTATCTACGCGCCCCTGCGCTCAATGCAGGATGGAGAGCTCATCTTTTCAAATCATCAGGTGAGACTATAAGAGGGAACATCCAAGGTGATCAGTGGGGAGAACAGCGGGGTGGGGGGATTTACGCTCAAATCCACGGGTGGTTAATTCCCTTTCTCCACTTGCAGAAGAATATTCCTACGGGCCAAGCGAAGGAAGCTAGGTGGGCCAGTCCAGTCCGTCATCTCGGCCCTGCGCGTCACATTGGTGGAGACCGCAGTAGTCCAGTCCAGATCGACGCCTCTGTGGTAGCCAGGTGAGCGTAACATCTGCTGCTGCTTCACTCCATGAGCTCTGGCCACGCCCCACCTAGTTTCACACACTCATAATCCTGTTTATCCACCTTCCCCAATTCCATTACAGCATCACTTCCAACAGGGGGGAGCCTAGAGATAAAAGCCAAGGAATCAACTGATTCCCCGAGATACCTTGAATCCCATGATTCTACTCAAACATTGCTAACCAATCCAAAACATCAAGTTTAGTCTCATACATACCAATCATTTCCTTTGGTGTACAGGGTCTCTTAGTGCTGGAAGACCTAGAAAACTCTGTGAGAGAAGCATTTTCTAGAGACAGTTTCTTCATTTCTAGTTCATGGTTCAGCTCCATTTCTCTGAGCCTTAACTCTTGATGTTTCATGGCAGTTTGTGCATCAATACGTTTCACTTCTCATTCAAGTCTCATTTTCTCAAGTGCAATAAAGTCAGGAGTAAGCGTAGGACCTGTGGGGGTCCATGTGGACAGAGGTTGTGCATTCTGAGCAGGCAAGGGAGTTGCAGGGTTTCCTAGCAAGGACTCATCTACTTCTTCACAATTAACACTCTCAGAATCAGAAACATCAAAATCCACGTTTGCTGGAGTGGTAGGTCCTTCTGACCCACTCTCCAGACTTTTTCCCATTAACTTTGCTATCAGTTCAGATTTCTTTCCTTTACCAGAGATATTCTTGACCCTACACATGGTTCTCAGAACCTCAGCAGTATAGAGTAAACGACTCTTCAGTGTAGTTTCCCATATTTGACATGATTTCTTAGTTAAATAGAATTCGTGGTGTTAGCCTTGTGGTTAGTTGAACCCAAGCAATAACAGCACTCTAAGTTTAATCACTCTACTTCCAAATCCTCACCGCTATACACCAGTGTTAGGCAGAATCCTGTGCAGTGCCCTTAGGGACCACTACACACAATTAAGACTACAGGTGGCAATACAAGTGTTACCTTTGGTACAAGCCTGTACTACTAAGTTATAGTGGTAGCAGTAGCGGAGCAGCCAGGATTATCTCAAGAGTATATGAGCAGTAACAGAGATTACACAAAGGGACCACAATTTAAGTACATTTATTTTTAAACCTTTTGTTATAAACACAACACTTCTATTAAACTCAAATAAAAACCACACGTTAAATATACTACAACTAACCAATTCACTTTGCACAGTAAGTCTCAAGGTAAGTACCCTGTGTTGAATGCACCAGTGTTATGAACAAAACACGTTACTGCGAATACAATTGCGATCCCTTTTTGACAGTTCGGTCTACTAACAAAACGCGTTTCCGTGACATGAAATGCTACCTGGGTAAAAACACACTTAGCACTTGAGATACCCAGAGGGAGTTGGAGGCAAAAATCACAGGCAATATTTTTATATATGTTAGGCAGGCAGAATCAAGAAACACTCAGAGACAGGAGTTCAAAAGTCAAAGGGCCGGAGCCAGGGTCGAAAGACACCGGGGCCTGTTGCCAAGGATCACACAGTCAGATAGTTCGAGATTCAACGTAGCCAAAAGTACTTCGATATTGTCAATGTTCGGAAGCAAAAGTTATAAGAAGGAGGAAAGACAAGGGCAAGCCTTGGAAATGAAGAAAAGGGATTCACCCAGTTTCCTCAAGTAGAACACAGTACCTTGTTCCAAAGGTGCAGCTGATGCCCTGGCAGTTGTTCTTAGTGGTTTCCCGCAGACCCACGATTCCTGGAGCTTCGTTGTGAAGGAGGACGTCTGAAGGGGGTCTGCACCACACAGGGATGAAGCCGGCAGCAGCGACGAGGAATAAAAGGTGCGCTCCTTAAAACAGGAGAGGCTCTTCAGGTGGCTATCCGGACCACTACAGCTGTGTGCAGCGATTTCGACAAGGAAGAGGATCCTCTAGCTGTGGAAGATGATCTGGTTATCCCCACCAAGCTCAAGGGAAGAAGACTCTGGACTGGATCTTCTCTTGAGTCGTCAAAGGCAAGATAGCTGAGGACTGCAGCAGGGCTTCACCCGGACGGGGTAGTTGCAGCAGCCGTCGTTCTCTCTGCTTCTCTTCGGTTCCTTGTAGTTCCAGTGGCGACTCTCTGACTTCTAGCCCAAGAGACCTGCCTTTTATGCGCAAAACCCCCATTCACACAGCCTGGCTGTCAATCACTCAGCAGGGGGGTTGTCCAGCCCGGACAACCGCCTTGACCAATCGGGACAAAGTGCGACTTGGGTTTCCTAGGTTACCCTGTGCAGGGGGTGACTACACCCCTCCCTCACATTCAGCCCACCTAGACACCCAGGCGCCTTGAGGAGGGCTTCTGCGTAGAGCCCCGCAAAAAGACAGCGAACAAAGAAGGCAAACCTGGTTTTCCGCGCAAAGCAAAACACAAGAAGGAGTTTAACAAAAAGAAATGGCGAATAAACCGCACCAACCGAGCCAAAAGAAAAAGCATCTGGTCAAGCGAGTTTAAGTTTGAGGCTAACACAATAGCCTACAATATTACCAGGGTTATATACGATAACCGCGGTAGAAATTTAGGGTAGATACCACTGCCACCAGCCATGTCTAAATGTTAAAAGAGCGAAACAATGCCATTTCTAAATGTTAAAAGAGCAAAACAATGCTCTAGGAGGTACAGATAAAAAGGGATACGAATTAACCCTTTCCAGTACTCCATGGAAGATGGGGTGTACTGGATCTGTGGTAGATTAAGTAAAGTTAATGGTAACTTTACCCTTTTCTGGGGGACAGTAGTCACCTCAGAAACGGAGTCGGTGGGAGTCTGAAGACAACCCTGTGCCACTGCACAGAAGGTGCTGTGTGACACACACAAAGAAGGGGGCTACTGAAGTGGTGTACTCAAGAGCCCACAATCACAACAACAGGTGGAAACACATTACAAAACACAGCTAAGAGTGGGGGAAAAGCTCTCACTCTTACCAAGTGGAAAAAAATAAACTCCAGAAGTCCAGCAAAGCTGCTGGGGGACTCACTAGGTGAGGGAAATTAGCCATACATGAGAATTCTCCCTAACACGCGCGCTCCTCGCCTTTCTTTATCCTCAAGGCGTAATCCCATGCCCATGCTACAGTTCACCTCTGGTGCACTGCAACAGGTCTCTGCCGTGGTTGCTTGTATTCATGCCCCGTGCTCCTCGTCATTCAAACTTGTGGCATAATCCCATGCCCACGCTGCAGTTCACCTCAGGTGCGCTGTAACGGGTCTCTGCCGTGGTTGCCTACTTCTGTTCTCTGCGCGCCTCGCCTTTCATTACTGCCACATCCTGCAGTCTGTTCTACCTTTTCCTTTAACACGTATCCACGGACTCCAACACATCTTTTGTTCGATAGAAGAAAACTGTTTCTCCTCTTCTGTATTCGGACCCAGCTGGAAAGGACCAAATCTACCTCCTGGGATTTTTTCTGCCATTCCGGTTTTTCCCCATTTCTGCATGACCTTCTGTTTATATTCAGAGGTCAGACCTACTCTCCTCACAAAGACTTTGGGCCTCATCACGACTTGGGCGGTAACCCTTAAAATCGGCGGTAACGCTCTTAGCGCTGATTTTAAGGGTCCGTCGGATCACGACTCCAAATACCGCTGTACAAGCGCCGGCCATAACAGCGCCAGGAACCATTCGCGCTAAAGTCCGGCGTAAGCGCTATTAGCGCCAGAAAAGCGGCGGATAATCCGCCGAAAATACCTCCAGCAAAAAGCTGGAGGTAACAGAACACAGGCCACAGCAATACGGGCCCAGGTGGAAGCAATGCAAATCAGAGGCCTACAAAGGACCCACCCATGCACAACACACCCTCCCCAACACCATTACACCAGCAGGAGCAGGGAGGAGACACCAATGAGGGCCCAGGTGGAAGCAATGCAAATTGGAGGCCTACGAAGGACCCACCCATGCACAACACACCCTCCCCAACACCATGCTGCCATTTGGAGCTGGGAGCCTTGATGTTCACTTCTACCAGCTGCGTCTGGAGCTACAGAGGCCAGTCAACCAGGCCAGGTCCCTGGGAGTGCAGGGGGCAGTGGGGATGAGGAGAAGGAGGAGGAGAGCAGCACCAGCAAGGCGGCCAGCCATCCCCAGGGTCAGGCCAACACCCTGGGCCCTAACTGATGGTCAGTTGGTGACAGAATATCGGCTGGACAGGGCAACCATCACCCAGTTGCTGGACACAATCCAGGGTGACATATGCAGCCGCATAGCCACCAGCACGACAGTACCTCCCCTAGTGAAGCTCGTGTCTGTGCTTCAATTACTTGGGACTGGCAGCTACCAACATACCGTTGCCATGATGCATGGAATGGCCTAGTACACATTCAGTGCCATGCTGGGACAGGTGCCTGATGCACTGTTGAATCATGTGAACAAACACATTGCATTGCCAGCCACACAGGCACAGGTGCACCAGCTTAAGGGTCAATTCTATGCCATTGCCCAAGTCACGAATGTAATAGCAGCCTTGAACTGCACACATGTGGCACTTGTACCACCCCAGGCACATGAGGCTGCCTACAGAAACCGTAAACAGTACCATTCCCTCAACGTGCAGATGACATGTGGCCCTGACCTCACCTTCAGCCACTGCTGTGCCCGCTACCCAGGATCCACCCACGACTCCATGGTCCTACGCAACAGTACCCTGCCAGCGTACATGGAAAGGCACCGAGGCCAAAACACATGGCCACTGGGTGAGTACAAATGTATCCCACAAAGCATGTCAATCCACAACTGATGGTGCCTGTCACAGAATCCATCATTCCCAATAGTCAGCAGCATCACAGCAGCATACACATTCAAGCACCTTGCACGATGAACCTTGGACATGTCCTACAAAGCAGAACACACCCATGCAGGATGTAAGACATGTGGCGGCACAGTGACATATGGAATCCCCACCACAACAAAGCCTCCTGTGTGAGTAACACCATGGCTCACAACACTGACACAGTCCAGATATCCCACCCTGGCCATCCGACAGTAATGTAATTCCAAACCATGAGCTGGCACATCCACAAATGCCCCACACATAAGTAGGCCGAGTAATGACAATGCACATCCCACAGACACTGTCCCCAAAATTGCCATGGAAATGCATGGAGAACAGTACAGAATAGTGATGAGCAGCAAATGCAACTGCAGCCAAATGGATTTGCATTGACACATGAGGCAGCCACTTCTGTCAAGCAGAAGTAGATGGAAGGGCCCCCTCATCCTGCGACAAGTGAATGAGTACTGTTACATACAGAAACATAGGCGTACCAAGTGGAGAGTACCCCATTGATTCAATCGTGCCCGTAGGACAGCACACTCCACAATGTTATAGGCCACATGCCAAATATGGCAAAATCACACTGATGACAGTGCTCTGTACACCCACCGGACTTACCTTGTCCCCACACCGGCTTACTCTCCACTGCAGGTGATTCTGGATATCCCCAGTACACGTGGCTCATGACCCCTGTGCGTCACCCAAACACGGCGGCGGAGTGGGCATACAACCTTGGCCATGCCTGTACACGGATCTGCGTGGAGAGGGCATTTGGACTGCTGAAGGCACGCTTCCGGTGCCTTGACCGCACGGGAGGGGCAATGATGTATGCACCAGAAAAAGCTTGAAAAATTGTACTGACATGTGCCTTGCTGCACAACATCTGTTGTGGCAGAACAGTGCCCCCTGATGCACATGTGCAGCCACCTGATGATGGTAGTGAGAGTGATGAAGTGCCAGAAGGTGTTTTACATGCACAAAGGGTTGGGCAGAGGGAAGGGAGGTCGGCCAGGCAGGGATTGATTGATGGATTCCATTAGAAATGGGTAATAGGTAAACTGTGAACATGTCACTTCAACATCAAATTGCATTTGTTACAATCACTACTGTCCATGCATTGTGTTTTTTGTAACGTGATTTATTTTCCCTCCAACGATCCCCCCTCCCCCATTGAACACCCAACAATCCCCCCTGCCCCCAGTGAACACCCAACTATCCCCCCTCCTCCCAGTGAACACCCAACAATCCCCCCTCCCCCCAGTGAACACCCAACAATCCCCCCTACCCCCAGTGAACACCCAACAATCCCCCCTCCCCCCAGTGTACAACCCCCAACTGTGCAGTTGCCTCATCAGGCCAACAACAATGTTTCCATGCACCACTAGGATGGGCGCGGGCGCTTCCCTCTCCCAGGACCCTCCGGTGTGCGTGCCCTCAGGTGGCGCATGGACCGGCGCCTTGGAGATGGTCTAGTGAACCCTCTGTGGGTGTTGTGGAAGTGGAGGGTATGGAAGCGCTGGCCATCATGTGCTGGCGCATGAGGTTATTGGCCTCGCGTTGCTGTTCTGCCGGTGCTGACACTGCCTCTGTGAATTCGCCTGTCAGTGCAGCGGTGCATTGTTGCACAACTAGCCGTGTGCGCGCATTGTCCCGCGCAATGTACCTGCACCCATGCCGGATGGATTTACTCACGGCCTTTATGTGCCGGCTCTGGACTCTTGCCATTCCTTTCACCCGAGCCTGTTTTGCCTCAATGATATCCAGCCGGCCCATGACTGCTGCCCCAGTGACAAAGGGCTCTCCTGGTGAGTCAGGTGGTGGACCGCGAATTGGGCGCTGTGGGGGTGGGGGGCTGCATGGCGACATGCCACCAGACTGGACTGGGCTGCCTGGCTCAGATCGCAGGCCCTCTGGACTCCCATAAGACGGAGTGTCCACATCGGGCTGCGGTGTGCTGCAGCGACGCACAGGCACATGGCGACTCCCTGCCTGGTGTCTGCCTGGTCTTGGGCTTCCATGGGTGTTGACACCCCTTCTCCATCACTACTCCTTGCAAGTGTTGTGCTGCGGCATGATGCCCACGTGGAGGTGTTGCTCCCACGTCGGGCTCCACTTCAGGCCTCTCTCCCTCGGCATCGGGGCTGTGGATGGTGGCTTCTGGTGAGCTGCCGGTCGCCTCCCTGCGGCCATGTGGCTGCCGCTGCTGTCTGGCGGGGCTGCGTTGGGGTGAGGTGGGTGTTCCCCTGTGTTGTCTCCAATGGGTGCGGCGTCTTTGGGGGTGCTGGTGCTGGTGGAGGTACGGTGTTGTGGGCGCATTGTTGGTGTGGCCTCATCGCCATCATCAACAGGCTGTTGGGATCGACGTGTGCCTGTGGGGTAGATAGGGGGTGTTTTGAGTACAATGCTACATACATTTGTGTGATGCAGGTCATGCAAACAAGTGTGAATGAAGACAGTGACAATGACGCAGTCAACTTGCATTCCATTCAGTCACCATGTGGTGCTTGTTGTGGATGTGCATGGAGGTACACTGCATGGGAACGCGTGGTTGGGGTGGACTGCGCTCAGGCTTTTGTGGTTGTGTTGATGCACAGTACCACTCTACGTAGCTGTCCTATGGGTATGGGAGTCTATCCCCTGCCCCTGTCATTCATGCACTGCACGTACAGGGTCGTCTAGGCAGCACTAACGTTCTAGGGATGTGGCCCTCACTTACGGGTGTATGCAGTGCCTCAGACACATGTCTTCATTCTCATTCAGATGCATGTTTTTGGGGATGGGACTCACCTGCCGTTGGATTTATGCCAGTCCCTGCCTCTGCTCCACCAATGCCCTCAATGGTTCCGATGTCGATGAGGCCCGTCAATTTCTCCTCCCATGGTGTGAGGTCGGTGGGGGGGGGGGCCCTCCTCCTGTGCCCCTGCTTGCACTCCTGTGCTGGGACAGGATGCCTGGCACTCGCACACGCAGGTCATTCAGCCGCTTGCCGCAGTCCTCCCCATCCCGGGGCACGCGCCCCACTGCACTGACCCTTTGTGCGACGGATCTTCATATTTGGCCTCTGCGCTGGGCGCTGGTTTTACGCTGCTGCAGCTCATTGTGGTACGTCAGTGCCTCCTCCACAAGTACCTCAAGCTCCTGGTCACTGAACTTGGGTTTTCTGACCCTGTCCAGTGCAGACTTGCCCCTAGTGCGCTCTTGACTCATTTTCAGGGTTCAGATCGCGTGGATGGCTTCCAGTGGCTGTGATATCTGACGGATTGTGATTTCCAAGATGGCGGCCGCTTTATTTCCCGTTCCGGCGGTGACGCGTTTCCCGCGCGCTATAAGCACGAGGTGGCGGTAGCGCACGGTGCGCCGGATTTAAGGGTTCGCGCTAATCGCGCTAATGCCTTGGACCGGGGCGCGTGCACGATGTCTCGTGATCTGGCGTTTTATCCGCTGGGTGCCTTGGCGTTAGCGCTATTTAGGTCCGGCGGATAATCTGCCACCTTTACCGCCCAAGTCGTGATCAGGCCCTTTGTCTGCTACCTCAGGTTAGTGAAATTACTATACCTAACAGAGCCCGACTGAGGGAGACCTAGACGGTGTTTTTGTTGAATGTGAATAAAGCTTGGGGAAGGGAGCCCCTGCAAGTGCTGTGATTGCGAGGTCCGAGCCAGAGAGAGGGAGACCTACGTGAACTATTGATGCTTTGAGAGGTCTGAGCCCGACAGAGGGAGACGTATGTGAATTTTGTTGAATCGTGAAATAACTTTTTTGTGAACTTTAAGGTGGAAGGCAAAGTGGGCCTCGACCCACGTTTTGACCTGCCTTTTTTTTGATAACCTGAGCCAGAGTATGTCATCTTGCCTACAGGGGGCGCCTTACTCCATGCTGTCCAACGTGGGGAGGAGAGCTGACTCAGCCATCTTGATCCTTTATGTTATAGTTAGTATAGGACATTTTCATTTGACATAGAATGACTAGGACTGTGTTTTCTTTATTATTTTATGTTGAGACTACTCCCATCATAGCTATAGAGCAAAATAGGACTTTTTTCCATACCCCAAGAATTTAATAAAGGTTTTGAAACTTGTACCTCTTGTGTCAGTGTCATACTTGTGATACCATGCCTCCCTTACAGTACCTCCATAGGATAGTTAAGTGTCAGGACTCGTTCCGGTGGTCCCCGCTGGTTTGACCCCCCACATGGCATTAGGGAGAAGTTGCCATGGCGCCTAGAGCACCATGGACTCACAGAACCACAACTCCTATTTTGACACAGGTCGAGAATGCCATCAATGGCGTGACGCCTGCATGCTATCATGTATAGCCCATCGGAGCAGCAGCAGCACTATGAGGAACACAGTGTTCTGTATAAGAAGATGGAGGGGAAACGCTTTGTTACTTCTCAACATAAGCTACAACTTCCTACTTTCCTATCCCTATTATAAAACTCACAACTCGAAACTCACAATACTCCATCTCTCTTCCACCTCCTTCCAACAAACAAAGCCAACGAGCTGACCATACCTCCTTTAACACCTATCCACATCGCCTCCCCTCCTCTGAGACTCAACTTCTCTACCCTTCCTTACCTCATCAACTGAACATTGTTCTTTGGAATGTTCAGTCTGTATGCAACAAAACTTACTTTGTCACTGACTAGTTTCACTCCAGCTTTCCTCCCCTAGACCTTCTTGCTATCACTGAAACCTGGATTTCTCCATCTGACGCTGCCACTCTGGCAGCCCTACACTATCCTTCATTCACTCTCCTCGACTGGCTGGCAGAGGTGGAGGCGTTGGACACCTCTCTTCCTGCCTCAATGCCTCACAAATCTCTGTCACATTCTCTCCTACCTCTTTTAAATTCACCAACTCTACTATTGCTCTGCCTCACTCGGTTCACATCATCTCCATCTATCACCCTCCTGGTCATACTGGACCATTCTTTGATGATTTTGGCCAACTCCTTGATTCTCTTTCCACTAAAAATCAGCTCACTCGCTTAGGTGACTTTAATCTTCCCTCTCCAACCACTTCTCAAAAATCTGAACTCCAGTCTTTTCTTACTAACCACGCTCTCCACTCTATGCATAACCTAACTACCCACACAACTCAAAGACCTGGCTTATATACTAGCTAAGCGCAGAATAGCTATGAACTGGAAAGCAAGTAGAAGACCAAAAGTGGAAGTCTGGTGGCAGGATCTTCAAAAGTGGGCAGAAGAGAAGCTGAAACTGCGGTGTGGAAAGAAGCAGTTAACAGGGGTGGAGGGGGAGAAGCATATACGTTGATAGCCTGGAGGCAATTAGTAGCTACATTGTCTGGGTCGGACCAGACAATCCTGGAGGAGTCGGGGGCAGAAGGAAGAGTACCCTCTGAAGTGGAGGAGGAAGGTGGTGATGAGGGGTAGGCTTTGGAGGTGGGGCAGAGGGGAGGTGCAGAGAAAACAACATGAAACTGTACGTGAGGATTGAAATGCATAATTGCTGTAACATTGTACGTTTTTCATGTTGAAATCAATAAAATATTTTTTTTTAAAAACTCTTGGGATCTCTTATTCATCTCCACCTCTCTCCACTAATACTACTGTCACACCATCCATATCCGATCTCTCAATTGTTTCCACCACCATCTCCTTTCCACCCTCTGACCTTTCCTTGCCACTGTTTCACCTATTACTAAAAGGAAATGTAAACCTTCTGCCATTCTCCCCCACTTTGTCTCAGACCTACAGTTCTCACTCTCCTCCTTCACACCCGATGCCTCTTCCACTAACACTGCCTTCTCCAGCTTCCCATCCCTACTACATGACGCATTATCGTCTCACTTCCTACTGCTTACTTTCACCCCTAAGTCTACGCATCCTTAACCATGGGTCACCCCATTCATATGCTCTCTCCGCACAGACATGTCAGCTGCTGCGCAAATTGAGGCATACCCACTCACATGAGGACCTACAATTCGACCTCTCTGCCCTGAACTCTCTCAAGTCCACTCTTGATAGAGCGAAAAGGGAATTATACCTGACCCTCATTGACTAACACTCCAACTATCCTCGCCGGTTACAGGGTACCCTAAACTCACTCCTAACATCTCCTAAATCTATGGCTATCAACTCCACTCTCACAGCTAATGACCTAACTGAATACTTTACTGCAAACATTTCCAAAATTAGAGACTCTCTCCTGACTTTTCTCACACTCCCTTCTCCTACATTTTACACTCTGCCTACTCTACAGTCCGCCTCTGCCTCTATCTCCCACTTTAGTCACACTAATACTGACCAAGTGTTCTCTCTACTGATGAATGCTAACCCCTCTTGTGCCCCATCAGACCCTCTTGCTCCTCAGCTAATCAAGCCTATTGCCCCTTTAGTGGCCTCTCACCTCACTGAACTCTTCAACCTGTCCTTTGACACTGCTTGCTTTCCCTCTGTTTTAAAAAAAAGACACGTTCACCCCTCTCCTAAATAAGCAAGGGGCTGATCTGAACCTACTCCTTCTGCACTACTCTAAAGTGCTTTAAAGGGTTATGTTCAACCGTCTTACCAATTTCTTAGACATCCACAACCTTTGAGTCCCCCTACAAGCAGGTTTCCACTCCTCTCACCCCACAGAAATGCTCTCATGAATGTGTCAAACTTCATTGCCTCTGCTAAGCACTCCAACCTATTCTCTATCCTAACTCTCCTTCCACTGTCTGCTGCCTTTGACACTGTCAATCACTCTGATCTCCTTAATACCCTCTTTCTTCTTGGTATTCATGATTGTGCCCTTGCCTTGGTAGAATCCTACCTTGCACTTCGCCAATTATCTGTCTCCTGGAGCAACAACACTCTTTTAACTGCTGGTGTTCCACAAGGCTCTGTCTTGGGTCTGTTCCTCTTTACACGCTACACCTCTGCTCTTGGGGGGCGCTAATCTCCTCTTTTGGGTTCTCGTACCAACTTTTTGCGGATAACACCCAAATCTTCTCTTTTCCTGAACTCTCCTCTGACCTCTATCTATCAAATGTGAGAATCCTGAAGGTGTCTCCCTAGCTAGTCCCTGGGGATCTGTCATCCAGGTGGCCAGGACACGGCCATCGCTATTGGATCAACTTCCTGCGGGTGGAACAGTGAGGGAGGATCACCTGGATGGGTGGTCCTCTGGGAGTGGGTCTGGGACACCGACGGGTGAGAAGCGGTATCCCCCTTCTTTCAACACCTTCTCCCCATCCTGCTATGTATGATATTCCAAATCACTGCCCCCCCTTTTCCCACATGAGCACTTTTGCACAACACGAAAGACGACGGACTAACACCAGAGAAGTTTACCTGACATGTCCCAATACAAGGGCCAGGCAAAGTCAGGCAACTGACCAGAATCACACACACCTGACAGCCCTTTCTCTTCCCCACAAGGCTAAATGGTGAATCACAAGACGAGCAAGGCAGACCGCACAATGTGAGAGCTAACTCAGCATGGCAGTTCAAGAGGAGGAGAAAGACAGCGCATACCGAGGAGGTGACAAGCAGAGAAGCAACCTTGCCCTTTCCGACCACGGCCCGTGAAACCTCAGCAGAAGGAATTATAAGTCCGCGAGCAATAGCCAGCATGTGTTGCAGCAGATGTCTACAGTACATGAGACTTTCCTCCGCTGATAACCAAGCCAGGGAGAGACGCAGGTACCAACCTTGACTCGAAGGAGAAGAAAGCCAAGAAGTTCACCACAGCTGGTGAGTCGAGGGAAGAGACAATAGGAAACCAAACTGTGTTGAATGATAAATAGCCAACGGCTAAATTGAACTTTGAAAAGCTAAAGAGGGGGAAAACCAGCAACAGGGGAGTCCGGCACCACGTGGGTGATCAGGCAGGAAACTCTGGGCGATTACCCGATGGTAGAAAGTACCGTAACCAGAAGCCCTTTGGAAGAGGCGAAAAGAGGTCAAAGTGGTCATACAGGGGTCTTGTAAAATCCTCTGTACCGTCAAAGGTCTTTGACCGACAGATGATTGCGAAAGCTAAGGGAAATGAATACCGCTTGGTGAAATGAGCACATGAACGGTGTGTTGTAAAAGTTGGCGAGAGTGAACCCGGCAGAGGGAAGCCGACAGAACGGGGCGTAGCCGGAAGAATTGTTTGAAAAGACATTTAAAACTCGTAAAGGTAGGAAAAGCCACAGTGAACCCGAAGGAGGGAGGCTGGCGTCTAAAAGGGGTCAGAACCTGAAAGATGGAGATCTAGGGGTGAAAAGTTATCACTCAAATTTCATTGGAAAAGGAACTGTTTAGTTGATTTGTGGAATACAAATTGTGAAGGGTCAATGCCCGGAAGAGGGGGACCGAGGGGTGAAGCCATCACCCAAAGTGTACGTGAAACAGAACTTTGTGTTTGTTTGTTGGATACATCAGGTCTCGGAGGCAAGAGACTTTTTATTGAAAAGAGACTTAACCATCGAGGAACCTGATAGCTGGTACAGAACTGTCAGCTCGTGCTGGGAAAGCTCGAGTGTGTGCTGTGCTCAGAATCACTGGTGTAACAGGGGCCCCGCAGCCCCCGTGGTGCGGGGGGGCCCTGCTAATACATGTACTAGGAGGGGGCGCACTTGGAAAAAAAATGAAAAATAATTTTTTTTCAAACTCTTTTTTTTTTAAAATTTCTTTTTGAAATCACTTTGCCTGCATAAAGAAATTATTTCTGTAACAGAAATAATGTCTTTATGAAGACGGAGTGATTACAAAAAGAAACGTTCTTTTTGAAGTCCGAGGGCTTCCCTACCCCATGACATGGAAGACCCCAGGCTGGAGGCCTCCATGTCATGGGGTGGGGGAGCCCTATGACTACAAAAAGAAATAGTTTATTTTTGAAGTCACTCTGCCTTCATAAAGAATTTATTTCAGTTATGGTTTGGTCCTTAACAGAAATCATTTCTTTATGAAGTCAGAGTGATTTCAAAAGAAACAATCCGCTTCATTAAAAGTTTGGCCGTAGCCTTGCCGGTAAAACCGGCAGGCTGCCGCCAACTTGCGCTTTTTCCAGCACCAGCGAATGGGCAATTACCGGGTCATTATGGCTCCACCGGATCCAGTAATTGCCCATTCACAGGCGCCAGGAAAAAATGCTCCCATTCCCATTTGATCCCCATATTCCAATGGGAATGGGGAGCTTGGATGCACCGGCACCATTCAGAATGCTGCTGGTGCATCCAACATGCTCGGGTCGCGGGTGCCGTACGCCCGCCAAGTCAGACCTTGCCGTTGGGAAGGCACCCGCAAGCAGAACTCGTAGTTTGCCGGTCTGGTAACAACGGTACCGGCAAGCTTACCGGTACTGTTGTTACCGGACCGACAAACTTATACTGAGGCCCAATTTCTTTTTGAAGTAATAGGGCTCCCCTCAACCCCATGACGTGCGAGTGTGTGAGTGTATTGGGAAAGGGTGTACACTTAAATGTGGAGGTGGCTGCCTATGTGAGTGTATGGTGAAAGGGTGCACACAAATGTATGGGTAACTGGGTGTGCGTGTGCATGTACAGTGAAAGGGTGCTCACTTAAATGTATGGGTGCCTGTATGGGTGTGCCTGCAGGGTGAAAGGGTGCACACTTAAATGTATGAATGGCTGCCTGGGTGTGCCTGTATGGTGAAAGAGTGCACACTTAAATATAAGGATGGCTGGGTGTGCATGCGTGTATATGGTGAATGGTGTTTGTGCTTGTGTTCAGGGGCGCAACAAAACCTACATTTCGGGAGGCTGATCCTTCAAATGTTGGGAGAGGCGCTAACTTCACGGGTGGTGGGGCAGGCAAACTTATTTGTGTGGGGGCATCTAACTTCTTTACGCATTTTAATAAGACTATTCTAGTACAGCTTCAATGTTACAAGCAGCTAACTCTCTACTTTAAGTGTGAAAGCACCCACTTATGAACTGTTGTGAGAATGAACGATCCCCTGTTCCCTTTCTACACTTCCCTGGCATGAAAGTACTAAGCCCACATCACAATTTCAATTGCCTAAAAAATGTGGCATTTGAATGCCGGTACTAACAGTGAAATGCTTGGGGCGGGCGTGGCCAGCGAGCAGCCGATGTAGACGTGAGCCCGCTGAGCTCCTGGTGCCGCCAAAACATCCTGATAAATCCTGGGGGAATCTGACTTGCTGCACCCCTGCAAAACTACGAAAAGTTGGCGGAAAGACAGCACAACGCATCGCAGCTACTCCGAAACCGAAACGGAGATTTAAAGCGGAGATAGCTGCGGCGGGAGGTGAGGGAGCGTGGCTGCCGCCGAACACGATCCAAGATGGCCGACGGCGACTTGGAATAACTCGCCGATCACTCCCAGAGCGAAGAACAGCGGCCCACGGGAGGTGCAGAACACCCAACGGGAAGGCCGCGACCCCGTCTGGAGGGGTGAAGACACCGGCACTGAGCGGGCGGCCCCCGGCGCCGCGGCCCACAAAAGCGCTGTCTTCCCCTCCCACCGGCGACTCTCCTCACAAGAACGCCAGTACCATCCCCGACCCCAGGCGAGCCGACCGGCCGCAGGCGCTCCGCTCCGCGTTGAGCGCCTGCCACTCCAGAGTAAGAGGCAGCAGCGGAAAGGACAGAGAAGCGTGTAACTAGGCACGCGAAACGGTAAGGAGAGGGGCGGGCGGGAGGCGGTGGTTACGAGCAGTCCCTTCGCGCTTCCCGCTTTCCCGCTTGCCCGCTCCCAGCAAACCCCCGTGACACTTCTCGCCTGTGATCCCCCCTGAGGGGACGTGCCCCCTGATCATCGCGGTGCACAAGGAACCACTGCTGGGTCTCTCCTACGCGCCATCAAAGGACCGACATTTCGCCTGAGAAGGGCATTTAAAGCGCCATAAACACACGGCAGCGCTTGGGAGGGGCAGGACAAACATCGCCCCCATGGTGCAGGAGGATGCAATAAAGATCCTTGATGCCTGAAATTGGCAAAACAAACAATAGCCCTCGCCTCTAGGGAGGGAAACCACGCGGTACATCAGCATTAAGACCCTCGCTGGGAGTGTGGCAAAACATAGAGGTAATCTCACACAGCAATAAAGTTTAAGGGAAACCACCCAGATACACGGAAACAAGACTCAAGCTGAAGGGACTAGCATTACTCTGTTGGGCACAAGCACATTACTCCTGCATACAGGGGGGCGAGGGAAACCCGGAGGGCAAGTGGACGACCCCACGGAGGAGAGAGGAAGGTGGGGGACAGGGAAGGAGACTCGCCCCCCCTCAATAACTGAAGTGTGCCGAAAACACCCCGAATGCAAATCGTCCCTTTCCTTCAGCAACAGCCCAGAGGAGTCAAATCTGTGTCCCGGCTCACATACAACACGTTTAAAATCAGGGAGACCCTGAAAGTGGCAGACGGATCCTTACCGAGTGCCGGATCAGTGATAGAAGTGGATATGGGTAAAGACAAGGGCAGAAGAGGCACGACACAAAGTAAAATGGAGCAATACGCAGTGCCCACACTGGCCATGGAGCCGACACAGGAGAAAACGGTATCTACTGAAGATGAGGAACCCGAACCCTCTCTCAAAGACATTATGAATGCCATAGCTAATTCCAGAACCGCTATGGAGATTAAAATGGATGGCATCAGCACAGAAGTGTCCCTCCTACACCATGATTTGCAGAAACTCACGTCTCGCACGGGAGAGGCGGAAACTCGCATATCCAACACGGAAGATGGCCTCCGAAACATGAGTCAACAGATGACCAGAGTACTGCAAACTCTAGAAGAACGAGTGGAGGAGGGGGAGGGACGCTCTAGGCGAAATAATATACGAACTCTGGGACTACCTGAGAAAAGTGAAGGCCCCTCCATGGAACTATTCCTTGAACAACTGCTCATGGATCTATATGCCCCAAAGAAGTTTTCAAAACTCTTCTCTATTGAACGTGCCCATCGAGTCCCAACAGGCAGACCAACGCCTGGGGCCCCACCCCGCACAGTGATTGCCAAAATCCTAAATTACAGGGACCGAGACACGGTACTGCAAATGGCTAGATCCAAAGGTTCCATGACCTATAACGGTTCTAAAATTGCCTTCTTCCCGGACTTCACCAGGGAAGTGCAAAGAGCACGCCAATCCTTTGACCAGCTCAAGAAAAGGCTACAGATCCAAAACGTCAAATATGGCCTCCCGTTCCCGGCACAGCTGAAAATTTACCATAATAGTATAACAGTGCACTTTAATGATCCAAAAGATGCATGGAACTGGGCAGAAAATAACCTGGAGGGAGATTGGGGCCCAATAAACAGAAGGGAACGTGAACGGAATAGACCGCGCCCGGACAGACTCCTGAATGCACAGCTACTGCAAGACCAGGATAAACCACCGCCAAGAGAAGCCGACTGAGGCGGGCAGGCATATGTTGACACCAACATAACCTCCGACATCTGCAATGAACTTTAAGTTGAGATACCCGTTGGCAACGCACCGTCAGATTTCCCCCGCAGAACAAAGAAATGGCGGCTCAATTGGGCCTCCCCTGACAAAAGTGATAGGACTAGCGTCAAGTCACAGCGAGAGAAACACAAACAAGTTATACCAAATGTATTGACTAATTGTTCAGTCTGAGCAGACCCTAGTCCAGCTCGGCCTAATGTTCGGGCGACAGGTACTTCAAGTTGGGGTGGAGTATGGGGAGGGGGCAGGGGAGTTTGTTTTCATGACAGAGTTTGTTTGTCTAGTTTATTGTTTTAGGATTGATGCGCGCTATGGGTTGGGGTCTGGCTCCCGTTGGGCGGACAGGGGTCACCACCCGGGGACACATACAGCATTACCCGGCACACCCAATTCCCGACCACCATGACAGAACACGCCATTGAAAGCAAGACCAAATCCATTAAGATAATGACTTGGAATGTGAACGGGCTGGGCAGCAGTATCAAGAGGCGCCTTGTACTACAATATCTGAACCGATATGCGCCCGATGTGGCCTTTCCAACCGAAACGCACCTGGCGGGTACGAACTGGAACCTCTTTAAGCGAACCAATCACCGCATTGCGTTACACTCAGGTTTCTCCATGGGAGCCAGGGGAGTACTGATCCTGGTACACAAGCGACTACCATTGAATCTCCTATCTGTCACAAGGATACGGGAGGTAGATTTGTTTACATAACCGCGACTCTCTGGGAGCGGTCTATATCCATGCTAGCCATATACGCACCACCAACCTTACTTACCGCATTACTTAACGATATAACGCCTATGTTAGCGGCAGATTCCTCGAACTTGGTAGTGGTGGGGGGAGATTTTAACGAAGTCATGAATTTGGAACTTGACCGTACGCATATCCGTTCGAGAAATCCAGCCGCGCATACCAAATTGGCCACATTCGTTGACGCAATAGGCCTGAAAGATGTGTGGAGACACTTACACCCCGGCACAAGAGAATACTCGTTTCTCTCCGGAGCACATGCCTCACTATCCAGGCTTGATTATTTTTTTCTCCCGACGTCCGAATTACATCTAGCAACTGATGCACACCTCCTACCCAGAGGTATATCAGACCACTCACCGCTCATGTTAGAGCTTAATACCCACAGACCGGTCCCCCCACCCACATGGAGGTTAAATAATTATTATCTGGGCTTCCCCGATTTAGTGGAGCATATATAAAAATGCGACAGAATCATACTTTGAATTGAACACAACCTCCGTGGATAGCCCTGTAACACTGTGGGAGGCTTATAAACCAGTACTGAGGGGGGAACTCATATCCCAGATCACAGCCCATAAGAGGAAACAGGTCGCAGCAATCCGGGCGGCTGAAGCGCGAGTGCAAGAGGCAGAGGTAGCTCATCTATCCCAGGACCTCCCAGAATCTCAACGCGAGTTACAATTAGCACAAAAACAGTTCCAGAACGTCGCCCTGGACAATGCCAAACAGGCACACGCAGCGATGCGTGCCAGAGTGTACGAAACCGGGGACAAGGCAGGCAAAATGTTGGCATGGCTGGAGAAGCGAGACGAGGGGCTCCGACATGTTAGAGCAATTAGATCACAAGGGAATATACTAATACAGCGGACCGCGACATAGCGGAAGGGTTTGCAGCCTATTATAAGGAACTTTATGGAGCGCCAACCTCCCCTATTGACACACGGCCATCTCGGAAATCACCCTTCCCTCCTTGACGCCTGAACAAAGAGCCCTGCTAGAAACTAACATAACAGAGGATGAACTGTCTGCAGCCATAGCGGACCTCCAACCCGGGAAAACCCCGGGACCCAACGGTTTTCCCGTTGAGGTGTGGAAGAAAATAGGCACAAGCTTAATTACACCACACTTACTGAAAATGTATGAAACCTCCTGCAGCAAAGGGTCCCTCCCACAAGACCTCCTGCAGCAAAGGGTCCCTCTATACGAGCTGCAGCAATCTGGGGGTTTGTCCGCCTTGGGTATGACCACTATGGTGGCCACCATAGTGGTCATACCCAAGGCGGACAAACCCCCAGATTGCTGCAGCTCGTATAGACCTATTTCCCTCATCAACACCGAAACCAAAATCCTAGCGAAAACATTAGCTAATAGACTCCAGCAAGTCATACCCTCCTTGATCCACCCGGATCAGTGTGGTTTCATGCTGCAAAGATCCATGCGGATGAATATACATCGATTATTCACGGCAATGGAAAATGCGACCACTATCCGAGGCCCTCTAGCCCTGTTGGCAGTGGACTTCGAGAAGGCCTTTGATTCTATTAGGTGGGATGCGGTCTGGGAAATAATGCATAGAATGGGATTTGGGCCCCAATTTATGAGTTGGGTTAAATTACTGTATAAATCTCCATTAGCCGTCACGAAAGTGAATGGTCACGTATCAGACCCCTTTGAAATTGGTACAGGGACCAGGCAAGGATGCCCACTGTCAGCTATGATATTTGCAATAGCAATCGAACCGCTCGCAATACTGTTAAGAACTAATGAAACATGGAAGGGATTCCGATGGTCTGAAGCCTGGGAGGACAAAGTGTCCCTATATGCAGACGACTTGCTGGTATACTTACAAGACCCGGTTAGATCCTGCCCCATAGTGACTGACTTACTCCAGAAATACGGCTCCTTCAGCGGCCTGAGAGTAAACTGGGCTAAATCTACTCTGTTCCCGCTTAGACAAGAGGAAGAATCGATCCCGCCCCAATGGCCCTACCAGGTAGAAAGGGAACAATTCAAATATCTAGGTATATTAATAACAAATAACCTGAATGATTATGTTCCCAGAAATCTGTACCCAGTCATGACAAGATTTGCAGAGGACACCCGTCACTGGTCATCCCTTCCTCTGACATTACTGGGTAGAGCTGCGCTTTTTAAAATGATGGCCTTGCCCCGACTCCTGTACATATTACAGAACGCCCCCTTATATATTCCTTCAAACATATTCAGGAAAATAGATCAGACACTTCGTAAACTGCTATGGAATGACGGCCACCCACGTATAGCTCTCGCCACGCTCCAAAGATCCATATGGGAGGGCGGAATAGGACTACCCCGAATGCAAACGTATTATTGGGCCAGTCAATTGATGAAAGTGAATGATCAATTACACGGCGACACAGGTGCGCCACATAACAGATCTTTAGAACTCGACACTCCCGGGAAACCCATTATGCAATATCTCTACAAGAAAAGAGCCCACACGGCCACTCCCAACATGCAAGCACAGATAACACAAATCTGGATAGATGCACATAAATTCGTGGGATGGGGCGACAAACTATCGCAGGCGCAACCTCTGTGGAATAACAGAAACCTTCTCGGTGTATACACGCTCCCCAGATGGCCGAATTGGTCTCGGCATGGATCGCTCACACTGGGAGACGTTGTGAAGGATGACACTATGGTTCCTTTTGCGGAGTTGGCTCTCCGATTTGGACTTCCCCAAACTGAGCACTACCACTATGCCCAACTACAACACGCATTACAGAGCATTCTCCGTGAAGTGATTTCTCTGCTGGACTTTACCCCCATTGAAAGAAACGTATTCCCGGAACAAATCACCCATAAAGTGACATCGGTTCTGTACAGTGCCATAAGTTCCTTTGGCACACCAGATCTGCTGTCGCTGCGGACCAAACGGGAGTCGGATGTGGGGGCTATACTACTGGAGGAATGGGTCACGGCATTGATGTTCCCTAGGGAGATAGCAATATCATCAAGGCTTAGACTGATCCAGTTAAAGATACTACATAGAGTATACTATCCTAGGGTAGCCCTATGTAGATGGGGAAGGATAAATGACCCGAATTGCCTGCGTTGCAAAACAGAAGAAGGCACCTTCTTCCACATCCTGTGGGATTGCACACACATCCAACCACTTTGGGAGGCATGTTGTGTGGAACTCTCCAGAGTTATGGGAAAAACAATTCCCAGAAACCCTAAGCTATTATTGTTGGGAATAGATGATGAAATTGATCTATCTAGATATGAAAAACTGCTTCTGTTAACCACTACTGCACTTTTGAAAAGGAACATTGCTCAGAAATGGGGCTCGGACCAAACACCGAGCTATGAACAATGGAGGACAGATGTGGATATTTGTGTCGCAATGGAATACAGGGTATACTCAGCCAGAGGATGCCCGGCTAAAGCGCCGAAAGTGTGGCAGAAATGGGAAGAAGCCCAATGAGGGCTAACACAGGAGAATTGGCCACTGGGATATGTCAAAAGCGCCCCCCTGATGCCCACGGCGCCCGCAAGATAAAGCAGCTGGGTGTTGTTCCCGGGTTCGGATAAAAAGCGGACCCAATTTGCAATATTATGTGTACATCAATCGGAGACAGCCAATGACCCATACCAGCAGTGTGCATGTATTGATTGTTTATCTGTTTATTTGTTTTAAAACACCAATAAAATATGTTATCAAAAAAAAAAAACAGTGAAATGCTTTACGTTAGTAACTGATTGGCCCTTGTTAAGAGCGAAACCCAGGTGCCGTTTAACATCTGTCTCCTGTTCTGTCCGGCAACTTCTCTGAAAGTCAGCCAGGTTGAGTCAACATAGCCCAACATGTCTGGGGGTGAGTGCTGCAGCCCAGTCAACTGAATATTGTTAAGCTGCTACTTGTGTTTAATGCTTTAATTACTTATTGGTAATCGTCATTACTCCTAGCCCTATTCTTCCTTGTTCCTGTACTTGTGTATGAGGCAGTACTTGTGTATGAGGCAATATGGGATGCGGTAGAGGTACATGGAGGTAATCCCGTACTTAGCTACCTGTATCTTCATTACTCCTAATGCCACGCTTCCTCATCCCAGTACTTACCTATGAGGCATGGAGCCTCAAACGTAAGTTTTGGGACAAGGAAGAGGGAGAAGCAGCTGATTTTGGAGGTTGGTGTAGGGCATAAGAAGGAGAGGGGATCTGTGGGCAGTGGGATTTTGCGATAAATCATAATGGTTGTGTATGTCCAGGCTAAGCAGGCATGATATGTGGTATTAGTGGCTAGAGAGGCATTTTGGTGCAGCCAGTCTAGTTATTCCTCAGTTTGGTATGACTTTTCTTTTTACTGCGCAGTCCTGCTAAGTGTAATTACCTGGCTAGATTGGCATTTGGGTGCTGCCAGTCTAGCCATTTCTTACTGCAGCATTGTATATTTTTTGGAGCATCTGTGATAAAATGATATGATATAATATAAGTCTCTTATAACACGCCTGTACACAATTGTTTCTTGGCGCGACAAGCAATGGAGTGATGATAGAGGGTGGAAAAGACAAATGATCTTACTAGGTAGTGTGTCATTCAAATCGTGCACGTGTGAGAATGAGAAATGCAAGGGGAAAGGGAGGACGGGAAGTGCAAGGAAGAAGGGAGGGGAAAACAGGGCTGCAAGGCTCCTAGTAAGTGCAGCCAGGACAGTGCGGCTCTGGATAGTGCAAGGATAACAAGGGACTGTAGGGTTACAGTTACAGTCCCTAAGTGCGTGGTAGGCTGGAGGCAGTGCAAGGGTGACTGATCAAGAAAGAGCCTGGGCTCAGTGAGACTCGCTAAGCAACCAGTCAGTACAGCAGACAGGTAGGTCAGCGGGGGAGGGAGCGAGCGAAAGCAGAGGAGAAGAGGAAAGTTTTGAGCTCCTTCCGGAACATCAGGTGGTCCGCTAATGTTTGAGAGGGGCAGGGAGGCCATTCCAGAAGGAGGCATTTGCAGAGGAGAGAGATCAACCCCCACTCTCTGCCTAAAGAAGCATCTAGGCTTTAGAGAGTTGGAGGCAGCCGGGGGAAGGTCTAGAAAAAAATGGTATTTTGGAAGAGAGCGTTGGATGTAGTATGGGACCGACCCCAAGAAGCCTTATGGACAATGCAAAGGGTCTTGAACTTGTTTCTTGCAACCACAGGGAGCCAGTGGAGAGATTTCAGGGCTGTAGAGATATGATCCCTGGGCTTGTGGCCAAGGATAAGTCTTGCTGTCCTGTTCTGGATTAGTTGCAGAGGGCAGAGAGTAGAGGAAGGCAGCTTGAGAAAGAGGCTGTTGCAGTAGTCAAGCCTAGAGAGAAACAGGGCTCTGGAGACAGAGAGCTTCTGGGGGAAAGTGAGAAAGGGAGGAGTCCCTTTGAGGAGGAGCAGCTGGTAGGTAGTGAGACTTCTTGGCGACGTCCAAGATGCGAGGAGAGAAAGAGAGAGTGGAGTCGATGATGACAAAAGGTTTTTTGTCTTGCAGGATGGCGAAGGAAGAGGGCTCAAGGTGGGCGGCCAGAGTGAGAGAGGGAACGCAGGGGCAGGGGTCCCAATGAGAAGGATCGCCATTTTAATGGCACTAAGGTAGAAATTGTTGGCGGTGCACCAATCCTGAATCACGGATAGATAGTCAGGAATGAGCAAGAGATGAAAGGAGCCTGAAGGAAAGCTGAGTGCCATCCGCTTAACACTGAAAGTTAGAGGAGAAGGTAGAGATCAGGTGGGCCAAAGGGGCCAAGTAGAGGTTGAAAAACCAGACTGAGAGGATAGAGCCCTGGGGAATGCCACAGGTAGAGAGAGAGGTGGCAGAGAGAAAGGGACCAAGTTGGACCTGGTAGGGGTAGTCCAAGAGGAAGGAGGTCAGCCACTACAGGGCCTGATCCTTGATGTCCAGGTTCTCATATAGTGGATTGATCAGGATGGCGTGGTTGACTGTGTCGAAAGTAGAGGGAAGATCAAGGAGGATTAGGACAGAAGGAAGGCTGCAATCAAGGTTAGAGAGCAGATCTTCATGGGTGTTCAGGAGAGAAGTTTCTGTGTCTCTGGCAGCTGTGAAGCCAGACTGATGGTCATGGAGACACCCAACAGATTCAATGTGGAGAGTAAGCTGGGAGATGGCCAGCTTTTTTCAAAGAGTTTGCCCAGGAAAGGGGTGATGGAGATTGGCCGATAGTTTGCCGGACAGCTAGGATCGGCACACGGCTTCTTGAGGAGTGGGTGCACAAGGGAGTGCTTAATGGGAGAGGGGAACATTCCAGTGATGAAAGACTGATTACAGAAATCGGCCAAGGTGCAGCAAGGGTGTCAATATGGTCCTTGATGGTTCTGGAGGAGGAGGGGAGCAGCTGTTTGGATGACACTTTCATGGATCAGACTTGTCTAGAAACCTTGTCAGGTGTTGTCAGAGAGAAAGAGGAGACAGGAGGAGGAGAGGTAGAGATGGCCAAAGGGAGGCCGAGAGAGGAAAAGGGAGAGGAAGAGGAGATAGTTGACAGGATGTCCTGAGTTTTAGCACAGAAGTGCGAGGCCAGAGCCATGCAGAGGGCCTGGGAGGGAACAGGAGGGATGGAGACCGCAACAGGATTGACCAGTTCTGTGCAGATTTTAAAGAGTTTGGCCGTGTTGTTGGAGGCAGCAAAGATCCAGGCTTCAGTGTGTGCTCTCTTCTTGATGAGTGTTATTGCTTCGACTGGCATTTTTGTGCAACCAGTCTAGGTATGTCTAAATGTGGCCTGGCATGCTTTACTGTAGTGTTAGGACGTGTCTACACTGGTCTACATTGTGCAGCCAGTGGGACCTGTTTTCAATGTGCCATGACATTTTTAATAGCAAAGCATTCATGTTCCTGTGCACTGTTGGTGACTAGTGTGTATTGGATTGGTGTTACCCTACAAAACAATTGCAAACACTCTGGCTTTTTAGCCGATTATTCTGAAAGTGTGCTGTATATTGCATTAAAACACATATTTATATCTTTCTCCTAGTACAGTGTGCGGCATACCCCTTCAGCAGCACGTTCATGCGTATTGTGCAAGCGTGATAATCTAGGCCTGCCCAGTGTGTAGCACCGTGATTTGTTGCTGAGTTGGTTGGTGGGTGGGGGGGGCCCTCAGAATGGCTCGCAGGAGGGCCCCCACATTTTGTGTTACGCCACTGCTCAGAAGTCCCACCTTATCCCGTGCTCAAAACGTGGGGAAAGGAGACCCCTGGCAATCACATCCTGACTTAACATTTGTGAACACTGCTTTCTTTATTGAAATCCCTATCCCACACTCTTTCTGACCTTAGCATATTGAAGTTCTGGGATCCAGCCCATGTATAGGAGAAAGCCAATTTTGGACAAAAAATTTTGGAATGTTAAGACCATTGGAACATATGGTATGTTAGGAACATAGACTTTCAGGGTCTACTATACAGAGACAGAAGATATAACCTATTGATATAGAGAGGCCTTGATAACGACCAAAGGTCGAAACACGTGTCGGCTGTTTTACACTTTGAAAGTCAAAATTAAATAATATATTTGACAACTGTTATGTAACTTGAGGAATTTTTGTACCTATTCAGAAGAATTTTAGCACTAGTGATAATAGGGTTTACAATAAGTTGTTGGTGTGAGCGCGAGATATCCTCCCGAACTCTGATTTTTTTGTCTACTTTGTACAAACTTTGTGGGAAGTTTGAGGGAGTGATATCACTTGCTGCCGACCCCTCCGTATTTTTATTATATATATTTTTTGAAATTTGAGAGTGGAAAAGAGCGCACGCAATTTGTTAGCGATCCCACAACTTTTTGTATTTCTCTTTCTGTAATTAGTTGTAAGGATTTGGCAATATTTATTTTTAGTATAGGCCTTTCGTTTTGACACAACGCCACTAGGACTGCCTTATTTTTCATTAAATGGTCGATATTTGCTCCCATCTTAAACTTAGGTTTAGGTTAGGTGTTTTTCCACCCAGCATTCATTGTTCAATTAACACCGTTGAACTGTGATCACTTGTGTCTGTCTTTACTGTTGCCATCATAAGTTTCCTTACACAAAATGTCCAACTGTCTCTCTGCCGTTAAACATTGGATGGCTTTGCACTGTCTAATGTTAAACTCGACCAAAACAGAGGCGCTCTGCTTCCCTGCCAAAAGTGCTCCCTCATCTCTTCTCTGCCTATCTAGTTCCCACCTGACACTCTCCTCTGCTCTTCTTCAGCTAGAAACTTCGACGTCATCTATGAGCCTTCTCACACCTTCTCTACTTTCATCTTCAAAACTGGAACAGCAGCTCGCCTCAACCTCCTAAATATTAGGAAAATCAGGCAACTCCTTCCTTTCAATACCACCAAGCATCTTTTAACTACTCTTGTCTGCTCCAAACTGGACTACTGTGCCAGCATCCTCTTTGGTCTCCCCAACTATGCTTTCTGTGCTCTCGACAAAATCATTAACTTTGCTACCAGGACTCTTTGAACTCCCTCACTTCACACCTGCTTCCTCGTACCATCACCAGGCTTGATGCCTGACGATGCAAAACAGGGTCAGATTTAAATGTCTTATCCTGGTTCACAAATCTATCCACAGTAAAGCACCACTCTATCCAACTCTACAAGCCTTCTCATAATCTCAGCTCTGCCTCGACTACCCTTGTGGCTCCTTGGCCACCCTGTGCTTCCTCTCGCTTTCGCTCTTTCTCTCTTCATTCTCCACTTGCATGGAATTCTCTTCCCCCAGGACATCCGAGAAACAGCCCACACAGATTTGTTCAAAACCAAACTGAAAGCCTACCTCCTCGCCTCTGAATTACCCTCTTCACAAACCTCTCATCTGTCTGCTAGCTAGCATTTTTCAGTCCTGCCTCTGTCCCTCACTTCTCTTCCTCCACTCTAGCACTTCACCCATCATGGTCGCATCCCGAGCACAGCTGCCCGTACTGTTAGGGAGAATTCTCTGTTAAGGCTAATTTCCCAAACCTAGTGAGTCCCCCAGCAGCTTTGCTGGATTTTTGGGGTTTATTTTTTTCTCCTGCTAAGAGTGAGACTCTTTTTCTCCCACTCGTAAACATGATTTGAGATATCCTTTGACTTTGTAATGTGTTTTATGGGCTATGGGGTCTTTCACTCCATAGGGCTTCATGTGTTTTTGGTATGTGTGTTACACAGCACCCTCCATGCCGTAACACAGGGGTGTCATAGTGACCCCCAAACATAGACTCCGTACCCTGGGACTGACTACTGTCTCCCAGGGCATGTAAAGTCACCTTTGGCTTTACTAATCCTAAATTGTGAACAGAACCAGTACAAACCATCATATTGTGGGCGTACTGGTAGGGGCAATTCGATTGCCCCTGGGTCTGTTGTTCGAGGGGGCACTGTCCAGTCCCCCCTGAGCGAGTTTTGGCTGGTGGCAGTGTATACTACTTTTTATATTCAACCGCAAATATATTCCTATGGGATTTTCCCATTGTTCGAGGCTAATACTTTTTAACATAGCCTCAAACATAAGGCCGGTTTATTTATTTAATATTAATTCACCGGTTGGTATTTTTTGCCAGAACTCGGTTCCAAAATGGCGTTTGTGTTCGCTTCTGTGACTCCAACCCAAGTCGAGCCCTTTGTTCCACTTTTTGGCGGGCTTCTCCACAGAAGCCTCCAAAAGTGGTGCCACTCTGTCTGGGTACCACAGGTGGTGTGGGAGGGGGTTTAGGCACCCTGGACTGAGTTGCCTCGGCAACTCAAGTCGCACTCTTGTGTGATTGGCCCAGTGGTGAGCCGCCCGGCTCACCACTTAGCATGTTTGAGTGACAGCTAGGACTGATGAATGGGGGTTTTCTGCATAAAAGCAGGGCTTTGGGGACTGGGACTTCAGACATCGCCACAGGACCAAAGAATCCGAAGAGGGAGAAGCTGAGCCGACCTGCAACGACGACACCACCGGTGGAGCCCTGCTGAACCGACTCACCACTTCTTCCAACGACAGAGGAGATCTTCATCCCGAAGAGTCTTCTTCCTTTGACTGGTGGGGATAACCAGTTCGCCCACCTTTTCGCCTTCCCGGATCATCTCGTGGCCGCCTTGCCTGTGCCAAGCACCCCGGCAACCGGAATACCACGTTTTTCCACTACTGCGAATAAAAGGATAGTACCTTTTTACCGGAGAACTCTGCGGCTGGTTTCTTCCTTGGCAGGGCAACGACCTTCAGCTTTCCTCCATGTCGGGATCATCTCTTCCTCTGGACGATGCCGTGACTTGCACCCGCTTCCAGGAACAACTGCCCCCGCTGGAGGATTCTCTCCACTTTTAAGGTACTGTGTCCGCCTGGCCTCCCTCGCAACGGTCTGTGTGGGTTGTCTCGTAAATCCTCAACTTACCACTTGGGTTGGCCCTAGGCTGGCTAACTGAACTTTTCTGAGCTGAACTGATTCCTTTTTAAACTCTCTGCAAGACTTTCCATGCCTTTTAAACTGTGTGATCTTGGGCGCATTGGTGTTCTACTCTCTCCAAGAGGGAGCCTGGCCTCTGAACTTTTTACTCACAAGTAGACTTTGACTTTCCCGCCTTGCTGAGTGCTTCTAAAGAATTGTGTTGTGTGCTGTTCCTAATTTCTGCCTTTTCCCTCCCTTTTTCTTAAACTTATTGGAGTGCCATCTTTAGTTAAGCGCTCACCTCTGTCTGGAAATAAGTAGTGTTTACTAAGACTTGTCTAATAAGGAATAAGGGATGTATATATAATAATAGTGACTGTGTTTTTGAACTTACTTATAATAATAGTGCTAGAGTGTTTCTAAGTGTATCTTTAAATAAATAATTATATACTTGATACCAAAGCTCTGGTCAGTGTTTACTTGTGCTACTGTATTTTGGTACCTATCTTGTATACTCTATATACTGTCTAACTCTTCTTGAGAGAAGTCTGGCTGCTCAGCCACAGCTACCAGGTAAATCTGGGTGGTACAGACTGCTACCAATTGGGTTTACTGCCAACACCTGTAGTCTTAAGCCTTTTGCAGTGGTCCCTAAGGGAACTGCACAGGTTTCTGCCTATCACTGGTGTACAGCGGTGGGATTTGTATTGAGTATACATTTTAGTGTGCTATAGATACCTTAGTGCAACTAACCACAAAGCTTAGCACTAAAAAAAAAGTTATTTTCTAAACCTGTCAACTATGGAAAGTTATAGTCAAGAGTCCATTGCTACAAAAACTGCTGATTGTTTAAGAGTTCTCTGTAAGCATAAGAATCTCCTGACTAAAGGCAAGAAAATGGAGCTAATATAAAGGTTGTTAGCAAACCAAAGTCTGGATGGCCTTTCAGAGGAACCTACCACTCCAGCAAATGTAGATAACAGCAATGATATTGATGTTGATGCTAGTATTGATAATCTTGGGTCAGAAGCAGAAGAGGGGGGTGAAGATTATGTAGTTGTCTCTCCTGGGCCTCTACCTGCGCTGCCAGCTGTACCTACTGGACCTTTACCAGGTCCCACACTTAGTCCTCAATATCTGGAACTAGAGAAAATGAAACTTGAATTGGAGTTTAAGAGACTTAATACTCAAGCAGAACAAAGACACCAAGAACTGAATCAAGAACTAAGGCTCAGGGAAATGGAGCTCAAGCATGAGTTAGAGATGAAAAGATTGTCTGTGGAAAATGCTTCTCTCTCCGGATCCTCTAGGAGTTCCAGTCCCAAAAGACCCCAGATGCCTAAAGAGCTTGTGGGTATGTATGAGCCTAAGTTGGATGTGTTGGATTGGTTGAGTTTGTTTGAGTATATACATGGGCTCCAGAACATTACAGGAAATTAGTTACTTTCCTGGTTGTTCTCTAGGCTCCCCCCTGTTGCAACTGATGTGGTAATGGAGTTGGGGGAGGAGGATAAGAAGGATTGTGAATGTGTGAAGCTAGCTTTGATAACTAGATTTGGGAAGACCCCTTCCCAGTACCTTAAGAGGTTTAGGACCCTCAAAAAGCATGATGGTACCCCTTGGGCTACCTGGGTGAGTGAAAGTTTGAAGAACTTAGAGGGATGGATTAAGGGTTACAAGGTGAACACTTATGAGGGAATGAAGATTCTTGTGATGTTGGAGTCAATTTATGATGCCTGCTCTCCTGAGCTCAGACAGCAGTTGGCTGATTCAAAGGAATTAGATTCCAGAAAACTAGCTAAGGCTGCTGACTTGTGGGTTGCCAACGGGGCTACTCACAAGGACTCTGGGGTAACTCAGAAAAAAGATGAGGGGAAACAGCCAAAAAGGGACTCCAAGGAGAATTCTAATAATTCCAATCCCAAAGATGGCCCCAAACAAAACAATAAGGGTAAGCCACAAGGGAAACCAAATCAGAGTAGTGTACCTCCTGGTGGCAAACCAGAGGGAGGTCAGAGCAAGCCACCATTCCAGAAAGCATTTGGTAAATGCAATGTTTGTAGCTCGCCTGACCATGTGAAAGGAGATCCTAGATGTAAGGGTAAACCTTCAGGGGTCCAGCTTGTCTCCTTAGCCTTCGCTCCAGAGGAGGAAGTACAAATGGCAAGTGGAAACTTTCTACTAATGGCTGATGAACCCATTGGAATCTTAGCCAGTGTTTCTTTACTGTCTCTGGGTCTGTGAGAACAACAGAATTTAGATGTCTATAACTCTATCCCAGATAATACTAAAGAGTATTATAAAGACAATGTCCAGGTGAATGGTCAGGAGAACCCTGCCATTAGGGACACTGGGGCCAGCATAACTGTGGTGGATAAATCTTTTTTTCAGTCTGAGGATGTTGCTAAGGCACCCAAACGCCTCACCAAGTTAGCTGGAGGGCCTGTGCAGATGCTTCCCCAATTACCAGTTCTCATCCAGTGTAATGACATGACTGTGAAGATACCTGTCAGCATACAAAGTGAGGTACCAGGAAGGGTTCTTTTGGGTAATGACCTGATGACTCTTGGAGTAGTGTCACATACCCCCAGACCTCCTAGTAAAAGGTTACAGGAGCTCACCAGACCTGCAAGGGAGAGAAACATGAGAGGTACTCCCAAGGAGATGATGAAGAAGGATATCACTCCTACTCCACTGGAGTTACAACTTGCTATCTCGGAACAAGAAGCAAAGGGGAAACCCAATACTTCTAGGAAACAGCCAGCAGCAAGCACTCCAGTGCTTCCAACAAGGACTTCCCCTAGGTTGTCCAAAGTTACACCTGTAACTCCACCTTCAGCTGAGGCTGAGAGGGAGGTACAACCCTGTATAGTTGAGCTAGACTCTGAAGAAGAGCTAGTGGAAGGCCAAGCACTCATTGGAGATCTGGATCCTGTTGACCATCCTGAGCTGTAGTCTTTACTTGCAGAAGGTGGACCCAACCGGGCAGACTTCAGTAAGGGACAGAGAGAATGTCCAACTCTGGAAGGTCTTCGCCAACAGGCAGCTTCTCAGGCTGATGGGCAAGAGCCTGGGAAGTATAGGTTACACTGGGAAGATGGCCTCTTCTACAGTGAACCAACTGAGTCTGCACCTGGAGACTACAAGCGGCTTGTAGTACCTTAAGAAAAAAGACAACAGTTCTTGCAACTGGCCCATGAGATTCCTTTGGTTGGTCACGTGTGTTTCAAGAAGACCAAGGAAAGGCTCTCACTCTACTTTTATTGGCCAAAAATGGGAGCTGAGGTGGATAAGTTTTGCAAGAGCTGCCACACTTGCCAAACTTCTGGTAAGGTTGGTTCCAAGCATGTGGCACCTTTAGTGCCTCTCCCAGTTGTGGGAGTCCCATTTGAGAGGGTAGGGATTGACATTGTTGGTCCCCTTGATCCCCCAACCTCCTCAGGCAACAGGTTTATCCTTGTTGTAGTAGACCATGCTACTAGATGCCCTGAGGCAATTCCTATGAGGACTGTTACAGCTCAGGCTGTGGCTAAGGCCCTCCTTGGTATTTTTACCAGGGTTGGGTTTCCTAAGGAAGTAATCTCTGACAGGGGGTCAAACTTTATGTCCCACTACATGAAAGCCATGTGGAAAACCTGTGGAGTTACTTACAAGTTCTCTACCGCCTACCACCCTCAGACAAACTGATTATTAGAAAGGTTCAACAGAACAATGAAGAGCATGATAGGTGCTTTAGAAGACCCCCTTAAAAGAAAGTGGGACCTTCTATTGCCATGCCTTCTCTTTGCTTATAGAGAAGTCCCTCAGGAGGGAGTAGGTTATTCTCCCTTTGAACTTCTTTATGGCCATCCATTCAGAGGTCTATTGGCCCTGATTAAGTAGGGGTTGGAGAGTGCTCCTTCCCCCAAGCCAGTCAGAGTGACTGACTATGTGATAGGTCTCCGGAGGAGAATGTCACAAATGATGGCAGAAGCTAGTGATAAGCTGAAAGCTGGACAAGCTTTGGTCAAGCATTGGCATGACCAAAAGGCTAACATGGTTGAGTTCACTCAAGACCAGCTAGTTCTAGTTATGATCCCAACAAGGCAGAGGGCCTTGCAAGATAAATGGATGGGGCCCTTCAAGGTTGTGGGTAAACCTGGAGAGGTGAACTATCTGGTGGACTTGGGCAATCCCAAGGAGGCTCCCAGAGTCTTCCACACCAACAGACGAAAGGCGTATGTCTCCAGGCCTGAAATAGAGCCTTGTTTCTAGCTTCAACGGAAGAGGAAGAAGAGAGTGAAGCTCTCCCTGATCTCCTCAGAGGCTTACCCTTGGATGAAAAGATTGAAGGAGTAAATCTGTCTTCAAATCTGACACCTGAGCAACAAGAAGAGTGCAAATCTATGTTAAATCAGTTTGCCTCTCTGTTCTCACTTTCACCAGGCTTGACCCCTTGGGGCCAGCATGATATACTCACTGGTGACTGTCTACCAGTCAAAAGCAGAGGATATAGAATGTCAGAAAATGTAAGGACCCACATCAAAGGGGAGGTCAAGAAGATGCTTGATCTTGGGGTAATAGAGCCCTCTACTAGTCCATGGTCTAGCCCAGTTGTGTTAGTACCAAAGGCAGGAGCCAAAGAATTGAGATTCTGTGTGGATTATAGAGCTCTTAATGCAGTCACCAAGACTGATGCCCACCCTTTGCCAAGGACAGATGAGTTGGTGGATAGACTTGGTTCAGCCAAGTTCCTCAGCACATTTGACCTTACGTCAGGCTATTGGCAAATAGCCCTGACAACCATGCCAAGGAGAAAACTGCATTTTCTACCCCAGTTGGTTTATACCAATTTAAGGTAATGCCTTTTGGATTGAAAAATGCACCTGCAACATTCCAAAGGATGGTAAATCAGGTTCTGGCTGGGATGGAGAACTTCTGCATGGCATACTTGGATGACATTGCAGTATTCAGCCAATCCTGGGAAGAGCATGTTAACCACCTAGGGCATGTTTTGCAGGCTCTTGGACAGGCCAATCTGACCATAAAGGCAAGTAAATGCCAGATTGGACAGAGTAAGGTGGTCTACCTTGGGCATGAGGTAGGAGGTGGAGAAATAAGGTCTTTGCTCAGTAAGATTGAAGCTGTGCAAAATTGGACAACACCTACTACTCAAACCCAGGTGAGAGCCTTCCTAGGCCTCACTGGGTATTACAGGAATTCCATAGAGAACTATGGGACCATAGCTTCTCCACTGAATGTAATCTCCTCTCCAAAATTCCCTAAGAAGGTCAAATGGAATGAGGAGTGCAATCAGGCCTTTGAAAACCTGAAGAAAGCTCTATGCCAAGCACCAGTATTGAGAGCTCCTGACTATCACCAAACTTTAATTGTGCAGACAGATGCTTCTAATGTAGGTATAGGTGCAGTCCTTAGCCAACTGGAAGGGAAAGGTAGGGAGCACCCCATTTGCTTCATCAGCAGAAAGCTGAAGGATCCTGAGACAAGGTGGGCAACTATTGAAAGAGAATGTTTTGCTATTGTGTGGGCACTGAAGAAGTTTAGGCCATACTTGTATGGTTCTACTTTTTGTCATTCAGACTGACCACCAACCCTTGAGATGGTTAATGCAAATGAAGGGGGAAAACCCAACTACTGAGAGGGTGCAAGGGTTTGATTTCACCATTGAGCACAGGTCAGGGTGTCACCACCAAAATGCTGATGGTCTCTCTAGGATGTATGTCATCGACTAGAGGTATGAGATTCATCCAGGAGTGGATTAAATCCTCCTGTCCCTTAGTCTGGGGGGGGCGAGTGTTAGGGAGAATTCTCTGTTAAGGCTAATTTCCCAAACCTAGTGAGTCCCCCAGCAGCTTTGCTGGATTTTTGGGGTTTATTTTTTTCTCCTGCTAAGAGTGAGACTCTTAGACATGATTTGAGATATCCTTTGACTTTGTAATGTGTTTTATGGGCTATGGGGTCTTTTACTCCATAGGGCTTCATGTGTTGTTGGTATGTGTGTTACACAGCACCCTCCGTGCCGTAACACAGGGGTGTGTCATAGTGGCCCCCAAACATAGACTCCGAACCCTGGGACTGACTACTGTCTCCCAGGGCATGTAAAGTCACCATTGGCTTTACTAATCCTAAATTATGAACAGAACCAGTACAAACCATCATATTGTGGGCGTACTGGTAGGGGCAATTCGATTGCCCCTGGGTCTGTTGTTCAAGGGGGCACTGTCCAGTCCCCCCTGAGCGAGTTTTGGCTGGTGGCAGTGGATATTACTTTTTATATTCAACCGCGAATATATTCCTATGGGATTTTCCCATTGTTCGAGGCTAATACTTTTTAACATAGCCTCAAACATACCGCCGGTGTATTCATTTAATATTAATTCACCGGTTGGTATTTTTTGCCACAACTCGGCTCCAAAATGGCGTTTGTGTTCCCTTCTGTGACTCCAACCCAAGTCGAGCCCTTTGTTCCACTTTTTGGCAGGCTTCTCACAGAAGCCTCCAAAAGTGGTGCCACTCTGTCTGTGTACCACAGGGGGTGTGGGAGAGGGTTTAGGCACCCTGGACTGAGTTGCCTCGGCAACTCAAGTCTCACTCTTGTGTGATTGGCCCAGTGGTGAGCCGCCCGGCTCACCACTTAGCATGTTTGAGTGACAGCTAGGACTGATGAATGGGGGTTTTCTGCATAAAAGCAGGGCTTTGGGGACTGGGACTTCAGACGTCACCACAGAACCAAAGAATCCGAAGAGGGAGAAGCTGAGCCGACCTGCAACGATGACACCACCGGTGGAGCCCTGCTGAACCGACTCACCACTTCTTCCAACGACAGAGGAGATCTTCATCCCGAAGAGTCTTCTTCCTTTGACTGGTGGGGATAACCAGTTTGCCCACCTTTTCGCCTTCCCGGATCATCTCGTGGCCGCCTTGCCTGTGCCAAGCACCCCGGCAACCGGAATACCACGTTTTTCCACTACCGCAAATAAAAGGGTAGTACCTTTTTACCGGAGAACTCCGCGGCTGGTTTCTTCCCTGGCAGTGCAACGACCTTCAGCTTTCCTCCACGTCGGGATCATCTTATCCTCTGGACGACGCCGCGACTTGCACCCGCTGCCAGGAACAACTGCCCCCGCTGGAGGATTCTCTCCACTTTTAAGGTACTGTGTCCGCCTGGCCTCCCTCGCAACGGTCTGTGTGGGTTGTCTCGTAAATCCTCAACTTACCACTTGGGTTGGCCCTAGGCTGGCTAACTGAACTTTTCTGAGCTGAACTGATTCCTTTTTAAACTCTCTGCAAGACTTTCCATGCCTTTTAAACTGTGTGATCTTGGGCGCATTGGTGTTCTACTCTCTCCAAGAGGGAGCCTGGCCTCTGAACTTTTTACTCACAAGTAGACTTTGACTTTCCCGCCTTGCTGAGTGCTTCTAAAGAATTGTGTTGTGTGCTGTTCCTAATTTCTGCCTTTTCCCTCCCTTTTTCTTAAACTTATTGGAGTGCCATCTTTAGTTAAGCGCTCACCTCTGTCTGGAAATAAGTGGTGTTAACTAAGACTTGTCTAATAAGGAATAAGGGATGTATATATAATAATTGTGACTGTGTTTTTGAACTTACTTATAATAATAGTGCTAGAGTGTTTCTAAGTGTGTCTTTAAATAAATAATTATATACTTGATACCAAAGCTCTGGTCAGTGTTTGCTTGTTCTTCTGTATTTTGGTACCCATCTTGTATACTCTGTATACTGTCTAACTCTTCTTGAGAGAAGTCTGGCTGCTCAGCCACAGCTACCAGGTAAATCTGGGTGGTACAGACTGCTACCAATTGGGTTTACTGCCAACACCTGTAGTCTTAAGACTTTTGCAGTGGTCCCTAAGGGAACTGCACAGGTTTCTGCCTAACACGTACCGCTTACCAGCACTTAAAAATGTCCAATGTTGGTTGTCCTTAATCTATGTATGTCCTCTTATGTATTGTCCCTGGTGACTGTTCCATTTACTTCCCTCCACAAACTGGTCAGAATGTCCCTCAAATTCACCCCATTGTAAGAGGCTTACTGCTGCCCCTCAAATCTGATTTCCTATCTGTTATGCTTGAACTAAAATGGCGCTGGTGCGCAGTGTATTCTGAGAGCGCTCGGAGCCATGATGGATATTTACTTCATGCCGCAGTGAAAAGCTGCACACATTTTGCTGAGTGTTTGATTCACGGTGCTGAAAAAACATGCTTTCCAAACCTGGTATGCGGTCAAGGACATTTCTGCTCGGAATGCTAACTTTGTTATGGTTTGTTACTGTTCTCCGTGGAGCGTGTTTTTAGAGGAGGGAGGCACTCTGCTCCTTGAGGGTGGCTGTCGATTGACCCAGCTGGCAACAGACGGCTGCTCATCAACTGCACAAGTGCCATTTCCAGAAGGTTCGAGAACTGCCACCCCTTTTCGGAGTGTGTATATATGCGGAAACCCGGAGGTGGTCAGGTGAGACTTCAGCCGGAGGAGGACTCTTACGTCCGGCACTCCTGTGAGCTGTGGTGCTCTCGGCCTGGCTGTTCCTGGGGTCTTCCAGCCGCTTCTGGGCGAGATGAGGAATCCAGTTACGGTCACGGTGAAGTATTTCCTTTTGAATTCTTTGCTTCTTCTGTGATTTATGTCTATGTTATTTCTGTGAGTTATTTCTATGTTATCACTGGTTGCTTCTAAACTTTGAATAAATAGCCGTTTAAGTGCTGATTATTTCTCTAAGAGTGTGTGGTTGCGAGTTATTGCGTCTTTCTGCGTTCATAGTATTGGCTCTATAATTGCATTGGTGATTTATGTTTTTCCGTGCACTCTGGGGAGAGCAATACACTATCTGGTGTACATTGTTTTGTGATCAAAAGAGCATTGTTCCTCCTGTATATAAATACATAAATAAATATTTACAGCTCCGGCCCGTGAATAGCACCCTGTTTCCTTTGTGTGGTCTTTGTGGTTATTTCTGACTCAACCTCAGCTTCTTTCTGCGGTCGCCTAGATTATGGATTATGGATTGGGTGCTTCACCTGTTTACCTATGTATGAAACTGGAACTGCCTTCTTTTGGACTGCTTTCTGGATCGTGTTTTGCCCTTGGTTTGCCTTGGTTCCTCTTTTGACCTTAGGATTGTGTTTTGGTTTGTCTTCTGGAAACTCCATACTGAACTATTTCTTTGTATCCTGACTCCTCGAACTTTGTTGAAACTTTTATTGATGCCCATCGGATCTCCTGGTTTGTTTGACTTTGGAATTGCTTTTTCTGGGAACTATGTTTGGAACTGTGTTTGAACTACAGAAATCTCTAGGAAATTGCAACCTCTTTCCTCCCGGGTTAAAATCACTTGTCCTCCTTAGGCTCTACTTTCTTCCAGTCTTCAGCACCCTCCCCACCTGGGGAAATTAGGTTTCCTGAAGAGTCCACTATATCACCAGACCATAGGACGGTATCCCGTACTGCCTACTCCCGCCTTTTTACTTAATGAAATGGCAACAGTGTTGCTACATTTTTTCGGGAGGTCGTTAGATTAGGGATAAAATCCTCCTGTATAGGTGCCCCCTGGTCAGAGATGCTAGTCGTCCTGTGTATGTGGCCCTGGTCATGGATGCTAGACTCTGTCCCAAGGAGCTCTGGGGAGGCTTGTTGGCAGAGAGTTAGCACCCGCTGCTGGCCCCTGACATTAGGACCTTCATGTACATAGTTGATAAGGTGGGCATAGAGCACATCATTTTCGTCAAACACATTGTGATTATGCCCAATGAGGTGGAGGAGGATTAGGAGCCAGGTGCAGGTGCAGCAGAGATAATAGTGATTGTCTGTTGTTGCCAGAAATAATTTACAAACATTCTGATAGAGGTGAGGTCAACAGAATTTCATTCAACATTGCCACTCTGCTCTGCCTGACTCACAACAAATCCCAGTGAAAACAAATTAATGAAAATAGCATCAGTATATTATTTTCAACCTGCTATTTATTGAAAATGGGGAGGCGTAGGACCGGCATGAATGCCATGGGACCATATTTCAAATAAATGTGAAAACTGGCATTACCATCACCTAAAAATAACAAACGAGAAGTCAACACGGTCTACAATTTAAACTAATTATAACCAGGTTCCAAAGGGGTTGAAGGCGTAAAGAAATAAATCCAGGTTCCAAGTTGAGGCAACATTTTAATCCATGGTCCAAAAGGGATCCAAAACAGATCCAGAGCCCAAAGGAAGAGGGGTCCAAAATTAATCCAGGATCCAAAGGGTATCCAAATGAAATCCATGGTCATTGGGGGAGCGAGATTAAAGGAAATCCTGAGTTTAATGGGGGGGGGCATTTAAATCAAAGGTCCAAGAGGGATCCAGGAAAAACCCTGCGTTAAAGGGAGGGTCCAAAACAGATCCAGGGTAAAGGCAGGGTAGGGAAAATCCAACATAAATACAAGTTCCAACTTGGAACGAGCCATGAAGAAACGATACATTAAAACTGCCTTTGTGGAAGTAAGCAGTACCGGCGTACATGTGGTTTTCAGCTTTTGTCAGTCCAGGTTACTCCCAGTGCTGATGCTTGATCCAGTCCTGGGATAGCTTGGGAAGGAAGATCACACCCAGCCCCTAGTCCGAGACACTGAAACTCAGCCAGAGACTGGGATTCCTCTCCCAATACCACAAGAAGGACCACCCATGTATTGATGTGGTGTCGGGACAGTGCGAACACTGACGTGGGCGCCCAAGAAGAGGAAGAAGAAACACTAGTACCGAAGAGAGGTAGCCAGAACAACCGAGAAGGAAAAGTTAGGGGACTGAACCCAAAACAAGGCAGGATGGTCCAAGGAAAAGAGAGAGAGAGTCCCCTTAAGGCAGAAGGACAGGGAAGGAGCCGGCAAGTAAGCAAGCAGACTAAACAAAGGGAAGCAGATACAGGGACAGTCAATCCTCAAGACAAGGAAAGTTGCAGCACAAGGATGGCAGCGTTAGTTTCCCACAAGCACACTCTGGCGAGACCGAGGCAGCGCGGCCTTGCCGGGTAACCTGTAGCAGCCTCAACAAGCCATGTGCTCTGCGCATGCGTGGAAACTGGCCGGCGGTCCCCCCTGCATACGCGTGACCTGCAAGATGGCAGCCCCCATTAGAAGGGGCCGGTGAAGAGGACTGCGTCATGATGGCCCCCTAAGAAGCTGATCCCCCAAATGCCAGCAGATCCTCCAGGATAGGTAAGCGCGACACCGCAAGAAAGGCGGCGTTGTGACACTTGAGACATAGTGCTGTAGAGGTGGTGGAGGGAACAGTGGGTCGGGGCAGAAAGGGTGCCACATCCTGTCCCACACATTACTCTATGTGGGAGACGGACTGTATCTGCCAGGCCAAAACCCAGTCAAGGCACCATGTGATTGGATGTTGCTCAGGTTGGCCTCCACCATCTGGCAATTGAGGGAGGAGTTGAAGCGGGTCTTGAAACTAACTGCTGAAAATGAGACACAGGGGGCATGGATAGAGACAGCATTGTGTTTGGAGGCATGCTGTTGAGCAAACTGTGGTTTCTCTCATGTCCCTTCATGGGCCTTTGCAGCAGCTGTGTCAGCTTCTGCCTGAGCACAGTGGCCTCCGGGCATGGCTTTGCCCCCCGCCCCCCTTAGTTCCTTCTATGCCTCTCGAACAGTTTTTCCTTGAGCTGGTTTGTGGCCCTCAACTACTGCTGCCTCGCCTCCAAGGACTGCTGCTCCTGCACCAATACCTGCTCCATGGTGGCACTGGGATCTGTCGATTCTCTCCGATTCTCCACTAACTGTCCCTGACCTGCCTCCATCCTGGTGTTATGACCAAGATGCTTGCTAAAACACTGTCAGCTAGGGGCGGGAAGCATGGGCACTGGGCTAGGAGGGGGGCATTTGGGAGTGGACCCTATCCCAAGGTATTCATCCAGCCATGTGTTACCATGGCTGGAACATTCAATGAAAAATCATCTGTGGCTCATATACAGTAGAGGGGAGACATATATGTACTTATTATTGCTACCCCAAAACTAAAAACCAAAAACAGCAACTAGATTTAAATTTCAGAGAAAATGCAATATATTGGCAAACTAGTCTCCAAGCATGTCAGCCTGTTTCTGCAAATCCTCATCCGCACTAAGACTCTACTTCCTTGTGGGCACTGAAACCTCAGAACAACTCCGAATAATGCTGACCATTTGACTATAAACTGTTCATCCGTGTTGCGTCTTTCCTAGGTCCGGACATTTGGCCCAACTCTTGTCCTATGTCATGTGAATCTGTCAACTGGCTTCATTGCCTTTATGGATTTAATTCTACCCTAATTCTTAATAAGAACAGAACATCTTATCGGGGTGACTGCCACCTTAGAAATCTGTAGATCATGTAGTTGGTTGGCAACTTCCTTCTCAATGATTTCACAAGTGACGGTAGGCTAGTTAGCAGTGCTGCCTGGGTCTAAGTTTGTTGAGCAGTGGAAGGATTAATCCTGTTTTTAAGGTGCTTGGGAAGATGCAGTGTTTGAGCAATGTATTTACTTGTTGGAGGAAGAGGTAAGAGTGGATCATGAAAATGGTTTCATGATGGCAAAGGGAAGGATATCCTTATATGAGGTAGGTTTTTTAATGACATGAACGTATCAGTGAGGTTCTTGTAAGTGTGGGGTGTTGTGAAGGTTGTTCAAGGTTGTGTTGCATGAGGTGGGATTGTGAGTGGGAGAGTGGGCAATGATTTTCATGCATAAATATGTTGTTTGATTTAATCTATTTTGATGAAGAAATTGTTAATTGTGCTTTATTTGCTTGTATTACAAAAGAATTTTCAAAGAAGAAAAAAAAAGACATCTTTACAGAGAAAAGAAAAATTCACAATGGTAGTTCATAGTAGAATAATCAGCAAAACAAAATAATATCAACATAATATTTGCAGAATAAAACAATTCCTAAAGAATAACCAAAATAATTCCATCCTTAAAATTCCCTCCTTAAAATGTTCAACATATATTAAAAAAAAGAAAAAAGCAGAATGGACGCACAATCAAGTCGATATAAGAAACAACAAACAATTTTTTCCCCCCGCAATTATCTAGAGCGATCTAAATGGAGATTCCAAATAAATCCAGAAAGACCCAATCGCTCTCGCGTGTTTTGTACACATAAACAACATTGCCAGACAAGATCAGTAGGTTGGCCAGAATACAAGTCCTGGAATAAGCTTAAACAAGAATCTCTTAGGGTATTTATTTGAGTGTAATGAAGGATTATGGCCCTCATTACGACCCTGTCGGAATTCGGAAAACGATGGCGGAAATGCAATACCGCCATCGAATAGCGCTCGGTGCGACTATGACCCGTCACCGCAAAGTACGATGCCATTAGCGACACCGTAGTGAACGCCAACGCTAACTGCACCAAGCACGCGCGCGCGCGCCATGCCAAACCGTAAACACCACCATGGCGCAAGGGTACGCCAATTCCGACCCTAGCGGACATGTACCTAACGCCATCAAGCATGGCGGAATGTACCATTCCGCCATGGTGAGAAGTACGGCATCGCGAATCAACCGTAAACGGCCCCACTGAGTGCCTGTACACCGCTCCCTGCCCACAAAGTACAACTCCCCGTAGGTGCAATGAAGTCACAATGCAACCAGTGAAATGTACAAGTCACCCATGCATGCCAACGAACAAAAGAAACACAACAGGGGCCAATGGGAGCTGCAGGGCACAGATGGCACGAATACAGAAGCCATCCCAATGGACATGACCACAGTCCCCCACCAAGAAACGCACGCAAACACAGGCACCTGTGACCAGCAATATTCCGAAAATCACATCATTCCACCAGTCCACCTGGCTGACCGGCATCTGTTACACAAAACCCAATCCCCCGCCCCTGAGCATGACAACATTCAAACAGTCATATTGGCAGCCCCCATCCCTGACCTCACTGGGCTTCGTAGGCAAACGCGCCCAGTACAGTACCACGCAACTAAACTCCGAAGCTGGAACCCAATGCAGATCTCCTCACAATACATCGCTCCCCAAATAGGAATATGCCACATCACTTTCAAAGAAGAACGCTACACGGGCCAAATCAGAATAGAAATTTAATGCACATCAAAATCACCAAGCCCATACAGCCATCAGGCCATGAACTCCAAAACACATTTCACCATTGTGGGCTGCATCCGCAAGAAATGACCAGCCACTACTTGTGTGACGCCCTGTTCCATCATGGTACACAGAGCCACATTCACGTACGAAAAGGCAACATGGAAGCGCACAGAACCGCAGGGCCGTCCCAATGGGGAGGCACTAGTCCAGCTGAAAGGCCGAAATGTTGCTCCGAGCCACCAGTACTGCGTAAGGGCATGTGGCCCATTGGCGATCGTCCCATAAGATCGTAATGCTGCTCCACTGATTAACACGAAGCAGCAGGTGTCGGGAGTAAAACCCATCTGCAGGAGTGGCATACAGATGGCAGTGGCAAAAGGGGAGGAGATACCTGTCAACCAAAAGAAAAGAAAAAGAACAGAATGGCCATCAGTACTACATTCCAACGACTCACTGCAATGATCACACTAAATCCACAGCCATATGCATGCTAGCCCACTCCAAAGGTCCATCACCACCCAAAAACCACTTGCGACTCATAACTATCTATATCGAGGTGTAATCACCATCACAAACGAGTGTACCTGTGCATGCGCCTGTGAAAACAGAATCCATCTGATGGGATTGGTAACGTGCATGGACACAAGTGTCTGAGGGCGCGTCGAGACAGGGAGGGCTCAACAAGGCCAGATAGACGATGGTCCCACTATGGCAGCCCTGCATCACATAGCGTAGGGGAGGCGGATAGATCCCAAGAAGCCCTGTACATGGCAAACTCTGTATCAAATCACCTGCCCATGCATCCATTCATCATTCCCTCATCCCGGGATTAAAACGCCTGAATATTTACTCACATAACATTAGAAATATCCATTGAGTCTGTGCGTTATGCAGCCTGCAAAATCCACAGTGCCCCAGCCCGTAATTCCAGTGTAGTGAAGTAACATGTATTTGGGAGCGTCCGGCCTCATCGCCCACGTCGCTATTGCGCATCCCAAACTATTCATATCAATCATTGCATCCTCGCCATGGCCCCTGTCTCAAGGACATTGAACAATAGTACGTTATATTTGCAGTCAGACCTGTGGGCATTTCCTCGCCGCTAGCTGAAAACCGAAAGCGCCGCCCTTCGAATTCCTCATTTGCAACATCACGTCGGAGAGGCATCTGTGGCCGTTTGAAAACACTAATTAATCCATCGAGTGCGGCTGTGTGTGAAAATGGCAACTGCCTTCACCCACGAATGGGACGCCCCGCCCGTCGTTGCAACTCGGTACAGTGATGCATGAGGGCCCACCGTTACTCGAGTACTACGTTCCACTGACCCTTCACAAGTCTGTTCGCGACTGCACAGATAGTATGTGAAACAATGGGACCACAGCAGAATGAACATATCAACCAATGTTACACGGCCATCGGGTACAAATACATGATTGCAAAAGCAAGATGCCATTCCACGAATTGCAGCGTTGTGCGCGGGACGTGCTCGGCCAAAGGGGAGAGCAGTTTGCACAGTTGGAATGAATCACCACAGGTGGAGGCCATTCAGCCTGAAAACACATAAATTGCACAGCCAGTCTCCTCCCACAACCACACCGAAATGCTACCGGCAGGACTCGCGATGTTGGCCCTGGGGGACATGATAGCACTGCAAGTACTCCAACTCCAAGAAGAAGACGAACACCAACTACAACCGGCCGCACGGAGGAGACGCAGGAGGAGGAGGAGGCCAAGGCAGGGCCAGCAAGGGCCGCCAGCACAGCCACTACCACCACGCAGGCAGCCCGCAATCCCACGCCTCCGAGCACATCCGTTCAACCTCACTGATGAGCAGATCCACACCCTCTACCGTCTGGACCGGGACACCATAGCCGCCATTGTGGACATGACACAGGCTGACCTTGTCAGCATGATAGATAGCCCAACCGCCATCCCACCCCTACTGAAGGTGGTGTCTGTACTCCACTTCCTGGCCACAGGCACCTACCAGCACACAGTCGGACAGTTGCATGGCATTTCTCAGCCACTGTTCTCACGGACACTATTGCAAGTGCTCGATGCCCTCCTGCAGCACGCAGACGACTACATCTCCCTACCACGCTCGGAGCAGGAAATTACCAACACAAAAGTGGGATTCCATGCACTTGCTGGCATACCGGGTTGCATTGGTGCCATCGACTGCACCCATGTGGAATTGGTCGTCCCACATGCCATGGAGGCCCAGTACCGCAACCGAAAACAATTTCATTCTCTGAATGTACAAATGGTGTGTGACTCCAACAGGAGCATTACACATTGTTGTGCCCGATTCCCTGGATCAACCCATGATTCAATGGTCTTGAGGAACTCTACAATACCACGCTACATGGAGCGACACGCAGGGAACAGATCCTGGCTACTCGGTGAGTCTCATTACATGCATGATAATGTGGGGTATGTGATTCGGCAATGACCTGGCAGGAAGGGGGGGGGGGGGTGCGTACGTAGCAATGGCATTCCACATCATACGTTTCTCGTCCACATACAGGTGATGCTGGATATCCACTGAAGAGATGGCTCCTCACACCAGTCTGGAACCCACGGGACCAGCATGAGGAGGACTACAACCATGCCCACTCACGTACCCGTGTAGTCATTGAACAGGCATTCGGCCTACTGAAGGGTCGTTTCCGCTGCCTCAGCAGGTCTGGCGGGGCACTCCTGTACCGCCATGTCAAGGTTGCAAAGATGGTGATGGCATGTGTCATGCTCCACAACATGTGCGTACGTAGAAATGTGCCCATGCCCCCTGACGCAGAACTGCAAGCACCTGATGATGGTCATGATGAGGGTGGGGATGTGGCAGCACCTCAAGGAGTCTGCGAGGCACCGGAGGGCCGTGACATTCGTCAGCATCTCATTGATGTATGCTTCTAGCACTCACGCCTGGTGGCTGATACATGGACACGGGACTCGTGGCACTGTGTGTGTCTGGGACATGCACAATATGGACTGTACGCCTATGATGGCCTAGTACACAAAGATCAATGTCCACACATCTCATTGGTTGATCGTGCACTGTTTATGGCATATGTGATATCATGTTGTACACCCTATCGACCCGCCACCCAAGTGAGCCCAACACACCCCCTCCACCCTCCTACCTCCCCCCCGAACACCAGTGTCCAAAGATGCTCATTGTCAGTGGGCAGTCGCTATTGCAAGCCCCCTCTGCGGGTATCAGGGGCACCCCTGCCTGTGGAGCGCAGGTTCCTCCCAGATCTACGTTGGGGGCTGCCCTAGACGGAACTTGCAACGGATGATGTCTCTGCCTGCTCACGTCCATGCATGTCCCTAAGGGTTTGCGAGAGCTCAGTGAGCACACGGCGCAATGCGGCAAGTTCGGCACATACGTCCTTGGACGTCGCATGCAGTTCCCCCCTCAGGCTCTCGGTGCTTCTCTCCATTTGTGCCCTTAGTGTCTCTGTACCTCTCTCCATTTCTGCCCTAAGTGTCTCAGTTGATGTTTCTATGTCTGCCTTAGTGCCCCCACATTCATCGGCATGGTCCTTGAGGAGCGTGGCCAGTTGCTGCTGTTGCACGATTAACTGGTCGAGGGACTGTTGCCTCTGCTGGGCCATGGCCATTTGCGGGGGTGTCACAGAGGGGCTGTTGTCCTCATGTTGCCTTGCCACAGGGCTTGTGGGGGAGGGCCAGTCGTCGTCTTGTGGGTGCCCCTGCGTGGTATCCTCATGTTGTACGGGATGGGACAGACAGGGGGATTGGGACAGGTCATGGATGGATCTGACTTCGACATCCCCGTCTTCTGTGTCGGAGCATGCTGCCATCAATGGGGTGTCACCTATGGTGCTGCTGCCACCAGAGGCAGTGCCTTCTGTGGCATCCGTTGGGGGGACCTGTGGTGGTGGTGTTGTGGGCATGCTGGCTGCTGGGGTGCCTGTTGATGTTCCCTCCTCTGTGCTGCCACCTGATTTGTGCTGCTGCCGTGTCTTGATGCGTGCAGCTGAGGTGGAGGGTCTTTGGCCGTTGGTCTTGGCCCTCTTTGCAGGTGTGCTGGTAGGGGTGTCCTGAAGCTCGTCGTTTGGATCGGACCCTGTGGTGGAGTAAAGGAGGGCGAGGGTTATTGATGGGTCTGTGGGAATTGGAATGGCATTGTATCACATGCATTGGGGTGGTACCTGAGGGTGATTTGGGTCGGGGCCTTGGAGGTGCTTTCATTTGTGTGTGGAGTGAGGGTGCAGTTGTTTGGCAGCCTGCAGTTAGGGTGTGCCTGCTGCACGTGTAGTGCGTGTTTTAGGGGTTTTTAATTATTTATGTATTTATTGTGGGTTTTAACGTGCGCTATCAGGCCGATGTGTGTGGACGTTCTCCTGGACATGTGTTTCTGTTGCACTATGTGGACGCATGGTACTTCACATGGATGGACTTTGTGGATTTGGCATTGTTTCATTTGGCCCACCTACCTGAATCTTCGGATGTCTGCACTCCTTTCTCCATCCCTCCGACTCCCTCTATGCTCTCCATTCCGATGGTGGAGGCACAGATTTCTTCCCAGGGGGTCAACTTGATGGGTGATTCAGGACCTCCCCCGGTGGCTGTGGCAATGTTGCGGTTGGCAGAGAGTATGCTGCGGACGCGTATCCGCAGGTCGTCCCATCGCTTACGGCATTGCTGTGGGGTGCGGGGTGCGGTCCCCACCGCACTTACCCGCTGTGCCACCAGAGCCCATATGGCCTTCTTGTTTGCAAGTGCCGTCCTGGTCATTTGCGTGCAGAAGACGACGGCAGCATTCTCCTGGAGGGTCTCTGTTAGCACGGTGAGTTCCTCACGGGAGAAGTGGACCTGCCGCTTGCGGTCGCACGCTTTCTTCGCTACTTTTCCCATTTTTCTTGGTTTCGCTAGGGTGGATGACGGGTTGGGGTGTGTCTCAGGGTAGTGATTTTAGTGGTTGTGTGGTTTTAGTGGTTTTATAGGTGTACGGCGGGATGTTTCCCGTTCCGGGCCCATGTTTTAACTTCCGTTTCCGTATATTTCCGGTCACCGTACTTTCCGGTAGGCGCACACTGCGGTGTCCGCTGTGATGGGTGGCGGTATTGCACCTAGGGCGCCGTACGGCGGCGGTGTGGGCCGTTTTGGGGTCGTTTCCGCCATCGCGGACTTTGCACTTCCGCCATGCCGTGGTGCTCGTGCCCGATGGGTCGGAATGGGCCGCACTTTGCTCCTTCGTGCAATGGCGGAAACGCTATTTACGCTGTGGCGGTCCGGTCAGTCACTTTCCGCCAGGGTCGTAATGAGGGCCAAGGTGTTTAGCCGTTTCAGGTAGTAGATGACAAAATCTACATAGGCTGTCCTCCACCTTGATTTGATTTCTTATCAACATTATATCCAAAGTAGGAAGAATATTCCAACGTAGTCTTAACAAAAGAGACCAATATATTCTATTTTGGTGTCAATAACTCATGAGGGAATAGAGGGTATCGACCCCCTCTCCCGAACCACAGAAGCCGAATAGATCGACCCTCCCACCGTGGTTGGCACGGGCGTCTGAATATGTATATCACAGATAACCACGTGGCAGCCAATGGGGGGAAGACGGAGTTAGGGAAAGGGGGTGGACTGATAAAGGAAAGATGGGGAGAATACATACATATCTATACTCCTACGACCAGACCTCTAATTACAAAGACTTACTCCTAATCCTAACCTCCTACCTAATACTGTCTCTTCATAACCGTAAAATACCCGACACCTCTCACTTATATCTTAAACAGGTTCATAGATAGACTTATGCTCCTACTGCCATAGGACTTATAGCTTGGTCAACAGAACATAAAGATACACACTCTGAACAAACAGTTAGCAGCAAGCGTGATGAGATAGACATGGAAGCTGCTTCCAAAATGAATTGAACATAACACATGGCCCAATGGGCGAGCAAAGCAACATAACGTATGCACTCTTTCTTTGCCCACACTCTGTGTCCTTGCCCAGACCTGAGGCGTGACCTGAATTGCCCAGCTGTACCCAATAATCTGTGTGCAGACTTTAAGTGGAGTATTTCTTCATACTCTAGAACCAAGATTGTTCAACAAGGGTAACGTTCTGCAGATTGCCGGCTAAACGAGTAACAAGCTTGAACACACTCAAATGAAATGGATGCCCTTTCATTAACACAAGAATTCCTTATCCTGGAAATCAGAAGCGTAACACGCTTATATCAAAAAGCAGGTACTGCATAAAGTAAACATCACTTATCTTTGTGTCCGGGTGATTTGGACTGTCACCCGGACCGAAGAAGAATGAGCCGTACCCTGCCGTGACCGCACTGCTCACCGCCGCGGGCTGAGTCAATAACAGGACAACGCTCCGCAGGCACCCCTCCCCGGACCGCTAATAGCAGGGTGAACTGCTGAAATGGAATCCTGGAAAACCCAAGATCAGCAGACCCAACCGTGTTCACCGCCGCGGACCGGGAAGTGTACCACCATGCCTGCTCCTCCTAGTTTCCTCCAAGAACGCCAGAAAACACGCCGTGGCCACCCGTGCTGCACAATCAGTAATTATCAGCACCAGTGCATGGGCGGCCAACAGTAAAATAGACCTCCTCATTACTTGCAGCTGGCTCGTGGCGCGAGTCCCAAACAAACTGCCTCACATGCTTATTCCTGACAGTACCTCCTCTCCCAGGGCTCTTCCAAGAGCCTACCTTTTCAGGATGACGTAGATGAAACAGTCTGACCAATCTTGGGGCGTGAACTGCACTAGACGGTTCCCAAGAGCAATCCTCCATCCCATAACCAGCCAATTGAATTAGATACCACAACCTCTGGTGCCAGCGTCTTGAATCCAGTATCTTCTTGACTTCATATTCCGCCTGCCCTTCCTTGGTGATGGCTAGAGGTCTCTGTACACGTGTTCCAGCAACTGCGGGTTTAAGCAAAGACACATGGAGCACAGGATGTATCTTTAAAGTCGGTGCCAATCGTAATTTTACAGCCACTGAAGACACACATTTCACTATTTCATAAGGGCCAATGAATCTAGGTGCAAATTTACCAGATCCCACCAGTGGTAAATTACGTGTGGATAACCATACTTTATCTCCAACTTTATAATGAGGTGCCTCTCGCCTCTTCTTGTCTGCTTGTTTCTTGTATTCGTCTTTTGCTTGTTCTAAATTAATTCTAGCCTTCTGTCTAATTTTCAACAGCAATTCCTTTCTCTCATGTAATACAGGAAATGTCTCAACCTCTGGTAAATGTTCTGGCAGCATATTCTGTACCTGACCATATAGACATTCATTTGGGGACATCCCTAATGATGCATGCTCCGAGTTGTTATAAGTAAACTCTGCTAACCACAAAGCTTGCACCCAAGAGTCCATTCCCTCATGCAAATAACATCGTAAATACTGTTCCAACGTCTGATTGACACGCTCAGTCTGACCATCTGTCCGGGGGTGATAGCTAGTAGACAATGCACACTCTATGCCCAACATTTGACAAAAGACCTGCCAAAATTTGGAGGTAAACTGAGGACCCCTATCGGACACAATGCTCTGTGGTAGCCCATGTAGTCTGACAATATGTTGTAGAAACAATTCCACCAATTTACCTGCTCCAGGGATACCCTTACAAGGCACAAAATGAGCATGTTTTGAAAAATAATCTCCTACTACCCAAATGGTACCATAGTGATCATCAGAAGGTAAACCAGTTATGAAGTCCATAGAGATATGGGTCCACACCTTTTCAGGAGTAGGCAAAGGCTGCAGTAATCCTGCTTTCTTTACATGATCAGCCTTACTACGTATGCAAGTTTCACATCTTTCAATATATTTCATGGTATCTTGTCTCAATGTGGACCACCAAAAGTATCTTTCCAACATTTCCTGTGTCCTTTTACACCCTGAGTGACCTGCCAAAGGCGAGTTATGACACCAAAGCAAAGCTTGTGTATGCAACTCCTGAGTGGGCAAGTATAATTTCCCAGCATAGTAAGGGAGCCCATCCTTGACAGTCTCTAGCGAGCCTGGGTTTCCCCATTTCAATCCTTTCTGCTTTTGCATCTCATTCTTTACCTGTCTCAACAAACTGTTAGTCACGGCTCCTACCACTCTATCCACCGGCAGGATGGTTTTTTCCTCTGTTAAAGGGTTGTCTAAGTGCTGCTGTCGAGACAATGCATCAGCCTTCCCATTTCTTTTTCCGGGCCGGAAGGTTACCAGGAAATCAAATTCATTAAAATATTGGGACCAACGCAATTGTCTCGGGCTTAATGTATGTGCAGTTTTAATGTACTGTAAATTCTTATGATCAGTTAGCACCTTCACCTGATGTTTAGCCCCCAACAGATAATGCTTCCATTCCAAGAAGGCTGGTCTGATAGCCAACAACTCCTTGTCTATGATAGAATAGTTTTGCTCACATCCAGTCAGTTTTCTTGAATAAAAAGCCACTGGATGCCATATACCTTCCCGATCTTGTTGAGACAACACTGCTCCAACCGCTCATTGGACACATCTGTTTGAACTTGAAAAGGTCTGTCCGGGTCTGGATGTTTCAAAACAGGAGCGGACGTAAATGCATTTTTCAATTCTTGGAAAGCCTTCCCTGCTTCTGAGTTCCAGCAAAACCCAGAGGACTTCCTTAACAATTTAGTTATGGGAGCAACAATCTGAGAAAAATTCAAAATGAATCTTCTATAAAAATTGGCAAATCCCAAAAAAGACTGAATGTCCTTGACACATTGAGGGATTGGCCACTACATAACTGCATGCACCTTTTTCCTGTCCATTACTATACCAATAGGTGTGAGTATAAATCCCAGAAATTCTACCTTTGTCGTGTGAAATTCACATTTCTCCAATTTTACACACAACTCATAATCCTGCAATTTCTGTAATACTGCTCTCACATGCGCAATATGCTTAGTCTCAGAAGAAGAAGAAATCAAGATACCATCAATATATACAATAACAAATATATCCAAAAACTCACTCAATACTTCCTGCATAAAATACTGAAATGCTGCAGGTGCGTTACATAGTCCAAAAGGCATCACTAAATATTCAAAGAACCCAAATTTGGTTCGAAAAAGCTGTTTTCCACTCATCGACTTCTTTTACACGAATCAAGTGGTATGCCCCTGTTAAATCCAGCTTAGTATAGACCACTGCCGACTTTACTTGGTCCAACAATACTGAGATTAAAGGCAATGGATTCCTATTGTTTATGGTTACCTTGTTCAAAGCTCTATAATCAATGCAGGTCCTAAGTGTTCCTTCTTTCTTTGGAACAAAAAACAAAGGTGATGACACTGGAGATGTGGAATGTCGGATAAACCCTTTTTTCAACATATCGACCGAATATTCTCGCAGATGTTGATACTCCTTTTCCGTGAGTGCATAGATACGACTGCATGGTAACTTGGCCCCTGGTTCCAGTTCAATCACACAATCATATGAGCGATGTGGAGGCAACCTTTCCGCCCCCCCCCCCTTTGTCAAATACACCTGCAAACTCCTTATATTGTTCCGGAATGCCAATCCCCACTGCACCCACTACCTGTGTGTCAGCTGCCTGATCTGCAAGAAACAGGGCTGGTCCAATTTCTTCCTCCAAATGTTCTCCACACCGGACTTTGAAAACACCACCTCCCTCTTAACCCAATGAATACTGGGATTATGCAATACCAACCAGGGCATTCCCAAAATAAGTCCAAACTGTGGTGCGGCTATTAAATCAAACACAATCTCTTCTGTATGCCCAGATCCACACCGCATCTGAATAGGTTGAGTCTGTTGACAAATAGGCCCTGAAATCAAAGGCGATCCATCCACTGACTGTACCCCCTTCACCTGTGCTTTCTCTCTCAATGGTAGACCCAACCCCTCTGCCAAACTGATGTCAGTGAAATTTCCAGTGGCCCCTGAATCCACCATGGCTGACACTATTTGTTTAGTGCATGCAAATAATAAAGTTACCAAAAGATACAAATGGGAATTCCTATTATCTATAGTGTTTGCTGTTTGCTGCCCAACTGGGAACCTGTTTGCTATGCGGCCTGACACCTGAGTTCCCCCCTAAGGCCGGCTCAATCCTTTTCCCGACTCCCCCTTATTTCCCTCACCTCTCATGCCTCTCTTAGGCGTGTTTGGACAAGTTCGTATATAATGTCCTGGTTGACCACAATACAAACATAGGTTATTAACCATGCGCTGCTCCGTTTCTGCCACCCACAAAGGACCCCTTACTCCTCCTATTTGCATTGGCTCTCCCTCACCACTTCCCCTTGTCTAGTCGTGCAAAAGGTACTACCTCTGGTTTTTTCTTATCCCCCTTTCGTTCATTCATCCGGTGGTCTAATCTCAACGCTAAATCAATCATGGCTGTACACAACGTAGGTTGGGGTTCCACCTGAGCCATTGCATCCTTCAATTCTTCCCTCAATCCCTGAAAAAATAACACAGTCTGCTTATTTTCAGGCCAATTTGTCTCTATGGCCAATCTGTTGAACTGAGTTACATATGATATTAAATCACGTGTTCCTTGTTTTAACGCCAATAATTCCTTGTTCTGGGCCAAAGAAACCTCTCTATGGTCAATGCCCTCGAATTTCTGAAGAAGTGCCTGCGCATTCCACCCGTGGCCACGAAGGAAAACCACGTCCCTCAACTTCTGTTGGAGGTAAGGGCGATGCTCAAGAGAGGAGCCATCGAGCTCGTCCCGAAGAGGCTCCAGGGCTCTGAGTTTACTCAAGATACTTCCTCGTAAAAAAAGAAGACAGGAGGATGGCGCCCCATCCTGGACCTACGACGGCTAAACAAGTACATCAAGGCACAGAAGTTCTGGATGGGGCTCCCTCAGCACGTGCTGGGACAGCTGGAGGAAGGCGACTTCTTGTCGTCGTTGGACTTGGAGGATGCGTACTTCCACATCCCTATTCTAAAAGGACACTGAAAGTTCCTCAGGTTCGTGGTCCAAGGACGGCACTACCAGTTCAAGGCCCTCCCGTTCGGATTGAAGTCAGCACCCAGAGTGTTCACCAAGTGCCTCGCACCGGTGGCGGCGCGGCTGCGTCTGCAGGGGGTTCATGCCAGAGGTTCGTCAGCAGGTTTCCCCAGCCGAGGAGCATGGGCGATGCTTTCTCGTTCCCCTGGGACGGCCTGTTCCTATATGCGTTCCCTCCGTTGCCATTGCTGCTCCGACTCATAAACCAGCTCAAGAGGTCCCGGTGCAGGATGATCCTCGTCGCGCCGGCGTGGCCGAGGCAGATCTGGTTCCCAGACCTTCTGGACTTGTCAGCGTCCCCACCAGTCAAACTGCCGACGGACGCGGATCTTCTCTCCAGAGAAGGAGGTGCCATCCTTCATCACGACCCGGAGTCGCTGAAATTGCAGGCCTGGCTCTCAAGTGCTACGGACATAAGTGGAAGAGGTTCTCTGTCTGGTGCCGTGCACAGAAGATTAACCCACTGCGGATTACGGCCCCTCAAGTGCTGCTGTACCTACTGTCGCTGGCCAAGGCTGGACTAGCTCACGCCTCCATCAAGATACATCTGGCTGCAATCTCCCGAAACACCAGAACTACAGGACGGGCGTCCTTGTGGTCTCATCGTCTGGTGAAGGAATTTATGAAGGGACTGTTCCGATCGTTCCTGCCGGTGAAGGCTCCTGCCCCAGCATGGGAGCTCAACGTGGTGCTGACCAGGCTCATGGGGGCGCCATTCGAGCCTCTTCATTCGGCACTGTTGAAGTTCCTGTTGTGGAAAACAGCATTTCTTGTGGCCATCACCTCCGCACGACGAGTGGGAGAGATCCAGGCCCTATCCTGTAAGCCTCCATACTTGACTTTTCACGACACAAAGGTGGTGCTGAGGACACACCCCTCCTTTATGCCCAAGGTGCCGTCGGACTTCCACCTCAACGAGCCCTTGGTGTTACCACTTTTCTTCCCGTCGCCTCCGTCGCCGGCCGAGAGGACTTTGCACTCGCTGGATGTAGCTAGAGCGCTGAAGTTCTACGTGGACCGCACGAAGAGTTTTCGGAAGACGTCACAGCTGTTTGTGAACTTTGGACCTGTGAACCAAGGGAAGGCCCTCTCGAAGGCTTGCATTTCCAGATGTCTCTCTGGCTGCATCATGCACTGTCACCGATTGGCAAACCGACTGTTGCTCGGCCGTCCGAGAGTACATTCGACCAGAGCGATCGCTGCTACTACAGCGTTCTTTTCTAGTGTGCCCCTGCTGGACATCTGCAGGGCTGCTACGTGGAGGTCGACGCACACCTTCACGAGATTCTACTGCGTCGATCGGGACTCCAGGGAGGAGTCCAGGGTCGGCCAAGCAGTGCTGCCAACCTGTTCGTCTGAAGGTGGGCCTGGTGAGGAGGTAAGAGTTGCTTAATGTTGAGTTTATGTAATGCTTAATGTTGATCCTTTTGCCACCTCCCGTGGTTGTGCATGTGTGTACTGCTATGTATTCTTATGTTCATGACCATGTGAATCCATGCCAGACCCCATGCTGGAGAAGGAACAAATTACTTACCTGTAACTGTTGTTCTCCAGCATGGGTCTGGCATGGATTCACATGCAAACCCTCCCTCCTTCCCCTCTGCGGCTCTTCACTTGGTCATACTGCCACCTTACGTGCTACCAAATCTGAGGATGGCTGCCAGGGGAGGGGCTTAGGGAGAGGGCAGTCATTGGCTGGGGGCAGTATGACCCAGAGATCAGTGATTGGTTACTACTAAGAAAGACAGATCAGAAACGAAACTGATACTGATTTTTTCTTTACCGAGGATTTCCGGCCTGACGACAGGGAATATTCATGAGCATGTGAATCCATGCCAGACCCATGCTGGAGAACAACAGTTACAGGTAAGTAACTTGTTCCTTCCTTGACCAAAGGAGAAGAGAGGAATAGCAGACTTATATCCCGACACTCTCTGTCCGGGAAGGCCACCATAGCAATATCCTTAGAGGAAATAAGAGTAAGAGCAGGTATTTCTGCAAAAATAGTCAGAATATTAGATCTGTTTAAGCAGATTGGTACTTCCAAATCCAACAGGCTCTTTATTCTGATTAAGTTCAGAGATTTCCCAGTAGAGGTGATATTGCGTGTGTGGCCATGTGAGGATGTCAAATGATGTTTCAGTAGGCCTTTTTGACCCGTTCCTTGTACATTGGCTATATCATACTGAGGAATCCTGGTCATTGGTTTATGAAGTCGTTGTACCAAATCTCTTATACCTGAAGAAATATTTTCATCCTGAAACTTCCCCCACCCAGCCCCAATATCTAGAGAAGGCGGAGTAGTATTAGAGTGACTAGGTTTCTCCTTAGTAATTGCATCACCCTGTATGGGGCCCCATATGGAAGATGGAATTTGCAGCCCACATTTCTCATTGCAAAGGGCCCTTTGAACATTTATAACTAATTTGGACTGCTCATCTAAGATTGGTATATGATCGCTAAAAGTCAAAGGGCCTAGCCCCTGTGACAGGGGTGGATCTATTGGTAAGGCCACTGGGTCAAGGATTTTGGTTTTCCCAGAGCCACAGCCCCATTGAGGAGGCAGAAGAGCCAACGGGGCATGAGCTAATGGCTGCTGAGGGCCATCAGGTTTAGAGGCCTTAGGTGTCCCCAGAGCCGTCTCTAAGTCGCGCATTTGCCCAGTACATGGGTCCTAGGCGGGGCTAAAGGTGAACATAGTTTGAGCAATTGAGTCCACCAAATTAGGTTTCAGTGCAGTTGCAACAGTGTTCACCCCCACCTCTGGGAAAGGCCCTAATTTTGGTTTAAATAAAGAGTGAAGCAATGTTTTAGTAGCGACAGGCCTAGGGCGCTATATTGTGAATTTTCACTTAATTGATCTCAATTTACAATGGGGAGGGGCTTTTTTAGAAACAGCAGCCTCAGAGTTTCCGCCCAAAGCAGGGTCACAGGCCTCAAGTGTAACATGTTCAACAATAACATTCACATTGGGGGAATTCAGTTGAGAGGAGGGGATAACACTGATCAAAGAGCAAGCAGGGCCCTCTTCATTACATGGGGCCATCATTGGCCCCTTAACAGGAGCATCAAGGGAAACCGAGCTGTCCGAGATCTCAATTATCTCAGACTGTGCAGCGGGCACCAGCGAGATGATTATAGAGGTAGGACCCTCAAGTGAGCCAGGTAGCTGGACCAACACTGTTCGTCTCTGATACAATTCAGCTCCAATCCAATCAAGTTTTTACTCATCTCCACAAGAATGTCTGTGCCAATGCAATCAATTTTAGTATTCACTTCCGCCATTTGTCTTTGAGAGTTTTTTAGTTCTGCCCATATATTGTTGTACAGTTCGACAAATGAGCTGAGAACCACATTTAAGGCAGAGACTGTCGGATGGGTTAATTGGATGCATTCTTCAAGTTCTTTGAGGGTATGGTGCAGTCTTGGGGAGCCTCTGCACTCCTGATTATCCCCCTGACTGCACCCATCCTCTGAGGAGGTGATTGTAGCCGCATCAATCCCATCTATTATATTCGTGAGGGCAGTTGGTGTGTCTTGGGTGGAGGCCTCACAAGACTGTTGTGTAACAAATTCAGGGATTTCGCCGGCATAAGGCAAATCCATTGCTTTATCTGCACATTCAATTATGCTAATGTCAGTGATATTGTTGTGACCTCCAAAGAAATCCTGAGCAGTCATGGCCGAATGGTCCAAGATAGAGTTACCTCTAAATGCTTTGGGTAATTTAATTTCCGTGCTCGTGGAGGTCGCTTTCAAGATGTAATGATCCCTATATGTTTGACCCAGTATTGGCTGGATAGATCTTTGGGACTTTGGAGTATTGGAATAGGACTTTCCAATAGGAATGGCAGATATGATGAAGGCATGCGGGGTATCGGTGTTATGGACCAAAACCTTATGGATAGGAGCTAAATGACACTGTTCATTGTGGCTTGAGGGCGTTAGCTGAACCCTAGAGAGAGTAGTTGAAAAGACATCCTTTGGTCCCGCTCCAATATTCCTTACCAAGGGGTTAGAGTAGGGGGGCAGCACACTGTCATGAACCATCAAACTCGCCCCTTCTGGTCCTCCTGGTCCCTGGCACGTCGGGCCTTACACTCCAAAATACTACCAACACGGCGGCAAGCTCAGAACGCTGCTCACCAGTCTTCACGTTCTACACAGCGTCCTCTATAAAGAAACCACACCCCCGAGGCCCTGCGCGTCTCAACGCTGCTACTAGCTATGATCGGACGTGTGCTCCGTACCTTCTCTTGTGCTACTTGCCATCCCTTGCCCCTGGATTCCCTTCTCCCGACTTCTTCCTTCTTATCCAATCTTCCCGGAATCCCTGCATCGCTTCCGCGTGCCCCCCTACTCCTTCCTGAATTTTCCCTGAGTTTTCCTTTGATCCTGGACATCGAAGCTGAACGTAATCTGGAAGCCGAGGACAGCCGAGCGGGCTTATTTAAGTCCCGAACCATACGAAAGAAGACTCCGCCTAAAGAGGACATCAGGCAACACGGACAGGTGAGAAGGAGGGAAACCTGTGACAAACACACACACGGAAGTAGAAGTCACTGGTTGGACTTGGGTGGGGGACTGCCGCTTCGCCCCATCTAGGGACGTATGGATATTGGCCGAAGGGTCTGACAAAATAGCATCCAATTGCATAGTCATTCCTTTTTGACTTCGCAGGCCAGCCCTCATACCAATAACAGAATAATCAATATGATAATTCTCTGGACAGGCATAGTAAGAGAATAACCGTTAAACCCAGATCAAAGGGCTCGTATACAATTACGGGCCCCAGAGTCTCCAGGAGATACGGTACAGAGGAGGGCAGAGCCACCGTCGGTTTATACAGCACAAGTCAAGGGGGCAGGTCCTGCCTTCTATCAGCCTCCAAGAGGCCACACCCCCCATAGGCGAGGTAGTTAGAGTAAATATGCAGTCTTGTGAGCTCAGCCTCGAGCGGTGCAAAGGTGTAATCTCTAATTTTTCACAGACAATTCAGCAGGCTATACCCCGAAGAAAGGCCAATAATGTACCTGAGCAAGAGAAGTCGCCGGAGCCCGCAGGAGCCACGAGGAACACGAAGAACACACTGCGCACACCGCACGCTCCGTGTGTGCTGCAGCTTTTGAATCCGGCCTCCTGAGAAATTAGATGAAAGCGTAGAAAGACTCACAGATGCCTCCTGGCAGAGTCAATGCAGTAAGTTAGCAGCGTTTCCAACCTTTCCAATACTAAGAACACACTGTGCACCTCTTCTGTTTGAATCAACCTTTGCCTGGAAGTTGAAGGGGTTGGCAGTTAAGACTAATTTTTCCCCATGCAGAGGGTAGAAACCTGGCTGGTTCTGTCACAGCACGTACATCAGCTTAGCTGGGTAATGGTTGTTGGAGATGGGCCTAAAGGTGGCCTTTACCACCATGTCAGCTTCAGGTTGTTTTTCTAATAGAGGAGTAACATATGCAAAACGCATCAGGAACCTGACCAGAGTTCATTGTGATGTTGATCAATTCTCTAATGGCCTTTACCACAGCTCTAAATTAGCCATCTTTATGGGATATAGGAGGGAACATATCTGCAGGGGACCCAGAGCACTTGCAGCATTTGCCCAGAGAGTTGAATTGTTCCTTCTTGTTCCTTCTTGAAAGGCATACAACCATCTAGTTTAGCCTCCAAGTACTTCACCAGACTGGACATCTGTGGTTTATTTGTTTAGTTCCTTTATGGGGATATTTTTGTACAGTGGAGATATCTTCATGAACTATCCTTACCTTATCGAACGAAAAGTCTTCATTGTTGTTACAGAGAGTCTCTGCCAGAATGAGCTCAGTCGAGGGTACCAAAGAATGGAATTTCTCATTGTTCAACTAAAAGAGCTCTTTTTGTGGAGTGTCAGCACCAGTGATACACTGTTGATAGTGTTGTCTTTTTGACGTAGCTATCAAGTTGTGATGCTGCCTACAAAACCACATCAAATAAACGTCATCTCCCTGATGGTAATTAGCCCTCCTTTTACATTATAGATTGTTTCTGTATCTTGGCCTCTGCTAACTCTGCATTAAACCATCTAAATTCTGTTTGGTGGTATATTTCTTAGTGTTGATTAGAAATGACGGTCCAGCTCTGAAGCAATCCATGTCTTGAACTGGCGATAATGATGTCAGGAATGGCACTCTTTCAAGAGTGGCAGAGGGTACCCAAGTAGGGTTTGGGTGGCTGTGCTGAGGTAAGGTCGCAGATAAGCACACACAGCAGGAAGTTCAACAAGAAAGAAGAGTAGGAAACAGTAGCTGTGAGCCAAAAGGGGCAAAAAATACAAAGGTACAAACAAACTGGATTCCCTCTTGGGGTGAATGCTGAAATGGAAAAGAGTGTTCCACGAACCTTAGGAAACTCCAGCCTTCTGCACAGATTGCTATAACAGAGGCCCACGCTGTATGCTCATGGCTGGGAACAACAGCAGTGGGTATCTGTAACATTGAAAACACGACAAAGGAAGGGGCAGAGGTTGCCTGCCGGAAACCAACAGGCAAGCTCTGTACAAATGGATTACATAAGACACATGAGAAGACAAGAACAGAAATATCCAGCGAAAAGGAAGTCAATGAACAATCTAGCAGAAGGAAATGAAGGAAAGGCAGTTAGACTGAAATAGATAACCTAAGGTGGAGTACAGAGGACTCAAGGAAGAGAACAAGGAGCAGCAGTCAGGAAAACAGAAGGCTGCAAAGTAGGAAGCAGGCCTGCAGTCAAGAGTGGCACTAGGTGCAGGCAAACTGTATTGGACTGCGGAGGACTGTAGTAGGCTGAAAGGCAGGGAGTCCAGAAGAACAGGACAGAGAGAGATTAGTAGTAGGCGACAGACAGAGAGCCCAAAAGAATAGGGCCGCTAGGTAGGGAGCCCAGAGGAGCAGGGCTGTAGGCAGCGAAGAGGTGCAGGCTGCAAGGTAAGGAGCCCAGGGAACAAGGGCTTGGAGACAGCAGAAGGTTGCAAGCTGCACGGTAGAGAGCCCAGAGGACAAGGGCTGTAGGCAGCCGGAGTGAGGCAGGCTGCAGGGCAGGGAGCCCAGAGGACAAGGATTGTAGGCAGCCGGAGTAAGGCAGTCTGCAAGGCGGGCAGCAGAGGACTAGGACTGTAGGCAGCCGGAGTGAAGCAGGCTGCAAGGCGGGCTGCAGAGGACTAGGACTGTAGGCAGCCGGAGTGAGATAGGCTGCAGGGCAGGGAGCCCAGAGGACAAGGACTGTAGGCAGCCGGAGTGAGGCAGGCTGCAGGGCAAGGAGCCTAGAGGAGCAGGGCAGCAAGGAGTGAGCCCAGAGGAGCAGGGCCGCTGACTGTAGAGGGCTGCAGAGGACTGTAATAGGCTGCAGGCAGGAAGCCCAGAGGACAAGGGCTGTAGGTAGAAGGCAGCGGAGCGTGATCGGCTGCAAGGCAGGGAGCCCGGAAAGGGCACTTGAACAAAACAGGATAATGCAGCAACAGGAACAGCATACAAAGTAAAGGGTCAAGGCAAACAGGAGCGGGGAGACTCAAGATGCAAGACACTGTGCTCCTGCAGGCAGCTGCTTATATACAGCCCTGCCCTGTTCTGAGGCAGGCTAATTGACAGCACCTGTAGCAGCACACCTGAAGACAATCTGCCTCTTCCCTCTCCGGTCTGAGCAGGTGGAAGCAGCACTGGCCACTAGGATTGTGGTCCCAATAACGATGAATGAGAATAGCCAGGAATTGAGGACTGCAGCCAGGTGCATTATGGTAAATGTAGTTAATTGAATAAAATAAGAAATACCCAAAGTTGAGCAAATGGAAATAAAAGACCAAGGCGTGAAAAGGAGTTGTTCAAGGAGTATTAGGAGGAAAAATGAGTACCAAGTAGTCCATGATGGTTGCCAATGCGTGCGCCAGCGGCGCGGGCATGACAAATGACTTGTAGTTCATAGTTGTTCTTCTAGATGAAGGAGATGATTCTAAGAGTGGTAAAAAATAAAGAATAGGAAGTATTAGAGCGGAGGGATAGGGGAAGAGCGTTCCAGTGAGATGGAGCAAGAAAAGTGAAAGAATGAAACCGGGCAACACACGAGTAGAAGAATGAAAAGAAATGAGAAGATAGATAAGAAGGCGGATGGCCATAAACAGACTTGAAAACAAGAGAGAGGAAATTGAATTTGAGGCGAGAGTGAATAGAAAGCCAACCCTGGTTCGATATAGACAGAGAAATCGAATCACAAGAAGAAAGAAGATATAAGAGACTAATAGAAGCATTAAAAACAGACTTTACAGGAGCCAAGTGAGAGACAGGAAGACCAAAGAGTGTAGCAGAACAATAGATTATGCTAGAAAAAAAGAGCTAAGAAACCAATAGCTTATTGGCATCAAACATAAGAAAAGATCAGGATTTACGAATGTTGAATAGATTATAGTGACAAGCGCGTGCAGAAATAGAAATATGATGAGAGAAAGACAAGTCAGTGTTAAGATAAAGACGAAGATTACAAGCAGAAGATGAAATTGGTAGTTGTGAAGGAGGAAATTAAACAAAGGAAGGAGAGGTTATAGTATTAAAGGGAAAGAAAAGAACTTCAGTTTTAGTGGCATTTAAGACGAGAAAGTAGAGACCTGGGACTAGACAAGACGTTCAAGAAGCTTGGAAAGTGAAGGAAGAAGAGATATAGGTAAAAAATGTGAAGCAAGTGAGGGGCCTAGAGAAGGTTTCTTTAGAAAAGGCAGAATCGAAGCGTGCTTAAGTGAAGAAGGAAAGGTTGAGTTGAACAGCGAAATATTGAAAAGAGAGTAAGATAAGAAACCAGAGAGGAATAGACCTTAGGGATGAGTGAGGAGGGAATAATATCAGAAGGAGAAGTGGTAGTGTGGTCTCGGGCAAGTAAAAAAGAGAAAAAAGACAAACGATCTGCGTCAGAAAAAGAACCGGGCCAGCGTCCCTCCAGATGGTATAGAACTCTGAGCATGGCGCAAAGAGGGGAGGTAAGCCTATGGTTGAGGTTATTTTCCGAGAGGGGCTGAATGGGGCAGTAGGGTAAAAAGAATCAAGATAAGAAGAAAGAGAGGAAGACAGAAAAGTGGCCGAGCCATCGGCAGAAAGAGCAGCAAGTGAGGGATGCGAAGGAAGAGTAGAAATAGAAGAGGAAACAAAGGAGTATTAAAAGCACAAAGATCTTGGTGAAAATATATTGGAGCTTCAGAACCAGGTGGACTAGTCGAGAGAAGAGAATGCAGAATCGAAAAGAATGAAAGATGATGATCACAAGAATAAACAGGGTGCACAGAAACAGACGTTATGGAAAGTTGAAGTGAAAATGAAATCGAGACAAGAACCAGAAACATGTGAAGGAGGGGTAGGAATAGCAGACAGGAGTTAAGAATCAAGACTGAAAAGAAACAGAAGAGATGAGTGAATAGAAGAGAGATGAAAATTGAAATCACCCAGGAGTATAAATGGGGTAGAACAAGGTAAAATAACAGACAGCAAGAGATCAATATCACCACAAAAGGTTTCAACAGGGCCAGGAGGATGATAAACAAGCGAAAAAGTCAAGGGATGGGGATGAGAAAAAGAAGTGAATATTCAAATGAAGAAAATATATGAAGAGACAATGAAGTACGAGTAGAAGTAAAAGATGAGCAGTAGAGAATACCAGTTCCGCCCCCATGGACCAAAGGCTGAGGCATGTGAAGAAAATCTGTGTCAGAGGTAGAAAGGGAAGCAGGAATAGCAGTATTGTAAAACGAAAGAGCGGAGCTGCGAGCCGAGGTGTGAGCCAGTCTGCTGCAGTCCTGTAGTCAGACCACATCATTGTGTGAGGAAGTTCGTTTTAAACCCCAGAACACCGCGGAGCGGTGAGCGGAGCTGCGAGCCGAGGTGTGAGCCAGTCTGCTGCAGTCCTGTAGTCAGACCACATCATTGTGTGAGGAAGTTCCTTTTAAACCCCAGAACACCGCGGAGCGGTGAGCGGAGCTGCGAGCCGAGGTGTGAGCCAGTCTGCTGCAGTCCGCTGCAGACGCGTAGTAAGCGTAGAATGGAACCAGAGGTGCGGCCAAAAGCACGACCGCTGTTGGTGATGCCAGTATCGGAGTTGGAGCTGGAGCGGGATCCAACAGTAGAGGACGAGTCTTTGTTGCCGTCAAACATCATCATCCCGGAAAAGGAAGCATCATCAGAGTCTGTGAGAGATGCAACAACTCTGAAACAGCCGAGAGGTAAGCCGTCAACTCAGACTCAGTGGAAACCCCAGAAACTATCACAGACGGGTTTACCTGCACTATGGGCGCCGCCCCCGTCGACGGGGGGAACGGCAAAGGTGTATGCACCGAACATCATCCAACAGCGTTCGGATCCGGCGGACCTCGTAGACCTCGCGGGGCGAAACGGGGGGATCAATCGAGTGCCCCGAGAAGTCCGCTCGGTAAAGGCAGCCACACACGAGCGGATCGCCAGCGAGGCCGAGGAGATGGACTGCATGACTCAAAATGAGTCAACAGACGAGGTAGGCATCATGCCCGTCACGCCCGCATGCGCCGCAGCGAGGGGCTCGCATACCGTCTTGGTGACGAGGGGTGAGGACGCAGTAGCTATCGGAGGATGGCCTGCATCGGAACCTTTGCGGGGCCTAAGCTGTGGAGCGGGGGGCGGGGATCGGAGCAGAGGGTTGGACGGAGTTTTGATAACTCAGGGTGGAAAATTTCCTGGAAAAACTACATCAAAAGAACAAGACCTCCATCGGGAGCCAACATGGGAAGAACCAAAGGGACCCGAAGAACATAGGCCCCCCTGCCAAAAGACTGGTGAAATCAGTCACAGCAGACATAATAGTCAAGAGACAACGAATTTGGACGTAATCATCACGAACAAAAACACACTTGACACGTCAGACCACCTACCCCCTGAGGAACACCGTAAGATAGGTAGCCAACTGTCGGCGCATGAAGGATTGGAAAAGTTTGAAAACCATACTAGCAGCGCCCAAAGAAAAACACAGTTACCATCCCCGCAGCTGGACATAGTAAACAAATCGGACTTCTTGCAGAAAACACAAAATGTTAAAGCGATGATCCACTCTACATACAATGAGCAGTCTTTGGATCAAAGTAAATCCAGCACGTTAAAGAGGAGACAACTGGATAGAAAAGCTCCAAAGGCTAAAAAGAGTTCGATGGAGATAAGCCTCGCCGAATCACTCTCAGAAAGTGACGAAGTTTTTACAGAGAGTGAAACAATAGGCGCAAAAAATAGACAAACCGACCAGGAAGACTCAACGAAGGAAACTGATTATGAGCAAGTAAAAACAAGCCGAAATCAACAAAAAAAGAAAAAAGTGAAATCAAAGAAAAGTCAGACCCCGCGAAAGAAGTCCATATTTCAAGCAAACAAGAAGACTTTGAAAGATCAAACTCAGAGAAGTAGAGTGGAAGGAAACGCGATAAAAATAAAAAGACTTTCAACCACTAAGCTGCCGGCACCGCTACTATCCTGCCCTTTAAAAACTTTCTTTACCCAACAGTATAAACGAAAATTAATAGTGGACTCAGAGGTATCGGACGCAGAGATGCTGGAAGCGTTACAAGAATCTATGCCAGGGTCGAAAGTAAGAAAAACAGAGAAAATCTCCATAAAGGTCGGAGAGCCAGAAAAACATTCAAATGACATAGAAAGCGTAACAAACTGCAATAGGATCAAAAGTGAAACTTGTGCCACAATAAAGGGTGACACCCAACCTCAGATCAGAAAACCAGAGTCACCAGGTATAGAGACTCAGTTGGACCCAGAAAATAACCCCCGGGACGCAAATAACACGCAAAAAACAGCCGCAGAAGGTAACAACGGAGGGGAGTCAGAGGCGATCAGAGAATGTTGCACTCAAAACCAACACGTGAAGGAAAATCAAAATCTACCCCAAATAAGTAATGAAAAAGACAGGCGGCTGGCGTGGATGCAACCCCATCTGACTGCAGGACTCCAAATTTCTCCAGAGACTGTAACAAGAAATGAGGACACAAAACGAAACCCGAAAACAACCTGGATGGGCCGACAAGTAATAGAGCAGGCTAACATCTCCCAAATGGATTACCTGGGTCCCCAAATTCCGGAGACGCCAAAAAAAGCAGAAAAAACACAGTCATCACACAAAAAATCGACGGTTAAGCGACATTGCCATGGCTATTCATAAAGACTCTGCAACCAAAAAACCGGACATGACTACAATCATGTCGGCAATGTCAATTGTCTTAACACCCTTTTGCAAGTTATACGAAGCACTAAAAGAAGAAATCCAGGACAATACAGCAATGCTCTCCAATATGATAGCAAAAATGGCTCATGTAGAAAGCTATATAACAGCGGTAGAAGCACAAAAAAGCATTCAAGAGATCCTGTGGGAAAATAAAATCGAGACTCTAGAAAGGAAAATTGAACATTTGGAGAAACAAAAAAATAACTTGGAAATAACGCAAGACCTAAAAGGGGGTAAGCAGGTGGCAGACAAATGTCAAAAATCAGAATATGAGCTGAACGGCCTGGAGGTCATTATGGAGAAGAGCTCAGTAAATCTAACATCGACCAAAAATAAATCAGCAATACTGAGAGTTTCACATACACTCTCCTGGGAAGCTAAGGTAAAACCACCACAGTTGGTTCAAATTCCAAACAAAATAGAGGCGAAGAAAGATGAGACCAAAACTCTCGACGTTCAGGCCTCCCAGAAATCCTCAGATCGGAGATCACCCAGGTCGGCGGAAGAGTTCATGTTAGACTCATCATTGATGAACATATCACAACATGATAATCAGATTCGAACTAACATGACTACACAGGTGCCAACCGTCGCCCCTATAGGCACATTAAGGAAGGAGGAAAAAACCATCATAGAAGAAAAAAGACCTCCGAGTAACGATGAAGAAAATTGGGAGCCAGTGAAGAGAAGGGAAAAATCGCCCAAAAAAGGAGACGTTAACAAATATAATAGCAAAATCCAGAAAGACAATAAAGCAACACCACAAAGAGCGAGGTTAAGAAGTAGAAGTAGCCCGAGAAAGCAAGCACCCGCGAGGGGAAATGGGAAAATGGAATCAGTAGAAAGAGGCAAAACCCGATTGTTTAAACTCGAGCAACAGGCCTTTAAAGAAGACAACTTAATTCTAAACCGGCCAACTGTTCTGCAGATCCTGAAAAAATCTAAAACTCTTAGGGGCCTCAGAACAAAGGACCTAGATCTGGTCGAACCGTATCACAGGGGCAAGATAGCAAAAGCGTTTTTACATGTAAAAGATGAGAGCATAACGCACCTGGATAAATCAGTATTTGAAGAGTTGAAAGACATGGGCTTCCACCTGAGAGAGCTAACATACCCGCAGCAGGAGGAGCAAGGCAGAAACCCAATAAAAAGCAATAAACAGAACATACATTACCATTCAAAAATGGAAAGGTTATATCCTTACAATCGATGGAATGAAAAGAGGGATGACAAGCATATTCGTGAAGATCTAAAACACAGTCGAAGAAATGTGCCGTGGAATCGGGATGAGGCCTTAAAGTGGGGAAACATCAAACCACGTCTAAGTAGTCATCAAGAAAGTAGTAGCGACCCACATGAACGAAGATCTAACAATAAAAGCAGAAAAAACGAGGAATCTCCACAACTAACCAGGCACTCCAGAGGAGAAGCAATACTTCAGAAGACCTTAGCTAAAACACAGGAATCGAGATCGCTGAGAGGACCGTGGGACTGGTTTACATCTACCTGGTTAAAGAAATCCCAAAAATAGCAGCAAATAGGGCGGAGCCTCGAGACACCAACATTGGTTTCATCCCTTGAGGAACGGCCCGATAAAAACCACTACAAGGTAGGCTCATGGAATACCAGAGGGCATAACCATTTAACAATGCCGGGGGACGTTGATCTGGGCATATTTGACATAGTATGCCTCCAAGAGACGTGGCTACTTGAGAAACCTACGTTGGACGGATTCTGCTTAGAAACCTCGGCAGCAATTAGAGGCCCTTTAGGAAGACCATCGTCCGGTTTGCTCACAGCCATTAAAAACGGCCTAGGACTGGAACCTCCAAAGAAATGGAGAGAGACATACGAAATGCTGGTGACCCTTTCCACATGGTCTTCCCCCATGGGAAAGGGCAAGCGCGCCACAAGAAACATCTTGGCAATTATAAATTGCTATTGGAACCCCCAGCGGACGACATCAAAGGCTTTCTGTGCTACAATGAGCGCAACTATCGACCAGTTGTATGAAGATTTCAACGATATCGAGATCATGGTATGTGGTGATTTAAACGCCAACTGTAATGAAGAAACAGAGAGAACAGGGACAACTGCAACACAAGAACGTGGAAAAGCCTGGATGGAAGTAATAAGCTCCAGAAATCTACAAAACATAGCGACACTCTTCCCAAATCAAGCGAATATCCCGACCTGGGAAAGGGGAGCGTCAAAAGCAACCCTAGATTATATCTTCGTATCATCTGGATTGGCAGCAAACATAGTGAGCTTTAAAGTACTGAAAACAAACAACAGTGACCATAACTTACTCACTTGTAAGTGGTATGGCCGGAAACCAACGAAACTTGTATACAAAGCTACACTTGAAACAAATGTGCAACAAACCCGTCTGCGCATAACGGAGGCAAACATTCAACAAATAAAATCAGCGTGGGATGAAAAAGTAAGAGCAAACCTTCAAATAAAAATAATTGAGAAACCAGACTATCTACCACTCCTTGCACCATACCAGAAACCAATACTTACCAGAAAAAAGGCTGCACTACAGGCCACCCATGCATACAACAAACAATTGGTAGAACAAAGGAAATTAGGACGGCAACTAAAAAGAAAGGCAAAGAAAACAAATCTGGCCCAAGACTGGTCAAACTGGAAATTGGAAGTAAAAAGATATACTTCCTGGAGAAAACAAGCAAAAGCGTTACAATACCAGTTGGACGCAGAAGAAATGATAAAAAAGCTGATTACCAAAAAATCTAGCGACTTCTGGTCCTTAATTAAAAAAAGTAATGTAACATATAATCCAATACCAACTAACGCAGTATCAGAAGCAAAATGGACGGAGTATATTTCGAACGAATTTGAGGAACCCCAGAACTCGGCAAAAGCACTGAAATCTGTAACAAACACGCCTTGGGTGTCGATAGCCAATGTGGCAGACATCGAAGAAAAAATAAGAAGCTTGAAAACATCCAGAGCTCCCGGCCCGGACGGATTGACAAATACCATCTTAAAAGAATTCCCAAAAGAGTGGGCAAAATTGATTGGAAAGATTTTTGAGATCTGCGAACAATCCCAACAAATTCCAGAGACCTGGTTAAAAGCAGTCATTGTTCCAATTTATAAAAAAGGCAGTCGGGAAGACCCCGCAAATTATAGACCGATTGCTTTATTAGACATTTTAGGGAAAATCTTTTCCTCCCTCATTCTGGACCATCTGCGGATATGGGAAAGATCGTCAAAATGCAAAGATATATTACAAACAGGTTTCCAGAAAAACGGAACGATAGCAATCAACATCTTGATAATAAATATTTTCAAAGCAAAAATCAAAGAAGGGGCACCAAAAATATACCTGGCCTTTGTGGACATGTCAAAAGCGTTCGACAAAGTGGACAGAAATATGCTATGGGAAAAATTGGACGCGTGGGAATGCCCAAGATCGGTGCTGGATCCCCTAATCGCGCTGCACTCAAATACAACGGTAAGAGTGAAATTAAACCAACAGGGAACACTCTCAGATGAAATTCAAGTAAAAAGGGGCGTAAAACAGGGCTGTCCACTTGCGCCCGCACTATTCATCGCCTTTCTGGGAGATTTGCAATATTCGGAAAATGAGATCAGAACGTTTCCACCGAAATTAGGGAAAACAACTATTCCCCGTCTCCTATATGCGGACGATGTGATTCTCATCGACCAGACCAAAGTGGGATTACAACGGAAATTAACAAATCTGAAAAAATACACAGAAGAAAACCGCTTAGAGATAAACAAAAATAAAACAAAAATCATGATCCTTGAGAAACATCGAAAGAATCCAACAACAACGGAGTCATGGTATCTGAATGACATAAAAATTGAAAAAGTAAAAAACATCAGATATTTGGGGTTCGAACTAGACAACACAACAACAGACAAAGCTATGCAAACAGTACTCTGGGACAAAGCAAAGAGCCTGACAGCACAAATGAGAAAACTAGATAAGAAATTTGGCAAATTCACCCTAACTCCGGCAATCAATTTCTATAAAATGAAATTAGTCCCCTCGCTGACAAGCTGAATGGAAACGTCTCTATGTATTCCGGAGAACATATGGAACAAAATAGAAGGTACGGTTTGGAGATCTGTTTTGGGGATGCCCAAATCAACTGCAATTGCGGCCATTAGAAGGGAACTTGGGCTAACATCTCTGGCCTCGATAGTCGACGCCAGCGCAATGAGGTTATTTAGAAAAATCATTTTGGCAGACTCCCTTCCAATCTACGCTGTAGTCAAAGAAGAAATGGTAAACGGAAATTGCACCGTATTCAAAAAGTGGGCCGAAACCAGAAAAGAAAGATTGTCGCAAATAATGTGCTCGGAAACAGACTTAAAAGAAAATCCCGACAAAATCAAGCGGAAACTGCAGGAAATGGACTGGATTAAAACCATAGAGGTAGCAGCAGACAACAAATTGTTACAACATCTTCCGCCCACGTTCAATAAACCAAAGGTGCCTATAAAATATGTCAGCAAATTCCCAGAAAAGAAAAAAAGACACTTGTTTATGAAAGCGAGACTAAATATACTTCCCACAAAACAAATACTCGCCATCCGAGGTATGGCGGAAAATCAAGTATGTAGGTTATGCAAAAACGTGGACACTGTGGAAAGGATCAGGCACCTGGTTCTAATCTGTCCACACACCAAACAGAACAGAATTACCTACCTATCGCCGCTGATCACAAATCCCTGGATGTTCGAAGAGGACAACATATGGAATAGACTAATCTCAGGTGAAGCCACCCGGTGGACCATGGCCATGGCAAACCTCATTGGATTGGCTTTTAAACAGATAAACGAAGCTCTTCCCACTGAAGCTATTTCATCATTACCAGCCTAAAGGAACTCCTGGATAATCGCACTTGAAACGCACTCACAGTCTGTGAAAGGACGTACTTAGATCTGTAGAGAAGCCAAAAATTTTCGAAGATTTTCATAGAATCTCGGAGGGTTAAATCTGCCGATCTTTTTGACAAAATTACAGGTTCAGCCTGAAATAGAAGTAAAAAAAAAAAAAAAACGAAAGCCATGTCTCAGTAATACACATAAAATGTCGGTTCAGACGGAGGAAAGTATCTAAGACAGAGTGAGATTTTTTACAGAGTGATCGAGCATTCCAAAGGGCAATATTAATGGGTGTGGGGGTGACTGGAACAAGGAGGATGGATCAGAATAGTTACCAAAAGAAAGACTAGAAACAGAACTGCAAGGAGTAGAATTTAAAACAGACATGTCTACAATACCAAAAAGGCAGAAACAATCAAATTGAAGGAACAAAAATGGAGCAAGCACTATGATGGTCAAGGATCGTAAACCAGCAGGTGAGTAAGCTGGGCATGCTGCAACAAAGGAACTAGGAGTGGCTGTTGAGCTTTGCATTGGGGGTAAAGATGAGAACAGAAACAGAAGAAAAAGATAGAGAATAGAAAGTTAGCGTCCAGCTGCGGACAGCTGCAGACAGCAGCGACCGGACTTATCCGGACTTCGCCCAGGACGTGATGTTTTCACCAGTCAGAGGCCGATGGGTGGCCACACAAAGCAACAAGTCTTGAGAAGGAGCACAGACATGCCAGCACGCACAACCAAGGCTGCTGACAGCAGCGACCGGACTTATCCGGACTTTGTCCTGGGCTTTGCCCACGATGTGATGTTTTCACCAGTCTGAGGCTGATGGGTGGGCCAGAGGGGGTGTGGCTAAGGTCCGTGGCTCAGGGCAGGTGTAGAACGCCAGCAGGAATGCCTACTATTGATGTTAGTTGGGAAAGGAACCATGCACTTCTCCTGGATCATGATCTTGTCTAAATCCTGCAAGGACAGATTATTCCAATTTGATTCAGACATTTGCTGGTTTAACCAGCTGTTTGATTTAGAGGTCAAATCTAATATAAAGATGGAAAATATAAAATGGCCTATCATAAAAGTGGCAGAGGGAATTTGGATTGTCAGCTTCCCAAGAGGCAAAAAATTGTATATAGTGCGTGGCCATTCTTTAAGAGTGGGTCCCACTACAAACTAGAAAAGGTGACTAGTTCTAGCCTGAGGTGCTTAACAATGCTTTTTTGTGACTCATCGACCAGGTCGACCTTCAACTCATTAAAAATAGTATAATTTTTTAGGTTTACCTTTAATCGGGTCAGAGAGTGAGCTAGCAGTTTGCCAGCAAGGTAGCATTTTTATTGACTTGAAATCTTTTTAACTACATCACATTTCCCTGCCTGCTCGACTCCCCCCCCCCCTGGTTTTCCCCTCTCTTTAATTCCTCTCTCCCCTCTCCCTTCACTCTCTCTCCCTTCCTTCTACACTTATTCAATCCTTCTCCTGGTCCCCTCAACACACCAATTCCCACTTTACTTCCCCCCTCCCAGTTAATTGCTCTTTGCACTGTTTTGTGGAATGATTCATGCTGTAATTCTTGCTCACAATGTTAATTGTTGTTATTTCTCTGTATTTGTTGTTCCAATGTACAGCACTTTGGCGTAAAGCGCTTAATAAATAAATAAATCAAATCAAATCAAAATCAAATCACTACAGTGAGTAACTTAAACTACATTATGCATAATGTATGATTCCAAAATACACTATTAGGTGGCTTCAAACCAATTACTATATTAAAATATTCCACAGGTAAATAGGTGTAGCTTTATACTATATATATTTTGTATAAAGGAGAACATTTTAAATGGTTTACTGGACAACAAATGCAACAACATATATTCTTATGCAGTGCATTTTTGTTTTATATTAGGTTTTCAGTATATCCGAGTACATGCACCTGGTGCAACAGAATCTGCAACCGTGCGGCATGATTTTTTGTGTGACCTCTGTGCTTCTCCACTCAAAGAAGATATGAAATTGAGAGTTCTTGGTGGTAATGTAAATCACATTTTTTCTTGGGATGGAAGTTAGCTGTTTTTTTGTAGTTATATCTTAATCATGTGCAGCTGCTGACAATTAGAAAGGTACATGTGGTTGGTTGTTGCTTACAGCAGACACATGTTTAATTTACTGAATTCTCTGGCATGAAAATCCTCTGGAGGGGTTCACATACTTGGCTTAATATCCTTTGGTATCAAGGAGAATATCTCAAAACATCTAAATGTAATTTTTTTTTTTAGATTATTTACAATGTTAGGGACCAAAGAGTAGCTGTGCTGCTGAGGAAACTACACATACCTTTGCCACATTTTCATTATTTTAGTAGCATGGCACAACCCCAATTCCTGTTTAGATGGGTAGTGGGTGTTGTGCTGGTCGAAAGACTAGATATTAAAATACTATGACTAATTGTAAAGATTCAAATTTCATTTGCATCTGAATGATGATGGTGGGGACCAATGTTATTTGGTGTTGTTTTTTTAAACGCTTTTCCCTAGGGTATCACTGACAGCACAGTGAAACGAGACATTGTGAAACAAGATGCTATTTATACATTATTGATCATATAATTATGATATGTGGATAACATTTCATATAAAAATGCTGAAAAACATAATTTTTCAGTCTAGCAAGCTTATTGGCCTACTTTCAGAAATTCAGACGATGTTCCCTTGAAAACAAAAACCATCTAGAACATCATATGACTTTAACATTTCTCTAGCATGGGGTCTTTCATAGATTTACATGCTTGAATATTCCTAGTTGTCAGATTGGGGATTCTCTGTAATTTAAAATTAATTATATATATATATGAGTTTTCGATGGGAAAAAAGCAATACTAATTGCCTATTCGAATGGATTATGTCCTCCCACGTATTCCTCATCTTGTGATAAATCGTTATCTCCAGCTTCGCTGCTTCGGAAAATAAATTCTCGGCAGAGGGCGCTGTGCTTGAGGTCGTGGCGTCGATTGTCCCTCGACGTACTCCGTCGACGTCACCGATGGTATAAGTAGCTCGAGCCGCGCCCGTTGCTTCAGTTCCGTTTTTCCGATCGCTTCGCTATCGAGAACGGCGCGCTTCTATTTTCTGTGAAGAAAATGTCATCATCTTCGACACCTTCGACAACCAGAACTGGGTTTACAAAGTGTGCAGATTGTGGATCTAAGATGTCGATCACCGATCCCCACCGGATTTGTCTCTGGTGTCTCGGTTACAGTCACCGAACCGACGACTGCGGGTCCTGCCAATCGATGACCGAAAAAGCTCTTCGTGAGAGGAGAGGTAAACTGTCGGTGGGGAGGGAGGCCTCAAAAAAGGTTTCGTCAAAAAGACATAAGAAAGCGACTGATTCTAAGGAATCGGATCACCATAGGCACTCGAAGAGATCTTGATCTAGGAGTAGATCGAGACACTCTTCGTTGTCATCGAAAAAAAAATGAAGAGGAGACAAAGATCTCCCTCATCATCTTCTTCTTCAGAGTCGACCGAAGAAATTCGTTGTCCGACTAAATCGGATTCTCCCAGTAAGTGGGAAGAATTCCGCAAAAAGATGATGGAGGTTTTCGAGAATGCGGCCTCGACCCCCTCGAAAGAACCTCGAAAAAGCCATAGCCCTAAAGTCGCTCCATTGGACGACAAAGGGAAGTCCAAGGCTACTATGGCCAAGACCAGTAGCGTCGAGGAATACAAAAAACCTCGAGTCGTTGTAAAAACGGCGAAGAATCTTCGAGAGTCGAGCACCTCTCCAGTGCCGGCCAAGAAACACAAGTCGTCGAAGACTTCGACAACTTCGTCGACGACTTCGACGTCGATAATTTCGACGCCAAAGCCAAATGCGTCATCGACGCCATTATCGAAGTCATCTTCGAAAACTTCGAAGACTTCGAAGACACCCTCGAAAACTTCGAGGGGTTTGCCATTTCCTTCGAAGCAGATGGAAGAGGAAGAAAGGAGATTCACTCCTTTGCCCAGATCAGACTTTTTCAAATCTATGTCAGCAATCTATGAAGAGTCTGCTTCAGAAGAAGACGAGGTTACTCCTTTGGGAGTTACTTATCGTAAAAGACAAGTTCCTGTAGAACTTATTGACCAGGAATCTAGAATGAGAGACCTGAGTGATACTCTACATTCTGCCAGTGGAGTTGACACATCCCCAGAATTAGAGTTCGCCAAACCTGATCCTGCAGAGCATGCAGATTCTGGGTACAGGGGTCTTATGACCAGGGTAGTTGAATACATGGGTTGGGTTAATACTTCACCCATTTTTGAACAAGATGACATGACGGATATTATCGTCAAGGGACCTCAGAAAGATCCTGTTCTCCCTTTTCACAGGGCCCTTCAAAGGACTGTGGAGAAAAACTGGGAGAAACCAGAAACGATTGCTGCTGCAGATAGCACTTTTCCAAGACAATATAGACCAGCTGGAACGGATCCTGAATATTTGAATAAACATCCGACTCCAGAGAGTTTAGTCATTCAAGGAGCATCTACTTCAAAACAAACTGCTTATCCAACTATCCCTCCAGATAGAGAGGATAAAAAAATTGACGCCTGGGCACGTAAAGTTTTCACGTCAGGCAGTATGGCACTTAAGTCGGCAAATGTCACCTGTACCCTAGCCAGGTTTACCCATACCCTGTGGGACTGTATTTCGGCGGCGGCTGATCATATTCCGGAAGGCGAGGAAAGGGAAGGCTTCCTGAATATAGTCAAAGACGGGAAGGAGGCAATGGGGGAATGCCTCCAGTCTGGACTGGATACTGCTGATAGTATCAGCAGATCCATGGCTGCAAGCGTTGTGCTACGCAGATTTGCGTGGTTGAGGAAGTCAGGATTTGCACCGGACTTGCAAGCTAGACTCCTCAACATGCCCTTTGATGGCTCGAGGCTCTTTGGCAGAAAGGCTGATGAAAGCCTAGAAAAACTTCAGACCTCGAAAGCGGCAGCTAGATCACTTAGCGCCTGTTTGCGCCAGCCTCTAAAACCCTATTCCGGCTCATCTTCCTGGAGGGGTCGTTCTTTTCGATACTACTCCTCTTTTGGTAGAGGAAGAGGACAGGCTTTTCAAAGGGGCAAAAGAAACTTCCCTCGTGGAGCACGAGGAAGAGGTGCAAAATCAGCCTCAGGAGAGGCATCTGTACCCTCAGCCACTCCTGCAGCCGCCTCCAAATCCCTCTGAGACCTTGTTACACAAAACACCAGTGGGAGGCAGGATCTCTCAACATCTGAAGGAATGGCGAGGCATTACCTCAGATGCTTGGGCACTAGAAACAGTAGCCCAAGGTTACTGTCTCCCCTTTCTAAAAGGCCTCAGAATCATCCACCGGGAGCCAACTCCACCAAAATTCCGGATCCGCTCCTGTTGCAGGAAATTTTAACCCTGCTAGAGAAAGGTGCCATAGAACTGGTACCGGTAGCGGAGAGGAACAGGGGTTGGTACTCCCCATATTTTCTCATCCCAAAAAAGGACGGAGGACTGAGACCCATCTTGGACTTGAGAAACTTGAACAAGTTCCTCAGGAAGGACAAATTCAAGATGGTGACTCTTTCTCAGATCCTTCAGGCTCTCCAACTCCAAGATTGGTTGGTATCATTGGACCTTCAGGATGCTTACTTTCATGTGCCAATCCACCCAAAGCACAGAAAGTACCTGAGGTTCGCGATTGGCAATCCTCATTATCAGTTTCGAGTTCTGCCATTCGGGTTGACCTCCGCCCCGAGGGTTTTCACCAAACTGTTGGTTGTTGTGGCAGCAAGTCTCAGGAGAGGAGGTATTCACATATATCCCTACCTGGACGACTGGTTGATCAGAGCAAGTTCTCCAGAACAAGCTCAGGAACATCTTTCGATCACCTGCCACTTTCTTCACAAACTGGGCTTCTCCCTCAATTTCAAGACGTCCCACATGATACCAGCCCAGAAACTCCAGTTTATCGGAGCAGTCTTGGACACTTCATTGGGAAAAGCCTCGCCTCCCGAAGTGAGAGCTCTCCACATCCAGCAGATGGTAACGAAGTTTCAGAATGCCCAACATCTACCGGCCTTCGATTTTCTCAGGTTGCTCGGCCTCATGGCATCCTGCATTTTCCTAGTACCAGAGGCCAGGTTGAGAATGAGATCCCTTCAATGGGCACTCAGAACTCAGTGGTCCCAGTTCTCAGGGAATATGTCGGATCTTCTGCAAGTTCCGAGCGCAGTTGCTCAGGATCTTCTATGGTGGGCTTGCAACGACAACATTCTCAAGGGAGAGTCTTTTTGGCAACCATGGCCGGAGATAACGGTAGTGACGGACGCCTCACTCACAGGGTGGGGAGCACACACCAACGATCTGACAATCAGCAGTCGTTGGTCTCCATCGGAGTCCAAACTACACATCAACCTATTAGAGCTGAGGGCAATCAGACTAGCTCTGAAGGCCTTTCTGCCCTCTGTACAGGGAAAGAATGTCCTGATAATGACGGACAATACAGTGGTCATGTACTATCTCAACAAGAGAGGTGTAGGGTCACTGCCACTGTGCGGAGAGGCAATGCAGCTCTGGTTCTGGGCAATACGAGAAGGAATCTCTCTGTCGGCAATTCACCTAGCCGGAGAGAAGAACACGGTGGCAGACGCTCTGAGCAGGCAGAGCACGGTCTCTCACGAGTGGGAGCTGGCTCAGGAAGTCCTTCTGGAGATCTTCGCCCTTTGGGGAACCCCTCAAGTGGATCTGTTCGCCACCGCGATCAACCGGAAGTGGATCAGTACTGCTCAAGGGAATTTCCTCAAAGAGGAGCTCTGGGAGACGCATTCGTAGTGGAGTGGAAGTTTCCACTGCTGTACGCGTTTCCCCCAGTCCCCGTGATTCCTCAAGTAATCAGGAGGTTGAGAAAGTTCAGGAAAACCATGATCCTAATTGCCCGGATTCGGCCAGGAGAACGTGGTACCCGGACCTTCTAGACATGTCCATCTGCCCTCCAATACGTCTTCCGCAAAGAGAGGATCTTCTCTCGCAAGAGGAAGGTCGGGTTCTCCATCCAGAGGTCAAGACACTCAACCTTCACGCATGGTTTCTGAGAGGTTGAGATACAAGGATTGGGATCTTCCGGATGACGTAATGGAAATCTTGCTTTCGGCCAGAAGACCAGCAACAAAGTCTTTGTACCGATGTCGCTGGAATAGGTTTAGTAACTGGTGCAAAGACAAGGATGTGGACCCTTTTCAGTGTGGCACCCCAATGGTGCTTTCCTTTCTGCTACATCTAGCTAATCTGGGGCTCCAGATAGGACCAATCAAAGGATACCTTGCTGCGCTGTCCATTTTCAGGTGCTCCTCGGAAGAGGTTTCATATTTCAAAATACCGTTAATAATTCAATTCTTAAAGGGGCTCACTAATGTATACCCTCCAGTACCTTTTCATGTACCAACCTGGGACTTAAATTTAGTATTAAAATTCTTGACTTGCATACCTTTTGAGCCTCTGCACTCATGTCCACTGAGGCTTTTGACTCTAAAAACTGTCCTCCTTGTGGCCCTATCATCAGCCCGCAGGGTTAGCAAACTTCAGGCTCTCTCATGCAAACCACCATATACTATTTTTGGTTGCCAGACATTTGGTCGAAAAAAATTGGTCGACCAGACAAATGGTCGAACCAATTTGGTCAAAAACCAAATGGTCGAAATTTTTATTTTTTTTATTTTAACCCTTTTTTTTTTTTTTGGGGGGGGGGTCCCCCCCAACCCCCTTTTTTTCTCTAAAAACCCCTTTTTTAACTAAACGAAAACCCAAAAAATAAATATATAAATAAAAAAAAAATTCGACCATTTGGTTTTCGACCAAATTGCATCGACCAAATTGCAGTCGACCAGTTTTTTTTCGACGAGTTGACTGGACACCCTATTTTTTATAAAGATAAGGTAGTCCTTAAAGTTAAACCTTCATTTTTGCCAAAAGTAGTCTCGGACTTCCATTTGTCACAAAAAATAGTACTACCTATGTTTTATCCTCCTCCTCATCTGGGCAAAGAAGAGGCGAGATTACACAGAGTTGATCCCAAGAGGGCTCTTAGTTTTTACATCTCTAGGATGGCTAAATTGAGACAAGATGACCAACTGTTTGTGGGTTACACTGGTCAAAAATTAGGCCTATCTGTAACAAAACAGACCATTTCCCGCTGGATCATATTAGCCATAGTTGAATGCTACAGACTAGCGGGAAAAGAACCACCAGATGGGCTTCGTGCCCATTCTACAAGGAGAATGGCTACTTCTGCGGCTCTAAAGAGGGGAGTCCCGGCAGCAGACATTTGTGCAGCTGCAACCTGGAAAACAATACATACTTTTGTTAAACATTATTGTTTGGACACTGCCTCCTCTAACGAGGGTTTATTCGCAAAGGCAGTTCTGCATTCTGTCCACGAAAACTGAAATGGGTACTCCCACCTCCAAAAAATTGATACTGCTATGGGAGCCTATCACAAGATGAGGAATACGTGGGAGGAACATCCAGTCGAAAGAACGTTAACAGTTGGTAAGTAACTTGTTCTTCTTTCTGAAGAGGCACTCACTTGTGTAGCACCTCCACCGCACCTTGGACCCCAGCCAATAAGGTGGCAGAGCTTAAGCTCCACCCTAGGCAGCCGCCTTCAGATTTGTCACCACAGTTGGTTTGACAGAGGAATCCTCTTCAACTCTCCAAGCTTTCATCTGTTTTTGATCAAAAATCTTTTAAAATCGAGCCACACTGTGGACTATTTCAATCAGAACGAGGTCCTTTTCCTTCTGAGTGTTTTCTGGGCTCAGAAGACTTTTTATCGCCTTGTACTCGTTGAGTGAAAGGTTTCCTCGAGGCACCTCATGGCAGAGGCAGTCATAGAACCAGCAAAGTAGAAAACTTCCCTGTTCAAGGACTGCAGTAAGTGCTATAAAAAGGTCATCTTTGTGAGGGACCTGCATGAATACTGCATCTACTGCCTGTACCCTCATGATAGCCACGCCTGTCATATCTGCAAGTATTTCTCTCAATAGACATTGTAAGACAGACACAGAAGGGTGCTGCTTCATCTGGAAAGCAGACAACTATCTTCAGATGAGGAACCATCCAAGACAGTCCCTACCACTTCACACAGGAATACTGACAAGCAAGCTTCAAAAAGAATAGCTTCAGTTGAAAGGGCAGGCTCTCCACCCCATAAAACCAAGAAGAATAGTTACAAGGGCGCTTCCATGGCCGAAAAAGGGCCTAAAAGTAAAGTCATTATTCTGTGGAAAAATTCAGTCTGAAAGGTAAAGAACCTAATATCTCCTCTTCACCGTCCACGAACGACCGCGTGTCACTAAGTGGACCGTTGGTGCTGATGTTGTCAACGGAAGGTCGTTCGTCGACGATGAGGATTTAGATTTCTTTGTCTACGACCAAAGCTTCGTCCTCGAAGCCTCGCCAACGGCCTCGTCAACGGCAAAACATTCATTATCAACGTTGAAGCACTGCTCTTCCACAATGCCATCCACAGTAGAACCGTCAGCCGGACACCGTCGACAGAGGGTCCGTCCACGAAAGCATCCACGAACGTCGCATCGATGGGAAATCACTGTCCACAGTAGAGATAAAATCTGCAACAAGAGCTCAATCGTCCACGGTCGATGGCGAGGCATCTTCCCTGTCCACGGCAGGTAGATGGGAAAAAAGCTGTCATGATCTCTGCTTCCAAAAGGTCAGGGTTTTCCCAACTCCCTTGGAAGCAGATCCATAACCCAGGTTCCGAGTGCCAACCAGTCCCAATTGGGACCTTTTGGACCCAGTCCTGGCGCCAATGGCGCCAGGCTCATAAATATGCCCAGTCCCAGCGCTGGAAGCGCCGGGCTCATAATGCTTGGGTGGACTTACCTTCAGCAGACCATGCTGCTTACTTGCCTGCCAGTTGAGCCTCTGATCCTCTTCTGATTGGAACTACTTTTCCTGTTGGGTGGGGCTGGAGCCACTCCCTAGATTCAGAACACTGGAACTCTTCTGGAAGGCAGGAACTCTTTTCTTACCAGGAACTCTTTTCTTACTTAGGCGTGGCTGTGGAAGGAGACACCTAAGCACTACAGGAGGCTATTTAAACCACACCCGGTGGATGAATCTTGCTTTGCGTTATTCTGCAACCTCTGCAGCAGAACGCTCATCGTGTCTTCTGCATCCGGTCCTGGGCCTAAGGAAAAAGGCTTACCATCCTGAATCCAGTCTTCAGCAACACCTATAAAGACAAGAAAGAACAGGTTAGCATTCCGGCATCTGAAAGGCAAAGGCTTACCATCCTGAATCCAGTCTTCAGCAACACCTATAAAGACAAGAAAGAACAGGTTAGCATTCCGGCATCTGAAAGGCAAAGGCTTACCTACTCTTCGTGCGCTCCGGAGGTCTTCACACTGCATTCCGGCATCTGAAAGACAAAAGTTTACCAACTCTTCGCACGCTCCGGAGGCCTTCGGCGCTGCATCCCGCATCTGAAAGACAAAACAAGGTGCGTTTAAAGACATTGGGGAACTTTAATACTCACGTGCCATTACTCCTTTCCACATCTAATCCAGTGGGTATTCCGGCACCCTGCAGCCGCTCCGAACTCGTACCTGCAAAATAAAAAGACAGTTAGAGCGCATAGTGAAGCAGGCAACAAGCGCTTACTTACGTGCTTCCAGGCGCTTCTATTCATCACACGGGCTCCATCTTCAACTCACTTCAGCCCGTCATCCGCCATCGCCGGAACCCTGCAAAACAAGAGACATCATTACTAAAGACTTTAAAGACATTTGAATGACTCGAAACTTACCGTTCGTGCAGTAAACGACGGACAGCAGTCCTCTGAAGTCAAGAGGCCTGCGCTACCTATCCAGTGAAGAAACTGGTTACAGCACCCTGCCCCGAGGCAGATGGAGAGCTCGGCATTCACTTACCTAAGGTGAGAGCGTTAACCTTTGGGGGTCTACAGGAGAGGAGAAGAGGAAAGAGATAGGGACACCCCAATAACCCCAGTTCATTAACCCCATATTTTCTATCTGCAGACATCTTACTCTACACGTCAGGCATACAGTGCACAGAGGTCCAGCCCAAAGAGCCAACCGGGCGCTACACATCACCTTTGAAGATACGGTAGTCGCCCAGTCAAGACCGGCGCCTCTGCGAGAATCAGGTGAGCGTTACAGAACGCAAAGCCTACCGCAAAACTCTCGCCCAGGCGCTATGGAAACCTCGGATACTGACCCCCTAGCCCGGTTACTTGGGGAACTAAGGGCAGAAGTGCATGCAGCTCGTCAGGAAACGAATGCTCTAAGAAGGGAACTAATTATTTCCAAGGAGAGAACAGACAATCTTGCTAGACAAGTGCTACAATCACAAGCCGGACAGACCCCGTTACCCGCATCAGGGGCAAATCTTCCTTCAACATCCTCTATGAATCCAGTGCAGATCAACCTACCTGGGAATGTACCTCTGGCTCCGCCCGAACGATTTTCTGGTGACCCAAAGAGGTTTGCAGTATTTATCAATCAGTGCCGGTTGCACTTCTTATGCCGGCCAGCAGCCTTTCCAACTGATCAAGCAAAAGTAGCTTTTGTACTTTCGTACCTTAGTGGCAATGCGGCAGACTGGTCGATCCCTCTAGTTAATCAAGATGATCCGGTTCTCCATGATTTTCAAGCCTTTCAGCTTAGTATGGAAAAACTGTTCGCAAGACATTCACAGGGGCAGGCCTTGGACAATGAGCTTCTTTCGTTGCGACAGGGTAATCAAGACCTTTTGGCTTATATTGCATCTTTCAATAGACTAATAGTGGAAACTCAATGGCCTGAGGACAAAAGGATTACGCTGTTTTATAGAGGTCTACGTGGAGAGCTCAAAGACGTTTTAGCCCAATTAGTGAATCCCCCACAAGACTGTTCGGATTATATAGACTTGGTCGTTCAAATAGATCACAGGCTGCAGAACAGGAAGGCCGATCGTTCCAAGTTTGATGCTCGAGTATTTTCCAAACCGCCAACTCCTTCCAAAGGAGTAGACTCCGGGGAACCCATGCAAATAGGGGGTCTGAAAGGTCCTCTAACACAAAGGGAGCGGGAAAGGAGGAAACAGTTGCAATTATGCCTATATTGCGGAAACTCAGGGCACTTTCTTCGAGACTGTCCGGTGAAACCTGCCAAGAAGGCAGTAGGAGCTGCAGTTACCAAAGTTACAAACTCTGAGCAGGGAAACGACCTCGCCCGACAAGAATAGAGGTCCTCTTGCCGAGCGTGAAAACCAGTTCCGTGACCTCGCATTTCGTGATACCTATGGTCCTCATTAGCCCTGATAATCCGGATCGATTACATGCAATTGAAGCTTACGTCGACAGCGGTGCCATCGGCAATTATGTGGATCATGAAATGGTTTTGAGGATGAATCTAACTCTTTGTCCCAAGGCTGTAAAGGACGTCATTACTACGGTGGATGGTACGGAGATAGCCTCCGGGCCAGTAACGCATACCACTCAAGAGGTGACGCTAGTAAGTCAAGATGGACACCATGAGAAGATCGTGTTCGATGTGATCAAGGCCCCTCAGTTTCAGATTATTCTAGGAATACCTTGGTTAGAGAAACACAATCCTCTGATCGATTGGCGAGCAAGAACGGTCCAGTTTCCAGAATGTGTCTCTACTTGTCACCCTCCACCTGGTGTTGCACTGGCCGCAATTTCTTCAGAGACTCCCCAGTTACCTCCCGAATACCTAAAATACCAAGATGTTTTCCGGAAGGATCAGGCTAACTCTCTACCTCCTCATAGGTCTTATGACTGCCAGATAGACCTGATACCTGGATCTACTCCTCCTTGTAGTAGAATTTATGCCCTCACCGAGCCTGAGAACCTTCACCTTCGACAATACCTGGATCAATACCTGGCAAATGGGTTTATTCGTCCTTCCAAGTCCCCTGCTTCTTCAGCTTTGTTCTTCGTTCCAAAAAAGGAAGGAGACCTTAGAACTTGTATCGATTATCGCTCCCTGAACCAGATCACCGTTAAGAATAGATATCCGTTACCTTTGATCCCTGAACTCCTGGACCAAGTCAGAAAAGCATGCATATATACAAAGCTGGATCTTAGAGGAGCTTACCACTTGGTACGAGTAAAAGAGGGCGATGAATGGAAGACGGCCTTCCGCACCAAGTATGGGCTATTTGAATATCAGGTCATGCCCTTCGGACTTTGCAATGCCCCGGCCGCCTTTCAATATTTTATGAACGATGTCCTCAGAGAGCTCATAGATGTATGTGTTGTTGTTTACATTGACGACATCCTCGTTTATTCTTCATCGGAATCTGAACATCGGAAACACGTGAAAATGGTCCTCGAAAGATTGCGTCAACACAAACTTTTCGCTAAGTTGGAAAAATGTGTTTTCAACGTGACTGAAGTTGAATTCTTGGGATTCATATTATCACCTGGCGGAGTGCGTATGGATTCAAAGAAGGTCGATGCAGTTCTCAAATGGCCATCACCATCCTCCGTAAAAGGTGTGCAAAGCATGTTAGGCTTCGCTAACTTTTACCGCAGGTTTATCCCCGAATTCTCTCGAATAGTCCAGCCCATCACTGCCTTGTTAAAGAAAAACAAACGTTTTGAATGGTCTACCGAGGCGGAACAAGCTTTCCAGGATTTGAAGACTAAATTTATCTCTGCACCAATCTTAAAACACCCTCGCCCCGAACTCCCCTACATCGTGGAAACTGATGCTTCAAGCCTTGCCATGGGGGCAGTTCTATCACAAAAGGACCCGGTAACCAATCAGTTGCATCCCGTGGCATTTTGGTCCCGCAAATTCTCGCCTCCTGAAATCAATTACACGATTACTGACAAGGAACTTCTGGCTATCAAGTCTGCCTTTAAGGCTTGGCGGCATTATCTGCTGGGGGCCCGACACACCGTGACTGTGATTACGGATCACCGAAACCTGCAATATTTGAAGACCGCAAAAGCCCAATCCTCTAGACAACTCCGTTGGGCATTATTCTTTGCCGAGTTTGACTTCATAATTACCTATCGACCTGGTACAAAGAACGGTAAAGCCGATGCCCTTTCTCGGATGGGAGTGGAAGAACACTTGGTCAACCCTAAACCTGTACCAATCATTCCCGAACAAAGAATTCTGGGTGTAATTGCCACAGAATCCATAGAGGAAGTTAAGGATAAAGCCAGGCAACTTGTAACTCCAGCAGACATACAGAATTGGCATCTGCAGGGAAAGGACTTTGCAGTAAAGGACAACTTATTGTATTTCCAAGAACGATTATACCTACCCAGCACAGATTTACAGAAAAAAGTAATCTCTTGTTATCACGACTCTTTAATGGAAGGTCATCCCGGTATAGCCAAGACCTCAGAAAAGATCAAGCGCTACTTCTGGTGGCCGTCTTGGAAAAAAGATATCAGAGACTTTATAATGTCCTGTGGAGTATGCGCCCAAAACAAGAGTCAAAAGGAAAGACCAGCAGGCCTCTTACGCCCTATTGACATCCCACCTCGCCCTTGGCATACGCTTTCTATGGACTTCATCACCGATCTAGCTCCATGCTTCGGATACAATACGATTCTAGTAATCGTGGACTTATTCTCCAAGATGGCGCATTTCATTCCGCTCAAAGGCTTGCCAACAGCAGCAACTCTGGCCCGAGAATTTCTCGAAAACATCGTCCGACTGCACGGTTTTCCTTCGGTTCTAATTTCGGATCGAGGTAGTCAATTTATTTCTCATTTTTGGCGAAGTTGCTGTCGGTCGGCTCAAATTGATGTGAGACTATCGACCAGTCACCACCCTCAGACCGACGGACAAACCGAGAGGACCAATCAAACTCTGGAACAGTATTTACGCTGCATGCTGCAACAAACTGAAAAAACTTGGAAAGATATCCTTTGGATAGCCGAGTATGCCTACAATAACTCTGTCCATTCGGGAACTGGGAAAACCCCGTTTTTTCTTTTGTACGGCAGTCACCCTCGAACCTCGGAGTTGGATCCCCTCCAAGATCTTGAAACACCAGCAGTAGACTACCTGCATTCTACAATCACCCAAGCCTTTAAGGAAGCTGTTTCTCACCTTCAAAGGGCTAAAGAACAATACAAGAAAGGAGCAGATCAACATCGGAAGGAAGCCCCTCACTATCAAGTAGGGGATCAAGTCTGGTTATCCACCAAATATCTATCTCTAAAAGGGCCACGCACATTCAACCCAAGATACCTTGGTCCCTATTCCATCACTACCATAGTAAACCCAGTAGCGGTCAAGTTGGACTTGCCCCCGCACATGAAGATACATCCGGTCTTCCACGTCTCTCTATTAAAACCCGTGCAACCTCAAACCCGACTAACCAAATCTCCAAAACCTATCCTAGTGGATGGAGAACTCGAGTTTGAAGTTAAAAGCATTCTGGACTCCAAGATCTCCAAATCTAAACTATTCTACCTAATTGACTGGAAAGGCTACGGCCCCCAAGAGAGATCCTGGGAACCTGCTGAATATGTCCACGCTCCTCGCCTAATCAAAAGATTTCACCGAACATTTCCTGACAAGCCAAAACCCCCGGAGAAGCCCGGTTTGGGAGGGGCCTTGAGGGGGGGTACTGTCATGATCTCTGCTTCCAAAAGGTCAGGGTTTTCCCAACTCCCTTGGAAGCAGATCCATAACCCAGGTTCCGAGTGCCAACCAGTCCCAATTGGGACCTTTTGGACCCAGTCCTGGCGCCAATGGCACCAGGCTCATAAATATGCCCAGTCCCAGCGCTGGAAGCGCCGGGCTCATAATGCTTGGGTGGACTTACCTTCAGCAGACCATGCTGCTTACTTGCCTGCCAGTTGAGCCTCTGATCCTCTTCTGATTGGAACTACTTTTCCTGTTGGGTGGGGCTGGAGCCACTCCCTAGATTCAGAACACTGGAACTCTTCTGGAAGGCAGGAACTCTTTTCTTACCAGGAACTCTTTTCTTACTTAGGCGTGGCTGTGGAAGGAGACACCTAAGCACTACAGGAGGCTATTTAAACCACACCCGGTGGATGAATCTTGCTTTGCGTTATTCTGCAACCTCTGCAGCAGAACGCTCATCGTGTCTTCTGCATCCGGTCCTGGGCCTAAGGAAAAAGGCTTACCATCCTGAATCCAGTCTTCAGCAACACCTATAAAGACAAGAAAGAACAGGTTAGCATTCCGGCATCTGAAAGGCAAAGGCTTACCATCCTGAATCCAGTCTTCAGCAACACCTATAAAGACAAGAAAGAACAGGTTAGAATTCCGGCATCTGAAAGGCAAAGGCTTACCTACTCTTCGTGCGCTCCGGAGGTCTTCACACTGCATTCCGGCATCTGAAAGACAAAAGTTTACCAACTCTTCGCACGCTCCGGAGGCCTTCGGCGCTGCATCCCGCATCTGAAAGACAAAACAAGGTGCGTTTAAAGACATTGGGGAACTTTAATACTCACGTGCCATTACTCCTTTCCACATCTAATCCAGTGGGTATTCCGGCACCCTGCAGCCGCTCCGAACTCGTACCTGCAAAATAAAAAGACAGTTAGAGCGCATAGTGAAGCAGGCAACAAGCGCTTACTTACGTGCTTCCAGGCGCTTCTATTCATCACACGGGCTCCATCTTCAACTCACTTCAGCCCGTCATCCGCCATCGCCGGAACCCTGCAAAACAAGAGACATCATTACTAAAGACTTTAAAGACATTTGAATGACTCGAAACTTACCGTTCGTGCAGTAAACGACGGACAGCAGTCCTCTGAAGTCAAGAGGCCTGCGCTACCTATCCAGTGAAGAAACTGGTTACAGCACCCTGCCCCGAGGCAGATGGAGAGCTCGGCATTCACTTACCTAAGGTGAGAGCGTTAACCTTTGGGGGTCTACAGGAGAGGAGAAGAGGAAAGAGATAGGGACACCCCAATAACCCCAGTTCATTAACCCCATATTTTCTATCTGCAGACATCTTACTCTACACGTCAGGCATACAGTGCACAGAGGTCCAGCCCAAAGAGCCAACCGGGCGCTACACATCACCTTTGAAGATACGGTAGTCGCCCAGTCAAGACCGGCGCCTCTGCGAGAATCAGGTGAGCGTTACAAAAGCACAATGATTTCAGGCAGCCTGGGAACAGCTGGAAGCCTGATCAGGGAAATGGCAGAACACCCAGATATCATCCCCCAGGAAGAGTTTTCCGATACGAAGGACGAAGTTGCGCCACCCTTGCCAAAGGAACAAAGCCCACCTTGGAAACCCACCACGGAGGACACTTCAGATCCCTTTGACCCTGCACTAATGCAATCAATGCAAATGATCATTGAAGAATTCCAGAGACGACAGAGAGCTTGACTTAAAGCACCGCCAACTTCAAAACAAGTGTCTCACCAGAACACAGGAGTAGATTGCCTACATCAGTAGGTACAGAGTTACCATAGCAAGGCAGATCTCCCCAATGCACTCATGTTAGGGAGAATTCTCTTATAAGGCTAATTTCCCAAACCTAGTGAGTCCCCAGCAGCTTTGCCGGATTTTTGGGGTTTGTTTTTTTCTCCTGCTAAGAGTGAGACTCTTTTTCTCCCACTCTTAGACATGATTTGAGGTACTTTTTGACTTAGTATGTGTTCATGGGTGATGGGGTAGCCTCCTTTCCTCCATAGGGCATCATCTGTTTTGTATTTGTGTTACACAGCACCCTCAGTGCAGTAACACAGGGAGTGTCACAGCGCCCCCCAACATACACTCCGTACCCTGGGACTGACTACTGTCTCCCAGGGCAGGTAAAGTCACCATTGGCTTTACTAGTCCTAAATTGTGAACAGAACCAGTACAAAACACCATACTGTGGAAGTACTGGTAGGGGTAATTCGATTGCCCCTGGGTCTGTTTTCCAAGGGGGCACTGTCCCATCCCCCCTTGTCGAGTTTCTGGCTGGTGGCAGTGGTTACCACGCCAAATATTCCTTTGGAATATTTCCTGGATTTTCCCATTGATTTAAAACGCACCATTTTTTGGTGCAATGTTAAAGATACCGCTAAGTTATTTATTTAATATTAATTCCCCGGTTGGGTCTTTTTGCCAGAACTCATTCCTAAAATGGCGTTTGTGTCCGTCTCTGTAACTCTATCCAAGGTCGAGTCCTTTGTTCCACTTTTTGGCAGGCTTCTCCACAGAAGCCCTCCAAATGGTGCCACTCTGTCTGGGTTCCACAGGATCGGTGGAGGGGGGAATTGGCACCCTGGACTGCATTGCCGTAGCAACCCAAGGTACACTCTACTCTGATTGGCCCGGTGGTGAGCCGCCCGGCTCACCACTTAGCATGTGTGAGTGACAGCTAGGCTGATGAATGGGGGTTTTTCTGCATAATAGCAGGGCCTTTGGGACTGGAACTTCAGAAGTCGCCACAGGACCTAAGAATCCGAAGAGGGAAGAAGCTGAGCCATCTGCAACGACGACACCACCGGTGAAGCCCTGCTGCAACAAACTCACCACTTTCCCAACGACAAGAGAAGATCTTCTGCTGGACGAGTCTTCTCCCTTTGAGCTGGTGGGACCAACCAGTTCGCCACTTTCGCCTTCCAAAGATGTCTCTTGGTCGAATCGCCCGTGCCAAGCACCCCGGCGACCGGATAGCCAAGCTTCACCACTTTGACCGCGAATAAAAGGACTGCACCTTTTAATCGGGAACTCCGCGGCTGCTCTCATCCCTGAGCAGTGCAACGTCTCCACGTTTCTTCCTCGACGAGATCCTCTCTTCCCCTGGTCGGAACAACGAACTGCAACCACTGCCAGGAACAACTGCCAACGCTGGAGCTTCATCTCTCTTTAAGGTACTGTGTCCTGCCTGGCCTCCCTTTCTACGGATTGCCAAAGGTGACCCTTAAATCCTTGGCTTTCCAACTGGGTTGGCCCCAGACCTTCTAACTTTACTTCTTGAATCACCTCAACCACTTCTGAACATTCTGCAAAGACTTGTTAGTGCAACTTTAAACTGTGTGATCCTGGGCACATTTCGCTTTGCTCCCTTTAAAGTGGGCCTGGCCTTTGAACTTTGGCTCTACAGTTTATACTGCCTTCACCTACTTGCTTTTACTTTATAAAAGTGTTGGGAACTGTTTATTTTTATGCTCTGACTTTTTCTCTCCCTTTTATCTAACTATTGGAGTGCCATCTTCGTTACGCGCTCACATCTGCCTAGACGAATAGTGGTGTTTTTAACTCTGACTTGTCTAATAGTTATTAAGGGAGGTGTGTATACTTTGCCTGACTGTGTTTTAACTTGCTTTTGATTTAGAGTGCTTGTGTATTGCCTAAAGTGTGTTTTAAATAAATAATTATATACTTTTGATACAAAGCACTGTTTGTTTTCTCTACTGTGTTTTTAGCCCTATTGTGTATGCTCTGTATACTGCCCTACTCTTCTTGAGAGAGGTCTGACTGCTCAGCCACAGCTACCAGGTAAATCTGGGTGGTGCAGACTGCTACCAATTGGATTTACTGCTTACTCCTGTAGTCTTAATCTTTTTACAGTGTTCCCCAAGGGAACTGCACAGGATTCTGCCTAACACTGGTGTACAGCGGTGGGATTTGTATTGAGTATACATTGTAGAGTGCTTCTAATACCTTAGTGCAACTAACCACACAGCTTAGCACTGTAAAAGCGATTTTCTAACAAGTCAACTATGGAATGTTACAGCCAGGAGTCTATTTCTGCAAAAACTGCTGATTGTTTAAGAGTTCTTTAAGGCATAAAGATCTTCCTGTGAAAGGCAAGAAAATAGAATTGATAGAAAGATTGTTAGCAAACCAAAGTCTGGGTAGTGGTTCAGAGGAGCCTACCTGCCCAGCAAATGTAGACAACAGTAATGAGGATATTATGGATCAAAGTAATTATAGTATTACTGTAGAGTCAGAAGAGGAAGGTGAGGCTGATGTAACTGTTCCCACTGACCCTCTGCCTGCTCTCCCACCTCAACCTTTGCCTACTGGACCCTTACCAGGTCCCACACTAAGTCCTGAATTCATTGAACTAGAAAAAATGAGACTTGGGTTAGAATTCAAAAGAATTAGTGCCCAATCTGAACAAAAGCACCAAGAACTAAGGCTCAGAAATGGAGCTCAAGCATGAGCTGGAGATGAAGAAATTGTCTGTTGAAACTGCTTCTCTCCCCGGATGCTCTAGGAGTTCCAGTCTCAAAAGACCCCGGTTGCCTAAAGAGATTGTGGGTATGTATGAACCTAAGTTGGATGTGTTAGATTGGTTGGCTATGTTTGAGTATAATCATGGGCTCCAGGGCATCACAGGGAATCAGCTGCTTCCTTGGTTGTTCTCTAGGCTCCTCTCTGTTGCATCTGATGTGGTAATGGAATTGGGGGAGGTGGATAGGATGAACTATGAATGTGTGAAGCTAGCTTTGATAGTTAGATTTGGGAATACCCCTTCCCAGTACCTTAAGTGGTTTAGGACCCTCAAAAAGCATGATGGTACCCCTTGGGCTACCTGGGTGAGTGAGAGTTTGAAGAACTTAGAGGGATGGATTAAGGGTTACAGAGTGAACACTTATGAGGGAATGAGAAATCTTGTGATGTTGGAGTCAATTTATGATGCCTGCTCTCCTGAGCTCAGACAACACGTAACTGATTCAAAGGAATTAGATTCCAAGAAGCTAGCTAAGGCTGCTGACTTGTGGGTTGCCAACAGGGCTACTCACAAGGATTCTGGGGCAACTCAGAAAAAAGATGAGGGGAAACAGCCTAAAAAGGACTCCAAAGAGAATTCAAATAATTCCAATTCCAAAGAGGTCCCCAAACAAAACCATAAGGGTAAGCCACAAGGGAAACCGAATCAGGCTAGTGTACCTTCTGGCCCCAGACCAGAAGGAGGTCAGAGTAAGCCACCATTCGTGAAAGTATTTGGTAAATGCTATGTTTGTGGCTCTACTGACCATGTGAAAGGGAATCTCAGATGTAAGTGTAAACCTTCAGGGGTCCACACTGTCTCCCTAGTCTTCGCTCCAGAGGAGGAAGTACCAATGACAAGTGGAGACTTTCTACTCCTAGCTGATGATCCCATTGGAGTCTCAGCTAGTGTTTCTTTAGTGTCCCTGGGGTTGTGGGAACAACAGAATTTAGATGTTGATAATTCTATCCCAGATAATACTAAAGAGTATTATAAGGACAGTGTCCAGGTGAATGGGCAGGAGACTCCTGCCATTAGGGACAATGGGGCCAGCATAAATGTGGTGGATGAATCATTTTTCACGGCAGAGGAGGTTGCTAGGGCACCCAAATGCCTCACCAAGTTAGCTGGAGGGCCCGTGCAGATGTGTCCACAGTTACCAGTTCTCATCCAGTGTAATGATATGACTGTGAAGATACCTGTCAGTGTACAATGTGAGGTGCCAGGAAGAGGTCTGTTGGGAAATGACCTAAAAACTCTTGGAGTAGTGTCACACACCCCCAGACCTCCTAGCAAAAGGTTACAAGAGCTAATCAGACCTGCAAGGGATAAAACCTTGAGAAGTTCTCCTAAGGAGATGATAGAAGAAATCACTCCTACTCCACTGGAGCTACTTACTGCTATAGCTGAAAAACCAGAAGTAAAGGGGAAACCCAAGACTTCTAAAAGGAAACCAGCAGCAAGCACTCCAGTGCTTCCAACAAGGACTATCCCTAGGTTGTCCAAAGTTACACCTGTAACTCCACCTCCAGCTGAGGCTGAGAGGGAGGTACAACCCTGTGTGGTTGAACTGGACTCTGAGGAAGAGCTAGTAGGAGGCCAAGAACCTATTGGAGATCTGGATCCGGCTGACCACCCTGAGCTGCAGTCTTTACTGGTAGAAGGGGGTCCCAGCAGATCAGCTTTTCGTAAGGGACAAACAGAATGTCCAACTCTGGAAGGTCTCCGCCACCAGGCAGCTTCTCAGGCTGATGGGCAAGAGCCTGGGAAGAATAGGTTGCACTGAGAAGCTGGCCTCTTCTACAGTGAATCGACTGAGTCTACACCTGGAGACTACAAACGACTTGTAGTCCCCCAAGAAAATAGACTCCAGTTCTTGCAACTAGCCCATGAGATTCTTTTGGCTGGTCACTTGAGTTTCAAGAAGACCAAGGAAAGGCTCTCACTCTACATTTATTGACCAAAGATAAGGGCTGAGGTAGATAAGTTTTGCAAGAGCTGTCACACCTGCCAAACGTCTGGCAAGAGTGGTTCCAAGAATGTGGCACCTTTAGTGCCCCTCCCAGTGGTGGGAGTCCCATTTGAGAGTGTAGGGATTGACATTGTTGGTTCCCTTGTTCCTCCAACCTCCTCATGCAACAGGTTTATCCTTGTTGTAGTAGACCATGCTACTAGGTACTCTGAGGCAATTCCTATGTGGATTGTTACAGCTCAGGCTGTGGCTAAGGCCCTCCTTGGTATTTTTACCAGGGTTGGGTTTCCTAAGGAGGTAATCTCTGACAGGGGGTCAAATTCTATGTCCCACTACATGAAAGCCATGTGGAAAAACTGTGGAGTTACCTACACGTTCTCTACCACCTACCAACCCCAGACAAATGGGTTGGTCGAAAGGTTTAATAGGACAATGAAGAGCATGATAGGTGCTTTAGAAGAACCCCTTAAGAAGAAGTGGGATCTTCTACTGCCATGCCTTCTCTTTGCTTATAGAGACGTCCCTCCGGAGGGAGTAGGTTATAGTCCCTTTGAACTTCTTTATGGCCATCCAGTCAGAGGTCCCTTGGTCCTGATTAAGGAGGGGTTGGAGAGTGCTCCTTCCCCCAAGCCAGTCAGAGTGACTGACTATGTGCTAGGTCTCCAGAGGAGAATGTCACACATGATGGCAGAAGCTAGTGATAACCTGAAAGCTGGTCAAGCTTTGGTCAAGCATTGGCATGATCAAAAGGCTAACATGGTTGGGTTCACTCAAGACCAGCTAGTTCTCGTTATGATCCCAACAAGGCAGAAGGCCTTGCAAGATGGGACCCTTCAAGGTTGTGGGAAAACTTGGAGGTGAACTATCTGGTGGACTTGGGCAATCCCAAGGAGGCTCCCAGAGTCTTCCACACCAACAGACTAAAGGCTTATGTCTCCAGACCTGATGTAGGAGCTTTGCTTCTAGCTTCAGCAGAAGAGGAAGAAGAGAGTGAACCTCTCCCTGATCTCATCAGAGGCCTACCTTTGGATGAAAAGATTGAAGGAGTTAGATTTTAGATGAAAACTCAGATGGTGTATATATATGAATTGTGATTTTATTATTTTTTTGCTGTTAATGAGAAATAATTGAAGGTTGAAGTAGTGGGGTTGTAGGGTTTTGCTGAATACTGATTTTGAGCTTGATTCTATCTTGTTTTAATCTGTGATCAATTATGTTATATATTAAATTGAAAGGTTGATTATCAACCAACCAATAAAAAAAAAAAAAAAGAAGGAGTTAATCTCTCTTCAAATCTGACACCTGAGCAACAAGAAGCGTGCAAATCTATGTTAAATCAGTGTGCCTCTCTGTTCTCACTTTCACCAGGCTTGACCTCTTGGGGCCAGCATGATATACTCACTGGTGACTGTCTGCCTGTGAAAAGCAGAGGGTACAGAATGTCAGAGAATGTAAGAGCCCACATCAAAGGAGAGGTCAGCAAGATGCTGGGCCTCCGGGTAATAGTGCCCTCTACTAGTCCATGATCTAGCCCAGTTGTGTTAGTACCAAAGGCAGGATCCAAGGAGTTGAGATTCTGCGTGGACTATAGAGCTCTTAATGCAGTCACCAAGACTGATGCCCATCTTTTGCCAAGGACAGATGAGTTGGTGGATAGACTTTGTGCAGCCAAGTTTCTCAGCACCTTTGATCTGACGTCAGGCTAAAACTGCATTTTTTACCCCAGTTGGCCTATACCAATTTAAGGTTATGCCCTTTGGACTGAAAAATGCACCTGCTACATTCCAAAGTATGGTAAATCAGGTTCTGACTGGGATGGAGGACTTCTGCATGGCATACTTGGATGACATTGCAGTGTTCAGCCACTCCTGGGAAGAGCATGTTGACCACCTAGGACATGTTTTGCAGGCTCTAAAGCAGGTCAATCTGACCATAAGGCAAGTAAATGCCAGATCGGACAGAGTAAAGTGGTCTACCTTGGACATGAGGTAGGAGGTGACGAAATAAGGCATTTGCCCAGTAAGATTGAAGCTGTGCAAAATTGTACAACACCTACTACTCAGACCCAGGTGAGAGCCTTCCTAGGCCTCACTGGGTACTACAGGAATTTCATAGAGAACTATGGGACCATAGCTTCTCCACTGAATGTGATCTCCTCTCCTAAGTTCCCTAAAAAGGTCAGATGGAATGAGGAGTGCAATCAGGCTTTTGAAAACCTGAAGAAAGCCCTTTGTCAAGCTCCAGTGCTAAGAGCTCCTGACTACCACCAAACTTTCATTGTACAGACAGATGCTTCTAATGCAGGTATAGGTGCAGTCCTTAGTCAACTGGATGGGAAGGGTAGGGAACATCCCATTTGCTTCATCAGTAGAAAACTGAAGGATCCTGAAACAAGGTGGACAACAATTGAAAGAGAGTGTTTTGCCATTGTGTGGGCTCTGAAGAAGTTTAGGCCATACTTGTATGGTTCTACTTTTGTTATTCAGACTGACCACCAACCCTTGAGGTGGTTAATGCAAATGAAAGGGGAAAATCCAAAACTATTGAGATGGTCACTCTGCCTTCAGGGGTTTGATTTCACCATTGAGCACAGGTCAGGGTGTCACCACGAAAATGCTGATGGTCTCTCTAGGATGTTTGTAACCGACTAGAGGTATGAGATTCATCCAGGAGTGGGTTCAATCCTTTTGTCCCTTAGTCTGCGGGGGGGCGAGTGTTAGGGAGAATTCTCTGATAAGGTGTCATGATCTCTGCTTCCAAGAGGTCAGGGTTTTCCCAACTCCCTTGGAAGCAGATCCATAACCCAGGTTCCGAGTGCCAACCAGTCCCAATTGGGACCTTTTGGACCCAGTCCTGGCGCCAGTGGCACCAGGCTCATAAATATGCCCAGTCCCAGCGCTGGAAGCGCCGGGCTCATAATGCTTGGGTGGACTTACCTGCAGCAGACCATGCTGCTTACTTGCCTGCCAGTTGAGCCTCTGATCCTCTTCTGTTTGGAACTACTTTTCCTGTTGGGTGGGGCAGGAGCCACTCCCTAGGCTCAGAACACTGGAACTCTTCTGGAAAGCAGGAACTCTTTTCTTACCTAGGCGTGGCTGTGGAAGGAGACACCTAAGCACTACAGGAGGCTATTTAAACCACACCCGATGGATGAATCTTGCTTTGCGTTATTCTGCATCCTCTGCAGCAGAACGCTCATCGTGTCTTCTGCATCTGATCCTGGGCCTAAGGAAAAAGGCTTACCATCCTGAATCCAGTCTTCAGCAACACCTATAAAGACAAGAAAGAACAGGTTAGCATTACGGTCTTCAGTGACAGCTCTTCACTAACCTGGTCCATCGGCTGTCACCAACGCCTCGCGCTGCATTCCGACATCTGCAAGACAAAGGCTTACCTACTCTTCGTGCGCTCCGGAGGTCTTCACACTGCATTCCGGCATCTGAAAGACAAAAGCTTACCAACTCTTTGCACGCTCCGGAGGCCTTCGGCGCTGCATCCCGCATCTGAAAGACAAAACAAGGTGCGTTTAAAGACATTGGGGAACTTTAATACTCACGTGCAATTACTCCTTTCCACATCTAACCCAGTGGGTATTCCGGCACCCTGCAGCCGCTCCGAACTTGTACCTGCAAAATAAAAAGACAGTTAGAGCGCATCGTGAAGCAGGCAACAAGCGCTTACTTACGTGCTTCCAGGCGCTTCTATTCATCACACGGGCTCCATCTTCAACTCACTTCAGCCCGTCATCCACCATCGCCGGAACCCTGCAAAACAAGAGACATCATTACTAAAGACTTTAAAGACATTAGAAGTACTCGAAACTTACCGTTCGTGCAGTAAACGACGGACAGCAGTCCTCTGAAGTCAAGAGGCCTGCTCCCCTTATCCAGTGAAGAAACTGGTTACAGCACCCTGCCCCGAGGCAGATGGAGAGCACGGCGTTCACTTACCTAAGGTGAGAGCGTTAACCTTTGGGGTTCTACAGGAGAAGAGAAAGGGAAGAAGAGACATTTAATAACCCTGTTCATTAATCCCATATTTTCTATCTGCAGACATCTTACCCTTCGAGTCAGACATACAGTGCACAGAGGTCCAGCCCAAAGAGCCAGCCGTGTGGTACACATCACCTTTGAAGATACGGTATACGCCCAGTCAAGACCGGCGCCTCTACGGGAATCAGGTGAGCGTTACAGAACGCAAAGCCCACCACAAAACTCCCGTCCAGGCGCTATGGAAACCTCGGATACCGACCAACTAGCCCAGTTACTTGGGGAACTAAGGGCAGAAGTGCATGCAGCCCGTCAGGAAACGAACGCTCTAAGAAGGGAACTGATTATTTCCAAGGAGCGAACAGATGATCTCGCTAGACAATTGCTACAGTCACAAGCCGGACAGACCCCGTTACCCGCATCTGGGGGAAATCTTCCTTCTACATCCTCTATGAATCCAGTGCAGATCAACCTACCTGGGAATGTACCTCTGGCTCCGCCCGAACGATTTTCTGGTGACCCAAAGAGGTTTGCAGTATTTATCAATCAGTGCCGGTTGCATTTCTTATGCCGGCCAGCAGCCTTTCCAACTGATCAAGCTAAAGTAGCTTTCGTACCTTAGTGGCAATGCGGCAGACTGGTCGATCCCTTTAGTAAATCAAGATGATCCGGTCCTCCATGATTTTCAAGCTTTTCAGCTCAGTATGGAAAAACTGTTCGCAAGACATTCACAGGGGCAGGCCTTGGACAATGAGCTTCTTTCGTTGCGACAAGGTAATCAAGACCTTTTGGCTTATATTGCGTCTTTCAACAGACTGATAGTGGAAACTCAATGGCCTGAGGACAAAAGGATTACGCTGTTTTATAGAGGTCTACGTGGAGAGCTCAAAGATGTGTTAGCCCAAGTAGTGAATCCCCCACAAGATTGTTCGGACTATATAGACTTAGTCGTTCAAATAGATCACAGACTGCAGAACAGGAAGGCCGATCGTTCCAAGTTTGATGCTCGAGTATTTTCCAAACCGCCAACTCCTTCCAAAGGAGTAGACTCCGGGGAACCCATGCAAATAGGGGGTCTGAAAGGTCCTCTAACACAAAAGGAGCGGGAAAGGAGAAAACTGTTGCAATTATGCCTCTATTGTGGAAACTCAGGGCACTTTCTTCGAGACTGTCCGGTGAAACCTGCCAAGAAGGCAGTAGGAGCTGCAGTTACCAAAGTTACAAACTCTGAGCAGGGAAACGACCTCGCCCGACAAGAATAGAGGTCCTCTTGCCGAGCTTGAAAACCAGTTCCGTGACCTCGCATTTCGTGATACCTATGGTCCTCATTAGCCCTGATAATCCGGATCGATTACATGCAATTGAAGCTTACGTCGACAGCGGTGCCATCGGCAATTATGTGGATCATGAAATGGTTTTGAGGATGAATCTAACTCTTTGTCCCAAGGCTGTAAAGGACATCATTACTACGGTGGATGGTACGGAGATAGCCTCCAGGCCAGTAACGCATACCACTCAAGAAGTGACGCTAGTAAGTCCAGATGGACACCATGAGAAGATCGTGTTCGATGTGATCAAGGCCCCTCAGTTTCAGATTATTCTAGGAATACCTTGGTTAGAGAAACACAATCCTCTGATCGATTGGCGAGCAAGAACGGTCCAGTTTCCAGAATGTGTCTCTACTTGTCACCCTCCACCTGGTGTTGCACTGGCAGCAATTTCTTCAGAGACTCCCCAGTTACCTCCCGAATACCTAGAATACCAAGATGTTTTCCGTAACTCTCTACCTCCTCATAGGTCTTATGACTGCCAGATAGACCTGATACCTGGATCTACTCCTCCTTGTAGTAGAATTTATGCCCTCACCGAGCCTGAGAACCTTCACCTTCGACAATACCTGGATCAATACCTGGCAAATGGGTTTATTCGTCCTTCCAAGTCCCCTGCTTCTTCAGCTTTGTTCTTCGTTCCAAAAAAGGAAGGAGACCTTAGAACTTGTATAGATTATCGCTCCCTGAACCAGATCACCGTTAAGAATAGATATCCGTTACCTTTGATCCCTGAACTCCTGGACCAAGTCAGAAAAGCATGCATATATACAAAGCTGGATCTTAGAGGAGCTTACCACTTGGTACGAGTAAAAGAGGGCGATGAATGGAAGACGGCCTTCCGCACCAAGTATGGGCTATTTGAATATCAGGTCATGCCCTTCGGACTTTGCAATGCCCCGGCCGCCTTTCAATATTTTATGAACGATGTCCTCAGAGAGCTCATAGATGTGTGTGTTGTTGTTTACATTGACGACATCCTCGTTTATTCTTCATCGGAATCTGAACATCGGAAACACGTGAAAATGGTCCTCGAAAGATTGCGTCAACACAAACTTTTCGCTAAGTTGGAAAAATGTGTTTTCAACGTGACCGAAGTTGAATTCTTGGGATTCATAATATCACCTGGCGGAGTGCGTATGGATTCAAAGAAGGTCGATGCAGTTCTCAAATGGCCATCACCATCCTCCGTAAAAGGTGTGCAAAGCATGTTAGGCTTCGCTAACTTTTACCGCAGGTTTATCCCCGAATTCTCTCGAATAGTCCAGCCCATCACTGCCTTGTTAAAGAAAAACAAACGTTTTGAATGGTCTACCGAGGCGGAACAAGCTTTCCAGGATTTAAAGACTAAATTTATCTCTGCACCAATCTTAAAACACCCTCGCCCCGAACTCCCCTACATCGTGGAAACTGATGCTTCAAGCCTTGCCATGGGAGCAGTTCTATCACAAAAGGACCCGATAACCAATCAGTTGCATCCCGTGGCATTTTGGTCCCGCAAATTCTCGCCTCCTGAAATCAATTACACGATTACTGACAAGGAACTTCTGGCTATCAAGTCTGCCTTTAAGGCTTGGCGGCATTATCTGCTGGGGGCCCGACACACCGTGACTGTGATTACGGATCACCGAAACCTGCAATATTTGAAAACCGCAAAAGCCCAATCCTCTAGACAACTCCGTTGGGCATTATTCTTTGCCGAGTTTGACTTCATAATTACCTATCGACCTGGTACAAAAAACGGTAAAGCTGATGCCCTTTCTCGGATGGGAGTGGAAGAACACTTGATCAACCCTAAACCTGTACCAATCATTCCCGAACAAAGAATTCTGGGTGTAATCGCCACACAATCCATAGAGGAAGTTAAGGATAAAGCCAGGCAACTTGTAACTCCAGTAGACATACAGAATTGGCATCTGCAGGGAAAGGACTTTGCAGTAAAGGACAACTTATTGTATTTCCAAGAACGATTATACCTACCCAGCACAGATTTACAGAAAAAAGTAATCTCTTGTTATCACGATTCTTTAATGGAAGGACATCCCGGTATAGCCAAGACCTCAGAAAAGATCAAGCGCTACTTCTGGTGGCCGTCTTGGAAAAAAGATATCAGAGACTTTATAATGTCCTGTGGAGTATGCGCCCAAAACAAGAGTCAAAAGGAAAGACCAGCAGGTCTCCTGCGCCCTATTGACATCCCACCTCGCCCTTGGCATACGCTTTCTATGGACTTCATCACCGATCTACCTCCATGCTCCGGATACAATACGATTCTAGTAATCGTGGACTTATTCTCCAAGATGGCGCATTTCATTCCGCTCAAAGGCTTGCCAACAGCAGCAACTCTGGCCCGAGAGTTTCTCGAAAACATCGTCCGACTGCACGGTTTTCCTTCGGTTCTAATTTCGGATCGAGGTAGTCAATTTATTTCTCATTTTTGGCGAAGTTGCTGTCGGTCGGCTCAAATTGATGTGAGACTATCGACCAGTCACCACCCTCAGACCGACGGACAAACCGAGAGGACCAATCAAACTCTGGAACAGTATTTACGCTGCATGCTGCAACAAACTGAAAAAACTTGGAAAGACATCCTTTGGATAGCCGAATATGCCTACAATAACTCTGTCCATTCGGGAACTGGGAAAACCCCGTTTTTTCTTTTGTACGGCAGTCACCCTCGAACCTCGGAGTTGGATCCTCTCCAAGATCTTGAAACACCAGCAGTAGACTACCTGCATTCTACAATCACCCAAGCCTTTAAGGAAGCTGTTTCTCACCTTCAAAGGGCTAAAGAACAATACAAGAAAGGAGCAGATCAACATCGGAAGGAAGCCCCTCAATATCAAGTAGGGGATCAAGTCTGGTTATCCACCAAATATCTACCTCTAAAAGGGCCACGCACATTCAACCCAAGATACCTTGGTCCCTATTTCATCAGTACCATAGTAAACCCAGTAGCGGTCAAGTTGGACTTGCCCCCGCACATGAAGATACATCCGGTCTTCCACGTCTCTCTATTAAAACCCGTGCAACCTCAAACCCGACTAACTAAATCTCCAAAACCTATCCTAGTTGATGGAGAACTCGAGTTTGAAGTCAAAAGCATTCTGGACTCCAAGATCTCCAAATCTAAACTATTTTACCTAATTGACTGGAAAGGCTACGGCCCCCAAGAGAGATCCTGGGAACCTGCTGAATTTGTCCACGCTCCTCGCCTAATCAAAAGATTTCACCGAACATTTCCTGACAAGCCAAAACCCCCGGAGAAGCCCGGTTTGGGAGGGGCCTTGAGGGGGGGTACTGTCATGATCTCTGCTTCCAAGAGGTCAGGGTTTTCCCAACTCCCTTGGAAGCAGATCCATAACCCAGGTTCCGAGTGCCAACCAGTCCCAATTGGGACCTTTTGGACCCAGTCCTGGCGCCAGTGGCACCAGGCTCATAAATATGCCCAGTCCCAGCGCTGGAAGCGCCGGGCTCATAATGCTTGGGTGGACTTACCTGCAGCAGACCATGCTGCTTACTTGCCTGCCAGTTGAGCCTCTGATCCTCTTCTGTTTAGAACTACTTTTCCTGTTGGGTGGGGCAGGAGCCGCTCCCTAGGCTCAGAACACTGGAACTCTTCTGGAAAGCAGGAACTCTTTTCTTACCTAGGCGTGGCTGTGGAAGGAGACACCTAAGCACTACAGGAGGCTATTTAAACCACACCTGATGGATGAATCTTGCTTTGCGTTATTCTGCATCCTCTGCAGCAGAACGCTCATCGTGTCTTCTGCATCTGATCCTGGGCCTAAGGAAAAAGGCTTACCATCCTGAATCCAGTCTTCAGCAACACCTATAAAGACAAGAAAGAACAGGTTAGCATTACGGTCTTCAGTGACAGCTCTTCACTAACCTGGTCCATCGGCTGTCACCAACGCCTCGCGCTGCATTCCGACATCTGCAAGACAAAGGCTTACCTACTCTTCGTGCGCTCCGGAGGTCTTCACACTGCATTCCGGCATCTGAAAGACAAAAGCTTACCAACTCTTCGCACGCTCCGGAGGCCTTCGGCGCTGCATCCCGCATCTGAAAGACAAAACAAGGTGCGTTTAAAGACATTGGGGAACTTTAATACTCACGTGCCATTACTCCTTTCCACATCTAACCCAGTGGGTATTCCGGCACCCTGCAGCCGCTCCGAACTTGTACCTGCAAAATAAAAAGACAGTTAGAGCGCATCGTGAAGCAGGCAACAAGCGCTTACTTACGTGCTTCCAGGCGCTTCTATTCATCACACGGGCTCCATCTTCAACTCACTTCAGCCCGTCATCCACCATCGCCGGAACCCTGCAAAACAAGAGACATCATTACTAAAGACTTTAAAGACATTAGAAGTACTCGAAACTTACCGTTCGTGCAGTAAACGACGGACAGCAGTCCTCTGAAGTCAAGAGGCCTGCTCCCCTTATCCAGTGAAGAAACTGGTTACAGCACCCTGCCCCGAGGCAGATGGAGAGCACGGCGTTCACTTACCTAAGGTGAGAGCGTTAACCTTCGGAGTTCTACAGGAGAAGAGAAAGGGAAGAAGAGACATTTAATAACCCAGTTCATTAATCCCATATTTTCTATCTGCAGACATCTTACCCTTCGAGTCAAACATACAGTGCACAGAGGTCCAGCCCAAAGAGCCAGCCGTGTGGTACACATCACCTTTGAAGATACGGTATACGCCCAGTCAAGACCGGCGCCTCTACGGGAATCAGGTGAGCGTTACATAAGGCTAATTTCCCAAACCTAGTGAGTCCCCCAGCAGCTTTGCTGGATTTTTGGGGTTTGTTTTTTTCTCCTGCTAAGAGTGAGACTCTTTTTCTCCCACGCTTAGACATGATTTGAGGTACTTTTTTTACTTAGTATGTGTTCATTGGCTATGGGGTAGACTCTTTTACTCCATAGGGCATCATCTGTTTTGTATGTGTGTTACACAGCACCCTCAGTGCAGTAACACAGGGGGTGTCATAGTGACCTCCCAACATACACTCCGTACCCTGGGACTGACTACTGTCTCCCAGGGCAGGTAAAGTCACCATTGGCTTTACTAGTCCTAAATTGTGAACAGAACCAGTACAAACCACCATACTGTGGAAGTACTGGTAGGGGTAATTCGATTACCACTGGGTCTGTTTTCCAAGGGGGCACTGTCCCGTCCCTCCTTGTGGAGTTTCTGGCTGGTGGCAGTGGTTACCACGCAAAATATTCCTTTGGAATATTTCCTATGGGATTTTCCCATTGATTTTAAACGCACCACTTTTTGGTGCAATGTTAAAGATACCGCCGAGTTATTTATTTAATATTAATTCCCCGGTTGGGTCTTTTTGCCAGAACTCATTCGTAAAATGGCGTTTGTGTCCGTCTCTGTAACTCTATCAAGGTCGAGTCCTTTGTTCCACTTTTTGGCGGGCTTCTCCACAGAAGCCCTCCAAATGGTGCCACTCTATCTGGGTTCCACAGGAGGGGTGGAGGGGGGAATTGGCACCCTGGACTGCGTTGCCGTAGCAACCCAAGTCGCACTCTACTCTGATTGGCCTGGTGGTGAGCCGCCCGGCCCACCACTTAGCATGTGTGAGTGACAGCTATGCTGATGAATGGGGGTTTTTCTGCATAAAAGCAGGGCCTTTGGGACTGGAACTTCAGAAGTCGCCACAGGACCTAAGAATCCGAAGAGGGAAGAAGCTGAGCCATCTGCAACGGCGACATCACCGGTGAAGCCCTGCTGCAACGAACTCACCACTTTCCCAACGACAAGAGAAGATCTTCTGCTGGACGAGTCTTCTCCCTTTGAGCTGGTGGGACCAACCAGTGTGCCACTTTCGCCTTCCAAAGACGTCTCTTGGTCGAATCGCCCGTGCCAAGCACCCCGGCGGCCGGATAGCCAAGCTTCTCCACTTTGACCGGGAATAAAAGGACTGCACCTTTTAATCGGGAACTCCGGGGCTGCTCTCATCCCTGAGCAGTGCAACGTCTCCACGTTTCTTCCTCGACGAGATCCTTTCTTCATCTGGTCAGAACAACGAACTGCAACCACTGCCAGGAACAACTGCCAACGCTGGAGCTTCCTCTCTCTTTAAGGTACTGTGTCCTGCCTGGCCTCCCTTTCTACGGATTGCTAAAGGTGACCCTTAAATCCTTGGCTTTCCAACTGGGTTGGCCCCAGACCTTCTAACTTTACTTCTTGAATCACCCCAGCCACTTCTGAACATTATGCAAAGACTTGTTAGTGCAACTTTAAACTGTGTGATCCTGGGCACATTTCGCTTTGCTCCCTTTAAAGTGGGCCTGGCCTTTGAACTTTAGCTCTAAAGAGTATACTGCCTTCACCTACTTGCTTTTACTTTAAAAAATTGTTGGAAACTGTTTATTTTTATGCTCTGCCTTTTTCTCTCCCTTTTACCTAAGTATTGGAGTGCCATCTTAGTTACGCGCTCACATCTGCCTTTCGAATAGTGGTGTTTTTAACTCTGACTTGTCTAATAGTTATTAAGGGAGGTGTGTATACTTTGCCTGACTGTTTTTTTACTTGCTTTTGATTTAGAGTGCTAGTGTATTGCCTAAAGTGTGTTTTAAATAAATAATTATATACTTTTGATACAAAGCTCTGGTCAGTGTTTGTTTGCTCTACTGTGTTTTTAGCCCTATTGTGTATGCTCTGTATACTGCCCTACTCTTCTTGAGAGAAGTCTGACTGCTCAGCCACAGCTACCAGGTAAATCTGGGTGGTGCAGACTGCTACCAATTGGGTTTACTGGTTACTCCTGTAGTCTTAATCTTTTTGCAGTGTTCCCCAAGGGAACTGCACAGGATTCTGCCTAACAACTCATTATGCCTCTCCTCAGATCATCTCGGAGCAGATCACCACAGCTCCTCGGCATAGATCACCACCACGGAGTAGGCAGCAGAAACACTTATAGGTTCGCAGCAGATCTCCACCAATACCCCGAGAGAGGTCTCTACCTAGTAAACCTCAAAAACTGAAGCAGTCCCCAACACCATGGGCAGGCTCCCGAGACAGGTCGCTACGAGGAGGCGCATCGCCAAGGCCTTTGACGCCCCCAAGGACCCAGGACACTATAGTACCGTACACAGTGTCAGTATAAGACTGGAAAGAGGATCCTTATGACCCCCACTATAGGGATGACCCATTTAGGGATCTCTCAGATCAGAATACATACGACGATGAGTTAGAGGAAGATGCAGATGAGTGGGACAGGTACATTATTGAGAAGCAATGAAAGCATGCCTCACCAAGGTGTACTTCACCACCGGATGACGTTGTATCTTTGTGATGCTGGAAATGCATTGGAGGGACAGGGCCTCCATGTCCTTGTCCTGTACTCCCTTATCATGTGTGTTCTGTATTGTTTTCTGCACAGGGGTCCATGTGGGACTCTTGGCAGTGCAGCTCTTACTCTTTTTGGTTGTGGTGAACAGACCCTTGGGATACCCTTATGGCACCCATGGGTGGGGGTACAACCCTGTACCCCTAGTGTATGTTTTTAGGCATCTGTGTGTGGCCCACAGAGCAGGGTATGGGCTGGTGGCAGCACCATGCTGAATTTGACAGGTGCATTGAGTAGCCTCCATTTTGGGATACCCAGGCCCTGCCATAGGAATCAGTGGATTCCTGATTGGAGACAAGATGGCCCCGGTGGCCTCTTGGTTTCTATTACCTGTTACCTTGTTTTCCCACTGTCCTGGGAAGCCCTGACTCTGTCCCTTACCCTGACTGGCTGTTGGGTGGAAGAACCATATATGGTATTGTGGGGAAGTCCAGGCCAGACTGGCTGGAGCCTTCCCAATGACTGTATGTTGTGGGTACTCCCTTGGGGTGGGACCTAGGTGAATGGAGTGTGTGACCAATATGCACTTCATGTTATTGGTGTCTGGTTTCTGTGTGTGTGACACAAAGAATGAGAATGCCCTGCCCGAACATGACATGAATGCAGTGTGGTGTGTTGAAAGGCTAGGTGCTTGCCCCAATCCACATTCCTTGTTATGGGTGTCTGGGTGGAAGTGAATGGCCTGAATGCACTGTGAGCCTGATTGGCTGCCTGCCTGCATGAATGCCGTTCTGAATGAATGGCTCAGCAGTGTGAGTGAGAGACAGAACAGTATCTGGACACCTCTCACTTACCAGAATTGTTCAGAAGCTGAAGTCGAAACTTGATGCTTGACCTTGAAGCCCAGCTGGAAGAAGAAGGTTTTGCTGCTGCTTGCCGTCGTCGAAATCCGTAAGCTGTCGTGCCTGTCAAGGACTGATCCAAGAGAGGATCTGGCTAGGAGACCTCTTCCCGAGCTACAAGAGAACATCGTGCTAAAGCTAATCATCACCAAGGCACCCTGGAAGTCAGTCCCGAAAGGCTGCCGACCGGAGACAGGGTCCGCCGAGGAATCCTGAAGTGAAGTACCCGGACATCAAAGTCCATCATCGTCGACCAGGGTCCGGAGGACCGCCATGACTGCTGGAACCCTGTCGAGTCATGTTGCCCAGAAGCGGGGACAGCTTGACGCCATACTGCCGACGACCGGAGTCGCAATGCTCCACCTTTGCCTAAGATATTTGAAAGTAAGGACTCCCTTGCCATCACAGTCGACCGCTTTGTCCCACCGGAGAAAGTCGTCGACGAACCGAGGAGACTCCGCCGGTGGATTTCCCGCCACTCGAAGTCCACAAAGACCAATGAAGATCGAAAGCCAGCCGCTGTCCATCGCCGACACCAGACGCCCGCTGCCGGGCCTACATTCTTCATCGAGTCATCTTTGCGACAACGAACTCTGGTCATCGAGGTGCACTGCCTTCAAAGGACGTCCACGACCGATCGCCGACGAGCACCGCGAAGGTCGAAGCTGCTATCTCGACAACAGTGTTCACATTTCTTTGAGGACTATCGACGCCTGTGGCTCCTGCTTTAAAGGGAGTTCACCCACGAGGGACCCATTGACGAACTGTCGAAGAAACTCTGCTAAACCAGATACATTGGGTTAGTAGAACATTTTTAGCCAAAACAAGACTACTTTTAAACATTAATGGACTGGGCTTGTTGATACACTTTATTTAGAGGTTGCCCAGGTGGGGGGATCCTCACACAGAACTGTGTCTTGGGTAGGGACAAAGTGTTCTGCCATTGTTTAACCTAACTTGTCTTCCTTCCTATGTCTGATGTTGATTCACTTTACTATTTGATTTGTATGCCATTGGAAACTGTCAGCAGTTGGTACATTTTAAAGGAGTCAAGAGTGAACTGTGGTACCACATAGATATTGTACATATTTACCATAAGATTTGCCAAAGCAAAAAGTGTGTTGTTGATTGTGTATGTATATTGAACTTTATTTATGTAAAGAACTGTGTTATCACATAACATAGTGTGTGGACATTCCTTTTTGGGAGCTTGGGAACTACCCTGTACTTAAGAACTAGCCTGCATCACCTCCTGAGAGCTTAAGCCTTGATTGCTCGTCCTTCGATACCGCATAGAGAATCTTGGCTGGGGTGCTCTGTGCTTCTACTCTGCCATATAGAGGGCAGGAGTACAAATAACCCCCCTCCAGTCTTTACACTGGTGGCAGCGGTGGGATGCGAATGGTTTTAAGAATCAGTGTGTAACCTTGCCACCTAAAAAATATCCACACTTTGTTAAATTGAGGTTTAGTTGTGTACTAGGATAACTTCCCTACAAGTGATGGAATCTATTGCAAATGGTAAATTGACTAGGATGAGCTTAGAGGCTCCCCAGAATGCTTGTGAAGCCAGGGTGTTAGACTTTGAAGATAAGTCTAGCGCTGAGCTGATAGCTGCCCTGGTGAACTACAAGACTGAATGTGATGCTCTTGATGAAGGGGGGATGCAACCATTGAGGAACCTGCCCCTGGGGTTGTTATTGAATCTGTTTCTGGGAGTACCACCACTCCTGTTGCCTCCATTCTGAAACCCAGCATTGTTTCTTCAGGGAATGCCTTGGAACTTGAATTATTGAGGATGAAATTGGCATTTGAATATAAAAAGTTGGAAACTGAAGCTGAACTAAAGGAGGAGTTGGCACCGCAAGTGATACTCAAAGATAGCAATCTTGAACTTAAAACAAGGACACTGAATGTCAGAGAATCCATCTTGAGAAAGCTAGAGTGGAGACGTCAGCCAAATCAGCTGAGGGTATCAGGTCCCCTACTCCAAGTTTATGAAAGATGTGGTTGGTGTGTATGTGGAGGGTTCTGATATCTTCCAATGGATTGAAGCATTTGAAATGGCTTGTGGAATCCATGATGTTGATAAAAGAGATTGGGCTAAGTGTTTGTTAAGTAGAGTGCCTCAGAGTGGTTATGACTGTATTCTGAAACTGAGTGTGGAAGAAAGGGGTTCGTATGAGTGCATGAAGTCTGCTTTGATTGCCAAGTTTGGCTAAACACCTACCCAATACCTTAAAAGGTTCGGGGGATATAAGAAGAGAGAGAATGTGTCGTGGGTTGACTGGGTGAGTGCTGCGCATATGAACATGATGGCATGGATTTATGGATACAAGGTGAACACCTTTGTTGAATTGTCCCACCTTTTGTTTTTATGAGCATTTTTCTGTTCACCAGAGCTGCGTCAGTATGTTGCTGACCAGAACATTTTGGATCCCTTTCAGCTCACCAGGCTGGCTGACAAGTGGGTCTCCCACTGGGTGTCCCCGAAGGAACCCAGTGGGAAGCACCAGGATAAAAAGAAAGGGACCTTCCAGAAGTATGAAGAGTCCCAGAAGCATTCACAGTCGAGTAAGCCTAAACCTTCCTCTCCTAAGAACCAAAAATCTAGGATAGGTTTTATGTGGGTGAGAGTAAAAGTAGTGATCCTCCTGCTGCAAAGCAGGCTCCCAGTGGATCCAGTACCATACCTCGCATTCTTGGCACTTGTTGGGACTGTGGGGCTCTGGACAACAACAACGGTGACCCCAAGTGTAAAGGTAAGGCACTTGGAGTCCAGGCTGTCAGCCTGACCTACCCTTACTTCATGCCTGAGGTGGAGGCCACTGTCCTCCCCTCCTCTGCAGGAATCACATTTGGTGCTCCTGCAGAGATTTCCCTAGTGTTCCTTGGGGCCTGGGACCAGTACGCAGAAGTACCGGCTACTATCCTACAAAACCCTTGCAGATTTTTGAGAAGTGTCCTCCAGAATGGCCAGCCTTCCACTGGCTTGTGAGACACTGGGGCAAGTATGACAGTGGTGGACAGGACCCTGCTCATGCCAGAGGACTATGTAGGTGCTCCTCTGAGAACTACCAGGTTAGCTGGTGAGCCTCCCAAATTATCTCCTGTAGCCTTAGTCACCATCACGATTGCGGACAAGACAGCAAAGCTTCCTGTCCTGGTTCAGGACAATGTGCCGGCCAACATTCTGTTGGGGAATGATCTAGTGGAGTTGGGGTTGATCTCAGATGGACTACGCCTGACTGCTGCTGTAGTCACTAGATCACAGGTCACACCGGGTCTGACTGATAATCAGGTACCCAAGCCAAAGGGGAGACCCAAGGCAAGACGGAAGAGCAAGAAGGCCACCTCTGTGAAGGGGGCTCCTTCTCTTCCTGCTGTTTCAGCAGCACCCACTGGGATTCAGGCTCCGGACGGGCTGGGTCCAGTGGTAACCCGAGACTCAACTCCTGAGGGAGAAAAGCCAGAAGATCCTCCTGCGGGAGAGGTGCTCAACCCAGAGGACCACCCTGGCCTTCAATGCGTGCAGGCTGAAGGGGGCCCTCTAGAGGAGACTTCTGTAAGGGTCAGAGAGATTGCCACTCTCTCAAGGGTCTAAGAAAACAACACAGGGTGAAGTGCCTAGGTCTTTCAAAATCTATTGGGAGGGTGAACTCCTTTGTAGTGAGCCCACTAAGCCTGTACCTGGTGCCCTCAAGAGGTTGGTGGTACCCCAGGTTTACCGGCCCTTCCTGTTGCAGTTTGCGTATGAGGTGCCCTTAGCTGGTCATCTTGGGACCAAGAAGACTAAGCAAAGGCTCTCTGCACATTTCTACTGTCCCCGGATGGGAGTAGAAGTGGAGTCCCACTGCCGGACCTGTCCCACTTGTTAATTGTCTGGCAAGATTGGAGGCAGTGTCATTGCCCCAATGTAGCCTTTGCCAGTGGTTGGCACACCATTTGAGAGGGTTGGCATCGACATTGTCGGTCTCTTAGACTCTCCCACATCAGGTGGGCACCGGTTCATCCTGGTCCTGGTTGATCATGCCACCAGGTACCCTGAGGCTATACCCCCTTCGGACCATTACTGCCAAGGTGGTTGCCAGGGCTCTCCTGGGCATTTTTACCAGAGTTGGATTCCCTAAAGAGGTAGTCTCTGACAGAGGATCCAACTTCATGTCGAGTTACATGAAAGCTATGTGGAAGGAGTGCAGAGTAACATATAAGTTCTCCACCTCCGACCATCCCCAGACCAATGGTCTGGTTGAGAGATTTAATAGAACTTTCAAGGGCATGCTGGGTGCTTTGGAAGAGCCCCTAAGGAGGAAATGCGATCTCTTCCTACCATGCCTGCTGTTCGCCTGCAGAGAAGTGCCTCAAGAGGGTGTTGGTTTCAGCTCCTTGAGCTTCTCTTTGGACATCCCGTGAGAGGGCCCGTTGCCTTAGTAAGAGATGGTTTGGAAGCCACCCCTCGAAGTCCTGCCAAGCAAGTGGGGGACTATGTGTTAGGCCTCAGACAGAGGATGGCACAGATGATGGGCCTTGCAACAGCGAATCTTAAGGCAAGGCAAGAGTTGAACAAGTACTGGCATGACCTTAAGGCCTCGCAAGTGGATTGGACTCCAGGAAAGGAGGTCCTTGTGATGGAACCTACCAAGTCTAGAGCTTTGGCAGATAAGTGGACTGGACCTTCAGGATAATCTCCAAGATGGGCGAAGTCAACTATCTGGTTGACATGGGAGAACCCGGGGTAGCCCCTGAGGTATTCCACGTTAACAGGCTCAAGCCTTTCCACAGAAGAGAGGAAGTCTCATGTCTTCTGCTGGCTTCAGAGCAAGAGGAGGATGAGAGTGAGCCCCTTCCTGATTTGCTACATAGCAACCCCCAGTGTGGCTCAGTGGAGGGAGTACATCTCTCTCCAGATCTGACTCCAGAGCAGTAGAGGGCCTGCAGGGCGTTGTTCTGGCTTTATGCCCCTCTGTTCTCACTGACACCAGGCCTCACCAAATGGTGCAGGCACAACATTGACACTGGTGACAGTGTATCTGTCAAAAGTAGGTGCTATCGAATGTCAGATACTGTCAAGAACCACATCCAGGCTAAGGTCGCCAAGATGTTGGATCTGGGTGTAATTGAACCCTCAACCAGTCCCTGGTCCATTCCAGTGGTCCTTGTCCCCGAGGCAAGTTCCCAGGCTGGTACCAAGGATTGGCGGTTCTGTGTGGACTACAGAGGGGTCAATGCCGTCACCAAAACTGACGCGCACCCATTGCCCAGGGCTGATGAGCTTGTGGACACCATAGGTGCTGCCAAATTTATAAGCACCTTTGACCTTACCTCAGGCTATTGGCAAATAGCTCTGACGGACCATGCCACGGAAAAGACTGCGTTCTCAACACTTGAGGGACTCTACCAGTTTAGAGTCACGCCTTTCGGGTTGAAGAACTCACCTGCCACATTCAAAAGGTTAGTCAACCATGCGCTCATTGGGCTGGAGGCCTTTTGTGTGGCCTATATAGACGACATTGTGGTCTATAGTTCCACCTGGGAAGAGCATTTGACTCATTTGGATAGGGTGTTGCAGGCCTTGCGAAGGGCTGTGTGGACTACAGAGGGGTCAATGCCGTCACCAAAACTGACGCGCACCCATTGCCCAGGGCTGATGAGCTTGTGGACACCGTAGGTGCTGCCAAATTTATAAGCACCTTTGACCTTACCTCAGGCTATTGGCAAATAGCTCTGACGGACCATGCCACGGAAAAGACTGCGTTCTCAACACCTGAGGGACTCTACCAGTTTAGAGTCATGCCTTTCGGGTTGAAGAACTCACCTGCCACATTCAAAAGGTTAGTCAACCATGCGCTCATTGGGCTGGAGGCCTTTTGTGTGGCCTAGATAGACGACATTGTGGTCTATAGTTCCACCTGGGAAGAGCATTTGACTCATTTGGATAGGGTGTTGCAGGCCTTGCGAAGGGCTAACCTCACTATCAAGGCCACCAAGTGCCAGATAGCCACTTACCTTGGTCATGAGGTAGGAGGGGGTCGAATCCAACCTCTCGCCAGAAAGGTATAGGATGTATATGTCTGGGAGACTCCCACTACTCGAGAGCTTTTTTGGGCCTCACTGGGTATTACCGGAACATCATGGCGGACTATGGAACCATAGCTGCCCCTCTGACAGCTCTGACATCGCCCAAGCAACGAGGAAGGTTAATTGGACTGAAGACTGTCAGAGGGCCTTTGCTGGCTTGAAGGAAAGTCTGGGTAGGGCACCTGTGTTGTGTGCGCTTGATTATACAGCCAACCCTTTATTGTTCAAACTGATGCCTGCAACACTGGAATTGGAGCTGTCTTGTCCCAGTTAGATGACCAAGGGAGGGAATATCCTATCATATTCATCAGTGGGCAACTCAAAGGAAGAGAACGTAGTTGGGCTACTGTTGAAAAGGAATGTTTCAGTATAGTTTGGAGCCATAAGCGTTTTAGGCCCTACCTTATGGAGTCTACCTTCAAAGTCCAAACACACCATAAGCCCTTAAAATGGCTTATGCAGATGAAGGGTGAAAACCCGAAACTGCTCAGGTGGTCCATTAGCCTGCAAGGGCTAGACTTCACCATTGTGCATAGACCATGGAAGAGTCATGATAATGCAGATGGCCTATCCAGAAGATATGTTGACCGTCTGGATGAGGGTGTCAATCTCGTGGAGATTAGACCACCCTAACCGCAGTCTGGGGGCTGGGGGAGTGACTGTGATGCTGGAAATGCATTGTAGGGGCGGGACCTCCATGTCCTTGTCCTGTACTCTCTTATCATGTGTGTTCTGTATTTTAGAGAATCTTGGCTGGAGTGCTCTGTGCTTCTACCATATAAAGGGCAGGAGTACAGATAAGTCCCCTCCAGTCTTTACAATCTTTTCACACCATAATAGCTGAATCAGAGATTCAGGTTTCCTGCAAAGAAAAGAAGTCTGTGCCCTACAAGCAAAGGCACAAACGCAGGTGGTCAGTAACAACCATACCAATCCTCGACACAATATGGGAGGCAGGGGAGAAGATATTAGCTACTCCTTTATCTACCCCAGCTCTGGTTGCTCAGCCGGAGAAAAAAATAACGCTCCTGATACAGCCTGCTTTTTGCCTTAGAGGACACCCTAAGCCGGATGCTGCAATATGGTTGCGGCAAGAAAGAAACTAGCAAACCCGTCCTCGCCGTTAATAGCCCCTCTGGACAAAGAAGGTCAGAAGCTCAAAACTGTGGGCAGGAAAGTGTCATGAGCAGCTTCTCTCACTGTAAGAATGGCTACCGCGCTTGAAGTGACAGCAAGATTTGCCAGCAGAGTTCAAAGAGGAGGCAAAGGCCATTGTGGCAGATGGGTAAGCCACATCCGATCATATGATTGACACAGCGGTAGACGTGGCCAAAAGTGGATTCAGGCAAATGGCCCACGGTACAGTACTCAGAAGGCAGGCCTGGACATGCCCTTTGATGGGCAAGACCTTTTCGTCAAAAAGATGGGCGACCACCTCAAATGTATTAAATCTGACAGGACACATCAAGGGCAATAAGCTCGCTCAGAGACGAGGATAAAGACTGCTGTACATTTTGTGCCTTGCCTGGCTCCACCGTAAGATACAAAGGGTAAAGAGATCCTTCAACATCCAAGGATCATCCTCCACCTCGTATCAAACTGGCAACAGTCAGCAACTAGCCAGCACACACAAAGAGGCAGGCGGGGGTCGGGCCAAGCAAGGGCACAGGCTAAGAAAAATTGACAAAACAAAACAGCGCCACCCAGATCGCACCCCTTTGGGAGGGCGAATAAGTCAACACCTACACTGTTGGCAAGAAATAAAATCCGACCGGTTGGTGTTACAAGTGGTGCAAATAGAATATATAATCGAATTTCTTGGTCATCCACCTTGCCTACCTCTGCAACCTCGTCGAATGCTCCATCTACTGGAACATCTAAAGGTAGAGGTGGACAAGCTCCTACAGATGACGGCCATAAAACTTGTCCCAGAAAAACAGAGAGGAAAAGGGTTCATCAAAAAGAAAAACGGTCAGTGGCGCCCAATATTAGACCTAAGGACCGTCAACAAATTCATCACACAAATAAAATTCAAGATGATATCCCTTCAGCTGGTGCTCCGATGGTTAAACAAAGATGACTTCCTGGCGACCCTAGATCTGGAAAATGCGTAGTTCCACATTCCGATCCACCCGGCACACAGAAGGTATCTCATGTTCTACATGGTGCAGGCACATTTCCAGTTCTGCATGCTCTTCTTCGGCCTCAAGTCGGCTCCAAGGGTATTTACGAAGTGCTGAGCGCCAGTGGAAGCACACCTCAGGCGAACAGGGATAGAGGTGTTCGCGTACTTAGACGACTGGCTAATAAAAATGAACTCTCGAATGGTCGCGGCCACAGCAGTCACACATACGACATCAATGTTGGAAGATCTAGGTTTTTCTATCAACAAACCCAAATCATCGCTGATACCGGCTCAAACCACCCTCTTCCTCGTAGCAGAGTTTGACACTCGCATCCTGAGGGTATGCCCATCATCCGAAAGAATAACTGCAATGCTAGGGCTGGTTGCTTGGTTTCTCAATAATGCCTCTGCCATGCTAAGTTGGATAAAAATCCCTCCTGGGCATGATGTCCTCCTGTATTTACCTAATTCCCAACTGCATGTTACGAATAAGACCAATCCAGGAAATGCTGGACCACAAATGGACACAAGCCTATGGCTCATGGGAAGATGTCGTAAACCTTACACTGTCCTTCCATGAGGCACTACAGTGGTGGGCCAAGGGAAAAAATCTAAACCACGGCATGCCGTTTCAGGCACCAATGTCAACACCACTCCTCAGATCGGATTCTTCCCTGTCAGACTGGGGAGCACATCTGGGAGAACTGCAAGAAAAGGGTGCATGGCTGCAAAGGACTCGCACCTCCACATCAACGTCCTAGAACTCAGGGTGTATGTTGGGCAGTGACATCTTTCCAGCCGGTGCTGACGGGCAAAGTTGTCACAGTCCAAACAGACAATACAACCTCCATGCAATACACCAACAAGCAGTAAGGCACAGTGTCGGCAGAAGCGCAGAAACTGTGGAGGGGGGCCGTCAAACACATAGTCCAAGTGGGGCCGGACTATTTGCCAGGGAAGGACAAGGTCCTAGCGGACAGACTCAGCAGGGATTACTCATAATCCCACGAATGGGAACTGGACAACAAAGAATTGAATAGAATCATCCACAAATGGGGCCAGCTGCGGATCGATTTATTCGCAACCAACAGCAATGCGAAGTGCCCTCATTTTGCCTTCAAGTACACAGAAAACCAATCCCTGGGATTCCTAAATTGCATGGTGATGTTCCTATACGGGTTCCACCGACACCATTAATAGCACAAGTTCTTCAGAGGATGAAGGAATGGCCATGCCAAATGATTCTCATAGCACCTCCATGGGCCTGACAAGTTTGGTATTCGACCCTTCTTACAATGTCCCAAGAGGTGCCAATTCGCCTCAGGCCGCACCAGCGACTGTTGACTCAACACAATGGAAAGGGTCTCTACCACAATCCAGTCAGTGGGCCTCATTACAAGTTTGCCGATCCGGAAACAACGGTACCAGTAAGCTTGCCGGTACGGTTGTTTCCGGACCGGCAAACTACAAGTTCTGCGAGGGGGTGCCTTTCAGGCCACCAGGTCTGACCTGGCAGGCGGAACGGCACCCGCTCGCAGACCTCGACGGACGCACTGGCACCATTCATGAATGGTGCCGGTGCATCCGTCCTCGCCATTCCCATTGAATCCAATGTGACTCAGTGGGAATGGGGAGTAATATTTTCCAGCACGCGGCAATGGGGAATTACCAGGACCGCCGGGGCTGTAATGCCCCGCTAAGTCCCCATTGCCGGGTGCCGGAGAATTCATGACTCTGGCGGCTACCGCCAGAGTCATAATGAGGCCCAGTCTCTCCCTCAACTGCTGGTTCCCGAACAGCCAAAACTGGCAAACTCAACACTGCCTGCAGAATGCTGGGTCATTATCAGGGCTTCCAGAGCGCAGTCAACTCGCTACACTTACACCAGAAAATGGGCACATTTCACTGCATTGTGTGCAACATGACACCTACAGCCTCTAACAGTATTTGTAGACCAAGTGTTACCTTATCTACTACACCTGGCCAAGAGCGTATATTCTCAATCATCCATTAAAGTACATGTCTCCGCCATAGCCACTTACACCATGAAACCACATCAGAATTTGCTTGTCGCCGAGCCAGCGGTAAATGGCTTTCTCAACGGTTTATTGCGTACTTTCCCTAAGGCACAACACCTGGTACCTTCTTGGAATCTCAATACTGTGTTGTTTGCTTTATTGGCAGCACCATATGAACCTATCCATTGATGTGATTTACGTTTCTAATCCTGGAAGGTCGCTTTCTTAGTAGGCATAACGTCAGCGAGGCGAATTGGTGAGCTTCAAGCCCTCTCTACAGAGACGCCTTTCACAACCTTTCAAAAGGTACATGTTAATCTATCTATCTATCTATCTATCTATCTATCTATCTATCTATCTATCTATCTATCTATCTATCTATCTATCTATCTATCTATCTATCTATCTATCTATCTATCTATCTATCTGTTTCTTATGTTGTGCCACTTGCCCAAATGCCTCAGGGCACTCACAAGACAGACAAACTAAAAATACATAGTAGTATGTCTGTTTTTTGCTGGGATCTTCAGCAACCACTCGTCAGCAGTGGAGCGCACCCTTCACTCATTGGATCTCTCACAGGTGTTGAATTTCTACATACAATGAACTAAAGACTTTTGTACTGTTTCAAGAGTCTGTGGCATTCTCAGGTCGCAATAAAGGACAATGAATATCAATGCAAAGACTCTCACGCTGGTTGGCGAATTGCATCAGCCACTGCCACCAATCCAGATACCACTCACACCCTGGTCCACCGACGGCACACTTCATCTGAGGGAGGGCAGCGTTTCAAGTGGGAGTGGTGATAAAGGACAAATATAGAGCGGCCACCTGGAGCACGCACACATTACTACTTGGCAGAAGACACCACAAGGGAGGCAGCAGTCCGACATGTGGTCCTCTGCCACATATTTTCGTAAGGTGGCTGCAGCCTATTTCTCCCTCCTTCCCCTCTATGGTTACCTAGCATGCTTAAGAGTTTAAGGGCCTCATCACAAGTTGGGCGGAGCAGTACAAATGCGGCGCTAATGCTATTACCACCTCATTACCGCTACGCCCAACTATGAGTTGGGCGGAATAAGTTGGGGATTCATCTCCAGCTCTGAGCTGGGGGTAAATCCACTGACTTTCTGCCTATTTTCAGCGCAATTACTGTGGCGCTATTCGCGCCACGGTAATTGTGCCGAAAATACCCCATTAGGTTCAATGGACCCAATATAAATGGAGAATTACTGCAACTTGGAATCCAGCGCTAATAGCGCCGGACCAAGTTGTGATAACGCTATTTGCGTTGGGCGGTATCCCGGCAGTAAATCCACAGGGATACCGCCTAACTCGTGATGAGGCCCTAAGTGCTCTGCTTAATGTGGAGGTTAAAACCTCATCAGTGTTGTCACACGCACAGGCAGTACCCGAGGTTCGCTGTTGGCAGTTTTCATTATCAGTTTTGAGTTCTGCCATTCCATCTGACCTCGCCCGACGGTTTTCACCAAGTTGATCTCAGGAGAGGGGGATTCACGTCTACCCCTACCTGGATGATTGGCTGATCAGGACCCGTTCTCCCTAACAGGTCATAGGACATCTCAGCATTACCTTTCACCCTCTCCACAGACTGGGCTCCTCCCTCAATATCAAGAAGTCCTACATGATACCATCTCAAAGGCTCGAGTTCATCGGAGCAGTCCTGGATGCATCCTTGGGAAATGCCTCGCCACCTGAGGTGAGGCCCCAACACATTTTGCAGATGGTCACCAAATCCCAAAGTACCCAGCGTCTTCCGGCCTTCAATTTTATGAGGTTGCTCGGCCTCATGGCATCCTGCATTTTCCTGGTGCCAGTTGCTTGCCTGAATGAGATCCCTCCAATGGGCCCTCAAAACCCAGGTGTCTCAGTTCTCGGGCAAGATGTCAGATTTGCTTCAGGTTTCGAGAAGCGTTGCACATGATATCCTGTGGTGGGCCTGCGAGGACAACATTCTGAAGGGAGAGTCTTCTTGGCAACCATGGCCAGAGATAACATTGGTTATGGATGCCTCACTCACAGGTTGGGCAGCACACACCATCAAACAGTCAGCAGCCTTTGGTCTCCATCGGAGTCCAAACTGCACATCAATCTTATGGAGCTGAGGGCAATCAGACTAGCGCTTAAGGTCTTTCTGCCCTTTGTACAGGGAAAAAGTATCCTGATAGTGATGGACAACACAGTGGCCATGAACTACCTCAAAATGAAAAGAGGTGTAGGGTCACTACCACTGTGCAGAGAGGCAATGCAGCTCTGGTTCTCGGCAATTCAAGAAGGAATCTCCATATCAGCAGCTCACCTGGCCGGAGAGGAGAACACAAGGCAGATGCTCTGAGCAGGCAGAGCACAGCCTCCAATGAGTGCGAACTAGCTCAGGAAGTCCTTAAAGAGATCTTCGCCCTTTGGGGAACCCCTCAAGTAGATCTGTTCGTGACCAGTGCCAACAGGAAGTGTGAACTGTTCTGCTCCAGGGAATTCCCCCCTACAGGAGCTCCAGGGGACGCGTTCATAGTGGACTGGGAGTTTCCACCCCTGTACGCATTTCCTCCAGTCCCCGCCATTCCTCATGTGATAAGGAGGTTGAAAAAGTTCAGAAAATCCATGATCCTAATTGCTCCGGATTGGGCCAGGAGGACGTGGTACCCAGACCTTCTGGACATGTCAATTTGCCCTCCAATGCATCTTCCACAAAGAGAGGACCTTCTCTTCCGAGAGAAGGGTCGGGTTCTCCATCCAGAGGTCAAAACACTCAACCTTCACACATGGTTTCTGAGAGGTTGAGATACAAGGATTGGGACCTCCGGATGACGTAATGGAGATTTTGCTTTCGGCCAAAAGGCCATCAACAAAACCCATTTATCGCTGTGGTTGGAATACATTCTGCAGCTGTTGCAGGGAAAAGAATGTGGAGCCTTTTCAGTTTAATAAACTTATGGTGTTGTCTTTCTTATTACATCTGCCAAATCTGGGGCTCCAGATTGGAACCATCAAAGGATACTTGGTGGCGCTTTCAATCTTTAAGCGCAAGTCAGAAAAGGTTTCATATTTCAAAATGCCACTGGTTATCCAATTCCTAAAGGGGCTCACAAATGTGCTCCCACCTACCCCCTTTCAGGTCCCATTCTGGGATTTAACTCTTGTGCTAACATTTCTTATGTGTGCTCCTTTTGAGCCACTTCACTCAGGTCCATTGAGATTACTGACTTTTGAGACCATCTTATTAGTCGCTTTGACATCAGCCCGCAGGGTGAGTGAGTTACAGGCCTTATCCAGTAAACCACAGTTCACAACCTTTTATAAGGACAAAGTTGTTCTAAGGGTCAAGCCTACATTTCTTCGTAAGTTTATATCAGATTTTCACATCTCTCAGAAGATTGTTTTGCCAATATGTTGTCCGCTTCCAGATCCTGGCAAGGAGGAGGAAAGGCTGCACAATCTAGATCCAAGAAGGGCATTTCGTTTTTTACAAATCACGTATGGCTAAAATAAGATGATGACCAACTCTTTGTAGGATACACTGGATACACCGGACACAAATTGGGTTTGGCGGTCACAAAGAAATCATTATCCTGATGGATAATCCTACGCATTACAGAAGGCTACAGGTTGGCAGGAAAGTATCCCCCAGAAGGCTTCAGGGCTCACTCCACAAGGGGCATGGCTACATCTTCTGCCTTGCAAAGATGGGTGCCGATAAATGATATTTGTGCAGCAGCCACCTGGTCTACCATTCATATCGCTTAACACAGGACCTTGCCTTACTGTAACCCATGGCACAACCTGTACCTGTACCTGTAACTAAGTTACCCTACAAGTAACAGCACCACAATGCCCCTGGGCTGCCTGCGCGCTATATAAATGTAATAAATAAATAAATATCTTTACAAAGCACTACTGCCTGGATTCCTCTTCTGGCCAGAGAGGAGGATTTGGAAGGGCGGTCTTGCATTCTTACCATGACAAAACATGAGAATAAAATTCATGATTGGAAAATTCGTACTCCCTCCCCCAAACCTTTCACTGCTTTGGGAGTCTATCTAAAGATGAGGAATACGTGGGAGGACACAATCCATTCGAAGAGCAAGTTACCTACCCCTGATAACGTTCTTTCGACTGGATGTTCCTCCCACGTATTCCTCATCGCCCCTCCCAGCCTAGCCCGCAGTAGAATATCCGTACTTTACACCTTATGCTCCTTCATTGTCTGTTACCGTCTTGGATGTGCTTATGCTGGTAATCCTGTGGGGGAGAAAAAGGTGAAAAAACAGAACTGAAGCTAACAGGCGCTGCGCATGTTATATATACCTGTGATAACGTTGACCTCAAGACGGAGGCCCACCAGGGACATCGAGTCGACAGAGCCCTCTGCAAATGTATTTTTTACGGAGCAGCTGATGCTCAAGGAAGATATCTAAACATGAGAAATACGTGGCAAGTGCATCCAGTGGAAAGAACGTTACCGGCGGTAAGTAACTTGTTCTTCTCCAGCATTGGTATCTTTCATAGATTCACATGCACCCTCCCTCCTCCCCTGGGAGGCTGCTCCAAGACCAGCCAGTCATTGTATAAATCTGAAGATGGCTGCGTGGGGTGGAGCTTAAGCCCTGCCCCCTCATTGGCTGGGGTCAGATAGGACCAAAGTGAGGTGGAGGGGCTAGACAACTGAGTGCCTGTTCAGGCAAAATAGTCAATTTATATTGCTTTTTCCCCATGAAAGGGCTGGAAGACGGAGCTGCAAGTGGAGCCCCTCTTCCATTTCCATGGGGGCCAGCAGGGACACACAGCTGAAGGAATCAGGTAAGTGGGGGTGGAAGGGATCGAAAAACAGCAGGGAAGGGATGGGAGGGTGGAGGGAAGATGGGGGCGGGGTAAGCAGCTGTCAGGTTGCTTGGAACGTGGGCTATGATCGTGGGATTCAGCCCGTAATCTGAGCAACCTAATTGGTTGCTTCCCCAGCCCCTGGTGCCAATGAGTAATAGTGCTTCAAGTTTAAATGTACACTAAAACATCTCCATTTGTTGCCATTAACCAAATATTGAAAGTGAATTCTCGCAAACAATTGAAAAAGTATAACAAATTAAGACCAGGCAGTAGCAAGGCTTTGAACATTTTCAATTGTCTATTGTGTAAATGTATGGGCAAATTATCGAAATGTGCTCATTAAAGAAAAATGCAAATATTTCCCACAGGGAAATCAAGCATTACAAGAATTGTTTAATTAACAGTCAAAGACAATAAAGGAGCCAGACAATACCTACAAGTAAACATCGATCTCCCTCGTCAGCAGCGGAATGCGCCCCCTCGCTCATTGGATCCCTCACAGGTGTTGAATTTCTACATACAACGAACTAAAGACTTTTGCACTTCTTCCAGACTCTCTGTTGCATTCTCAGGTCGCAATAAAGGACAATAGATATTTAAGCAAGGCCTCTCTCGCTGGGTTGCGAATTGCATCAGCCACTGCCACCAATCCAGAGGCGATCCACTCCCTGGTACACCAATGGCACACTCCACCAGAGGGAGGGCAGCGGTGGCAGCGTTTCAAGCAGGTGTGATGACAAAGGACATATGTAGAGCGGCCACCTGGTGCACGCACACATCACAGATTGGCAGAAGATGCCAGAAGGGAGGCAGCGGTCCGACAGGCGGTCCTCCGCCACCTATTTTCATAAGGTAGCGGCAGCCTATTTCTCCCTCCTTCGCTTCCATGGTTACTTAGCATGCTTAAGAGTCAAAGTGCTCTGCTTAATGTGGAGGTTAAGACCTCATCTGTGTTGTCAAGGGCATGGCATGCTTCACAGCTTGGTATTCTATTCAAGCATATGAATCTATGAAAGATCCAATGCTGCAGAAGTCTTTTACTTAACTGTAACTTTATTTCTCCAGCATCGATATCTTTCATAGATTCACATGTGCCTACCCTGGGAGGCTGCTCCTAGACCAGCCAGTCATCGTATAAATCTGAAGATTGCTGCCTGGGGTGGAGCTTAAGCGCTGCCACCTCATTGGCTGGGGTCAGATGGGACTAAAGTGAAGTGGAGGGGCTACACAACTGAGTGCCTGTTCAGGCAAAATAAGCAATTTGTATTGCTTTTTTCCCATGGAAAAATCATATATATAATCAATTTTAATCAATTTTAAATTACAGCGGATTCCTAGTATGACGACAGGGAATATTCAAGCATGGGAATCTATGAAAGATTTCAATGCCGGAGAAGTACAGTTACAGGTAACTAACAAAGATATCTTATTCAAGGAGATCAACCAAAACACCTGTAAAAACATTGAACTGGTTAAAAGATGGAATGTGGTACTTGATCACTTTTCACTAGACCTTATTTTACTGACTATTGAATAGTTATCTAAATGTTTACAGAACAATGAAGCATACATATTTAATTATATTTAAAATCCACTTAGAGATGCAATTGTATGCAAGTAAAAAATCAGGGACAGGAACATTTAATTGAACTTAGTATAATCATTGACTCACAGAGGGAAGCGGTAACACAGAAAATGGTTTGCAAATATAACAGAAATGTACACATTACACAGTTTTTTAAAAAATGTTTTATATATAAAAAGCTTTATTCAGCATAAAAACCTTTAGCTATCATAAATTCAATTTAACAGTTATACAAGATAAAGCACAATAAATTAGATATACATATGTTAAAAAAAAAAATAAGGTAAAAAGCATCTGTTAAATGGTAGGTCATGGCCATTTGTTGTTCCGCGGCACGCCAGCAACTTGTTCCATGTAGGAATTGTGCCAGCAGCTTGTTCCATGTAGGAATTGTACACGCTCTATTAAAGATTGGCACTGTGAATTGCTGTGGAATTTTTTGCGATCCGGTCCTGTTTGCGATATCAGGGAGTACCTTCCTGTGTTCCTTTCAGTGGACATCTCCACTTGTGTGGAGGTGTTGCAATATCTCGGCGGACTGTGACGCCCTGTGAAGTTTTTGGTTTCTCATTGGCGAGAGATTAGCATACTGGTCATTTACAGATGTGCTTTGGAGATTCACCAGTTTAAGGCTCTGTTTGCCTGAAACTACCCTTTCAACAAGGTGTTCAGGAGAATAGTGGATGTTTTAAGTTATCCCCTGAAGAATGTTCGCCCGAAAGGGGCTTTGAAGAACAGAAACATGTTGGGATTATATGTTTTTTAACAACACATTTAGGTTTTTTTGTATTTTCATGTGATATCGTTTGTGTCTTGGGTATGTGTATTATGTGAGGCCTAAGTTTTAGATACTATGGTTTTAGTGTTAGCAATTACACTGTGTTAGGTGAGGGTAGTGTTTTATGTTTTACTCAAAGAAATTTGAATAAACAAAAAATGTTGTTTGAAAGTTAAAGTGTTGCACGCAGTCTATTTTTTCAAGACGTGCAGTGCCGGAAATCTATCAGAGGGTCTCATTTAAGGAGAAGGGGTGTGAGTATATAAAATTTATCATCTTACTCCTTATTTTTGTGATATAAATGGTAGGATACAACAGGGAAATTCCTGACGCGCTAGTCGAAGTGTTGTTACATCTTCATTCAATATCATTTTTATGAGGAGAGCACGCTTGCAACCTCTTTGTTAAAAACAATTCCCATATGTATCTGACTCAATAGCCAGGCTCGATGTACATAGCGTGCAGACAAAAAAAACTGTTTTCCTATCGACTGAACACATTAAGAGTTGCACAACTTCCTTGATGCAGCGCACCCCTAGAGCAACGAATAGTAGCTTTAAATACACTCTCCTTGAAATCCAACGTGGCAGGCCAAATTAGCATATAATGTGTTAATATTTCATTGGCAAGAGCACACAATGGGCATATACCAGATCTCAAAGTTGACCATGGGCGGATGTATCATGCTGTATGCAATATCCCCAGCCTCATTCGTACATACAAAGAACGCTCATAAGGGAGATGGATTTCATCCAGGAGGCTCAGCGAGTTTCCCATAATTTTACTATGCAGAAACTCCATAGCATTCTTCAAGGAGGCCATTTGCACTTCCAGCTTTTCCATGGCTTTCCTCCTTGCCTTTGCTTTAAGCTCTACTTTTACAGAACTTTTACAGTTCAGTGGGTTATCCCAGAAGGCTCTCTCATCCCACATGCATAATAGATGCTTTACATGGGTTACCCAACCACAGCTCTTTGCCTCCTCCAAAAGTAGAACATTCTTCAGAGCCTCCCTGTATGTTGACAGGCCCGGGGAGGACCACACTCATCAGACTGTGGTCCTCCCCCAATAGAGCACTGGTTTGAGGGTTGTCTGGGCAGCTATAGTAAAAACACTGAGGAGCGATAACACCAAGGAAGCCGGAGCACTTATAGGCAACAAAAGTAACTTTTTCAAAAACATGTTCTCAATACTTGACAATAGGACCGATTTAAAGTGGCCCCACATCTCTGCCCCATAAAGGGCCACTGGTAAGGCCTGCTTATTATATAATTCCGAAGCCGGAGAAATTGCCCCACTACCATGGCTTGAGAAAAAAGAATGTATTCCACCGCTGTATTTCCCCTGGCTAGCCTTGGCCTTAGTAAGTTGGTCAGACCAGCCCCCTGACTCATGGAGCCTAATTCCCAGGTAGTCAGAAAATGTGACTTGTTCCAGTTTTATACCATCCGCCATTATTCTCAAAGGGATGTTCTTCGTAGAGGGCGGTTTAAACACTAGAACTTTAGTTTTGGGTGCATTCAGTTCCAGACCAAGCTCACTACACTTACTGTTAAAAATAGCCAGCGATGTCTCAAGTCCCCTAGGGGATGTAGAAAGAATAACTGCATCATCAGCATAGAATAGGGTAGGCCATTTCTTTTTTGCAATTCATGGGGCATCGAGAGCATCCTTTTCTAGTGCATCGATTGAGCCTTGTATATAAAGTAGGAAAAGTAGGAGCGCCAAGACACATCCCTAGCGCACCCCTCTATTCACTGCAAATGGCCTTGATTGCTCCCCCCCCAGCTCCACAGCGGACTGATGCCTGCGTTTTTTGTATAATAATTTAATGGGATCCACCAGTGGCTTAGGAACATTACGTTCCTTTAGTACCTGACAAAGGGACGTTCTCGAGACCGTGTCAAAGGCTGATTTTAAGTCGAGCAAAATGGTGTAGAGCCTGGTTTTTGACAGAATTACGTATTTTTGGATCAGTAAAAATAAAATCGAACAATGATCCACGGTGCCTCTACTGGCACAAAAGCCTGCTTGCGCTCCTATAATAAGCCTGCTTCATTCACCCAGGTTTGTAGTCTGGTCAGAATTATTCTGCCAAATGTTTTGCCGACAAAATATAATAGAGAGATCGGGCGTAGTTCTCTCCCCTACCCCCCTTTCTTGTATATGGGGACTATAGTTGCATCTCTCCAAGTCTTAGGGATTTGTCCCGAACAGGTAACAGCATTGAAAACCTTAAGTAAAATTGGAGCCCAGATTAAAATGTCATCTTTGTAGAAGTCCACATGTATCAGACCAGGACCAGCTGCTTTTCCCTATTTTTGTAAAATCAGGGCATTTTTGACCTCATTGATCCTAATGGGCCAGGACTCTGATGATATCGAATCATTTTCTTTTTGCCCAAGCACATTCCCTACTGCTGGGTCTGGAATTGCATACAGTCTAAAGAAATGGGCCCACCACTCATCTGCAGGGATATGCCATTGAAGAGCCTGCTCGGTGTTGCCGGTCTCCAGAAGCTGGCGCTATCTCCCTGCACCAATGCCATATGCAGGACTGCCCACCTTGTTTTGGCGTGCTCATTTTTAGTGTTAGTATTAGGGCCTTATATTTTGCCCTGAGGTCCCGAAGCCAGTGCTAATCCAATACTGCACCGGCTCTTTTACATGAAACAATGGCTTTCTTTGCCCGTATACTGTCCTCGTCATACCAAGCATTTAACACCATGGACTTCTTTTTCAGGCGGCCTGGTACAAATGTTAGGAAGGGGGTCAGTTTCCTGTTTATTAGTTTGAATTCTGCGATAATCATTTCGTTAGACAGATCACTACTGTGGATGTTTCCCAAGCTATCTTTAATGGAGTTGTACACTTTTGGCTTTACATTTCTTTTTATCCATGTAGCCCAATTCATAGTTTTCCTTACAATGTCAAAACGGGTTGCAGCTTGGCTCCTGGGCAAGTCCGGCTTTGGCGATGGATCTGGTGCCCTTATGCAATACTGAAGCATCAGAGGATCGTGGTCACTCTCACTTCTTTCTATTGTTTCAAAACCCAAAACCGTGCATCAGTTAGTGCCTGTAATGAAAATGTAATCTATACGCGACAAGCCATTACAACCATTGAATGTTACTTTCGCTGGCTGGTCGCCTGGTATCCTGCCAAGATTACTTGGGTTTCTTGTTTAAAAAATAATTTCTCCTAATGAAAGTGGTGTACTATCTACTACACAAACTGGTTCAGCGCTACCGTAGGTTTTAATTGAACACTGTGTTTATAAGTAAATGTCTGATCCATGAATTCCCCAGAGTCACATGGAGCCAAGACGTTCACTGGATCTAAATTTGATTGCACATATAAAGAAGAAAGTATGACTTCTTACTGGCAGACTGAATATCAGTTTCTTGCTGATAGGTCATTCTGGACCAAGTCTTTCGTTACTAACAAACTGAAAGTATTTGCTTACATAGTGAACTGCTTGACCACAAAATAATCATCTTATTTACATCTTTAATCTTTCTCTAAAGGAGCTAGTGGGTGTGTTATACTACGTGTGCATCTGCTCTTTTTCAGTTCTTGAGGCAACAAGCATATTTTCGGGAGAAAGACACAACCAAACTTTAAACCACCTGTATTAATTTCCTTGATCTGTCCATTCAACCCTTCAAGCCATGCAAAGTTCACCTCTGCAAACCAAACTCTTTGCGGCCTACACAAACCCAGCTATGGGGGAACGGTGATCTGCGATATTTCCATGTACTCGCAACAAACCCCACTCCCCTAATATCCCAGAACATGTCTCCCATTTAAACCATTATCGAATCCCACATGTACATTGTTCAGGACTACCACACCCCTCACAGTGGCTTTCCCCTTGCAGACTTTCTCTTTCTCGCCTGCGTAAACCTCTGTGCTTCCCACTCTAAGCACTACACGTTGTACATTGCACAAATACTTTGTGTCCCCACCACTTCCATTATGTTGCTGCTTTATGCAGATCTAAAATGTATCTAAGCTAAACACAAAGTAACACTTATAGTAACAATTACCACAATCCATGTATCTACGTCGAACACATGTTAAATTGTAACATCGCGTCTAACCTAGCCACACCATTGTTCTAATATAACACGTGCATCGTGACATGCAAATCCTAACCCTGTACCGCCTTGACAGGGAGAGCATAGCATATGTCCTCCGCATGATCCAGGAAGACATAGAAAGTAGGATTGACATTCGCACAGCCATAACACCGCTGGTAAAGCTGGTGTCGGTCCTGCATTTCCTTGCGACAGGCACATTCCAGCACGCTGTAAGTCAGCTGCACGGACTAGCACAGCCAAAATTCTCAAAACTGTTGATGGACATGCGGGATGCACTCCTGCTGCATGTGGGACAGCATATTGCACTCCCAACCACCATGGCACAGGTGAACACCACCAAGGCAAGGTTCTATGCAAGGTTCTATGCCGTAGCAGGCATGCCCAATGTGGTAGCTGCCCTGGATTGCACGCACATCGAGCTGGTCACACCCCATGCCCTGGAGGAAGTCTTCAGGAACCGGAAGCAGTATCCTTCACTGAACATCCAGGTCACCTGTGATGCAGACCTCACGATCACCCACTGCTGTTCCCAGTTCCCAAGCTCAACCCATGATGCCATGGTCCTGCGCAACAGTACGCTGCAAGTGTACATGAAGGGGCACAGAGGCCAACGTATCTGGGCCTTAGCTGAGTACAAGTCACAGCACACTGAGACGGCTGCAGGGGGGGTGTTTGTCACAATGCTAATGAATGCCCTAGGAAGGCCCCAAAGACACTAACAGCCCACCCCGTGACAAGACCGGCTACTGATCACCATAATGGGACACAATACACTGAGCTTAAGTGAATGGGCAAACTGTGCAATCCAAAAATCCAAACAGGCCACACCCACACACTGGACCACAGGTACCAGAATGCAACAGTGCAAAACCCACAGAATGCATGGCCTGCAAGGGGGCCAGGCATGGTTGCGGAGGTGAGTTAGAAGTATGTGTATTGGGGTGCAAATGGCCCTCGCAGAGGTGCAGATACAACATGCAAAAACACACCCAAGCAGGTGCAGATACAACATGCAAAAACACACCCAAGCACCAATGTCACAACCCACAGTTGTCAGAAGCTCCCATCACATAATTACACAAGTCAATTGATCAAGTGCATTGCAAAATGTGCGTCAGCATGGGATGCCAAGCCCCAGACACCCATTGTGCGTGCAGATGGACAGGAGCAAGGAAAAGGACCACGTCACAGCAATGGGAATCAGACACATGAGGCGCGCACTGTGTCACTTAATGCATCACACTGCCATACATGACATGTCTCCCACAAGAACTACCACAGGGTGACCCCTCAGTAGCAATGGACATGGCTTGTGTTCCAGACCAGTCCTGTGTGCCCACGCCTATGGCTGCTATGTATTTAGGGTGTGAACAAGAGTAAGCATGTCTGTAGCCCCCCGCCCCCGATACGTAGTACACTCCACATGCAATGGCCCAAATGTGAATAGGTGTACTGGGCTGACTGACACATGTGACCTGTCATGTAACCCAGACCATTGTGTCAGTGCTGAAATTATGCAGCCATCCACAGTACCCAATGACATACTCATATGTCTGTCCCTCTTGCAGGTGACTCCGGATATCCGCAGCTCCCATGGTTGATGACTCCCCTGAGGAATCCCCAGACACCACAGGAGATGGCATACAATTGTGCCGACACCCAGACCAGGGTTGGCAATTGAGCATACATTGGCATGTGGAAGGCAGGCTACCGATGTCTACATCATACGGGGTGTGCTCTAATGTACAGGCCGGACAACGTGGGCAAGATTGTGCTTGCATGGACCATGTTGCACAATATATGCATCTGGTGCAACATATCCCTGCCCCCAGATGTGGGCATGCCCCCCATGAAGATGATGACACAATGCCTGCGGGTGGCACACATGAGGACACTGCGCATGCAGAGGGCAGGTCCGGTCGAATTGCTCGCCAAGAGCTCATTGATAACTTCTTCTGATATTGCCAACCACTATCTCTATCAATGCACCCTTCACTGGCAATAGTACACAATGAAGAAATGCACACAATGACTAATGTCCAATCAGTGCTGCAAGTGAAAAGTTTATGTGAGGAAGTGTAAATCAAAATGTACATTAATTAGACGTCCCATCCCTCCCCATTCACCCACCCCAACAACACCCTCCCCAATCACCCACCCCAACAACACCCTCCCCAATCATCCACCCCAACACCCTCCCCAATCACTCACCCCAACACCACCCTCCCCAATCACCCACCCCAACAACACCCTCCCCAATCACCCATACCAGCACTACTCTACGACACCATTACTGTGTTCATGCCTCACCTTTGTGCACATTTAGGCTTTGGGTCTGATTCCTGCAACCTTGTGGTGAGGGGGCGCAATGAACGTCACCTTGGTGTACTTTCAAGGTGTCCCTCAGTAGGTGTATTGGTGCTGGAGGGCTCTTATCCCTGCGCACAAATCGACTGCAGTGTCAACACACACACGGACAGCGAAGGACCAGGAGACTCGCCCCTACTGCAGGCCCAGTGCGTCGCTGGGGAGTGAAGCTGGAGCTTCCTCTCTTACCAAGGTAGGCCCCTGGGCTTGCTGCATCGTTTTCCCTCAAGCAAAGGAATTTCACCTGAAATAGCGCGATCGCATGCGCATTATAGCCCGATCCTGATGATTACTACTGCTGCCATTAATTGCCCTCACTCATCCGTGTTGCTCCTGAAGACACCCGTGTCCCCATTGTTTGAATAGCGGGGCCGCCATTCCAAGATAGCCGCCCGCCGCTTCCAGGGACTGCCCTCCTCGACCTGGGTCCACCTGGGCTACTAGTGGCTCCCCATTGGCTGCACTTGCATTGAAGACAGCCAATCTCTAACCAAAACAAAAGAGTTGATGGCTGGAAGGTTTAGAATAAATCTTGACCTCTGGCATTGCTCTGGGCAACCCTCCAGACCATCGTTCTTCGCCTGCCAAGCCATTACAAAAGGGGAAAAACCATATGCAAATCAGGCTTGGTCCCACCCCCAAAGGGGTAGTCCAGCCCGAACTGCTAGGTCACATCCCTTTTGCACGAGACCACAAGCATCCCCAGACATGTTTCAGCCTTGTTGGGCGTCATCAGTGAGGAGTAGCTTGGGTCTCTAGGCCCAGCAGGCAAGGGACCCACGTCTGGGCATACCCTTCCCACTCGGGGTGACAATAGCAAAACAAAAGAGTTGATGGCTGGAAGGTTTAGAATAAATCTTGACCTCTGGCATTGCTCTGGGCAACCCTCCAGACCATCGTTCTTCGCCTGCCAAGCCATTACAAAAGGGGAAAAACCATATGCAAATCAGGCTTGGTCCCACCCCCAAAGGGGTAGTCCAGCCCGAACTGCTAGGTCACATCCCTTTTGCACGAGACCACAAGCATCCCCAGACATGTTTCAGCCTTGTTGGGCGTCATCAGTGAGGAGTAGCTTGGGTCTCTAGGCCCAGCAGGCAAGGGACCCACGTCTGGGCATACCCTTCCCACTCGGGGTGACAATAGCAAAACAAAAGAGTTGATGGCTGGAAGGTTTAGAATAAATCTTGACCTCTGGCATTGCTCTGGGCAACCCTCCAGACCATCATTCTTCGCCTGCCAAGCCATTACAAAAGGGGAAAAACCATATGCAAATCAGGCTTGGTCCCACCCCCAAAGGGGTAGTCCAGCCCGAACTGCTAGGTCACATCCCTTTTGCACGAGACCACAAGCATCCCCAGACATGTTTCAGCCTTGTTGGGCGTCATCAGTGAGGAGTAGCTTGGGTCTCTAGGCCCAGCAGGCAAGGGACCCACGTCTGGGCATACCCTTCCCACTCGGGGTGACAATAGCAAAACAAAAGAGTTGATGGCTGGAAGGTTTAGAATAAATCTTGACCTCTGGCATTGCTCTGGGCAACCCTCCAGACCATCGTTCTTCGCCTGCCAAGCCATTACAAAAGGGGAAAAACCATATGCAAATCAGGCTTGGTCCCACCCCCAAAGGGGTAGTCCAGCCCGAACTGCTAGGTCACATCCCTTTTGCACGAGACCACAAGCATCCCCAGACATGTTTCAGCCTTGTTGGGCGTCATCAGTGAGGAGTAGCTTGGGTCTCTAGGCCCAGCAGGCAAGGGACCCACGTCTGGGCATACCCTTCCCACTCGGGGTGACAATAGCAAAACAAAAGAGTTGATGGCTGGAAGGTTTAGAATAAATCTTGACCTCTGGCATTGCTCTGGGCAACCCTCCAGACCATCGTTCTTCGCCTGCCAAGCCATTACAAAAGGGGAAAAACCATATGCAAATCAGGCTTGGTCCCACCCCCAAAGGGGTAGTCCAGCCCGAACTGCTAGGTCACATCCCTTTTGCACGAGACCACAAGCATCCCCAGACATGTTTCAGCCTTGTTGGGCGTCATCAGTGAGGAGTAGCTTGGGTCTCTAGGCCCAGCAGGCAAGGGACCCACGTCTGGGCATACCCTTCCCACTCGGGGTGACAATAGCAAAACAAAAGAGTTGATGGCTGGAAGGTTTAGAATAAATCTTGACCTCTGGCATTGCTCTGGGCAACCCTCCAGACCATCGTTCTTCGCCTGCCAAGCCATTACAAAAGGGGAAAAACCATATGCAAATCAGGCTTGGTCCCACCCCCAAAGGGGTAGTCCAGCCCGAACTGCTAGGTCACATCCCTTTTGCACGAGACCACAAGCATCCCCAGACATGTTTCAGCCTTGTTGGGCGTCATCAGTGAGGAGTAGCTTGGGTCTCTAGGCCCAGCAGGCAAGGGACCCACGTCTGGGCATACCCTTCCCACTCGGGGTGACAATAGCAAAACAAAAGAGTTGATGGCTGGAAGGTTTAGAATAAATCTTGACCTCTGGCATTGCTCTGGGCAACCCTCCAGACCATCGTTCTTCGCCTGCCAAGCCATTACAAAAGGGGAAAAACCATATGCAAATCAGGCTTGGTCCCACCCCCAAAGGGGTAGTCCAGCCCGAACTGCTAGGTCACATCCCTTTTGCACGAGACCACAAGCATCCCCAGACATGTTTCAGCCTTGTTGGGCGTCATCAGTGAGGAGTAGCTTGGGTCTCTAGGCCCAGCAGGCAAGGGACCCACGTCTGGGCATACCCTTCCCACTCGGGGTGACAATAGCAAAACAAAAGAGTTGATGGCTGGAAGGTTTAGAATAAATCTTGACCTCTGGCATTGCTCTGGGCAACCCTCCAGACCATCGTTCTTCGCCTGCCAAGCCATTACAAAAGGGGAAAAACCATATGCAAATCAGGCTTGGTCCCACCCCCAAAGGGGTAGTCCAGCCCGAACTGCTAGGTCACATCCCTTTTGCACGAGACCACAAGCATCCCCAGACATGTTTCAGCCTTGTTGGGCGTCATCAGTGAGGAGTAGCTTGGGTCTCTAGGCCCAGCAGGCAAGGGACCCACGTCTGGGCATACCCTTCCCACTCGGGGTGACAATAGCAAAACAAAAGAGTTGATGGCTGGAAGGTTTAGAATAAATCTTGACCTCTGGCATTGCTCTGGGCAACCCTCCAGACCATCGTTCTTCGCCTGCCAAGCCATTACAAAAGGGGAAAAACCATATGCAAATCAGGCTTGGTCCCACCCCCAAAGGGGTAGTCCAGCCCGAACTGCTAGGTCACATCCCTTTTGCACGAGACCACAAGCATCCCCAGACATGTTTCAGCCTTGTTGGGCGTCATCAGTGAGGAGTAGCTTGGGTCTCTAGGCCCAGCAGGCAAGGGACCCACGTCTGGGCATACCCTTCCCACTCGGGGTGACAATAGCAAAACAAAAGAGTTGATGGCTGGAAGGTTTAGAATAAATCTTGACCTCTGGCATTGCTCTGGGCAACCCTCCAGACCATCGTTCTTCGCCTGCCAAGCCATTACAAAAGGGGAAAAACCATATGCAAATCAGGCTTGGTCCCACCCCCAAAGGGGTAGTCCAGCCCGAACTGCTAGGTCACATCCCTTTTGCACGAGACCACAAGCATCCCCAGACATGTTTCAGCCTTGTTGGGCGTCATCAGTGAGGAGTAGCTTGGGTCTCTAGGCCCAGCAGGCAAGGGACCCACGTCTGGGCATACCCTTCCCACTCGGGGTGACAATAGCAAAACAAAAGAGTTGATGGCTGGAAGGTTTAGAATAAATCTTGACCTCTGGCATTGCTCTGGGCAACCCTCCAGACCATCGTTCTTCGCCTGCCAAGCCATTACAAAAGGGGAAAAACCATATGCAAATCAGGCTTGGTCCCACCCCCAAAGGGGTAGTCCAGCCCGAACTGCTAGGTCACATCCCTTTTGCACGAGACCACAAGCATCCCCAGACATGTTTCAGCCTTGTTGGGCGTCATCAGTGAGGAGTAGCTTGGGTCTCTAGGCCCAGCAGGCAAGGGACCCACGTCTGGGCATACCCTTCCCACTCGGGGTGACAATAGCAAAACAAAAGAGTTGATGGCTGGAAGGTTTAGAATAAATCTTGACCTCTGGCATTGCTCTGGGCAACCCTCCAGACCATCGTTCTTCGCCTGCCAAGCCATTACAAAAGGGGAAAAACCATATGCAAATCAGGCTTGGTCCCACCCCCAAAGGGGTAGTCCAGCCCGAACTGCTAGGTCACATCCCTTTTGCACGAGACCACAAGCATCCCCAGACATGTTTCAGCCTTGTTGGGCGTCATCAGTGAGGAGTAGCTTGGGTCTCTAGGCCCAGCAGGCAAGGGACCCACGTCTGGGCATACCCTTCCCACTCGGGGTGACAATAGCAAAACAAAAGAGTTGATGGCTGGAAGGTTTAGAATAAATCTTGACCTCTGGCATTGCTCTGGGCAACCCTCCAGACCATCGTTCTTCGCCTGCCAAGCCATTACAAAAGGGGAAAAACCATATGCAAATCAGGCTTGGTCCCACCCCCAAAGGGGTAGTCCAGCCCGAACTGCTAGGTCACATCCCTTTTGCACGAGACCACAAGCATCCCCAGACATGTTTCAGCCTTGTTGGGCGTCATCAGTGAGGAGTAGCTTGGGTCTCTAGGCCCAGCAGGCAAGGGGCCCACGTCTGGGCATACCCTTCCCACTCGGGGTGACAATAGCAAAACAAAAGAGTTGATGGCTGGAAGGTTTAGAATAAATCTTGACCACTGGCATTGCTCTGGGCAACCCTCCAGACCATCGTTCTTCGCCTGCCAAGCCATTACAAAAGGGGAAAAACCATATGCAAATCAGGCTTGGTCCCACCCCCAAAGGGGTAGTCCAGCCCGAACTGCTAGGTCACATCCCTTTTGCACGAGACCACAAGCATCCCCAGACATGTTTCAGCCTTGTTGGGCGTCATCAGTGAGGAGTAGCTTGGGTCTCTAGGCCCAGCAGGCAAGGGACCCACGTCTGGGCATACCCTTCCCACTCGGGGTGACAATAGCAAAACAAAAGAGAAGACCGGCTGGCGCAAGCCGGCATCAGCACGAAGGCGTGCACTAAGGTGAACTCCCTGTCCTTGCCTGGCACCCGCCCCCTGCCTGAATCCATGATCGTGTCCCCTCTGAAAACGTCCTTAAGGTACTGTGACCCACTACTTTGTTCAGACTTGTCCTCCGCTCGACCGTACGCCTAGAACCGCTACAGTGCCACTTTGATACGTTCGTATACTTACTGGCCCAAAGACTCTTTAGAACTGTTCCGGATACCTCTGTTCCGTATAACTGTCATATATTGTCTTTAATACGTATATCTGCAACGGTTACTGTAATGTTGACATGAAACTGTACATGCACCTTACACTACGTGATATATTGTTTAATTGCACCAACATTGAACGCTATGACCTCTTTCCGTGTAGCCATCCTATACTGCCTTATTAATGCTATGGCTCCTAAAGATATACTTATCTAGATTTAGTCTAAGGTATCTTCCTTAACTCTCCCAATTCCAATATACTATTATATTGTACTGTCTGCATTTGCCCATGTAATCTCGCCTCCAACCCACATTGTACTGGCCTAGTTTGCCTAATTACTAGTATACTGCCACTACTTGTACCTGTCTAGTTCGCTTGCCTACCTAGATCCTAGCCTATCTATACGTGCCTAGTATGCTTGCCTACCTAGTTCCTAGCCCATTTGTACTTGCCTAGTTCGCTTGCCTACCTAGGTCCTAGCCCATTTCTACTTGCCTAGTTTACCTAATTACCAGTATACGGTCTCTAACTATATTGCTTAGACTTCCCTGCTACCGAATTGCCATAACTAATATAGCTACATGCCTTTGCACACGGCACCAGTCCACACCTATAGCCCAAACTTGGACTCACCTTTCATTAGCACCTCCCTACCCATGACCATAATGAAAATCACCCAATACCAGACACTACACCTTGTACTGAGCCTCCTCACCATCATGGCACTTGCTTCCGCTGCCTCACACCCCCCGAAGGATAGAAACATGAGACTGAGGGCAACATTGTCACGTCTCCATGAACCATCATCCTACCACAACCATAGAGGCTATATCGATCTAGCAAACAAACGATCACAATACCTTAAATCTACCCCTCTCCACCCTGTCCTCACATCAACTAACCAGTCACCATCACAAAGAGTCACCCTAACTAAAAATAAACAACTAACCACTACTATACCAACTAGCACCCTATCACTAACTGGATTCACTAACTGGGTCACTCGTCAATGCTAGATCCATGGTAGCCCACGCTACAGAGATCTCTGACACCCTAACCAATGAAAACTTAGACCTATTGGTCATAACCGAAACTTGCCTTCATTAGGTGGCTGGCCCTGCATCATGCTAGCAATACCTGATGGCTACCAACTACTAAGAGTCGACAGATCTAATACCAGAGGAGGTGGCCTAGCCATCATTCACAAATCCACCTTACCCATCAGATTAGCTACTACCCTGCTATTCCAATCATGTGAACTCCTTACTGCTAAACTCCACCTTTCTTGTAACCGTACCTTTACCATGTATGTCATCTACAGACCACCAGGACCACTAGGATCCTTTGAAGACGACCTAACTAGTATCCTAACTAATAACACTAAAGACCACGCTCAAATTCTACTACTGGGACACTTTAACTTGGGCTTTAATGACTGTAATGACAAACACGCCCTATCTGTAGCTTCACTACTGAATGATTATGGCCTGACACAAAAAATCTCCTCCCCTACTCACGGCAAAGGTAGAACCCGAGACTGGGTTGCCGATCGGAATTGCAACATTAGCATTACCAACATAATGCCGCAATCTTGGACTGACCACTACTTAATTCTATTCACTGCTTCACTTGACCTTATCCGACCCAAACCAATACTTATGGCCCCACCACTCCCCACCAGAAGTAAAAAAGATATCACAGCAGAACAACTCCTACCCCACCTCCTCCCAACTCTCGACAACCTAGACAATAGTACAGACCCTACATCACTTGTGGAAGCCTATAACAGTACGATGATTAAAGCACTTGACCTGATTGCCCCTACCAAAATTCGTAAAAGTAAACAACTTTGTCACCTGAACAAATGGTTCACACCACAGTTGAAAGACCTTAGAACTCAAAAAAGAAAGTTGCAGTCTATCTGGCGACACTCACCTACTGAGGAGAACAAAACTAAATTAGCTACTCTCGCCAAACAGTACAAAAAGGAAATCATAAGTACCAAAAGGAATTCCTTTAATGATAGAATATCTAAGGCTAAATCAGATACCAAGGAACTATTTTCCATCCTCCGTGAAATGGAATCACCCATACACCCGACTGATAACATTCCTAAAAATACATTCTGGTGCACTAATATACAAAATGCCCTGGCGGGTAAAATTAGCTTGCTCCAGACCAAAATTGCCAATAAAAAAGCTTCCTTGCTCCTGCCAGCAGAGCCTACACCTCAGTCACAGCTTCATTTAAACCAGCCTAACACCCCTCACCCCTTTAGCTTCAAACAAATAACTATATTAGAGACAGAAAAAATCATACTATCTTTAAAGCCATCTAACTGCAAAGGTGATAATTGCCCTGCCCAAATTATAAAAGATGCAGCTAGAGACCTAGCCCCCTTCATCTCTAAACTCATCAATGCATCCTTTAAGTCCAACCTAGTGCCTAATAACCTAAAACATTCTTGGGTGCTTCCCTTGCTAAAAAAACAAACACTTGACCCCGCAATACCGACAAACTACAGACCCATCACCACCGTCCCATTTCTGCTTAAAATCATTGACAGAGTAGCTTACCTGCAAATTCAGGACTACTTAGAAACCAACAACTTATTAGGCTCACGTCAATCCGGCTTCCGGCCCCTTCATGGTACTGAAACGGCCCTGATTGACCTTAAGACCCAAATTGACAAGTTAAAGGACAATGGCAAATCAGCTATGCTACTCCTACTTGACCTATCTGCGGCCTTTGACTTGGTAGATCATGCAATCCTATGCAATCAACTCAGTTCCGCCGCTCATTTTTCAAGTGATGCCATAACCTGAGTACAATCCTTCCTTGCAAACCGGACAATGAGAGTCTTCTCCCCCTTAGCAGCCGCTGATCCCACACAAGTTTCATGCGGTGTCCCTCAAGGATCATGTGTATCTCCTACGATGTACAACATCTTTACTAAACCTTTGTTTGACAAGTTGGACAGACTGGGTGTCATCTACACCAACTACGCATACGACACTCAGATCCTCATCCCCCTTTCGGGCAACTTCTTGGAAGACACGGCCTTAGTAAACAAGATATATCTCCTCATTCAGGCATGGATGCCATCCCACGGCCTCTGCCTGATTGACGACAAAACTGAGTTACTGATCCTCGGCTCAGAGTTGGCTATCAAAAAACTTGAACCGAACTATGGCTCATTCAACATTGACAATAATGTTATCAAAGTGATGCCTGCAGTCAAAACCCTTGGGGTCTATCTCGACTCAGCGCTCACCTTCAAGAAACAAACTAATTCCTTAGCATCTTCCACTGCATATACTTGCAAATTGATCCGAGTATGTAGACCATTCCTAAATGAGACTAGCTGCATTACACTAGCTAACGCACTTATCATCTCTAAACTGGATTAGTGTAATGCTCTAAATGCAGGATCTAACAAGTACATTCTTGATAAACTCCAAACTCTCCAAAATAACGCCATCAGAGCAGCTCTAAATATTCCTAATAGAGCTCACATCTCCACCTCCAGAAAAAATATCCATTGGCTAAAAATCAAAGACAGGATTGCCCTCAAAACCCTCTCTCTCACCTCTAAATGTCTTAACAACATAGCTCCCCACTACTTGGTAAACAGAGTCAACAAGAGAATCTCTAACTCTCCCACAAGAATAACCAATGCCTATACCTTAGTGGTGCCCAGATACAAAAAGCGTACAGCTGGCGGCTCTAGTTTTCCAGTCATAGCTGCTCAAACCTGGAACAGACTCCCTCTAGATCTCAGAATGGACCAACCTTACCCTAGCTTCCGGCGGAAAGTCCTCACTTGGATACGATCCAATGACACTTCCCCACCGCCCACCTGCTTTAGAGACCCCTGATGATTGCAACTAGATTAACTGGCTTCTGGTCAACTAGCTTTACCTGTATTTTTGCACTTACCTTGTTCATGTACCTTGCTTCGAATTTGAACTGCATAACTGTATTTTCCTGTAACCAAGTTCTCATGTATCCTTGTATTGTCTGCGCCCAGCTACCCCTGGGTTTGGTTTTGCGCTATACCAAATAAACAAACAAAACAAACAAAATAAACTGCAGGGCGTGTGAAAGTGCCTCTGCTGAGGCAGAGTTGGCATCCATGTGTTCGCGGACCCTATTACCCAGAGTGACCATTGCAGCAGTGGCATGTCCTAGGGAGCGTGCTATGTCACGGGCGCACCCCTGCATGCTGTCATGCATAGCACGCATTTTGCACAGTTGTTTCCCTGCCATGGTGTGAATGTCCACCTGCTGGCGCTCGATCTGATCCAGGCGTGCACGGATTGCCCGCAGGTTGCCATCCACCATTGGTGGTGGACTATGTGGATTTGGAAGGTGGCTGGACTGAAGCCAGGTGTGCTTTCCCCCTCATATGGCTCATAAGCCTCCCTGGCCTCCTCCTCTTCTTCAGTGCTGTCGGACACATCTGCAATGGCCAACTGTGCCATGGGATGTGGTGCACGCCGCAGAGGAGTACCGGTGCATGTCAGGTCAATTTCCACTGGCACATGTGCACTGTCACCGCCTGTGCTGTTCAGTGACATGTCAACAGTGTCTGGTGGGGGTGCTGGTGGTGGCTGAGCAGCTGCTGTTGGTGGTGCAGGCTGGGCAGCTGCTGTTGGTGGTGTGGGCTGGGTGCCTGCTGTTGGTGGTGTGGGCTGGGTGCCTGCTGTTGGTGGTGCAGGCTGGGCAGCTGCGGTTGGCAGTGTGGGCTGGGCAGCTGCGGCGGGTGGTGTGGGCTTGGCAGCTGCAGTTGGTGGTGCGGGCTGGTCAGCTTCAGTTGGTGGTGCGGGCTGGGCAGCTGCAGTTGGTGGTGCAGGCTGGGCAGCTGCAGGTGTTACATCCGGTGGCTGGCCTGGGCCCTTAGCACTGCCATTCTGCCTGCTCTGGCCTGCAGTGGGTTTGGCCTGCGCAGGTGTGTGGGATTTTCTTGTTGCTGCGTGTAAAGGTCCTGCCTCATCACTGTCTGTGGAGAGGGTACCTGTTGGGGAATTGGGATAGGTTGTTACCACTTTGCCTCACATGTCGACAGTCATGCATTCAACCCATCCCATGATGTGTGTGTCCCAGTGTTGTTGGTATCATGTGTCTCACATGGGTGGTATTGCTCAGATGGGTGGACATGCAGGGCGGGGGGGGGTTCATGCTGGGTGTGTACAATGTGCATGTATGTGAATTGTTTTGGGGTACCACTGGCATTGACGAGCATGCGCTGCGTGACATGGCATCGATCAGGCCACTCGCGATACTCATTGCTCTGTGCTATGCTGGTAGATGCATGCAATTGGGGGGGGGGCCTGCACATGTACATGCACTTGTACTTACTGGCATCTCCGTGGGTCCCTGCTCCAGCCTCTGTGCCTCCAATGCCCTTGATTCCCTCCATGTGGAGGATGCTGCTGAGGGGCTCCGCCCATGGCATAGGTCGTAGCGGATCCACACTGCCACCACCAGTGGCTGTGCACGCCCTCCTGTGCTTTGCTATGGCCTGCAGACCTTTGCTTTGAGGTCATCTCACCTTTTGCAACAGTCCTTTCTTGTGTCTGGGACTGTCCAAACGGCCGTCACATTGGCCACCACCTCTCCCCATATATCTTCCTTTGACTGCTTGTCTTCTGCTGCCTGGCCTCAAACAGTTCATCTGCATGTTGCAGCACAGTCTCCACTAGGGCTGTTAGCTCTGCATCTGCAAACCTTGCCTGGGGTGCTCTGCTCCTGGGACATCTTTTTGTCTCAGTTCTGGGCTTGGATGGGAACCAGTGGATTGAGTTGGATTGTCTTTTTAATGATGGCCGGCATTTCTGTTTCTGGCCCCGGTATTACCGCTGCTGCATACTTTTTCTGGTGTTACCACCTTATTTTGTTGCAGAGACGTAATTACTGCCTACTTTTTTTTTTCATCCGGTAATACCAGCATGCCGTTATTGCTGCTTCTGGCATGGGTTTGTGCTCGCACTCGTTTACTCATAGTACGCTGGGGATTTCGGCACCTGTCCCGCTGGAAACGCTAATACCGGAATGCCGGTATTAGCAGATTATTTACGGATAACTCGGAATGAGGCCCACTGTTTGTTCGTGCCTTCTAAAGGGACTCAAGATGCTGCGCTTAGGATGTGTCACGATTTCCTGCCTGTGGGTCATTGTGGTATTTCAACAACCTTGCAGAAATCTGCAGAGCCAGTTCTGGTGGCCTGGTATGAGTTTTGTGTTGTGACTTATTGTTTACATCTTTTCTACCTTGCTTCATTGGGGCTCACAGCTTCTTTCTCCCATACCGCTCCCATGTGTTATGTCATGTTGTTGTCAGAAGTTGGAATCTAACTAGGTTCTGGAATTGTTATGTTTGACGGTAAGAACTGCTGCAAGACAATTGAAAGAGATTTTGATGGAGTTGGCTGCAGCCTTACCTTAACACCACTGCTACTTGAATAAAAGCATACAACCTTGAGAGATTCAACCAGTGTGGTGTAAATTCATTTTTTTTTAATTTTTTTTTTTTTTATTGACTTGGTTGAAACAAATCAACCTTTCAAAAGAATTACAAAAGAGAGATAAAATATTATACAAAAGGTAAAAGAAGACATAACAGTTGAATAGTGTGCAGCAGAACACCACATCTAGTCGTATTATTGAGAGTGAACTGTCAGACTGAATAAGCACATAAAACGCATAAAACAAAATGAATATGATGACGAATTATCTCTGGCAATCCATTCATTGTTTCATACCACAATTATTTATGCAGAAAATTAAGAGGCCAGCAGCTAGATCTCAATTAGTGTGACAAAATAATAATGCAATTGTGTTTGTTAATCAAACATCTGAACTTGTCAAGGACAGACTTTCAATAAATTTAACAACTGCAATTTGGATAGGCAAGTACGCAGAATTCAAAATTGTGAGCCAACATGCCTCATATTCTAAAAAACCCAAGTGCCGGCAATGACGTCCCAAAAACTTAAGTCTATGAGAAGTAAGAGCAGAACACTCAATAATCAGATGCTCCAAAGTCTCCGGTTGGCAACTGTTCCTGCAAAAGCGGCAAAAATGATCACTATCTGATATTATCTTGCGTCTGTAAAGAATGGCTTTGGTGGGCCAAAGGTTAAAACGTAGACGCATGATTGCAGAGCGGATATTGACTGCTGGAGCTTTGACTAGATAGAGAGGAAGTGTTTTCATCTTTTTTGGAGGAAAGCGGAGAACATTGCCATCACAATAAGTTAGGCACAATTTATTTGTCTTAATCCAGTCAAATTCATACAGCTGTTGCTTTGCCTTGTCAGGATTATTAATTAATGTATCAAGAGAAACATCTGCACTACTTAATGCAGAGTATGCAGTAGTCACCCACGAGACAAAGAATTTTTGTGTAGTGTGAAACATATGAAATGCAAGTTCTGATAGTAAAGTACAATCTCTGGATGCTAAGAGACATTTTCTGAAGAGCGCACACAGACGCCAAAAGTATAAGGTTTCAAGTGAAATTAGGCCCAACTCATATCTGATCCACGAGATGGGGATACAAGAATTGGCTTTCCCATTTATGAAAGACGAGTTTAGACTGGCATGTGAGAGTTTCAAGACCATACAATATTGATGGCACTGCTTTCTGGTTCCAGTAAGCAACAGCCGGTATAATAGAAAATTTGCCATATCTGGACATAATCAAACTAGCTTGTGACGAGGCCGTTGTCACCTTTTTCAAAACTCCGTCCAAATGTGCCTTAAAGGACCCCCGCAGTTCAAATATCATACCTAAATAGGTGTATTGAGGGACAATCAGCAGATGTACCTGATTAATGTTCCACATAAATGATTTGTTTCTTTTGGTCGGTTGATACAACATTATCTGAGATTTATTGGTATTAATTTTTAAATCATTCTGAAAAATATAAGAGTCAAAAGCTGTCAACAATTTCTGCAAGCCAATTTGAATTTTTGACAGCAATACCATATCGTCAGCATACATTAAACTTTGAACATGATGATTATTAATTTTTGGAGAGTCTGAACCAAGATTTTGAAATGCGAAGGCTATATCATGAATAAAATAATTAAAAATGGATGACGCCAGAAGACAGCCCTGTTTGAGCCCACGAGCCGTGGGGATAGAGGAAGACAAGGCTCCATCGAGGCTTAATCGAACATAAATACACGTATCAGAGTGGAGAGCCAAAAGGATTTCAAACAATGTTTGCGGACAGTGGTCACGTTTTAGTTTTGTGAAAAGAAGAGAGCGAGAAATGGAGTCAAATGCAGAATGTAAATCAATGAACGCCAGAAATAAGGACTGTTTCGACTCTTGGCACTGGGCTTTAATAGAGTTCATTGCAAAGAGGTTAACCTGGGTACCCATACCCGCAATAAAACCAGTCTGGAACGGGTCTCTATATGAATTCTGAAGCGTCCACTTATTAAATTCAATCAATACAAGTTTAGTGAAAATTTTACTCGGTGAGTCTAAAAGTGCAATTGGACGGTAGTTCTGAGGGGAACACCTATCACCTTTTTTGAAAATCGGGATGATAATAGAGGATTTCCAGGATAGAGGTATGGTGCATGAATGCAATATATCTTGAAAGATGCAATAAAGTATACGAGCCCATATGCCAGGATTTAATTTCAACATGGCGTTGGAAATGCCATCTGGGCCAACAGCTCGAGAGGGACTAGCTTTTTTGATGATTGATGCAATGTCCTCAATTGTAAAAGCCAGGTTCCAATAAAGTGCTCTAACAGAGCGAAAGGAGTCTGGATCAAAATTGACGTCAGCATACAAATTTGTGAAGTACAAAATCCATTGTGATTCGTTTACTGCATTTAGTTGTGCTTCAGCATCTCTATTATATGCATGATTATGTAGAAGATGCCACATTTGGGCCGAGTTTTTATTGGCGAGGGATTTTAACATTATTTCACTGTCATGTTGAAACATCATTGATTTATGTCCCTTGAGCCAGTTTTTGTATTGTGTTTTCAGATGTATTAGCGCTTGCCAACGATCGCGAGAAGAGGAGTTTTGTATCTGGCGCTTTAGACGCCTAAACTCGGTCTTTCGTTCTTTAACCAACTGATCATAGATATGGGGGTGTTTAGTTTGGAGTTGCGTGGGAGTCGAAATGGTATGCGCAAACGGTGCAAGTATATCAGTGTATTGTACACCCAATGTATGCAAATTCTTTTGAATTAATGTCTCAAATTCATAGAGTCGGTGATCTGTCCATTTCAGTCTGGATCTGGCCGAGTTGATGGCAAAACCAAAACTGACTGAAGAAGATTTAGGAGCAAAAGTTTGCCATAAGATAGTCAGGAAGAGTAGCTTATGATCACTGCCAGGATAGGCAGTGATTGAGAGGTCCTGACAAAATTTAAACAATGGTGAATCCACTAAAATGTAATCAATTGTACTTGCACTGTTATTGCGATACCAGGTCGATTGAGGAGGTGAATCACTTTTGAGGGCCCCATTGATCATAATAAAATTACGTTCATTCATGAGGTGGATCCACCGGGAGCTATCTTTTGAGTATGGGTTGTTAGCAATACAATTCATGTTAAGATCCCCAAGTATGATGGTAAAATTGGTGATGTTCGCCATATTGATAATATCCAACAATGAAATAAGACCACAATAAAAATCATCATCAGAGCAAGCAGCAGGATTTCTATACACATTCAACAAGGCGAGCGAGGCAGTATTCAGATCAATTTTGACTAGTTGTAGGTAAGCCCCAAAGGAAGCCCATGCGTGTACATGAAGACCAGCCTTTTGGAGAACGGCAACCAGCAAGCCTGAAGTGGGTCTGCCTTTAGTTCGAATGGCCGGTAGCAGAGTAATTTCATACCCATCCCACACCGGGGGGACTAAGAGCCAAGTCTCTTGTAAGGTGATAATGTGATAGATTACAGGCATGGATTTGATAGAAACATGTAAATGATTATGCTCCCTGGTATTCCAACATGCAAGATTCAGAAGATTGCCATTCTGGCAAAATGATGGTTAATTCCGAGTGAAGATCCGAGAATCATGCACTGTATTGATGTCACTTCTATCAATTTGTTGTCTTTCATAAATGCGTGGATTTGGAATGGGGACCCTAAATTGGGGCGTGGTGACATTCGGCTCAAGTGCCAATAGAAATCCCATTTCAAACAGAGTCATTCTCGCTCGCCAAATAGTATTGGCAACAATGGTCGATGGGATCCATAGTCTGATGACAGAGTTGGAGGAAGCAGAGATAAATTCGATTTGTGCTATATCAAAGGTAGTAATATCCCTTAATTCATCAATGTCACTAAAGATGTTTAAGACACTCCTTCTATTCAAGTTATAAGCAGGGTACGAACCATCTCGACATTTTAAAATAAATGTGCAAGGCGAGAGAGTGGAAGGGGCTTGAGAGGATTGGGGAAGAAGACGTCTTGTTTCAGACTGGTGGGGCTTAGGCAGTCTGAGCTGGTGCGTGTGTTGAGAGTGCAATTCTTTGAACCCAGATACTTGAGACTCAAGATTGTACTGCTCAAGACTAGAAGAGTTGGACATAACAGAGGGTTTAGAAACAGGAAGGGGGGATCTGACATAGCAGACGTGAGTTGTGACATGGGTACAGCGGAGAACCTTTCCTCCAGAAATTTGTCAACGGCTTGTTTCAACTCATTTAATGGGTCCTGATTTAAGGCAGATGACACAGCAGCGGGCCGACTAACACTTGGGGCAAAAGAGACAGTTTTTTTAGGTGGCATATCGATTAGAACTCGATCAGCATCTTGCTCTAACGTCTCAAGTGACTCAACCAAATCGTCCAAAGGGGGGTGGGAAGCTATCCGTGCCGGAGTGTCAACAGGCACGGCAGATGCCGTCTCCTTTGTGTGTACAGACGATGGAATACTCGCTTGCAACAGTACAGGGGCAGAGGTAGCTAGGGGTTTTGTGAGGGGGAGACTCTGGGGAAGAGCTTTCGGCCCTGCTTCCAAAGACCCACCAATAGCTTTAAAGAAGGCATTCAGAGTGTTTGTGTTGCCTCGACGAGGCATCTGTTTCTTCGTTTTTTTCAATACGGCATGTGAATTTTTTGAGATCGTTGTGGACCTAAACTTTCCGCTAGAGGCTGCCGGCGTTACTGCCACAATGGGATTTGCTGGAGAGGAACTCTCAGAGGTGGGCAATGTGTCAAGGGGACAGTGGCAGCAAACTGGAGAGGCATCTCAGGGACAGGCACCGAGACAATGTTATTTGTGACCGGCTGAGTAAGGGGCACAGGGACAGGTGTCACAGAGCTAGAGGAAGCGTCAAGAGCACAAATAACATTGTGAAAATGTGGCAAGGAAGATGGAACATTCGCACTTTTCACATGTGAAGCACAAATCACGGGGGGCACAGCTATACCTGTCTGCCTGTCTAGAGTAGTGAAGCTACCACAGGTAATAATTGAGGCCTCACAGCTCTCCAATGGCCTTTCTGATGGTAAAGGTGGAGAGGGGTTCAACTGATCATGGCGACGACTCCAATGTAGGAGTTCCTCCATCTGTATGCCTTGGGTTGTGATTTTTGTATTCATAATGTCAAACATTTTATGCATTCCAAGAATAGAGGTATTAATGGCTTGCAAAGCTAGTTCAACACCAAAGTTGGAGCCTGTAGCAAGCGTATTGCGGGCAGGCACGACTGCACGAGGCGTAGGAAGAACGAAGGAAGCAATCGCAGAGTCTATCGGTGTAGTGTAGGTATCTTGAGGAGAGTGGCTGAATTGGGCCACATCACAATGGGAGTGTACAGAATGCAAAGTTTCATGGTGACTAGCATATAATGAAATACTAGTACTATCTAGGATTATAGGAGAACCTGGAATGATAGGCGAGAGGGTTTGGTTAGAGTGAGTGCTAAATTTCCTCTTCACGTTCCGTACTTTCAATGAAGCAAGAATCGTTTTGTCGGAAATGCCCCGAGTACGAGCAGGACTCGTCAGAGCAATGGGTGAGCAGGGGGCGACACACATGGGACAGTTTGCTGACCCATAGTCGGAATGTGGGACCCCGCAGACCCTTGTGGCAAGGAGGGGATAGTCCGGGGGGGACCAACCGACGGGCCCATGTTGGAAGTAGCAAAAGTGGAGCCGACAGGGGTTCTCGGAGACAGAATAAATGCTGGACATTTCGTCTGGATTAGCCCAGTGCTAGAACAGCTAGGCTTCGGATGTAAAGCAGGATCTGCCATATTTGATTTCAGTGAGTACGGCACAAAAGACATTCGTTGTGAGACAACACTTAAACTGACCTGGGAGAACTAGATAAGGACTGAGTAGGGTGACACCAGCGCTAGAAAGTCAGGCCGCGACCGCAGTAACGCGGTAAAGCGGAACTTAGCCGTGAACTTGCGCGCGCGCTGTGCGCGTAAGGCTGTCTTTAGTAGGAGGTGAGGGAGTGAAAAACACGCCTTTTCCTGGGCAGGGCTAGCAGGAGGTGTCAATCACCGAGGCTGGTGTAACCAGTAATGCAATCCGCTTCAATGCGAGGGGAAACACTGTGAAGCAAAACAAACAAACAAACATATGTCAAGGAATTGCTAAAGTGCTGAAAAGCTGAAAACTCCCTCTAGTGGGCTTAATAGTCCAAATCCTCTAGCCAAAGCAATCACCTGGCTAGGCTAGAGGCAGTCCAATCCAAAAGCAAAAGTGCAGAGAAGCAGCAGCCACAAAGTCCTCACGAGCCGTAAAGCGGAACTTAGCCGTGAACTTGCTCGTGCGCGCGCGCTGTGCGCGTAAGGCTGTCTTTAGTAGGAGGTGAGGGAGTGAAAAGCACGCCTTTTCCTGGGCAGGGCTAGCAGGAGGTGTCAATCACCGAGGCTGGTGTAACCAGTAATGCAATCCGCTTCAATGCGAGGGCAAACACTGGCTAGGCTAGAGGCAGTCCAATCCAAAAGCAAAAGTGCAGAGAAGCAGCAGCCACAAAGTCCTCACGAGCGGTAAAGCGGAACTTAGCCGTGAACTTGCTGGTGTAAATTCATTTTGTTTAGCAACCAGGAAACATGTTAAATCATGTTGTGTTTTTGCCCAGCATAAGTCCTCCAATGAAAGACCCATAGGAATGCTCCATCAATCGTCTCTTCCTTCCAGACCATGTGAGACTATTGCGACAGACTTCATAGTGGAACTACCGCACTCCAGAGGATGTACTACAATCATGGTCACCATAGACTTGTTTTCTAGACTGGCACGTTTCATTCCATTAGCTGAACTACCAACCACCACTGAGATGACGGTAATATTTTTCACAGACATCTTCCGCTCACAGGGACTACCTACCACCATCATTTCTGACTGTGGAAATCAATATGTGTCTAAATTCTGGACTCAGTTATGCAAACTCTTAGGTATACAACATGCCCTGTCATCTGGCTACCATACTCATCCTCACTGAGAGGGTAAACCAGACATTAGAGCAGTTCCTTCATTGTTTCTCGACTCACAACGATTGAGTGTCTCTCCTACTGGTAGCAGAATTTTCCTATAATAATTCCACCCATGCTTCACTAAAGACAAGCCCATTCCACTGTACCTACGGTTTTCATCCTACTGTGTTTCCTCCTGTGAACTTCTCTTCTCTACAACTCAGGTACCCATGGGGGAATCAATGGATAATCGATTTGGCTTCCATTCAGAGAGTCACTAAGGAACATCTGATAAAGGCTCAAGAAACCACCAAACGCTTTGCTGACAAGAAATGTAATCCAGCCCCTACTTTTGCTGTCGGAGATCAAGTGTGGCTTTCTTCTAAATATTTGCCAAATCATCCATGCCCTTCCAAGCTCTCTCTCCACTTTTGTGCGCCCTTTATTATTCAACAAATCATCAACCTGGTTGCTTTTCGTTGTCATTACCTTCCTCATGGAAAAGGATCCACCCGGGTTTTCCTGTTTCTCTCCTTAAACCTTATCTTTCTTCCTCCGGTCTCCACCATGTTCCTCCTCCAGTTCTATCCAAGGATCAACAATTGGATTACGAGGTCTCCCGGATTTGTGATTCCTGTTTTAAGCATGGACCACTAATGTATCTTGTGGAATGGAAGGGTTATCCACCCAGCGAACGGACCTATGAACCACTTTCAAACATCAATGCCCCAGTCCTTCTATGCCGTTTCCACCATCTGCACCCTTTCAAACCTGGGGGGGGGTCGGGATTTCAGAAGAGGCATACTGTCATGAATTTCCACCCCTTGTCAGTTTGGGCTACTTGGCTTAAGTCGCCCTGCTTACTGCACACAGCGCTCTTTGCCAAGATGGTGCCCCTTTGGACAAACAGGAAACCGCTCTGTCTGACTAGTCTTTGGTACCGGTGTTTCCCATTCACTTCCGGATTTCACTGCATACATACAGACGGCTGCCTTCCAATCATCGCTAGGTATGATTCTAGCTCAGCACTTCTTCTCTGAACTCCTCCTGGCCTTTTCTACATTTGCTCATTCCCTGTTACCTTGTCCTTCATTCCTCTGACTCCTAAATTGCTATGCTTCTTTTCCTGATTTCCCTTCTCAGACCTCTCTGCCTCTGCACTACTCACGCTTTGTCATTATTGGACTTTTGCTTCTGCTACTTTGAATCATGAAACAAGGTTTTACCTTCACTGAATGTTTTTTTCCTGGCAGTTACTCCAGGGGCTAACTCGGCCTGGGTTTGCTTATAGACAGGCAGAGTGGCTACTGGAGAGGCTCACCCCTATCTGTAGGATACTCGCACCCTGAGAGCAAACAGGTGCAGTCAGTCTCCAACAGACCAGCCTCGCAGGAAGCCTAAGGTGATTCTATGCAAAAGCCTGCCGCCAATCTTAGCCATTACCCAAACTATTGCACTAGCCCTACTTCCAAAGGCATTATTTTGCCCATGGGTGTTGCTGCTGCATCCACTTAATGCTTGCCTCGAAGCTCTCTTTCCTTTGGAATGGAAACTCACACCATACCCTCACCGTGCCTCCCCTAATCACTCACTTGAGCACTATCTCCATGCAGCCGAGCCCCCCAAATAACACTCAATCCCATCTACATATATCGCTCTCCGCTGACCTCCCCAAGAGATCTACCAATTGCACATTTATTAGGTTTTCTTTCAACAAACCATTCATTCTTTCAATCAATCCCAAAGCCTCAGGGTGATCAGGGACATGGAAAATCCATTTGACGCCCTTCTCCTGACAATAGTCCTGAATCAATTTTGTGACCCTCTTCAGGCGACCCATTGTCATTTTGAATATGTAAAGGTACACCATAGTATACTGCCACTTGATCTAAAAATTTGATGGTATTCAACTGCGTAGCTCTTTTGCATGGCAATACCATCAAGTATCCTGAATACGTGTCCACAATTGTATACGCATATTGACATCCTCTGCTGATTGGCATCGGACCGATATAATCAGATCTCCCTCAGCCGGGCTCGGACAGAGAGCAAAGCAGGGGTCTGACAGGACAGCAGCGGGCTCAGGGTGCCAAACCTTCCAGCTCGTCTCCGGCGAGTCCACGGGTCTGTCACAGGATACTTGGCTCCTTCGGTAGTTCAAGATGAACCACAGTAGATCGACCTGGAATGGATGCAGGGCCCCTTCTCTTATCCAATGTTCGATGCATGATCGAATCTGGACAACCAATAGAAGATCTTCTCCCTTGCATGCACACCAGCCATGGTCCAATCATGGTCCACGTTGGTCCTCATGTATTCATGCATACCAGACCTCCTTGCACCAGTAGTGTGGATTGGGACCAGACAGTCCCAACCCTCTTCCTGGGCGTTAGCACACATGACATGCAGGAGCCCACAAAATATGTGGTTTTCGTGGGAGAATGCATTTCCAAATAAGGATTTCCCTGGTCAGCTCGACCTGGGGGAAGGCAAAGGGACAAGATGGCCAAAGGACAGAACAAAAGACTTCATGGCACAGCCATTTTCGGCACTGGCCACAGTCATGAACCATTTGTGGTAAACGCAGTATGGATCGATAATAACTAGTGTTAAAAATGAATGTATCAGGATGACTGAACAGTGAGGTTCCCTTCCCCACGTTTTCAGCAAGGGACAAGGTGGCACACTCGGGCTTTGGACCACACTCTGGCTCAGGTTCTCATGAAGCAATTCAAAAGGTGGGTCGAGGCCCGCTTGGCCTTCCGCATTAAAGTCACTGGTTTTCAGTTCACCAAATATCTTCCACAGTTCAATAAAACATTTACATAGGTCTCCCTCTGTTGGGCTCAGACCTCTCAAAGCAAAAAGTTCACATAGGTCTCCCTCTGTCGGGCTCGGACCTTCCAGAGCAAAAAAGTTCTCATAGTTCTCCCTCTGTCCGGCTCTGACCTCTCAATAAACAAGTACATGATTCAACGCAGATCTCGGCTGTTGCAACACTCTAAAGATTGTAAAACCTGTAGATTGCATTGATCATTCCTTATGATTACAGGATGAATGGCTCCCAAGAGCAGATGACGCCAATAGAGAAAGGCCTGTCGCATGGCCAGGAGTTCTTTCTCGAGAACAGCATAGTGTCTTTCACTTTCTGTCGGAGTTCTGGATAGATAGGCCAACGGGTGTTCTTCTCCATCTTCCTGTATCTGTTTCAGTAAAGCTTCCACGAGGAAGGGTTTTGAAGTATCGGGTGGACACAGAATGGGGGCTTGGGTGAACAGACTCTTCAAGTTACGGAAAGCCGTCTCCTGGTCAGAAGACCATTCAAAAGAGACTCCTTTTTGCAGTAGATGAGTGATCAGCAATACAGTATCGGAAAAAACAGTTATGAATTTTCTATAAAAACTTACCAAACCCAAGAAGGATTAGACTTGTTTCACGGAGGTAGGTTGAGGCCAGTTGAGGATGGCTGAGACTTTCCATGGAACCATCGCAATGGTGGTACTGGTGAGGACGTAGCCTAAATATTGGATACTTAGAACAATTAAACTGGCATTTTTTCAGGTTTAGCCAACAGGTGGTTCTGACGTAAACGAGAAAGCACCTGTTTGACGTGGTCTGGATGGTCTTCTGGATTACTGGAGAAAATTAAGATATCGTCCAAATAGAAAATGATGAACTGAAACAGAATGTCCCAAAAGATCAGATCCATAAACCGTAAATAAACAGCAGGGGTGTTCATTAGTACGAATGGCATAGCCATGTACTCGTAGTGCCCTAAAGGTGTTCTGAATGCTTTTTTCCACTCATTTCCCTAGCGGATCCGCATGAGGTGATAGGCTCCCCTGAGATCTAGTTTGGAGAAAATCAAAGCACCCTTTAGGACCTCCAGGATATTGTTGATGAGAGGTAACAGATACTTATCTTTTAATGTAACTTGATTTAAACCTCTGTAGTCAAGACAGGAAAGTTGTTCTGAGGTGTCTTTTTTTGGTACAAAAAACAAGGAAGCTCCCGCAGGGGATTTTGATTTCCTTATGAGCTCATTCCTCAAATTGACCTCTGGGTATTCCTTTAAGGCTGCCTTTTCTGGTGAGGACAAAATAACCATTCTGCCAAAGGGTATGATTGCATCTGGCAGGGTGTCTATAGTGCAATCTTCAGGGAGGTGTGGTGGTAGAATCTTTTCTTGTGAGGAAGTAAAGACGTCCAGAAATTCATGAACCTCTTTGGGTACTTGTTGAACATGTGATACAGATGTAGAATGTGGTTCTGTGGTCAGTGGAGAGGTTTCAACCACCACTTCTGTATTTCCATTGAAACAGTCAGCAACACAAATTTCAGAGCCCAAAAACAGGGTTCCAGCTGACCAGCTAATCTAAGGATTGTGCCGTTGTAGCCACAGTATTCCCAGAACCACTGGGGAATATGCTGCCTTGATGATATCTAAGTACACATTCTCATAATGGTAATCGATTTTAACAATCAAGGAGGTAGTTTGTTCCATTATTGGCCCAGAGGACAGAGGTTGGCCGTCAATACCTTCCACCTTTTCAATTGACTCCTTGGCTTGGCGGCGTATTCCATTGCTTAGTGCACATTTGTTATCCATATACATACACATGGCCCTACGGTCCACCAAGGCTAGGACTAAAAGTGAGTTTTCATGTTGAAGTAGTATCGCTATCTCAGGCACTACGAGGGAAGTCCTGGAGATGGATTGAGGTAACACTGAAATACTGGAGCTTCTTGTCCCCTCCCGATTCCTTGCTCCATTTAGGAACAGGAGATGGCGTTTCCTGCCCCTTATGGTGGAACTATGGGACAGTTTCTGATCATAGGTTGGGAGAAGCGCAATACAAGCATAAACCCTGCTCAATACGTCAGGTTCTTTCTTCACGGGTCAAGGGTCCTCGAACAGAACCGAACTGCATAGGTTCAGGAGCAGGAGACGAGACAGTACCTGTGTTAGATGTCGAAGGATGAGCAGGATCAACTGGAACAGGTCTAGAAGAATAACTGCAACCTTTTTGTTTCTCTGTGTGTATTTCTTGAAGTCGAAAATTAATCTGCAGGCAAGCATCAAGAAGAGCCTGGAAACTAGCTGGTCTGGGCATCCTCTATAGTTCATCTTTGATGTCTTCATATAAACCTCGCCTGAAGAGGGTAAAACACACATCCAGAGACCACTCAGCTTCTTCGGCTAGCTGTTTGAATTTCGTTACGTAGGTAACCATATCCTGCGAGCATTGTTGATAGTCCAATAGCTTTTGTTGTGCAGTATGTATCAAGTCAGGGCGGTCAACCATGGCCTTAAATACATTGATGAAGTCAGAATAATTATCCAATAAGGGATCCCCAGCGGAAACCAGAGGGGTGGCGCATGAAAATGCAATACCGGTTAAATGTGAAAAAACAAAGCCAACCATAGCTCTTTCTGTAGCATAGAAAAGAGGTTTAAAGGTAAATGTATCATACATGAACCCAAGAAAGTCTGTATCTTGTTTGGTGATCGTTCATATTTGTCAATGATAGTTCCCATTAAGGGGTTTTCTTGAGACAGTACGTCTATGGTCAATACCATTTGGCGCAGAGCAGCATTTTGAGCCTTTAAGTCCTGTACCTCGGCTGTCAATTCCTACATGCCACTTAGGACATCTTGCATGGGATCCATACTAGGACTGTGTTGTTGTCATCTCAAACTGTCAGGTTTTGAGCTCACATTAGGCTTCCTGCGAGGCTGGTTTGTTGGAGACTGACTGCGCCTCTTTGTTCTCCGGGTACGGGTATCCTCCAGATAGGGGCGAGTCTCTCCAGTAGCCACTCTGCCTTTCTATAAGCAAACCCAGGCCGGGTTAGCCCCTGAGTAACTGCCTGGAAAAAAGCCTTCAGCGAAAGGGATTCAAAGTAGCAGAGCAAAAGTCCAATACTGCCAAAGCGCAAGTAGTGCGGAGGCAGAGGGGTCCGGGAAGGGAAATCATGAAAAGAATTGTAGCAATTTAGGAGGAGTTAGACAAATGAAGGACATGTTAACAGGGAGTGATGAAATGTAGAAAAAGGCCAGGAGGAGTTCAGAGAAGCACTGAGCTAGAATCATACCTAGCGTTGAGACGCAATGATCGGAAAGGCAGCCGTCTGTATGTATCCGGAAGTGAATGGGAAAAGGCTGGTGCCAACGACTAGTCAGACAAAGCTGTTTCCTCTTTGGCCCAAGGGGCACCATCTTTGAAAGGAATGCTGTGTACGACATACGCCAAGTAGCCCAAACTGATCAGGGGCGGAAAATGTCCCTTTAGAAAACTAAAACTAAAAGATGTCTGTATCAAGTCGTCAGTAACTTAAAAGTCGTCCTTTTGTCCAAAACCTTATAAGCTGACCTCCACACAAGAAATAAAACAACAAAAGGGTGCAAGGAAATGTTGTTGACTTGATATTAACAAAAAGTGTGCACAACCAAAGTATAATGAAAACTCCAACAAAAATGGTTTCCAAGGAAAGACCCTTGGATCCAGAGAGTGGTTCCCTTCCCCTTGATTTTCAAGTATGATGGCAAAAAGTGTCTCTTTATCCAACAGTTCCTTTTTGTAAAACATTGTTTCTCTTTATCCAACCGTTCTTTTGTGTCAAAGTGTCTCTTTATCCAACAGTTCCTTTGTGTCTTTGTCCAGCACTCACAAAGTTCTTGTTCAAACAATACATTCCATAACAGTCTTTCGATTAAATTAAATTTAAATCTCATATAATACGTACAAGCTACTTTGCATGGAAAATTTGTCAAATAAAGACAGCAACCTTCTCTGGGCAGAGTTAGTCAATTCACTGGACGTCCCAGGAACACTTCAGAGAAGGCTCTTTTGGCAGAAAATCAGGAGACGCCGAGAGTCGCTGTTCCCACTACTCAAATGGGTCGAAGCACCCTTGCAGGCCTTCTAAGGACGAGATAACTGAATAATTATTTTCTTGTTTTTTCTTCTTTTAATTTATTTCTTGTATACTTTTTTACTCTAGGGGCCTCATTACAAGTATGGAGGTAGCCAATGCCGCCATTAGTGGCATGGCTACGCCCGTACCGGGTCCGGGTTCCCGGAAGGGGGAAGTACCGGGCCATTCCGACCTTGGAGGGCCCGGTAATTCCCCTTCCCGGGAACCAGGACCCGGTACATCCCCATTCTCATTCGAGCCCCCATAGGGCTCAATGGGAATGGGGAGGATGCAAACAACGGGCCTTTTAATGACGGGCCCTTTGTTTGCATCCTGGTTTGCTCGCGGGACCCGCTAAGGACGCCTGGTAAAACCAACTTGATTTAAACCAGGCGTCCTTAGCGGGTCCCGCGAGGAGACCTCGTAATGGGGCGGTAGAGGGATGACGGGGCCGGCATCCCTACCGGCCCCGTTATCCCTCTACTGCATACCTCGTAATGAGGCCCTATGTCTTTTATACAATTATTTGTTAAACAAGAGCTTTGGTTTAGTAACAGAGCTACTAGCATCTCATCTATAGACTGCCCGGCCCTGCTACTTCTTTTGCGGAAGAGATTACATCTCTATTATTAGACAAATCTAAAACCAAATCTCAAATAATCCTCCTGGGAGACTTCAACTTGGGTCTCCATGATCCTAATGACCCCACTGCGACCGATCTCACTAATACTTTAACTGACCTAGGATTTACTCACCATATTCAAGAACCTACTCACATCAAAGGGCGTTCACTCGATTGGTTAGCTGATTCCAACTGCAATATCAGCTTACAAACTAACCTACCTTGCGCGTGGTCAGATCATCACACTATCACTTTCAACATAGAAGCGGTCCATTGTCCCAAACAGCCTATTGCGCCCGCCTTACCCACACGAAATAAAAGGGACATAACAAGAGACAAAGTACTGCCTCTGATCCTTCCCACCCTCAACAGGGTATCTGCCTCCTGTTCCGACCCATCGATCCTAGCGGATACATACAACCAGGCCATGCTTACAGCACTAAACTCAATAGCCCCTATTAAACGTAGGAAATCTAAACCTCGTGCTCATCTTAACTCGTGGTTTACACCACAGCTGAGAGTACTACGTAAAGAAAAACGCAACGCTGAAGCCCGGTGGAAAGGACAGTCTCATCATAGCATCCATCAACTACAAGGAGGCCATCTTCCAAGCTAAAAATGATATCTTTAACAAACGTATTACACAAGTGGATTGCAACACCAAAGAACTGTTTAAGATTCTGAAGGAACTTCAATCGCCTGCCACACCCCCTGACTCTTGTACCAAAGATAGCAAATGGTGCGAGAGCATACAGAAAGTGATTTTGGACAAAATTGCCACGCTCTGAACTAAAATCAAAGACAAGCAAAAGCTTCTACAGACGGACAAGCCTCGAAATACTCCTTCGAGTACCACTCCCCAGGCCACTCATAACTTTAAACCTTTTAGTTTCTCCCCTCTCACTATATTACCGAAGTTGAAAGCATCATTATCAAAATTAAACCATCCAATTGTCAAGACGATTCCTGCCCAGCCCCCATTATCAAGGAGGCCTCTCACGACCTAGCCCCTTTCATTACTGCCTTTATAAATTCATCATTCAAAACAGGCATAGTCCCGGACAATTTAAAGGATGCCTGGGTTATCCCCTTGCTAAAAAAACCTTCCCTGGACCCTAGCATACCAACTAACTATAGGCCCATAACCACTGTCCCATTCTTGCTCAAAATCTTAGACCGATCTTCAGATCCAGGACTATCTCCTTGGTTTGAGGCAATCTGGTTTCTGGCCCAGGCAGCGGATGGAAACCGCCCTTATTGACCTCAAAACTCAGATTGAGGTACTGAAAGACAATGGGAAATTAGCCTTGTTATTATTACTAGATCTGATTTGCTGGTTGATGTATTATCATTGTTATCATTGTTTCCCAGAGATGAAGTGTTAATAGCAGGAGATCTAAACTCCCAATGTCTGACGATGAAAGAGCAGACTACAGGGAAAGTACGATATCAAACACAAAATGGCCTAGCATGGGCACATTTTATGAGGGGATGGGATTTTTGGATGCTTAATGGCAATATTAGGGGTGACATCTGAGGTTTATAGTGATTTTTTCGGATGACATATTTTCGAATGACATTTTCTCGACGCAATTTTGCCGAATTTTGTTTTCTTCGAATGTTTATTATTTTTAATTTTATATTTTTGAAATGGGGGGTTCCCCCCAAACCCTCTTTTTTAACACTTTTTTTAACTTACAAAACCAAAAAAAACATAAAATTAAAAAATAATAAATTCTTTAAAAAATGATTTTGGCAAAATGTTTTCGACAAAATGGTGTTCCCGAGTAATCCAACATGGCATAGGGGAACAGCTTCCTCCGTAATTGATTATTTCTTTGCTTCTGGGAAAATCTTTGGAAACTGTGTAAAGTTGTTGGTTGAAGAAGGGAATGTGGATGACCATGCAATGTTGAAATTATCTATAGAGGTTAATCTTTCTGCAATTGTGTCCACATATCCGTGCAAATTGTCTACTAATATGACGGGAAATTGTATTAGAAAATTTGATAGGGGGGGTAGAAGCTTGACTAACAAACTAGTGGCTTTTGTTCCTGAGGACCAAATGTTTCAATTCTGCAATCCATCAAGCTTCCATTTACTGCTATTGGATCTAGACCCTCAGAATCATAATATTCAAAAACACAAACTGCCCCACAAACATTCCTTTAACGTTCAGATAATGGAACAAAAGAGGAGTATAAGACATCAGAAGGCAGAATTAAAAAAAAAAGCTAAACTCGATGGAAAGTAATTTCAGACAGCTCTTACCCTTATTAAAAACAATCATAGAAATTGGAAACGATCATTTAAGGCATGCATTTTGCAACATGATGGAGAACTTATGCTTAGGTCACTAGGGCAAAGAAATTCCAGGAATTTTTGGGCTATTGTGGGGGAAAGGCAAGAACAGCAGTTGTGCAATCAGGATGCTATAGTACAAGAACAGACTTGGGTAGACAACTTTTCTGTGGTTTATGGGTCTACAGCTGGCTTGGTGCCTGTGAGTTGGGAGCTCCCCCAATGTTCCCTTATATAAACCAGAGCGGACATAGAGTTTTTAATAAAGAACTCGTCCACTTCTAGAGCGGCTGGCCCGAATGGGCTTAGTAATTGGACCCTGAAAATGAATCCACCAGTATGATCTCATGTACTCAAATTACTTTTTGATCAAATAATTGTGACAAAACAACTCCCAGAATCGTGGAAAAAATCAATCACAATCCCGATTTTTAACAAAAGGAGATAGACTCCTAGCAGTGAATTATAGACCAATTTCACTACTGGGTGCAGATAGTAAAATCTTTGTCGGCTTCATCTTAAGGGAGTTGGAGGAATGGGCCAATTTGAAGGGTATAATTCCAAGACAGCAAACTGGCTTTAGAAAGGGACTATCCATCGCCCTAAACGGTCTGGTTCTAAGTTCTGTGATTGGAGATTTGTGAAATAAAAATGAATTACCCCTTTTTGGGGCTTGGGTGGATCTCACCCAAGCCTTTGATACGGTTAATAGTGGTCTTCTATGGAAGAAAATACATGCTTGGGGAGTCCCTTGCAATCTACTCTCTATCCTGCTGGAATTACATCATAACACTAGGATGAGAGTCAGACTCACTAGAGCGGGACAGCTATCAGAACCGATACAGGTCGATAGAGGGGTTTGCCAGGGTTGCCTGATAGCACCTCTTTTGTTTATCCTCTTTATGGCTGATTTGGGTGAAAGTATGAAGGAGAGTGGTCTAATATCACCGCGCCTTGGCTCAACTAAAATCAACTGGTTGGCTTATGCAGATGATGTGGTGGTACTGAACCATTCCCAGGTTGGACTCCAGAGGTTGCTCCACGCCCTGGAAACCTATGCTCAAAATAATGACCTTAGGATAAATCCAGAAAAATCTAAGATCCTTATTTTTAAACACCCCAATAAAAGAGTTAAGAACTACTCGTGGGAAATGGTCCATCGCATAATAGAGGTTGTGCCTGAGCTTATTTATCTGGGCTCTATACTTAAGTCATACCCAACTAAAATACATCTATTAGAAACTATTAATCTAAAAGTGATTAAGTTGGGGGCCCAGATGAAAAGGATAAGAACTAAATTTTGTAAATTCTCTATACTCCCTCTAGTAAAATTCTACTTAGGAAAGGTGGTCCTGGTTATCCTATTTGGCATGAATACAAATATGCTTGCAATGGATGTGAACTGGGATTCGATAGAGTCAAAGCTCTGGAAAAGGTCACTTTCTCTCTCAAATTGTGTCCCCATTGTATCCCTAAGGTATAAATTGGGGCGTTCCTCCTTAAGATCGTGGTTGGACTGGAAATGGATCTCATTGTATAGGTCTTTTTTGGCCCCCTTAAAGGAAACATTATATGAGGATCTGTCCGTCCTACTTCAATCTAAAATGAACATATTTCTTGAAAAACTAAAGTTGAGATGCTTAGAGCTTCTGAACAATTCGGAATGTACTCTGGATCTTTTGTTACAAAACCCGCTAAAAGTAAAAGAGCGGATGAAAATTTGGGATGGGGTTGACACAGGAGAGAGGATGAGGAGGACAAAGTTGGCGCAATCTTTTTCCAGTATGGGTAAAAAAAGGATGATTCTCCCTCCATATTTGACTAAATGTACAGATCCAAATGCAAGAGACCTCTTTCTAAGGTTTAGACTCAACTTACTCCCAACTCGGGAAATTCAATCAGCCAGAGATATAACCCTAATAGATGACTGTTGTGATAGATGTGATGTTAATGAATGTCAAACTCTAAAACATCTGCTATGTAAGTGTGCGGGCACAAGGGAGTGGAGAGTCCTTCGATTGAGAAGATTTGTCCATGATATTAGATGGCTGGACACAGAGGAATTTTGGCTAAGATTGTCATCTTGGAATTAAATTTTCCTAACCACGGAAGTGGTAAGACTTCTGAAAGATTTCAAGTTGGATGTGTATTAAGAAAGGAAATTTGTTTGGAAGTTTAATTTTTGATACTTCTTTTCTTATGTCTCCTTTTTTTGTTTTATTGATGGTTTGTTTTATTGATGGTTTTCTACTCGATTAACTGTTTTAAAATGTTGTTGTTGTGTTGCTTTGTATTTTCATGCTAAATTGTAAAAAAGTCAACATTTTTGGCTAATGCACAATAAATAAAAAAATGTTTTACTAGATCTCTCCGCTGCTTTTGATTTGGTTAATCACCAAATCCGTTGCCAGCACCTAATGTCTGCCGCCGACTTTTCTGACTCTGCCACTGCCTGGATCGGTTCCTTCTTAAGCAACATATTCATGCAGGTTTTTTCCCCGTTAGCATCCGCCGACCCTGCCCACATTTACTGTGGTGTTCCTTAAGGTTAATGCGTGTCACCCACGCTGTATAATGTGTTCACCAAACCAGTATTCGATGCTCTTGACTATCTGGGTGTCTCATACACCAACTATGCTGACGACACCCAGATATTCATCCCCCTCACAGATGATTATGCAGTGGACAACAAATCCTTGAACGACGTCTACATGGTTATTCTGGCTTGGATGGCGCAACACAAACTTTGCCTCAATGATGACAAGGCAGAACTCCTCATTTTGTGTTCCCATCAACGTCTTAATAAACTTGACAAGGCCTTCAAGTTATTCATCATAGATGGCAACGTCATTAAGGTTTCTAAGGATACTAAAACGCTAGGAATATACCTTGACTCCACACTATCTCTGTGCCGACAAACCAATGCTGTCAGCTCAGCATCTGCTTATACATGCAAACTTATTACTGCTTGCAGACCATTCTTAACCACTCCTAACTGCATCATCTTGGCTAGAACACTTGTTATGTCCAAGATAGACTACTGTAGTGCCCTGCATCTAGGGACTAGCCAGTCTAACCTTAACAAACTGCAGCTTATCCAGAACAATGCCATTAGAGCGGCATTAAACATACCCAGAAACCACCACATCTCCAACTACAGAAGTATTCTACATTGGCTTCCTGTTAAGCACAGAATTTCACTAAAAACACTTGCCCTGACTCACAAGTGTCTGTCTCATCAGGCACCCACTTACCTAGCCAACCGACTCACACCTCCACTTGGCCCACAAGAGCTGCCCAAGTCCATAGCCTATCCCTTCCTAGATACAAAAAGCCAGAGGGGTGAGCTTCCCTGTCTTGGCTTCTAAGCTCTAGAATACTCTTCCCAATGCTATCTGAGCCGAGCCGTCTTTCCAATCTTTCAAGAATAAAACCAAATCATGGCTCTTTGCACAAAACATGAGATACCTGGTGCCCGACTCTTGATACGGCTACGCTGTTACTTACCTTGTATTCTGCCACTTAGTATGTGTTTTCATGCCTATATGTTTGTATAATCCTCTGTATCTATTGCACACATAACTTATTTCTCTCATATTGTTTGTCTCCCTTACTTTGACACTAGTTCTAAGCCTGATGCTGGCTTATCATTGCCTTATATGCCTGCGGCATATTACTGTTGCACATACGTTCGTAACACAGCAGTCCTACCGGCATATTGACTGTAAGCTGGGAGCTTCTTATTGTTGTTCTGATATGTAGGATGAAGTAGGTGGATGAACGGGTGATGTGTATGGAACCGATGAGGTAGGTGGAACCTGTCAAGTAGATGGAACGTGTGAAATAGGTGGATGGATGATGCATGAAGAAAGGATAACCTGGGTTGAACTAATGAAAGAAGCATTGCATAAAATGGTTTGAATGCATGGAACGGATTGGAGTGCATGGAACGGATTGGAGTGCATGGAACGTTTGAAAGAGCATGGAAAAGAACAGTTTTGAGTTCTTGAAACGGGCATAATGCATGGAACGAATGGAGTACATGGAACTATTGGAGTAGGCCCGATCTCAAACACCCAAGGTAAACCACCATATCACATCTCCAAGCTTACTCTCTTCTTTACACCATCACTCAACTAGAACACAGCGATGCTATGACACCATTCGGTATAGCTGTTCTCATACCATCATCTGCCTCATAGTCCCCATCACTAACTAAACACGGCTGGTTACACACCCTCCAGCCTAGGCGTTCTCCTCAGGCCTAACACAGCCAGAATCGGTCTGGATAAAAACCTGCCAGAATGAACACATACTCCTGATCTCTCAACCACCACGCCTACCGCTAAGAAGCAGCTATCACACGAATGCCACACCAGCTGCACACATATCCGGTGTTCACACGCACCTTTGCCTCTCTCTATTCTCTCTACTGACTTGAACTTCGGTTCCCGAGGGCGTTCAACCTGCCAGCGACTTGAGACCATACCAATGGTACATAAGGCGCTATATAAATGCAAAGTAACATAACATAACATGTAACTGTAACTGTAACATATAATTGTAACTTTGCTCTCCTAAGACTATGCGCTCAGATGCCTTTGGGCCCGGTGCGCTTTACAAATAAACAAAATACAAATACAAAGAGGTTTACTGTCAAGAAGACATTCATATTTCAAAATGAACCTGAACTTCCACAATGCATCATCACTCCAAGATCGAGAATCACAAATCCCTACGTGGGAAAGACTGAGCTCGACCGCCACGCTGGATTACATATTCATCACAGAAGGGCTGATAGCCTATTTCACCGACTTCACGGTGGTAAAAATGCAGGAAAGTGACCACAACCTCCTAAAAATGTCATGGAACGGAACAGCTCCATCAAGATCCTTCTACCCTGCAGTGGTGGAAGCTAACCCACAACAAAACAGGCTTCGCTTAACTCCCGACAATGTAAAAAAAAAATTTTCCAACATTGCGAGGAAAACCGTCCAAATAACAAAGAGCAAAAGCGACAGACGACCAGAATACGTGTCGCTTCTCGCCCCACACAAAACGAAATTTGCGGGAACAAAAATAGGGAAACCGATGCATATGCATTCTTTCGACACAGAAGTGGCAACAAAAAGAAAAAATCTTAACAAACTGAAAAAAACGGCCATAAGAGCTGACTCGCCGGAAACATGGTTTAATTATCAAGCAGAACAAAAGTCCTACAAATCATGGCTAAAACAGCACCGGTTGCTCATGTACCAAAACGACGCTGAAGAAATGCTCCACACTTGTGCCACAAGGAACACTCGAGACTTTTGGTCGCTACTGAAATCAATTAACGGGCAGAAGGCAAACGTGCTGGCAAACTGTGTCCCAGAGTCAAAGTGGATTCAGCACTTCACGGAGTTATACCGCTGCCCTACCTCCCAGTCATTACATCTTCCCGTCCTCTCAGATTCCCCATGGATCACTCTCTCATCGGTTCAGGACATCACAGAAGCGATCAACAAACTCAAATCTTCAAGGGCCCCAGGGCCAGATGGCTTGACTAACACTGACCTTAAGGCACACCCACTACTATGGGCGCAAGCAATTGGCGAAATATTCACTCAAACTTAGAAAACCAAAGAAATTCCCAAAACCTGGACAGAGGCTGTACTGGTGCCCATCTATAAGAAAGGAAACAGAGACACCCCCGCCAATTACAGACCTATTGTCTTACTGGACGTCATAGGGACGATTTTCGCAGCACTTCTCCTCCGCCACTTCAAAGTCTGGGCCAGTGCCTCCCCGGCAGCCGATATGTTTCAAACAGGATTCCAGAAGGGAGCAGGGACGTCAATCAACCTACTGTTTCTGAACATACTTAAAGCAAACACAAAGAGGGGCACTGGAATGGTCCACATGGCAATGGTGGACTTGTCCCAGGCCTTTGATCTGGTAGATCGAGAAAGACTGTGGACCAAGTTAGCCACCTGGAAATGTCCTGACCCGATTCTCGCACCAGTAATGGCACTCCACGCAACCACCTCACTCAGAGTCCGCCTAAACCAACAAGGCACACTCTCAGAGCAAATCTTTACAAAACGGGGAGTAAAATAGGGCTGCCCTTTAGCCCCAGCTCTGTTCATCTCGTTTATTGGAGACTTCCAAGACTCAGCGAAATCAGTAAGATCCTTCCCACCGCGAGTAGGTGTCTCTCAAGTCTCAAGACTGTGGTACGCCGATGACTTAATTCTGATTGACCAGACGGCAGTGGGCCTTCAGAGACAGCTAACAAACTTGGCCAAATACATGGAAGAAAATAATCTGCAAATAAACAAAAACAAAACTAAAATCCTGTCCTTTTCAAAAGGCAAAAAAAAGACAAAGAAGTGTCCGGCATGGTTTCTCGATGAAGAAAAAATCGAAGTAGTAGACGAGTTTAAGTACCTGGGCATCCAACTAGATAACACTTTGAACGACACTTCACTCCAAGCCTCGTTATGGTCAAAAATCAAGAACCCGACAGCCCAATCTCGAGCTGTCGACAGAAAATTCGGCAAGTTTTCTTGGTCCCCGGTACTGCAATTCTACAAAACAAAGGTAGTACCGGCCATAACATACGGCATGGCAGCCAACTTAACTTTACCTGCTGAATTTTGGCTGAGACTGGAAGGATTTCTATGGAAATCGGTCTTGGGGCTTCCTACCTCAGCCCCCATGCCAGCCATTCGGCGCGACCTCGGCCTTCCTTCACTAGCCTCAGTTGTTATGCAAAGTGCGATTCTACTTTATAGGAAAATACGGACCCCTGACTCTCTGCCGATTTTTCGGATATTAGAAAACGAACTGGAAAACGGGAAGTGCACACCATTCACCAACTGGGCGAAGAAAATTGGAATAAAATTAGAAGAAGTCCACTGCACGGACGACCTCCTCATCTCTAATCCTGGGCGTGTGAAGCAAAAACTTTTAGAACAAGATTGGATACGTACTAACGAGAAAATCCTAACGTACACATCCCTAAAAGACTTGCCACCCACTTACAATCGCCGAAAGGTTCCGCTGAAATATTGCGAAAAATTTCCTGAAAAAAGGCTGAGAAAAACTCTTCTACGGGCCCGCCTGAATCTTCTGCATACGAGAGAAATTTTGGCCAAAAGAGCGCTGGCAAATTCTCCTCACTGCCGGGTCTGTGGTCTACTTGACCAAATAGAATCTGTCCGTCATCTACTCACCTCATGTCCTGGATTGGCGCACGAAAGAAGGGCTTATTTGACACCACTCATCACGTGCCCGCTCACACTCGATGAAGAGACAATATGGTTCCGGCTAATTGCAGGCGATTCCACTAGATGGTCCAAAGCGGCAGCTAAATTTCTCGAAGTAGCTCTGGCAAAAGCTAGTGACATTGCTTCGTCGCCTGCAACCGCAGCAAGAGACCTTCAAGGAAATTCGAGAGTGGTGTCGTGAGTTCTGGGTCAAATTTCATAGAAGTAGCACAAACACAGTTCACCACAGCACAGATTTGTAAAAAACCTTAACAGGTTAATAAACAAAAAAAAATGAACCTGTTCACTTCCTACGTGTCATTTAAATGGTACTTTTTTTCATTTGTTCGTAAAGCACATGACTTTAGTTTTAGGAATGTTAATTGCCAGTGAATGAGCAGTTAAAAAACTGGCAAGTGCCTCCAACAAATGTTGTAAGCCTTTAGAAGTTTTATCAAAGACCATTGGGGTCTTCAGCATAAGCAAGCCACAACGGACTGATACTGTGTAGTTTCAGAGTTACCAAGGCCTTAGGTTGTAAGTAGTCACCCATATCTGAGATGTATAAGTTAAAAAGAAATGGGGCTACCACACACCCCTGCCTTACCCCTCTGTATGTCCGTATGGGCCTAGTAAGTACTCCTGGCTGATTCAAAATTACCTGAATTGATGTTTGATCGTACAGGCCCATCAATAACCTCAGTAAACCTGCCGGTATACCCAAGCACTGTAGTTTCTTCCACATCAAATTTCTGTCCACACAATCAAAAGCCGCAGAAAGGGTAAATGAGGCCAAATAGACCGGGGAGTTTCCTTTAGACCATGCCTGTTGTTGCATACACTTTATCAAGAGACCATTTGCCCCATACCCATGTCTTTTCGAAAGCGTGTCTGCCATTTTGCTCGGACGTCGCAATCCCAGCACTTGCAGGGTTTCCCTTTCCCAAGCTTTATTCACATTCGTCAGGGGTTTCCTTCCTCTAACTTATCACACTTCCGGTGTCCCTCAGTCGGGCTCAGACCTTTTTCTGATGTCGAAGACTTTCGATTGTGAGAGGCTTTTACCATAGATCTCGATAGGACCACTTCGACTTTTTCTTCAGCTCACACTCTGTTATTAGCCCTCAATGTCTCTTGGTCTTGGTAGTTCAGTACCACAAGCACAAATGTTCATAGAGATCTTTCCTTAAAGCATTCACTTTCTTACGTCCCCTTTCGCCCCTAATCTTGACCATTGCACATTTCAAATTTCATTCAATTTGCGGCTTCAATTCAGGAGTTAAGGTTGATACCACAGGCTTGACCTCGCCTCCCCAACTCTGTAGTTCACCCAGGAGGGTCGCTGGCGTCCTTGAAACACAATGCAGTCTTCTTGTCTGGGATTTGGCTCTTTCCCAGTTTTCATGAGAAAATGACCTCCTGCAGGGAACTTCAGGGTTCCCAACCATTCGCTCTGGTCCCTCGATCGGTCGTTCTGCTCCAGTGGGCTTGCCTTTGCCCCAGAAGTTCTGCTCCTTCTCATGTTCTACCTTGCTCCAATTTTCATGGGTTTCCCTCAGTCGGGCTCGGACCCCTCCTTTAGCTTCTCTCATACAGGTCTCCCTCAGTCAGGCTCAGACCCTCACGCTTTGCACAAAAGTTAAATAAAAAAGAAATGTCTCTGGACTTCAAGGTCCATAATGCATCAGTCTCTATTTGACTCCCACTTCGCCAGCTCCCCAAAACGGCGTTCTGCGGGTTCTGGGAGTTGTGGGGTTTCAAATGGGCCTTTTCCCGATGTCAGGGTCGTCCCATCTGCCCCCCAGAGTCTTGGGTTTCAGTGTTACACCCAGGAGATGAGCCTTGGCTTGGGTCCTGCCAGATAGCTCCAGCTGCCCCTGGTCTGGCTGCCTGGAAGCACAGCTCTCTTGCCACACTACAGCCTCTCTTGCACTCACAGGCACAGTGACTTGACAGCCTGTCCTCCTTTTCAAGGTTCCTTCCTAGGGTTCCTTCAACTTCTCCTTGGCTTCTCTGGACAGCATGCTCCTCTCAGCCTCCGCAGCTCGCTCAGAGTGTCCCTTTGTGCTCTGCCTTTTATACTGACTGGGAAGTTTAACATATTTCAGGTGGGAATGATTGTAAAGGGAGGCCTGACTTTACCTGGCCTCATTAGCGGGACAAAATGGAGACTGCTCATAGGAACGCATGGTACATTTTTTCCTATGGGTAATCTTTGTGGCTCTGGTTTGCCTCTTCCTCGTCCCAGTGGTTTTAGGAAAAAGCAGTGTGGAAGTTGTAGTTTTCCGAGGGATCATGGAAAAACCATTAGGGTTTTTGTTAGGGTGAAGGGGGTAAATGTAGTGTTGTGGACATTTGGGTTTTTGGCAATAATATCCCTAATGGCAGAGAGGATGTCCGGAAAGGATGTACTGGAACGGGGGAATACTGTGTCTCGCCCAGGGGCGTTCTTCCCACAGTCTCCAAGGGTCCCCTTCCCAGGTGATCCTTCCTCGCTTGCCCACCTTGAGGGTTGGGATCTGAGAGCGATGGCCCTCCCCTGGCCACCTGTGTCAGGGATTGCCGGAGATAGCATGGGAGAAACTCGTCAGGTTTCTCACATACCATTCCCCTATAACATCGGCTTTCTGCCCAAGGAACGTGAATGGAAGTTTGTCTATGGAGCTTTGGTGGAGACGATTCTTTTCCACAGGGCCCTTCCTGTATTTTATTCAAGGGGCAATTCTTTTTTTTAAAAACCTTTATTTAACACATTAGCAGACACGTTACCTTATTGACAAACATTGTATACTGAGAGATAGCAACGTAGTAACATACAGACATTTAGTTCCTACTTATTGTCAGGATATCGAATTACATAGTATCGGTTACAGTGAGTTGTCACAACCTTATAAGCACTAGAGGGTCGGTCCAGCCGTACCCTCTCCTTCATTTGTTCGCAAAAGGTAATCTCGAAAAAAGGACCCAAAATGTCCTTTGGTCTGCATCTGGAATCAACCATTGCAATGTAGCCCTCTTCCCTTTCATTAGAATAGGTTATCTCCTTGAGCCATTCCGTTCCACTAGGGGCTGTTCTGGATTTCCAGCATTTCAAGATATATTTTTTTGCAATCACACAGCTCAGATTGAAGAGCCTACGAACCTTTACACTGACCTTTTTGATGGTGGTATTTTGGGAATAGCATATAAGGTGTCTGCGACCTCCCGCCAGAACCGGGTAACTAAGGGCAGTCCCAATACATATGGAAGGAGTCTGCATTAGCCTTACCACATTTCATGCACACATTAATAACAGTCAGCGCAAATCTTGAAATGCGTGCAGGGGTGTAGTGCAGTTGATTCACTATTTTAAACTGTATTAACCGAAACTTAACGTTTAGGGAAACCTATTTCGTCAATCAACACCAGCGCAACCATTGTTCTTCATTTATTGCAATGTGTAAGTCTTTCTCCCATTTCTCCTTAGCCCTATTGACTGATATCTGATTAGCCTGACACGCCTTGTACAGACGAGATACAAGCCTCCTGGGGTCCCCACTACGGACTACCCTTTTTACAGGTTCACAAGTTACTCGTTCCTGAGGAAACGAAGGCCATCAGCGGCGAGCCGCCATCCTCATCCTAAAGTATTGAAGTGATCTGATTGGATTAACACCCAACTTGGCCACAAATCCCTCAAGTGTAACAAACATCCCGTCAGGGAACAAATCACATAAGGTCATCACTTCCCCAATGTCTTTGTTATATTCTTTGTATTCTTAATGTCTTTGTTATATGTTGGGAGGAGTCCTGGGCAATTCCACAGGGGAGTGGCTCCGCAATATGGAGCCGTCACACCTAGCCACTTAAACAATCTCGACCAGGCGTTTACTGTTGTGCGCACTGGGTCAAACGAGCGCAAATCTTCGTGTCGGTCAGCGAAAATAATCGACTTCAAATGTGTTGGCGCAGTGCTATGTGCATCCAGGGCCTAGTGTATTGGGTTGGCATCAGTAGAGTACCATTGGCCAGCATACTGGGCTTGTGAAACAATGTAATAGAGCTCAAAATCAGTCCCAGCTAGGTTTCCTTGTTCAAATGGCTTGGCCAGTCCTTCCCATTTCAGTCAAGGTAAACCTTCCCCCCATACATATTCGGTTGCCAGCGAGCAAAGTCTATTAAAACACATTCAACCTGACCATAGAGCAAGATTACTGAAGTAATATAGGAATTTAGGGACTACCACCATTTTGAGCAAGGAGAGTCTCCCATATAACGACATTGGAGATTTAGCCCATAGTCGTAGGTTAGTTGCCAGTGTCTCTAAATAAATCTCATGATTGTCAGCAAGCAGAGAACGATGTGAGCGGGAGGTCAATATGCCCAAGTATTTAAATCTATGTGGCACCCATCTAAATCCTAGTAAGTCCACCGGAATATGTGTGACAGTTGATTCGATTCCCAGAATGGAACGTGAATTTACGAATCTCTTCCATCATTGGGGCTATGTTTTGTTTCGGGTCACGGATATATAAGAGTGTGCCGTCAGCATACAAGGATATAACCTGGGGCGGTCCTGCTATGCGAATCCCCCTATGTTCGTGTCTATCCCAAATTATTTGTGCAAGGGGCTCTATTGTTAACGCAAAGAGTAATGGGGACAACAGACACCCCAGCCTTGTGCCGCTCTCCATATAAAGAGTGGGCGATAACGTGGCATTAGTGTGGACTTTAGCAGATGGTTTAGCATATAACAATCGTATAAACCTGTATAATGGTCGCAATGCCGCATTTGACATAGGACTGCAAAAAGGAACTTCCATGAAACAGAGTCAAAAGCCTTTTCTGCATCTAGCAAGGCTGCACCTGCCTTGGCTTTGGGGTTTATTTGGGAGAATTTACAAAAAAATCTGCATAAATTAGGTGCAGTGGATCGCTCCGGGATCAATCCAGATTGATCTGGATCAACCAATGCTGACATATACTGCAGTAGGCGAGTCGATAAGATTTTTCAAAGACCTTGGTATCGGTATTAATCAATGATAACAGTCTATATGAGGCCATTTCAGACGCCGGTCTATTTGGTTTTAGTAGCACTGTAATCACTGCCTCACAGAGCGTGGGTGGTAATTGGCCGGCCTGCAGGGATTCTTCCCAAACTTTCAACAGTTTGGGTGCCAACAATTGTTGAAGTTCATTGAATAGCTCAATGCCTATCCCAACTGGAACCAGGGCCTTCCCAGATGACAGGGCCATAATTGCACCCGTAATTTCTTCTAACGTAAAAGGTTGATTGAGTGCTGCTTGTGCTTCAACAGAGAGGCCAACCAGTGAAAAGTCATCCAAATATTGGGCTAAACCATCATCAGTGCATACATCCGTATTAGTATATAAGGCCTCATAATATCAGTGGAATTCTCTGTTTATTTCCTCGTGTGTGGTCAACATGCTACTTTCACTGTCCTTTGATCCCAGTTATATATTGTGTCCCTTTTTCACCCCGGATTACGCCTGCCAAGTGTCAGCCTGGCCTATCCACTTACCCGTATCGCTGTGCTTGGGCAGGTTGGCTCATAAGGTGAACTTCTGTGTCTGCTAGTTCACTAAATTTCAACAGATTCCCTTTATTGAGCCCCAGTAATGCTCTGTCATGTGATGTACCATCATTTTTTTCAAGTTGCCTCAAATCTGTTTCTACCATCCTCAACTTCCTTCTAATCGCTTTCAAGCTTCCGGCAGTCATAGAGATAATTTCTTCCCTCAGCCACACTTTGAAAGTCTCGCAAACAGTAGAGTAGTGGGGTACATATCCCTAATTTCCTTGAAAAAAGGCCTCAATCTTATTCCGTAGCGACTTTGACAAGTTCACATCGAGAAAACACGAAGGGGGCAATCTCCATGATGGACGGGGGCTACTAGGACCCTCCCACTGTATCAGCAGCATCACACGTGAGTGATCCGAAATAGTTCTTATACGTAGGTGAGACATCCAGTTCGCCGAAACCAACCAATAATCGATCCTGGACTGTGCATCGTGGACCGACGAGTAATAGGTGAACTCACGCACACCAGGGTTACGGTCTCTCCAGATATCCACCAACTTCATCTGTAACATAATTTGATGCACCATACGCCCATACTAGACAGGCTGCACTGAGTATCCCTCGACTGGTCCAGTACACAGTCCAGGATCGTATAAAAGTCGCCCCCCTAAATGATCGGGCGGTGGACCCCCGCCCCCCAGGCAGGATCTCCGATATTTGCCCGTTGAACTCAGGGTTGTCAAGATTGGGGCCATATGTATTAACCAACAGTACATTTATGCCGGAGACTTTCTCCCATACCATTATACCGGTCCGTAAACAACGGTGCCGGTATGTTTACCAGCACTGTTGTTTCCGGACCAGCATACTACAGGTCTGCTTGCCGGAGCCGCCATTCCCGGCAGGTGGGACCCTGCCCGACACAGCAGCCACGGTAAGCAGACTGTCGCGGAAGCACCGGCACCCTTATGAACGGTGCCAGTGCTTCTATGTTCCCCATTCCCATAGAGTCCAATGGGACTCTATAGGAACGGGGAATTACTATTTACCGGCGCCTGACATTTCAGAACTCCGGTGTTGTAATCCCCCAGTGTTATCGGCAAGTCAGGCGCTGGTAAATCATTACAGGTCCGGCGGCAACCTGCCAGTAATACCGGCACGGTTACCGCTGAACTCGTAATGAGCCCCAATATCTCTGGGTTAGGGAGTCATAAGGAGTCCTTGATAGCTCCTAGACTTCCCTTTTTCTTGCTTCCATCCTCTCCTCTTCTAGATTTGTAGGGCATAGATCTATAGGATGAACCCAATCTCCACAGAAATAACATTGACTTAGCTGAAAAGATTCTATTTACTCTAAAGAAGCAGTGGAGGATACTTTAGTCAGGTGCCTAAACATTTTTGGAGGGGTTGCCATCTCCTAATTCCTCTATACTTACCTTTGGGTTGGGTTCCCTGGGTATCTTACTTTCTAAGCCTTCCAAGTTCTCTTCCCCCTTTGCCCTTAAGATATATGGACTAGGTTCATCCTTCGCTTATTTTTTAATTTAATTTTATTTATTTAATATGCGCACAGCCAACCAAGGCTTTACATATAAAAACATCATTACACAAACACCAATTCATCATAAAAAAACGAGATTACCTCAGGTAAAATTAAGTACATGTGCAACTAATTAAAACAAGGTGCCAACAGACAGTTGTGTTAAAATAGCCTAAACAAATTCATAAATGTTTATCATATGAAACATAAGATTCTGGTCATTTCCATGCACTAATGCTTGCCATGTATCGTACATATTCGCATCTTCATAGCTATTATCATACGCCTTCAGATATTTACCTCTCAGGGAACTGAGGCTCTCGCAGTGACAAATAATATGTTCCGCAAATTCTATGGTTAACAACCCACATAATTGCCTAGCAATTCCCAATTTTGCTCCTCCAATCTCCAGCGTATCTCGTATATTAAATTTAAATAGGAGGTATTGCCTAATAGTATCACAGTCTGGATAGGCTACTTGATATATAGGCTTTATCAAATCTGTACACCAAAACTCCAGAAACAACCCACTATTTGATTTTGTCGCAAGATTAATCATATCACGTTCTTTAGCATGGTTTAATATTTCTGTTTTCAATAATCGTTTGGTCTTGGCGTGAGTGTTTAGCAACCACAAGTGTGCATTCTCTTTAGCCCATTTAAGGTACACCCTATGCATCACTGCTATGGCTAATACCTCTCATTAACACCAAAATAAAAGTATTGTTATTTAAAGTATGCAATTTCACATATAACATTGCTATTTTATAATCTAAAATGTCTGTGGTACCCAAGAGATTACACTCTAATAAAATATATTCTCTAGGTAAAGATTTAGGCATTCTAAATAAAATCTTTAACAATTTTGCTTCAAGTTGGTTCATCTCATTAGTAAAACTTGCACCCCATATTTCCGCAGCATAAAGTAGACACAGTAGCACTTTAGATGCGTATAGCAACAAGATGGTGTTGACTGAAAAACCACCTTGTTGGCCAATAAAGTTACTTATGGCCATAACAATCTTCATACATTTCAATTCTGTATCCATCCACTGTTGTTTCCAACAATCAATTATCTGATCAATTATCACGCCTAGATATTTATAGCAACTTATTACTTCAATTTGTTCATCCATAATCATCCACTTATAATTAGTAGAACGAGGACATTTAGATTTGCCTATAAATGGTATTATTTTAGTTTTACTGATGTTAATTCTTAGACCATTCACTCGTGCAAAATTTTCTAAGGCTTTCAATTTAGTTTGAAGGCCTTTAGGGGTGTAATCTAGGAGCAGAAGGTCATCTGCATAACCCAAACATCCCAGTCTCACAGTGCCTATTTTAATATCATCTGAATTATGGCGTGTAGGTCCACCGTGAGATCGGCCAGGTACAAGTTAAATAAGGTTGCCGCAAGGATGCAACCTTGCTTAACTCCTCGCAAAGTTTTTATAGGATCGGATAACTTTCCTTCATTATCAAGGCGTAATCTCACAGTTGTTTCCCTATGTAGTAGTTGGATCATACTTAATAAACCAGCTGGTATTCCCCATGCTTTAGACCATAGTCTTTCACGTATTATGGTAGCAAATGCTGCGGAGAAATCTATAAAAGCAGAAAATACCAGAAGATTACGGGTGTTCCAGGAGCATTCAATGGCTGTCACTAGGTTCACTATATTATGCGTAGTAGAGAATTGCACTCTAAAACCATATTGGTTAGATGGCAATATATTAGATTCATCTATCCATTGGTTCAATTCAATCAATAAGATTTTTGCGAATATCTTCGTCTAGCATCGCTAACATCCTGTAGTTTCCAGGGTCTTTCCATGACCCTTTTTTGTGGACCGGGAGGATTATACTTTCACGCCAAGATGGCGGTATTACACCATGTTTCCCTATCCATTGAAACAAAATACTCAATGCCATTGCCCATTTCTCAGGAGTCCTCCGTATAAGAGCATTGCGGGTGCCATCTGGGCCTGCCGCCCTAGAACTACGCAAAATCTTAATCAATTTAATCAGAGTTTCTAAGGTATATTTACCTTTCAATTAAACAATATTACATGGTGTACTAATCTCTAAAGACATAGAGACACCAAGCGTTTTTTCCACATGAAGGATCCAATGTTTTTCTACGACACTATTGATAGGTATTTCTTTTTTCTTAGAGCCATCAGTTACAGCCCAGATTCCTTCAGTGTTATTATTCTTTGCAAACAGAGCTGCAGTACGCCATATTTGCTTTGTAAGTGCGATAGTGACGTAGCCAAGTACGATGGCATTTTTTGTCTAGTCTTATTTTCGTTGTGGCGTCTTTGCTGGTACTATTCTTAATCTCTCTAATTACTGATCTAAGTTGTTTTTTTGCCTTGTGAATGGCAGCATCAAATGGGTTCTTTTTATCATGGCTTAAATTCCAACTCTCATAATTACTTAGATATTTGCGTTTCTGGGTTGTTACAGTTTTTATAGCCACCACTATTTGGTCAAATGCTTTCATTTTGCCTCTCATCATGTGTGGAGATCATACAGTCTGTAAATTTCACTAACTCATGTTCTGCAATCAGTTTACCTTTTTGTAGTTTGTAGGGATTCCAAGTAATCCGATTCCCTGCATTATTTACGCCTATATTGCCATTCAGTTGGTATTCATTACATGTCTGGCTAGTGGGTAGCAAGAGGTACAAAGGAAGATGATCACTTTCCTCTCGACACCCTACTGCCATGTCCAACATCACTGCATATGCACTTGCATTAGTTATAATATAATCTATTATTGATATACAGGATCCACTAATTCGTGTCGCACTACGATTAGGATCACTTGTAGTGTCTCCACTTAATATCTTAAACTGGTATTTAAGAAATAACTTAGACCAAGGTTTACCATGTGTATTAGAAACGGGTTCCATCGGCCCAGATCTCTGCGTGTCCATCATTTGATCATTCACCATTCTAATCTGAGCATTAAAGTCCCCTAGAATGATAACGGGAATGCAGGCGTTATATTCATCTAGTATGATTGTTTTTGTAGCTATGTTTTCCTTGTTATACAGACCATTAGAGGGGTTATAGATGTTCACCATCATGAGTGAGGCAAACATTGGTTGATTACATTTCACTAACACCGCTAGGACCATAGAGGTAGACCGATTGGTATTCTGGCCTGTCCAAGGATGTCTAATAGAGGTCAACAAGCCTCCTTTAGGGTGACCTCTAGGCCCCTTTGTAGCTAAACTTTGGATAGTAGTACGAGCATCAATATCACATTTAGTATAGAGCCATGGTTCCTGCAGGGCAACTATACAAAAATGAGGGATGAACTCCAATAAGCCATTGTCCGAGACATAGTGGGAATTACTGCTTGTATTCCATGATAGTACTATGTCGATGTCATTGGGGTTGAGTCTCAAAGTAATTTTTAAATTCTAACGGCATCCATTGCCAATACCCATTAGAGAGAGTTACCTCACCTTGATTTCATTTTGGAATACTCTTAATATCATTATTACTCCTCACTGGGTGTTCTTTTACAGTTGATTCTTGGATTCTTTCAGGTGTTTCGACCACAGAAATCTGTTTATTTCCATTCCTCATGGTCCTCAGAGAACTTTTCTGATGTTTTCTCTGGGGAATCATGGTTTCCTTACATGTATACCCCAGTCTTTCAAAAAGGCTACCATGAATTAAAATATATTCATGTGTCAGTTTATCAGCACACCATTCATTGGAGGTTACTTTCCTAGGGGTTACCAGCTGATCTACTATTTTAAGATCTTTCGATGTCACCATGCAAAGGGGGACTTTAAGATCTGCAAAGTTCCAAAATAACACTCCTATTCAGTATCACCAATGTGTACATAGGTTCAATTGCTTGGAATTGGAGGGCACATGAGATTAGTGAATTCTATTTTGTCTTCGTCTAACATGCTCTTCTTACAGTTTTCAGAGATTTCTTAAAATCTAACTAATTTACTCACACATTTGACAGTATTATCAAGCAACTGTGTTGGTACAGAGGTCTGGATATCTTCATAATTCAGATGCTCCACTTGAGTATCTGTCTCAAATATGGTTTTAATATCCCTCAATACCACATCAGCTATCCCATTTCCTTTTTTGACTTTCTTTTAGTAATTATCTTATTGGTTCCCTACCAAACAATGCTGACCCTTTCTCGATTCAAAGTTTGCTAGGAAAGGTCTAATATCAGTAGTACTTTTTATTTTTATGGGTCTTTTTTGTCAAATTCTCTAAATTAGCATGAATTGTAGCTGTATGGGGTCCAATATAGTTAGGTTCCTTACATAGAGACAAAGGTTTTGGTACAACCAGCTTAGGTATTATGTCTAGTTGTAACTGATCTGTTTTAACACTATCAATTTAATTTTGAACACAGATTTTTCGGCTACAACACACTCATTAATATTGCAGCGACAAGGCCTGTTGCTATACATCACTGCCTGAGAGTATTGTTTTTCTTCTTTCTAACAGCTAGTTTCTGGGTAGCTTTACTGGTGTGTCTATTTATATCAATTCTTTTACCTTTTTTAGATGGTTTACCATCGATTTAAGTCATAGTATATCATTCAGTGGTTAAAGCCACCCTGAATTGTTTATGGTTCCATCTATCTATGGTAATTTGTTCTCAGACTGCACTTGCTCAGTGTTGGTGCCGCTATCCTTGAGGAACTTCGCTTATTTTATTTCCCCTTTGAATTAATTTGCGAGAAATTTCTCTAGCGACAGGGTTTTGTATTTCTTATGCCTAAGAGGATGGTTGGTTATTAGTGCTTCCGATTCCTGCACTGAGGGATTTAGGTCTTCTGGGGAGAAGAAATTATGATCTTTCTGGGACTTATCACGAACATCTGAGTTTTTAGTGGTTCTCTTGAATAGAGAGTTCCATACGTTCTCATACACCAGGGTTCCCAGTATTTCAACCCGATCAATACCACTATTTATTTATTTATTTATTTATTCATTCGGATTTGTAGAGCGAATTGTCAGTCTGGGGGCATTGTGGCGCTTGTTACAGACATATCTTAGTTGCATGTACACGAGTAATATATAAATTTAAAGGAACAAGTATGACATTTGTACAAATTTACAGTGCCGTATATTTACATAGGTTAGCGAGTGTTACATATTATTGTGCAAGGAAAGAGGTCTTCAGTTTCCTACGAAAAAATCAGGAGTGAGTTTCCCGCTGTAATGTCTGCAGGTAGAGCGTTCCAGGACTTGGCAGCAATGTAGGGGAAGCTTGGGCCACCGGCTTTGGCTCTTTTGATGCGTGGGATATGGAGTAAGTTGGTGTGTTGCGTCCTGGTGGGACGCGAGGAGGAGGGTTTGGAGATGGTCTCTGATAGGTAGGAAGGGGCGGAAAGAGAGAGGCATTTGTGTGTGAGGGTGAGGATTTTGAGTGTGATCCGTTTTTTGACCGGGAGCCATTGGGCTGAGTGTCTGGTCTGGGAGATATGCTCTCTTCTTGGGATGCTAAGAGCGGCCCGGAGAGCATTGTTCTTTGTGACTTGTAGTCTGTTTAGGTTTTTTGCCGATTTGCCTGCTAGGAGGGCATTGCAATAGTCCAGTTTTGCTCCAATGGTTGCTCTGGGTATTGAAAGGCAGTTAGGCTTTGAGAGGTATGGTTTGATGGCGTTTATTAGTTTGGTGATCTGCGCAGATGAGGAAGTGATTGCGCTGACTTGTTTGGTCATTGATAGTGAGGAGTCTAGGTATACTCCCAGTGTCTTGACAGCTGTGGAAACGGGGATGATGGAGTTGTCAATGGAGAAGTTGGCACACAGTTTATCCAGTTTGTTTAGGGTGCTCTGTTGACCTAGTATCATGATTTCAGTCTTCTCTCCATTAAGGCAAAGGCCATTAACTGCCATCCAAGCCTGGATGATGGAGTAGATCGTGTGGAGGGCCTTGGCGTCTTCGTGGTATGATCCTGAGAGAGGTAGAAGTACTTGTGTGTCGTCCGCGTAGTTCGTGTACGTGATACCATGTGAGGCGAGTTTGTCAAAGAGAGGCTTAGTGAACAAGTTGTAAAGTGTGGGTGCAGTGCAGGATCCTTGAGGGACCCCGCAATGGATTGTAGTGGGTGTGGCATTAGCAGTGTCCGAGAAGACTTTCAAGGCTCTTCCCTCGAGGAAGGAGGTGACCCAGAGAGCTGATTCTTTAGAGAAATGAGCTGAGTGTGTGAGGTGAGGGTCTTGTGATCAACCAGATCGAATGCGGCTGAAAGATCTAGGAGGAGCAGTAGGGCTGGCTTGCCCTTATCCATGATTTGGGTGATCTGACTCATCAGATCCAGCAGGGCTGTTTTGGTGCCATGTCCTTTCCGGAAGCCTGATTGCCTGGTCCCTAGGATGGAGTGGGTTTCCAGAAAGTGTTGGATTTGGCAATGTGCGGCTTTGTCCAATAATTTCAAGAGGAATGGCACTGTAGTTATCCGTCTGTAATTGTTGGGCTGTAGGGGGTCGAGGGTAGGATTTTTTAGGAGGGGGCGGACCCAGGCCTCTTTGAGGCTAGCCGTGATAATGCCTGATTTAAAGGACTCATTGATGAAGGCCGTGAAGAGCGGCGCAAAGCAGTCTAGGAGTGGAGACAAGTTGAGCAAAGCACATTTTATCTCATCTCCACAAGACAGGAGAGGACATATCTCCATACCCTTCTTTCTGTGGGGTATCACATAGATGGCTGAGTTGGTAGAACAATTCATCTGTAAATCCAGAGAGATTATTTTTTCTCTCTCCCTGGGATCAGATAGTTTTGGGGACATCAGAGGTAGTAGCCATTGCCCTCCACTGTTTTCCGTTCAGGAGGAATTGCCTGGGGTTTTAAAGGTTGAAAGGCAACCGTCAGTCTAAAGGTGGAGTCTTTGTGAGGCTGGTCACAAGTTCCTCAAGGTTTAACCACTTAACTGCCATGGGTTCCCTCCCTCCCCCCAGTGCCAAGGCCTTTTTTTGGTGATTTTGGTATACCGCCATACAATGCCTTCTAATGTTTTCTCTTTCATTAACCCCTTAAGTGCCAAGGACGAGCTATCTCATCGTTGGCAACAGGGAGGTAATCCCAAGGACAAGATTTGTATTTGTATTTATTAAATGTATAGAGCGCTTTAATCCAAAGCACTTTACATGGAAACAACGAGATTACATAGAGAAATTGGAAGCATACTTATGAACATGAGAGAACCCTTCTAAAAAAAACAATATGTAGAACAATTTAACTAGGTATGTAACAGAGAAACAGAGCAGGGATGGAGTAAGAGGGAAGTAAAGAGGTTAACAGGATGGGGAATGAAGAAGATGAGATTTCAAGGAAGGATGGAGGGAGGGGTATGAGGAAATGGAGCAGATAGAGAGATAGAGAGAGGGAGAGAGGGAGAGAATTCCAGTTTAGGGGGGCAAGGAGCTGAAATGATCAGAAACGAGAAGGGGCACAGGGAGGTGGGGGTACAGTGAGTTGGAAGAGGTCAGCGGATCGGAGGGGGCGAGAGGGAGAGTAGAATGAGAGGAGATTGGAAAGGTAGGGGGGGCGAGATCATGGAGAGATTTAAAGACGAGACAAAGGAAGTTAAATTTAAGTTGAGAGTGAAAGGGGAGCCAGCCAAGAACAAAGAGCGAGGAAGAAATGGAATCATGAAGAGAGAGAAGACAAAGGGTGCGGATAGCAGAGTGATAGAGGGATTTGAGGGGAGCAAGGTGGGAGGCAGGAAGACCAAAAAGGAGAGAAGAACAGTAGAAGAGACGAGAGAAGATGAAGGAAGAGTTTAGTGGCATGAAAGGTGATAGAGGAATAGATTTTACGAACATTGAAAAGGTGGTAGCGACAGGAGCGGGAGGTGAGAGAGATATGATTGTTAAAGGAGAGGGAGGACTCGAAGTGAAGGCCAAGGTTGCGAGCATGGTTGGAGATGGGAAGACTAGAGGGGGTAAAGAGAATGAAAGGAGGGGGAGATACCGCGTCCTTGGCACTTAAGGGGTTAATAGTTTGGTTTTTGTGGTATACTGGTCTCTGATTTGGTGGGGTCCCCAACTTGTTTCAATTGAGTCACATCCCACCCTTGACACCACATATAAGGAAGCCATGGTATCATTAGTGAAGACAGACACAAGTGATGCACAGTTCAAGGGTTTTTATTGAACAAGATGAGGGTTGTAACAACGCCTATCTAGCCCTATATTTAAGCTCAACCATCAAATAATAAATAACGCAGTCCTAGTAGTGTCTGTCAAATAAAAATGGCCTAAACTAACAAAACTATTGCCTGCCCTTACGATATAACAAATATGTACGGGAAAATGGTGCATGCAAAGAAAAATAGTGTTCAAAAGTAATGTATAAGGATGACTGAACAGTGTGGTTGCCTTCCCCACGTTTTCGGGACAAGGCGGCACACTCATGCTTTGGAACACACTCTGGCCCAGATTCTCAAGAAGCCGTTCAAAGCCTGGGTCGAGGCCCGCTTGGCCTTCCACGTTAAAGTAACGGGGTTTCAGTTCACCAAATATCTTTCACAGTTCAATAAAAAGTTCACATAGGTCTCCCTCTGTCGGGCTCGGACCTCTCAAAGCAAAAATGTACATAGGTCTCCCTCTATCGGGTTCGGACCTCCCAAAACAAAAAGTTCTCATAGGTCGCCCTCTGTGTGGCTTGGACCTCTCAATAAACAGGTACCTGATTCAATGCAGATCTCCCTCAGCCGGGCTCAGACCTCACAATCACAGCACTTGCAGAAGTCCCTTCCCCAAACTTTATTCACATTCGGCAGGGGTTCCCTTCCCCTAACTTATCACGCTTCCGGTCTCCCCCAGTCGGGCTTGGACCTTTTTTTTTTATGTTGAATACTTTCGAATGTGCAGGGCTTTTACCATAGACCTCCCCAGGCTCCACTTTGACTTTCTCTTCAGCTCACACTCTTATGTTATTTGCCCCAGTGTTACTTGGTCTTGGTAATTCAGTACCACAAGCACAAATGTTCATAGAAATCGTTCCTTAAAGCATTCACCTTCTCACGTCCCCTTTTTTGCCGGGGTTAATCTTGACCATTGCACATTTCAGAGTTCATTCACTTTGCGGCTTTAATTCAGGAGTCAAGGTTAATACCACAGGCTTGGCCTCGCCCACCCTCCCCCCCCCCAACCCTGTCGTTCACCCAGGAGGGTCGCTGGCGCCCTTGAAACACTATGCAGTCTTCTTGTTTGGGATTTGGCTCTCTCCCAGTTTTCCTGAGGCAATGACCTCCTGCAGGGAACTTCAGGGTTTCCCAACCCTTCGCTCTGGTCCCTCGATCGCTCATTCGGCTCCAGTGGGTTCGCCTTCACCCCAGAAGTTCTGCTCCTTCTCGTGTTCCACCTTGCTCCAATTCTCATGTCGGGCTCAGACCCCTCCTTTAGCTTCTCTCACACAGGTCTCCCTCAGTCGAGCTTGGACCCTCTTGCTTTGCACAAAAGTTCAATTAAAAATAATTCTCTGATTTCAAGGTCCGTAATGCATCAGTCTCTATTTCGCTCCTACTAAGACAGCTCCCTAAAACAGCATTCTGCAGGTTCTGGGAGTTGTGGGGTTTCAAATGGGGCTTTTCTGGGGTCAGGGTCATCTCATCTGTCCCTCAGAGGCCTGGTGTTCAATGTTATACCCAGGGGATGAGCCTTGGCTTGGGTCCTGCCAGATAGCTACAGCTGCCCATGGTCTGGCTGCATTGAAGCACAGCTCTTTTGCCTCACTACAGCCTCTCCTGCACTCACAGGCCCAGTGACTTGGCAGCCTGTCCTCCTTCTCAAGGTTCCTTCCCTGGGGTCCTTCAGCTTCTCCTCTGGACAGCACAATTCTCTCAACCTCCCCAGCTCGCTCAGAGTGTGCCTGTGTGCTCTGCCTTTTATACTGACTGGAAAGTTTAACAGAATCCCGGTGGGAATGATTGTAAAGGGAGGCCTGACTTTGCCTGGCCTCATTAACGGGACAAAATGGAGACTGCCCATAGGAACTCATGGTACATTGGTTCCTATCGGTAATCTTCGTGGCTCCAGTTTGCCTCTTCCTCGTCCCAGTGGTTCTAGGAAAAAGCAGTGTGGAATGATTATGGGAATTGTAGTTTTTCTGAGGGATCGTGGAAAAACCATGTGGGTTTTTGTTAGGGTGAAGGGGGTAAATGTAGTGTTGTGGACAAATGGGTTTTTGGCAATAATATCCCATAATGACAGAAGTGATGTTGGTTAAGGATGTACTGGAATGGGGGGAATACTGTCTCTCGCCCGGGGGCGTTCCTCCCACAGTCTCAAAGTGTCCCCATCCCAGGTGATTCTCCCTCGCTTGTCCACCGTCAGGGTTGGGATCTAAGAGCGATGGTCGTCCCCTGTCCACCTGAGTCAGAGATCGCTGGAAATAGCATGAGAGAAATGCCTCAGGTTTCTCACATAGCCTTCCCCTTATAACATCGGCTTTCCGCCCAAGGAACATGAATGGAAGGTTGTCTAGGGAGCTTTGGTGGAGAATATTCTTTTCCACAAGGTCCTTCCTGTATTTTATTCAAGGGGCAATTCTTAGTGGCTACTTGGGAATGCGGCCCTATTCAAGATGTTAACCTTGACAAGGTACATGTATATCCTCCAGAATGCCCCACTGCAGATTCCCAAAGTTGAATTTGACAGAGCAGATACCGCTCTCCGAACCCTTCTTTGGGGGGGATGTCAGCCCTGTATCGTCCTGACCACACTGCAGCGCTCAGTTTCGGAGGGGGTATTGGGCTCCCTAACTTGCGCATCTATTACTGTGCTGGCCAGCTGGCAGTTGTAAATGACTGGCTACATGGGGCTGAGTCACTGTCGGACGTCAGGGCTAAACGGGGATGGATAGTGGCACTACCCCCTGCCCAAATTCTTTACAGTGGCCAGATGAAATGACCGCTCCCACCCATGATGCAGCACACTAGGAGGAGGGATTCCCATTGTCATGTGGGTTGGGGGGGCAGGGCTACCCTCGCTCAGCCTCTATGGTATAGCGCCTATGTCCCGGAAGTGGGTAAGGTAGGCATACTTAGGGTCTGGGAGAGATGTGAGGTATGGTGTGTGGGGGATGTAGTGAGAGAAGGGGCGCTGATCCCTTTTCCTGAGCTGCGTGACAAATTTGGTTTTCCCGGAGACTGAAAGATATCATTACCTACAACTGTCACATACCCTATCGGTTCAGTTTCAGTCACTTTGGGAAGTGCCAACCTACTGCCCGATAGAAGCAAACCTTCTCCCGGAACGTATAACTGGGAAGGTTATTGCTACACTTTACCAGGCCCTCACCACCTTTGCCACAAAATACTTGCTTAGACTTAAGACATGGTAGGAAAGAGATCTTGGCCCGCTGGAGCCGGAGGACTGGGTGGAGGCCCTACTCTTCCCCAGGGAAATTGATATCTCAGCTTGCATAAGGCTGATACAACTTAAGATATTACACAGGACTTATTATTTTCGCATTGCCTTATTCAAGTGGGGCCGAGCGGATCGTGCTGAATGTCTCAGGTGCTGGGGAGTGGAGGGCACCTTTTTTCATATTCTCTGGGAATGTCCACAGGTTTGCAGCTTCTGGCAGAAGTGTCTGGATAAGGTTCACTCTGCTTCCGGATTGGTAATACATGAGGACCCAAGACTACTGCTCCTGGGGGTGTGGGTAGAAACAGGCTTCACTAGGTTCGAGATCCTGTTTGTGTCCACGGCTGTCAGACTGATGAAACAAACTGTTGCAACACAGTGGGGGGCAGCAGACTGCCCAAAGTTGTCAAAATGGTCGCTGAAATGGACTGTTGTATGGCCCTGGAGAAGAGAATATATAATGCAAGGGGCTGCCTGGGGAAATGGGAGATGATTTGGGGAAAATGGGAAGTGAGAGGCTAGGGTGGGGGAACCGTGTTCTTCCAGTTGGGAATTCTTTGCGTTGGGTCTGGAAGGTTTTTCTTTTGATAATCATTCCTTTAGCATATGATTTCTTAGAACCTGGCAATGTCATCCAGCTGTGTTTCAGTATAATGTTTTTCTTTTGTGTTGCGCTGTTTTTAATTTCTTGTTCTATGCAAAACAATAAAAAAGTATTTTAAATTTAAAAAAAAAAACAGTAGCCACATTTCCTCTGGATTGACTGTAGCTACATATGATTGGTCAATTTTGAAGTCAGCAGTGCCTGGCCTAAAAAGTGAAAGACATTTGCGCAAGTCTGTACTGGTTTGGACCTCCTGTTATTATCTCCCTTTTTGATTCCCTCAGTATTCTTGATCCCTGATTTCTCCTGTGGACATATATCTATAGGGTCCAGAAAGTAGTGCCCAATGAACAACCTTTCTACAACAACTCGAGGGATAACCCTGCCTAACACCGCCACTGCCTCTTCCTCTGCGCCAAACACTGAACTTCTGCAAGTGATGCATGGCATGGAGGGAGGTTTTGCATCCATTACCCCCAAAACAAGATGATTTACCTGCCACAGTCCAATCGGTAAAGCATACGTTAGTTAGAGTAAGAAACAGAATAACAGAGGTTGAATAGAGGATTGGATATGTGGAGGATGATGTTTCTACCATCAATGTGACAGTTGCTTTATTGTGGAATGATGTGTGACGAATCCTCGGATGTTGTCCCTTTCCCCCTGGAGGGAGGCCCTTCCCATGGGGCCAGGGTGGTACGGCCACAGACCAACAGCCAACCCTGGGGGTGTTGCACCGTGGGACGATCACATGGGGTGTGGGGGGAACCCCTATGGGACGAGGCAGGACAATCCAGAGAGAACATGGTATGGTCCCACCCCACCCCAACCATCCTCACCCTATTTTCCCATTCTTGATAGTCCAAATACACACCTTCTCACATATTCTTGTAAAGTAGAAAATATAATTTTCTCAAGAAACATTAAGACAAGAGGACCAGGAGTAGGACGCTTGCCCACCAGGCAGTGGTGTTCCCAAAACATTTGTTGCAGAAAGACACTAAGAGAAACAGAGGTCTGGGCAACCAGCCAGACGGGAAGTCTAGAGCACGGGGACAAGATGAAACGTGCTGCCCAGAAGCAGGGAGTTGGTGCAGAGCCCCCGCAGTACCTGGAAGCAGCAGACGGAAGCCGAGAAGGGCAAAAGCACCCGCAGACATCTGAAGACCACTGGTATGCTTTCCAGAGAGGTCAGGGAGACCGGGATGGTTGGCAGGACAGCTAAAAGGAGGGAGGATTACGAAGGACCTGTCTGGGATCCATGCCAAGTCGTAAGCCTCCAACAAGATCTTCATAGTCACAGTACCTGGTAGTCTAGTATACCAGGTGGACCGAACTGGCAGAGAAATAAGTCTGAGTCTGGGGCTTGCACTCAAAATTCTAATCAAGCCCTCCAACGGGATCTTCATAGTCACAGTACCTGGCAGGCTAGACTGACAGGTGGACAAAACTGGCAGAAAGATAAGTGTGAGTCTGGGGCCCACACCCACAGAAATTATCAAGGTCTCCCTGAGGATTATTATTGTCCCAACAATGGCAGGCAGTTGTACCTGAGACAGAACCCAGCAAGACACCAGTGTGAGTCTGGGACCCACACCAACAACAGAAGTTGAAAGCCTTGACAAACTAGCACTGTCCTGAGAAGTAGTAGTGCAACTGAAGTATCTGTGGAGCATGGCAAAGAAAGAGAAGTACAATACCTCTTCTTGCCTAACCTATTTGCAGTCGCCTAAGATGTAGTAGCTCAAATGAAACATATGTGGAACATTGTAAAGATAGAGAAGCGCAATACCTTTTCTTGGCTAACCTATTCACAGTATTCTGAGAAGTAGTAGCTCAAGTGAAACACACGTGGAACATCGTAAAGATAGAGAAGCACAATACCTCTTTTTCGCGACAACATCTACAATACCTTGAGAAGTAGAGAAGCCATTCCCTCAAATAAAATGTGGATACTGAAAAGACCAGGGGAAGGGAAACATCCCCGCTGGCAACAAACTAGGAACTTTGAGGAAACCCAGCAGACCAGAAGGAGAAGATCATCTTTCTGTATTAACCAGAGACTTTATTATTAGTTACTTTGTAGTGTTAGGGGCACAGCTAAGATTTGACACAACAGTGGACATTTATGTTTTTTTGGACATCCTGACTGGTCCCTTCGACTTTTTAGTCGAGGCAGGGAAACCCCTCTAAGTGCTAGGGAGAGACAGGTTTATATCCTTTTTTGTTCAAATAAAACGATATGACAACCACAATACAATCTTTGTGTCGGTCTGTTACTTGTGCACCCTTGCAGATGCCAGAATTGTGTTTTGAAATGTGAAATTATTTAAAAACACGGTCTTGCCATAGTAACCTCTGCATTAGTGGCTTGCCTGAAAACTGATTTAAGAATAATGCTGAGATTTTTGTGCATTCAGTACCGAAGAAGATCTTTGGGGACCCGCCATTCTCATCCTGCTTCATGGTCGAGAGAGCTAATCTTGCAGTGATGTGTAATCCTAATCCCGGTGGGCCCCCCGGACCAGTCACAGTATGTTGAACTGCCAAAACAGAGACCTGCCATTGAAATATGCAAGGGATCTTGGAGAATTTTGCTATGAATCCAGTGGAATATTTTTTGTTTCCAGATTTTTCTATAGCACTCCAGACACCACGTAAATCTGTTCAAGAAGCACAACGATCTGTTAGTGAGAGACCAATTCTGTATGCTATGTTCTATCCGGCTAAACTACATCATGAGCATAATGGCTGGCTACTGTTCTTCACATTTTCGAGGCTGCATCATATATTGAAGCAAGTATACCCGCCGACCGTGTGGTCTCGGTCCACTGTTCTTCCTCTCCTCCAGTGGAATTGACAGACTCTTCCGGTGATGCTGATTCAATATGCTTTTATGTTACATTTAGGTTTATTTGTATTTGTATTTATTTATTTGTACTGCGCACCTGGCCCTAGGGCATCTGGGCGCATATCTTGAGGATGTAAGGTTACATACAGGTACACATTTCCCTGGGGAAAATCAGTTCTTAACAATGAATATGCATTTCTTAGGGCAGTGCGTGTTACAGTCATGTACATAGTTCAAACGGTAAATAGGCATTTCTTAGCAGTGCATATATGAATGACAAGTAAGTAGGTTACAGGATAGGATAGGAACATACTACTAAGTTTACTAGAGTACAAGAATACAGTGTAATTTACGAATGCAGAAGATGGCGATGGAAGCTATTGACACGTTGGCATGGGTGGTTAGGTGGATGCGGCAAACGCGTCTAGCTCATAAAGCCAGAGTTTAGTTTTGTTCTTGAATGAGTGATAAGACGGTTCCGCTCTGAGTGTGGTAGGTAATGTGTTCCAAAGTTTGGCCGCAAGGACTGGGAACGTTTAGTTGATGGTTTAGTTTCTATGGTCTTACTGAAATAATTGCATCAACATTTATTTCACCTAATGTATTACTTCTCAGTGATAGGTGCTTGTATATGGTGATTTAAAGCCAGACATATCTAATGCATACATGTTTGATTGTTGTAATGTTTTCAATTTGGCTGCTGCTTATGGCTACATCGTGGCATGACTTGCCAGCTTCTATGGAATGGAAAAGGCGCTCCCAAGTGTGTCGTGGGGGTGAGAGTGTGGGGATATGGAGTTAACTTTCAAAAGAGCTGGACGTTTGATTTGATATTTTTTCTTATAAAGTAATTGATGCTTCAGTGCTTAGTGGAACATCATTCAAACTCGGGATAGGGCTCCTTCCGCAATGATAGAATATCTGTCAGTCAAATTAATATATTGGAATGTACTTGGCATTAACAGTCCCATCAAACCCAGGAAACAACCAGCATACCTAGATTGAAACTCTCTCAAAATCGGCTTCCTTTGCTAGGCAAAGGGATTGATTGGTATTAAGCCTTTTGTGATGAATCTGATGGAGTGATCACTGATCCCCCGGCGGTAACCTCCTCCAATGCTGCCAGGGGACGGCAGGCGCTACCTTATCCTGACCCTGGGGTCGCTATATGAGGGAGGATCACATGGAAGAAGACAGCCTCTGCGGAGATACCATGGCTCCATCAGGTGAGACATGGTATCCCCCATGCCGACTATGCCCCACCTTCCCGTCCGCATGTAGATGTTGCGCTGGGTGCAGAAGCGGAGGTGTGTCCGAGTAGGACACAGGGAGTGGACCCGTCGAACAAGTCGCAGGACACAGACCTAATAAAAGAGCACCTTAACCCTAACCCAAGTCCAAATTCTGATCTTGTTGGTTGCAGCAAGGAACAGGAGGTCACGGTGAAGGGGGGCGAGTCTGTGAAAGTAAGTGGGGGTCATGCTCCCCCAGTCATTCGAGCAGTGTGCCAAAAGATGCTAATTAGGGAAGAACTTCCAACTAAGCCCTCAAAGACTAGTACCAATGCCCCGTGAATTTAAGCAACTCCAAACTTGACCGACGTACTTTGAGAACCCAGTTGGATGCCCATAAACTGGAAGGGGTCATGCTGACAGTTAACAGGAAATGTGTCTCACCTCTGCTAAACCTGACAAGTGCCGTGAACTGTTATAGCAACGTTTCACGACCTCAGTCAGTGGACATCACTGACGTGGAACTACTAGAAGTGGTGGATGGGCTATTAGAGCGGTATGTAGGCCTTGTGGAAGGCCTTTCTTCCCCCTCAACAATAGCACCTCCGCTCATAATCACAAACCATCTGCCTCGAACTATGGATGAAAATTCAGCAAAGCAGGGCGACTTGGAGTGTCTTCACCAAGTCTGGCCCACGGGGGCTACACCTTGGTTAGAGGGGAGAGGAAGACTTCTTCTGCACCATACCAGCACGCCCACCTTAACTAATCAAGAACTAATGAAAGATAAAAATGACATCCGCTCATTAGCGACATCCCTGAAACAGGATATTGCAAAGATCGAGAAAATGACACAGAATATGGAGCCAGCAGGCACAAGACTACACCCATCGAAGTGGGTAGAAGGACTGGGGCAAGGGTTGGAGAACACTACTGCTGCTGCTGGAACAAATCTAGGTCAGAGAGTAAACCCGAAATACATCTGCCATAAATACACCAGCTTTAACATCGATGGCAACACCATCAAAGTTGCCAAAGAAGTTAAAACATTAGGTTTCTACTTAGACTCCACCTTATCCTTCACCAAGCAGGTCAATTCCATGGCATCAGCCACTGCTTACACGTGTAAGCTCATTCGAGCTGCCAAACCTTTCCCCTCCACGCACAGTTACATCACCTTGGCCAGAGCCCTAATTCTATCAAAACTGGACTACTGCAACGCCCAATACCTGGGAGCCAACAAGTATACCACCAATAAAATCCAGATTCTCCAAAACAATGCACTCAGAGCAGCATTGGGCATATCAAGAAAATATTACATTTCAAAGACAAGGAGAATTAATAACTGGCTTACCACCAAGGACAAAATAGTAGTCCTTAAAACGGCCTCACTTATACACAAATGTCTAAACAACGCTACCCCACGCTATCTAATAGAAAGATTCAAGAGACATACTTACAACCGTCCTGCAAGAATGGCCAACACTAACACTCTCACGGTACCCAGATTTAACCTCTCCAAAACTGGAGGATGCAGCTTCCCAGTTAAAGCCGCTCAACTGTGGAACTCCCTAACCCCTGCCATAAGGGCAGATCAACCATACCCTCATTTCAGATGCAACATCATTAACTGGATCAACGAAAATTATTGCTAAAACGGGGGTGCCCCAGCGTCCCTCCCCACTGTACATAGACCTTTCCTATAGCCACCTACTGCCCAATAGCTTACCTCCCTATATCTGCTGCCAATTTCTGTCATCTGTGTCGGACTATATCTGTATGTAATATCTAACGTTCTCTCCTTTACCTCCTGACTGTTTCTGGTATTGTTGACACTATCCTTATTGTATATACTTGTACAGCACTGTAACCTAAGCTGAAAATATTCTTGTTGCTTTCTGCGCCCTGATACTCTTGTGTCTGGCGCGCATTATAAATAATAAAACAAACTAACATCGTGGATAAAAGCATGGACATTACAGATCTGGAAAGTCCTATCGGAATGGGGACAAGAGTCCCTTTTCGACACCTAGATTCTTCAAAAACCTCATCAGACTCTTCATATGACTCAAAACCCAGAAGGGGGGCTCTGCCACCGAAAAAGCACAAGCTGAATTAAAAGGGATTTAGGAGATTTACGAGTAGAGAAATTTGATGTCCATGCTCATGATTGCATTAGCCCCTTTCTTAAAGATGTACGAATCAATCAATGACTCGATGAAGGATCAGGCTTCTTTCATAGCAATGCTACACACAAAAGTCTTGTTTATTGAGGGATACATTACAGCTATAAAGGAAGTGGATTGTGGAGTTGGGAATCAAAGGCTAGCTTCTCAAAAGATTCATAAAGCATCTGGCCATAATAATCCTCTCTCTCAGGTGGAGCAGCAGTAGGGGAGGAAGGATAGCTCAGGGGCAACGCTTTTGTCTTCGAAGCAAGACAACACGGTGCAACACAGGTTCAAATCCCGATCCAGCGCTTAGAAACCACTTGCTGGTATTATGCGCATTATAAATGAATAATAAAATAAATATCCTAGTCCCCCAAATCAGGACTTGCATGATCTCTTTGGGGAGAAGATGGACATCGTTGGTGAAGGGAAAACTGACACTTAAGAGGCCCAGTGTCTGATTGAGGAGTATGTACTGCTCCAACCTTCTGGTACTGTCATATTGACTATTCCACCCTCACTTAGAATTTAGATATAGGCCCTCATTACAACACTGGCGGTAACCCATGGCGCTATTAGCACCATGGCTGCTGCCGGTGTTGTAACAAGTCCGCCAATGTGCAATGGGGAATTACCACCCCATTCCAAGGTTGGCGGGGTGGTAATTCCCCATTGAACATTGGCCCTTCCCCGTTCCCATTTTTGCCCCATAGGGCTCAATGGGACTGGGGAAGGCGGTAATTACGGTACCGCAAATTGCGGTACCGTAATTACCTCGAAGGTCCCTTTGCGGGTCCCTACTTTAACGGCTGGTCCAGACCAGCCGTTCAGGTCGGGTCCCGAAAAGGGACCTCATAATTAGGCGCTAAGGGGTTTTACAGCGCCGTTAACCCCTTAGCGCCAGGGTCGTAATGACCTCCATAGCATGCAATTCAGTGGAGCCTTTGTGCAGAAAGGAGGTTGCAAAGGAACAGCGTCTAGGGCCTACCCACATGGAGGGCTTCGAACTGTATCCTGTTTTTGCAGGGAAAAAGAAGAAAAAAGGGGTTAGAGTTTCACAACAACCGAAAACAAAGAACCAAAAAACACATTCAACTGCGAGATCTAATGACTCGCGCCAATTCTTTGGAGGTTTAGCATTCCCTGGGGCAAGAAAGGGTCGAGGTAAGACAACATAACTAAGGATCTGAAAAAGCCCAAAAGACCGAAAACAGGGCACTTGAAAGATGACTTAAATCCCCAACTAGGGGAGGGCGGGGAGCTGCAAACAATTTCAGAAGCCTGACCTCGTTATTGGATATGCCGGCATACCCAATAGAAGAACAGGACCTGGTTGGAGAATCAGAGCAAGTAAATTCTAAGATTGATCTGGGGACTCAAACTGAAAAGGAAAGAATCCTGATAGAACCTGAAAACTACTTGCTCAATGAAGTAGCGCAGGACAAGACTCAAAATCCCACTCAAAATCCCATCAACAACATAATAAACCCCAATGGAGTAACTGGAAACCCTATTATGGATGGTCTTAGCCCACAGCTGGCTACAACAGGAATTCACAGGGATAAATCGCATAAGAATAAACCAATAAAGACAGTTCGCCTCATTCTAAGTTAACCGGTCTGGAAACAACGGCTCTGGTAAGGTTACCGGCACCGTTGTTTCCAGACCGGCAAACTACGGGTTTGCCTGCCGGAGCCGCCGTGCCTGACAGGTCTGACCCTGCCGGGCACAGCGGCCACGGTAGGCAAAGCCGTCACAGAAGCACTAGCACTGTTAACAACGGTGCTGGTGCTTCCATGGTCCCCATTCCCATAAAGTAGGGGATTACAATTTACCGGCGCCTGACTTTCCGGGCCGCCAGGGTTGTACTCGCCAGTAAATAATTACAGGTCTGGCAGCAACCTGCCGGTAGCACCGGGACAGTTATCGCCGGACCCGTAATGAGGCCCAGTAACTTTTCTGACTTTGGCTGAAAAAAGAGCTGAAGATGACAAGAGATACATTCAATCGCTGTTATGTCTCACTACCGGCGCTGTTCTTTGTAGCACCGTGGTATGTCTTGTTATGCTTTAGTCTTTGCCGCCCTAAAATGGCCGCTGGGGAATCCCATTCTAGTGAAGCAATACAGACATGTCCTGCCAATAAAGTGCTTCTGCATTTTTGTGGTCACGTGATGGCATATAGACACCAGAACTCTGCATCTCCTTGTGTCGCCACTCCTCAGCAAGACACTACGTAAATTCGTTCCTAGGATCTAAACTTTCCATCTCTACATGCTCTTTGATGCTAACTTTCTTTTATCTATTAGGTCTTTTTCCATCGCAAACCCTTCCGCGCTGCCGTCCCCGGTACGGAGCCAGCACTGCACTGCAAGAAATCTCTGACCGCGTTACGCGGAATCCAGGATTCGAGCCGTATGCTTGTTAGTCTTACCCTCTTCTACCTCCAGGTAGGAATTACGTTCAGTGGACATAGTATTTACGTTATACTCGCCGGATGGTCAATATATATCGCTGGCTGCAGGAATCATAGATCCCGAACTCTGTCTATTTCAGATACTCCCGGCTTACGGTTCCAATACACCGACCGTCGGATTCTTCCTGGCAGCTATATTCCGCAATACGTAGGTTATCCAAGATACTTACCAATGCAGCTCCATAGCATTTCTGCTATAATTCTAACATCTTACATTTTCCCTTTGATACAGAACGCGGCAAGAAAAACAAGACCCCTCATATGAACTGACAGGTCTTCCTGTTATATGTGAGAGATTCTTCTTACTCTAGTTCACAGATAGACCTCTGTTTTCTGTCTAGTTACCGCTCTGCTTTTTCTCTCTCATAACTTCCGTGAGGGGATCTTCTGTCAAAACATGTACCGAGACGAGTCCTAAAGTTCTGAAGAGAGAGGAGCCACATTGGAACATCGCACTCTATTCCTGAACAGGGTTTTCTTCCCCAGAGGGTTTCCCTGGGTTTTTGCCTCCCTAGGTCCTAGTTCCCTTTAGGCGGAAGGCCGTAAGGCTTTCAGGGGGATTTTCCTTGCCACTAAGTTGCTGCCATCTGACCAGGTTGGTGGTTTCTGTTTCATTGCACCGTGGCATGACAGATAGCGACGCCCAGGCAGCAGAAGCCATGGAACAGCTGATGCAGCAGCTTATGGCAGCAATGCAGTCCTTATCCCATGAGGTTCAGAACCTCAAGCAGGAAAACGCTCATCTTAGGCAGCAAGTCGCCCGAGTTAACCCTGAAGTTCCACCCTCATCCTTGCCCATTGGCAAGTACGACGTTAGTCCCCATAAACTCAAGGAGTTCTTAGATAGTTGCACAGTACAATTCACCTTCAAACCTCACTACTTCCCTTCCGATAAAGACAAGGCAGGGTTTTTGGTTTCTCATCTAACTGGGGCAGCTTTGGCCTGGGCAACGCCATTAGTGACCACTGGAAGTCCTATCTTAGACTCATACCCTGCCTTTGTAAACAGCCTAAAGTCTATGTTTAGTCGACAGGAGATATCTATCGCCTCTCAGGAAAGGCTTCTTGATCTTCAACAGGGAACACAAGACCTCATGTCTTATGTGACACAATTCAAACAGCTTTCTGCTGAAACAGCTTGGCCCGTTGACACTTTGCTAACTCTGTTTCGAAGAGGTCTAACAGAAGAACTCAAGGATGAGGTATCTAGAGTTCCTCGGCCTGCTAATTTGGCAGACATGATTACAGTTACCATGCAGATGGATTATCGTCTACAAGAACGCCTTTCTGAACGCAAGAACGGTTGGATCACCCGATCTAGACCAGAAGGACACTACACTCCACCTACCTCGATACCAACAGGGGAACCAATGCAACTGGGAACCCAAGAAGACCTTTAACGGCCGAAGAAAGAGACCGTAGGCATACCCATAGTCTGTATATGTATTGCGGTTCATCCAGCCATCTAGTTCGGGACTGCCCTGTGGCACCACCCAGACGTTCTGAACCCAGGAAATATGGAAACACCAAAGCCCAACCTTAAGGGGAACCGCGGCTTGCGTTTGTAAGGGTGGTTCCTCAAAGATCGCGGACAACTTACTGACCACTAATCTCAATGAACATCTGATGGTAGTTATTTCACTCAGTCTACTCTTCCAGGGTCAAGAAATCCACCACATTCCTGCACTGGTAGATTGTGGAGCCACTGGCAATATTATTGATGACCAATGGGCAGAGAAGAAGGGTATCAAACGTATCACAAAGACTGTCATCATTTACATCCAAGAGTTGACGGTAGCCCTTTAAGCTCTGGATCTATTCGGGAACAAACCTCACCCATCTCCTGTTGCTTATCGACTCATGAGGAAACTATATGTTTTGATGTAATCAAGGCAGCCCATTTTCCCATAATTCTTGGACTTCTGTGGCTACGTCTGCACAGTCCCTACATCAACTGGACAGCAGGTACGCTTTTTCTCAGATCTGAGTATTGTGTCTCTCATTCCCTCTCTCACAATTCCATAGGACTCCATGTATCTCCTACCAGTCAGATCACAGACTGTCTCCGTCGTCAATTATGTAGGTGGTATCCCGGAGTGCTACTCTCAGTTTGCTTCTGTGTTCTTATCACCCCAGTTTTCCGCTCTCCCTCCTCACCGACGGGATGATTGTCATATTGAGCTCCTTCCCAATCAGCCCATCCCATTTGGGCATATGTATATGTTCTCACAAAAAGAAAAATCAGTCTTGAAGGAATACCTACAAACCAATTTACGGAATGGACTCATCTCAGAGTCAACATCTCATGGAGGAGCCTCATTATTCTTTATGCCAAAGAAAGACACGGATGAGTTGCGTCTGTGCATAGATTATCGGGGACTCAATAAGATCACTGTGGCGGACAAACACCCTATGCCATTAATTCCTGACATCCTCGAGGCTGTACGAGGGGCAACTATCTACTCAAAACTTGATCTCAGAGGAGCTTATCATCTTATCCGAATTGCCCAGGGAGATGAATGGAAGGCAGCCTTTCTAACAACTTTTGGGCACTATGAATACCACTTTATGCCCTTTGGTCTTTCCAACGCGCCCGCAGTCTTTCAGCACTTTATGGACCATCTGTTTGCAGATGTATTATTACACTTTGTAGTCATTTACCTAGATGACATTCTCGTCTTCTCCCCAAACGAATCCGATCACATACGTAATGTTACTCTGGTCCTTTATATTGTCTACAGGCCAATCAATTATATTGTAAGGCCGAGAAATGTGAATTTCATCAATCTCACATTACATACATAGGATTTGTGTTGTCTGCTCAAGGGGTGTCAATGGACCCTCGGAAAGTGTCTGCTGTGGTAGGATGTTAAATAATCAAAATAATCAGGGTGAGAGATCATATATACATATATATAGTCCTTTGATGGCTCATACACAACCACAGAATGTAAACTTTTACTGTCGGGTCAACAAAGTCTTTAACCCTGGGTTATTTATTGAACATATACATTTCTTCAACAATATAAAACACAACACAACCAGGACACTGTGTTAATTCCAATAAAATAGTAGTACAGATGTGTACCATCCAATCAGATCAAAAGGATTTAACTCATACAATACATTTACATAAAAACATGTGCCTTCCAGAGCATTATGCATTTCTGGAGTACAGAGACAACAGTGTGACATTGAACACTGAACATTACAAAAGGAGGTCGTCGACACTATAATGTTTCGGCCAGATAAACCTATTTGTTGAAGCTTGTGTGGAATTGGCCTTCTTCAGGACAGGTGGATGATGTGTTATCCATGTCCATAGGGTATCTGTCAGAGAACAATGACAGTGGATGTGTGTGTTAGACCGATGTATGATCTCGAGGAGTTTAGTACATTATTTAGACAGATCTTATTAGATGCTCATGTGAGCTAAAGGATACGACAATGTATGCAATACCATTGACGTAATGCTTACCGTCAGTGATTGTTTCCTGTGGTAAGTTCTTGCAAAAAGCCCTCTCTTAAATGGTGGGAGGTACTTTCACCTCCAAGTGACATCAAAATGATGATTGCGAGGAGTCCTGTCCGCCTATGGAAAACCAAAGGGACAGAAGTAGAACCTGTTGGAGTACTGGGAGGACAACAAATCAGGCATTTGTAATGAAACAGGGAAGGTTCTTACCTTATGGCGAAAAAACCCTTAGTATCATGTGTTTAATCATGGATCTATTGAGTAGGGTGGTGGGTAAAATCCTGCATAGACCAACGTCGTCGGGCTGGAATGTTTTCAACTGGAAATAAACAAAACGGCACGTATAATGTGTCAGCTACTCTCTGCTGGAATGGTAGCAGTTTTCACATGAGGATATTCACGTGGTGTCTGCCAATTTATGAGACGTTGTCCGTGCATGGTGCTTGTGGCATGCGTGGTCTTGAATTGAAGCCATCTGACAAGGTGTACATCTCTTCGTAGATACTAGCAATTAACAATTTTGTTTGCTGAACTGAGATCACCAAAGACCTCTACTGTGATTTAGATATAAGGATATTGACATGCTGTCTACCATTTTGCATGTCGGTATCAGTGCATGGCATGCGTGGTCCTAAATGCAGGCCATCCTACATCGTGTGTATCTGTACATGGATGCTAGGTAAAAATTCTGTGCTGTGATGTCAGAGACAGCTCAATGTTACTGGGACCCAAGTGCAGAAATGTGCATAACGTGACATGCCAGACCCTGGATGGAGTGAAATAAACCATGTCTCACAGTGAGCCCCTTCCGAGATCACGAGCTATTATGCAGACGATATTGCCCCTTCCGAGATCATGAGCTATTATGCAGACGATATCTCAGTAATCACGTCGGGCTAAGACAACATGGTGCACGAAGACGAAAAACTGTGGTCCGGCGCATAGACTTACTTCAGCCAAACGGTGCCAGCAATATACGTCTGGCAACTGCAGGAGAGAAGTGTGTTCCTGACTGTGGGAGACGCCAGACAAGCGTTGCCTTGGAAATTGCTTAAAACCGAAAGTAAGTGCCGATAGAGGCCACGCCCATGAGCGTCGTCGCTGGCAACAACGTCCAATCTAGTTCAGTCATGTGTCCTCCTCAAAGGGGTGTGTGTGCATGTACCGCCCCTACCAGCAGCAAGTTAGTGTGTGGGGACAAGATGAGTTTCAGCGAGTGTGTTCTTCTCTGAATACTCTTTGATCACATAATATGAATGCTTTGAATCAAAACGCATGTTCATAGCGCGGTCCAGTGAGAATCACTGACCGAGCATGTGGTGGAGGTGTCTTTCTATGGATCATCATTTGATTACGTAATGGTGCATGATTGCAAAGATGAATCTGAAAGCATACGTCATGAAGTATTAACAACACGCACAATGTGAACCTGTATGTAATATTTCCGGAAAACGATTTAACATACGTTGAAATCAAATGTTGTCAGTTAATCATTTTGTTACGTCATAAATACACATATAATGTGAACCTGTACATAATATTCCGGAAAACGATTCAACATACGTTGAAATCAAATGTTGTCAGTTGATCATCTGGTTATGTCATATATTGTACATTTGTCATTACCTGAGGATGAAAGACATATCGTTAATCATTAAACAACCAGGGACATTTCTATGTTCCTATAATCAGTTGTTGCTTATTCTCATTTTTGATGAAGGCATCCTGTCATATTTTGTAACCAAAAGGTGGACTCTGTTTTTCAAACTGTGGTAGAATGGCCACCTCCCTCCAACATTAAAGAAATCCAATGATTTGTTGGATTCGCCAATTTCTATCGAAAATTAATTCCTTGTTTCTCTGAGATTATTCTTCCATTAACCAGACTTCTGAAGAAAGGGGTACCATTTGTAGGGGATTCACTGGCTCAATCCCCCTTTGATAAATTGAAGAAGCTATTCACTTCAGCTCCCATCCTAGTGACACCCGATCAAAATAGGAGATTCATCCTAGAAACAGACGCCTCTCTTTATGCTCTTGCCGCTGTTTTGCTTCAGGCGAATCCTAATGGAATCGAATCTCCTGTAGCTTATCTGTCCAAGACCTTTAGTCCATCAGAGGTAAATTGCTCTGTATTGGAAAAGGAAATTTTAGCAATCAAAAGATCTTTCGAGGGCTGCTTGGCCACCAGGGGGCGCACGGAGAATGCTGTGCCCCGTTTGAGCTCGCCCCTCTATGGTCCTTAATACGGTCTGAGCCCCCACTTTGAGGACCCCCCCATGGCTGAGAATCGACACGGAGCTTGGTGAAGGTCCCCCCCTTGTGGCAAATATTTGGAGAAAAACGGAAGGGTCTTCGCCCACAATCGACGTCCTGAAGCCGGCCTCCCTCCCTTCGAGGAGATCGAAAAGCAGCAAGCCCAACGCGGGCCCGCCTGACTGAGGCCCCAGACGTTCCTGGCGCCGAAGTACAGCGGAAGCGCAGAGTGAGCGCAGAGTGAGTCTTGTGCCCCCCGTGCCCTCCGCCTGGATCTACATCGCTGCCCAACGAGAGACACCCTCGAGCGCTGCCGGAGCCTGGAGGACTGCCCGCGGCCTGCGGTAGGCTCTGCCCTGCCCTGCTTGAGCGCGGCCCGTGGGGAGAGGAGAGATCCGGATCCCATGGAAGGACATCCCCCGTCCCCGAACACCGTTCCGCACCGGGACTCGCGAGCGGAGCCCTGGGAGAAGCTGCCAGGCCCGACCCTCACTGCGTGCGCCCCGTGGCCCACCACCACTACACGCGTGGGCGCGGGATCCTGCAGGGCCCCAGGCCTTAACACGGAAACTCTGGAGAGGTGCCCGCCACCTTCCATGACTGACACAGCAGAAACTAACTCCAAACTGACCTCCAGCCCTACGAACTGCTGTGGGCTCGACTGTCGCCTGCCCCTCGAGACCTGCGTACAGGTCACAAAGTACAGGAACACTACCTGGTACCCCTGGGGCCCTTCGACCTCCACTGTTTCCTCACCCAGGGCAGTGGTCTCAGCCTAACGACCGCGCTGCTCATTGCACAGCCTGAGGGGTGGGCCCCTAACTCCTGGGGCGTGTGCCCTCCTCAGCCGCACTACACACTCCGGACCTCCCAACACCAGCAGGGGAAATACGACCTCCCAGTCGGACTCTCCTCAATTAACAGCACAGGGCCCCGAGTGCTGCCTCCTCAACGCGTAGGAAATTTGGCATCCCGAAGATTGGACTTCCACGCCCTGGAGCACGTGCCCCCCATGCTCAGAACAGGCACCTCACCTTGACTGCCGGCTTCACCTGGAACCCCCCCTGCAACGGGGTAGTGTACCCCTCACACAACCCCTGAGGTCACTCCACTACCAGGACAACTCTGCCCAACCTGAATGGGTCACCCCACTCATGGTATATGCATGATATAAGGTACAAATCCACGTCCGCTGCGCGTGAGGAGTCCCCACTGTGATAAGGTATCTCCTTCACCCTCCCTCTTTCCCATCCCCAATCTATTCTGGGACCCTTGGAGTCACGCACAACGGACCCCCAGCGCAAGTTGGCTTCACGCCCCATACATAAGCTACAGAAACAAAGTCGCTGACGCATTGTACCCCCAGGGCTCACATTGTGGCGCAGAATCTCACCCGTCTCTCTTCCGGTCTGCACAGGCAGGCCTGGTGCTAGCTGAGTCCCGGTTTGCGGTGTGTTGGCGCACTTCGATTCTATGGACATAAAACTGAAACTGGCCAAGTTCAAATTCACTCAGCCTTCTGGTGCACCCCACCTCCTCGATCCCTCTGTCATGGCGTCCAAGAACGCAGAAGAAGCTTTGACAAAGGGCGATATCGCTGACCTCCTCTCAGAAATGAAAGGGATGAGGGCGGACATTGGGAATAAAATTGATAAGATCACAAACAGAATCGATAAAATGGAGCAGAGACTCGAGGAGGTCGAACACAACCAATACTCTTTAAGCACGCTTGAAATGCAATTCGACCACCGCCTTGCGGAAATTGAGAGCAAGGAAGAAGAACTCTGATTAAAAGTTGATGACTTGGAAAATAGAGAACGCCGGAACAATATACGTGTTTTTGGCATTCCTGAACTGGAGGATGAAACAGGAACGCATCTAAAAAAATCGTTGCATGACATCCTGAAACTACTATTTGGAGATGAGGGAATAGATGAACCGAAAATCGATCGAATTCATAGAGCTGGGGGCAAACCAGGTGGCCCGAGATCGGTCTTGGCCCGGTTCCACAATTACGCGGACAGGGCTCGGATCCTAGAGAAGGCCAGACTTGCACCACAGAACTCCCTGGGAGGGTCACCCATTGTCATCTTTCAAGACCTGTCTTCCCTTACACTGGCATTGCGAAGAAAGTGCCTACCGATTACGAAACTTCTCAAGGACAAAGGTATCCGATATCGATGGGGTTATCCATTCTCCCTCTCTTTCGACTGGGAGGGTACAGGAATGAAGCTGACCTCTGAAAAAGACATCGCCAATACCATTACAGATCTACTAGGCCCCCAGACGAATGGACCCCACGCATCAACACAGAAAAATGCTGAGGGCTAATGGCAAATTAAAGGCCCTCGAAGAAGACGGATGCAGGGCTCCAGGAAATTCCAGAGAATTAACGCTTCTTCAGATATGGAACATTAACTCTTCTACCGTCACGACTGCCCACCCTATTGTGACATTTCATCGGAGAAGAAACAGTGGGTGAAGAGTAAACTGCAACGAACCCCGAGCCAAATTCATGCATGAACCACGAACTTGATCACACCTGGACGGAGAGCTACCGTTGAATCAGTCCTGACTGATACTATGGAAAGCCTCAAGCTTCCGGGTCTCGTGTGACACGAATTGGGGGCTCAACAGTTAAAGTTAAGTGTCGTTTTATTGACTAGTGGACCGAATATTGTGCGGTTCACACTGGTGGTTCGACTTCGGTCTGGTGATCTTAACCCGACTGAATCAGACGCCGCAGGTGAAGATGGGTGCGGGTGGCCCCACATTGGGCTGCCCTGTCCCTGGAGGGTGGGGGAGGGATGGGAGGGAAATGTTGCAATTTTGCTGAATATTTGTTTACAACACGGGGCTGATCTGCAAAATGTGATGGATCTAATCCAACTTTTCTTTAATGGCAAAGGACAAACACTGAACTTATGGACCAAAGAACCAGAAGCGGCCGCACGACAGGCACAGAGACCAACAATGTTAACGCTAAACATCCTCAATGACAAACACACCTAACAGTGATTGTTTACGCATATGCACACTTAACGTTAAAGGCCTAAACTCCCCCACGAAGCGCTCCCTTGTGGCCAGAGAATTTAGGCACTCTAAAATTGATGTTCTTTTCATCCAAGAGACACACTATCTCAGGGGCACGGAAAGGACAATCCCGAGCAGAGCTGTTGGTTTCTCTCTGTGAAGCTCTGGATTATCCAAAAAGGCAGGGGTTTGGATACTGATACGGAAAGGCCTCCGTATGTCGACTCTCAGCACGTGGGTTGACGTGGAAGGGAGGACAGCAGTTATAACAGGGACCATACAGGACACCCCCGTCACCCTGGCCACGGTCTACGCCCCGAACCAGGGACAGAAAAGATTCCTCCACAAATCAGTTGAAAAAGTGTTCCAGATGGCACGGGGACACACGGTCATGGGAGGTGATTTCAATTTGTGGATGGACAGCTCGCTAGGCAGGCAAAGTAAGACCAACACATCCAAACCATCCCACATGAACGACGCTGCAGAAGTAAAGGCAGCCCTCTCAATGTTTCGTCTAACAGATAGCTGGCGTCTCCTCCATCCCACGGATCTTGGCTTCACCTTTCGTTCTGCCCCGCATGAAACTCTCACACAAATCGATTATTTATTTTTGTCTGAAGGCCTTCTGCGGGAAAACACTGTTGCAAACATACACCCGATCTCATGGTCAGACCATGATATGGTGACGGCAGAAATATGTTGGGCGAGCCACAAAGTGGAGGTGCAACGATTCCTTGTGGAAGGACACAGTGTTTAGAGATGACTTTGAAAACGAAATCAAACAATATTTTATGTTAAACGACACAGGAGAGATCTCAAAGATCACAGTGTGGGAAGCAGCCAAGGCCACCTGGAGGGGCATCCTCATCAGAGAAGGCGCCCGCAAAAAGAGAGAACGATCCTTAATTAAGAAGAATATTAGAGAGAAACTATACCTGGCTGAGAAGCAAGCCCAATCAAAGCCGCTTGAACGAACAAAATACATCAACGAAGCCAGGGAACTTAGAGAAGAACTCAAAGTTTTGGAAATTGGCAAAATAACACAAACCCTACAACACCTAAAGCAAAAATTCTACGAAAAAAGCGATAAGGCGGATGCCCTCCTCGCGGCAAGGCTGCGTGCACAGAGAGCCGAGAGATGGGTGGATACCATAGAAAGAACGGACGGTACACTCCTGGATACTACAGAAACATCTCCCCAGGGGATTCAAGAAGCCTTTGCCTTCTTCTATGAAGATCTATACATGAGTGACCCGCCCTCCCCACCAAATGCCATAGAGACATATCTCAAAAATGTAAAACTACCTTCACTAACAACCGCAGAATCCGAGGCGCTCGATGTCCCCGTCAGTGAGGAAGAAGTTGCTGATGCGATTAAGCGGCTCAAAACAGGCAAGTCCCCCGGAGATGACGGATTCACCCCGGGTTTCTATAAATCGTTTTCCACATATATTGTCCCATTCCTAACAACTCTTTTCAACGATATCTTTGATACAGGCAAAGCACCTCCCTCCTTTGAACAAGCTCTCCTCACTGTCATTCCGAAAGAAGGCAAAGACCCAAACTTCTGTGGATCGTACCGCCCCATATCGCTTCTTAACATTGACGCCAAAATTTACGCAAGAGTAATAGCATCCCGTATAGAAGTCCACTTACCGCGACTGGTGAACCCGGACCAGGTTGGATTCATATTAGGAAGACAAGGTGCTGACACAATGAGGAAAACGCTCCACTTGATTCACAAAGCTCAAAATATGCCAGCAGACCCGACCCTTCTCTCCTTGGACGCTAAGAAAGCTTTTGACAGGGTGGATTGGGACTTCCTGGAAAGGGTTCTCGTCGAGGTCGGCTTTGGCCCCAAGCTACGCCTAGCCATAAAGGCACTCTACACGTCCCCGGAAACATCAGTCTCAGTCAACGGTGGCTATTCTAGATGGTTCCCCCTGGAAAGAGGAACAAAACAGGGATGCCCGCTATCTGCCATCTTGTTTGTCCTGTCGCTTGAGCCTCTTGCGCAGCGACTGAGAGCAGACCCCGGAGTCCGAGGGATCAGGGTCGGGGACAAGGAATACAAGATTGGCCTCTACGCCGACGACATATTGTTACATCTTACTCACCCGCTTGAATCGATTCCAACGGCCCTGAACATCATTGAGGAATATGGGCAGATGGCGGGCCTGAAGATCAACACTAGCAAATCCATCCTCCTTCCGCTCGACAAGAATAAAGACTCCGAGGTGGAGAGATTCGCCCCATTGGGAATGAAAGTCAGCCTGACCACCCTGCGATATTTGGGCATCAACGTTACGCGTGACCTGAACACCTTTTACGATGCCAACTTCCCTCCTATGCTATTGACACTCCGAAGCGACATGGCAAAATGGACCAAACTTACGATCTCATGGATGGGGCGTCTAAATGCCATCAAAATGGTGATCCTACCCAAAATTCTGTACCTGTTCCAGATGCTCCCCATAAAAATACCCAAGGAATTATTTTCTGAATTGACGAAGTCCATGATGACTTTCCTATGGCAAGGCAAAAAAGAGTCCCGAAATCCCTTCTGTACCTCAAGAAGGACGATGCGGGAGTGGGTCTCCCCAATCTCAAAGCATACTACAAAGCGGCCCAGTTGTGAATATTGATCCCACATCTGAGACAGCAAGCAAACTTACACTGGATAGACTTGGACAACTTCCACCTCCGCCCGTACACTGTTGGTGAATGGCTATGGGTCCCCGGTCCCCGGCTGCGACACAGCATCCGGAACCATCCCATACTCGGAACCATTTGGGCAATTTGGAAACCAGACAGCTCCATGAAGAGAATCACAACCTGGCCTTCCCCTCTGGGACACATATGGGTCCCAGGGATTCGTGACGATATATCTGAACCACTGAGCTACCAGTCCTGGTACAAAGCTGGTCTGGAACGAGCGGGGCAACTGTGGAGAAACAAGTCCTTCATATCCATACAGGAGCTCGAAGACGCACTCAACATAGGCCCCTTGTCGGTCTTCCAATACCTAAAGCTGAAAGGGGTGATGTCTCGAGAAAAATGGAAAGATCAACTACAGAGGGACCTTACACCTTTTGAAAAAATATTGGACATCTTCGTAGGCACCAGAGGCTTGATAAGCTCTATGTATACCACTCTGATATCAACGGATCTAACTCCCTCTACCAAGCTGTGGAAAAAATGGGAAACCGACTTATGTGGACCTCTCAAGGATGAGATGTGGCTACGCATATGCAGACAAACGGCCAAAGTGTCAATATCATGCCAATACAAGCTCCACGCAATCAAAGTCCTGTACAGGTGGCAGTACGACCCGCTTTGCCTGGCGAAAATGTACCAAGGAACAAATCCATATTGCTAGAGGAGTTGTGGACAAGAAGCGAACTACTAGCACATGTGGTGGGGCTGCAATAAAGTTCAGACCTTTTGGGACGAGGTTCTCAGTTGGATCAAGGATCTTGATCAAGAGGAAAGGGAGAAAGGTCCGCTATTGATCCTCTTCGGCCTTTCCCAGGAAGAAGACACAATCCTAAAAGCTCCCAAGATGGTCATAGGCCTCCTGATGGCCGCAAGTGCCTGCCTCACAATCACCTGGAAGAGACCATCCCTCCCCTCTAAAGAGGAATGTGTGACCGTTGCGCGAACCATCTTCAGAATGGAGGTCCTGACCGCTGCTCTACATGGAAAAGGTGCTTCTGCCGAAACGGAATGGGCAGAGTTCCGTGCAAAATACGCTTCATGAGAAAATGTGTGCATAATGCTGTATTACCATCACAACAATCCACTTTCCGCTTGTGTCACTGTCTAAAGGTCTCAAAGTTCTCGGCCTGTCGTGCATAATCCTGCCATATAAATGCTTGAAAGAAAAGTCACAATGAATCTAGAATGCTGCCTCTGCTCTCATGATGGGCACGAACCGAATGGGAAGGGGGTACAGGAGATACGTAAAATGTTTTTCCAAAACCAACGTGATGTATGTTGCACTCGTATGTTGCTCTATTAATGTTACAAGTTATTATCTTTTGCTTCGGCTCACATGTAGAATTGTAAAACTTTTTGTTGCAAAACCAATAAAAATTGAAATTTCAAAAAAAAAAAAAAGATCTTTCGAGGAATGGAGGCACCTTTTTGTAGGGTCTTCTCATACCATCGAGGTCAGAACAAATCACCAGAATCTAAAGGTTCTCCAGTATGCACAAACGACTAATAGTCGTCGGGCCCGATGGGCTCATTTTTTTTCCCCATACAACATATTGTTGACTTTCTTACCAGGACATCAGAATCTTAGGCATGATGCTCTTTCTCGCAAGGACCACCCAACCGTCAAATTCCGGACTGAGAAAATATTCCCTAAGGTGACATTCATCTCTGTTATTTCAGATTCTGTACAAAAGATCAGACAGTCCACGAAGGCTCACCAGAACGCTTGCTTAGAACTATCTCAAACCCACAATCTCCTTCAGGAAAAAGGTATTTTTTTTCACAATCAACAGGTCTGCAAAACAAGGTCTTACAGATGTGCCATGATTCTCGTGCGGCCGGACATCGTGGAATACTTACCACTTTCGAGCTGGTCAAGAGACATTTTTGGTGGCCTTCTTTACAGGTGGACGTCAAAGACTACGTCTCAGCATGCTCCAAGTGTCTCCAATCAAAGACTCCTCACCAGTTTCCTCTGGGACTGCTATCACGGATGCCTATTCCGGACAAACCGTGGCAGGTTATATCCACAGACTTTATTGTCGACCTGCCCCCTTCTGACAATCAGACCGCCATAAGGGTGACTATCGATTACTTTTCAAAGATGGCACACTTCATCTCGTTACCTGGAATCCTGTTTGCTGATCGAATGTCATGCATCTTTATATCTGAGATCTTTGCTTGGCATGGTCTACCAGATACAATCGTATCGGACAGAGGCTCTCAATACACCTCTAAATTCTGGCAAAAGCTTTGTTCCCTCCTCAACATCCGGCGTGCGTTAAGCTCAGGGTTTCACCCTCAAACCAACGGCCAGACTAGGCGCCTGAACCAGACGCTGGAGGGTTACTTAAGTTGTTTTGTGTCTGCAGCCCAGGATGACTGGGTAGAACTGTTACCACTCGCTGAGTTTGCCTATAATAATGCTCCTCCCTCTGCTCTACAGGTCATCCCTTTCTTCTGTACCTCTGGGTTTCATCCCTCTTTTCTCCCTGCCGCTGTCCCCTCGTCCACAAGATACCCAGGGGTGGACGTTTTGATCTCCGATATCCATGAGGGACACCTATCGGCCTGTCTGGCCGAACAAGAGGCTCAGGACCACTCTAAACACTATGCGGATCTTAGGAGGAGTCCAGTGCCGGCAATTGCTGTGGGGGATTCCGTCCGGTTGGCTTCACGATTTCATCCTCGCCATCTGGTACCTTCCAAACTGTCCCCACGTTTCTTTGGGCCTTTCCGTATTGTACAATTGGTTGGTGAAGCATCTGTTCGGCTTCATCTCCCTCCTTCATGGTCCAGGATTCACCCCGTGTTTCACTTGTCACAGATCAAGTTGAATGTCCCAGATCGTTTCCAAAGGTCACCTTCTATCCATCCTCCTCCTGTCGCCACTCCTACGGGGGCTGAGTATGAAGTGGCTGGCATTTGTGACTCTCGATATTCTAGAGGCCGGTTGCAGTTCTTGGTGGACTGGAAAGGTTATACACCGGCTGATAGGTCCTGGGAGCCTGCATCTGGAGTTCACGCACCCAGACTTATTTGTCGCTTCTATCAGCTTCATCCCGGTAAACCGGGGTGTCCGCCTCTGAGAGGGGGGCATACTGTTATGTCTCACTACCAGCGCTGGTCTTTGTGGCACTATGGTAGGTCTTGTTATGCTTTAGTCTTTGCCCACCATAAAATGGCCGCCGGGGAATCCCATTCTAGTGAAGCAATACGGATATGTCCTGCCAATACAGTGTTTCTGTATTTTTGCGGTCACGTGACGGCAAATAGACGCCAGAACTCTGCATCTCCTTGCATCGCTACTCCTCAGCAAGACGCTACGTAAGTTCGTTCCTAGGATCTAAACTTTCCATCTCTACATGCTCTTTGATACTAACTTTCTTTTCTCTATTAGGTCTTTTTTCATCGCGAACCCCTCCACGCTGCCGTCCCTGGTACGGAGCCAGCGCTGCACTGCAAGAACAAGAAATCTCTTCCGGCGTTACGCAGAATCCAAGATTCGAGCCATACGCTCGTTAGTCTTACCCTCTACTACCTCCAGGTAGGAATTTTCGTTCAGCGGACGTAGTATTCACGTTATACTTGCCGGATGGTCAATATATATCGGATACTCCTGGCTTACGGTAACAATACACCGACCGTCGGATTCTTCCTGGCAGCTCTATTCCGCAATACGTAGATTCTCCAAGATACTTACCAATCCAACTCCATAGCGTCTCTGCTATAATTCTAACATCTTACATCTTACCTTTTCACTTTGATACAGAATGCGGCAAGAAATCCAAGACCCCTCATATCAACTGACAGGTCTTCCTGTTATATGTGAGAGATTCTTCTTACTCTATTTCACAGATACACCTCTGTTTTCTGTCTACTTACCGCTCTGCTTTTTCTCGCTCAGACCTTCCGTGAGGGGATCTTCTGTCAAAACATGTACCGAGACCAGTTCTAAAGTTCAGAAGAGAGAGGAGCCACATTGGAACATCGCACTCTATTCCTGAACAGGGTTTTCTTCCCCAGAGGGTTTCCCTGGGGGTTTTGCCTCCCTCCGTCCTAGTTCCCTTTAGGCTGTAAGGCTTTCAGGGGGATTTTCCTTGCCACTAAGTTGCTGCCATCTGACCAGGTTAGTGGTTTCTGTTTCATTGCACTGTGGCATGACAATCGCAGACCGGGCCCAATACATTAAAATCTCAAGACCTGTGAAGGATTCCAAGATGGCCGTGTATCGGTGAGGACGTCGCGCCCCGGGCTCTCGTCCTGCTAGCAGAGATCTTCCCGCCCGCCTCAGTCGCAGCCCTCCCCGGCATCTTGAGCAGGCGTTGTGGGGAGTTTGGAGTGGGGAGCTGTGCGATAGTACCCAGTGAGGCCCAAAAAGGCTCTCACCTGGGTTTGAGTAGAGGGAGTCTCCCAGTTCTGTACATCCTGTACTTTACTGGAGAGAGGTTGGATTTGACCCCCTCCTACCTCATGACCAAGATAGGTAACTTTCCCCTGAGTTATCTGGCACTTGGTGGCCTTGATAGTGAGGTTAGCCCTTTTCAAGGCCTGCAACACCTTATCCAGATGTGTCAAATGCTCTTCCCAGGTGGAACTGTAGACGGCAATGTCGTCTAAGTAAGCCACACAAAAGGCTTCCAGCCCACTGAGCGTATGGTTGACCAATCTCTGGAAGGTGGCAGGGGCATTCTTCAACCCAAAAGGCATGACCCTAAACTGGTAGAGTCCCAAAGGTGTTGAGAAGGCCGTCTTTTCCTTGGCATGGTCCGTCAGAGCTATTTGCCAATAGCCTGAGGTAAGGTCAAAGGTGCTCACAAATTTGGCAGCACCTATGGTGTCCACGAGCTCATCAGCCCTGGGCAATGGGTGCGCGTCAGTTTTGGTGACGGCATTGACTCCTCGGTAGTCCACACAAAACCTCCAATCCTTGGTACCCGCCTGGGAACTTGCCTTGAGGACAAGGACCACTGGACTGGACCAGGGACTGGTTGAGGGTTCAATAACACCCAGATCCAACATCTTGGCGACCTCAGCCTGGATGTGGTTCTTGACGGTATCTGACATACGGTAGCACCTGCTTTTGACAGGCACACTGTCACCAGTGTCAATTTCATGCCTACACCACGGTGTAAGGCCTGGCGTCAGTGAAAACAGAGAGGCATACTGTTGGAGTAAAGCCCTGCAGGCCCTCTGTTGCTCTGTTGTCAAATCCGGAGAGAGATGTACTCCCTCCACTGAGCCATCCTGAGGGTTGCTATGCAGCAAATCAGGAAGGGGCTCACTCTCATCCTCTTCTTGCCCTGAAGCTAGCAAGAAACATGAGACTTCTGCTCGCCGGTGGAAAGGCTTGAGCCTGTTGACATGGAATATCTGAGGGGCTATCCCAGAGGCTCCCATGTCAACCAGATAATTGACTTCGCCCATCTTGGAGATGATCCTGAAGGGTCCAGTCCACTTGTCTGCCAGAGCTCTAGGCTGGGTAGGCTCCATCACAAGGATTTCCTGTCCCGGAGTCCAATCCACTTGCGAGGCTTTAAGGTCATGCCAGTACTTATTCAATTCCTGGCTGGCCTTGAGATTTGCTGTTGCCTGACCCATCATCTGTGTCATCCTCCGTCTGAGGCCTAACACATAGTCCCCCACTTGCTTGGTGGGACCTGGAGGGGTGGCTTCCAAGCCTTCTCTGATCAAGGCAAGGGGCCTCCTCACGGGATGTCCAAAGAGTAACTCAAAGGGGCTGAAACCAACACCCTCTTGAGGTACCTCTCTGTAAGCAAACAGCAGGCATGGCAGGAGGAGATCCCATTTCCTCCTTAGGGGTTCTTCCAAAGCCCCTAGCATGCCCTTGAGAGTTTTATTAAATCTCTCAACCAGACCATTGGTCTGGGGGTGGTAAGAGGTGGAGAACTTGTAGGTTACCCCGCACTCTTTCCACATGGTTTTCATGTAACTAGACATGAAGTTGGATCCTCTGTCAGAGACAACCTCCTTGGGGAATCCAACACGGGTGAAAATGCCCAGGAGAGCCCTGGCAACCACCTTGGCAGTAACAGTCCGAAGGGGTATTGCCTCAGGGTACCTGGTGGCATGATCTACCAAGACCAGGATGAACCGATGTCCACCTGAAGTGGGAGGGTCAAGGGGACCGACGATGTCGATGCCCACCCTCTCAAATGGTGTGCCAACCACTGGCAATGGCTGCAGTGGGGCAATGACACTACCTCCAGTCTTGCCAGACAACTGACAAGTTGGGCAGGTCCTGCAGTGGGACTCCACCTCTACTCCCATCCGTGGCCAGTAGAAATGGGCAGAGAGCCTCTGCTTAGTCTTCTTGGTCCCAAGATGACCAGCCAAGGGCACCTCATGCGCCAACTGCAGTAGGAAGGGCCTGTAAACCTGGGGTACCACCAACCTCTTGAGGGCACCAGGTTCAGGCTTAGTGGGCTCACTAACAAGGAGCTCACCCTCCCAATAAATCCGGAATGTCCTAGGCACTTCTCCTTGTGCCTGGGACAGGGCCTGTTTCCTCAGTCCCTCGAGAGAGTGGCACTCTCTCTGTCCCTTACAGAAGTCTGCCCGGGAGGGTCCCCCTTCAGCTAACAAGCATTGAAGGTCGGGATGATCCTCCGGGTTGAGAACCTCTCCCACAGGAGAGTCTTCTGTCTCTCCTCCCACAGGAGTTGAGTTTGGGTTTTCCACTGGACCCAGCCCGTCCGGAGCATGGATCCCAATGGGTGCTGTCGGAACAGCAGGAAGAGAAGGTGTTCCCTCCACGGAGGTGGCCTTCTTGGTCTTCCTTCTTCTTGCCTTAGGCCTCGCCTTTGGCTCGGGTACTTGACCCACAGCCAGACCCGGTGTCACCTGTGACCTAGTGACTGCAGCAGCAGTCATGGGAAGACCATCCGAGATCAACCCCAACTCTACTAGATAATTTCCTAACAGAATGTTAGCAGGGACATTGTCCTGAACCAGGACAGGAAGCTTTGCTGTCTTGTCTCCAATCATGAGTGTGACTAAGGCTACAGGTGATAATTTGGGAGGCCCACCAGCTAACCTGGTGGTTTGCAGAGGAGCACCTACATAGTCCTCTGGCTTGAGCAGGGTCCTGTCCACCACTGTCATGCTTGCCCCAGTGCCTCTCAAACCAGTAGAAGGCTGGCCATTCAAGAGGACACTTCTCAAAAACCTACGGGTGTTCTGTGGGATAGTCGCCAGTACTTCTGCATACTGGTCCCAGGCCCCAAGGGACACTAAGGAAATCTCTACCGGAGCACCAAATGTGATCCCGGTAGAGGAGGGGAGGACAGTGGCCTCCACCTCAGACACGGGGTAAGGGTAGGTCAGGCTGACAGCCTGTACTCCAAGTGCCTTACCTTTACACTTGGAGTCACCCCTTTTGTGATCTAGAGCCCCACAGTCCCAAAAAGCGCCAGGAGTACGGGGTACGGTACTGGAACCACCGGGAGCCTGCTTTGCAGCAGGTGGACCACTACTCTTATTCCCACCCACAGATGACTTATCCCCACTAGATTTTTGGGTCTTGGGAGAGGAAGGTTTAGGTTTACCCGACTGTGACTGCTTGTGGGACTCCTCAGCTTTCTGAGAGGCCCCCTTTTCTTTGTCCTTGTCCTTCCCACTGGAGTCCTAAGGGGACACCCGGTGGGAGACCCACTTGTCAGCCAACCTAGCCAGCTTAAAGGGGTCCAAAATGTTCTGGTCAGCCACATACTGACGCAGCTCTGGTGAACAGGCTTTGGAAAAATGCTCAAAAAACAAGAGGTGGGACAATTCAACAAAAGTCTTAACCTTGTATCCATCGATCCACCCCATCATGTTCATGTGCGCAGCACTCACCCAGTCAACCCAAGACACATTCTCTCTTTTCTTAAAATCCCTGAACCTTCTAAGGTATTGGGTAGGTGTCTTGCCAAACTTGGCAATCAAAGCAGACTTCATACACTCATACTGACCCCTTTCTTCCACACTCAGCTTCAGAATACAGTCATATCCGGTTTGAGGCACTCTGCTTAACAAACACTTAGCCCAATCTCTTTTATCAACATCATGAATCGCACAAGCCATTTCAAACGCTTCAATCCATTGGAGGATATCTGAACCCTCCACAAATACACCAACCAAATCTTTCATAAACTTGGTGGCTGGGGACCTGACACTCTCACTGGTTTTAGCTGAAGTCTCCACTCTAGCTTTTTCTAGCTGGATTCTCTGACATTCAGTGTCCTGGCTCTTGAGTTCAAGGTCCTTATTTCTGAGTTCAAGATCCCTATTCTTGAGCTCCACTTGTTGAGCCAACTCCTCTTTCTTAAGTTCAGCATCTATTTCCAACTTGCGGTATTCAAAGGCCAATTTCATCCTTAATAACTCAAGCTCCAAGGAATTGCTGGGGTTTGGAACAGAGGCAGCAGGAATGGCGGCATTCCCAGAAACAGATTCAGCAGAAACCCCAGGGGCAGAGTCCTCATTGGTTGCATTCCCCCCCTCATCAAGAGTTTCACCATCAGTCTGGTAGTCCACCAGGGCAGCTATCAGCTCAGCCCTAGACTTATCCACAAAGTCTAACTCCCTGGCTTCACAAGCACTCTGGAGAGCCTCCAAGCTCATCCGAGTCAATTTGCCATTTGCAATAGACTCCATTGTTTGTAATGCAGTTATCTTGTACACAACTAAACCTTAATTTAATAAAGTGCGGATATCCTTTGTAAGTGGCACGGTTATACACTGATTCTTAAAACCATAAGCATCCCACTGCTGCCACCAGTGTAGAAAAAGACCGGTGGGGGGTGTCTGTACTTCTGCTCTCTATATGGTAGAGGAGAGGCACAGAGGACCCCAGCCAAGATTCTCTAATACGGTAGCAATGGACGAGCAATCAAGGCCTAGCTTCTCAGGAGGTGATGCAGGCTGGTTCTTAAGTACAGTGTACCCCAAGCCCCCACAAAGGAATGTCCACACACTGTATTGGTTAGAACACAGTCTTTATATAATCAATATTCAAGGTTATGTACACTTATCATAATAACTCACTTTGTACTCAGGAAAATCAACAATGGCAAATATATACAATTCTAAAGTGGTACCACCCTTTGTATTAGATCTTATTAAAGTGCATCAACAATACTGTAACAATGTCACACAGATCAATAGAGTGAAACCAGCAATAGAGAGAGGAGATAAAATAAGATGGTTGAGCAATAAGCAGAATACTGGCCCCTACCACTAGGCACAGTTCTGTGTGGAGATCCCCCCACCTGGGCAACCTGTAAAATAAAGATATAGCACAAGCCCAGTCCATATATTGTTCTGCAAGTCTTATTCCCTCCTATAATGTTTTTACCCCCCAATGTACCTGGTGGAGTCGAGTTCTTCGAAGAGGCGTCGACAGATCCTTCTTGAGCGACCCCCTTTCAAGCGGGAGTCACGGATCGTCGAGAGGCGTCGAGAAACGTCGAGGAACTCGGTGTTCGGCGACGGGGAATCGACGGCCCTTCTTGAATGCCTTCCCTTTCAAGCGGGAGACACGGGGCGTCGAACGTCCGTCGACAAACAGGGTAGAACGGCGTCGATGAGGCGGCAGCTTCGTCCGAGCGGTGCTCGTCGGCGTCGGAGCGTCGGCGTCCTGCAAGGCAGAGGCGTGCGGGGCACCTCGGTGACAATAGTTCTGGACCGCAAAGATTGTGGAGATGGAGGCCCAGCAAGGGCGTCGAGTCGTTCGAGTCTTTGTGGTCTTCGGGTGGCGGGAAACCCACCGGCAGGTTTCTCCTCGGCGCGTTGGTCGTCCTCGACTTTCTCCGGCAGGACAAAGCGGTTGACGGTGCGGACGAGGGAGTCGTTCGATTCGAATGTTCTTAGGCAAAGGAGCGGACGGCTCCGGTCGTCGGCGGCACGGCGTCAAGTGGTTCCCACGGCTGGGCAACACAACTTCGACGGGCCTCCAGCGGTTACACAAACCTGCGAACCCTGGTCGACGGCAATGGACTTCGACTGCGGCGATGTCCGGGTGCTTCACTTCGATCTCCTCGGCGGTCCCGTCTCGGGTCGGCAGCCTTTCGAGGGTCTGTCTTCCAGGGCGCTTCGGCGAAGATGGAGCGGTGCTCGATGGTCCCTCGGTGCACGGGAAGAGGGCGCCTTACCAGGTCCTCTCTCGGGTCAGTCTTCGACGATTTCGGCAGCCTTCGGATCGGTCAAAGCAAATGCAACAGCAAGTCTTCTTCTTCCAGCTGGACGTCGAGGATCAGCAGTTCCAGTTACTCTTAGAGTGGAGACTCAGCTCCAGAACGCTTCTGAACGCTTCTGAACGTTCCCTGAACCTTTTTTGAACAATGGTGAGAGGTCCCCAGATATACTATTCTGTCTCTCATCCACACTGCTGGCACACACTCAACAACCAATCATACAGAAGGGCATTCATGCAGTCAGTCAGCCAATCAGGCACACAGTGCATTCAGGCCACACTCCTCCCTTTCAGACACTCACAACAAGGAATGTGGATTGGGACAAGTACCCAGCCATTCAACACTACACACTGCATTCAGGCCAGTTTCGGGCAGGGCTGTCTCAGTCTTTGTCTCTCATGCCAGAAACCAGACAACCACAACAAGGAGTGTATATTGGTCACACACTCCATTCACCCAGGTCTCACCCACAGGAGGTACCCACAACATACAGTCACTGGGAAGGCTCCAGTCAGTCTAGCTGGGCCTTCACAACAACACCATATATGGAACTTCCACCCAACAGCCAGTCAGGGGGAAGGGACAGAGTCAGGGCTTCCCAGGACTTTGGGAAAACAAGGTAACAGGCAATAGAAAGCAAGAGGCCACAGGGGCCATCTTGTTTCCTATCAGGAATCAACTGATCCCAATGGCAGGGCCTGGGTATCCCAAAATGGAGGACACCCAGAGCACCTGTCAAATTCAGCATGGAGCTGCCACTAGCCCATACCCTGCTCTGTGGGCCACCCACAGGTGCCCAAAAACATACACTAGGGGCACAGGGTTGTACCCCTACCCATGGGTGCCATAAGGGTATCCCATGGGTCTGTTCACCAAACCAAAAGAGAGAGCTGCACTGCCAGGAGTCCCACATGGACTCCTGGGCAGAAAACATGACAGAACACACGATAAAAAGCAGTAAAGGACAAGGATTCAGAGGCCCTGTCCCTCTGATGCATTTCCAGCATCACAGGAGCGACGTCGGGTTCCAGAGGCGGCCCCCCCGCGGGTGGCGCTGCTGGCAACGCAGGAGCGGTAACGGCTCACCCGCCTGCAGCTGAGGCCTCACCTGGCTGCCGCACTCGGAGCACTCCTTGCTGGCTCCGGACGCGGGATCACTGCATTGCTTTAGGCCCCCACGCGGCCCGAAAAGGAGGGGGCGCAGTCTCCCCCCGCCTGCCCGGCGTCGGGTGTTGGAGGAAAGCGGCGGAGAAGGTACGGAGGGGGCCCGGAGGGGTCAGGGAGAGGCACGGCACATTGTTCCTTTCCCCTGCGGGACGCGGGGAGGAGCGGTCCCATGGCCCCCGGGGCTGCCAAAACTGCTGCGGGGGACCGGTGGCGGAGTGAGAGAGGAGGGCCCCCCCGGGGGGAGCAGATTGTGCAGTGGAGCGCGTGCAGCCCCCGGGGTACCGAGAGTTGGGTGCCCACCCCGGGGCAGGACTTGGCACGGCTTGGGCGGCTCCTTGCTCCGGACCCCGGGGGCCGCCTAGGCAAAGAGGAGCAGCATATATACGTCCGGCCCTAGGGGGGGAGCCGGCTGAGTTCCCTGGGGCCCGGAGTGGTGGCGGTGCCTTGGACACTGTTTGGCTACAGAAATTGGCTCCTAGTGATTCGGGGGCCCACGAAACTGAGGGTCCCCAAGTAACGACAGCAACTCGACCCATCCATTAGAATCACCAGGGGGAAGCGGTGATCATCTAGACAGAGGCAGAGCGCTGGGGTGCCTGGACTGTTCATCTGTGGGCTCCCTTGGCCCCAGGGGGGCCCTCTTGAGGTAGTGACAGTGCCCCAGTGCCCCCTATCCCCACTGGATCGCTAACATACTCACCACCCCATTTTCTGGTGGGCACCACTCATACACTCCCTGCGCAGGGATGTCCAGAAATAAGGGAAAAGAGAACCCAGAAAAGCAATGGACGGTCCCCTCTCGAAATTCTGGCCAAAAAGATTCTGACACGCCAGAGGCCCAAGGGATGGGCCAATGCTCAGGGGATAAAGAGGCATCGGTCTCCCACGAGGGTCAAGACAGGCCGGTCTCCCAGGCTATGCTATCGCAGTTTATGGGCGAACTGGTGGAGAAGATTACAGCAGCTGGGCAGACGCAGATGGACAGGCTGCGAGAAGATCTGGCGGAAGGCTTAAGGGAAATCAAAAGGGACATTAACAAAGTGGAAGAGAGAGTGGACATTAATGAGCGCACCATCCAAGAATTGATGGAGGATGCAAGAAAAGTGGACAATCTGCTAGAAACCCTGGCTGCGGCCACACAAAACCTGGAGTTACAAGCTGAAGACTTGGAGAACAGGTCAAGAAGGGCGAATATTAGAATTAAATCCTTGCCAGAGGACATTCCAGATCAGGAGTTGTCCCCATCATTAAAAGCGATATTTGGGGAGCTGCTAAACTCAGAGTCGGACACAGACATGCAATTTGACAGAGTCCACAGGGTGGGGCCGCGAAGACCGGAGCGAGGATCTAGAAAGCGCAATGTGTTGGTGGCTTTCCATAATTACGCAGTAAAGGAGAAGATTATGGAGAAGGCGAGAAGGGCCACACACATCACCTACAATGGGCATGAAATCTTTCTATATCAAGACCTGGCGTGGATCACGCTAATCAAAAGGCGGTGGATGGGCCCGGTCCTGTCTTTCTACGATCTCAGCAAATCCGGTACAGGTGGTCCCACCCGTTCGGTCTGTCCTTTGTCTGGCAGGGTTCCCTCCATAAGATCACGACCTGCGACCAGGGGCTGGCCTTGCTGGGTCTGGAGGAGCAGGCCTCGGCCTCCCTGGTGGGAGCAGAAGCACAGCTGGTCGGATGCAAACCATGGGAATGGTCTACGATTAGGCCCAGGAGATCAAGGAAGAAAGCTTCGGGCCCTGAACCCAGGAATTCCATCAATAATGTGGTTGTGGAGAGTCCTTTGGGGGCGGGTAGCCCCCCAAAAGATACATGAGGGACCGAAAGGTTGTCTGTGGCCCCAAAAACGATTCCGGGGAGGGCACCAGTCTAAGCTGTTCAGTAATTGGTTGCAGGCGGTTCTCTAGAGGTGTGGAGGGCAGCAGGGAGGGGGTGGTTGGGGATCTTTGAATGGGATTGGGAAATCCCACGTGGGGAGTTTCTGGCTTAGCTATTGAGTCCGGCTCTCGTAGAGACATCACATCGCCTGGAAGGGAGGGGGAGATCCAAGGTTCAGGTCTTGAGGGCCCAACCAGCGGCCCACGGATTGAGTGCACGCATCAAGGAGCAAACAGCGAGGGGCCCAGGGTGTCCTACTGGGTTAATTAGGTCTCTCATAAACTCTTCACATGGCTAGCTCAGATGCACCGAAGGTGCTTTCACTAAATGTAAATTGCCTCAATTCCCAGGTTAAGAGGAAGAAAGTGGAGAGGCTCTTCAGGCGGGAACATCCCCACGTAGCAGCACTGCAGGAGACCCATGTGCATAGTAGGGACACCCATAGGATAAGATTCCGGGGATACTCACGAGTGGTTCAGGCTACACATGCTAGCAAGAAGGGGGAGTCTTAATTGCCTTGAGAGATGGGCTTGATCTGACCATCGGAGATATGCAGAAGGATAACCAAGGAAGGTACTTAGCGGTGATACTCGAGGGAAAGGCGGAGTCCTTCACAGTAGCATCCCTGTATGCACCCAATCATGCCCAGGACTCCTCTATACAAAACATTGTCACCCGCTTAGGGAAATTTGCTAAGGCGAATATCCTCCTACTGGGAGACTTTAAATTAGCCAGGAGTTCTACCTCATGGGATGCACAGGGCGGACCATCAGGGGACCTGGTGTAGAAAATGCGGGATCTGGCCCTGGTTGATGCATGGCGAGAACGTTATGGCAATGCTGAGGGATACACTTTCTATTCACATGCACACAGGTCACACTCACGGATAGATTATGTTTGGATATTAAAACCATTGATGGGAAGAGCTATAGCCTTGGAGGTAGGGGCAATTACCCTTGGAGACCACACTCCACTTACCCTTTCAATAGCTAGACCTAAGGGGCCCCTAGGTATTTGAAAATGGAGGTACCCGGCTGCGCTGTTCAGGGTGTTAGGCAGAAACCTGTGCAGTTCCCTTAGGGACCACTGCAAAAAGTTTAAGACAACAGGTGTTAGCAGTAAACCCAATTCGTAGCAGTCTGCACCACCCAGATTTACCTGGTAGCTGTGGCTGAGCAGTCAGACTTCTCTCAAGAAGAGTTAGGCAGTATATAGAGTATACACAATAGGGCTAGAAATACAGTAGTACACGCAAACACTGACCAGAGCTTTGCTATAAAAGTATATCATTATTTATTTAAAAACACACTTGTAAAAATACACTTGCACTAATATGTCAAGCAAGTTCAAACACAGTCACTAGAAATATATACACCTCCCTAATTAATTATTGGACAAGTCTATGTTAAGACACCACTTATTTAGCAAAACAGAGGTGAGCGCGTAACCATAGATGGCACTCCAATAATTTGTTAAAAAAACGGAGAGAAAAGGCAGAATAGGAAAATCACACAGTACCAACACTTTTAAAGAACTTTTAAAGAACTTTCTATCCTGGGGTGACCTCGGACCCGTTAACATTTCCTTTCTAACTTGATCCAACCTCTTTTTGACTTTCCTGCAAAGACTTGGAGTGCATTTCCACTGTGTGATCTTGGGCACATTCCGCCTTGCTCTCTCCAAGACTGGGCCTTAAAGGCATGGTCTACTGTAGAGCAAAAAGTTCATAGGCCAGGCCCAGTCTTGGAGAGAGCAAGGCAGAATGTGCCCAAGATCACACAGTGGAAATGCACTCCAAGTCTTTGCAGGAAAGTCAAAAAGAGGTTGGATCAAGTTAGAAAGGTAATGTTAACGGGTCCGAGGTCACCCCAGGATAGAAAGTCAAGGATTTACGGGACACCTTGGGCAGTCTGTTGCAAGGGAGACCAGGCGGGACACAGTACCTGAAATGGTGAGAAAGCTCCAGCGGGGGCAGTTGTTCCTGGCAGCGGGTGCAAGTTGGGGCTTCGTACAGGGGAAGAGAAGATCTCGACGTGGAGGAAAGCTGGAGGTCGTTGCACTGCCAGGGAAGAAACCAGCCGCAGAGTTTCCCGGTTAAAAGGTACTACCCTTTTATTCGCGGTAGTGGTGAAGCGGGGCTATCCGCTTCACCAGAAGCCCGCCAAAAGTGGAACAAAGGGCTCGACTTGGGTTGGAGTTACAGAGGCGAACACAAACGCCATTTTAAAACCGAGTCCTGGCAAAAAGACCAAACCGTGGAATAAATATTAAATAAATAACCCGGCGGTATCTTTAACATTGCACCAAATGAGTGGTGCGTTTAAAATGAATGGGAAAATCCCATAGGAAATATTCCATAGGAATATTTCGCGTGGTAACCACTGCCACCAGCCAGAACCTCGACAAGGGGGGACTGGACAGTTCCCCCTTGGAAAACAGACCCAGGGGCAATCGAATTACCCCTACCAGTACTTCCACAATATGATGGTTTGTACTGGTTCTGTTCACAATTTAAGACTAGTAAAGTCAATGGTGACTTTACATGCCCTGGGAGACAGTAGTCAGTCCCAGGGTATGGAGTCTATGTTTGGGGGTCACTATGACACCCCTGTGTTACTGCACTGAGGGTCCTGTTTAACACATATACCAAAAACACATGAAGCCCTATGGAGTAAAAGACCCCATAGCCCATAAAACACATTACATAGTCAAAGGACATTCTCAAATCATGCCTAAGAGTGGGAGAAAAAGAGTCTCACTTTTAGCAGGAGAAAGAATTAAACCCCAAAAATCCAGCAAAGCTGCTGGGGGACTCACTAGGTTTGGGAAATTAGCCTTAACAGAGAATTCTCCCTAACAAGCTAGACCAAAGGGGCCCCCAGGTATTTGGAAATGGAGGTACCCGGCCGCACTGTTCAGGGTTCCAATCCTGATTAAGGAAATAGAGGGGGAAGTACTTGAGTATACCAACCACAATAACTTGGAGGACACGACCCCTCAAATTTGGTGGGACGCCCTCAAGGCTACTATTAGAGGTAGGATCATAGCAATCAAGGCCAGAAGGGAACGGGAGCTGAGATTGGAGGAGTAACAACTAGAAGCCAGACTCAAGGAAGTCATGGCTCGTATGGGCAGTAAGCTGTCAGCAGCCACTAAAAATGAATATAGGGCAGTTAGAGGACAGCTGAACCTTATACAAACAAGGGCGGCCGAGTGAAATCTCCTCTGGCTGCGTCAACTGTTCTATATCAAAGGCAATAAGGCGGACCACTTGCTGGCCAAAAAGATAAGGAAGGAGGCAGGTGACAAAACAATCTTAAAAATAAAGGGGGAGAAAGGGGTCCTCCTTACCAACAATCCGGACATTGAGGGGGAATTTTGCAAATTTTACTCTGACCTCTATAGGTCAGGTGAACCTACAAGCGCGGATCAGGAGGCATATCTTCACGAAGCAGGGTGCCGTCGGATTTCACAGGACGATAGGGATGTGCTGGAAGTTGAGATCACCACGGACGATGTTAGAAGGGTGATTAATAACCTACCGTCCAGCAAAGCCCCAGGCCCTGATGAGTTTGTATCCGAAGTTTATAAGACACATAAAGATGTTTTAATCCCCATACTTACCAAATTGTTTAATTGCATAGGGTCCACAGGAAATCTCCCCAACTCTATGAATGAAGCCAAAGTCATTCTAATACACAAGAAGGGCAAAGATCCGACCGACTGCGCATCCTACCGTCCAATAGCTTTAATAAACGTAGATGCCAAAATTCACACCAAGGTTTTAGCCAATCGCCTTGAAACAATCCTCCCCAAACTAATTCATTGTGACCAGTCGGGTTTTATTAAAGGCAGGCAAACATCGGACAATGTTAGAAGACTGGCCCACCTGGTCAAAAAGACACAGAAAAAGAACATCCCAGCCCTTCTCCTGGCGATCGATGCCAAGAAGGCTTTTGATCGGGTCGAATGGGGGTTCCTGTTTGCTGCTATGTGCGGAATGGGGTTTGGCCCGGGTTTCATCACGCGAGTAAGGGCAAATTACCAAAACCCAGTAATCCGGCTAGCAATAAACGGCCAAATATCAGCCCCTGTTCGGGTAGGAAGGGGCACTAAGCAAGGCTGCCCGATGTCACCGCTCCTCTACGCCCTTCACCTAGAACCGTTCCTGGAGATGGTGAGAGCAGCCGAGGATATAGAGGGAATCCCGTTTGGAGGCGAGGTTCACAATATCGCTGCCTTCGCAGACGACATGATATCATCACTGACCCAACCGATCACCTCCTTGCTAGCAGTGGCGAGGGAATTGAACAGGTTCGGCCAAGTAGAAGGGCTAAAAATCTGAAGCGCTCCCTCTCACCTTGTCAGCTAGCGCGGTCCAGGACCTCAGGAAAGCTTATAACTATAGATGGGTTGACTCTTCACTAAAGTATTTGGGAATCTATCTGACCAAGACCACGGGGGATTTATACACAGCAAACTACCCTCCGCTCCTTCAGAAGGTGAAATCGAAACTGGTGGATTGGGGACCCCTCGAAATTTCGTGGTTGGGTAGAATCAACGCCTTAAAGATGAGAATCTTGCTCCTGGTCCTTAATCAATTCTCGGGCCTCCATGTCCGAGTACCGGCGACTTTCTTTAGGGCCCTACAAAGAATAACCAGCCGCTTTGTCTGGAACCGAAAGCGCCCGAGAGTGGCGGCTTCCCTCATGAAAGCTTTGTCTGACAGGGGTGGGGTGGAGGAGCCAGACTTTAGGGTATACTATCTCGCAGCACAGATTAGAGTCATCAGAGATTGGCAAAGAAATGACAGAGGGAAGGTGTGGAAGCCGATGGATAGGGCGGTGGTGGGAAAGGACTAGAGAGGGTTCTGTGGTTGCCGAGGCACGATAGGCCTTCCCGAATGTATTGCAGTGATATAACATCGACTACAGACGATGCTTGGGATCAAGCCATTAATAGGGCGCACATTACCACTTTCCCATCCCCATATACGCCCCTACATGGTAACCCACAATTCACTCCAGCAGCCACCAATGCGCCGACCATTGATCCTTGGTTCCAGGGGGGCTTCCGGATGGTGCGGGATATGTTGGCGGGGGGCGAGGTGAAACAATTTGAGCAGTGCAAGAAGGACTTTAGCTTAGGGGAGAAGCAGAGGTTTTCCTATCTCCAGATCAAGCACTGGGTCTCCCGTCCGTCGGTCAAGCAGGCGGGCCCTCGCTCCCTCTCCCAGTTCGAAAAGTACTTAGACATGGACACGGGAGACAAGGGGGTGGTGTCGTCCATTTATAAACTCATTAAGCGGCAAGAAACCTTGCAGTCCAGGAAATATATAGTCAAATGGGCGCAGGATGTAGGGACGGGCCCAGAGGAACCGGAATGGGTAAAGCTGTTGTCTCAGATCCCGAAACTTGCAAGATCCATTCAAATTCGGGAGATTTGGCTGAAACTGATCTTGAGGTGGCACCTAACCCCAATCAGGTTAAATAAAATATACCCCAATGTATCATGGTTGTGTTGGAGGGAATGTGGTGCAGTGAGCTCCTGGGCTCATGTTTGGTGGGAGTGTCCAAAAATGGCCCCCTTTTGGTCTCAGGTCCAGTGTGCGGCCGCCCAGGTGTTGGGAGTTAAGCTGGGTCAAAACAGAGGGCTGGACTTATTAGGCCTTAACAGGATGCTGACAACTCTTGCTACTAGAGCTGACCGCAAACTTTACGTGATAATGATGCTGGCGGCTGCGCTGGTCCTGGCCCGGAAGTCGAAGGACCCCCCACAGGAACATAAGTGGGTCGCTAAGCTATGGTCATTGGTGGCCCTGGAATGGCTCAACTACTCTATCCAGGGGTTTCACATGTGGTTCACGTCGGACTGGGCCAACTTGCTGGCATATCTAAAAGCGGGAGCCCGCCGTGCCTTGTGCCCCAAGGCTATGGAGCTACTGGGCATAATTAGCCCACAGGACGAATCGGACCTGTGAAGACTTGTGAATGTTAGCGCAGCTACCCTTTGGGGAGGCCGTTTTGAGAAATTGGTTCAACCTCCCACCCTGGCAGCGTGGCTGATTTAACATGCATTATGTTTCTATTTCTAATGTCGATGTTATCCTATCAGCTGACCTCTTGGATCTGGGGGGGGTGGGAAGGGAGGGAGGCGGGGGGGAGTTGTTGCAGGAAAGGGTTTTTTGTGTACTTGTTTCACTGAAAATTGTTAATAAAAACTTATTGGGAAAAAAAATCTCAAGACCTGTTAATGCCCCTAAATTGGGATAAAAAAATCTTACAACTCTGGAGAGAAACAAGGAGTCTAGAAAAAATGAAGCACTCCTGGCTTGGCCTTGATCTACCCAGGTAGGTTTAGAACTGTAGAGTGAAATTATCAGGATGACTGAACTCATATACACTCATCACATTGACCCTACATAAAGAAAAACATTGCTCTTGATCGAAGTGTGAGCAAAGCGACCTTTGGCCCCAATGTTTTTAATGCATAAAATGTAATTCTCAAATTTACAATACATAAATATTCTATCCAGTTAAACTGACTGGAATTCAATGCAAATAGACATGTATCATCCCTTACAAGTTCTAGGGATTTGGGTGAACGAATAACATGTGAACAAAGTACAAAACAGTACACAATTGACAGTGTTGATATTACAGACTGGAGACAAAAGAGGTAGTTGACACTACTGTGTTTCTGACAATTCATCAGCTATTCCAGAAAGTGGAAGGTGGTTGGCGTTCATCAGGACGGGAAAACAAGTTGAACTGAAGGTGTCCTACTGTTCTCTGTCGAAGGATGACAAGAGATTTGTGGTTTAGAGTGTGTGTTGGTTCAGTGTTTGTTCACATTATTTGTATAGGCTCCTAAATGCCAATTCATTCGAACAATAAAATGGCCTATTTCTGTGAAATAGGTCCCTAGTCTTACCGTGTAATCGTATTGCCACGGTGAACGTTGGTCACAACTCCCTTGCATTGAGTCTGGGAGATTGCTGCTGCAATTTCTGGTATTTTGAAGAAGGGAGGCCACACTGAATAAACATTTAGTTGTTTATTATCACACGGAGCTCGCCAGTCGCCCCTCTTTCCTCAGGCCGCCTTTCATCTCCGCCAACTGCCGTTCCTCGCTGCGGTCACGCGACTCTCATTACATAAAAGCTCGAGAGCGCGCGCGACCGCCGCGAGGCACATTACATTCTTACACATCTTCCCCCTCAAACAGAGCAAATATATATATGAAATACTATAACAGTAATGTAAAACTTAACACTTATGGTTAAACTTAATCAGCAAATTTGTTTGACCAGAATATAACAGAATATCAACAGACTTGTACAACTTGCACATGACCTAGTATCCTCCGTGTACAATTACATTGTAGATACCTTAAACACGACCTGAACACTATAATGTCAGGTCTCATAATCCCTCATCCACACCGGCTTAGACCTGGCTCTATGTAAAGAATCCTCTTCAACCTTTGACCTTTGACTATCATCTTCTCTGACCTTCCCACCTGCCTTTTCCCTGTTCTCATCCGTCACCTCTCCTCTCACCTTTTCATTAAATTTAATGTTATTCCTCTCTACCTTCCTCAAGTGCTCCTCATCTTCACTCCTCTCCTCATCACCCGCTTTCGCCAATCTTCCTTTCGACCAATCTTCACCACCTTCCAGAACTACCACATCACTTTTTACTGCACATATCTTCTTAGGACCCAGAAATCTACTTTCCACACACTTGTTCACTAGTCTAGGATTTTTGACATACACTTTTTCTCCCACCTTCCAATCACGTTCCTTCACCCTCATTCTGTCATCAAACAGTTCCTTATTTCTTTCCTGACTCAATGCAATAAGTTTCATAATCTGATTACGGTCAACGTTTACTACTCTGGCCATTCCTAGCCATCCTGGACAAAGCCTTGTCCCAGGCTCCCTTCCCTTCATTGAAACAAATGGGGATACTCCCGCCACCGAATGAGGCGTAGTGACATAATTCCATGTCAGCATCCTTAATACTTCCCTCCATGGTTGCCTCGAATTCATGGCCATCTGCAGGCCCCCCTTTATGTACCTATTAACTCTTTCAACAAGTCCATTTGCTTTAGGATTATATAGAGCCGTCCTTGTGTGTTTTATACTGTATCCTGCAAGAAACTGTTTCATTGCTCCAGACACAAATTGTACCCCATTATCTGATACAATTTCCGCCGGGACTCCTTCCTTAAGAAATACTTTTTCTAAGAATCCAATTAACTCCCTTGCCGTGACCTCCCTTACAGCCTCCCACTCAAACCATTTTGAATGGAAATCCACTACAACAAATACGAACTTTAACCCATCTCCCAGACCTGCCACCGGACCCATTATGTCCACTGCTAACTTACTCCACGGTTGGTCCGGTACCACATTTGGAATTATTGGAGCCTCTCTCACCACTCTGCATTTGTCACTCGTTTGGCAAACTATACAATCCTTGACATACCTTTCTGCACACCTGTCAATTCCCGGCCACCAATAATTCTGCCTCAATTTCCTTTTCATAGCCGCTTCTCCAGGATGCCCCTGATGAGCCAGTTCAATTAGTACTGACCTCAGGGAATGAGGAGGAACAATGCACCTCCCCCTCCTTAACCTATCCTCACATAAGTTTAACTCATTTTTTACTTCCCACCAAGTATTGAATTTACCATCCAAATTTTTTCTTTCTGGCCACCCCGTAACCGTCCAACCTTTGACTAACTTGAGGTCATTATCAGAGTCCTCTTCCTTCGCCCATTCCTCCTTGCTGACCGCACTTTTTACCTCTGCTACCACTAACTCCTCCTCTGTCACTCTGTCCTCTATAGGTTCACCCTTAAGAGGCAGTCTGGAAAGGCAGTCTGCCACAACATTCCGCTTCCCTGGTAAATAGCTCACTTCAAAGTTAAAGTTTTGGAGTCCCAGACCCCACCTGCTTATTCTTGGAGAACCCGTGGCCCACCTGCCACTCTCAAACATCTGAACCAGTGGTTTGTGGTCCGACCTGACCACAAATCCTCTTCCCCACAAGAAGAACTTAAAATGATTCACTGCCCAAAACATTGCCAAAGTTTCTCTTTCAATGACAGAATACTTGCTCTCTGCCCCTCTTAGCGTCCTAGACGCAAATGCTATCACTCTCTCAGTATTGTCCTTATTGTACTGCACTAACGTCGCACCCAGTCCTAACATGCTCGCATCCACTACCAATACCGTTTTGTCCTTGGGTTCAAATCTACCTATGGATGGTGCCTCACCCACTGCTTGCTTAATACACTCAAAAGCCACATCACATTCCTTAGACCATTCAAACCTCACTCCTTTTTTTTAGCAACGTTCTGAGAGGTACTGATACCTTGGCAAAATCCTTCACAAATCTATGATAATATTCGGCCAAACCGAGAAATGATTTCACCTGCTCTTTGTCTTTGGGTACAGGTGCGCACCTTACTGCTTCCACCAAATTCTTTTTTGGCCTCACCCCTTGCTCATCTATCTCATGTCCCAGATACTCCACCCTATGTACCGCAATCTTACACTTGCTCCTCTTCACCGTCAACCATGCCTCACCCAATCTGCTTAACACTTGTCTCAACACTTCATCATGTTCTTCAGTAGAACTAGCATATATTAACACATCGTCCTGGAACACAATAATGTTTTTCACTCCACTCAACACCGTCTCCATGACCCTTTGGAACACGGCTGCTGCGGACGCCAGCCCAAATGGCATCCTACAGTATCTAAATGAACCAAACACTGTGATAAATGCTGTCAGGTGTTGACAATCCTCCTTCAACGGGATCTGATGATAAGCTTGTGAAAGATCAATAACTGAAAACACTTTGGCATTGCTCAGTACTGATAGCTGATCACCTATTATTGGTAAGGGATGTCTATCCACTAGTATATTTCTGTTCAGATCTCTCAAATCCACGCATAACCTAATGTCTCCATTGGCCTTAGCTGCTACTACTACCGGCGATAGCCATTCCGAGCTTTCACTCTTCTCTATTATTCCTCTTTGGAGTAAGGACTCCACTTCTACTTTGAGTTTCTCATTCAATCCGTGAGGTACTGGTCTCACCTTGTGCACCCTCGGACTGGCCCCTGCCTTTAATTGAATTTCATGTTCAAAACCTTTCAACAATCCCAGTTCCTCCTGAAACACCATGGGATACTCCTTTTCCCATTTATCCTTCAATTCAGCCACATCAACTGGTCTCTCCGCATTTGCCTGTATCCTAATTCCCAATTTCCACTGTTCTTCCCATCCCAGAAGTGAAGAACCTTCTTGAGTTACGTAAATCTCTGCTTCACAGCTCCTCCCTTTATACTTGATGGAGGCTCGGAACATCCCTATAATTCCAATTTTAACATTTCCATATGCATACGGCTCAATGTTATGCTCCTTTAATTTTGTCACGTCTCCTTGCATGCAACTCAAAATGTCGCCTTGGACATTAATGTCCACGGTGAGCAACTGTCCACCTTCATTGTCACCACTCTTCCATCAACCATGAATACATCGGTGGGTGCACCTCCCTTGCTTGATACTTCTGTTACTTCCAATACATGCTTTGTTTGGTTGCTCCTTCCCACTTCTAAATCTTCACCTTGTTCCGACATTCTTCCTCCTGCTTCAATGCTCTGCACCGTCCCTGATTCCCTACACACTCTCGCGAAATGCCCTTTCTTTTTGCATTTTAAACACGAGATGTTCCTGGCTGGACAAAACATGCTTGTGGAAATATGACGGTTACTACCGCACTTGTAGCATTTGATTTCTTTGTTGAAGCCAGTCTTGCGAAATCCCTTTACAGCAGCCACTTCTCCCTCTGACTTGTCTCCCTTCATAGTGGTCATATATTTATGGGTCTGTTCCATACTCCTTGCCATTTCTATGGCCAACTCCAGTGATGCATCCTTTGATAGTAACCTCTCTTGTATCTTTATGTTATTTGTGCAACGGACTAATTGGTCCCTTATAAGAGAGTCTGTGAGCGGCCCAAATTCGCACGTATGACTAAGAGACCTCAACGCTGCAATGAAGTTTTCCACCGGCTCTTGTGGATCTTGTATTCTTTGGAAGAACTTGTGTCTCTCAAATGTTATATTTTTCTTGGCCTCAAAATGGACTTCCAACTTCTTTTCTGCTATAGAATACTGGTCCATCTCTCCCTGGCCTTCTTGTGGAGGCTCCGGTAATCCATCATAAACACTTCTGCCTTCGGTTTCCAAATTGTGCAGTAGGATTGCCTCCTTTCTTGCTGCTGCAAACTTATCCCCTCCAATGGCAATCAGGTACGTGTCAAACAGCTTCTTCCACCTATCCCACCTTATAGGTGGAGCACCAGGTTCTGACAGGAACGGTGGCGGAGGTGCCATACTTGCCGCAGCCATTTTCTTGTACTTAGTGGCTTACTTTCCAATTTTCGCCTTTGGTGTTACTTTATTTTTTTTCAATACTTTCTGCCAGTCTCCTGTGCTGTTCCCTTAGGCGATTCTTATATGTGAATAGTATCTGTTCACCACATTTCAGTCTTACTACGACACACCATATATTTAAGACTGTGCCGTTACTTTACTGTCCTCTGGGAGGAAGTCTTCCTGTGTACACTACCCGCCACTGGGATTCACCTTGCTGTATCTTTACTGTCCTATTCTGAACACACCCCTCTTATGGTGTTTTTTTTTTATCTACTCCGAATTTTCCTTCCTTACACCTCCTCCCTGGCTGTGCCCCCAACCCCCCCTCTCACTGCTCCTCACCTTCGTGTCCAATGAGAGGGGGATTGGGCTGCACCCATCAGGACAAACAGCCTTTCCTTGTGTGGCCGTTCACGTGAGAGTGGGGAGAATGTCCCCCTGCAGCGCCACGCTCCGAGGCACTGCTGAGACAGCTGCTCTTCAGGCCCCCACCTCTCCACCGGCTTCCTCCTGTATCCAGCTATAAATAGCACGTTCCACTTCAAAGGAACGTCGCTGGGCTCCTCAGCAAGCTCTGTGTGCCCCCTCGTCGCCACTTGAAGAAGGGAGGCCACACTGAATAAACATTTAGTTGTTTATTATCACACGGAGCTCGCCAGTCGCCCCTCTTTCCTCAGGCCGCCTTTCATCTCCGCCAACTGCCGTTCCTCGCTGCGGTCACGCGACTCTCATTACATAAAAGCTCGAGAGCGCGCGCGACCGCCGCGAGGCACATTACATTCTTACATATTTCTTGTATACACAAATCCCTATGGGTAACAAGAAAAAAAAAGAAAACCCACAATGTTGCTGGTAGGGCTGCAAGCTTCCATCTAGGTTCTATGTGACTAAATATCTGGAATCTGTACAGTGGTTACAAAGCGAGTTTTACCCATTAAGGAGAACACGTTGGGTACAGATATCAGAGCCCTATTGATGGACGTCTTGGGTAAATATCCCCAGAGTGAATTATTCTGCCAAAGTATATCCAATTACTGAAAGAAGGAGAAAAATGGGTTTAAGTCCCACTAGGCTATGCTATTTAATTGGGCCTGTCTAAATGTCTAAATGTGAGAGTCCTAAAAGTATGGTAATAGATATAAGAATCTCCTTTATCTATATTGAATTAGGCTGAACTATTTTCGACTAATTCTACTGGTGTCCCACTGTATGTTTGTGCGGGGCTGGTGATTGCAGCATTCGTATATGGGGTGGGCCCAGAAAAAGCTGGTGAGCGGTGCAAGTCGTGACCGCACTCATAGATATTTTTATAGTTCTTTGTGGTGACAAACGTAATGTGGCTCGGTCCAGCTAAAAAGCCGACGTTTGACGGGGCATCCGCTGTGTACTAGTGCCTCCCGTGAAAACTATTTACAGTGTGTGACATTCGCATTGGTCGAAGCAGAGACTCATGCTTATTGGGCCCGCGCCTCTGTGCTTTCTATAGTTTCCCGAGCTTGGTCGACACATATTACTGCCAAAGCTGTTATTGCCGTTAGTTACGTAGTTTTAATCCTTACCTAGAGGTCTTAAAGTCTTTGGAGAGAGTGAATCCTCCACCGCGCCGTCTATACTGTCCGTGCGGTGCTGCAGCCGAGCCGCTGTAAGCGTTCTGAAACGCTGTGCAGCATTACTCCTATGTTTATAGCTGAGCGGCCATCTCGGACTCTACGCGTCGCTATGGGAACAGCACTTCCTGGACTACATCGCTATCAGTGCCCGGTCTTAATTAAAAAAGCTCATCTATGCGGCTTGATTACTGCATCGTACTGGGCCTGACATTTGTTCGGTAAATGTTATGAAACTGTAAGCGTGTGTGTCCACGAGAGTGAAAAAATCAATAGTCACGTTTATATGCCGAGCCTTGTTGATTAGTTCCCATGCTGTTGGGACACTCCCCATTGGTGGACTCAGACCACTCATCTTACATTTGAAAGGTGATTGTGTGCATTGTTAGGTGCAGGCAGCATGTTATAAGGTGATATAGCGTCATGATGTCATTTTATTTCAATTATAATATTCAAAACAAGCTACAATGCAGTATGATATTCAATCGGCATGCTGTGCATTGTTCCTATTAAGAAATAAAATCAGCATATATATGACCAACGTTTTCGAATTAATTCATGCCCTGATTTCCAACATTGCGCAGTCTATCAATGATGGCATACCGTAGCCGCTCGTTTGAAAAGCCATGGGCCCTCATTACGACCCTTGCGGAAAGTGACTGACCGGACCGCCACAGCGTAAATAGCGTTTCCGCCATTGCACGAAGGAGCAAAGTGCGGCCCATTCCGACCCATCGGGCACGAGCACCACGGCATGGCGGAAGTGCAAAGTCCGCGATGGCGGAAATGACCCCAAAACGGCCCACACCGCCGCCGTACGGCGCCCTAGGTGCAATACCGCCACCCATCACAGCGGACACCGCAGTGTGCGCCTACCGTAAAGTACGGTGACCGGAAATATACGGAAACGGAAGTTAAAACATGGGCCCGGAACGGGAAACATCCCGCCGTACACCTATAAAACCACTAAAACCACACAACCACTAAAATCACTACCCTGAAACACACCCCAACCCGTCATCCACCCTAGCGAAACCAAGAAAAATGGGAAAAGTAGCGAAGAAAGCGTGCGACCGCAAGCGGCAGGTCCACTTCTCCCGTGAGGAACTCACCGTGCTAACAGAGACCCTCCAGGAGAATGCTGCCGTCGTCTTCTGCACGCAAATGACCAGGACGGCACTTGCAAACAAGAAGGCCATATGGGCTCTGGTGGCACAGCGGGTAAGTGCGGTGGGGACCGCACCCCGCACCCCACAGCAATGCCGCAAGCGATGGGACGACCTGCGGATACGCGTCCGCAGCATACTCTCTGCCAACCGCAACATTGCCACAGCCACCGGGGGAGGTCCTGAATCACCCATCAAGTTGACCCCCTGGGAAGAAATCTGTGCCTCCACCATCGGAATGGAGAGCATAGAGGGAGTCGGAGGGATGGAGAAAGGAGTGCAGACATCCGAAGATTCAGGTAGGTGTGCCAAATAAAACAATGCCAAATCCACAAAGTCCATCCATGTGAAGTACCATGCGTCCACATAGTGCAACAGAAACACATGTCCAGGAGAACGTCCACACACATCGGCCTGATAGCGCACGTTAAAACCCACAATAAATACATAAATAATTAAAAACCCCTAAAACACGCACTACACGTGCAGCAGGCACACCCTAACTGCAGGCTGCCAAACAACTGCACCCTCACTCCACACACAAATGAAAGCACCTCCAAGGCCCCGACCCAAATCACCCTCAGGTACCACCCCAATGCATGTGATACAATGCCATTCCAATTCCCACAGACCCATCAATAACCCTCGCCCTCCTTTACTCCACCACAGGGTCCGATCCAAACGACGAGCTACAGGACACCCCTACCAGCACACCTGCAAAGAGGGCCAAGACCAACGGCCAAAGACCCTGCACCTCAGCTGCACGCATCAAGACACGGCAGCAGCACAAATCAAGTGGCAGCACAGAGGAGGGAACATCAACATGCACCCCAGCAGCCAGCATGCCCACAACACCACCACCACAGGTCCCCCCAACGGATGCCACAGAAGGCACTGCCTCTGGTGGCAGCAGCACCATAGGTGACACCCCATTGATGGCAGCATGCTCCGACACAGAAGACGGGGATGTCGAAGTCAGATCCATCCATGACCTGTCCCAATCCCCCTGTCTGTCCCATCCCGTACAACATGAGGATACCACGCAGGGGCACCCACAAGACGACGACTGGCCATCCCCCACAAGCCCTGTGGCAAGGCAACAGGAGGACAACAGCCCCTCTGTGACACCCCCGCAAATGGCCATGGCCCAGCAGAGGCAACAGTCCCTCGACCAGTTAATCGTGCAACAGCAGCAACTGGCCACGCTCCTCAAGGACCATGCCGATGAATGTGGGGGCACTAAGGCAGACATAGAAACATCAACTGAGACACTTAGGGCAGAAATGGAGAGAGGTACAGAGACACTAAGGGCACAAATGGAGAGTAGCACCGAGAGCCTGGGAGTCCAAATGGAGAGATGCACCGAGAGCCTGAGGGGGGAACTGCATGCGACGTCCAAGGACGTATGTGCCGAACTTGCCGCAGTGCGCCGTGTGCTCACTGAGCTCTCGCAAACCCTTAGGGACATGCATGGACGTGAGCAGGCAGAGACATCATCCGTTGCAAGTTCTGTCCAGGGCAGCCCCCAACGTAGATCTGGGAGGAACCTGCGCTCCACAGGCAGGGGTGCCCCTGATACCCGCAGAGGGGGCTTGCAATAGCGACTGCCCACTGACAATGAGCATCTTTGGACACTGGTGTTCGGGGGGGAGGTAGGAGGGTGGAGGGGGTGTGTTGGGCTCACTTGGGTGGCGGGTCGATAGGGTGTACAACATGATATCACATATGCCATAAACAGTGCACGATCAACCAATGAGATGTGTGGACATTGATCTTTGTGTACTAGGCCATCATAGGCGTACAGTCCATATTGTGCATGTCCCAGACACACACAGTGCCACGAGTCCCGTGTCCATGTATCAGCCACCAGGCGTGAGTGCTAGAAGCATACATCAATGAGATGCTGACGAATGTCACGGCCCTCCGGTGCCTCGCAGACTCCATGAGGTGCTGCCACATCCCCACCCTCATCATGACCATCATCAGGTGCTTACAGTTCTGCGTCAGGGGGCATGGGCACATTTCTACGTACGCACATGTTGTGGAGCATGACACATGCCATCACCATCTTTGCAACCTTCTCATGGCGGTACAGGAGTGCCCCGCCAGACCTGCTGAGGCAGCGGAAACGACCCTTCAGTAGGCCGAATGCCTGTTCAATGACTACACGGGTACGTGAGTGGGCATGGTTGTAGTCCTCCTCATGCTGGTCCCGTGGGTTCCGGACTGGTGTGAGGAGCCATCTCTTCAGTGGATATCCAGCATCACCTGTATGTGGACGAGAAACGTATGATGTGGAATGCCATTGCTACGTACGCACACCCCCCCCCCCTTCCTGCCAGGTCATTGCCGAATCACATACCCCACATTATCATGCATGTAATGAGACTCACCGAGTAGCCAGGATCTGTTCCCTGCGTGTCGCTCCATGTAGCGTGGTATTGTAGAGTTCCTCAAGACCATAGAATCATGGGTTGATCCAGGGAATCTGGCACAACAATGTGTAATGATCCTGTTGGAGTCACACACCATTTGTACATTCAGAGAATGAAATTGTTTTCGGTTGCGGTACTGGGCCTCCATGGCATGTGGGACGACCAATTCCACATGGGTGCAGTCGATGGCACCAATGCAACCCGGTATGCCGGCAAGTGCATGGAATCCCACTTTTGTGTTGGTAATTTCCTGCTCCGAGCGTGGTAGAGAGATGTAGTCGTCTGCGTGCTGCAGGAGGGCATCGAGCACTTGCAATAGTGTCCGTGAGAACAGTGGCTGGGAAATGCCATGCAACTGTCCGACTGTGTGCTGGTAGGTGCCTGTGGCCAGGAAGTGGAGTACAGACACCACCTTCAGTAGGGGTGGGATGGCGGTTGGGCTATCTATCATGCTGACAAGGTCAGCCTGTGTCATGTCCACAATGGCGGCTATGGTGTCCCGGTCCAGGCGGTAGAGGGTGTGGATCTGCTCATCAGTGAGGTTGAACGGATGTGCTCGGAGGCGTGGGATTGCGGGCTGCCTGCGTGGTGGTAGTGGCTGTGCTGGCGGCCCTTGCTGGCCCTGCCTTGGCCTCCTCCTCCTCCTGCGTCTCCTCCGTGCGGCCGGTTGTAGTTGGTGTTCGTCTTCTTCTTGGAGTTGGAGTACTTGCAGTGCTATCAGGTCCCCCAGGGCCAACATCGCGAGTCCTGCCGGTAGCATTTCGGTGTGGTTGTGGGAGGAGACTGGCTGTGCAATTTATGTGTTTTCAGGCTGTATGGCCTCCACCTGTGGTGATTAATTCCACCTGTGCAAACTGCTCTCCCCTTTGGCCGAGCACGTCCCGCGCACAACGCTGCAATTCGGGGAATGGCATCTTGCTATTGCAATCATGTATTTGTACCCGATGGCCGTGTAAGATTGGTTGATATGTTCATTCTGCTGTGGTCCCATTGTTTCACATACTATCTGTGCAGTCGCGAACAGACTTGTGAAGGGTCAGTGGAACGTAGTACTCGAGTAACGGTGGGCCCTCATGCATCACTGTACCGAGTTGCAACGACGGGCGGGGCGTCCCATTTGTGGGTGAAGGCAGTTGCCATTTTCACACACAGCCGCACTCGATGGAATAATTAGTGATTTCAAACGGCCACAGATGCCTCTTCGACGTGATGTTGCAAATGAGGAATTCGAAGGGCGGCGCTTTCGGTTTTCAGCTAGCGGCGAGGAAATGCCCACAGGTCTGACTGCAAATATAACGTACTATTGTTCTATGTCCTTGAGACAGGGGCCATGGCGAGGATGCAATGATTGATATGAATAGTTTGGGATGCGCAATAGCGACGTGGGCGATGAGGCCGGACGTTCCCAAATACATGTTACTTCACTACACTGGAATTACGGGCTGGGGCACTGTGGATTTTGCAGGCTGCATAACGCACAGACTCAATGGATATTTCTAATGTTATGTGAGTAAATATTCAGGCGTTTTAATCCCGGGATGAGGGAATGATGAATGGATGCATGGGCAGGTGATTTGATACAGAGTTTGCCATGTACAGGGCTTCTTGGGATCTATCCGCCTCCCCTGCGCTATGTGATGCAGGGCTGCCATAGTGGGACCATCGTCTATCTGGCCTTGTTGAGCCCTCCCTGTCTCGACGCGCCCTCAGACACTTGTGTCCATGCACGTTAACATTCCCATCTGATGGATTCTGTTTTGACAGACGCATGCACAGGTACACTCGTTTGTGATGGTGTTTGCACCTCGATATAGATGGTTATGAGTCGCAAGTGGTTTTGGGGTGGTGATGATCCTTTGGAGTGGGCTAGCATGCATATGGCTGTGGATTTAGTGTGATCATTGAAGTGAGTTGTTCGAATGTAGTTCTGATGGCCATTCTGTTCTTTTTCTTTTCTTTTGGTTGACAGGTATCTCCTCCCCTTTTGCCACTGCCATCTGTATGCCACTCCTGCAGATGGGTTTTACTCCCGACACCTGCTGCTTCGTGTTAATCAGTGGAGCAGCATTACGATCTTATGGGACGATCGCCAATGGGCCACATGCCCTTACGCAGTACTGGTGGCTCGGAGCAACATTTCGGCCTTTCAGCTGGACTAGTGCCTCCCCATTGGGACGGCCCTGCGGTTCTGTGCGCTTCCATGTTGCCTTTTCGTACGTGAATGTGGCTCTGTGTACCATGAGGGAACAGGGCGTCACACAAGTAGTGGCTGGTCATTTCTTGCGGATGCAGCCCACAATGGTGAAAAGTGTTTTGGAGTTCATGGCCTGATGGCTGTATGGGCTTGGTGATTTTGATGTGCATTAAATTTCTATTCTGATTTGGCCCGTGTAGCGTTCTTCTTTGCAAGTGATGTGGCATATGCCTATTTGGGGGGCGATGTATTGTGAGGAGATCTGCATTGGGTTCCAGCTTCGGAGTTTAGTTGCGTGGTACTGTACTGGGCGCGTTTGCCTACGAAGCCCGTGAGGTCAGGGATGGGGGCTGCCAATATGACAGTTTGAATGTTGTCATGCTCAGGGGCGGGGGATTGGGTTTTGTGTAACAGATGCCGGTCAGCCAGGTGGACTGGTGGAATGATGTGATTCTCGGAATATTGCTGGTCACAGGTGCCTGTGTTTGCGTGCGTTTCTTGGTGGGGGACTGTGGTCATGTCCATTGGGATGGCTTCTGTATTCGTGCCATCTGTGCCCTGCTGCTCCCATTGGCCCCTGTTGTGTTTCTTTTGTTCGTTGGCATGCATGGGTGACTTGTACATTTCAATGGTTGCATTGTGACTTCATTGCACCTACGGGGAGTTGTACTTTGTGGCCAGGGAGCGGTGTACAGGCACTCAGTGGGGCCGTTTACGGTTGATTCGCGATGCCGTACTTCTCACCATGACGGAATGGTACATTCCGCCATGCTTGATGGCGTTAGGTACATGTCCGCTAGGGTCGGAATTAGCGTACCCTTGCGCCATGGTGGTATTTACGGTTTGGCATGGCGCGCGCGCGCGTGCTTGGTGCAGTTAGCGTTGGCGTTCACTACGGTGTCGCTAATGGCTTCGTACTTTGCGGTGACGGGTCATAGTCGCACCGAGCGCTATTCGATGGCGGTATTGCATTTCCGCCATCGTTTTCCGAATTCCGCAAGGGTCGTAATGGTGTTTTAGTCTAAACAATACACTCAACAACCACTACACAGTAACGTTAGTGTTTAGCTTGCTACACAACATGTACAATTTAGTGTGACATTAAATTGGTAGGCAATACATTGTTCATATTAAGAAACATGGTTGGCATTTACGTAGGCATCATTGTATGAGTCAATCAATATATGGGTTTAATTCCGTGTGCAGTATACCGATGGACGAGCATTTCAGTCGCCCATTTGTACACAATAAAGATTTTGTATAAACATTTAGTTAGCAGGGCCATAGAAGGTGATCTTGGTAACTCGCTAGCTGCGAAAGACTTAGCTCCCCAGGTGCAGATGTGATATACATTATACTGAACCCACAGTTGGGAAAAAAGTGCTGCCCCAACAGTTCTCTGTTTCTGACTGATTTGCCTATAGGTAAAGGGACTGTGATGGGGCAACTTGTTATTTTTAGGAGTGCCAAAAATGTTTCCACTCAACAGTTAAATTCAAGACAATTGAGTCGGTGGACCATCTTTGTTCCATTTGGGTCAAGGCCTTGTTGACATCCCCTCTTGTCTCTGCTGGTTTATCTGTTGTAGCACAAACCATTTAATATCGTTGTTGGAGTGTCCCATTTTGGTGTAGTGCTCTACTAGAGGGTTGTCAGGTACGCTGTTTTTGATACAGGACCTGTGCTCTGAGATTCTTTGTTTGATCGCTCTGATGGTTTTGCCCACATATAGGAGTCCACATGGACATTCAATGATGTAAACGACATACTTGATGTTGCAATTTGTGTGTGTTGTCAGTTCCCAATGGATGTTCTTATGGTTGAATGTTTTCTTTGTATCTGTGAAGTCACACGCGATACAGTGGCCGCATTCATAGTGGCCTTTTACCCGGGGTAGGTCCCACAATGTGTTTGTTTCGTTGGCAGACTCAATGTAAGTGTGTAATAGGGTGTCCTTCAAGTTCCGATTCTTCTTGAAGGCAAACACCTTTTTTTGTCCAGGCTTCCTTTATTCTTAATGATATGCCAGTGTTTATTCACCGCGCTCTTAATCAGGTTACTTAACGGACTGTAATTCGTGACGCATACTAGTCTGTCCAATGGTGTTTTAGTCTTTGGTGTCAGACATGTGTTTCTGTCTGTGTTTGCTGCTGCTCTCTTTCTGGCATCTCTGATGGATTTTTTTATTTTTTTTATTTGTGTGGTTGATGGATTTCTTGGGGTACCCCCTGCTTAACAGTCTTTGTTGTAGATCATTAGCATGTGATTCATATTTCCCCATGTCAGAGCAGTTCCTCCTGATCCTCAGGAATTGCCCATATGGTAGGTTGTATTTGAGTCCTTTTGGGTGATAGTTAGTGAAATGCAAAAGGCTGTTGCGGTCTGTAGGTTTTCAGTACAGTTACGTCTTTAGTGTGTCTCATGACCTGTATATGTGCAGATGTAGGAAATCAATTGCATGGTAATCCCACTGCATGGTGAAGTTAATGTGGCGGTTTTGTTTGTTGAGCCACTGATGGAAAAGTATCAGCTAATTATTGGTCCCATCCCATATCAGAAGAATGTCCCTGTATAGGTTGGTGTTTAAGGTGATGTGGTCTGCCTCATATTGTGCTATATACAGATTGGCCACATCCGGGGCAAATGTTGCCCCCATGCCAACTCCCTTTGTTTGCTTATACAGCTGGTCTTTGAAAAGGAAGAAGTTCTCTGACATCGTCAATCTCACACATTCCAAGATGAAGCAGGTGGGAGTTGCCAAAATGTTTGGTCTTTTGTCCAGGCAGATCTTCAGAGCCTCAAAACCCTCTTGTTGCGGGATGGACGTATATAAGGCTTCTACATCCATGGTTACCAGGATACAGTTTTTTTGTTTCCAAGACGTGTATCGTGTCTGTTGTGTCCTTGATATAGGAGTTCATTTTTCCCACGAAAGGTTTCAGGAAGAAGTCTGTGAAGAGTGATAGCGGATTCAAGAGGGAGTCACATGCAGACACTATAGGCCATCCCAGCAGTTTGCTGGCATTCTTGTGTACCTTCTGGAGGATATAGAAGGCTGGTGTCCTTGGATGTAATTTGTTCAGAAAGAAGCGTTCATCTTTGCAGATCCAGCCCTGATTCTCAGCGTGTCTTGTGAGACTATTGATTTCGTCCTGTAGTCTCTTTGTGGGATCTTGGTTGAGTTTTCTGAAGGCCTCTGTATCTGATAAAAGGCGTCTAGAAAACACTACAGAGCCTGATAAAGAACAAAAGGAGAGAAGGTACTGTTGACTCATGTCCAAAGAAGATCGAATCTAGGAGTCTGAAACTAGAAGGACTAATTTACAGAGATGTGCCACTAATCTTGAACAGAAGGAATGTTCTGGCCCTGCTACATTGCATCCATGCACTGAGACAAATAAGATCAGAAGACATGACAATAATAGAATTTGTTGATGAGACGAGATTGGATGCCATTAACCTCCACATACACTCACCTATAGTGAAATATGCACTAATGGATTAAAGTTTAGGGATAAGACTCATGGGATTTTGCCTAACTGTAGTGGATGCACATTCATTAGAGGAGAAGGTAAAGTGTGACAATAAGGTCCAAATACAACCATATACTAGTGGAAATGGCTCTATTACGGTTCAATACTGTAATAGACATTATACCAAAGAAACTTTGGACACCGACAGAATTAGAAGTTCTCTGGGAGAAGTAGAACAAGAACAACTAGGAAAAAAGGTTTCCTCACCAAAGCATCTGTTAGCATTCACAATAAGGCAAAAAGAAGCTCACAATCGGACAAGAAAGGTGGAGATTATGGAAAGAAGTGCAATGGTGCTCGGCGACTAAGAATCTTGGGCTTGGCTGCCATCCATTTTGCCACACAACAACTCAAACTAGCAAGAGGTCAGAAAGCTTAGACAGTCATTCCTTGTGGCCTTGTGGAATACACAAGGCCACAATAACCTCTTCACTAAAGGAAAGTTCAACCTAAAGGGATATGACATCTTGTGCCCTCAGGAATATTGGCTATGAAGTAAGCCAAGTCTGGATGGTTTCTCAGTCTTGCTAAACCCAGCGATTAAAGGACCCATTGGAAGACCAAAAGCCGGCTTACTGGTCCAGTGCACAATGGACTAGGCTAGGATGTCGTCTCTACAAAAAACTCTCCTCCATTTATACAAATGGTGGAACTAAAAAGATTGTTTCCGAGCTTACAAGGAACAGACAAAGTAGTAGAACACTTGGCGCTTTTCAACCTGTACTGGAACCCATAATAGAGACAGTCCTGGACTTAGATGATGAATCAGTCAGCAAGGAGGGCAAATTCTTTTTTTGGTTTGTGGAGATCTCGATTGCAAATGCTTACATGAGTCCTATCAAATGATAAGGGAGATGCTTCGGACTCTGACCCCCTTTGAAGTAAGAGGTCTTGATTGGAACCAGGACATTTTATCAAGGGACCTCCACCTCCTGAACGGCCACACACTAGGCGATATTCCGCTCTCTAACACATGGTCACAGAGAAACCAAGCAGCAATTATAGACTATGGGCCTCATTAAGAGATGGGTGGTAGGCATGGAGCTATTAGCTCCATGGCTGCCTCCCATACCGTGCCCGTGTCTGGTCTTGTTCAATTGGGACTTACCGGTGTAGTCCGACCTTGGGGGGACCGGTAAATCCCCATTCAGAGACCATTCCCCATCCCCAATGGGGAGGGCGCTAATAACGGGCTCGCGACTTGCAAGCCCGTTATTAGCGCCCTGGTCCCTTAGCGGGACTTGTAAGGGAAGTGTGGTCAGACCACACGTTCCTTATGATCCTCGCCAAGGGACCTTGGAATAGGGCGGTAAGGGATTACCGGCACCGGTCTCCTTACCGGTGCCCGGTATCCCTTACCGGCCACCTTGTAATGACCCCCTATGTGTTTGTCTCTAGGAATCGTTAGTCACTGGTAGAGTCCCTTAAGGTAAGGATGTCAATGTCAAGTGACCATAATATTGTGATTTTAAAATGGCTTAGAAAAGATGTGAAGAAGGTGGTATATCAGGGCTTGGATCTGGTAGCGTTCAATGGAGGGACTAGGTTAAAAATGACTTGCAAAAACATGGGGCTCTTTGTTTCACAATTTGTAGAGAACCTGAACTCACATGCTGCAATGTTGATTGGAGATCGGGTGGACTACACACAGTTCTTGAGGTATCTGGTAAATCCAACGCAAATGGCTGTGGTCTTAATCATCAGCATACTTTTGATGGAGAAGTGGTCATCAAACAAAGGTAGCTAAGAAGACATTTAAGGGAAGCCACTTAAAAGAATGGGGGGGAAATTAAACAACTCTCAGCCGGCAGTCAGTGCATTAAAAAAGGAGTATAAGTCCTGGATCCGCTGGCATAGAGCAACAATGCTTCAGCATAATTCAGAAAACATTCTGAAAGCAGTGTGTAAAAAAGATCCCCATGAAATATGGAGCTACATCAAAGAAAGGAACTCTGTACAGCCACTTCTCCAGTTGCATAATGTTTCAGAGGTGTTCTGGGTGGACGATTTCCAAAACCTCTATCGGGAGGGTGGAGATCAAGGGACAGACATAGATCCCATTACACAGGGGAAATGGCAGGCTCACTATGATATGGAGACTATCAGGATTAAAATACTTAGAGCTAGTACATCAAGTGCCCCTGGCCCAGACGGCTCAACAAACGCCATTCTTAAGCAGGACCCTTCACGTGTATTCTATTCAAACAGATAGTGAATTTAAGAACAATTAAGTAATGGAGAAAGGCTTCTGTGATCCCAATTTTCAAGAGGGTCAATAGGGATGATCCAAAAATGTATCGCCCTATTGCCCTTCTCAACGTTATTGGTAAGATTTTTGGATTCTTGTTGTTCAACCGATTGAATGGGTGGACAGCTGTGGAGTACCATAATGACATATATCAAACTGGTTTCATTCAGGGCCTGGGCACTAGCCTGAATATTGCTGTACTGTCCATTCTGAAAGGTCGAGCAATGGAAGGCAAGGGTAAATGTTATATAGCTTTTGTTGACCTAGTGACCGCCTTTGATTGTATAAGTCTACCTAGTCTATCGGATAAACCCATGATATGGAATTGCCCAGTTGATCTACGAGAGCAGGTACAGGGCCTCTATTCGAGGACATCTGTGAGGGTTAGATTGAATAGAGAAGGTAACCTTTCGGAAGAAATTCCAATTACTAGAGGGTTAAAACAAGGTTGCCCCCTAGCACCCGCTCTGTTCAACCTATTCATCTCAGATATCAGAGCCAGTTTAGCCAAAGCCAAAAATGTCCCTCCAACATTGGGAAACAGTTAAATCAGCTATCTGCTGTAGGCAGGTGATTTTGTCCTAATAGAGCAGACAGTGATTGGCTTACAATGATCCCTAAAACAACTAGAAGAATATGTGGAGGCCAATGACCTGGAAATAAATGGAGGCAAAACAAAAATCATTGTCCTTGAAAATTCCCAGTGCAGGAGGAGAGCAGGTCCAAAATGGTGGTTGGGCTTATCACATATTGAACAGGTTACTGAGTTCAAATGTTTGGGTGTTCTGATTAATACCAGTCAGATTGAAGCTAATACGGTCAAGGAAATTAGATCAAAAGTAAAGACGCTTGCAGATCAGGCTAGGGTGATTTGTTGGAAGTTCGGCTGATTCTCTCTAATTCAGATTATGGAATTTTATAAACTCAAAGTCACTGCTATAGTGATTAATGTGCAGATGCCCTTTTCTATCTTCCAGACTGGTTGAAGGATTGTTTTTGAAGAGGGTCTTGAACCTTCCTAAGGCAACCCCCGTCCAAATTATCAGGAAAGAATTGGGATTTATATCCTTGAAGGTGCAAGTCGACTGGGCCTCATTGTTGTTTTTTTTTTAGAAAATGCACCCTGGAGGATTCCCCCCAATTTTGGGTCTAATAAAGAAAGAAATGGAAGAGGGTCAGGGCATAAAACTCCAAAAATGGGTGCACAAAATGCAGGGCCTTGCTTGATAGTGTTTCCTGCTCAGAAGAGGACCTCACAAATAATCCTACCAAGGTAAAAACAAACCTATGGAGAGCTGATTGGATCCGTACATGTGAAGAAGCAAACAAATGTAAACTACTTTACCATCTGAAACATGAAATAAGGGCCCAACGGTCCTTACCGAAATACATTAGGACATTTCCCAATGGTTACATCAGGGCCCAAATGATGAGCATATGTTTAAACCTGATGCCCACAAAAGAGGTCATATCGGTCAGACAGAATCCACGCCCAACTAAGGTGGCATGCAATTACTGTAACGGCAAGCGGGCTTCAGGATCGCTAAAACATATGTTGTTGTTTTGTACGGCCTGGACCGAGTTGAGGACCAGGCATTTTAATTTGTTTCTAAATTCTATGAGTTCTCTATCACCAGATGAATGGTGGCAGCTGCTATTGAGTGGGGAGAACACGTCTTTTTTGTTGGCTACTGTACGATTCCTAGATGCTATTCTTAAGACGAACTGATGATACGACCCACTAATAAAGCATGGAGTTGGGAAGCTGACTGTTGAAAGAGGAAATGGCGGTTTTGATGTAATATGATATAATGGGCCTCATTACAAGTTTGCCGGTCCGGAAACAACCGGTAAGCTTGCTGGTACCGTTGTTTCCGGACCGGCAAACTAAAAGTTCTGCGAGTGGGTGACTTTCAGCCCGCCAGGTCTGTCCTGGCGGGTGGAACGGCACACGCTTGCAGACCTTGACAGATGCACCGGCACTGTTGCACACAGTGGCAGTGCATCCGTCCTCCCCATTCCCATTGAGTGCCCATTCCCATTGAGTCCAAATGCCTCCGTTGGCCCGATGTATTTTATTCATCTCATTGTGGGATGGAGGGTTGTTTTTAAATGCAAAAAAAACTTGTAATAAACCAAATGTTGCAAAATGAAAAAAATAAACAAATAAAATTGCATACACAAAATTTACTTATATGACCATCCCATTTAAATTGACATAAGAGCATGATATACAGTATGTACAGAGGATATTAAAAACAATATACAAGCTAGGCTATTTTATTGTGATCACTAATGTACGATTCATTCAATAGTAAGATCCTTCAACAGATAGTCTCTTCTTTGCAGTGCACGTTTCATATAAGATGATAGGTGTCTACTGACAGTAAGTAGACCAATGCAGGTCTGCATTGTGAAAAACCCAGGTTCCAAAAAAGGGGAACAATGGTATTTTGTTGAATTTCACAATAAACTGGGCACTTCAAAATAAAGTGAATTAAATCTTCAGTACATTGGGTGCAGAATCTACAGTTACTTCAGTTGCCCTCTAAATGTATCCCTTTGGTCGTAATTGAACACAAATGAATTAGGTTGAGCCTGGCTCTAGTGATAAGGGCTTGCTCATGTTTGTAATTAGACCAAGTAAGGATAGCTAGCAAGATCAATTGGGGCCAAATGTAGATAGTCGAGATTGGAGGCAAAGGGTACGCTTTCGGAGAGAGTGAGCGAGAGGAGGGTGGAAAAGCCCTGAAGAAGCTTGCGAAGGGCTGATAGTGAGACTAGCACGCAAGGAACTGAATTTAGGCATAACCAGTGAGTGGGGGGCAGGGGAAACTAGAGCCAGAAGCCCAGGAGGGGCCGGGACTGAAAATATCCCACAAGGGAGTGAGACAAAACGAAAAAGTCTCTGAGGAGCTAATAGTGAGAATAACAAACCATTAACGGAACTTGAGTATAACAAGAGAGGGGTGGACATTACAAATATCCCGGAAAGCAGGGAAAACAGAACCAGAAGCCCAAAAGGGGCAGAGAGTGGAAATACCCCACAGGGGACTGAAACACGACAAAAGAGTCAGTGAGGGACTGCTAAGGAGAGCATCCTAGGAGGAGGTGAATACCAACTGAGCACAATAAGGCCAAAGAGGCAAAGAAACTTGAGGAAACCTTGCAAGGTGACGGAAGAAGATAAAGAAACCAGTGGCCTGAAGGGTCCATCAGGCAAGCAGAGAGCTAAGCTAAGAGAGAGAAACAATACCTCCCTTCCAATCAGAGGGAAATAAAGAAGCATTGTTATTGTCAAAGCAAGCAAACTAGCAAGTACCAGCTACATCTACGCATAACTGAACTTTTTGAACTATTGGGACACTTTATCTGGGGATCCTAATTAACATTCTCCAGATGGGGGAAAAGACTCAAGGTACCAAACTTGAACTTGAACAATATCACCAGGCCAGAGCCTGAGAGAAAGAGAGGAACTAGAGAGAGAACTGGGAGTGGATTAGAAACCCCCATCAAAGTATAGTGAAAGCAACTTGCTTAGGCCATTTACATTGTTTAGTTTTAATGGTAGGGCGAGCATACGATAGAATAGGTTTTTGGCATGATGACAAAGTTTAGGTGAGAGATCCTGACGAGCACTTGTTTTTCCTTAACATGTGGTTGTTAAAGGGCATTGCAATGTTTAGTTGAGTGATTAATAGTGGTGAAATCACCCCCTTTAGCCAGCTAAAGAAGAAATATGCCCATCAAGACTCTGCCATATGGGCCTTCCAGAGACATAAAAAGACATTGAATACCATAGGACAAGGTATTAGAGAATGTAAATACCAGCTTAAGCACTGTGCATTTCATGTTAAATGGAAATGTAATGATGCATAGTGTTATGTATTTTTAGTTTTAACTATATTTATGCTATAAATATACTTGAGATGTCTTAGCGTAATTTCCAGCTATGTAGTCTTTAACATGGGCACCTAGAGTAATGCATTTGATATATTCATGCAATAAGTAGGATTCACAATTAAATGCAGAAAATAACATTGGCTTTGGATTTCCGGCCTTCACGCCAGGCCTTATCTTTGTTATGGTACTTGTGAGTATGTTGCGTAAACCAGGTCTCTGACTGTATTCTAACGGTCTGGGAAGGAATCGAAGGGGTCCAGTGTGTTATGATAAACAAACACTAAACTGTTCTAGTAAATAAAAAACAATAAGTAAGGGACTACTGTAAAATTCAGTGCTTCCGGCACAGCATTAGCCGTAGCACAATAGAATCCAGTTCACAACTGGGTGAAACTTATTGCTGACCTTGCTTCAGCATAAACAAGCTTTTTGCTTCTCTGAAAGATGCTGAACACTGATAATGGGCTGATGATCTAACCAGCGTGTTGCTTCTGTTAAATATGCACTGTACCCATAATGGGCTGATGATCTAAACAGCTTTTTGCTTCTCTTAGATATTATGCTAATAGGGGGAGTTGACAGCTTATTCTCAGATACTATAAAAAGGCTGACTTCCGAAGACAGAGCAGGAGATTAGCTGCTCTGACGGGGCTGGCAGACGAAGACAGAAGGCAGATGGAAGGCTGGAGGACATTCCATAAAGAAACACTGGGGCCATTGTCATCTATGGAGAAGGGAGGGTCGAAGTTCCTCCTTTTTCCCTTGCTTGATTTTAAAGCCACTAAATTTGATTTTTGGCTTTTTTGAGGCATTTGAGTCCCCAATGAACTATGGGCTATTTTCAGTGGAGAGGCATGGGGGTTAAACCTTACCCATAGCAATATGCTTACCACCTATTCACAATTGACTATTATTGACTGACAGCATGGGAACTTCCAATTGACACTGCATCCTTTTTCCTTTGGGCTGTTTTTGCCAAAAAGAGACCATGGTGATTCTAATAGGTGGTATTTAATGGTTTTCCCAGTTGGCTGGGATATTTTGGAATTTTTATCTTGGAACATAATTAAACGATTTACATTATACATGAGAGTGTAAGAAGCATTCATTGAGTGTTCATGGCTTAGAATTTTGTCAGAAGCATTTAAACATTAACATTATGTGTGGGGCCTCTATTTGAAATGCTGCGTATGGATATGTTATAACTGGTGCATGTCTCTTATACACATACAGAGGGTTACTCTAAGGTTTGAGCAGTGGACATGAATAAAATATATGTAACATTAGTAAGCGACTACTGTGCAGAAGAATGAGAGCAGCCTCCCACTGCAGGGGGTTGATTGCCTGCTCTCTTTACTGCTACAAAAAATAGCCCCGGCTGGAGGCGGGGTCTTGGACACTCCCCCCCGGGCTGGAGGGAAGGCTCTGCGAGGTAGGGATGACAACTTTCACAGTAATAGAGTGAGTCAAATACACAACAAGTCTAGGGAAATGTAACCATATTTGGCATGAGTCAAATACACATGAAATGTTGCACTAAGAGCCTGTTAAATTAGAAGCTCGAGCCAGATAAACAAATAACAGAAGAGATGGCAACCCACATTTTGGAAGACATCTCAGGGGTCAACATATATATGTAGGTATGTCTGATGCAGTAGATGTTTTTTATTTTTTTAAATTTGTACTTTTATTGAACATTTTTCTCAGAAGGAGTGCATAAAATAACAGTTTTTTTTTTAAGGTTGTACAGGACACCGGTGAATATTAAACCTAGGTATTGCAGCCACAGACAAATGTTGGAAGCATGATGAGCTGAGTGGAAAACAGCTGCATCTATTCTAGAATGTAAGACTTAGTACACAATCTGAAAAGAAGTATTCGAGAGGATCAGGAAAGTGTCTTGGTACAAGATGAAGCCAGAAATAGTGGCCGGCATTTTCAATTGGATAAGGACAGATAGTATCAAATCAAAGATGGTGAAACTATGGGTCAAGGAAGCGATTATCACAGATACGAATGTTATACTGTAACATTCGAAATACATTATGTACCTCCAGGTAGAACAATGGATAACTGAAATGACCAAAATAGGTACTTTGGGAATAAATGGCTCTGAATACAAAGAAACAAAAGAAAATGTTTATGGACATTTGCAGTGACTACTCAGAGAAATGGCTAAGAAAATAATTTGTCATCTAGAGTGGTGATATTTGTATTAACAAGAAACCAATGATGGGTAGCAGGGGTTCTGCATAATTAAAGTACTGGTTTGTGGGGATACATAGACTGGCGGAAGGGTACTGTTTGTATTTGTCAATACCTTAATAAATGGTTTATTATAAAAAGTAATTCACAAAATTACTATTGTAGGGGCCAGCTGATTTTTGGTTCAGTGGTCAGCTGCTGTGGATGTCCTCTATTATTTGAAAGTTCAAAAACAGACACTGACCAAATCTTTGTAATGTGGACAACTGAAATGCAAAACTAAAATGTTTTGAGATCCACTCTGAAATTGACAAAAGTGGCTTTACTTTGTAAGTGATTTCAATCAGGCACACACCCAAGTCTCGCCCAGCATGTAGTGCACAAATGAAACCCTTATTTATTTTTATCTATAAGTTCAATATTCTGAATGATGTACCACTCATATCATGCCCTTCTCAAAATACCCCCAAGTTACACTGAACCAGGAATCAGGCTAGTTGTAAAGGTAATTATTTGTTTATTTACTTAGAATTTAAAAGCACAATATATTTTTAATAGGTAACAACAATCACCAGTGGGGTGACAGGAACAATGAATAATATCTTTAATACACTGGGAGTCAAGTAATGACACAAAGAGAATGCAGCAAAGAAAGGAATACTTTTGCATTGGTTTAGAACAGATAACACTATGGTTAGGGGTTCCCCCTGTAACACCCCTCAACCCACCAATAGGCAATGTAAATAGATGCGAGGAGAGAACAGGTATTCAGGAATAACACAGACCAAACAGAATATCACTCCCACCTTCCCCCTTTAACTACAAGAGAAAAACGGGCTTGACTTTTCAACTGTCAGAATGGCTTTTAAATTGGCTGAGCAAAAACACAAAATATGTTCAGAAATGCTTAAATTATTATACATTTCTACGGGAGCCGCTTTGAACAGATGCGAGCAAACACAAGCAATGATTTAGTCAAAAGGAAACAGTTGGGATCTCAAAGGCCAAGTGGAAAATAATTTAAATGTAATTCACATGTGTAAATCTTTTCCAAATGTCAATCGCAGCAAACTTTTACTTATGCGATTCTTGATATTACTGTTTCGCAATGAGCTGTAGATGTAGCTAAGGATGTTAGGTACAAGTGGGAGTTGAAATTTCGCTTCTATCTTAAAAACTGAGGGAGTTATAGAGGTTTTAGTGAGAGGTGTTTTTTCGAAAATAAAGACACGAATTTGGACAAGGACTTCAGTTTAGCATCAGAAAATATGGCTTATTTTTTTTACTCAAGACTAGAGCATTCAGGCTAGGCAACCAAGTCGGGACAAAGTAAGCTCTGAGACTGATTCATGACTTCAGTAACAGATCCCCATCACCTTCCCCGGCGGCACCAGTCCAAAGACTCAAAGTGGGACTTATGGATCAGAGTTACACAAATAAAGATGACTATGAAAATGGCGCTTTAGCAACTAGACAGAATAAGATAGCACTAAAGATTTTTACACTGTTACTGGTTAGGAAAGTAGGGATAGTTCAGAGATCAGAATGGAACAAGATAATGCAAGATATACAATAGTTCTCTAGTGTCCTATTAATACTCACAATCCACTGGGATTTAAGATTTTGGCCCGTCAAGATTCTGGTCAATGGATCGGTCTATCAAGGAAGGACAGCACATCAGTTTCAGGACAGGATCAGCTAGGCCGGTCACCGGAACTGCACAGGATCTGCCCTTCTAGTTTCTGGATGTTTCAGTCAGGTGGATTGCGAGTTCATCAGGCAAGCATTTGTAGTAGCAAGCCAAATAGTTTCAGGATACTAGTTTCAGGATGCTTTGCCACACCACAGAGCTACACTGGCTTGTGAGGATAAGTTGAGGATTGAGGCCTTGCTGAGAATGGTTCAGCTATTGCTTGGCCTGGTCCTTGGCATCTGGATCTGGGAGGGTATTGAATGCTGGATATTGAATGCTGGAACAGAGTGCTTCGCTGGAATCAGAAGAGTGAGTCCCTATATGTTGTCAGCTGTCTCTATTTATCCTTTCAAATGACATCACAAAAATGGGTGTATGGGCCGGCTTACTAAACTCGCCCCTGTGGACTAGGATTGGATCAGAGCCTCATCTCCGCCTTGCACACGAGTGATTGGATCCAAGACAGATGATGTCACATGTATGGTTTGGCTTTTACCATCCTTAGAAACCTCCCCTAGCCACTAGTATCAAAATCGAATTTTGTCCTAAATACATATTTATACATTTGTAACCTCTACAAAAATCACATACAGGGATTACATATGTTATGGAGTATCTGTTTTTCAAAATCCCGCAGCTGTGAGATCTTGTTTCGCCTTTCTGCAGCATTTTGTCCATTTCACCATGAAAACATTTTCCAAATTTTCTCCAAATTTCCACAATTATGTGTGTTTACCATAGGAATGTGTGTGCAAATTTGAACAATTCTAGCATAAATACAGTTCCCATAAAACCACATATATTGCCATTCCTGTTCCGAATATGCTGCACAGCTCCATCACATCTTGAAATGTAGCGCCAAAAATTTGACTAACAAATCTGCCCTTTTTATATTTTTTACCATTCCTGATAACAAGTTATGAATCTCTAAATATTGGTCATTATATGTTCTTAGCAGCAAATGGTCTGCCTTTTGTCTCTCCCTGGAGCTCAAGGAGTAGCCCCCACCTTTGGGAACCTTCTACAAGCCAAGTTTACGACCTCTTCACACGTCCATGTCCTGGCCTGGAGAATCTGCCATTGTTCAGTCTCTGGCTGCAGACAAAAGTCTGTCCTACCCCGCAATTATCATATGTCAGTGAGTATCTGCTGAGAGGAAGGCCCTCCTCTTGGGTGGAAAAACCTGTTTTTCAACTTCTGGCAGGCCCAGCCAGGCTAATTTATTTATTCTTAGTTTCTTGACTTAAAATCCAGCAGAAAACAAACTTGTTGCATCAGATGATATAGGTAAATTACATTCTTAGATTTAAACCTGTGGAATCAAAAATAACTGAGATCTGTGTTTCTTTCATCAACAATCCTTTTATATTTGCTAATCCGGCAGGCTTTTAGTTTAGATAACTTTAAAGTCTAATCAGGAGAGCCCGGGGTGCTGCACTCAGATTTTTGACAGGAACTTTCATTCACAAGTAGCCCAGGGTACTGCATACAGATTATTTTGACAGGAACTGTCATTCACAGGCAATCCAGTTTTCCTGAAAAATGTTTTGCTCTTAACCTTTCAGGACTTTGTACATTCACAGTGCTTCCTTAGGCTAAATGAATTTTAGCGCCAAGCAAGATTTTGAGTGTTGAGAAGTGTTGTGTACAGGCATTTTGGAGTTTTTGCAAAGTAAATGTCATTATAGGCAAATTTTGGAGTTTCACTTGCAAAGCGCTGCTTTTCCCTCTGCACTCTGTGTTTGTGTAATGCACCAGCCGTGGAAGGTCTGGCATAGATGGAGACACACCTAACATGGATGCTCTAAACCCGTCTTAACGGTTTATGCCTCATCCAAGATGGCCCCCAGCACGTATTTACGTGGCACACACAGGTACTCTGATGCGTTGTATCGTAATACTTTTGTGTTTTCCCAAAGCTAGTTCTCGGAGCTCTTTCCCTGCGTACCAAATATTATTCAGCCTTTCAGCCTTTCCTTCTTTTGCCTTACCTACTCCTTTCACTTGTGGTTTAAGTCCTTTTTTGGGTAGCTAATTTTGTGCGGTCCATATCTTTATTGATTGCACAGGAGGTAAGTTCTCGTACTCCTCAGTCGCTATCCACTTCCTTGTTTGCTTCCGTGCTTTCGTTTGTTTCACTATATGCTCTCCTTCCGATACTTACCTTTTTCTGCGGTTGCTTTGATTTCCTTACCTCTTTACTTCTGTCTGCTTATTTCTGTCTTCTGTTTTAGCGGTTTATCTGAAGCCGTACTAGCGGACTTAGCGCTTTTGGTTTCTTCGGCGCTCCAGCTCCATCTTTCTCTACGGATCAACACAACTTGTGTCGTCTACCTCGACACACCAGCGTTTGTTTGCCCAGCCAGTTGAGCGCTACTTGTTCCTCGGCGCCTCTGCTTGCTGTATCCGTATTTCAGAGACTGTTCATTTCCATTCAACCAGCACTAACAGTTCTGTTACTTCAACAAACCTGCAGAGCAGTCACACCCCTCGGTGCCTTCCGGAACCAGAATCCTGACTCTTTTGAATTACCGACAAGTCTACACAAACCCACCAGTCTACAAGAAGGAACGCAATCTACGCAGGGTTTTTTCCAGCCTTACAGCTTTTTCCCTGAACTTGGGGGCTGGCTCCTGGGAGGCACCTGGGATTTGGTTCCTATCTGGTCACGGTGGCCTCCGGGGAGTCACGTCCTTATTTACATCAAAGGAAGGACAAAAAGAAGAAGGTATCCAGGAAATCTAGAAGGAAGAAGGAAACAGAATCCCCGATAGATTCCATCGAAGAATCAGGTTAGGAGGAGTTGGTTGAAAAGGGAACCAAAGGTGAAGATTCTGACAGTTTGCTTGTCATGGAGCCCACTGGCACTTTTTCTGCAGCGTGTGCTCTGTTCCACCACACATGCCCCATGGGTGGCAGGTTGTGCAGCCATCTTTTTGTGTGTTGAAAAATGCGGTTTTGGATGTTTTGGCGCACACAAAGGTTTTTTCCGCCATTTTAATGTTTCTTGCACCATAGAAAGCAGAGTGAGGCCGCATAGTATAGCAAAGTGGGTCAATACATCCCACAACTTATAATACAATCTTTTTAATAGAAATGAATTTGGAACCAAGGATTCATATGTTTCCTTTTATACACGTGAAAGGATCATATAAATACATTCTGAGAAATGTTCAATCATTACCAAGTGACAGTGAGTAAAACTGTTAAATAACTGAAGTCTTTTATGAAGTATTTCTTCCATGTTTGTGATGTGGCATCATATCACACTGACCTATTCACTTATTGAATTATTACATAATAATACCCATACTGCCATACTACTGCTGCAGGCAAATAATTCACATGCTTCGTAGAATAGAATAGAAAGCAGTGGGAAATTATCACAGAAGGTGGAGGGCATACAAGAATCTCCTGGTAAGGATTAGCAGGCAGGATTGTCCATTGGCATTCCACAGCATATGTGAATCAATAGAAAAAACACATTTTGTCTGTTGACATTCCAAAACATATGTGAATGGATATAAAACACACATGTGAATCTATAGAAAATACCCTTGCTGTAAGAAATGTGTCATTTGGTTTCATGAATAACCTGTGAAGTCCGCCATTAAGATTGTATAGAAGCAGGATACAGAATTGTTGCAGAATATTCATAATTATTCACATGAATCATGAAATTGGTAGCAACCCGCCAGTTACTTGAAAATATTCAAATATGTTTTATTGTAGACCTACACATTAGGCACATACACATTCGTATGTAAAAAAACATGAAATGTGGTGTATTGCTTCTAATTTAAGTGCACATATTTTTGCCATCTCATGCACATTTGTGTGTGTTTTAATTGTCTAAACAAAAGGTGGTATGGCAATATAACATTCTGTATTTGTCTTTTAAAAGATAAACAGCTGGTCGAAGTTATTGATGCCAAGGCCCTTCATGGTCTCCAGGGATTTCACTTCAATAATTCAAATTTCAGGTTCCAGTCATTTACAGTCTTTTTAAGAGGTGCGTTATCATTTTATACTTTTTTCTTTTTATTATTGAATGTTTATTACATTTTTAATAAATCACATCAAACAGAAAGAAAAAGAGCATTCTTCACAGTTTAACTACCCCATCTGAACCTCCTCCGTTCACTAATGGCAAAGGAACATTTGACATTTCTCTGACACAGCTAATAAACATTACATTTTGTTTGTGGTTTCTTCCCTTAGCTAGGTGCACCTCAAATCCTCCCACTTTCAACAACAGATCTATCCATATTTTAAACAGCGCCTCATTGCCAGTTTCCAATCCCTCAGTAATATACTCCTTGCATTTTTTGCTAGTGGTATTGCTAGCTACCTGTCTTGGTGGGGGAGATGCAAAGACGCTCTATGTATCCCCAATAAGGCCACCTCGGCTGTGTTGTCTAGCCTTGCACCAGTGGTTTGAATTATGATATTCAGCACTCACGTGAACCCGTAGGCCCTTTAAGCGAGGTAGCGAGTTATCGGATGGATGGGGATGCAGAATTTACTCTGACACCCCGAAAATAAGACTGACTCAGGAAGTTGGCAATCTTCAGCTGTTTTAATAACAATTATCTAAAACAGGGAGGTTACAACGACATCATTGGATGTCGCACAAGCATTTCTCAAATCATTTCTTAAAACACAACTCTTATATACTAAAAACTATTACTGACGTCATACTACGTGGCAAAATAAGAAAACTTAACTAGGATTGTGATTTGTCTACGGGGAACATCTAGGTATACTTTCTATGAGGGATAGGATTGTGATTGGGTCTCTAACATCAGGTGGACAACTTATGCCCACCCCTAGTGCAAGTCATCTTCGCTGTCATAGAAAACACAACGTTTCATTGGCTCCAAACTATAGGGCTCTTGGCTACGTGGCCCTCTACAATTGGTTGGCACGCTTGTACCCTTCTGGAATATTCCACTCACTAGCAGCACGCAAGCTGGTACCCCAAGTGCTTGTGGGTTTGACTTGATCATGCCTTCCCACCCGATTAGCCCATCATCCATCATCACTCCTACTGTCTGCCATTCGAATTGTCTTTGAACTCGGCCTTCCAAGTTTCACTGTGCCTGCGAATACAAGGGAGTGTGAGCACAACCTTATCTTCAGTCTCGATTTGGCTTCCCCAAAATCTCTTTCCATCTCGACCATGTGACAGGAGACCGTGTCTGAGCTCCTTTTTTTGTATTTAATACTATTAAATTAATACAACGTGGCACTCATAGTGTTTTTCCATCGCACCTCAAACAGGAGCTTGCCTTGCTTCTTACTTTCATTGTATCTTCTCAAATAGATAACCAGTTTCTTGGCTGCCTCAACCCTTGACACTAGGCCAGACAAGCCTTCTCGATTCTTCCTTCATCATCAGCCGTCTTTCTTTGCTGCGCCACACTTTCAGCCCTTTATCCTCATGGGTCCTAGTTTGTTAAACACGACATGGAACATCCAGATTCTACACACATATATATAATGGCGGCACCGCCTGAAATCTATTCACTACGTAAAGGCAGCTTTCGTGATTACTTGGACTACTTGTGTTTCAGCATCTGTACAGTTATGAAGCGATTTGCATTTTCTTCAATGCTTTTCGTACGTGCAACCTTCATTCTGCACATGAAATGTCACTTAATCCTTTACTTCGTCATCAGAAACTATAAGGTCTATATACTTTCTTCTTTGGTATCTCTTCTTGGTGCATCATTTCTGCTTCACGTGACGTCACCAGGCTCTTGCCTTCACCGCTTCACACTTCTTCAGGCGCTTCTCCTAAGAGCCCGTTCGTTCTTTGAGGATACCTCACACAGGGTTTTCTCAACGGATACCTTGCCTCAAAGATTCTTCGTGGGATAGACACCAACACTTGCGTTGTGCATGTCGCAATTTCCTGCTTCCAACATATGGGCAAAATAGGGGCGGGACTTCCGGTAGAGGCATTTGGCTTCTCTTCTACACTCCCCCCTCTGGTTGATTCATCGACCACTCTCCCATCAGTCTTCACATCTAGACATCCTTGTCAGGAAAAGTGCTTCTTTGGAGTCCATATCTTCATTACTCCTTTTAAAGATCGGGCTGATTTTATATGTTCATCAACAGTCCAGGTCAGGTGATTACATTGTCCATTCGGACTGCAGTAGATCCATCGTCCCACATATTTCTTGTGGTGTCTCCGATGCAGGAATGTCGTTCCCTCAGGTGCTAGAATGCTGGCCTATATATAGGCTGTGATGTCTTCATCTGTCAACTCTTTGAGTCCAAACCCTGACTCGACATCGATCATGATCTTCATTCGTACTGCTTTCTTTGCCGTTTTCTTGCACTGTGTGATTATTATTCTGATCACACAGAATCCAAACATGATCATCACCAGTAGTGCTCCAAGAAACTTAAAGATAATCGCCATCCATTGTGGAACCCATGAGAAGATCAATGCAAACCAGCTATCATCTGCAATATCTTCTGTTTCATCTTCCATCTTGATGTGCAAGTTCGTCAACATTGTAATGGCCTCCATCAAGGTCCCATTGTCGTCATCGTGAGAAGGTATGAATGTGAATGGCTAAGCCCAGAGCACAGAGGGCGATTTACTTTTGGAGAAGGGGCTGTTGTTTGGCTGTGCTGCGAGAGACGGAGAGAACTGCCGGTGCTGGTGTAGTGAAACAAAGACGCGAGGCTAAGCCCCGCCCCCTTTTCCTTTCTCCGCCCTGAGCAGGAAGTGAGGGAATAAAACACTGCCCCATCGACCCTTGCGGCGCTAAACCCGGCGCGCAAAGGGCGATTTACTTTTGGAGAAGGAGCTGCTGTTTGGCTGTTTGCTGCGAGCGGTGAGCGAGAGAACGCTGCCGCCCACCCTCCCGATTACGCAGCGTGCAGAGAGAATAACAAACGCCGGCTATTGAAGAGTCACGTGTACCGGTGTGGTGATGTCGACGGCACGACCAAATATGCCGAGGCGTCGACAATCGGAGCCTGGAGCAAAGGACCATGTGACAAACGGCCAATTAAATCAAGTAAGTGCGAGTGTGAGTGCAGAAAATCTTCGCTACCAAGTTTCCACAGCAACATTTTTAAAAACTGTGAACATCGAAAATGGCATGATCGAAACGCCTGAGTACGATGAAGATAAAATAACAAGGCACCAAAATTCTAGCACAAGAAATAAGAGCCTCCCAGAAATTTTGGGAGGCATAAATGCTCTGTATTACACCTAACCAGGGGTAGAATGCACTGAGATCGAGCAAGGGTCTTTGAGCACACATAACAAAGTGGGGTCTCAGGCAACACTTTGCCTCCAAAAAATACCAAATAGGAACGAAATATTAAAGAGCCCCTTACCGGCGGCATTAATGGAGGCGAGCACCAGACTATTACCCAAACTTGATGATGGCATTAATACGGCAACAAGCGACCAATGTGATCATACAGACATCAATGAAAGGGTCGGAGAAAAAGCAAACAAAGGAGACAAATGGATGTCATCACAAAATGACTTTAATGATGACAAGATAATAATAAACACCAACGAGGATGTATTTACATCCGAGGCCATACACAAACAAAATACACCGAAGAGAACAGAGGATAGAAATGGACATCCTCCAGAGACCTTACACACAAATGGAGACGACTTACACAGGAGAGACTCAAATGCAATCGCAAATAAATTGCCAAACGATTTGAGAATCATAAACCAAACCCTGACCACAAACTATTCAGTTGATACTAATACAACTAGTCCACAGGAAAGACTACTGATGACGAAAGGCAAATTGAGACCGAGCCAAACTATAACACATAAACGGTCAGATGATAAAACATATGAAACTTACAAGGCCCAGCCATTAAAGAGACGTAAAACAGATTGCAGTCCTACTGAGCCCATCCTGTGTTCGCAAAAAAGAAATGAGTGGGAATGATAGACACTCAAACAAATTGAAATGCGACAGAAGAAGTCGAACTAATTGTATGTCTACGTCCGAACCAGACGATTCGAACATCACCGACACAGATTCCACCACAGACTCCTCGCTAATGGAAAGACAATTCCCGAAAATACAAAGAGGCCCGGGAGATCAGCTGAAACGGAGAAAAACTCCAAATGATGATGAACAACGTAAATGGTGTACAAACCTAATAGGCCAAATTATAAATGAACTTCGACCAAACCTCACCTCTGCGCTGACAATCACGGTGGCTCCATTGATAAAGTTATATGAACAACTGAACGAAACAAGTAAGGATCAAAACACGCTTATGGCTTTGCTGAACTCCAAAACAGTAAATCTAGAAATGGAAATAGCTGACATGAAACAACAGGCAAAAAATAATGTCAAGTCATATGAGCTAATGACAACAAATGAAAACAAATGCGGAGGACAAAAGACTTCTAGCAGAACTGGCGAGGGAAGCGATCCATATATTGAAAAAGCAAGCGCATTCAACAACAAAGCAGAACACGATTGACAGCGAGCAGGAAACAATTTAAAATGTCAATAAAAACCTGTATCAAGAGGAAAGGCAAGGCTTGCTGGACCAACAAGACCAGATGGGGATCAACAATGTTGCAGACCAGAAAATAAAACACTCTGGAAATAAAACAATGCAAGCTAGTAAAATAGTCGAAGTACTTGATCTGGACAATACAGAAAGTCGCGGTCAGAAGAAAACAGAATGTATACATAAAGCCAAAGAAATGGCAACGATAAGCTTCGGAACAGAAAATGAAATTGAAAACCAACCCTCTACCTCTGCAAATGCAGATGGCTTACCACCAATAGCTATGAATGCAGCTGAGGGGGATGGTTCTCCAGAATCTTCAGTAATTATAGAAGCAGTGGCTGAAGTGCCTGCTAACGCTGAGGATTCATTAAACGTGCCCCACACGCCAGCAAATAAAGAGATAAGCAAAGTTCCTCCAAGCGCATATTTTTCAATATTTAACAAAAAAACCAAGGACCCAAGTCCAGCGAAAGCTGACGAGGAGAAAGTGAACCCAAAGAAACAAACAAGAAAGACAAAAAATATGCCAAAACGGAAAAATAACCAAACAAGAAGTTCGAGCAAATTCCTGAGAAACATAAAACATCTAAATGCACTACTTCAGACAAATATAGATAAAGAAGATCAGACTGCTATTAAAGAAAAAAAAAACGTAGTGGATAAACTGCTGGACTCAGCACTAAATGGTAATTCACAAAATGCAGTTAATCGAGATCAGAAGAGGAGCCGAATTCCGACTTCCTTGATACCAACGTGGAAGTCCCGGAAGACTCCAAAAACCTTGATGTAGATAGAAGCAAGCAGATTGAGAAACTTCACAACGTAGTACAGGAAAAGCGGATCTGTAGAATAATCACTCCGGTGAAGAGAGGTAGTGCTGAAGTTATAAGCGTTAGCCTATCAGAATCTACTACAAAGCGATTCAAAACCATTGGTGAATGTTGGACTTATGAAGCTAAAACAATGCAAGTATTTGCCCCCGGCTCAGAAGATAAAACAAAAGCTACCGAGGTCGCAATAGATAAAGAGAAAGAAGTTGACCACCCACAAATTCAAGAAAACAAACAACGGGAATGGAACTATGAACTTAACCAACAAGAACTGAGAGAGGAACAAAGAAGAGAACAACCTCGCCACCAACCACTAAAAACGAATCAACCAATAAAGAGATCGAACAGAAATGCAAACTACTGCCTGATGATTGAAAGAGTGATTTGTGGGACAGACAACTTGATACTAAATAGACACAATGTCCTTCAGTTGTTTAAACACATACCACAACTGAGACCAATCGACACGGAGGATATCAAAACAGTTGAGTTCTTGAATGAAAGAAAAATGGATCAGGTGTTGCTACATATACACTCTAGAATAGTGAGAGATTTGATCTTGAACAACAAATTGGATCTACATTCCTTGGGCTTTGATGTCTGTGAGATTCTTGGAGAACATTTTTCAAGAAGCCGGAATGAAAAGCTGCTAATTAAACCCAAGGAACAGATCCAAAGCAACACACAAATAGACACTAGGAGTGAAGAACACCAAACCGGGAAAAAATTGTGCACAGAACAACGAGAGACAAATAGCTCCCAAATTAACCTAACCAGTGAGCGAAACCTCTGAGAAAAATCACCAAAAGATGATATAAAAATAACTATCATACAATCTACAAAACAAAGAGACGAGGTTGGAGAAGCCCAACACAAAGAAACCAGAGAAGGGGAACAGGATAGGTGGAGCTGGCTAGCCGCAACTTTAAATAGCGAGAGAAAAAGCTAATGCCAAACGATACAGGAGGACAAGGAGATATCCTGCGGCTCATGGAATAGCCGTGGGTTCTTCCATCTATATAATACGAAACTGAAAGAACTAGAAGTCCTAGACATTATTTGCTTACAAGAAACTTGTGTTCAAAAGGCGCCAGTGGCCGTAAACTATGAAATTGCACTAAATCCTGCAATAAAACAAATCAAAGGAAGGCCCAAGGCAGGACTAATAACTTTGATAAAGACGGGAGGTCATCTAAAACTAATTTCATCTGCAAACCCGTCCCCATATGTTCAGGTGTCACAAGTACTTGTGGAAGCAGTGCCAAAAAATAAAGAGAAGATCTTGCACATAATCAACATATACTGGCAACATAAGGACCTGGATGATAGTGATTTCCTAGACCTGATCTGTGAAATCATTGATAAAATTTATGAACTGGAAAGGAATGCAAATATTATCCTTTGCGGAGATCTAAACATGGACTGCTTACCTAAAAATAATCACAAAAAAATAAAACCAATCAGAACAACGACCAGTTTATGCCAAATTACTGAAGCTTGGTCAGAAGAGATGGATGTGTGGAACATACATCTACTGAACGGTAACGTCAGAGGCGACATCCCCGCAAAACACACCTGGGAGAGAGAGGAAAGTAAATCTGCATTGGACTACTTCTATATGTCAGAGAACATATTTAAGGAAGCAATCACATTAAAAGTGACAACTATGCATCAAAGCGATCACAATCTGCTGATAACATCAATAAAAGCAGACCAAGTAAACATCAACATGTTTATAACACAGAAATAGTTTAAAAAAAAGAGAACTATGCAAAGATATTCGAGCCTTAAAGACACTTGACGAAGAACAGAAGAGACTAAAAACTAAAACGCTCGAGAAGAAATATAGAGCATGGCTATCAATGCACAAACACAAAATCATGCAACAAGATGCTGAAGCAATGCTAGCGCTGATATCTACAAGAGCAGTGAAACGCTTCTGGTCTGTAATCAACAACTTAGAAGCACCACAAGGAGCTTTGATAATAAACACGGTGACTGAACAAAAGTGGATCGATCATTACACTGAACTGTTTTCGAAACAAAACATAAGAGGAGAGAGGCCGATGGATGAACTACCAGAGTGGTCACTTAACATCACGGAGGAGGACATTTTAATAAACATAAAAAAGCTGAGTTCCTCGAGAGCGCCTGGGCCCGATGGCCTAACGAATGCTCATTTGAAGAAACATCCTGAGGCTTGGGCAAACTTTTGCTACACTCTCTTTAAAATCATCCAACGCGAAAAGAGAGTTCCAAAATCGTGGAAGACAGCAATAATTGTCCCAATATTTAAAAAAGGGGACCGCTCTGAGCCGAAAAACTATAGGGCCATCGCGTTGCTCGACGTGATTGGGAAAGTCTTTGCTAATCAAATTTTGAAACAACTAGTAGCTTGTATCAAGGAGACAGAGCAATTTGACATCCGACAAACCGGCTTCGTAAAGGGAGTAGGTTGCTCTTTGAACTTGCTGATGATCAACATGCTAAAAATGGAAGCCCTGAAAAACAAAACAAAGGTATATATAGCGTTCGTAGACCTCGCATATGCATTTGACAGTGTTGATCGGCAACTGTTATGGTCAAAGATGAAGAAAATGAACTGTCCTCCACACTTACTAAGACCAATACAAGAACTGTATTCAGAGACATCGATTAAAATCAGGCTGAACGCGAAAGGCTCTCTATCATCATCAATAAGAACTGAAAGAGGTATAAAACAGGGATGTCCTTTGGGAGCAACCCTATTTAATTTACTAACTGCAGATGTCAGCAAAGACCTAAATCAAGTTAGAGCTTTTCCCCCAAAAATAAATGGACAAAACCTGGGTCACATGGTCTATGCTGACGACATGGTACTATTAGATCAAACACCGATCCGACTACAAAGAAAGCTAACGGCTCTGAAAAGATACACAGACACAAATGGCTTGGTAATAAATACTAACAAAACCGAGATACTAGTGTTGCAAAATCTAAGAGGAGCGCCAAGCAAAAAAAGTATAAAGTACACATGGTCAGTAGGTGAAGTACAGCTTGCCCGTGTAACCCAAGCACAATATCTTGGCGTCACAATAAATTCTAACTTAACTGACAAACCAATGGTAACAAACATCCGGAGAAAGTGCACGATGTTGGGAGCTCAAGCTGCTACAATAAACAAAAAAATATGGAAAATTCAGTCTAAAACCGGTGACAGAATTTTACAGAGCAAAGGCCATCCCGACACTAATTTTTGGTGCCGAAACAATGTTGGGCTGCTCTTTTAACACCTGGACGTGGTGTGAAAACACATTCTGGTCAAGGGCACTACAACTGCCCAAAGGGGCGCCTGTCGCTTGCCTGCAATATGAATTAGGCCTTACATCAATCAACGCGAGAGTGCAATGGAATACTCTAGCTTTATATAGAAAGATTGTGGGAGGGGATGAACTCCCGCAATTCAAGATTCTAAACTGCCCAAATAAATCACCAACTGATACCATCTTTATGCAGTGGAAAGCAAATTGTGAAAAAATGTTGGAGACCATTGGAACAAATGTGGAAACCTTAAAACAAAACCCCAACAAAGTAAAGAAAAAACTATGGGAATGTGATTGGTGCGAAACAATAGCATTAAGGACATCCTATAGACGCATGGAAGATGCTCCTTCGGAAGCAAGAATGCTCAACAAGATACCAAAATACTTGGAACGCTTCCCTTGTCAAATAAGAAGGAAACGATTTATTATGTTCCGCCTGAATCTGTTCAAGACCAAACAAGTATTAAATCTCTGGAAAAAAAAGTAAAGAGAAAGATGACTTGTGTCGATTTTGCCGACTGCAAAAAGAATCTCTAAAACATCTGGTCTTGAATTGTGCACACTTCCAACAGGAGAGAGAAACTCACCTAAAAAAGGTAACCATAGGGAGTAAATAGCAAACGAATGATGACATATGGGCGCTTCTACACAAAGGTCTAAACAGGCAACTGATGTTCGCATTAACGACATACCTTGGAGAGCTAGCAAAAAAATTGGAACAAAAAAACACAAATGATGAAGACTCCAAAGAGGATTCAAAGAACTATGGTAGGATGTGAGAACAGAATAGAACTAGATAAACCGGGAGCCTGAGAGACAAATGTTGCCTGTTAACCATCCCAATTGTAAAGAAGGAAGTTTTGCTGTGTTTTTATTATTTTAAAAGTTCATAATGAGCTGAAATAAAATACATTTAAAAAAAAGAATGTGCAACATGTTTCTCCGATTTTGGCACAAACACCTCCATTCATTGCTGTGATCCTATCCAAGACAAATCTGTTCTGCAGGGTCATCAGTCTTATGGCTCTCGGCTCTTCTTTGATCGCATTGAATCCCTTCATGGTAGTGTTGATTGTCTGCAGGAGCTCCCAGCGAGTGATTTCCAACCACTTCATATTCACCATCGTCTGGATCCCAGGCATAAAGATTGTCGCAAATACTGCTGAAGTCTGACTGAATAACCTGTGTTCATATGGAATAGCATCGAAAGCTTCTATCGATTTAGCAGAGAAGTAGTTATCCCTCTTTGTTCAATTGCGAAATTCAATTGCTCTCCTTTTTCTCATGTGAGCATCTGCTTTTGGGAACCCCCCAATGTTCAGGTAATTCTTTGGAATCACTAATGCTGGAACATGGACAATCACTATAGAACACAGCCCTCCCCAGTCCTTGGGCAACTACATAAATGCCCTGGATCCGCAAGCCCAGTAGTGGTCCATTATCACTACTGTTCCATGGAAAATTTCGACCGCACTGCTGATTCTCTCCAACTTTTCTTGTACCATTGTTTCTGAAGCATAGCTCTGCACTAGCCAGAGGCGCTATCTGTAACGGGTCTCCTTTATCATCAACCCATGTCAGCAATTTTGCAAGGTTTGGCATATTTAGAATGTCAGCACTTTCTAAAGTCCAATTCAAAAGATTCCTGTGACTCAAGAACTTTGCTTTGCACTCCTGCTAAAATATTTATAAAGAGTGTCCGGTGAGCCACAGTTCAAATGCACACTTGCATTTTTTAATCGGCAACCTTAGCGTCCCTCTTTCTCATCATCGATCGAGTCTGCAAGTGCTGAACTTCTTCTTCTTGTCTTGCTTCCGAATCAACGGGTTGGGGTGCGTCCGTCTCACCAGCATATGGCTTTACATCACTTAAGTGTATCCAGGCGCGTCTTTCTTGGACTTTAACTGCAGAGGGAGTAACATTCTCAACAATATAGGGACCACTAAAACGGGGCTCGTGCCACTTTCTTGTGAAGTTACATACTAGGACAGAATCTCCAACAAATAATTTAGGTACAGGAAGTAGTTCTTGAAGTCTGGTTGCTGAATGGTCTTCATCTGTGTCCTGAGACCGACCCCCATTATGCTTGAGTGGATCTGAAATGACAGAGATACTAGCAGTCATACATGTTAAATAAGCACATAACTAATTTCTTAACATTTCTGCAGTCTTCTGGGGATCACTTCTGCTCCTCAATGGAGGAGACAAAGGCGTTCTCATTTGCCTCCCTGTTACTAGCTTGTGGGGTGTGATGTGGTGGTCTGACCAAGGCTGATTCCTGAATGTATATAATGCAAGGGGCAGGCAATACAGCCATCCCTTCTTTAATGTCAATTTCAATTTTGCAATTCTCTCTTTTAGTAAACCGTTGAGTCTCTGACATATCCCATTTGCTTGCGGGTGATAAGCAGAAGAAAACTTGTGCTTTTTGCTTAACAATAGGCTAATCTGTTCAGACACTTAATTAACAAAATAGGGCCCATTGTCGGATCTCAGCACCTCACATACTCTCCATCTTGGAAAGACTTCTCGGACTAAAAACTTTGCTGCACAAGTGGGATCAGGGTGTGTACAAGGACCTGCTTCGATCCACCTGGAAAAGGGACACACCACCACTATCATATACCTGTATCCACTACATACTTGCAGCATATCAGTATGAACCAGTTCTCCACAATAGCTGCTGCAAGGCTTTCCCTAGTTACATGCACAGAGTAGTGCCGCTGTTCAAGCGCTACCTTTAACAAGGCTACAGGCATCACTGGCTTTCCAGTGCTGCACTGTCGCCACAATGCTTCAGAGGGGGACAACAAACACCCCCTTTGTTTCCCCTTTGGTGCACTGCCTTGAACTTCCATCAACTGTGTTCTTGACAAATGATTAAACCCTTCATTTACAATCATAATCGTGACTACTTTTTCAAAAACTTGAAATATCTAGTCAATATGCAACCCTTTTGGCTTCTACATCTGCGGCTTCATTCCCGCGAGAGATAAAGCCAGTTCGAATAGTATGTGCAGTGCATTTAACTATTGCTATGGCTACTAGGAGTTTTAGTGCCTTAATAAGCCTCTCCAATAATGCTGGTGTTGCACTGGAGTGCCATCGGCTCGGAAGTAGTCCCTCCTCTTCCAACATACTAACCCTGCGTGCACGGTTGACGTCACATAGGCGGAGTCACTTTACACCGTTGCTTCCTGCCCTTCATGTTTTTCGAGCATGACAATAAACACCACCAATTCTGCTGCTTGTGCTGAAAAGTGAGACGTAGTGCTACCACTTCAAATTCCCCGTTTGATCTGTGTCTTACCATAGCTGAACTGGAATGCCTTTCCCCATCAGTTTGATCAATTTTTGAAGACCCATCAATTAAAGAATCTCTCCTCCTGAGAGCGAGTTTTCTTTTACAGGCGGGATTTCATCATAAAACTCTTCGTTGTGAGAGCAATCATGCACATGCTCTCCCTCTACCACAGGCTCGGCTACAAATGTGGCAGGGTTCACTATTTTACGCCTGACTATTTTGATGTCTGGATTCGATATAACCACCTCATACGCAGACACTCTCTGAGATGTCAATGTACCATTAGGTTTTTCCAAAATGGCAAACAAAGCATGCTCAACAAACACTGTCTTAGAACACCCCATTACAATACTGGTAGACCTCTCTATTCTAAACGCGGCTGCTGCCACCGACTGTTCGCAAGGAAAGTGCCCTCTCATAACTGGGTCTAGATGTAGCCCTCTGTGTAAGCCTCTGCGTAAGCACTACTGTCATGACTGTCCCATTTGTGTGTGAAAATTAGAAATAACTCCTCGGCATAGTTGGGAATCCCTAAAACTGGAGCTGTACAAATTGCTTTTTTCAACTCTTCAAACCCTTCCTCCATTTCCTCAGTACATTCTATTTTCTCCTTGTTCACCTGTGCTTTCTTTAGAGCCTGAAAAAGAGGACTCGTGTATGAACTACAATCAAACACCCACGCTCTAACATAGTTGCATGACCCCAAAAACTGCTGCATTTGCTTTATCGTGTGTGGTTTTGCTGTTTTCATAATCGCCTCAGCTCTTTCAGGTGTGACCTTCTTACCCTCGTGAGATCAACTGGCCTATGTACAACACCTCTTCTTGACAATACTGCAACTTCTCTTTGTCTACCTTATATCCCTTGTCTGCTAGGATAGTCATTAACTGAATTGAATCTTGTCTGCACTCATCTTCTGTTGTGCTACAAATCAAAATATCTGTGTACTGTATCACAACGCTTTTCAAATCAATATTGCCTAGGTACATCTGGAGGACCCTATTAGAAATCGATGGAGACTCACAATACCCTTGGTGCAAACGAGTGCTCTTCGGTTTAGTTTGACGAAACATAAATTACGTCTAGTCTTGGGAGTCCTTATGCAACGGGATTGAGAAAAACACATTTTTCAAGTCAATCACTGTAAAATATTGTGCCTCTGCTGGGATAATACATAGTATCGTTGCTGGATCGGAACTAAAGGAAACTCTACCTCTACAATATGGTTAATCAGTCTCATATCTTGTATAAATCTCCACGACCCTCCCTGTGATTTTTTTCACAGGATACACCGCGGTATTACACGGTGACTCTGACGTCACTAAAATACCTTGGTCCATTAGATCCAAAACAGTCTTAAAAATACCCTCATCCGCCTCTTAAGACATGGAATACTGTCTTGCTCGAGGTAAAATTGCTCCTGGCTTCAGTTTAATCTTAACCTCTTCCATCCCCTTTAATAGTCCTACATCATAGGGGCCTGTAGGCCATACAGCGCTTTGCACATTTTCCAAGTCTTCGTCAAAAAATGCTGGGCGCTGCCGCACCATTCACTGTGGGATATCTCTTTTCTCTATCTTAATACAGAATGTAATACTCATCTCGAATACTACCTCATCATCTGATGGATCATCTTTAAACATATTCTTGTCAGTGACGTCAGTCGATCAATACACTTCCCCAATGGCAATCACTGTTCTCCATGGCCTGCCTTTGTCATCGGTGCCTTTGAGCATGGACATTTCCCATCGCACTATGGCTGCACCTAACTCTAGGGGAATACTCTGTCCCCCCTTTTCGTCCATAGATATCGGTGGTCTGAACAAAAACTCATCAGGTATTCTCATAATCTTTCCCACTTATCCAGGTAGCCATGTCAACAAAATGCATACCCCATAATGAAACACTTCTGGCTCCATTGGCATTCCTTGCAGAGCCATTTGCCCTGTAAATGCCAATATAAACTCGCCCACGTTCATATAATGTATCCCTGGAGTAGAACACACTATACCTTCGTCAGTGAAGGAAATCGTCATGTTTAGTTTCGTCATTACATCACGTCCTAGAATGTTAACTGGTGTCTACCTTGAATACAATAATGGAACAGACATATCACACTCTCCTCTAGAGACTGTTATTTGCCCTCTTGTATACATGAACGAGTAGCCCCAGTGTCTACAAAAAAAGAAAAAGATTTGTCTCCTATCGTTACATCAACCCCGATTCTTCTTGGGGGTCTGGTGTCACTGATAGTACTGAACACATCAAGTCGCCCTGTGAGCTGTCCTATTGTGGATACATGCTTATTCCTGTACCTGGGAAAGGACTTCCTCCCACCACAGTGACAAGCCCCTACTTTAGGTGTCAGTAGTTGTCCCGTGTTTGCAATCTACTGCATCGGCATGGGTGCGTGCTGTGACTGCCCTTGCGGTGGATTCAATGGTGCTTGCTGTGTTTGTATTGCCTGTTGCATTTGCGGCGCTTGTGCTTGATACACCATCTGATATTGGGCAAACCCATCCCTAACTTGTGAGCTATATGCTAGAGGATAAGCTGTCCCCCTCTTGAGAATTGCCCATTGTGTACATACCTTTGACTCCCACATGTTTGCTGCACAATGTGTCCTGTCATTCCACATGTCCAACATACAGGAGGGAATCTTCTGATTTGCCCCCCTTGCATATTCTGATATTCATTCTGTATATTCTGGAACCCGCCTTGGTTTTTTTGGAAACCACCTCTTCCTCTCTAACCCATTCCTCTGCCTCGTGGCATAAACCCATTCCCTCCTTGGTCCATTTGGCGTTGATTATTCGCCTGCGATGTACCCACTGCTTTCTGTATTCCTAATCCTTCTCTGCTTGTCAAAACCACCCCTTCTATGGCATACTTTGACAATTTCTTATGAACTAACTTGGCTTCCTCAAGTTTTCTAGCATCTTCCTTCTTCTTGTTTTTCTCTTGCAGCAATCGACAGTGATGCACTATAGTTAACTGTATTTCTGCCCATGGCTTCGCTTCCATTGTCATAAATTTCTCAAGTTGCCTCTGTACCGGCTCAGGCAATCCCTAACATAAAATGTGATAAAATACTGCCACTGATTTTCCCCACGGCTCCCTCGTTTCAAGAGTCCACTGTTCCGAATACTTTGAATATAAGCAAGCAGATGTTCATCTTCTCTCTGTCATGATGCCTACCTCCAAGGAGCCAGGTCCGACCCAGCAACCCCAGAGGCAGGCATCATTTCCCCCAGGGAAGTGCCAGCGGGCCCAAGCTGGGGCCCTTTGGACACAGTCCTGGCGCCTTAGGCGCCAGGCTCATGTTGGACCCCTGTCCTGGCGCCTTAGGCGCCAGTCTCATAAAGCTAGACATGTGTTCAAGTGTTTTAAGGTGCACTTACCTGATGCAGACCATGCTGCTACATCCAGGCCCTCTTGAGGCCTGAATGGAACTACTTTACCAGTGGACCTACTTTCCCCTGGGTGTGGTCGGGGAAGGATACATACCTGATCGGTGGAAGGATACATACCTGGAACTTCTTCCAAAGCTATTTAAACCACGCCCGATCAGCAACTCACGCTTCGCGTTGTTCTGCTCCTCGCAGCTGGACGCTCACCGTGTCAGCTCCTGCATCTGGACTTCAGCCACGCCTGTCAGCATCCTGGGTCACCTGCTAAGAGAGAATTGGAGAGAAAGAAGACCTTACCTGCTAAAGCTGCATCACGGAGACTTCACACCGACAATCCTGAAAGGGAAGACATCATTTTAAAAGCATTTCGCTTCGATCGCTGAGGCGCTGCATTTAACTCACCTTTCCTGGGCACCTCCATCTTCAGCAGCGATCATCCGGATCTGCAGCCACTTCCCAGAGCCTATAGAGAAAAAGACAAGAACACAAGGTGAGAGAAGGAAGGGAATAGGAAAAGCTCAGTTTCCTTCTAAGAATTACCTGTTGGGTCATTCCCATTTCATTTCGGGTCCTGCCGCTTCCTGGCATTCCGGACCCCGGCCCCTATGGGGAAAAAAGATAAAGACATTGAATGAGCGAATGCAAAGACATTACCCGAACGCTCATCCAGAACTTACCTGTCATTTACTGGAACTGCACGTTTCACTTCGGGTCGGCGCCATATCTCCGGCATTCCGAACCCCGGCCCCTAAGGGGAAAAAAGACATAAGCGATTAGCGCTTGCTGCAATAAGACAATTAACATTATTATAAGGCTTGAACTTTTGAACTTGCTACAGAACTCTTACAGCGCCTTACCTGAATAGTCAAGCTTATTTGAACTCCCATCAAACCTCAATCCAGTGAAGTAACTGGGTTTCAACGCGCCCCTGCATCAGAAGCAGGATGGAGAACTCATCCTTCCAGACCCTAAGGTGAGACTTCACGGGGAATCGAGGAAGGGTATCGTGGAGGGCTGGAAGGGAGTGGGAGGCTTGAGCATTATTCCGTTAGTAGGTAATACTCCCTTTTCACGCACAGGGGAATATTCCTGCGAGCCAGTGAGTCCATCTTCAGAGTCCTGCGCTTCACCATAGAAGAAGCATCAGCACTCGAAGCCAGACCTGCGCCTCCGTGGGAATCAGGTGAGCGTGACAGAACGCGAAGCCTACCCATAATTTCCCACCCGGGCGCTATGGAGACTTCCGAGACAGATCAGCTGGCCCAGCTTTTGGGGGAATTACGGGCAGAAGTGCACTCAGCCCGCCAGGAGACTAACGCTCTCAAAAGAGAACTGATCCTATCTAAGGAAAGAACAGATGACCTGGCCAAAAGGTTATTGCAGGCCCAGGCAGGGCACACTCCTTTACCTAATTCCGGAGATACTTCCACATCAATGGGTTTGAATAACCCGGTACAAATCAATCTACCTGGACACATGCCTTTGGCCCCGCCTGAACGTTTTGCGGGGGATCCCAAGAAATATGCCGTCTTTATGAACCAATGTCGTTTACACTTTCTATGCAGACCCGGGGCCTTCCCTAACGACCAGACCAAGGTAGCCTTTATACTATCTTACCTCAGTGGCAGTGCTGCCGATTGGTCTATTCCATTGGTAAATCAGGATGATCCCATTCTCCAGAATTTTCAGGGTTTCCAGGTCAGCATGGAAAGATTGTTTGCTCGACACTCTCAAGGACAGGCCCTTGATAACGAACTGCTATCCTTACGACAAGGTAATCAGGATCTTCTGTCCTACGTTGCCACCTTTAATAGACTGGTTGTGGAAACTGGATGGCCAGAAAACAAAAGGATCACATTGTTTCATCGAGGCCTGCGCGGAGAGCTTAAGGATGTTCTAGCTCAGATAGTAGATCCACCCCAGGTCTGCGCAGACTACATAGACTTGGTGGTTCAACTTGATCACAGACTTCAAAATAGAAAAGCAGATCGGTTCAAGTACGAAACCCGAGTACCGATCAAAACCCACGCTAACTCCAAGAGTACCGACGTATCCAAACCTATGCAAATCGGTGGTGTTAAAGGACCATTAACACAGAAGGAACGAGAGAGAAGGCGGCAAATGCAACTTTGCCTGTATTGCGGGACTTCCGGTCACTTTCTTCGAAATTGTCCGGTTAAACCACCGAAGAAGGTGGTTGGAGCCACTGATAACGATTTATTGACACCTGATTCAGGAAACGACCTAGCCCGACAAGCGTAGGGGTCCGCTTGCCGAGCTTGAAAACAAACTCTTTGACCTCGCATTTTGTCATGCCAATGGTGCTAGTGGACCCAAAACAGCCTCAGCTGTTGCATGCTATAAAAGCATACATCGATAGTGGAGCTATTGGAAATTACATAGACCGTGAATTGGCTTCCAGGATTAAGCTCCCTCTCCGCCCGAAAGTAACCCAAGATGTCATTACTACAGTAGATAGAACCGAAATTGCCTCAGGGCCTGTAACGCATTCCACTGTTGAAATGACACTGGTGGGTCAGGATGGACATCGGGAAGCAATTGTGTTTGATGTGATCAAGGCCCCACAATTTCAAGTTATTCTTGGAATTCCTTGGTTAGAAACACATAATCCCAGAATCGACTGGCGAGCAAAGAAGATAAGTTTTCCTGATTGTGAACCAACTTGTTACCCAAGAAATCCAGTTATGGGTCTAGCCTCAGCAACTTCCACCCCTGTACAGCTACCGTCTGAATACCAAGAATTCCAAGACATTTTTCAGAAGGAACAGGCTAACACGTTACCTCCCCATCGGTCTTACGATTGCCAAATCGATCTGGTACCCAATGCTCAACTACCTTGTAGTAGGATGTATGCTCTTACGGAACCTGAGAACCTACATTTGCGTCAGTATTTAGATCAGTACCTAGCCAATGGTTTTATTCGCCCGTCCAAGTCTCCTGTCTCCTCAGCTCTGTTCTTCGTGCCGAAAAAAGAGGGCGACCTTAGAACATGTATAGACTATCGCGCCCTAAATCAAATAACGATTAAGAATCGTTATCCTCTGCCCCTGATCCCTGAGCTTATCGACCAGGTGAAAGACGCTTGTGTGTACACCAAGTTAGATCTCCGAGGAGCTTATCACCTGGTGCGTATAAAAGAAGGCGATGAGTGGAAGACTGCATTCCGCACCAAATTTGGGCTCTTCGAATATCAGGTGATGCCCTTCGGTTTGTGCAATGCACCTGCCGCCTTTCAGTATTTTATGAATGATGTTCTTCGGGAACTTATCGACGTCTGTGTCATTGTTTATATTGACGACATCCTGGTGTACTCCTCTTCAGAATCCGATCACAGAAAACATGTTAGGGCAGTTCTTGAGAAATTGCGCCAGCACAGACTATTTGCAAAGCTCGAAAAATGTGTTTTTCATACCACAGAAGTGGAGTTTCTCGGATTTATCCTGACACCTCAAGGAGTCCGAATGGACTCGCGAAAGGTGGACGCCATCCTCAAATGGCCATCTCCTAGCTCGGTGAAGGGAGTTCAGAGCATGCTCGGCTTTGCCAATTTCTATCGAAGATTCATCCCGGAATTATCCCGAACAGTCCAACCCATCACAGCTCTCCTAAAGAAAAACAAACGCTTTGAATGGACTCTTGAGGCCGAACAAGCCTTTCAGGACCTGAAAACCAAATTCACCTCTGCACCTATATTGAAGCACCCGCACCCAGATCTCCCTTACATTGTGGAAACCGACGCATCCAGTTCGGCCATGGGAGCTGTCCTGTCGCAAAGAGACCCAGAAACTAACCAACTACACCCTGTGGCCTTTTGGTCCAGGAAATTTTCTCCTCCTGAAATCAACTACGCAATTACCGACAAAGAGTTACTGGCTATTAAATCTGCTTTCAAGGCTTGGCGTCACTACCTTCTCGGGGCAAGACACACCATCACCGTAATTACGGACCACAGAAATGTACAGTATTTAAAGACGGCCAAGGCTCAATCTTCACGACAACTCCGATGGGCCCTATTCTTTGCGGAATTTGATTTTGTAATTACCTATCGCCCTGGCTGCAAGAATGGTAAAGCGGATGCCTTATCCCGGATTGGCATGGAAGAACCCAATTTGAGTTTAGAACCTGTGCCAATCATACCAGAACAAAGAATCTTAGGCCTAACTTCATTGCAAACTATTGAGGACATCCAAACGCAAGTAAAACAACTTCTAGACTCTTCAGCCTTACTGGAATGGAGTCAAAAGGGTCCTCATTACACCGTTAAGGATGACTTACCCTACTTCCAGGAGCGGTTGTTTCTGCCTAGTAAAGAATCGCAAGAACTTGTTATTGCCCATCATCATGAATCATTAATGGAAGGACACCCTGGTATCGCTAAAACGGAGGAGAAAATCAAACGCCACTTCTGGTGGCCTTCTTGGAGAAAAGACATAAAGTCTTTTGTTTTGTCTTGCGGAATTTGCACCCAAAACAAGGGTCAAAAGAAAAGGCCAGCCGGCCTATTTCAACCCTTGGATATTCCACCGGCACCATGGCACACCTTGTCAATGGACTTTATAACTGACCTGCCTCCTTGTGCTGGTTACAACACTATCCTTGTAATTGTGGATCTATTCTCCAAAATGGCCCACTTTATCCCTTTAAAAGGTTTGCCTTCAGCTTCCACCTTGGCCAAGGAATTTCTGGAGAATATAGTTCGCATACATGGTTTCCCTTCCATATTAGTCTCGGATCGTGGACGTCAATTATCTCCCATTTTTGGAAGAAGTGTTGCCAACTAGCACAAATAGATGTGCGGCTATCCACCAGCCACCACCCCCAGAACGACGGACAAACCGAGAGAACCAATCAGACTCTCGAGCAATATCTTCGGTGCATGTTACACCAATCCGAGTTAAATTGGAAAGACATCCTTTGGATCGCAGAATATGCATACAACAATTCAGTGCATTCTGGAACCGGACAAACTCCTTTTTATACTTTGTATGGTCACCATCCTCGGACCTCTGATCTAGATCCAGCTCTGACCCTGGAAATGCCCGCAGTAAATCATCTGCATTCCACAATAACCCAAGCCTTCAAAGAAGCTGCAACTCATTTACAGCAAGCCAAGAAAAAGTATAAAGAAAACGCTGATTTGCACCGAAGTAAAACTCCTCCTTACCAAGTAGGAGATCAGGTATGGCTAGCAACGAAACATTTACCCCTCAAGGGCCCGCGAACTTTCAATCCCAGATTCATAGGACCTTATCCCATCAAGGCTATAATCAATCCCGTGGCCTTTAAACTGGATTTACCGTCTAACATGCGTATTCATCCAGTTTTTCATGCATCACTTTTGAAGCCAGTACAACCAGGGACCCGACTGTCCAAGCCTCCAGACCCAGTTCAAATTGAAGGGGAATTAGAATTCGAAGTTAAAGACATTTTAGACTCCAAGGTGTTAAAGTCCAAACTCTTCTATCTTGTTGACTGGAAGGGTTATGGACCTCAGGAGAGATCGTGGGAGCCTAGTAACCATGTTCACGCACCTCGATTAATACAAAGGTTCCACCGGAGATTTCCGAACAAGCCAAAACCCCCGGAGGGAACAACCTTGGGAGTGGCCTTGAGGGGGGTACTGTCATGATGCCTACCTCCAAGGAGCCAGGTCCGACCCAGCAACCCCAGAGGCAGGCATCATTTCCCCCAGGGAAATGCCATCGGGCCCAAGCTGGGGCCCTTTGGACACAGTCCTGGCGCCTTAAGCGCCAGGCTCATGTTAGACCCCTGTCCTGGCGCCTTAGGCGCCTGGCTCATAAAGCTAGACATGTGTTCAAGTGTTTTAAGGTGCACTTACCTGATGCAGACCATGCTGCTACATCCAGGCCCTCTTGAGGCCTGAATGGAACTACTTTACCTGTGGACCTACTTTCCCCTGGGTGTGGTCGGGGAAGGATACATACCTGATCGGTGGAAGGATACATACCTGGAACTTCTTCCAAAGCTATTTAAACCACGCCCGATCAGCAACTCACGCTTCGCGTTGTTCTGCTCCTCGCAGCTGGACGCTCACCGTGTCAGCTCCTGCATCTGGACTTCAGCCACGCCTGTCAGCATCCTGGGTCACCTGCTAAGAGAGAATTGGAGAGAAAGAAGACCTTACCTGCTAAAGCTGCATCACGGAGACTTCACACCGACGATCCTGAAAGGGAAGACATCATTTTAAAAGCATTCCGCTTCGATCGCTGCAGCGCTGCATTTCACTCACCTTTCCTGGGCACCTCCATCTTCAGCAGCGATCATCCGGATCCGCAGCCACTTCCCAGAGCCTAGAGAGAAAAAGACAAGAACATAAGGTGAGAGAAGGAAGGGAATAGGAGAAGCTCAGTTTCCTTCTAAGACTTACCTGTTGGGTCATTCCCATTTCATTTCGGGTCCTTCCGCTTCCAGGCATTCAGGACCCTGGCCCCTATGGGGAAAAAAGACAAAGACATTGAATGAGCGAATGCAAAGACATTACCCGAACGCTCATCCAGAACTTACCTGTCATTTACTGGAACTGTACGTTTCACTTCGGGTCGGCGCCATATCTCCGGCATTCCGAACCCCGGCCCCTAAGGGGAAAAAAGACATAAGCGATTAGCGCTTGCTGCAATAAGACAATGAACATTATTATAAGGCTTGAACTTTTGAACTTGCTACAGAACTCTTACAGCGCCTTACCTGAATAGTCAAGCTTATTTGAACTCCCATCAAACCTCAATCCAGTGAAGTAACTGGGTTTCAACGCACCCCTGCATCAGAAGCAGGATGGAGAACTCATCCTTCCAGACCCTAAGGTGAGACTTCACGGGGAATCGAGGAAGGGTATCGTGGAGGGCTGGAAGGGAGTGGGAGGCTTGAGCATTATTCCGTCAGTAGGTAATACTCCCTTTTCACGCACAGGGAAATATTCCTGCGAGCCAGTGAGTCCATCTTCAGAGTCCTGCGCTTCACCATAGAAGAAGCATCAGCACTCGAAGCCAGACCTGCGCCTCCGTGGGAATCAGCTGAGCGTGACAGAACGCGAAGCCTACCCATAATTTCCCACCCGGGCGCTATGGAGACTTCCAAGACAGATCAGCTGGCCCAGCTTTTGGGGGAATTACGGGCAGAAGTGCACTCAGCCCGCCAGGAGACTAACGCTCTCAAAAGAGAACTGATCCTATCTAAGGAAAGAACAGATGACCTGGCCAAAAGGTTATTGCAGGCCCAGGCAGGGCACACTCCTTTACCTAATTCCGGAGATACTTCCACATCAATGGGTTTGAATAACCCGGTACAAATCAATCTACCTGGACACATGCCTTTGGCCCCGCCTGAACATTTTGCGGGGGATCCCAAGAAATATGCCGTCTTTATGAACCAATGTCGTTTACACTTTCTATGCAGACCCGGGGCCTTCCCTAACGACCAGACCAAGGTAGCCTTTATACTATCTTACCTCAGTGGCAGTGCTGCCGATTGGTCTATTCCATTGGTAAATCAGGATGATCCCATTCTCCAGAATTTTCAGGGTTTCCAGGTCAGCATGGAAAGATTGTTTGCTCGACACTCTCAAGGACAGGCCCTTGATAACGAACTGCTATCCTTACGACAAGGTAATCAGGATCTTCTGTCCTTCGTTGCCACCTTTAATAGACTGGTTGTGGAAACTGGATGGCCAGAAAACAAAAGGATCACATTGTTTCATCGAGGCCTGCGCGGAGATCTTAAGGATGTTCTAGCTCAGATAGTAGATCCACCCCAGGTCTGCGCAGACTACATAGACTTGGTGGTTCAACTTGATCACAGACTTCAAAATAGAAAAGCAGATCGGTTCAAGTACGAAACCCGAGTACCGATCAAAACCCACGCTAACTCCAAGAGTACCGACGTATCCAAACCTATGCAAATCGGTGGTGTTAAAGGACCATTAACACAGAAGGAACGAGAGAGAAGGCGGCAAATGCAACTTTGCCTGTATTGCGGGACTTCCGGTCACTTTCTTCGAAATTGTCCGGTTAAACCACCGAAGAAGGTGGTTGGAGCCACTGATAACGATTTATTGACACCTGATTCGGGAAACGACCTAGCCCGACAAGCGTAGGGGTCCGCTTGCCGAGCTTGAAAACAAACTCTTTGACCTCGCATTTTGTCATGCCAATGGTGCTAGTGGACCCAAAACAGCCTCAGCTGTTGCATTCTATAAAAGCATACATCGATAGTGGAGCTATTGGAAATTCCATAGACCGTGAATTGACTTCCAGGATTAAGCTCCCTCTCCGCCCGAAAGTAACCCAAGATGTCATTACTACAGTAGATAGAACCGAAATTGCCTCAGGGCCTGTAACGCATTCCACTGTTGAAATGACACTGGTGGGTCAGGATGGACATCGGGAAGCAATTGTGTTTGATGTGATCAAGGCCCCACAATTTCAAGTAATTCTTGGAATTCCTTGGTTAAAAACACATAATCCCAGAATCGACTGGCGAGCAAAGAAGATAAGTTTTCCTGATTGTGAACCAACTTGTTACCCAAGAAATCCAGTTATGGGTCTAGCCTCAGCAACTTCCACCCCTGTACAGCTACCGTCTGAATACCAAGAATTCCAAGACGTTTTTCAGAAGGAACAGGCTAACACGGTACCTCCCCATCGGTCTTACGATTGCCAAATCGATCTGGTACCCAATGCTCAACTACCTTGTAGTAGGATGTATGCTCTTACGGAACCTGAGAACCTACATTTGCGTCAGTATTTAGATCAGTACCTAGCCAATGGTTTTATTCGCCCGTCCAAGTCTCCTGTCTCCTCAGCTCTGTTCTTCGTGCCGAAAAAAGAGGGCGACCTTAGAACATGTATAGACTATCGCGCCCTAAATCAAATAACGATTAAGAATCGTTATCCTCTGCCCCTGATCCCTGAGCTTATCGATCAGGTGAAAGACGCTTGTGTGTACACCAAGTTAGATCTCCGAGGAGCTTATCACCTGGTGCGTATAAAAGAAGGCGATGAGTGGAAGACTGCATTCCGCACCAAATTTGGGCTCTTCGAATATCAGGTGATGCCCTTCGGTTTGTGCAATGCACCTGCCGCCTTTCAGTACTTTATGAATGATGTTCTTCGGGAACTTATCGACGTCTGTGTCATTGTTTATATTGACGACATCCTGGTGTACTCCTCTTCAGAATCCGATCACAGAAAACATGTTAGGGCAGTTCTTGAGAAATTGCGCCAGCACAGACTATTTGCAAAGCTCGAAAAATGTGTTTTTCATACCACAGAAGTGGAGTTTCTCGGATTTATCCTGACACCTCAAGGAGTCCGAATGGACTCGCGAAAGGTGGACGCCATCCTCAAATGGCCATCTCCTAGCTCGGTGAAGGGAGTTCAGAGCATGCTCGGCTTCGCCAATTTCTATCGAAGATTCATCCCGGAATTTTCCCGAACAGTCCAACCCATCACAGCTCTCCTAAAGAAAAACAAACGCTTTGAATGGACTCTTGAGGCCGAACAAGCCTTTCAGGACCTGAAAACCAAATTCACCTCTGCACCTATATTGAAGCACCCGCACCCAGATCTCCCTTACATTGTGGAAACCGACGCATCCAGTTCGGCCATGGGAGCTGTCCTGTCGCAAAGAGACCCAGAAACTAACCAACTACACCCTGTGGCCTTTTGGTCCAGGAAATTTTCTCCTCCTGAAATCAACTACGCAATTACCGACAAAGAGTTACTGGCTATTAAATCTGCTTTCAAGGCTTGGCGTCACTACCTTCTCGGGGCAAGACACACCATCACCGTAATTACGGACCACAGAAATGTACAGTATTTAAAGACGGCCAAGGCTCAATCTTCACGACAACTCCGATGGGCCCTATTCTTTGCGGAATTTGATTTTGTAATTACCTATCGCCCTGGCTGCAAGAATGGTAAAGCGGATGCCTTATCCCGGATTGGCATGGAAGAACCCAATTTGAGTTTAGAACCTGTGCCAATCATACCAGAACAAAGAATCTTAGGCCTAACTTCATTGCAAACTATTGAGGACATCCAAACGCAAGTAAAACAACTTCTAGACTCTTCAGCCTTACTAGAATGGAGTCAAAAGGGTCCTCATTACACCGTTAAGGATGACTTACCCTACTTCCAGGAGCGGTTGTTTCTGCCTAGTAAAGAATCGCAAGAACTTGTTATTGCCCATCATCATGAATCATTAATGGAAGGACACCCTGGTATCGCTAAAACGGAGGAGAAAATCAAACGCCACTTCTGGTGGCCTTCTTGGAGAAAAGACATAAAGTCTTTTGTTTTGTCTTGCGGAATTTGCGCCCAAAACAAGGGTCAAAAGAAAAGGCCAGCCGGCCTATTTCAACCCTTGGATATTCCACCGGCACCATGGCACACCTTGTCAATGGACTTTATAACTGACCTGCCTCCTTGTGCTGGTTACAACACTATCCTTGTAATTGTGGATCTATTCTCCAAAATGGCCCACTTTATCCCTTTAAAAGGTTTGCCTTCAGCTTCCACCTTGGCCAAGGAATTTCTGGAGAATATAGTTCGCATACATGGTTTCCCTTCCATATTAGTCTCGGATCGTGGACGTCAATTTATCTCCCATTTTTGGAAGAAGTGTTGCCAACTAGCACAAATAGATGTGCGGCTATCCACCAGCCACCACCCCCAGACCGACGGACAAACCGAGAGAACCAATCAGACTCTCGAGCAATATCTTCGGTGCATGTTACACCAATCCGAGTTAAATTGGAAAGACATCCTTTGGATCGCAGAATATGCATACAACAATTCAGTGCATTCTGGAACCGGACAAACTCCTTTTTATACTTTGTATGGTCACCATCCTCGGACCTCTGATCTAGATCCACCTCTGACCCTGGAAATGCCCGCAGTAAATCATCTGCATTCCACAATAACCCAAGCCTTCAAAGAAGCTGCAACTCATTTACAGCAAGCCAAGAAAAAGTATAAAGAAAACGCTGATTTGCACCGAAGTAAAACTCCTCCTTACCAAGTAGGAGATCAGGTATGGCTAGCAACGAAACATTTACCCCTCAAGGGCCCGCGAACTTTCAATCCCAGATTCATAGGACCTTATCCCATCAAGGCTATAATCAATCCCGTGGCCTTTAAACTGGATTTACCGTCTAACATGCGTATTCATCCAGTTTTTCATGCATCACTTTTGAAGCCAGTACAACCAGGGACCCGACTGTCCAAGCCTCCAGACCCAGTTCAAATTGAAGGGGAATTAGAATTCGAAGTTAAAGACATTTTAGACTCCAAGGTGTTAAAGTCCAAACTCTTCTATCTTGTTGACTGGAAGGGTTATGGACCTCAGGAGAGATCGTGAGAGCCTAGTAACCATGTTCACGCACCTCGATTAATACAAAGGTTCCACCGGAGATTTCCGAACAAGCCAAAACCCCCGGAGGGAACAACCTTGGGAGGGGCCTTGAGGGGGGTACTGTCATGATGCCTACCTCCAAGGAGACAGGTCCGACCCAGCAACCCCAGAGGCAGGCATCATTTCCCCCAGGGAAATGCCATCGGGCCCAAGCTGGGGCCCTTTGGACACAGTCCTGGCGCCTTAAGCGCCAGGCTCATGTTGGACCCCTGTCCTGGCGCCTTAGGCGCCAGGCTCATAAAGCTAGACATGTGTTCAAGTGTTTTAAGGTGCACTTACCTGATGCAGACCATGCTGCTACATCCAGGCCCTCTTGAGGCCTGAATGGAACTACTTTACCTGTGGACCTACTTTCCCCTGGGTGTGGTCGGGGAAGGATACATACCTGATCGGTGGAAGGATACATACCTGGAACTTCTTCCAAAGCTATTTAAACCACGCCCGATCAGCAACTCACGCTTCGCGTTGTTCTGCTCCTCGCAGCTGGACGCTCACCGTGTCAGCTCCTGCATCTGGACTTCAGCCACGCCTGTCAGCATCCTGGGTCACCTGCTAAGAGAGAATTGGAGAGAAAGAAGACCTTACCTGCTAAAGCTGCATCACGGAGACTTCACACCGACGATCCTGAAAGGGAAGACATCATTTTAAAAGCATTTCGCTTCGATCGCTGCAGCGCTGCATTTCACTCACCTTTCCTGGGCACCTCCATCTTCAGCAGCGATCATCCGGATCCGCAGCCACTTCCCAGAGCCTAGAGAGAAAAAGACAAGAACATAAGGTGAGAGAAGGAAGGGAATAGGAGAAGCTCAGTTTCCTTCTAAGACTTACCTGTTGGGTCATTCCCATTTAATTTCGGTGGACCCTGGCCCCTATGGGGAAAAAAGACAAAGACATTGAATGAGCGAATGCAAAGACATTACCCGAACGCTCATCCAGAACTTACCTGTCATTTACTGGAACTGTACGTTTCACTTCGGGTCGGCGCCATATCTCCGGCATTCCGAACCCCGGCCCCTAAGGGGAAAAAAGACATAAGCGATTAGCGCTTGCTGCAATAAGACAATGAACATTATTATAAGGCTTGAACTTTTGAACTTGCTACAGAACTCTTACAGCGCCTTACCTGAATAGTCAAGCTTATTTGAACTCCCATCAAACCTCAATCCAGTGAAGTAACTGGGTTTCAACGCACCCCTGCATCAGAAGCAGGATGGAGAACTCATCCTTCCAGACCCTAAGGTGAGACTTCACGGGGAATCGAGGAAGGGTATCGTGGAGGGCTGGAAGGGAGTGGGAGGCTTGAGCATTATTCCGTCAGTAGGTAATACTCCCTTTTCACGCACAGGGAAATATTCCTGCGAGCCAGTGAGTCCATCTTCAGAGTCCTGCGCTTCACCATAGAAGAAGCATCAGCACTCGAAGCCAGACCTGCGCCTCCGTGGGAATCAGCTGAGCGTGACAGAACGCGAAGCCTACCCATAATTTCCCACCCGGGCGCTATGGAGACTTCCAAGACAGATCAGCTGGCCCAGCTTTTGGGGGAATTACGGGCAGAAGTGCACTCAGCCCGCCAGGAGACTAACGCTCTCAAAAGAGAACTGATCCTATCTAAGGAAAGAACAGATGACCTGGCCAAAAGGTTATTGCAGGCCCAGGCAGGGCACACTCCTTTACCTAATTCCGGAGATACTTCCACATCAATGGGTTTGAATAACCCGGTACAAATCAATCTACCTGGACACATGCCTTTGGCCCCGCCTGAACATTTTGCGGGGGATCCCAAGAAATATGCCGTCTTTATGAACCAATGTCGTTTACACTTTCTATGCAGACCCGGGGCCTTCCCTAACGACCAGACCAAGGTAGCCTTTATACTATCTTACCTCAGTGGCAGTGCTGCCGATTGGTCTATTCCATTGGTAAATCAGGATGATCCCATTCTCCAGAATTTTCAGGGTTTCCAGGTCAGCATGGAAAGATTGTTTGCTCGACACTCTCAAGGACAGGCCCTTGATAACGAACTGCTATCCTTACGACAAGGTAATCAGGATCTTCTGTCCTACGTTGCCACCTTTAATAGACTGGTTGTGGAAACTGGATGGCCAGAAAACAAAAGGATCACATTGTTTCATCGAGGCCTGCGCGGAGATCTTAAGGATGTTCTAGCTCAGATAGTAGATCCACCCCAGGTCTGCGCAGACTACATAGACTTGGTGGTTCAACTTGATCACAGACTTCAAAATAGAAAAGCAGATCGGTTCAAGTACGAAACCCGAGTACCGATCAAAACCCACGCTAACTCCAAGAGTACCGACGTATCCAAACCTATGCAAATCGGTGGTGTTAAAGGACCATTAACACAGAAGGAACGAGAGAGAAGGCGGCAAATGCAACTTTGCCTGTATTGCGGGACTTCCGGTCACTTTCTTCGAAATTGTCCGGTTAAACCACCGAAGAAGGTGGTTGGAGCCACTGATAACGATTTATTGACACCTGATTCGGGAAACGACCTAGCCCGACAAGCGTAGGGGTCCGCTTGCCGAGCTTGAAAACAAACTCTTTGACCTCGCATTTTGTCATGCCAATGGTGCTAGTGGACCCAAAACAGCCTCAGCTGTTGCATGCTATAAAAGCATACATCGATAGTGGAGCTATTGGAAATTCCATAGACCGTGAATTGACTTCCAGGATTAAGCTCCCTCTCCGCCCGAAAGTAACCCAAGATGTCATTACTACAGTAGATAGAACCGAAATTGCCTCAGGGCCTGTAACGCATTCCACTGTTGAAATGACACTGGTGGGTCAGGATGGACATCGGGAAGCAATTGTGTTTGATGTGATCAAGGCCCCACAATTTCAAGTAATTCTTGGAATTCCTTGGTTAAAAACACATAATCCCAGAATCGACTGGCGAGCAAAGAAGATAAGTTTTCCTGATTGTGAACCAACTTGTTACCCAAGAAATCCAGTTATGGGTCTAGCCTCAGCAACTTCCACCCCTGTACAGCTACCGTCTGAATACCAAGAATTCCAAGACGTTTTTCAGAAGGAACAGGCTAACACGGTACCTCCCCATCGGTCTTACGATTGCCAAATCGATCTGGTACCCAATGCTCAACTACCTTGTAGTAGGATGTATGCTCTTACGGAACCTGAGAACCTACATTTGCGTCAGTATTTAGATCAGTACCTAGCCAATGGTTTTATTCGCCCGTCCAAGTCTCCTGTCTCCTCAGCTCTGTTCTTCGTGCCGAAAAAAGAGGGCGACCTTAGAACATGTATAGACTATCGCGCCCTAAATCAAATAACGATTAAGAATCGTTATCCTCTGCCCCTGATCCCTGAGCTTATCGATCAGGTGAAAGACGCTTGTGTGTACACCAAGTTAGATCTCCGAGGAGCTTATCACCTGGTGCGTATAAAAGAAGGCGATGAGTGGAAGACTGCATTCCGCACCAAATTTGGGCTCTTCGAATATCAGGTGATGCCCTTCGGTTTGTGCAATGCACCTGCCGCCTTTCAGTACTTTATGAATGATGTTCTTCGGGAACTTATCGACGTCTGTGTCATTGTTTATATTGACGACATCCTGGTGTACTCCTCTTCAGAATCCGATCACAGAAAACATGTTAGGGCAGTTCTTGAGAAATTGCGCCAGCACAGACTATTTGCAAAGCTCGAAAAATGTGTTTTTCATACCACAGAAGTGGAGTTTCTCGGATTTATCCTGACACCTCAAGGAGTCCGAATGGACTCGCGAAAGGTGGACGCCATCCTCAAATGGCCATCTCCTAGCTCGGTGAAGGGAGTTCAGAGCATGCTCGGCTTCGCCAATTTCTATCGAAGATTCATCCCGGAATTTTCCCGAACAGTCCAACCCATCACAGCTCTCCTAAAGAAAAACAAACGCTTTGAATGGACTCTTGAGGCCGAACAAGCCTTTCAGGACCTGAAAACCAAATTCACCTCTGCACCTATATTGAAGCACCCGCACCCAGATCTCCCTTACATTGTGGAAACCGACGCATCCAGTTCGGCCATGGGAGCTGTCCTGTCGCAAAGAGACCCAGAAACTAACCAACTACACCCTGTGGCCTTTTGGTCCAGGAAATTTTCTCCTCCTGAAATCAACTACGCAATTACCGACAAAGAGTTACTGGCTATTAAATCTGCTTTCAAGGCTTGGCGTCACTACCTTCTCGGGGCAAGACACACCATCACCGTAATTACGGACCACAGAAATGTACAGTATTTAAAGACGGCCAAGGCTCAATCTTCACGACAACTCCGATGGGCCCTATTCTTTGCGGAATTTGATTTTGATATTACCTATCGCCCTGGCTGCAAGAATGGTAAAGCGGATGCCTTATCCCGGATTGGCATGGAAGAACCCAATTTGAGTTTAGAACCTGTGCCAATCATACCAGAACAAAGAATCTTAGGCCTAACTTCATTGCAAACTATTGAGGACATCCAAACGCAAGTAAAACAACTTCTAGACTCTTCAGCCTTACTAGAATGGAGTCAAAAGGGTCCTCATTACACCGTTAAGGATGACTTACCCTACTTCCAGGAGCGGTTGTTTCTGCCTAGTAAAGAATCGCAAGAACTTGTTATTGCCCATCATCATGAATCATTAATGGAAGGACACCCTGGTATCGCTAAAACGGAGGAGAAAATCAAACGCCACTTCTGGTGGCCTTCTTGGAGAAAAGACATAAAGTCTTTTGTTTTGTCTTGCGGAATTTGCGCCCAAAACAAGGGTCAAAAGAAAAGGCCAGCCGGCCTATTTCAACCCTTGGATATTCCACCGGCACCATGGCACACCTTGTCAATGGACTTTATAACTGACCTGCCTCCTTGTGCTGGTTACAACACTATCCTTGTAATTGTGGATCTATTCTCCAAAATGGCCCACTTTATCCCTTTAAAAGGTTTGCCTTCAGCTTCCACCTTGGCCAAGGAATTTCTGGAGAATATAGTTCGCATACATGGTTTCCCTTCCATATTAGTCTCGGATCGTGGACGTCAATTTATCTCCCATTTTTGGAAGAAGTGTTGCCAACTAGCACAAATAGATGTGCGGCTATCCACCAGCCACCACCCCCAGACCGACGGACAAACCGAGAGAACCAATCAGACTCTCGAGCAATATCTTCGGTGCATGTTACACCAATCCGAGTTAAATTGGAAAGACATCCTTTGGATCGCAGAATATGCATACAACAATTCAGTGCATTCTGGAACCGGACAAACTCCTTTTTATACTTTGTATGGTCACCATCCTCGGACCTCTGATCTAGATCCACCTCTGACCCTGGAAATGCCCGCAGTAAATCATCTGCATTCCACAATAACCCAAGCCTTCAAAGAAGCTGCAACTCATTTACAGCAAGCCAAGAAAAAGTATAAAGAAAACGCTGATTTGCACCGAAGTAAAACTCCTCCTTACCAAGTAGGAGATCAGGTATGGCTAGCAACGAAACATTTACCCCTCAAGGGCCCGCGAACTTTCAATCCCAGATTCATAGGACCTTATCCCATCAAGGCTATAATCAATCCCGTGGCCTTTAAACTGGATTTACCGTCTAACATGCGTATTCATCCAGTTTTTCATGCATCACTTTTGAAGCCAGTACAACCAGGGACCCGACTGTCCAAGCCTCCAGACCCAGTTCAAATTGAAGGGGAATTAGAATTCGAAGTTAAAGACATTTTAGACTCCAAGGTGTTAAAGTCCAAACTCTTCTATCTTGTTGACTGGAAGGGTTATGGACCTCAGGAGAGATCGTGAGAGCCTAGTAACCATGTTCACGCACCTCGATTAATACAAAGGTTCCACCGGAGATTTCCGAACAAGCCAAAACCCCCGGAGGGAACAACCTTGGGAGGGGCCTTGAGGGGGGTACTGTCATGATGCCTACCTCCAAGGAGACAGGTCCGACCCAGCAACCCCAGAGGCAGGCATCATTTCCCCCAGGGAAATGCCATCGGGCCCAAGCTGGGGCCCTTTGGACACAGTCCTGGCGCCTTAAGCGCCAGGCTCATGTTGGACCCCTATCCTGGCGCCTTAGGCGCCAGGCTCATAAAGCTAGACATGTGTTCAAGTGTTTTAAGGTGCACTTACCTGATGCAGACCATGCTGCTACATCCAGGCCCTCTTGAGGCCTGAATGGAACTACTTTACCTGTGGACCTACTTTCCCCTGGGTGTGGTCGGGGAAGGATACATACCTGATCGGTGGAAGGATACATACCTGGAACTTCTTCCAAAGCTATTTAAACCACGCCCGATCAGCAACTCACGCTTCGCGTTGTTCTGCTCCTCGCAGCTGGACGCTCACCGTGTCAGCTCCTGCATCTGGACTTCAGCCACGCCTGTCAGCATCCTGGGTCACCTGCTAAGAGAGAATTGGAGAGAAAGAAGACCTTACCTGCTAAAGCTGCATCACGGAGACTTCACACCGACGATCCTGAAAGGGAAGACATCATTTTAAAAGCATTTCGCTTCGATCGCTGCAGCGCTGCATTTCACTCACCTTTCCTGGGCACCTCCATCTTCAGCAGCGATCATCCGGATCCGCAGCCACTTCCCAGAGCCTAGAGAGAAAAAGACAAGAACATAAGGTGAGAGAAGGAAGGGAATAGGAGAAGCTCAGTTTCCTTCTAAGACTTACCTGTTGGGTCATTCCCATTTAATTTCGGTGGACCCTGGCCCCTATGGGGAAAAAAGACAAAGACATTGAATGAGCGAATGCAAAGACATTACCCGAACGCTCATCCAGAACTTACCTGTCATTTACTGGAACTGTACGTTTCACTTCGGGTCGGCGCCATATCTCCGGCATTCCGAACCCCGGCCCCTAAGGGGAAAAAAGACATAAGCGATTAGCGCTTGCTGCAATAAGACAATGAACATTATTATAAGGCTTGAACTTTTGAACTTGCTACAGAACTCTTACAGCGCCTTACCTGAATAGTCAAGCTTATTTGAACTCCCATCAAACCTCAATCCAGTGAAGTAACTGAGTTTCAACGCGCCCCTGCATCAGAAGCAGGATGGAGAACTCATCCTTCCAGACCCTAAGGTGAGACTTCACGGGGAATCGAGGAAGGGTATCGTGGAGGGCTGGAAGGGAGTGGGAGTCTTGAGCATTATTCCGCCAGTAGGTAATACTCCCTTTTCACGCATAGGGGAATATTCCTGCGAGCCAGTGAGTCCATCTTCAGAGTCCTGCGCTTCACCATAGAAGAAGCATCAGCACTCGAAGCCAGACCTGCACCTCCGTGGGAATCAGGTGAGCGTGACACTCTCCTCTTGGTGCCATAATTGCACCCATGTCTGAAGTATCAGGACAGACAGCTGCTCTACAATTATTAAACGGTACCCCATTGTGCACTGTGTTCTGTGCCTTGACACTTGAATATCCTGCTCTCGTCCAAATGTCGTCAGCCCTTTCCCCAAGAATGGCTGCTAGGAGACCCTTAATGTCCCCTGTTGCTAAGGTATTTCCCCCTGTCATTTTCTCAAGCTTATAGATCCATTTTCCCACACCTGCTGTTAAACTGGGAAGTTTACACCTTAAATTTTCCTTATCCATTTGTGGCCACGGAATATACTGTGGTCTGGCCCCTACTTTCTCCAATAAAGGGAACTGCGTAATCTCGAATCCGCAATTGCTCCCGTCGTCTGCCTGTCCATTGTGGGGACAATGGTTCCTGATTGTCTTCTACATGGCAATGACCTCAGCCTGCTCACATATGGTGGCGACTCTCCCTTCTCACTATTCAATCATCCTGTAGGTCGTTCTGGATATGCTATAGGATCTGGCGTTCTATCCTAAGGCTGTTCTAGATCGGACCATCGTACTTCCTCATCTGTCTGCAGACATCCCTCGGGACTGCATGCACTTCTTCCCTCCTTCTCATGGAAGGCTTCTCTCTCTTCGTCTGACATATCTAGTCCCCAACTAGTATGGCTTTCATCCCCTTCACCTTTATTTAAAGACAGCCTGTCTAAGGACAAGGCTCTATGCTCAAGACTAAACAAGCTTCCTTCTTCGCCTTGTGATTGGGCGACTATAGATCAATCTTCTTTTCCCCTGCTTCCCGATAGGCTTTATTGATCCTATCTCCGATGCTTCCTATCTCAAAGTTCTCATCTAGCGTAATATTGGCGGCCCTGACGTTGCCCCTTGCGATGGGAGGAGCTCCTCTATATAGCCCCATGATATTACTGAACTTGGTTCCATTAACTCTTTCTGGATGCTATCAGTATTGCCTTCCCTCTGTATCCTTTTTCGTTCCATTTCTTCGTCTAATTCTCTTCGCTTACTTGCTTCCCATCTAGCTTTTTCCTCTTCTTTTCTTTTTTGCTCCCTTCTTTCATTCGCTCTACGCTCTTCTTCTTCCCTTCGTCTCTGTATCCTTGTTTCCCTTAATTTCTGCGCTTTCTCCTCTTCTCTCTTCCGTTTTTGTCTCGTTCTTCGATTGCTCTCTGCCTGTTGTCATATTTCCTTTGGTCTTCTGCCCTTTCTTCCTTCTTTTACTGTTCTTCCTGATACATCTGTTCTCGTTTCTGCCTACTCCTTCTCTTATATTCACCCTCTTTCAGTCTTTTTTCTCGTTCCCTGTCTTTTCTATCCTGCTCGTCTTGATCTTCCATTTGCCTAACTTCCTTGATGCTTTTCCCATCGAGCTTGAGCAATATCTGTGCACCATTCCATTCATTCTGTACGAGCGCTACCTCGTCAGCTTTATCCTTCTCTTCTTTCCATCTCTTAATCTCTCGTTCTATCTCTGTTGACATATTCGGTTGATCGCTTTTCTCCTCTTTGTCCTTTAAGACCTTAAAGATCTCTTCCTTTCTTCTAACCTCTTCTGGACTATCGTCACTGCTATAAGCAGGCGGTTCATGTATCCGGTTACTATACCCTGTTGCTGTTTTTGATTCCCTTAATGGATAGAATTCTGCGCTTTCTATATCAACACTTTTTATTTCAAGCGAGGCAAGGGGAGCAGAAGGCTCAGCACTTTCCTCCTTACACTGGTTGAGCATCCAATCCTCAGGAGGCGGGTCCTCCCGCTCCTCCTGGTACATCTTCCAGATTTCTAAAATAGCTAATCTCTTCCCTAATTTCAACCCTGTGTACGCAGACTTCACGTATGTGGTCATGTGTTGCAATACCGCCTTTGACAGCGATCCCCCTTGTGGCCATGGTATGAACATTTTGGGCCTCATCACGAGTTGGGCTGTAGCCCTTAAATGCGGTGGTAACGGTATTACCGCCGCATTTAAGGGCTGGCTCTATCATGAGTTGGGCGCTAAATCAGCTGTTTTACCTCCAGGTTTTTTCTGGAGGTGAAAATCCCTATTTTCAGCGGTATTACAGCCGGCTGTATTAGCCTGCATTATTAGCACCGAAAATTCCCCATTGGATCAAATGGACCCAATCAGGAATGGGGATTTACCATTAAGGCCCAACCCGTGATCCGGTGGTAATAACACCGGACCGGTCGGTGCTAGGGCTATTACAGTCGGCTGTATTATAGCCGGGAATACAGTCCAACTCGTGAGGAGGCCCTTTATATGCTGTGCCCTCTACCCATTCTGCACTATATTGTTTGAGCTGAGGTGCGTGTTTTGGCAGCGTCTTGCACAGATGGATCAGTGTGTCAGTCTAGAAAAATGGATACCTCTACTTTGTGACCACAAACGTATTTTGGTGGCCGTGGGCCAAGCGTCTCATGCACGATTTGACAGAATATAGGTTTTCGAGTTTGCCAATGAACGGCCATTTTGATGTAACAAGAATCGCCATTTTGTTTTCTAACCATTGCTCATTGCTTTCTGTTCCTATTGCTTCGCAGTATATTTTCTGCTTACACTGCTCGACTGTAAAACATTGTTGTCTGCACGTAAAAAGGACAAGGCCGCAGGGCCGTGAGGATAACAAGAGTTTGTTGAAACACAACGTAGGCAGCGAATGTAGCCTTGAAGCTGAGCTCCAGGGCATTTAATCATTTTGCAGCTGCCAGCCAGTCTCGTTATATGGTAGAATATGTTAGAATAATACAGCTGAAGGCTTGAATTATGCTTTTCTTACGGCCCCCCTTTGCTGAGCCCCGCTAGAGCGGGTCGGCTCCCAGGACACGAATAGCACCTAATAGATAGCAAGGTCTGGAATGCAACTCTTCCCCCCGTATGTAGCTCGCTTCCAAGAACAGAAGTGCTTTGTTGTATTCAACAACTGAAAGATGCCTTCGCACTCACAAATTGCAAATTGATACTAGAATAGATGTTTGAAGGTGTCATAGTTGTCGGAGATGTCCATCATCACACCAAGTTCAAAGAAACCCAATAAAAGGGGGGTGTTAAGCATGTCATAGCTGATTGTTTGATATGCATTTTGTATATATGTAACTGATGTACGTAATTCACTCTCTTGCGTTCCTCGAGGTCTAGAGATACACGTCGCGGGGCGTGAGACCGAGTTGGCCAACTGAGACTTTTGCTTTGCAATAAACCCTAGCTTTGGGAATGCAACCTCGTGTGTGGCATATCTATCGTGTGTGGTGACTCGCCTTGTTTCCATAGACGTTAGGGACCCCTAGGGGCCCCTTTCAAGTGGAGTAAGGTCTCCCATTGTAATGAGTCTTAGTTGACTGTCAATACTTACCGCCGTTTTACACAAATATGTTTCAGAAAAACAGAAAATATGAGCACGCTCCAACCTTCGCCGCTCAAAGCCTCTATTTCTCAATTATCTCAACCTACTTTTTTCGGTCCGCGCCGACTATGACTGCAAAATAAGTAAACTTTTAATCTCCACTTCAACTTTGCACAACATATTCTTGTCGCTCTTCGACACTTCTTTTCTATTACAAAATACACAAACAGACAAACTAGTCGACTTTTCATATACACACCATGGTACTCCTTTTCACCTAGCCGCTAAAATACACAGCTTGGAGTTTGAGTCATTCCCTATCATAAACCTTGTTTATGAGCCGCCTATTTACCCCATTGGGGTTTCGAAATGACTCCTTCTAGACCTGGCTTGAGGTAGGGAACCGGGCTCTGACAACGTTCCTCCTTTGGATGCTCCTCGTCATATACTAAACACTTTTTGTTTATACTAGACAACCCCCTGTTACTTTTCTATATTACCACAATCCCATCGCTTTATTTTGCCAATCCCCTCAATCTACTCACCATTCGCTCTTCAGCTCAAGACCTTTCGGTATCATCCCCTCCTCCAATCGACCCCCTTTGCCTTCTGTCCGCTCAGCGCATGTGGAAACCAGGAGGGATTTCGTCAAAGAGGGACCTGTCCCACCTATATCATTCAAGTTTTCTATATCGGCCGCTCTCCACAGGAAACTTCGCGATCTTCCGGCTAAGTAGCGGAGGGTGTCCGATCGTCTGAAAGGTTGGAGACCTACTGGTCGATGGGGACTTAAAGCAATCCTCCCTCTGCTACCACTTTTGATATTGATATTGATATTTTATTTCTATCGCGCTCGTACACAAGTGTTTCACTTGAATCCGTAGGCCCTTTAAGCAAGGTAGCGAGTTATTGGATGGATGGGGATGCAGAATTGACTCTGACACTGAAAATAAGACAGACTCAGGAAGTTGGCAATTTTCAGCTGTTTCATTAACAATTATCTAAAACAGGGAGGTTAAAAGGGATGTCATCAGACGTTGCACAAGCATCTCTCAAAACATTTAATAAAAAAACAACTCTTATATACTAAAAACTCGTCATTAATGTCATACTACGTGGCAAAATAAGAAAACCTAATGATTGTGATTTGTCTACGGGAAACATCTAGGTATACTTTCTATGGGGATAGTATTGTGATTGGGTCTCTAAGATCAGGTGGACAATTTATGCCCACCCCTAGTGCAAGTCATCTTCGCTGTCATAGAATATACAACGTTTCATTGGCTCTCAAACTATAGGGCTCTTGGCTACGCGGCTCTCTACAATTGGTTGGCACGCTTGTACCCTTCTGGAATATTCCACTTGCTAGCACCACGCAAGCTGGCACCCCAGGTGCTTGTGGGTTTGACTTGATCATGCCTTCCCACCCAATTAGCCCATCATCCATCATCCCTCCTACTGTCTGCCATTCGAATTGACTTTGAACTTGGCCTTGCAAGTTTCACTGTGCCTGAGAATAAAAGGGATTGTGAGCACAGCCTTATCTTCAGTCTTGATTTGGCTTGCCCAAAGTCTATTTCCATCTCGACCATGTGACAGGAGACCATGTCTGAGCTCCTTTCTTTGTATTTAATACTATTAAATGAATAAAACTTGGCACTCATAGTATTTTTCCATCGCGCCTCAAACAGGAGCTTGCCTTGCTTCTCACGTTCATTGTATCTTCTCGAATAGAAAACCAGTTTCTTGGCTGCCTCAACCCTTAACACTGGGCCAGACAAGCCTTCTCGATTCTTCCTTTGTCGTCAGCCGTCTTTCTTTGCTGCGCTACACTTTCAAGCCTTTCTGCTCATTGGCTCCTAGTTTGCTAAACACGACGTGGAACATTCTGATTCTATACGCATACATATAATGGCGGCACCGCCTGTAATCTGTTCACTACGTATAGCCAGCCTTCATGATTACTTGGACTGCTTGCATTTCAGAATCTGTACAGTTATGAAGCGATTTGCATTTTCTTGAATGCTTTTCGTACGTGCAATCTTCATTCTGCACATGAAATGTCACTTAATCCTTTACTTCGTCATCAGAATCTATAAAATCTATATACTTTTTTCTGCGGCATCTCTTATTGGTGTAATTTCTGCTTCATGTGACATCACCAGGCTCTTGCCTTCACCGCTTCACACTTCTTCATGCGCTTCTCCTAAGAGCCCGTTCGTTCTTTGAGGATACCTCACACAGGGCTTTCTCAACGGATACCTTCCCTAAAAGATTCTTCGTGCGATAGACACCAACACTGGCGTTGTGCATGTCGCAATTACCGGCTTCCAACATATCGGAAAAATAGGGGCGGGACTTCCGGTTGAGGCATTTGGCTCCTCCTCTACACACTTCTAGAAGGTCTGTACCCTCTGGCAGTTCCATAGTATGTGTAAGTATGATCCCACCCGATCACACCCCTCCAGCATTTTGTCAAAGAGTCCTGAGCCTTGCTTTTAAGTCTATTGGGGTACCAGTATGCTCTGTGTAATATCCAATGTAAGGCCCACATAGTGGCCAGGCCTTTTGGACCAAAGGACCAGTTTTCAGTTATGCCCTGCCATGCCTCCATGTCCCATATCTTGCCCAGGTCTTTTTCCCAGGCTTCTTTCAGACCTAAAGGCCACCCTGTTGTTTCGTTCAGTAATAGGCTGTATGCCTTCCTCCCTTAGGAAGACTGTATGCCTCACAAGGTGTCATGTCCGGGCCTCTCGACTGGGCTAGCTGTAGTGCTTTGTTTAAATAGTGTTTTAGCAGTAAGCACTTCCAGAAGTCTCCTCTTAGCAGGCCAAATGAACCAGCTAGATTCTCGAAGGACACCATGGCGCCATCAGCAAAACAGTGCAGCAGAGCTCTTAAGCCCTTACTCAGCCACTCTTTCCACAAAAAGGGTTTACAATCTATATGCAGCTTACTATTATTCCACATTCTAAGGATGTTCCCACCTTTACTTTGCATTTTGGTTGAATTGCCTTCCATATATAGGCTGAGTGACTCAATAAAATGCACGTGTGTCTAGTGGTTCCCCTTAGTTAAGGAATTCTAGCAAAGTGAAGGGTTCTAAGAGTGTGTCCCCAAAACAGACCCAATTGTCCTTTCTTTACCTGTAATGTTTGCCCTAGCGAATTAGGCAAGCTTGGTAGCCCAGTAGCACATTTTAGGATTGGGTAGGTTAATCACCCCCCGAGACATTGAGGGTCATTCCGACCCTGGCGGTAAGGGGTTAACGGCGCCGGTAAAGGTGCCGGAGCTGCCAACCCCTTACCGCCTCATTACAAGTTCTGCTTGCGGGACCCGCTAAGGACGCCTGGTAAAACCAGGCGTCCTTAGCGGGTCCCGCGAGCAGACCAGGGTGCTAACAACGAGCCCGTTATTAACAGGCTCGTTGTTAGCACCCTCTCCATTCCCATTGAGTCCTTTGGGGGCTCGAATGGGAATGGTGATGTACCGGGTCCGGGTTTCTTGAATGAGGAATTACCGGGCCCTCCAAGGTCGGAATGGCCTGGTAGTTCCTCATTCAAGGAACCCGGTACCCGGTATGGGGGTAGCCATGCCGCTAATAGCGGCATAGTTACCTCCATACTCGGAATGACCCCCATTGGCTCCAGCCCGATATTTGGTCTTCTGTTGTTCCAGATAAGGATTCTAAGTATGGAGTTTATTTTATTGAAGTAGTGTTGTGGAATTGGACCAGGTTACATGCCGAATACATACCACATTTGAGGGAGTGTGATCATCCTGTACAGAGATATCTTGCCCATAACAGATAGAGGTAGACTTGTCCACATCCTGAAGTCCCTTTCTAGCTCTGCCCATAGAGTGCCCAAGTTCACCTTTCTCATGTCTCGTTGTGTCATGGTAATGAAGTCAGGGGCACAGGCTTGCAGGGGTTGCATGCACAGGAGACTTGGGTGGACACTGTCCTGGCGCCTTTGGCACCAGGCTCATGAACAAAAGTAAACAAGAACATCCATTTAACACCAAAAATCTTTTATTATGGACATAGCACTTCAGATGCATTAACCTTGAACATTCCATCCATTAAGCAGGATGCATTAACCTTGAACATTCCATCCATTAAGCAGCCCCAAGTGTATTCTTGGGTGTGGCTGCTAATGGATTGCCTTTGCACGTGCTCACTCTCTAGGAGTGGCAGGGTGTGGCTGGTAAGCCGGCCCTAATGGGGGTGCCCATGATCTCAGCTATATAAGCTGCCCCGATCCTCAACGCAAACGCTTCGCGTTATTCTACACTTGCAAGCAGCGTAACGCTCACCTTCGCCTGAGGGCAGACTTACCTTTGAAGTTCCTGCTTCCTGGACATCCTGCTTCCTGCCAGCATACTTACCAACTGGGGGAAGCTGTTCTTACCTGTACATCTCTTCGGCAAACCAAGTATTCATCTTTACACTTTCCGGAACGCCAAAATCTACACCTTGGCACCGCAGCACGACACACTCCATCGTCGACAGCAGCGCCTGAAAGGAAAAACAGAAGACCAGGTTAGACATCGAAAAAACTGTCAGTTTAAGGTTGCGATTCGCCATACTTCGTGCTTTCCTTAAACCATCACTTACCTGCTGTCGAACATTGCAGTAGCATCCATCTTCCATCTGGCTGCGTCTCGCGTCTCACAGCTGCATTGAAGCCGCATTTCCATCTAAGGGAAGAAAACAGAAGAGAGACATTATTGCGGGCTTAAATAGGAGCAACATATTGATATGATATGATATGATAGTTTATTTATATAGCGCCTATACACAATGTGTTTCAAAGCGCTTCAAGGCAAGGGAGGGAACAAGGGGAAAAAACAATGACATTCTTACAGGCCATGAACAGTAAGGATGTGAAATTAACTATCGTACTCGGCCTGACGACATTTCAGATAGTGCAAGAGCTAAAACATAGATAAGACATTAAACAGAACGAACAGCAACACAAGATCTCAAGAAAGACTTACCAATCATAAGGAGAAGCATAGTCGCAGCTGGACTGGACTAATCCTTATCAGGGATCAGTGAAGGAACTAGATCCCATTCGACGCACCCCTGCCAGAAGTAGCAGGACGGAGAGCTTATCTTCCATAATTCACAGGTGAGCTTTATGGGCCGGCGTATGCTCACAGAAACCGTACTTTGGGGTGAAGGGTTCGAGAGGTACAACAATCACAGATTGGCGCACTCACACACTCTTATCTCCACGTAGGAGCAGTATCACCACATACCACCGCACACAGCTTTTCTACTGGGGGAGAGGCCTGAAGGGGGTGATTCAAATTCAGGGAGGGCTGCAACCGTGCCCCAACGCCTCCGCAGAGACCAGGTGAGTGTAACACTTTGCTAGGAGCACAGCTTTTACCTAGATTGGTAATATGTTCCAACCTTTGTACATTTGGCATATTAGGTATGTGAGGGTACTTTGGTGGGTCAGAAAGTGAGAGTTTTTCCGTTTACCCCAGTTTATTTTGTAACCTGAAAGAAGACCATATTCCGAGTTCTCCTTAATCTGTTTAGCAGGTCCTTCAATGGGCTCACCAGTGTCAGCAGAATATCGTCCGCGTACAAATTATAATTATAATTGTTTTTTTATAACGCGCTTAATACCGATGAGATTTCTAAGTGCGGACCCGGGATTCCAACCTGTGTTGCTCTGCGTCGTCTTGCTTCCAAGATGAGCACTTTGCCACTGAGCTATACTACCAAAAGGAGCCTGGCCACCTGCTCCCTCATTGGGAATCCCCCCACTCTCTCATCCTCCCGGATTTTGATCTCCAGCAGTTCCAGGCTGATGGCAAATAGTAGTGGTGAGAGGGGGCAACCCTGCCTCGACCTCCTCTCAAGCTCGAATGGTTGGGAAGTGACCATCCCTGTGGAGATAACCGCCTTTGAACTTTTGTATATCGTTTGTATCCATTGAATGGGTTGTCTGTGGTAGCCAAACTCCCTCACTGTATGCATCAGGAAAGGCCATTCCAGCCTATTGAAGGCTTTTTCTTTATCAACAGATATTAGGGCAGAGGAACCCTCAGTGGTTTTCGCTGCTTCAATTATATGGGCAACTCTACGAAGGTGGTCTGAAGAATACCTATTTGTAATGAACCCCACTTAATCAGTGTAATAATTTTTTTAATATGTTTCTGTATTCTGTTGGCCAACATTTTTGTAAGAATTTTGGAGAGGGAGGATAGCTCAGGAGCAACACATTTGTCTTAGAAGCAAGACAACGCAGAGCAACACAAGTTTGAATCCCGGTCCTTTACTTAGAGACTTAGAGAATTAAGAATCTTTAGGCTGGTGGGGACGCTGTTGAGCTGACTGCAAAATGGTGCCTCTCCCTGATCTCTGTCTCACCCTAACCCACCAACAGTGCTGTGGACCCGTTACCCAGGCCAGTCAACGGTTAAAAACCCACTGGGAGGACAACACCAGGGGGCGCAGACGACATGGCATCTTAGGTCATCGCCTCCCTCGCCGAGGAAGCTGGCAGATAAAAGCAGATTGCGAAAATGATAAGGAGGAACTATTCGGCTGAGGAAACAGGGACCAGACCCCCTCCGAGCGCCCGGGGTCTAAATCTCAGAAGCATTAGAGTCCTCTGCGGGCCCGAAAACAGCCGGGATCGAGGTGCAGAGGCGGCCTGAAAGAGGAGGAACGAAATATGGCAGGCGCAGTGAACAGAGCAAACCGTTGTCCCAGCTAAAGGCAAGACCTGACACTACAGTGGGCAGCAAGAGAGTGAAGAAGGAGGTAAGCGGGAGCTGTGGCGTCCCCACTCAAGCCCCCATATCAACCCAAATGTCCCCAGCAGACAAGCGTCCCACGCCGGAGTGAAGTGTGCACCAGCCCCCAAGAGACAGGCCGAAAACTCCCCCACCGCCCGCAGCGCGGAAGTCCAAAAAAGCAAAGAGCAGAAGCACGGAGCCTGAGGGATGGACAGCCGTGCTGCTTGGGCCATTGCAAAGAGGAGAAGCAGCGTTACAGCCGGGGGAGCAGGGGCGAACGGAGGTGCAGCAGGCAGAGAAGCGGCACAGATAGTATTGAAACAGGCCCCCCCACCCAGCGCCGCACAGGAGAAGAGGACACAATGGGATCCCGACAGCCGGGAAGAAGGAGAGTGGAGAGGAGCACCCCCAGCACGGCCGTGGCTTCCAATCAACAAGCCTCAGTAAGATCATTCCAGCCCAGCCCCAGCAAAAGCTGACACCAGCACCCAAGACTGTGCCCCCAGCAAAGGGGCGCCCCACACCGGAACGAAATGTGCGCCTGCCCCGACGCAGAGAGACAGGCAGAATCCTCCCTCTCCGCCGCCCGCTGCAGGGAAGACCAAAAAGGAAAGGAGCAGCAGCGTAGCAGCCCGGGAGATAAACAGCAGCATGGCCTGGACCGCGGATGAGAAAGTCAGCATTGTGACAGCCGGAGGGAGAGTGGGGGTGAACGAAGGTGCAGCCTGTGAAGAAGCGGCCTAAATGAGATTGAAACGAGCCATCTCTGCCTGGCGCAGAAAGGGAGGAGTGTACACAGTGGGACCCAGGTGGCCTGGGGGATTAAGAGCAGATCGTAGCTCTCCAACACGACCTTGGTTCCCAACCACAGAGCCACAGCCCGAACAACTCAAGCGCCCCCAGCAAACACTGAAACCGGCAGCCAACGCTGAAGCAGTGCTCCGGATCCCCAATCACTGTGGCAGAAACAGGTGACATAAGATAGAGGTCACAGAATTGCCCAAGGCACGAGACAGTCCCAAGTCACCAAGCACAGATCACACCAGGCAAAGGCAGCAAGATGCGAACGGCGGCCCGGGGCCACGCACCACTGGGGAAAGGTCAGCAAAGAAAAGCAAAGCAGTTTCTCCCAAGAGAATCAGCAAATCCGGCAAAGCGTGCCATCCCCGCCAGAGATGCATGCAAGCTACTTGTCACATCTTGAGTCAGTGCACCAATGCCAGGCTCCAGAGCGCGCCCCGGCAGACGCAGAAATAAGCAAAATGGGAGAGCAGCCAGACATTCCAGGACCAGACCATGAGAGCTCCACCAAAGAGGACATTCGTCTTATGTTGGGAGAAATTAGGTCCATCAAGTCCACACTAACTGAGAAGGTCACAGACATTCAGGCCAGAATGAGGAAAGTTGAGGATGGCATAGAGGCTCCCGAAAACAACCAACTATCCAGGCATCTCACGGTAATGACCAGCGAAGCCCGCTTCCAAGACCAGGAGCAGAGGGAGAGAGACCTGGCATTAAAGCTCGATGACATGGAAAACCGTGAAAGGCGGACAAATATCCTCATCATGGGTCTCCAAAAAAAACGGGGGGAGTTCCCTTCCGCTCTTGAAATTCGAGTGAAGGCCCTGATAAACGCTCACTTCGACCCCCCTGCCACTGCAGACTTCAAATTCGACAGAGTACACAGGGCCGGCGTCCCGCCCAACAGTCCCAGGTCTGTCCTGGCCAAATGTCACTACTACAAACATAAAGTGGACATCTTGCAAAAGGCGAGAGAAAGAGAACCCATCATGTTTGAAGGATCGACAGTGAGAAGCTTCCAGGATCTCTCTGCACTCACCCTTCTCAAAAGGAAGGGATGTCGGCCACTCATGACCTGGTTGAAGGAACGAGTTGTTCGGTACAGATGGGAGTTCCCCTACTCACTCAACTTCAAGTGGATGGGAGAGGACTACCGGTCACCTCGAAGAAGAAGCAAAAGGAGTTCTGGAAAAGCTGCGGGCGAATGTGCCAGAGAACGGACAAGAAGGTGCGCAGAAGATCAGGGGCCCAGTGGACAGGCCTGCAGCCTCCTCCCCGCATAGAGGAAAGACACAGGGCACAACGAAGTACAAGCACTTCAACACCCCACGAGGGCGCGGTTAGGGAGAATTCTCATTCTATGGCTAATTTCCCTTACCTAGTGAGTCCCTCAGCAGCTTTGCTGGATTTCTGGAGTTTATTTTTTTTTCCACTTGGTAAGAGTGTGAGCTTTTCCCCCACTCTTACCTGGTTTGCCTCCTTTGTTCGCAGACCTTTGGCAGGCTTCTGTCCAGAAGCCCTCCTTTGGCATCTGGGTGTCTAGGTGGGCTGAATGTGAGGGAAGGGTGTAGTCGCCCCCTGCACAGGGTTTCCTTGGAAACCCAAGTCGCACTTTGTGTCTATTGGCTGAGGTGGTTGTCCGGGTTGGACAACCCCCCTGCTGTGTGATTGACAGCCAGGCTGTGTGAATGGGGGATTTTGGCATAAAAGGCAGGACTCTTGGGCTAGAAGTCAGAGTCGCCACTGGAACTGCAAAAAAACGAAGAGAAGCAGAGTAGAAGACAGCTGCTGCAACCCTGAGTCCCGGTGAAGCCCTGCTGCAGTCCTGAGCTATCTACCCTTCAACGACAAGAGAAGATCCAGTCCGGAGTCTTCTTCCCTTGAGCCTGGTGGGACTAACCAGCTCACCCTTTCTTCAGCCAGAGAATCCTCTCCTGGGTCGAAATCACTGCAGTGCTGTAGTGGTCCGGATAGCCATCAGAAGAGCCCTCTCCTGATTTAAAGGAGCGCACCTTTTATTCATTGTTGCTTTTTCGCTGCTGCTGGCCTCATCCCGGGGTAGTGCAGATCGCTCCAGACATCCTCCTTCTTGTCCCCACGACTGAAGCCGCAGGAACCGTGAGTCTGCAGGAACTACCAGGAACAACTGCCGTGGCACCAGCTTTCTTCAACGGAATAAGGTACTGTGCACATTTGGTCGTTCTCTCCTTCCGACCATACGGAATCGGGGTGAACCCTTTTCCTCCACGAAGGCTTGTCCTTTCTTCCTTCCCTCTTATAACTTTTCCTTCCATCTGCCAATATCTAAGTACTCCTGGCATCTCGAATCTCGAACTGTTCAACATATAATCCTCGACAACAGGGCTTCTGCTCCCGTGACACTGGCGCAGGCCTATTGACTGTTATCTGTATCTTTGAACGAGTCCTCTGAACCTATTGCCTTGACAAAAGTATTGCCTGTGATTTTATCCACTTTTCACTTGTTTACAATTCTTAAGTACAAAGTGTGTTTTAAATTCGTGAGCATTTCTATTCGCGGGTATGCGTTACTATCGCAACACCGGTCTGTCAAATCCTAATGTACTTACCTTGAATTTGTTGGAACAAGTGGAATTGGTTGTGTGTAGTGTATTTACAGTGTGGTTTTGATTTAATAGAAGTGAAGTGTTTTGTGACCAGATGGTTTAAAAATAAATGTACTTATATTTTTTACCTGAAACCTTGAGTCAGTGTTTGCTTGAGTCACAGTAATTGTGGTCCTTTGTGTAATTTTTACTACTGCTCATTTGCTCTTGAGACAAGTCTGGCTGCTCTGTTACTGCTACCACTTGAACAGTGTAGTACAGGCTTGTACCAAAGGTGAACTTGTATTAGGCGCGTGCAGTGTGTTCCTCACATAAGAATGAAAGACTTGTCACTGGCTACATGGGCCGCCCAGAATGGGGCGAGCCACACAATCCACAAGTCATAACACTCCTGGAGGGGGAGGAGACAAGCGGGAGTGTCTGAATGGCACTTAGAGAATTTGAGACCTCACCTCCTCGCAAATCTAAGTCGTCATGTCACTCTCCCAGAGCGAAGCTGGCTAGTTCGAGTTTTTGATATGTTTAAAGCCGCAATCTGTTAATGTTTGCATGAGTTGTGACACAGGAATCAGCTACATTTCCTCGACGTGGGGTCCCTTAAGTGTGACCCTTATTGTCTTTAGGGCGTCTCCAACTGTAGAAGGGATGCCCATGGCAGTACTCTTCAGGGGAGGGAGGACGAGGGAGTGTGGGGGAAACATCAGACGGGGGCACGTGCTTAGCTAAAGCAAAAGAACAAGAGCAGCACAGGCCGACCAAGTGTACCTCAAATGCCACAGGCCCCGTGCTGCACGAAGTGCGGCACGTTGGAGGGCCTGGGGAGTTAGGCGCAGGGTGGGGGGAGCACAACCGGCGGGAAAACAAAGGGAGGGGCAGCCAGAGTGGCGCCCCCACCCGCGGCGTGCCGCAAAGACACGCAAGCAGGTAGAGACTAGGTGGGAAAGGAACAGGGGGGGAGGACAGGAAGGAGCACCGGCCCCCAATCTGCACAACAAAAGGTGGAAGGGGTATAAGTACCCCAGAGAAGCAGGACCAAGTCACAACCAGGTTAGGAGCTCACCTCACTCGGGTAAGCTCCCAGGGCCTGGATAAGGCGGTCAAGGATTCGTTTAATTCGTTTTTGCCTCTGCAGGCTTAAGCGATGGTGCGTCGGTTTCCCTAGTCATTTTTTCGCCTCTGCGGGCTTAAGTGACATAAGAACGTTGGAGGAGCGAAGAAAAGTAAGACCTACCTCGTCGTGACGGCGCATCCAGCAGCGAAGAGCGGGACCCCGGAAGGCGAGAAGCGGATACAACAGCGGTGGACCCAGCGGAGCAGCATACGGAGGAAAGAAGACCGCCACAGCAGACATCGGGGAAGACCAGGCAGCGGAGGCGGTGGACAAAGCGGGAGAAGCCGGGCAACACGTCACCGGATAGGAGAGCCGGAGAGGGGGAAGCAGGCGCCCGCGGAAGGTACGGAAGAAAACGTCGCGCCTCGGAGGCGGGGCGAGGGACATACCAGCGGAGATCTTAAAGCGGCAGTACACACGGCCAAGCGTGGTGGAGCAGGAAAGAAGGGTGTAAGGCTGGCACCGGGAAGGTTACGACGGTCAAGTGGCACAGTGAGTAGAGTGCTTGCTTTGGCATCCGTGCAGAGCCTGCTAACACAGGTTCGAATCCCGGCAGGGCCAATCTCAGCCTTTCATCCTTCCGAGCTGGGACAATCTCAACTTTTGGGGGTTCGCGCCAGCCCTCCAACGGCAGACATCAGGAAGCTTTTTTTTTTTAAAAAAAAAAACCATTTTCGGCAAGAACGGCCCGGCTGGCTTGTTTGTGGCAGACAGGGTCTCCGGCAATACAGCTTTGCCGGAACGGAGCTCCTTCCCTGCACTGGGCCAAGCAAAACAAATACTTATTTCTTTGAACCAGGCTTTAACCCAATCCTTAGCTGGCTGTGTAGCTCAGTGGTTAGAGCGTGGGGGTAATAATACCAAAGTCACGGGTTCAATCCCTGTATTGGCCTCTGTTTTCATTTTGGCAACAGTCAGGAGAGCGGGCTGTGGAGCATTGTGGCCCGGAACACAAGTGAAACACCAGAGGCAAAAAAGTGAGAAGGATGGAAGAAAAAATAAGAAGAGCGCAGGAATTCAGCGCATGGGCCAAAAAGGCAGAAAAAGACTATGGGGCCAAATGGGTCCTGGAGGTGATGCAAAAGGAAGAAAGGGCTAGGGCAATGTCGCCCCTGCTGCTGGAGGATTCCACAGACAGCGATGAGGAAGCGGCGGTACCCCAAGGTCAGAAGAGGACAAGAGGAGCAGCGGAAGAGTCGCAAGAGCCAGAGAGGCCTAAGAAAAAGCAGAAAAACAAAGGTATCGTAAAATTAAGCAACAGCATTAACAAAATGATTAAAGTATTGAATGCAAATGTCAAATGCATGAAGGCCCAGGGTAGGTCGCCCAGAGCCAAAAAGGGAAAGGAAGAAGGGCAAGACAAAATGGAATCAGAGTGGGAAAGTAGCGAGGATGAAGAGAGAGACCACCTGCGAGCCTGGGTGAAAAAGAAAGGGATAATAGGGAGAGGAAAGAATACTGAGGACAGAACAGGTGGAGGTAGGGGGGTAGGGGGGCAGGGGCCAAGAGACAACGGGGCTAACACCCCTACACCAGGGCCACCCCAAAGCCCAAACCATATAGCAACGCCAGAGCTTGCCATAGTAACAGTAAATGAGCCACCCACGAATATGACAAAGTATGGGAGACCCACGATAGGCAAAGATGCTCAGGGGCGGTCATTGAAAGCACAAGCCTGGCATATTAGTGACAAAGTTAAGGAAAAAATATGGAGAAAAGAGTTAATAGACATATTCACATTGCTAGATGTACAGAAAAGGGGCCACGATGTAGCAAAAGAGGACATAAAAGAGGACGAGAAAGGTTTATTGAAAAGATCAACAGTAACAAGGAATTTTGACAATTGGACAGCAGCATTCCAGAAAATGTCGTCCATCATTTTGCAGAAATTCCCCGAGGACGGCCCATCGCTGGTCACCTAACAGCAGAGTGTACTGAAGGTTTACAAAGCATTTGGGGGAGATGCATGGAAAGAGTACGATCATGAGTTTAGGAAAGAGATGGATTGTTTCCCAGATATTGGGTGGGACGAAGAGAATTACAACCTGTACATTTTTAATGTATTAAAAGAGAAATGGGACAGCAGGGAACAGCCAAATGCAGGCAGCTACTACAGGAGACAGTATGGGTACAACGATTATAGAAGCGATTACAGATACAGCAACAGGAGATTCGATGGTAGTCGCGACAGGGCAAGCGAGCAGAATTTTCGGAGCAGGCAGTACGAGGCACAAAGAAGTTGGCAGAGCAACATACCACCAACAGCACAAGGGGGTGGTAACAGAGAAAATGGGGGTCCAAAAACACAGCCAGGACAATGCAGAAATTTCGAGAAAGGGGTGCCATGCAGCTGGGGGAAGAAATGCAGATTCAATCACAAATGCGAGAATTGTGGGGGGGAACATGCTACCAGTAAATGCACAAGGTCAGCATACAATAAGTACAGGGGGCCAGAGAAGCGGAACTAGAAGGGTAGGCGAGAAAGGGGCCACTCCAGTAAAATTGGAAATAATGGAGAAATGGCTACGAGTGTTTCCAGATCAAGAAATGGCAGAAACGATCAGGCAAGGGTTTCAAGAGGGTTTTAAGATCCCTTTTGAAGGACACGGTTCTACCAACACGCCCAAAAATCTGAAATCAGCATTAGCAAACAAAGAGTTAGTAACCAAGAAAATCAGCAAAGAAATCGAGCTAGGGAGGATCAGAGGCCCCTACAGCTCCCCCCCGTTCAAAGAGTACATATGTTCACCGCTAGGGTTAGTTCCAAAAAAGGAGGCAGGCGAGTTTAGACTGATCCACCACCTATCATACCCAACAGGGGCTTCAGTTAATGACGGTATCAACAAAGAGGCAGTGTCAGTAAGTTACTCAGAATTTATGGAAGCCGTACACATAGTCAGAGAAGCAGGAAAGGGAGCATGGATGGCAAAAGCAGACATAAAGTCGGCATTCCGTCTATTACCAGTGAGAGAAGAGTCCCAGAGGTGGCTATGCATGCAGTGGGAAGGCAAATACTTTGTGGACAGGTGCCTTCCAATGGGTTGCGCCATTTCATGTCCATATTTTGAGAAAGTAAGCTCATTCATGCAATGGGCACTTACAAAGGAAGATGAAGGGGCGCAGGTAGTACATTACCTGGATGATTTTCTATTTGTGGGGCCACATGGTTCCAATCAATGTCAAAACACGCTGCAGAAATTCATAGCATTGGCAAAAGAGTGGGGCTTCCCATTAGCAGAAGAAAAAACTACAGGCCCAACACAAGCAATACAATTCCTAGGCATCGAAATAGACTCACGAATGGGGGAATGCAGGATCCCGGAAGAAAAGGTAGCAGACTTACTAAGTAAAATCAAAGACCTGATAGGGAAAAACAAGGCCACCGTGAAGGAGCTACAATCACTGGCAGGAAAACTGAACTTTGCAGGAAGAATCATACCTCAAGGTAAGATATTCCAGAGAAGGTTAGAGCTGAGAACAAGAGGGGCCAGAGAAGGACACCACAGGGCGAGAATTGGGGAAGGTATAAAAAGGGACATGGGGGTATGGGCAGAATTCTTAAAAACCTTCAATGGCTCAGTAATCTGGCGCACACCTATAAATGAAGAAAACGAAAGGGTGTTGTTCACAGATGCAGCCGGGGGTTTCGGTTTCGGCGCAATTCTAGGGACAGAATGGTGTGCGGAAGAATGGCCAGAAGAATGGCAAAAAGCAGAATGGACTAGTAATATTACATTGTTGGAAATATTCCCAAAATGGGTAGCGCTATGCGCATGGGAAAAAGAGCTGAGCTGCAAGGAGTTAAAGGTATGGTCGGATAACATGGCAGTAGTACATGTCATAAATAACGGGAGCGCCTCATGCCCACTAGTGCTGGAAATAATGAGGGCTATAACCCTAAGTTGTCTGATGAATAATGTCAGCCTAAAGGCAAGGCATATCGCAGGTGAAGCAAACATGGTCGCTGACGCCTTATCTCGCTTTCAGTGGGACAGGTTCAGAAAATTGCGCCCGGATGCAAGAAGGAAAAAAAACGCCCACGCCAAGGAAGGCATGGGTACCTCTGGAAGAATGGGAGGAAGCACGGTCGACTACAAGGTTGGCTCAGAAGAGGAAAAAGAACCACAGGAGCAGACGGTAGAGAAGTTGGCCAGAAACGCCATAACATACAGAACTGGTGAGCAATATAAAAAGCATGTGAATAATGTGTTAAGAGAAACAGGAGCCAAAAAGGTCGGGGACATCACAGTGGCAATGTTATGTGATTTTGTGGGGAGCGCATTTTCGCAAGGAAAGAGGAAAAGTTGGGCGGCAGCACACCTGGCGGCGATAGCATACACGGTGAAAGTGGCCGGGATAGCAGACCCGACAACAAATTCACGAATAAAATACGCAATGAAGGGGTGGGCAAGGTTAGAAGGAAAGACACCTGACAGCAGGAGGCCTCTGAATTTTGCAAAGATGACAATGCTGTTGAAACTCTTACACAGCACATGCAATAGCAGCTACGAGATCAAATTGTTTAGGGCAGCATTTGCATTAGCATATTATGGGGCACTAAGGGTCGGGGAGCTAGTAGCGCGTAACACAGCGGCAGGGGATGGCTTAGCAAAAACCGACATATGCATAAGGGCCGAAGGAATGGCAATATTACTAAGGAAGTCCAAAACAGACCAGAAGGGGAGGGGGCGGACAATAGAACTAAATTGTATCAAAGAAAGAGAGCACTGCCCAAGGTGCATCACAAAGCAATTCCTCAAAGTGCGTCCGGAAGTAGGGGGCCAGCTATTGATACATAGGGACGGTAGGGCCCTCAGCAGGTATCAATTTCAGGCAGTACTAAAGAAAACTATAACAAAGGCGGGGTGGGACAAGGCAGAGTTCGGGACCCACTCTTTTAGGATAGGTGCAGCCACATCAGCATGGGCAGGTGGACTGGGGGCAGACGGAGTAAAGAGTATTGGGGGTTGGAAATCGCAATGTTTCAAGAGATATGTACGAGAGAACATGATATGATTCATTTCCCATTTTCCATGCAGACAAAACACCCTACAAATCAGCATGGATAGTCGGCCATTCATTCGTGACAAGAGCAGGCAGGTGGATCGAGGATTACAGAGAGGGTTTGCATTTCAAAAGAACAATAACTTCATGGTGGGGCCTCCCAGGGATGCATTGGGAGGACATCCACGACAGGCTGTCAGATCTGATTGGTTTCAGGGACCCTCCTGAGTATTTGGTCATCCACCTCGGGGGGAACGACTTGGTCAGAACAAACCGGGGCGAGCTAATGCGCGACATGTGCGAATCACTAAGGGCGATAGCACATTGCTGGGGTAAAACAAAAATCTTTATGTCAGAGATCATAACCCGCAGAATCTGGTACGGGGCGCGCAAGAGGCAGGCCATTGAGACGGCACGGAAAAAACTGAACAAAGCGATAGAGAAGTACTGCAGGAGCACAGGACTCCATTTCATAAAACATGGGCTATCACAGAACGACCCCGACTGGTTCCACCAGGACGGGGTACACCTGTCCAACAAGGGCTGGGGGAGATTTGCGGACAACATCTTTCAAGCACTAGCAGCACAGGGTTGCAAATAAGGGGGCGGTAGGGTCGCTGTTTTGGGGGGACCTGAGCGGTATAGACAAGCAACCCCTCAGGTGTGGCGGCACGTGTCCAGGAAAGGATGCCACAGGACAACGAAATGGAGGCCAAAGGAAGGGGGGCATCCCAACCCCTGGACACGAGGTGCCCAAAAAGCGTTGGTTATTGTACAGTTGTCATAACCAGTGTGTAGCGTCAATTTTGTATATAATAAAAAGGCCTACGGCCACAAATTTTTCCACGTAAACATAACTGTGTACGCATTATCATTTCTGGGTCAGGGCATAGAACAACAGGGACAAGAGCAGGGGGGGAACCCACACTACTCAGCCTATGCCACAGGCCCCATGCTGCACGAAGTGCGGCACGTTGGAGGGCCTGGGGAGTTAGGCGCAGGGTGGGGGGAGCACAACCGGCGGGAAAACAAAGGGAGGGGCAGCCAGAGCGGCGCCCCCACCCGCGGCGTGCCGCAAAGACACGCAAGCAGGTAGAGACTAGGTGGGAAAGGAACAGGGGGGGAGGACAGGAAGGAGCACCGGCCCCCAATCTGCACAACAAAAGGTGGAAGGGGTATAAGTACCCCAGAGAAGCAGGACCAAGTCACAACCAGGTTAGGAGCTCACCTCACTCGGGTAAGCTCCCAGGGCCTGGATAAGGCGGTCAAGGATTCGTTTACCACCCAACCCGCCCTACAAGAAAGGAAGGAGGAAAGCCGGAACAGGAACGCCAAGTACTTTTTCTCGGTACACGGTAAAAGAAAAGTCGTAGGCGGCGGCACGTGTCCAGGAAAGGATGCCACAGGACAACGAAATGGAGGCCAAAGGAAGGGGGGCATCCCAACCCCTGGACACGAGGTGCCCAAAAAGCGTTGGTTATTGTACAGTTGTCATAACCAGTGTGTAGCGTCAATTTTGTATATAATAAAAAGGCCTACGGCCACAAATTTTTCCACGTAAACATAACTGTGTACGCATTATCATTTCTGGGTCAGGGCATAGAACAACAGGGACAAGAGCAGGGGGGGAACCCACACTACTCAGCCTATAGAGTTAATAGGTCATGAGGAAGCACCGGCTGCCGGGTGAAACCATGGTCAAAAGCAGTAAAACGACATCTGACACAAATTTATGGCGCAAGCTAATGGGATCAGGTTTGGGTCGCTCAACATAAAAGGGTTGAACTCCCCACAAAAATGCTCCATGCTGGCAAGAGAATTCAAAACCTCCAAACTGGATGGAATGTTTGTCCAGGAAACCAAGTTTGCGAAGGGGAAGGAATTTAAAGTGGGGGTAAGGGAGATAGGCGGAGCGCTATGGGCATCCCGAGAGACCAAGAAGGGTGGGGTAGGTATCATCTACAGGAACTCCCTAGGTATACAGATCACGCAGATTCACAGAGACAAGGAGGGGAGGTTTATAGCAAACAATGGGAAAGTAAGAACACGCAGTGTCACTCTTTGTGCCGCCTCCGCCCCAAACCAGTAGCAGTCGGCCTTCATCAAAGACCTCTTTATTTTTCTAAACAACTGGAAGACAGGAATGCTGACATGTAGGGGGGATTTTAACGTAATATCAGACCCTGCTATGGATTGGGACTCCATGAGACAAGGGGCAACTCCCCCTGCACACCCAGCAGGCGAACGGTTCCCCGATCACGTGAAGGCCAATTATCTTGCGGACGGGTGGAGGGAAATGCACTTGCAGAAAAGAGCATTCACCTATTACTTGCCCCCTCCCCTCACGTACACACGCATAGACTACATACTCATAGAAGCGGCAAACAGATACACAATGCTACAAGCCGCCATTGAAATAATAGGATGGTCGGATCATGGCATGTGTTTGTTAGAACTCGATTTGGGCCCCCCCCCATCGCAAACAGACCACATATGGATTTGTAATGATACGCCCTATAAAGATCCAATATTCAGAGAGACCCTCTTTGAGGAGATGAAGGGCTACATTTCAAGCAATGATACAGGAGAATTACCTTTGAATACCGTGTCCGGGGAGTATTGATCTCAGAGGGTGCACACAAAAACAGAACTAGACTGTTGAGAGAATACTAAATAAAAACAGCAATCAAAGAAAAAGAACACAACCTTCAGACCCGGGCGAATTGTAGAGAGGAAATCCAGGTGGATCTCGTCACGCTCCGAAAAGAGCTGGGCGAAATATGGCATAACAAAGCGCTGACACAACTTAGATACTTGAAACAAAGATACTACGAGAAAGGCGACAAGGCCCACACCATGCTAGCCGCACGCGTGCATGCCCAGAGAGCAGACAAGGCAGTCCACAAGCTGAAGGGTGAAAAGGGGAGGGTGGTGACAGACCCAGGGGAGATAACAAAATGCTTCGCCCGATTCTATGACACCCTGTACGCCACGTTAGGCAAGGGTACCGAAGAATACATTGCCCAATACCTCAATAGCAACCCTTGAGCCCAACTACCAGACAAAGTCCTAGCAGAACTCAACTCCCCCATAACGTCCATGGAAATACAGGGAGCCATTTCCAACATTAAAGCGGACTCCGCGCCAGGGCAAGATGGGTTCACCCCAGCGTTCTATAAGGCTCATAGTAGCTCCACCCCATTTCTAGTAAAATCTTTCAACGGGATCCTGGAAACCGGCCAAGCACCAATCTCCTTCACAAAGTCCAGAATAGTCCAGAATAGTAGTTATCCCAAAAGAGGTTAGGGACTGGAGTGATTGTGCATCATACCTCCCAATATCACTGATAAATGTGGACGCAAAGATCTACGCCAGCGTCTTGGCAGGGCGACTGGCCCGATTCCTCCCCCATTGTCATGGTCATGAAGTCAGGTGCACAGGCATGCAGGAGTCGCATGCACAGGAGACCTGGGTGGACACTGTCCTGGCGCCTTTGGCGCCAGGCTCATGAACAAAAGTAAACAAGAACATCCATTTAACGCCAAAAAGCTTTTATTATGGACATAGCACTTCAGATGCATTAACCTTAACACATTCCATCCATTAAGCAGGATACATTAACCTTGAACATTCCATCCATTAGGCAGCCCCAAGTGTATTCTTGGGTGTGGCTGCTAATGGATTGCCTTTGCACGTGCTCACTCTCTAGGAGTGGCAGGGTGTGGTTGGTAAGCCGGCCCTAATGGGCGTGCCCACGATCTCTGCTATATAAGGTGCCCCGATTCTCAAGACAGACGCTTCGTGTTATTCTGCACTTGCAAGCAGCGTAACGCTCACCGTCGCCAGAGGTCAGATTTACCTTTGAAGATCCTGCTTCCTGCCAGCATACTTACCAACTGGGGGAAGCTGTTCTTACCTGTACATCTCTTCGGCAAACCAAGTATTCATCTTTACACTTTCTGGAACGCTGAAATCTTCATCTTGGGACCGCAGCACGACACGCTCCATCATCGACAGCAGCGCCTGCAAGGAAAAACAGAAGACAAGGTTAGTGTTAGGGAGAATTCTCATTGAATGGCTAATTTCCCTTACCTAGTGAGTCCCTGAGCAGCTTTGCTGGATCTTTGACGTTGTTTCATTTCCACTTGGTAAGAGTGTGAGCTTTTCACCACTCTTACCTGTATTTTGCTATGTGTTTTGACATGTTTTGTGATTGTGGGCTCTGGAGTACACCACTTCAGTAGCCCCCTTTTTTGTGTGTGTCACACAGCACCTTCTGTGCAGTGGCACAGGGTTGTCGTTCAGACTCCCACCTACTCCATTTCTGAGGTGACTACTGTCCCCCAGAAAAGGGTAAAGTTACCATTAACTTTACTTAGTCAAATTTAACCACAGATCCACTACACACCATCTTACATGGAGTGCTGGAAGGGTTAACTCTTAACTCTTTTTATCTGTACCTCCTAGAGCATTGTTTCGCTCTTTTATTAACATTTAGACATGGCTGGTGGCAGTGGTATCTACCCTAAATTTCTACCGCGGTTATCTTATATAACCGTGGTAATATTGTAGGCTATTGTGTTAGCCTCGAACTTAAACCCGCTTGACCAAATCCTTTTTCGTTTGGCTCCAGTGCGGTTTATTCGACATTTCTTTTTGTTAAACTCCTTCTTGTGTTTTACTTTGCACGGCAAACTAGGTTCACCTTCTTTGTTCACTGTCTTTTGGCGGGCTTCTACCTAGAAGCCCGCCTCAAGGCACCTGGGTGTCTAGGTGGGCTGAATGTGAGGGAGGGGTGTAGTTCCCCCCTGCACAGGGTATCCTAGGAAACCCAAGTCGCACTTTGTCATGATTGGCCAGGGTGGTTGTCCGGGCTGGACAACCCCCCTGCTGGGAGATTGACAGCCAGGCTGTGTGAATGGGGGTTTTTCACATAAAAGGCAGGTCTCTTGGGCTGGAAGTCAGAGAGTCGCCACTGGAACTACAGGGAACCGACGAGAAGTGGAGGAGAGGTCGACTGCTGCAACTACCCCGTATCGGTGAAGCCCTGCTGCAGTCCTGAGCTATCTGCCCTTCAACGACTAAGAGGAGATCCAGTCCGGAGTCTTTTTCTCTTGAGCCTGGTGGGGATAACCAGCTCATCTTCTTCAGTCAGAGGTCGCCTTCATGGTCAAAATCGCTGCACACTGCTGCAGTGGTCCGGATAGGCACCTGAAGACCCTCTCCTATTTTTAAGGAGCGCACCTTTTATTCATTGTCGCTACTGCCGGCCTCATCCCCGTGTGGTGCGGACCCCCTCATCGTCCTTCTTTGTGCTGAAGCTGCAGGAAAGTGTGGGTCTGCGGGAAACCAACAGGAACAACTGCCGTGGCACCAGCTTCGTTCTTTGAGAAAGGTACTGTGTCCTGTTTGAGGAATTTTGGGTGAAATCCCTATTTCTCTACTTTAAGGCTCGTCCTTACTTTTCCCTCCTTCTTATAACTTTTGCTTCCGAACATTGACAATATCAAAGTACTCTTGGCAACATTGAATCTCGAACTGTCCGACTGTGTGATCCTCGACAACAGGCACCCGGTGTCACTTGACCTTGGCTCCGGTCCTTTGACTCTTGAATTCCTGACTATATGTGTTCTGAGATTCTGTCAGTCTAACCAATATATTGCCTGTGATTTTTGCCCCCAACTCTCTCTGGGTATCTCGGGTGCTAAGTGTGTTTTTACCCCGGTAGCATTTCTTACCGTGGATAAGCGTTTCTCTAGTAGACCGAACTGTCAAAAGTGATCGCAATTGTATTCACGGGAACGTGTTCTGTTTCGTAACACCGGTCCATTCAAACACAGGGTACTTACCTCGAACAATACTGTACAAAGTGAATTGGTTAGTTGTAGTATATTTTACGTGTGGTTTTTGAATTCATAGAAGTGTCGTGTTAATAACAAATGGTTTAAAAATAAATATACTTATATTTTTTACCTGAAACCTTGAGTCAGTGTTTGCTTGAGTCACAGTAATTGTGGTCCCTTTGTGTAATCTCTGCTACTGCTCATATACTCTTGAGATAAGCCTGGCTGCTCCGCTACTGCTACCACTATAACCTAGTAGTACAGGCTTTTACCAAAGGTAACATTTTTGTTTCGCCTCCTGTAGTCTTAATTGTGTGTAGTGGTCCCTAAGGGCACTGCACATGATTCTGCCTAACACTGGTGTACAGCGGTGAGGATTTGGATGTAGAGTGATTACACTTAGAGTGCTGCTATTGCTTGGGTTCAACTAACCACAAGGTTAACACCACTAATTCTATTTACCTAAAAAATCATGTAAAATATGGAAAGCTACACTGAAGAGGGTCTTTTGAACTACACTGCTGAGGTTTTGAGAACCATGGGCCTCATTACGAGGTGAGCGGTAAGTACCGGTCATTACCGGCATGGCGCAACTACCGTGTCCGTGCTGGCAATAGACCACTAAGAACGGGCTATTACAAGTATGCGGGCACGAACTTTGCGCCATGTCGGTAATGACCCCACGCCATGCCGTAAAAGATCGAAAAATCACCCTTTCCGGCATAGTACGAAGTGCAAATAGCTCCACCGGCATCCAAGCCATCAGTATTAGCGGTGACCGTTAATAACGGTCACCTCTTTTAGCGGCGACCGCTATTAGCGGTCACTGCTAATAAGCGGAACCGGAAGTAGCGTCATCGCACAGGAACGGGAAATAGCACAGCGGCCATCTTTAAAAATACAATCCATTGCCATCCAGCACAACCAGGAGCCATCCGACCCCCAGAACTCTACCACACCTCCATCACTACCTGCTGCATCTCACCATGCCGAACGCTGTGAAAAAAAACACTGATCGCCTGCGCAAGGAGCGCTTCTCCCGAGAGGAGTTGAGCATGCTGGCGGAGACACTGCAGGAACATGCAGATGTGGTCTTCTCCACCGACATGTCCCGACCAGCACTGCAGCGCAAAAAGCAGATTTGGGCAGAGGTTGCGCAGAATATAAGTGCCGTTGGCACCACACCCCGCACTCCTAAAGATGTCCTTAAGCTTTGAGACGATCTGCGTTTACGCGTGCGGAGCATCCTCTCTGCCAACCGCAACCTGGGGATGGCGACAGGCAGAGGTGCAGACTCCCCCATCAAGTTGCAACCATGGGAGGAGATCTGCGCCAGCACCATAGGGGGGGAGTCAATTGAGGGAGTGGGGGACATGGAGCGAGGAGCCCCGTCATCAGCAGATGCAGGTAGTTGTCCCAAATGTAACAATGCTAATACCAACACGATGATGTCCACCTGAACTGACAGTGCAATGATGTAGAGCAGGGTCCACCAGACACATAAGTACAAGACTGCCTACACGCAGTGCACAGCATCATCTTGTCCACATGCATAATGTACCCCATGTGTGTTTCAACCCAGACGCTTCCAAGCATCACCCACCCAAAAGCCAAGCAACCCGTTTGTCACTCCCCCAATGTCAATCAACTGCCATTCCATATGAATGCTGCCACACCAATGCATGCCTGATGCCTGTAGACCCATCACGAACCCTCTCCCTCTATTGGTCCCTCACAGACAGTGGTGACGAGGACACTAGGGAGGAGGATGCCACACCACAAAAGAAGGCCAGGGGCAAGGAGGGCGAACACCGCCCCTCGACTTCAAGGGGTAGAGGCCAACCTGCACCACTGCGGAAGGGCAAGAAAACCCCAGAGGCCACAGTACCAATGTGCACTACGGCCCCCACAACAGCACCCACACCAGCCACCAGCATCCAGTGGCAGAAGGCACTGCATCGGCTGCCAGCAGCACAGTGGGGGAGACAGCTGCCACAGCAGCCGTGTCAGACGATGAGTCAGATGTTCAGCCGCATGGCGCAACTACCGACACAGGCCCCCTGCATTCACCACAACTCTCCCCATGCAGCTTGCAGAACAGCAGCATGCACGTGCTGTCTCCTGGGGATTCATGGCCCGCTAGTTTGAGCCCCACACCAACTGGCCATGACGAACAAACCATATTGGAAACCCCTCACACATCCACCACTGTTCCAACCATCCAAGAGGGGATAAGGGCTATTCAGAAGCGCCAGGAGGAGCTGACAGGGCTGTTGACACAGCATGTCATGGAATGTGGCGGGGTAAGGGATGACATTAGGGAATGTGCTGCATCCCTGAAAACAGCATTGGAGACTACCTCGAAAGACATTTGCGCCGAATTGGCAGCAGTGCGTCAGGTCCTCTCAGAAATGGTGGCAGCAATGCAGGCCATGCGTCAGCCACAGTTGCCAGAACAACCTGGGACAACTTCAAACACAAGCTCAACTAGGACCAGCCCCGTGCGTAGGTCTGGCCGGAACATGCGCAGATCGGACAGGGGTGCACCTGGTGCTGGAAGAGGGGGAGGGCTGTAGGTACAGCCAGGCATACTGGTCCCATGTGGACTAATGGTGCACGCCAGTGCACACCATGTGTGGTGTCATGATGCCTACCTCCAAGGAGCCAGGTCCGACCCAGCAACACCAGAGGCAGGCATCATTCCCCCCCAGGGAAGTTCCAGCGGGCCCAAGCTGGGGCCCTTTGGACGCAGTCCTGGCGCCTTAGGCGCCAGGCTCATGTTGGACCCCAGTCCTGGCGCCTTAGGCGCCAGGCTCATAAAGCTGGACATGTGTTCAAGTGTTTTAGTGTGCACTTACCTGATGCAGACCATGCTGCTACATCCAGACCCTCTTGAGGCCTGAATGGGACAACTTTACCTGCGGGACTACTTTCCACCCGGGTGTGGTCGGGGAAGGATACATACCTGATCGGTGGAAGGATACATACCTGAAACTTCTTCCAAAGCTATTTAAACCCCACCCGAACAGCCACACGTGCTTCGTGTTGTTCTGCACCTAGCAGCTGGACGCTCACCGTGTCTGCTCCTGCTTCTGGACTTCAGCCACGCCTGTCAGCATCCTGGGACACCTGCAAAGGGTAATAAGAAGAGAATTGAGCAAGAAGGCCTTACCTGCTAAACCTGCATCACAGAGACATTTCACCGACGATCCTGAAAAGGAAGACATCATTTTTTAAAAAGCATTTCGCTCCGATCGCTGCAGCGCTTCATTTCACTCACCTTTCTTGGGCGCCTCCATCTTCAGCAGCGATCATCCGGATCCGCAGCCACTTCCCAGAGCCTAGAGAGAAAAAGACAAGAACACAAGGTGAGAGAAGGAAGGGAATAGGAAAAGCTCAGTTTCCTTCTAAGACTTACCTGTTGGGTCATTCCCATTTCATTTCGGGTCTTGCTGCTTCCAGGCATTTTCCGGACCCCGCCTCTATGGGGAAAAAAGACAAAGACATTAGATGAGCGAATGCAAAAACATTACCTGAGCGCTCATCTAGGACTTACCAGATCTTTACTGGAACTGCACGTTTCACTTCGGGTCGGCGCCATATCTCCGGCATTCCGAACCCCGGCCCCTATGGGGAAAAGACATCAACATTAGCGCTTTGTTGCAAGAAGTCTCCAAAGGAATCTTCATTCATCACCTGAAAAAGACAATGAACATTATTATTTAAAGCTGAACTTTTGAACTTGCAACAGAACTTTTACAGCACCTTACCAGTATAATCAAGCTTACCTGAACTCCCATCCAACCTCAATCCAGTGAAGTAACTGGGTTCAACGCGCCCCTGCATCAGAAGCAGGATGGAGAGCTCGTCCTTTCAGACCCTAAGGTGAGACTTCACAGGGAATCGTGGAAGGGTATCGAGGAGGGTTGGAAGGAAGTGGGAGGCTCGAGCATTATTCCACCAGATTGTAATACTCCCTTTTCACGTACAGGAGGATATTCCTGCGAGCCAGATTAGCCAGAGTTGAGGGGCCCGTCCTATCCATCTTCAGAGCCCTGCGCTTCACCATTGAAGAGGCATCAGCACTCGAAACCAGGCCAGCGCCCCCGTGGGAATCAGGTGAGCGTGACATGTGGGGAAGACAAGGGGTGAGGGGGGAGAGGGCGTGTGGGGGAGTTGAGGGGGAGGGGAGAGAGGGCGTGTGGGGGAGTTGAGGGGGGAGGGAGGAGAGGGTGTGTGGGGTGGAGGGCTTGTTCACTTTGTTATATTTCTTTAATACACCTGTTTGGAAATCAAAAATCACATGTGCGGACATTGCTTATTGTGTACGTGTGCTTTATTGGTGAACAGAGTACAGTGTCCATGCCACTGATACACCCAGTGCCCCGAGTGCCACCTCCATGTCACACTCCCCGTCCATGTGTGCTAGAAACATTGGTTGATCAGAGTCTGACGCATGGCACGTCTCTCCTGTGCATCGCTGCCTCCCTGAACTGCAGCCCCATCTCCACCTTCCTCATCGTCAGGTGGTTGCAGTTCAGCGTCAGGGGGCAGAGGCACATTCCGTCTGATGCACATATTGTGTAGCATGACACATGCCATGACGATCTTGGCCACCTTCTCATGGCCGTACAGGAGTGCCCCACCAGACCTGCTGAGGCAGTGAAACCGTGCCTTCAAGAGGCCAAATGTCTGCTCAGTCACCACACGGGTACATGTATGCGCACGATTGTAGTCCTCCTCGTGCCTGTTCTGTGGGTCCCGGACTGGGGTAAGGAACCACCTCTTCAAGGGATAGCCTTCATCACCTGCATGTGGGCAACAATGTATATGTGTAAGTCATCACATCATATGGGACCTGTATCAATGACACCATAGCATGCATTTTTTTCCTGATTGCAACCACATATCCATGCATGAATGGAGACACACGATGTGACTGCTATGTGTGTATTCCTCTCATGGACTGTTGTGCGTGCCACCGTCTAGTGGGCGCAGGGGGGTCCTTTTCCTTGTGAGTGCTCATGCACTGTGTTAGTACACGCCGGTTGGTCCCATGATCTGGATGATGTGCAGTCATTTGTATGCTTTCATCCTGTCACCGTTGATGGGAGCTTCATGGTGATCTCACTATGCACAACAAATGGTGACATGCAGTTTTGTTGGATCTCTGTGTCAGTGTAGTGGTGTATTAATGTATTTGGCCCTCATGTGACTCCTTTGTACGCAGTAATGGAGGACTGTCCTTTCTGTTGACGGTATTTGGTGCTGTGTATTGGCCATACTAATTGCTTGTAGCTGCATTGTGTTGCGGGGGATCCGGTCTGATTGAGTACAGTGCACATGTTGATGGCTATGGAATGGTTGTAACACTCCATCACTTACATGGTAGGGCAGCTTACATCTTGCATTATGTAGTCAGGTGTCAGGTCTGGTGTGGCCTGCTTTGGGGTATGAGCATGGTCCATTCTCTCAGGCACTTGCAGCCAGATGAAGTATGCATCTCTCCCCCCCATCTCAGCCAGGTGTAGTATGCATCTCTCCCCCCCCCATCTCAGCCAGGTGAAGTATGCATCTCTCCCCCCGCCCATCTCAGCCAGGTGAAGTATGCATCTCTCCCCCCCATCTCAGCCAGGTGAAGTATGCATCTCTCCCCCAATCTCTGCCAGGTGAAGTATGCATCCCCCCCCATCTCAGCCAGGTGAAGTATCCATCTCCCCCCCCCCCATCTCAACCAGGTGAAGTATGCATCTCTCCCCCCCATCTCAGCCAGGTGAAGTATGCATCTCTCCCCCCCATCTCAGCCAGTTGAAGTATGCATCTCTCCCCCCATCTCTGCCAGGTGAAGTATGCATCCCCCCATCCCAGCCAGGTGAAGTATGCATCTCCCCCCCATCCCAGCCAGGGGAAGTATCCATCTCTCCCCCCCATCTCAGCCAGGTGAAGTATGCATCTCTCCCCCCATCTCAGCCAGGTGAAGTATGCATCTCTCCCCCCCCCCATCTCAGCCAGGTGAAGTATGAATATCTCCCCTAATCACCTACCCATATCGCATTTCCATGAGGCTAACATGCAACTCAAGAGAAGCCAGGATCTCTGCCCTGCATGTCGCTCCATGTAGTGTGGTATCATGGAGTTCCGCATGACCATTGAATCATGGGTTGATCCGGGGTATCGGGCACAACAATGTGTGATGATCTTGTTTGAGTCACATACCATTTGCACGTTGATGGAGTGGTATAATTTACGGTTAAGGTACGCTACCTCCATGGCATGTGGGACCACCAATTCCATATGGGTGCAGTCGATGGCGCCAATGCAACCAGGGATGCCGCCAGTGAATGGAAACCAACTTTGGTGGTTGGGATCTCCTGGCCTGTCTGTGGTAAGAAAATGTGGTTGCCTGTGTGCTTCAGGAGGGCATCATTGATTCAGCGTACGTGAGAATAATGGTTGTGATATGCCATGCATATGCCCCACTGTGTGCTGGTAGGTGCCTGTGGCCAGGAAGTGGAGCACAGACACTACCTTCAGTAGGGGTGGGATGGCGGTGCATATTTCAATCAGGCTGACAATGTCGTCATGTATCATGTCCACAATGGTGTTGCTGGTGTCCCGGTCCAGACGGTACAAGGTGTGGATCTGCTCAGGCGTTAGGTTGTATGGACTGGCTCTGATGCGAGGGATTGGGGGCTGCCTCCGTGGTAGCACCGGCTGCACTGGTGGGGCATACTGGGCCTGCCTAACCGTCATTCTACTCCTGCGTCTCCTGTGTGCTGCCTGTTGTTGTTGTTCTTGTTCTTATTCTTGTTCTTGTTGTAGCAGGAGTTCCACTGCAATCATGTCCTCCAGCCCCAGCATTGCTAGTAGTATGGGAATCATTTTGGTGTGTGACTGGGTGTGGGAAGGGGTGGGGTCTGCTCCTTTTGTGCTGGCCCAGTCTGTATTTACTCCACCTGTGCTGATTGTGTGCACCTGTGGCAGTTGGGAACACTGCACATGGCCGTTTACGGGTGGTCCGCGATGCCGGTAATTGCTCCATGCCGGTAAGGTACTTTTCGGCCTTCAGTAGGCCGTCATTTGCATGGCTGCCTGACTTGTGATGTCCTCCTGTTTACGTCATGCCGGTATTGCCGACATGAAGGGTTGCGTGCCCGCGCCCATGCTGCTATTAGAGGCACCGTTATTTACGGTGCCGCTAATAGCGGATTGGCGGGACTTGATCTTCCAAAGCGGTAAGCAATGCTGGTATTCCTTTACCTGTATCGTTATTCACTTACCGCCCGGGTTGTAATGAGGCCCCATGTGTAGGGAGAGGAGTCTCTCTGGTAAAGGAAAGAAATCTGAATTGATTGCAAAGTTAATAGGAAAACAAAGTCTGGAGAGTGGGTCAGAAGGGCCTACCCCTCCAGCAAATGTGGATAATGATGTTTCTGATTCTGAAAGTGTTGATTTGGAAGAAGTAGATGAGTCCTTGTTAGGTAACCCTACAACTCCTTTGCCTGCTCAGAAAGCACAACCTCTGTCCACTGGGACCCCCACAGGTCCTGCACTTACTCCTGAATTTATTGCACTTGAAAAAATGAGACTTGAATTAGAAGTGAAACGTATTGATGCACAAACTGCCATGAAACATCAAGAGCTAAGGCTCAGAGAAATGGAGCTGAATCATGAACTAGAGATGAAGAAATTGTCTATAGAAAATGTTTCTCTCCCAGAGTCTTCTAAGTCTGCCAGCCCTAAGAGACCCCGTATGCCAAAGGAAATGATTGGTATGTATGAGACTAAACTTGATATTTTGGATTGGTTAGCAATGTTTGAGTACAATCATGGGATTCAAGGTATCTCAGGGAATCAGCTGATTCCCTGGCTTTTCTCTAGGCTTCCCCCTGTTGCAAGTGATGTTGTAATGGAGTTGGGGGAGGAGGATAAACAGGATTATGAGTGTGTGAAGCTAGCATTAATAACTAGATTTGGGAAGACCCCTTCCCAGTATTTTATGAGGTTTAGAACCCTCGAAAAGCATGATGGTACCCCTTGGGCTACCTGGGTGTTTGAATGTTTGAAAACACTTATGAAGGTTTAAGGACTCTTGTAATGTTGAAGTCTATTTTTGATGTCTGTTCCCCTGAGCTTAGACAGCACTTGGCTGATTCAAAGGAGATAGATCCTAAGAAACTAGCTAAGGCTGCTGACTTGTGGATTGCCAACAGGGCCACTCACAAGGATTCGGGGGCAACTCAGAAAAAGGATGAGGGAAAGCAGCCAAAGAAAGACAACAAGGAGAATTCCAATAATTCCAATCCAAAAGAGGGCCCCAAACATAACCAGGGTAAGCCACAAGGAAAACCGAATCAGGCTAGTGTACCATCTGGTCCCAAAGCAGATGGAGGTCAGAGTAAACCCCCATTCCAGAGAGCATTCGGAAAATGCTTTGTTTGTGGGCTACCTGACCATGTGAAAGGAGATCCCAGGTGTAAGGGTAAACCTTCAGGGATCAACACTGTCTCCTTAGCCTTCTCCCAGGTGGATGAAGTACCTATGACCAGTGGAAACTTTCAGTTACTAGCTGATGAGCCCATGAGAGTCTCAGCTAGTGTTTCTTTAGTGTCCTTGGGTCTTTGAGAACAATAGAACTTAGATGTCTATAACTCAATCCCAGATAATACTAAAGAGTATTACAAAGATAGTGTTCTTGTGAATGGTCAGGAGACCCCTGCCATCATAGACACTGGAGCCAGCATAACTGTGGTTGATGAATGTTTTTTCAAGGTGGAGGATGTTGCTAAGGCACCCAAACACTTAACCAAGTTAGCTGGAGGGCCCTGTGCAAATGGTTCCCCAGTTACCAGCTCTCATCCAGTGTAATGACATGACTGTCATGATACCTGTAAGTGTGCAAAATAACGTACCTGGGAGGGTCCTGCTGGGTAAGGACCTTAAAACTCTTGGAGTTGTGTCTAGTACCCCCAGGCCCCCCAGCAGAAGGAAGCAGGAGCTCACAAGGTCTGCAAGGGAGAGAACCTTGAGAGGCTCTCCTGGGGACATGATAGACGAAACTATCACCCCAAGTCCACAGGACTTACTTACTGCCATTGCTGGGCAGGGAAAGACCAAGAGGAAACCCAAGTCTGCCAGCAAGAAGCCAGCAAGCACTCCTGTGCCCAGAAGGACATCTCTGAGACTGTCCAAAGTCACATCTGTGACTCCCACACCAGCTGAGGCTGGGTCTGAGGTTCAACCCTGTATGGTCAAACAAGATACTGAGGAATCACATCTAGAAGAGGATCTTACCTTGGTAGGTGATCTAGACCCTGTTGACCATCCTGAGCTGCAGTCTTTAATGGCAAAAGGTGGACCCAACAGAGAAGATTTCAGTAAGGGACAAAGAGAATGTCCTACCTTGGAAGGTCTTCGCCAACAGGCAACTTCTCAGCTCAGTGGGACTGAGCCTGGGAAGCATAGGTTGCATGCAAAAGACTTGCAGTACCTCTAGTGAGCCGACTCCAGTTTCTGCAGTTAGCCCACGAGATACCTTTGGCTGGTCACTTAAGTTTTAAGAAGACCAAGGAAAGGCTTTCTCTTTACTTCTATTGGCCTAAGATGGGGTCAGAAGTAGACAAATTCTGCAGAAGCTGTCACACTTGCCAAACCTCTGGCAAGAGTGGATCCAAGAATGTGGCACCCTTAGTGCCTCTCCCAGTGTGTGAGTTCCTTTTGAGAGGGTCGGGATGGACATTGTTGGTCCTCTTGATCCTCCCAGGCAACAGGTCTATCCTGGTTGTATTGGATCATGCCAATAGATTTCCTGAAGCCATACCTATGAGGACTGTTACGGCTCCGGCTGTGGCTAAGGCCCTACTTGGTATTTTTCCCAGAGTAGGTTTTCCTAAGGAGGTGATATCTGACAGGGGATCAAATTTTATGTCCAACTACATGCAAGCCATGTGGAAAACCTGTGGAGTTACCTACAAGTTCTCAACTGCCTACCATCCTCAAACCAATGGGTTGGTAGAGAGGTTCAACAGAACTATGAAGAGCATGATAGGTGCTTTAGAAGAACCCCTTAAAAGGAAGTGGGATCTTCTACTGCCATGCCTTCTCTTTGCCTATAGGGAAGTCCCTCAGGAGGGAGTAGGATTTAGTCCCTTCGAACTTCTCTATTGTCATCCAGTCAGAGGCCCATTGGCCCTGATTAAGGAGGGATTGGAGAGTGCACCTTCCCCCAAGCCAGTCAGAGTGACTGACTATGTGATAGGTCTCTGGAGGAGAATATCACACATGATGGCAGAGGCAACTGATAACTTGAAGGCTGGTCAAGCTCTGGTCAAACATTGGCATGACCAGAAGGCTAACATGGTTGAGTTCACTCAAGACCAGCTTGTTCTTGTTATGGTCCCCACAAGGCAGAGGGACTTGCAGGACAAATGGATAGGACACTTGAAGGTTGTGGGTAAACTTGGAGAGGTGAACTATCTGGTGGACTTAGACAAACCTAAGGAGGCTCCCAGAGTCTTTCACACCAACCGTTTAAAGGCATATGTCTCTCGACCTGACATAGGAGCTTTGCTTCTAGCTTCAGCTCAGGGGGAGGAGGAGAGTGAACCTCTGCCTGACCTCCTCAGAGGCTTACCTTTAAATGAACAAGTGGAAGGAGTTAATCTCTCTTCCAGTCTCACATCTGACCAACAGGATGAGTGCAAGTTACTGTTGAATCAGTTTGCCTCCCTGTTCGCACTTTCACCAGGCTTAACCCCTTGGGGCCAGCATGATATACTCACTGGTGACTGTTTGCCTGTCAAAAGCAGGGGGTACAGAATGTCAGGCAATGTCAAAACCCATATAAGGAATGAGGTCAACAAGATGCTTGATCTCGGGGTTATAGAGCCCTCTACTAGCCCATGGTCTAGCCCAGTTGTGCTTGTACCAAAGGCAGGATCCAAGGAGTTGAGATTCTGCGTGGATTATAGAGCTCTGAATGCAGTCACCATGACTGATTCCCATCCTTTACCTAGGACAGATGAGCTAGTGGACAAACTTGGTGCAGCCAAGTACCTCAGCACATTTGACCTAATGTCAGGCTATTGGCAAATAGCCCTGACAGACCATGCCAAGGAGAAAACTGCATTTTCTACCCCAGCTGGCCTCTACCAATTCAAGGTGATGCCTTTTGGACTAAAGAATGCACCTGCTACATTTCAGAGGATGGTCAATCAAGTTCTGAATGGGATGGAGGACCTCTGCATGGCATACTTGGATGACATTGCAGTGTTCAGCCCTACATGGAAAGAACATATTGAACACCTAGGCTATGTATTGCAGGCTCTGGAACAGGCCCATCTGACCATAAAGGCAAGCAAATGTCAAATTGGTCAGAGTTCAGTGGTCTACCTTGGACATGAGGTAGGAGGAGGTGAAATAAGGCCATTGCCTAGCAAAGTACAAGCTGTATAAAACTGGGACACCCCTACTACTCAAACCCAAGTGAGAGCCTTCTTAGGTCTCATTGGGTATTACAGGAACTTCATAGAGAACTATGGGACCATAGCTTCTACCTTGAATGTCATCTCCTCTCCCAAATTTCTTAAAAAGGTCAAGTGGAATGAGGAGTGCAATCAAGCCTTTGAAGGTCTGAAGAAAGCCCTTTGTCAAGTTCCAGTCCTAAGAGCTCCTGACTATCACCAACCCTTCATTGTACAAGCTGATGCTTCAAATGTAGGTATAGGTGCAGTCCTTAGTCAACTGGATGAGAAAGATAGGGAACACCCCATTTGTTTCATCAGCAGGAAGTTAAAGGATCCTGGGACACGGTGGGCAACAATAGAACGTGAATGTTTTGCTATTGTGTTGGCACTGAAGAGGTTTAGACCATGCTTGTATGGATCTACCTTCACCATTCAGACTGACCACCAACCCTTGAGATGGCTGATGCAAATGAAAGGGGAAAACCCAAAGTTGCTCAGATGGTCAGTCTGCCTCCAAGGATTTGATTTATCCATTGAGCACAGAGCAGGAAGTCACCACCAAAATGCTGATGGTCTCTCTACGATGTTTGTAACCGACTAGAGGTATGGGAACCATCTAGGAGTGGATTAAATCCTCCTGTCCCTTAGTCTGGGAGGGCGAGTGTTAGGGAGAATTCTCATTTCATGGCTAATTTCCCCTACCTAGTGAGTGCCTCAGCAGCTTTGCTGGATCTCTGGAGTTGTTTCTTTTCCACTTGGTAAGAGTGCAAGCTTTTCACCACTCTTACCTGTATTTTGCTATGTGTTTTTACCTGTTTTTGTGATTGTGGGCTCTGGAGTACACCACTTCAGTAGCCCCCTTCTTTGTGTGTGTCACACAGCACCTTCTGTGCAGTGGCACAGGGTTGTCATTCAGACTCCCACCGACTCCATTTCTGAGGTGACTACTGTCCCCCAGAAAAGGGTAAAGTTAGCATTAACTTTACTTAGTCAGATTTAACCACAGATCCAGTACACACGATCTTACAGGGAGTGCTGGAAGGGTTAACTCTTAACTCTTTTTATCTGTACCTCCTAGAGCATTGTTTCGCTCTTTTAACATTTAGACATGGCTGGTGGCAGTGGTATCTACCCTAAATTTCTACCGCGGTTATTTTTATATAACCGTGGTAATATTGTAGGCTATTGTGTTAGCCTCGAACTTAAACCCGCTTGACCAAATCCTTTTTCGTTTGGCTCCGGTGCGGTTTATTCGCCATTTCTTTTTGTTAAACTCCTTCTTGTGTTTTACTTTGCGCGGCAAACTAGGTTTGCCTTCTTTGTTCACTGTCTTTTGGCGGGCTTCTACCTAGAAGCCCTCCTCAAGGCGCCTGGGTGTCTAGGTGGGCTGAATGTGAGGGAGTGGTGTAGTCACCCCCTGCACAGGGTATCCTAGGAAACCCAAGTTGCACTTTGTCATGATTGGCCAGGGTGGCTGTCCGGGCTGGACAACCCCCCTGCTGGGAGATTGACAGCCAGGCTGTGTGAATGGGGGTTTTTCATATAAAAGGCAGGTCTCTTGGGCTGGAAGTCAGAGAGTCGCCACTGGAACTACAAGGAACTGACGAGAAGTGGAGGAGAGGTGGACTGCTGCAACTACCCCGTACCGGTGAAGCCCTGCTGCAGTCCTGACTAGGATTAAGAGGAGATCCAGTCCGGAGTCTTCTTACCTTGAGCCTGGTGGGGATAACCAGCTCATCTTCTTCAGTCAGAGGTCGCCTTCGTGGTCGAAATCGCTGCACACTGCTGTAGTGGTCCGGATAGCCACCTGAAGACCCTCTCCTGTTTTATGGAACGCACCTTTTATTCATTGTCGCTGCTGCCGGCCTCATCCCTGTGTGGTGCGGATCCCCTCATCGTCCTTCTTCGTGCTGAAGCTGCAGGAAAGCGTGGGTCTGTGGGAAACCAACAGGAACAACTGCCATGGCACCAGCTTCGTTCTTTGAGAAAGGTACTGTGTCCTGTTTGAGGAATTTTGGGTGAAATTCCTATTTTTCTACTTTAAGGCTCGTCCTTACTTTTCCCTCCTTCTTATAACTTTTGCTTCTGAACATTGACAATATCAAAGTACTCTTGGCAATGTTGAATCTCGAACTGTCCGGCTGTGTGATCCTCAACAACAGACACCCGGTGTCACTTGACTTTGGCTCCGGCCCTTTGACTCTTGAATTCCTGTCTATATGTGTTCTGAGATTCTGTCTGTCTAACCAATATATTGCCTGTGATTTTTGCCCCCAACTCTCTGGGTATCTCGGGTGTTAAGTGTGTTTTTACCCCAGTAGCATTTTTTACCGTGGATACGCGTTTCTCTAGTAGACCGCACTGTCAAAAGTGATCGCAATTGTATTCACGGTAACGTGTTCTGTTTCGTAACACCGGTCCATTCAAACACAGGGTACTTACCTCGAATAATACTGTACAAAGTGAATTGGTTAGTTGTAGTATATTTTACGTGTGGTGTTCGAATTCATAGAAGTGTTGTGTTAATAACAAATGGTTTAAAAATACATGTACTTATATTTTTTACCTGAAACGTTAAGTCAGTGTTTGCTTGAGTCAAAGTAATTGTGGTCCCTTTGTGTAATCTCTGCTACTGCTCATATACTCTTCAGATAAGCATGGCTGCTCCGCTACTGCTACCACTATAACCTAGTAGTACAGGCTTGTACCAAAGGTAAAACTTGTATTGCCACCTGTAGTCTTAATTGTGTGTAGTGGTCCCTAAGGGCACTGCACAGGATTCTGCCTAACAGTTAGACATCGAAAAAACAATCAGAGTAAGGTTGCGCTTCACCATACTTCGCGCTTTTCCTTAAACCGTCACTTACCTACAGTCGAACATTGCGGTAGCATCCATCTTCCATCCGGCCGCGTCTCACAGCTGCATTGAGGCCGCATTTTCATCTAAGGGAAGAAAACAGAAGAGAGACATTATAGCGGGCATAAATAGGAGCAACATATAAAGACATTAAACAGAACGAACAGCATCACAAGAGCTCATGAAAGACTTACCAATCATAAGGAGAAGCGTAGTCGCAGCTGGACTGGACTAATGCTTATCAGGGACCAGTGAAGGGACTAGACCCCATTTGACGTGTCCCTGCCAGAAGTAGCAGGACAGAGAGTTTATCTTCCATAATTCACAGGTGAGCTTTATGGGCTGGCGTATGTTCACAGAAACCGTACTTTGGGGTGAAGGGTTCGAGAGGTACAACAATCACAGATTGGCACACTCACACACTCTTATCTTCACGCAGGAGCAGTATCACCATGTACCACCGCTCACAGCTTTTCTACTGAGGGAGGGGCCTAAAGGGGGTGATTCAAGTCCAGGGAGGGCTGCAACCGTGCCCCAACGCCTCCGCAGAGACCAGGTGAGCGTAACAGAATGCAAAGACTCTTAATACTCTCTGCCTGGGCATTATGGAAACTTCAGAAACAGATCAGTTAGCCCTCTTATTAGGGGAATTACGGGTTGAAGTACATGCTTCAAGACAGGAAACCAATGCATTACGGAGGGATCTTATTGTAACTCGAGAAAGAACTGACGAATTGGCAAGACAAATGCTACAAGCGCAAGCAGGAGAGGTTCCACTGCCTGGAGTGACCCATTCTTCTCATCCTTCCACACCACAACAATCAACACCGGTTCAGGTGGTTCTTCCAGGAGCAGTGCCTCTAGCCCCTCCCGAACGCTTCATCGGCGACCCAGTTCGCTGTATTTATGAACCAATGTCGCCTTCATTTCTTGTGCAGACCAGGAGCCTTTCCTAATGACCAAGCCAAAGTGGCGTTTGTACTCTCGTATTTAGGAGGTAGTGCGCCGGACTGGTCTACACCTTTGGTAAATCAAGATGACCCTTTACTCCGGAACTTTGGGAATTTCCAACATGAGATGGAGAAATTGTTTGCCCGTCATACTCAAGGACAAGCTAAGGACAACGAGTTGTTGTCACTCAGACAAGGGAGTCAAGATCTATTAACCTATATTGCAACCTTCAATCGTCTCATAGCCCAGACCAACTGGCCAGAAGAGAAGAGGACTACACTCTTTTACCGAGGGTTATGTGGAGAACTTAAGGATGTGTTGGCGCAAGTGGTGAATCCCCCTGAGAGGTGTGCGGACTACATAGACCTGACAGTGCAACTCGATCATAGGTTGCAGAATTGGAAAATGGATCGAGCTAGATCAGAGGGACGGTCAGTTTACGTACGACCTCATGAGAATCAGACTAAACCACATGAACAGTCTGAGCCAATGCAAATTGGTGGATTACGAAGTCCCCTTACCAAAGCAGAAAGGGAAAAAAAAGACATCGGCAGCTTTGCTTATATTGTGTACAAGCAGGCCACTTCCTCCGTGACTGCCCGGTAAAACCACCCAAGAAAACGGTTGGGGCAACAGACAAAACTGATGAAGAAGAAGAACAGAACTTGGGAAACGCCAATGCCCGGCAAGTGTAGGGGTCCGCTTGTCGGCCATGAAAAAGGAATCCGTACAGAGCTCACATCTAGTCCTTCCAGTGCTTTTGGTGAATCACAGGCAACCATCAAAAATACATGCCTTGGAGGCATGTATTGATTGTGGAGCTGTGCGTAACTACACTGACCAAGATTTGGCTCCCCGAATAGGCCTTCCTCACCGACAGAAGCAGAAATAGGAAAACACCACTGCTGTGGATGGTTCTCAGCTGTCATCCGGCCCGGTGACACAATACACTGAGAAAGTCAAGCTTCTGTGTCAGGACGGGCATCAAGAGGGCATTACTTTCGATCTCATCAGTGCTCCTCAGTTCCAGATGATATTGGGAATGCCCTGGCTGGAGACCCACAGTCCTAGGATCGACTGGCAAAAAAGAGTTCTGACATTTCCTCATGATTGTGCTGACACATGTTACCAAAAAGATGACACCAATCTGAAACCGAAGAAAGAAATCGTGTTGGGCCTCATCAGCTCCTTACCGCTTGAATACCAAGTTTACCAGGATGTCTTCAAAAAAGTGCAAGCCAACGTTCTGCCCCCGCATAGACCCTACGATTGTCAAATAGATCTTGTACCCGGAGCCCAGATCCCTTGCAGCCGAATTTACGCTCTGACAGAACAGGAAAATCAGCTTCTTAGAACTTACCTGGAGCAGTACCCGGTGAATGGTTTCATTCGCCCGTCCTAGTCACTTGCCATCTCGCCCTTATTCTTTGTGCCTAAAAAGGAGGGAGACTTAAGAACTTGCATTGACTATAGAGCCATCAATCACATCACAGTAAAAAATCGATATCCTTTACCACTTATACAAGAGCTCCTGGACCAAATGAAACATGCTCAAATCTATACAAAACTGGATTTAAGAGGAGCATACCATCTTGTAAGAGTAAAAGAGGGAGACGAGTGGAAATCGGCCTTCTGCACAAAGTACGGCCTCTTTGAATACCAGGTCATGCCCTTCGGGCTATGTAATGCCCCCGCTGCGTTCCAATTCTTTATGAATGATGCACTCTGTGAACTACTGGACGTTTGCGCTCTTGTTTACATTGACAACATTCTTATCTACTCAAATTCCATGGAAGAACACATAGGCCATGTCCGGGCAGTCTTAGAGAAGCTTCGACAACACCAATTGTATGCCAAGTTGGGAAAATGTTTTTTCCATGTAATCGAGGTCGAGTTTCTCGGTTTCATGCTCATACCACAAGGCATACATATGGATACACGAAAGGTGGATGCAATCCTCCAATGGCCCTCACCAACATCCACGAAAGGAGTGCAAAGCGTGCTCGGATTCGCCAACTTTTACTGTCGGTTTATACCTGGGTTTTCATAAATTGTACATCCAATTACCTCCTTGTTAAAGAAAAATCAAAAGTTCCATTGGTCGACAGAAGCTGAAGAAGCCTTCCAGAAGTTGAAACTAGCATTCACTACAGCACCAGTCCTTCGACACCCATGACCAGACCTACTTAACATAGTTGAGACAGATGCTTCAAAAATAGCCATGGGAGCAGTGTTGTCACAACGAGACCCTGAAACAGGACAACTACACCCCATCGCATTCTGGTCCCGCAAATTTTCAGCCCCCGAGTTCAACTACGCAATCACAGATAAGGAATTACTGGCGATTAAAGTAGCATTCAAGGCCTGGAGACATTACCGTCTTGGGGCGAGACATACGGTCGCTGTCATCACGGACCACCGTAATTTGGAATACTTGAAAAATACCAAACACAATCCTCGCGTCAACTTCGTTGGGCTCTCTTTTTCGCAGAATACAATTTTATTATCACTTATAGACCTGGAGTACGCAATGGGAAAGCAGACGCTCTATCACGCATGAGTGAAGAAAAAGAGGCTTTTACAGCATCCAACCCCGTGGCCTTAATTCCTGAGGAAAGGATTCAAACCAGAATAGCTGCCACCACGTGTATAGATGACCAAAGAACCTGTTTGCAATACCTGATGGATCAATCAACACAACAGGAAGGGCTGTTAAAAGGTGACCAGTACACCATCAAAGACAATGGTCCTCATTACGACCCCGGCGGTAAGTGAAAAACGATGCCGGTAAATGATTACCGGCATCGTTTTCCGCTAGGTCCGATCATGACCCGTGAAAGTGCTATTAGCGGCATCGTAGTCAACGGTGCCGCTAACTGCACCAAGGTCGCGCGCACGCGACCTTCCACGCCGTAAATACCGGCATCGCGCAAAGGTACGCGAATCAAGAACCAAGCGGACATGCTCTTAACGCCATCACAAAGGCCATTAAGTACCTTACCGCCATGGTGCTAATTCCGCCATCGTGAACCAACCGTAAATGGCCATGTGCAGTGTATCTAGCTGCCACAGGTGCACAGAATCAGCACAGGTGGAGGCAATACAGACTCACCAAGTAGAAAAAGAGCACACCCCACCCCTTCCCACACCCAGTCACACTCCACAATGATTCCAATACGACTAGCAATGTTGGGGCTGGAGGACCTGATTGCAATGCAAGTGCTACAACTACAACCACAACAACAACAGGCAGCACAGAGGAGACGCAGGAGGAGAAGGAGGGCAAGGCAGGGCCAGCAAGCCCCACCAGCACAGCCAGAGCCACCACGCAGGCAGCCCACAATCCCACGCATCAGAGCCAGTCCATTCAACCTCACCGCTGAGCAGATCCACACCCTGTACCATTTGGACTGGGCACAATCACCACCATCGTGGAAATGATACACAACGACATCGTCAGCATGATAGAAACACCCACCGCCATCCCACCCCTACTGAAGGTAGTGTCCGTGCTCCACTTCCTGGCCACAGGCACCTACCAGCACACAGTGGGGCACTTGCATGGCATTTCACAACCATTATTCTCACGTACACTGATCCAAGTGCTCGATGCCCTCCTCAAGCACACAGACGACCACATCTCATTACCACGGTCTGCCCAGGAGATTGCAAACACCAAAGTGGGTTTCCATGCACTAGCCGGCATACCTGGTTGCATTGGAGCCATCAACTGCACCCATGTGGAATTGGTGGTCCCACATGCCATGGAGGTACCGTACCGCAACCGTAAACTATTTCACTCAATCAACGTGCAAATGGTCTGTGACTCCAACAGGATCTTCACACATTGTTGTGCCCGATTCCCCGGATCAACCCATGATTCAATGGTCCTGAGGAACTCCACAATACCACGCTACATGGAGCGACATGCAGGGCCAAGATCCTGGCTACTCGGTGACTCTCATGTCATGGCCATGGAAATGTGAAGTGGGTAGGTGATCGACGTACCAATGCATACTTTACCTGGCTGAAAGGGGGGGGGGAATGATGCATACTTTACCTGGCTGAAAGGGGGGGGTAATGATGCATACTTTACCTGGCTGAAAGGGGGGTGGGAATGATGCATACTTTACCTGGCTGAAAGGGGGGGGGGATGATGCATACTTTACCTGGCTGAGAGTAGCAGAGGCAATGGAGCCAGCTCATACCCTAAAGCAGCACAAACGTCAGCTGACACCTGTACACATAATGCCCGATGTAAGCAGCCCTACCATATGAACGAAGGTGTGTCCCAACCATGACACAACCATCTGCAAGTGCATTGTACCGATTCGGACCACATTGACTTCAACGAAATGCACCTACATGCACGTCACCAAACACCATCAACTGAAAGGCCTGTCCCCCATAACTGCGCACAAAGGAGGCACATGACGGACAGAAACATCAATACACCATTACACAGACACCAAGGCCCCAAAAATGTCCCTTTCGAAGGGATTGTGTCCTCCGACGTATTCCTTATCTTAAATATCTCCTTCCAGCTCTGCTGGCCTCGGAAAAATTTTCTCTAGAGGGCGCTGCACATCGACGTCCGCCGAGTCGATGTCCCTCGACAGCTGCCGTATCGACGTCGACGTCATCCTGCCTATAAAGGCCGCGCGCAGCGTCCGTTGCTCAGTTCCGTTTTTCCGCGCTTGCTCAGTGCCTCGGAATACTGTTGCTCAGTTTCGTAGACAATTTATCCTATTTACCTCGAGATATTCGATCCGTACTCGATGGCTTCCTCGTCGGAACCGACGACCCCTCGGTCCGGCTTCAAAAAATGGCGAGATTGTGGGAAAAAGATGTCGCTGACTGACCCTCACAGAGTTTGTCTGTGGTGTTTGGGAGCTGAACACCATTGTTCGGAGTGCGAGGACTGTATGTCCATGACAGCTAAGGCCCTGAAGGAGCGTAGGGGGAAGCTGGAGAAAGGTAAGACTTCAAAAGCTTCTTCTTCCTCGACAAAGTCGAGACATTCGTCTCCTCGTCACCATTCGCGCTCCAGGTCTCGGAGTCCCATCACTCCTCGAGATCGAAGCACTCGAAGAGGAGACGTCGAAGATCCCCTTCTCTGTCCTCCTCTTCCTCTGTTTCTCCTAAGAGAATCCCTTGCCCCACGAATCATAGTTCCCGGGCTGAATAGGAGGAATTCTGCAAAAATATGATGAGCGTCTTTCGAGAAAGCAGCCTTGACCCCCTCGAAGACTGCCGAGAGCGATGCTCTGGTCGAAAGACCCGAAGGTCAAAAACACTGCGAGTCGCAGTACCCGGCGAAGGAAGCTTCTCGAGCGCGTCACGAACCCTCGAGTAAAGCTATGACCTCAAAACCTCCTTTGAAGGTTCCGTCAACGCCATCGACGAAGGTTCCGTCGACGCCGAGGTCGGTGTCTTCGACGCCGTTTTCGAAGGAACCTTCGACACACGGGTCTGTCGACTCGACACCATCTTCGAAACCGGCGTCGACGCCAAGGAAAGTCACGGTTACGACGCACCCAGTGGCTATCCCCAGGTCCTCGATGACGATGGCGTCGAGATTGTCGACTTCCTCGAGCAGAATCCCAATTCTATCGAGGACCTCGAGGCCTCCGCCTTTGTTTTCGACGCCACGCCCGAAGCCTTCGACGACATCGACGTTTTCGAGGCCGATTATGACAAGTTTGGCACCCTCTGCCTTGGAGATGGGTTTTACACCCTTCGTGAGTTCAGAACAATTGAGAACTATGTCCTCAATTTTGGAAGAGGGAGAACTATCTGAACAGGAAGACACATTTGAGTTGCAGGGACCTGCAACCCCAGTTAGAGAGGAGTTATCCTCAGAAGAACGCAGGTTAAAGGATCTTCATGATTCCTTACATGAGGCAAGTGGGTTAGACACTTCCCCTGAGGTGGAGTTTGCTAGGCCAGACCCGGGGGAGCATGCTGAAACCCCCTATAGAGCCTTAATGGCCAGGATCACAGAATTTATGGGGTGGTCAACACCTTCACAGGCTTTCCAACAAGATGACCTCACGGATATTCTTGACAAAGGTCCACAGGAGGATCCTGTAGTGCCCTTTCATAAAGCTCTTCAGAGGAAGATTATGACGAACTGGGAAACCCCAGATGTCGTCCCGGCAGTAAATAAAAAACTGTCTACAAAATACAGGGTATCTTCTGCAGACCCGGAGTTTTTGTCAAAACACCCATCCCCAGAAAGTCTGGTGGTACAGGCAGCATCTTCTACTGACGTCAAGACTGCTTACCCTACCGTCCCACAGGACAGGGACGATAAGAAATATGATGCTATGGCAAAGAAAGTTTTTTTGGCATGTAGCATGGCGTTAAAATCTGTTAATGCTACTTGCACCCTTGCTAGATTCAGCCATACACTTTGGTAGTGTGCTTCTACAGAGGCTGACTGCATCCCGGAGGGAGAAGAAAGGGAGGCGTTCCTAAATATCATACAGGACGGTAAAGACGCTATGTGCGAATCCCTCCAGACGGGCATTGATTCGGCTGACAGTATCAGCAGAGCAATGGTGGCAAGTACAACAACCAGGAGATTCGCTTGGTTGAGAAAGTCTGGTTTTGCCCCAGATGTGCAAGCCAGGCTCTTGAACATGCCATTCAATGGCTCTTCTTTGTTTGGGAAAAAGGTGGATGACAGTTTAGAAAAACTGCAGACATCAAAAGCAGCAGCAAAATCCCTAGGCGCTGCAATCCGTCAGACACCTTTTCGTCCCACAGGAACCTCTGCGAGGGGCAAGTCCTTTCGCTTCTACTCCGCATTCGGAAGAGGTAGAGGACGACCGGCTCAAAGGGGACAAAGAAGAACTACCTGAGGTGGACGGGGTAGTTATTCAAAAGCCGCAGCAACAGCAGGTGCCTCTTTACCATCGGCATCGGCATCAGCCGCCCCAAAACCACTCTGAGGACTTCCCTCACAGGACACCTGTAGGAGGCAGGTTAACTCAACATTTGGCGGAATGGCAGGCTTTCACGTCAGATGCTTGGGCATTGGAAACAGTTGCCCAAGGTTACTGCCTGCCTCTCCTACGCATACCTCAGAGTCATCCACCGGGGATCAGCTCTCAGAAAGCTCCAGATCCGCTCCTCTTGCAGGAAATTTTGGACCTGCTAGAGAAAGGTGCCATAGAACCGGTACCTGTAGCGGAGAGGAACAAGGGCTGGTACTCCCCTTACTTTCTCATTCCAAAGAAAGACGGAGGACTGAGACCCATCTTGGACTTGCGAGAATTGAACAAATTCCTCAGCAAAGACAAATTCAAGATGGTAACTCTTTCTCAGATCCTTCAGGCCCTTCAGTTCCAGGACTGGTTGGTATCTCTGGACCTTCAGGACGCTTATTTCCATGTGCCTATCCATCTCAAACACAGGAAATACCTGAGGTTCGAAATTGGCAACTCTCATTATCAATTTCGAGTACTGCCATTTGGGCTGGGTCTTCACCAAGTTAATGTCGGTAGTGGCGGCAAGTCTAAGGAGGGAAGGGATTCACGTCTACCCCTACCTGGACGATTGGTTGATCAGGGCTGTATCTTCGGAACAAGCTCAGATCCAGCTAAATCACGTTTGCCACTCCCTTCACAGACGGGGCTTCTCGCTCAATTTAAAGAAGTCACAAATGATACCATCGCAGAGACTCCAGTTCATCGGAGCGATCCTGGACACTTCCCTGGGAAAAGCCTCGCCACCAGAGGTGAGGGCTCAAGATATTCTACAGATGGTTACCAAGTTCCAAAATGCCCAACGTCTCCCAGCCTTCGACGTTTTGAGGTTGCTAGGCCTCATGGCATCCTGCATTTTCCTAGTGCCAGAGGCTCGCTTGAGAATGAGATCCCTCCAGTGGGCACTGAGGACTCAGTGGTCACAATTCTCAGGAAGAATGACAGATCTTCTTCAGGTTCCCGACAGGGTGGCTCGAGACCTTCAGTGGTGGGCCTGTCAGGAGAACATTTTGAAAGGAGAACAGTTTTGGCAACCCTGGCCGGAGATAACAGTAGTCACGGATGCCTCACTCAGTGGGTGGGGAGCCCACGTCAATGACTTGACCATCAGCGGTCGTTGGTCTCCATCGGAGTCCAGACTACATATCAACCTGTTAGAGCTGAGGGCCATCAGACTTGCGCTGAAGGCGTTCCTGCCAGCTGTACAAGGGAAGAATGTCCTGATAATGATGGACAACACAGTGGCCATGCATTACCTCAACAAAAGAGGAGGCGTAGGATCACTACTCCTGTGCAGAGAGGTGATGCAGCTCTGGTTTTGGGCAATCCAAGAAGCAATCTCTCTATCGGCAGTTCACCTAGCCGGAGAGAAGAACTTGACAGCGGACGCTCTGAGCAGGCAGAGCACAGTCTCCCACGAGTGGGAACTAGCTCAGGAAGTCCTTCAAGAGATCTTCGCCCTTTGGGGAACCCCTCAGGTGGATCTGTTTGCCACCAGTGTCAACAGGAAGTGCGATCTGTTCAGCTCAAGGGAATTTCCCCCGAGAGGAGCTCTGGGAGACGCGTTCATAGTGGACTGGGAGTTTCCACTTCTGTACGCGTTCCCACCGGTCTCTGTCATTCCTCAAATGATCAGGAGGTTAAGAAGATTCCGGAAAACCATGATCCTAATTGCCCCGGATTGGGCCAGGAGAACGTGGTACCCGGACCTCCTAGACTTGTCCATCTGCCCTCCAATTCGACTTCCACTCAGAGAGAACCTACTCTCACAGAAGGGAGGTCAGGTTCTCCATCCAGACATCAAAACCCTCAACCTTTACGCTTGGCTTCTGAAAGGCTGAGGTACAAGGATTGGGACCTCCCTGATGATGTTATGGAGGTGTTGCTTTCGGTAAGGAGGCCAGCAACAAAGTCTTTATACCGCTGCCGTTGGAACAGATTTTGCAGCTGGTGTAGAGAAAAGAATATCGACCCCTTTTCATGTGGTACACCAATGGTTTTGTCCTTCCTACTCTATTTGGCGAATTCAGGCCTTCAAGTTGGCACCATTAAGGGCTATCTCGCAGTGCTATCCATCTTTAAGCGCACTGCGGAAGAACCATCCTATTTCAAGTTACCCTTAGTAATACAGTTTCTAAAGGGGTTAGAACGTTTTCCCCCAAGACCATTCCAGGTTCCCCTATGGGATTTAAACTTAGTCTTAACTTTCCTGATGGGCACACCTTTCGAATCACTCCATTCTTGTTTGTTAAGATTTCTTACCCTTACAACTGTTTTATTAATAGCACTTACATCTGCTAGAAGGGTGAGCGAGTTACAAGCTCTTTCTTGTAAACCCCCTCATACAATCTTTCACAAAGACAAAGTTGTCCTGCAAGTGAAGCCTAATTTCCTCCCAAAGGTGGTTTCTGAATTCCATATCACTCAGAAGATTACCCTGCCATCTTTCTATCCTCCTCCTCATCCGGGGAAAGAGGTTACACAGGCTGGACCCTAGAAGGGCTTTAAGTTTTTACATCAGTAGACTGGCCAGGATAAGACAAGCAGACCAGCTGTTTGTAGGCTACACAGGTCACAAGCTGGAGTTACCGATAACTAAGCAGACCATTTCCAGATGGATCATTCTAGCCATTTTGGAATGTTATAAACTGGCAGGAAAAGAGCCCCCTTAAAACCTTAGGGCTCATTCGACCAGAGGTATTGCAGCTTCATCGGCCCTCAAAAGAGGAGTGCCGGTTAAAGACATTTGTGCGGCCGCCACATGGTCGTCCGTCCATACCTTTACACGATTTTACAACTTGGATTCCTCCTCCAGTCAAGAGACTAGGTTTGGAAGGGCAGTATTGCACTCTATTCATCAATAGAAGGCAGCATGAAGTCAGTACTCCCACCTCCAATAATAGAATACTGCTATGGGAGCCTATCTAAGATAAGGAATACGTCGGAGGACACAATCCCTTCGAAGAACAAGTTACTTCTTACCTTGTAACGTTCTTTCGATGGGATGTTCCTCCGACGTATTCCTTATCGACCCTCCCATCCATCCCCGCAGTTCTACTTCCCTTGTTGTTGCAGCTTACGCTCCTTCAGGGTTATTAGTCTAGTCCAGACAGAAATACTGTGGGCTACAAAACGGAACTGAGCAACGGACGCTGCGCGCAGCCTTTATAGGCAGGATGACGTTGACGTCGATACGGCGGCTGTCGAGGCACATCGACTCGGCGGACGTCGACGCGCAGCGCCCTCTAGAGAAAAATTTTCCGAGGCCAGCAGAGCTGGAAGGAGATATCTAAGATAAGGAATACGTCGGAGGAACATCCCATCGAAAGAACGTTACAAGGTAAGAAGTAACTTGTTCATCAACATCAGTAGTGCTCAGTGGGGTCATCATGAGGCTGACAGCAATGTTGCCATGATGTGAGCGTTGATATCACAGGACACGTGCCAGGTCACCAAAACAAACGCCATGAACGAACACAGTGGATGGGCACTCACAAGGCACTTGACCCCCCTGCATACATTGGTTGTTGGCCTGCAAAACAGTCCATGAGAGGAATACACATATACCGGTCACATAGTGTGAATCCATTTGTGCATGTTAAATTGGTACGAAGTAACAGTCAAATGCATGCCATGGTGGCACATCATGTTTGGTATTTGATGTCATGACTGACACATACATTGTTGCCCACATACAGGTGATGCAGGCTATCCCCTGAAGAGGTGGCTCCTTACACCAGTCCGGAACCCACAGAACCAGCACGAAGAGGACTTCAACCGTGCACATACACGTACCCATGTGGTGATTGAGCAGGCATTCGGCCTACTGAAGGCACGTTTTCGCTGCCTCAGCAGGTCTGGTGGGGCACTCCTGTACCGCCATGAGAAGGTTGCAAAGATCGTCATGGCATGTGTCATGCTACACAATATGTGCATTAGACGAAATGTGGCCCTGCCCCCTGACGCTGAACTGCAACCACCTGACGATGAGGATGAGGAGGGTGGGGATGGGGCAGCACCTCAGGGAGGCAGTGATGCACAGGAGGGGCGTGAAATGCGTCAGACTCTGATCAACCAATGTTTCTAGCACACACGAATGGGGGTGTCACATGGAGATGGCAATTGGGGCACTGTGTGTGTCTGGGATATGGACACTGTGGACTCTTCACCAATAAAGCACACATACGCAATGAGCAATGTCCACACATGTGACTTGTGATAAAGAGAAACTTGTATTACAAATGTGAATTCAATTAACACACCCACTCCCGCCTCCCCCCTCAACTCCCCAACACACCCACTCCCGCCTCCCCCCTCAACTCCCCAACACACCCACTCCCGCCTCCCCCCTCAACTCCCCAACACACCCACTCCCGCCTCCCCTCTCAACTCCCCAACACACCCACTCCTGCCTCCCCCCTCAACTCCCCACAAAAGTGCGTGGATCCCTGTGTCAAAGTGCCTAATGTGGAATTGATCCACTGGGTGGACTCTACTGGCAGCCCCCTCTGCCGGCCCCCGGGTCACCCCTGCCTGTACTCCGCAGGTTCCTGGCCGACCTGCGGACGGGGCTGCTTGGGGCAGAACTGGCAGCGGAGGAGGTACTGGGCTGCTTGCTACGACGCATGTCCCTCATTGTCTGTACGAGCTCACTGAGCACGTTCCGCACCGCGGCTAGTTCAGCACAGATGTCTTTGCTGGAGGATTGGATGGCTGCCTTGACAGTCTCGGCACATCTTTGCATTTCTGCACTGGCACCTCCACAATCGGCCACATGCTGCGTGAGGAGTGTGGACAGTTGTTGTTGCCTCGTCAATATTTGGTCCAGTGACTGTTGGTAATTTGGGGCATTGGATGATGCAATTGCTGGGGTCATTGAGCTACTCCCCTCCTCCACACCTCCCACTGGGCAGGGAGTGGCTGGCCAGGAGTTATCAGGGGATAGACCCTGTGTGTTGTCATCGTGCAGGCTACTTAGGGACAGGTGGGGGGATTGAAGGTGGGCAGTGGGGGGACATTCTGTGTCATCCTCATCAATCCCCACATCACTGTCAGAGCAGGCTGCAATGGCAGCAGTCTCCCCAATTGTACTGCTTCCTGCAGACACATTCCCCTCAGTGGCCACCAGTTGTTGCATGTCCTCTGCTAGTGGTACCATGCTGCTTGCCTTGGGGATCGACGCTGCCTTGGGCTGTGTTGTGGCAGGCAATTTTGGCTGCTGTGGTTTTTTAGTGGGTCCAGCCGAGGTGGAGGGTTGGTGTGCTGTTGCCTCTGGCCTGGCCTTCTTGGCAGGTGTGGTGCCAGTCTCGTCCTTGCCAGTGTCCGATTGGGAGCCTGTGGTTGAGCAGAGGATAGAAAGTGTTATTGATGGGTCAGCGGACATTGAGCAGGCATTGTGATGACTGCCATGAATTTGATGGATAGATGGTGCACTTTGTAGGATGTGACATACAGGTTGTCTCCCTTTTGGGTGGGTTGAGCATGCAGGAATGTGGGTGCCTATTGTGGAGTGTGCATACTGCATGTGTACAGGGTGTAGGTCAATGATGCCTGTTGGCAGTCTTCTGCTGATGTGTTGCGTTAACCCTATAGGGCAAGATTGTGATTCCCATGTATGTGGACTTCAGGGGGTTTCGCATAGCTTAATTTGAGGCACCTACCTGTGTCACCTGATGTCGGGGCTCCTCTCTCCATTCCACCGACCCCCTCGATGCTCTCAATGCCGATCGTTGTGGCACATATCTCCTCCCACGGCTGCATTTTAATTGGGGAGTCTGCTCCTCCGCCAGTTGCCATGCCCATGTTGAGGTTGGCCGACAGTATGCTCCTTACCCGGAGCCGGAGGTCGTCCCACCTTTTACGACACTGTTTGGTGGTGCGGGGTGTAGTTCCTACGGCACTGACCCGTTGTGCAACTTGTTCCCATATCGTCTTTTTCTGTTCTATTGCCGGTCTGCTCATTTCGGTGGAGAATACAATGTCCGCCTTTTCCTGGAGCGTTTCTGCCAACATTGTTAGCTCTTCCCTACTGAAGCGGTCCTGCCGCTGCCGATCGCAGGCTTTTTTGACAACTTTTGGCATTGTGGGGTTGTGTGGATGTGGGTGTAGTTTTCTGCAAGGTCTCGGGGTCAGATGTGCAGTGGTTGTGGAGGATTGCAATGGATTGTGTTTTTAAAGATGGCCGCCGTGCTCTTTCCCGTTCCGGTGCGATGGCGTAATTTCCGGGTCCGGTTTTTTACGGTCACGCTAATAGCGGTGGTCGCTAACATCGGTGGATAGGGTGGCGGTGGTGCAGTTTACACGGCATACGATGGCAGTAGCTGACGTTTTTAGGAGGTTACCGGCATGGCGCTGATTACATTAACGGCATGGCACAATGCTCGTGCCCGAGAGGTCATAATTTACCGCTTTTAACGGTTCATGACCAGCACGGACACGTTAGTTGCGCCATGCCGGTAATGTCCATTACTTACCGCCGGGGTCGTAATGAGGGCCAATCTACCGTATTTCCAAGGACGATTATATGTCCAAGACCAAGAGCTGCAAAAGCAAATCATCACAAATTACCATGATTCATTAGTGGAAGGACACCCAGGAATAGCCAAAACTCAGGCTAAGGTAAAACAAAACTATTGGTGGCCAACCTGGTGAAAAGACATCGCCCAATTTATTGAAATCTGCGTTGTCTGTGCACAACACAAGTCTCAGAAACAGGACCCAGCTGTCTTACTACATCCCCTAACAGCACAGCCAGCACCTTGGCATACCCTGTCGATGGACTTCATCACGGATCTTCCACACTGCAATGGATACAGCACCATATTAGTCGTTGTGGATTTATTCTCCAAAATGGCCCATTTCATCCCTCTGAAGGGACTCCCAACTGCGTCAACTCTTGCTTCTGTGTTCCTAGAGTAAATTGTTCGATTGCATGGATTTCCATCAAAATTAGTATCTGATCGCGGAACGCAATTTGTTTCTGCCTTTTGGAGAAAGTGTTATACGATTGCCATAATCGGTCTCCGGTTGTCCACAAGCCATTACCTTCAAACTGATCGGCAAACTGAACGAACCAACCAAACTTTAAAGCAATATCTCAGGTGTATGTTGCAACAGTCCGAGGATTCTTGGAAAAATATACTCTGGATAGCTGAGTATGCATACAACTCAGTTCACACAAGCACAGGGAAAACTCCATTCTACACTGTGCATGTAAGACATCCGAGGACATCGGTATTTGATCCACCCAATACCCTGGAAATGCCAGCCATAAAAAACTTGCATAAAACCATCACTCAGGTTCTTAAGGAGGTGACAGAGCATCTGACCAAGGCTAAGGAAAGACAAAAACTGTTTGCTGATCGACATCGGAAGGAAGCTCCCGCCTACCAGATTGGAGAAGAGGTGTGGTTTGCATCCAAATATATTCCCCTGAAGGGGCCAAGAGCTTTCCACACAAGATACCTGGGCCCCTATACTATAAAGTCCATAATCAATCCTGTCGCTGTGAAAATGGAGTTACCATCTCACAAGAAAATTCACCCGTATTTCATGTCTCTCTCCTCAAACCAATGAAGTCCAATACACGGCTTAGTTCTCTGCCAGAGCCCGAATTAATAGATGAAGAAACCAGAATATGAAGTCAAATCCATCCTGGACTCCAAGGTGGTTTGATCAACATTGTATTACCTAATTGACTGGAAAGGTTACGGACCTCTAGACCGACCTTGGGAACCCAGTGAACACGTCCATGCTCTGCGTTTAATCAGACAGTTCCATCGCAATAATCCCACCAAACCAGGACCGGGATGAGAACCACCCTTGAGAGGGGCCTTGAGCGGGAGTGCTGTCATGGTCATGAAGTCATGGGCACAGGCATGCAGGGGTCGCATGTACGGGAGACCTGGGTGGACACCGTCCTGGCGCCTTTGGCACCAGGCTCATGAACAAAAGTAAATAAGAACATCCATTTAACACCAAAAAGCTTTTATTATGGACATAGCACTTCAGATGCATTAACCTTGAACATTCCATCCATTAAGCAGCCCTAATTGTATTCTTGGGTGTGGCTGCTAATGGATTGCCTTTGCACGTGCTCACTCTCTAGGAGTGGCAGGGTGTGACTGGAAAGCCGGCCCTAATGAGCGTGCCCACGATCTCAGCTATATAAGCTGCCCCGATCCTCAAGACAGACGCTTTGCGTTATGCTGCACTTGCATGCAGTGTAACGCTCACCGTCGCCTGAAGTCAGACTTACCTTTGAAGATCCTGCTTCCTGGACATCCTGTTTCCTGCCAGCAACTTACGAACTGGGGGAAGCTGTTCTTACCTGTACATCTCTTCAGCGAACCAAGTATTCATCTTTAAACTTTCCGGAACGCCGAAATCTTCATCTTGGCACCGCAGCACGACACACTCCATCGTCGACAGCAGCGCCTGCAAGGAAAAACAGAAGACAAGGTTAGACATTGAAAAAACAGTCAGTTTAAAGTTGCGCTTCGCCATACTTTGCACTTTCTTTAAACCATCACTTACCTGCTGTCGAACATTGCGGTAGCATCCATCTTCCATCCGACCGCGTCTCGCTTCTCACAGCTGCATTGAGGCCGCATTTCCATCTAAGGGAAGAAAACAGAAGAGAGACATTATTGCGGAGCATAAATAGGAGCCACATATAAAGACATTAAACAGAACGAACAGCATCTAAATAAGGCCAAAACAAAAATGTTCATAGCGATTTCTACATACTGTCCATCTGGCACTTTTGGGGGGGCCCAGGTCTGCCCAAACTTTTCTCAGGGGGGGCCCAGGCCAAAAAAGTTTGAAGACCACTGCCCTAATCATATCCTCTATTTCATTAAATTGTTACATGAGGACAATACAGTGAAGGTGCGGCTGGAGGGTCAGGGGACTTTAACTGCTCCTATTAAGATATACTGAGGGGTGAAACAAGGAGGTGGACTGGCGCCCTTGCTCTTCAACCTGTATATGGCAGATCTGCCGTTGGCTATGAACCGGGTTGGAAATTGCCCTCCGAAAATATTCAGACAGGGCTGTGTGTCATTGGCCTGCACGGATTATTTATTCATCCTGGATTCAGCGGGACTGAAACGGATGGCATTAGAACTATGGGGTTATCCTGGCGATAACGATCTGGTTATCAACAGAGAGAAGGTGCAGCTCACGTTCTTTGGGAAGAAATAAATAAGGAGAATTGCTATAGAAATTGAGGGCCAAACGGTTGGGTATATACCATAGCAATGGTCAGACCATACCAATGGTATATAAGGCGCTATATAAATGCAAAATAACATAACATAACATACAGATCAATATAGATACCTGGGAACTATCACTGAGAGGTTACCACAAGTGTATTCTACATCGGACCAGAAGGGGCGATGAGCTAACGGCATTACCCAATATACAGTGGGCAATGGGGGCTTTACGGTTCTAGGTGCTAGGATGCTGTACCATCAATGCCTTATTCCCTCGGTCCTTTATGAGCTAGAGGCATTAACCATGTCTGACCTTAAGTGGCTCCAGGTGATCGAAAGCATATTTTGGTGGAAAATCTTAGGGCTCCTGCAGTGTGTTCCCATTGAAATTATTCGACTAGGGCTGGGGTTAATTTCAATGACAACATTGTTAAAATAGAAAAGAGCAATGCTGTATATTAAGTCAATGAAAGCAGGGCCAGACCTGCTGCTGCACTTGCTAGGCATAGACATGGAGACAAAGAAGGCGGAGAACTGCATCGTCCAAATTACGAACCAATTCAAGAATTTGAATTGGTTTCCAGATTTTGAGGAAAATATGCAGGTCATAAAAAAGGACAAATAGTAAAGAGAATGGAGAGGGAAGATTGGGTGGATAATTTGGAGTACCTGGCAAAACTAAAGCAATTTAAATTTGTTTCAAGAATACTATATGAATTTAAGAAGCCTCAACCTTATCTTTCTCTCTGTCCTGCCAAGGAGCTGCAGCATTTTATATTATTGTTGCGGCGTAATCGGTTGCCAGTGTTGGCCAACACAGGAATTATTCTGAAACTCGCAGCAGGGGAAAGGTATTGCAGAATGTGCAAACATAAAGAATGTCTGGAGACTGGGAAACATGTCTTGACAGCATGTTCCACGGTGGGACCTACTTATATCCAAAATGTAGGTTCCCTGGTACATGACCTGTATACCATTAAGGAAAGGGAATTTTAGTTGCAATGTTTAAACAAACTCGAAGTCTAGCCATATTGCCCTCTATAGAGTATGGATGGTAGTAAAAGTAAAATTACAGGTTGAATAAGTAGTAAGGGTAATTACTATCGCCCATGAGACATCGCTGACATTGTTTTAATAAGTATTTTGTATGTATAGAATGAATTTGAGCTATATTTGTTTCTATCAAAGTTTGTGATTTTATGTGGATTTTATGCTGTGTTCTTGTAAGTATTTTATGATATTTAAATGAATTTATTTATATATGTGTAAAGTTTTAATTAACTGTTGCACATTAAAATTAAATAAAAATATGCAACACCAATACGTATTTGTAGTTTCTTATTCTCTTCGCCCTGCCCTCTTGGCATCTTTCAAAGTCCATACACAACACCAATACTTCTTGGTATTTCTTTCTCTTCACTTTGCCCTCTTGGCCTCTTTCATAGTTCATGTACTTTGCCCTCTTGCTGCCTTCAAAGTTCATATACTTTGCCCTCTTGGCATATTCAGAGTTCACATACATTGCTTTTCACTCATTCAACTTTCTTTCAGGATCACAGTTACTTTCTAGCCTTTGGCTCCCGTTGTAATACACTTCAACTCAGAACATTTCAGAACATTTCACAGAGACTTTTGAATTTGCAAATTCACCTCGCAGGACCACTTTGTTACTTTGTATACATTCCTTTTACAATTCAGCAATTGTCCTTTCCATTTCGTGTTTTATCGGCACACGCGCAACCTTCAACTTTTTAGTTACAGTTACTTTTGCTTTTAAAACAAACCAGGCTTTTGTTGCCTTCGATAACTCACTGGCCGTGTTAATTGGTCTTCTTTCATCAACACTCTTCATGCGGCAGTCAAGGCCGTTACCAATATCTCCTCTGCTTCTCCCTAACTCTGCTGTTCACCTGGGAGGTTTGCGGGCCGCTTTCAAGCAACTTGAAGATTTCTCTCTTCCGCTGACTCGGTTTCAGTCTTGGAACGCTTACGGCCTCCCAAAAGTGTGGAGTTCTTACCTGGCTCTCTCTCATTCTTTGCAACTGCTGATTAGCCCCTAGGCCTTCCAACATCCATAGCCTGGTTCGCATCAGCCCCGAAAGAGTTGTTCCTCCTCGTACCCAGCCTCGCTCAGAGTGTGCCTGTGCATGCCACCTTTTATCCTGACAGGGAGTGCTAACAAGTGGCAGGTGTGTATAGTTAGGATTACGTGCCTGACTCTGCCTGGCCTCATTGCAGGGACAGAGCCATTGCAAGTCGTTAGAGGTAATCTTTCTGGCCTCATTCCTCATCTTCCTGTGCTCAGTGGTGTTGTCACTGTAAAGTGGGGAGGAATTATGGGAGCTGTAGTTTCCCATAAAATAGGCAGGGACAGGGGTTAGATGGGTTGTGGAAATAGGGGTATACCATGTCTTACCATCAGGTACTTCTCCGCCACTAACCGAGAACCCCCTACCCAGGTGATCCTCCCTCGCTAGTCCATCCCCACGGTCGGGATCCAAAAGTGATGGCCTTTCCCTGGCCGCCTGAGTACGGGATCCCTGGGGACTAGGTTGTGAAACACACTCTGGTTTTTCACATACCCTTCCCATATGCGATGTGGACAAATCTGTTTCACAGGGGAACCGTGAAGGAAAACCTATGCTGCTCTCATCTTTACCTTTCCGCTGTTCTACTGTGAAACGGTATGGATGTAAGTCCAGAAACCATTGCATATCCCGTGGATTGGATTCCCTTCGCTGACTTACCCAGATAAGGGGAGACTGATCAGTTTCGATAGGATACACCACCAAATATCCCATAAAGGTCTCTGATAGGTCTTCCCTACTCTTCTTATGCCATGTCTCACCTTTTTATTTTTTGTTTTGGTCCCTAAGGATCCCCCCTACTCCTTGGGACTGAAGATCCCATCCCTTGGGCGTGAGGTGGAAAACCATTCAGGTTTTCCATATACTTTTCCCATAAGACTTTGACTACTTGTTGAAGGGACATTTGGCATATTAATGTCATTGGGTGGATATTTTGACCAATCTCATCTCGGTATGGGAGGAGAAAAAAATCTGCTTCCTGATTTTTAGCGGGGGAAAATTGAGGGAGCTGTGGTGGACCTTCTTGTATTAGCATAGGGAAGTTGAGAATGTCCCTACCAATGATTACCTCTTCTGGAAGTAGTGTTATAATGTTTGAGGGTATGATGATTTGCTTTCCTCTAATGTTGATAGATACGGGTATCTTGGGATATAGTTTATTATTCCCATGTATGCAGGTAACTCTGAACAATTTTTGATTTTCAAGATCTCTCTGCGAAACCAGGTCTGCTCTGACTGCTGTTTGTGTGCTTCTTGGATCTATCAAAGCACTTACTATATTTACATTAATGGAAGCCTTTTCATGGATAAATTCAATAGGCGAAAGACAAAAACATATGTTAACAGACTCGATATCCTCTTCTGGTTCCTCCCAATCATCTCCCATTAAACATCCTCTTTCCATGGCTTCTTCTTTCTGATTATTGGGGCAGCTTCTAGCTATGTGGCCACCCTCTTTACAAGAAAAATAGGTGGGCATTTGGACTTTAGATATTTTGAAGTCATCTTTCGTTCCCTCTTCTTTGATTTTGAATTCTGCTTTTCTAAACTCAGATCTCTCTCTATCCTTTCTTATCCATTTTTTAGTCTTGGGAGGATTTCCCCTTCGTTCTGATACGAACGGTGTTGGACGTGAGGAACCTTTATGATATTTTCTCTCATCAAATTTATGTAGTGAGTGAAAATGTTTATTGGCATCTGAGTAGTTTTGTGCTTTTTCAATGGCCAAAGTAAAGGTTGGCTTGTTCAATTGTAAGACTGCTTTCTGTAAGGATGGAGGTAGAGAGTTAACAAATTGTTCTATGGTCAACATCTCTATAATTTCATGTAAAGTTTATTTTAGCAGTCCATAGAGAAACATTGTTCAGTAGTCTGATGTTTTTATATTTTTGTCTATAACAATTGCTGGTTTGCCCTATTCTTTGCAGGGGGCCTTGCTTAATATATGCAAAAGTAATATCTCCTTTGTAAATTTAGTACATTATATGTTTGTAAATCCCCTTTGAGAACAGGTAGTAGGTAACAGATTTTTAGATTATCATCCCACCCAAACTGTACTGCCAATGCCTCAAAGTTGAGTCCTCACCTTCTAGGTATGGTTGCAGAATATCTTGAGGCAACAGGGGCTTGGCATGAATGGCGATCAACTGTTCCAAACCTGACTGAAGACGGATTTCTGCTTGTATCTGATAGGCCGCTAATTGGCCTAATGTGTCTGCAACAGGGGCCATAACTATATGGGGTATTAAGGTTCTGTCTGATTCTTCTCCTGTCTTTGAGGGGAAAAAGATGAATCCAACTTCTTCTGCTTCAGGATTTATGTAAAATAATTCTAATTCTTCGGTATCAGAATCAGATTGAAGTATAACGGATTGAAGGTTTAGGTCTGTTACTGGTAAGGCAGAGGTGGAAGGGGAGCTGCTACCTGCGAGGAAGGATTTCACTTTATGGACATATTCCAGGGCACTATGTCTAATAAAAGTATGAAGAGACCTTATCTTCAGGATTGTCAAGAACCAAGGAAGGAGAGAGTATCGACACTCTCCCCTGAACCACAGAAGCCGAATAGATCGCCGTGGTTGGCACAGGCACCTGGATTTTGTATGAAACAGGTAGCCACGTGGCAGCCAATGGGGGGAAGAGTGATTAGGGAGAGGTTGTGGATAGGTAGGGGGATGTAAGGAAAACCGAAAGAGGAAATAAGGTAGCGTAGTTAGATAGGTTTGGGGAAAGTTTAGGGAAAACAAACACATATCAGCAATCCTGACCTACACTCACCACTACCCCTGCATACCAACAGAACCTAACATCCCAATCTGAAGGCTCCTATCTAAACCAAGTAGCCTGTTCCTGTGAGTATGAAACACATACAACATGTATCTTAATGCAGCCTGGAAGAACATAACATGGAAGCACATAACATAGAACTTAATGCAACATGAATATACTTAGCATAGGCCTTATTGCAGCATTGTAAGCAGACATGGACTCTGTAGCAAGCAACATGGCACGTCCAAGGGTCTTTTACCCCTCATGAAAAAACAAACACATGGCCCGTTGGGCAAGCAAAAGCAAACATGACAGGACATTACATTCAAGGGTTCCCTATTATGCAGTTTATAGGCCTGTGACCCTTTTCTCCTCATGTAATGGCTGTAAATTCAGACACCCCATGTATAGAGTGCTTGTCGCGTTTCTTGGCTAGTTGCAATCACTCTCTTAATGGACATAACCATGCTCGCAATGAGTACGTTCAAAACAGTTTCTTAATCAGGGATCCCAGCGTGTGCGGGCATTCGCAGCCATCTTCAGATTTTTACTGCAAGTTCAAGTGTTGGGAGTCCTCGTGCTATAGCTCTCGAGCTTTTACTACGCTTTGCGATTTTTCGAAGAGTTTACTGTTATTTTTTCAGTCAATCGAGCCTCAAGCTCCACCGATTCTACTTCCAATCAACGGGGACCCGTTTCAGAATTTTTCTACGCCCCTCAAGGGTGAATTTTCATCGAGTTTTCGATTCTTGGAGGATTCCGGAAGATCTTAGAGGCCTACCCCGCGTGGACATGGCCCAAGACAAAGGAAACACAACGCCTGCTGGATCCTAGCTGTTCAGGAGCTGCCCTGGATGCAGATTACAGAATGTCTTCAAGGAAGATGAGCACTCTCGGTGCCTCTACTGCCTTTACGACGACAAATTGCACGTGGAGAAGGACTGTGCGTTTTGTAAGAACAAGTCCGAGTGGACAATGAAGGATCGTCGTACCCGACTCACCAACTAGCTGGAGGGGAAAAGCCCAGCAGCAGGTGAGAAGAAGAAGTCTGAGCGGTCTTCTAAGACCTTTGAGGGCGCTCCGACGATGTGGGGCCCAACAAAAGGCAAAGCACTGCGAGTCCGGGGGCACCGGGAGCGCCAATGGTTCAGGCTCTTTGGCTGCCAGGCAGGGCGCAATGTCACCGACGCCATCTACCACGAGCCAACGCTCTGGCTCGGTGAAGAGGAAATCGGAGAACCCGGGTAAGCTTCGGGAGAAGCCCAGGTCGATCCCGATGGCGGCAGCCGAGGGGGAGCGAGGCAGCGAACCTCCCCCCAAGGTGAAGGCCTCAGGCGTGCCCAAAATCGCGAAGGCCCTGATTCACCCAGCTAAGGCCTCGATCGAAGGAGTCGTGGCGGCCCTGGCGAAGCCTGTGGAGGCTACCACAGTGGAAACGACTTCCGGGCTTAGAGTTTCCTGCCACCCCGGAGGGAATCCTCTTTTTTCCTCTTGGTAGCCATAACGGACACAGATACCACCTCTGAAGATGAGCTGGCTGGCGTCGCAAAGATCCTGGACAAGAAGTTCGAGGAAGTCCAGTCCTACGGGAGGGATCCTGACGAGGCGGACGTAGAAAGCGATGGTGGAGCCGACAAGGAGCCGCGGACCATGGAGGACACGGAGGACCCTACTCCCCAGCCGTCGCTCCCGTCGCAACCGATGCCTACGCCACAGGACAACTCAGGAGCAATCCTGATAGCTATCCAGGCCCTGTGTACGCAGATAAGGACAAGGTTGCCCTTAACCCCAGCGGAGGATCCAGCGGCGCCTGGACCATCTGGAAGCCCACCGAACAAGCAGAGGTGAATCCATCCTCCCCCTCCTTTCCAGCCTTCACCTCCTTCCCCTCCACCGAGGGATGAGACGGGAACTGAGACGGCGACGACGGTGGTGACGACGGGACGGATCTCCCAACGAAATTGGCTCTTTCCACGACATGATTACCAGGGCTTCGGGGCTCTTCCTACTTTGTCCCGAAGAACAGAAGAAGGAGGGCTTCCTCTACCAGCGACGGGAGGCCAAGAGGAAGACTGTCCTCTAAGTACCTTTACTAGTAGACATCTGGGACAAAAGACTGTCGCTACTCAAGAAACCGTCCACGGCTCCTGCGAAGAGGCACTGGTATGAGAAGAAGTACCGGGTCCCAGATTCCGCCCCGATGTGCCTCAGAGCTCAGCCGTCTCCGGATTCGGTGGTCTCCGCAGCGGCCAAGAAGAAATTGGCAGGTGCGACGGGATCAACCTCCACTTCCCCACCGGACGGCGAGCGGAAGAAGCTGGACGACATGGGGCGACGAGTCATCTCATCGGCGGTGACGACCATCTAACGCCCTCGCTATCGTGGCGCGCTACGACAGGGAGCTGTGGTTCAAGATCGCTCCCCTCCTGGACTTCCTCCCAGACGACAAGAGGGCGGAAGCCCTTGAAATCCTGCAGGAAGGCGTGGTGGCTTCGGACCACGCCATCACGGTGGCCACGGACATCACCGACACCGGCTTTCGCCAGATGGGCAACAGCATTTGCCTTCGCCGCGCGGTTGGCTTAAGGCTACCGATTTCCGTCAGGACGTGCAGACCAGGGTACTGGACATGCCCTTCGATGGGAACAACCTGTTTGGCAAGGCAGTGGACGAGTCACTGCAGGCCATCAAGGCAGACACCGAGACGGCCCAGGCCTTGGGTTCTCTACAACAACGACGGCCGTTCTTTCAGACCTCCAGAGACAAGTCTCAAGGTGCCTCGAAAGGATTTGGTGGTGGTTCCTCGTCGTACCGCCAAGTGGCCCGTTCATCGTCGCAGGAGGCCTAAAGGGGCTGCAGCAAGGCTGGAGGACGTCGTTGGCGCCAAGGCCTCAGCGAAGCAGGTTTGAACCGGCCGCGGCATCGAGCCCCCACCGAAGCACCCCGGTGGGAGGCCGGCTGGTGAAATTCGTCACCGTGTGGGAGTCCATCTCCACTGACATTGGGTGCTGGATGCGCTGGCCCGAGGGCACACTCTGGAATTCCAAAGAAAGTGTCCCCGTCTACCACCTGTGGCCAGGAAGGAAAACCACGTCCCACAGCTACTTCTAGAGGTACGAGCAATGCTGAAAAAGGGCACAATAGAACTCGTCCCGAAGAGGCTCCGGGGCTCTGGAGTGTACTCGCGGTACTTCCTCGTCCGAAAGAAGACCGGCGGTTGGTGACCCATCCTGGGCCTTCATCATCTAAACAAATACATCAAGTTCCAGAAATTCCGGATGGTCACCCTCCAGCATGTGCTGGGACAGCTGGAGGAAGGCGACTTCCTATCATCGGTGGACTTGGAGGATGCCTACTTCCACATCCCCATTCTCAAAGGACATCGAAAGTTCCTACGATTCGTGGTCCATGGGCGAAACTATCAGTTCAAGGCCCTTCCCTTCGGATTGAAGTCGGCACCCAGGGTCTTCACCAAGTGCCTGGCACCGGTGGCGGCACGGCTGCACCTGCAGGGGATCCACATTTACCTCTACCTGGACGATTGGCTCATCCGAGCAAAGTCAAGGGAACTCTCCGTCGATCACACAGCGAAGACCGTCCAAATGCTCACGGATCTGCGATTCTCGATCAACTTCGTGAAATCCCACTTGGTACCATCGCAAGACGCCCTGTTCCTGGGAGCCAGACTCGACACAGTGGCGCTATAGGCTTTGCCGTCGGAGGAAAGTACGAAGGCCATCCTCGGCAAGGTACAACGGCTGTTGAGCATGGACGTGGCCAGGTTGCGGTCCATCAAGTCCCTGCTCGTCATGATGTCCACGTGCATTTACCTTGTGCGCCTATGTAGATTGCGGATGCGATCTCTGTAGGAGTTCCTCGACGCCCGTTGGATGCAAGCGACGGGCAGCTTCGAAGACAGGATTTCACTCAACGAGACTTTCCGCCAATCGATCCGGTGGTGGGGCACCCGCGCACATCTAGCAGTGGGTATGGACTTCCAGACCCCGGGCACATCAGGAGATGGTGATGACAGAGGCCTCCCTGGAAGGATGGGGAGCGCACACCGGGGATCTCCACACAAGAAGCCTTTGGCTCCCAGAGGAGAGGTCACTACACATCAATGTCCTAGAGCTCCGAGCCGTGTTCTGGGCCCTCAGGACGTTCCTTCCGTCCCTCAAGGGCAAGGTGGTAAGGGTCTTCACCGACAACAACACCACAATGTTCTACATCAGGAAGCAGGGGGGCACCAGATCCCCAGCCCTATCCAAGGAAGCGCAGGATCTGTGGCACTGGGCCGTTGCCCAAGAGATGTTCCTGGTGCCCTTCCATCTGGCAGGAATAAAGAACACCATCACCGACTCACTCAGGAGGGAGCTGCGCTCGTGCCACGAGTGGGAACTTCGGCAGGATCAAGTGGATCTCGTATTCCGACGATGGGGCAATCCCCAGATCGACCTATTCGCGACGGCGACGAACGCCAAGTGCCAGAGGTTCGCCAGCAGGTTTCCCCAGCCGAGGAGCATGGGCGATGCCTTCTCATTCCCCTGGGACGGCCTGTTCCTGTATGCGTTCCCCCCGTTGCCGTTGCTGCTGCGACTCATCAGTCAACTCAGACGGTCCCGGTGCAGGATGATCCTCGTTGCACTGGCGTGGCCGAGCCAGATCTGGTTCCCGGACCTTCTGGACATGTCAGCGTCCCCCCCGGTCAAACTACCGACAGATGCGGATCTTCTCGCCAGGGAAGGCGGCGCCATCCTCCATCACGTCCCAGGATCGCTGAACCTGCAGGCCTGGCTCCTGCAGCACTAGAGTTCGGAGGGTACGATATCCCGGCGGACTGCAAGGAGGTGCTTGCAAAGGCCAGGGCGTCCTTGACTCTCAAGGGCTATGGACACAAATGGAAGAGGTTCTCTGTCTGGTGCAGTGCACAGAAGATTAACCCTCTGCCGATTACGGCCCCTCAAGTGCTGCCGTACTTGCTATCACTGGCCAAGGCGGGGCTGGCACATGCCTCCATCAAGATCCATCTGGCGGCTATCTTCCGCTACACCAGAACTCTGGGCGATCATCTCTGTGGTCTCATCGCCTGGTGAAGGAGTTCATGAAAGGACTGTTCCGATCGTTCCCACCGGTGAAGGCTCCGGCCCCGGCATGGGAGCTCAACGTGGTGCTGACCAGGCTCCTGGGGCCGCCTTCGAGCCTCTGCATTTGGCATCATTGAAGTTCCTGTCGTGGAAGACAGCGTTTCTTGTGGCCATCACTTCCGCACGACGAGTGGGAGAGATCCAGGCCCTCTCCTGTAACCACCCATACATGACATTCCACGAGACGAGGATAGTGCTGAGGACGCACCCCTCCTTCATGCCCAAGGTGTCGTCGGACTTCCATCTCAGCGAGCCCTTGGTGTTACCTGTTTTCTTTCCATCGCCGTCGTCGCCGTCTGAGAGGACTTTGCACTCGCTGGATGTGGCTAGAGCGCTGAAGTTCTACGTGGACCGCACAAAGAGTCTTCGGAAGACATCATAGCTGTTGGTAAACTTTGGACCTGTGAATCAAGGGAAGACCCTCTCGAAGGCTTCCATTTCCAGATGGCTCTCCGGCTGCATCATGCACTGTCACCGGGTGGCAAACCGACCGTTGCCCGGCTGTCCGAGAGCCCATTCAACCAGAGCGATCGCTGCTACCACGGTGTTCTTGTCTGGTGTGCCCCTGCTGGACATCTGCAGGGCTCCTACGTGGAGGTCGACACACACCTTCACGAGATTCTACTGCGTTGACCGGGATTCCAGGGAGGCGTCCAGAGTCGGCCAGGCAGTGCTGCGCAACCTGTTTGCTTCAAGGTGAGCCTGGTGAGGAGGTAAGAGATGCTTAATGTTGAGTTGTTGAAATGCTTAATGTTGAACCTTGCCACCTCCCGTAGTTGTGCATGTGTGTACTGCTGTGTATTCTTGTATTCATGAGCATGTGAATCCATGCCAGACCCCATGCTGGAGAAGGAACAAGTTACCTGTAACTGTTGTTCTCCAGCATGGGTCTGGCATGGATTCACATGCGAACCCTACCACCTACCCCTCTGCGGCTCTTCTCTTGGTCCTACAGCCACTTTTCGTGCTACCAAATCTGAAGATAGCTGCCAGAGGAGGGGCTTAGATAGAGGGCAGTCATTGGCTGGGGGCAGTATGACCCAGAGACCAGTGATTGGTTACTAGTAGAAAGCCAGTTCAGAAATAAAACTGAAACTGATTTTTTCTTTACCGAGAATTCCCAGCCTGATGACGGGGAATATTCATGAGCATGTGAATCCATGCCAGACCCATGCTGGAGAACAACAGTTACAAGTAAGTAACTTGTTCCTTAATATCAGCTGGTGAAATGCGCAAAGACCCAGAACTATGAACCTTTCCCAAGGCTGTTGAGAAAAGAAAGTTTTCCCCACCAATCTTACCATTTCACATGGACTGCACGCATTTTCCTGCCCAAGCCCCAATTTTTTACTGGAATTATACGGTCCCATTGTTGTAGATGATAATGGGAAATAGTTGGACTGAAAAGACAGAACTTTGTCTCTAATGGGGATGTGAGCTTGTAAGAAAAGCACCTTCTTTATTGTATGTATTCAGTCTGAGTCTTCAACATGGACAATTAGTTTCTCCCTGACTGGTGGTAAAACAATAATTACCATGGGGTCTTCAACTTTTATCAATTGAATCTCATCCCACTCTGACACCATATGTAACAAAGGCATGGTATCAATAGTAGACAAATACACAATGGATACATGTTTCGAAAACCTTTATTTGGTATTGTGGTTGGGTTGGTAGAATTCCTAACTGGCCCTAACTCTAGAAGGGGAGTAGTCTCGACCATTAAACAAATATCAAACAAGTCCAAGTCAGTCTAGTCAAAATAAAAAGGGCTATACTAAATAAACCTAACCTTGCCCTCCTTTTCAAAATGAAAAATGTGTTAAGGGAATGTAAAAGGTAAATAGTGTCTCAAAAGAAATCTCATTATAGCTCAAGTAACAACTCCCTTCCCCACGTTCAGCAACACAGGGTCTAGAGAGTTTCTTAAAAAGGATAGGTGGATGGCACAGTTCTATCAGTTTTACACACTTTGACTTACTGGCACAATTCAAGAGTTCAGGCTTGGGCTTCAAGCTTCTGGTAGTTCAATCACTTCCTTAGGCTTTGTCTGCCTTGTTGTAAATACACAGTTCTAGTTTTGTTCTTCACTTTCCCACACTTCAACACAGGCTTCCCTCTGCTGCGCTTGAGCCTACCTCTCTATTCACATTCACTTTCTCGATTTCTCACAGTTCTGCACAGGCTTCCCGGCAGGGCTTGGGCCTGTCTATTGTTCACTTTTTCTCTTTATCACACAATTCTACACAGGTTTCCGTCTGATGGGCTCAAGCCTGTTTTTCACCTTTCACTTTATCACACAGTTCTGTACAGGCTTCCCTCTGCCGGGCTCGAGCCTGTCTTTCTCTGTGTGGGGGTTTGTTTCCTCACTTTTTATCTTGAGTGTCTTTTCACTGTCAAAGACTTTCGAAACTGCAAGGATTTTATATAGACCTCTGCATGAACACTTCGACCTGTCTTTAAACAATTCTACAATCCACAATCTTCCTCATCTTACAAAACCAATAGCTCTTGGTACTTTTAGTACTTATTCTCTTAAGTTTGCCCTCTTGACCCTTTTCAAAGTTCATATGCAACACCAATACTTCTTGGTATTTATTTCTCTTCACTTTGCCCTCTTGGCTTCTTGGGATTTCTTTCTCTTTGCTTTGTCCTATTGGCCTCTTTCACAGTTTATATACTTTGCCCTCTTGGCTTATTCAGAGTTGACATACATTCCTTTTCACTCATTGAACTTTCTTTCAGGATCGCGGTTACTTTCTTGCCTTTGGCTCCCGTTGTAATACACTTCAACTCAGAACATTTCACAGAGACTTTCGAATGTGCGATTTCGCCTCGCAGGACCACTGTGTTACTTTGTATGCATTCCTTTTACAATTCAGCAATTGTCCTTTCCATTACACACTTTATCGGCACATGTGCAACCTTCAACATTTTAGTTACAGTTACTTTTGCTTTTAACCCAAACTGGGCTTTGTTTGCCTTTGTAAGGAAGGCATGGTATCAAACAGTAAGACAGACACAGTGATCACATTTCAAGGGTGTTTATTGAACTTGAATAGGTTTTGAAAAATGCCTATCTAATCCTAAATCTAAATATGGGAGCAAGCTATGACCATCAAATAATAATAACGCAGTCCTAGTCGAGCCTGTCAAAATAAAAGGGCCTATACTAATAAACCTATTGACAATCCTTACCTCTAAATACAAATAGTGTGGGAAACAATGTTATGCAAAATAATAAAAGTGTTAAATGATATGTCAGGACATCTGAGCCGTTAGCTCCCCTTCCCCTTGTTTTCAGCATGGGACAAGTTGGCACACTCAAGCTTAGCACACTCTCTGTTTTCTTTAGCACAAGGATGTAGGTCCTTAGCATCATGGCCATATATGCCAAAGTCTCTTTGCCATTCAAAGTCTCCTATTTCAGAGGGCCTGATGCAACAAAAAAACATTAAAATTCCTTCCTTCTTAGGATTTCACATGTACACAATTTCTCAGGTGATTCATGATTCACCTTGAGTCCCCCTCCGCCAGGCTCAGACCCACCTTAACACAAAACCTTCAATTAGTCCCCCTCTGCAAGGCTCAGACCCACTTTAACACAAAACCTTCAACTAGTCTCCCTCCGCCGGGCCCAGACTTTCTTTACTTGACTGTGTGCAGGATTTTGCTCGACCCATCACAGGACCACTTCGATTCACAATCCTTTGTAGACATATAACTCTTTCAACTTTCACTTCTGCCCCTTCTCAGCTGGAAACCCTACAGAGACCTTCAATTGAGCACCTACGTTGTGCCGGACCACTTCATCAGAGGGGTTGGTTTCAAAGTTCAATCACTCATCAGCAGTTCAACTTTACTTGCATCTTTTATCACACATGTTTTAACAATGTTTGTTCCAGCCCTCACCACAACCTTGGTTTCAACACAGACCGGTCTTATATCGATCTTCCCAACTCACCGGCTCTGTTGATTTCACTAATGCTGCTTTGTTCTTGGAGCCAAGGACGGTACCACGGTAGCTGGTGACTCTCACCCCCTTGATTATTGACGCAGGAGGGCCCTGGGTATCTCTGACACACAATGAAGGATTCTTCATCCTGGTTTCCTGGTCTTACGCTTTCTAATCTCAAGAACTCTGGAAAGTAACAGTACCTTGTCGAAAAGGTCAAGGGAACTTCCCTCCTTGCAATCCCCTTCTGTTTTGCCTTCTTTCGTCTCTCATTCAGCTGCCGTCTCGAAACTGCTGTTTTCTTGTGTGCTTTGCCTCGCTCGTAGTGTGCTCTCGTGCTCCGCCTTTTATCCATGTGGGGAAGCTTAATGGAAGTCAGGTGTGTGTGTGTGATGGTCAGTAATTGCCTGACCTTGCCTGACCATTATATTGGGACACGTCAGATATACTGCTCGGGTTTTAGTCCGTTTTTTCCCATAGCGGGATGTCCGTGTGAAAGTGTTTGTGTTGTAAAAGGCGGGAGGGGGGTAGAGTTCCTAGGTATCCTACCTGGTAGGATGGGGTAAAGGTGTTAGAGGGAAGGGGATACTGCGTCTCACCATCCGCTGTCCGACTCCCACTCCCTGAAGACCTCTCACCCAGGTGATCCTCCCGCACTGGTCCACCCCCACAAACTGGATCCAAAAGCGATGGCCGTGTCCTTGCCACCTGGATGACAGATCACAGAGGACTAGTGGGTGAAAGCACTCACACCTTCGATAACTCACTGGTCATGTTAATTGGTCTTCTTTCATCAACACTCTTCATGCAGCAGTCAAGGACATTACCAACGCCTCCTCTGCTCCTCCCCAAATCTGCCGTTCACCCGGAAGGGTCGTGGGTCGGTGAAAAAGCAATTTGAAGGTTTCTCTCTTCCGCTCACTCGGTTTCAGTCTAGGAATGCTTACGGCCTCCCGAAAGTGTGGAGTTCTCGCCTGGCTCTTTCTCGATCTTTGCAACTGCCGATCAGCCGCTTGGACTTCCAACTTCCATAGTCTTTTTTGCATCAGCCCCGAAAGAGCTGTGCCTTCTCATACCCAACCTCGCTCAGAGTGTGCCTGTGTGCCACCTTTTATCCTGACAGGGAGTGTTAACAAGTGGCAGGTGTGCATAGTGAGGATTATGTGCCTGACTCTGCCTGGTGTCATTACAGGGACAGAGTGATTTCAAGTTAGTAGAGGTAATCTTTCTGGCCTCATTCCTCATCTTCCTCGGCTCAGTAGTGTTGTCAATGTAAAGTGGGGAGTCTAGCAGAGTCATTGGAGTGAGGAGTGAGCAGCTTTTTTCCAGTATTTTTTCTTGTTCCTTTTTTTCTGGGTGGCGACCTGCTTAAAAACTGACTCGTGCCGCGGAGCGGCCGCAGAGTCTAGCAGAGTCATTGGAGTCCGTGGAAGGCGAGGAGGACAGGAGCTAGAGACCTTACCAGTCTGTCTGACCTCCCGCCTGCCTGTGTGCCTGAATTGGGACCCAATGTCGAGCGAAAGCGCCCAAGGAAAACTCGTGATTGCGAGGACTCGCGCACAGCGGAAGCGCGAGATGCCGTCAACTACAGGCACTGAAGCAGAAGACGTTTGCCTTCGACCACATCGCCCCCAAGTAAGTCTTTATTTATCATGCTCTAGTCGAGGGCATAGTGAGTCTCACAGTTTATCTGAGACAAGTGACTTTGGACGTTTAATACATCCTGTTTCACCTAACTTCTCAGTGAAAACATTAACTGCTGCAACTACGGGCGATGGTAACTCTGCTCCATCTATTTGGCCATCAGTCCTTTCTACCGCATCTGGCGCCTCTGAATGAGATCGAGCTGCAACTAGCTCAGCCAATGTGTTCTTATTTGAAAATGTTGTTCTACCTACAAAACCTCCACAGCTGCGGGTGTTGGGGTGGTGAGTATGCAACTCCCATAATGCACCAAACGAGGTTACAAATTTAACTGTTCCAATTGATTCCAAAGCAATAAGGCAAACGACGATTGCTGATAGATTGGAACGACTGCAAAGGACAGAAGAAAATGCTGACATTGGAACGCTGTGTTCTTCTCTTAAAAGTTATTCTTTTAATTACACAGTTAATGCCCCAATAGTGGTTCAGAATGCTACCCTTTGTAAGCTGCAACCCTTCAATACAGATGTAGAAGTCATGACGGCAGATACAGATGATGGGCTAAAGGCTGTGGTTGATATAGCAAGAAGAACAGAACACAAAACACGATTTCTACTACTACGTTGGGTGAAGGCGTATGGTTTAATGACCTAGACAAATCGGATGATCCTGTTAAAGCCCACGTGATAGATGAGGAATCTGAGGAATTGTTCAGCTCCCCAGGCGCATGTATAGCCGGACCTGTATGCGGGACTGCTGCTCACTTTGGAAGCCTTGATAAATCAAAGGTCCTCACAGAAGGACGTTTATCTGCTCCATTGAATAAAGCACTATTAACTCAACACAATCGAATGATAATGAAAACAGACGCAACTCTTTGGAAGTCGTAAACCAGCTACTGCACGACTTAACGCAGTTAAACCAATCTCGCATGCTGCAAACTGCTCCAAAAGTTCAATTGGTAAATCACAGCATACATGACCAAAATGAACATTGGACAAGAGGCTTACGAAAGCGGAGACGAATTGAAATTAGTCCATCTCCCAAACTCAACTGCTCACAAACAAGAAATAATACCTATAGAGACTTCCACTTAGAATCCGGCTATGAGACATCTTTGATTGGAAACAAGGCTGCCCAATCTAGAGATGAAAGTGAGGACTCATCATCTGACACCTCGAATACCGATTCCTTAATTATGGAATGGCCGTTTCCAAAAATAAGAAGACAAAAAAATTCAAGACCTATCAAGCCTTTACTACAAAAATGTATGAGGCTATAAATGATAAAACCAAGGACTTGACCACGTTGGTGGCACTCATGAATTCAACTTTATTAAAAGTTGGAGACGAGTGCAAAACGGGTAAAGGAGTTCAAATGGAACTCAACAAAAAAATAGAAGCCTCGTTAAACATCTTGATTGAACAAAAAAAGAATGATTTAATGGAAAAGAAATTGTTTGCTGAAGTGGCTCGGGAAGCACTGGCTCTCTTTCACAACGAACCCAGGTAAGATCAAAGGAAAGCGGTTAGTAGTGAGATGGGCCAAAGTATTAAATCGGTGCAGTCCACGTCTGTTACTATGGATATCTCCTTAGAACAAACCAAAAATGACAACTCTGGTAAAATTTTAACAGATGTTTGTAACGGTACCGAAGAAGCCACAAACGGTGAGATCTTAGATCGAAATCACATAAATGACCACAAAAAGACGAATGTGCAAACGAAAAACAAAGTATCAATTGGTCTTACTAACTCCGGTGTGGCATCAAACTTGAGCAATAGTGATGAGGCAAGCATTCCGATCCACACCCTAACCTCTGCAAATAAGATTGTTGACAAGATGAATCTGCTTCCAATTATTGCACATTTGCCGAAGAGTCAACCTCTTGCTGCCTCCTTTAGTACAGCACTTAAACAAAGCATGGGAAAAGATAACCCTGCGCTACAAGACATCCAAACACCATCAACCTCAAATGTGAATAAGCCACCGGAATGTCAATTAAACAAGCTATCAGATGAGGTGATTGACATTACGAAAGACGGAAAAGACATTTTTCAAATCTTTAAAGGCACAAAACCAACCTCAGATAACAACAATGACAGAAAAGCAAGGTCCCAAGAAACAATTAAAAAAACAAAAAAGCAACTGGCAAAGAATTCAAAGCGAGGCAATAGTGCCAGAAAATTCCTTCGGAATATAAAATCACTACATGTGACAGTCAGCGGCGAAGTAAACAACACCCCAAGAATCAATACACACAATCAGAAAGTCACTGGTGAAGTAAACAGCACGAAAAAGATCCAATCCCAAAATAAAAAAGTTCACAGTGAAATTAAAATATCTGAGGAAAAAGCATCCTGCTCTGAGAAGATAGTGGCTAAAGAGACAGCGGTGAATCCAGTCAGCTCAGCCGATATCTCTGAAGACCTTATGAATATGTCAACCTATGAAGATGAAAGGGTCGTGGAATCACAGACGTCACCTCAAAAACCCTCAGTGGAGAGTATAAAAGATATACACCCAAATTCAGAAAAAGCCTTGAATAACCAAGAGAGCAACGTTAGTATCTGTACTGAGCAAAGTGTGCCAGTGACAAAACAACCAAGAACGTGCACAATTGTCTGTCCATTAGTGACACCTACCTCAAACTTGGAAAGAGCTAGCAGCCCGATTTTTATGACTTTAAATGATAAATGGGAACTGCTAGCACGTATGAAATCCAAAGATGCTTACAGCACACATGGTTATAAAGACAAGGAGGTTCTGCTATAGCAAGGAGATTGTGCCTCAAATGGTATGAACGCCAAAACGTCCTCGCGAGACAGAATCCTCCAAAAGCGACAACCTAGTCCTTCACCCAAGAGTACCATGAACATGAAAAGACTGAGAAACATTGGTCGTTCAAAGGGGCATAATGATGATGCATACTTAAAGCCGCACAAAATAATCATTGAACGTATAGATAACAACGACAAATTAATTCTAAATCGAAACAACATCATGAAGCTGTTTCATTTAGTTCCAAGTCTCAGATTAATATCATCAGATGACCTGAAAGTTGTTGAATTCTTACAAGAAAAAAGAAACGACCGGGTGGTCCTACACCTTTGATCCAAAATAATCAGTGATACGATTATGGAGGCGGAACCAGTACTGATGTCTCTGGGTTTCGAAATTTACAGATTTACTGAGAATCTCACTTCACCGATTAAGGATATAAACGGACGAGCAATCGACTCAAAGTCCGCAAGCAACATCTGGAAGCCAGAATTTTATGAGTGCTTTGGGAACAGAAAGGAAGAAGTTGAAAACATCTGTACTCTCAAGAGTATGATAAACGATGCAAGTCCCATTGAATGAAGTTATAGAGGAATGTATTGCATCCACCTCGAAAAGAGATCAGATTAAAATCACCATTGCCGGTGCAACAAGTGTGGGTGCTCATACCCACGACGAGGAAAGAACTGCTGAAACTTCACTCTCTATGGATAATTGGTCTTGGTTAGCTGCGTCCCTAAATTCAAAACACAAAAAGTAATGCCAATAATCGGAGGACCAATCTGAATTCTTGATTGGATCATGGAATACTAGAGGTCACCAGCACCTATTCCAATCAAATTGGTTGCAAGACTTGGATTTAGCTTGCTTACAAGAAGTATGGATGGGCGACTGCCCTAATATCAAAGGCTACGAAACCGCCTTAAACCCAGCTGTAAAAAAGCAGAAAGGAAGACCAATGGCTGGGTTACTAACCGTCATAAAAATGGACACTTGATTCCGAATTACGGACTCAAAAAATCTGTCACCTTTTAGTCAGATCACCACCCTGAATAAGTCTAGTGAGAAACCGGGCAAATCGATCTCTTTGAAGATAATGAATATGTATTGGAATCACAAAGACGCTGGTACGAGTATGTTCATAGATCAAGTCACTTCACTTATCGATGAGATCTATGAAGAATCTGACGGGCCTAACATCATCCTTTGTGGAGACTTGAATATTGATTGTTTTAATCAGCAATCTACGGCGAATGGCAAACTACCACTTAATCACAAGCTCACAAAGGACTGGTGCCTTGAAATGGAGCAGAGAAAGCTCTCCATGTTGAACGGAAAAATCGTGGGAGATGTTCCACCAAAAGCAACGTGGAGAAGAGCCGATTAGAACTCCATCAAAGATTATATTTTTGTGTCAGAAAGTATGCATATTCGGACCAAATCTATACAGGTGGTTCCAATGATACACAGTGACCACGAAATGCGCATAATGAGAATGACATCGTTTAGTGACCGGTGCGCCCTCAAATGGAAATATAAGGTGGAAGTAGAGCCTAGTAGAGGTAGAATGACACAAGCCATGACTTCTATTGCTAACATTTATTGTAAAGAGGGAATGCCACTAGAGTATCGACCCCTACTGTCGAAGTTTGAGGTGAAAAATCATGGTCTAAAACATAAAGGCTTCATTCCCAGACACACCTTCGATTTAGAAGTTCTTAAGAAAAAAAGAGCCATGCGGGAAGAGATTCGATCTTGTAAACATTTAACCAACATCCATTCCAAGGAAACAAAAAGAATAGCCAAACAAAAGTACAAAAATTGGCTTAAAGCTCATAAACACCAGATGATGCAAAATGATGCTGAACTCATGTTGAGTAAATTAAAAAACAAAAATCCGGCGGAATATAAAATCACTACATGTGACAGTCAGCGGCGAAGTAAACAACACCCCAAGAATCAATACACACAATCAGAAAGTCACTGGTGAAGTAAACAGCACGAAAAAGATCCAATCCCAAAATAAAAAAGTTGACAGTGAAATTAAAATATCTGAGGAAAAAGCATCCTGCTCTGAGAAGATAGTGGCTAAAGAGACAGCGGTGAATCCAGTCAGCTCAGCCGATATCTCTGAAGACCTTATGAATATGTCAACCTATGAAGATGAAAGGGTCGTGGAATCACAGACGTCACCTCAAATACCCTCAGTGGAGAGTATAAAAAATATACACCCAAATTCAGAAAAAGCCTTGAATAACCAAGAGAGCAACGTTAGTATCTGTACTGAGCAAAGTGTGCCAGTGACAAAACAACCAAGAACGTGCACAATTGTCTGTCCATTAGTGACACCTACCTCAAACTTGGAAAGAGCTAGCAGCCCGATTTTTATGACTTTAAATGATAAATGGGAACTGCTAGCACGTATGAAATCCAAAGATGCTTACAGCACACATGGTTATAAAGACAAGGAGGTTCTGCTATAGCAAGGAGATTGTGCCTCAAATGGTATGGACGCCAAAACGTCCTCGCGAGACAGAATCCTCCAAAAGCGACAACCTAGTCCGTCACCCAAGAGTACCATGAACATGAAAAGACTGAGAAACATTGGTCGTTCAAAGGCGCATAATGATGATGCATACTTAAAGCCGCACAAAATAATCATTGAACGTATAGATAACAACGACAAATTAATTCTAAATCGAAACAACATCATGAAGCTGTTTCATTTAGTTCCAAGTCTCAGATTAATATCATCAGATGACCTGAAAGTTGTTGAATTCTTATAAGAAAAAAGAAACGACCGGGTGGTCCTACACCTTCGATCCAAAATATTCAGTGATACGATTATGGAGGCGGAATCAGTACTGATGTCTCTGGGTTTCGAAATTTACAGATTTACTGAGAATCTCACTTCACCGATTAAGGATATAAACGGACGAGCAATCGACCCAAAGTCCGCAAGCAACATCTGGAAGCCAGAATTTTATGAGTGCTTTGCGAACAGAAAGGAAGAAGTTGAAAACATCTGTACTCTCAAGAGTATGATAAACGATGCAAGTCCCATTGAATGAAGGTATAGAGGAATGTATTGCATCCACCTCGAAAAGAGATCAGATTAAAATCACCATTGCCGGTGCAACAAGTGTGGGTGCTCATACCCACGACGAGGAAAGAACTGCTGAAACTTCACTCTCTATGGATAATTGGACTTGGTTAGCTGCGTCCCTAAATTCAAAACACAAAATGTAATGCCAATAATCGGAGGACCAATCTGAATTCTTGATTGGATCATGCAATACTAGAGGTCACCAGCACCTATTCCAATCAAATTGGTTGCAAGACTTGGATTAGGCTTGCTTACAAGAAGTATGGATGGGCGACTGCCCTAATATCAAAGGCTACGAAACCGCCTTAAACCCAGCTGTAAAAAAGCAGAAAGGAAGACCAATGGCTGGGTTACTAACCGTCATAAAAATGGACACTGGATTCCGAATTACGGACTCAAAAAATCTGTCACCTTTTAGTCAGATCACCACCCTGAATAAGTCAAGTGAGAAACCGGGCAAATCGATCTCTTTGAAGATAATGAATCTGTATTGGAATCACAAAGACGCTGGTACGAGTATGTTCATAGATCAAGTCACTTCACTTATCGATGAGATCTATGAAGAATCTGACGGGCCTAACATCATCCTTTGTGGAGACTTGAATATTGATTGTTTTAATCAGCAATCTACGGCGAATGGCAAACTACCACTTAATCACAAGCTCACAAAGGACTGGTGCCTTGAAATGGAGCAGAGAAAGCTCTCCATGTTGAACGGAAAAATCGTGGGAGATGTTCCACCAAAAGCAACGTGGAGAAGAGCTGATTAGAACTCCATCATAGATTATATTTTTGTGTCAGAAAGTATGCATATTCGGACCAAATCTATACAGGTGGTTCCAATGATACACAGTGACCACGAAATGCTCATAATGAGAATGACATCGTTTAGTGACCGGTGTGCCCTCAAATGGAAATATAAGGTGGAAGTAGAGCCTAGTAGAGGTAGAATGACACAAGCCATGACTTCTATTGCTAACATTTATTGTAAAGAGGGAATGCCACTAGAGTATCGACCTCTACTGTCGAAGTTTGAGGTGAAAAATCATGGTCTAAAACATAAAGGCTTCATTCCCAGACACGCCTTCGATTTAGAAGTTCTTAAGAAAAAAGAGCCATGCAGGAAGAAATTTGATCTTGTAAACATTTAACCAACATCCATTCCAAGGAAACAAAAAGAATAGCCAAACAAAAGTACAAAAATTGGCTTAAAGCTCATAAACACCAGATGATGCAAATTGATGCTGAACTCATGTTGAGTAAATTAAAAAACAAAAATTGGGCGGAATATAAAATCACTACATGTGACAGTCAGCGGCGAAGTAAACAACACCCCAAGAATCAATAAACACAATCAGAAAGTCACTGGTGAAGTAAACAGCACGAAAAAGATCCAATCCCAAAATAAAAAAGTTGACAGTGAAATTAAAATATCTGAGGAAAAAGCATCCTGCTCTGAGAAGATAGTGGCTAAAGAGACAGCGGTGAATCCAGTCAGCTCAGCCGATATCTCTGAAGACCTTATGAATATGTCAACCTATGAAGATGAAAGGGTCGTGGAATCACAGACGTCACCTCAAATACCCTCAGTGGAGAGTATAAAAGATATACACCCAAATTCAGAAAAAGCCTTGAATAACCAAGAGAGCAACGTTAGTATCTGTACTGAGAAAAGTGTGCCAGTGACAAAACAACCAAGAACGTGCACAATTGTCTGTCCATTAGTGACACCTACCTCAAACTTGGAAAGAGCTAGCAGCCCGATTTTTATGACTTTAAATGATAAATGGGAACTGCTAGCACGTATGAAATCCAAAGATGCTTACAGCACACATGGTTATAAAGACAAGGAGGTTCTGCTATAGCAAGGAGATTGTGCCTCAAATGGTATGGACGCCAAAACGTCCTCGCGAGACAAAATCCTCCAAAAGCGACAACCTAGTCCGTCACCCAAGAGTACCATGAACATGAAAAGACTGAGAAACATTGTTCGTTCAAAGGGGCATAATGATGATGCATACTTAAAGCCGCACAAAATAATCATTGAACGTATAGATAACAAAGACAAATTAATTCTAAATCGAAACAACATCATGAAGCTGTTTCATTTAGTTCCAAGTCTCAGATTAATATCATCAGATGACCTGAAAGTTGTTGAATTCTTACAAGAAAAAAGAAACGACCGGGTGGTCCTACACCTTCGATCCAAAATAATCAGTGATATGATTATGGAGGCGGAATCAGTACTGATGTCTCTGGGTTTCGAAATTTACAGATTTACTGAGAATCTCACTTCACCGATTAAGGATATAAACGGACGAGCAATCGACTCAAAGTCCGCAAGCAACATCTGGAAGCCAGAATTTTATGAGTGCTTTGGGAACAGAAAGGAAGAAGTTGAAAACATCTGTACTCTCAAGAGTATGATAAACGATGCAAGTCCCATTGAATGAAGTTATAGAGGAATGTATTGCATTCACCTCGAAAAGAGATCAGATTAAAATCACCATTGCCGGTGCAACAAGTGTGGGTGCTCAAACCCACGACGAGGAAAGAACTGCTGAAACTTCACTCTCTATGGATAATTGGACTGGGTTAGCTGCGTCCCTAAATTCAAAACACAAAAAGTAATGCCAATAATCGGAGGACCAATCTGAATTCTTGATTGGATCATGGAATACTAGAGGTCACCAGCACCTATTCCAATCAAATTGGTTGCAAGACTTGGATTTAGCTTGCTTACAAGAAGTATGGATGGGCGACTGCCCTAATATCAAAGGCTACGAAACCGCCTTAAACCCAGCTGTAAAAAAGCAGAAAGGAAGACCAATGGCTGGGTTACTAACCGTCATAAAAATGGACACTGGATTCCGAATTACGGACTCAAAAAATCTGTCACCTTTTAGTCAGATCACCACCCTGAATAAGTCAAGTGAGAAACCGGGCAAATCGATCTCTTTGAAGATAATGAATCTGTATTGGAATCACAAAGACGCTGGTACGAGTATGTTCATAGATCAAGTCACTTCACTTATCAATGAGATCTATGAAGAATCTGACGGGCCTAACATCATCCTTTGTGGAGACTTGAATATTGATTGTTTTAATCAGCAATCTACGGCGAATGGCAAACTACCACTTAATCACAAGCTCACAAAGGACTGGTGCCTTGAAATGGAGCAGAGAAAGCTCTCCATGTTGAACGGAAAAATCGTGGGAGATGTTCCACCAAAAGCAACGTGGAGAAGAGCCGATTAGAACTCCATCATAGATTATATTTTTGTGTCAGAAAGTATGCATATTCGGACCAAATCTATACAGGTGGTTCCAATGATACACAGTGACCACGAAATGCTCATAATGAGAATGACATCGTTTAGTGACCGGTGTGCCCTCAAATGGAAATATAAGGTGGAAGTAGAGCCTAGTAGACGTAGAATGACACAAGCCATGACTTCTATTGCTAACATTTATTGTAAAGAGGGAATGCCACTAGAGTATCGACCCCTACTGTCGAAGTTTGAGGTGAAAAATCATGGTCTAAAACATAAAGGCTTCATTCCCAGACACGCCTTCGATTTAGAAGTTCTTAAGAAAAAAAGAGCCATGCAGGAAGAGATTCGATCTTGTAAACATTTAACCAACATCCATTCCAAGGAAACAAAAAGAATAGCCAAACAAAAGTACAAAAATTGGCTTAAAGCTCATAAACACCAGATGATGCAAATTGATGCTGAACTCATGTTGAGTAAATTAAAAAACAAAAATCCGGCGGAATTCTGGCATCTAATCAATCATGAACAAGCCTCACAAACAGATATTCAAACCAACACAGTAACAGAAGCAGATTGGATTGCGCACTTCTGAGAAGTATACAGCCTGCAAGGAGAAACAGACAACGTGAACACACAAGTTTTATCACGATGGGAACTTGGCTTCCCCGAAGCTGACATCCTAAATGTGATTAACCTCACAAGCTACTTTAGGGCACCTGGGCCAGATAGCAAATACAGAATTATGGTCTACCATCTGCTATACACTGTTCAAAAGAATTGTTGAACAAGGCCGATCTCCAAAGTCATGGAAAAGTGCGATAATCATCCCTGTTTTCAAAAAAGGAAACCGAGCAAACCCAAAAGATTACTGCCCCATTGCACTTTTGGATGCCGTAGGGAAGATTTATGGAACTCTACTGCAAAGAAAATTGCGTGATTGGACAAGACAATCCAATCACGAGGACATGCGGCAAGCAGGGTTTGTAAAAGGGGTTGGCTGCACACTTAACCTCTTGATACTGAACATCTTAAAAATGGAGTCTCTAAGAACTAAAACGAAGGTGTACCTGGCGTTTATCGACTTTTCCTCAGTGTTCGATAACATCAATTGCCAGAAACTATGGGACAAACTATGCAAATGGAACCGTCCCCCGAGTTTGCTGGCCGCCATTCAAGAGCTACACACAAATACAAACATCAAGATCCGTTTAGACCAAAGTGGAACCCTGTCAGCGGAAATAGACACATTTCGGGGTGTCAAACAGGGATGTCCCTTAGCGGCTATCATTTTTGCACTGTTCCTGTCTGACATTGGAGAGTCAATTAACATTGCACACTCTTTTCCCCCAAAATTTAACAATATGCACGTGAGCTGGCTTTTGTATGCCGATGATTTGGTTTTGATGGATACTACACATATTGGCCTGCAGAGAAAAATAACGGTCGTCGAAGACTACGTGAAAAAGAACGACTTACTAATTAACACGAAGAAATGCAAAATCTTGATTTTACAAGACCTAAGGTCCACCAAAAATTCAACAGTAAAAAATTCAAATGGTTCCTGGGGAAGGAAGCTTTACTTACTGCATCAAGTGCGCGATACCTTGGAATGCAGCTCAGTGCAAGTTTAAATGACAGCCCTTGGGTTGAGACCGTAAAAAGCAAATGTAAACGCTTATCATCGCAAGCATTTGTGCTTAACCAAAAATACAGAAAATGTTCCTTGAAGCCTGTACTTACCTTCTACCAGCAGAAGGTAGTTCCAGCTCTAATTTACAGTGCAGAGAGCGCATTTGGATGTCCAAATGAATTGTGGGCAACCTTGGAAAATTCATTTTGGTCAAATGTACTGCAACTACCGAAAGGTATGGCCACCGCTTGCATACGATACGAATTATCGCACACATCCATTAATGCCCGAATTAGCTGGAACATGGTATCGCTGTTTCGTAAGACCAAACGAAAGGTGAATATCCCACATTTTGACATTTTTTACGATCAGGCTGTCAAGAACTCTAATTCGATATTAGCAAGCTTGTACGTCCTTTGCGAAGAGATCTTGCAAGAATACGACATCGACGTAGACCTATTATATGAAAACCCAAACTTGGCAAAAAAGAAAATGTGGCAACAGGATTGGTATCCTACTGAAGAACAGCGGCGTAAAACCAGCAGTATGAAAGACGCCCCATACGAAGCAAACAATTACGGAAAGGTACAACCTTATGTCGCTCCCTTCCCAGATCCACGACTAAGAGCTCTGTACCTGTGTTTCAGATTGAATGCTTTTCAGACAAAGGACAGAATAAAGAGATGGCCGAAATATGCTAATCTTGACACAACGTGCAGTTTTTGTTTACAAGAAGAAGAGACTTTGAAACATCTTCTCCTGTTTTGTGAAGATCTACGCTCAACAAGAACGAGACATTTGGGAGTTTTATTCGCAAGGCAATTGAACCTATGTGCAGACGTCTGGTGGCAAAAGATGTTTGATGGAATCGATAAGAAGTTAATGTACGCTTTAACCAACTTCCTAGGTGATATTAAGTCAGATTTCACCTCAAAATCCCCAGATGATGAAAAGGAATAATGAAAGGGATATTTGGTCAAGATAAGAGGAAACTGACTACACGTGATCGGTTGTCTTTGTTTCTTGATTTCCCCTCTTCATTTTATTTTATTTCTTTTACTTTCCTGAGTTGGGGTTTGTCAGTTTTGATGTCATTTCTGATTTTAATTGTCACCTCTTATGGCTGGTTGTGTAGTATCTCGTTCTTTTTGATGTTAAGGATGTTAAGGATGGATAAGACTTATGGAAATACGTCTTTCTTTTTTTTTTTTTTTAAGATTTGTATAAGCCAATAAAATAATTAAAAAAAAAAACTGGGGAGAAATTATGGGAGCTGCAGTTTCCCATAAAATAAGCAGAGATAGGGGTAAAATGGGTTGTGGAAAAAGGGGGATACCATGTCTCACCATCGGGTGCTTCTCCCCCTCTCCCTGAGGACCCCGTACCCAGGTGATCCTCCCTTGCTTGTCCAACGCCAGGGTTGGATCCAAAATCGATGGCCTTTCCCTGGCCACCTGAGTACGGGATCCCCGGAGACTAGGTTGTAAAACACCCTCTGGTTTTTCACGCACCCTTAAGGTGGAAAATTACAGTGGGGGGGGGCAATCGTCTTGGCTGGGTTCCCACCATCTGCAAGATGAGGGGGTTATGGAGGAATTAAAAGATAAAACAGAGCAATATTATTGTATCAATACAGAGTCAGTGGACGTGAAGCAGGTATTGTGCGAAGCATATAAGGCAGTCTTGCGGGGAGAGCCATGGTGGTACTCACTGCAAAATTGAGGGATCAGGGGAGGGTACGGGTGGAGAGGGAGGCCAGAGTGCTGGAGTTGGAGGAAAGGTTGAAACAGGCTGTGCCTGCGGAGCTGACCAAAGAACTTCACAAAACAATTTAGGAGATTAGACTTGTGGCCCTGGAGAAGGCGAGGATGGATTGATGGCATAGAGGGTCCAGTATCTATGAATGGGGAATAAGACGGGGAGGATGCTGGCTTGGCTGGCAAGAAGGGAGGAAGCTAATAGAGTGGTTTATGAGATAGAAGGGGGGACGAGAAATGGAATAACCAGAAACCCTGGGAGATAGTGCAGGCTTTTGCAGCGTATTATCAGACTCTGTACACAACAGCTGAAAAAGGGGGAGGTGGATCTGAGGAGTTTTTTGGATCAACTGCCGGTGACGCATTTGTCAGTGGAACAGAGAAATGCCCTGCAGGGGGAGTTACGGCTAGAGGAAGTGCAGGAGGCTATGGCCCAGCTGGGGAGGGGGAAAGCTGTGGGGCCTAATGAGATTTCCACTGGAGATTCGATTGAAGCTTAAAGATTCTTCTTGGGGCCAATGTGGGCAATGTTCCACAAGAGTAGAGTGAGGGGCAGGCTCCCGCTGGATCCAAGAGAAACCACAATAGTGGTAATACCCAAGGAGGAGAAACCACAGGAGCACTGCGGCTCCTACCGACCAATATTCCTAATTAACATAGGAACCAAGATTCTGGCCATGGCCCTATCCAACCGGTTGAGAAAAATAATTCTGGAGGTGGTAAAGGAAGACCAATGTGATTTCATGCCAGCCAAGTCGACGAGGTTAAACATCAGGTGCCTACATCTGATACTGAAGGGATCAAAAAAAACTTTCAGTTCCATTGAATGGGTGTACCTAATAGCGGTCCTGAGATGGATGGGCTTTGGCGACGGGTTTATTGGGTGGGGCCAGATGTTGTACAATGGCCTGACAGCTAGGGTATGGGTCAATGATAGGGTCTCCGAGAAATTTGCATTGGGCCGCAGCACCAGGCAGGGGTGTACGCTCTCACCCATGTTGTTCGTGGCCGGGTGGCAGGGAGGAGCGGATATCGTTTTAAGCAGACGACATCCTTCTTTAAGTGACTCAACCGGAGCAGTCTGTGCCGAGAATTATGAATATCCTCGAGGAGTTTGACTCCTACTCTGGATTGGTAATCAACTGGAATAAATCCATCCATTTCCTGGTGGCATGGGAGGAGGAAGTCCAGAGGCGGTAACCACCACTAAGAACTGAAGCAGGGATTTTTAGGTATCTAAATTATTATTAGGTATATACATCCACAGAAATGCGTCGTCCTTTGTCAAACTTAATCTGGTCCCCGCAATTAAGGGGTTTGAGCAGAATGTGAACCACTGGATGACTCTTCCCATCTCCCTACATTATTGTTATTATTATTATTCATTATTCAACATGCTCCTTGTGACTTGCAGGCGAAAGACTTTGTTAGGATAATTGGGATACCGAGGGAGTTCTTATGGGAATGAAAGACACCCAGTGTGAAACTGGAGAATTTGTATTATTCTTGCTGGGAAGGGGGGCTGGGCCTGCCAAACTTGAAACTCTATTACTGGGCAACACAGATGGCCATAGTGAACAGTTGGGCTTACCCGGGAGGGAGGGACACCCTTGTTTTTTTTTTGGATAAAATATTTTATTGGTTTTTGTCACAAACCAAAAACATAAACATAATTTACATTTACCCATAAAACATCACATCACACACTCCTGGTCTCCTAGGTCGTCAACATATGCTTAAGTACATTGAACAATTAGCACGGACTTCACTTAACATCGTCGTTGTGAGCACTTAGTCTACTCCCTCTTCCCATTTCCCCCATATTTTCTCGGCTTTCGTTGGGCAGCCTCTTGACGTATACACCCCGGGTTCCATGGCTGCACACATGTCCATGTCAGCAATCCATTGGTTTAAAGTCAGGCGTTCCGGGGCCCCCCATTTTTGGGCAATGTTGCGCTTGATCAGGCTGGTGGCCGTGGCTAGGAACAGCTACTCCCATTTGTTAGTGGCATTTTCGTCTGGCATGCCCAACAGAAGTACCTTGCGGTCCAACGGAACATTGCGGGCCAAGACTTCAGACAGTTTCTTACAGCATTTATTCCAAAAGAATGTAATTCGGGGGCATTCCCACATTATATGTATAAAAGAGCCTTCCTCCTCCCGGCATTGCAAACAGTTAGGGTTTGAGGCATGTCCCCAGCCGTGTAATGCAGTTCTGGGGTAGTAGACAGGCTGTAGGATTTTAAGTTGAATTAAACGAAGCCTGGAGGAAATTGCTATTTCATGCGGGTGCATCAGCATCAGTATCCAGTCCTCCGGTTCTATGTTGCCCACATCAGTCTGCCATTTCATTTTGAGATTAGATAGCTCCGGGGTAGCAAAGGAGGACATGGCATTATATAGAATCGAAATGAGCTTAGTGGGAATATGTGCGTGAGTATGTTGCGCTCTAAAGGTGTACATTCGGGGATAGTACCGCCTGCTGGGATATGTTTCCTCAGGGCATGGGTGAGCTGTGTGTAATGATAATGCTCGGTAGCCGGGAGTTGAAATCTCTGCTGCAAGGTTTCAAACGGGGTGATGTCACCCGTGGTGAGAATAGCACCCACTTTCGTGATCCCTGCATCAGTCCACCTAGGCCAAGCTCTAAGTTTGCCCAGTTTGGCGAGGTTGGTATTGTGCCATAAGGGTTGTGCCGTGGTGATCTTGTGTCCCCATCCTATAAAAGTGTGTGCCTGCCTCCAAACTACAGTAATATGTGCACTCATCGTCTGGGGCGGTGATCTGGCAAGGGGTTGGTAGAGCAAGTGGATCGGTTGGGTGTCATGTAGATTGGACAGCTCGGCCTTAATATGTGGCAGTTCCTGGTTCCCATGAAGAAGATCATTAACCACCGCTAGTTGGCCAGCCCAGTAATAGGTCTGGAGACGTGGTATTCCGATGTCCCCCTCCCAAACCGATCTCTGCAATGTGGTGAGTGCAATTCGGGATAGCCCCACTCCCCATATTAGTTCTCTGAGGAGGCGTTCCACTCGTTGAAATTCCTGATCTGGGATGCTAAGCGGAGCATTCTGCAATATGTATAGATAACGCGGTAGGGCCATCATTTTGAAAAGTGCGGACCTCCCCATCAATGTTAGGGGGAGGAGTTTCCAATGTCGAGCATCAGTAGTGAATCGGTCTGTGGTTGGGTGGAGGTTATGAGACACATATTTTGAAAGGTCGCCAGAGACCCAGATCCCCAAGTAGCGGAACCCATCCTTCTCAATTTTATATGGGCAATTTCGAGGAGTGGCTTGCAGCCCACCCTTCAACGGAAAGAGTACTGACTTTCCCCTGTTGACTTTTAGTCCGCTGAATTCTGTGCAGCGTGTCAGAATGTCTGTGACTATCGGGCAGGTGCGGGCTGGGTCAATCATGTATATCAGGAGATCATCAGCATATAGAGACACTTTGTCTTCCGTGCCTTCCGGCCATATAAAGCCCGACCAGTCTTTACATTGGCGGAGCCATAAGGCGAGCGATTCAATAGCCAGCGCAAATAGAAGGGGGGATAGGGGACACCCATGTCGCGTGCCCCTCCTGAGTGGGAAGGAACCGGAGGGCCATCCGTTAACCCTGACTTGTGCTCGGGGGTCCGTATATAACAACTACAGCCAGCCCAGGAAGGTTTCCCCAAAGCCCATGCGTCTCATGGTTTCCCAGAGGCTTTCCCACACTACTGAGTCAAAAGCCTTCTCGAAATCGACTGAAAGCAGTGCAAGTGGTTTATCTATGACAGGGGCACGCTCCATCAGTAAGTGGAGTCACTGACTATTCATTTGCGTCAATTTTTGCAGCATGAAGCCGCATTGGTCAGGATGAACCAATGTGGATATTGCCCGTTGCAGTCTGTTGGCAAGTAGTTTGGCGAGAATCTTGGCCTCCCCCTTGTTAAGACGGATTTCTGAACTCTGTCCTGGTGGCGCAGAAGTTCAGAAGGCCAACCTAATTACTTGGAACAGGGTAACCTCTGGACAAGCCAGACCAATCAGGGTAGCGATCGCGGCGGTCAAGACTAGGTCTCAAGAGGGGTGAGGGTGACTGAAAGCCCGCAATGAGCACACAAAGCAAGGACACTTACAAATTACTCCAAACAGGTGTTATATTAAAATATATACACATTTATTCCAAGGCCTTTGCAACAATGCCCGTAGCGAGAAATCACGATAAAACTCTAGTAAACCAACACATACCAAACCAATACAATATATATACAAATACAAACGAGTCTAAAGCGTTAGATGCACGAAATGTGTAGTCCACCTAGAAGGGGAGGAAAACAGGCAGTGCGAAATAATGATGAGACCCAGTCCGCCTTCAGAGGCACCTAACTAAAAGGAAGTCCAAGCCCTACGAAGAGTGGAGCCTTGTGCTCAAAAGTACCTGCACACGCTGGTGCCAGCGTGCAAAAAGGGGAGTCTCTTCGAGGGAATCAGACAGTTCAGTTTGGTGCACAAATGAAGAAGAACAGAGTTCCGCGACTCAAGCGCAGCCTCCACCCACGGCAGAAGCAGAGCGCGAGTACGGAAAGTCGTGCTGTTTGACACAGCGGGGAAAAGCTATGGGCTCCTGCAGGAGGGCGACCAGTTCCTAGCTATGCTACTCACCGGTCCCCGATGCAAGGAGACCCAGGCTTCTCTGCGTCAGTTTCAGTGCTGGCAGGTTCAGGGGAGCAGGGGACGTCTCGTCGTCGTGTAGATTCTGCAGCAGCAGAGTTGAGTTAAAGATGTCCCAAACGAAGTGAACCCGCACAGTTTGTTACCACAGCAGGGCAACGGAGCGGCCGTGTGTATCTCAGCCAAATGTACACTACTCACTTCATACCTGGGAATGCCAAGTGTACGAATCGTGTGAGAGTGACAAGGACTCGAAATACAACACAACCTGGCGCCGGTTACAGAGCAAGACTCCTGGGTAGGCTGGTCAGTCTGCTGGATGGCCCAGAGACACTTCCGAAGGCTTACGTGCAGGAGATGGTGAAGATGCCGAGAATAGCTGTCCCCGCTATTCCAAGGGTCGAAGTACCAGTACAGGCCTTCTGGTTCGATCAGAGGTAGAAAGGGTTTCACAAAGCGACAGCAGTGCAGAGGAGCAGTTCTTCAGCGGGTCACCAGCGATTCCTCGGTTCAGCCTCGTGGTTGCAGGATACTTGGCTCCTGTATTCCCTTGTTCGTGAGAACTCAGGAGATTGACATGGTAGTGGTGTTTCCAGCCCCCTCTTATCCACGGTTCCCTTCGCGCCAAAACGGAGGGGACCCAATGGGAGATCCGCTCATTAAACACTCACACCATACGTGGACCTATCACGGACCACAGTGGTCCCAGGCATTCACACCACACTAGACTCTCTGGCACCCAGGATGTGTATTGGGACCAGACATCCCAGCCCACATCCTGGAGGCACACACAAGGCCTGTAGAAGCCCGCAAAAGCATCTGTGTTTCGCGGGAAAGTACATGCCCAAATAAGGAAGGCCCCGGGTCGGCTCGACCTGGGGAAGGTGAAAGGGGCAAGACGGTCAGCGCACAGGACAAAGAGCCTTGTGGTCTGGCCATTTTGGGAGCCAGACCACCATTTTGGGCTAAGCGCGAGAAATGCGCTTAAAACGCCAAAAGGAGCTCAAAAACACAAGAAACGATCGCTGCCACCATTCCCGTCCGTGATTCACTTGCACCGATCATTTACAATCCAAACAGAGTATCTAGGGCATGTAGAAGACTAGAGACCCAAGAGAGCAGTAACTTAGCTTACAGTGCCCTCTTGTGTCATGTTGCACGAAAGCTGCAACATGATAAAGAAACTACAGAAAACAGCGTTTCCCGGTACTGACTGTCTTAAGGGCATGTCAGTTTCCCCGTGAGAATGGAGCGAAAGCCCAGAGGAGTGCGGCAGAAGGCTGCACTTCTCTGGCAAAGTCTAGATCATGGTGAAAACAACAGCAACAAGTTTAGGGGTTGCCACATGGAAGGAAAACTACCCACAATTAAGAAATCTTTCCTAACACTCGCCCCTCCCAGACTATGGACAGGGGGAACTAATCCACCCCTGGATGAGTCTCTTGTTCAGGTAGGTTAAACATTCTGGACAACCCATCAGCATTGCTATGTTGGACACCTGGCCTATGCTCAATAGTGAAGTCGAAGCCTTGTAGACTTATGGACCACCTAAGCAACTTTGGATTCTCTCCCTTCATGTTAATTAGCCACTTTAAGGGCTTATGGTCAGTTTGCACAGTGAAGTGGGTCCCATAGAGGTAGGGCCTCAGCTTCCGTAGGGCCCACACAACAGAGAAACATTCTTTCTCTACTGTGGACCATCTGAGCTCTCTGTCCTTAAGCTGGCGACTAATAAAACCAATATGGTGTTCCTTACCCTTCTCATCTACTTGCGATAGTTCAGCTCCTATCCCAGTGTCAGAGGCGTCGGTCTGCACAATAAAAGGTCTTTGATAATCAGGGGCCCTGAGGACAGGGGCCTGGCACAAGGAGTCTTTTAAGCCATTGAAGGCCTTCTCACACTCGTCGGTCCAAGTTACCTTCTTGGGTTTCTTCGGAGTGGTGAGGGCAGTCAGAGGGGCAGCTATGGTGCCATAGTCTGCCACGAGGTTGCGGTAATACCCCGTGAGTCCTAAGAAGGCTCTCACTTGGGTCTGGGTAGTGGGGGTAGGCCAGCCTTGTACTGCTTGTACTTTACTGTGAAGAGGCTGTATCCTCCCTCCACCTACTTCATGTCCAAGGTAAACCACTGAGCCTTGTCTAATCTGGCATTTACTAGCCTTTATGGTCAAGTGTGCTTTCTGAAGAGCCTGGAGTACAATCCAGAGGTGTTTCACATGGTCTTCCCAGGTGGCACTGAAAACTGCTATATCGTCCAGATATGCAAGACAGAATTCGTCCAACCCATTCAACACATGATTCACAAGCCTCTGGAAAGTGGCAGGTGCATTCTTCAACCCGAACGGCATTACCCTGAATTGGTAAAGGCCGTCTGGAGTAGAAAACGGTGTCTTCTCCTTGGCATGTTCTGCTAAAGCTATTTGCCAATAGCCAGCAGTGAGGTCAAACGTGCTGAGGTACTTGGAGGCACCCAAAGTATCCACCAGCTCATCTGTCTAAGGCAAGGGGTGTGCATCTGTCTTGGTGACAACATTCAGAGCCCTGTAATCCACACAGAACCTCAATTCAGAAGTGCCTGCCTTTGGAACCAAAACCACAGGGCTGTACCAAGGACTACTAGAGGGTTCAATCACCCCAAGGTCTAACATCTTGTTGACCTCGGTCTTAATATAAGACCGTACTTTGTCTGACATCCTGTATCCCCTACTTTTGATAGGTACACTGTCTCCTGTGTCTATGTTATGTTTGCACCAAGGTGTCAAACCAGGCGACTGTGAAAACAGGGGGGAAAACTGCCTAAGCAAACTTTTCACCTTAGCTTGCTGATTAGAAGTCAGGTGAGGGGCTATCTGAAGGACCGCTTTGGAACAGGTCGGGGAGAGGTTCAGACTCCTCTTCCTCAACATCTGAAGCCAGTAGCAGTGCTGCGATTTCGACTCTTGGGACGAAAGCCTTCAGCCTATTTACGTGAGACACTTTTGGAGCCTGTCCAGGCCTTCCAAGGTCCACTAAATAGTTAACCTCACCCAGGGGCTCCACCACTGTGTAAGGGCCTGACCATTTGTCCTGTAAAGCTCGAGGCCTTATGGGATTCGTGATCAGGACTTGCTGACCAGGTGTAAAGTTGATGAGGGACGCTTTCTGGTCGTACCAATGTTTCACCAGCGCTTGTCCTGCCTTCAATTTATCACTAGCCAAGCCCATCAGAAGTACCATCCGTTTTCTGAGCCCCAACACATAATCTACTACGTTGGTAGTAACAGGGGGAGTGGGCATCTCCCATCCCTCTTTGACTATGGCTAAGGGTCCCCGTACAGGATGACCGAACAGAAGTTCGAAGGGGCTGAAGCCAACACCCTCCTGTTGTACCTCTCGGTAGGCAAACGGTAAGCATGGTAAAAGAAGATCCCATTTTCTTCTCTGAGGTTCTTCCAGAGCCCCAATTTAACGTTCTGTTGAAACGTTCCACCAGACCATTGGTCTGGGGGTGGTATGCAGAAGAGAACTTGTAGGTGACCCCACATTCTTTCCACATAGCCTGCATATACTTCGACATAAAGTTGCTGCCACGATCCGACACAACTTCTTTAGGGAAGCCAACCCTAGTAAATATGCCAAGCAACGCTTTTGCAACTGACTTGGCAGTTACAGTTTTCAATGGGATGGCCTCAGGATATCTGGTTGCATGGTCGACCAGCACCAGGATAAACCTATTGCCTGAGGATGTTAGCGGGTCAAGGGGACCAACGATGTCGATCCCTACCCTTTCGAATGGTATTCCCACAACTGGGAGTGGTACCAATGGAGCTTGGATTGTCGAGCCAACCTTACCAGATAACTGGCAGGAGGCACAACTCCTGCAGTGACTTTCTACTTGCACACCCATCTTGGGCCAGTAGAAGTGCATGGATAACCTTTGCTTGGTCCTCTTAATACCAAGGTGACCAGCAAGGGGCACTTCATGCGCCAACTGCAGGAGGAAGGGTCTTACAGCAAGGGGAATCACCAACCTCCTATGGTCTCCTTCTGTAGACTCTGTGGGCTCACTATACAGGAGTCCACCTTCCCAATAAATCCGATGCATCCCAGGAGGTTCACCCTCAAGCTGGGAGCAGGCCTGTCTCCTTAGGCCTTCCAGAGATGGGCACTCACGTTGGCCTTTACTGAATTCTTCCCTGTCAGGACCACCTTCTACTAACAAGCCTTTTAGTTCAGGATGGTCGTTGGGGTCAAATACTTCAGGCATCGCCACCTCCTCGTCAGGCCCGGGCGATTGACCAACTTCCTCCACCGCAGTGGTAGGCAAGCTCGGGGGAATGTTCTCTTTCCCTCGTCTTGACTTGTTTACTCCTTTCGCCTTGGGTTTCCCCTTCGGCTGGGGCGGCGTATTGGTCTTGGCCAATGCTGCCTGTGTTTGAGACCGTGTGCAGGGTCTGTCGGCCGTGTCTCCTACGAGCCCTAAAGCTCTGAGATCATTGCCTAACAAGACCTTTCCTGGGACGTTTCTCTGAATGCTCACTGGAATCCTGACTGCTGTACCATTCAAAGTAGGATTTACAGGTATTACTGGAAACATGCGAGGTGGGCCGTCAGCCAACTTAGTGGGCATCAGAGTAGCTCTGGCAACTTCCTCTGAGTCTACCAAGGTAGAATCCACTACAGTTCGACTGCACCCACTATCCCTAAGAGCTGGAGTGTCTACTCCATTGATCAGCACACTATCTTTAAAGTAGTGCTTGGTATTATCTGGAATCCTAGCATACGCCTCTGCGACTTTACGCTCCCAGGAACCCAGGGAAACTAAAACTACCTCAGCTTCTATCCCGCTGGGGAAGGAGTCTGAGGAGAAGGATGCTCCTGTAATCTCTTCTTCCTCATAGGAGGAGAAGGCCAGATTAGCGGAGTGGGCCCCCAAAGGTTTAACCTTACACCGGGGATCCCCCTTCACGTGGTCAGTTGCTCCACAAGCAAAACAAGATCCATTGGGTCTGTTTACATAGGGAGGCTTATTGTAACCAGAGTTCTGTTTCGGAGGCTGACCTCCACTACCCTGTGAGTTCTCTTGTGTCTTACCCTTATTTTTCTTTTTGTGGCCCTTTTGAGAAGAAGATTTATCAGATTCTCCACCCTCCTTATCTTTGGACTTTTTCCCTTCCTCCTGCTTACCAGGATGAGTTTTGTCCTTATGGGACACTTGATGTGACACCCATAAGTCTGCTGCAATGGCCAGCTTCTTAGGATCTATCTCCTTCAAATCGGCCAAATGCTGCTTAGGCTCCGGGGAAGAAGATGCAAAAATGTGTTCCAGCATGACAAGATTTATCATGCCTTCAAAGGTAGAAACCTTATAACCTTCGACCCAGCCAGTCAAGTTTTTTAAGGATTCGGTTACATAAGATACCCAAGTACCACCTTCTTTTTTCTTGTACTCTCGGAATCGTTTTAAATATTGGGCAGGAGTCTTTCGAAACTTTAAAATGAGAGTTTGCTTTAACATTGCGAAATCAGCTCGCTCAGCCTTCGACATTTCCATAATGGCACTACAGCCAGAATGGGGCAGTCTGCTGAGTAACCAGGCAATCTTATCAACATTGTCAACTTGTTGAACTTCACATGCATACTCAAACGTATTCAGCCAGTCCATAATGTCATTCCTTTCCTCATACACACTGAGCAGATCTTTCGGAAACCGTGGATGAGAGGAGGCCCCAGACCCATGTCCAGGACCCTTGGACCCATTTGCAACCTGAAGCTTGGCCAGTTCCAACTGGTGATCCCTGTCTTTCTGTTTTTCTGCCTGTTCGATTTTTAGCTTGACCCTATTGAACTCAAGCTCTTCCTCTAGTTTGGCCATATTGAACTCAAGCTCCTTCTGCCTAAACAGCAGCTCTTGCTTCTTGAATTCAAGCATGGCCTCCCCATCGACACTGGCAGAGGAAACATTAGACATCACATCCTCCCTGTCCTTGTGGTCGCGGTGGATCAGTGCAGCGGCAGAATCGTCAGTTCTACCAGTGAGAGCAGCCCCACCTCCTTCCGCACTGTCCTCAGAAGTTATAGCGTCAAGCTGCGCTTCTTGCCACGCCACGATTCTTTGGATCATATCCAATTTGGTGCCTTGAGAGGAAACACCTCTCTCCGCACACATCTTTTTCAATGTTTCGGATTTGGAAGCATTTAAAATTAACAAGGTATTTGTTTCCATACTGTTAGATAGGACTATGGCCTTTTTAAAGTTATACTACGACAATTCACTACGTGTCCTGGTAGGAATAACTCAAAATGCCTTAGTTCATGCGCAACACTGGATACCTTCAGTCGTATCCCACCGCTGTACACCAATTTGTTAGGACGGATTTCTGAACTCTGTCCTGGCGGCGCAGAAGTTCAGAAGGCCAACCTAATTACTTGGAACAGGGTAACCTCTGGACAAGCCAGACCAATCAGGGTAGCGATCGCGGCGGTCAAGACTAGGTCTCAAGAGGGGTGAGGGTGACTGAAAGCCCGCAATGAGCACACAAAGCAAGGACACTTACAAATTACTCCAAACAGGTGTTATATTAAAAATATATACACATTTATTCCAAGGCCTTTGCAACAATGACCGTAGCGAGAAATCACGATAAAACTCTAGTAAACCAACACATACCAAACCAATACAATATATATACAAATACAAACAAGTCTAAAGCGTTAGATGCACAAAATGTGTAGTCCACCTAGAAGGGGAGGAAAACAGGCAGTGCGAAATAATGATTAGACCCAGTCCGCCTTCAGAGGCACCTAACTAAAAGGAAGTCCAAGCCCATACGAAGAGTGGAGCCTTGTGCTCAAAAGTACCTGCACACGCTGGTGCCAACGGGCAAAAAGGGGAGTCTCTTCGAGGGAATCAGACAGTTCAGTTTGGTGCACAAATGAAGAAGAACAGAGTTCCGCGACTCAAGCGCAGCCTCCACTGTGGGCAGAAGCGAGTACGGAAAGTCGTGCTGTTTGACACAGCGGGGAAAAGCTATGGGCTCCTGCAGGAGGGCGACCAGTTCCTAGCTATGCTACTCACCGGTCCCCGATGCAAGCAGACCCAGGCTTCTCCGCGTCAGTTTTAGTGCTGGCAGGTTCAGGGGAGCAGGGGATGTCTCGTCGTCGTGTAGATTCTGCAGCAGCAGAGTTGAGTTAAAGATGTCCCAAACGAAGTGAACCCACACAGTTTGTTACCACTGCAGGGCAACGGAGCGGCCGTGTGTATCTCAGCCAAATGTACACTACTCACTTCAGACCTGGGAATGCCAAGTGTACGAATCGTGTGAGAGTGACAAGGACTCGAAATACAACACAACCTGGCGGCGGTTACAGAGCAAGACTCCTGGGTAGGCTGGTCAGTCTGCTGGATGGCCCCGAGACACTTCCGAAGGCTTACGTGCAGGAGATGGTGAAGATGCCGAGAATAGCTGTCCCCGCTATTCCAAGGGTCGAAGTACCAGTACAGGCCTTCTGGTTCGATCAGAGGTAGAAAGGGTTTCACAAAGCGACAGCAGTGCAGAGGAGCAGTCCTTCAGCGGGTCACCAGCGATTCCTCGGTTCAGCCTCGTGGTTGCAGGATACTTGGCTCCTGTATTCCCTTGTTCGTGAGAACTCAGGAGATCGACATGGTAGTGGCGTTTCCAGCCCCCTCTTATCCACGGTTCCCTTCGCGCCAAAACGGAGGGGTCCCAATGGGAGATCCGCTCATCAAACACTTACACCATATGTGGACCTATCACGGACCACGGTGGTCCCAGGCATTCACACCACACTAGACTCTCTGGCACCCAGGATGTGTATTGGGACCAGACATCCCAGCCCACATCCTGGAGGCACACACAAGGCCTGTAGAAGCCCGCGAAAGCATCTGTGTTTCGTGGGAAAGTACATGCCCAAATAAGGAAGGCCCCGGGTCGGCTCGACCTGGGGAAGGTGAAGGGGGCAAGACGGTCAGCGGACAGGACAAAGAGCCTCGTGGTCTGGCCATTTTGGGAGCCAGACCACCATTTTGGGCTAAGCGCGAGAAACACGCTTAAAACGCCAAAAGGAGTTCAAAAACACAAGAAACGATTGCTGCCACCATTCCCGTCCATGATTCACTTGCACCGATCATTTACAATCCAAACAGAGTATCTAGGGCCTGTAGAAGACTAGAGACCCAAGAGAGCAGTAACTTAGCTTACAGTGCCCTCTTGTGTCATGTTGCACGAAAGCTGCAACATGATAAAGAAACTACGGAAAACAGCGTTTCCCGGTGCTGACTGTCTTAAGGGCATGTCAGTTTCCCCGTAAGAATGGAGCGAAAGCCCAGAGGAGTGCGGCAGAAGGCTGCACTTCTATGGCAAAGTCTAGATCATGGTGAAAACAACAGCAAAAAGTTTAGGGGTTGCCACATGGAACGAAAATTACCCACAATTAAGAAATCTTTCCTAACACCCCTTGATCAATGAGATAAGCCTATATGAGGTGCATTGTTCGGGGGGTTTACCCGGTTTGGGGATAACTACTATCGTAGCACTCCGTAGATCGGAAGGGAGGGTGCCCTCTTCCCTAGCTCGAAGGAACATCTTATGAAGGGGAATTGCGATTTTCTCACAGCCCAGCTTCTTCCAAATCTCAACTGGAAATCTGTTTGGACCTGGAGTCTTACCCGACTGTAATTGTGCGGTGGCCTCAGCAATTTCGGCCTCAGTAATGTCAGACTCCAAGTCCATTTTTTGCTGTGGTGAGAGTCGTGGGAGGGTGACTCTGTCTAGGAAGGAGAGATCGGGCGGGGAGATTGGACCATGATAAAGGGTGGCGTAGAAGCGAGCAAAGGCTTCCGCTATTTCTTTATCTGATTGGGTATGTGTATTACATTCATCTATAATTCCCCTAACATGTCTTTGAGTGTCATCCCTCCTTTCCAACCAGGCAAGCGTTTTGTTAGCTTTATCCCCATATTCGTAGATTCGGGCCCGGAATTCATGATGTGCATGTTTGGCGTTCTCACAGCCCAGCTTCTTCCAAATCTCAACTGGAAATCCGTTTGGACCTGGAGTCTTACCCGACTGTAATCGTGCGATGGCCTCAGCAATTTCGGCCTCAGTAATGTCAGACTCCAAGTCCATATTTTGCTGTGGTGAGAGTCGTGGGAGGGTGACTCTGTCTAGGAAGGAGAGATCGGGCGGGGAGATTGGACCATGATAAAGGGTGGCGTAGAAGCGAGCAAAGGCTTCCGCTATTTCTTTATCTGATTGGGTATGTGTATTACATTCATCTATAATTCCCCTAACATGTCTTTGAGTGTCATCCCTCCTTTCCAACCAGGCAAGCGTTTTGTTAGCTTTATCCCCATATTCGTAGCTTCGGGCCCGGAATTCACGATGTGCATGTTTGGCGTTCTCACAGCCCAGCTTCTTCCAAATCTCAACTGGAAATCCGTTTGGACCTGGAGTCTTACCCGACTGTAATCGTGCGATGGCCTCAGCAATTTCGGCCTCAGTAATGTCAGACTCCAAGTCCATATTTTGCTGTGGTGAGAGTCGTGGGAGGGTGACTCTGTCTAGGAAGGAGAGATCGGGCGGGGAGATTGGACCATGATAAAGGGTGGCGTAGAAGCGAGCAAAGGCTTCCGCTATTTCTTTATCTGATTGGGTATGTGTATTACATTCATCTATAATTCCCCTAACATGTCTTTGAGTTTCATCCCTCCTTTCCAACCAGGCAAGCATTTTGTTAGCTTTATCCCCATATTCGTAGATTTGGGCCCGGAATTCACGATGTGTATGTTTGGCATTGTCTGACGCAATATTATGGAGGCGGTCCCTAGCCACTATGAGGGAGCGGTGGGTCTCGGGGGTCGTATCAAGGATGTATTTGGTCTCTCTTTCCTCTACTTCTTTTTCAGCTTCTACCACTTTACGCAGTTGCTCCTTTTTTTATTGGAGGCCCAGGAGATCGCAATACCTCTAAGGACTGCCTTATATGCCTCCCATACCATCACAGGACTATCAACCGTCTCCTCGTTAATTTCAAAGTACTCATTAGACTTTTCAGTAAGGTGGTCGATAAAGTCAGGGAAGCCTAAGTAATAACTGTTTAGTCTCCATGATGGGGGTGCGGGGAGGTTATCCCTTGAACGCGTATCTCCATCATTATCGGTGAATGATCCGAGATGCCACAGTGAAGTATTTCTGCGGTAAGCGCCCTATGGGTATCTGTGGCGGGGAGAAAGAAATAGTCCAATCTGGAAAGGGAGCCATGAGCCCCTGAGTGAAACGAGTAACCTTTGCTTCTTGGGTGGAGCTCTCTCCAAATATCCCGGAGGCCTAGTGCTGAAGTAAATGTTGCCAGTCTAGTGGGAATATGTGGATTACGACTTCTGATGTGGGTGCGATCTAGTGTGTTACACATTACATAGTTAAAATCCCCCCCGAGAATCCAGATATCTGGCTGGTGTTTCGTTATGAGGGTGGTTACATCATCCAGGAGTTTGCCTCCAAGCCCCGGCGGAGAGTATACAGCCACTAAGGCCAGGGTTTCACCTGTGCTGAGCACGAGTGTGTAGCGGCCTCTAGGGTCCTGTTCCACAAGAAGTGAACCAAATGGAATGCGTTTATGGAGTAGGATCAAGGTGCCCCGGGATCCCCTAGTGTAAACTGCATGGAATGCAGAACGGTAGTTCGTCCTCCGAAACAGGGTGCAGGTCGAGCCTGCTAAGTGGGTCTCGGTGATGAATACTACGTCGGGGGAGTGTCTATTCAAGAATTGCGTAATAAGCCGGCATTTGATCCCTGAGCCCATTCCATTCACATTCCAGGTGATTAGTCTGAGAGATCTAGGGCGGTTCGCAAGTGTTCTTCGGGTTGATGACGGTACTGCCATATTTTAATATGATTGTAAAGTTCTAGAATGTAACTGGGGAAAGCACGTGATTTGTGCCGTGGGGGACCAGTGTATCAAGTATTGGGCTTAGGCTCGCAATAATACTGGATGATGTGTGGTGCGTGACTCCATTCCTGACACTATGTGGACCTGTGGACGTGTGCTGGTGAACAATCAACGATAAACATTTTACAACTTTCCTTACCTCCTCCCTATACTCCACCCCAACCTGAAGTATCTGTCGCCCGAACGTTGCCGACATCTGGAACTACAGTGTCAGTTACAACTTAAAGACTAAACTGTCCCAATCTTGGTACAGTCGGAGACTTACAGTCCTTGTCGAAGGTGTGAGTCTCTGGGCGATGGCTGGGCAGGTGCCAGTGTCTTTCAGCGAGGAGGATATGTGGAACGTGTCTGTTTACCAGTCAGGCACAGAGTTGGGGTTGTTGGGTCGGGACGGGTGGGAGGGCTTCCTATATGGGTCAACCCGGGTTGGAACGGGTATACCCCTCACAACAGAAGTTTGAGGGGCCTGGACGCTGGCCCACAATACCTAGGTTGGGGGGCGCAGCTCACACTAGCCGCTAAACTTTGGGGAAACAGACTCATTAAATGGATGCAAAATCTGAGATGGGGAGGAGAGTGGAAGGAAAGAGGGATCGGGATGGTGGGGAATGTAGTCTCAATGGGGAGAATTAGGTAATTTCACGAGATGCAGGACGCCTGAGAGCTGAACAGACAAGACCATTATAAGTAGTTGCAGTTTACGCTTGCATTCCAACCACATTTAGACAGGCAGGATGGAAACCCCAGGCCTCCCCGCTCAAGTGGAATGTGTTAGATGGAGAGATCGAGGGGAAACAGATTTCCTCCCCCTACAAGGCATTAAGTAGTCCTGCGGCGTTGCCATTGCACGATTTTAGGGAGAGATGGGTCAGGGACATAGGGGATATAGAAGAGGAAGACTGAAGGGAGGCACTACAATGTCCCTGGGAAGTGGCCACTGGGGCTCGGTTTAGGTTGGTACAGTTCAAGTGCTTACACAGAATATACTACTCAAGGGAAAGGTTAAAGAAGATGGGCGGGGGGGACAATACTTGCCCTAAATGTATAAATCACAGGGGGACCTTTATTCACATGATATGGCATTGCCCGAAGTTGCAAAGATACTGGGGGAAGGTGCAGCTGGAGGTTGGGGAGGCATGGAATAGACCAATACGCCTGGAACCGAAGGGAGCACTACTGGGGATATGGAGAAGGAAGACCTCGACAGATATGATAGGAACGTCCTCAATATTCCATGCATTGTGGCCAAGAGGTACATAGTGCAAAAGTGGAGGAGGCTGGACCCCGACAATTGAGGCTTGGAGGTCAGGGATAGGTGTGATAAAAAGGTGGGATCAGGTGGTGTATAAAAACATAGGCTGTTTACGAAAGTACAAGAGAATGGGGATACTGGGATTGAGGGGGAGGGGGGTCGAGGTGGGGCGAGGCGGATAGACTATATGCACCCTGAGCTATGGTAATGGTGGACTGAACAAGGAGTACTGGGATTGGAAGAGTGGGAGGGAGGAAAGGAGAAGGGGGGGCCTATTTGCTGACACAGGCTTGATATTCTGTCTGTTGATGTTTTTGTTGAACCCACCAGTGTTTAAAAACTTAATAAAAACTTATTTTTAAAAAATCAACAGAAACTCATCTGAGCTTTGAATGGATTATCTAGTTGTTAATAAAATTTAAATATTACACATATCTTGAACCTGTTCCCCAAGTGGATGCTATATTGAAGACATTTTCACTTTGTTTTTCAAATAACGTATTAATTTTAAAAGAAAATAAAGGAACATTATTTTTAAGCAAGTATGTATTATTAATAATGTCCACAGCAGGGAGTGACGCTCAGCTTGTCGGTCTCTGAAAGTTGGACGGTTGACAAACGTGATCTGTGTGGATCTACAGGAGACTGACCAGCCATTTGTTAATAGAATTACTGTTGGTTGGAGTAAGGTGCTGCAGCACAGACAGTGTAACATTGGAGTCTATTATTCATGCTAATAAAGCATCATTGCTTCAAATTTCTCCGTTAATGTATTCCCGGCCAATGGATGAAGGGTGGTGATCACATGCAGTGGTGCATTTTGCTGGTTGATGCGTGCAGATGGATTAGTAACAATTGCACTCCCTTATGGACCACAGATTCAGGTGAGGCTTGTCTGAAATCTGGCATCTCACGGGTAGTGCTGCTTCTAAGTTCATAGCGGCCACGCATTCATCAGGACGAGGGAGGAATGCATACACAATCCCACGGCTTGTCTTAAGTCAATGTCAGTTCCAACTGGAGACTGAGAACACATTTTTATTGTTTTTTATACGTGTCGGCCAATAGAGCGGCCTAGCCTTTAACACATAAAGAGGCCAGTTAATGTCAGAAGAGCTCTATACAATGATGACAGAGGCATGTCCTATGTCTCAGCATACCTCATTGCATGGCGTTATTTGCAAAAGTAGAGTGTGTGAAGTTTGTACCAGTGCTTTAAGTGGGACGCACAAAGGGGGGCCTGTGAGGGCTGCAGGGACTCTAGTTAGGGGGTGTGCCCTAAATACGAGCGGGAGCGTGCCTTAGGTACGAGTAGGTGGGGCTCTAGCTAGGGGGCATGGCTTAAGTGGAGGGGGTGCAGTATCCTGTACTAAGGCCACGCCCCCACTAATGGGTTGCCTGAGAGGGTTGGCGTATCTGGGGCTAGTCAGAGGGGAGCCCCGGCAGGGCCTGGCTCAGGAGCCCTTTTAGGAAACAGCCAGGGCTCTGCCCTGGCTAGCTCTGTCCCACTTAAAGCCCTGGGTTGTACATATGACCCAGCGTTGATGGTGTGGTGCTGGCAAGGTTCGGCTGGCTTGTGAGGAAATTCCTGGCTGTTGTCTACTGTCAGGAGTCAGCAACGTGACTGGTACGTCTTTGCCCCAGTAGAGTGGCGTTGGCATCCCCGGTGTTGTGGGGAGCCCGCTATGGACATCCAGCGGCCCTGCCCCCTCCCAGAGTGCTAGAGACACCAGCACTCGACAGGCCCAGTGCCCGTGGGATGGGGGGCCAGCCCTGGGCATCCGGCAGGCCCCATGGTGCGATATGGACATCCAGCGGCCATGCCCCTGACTGTGCAGGTCCCTGCCACCGTACTGGCACAAGGGTCCCACGGCATCAGGGCATGCAGGCCTGTGCCTCCACTGGTAGGCCTGCAGGCCTACATAAATGAGACACAGACTCAGTCGTTCCTCTTGGGAGTCTTCAGCCATTCTGGTGCACGTGTTTGCAGAGGCTCCTGCTAAAAGGGCAAAACAAAAAAGCGAAGGACACGTTCCCCTTAAAGGGGCCAACACACTTGGGACACAACACACTCCTCCTTTTCCATAAGAAAACAAACAAATGTTGCTTCAGAATCATAGGACCTACACCACTAGGATATGCCACTGCTACTCACAAGGCATCACATAATTATGGACACACAACACATATTAACACATAATCCACAGGTGACAATCGCATTTGTCGGACTGCCGGTGGAGATGTTGACAGTTCAACCACATACTTCAAAACCCTTTATTAACCTCGGGCCAGTGGTACTTCCACCACTGAATGACACCATTTCTAGTTGCGGGCACTATTTAAAACATGGCTACAATCTTACGGGAACACAGCTCCATATACATTTGACTGGGACCACATTAAACACATACTTTCCATATCGGCCTCCAGCATTTAACACATGGTTACTGAGTCCTCTCCGAGCGCTTGCGGAATTGCAGGCGACCAGTTCACGTTGTTCCAGTGTCCATTCAGGATAGTCATTCCCACAGGTCCAGGTCCGTTGATGTTATAGTTCAAAACCGGTAAAGCCGCACCTGGAGGCACCAAGGGCCACCTCGGCTTAGTCCCTTGATGGTGGGGCAGTCTGCATGACGCGGGTGGCAGGGCGTCCCGACTGCACCAGATGATGACGACAGGGCAGGGGTGGCAGCACGTTGTTCACTCCCCTCTTCCTTGGCCATGGTCCCCCAAACATGAGTGTCTCGTCACTGTCATGGGACAGGAGAGTGCACAAGCACTCGCACTCAGCTGCACCGCTCTCTTTTTCCTAGCACTTCTTCTTCCAGGTGGTGGGCTTGAAGTCTGCGTTGGCCGGACACCGATGACCGGGTGTGACAGGGTGACTGGGCCACTTCTTGTGCGTTTGCCGTACACCGATGACCGGGTGTGACGGGGTGTCTGGGCCACTTCTTGTCCCCCCCCGCAGGAGTCACCGCAGTTGATGAATCAGCAGTCCCGGGCCGTCCTTCCTCCCGGCAAGACAATTGGGCAGACGGCGTCCCCTTTCGGGGCTGGCAGGAGTCGTACCCCAGGCCGCATCGGCCTGGTCCATAGATGGCAGGCCCAGCAGAGCACACACCAGTGGCAGGGCGATGAGGGCAGCTGACAGGGCTACACCGCACCTGCACAGCTCTTCTACCTCCCCCCATATGCAGGAGTGCGGGCTGGGGTGATTCACCTGGCTGGGCATCGAGGGCACCAACCTGCTAGCATTGGCGGATGTACAGGCACTCCCCCTAGACTGCACCTTCCAGGTTAGCCACACTTCGTGGGGGGAAATTTCACTGGTCTGGACCACTTTACTGTCCATCTGGCTCCCACATGGAGCACGTTGTAGTCCACCACCATTTGGGCCCCGGGATCATCAGTTGGAACAGGGGCCTTCCTTTCATCATCACTGGCGCCGACACAGAAGCGCTACCCCTGCGTTGCGGGTTGCTGCATTTCTTGCCCCTCTCCGTCCTTGACGTGGGGCGCTTTGGGATGCCCCGGAACCCTGCAGGGGTTTGCCTGTCTGTCTTTGTTTTGCCTTTTCTCCCCAAGGCGGCCCACGGACATCCAGGGCCACGGGGACTTGTTTGTTGGACACTCCGTCAGCGAAGGTACTCCCCAGACCCTGCTCCGACATGGGGCAGCCGTCCACCTCAGGCAGGAGTAGTCGACATTGCCCTGCCAGCATGACAAACACAGGCCAATGGCAATGCGATGCGGCCGCTTGCTAGATGGGCAGGGCAGCACCAGTGGCAGGACGTTTGCCATGCACAGTGCAGCAGCAGCATGTACCGTGCCAGGTGTCTGGGTGCCAGGTGGTGCCCACCACTTTGTTTGTTTGTTTGTTTATTCATTTTTAATGTGCACCAGCCCCAGGGGTATCAGGGCGCAGCAGATTACGATGGATGCAAAGCTTAAATTATCTGTTACAAAACATAGGCAAGGATACAGCATATGTACAAATTAAACAATATTACAGGATATAGACAAGAGTATGGCAAGTGATCAGAATTATACACAGAGAGGAATCTATATAAAGGATACAACAGATGTACAAATTAAACAATATTACAGGACATAGGCAAGAGTATGGCAAATGATCAGATTATACACAGAGAGAAATCTATATACAGCAGACTTTAAGTTAAGGATATTTGATTCACTATACATACATAATACCGAGGAGTAGCCAGGCCTACAGGTCGGTAGATTTGTGCCAGTTGATGTAGTTGCCTCTAAAACTCAGGTATGGTTGATCTTACCTGAGCGGATGTGGCAGAGAGTTCCAGAGTTTGGCAGCTTTCACAGAAAGCTATTGCCACCTACCTTAGTGAGTCTGAATCTGGGAATGGTGAGGCAATTCCTGTTACTAAGTCTCAAAGGTCTGATGGATGTTCTCCTGTGGAATCTTTCCATGAGATAGCTGGGGGCAGCATTGTTAAGTGCTTTATGGGAGAGGGAAGCAGTTTTTAGGAGAATTTTATTTTGGGTCAAGAGCCAGTTATTTTGGCGCCTAGTCAATGAGATATGTGATCTTCTGGTCACACCCAGTGCAGCTCTTAGGGCGTTATTTTGGAGGATTTGCATCCTCTGAATGATTGATTTATTAGTGCCAATGTAAAGGGCGTTGCAATAATCTAGCCTAGAAAGTATTAAGGCTCTGGCTAAGATCATGCAATTGTCATTCGACAAAAAGGGTTTGCCTGTCCTAATGAGCTTACAGGTGTAAGCTGTGGCCGAGGCCATTGACTTCACCTGTTTGTCGAAGGAGAGGGTAGAAGCCGGGGGTCTTTACCTCCTTGGTCCCTTGATGAAGTTCCGTCAATAGTGAAAGATGAGTACTCCTGGCCTAATTTATTTAGGTTAGAGTGGGTGCCCACGATAAGGAGCTCGGTCTTGTCATCATTCAGGCATAGACCGTGGGTAGCCATCCATGCCTGGATGATGAGATACACTCTATTCACCAACGCCAAATCTTTGTCATAATCCCCGGAAAGTGGGAGGAGAATCTGAGTATCATCTGCATAGTTAGTGTAGGTGATACCCAGAAGGTCCAAATCATCAAAATATTTTTGGATCTGAGTGTAGGCAATCTTATCCAGTATTTTGAGCAAGAGGGGTACCATTGTGATGGGACGGTAGTTAGTGGGAATTAAAGGGTCTAATGTTTGCTTCTTTTGCAATGGGAGCACCCAAGATTGTTTTAAGTTGGTGGGAATGATGCCCGAGGATAAGGAGGAATTGACAAGTTTGGAAATAAAAAGAGCAAGATCTCTTGCGGCGTCTTTTATGATCTGTGCTGGGCAAAGGTCACCCTGGCAATTGGAGGGCTTCAGTGACATAATAACTTTTTCTACCTCAAGTGTAGTAGTTTTAGTAAAGTAGAATCTAGCCAGTTGGTCAGGTAGTGTCTCAATGGAGCAGGGGGCTGAGTTATTCAGCTCTGGTAATAAGTTAAGGGAAGCTTTTTTTTGGCTATTTTGTTCTGTATAGTGGTTACTTTATTGGACAGTGCCTGTTGGATTTCTGAGCATCATATTTTGTTTTTGGTGCAGATATCAGGTGTGGGAATAGGTGTCTCTAATTCCTTTATTATGGTGAACAATTCCTTCATACTGGAATTGGCATTAGAAATACGTTCGCTGTAAGAATTGTGTTTAGCCAGGCATATTTCCTTTTTGTATTGGGCTGATATTTTGGTTAGTTTGGACTTGTCTTCTGACGGGAGTAGTCTCCAGGTGGTTTTGCTGTTCCTCTTTAATAATCGTAGGTCCCTTAATTGGGGGGTAAACCACTTGTTTAAGTGAAGTTTGGGCTTACTAGGTCTAAGTTTGAGTGGAGCAATTTTCTCAAGTGTAGTAAGCATAACTTTATTATACTCGTTGACCAATGTACTTGGATCCAAGTTGTCTGCCAGTGAGTTAAGGGTTGGCAGAATGGCTGGGATCACATTGTCCACTGTAATATTCTTTTTGTTCCTTGTTAAACAAGGTGGGGCATTTGGAGTGACCAACGTGAGCAGTCTAATGGTGGACAGTGTGAATGACACGAGTAAGTGGTCCGTCCACAGTTGTGGGAGATGGAAGTGATGTTGGCCGTACAATTGTAGTCAGCCACCCAATCCAGAGTTCGCACGTTGTTGTGGGTAGGTTTGTTAATTTTTTGGGAAAGTCCAAGTTCGGACAGAATATTGGCTATGTTTAAGGCGTGTTTATCTAGCGGGTCATTGAATCCTAGATTGAGGTCGCCAACTAGTAGTAGTTGAGTGTTCGTTTTCAGGTTATTAGATAATAGATTATAAAACTCTTCCTCAAATGTTCCCAATGGGCCAGGAGGTCTATAGATTAGGTGAATGGTGAGGGACTGAGAATTGATTAGTGGGAGTTTAACGGTGAGGACTTCGCAAGGTTGCATAATTTGTGGGGGAGCAGGTCTCAGAGCGAGGCTTGTTTTAGATATAATGGCAATTCCTCCACCTCATGTTTTATCTCTGTCCTGTCTGGATATTGTGTAGCCGTCTGGGACAGCTAGCGATAACAGTGGTCCTGCCGCATCATGTAGCCATGATTCCGAGATTGCCAGGAAGTCCAAGTTATCAGCCAGTAAAAGGTCAGTGATGTCCGTTGCATGGGCAACCAAGGACCTAGCATTTATAAGGGCTCCTTTGATTAGGTGAGCCTCGGTAGTGGCTGAAGCAGGGATTGGGGTAATTAGTTTGTGCACATTATGCTGTTTCATGGTGTCATGCGAGATGTGAGAGATAGTAGTGTGGCCAGTGTGGTTGTGGTTGGCCATATTGGCATTAATGCCCTTCTCACAGGTGAAAATGTTCTTGTTCATTCTCTTGTTAATAGGGGGGAGAGATCTCGGGAGGGGTTCGTACAGTTTGGTTCGTCTAGATCGCAGTCTAGAGTTCCTATGATTTATAGTGCAAGGGATGCTTGCATGTATTCTCAATATAGTTGAATAGTTCGATTTGCCCGAGATAGGAGGGCAATCTAATGACATTATGGTTAGGTTGGGTGGGGCTAGAGCACCAGGGGGAGGGAGCCAGTCACTGTGATGCTGGAAATGCATCGGAGGGACAGGGCCTCCGTATCCTTGTCCTTTACTGCCTTTTTATCATGTGTTCTGTCATATTTTCCGCGCAGGAGTTCATGTGGGACTCCTGGCGGTACAGCTCTCTCTCTTTTGGCTTGGTGAACAGACTCATGGGATACCCTTACGGCACCCATGGGTGGGGGGGTACAACCCTGTGCCCCTAGTGTATGTTTTTGGGCACCTGTGGGTGGCCCGCAGAGCAGAGTATGGGCTGGTGGCAGCTCCATGCTGACTTTGACAGGTGCGCTGAGTATCCTCCATTTTGGGATCCCCAGGCCCTGCCATTGGAATCAGTTGATTCCTGATGGAAAACAAAATGGCCCCTGTGTCCTCTTGCTTTCTATTACCTATTACCTTGTTTTCCCAAAGTCCTGGGAAGCCCTGACTCTGTCCCTTCCCCCTGACTGGCTGTTGGGTGGAAGTTCCGTATATGGTGTTGTCGTGAAGTCCAGTCCAGACTGACTGGAACCTTCCCAGTGACTGTATGTTGTGGGTACGCCCTGTGGGTGGGACCTGGGTGAATGGAGTGTGTGACCAATATGCACCTCTTGTTGTGGCTGTCTGGTTTCTGGGATGAGAGACAAAGACTGAGACAGCCCTGCCCAAAACTGGCCTGAATGCAGTGTGTAGTGTTGAATGGCTGAGTACTTGTCCCAATCCACATTCCTTGTTGTGAGTGTCTGAGAGGGAGGAGGATGGCCTGAATGCACAGTGTGCCTGATTGGCTGACCGACTGCATGCATGGCCTTCTGAATGAATGGCTGCTGAGAGTGACCCAGCAGTGTGGACGAGAGACAAGATAGTATATCTGGGAACCTCTCACCACTGGAAATTGTTCAGAAGCTGTGTCTATATTTTAAGAGTAACTGGAACTGCTGATCCTCGACGCCCAGCTGGAAGACGAAGACTTGCTGTTGCATTTGCTTTGACCTGATCTGAAAGCTGCCGAACTCGTCAAGGACTGATTCGAGAGAGGACCTGGTAAGGCGCCCTCTTCCCGTGCTCCGAGGGACCATCGAGCACCGCTAACCTTTGCCGAAGCTCCCTGGAAGTCAGACCCTCGAAAGTCTGCCGACCCGAGACGGGACCGCTGAGGAGAACGAAGCAAAGCACCCGGACTTCGCCGCTGTCGAAGTCCATTACCGTCGACCAGGGTTCGCAGGTTTGTGTAACCGCTGGAGGCCCATCGAAGTTGTGTTGCCCAGCCATGGGGACCACTTGATGCCGTGCCGCCGACGACCGGAGCCGCCCGCTCCTTTGCCTAAGAACATTTGAATCCAAGGACTCACTTGTCCGCAACGTCGACCGCTTTGTCCCGCTGGAGAAAGTCGAGGACGACCAACACGCCGAGGAGAATCCGCCGGTGGGTTTCCCGCCACCTGAAGGCCACAAAGACTTCGACGACTCAACGCCCTTGTTGTGCCACAGTTCTTCTGAAACTCTTTGTGGTCCTGAACAATCCATCGCCGAAGTGCCCCGCACACCTCATCCTCGCAGGACGTCGCTGACGAGCACCTCCTGGATCGACATCGGGGTCTCGGCACCCTTGAACTTCTCATCGCCGCCGTCGACGACAAGTTCACCATCTTTGACGCCTCTCGACGATCCGTGGCTCCTGCTTTAACGGGAGTCACTCAAGAAGGATCCTTCGACGCGTCTTCGAAGAACTCTACTCCACCAGGTACATTGGGGGGGTAAAACATTAATAGGAGGAAATAAGACTCGTGAACAATATATGGACTGGGCTTGTGCTATATATCTTTATTTTGCAGGTTGCCCAGGTGGGGGGATCTCCACACAGAACTGTGTCTATCGGTAGAGGCCAGCATTCTGCCTATTGTTTCAACCATCTTGCTTTCCTTCCTATCTCTGTTGCTGGTTTCTGTGGTATTGATCTGTGTGACATTTTAACCGTACAGTTGATGCACTTTAATGAGATTCGATAACATTGGTGGTACCACTTTGGAATTGTATATATTTATCATTGTTGATTTCCGAGTACAAAGTGCGTTATTGTGATCGTGTACATACCTTGGAATATTAATTATATAAAGACTGTGTTTTCAGTAATACAGTGTGTGGACATTCCTTTGTGGGGGTTCGGGGACTACACTGTACTTAAGAACCAGCCTGTATCACCTCCTGAGAAGCTAGGCCTTGATTGCTCGACTACGTTACCAATAATAGAGAATCTTGGCTGGGGTCCTCTGTGCCTCTCCTCTAAGATATAGAGAGCGGAAGTACAGACACCCCCCTCCAGTCTTCACAGTCACACTACCCAAGGAGACTAGTAAGGTGGTGAGAGTGTGCAAGCTGTAGGTGATGGTGTGCATGTTTGATAGGGATAAGAATCAGTGGGCACACTTCAACTGTAAGCTAAAACAATGGGCACACTTCAACTGTAAAAACAATGGACACACTTCAACTGCAGAAACAATGGGCACACTTCAACCGTAAAAACAATCGGCGCAATTCAGATGTAAGCTAAAACAATGGGCACACTTCAACTTTAGAAACAATGGGCACACTTCAACTGTAAAAATAATGGGCACACTTCAACTGTAGAAACAATGGGCACACTTCAACTATAAAAACAATGGGCGCAATTCAGATGTAAGCTAAAACAATGGGCATACTTCAATTGTGTGGAACTTTGTTTCAGTTCGACTGCCTGAGGCCCAGGCATGCCAACAGGGCTGCCAGCAGTGAGATGTGCTGACCCTCAGGACTTCCTTCCGGCCACCACTGATGCCCCATTTTTTTTCTTTCTTCCAGAGGGCCCCTTGCCTTGACTTTGCAGTGTGGGTCATTCTCCCTTGCACTGAGTGGTCTTCAGTATTCACCGTCTGCCGCCCCAGGGCTTTCTGCCGAGGGCCCTGGACATGTCAATACCCATAGCGGGGAGATCCCCATTGGACACCCCCACCTCCTTAGGTCAGAATAATAGTACATTGAAATGAATACACAGACAACTTTTTTAAAGTTCTTTGGAAAACACAAGGTCACAGTTTATTTGGAGCAAGACAACTTGGGACGGTCCCAGCCACATCACAAAAAACAGTCAGATACGGGTGAACCATGTCACCTCTTTAGCCACTGGCCAAACAGTCAGATACGGGTGAACCATGTCACCTCTTTAGCCACTGGCCAAACTGACAAAAACTGCTGGTTATTCCAGCTACACTGGTACTACCAGCAGGACACTCAGGGGCACTGACCAGGAGATTGTTGGCCTAAAGGCCTAAGTAAGGGAGTCAGTGCCCGTCGAGGGATCGGCTCGAGCCCGGCCAATCCCGAGCCGCTGCAGCTGCAGCGTGAAGTCCCTCATTGGATAGGACCGCCCCGATACTCCGCCTGTAACAAGAGAAGAGAATTAGGAACAACTCATACAACACACTAAACTTATCTTATCACTAATTAACTCTGTTCACCTTATCACTCCTATTGATGATGCGAAAGCCTCACCCTGATCCTACTCTACTACCGGTCTGCACGTATTAACTCCCAGTTACTACCAGTAGGACACTGTCCCATATATGCCACTGGCACAAGCTGACAATGCTTCTGGTTACTACCAGGAGAACACTGATTACTACCAGTAGGACACTGTCCCATATATGCCACTGGCACAGGCTGACAGCGCTTTTGGTTACACTCCAAATCTTACCGACCTTCAACTTGTTTGCCCCAAGACTTTACTATCAGGCGTGGGTGGGTGGGGATTAACACTAGGCGGGAGCTGCAGGGCAAAAGACTGATGGCCTGCCGCTCCCGCCCTTATAAGTGTCCCCGGGGAGATCTGACCGGAAGCCAGGTCCCCGGGGACACCTCTTCCGCCTCGCTGAGGTGGGAGGAAGAGGAGAGGCATGCCCAGCAACCGGAAGGGGGTGGCCAGAGGGGACAGCCCGCTATGTAGGCTGTCCCTCTAGCGCCCCCTGCGGGGGCCGGTCAGCCTCTTAGCGGGGAGATCCCCATTGGACACCCCCACCTCCTTAGGTCAGAATAATAGTACATTGAAATGAATACACAGACAACTTTTTTAAAGTTCTTTGGAAAACACAAGGTCACAGTTTATTTGGAGCAAGACAACTTGGGACGGTCCCAGCCACATCACAAAAAACAGTCAGATACGGGTGAACCATGTCACCTCTTTAGCCACTGGCCAAACAGTCAGATACGGGTGAACCATGTCACCTCTTTAGCCACTGGCCAAACTGACAAAAACTGCTGGTTATTCCAGCTACACTGGTACTACCAGCAGGACACTCAGGGGCACTGACCAGGAGATTGTTGGCCTAAAGGCCTAAGTAAGGGAGTCAGTGCCCGTCGAGGGATCGGCTCGAGCCCGGCCAATCCCGAGCCGCTGCAGCTGCAGCGTGAAGTCCCTCATTGGCTAGGACCGCCCCGATACTCCGCCACGCTTTGATGGTGGCTCCCGCTGCCATCAATGCCCCCAAACCTTAGGACCTTACTTCTCCTTAAAACTTTCCTAAACATCTACATTGTTACCATACTCGCCTTGGTTTACTGCAACCAACCCTCCTTAGCTCACCCAGGCGGCTACTACCAGGAGAACACTGGTTACTACCAGTAGGACACTGTCCCATATATGCCACTGGCACAAGCTGACAACGCTTCTGGGTACTACCCGGAGAACACTGGTTACTACTAGTAGGACACTGTCCCATATATGCCACTGGCATAAGCTGACAACGCTTTTGGTTACACTCAAAATCTTACCGACCTTGGACTTGTTTGCCCCAAGACTTTACTTATCAGGCGTGGGTGGGTGGGGATTCACACCAGGTAACTCGTGCGCCACTATGCGCAACGTCACCTGTATTTGTGTGGGCAAACGTCCGCGACCTAACTTGGTCGGATTGTTGCCCCCCAAATGACTTAATAACCACCTTGGTGCCCGCCTCCCCTGGAGTCACCAGTGAATAGCAGGCAGCAAGGAATGCCACCTCATTCCAGGAGTGCCGGCCACACACACCCTCGGTACCATTGAATCCCAGGTTGTGGCCGATCGTCCATTGCCTAGCCCTTTTTTTTTTTTTTTTTTTTTACACGCGTGTCACAAATGAGTGGCCAATCAACCACACTGCGTTATCTGCGGGGAAAAAACATACCACACCATAAGTTTTTTGATCCCCCAGGATCCAACCCGCCCAAACTACCCAGCCCGGCCCTTGAGTGCTCTTGGTATCTAGTATTCTTCTGGGAATGCACTGTGCTGGGGGCGGACATACAGTCAAACGGCCTGACTCCCACCTCCCCACCTTCATGATTGCCCGTGGAGACATGCCCTGCTAAAAAGCAGTGGTAGCTGCGCCTATCCTGAAACTATGGGTAGACCACCCCCCCCCCTGAATTCCCAAGGCCTTCAAGGCCATTGTCAGCACCATGCGAAATTGAAATACAGAGAGGGGGGAAGTGTCGGCGTGGATTAGCGGGGGGGGGCCAGCGCTTGTAGCTCTTATTTGTAGAAACCGCTTAAAAAGGTGCCCAGGGCAGCAATCCGCCAGGGGGGGCCCCATGTAGGCATATGTGAAAACCTTTTCCCTGCTGATCCGTCTTGCTTTTCCTCAACCATATACTGACCCCTTCACCTGAGTTTTGTGGAACAGGGATACATCACCCAAAGCAATGGCCCTCCCAGATGTGTCTTTCTTGGATGCAGAAACTAGCTCACTAATCCTAAAGGCCCCAAAAAAGGCCCATGCGAACGCCAACCTGAATAGAGCCGTTTCGTATTCGCCGAAGCATATGCTAGGTAATATGGCCAACAACCTCACCAATAACCCAAAGTCAATTGGTTTGCGCACGTCCTCAGACCTTGGCTCCGAACGGGCCCAGACTTTCAATGCCGAGCGCACCAAAAACCCCTTTGTGGGATCACCCCTCCCCTCCAACTTGGAGTGGAAGGCAACCGCCGCCAGGTGCGACGCCGCCCAACTCTTTGACAATCCTTCTGAGTGCGCCCAAACCACAAAAGTGCGTACCTGTTCCTCCGCGGTCTGTTTTTCGCACTGTAGATAAGAAATCACGCTCTTGAACTTACCATAACCTTGCTGGTATCTGCATCTTACTCCGGGCGTGAGTGAGCGCTCACTCAACTCTGCGAGTGCCCTGTCCACACCACCAACTGCCACCATTCCTTTAACACTAGGCGGGAGCTGCAGGGCAAAAGACTGATGGCCTGCCGCTCCCGCCCTTATAAGTGTCCCCGGGGAGATCTGACCGGAAGCCAGGTCCCCGGGGACACCTCTTCCGCCTCGCTGAGGTGGGAGGAAGAGGAGAGGCATGCCCAGCAACCGGAAGGGGGTGGCCAGAGGGGACAGCCCGCTATGTAGGCTGTCCCTCTAGCGCCCCCTGCGGGGGCCGGTCAGCCTCTTGCTCCGTCGTGGAGCACTGCAGACTGTCACCGTAGGGTCAACTGCAATTTCAGGTGGGGCCTCTGGCACCTCGCTGCAGGGCTCTGCCTGCTTGTACTAACAGCGCCTACATAGGCTTTGCCATTTTCATTCACCACTGGGCGGCGCAGGCTCGTGTTGAGTGCAACGGGCTTCCCTCTTTACCACTCCGGTGGAAGAGAAAAAGATATAAGTGCCCAGCGCACATGCTGCACTATCATTATGGTCGTGTTTCCTTCCATCCTCTTCCAACCAACACACCGCCAATGGGCCCGGGATCGCCTGTGACATGCACACATTTTTTCCCCTCTAATCTGTTCTCTGACATGGAGCCCTTCTTTCCCCGCCGACGGCCTGGTCTTACAGCTGCTAAAGTGCTGCCCATTATGTTGTTTTCACTGCCGGTGGCCCGGGCTCACACAGGGACCGTCACTTCAATTGCTCCCGACCGGAGCACCTCACCATTGTCACCGCCGGGCCCGGGATCTTATCCGGGCACCAGCATGGATACGCGCATTTTATTTTTTTTGACAGCTCTGATCCCTGAGCTTTTCTTCACCTCCGCACGGCCCGGGATCACAGTAGGGCTCCGGCGGCGTTGTGGCACACCATATGATGGTGCTGCCGCTTATTGGGGCATGCACTATTCCGGGTGGTGCATTCTTTCTTGTGGGGGCAGATGGCCCTCCTCTGACATCTGTTCTTGCGGCAGACGCCGTAGGGGGCAGAAGGCCCTCCCCTGACATCTCTTCTTGCGGCAGACGCCGCAGGGGGCAGAAGGCCCTCCCCTGACATCTCTTCTTGCGGCAGACGCCGCAGGGGCCAGATGGCCCTCCAAAGACATCTCTTCAGCGGTGGATGCCGCAGGGGGCAGTTGGTCCTCCCCGTCATCTCTTCTGGCGACGAAGTCGCGGCCAGGGGCAGATCCACCATCAGGACTCTCCCTCCAGGATGTGGCAGAGGCCGCCCCTTCTCCCTCTCTTCACGCGGTTGCGGCCGCTCCGTTTCTTCACCCCCTGATGGCCATAGACACCGCAGGGGCAGCAGAGGTACAAACTTGCCCCCACGCTCCGATCCTGGCCGCACAAGCACCCCCATGAATGAGGGCCGCGGCCGGGGCGAAGCGTGCAAGGACTCCCCTGCACCTCTCCATGACAGTGGACTGACGCTCCTCCTCCGTCCTCCCTCCTCCTCATTCCCCTATGCAGAGGAACAAAGGAGATCACATTCAAAGGACAGCATGGGAACGCAGACCATGGGGTTTCGCTCCTCGTCGCCAATGTTGTGGGGGCCCGCTATAGACGATCAGCGGCACTCCCTCCCAACCCCCCACCCCACAGAGTGCTAGAGACACCAGCCATCGACAGGCCCAGTGCCTGTGGGGGTTGGGTCCCATGGTGCTATAGAGCTCCAGCACCTGTGGGGGTGGGGGCCATGCCCCTGGCCGTGCGGGCCTCTGCCACCGTACTGGCACGAGGGTCCAGCGGCATCAGGGCATGCAGGCCTGTGCCTCCACTGGTAGGCATGCAGGCCTACATAAATGAGACACAGGGCCTCATTACGAGATTTGCGGTAAAAACCAAACCTTACCGGCATGGAGGCAATACCACGTCCGGGTAGCAGTGACGCCGCTAACAGCGGCCGATTACGAGAATGCATGCACGTGTGTAGCGACACGCCAGTATCGTCTGTACCGGCATGCAGTAAATGAACCTAAATCCCCCGTTAGCGGCATCATGGAAAGCGCTGACACCTCATATGCCTTCGTCAACCCCTAAATAACGGGCACTGGCAATAACGGGTCCGGCAATAACGAGTCCGGCAATAACGTGCCCGGCAATACCGGCGCCGGAAGTAACTTCATTGCGCCGGAACAGGAAATGCTATGGCGGCCATCTTGAAAAACACAATCCATTGCAATCCTCGAGATACAGGACCTGGAGCCTCACACCACCAGCTACATCTGCAGCACAATGCCAAAGGCCATTAAAAAAGGAGCATCCCGCCAGCGAAAGGAGCACTTCTCTGAGGACGAATTACACTCTGGCAGAGAATGGAGACGTGGTCTTTGCAACAGACCTCAGGAGAGCTGCACAGCTAAAAAAGAAAGAAGTATGGGAGCAAGTGGCCCAGAAGGTCAGTGCGGTTGGCACCACCCCCCGCACCGTAAAGGATGTAAAAAAAAGTGGGATGACCTGCGCCTCGGTGTGCACAATATCTTATCAGCAAATCTGAGCCAGGGTCTGGCTACAGGCGGCAGGTCCAACTCCCCCATAAAACTCACCCGATGGGAAGAAACCTGTGTCACCACCATTGGCATGGAGGCCATAGAGGGAGTGGGAGATATGGAGCGTGGAGTGCCGTCATCGGCAGATGGAGGTGAGTGTCCCCACAAACCACTGGAATGCAAAGTATGATGATGGGCCACTAATGTGACAGTGACATGAGCCAATGCATGGGCCACCAAACACACACATTGACACATCCCTGCATAGATGCTGTCCCCAGCACCGTCACATCTACATTTGTATTTGTATTTATTTGTATTTATTTAGTTTATATAGCGCTGTACACCAAAGCGCTGCACATTTTAACAACGGGATACATATAACAGTTAACATTATAACAGTAACAGAGGAAGCAATTTACAATTGAGTATCAGACCAACAAAACAATAAGTAGAGCAATTAACTGGAGTGGAGAAGGAGAGTAGTGCAGTAGAATTGACAGGGAGAGGGGGGAAGAGGAGGAGGAGGAGGAGGAGGGAAAGGATGGGATGAGGGTGAGAATGGAAGGGGGATGAGGGAGGGAGATGAACAAGGAGGTAAGGCAAGGGGGGAGGTGAGCGAGGAGGGGGGAGGAGATTCATGGCGGGGGATGGAGAAGGAGAGATTTGAGGGAAGATCGGAATGAGGAAAGGGTAGAAATAGAGCAGAGCGAGAGAGTTAAGGAGTTCCAGTGAAGGGGGGCTAGGACATGGAAGGAGCGGAAGCGGGATGTGGCACAAGGGGAAGGAGGAACAGTGAGAAGGAAGTAGTCGGCTGAGCGAAGGGAGCGGGAGGGAGTGTAGAACGAGAGGAAGGAGGAGAGATAAGGGGGAGCAAGACCATGGAGAGATTTAAAGACTAGGCAGAGAAATTGAAATTTGAGTAGGGAGTGAAAGGGAAGCCAGTCGAGGGAGGAAAGGGAAGCAGAGATGGAGTCACAGGGGGAGAGGAGACAGAGGGTGCAGACGGCAGAGAGGTAGATAGATTTAAGGGAGGCGAGATGAGAAGTAGGGAGTCCAAAGAGTAAGGAGGAGCAGTAGAAGAGGCGAGAGTAGATAAGGGAAAATATTAAGAGTTTAGTAGCATGGAAAGTGAGAGAGGGGCAGACTTTGCGAATATTAAAGAGGTGGAAGCGACAGGCACGAGAGGTGAGAGAGATGTGATGGGAAAAGGTGAGAGAGGAGTCAAAGTGAATGCCTAGGTTGCGAGCGTGGTCAGAGATGGGCAGATTGGAAGGGGGAAAATGAATGAAAGGAGGAGGAGAGGGAGGGGGAAGAGAGTTTGAGGGGAAGAAAACTACTTCAGTTTTATCGGTGTTAAGGGAAAGGAAGCGAGAAGACATCCAATTTTTAATTGCAGTAAGGCAGGAAGAGAGTTTGATGTGGAAGTCAGGAGAGAAGGAAGAGAAGGAAAGGAAGAGCTGAGTATCATCGGCGTAGAAATGGTGAGAAATGCCAAATGAGGAGATAACTGGGGAAAGGAGGGAGGTATAGAGTGAGAAAAGTAAAGGGCCAAGTACCGAACCTTGGGGTACACCGTATTCCAGAGGCTGGGTAGGAGAGGAGTGGCCTCCCCAGGAAACAGCAAAAGAGCGGGAGGAAAGGTAGGAGGAAAGCCAGCCAAGAACAGAGCCTTTGAATCCAAAGGAAGAAAGAGTGTCGAGAAGAAGGGGGTGATCGACAGTGTCGAAGGCAGCAGAGAGGTCTAGGAGAACAAGGACAGAGGATTGCTTAGAGTGTCGAGCGGAGAGGAGAGAGGTAAGGATGTAAGTGAGAGCAGTTTCAGGAGAGTGTTTAGGACGGAAGCCAGATTGAGAGGGAGGAAGGAGAGAGAGATTAGTGACAAAGGTTGAGTGTTGCGAGTAGGCCAGGCGCTCGAGGAGTTTAGAGAGGATTGGGAGAAGTGAGATAGGACGGAAGTTAGAGGTGAGCAGGGGGTCAGCAGAAGGTTTCTTCAGAATAGGAATGATGGTGGCGTGTTTGAAAAGCAGAGGGGAAGATAGCAGAGGAAAGGCAGGTGTTGAAGAAGGAAGTTAAGTAGGGAATAAGAAGAGGGTAGATTTTAGGAATAAGGAGGGAAGGGAAAGGGTCAGCAGGAGCAGACGAGGGGTGGTCTTTGGAGAGTAGGGTGGAAACATCAGAAGGGGAGACAGGGGAGAAGTCAGTCATGCAGGTAGAGGGGGAGGGGGGACTAAGAGGAGCAATTGATTTTTTGCCAAAGGGCAAGGATTTTGGAAGAGAAGAAGTTTGCGCAGTCGGAGGGTGAAAGGGTGGAAGAGGATGAGGGATCAGGGGTGGGAGGAGAGAGAAGACGGGAGAGAGTTTGGAAGATGCGGCGAGGGTGGGAGGCTTGGGATTAGAGAAGGTTGGAGTAGTAGGAGCGTTTTGCTGAGGAGAGGCAAGAGTCACAAAGAGAGTGGTAGGAGAAGTATGAGGTTTAGTTGGAAAGCGAAGGAGATTTGAGCCAGAGTCTCTCAAGACGTCGGAGGAGACGCCGCATAGAGAGAAGTTGAGGAGAGAGCCAAGGTTGAGAGGGTTTCCGGGTTGGACTGAAGAAGGGAAGGGGGTGAAGTAGATCAAGAGAGGAGGCGATAGAGGAGGAGAGAGTAGAAAGTGCATCACTGGCATGCAAGCAGCATCCCTGAGACACACCCCACAAAAAGCGGAACGGCATGTGCCACACTGCATGCAGTCCACAACACAAAGGCATGTCACACAGCATACACCACCTTAAACATGTGTGAACCAGACGTATAACTGACTATCCCCCCCATATAGCAAGCAACCTGTATGTCACAACTCCAAGACAGCAAATCATCAAATGTGTAGAACTGTACTAATACCAATGTATGCATGATGCATGTACAACCATCACTGATGCCGCCCCTCTCTCGGTCCCCCACAGGCTCAGATTCTGACAGCGATGCACAGGACTCAGCTGCACAGGCCACGACTCCATCAAAGAAGGCCAGAGGCAGGGAAGACAGCAACAGGCCTTCCACGTCTAAGGGCCCAGGCAAGCCACATCAGCCACCGAAGGCAAAGCTGACACAGGATGGCAAGGCACAGGGGCGACAAAGGACAGCCGCAAACAGCTCTGTAGGGGAGGCAGCTGCCACAGCGCCCCAGAGTGGCGATGAAGAAGAACAGTCCCAAGGTGAGGTCTGTGTCCCTGAGGACGACAACCTCTCAACGGAAGTTGTAGGCGCACCCAGCCCCCGCCAAACACCCCAGCACATCCCAATGAGCACCCCCAATGGCACTACGCTTGACCAGTCTGGAGGAGAGGCAGTACCAGAGGCCTGGAGCCCCACAGAAGACCCACCTGAATTGGGCCCCTTGCCAGATGTCCCATCCACCTCCACAGGGGTCCGGGACGGGGAGTGGCGAATGTCACAAATGGAGGGGTGGCAGCAGGAGCTGACAGGGCTTGTGAAACAGTATGTTTCAGATAGTTTCCTGGCAAGGAAGGAGGCCCGTGAGAACACTGAGGCCATGAAAGGGGCCATTGAGTATAGCACCTTACGCATATGTGAGGAGTTGTCGGCAGTGAGGCAGGTCCTGGCCAGGATAGCCGATGCCTTGGAGGCTCAGCGTCCTGCCCGACAGTGGAGCATGCGGCTACGGGGTCATCGGCCAGCTCCACGCAGACGAGCCCCCTGCGCAGGTCGTCGCGCACTATGGGGCGCTCCGACATGCCGCCCTCGAAGCAGACAGAGGACACAAGTAGCAGGGGCAGCCTGCATGTGTGGACTAATGTAGACCCAAGTAGCATACCATTGCACACCATGTGTGAGGGAGTTGTGGGGGGAGGGGCAGGGGGTGTGTGAGGTGGAGGGTCAAAGCACTTTGTTCATATTACCTGTTCAATACACCCGTTGTGTACCAAAAAATCACATGACTGGACATTACTTATTGTGAATGTGTGCTTTATTGGTCTACAGTGCACAGTGTCCATGTACCCCCACACCCAGTGCCCTGAGTCCCACATCCATGGCACCCACTGCATCCATGTGTCTTAGAAATATTGGCCCATCACAGACTGGCGCACAGCACGTCCCTACTGTGCATCGCCACCTGCATGACGTGCAACCCCTTCTTCTTCATCATCTTCATCCTCACCTGGTGGTTGCTGTTCAATGTCAGAGGGCAGAGGCACGTTCCGTCGGATGCACATGTTGTGCAGCATGGCACATGCCATGATGATCTTGGCCACCTTCTCATGCCCATACAGGAGTGCCCCACCCGACCTGCTGAGGCAGCGAAACTGTGGCTTCAACAGGCCAAAGGTCTGCTCGATCACCACATGGGTACCAGTATGGGCCCGATTGTAGTCCTCTTCGTGCCTGTTCTGCGGGTTCCGGACAGGGGTGAGGAGCCACGGCTTCAAGGGATAGCCAGCATCACCTGCATTGGAGCAAAATAAGGTATGTGTGAATCAATTCCTAACATGACACCTGTGCTTATCACTCACATGCCTACAGATATTTGTTGTTCACATGCACATGTCCCTGGATGTATGCACACATTTTAACTTGCAACAATGTGTGCTGTCCAATGGTCTACAGGTGTGGGTTGCGTCGTCCAGATGATGCAGGGTGTCCACTTCCTTGCTGGTGTTCATGCACTGTGGATGCCTAGCGCTGTATTTGCTATCATCTATGTTATGTGGAGTGATTCGTATGTTTTTTACTACTAGCATTGGCACAAGTCTCAACATGATTTCACATTCAGCGCTTCTTATTCCCATGGTGACGTGCAGTGCTACTGTGGCTGTGTGCCAGTGACAAGCAGTGTATTCCCTTGGTGGGATTGATTTGTGCACACTCATGGATGCATGTCCTGTGTTGGGTTTTGCTGCGGTCATTTACATTGTGCATACTCACAGCATGTTGATGCATTGTGTTACAGAGGGTAAGGTCTGATGATGTGCAGTGGACGTGGCGTGGGATGAGGGCTGGTTGCAAGTCAGGCATATTGTCATTGGTGTGCAGCTCCCATCATTGCTATGAGGTTTGGGTGTCATGTTCAGTTTGGGATTCTTTGGGGCACAGTGTTTTGCAGTATGGGCCTTGTCCAGTCACTACACCAATCACACCTGGGTGGTGTGTGTTTCTCTCCCCCAACCATTACACTGCAACTTACCAAGCAGCCAGGCACGTCGTCCAGCATGTCGATCCATGTAGCGTGGTAGCGGGGAGTTCCGCAGGACCATTGAATCATGAGTTGATCCGGGATATCGGGCACAACAATGTGTGATGAACTTGCTGGAGTCAAATACCACCTGCACATTGACGGAGTGGTATAGCTTACGAGTGCGGTACGCCACCTCCATGGCATGTGGGACCACCAATTCCACATGGGTGCAGTCGAGGGCACCAATACAGTTTGGCATGCCTGCTAGGGCATGGAAGCCAATTTTAGTGTCGAAGATCTCCTGGTCAGTCCGTGCTATGGATATGTAGTCGCTTGAGTGCTTCAGGAGGGCATCCAGCACTTGGTTCAGCATGTGTGAAAATAAAGGTTGCGATATGCCATGCATCTGACCCATTGTGTGCTGGTAGGTGCCTGTGGCCAGGAAGTGGAGCACAGACCCTACCTTCAGTAGAGGGGGGATGGTGGTGCGGATTTTAATCAGGATGACAATGTCGTCGTGTATCATGTCCACAATGGTGATGATGGTGTCCCGGTCCAGGCGGTACAGGGTGTGGATCTGCTCAGGGGTTAGGTTGAATGGACTGGCTCTGTTGCGAGGGATTGGAGGCTGCCTGCGTGGTACCACTGGCTGCACTGGTGGGACTTGCTGGGCCTGTCTCACCCTCATTCTCCAAAATACACAAGTGGGTTCGCTCTGACAACTAAATTTAGAAGGGGTACTCTTTTTTTATATAGTACACATTAAATTATTTAGTCATGTCACACATATTCAATCATGTGTAATAGAGGTGAAATCTAAACACAAATAGACTTAAAGATTCACATATTCACATATGGTAAAGTAGCATTTATTAATTATGCATTTCAACATAGAAGGATTAGTATCCAAAAGTATTTAGTTTTTTATCTTTGCATTTAAATTTGTAAATTCAAAGGAATTTTTAAAAACAAATATAGTTCCATATTGGTGCTTTGAAATTAAATAGTGACCACCACCTATAAGTGACAAGTGATAGTAGGGTTTAACTTATATAAACATATTTCAACCAATATTGAAAACAATACATATGAAAAGCTATTGGTTTTCTGTAGCCAGGCTTTTGGGTGACCTAACACGTGGTCGACGTCCTGGGTTGAATCGTAAGTTGTTTAAAGACAATTAATAAGGACTAGCAAGAGATGGAAAGGAAGCTGGTCCTTGGACGTTTCGGCTGATAGCCTTCATCTTGGGCCGGATATAGGTCGCCCTGGAAAAAAATCCAGGGGACTCTATTAGTGCTTAGAATAAACTTAATAAGAAATTTACATAACATGACATTTAAAAACAGCCTTAATTGTAGGGCATCATAGGCTAAATTAGCCAACACACACACATGGGCAAGGCATAGTACTGACCTTAGGGGTCTGGGTCTTAGGTGGGGCCTGGACGTATAAATGCGCAAATGGTATGGAGTCCACGACACAGGGGAGCCTTGATGTAGCTCGTATCTGTCCAAGGTTAAAAGCAGAGAAAGAACGGAAAAGAAAGAGAGAGAGGAAATCTGGTTGCTAAGTGCTCCTTAGTCTTAGTGGAAGACATAATTATGTGCTTAGCAGAAGAATAGGCACATGCTTGGGAGAGTACAGGAGCTCACCTAAACTTTGTAGGATCTTGTGACGTTCCCCAGGTGAGGTATGTAGAGTGCAGAGCTGCAGGTGCAGTATCCGGGTCTTGCGGGCTGTATGCAGATGGTATTTCTGCAGTGGCATAAAAAAGTTGGCAAGAATGCCTGGTCAGTGATGCAAAAGACGCGGGCTGACTCGCTGTGTGTAGGAGAGGGAGCTGCATTACCTGGATAAGATTCAGTGTTGCAGCGTAGAGGCTGTCATGCGCTGGGCTCCTCTCATCTAGTCAGAAAATAGTCTTTAGTACTGGTGGAATTTCGGGCGTATGCATTATTGGTTGTGTCTGCCGGAGATATTCACAAACAATGGCGGCAGCGCTGCCGAGTGAAATAGACGAAGCTCTCTCGATCGTGTGCCAGCGCGCATGCGCGCAGTGTATAGTGTTGCACTTAAAACACAACTGCGCAACTGCTAAGTTTCGTTTTGTGACGAAAAGGCAGTGTTAACTTTTAAGATATTGTAAACTGCCAGAAACCTAGCCGATATGTGCTGAAGGATATATCTAAGACAGTTGGTGCATAGAAACAATGAAAGAAGTCCTAAAAGGATAGGTGACACCCAGCTGGAGAATTAGGGGCATACCATCACAAGGATGTATTGGGAGGGAGCCTAATAAGGCTGGAGGTACGGGGGATCGAGGGACCTCAAAATTGAGGCCTATATAAGGCAGAGGAGTTGGAAAAAGGTATGTGGAATTCCAGCCTGTGAGGATTTTAGCGTGTACCTCTAGGGTATATTAGTTGGTGGGAGTCATGGTAATTAGTGGGATCCATGGTAGTTTTGGACTCAACAGGAGCAGAAACTTGTTAGTGGCAGTATCTAGTTGGTTCCACCTCGTTGAGTCCTAAGGAGATACTTTTAAGCTTGAAAATCCACCAGGCTTCTTTGTGATTCAGGGAGTTGGTAGCATTGCTGGTATTGGATACTAGATCAGCTACCCACCAAAGAATGTCGTCTGGTCCATGATGGTTTTCGATATAGTGTTGGACCAAGGGAGATGTTATGGATTTGCATCTAATGCGTGAGCGGTGTTCACCAATTCTTTTGTGGATCTGACGGGTAGTTTGACCTACGTACCGTAGTCCACAGGGGCACTCTATTATATAGATTACATTGGCGGTTTTGCAGTTTGTGAATTTTCTAAGTTGCCATTCCTTATCTTCTATTTTGAAGTGGTTCATTTTCTTTGTGAACCGGCAGGCCGTACATGTGCCGCATGGATGATGGCCTCTTATTTCCCGCATGTTCCAGATGGTGGATCTTTGATTCTTTGTTTCTAGTCTGGCATGTGTCAAAAGGTCTCTAAAGTTCTTTGATCTCTTTAGTGCCATTCTTGGTATTTTTTCTTCCGGTAAACTTAGTTGTACCAACGGCCAGAATTTCTTTAAAATGCCCTTGATTTTGGTGGTATCAGAGTTAAAGGTCGAGACAAAAGTTAAGGTGTCATCTTGTTGTGTATTTACTGCTTTAGGTGTTAGCAAGTTTTCTCTTGGCGTATACTTCGCTCTTTTCGTGGTCCTCATGATGAGTTTCTTAGGGTATCCTCTGTCTATCAATTTGTCCTGTAAGTTTTTGGCATGTTTCTTGTATTGTTCTGGTTCTGTACAATTGCGGCGTAGTCGTAGAAACTGTCCATAAGGGAGATTATCCCGTAAGTTTTTGGGGTGGTGACTGTTATAGTGTAACAGAGTGTTACGATCTGTTTTTTTAGTGAAGAGGTCACATATCAGTGTTCCATTCTGATCCATAATGCAGAGGTCTAAAAAATTAATCGATGTATTATTACTTTGCATGGTGAATTGGATGTTTTGGGATTTGGTGTTAAGCCAGTTGAAAAATACACTCAAGTTAGCTTCGTTGTCCTTCCATATTAGGATCACATCATCAATATATCGGTACCATGAGGCGATTTTGTCATGGAATGGGTTGGAGATGTTGATGACATGTGCATGTTCAAATTCTGCCATGAAGATGACTGCTAAACTGGGGGCAAATGCTGCTCCCATGGCTGTGCCCTTTGTTTGGAGGTAAAAGCTGTCGTCGAATTGGAAAAAGTTATTAGTCAAAGCCAATTCTAAGAGTTCAACTATAAAGTTGGTTGGTACTCTTCTTTGGTTCATGTGGTGAGTTAGATGGTGTCTTATACACTCGACCGCTGCTTCTTGGGGAATGCTTGTGTACAGACTGACTATGTCCATGGTCACTAAGAGTTCTTCTTCTTTGTTGAACTTTAGTCCTTCGAATTTAGTAATGGTCGTCATAGTATCTTTGAGGTAAGTTGGTGTTTGTTGGCTCAGAGGTTTAAGGAAGTGGTCAATAAACTTGCACACAGGTTCTAGTATTGAACCACAGCCTGACACTATAGGTCTTCCTGGTGGCTTTTGACTGTTTTTATGAATTTTAGGTAGTGCATAGAATGCCGGTGTGCGGTTATCTGAGGTATTGAGAAAGATCTCTTCACGAGCCGTGATCCAGTCTTGCTCTAGGGCATATCTTGTTACTTCCTGGATTTTATTCTTGATACCTGCTGTGGGATCTTTCCTCAGTTTTTTGTAATTTTGTTCATCATTAAGTAGTGTCATTACCATCTCCTTGTATTGTGTTATGTTTTGAATTACAATACCTCCCCCTTTATCCGCTGGTTTGATGATTAGTTGTTTGTTTTCTGATAGGTTTTTCAAGGCCTTACTTTCACCTGTAGTAAGGTTGCGCCTTGTGCGTCGTGGTCGGATTTGAAGTTTTTTAATTTCTTTGGTGATGCATTTTTCAAAGGTTAGCAGGGACCCTGGGATCTCATTATCCGTAGGATTGAAAGTGGATTTTACTTTCAGGCCTGTATCATCCCATTTCTGGGGGGAGTCAAAATCTTTGAAATACACTTTTCTTCTTATACTCCTGAACAGAGTAAAGAGTTCTGTGTCCAGATTAAACCAATCAGTTGGTTTTGTGGGGACGAAGGATAGCCCTTTGGTAAGTATGGAGGTTTCATCTTTGGATAAAAGTATTCCAGAGAGGTTAAAGATAGGGATTTTCTTTAGAATCGTTGGTTGGTTCGTTTCTTCCTGTTCCGTTGGCCCCATATATGTTTATATAAGTTAAACCCTACTATCACTTGTCACTTATAGGTGGTGGTCACTATTTAATTTCAAAGCACCAATATGGAACTATATTTGTTTTTAAAAATTCCTTTGAATTTACAAATTTAAATGCAAAGATAAAAAACTAAATACTTTTGGATACTAATCCTTGTATGTTGAAATGCATAATTAATAAATGCTACTTTACCATATGTGAATATGTGAATCTTTAAGTCTATTTGTGTTTAGATTTCACCTCTATTACACATGATTGAATATGTGTGACATGACTAAATAATTGAATGTGTACTATATAAAAAAAGAGTACCCCTTCTAAATTTAGTTGTCAGAGCGAACCCACTTGTGTATTTTGTCTTCTACGGCCCTCTGCTCTGACACTTTAAGGGCCCTTCCCTCCAGTTTTAAAATCACCCTCATTCTCCTCCTGCGTCTCCTCTGTAGTGTCTGTTGTAGTTGTTGCTCATGGTGTAGCAGTGCAAGCATGTCCTCCAGCCCCAATATCGCAACTGCAAGTGGGATCATTTTGGTGTGGAAAGGGGTGTGGTGTGTGGGTGTGCTCCTTTTATGCTGGGCCAGACTCCATTGCCTCCACCTGTGCTGATTGTGTGCACCTGTTGCAGTTGGGAACACTGCACATTGCTGTTAGCGGGTGATTTGCGATGCCGGTGATGCCGGCATCCCTGTATCCCTTATTACCGCCTTCGTGATGCCGGGAGTTGCATGTCCGCGTGACTTGTGATGTCCTCCTGTTAGCGGCATCCCGGTATTGCCGGCCCGAAGGGCTGCGTGCCCGCGCGCATCCTGGTAGGGAGGAGCACGGTCTCAGCGGTGGCGCTGATACCGGGTTGTCGGCTCGTAATAGGCCGGAGCGGTATGTGGTGCCGGTTTCCCTTACCGTGAATCTCGTAATGAGGCCCACAGACTCAGTCATTCCTTCTGGCAGTCTGCAGCCGTTCTGGTGCACGTGTCTGCAGAGGCTCCTTTTATTAGCTTGTGTCTGTTAAAATGGCAATACACAGGGGAGGGACACATTCCCCTTAAAGAGGCAACACACTTGGGAGGGTCACACACCACACCTGGTATGCTATGCCCGAAGAGAGGGGCCAAAACATGTTTGACCTCAGAAGGTAGAAATGCTTATACAGGCTAAAACAAGTACTGCCAAGTGACATTGCTGCATGCATCGTGGAGGAAAAAGTAACTGCATTCAACTGAAGACCTTGGAGGACATGTGTAGGCACATTTGCGCTCAGACCCACCCAGGTGTCTAGGAGTGTTTCACAATTGAAGCCCTGCCGGATACACCTACTGGTTAAATATCGGATGGTGAGGTGAAGCACACACATAGCCGCAACTGGCGCTAGCACGCAGGCTTCAATGTTGCATGCATGCCGACGCAGATAAAACGGGTACGTGTTATCATCACACCACCTCAATACGGTTGCATGTCAACAAAAAATGCAAGCGTGGGCAAATAGCACCTCATTTTAACATTATAAAGCCATGTGGGGTGGTGCACAGGGGAAATAGGCGAGGGTGAGTATAGTCAGACAAACACAAACTGCATCATGTGCGTGCGTCAGGATTCACTGTGTGGAAACCATCAGAAATATCAATGCCTTTATATAACATTGTAGAGTTTGCTATGTTCTACACAGTTAAGAAAGAATGCGTGTGCTTTCCAGGCATCAGCACGTCCACCATTCATTTTAGCCACTCCATGTGATCCCGTACTGGGTCGAAGTCCCATTTCTATCAGAACTACATGAGATACGTCTGCTGTATTTTTTTTGTTGCAACTATTGTAATTACATATGAAACAAAATTCAATAACAGATAGCACGGCCTTCCCCTCACCACCTTCCCGGCATGTACCATCATATTCTTGTTGGACTTCCCTGCTTCACGCTAAAACAAATCAGCGCAGTGCTCGTATTTGAGCAAGACACATACGATTTTGGCAGTCTCTTGATGCGTCAGTTAGGGTGATCAGCGACTATGTTACAATAATTCTCTGCCCTGGAGGAGGCATGACAGGTGTTCCATGGTGACCATATTCCAGACTCTCGACATCCACATAACTTTCGTGGTGGGGGCTCTGTTCATCTCCAATATCCAGAGGTCCACCGTTTTGCTGCTAATAATAGTTTTAATACCAAGCATAAGTCAGGCATGTGTGTCTCGACCTATTCATTTCTCTGCAGTCCCAATACAATACAACGTGAGTTCTCTAGTTTATCACTTTGGATAATTCTTGTATCGTAGATTGCACATCCAATCAGGAGTCTTGTAATGCCGGACATGGCCACCATATATGCAGAAGGGATCCCTTCTCGCCACAGCCCCTTCACCAGTATTCCTTGGGGAAATTCCGGGTGAATGAGATACTCGGATGTTATGAGCCTAAATAGTCAAGGCTGCGAAACTTGACACTTGAAGGGCACACATTTGTTAGTGGGGTGATTGGATTGTAGACTTTGGTTAGTCCACTATGAGATACTATGAGGCTCCTACCGCCCCCCCAATAGTAGAATCCTTCTTTTCCTTGCCCCATTCATTTAATGTATCAATTGAAACCCCTTTTAAACTATTTAAGTGTTTCATATTAAAACAACAATTTCTGGGACTCCTGGGGAACCCCACGGCGATATGTAAAACATGTAGTTGTAGCTGTTTTTAACCCCAACCGAATGTCAATAATGTTCAAACCTCTCTGTAAATACAGTTGTGCTGATTCTGCCCTTCATGTCCCAGAATACATAGAATACAACTTACCTTAACAATGTTTGCACATTGGAACCTAGAGTTAACTCCTCCAACGGATACATCCTGGGATTCATCGAGAGGGGCTATACTGTATCATCACAGAAATAGCTCAGATGTGTGCGCAATGGCCCACTTATGCTTAAACTAATCAGGATTACTGCGGGGATATTTATGATGGGATTGCCACTTCTGAATGAAGTGTCTTCAAGTCCTGCGAAGTGTTTCAGTTTGTCTATGAAACCTTAGCCACCAAGCCAGTCCGTTGTTTGAACATTTGTGTTCGTTATATGAAAGAAAACAATCTGACTGCATGATCTTTTGGTACCTGTTTTTATAGCCAGGGCCCATTTAATTGAACAATGTGGTACCTTAGTTCCACCTTAGTAATTGAACAGCATTTTTTGTATTTAATGCTAGTATTAATTCCTTTTTTAAATTGATACATGTAAATAACTTTCAGGCATAATATCCCGCTTTATCGGGGCAACTCCTATCAGAAACTCCACTAATGGTTGAAGCTTTTTTCTTTTCAAGCGTCTCTGGAAGGCAAGGATTGCTCATATCATATTTTATCATCTGATTGTAGATATCAGACACAGTACTTCATTTCACAAATAATAAGTAAATAAGTAACAATAATGCCAATGAATGAGGTCACTCTCGGATTTCTTTTTTTAACTTAGCATAGGGTGAAGTCATACGGTTCAACTTACATGCCTTTGGAGGGTGCCACCCGCAATGGACTTAATTCATACACACGCCAAGTCCATATCTGCCCATATATGCCCATATACTTCAATGGGCCCTTACTTGCTAAAAGGAAAATTATCTGATTTCACCCGCCATAGAGACTCAAAGGGTTCAGGAGAATAGTGAAGTCCTGGATCTTGCGTTAAGGCCCTTCAAGTTTGCTTCCACCTTCCCATGCAAGAACCATCAATAACTATCTAGAAGTGTGTTGACTGTTAATATCCCCTAACCTACGTTAGTACCTTCTAATTGCCAAGTCAGTTTGAACCATGTGTATCATATTACATCTGTCCTTCATTATGGTATGCTTTTTTCAGATGAATTGTCAAATACAATGAAAATAGGAGGCAGGTACAAAATAATAGGAATTCCAGCTTGTCTACAGAACTGCTCGCAAACTGCATTCAGTATAGAAGCTAACAGTGTACAGCATTGCACTCAAGAAGGTAAGACAGAAGTGTAAAACACTGACCAATCTACAGTAAATTCGGCTTAATCCAATTATTTCTATCTCTTTTATTAAAATTATTATTTTCACATCATGATGCAGTTGACTAGGCAGTGTTCTTGGTGGTCATTATAAGTGCTCTTATTTCAGTAAATCCTAGTAACTATGCTAAACGTCAATGTGCACCATGAGATAGCTCATGAAATATATCACCTGGTTAGCTTTTGTGTTACATTTCTGTCCTAAACATGATCCTACTGGAAATGTATGTGTGCATTTGTGTGACAAAAATGATTCGTCTTGGGGCCAAATGCTTTATCCCAATACCTTATTCACACCTTGTGCACCCTCCCCCCCATCATGAGTCAAGTGTTCTCCCACGACTTACAACCTCTAATGTGCCATCTTCTCCAGTAGGTGTGTGTGTCTATACATATGTATATGTGTTTATATATATATATGTATATATATATATTCACTAACAAAAAACGTTGTGAAAGGGACGATATGGTTAAGTTGCACTAGCAAAAAGCTATGAAATTCAATGGAAAAACATTGTTACAGGGACGTTATGGTTACAGGTAAAACAGAAACCCCCCCATAATTCGCCAGTTATGGTAAGCTAAGCAACCATAACTCGTGCCACCAGTGTTGTTAGGGAGAATTCTCTGTTTAGGCTGAATTTCCTAACCTATTGAGTCCCCCAGCAGCTTTGCTGGATTTTCTGGGTTTATTTTTTCTCTCCTGCCAAGAGTGAGACTCTTTTACCCTCACTCTTGGACATGTTTGAAGTGTGTTTCTTTGGTTTGCCTTGTGTTGAATGGGCTATGGGGTCTTGTACTCCATAGGGCCTCATGTGTTTTTGTGAAATGGGTTACACAGCACCCTCAGTGCCGTAACCCAGGGGTGTCCTAGGGACCCCCCAACATAGACTCCATACCCTGGGACTGACTACTGTCTCCCAGGGTCTGTAAAGTCACCATTGACTTTACTAGTCTCAAATCCTGAACAGAACCAGTACAAACCATCATATTGTTGACGTACTGGCCGGGGCAATTCCATTGCCCCGGGGTCTCTTAGTCGAGGGGGCACGTCTCTGTCCCCCCTCATCGAGTTTTGGCTGGTGGCAGTGGAAACTACTTTTTATATTCGACCGCGAATATTTTCCTATGGGATCTCCCATTGTTTTAGGCTAATACCTTTATTTATTTATTTACGGTAGCCTTGAACATACCGCCGGGTTATTTCTTTATTATTATAACTCCGGTTGGTATTTTTTGCCAAAACTTGATTCTAAAATGGCGTTGGTGTTCACCTCTGTAACTCTGACCCAAAGTGGAGCCCTTTGTTCCACTTTTGGCGGGCTTCTCCATAGAAGCCCTCCAAAGTGGTGCCACTCTGTCTGGGGTACTTAGGAGGGGTGGAGGGGGATTTAGGCACCCTGGACTGAGTTACCTTGGTAACTCAAGTCGCACTCCGTCCTGATTGGCCCAAGTGGTGAGCCGGCCGGCTCACCACTTAGCATGTTTGAGTGACAGCTAGGCTGGGTGAATGGGGGTTTGCTGCATAAAAGCAGGGCTTTGGGGACTGGAACTTCAGAAGTCCCCACAGGACCTAAGAAGCCAAAGAGGGAGAAGCCGAGCCGACCTGCCAAGACGACACCACCGGTGAAGCCCTGCAGAACCGTCTCACCACTTTTTCCGACGACAGAGGAGATCTCCCGCCGGAGAGTCTTCTTCCCTTAACTGGTGGGGACAACCAGTTGCTGCCTTCTTTTCGCCGTCCCGAAGCATCTCGTGGCCGCCTTGCCTGTGCCAAGCACCCCGGCAACCGGGATACCACTTTTTACCTCAACCGCGAAAGAGGGGTAAAAATCCTTTGTGACCGGAGAACTCCACGGCTGGCCTCATCCCTGGTAGTGCAACGACCTGCAGCCTTCCTCCCCGTCGAGATCACCTCTTCCTCGGGACGACGCCGCGACTTACACCCACTACCAGGAACGACTACCACCGCTGGAGGAATCTTCCCACGTTTAAAGGTACTGTGATCCGCCCGGCCTCCCTTGCCACCGATTGTACGGGGTAGATTTAGCCCTCGGCTCTCGGACCTGGGTAGGCCTGGGTCACCCTAACTAAACTTTTCAGAACCGTAGTAAAACCTTTTTCTCTCACCTGCAAAGACTGAGGACATTGTGTGATCTTGGGCACATTTTTCGCCTGGCTCCCTCTAAAGCGGGCCCCGAACTAATTCTCCTGGTTCCACCATTGACTGCCTTTGCTAACCTTATGTGAAAAGTGTTTTACCTTATTGCTCTCTTTATTAATGCCTTTTCCCTCCCTTTTGGGAATACTTGTTGGAGTGTCATCTAACGTTAAGCGCTCACCTCTGTTTGGAAATAAGTGGTGTTAACTTAGAATTGCCCAACAAATGATTAGGGATGTACATATGAGTAATAGTAACTGCGTTTGACTTTCTTATCTTTTCTAGTGTGCTAGTGTAATTTATGAGTGTACCTTTAATAAATAAGTTTATACTTTTACACCTAGCTCTGGTTAGTATTTGCTTGTGCTACTGTGCCTCTGTACCTATTCTGTATCCTCTGTATACTGCCTAACTCTTCTTGAGGGAAGTCTGGCTGCTCAGCCACAGCTACCACAGTGAATCTGTGCGGTGCAGACTGCTACCAAGTGGGTTTACTGCCAGCACCTGTAGTCTTAAATCTTTTGCAGTGGTCCCAGAGGGAACTGCACAGGTTTCTGCCTAACACTGGTGTACAGCGGTGGGATCTGTATTGAGTATACACTTTAGAGTACTTTTGAGATACCTTAGTGCAACTAACCACAAAGCTTAAGCACAAGAAAGAAAAAGTCATTTTTTAACCTGTCTACTATGGAAAGTTATAGTCAAGAGTCCCTTGCTACAAAAACTGCTGATTGTCTAAGACTTCTCTGTAAGCATAAGAATCTCATGACTAAAGGAAAGAAAATAGAGCTAATAGAAAGGTTGTTAGAAAACCAAAGTCTGGAGGATGGTCCAGAGGGACCTATCACTCTAGCAAATGTAGAAAGCAGCAATGATCTTGATATGGCACAAAGTATTGATGATCTTGGGTCAGAACCAGAAGAGGAGGATGAAACTGTTGTAGATAGTCCCTCTAGGCCTCTGTCTGCTCTACCAGCTGTACCTACTGGACCTTTGCCAGGTCCCACATTTAGCCCTCAATACTTTGAACTAGAGAGAATGAAACTTGAATTGGAGTACAAGAAACGTAATGCTCAAACTGACAAAGAACTAAGGCTAAGGGAAATGGAGCTCAAGTATGAGCTAGAAATGAAGAAATTGTCTGTTGAGAATGCTTCTCTCTCTGGCTCCTCTAGAAGTTCCAGTCCTAAAAGACCCCGGATGCCTAAGGAATTGATTGGTATGTATGAGCCTAAGTTGGATGTGTTGGATTGGTTGTCTATGTTTGAGTATAATCATGGGCTACAGAACATCACAGGCAATGAGTTACTCACCTGGTTGTTCTCTAGGCTTCCCCCTGTTGCAACTGATGTGGTAATGGAGTTGGGGGAGGAGGATAGGAAAGAGTATGAATGTGTGAAACTAGCTTTGATAGCTAGGTTTGGGAAAACCCCTTCCCAGTATCTTAAGAGGTTTAGGAGCCTCGAAAAGCATGATGGTACCCCTTGGGCTACCTGGGTGTGTGAAGGGCTGAAAAACTTAGAGGGATGGATTAAGGGTTACAAGGTGAACACTTATGAAGGAATGAGAAATCTTGTAATGATGGAGTCAATTTATGATGCCTGCTCTCCTGAGCTCAGACAGCACTTGGCTGATTCACAGGAATTAGATCCTAGGAAGCTAGCTAAGGCTGCTGACTTGTGGGTTGCCAACAGGGCTACTCACAAGGATTCTGGGGTAACTCAGAAGAAGGATGAGGGAAGACAGCCTAAGAAAGACTCCAAAGAGAATTCTAATAATCCTAATTCCAAAGAGGGCCCCAAACAAAACCATAAGGGTAAGCCACCTGGGAAACCACAGCAGAGTAGTATACCTTCTGGTGCTAAACCAGAAGGAGGTCAGAACAAGCCTCCATTCCAAAGGACCTTTGGGGCCTGTTATGTTTGTAAGGCTACTGACCATGTGAAAGGAGATCCCAGATGTAAGGGTAAACCTTCCGGGGTCCAACTTGTCTCCTTAGCCTTCGCTCCAGAGGAGGAAGTCACTATGGCAAGTGGAAACTTTCTACTACTGGCTGATGAACCCACTGGAGTCTCAGCCAGTGTTTCTTTAGTCTCTCTGGGGTTGTGGGAACAACAACATTTAGATGTGTATAATTCTATCCCAGATAATACCAAAGAGTATTATAAGGACAGTGTCCACGTGAATGGTCAGGAGACCCCTGCCATCAGGGACACTGGGGCCAGCATAACTGTGGTGGATGAATCATTTTTCAAGGCAGAGGATGTTGCTAAGGCACCCAAATGCCTCACCAAGGTAGCTGGAGGGCCTGTGCAGATGTGTCCCCAGTTACCAGTTCTCATCCAGTGTAATGATATGGCTGTGAAGATACCTGTCAGTATACAATGTGAAGTGCCAGGAAGAGTTTTGCTAGGAAATGACCTGAAAGCTCTGGGAGTTGTGTCACATACCCCCAGACCTCCTAGTAAAAGGTTACGGGAGCTCACCAAACCTGCAAGAGAGAAAACCCTGCGAGGTTTATCTCAGGAGATGATGACAGAAATCACTCCTCTCCCACTGGAACAACTTACTGCAGTAACTACCAGACCAGGAGCGAAGGGGCCACCCAAGACTCCTAGGAAAAAGCCTACAGCAAGCACTCCAGTGCTTCCAACAAGGACTTCCCCGAGGTTGTCCAAAGTTACACCTGTAACTCCACCTCCAGCTGAGGCTGAGAGGGAGGTACAACCCTGTGTGGTTGAACTAGACTCTGAAGAAGAGCTAGTAGGAGGCCCAGAACTTATTGGAGACCTGGACCCGGCTGACCATCCTGAACTGCAGTCTTTACTGGCAGAAGGTGGACCCAGCAGGACAGCTTTTCGTAAGGGACAAAGAGAATGTCCAACTCTGGAGGGCCTTCGCCAACAGGCAGCTTCTCAGGCTGATGGGCAAGAGCCTGGGAAGTATAGGTTACACTGGGAAGATGGCCTCTTCTACAGTGAACCAACTGAATCTGAACCTGGAGCCTACCAACGCCTGGTAGTGCCCCAAGAGAACAGACAACAGTTCTTGCAACTAGCCCACGAGATTCCTTTGGCTGGTCACTTGAGTTTCAAGAAGACCAAGGAAAGGCTCTCTCTCTACTTTTATTGGCCAAAAATGGGGGCTGAAGTAGATAGGTATTGCAGGAGCTGCCATACCTGCCAGACTTCTGGTAAGGTTGGTTCCAAGAATGTGGCACCTTTAGTGCCTCTCCCAGTTGTGGGAGTCCCATTTGAGAGGGTAGGGATTGACATTGTTGGTCCCCTTGATCCCCCAACCTCCTCAGGCAACAGGTTTATCCTTGTTGTAGTAGACCATGCTACTAGGTACCCTGAGGCAATTCCTATGAGGACTGTTACAGCTCAGGCTGTGGCTAAGGCCCTCCTTGGTATCTTTACCAGGGTTGGGTTTCCAAAGGAGGTGATCTCTGACAGGGGGACCAATTTTATGTCCAACTACATGAAAGCCATGTGGAAAACCTGCGGAGTTACCTACAAGTTCTCAACCGCCTACCACCCTCAGACCAACGGGTTGGTAGAAAGATTTAACAGAACCATGAAGAGCCTGATAGGTGCCTTAGAAGAACCCCTTAAGAAGAAGTGGGACCTTCTACTGCCATGCCTTCTATTTGCTTATAGGGAAGTCCCTCAGGAGGGAGTGGGTTATTCTCCCTTTGAACTTCTCTATGGCCATCCCGTCAGAGGCCCCTTGGCCCTGATTAAGGAGGGGTTGGAGAGTGCTCCTTCCCCCAAGCCAGTCAGAGTGACTGACTATGTGATAGGTCTCCGAAGGAGAATGTCACACATGATGGCAGAAGCAAGTGACAACTTGAAAGCTGGCCAAGCTCTGATCAAACATTGGCATGATCAGAAGGCTAACATGGTTGAGTTTACTCAAGACCAGCTAGTTCTAGTTATGCTTCCAACAAGGCAGAGGGCCTTGCAAGACAAATGGATGGGACCCTTCAAGGTTGTGGGAAAACTTGGAGAGGTCAACTATCTGGTGGATCTGGGCAAACCCAGGGAAGCTCCCAGAGTCTTTCACACCAACCGCCTCAAAGCCTATGTCTCTAGACCAGAAGTAGGAGCATTGCTCCTAGCGTCATCAGAAGAGGAGGAAGAGAGTGAAGCTCTACCTGACCGCCTGAAAGGCTTACCTTTGGACGAAAAGGTTGAAGGAGTTAATCTCTCTTCAGATCTGACCCATGAGCAACAGGAAGAGTGCAAAGGTATGTTAAACCAGTTTGCCTTCCTGTTCTCACTTTCACCAGGCTTGACCCCTTGGGGACAGCATGAGATACTCACTGGTGACTGCCTGCCAGTCCAAAGCAGGGGATATAGAATGTCAGAACATGTCAGAACCCACATCAAAGGGGAGGTCAAGAAGATGCTTGATCTCGGGGTAATAGAGCCCTCTACTAGTCCATGGTCTAGCCCAGTAGTGTTAGTACCAAAGGCAGGATCCAAAGAGTTGAGATACTGTGTGGACTATAGAGCTCTTAATGCAGTCACCAAGACTGATGCCCACCCTTTGCCAAGGACAGATGAGTTGGTGGATAAACTTGGTGCAGCCAAGTACCTCAGCACACTGGACCTTACGTCAGGCTACTGGCAAATAGCCCTGACAGACCATGCCAAGGAGAAAACTGCATTTTCTACCCCAGTTGGCCTATACCAATTCAAGGTTATGCCTTTTGGACTGAAAAATGCACCTGCAACATTCCAAAGGATGGTGAACCAAGTTCTGGCGGGGATAGAGGACTTCTGCATGGCATACTTGGATGACATTGCAGTCTTCAGCCACTCCTGGGCAGAACATGTGACCCACTTAGGACATGTTTTGCAGGCTCTTGAGCAGGCCAATCTGACCATAAAGGCAAGCAAGTGCCAAATTGGTCAGAGTAAAGTGGTCTACCTTGGGCATGAGGTAGGAGGTGGAGAAATAAGGCCTTTGCTCAGCAAGATTGAAGCTGTGCAAAATTGGACAACACCTACTACTCAGACCCAGGTGAGAGCCTTCTTAGGCCTCACTGGGTACTACAGGAATTTCATTGAGAACTATGGGACCACAGCTTCTCCTCTGAATGTGATCTCCTCTCCAAAATTCCCTAAGAAGGTCAAATGGACGGAGGAATGCAATCAGGCCTTTGAAAACCTGAAGAAAGCTCTCTGCCAAGCCCCAGTACTCAGAGCTCCTGACTACCACCAACCTTTCATTGTACAAACTGATGCTTCCAATGTAGGTATAGGTGCAGTTCTTAGCCAACTGGATGAGAAGGGTAGGGAACACCCCATTTGCTTCATCAGTAGAAAACTGAAGGAACCTGAAACAAGGTGGGCAACAATCAAAAGAGAATGCTTTGCTATTGTGTGGGCACTGAAGAAGTTTAGGCCATACTTGTATGGTTCTACTTTTGTCATTCAGACTGACCACCAACCCTTGAGATGGTTAATGCAAATGAAAGGGGAAAATCCAAAACTATTGAGATGGTCAATCTGCCTCCAAGGGTTTGATTTCACCATTGAGCACAGGTCAGGGTGTCACCATCAAAATGCGGATGGACTCTCTAGGATGTATGTCATCGACTAGAGGTATGAGGTTCATCCAGGAGTGGATTAAATCCTCCTGTCCCTTAGTCTGGGGGGGCGAGTGTTAGGGAGAATTCTCTGTTTAGGCTGAATTTCCTAACCTATTGAGTCCCCCAGCAGCTTTGCTGGATTTTCTGGGTTTATTTTTTCTCTCCTGCCAAGAGTGAGACTCTTTTACCCTCACTCTTGGACATGTTTGAAGTGTGTTTCTTTGGTTTGCCTTGTGTTGAATGGGCTATGGGGTCTTGTACTCCATAGGGCCTCATGTGTTTTTGTGAAATGGGTTACACAGCACCCTCAGTGCCGTAACCCAGGGGTGTCCTAGGGACCCCCCAACATAGACTCCATACCCTGGGACTGACTACTGTCTCCCAGGGTCTGTAAAGTCACCATTGACTTTACTAGTCTCAAATCCTGAACAGAACCAGTACAAACCATCATATTGTGGACGTACTGGCCGGGGCAATTCCATTGCCCCGTGGTCTGTTAGTCGAGGGGGCACGTCTCCGTCCCCCCTCATCGAGTTTTGGCTGGTGGCAGTGGAAACTACTTTTTATATTCGACCGCGAATATTTTCCTATGGGATCTCCCATTGTTTTAGGCTAATACCTTTATTTATTTATTTACGGTAGCCTTGAACATACCGCCGGGTTATTTCTTTATTATTATAACTCCGGTTGGTATTTTTTGCCAAAACTTGATTCTAAAATGGCGTTGGTGTTCACCTCTGTAACTCTGACCCAAAGTGGAGCCCTTTGTTCCACTTTTGGTGGGCTTCTCCATAGAAGCCCTCCAAAGTGGTGCCACTCTGTCTGGGGTACTTAGGAGGGGTGGAGGGGGATTTAGGCACCCTGGACTGAGTTACCTTGGTAACTCAAGTCGCACTCCGTCCTGATTGGCCCAAGTGGTGAGCCGGCCGGCTCACCACTTAGCATGTTTGAGTGACAGCTAGGCTGGGTGAATGGGGGTTTGCTGCATAAAAGCAGGGCTTTGGGGACTGGAACTTCAGAAGTCGCCACAGGACCTAAGAAGCCGAAGAGGGAGAAGCCGAGCCGACCTGCCAAGACGACACCACCGGTGAAGCCCTGCAGAACCGTCTCACCACTTTTTCCGACGACAGAGGAGATCTCCCGCCGGAGAGTCTTCTTCCCTTAACTGGTGGGGACAACCAGTTGCTGCCTTCTTTTCGCCGTCCCGAAGCATCTCGTGGCCGCCTTGCCTGTGCCAAGCACCCCGGCAACCGGGATACCACTTTTTACCTCAACCGCGAAAGAGGGGTAAAAATCCTTTGTGACCGGAGAACTCCACGGCTGGCCTCATCCCTGGTAGTGCAACGACCTGCAGCCTTCCTCCCCGTCGAGATCACCTCTTCCTCGGGACGACGCCGCGACTTACACCCACTACCAGGAACGACTACCACCGCTGGAGGAATCTTCCCACGTTTAAAGGTACTGTGATCCGCCCGGCCTCCCTTGCCACCGATTGTACGGGGTAGATTTAGCCCTCGGCTCTCGAACCTGGGTAGGCCTGGGTCACCCTAACTAAACTTTTCAGAACCGTAGTAAAACCTTTTTCTCTCACCTGCAAAGACTGAGGACATTGTGTGATCTTGGGCACATTTTTCGCCTGGCTCCCTCTAAAGCGGGCCCCGAACTAATTCTCCTGGTTCCACCATTGACTGCCTTTGCTAACCTTATGTGAAAAGTGTTTTACCTTATTGCTCTCTTTATTTCTGCCTTTTCCCTCCCTTTTGGTAATACTTGTTGGAGTGTCATCTAACGCTAAGCGCTCACCTCTGTTTGGAAATAAGTGGTGTTAACTTAGAATTGCCCAACAAATGATTAGGGATGTACATATGAGTAATAGTAACTGCGTTTGACTTTCTTATCTTTTCTAGTGTGCTAGTGTAATTTATGAGTGTACCTTTAATAAATAAGTTTATACTTTTACACCTAGCTCTGGTTAGTGTTTGCTTGTGCTACTGTGCCTCTGTACCTATTCTGTATCCTCTGTATACTGCCTAACTCTTCTTGAGGGAAGTCTGGCTGCTCAGCCACAGCTACCACAGTGAATCTGTGCGGTGCAGACTGCTACCAAGTGGGTTTACTGCCAACACCTGTAGTCTTAAATCTTTTGCAGTGGTCCCAGAGGGAACTGCACAGGTTTCTGCCTAACAAGTGTGCACTGTAAGGACTAACACCCATGATATCAAAGATGCCATCACAAATCTCATTGATGACATCACTGATGACATCACGTGTGCATTTAGTTTTCATGGAAAGCCTCCACAAGGGATTGTCATTGTAACATTGTAATGGTGGCAGAAAACTAGCAAAGATCATTCGAAGAACTATCCTGAGATAAGTAGTTCATTGAGCAGTGTATTGCTATGCACACCTTTGTATTACAGACTTCTTTGCAGTACATGAACCAACTCACGTGGAAACGTAGGCATTGTCATGCCCCATAGAAGTGTAATCTTCAAAATCTTCCCTTGTTACATAGTGAAATCATGAATGCTTTTGTTTTAGAGTTTCGGGTACTGTGAAACATGTAAGAAGTAGCTACTATTGCCCTAATAACTACATAATTGCACTACTGTACAGAAAACATAAAGACACCACAATGCATACAAATATGAGCATATACAAGGAAATTACAGTAAGCAAAAAAGATGCAGTATTACCAGAAACTGTTCATAACATAACTGATTGTCTTCATGCACAGAAATGATTGCTGTGATGTACGCTTTCTTTTTCCTCTATATGTATATGTATCATATGATGTGAGTGAACCCTAAGGAAAGTAGTGCAAGAACATATGAGAAGGGTGCCGTACACAAAGGTAGAATCTTTTGCTTTTGAATTGTTAGTTCCTGACTGTTAGTGAAGAAAAGCACCTGGCCGACTTATGTCAGTGAACAAAAAAGAGGGAGCCACACATGTGATGTCATCAGTGATGTCATGAATGAGATTTGTGATGGATGGCATCTTTGATGTCATCGGTGTTAGTCCTTGCAGTGCACACTGGTGGCGAGAGTTATGGTTGCTTAGCTTACCATAACTGGAGAATTTCTGGGTTTTTTCAGTTTTACTTGTAACCACAACGTCCCTGTAACAACGTTTTTCCATTGAATTTCATCGGTTTTTGCTAGTGCAACTTAACCATAACGTCCCTTTAACAACGTTTTTTGTTAGTGAATTTCATAGGTTTTTAGTAGGGCACTGTAACCAGAATGTTGCTTTAGCATAGTGTTTTCAGTGAAGGCGATAGTTTTTTAGAAGCGTAACTTAACCATAACGTTCCTTTAACAATGTGTTTTCAGAGAGTACGGACTGGAAATTACCAAGACCAAAACGTCACTACAATGTAGTAAGCACACTGAAGTTTGTCTACTAATTGCATAGGTGCTGCAGTAAACAATAGTAGAGAAGCATAATGCTTCATTTATTACGGAGCAATGGCAAGCACCTTAGAGTGGCTGGAAGAAAATTCCCCTGATGATGCAATGACTTACACTACTAAACCCATTGGTACGCACAGTACTGTGAAGTGTACGTTAGGTAATATATATTGCTATATGTACACCAAACACATTTTCTTTTCTGTGAGAGAACATATTGGAAAGTAAAGCAAGGCAGCACAAGCGGCAATCCTTCCACAACAGCATACGGCCATAGCAAAGGAATGAAACTCTGTGCATAGCAAAAAAGACAGGCTGGAAGCCAAAGTGGAAAAATTGGTGAACAATTGTGCCGCCTGAAAGGTTGCGTACAAGGGTGTATTTGACAAAATGAAACAGCACTAGCAGACCTGCACGTGAACCCCTTCCCCATGGCAAAGGGCACCATCCCCTCAAAATTCGTGGGATGGGAGACGTTAAGGTGATACCTCAATGTCTTCCTCCCCTCACAACCAACTTGAGGAAATCCCCAATTCCCCACAATAAGTATACACTTATGCTACCCCTTCCCTTTCCTAATGGTTTGTATGAATGTGTACAAGTAAATGTTAATAAGTGAAAAGTTGTTGAGTGTATGTGATATTGTTTTTTTGTTGAAATGCCGTTCTCACTCAGCGGCACACAGTCCTCGTTGGAATTACCGCAATTAAGGAAAAGTTAGGTGTCCTACTGACACCGCAGTTGCCCGCCCTATCCACAATGACAATCGAGGCATCCATACGACACCAGCACGCTCGGTATGTCCGCATGTTGTCCTCCACCTATGATTACGTGTGGGAGGGGGCATTTGGTTATTGTGCAAGTACACGCATGTGTACCTGCTCCTATGTGTCCTGGTAACACTGCCACTGTGCAGCATATGCAAACAAACGTTAATTAGGTCCCGGCACCCACCCACGGCCTACAGGTACCTATACAGATAAACATCCCACCTGCTATACCCTATAAACAGCCAGCGTCTCCCAAAATGCTTAGCACAAATATGGCGCCTTATTATTCAGTACAGAAGTGGCAACGGTATGCACATGCGCACAATGTATTCCACCCAAAACGCGTCTTGCGGACAGCAGTTCGAAATGAGAGTAGTGGCGACGTCACCATGCAACCGCACCCACGCTGCACGTGTGCCATTATTTCGGTGACATGATCCAGACCCATGGACAGCGGTAAAGGACAGTGTTGAGGAACGTAGGAAGTGTTTTTCGGAAAGTACTCGCTTACAAACACACCACAATGGGCCTTTGTACATGTATGTAGGTTTTCGAACAAAGTAGCCCTGTTTTCTGGGTACAAGTTCTCCACAGCAGCCCTACAAAAGGCCACACCTCAGAGCGCTCCGCAATCTGTTTGCAGCTTTTCAGTACACAGTAGGGTCAGGGACACGTCGGAAGTAGCAGTTTCTGTGATTCTCAGAGACTTCCTACAGTGTTGGTTTGACATGCATTACGACGTCCTGAGGTCCTCTCCTCTAGTACTCTCGCATTCCGCCACGGTACCGTGTACTGTGTAAGAACACACAGAAATACTCGTCGCCAGTTGCATTTCTTCCCGAGGCGGCTAGAACTGTTGCGCGAGCTGACGGCAACACATAGCAACACGTTGCCCTTGTACTGGATATCAAAAGGTTCTTCCCTGAAGCGTGAAAAAGTGAGAGGTGAAAAGATTGGCGAAATCGTGAAAGCAAGGAGCGGACCTAGGCTTAGATTAAATTGCGGTAAGCTGGCTGAAGCTGGGAGCAAACTGCAAACACTCAACGGCAAGCGAAAAGAAGTTTTTTTTTTATTTTCTGCTATTGGGTTTTATTCTTTCTGCTATTAACAGAATACCCTTTTGTTTGTTTGTTTGTTTGTTTGTTTATTTGGTAATGCGCACCAAACCCATAGGTAGCTGGGCGCAACAGGTCAAGACAACTTAAAGCTTAGTTACAGAACATGTCAAGTATATACACATACATCCAAGAAATATGTAATTACTGCCACTTCCAGTTACAGTAGAGTGGTGGAAGCACATGCTCACATATTTTGTAATACATGTTGCAGTCGATAGGTACAGTCAGTAGCAAGTACAACGAGCGTGGTAGAGCGTGGCAGGAATCAGGAGAGAGGTAACAGTCTAGGTAGGGGCTGTGCAGGTTGTGGGTCGGTTATCAGTCTAGGTACAGGCTGAGCAGGTTATGCGTCGTTTGTGCGTAGACATTTGAGTACATTGCGTCTAAATTTAGGGTAAGGTTGTTCCATTCTGAGATCAGGTGGGATTGCGTTCCAAGATTAGGCTGCTTTGACTGGGAAACTGGTTCCACCAGCTGTGGTTCGTTTAAATTTGGGGTTCTCTAGAGTGTAGGCGTTGGCGGATCTCATAGGGCGTGTGGCAATTCTCCTGTTTATCCTTTCAGCAAGGTATGGGGGTGCTAGGTTGTTCAGGCATTTGGATGTGAGCGAGACTGTTTTAAGCAGGATCCTGTCGTTTATTTTTAACCAGTGGACCTCTCTTCTAGATTTAGACATGTTCTCTCTGCTAGGGATATTCAGAGCTGCTCTTAAGGCATTATTCTGTAATCTTTGAATTTTATCTGTGACATATTTGTTGGCACCCGAGTACAGGGCATTACAGTAATCTAGTCTAGACATTATGAGAGCATTGGCCAGGGTAATGCAGCTAGTGACAGAGATGAAGATGAGCTTACAGGTATAGGCTGTTGTAGATGCAAGTGAGTTAACTTGTTTCTTGAAGGTGAGTGTGGAGTTAAGGTAGAATCCTAAGGTTTTAACAGCAGGCATCACCTTGATGAGATTGTTGTCAATATTGAAGGAGGCATAGCTAGGACTACATTTTTTAATGTTGGTTTCAGAGCCTAGGATCAGTATCTCGTTTTTATCGGCATTCAGGCAGAGGCTGTGGGATGCCATCCATGCCTGAATGAGGAGGTATATCTTATTTACTAAGGCCATGTCCTCAAGAAACTTGCCCGAAAGCGGTATGAGGATCTGGGTGTCATCAGCATAATTTGTGTAGGTGACACCCAGTCTTTCCAACTTATCCAACAAGGGCTTAGTAAAAATGTTATACATAGTTGGTGAGACACAAGATCCCTGTGGAACTCCGCAAGATATTTGATTGGGGTCAGCGGGGGCTGACGGGGAAAAGACTCTCATTGTGCGGTTAGCTAGAAAGGATTGGACCCAGGCTATGGCCTCAGCTGAAAAATGAGCAGCCAACCTGAGGTGGTTACATAAGACTGCATGATCCACCAGGTCGAAGGCTGCCAATAGGTCCAGGAGAAGTAACATAGCTGTTTTCCCATTGTCCTTCAGCTCGTCAATTTGGGTCTTATGGTCTAGCAGGGCTGTTTCCGTGCCATGAACAGGGTGGAAGCCAGATTGCTGCGATCCTAGTAAGTGATTAGCTTCCAAGTATTCCTGAATTTGAAGGTGAGCTACTCTATCAATAATTTTAAGTAAAAAAGGGACAGTAGTATATAGGTCTGCAGTTGGTCGGGATGGTGGGGTCTAAGGTTTGTTTTTTAAGCAGGGGAGGACCCAAGATTCTTTGAGATTGTTGGGCACTGTATTGGTTTTGAAGGAGGCATTGATAAGCTTAGAGATGAATGGGGCCAGGTCTCTAGCTGCATCCTTTATAATTTGGGCTGGGCAGCTGTCGCCCTTACAATTCGAAGGTTTTAAGGAGAGTATGATTTTCTCCGTCTCGGGGATGGAGACCTTTTTGAACCTGAACGGTAGGGTCGTTCTGTTCCCAGTGTGTTGGGGAGGTTGCTGCTCAGATGGGAGCAGTGAGGCCTTCTTGTTAGCTATTTTGAGTTGGAGAGATGCAATTTTATTTGACAGAGCATTTTGGATGGCAGTGCACCATAGCTTGTCCTTTGGGACATTGTCTACCGGAGGGATCGGGGATTCCATTTCACGAAGGATAGTGAAAAGTTCTAGCCTTAGAGAGTCTCTCGTTGAATATGTTCTTTTTAGTAGTAATATTTCTTTTTTGTAGAATTAGGAGTAGTCAGTTAGCTTAATTTTATTATCGTCAGTAGGGAAGTGGCGCCAGATGGATTGGAGCTTTCTTTTTTGTAATCTTAGTTCTTTAAATTGAGGCGTGAACCAGGCATTAAGATGAGATTTCTGTCTGCCTTTGCGCAATTTGACAGGTGCAATAATGTCCAAGGCCTTAGTCATGGCATTGTTGACGACCTCCACTAGTATATTAGGGCCTGAGGTATTGCCGAGGTTGTTAATGGATCGAAGGAGGTAAGGGAGAAGTTTATCCGCTGTGATATCCTTATTTCTTCTAGTTGGGAGTGGGGGTGCCATATCAATAGTTTTAGGGCTGAGGAGATCTAACGTGGCAGAGAAAGTGATTAGGATGGTGGTCAGTCCAGGATTGCGGGGCAATATCAGAAATGGCAATATTACAATTCAGATCGGCCACCCAGTCAAGGGTTCTTCCTTTGATATGGGTGGGGGAGAGGCTTTTTGTGTGAGTCTGTGATCTTTTAGTAGATCTGCTATAGATTGGGCATGTTTATTGTCGATGTCATTGAAACCAAGAATAAAGTCCCCCAGCAGCAGGGTTTGTGAGTGGTCTTTTGTGTTATTGGCTATAAGGTTAGTTAAGTCCTCCTCAAAGGATCCCAGAGGACCCGGGGGTCTGTATACCAGGTAGATAGTTAACGTGCGGTTATTGGATAGAGGAAGTTTAGCTGCGAGTATCTCGCATGATGAGCAGGATGGTGAGGGTTATAGATTTGGGAAGTGAGGGCATAAAACAGTTCTTGTATACTTGCTGGGAAGCTGGCTCTCTGGGAACTGTAGTACTAGTGAACAAACTACCTAACCCCAGTTCTCATTACCTGTAATAATGACATGTAAAAATCAAACACGGAAGGAAAATGTACAGTATAAGCGCCCTAACCTACGTAGTGGCAACATGTATGCAGTTTTTAAAAACTCTTAATGTGACCAGCCTTCTCAAGCAGACATTACAGCCTTTTTTGGAGTCCAGGGCAATCTTTCGCTCAGACACTCATCGGAAACAAGAGAGTCGGATAAGGAAAAACGCTTGTCTGACACAATAGATAACAACAATTAATTGCTGAACTTAGTAAACAACTTGCGAAGAGCTTCATTGGGGGGAGAAAAAAGGCTGTTAAATATGAAAATTGCTGAGGTTAACGAGGGCATCGGTCTGTCTTATTCACATGATATGTCAGTTCTCTCTCCGAGGAGGTTACTGAGTCGATTATGGTGGGGGAAACAACTATGGTCGATGACCTTGTAATAAAGAGATATTTGATGGCATTGGAAAGTAAGATTGACGCACAAGCAGTACTAATGGCTTCCATAAAAGAAGAGCTAGCCAAAAGATCGCTTTTATGCTGTTAGGTATAACAACAGCACCGTTAAAAAAAGTGAATACATTTTTAAATGATAAGACCAAGCAGACTGGAAGCGAACAAGGCAAAGTGGACGCCAATAATGGGAAAAATAAAGCTAAACAAAACAAGCAACCCGCGATCCAAAGAAAATATGGGAGGATTGTGGGCAACCTGGTAAGGAAAAAACGGATTGGGACTTCGAGGAGGTCCAAATATCCCTTACCACTGAACTAAAGAGGGTTCTAAAAAACAAACAATCGCCTAGGAAAAAACACGTTATACCATCTTACAAAACATTGGAGACTCAAAAACAGCAAAGGTTGTTTGAGTGTAAAGGATTTGTACACCAGAAGAAGGAAGGCACAGGATTAACGCAGAATAAAGGGTTGATAGGGAAACACGACACAAGTAATAAGACATTGGCATAACGAGAGGCACCACCTATGGGCGATTTGAGGAAGGAAAAAACTCTGCTACAGGCTGAGAAGTCAGTAGAACTAGAGGGCGTGAGGACTGACTTGCCAAAACGTGCGGAAGACGCATATAGCATCCAGATTTCGATGGAGGAAGCCTTTAAAATGCCAATTATCCACCCTGGTGCCTTGAAAGACGGGGGGACATGGGTAATACTGGAGGAAATTTTACCTACCTCACAGAGCCTATTTTTAAATCGAACTGTACTATTGGCGCTATTTAAACAGCTAAAATACATGGTGTACATTCAATCTAGAGACATTCCGAAAATCGAGCTACAGAAATGGAATAGCGAGAAAAACTGGGCATTGATTGAGTTTGTGTCACCATTAGTGGTGGCACTATTGAAAACACACTCGGAATGCCTTCTGAGAGAAGGCTTTATATTAATAGCCTGCCAGAAAACTGCAGGCACAAAAGTTGTACACGATGGTCATGAAAAGAATACAAATACCACCTTAAACCTGCCAACAGAGAGAGAGGCACTGAGAGCATTACAAGAGCGGAACGTTTGGGCTATGCCCCAGGTCATCTCTTGCACTTTATAGATGCCCATGAATGCATGTAGTGGGGCCAACTGACAAGTGAAAGTTGCTGGAAAGTTATCATGGTCTTCTCGGAACACAAGAGGACATAAATCATTCTTAATACATCCTAAGGCCCAGTAATTGATGAAGGAGGTGAACATATTTATGTTCCAAGAAATTTAGTGCACAAAAAATGTCCATATTGATGGGTACCAAATTACAGATAAGAAGGCCACAAAATACAACAAGAGCAGGGCGAGTGGGGTTCTTGCTATTGGAGCTAGGTCTCATTTAAAAATGGAACCTTGGTTAAGCACCTGTGAATCCCCAAATGTGCTAATGGGCATATTGCAATCCTCCAGCACTCCCTCTGATGGTAAAATATTAATTATCAACATTTATGATCCTCCAGAGGGCTCAGAGACTAAACCTATACAAGTAGTAACTACTGAGGCTATCACACGCTCGATGGAAAACACCCCTAGAGGCGGCATCATACTAGCGGGAGATTTCAATAGACGACTGTTACATGTACCAAATACTTCTAATGTGGGGCAAAAATACAGTTGGCAATCATTATTTGAATTCTTTTATCTGGATCCTATGGGAATGCAAACCAGTGATGTAACTGCACCAATATACAGATGGTCAAATGGCATAGCCTCCTCCCTAATAGAGTACGTGGTAATAAATAGGGCAATGCGGGAAATATGCAGTTATATAAAGCGATCACAGAATATTCTGCTGGACGTTGACGCAAAATGAAGGCCAGGAAGAACTGCAAAATGGTGTAAATGTCATTCCAAATATATAAATAGACTGAGATAGTCACATAGAGACATAGAACTATTAAATGAAGCAATAAAAACAAATGAGAGAAAATCGAACTGCTTACTTACCACAGGGGATTGGAATTTGAAAGAGATAATAAAAGAGATTATTCCACCTTAAAAAACAAAAAAGGGAGATTTCAAAACATCCAGGATCAAGATCACAAACTATTTGACCCAATTGTTGAGGAAAGAAAGAGAAAATATCGTAACGAAAAGGCAGCAGTGAAACCTAACTTAGAATTAACATCACATTCCAAAAAGAGACTCATAAAAAACTTGGCCACGAAATATAGAAATTGGCAAAAAACACACAGAGCTTCTATTAGGACGGTGAACTGGATAAACCTGTTTACTTGGCTAACACAAGACAACAAGGTGAAATTCTGGCAAAACTACATCAGTTTAAGAAACTTGGCATCTAAGATTGACTTAAATCCTATATCCGAGGAAGGATGGGCAAAATATATTCAAAATCTTTATTGCCCAAAGATCCGGCTATCTGTAGAGTCAGACGGAGGAGAGAAAATAACTTCGAGTAGGATCGATTCAATCTCAAGAGTTAAACTGGAAGAAGAGTTCTCGGAAACTACGCTAGAAAGACTAATAATAAAATCAAAAGCCTCCTGAGCACCGGTGCCGGGCGGCATCCCAAATTTAGTTTATAAAGCTGATCCCAGCCTTTGGGCGAGTATTCTGGCACGGCAATTTGGGGAAATACTAAAGTCTGACCAAATACCTGAGAGCTGGAGAAAATCTATTTGGTGCTAATATAAAAAAAGGGGATAGATTAATAACAACTAACTACAGACTGCTGGCGATGATGGACTTTTGTCAGAAATGTTATGCAGGAGTCCTTTTGGAAATACTGAATAACTGGGCAGAAAATGGAACAACAACTAACATTGCAGCTTTGTAATTTTTGAGAGCAATACGCCCAAAAGGGGAAAATACATTATACTGCTGCTACGTGGACTTTTCAAACGCCTTCGACCTGGTGTCTAGAAGTAGACTATGGTACAAATTAAAAGCATGGTGCATTGATCCTGCTCACCTATATTTTATACAAGAGCTATATAAAAAACACCACAGTGGCAGTCCGTCTTAATCAAGAGGGAGTGGTGACAAAATACATTGCCACTAGTGATGGCCTGAAACAGGGATGCGCACTGGGACCCATCCTGTACAACCTTTACATGGTGGACATGGACCAAGCTCTAATGGATACAAGAAACTTCCCTCCAACAATAAACAGCGTAAAAGTGGTCATTATGGCTTACACCGATGATATAATAATCCTAGACCAGACACAAATTGGTCTGCAGCGCTCCCTGAACGCCCTAGAAATATATGCTAAAGAGAATTTTATGATTATAAACAAAAATAAGAGAAGAACGATGTGTCTGAAAGATTCCTATAGAAAGACAAAATAAACATCATGGTACTTGGAAAGAATAACATTGGAAAGGGCAACTGGAGCACTATGTTTGTATTTCCCCATATGAGCGACTCCATCGGCCTTGCAATACAAAGAACATACTGTAACTAAGATATGGAGAAGGTGGTTGGCAATAAAATCTTACGTGGAGCACAGAGGTGGCAGAAACATAGAAGGGTTTATACAAATCTATAAATCGAGTGTGTGCCTGGCGATACTATACGCACTTGAGACACTGTCAGAAAAGGATGTTGTGTGGCTACCGAAACTGGAAGGCAAACTTCTGCGGTCCATAATGAATATGCCCAGGGGTGTTCTGGTGGAGGGCTTGCATCTGGAGTATGGATTAGAGCCATTACTTTCAAGTTGGTCCATTAGAAAAACCCTTCTGTATCTAAAAATTGGAAAAAGGGTAGCAGGCACAAATCCCCTTTTACAGTTAATGGGTAAAACAAGTTATGTTGGACCAAATGGGCTGTGCTACATTTCGTTTGCAAGTAATTGCAACCATGTCAGTCCGGCTCAGTGCACACAGTAATATAGAAAAGTAATGTAGAAAAAAAAACGGCCCTTCCTGTGACTCACACCTGCAGGTGTGATAGTCCCCACTGTCCCAATGTAATGGGTAGCAAGTTGAAAATGGGAGTATATACACGTGCGTTTCCCCAAGGACGGCGAGGGCCGTGCCCCAATAAAGCAGAAACATTCCTTGTTCCCTTTCTACTGTCTTCTTTCCAGCATGCTGTCATTGCGTACTGCTAAAAAGTTCCACACGCATCCACCAATAACATTGACGAGCTCCCCATGTAACAGTATCAGTTCTGTACAACAGTCCTCTGCGTACACACCAGTCCCAGAAACGTTATTGCGCAATCCCTCTGCCTCCACAGTCCCATTTCCATTACTGCCATCCTGAAAATCCCCGGATGTGGCTTTCGTGCTGCGTGCGGGAGTGGGGGAATAAATTGCAACCAGGGTAGGGGGAGTTCGTTGTAAGGGGCAGCACTGAAAATAGCTTTTACATTTTTGTTGATGCTTCTAGAGAAACACCTTTTTTCGGATTTTATTTGATTTTGTGTTTTATTGTGCTCACATTATTGCAGTAAACTCTTCAGCGCATCCTGTAGAAAAGCAAAGAAAACTGCATTACCAATGGACGACAACAAAATGCCATTTGCTTGGAACAACTCTGCATTTCCACAACTAATGGGGTCATTGTTGCAGAAGAACATCCCACAAACGGACAAAAAAGTGTACATGCGTCTGCTGATGAGACCCCTTCCGACCTCCAGCTGGTGACAGCAATCATTGGAATAGGTGCATAGTAATCTTGGTGGTATACATGAGAAAAGCACCTTGGCAGTGGGAAAAATACGCTGCACTACTTTCATCACCTTTTTCAGTTGATGGTACAGACGGGAACAAGGCATGGAACCCACATAGTAAACAAAGCGGGGAAAACACTTTCATCAACCTACTTGCTAAAGTAGTAGTGTCTCTACCGTATAGAAAAAGGGATTAGAAGGACAATATATAAAGATAAAGGGTAGAGGAATGTTCAATAGCACTGCCACAGGGCTATTTATCAAAATATATACATTTTATTCATAAGCAATAAAACACACCATGAAATACTTAAACAGGGTAAAACATATTAAGAATAAAGTGCAAGTGACACCAAACACACAAATAACAAGCTAATTGTTACAATTCATTCCTGACAATTAAATGATATCAGGCATTCTCATCCTCAACACTCATTATACATGAAGGTGATAGAATATGGTCAATAAAGACCTTAATACACAGGCTAGTAAAACAAATTGCTAGTGTTTTGCCTCGACATGTTTCAGTTCATTGAATTTCGTCTTGAACTTTCTTCAGGAGGATTTCGTAATTGGTCACTTTATCTTTATAAATTAGCCTATACACAAAAAAACCTCCAAATGCGTTTTCACCGTAGAAGTGCTGTTGAAACTAATATTAAAACAATCTGTAAGCCTATGGGTCTTTACAGGGTTAACAGATTCAATCTGTCTTGCATTTGAAAAAAAAGTCTTCTTTACCTAACGCCAGGGTGTTTGTAGTTCCAAACTCCAGGATTTAAGTACTATTTTCAGAGATACTTCAACCCAAAAGTGGTTCAGTTATCTGTATAAATACATATTAATTGTATTAAACTACTTGTGACAACCTCACCCCCTGTCTATCTTGCTGTAAAACAGACAACTGCCAAAGAAGGAATCCAGAATTAATCAGATTGCACAATGTTGTACTACTGCTTCCATCAACATAACTCTTGACATGATTAAGCCAACTAGGTCGAAGAGTTCCTATCTAGGGTGCTCATTCATAAAATACCAATCATTAAAAAGGCATTCTCGATTGATTTTACACAGAGGCTATCTCTGCTTACCTCTCTTCAATTAGGAAAACTTTCTTAGTTTTAAAGCGGATTCCCGAAACATCAGGTCCGGTGAGCTATAGATTCTGTAGCGACGGGCTGTTCACGTTATCAAAGTGTCCATATCCAATAAAATGCAATGAGAAAAAAATGTCTCAATGTAATCGTTCTCACAAAAAGGAGGTCATACTCTCAATTACGTTAGTATCAGACCTAACTACCGTGCAGGGCACAATATGTTCAAATGCATCAGGTCCTATATCTTTGCAGCTGGCCTCTGGGAATGTTCGTAGCAGCAGGGAAACCAAAATTCTCCTTATCCCGCAGTACGACAAAGCTTCTGTCGACGTGTAGTCGCAATTTCGAATACACGTGCACGAGATTTGAAGAGTGCTCCCGAGTCCTCAAACCAAAGTGTCAGCCTGCATAAGTAACCGCAACAGATTGCCATCTTGAAAGAATTTGGAGCTTACAGCTCATGTAGCTCTCTACACAATTAAGTCCCATTATTAGTGTTTCCTATTCCGCGATACCTTTACTAGCTAGCTCTCTCTGGTGTTACACACATGTACTGCATTAATAAATCTGATGGCTCGAGAAGAATATCTAAGCCATAAATTACTCCGGGAAACCTCTCACTTAGTCATACAAGAGCAAGCCCAGCAATCTAGGCGAAAAATTAGCAGAATAGGCTCCCTTAAGTATAAATCTCCTATAAGTTCCTTCATAGGGCAATGCTGCATCTATACCGTTTTTACAAAAACAGATACATTATTTAAGTTTGTGCCACTCAATAGCATCATTCAGACCATGAAGATCACTACGTGTTTGAAAAATGAGTTGTTGTTCTTTATGATGAAGTTTTCTATACTGAATAGCTAGAGTCTCACCTGTCACCACCATTAAAACTGTCCAGGTAAAACTCTCAAAACCATGAGCTTGGTCAACAAAATGTTTGACCATCGGAGCTTGTAATATCTTATTCTTCAAACAGCTCCTTGGCTCATTAATACGGATCTTAATTTTCCGATTGGTCTTCCCGATGTAGTGTTGACCACATGGACACGTGACCATATATACTACATGGTCGGTATTGCAATTAGAAAATGCTTTCTGTGTCCACAATTTGTTCCAGCCAATATTCACTAACCGAGTTTTATACGTAAATTTACAAGTTACACACTGGCCACACGGATGGTGGCCCGTCACGGGGGGATAAACCCCATTGACTAGTGATGCTTATCATGGGTTGTTTAGGACTGCAAAATCTACTTTGACTAACACGATTTCCTATGGAGGTGGATTTCGTGTAGGCAAACAACAGGACCGTAGGATCAGCTTTAGTCGTTCTCAGTTCTCTCCAATGTTTGGAGATAATATTTCGAATGGCCAGACTATAATTAGTAAATGTGTTCACACACACTATTCTGTCCTAAAGCTGTTTTGTAGGTTTATCATTCAAAAGAGCTTGCCTATTATTATTAAATGCGCGTTTTGCCGCTTTTTTTTAATAAGTCCTTTGGGATAACCTCTCTTCTGGAGTTTGCACTTCAGATGTTGGGCTTCCTCCTCGTACGCTTCTTTACTAGAACTGTTGCGTTTCAGTCTCAGAAATTGCCCATAGGGCAAGTTATCCCTGAGGTGTTTAATATGATGGGACTGATAATGCAGCAGTGAGTTTTTTTCAGTCTCTTTATGGAAAGGTTTCACAAGAATTTGCCCATTTTCATGATATAAAGTCAGGTCGAGAAAGTTTGTGACTTCTTTCTCTATAGTTAATGTGAACTGAAGATGTCTATTCAGACTATTCAGTCAGGTTAAAAATTCTAGTGCCTTCTCTCGTGTGCCTTCCCAGATGACTAACGCGTCATCTATATAGCGCAACCATGCTTTGATGTTGTTACTGAAAGGGCTGGAGGCAAAAATATACTGTTTTTCAAAGAATTCAACATAAAGGTTGGCCAAACTCGGGGCCATAGTGGCCCCCATTACTGTGCCTTCCACTTGCTGATAGAAAGTGCCTGCAAATTCAAAAAAGTTTCCAGAAAGTGCTATGGTGATACACCACATAATGAACGATGTGGGAACTGGATCCTGATCTGACCGAGTCAAAAGTAATTCCTCCATTTTCTCTAAGGTGTTCTGCTCTGGAATATTGGTGTACAACGACACTATATCCAGGCTAAGCATATATTGACTATCTCGATTGTATTCCATGTTTTCAAACTTGTTAATCACATCTTTTGTATCTTTCAAGTAAGATCTCATTGTCCTAACATAACCTTTCAAATAATGGTTGGCAAAGATGGAAAGCGGTTCCAAAATAAAATTAATACCCGCAACAATAGGCCGTCCTGGTGGATTAATAAGGGTTTTGTGGATTTTAGGAAGACAATAAAAATACGGAGTGCAAGGATTTTTATTAATAAGAAAATCACTTTCTTTAGGACTAATCCACTCACGTGCCTTAGCCTTAGAAACTTTCAACTCGATCAACCGAGCTAGATCTTTTTTTTTTTGATAAAACATTTTTATTGAATTTTGACATAACCAAAACGGCCACCAAATAGGGGGCCGAGAACAACAAAACAATGAAAAAAGAGGGGACAACACATTGAGAGCACTCCAGTACAGCTTCTTCAGTCATGTGTTTACATGGTATTATGGTATCTCACATCGCCGTGGGTCGTGGGCCACCCATCCCGCCCACCTTCTGTTCATGTGGAGGCCACCACTGCTTCAGGACGTCAAGGCCCAGTCTCTTCCCATTTCCCCCATATCTTGGATGCTTTATTCAGGCATCCTCTTGCGCAATAGACTCGGTGCTCCGTCATGGCACATGAGTCCATATCGAGTATCCATTGTTCCAGTGTCGGAGGGTCAGGCGCTCCCCATTTTTGGGCAATGTTGCGTTTCACTAGGGCCATGGCAGTGTTCAATAACAGTTCCCATTTATTGGATTCAGACATGTCCGGTACCCCCAATATTAAGACCTTTGGATCTAGTTCTACAGGACAAGTAAGGGCTCTGGACAGTTCCATACAGCATGCAGTCCAATAGTCACGAATCCGAGGGCATTCCCAGAGGATATGATAGAAGGTGCCTTGCTCCTCTCCACAGCGAAGACAGTTCGGACTCACTACTCTCCTCCAGCCATATAAAAGAGTTCGAGGTTAGTACACCCTATGCAGGATTTTAAGTTGCACCAGTCTAAGTCTGGAGGAGATGGCTCCCTCCCGTGGGTGCATTAAGACCTGGATCCAGTCCTCATGGTCTGTTTCCCCCACCTCCCTCTCCCATTTGGCCTTTAATCCCAGTAGCTCGGGGGTCGCGAAGGAGGTGATAGCGTTATAAAGAGTGGATGTACATTTGCTGGGGATATATTCGGGTAGCATATTGCGTTCGATAGGAGTGTAGTCAGGGATTGAATCACCTGGGGGCATATGGGTTCGGAGGGCGTGGGTCAGTTGTGTAAAGTGGTACCGCTCGGTGTTGGGAAGTTGGAATCTACCCTGGACGTCTTCAAATGAGGTCAGTTTCCCATCTTTTAGGATGTCTTTAATTCTAAGGATTCTCGCTCTTACCCAGCGCGGCCATGGTTCAAATTCCTCAATTTCCTTACGATTGGTGTTGTGCCATAGGGGTTGTGCTGCTGTTATTTTGCCTTCGCACCCGACAAACCCGTGTGACTGCCTCCAGACCGTAGTAATGTGAGCCTTAATTGTGAGCGGGGGGGCCTACCCGGAGATTGGTACAGTTCCTGCAACAGGTCCGTACCTTGTATGGGTTCCACTTCTGCCCTAATGTGAGGTAGCGCCCGATCCCCGTGAAGCAGGTCGTTGACCACCGCTAGTTGTGAAGCCCAATAGTAAGTCTGGAGACGGGGTACGCCTATCCCACCCTCCCAGACTGACCTCTGCAAGTTACTTAGTGCAATGCGTGAGTGGCCCCTCCCCCCCAAATGAGTTCTCTAAGAAGGGTTTCTACACGATTGAAGTTGGGTGCAGGGATCGTAAGCGGGGCATTCTGCAAAACGTAGAGGAATCTTGGTAGTGACATCATTTTAAAGAGCGCGGTTCTACCCATGAGGGTCAGAGGGAGGAGTTTCCAATGGTGGACTTCGTTGACCAACCTATACATGATCGGCTGGAGGTTGTGTCTTGTGTATCTAGTGAGGTCAGGTGTTATCCAAATCCCCAAATATTTAAAGCCCTGCCGTTCGAGCCTGTATGGACAACCTGGTAACTCGGCCTGCTCCCCCCCCTTCACCGGGAACGTTACGGATTTCCTCAAATTAATTTACAACCCACTGAATTCCCCGTAAGTGACTAGCATTTGGGTTGCTATGGGGCAGCTCCGCCTGGGTCAGCCAGGTATAGTAGAAGATTATCAGCATAAAGAGATATGCGGTCTTCAAGCCCTTCGGGCCATTTAAATCCCTTCCATGCTCCGCTTTGACGGTGCCACAGTGGCAGCGGTTCAATGGCGAAGACGAAAAGGAGAGGGGAGAGGGGGCAGCCCTGCCGCGTGCCTCTACCTAAGGGAAAGGCTCTGGAGGTCCATCAGTTCACTTTGACTTCTGCCCGGATGTTTGTGTAGAGCAATTTCACCCAGCCTAGGAAGCTTTTTCCAAATCCCATACGGGCCATGATTTCCCAAAGGCAAACCCAACGGACAGAATCAAATGCCTTCTCAAAATCTATCACCAGAAGTGCCAGTGGGGTGTCAAGGATGGGGGCCCGTTCTAGCGCCAGGTGGAGTCGGCACAGATTCATCCTGGTCGATTTATGAGGCATAAAGCCGCATTGGTCTGGATGTATAAGTGTGTCCACTACCCGTTGTAATCGGTTAGCCAAGAGCTTGGCCAGGACCTTGGCTTCGCCGTTGATTAGCGAGATCGGCCTATAAGACGCGCATTGCTCTTGGGGTTTATCAGGCTTGGGGATGACCACTATGGTGGCCTTACATAGGTCGTCCGGGAGGGAGCCTCGCTCTAACGCGGCCAGCAGCATCTGTTGCAGGGGAGGTGATACGTTATTGCCTCCCAGTTTCTGCCATATCTCTATGGGGAATCCGTTTGGGCCCGGGGTCTTCCCCGGTTGCAGCTGTCCCAGGGCTTCTACCAGTTCGGCCTCAGAGAGATCAGAGTCCAGCATTTCGTGTTGCTGAGCCGATAGGGCGGGGAGAACCACCTCATCGAGGAGGGTCCGGTCCAGCGGTAGCTCCGAGGCCTGGTATAGTTCAGCATAAAATTGGGCGAAGGCTTTTGCTATGTCGGCATCTGATCGGCAGATCTCGCCCTGTGGGGTGATGATCTCACGGACCGAGCGCCGACCCTCATCCCTCCTTTCAAGCCAAGCCAGCAGCTTACCGGCTTTATCCCCAAGCTCGTATATCCGGGCTCTGGATTCCCAGTGGGCCTCTTTGGCATTGTCTAGCGTAAGGTTTCGGAGGCATTCACTGGCGGGTTGAAAGGAATGTGGGTCTGTGGGGTAGGGTCTAGAGTATGCTCGTTTTCTATGCGGCTTACCTCCTCCTCTGCCTCATTTATCTTCCGGAGCCTCTCCTTTCTTTTGTTCGCTGTCCAAGAGATTATCTCTCCCCGCAGCACGGCCTTATAGGCCTCCCACAGCACAATCGGGTTGGTTTCGTCAGAGCCGTTAATCTCAACGTATTCAGTTGAGGCCTCTGTAAGGTGGTCTACCAAATCCGAGCTGCCTAAATAGTAGGTGTTTAATCGCCACGTTCTACGTTCTAGGGGGGGGCGTTCCTTGCAGTCGCCTCTCCACCAGGAGAGGTGATTGGTCCGAAACCCCCCGGGGGATCAAGTCTGCTGAGAGCATATTAGACAGGTCTGTGTGTGGAACAAATAGGCAGTCAAGCCTGGAAAGGGAGCCATGGTCCCCAGAGTGGAATGAGTAGCCTCTGGTTCCCAGGTGCAGTTCCCGCCATACATCACCAAGACCCAGGGCAGACACAAAGTTAAACAGCTTCGTGGGGAGGTTCGGGTTGCGTTGTCTAAGGTGCGAATGATCTAAGGTGTTGCACATGACGTCATTAAAATCCCCTCCCAGGAACAACTTGTCTGATTGATGCCTACCCAACAAGGAGGTTAGGTCATCAAGAAGTTCTTGCCCCAGCCCAGGTGGAGAGTAAATGGAAACAAGTCCCAGTGTTTCTTCCCGGAGTGTCCCAAGCGCCATCACGTAGCGGCTGCGAGGGTCCTGCTCTAGTGCATGTAGAACAAACGGGACCCGTTTATGTATAAGAATAAGGGTGCCCCTGGATCCCATGGTGTATCCCGCGTGGAAGGCCCGCGAGGTGTGTTTCAGTGAGCAAAGCCACGTCGGGGGAGTATCTGGAAAGTAGCTGCTTGACCAGATGTCTTTTGATCTTGGAACCCATCCCGTTCACGTTCCAGGTGAGAACCTTAAGTGAGCTGGGGCGCGTGGACATGGGTGGGTGAGATTGGTCAAGTGACATCTAGTAGAGGTATAAGAGGGATAGACGGGCTGCCCCCGAGGGTGCAGCCCAGGCGTGTGAACATGCGGTGCAAGAAAGATAAAGATTGAGGTCTGAAGCGCTGATCCTGTGTGGTGTGGTCCCAACCGGCCAGGAGCTCCGCCATCCCTGGAGAACTACCAGGGAGGGTTGATCCTGAAATAACAAACAAAGTTCACTAACTAACTCCTCCCTCTCCCTCCCTATACTCCACCCCAACTTGAAGTACCTGTCGACCCAACATTGCTGACAATCAAAAAAAGTAGACTGTCAGCTTTAACTGCCCTTATTAAAGTTTAACTAGAAAGTCAGGGGGCGGGGGGCGTGATGGTGTTGTACCCCCTCTTAAACACCCAAGTGGGAGGGCAGCGATCCCCCGCTTACCGCATTACAAACGTGTGAAATCGCCTTTAGTAGTCCTATGGCTTCGTACTGTCAGTGACCAAAAGGTAGGTGCCCCATGGGCAAGGCCCTCGGCGGGTTCAGGGCGGTGATTAATCACCCCCATCTTCTGGCGGATCTGGTTGTGGTGGCCAGTCCGGCCCAGGGTGTTGCTCCGGTGATGGTCTGGGGTTCCTGTTTCTGTTGTTGTTACCCCGGGTTGCGGACCAGTCACCTTCAATGTGCTGCTCCGCCCAGCGCCACGCTTCTCCAGGATCATCGAAGTGGACCGTCGTGCCTCCGTGATAAATTTTCAATTGTGCGGGAAACAGGAGGCCGAACTTGACTCCCAATGTCTGTAGTTGCTTCTTAAGCTTCCCAAAGGACTGTCTCGCTTTCTGTACTTCCCTGGTGTAGTCGAGGAAGAAGGCCAGTCTAGATCCGTTGAATGTAATTGTACCTTTGGATCTTGCAAGTTGTAAGAGCGCATCCCGGTCTCGATAATTTAAGAATCTCGCGATCACGGTGCGTGGGGGAGCACCGGGCAGTGGTCTGCCTGTGGGCATTCGGTGCGCTCTCTCGATGGAAAAGAACTTTGAAAAGGATTGCAAATCAAACAGATCCAAAAAGAGTTCCATGCAGGGCCCTTCCTCTTTCTCGGGGATACCAAGGATGCAAACGTTATTGCGTCTGGACCTTCCCTCGCTCTCCTCCACCCCGGCCCCCAGCGTCTTGAGTGTGGCCGAAATTCCATGGATCTGTTGCTGCACATTGTGTAGGCCGTTTTCTGTCGTAGCGATCCGTTGTTCTGCCTCTCCAGTGCACGCAGACTGATTCTGGAGGTTGTGTCTAAGGAGGGAGACGTCGAGGCTTATGCGATCTATCTTCTGCTCCATAGATGAGCGGGAGTCCGCAATGGCCGCCATAACGTCTTTAAGCGAGAGCGCGTGTTCAGTTTCCATCCCGTCGGGGTTTAGCGATCGGGAATCCATCTATTGCGATGAGGGCACAGTATATTGTTCAATTCTGTTCTGCATGTTGGGCTTCCTCGTTCTTTCTTTACCCATGGTCGCGCCCCGATCCTGGGGCAGTAGCTCGATTACAGTGTTCTTACCAAGGGCCTTCAGTAGCGCTGGGTCGGCCCCGTCTCAGCCGGGCCGCAGCCGGGCCAAGAGGCGATCGTGTTGAATTTGCGGCGTGAGGTCAACCTCCCGTCTTTACGGGCCCCTGCCGGGAGAGGGGTGGTGTGGTTTGGGCACAGAGCCCACCGCCTGCCCAGGCGATGTCACCCCTCAGTGGGCATCCGCAGCTTCGTGGCTCTTAACGTGTGTCAGGGTGTAGACGAGGGAGGGGGTAGCCCGAGGCACACGTTACAGAATCCTGCTTCGGTCGCCTTGACCCGGGGCGAGGCCCGGGTCCTTAGGGCCAGGGCAAGTCGTCCGCCTCTCCCATCGTTCCGCTCAACTCCGGGTCCGGTGCGTCGTGAGGTCGGCTCTTAAGGTTCGCACAGGAGCACACCAGCTCCCTCTGCAGTCTTTTCCTCGGCCGAGACCGTCGCAGCACCTCGTCACCCAGTGTGTACCGTTCGTTAAGCTTCTTCACTCAGGCGGCCATTTTGGGAGAGCGCCGGGCGGTTCTCCGTCCACCTTTGCCTCGATGTATCTTCGTGCCCGGCTTTCGAATGTTCTCACCGCCTGGACCGAGTGAGCACCACGGTTCCCTCTAAGGGTAGAGGTAATTTTTAAGTTTTATAATTAGCGATATCAGGCGATTTATCAGGATTCATGCGGCGATCGCGGGAGCAACGAAAGGCTACGTCCTCCTCATCGCACTGCTAGCCCAAAACCAACCGAGCTAGATCTTTAGTAGGGTCTGTACTTAATTTTTTGTAATACTCCTCGTTCAAAAGTTGTCTATTGCACTCATTCACATAATCAGCGCGATTCAGCACCACTATTCCGCCACACTTGTCCGCTTTCTTAATGGTGATCAAGTAATTTTTGGAAAGGTTTGTGAGAGCTACAGTTTCTGTTTTGGAAAGGTTTTGGAGCGCCCAGAGACTCTGGAGAAAAAGAGTGTGCTGGAGGGTAAAAATTCGAGGGGGAACGGAGACCAGTATGGTTAGTCATCACATTAGAACTCAATTCACTCAATGACTGGGTGAAGAATTCCTTAATATGAATTTTCCGCATAAGTTTATGAAAATCTGTACGGAACTCAAAAGGGTTGTGTATTTTTGTGATAACAAACCCTAAACCTTTATTGAAGACTGTCTGTTCCGCTTCTGTTAGGGTATAATGAGACAGCTTCACTAGAAGCGACTCCCGCTGCGTGTCTGTTTGTGGTTGTCGCTCCAGGTTCCTCTGGAGGGGCCTGGATATAAAAAAGACCTACGTGAGTTATTCTGATTCCCTCGTCGTTGCCTATAGTTTCCTCTACCCCTTTTGGGTGGTTCATTAGAACCCCCTTCTCCTGGATAATCAGGATCCGTAGTACTGCTATCATTGCTACTACTGTAGGATGTAGTACGAAAACAAACTCTCCTTGATTGATTAATTTGGCCATTCTGTTAGAAGGCTGGGTTCTGATAACCTTCTTTGGTATCCAGAAAAGCTCTCTCATGAGTGAATTTCGCTAAATCTTTTTTAAGTCTCGAGATGCGGTCCATAGTGTGTTACGCTCACCTGGCTCCCACAGGGGCGTCGATCGGACCCGGACAGCTGCAACCTCCTCCAACGTGAAGCGTAGTACAGAGATGACAGACTGGACTGGACCGCCTAATCTCGTCTGCTTGACCTGTAGAGATATTCTCCTGCAAGTGGAGAAAGGGATTCAGCCACCCGTGGATTTTAGTAATGGCACCCCACTGTTCTCCCTACTAATCACCACCGATATTCACTTTCTGTACGCTCACCTTATGTTTGTAAATGATGAGCTCTCCATCCTGCGTGGAATGCAGGGGCGCATAGATACCAGTTACTTCACTGGTTTGAGGGCGTTGGAAGAGTTCCGGATGAATATTGACTCCGAGGTTCCAGGCGAGAACCCCGTAAGTATAAAGTTCAAAGAGTTCAATATGTCCGATGTTCACTCTTGTACATTCCTTTCTTGTGTTGCAACTGGGTCCAAGGGAAGATTGTCTTGTGGCAGCTGATGGTGTTCAAGTAAGAGTCTTTATTACCGAACACTGTCCGGCAAAAGATGCGTGCGTTTAAATTGCTGGTTTCTCTCTCCTTACAGGTGCGGCGTAAGAAGTTGCGGTTTGTTACAGAATAATGCCTCCGGTTGTTAATCGGGTAAGTCTATGGTGGAGAGGTTGTATTTGTTGGCTCTCTCGGCTCACCTTATGTTTCTTTTGTCCCCTAGGTGGTGGAATTCGGCGGAGAAAATGATGGAGGCTGCGCCGGATCGAAAAATGCTGTGAGGACTGGTGAGTATGGCGCGGCGCTGCAGCTGGCGATGCGACGCGTGTAGAATAATGTCCTTTTCAAGTTCGAAGACGTGATGGATCCGGAATTCAGGTAAGGATTGAAATAATATCTGTTTTCTAACCCTTCCTTCTTCTTTCTTCTATTGCTAGGAGCTCTGGATTCAAGATGGGCGTGGCTGAAGACTGGATGCTGACTGCAGGCACGGTGAGCGTTACGCTGCTGGATGCAGAATAACACGAAGCATGTGCTGCTGTTCGGGCGTGGTTTAAATAGCCTCCAAAGTAGTTCCAGGTAAGAAGTCCCTAGAACCACACCCGAGTAAAAAATAGTCCCTGTAGAAAAATAGTCCTATCCAGGCCTCACGTTGGCTTGGATTCATTTGCAGCATGGTCTGCATGAGGTAAGAAAAGTCTATGAGCCTGGCGCCTATGGCGCCAGGACTGATTTCTATTATGAGCCTGGCGCCTAAGGTGCCAGGACTGAACCCAGACAGTCCCCAGCCGGGGCTGCTGGGGTTTTATTAAATACCTGGATGCCTGCTCCCGGGGCTGATGGGGTTGATCCGGATGCCCGGGGGTAGGCATCATGACATAGTGTTTCTGTCTTTGAACTCCTTCATTTCTTTCTTGATTTCCTCCAAAAAAAGTGTTTTGGGTCTAGAGACTTCAGTTTTCTTTTTATATCCTCTTCGATCTTTTTGAGTTCAATCTCAATTTTTTCGGCAGTCTCTTTCGCAGTATCAATTATCAGGATTAACCAATCCCTACCGCAGCGGTTAGAAATATAACTCCATTGAAGTTTAAATTTGGAATTATCCAGAAACAATCTTGGTTCATTAGAAACTATCAAACCCTTGTCAGTTGATGGTACAGACAGGAACAAGGCATGGAACCCACATGCAACGCTCCATAGTGCACAACCACACTATGTACAGTAGCTGAAGTGGCCACTCGTCGACATACTGCAAGCACAGCGCCAAAGCTGCACATATCGCCACAGCACCACAAAGGCTCCACTCCCTCCAAATCGGAATTGCCATGAAAGCCTTTTTCGATGTCATACTGGAACAGATTTTCCACAAAGTCATCACTGACTATCAAGACAGTGCATCTCTCCATCTCTGCCTGCTACCGTCAGTACACAGAGTAATGGAAAAATATATTGCCACCCTTTCCTGTGACGCACACCCTGAGCATCTGATTGGACAATCTCGACAGTCCCATTTCCATTGGCTGGTATGGTGAGAAGCGCAGATTGTGGCACTTGCGCTTTCCCAAGTACTGCGAGGTCCGCCCCCCAGCAAAGCAGGAGGAGTCCTTCTTCCTATTGTTGCGCTTTCCTGTGACGCACACCCTGAGCACCTGATAGGACAATCCCTACAGTCCCATTTCTATAGACCAGCATGGTGAGAAGCGCAGAATGTGGCACGTGCGCTTCCCCAAGTACCGCGAGGGCCGGGCCCAAGTGAAGTAGGAGTCCTTCTTCCTATTGCCTCAAACTCTAATCCCCTGATTGGACAATCTTCACAGTCCTATTTCCAAGGCCGCGATCCTCAAAATCCCCGGATGTGGCTTTCGTGCTGCGTGCAGGCATGGAGAAATAACTTGCAACCAGGGTAGGGGGAGTTTGTGGTAAGGGGCAGCTCCTAAAAGAGCTTTTTTCTTTTTTAGATGCTTCTAGAGAAACACCTTTTTTCGTTTTTTATTTGCATTTGTGTCTTCTTGTGCTCACATTATTACAGTAAACTTTTCACCGCACCCAAACAAAACGACATTGCCAATGGGTGACAACAAAATGCAATTTTCTTGGAAAAACTCTGCATTTCCACAGCTAATGAGGTCATTGTTGCAGAATAACATTCCACGAGCGTACAAAAAAGTATACATGCTTCTGTTGATGAGACACCTTCCTGCGTCTGGCTCGGAACAACATCCATGAGCAGTGGCCCATACTCTTCGTGGTATTATGGATGAGAAAAGCACCTTGGCAGTGGGAAAAAGCGTCTTCACGACATCCAGCAATCTCCTCAGTCGACGGAACAAATCTAAGCAAGCCACGTAACCCATATGCATGCCGCCGTAGTGGATGACAATAACATCAACAGTAACAAAAGTGGCAATTTCTCTGCAAAGTGTAAGCACAACGCCGAAACTGTGGACATCAACAGCGCACCACAATGCCTCCACTTCTTCCAAACCGAAATTGCCATCAAAGTGTCTTTCCAGAGCATACTTGTGCAGATCTACCACAAAAGCATCACCCAAAGTCAACACAATGTGTTTCGCCATGTCAGCCAGCCTCAGTACGCATAGTATAATGTTCAACAGTTTGACCACCCCTTCCTGTGCACCACACCCACAGTACCTGATTGGATAATCCCCACACTGCCATGTCAATTCGGCAACATGGTGAGAAGGGCAGATTGTGGCACGTGCGCTTCCCAAAGTACCGCAAGGGCTGCACCCCTGTAAAACTGGTGCAGTCCTTCTTCCCTTTGCACTATCTTCTCTGCAGCACCACCTCATTGGGTTACGCACAAATAGGCACACACATCCACCAATCGCATCCAAGCCGCCATCATCCAACACTGTCATTCCTGTACAACACTTCAAATGTACAGTTACACATTCACAGTACAAGTGTCGTGCCTTTCCAAAGCACGTCCACTGCAAAGTTCAGTAAAAGTATACACGATTTCTCCATCCACATACATCTACATGGCCACCTAGGATGTGGCACGTGTAATCCTGAAAGTACAGTGGAATCTGCTACCATTTCTTGATAGTGAGGGGGGGTGTGTGCGAGCAACTTTTTTTGTTTTTTCTCTTTATATGCATTTCTGTTTGCCTATCCTCACATTTTCACCACATTCTGCTCAATGCTTCTTGCATAGTGTAAAGGAAAACTGCATTGCCAATGGCCCTCAAATAAATGCCATTTCTGCGGAACCACTGCATATTTTGCGACCTCATTGTCTCATAGTGGGTGGAGAACATGCCAGCAGTCTGCATAAATTCGCACATGCTTCTGTTTATACCACACCTTCCGACCTCTGGCTGGGGACAAATTACACCGGCATGGGCCCATATTCCTCTTGGTGTTATGCATGAGAAAACGACCTTGGCAGTAGGAAAAATCTGCACCACTGCGTTCAGCATCCTCTTCATGTGACGGATTAAACGTACACAAGAGATGTAACCCAAGTGTAGACTTTCATAGTGCACCACAACAAAGTCAACGTTCATGACGAAGGCCACATATCTGCAAAGGCGAACCATCCCGCCAACACTGCAGTCATACTGGCAGCCCCAGAAAGCGTCCACTCCTTCCAACCCGAAATTACCAGCAACGTCTCTTTGCACATAACACCTGTGCAGATGGCGCACAAAGGTATCACCGACGATAAGCACTGTGCATATCTCCATCTCTACCTACCTCACAACACAGTATTGGGGGAAAATTGTACCGCCCCTTCCTGTCAACAACACCCTAAACACCTAATTGCCTATTTCCCACAATTCCATTTCTATGGCCACCATGCTCATAATGGCAGGATGTGTCATGTGCGCTTTCCCAACTACAGTGAGGGCCACGGCCCAGTAAAGTAGACACAATACTTCTTCCCTTTGCACTGGCATTTCTGTACACCACTCCCTATTTACCATTACCCACTCTCAGTGCACGTTCCGTTTGATTCCAAAGCCACTCCACCAGAAAGGTATGCTAAAGAATGCATGATTGCAGCACCCACAAAGATCATGAGGCGCACCCAGCACACCTTTGGCCATGCACACAATAGTGCAGCCCTTGCCCACACCCATCACAACACTATGGATCCATGCATGCAACCATGTGGGCAGCTAACATTATGCACAAACGTAACATACGTAGTGGCACTTCTACCCAACTCCCCCACACCATAAAACACACATTCACGCAAATGTGTCACAATTAGCAGAATCCACAAACATACCACAGCCTGCACCACCCCTACCCACTGCCATTCACAAAGTATTGTGTCACTGGCAACCTAAGCACAACATCTTCACAACATTGGGCCTACTTCAATAAATCTGCACACAGCAGAGTAACCAAGCACATATAAGCTGTACTTCAACCATACCCTCCTCCATACTCCCAGTATAGAAAGACTGCACCCTGTGGCCACACTGCTCAACTTCTCACTGCACCATCTCCTGCATCTATCACCAAAACCATGGAACGCACAATACATGCTTTTTAACTCACTTGTGCTGCTGTAGCACGTCTACAATGTGCTCCACACCCATTCTCCAAAGATCACCACCCTGTGCCTGATGCACTGTCAAACCCGCATTGCTGCAGTGGGTCTGCTCCTTGCACACATTCACTGCACCGTAATGCAACCATGCATGTGAGCATGTCATGTTGTGCCTTTCCAAAATATTCAGGGTTCCCATTGAGTTCAATTGTTGTAGTTTACCACTTGACAGTTTATGGACTGCGTTGGGCATTATAACAGTTGTGAAACCACATTCTGCATCAATTGTTGTTCTCTTGGTTTTTATTAGAAACGTGGTGGTCACTGTGTCATCTGGAACAGTGCCCAGTTCATGAAATTGTATCCTGTGGTTCGTGTGGTGTGATGGTCATACCCCTTGGGGATTGTTTGTTCATAGAAAGCATGATAGTTACACTCTTCATTCGTGCCTCCTGGATATAGGGAATTCCATTTCTCTATCCAATAGGTCTCTTTTTGGTTCAAGAGCTTGACAATGTCGCTACAGCCATCTCCTTTTTCAACAGGCTCCAAAATTTGAAATTTCATTTGCGCAATAGGATGTTGTGCTTCTTTGAAATGTCGTGCTACTGGAGATTTATTCGAACGATGTTCATTCCATCAAGTTTGAAATTAGGGAGTTGGAGGTTGGCTAGGGACCGAGTTTACAGCACAAACGTTTTTCCTGTAGCCACGGTTATCCAGTCTGATAAACGCAGCCATCGGAAGAAAACGAGATCGGGAAATCAAACTGCATCACACGGAACAACAAGTGTTTGAGGGGTTATAGGAGAGGACTGGGGAAGCAAATGGGAATTGGTGGGAGGGGCCCTCACCATGAGGTGAGGGGCACTTGGTGAGTGGAGGTCCAGGGAAACATGTTTTTTTTTGTTGCTGTTTTTCCAGATAATCGCTATTTGAAAACTATGGATAATCGTGGCTATATGTAGTGCATTGATATTATAGCCGCGGTTATGCAGAAAAAGTAACAGAAAATTTATATTTATGCAGTTACAGTGCTGTCGGGAGTGAAAAATCACTGGACATTGCCCAAGGCCATGGCCTGTTGCTTGATAGCGTTTTAAACGGCTGAAGGCCTAGTAGTGTTGTAAAATATAAAGTGGCCATGGCCAAAGGCCTGTTAGTGGTAAAAAGGAATGGAGAGTGGGCACACCCGAAGACCAGGATTAGTGAGCAGGGAGTGATTTAATAAAAAAACAGTGGGCACGGCCAAAGGCCATGGGCAGTGGCGCAGAAAAAAATATACAGTGGGCACGTTCGAAGGCCATGGACAGCTGTTAGAATTGATTTCAAAACTCTAGCCTGGTGGACAGATGAACAGGGGACACTTCTGGGAAGATAGCCAGACCAATTCACAGTAGCTTGGAGAGCAGTCAAGGCTACATAGCAGGATGAGTGAGGGTGATCAGGGGTCTCCAATGAGCACACACAGTGAAACAAACACCAAGAATTACAATTAGACAGTAGTATACAAAAATATACTTTTTATTATAGGTCCAATAATAACGCAATGAATAATGAAATGCTCTAGTAAAATACCACCCAAACAAAACACTATGTAACATACATACATACAATAACTGGAGTCAGTTTGAGAAAGTTAATAACTCCTCCAAAACCTTCAAAGGAAGAAGGTGAGAAACTTTTGTTGCACTGACAGACTTCAGATATGACCATCCCAACTTTAGGATTCTAGCCCTAAAATGAGTGGAGCCTTTTGCTCAATTTTCAATGCTTCAAGTTCACAGGTACTGTTTAGGGAGCAGGAAAGATTTAGGAGAAGAATTCTGAAGGGGTGAAACTGGTTCTAAAGGTCAGGTGAGGATCTGATACTGCTTACAAATCTGTTCCCGACCTTCACAGAGCTCTAGGCAACAAGCACTACCTGAGCCAATAGGAAGGCCGAAAGTTAGTACTCATCAAATTAAATGTGTATGGATGAACAAAGGGCCACTGGTAAGTGACTTCACTACGCACCACCCTTAGTTCGGTTTTGGTCCAAGCTTGGCAGGTCCAGAGGTAGTCACCAGAGGTATGATTTCCCACCCTCTGTTCGGCTTCCAGATGCACAGGTGCTGCGGGGGCTGGTACAGGTCTGGTATGGCGCAGGAGCTGCTACACTCGATTCTGACAAGAAAAGAAGAATCCACTGATGCAGCAAGTCCCAGGGCACTGGAATGAACATGGGAAAAGCACCTTCAGAGACCGTCACTGCAGCACAGTGATGCAAGGGGACCCAGCTCTCGCGGTATGAGTGATTGGTCCCACCACTCAAAGGGTTTAAAGCACCTTCACAGGTCTTCTGAGTACAGGCGCAAAGCAGGGCTTCACCGGGACGGCAGTGGGATTCTGGTGCCAGACCTCCTGAAGTGCGTCTCAGGATAGTCCTTTGTTCTGCTAGGCTCCTCAGGATACTTGGCTCCTTCTTCAGATCTCTTGAAATTAATGCAGGGCCCCTCCTCTTATCCACAGTCAGGTGAGTGCACGCACCCAGCCAACCAATGGCAAGATCCGCTCCATGCATGCACACCAGCATTGATCCAATCAGGGACCACTGGGGTCTTCATGCCCACATGCACACCAGACACCCTGGAACCAATATTGTTGATTTTGGACCAGACAGTCCCAGCCCACGTCCTGAGTGCCTACACGCGCGACTAGCAGAGGCCCGCGAAAGAAGCAGTTTTCGCAGGCAAATGCATGCCCAAAAAAGGAAATTACGGTCCTGGAAGGGCAGGGAGAAGGCAAAGGGTCAAAATGGCCAAAGGCACAAACAAAAGATCTTGTGTTACGGCCATGTTGGACACTAGCTACAGTCAGGAGCCACATGCAGTAAATATGGTAAGGCTCAGTACAAAGTTATACAAATAAAAGGAAAAGCTACTGCTGCCACCGGTTTGTCCGGAAGCACATTGTACAATCACCAATCATTCCTTAGATGGTGTCTAGGGCCATAAAACACAGAGGCACCATTGCACGGTACTGGAAGGTACTTTGCGCAATGATTAAATGTTACCAACAAGTGGCTACAAATTCGAAATACTAAGAGAAACAAAGTTTCTCAGTACTGACAGCATGAAGGAGGTGCCAGTTTTCCCATAACAATGAGCAAATGCCCAGTGGAGAGGAGCAGAAAGCTGCACTCCACTGTAAAATGTCAGGTCAGAATACAAAATGTTTGAGGGTCCATGGACTAGGGAGGAAAGGTTGCTTCTAGAGAAATCTTTCCTAACACTCAACCCCCCGCAGACCAAGGTTGGGGGTCTCATGTTCAGGTCGATTAAACATTCTGTACAACCCATCAGCATTGCAATGTTGGTTACCTGGCCTGTGCTTGATACAGAAGTCAAAGCCTTGAAGGGTAATGGACCACCTGAGCAATTTCGGATTCTCGGTCCAAGTCCCTGCAGAAACACATTCCATCCTAGAAACGTGGGTCCTTGTGACTTCCCCTTAGCAGCCTGTGATCCTCGGCTCCTGTACAGTTACACAGTAAGTAGGTGCTTGTAAGACAGAGCTTTTGCAGTCGTATGCCCCAATCCTGAAAGGAGCCATCCCTGTTGTGGTGGGGTATGCGGGTCTCTCACGTAGAGCTGGACTTTTGTCCTGAGCCTACTACTGGAGGTGTTGGGGGAAAGAGGAGGGGATACATACCAGCTGCAACATCTGTGCTTAAATCCAGTCAGGTTTCACGGGAGCATGGAACCCCACCCCGAGCTTGCAAAACATTGACATCTTGGTTAGGTGGAACGGTACAAGGTCCTAAAGGGAATCATGTTTTCTAAAACTGTGAACCGTCCTCGTCCTGGGGGCCACAAGAGCAAGAGAATGTTCATGCGCTATGAATGCGTGTGCCCACCCTCACGATGGTCCCTTTTGGCTCTCAAAATACTTTTTTGATGTTTGCCATACACCCGACTGTTGCGCGCAGCACCCTCTGAAATCTGTGGTGTAGTTACATAGCAGCAAATTATCGGTCGGTAAGCAGCAGTGTGGCGCAGCTGCACAGATGACTTTCAACATGTTTATTTTCTTCAAAACTGCAGTGAGCATTAATTATCACAAACGATCAACACACCCTCTCATGGAAGTCAACACATAACCTCTTTATTGCTACCTTTCTGCATCAACAATCAATGTGGCCATTTGGTTATATTCTCCTTATGACTATTAGTGCGGCAGTGTAGTCCGAGGCTACGACCATGCCAGATTCACAAAGGCTTGTCACTCACTCCTTATACCATCACCGCAATTGTTCGGGCCTTTTCCTCTCTTCAGAAATCTCACCTTTCTGTAATGCCCACCACCGGGAATAGGCTACAGGCCTAGAGGCAAACTAGAGGGCAGGAGATTTGATTAGGGTCAGTGATACCCCCTTACACTCTCCAACCCGGCTAGCCTTAGAGAGGCACTACTCTGTTGTTATATTTCACAATAACCCCATATGTCAGCACTCAAACAACGAGACCCGGCAGCTTCTAAATGCCTCCATCTGGACCTGGCCCTCTAAATGCCCCCATCCGTCTTGACCTCCGGGTTGATAAAGCCACCTGCATTCTCATCCAAGCTTAGGTGTACTTATCAGCCCGTACCTGTTTTACGTCCGTTAGTCCATCAACAAATCCTGGACCGCGCAAGCCAGCACATCTTTAAAGCACAGGCTGCAGATTACTTTGTTTCTGCAAAGCCCGAAACCGATAGACAAATTGGTGTGCAGGCCATTCAAGGAACAATGTCACGCTTGTAAGCGCCATCTTAGACTCAATACTTAAGAGTCATAATATAGTAATTAGAACAAATGCATGTTGCAACTTGCGCCCAACGGAAAATAGTATTTATAGTAATTTCTGTGGCACATGGTATCCGGCTCCTCACTTTGGGCTCTGCAGTGGTCTCACTCGGTCCCAGTGCTTTCACAGTGTGTTTTTTGGGGTTGCATGTAGTATACACGTTTGTAGAAAATATCACTGGGATTTAAAGGTCAACTGGACAGACAAACATTTGTTTTTTATTATTTATATGATGATGCAAATTTGAATCTAACAAATGTTTTGATCATCATTTCATGGTTTTTAACGCATTATATTCATCTTTGTGTTTTCTTGTCTGTTCCCTTTTATTTTTGTCTAGCTCTATGTTTCTTCTTTATGAAAAATGGTGTTGTGGTTTGTTCCCCTCTATAATGTCTTTCATTTTTGATCTATGCAATTCATGATTATTTTCATTTTGGTTTGTTTTGTCCATATATTTGTTTAGGACTTGTTAAGAAGGAAATCTAATTTGTCATCACAGTAACTGATTTCTATTGGATTTGTTCCAAATGTGTGTAAAGTTGAGAGCCCTGAGGAAGAGCCATTAGGCTCGAAACTCGTGTTTTTGGAAAACATGACAGCATAATTGACTCTCATGCTTTAAAGGGGCAGCCATTAAGGACAGAACCATACATTAGATAATAAATACAGCCGACCATGACCACCTTTTCTTTTCTTTAATTGCAAAAGCAAAGGACCTATATATCTAATAAGACTTTTTAAGAAGGAAATTGAATTTGCCCTCACAGAAACTGATTTTGGATTGGATTTATTCCAAATGTATGTAAAGTTGAGAGCACTAAAGAAAGACATGGGGCCTCATTACAAGGTGGGCGGTAAGGGATTACCGGCACTGGTAAGGGCACCGGTGCCTGTAATCCCTTACCGCCCTACTACGAGTACCCTTTGCGGGTGCCACTAAGGCCGCCTGGTTTTACCAGGCGGCCTTAGAGGGAGCCGCAAAGGGACTATGGAGCTAATAACGGTACCACAATTAGCGGTACCGTTATTAGCGCCTTCCCCATTCCCATTGAGCCCTATGGGGGCTCAAATGGTAATGGGGAAGGGCCCTTGTGAATGGGGAATTGCCGGTCCCGCCAACCTTGGAATGGACCGGTCCATTCACCAGGGAGGAGTCGGTAGGGTTTTGGAGGCAGCCATGGAGCTAATAGCTCCATGGTTACCTCCAACCTTGTAATGAGGCCAATGTACTCAGTTAACTAAAGGTGCACACCTATGTAAGAGCGATTTGTTAGGTCAGATGTAGTATATATGTAACATAAACTTGCGGTGCGGGGGGGGAGTGGAACAACCCTGGCACAATGCAGACTAATACACAATGGAAAAAGTAAGAGTCCTAGACTTAAGGAAACTCGCACCCCCTGCATACCACTATACTGAAAACAGTCCACTTTAAATCACAGTGTCAGATTTTCTTTTTCTTTAAGAAAATGTTACAAAAAGCACGAGTGTCAAATACAACAAAGTTTTCATCAAAAGAGTAATTTCATCCAAAATTGGATTTAGAGCTCTACGCGTTTTGGGTATCCACCCTTCGTCAGGGGAGAGTTTTATACATCATAATTTATTTTTTATTTATTGTACATTTGTATGGCGCCTATACAGCAGAAAATGTTTCCAGGAGCCACAAGACTAAGGGGGAGAGGGGGACAGAGGAGGATAAACAACAATAAATGGTCCTACTAGGCCTTGTGACATTCGGATCATGCAAGTGCAGCAAAACAGGAAGTGCAGCGGGAGGAGGGGTCAGGGCGAAAGGAGGGTAAGGGGAGGGGGGATGCAGGCGGGAGGGGTCCCAGGGACAGGGTAAGTGCTGTGGGGAGGGGCCCCCGGAGCACATAAGTGCTATGAAGAGCCTAGGGGACAAGTGCACAGGGGGAAGGGGTAAGGGTCAACTAGTGCGAGGAGGAGGGGTTGACCACATCAGTAGTCTAGTAAAGGAAGGGTGCCCGAAGGCAAGTGCTGGTAGGGAGGTGCTGAGGCAGACTGGTTGTGGGGGTACGGCCTGGCCCCTTTATGACTCAGAAGGGACCAGGCAGCCAGTTGCAGCAGAAGGGGGGAATTAGCAAGGATGGGGGAGAGGGAAGGAGGAGGAGGAAAGGAAGGTCTTGAGAAGTTTCCAGAATTTAAGGAAGTCCGGCTCAAGTCTGAGAGGCGCGGCAAGACCATTCCAGAGGGAGGCTCCTGCTGAGGAAAGAGATCTACCCCCCACTCTCTGCTTGGAGAAGCGTCTGACCTGCAGAGAGTTAGAGCTAGAGGATCGAAGGACTCTAGCAGGGAGGTATTTAGGCAGAGAAAGTTGGATGTAGAGTGGTCCCAGGCCCCAGAAAGCCTTGTGGAGAGATTTAAGGGCTGTAGAGATAGGTCACTGTGCTTGAGGGCAAAGGGAAAGTCTTGCAGTCCTATTCTGGATTAGTTGAAGAGGGCGGAGGGAGGAAAGAGGCAGATTGAGGAAGAGGCTGTTGCAGTAGTCCAGTCTGCAGAGAACCAGAGCTCTGGAGACATTGAGTTTCTAGGGGAAGGTGAGGAAAGAGAAAATGCCTCTGAGGAGGTGAAGCTGAAAGTGAGCCTTCTTGGCAAGGTCAGCGATATGAGGTGAGAAGGAGAGAGAGGAGTCGAAGATGACATCCAGGTTTTTGCCTCACAAGAGAGTGATGGGTGTTAGGCAAAGTTTGAATGCAGTAGCCTCTGGGAACACTACAAGTAACTCTGACTACAGGTATAGGCAGCCAAACCTTTGGTATAAGCTTGTACTACACAGTTTTGGTAGCGTGTTGAGAAGCCAGGCTTATCTCAAGAGGGGAAATGTGAGCAGTAGTGAAGTTACACAAAGATTCACAGTTACAGGTATTCAAATACACCCTTACACTCAAGGTTTCTTGCATAAGCAATTATTAATTTATTTATCAGTCAGTTGTAAAGCCTTCTTTAGAAGGGAGCAATATAATAGTAACACACAAATATACTTCAATACTGTACACTCTGATTTTCTGAATCAGAAAAGACCCTTTTGGGATGGCCCACAGACACAACCTACACCCACAGGTGACTTCAATAACAAGGGTGCTGGGGACATTAATATCTTAATGTTGGCATTCAGAACACTCTTAAAAGATGGTAAAAGGCAAAGGTTATTAGAACACAGGAGATCACCAATATTCTTAAGCAGGGCAAATACTTTCAGTTCCTCTTAGAAGAGTCATACAATTCGATAGCTAAGCCAAAGTCACTAGGCAAATGTCTTGTATAGGATGAAACACTTCTGGTAAGTAAATGGGAAAATCTTTGCACAAGTTCTTAAAAATCTTTGATAAAAAGAAGAATCAAATGTAGGGCCACAAGCTGATTAGACTTGTGAGTTGCAGAAGTTACAAGCACTTCCACAGTAAGAGGTAAGTTCTCTTAGACTTGTTTTACAGTACCTTAGAAATGAAGAAACGATGCAGCTGATGATTTCTGTTCATGTGCAGCTCTGCAGATCTCACTGTTCCTGGGCCTCAGTCGTGGGGACAAGAGGGAGGACATCGGGGGACTCCTGCACTGCACTGGGACGGTCAAAACTTGCCACCGGCAAACTTCATTTTCAGTGGCTGTTTCGCGTTTCAGCTTCTCGCGGCTACCGCAAATAGCAACAACGTGGTTCCTGGCTGTTGAGGTGGGCTTTCCTTGCTTCTGGGGTCCCGCCCTCTGTTGAGGGGGCTCCGGCTTGTTCAGTCCTGCTTCTTGGGAGTCCAAAAGATCTTCCAAAAGCACTAGGCTAGCTTAAAAGCAACGCACACAATCTGGTGTTCCTCTCCCTAGCTCTTTGGTTTCCAGCAGCAACTCTGTGGAAATTCAACCAGCTCCGAGATGGATGTCCAAGTGGCTTACTTTGGAGTTGATTGGTCCCATCAACTCAAAGGGAGAAGTCGTCCTTGCAAGGGTTTCTCTGTCGATGCGAACTTGGCGGTTCGGCACTGCAGCAGGGCTTCACCGGGCAAACCAAAGGTCCAGGAGTTGCAGCAGACGTCCTCTTCAAGCTCTTCTTCGGTTCCTTCGTCCAGTGGTCGACTGTGCCTTCCAAGCCAAAAGACTCGCCTTCCCATTTATTCCAGCTAAACTGTCACTCACCCAGCAGGGTGGCTGTCCTTGCCGGACAGTCAGCCAGCCAATCACCACACAGTGCATTTGGGTCTCCTCAGAGACTAAGCAGAGGGAGTTTCGGGAAGCTCCTTCACTTCCTGCCTACCCCAGACACTCTGGAGCCAGAGGCAGGCTTCACTCCTGAATCCTGCTAAAGGCGAAATTAACAAAGAGACCAAACCTGGTTTGGCGCGCAGAGAAAATCTCTAGAAGGACCTTTCCACAAAGACATAGCAAAAAAAGAAGCATGGGGACCACTTTGTCAAAGATGGCTCTGCGCCATTTTGAAAAAGATGGCTCCCGCGGTTGCTTTAACCGAGCTGCAAACAGCCGCGGTAAATGCAAACCATGGTAGTTCAAAACGAAACCACTGCCACCAGCCATTCAGTGAGGAAAGGGTAACATAAAACATGTTACATAAGAAGCTAGACAAAGGGGATACTAAGTAACCCCTCCAGCACTCTATTGGAAGATAGGGTGGGCTGGGTCTAGAAAGTTACAATGGTAAGTAAAGTCAATTTCACTTTTTTTTTTTAAAAACATTTTTATTAATTCCAACAAAACAATACAAACCAAACAGGCAGTGCATATATCAACAGATCCATTATACATTTTACATCAAGTCATTTCTTCCCCTGCCCTTCCCCCCAGTCCGAGCCTGACCATCTTCACATTCCGTAACTGCATTCTGTGGCAGATTCTCACCCTCCGTGGGTTCATCTGGGTCCGGAATTGACCCAAACAGCTCTGCTATTAGCGCTTTCCAGGCCATCAGGGACTCTGTCCCCTCCAATCCCCCAGCACTGCTCGCTTCTTGCCATACCATAGTTTCTGCCTCTGCCCATTTCTGCAAATCTTTCCACCACACCTCTACCCTTGGTCTATGACATGTCTTCCATCCCATGGCTATTCTTCTCTTCGCCAGCACATATGCCAAATCTTTCAGTTTGCTCACATGCTTTAGTTTCTTAGATCTTGGGAACCCCCCTAACAAACAAGCCCACGCCGTATCCACTATGACCTTGACCTCCTTCTCGGCCAGTTTCCGTTCCACATCACTCCAAAAGCGTGCAATGACCGGGCACGACCAGAACATATGTACCATGCCCGCATTCTACTCATCACACTTGGGGCATGCCTGCCGTCCCACATTCGCAAACCTCGATATCCTCTGGGGTGTCATATATGCCCTGTGCGTGATATACAGTTGTATCTGATTGAGCCTAGCATTTCTGGAAACCTTCTTATGATACCCTTGTACCCGTTCCCACATCCTATCTTCCATCGGAGTCCCCACTTCCGTTTCCCAATCCAATCTCAGCTGGGTGATCTCTTTCCCCACTTTGAGCATCAGCATCTCATATAATCTAGATATCTCGTGTCCCCCTTCCGCTATGTCGTAGATCATATCTACAGTGGCATCTGGTTCTCCCTCTAGCACGGTTTCAGGCCACATTTTCTTAACTCTCGGCACCGTTCTATGGTATGCAATATACTGGCCCGAATGCAACCCAGATGCATCCCGCAACCCCTCAAAGGCAATGATTGAGCCCTCCTGCCAAATATCTCCCATGGTTGCTAGCCCTACCGGCTCCCAGTGGTTTCTGATTATCTTCCTTAGCTGTTCATCTGCCCCCGTTAATGTAACCAGTGGTATCTGCGGAGAGCATGGAGATGGGTTCTCCATCATCTTGCACGCTCTACGCCACATCTTCCACCCCAGCAACATGATCATGGGACGCCCTTTCAGTTCTGCCCTGGGTACCCACATCATTTCTTTCAAATAAAAGGGTGTACAATCCTGCCCAAACAACCTGGATTCAGAGGTCTCTTCATCAGAAAGCCATTTAGCGACATACTGCAGTTGGCTTGCCACATAATAAACCTTGTAGTTGGGCAATTTTATCCCCCCTCTTTCGTGGAAGTTCTGTAACTTCCATAATGCCACTCTGTTCCGTGTGCCATGCCACAGAAAATCCCTGCACATACCATTCAGTTTGATGAAGAACTTCTTAGGTATAAAATATGGTATGTTCACAAAATAGTGCAGGAGCCTAGGCAGGACCACCATCTTGAGCATCACTCCCCTCCCCATCATTGCTAAGGGCAACCTCACCCAGAACCGCATGCAATTTTCAATTTTTTTTAAAGCCACCTCCGTGTTATACCTATACTCTTCTTCCACAGTGTGGTAAATGTCTATCCCTAAGTACCGGAACGTACCAACCGCCCATGGCACCAGCAATACAGGTAACCTCTCCACCGGAATCCCCGTATACCTGCCCAACGGGAACATGCTTGACTTCTGGGGGTTCACCGCTATACCAGAAAGACCTGCATATCTATCCATTATCTCCAGGATATATTGGAGGTTTTCTTCCAGGTGCCTCAAGTACAGCAACAGATCATCTGCATATAGAGAAATCAGATGTTTTTCCCCCTTCAACTCAATGCCTATTGTATCATATTGTTGTCTCAGATATATCGCTAGAGGTTCCAGGGCCAGTATATAGAGCATTGGAGACCACGGACAACCCTGTCTGGTACCCCGGCTGAGCTGCCACCTTTCCGATATCACCGATCCTGTCTTAACTCTGGCCAGCGGCTCCCTATACAGTATTTTCGCCCACCGTACATATCCAGGCCCCAACCCATACCCCTCCATCAGCCATGGCCACTTGACCGAATCAAAGGCCTTTATTGCGTCCAAGGACACTATCGCCATCTCACCTGTATGTTCGTTACTACTTTCGATAATTCGCTGGAGTCGCCTATGATTATTTGAAATGTTCCTGCTTGGGACATATCCCGTCTGATCAGGGTGTATTAATCTACTAAATACCCTTTTTAGTCTATTTGCCAATACAGCCGTCAGTATTTTGCTATCTTGATTCAGCATCGACAAGGGGCGGTATGAGCTACAGCTGTGCCCATGCTTATTGGGTTTGGGTAGGGGTATTATAACCGCTTCTCTCAATGACTCTGGCAAACTTCCTGTCTCAAACGCATCATTCAACATTTCTAGCAGCGGGGGGAGAATCTCTTCCATGTATACTTTATAAAATTCGCTCAGGAGTCCATCCGTCCCTGGAGTCTTGCTAGTAGGTAACTGTCTCACTACCGCCCCCAGTTCCTCCAAGGTGATTGGTGCATCTAGCTCTTCCTTTTCCTCCTTAATTATCTTGGGCAGCCCTATGTCCTCCAGTGTTTCTGTTATCGTGTCTCGGCAACTCTCCCCATGGTCTGCATATAATATCTCATAGTAGTCTACAAACTCTTGGTTAACTTCTTCTTGAGTATCCGCTACACTACCATCCTCCCTTGTAATGGTCCTGATCGTGACTCTGGGATTTTCACTCTTATATAGCCATGCCAAGAGTAGACCTGGTTTATCCCCCCGTGTGCTGCCTCTCTACATACTTTTTATAATTCAGATTACACAGTGTGTCCCAGTGCTCCGCACATTTCTGCTGCAACATAAGTATCAACTCTAGTTTCTCTTTAGTATCATCTTCACCCCTTAAAGCCTCCTCTAGTTTCTCTTCCATCTCCTGAAAGTCAGCCAAAATGCCGCCTTGTAGTCCTTTAGATTTTGCTATAGCTGCCCCTCTTATCACAATTTTAAAGGCCTCCCACAGTGTTCCCGCTGAATCCACGCTTCCAGTATTTTCCTCAAAATAATTTACGATCTCCTCCCTCATGTCTTCTCTAAAAAGGGGGTCTCTCAATGCCTCCGCTCGCAGGCGCCATGTCGGAATCCTTGCTCTTAGAGGGCAATATCGCCAATTGAGAATCAGGGGCGAGTGGTCCGAAAGAACCCTTGCTTTATATTCTATTTGTATTAACTCTGCTAACACTTCAGACGTAGTAAAGAAGTAATCCAGCCTCGTATGCAGCTGCTGTGGGGCAGAGTAATATGAGTATTGCCTCTCTAGGGGGTGACACATTCTCCATGCGTCCACTAGCCCAAAATCATTCAACAATGTCTGCAGTGCTTTAGCCGCAGGAGCAGGTCTTTTCATCTTCCCATCCGACCTATCTACCCTTGGGTTAAGTATGCAATTGAGATCCCCTCCCCAAATCACAGCACTCCCCACGCACTTGCTCACATTAGTACACAACGTCCTGATGTATGCCGCTGTGTTCTGATTCGGGGCATATGTATTTACTATGCGTATTTCCCTATTTTCCACCAGTCCCCTCAAAATGACCATCCTCCCATCTGCTTCCGCCACCTCTTCTAACCGTTGGAATGGGACATGCGGCGCCACCCAAATAAGCACTCCCCTAGCATAAGCAGAATATGATGAGCTCACCATCACTCCCTTCCACTTTCTAGCAATCGTATCTGCTTTCTCACGTGTCAGGTGAGTCTCCTGTAGCAATGCAATATCTATTCTTTGCCTGCGCAGGTAGAGCATAACCTTATTTCTTTTCAAATAACTATTTAGCCCCCTCACATTCCATGTTATTATTTTAAGGTCCCCCATGGCATCTCCAAGTTCCATTCCACCTCCCACAGGCGCAGTCCGACTCCAAGTTCCATACTCCTCTACATAGGCTCATTCCCAAATTCCAACTCCCTTTAACCAAAAACACACCAAACTCCCCACTCCACTTCCCTCCCCCTACCCCTCACGTTCCCCCCTTTCCCTCAACAAACCACTGCACACAACCCCTTCCCTCCCCCCCCTCCCCACCCTACACCAAAAAATGCCCAGCTCATCCCTGGATCTCAGGATCACCTGCGTTTGGACCTCCCCTGGAACCCCAGGCCAAGACCCCAGCAGGGTGTCACCACACTATTGATGACCTAACTAATACTATAAATCGGATGGTAGTGTGCTCGCCCTGCCGCTCATAATCGCTTCAGTTTTGCTACGCACAGCTGCGCAATTTACGCATGCCTACTTATTGCTATATTCCAGCCCTCAAGGTTCATTCCAGCCCGAGGTATCTTGATAAAGTATTAACCATACGTAGGCGCACCCAAAAGTATCAGGCTTCAGCAATGCATTACTGCGGTGCTCGCGCTGCGCCTAATAAGCATGCACACAGTGTACCGGTCAATTATCATGTCCCTCTTGCGTCTTCTCCGCGTCTTGTTCCAGGCAACCCTGCAGGTCCAGCCATGCTGTGGCTTCTTCAGGCGAATCAAAAAAATACATTTTACTCTTGTGCACCACCTTCAATCTAGCGGGGTACAGAATCATGTACTTAACGCCGGCTGCTCGTAGCCTCCTTTTGATCGGCACGTAATTGTACGTGCCGATCAAAAGGAGGACCAGAATTGTATTGTCAGGATACGCTGTGACCGTGCTTGAGGCCCTCACAATCGTCCCTCCTTTACGAAAAAACTCCAGTATTTTCTCGCGATCCCTGTAATTCAGTATTTTGGCGATAATTGGTCGGGGAGGGGCCCCAGGCCTAGGCTTCCTCATAAGGGCTCTGAGTGCACGCTCTACCGCAAATCCCTGCGAGAGTTTTCCAGCCCCTATTTCTTGTAAGAGTAGATTCTCAATGTATTCTGTCGGGTCCTGTCCTTCCTCTCCCTCCGGCAGTCCCACCACACGAATATTGTTCCTTCTCGCCCTTCCTTCCGCCTCCTCTGCTCGAGTCTCCAAGTTAGCTACCTGCTGCTTGAGTACATGGATCTCCCTCGCGTTACCAGTGCTGGTGTCGGTATTGGCATTGACCGCACTTTCCAAGCTGCTCGCTCTCTCCGCCAGCCCCCTGACATCTTGCCTTAGCAGGGTAACCTCTACACCTACCGCGTCTATTTTAGCCTCCAGGGAAGTGCGCAGGTCCGACATCGCTGTCCCCCATGAGTCTCGCAGCTCTGTTATGGCAGCCAGTACTTGGTGATTGTCAGTGACTGCGGCACTCTCCCCTGGTGCTGTTAAGCCTTTAGGCGTTGTGGCCGCAGGAGGTTGTTGCATTTTGGTGAATGCCTCCATCGTGGGTTGCTTGTTCTTGTTTTTGCTCACTGCCCCTCGTCCAGACATCTTGCAGCCTTTATTCTGCCCCAGAGGTCAGTTAGCCTTAGATATACAGTCTTGCTTATCAGTGTGAGCTCGGCACCAGCGCTCCCTCCCAGGTGTGAGGTGGTCGACCCAGAGGTGCCTCAGCATCAGCTTCTATGTGTTAAACCCCAACTCCAGAGTGGGTTGTGTCCTCCCACGCATAAGGTGTCACACTGCATCCTGGGGGCCACACTATCCTGGTGTAGTCACTTGACCTCCAGGCTCTTTATGTGCAGCACCCACCAATTATGTTCGCAGCCGGCTGGACCCGCAGTGCGAGCCTTGCTTCTCGTGATGGCGACCAATAATCGCTTCTTGTGCCTCTTTTGGGCCAACTGGCCACTTCCAGCAGAGCCTATACGATGTCTCTGTATTATGTCTCCACAGTCACTGCTGCCAGGTGTCCATCCCATTAAATATTCGTAAGATCAGCGCCGTGCTTCGAACGCTGCTCCTTACAGTTGTGTTGGAATTAACATCCGAAATGTCACGCCCGTTGACATACAGATGATGAAGTGGGCCGGGAGACCAACCCGGCTGCCCACCGCAGTGTCCTCGCGCAGACGGCGACCCGCTACTGTGCAGCCTGGGTCTCCGGCCCTTCCACCATAGTGTCGCCCCACTCGCGCACGCAAAGCCAAGGCCCCGCTGCACTCAAGCGAGGGCAGCACAACTTCGTGCGCCAGCTCTCCCCGCTGCACGCGCCCTCCGCTCTCGTGCTCTCTCCTTGAAGGCTGTTCTCCCGTTCGGTCCGGGTCGTGGGCCAGCAGTCCTCAAGACCGCCTACAGCTTACTGTCGCGGGCCAGCACGCCAGCACGCATCATCACCCCCAGCCAGCAGCTCTGCTCGAAACCAGTGGGACAGCTGACCGTATGCTGCCCAGTGCTCGCCGCCTTCTGCAATCTTCTGCCAGCCCTACAGGGCCGCTTCGGTGGTCCTTGCTCACCTTCCTTTGTTGGCGGCCATCTTGAGACAATGTATCTCACGGTCGCAATTCTGTCTTGATAGATACTTGTGGATAGCAACGGCTGAATCCCTTGATCCTCGCGCTGTGCACAGAGCACACGTTCCGACAGCCGTACTGTTATTTGCAGGAACCTTGAGGCATTTTTCAGCGTAGCTTCAACGGATCATTTGTCGGATCCTCCGGAGCTCTTCAGAACACACGTCCTACACCATGGCTGTCCAAGCCACACCCCCAGTCAATTTCAATTTACTGCTCTGGGAAACAGTAGTTTATCCCAGAGAAAGGTATTTAAACCTTGGGGAAATCTGGAAGAGTTCCCTGTGCCACTGCACTGAAGGTGCTGTGTGACACAATGTAAAAGATGATGCCTATGGAATTTGTCAGACTCCATAACCAAAAGAAACAAAGAGGTAAAATTTGCATTAAAATACATGAGAGAGTGGGAAAAAGCGTCTCACTCTCTCCAGGTTAAAAAAAGTCCTCAAAATCCAGCAAAGTTGATGGGCGTCTCTAAGGTGGAGGGAATTGGCACATTTCTGAGAATTCTCCCTAACAATGGGAGTGAGTCCAAGGAGGGCGGCCAGAGAGTAGAGGGGAAGGAAGGGGCGGGGGTTTCAATGAGAAGGATCTCTGTCTTACTGGCATGAAGACAGAGATAGTTAGCAGCAGACCAGGCATGAATAGCAGTCAGAATTGGAAATAAGAGAGGGGAAGCTTAAAGGAGAGCTGGGTGAAGCTTACAGGAGAGCTGAGTGTCATCCGCATTGCACTGGAAGTGACCAGAGAAGGTGTAGATCAGGTGGGCAAGAGGGGCAAGGTAAATGTTAAAAAGCCATGGTGAGATGATAAAGCCCTGGGAGATGCTGCAAGTAGAGAGTGAGGTGGAGGAGAGAAATTGGCCCATTTGAAACTGGGAGGGCTGATTCAAAAGGAAAGAGGTCAGCCATGCCAATACCCGGTGCATGATGCCCAGCGTATCGCTGAGTCGGTTTAGAAGGGTTGCATGCTCGTGGAGCAGGGATAGGGGCATGAGGGTAGAACATGAGCCTATAAAATACCTAGATATCCAGGTCACAAGAGCTCTGGGGGAGATGGTGAAGGCTCACTATGACCCGCTACCGCTACTCGTCAGCATAGAATCAGACTTGAAGAGAGGGGCTCCCTTGACTTTATCATGGTATGGACGAATGATTCCAATAAAAATTAACATGCTCCCCCGTCTGCTGTATGTGTTTGTGAGCATCCCGAGTCAACCCACCCAGAGGTTCTTTGTGGAACTAGCACGAGAATTTCGCAGTTTCATTTGACAAAACAAAACAACCAGGGTAAAAATGATGACACTGACACTCCCGGGGAAGGAGGGAGGGTTTGGATTCCCCGATATTCGGTTGTACCACAGGGCGGCACAGCTACGTGTTATGCTTGAGCACATGAGAGATGATGTTAAACCCTCCAGGACTTACCTGGAGGACCTGGTATCTCACCCCCTGAAGGTAAGTGACTATCTGTGGTCCGGTCCCACTGCCATCCCGGGGAGATTGAGAACCCACCCCACGTTAAGTGTGCTCTGGTTCAACTGGAGGGACAATGCAGCCAACCGGGAATTCTCGACATGGCTTTGGCCAATGTCCTCGGTGTGGGGTCCCCTTTTAACCTCGCTAGTAGGGGTATCAGGTACTCATCGGAGTGGTCAGATCTAGACTTAGAGAGGGCGGGCAGCTGTTTAAGGATGGGGTATTTCAGGGGCTGGACGATGTCCGAGAAGTGCTCTGGAGTGATAGGATCTCAATCTTTGAATACATTAGGGTAAAAGGCATTCTAACAGACCAAAAGTGGGAAAAATCTGTCTCAAGGCAAATAACACCATTCGAGAAGGCCCTAGACACGTCCCCTACAAGAAAGGGCATCTTGTCTAGATTAAACAGAGCTATGAACAGAACAAACCTGATGGGGAGACAGATGTTTCAGAGATACTGGGAGGACCTGGTGGGTGAAGAAATCACTGCGCAGCAGTGGGCGAGGATCTATAAAGTGACCTTCCATGGCGATCTTTTTACATCCGCAATGGAACACAACTATAAAATGCTGATTGGCTGGCATAGGGACCCGCTGAAACTCCCCAGGATGTTCGCGGGGACCTCCCTGTTGTGCCTATTAGATGTGGCCAGATGGGATCTCTCGCCCACATATGGTGGAGTTGCCCAAAGATACAGGTGTACTAGGATAAAGTGTTAAGTTGGATGAAAGAAGTTACGGGGTCAATTGGGGTTAGACCCACTGAAGATGCCCTTAAGGCTCCCGGAAAAAGATAGAAGAAACAAGTATAGACTCCCCAGAATATGGGAAGCAATGCTTAGAGCAGGGCCCATAGGGCTCAATGGAAATGGGGAGGCCGGATGCACCGGCACCATTCATGAATGGTGTCGGTGCATCCGACATGGTCTGCTCGTGGGTGCCGGTACGCCTGCCAGATCAGACCTGGCGGGTGGGAAGGCACCCACGAGCAGAACTCCTAGTTTGCTGGTCCGGTAACAACGGTACCGGCAAGCTTACTGGTGCCGTTGTTACCGGACCGGCAAACTTGGAATGAGGCCCATTATGTAGCTGGAGTAAATGCTTAACATTTTTTGGGCATCCCCTTTTGTTGGGAGGGGAGTAGAGCCGAGCACGGACAGGATGTCATAAGATTTGGATGAGAAGTGGGAGGCCAAAGCCATGCAGAGGGCCTGGGAAGGAAGAGAAGTATACTGCAGTACGATTACCAAGTTCCTTACATATTTTGAAAAGTTAAACCGTGTTGTTGGTGGCACCAGAGATGTGGGCTTGATTATGGGCCCGCTTCTTTGACCGGATGCAGAGTCTGTATTGCCTTTGGAGCAGGCGGCAGCCCAGTTTGTCAGGAGATGTGCTAGAAGCCAACCACTTCCGGTCCGCAACTCTGCACTTGCTTTTCAGCAAGGCTAGGTCGGAATCATACCAAATGTTGCGCTTGGAGGAAGACATCAAGTGGAACCTTGCGGCAGTCCCAAGGATGTCAAGGATGTTGGAGATGGAGAGGTGAAGGTTAGCAAGGACTGAGTCAGAGTGAGAGTCAATGGCCGGGTTGGAGGGGGGAATAAAAGAGGCGGCAAAGGTGGCTACTGACACTGGCTTAATCTGTCAAATGACTTAGAAGGAGGCTGGCAGTGCGGGCGGAGGCTTAGGTGGGGTGCCCAGGAACTCCAGCTGAGAGGAAAGGAGAGATTGATCAGACCAAGAGAGAGGAGTACTGAGAGGGTTAGAGAGAGAGAGAGGTCAGGTGATATGAGCACATCCAGAGTGTGTGCGGGTGAGTGGGTCGGCAAAGAGGGAAGAATGGTGAGGAAGAAAGAGTCACAGAGGTTGCGCAAAGGTAAGGCTGCATCAGGAGAGTTTAGATGATTATTGAAGTCTCTGAGGAGGAAAAGCTTAGAGGTAGAAGTCAGGAGAGAAGAGGTGAGGTCAGCCCACTCCGGTAGGAAGAGGGAGACCGGCCCCCGGGTCCTGTAGATAGTAGCTAGAGTGATTGACAGGGTAGGAGAGATGCAGAGCTTGCAGATAAGACATTTATTTATTTATTGTGCATTTGCTAGGTGCTTATACAGTAAGTCAATTCTGTTTCAAAGCTCCCACAGGGCAGCAGGGAGGGAACATGGGATTGAAAAAACAATAAATACAGTGGAAGATAAAGGCAAACCGACTATGCCCTGTCAGTACTCAGAACATGCAAGTACAGCGAGAAGAGGGAAGTGGGAGTGGGGTTAGGTGCTGGAATGTCCGTGCTAGTGGGTGAGCAGCAGATGAAGTGCATAATATAGTAAGTGACGTGTCGCCAGGAACTGCATTTGGTAGATAGTGCTAGCCTACAGGATGAAGGCCGGTGGGTGCCGAGGCAGGTGCTGCGAGGTAGGTAGAGGCTGGGGCGATTGGGTGTGGGAGCCCAGGATGGCTCCGTAGGATGCATAAGGGTCCTGGTCACCAATCACAGCGACTGTGAGATTAGCAATCGAGGGAGGAAGGGAAGAAGGAGGTGAAGAGGAAACTCTTGAGGAGCTTCTGGAATTTGAGGAAGTCCTGCTCGAGGCAAAGAGGAAGGGGGAGGCTGTTCCATAAGAGGGAGCCATCTGAAGAAAGTGATCGCCCTCTGGTGAAACTCTTTACACACAGAGAGTTGGTGCCAGAGGACCGTATAGGTTTAGGGGAGAGTATTTAGTAAGATAAAATTGCAGATAGCGTGGTCCTAGGCCCCAGACAGCCTTGTGGATGATGTAGAGAGAATTGGATTTAATCTTTGCAGCAACCGGGAGCCAGTGAAGAGTTTTTAGGGCAGGAGAGATGCAGTTCCTGGGCTTAAGGCCAAGGATAAGTCTTGCTGCCCTATTCTGGATTAGCTGGAGGGGTCATTGGGCCTCATTACGACCCTGGCGGTAAATTCCGTAAATTACCGCCATGGCGTAAATTACGTTAACGCCGAGTAGCGAAGACGTAAATAGCACCTAATTCCGACCCATCGGGCACGTGCTTTACACCATGGCGGTAATGTAAAGTACGCCATGGCGCTAATGGGCCAAAAACGGCCCTTACCGCCATCGCACACCGTCCATGGAGCACTACCGCCACGCACACCATAGCGGTCACCGTACTTAGCGGTCACCGCAGTTAGCGGTCACCGTAAATAGGCGGAAGCGGAAATAGCGCCATCGCGCAGGAACGGGAAATGGCATGGCGGCCATCTTTAAAAACACAATCCATCGCCATCCTCCACTACCATACCTCATCCGGCCCCCATAACCATCCACACCCATCACCCACCCCAAAACCACATCCAACATGCCCAAAGTTGTAAAAAAGGCATGTGACAGGCAGCGCCAAGACCGCTTCACCAAGGAGGAACTTAACATGCTGGCAGAGACCCTGCAAGAGAATGCGGAAGTCGTATTCTCGACACAGATGACAAGGGCGGCTATCATGAAGAAGAAGGCGATATGGGCCCTAGTGGCACAGCGAGTGAGTGCAGTGGGGGCCGCACCCCGCACAGGCCAGCAGTGCCGGAAGCGCTGGGACGATCTGAGGCTCTGTGTCCGTAGCATCATTTCGGCTAACCGCAACCTAGCCATGTCAACTGGCGGAGGCTCAGAATCACCTATCAAGCTCCAGGCGTGGGAGGAAATATGCGCATCCACCATAGGGATGGAGAGCATTGAAGGTGTCGGAGCCATGGAGAGAGGAGTGCCGACCCCAGGAGACGCAGGTAGGTGGCCAGAGCTATGCATGCCACACTCAACAAAGCCCCACTGTGCGAAGTACCCAGTCGCCCCATAGTGCTCATGCAACACATCGACAGGTGAACGTGCACAGACACATCCCAACACCACCCTGCAAACAAGCAGCATGCACACCCTAACTGCTGGAACACACATAGCACCATGCTACCTCCACACAAAAGCCACCAAACCTGTATGAAATGCGCTGCATGCACCGACTGTATAGATGTCATCCCCTAATGCATGTCCAATGTCCGCGGACCCATCAATAACACATCCCTCCTTTGCTCCACCACAGATTCCGACACAGAGCCCCAGGAAGAGGGCAACACCGCATCCTGTTCCTCCAGAATGGCCAGGCCGCAGGCATCCACCCCAGCCGTCCGGAAGGGAACCCACCGGCAGCCACCAACCCTGCCTGGGGTAGAGGACAGGCAAGTGCCAGCCCCCACTACTGCTGACACAGACACAGCAGCAGCAGCAGACATGCCACTAGTTGTGGCCACTGAGGGGACAGCCTCTGCCGCAAGCAGCACCCTTGGGGAGAGTGCAGCCATAGCGGCAGACTGTGACAGCGGGCCAGGCAGCATTGAGGACATTGATGTTGAAGGGCCCACTGCCCATCCACATTCCCCCGCAATTTCCCTAAGCCCCCTGCAGGCGGAAGCCACACAGGGGCAGTCCGACTCCGACGAATGGTCAGCCACCCCATCCCCCCAGCCTGAGGTGGGCATCGCACCGGAGATGCAAATGGCACTGGCCATAGGCCAGCAGAACCAGCAGGCACTACAGGCCATTGCAACACGGCAGCAACAACTAACTGACCTCCTCAATGCACATGTGGCACAGTGTGGTGGGGCAAGGGATGCCATGGAGCGGTCAGCTGACCGTGTCACAGCTGCCATAGAGAACTCCACAAGGAGTATATGCACTGAGCTAGCGGCTGTGCGCAATTAACTCAGTGAACTTGTGCACACCATCAGGGACATGCGACCGGATGTGGGGCGTGGAGCCTCATCAACCACCAGCTCAGCACAGAGCAGCCCCGTCCGTAGATCTGGGCGCACTCTCCGCAGCACGGCCAGGGGTGCCCCAGGGGCCATGGGAGGGGATACACATCCTTGACTTGCCTGTTCAGCAGGACTACTCCGCACCTTGTAGCACGGACACTACTGCACCATTGTTGGGGTGTTCAGGGGGGAGGTGGGAGGGGGTTGGGGGTGTGTTGGGGTGTTCAGGGGGGAGGTGGGAGGGGGTTGGGGGTGTGTTGGGGTGTTCAGGGGGGAGGTGGGAGGGGGAAGGGGGTGTGTCACAAGATTTCACTGTTGCAATACACATTTATCATTACCACAAACCAAATGTGTTGACATCTTTATTGCGTCCATGTGCTACATTGTTGTAGAGTCCACAGTGTGCATGTCCCACACACACACAGTGCGCCGAGTGCCGTCTCCATGTGACACGCATACGCTGTGTGTGCTAGAAGCATTGGTCAATGAGAGTCTGACGCATGACACGCCCCTCCTGTGCATCGCTGCCTCCTTGAGGTGGTGCCCCATCCCCACCCTCATCATCCTCATCGTCAGGTGGTAGCAATTCTACGTCAGGGGGCAGGGGCACATTTCTTCTGACGCACATATTGTGTAGCATGACACATGCCATGACGACCTTTGCAACCTTCTCATGCCGGTACAGGAGTGCCCCGCCAGACCTGCTGATGCAGCGGAAACGTGCCTTCAGTAGGCCAAAAGCTTGCTCGATCACTACACGCGTACGGGAATGGGCACGGTTGAAGTCCTCCTCATGCTGGTTCTGTGGGTTTCGGACTGGTGTAAGGAGCCACCTCTTCAGGGGATAGCCTGCATCACCTGTATGTGGGCAAGAATGTATGCGTCAGGGATGAGCTTGAGTGATGTACATGAAATGCCACCATGAATTGCATTGAACATTGATTTTGCACCAGTTTCTTCTGTGCTACTGGATTCACACCGTGCAACCGCTATATTGTTATTGTTATTGTTATTTTGCACTTATATAGCGCCTTATATACCATTGGTATGGTCTGAAGGCGCTGGTAGGTTGAACGTCCTTGGGAACCGAAGTTCAGATCAGTAGAGAGAGTAGGGAGAGTCAAAAGGTGCGTGTGAGCACCGGGTATGTGTGCAGCTCGTGCGGTACTTGTGTAATAGCTGCTTCTTAGCGGTAGATGTGGTGGTTGAGAGATCAGGATAATGTGTTCGTTCTGGCAGGATTTATCCAGGACGGATGTGGCTGCGTTAGGCCTGAGGAAAACGCCTGGCTGGGGGTGTGAAACCAGCAGTGTTTACATAGATTGATGTGGAGTAAGCGGTGTTAGTATGGGAACAGTTATACCGAATGGTGTCATAGTATCTCTGTGTTCTAGTTGAGTGGTGATGTAAAGGAGAGAGTAAGCGTGGTGGTGTGATTTGATGGGTTATATGCTCTTTCAATGTGCACATTTATTAATGCAACTTTTCCCAGAGAGGGTACCGGGCAAACTACAAAATTCATTTTCCCACGAGAGGCTAATGGGCGGTTTTCTAAATACTATTTTCCATAGAGAGGCTATTGGGCACACTTCTAAATTGAGTTTTCCACAGAGAGGCAACTGGTCGCACTTGTAATATCAATATTCCAGAAAGGCTATTGGGAGCATTTCTAAATTCAGTTATCTAGAGGCTATTGGGTACATTTCTAGGTGCAACTTTATGGAGCGTCTATTGGATATACCTCTATAATCGACTTTCACAGAGTGTGCCACATGTCTCACATGTGCCGCTTTTGAATTCCAAGGCACGAGGTATGCAGGGGTGACATGTGCCTTGTGAGTGCCGATCCACTGTGTCCGTTCAGGCTGTTTCTGTAGGTGACCTGGCACGTGTCCCGTGAGGGTTGCATTCACATGATAGCGGGAATGCAGTCTGGCTCATCATTACCCCAGTGAACAAGACTGTTGCCCATGGGGACAGTCTGTGGGCCTTGCTGTCTGTGTTTTGGTGCATTGTTGTTCCAGTCCATCATGTGCCTCCTTTGGGCACAGTCATGGGGAACAGGCCTTTCAGTAGGAGCTGTTGGTGACGTGCATGGACGTACATTTCTTTGGAGTGTATGTGGTCACGGTATGGTCAATGCACTTGTAGGTGGTTGTGTCAGGGTTGGGTGACACCTTCATTGACATGTCAGGTCTTCTTAGGTCAGGCCTCATGTATGCAGGTGTCAGGTGACGTGAGTGCTGCCTCAGGGTGTGTTGTGGCTAATGCTAGTCGCAGCCTGATGGAGCATGCATCATTCCCCCCCCTTCCCGCCAGTTGGAGTATGCATCATTCCCCCCCCTGCATTGGTATGTCAATTACCCACCCACTTCACATTTCAATGCCCATGACATTGGACTCACCGAGTAGCCAGGTTCTGGGCCCTGCCTGTTGCTCCATGTAGCGTGGTAATGTTGAGTTCCTCAGGACCATTGAATCATGGGTTGATCCGGGGAATCGGGCACAACAATGTGTGAAGATACTGTTGGAGTCACAGACCATTTGCACGTTGATTGAGTGAAATTGTTTGCGGTTCCGGTACGGTACCTCCTGGGCACGTGGGACCGTCAATTCCACATGAGTGCAGTCGATGGCACCGATGCAACCAGGTATGCCAGCTAGTGCATGGAAACCCACTTTGGTGTTGGCAATCTCCTGGGCAGTCCGTGGTAGTGAGATGTGGTCATCTGTGTGCTTGAGGAGTGCATCCAGCACTTGCGTCAGTGTACGCGAAAACGATGGTTGTGATATGCCATGCAAGTGCCCTACTGTGTGCTGGTAGGTGCCTGTGGCCAGGAAGTGGAGCACGGACACTACCTTCAGTAGGGGGGGGTGGCGGTGGGTGTTTCAATCATGCTGGCGATGTCGTTGTGTATCATGTCCACGATGGTGGTGATGGTGTCCCGGTCCAGTCGATACAGGGTGTGGATCTGCTCAGCGGTGTGGTTGAATGGGTTGGGTCTGACGCGTGGGATTGGGGGCTGCCTGCGTGGTAGCACTGGCTGTGCTGGTGGGGCATGCTGGGCCTGCCTTGCCCTCCTTCTCCTCCTGCGTCTCCTCTGTGCAGCCTGTTGTTGTTGTTGTAGTTGTTGTTGTTGTTGTTGTTGTTGTAGTTGTTGTTGTAGCACTCGCATTGCTATCAGGTCCTCCAGCCCCAACATTGCTAGTCCTATCGGTAGCATTGTGGTGTGTGGCTGGGTGTGGGCAGGGGTGGGGTGTGCTCTTTTTGTGCTTCCTGTGTCTGTATTGCCTTCACCTGTGCTGTTTCTGTGCACCTGTGGCAGCTGCATTCACTTAACATGTCCCTTTGCGGTTGATTCGCGATGGCGTTGTTAGCGCCATGGCGGTAAGGTACTTTACGGGCTGGGTGATGGCGTAAGGTGCATGTCCGCTTGGGTCGGCATTCGCGTACCTTACCGCCATGGCGCTAGTTACGGTGTGGGAGGTCGCGTGCACGCGCCCTTGGCGCAGTTAGCGGCAGCGTTGACTACGATGCCGCTAATGGCATCGTAGTTAACGGTCAGGGGTCGTAATCGGCCCTAGCGGAAAACGATGGCGGTAATCGTTTACCGCCATCGTTTTACGCTTAGCGCCAGGGTCGTAATGAGGCCCATTGAGTGGAAGAAAGGAGAAGACTATTGCAATAGTCCAGCCTAGCGAGAACCAGGGCTCGGGTAACATCAAGCTTCTGTGGGAAAGTGAGAAAAGGGAGAATTCTTTTGAGAAGGGCGAGGTGAAAGTGGAACTTCTTGGCAATGTCCTGAGTGTGAGGGGGGAAGGAGAGAGAGGAGTCAAAGAGGACTCCAAGGTTTCTGGCTTCAGAAGAAGGAGCAGGGGGAGAGCCCATAGAGGATGGCCATAGAGCGAGGAAAAAGAGGGAGCAGAAGTCCCAATGGGAATGATCTCCGTCTTGGTGTGTAAGATTGGACTAGTAGTTATTTAGGAGAGGAGTCCAGGATGTTGGACTTCTTGGAATGTGTTTTAGAATCTTTTTCTATCCGCTGTTTTTGTTGCTTTGCATCTGTTTTAGAAGGGGGGATTAGGGGTTTCGGTTGGGGTCACAAATACATTTGAGGGTCTGTTGAGGGGGTCCCTTTGGAATTGGGTTGGGGTGGATATTCTGTGTTTGAATATGGGGGATCAATTGCGAGTTATCTCGTGGAATGTGAATGGTATGAACAATGCACAGAAGAAACGGAAACTTTTGGCATATATGAATGAGTTGAAGGGGGTGTTTATTTTCTCCAAGAAACACACCTTTTGGAAGCAGATCTGGTTGGTTTGAAAAAAGGTTGGGTTGGGCAGGTCTATGGCTCGTCCTTTGAGTCTAGGTCTAGGGGTGTGGCTATTCTTATAAGGAAAAATGCACCAATCAAGGTGGTCAAGGAGATATGTGACAAGGAAGGCAGAATGGTTGCTGTTTTGACAAATATTCAAGGAAAGAATGTAATTTTTTGTAATATTTATGCACCGACATCAGATGATGGTGCCTTTTTCAGAAAGGTAGCTCAGACAATTCAAGACCTTAGGTCCAGTAACATAATCTTGGGTGGCGATTTCAATACAGTTGTGGATTCAACTTTGGACAGGAGCAATACTAGACATTGTCGTAGGATGGACATGCAGTCTCGGGCTTTTCATGATCTGCTTGAGGAACATAATCTGAAAGACTGTTGGCGAATAGAAAATCCCTTAAAGAGGGAGTATACTTTTTATTCCGGTGCACATGCTACATATTCCAGAATTGACATGGTGTTGATTGCAGGAGATTTGTTGCAGGAATACAAAACAAGTAGTATAGGTAATATTGTGCTGACTGATCATGCTCATGTTTCGGTGGATTTGGATTGGAGTTATACTATGTGTAGACAAAAAACTTGGAGACTAAATACCATATTGCTGGACAATCTGGATGAGATGGACAAAATTGAAACTGAAATATACTATTTTGTGGAGGAGAATTGTACTGGGGAAGTTGGATCTGATATGGTTTGGGAAGCATTTAAGTGCACTGTTCGAGGTATGTTTATTAGTCTAGCGAGTGGTTTGAAAAAAAATGGGACAATACACAGAATGTACTGGAACTGAAGATCAGAGAATTGTCTGGGGTTCTGATGGTGGATCCCACGAGAGTGGATTTGCTTCCCGAGTTGAACAAGCTAAAAAGAGAGTTGAGGGACTTGATTTCTGGTAGAGTGGATAAGAAGTATTTCCACCAAAAATGCTCTTATTTTGAACATGGGGAGAAATGTGATCGCTGGTTGGCTTATAGATTGAGGTTGAGAGAGTCTGAGCGTTTGATTCTGTCTATTGCTGATTCTGATGGTCAAGTCACTTTCACTCCAGATGGTATTAATGAAGTATTCAGAAAGTTTTATGTGGATTTATATAAGAATGAGTCACATACTGATGCGGATAATGGATATTTCCTGGATGAGATTCAGGTCCCTGGAATTTTAGGGAGGATTCTACTTTATTGGAGGAAGATAGCTCCGTGGACGAAGTCAAGTTTGCGATATCAAATTGAATGCTGGTAGGTCTCCAGGGCCTGATGGACTGCCAGTTGAATTTTATAGATGCATTCAGTACAAAAAAGAAGGTGGGTGAGGCGCGCACTCCCGGTCCTGGTCAATTGAACCTGTTGTAGAAAATAAGTAGCTGGGTCAAATCCCAAAATGGACAAATATTCACAGGGTTAGATCCCTTCTGCTGCAAATCAGGTATTCAGTATTAACAGGGTTAGATCCCTTGCTGCAAATCAGGTACTCAGTAATAACAGGGTTAGATCCCTCGGCTGCAGTTCTGTGGTCTGTAGTTGTTCTCCTCCTAGCGCTTTCTTATTTCAAATAATCATCAGGGAGGCTGTTGAGCAGGTGTGTCTAATTAGACTCAAAGGATTCTGGTAGCTGTAGTGAAAACGTTTTTTTCTGTTCAGGTGACCAGCAACCGACACCCCTCCAAAGCACAAGTCCTTCCAAATTTGGGGGAGGGGAGAGAACCATCATTATGATTCTCCAAAGTGGGGCACAGTCACCCCGTGGCGCTGCCTCTGGAGCCCGGGACTCCCATAGCATTCAGTACAAAAAAGAAGGTGGGTGAGGCGCGCACTCCCGGTCCTGGTCAATTGAACCTGTTGTAGAAAATAAGTAGCTGGGTCAAATCCCAAAATGGACAAATATTCACAGGGTTAGATCCCTTCTGCTGCAAATCAGGTATTCAGTATTAACAGGGTTAGATCCCTTGCTGCAAATCAGGTACTCAGTAATAACAGGGTTAGATCCCTCGGCTGCAGTTCTGTGGTCTGTAGTTGTTCTCCTCCTAGCGCTTTCTTATCTCAAATAATCATCAGGGAGGCTGTTGAGCAGGTGTGTCTAATTAGACTCAAAGGATTCTGGTAGCTGTAGTGAAAACGTTTTTTTCTGTTCAGGTGACCAGCAACCGACACCCCTCCAAAGCACAAGTCCTTCCCAAATTTGGGGGAGGGGAGAGAACCATCATTATGATTCTCCAAAGTGGGGCACAGTCACCCCGTGGCGCTGCCTCTGGAGCCCGGGACTCCCATAGCATTCAGTACAAAAAAGAAGGTGGGTGAGGCGCGCACTCCCGGTCCTGGTCAATTGAACCTGTTGTAGAAAATAAGTAGCTGGGTCAAATCCCAAAATGGACAAATATTCACAGGGTTAGATCCCTTCTGCTGCAAATCAGGTATTCAGTATTAACAGGGTTAGATCCCTTGCTGCAAATCAGGTACTCAGTAATAACAGGGTTAGATCCCTCGGCTGCAGTTCTGTGGTCTGTAGTTGTTCTCCTCCTAGCGCTTTCTTATCTCAAATAATCATCAGGGAGGCTGTTGAGCAGGTGTGTCTAATTAGACTCAAAGGATTCTGGTAGCTGTAGTGAAAACGTTTTTTTCTGTTCAGGTGACCAGCAACCGACACCCCTCCAAAGCACAAGTCCTTCCCAAATTTGGGGGAGGGGAGAGAACCATCATTATGATTCTCCAAAGTGGGGCACAGTCACCCCGTGGCACTGCCTCTGGAGCCCGGGACTCCCATAGCATTCAGTACAAAAAAGAAGGTGGGTGAGGCGCGCACTCCCGGTCCTGGTCAATTGAACCTGTTGTAGAAAATAAGTAGCTGGGTCAAATCCCAAAATAGACAAATATTCACAGAGTTAGATCCCTTCTGCTGCAAATCAGGTATTCAGTATTAACAGGGTTAGATCCCTTGCTGCAAATCAGGTACTCAGTAATAACAGGGTTAGATCCCTCGGCTGCAGTTCTGTGGTCTGTAGTTGTTCTCCTCCTAGCACTTTCTTATCTCAAATAATCATCAGGGAGGCTGTTGAGCAGGTGTGTCTAATTAGACTCAAAGGATTCTGGTAGCTGTAGTGAAAACGTTTTTTTCTGTTCAGGTGACCAGCAACCGACACCCCTCCAAAGCACAAGTCCTTCCCAAATTTGGGGGAGGGGAGAGAACCATCATTATGATTCTCCAAAGTGGGGCACAGTCACCCCGTGGCGCTGCCTCTGGAGCCCGGGACTCCATAGCATTCAGTACAAAAAAGAAGGTGGGTGAGGCGCGCACTCCCGGTCCTGGTCAATTGAACCTGTTGTAGAAAATAAGTAGCTGGGTCAAATCCCAAAATGGACAAATATTCACAGGGTTAGATCCCTTCTGCTGCAAATCAGGTATTCAGTATTAACAGGGTTAGATCCCTTGCTGCAAGTCAGGTACTCAGTAATAACAGGGTTAGATCCCTCGGCTGCAGTTCTGTGGTCTGTAGCTGTTCTCCTCCTAGCGCTTTCTTATCTCAAATAATCATCAGGGAGGCTGTTGAGCAGGTGTGTCTAATTAGACTCAAAGGATTCTGGTAGCTGTAGTGAAAACGTTTTTTTCTGTTCAGGTGACCAGCAACCGACACCCCTCCAAAGCACAAGTCCTTCCCAAATTTGGGGGAGGGGAGAGAACCATCATTATGATTCTACAAAGTGGGGCACAGTCACCCCATGGCGCTGCCTCTGGAGCCCGGGACTCCCATAGCATTCAGTACAAAAAAGAAGGTGGGTGAGGCGCGCACTCCCGGTCCTGGTCAATTGAACCTGTTGTAGAAAATAAGTAGCTGGGTCAAATCCCAAAATGGACAAATATTCACAGGGTTAGATCCCTTCTGCTGCAAATCAGGTATTCAGTATTAACAGGGTTAGATCCCTTGCTGCAAATCAGGTACTCAGTAATAACAGGGTTATATCCCTCGGCTGCAGTTCTGTGGTCTGTAGTTGTTCTCCTCCTAGCGCTTTCTTATCTCAAATAATCATCAGGGAGGCTGTTGAGCAGGTGTGTCTAATTAGACTCAAAGGATTCTGGTAGCTGTAGTGAAAACGTTTTTTTCTGTTCAGGTGACCAGCAACCGACACCCCTCCAAAGCACAAGTCCTTCCCAAATTTGGGGGAGGGGAGAGAACCATCATTATGATTCTCCAAAGTGGGGCACGGTCACCCCGTGGCGCTGCCTCTGGAGCCCGGGACTCCCACAGCATTCAGTACAAAAAAGAAGGTGGGTGAGGCGCGCACTCCCGGTCCTGGTCAATTGAACCTGTTGTAGAAAATAAGTAGCTGGGTCAAATCCCAAAATGGACAAATATTCACAGGGTTAGATCCCTTCTGCTGCAAATCAGGTATTCAGTATTAACAGGGTTAGATCCCTTGCTGCAAATCAGGTACTCAGTAATAACAGGGCTAGATCCCTCGGCTGCAGTTCTGTGGTCTGTAGTTGTTCTCCTCCTAGCGCTTTCTTATCTCAAATAATCATCAGGGAGGCTGTTGAGCAGGTGTGTCTAATTAGACCCATAGGATTCTGGTAGCTGTAGTGAAAACGTTTTTTTCTGTTCAGGTGACCAGCAACCGACACCCCTCCAAAGCACAAGTCCTTCCCAAATTTGTACTGAATTTTATAGATGGTTGCCTAATTCGGCGTTGACACTTTTGACGGAAGTGTATAAGACTTCAAAGGCTAGGGGCATACTTCCGGACTCTACTAGACATGCAACTATCTCTGTCTTTCTGAAGAAAGGCAGAGATGAAACACTGGCATCCAGCTACAGACCGATTAGTTTGATCAATGTGGACAATAAGATTTTGGCTAAGATTCTGGCTCTGCGAATGAAGAATCTTTTGCCGGGGTTGATAGATCGCAACCAATCTGGTTTTGTTAAAGGTAGGATGACGTCAAGTAACATGAGAACATTGCTGTGTACAATCATGAAGGCGTCAGAGTTGTCTCAGGACTCAGCTGTCCTATCACTCGATGCAGAAAAGGCATTCGATAGAGTTGACTGGCGATTTATGTTTAAAGTATTGGAAAAGATGGGTTTTGGAATTCAGTTTTGTTCATGGATTAGACTACTGTATACCAGGCCGACGGCCGATGTCAAAACTAATGGTCAGAGGTCGGCACCTTTTGATTTGGAACGTGGCACGAGACAAGGTTGCCCATTGCCTCCTTTGTTATTCATACTGACTATTGAACCCTTGCCTATAGCATTGAGAAATGAAGAGGGTTTACAAGGCATAAATTGTTGGGGGATGTTGCAAAAAATTTGGTTATACGCAGATGAGTTGTTATTGGTCCTCAAGAATCTTGGTGAGTCAGTACCGGTTCTTATGAATATTCTCGAAGCCTTTAACCAGTGTTCTGGTTATAAGATTAATTGGGCAAAATCGGAGGTTTTACCGTTAGTGCCGCTGTGTGACAAACAATTTATAACCCGGTTGGGATTCAAGGGGTGTGCTGAAAAACTACTGTACTTGGGGTATGGATTTTGCCTAATGTTGCTGATTTTGTGAGAGAAAATATGATGATGGTGTGTACTAACCTCCAATCAGATTTGAAGAGATGGAATGTGTTGCACCTTTCCCTTTGGGGGAAGGTGAATGCTTTGAAAATGGTGTCGACTCCTCGCGTGAATTTTGTTCTGAGTATGATCCCTTTAGATATTGAAAAGCATTTTTGGCGTGAGTTAGATAGTCTCATGCAGGAATTTTTGTGGGATAATAAACCTCCTCACCTGAAGATTAGCAAATTGCAATTGCCTTTGTCTAAGGGTGGGCTGGGGGTCCCTAATTTTAAGGCATACCATCTGGCGTTTATGTCGCGGAATATTTTTGATTTTCTAAAATCGGAACATGAGGAGTAGATGTGTGCTGAGTCTAGCCATGTTGGCCCTTTGTCGCCTAGGGCCATTTTGACCAATAAGCCATCGCGAACAAGGGTGGAAGGCCTGCTAACTAGGAGTTTACGGAACTCTTGGTTGGCCTTGTGTGAGTGTCTGGGTTTCAATGCTTTGAGAGATCCGAGTGCTTTGATTTGGCTGAATCCATGTATTACGCTTGAAGGGAAAACTTTGTTCTGGCAGGATTGGTAATTAGCCGGGGTGCATTGGATTAGTGATTTGTTCAATGGTTTGCGTTGGATGACGGCTAGGGAATTTCAGTTGAAGTTTGAAATTCCTACTTTTTGTTTGACGGACTATCGGAAGATCAGGAGGGCGGTGGGGGAGGTGGACTTGGAAAAGCGAATCAACATAGACATGCTTGGATGGATACCTTGTGTGAGTGGATGTGGCCTGGTTAGTTATGTCTATAGACTGGTTGTGTCGAACTATCGGGCTAATGATGCTTTGAGATTGGATTGGAATCGGAGAATTGGTGAGGATATTACTGAGGAGGATTGGACAAGTATTTGAGAATGTGAAATTGTGTTCTTTGAATCTTGCTGATAGGTCGCGTCAAATACAGATTTTGACTAGAACATACTGGACACCTGAGAGAATGATGAAAAGAGGGATGAGTGACAGCTCGGAATGTTGGGCATGTTCACATGAGGAGGGCACCTTGGAGCATATGTTGTGGGGATGTTCGAGGGTGAGAGGTTTATGGTTCGGGTTTGATCAGATCTGTGAAAAGATTTTGGAGGAGACGGTTCATATGGATTTTAAGACAATTGTAGTAGGCTGTGGGGATTTATTGGACAACCTGACTACTTCCCAGAAGAAATGGATCTTTCGTGGGGCAATGGTGGGGAAGAAACTAATTTTGAGACATTGGAAAACGTCTAACCCTATTACTATTGAGGAATGGATTTCAGAAATGCATTCTCTAGCAGATATGGAGAGAGTGTTATATCAGAGAGAGAAGAAAACTGCATTATTTAACAAGATTTGGGGTAAATTTCTGCTATTATATTAGACCAGTTCATTGATTGTTTTGTGACTCCTGGGGGGGAGGGTTTTTTTTCGGCTGTATATAGTTTTGTTGGCTTTGTTGTCATTACTTTATGATGTAATTTTGTGTACATATTATTTCTATGTTGTGTTATTCTTGAAAATAAATAATTAAAAAAAACAAAAAAGATTGGACTAGTAGGATTGATAGAGGAAGGGATCCAATCAGGGAAGACAAGGGACATTCCGTCTCCAGGCCAGTTGGGCCTGGACTTGGAGAGGATCTTGTAGCCCTCAGGAAGAAGAGTGTCAAAAGCAATGACAGAGCTGGCATTGAACCACGGCTCGGTGAGCTTGATGACGTCAAGGTCAAAGTCTTCAAGCAGATGACAGATGTCAGCAGAGTGTTTGACAGCAGAGCGAGAATTGAGGGTAGCTAAGTGAAGCTAGTTGTGACCTTTAAAGGTTTTGTGAGGAGGGGTACAGGGACTAGGTACCACTGTCGCAGGGGGTGAGGTGGAAGGGGGTGGAAGATAGAGAAGTGGCAGGAGACGGATGAAGTTGAAAAGAGGCAGTAGACACCTGTCAAGAAGGAGGAGGTTGGGCTGATAGCCCTAGGCCATGATAGAGCCAATCAAGTAGATATTAATGATGCACCTGGATGATGGGAAGTGTGCCAAGAGCACTTCCCATCTGGTTCCACCTGGTGTAGAAGAGAAAGGGAGAGGACAAAGACCATATGGGAAGTCCATAGGTCCGGAGAGGGAACGACCAAGAGAATGTCAGTTATAGTCTGCCTGGAGAGATCATTGACATAGGTGGCGGCAATGGGCAGACCTGGGTCTGAGACCAGGAAACCCTTCTTAAACTTTTTATTCCTAGCTTCGAGAGAGAGGTAGGTAATGGAGCAGCAGTTAGAATAGATAGTGGAGATGGAGAGCACCATAGGGAGGGGTGGCAGAGGGATGCCCAGGGCAGGGAGGGAGACCGAGAGCTGCGCAGTGCACAGAGGAACTCACCAGGCGGCCTAGAAGCAAGCCAGGCACAGATGAAGCAGGTAGAATTTTTTTTTTAAAGTATTTTCTTGGCATTTATATAAATACAACACAACCATCAAACGGGAACACAACAAACAAACTAAATCAAATTAACTAATTAACTACCACAGTCTTCATAGGTCAATATATTGTTCGTAATTGTGGCGGCGGGCGAGGGGCTGGTGTGCGGCACACCCAAGTTCACGGGGGCTTGGTTATCCGGTTGACCATTTTTGGAGTAAGTCACAAGCAAGTCTCTAGTGAGGGTGAAAGCTCAGGGGGGTTTGTGGTCGGAGGCAAATTGGATGTCACATGAAGCAGGTAGAATCAAACAGATTCAAACGAGGGCAATAGATTTTAAAATTCCCAGATTCAAAAAACGAGGGAAAAGTAGCAATTCAGCACAGGCAGCAGAAGAATTCAATACACCTAGATCTGGAATTCACACATGCATGAAAAAGTCAGCATTTTGGCTGGGAAACAGGTTCTTAAACCGGCATAGCAGTTGGCACACCCTGAGGAATTTGAGCAGCAGGATTAAAAAATCAGGAATGTAGACAGCATCCCACTTTTAAGTATAGTTTGCAGAATCAGAGCAGCATATAGATTCGAATTTCAATACACAACCAAAAGAACATCATTTAGGAAATACTGTCAGAATAGTTAAAATGCAGATTTAAAACATATCGAGGTTTGAGTTTCAGGAATACAATACCAAAATGCTGAAATTAACTGGAGCTGGTAGAATTATATAAACATTTTTTTTTTAAAACAATTTTATTATATATTCAAACAAACAAAACAAATACAAACCAAACTGCAGTGCGAGTTTCAATAATACTGTTTCACATTGTTCATTACACAATTTTAGTCACTGCTCCCCTCATCCCGCCCCACCCTTACGAGCCTATTTGTTTTATTCACTTTGTATCCGCACTGCGTGGTGGGGTCCCATTTCCATTGGATTCTGACAAATCTTGTATCGTTCCTAACAGTTCCGCTACCAACGACTTCCATGCCATCAGGGTTCCCACCACTTCCTCACCCCCTATGTTACTTGCCTCCTGCCATACCATGGTCTCCGCCTCCGCCCACTTTTGCAGATCCTTCCACCACATCTCCACTCGTGGCCTATGACAATTTTTCCATCCCATGGCAATCCTCCTTTTTGCAAGCACATATGCTAAATCCTTCAGTTTATTGACATGCTTGAGTTTCTGCGGTCTGGGGAACCCCCCCCCCCAGTAAGCAAGCCCAGGCTGAATCTATGACCATAGTGACTCCCTTTTCCGCCAGTTTCCCAGCTACTTCGCACCAGAAGCGCGCAATCACAGGGCTTGACCAGAACATATGTACCATATCAGCCTGTTCTTCATAGCATTTGGGACATGCTTGTCTGCCAGCATTTTCAAACCTCAATGTCCTCAGGGATGCCATGTATGCCCTGTGCGTAATATATAATTGTATTTGTTTTAATCTAGCGTTTCTTGACACCTTCTTATGGTACCCCAAGGCTCTTTCCCACATCCCGTCCTCTATCAGGGCTCCCACCTCCGCTTCCCAGTCCAGTCTCAATTGCGTTAGTTCTTTCCCAACTTTGGACATCATCATTTCCTGTAATCTAGAGATATCATGCCCTCCTTCCGTTATATCATATATCATATCTATGGTAACATCTGGCTCTTCCTCCAGTACTGTCTCAGGCCAAGTTGTCTTGATTTTCTGCACCAGTCTGTGATATGTAATATATTGACCCACATGTAACCCCACTTCTTCTCCTAGCTCTTCAAACTGTATGATAGTTCCGTCCCGCCAAACATCTCCCATTGTTACCAACCCTACAGATTCCCAGTGGTTCCTAATTGCCATTCGTAGCTGCTTATCTCCCCCAGCCAATGCAACCAGCGGTATCTGCGGGGAGCATGGGACTGGGTTTTCCATCATCCGGCATGCTCGACGCCATATCCTCCACCCAAGCGTCATCATCTCAGGACTGGCTTTCATTTCTATTTCTGTCTTGTGCAGCCAGATCATCTCTTTTAAATAAAATGGGGCGCAGTCTGCGCTAAACAGCCTGGATTCAGGGGTCACTTCGTCTGAGAGCCATTTAGCGATATTAATAGACCTCATAGTTAGGCAATTTTATTCCCCCTTTTTCATAGAAGTTCTGCAACTTCCATAGTGCCACCCTATTCCTGGTCCCCTGCCATAGGTAATCCCTGCACATGCCGTGCAGTCTGGTGAAGAACTTCTTGGGTATTAGGTACGGAATGTTCCCGAAATAATGCAGGAGCCTGGGCAAGACCACCATCTTGAGCATTGCGCCTCGCCCCATCATTGCTAGAGGCAGCTTCACCCAAAATGTCATATTCTTTTCTATTTTCATTATGGCTACCTCGGTATTGTGCCTATGTTCTTCTTCCACTGTATGGTACACATCTATTCCGAGGTACCGAAAAGTCCCAACAGCCCAGGGAGCTTGCAGCACCGGCAACTGCCCGACAGGGATCCCCTTATAATTACCTAGTGGGAAAATAACGGATTTCTGGGGGTTCACCGCTATGCCCGACAGCCCCGCATACCTATCCATGACCTCCAGGATATACAGGAGATTCTCCTCCGGGTACCTCAGTTACAGCAGCAAGTTGTCTGCATACAAGGAGATCAAGTGTCGCTCCCCTCCCACCTCAATGCCTATGGTATCGTACTGTCGTCTGAGATATATCGCCAGACGCTCTAAAGCTAATATATACAGCATAGGGGACCATGGGCACCCCTGTCTGGTACCTCTGCCTAGCTGACACCTTTCAGAAATCACTGTCCCTGTTTTAACTCTGGCCAGAGGTTCACTGTATATCATCTTTGCCCATCTTATGTATCCAGGCCCCATACCATAGCCCGCCAACGCCGCCAGCAGCCATGGCCACTTGACAGAATCAAAGGCCTTTACAGCGTCCAGGGACACTATTGCCATTTCACCCTCGTTCTTACTTCCCCATTCAACAACCCGATGGAGTCGTCTGTGATTGTGAGTAATGTTCCTATTCGGGACATAGCCCGTCTGGTCGGGGTGTATTAGTTTGCCAATGACTCTGCGCAGTCTGCTTGCCAGGACAGCTGTTAATATTTTGCTGTCCTGGTTCAGCATTGACAATGGTCTATAGGAGCTGCAGCTATGTCCGGGTTTATTTGGTTTGGGGAGCGGTATTATAATCGCTTCTCTTAGTGACTCTGGCAGACGCCCCATCTCAAACGCTTCATTTAGCATATCCAACATCGGGGGAGCACTTCGGCTTTATACACTTTGTAAAACTCACTTGGAAACCCATCTGCCCCCGGGGTTTTGCTAGTAGGGAGCTCTCTGACCACTTCTTCTAACTCCTCCAAGATAATCGGTGCATCCAGCTCCTCTCGCTCTTCAACACTTATTTTAGGCAAACCTATGTCTTCTAGTGTATCTGTTATTTCTTCGTGACTGCTTCCCTCCCCATCCCTGTATAGTTCCCTGTAGTAATTTGCAAACTCCAGATCCACTGCCTCTTGGGTATCAGCTACACTGCCATCTTCTCTTGTTATCGTCCTAATGGTGGGTCTGGGGATCTCACTTTTGTATAACCATGCCAAGAGCCTTCCTGTTTTATCTCCTCCCGCATGCTGTCTCTCTATATATTTCTTATAGTTGAGATTACACAGTCTATCCCATTGCTCTGCGCATGTCTGTTGTAGTTTAAGTATCAACTCTATATATTTTACAGTATCATCTCTCCCCTTCTGCGCCTCTTCCAATTTCCTTTCTGCTTCCTGTAGATCGGTCAGGATTCCTCCCTGCAGGCTTTTAGATTTTGCTATGCCTACGCCCCGCATCATCACCTTAAAGGCTTCCCATAGCGTGCTCGCTGACTCCACGCTACCCGTATTCACTTCAAAGTAGTTTATGATCTCTTCCCTTACATCTTCCCTAAAATGGGGATGTTTAAGCGCCTCTGCTCAGAGACGCCATGTCGGGATCCTCGCTCTTGGGGGGGCAGTATTGCCAGCCAATAACCAGGGGCGAGTGGTCCGGTAGGACCCTCGCCTTATATTCTGCCTGCACCGTCTCCGTCATTACCACGGACGTAGCGAAGACATAGTCTAACCTCGTATACAACTGTTGCGGGGCAGAGTAGTGCGAGTACTGTCTCTCTTGGGGGTGTTTCATTCTCCACACATCTGCCAGACCGAAGTCATCTAGCAATGTCTGCAGTGATTTTGCCGCTGGGGCAGGTCTATCAAATTTCCAATCTGAACTGTCCACCCTAGGGTTCAGTACACAGTTAAAATCTCCGCCCCAGATCACTGCACTCCCCATACACATGCTAAGATTAGTACTCAGGGTTCTGAAGTATGTTGCCGTATTCTGATTGGGGCATAGGTGTTCACAATGCATATCTCCCTGTTTTCCACCAGTCCCCTCAGCATAACCATTCTCCCATCTGCTTCCGCAGTTTCCTGCAACAAATGAAATGGGACATGCAGTGCCACCAGATGAGCACTCCTCTAGCATAGGCAGAGTATGTCGAGCCGGCCACAACCCCTTTCCATTTCTTCCCCACCGTTCCTAGCTTTTCCCGTGTCAGGTGAGTCTCCTGCAGCAGTGCGATATCTATATTTTGTCTGCGCAGGTACAACATAACCTTATTCCTTTTTAAATAACTGTTGAGGTCCCTGACATTCCATGTAATTATTTTAAGGTCCCCCATGGCTAGTTAGAATCCCCATTCCCCCCCTTCAGTGCAGACCAGTTCCCTTTCACATTTCTGTCTATATAGGCTCGTACCCCAGTTCAAACTTCCCCTAACTGCAATCACCCCAAACGCCCCTCCCTTTCTCCCTCCCGCCACCTTTCCCTTCCCCATCTTCACCCCCCCAAACAGTCGTCCAGCTCCATCCCTGGATCTCAGGCACCCCCGCATCTAGCACTTTCTGGCGATAGCCTGTACTCGAAGCTTAGCAGGGTGAGATAGCCCTAATGACTAATCTACTACTTCTACTACTATCTGGGGGAAGGTGTCTGTGTTCCGCCGCTCCTATTTGCCACTATTCAATCACATGCTTTTATTTAATTTGTCTATGTATTCAGAGCTGTATATTCCATTCCAATACCGTTCAATGAAATCTAGGATATCCAAGCCCAGCTTCCGCACCTCCTAGCCCTTCACATCTTTTAAAGTTCCTAACAAGCCACTGCCGGGATGCCTAACAGCGCGACATGCTAGTCCACATGAATTACAGCAGTCACTTATCTTGTTCTCCTTGGGCTTGTGTAGCATCCTGTACTGGGCAGCCCTGTAGGTCCAGCCATGCAGCAGCCTCCTCTGGGATGTCAAAGAAGAACATTCGACTCTTGTGTAGCACTTTCAGTCTCGCAGGGTACAGGAGCATAAATTTGATGCCGGTCGCGCGCAGCCGTCTCTTCACTGCTACACAGCTGTATCTTTGCCTTTGGACCTGCATTGTATAATCCGGGTAAGCCGTGATGGTAGCCGAGGCTCTGTCTATAGTTCCTCCTTTCCTAAAATACTCCAAGATCTTTTCCCGATCTTTGCAATTCAGAATCTTGGCAATTATTGCGCGGGGAGGTGCTCCAGGCTTCGGTTTTCTCGTGAGGGCTCTATGAGCACGCTCCACTGTGAATCCTTGCGAGAGTTTGTCAGCTCCTATTTCTTGCAGGAGGATGTTCTCCACGTAGTCTGTGGGGTCCTGGCCTTCTTCTCCCTCCGGCAGACCGACCATTCGAATGTTATTCCTTCTCGCTCTTCCTTCCGTCTCCTCCGCACGGTTCTCTAGGTTGGCCACTTGCTGTTTTAGTATGTGGACTTCCTTCGCATTGTCTGTGCTGGTAGTCGTGTTAGTTTTAACAGCACTTTCCAGGCTGCTTGTTCTGTCTGCCAGCGCTCTGACATCTTGTCACAGCAAGTTAACATCTATCCCCACTGCGTCAATCTTGGTTTCCAAGGAGCTCCTTAAGTCCGCCATTGCTATTCCCCAGGAGTCTTTTAGTTCTGTTATGGCTGCCAGGATCTGGAGGTTTTCAGTTCCAGTTGGGCTTCCCGTGGGCCCGCTTGCACTCGCCAGCACCGATGCAGCTGGAGATTGCTGCGTCTTGGCAAACGCCTCCATCGTGGATTGCTTGCTCTTGCCTTTGATCACCCTCCCAGTCATCTTGTGGCCCAGGACAAGCGTCCCTTATTGTTTCGTTCGTGGCATGGCAAGCCCACCACTCTATCCCACCATGTTGTCTGCAGGTTACTCCTGGTTACGGCTATTATTTCAAGTTATTCTCCTGGAGTCTTGCGCACCGAGTGATCTCTTCAAATGGGTCATGTCTTCCCACGCATCAGTTCGCCCATCTGCTTCTCAGCGCAATTTGCTCTTTGCGTCGTCGAGCCTCCGCTCCCGGGGCACACCCCTTGTTTTGCGGACTATTGTCTCTTCCTGGTGTCCCGGGCTCGTGTGGTGCGCCAGCACGCCATCATGCACCGGGCAGTTCGGTAAGTTCTTCCTCTTTCCTCTGTCTCCCTCAAAACCACTCCTGCAGCAGCACAGTCCACCCACCTTAGGCGTTCCACTGGGCCCCTCACACATCCAGAGGCTGCCCCAGTTATTGTTCAATCCCAGGCTCGGGATCTTCCTGTAATGCCACAAGGGGTAGCTTCCCTTCGTTGTCAGAGGCACTTGTTTTCGTTGCTTCTCGCTTAACTTGTCCACCGTGTGGGGAGACAGTTCTGCAGGCAGCAGTGACCTTGCTCCTTGATCTGTCTGGGTATCCTTAGTATGGCAGCCAGCCTCACGGGCACCGATGTTGTTGCTGTACTTCAGCAACGCTTCGTGTTCAGGTAGGGATGGTGGCCCCTCCCCCTACACCTCGCCCTGAGGAGACAAAGGAAATGTATCACAGGGGGCCTCACGGCTCCTTTGCCAAATGTGACTCTGTGCCCAGATCTCACTTGGGATCAGCGAGTCCTGACTCCGTGATCCGCTCACACGGATGTCTTTATTTACTCGCCCAGGCACCCAGCTCTCATTCGGCGGCCCTCCACTTCCTCCGCCAGTGCTCAGCAGCTATCCACCGGTCAGGCACCACGCCGCACCTCCGCTTCTGACCCCCGGCATCAGCGCACACACTTCGTCTGTGCTCGCATGCTGCAGGGGGCGCAATCTGATGTGTTACGCTGATAGGGGGGGGCACGCAGACCACGGTCACCGGTCCCCGTCCTATCCTCGCACGGCCACCGCAGTCATGGCTCGGGCACACCCGCCCTGCTACTCCTCCAAGCAGCGCGTCCTCATGCCAAGTTGCTGTTTATCATTCAAGCGGCGAGGATACAATTGATTATCAAGATACAATGTCTCTCCATGCATCGCGCATTATGCCATTCCAGTGTCCGCGGGCGTTCGTTCATTGTTGTCGGCCATCTTAGGTACTCTGTAGCAGGGTCGCCGGCCGTTCCAGTGTCAGTTTCTTTAATGTTACCCATGCAATTTCCTAGATATTCGTAGCCCTGGCTTGGCATCTGTTCCTACGCTCATATCTCCATTATTGAAGCTGGATAGTCATTTTCAGCATGTGAAAACACAGATCAGTATAGGATCGACGGAGCAGCTCCCATCAGACACGTCTCGCTACATGGCCAGTTAGCCACGCCCTCGAATTATATAAACATTAACCAATCTTTGAGCTGCACACCTCTGTTTTTGGTTAATTGGAAATTATATCCCTTAAATCTCTTCAGAAATGTTAGGGTGCTGGGGAGAAAAACACGGCTCTGACACATGTAGGCGGTTTCAACACCAAAAACCTAAACAGTGTCCTTTGTTAATGGACACTCCTGTCCCCTGCACACCTCTGATACTGTCTATAAAGGCAGTCAATACTTTGATTCTGATCATACAAAAGTTCTTATAGATATCATTCTTTAAACTTAATATTCAAGAAATCAAAATATTTTTTAATGATTAATAACCATAATAATACTCAGTTTTCAAACTAAAATAATCCGAACATAAAATGTTCTCAACGCGTTTTGGGAGAATCCCTTCTTCAGGAGCTGATTTATCTTTCTTCCATGAATTTCCAGTAGTATCTGAAGAATACTTTAGAATATGTTCATCAATGTTTCTAGTGTTTAGATTATCACACTATATATACACATTTGTCTACTCTTTACATTGAATCAAAGAATTCTTCACCCGGCTAGACTATGCCAGGTGCCTAGATGAGTGTTCATAAATCACAGTCTATCGATCTTCACAGTTCACTTCCTATAATAGAAGTGATTTTTTTTTTAAATTATTACTTGTGTTTAATCAAATGATTTTTACAAGTTTGCTTTTGTATACATTCAAGTTTGTAGACAGGTTTTAGACAAGTTACAACCCCAGCGGCCCAGTTTGGGCCTTGTAGCATATGATAACTCCTGTCCACCAAGGACATCCAGCTCAGGTTTTGCTTTCGACCTCGGTGGTCTTTTGTGTGTTGATGTTTTTCAGTGCTAAGTCCACCATTTTTACAATTGCCAAAGCCCATCTGGTGGATTCTCCTGAGATTAAACGGTTCCAGATCGAGTCTTTGTCGATGGTTACCTCTCCTGTGAGGAGCAGCCATAGAAGTGATATATAGTCATAAGGAATGTCCTTCTTAGGTTCAGTGTATACATTTTGTCTTAGTTGGAATCTGTGTTTACGCTTACCTATCAAGCATTTCTGTCAAAACCTTAACAGGGGACTTTCCCCTGTTTACATTGTGGACACTGAAATAACATTCAGAAAGGGGATCACATCAGGCACCCAAATACAGGCTAAAAGATAACGCTAAGAGATTACACAACATATGATTAAAAAAATGTGATATGTGGACTCATGGGGAGGTGCAATCGGACATTCCATAACAATATGTGTATTAGCCCCGCAATACATACAAAGACCTTGAGATCTTTGTCTGTTGCGTTCCTCAACCAACAAGGGTCCTCTGGCTGTACCTAATTGCATCGGTTCTTCAGGAGTCAGGACCTTACCGGAGAAAGGGATTCCTTCAGGTGGAGACCTAAAAGACCTACCCTTCCTTTTTTGTTGATGTCTCTCTTATAACCTATAATCTAATTGCATCACTAATGCAATTAATTCTTTTAAATTATGATGACGAGGAACCCGTGAAACCTCGGGTGATTAAGGCATCATCTGGACAAGCAGTATCTGCGGCCATCTGTTTAAATTTAGTAATATACGACAAAATGTCCTGATTTCCTTGCCTAAAATCAAGTAAGTGTTCTGGTGATGCTATAGTCACCTCCTGTCTCCCAAACATGCTTTTAATACTATTGCAGAAGGCAGGATATGAATCCAAGATAGGATTATTGTTAGTGACCAATGGTGTGGCCCAAGCCAATGCTGCGCCTGACATTTGGGAAATCATGTGGCCTACTCTATCACGGTCCGTATGAAAAAACGCTGCCTTAAAATCAAACTGTACCATACAAGATTCAAGGAACTCTTTGACCTTATGAGGGTTCCCATCAAAATTACCTGTAGGTAAAGGTCCGGGTGGTACCTCAGAACACTGAGGTGAACGACTCACTTGTTGACTTAAAGAGGAGTTCTCTTTTTTCAAATGCTGCACTTCTGCTGGTCCATATTAGCGTATTACCTGACTGTTGTAAGCTCGGGCGTTGCTAGCTGTAATATTCGTAATGCTTAAATGACGTTCCTCATTAATAAACAACAGTCAAGATAAAGGATATCCACTAACGTGTCTTCATGACACAGCTTGATGCAATGAGAATCCACCTGGTTTCCCCTCTATGTCCCAACAATATTGTCAGTACCGAGAGAGGCCACCAGGGAAACCCTTGTGGGGGAGAAAACCCTGTGAGGCTGGAGTGCGCTGGTTTAGAGATGTCAGGTATGTAGTCCAGCGTCCTGTGTTTCTTCCCTTCAGCCCAGCCTGTCTGTACTGCAATGAAATATACACAGTAAGTAGGGATTATGGATTGCTCGTGCTCATTCATGTACTGTTAGTTTTACCCTGCATTAGGAGTCTGGTGTCAGTTGGAACCAAAGGAAAAGGTTTGAATCGTCTGCTTCGGGGGAATCGTTTTAGAGGAGAATGATTAGAGGATATGAATCCAGGTAAATATAAGGAGTAATGAAAGAGATTGAATGTGGCAAAGAATATGTTCAAACCTACTAGGCACAGAATGGCGCTCTGGCCCAACGAAGCAGAATGTGTTTGTCAAAGACGCTCTGCCGCTGAGGATGTTGGGTAATGTAGTCCAGAATTGCACAAGTCGCATTATGCTATAGATAAGACAGAGATCGTGAGTGTGTATAGAAATAGAATACTGTTTGAAAGTGAACCGTGAATTATATTCGAATAAGTACTTCACGGGACCGCAACAGATCCAACAGTGGAGAGCTTCGGAGGTCGGAAGTGTGTGACTATGAGACAGATGAGGAAGCCACGCCTAAGGTAGACAAACCGGACAGTTGAGAGAAACAGAACAAGAGGTAAGAATCACTATACTAACGAAGATCCAGGAATTCTAAAGTCTGAGGCGAGCTCACGTAGCGTGGTGACTGTAAGAGGAGCAACACACTGTTGCTCAGGACTCGGCTCCTAAAGTACTGCAACTGGAACAAGGGGTGGAGCCATACCTGCTGGTTCCTTGGAGATGCATGAACCGCTGCGCTGGAGATCTGACGCCATACTTCCAGGACCCAATTGTAGTCCCAAAACACAGCGCCAACGATGCCACAATTACCATAGACAGCGCCGAATCATCACAGCATCACGTATCAAAGTTCACTTTCCCCTTTTCTCTGGGTCAATTTCAATCACTTTGTTTTTACAGTTCATTCACTTTATTGCTATAAACATTTCACCTTTCACAGAGACTTTTGAGTGGGCTACTTCCTTTCCCCGGACCACTCTGTTATTCAGTATTGCTGGCTTTACAGTTATCGTTACTTCAAAGTTAATTTGCAGGTCTGCCTTTCTTTGCGTATCATCCACACGCATGCAGCCTTCAATTGTGCGATATAATGTTGCCACTTCAATCTTTCTTTAGCACACACCGGTCTCTCACGTTGCTTGCCAACTCACTGGCTGTGTGCGTTTCTTGTCTTTCCAGTTTACGAGTCAAGGATAGTACCACAGACTTGGCCTCACCTCCCCAACGTTGCCGTTCACCCAGGAGGGTCGCTGGCGTCCTTGAAACACAATGCACACTTCTTGTTTGGGACTCAGCCTTCTCCACGTATCTCTTGTGGCCTTTTGGAGGCAAACACCTCTTGCAGGGAACTCCTGGGTTTCTTCACCCGTGGCTCTCGTCCCTCGGTCCATTGCTCTGCTCCAGTAGGTTTGCCTTCACCCGGGAAGTTCTGCTCGTACTCATGTTACACCTTGCTCAAAGTGTGTCTCTATGTTCTGCCTTTTATCCGTGTGAGGAGAGCTAATTGGAATCAGATGTATGCACTTAGAATCAAGTGCCTGACTTTGCCTGACCCAATTATTGGGACACGTCCAATGTAGTGTGTAAGAGTTAGCAGTCTTACTATCAGTTGCCCTCTTCTTCGGCCCAGTGTTTTCGTGGAAAAGGTAGGGAGTTGGGACACCGGATAATCCTATCAAATAGGAGGGATCCTGGGTACAGCAATGAGAGGAATACCGCGTCTCACCATGGGCTATCTCACCCACCCTGCCGAAGAGCTCTCACCCATGTGATCCTCCCGCACTGGTCCACCCCTAGGGTCTGGATCCAAAGGTGATTGCTGTGCCCTGGCCACCTGGAAGAGAGATCCCCGGGGACTAGCAGGTCAGATACCCTCTGGTTTCTCACATACACTTCCCCTATGCGATGTAGTCACATCTGTTTCACAGGGAAACCGGGAAAGGAAATCGACGTTCCCCTGTTCCTTTCCTTTTCTGTGTTCCACAGTGAAACAGTAGGTTGCAGGTCTAGTAACCATTGCATGACTCAAGGGTTAGAGTCCTTTTGTTGACTTATCCATACCAAGGGTGAGTGGTTGGTAACAAGGGTGAATTTCCCCCCAGAAGGTAGTACCTCAGATGAATAGTAGCCCATTTGATGGCAAAGGCTTCTAATTCCAATACTGTCATGGACATCAAGTCAGGGGCACAGGCATGCAGGGGGCGACCTGGGTGGACACTGTCCTGGCGCCTTTGGCAACAGGCTCATGAACAAAAGTAAATTAGAACATCCATTTAGCACCAAAAAGATTTTATTATGGACATAACACTTCAGATGCATTAACCTTGAACATTCCATCCAATAAGCAAGATGCATTAACCTTGAACATTCCATCTATTAAGCAGCCCCAAGTGTATTCTCTCTAGGAGTGGCTGGCAAGCCGGCCCTAATAGGTGTGCCCACAATCTCAGCTATATAAGCTGCCCCGATCCTCTAGACAGACGCTTCACGTTATTCTGCACTTGCAAGCAGCGTAACGCTCACCGTCGCCTGAGGTCAGACTTACCTTTGAAGATCCTGCTTCCTGGACATCCTGCTTCCTGACAGCATACTTACCAACTGGGGGTAGCTGTTCTTACCTGTACATCTCTTCGGCGAACAAAGTATTCATCTTTACACTTTCTGGAACGCTGAAATCCTCATCTTGGCACCGCAGCACGACACGCTCCATCGTCGACAGCAGCGCCGCAAGGAAAAACAGAAGACAAGGTTAGACATAGAAAAAAACAGTCAGTTTAAGGTTGCGCTTCGCCATACTTCGCGCTTTCCTTAAACCATCACTTACCTGCTGTCGAACATTGCGGTAGCATCCATCTTCCATCCCGCCGCGTTTCGATTCTCACAGCTGCATTGAGGCCGCTTTTCCATCTAAGGGAAGAAAACAGAAGAGAGACATTATTGCGGGCATAAATAGGAGCAACATATAAAGACATTAAACATAACGAACAGCATCACAAGAGCTCAAGAAAGACTTACCAATCATAAGGAGAAGCATAGTCGTAACTGGACTAATCCTTATCAGGGATCAGTGAACGAACTAGATCCCATTCAACGCGCCCCTGCCAGAAGTAGCAGGACAGAGAGCTTATTTTCCATAATTCACAGGTGAGCTATATGGGCCGGCGTATGCTCACAGAAACCGTACTTTGGGGTGAAGGGTTTGAGAGGTACAACAATCACAGATTGGCGCACTCACACACTCTTATCTCCACATAGGAGCAGTATCACCACGTACCACCACTCACAGCTTTTCTACTGAGGGAGAGGCCTGAAGGGGGTGATTCAAGTTCAGGGAGGGCTGCAACCGTGCTCTAACGCCTCCGCAGAGACCAGGTGAGCGTAACAAATACAGAGTCATTTTTTTCACGTGGGAAGAGTTTATGACTAGTGAATAGGATGGGGTGTTGTAAACCATCGCATATTTGTGACAATACTGCTCCTAACCCTGTGAGGGAGGCATCATTGTGTAATACGAATTACTTTGTGAAGTCCACCACTTTTAGTATTGGGTTTTGGCATAACGTTTGCTTCAGGTTATTATAACACAATCATCCTCATCAGTCCAACACATTTTCTGGGGCTCTGCATTTCTTAGCTTGTCTGTCAGTCCGGCTGTTCTATCTGAAAAACTTGGGATAAACCTACGGTACTAGCCAATTAACCCTAGGAATGCCCTGAGGTCTCTTTCGGTCTTGGGTGTTGGGGCATCTAGGAAGCTTTCACTTTTTCTTCCTGGTGCTGGACACTGCCGTTCCCCACAAAGAAGCCTAGGTATTTCACGGCTGATTGAGCCAGCTTGCATTTTGATGGATTGGCAGTTAAAGGGATAGTCCAGTAAAAAAATGTATTTAAAAAATAGATAGGCAACATTAAAAAAAAAATACTAGCACTTAATACGAGCCCGGAAAACCTAGAAATAAAACCGCAGCTTTAAAAACATTGTATTTGAAAACGCTGCGGTTTTTCTTTCCAAGTTTCTCAGGCTCCTCCGGCTCGGAGGAGCCTGAGAAACTCAGAAAGAAAAACTGCACCGTTTTCAAACACAACCTCGTTGTGTTTCTGCCTGATGTGGCTATCACTTTGGGTCTCCGGTGCTCCCCCAGGGGAGATTGTCCCAAGTGTTCCCCTGTCAAATGAGAGTGTGCGATCTCTAGCACAATCTTGAGATGGGTTTTGGGTATTACTAACTGAGTTTTACTTAGGCCTTCCCTGGAGATTTCCCTTCTATATAATAATCCCTGTTTCAGGAAGAAAAACCCCAGGGGAGCACCAGAGACCCAAAGTGAAAGCCAAGGCAGGCAGAAACACAACGCAGTTGTGTTTACATGCCGCGGTGTTTCTGCCTACAGCTGATTTCCCATTTGGGGCTCTCGGGCTCCCCACGGGGAGCCCGATATCCCCAAATGGGAAATGCTAAATGCTGCAGTTTTTCTGCCTAAATCTGCCTTCCCATTTGGGGCTCTCGGGCCCCCCGTGGGGAGCCCGAGAGCCCCAAATGGGAAAGCAGATTTAAGCAGAAACACAACCGCGTTGTGTTTCTGCCTGCCTTGGCTTTCACTTTGGGTCTCCGGTGCTCCCCCAGGGGCCAGAGGAGCCTGAGAAAAAAACGCAGCTAGTGCTTATTTAAAAAAAAAAAAAAATAGCACTTACCGAGATTCAGCTGCAGCTTTCCTGCTCTGGTCTCCAGTCCGGGTCCTCCGAGTCCCAGCACCAATGAAGGAAAAGCCACCCAGCGGTAGCTTTTGTTTACTACAGCTGGCTGGCTTTTCCTTCATTAGTGCCGCAAAAGCCAGCAAAGGCGGACATCCATTTCACAAAATGGATGCGCCCATGTGCTTGCTTTTGCGAATTTTGACCTTGAATAGCTCAAAATTTGACATAGGAAGTTTAAAAAAAAAAGTGCTAGTATTTTTTTTTTAATGTTGCCTATCTATTTTTTAAATACATTTTTTTACTGGACTATCCCTTTAAGCCGGCCTGTCTGAGGGTTCTCATAATAGTAGAAAGATGTAAAAGGTGGTCTTCCCAAGTTTGACTATAAATGGATATGTCGTCAATATAAGCCCTGCAGAAATCAGAGAAAGGCTGTAATATCCTGTCCATAAGTCATTGTAAAGTGAATGGGGCCCCATGCAGTCCAAAAGGGAGGACTTTGAATTGGAATAGTCCCATTGGTATCGAGAAAGCTGTCTTTTCCTTATGAGGTCCATATACTGGGACTTGCCAATATCCCTTGGTTAGATCTAGGGTTGACAGGAATGTGGCATTTCCAAGTTTATCTATTAACTCATCGATGCATGACATTGGATAGGCATTCAAGGTGGAGATGTTGTTGACCTGCCTAAAGTCTATGAGAAACCTCCAAGAATGATTGGGTTTAGTCACCAACGCAATAGGGGAGGACTGTGGACTCGAAGAGAGCTCAATAATGTTTGTCTCCAGCAATTGTTTTAACTTCATCAATTACTATCTGTTTTCCTGTTTCTGGGAGTCTATAAGGTTTCAAATGGACCACTTTTCCCTTTGGAGTTCTGATATAATGATAAGTACCATGTACTCTCCCTGGTTTCTCACAGAATACATTGGAGGATGACATAATAAGATAGTTCTTATCTTCTTGTTTATGTTTAGATAGTTCTTGGGGAATACGTTCAAAGTTGTCTATCTCCTCCGGTACCAAACAGGACAATATGGAGGAGGTAGTAGCGGAAGGATTTTCTTTCCACTCTTTTAGGAGATTTACGTGGTAGAGATGGGTCTTTTGCCTCCTATAAGGTTGGGTTATTTTATAGGTACAGGTTCCTGTTTGCTCTAGCACTTCGTAGGGCCCCCGCCATTTTGAGACAAGTTTATTTTTAGAGGTAGGTAAGAGAACTAATACTTTCTGTTCTACTGAAAATGATCTTAAATGTACCTTCTTGTCATAGGTTGATTTTTGTTGGGCTTGAGCTTTCTCCATATGAGCCTGGACAAGATTCCGAACGAGTTTTGTGTGCTCTCGAAATTGGGTAGATGTCTGTAAGAGGGGAATAGGTGCTTCTTCTCTCTCCTCCCAGGTCTCTCTGAGCATGTCTAGGACATCTCTCGGTTCTCTACCATAGAGTAACTCAAAAGGGGAGAATCCGGTGGATGCCTGAGGGGTCTTTTTACTGAAAAGAGGGCCCACAGGATCATACGATCCCAGTCCTTGCCATCCTCATCTACCAACTTTCTCAAAGTCATTTCAAGGGTTTTGTTAAATATCTCAACCAATCCATCCGTTTGGGGATGGTAAACCGAAGTTCTTAAGGTGGTAATGTGTAGTAATTCCTTTACTTCACCAATAAGTTTACTCATGAAATTGGATCCCTGATTCATTAGAATGTCCTTGTGGAAACCAACCCTAGAAAAGAATGGCAGCAGGTGTTTTAAAATGTGATGGGTTGTATTGTTCCGCATGGGAAAGGCTTCTGGGTACCGGGTAGCGTAATCAATGATCAGGACAACATATTTATTACCCAGTCTAGAGGTTTCCAACTGTCCAGTGATATCCATCCCAATTCGGGAGAACAGGATCTCTATAATCGGTAGTGGGTTTAGAGGGGCAGGTAAGGGAATATGTGAGCTGTTTTTTTGGCATATCTCACATGTCTGAATGAAGTTCTTTATGTCAGCATGGATACCCGGCCAATAAAATTTCCCACTGATGTGAGCTTGGGCTTTAGATTGTCCCAAGTGTTCCCCTGTCAAATGAGAGTGTGCGATCTCTAGCACAATCTTGAGATGGGTTTTGTGTATTACTAACTGAGTTTTACTTAGGCCTTCCCTGGAGATTTCCCTTCTATATAGTAAACCCTGTTTCAGGAAGAAAAAGGGGCACCCCTTCTCTTGTCCTTCTCCCTTAGGAATCACTTGTAAGGAAGCCTCGGCGAGTACTGGATCATTACGCTGGAGGAAAGCTAGATCGAGAAGGATGGTAGGTTCTTCTTCCCTTTTTGCCTCAGCGATACATATCTCATCGTCCTCTCCAAAGCCTAAGCTACCACTCTATTTCCTCTGGTTCATTTTCTTCCTCAAAACAGGGAAATAGAGCCTTCTCAAGAATTCCCTGTGCGCTTTTGTCCCCTAGACATATTTCAAACTGAGGTTTGCCATGGTTCAGCAGGAGAACTTTTATGTCTCCCCAAAGTCTGGATCTATAACGCCTGCTAGGACATCTAGACCAAACCTCTATGCCAGGCCAGATTTTGGGGCCAATCTTATCTAACAACCCAATGGGGGGGATTTGAACTAATTCTGTGGGAATCATCCTTCTTTTTCCTGGAGGGATAGTGACTTCTCTGCTGCTACAAATGTCAAAGCCTATAGATTATTTGGTGGCGATAGAGGGGCCTGAGGCCCTGTGACTAAGGTCCTCATTCTGAGATTGGAGGTAGCCATGGCGTTATTTGCGCCATGGCTGCCTCCAATACCGGGTCCGACACCGATCTGGTTGAATGGGGACTTACCAGGACATTCTGACCTGTGCGGACCCGGTAAGTCCCCATTCAACCAGCCATTCCCCATTCCCATTTGAGTCCCCATAGGGCTCAATGGGAATGGGGAAGGCGCTAATAACGGGACCGCGAATAGCTGGCCCGTTATTAGCGCCCTGGTCCCTTAGCGGGACCTGTAAAGGACGTGTGGTCAGACCACACGTCCTTTCCGGTTCCCGCTAAGGGACCTCGGAATTGGGCGGTAAGGGATTACCGGCACCGGTCTCCTTACCGGTGCCCGGTATCCCTTACCGCCGAACTCAGAATGACCCCCTAAGTGTCTGGAATTTTAGGGTCCCCCAACATGTCTCAATTGCGTTGTATCCCAACCCTGACACCATATGAAAGGCAGGCATTGTATCACAAGTATGACACTGACACCAAAGGTACAATTTGTAAAACCTTTTTATGAAGTTTAAATGGGGTTGGGGACATTCCTACTCTGGCCTATAGCTAAGATGGGAGTTGTCTCGACTATCAAATAATAAATAAAACAGCTCTAGTTGCGCCTGTCGAAATGGCCAATACTAACAAAACCTAATGCCTGCCCTATATCTTGTACACAAATGTGAAAAGGGGAATACGTATGCAAAGGAAAGTCAGTGTTCAAATTAATGAATAAAGATGGCTGAGTCAGCTCTCCTCCCCACGCTGGACAGCACGGAGTACGGCAGCCTCTGTAGGCAAGGTGACACACTCTGGCTCAGGCTCTTAACACAAAAGCAGTTCAAGACGTGGATAGAGGCCCACCTGGCCTTCCACGTTAAAGTCTTGCGTTCCGATTCCCAAAAACACAATTCAACAAAAGGTTCACGTCGGTCTCCCTCTGTCGGGCACAGACCGCTTCAAGCACAATTTCACATTGGTCTCCCTCAATCGGGCTCAGACCTTTCCAAAACAAACAGTTCAAAAGAAAAACACTCGCAGGGTTTCCCTTGTCCAAGTTTAATTCGTCTCCTTTAGGAGTTGCCTTCCCCTAACCTTTTACACCTTTGGTCTCCCTCTGTTGTGCTTGGACCGTTTCCTGATGTCTAAGACTTTCGAATGTGCGTGGCCTTTTTCCACAGACCTCCGCAGGACCGCTTTGACTTTTCAGCTTCCAATTCACACTCCTTTGTTATTTACCCCAGTGCTTTCTGGTCTGGATAGTTCTACGTATCACATATCAAAGTTTACTTTCCCCTTTTCTCTGGGTCAATTTCAATCACTTCGATTTTACAGTTCATTCACTTTATCGCTATAAACTTTTCACCTTTCACAGAGACTTTCGAGTGTGCCTTCCTTTTGCCAGACAACTCCGTTACTCAGTATCGGTGACTTTACAGCTATCGTTACTTCAAAGGTCATTTGAAGGTCTGCCTGTCTTCGCGTCTCATCCACACAGGTGCAGCCTTCAATTGTGCAATATAATGTTGCCACTTCAATCTTTCTTTAGCACACACCGATCTCTCATGTTGCTTGCCATCTCACCAGCTGTGTGCGTTTCTCTCTTGTATTTGCAGTTTATGAGTCAAGGCTAGTACCACAGGCTTGGTCTCGCCTCACCAACTCTGCCGTTCACCTGGGAGGGGCGCTGGCGTCCTTGAAACACAATGCACCCTTCTTGTTTGGGACTCAGCCTTCTCCACGGATCTCTTGCGGCCTTTGGAGACAACGACCTCCTGCAGGTAACTCCTGGGTTTCTTCACCCATGGCTCTCATCCCTTGGTCCGTCCCTCAGTCTGTTGCTCTGCTCCAGTAGGTTCGCCTTTGCCCAGGAAGTTCTGCTCGTCCTTGTGTTCCACGTTGCTCAGCGTCTGTCTCTATGTTCCGCCTTTTATCTATGTGAGGAGAGCTAATTGGTTTCAGATGTATGCACTTAGAATCAAGTGGCTGACTTTGCTTGACCCAATTATCGGGACACGCCCAATGTAATGTGTAGGAGTTTGCAGTTTTACTCTCAGCCACCGTCTTCCTCTCCATGGGTTATCTCACCCCCACTCCTCAAAGACCTTTCACCCAGTTGATCCTCCCGCACTGATCCATCCTCAGGGTCTGGATCCAAAGGCGATGGCCGTGCCCTGGCCACCTGAGAGAGAGATCCCTGGGGACTAGCAGGTGAGATACCCTCTGGTTTCTCACAGAAGATTCCGAGTAGAAACATTTCAGAATAGGTAGCGTAAAACAGATTCCAACTAAGACAAAATGTATACACTGAACTTATGGAGGACATTCCTTATGACTATATATCATTTCTATTAAAGGAAGCAAACTGTGAAAATCGATAGACTCTGACTTATGAAAACTCAGCTGAAGCAGACACATGGCATAGTCTAGCCAGGTGAAGAATTCTTTGATTCCATGATAAGAGTAGACAAATGTATATATAGTGTGATAATCTAAACACTAGAAACATTGATGACCATATTGTAATTTATTCTTCAGATACTATTGGAAATTCATGAAAGAAAGATTAATCAGCTCCTGAACAAGGGATACCGTAGTTCCCGGACCAGCAAACCTGTAATGACCCCGACTGTTTAGAATCATATAAACCAACGTGCAGATATGCAAGACATCATACATTGGTGTTCCAAATAGGATGTTGATGGCACAAAGTTAGAAGGCCGGGAATAGTTGGGGAAGCAAGGTACAGATGAACTTGCTTCAGGGCAGTCAGAGAGAAACAATGCAGGCAGACCCACATTCTATGAATGTCAAGAATGAACCTCAATTCTTGGCCAAAGCAGGCAAGTCTGAGAATAAAAGAAAGCTTGTGCTTGTAACCTTTCCATGTGCAGAGCATGATTTCTAGACTTCTGGTTTTCACACTTTTGGGCTTTAATCCCTAGCAGCGGATGCTGGAACATCAACAACTACTAACTGGCACCACAGCAGGGGTGCCATTGATTCTGAAGCATCAAGTCCAAAGCTGGTGTTGAGCACCTTTTTCATACTGCATGTGGTCCAATGCATGAACATGCCCTGCCTCTACTTCAAAGTTTAAGCCATTTTCATCTCCACTGTTCATTCATATTCTCTCCTCTCTCCAGAACAGATTCAGTGGTCTACCATTAGATGGCTCCAGATCCTGAGCGACTTGCACAGCCAGTGCACTTGTGTAGACATATTGCAGTGTGGCACATAAGAAACATCATTAGATGGCCATTTGTATTGAATGTTTTGGCATGTCAGACCGTTTGCAAAACACTTATTATTAGCCTCTGCTTAGTGTACTCTTTAAAGTCATGTATTACCCTTTACAGAGGAGGCTGTGTCCAATTCAGTATACGTATATCGACTGTCTGGAGGTTAGTATCTCCTGTGTGGATATTCCCATATACAGTTACTTATGTCTACAGCTCGGAATGCTGCATATGTACATAATGCAATGGCTCAGCCCCCTCTCCCATTTAGTGGTACAGTGGTGTTATATGGTTTGGGCACAGATGACCTCTCTATTGATTGGTATCGACTGGACATAGGAACCAGATGTTTACTCCAAAATCATTAGTAAGTGCACTCCTTTTTTTAGTGAAATGCTTAATTTCGCTGTCAATAAATGATTGCTTGTATTGGGAATACATTCTCCCATGGTAAAGTTTAGTCATTCACCTGGATTTTATTGTGTTAAAAACCCGGAGCATTTTTTGATATATTTGTAAAGGTTTTGTAAACCAAAAACAAATAAAAAAAAACCTGATTTCTAGTGGACTTCTTGTTACAGGTAAATCTTCAGACAGCTCACAAGTGGTGAAAAGTCAAGTATTCACACTCTAGAAAACAGAAAGGAAAAGTAAATTGAATATGGGGACCTAAACTCAATCTTACAGCAGAAGTCAGTTTATGTGGATCCACATGAATATAAAAGGAAAAAGTATAAGGCAAAAACGAAGGAACTTTAGAAACACTACATCACATGATTATGACATGCCCTGAATTGCAAGAAGAGAGAACGCTATGCAGGTCATACTTCAGCATTCCCAATGAAACTCTCACCCCGGAAGCGAGATGGGCACAAATAATGTTGGGGCAGGAAAAAAAGCTGATATACATTATCATAAAATTCTGTGAAAAGACGATGACTATGCTGACATAATGACCCAGGACAGTGAAATAACTTTGAAGTTCACGTTGTGATATATGTGCAAGTACCTAAGACTGACCGTGAAAGAATGTATCCTTAACATGAAATGAAAAGTTTATGTATAAATGAAATCATTTTAAATTTAAAAAAAAAATAAAAAAATAAGGCACCAAGCCATACCTCCTATTCCAGGAGATAACAAGATCACAAGAAGCATCTTCTTTAATCTGTCGCAACATCAGTAGTCAAAATACTCATTAGGTTAAGCAAGTTGGGTAATCTGTCTGGGTATGGTTAAAAGACAGAAAAATATCAGTCAGGAATGTAAAGTAGGTAGTTTGGCTAGTCTATCAAGGTGCAGATGAAATTGTATCAGTTAAGCACTTCTAAAGTCTTATGAGTCCATACGGGTCCCACAGGTCTTCCCACCACTATGGTATTGTTTGTTGAAGCTCAGGGACCTTACCTGAGGTTGGGAGATTTAATTGTTGACAGCCGGCATCTCGCTAAGCGGGAGCCGGCATGTCAAACATGCCTGCCATAAGTAGTACGTGTCTTGTGATGTCATCACGCAGACAAGTAATTGTTGATGTCACATGTCAATATTGAGGTGTGCTGGAGCACACGGTTAAGATAGCAATCTCGACATCATTGTATTATTCCAAAGAGTAATATTGAAATGCTCAATCCAAAGGATATCTAATTGCGAGAGGGACGTTTCTAGTCCCATATGTACCTTGTGTGCTTATAATCAAATATATGTACCCCAGCCAGGATCTGGGGAGCGTAAACAATCCATCATTTAGGTTGATGCAGATTAGAAATATGATAACATATACAATTTCTAGGATATACCCCATAAGTACCCATGTCTTCAATCTGTCAGTATTACATTTGTCAAAGAAGCAAAGTGTGTTGACATAGTGTAAGGTCCAAGAGTCTAGCTCAAGTTGAGCTCAAGGTATATATTATCCATGATTACATAAATCCAGTTAAAAGAGGGGTACATTACCATGTTCACAATCGAGCACCCCACTTGGAAACAACATATACTAGTGTAGGTTATATAGCACTAATGTCTCAGTACATTTTTATCGGTGTCAGCATCTCTCACTAGACACAGAGCACAACCATTGGTCTTGGTCATCCTTATTTACAGTTGATACATTATTGTAAAACAGTGGTACATACATCATATAGAGTTTGAATAGTTTTCATAGAAATGATGCAGGTTAAAACTCATTCCTGTGGGATGTAGAGAGTCAAGTTTGTCTATCCATGTTAATTTTCGTTATGTAAATTTCTTATTCAGGTCCCGACCTCTCTGGGGTCTACCCACCCCTCCAGTGCTACACTGCGTAATTAGCTACTGTGTATCTTTTGTCAGTGAAATGTCTAGCAACTGGTGATTTAGTATTGTGTGTACGGATATTGCTTTTATGTTCGTTCCATCTCTCTTTTACACGCCTGGTGGTTTGACCCACTTAGAAGATTCCACATGGGCAACTCAATCCATAAATGACACTGCTAGTATCGCAGGTGGCAAAGTCTCTGAGTTTGATTTTAGCACTTGAACGTGGGTGTCTCACATACGTGCCTTTCATGATATTGTTGCAGTTATTGCAACTAAGACACGGAAAAGAGGCATTTTTACTTTTTCGGAGAACGATTTGTTTCAATTTGGTTTGTTTTTTTGCTTTTACCAACTGATCACGAAAATGTCTGCCCCTCTTTTAGGCGATCACGGGTGGTTTGGGGAAGAGCTTATTGATTTGGGTGTCAAGCTGGATAAGTCTCCAGTTTTTCTTCAGTAGTAAGCTCACGTGGTGACTGGCTGGAATATTTAATGGAGTATACATCCACGCATAACATTTGGGATTGAGACTGGAAATCCAAAAATATATTTTCTGGATGTGGAGATTGAAATAGTTGTGAATGGTGTTTCAACAAATATCTTTTGTAAAACCACTGATGGTAACAACACTTTACACGATCATAGTCACCACCCTAGACACCTTAAGGATAACCTGCCCTATAGCCAATTTTTAAGAATGAGAAGAATAATGTCACAAGAAACTACTTTTGAACTAGAACGTGACAAATTGGCAGAATGATACCATCAGAGGGGATACCCTGCTGAAGTTGTCAGGACGGCAAGACATAAGGCACATCAACAAGAATGTGAGGGTCAAACCCTTAAATTCAAAAATACAGACACACCATTTTATGCTCCATGAAATATCAAACTCAGAGTCTTCGCCACCTGCGATACTATCTCTGTCGTTAATGGATTGAGCTGCCCATGTGGAATCTTCTACGTACCAAACCACCAGGAATGGAAAAGAGAGGTGGAACAAACATAAAAGCAATATCCGTACACACAATACTAAATCCCCAGTTGCTACTTATGGCGGCCATGTTTGACACATATATTTGATTATAAGCACACAAGCTATATATGGCACTACAACCGTTCCTCTCGCAATGAGATATCCTTCAGATTGAGCATGTCAATATTACTCTTTGGAATAATACAATGATGTCGAGATTATCAACAGAGAAACAGAGTTGCAGTGCATCTTAACAGTGATACATCATGCAATACTTGAGGCGCATAAATGGCATTGATACATGGGGTGGGACAGCTGGAGGGGCATTTGTTCGGTTTTCCATAAGGTCATTGATCGGGGGAGGGATGCCAGGTAGGATAGGAACTCGCCTCAGGCATTGCTGGGACGGGAAGTAGGAGGCAATGAGTCCAAGTACAGTTCTTCACAGTTCTGGGCCCAGGTAAGTGCTGTCAACCAGGTTTTAGTGCAGGGTGGGGCTACTTGCTTCCACTTCAACAGGATACATCTCTTGGCAATCATACAACCTGTATTTACAAATGAGCGCAGACCTTTAATCGAGAGGTTATCCCACATGCCAAACAGGGCTCCCATCGGGGAGCGTCGAAGGGAAACACTTACTACCCCGGAAAGTGTATTTAATACGCTGTCCAAGAATGTTCCTAGCTGGGGACATGACCAGAATATATGTATATGGTTAGCGGAGCTAAATAGGCACAAGGGACAAGAGTGCCCCATATCTTGGGAAATCTTACTGAGTTTTCCGGGGGTGTTGTATAGTTTGTTCAATAGTTTGTATTGTATGTATCTGAATCTAAATTTCAAGGAGACCTGCTTAGTGTGTGAACACATGCGTTTCCATTGGGCGTCTGATAGTTCAATCCCCAAGTCGTCAGACCAGCTATGGCGTATTGGCAGAGATGAGGTGAAGCGGGCATTTACAAGCATTTTATAGAACGTTGATAGAATGTGGCGGCTGCCGCTAGAATTGACAATAAATGCCAGCTCGGCATTCTCAGGGGTTTCCGAAGGGCAGAATGGGCACTGCGATTGCACGGCCACCCGTAGCCTGAAGTATTGCATTAATTCAATTTCAGAGCGAGTGTGTCCTCATTGCCATGTCAGTGGGGTGATAAATTTGCCGTCCACAAATAGGTCAGTCACGGCTCTGTAGCCGAGCTGTTTCCATTGAGCCGCCAGTGAGGAATTAGCACAGAATCTCGAATCCCTTGATGAAGACATTGTTAATCTTAAAGCATCACTAAGCAAGTCCTACTCGGCAGACCAGCTCCAACAAGTACTTGAGGACAACAACCAGAAATTACAAAAATACAAGCAGGAACTGGAGACTAAAAAAATCTGGAAATTTAGACGTGATATGCTTGACTATAAACTGGACATTGTTTATACATGGCAGGATCATCATGGACATCGCCCTAGTAAACCATACCAAGGACAGACACCTAAACCACCTACACCGCATGCTGCAACTACATCTTCTGAAGCCTCAAGTGCAGAATTAGATCCTGTAACGACACCGATCATTGTTCAACCTACATGCTCACGTGACGAGATACCAACAGTTGAGGAATCACGTTTTTTAGAAAAGGACCCACTAGACGTGGACAAAAAAAGAAATACACAGAGAAAGAAGACACAGAAGAAGACCTAGTGGTCAACACATCTTTCTATACCCTCACACGTCTTGAATTGCAAGTCCTCCGGAAAGGATTATCTTTTGTACCCCAAAACAACAGCACACTCTTGAAAGAAAAAATCAATTTTTTCAGACTACTAAGAAGATGAAATTAAAACTGTTTTTCGAAGATCTCGATGAGGATCGAGATCTGGGTGAATCATCTGAATTCTTGGAACTCAACCCCAAGTGTTCCTTTAACCCACCAGTCCAGAATCACATTTTGTCAACGTTTGAGAAGACCATACTCCAAGATCTGAAGAAACTTCAATTTAAAAGCAAGGGATATGGTAACTTTACAATACGTGAGTGACAGATGTTGAAGAACCTATTGGACAATGAGACGATTATCTTCAAACCTGCAGATAAAGGTGGGGCACTTGTCCTAATGGACAAAGATGATTATATAGAAGAAATAGAGGCAATTGTCCGACAAGGAGACATACAATGAAATATCTTTCAACCCAACGAGACGATGACACTGATCGAGGAAACACACGATGAAGCTGAAAGGAGGAAAGGGATATCTGACAAAACTCACAGATTCCTGGAAAATAAACACCCAATCATGCCTGTCCTTTACATATTACTGAAAAGCCACAAGAGATTATTGAAACCACAAGGGCGTCCAATTATCGCTGCCACTGAGAGTATTCTGGAACCTTTGGCCCAATACTTAGATAAAGTCCTGCAGCCACTGATCCAATGTACAGACACATATTTAAAAAATACAACAGATTTTCTAATGAAACTAAAAGAGGTGCAATTTGTCGATGGCCGGGACATTTTGTTCACTATGGACCCGACGTCTCTTTACACGAACATAGCCCACAAGGCAGGATTAGAAGCCGTTGAGTGGCTTCTGTTAAGATCAGAGGAATGTAAAGCAGACCGGGTGTTCATCCTTACCCGGCTCAAGTTGGTCCTAATGAACAATTTTTTTAGATTTGGAGAAAGATTTTTTCTACAGATTTCTGGGACTATCCTGGGGGCAGCAATGGCCCTCTGCTATGCTAACATATTCATGTTCTTTATGAATACAAACATGTATTAACATCTCCAAGGTGGTCGAGACACTTGGGGCTTTACACACAGTATATTGACAATATATTTGGGATTTGGACTGGTCCAGAGGAGGAACTTCGGGAGTTCTTTGTCATGATGAACCAAATGCACCCAAGAAAAAAATGTACTACAATGATCAGTAAATCCAGTATCCACTTCTTGGATGTTGAAGTCTATGTGAAAGAACGGAAACTAGAAACACAGATATTTACAAAAACTACAGATAGGAACAGTTTGCTCCTAGCTACGAGCTTTCATCCCCAGAGAACCCTTGACAGTGTCCCATTAAGTCAGTTTCTCCGGTACAGACGGAACATTTCAGAATCTACAGAATACACATGACAATCCTCTTTATTGCAAGCTAAATTCAGAGAAAGAGGTTACAACAGTAGACTGATCGCTGATGTGAAAGAAAGAGTCAGTACCATACAAAGAGAAACCTTGCTGACACCGAAGCCACCTAAAAACTAAGGAAACGCTTGTATATGTAACTACACATTCAACACAAAGCAGAAGGATAAAGATGATAATCCAGAAACACTGGCTGATGTTGCAAATGGATCCTAAATTGCAACAACTCTTCCCACAGACACCAACTTTTGCATATAGAAATCATAAAGCGCTACGCAACAGCCTTGTCAGAGCAGAAATATTGTCCCCAGTATCAGCAACCACCACATTTAAGGGTACGATTCCTTGTTTGAATTGCCAGCATTGCGGAAACATAATAAAGGGCAATAGTATTAGACATCCTCATTCAGGCAAACCAATTTGGCTAAAGCACTCCTGCACTTGTGATTCTACAAATGTCATTTATGGCCTGAAAGGTCAGTGTGTTTTTTTCTATGTGGGCATGAGCCCTAGAAAAGTGAAAACACATTGGACGGAACACAAATCGAATATTTGCATGAAGAGACAAAAGTCCCCGGTATTTTGTATTTGTATTTATTTAGTTTATATAGTGCTTTACACCAAAGCGCTGCACATTTTAACAACAGGATACATATGACAATTAACATTTTAACAGTTACAGTAGAAGCAATTTACAATTGAGAATCAGACCAACAAAACAATAAGTAGAGCAATTAACTGGAGGGGAGAAGGAGAGTAGTGCAGTAGAACTGAGAGGGAGAGGGAGGGGAGGGGAAGAGGAGGAGGAGGGAAACGGATGGAGAGAAGGGTGAGAATGGGTGGTAGGCGGGAGGGAGATGATCAAGGGGATAAGGCAATGTGGGAGGGGAGCAGGAAGGGGGGGGTTTCATGGCGGGGAATGGAGAAGGAGAGATTTGATGGAAGTTCGGAATGAGGAAAAGGTAGAAATAGAGCAGAGTGAGAAAGGTAAGGAGTTCCAGTGTAGGGGGGCTAGGAGATGGAAGGAGCGGAAACGTGATGTGGCACAAGGGCAAGGAGGAACAGCGAGAAGGAAGTGGTTGGCAGAGCGAAGGGAGCGGGAGGGAGTGTAGAACGAGAGGAGGGAGGAGAGATAAGGGAGAGCAAGACCATGGAGAGATTTAAAGACTAGGCAGAGAAATAGAAATTTAAGTTGGGAGTGAAAGGGAATCCAGCCAAGGAAGGAAAGGGAAGCAGAGATGGGGTCAAGGGGGGAGAGGAGACAGAGGGTGCGGACGGCAGAGTGGTAGATAGATTTAAGGGGGGCAAGATGAGAAGTAGGAAGTCCAAAGAGTAAGGAGGAGCAGTAGAAGAGGCGAGAGAATATAAGGGAGGAGATTAAAAGTTTAGTAGCATGGAAAGTGAGAGTGGGCGGACTTTGCGAATATTAAAGAGGTGGAAGCGACAGGCACGAGAAGTGAGAGAGACATGTGATGGGAAAAGGTGAGAGGGGAGTCAAAGTGAATGCCTAGGTTGCAAGCGTGGTCAGAGATGGGGAGAGTAGAAGGGGGGAAATTAATGAAAGGAGGAGGAGAGGGAGGGGGAAGAGAGTTGGAGGGGAAGAAAACTACTTCAGTCTTATCAGTGTTAAGGGAAAGGAAGCGAGAAGACATCCAATTTTTAATTGCAGTAAGGCAGGAAGAGAGTTTAAGGTGGAGGTCAGTAGAGAAGGAAGAGAAGGAGAGGAAGAGCTGAGTATCATCGGCGTAGAAATGGTGAGAAATGCCAAATGAGGAAATAACTGGGGCAAGGAGGGAGGTATAGAGTGAGAAAAGGAAAGGGCCAAGTACCGAACCTTGGGGTACTGCGTATTCCAGAGGCTGGGTAGGAGAGGAGCGGCCTCCCCAGGAAACAGCAAAAGAGCGGGAGGAGAGGTAAGAGGAAAGCCAGTTAAGAAAAGAGCCTTTGAATCCAAAGGAAGAAAGAGTGTTGAGAAGAAGGGGGTGATCGACAGTGTTGAATGCAGCCGAGAGGTCTAGAAGAACAAGGACAAAGGATTGCTTAGAGTGTCGAGCTGAGAGGAGGGAGTTAAGGATGTAAGTGAGGGCAGTTTCAGGAGAGTGTTTAGGACGGAAGCCAGATTGAGAGGGAGGAAGGAGAGAGAGATTAGAGACAAAGGTTGAGAGTTGTGAGTAGGCCAGGCGCTCAAGAGGTTTAGAGAGGAATGGGAGAAGTGAGATAGGACGGAAGTTAGAGGTGAGCAGGGGGTCAGCAGAAGGTTTCTTCAGAATAGGAATGATAGTGGCATGTTTGAAAGCAGAGGGGAAGATAGCAGAGGAAAGGCAGGTGTTGAAGAAGGAAGTTAAGTAGAGAATAAGAAGAGGGTAGATCTTACATATAAGGAGGGAAGGGAAAGGGTCAGTAGAGGGGTGGGCTTTGGGGGACTCTGGCGGTGGGATTAGTGTATAGTAATTTAATATAGTGGAGAATTTCTGGGTCAATGCCCATTTCAGCAAGCACCACCCATAGATACTCCCACGAGACAATGTCGAATGCTATTTGAGCGTCAAGTGTCACTGCCACTGCTTCAGCTGTGGGTCAATTTTGGCCATTACATTAAAAAAACATCTAATGTTCAGAGAAGTCAACCTATCTGAGACAAAACCCACCTGGTCTCTGTGGACCATTTGAGGCATCAGTGGGAGACACCTATTTGCGAGTGCTTTGGCATACATGTTAGTGTCAACATTCATGAGAGAAAGGTCAGTAGGAGCCACATTCGTCTGCCAGCTTGTCCGGTTTGAGTAGGATAGTTATGGTGGCCTTGTGTAGGAAAGGGGGTAGTGTGGAGTTCCGAAGTGCCTCCTTCCATACCTCGAGAAGCCCAGGGGCAAGTAGGGACGCGTGTTCTTGATAACATTCAGATGCAAGTCTATCAGGGCCTGGGACCTTTCCTTTGGGCAGGGAGGAAAGCAGCATGAGGATCTCATCCATGGACTGGGGGCCCTCCAGGACCTCCCTCGCTTGATTGTTTAATCGAGACAGAGGCAACCCCTTGAGCAGGTAATGTATAGATTGTACACTGTGTTGTTGGTCTGCTATTTAAAGGGATTTATAGAAATCGGAGAATACTTTGAGGGTCTCCTGGTCTGACCAGTGGGCTTTCCCCAGTGTATCCCTAATACAGTCAACCTGGGTATGGCCACCTTCCTACTTACCGTTTGTCTAACTGAGGAATTGAGGCACGGATAAGCAGAAATTTACTCTGGAACTGGTCTGGAATTCATTGGGACCGGTGTACACTAAAACGAAAAGAGGGGCCATTTTGTGGCATCAATTGTGATGAAGAGCGCCTGAGTAATAAGAAATTCACTCCGGCACTGGTTGGAAATCCACCGTGATCAGTTTGTACTAAAACATAAGGAGGTGTCATTTCGACATCACCGATTGTGATGAAAATCGCCTGAATAATAAGGTATGGTCCAGAGACGGAGGATATCATATGGAGTTTGCTTTCCATGCTAATGAAAGTGAGCATACTAGAAAGAAAGGCCCTTTTTGAAGAGTTTTCTGCAAGACACCGCCAGGGAGTCTTCACCTGTGGTTTTCCAAGTAACTGGATCCACCCTACTAGGTCTCAAGGGACGCTATTGTTGTTGCTGTTGTTTGTCCTGAAGATGGTTGGCGTACATAGTGGACTGATTAAAGTCTAGAAAATACAACCTGAAACACGTATCGACATACTGTCTGATTGAGAGACAGACAGATATTCATAGCTGAAGATTGTATTAAGAGGCTCTAAACAGAACAAAGATATTTTAGAATATTGTAGGGTGACCTAATGTGTAAGGTTACAGAACATTTGTGTGAATGATGGTATGATAAAGTGAAATGAATGGTATGTAGGGTTGAATGTTTATGTGGATCTTAAATATTGGTTGGGTGTTTTTTGATACAAAAATATTAGAAAATGTGTTTTCTAAATGAAGATATTGAATCATTTGTGAGTATTTATAAAAATAACAAGTGAATATATTGTCATCCTCTATCTAAGAGTTCAATTTTGTATTGTGTTAGTCTCCTACCCGGCCTTTCTCCTTCCCCGTATTTTCTAGCAGTTTGCAGGCGGGAGAGGTAACATACCTCACGGAGGGCATGCGCTTCAAACTGCTCCAATTCAGAACGTATTTGTTCTTGCACCCGCAGACTGAGCTGAGCAGAGTATTCCATCTCCAGGGCCTTGAGTTTGGTCTCTGAGCAGGGGAGGTCGCTTCTGATGGTCTTAAGGACCCCAGCTTCTCTAGAGATCGACATTCCACGGATATAAACCTTGAAGGCCTCCCATCTTACACTCATTGAGGTTGCCCCAGCCACATTGCATGCAACGTACATCTCTATGTCTGCTTGAATCCCTGCCTTAAATACTATAAGGCCTCATTACAAATCGCCCGGTATGGACACAACGGTGGTGGTAAACTGGCCGCCACCGTTGTTTCCATGCCGGGCGATCACAACTCCTGCAGGCGGGAGGTGATGTTCCCGCCAGGTCTGACCTGGCGGGTTTAACACCGCCCGCCTGCAGGCGGACGAGGAAACACCGGCAGCATTACGAGATGCTGCCGGTGTTTCCATGATCCCCATTCCCATTGAGTCGCATAGGACTCAATGGGAATGGGGATTAACTCCATTCCGCCTCCGTGATTCCCGGAAAACCGGGGTTGTAATGCCCCGGTAATTCCGGGAATCACGGAGGCAGAATGGTAATACGAGTCCGGCGGTAACCAGGCGGTTTTACCACCTCGGTTACCGCCAGACTCGTAATGAGGCCCTATGTCTCTAAGTGCCTCAGATTTAAACTGCCAAACAATGCTAGACCCAGGCGGTCTGTCTATGCTAAGGGAGAATACCACCAGGGAGTGGTCAGAGAGCAGGGAAGTATCGCAGTGTCCCCAACCCAGCCCATCAGTAATTTGGATATAGAAAATGTGTCAATACGGGAGGAGCTGTCATGCACTGATGAGTAAAATGTGTATTGCCGTTGCTGCGGATATAGAAGACGCCAGGCATCACACAGTTCCAGGTCTTCCATGTGAGCTAAAAGTTGCCGGGCAGCGCAAGATCTAGCTCTGGGGGCGACGGCAGATCTGTCAAGAGTCTGATTGAGGATTAAGTTCATGCCCCCCCCAGATGATCGGAAACCAAGGAAACCAGTAAGGATTGACACTACCCCATCGAGAAACTCAGGTGAGTTTATTTTGGGGCCATAGGTTTTGACCAATAGGAGTTCAATACTATTGATGGTGCAATGAACAACAACATAGCAGCCACCGGTGTCTACATAATTATTTTTAAGGGTAAATTTCACGGACTTGTGGATTAGCGTCATGACCCCTCTGGATTGGGCTGAGTACGAAGTAAAGAATCTGTTTGCCCACACGTCGGTGCAACTCTCCTGGATATCCCTTCTTTTGCGTGCTTCTGTTGCAGCAGAAGGACGTTTACTCTGTGTGTGTTAATGTAAGCCATGATCTTCCATGACTTAGTGAAATTCCCCAGCCCCCTTACATTCCAGCTCATTACTTTAAGTCCCATTACTGAGAATAAACATATCTACTGGGAGCGCCTCTGACCCACTCGTGTACATTCCATCTCTTACCAAACTTGTACTCTACTGCCACTTCGTTTTCGTGTTTATCCCTCATAATCACTCCTAGAGCATAACAGGCACTTGAACATTTAGAGAGACCTGCCACCAGTGCAGACCTCAACCTCCACCCGCCCACTCTCACTGCACACCCTAACCTGCAGTGTAAAACCCCTCTTGCTCCCTACCCCTCACCCAGAGCCCACCCCAACTGGGCTGTAAACTCCTAACATAACCCAACATAGTTGCTGTGGGCGTAACTGTTGTTGCTCTGATACACAACATAACGTAGTTTCTGGATCACACATAACAATGTACCAGTGGTGATGACAAGTCAACTTTCAGGTGCTATATACTCATCGTGAAAAAGGAGGCAACTGCTAGAGGGACGTGGCGTGGTCGCTCAGCCCGGTCTTTGGTCATTTTCATTCACTCCCTCGTGGTCTGGTGGGCCTCTATGAACGTCACTGCCTCGTCCGATACTGTGAAGAAATATACTTTGCCGCGGAACAGAAATTTCAGGCGGGTTGGAAAAGTCATTGCGTACTGAATAGCACAGGCTCGCAGCAATTTCTTGACACCCACAAATTGGAGACTCTCGTTTTGAACTGGGAGTGAAAAATCTGGAAAGATGCAAATTATCTGAGATCCCAGCCAGAGTTCCTTTTTTTCCCAGGCAAGTCTCAGCAGGTGATCCCTGTCCTCCTGGAAGCTGAGGATCTTTGCTATTATGGGACAGGGAACGTCTCCCGGTTTAGGTTTGGGTGGGAGCGCCCCGGTGGGTGCGTTCCACTGCAAAGAAGGGGGGAGAGGACAGGTGTGTCCAGCAGATCCCTGAGGATATTTTCCACTGCTTGTTCCATACCTCCGGACAGAGCATCCTCTAAGACCCCCGCGATACGAATGTTGTTTCTCCTGGAACATGATTTGAGGTCGTTGCACTTATTTCTCACCACTTTCATCTCCTTCACCAAGGATGTAACTGTGTTTTTTAGCCCCTGCACTGCGTCTTCAGTCGCCCCAATCCTCGTCCCCACCTCCGTGATGCGCCTGGATTCCTTGGCTAGCTGTGAGCGCATTGATGCTACATTAGCTGTAATGTCATCCAGCTTTTCGTGGACAGCTGCAAATCTTTTAGCCATTTATTTTTAAATTTGTTTATTGGCATTTATCATTTCTACATTTGCATGACACAGATTATATTCACAATTGAAGGATAATAAGCGTTCCAGCTCAAGACATTAACAAAATAACATTACAATTCAACTTTAACTGTCTCCAAGTATTCTTCTCGTTCTATCCGATTGGACTATGGCAGGGGTCCCCAACCTTTTGGGCGCAATGAGCAAAATGTGCAGATCAAATGAAATGGTGAGCAACATCCATTTTTCAACAGAACATATCAGTGCTGAATTGGTGGACAAATGATTCTAACACAAGTTAGAAATGTAATAAACTTAAGGCTGCATATAGAACATTTCAATTCGCAGTACATAATAGTTAGATCACATGCAATTCTAGACAAGTAAATTTGCAAGTTCTTAACTTCATTTGACATTAAGTGGTTGTTTACAGGAAATGTTGAAGACATTGAGTGATCAGTAGTACATATTTTGTTTTTTAAATCGAACCAGTCAAGTTGTTCAGAGATATAGTAGGACTAAATAAACATTACCAGGGGTTTCAGGTTCTCAAGCAAAATAGTTTAAAGAAATGTAGTGCAAAAATTGAGCACAAATGGAGCACTGATTTTCAGGTGTTCTTTAGGATTCTCTGTGGGGATTTTCTGGGTCTTAAGTGGCAAATGGTGCATTTCTAAGCATACAAGGTCAGCAATAGTGTTGCACAGTCATTGATTACTGTATAGTGGAATGTTTTTTCTTCAGGAATGTTATGAAATGTTGCATTTCTGATTGAACAAAGAGTGAACACTACACTCTCAAGTTAATTTTCCAATGGGCAGAGTAGGCACCACTCAGAAGATGTCTGACAGCCAGAGGGGCTGGTTGGCGATGCCTAATCTCAACAAGGAGCAATTGGATAGAATTACTAAATCACAAGAAATTAAGACATTCTCTTAAAACAGTTAAGCAGTTTAGAGGCCACAAAGGAAAGTGCTAGTTTGAGTCTTTGGTTGAAACTATCTGGGACAGAGTTATCAGCAAATGGCATCCCCAAATTCAGGAGTTCCAGGTTATAGAAAGGGAGGCTGCATGGTTGGATGCAGAATCTCTAAAAGAAAATTGAACCATGATTTAATGAGGGGTGTGCACATGGCTGGTCAGATTTATAGTTTCAAAATGTCATATAGAAATTTCCAAAAGACAAAAAAAGAATTTCTTAAGAAACAATGGGAGCCTTTTGACGGACACCAAATTGTTTTATGTTTAATGCAGTTGTCGAGACAGGCATTACACCATCTCCTTGGAAAATGAGTCCTTGGACCACCAGCAACCCCATGGTTATAGATCAAGCTCCTCACTGGACATTGCCAGTAAGATATTCTCCAAATGTATTTTGTTCAGACTGGAGGAGGGGACTCAAAGTAACAATATCTTGAAGCCCTCCCAAACAGGTTTCGGGGGAGGGCTTAGTACAGTGGACCACTGCTTCACTCTGAGCACCATCATGGAGAAATACAGTAAGGTTAAGGGAGGGGGATTATTTTTTTCTTCCGATTTGGACAATTTGATTTGATTGAAACACAGTGTGGCACAATTTACATTTTATTGGGGTCCCTAACGTTTTATAAAATCTTATACAACTATGATATGCAGACATCTCAGCATCTGCCCGTATACAAGATCAATAAAGGTGATAAGCAGGGATGTCAGTTGGCCCCAATGTATTCTTTTCAGACGTTGATTCCAGTACTTCTCTTAGGAAAGTTAATCCACCCTCTCAGAAGGGTGCATTTTATAGCACGCTTCTTATTGCCAAAGACACAGCTATTCTTTAGACTTAACACCAGCATGTCTCCAACAGGCCCTGCTAAACACAAATTACATTTTAGGGAACTATAGTTATAAATTCAATATAATAAAAACAAAAATGATGGTGTTCGTTAAAAGGGTGCAATCTTGTAGCTAGTTCTTAAATGAATGTAGAGATGAGGGGGCAGTCTCCTTTTTATTTCATCCTACTCTTCTCAAACAGCGGTGCTTGGGTCAATCATTTAAAGAAGACAGCTGAAAGGGCATCATTAAGGATTAAATGGCTTTTTACAATTTTTTTTCAAGTGTGGGGCATTCTGATTGCCTGGAGGAATATAATGCAAAAGTCTATTCCATGATTTTAATGGCAATACAATCTAGGGTGACTCAAACAGTTTTTTCCTGGAGGGGTTGCAAAATAAATGTGTGTGCCAAATTGCAGGTTTCCTTGCAGATACACATGGTAGCACCTTATGAGCTGAATTAGGGTTGTTCAGTTTAAAGGTGTGAGGCTAGTTACGATTTTATACTTAGGGATTTTCTGCTAATTATAAAGATGAAGTGACTGTCAGTGTTAGTGCTATTGCAGCCTTCCCTGGTTGTGGTACGGTGGGTTGTACGGTACTGTCCATTTGGATAAGGGGTGGGATGTAACTAAATTTGGCACATAAGTCAACTCAAAATAGCTCTTAAACCAAGACCTTGTCTGATGGGCAACATATACATATACCTACCTCTTTAGCTTTGTATACAGACGTAATTACAAATACAAGATGGCAAGGGGAAATCTCTGAAAAAAGATCCCCAGAATGAAGGAGGCTGATAATGACAATACCCACCGCTCATTAAGGTTAGTTTGTGGTTGTTGCTCCGTTTTGCATAAGCGTGGACATGCATTGGAGCCGTTTTACATAATTAATTATAATGATGAGGATTAAATATTTAGCTTGTTGGAGTATGTAACAGCTGCTTTTTTATTTTGAGCTCTGTCTATGTGAATGTTATGAAATATGAAACATGTTTTTAAATGTTGCTAACTTAATGTAGAAATACAATTAAATAAATATTGATTGATTAATACTGTTAATTTCATGGTAGGCATTAAAGTTTACTTCACTGGGGGTTGGGAGGTTACCTCCTAAGAATAATTTTGGCATGTAATGGCAAATAGTGCATTTTAAAGCTCCTGAGGCCTGTTACATTGGTGAAAAAGTGGTTGGGAATAAAAATATTATTTCTCTGATGCATTTGGAGCCTCTTTTCTCTACCCAAAATGGATTTTACACAAGATTTAGTGGCACACATTTTTCAAAACTTTAAGCATTTGATGACCACTTCAGAGAGGGTTGTGGTGTTAAGCAAGTATTGGTATGCAGTGATAAAATTGTGGCAACAATTTTGCCTGTACAAAAAATTAAAGGTGTACCTCATTACACCATTTAAGAGGAGCGGGGGTGTCCCGCGCTCCCCTTAAATGGTATAATGGGTCCGGGGGTTGCAGGGGTGTCCCCCGCATCCTTTACATGGATTGCGGTGGCAAAACAACAGCCTTTTTGCCGCAATACTTTGTGTCCACTGCCATTTTTGCCGCGATTTTAACACATAGAACCCAAGTATATAATGTAAACTTAACATGAACTTAATTGAATTTGCATATAGGGCAAATTAACTATGAAAAATGTGGCATGCATTTACCTTATCTGCCTATCATCCATGTGCCAGATGAGCAGAGTATCAAACGATGAAAACTTTTCCACTAGGACACTATGTAATAATAAATATAGGTGACACTAAAATACATTTTTCTGATACATATAATGCATGGCGGCATCAAACACAAACCTCACTTGTACAAAAAGCAGCGCATGCAAATTATTTAATAAAGGAAAGTTGAGTATGCATGCCACTTATTTGTCCATTATGCTCCTTCTAGCTGTACAAAGGAACAGCATATGATCATTTTCTCCAGGAGACAAACATTGTTCAATTATTGTACTCATTAATACCTTCGTCAGCTGGGCAAAGTATCTGAATATGACAGGATTTTAACAATAGCAAAACAAAAGAGGTGATGGCTGGAAGGTTTGGAAATAATCTTAACCTCTGGCATTGCTTTGGGCAACCCTCCAGACCATCGTTATTCACCTGCTAAGCCATTACTAAAGGGGACAGACCATATGCAAATCAGCCTTGGTCCCACCCCTTAAAGGGACTGTCCAGCCCAAACTGATTGGTCACATCCCTTCTGCATGAGACCACAAGCATCCCCAGCATGTTTCGTATTAACAATGACACTACTATAATAAGCAAAGGCATTTACCAAACAATTATTTCCATATTGTAACAAACACACATCTTGTATGTATCAAAATAAGCCAGATGGAAACACAGTAGGCTCATTGGCCAACATTCTCACACTGTCCTGACTATATTGCTACTGAGCTCTCATCCCCTTAGCATCTCCTTCTATGCCTCCACACCATCGCCCAGAGCAACTGGCGAGCAACAATTTAGGGTGCCGCGAGCAACATGTTGCTCCCGAGCTACACGTTGGGGATCACTGGACTATCGGTTCAGGGGGGGGTTAGGCAATCCGGGGGGAGGGGGAACTTGAGTCTGTAAGGACCCTGTGAAGCCGTGGGTAGTTGCTCTCAGGGTTCTGTGATTTTGGTCGTAAATCCGTTTTCCATGGGTTTGTTCCAGTTCATGGGGGTTTATCATCCGAGGGGTAAAACAGGGATCCTGTAAGTTCTTTCCAGGCTTCTAGGGACATGATCGAGGCACCCGTGGTTCTGGCAACACTGTCTTCCCATGCCTTTGTCTCAGCTTGTACCCAGCGTTCCAATTCCCTTTGCCATACTTTTGGTTGAGGTCCTGAGGGTTTTTTTCCAGGACATTGCTATTGTCCTTTTTGCCAATATGCACATAATGTCCATCAATTTGACCAGGTGCTTAAGTTTGGTTGGTCTGGGGTACATTCCCAGAAGGCATTCATCTGGGGTCCATTTGCACCTAGTCAAGCCTGCCTTTTCCGCTGTCAGCTGTACAGTGGTCCACAGGGACTGTGTTTTAGTGCACGACCAGAACATGTGAATCAAGTCCGCGTTGTTCGCTTCGCACCAGGTACAGTTAAAGTGTGGTGATTTATTGAATTTCGCCAGCCTGGATGGGGTTAAGTATGTTCGATGGAGCAGGTTCAATTGTATTTGTCGGAATCTATGGTTTCTGGAGACTGTTTTAGGATTCGTTAGAGCCCTTTCCCATTCTCCATTAGTTATTTCCCGGCCCATCTCTATTTACCACCTTCTTTTTAGATCGGCACTTCGTGGGTTAGGGGTGTCGCTCAGGTGGCCGTAGATCTGGGACACTGGTTTCCATCCGTCTCCCAGACTATACAGTAGTGTGATCAAGGGGTTTGATTCTGGTTCCTCCGGCCATGTTGACCACTTGTTTCGTGCAGTAGTTCGTATCCTTTGGTACCACAGGAACTGTCCCGTGTGGATTCCAGCTTCCTCCTGTAGCATTTCAAATTCCATAAAAGTGCCATCAGCGTACATATCTCCCCATGTATATATCCCTTTCTTTTCCCAGTGTCTGAGGTATTGTAGATCCATGTCGGAACTGCATAGGTCCGAGATCATTGGTGTGTCTGGGGAATACTGGTGCTTTACATGGGCCAGTGCCTCTGCCCTGTGCCATATTTTTCGCCCTAGGGCAGCCAAAAAGGGGACGTTTTGCGTCAGGTGGCTGGGGGCCCAGATAAGTTCCCTCAAATGTTTCAGGGAGACCAAGGGTTGTAGAAAGGGTGTCTCTGAAGTGGTGTTGTCTGCCAACCACTTAGTCACAAAACTGAGTTGTGCTGCCAAATAATATTTCTCAAAGTTTGGGAGTTGAATTCTTCCTTGGCTGTATGGTAGGACCAAGGTGGTAAGTGCTATCTTGCGTCTCCCTTTCCCCCATAGGAAGTCACAGAGTATTCCTTCTAGCAGGTGGAAAAAAGGAGCATTGATGTAGTAATGTACATTTTGGAACCTGTATAGGAATCTGGGGAGAACAATCATTTTGATTATTGAGGCTCTTCCCATCATGGACAGGGGAAGTCCTGTCTAGAAATTCATGGATTTCCTTAAGACGGGGATTGCCGCCTTTGTGTTGTGTTCGTGCATTAGTGCAGGGGTGTGCATTATGTGTATTCCCAAATATTTGAACGAGGTGACCTCCCACTGTATCCCCACTGAAGGGAGTTCTATAATGCCCTTGCCCACGAGGCCCGCCACAGGGAAGAGGCAGGACTTTGCCCTGCTAAATTGTATGCCTGAGACTTTTGCGAAGTTATCTAAGACGTCTAGCATTGTGGGCACGTTATTGTATGGGTCCCTGACATACAATAGTATGTCATCTGCGTAAAGTGAGATGATGTGGTCTACTCCTCCTAGACATATCCCAGCGTCGAAGAATTGTTTTCGAAAATAGATGGCAATAGGCTCCAGTCCCAGTACATAAAGCATGGGGGATAGAGGGCATCCCTGCCTGGTGCCCCTACATATGTCCCAGGCCTCAGGTATGTATTTTCTGTTTTTTACCCCAGCCTTGGGTTTAGTATAAAGTATCTTGATCCATCTAATGAACCCCAGGCCGAAGCCGAAACCCTCTAGAACCACCATCAGCCACTCCCAAAATATAGAATCAAATGCCTTAATGGCATCAAGGGACATCAGCGCACATGCCTCCGTGCTAGCCTCAGTTTGGTTTATAACCTGTTGTATCCTGCGTAAATTCATGGCCGTGTTTCGGCTTGGTATGAAGCCACACTGATCCATGTGCACAACCTCCCCTATGATTCTAGCCAACCTCTTTGCTAGTATCGTTGTCAATATTTTCACATTGCAGTTGAGGATGGCTATCGGGCGGTAAGAGTCACATTTGTCGACGGGTTTGTTAGGCTTAATGATCGGGATCAGAAGGGTCTCCCTCATGCTGTCGGGCAATATTCCTCTTTCATACGCTTCTTGGAAAACCTCATGTAATAGGGGTGTTAGGCAGGTCTCGTAAGCTTTATAGAACTCAGTGGGCAGCCCATCGTTCCCAGGGGCCTTGCCGTTGGCCAGCGATTTAATTGCCTCCGTTATTTCATCAGCTGTGATATCTGCATCTAGTGCCTCAGTCTACTCAGGGGTTAGTCTGGGGAGTCCTACTTCCTCCAAGGTATCTGTGATTTGATCTCGGGGAACCTGGTCCTGGTGGCAGTATAGGTGCTCATAGAAGCGCTTGAAGGCGTCGTTTATGCCCTGTTGTGTTTGGAATATATTGCCTTCCGCATCCTGTATCGTGGTGATTGTGTGCCTGGGGTGTTCTTTCTTACATTGGCAGGCCAACATTCTACTCGGCCTATCGGCTTCTGTGTGCGCTCTATTAGTCCTGGTAGTGTAGTCGAATTAAGCTAATCTATCCCAAGCCGATGTGCATTTAACTCTAAGTGCTTTGAGGTTGTCTTCTCTCAGGCAAGTGTTCACCGGGGGGGTCTCAAGTGGCCCAATCTCTTGTTCCCACCGGTTTAATTCGCCCTGCAGCTGTTTCCTAATGCCACCTGCCTTTGTTATGATTTCCCCTCTTATTACAACTTTTAGGGCATGCCACATCGTGCACAGATGGTCGACACTTCCAGTGTTTACCTCTATAAAGTTGTCTATGAAGTCGTGCAGCTCATCCCGGAAGGCCAGGTCCCCAAGGGCGTCAGTTGGCATTCTCCACATAGGAATGGGGGGCCTAGGGCCGGCGTGGTTCCATTCTATCAGAAGTGGCGAGTGGTCTGAGATGGTTCTCCCCAGGTGTAGTGCCCTATCTATCTGTGACAGGTGTTCTTTGCTTATGAAAATATAATCTAATCTCGTATGAATATCATGTGGGGAGGAGTAGTACGAGTATTCCCGGGCGTCGGGATGGAGCTCTCTCCATGTGTCGGCAAGATCTAGCCTGTCCACTGATAGGGACAGGGCTACTGTTGCTGCTGAAGGACCCTTCAGGTGGGGCTGGGACCTATCAAGTACGGGATCAAGTACGCAGTTGAAGTCCCCCCCCAGAAAAAGATGCCGTGCCTGTGTGGTACAATTATGGCATACATAGAGCTCAGGTGTGCCGGAATGTTAGTATTGGGAAGGTAAGAATTCACTATACATACCTCTTGTTCTAGTCTGCCCCACATTATCGCAAACCTGCCCTCAGGATCTATCTCGGACTTAAGCAAATGGAATGGGAGCTGGGGGTGGATCCAGGTGTATACCCCTCTGGCATATTTAGAGTAAGTGGTTCCAATGCCTTGTCCTTCCCAATGTTCCCCTAACTTGGCCAGAGAGTCCGCCGTGCAGTGTGTCTCCTGTAACAGTGCTATTTGCACTCCCCTTCTGTGTAAGTAGGAATTGATTCTGTTCCGGCGCAGGTAGGTTCCCAAGCCCCTCGCATTCCAAGTCGTTATTTTTATTCTAGTTGCCATAATAGATTATTCGGATTTTCGCTGCTTCCGTCTGGCAACCAACAACCTCTTCCTCTCGCCCAGCTCCTTTTGGCCTCCACCCCCCTTGACCCTCCTCCTCAGCTCCATCTGTTACACATGTTGGAGACTTATTAACTGGAATAACTCCCATTGTATTGAATGGGGAAAAAACAAATGAAACAACTCAAACTGTCCCTAGCTTTCAATTTGCAACGCTCAGGGGGTCCCGAGCCTTCCAGGCCACTCCTGGCCTTCCGATCGGGTAGCACTTAGGTGAGTTGCCTACACAGTTTCCAATGGAGTGGGTCGCTTTTCTTGCGCTCGTGCGGTTCTCCGAGCTCTCGTCCGATCTGGCTTACATCACAGTAGGATTCGATTGTAGTATAAATGTCTGCTTTTTTATTTTCACATGGGGAGATCCCGTTATTCTTCTTGTCATGGTGGGTACGTGGTCAGCCCTAGTCCGACTTCATTGGGTCTTCCTTGTCATCGGCCAGGTTATTATGTTCAAGCCACAAGTTTGCTGCGGCTGGGGTCTCCAGAAATATCGCTCTTCCTTTATAGAGAATCTTGAGGCGTGACGAATAGAGCAACATGTATTTTAAGTTGAGTTTTCGTAAACGTGCTTTTATTGGGATGAAGGAGTTCCTTGCTCGTTGCACAGTAGGGGTATACTGGGTACATGACTATTGTCAAGTCTTTTCGTCTGATCTCTCCTCCTTCTCTAGAATATCATAATATAGTTTCCCGGTCACGAAAATTTTGAATTTTGGCTATAATTGGAAGTGGGTGAGAGCAGGGCAGAGGGCGTTTTTGGAGAGATCTGTGGGCTCTTTCCACGGAGAAACCCTGGGAGAGATTTCCTGGACCTATTTTCCGTTGTAGCAATGTTGCGATAAATTCAGTCGGGTCTGGGCCTTCCATGTCCTCGGGAACCCCCAGTATACGAATGTTATTTCGGCGGGCTCGACCCTCGGCATCCTCAGAGCGCGCCTCCATTCTTGCCACTTTTTGCTCCAGGTCCTGGACTTTTGTCTTTAGCTCTTGGGTACTCTCCACATTGTCTTGGAGGGTAGTTTCTGCCGCCGTCACCCTTTCAGTTAGGTTGTGGGCGTCCTGATGCATGAGCTGTATGTCCGATTTCACCTCCTCTATCTTCCCTTCGACTGATGTGCGGAGGGCCGCTATTACTTGTAGGACTTGCATGTGCTTGAGATCTTCTTCTTGTTGGGGCGGCTCTTCCGAGGTTTCCTGGTCTTGTTGTGATTGTCTTTGGGGTCTGACTGTCGTGAAGGAATCCATTGTGACCAATTTCGGCTTGCTTTTGGGGGGAGACATCACCTTCTTTGGGTCTCAGAGTCTCCTGTGCCAGGTCCGGTACCGCAAGTTATGCAGGTCTTACCTGCGGCCCCTAGTTTGTGTTACAGGTCTTGTATCACCAAGTGAGTTCCCCTAGGCAGGATCCCCTATCAGACCGATGACCGGCAGCTCAGATTTAACGTTAACCTCTCAACCTTACTTTCTGTGTCTTAAGGTTAGACAAATGGGGTGTAGCCCAGGCTGCTTCTCTGGTTAGTTCTGGATGGACCCAACCTTCTGCGGTTCGCCTGCCACGAGAGTCTTGTCCTATCATGGAATCCTGTTCCAGCAATGAATGTTCCTGAGATCAACTATCGGGTAACATTTGCTGTCCCTCTGCCCATGAGTGTGCCCCTATGCTGTTGCCAACGTTCAGAGAAGGCGTTCACCTGTGAGTGTGTTTGGGCCTTGTAAATATGTCTAAGCGTTAGCGGTGGGCTTCAAGCAAATTGGCAGTCTCCAGCCGCTTTTGATTCAGGTACCTGGGGAGTCCCAGCTCGTTCCGGAACCCTTCTGGCGGCTTTATTGGTGCGGTTTTAGTTGTTTAACTGGTTCGCTCCCACTTCATTAGGGGGCCGCCCTGCTACGTGTGGGCCCCTTGTATCGCTTGGGCAAGCCAGTTGTCCGGGTCCTTAGACGGAGAGTGCCGGGGCGGTGGGCCCAGTCAGCCCCCCCGTTTGTTGGTGGGTCATGTGGGGTGAGGTCTGCTGCACACCAGTGCCCCAACTAGGGGTGATGCAGTGGGGGGGCCCCTGGGTCCTTTCCACCCCACTTACTGCATAGTATATGGGCCCACCACCCTCGCAGCCCCAACGAACTTCCCGACCGTCCCGTTCAGCTGTAGCCTCCGCCTGGTCCGTCCTCGTGCGGGTAGCTGTAGCACCGCGGGCGTGTGCCCTCGTCCCTCGATCCGCCTGCGGTGGTGGGTAGTTCTCCTGATGCTCTGCGCCCGTAGGTCGGCTCCTCCTCGGAGTGCCACTAGCGCCAGTGTCGCAGGGCTCGAGCTTCAGTCCCCGCGGATCCACCACACATCCGTAGGAGCCAGGGTGCAGCCGAGGAACGAGCGGCCGTCCCGTCAGCCGCAGTGTGGGAGAGAGCCCTTTGTTGCCGCGCTCTGGAGGGTGACCTGAGTCCGCGGCAGCTTCGGCTTTCTTCCTCGGCGGGCGCCGCCATCTTGTGGGTCTCTGGGGCTCAGCTTCAAGCTTTGTGTTGCCAGCCTTCTTTGTTCCGGTTCGGTCCAGAAACAGGGTCGAGTGCTGGCAATCGGTTCCCCTACGATATTATTCGATTATTTTGCTTTGCAGACCAATTTTAGCAATATTAGCGTATTTAACAAGGATCTCGGAACGGAGCTCCATGGAAGCCTGTCCTTACAGCATGCGTACTGGCCACGCCCCCCACAAATCTTTTAGCCATTGCCTCCATCATTTGCGTAAGGTCCAGGGATAATGCTATGACAGCCTGGATCTGGTGTGGGCTGGTAGTGGATCCAGGAGCATCGCGCAGGGCAGCCTTCGCATATTTATCCATTGCTCCCATTTTTTTTCCCACCGCCTACACCCCTAGTCATGACGGCCATGTGAGGGAGGGTTCCGGCGGATAGTAGCACCCAGGATTTAAAGCCAGGGGTCATCAGGTGCTGACCAGTGCGCTTCAGTACCCATAAAACCTATCAGTGGGTGCAACGTGCCACTCCACGCCGGTGGATAGGTGAAGCAGGCTATGTTGTGGCATAGGGTAGTAGTGGGCCAGGGGGCCGCAGCTGGACTGGGGTGTACTCAGGCCGCTGGTCGCTGTGCTTCAGGATACGTTGCAGCCTTGCTTTAGTTGGAAAGGGGGCTACTCCTGCGAGTCACTACAAACCTTCAGTTGTTCAAAATCCTGAGAGTCCACAGGTGCCTGGCTAGGAAGATGTGAATGCAAAGTGCCCCGCGAGCAGGGAGTATGCCGACCCAGCACAGGATCCGGGCTCAGGCTGGTTAATTCAGTAGGCCCCCTGTGGGATACTGAAGCGGAGTGAGGACAGTGTGCAGAGTGGTCAGGGGCACTCCAGTTGTACCAGGAGATGCTACAGGCTGGTCTGCACAACAAGGACACTCACTGCCAATATGGCTCGGGTAAGCTGTTGTAGGTGCCCTGTATGGCAAGGATTCCGTTCGTAGCATTACAGCTGCGCAGGGGTACACAGGTTGTTACCAACACCGGCTGGTTGATTCAGTAACCCCCTGTGGGACGCTGAAGCAGAGTGGGGACCAGTGCGCTGGGTGGCCGGGGGGCCCTCCAGCTGTACCGGGAGATGCAGTTGGCAGGCATACGCAACAGGGGCACTCACCGGCAATATGACTCTGGTATGTAGTTGTAGGCGTCCTGTGTGGAGAGGATCCAGGTCGTAGCATTACAGCTGCGCAGGGGTGCCCATGCCATTGTCAACACTGGTGGAAGGTCTGCGTGTAGTCCTCCCGTCCGCCTTCTGCCGCAGGAGGGATTCTGCGATGGAGCCGTGCCACGGTGATGAACAGTCAGGGATGTATAAAGTGATGGTCCACCGATTGAAGTTCGGGAGGTATGGCCGCCAGGGGCGGGCAGAGTACAGCGATCTGCCCTGCGGGCGTGGTGTGGCAGCCGGGATGTGCGCATTGCCGCAGGGTCAGGCGGGGGAGTGCGCGTGTGTTGCTGACTCCAGTAGTGTTAGGAGCAGAGAGAGTCGGGCCGCACCACGGGCCAACGCGGCAAGAAATATGAGTGTTTTTTCCGGCCACCTGACGTTCCCTCTTCGGTATGCTGCGTTGATGATTATGGAGCTGCGGCGGCTTCACACATGCCGCCTCAGCCAAGTTTCAGATTGGCACAAAGGTTCTCCTCCGTTCCGGTTTTGGATGGGACTGAAGATGCCTGTTCCCCGCCTTGTTGTGCTCAAGCGGGCCAGTTCTTTCGGTGCTCCTCGCGATATTACCGCCACTACCCAGGAGTTTCGTTGCGGTGTATACAGAGCTCTTCAATTAGGCAGCCATCTTGATGGCTGCTCAGCAGCGCCCCCGCCTTATACTTTTTACTTTTATATTTATGTGGTTCCTCATAGTCTAACTGCTTTTGAAGGCTTGAGTTTAGGTCCCCATATTGATTTTACTTTTCCTTTCCGTTTTCTAGAGTATGACTACTAGACTTTTCACTGCTTGTGAGTGGTCTGTAGACTTACCTGTAACAAGAAGTCCACTAGAAATCCGGGCATTGAACACAATAAAATCCAGGTGAATGACTACCCTTTACCATGGGAGAATGTATTCTCAATACAACCAATCATTTATTGATAGCCAAATTTCGCATATGATATATCATTATTTCATATCCTTTTTGTCTTGTAAATGATGATTATAATGTTCTGGAATTATGATGTATAAAACTCGCTCCTGACGATGGGTGGATACCCGAAACGCGTAGCGATCTAAGTCAAATTTTGGATGAAATTACTCTTTTGATTAAAACATTTGATGTATTTGACAATCATGCTTTTTTGTAACCTTTTCTTAAAAAAATAAATCCGACACTGTGATTTAAAATTGATTGTTTTCAGTATAGTGGTGTCCACGAGGCATGAGGGGCCTTAAGTCTTGGACTCTTACTTTTTCCAATGAGCCCTAAAGGAAGAGCCATTAGCCTCGAAACACGTGTTGGCTCTATTGCTATATGACAGGTCTATTCTTTAGTGACACCTGTCCATTTTTATCATGACATGCTTATTGTTCAGAGACACATGTCTATTACTAGCAAACTGTTTCTGTTTGAATTACTTTTGAATGGTTCTATTGCTCTATGACAGGTTTATTGTTTAGTGAAACCTGTCCCTTTTTTTGGCTCGATTGTATTGTGACAGGCTTACTGTTCAGAGACTCCTGTCTAATACAAGCAAACTGTTCCTCTTTGAATTATTTTTTAATACATCACAATATTTGTAAAACGTGAAATCTATGTTTCATCTTTCGGTGTCAAAAAAAACGTTTTGAGGCAATTTTTCACACAACACAAGGGTAGGTGCCTGGTTATCCTAGGCTTCTTATTTTGTTTATTTATTTGGCATGAGGGAAGGTCCAATTTTCACTAGAAATTACTGCAACACCCACATCTAAATTGCTTAATCTTAGCACATAGATTGGGTTCCCCCCACCTTGTTCTGCCATCTTAGACTGGCCTCCATGTACACAGGGGAGTGCACTTGATAATGTTATGCTTGCTGGATTATAATACCTGGGAAAGTTTCTTTCAATATACCCAAGATCCTGCATAGTGTTTATTATCTAAGAGCAATCGCCAGAGGCCTTAAAAAGTCCTCACCATTTAATGTAATATCATTGCTGCACACATAAATCTGTGGCACCACAGTTATTTTAAATTGAAAATAACCACAGGGGACTTGCTGACAGACTTCAAGACGCGCATTGCACACTACCCCTTTATCAGACCCAGTGGCGCTGGCAGCCCAGGAGCATCCATTTAAAAAAATAATGTACATTTTTTTTTAATTGTTATTTTTTTAATATAGGGGTCGCAAGGGAGACCGCAGGGTTCGCAGCTGCAACCCCCAAATGGCGTCCCTGCTTGAGCTCTCTGTCCTTAAACTGGCAGCTGATAAAACCGATAGGGTGTTCTCTGCCTTTCTCATCTAGCTGTGATAGAACTGCACCTATCCCAGTGTCAGAGGCGTCTGTCTGCACAATAAAAGGTCTCTGATAATCAAGTACAGGGGTTTGGCACAGGGAGTCTTTTAAGCCTTTGAAGGCCTTCTCACACTCCTCATTCCAAGTGATCTTCTTGGGTTTCTTTGGAGTAGTGAGGGCAGTCAGGGGAGCAGCTATGGTGCCATAGTCTGCCCAGATGTTCCTGTAATACACAGTGAGGACTAGGAAAGCTTTCACTTGGGTTTGGGTGTGGGGGTAGGCCAGTCTTGTACTGCTTGTACTTTACTGGGGAGAAGCTGAATCGTACCCCCACCAACCTCATGCCCAAGATGGACCACTGAACCCTGACCAATTTGACACTTGGTTGCCTTTATGGTCAGATGGGCCTTCTGAAGGGCCTGCAACACTATCTCCAGGTGTCTTACATATTCCTCCCAAGTGGGGCTGAAGACTGCTATATCATCCAGATATGCAAGGCAGAATTCATGCAACCCATTCAGAACATGATTAACTAGCCCTTAAAATGTGGCAGGTGCATTCATTAGTCCAAAATGCATTACCCTGTACAGGTAAAGCCCTTCTGGGTTTGAGAATGCAGTCTTCTCCTTGTCATCTTCTGACGGGGCAATTTACCAATACCCTGCAGTGAGATAAAAAAATGCTGAGGTATTTGGAAGGACCCAGCTTGTGTACCAATTTGTCTCTTCTTGGTAGGGGGTGACCATCTGTCTTGGTGAGAGCATTCAGAGCCCTGCAATCCACAAAAAAACTCAAATCAGAACTACTCGTCTTTGGCACCAGAACCACTGGACTGGACCATGGACTACTGGAGGGCTCAACCACCCCTAGATCCAACATCTTGTTGACCTCAGACTTGATGTGGGACCTTACTTTGTCTGACATCCTAGAACTCCTACGTTTGGTAGACACACTATCTTCAGTGTCAGTGTCATGCCTGCACCAAGGTGTCAAACCTGTAGTAAGTGAAAACAGCGGGGGGAAATTGCTTCAGCAAACTCTTGACCTCTCCCGGTTACTTAGGAGTCAGTTTAGGGGCCAGTTTCACAACCTCAATGGAGCCATCTCAAGGGCTGCCTTGGAACAGATCGGAAAGGAGTTCAGATTTTTCTTCTTCCCTGTCTGAAGCCAAGAGCTAAGCAGCCATATGAACCCTAGCGATGAAAGCCATCAGCATATTTATGTGGAATACTTTGGGAGCCTGACCAGGTCTTCCAAGATCCACTGAATAGTTTACCTCACCAAGTTGCTCCACCACTTTGTAAGGGCCTGACCATTTATCCTGTAAAGCTCTAGCCTTATGGGATTCATAATCAAGACTTCTTGACCTGGGGAATAATGAACAAGGGAAGCTTTCTGGTCATACGAATGTTTGACCAAAGCCTGACCAGCCTTCAACTTGTCACTGCCTGAGCCATCAGTAAGGCCATCCTCTTTCTCAATCCTAGTGCATAGTCCACCATGTTAGTAGCGACAGTAGGAGTCGGGAGCTCCCATCCTTCCTTGACTATAGCCAGTGGTCCCCTTACAGGGTAACCAAAGAGAAGTTCAAAGGGACTGTAGCCAACCCCTTCCTGATGGGCCTTTCTGTAGGCAAGACTAAGCATGGTAAGAGGAGTTCCTACTTTCTTCTCTGGGGCTCCTCAAGAGCTCCAATCATGCTTAGTTGAGAGTTCTGTTGAATCTCTCAATTAATCCATTTGTCTGTGGATGATAAGCAGACAAAACGTATAGGAGAACCCACACTCCTTCCACATGGCTTGCATGTACTTAAACATAAAGTTGCTGCCTCTGTCTGACACAACGTCTTTAGGGAAGCCAAACCTAGTAAAATCCCAAGTAATGCTTTAGCAACTGACCTGGCAGTTACTGTCTTGCTTGGAATGGCTTCAGGATGCCTGGTGGCATGGTCAACCAACACCAGAATAAGCCTGCTGGCAGAGGATGTTGGAGGGTCAAGGGGACCAACAATGTCAAACCCAACTCTCTCAAATTGTACACCCACTACATGGAGGGGTACCAGCGGAGCCTGAATCGTTGCACCACTCTTCACAGAGATCTGGCAAGTGGCACAACTCCTGCAATGTCCTTCTATCTATACTCCCATTTTAGGCCAGTAGAAATGCATGGATATCCTCTCCTTGGTCTTCTTGAGCCCAAGATGGCCTGCAAAGGGGACTTCATGCACCAGCTGCAGGAGGAAGGGTCTCACTTGAAGAGGAACCACCAACCTTCTATGGTATCCTTCAGTGGAACTCTGTGGGCTCACTATACAGGAGCCCACCTTCCCAATAAAATATGTGTTTCCCAGGAGGCTCACCCTCACGCTGGGAACAGATCTGTGTCCCAAGGCCTTCTAAAGATGGACACTCGTGTTGGCCCTTACTAAACTCTTCCCTATCAGGACCCTCTTTTGCAAACAAGCTCAGAAAGTCAGGGTGGCCTTGCGGTTGAGAATTCCAGGCAGCCCCTCTTCCTCATCAGTTTCAGGGGCTGGGCCAACTGCCTCCACCTCAGTAGTAGGTGAGTTAGGGGGAATGTTCTCTTTCCCAATTTTCAGCTTCTTGACTCCCTTAGCCTTCGGTTTCCCCTTTGGCTTTGGCTCAGCTTTGGACTTGACAAGGGCAGCCTTAGTCTGAGACCTAGTACGGGGTTGTTCTGCTATATCCCTCAAAAGACCTTAGTCTTTGAGGTCATTACCCAACAGAACATTCCCAGGGACTCTGAACACTCACAGGTATCCTAACTACTCCACCATTCAGAGCTGGAGGTACAGGCCTAACTGGGACCTTGAGAGGGGGTCCATCAGCCAACTTGGTGGGTACCAGTTCCTCTGCTTTTACCAATGTGGAATCCATCACAGTTCTGCTGGCCCCAGTGTCCCAAATGGCAGGGGGGGGGCTACACCATCTACCAGTACACTATTGTTAATGTAATGGTTAGTATTGTCAGGGATGGAGGTATATGCCTCAGATACTTTTGGTTCCCAGGAACCAGGGAAATTAAGACTACTTCGGATCCTATCCCATAGGGTAAGGAGTCTGAAGAGAAGAATGCCCCTGTGAGTATTTCTTCCTCATCATGAGAGTTGGTCAGATTCACAGAGTAGAACCCAAGGGTCTGACCTTGCATCTGGGGTCCCCCTTTTCATGGATACTTGTTCAACAAGCCATACAAGATCCACTGGGTCTTGGGACATAGAGAGAGGCTTAGAGTAACCAGAGTTGTGCTCGGGAGGGCTAGTCCCACTAGCCCGTACATTGGCTTGTGACTTACCCTTCTTAAACATTTTGTGGTCCTTTTGGAAAGTGATTTATTTCAGATGTCCCACCCTCTTTCTCTTTCTGCTTCTTCCCCATCTCCTGATTACCAGAAGCAATTTTGTCCTTATGGGACACCCTGTGGGATACCCACAAGTCAGCTGCAATTGCCAACTTTTTAGGATCTGTCTCCTTAGAGTCAGACAAAATATGCTTTAGCTTGGGGGAACATGAGGGGAAAATATGCTCAAGCATGTCCAAATGGATCATACCCTCAAAGGTGGTTACCTTATAGCCTTCAACGCAACCAGTCATGTTTGTCAAGGATTCAGTTACATACGTGACCCAACCACCACTTTCCTTCTTTTTGTGCTCTCGAAATCTCTTCAAGTATTGGGAGGAGTCTTCCCAAACTTTAGGATGAGAGTTTGCTGCAATTTCGCAAAGTCTTTTCTCTCAGACATTTCCACAATAGAGCAGCAGCCAGAGTGGGGTATTCGACTGAGCAGCCATGCAATTTTGTCAGCATCCACTATTTCTTGTACTTCACAAGCATACGCAAATGCAGTCAGCCAGTCCATGATGTTATTCTTTTCATCATACACACTGAGCAGATCTTTAGGAAACCTAGGATGAGAAGGGCCAGAACCATTTCCACACCCTCTGGAGGAACCATGTGTAGCCTGCAATTTGGCAGGTTGCAATTGGTGTTCCCTGTCTTTCTGTTTCTCCACCTTCTCAAACTCAAGCGTGGCCATGCTAAACTCAAGCTCTTTCTCTCTGAGCCTACGCTTCTGTTTCTTAAGCTCCAGCATGGCTTGTGATCCAGATGAGACAGATGAAACATGGGACAGGGCATCATCCTCTTCCTCCTCTCCCTCAGTGATGGCAGCAACAGTAATACCATCACTGTTACTGGGAGCAGCCCCAGCACCTTCTGCGCGATCATTAGATGAGAGAGGTACAATCCTACTTTGTTGCCAATCTATAATCTTTTGGATTAACTCAGTTTTTGTTCCAGAGGTTCACATACCTCTTTCAAGACACAGCTTTATCAGATTTTCAGTTTTGGATGCATTTAATGTAATGGCAGTGATTGTTTCCATATTATTAGTTTAGCAGATGATTTACAATTACCAGGTGATCAAAATCACAGTGTTTCTGTGTAACTGTAATTCAGGCTCTACACTAGTGCGCTACACTGGAGTACCTCTGGTCTTATCCTCAACGCTCTACACCAATTTGTTAGAATGGATTTCTAAACTCTGGCCTGGTGGACACATGTTTAGGAGGCCACCCTTGTTAGATGAACAGGGGACACTTCTGGGAAGATAGCCAGACCAATTCACGGTAGCTTGGAGAGCAGTCAAGGCTACATAGCAGGATGAGTGAGGGTGATCAGGGGTCTCCAATGAGCACACACAGTGAAACAAACACCAAGAATCCTAACTTTAGGAGTCCAGCCTTAAGATAAGTGGAGCCTTGTGCTCAATGTTCAATGCACGTGTAATGCATGCAGTCGTGCGTAAAATTCACAAGTACTTTTTAGGGAGCAGGAAAAAGTTAGGAGAAGAATTCTGAAGGGGTGAAATGGGTTCCAAGAGTCAGGTGAGGATCTGCTACTGCTAACAAAGCTGTTGCCGACTTCTGGAGAGCTCTAGGCAGAAAGCCCTACCTAAGCCAACAGGAAAGGCAAATGTTAACCATCAATGAATGAATGCATTTGGGTGAACAAAGGGTCACCGGTAACTGACTTTACTACTCACCACCCTTCACTTTTGGTCGAGACTTGGCAGGTCCAGAGGTGGTCACCAGAGGTACGATTTACCGCCCTCTGTTCGACTTCCAGATGCACAGATGGTAGGGGTGCGGGTACAGGTCGTGTATGGCACAGGAGCTGCTACACTCGATTCTGGCAGGAAAAGAAGAATGCACCAATGTAACAAGTCCCATGGCACTGGAATGAATGCAGGAAACACGTCTTCAGTGGCCGTCACCGCAGCACAGTGACGCAAGGGGACACAGCTCTCACTGTACGACACAGCCTTCTATCTCGTGGCCCAAAGGCGCTGGAATGTCGAAATTCGGTAGAAGGACACCTTGGTGGACAAACTAGAATTTCCCTAAGTCTTGGGTCGAAACTCGAAATGGAAACGCTCCTGTACAGTAACCTAGGTTTGAGCTGGACAGCCCACTGGATGGGCCAAGGACCTTTCCGAACAGGCTCATTTGCAGGGTGTCCAGCAGGCGTTGAGGGGGATTGGTCTCACCACTCCAATGGTTTGAAGTAACCTGCGCAGGTCTTCTGAGATCAGGCGCAAAGCAGGGCTTCACCGGGACAGCAGCAGGATTTGGTTGCTAGACCTCCTCAAGTGCGTCTCAATATAGTTTTTGTTCTGCCAGGCTCCTCAGGATACATGGCTCCTTCTTCAGATCTCTTGGAATGAATGCAGTGCACCTCCTCTTATCCACAGTCAGGTGAGTGCAAGTACCTAACCCACCAATGGCAAGATCTGCTCCATGCATGACACCAGCAGTGGTCCAATTAGGGACTACTGGGGTCCTCATGTTCGCATGCACACCAGACACCCTGGCACCAGTACTGTGAATTGGGACCAGACAGTCCCAGCCCACTTCCTGGGTGCCTACACAGATGACCTGCAGAGGCCCGCGAAAGAAGCAGCTCTCGTGGGCAAATGCATGCCCAAAAAAGGAAATCCTGGTTCCGGAAGGGCAGGGAGAAGGCAAAGGGCCAAAATGGCCAAAGGAACAGACAAAAGACCTTGTGGCACAGCCATGTTAGATACTAACCACAGTCATGAGCCACACGCGGTAAACACAGTAAGGCATGGTACAAAGTTATAAAAATAAATAATAAAAATAAATAATAAAGCTACTGCTGCCAACAGTCTGTCCTGAAGCACATTGTACAATCACCAGATATTCCTTAGAGTGTGTCTAGGGCCATAAAACCTAGAGGCCCCATTGCGGTACTGGGTCTGACTGTCGTGAAGGAATCCATTGTGACCAATTTCGGCTTGCTTTTGGGGGGAGACATCACCTTCTTTGGGTCTCAGAGTCTCCTGTGCCAGGTCCGGTACCGCAAGTTATGCAGGTCTTACCTGCGGCCCCTAGTTTGTGTTACAGGTCTTGTATCACCAAGTGAGTTCCCCTAGGCAGGATCCCCTATCAGACCGATGACCGGCAGCTCAGATTTAACGTTAACCTCTCAACCTTACTTTCTGTGTCTTAAGGTTAGACAAATGGGGTGTAGCCCAGGCTGCTTCTCTGGTTAGTTCTGGATGGACCCAGCCTTCTGCGGTTCGCCTGCCACGAGAGTCTTGTCCTATCATGGAATCCTGTTCCAGCAATGAATGTTCCTGAGATCAACTATCGGGTAACATTTGCTGTCCCTCTGCCCATGAGTGTGCCCCTATGCTGTTGCCAACGTTCAGAGAAGGCGTTCACCTGTGAGTGTGTTTGGGCCTTGTAAATATGTCCAAGCGTTAGCGGTGGGCTTCAAGCAAATTGGCAGTCTCCAGCCGCTTTCGATTCAGGTACCTGGGGAGTCCCAGCTCGTTCCGGAACCCTTCTGGCGGCTTTATTGGTGCGGTTTTAGTTGTTTAACTGGTTCGCTCCCACTTCATTAGGGGGCCGCCCTGCTACGTGTGGGCCCCTTGTATCGCTTGGGCCAGCCAGTTGTCCGGGTCCTTAGACGGAGAGTGCCGGGGCGGTGGGCCCAGTCAGCCCCCCCCGTTTGTTGGTTGGTCATGTGGGGTGAGGTCTGCTGCACACCCGTGCCCCAACTAGGGGTGATGCAGTGGGGGGGCCCCTGGGTCCTTTCCACCCCACTTACTGCATAGTATATGGGCCCACCACCCTCGCAGCCCCAACGAACTTCCCGACAGTCCCGTTCAGCTGTAGCCTCCGCCTGGTCCGTCCTCGTGCGGGTAGCTGTAGCACCGCGGGCGTGTGCCCTCGTCCCTCGATCCGCCTGCGGTGGTGGGTAGTTCTCCTGATGCTCTGCGCCCGTAGGTCAGCTCCTCCTCGGAGTGCCACTAGCGCCAGTGTCGCAGGGCTCGAGCTTCAGTCCCCGCGGATCCACCACACATCCGTAGGAGCCAGGGTGCAGCCGAGGAACGAGCGGCCGTCCCGTCAGCCGCAGTGTGGGAGAGAGCCCTTTGTTGCCGCGCTCTGGAGGGTGACGTGAGTCCGCGGCAGCTTCGGCTTTCTTCCTCGGCGGGCGCCGCCATCTTGTGGGTCTCTGGGGCTCAGCTTCAAGCTTTGTGTTGCCAGCCTTCTTTGTTCCAGTTCGGTCCAGAAACAGGGTCGAGTGCTGGCAATCGGTTCCCCTACGATATTATTCGATTATTTTGCTTTGCAGACCAATTTTAGCAATATTAGCGTATTTAACAAGGATCTCGGAACGGAGCTCCATGGAAGCCTGTCCTTACAGCATGCGTACTGGCCACGCCCCCCGCAAATCTTTTAGCCATTGCCTCCATCATTTGCGTAAGGTCCAGGGATAATGCTATGATGGCCTGGATCTAGTGTGGGCTGGTAGTGGGTCCAGGAGCATCGCGCAGGGCAGCCTTCGCATATTTATCCATTGCTCCCATTTTTTTTCCCACCGCCTACACCCCTAGTCATGACGGCCATGTGAGGGAGGGTTCCGGCGGATAGTAGCACCCAGGATTTAAAGCCAGGGGTCATCAGGTGCTGACCAGTGCGCTTCAGTACCCATAAAACCTATCAGTGGGTGCAACGTGCCACTCCACGCCGGTGAATAGGTGAAGCAGGCTATGTTGTGGCATAGGGTAGTAGTGGGCCAGGGGGCCGCAGCTGGACTGGGGTGTACTCAGGCCGCTGGTCGCTGTGCTTCAGGATACGTTGCAGCCTTGCTTTAGTTGGAAAGGGGGCTACTCCTGCGAGTCACTACAAACCTTCAGTTGTTCAAAATCCTGAGAGTCCACAGGTGCCTGGCTAGGAAGATGTGAATGCAAAGTGCCCCGCGAGCAGGGAGTATGCCGACCCAGCACAGGATCCGGGCTCAGGCTGGTTAATTCAGTAGGCGCCCTGTGGGATACTGAAGCGGAGTGAGGACAGTGTGCAGGGTGGTCAGGGGCACTCCAGTTGTACCAGGAGATGCTACAGGCTGGTCTGCACAACAAGGACACTCACTGCCAATATGGCTCGGGTAAGCTGTTGTAGGTGCCCTGTATGGCAAGGATTCCGTTCGTAGCATTACAGCTGCGCAGGGGTACACAGGTTGTTACCAACACCGGCTGGTTGATTCAGTAAGCCCCCTGTGGGACGCTGAAGCAGAGTGGGGACCAGTGCGCTAGGTGGCCGGGGGGCCCTCCAGCTGTACCGGGAGATGCAGTTGGCAGGCATACGCAACAGGGGCACTCACCGGCAATATGACTCTGGTATGTAGTTGTAGGCGTCCTGTGTGGAGAGGATCCAGGTCGTAGCATTACAGCTGCGCAGGGGTGCCCATGCCATTGTCAACACTGGTGGAAGGTCTGCGTGTAGTCCTCCCGTCCGCCTTCTGCCGCAGGAGGGATTCTGCGATGGAGCCGTGCCACGGTGATGAACAGTCAGGGATGTATAAAGTGATGGTCCACCGATTGAAGTTCGGGAGGTATGGCCGCCAGGGGCGGGCAGAGTACAGCGATCTGCCCTGCGGGCGTGGTGTGGCAGCCGGGATGTGCGCATTGCCGCAGGGTCAGGCGGGGGAGTGCGCGTGTGTTGCTGACTCCAGTAGTGTTAGGAGCAGAGAGAGTCGGGCCGCACCACGGGCCAACGCGGCAAGAAATATGAGTGTTTTTTCCGGCCACCTGACGTTCCCTCTTCGGTATGCTGCGTTGATGATTATGGAGCTGCGGCGGCTTCACACATGCCGCCTCAGCCAAGTTTCAGATTGGCACAAAGGGTCTCCTCCGTTCCGGTTTTGGATGGGACTGAAGATGCCTGTTCCCCGCCTTGTTGTGCTCAAGCGGGCCAGTTCTTTCGGTGCTCCTCGCAATATTACCGCCACTACCCAGGAGTTTCGTTGCGGTGTATACAGAGCTCTTCAATTAGGCAGCCATCTTGATGGCTGCTCAGCAGCGCCCCCGCCTTATACTTTTTACTTTTATATTTATGTGGTTCCTCATAGTCTAACTGCTTTTGAAGGCTTGAGTTTAGGTCCCCATATTGATTTTACTTTTCCTTTCTGTTTTCTAGAGTATGACTACTAGACTTTTCACTGCTTGTGAGTGGTCTGTAGACTTACCTGTAACAAGAAGTCCACTAGAAATCCGGGCATTGAACACAATAAAATCCAGGTGAATGACTACCCTTTACCATGGGAGAATGTATTCTCAATACAACCAATCATTTATTGATAGCCAAATTTCGCATATGATATATCATTATTTCATATCCTTTTTGTCTTGTAAATGATGATTATAATGTTCTGGAATTATGATGTATAAAACTCGCTCCTGACGATGGGTGGATACCCGAAACGCGTAGCGATCTAAGTCAAATTTTGGATGAAATTACTCTTTTGATTAAAACATTTGATGTATTCGACAATCATGCTTTTTTGTAACCTTTTCTTAAAAAATAAATCCGACACTGTGATTTAAAATTGATTGTTTTCAGTATAGTGGTGTCCACGAGGCATGAGGGGCCTTAAGTCTTGGACTCTTACTTTTTCCAATGAGCCCTAAAGGAAGAGCCATTAGCCTCGGAACACGTGTTGGCTCTATTGCTATATGACAGGTCTATTCTTTAGTGACACCTGTCCATTTTTATCATGACATGCTTATTGTTCAGAGACACATGTCTATTACTAGCAAACTGTTTCTGTTTGAATTACTTTTGAATGGTTCTATTGCTCTATGACAGGTTTATTGTTTAGTGAAACCTGTCCCTTTTTTGGTTCGATTGTATTGTGACAGGCTTACTGTTCAGAGACTCCTGTCTAATACAAGCAAACTGTTCCTCTTTGAATTATTTTTTAATACATCACAATATTTGTAAAACGTGAAATCTATGTTTCATCTTTCGGTGTCAAAAAAAACGTTTTGAGGCAATTTTTCACACAACACAAGGGTAGATGCCTGGTTATCCTAGGCTTCTTATTTTGTTTATTTATTTGGCATGAGGGAAGGTCCAATTTTCACTAGAAATGACTGCAACACCCACATCTAAATTGCTTAATCTTAGCACATAGATTGGGTTCCCCCCACCTTGTTCTGCCATCTTAGACTGGCCTCCATGTACACAGGGGAGTGCACTTGATAATGTTATGCTTGCTGGATTATAATACCTGGGAAAGTTTCTTTCAATATACCCAAGATCCTGCATAGTGTTTATTATCTAAGAGCAATCGCCAGAGGCCTTAAAAAGTCCTCACCATTTAATGTAATATCATTGCTGCACACATAAATCTGTGGCACCACAGTTATTTTAAATTGAAAATAACCACAGGGGACTTGCTGACAGACTTCAAGGCGCGCATTGCACACTACCCCTTTATCAGACCCAGTGGCGCTGGCAGCCCAGGAGCTTCCATTTAAAAAAATAATGTACATTTTTTTTTAATTGTTATTTTTTTAATATAGGGGTCGCAAGGGAGACCGCAGGGTTCGCAGCTGCGACCCCCAAATGGCGTCCCTGCTTGAGCTCTCTGTCCTTAAACTGGCAGCTGATAAAACCGATAGGGTGTTCTCTGCCTTTCTCATCTAGCTGTGATAGAACTGCACCTATCCCAGTGTCAGAGGCGTCTGTCTGCACAATAAAAGGTCTCTGATAATCAAGTACAGGGGTTTGGCACAGGGAGTCTTTTAAGCCTTTGAAGGCCTTCTCACACTCCTCATTCCAAGTGATCTTCTTGGGTTTCTTTGGAGTAGTGAGGGCAGTCAGGGGAGCAGCTATGGTGCCATAGTCTGCCCAGATGTTCCTGTAATACACAGTAAGGACTAGGAAAGCTTTCACTTGGGTTTGGGTGTGGGGGTAGGCCAGTCTTGTACTGCTTGTACTTTACTGGGGAGAAGCTGAATCGTACCCCCACCAACCTCATGCCCAAGATAGACCACTGAACCCTGACCAATTTGACACTTGGTTGCATTTATGGTCAGATGGGCCTTCTGAAGGGCCTGCAACACTATCTCCAGGTGTCTTACATATTCCTCCCAAGTGGGGCTGAAGACTGCTATATCATCCAGATATGCAAGGCAGAATTCATGCAACCCATTCAGAACATGATTAACTAGCCCTTAAAATGTGGCAGGTGCATTCATTAGTCCAAAATGCATTACCCTGTACAGGTAAAGCCCTTCTGGGTTTGAGAATGCAGTCTTCTCCTTGTCATCTTCTGACGGGGCAATTTACCAATACCCTGCAGTGAGATAAAAAAATGCTGAGGTATTTGGAAGGACCCAGCTTGTGTACCAATTTGTCTGTTCTTGGTAGGGGGTGACCATCTGTCTTGGTGAGAGCATTCAGAGCCCTGCAATCCACAAAAAAACTCAAATCAGAACTACCCGTCTTTGGCACCAGAACCACTGGACTGGACCATGGACTACTGGAGGGCTCAACCACCCCTAGATCCAACATCTTGTTGACCTCAGACTTGATGTGGGACCTTACTTTGTCTGACATCCTAGAACTCCTACGTTTGGTAGACACACTATCTCCAGTATCAGTGTCATGCCTGCACCAAGGTGTCAAACCTGTAGTAAGTGAAAACAGCGGGGGGAAATTGCTTCAGCAAACTCTTGACCTCTCCCGGTTACTTAGGAGTCAGTTTAGGGGCCAGTTTCACAACCTCAATGGAGCCATCTCAAGGGCTGCCTTGGAACAGATCGGAAAGGAGTTTAGATTTTTCTTCTTCCCTGTCTGAAGCCAAGAGCTAAGCAGCCATATGAACCCTAGCGATGAAAGCCATCAGCATATTTATGTGGAATACTTTGGGAGCCTGACCAGGTCTTCCAAGATCCACTGAATAGTTTACCTCACCAAGTTGCTCCACCACTTTGTAAGGGCCTGACCATTTATCCTGTAAAGCTCTAGCCTTATGGGATTCATAATCAAGACTTCTTGACCTAGGGAATAATGAACAAGGGAAGCTTTCTGGTCATACGAATGTTTGACCAAAGCCTGACCAGCCTCCAACTTGTCACTGCCTGAGCCATCAGTAAGGCCATCCTCTTTCTCAATCCTAGTGCATAGTCCACCATGTTAGTAGCGACAGTAGGAGTCGGGAGCTCCCATCCTTCCTTGACTATAGCCAGTGGTCCCCTTACAGGGTAACCAAAGAGAAGTTCAAAGGGACTGTAGCCAACCCCTTCCTGATGGGCCTTTCTGTAGGCAAGACTAAGCATGGTAAGAGGAGTTCCTACTTTCTCCTCTGGGGCTCCTCAAGAGCTCCAATCATGCTTAGTTGAGAGTTCTGTTGAATCTCTCAATTAATCCATTTGTCTGTGGATGATAAGCAGACAAAACGTATAGGAGAACCCACACTCCTTCCACATGGCTTGCATGTACTTAGACATAAAGTTGCTGCCTCTGTCTGACACAACGTCTTTAGGGAAGCCAAACCTAGTAAAATCCCAAGTAATGCTTTAGCAACTGACCTGGCAGTTACTGTCTTGCTTGGAATGGCTTCAGGATGCCTGGTGGCATGGTCGACCAACACCAGAATAAGCCTGCTGGCAGAGGATGTTGGAGGGTCAAGGGGACCAACAATGTCAAACCCAACTCTCTCAAATTGTACACCCACTACATGGAGGGGTACCAGCGGAGCCTGAATCGTTGCACCACTCTTCACAGAGATCTGGCAAGTGGCACAACTCCTGCAATGTCCTTCTATCTATACTCCCATCTTAGGCCAGTAGAAATGCATGGATATCCTCTCCTTGGTCTTCTTGAGCCCAAGATGGCCTGCAAAGGGGACTTCATGCACCAGCTGCAGGAGGAAGAGTCTCACTTGAAGAGGAACCACCAACCTTCTATGGTATCCTTCAGTGGAACTCTGTGGACTCACTATACAGGAGCCCACCTTCCCAATAAAATATGTGTTTCCCAGGAGGCTCACCCTCACGCTGGGAACAGATCTGTGTCCCGAGGCCTTCTAAAGATGGACACTCGTGTTGGCCCTTACTAAACTCTTCCCTATCAGGACCCTCTTTTGCAAACAAGCTCAGAAAGTCAGGGTGGCCATGCGGTTGAGAATTTCAGGCAGCCCCTCTTCCTCATCAGTTTCAGGGGCTGGGCCAACTGCCTCCACCCCAGTAGTAGGTGAGTTAGGGGGAATGTTCTCTTTCCCAATTTTCAGCTTCTTGACTCCCTTAGCCTTCGGTTTCCCCTTTGGCTTTGGCTCAGCTTTGGACTTGACAAGGGCAGCCTTAGTCTGAGACCTAGTACGGGGTTGTTCTGCTATATCCCTCAAAAGACCTTAGTCTTTGAGGTCATTACCCAACAGAACATTCCCAGGGACTCTGAACACTCACAGGTATCCTAACTACTCCACCATTCAGAGCTGGAGGTACAGGCCTAACTGGGACCTTGAGAGGGGGTCCATCAGCCAACTTGGTGGGTACCAGTTCCTCTGCTTTTACCAATGTGGAATCCATCACAGTCCTGCTGGCCACAGTGTCCCAAATGGCAGGGGGGGCTACACCATCTACCAGTACACTATTGTTAATGTAATGGTTAGTATTGTCAGGGATGGAGGTATATGCCTCAGATACTTTTGGTTCCCAGAATCCCAGGGAAATTAAGACTACTTCGGATCCTATCCCATAGGGTAAGGAGTCTGAAGAGAAGAATGCCCCTGTGAGTATTTCTTCCTCATCATGAGAGTTGGTCAGATTCACAGAGTAGAACCCAAGGGTCTGACCTTGCATCTGGGGTCCCCCTTTTCATGGATACTTGTTCAACAAGCCATACAAGATCCACTGGGTCTTGGGACATAGAGAGAGGCTTAGAGTAACCAGAGTTGTGCTCGGGAGGGCTAGTCCCACTAGCCCGTACATTGGCTTGTGACTTACCCTTCTTAAACATTTTGTGGTCCTTTTGGAAAGTGATTTATTTCAGATGTCCCACCCTCTTTCTCTTTCTGCTTCTTCCCCATCTCCTGATTACCAGAAGCAATTTTGTCCTTATGGGACACCCTGTGGGATACCCACAAGTCAGCTGCAATTGCCAACTTTTTAGGATCTGTCTCCTTAGAGTCAGACAAAATATGCTTTAGCTTGGGGGAACATGAGGGGAAAATATGCTCAAGCATGTCCAAATGGATCATACCCTCAAAGGTGGTTACCTTATAGCCTTCAACGCAACCAGTCATGTTTGTCAAGGATTCAGTTACATACGTGACCCAACCACCACTTTCCTTCTTTTTGTGCTCTCAAAATCTCTTCAAGTATTGGGAGGAGTCTTCCCAAACTTTAGGATGAGAGTTTGCTTCAATTTCGCAAAGTCTTTTCTCTCAGACATTTCCACAATAGAGCAGCAGCCAGAGTGGGGTATTCGACTGAGCAGCCATGCAATTTTGTCAGCATCCACTATTTCTTGTACTTCACAAGCATACGCAAATGCAGTCAGCCAGTCCATGATGTTATTCTTTTCATCATACACACTGAGCAGATCTTTAGGAAACCTAGGATGAGAAGGGCCAGAACCATTTCCACACCCTCTGGAGGAACCATGTGTAGCCTGCAATTTGGCAGGTTGCAATTGGTGTTCCCTGTCTTTCTGTTTCTCCACCTTCTCAAACTCAAGCGTGGCCATGCTAAACTCAAGCTCTTTCTCTCTGAGCCTACGCTTCTGCTTCTTAAGCTCCAGCATGGCTTGTGATCCAGATGAGACAGATGAAACATGGGACAGGGCATCATCCTCTTCCTCCTCTCCCTCAGTGATGGCAGCAACAGTAATACCATCACTGTTACTGGGAGCAGCCCCAGCACCTTCTGCGCGATCATTAGATGAGAGAGGTACAATCCTACTTTGTTGCCAATCTATAATCTTTTGGATTAACTCAGTTTTTGTTCCAGAGGTTCACATACCTCTTTCAAGACACAGCTTTATCAGATTTTCAGTTTTGGATGCATTTAATGTAATGGCAGTGATTGTTTCCATATTATTAGTTTAGCAGATGATTTACAATTACCAGGTGATCAAAATCACAGTGTTTCTGTGTAACTGTAATTCAGGCTCTACACTAGTGCGCTACACTGGAGTACCTCTGGTCTTATCCTCAACGCTCTACACCAATTTGTTAGAATGGATTTCTAAACTCTGGCCTGGTGGACACATGTTTAGGAGGCCACCCTTGTTAGATGAACAGGGGACACTTCTGGGAAGATAGCCAGACCAATTCACGGTAGCTTGGAGAGCAGTCAAGGCTACATAGTAGGTTGAGTGAGGGTGATCAGGGGTCTCCAATGAGCACATACAGTGAAACAAACACCAAGAATCCTAACTTTAGGAGTCCAGCCTTAAGATAAGTGGAGCCTTGTGCTCAATGTTCAATGCACGTGTAATGCATGCAGTCGTGCGTAAAATTCACAAGTACTTTTTAGGGAGCAGGAAAAAGTTAGGAGAAGAATTCTGAAGGGGTGAAATGGGTTCCAAGAGTCAGGTGAGGATCTGCTACTGCTAACAAAGCTGTTGCCGACTTCTGGAGAGCTCTAGGCAGAAAGCCCTACCTAAGCCAACAGGAAAGGCAAATGTTAACCATCAATGAATGAATGCATTTGGGTGAACAAAGGGTCACCGGTAACTGACTTTACTACTCACCACCCTTCACTTTTGGTCGAGACTTGGCAGGTCCAGAGGTGGTCACCAGAGGTACGATTTACCGCCCTCTGTTCGACTTCCAGATGCACAGATGCTAGGGGTGCGGGTACAGGTCGTGTATGGCACAGGAGCTGCTACCCTCGATTCTGGCAGGAAAAGAAGAATGCACCAATGTAACAAGTCCCATGGCACTGGAATGAATGCAGGAAACACGTCTTCAGTGGCCGTCACCGCAGCACAGTGACGCAAGCGGACACAGCTCTCACTGTACGACACAGCCTTCTATCTCGTGGCCCAAAGGCGCTGGAATGTCGAAATTCGGTAGAAGGACACCTTGGTGGACAAACTAGAATTTCCCTAAGTCTTGGGTCGAAACTCGAAATGGAAACGCTCCTGTACAGTAACCTAGGTTTGAGCTGGACAGCCCACTGGATGGGCCAAGGACCTTTCCGAACAGGCTCATTTGCAGGGTGTCCAGGAGGCGTTGAGGGGGATTGGTCTCACCACTCCAATGGTTTGAAGTAACCTGCGCAGGTCTTCTGAGATCAGGCGCAAAGCAGGGCTTCACCGGGACAGCAGCAGGATTTGGTTGCTAGACCTCCTCAAGTGCGTCTCAATATAGTTTTTGTTCTGCCAGGCTCCTCAGGATACATGGCTCCTTCTTCAGATCTCTTGGAATGAATGCAGTGCACCTCCTCTTATCCACAGTCAGGTGAGTGCAAGTACCTAACCCACCAATGGCAAGATCTGCTCCATGCATGACACCAGCAGTGGTCCAATTAGGGACTACTGGGGTCCTCATGTTCGCATGCACACCAGACACCCTGGCACCAGTACTGTGAATTGGGACCAGACAGTCCCAGCCCACTTCCTGGGTGCCTACACAGATGACCTGCAGAGGCCCGCGAAAGAAGCAGCTCTCGTGGGCAAATGCATGCCCAAAAAAGGAAATCCTGGTTCCGGAAGGGCAGGGAGAAGGCAAAGGGCCAAAATGGCCAAAGGAACAGACAAAAGACCTTGTGGCACAGACATGTTAGATACTAACCACAGTCATGAGCCACACGCGGTAAACACAGTAAGGCATGGTACAAAGTTATAAAAATAAATAATAAAGCTACTGCTGCCAACAGTCTGTCCTGAAGCACATTGTACAATCACCAGATATTCCTTAGAGTGTGTCTAGGGCCATAAAACCTAGAGGCCCCATTGCGGCAAACTTGAGTGAGGAGCATTGGGAAGCACTTGAAAGCATGCTTTTGCACATCTGTCCTGTGTTTTATTTTTTGAAAAGAGTCAAAATGTAGGCACAAAAAATAGTAATATAATTTTGGTGCCTGTGGCTGCGCCATTGGGCAGATTTTCCAGGGCATGGCCATGGCCTGGAAAATCTAGCCACTGGCCATAGCCACCAAGTCCCGGCTATGAGGTTAAAGTGGGCATGTCCACCAGGGGCCGTCTAATTTAGTAAAAGTAGGCAGTGGGCCTAGCCCCTGGCTAGTACAGTTGCAAGAAATGAGATATAACTTTGGTGCCTGAGCTTCAGCCATGCCCAGGACAATCTGACCACTGCCATGGCCACCAGGGAACAGCAATGGGGTTAACGTGGGCATGGCCACCAGGGACCAGCTATGTGGGAACATTTTCGAAAACGGAGTAGGTTTGAATGGTAAAATAAATTCTGCTTGCGGCTACAGCCTCAAGTGCTGGATTGGTTTGCAGTAAACTTGCGCAAGAACCATCAGCAAGGACTTGAAAGCATGCTTTTGCAAATGTGTTCTGTGTTTTATTTTGTACAAAGTGTCAAAATGTAGGCACAAAAAATTGTGATATAACTTTCGTGCCTAGGCAGTGAGCCTGGCCTCCAGCAAGGACAAATGTCTACTTTGATTTGCTTATTGGGGCCTGCAGCATGGCCGAAGCCTATGCCCCGTGGATTGTGGACACTGGCCATGGTAGAAAAGCCATGAACACTGGCCATTGACTACATTATGGGGTTATAGTAGACACTGGATCAGAATGCAGGCTATGTGCAGTGGCTACAAGGGTGGTTTGGTGGGGCTGGGGTCAGGGTTGAGCCTCATGCCCTAGGCAATTCAACCATGACTTGCAGTCCAAGCATGCACTGCTGAAAATGACACACATCAGTCTGTGCTGCAAAAAATATGTTTGTTAAGGGAGGTTTATAGTCCTTTCATATATGTTAAAAATAGAAATTATTAATAACTTATATTCGAATGGATTGTGTCCTCCAACACATTCCACATCTTTGACATGTAATGTCCACAGCTGTGCACTTCGGAAACTTTTTCGGCAGAGGGCGTCCCGCATCGACGATGTCGGGTCCATGTCCCTCGAAGACGACGTCAGAGGATGTTTTGTATAGGACGCACGGCGCCCGTAGCCTCAGTTCTGTTTTTTCCACGAATGTGTTAACTTCGTGAGACTCGCACGCCTTTTGTGTTTTCTTCGTAGAAGATGTCTTTCTCTTCAACCCCTCCGACTCCGCGGTCTGGCTTTAAGACCTGCCAGGACTGCAAGTCGAAGATGTTGCTGACCGACCCCCACCGCATTTCTTTGTGGTGCCTGGACGAGTCGCACGACACCGACAACTGCTCGAAATGCCAGTTGCTGACTGCAAAGGCCTTGCGGGAGTGGAAGGGGAAGCTCCAGGTAGGTAAGGGCTCAAAGTCTATTAAGTCCCGGACTTCCAAGTCCAAGTCCAAGGGGGTTTCTACCGACGACTGGAGGGGCGACTCTCTGTGTCGGAAGGATACCCGGGGATCTTGGTCCCGGAGTGGTTGCCACCATTCGTCTTCCTGGTCCCGGCACTCCTGGAAGCGCCGTCACCGGTCGCCTTCCCCGTCCTCCTCGGAGGATGGTGCCTCGAGGAAGGTTACGTGCCCTATGAAGTCCTCGACTCCGGAGGAATGGGCGGCGTGTAAGAAATCCATAATGTCGATTTTTCAACGGTCTGGTTGTGCCTTCTGACGAAGCCGGCCTGGATTAGTCTCGTTCCGTGACTCGCACGCCTTCGGGCTTGGGTTCACGACGCGACACACATCGGGAACCGGCGAGGTCCCGTACGGACAAGGAATCTAAAGGTCGCAATAGGCGTGTCTCTAGGTCTTGGTCCTCGTCCCCAGCGAGACCACAGTTACCTACAGTGGGCTTGGTACCGGCATCGACTCAGCAGGCACCGTGTCTGTCCGATTCGGACGTCAACGCTTTACCATCTTACCAGCCCACAGCTCCGTCTGCACCTGTGTCGACGTCGAGGTTGTCGACGCTCTCGACGTCAAAGCCTTCAACGCTCTCGGCGCCTTCAGGGATATTTCCTCAAACTTTGCCTCTGGAGTTCCCGGATGATGTGGATCCTCCGAGGAAGGCTACTGGAAAGTCTGTGCGGCCTGTTTTGGCCTCCAGACCCTCTTCTGTCCCCAGGCCTGGGTTTCAACTCCCACTGGAGGACATTTATGAAGAGGAGGAAAGGTGTGAGGGTGAGGTCCCTGGTGACTTTGAGGATGCACCACTTTTTTCTGGTGATAGTCAGTTGGAGGAGTTGCGTCAGACCCTCCATGATGCCAGTGGGTTGGACACTTCTCCGGAAGTGGACTTCGGTAGACCGGAGCCTGGGGCTCATGCAGAATCCTCGTACAGGAGGCTCATGGCGAGGGTCTCGGAGTATCTGGGCTGGTCCAGTCCTCCTGAGGATTTTGTGCAGGATGATCTGACGGACATTTTAGATCAAGGTCCGTCCTCTGACCCTGTTTTGCCATTTCATCTTACCTTGCAGAAAAGGGTGGCAGCTGCTTGGCAGTCCCCGGAATCTCTTCCGGCTGTGAATAAATCTCTTACTAAGAAATGCCGCCCTTCCGTTAGTGACCCCAGCTATTTGTCTACTCACCCCTCTCCCGAGAGTTTGGTGGTTCAGGCGGCTATGTCCTCGAGGCAGGTGGCGTACCCTACGATTCCTCCGGATAGGGACAAAAAGCACTTCAACGGTTGGGCCCGGAAGGTATTCTCTGCTGGGAGCATGGCTTTCAAATCGGCCAACTCCAAGTGTGTCTTGGCAAGGTTTTCACACACTCTGTGGAATTGTGTTTCCCTGGCGGCTAAGCATATTCCCGAGAGGGAATAAAGGGATGGGTTCCTTGCTCTCGTGCAGGACGGCAAGGATGCCATGTGCGAATCCCTTCAGTCGGGTTTGGATACGGCCGACAGTGTTAGCCGATCCATGGCTGCGAGCACCGTTTTACGCAGATTTGCGTGGTTGCGCAAGTCGGGGTTTGCTCCGGATGTGCAGGCCCGTCTTCTGAACATGCCCTTTGATGGCGCTCATTTTTCGGCAGCAAGGCTGGCGAGAGCCTTGAGGGGTTGCAGACCTCAAAAGCTGCAGCAAAATCTTTGAGCGCCGCAGTGCGTCAACCTATGCTTTTTCATCCAAGGGGACAGCAGTGGAAGGGAGGTTCCTTTCGTTACTACTCCTCCTTTGGTAGTACGAGAGGGGCCGCCAGTCAAAGGGACAAGCGAAAAAGTACCTGTGGTGGTCGGGGAAATCGTGGTGCCAGAGCCGCTCAGGCAGCTGCCTGTTTGCCTTCAGGTACTGCCGCAGCCACTTCCAAACAGTCGTGAGGCCATGTCCCATGGTTCGCCGGTTTGGGGCAGACTGTCTTAGCATCTCGAAGAATGGCGGGCCATTACTTCAGATGCGTGGGTGTTGGATACCATAGCCCACGGCTACTGCCTTCCTTTCCTTCAGCGACCTCACGACAATCCACCGGGGAAACTCTCTTTGAAGCTTTCGGATCTGCTCCTTGTGCAGGAAATCTTGTCCCTGCTGGAGAAAGGCGCTATAGAACTGGTGCCTGTAGCGGAGAGGAACAAGGGATGGTATTCCCCTTATTTTTTGATCCCAAAGAAAGACAGGGGATTGAGACCCATCATGGACTTGCATTGGTTGAGCAAACTCCTCCGGAAGGAGTAGTTCAAGATGGTCACTCTTTCTCAAGTCCTCCAGGCCCTTCTACTTCAGGATTGGTTGGTGTCTCTGGACCTCAAGGATGCTTACTTCCATGTGCGGATCCATCCCGCGCACAGGAAGTACCTGATGTTTTCGGCTGGCGACTCGCACTTTCAGTTTCGGGTCCTGCCGTTCGGATTGACCTCCGCCCCGAGGGTCTTCACCAAGCGCATGGTGGTGTTGGCAGCGTACCTCAGGCGAGGGGGGATTCATGTCTACCCCTACCTGGACCACTGGCTGATCCGGGCGCGCCCTCCCGAACTAGTGATGGATCATCTCGGTGTCACCTGCTGCACCCTCCACAGGCTGGGCTTCTCCCTGAATTTCAAGAAGTTGCACCTGGCACCTTTCCAACAGCTCCAGTACATCGGGGCTGTATTAGACACGTCCTTGGGGAAGTGTTCGCCTCCCAAGGTGAGGGCTCATCACATTGTACAGATGGTGGACAAGTTTCAACATGCCCAGAGTCTCCCGGCTTTCGAATTCTTAAGGTTGCTCGGCCTCATGGCATCCTGCATTTTTCTGGTGCCAGAGGCCCGGTTGCGGATGAGATCCCTGCAGTGGGCTCTCAAGATGCAATGGTCGCAGTTCTCCGGCAAGATGTCGGATCCCATTCAGATTCCACTCTCAGTCTCCCAGGATCTTCTGTGGTGGGCCAACAAAGGGAACCTGATGCGGGGGGAACCGTTTTGGCAACCGTGGCCGGAGGTGACTGTAGTAACGGACGCTTCCCTCACAGGATGGGGCGCTCATGCCAACGACTTGACCGCCAGCGGTCGTTGGTCTCCGTCGGAGTCCAAACTCCACATCAATCTGTTAGAGCTGAGAGCCATCAGGCAAGCCCTGCAGGCTTTTCTGCCCTCTGTACGGGCGAAGAGTGCCCTGCTCATGATGAACAACACAGTGGCCATGCATTACCTCAACAAAAAAGGGGGGGTAGGGTCACTTCTGTTGTGCAGAGAGGCAATGCAGCTCTGGTTCCGGGCCATCCAGTAGTACATATCGATCTCGGCAGTTCATCTGGCCGGAGACGAAAATGCGGCGGCGGACACTCTGAGCAGGCAGAGCACGATCTCTCATGAGTGGGAGTTGGCTCTGGAAGTCCTTCAGGGGATCTTCGCCCTTTGGGGAACCCCGCAAGTGGATCTCTTCGCCACCAGTGTCAACCGGAAGTGCGAGAGATTCTGCCTCAGGGAATTTCCTCCAAGAGGAGCCTTAGGTGATGCGTTTGTGGTGGATTGGTCATTCCCGCTGCTGTATGCGTTTCCTCCAGTCCCCGTCATTCCTCAAGTGTTGCGGAGGTTACGAAGGTTCGGCTTTCACATGATCCTCATTGCTCCGGATTGGGCCAGGAGAGCGTGGTACCCGGACCTTCTAGAACTGTCCATCTGCCCTCACATCGTCTTCCCTGCCGAGAGGATCTGCTCTCGCGCAAGGGGGGTCGGGTTCTCCATCCAGAGGTCAAGACTCTCAACCTTCACGCTTGGTATCTGAAAGGTTGAGGTATAAGGATTGGGACCTCCCGGATGACGTGATGGAGGTGTTGCTTTCGGCCAGGCGGCCTGCAAGAAAATCCCTGTACCGTTGCCGTTGGCGTAAGTTCTGCGACTGATGCAGAGATCACAATGTTGATCTTTTTCAGGGCTCCATTCCTATGGTTTTGTCTTTCTTACTTTCTTTGGCCCACAGGGGCCTTCAAGAGGGCGCCAAGATAGACAGTGGCGGCACTGTCTATCTTTAAGCGCTCGTCTGAAGAATGTTCTTACTTTAAGATTCCTTTGATTTCTCAGTTTCTTAAAGGACTGACTAATGTATTCCCACCGTCCCCTTTCCAGGTGCCGGTTTGGGATTTGAATTTGGTTTTGAGATTTCTCATGGGTGCTCCGTTTGAACCTTTGCACTCTTGTTTGTTTGTTTGTTTGTTTGTTTGTTTTGTTTGTTTGTTTTATTACTTGTATGGCGCGCCAGACCCAGGGGTAACCGGGCGCATTGCATATGGCAACTTACAGCTTAGTTACAGAAATACAGGGAAAATATGGAGACAGAAATATATACAAAGGCAAAAAATAATGGTACAAGTATTTACAGTCCTACTCAAACAGGCGGTAAATGCTGAGAGGTAGGTGTGTGCAAAAATACAAACAGTGGAAGGACCTGTGGAATAGGTAAGGGCAGTTTGTAGTCTATTATTTGTCCACGTCTTTGATCCACCTTGTAAGGTTATGTCGGAAAGTGGGGTATGGTTTATCTGTCCGCAAGGTGGATGGTAGGGGGTTCCATAGTTGAGCTGCTTTGACCTGGAAGATGTAGCCATCAACTCTGGTCAGTTTAAATCTAGGTGTTGAGATGTTGTTAGAGTTTGAGGACCTGGTGAGACTTGTAGGATTTATTCTCGTGAATCTCGTAGAAAGGTAACGAGGTGCGGCATTGTTTAGACATTTGTAAACAAGTGAGGCTACTTTTAGCTGGATTTTCTCATGAGTTGATAGCCAGTTATTGGCTCTTCTAAATTCAGTGATGTGGGCTCTTCTGGGAATACCCAATGCTGCTCTAACCGCGTTGTTCTGCAAGATTTGAATTCTTTTGATAACTTCCTTATTGGCCCCAATGTAGAGCAAGTTGCAATAGTCCAACTTCGATAAAACGAGAGCTCTAGCAAGTGTGATGCAGCTATTGTTGGATAGGAAGGGTTTGCGTGCTCTTATCAGTTTACAGGTGTAAGCGGTGGCAGAAGCCATTGCGTTGACCTGCTTGTTGAAAGATAGGGTAGAGTCCAAATAGAAACCCAGAGTTTTGACCGCGTGAGCAGAGGTGATTTGATTGTTATCAATGTTAAAAGAGGAATAGTTAGGTCCCAGTTTTTTTAGGGTAGAGGGTGTACCAAGGATAATGATTTCAGTTTTGTCGTCATTCAGGCATAGTCCGTGAGTGGTCATCCATGCCTGGATGATGAGATACACCCTGTTCACCAAGGCCAAATCCTTGTCATAATCACCAGTAAGTGGTAGGAGAATCTGAGTATCATCTGAATAATTAGTGTAGGTGATAACAAGAAGGTCCAGATCATCGAAAAGGGGCTTCGTGAAGATGTTGTAGAGTGTGGGAGAAACATAAGATCCCTGGGGCGCGCAGCATGTGATGGGGATGGAGTCTGCTGCCGCTGAGAAGACTCTCATGGTTCTATTATTAAGGAAGGATTGGATCCATACTGTGGCTTCTTCAGAGAAGTATGCAGCCATGTCCAGATGCCTACAAAGGACCTTGTGGTCGATGAGGTCAAATGCAGCTGATAGGTCCAGAAGGAGGAGTAAGGCTGGTTTCCCTTGATCCCTCAGCTCGTCGATTTGTGCCTTTAGGTCTAAAAGGGCTGTTTCGGTCCCGTGCTGAGGGCGGAAGCCAGACTGCCGTACTCCAGCAGGTGGTTAGTTTCTAGGTGCTTCTGTATTTGTGAGTATGCCACTTTATCTATGATTTTTAGGCGGAATGGCACCGTGGCGTTAGGGCGGTAATTCATGGGTATGGCTGCGTCTAGGGTCTGTTTTTTAAGCAGTGGGAGTACCCAGGATTCTTTTAGGTTACTTGGTATAGACCCTGTTGCGAATGAGGCGTTGATAAGTTTTTAGATGAAGGCAGCCAGGTCTCTGGCTGTGTCCTTTATCAGTTGTGCTGGGCATTGGTCTCCCTGGCAATTTGATGGTTTGAGTGACAGTATAATTTTTTCTCAATAATGGATACTTTAGAGAACTTGAAACGAGGAATGTCACTGTTATTTTTAGGAAGGGTGATAGTTATTTTGGGCATGGTATCCAGACTAAGTGAGGATTTTTTCTTGGCAATTTGGGATTGGAGTGTTGTCACTTTGTTAGCCAAGGCTTGCTGAATATTGGTGCACCATAGTTTGTCTTTGACACAGTTGTCTGGCACTGGGATGGGAGATTCTATTTCCTTTAAAATGATGAAGAGTTCCTTCATATTAGAGTTGGCTTGGGCTATTCTAGCGTTGTAGGTTTCCCGTTTAGCCAACAGTATTTCCTTTTTGTAGAGGATAGATATATCCCTTAGAATGCTTTTATTTTCTTCTGAGGGTTGTAGTTTCCATGCAAATTCACATTGCCTTTTTTGGTACAAAGTGTTTTCAGGTGGGGGGTGTACCAAGAATTGAGGTGGGCTTTGGGTTTGCTTTGTCTCATTTTAAGTGGTGCAATTGAGTCCAGTGCGGAGGACATAATTGTGTTGTACTCATTCACTAGAGTTTCAGGGTCCAGATTGTCTGGTAGTGAATTAAGTGTGGGAAGGATGAGTGGGAGTAAATTATTCGGGGTGATGTTTTCCTTATTCCTTGTCGGGATGGGTGGTGCTAGCTGGGCGATAGTAGGAATAGGTCTATTGGTTTCTAGAGCAAATATCATAAGGTGGTGGTATGTCCAGATTTGGGGGGAGATCGATAGGATGGAGGCATTGCAATTGTGGTCTGCCACCCAATCGAGTATCCTACCTTTGTTGTGGGTAGGGTGAAGCACTCTTTGTGAGAAGCCTAGTTCAGAGAGTAGGTTAGCCACTCTACCTGCATGAGGGTCGTTTAGGTTGTTGAAACCCAGGTTGACATCCCCAAAAAGGATAACCTGTGATGATTTTTTTAGGTTGTGAGATAGAATAGCACAAATGTCCTCCAATGGGGCCTGGAGGTCTATAATTCAAGTGGATGGTGAGGGTTTGAGAGTTGTTAATAACTAACTTGGCTGTAAGGCTTTCACAGGATTTAGTGTTGTTAGATGGAGCTAGCCTGGTAGATAAGTTAGATTTGACAATAAGGGTTATGCCGCCTCCACGGCCTTCGCTTCTATCTGATTTTAGGATGGTATAACCATTTGGGATAGCTAACATGATGGCAGGTCCTGCAGCGGAATGAAGCCAGGATTCCGTAATGGCCAAGAAGTCAAGGTTTTCGGTCTGGATGAGATCAGCAATCTCAATGGCATGAGCAATCATGGATCTGTTGTTAATTAAAGCGCCTTTTAAGTGGGGGGTGGTGGATGTGGGTATACATGAAATTTCTTGGGTCGTGGCAGAGGTGTGCGTGAGGGCATTCTATGTCCTCAGGTGTAGGCTGTGTGGTTTTTCTGTGCTCCTGTTGGGTGTAGTCTTGCTACGGTTCAACGTGGTCAGCGTTCTAGCACGCGGTTCATATAGTTTTGCAAGTCTGGCCCGGAGTCTAGCATTTCTAGATGTGGTGTTGCACGGTTTGGACTCAAATGTAGGGAAATGTTGGTGTTCTTCAACCTGGTCATTATGACTAGTCGGCGGTTGGGATTGAGTCTGTGTCATGGCGGGGGGGAGAGGGCCAGGAGTTGAGAGGTATTGTAGTCAGTGGTAGGGTCCGGAACGATCCTGAGTTTGCAGATTAGGACTGATGTTAGTATGAGAAGGGCTAGTGAGACTCGTAAGGTTTGCATCTTGTGGCGTCGCCGGGGTAGGGTGGGCAATCCAGACTAGTGCAATGCTATGTGGGTCAGCCTATCAGGGTAAAACAGGTGCAAATAGAAACAGTTGACTCAAATGCAATGGGCAGCATCTAGGTTCGAAATAGAAACAGTTGACTCAAATACAATGGGGCAGCACATGGGTTCGAAATAGAAACAGTTGACTCAAATGCAATGGGTCAGCACCTAGGTTCAAAATAGAAACAGTTGACTCAAATGCAATGGGGCAGCACCTAGGTTCAAAAATAGAAAGAGTTGACTCAAATGGAATGGGCAACACATGGGTTCAGGGTGATGCAATGGGTAGCACCTAGGTTCAAAAATAGAAACAATTGACTCAAATGCAATGGGGCAGCACCTAGGTTCAAAATTGAAACATTTGACTCAAATGCAATGGGGCAGCACCTAGGTTCAAGATAGAAACAGTTGACTCAAATGCAATGGGTCAGCACCTAGGTTCAAAATAGAAACAGTTGACTCAAATGCAATGGGGCAGCACCTAGGTTCAAAAATAGAAAGAGTTGACTCAAATGGAATGGGGCAAAACAGGTGCAAATAGAAACAGTTGACTCAAATGCAATGGGCAGCATCTAGGTTCGAAATAGAAACAGTTGACTCAAATACAATGGGGCAGCACATGGGTTTGAAATAGAAACAGTTGACTGAGATGCAATGGGGCAGCACCTAGGTTCGAAATAGAAACAGTTGACTCAAATGCAATGGGCAACACATGGGTTCAGGGTGAGACAATTGACTCAAATGCAATGGGCAGCACCTAGGTTCAAAAATAGAAACAATTGACTCAAATGCAATGGGGCAGCACCTAGGTTCAAAATAGAAACATTTGACTGAAATGCAATGGGGCAGCACCTAGGTTCAAGATAGAAACAGTTGACTCAAATGCAATGGGGCAGCACCTAGGTTCAAAATAGAAACAGTTGACTCAAATGCAATGGGGCAGCATCTAGGTTCAAAAATAGAAACAGTTGACTCAAATGGAATGGGGCAACACTGGTGCAAATAGAAACAGTTGACTCAAATGCAATGGGCAGCATCTAGGTTAGAAATAGAAACAGTTGACTCAAATACAATGGGGCAGCACATGGGTTCAAAATAGAAACAGTTGACTCAAATGGAATGGGGCAAAACAGGTGCAAATAGAAACAGTTGACTCAAATGCAATGGGCAGCATCTAGGTTCGAAATAGAAACAGTTGACTCAAATACAATGGGGCACCACCTAGGTTCAAAATAGAAACATTTGACTCAAATGCAATGAGGCAGCACCTAGGTTCAAGATAGAAACAGTTTACTCAAATGCAATGGGGCAGCACCTAGGCTCAAAATAGAAACAGTTGACTCAAATGCAATGGGCAGCACCTAGGTTCAAGATAGAAACAGTTGACTCAAATGCAATGGGGCAGCACCTAGGCTCAAAATAGAAACAGTTGACTCAAATGCAATGGGCAGCACATGGGTTTGAAATAGAAACAGTTGACTCAAATGCAATGGGCAGCACATGGGTTTGAAATAGAAACAGTTGACTCAAATACCATGGGCAACACATGGGTTCAGGGTGAGACAATTGACTCAAATGCAACGTGTCGAGACTTAGATTCAATGTAAAAACAATTGACCGATATGCAGGAGTAGCCCCTAAGCGGCAGATAAATAGGTAGTAAGGGTCACCTAGATTCAAAATTTACAGGGATGGCTAAAAATGCCAAGAGGCAGGTATGATATGATATGATATGATATGGCATTTGTAACGCACCTATACACAAATGTTTCAAGGCGCTTCGAGGCAGGGAGGGTTGAACCAAGGGAAGACAGACAATGATCCTACTAGGCCAAGTGTCATTCAGATCACGCAAGTGCATGGGTGGAGGGAAGGGAAAAGTGCAAGGGGACAGGGAAGGGGGGAAAGTGCAGTACAGGGAAGTAGAAAAACAAAAAAATAATAGGGCCAGCTAGTGGCAAGGGCAAGGTAAGTGCAGACAAGTGCTGGGAAGGTGGGCTGTAGGGATACAGAGACAGTCCCGTAGTGCAGGGGTTGCCAGAGAGGCAGTGCAAGTGGGGAGTGGCTGGGCCAGGCCCGAGATCGGTGAGAGTGGCCCAGTTGCAGATTCAGTGCAGTTTCAGTCAAGAATTTAACTGCAGGGAAGGAGGGAGTGGGTGTGCCGATGAGTAGAATCTCAGTCTTACTGGCATTTAGGCAGAGGTCATTGGCGGCACACCATTCCTGGATAGCAGACAGACAGTCAGAGATGAGGAAAGGAGAAGAGGAGGCCAAGGGTAGCCTGAAAATGAGCTGGGTGTCATCCGCATAGCACTGAAAGTTGGGGCAGAGAGCGGCGATGCGGTGGGCAAGGAGTGCCAGATACTGGTTGAACAGCCAGGGAGAGAGGTTAGATCCCCGGGGGACACCACAGGTAGAGAAAAAGATGTCAGAGAGGGAGGACCCCAGTTGGACCTGGGAGGGTCGATTGGAGAGGAAAGAGGTCAGCCACGCCAGAGCCTGAACAGTGATGCCCAGGTTATCACGGAGACGGATGAGCAGGATGGCATGGTTGACAGTATCAAAGGCAGAAGAGAGATCGAGCAAAATGAGAACACACAGAGTGTTGGAGTCAAGGTTCGAGAGCAGGTCCTCGCGGATGTTCAGGAGAGCAGTTTCCATGCTTCTGGCAGCTCTGAAGCCAGACAGATGGCCATGAAGACTACCCACAGATTCAGCATGGAGATTAAGCTGGGAGATGGCCAGTTTCTACAGAAGCTTGCCCAGGAAGGGAGTGATGGAGATTGGGCGATAGTTAGCCGGGCAGGAGTAGTTGGAAGAGGGTTTCTTAAGAAGAGGGTGCACAAGGGAATAGAGGGAGGGAGGTGATAGGAGGAGAGTGAGGACAGGATGATCTGAGTTTTAGAGATGAAGTGAGAGGCCAGTGTCGTGCAGAGGGCCTGGCAGGGGACAGGAGAGGTAGAGACTGCAGCAGGGTTGGCCAACTCCTTGCAGATTTTAAAGAGTTCGGCTGAATTGTTAGATGCCGCAGAGATGCGGGCTTGGAGAAGGGCTATCTTCTTGGTGAGAACGGAGAGCCGGTATTGCCCTTGGAGCAGGCGGCAGGCCAGTTTGTCAGAGGATGAACATGAAGCACGCCATTTCCTCTCTGCCACCCTGCACTTGCGTTTTAGGCTGACGAGATCCGAGTCATACCACGAGTTACATTTGGCTCTAGGCTTCAGGCGAATTCTCATGACAGGGGCAAGGATATCAAGAGTATCAGATATAGCAGAGTGGAGCGTGGAGAGTGCTGTGTCTGGGTGGGAGTCAGCGGAAGGGTGAGGAGGGTGCGAGAAGGTGGCAGCGAAAGCCTCAACTGACACGCGCTTCATGGGTCGGATTACCGAGAAGGAGGGTGGCAGTGATGAGGGTGGCTTTGCCTGTGGGGTAGGGAGGGTGAGGTGGGAGGATAGGAGAAAGTGATCACTCCAGGAGAGAGGAGTGGTGAGAGGGACGGAGAGGGGAAGGTCAGAGGAGATCAGAGCATCAAGGGTGTGCCCTGCCGAATGAGTCGGCCCAGACGGGAGAATAGAGAGAGTCGCAGAGGTCTCGGAAGAGTCCAGAGGGGGACAGGAGGCATCCAGGTGGATGTTGAAGTCTCCAAGAAAGAGGAGTTGAGTGGTTGACAGGAGTGAGGAGGAGAGGTCCGCCCACTCGGAGAGGAAGGAGGAAATTTGACCAGGTGGCCGATAGATAGTAGCCACGGTAAGGGAATGGCTAGGAGAGAGAGAGAGTCGGCAGACAAGGCATTCAAAAGAGGAGTAGGTCTGCGTAGGAGTGACAGTGGCCGGAATCAACTCAGGGAAGATAAGGGCCACACCCCCCCGGTACGGTTGGGCCTGGGCACGGAGAGGATCTTGTATCCGTCAGGAAGGAGTGTGTCAAAGCTGGTGACAGAGCTGGCCGTGAACCATGTCTCAGTGAGACCGAGGACGTCCAGGTCCAGTTCCTCAAGAAGGCGACAGATATCAGAGGAATGTTTGATGGCAGAGCGAGAGTTAAGAGTGGCAATGTGGAGAAGGTTGCCAACCTTGAAGGACTTCCGGGGAGGGGTACAGATCAGAGGTACGCCCTGCGGAGGTGAAGAAGGAGCACGAGAGGGGGCAGGGAGGGAGGGTGGAGGCAAGGTAGCCGAGGACAGAGGAGAGGGGACAGCAGGAGAGGAAAGGAAGTTGATGAGGCGCGGGAAGCGTCTATCAAAGAGGTGAAGGTTGGCCTGAGGGCCTTGGACCAAGACGGTCCCATTAGCGTAGACATTAATGATGGCCTTAGAGGAGTGGAAGGGGGCCAAGAGGACATCCCAACGGGTACCACCATTAATGGGAGAAGAGGAGAAAGGAGAGAGCACACAGACCATATGAAGGGTCCATAGGTCAGGCGAAGGCACGAAAAAGAGGATGTCAGTGAGAGTTTCCTTGGAGGAGGCACTAGTGTAGGTGTCAGTGATAGGGAGGCCTGGGTTGGAGACCAGGATGTCCTTTTTAAACTTTTTCCTACCAGAGTTAGTGAGGAGAGCAGGATAGTCAATGGAGAAGCAGTTAGAGAAGATAGGCGAGATAGAGAGCACCATGAAATAGGAGGGAGTGGGAGGGGAAGACAGACGAGAGCAAGCGGGCAGGAGGTGAGCGGCAAGCACCTAGTTTACCACATTTCAGAAAACCACAGTAACACAGTAAATGCATATTAGGTACCCAGTGGAGAGGCCACCTAAGTTTGAGAGTCCTGCGAGGGGTGAAAAAAGCCCTAGTTTACCACATTTCAGAAAACCACAGTAACACAGTAAATGCATATTAGGTACCCAGTGGAGAGGCCACCTAAGTTTGAGAGTCCTGCGAGGGGAGAAAAAGCCCTAGTTTACCACATTTCAGAAAACCACAGTAACACAGTAAATGCGTATTAGGTACCCAGTGGAGAGGCCACCTAAGTTTGAGAGTCCTGCGAGGGGAGAAAAAGCCCTAGTTTACCACATTTCAGAAAACCACAGTAACACAGTAAATGCGTATTAGGTACCCAGTGGAGAGGCCACCTAAGTTTGAGAGTCCTGCGATGGGAGAAAAAGCCCTAGTAGTAGCCCTAGGTAGTCTTTACGGGCATTTAAAGGGTGCCCTTGGTAATTGTAATTGTTATCTGTTGTAGAAGGCGTTGTTCTCTAGTGTTACTGATAGTCAAAGTTAATTATTAATGCAAGGTGGGGTATGCATCGGAGGAGTTGGGAGCATGGATATAGATGCCTTACCAGGTCTCCAAAGATGGTTTCAGCAGGGGGACCAGCCTTGGCCTCTGGGCATTCTCTGGACAGGCTCAGGACACACACAAGCCTGTGTGCCTAAGCCTTCGTGCTGTGAGCCGGCGTGCGCCTTGCCGGCGCGTGATTGGTGCACAAATGTGCACTGTGGCGCAATCCGAGCATAGGATGGTGGCAGAAGGGGGAGATTGCCCTTTGAGATTACTGTCCTTCAAGACTGTGTTATTGGTTGCGGTTATTTCAGCTCGCAGAGTGAGTGAATGCAGGCACTTTCATCTAAGCCACCCTTTACTGTGTTTCACAAGGACAGTGTTGTACTGCGAGTACGTCCCTCTTTTCTACCTAAGGTAGTCTCTAAGTATCATTTGAGTCAAAAGGTGCTTCTTCCATCTTTCTACCCTCCTCCTCATCCTGGTAAGGAAGGGGAGCGTCTCTATCGGTTGGATCCTAGGAGAGCTTTTAGCTTTTACATTTCTAGGATGTCCAGGGTCAGAGTGGACGATCAACTCTTTATAGTATATGCTGGACACCGATTGGGCCAGGCTGTTACCAAACAGACCTTGTCCAGGTGGATTATCCTCACTATTATGGAGTGTTATCGATTGGCGGGTAAGGACCCTCCTGAAGGGTTGAGAGCTCATTCCACTAGGGGCGTGGCTACTGCCACCGCCTTCCAGAGGGGTGTTCCTATCAGGAACATTTGTGATGCCGCTACTTGGGCTTCAATCCATACATTTGTAAAACATTATTCCCTGGATACAATCCATGGTCAGGGTATGGCCTTTGGGAAGGCGGCTCTTTATTCCGCAATCTAATTGGGTACTCTAAATTCTGTTCCCTCCTCCATTTACTGGCACTGCTTTGGGAGTCTGTCAAAGATGTGGAATGCGTTGGAGGACACAATCCATTCGAAGAACAAGCTTCCGTTTCCGCAAGGCTAAGTGCAGTCTACCAGGCATAAGGCTGGTGCCACACGTTCTGGGGGAAAAAACCTAAACTGAGGCTACGGGCGCCATGCGTCCTATTTATAACATCCTGTGACGTCGTCCTCGATGGAGGCCTTCGAGGGACATGGACCCGACGTCCTCGACGCAGGACGCCTTCTGCCGAAAAAGTTTCCTAAGTGCACAGCTGTGGACATTACATGTCAAAGATGTGGCATGCGTTGGAGGAACATCCAGTTGAAAGAACGTTACCAGTTGGTAAGTAACTTGTTCTACAGCGCTATAGCTTCATTAAATATTTTCACTTATAAAAACCATTGACATTCAGTGAAAAAACATTGTTAGAGGGACGTTATGTTTAAGTTGCACTAATAAAAACACATTAAATTCTTTGAAAAAACTTCCTTCACTGGGCGTTATGGTAAAACCCAAGAAATTCACCAGCTGTGGTAAGCTTTGCAACCATAACTCATGCCACTGCCATGCACTACTAAGACTTACACTCAGGACATCAAAGATATACAAATACAGAATTCACACACACCACACACACACAGAACATACGCATCTACACATAGAGCATATAAAACAACACATTCCTTTGTTAATAAAACCTTCTTTGGACCCTGAAGTGTTGGCCAACTATTGGCCCATCTCGCTTCTGCCCTTTATGAAGGTTTTGGAAACCTTGGTCTTCCCTTTTCTGTCCAACTTCCTAGAGTCTTCTCAGTACTTTGATGTGTTTCAATCCGGCTTTCGGCCGGGGAGAGGCACAGAATCTGTTTTGAATTCAGTGCTTGATGACCTGGTATGCCTGGTTGACCAGAGTGGTGTCTGACCCGTCCTGTTATTAGATCTGTCAGCAGCTTTCGACGCGGTCGATCACTCCTCCCTGGTCTCCCGGCTGTCTGTTGCCGGACTATCGGGCCAAGTTCTTGATTGGTTCTCCGCCATTCTGGCAGACCGCTCTCAGTCGGTCTCTCTCTCCTTTCCGCTCGGCTCCTATGATATGATATGATATGATATGATATGGCATTTGTAACGCGCCTAGGCACAAGTGTTTCAAGGCGCAACGAGGCAGGGAGGGGGGACATAGGGAAGACAGACAACGATCTTACTAGGCCAGGTGTCATTCAGATCGCGCAAGTGCATGGGCTGAGGGGAAGGGATCCCACTTGGATGTGGGATTCCTCAAGGATCCTCAAGGATCGGCGCTATCTCCTATCCGGTTTAATATTTATATTAGACTCCTTCTGGTCCTTCTCCAATCACATCGGTTCCGCTACTATTGACACCCTGATTCTGGTCCTTTTGGACCTGTCTCAGTCTGAGACAGCTGCCCGACTGAGAAAATGTCTTGAGGAGCTAGGGGGATGGATGACATCTAACTGGCTAAGGCTCAATGCTAGCAAAACTGAGGTTTTGGTTGTAGGCACTACCTCTCCCCACTTTTTCTGGACCGCCGACTTCTGGCCCTCTTCTCTTGGCCCCCTCCCCACGCCTGTTCTGGCGGTTAGAAATCTGGGGGTTAAAATCATTGCCTCCCTGGCCATGGATGGGCAGGTAGCAGTGGTCTGCAACACTGGCCATTTTAAACTCTGTGTCCTGCAGAAGGTTCTCCCTTTTATCCCTACAGTCTGCCAAGCCCCGGTGGTTGCCGCCCTAGTACTAGTGTATTAGACTACTGCAACTAGCTCTACCTAGAGCAGCCTCTCTACCTGACTTGTTGGCTTCATCTTCTCCAAAATGCAGTGGCTAGATCCATTTTTCACCCTCCGTTTGGAACACACATGTCCCTGTTGTTGAGACAACTGCATTGGCTCACTGTTACTGCTCGGATTATGTTCAAGTCCATGTGTATTGTGCATCAGGCCTTTTACAGTATTGGAGCAGAGTACCTGCAAGGCAAATTTGTGCACTATTTACCTACTTGCACCCTCCGCTCCCAGTCAGCCCTCCTGATAGTTGTCCCTCGGTTTAGGCTGACCCGCTCAGGGGGGCATGCCTTTTCTGTTGTAGCCACCAAAGGTTGGAACAATCTTCCTCTTGCTTTGCAGAAGACTGCTGATCATCTTGTTTTCCGGCGGAAACTGAAAACTATATTATTCTAAAGCGTATCTCTATTGAAACCTCCTTTATGCCTGTCAGCGCCATGATGCCTTTGGGCGTATGTGCGCTTAACAAGTTCTGATAACATAAAATAACAAACACACACGCAACATACACACCCACCCACACTAACACACAACATACACAACCCCCAAAGCTTACACATTACGATATACACTGAAACTACAAAACACAATGCCAGTAACAATGTTCATACATTACCATAACCATACACAGCATAAAAAATTACCCCCACTGAAAACGCATTCTAGCATACACTCAAGCAAGAAAAGACAAAATTGCAGCAACAATATTCAGGCATTACCCTAACCATACAGAGCATACACACTGTCCCCCGGTGCATATACATTCCAAACATACTCTCTACCCCTACAGTGTACACATTCCAACATACACTCAAGTAAGAAAACACATAATGCTGGAAAGAATATTCTTTTTTTTTTAACTTCTATTTATTAGCATGTCAACAAATACAAATCACATCAATATAATACAAGGATTTTTTAGATTTTAGCAGAAGCATATACACATTGTTTAACTACATTCCAATAAGTATACAATGCAAAGCAAACGGGAACGGGAAGAATATTCTGACAACATTAGCATAACCACACACAGCATACACAAGGAAATACATAATTCTGCCAAGGAGGCACATAAACATTTATTATCAAAACTGTTTATTCTATAACAAAACAAAGGTAAAGGAGCACATTACTGGCAAGCATAACGCAGGCCTTCAAGAATATTTGCTAAAAAAACTATTCCACTCATCCATCAAATGTACTCCGTCTATCCAAAAAATAGTGTCAATGTTATGATGTGATTTTTATCACCTCTACCTCATCGTATTTCCTCCACCCCTCGAGGAGTGTCCTTAATCCCCCAACCCCCTCTGTAAGAGCTGTGGTAGGAATAGAGGTAGGGTAAAGCATGTACCTGTCACTGTGCATCAGACGAGAGACTAGGCAACAAACCCCTGCAGTGGGTACAAAGGACTGATTTACTAGTGTCACATATATTTTATTGATGGACCACTGCTTAAACCTTCTACTAACACTTTTCTTATCAAAACATGCACCATGTAGAGTATGTCAATATACAGTACTTCAAATAGATTCCCCACACTTAATATATGTGTGCTAATGTTTCTGGCGTGATTCTCAATAATGAACACTGAAGGAATGCTCTTACACTCTCCTGTGCCAAGAAAAGTGCAGCTGCAACCCGATACAGCTACCGAAAGCCAGGTATTGACTGTATCAATCAGTTCATATGGTTGCTTTTCCGAGCATTTGGTGGTTTAAATTCGACAACAAAAACACAACTTCTTCTTTAACAAATAACACATGCAATTAATAACCAACTATGCATGAATAATGTACATCACCAATCAACATACAGAAACACTACACTGTCCTTAAGTTACAACAAACACACGTGACATTTCGCCCAAAAGCGCAACTTATCTGTCCACCTCTATTAAGAATATAAATGACTTTAATTGAAGACAGTGACCAGTGCAGATGTAATGTATTCTTTACAAACATATATACTGTTTTAAATAATGTAAAATATGTAATTGTATCATTGTATTCTTTAAAATATATAATGTATAACTATTTCATTGTTGCATATTTGAAAGTGTCAACAACCACTCTTTTCAGCCTTCAAGCATTCAAATAATGTTTTACAAATTCAGCTTTTACTACTGAATGCAACTATTGTTTAAATATGAACATTAATACCATGATAAAATACCAAAATAATTGTCAATAATAAAACCTACGTTTCTACTTATTTCATAATGCAATATAAAAATAAGGCACTCACATATAATTAATAACACCATCTACAAACTTATAATACAAATGTAGGCACTACCGTACTATAAATATTACTAGATATTAATACAAATGTAAGCAGTAGCACCTAATATCATCCAAACGAATGTAGCCACTTGTGTACTGATGATAGCACAAAATACAAAAGCTGAATACAAATGTAGGGACTAGCGTAGTAGTAATAGCACTATATACAAAATGTATATAAGGGTGTAGGCACTACCGTACTATAACTGTTACTACATAGAAAATATGAATCCAAATGTAAGCAGTAGCATTTAATGGCATCAATACGAATGTAGCCACTTGCACACCGATGATAGCACAATATACAAAATGTCAATACAGATGTAGGCAGTAGCGTAGTATTAATACCATTATGTAATAAATAATAATAATACGCAAGTGGCTACTAGCATAATATTAATATGTAAATACCTCTCTAGGCACTAGTGCACTATACATGCCAAAATATAGAAAATGGTAATATAAATGTAAGCAGTAGCATTAAATATCTTCACAAGTAAAACATACAGGTGTATACAGTAAATTATATTGTAACATGTCTTCTTTTCTATAGGTGAAACATCAACATTAAGAGAAGATTAGAAGGGTACATATGATGTTTTTAATGCAATAAAAAAATGTAATAAAAGAAAACAATGCAGGGTGCTAATAGTGTATTATTAAAAGCACTATACCAACCATGTTAATAACACTAGGCACTAGCGTACGATACATACCAATATGTACAAAATGTTCATATGAATGTAAGCAGTAGCCTTAAATGTCCTCAAATTTTAAACATACAGGTGTATACAGTAAAAAGTTTAAGATTTCATATTGTAACATGTCTTCTTTACTCTAGGTGAAACATCAACATTAATAGAAAGTGACAAAAGTAAATACTAATGTAGGCACTAGCATACTATAAATAGCACTAGAAAATGTTACTACAAATGTAGGTAGTAGCATCTAATCTCCTTACAATTATAACGCACAGGTGTGTACAGTAAACAATTGGTAGAGTCAATATCCTTCTTATGCTGCATAGATCCAATAAATGGGTACGCAACCTTCACATGTTTCTACTTCTAAATAAATGTGAATACGTATAAAGCAACAAGCGTACTGTTAAAAGCACAATATACAAATTGTCAATAGGACTGTAGGGACTAGCAGGGGTGTTGCTAGGTCTGGAAAAGATCAGGGGCTAAGCTAATGTCGGGACTGGTGCGGTTCGGGGCTAGCTATAGCATTTTGGTTGTAGTCCCTGAGCTTCTATCTGGGGCTACAACCAAAAGACCCGGGGCTAAAGCCCCTTAAGCCCCCCCCCTAGCAACGCCTCTGGGGACTAGCGTAGTATGCATACCAACATTTCAAATTTGAACATGTCTTCTTTTGTATAGATGACACATCGACATTAAAAGAAGATTCGAAGAACACAGAAAAGAACACATACATCATCATAAATCTTGTAGGTATAATTTATTACAAAAACACATAGAAACATTCACAAAATGTACATTTTTCACAAACAACACAAACACAATTGTATATTAAACTTAATAATGTAACAAAACAATAAAACAAATCTTGTAATAATCTATTTATCCATTGTTATTTTATTGCAGCAAAAAAGCACAAGCACGAAAAGAAAGCCGGAAAAGAAAAAAAACAAAGAAAAACATTACAGAAATTCATTAAAAAAACACAAACAAAAAAGAACATTAAAGCACACATATATCTAGCCAAAAGGATGTTCAAATAAACATTCCTACTCATGACATTACCACTATACCAACTATTGGTAATATTACACAGGATGTAATTGAACATTGATTATAAAAGAACAATTTACAATACAAACAACAACATTTATTACACAGATTGAAATCCCACCATCTGCATTCACAAATCCTTTAGAAATGTTAAAAGAAACCACAGAAATAAGTAGTAAACTTTTAATTACTCCCAATGTTACCACTGAGGCTACCTGTACCACAGCTCCCAAAATAAATTCACCATGCAAAACACCTGAAGTTAACAAATTAAAATTACAAAAAACACTCAAAATAAATCAAAATGTGTTTCAACAGTACAAACCTCAACTATAAAAATACAAATACAACCTTCAGTGCCTATTACTAGTTGTAGTAATGGAAACACACATGAAAAGTGTTGTTATACCACAAAAAACAAAACATACCTCACCTAATTATAAACATATTACAAAAAATACATCTTAACACTTGTACTACTTCTATTTTGAAAGAGAATACATCTGATATAACTAAAACTAAAAAAAGATATCCCAATAACAAACCCTATAACATTAGCATAACAAACACTTAAAATGTCATCACTTTCAAGTAGTACCATTTTAAAAAGTAAAACTTGCATTGCACATGAAACAAAACATATAATGTACTTATTAATACTCCTTTAACTTTGTCAGGACTCTAAGCATCACTAGGTCCAAATCACGCCTATCCCATGTTTCTAGATCACGTACATTTCACAACAGGGGCTCACTCATTGTAAAACCACGTCCCCTTCCACGTTATCTTTGCATCCATAACAAGATCAAGCTCTATTCTCCACAACGTGGATCTCGTTGCAAATCCCATTGAGCTGTGCATGTACGAAACAACAACACACGCTATGGTAGTCAATGGAAGTTACCATGGAAACTGGGGCTCCCATTAGGTTCCTGCCTACGTCGCACGCATGCTACGGGTCACGTGGTCATTATCTCTTAGGCACCTCCTCGTCAGCATTCCGGTGCTTCTGAATTTGCAGAAGTATGTTTTGGATATTGCCACGTTACTATTGTTTATTACCTCGTCATCAGATTATTTGCATGTTTATTGGACTCCTGCTGGTCTCACCCTTATCTGCTACGTTGCCTTGGATTCCTGTCAACCTGTGTTTCACTCGCCTCGGAAATTGTTATCGGACTGCTTTTACTTCGCCCATTGGATACCTCACCGCCGTTCTGTTGCTGACTTGTTTTCTGTCCCTGGATTTCCTCACCAAGAAAGCTGCAAGACTTTGTGCGGCAGCAGGAAGTCGGGAAGCGTCCTTGTTTCGTCGGGTTCGGTGAACTTGAGACTTCTATCCGCTTCTGGGCGTCCTCGTGCTGTCGGGAATTAGTTTGCTCTGGACTTGCTTCTTTTTCTTGGTGAGACAACAACCTTGCTGTATGCCTTCAGCTTCAGGGAAACTACCAAGAACTCATATGGTAAGCCTTATTCCTTGCATAATTGCACTAGTCACATATTTAGTAATTTTTCTCATCACAAATAACACTGGGCATATATATTACAGATATACCAGGTACCCTACTTCAACCTCAAAGAAGTGACTCAGTGATAAACAACTATTGTTTGTACCATCAGTGAGCCTGTTATCCATCGTTCCCATTTAAAGGTTAGCCATTTACTGGGGTGTGTTAATATCTGCCTGAATTACGAAAGTGCTTACCTAATCTGGTTTTCCTTTCATTCTCTAGGAAGCCTGGTGTTCGTGTTGGGTCCAATCTTTCAAGGAATAGATCCCTCGGTATTGGTAATTTTCTTGCATACAGAGGGGGTATATTGTTAGAAAGAATGTGTCTACTACACTACGTGTGCAAGAGCAAGACGAATTCTGACAAACTTGTACTTCAGAAAATTCAACAACTGAAAAAATATCACAAACAACTGTTTGTAATACTGACAGTAGTCAAAGCATTTCAAGCACTAGTGCTATCAAAAACAAAATTCAACATCCCAAAAATATGACTACCTTTGGAACAATTCCATTTGGCAAAAGTAAAATGAGCATGGACCACAAAACAATAAAAGATCCTTTAACTGCTACATCACAAACCTCAACAACTGAACAAATTTCACAAGTAAATATTAGTCGTACTGACAGTAGAAAAAGCATTTCAAGCACTATTACTAGTAAAAATAAAAAGCAACATCCCAAAAATATAACTACCTCTGGAACAATTCCATTTGGCAAATTAAGATCTTGGGTTTGGGACTACTTTGAAACTCCTGCCCCAGATGATGTGCAAAATGAAACTGAAACAATTTGCACAATCTGCAAATCATAATTAAAAAGGGGTAACCCTCAGAAATAACATTTTGGAAATTGAGCAATGTTAGCACATATGCAAAATAAACATGAATAAATATGTTTTAGAAAGTTTATAAAAATCGAACTACCGAACAAACTTCAATTAAAAAAACAGTTCCACTGTAGTTAGTACAACACAAAAAAACAAATACTAAAAGAAAACATGTAACTGTACAAAAACGAAAAAAAGAACCGCAATTTACCATGTATTGATATGTTTATACTTTTTTTAGGCTGCTTAAAATTTTGAACAATAATTGCAGTAGGAGAAACATGTGCAGCTACTCGTCTGAAAAAATACGTTTAACTCGTCTGAAGAACGTTTAATTGGTATTTTTCTGAATGATATGATACATAAATACACTCTAATTGGATTTAATATATAATAATATAATTAAATAGTACGTACAAATATTTTACTAACAATTAGACAACCTTAAAAAACATAGGAATGTATTTGATTTTTTTTACTGAAAGAATTAAGGTTGCAACAACTAAAACTTAAAGTCTACAAACATTAGAAATAGTAACATTTAGGTAACAACATAATTTAAATATTATCAATATATTTCTACAAATAATGACATTAATATATAAAGCATGTTTAAAAAATCATATAATCCATAAAATCAGATGTATAATAAAAGGTCATTCAAAACTATGTAAAACTATTAAAAAGTAAATACAATGTGCAATTTTTCAAAAAGTTCTTAAAAGAAAGTGCAACAATATAATTAAAATCATAAATTATTATAGTAGCTATACCTATAATCCATCTACAAGAGTTGTATTGAAAAATTTCAAAACACTCAACCTATTTCAAAATATAAAAAATCACTTAAACATACATTTTAAATAACACAATATACATAAACGTTTCATAAATAATCTAATTTACAGCAAAAATACAAATGCATTTTACATGTACAAATACATAATTAAACACATTGTTGTGTCCTTGTGCCAGCTTTATTCAATATCTACATCTCCATTGTGGCAAGGAGGCTGATGAAAGGACGCCTTTCCTCCCAAACTTGGATAAACTGTGGCACAACACTTGGTATATGCTGGTGATATCTTGTTGAATGTCACGCTGGTGGGATTACAGAGAGCATTTAATGTATTTATTTGTCGATTTGTATAGCGCACCAAACCCTTTGGTATCTGGGCGCATTTCTTGCAGTTACATAGGTTACACATTTGCATACAATTGAGACAGTACAGGAATTCCATAAAGTGCATCACAAATAGTACAGAGATGAGCAGTGAGGTAATACATAGAGGTTATTGTGTCTCCTGCATGATGAGCCACATTTTTGCATTTTTCCTGAAATTGAAGTAAGATGGTTCTGCTCTAAGGCTAGTGGTAGTGTGCTCCATATTTATGCTGCTAAAACCGGGAAACTGCTGCCCCGTGCCTTCTTAAGCTTAAACCTAGGGATCTTAAGGCTGTGTAGTTGTGAGGATCTTGTTGGTCAGTCTAAAAGGTTTTGTGAGAATTTGACAGTCAGGTATTTGGGCGCTAGGTTGGAGAGACATTTGTGGGTAAGTGATAGAGTTTTGAACGCAATTCTGTGATTGACTGATAGCCAGTGCCCACTACGTCTCAACTCAGATATATGGTGGGATCTAGGGATGTTCAGCGCAGATCTGAGCGTATTGTTTTGGAGTATTTGCAGCTTTTTAGATTGCGTTGGTTGGTTCCTAGGTATAGTGCATTGCAATAGTCTAATTTGAAAGGATGAGCACCCTAACTAAGGTGGTGCAATTGGCTGTGGACAAAAAAGGTCTACAGGCATTAATTAGTTTGAAGGTATAGGCTGTGGCAGAGGCTGTCACATTGACTTGTCATGTCAGTGTTAGTGAGGAGTCAAGATAAATGCCTAGCGTTTCCACATCCTTGGAGACATTAATGTTGTTGCCGTCAATATTAAAAGAGTTGAACTGTTTGTCTAATCTTTTAAGTCTTATTTGAGATCCTATGAGGAGTAACTCTGTTTTATCATCATTAAGACGGAGTCCATGTTTCGCCATCCAAGCTTGTATGATTAGATATATATCGTTTAGTAGTTTAGAGTCGACGTTGTAGTCTCCAGTGATGGGGATGAGAATTTGGGTGTCATCCGCATAGTTCATATAGGAGACACCCAAATGGTCTAAGTCATCGAATAGGGGCTACTTGAACATATTGTAGAGCGTCGGAAAGACGCAAGAGCCCTGGGGGACTCTACATGTGACTGGTGCTGGCTCTACCGACGCAGTAGTTGCGAACACTCTCGTGGTTCTGTTATCCAGAAATGACTGGATCCATGCGGTCGCTTTGTTGGAGAAGTGGGCTGCAGTCGAGAGGTGGTTGCATAAGACTTTGTGATTTACTAAATCAAAGGCAGCCGATAAGTCTAATAGCAGTAGGAGGGCTAAATTGCATTTGTCTTTTATATTATCCATTTGTGTCTTTAAATCTAAAAGGGCTGTTTCGGTGCCGTGTCTCAGTCTGAATCCTGATTGTCGGAGGCCTAAGAGGTTATTGTTTTCAAGATGTTCCTGAATCTGAAGGTAGGCTGCCCCGTCAAGGATTTTAGGAAGGAATGTAGTAATCGAAGAAATCAAGGCTCGGGAGGATATCTCGCGCTCACACCAATGGCTAATTGAAAGACCTATTATCACTAGTGCTATAATTCTTCTGAATAAGTGCAAAAGTTCCTCAAGTTACATAACACTTGTCAGTTCAGTATAATTTATTAATTTGACTTCCAAAGTAAAGAACAGCCGACACGTGTTTCGACCTTGGTCGTTATCAAGGCTGTACAAATCATTACATTCGTTCAATATATCAAAGAAAAGAAAAAGAGAAAATTCAAAAAACCATACCATATAGTGCCAACATGTCAGATCAGGATATGGGAAAATTCACGCCATAAGCAAGATATAAAATGAAAATTCAAAGAAAAATAAACAGAAAACAATAATTTAGTTTTTCCAAAAAATAAATAAATAAATAAATATATATGTTCAACATAATATCCAGTTATCAACTGATTATGCAATAATATTCATCCCCAATGTGTTAATTACACAGATTACCAGTTATCACCCTGTGATGCCATTCCAACATGACCAGATAATATATGGATACTCCAAATGCAACATAGAACAATAGAGTTACAACTTACCCACTCTATGTCAATGGATTAAATCTTCTGTCCCTATATTGTAGACCCTTTAGATTAAGATTAAATAGTATAAATTACATAAGCGTTTTATCTCATGTTATAATATAAATTAAAAATAAAATAAAATGTTCACCAACCTGAAAGTCTATGTTCCTAACATACCATATGTTACAGTGGTCTTAAGATTCCAAATTTTTTTCCCAGATTGGCTTTCTCCTACAAGGAATATACATATTTTGGTAATTGTGCTTCATGGGGTTATCCATAGATCCCCCTGATTTCATATGTTGTCATTTCAATATATTGTCTTGTATTCAGTTCCCATATGCACATCATGAATTACTAAAAAGACCTCCCTCTATCATACCAAAAAGATAGTTCGTTGTATCTTGTTTAAGATACAATTATATGTTTTCCTATCACTTACCTATACATGGGCTGTATCCCAGAACCTCAATGTGCTAAAGGGGTCCCATGAGTTTGTCCTTTCATTTAAATGTATTGCCACTCGCGGGATCGCGGGCCGCAACGCGGTGACGTCACGCGCACGTACGCGTAATGACGTCACGCATGCGCAGTGACGTCACGCGCATAATCGCGCGATGACGTCACGCGCACGCCCGCGCGACGGCACCATGTACACGCGCAATAAGCGTGCTCTCAATTAAGGTTATCCAATAATTCAATATGGATAAAGCTACTTTAACTCGAATTTGACTTGCTGTATTGATTAACACTGATGGTACACTAAAACCACAATTGGTTCTACAGTTACATCCACTAAAACAAATGAATATCATTACAAGCCTTAAATTATTTAGTATATTCTACACTTGCACTAATAGGTGCACGGAATCCTGTGTTTAATGATCCAAGCATTTGTCACAATTTCCCAAATTGAAAAAAACCCACATTAAATTGCCAATAAATCATATTCATTGGCTAATATCTATAAATTAGAATTACCCAATACTTAAAGTTAGTAAAGCTACTTGAACTCGAATTTGGCTTACCGTGTTAATTAGTATGAAATAATATAATACAACCACACCTAGTACTACACTTACATCCTCATGATGTGCATATGTCCACCCAATACATAAATTTCATTGCGTCCCTTAAATTATTTAAATAATCTATATTTTTACCAATGAGTACATGGGATCCTATAATTTATAGTCCCATATTTACAGAATTCTGGTAAGGTTGGAACAACATCACAAGTAGTGATAATTACAATAGGTAACATTGCCAATTAGGCTGGTTACATTCATTTGTAAATCGGAAAGGGAAAGAAATTGTCAATCATATTGTTACTTTATAAAAAAACATGCATTTCGTGGTCCTGATTGAGACCAACTAAAGTGCTCCTAAAGTAACAGATTAGTTTACTCTCTTGTTGCCTAAGTTTGAGCCTAAGATTTCCACCCCGTTTACCCATCTTCACTTGCATAAGACCAATGAATCTTATGTCTTCCTGGCTATCCAACTGATGTTGCAGCTGCCAATGGATAGACATTGGTGTCTTGGGATCACTACTCTTTAAACTAGCCAAATGTTCCCTTACTCTTATTCTCAATTGCCGAATAGTACTACCAATGTAAAGCTTACCACATGTACATATAATGGCATAAACGACAAAGCACGTTTTACAGTTAATAAACTGCTTGATCTTAATTGTCATGGCATTATCATCTGTAAAAGAGTCACAATTAGAATGCGCATATTTGCACTGGTTGCAATTACCACATTTAAAAAATCCCTTCTTCCCTTTAAGCCAAGTACCTTCAGTACTATTTGTCTGAACATCCAAAAAAGAGGGACTCAACTTCTGTTTGATGCTATGTGCTCTCGTAAAAATAAATTTGGGTTTCTCAGTCAAAAAAGGTAACAAATCCTTATCAAGTCTTAAAATATCCCAGTGTCTAGACACCATTTTGTACAGTAAAGATGAGTCTTGCGAAAATTGAGTTATTATAGAAATGCAATCATTCTCAGGTCTCTCTTTCACACGGTCACATAAAAGCTCCAATTGACTACATTCTTTGTACTTGTCTGCTGCTTTCTTAATACATTTCAGGTTATATCCTCTCTTTTGGAATCTTTGCGTGAGTAAATCAGACTCCCTCTGATAATCCAAATCTAAACTACAATTTCGCCTGGCCCGATAAAATTCCCCAGCCGGGATATTATCTATTGTAGATCTCTGATGACTACTTTTTGCATACAATATGGAGTTGACTTCTGTTGGTTTACGATATGTTTGTGTTTCAATTTGCCCATTGTTCACAAAAATATGCAAATCTAGAAAGTCAATGCTTTGTGAGCTCACTAGACCTGTAAATCTAATGCCAAATTTGTTATGGTTAGTATGTAGCACAAAAGTATCATATAAAGCAGGAGACCCTTTCCATACAATTAAAACATCATCGATATATCTTCTCCAAGCTATTAAATTCGTTTGGAAGATCTCCTGATTGTAAATGTGCGTTTCTTCAAATTGGGCCATAAACAAATTCGCCAGGGATGGCGCAAACTTAGCACCCATGGCAACTCCCTTGGCCTGTGCATAATACTGTCCATTAAAAATGAATACATTATTTTGCAAAGTAAATTTGAGAAAGCTTTTAAGCATTTGTATATGCTGCATGTAAGAAGCAGAAGAATTCCCAAAGGTGTAGTCAATTGTTTGAACTGCTAGGTCATGATCTATGCTGGTATAAAGCGCTGAAACATCAAGGGTAGCCAAAAGATAATCTGATTCCCACTTAAAGGATTTGAAAAATTTCAAAACGTGTGCACTATCTCTAACATAAGATTTCATTTTGAGAACATGGGGTTTTAAAGCTTCATCCAAATATTGGGACATACCCTCCGTGACCCACCCTATCCCACTCATGATAGGTCTGACTGGTGGTAAGGTTTCATAACCCTTGTGTATTTTAGGCAAAAAATACATAGTGGGCATGGTGGGTTCCGTATTAGTCAGAAAACTTTTTTCATCCTCTGTTAGAAAGCCTCTGTTATACCATAGCTGGATAAGTTCCAAATGTTCAGAAACAATTTTCTTCGTTGGATTAAATTTTAGAAGGGTATAGCATTGTGGAGTATTCAAATGAGAAATTGCCATAGTTATGTAATCCTGCGTATTCATTACCACAATGTTGCCCCCCTTATCTGCTTCTTTAATAGTTATGCACTTATCATTCATTAGAGCTTCTAAAGCTACCAATTCCTCTTGACTCAGATTATTTTTAGATCGCTTTATTTTATTCGATCTGCTATCCATATGCTTGTATATATCCTTAATGATTGCCTTATGGAAGGTTTCAATTACATTCTCTGTTCCTAAATTCGGTGTGAATTTGGACTTGGGCTTCAATTCTTTGAGATTGAGTTGTCTAGTATTAACACCAAGTGATAAGCAAATAGATTCAAAATCCACTGTGCTTTCTTGAGCTAATGTAGTCAAGGTGGTAATATTGTGAATATCTGAAATAGTATATGAACTAAGTGGGCTTAGAGTGGTCTTAGGCTGAAATAATTGTACCTGTGTCGCAAAGAATTTTTTTAGTTTTAATTTCCTTATAAATTTAAAAATATCTATCTGGAAATTCACAAAATCTGCTCTGACGCCTGGTGCAAAAGAAAACCCTTTATTCAACACAGCATGTTCAGCCTCCGAAAGACATTTATCTGATAAATTAATAACCAAATCACAATTCACTGGTTCATCTGACGTTTCTTGCTGCTCGATCTCGTCAGAATTCCTGGCCGACCCTGATCTTCGTCGGAGCTTCCACTCCCGCTTCCGCTTGCCCCCTCTCCTGCCCCTTGTGTGGCACCTGGTATTGGTGTAGTGCCTATTGGTGGTATTGCAAATCTGACTTGTTTGGAATTTATAAATCGTATGTTTCCCTTTTTGTGTCTGCGAATTTGTTCTAAAAAACTTTGACCTCCACTACGTGTGGATTCCATATCTTCTTGATTATTAGCTCCACCCTCTCTAACTTCTTCCTCTGAATCAGGATCTGAGCTGGCAGGCGTAGTGTTGGAAGACCTCGGTCTATTTTGTGGAATTATGTTATCATATTTAGCTTGAAAAGTGTATACACGTTCCTGTCTGTAATCCCTATCATCTCTGAAGTACTTCCTAAATTTCCTCAATTTAATATCATCCTGATATTCTCGCAAGATTTCATTCATTTTCTCATAGTTTTTAATTTTAGTAGTTTCTGCATTTGGCATCGTTTTTATTTCTTCCTTAAGTTTGTTAATTGATATTATGACTCTTTTATGCTCTCGTGTAGCATGGGTTATTAATAGTTCCAACATAGTTTTAGAACTCTGATTTAAATTTCTTTCCCAATCTTCTGCCAGATCAGCATCCTCATCATTGTCAAAATTAGGAAAAATCAGAACTCTCAAACCTCGAGGGATAATATTATTTTCTGAGTAATTCATCAAAGACGCATGTTCCCAATACTTATTAATTTCTCTTTTTGACAAACGTTCCAATCTGATAAATTTCTGTTTGAGAGTTTCTACTGTAGTGTAACTACTCTTAAAAGGGTTCGCCAGCTCAGATCCTGATTCAGAGGAAGAAGTTAGAGAGGGTGGAGCTAATAATCAAGAAGATATGGAATCCACACGTAGTGGAGGTCAAAGTTTTTTAGAACAAATTCGCAGACACAAAAAGGGAAACATACGATTTATAAATTCCAAACAAGTCAGATTTGCAATACCACCAATAGGCACTACACCAATACCAGGTGCCACACAAGGGGCAGGAGAGGGGGCAAGCGGAAGCGGGAGTGGAAGCTCCGACGAAGATCAGGGTCGGCCAGGAATTCTGACGAGATCGAGCAGCAAGAAACGTCAGATGAACCAGTGAATTGTGATTTGGTTATTAATTTATCAGATAAATGTCTTTCGGAGGCTGAACATGCTGTGTTGAATAAAGGGTTTTCTTTTGCACCAGGCGTCAGAGCAGATTTTGTGAATTTCCAGATAGATATTTTTAAATTTATAAGGAAATTAAAACTAAAAAAATTCTTTGCGACACAGGTACAATTATTTCAGCCTAAGACCACTCTAAGCCCACTTAGTTCATATACTATTTCAGATATTCACAATATTACCACCTTGACTACATTAGCTCAAGAAAGCACAGTGGATTTTGAATCTATTTGCTTATCACTTGGTGTTAATACTAGACAACTCAATCTCAAAGAATTGAAGCCCAAGTCCAAATTCACACCGAATTTAGGAACAGAGAATGTAATTGAAACCTTCCATAAGGCAATCATTAAGGATATATACAAGCATATGGATAGCAGATCGAATAAAATAAAGCGATCTAAAAATAATCTGAGTCAAGAGGAATTGGTAGCTTTAGAAGCTCTAATGAATGATAAGTGCATAACTATTAAAGAAGCAGATAAGGGGGGCAACATTGTGGTAATGAATACGCAGGATTACATAACTATGGCAATTTCTCATTTGAATACTCCACAATGCTATACCCTTCTAAAATTTAATCCAACGAAGAAAATTGTTTCTGAACATTTGGAACTTATCCAGCTATGGTATAACAGAGGCTTTCTAACAGAGGATGAAAAAAGTTTTCTGACTAATACGGAACCCACCATGCCCACTATGTATTTTTTGCCTAAAATACACAAGGGTTATGAAACCTTACCACCAGTCAGACCTATCATGAGTGGGATAGGGTGGGTCACGGAGGGTATGTCCCAATATTTGGATGAAGCTTTAAAACCCCATGTTCTCAAAATGAAATCTTATGTTAGAGATAGTGCACACGTTTTGAAATTTTTCAAATCCTTTAAGTGGGAATCAGATTATCTTTTGGCTACCCTTGATGTTTCAGCGCTTTATACCAGCATAGATCATGACCTAGCAGTTCAAACAATTGACTACACCTTTGGGAATTCTTCTGCTTCTTACATGCAGCATATACAAATGCTTAAAAGCTTTCTCAAATTTACTTTGCAAAATAATGTATTCATTTTTAATGGACAGTATTATGCACAGGCCAAGGGAGTTGCCATGGGTGCTAAGTTTGCGCCATCCCTGGCGAATTTGTTTATGGCCCAATTTGAAGAAACGCACATTTACAATCAGGAGATCTTCCAAACGAATTTAATAGCTTGGAGAAGATATATCGATGATGTTTTAATTGTATGGAAAGGGTCTCCTGCTTTATATGATACTTTTGTGCTACATACTAACCATAACAAATTTGGCATTAGATTTACAGGTCTAGTGAGCTCACAAAGCATTGACTTTCTAGATTTGCATATTTTTGTGAACAATGGGCAAATTGAAACACAAACATATCGTAAACCAACAGAAGTCAACTCCATATTGTATGCAAAAAGTAGTCATCAGAGATCTACAATAGATAATATCCCGGCTGGGGAATTTTATCGGGCCAGGCGAAATTGTAGTTTAGATTTGGATTATCAGAGGGAGTCTGATTTACTCACGCAAAGATTCCAAAAGAGAGGATATAACCTGAAATGTATTAAGAAAGCAGCAGACAAGTACAAAGAATGTAGTCAATTGGAGCTTTTATGTGACCGTGTGAAAGAGAGACCTGAGAATGATTGCATTTCTATAATAACTCAATTTTCGCAAGACTCATCTTTACTGTACAAAATGGTGTCTAGACACTGGGATATTTTAAGACTTGATAAGGATTTGTTACCTTTTTTGACTGAGAAACCCAAATTTATTTTTACGAGAGCACATAGCATCAAACAGAAGTTGAGTCCCTCTTTTTTGGATGTTCAGACAAATAGTACTGAAGGTACTTGGCTTAAAGGGAAGAAGGGATTTTTTAAATGTGGTAATTGCAACCAGTGCAAATATGCGCATTCTAATTGTGACTCTTTTACAGATGATAATGCCATGACAATTAAGATCAAGCAGTTTATTAACTGTAAAACGTGCTTTGTCGTTTATGCCATTATATGTACATGTGGTAAGCTTTACATTGGTAGTACTATTCGGCAATTGAGAATAAGAGTAAGGGAACATTTGGCTAGTTTAAAGAGTAGTGATCCCAAGACACCAATGTCTATCCATTGGCAGCTGCAACATCAGTTGGATAGCCAGGAAGACATAAGATTCATTGGTCTTATGCAAGTGAAGATGGGTAAACGGGGTGGAAATCTTAGGCTCAAACTTAGGCAACAAGAGAGTAAACTAATCTGTTACTTTAGGAGCACTTTAGTTGGTCTCAATCAGGACCACGAAATGCATGTTTTTTTATAAAGTAACAATATGATTGACAATTTCTTTCCCTTTCCGATTTACAAATGAATGTAACCAGCCTAATTGGCAATGTTACCTATTGTAATTATCACTACTTGTGATGTTGTTCCAACCTTACCAGAATTCTGTAAATATGGGACTATAAATTATAGGATCCCATGTACTCATTGGTAAAAATATAGATTATTTAAATAATTTAAGGGACGCAATGAAATTTATGTATTGGGTGGACATATGCACATCATGAGGATGTAAGTGTAGTACTAGGTGTGGTTGTATTATATTATTTCATACTAATTAACACGGTAAGCCAAATTCGAGTTCAAGTAGCTTTACTAACTTTAAGTATTGGGTAATTCTAATTTATAGATATTAGCCAATGAATATGATTTATTGGCAATTTAATGTGGGTTTTTTTCAATTTGGGAAATTGTGACAAATGCTTGGATCATTAAACACAGGATTCCGTGCACCTATTAGTGCAAGTGTAGAATATACTAAATAATTTAAGGCTTGTAATGATATTCATTTGTTTTAGTGGATGTAACTGTAGAACCAATTGTGGTTTTAGTGTACCATCAGTGTTAATCAATACAGCAAGTCAAATTCGAGTTAAAGTAGCTTTATCCATATTGAATTATTGGATAACCTTAATTGAGAGCACGCTTATTGCGCGTGTACATGGTGCCGTCGCGCGGGCGTGCGCGTGACGTCATCGCGCGATTATGCGCGTGACGTCACTGCGCATGCGTGACGTCATTACGCGTACGTGCGCGTGACGTCACCGCGTTGCGGCCCGCGATCCCGCGAGTGGCAATACATTTAAATGAAAGGACAAACTCATGGGACCCCTTTAGCACATTGAGGTTCTGGGATACAGCCCATGTATAGGTAAGTGATAGGAAAACATATAATTGTATCTTAAACAAGATACAACGAACTATCTTTTTGGTATGATAGAGGGAGGTCTTTTTAGTAATTCATGATGTGCATATGGGAACTGAATACAAGACAATATATTGAAATGACAACATATGAAATCAGGGGGATCTATGGATAACCCCATGAAGCACAATTACCAAAATATGTATATTCCTTGTAGGAGAAAGCCAATCTGGGAAAAAAATTTGGAATCTTAAGACCACTGTAACATATGGTATGTTAGGAACATAGACTTTCAGGTTGGTGAACATTTTATTTTATTTTTAATTTATATTATAACATGAGATAAAACGCTTATGTAATTTATACTATTTAATCTTAATCTAAAGGGTCTACAATATAGGGACAGAAGATTTAATCCATTGACATAGAGTGGGTAAGTTGTAACTCTATTGTTCTATGTTGCATTTGGAGTATCCATATATTATCTGGTCATGTTGGAATGGCATCACAGGGTGATAACTGGTAATCTGTGTAATTAACACATTGGGGATGAATATTATTGCATAATCAGTTGATAACTGGATATTATGTTGAACATATATATTTATTTATTTATTTATTTTTTGGAAAAACTAAATTATTGTTTTCTGTTTATTTTTCTTTGAATTTTCATTTTATATCTTGCTTATGGCGTGAATTTTCCCATATCCTGATCTGACATGTTGGCACTATATGGTATGGTTTTTTGAATTTTCTCTTTTTCTTTTCTTTGATATATTGAACGAATGTAATGATTTGTACAGCCTTGATAACGACCAAGGTCGAAACACGTGTCGGCTGTTCTTTACTTTGGAAGTCAAATTAATAAATTATACTGAACTGACAAGTGTTATGTAACTTGAGGAACTTTTGCACTTATTCAGAAGAATTATAGCACTAGTGATAATAGGTCTTTCAATTAGCCATTGGTGTGAGCGCGAGATATCCTCCCGAGCCTTGATTTCTTTGTCTACTTTGTACAAACTTTGTGGGAAGTTTGAGGGAGTGATATCACTTGCTGCCGACCCCCCTGCATTTTCATTATATATATATTTTTTTGAAATTTGAGAGTGGAAAAGAGCGCACGCAATCTGTTAGCGATCCCACAACATTTCTTGAATGTAGTAATCGGTCTGTAGTTTGTGGGGACGTTAGGGTCAAGGGTAGGCTTCTTTAATAAAGGGAGGACCCATGCGTCTTTCAAATTAGTAGGGACTGTGCTAGTTTCAAATGAGGGGTTGATTATTGAAGTAATGATAGGTGCAAGATCCCTCACAACTTCCTTAAAGATTATTGGGCAGATGTCCCCCTGACATCTTGATGGTTTCAGATTCATTATTATGCCCTCAACGTCCTTAGTGGAGAGAGGAGAGAACTTGAAGAGATTGTGTGGATCAGGTGAAGATTCTGAAGGTAGGGATAGGGATGTGTCAGTGGTAAGGTTACATTTTTTAGATTCTATTTTGGCTTGTAGGAGCTCAATTTTGTCTAATAACGCCTTCTGTATATTGGTGCACCAAGCAGTGTCTTTAGTGCAAGTCTCAGGTGGAGGTATGGGAGATGCCAACTCTCTAAGAATGCTGAATTCTTTAGTACTTGATTTTGCTTTAGTGATTCTATCATTATAGGAGACACTTTTGGTTTGGTGGATGGCAGCTTTATAGTCGAGGGAGACTTTTAAAAATGTGTTCTTGTTAGGTGTTCAGGGGGTGCTTTTCCATAGTGTTTCAGCATTTCTTTTGTTTTTGCGTATGGGTTCTAAGGTGCGGGGTGAACCATGTATTTATGTGAGCACAGGGTTTGACTTTACGCATTTTCAGTGGCGCTATTGTGTTAATGGCGTTGAGTAGTGTATCGTTGTACAGATCTACTAGAGCGGAGGGGTCATTGTTAGGGGTGGAGTCGTTGATAGTAGGTTGTAACAAAGGGAATAGTTTATCTGCTGTTGTTCCTAGTAAGTGTAGGTGGTGAGAGAGGTTTACCGTGGTTGAGGCAGTTACTGTCCTGTATGGTAAATGAGATAATATGGTTGTCAGACCAAGCACAAGGTGTGTTAGAGAGGATATTGATATCGCAATTGATGGCTGCGATCCAATCTAGTGTTCTCCCTTTGTTGTGGGTATACTTAGAAATATGATGTGGGAAGCCTAATTCTCATATAGTGTTGGCAACAGCTAGAGCATTGTCATCTTTAGGGTTGTGTAGTCCTAAGTTGAGGTCCCCTAGCAGCATCATTTGAGACCCTGGTTTGGTGTTTGCTGTAAGAAGTAGTGTAATGTCTTCCTCGAAGGAATATAGTGGTCTTGGTTGTCTACACATGAGGTGGATGGTTGTTGTTTTGGATGCCGTGATGGGTAGCTTGATAGATAGAAGTTCTCCTGACGGGAATGTCTGGTTTTGTATGGGCCTGAGGCCTAGTAGGGATTTTGCAATAAAAGAAACGCTGTCTCCTTTGGAGGATTCTCTATCTTGTCCAATGATAGTGTACTCACCTGGTATGGCGAGTGAGAGTGAAGGCCCTGCTGCAGCGTGAAGCCACGTCTAAGTTATGGCTAAGAAGTCAAGGTCGTTATTGGTAATGAGGTCTGCAATATCTAGAGCGTGAGCTGTCAGGGATCTAGTGTTTATGAGCGCTTCCTTAATGAGAAAGATGGTGCTATCTGAGATATTTGTTGTCGTGGTGGTGTTTTCTCATAAAGATGGAGCATTTGTGACTTTACTGTTGAGAAGGTTAGCTGCTTTTGATCTTGTAGATCGAGACTTGATGTTAGTTTTAATTTTGCCCTTAGTAGCGGACTGGTTGTCATAAATCTAGAGCCTAGTTTCAAGTTCCTGATTTTTGTTTGGCAAGGTTAGTTAGGGGTGGGTCTTGTGGCGAAAAGCTTGATCCATTGGGCTGGTGTGAGTGGCTGAAGATTGCTTGGTGCTGTCTGGACAGTACACTTAGGTTTGGTTGTCTCTTTGTGGAAGGAGGGTAGAAATTTGGTTGGAGTGATACTGCCAGACAGTGGTAGTCGTAGGGCCATAGATAAGGAGATGCTAAGTGTCCTGAGCGGAACGTGGAGGGCTATAGTAGTTGCCTGAGTGTCATTACTTTTGCCATTTGCAAAGGTGACTGATGCGTAAGATGCCATTGTGGGTAGTAGTAACGAGTAGTTGAAATTAGAATGCCAGTGATAATTAAGGCAAGCATGTACATGACTGGGCAAGCTAGAGTGGGTGGGTGTCATGTATCAAGATCTGTAACTAGTGGTGGTATATTTGAGGATCAGTAGTTAGCATAGTGTGTATGACAAATAAAGGCAGTATGCTGTATAATAAGCCAATAGAGGCTAGCATTTAACATAGAGCAATGACTAGTATGCAACGATATATAATGCGCCAGTAGAGGCTAGCAGTTAACATAGAGCAATGACTAGTGTGCAACGATATATAATACGCCAATAGAGGCTAGCATTTAACATAGAGCAATGACTAGTATGCAACGATATATAATACGCCAATAGAGGCTAGCATTTAACATAGAGCAATGACTAGTATGTAGCGATAGGTTCGAATTAGATACTACAAATGAGGCAATTTAGTCAAGTTGTGGTGGCACAGAGGTTAACATTCAGTACATGTAGGCCATAGGTAAGTAAGGTAAAATGGTATAACAGGATGTACCAGGTAGTATAACAAGGTATGCTAGTGATAACAGGCTACCGCTGGAGCATCAACTACTATGAGCTGTGTAGGCTGAAGCAAAGCAATTTGACTGGCTATAATGCCTAGCAGGCTACAAAATATATAAGAAAGCTTCTACACACAAAGCAAGAAGCGCTGTTAAGGCATAATTCAAATCATGCGTAGGTCGATTAGCAACTAGCAATTAGAAAGGGAACAGAGAATGTAGGATAACGAATAACAGCTACCATAAATCGCATTTAAAATGGCATACCGTTAGGTAATCGCAAAAGGGAGTATGGGTAGACATAAATCAGATGCGTAATGAAGCACTGAAGCGCAGTGCCAATCTGGACGAAGTGGATGGGGAATTCCGGAATGGAGCGTTCTACATATCAGAGAAGAACGTGGGTAAGGAACATTGGTTGTCGTGCTGTTAAGTCTTTATGTGGGACGTAGCGCCAGGTCAGGCAGCAATCTGCTTGCTTTAGGGCAGCACTTACGTTAGCGATTTAGAACAGATTATAAGGAAACAGGATATGCTTTAGCAGAGTACAGTAATGAAGGTTTTGGCTGCAGGCGAGCAGGTTTGTGCCTGCATCAATGCAGATGGACTTTTCTTACTGCAGTACCGGATGTAATGGCGGAAACGAGGTCTGGGGTCTTGTGAATGATCGTTGTGATGTCATAGTTTGGTCAGCGTTGATGGGGTGGATAGGGTGACACAGGTGGCGGAGCAGAAGTGTAGGTTGGGCAGCGTGACATGCCCCGGGACCCGGCGGCACGGACAGGCACAGACAGGTGGGGCCTTGAGCAGTGGGCCTTAGGCTTGGGGGGCGGCTTCCAGCTTCCGGCGGACCCTGGTAGGGTTGTAGGCTTTGTGTATGGTTGTTGCTAGGCAACAAGGCTAACCAAAATAACACGGAGCGGCGGCGGCGGCCATCTTATGGAACATATGGTAGTGGCCATGCAGTGGGGGTCTCCACGTGGTATTCTGGTGCAAGATGGGGCACAAAAGAGCTTCAGGCAGCACGATGCGATGCAGGGTGCTTGGGGAATGTGGCGTTGGCCCTTTAAGGGTACGCACGCGACGGGTGACGTTCACTCGGTCGTGTGCGCAGTTAAATAAACGGGCCGTTCCCCGTGACGACACAGTCACCGGGGAGCCCACACTGGTAACACTGCTGTCTCCGTGTCTCTGTGTCACGGGGGGTGGGGGGCTCATGGACGGCGGCATCCGGAGACCGCCAACAGTGGCGACGAGTGCCGGGATCACTTCCTGGAACAGGCGGAGACATTTGCTGGGAGCGTAGATGATCTTACGTGAACGCTCCAGCGAATTCTGACCGCGGAGAAGGAAGAGACACACGCGGCCGGCGGCCATCTCGATGAATAGGCCTCAGAGCCTCACGGCTTCATAGCGAAGCGTCGGTGAGCCATCCGGACATAATTGTTGGATATTTCAGCGGCGGACAGTCGCTGGAAACAGCACGTGTCAATTTCAGAATGATTCATTGACATTTTCACTGTTTTTCACTGAGTAGATGGGTGAGACTCTATGGGAAGCCTGCTGAATGCACTAGGGGTCTTCCCCCCTGCTCAATTTTTGGACACTTCATTGTCTGCCTGCTGGCTTGAGTGATACATCTGCGAGGAGTGCGCCTGGTGAGAGGCAGAATGCAATCCATCTCTGGAGGCTGCCTGCTGGTGGTGAGTTGCGGCCCCATCAATTATATCTTCTGGGGTGCCTGTGCGCTATCCACCATGAGTCAAGCTGCTGCTGCGCCTCCGCCTGCTCCCCCGCTGAAACCACCTGGGTCCCTACAGCCAATGCCTGAGTTTGATACCTCGGGTGCTCCATCAAGCCTGGGACATAGGTGGAAGATGTGGATGGATAGGCTTGAGATGTACTTCAGGGCCACGATGGAGACAAGCGACGACAGCAAGCTGGCCACTCTCCTGTACTCTGCTGGCCCAGCAGTGCATGAGATATTTCTGTCCCTGCAGCCGGCGGATGGGTCGTTTGCGGTGGCAAAGGATGCACTCCATAATCATTTTCTGCCAATGGCCAACGCAGATTATGAACGTTTTCTCATGGGAACGGCTCGACAGAAGGACGACGAGACCCTGGATGTATTCTATGGGCGGCTGCGGAGACTGGCCGCGCCATGTGCGTGGAACGACCCTGAAGTCATGATTCGCAACCAACTCATTCAGGGGTGTGTCTCTGGGAAACTGAGGCGCCAGATATTGCGCGAGCCTGGCATCACCCTTCCTCGCATCCTAGAACTGGGAAGGTGCCACGAGGTGTCGGAATTGAGGGCGACCAGAATGGAAGCTGGTGCCCGCCCAGGCAAGGTGGAGGAGGTCTGCGCTGTCGGAAGAGGCCGTGGAGCGAGGCGCCCCATGAACACTCAGAGCCCGCGCCCGCTTGGGTCCACTTCCTCGTGCCCAAAGTGTGGGTACGATCTCCCGCACCCAGCTGAATGCCCTGCGACTGGGGTTAAGTGCGGTAGGTGCGGAGGCGCAGACCACTTCGCCAGGATGTGCAGATCTGCAGCTCCCAAGATAGTGCCTAGGGGGCCTGTTCGAGCTGGTTTCTTCCGACCCCAAAGGACGTCCAACGTCGCTCAGGTGGACCAGGGTGACGAAGGGGCGCCTCAGGAAGGGGAGGAGGAGGAAGAGGACGAGGAAAACGTCTTCTTCGTGTCCAGTGTGAGCATGCTGAAATCCCGCTCCAAGAGACAGCCCAGGTGCAATGTGCTTGTCAATGGTGACTCTGTACCAATGCTAGTGGACACCGGTGCGTCCGTGAATGTGATGGCCAGACAGCACTATGATACCATGCAGGCCCCGCCCACGCTGACCGCACCGAGAGCATGCATATTCGCTTTCGGCGGCGATCAGCCCCTCCCTCTGGACGGCGTATTCGTGGCTGATGTTCAATATGGTGACTCACACATCCGGGCCAGATTCTATGTCACCCCGGTGAGCGACAACACCTTGCTTTGCTGTGCTGCGGCTGAGGCGCTGGGAATTGTCACATTTGCATATTCAGTGTACTTAGACAACATTCAGGTACTCCTGGCCAAACACAGCTCCCTGTTTGAAGGCATTGGACAGTTGGTGGGTGAGCCGGTCCGGCTCCACATCGATGAGTCAATCCAACCAGTGGCGCTGAAGCACCGGCGAGTTCCTTTTCATCTCAGGGATCTGGTGGATCGAGAACTGGACAATCTGGTGGGGCTGGACATTATTGAAAAGGTTGAGGGCCCCACCCCGTGGGTGTCTCCCATTGTCATCGTGCGCAAGCCTAAACAGCCGGATGCGGTGAGGATCTGTGTGGACATGCGACTCCCCAATAAGGCCATAAAGAGGGAGCGACACTTGACCCCTACCATCGATGACATCAGAGGTGCCTTGGCGGCGGACGACACCATGGCGTTCTTCGATCCGAGTCTGCAGACAGAGATCGTTGTGGACGCCAGCCCATATGGACTGGGGGCAGTGCTTACACAAGTGGGGAATGACCAGGAGATTCGACCCATAGCATACGCCAGTAAGGCGCTCTCCGACACAGAGCAAAGGTACTCCCAGATTGAGAGGGAAGCCCTGGCGGTGCTGTGGGGTTGCAGACATTTTCGCCTCTACATTCTGGGGCGCCCCGTGACTGTGGTCATGGACCACAAGCCGTTGTTGCCGATCATGGCGGGCTCATCATCCCGTCCACCAGTGAGAATAGAGCGCTGGATGCTCGCCCTGCTCGAGTATGGAGTGTCGTTGACATATCGTCCAGGGGCTAACAACGCAGCAGACTACCTCTCTCGACACCCAAGAGGGGACTCGCAGGAGTCTGCATCAGCGGAAGAGGCCGACGAACATGTCCGCCTGGTTGTGGAGACGGCCACCCCAAACTCCATGCAGGTGGAAGAGCTCGAGGTTGCATCAAAAGGCGACGAATGTTTCGCCATCCTAAGGGAAGCCATGCAGAGGGGTACCTGGAAGACGGTACTGGAGGCTGTGGAACGCAGGACATGTGAAGCCAGAGTGGCCCTCGAGCAGTTATGGAGAGTGAGAGAAGAACTGACATTCTCAGAGTCGGGGCTGCTACTGAGGGGTGAGAGAATCGTGGTGCCCCAGGCCAAAATTGCACAGGTCATCGTCTTGGCGCACCAGGGTCACCAAGGGGCTCCCAAAACCAAAGTTCGCCTCCGCCAGAAGGTGTGGTTCCCGGAACTCGAGCGGAAGGTGGAAGCATTTGTGGCGTCGTGCGTATGGTGCCAGGCTGCGGCACCGGCCCAGCGGGAACCATCCATTGAAGCGATGCCCAGAGGGACCAGGCCATGGGAAGTAGTGCACGCAGACTCCGGGTCCATGTCGAGAGGCACTCACTTCCTAGTTGTGGTGGACGAGTGGTCTCGATACCCGGAGGTCGAGTTCAGAGCGTCCGTCGCATTTGAGAACGTGGTGGTGGCGCCGGAGAAGATTTTCGCCACCCATGGCCTGCCCTCTGTGCTGTGCTCCGACAACGAGGCACCATTCCAAGGCGAGAGTTTTGACGAGCTCATGAGGGAGTATGGCATTCAACACCGGCGGGTAACCCCACTGTGGCCCCGGGCCAACGGGGAGGCAGAGCGCATGATGCGCATCCTCAACAAAGTGTTCAGGATCGCCCATGGAAAGGGCGAGTGCTTGCAGAGGGCCCTGTACGTCTTCCTGCGGGGATATCGGACCACACCTCACTCCTCAACGGGTGTGGCCCCGGCGGAGGCTCTATTCCAGAGATGCCCGAGAGACAGGGACCCTGCCGTCATTGACAATGAACAGGTCGAAGAGGACAGACGAATCAGGACGCAGATGGAAAACATCCGGAGGGGCCTGAGACCCCCGCACATCGCGCCGGGAGATGAGGTTTTGGTGAGGAATCGCCACCCACAAGGAAAGTTGTCCCTCACGTATGAACCCGCTCCTCTAGATGTCGTGGCGGTCAAGGGCTCTATGGTGACAGCCTCTGACGGGACGTCGTCTGTAACAAGGAATGCTTCATTCTTCAGGAGAATCGGCGACCCGAGAGTGGACAGCCCGGACAACCGAGAGGGTGAGGGTGCCTTGGATGAAGGTGGGGGTGAAAGCCCCGCCGTGGACTCACCGGCTCGAGGCAGACCAGGTCAAGAGACAACGGCCAGGGACGTTGGCAGGAGGTACCCCCTGAGAACAGGGCGTGGGAAACCTGCCCGTCTCACAGACTATGTGACGGACTAAGCTGGGGAGGCTGACCGGGGGTAATGGTCAGGCCGTGACAGGTACCCGCGGGGGATTCAGGGTGGCTGTGAATAAATGGGGTTTTTTTGGAGTTGACAGAGTTGTGTGCTTTATAAATGTGTGATAGTTAGTCCCTCCTGTTTCCAATTTGTTGTTATGGAAAAGGAGGAGTGTGGCGTTGGCCCTTTAAGGGTACGCACGCGACGGGGTGACGTTCACTCCGTCGCGTGTGCAGTTAAATAAACGGGGCGTTCCCTGTGACGACACAGTCACCGGGGAGCCCACACTGGTAACACCGCTGTCTCCGTGTCTCTGTGTCACGGGGGGTGGGGGGCTCACGGACGGCGGCATCCGGAGACCGCCAACAGGGAATAGGGCATGTTTAGTGCCGGCTCGATGCTACAGCGTTATAGAGCAGAAGTGTAGCTGCTCATGCAGCGTCGGGATCCTGAGAGGCGATGTCCAGCTGCTCCTGCAGCGTCCACGAAGAGTGGGCTTCTGCCCAGACCTTGAGGAGTGGCAACTGGGCACAGACAGGTGGAGCCTTGATCAGTGGGCCTTTGGCTTGGGGGCCGGCTTCTGCCTTCCAGCGGACCCTGATAGGGTTGTAGGCTTTGTGTATGCCTGTTGCTAGGCAATGAGGCTAAACAAAATACCACGGAGCGGCAGCAGCCATTTTATGGAACATATGGTAGTGGCCACGGAGTGGGGGTCTCCACATGGTATTCTGGCGCAAGATGGGGCACAAAAGGGCTTCAGGCAGCAGGATTGAATGCAGGGTGCTTGGGGAATAGGGCACGTTCCTCCTAGTGCTGACTTGATGCTACAGCGTTATAGAGGAGAAGTGTAGCTGCTCATGCAGCGTTGGGATCCTGAGAGGCAAAGTCCAGCTGCTCCTGCAGCGTCCACAAAGAGGGGCTCCTGCCCAGACCTTGAGGAGTGGCAACTGGGCACAGACAGGTGGGGCCTTGAGCAGTGGGCCTTAGGCTTTGGGGCCGGCTTCCACCTTCCAGCAGACCCTGATATGGTTGTAGGCTTTGTGTATGCAGTTGCTAGGCAATGAGGCTAAACAAAAGAACATGGAGCGGCGGCAGCCATCTTATGGAACATATGGTAGTGGCCACGGAGTGGGGGTCTCCACATGGTATTCTGGCACAAAATGGGGCACAAAAGGGCTTCAGGCAGCACGATGCGATGCAGGGTGCTTGGGGAATAGGGCATGTTTAGTGCCGGCTCGATGCTACAGCGTTATAGAGCAAAAGTGTAGCTGCTCTTGCAGCGTCGGGATCCTGAGAGTCGAAGTCCAGCTGCTCCTGCAGCGTCCACGAAGAGGGGGCTTCTGCCCAGACCTTGAGGAGTGGCAACTGGGCACAGACATGTGGAGCCTTGATCAGTGGGCCTTTGGCTTGGGGGCCGGCTTCTGCCTTCCAGCGGACCCTGATAGGGTTGTAGGCTTTGTGTATGACTTTTGCTAGGCAATGAGGCTAAACAAAATACCACGGAGCGGCAGCAGCCATCTTATGGAACATATGGTAGTGGCCACGGAGTGGTGGTCTCCACATGGTATTCTGGCGCAAGATGGGGCACAAAAGGGCTTCAGGCAGCAGGATTGAATGCAGGGTGCTTGGGGAATAGGGCACGTCCCTCATAGTGCTGACTTGATGCTACAGTGTCATAGAGCAGAAGTGTAGCTGCTCCTGCAGCGTCGGGATTCCGAGAGGCGAAGTCCAGCTGCTTTTGCAGCATCCACGAAGAGGGGGCTCCTGCCCAGACCTTGAGGAGTGGCAACTGGGCACAGACAGGTGGGGCCTTGAGCAGTGGGCCTTAGGCTTGGGGGCCGGCTTCCACCTTCCAGCAGACCCTGATATGGTTGTAGGCTTTGTGTATGCAGTTGCTAGGCAATGAGGCTAAACAAAAGAACATGGAGCGGCGGCAGCCATCTTATGGAACATATGGTAGTGGCCATGGAGTGGGGGTCTCCACATGGTATTCTGGCACAAGATGGGGCGCAAAAGGGCTTCAGGCAGCCGGATGGGATGCAGGGTGCTTGGGGAATAGGGTATGTTCCTCCTAGTGCCGGCTCAATGCTACAGCATCATAGAGCAGAAGTGTAGCTGCTCCTGCAGCGTCGGGGATTCTGAGAGGCAAAGTCCAACTGCTCCTGCAGCGTCCACGAAGAGGGGGCTCCTGCCCAGACCTTGAGGAGTGGCAACTGGGTACAGACAGGTGGGGCCTTGAGCAGTGGGACTTAGGCTTGGGGGCCGGCTTCCGCCTTCCGGCGGACCCTGATATGGTTGTCGGCTTCGTGTATGGCTGTTGCTAGGCAATGAGGCTGAACAAAATAACACAGAGCAGTGGCGGCTATTTTATGGAACATATTGGAACGCAGCGACACATTGGAACGCCCTGCCCCTCCCCCACCCCCCCTACCCCCCAGGTTAGAAATATTGAATCACACCTAGCCTTCAAGAAGCTAATTAAAACCTTGCTGTTCACCTAACCATTCATTCTACACCTTTTTCCTATGAATACTGCATTCTCCAGTTTGACTATTTCTGTACCTCTCAATGAAACCGTACCATGCTCACAGTAACCAAGAGCCAAGTATCCTTATGTAACTAAGACAATTTTGTGCAACTAAGACAATCTCATATCACGCTCACTGTAACCAAGAGCCAAGTATCGCTATGTAACTAAGACAATCTTGTGTAACTAAGACAATTACATGCAACAGCGCCTCGATGCCCTTGGGCTGCTAGTGCGCTTTACAAATACAAATAAATAAATAAATATGGTAGTGGCCACAGAGTGGGGGTCTACACGTGGTAATAAGTATCTTATTTGAAAGAACTAGATCTGGAAAAAAAAACAAAATCTTGATTCTGGAGCCTGGGCGGAAAAAGATTAAATATAAGTGATACTTGCAGTCCCAACAGTTGGAAGTAGTGTCTTTGTTAAGATATCTAGGAGTGAGGATTATTAGTCACAGCCATAGAAGAGGCGTAAAGGACTGTGTACACCTAATAACATCCCATGCCACCCAGCTAGGAAAATGTATATAAAATATGGACAATTTTCTCTGCTTCGTATGCTAAAATATTATAAGGCGAAGATAGTCCCAAACATTACCTATGGTGCTGAAACTTGCATTTGTGATACACCTTCAGAAAATTGATGGCAGCATATGGAAAAACATGAGCATATTTTGATCATGAATACACACAAAGGATAGGAACCTTTGAAGAAAGACAGTCTTAAAATACTGTAAAAATATAAAAGACCAAGTCTAATACAGATACGTTTCTGTTATTGAACTATTGTTTTTTCTAATAATTTATTTTCTGTGTACCCACTCTCTCCTCTACACTAGTCCTTGCAATTTGTATGTTTAAATGCAATTGTGTCCATTCCTTGAACAATTTTTCTCTTTGAATATGTTTTAACCGTTTATTTTGACAACTCTGTTTAAATTCACTGTTTGAACAATCTATGTACAAAAAATCCTTTATTGCACTGTCTGCAACTATTTTTTCATGTTGTTTTACATTGGGTATTTTAACCAATTTTCTTCTTGTTTCATTAAAATCTAAGGTCAATATCACTCTAGTTGTTTCTCCTGGTACTTTCCTATTTTCTGACTCTTTAGGAGCAGAATATACATTGGTTTGGAAAATTAAGTATCAATAAGACTTTGAATTTTTTTGTCAAACTACAGTGTGAGTTATTTTCTTTTGTGTTTACTTTGTACGTTGCCCCGTACCCACACTGAACACGCTGGGGGCTCCCCTATTTGTTTGTAAAACAGCAAATGGAAAAAAGGCTGTGCACTTACCTATGTCCATTTGTATGTCGGTGGTGCGCATTGAATTAGGATTGGCTTCATTATCCTTTCATATCCAGTAGAAATGTAGACCAGGGGTCTTCAGGTGTGATCCAAGAAAAATACAAAAGTAATCTAAAAGAAGTGCACCCTGTGAAAGAAAAGTATCAACTCTATTAAACAGTCGACTGGGAGAACGAACAGCTCAGTGGACCTGAACTGTAATCTATTCTCAACTCTGCCCAGAACAGCTACAGTATTTCTACAAGAAAATCACTCATTAGCATAATTTGCCAATCGTTACAATTTTGGGGATATGCTAATACATAATTAGTGGGTCGTCACAGGACCCCTATACTATTGTACATATAACAGGTTGGGATTGGATGAAAACATTTCCTGGAACATCGCCCTAAACGCCCCTTTATGATGTCATGACCCTCAGGCACTCCAACCCTCAGTTACATAATTATCTGCTGACCTGCAGAAACTCTAGTCTGCCATTGGTTGGCATCCACTAATGTGCAAGTTGATAAATCCCTCAATGGAGATTGGACCCATTTGTTGGAGACAACGTGAGCCACAGCATCCCACCGAACCTATCCAATGGAATTATGTGGGAACAGCAACAATGTCAGCGGCATTGTTACAGCCTCTGAAACACCATATCCGAGCCCCCGTGATTGGTTCCCCTCTTCCTTCGCCCCCAGCCTGTGTTCGCTCCCTGTTTCTTCTGTTGTATCGTGACAGCTCTAGGTAGAAAAAAACTGTGTATGACACCGTTGGCGAAACTAAAATTCTCCTATTTAATTCTCTTTTGCTACTGTGTCCTTCAAATTATCGTGTACGACTGCACTTGGCGTTCCGCCGCTGTTCTCTTCCCATTAGAAACGTTTCCTTCTGCAACAATTAATTAGATACTGTGGGCTTCTTGGTGTCTCGCCCTTGGTGAGCTGATCTGGGCTTTCTGCGCGTGTCAGCAGAACTTCAATTCTACTGTGAGCTGTGGCTTTTCAAACAACTAAAGAAATGGCTTCTGTCCTGGGCCTGCTAACCTATGGCCAAACTGCTATTCATTAGTATACCTAACCCTTAAACTCATTACACTTCTAAGTTACTTTTAAGGAAAACTGTAAAAATTGGTTGGCATCCACTAAGTTACTTTTAAGGAAAACTGTAAAAATATTACTGTTGCTGCACAAATACTTTTCATCCTGGCAGCTGTGCTTACCTATCCTTAGTTACCTACTAATTAAGAATTTATATAAAATCTGTGTTTTGGCACGTGTCCTTCCTCCCTGATGTGTGGCGCACTAGCTGTAATGTAGGTGTTATAGATGTGTATTGTGCGTTGTGATGGTACCCGACCTTGTACACGTGCCCCTTGTGAGCATTGGATCTGCCTATTCACATAGCCGCCTTCAAACAATTTATTAATAGTCACCTCGTTGCCCTTCCCACAAAACTTCTCCTGTGGTATCCGAATTCTAGAGGCCCCCCGCAAGCTCCTTCCTGCAGCAACATATTCTTGCGGAGTGCATCCCAAAAAGCGGCACCCTCTATTTTCATAACAATCGACCCTGTGGGTGGTATAATTTTCTAAATCTGAAGGTGGCAAGCAAAATGTGTCCTGAGGCCACAAAGCCCCTCTCCCCTGAACCATATCACTTTCGGGAATTGTTTGTGTTTGGATGTGTCTGGTCGGGGGTATCACTTCCCTAACTTTGGTCGTGCCCATTGTCATATATTTCCCCCCTTCCTGCCCCCTCGGCACCACCTCCATCCCAACTGACATGCACAAAAGGCACTGAGAACCAATACGCGAATCTGCTATCTTCATAACCACAAAAATAAATAAGCACTGATAGCCACGTGGGTACCCAAGCAAACATTTTGTCAAACCATTCTTGTTTGGTCACTCTTCTCGTTTCGTGAACCATAGTCTCGTGGAGGGCGTGCAAGGCATCAATTGCCTTTGACAGTGTGCCGTTTGCAGCCTCATTTGTGGGCACATATGTGCAACAACTGCTCCCTTTCTTGGCGCAGCCACCCCTCCATGGCAGTTAATAAATCCAGTATGTAACAGTTCTGGAAAGCGACCAACCTGAATTTCCATAATTCCTCCCTTATTGCTTTCAGCCCTTTCTCTGTCCCATTTATCAATTGTAATAGCTCGTGCCTAGTTATCTGCAGCCATTTGGCATTCGTTGAACTCTGAACACTAAGGGCGGCAAAGCCGTAAAGAATATTGCGGTCTTACTAAATAGCCTAAATTCCATCGGGATGGCGTTCAGTCAGTCTGCACTGTGTTGGGACCAGTAAATATTGTTCCTCTTCCTCCTCCGCAAGTTCATCAATATCTGACGCGTGGATGCCATTCGTCTTCAATATTTTCAGTGTGCATGGATTCATCTCTTCTTGAATATTTGCAGTGTCCATAGAGCTCAAATTTGCAATGTTCATAGATCTCTTAACACAGGCGTAGGTCCCCTTTTATAGGCACAATGTCGGAATGGGGCACTACAAAAGCTGGGGAATTTAGGGTGACCAGTGAGCAATGGCCACTGCAGTTTACTGGTAATTGGGCATATGCTTGGAACCCACAGGCCCATAAGTAGTCCATAAGTGCCACGGATCTGACCCATATGTTCGGCAGCTCAAGTGTCCTCTGGCAGGCAAGATTGGTCCCCAATTTGATCAAACCCTTTGTTCCCGTGAATCTGAAACATACAGAATTTTGTGTGAACGCCTTTATGTGTAATGGCTGCTGTCCATCATCTGTCCAGGTGAGGACCTGTATGTGATTATTCCAAATAGTATGACATTTATCATTCATCATTACTGTTACTTCTTTGGCAAATCCTACCAATCCCTCTGCCCTTCTCAGATTCTGCAGGGTTATCACTCACACTTTCCTTATCACTAGCCCACTCCTCACCTGATGATTCTGTGTGTGTCTTTACGGATTCGTCGGATGAGCTTTCCACCTTCTTTTCCCTACAGGCTGTCCTTGTCTGTGTCCTGATGGTCGTTTTCTTCTGTTTGAAGAGATAGGGGTGAGCTCCCCCGGAGGCCACCTTACCTATAAAGCTAATAGCACAGCAACCGGGACTCCGGGGAGCCCACTCCAAACCAGGGATAAGCCTTGCTGAAAAACCCTGGAAGATCTTGTAGCTGTCGTAGGCAGTAGGGAGTTGTAGTTATGCAGAGAGGAAGTTATAGGCGTGCACTGGTCTCTGGACTTCAACACCCAGCATGCACTGGGAAGCAGAGCAGCAATGTCCGGTTCCAGCGTACTCAGTTTCACAGAGTACCGGACCACAATAACCAGCATGCACTGGTAAGTATTCGTAGTAGTTTGAAGAATAGCAATCCAGTGTGGGACAGCACAAACAGTTCAGTACTCCGATGTACTCAAGCAAGTAGCACTCCTAGCAAAGAGCATCTGTTGGCAGGTGAGACGCCGTGGAAGGAACGCGTGCAAGAAAGCAGCGTGAGGCGCGGCACAACAGCGGAAAGCTGTAACAGACAGGTAAGCAAGCAGAGCGGGAGGGGGGAAACCGCAAACAGCGGTAACGGAAAGACACGGGCAGACGAACAAGGAAGGAAGGCAAGGGAACACAGAGGAACAACGGGAGGCAGGAAACGAGCATTGGGAAACTCACGTAAGCAGCAAGAAAGTTGGAACGCACAGGTTTTCTCCATTCCCAGGTACTTGGAACTACTACAGCAGAAAGACTAAACCGCACCTTGCAGTGTCTCTGATTCTAGTCCTTCTTCCACATCGCCCATCGGCTCCATACTTTCCATGGGCGATATATGACAGTATGACCCCTTCTCAGTGGTCCTCCTCCCGGCTTGCCCGGGTGTAGATGATGAAACCATCGGATAAATTGGGTTGCAGATATGTGGCTGACCGGTTCCCAAGAACTCTCAGATCTTGGGTATCCTTTCCATAGCACCAGATACTGTAAGGTACCTTTCTTGTACCTAGAGTCCAGTAATCTGGATACTTCATACTCCTTCGATGTTCCAATGGGTAGGGTACCAGTTCCTCTCTTCCTCCTGTTGTGTGGATCTTACACATATTCTTTCAGCAAAGAGGTGTGAAACACCGGATGTATCCTTTGTAGCCTTGCAGGAAGAGACAAGAGAAAAGCGACAGGATTGATCTTGGCAGTGATCTTGAATGGTCCGATAAAACGGGGAGAGAATTTTCCTTGATATACCCATCTGGGCAAGGACTTGGTGGATAACCATACCTTGGTACCAATGTCCCATTGCGGATTGGGTCTTTGCTTGAGATCAGCCCACCTCTTGTTTTCCAGACAGGAGGTTTCAAGATCTGAACTTGGTTCTTTTGTGAAGGGTCTGAAGGGTGTCCATGAGATGGTCCACAGAGGGAATGTTAGTAGACACCGGACCAAACAGAGGAACGTGTCTAGGATGAGAGCCGTAGGTACAGGAAAAGGGACTCATGCCGGTCGAGGAATGTCTTGTATTATTATATGAAAGTTCTGCCATGGGAAGTATGTGAAACCAATCGTTTTGCTCCTGGTTACAGAAGCACTTGATGTATTGTTCTAATGTTGCATTAAGACGTTCTGTTTGCCCGTTGCTCCCAGGGTGAAATCCTGAGGACAGTGATCTCTTTATACCCAAAGCCTTGCACAAAGCTGTCCAAAACTTAGAGGTGAACTGTGAGCCTCTATTCGAGACTATGGATTGCTGGGGTCCATATACCCTAACCACATCTTTCAGAAACCCCTCTACAGTGATACCTGCTGTTGGAAGACCTTTCAACGGTGAAAAATGTGCTTATTTACTGAACGAATCTACAGTGACCATTATGGCCGTATGTCCATTGGAAACAGGTAAGTCCACGATAAAATCAGTGGAAATGTGTTGGCATGGCCCATCTGGTAGAGTGTCCTGTTGTAGTAAGCCTAATGGTTTACAGTAAGTATATTTGTTCTGAGCACATATGGGACATAAAGCCACATATTCTTTGACATCTTTTTTCATAGTAGGCCACCAAAACTGTCTAGACACCAGTTCCATGGTGGCAGGTTGACCCTTGTGTCCCGCTGACGGTATGTCATGGCACCAGGCCATGGCCTGTTCTTGTAAATCCTGAGTGGGTAGGCACAAAGCCTCGTTCATAAACATTAGATCTCCTCTTTGGGTCATCCCATAGTTGTCTGTCTTCCTGTTATTCCTTTGGGCATCCTGTACTTGTTGAAGAAATGTGTTAACTAGATTGATGAACTTCTTCCCTGCTAGAAGAATTTCTGGGCCTTGATATCCTCCGCAGTCACTCCCTTGACTGCGGGAAAGAGCATCTGCTAGCGGGTTATCCTTTCCTGGTAAGTAGGTGATTACGAAATCAAATTGAGAAAAAATAGGCCCATCTGGCATGTCTAGAATTTCGGCACTCCATTTTCTGTAGCACTTTGAAATTCTGGTGGTCTGTAAGAACTTGGAAAGGACAAACTGCTCCTTGTAATACATGTCTCCACTCCTCACAGGCTTGTTTTATGGCCAGGAGTTCTCGTTCAAGCACTGAGTAGTTCCGTTCACTGGGACTAAGTGTTCTGGAATAATAAGCTATAGGGTGTTCCAATCCGTCCTCTTTCTTTCGTGACAAAGCTGCTCCAATCGCACCTCCTAAGGCAGGGGTCCCCAACCTTTTGGGCGCAATGAGCAAAATGTGCAGATCAAATGAAATGGTGAGCAACATCCATTTTTCAACAGAACATATCAGTGCTGAATTGGTGGACAAATGATTCTAACACAAGTTAGAAATGTAATAAACTTAAAGCTGCATATAGAACATTTTAATTCGCAGTACATAATAGTTAGATCACATGCAATTCTAGACAAGTAAATTTGCAAGTTCTTAACTTCATTTGACATTAAGTGGTTGTTTACAGGAAATGTTGAAGACATTGAGTGATCAGTAGTACATATTTTTTTTTTTTTAAATCGAACCAGTCAAGTTGTTCAGAGATATAGTAGGACTAAATAAACATTACCAGGGGTTTCAGGTTCTCAAGCAAAATAATTTAAAGAAATGTAGTGCAAAAGTTGAGCACAAATGGAGCACTGATTTTCAGGTGTTCTTTAGGATTCTCTGTGGGGATTTTCTGGGTCTTAAGTGGCAAATGGTGCATTTCTAAGCATACAAAGTCAGCAATAGTGTTGCACAGTCATTGATTACTGTATAGTGGAATGTTTTTTCTTCAGGAATGTTATGAAATGTTGCATTTCTGATTGAACAAAGAGTGAACACTACACTCTCAAGTTAAGTTTCCAATGGGCAGAGTAGGCACCACTCAGAAGATGTCTGACAGCCAGAGGGGCTGGTTGGCGATGCCTAATCTCAACAAGGAGCAATTGGATAGAATTACTAAATCACAAGAAATTAAGACATTCTCTTAAAACAGTTAAGCAGTTTAGAGGCCACAAAGGAAAGTGCTAGTTTGTGTCTTTGGTTGAAACTAGCTGGGACAGAGTTATCAGCAAATGGCATCCCCAAATTCAGGAGTTCCAGGTTATAGAAAGGGAGGTGCATGGTTGGATGCAGAATCTCTAAAAGAAAATTGAACCATGATTTAATGAGGGGTGTGCACATGGCTGGTCAGATTTATAGTTTCAAAATGTCATATAGAAATTTCCAAAAGACAAAAAAAGAATTTCTTAAGAAACAATGGGAGCCTTTTGACGGACACCAAATTGTTTTATGTTTAATGCAGTTGTCGAGACAGGCATTATACCATCTCCTTGGAAATGAGTCCTTGGACCACCAGCAACCCCATGGTTATAGATCAAGCTCCTCACTGGACATTGCCAGTAAGATATTCTCCAAATGTATTTTGTTCAGACTGGAGGAGGGGACTCAAAGTAACAATATCTTGAAGCCCTCCCAAACAGGTTTCGGGGGAGGGCTTAGTACAGTGGATCACTGCTTCACTCTGAGCACCATCATGGAGAAATACAGTAAGGTTAAGGGAGGGGGATTATTTTTTTCTTCCGATTTGGAGAATTTGATTTGATTGAAACACAGTGTGGCACAATTTACATTTTATTGGGGTCCCTAATGTTTTATAAAATCTTATACAACTATGATATGCAGACATCTCAGCATTTGCCCGTATACAAGATCAATAAAGGTGATAAGCAGGGATGTCAGTTGGCCCCAATGTATTCTTTTCAGACGTTGATTCCAGTACTTCTCTTAGGAAAGTTAATCCACCCTCTCAGAAGGGTGCATTTTATAGCACGCTTCTTATTGCCAAAGACACAGCTATTCTTTAGACTTAACCCCAGCATGTCTCCAACAGGGCCTGCTAAACACAAATTACATTTTAGGGAACTATAGTTATAAATTCAATATAATAAAAACAAAAATGATGGTGTTCGTTAAAAGGGTGCAATCTTGTAGCTAGTTCTTAAATGAATGTAGAGATGAGGGGGTAGTCTCCTTTTTATTTCATCCTACTCTTCTCAAACAGCGGTGCTTGGGTCAATCATTTAAAGAAGACAGCTGAAAGGGCATCATTAAGGATTAAATGGCTTTTTACAATTTTTTTTCAAGTGTGGGGCATTCTGATTGCCTGGAGGAATATAATGCAAAAGTCTATTCCATGATTTTAATGGCAATACAATCTAGGGTGACTCAAACAGTTTTTTCCTGGAGGGGTTGCAAAATAAATGTGTGTGCCAAATTGCAGGTTTCCTTGCAGATACACATGGTAGCACCTTATGAGCTGAATTAGGGATGTTCAGTTTAAAGGTGTGAGGCTAGTTACGATTTTATACTTAGGGATTTTCTGCTAATTATAAAGATGAAGTGACTGTCAGTTTTAGTGCTATTGCAGCCTTCCCTGGTTGTGGTACGGTGGGTTGTACGGTACTGTCCATTTGGATAAGGGGTGGGATGTAACTAAATTTGGCACATAAGTCAACTCAAAATAGCTCTTAAACCAAGACCTTGTCTTATGGGCGACATATACATATACCTACCTCTTTAGCTTTGTATACAGACGTAATCACAAATACAAGATGGCAAGGGGAAATCTGTGAAAAAAGATCCCCAGAATGAAGGAGGCTGATAATGACAATACCCACCGCTCATTAAGTTAAGAAGGCGTGCAGAAAGAAGCACAAAGTGTAACTGCAAAATAGCAGTTGATGAAAATTTGATTCATTTTATGTTAGTTTGTCGTTGTTGCTCCGTTTTGCATAAGCGTGGACATGCATTGGAGCCGTTTTATATAATTAATTATAATGATGAGGATTAAATATTTAGCTTGTTGGAGTATGTAACAGCTGCTTTTTTATTTTGAGCTCTGTCTATGTGAATGTTATGAAATATGAAACATGTTTTTAAATGTTGCTAACTTAATGTAGAAATACAATTAAATAAATATTGATTGATTAATACTGTTAATTTCATGGTAGGCATTAAAGTTTACTTCACTGGGGGTTGGGAGGTTACCTCCTAAGAATAATTTTGGCATGTAATGGCAAATAGTGCATTTTAAAGCTCCTGAGGCCTGTTACATTGGTGAAAAAGTGGTTGGGAATAAAAATATTATTTTTCTGATGCATTTGGAGCCTCTTTTCTCTACCCAAAATGGATTTTACACAAGAATTAGTGGCAAACATTTTTCAAAACTTTAAGCATTTGATGACCACTTCAGAGAGGGTTGTGGTGTTAAGCAAGTATTGGTATGCAGTGATAAAATTGTGGCAACAATTTTGCCTGTACAAAAAATTAAAGGTGTACCTCATTACACCATTTAAGAGGAGCGGGGGTGTCCCGCGCTCCCCTTAAATGGTATAATGGGTCCGGGGGTTGCAGGGGTGTCCCCGGCATCCTTTACATGGAATGCGGTGGCAAAACCACAGCCTTTTTGCCGCAATACTTTGTGTCCACTGCCATTTTTGCCGCAATTTTAACACATAGGACCCAAGTATTTGGATTAGTTGGCTTGTTAATGTAAACTTAACATGAACTTAATTGAATTTGCATATAGGGCAAATTAACTATGAAAAATGTGGCATGCATTTACCTTATCTGCCTATCATCCATGTGCCAGATGAGCAGAGTATCAAACGATGAAAACTTTTCCACTAGGACACTATGTAATAATAAATATAGGTGACACTAAAATACATTTTTCTGATACATATAATGCATGGCGGCATCAAACACAAACCTCACTTGTACAAAAAGCAGCGCATGCAAATTATTTAATAAAGGAAAGTTGAGTATGCATGCCACTTATTTGTCCATTATGCTCCTTCTAGCTGTACAAAGGAACAGCATATGATCATTTTCTCCAGGAGACAAACATTGTTCAATTATTGTACTCATTAATACCTTCGTCAGCTGGGCAAAGTATCTGAATATGACAGGATTTTAACAATAGCAAAACAAAAGAGGTGATAGCTGGAAGGTTTGGAAATAATCTTAACCTCTGGCATTGCTTTGGGCAACCCTCCAGACCATCGTTATTCACCTGCTAAGCCATTACTAAAGCGGACAGACCATATGCAAATCAGCCTTGGTCCCACCCCTTAAAGGGACTGTCCAGCCCAAACTGATTGGTCACATCCCTTCTGCATGAGACCACAATCATCCCCAGCATGTTTCGTATTAACAATGACACCACTATAATAAGCAAAGGCATTTACCGAAAAATTATTTCCATATTGTAACAAACACACATCTTGTATGTATCAAAATAAGCCAGATGGAAACACAGTAGGCTCATTGGCCAACATTCTCGCACTGTCCTGACTATATTGCTACTGAGCTCTCATCCCCTTAGCATCTCCTTCTATGCCTCCACACCATGGCCCAGAGCCACTGGCGAGCAACAATTTAGGGTGCCGCGAGCAACATGTTGCTCCCGAGCTACACGTTGGGGATCACTGTCCTAAGGCATCGGTCTCCACTATAAATGGTAAAGATTGATCCGGTTGTCTCAGGATAGGAGCTGTCACAAAAGCTTCCTTAAGCCTTTGGAATGCTTGATCCATTTTCTGGTCCCAGAGAAACTTGACTCCTTTTTTAAGGAGGTTGGTAATGGGTAGTATGATGTCCGAAAAGTTTGATATAAACTTACGATGAAAGTTTGCAAGTCCCAAGAATCTTTGTATGTCCTTTATTGAATTTGGTATGGACCATTGTGTTATAGCCTGAGTCTTGGCTGGATCCATTTGTACCCGGTCTGCAGAGAGGATAAATCCTAAGTAGGGCACCGTAGTAGACTCAAAAACACATTTTTCAGGCTTGGCCAACAGACTATTGTGTCTTAACCTGTGGAGGACTTCTTTGACGTGTTGACGGTGTTCGGTCAGAGTGTTTGAGAATATGAGAATGTCGTCCAAATAAACAACCACTGAGGAATACAACATATCTGCGAATATCTTGTCCATGAATCGTTGAAACTGGGACGGTGCATTTACCAAACGGAAGGGCATAACCCTGTATTCATAGTGTCCCAGGGGGGTCCTGAAAGCCGTTTTCCATTCATCCCCTTCACGAATACGAAGCAGGTGGTATGCCCCTCAAAGGTCTAATTTGGTAAAGAGATGTGCTCCTTGGACTGCCTCAATAATGTCTTTCATTAAGGGCAAAGGATAACTGTCTTGTATAGTCAGACTGTTCAGACCTTGGTAATCTATACAGGGTCTTAGTTCTGTGGTCCCTTTTTTGGAGATAAAGAAAAGAGTTGCCCCTGCTGATGAGGAGGATTCCCGTATGAGGCCATTTTGTAGGTTGGTTGACAAGTATTCCTCAATGCCTCCTTTTCAGGTAGTGATAAAGGGAACATCCTTCCGAAGGGTACTTCAGCCTCTGGAATCAGTTCGATTCTGCAGTCTTCCTTCCGATGAGGCGGGAGATTCCTTGGTTGGGTGTCTAGGAACACGTCCTCATAGTCCTGGTACTGGATAGGAATTGTATTAACACTGAGCACTGTATTTTGTATTGTTGGAAGTACGCAGGATAAGGCGGGTACATTTGTCAAACACTGTTGAGAGCAATATGTGGATCTGAACTCTACTTTGTTAAGTTGCCAGTCGATTGTCGGGTTGTGTTTTCTGAGCCATGGTATGCCTAATATGACTGGAAAATGGGCCGCTCGAATGAGATTAAAAGATAGGTACTCAGAATGATTTGACGCTCTGACTCGTAGTTCCTGGGTTTCCTGACAAATGGGTCCGGATGTCAAAGGCATGCCATCAACTCATTCTACGGGAATCGGTCTGATCTTGGGGCGTCGAGGTAGGTGGTGTTCATCTGCCCATTTATCGTCTACAAAGTTGCCTGCAGCCCCACAGTCCAACATAGCCAAACATTCAATGGGCTTGGTAGCGTTCCAGTCTAACGTAATTTTAACCACCATCAGAGTGTTATTGCTGATCAAAGCTGGTTGAGCATTAGCACAGGGATGTATAGGTGTCTCCCCTTCCTTATTCCTGTTCAAGGTCGGGGTTTTTCCTTTCCCTGCTTTCTGGGAGGGACTTCTGGGCAATCACGCAGCAAATGTGTGTTGGACCCACGATATATGCAAAGTCCAAGCTCCTTGCGTCTCTGCCGTTCGTTGGCGGTAAGTGGTCCTCTAGCAGTTCCTATCTGCACTGGTTCTTCATTTTGAACCTTTTCAGGGACTGAGGGTAGGCTAGTGAAAGGTACGAAAGACCTAGGCTTCTTCTTCTCAACTCACCTCTCCGACATGCAGAATTCTATCTGTAATACCAATGACATGAGTTCCTGAAAAGAAGCAGGTCTGGCTACTCTGGCCAGTTCGTCCTTTATGTCTTCATGCAGACCCCGACGAAAAATAGCCTGCTGTGCCGTTTCAGGCCAACCTGCTTCGGTGGCCACCTTCTGAAAACAGGTAACATATGTTTGTATGTCGGAGTTTCCTTGACGCATGTCTAGCAAGTTCTCAAAGGTGGAGTATAAGACTTCAGGTCTCTCGAATCTCTCTTTGAAACGTGCTACAAAGGCACCATAGTCATTCAGATTTGGGTCTGAGTTGGTTACCAGTGGGGTGGCCCAGTATAGGGCATTACCAGCTAAGTTTGAGATTAGAAATCCCACCCTTGTTCGGTCCAACTCGCAAGTTTTGGGGCGAAAAGTATAGTGTATGGTAGAGGCATCCAGAAACTCCTTTATTTTCCTGGGGTGCCATCAAATTTACCACAAGGTAAGGATATAGGAGGTAGTTCCCCTCTGGAATCTTCTCTCTGTTGTACTTGTTGCCTCAGTGCGGTATTATCAATTTTTAGGGTTTGTACTTCAACCATAAGGGCTTGTATGGCGTTCACCATCTCCTGGTATTGCTCAAGACTAGCCATCCCTTCTTGGCGTTGCAATTTCTCAGATTCTGCAGGGTTATCACTCACACTTTCCTTATGACTAGCTCACTCCTCACCTGATGGTTCTGTGTGTGTCTTTACGGAATTGTCGGATGAGCTTTCACCTTCTTTTCCCTCCAGGCTGTCCTTGTCTGTGTCCTGATGGTCTTATTCTTTCTGTTTGAAGAGATATGGGCAAGTGTTAGGCAGAAACCTGTGCAGTTCCCTTAGGGACCACTGCAAAAAGTTTAAGACTACAGGTGTTGGCAGTAAACCCAATTGGTAGCAGTCTGTACCACCCAGATTTACGTGGTAGCTGTGTTTGAGCAGTCAGACTTCTCTCAAGAAGAGTTAGGTAGTATATAGAGTATACACATTAGGTACAAAAATACAGTAGCACAACCAAACACTGACCAGAGCTTGGGTATAAAAGTATATAATTATTTATTTAAAAACACACTTGTAAAAATACACTGGCACTAATATGTCAAGCAAGTTCAAACACAGTCACTAGAAATATATACACCTCCCTGATTAATTATTCGACAAGTCTTAGGAAAAGAACACCACTTATTATCAATACAGAGGTGAGCGCTTAACAAAGATGGCACTCCAATAATTATTTAAAAAGGGAGGGAAAAAGCAGAATTAGGAAAGCACATAATACCAACACGTTTAAAAGAACCACAGCAAGTCAAGAAAGGCAGAGTCTACTGTAGGGAAAGAAAGTTCCTAGGCCAGGCCCACTCTTGGAGAGAGCAAGGCGGAATGTGCCCAAGATCACACAGTTAAAGTACACTTTAAAAGTCTTTGCAGATAGTTCAAAAAGGAGTTGGATCAGTTCAGAAAAGTTAGTTAACAGGTCCCAGGTCACCCCAGGATAGAGAGTCAAGGATTTACTGGACACCTTGAACAGTCTGTTACAAGGGAGACCAGGCGGGACACAGTACCTGAAATGGTGAGAAAGCTCCAGCGGGGGCAGTTGTTCCTGGCAGCGGGTGCAAGTTGGTGCTTCGTCCAGGGGAAGAGAAGATCTCGACGTGGAGGAAAGCTGGAGGTCGTTGCACTGCCAGGGAAGAAACCAGCCACGGAGTTTCCCGGTTAAAAGGTACTACCCTTTTATTCGCTGTAGTGGTGAAGCGTGGCTATCCGGCCGCCGGGGTGCTTGGCACGGGCGATTCGACCACGAGACGATCCAGGAAGGCGAAAAGAGGGCGAACTGGTTAACCCCACCAGTTCAAAGGAAGAAGACTCTCCAGGAAGAAGATCTTCTCTGTCGTTGGGAAGTGGTGAGTCGGTTCAGCAGGGCTCCACCGGTGGTGTCGTCGTTGCAGGTCGGCTCAGCTTCTCCCTCTTCGGATTCTTTAGGTTCTGTGGCGACTTCTGAAGTTCCAGTCCCCAAAGCCCTGCCTTTATGCAGAATACCCCCATTCATCAGTCCTAGCTGTCACTCAAACATGCCAAGTGGTGAGCCGGGCGGCCAATCACACAAGAGTGCGACTTGAGTTGCCGAGGCAACTCAGTCCAGGGTGCCTATTCCCCCCTCCCACACATCCTGTAGACCCAGACAGAGTGGCACCACTTTTGGAGGCTTCTGTGCAGAAACCCGCCAAAAGTGGAACAAAGGGCTCGACTTGGGTTGGAGTTACAGAGACGAACACAAACGCCATTTTAAAACCGAGTCCTGGCAAAAAGACCCAACCAGGGAATAAATATTAAATAAATAACAAAGCAGTATCTTTAACATTACACCAAAAAAGTGGTGCGTTTAAAATGAATGGGAAAATCCCATAGGAAATATTCCGGTGGAATATTTCGCGTGGTAACCACTGCCCCCAGCCAGAAACTCGACGAGGGGGGACTGCACAGTGCCCCCTCGAAAAACAGACCCAGGCCCATCTAATTACCCCTACCAGTACTTCCACAATATGATGGTTTGTACTGGTTCTGTTCACAATTTAAGACTAGTAAAGTCAATGGTGACTTTACATGCCCTGGGAGACAGTAGTCAGTCCCAGGGTAAGGAGTCTATGTTTGGGGGTCACTATGACACCCCTGTGTTACTGCACTGAGGGTGCTATGTAACACACATCCCAAAAACACATGAAGCCCTATGGAGTAAAAGACCCCATAGCGCATAAAACACATTACAAAGTCAAAGGACATTCTCAAATCATGCCTAAGAGTGGGAGAAAAAGAGTCTCACTCTTAGCAGGGGAAAAGAATAAACCCCAAAAATCCAGCAAAGCTGCTGGGGGACTCACTAGGTTTGGGAAATTAGCCTTAACAGAGAATTCTCCCTAACAGCGAGCTCCCCCGGGGGCCACCTTGCCTATAAAGCTAATAGCCCGGCATCGGGACTCTTGGGAGCCCACTCCAAACCAGGGAAAAGCCTTGCCGAAAAACCCTGGAAGATCTTGTAGCTGTCGTAGGCAGTGCTGAGTTGTAGTTATGCAGAGAGGAAGTTATAGGCGTGCACTGGTCTCTGGACTTCAACACCCAGCATGCACTGGGAAGCAGAGCAGCATTGTCCGGTTCCAGCGTACTCAGTTTCACAGAGTACCGGACCACAATAACCAGCATGCACTGGTAAGTATTCGTAGTAGTTTGAAGAATAGCAATCCAGTGCAGGACAGCACAAACAGTTCAGTACTCCGATGTACTCAAACAAGTAGAACTCCTAGCAAAGAGCGTCTGTTGGCAGGTGAGATGCCGTGGAAGGAACGTGTGCAAAAAAGCGGCGCGAAGCGCGGCGCAACAGCGGAAAGCTGTAACAGACAAGTAAGCAAGCAGAGCGGGAGGGGGGAAACCGCAAACAGCGGTAACGGAAAGACACGGGCAGACAAACAAGAAAGAAAGGCAAGGGAACACAGAGGAACAACGGGAAGCAGGAAACGAGCGTTGGGAAACTCACGTAAGCAGCAAGAAAGTTGAAACACACAGGTGTTCTCCATTCCCAGGTACTTGTAACTACTACAGCAGAAAGACTAGACGGCACCTTGCAGTGTTTCTGATTCTAGTCCTTCTTCCACATCGCCCATTGACTCCATACTTTCCATGGGCGATATATGACAGCCCTACACCCTATTAGCCCTTCCATCCACTGCTCGTTGTGTAACACTTAGCCCTCTATGTGCAGCTGGGCTCTATCCTGCGCCATGGTGATGGATGTCCTGTACTGTTCACACATGAGACAGTGTGCTGTGTGGTAAATAGCTGCTTTTCCCTTCTCTGGCCATCCATCTGGTATTCTAGGACAATGGGCCTCATTACACGGTAGGCAGTAGGGACATACCGTTACCGGTAAGGGATTACCGGTATCGGTAAATCCCCTCCCCAATCACGACCCGGACATACCGCTATTAGCGGCACCGCTAAGTACGGTGGCACTATTAGCGGCAAATCCGTGAGCGCGCGCCCCCTCAGACCGGAAATAGCGGCATAGCCCTAATATCACGGCATCACGAGCCATGCGTACATGGCAATACCGGCATGTAGTAGACCCAAAGAACCCTTACCGGCAAGGCGCTAATACCGGCATCGCAAACCACACGTTAAAAGAGCACAGCAGAGTTCCCACCTGCCACAGGTGGACAAAATCAGCACAGGTGGAGGCAATGGAGACTGGCAGCACAAAAGAGCACACCACACCCCTCCCCACACCCATTCCCACACCAAGATGGATGCAATACTAGCAGCATTACATGGGCTAGAGGACATGATTGCAGTGCAGCAGCTACAACAACAGGCAGCACAGAGGAGACGCAGAAGGAGGAGGAGGAGGAGGAGGGCAAGACAGGCGCAGCAAGCACCACCAGTGCACCTAGTGATACCACAGAGGCAGCCACCAATTCCCAGGATCAGAGCCAGTCCAGTCAACCTAACCCCTGAGCAGATACACACCCTGTACCGTCTGGACTGGGATACCATCACCACCATAGTAGACACGATATACAACGACATTGTGAGTCTCATTGACATCCATACTGCCATCCCCCCTCTGCTGAAGGTAGTAACAGTGCTCCACTTCTTGGCCACAGGCACCTACCAGCATACGGTAGGTCAGATGCATGGCATATCACAACCAGTATTCTCACGCACACTGAACCAGGTGCTCGATGCCCTCCTGAAGCACACAAGTCAACACATATACATGCCACGGACTGCCCAGGAGATCTCCAACACCAAAGTTGGCTTCCATTCACTGGCAGGCATCCCAAGTTGCATCGGGGCCATAGACTGTACCCATGTAGAACTGGTGGTCCCACATGCCAATGAGGCAGTGTACCGTAACAGAAAGCTATACCACTCCATCAACGTTCAAATGGTATGTGACTCCAACAAGATCATCACACATTGCTGTGCCCGATATCCCGGTTCAACCCATGATGCAATGGTCCTGCGGAATTCGACAATACCACGATACACGGAGCGACATGCTGGACAACGTTCGTGGCTACTTGGTGAGTAGCAGGCCGACCACATGTCAGTGTGATGTGGATTGTGAGTGGGGGGGGAGATGCATACTCCAACTGGGCGTGAATGGGGGGGGGGAGAGGCATACTCCAACTGGGCATGAATGGGGGGAGGGGGAGATGCATACTCCAACTGGGCGTGAATGGGGGGGGGTTGCATACTCCAACTGGGCGTGAACTGGTGTCATGAGAAGAATGGACATACATTTTTGCATCACTGTACAGTGAGGCAGCCCACAATGGGCCAGAGACAAAACCACATGCTGGAAGTGAGTGCCACGACAAACATATCAATCCATTACGCCAAACAGGCCATTCGAAACAACATGCACACCGCACAACACACCATTCCCCCCATTACACAAATCAGCAACATGCATATCAAAATCACAACTGAAATGTACGCTGAACAACATCAGAAATGGTCCGCGCACATGAGTGCATACAAATGGATCCCCTGTAGCCATTGTGGTGAGGCACACCCGTACCCCACCACTGAATTGCCATCAAACAGCATGGGTACATCAACTAAGGAATGGCAGCATACTAGCAGTGTGGCACTAACGTTGCCTGGGCCAGGAAACACAAATCACTTAAACTCAGGCGGGACATGGCAATCCCTGCCGTATGCATGCATGGTGCATGTCCACTTGCAAGGACCACCTCACCTTCCCACATAGCAGTTACCCTGATTGCCATGCGTGCTTGGATCTGTGGATGTCGTTGAATATGCAATGTTTGTTTGTGTGATATGTGCACGCTCCACATTATGTAGACACTTACACATACCCATTGTTGCACCCATCCAGGTGATGCAGGTTATCCCCTGAAGAGGTGGCTCCTTACCCCTGTGCGGAACCCACAGAACAGGCACGAAGAGGACTATAATCATGCACATACCCGTACACGCGTGGTGATCGAGCAGACATTCGGCCTATTGAAGGAACGCTTCCGGTGCCTCAGCAGGTCGGGCGGGGCACTCCTGTACGGGCATGAGAAGGTGGCCAAGATCACCATGGCATGTGTCATGCTTCACAATATGTGTATCAGACGGAATGTGCCAATGCCCCCTGACATAGAACTGCGACCACCGTCTGAGGATGATGACGGGGATGAGGATGGAGGAGAGGGGGCTGCAGGTCATGCAGGTGGCGATGCCCATGAGGGACGTGCTGTGCGGCAGCACCTGATAGACCATTGTTTCTGATGCACATGGATTAGGAGGGTGCAATTGGTGTTCAGCTCAGGGCACGGGGTGTATGGAGGACATAAACACAGTGCACCCTTCAACAATAAAGCACACATATACAATGATCAATGTCCAGTCATGTGATTATCCATGTCATTACGGGTGTATTGAGCATTATGTCATTCAAACGTGCATGTACCCTCCACCCCAACAACCCTCACCCCCCTCCCCCCACAACTCCACCAAACACCCTCACCCCCCTCCCCCCACAACTCCACCAAACACCCTCACCCCCCTCCCCCACAACTCCCCCAAACACCCTCACCCCCCTACCCCCACAACTCCACCAAACACCCTCTCCCCCCTCCCCCCACAAATCCACCAAACATGGTGTGCACATCAGTGCTGCATTAGTTCCCAAGTGTCAACAGGGACAGGCTGGCCCTACTTCCCTCCTCCACTACCACCATTGGGGGGTTGTGAGTCTGACCGCCGCAAGGACCGGCTGGACCTGCGCAGGATGGTTGTCTGGTCGGAGCTAGTAGACGAGGGGGTGGCTGGTTGATCTGCACCCTGTGAGTGACGCATGCTCTCCATCGCCTCAGCAATGCGCGTTAGGACCTGCCTCACAGCGGCCATCTCGTCACATAGGCGCGTCGTGTTGCTGTCCATGGCAGCTTTCATGTCCCTTGACAACACCCGGATCTCCTCCCTGGTCGAGGCAGCCTCGCTCACTTGCCGGGCAACCAGGGCATTGAGCTCCTCCTGGCGCTGGCGTATCAGGCTCATGGTGTCGACTGCGGCCCTGCCCCTGTTACTCCTCGGCGCAGCTTGCTGCATGTGGCCGACATCTGGTGAGCTCGCCATGGGACTGAATGACCCATCGATTGAATCTCCGGCATGCACCTCATGGATGCTGCCATTGGATGTGTTGCATGGGCTGTGGAGTGGGGACAGCTGGGTGCTGGGTGTACGCTGCCCTTCCGGTGTCGGACATGGATCGTCCACATCACTCATAGGTGCCGTGGCTGCTGCTTCCCCGACGGAGCTATTGGCTGCGGACGGCGTGCCTTCTGGCACTGGCTCCTGAGTGGTGGGGGTGGGTGGTGGGGGTGCTGCCACAGTGTCGGATGGCATTTCGATCCTTGGTGTGGTCGTTGCGTGTGTGGCTTTTGAACGCTGGGCCACTCCAGATATCCCAGTGCCCCTCGATGTACTGGGCCTGGTGCCTGCATCCTTTCCCTTGGCCTGCTTTTTGGGTGGTGGGGCCTGCGTTGCAGAGTCCAGCTCCTCACTGTCAGAATGTGACCCTGTGGGGGAGCAAGACAGGGATAGCATCAGTGATGGGTCAACGTGCATCATGCATATGTTGTTGTTGCTGCAGTTCTTAGGATTTGGACATCTAGTTTGGGCCTGCAGGTTGTTGGCCAGATGGGTGGGTCATCGGGACATGTGTCAGGGTGACACGTGTGTGAGGTGCTGCATGCATGTGGTTGTGTGGGGATGTGCACGCCATATATGCAGGGTTGTGTACATGTGTGTGTGATGACCCCATCCATTAGCTAATTCCCATTTCACATTTGGGGGAGGGACTCATGCTTAGCATTGCTGTGTTTTGCGTGGTCACTCACCTCCGTCTGACGTTGTTGCCACACCACACTCCATTCGGCCCACTCCCTCGATGGATTCTATGCCAATGGTGCTGGCACATTGTTATATATAGTCTTGTACATTGTCCTGGCCTGGAGTGATTGCCAATAGAATGTGATGTATGATGCAGCCAGTAGAATGTTGAGTGCATCAGTGTATGAATGTTCTGAGTGAGTCAGTTGGGGGCCTGAGCTGGAGTGAGTGGATGGCCGGTGGGTCTTCTCCTTCATGTGTACTGTACTACTTATCCCTGTCTTTGTCCTGTCATCCAGACTACTGTAAATACCTGAGAGTAACTGGAACTGTACATATTGTACCAATAAAGCATACCTGGAACAACATCAGTCTCCACAGCTGGTCTGTGTGTCCCTTGTGACTAATAAGAGACTTTATTACATTGGCGACGAGAGTTAAAGAACCCAGGAATATGGACAAATACAACTTAAAAAAATGTACAGTAAGGAGAGCTGTGGGGGGGAAGCAGCCTAAGAGTGACCCACCGTTCCCCCAAAGACTCAAAAATAAACATCCTGCCAGCTCCAGGTTTGAAAATGTATATGCGCCACTGGACTCTGGGAGGGAGGTCCCCAGCAACCAATAATCTCCCCAGAGTTCCCTCATATAAATGTGCACTAAAAGGAAGAATATGCCCCAGAGATCTTAGTGGGGACAAAAGGGCCCTGCTAGCTGAGGATTGGCCTTTTGCAGGAGCCCCGTTCAAATGAATAAGTAAAAAGATAACTCTCAGCGTAGGAGTTGGGGGCAGTGTGTGTCAATGAAATGCAATAACTTCATGGGAGCATTTTACAGTTTCATTGACCACCCTGTACATTCTGCAAACCACCGGGTGGCGCCAGAGCTCCATGCACTCAGAATATTAACTGTGAAAATGAATACATAAGATCAGAGGAGGGGGGAGGACGAAGTGAAACTTACACTTTCCTTTCATTTGGCATTTTATGTGTAAAACGGACAAAATGAAACGTACGCTTTCCTTTTATTGGCATTTTTTTTGTGCAAAACCCTCACTGCTGCCCTGAGCAGAACCCTGCATCATTTTCAAAAGCTGCTAGCTGTTGCCCAGCAACACACACACAGCATTAGCAGTCTTCATTCTCTCAATGGCTACTCTGACTTTCCGGGACTAATCACTCACTATCTTGGTCCATTGTGACATCACAACTGAACATTCCATCAGGTCTTCCCTGAACCAGCCAACCTGTGCTCCCAGCCCATTGTGAGGTCACAATCTGTACTAAGGACCATCCATACACTGAAGCCTAAAGACTATGCAGTACAGATACACCTGGGCATTCTCTGAATCTCTGATTTTATCCAAGATCCTGCCTGAATTTCAAAAAATGCTCCGTGTAATACAGTTACATCAGAGGCCCAGCGAGGTCTGTTCTCCTCCAGCCCTTCTATTGAATGATGACGTGTGTCAACATTCAGTGGGTGATGGTGATCCATGGAATGCGGAACGAACAATGAAAGGAAGTGATACGTGTCAGTTTCGTTTCTTCATGTTAAATGGATTGATGGAGAAAACACTTGCTGCCGTGTGCGTACTTTAAGGAAGCTTTAGTTGGGGCACTGAAAGGAACATTTTGCAAGACATTTTCTTTATTATTATACACATCAATGGAACTAAAGGCACAACGTGAGCAAGCAGCATACTTGTGAAATAAGATACGAGAAACCCCTTCACTTGGCATCATTATTGTGGATTGAATTATGTTTGGCAATAATGCAAACGTGACAATTTACATTTTTTTCTTTATTTTGATTTTTTTTTCTTAATGAATGTGGAAAAGCGACCATGGACTTTTGCAACACTTATCAATATAAATGAAAAAACGAATTCAATTTTTTTTTAAGCACAAAGTAATAATATTTTTTTTTTATTTTCTCAAATTTTCACCATCATCAAGAAATGTTTATATACTGAATAATGTATGTTATGGTTATGGTGTTAAGGGTCGGATTTACCCTTTGGAGAGTTGTTGAACAAAACTTTAGTTACATTGGATACCCTGCAATTGACTTTGGGCCATTGTCTTGCTCAGTTTGTGTGATGTTGTGGCCCACTGTTATGTGTTCCATCCCGGCCATGACACTCGTGTTGTAGTTCATGGTCGCGGTGCAGGGTAGTGCTGTTAATGTGTACTAATTAATGGGTATTCCTGTTAATGTGTACTAATCAAATAGTCTTGGAGATATTTGAAGCCAGGTGAGAATTTTAAATCTCCACCAGAGCCACAAAGACAAATGTGGCGGTATGTACACTCTTTTTTGAGGTATATGTTATATGCGTACGCTCTAATGTGAGATGCTTAAGTGGCCAACCGACTGCATAAGGGTTGCGTCATGAAAGAGTTTGGGCAGCTGACTGAATAAGGGTTGCACCATAAAGAGTTGGGCCAACTGACTGAACAAGGGTTGTGCCTAAAAAAAAAAAAAGAATTTTTTTTTTATTGCCGGCAAATACATTCTGTATATATATAGTGCGCACTTTTGCATTAGTTACTGTTAAGCATTCACCATTGTTCCTTTAGTAACAGTTTTAAGATTAAGACCTCTGGTGCTGCCAGGAGCACCTCATCTGTTACATGTAGTTCATCTGTGTGAGATTCTGGTTGTGTTTAGATTTATGAGTGGGCGAGTGATGTGTATTTGGCTGACCTCCCTCCACCCGAATGAAAGGATGATGTTTGTGTGTATGAACCTGATATGAAAGGGAGATGTCACGCGTGGGTACTTTCGGTATGAAAGGGAGATGTTATGTTATGGTTGAATCTGGTATGAAAGGGAGATGTTATATATAGTCTTGTACATTGTCCTGGCCTGGAGTGATTGCCAATAGAATGTGATGTATGATGCAGCCAGGAGAATGTTGAGTGCATCAGTGTATGAATGTTCTGAGTGAGTCAGTTGGGGGCCTGAGCTGGAGTGAGAGGATGGCCGGTGGGTCTTCTCCTTCATGTGTACTGTACTACTTATCCCTGTCTTTGTCCTGTCATCCAGACTACTGTAAATACCTGAGAGTAACTGGAACTGTACATATTGTACCAATAAAGCATACCTGGAACAACATCAGTCTCCACAGCTGGTCTGTGTGTCCCTTGTGACTAATAAGAGACTTTATTACACACATGTCTCCTCCCACTCCTGCATCTTCATCGGGGATCCACCTCCGCCTCCTGTGCCCATGGCCAGATTCCTGTTGGCCGATAAAATGCTGCGTACACGGAGGCGCAGATCATCCCACCGCTTGCGCACGTCCTTTACGGTGCGGGGGGTGGAGCCAGGGTGTCTGCCAGCATTTTCAATTCCTCGTTTGAGAAGCGTTCTTTGCGCTGGCGCGCATCGGCTTTCTTTAGGGCCTTGGGCATTGTTTGTTCTTGTGGGATGTGGTTTTGCCAGTCGTGGTGTTGCTGCAGGTCCTGAGTGCAGGGGATGGCAATGGATTGTGTTTTTAAAGATGGCCGCCGGGCTCTTTCCCGTTCCGGTGCAATGACGCTATTTCCGGTTCCAGTGTTTTACGGTGACCGCTAATAGCAGTGACCGCTAACAGCGGTGACCGCTAATAGCGTGCAGCATGAAGGCGGAGGTGCTATGAGCACTTTGGTCGGAGCCGGAAAGGTGGTTTTGCGCCATGGCGGTAGGGTCATTTACCGGCATGGCCCTATGCGCGTGTCCGCTAACTCGTAATGGAAGGCTATTAGCGGTCTCCTATGATGGCGGACACGCTAATAGCGCCATGAAGGTAAATCACATTTTTTACCGCCTACCGTGTAATGAGGCCCAATATGTTTTGTTTCTTTCACCTCCACCATCTTTTTAATCTTAATATAATTGTCCTCATAGATCGGGTCTACCTCATCTACCCATTTCGCTTGTAGCTTGTGTGCCAGAAACAACCCCTGAACCTTGCAAAATGCCAGGTTTATAAGACAATGTGCCATTTCTACTGGCACTTCCTGTGGAAGGAAGAACTTTGGTATCCCTGTGACATATGGGATGAGAGAGCACACGTAACATGTGTTATTTGCCCTTTCTTGAACCACCACTGTCATGTGGCTGTACCAAACATCATCAGAATCAGTTGAACGCTGTTACCGCACGCTGTCTACAAACAGGCCTGGATTAAATGCTTCCCTCTTTGTTGGTACTACTGATACATTTTCATTTCCTGTTACTCTAATGTTACTCTCAAAGGGGGTAAAAGACATCACTTCCACTTTAAAACAAAGGAAAGGACGAACACAAAACAGAAAAAACGCTATACATCGTAACCAATATGCATTACTATATCTATTCTGTACTAATAATAGTCCTCCATTCTGTGTTGCTGAAAAATAAATGTTAGGTCTCTGAAACAGGTGACAAGAGGACGAAAAAGTGAATGTAATCCAGATCCTTAGGAACTTGGGCTTAGGGCCACAACAACTTTAGTAGGAAAGGCCTTAATTTAACAGGCTAGAACACACAAGGTTCAAGTATACTCAGAATGCGGGAAACAAGGGACCGTCTGTTAAAGGAAATGGACATTCTCATGTTCCAGGAGACCTGGCTGGTAAATCCTATAGTAATAGAAGGGTTTACAATACACTGTCTACCAGCCAGTCAAAAATCCAAAGGAAGGCCGGCTGGAGGTCTGCTTGTGGCAGTCAGAAATAGTATTATGAAGAACTTGACCCTCTTCTATAAAAACGAACTTGGAATCCTGGCATGTAAAATCCAATTGAACATAAGTATACATAACCCAGTGGTAATAATAATTAATGTCTACTGGAATCCTGCCTCCTCTGAACTCCAAATATGTCTTACTGAGTTGGCTGCTCTTCTGACAAACATCAAGTTAGAACAAGGGGGAGCACAAATTATAATAGCTGGGGACTTCAACACCGAATGTATCCATACAACAAAGAAGAGGGTATCCAAAAGGGGATTGCAATGGTTGGAATTTATGGAAGACTGGGACCTCAAGAGAATAAGTGAGAGATTTGAAGCAAAAGAGTCTATCAGCTAAACCTGGCAGAGAGGAAACACTTTGTATAATATAGACTATATATTTGTCAGCCAGGGTCTCCTCCCTCATTCGTCTAACTTGAGGGTGAAACAAGACCAAGGAAGCAATCACTCTCAACTAGAATTAATCACGGTCCCTCAGATGACGCATAGTCAGAAAATGATAGGGGAAAATGGAAGACTAAAATTGGTAAAATATGGGTTTGGTGGCCATGAACTCGACAGAAAATTAAATGAAGCTTCATATTTCAGAATGCAGGACAATTTGTGAATTTCATCTGGTCTATGCTTCCACCAAAAACACAAAAAATGCATTGTACACAAAAACACATGCATGTCTTTGATGAAAATACATGGATCAAGGAGCGGGAACTTAGAAGACAGCTACGCTGGCTGCAGTCTGGTAATTTAAATGAAGAAATCTATAATCAAGAAATTAAAGAAGTCAAAAATAAATATAGGCACTGGTCAAAAAACCATAAAATGATACGACTGCAAAAAGATGGGGAACTAATGTTACAACTACTGGCTGAAACTAACTCAAGAAGTTTCTGGGCAGTAATGGGCAACTTGGACTCACAATCAAACAGCTCCCTATGTAATTTAGTACTGGAAGAGGTGTGCGTCCAGTATCTTACGGAATCCTTTAAGAAACCAATAGGAGAGGAAGAACACGGAACACCAGTTACAGATTGGAAACTAAAGATCACGGAGGATGAGATCGAAGAGACAATTAATAATTCTTCAATCTCCAAAGCGGCCGGGCCAAATGGCCTAACATATCAAGTCATTAAGAATTACGAGATTTATGGGTCAAGCAACTAAAGCAGCTATTTGAAGAGATTCTGCAGATGAAAGAAATTCCCCCCCTCATGGAAAACAGCTTTAATAATACCACTCTTTAAGGGGGGTGACAGGACCAGTCCAGAGAACTATCGTCCGATCACCCTCCTGGATATCGAGAGCAACATTTTTATGAAATTGTTGCTAAACAAACTTAACATCTGGGTTGAGCATGAGGAGGTACTATCACGCTTCCAAACAGGTTTAAAGCGCGGCCTATCAACATCAATAAATGGCCTGACCCCTAAATATGATAAGTGAGCCAGCAAGAGAAAAAGGGGGCTCACCAGTATATGGTGCATGGATAGATTTATCCAAAGCTTTCGATCAGATAGACAGGGCGAAGCTCTGGGCCAAACTAAGGGCAAGAGGGATACCAGAAACTCTACTATCAATTCTGATGGACTTACACAGAGGGACTATGGTCAGGGTTCGGCTGGATGAACAAGGCCACCTCTCAGAGTCAATACAGGTGGAGAGGGGGGTCAGGCAAGGTTGTTTATGTGCGCCCCTAATCTTCAACCTATTTCTTTCGGACCTGGGAGAGTTCCTAGAGTCATCTGCACTAGCCAGCCATGAAGTAAATGGGAGGAAAATATTTTGGTTGGAATATGCGGACGATATCGTCCTCCTGGATAAGACGGCAATAGGGCTGCAAAGACTGCTCACAAAACTAGAAGAATATGCTACTGCAAATGGACTAGCAATAAAACCAAGGAAATCAAAAATCTTGGTTTTCAAGCACCCGCTGAAAAAAATTTAATTTAAGAACTGGTTCCTGAATGGGCAGAGTATCCCACGAGTGGAGGAATTAATCTACCTGGGGTACAAGATCTTCGCACACTCTACAGAAACGAAAATGGAGATGCACATCTTAAGCAAGATGCAAAAATTGCTTCCACATATGAAAAAAATCAAAAACAAATACTGCAAATTTTCGATTTTGCCAATGATTAAGTACTACAAGATGAAAGTAGTTCCTATCTTGCTTTATGGCTTGGAAGCCAAACCGCATCTTTGGAACCGAAACTGGTCAAAAATGGAAGGCAGGCTATGGAAAGAGGCTCTCAATTTACCATCAAGTACCCAGGATGGCACCTGCGATTTGAACTTCGCCTTAACTCACTGGAATGCCGGGCAGAGTGAAAGTTGGTTTCACTATACAGAGAGATTATAACACCCAGACCAAAATCTCTATATGAAGACCTAAAACAAATGATAATCAACCCCAAATCTAAACTTCTTTGTAAACTAGAACTAAAGACAAAAAGTCTACTGGCAAACACTCAATTAGACACACAAACGCTTGCTCTGAATCCACTAAAAATAAAGAGAAATCTGGAACAGCTAGATTGGATAGAGACGATTTCAAAAGTGTGGAACTCAACACCAAAGAACACCTTCCTAGTAGTGGACAAAAAATTGGGTTCACTACCTCGATATTTGGAGAAGTACCCAGATAACAAGGCAAGGGACAGCTTTTTAAGAATCAGATTGAATATATTACCCACAGGGGAAATACTGAAATACGACAACATGGTGAGAATACCATTCCACTCTGTAAAATATGTACTATTCCACTAGATCAGTCTTTTTTTCACCTACTAATGGAGTGCGAAGGGACTTTGAACCTGAGACTCAATACATTTGGGAGATTTGTTATGAATGAGGAGAGAATTGAATCAGAACATCTCTGGAACAGAATGATTTCAGGCTATGAAACTCTTCTTACCCGGGCAGTGGTTGAAACACTAAGAGAACTATGCCTTTTAAAATAGCACACTGGCTATTGTTGGCACATTGACTCCTATAATCATCATCTGAAACTACATCTCTGATGTATAGGTTTTCTGTACATATTTTATTTTATTTTGTTTTTAATTTTTATTCAGAAATGGAAAATCGAAACATTGCACTCGCTTCTTTTTGTAGCGGTTTTAAAATCTTCATAAACCAAATACAAATAAAAAAAATATTTCATTTCATCAATACTCTCCTTCACTCGCCCCTCCTTTCTTCTAACGGGTGGAGGCTGTTGCACTTGTCTTTGCAAATGTCAGACAAATTAATCAATGCTCGTCTGCCTTCGACGTCCACATCTGATGGGGTACAGTAGGTGACGGTCTAAGGACCCTCAAACTGGGGTTGGACCATTTCCTCATGAAGATCTTTATAAAAACCCTGTCACCTAGATAAAGGGGTGGCCGTAGCAATAAGTCCTCTTCCTCCTGTGGGAATGGTACTTCTCCTGATGAAGCGACCGGCCTGTTTTGACGAGGCCGTAGTTATCGTGAAATATATTTCAGGGAGTTAGTAAACTGTTTAAGATAACCTTGACACTCATCCCCCAGAACATTCTCGGCGCTGTGCGCATCAGAAATAGCATGTGCAGTAGTGTAAGGCGCATGCATTCTCCTGCCTGTAACTATTTCATAAGGGGTGAGGTGGTGGTCAGAGCCAAGCATGCTACTTAATGCAAAAAAGTGAGAGGTAAACAATGAAGCCAGCTTTTGTGGAGCGTTTCACAAAGTTTTGCGGCATGCCCCTTGAGCTGGCCATTTCAGCTCTCTACAAGACAGTTGGCCTGAGGATGGTACTCAGAGCACAACTTGTGTTTGATGTCCAATAAAGACATTCTTTCCCTAAACAGGTCACTGGCAAAGTGTGGTCTATTATCAGATGTTAGTTCTTAGCACACTCCCCATCTTGCAAATACTAAATATTCGGCTGCCGATTTGGCATTGTTGTGAACGCATGACCCGCCACAAGCCAACATGAAAATGGACATGCAACTACAATGACATAACGATAAGAATTACACCTCAGTGTCATTTCTAAATAGTCTATGTGCAAATGTTGAAACTGTCCTGATGGACGAGGTAATATAGCTTTTATTGTCTTGAGAGTGTGAAGAGAAGGAGCCAAGTACCCCCACCTCAATCGACCCACCCCTTTTACCTGTATGCTGGAAACCAGAGTATGTGACATATACAGAACAGTTGAATCGATAAAGAGCAGAATATGGGCTCAGTCCAGTGCCAGTGAAAGGGCCAGTACCTAAAAGAATCTGGGAGCCAAGGTACCCATTGAGAAAACCTTATCTGCATACAAAGAAATATGATGGCCATCTGAACGAGATCCCTGAAGAAGCAGAACCAATAAACGGCAAGGATGAATGGTAGTATTACTAGCCATTGCCAAGTATAGGTTATATGGAGCTGAAGATGAAGTACATAAAAAGATGCAGTGATCACAGAATACAGATATTCTATAAGGCATCAAGAAAGCAATAAGGATAAGTGACATCTTGGGCTCAAGGTGAAGAAACATATGCCACAGAAACAAATTAAGATGTTAAATCATTTTACACGTGTACACATGCAGAAGAAACGCAAGCAGCAAAGTAATTGTGCAGCTAGCTCTAAGTTTATAGTGAAATAAATTGCGGCAAGCGCCAACACATACATACATAGGAATGAGAGAATTATGGATGTTTCCACTAAACGTATTAAAGCAGGTTGGACATTAGCAAAAAGGCCTCAGTTCAGTGTGCCGCAGTTAAAAAAGCAGACATTGAATTACAGAAGCAGAGCTCAGAAAGGCGAGGTTGGATAAGCCCCAAGAAGCCAAGGTCTTATCAAATTGGAGTAAACTGATTTTGGATACAAAATCGTGTGAAAGAACAAACATCCTGTCCAGAAGGAGTGAACATAACAAAGAAGACGTCAGAGGTCTATTGGAATAAAATATTAAATACACGAAAAGGATTGATTTTATGGTCTTTAGTAACATGGAAGCATGAAGTTGGACGAACAAGATGGTCGCACCTACGCATAAAGCCAGACTGTGCTGCGCCAGACTCTGCTGCTCACTCCCTAATTTTCTCAGAGCTAAGAACACTCTCAAGGACGAAGCTCAAAGGCCTAATTGACATTAGACCACTGAGGTGATGATGGATTGATATGCTAATTGGTGGGAAGCTAAAGTTAAGGCAACCTCACCCACATCTGGACGGACAGCCTGCAGGCTGCTAACATAGGTGGAAAAGTACTGAAGATGGATAGAGTGCCAACCAATTTTAGAGGACTTGCGTGTTCAGGGGTCCTATAGTGTGTAAACCAATTCGGACGTTGTGTATTTAGTGACGTTCATAGTGTTCATTTTTAGAGGCGGGCTTAGTTGCCCACCTGATGTTAAGTAACCAATCACATAGTTTCACTTTTCGAGACTAGTATGGATCATATACTTAGATGTTCACTCAGAGCCAATCACCCATGCTCATATGTTTTTATAGTTTGCCACATAGGATGCCGTTGGTAGTGACTTAGGTCAATGTCATTGATGACACATTTTACTTATAAAAGTACAGTTTTTTCTTAAATGCATTGAGTTTGAAGATCGAGCGTTTGCGTTGATGTTCGTTATGCTCCCTGGTTTACATAATTGACAATAAAACAGTCTTCCTTTTTGTTAACTTCCTGATTCGGCCCTATTATTTGATGTATGAGTAAGATCTGCATCCCCATCCATCTCAAGGGTAATTGCTGCTCATCAAAGGGGCTGGACTATCCAGTTCAAGTGTGACCCGCATTATAACGCTGACACAACAGACAATTCTTCACAAATTCAGTCACATGCTCCTGTAAGTTGGGTATGAACCATTGCTCTTGTATTTCTGCAGCGACTTATTCCTTAGAGGTGTGCGCTGGGTAATATAATTGGTCCAGTGATATGTGGAGCAGTGTCTGGGGCATCACTGGTTTCCCTGTGCTATTCTGTTGCCATATACAGTCATTGGGTGAAAGGGAGTACCCCCCTGCACATCTATTAGTTGGGTGTTACGCTCACCTGGCTCCCACAGGGGCGTCGGTCGGACCCGGACAGCTGTGGTCTCCACCCACTTGACGCGTAGTGCAGCGATGACTGACTGGATCTGCCCTCCTAATCTTGTCTGCTTAACCCGTAGAAATATTCTCCTGCAAGTGGAGAGATGGATTTAGCCACTTGTGGATTCAAGTGATGGCATCCCCACAGTCCTCCCCAACTAATCACCTCCGAAATGCCCTCACAGCAATCTCACCTTATATTCTTGAAAGATGAGCTCTCCATCCTGCGTGGATTTGCAGGGGCGCGTCGATTCCAGTTACTTCACTGGTTTGAAGGCTCGGGAGAGTTCCGGAGAGTATTGACTCTGAGATTCCTGGTGAGGACCAGTAAGTATTAAGTTCATAGAGTTCAATATGTCCGATGTTTACTCTTGTTCCCCCCTTCCTTTCTTGTCTTGCAGCTGGCTCGGGAAACGATGCTCTTGTGGCAGCTGGTGGCGCTCAGGTAAGAGTCTGTATTACCCGGCGCTGTCCGGTAAATGTTGCACATGGAAAACGTGTTGTTTTGTCTCTCTGTACAGATGCGGCACGTGAAAATATGGAGAGTCACAAAAGAATGCCTCCGGTGGTAAATCAGGTAAGTCTATGGTGGTAAGAATTATCTTTGTTGGTTCCCTCGGCTCACCTTGTGGTTTTCTTTTGTCTCCTAGGTGCCGAAGTTCGGTGAAGAAATGATGGAGGCAGCGCCGACCCGAAGGATGCTGTGAAGACTGGTGAGTATGGCGCGGCGCTGCAGCTGGAGGTGCGGCGCGTGCAGAAATTATGTTCTTTACAGGACCAGAGACGAGATGGATCCATAATCAGGTGTGAATTAGAAATAAGTTTGTTTTCTAACCTTGTCCCTTTCTTTCCTCTTTGTTTTAGGAGCTCCGGATTCGAGGCGGGCGTGGCAGAAGACTGGATGCAGGCTGCAGGCACGGTGACCGTTACGCTGCTGGATGCAGAATAACGCGAAGCGTGTGTTGCTGGTCGGGCGTGGTTTAAATAGCCTCAAAAGTGGTCCCAGGTAAGAAGTCATTAGAACCACACCCGAGTAAAAAATAGTCCCTGTAGAAAATAGTCCCTTTCAGGCTTCATGTTGGATTGGAGTCATTTGCAGCATGGTCTGCCTGAGGTAAGTAATGACTATGAGCCTAGCGCCTTAGGCGCCAGGGCTGATTTCTACTATGAGCCTAAGGCGCCAGGACTGAACCCAGATAGCCCCCAGCCGAGGCTGCTGAGGTTTTACTAAATGTCTAGATGCCTGCTCCCGGGGCTGATGGGCTTGGTCCGGATGCCTGGGGGTAGGCATCATGACATTGGGTCGCAGACAAAGAGTACTGTCTGTGTGACTTACAACGCGGCTTGCACTATCAACGCGACTCGCGTTGTGCCTTTCTACAGCAATGTTTTGAAAGAAAGGCGTGCAGCAATTAAAAATGCTTTTAAATACTGGAAATGCCAGGTTCTTTCGTGTGCTGGAAGGGGAGCTCAAATCGTTTCCTGTAATTCAAGTTTACTATCGAAAAGTAGCTTTTGTTAGAAGGGTATACTTAGGCCTACATTTCCCGGCAGAACGTGTGGTTAGAACGAGCGTTGCGTCTGCGCACTGCGCTCACGTCAGCCACCCACCTCTCCCCTGTTTCAAGTTCGAAATGTTGAGCTGCTAGCCCTGTCCCAACATGTAGGTGAAGCCGCCGCAGCTTGCACCCCCCCTGCCTTCTTGTACACTGTGTTCCACAGGCTGTTCCTACAACATGCATCCATAGGAACAAACAAAACAGACATGAAGAGCCCATAATTATATGTGCGAAAACACAGGAACAAGGATTGAGGAAGCCCTTTGAGAACCACGGAAGAGCTGGTATAGGCGTGTGGAAGTGTCCCAACAAGAAACAGAGCAGGAGAGGGATCCTGACGGAAACTGGCAGCCCAAGCCCTGGGCTTCCGACATGGCCTCAGGCTGCCGGGCACAGGGCTTACCCTGATGGAAGCAACACATTTCCCTGGAGCGCGAAGGAGGGATCGGGCCCGGAGGCATGGCTTTGAGTAGCTTCAGCAACGTAAGTGAGGGGCATCAGTGAACCCTGTGGCAGGAGGGTGGAGGGAGTGGTAGCCGGTAAGAGAACTCTGCACTCGCTCAGACATCTGCCTAGGACCTTCGGTCACATGTTAGAATCAGCTCTCCCGCCATAGCTTTCTTCAGGTATGTTCACTACCATCTATTGTTATCATTGGAGCACCTTGAAGCCTTGCACGGAAGCTAAAACGTCACTAAGCGCATTTAGGATACCAACACCCTATCCTCCCTGTCCCCAACAAAGATAACTTGGCATTGTGTATTACAACGCAGCGTGAACATCGGGGAGAAGCTTTACATGTTTTTGTATGAATCGAGCATCTTGGTCGTAAAACATTTTTGCTTGGTGTGGGGCAGGGGTGCACAAATGGACAGGGATGTGGGATTGCAAATTGAGATGCTAGTGATGTCTGCCTTTTACATCTTCTTTCCATGAACACCTTCTCCCATCCGTCATGCCCTGCTTCCAAGACAAACATTTTTTGACTTTCGTCTTTGCCTCCCTAATTAAAACCAGGGAGGCAGTGCATTGAGTTTATTGGGTAAATGGGCGCGGGAGGCTGGATCGTGTTTTCACAACCTTTGGCCCTCCAGATGTTTTGAACTGCAACTCCTATCGGCCAATGGTGAGGGCTCACAGGAATTATAGTCCAGAGTATCTAGGTAGCAGCCACACATTGCAGAGTATTCTTCCCTGCCTTCCTTTGCAATGATTTCATTGAATTTGCTTCCTTGTTATTTGATGTTTCGTTCTGCTAGTTTGTGAGAAGGGGGCGGGGGCAAATGTAGAATAATTAACCCTAAGGGTACTTGTTTGGGTATATGGTTTCTCGATGGGGTTACAGTGCAATCTGCCTAGCCGTTAAGACCTAGGAGAAATGATAGTTAGACTTCTAGTTTGGCACAGGTTTCCTACATGCCTTTATTAAGAAGCAGATATGACTGGGTGAGATACAGGGCTTTTGAACGGACTCCTAATGGTCAGCATACAGTTGTACAGGTACTTCATTGGTTTTGGCGAGTTGTGGTGGCGTAAACCACCAAATATCCGCAAAAGAATTGCCTGACAACTGGAAATGCTGAAGTAGTGCTTCAGAACATTTTTAAAATTATATTTTAACGGAGAACATATCACTTTGCCATCATCATATTTCTAGTAAGGGGTCTTCAAGCCTGGTACTTATTCCAGACAAGGTGTGCGCTGTCGCTCTTTCTCCCTTGCGCTGTTGCTCCTTCCCCCTGTGCTGTCGCTCCATCCCCCTTGCACTGTCGCTCCTCCCCCCCTTGGACTGTTGGTTGCTCATTCCCCCCTTTGCAATGTCGCTCCTTCTTTCAAATGTTGTACACTGATCCTGTGTACTGTTGCTGGGCTAGCTTTCATCGATTGGATTTATTTCTTATTCCTCCCCCCACAGTGCTTCTCTTCATTTCCTACCATCTTGCTATTTCTTCTTCCTTGTGCTGCCATTCCTCATTACTTACCTCCATGCTGAATGTAAATTGCAATAAGCAACTTAACGCCCAAACTATTGGCATTGCCAATACTTGTTTTTATATTGCAAATGCTGCTGCTGTAAGAGACTGTTCACATGGAAAGTGTCCCTGTTTTACTGAATTTAGGGGACTGCTGTAGTAGGCCAAAGGCTTGTGGACTTGCAATTTATTCTTAGTCAGTACAGCCGTCATCAATTGGCCATTAGAGTGTGAAAACAAGTAAAACACCTTTTTATAATCTGGTGTTGCCAGAACGGGGTTAGTGCTTAGTGCCTCTTTTAATTCCCGAAATGAATCAATCATCTCCTGGGTCTAGACCACATGGCCTTTTGTTTTCTGCGCTTCCTTCAAACCCTGGAGAAGGGGTTTAGTATACATATATCCATGACCTACAGTAGTTGCACAACCCCAGAAATGGCTGCATTTCCTTTACTGTGTTTGGTTGTGGGTGTGCTGAATTGCTGCTGTCCTTTCTGGGGTGACCCTCCTACCCTCTGCTGATATTATCTGTCCTAAGTACACTACTTACATTTGACAATATTGCAGTTTGTCCTTATCCACCTTTTATCCCTTCTCTGCCAGTAATGTGAGTAGTGCAACTGTATCCTCCCTACATTGGTCCTCTGTTGTACTACATTCTAAAGGATCATCAGCATATTACATCACTGTGCTATGTTATCGTATATTATATCAATATAGATAGCGCAAACATTCACCACAAGGGCATCTTGGCGCTAAGCAAAGCAGGCCAAGAGTAGCTCAGGGACAAACTAAAACAGAAAAAAAAGAGAAAAGACAAAACCCTACAACAGATACGTTTTCAAAAGTCGCTGACATGCAAAATGATCCTTTGTAGCACGAAGAGACGGGGAAGCTTATTCCATAGCTGGGTAGTTGCCGCGGATAAGACTTGGCCACCAATGTGCTATGCATCTGTAAGTTACTCAAGTCCATTTGTAGCACCCTATTAAAGACACTTGGAGATTCACAGTACCCTTGTGGTAAATGCATGTGTTGGAACCTGGTGCCGCGGTAGGTAAACATGGTAAGATACTGAGAATCTGGATGTAACAGAATCGAAAAGAATGCATTTTTTAAGTCAATCACTGTCAAATGACCTGCTTCATTGGGGATGTTACACAAAATGGTGTCTGTATTTTGTAACACCGGAAACTCCACCTCCACTATGTTATTCAATGGGTGAAGATCCTGGATCATCCTCCACAGCCCCCTTTTCGCTTTCTTGACAGGGTAAATGGCCATGTTATGATATGATACAATATGATAAGTCATTTATAACGCACCTGTACACAAGTGTTTCTAGGTGCGACAGGACAAGGGAGGGAAGACAGAGGGAGGACAAGACAAACAATCTTACTAGGTCTTGTGTCAATCAGATCGTGCAAGTGTCACAACGCCAAATGCAGGGGGAAGGGAGAAGGGGAAGTGTCAGGGAAGGAGGAAGTGCAATCAGGGCAGCAATGCTCTGAGTAAGTGCAGCCAGGGCTGCGTTGCTCTGGGTAAGTGCAAAGAGGAAGGGGACTGTAGAGGTTAAAGTTACAGCTTCTAAGTGCATGGTAGGCCCAGAGGCAGTGCAGAGAAGACGGGTCATGGAGAAGCCTGGCACTCAGTGAAACTCTGAAGGTAGCCAAACAACCAGTCAGCCCCACGGACAGTTGGTCCACAAGGGAGGGAAAGAGAGAAAGCAGAGGAGAAAAGGAAAGTCTTGAGCTGCTTCCGGAACTTCAGGTGGTCCGGCTCACATATGAGAAGGGCGTGGAGGCCTTTCCAGAGGGAGGTACCAGCAGAGGAGCGAGATCTAACCCCCACTCTCTGCCTGGAGAACCTTCTGACCCTCAGAGAGTTGGAGGTAGCTGAGTGAAGGGCTCAAGGAGAAAGGTATTATGGAAGAGAGAGTTGGATGTAGTGCAGGCTCCGGCCCCAGAAAGCCTTGTGGGCGATGAAGAGGGTCTTGAACTTGATCCTTGCAGCCACCGGGAGCCAGGTGTGAGATTTTAGGACTGGAGAGATACGGTCCCTGGGCTTGAAACCAAGGATAAGTCTTGCAGTACTGTTCTGGATTAGTTGTAGAGAGCAGAGAGTAGAGGAGGGAAGATTGAGAAAGCAGCTGTTGCAGTAGTCCAGCCTAGAGAGAATTAGGGCTCGAGAGACAGTGAGATTCTGGGGGAAAGTGAGAAAAGGGGAATACCTATGAGGAGGTGCAGCTGGTAGTGAACCTTCTTGGCAAGTTCTGTGATGTGCGGAGAGAAGGAGAGGGTGGGGTCGAAGATGACACCAAGGTTTTTTGCCTCACAGGTACGGCTACGGTAGAGGGCACAGGGGAGGCGGTCAGATTGAAAGAGGGAAAGCAGGAGCAGGGGTCCATATGAGAACGATCTCAGTCTTACTGCCATTAAGGCAGAGGTCATTGGAGGTGCTCCACTCGTGGATCGCGGATAGACAGTCCGGAATGAGCGAGGGAAGAGAGGAGGCTGAGGGGAGCCTGAAGGAGAGCTGAGTGTCATCCGCATAACACTGAAAGTTAGATCAGGAGGGCCAAGGGGTCCAAGTAGACATTGAAGAGACAGGGTGAGAGGTTAGAGCCCCGGGGAACACCACAAGTGGAGAGAGAGGGGAATTGAAGCTTGGTGGGCAGACTTGAAACATTGGTCACTAGCTGAGACTGCAGTATGGCACAGGGCATTACAGAGAGGGACACACGAGAGGAGCATGGTTATTGAAGCCAGGAATAAGCTGACTCAGGCAATGTTTATCTCAGATGCAGATTTTGGGATTATCTGAATGTATATATCAGGAGGAGGCATTAGGGGTGCAGACTTTCACGGGCCAATTTTAGTTTACACTGTACTACGATAGAGGTGGCAAGAAATTGTGTAAAATAAAACAGCACTGCTGTAATGGGGCAGAGGGAGGTGGGAGGGGATAGGGGCATAGTAAAGGCATTGAATTGTTGCATATCTACATGATTGTAACTAAGTTGTGAACACCCATCCATTTGTGTTTGTAAGGTTGTTTGTTGTTTTAAATAAAATTAAAATGTTTGTTTTAAAAAAGTGGACAGAGAGTTGGTTGGGGCTGGGTGGGTCAGTCCAGGAGAAAGGAGGTCAGCCACTCCAGAGCCGGATCTGTGATGCCCAGTTTCTCACAGAGTGTTACATGGGGATTCTGAAATCTTAATAATGCCCTGTCGCCACAGGGCCAATACTGTTTAATATATTCTCTCGTCTGCCTCTATTGACAGGGGGTACTGTTTTACCGAGCGTAATATTGCTCCTTTTAACTTTATGCAAACTGCCCCTGCCCCTTTCAGAATGCATACATCCTGGGCACCACTGGTCCATATCTATTCTGGTACCTTGCTCAAATCTGCTTGTGTGTGTGTGTGTGTTGTGAGACATGCGTGGTATCAAGAGACGACACAGTCAAGTGAAACACAGTTTGAAAACCTTTATTCTCAATGGTCAGGATGGTGTAACGTCTAACATGCCCTAACTCTAAGATGGGAATGTTCCCTAACGGAAAGATGACTCCTCCTCTTTTATCCCCACTGCCTTTTCTTCCTCCTTCTCCTCTTCTTTTAGCATGTCCTCAATCTGTCGGCACACCCCTTTTGATTAGTCACGTGGTTTACCTTGTTCTGGCAGAGCGTGTGTCTTAGTACCTGTGGTCCCCGTCTTACTACCTGCGCTGCTTTTCCTTACTTGCCCTTCAGTGTCTTCCGCTGGAGATACTCGCCGCGGTTAGCATATCATGCCGCTGGTTGAAAAGTGGGATAGAGCGCGTATGGGGGCGGGCTCGATGGGACCGTACCCGTGTCTACACTTGTACTAGTTTCTGTGGGAGGTGGCTTATTCTCTTCCTCAAACATGTTCCACAGTGCCAAAATACTCTGTATACTCTGTAATGTCTTCCCCTTATGTTTGGATAATAAATAAGAACACGTGTTCAACTATGTCACTCTCAAATGTGCCTTCCCTCGGCCACGCTTTAAAGCATTGTCCTGCCGTGTCCTGCAGCCCATTCAAAATGATATTTAATTACTTTATCTCAGTATTGTGGCAGTTTAGTACAAAGATGCTTCAAGGGAGTCTTCATTATTCCAATCAGCCCCATCCCCTCCCTTTTGCTGTTCTCCGACACTGCTCTAACAGAGTCGTGTACTCCCTTTTGTCAACTTAGGCCCCACTATTGGCAAATATGTCAATCGAAATGTTTTCCACTTGTACAAGGCTCAAAAAATATTTATAATATAACACAAATACAAAACACACCATCACCTCAACACATCACACCACTCACTTCTTCCTCTCCCAACTCCACAATTCTCAACCAATCCATATCATCATCTTATACATAACCCTACGTTCACACTCCTAATCACAATATACTCCTTCCCCAAATACTGCTCACATACACTTCAATGCCCTTCCCCTACCGAGGAGATCCCCTTTTGACTTCTACAAAGCATACAGCCTTTCCTCTCTCTCAAGAAGATCCCACAACACTTCAACTACAAATGACATCACCTTTCCTTGATACAAAAAGTGAAAATTAGGAGATCCCCTGCACACTACTATTACATTCGTATTACTAATAAATATAATAATTATTACTAAACAACGCTACCTTTCCTCTACGAGGAGATCCCTTATAACACTACTATGGTATTGGGTTTCTATTAAATCCAAAATTCACGTGCTCTAGGGCATCTAAATCCTCTTGGTGCTGAGTCTCTCCTCACCAGCTTGCACTTTCTCCAGTCACGTTCGGCCCCCCGGGATCAGGCATACAGTTTGGGAACTCAGTCGTATACCACACCTCATTGTGAGTGCACTTTATCTGGTCTCGACGGGCTGCACTGCTCCTCCATGCGTTTCGGCAGAGAGCCCTCTGAGAAGACTGGATATTTCGCTGTGGCCTCCAAATGTAGACATGGAGCCTCAGGGGCGATCCAAGAAAAATTCAAAAGTAATCCAAAAAAAGTGTACACCGTGCAAGAAAAAACCCAGCTTTATTAAACAATTGACTGGGAGTACAAACCGCTCTGTGGACCTGAACTGTAATACATTCTCAACTCTGAAGGGCTACAGTACTTGTACAAGAAAATCATCTACAATGCAGACACGATTAGCACACCGGTGTATCTGGCGGCAAAGCTCCACATATCTGGTGGCACAAGCTCCTCGCGCATCAAATCGACCAACCGGCTTCGAATCACAACTCATCCACAAAGACAGGACTTTCAAACAATACTTCTCTTGTCATGCACCCACCCTCTAGAAATGTATCCCGGTGTTGGCTCGGAATGACCCCACAATTCTCCAATTTTGCAAGTCTCTCCAAATATGGCTCTTTCAACAACACCTGACCAAGGACTAATTCCAATGGACGCGCATACCGATGCACAGAACTCCCAGTACTGCGATACTGTTAAAAGATGCCAGCCCAAATGATGCTACTCTTTAGCTAGGTCTGCGCTTTAAACAATAAAATAAAATAGATAGGCTTGACAAGGGCATAACAATCATTAAACAGGATGACAAGGCATGAAACAGCATAACAATGTACAAAATTACCTCTTCCTCACACTCCTACGCCTGGGCCCTGCAGACAGCTCCCATTTTCACTAACAATCTGCAGTCTTGCCATACAGGTGCCTTTGTAGGTCATTTAATTACTTTTCTGAGGTGATGCCAGTGATGTACACATTTTTCTGTGACCTTTGTTTGTTCCCACCATCGACCCATGAAAGAGAAGCACCTTAGAGTAAGTGTCTTCCATTTGCAATTAGTTCTGAACATGCGCTTGTTATTCTTTTAACCTTAAATGTGATCATGTTATTGTGTCGATTTCACCACATATGTTAACAGCATTATTTCATTTTTGTCTTTATTCACATTAGGCCCATGTTCTGTCAGTGACAACATAAAACAGCTGCACTTGTTGACTTTGAATTCACCATGGAGTTTTACAGCTATTATTACCAATATATATGCTTCACAAGTGGTACCATTGGGTACTTACAATACGCTTAAATTATGCATACTATTAAGTTTAGTGCAAACGTGTGATGAGGAAAGCGAAAATGGGAAATTCTTGGATTTTTTGGTAGTGACAAGTGATACCCTACTTGTAAATCGGTAAGTTTGTAATGTTCTTTTCATGTGTGAAATTGAAAATAATATTCAGTTTTCTATTTAGATGAACTGATTTGTTTCTCTGGATTACCATTATAGGGGAATTGTAGGCACAAATATGTTTTTGGTTGTAGATCCCTTGACAAACTATCTCCAAAGGTTTGTTTCTAATGGATTGTATCTTCCTACGGATTTCTCATCTTTGATATACCGATATCCTGCTTGCAGTCTGGAAGATTTTCAACAGCAGGGCTGTGGTGTGGCGTTGAGTCGATGCCCCTCAGCGTTTTTCATTCGTGCATCCGGATGTGAGGGCGATGATGGTATAAATAGCATGCACTGGGCCTGCTGCTTCAGTTCAATTTTTCCGCATGTGCAGCACACTCTCGGAATGGTTCGACTCGCCTCAGCAATTCTATCTACGTAATTATTTTTGAATTCATTTGAATTCTTAAAAAATGTGTACTCTGAAGACAGCTTTTAAGAGATGTGCAGACTGTGACTCAAAGATGTTGATCACAGATCCGCACAGGATATATCTCGGGTGCCTCGGTAAAGAGCACAAAATTGAGTGTGGTTCCTCTCAGTTGATGACCAACGAGGCCTTAAAAGAGAGAAGGTCGAAACTCGCCCTACCTCGGTCGGTTTCAAAATCTCCATTTTCTGAAGGCAAATCACCTGCAAGGCCTAAGAAACGCCCAAACATTCGAAGCGGTCGAGGTCTAGGAGCGATTTGCATCATTCTTTGTTCTCATCTTCACAAAAACGTTTGAAGAGACGCCACTGTTCTTTGTTTTTTGATTCCTCACCTGACAAGAGACAGGTACGTTTTCCCGAAAAGACTGCCTCGGCAGCTGAATGGTTCTGTCAAAAGGTGATGGAAGTTTTTTCGAAGGCGGCCCTTTCTGGTCCCTCGAAAGAGCCAAAAAAGGCTAGTGATCCCACCACGTCTTTAAAAGCCGGCAGGGACACGTCAAAGGCTTTGACCCGTACACCCAAAAATAGAGTCTGAAGGCCCTGAAGATGCCTACTCAAGTAGCGTCGACATTTTCGACCATAGAGACAGCATCAAAGCCAAAGGCTTCAGTCATTTCTGTCGACCTCAGATCCTACTTTGACTTTTAGGCCACAATCCAAAAAGGACTTTTTCAAGTCCTTTGGATCCATCTTCAAGAAAGATGAAGAGCCCGGTGATGTTGTACCCTTTGGGTACGAACGTTTTGGCACTCCAAATGTCCCTGAAGAGTTGCTTTCTGATCAATTTCTTTTAAAGCACTTGGCTACATGCCTTTAGGAAGCTAGTGGTTTGGACACCTCCCCATTGGTGGAATTCTACACACCTGACATACCTGCTCATCCAAATGCGGCATACAGAACAGTTATGAACAAGGTCACTGAGTATTGGGGTTGGGGGCTTCCTGCAAAGGACATAACTCAGGATTACCTCACAGACATCCTTGACAAAGGCCCTCCAAAGGGACTGATGCTGCCTTTTCATTCAGCTCTCAAGAACACTATCTTGGAGAACTGGCACAAACCTGACACCAGTCCTGCTGTGAAAAAGGAGTTGGTGAGAAAATACAGACCTTCATATTTTGACCCTGACTTTCTCTCCAGGTACCCTAATTCAGAAGGTTTGGTTGTACTGGCGGCTACTTCCACTTCAAAGGCAGCTGCTTACCCATCCATCCCATCTGATAGGGATGACAAAAAATATGATATTTTAGCAAAAATGGTGTATTCTGCTGGGAGCATGGCCCTCGAGGGCATTAATGCATCTTGCGCTTAGAAAAATATACATTCATTGATGACAAGGACTGCGTTGGTCGTTCGATGGACTCAAGTGCAGTCATCAGGAGGTTTGCATGGCTACACTAGTCTGGATTTGCTCCTGACATTCACTCAAGGCTTCTGGACATGCCATTTGATGGGTCCAACCTTTTTGGATCAAAAGCTGGTGACAGTTTAGAGAAGATTCAGGCTTCTAAAGCGGCTGCAAAGTCTTTGGGAGCTGCCATCTGTCAGCCACAACAGCAGCAACATACTCCTTCCCAGGCTTGGAGAGGGTGTTATTTTGACTTCTACTCTTCTTTTGGGCAGAGTTAGAGGTAATGAGGTAATGAGGAGAGTTAGAAGCAATGGAGGAAGAACTGCTCAGGCAGCCACCTCCTCACTGCCCACTGCCACAGCCCCAAAGCCTCTGTCCAAAGGCCCCGGTAGGAGGCAGGTTGACCCAGCATCTGAAAGAATGGTGTAACATTACTTCAGATGCTCGGGCACTGCAGACAGTCTGCCAAGGGTACTGTCTTCCATTTCTATGAAGGTCCCCAGATTGTCCCCCGAGCAAGTAATCTCTTCAGGAACCAGATTCACTCCCTCTGCAGGAGATTCTTTCCCTGTTGGGAAATGTGGCGTGGAAAGGGTACCTGTAATGGAGCAATACCGAGGTTGGTACTCCACCTATTTTCTGGAAAGACAGAGAGAGGACTGCGACCCATCTTGGATCTGAGACGCTTAAACAAGTTCCTTAGGAAGGACAGATTCAAGATGGTCACTCTTCCACAGATCCTCTGGGCCTTTCAGCTCCAGGATTGGATCTTTTCCCACCTAAACGATTGGCTGATGAGGATTTGTTCTCTAGAACAAGCTCTGGAACATCTCAACAGCACCCGTCACTCTCTCCGCAAACTGGGCTTCTCCCTCAACTCTAGGAAGTCCCAAGTGACACCTTCTCAAAAGCTGCAATTCATACAGCGGTCCTGGACTCTTGCTCGGGGAAGGCTTCGCCTCAGGAGTTGAGGGCTCATCATATCTTACAGATGGTGATGAGATTTCAAAACGCCCAACATCTTCCGACATTCGACTTTCTGAGGTTGCTGGGCCTCATGGCATCCCGCATTTTCCTGGTGCCAGAAGCCCATCTAAGGATAGGTCCCTCCAGTGGGCCCTCAGATCCCATTGGTCACAATTCTCAGGCAGAATGAAGAACCTTCTTCAGGTCCCGAGCAAGGTGTGGCCAGAAATAACAGTAGTCACAGATTCTTCCCTCACAGGATGGGGAGTTCACATGAGTCATCTCGCCATCAGCAGACATTGGTCCCCATCAGAATCACATAAACCTCTTAGAGCTGTGGGCAGTCAGACTGGTGCTGATGGCCTTTTTTGCCTTCCATACAGGGGAAGAATGTCCTGATAATGACGGACAACACAGTGGCCATGCATTACCCCAACAAGAGAGGAGGTGTAGGGTCACTACCATTAAGCAGGGTGGCAATGCAGCAGTGGTTTTGGGCACTGCAAAATGGAATCTCTCTATTGGCCATTCACCTAGCGAAGAAGAGAACCTAACGCTCTCTGGGAGTTAGCTCAGGTTGTGGATCTGTATGCATCCAGTATCAACAGGAAATGCGACCTGTTCTGCTCCAGGGAATTTCCTCAGAGAAGAACTCTGGGGATGCGTTCGTAGTGGACTGTGAATGTTCACTCCCACCAGTCCCCGTCATTCCTTATGTCATCAGGAGGTTGAGGAAGGTCAGGAAGTCCATGATCCTGATGGCTCCGGATTGGGCCAGGAGGACGTGGTATCCGGACCTTCTAGACATGTCCATCTGCCCTCCATTGTGTTTTTTCCCCAGAGAGAGGACCTACTCTCACAAGAGGGAGGCTGTCTTCTTCACCCAGAAATAAGAACTCTGAACCTTCATGTCTGGTTTCTGAGAAGCTTTGATACAACGATTGGGACCTCCCGGAAGACATGATGGAGGGGTTGCTTTCGGCCAGAAGACCATCAACACAAGCACTACCGCTGCCATTGGAACAAGTTTTACAGCTGGTGTAGAGCTAAATATATTGATCCTTTCTCTTGTAATACACCTGCAGTTCTTTTTTTCTTGCTGCACCTAGACCATCAGGGGCTGCAGTTGGCTACCGTCAAGGGCTACCTGGTGGCATTAGCCATCTTTAAACGCACGCCAGAGCAAGGCTCTTGCTTTAAGATGCCAATTGTTATTCAATTCCTCAAGGGGTTGACAAATACTTTCCCACCGGTCCCCTTTGTGGTCCCATACTGGCACTTAAACCTGGTGTTAACCTTTTAATGGGAGCTCTATTTGAACCTCTCCATTCCTGTCCACACAGGTTATTAACTTTGAAGATAATCTTTCCATTAGCCATCACTTCTGCTTGCAGATTGAGTGAGCTGTAGGCTTTATCATGATATGTTATGTTAAGTTGATTTTTACTGGGCACCGCTATAATCTGCATGGTCTCCAAGAAAGTGGGTCGGGTAGGTTAGTGAGGGAAGAGGGATAGGATAGAGGTTATGCTCTTCTGTTGGTGCTTGCAGAACCAGGAGAAACTGGCATCTGTGTGTGTCGGCTTTCTCATTGTATCTGTAGGGGCAATGTCCACTGTCTGGGTTGTTTGTGTGTGGCAGTTTGTTCTTTTGGCGGATGTGTGAGTTGTGTGTTTTGTGTGTGGTAGGGCCGGCCCATTGGTTTGTGTGAGGTATGCAGGGGTGTTGCTAGGTCTGGAAAAGATCCGGGGCTACACTAATGTTGGGATTGTCAGGACTCGGGGCTGGCTAGCCTTTTGGTTGTAGACACTGAGATTCTATCCGGGGCTACAACCAAAAGACCCAGGGCTATAGCCCCCTAAGCCCCCCCCCTAGCAACGCCTCTGGAGGTATGTATGGGGTATGCTGGAGAGGAGCGAGGAGCAGGGGGGGTTAGTGGTTAGTACAGTGTTGTTGTTTTATTTTTGGTTCCAGGATCTGTACTGTCCCTTGATTGTCCTGGGTCTGTGGTGATATTGTGGGTGATGCCCATTTCCATCCTAGCCTCTGTGAGTTAAATATCCAGGTTTTCAATCATTTTCTGAAGGTAAGGTGATTTTCTGTCTTTCTTATTTCCTTTGGGATTGAGTTCCATAGATTGGTTGTTAGATGGAAGAATGCAGTTCCTCCACGGTTCCTTTTTTCGTAGTGTTCATTTCGATTTGGAGGTTGTTGCTTGATCTTAGGTTTCTTAGGTTTAGGTTTCTTCCTGGTCGGTAGAGGTTGATTTTGGCTTACAGGAATTTGGATCCTTGTCCATGTAGTGATTTGGGAGTGATGCAGAAGGCTTTGCAGTTAATACTTTTTTTACTGGGAGCCAGTGTAGGTTTCTCAGGGCTGGAGTGGTGTGGTCTCTTCTGTTTAGTCTCAGGAGTATCCTTGCTCCAGTATTTTGGATTTGATGGCAATTTTTAGTGAGCTGTTCTGGCCTTCCAAGGTGGAGGTTGTTCGCCTAGTTGATTCTTGATAATACTAAGGAGATGATTAGTCACAGGAGGTAGTAGCATTTCTTTGCTATTGTGTTGACTTGTGGTTCTAGTGAGAGCCAGTTGTCCATGAGTAGTCCCAGGTTTTCTATCGCAACACATGCTTCCAGTTGGGTCCCCATGCCTGGTGGCCAGTTCAGTTGTGTGTCTGTTGTGTTATCCTCTTGGGGGAAGATCATTATTTCTGTTTTGGACAGGTTTAGTTTGAGATTGTGGATTGTCATCGCGGTGTATATGTCTGTGAGGTATTTGTTGAGGGTATGTTTTGTTTATTTGTTTATTATTTGTATGGCGCACCAAACCCGAAGGTAACTGGGCGCAAGCAGTTCAAGGAGGCTTTAGGCTTAGGATACATAGAGTTGCAATCTTAATATTACAGGTACAATGATGGAGATATTTACAGTAAACATATTGCAGGTAAGCATTAAAGATATATACAATTATATTACAGAGAGCAATATAGGATGTAATTACAGTTGCCAGATTTAATGATAGCAGGTACTTGGCTTAGTATGTTATTTAACATTAGGTCCTAGGGTGAGCGTCATTGGTTCTGATTCATTTCTGTATGTTGCGTCAGAAGCTAGGGTAGGTTTGATCAACCCGGAGTGAGTGGGGGAGTGAGTTGCACGTTTGGATGGAGTTACCATCGATGTTGAATGCGGAGTAATCGATGTTACGTATTTTGAGGTTGGCCGTGGTTCCTAGTATTAGAAGTTCAGTCTTGTTGTTCAGGCAGAGGCCATGGGTGGCCATCCATGCCTGAATGAGGAGGTAAATTTGGTCACAAGAGCTGTGTCGGGGATGTAATTGCCCGAAAGGGATATGAGGATCTGGGTGTCATCTGCATTGTTAGTGTAGGTGACACCCAGATTGTCCAATTTGTCAAACAGCGGCTTTGTGAAGATGTTGTACATGGTAGGCGAGACGCATGAGCCTTGTGGAAAGCTGCATCTTATGGGGATTGGGTCCACTGAGTCTGAGAGGGAGGAGACTCTCATGGTTCTGTTGTTAAGGAATGATTGTAACCATGCTACTGCGTCCTTAGAGAAGTGAGCCGCCGAGGCAAGGTGTTTACAAAGGACTTCGTGGTCCACCAAGTCAAAGGCGGCTGACAAGTCAAGGAGGAGTAGCACGGCAGTTTTCCCTTTATCTGTGAGTTCCTCAATTTGTTTTTTTTAAGTCAATCAGTGCAGTTTCAGTGCCGTGTTGCGGCCTGAAACCTGATTGGTGGGTGCCGAGGAGATGATTTGTTTCCAGATATTGTTGTATCTGAAGGTACGCTACTCTGTCAATTATCTTCAGAAGGAAAGGCACTGTTGTAATGGGCCTGCAGTTGGTTGGAATGGCTGGATCTAATGTTTATTTTTTCAATAACAGTAGGACCCCATGATTCTTTCAGATTGCTTGGGCCAGTATTAGTTGAAAATGATTCATTAATGTATGCCACCATGGTTAGGATGGGGATCGGACCCGCCTTCCTTAAATGGACTAAACTGATCTACACTAACCCCACCGCCAGGGTGCGCACCAACAAGACCTATTCCGACAAATGGCCCCTCCATAGAGGCACACGGCAGGGATGCCCCTTATCCCCCATGCTCTATATCATAGCCGTAGAGCCGGTGGCCGCATATCTCCGTCAGGAATATGGTGACGGAGGCATCGAACTAGACGGGGTGTCACATCTCATCTCCATGTATGCAGACGACATGCTACTCTACTTGCATGATCCCGAGCTCCGTCTGCCCTACATTCTGGAGACATTAGATTGCTTCCACACACACACAGGCATACAGATAAATAGGGACAAGTCCTGCCTCTACCCCCTCGCTGCACTGCATAGCGGGGAGTACGGATCCCTGCCCCCACTAGACCTCCAGTGGCAAGTAACATCCTTTAGATACTTGGGTGTCACCATACACCGCAACCCGAGTACCGAACACATCCTTAACACGGTTAGGGCAAAGGACGCTCTTGCAAAATCCATGGAGTTTTGGGGGAAGCTCCCTCTCTCTGTGGCTGGGCGGGCGGGACTCCTCAAAATGGTAGCCCTCCCACGCCTTCTACACTGCTTCACTAACGTCCCCTTCAACATCCCCCCCGCTTTTTTCAGAGACCTGAACAAGCTCTGTAGGGGATTCCTGTGGCGGGGGGGTAGGCACAGGGTGGCACTGGACATTCTCCAAAGACCCTATGAGAAAGGGGGATTGAAAGTCCCCAATTTCGAACTGTATTACCTGGCTAGTCAACTGAGGCACGTAACGCATTGGATGGCGGATGAAGCCACCACTGACACCCGACTCCTCCAACCGGCCCTGCCGCGACTGCTACTCCGAGACCTGCTCTGGGTCGAGAAGAGGGCTCTTCAACATCACCTTTACCTAATTAAACTAGGAACTCAGCTCTGGAAGCGAGCCTGCAAGGCAGTGGGGGTGACAGACCCATATTCCCCGCAGATCCCCATTGCGGCTATCATGGTGAAACCTTCATGGGGATATATAGACACACGCACCCAGTGGGAACCCTATGGGGTGGCGGTACTCGGAGACCTCATCCATGAACAAGAGCTCATGGCGTTTACTGACCTCAGCGAGTCCACGGGCCTGCCCACGGATCAGGTCTTGCTCCACAGAGCAGTTATGAAGGCCCTGAAGGAGAGATGGCTAGAGGCCACCAACCAACTCACGGAGAATGAAGCCATCGAAACATTGCTGGACACTGCCGAAGGAGGCCACGAAACCTCCAGAATTTATGAAGCTCTACTGCAGAGTACAACAAAGGATGCACTAAAATGTAAAAGTAGATGGGAGAGTGAAATGGGCCTCGAATTTGAGGACAAAGCATGGGAGGAAATAACCCATAACCATAGAAAGGTCTCCAGAAATGCTCGCCTCCAACTTATTCAGCTGTACATCACCAATAGAGCCTACCTTACGCCCGACGCCATCTCTAAATTCAAAGGAGCCACGATCCAGACATGTCCCAAATGTCATGAGCCAAGGGCGGGTATGACCCACATGTTTTGGAGCTGCCCGATAGTCCAGAGATTCTGGGCCCGAGTGAAAGGAAAAGTGGCGACAGCTGATATTGAGGTGGAGATTCGGGAGCCAGCAGCCTGCATATTGGGAAGTTATAAGCGAAACAGCAAAAATAAGCCCCTAAATAGACTCACTGACTTGATATACATAACAGCAAAAAGACGCATAGCCATGGGTTGGAAGAGCGCAGGGGGGCCGAGCGAAGCCCTTTGGTGGGACGACCTCAAGAGATGGATAGCCGCCGAGACCGCGGCTTGGGAAACAGCGATTCAGGTACAAAGGCTGGACTCCAGCGCAGACCTACTCCGTTGGGTAGCGCTAACGGTGCCACTACTCCACCCAGTGACGCACGACGGCGCCTCGAACAGCACTGACGGTCCCGACCCGGCTAGCGCCTAAGGAAATCTGAGGACTTCTCTGTGGTCTCGGGGGGGAGGGGGAGGGGCGGGAAGGTTGGGTACGTTAAGACATGTTGTTCCAGATTCATACACATTGCATTGTCTAACCTCTGTTTCATATGTGTTAAAAAACCAATAAAGAAATTTAAAAAAAAAAAAAGAAAATGATTCATTAATGAGTTTGGAGATAAATGGTGACAGGTCTCTGGCTGCGTCTTTGATTAATTGTGCTGGGCAGTTGTTGACCTGGCATCTAGATGGTTTCAGGGAGGAGATGACTTTCTCCACTTCAAGGATAGAGACTTTTGAAAATGTAAATTGATCTGGTTTGTTAGTTGGTATTTTAGGGGTCAGAGTATGAGCATCATGTTTGGCAAGAGAGGATTTCTTGTTGGCAATCTTTCCTTGAAGGAGTACAATTCAATTTTATTGGCTAAAGCATTCTGTATGTTGGTACACCAGGTTTTGTCTTTAGTTATGTTGTCAGCTGGGGGGATAGGGGCCTCCATTTCTCGTAGTATGGTAAAGAGCTCCTTTGTGTTGGAGCTGGCTCTAGCAATTCTGTCGTTGTAAAGGTCTTTCTTTGTGCTGATTATTTCTTTTTTGTAGTGGTTAGCAAATTTGGTCAGGTTCGTTTTATTTTCTACTGACGGGGTGTAGCGCCATATGGCTTCCAATTTTCTTTTTTTTTTGCTTAAGTGCTTTTAAGTGTGTGGTGAACCAAGCGTTTAGATGTGCTTGTGGTTTGCTTTTGCGTATTTTGAGAGGTGCAATGGAGTCCAAGGCTTTGGACATAGTTGTATTATAGGTGTCAACTATTATGGTAGGGTCAGAGGATGACGATAGTAGATTCAGTGAGGGCAGGCTGTGTGGCAGAAGCCTGTCCACTGTAATATCGTTTTTGTTCCTGGTAGGTTGAGGAGGGGCTATGATCGTATTAGTTTGTGGCTGTTTATCTATTGCCATAGTAAAGGCAACCAGATGGTGCTCTGTTCAAGTTAGTGGGGAGGTTGAGTTGATGGAAAAGTTACAATTTAGGGTTCTGCCTTTTGTGTGTGTTGGTTGATTCACTTTTTTAGTAAATCCTTGTCCCAGAAGCTTATTGGCGATAGCCTTGGCATCTCTGTCTGTGTGGTCATTGAAACCAAGGTTGAAGTCCCCCCAGTAGGAGTACCTGAGAGGTTTCTTTTGTATTGTTGGAGAGGATACCTGAGATGTCATCCTCGAAGGATCCAATGGGTCCTGGAGGCCTATACACTAGATAGATTGTTAGTGTCTTAGAGTAAGATATTGGTATTTTAGCTGTGAGAATTTCACAGGATGTAATTGAAGGTGATGGTATTAGCCTAATTGCTAGTTGTGTTCTGGCAATGATGGCGATACCTCCTCCTCTAGCGTTGGTTCTGTCCGCTTTGAGGATTTGGTAGTTTTCCGGGACCGCTAGAGCAAGGGCTGGGCCTGCTGTGTCGTGTAGCCATGACTCAGTGGGGGTCATTCCGAGCATGGAGGTAAGGTAAAAACCATGCTGGTAATGATTTACCGGCATGGTTTTCCGCTCCATGCTATTCTGACCCCTCAGACCGTTAATCACGGCACCGTAAACTACAATGCCGTAATTATCGGGACAGTGGTTATGATCCTTTTGTCTAGAAACAATTTCTCCGCAAGGCCAGTAGAAGTATGTTCGAAGGAACACCTTCGGGAAAGAGCATCAGCAATGACGTTCTTGCTGCCTGGGATATAGGTGATTTCAAAGTCATAGTGCGCAAAAAAATATGCCCATCGGGCTTGTCGGGAATTTGCACATTCCATATTCTTGAGAGCTTTGAGATTCTTGTAGTCGGTTCTGATGATGAATGGTTGAGTGCCCCCCTGGAGGAGATGTCTACACTCCTCACATGCTAACTTCATGGCCAGTAGCTCTCGCTCAATCACAGAACAGTTACTCTAGCTGGCTGTGAGAGTTTTCGAAAGGTAAGCTACCGGGTGCTCCATACCATCATGGTTTTGGAGGAGTACTGCTCCAACTGCGTTGGCGGAAGCATCAGCCTCTACAATGAAACCTTTTGATTGATCCGGCTGACGCAGGATGGAAGCTGCACTGAACTTTTCCTTAAGGAGTTGACAGGCTGCTTCTGCCTCTGGTGTCCATCGGAACGGTTATTTGGTCTTCTTAAGCAAGCCAGTCATGGGGAGAACCGTATGAGAAAAGCTGGCAATGAATTTACGGTAAATGTTTGAGAACCCCAAGAATCTCTGCACGTCTTTGATGGAAGAGGGAGACGGCCAGTCAAGAATGGCGGATAGCTTTCTCTGATCCATCCTGATACCTTCCTTGGACAAGATGAAACCCAGATATGGGATGGAGGTAACCTCAAACTGACATATGCCTGGCTTGACCAACAGATGATTGTTTTGCAGCCATTGAAGGACCTTGTGTAGGTGTGTGGGGTATTCTTGGGGTGAACGAGAAAACACCAAGATGTTGTTGAGGTAGATTATCACCGTGTGAAACAGGAGATCCGAAAATATGCAGTCCATGAACTGTTGGAATACGGCCGGGGCATCAACCAAACCAAACGGCATCACCCTGTACTCATAGTGTCCATAGGGAGTCCTAAAGGCGGTCTTCCACTCATCCCCTTTGCGGATGCGAAGAAGATGGTATGCATTCCTAAGATCTAGTTTGGTAAACACTGTGGCTCCTTGCACTGCTTCAATAATGTCAGCAATAAGAGGCATTGGATACCGGTCTCGGACTGTGACTTGATTGAGACCCAGGTAATTAATACAAGGTCTGAGTTGTGTGGAATCCTGTTTGGCAATGAAGAACAGAGAGGCCCCAGCGGGGGCCGTGAGGGTTGAATAAGCCTTTTCTTGAGATTGGCGTCAAGATACTTGCAAAGAACCTCCTTCTCGCTGAGAGACAGAGAGAACATTCTGCTGAATGGTACTAATGCCTCTGGAATAAGGTTAATGGCACAATCTTTGGGTCTGTGCGGAGGTAGATCATGTATCTCCTTGTCGATGAAAACACTGTCATATTCTTTGAGCTCAGGCGGAATACAGTGAACCATCTGTGAGTTTGGTTCGACAGCTTGTAGAGTCGCTGGTTTGTAGTGTAGTGAGTGAAGGCAACTCTGCTTGCCGTAGGAGGAGTGAAAACTAAGAATATTCTTAGTCCAATCAATGGTAGGATTGTGCCTCCGTAACCATGCAGTCCCCAATATGACCGGGAAATGTGCAGCTCTAATGATGTCGAAAGTCATGTCTTCTGTGTGTTGTTGAATAGTAACCTGTAGGCTTTCCGTCGAGTGGGTGAATGGGCCTGAACTGAGAGGGGTGCCATCTACCTTTTGGTCTTCTTCATTCGGCACCCGATGAATGGCCACCTTGGTAGCCCAGAAAGTTTCCACGAAGTTGCCTGCAGCCCCACAGTCAATAAGAGCAAGAGTGTCAACTGTCTTGTTTCTCCAGGATAGGTGCAGGGACACTACCATGAGACGGGAATCCTCTGAGATGCGTGAGGCCAAAGTGACATAGGGACTTCCGGACTCACCTTGAACCGTGGTCCCACCTAGGTTTGAGGTCGCCCGTTTCCCAAGCGCCTGGGAGGCACATCAGGGCTATTCCGTAGCAAGTGTGAAGAAGACCCACAATACATACATAGGCCTGAGTCCCTTCAGCGCTTCCTTTCTTCAGTAGTGAGTGCAGCTCTGGTGGACCCAATCTGCATTGGCTCTTCCTTAGATGTGGACCCTGTCAAGGGCGGTATTGCTGGTGGAGGAGCCGCAGACCATGAGGTTCCCTGACTCTTTCTTTTCTTGCTTCTGCGTTCTCCCAATCTATAATGGATTCCCAGGACAGTCGATAAAAGGAAAGGAGGAGGGACGTGGGATCCTGGCCAATTCACCCTTTAGGTCTTCCTTGAACCCTCTGCGAAATATCGCAAACTGGGCTGGCCACCCTGCTTCCATGGCTAAGCGTTTAAACAGCGTGATGTAAGACAAAAGGCCCATCTGTCCTTGCTGTACATACAGTAACTCCTCACAGGTGGTAAACAAGACCTCCAGGCGTTCAAAGGCCTGCTTAAGATTGTCCAGAAATGCCCCCCAATCACGTAGCACCGGGTCATTGTTGGTAACTAGAGGGGTGGCCCAGGCCAGGGCATTACCAACCAAATTGGAACCCATAAAGCCAACTCGGCTGAGTGGTATGTGGTTGCTCGGAAAACAAAATGTACTTTACATGCCTCTATAAATTCCTTTAGGCGTTTCGGAGAACCGTCCTACTTCCCAGAGGAAAGTGCCATGGGAGGAAGGTCCATAGTGTGGGGGTCCCTGTTAGACATTAGTTGACGTAACACAGTGTTTTCGACCTTCAGAATTTGCACTTCCATAGTGAGTGACTGGACAGCCGCTACAAGCTCCTGCACTTGCTCTGCCGTTGCCATCTTGGGTGTAGATGGGCTTTGCAAACTGTCAGAATTGCTACTATGTTCCGAGCTCAGACTCAACTCCTCACCTGAGCTGGTGGATTCCTCCACAGGAGGCTTCCTTCTTCCTCTCTAACTCAAGTCGGATTTCTTTTTGTGAAGGTATGGCCTACCGAGGGACGACGCCACTATGGTCAGCGGGAAAACCCGGTGACCAGTGGCCCCAGTCCCGCAGCAGCCAAAAGGGGAAAAAGCCTTGGATTGGCAAAAAAACCCTGAGTATCCTCTGGTTCACTTGAGTGGTAGTCTTCCTTCTCCTTGACCGTGGACAAGTAATAACCCGACAAGGGTCCGCAGTGGGTACAATGAAGATCCGGAAAAAGGTAGAGTCTGTCTCCTCTGGTGGAGACAATAGTGGTGAATGCCAAAAGAAGAGAGAACGAAGAGACTACAAGGTGAGAGTGGAGCTGGGAGCCAATGCGCCAAGCTGGGAGTGGGAGAAAGCGGGAGAAACCCGCGGAGCAAGAAAGGAAGCGGGAGGGCCGAGAATCCAGAGAGGAGAGAGCCTGCGAGAGAGCTCGGAAGCAAGAAGCAAGCCGCCAGGAGCAGGGAAAGGAAATATTAGAGGATTTGCATGGGTAGCTCTTACTCTTCCTCGTCTCAGTACAAGGCAGCGTGGTGGAATGGTCTACCTTGCACATGTAAATGGAGGTATGTGAGACTAGGTTACTCTGCATATGGTAAGAGGGTGAGGGAGGTTGTAAGGTTTGGGTGGATACCGCGTTCTCCCTAACAGGTCGTCCCTAATCTCATAAGGGGTTTCCCTCCCCATGTGATCCTCTCGCAATGTACCAACCCTAGGGGGACTATTGGACTGTGGCTGCACCGTCCAGGCCCCATGGGAAGGGTCCTCCCCCTATGGGAGAAGGGACGACATCTAAGGATTTGTCAAAGATCTCAAACCGGATGAGGACGAGAAATAGAGGGTAAACTCTAATAAGACCTTGTAGATGTCTTTTTACTATTCGATTAGCTGACGATAAAAGCAGCTAAGTAAGTTCTGCATGTCACTATCTGCACACCTGAATGAGCAAGGTTTGAGGAAAAAGACAACACAAATGGGCCTCAATACGAGTTGGACGGTGTGGGAAAAATACCCTTGAGGGGAAAAAACACTGCACCCACCACCACCAGAATGAAATATTTTATTTGTGTGTTAGCCAAATGCAGGATTGCTTTGGCCTGGAAGGCGAACGAGGGTCCCAGCGTTGATGTATGGTGGGGTGATTTGTATAGTTTGGCAATGACAGAGACTGCTGTCTGTTACAGAGCTATATATAGAGGTATGAAAGAAGTTAGGATGTGACTGCCTGGAATGCCCTGACACAGGTGATGTTTGCATGCTCAGGTGATATGCCCCCATAGAAGACCAAACGGGGTCTGCATACAGACGTGAAACACTATCCCACCCTTGGGCCCCTGGGTGACGGGCACGCCCTGGTGTAGATGTATTGAGATCCCGTACTGGGACGGCACAAGCAGGTGTTATTGTATGTTTTATCTTTCTTGTTTGGCTTGGCTATGGTTTTGCTTGGGCCTGTATTGTAAAATCCTAGACCCCATGAAAGGTTCCTTATATGAGGACTTTCATTATTTTATGTTGGGTAAGAGTGTGTACAGTATAACTCTTCTGGTGGAAACTAGTAATAAATTACTCAACAAATTGGGGTTGACTAAGGAAAATCTACTGGCTAATCCATCCAATGTAAAACATCGATTGTACCAACAGGACTGAATCCATGCACACTTACCGCTCGCTTGAACACCTACATTATCTACATTATCAGCATAAGGTAATGGGGGTGACGGCTCCATATTTGAATATATATCCTTCTGTTAAGGCAAGGAATGACTATATGCGATTCCGATTTAATATCCACCCGACTAGACAGATTCTGGCTTGTAGAAAAGTCATATTAAGGGAAGACACCTACTGCAGATTTTGTAATGAGAAGACAGAAATGGAGACACTGCAGCACATATACTTATTCTGTAAAGCGTTAATCACTCCAAGAATAGTGTACCTTGAGAAAACCGTTGCCTGGCTCAAGATAACCGATAGTGAGAACGTCTGGTCCAGATTATTGGGCGACTCACCCACCCAAGTTGTGGTGGCTGTGGTGGGTTTCCTTAGCTATATAAAACTGGGACTAGAAACCAAGCAAACCTCAAAGTTTCTCTCAGAAAAAGGGAATCAGGAAAGCGACTCTGGTATGGCACTTTATCTCTAATATTTTACCTAATTTTCTTTTAGATGAAGACTTTTTATTCAATCAATCTTTTCTTTCTTTGTAAATAATGTATTTTAATCGTTTATCTTTGGAAACATTTTTTTTCTTTTTCTCTTTATGTGTGGATGGCAAAAGGTTGTAATGTAACTTTTAACCAAATGCTAATAAAGTAAATAAAAATAAAAAATAATTAGAAGCAGACAGGCTCAGCAGTCTGGGCTCAATGTCCTACGAGTGGGAGCTCAATCACTCGGTACTCAACAGGGTGTTCCAATCCTGGGGTTATCCAGAGGTAGACCTGTTCGTGACACAAGAGAATTCTATATGCCCCCTATACGCCTAACAGGCAGGATAGGGTGCGAGTCTATTGGAAGATGCATTCCACATTCCTCAGAGAAGCATGAAATGTTATACGTGGTAGTCTGGCCTTCGCGTACAGACGCCCCCAGAGACTGATGCTCGGACACAGAGCCCGTAGGCCCCTCACACAAGCGTGTGGTAGTCGAGCTCTTTCGCCCCTCGGTACCATGCCCGGGAGGACCGCCGTTTCCCTGAGCGTGAGCGCCTATAGCTCAATGAGCCTCGGGCCTGACACTGGTAGCAGAGTCAGTTTCAACCCTTCCAGCTGACTAACACACCAGAAAGGTGTCGCCCTGCTGGGGTTCCTTTGTAAATAAAGGACTTACCTTTTCCTGTTTTGAGGACTTGCTCACTAAGGCCTTCATATGGTCCAGCGGTGATATGGCGAAAATCTGTCTCCACCTAGATAATCTATTTTTAAGCGATCTCGGAGTGAGGGCACTGCACGCTGCACACGCATTCCACTGGTGATCAGCCCCCAGACACTCTAGGCAGAGCGCATTGGGGTCTGATGCCAGGAAGGAGCGGTCACAAGAAGTGCGCCGGGTAAAGCCTCCCGCAGCCGACATGAGCTGAGGGGAGGAGAGGAACCGAAGGCTAGAGAGAAATCAAAAGAAAAAGTCAGGGAAGCTGTGCGTGGCTAAAATATTGCTCAGGCGACAGCTGCCAGATCCATTCCCGTTCGCACAAAAAAAGGGACTGAGGAGAGGTGCCGGAGGGCGGGGCTAGTAGGCATGTCCACGCCTGTGGCCGCACCCACACGATATACCAAATTTAAAGGGGAAGCTCATAATATTCACTGCCAAAGCTCCGGTACCATCCCCGTACGGGGGACGCCCAATACAGGATAGAGGAAAGGAAAGGATATATGAGGAAGAACATTACCAGGGGTAAGTAATTTGTTCTTCTAATGGATTGTGTCCTTCCACAGATTCATCATCTTTTTATAGACTCTCATAGCAGTTTTATAAATGGAGGTAGGACAAGAGGATTTTTGCTTTACATCTTTTCATACTGGTTTATATTGTGCAGAACTGCTCTTCCAGAACGAACGCCCTGACCCGACAACGTGTCCAAACAGTAATGTTATGTAGCTAGGACTGAAATTGTACGATCTGACTGAAAAAAAGGTCTGACTGTACAAAAAGCCCGAAAATGCATACCACCAAAGGTCCGAACACCAAAAGTTTGAACCTTTGGTGGCATGCATTGTAGGTAAGTAAAAAAAAAAAGTATAGTGAGTGGGGGTTGTGGGGGAAACTCCTGCAGCTGCCCGTAAAAAAGAAAAAAAAAAGAAAAGGACCCTGCGGCGCCGATTCCCAATCACGGAAGTGAAAGGGAACTGGCGCGGCAGGGACACAGCGTTAAGAAATGGTAAGTAGGGTTTGTTTATGTTGGGGGTATGGCTGGGGGTGTGTTGAGGGTGTGGGGTGTGTCATGGGTGTGTTGTGGGTGTGGGTGGGGGTGTGGGTATGTGGTGATTTGCAGTGTTTGTTCGCATTGGGAAATGTACGAACCTTTGGTGGTGCGTACATTTCCCATGCAAACCTTTCCGTCACTGACTTTTCCATGACGGAAAAATCACGCAGATCTGCTAGGACCAAGTTGCAGGATTATACATGTCCTGCACTGGTACACCTCGTGCAGAGCCGATGTGGTTGCCACTCCCCTGGTGGAATATGCCCTTAGATTTTCAGGGACATCTTTGCCAGCTATAGAATAGCATTCTGAAATGCAGGGAATGATCCAGTTTAATTAGTCACGGACTGGCCTTGCCTGTGGCCTGTATAACCAATAAAATGTTGGTCATTGATTCTAAGATGGCGGCTGTGAGGTGAGGGTGTGAGCGTGACGAGCTCCGCTCCCTCTGGGCCTACAATATCAGGCTAGGCCTTGTAGGCCGAACTAGCGAGCGTTGCAGGTAGCCGGAGTGGAGACAGCACCCCCTGGGCTCAAAGCACCCTTTGTGTTGGGTGCGGAAGCCAGCTGCCGCTAGTTCAACTGAGCAGCGGATCAACACTGTTGGAGCACCCCAGAGATAACTCAGGGAAGTGGTGCAGTGGCAGCGTGGCTCGGCTAAGGCCCCCCAGAGCAATCAGCAGCTTTGGTCCCATGCAGCGATCAGCATTGTGGTGAGGAGAAGCCAGTGGCAATCAGGAGAGCCTGTGGTGAGATCGGTGCAGCACTGGGTCCCCCTGTGCCAGATGACCGAGCAGGAATTTCCCGGACCCTGCATTTTGCCCCATCGGAGCTGACTCAACAGAGGAGCAGAGAGGGTGCTTCGGTGACAGAATCCTGCAGGCAGGAAGAGCTGTGGCATGCACATTCCTCTCTGGACATGGGGAAAAGGATAGGGACACTGGTGAAGTCACAGTCCGGCTCATGCAACACACTACACCTCTCCGGGGGCTGGGTTGGGCTCCCGGGACTCCGGACCTTTCCGCTGTAGGTACCCAGATACTCTGCATGCTTTGCACGGAAATACTGGTGGGGAGGAGAGTAGCGGCTGGCCAACTTCAGCAGGCCCCTCTACTGTTGGTGGCTTCTGGGGGCCGGGACAGAGGCACGGGTGAAAGATCTAGGCCCGTGTTCAGCTTTTTGGGTTCCGGGACCCACCCGCTGCGGTAGGCCTGATGCCAGGTGGCAAGGCCAAAGGTACACCTCATAAAAAGCAACGGCCCACGTCGGATCATGAAGGCTCTATCCATCAGCTTTGGGCAAGGGAAACAGACCCCCAAAGCCATCACCTCGCCTCACAGGAGCCTCGGGAAGGACAGGAGGCAGAAGCCAGCACCCCCCATACACAATGGCTGCCTCTAAAGCTGACATCGAGGCATGCTTTCTGGAGTTTCAAGACAAACTCTCTGGTACATTTCAACAGCAATTCCAGAAGTTCATGGGGGAAGTCAGATCTGAGAAAGGATGTCTCTGCTTCGGGGTAGCGCACAGACACGACGGAGAGAGCCCACCAGGAAGTGGTTGAAGACCACTGCAAGACAGATGAGGCTTTAGAGGACTTAGTCAGGATCTCCCATAATGTGGCAATACAGTGTGAAGAGCTTGAAAATCGATCGTGTAGATCGAACATTCGCAACCTCCTGGAATCAATCGGGGACGCTGAACTGAAGGAAGTGGTCATACACATCTTCACTGATCTCATAGGAGATGGGGATCCGGCAGATATTCCTTGAAACACTTGTGTATAGGCGCGTTACAAATACCATATCATATCATATCATATCATATCATATTCCGCTAGAGTGCACCGGATGGGGCATGGGAGGCAGGAACTGGGTACCCGCCCTAGAGATGTGTGGATGGAATTAGCCAGATTCCCTTAAAAGGAGGCTATTCTGTGTGCTGCTAGGCTGGCAGAGCCTATCTCCTATAATTGTACTGTTATTCAGCTATACCAAGATCTGGTGCAGGCAACACTCCAGAAACAAAAGGAAATGGGGCCCGTGGTAAAATTCCTGCAAACCAAGCGGATCAGGTATAAATGGTCTTTCCCTTTCGCCCTTCTCTTCCTGTGGGATGGCCGGCAGCACAGAATTACAACTAAGGAGGAGGCGATGCGACTGCTACACATTGAAGACGACGACGGCGCTCCAAGTGCCAAAGAAGGCTTGATACAGACGAAACTGCCTAAATCTTGTGAATGGTCCCCAGTACGGCGGAACCAGGGATGCAACCAGCCCATGGGCCAGCACCCCTAAGGGGATTGTTCAGGAGCAACCCGACACAAGGTGATCGACTGAGAATACAGGAGGGCAACTCCGTAAGCTGCACTTTTGTCTTCTCCAGCTTCTACGACACTGCAACTTTAGACTTTGGGCCCAAGGCGGTGGAGACCCTCTAGGGCGTCTTTTCATGAAATCACGCTAGGGGCTTATGATGCCTCACAAGTTAACCCTGGCTGTGTTGCAATCGGGAGCCGTGGGCGTTGGGCCCGAGGACCACGTAGGTACTACGGCTCGCTCGAGGGATGGTGGGTGTGGGGGGTACCTGGGAGAGGGAGAATTGGGGAAGGGGGAGATTGGTTATAGTTTAGTTGTAGGGGGAGTTACCGGGAAGGGTGTGGGGGGATAGCAGAGAGGATGGGCCACTGTAGGGCTGCAGATGTTGTTGGAAACCAGGCCAATGGGCACCGACCCACAACTCTACTTATATGAGAAACTATTGTAAAGCTCCTCACACTTAACATACGGGGAATGAACAACCCAGTGAAAAGGAAGAAATTAGAGGGGGTCCTAGCACAGCATCTTCCGGACATATTAGCCTTACAGGAAACGCACATCAGGCACTCAGACAAACATAGATTGAGGCTTTAGCACTACCCATTGATAGCGCAAGCAAATGCCATGGGCAAAGTGGCGGGAGTCCTGATAGCCTTTTGACAGGGATTATCAGTGCAGATTCTGGACACAAAAGCGGACATGAAAGGGAGATTTTTATTCCTAACTGTTCACCTGAACGATACGACCCTCACTGTAGTTTTTATATACGCCCCAAAACCCAGCCTAAGACTGCTTCTTAAGAGTAATCTTTGCTGCATTGGAGAAATTTGGTAGGGCAAAGCTCCTGGTAATGGCCGATTTTAACATGGCCTGGGACCGTCAGAGGGATAGGAGTAATAGCAGTGTATACAGCCAGGCCCCACCGACGCAGGATTTGTGCTTAACGATGACACACCGAACGCTGCAGGATTTCTGGAGGTTGCATTGGGGCACCTTCTTTTCCCATGTTCACCATTTTTCTCCCATATAGATTACAACTGGGCCTAAACAACACTCTTGGGAAAGATCTCTCAGGTTGACCTGCACGCTATTGCACTCTCCAACCATGCCCCTAACACACTCACACTAAATCTACAGCAATACCGGAGGGGGCTATGGAGATGGAGGTTCCCTAAGAAGCTTCTAGGGGACCCGATCTTGCGAGAAGAAGTGGCAAGACCTATTTCGCTACAAACTCCACCTCAGATGTATCCGAGAACATTCTGTGGGACACCTTTAAGGCGACACTTAGCGGGGAATTGATAGCTCTCCAAGCGCAGCGGCGAAAACAGGTGCGGGCCCTAGACACGAAATTAGAATGGGAGGTGCAAGATATCTTGCTGAAAATGAGTTCCAACTATAGCCATAAACTGCAGAAGGCTTATCGGGCTGCAAGAGGGAAACTGGATCCCCTCCAGGTGCAAAAGGCATAAAGGGATCTACTCTCATTAAAGCAGAGATATGGGCTCATTGCAAGTATGCCGGTCCGGAAACAATGGTGCCGGTAAGGTTACCGGCAGCATTGTTTCCGGACCGGCATACTACAGGTCTGCCTGCCGGAGCCGCCGTGCCCATTAGGTCTGACCCTACCGGGCACAGCAGCCACGGTAGGCAGACCATCACGTAAGCACCGGCACAGTTAGCAACGGTGCTGGTGCTTCCGTGGTCCCCACTCCCATAGAGTCCTATGGGACTGTTTGGGAATGGGGACTTACAATTTACCAGCGCCTGACTTTACGGACCGCCGGGGTTGTAATCTCCCGGTGTCACCGGGAAGTCAGGCGCCGGTAAATATTTACGGGTTCGGCGGCAACCTGCTGGTACCACCGGCATGGTTACCGCTGGACCCGTAATGAGCCTTATAGACTCTTGGCCAGGCAACCTAAACAGAGGCAGGCTGCGCAGACGATAAAGGGGGTGATGACCCCCCAAGGGGCCAGGGTAAACACTAAGTTGATTTTCACTCAGCGCTATATAAGACCGACAATCCGGAACACTCCATATTTATGGCATATTTGAACTCAGTCCCACTGCCTCAGCTGTCCCTGGGAGAGAGGGAGGGATTGGAAGCGGATATTACGACAGAGGAGGTACTTCATGTTATTAAGAATCTTCCCTAAAATAAGGCGTCGGATGGCTTTCCGGACCTTTTTTACAAAACATATTGTATCCTCGCACCCAAGCTCACCCGATTGTTCAACACCTTTGGGGATAGTGGTACCATAACTCAGACAATGGAAGACGCCGAGTTGATCCTTTTTCCTAAACCGGCCAAAGATCCCCCTCTATGCAGATCATATAGACCCATTGCCCTAATAAAGATGAGACGAAGATCTATACCAAGATACTTGCCAACAGACTGGAGACCCCCCTACCCAAACTCATACACCCTGACCAAGCCGGGTTAATTTGGCACACGAAGACGCATTACAACATTCAAAGGGCATGTCACATTATCAAAAAGATCTCGAGAAAGAGGGACGCGGCTATTCTGCTGTCGCTAAATGCTGAAAAAGCTTTCGACAGAGTAGAATGGTCCTTCTTGTTCAACACCATGGGGAAGATGGGTTTTGAGCCAGAATTCCTGAACAAGGTTTGGGTAAATTACCGCCGCCCTCTGGCCCACCTTTTGATTAATGGCAGTATCTCACAGCCTATCTCGCTGCAGAGGGGCACCAGGCAGGGATACCCCCTTTCACCATTATTGTACACCATACATCTCGAGCCCTTTCTGATCAAGCTACGAAAGAACCCCTTGATTCGTGGGATCCCCTTTGGTAAGGAAGAACATACGGTTATGGCATACGCCAACGATATGCTCCTCAGCCTGACAAAACCAGGAGATTCTCTCCGGGGGGTCATTGGCGAAATCTTGGCCTTTGGGAAAGTGGGGGGCCTTAAGGTCAATGTGTCGAAATCTGAAATACTGCAACTTTCCCTAAAAGGTGAGGAGCTCTAGCGGGTTAAACAGACAACGCACTTCCGCTGGGTACAAGGGGGCATTAAGCTATTGGGGGTAACCTTAACACCAATGCTGCAGGGGCTATAGCGGGCCAACTACTAACCATTGCTGACACAACTTAAGCAGCAACTCCGTGCCTGGGGCCCTCTATCAGTATTGTGGATGGGGCGGATCAACACAATTAAAATGGTAGTGCTCCCCCAGATCCTGTATTATTTTCAGGCCACAACCTTTTTTTAAGACACTGAACGCCTTCCTTACATCCTACATGTGGAATAATAACCCCCCATCCCCCTACCGAGCCTCGCTTTGAAGGCACTGATGACCCGGACACACAAGGGTGGATTGGGCTTCCCGAATATTCGAGTATACTACTTGGCAACCCAACTCAGGTCAATCAGGGGATACAAATGGACAAATGGATAGGGCAGTGGTAGAAGCCCCACTAGGGAAGGGAGGTGTTGGGGTTACCTAGAGGTGATAGGCCTTTGAATATTGTTATTGTTATTGTTATTTTGCGTTTATATAGCGCCTTATATACCATTGGTATGGTCTGAAGGCGCTGGTAGGTTGAACGCCCTTGGGAACCGAAGTTCAGATCAGTAGAGAGAGTAGAGAGAGTCAAAAGGTGCGTGTGAGCACCGGGTATGTGTGCAGCTCGTGCGGTATCCGTGTAATAGCTGTTTCTTAGCGGTATGTGTGGTGGTTGAGAGAACAGGAGTATGTGTTCGTTCCGGCCGAATTTATCCAGACCGGATGTGGCTGCGTTAGGCCTGAGGAGAATGCCTGGCTGGGGGGTGTGTAACCAGCAGTGTTTGCTTAGAGTGATGTGGAGTGAGCAGCGGATGTTGATATGAGAAGTTATATCGAATGGTGTCATAGTATCTCTGTGTTCTAGTTGAGTGGTGATGTAAAGGAGAGAGTAAGCGTGGTGGTGTGATATGATGGGTTATATGCTCTTTCCAAATGTCTCTGCATTCGAATCCATACTATATACGTCACACAATTCTATGCACTCCAGTCCATTCCATGCACTTCTTTCCACTCCATGCATCCCTGTCTTCTCCATACACTCCGGTCCGTGCCACGTACTTATGCATTCCGGCTCGCCCTCGTGCTCAGGTCCCCTCCGCGCGCTCCAGTTCGCATGCGTACTCGAGTCGGCCCCACGCATGTACTTTTGTCTGCCCCATGGATGTACTCTTGTCTGCCCCAAGCATGCATTTTTGTCTGCATCACGCATGCACTCCTGTCTATCCCACTCATGCACTCCTGTCTGCTCCACGCATGCACTCCTGTCTGCCCCAAGCCTGCACTCCTGTCTGCCCCTTGCTCTATGCATTCGGCAGCTCTACGTATTCATCTATTCTACGCACTCATCAGTATTGGATGCAATATGTGCTTGTTCGTTCTACGATCTCGTCCGCTCTACGCAACACGTCTGTTCACTCTGGCACTCGTTCGCTCCTGCATTCATCTGTTTTATGCCCTTACATGTACTATGCATTCATCTGTCACTCATCCCCTCTACGCACTTGCCCCCTCTACGCACTCGCCCCCTCTACGCACTCGTCCCCTCTACGCACTCGCCCCCTCTACGCACTCGTCCCCTCTACGCACTCGCCCCCTCTACGCACTCGTCCCCTCTACGCACTCATCCCCTCTACGTACTCGTCCCCTCTACGCACTCATCTGCTCCCCGTACTCATCTGCTTTAAGCACTCGTGCTCTACACGCATTCAACAGCAATATCCTGTTCCATATATCCCTCTCTACACTCATCTGTTCTATACCTTCATCCGTTCTGTATACTCATCCTCACTGAACACTTATCCACTCATCCGCTCTATCCACTTGTCCACTCTATCCACTTGTCCACTCTATCCCCTCATCCGCTCTTTCCACTCATCCGCTCTATCCCTCATCCACTCTATCCACTCGTCCACTCTATCTACTCATCCACTCTATCTACTCATCCGCTCTATCTACACATCCGCTCTATGCACTCATCCGCTCTATACACTCATCCGCTCTATCCACTCATCCGCTCTATCCACTCATCCGCTCTTATACACTCATCCGCTCTATCCACTCATCCGCTCTATCCACTCATCCGCCATATACATTCATCGGCTCTATACACTCATCCGCACTATCCACTCATTCGTTCTATACACTCATCCGCTCTGTACATTCACCAGGTCTGTACATTCATCTGCTCCAGCGATCTACACTCTCTCTGCACTTCCATATTTATCAGTTATCCACACTCATGTGCTCTACATACTCATCCACTCCACATACTCATCTGTTCTACACACCTATCCGGTTTACGCTCATCCGTTCTGGACATTCATCTGTTTTACGCTGTTCTTCCACTCATGCATTCTTCCACTCAGCGCATTCCTTTGTTCCACCTATTTCATCCATTCTAACTAATTCATCCAAGCCATTCAACTCGTTTACTTTGCTTGCCTTCTGTTAATTTCCGGAGTTTAAATATCTTTACTGTTTCCGTATGATTTACTCTTATTAACCGTTTCACTGCTTTGAGCCACTTTATTCGTTTCATTCTGTTTGCCCTTCTAGTTTATATTAGGGGTTATTAGCTGTTAGTTTCTCGCATCAGGTGGTTTGATGAATTGGTGTCCTTGAGTTGCTGTTGGTCTGTTTGGGTTAGTTTGGTACGGGTTGGTTTTAGGGGAAGAGCCAGGTTTTCAGCAGTTTGCGGAAAGACATTAGATCCTCAGTTAGGCGGATGTGGGGTGGGAGTGAGTTCCATAGCGTGGGGGCTAAGGCTGAGAATGATGATCCGCCTAACCTGATTGAGTTTGTCTTCGGTATGACTAGGAGACCGGCTGAGCTTGATCTTAGGGTGCGTGGGGGGTGGTAGGGTTTTAGCTTGTCTTGGAGATATTGAGGTCCGGTTTTATGCAGTGCTCGATGGGAGATGCTCAAGGTTTTGAAAGTCACCCTTCGGGCTACTGGAAGCCAGTGCAGCGTCTTAAGGGCTGGGGAGATGTGGTCTCTTGGGCCGAGCGCAAGTAGCAATTTGGCTGCCGCGTTTTGTGCCCTTTGGAGCTTATTCAGTTGGTACGTGTGGACTCTGAGGTATAGGGGGTTTGCGTAGTCCAGTCTTGATATAACGATTGATTGGACCGCGGAGAGTCTGTTGGGAAAGGAGAGATATGGAAAGATGCGCCTAAGGGTTTTAAGGTGGTAGTGGCAGGACTTTGAGACGTTGTTGACTTGGCGCGAGAGTGTTAGGTCAGAGTCAAGGGTGCATCCAAGATTTTTCACTGAGTTGGAGGGGGTCGGTGAGTTGCCCATGGCGAATGGCCAGGGTAGTGGGTGCGGAAAGAGTTCGGAGTAGCCACATACCATGATTTCTGTTTTGGAGGGGTTTAACAGGAGGTGGCTTTGGGTCATCCAGAGTCCTATGTCCAGGAGGCTAGGTCAAGTCGGGAGTTGGGTTTTGAGTTCAGGAAGTTTAGAATTAGTTGAGTGTCGTCGGCGTAGTTGTAGCACAGGATGTTGTGCGTGCAAATTATTGGTGGAAGGGTGATCAAGAGATTGAACAGGAGGGCGGATAGGCTTGCTCCTTGTGGGACTCCTGTGTCGACTGGTTGGGCTTGGGAGGTATAGGTGGAGAGTATTGTTATTTGGTACCGATCTTTGCGGAATTAAGCTATCCACTTAAGAGGGGTTCCACAAATTCCTAGGGAGTGCAAGCGGTCTAGGAGGATTGAGTGATTGATTGTGTCAAAGGCGGCGGATAGGTCCAGAAGGATTAGTGCTGTGCATCCCGCTGAGTCTGCCGTCATTTTGAGGTCATCCCAAATTGAGGTTAGGGTGGTTTCAGTTCCGTGACGGGCTCTGAAACCTGATTGAGCGGGTTCTAGGAGATTGTTGGCTTTGACAAAGGCATTTAGTTGGGAGTAGGCAGTTCGGTCAATGAGTTTGGCAAGGAATCTAGTGTTTGAGATGGGGCGGTAGTTTTTGGGCTCGAGAGGGTCGAGCAAAGGTTTTTTAATTAGAGGTTTGACATGAACCGTTTTGAATGCGTCGGGAAAGATACCAGAGTAAAGGGAGGCATTTATGATGGATCTTGCATGCTCTCCTGTGCAGGTGGAGGCAAACATTTCTTTGAGGGTTGTGGCTGGGCAAGAGTCCAGCGGTGAGCCAGATGGTTTGCAGGCAGATAGAAGTTTGAGAAATTGTTCTGGTGATATTGGACTAAAGGATTCGAACGTTGTTTGCGTAGTGGTCGCAGCCGGTGGGCCGGCTGGTATAGGGGGGAGAATTGCTCGGTGGATGTAAGAGAGCCAGTTTGGTGGCTAGAGTATTTGTTCTTTTGAGAGCTGTGGTGTAAAAGTGGAGGGAGAGTGAGTCACACAGCGATTGTGAGGGAGCCGGGACGGTCGTGTTGCAAGCCGGATTGGTGAATTCGGAGATGATTTTGTGGAGTTCTTTGCTTGGGTTTTTGCAGTTTAGGATTCGGGAGTTGTAGTGGGCTTTTTTTGCTTTCTGGATTTCGGCCTTGTACTGATAAAGGTGTCGGGCCAAGGTGGCCCTGTTCTCCTGGGTTTTGTCTTTCTGCCATTTGCATTCTAGGTATTTATATAGTTGTTTAGTGATTTTCAACTCAGGAGTGAACCATCTGGGGAAGAGGCCACGGCGGGTTGATGGTTTGCAGGAGGGGGTGAGCCTCATCAGAGATGCGTTGAGCCATGAGTCAAAGGCGTCGGCGTTAGTTGTTTATTGAGTTGGCAGGTAGGTGGTGGAGACTAGAGGAGTGTGTTGGCTAGGTCCGGGACGATTATTAGTTTTTTCCAGCATTTGCATAGATTTGGAGGTTCAGATTCGAGTACGGGAAGGGGGTCGGGTGAGTGAATGGCGAATGAGAGAATGAAGTGATCGGACCAGAGGATAGGGGTGGGGGGCTTTAAATGAATCAGGCTGTTGGAGCTAAAGATGGCATCAAGAGTGTGTCCTTTATAGTGAGTAGGCCGTTTATGTGGGGTTGGAGGTTAATTGCGTCCAAACCGTCTACCAGAGAGTGTGTCATGGTGTTGGTGGGGAAGTCGAGCTATATGTTGAAGTCTTGAAGTCTCCAAGAAGGTTGGTATGGTTCAGTTGAAGGGTGGCAATAGAGTCACAGAGGTTGTTTGAGAAATGTCTTTCGTAGCCAGGGGGCCTGTAGATTATTAGGAAGCTGTGCGAGAGCGACGGGGAGAGGGATAGTCTCACGAGGAGAGATTTGCAGAAAGGAATGGAAGGTTGGTTGTCGATGATTGAGGCGTGGAAGAGAGACTTGAAGACGAATGCTACTCCCCCTCCTCTGGAGGGACGGTTCAGTGGGATGAGGGAGTAGTCCGGGGGGAAGGCTTCATTAGCGATTGGGGCAAAGTCGTCAGAGAACCAAGTTTCGGTGATAAAAACCAGGTCTGGTTTGTCAGAGGCGAGGAGGTCAAAGATGCAGTGTCTGTTTTTCGCTACGGATCGGGCATTAAATAGGATGCAGTTTACATCGGCAGGCGAGGTTGGTCTTGGAGCTGGAGCTGAAGGTGGTGGTGGTGGCGGAGAGAGTAGAGACTGGGGAGGGAGGGGGTAGAGGGGTGATGCTCGATGGGAATAGAGGGCGAGCAGAAATATTGGCAGGTTTTGGGCGGGATTGGGTGGCTGCGTGTGTTAGGATGATCGGGTTTGGTTCGGGGGATCTGAAGGTGGGGTGTGGGTGCTTAGGAGTTTCAGTTGCAGTTGATGAGAAATCGAGGGAGAGGGGTTTTAGGAAAGGTGAAGCCACGGGGGAAAGAGGTGAATGCAGGAATGAGATGGTCGGTTGAGACAGGGGAGGTGAGGAGTGCTGAGAGATTGAGGGGGACCAGGTATATTTCCTCTTTAGTTTCTTTGTAGCGATTGGAGTGTGAGGGGGGTAGGGGGATCGGAGGGAGAGAGGGATGCAGCTTCGGTTCTTGCTAGGGCTAAGCGTGCAGTTTTTAGGGAGGGGAAAGGGTGCGGTCGGGGGGGAAGGTGGCAGGGGTTTGTGGGCAAGGCAGGGGGTTGATGATTGCAGTGCGGGTGTGCCTGTTGTGATAGTGAGGGGAGCGGGCATGGTTAACATTGGCTGGGAGGTGGTGGGGTTCGGGGGAGGAGTGGTCTTAGGGTGGTTGGCACGCCATCGTGCCCCTCTGGCTTGGTGTTTGGAGAGGGGAATGGTAGGGAATGCAAAGGGGGGTGGGATGATTTGGGCAGGGGGGGCGGGAGGGAAGGCAGATGGGGGAGTGGGGGCGGTCCACAGTGATCGTTTCCGACACACTCTGGTGGAGTGGGTGTACTCAAGCTTGGTACAAGCTTTTAGGTGGATTTTGGGAGGGCTTTCTAATTATAGTTCTAAATTCAGTCGGGGCACGTTTTTAGGCACAGTTCTAAGTTCAATTTGCTCCGGGGTGATAATAGACTATTAGGTGCACTTCACGGTTCGACTGTACACAGAGGTGTTATTGGGCTATTAGGTGCTTATTAGGTACACTTCTAGGTTCAACTGTACACAGAGATGATATTAGGCTATTAGGTACTATTAGGTACAATTCTAAATTCAATTGCACACAGAGATGGTATTAGGTCTACGTCTATATTCAATTTTGTAAAGAGGGGATATTAGACTATCAGGGGCAGTTCTAAATTCAACTGTACACTGGGATATTAGGTCTACCTCTAGATTTAATTTTGTATAGAGTTGTTATTAGGTCTATCTCTAGATTAAATTTTGTGTAGAGGGGATATTAGACTATTAGGCACACTTCTCTCAATTCGACTTATACAGGGAGGGTATTAGGCATGATTCTAAAATCAAATTTGTACAGAGAGGTTATTAAGGAGATTAGTCGATTCAACCATGCACATAATTAGACTAATAGGATATTGGGCCTACTTCCAATTCAACTTTCACAGAGATGCTATTGGGCACACTTCTAAATTCGACTTCTAAATGTGCTTCTAAATTCAACTTTCACATAGAGTCTATTGAGCACACTTCTAAATTCAACTTTCTCAGAGAGTCAATTGAGCACACTTCTAAATTCAGCTTTGCACAGAGGTATTATAGGGCACACTTCTAAATTCACAAAGGGGCTATTGGGCACACTTCTAATATAACTTTCAATGAGCGGGAATTGGCCACACTTCTAAATTCAACTTTGCATATTGGTTTTACAGGGCACACTTCTAAAATTCACAGAGGGGCTATTGGGCCCACTTCTAAGTTCAACTTTCACAGAGGGGCAATTTGGACACTTCTAAATTCAACTTCTAAATGCACTTCTAAATCCAACTTTCACCTAAAAGCTATTGGGGACATTTTTAAATTCAGCTTCTAATGCACTTCTAAATTCAACTTTCACAGAGAGTCTATTGGGCACATTTTTAAATCAACTTTCACAGAGAGTCTATTGGGCACACTTTAAATCAATTTCCTGAGAGTCTATTGAGCACACTTCAAATTCAACTTTGCACAGAGGTGTTACAGGGCACACTTTTAAGTTCAGCTTCAGCTTTCACAGAGGGGCTATTGGGCACACTTCTAAATTCAACTTTCACAAAGAGTCTATTGGGCACACCTCTAAATTCAACTTTCATAGTGGAGCAATTGGGACACGTCTAGATTCAACTTCTAAATGCACTTCTAAATCCAGCTTTTAATGCACTTCTAAATTCAACTTTCACAGAGGGTCTATTGGGCACACTTTTAAATCAATTTTCACAGAGAGGGTATTGGGCACACTTTTAAATTCAACTTCTAAGTGCACTTCTAATTCCAACTTTCGCCTAAAAGCTATTGAGCACACTTCTAAATTCAACTTCTAGTGTACCTCAAAGTTCAACTTTCACAGAGCGTCTATTGTGCACATTTTAAATCAACTTTCACTGAGAGTCTATTGAGCACACTTTTAAATCAACTTTCACACAGAGGGTATTGGGCACGCTTCTAATTCAACTTCTAGATGCACTTCTAAATCCAACTTTCACCTAAATGCTATTGAGCACACTTCTAAATTCAACTTCTAGTGTACCTCAAAGTTCACCTTTCACAGAGCGTCTATTGGGCACACTTTAAATCAACTTTCACTAAGAGTCTATTGAGCACACTTCTAAATTCAACTTTCACAAAGAGTCAATTGGGCACACTTTTAAATCAACTTTCACAGAGGGGCTATTGGGCCCACTTCTAAATTCAACTTTAACAGAGAGGCAATTGAGAAACTTCTAAATTCAACTTTTACAGAGGGGCAATTGGGACACTTCTAAATTCAACTTCTAAATGCACTTCTAAATTCAACTTTCACAGAGGGTCTATTGGGCACACTTTTAAGTCAATTTCACAGAGAGTCTATTGGGCACACATTCTAAATTCAACTTTCAAAGAGGGGCTATTGGAACACTTCTAAAATCAACTTTCACAGAGGGTCTATTGGGCACACTTTTAAATTAAACTTTCACAGAGGGGAAATTGGGACACTTCTAAATTCAACTTCTAAATGCACATATAAATTCAACTTTCACAGAGGGGCTATTGGGCGCACTTCTAAATTCAATGGTTAATTTGCACTTTATGAATGCAACTATAACACAGACATGTAAATGTGAACTTCTAGACGTAATGCAAGCGCAGTATGCAGATTTTACAATGGTCTAGTTTCTAGGGTTGAGTGGTAGGGTAGTAAGGTGAGAAGTAATTGCTTCTGTCTCCGCCCTTGCCACACTTACTTATTGTTGGCTTCTTGCTTCTCCTGCGGATACCTGCAGATACGATCGGGAGCTGTCAAAGTGGAGCCATCCTTTGCCTTGGGTCCTTAGCCGATGGGCTGCCGGGCAGAGGGCTGCCCTGGGAGGATTAGTAATTAATGGAATCCTCTTGTCAGGACCAATCAGATGGGGGGTGGGCGGTCCGGGAGGCGGGAGGGCGGCGAGACCAGGAAGCGGGTGCGGGGAGGGAGCGGAGAGCGTGGAAAGGGGGTTAAGGGCCTGGGGGCTCGCAATACTTTCTTTTAGGCAAATTTGAGGCTAATTATTTTTAATTACCTGTCGAGCTGCTCCAGATGGAAATGGGGCTCGTGCGCAGGAGCGGGTCGCTACACCACGCGAAGCAGAGGCCTAAACACCAATCAGATGGGGGGTGGGCAGCCCGGGAGGCGGGAGGGCGGCGAGACCAGGAAGCGGGTGCAGGGAGGGAGCGGTGAGCATGGAAATGGGGTTAGGGGCCTGGGGGCTCACAATACTTTCTTTTAGGCAACTTTGAGGCTAATTATTTTAATTACCTGCCGAGCTGCTCCAGATGGAAAAGGGGCTCGAGCGCAGGAGCGGGTCGCTACACCACGCGAGGCAGAGGCCTTAACACCAGTCAGATGGGGGGTGGGCGGTCCGGGAGGCGGGAGGGCGGCGAGACCAGGAAGCGGGTGCGGGGAGGGAGCGGAGAGCGTGGAAAGGGGGTTAAGGGCCTGGGGGCTCGCAATACTTTCTTTTAGGCAAATTTGAGGCTAATTATTTTTAATTACCTGTCGAGCTGCTCCAGATGGAAATGGGGCTCGTGCGCAGGAGCGGGTCGCTACACCACGCGAAGCAGAGGCCTAAACACCAATCAGATGGGGGGTGGGCAGCCCGGGAGGCGGGAGGGCGGCGAGACCAGGAAGCGGGTGCAGGGAGGGAGCGGTGAGCATGGAAATGGGGTTAGGGGCCTGGGGGCTCACAATACTTTCTTTTAGGCAACTTTGAGGCTAATTATTTTAATTACCTGCCGAGCTGCTCCAGATGGAAAAGGGGCTCGAGCGCAGGAGCGGGTCGCTACACCACGCGAGGCAGAGGCCTTAACACCAGTCAGATGGGGGGTGGGCGGTCCGGGAGGCGGGAGGGCGGCGAGACCAGGAAGCAGGTCCGGGGAGGGAGCGGAGAGCGTGGAAAGGAGGTTAGGGGCCTGGGGGCTCACAATGCTTTCTTTTAGGCACATTTGAGGCACATTTTTTAAATGACCTGCCGAGCTGCTCCAGATGGAAATGGGGCTCGAGCGTAGGAGCGGGTCGCTACACCACGCGAGGCAGAGGCCTAAACACCAATCAGATGGGGGGTGGGCGGTCCGGGAGGCGGGAGGGCGGCGAGACCAGGAAGCGGGTGCAGGGAGGGAGCGGAGAGTGTGGAAAGGGGGTTAGAGGTCTGGGGGCTCACAATACTTTCTTTTAGGCATATTTGAGGCTAATTTTTTTAATTACCTGCCGAGCTGCTCCAGATGGAAATGGGGCTCGAGCGCAGGAGCGGGTCGCTACACCACGGGAGGCAGAGGCCTAAACACCAATCAGATGGGGGGTGGGCGGTCCGGGAGGCGGGATGGTGGCGAGACCAGGAAGCGGGTGCGGGGAGGGAGCGGAGAGCGTGGAAATGGTGTTAGGGGCCTGGGGGCTCACAATACTTTCTTTTAGGCAAATTTGAGGCTAATTTTTTTAATTACCTGCCGAGCTTTTCCAGATGGAAATGGGGCTCGAGCGCAGGAGCGGGTCGCTACACCACGCGAGGCAAAGGCCTAAACACCAATCAGATGGGGGGTGGGCGGTCCGGGAGGTGGGAGGGCGGCAAGACCAGGAAGCGGGTGCGGGGAGGGAGCGGAGAGCGTGGAAAGGGGGTTAGGGGCCTGGGGGCTCACAATACTTTCTTTTAGGCAAATTTGAGGCTAATTTTTTTAATTATCTGTCGAGCTGCTCCAGATGGAAATATGCATCTTTCAGCAATCACAAGACTACTGGAAGATACGTGGGACAGGGCAGTTACACACTACCAGATTACATAATTCCGTCCCCCTTCAAACCCCTTTTTGGCAACCCCCAATTTACTCCGGGACAGGAGCAGACCTCCTTTTCCCGCTGGAAGGGGGCAGGCTGCACAAAACTCAGGGATATGTTCCAGGGGCAGGGGGGATCAAGTCCTCAGTTCAATGCAAGACGGAGCAGGGGCTGACAGAGGGTGACAGGCTGCCATATTATCAGCTTTGGCATTGGTTGATTGGGCCGGTCAATAGGGCAGCTGCGGCCAGGCCCTTACCCCCTTTGAGAAATTTCTGACAGTAAACGCAGGGGATAAACACCTCATCTCCAACTTTTACGGGTTGCTGCTGAAGAAGGAGACAGGCCCAATACTGAAATATCTGGGCAAGTGGGAAGATTCCCTGGGTGAACCCATATTGGAGGAAGAGTGGGAACACTTATGGAAAGATATACCTAAACTGGCGCAGGCAATACAGATTAGGGAGTTCTGGTACAAAAACATGACTCAGTGGCACTACACTCCGGCACGTTTACACCAGATATACCCCTCAGCTTCCTGAAATTGTTGGAGGGATTGTGGGGGAGTCGGGGACTGGATACATACCTGGTGGAGTTGTCCGAAACTGGAGACATTCTGGGGACAGTTCAATGGTCACATGCGGTGTATGTTCGGGGATCAATGCTCCAGAGGCCCCTAAGAAAGCATCCTCTGCATAGGGGGAAAAGATGAGACAGCATAGCCAAAGCATAAGCGGAAAGCTTACGTTATCATTAACCTGCCGGCCTTGCTGGTCATCGCACAGAAATGGAAAGACAAACATCCACCCTACCCCCGTGAACATGACTGACTAACCAAAGTCTGGAACTTTGTTTCGTTGAAATGGCTCACATATTCTCTGCAAGGGAACCAATCTAAGTTCACGGCAGAATGGGAAATGGTGCTGACCTTCTTATGGGACGATTACAGGGTGTCACACTGTCCGCAGACATTTCACATCTTGGGAAACATGGGCGTGTGCTCCCAAGGGTGGCGGGGTGGCTAGGGGGTGGGCGTGGGAGGGGTTGCTCCAGCAAAAACTACTCATATGTTTTCTAATCTGTCTTGTGGGATGCTGAGTTATATTTCAAAATGCCAATAAAAGAATTTAAAAAAAGAAAATTGGTCATCTTGCCTAACATTTGCATCCTAGAAATATAAAATGTAGAGCCTTTGTTGGGTCAAATCTATGCCATCTCTCTTCCTCTAAGAAGGATGAGGAGGTGGATATAATGCTGGCAGGGTAATATTTTGTATCAGCTGGAATTCGGCAAGGAAGGAGGGATGAACACTCAAGACTACCTTTGACATGGAAAATATAGTGAAAGGAGGTTTACAACGAAAAACAAAAATAGAAAAAATTCAACAGACCATTGACGCAAGCCACGCAACAATAAATGCAAATATGGAACCACCAATAACCAGCACACCACCAACCGAAGCAACACTCGACCAATTCAAACCCATAGATGAAGAAGCTTTCATCACACTAATAAAAGACACCAACCTCACCGGATCCCCCAGTGACCCATGCCCACCAGGCATCTTCAAAGAAATCCTCAACCACAGAACCTCAGCATCCTACTTCCAGCTACTGATGAACCTACCCCTAAACACAGCAATAGTACCTAAAACCTTAAAATCAGCATATATCAAGCCCCTCCTAAAAAACAAAATGGGAAGTGTGCAAGATCACACCAACTACAGACCCTATCCAGCAAAACGATTGGAGAACCACATCTACAAAATCCTACTCAACCACGTAGAAACCAACGGAATACTCGACCACTCGCAAGTCGGCTTCAGACCCATGAGAGGAACGAAATCAACACTTCTATCCATATGGGATGACCTAAAAATAAATGCAGACAACAACAGCCGATCACCCCTAGTAGTACTGGACATATCAGCTGCCTTCGACACAACGAAACACACAACACTAATTCAGAGACTAGAGAAATATGGCGTAAAAGACTCCACTCTACAATGGCTAAAATCTTTCCTAACTGAAAGAACGTACCTACTGCCATTTACTTCTAACACCAGAAATATCTCCTGCGGCATACCACAAAGTTCTAGCCTCTCCCCACTCCTCTTCAACATATACATGTCCCCCCTAATGAAAGTCATTCGAACCCACGGACTGACCGCCTACAGCTACACAGAAAATACGCACCTTATCTTCAAGATAACCTCAACCCAAGAACCGAACAATACGATTCGCCAGCAGGCGATGAGCCGGCCCGCCTCCTAAGGCAAACCTTCCAAAGCTTCAGTACCTGTCCGGAGCCTCACAGCACAACCATCGTCGTAGCTGAGGGAGCAGGAGCTCCTACACACTGCAGGAGCAGTGGCACCACAGCGGATGGCCCTCTGTACTTCGGCAAGCCCGTGGGCTTTAACTTAATATTTTTGCGCTCAAAGCGCTTTCCTTGCAATATCTTGCCGTTTGCCTCCACTTTGCTCCTTATAAGGCATAACTTCTGCCGCTTCAACCATGGTCATTAATTTGAATGCCTCAGCCGTGTAGACCCATTTCCTGAAGACTACAGATGCCGTAGTCCACGAGGTTGTCCCCTCCAAAATGGCCGCTGCCCAATGCTAAGGTGCCCCTCACCCTTGTCCACAAGCAGCCTGAGCACGCCCGCCGAGGATTGGCTGGAGCCTTCCTCTTACTGCGTACCGATTCGCCGGCAGGCGAGGAGCCGGCCCGCCTCCTAAGGCACACCTTCCAAGGCTTCAGTGTCTGTCTGAGACCTGCTTGAGGCCAGGGCCAGAACCCCTGCCCCCACAAGTCCACTTCTGCCTCACCACATCACCTACAAAGCTGAACAGTTGGTAAGCCGTTCCCTGATGTTTGACAACCCCGAACTTTATCAACCACTCCTCATCAATAAGAGTGCTCCAGTCCTTCACCGGCTGTTAATCTAAAGCATGCCCCCTTATTCGCCCCACTGCCAACAACGTCAACGCCGGATCTTAATCCCACCACTTGTATGCATTCTATTTGTTCTAATAAAGCAGTGTATGCTAGCTTCTAAGTGCCTGTTACTTACAGCCACATCTCGCTTCACACGCACTGCCTCATACTTAACGATGCTACATGAACATTTTCCATTGTTTAGTATAACTGTGCATACTAGCTACTGAACGCTTCTCCACAGCACCTCTTGAATCAAAACAACTCTAACCTACCTTTCACTGGTATACGCTTAGGGCTACTAGCTTACGCCACTACAATGTGAACCTTGCATATAATGCCTTAAACTGTATGATATTACACAACCTAGCGGGACACACCTCTAAAACTCTGTCATAACTAAACGGTGCCTATCGTGCGTTATATTTCAATATCGAAACCAGCCTACTGTGCCTCAACTGCATTATACTGTACTATTCATTGTGCATTATTTCTAGAAATCGAAACTAGCCTACTATGCCTCAACTGCCTTATATTCTATTGCTTACTGTGCATTATATTCAAAAATCATATCTAGGCTACTGTGCCTGAACTGCATTATACTGTACCATTCCCTGTGCATTTTCTCTAGAAATCGAAACTAGCCTACAGTGCCTAGTTGCTCTATACTCCCTGCTCACTGTGCATTACTTTGAAAATCACATCTAGCCTACTGTGCCTCAACTGCATTATACTGTACTACTCATTGTGCATTATCCCTGGAAATCGAAACTAGCCCACAATGCCTCAACTGCATTATATTCTAATGCTCACTGTGCATCAGTTAAAAATCGAATCTAGCCTATTGTGCCTCTCACTGCAGTATATCTCTCCTGCTTATTTTACCGTATCTCTCTAAACTTGATTTTAGCCTACTGTGCCTTACTGCAAATATGACTATGAGAAACACCCTTCAAATCTCTCTAGCAATTACTATAATAATAAGCATCCACCAAACTACCCCCACCAATTGCCTCACAGCAGGCCCTCTACCTGTGACCATGGCCAGGATCAGATCCTCACCATGCCCAATTGTAGAAAGCAACAATAAACTTTGAGCCAGGTTACCTTGCCTCCACGAACCACGAACAAGCATCCCACCTAATCATGACCGCTATCCCAACAATAACCGTTCCGAAGCCAAATGACCCCACTATCCTGACAAATGAGCCCCAACTACAATGCAGAAACTAGCCAAAACTAAATCTGGCCTACCTAAATCTACAAACACCCGTACCCTCACCAACATTAACACGGCCCTAATAAATGCCAGATCAATGGTAGCACACGCCACAGACATAGCTGACCTAATCACCATAAATAACCTTGACCTCTTAGCAGTCACTGGCCCTCATTCCAAGCTATGCCGGTAAGGACCGGTACTTTCCGGCATGGCGGAAAGTACGACACCGGGCTGGCGCCAGACCGCTAATTGCGGTCCATTCCAAACTCGCAGACAGGCGCTTTTCGCCATGCCGGAAAAGAACCAAGCGTCCTGCCACAAAACGACCCGAAAAACCCCTACCGGCATGCTGCGACACGTAAACAACAACACTGCCTTTGAAGCTGTTGCGTCAGTACATAACGGTGACCATAATTTACGGACACCGTAAATTACGGACACCGCTAAAAAAAGGAACCGGAAATTACGTCATCGCAAAGGAACGGGAAGGAGAGCGGCGGCCATCTTTAAAAACACAATCCATTGCCATCCTCACCCGCCAGCACCCTTGTGAGTCAACTAACGTCGGGAACAGGACTAGACAATCCACAACATGCCCAAGGCACCAAAGAGGGCTGCGGATCGCATCCGCAAGAGGAGATTCTGCCCCGAGGAACTCCAGGCCATGGTCGACTTCCTGGCTGAGCATGCCGATGTTGTATTCAGCAGCGACATGCGGAGGGAGTCAATCCTCCGCAAGAAGAACATCTGGGCCGAACTGGCACAGAGGGTGAGCGCCGTAGGCAACACCCCACACCCCCAGAGACTGCCGCAAGCGGTGGTATGACCTGCAGGTGCGGGGCCTCCTCTCAAGCAACCGCAGCTAGGCCCTGCAGACGGGAGGTGGACCAAGCACCGCAGTCCAACTTGAGCCGTGGGAGGAGACCTGTGCGGCTCTCATTGGCACAGAATCCATCGAGGGCGTGGGGACCATGGAGTGCGGGGGAACGACTTCTGCTGAAGGAGGTGAGTGTCCACAGTGTACACTGGCAATATCCATTGCATGATGAAAACTGACCCAAGGGCCATCGAAGGCACCCTCTCCCCATCCAACGCATCCCCCCATCCAACAAATGCTGAGGCAAGTGCCGCCTAACGAAGGTCCAAGTGCGAGCACAAAACGCACATCAACCATAGTGCATTGACTTGCACAGCCCATCATGCACACTGTCCAGCGTGTTTGGCATTGTACTAGCCAAAATGTACATAACCAGGCCACAATGAGTCACTCCCAAACATGCGTAAATGTCATTACCATGCACATGTACCACTGCCATAGCTACCCCCAAAACAAAACAAACGTCAAATGACCGAAATGTCCATGCAGCCATGTATGCAAATAGGACATTGCACATTCACTCATGTTGTCCCTCTCTTCTACACCCACAGGCACTGACCATGACAGCACAGAGCCCCAATCAAGCCGGCCAAGCACCTCCACGGGTAGTGGCAGGGTCAGGCCAAAGCCAGCACCATAAAGAACCACCCCCCTGCCTACGGAAAGGCCACTGGATGCTGCCGAACCACCATCCCACACCGCATCGGTGGCAGCCACTATGCCAACCCCTAACTCGGCACAGTCGAGCATCTCAGGGGGGGCTGCTGCTACTGGTCCTGATGAGTGTGAGCACAGCCCGTCACCCATCTGTGGGGCCTTGTCGTAGGAGGGCCAAGACACAGTGCACAGCCCGGAGCCATGCATTGTACCACTGGCCTCATGCAGTGACTCTGGGGATGCCCCTGCACCTGTGCAGAGTCCGGAACTCGACCCGTAGGGGTATAACGCGGATCTCCCCAGTCCACCTGTACCGCCCTCTGCAGAGCATGCTGGACCAAGTGGATTCTCCGATGGTTTCCCATCTTTTGGCTGGCAGCGAGTGAATCAGCTGACAGACCTCATACAAGATTTCATTGAGGACAACCGCCAGGCCAGGGCAGAATGGCATGAAGGACTCAGACAAATGCGGCAGTCCCTCACCGACTGCACCACCCAATTGTGTGACACTTTGACAGACAGCATGACCCGTCTATGTCACATCCTTGGACGCATAGCAAATGCCCTTGAGGCAGGCCATTCCAGTTCCGAGCCACAGCAGGCGGACACGGCCGCAAACAGTGAGGCCACACAAGGCAGCCCAGAGAGACGCACTCGGTGTTCCATGCGTCACCGGGATATGCCTCACCCAGACAAGGGGGGCAAGAAACAATAGCCATTTCTGCCACATGTGGGCTTCACATCCTACATGGGACGACTGCTCTGGAGTTGGGGGGGAGGGGGGTGATGGTTTGTTGTGGTGTTGGGGGTGAGGGGGGTGATGGTTTGTTGTGGTGTTGGGGGGTAGGGGGTAGGGAGGTGATGGTTTGTTGTGGAGTTGGGGGGGAGGGTGGAGGGTGGTGATGGTGATCTTTTCACTATTTTATTTTTCTCACAGTACACTATTGGTGTCGCAAACTTGAACCGTTGTGGACATTCATCATTGCGCGTTTGTTTATTGACGTCTGCCAGTGCATGGTGTACAAGTATACACAAGTCCAGTGCCCTGTGTGCCTATGTCATGCCACCCTCTACTGACTTGTGTCCTGGAGATCTTGTCCACTGTAAGTTTAGAGCATTACATGTCCATCATTCTTGTGGGGGAAGGGAAGACATAAGATAGCGCTTACCACGTTGTCATTACCGTATACTCAAGGGGGAATCCAAATCCCAAACTTTGAAAAATACTATCTGGCCGCGCAGCTTAGCTTTGTCACCAAATGGCTAGCAGACGATGCCACATCGGAGACGCCTCTCCTGCAGCCACTGGTCTTCCCGTTGTACTTGAAAGAACTTCCCTGGGCCCCCACCCACCTAGTAAGAAATGCCCCCCTAATGGTCACCCTTGGACGCAAAATCTGGCATAGGACCGAATCCCTCGCCCATGTCAAACACCAATACTCCCCGAACATACCGCTTGTCTCGGACCTATACAAATCCCCCGCAGATCTACAACAACTCACACTCTGGGAACAGAAAGGGATATACTCATGGGGGGACTTGTACACGGAGGGGGAGTTCAAAGAATTTGAAACGCTTCAAGAACAAAATGAGATCCATACAGGCCAGTTTCTATGGTATCAAAAATTAAGATCCACGACACGTGCCAGATGGTCGACATGGCCAGAGGAACCAGACACAAACCCCCTGATTACGTTACTGTATGAGCTGGGAGAGGGAGGTAGACCAGTGTCTCAGATCTATAGCCACCTAAATGACACTCCCAACCCACGAAGTGCTGGACTCAAATCCAGATGGGAAGCTGACATAGGCCGAGAATTAACAGATGGGGAATGGGAAAGGGCTCTGACATTCCCTAAAACAGTATCCAGAAATCATAGGTTCAGTCAAATACAATTGAATCTTCTGCATCGGACATACCTAACCCCATCCAGGCTGGCCAAACTCCATAAAACTCAGAGCTCCAAATGCATCTGGTGCGAAATGGACAATGCGGACCTGCTTCACGCATTCTGGAGGTGTGCCAGGACACAATCCCTGTGGTCTTTAATACAGCAGACAAGTGAAAATCTAGGGCTGACCAGATATGAACGGACTCCTGCGGAGTGCCTACTCGGCACATACCCCAGACCAGCAAAGCTAAAACACCTTGTTAGACTAATGGACATTATGTGTATTCTGGCTAAGAGGACGATTGCTATGTCCTGGAAGAAACCATCGGGACCTCAACAGAAAATCTGGTACAGAGAACTGAAGCGATGGGTGCAGGCAGAAACGAGAGCCTGGGAGGAGAGTGTGGCTAGATCCACAGATGCCTCGAGTTTGACTTTAGATGCCTGGAAAGGACTCACAGACCCCTTGTTCTACCCCTCCGACGATAAGCCCCCATGAATCAGCACAAACCCACAGTAGGAACCCCCACGGATAGAACTAAAGTCCTCGAGGCAGCCCAATCATAACCTCATGCGAACCCTGCCAAGGGAAGTTTCCCCCCCCTGAAAGTCTTAACCCCCCCCCTGCGCCCCCACTCGGCACCGGCCTCTCAAGAAACAAACGTTTGGAGATAGTTAAAGTTTCTATGTTAAGTTGTAAATGTTAATAATCTGAGACGCTATGTGACTTATTGTTTGATGGCAGTAATGGTAATTTTCCTATGTTTGTAACAAATAACAAATGCCAATAAACAGATTTGAAAATAAATTACATGTCCCTCAAGTGCACTGCCTCCATGAAGCTTTGTTGCCATTTCACTCTCTACCTTCACCGCATCGTCATGTGGTTGTAGCAGTACCATGTCAGGGGTGATAGCCGCTCATGTAGGGATGCACTTTTTGTTCATCTACACATATGACATGGGCTCATTCGACACCAGATATCAGTGGATGGGTCACCCACCAGTCCTGCTTCGCCGGCTAATATGTGCTTCACGCAAGCCAGGTGACTACTTCATCTACACGCATGCACGGGTATGGCCATTGTTTGAGTGCTCCATGGGCCTGTTCAGGGGGTTCATGACAGGGGTCATGTGGCTTGTTGTCAAGGGACAGCCACCAACAGCTGCTTCTGTAGCCAAATAAGGTGAGTGTCTGGACTGTCATGGTGGAGAACAGTACTTGGCTGTTATGGCAGGGTTTCAATGATGGCCATCTGCACATGTACATGGATGTATTGCGCACAATCATGGACACAAATATGTGTCCAATACAATGGAATGCAGTGGGGGGTTGCGCCTACAAGATGGTCCGTGTACGATGTTCCTTTGTTGCATGCTGCTGTCCTGATGTTAGATCCATGTGGAGCTGTGTACTGTGTAGAATTGTATTTGGGTGTGATGGCTGTAGTCCGTGGATCATGGTCATCATCCTGCTCTGATCCATTCTATGGTGATTCCCAACACTCCTATGGGTGTGCCATGCCGGTGACGTGATGTGGTATCCCTGCTGCCCTCCATTCATTCCACTCCCAGGGATGGGTCTCCAATGTGGTGCCATGCTGGGGGCTGCCACATTGTGCATGTGCAGTGTGTCTTCCGATATGCGCTTACGGTTGTGGTGTCCGCCAATGAGTGGTGCTAGTGTGGTGTGATTAGCCCTTGTCAGATGGTGGAGATGTAGTATATTGTGAGTGCCTTATTCAATCAAAGTGGGAAGCTGTTTGTATGTGCCTCTGCACTGGTTCTGTGGCAGGTTTGTTGTTGGGGTGAACACCGTACAATGGCTTTATCATTTCAACCCAGTTGGTTCATGCAGGCACCCACCTCATGGCACCAGTGCACTTGCATGACACAGTCAGACGACTCAACAGCCAGCCAGGCAGGTCATCCTGCATGTTGGACCATGTGGCACGGTAGCGTGGTGAACTGCTGGCCCTTTGAGTCATGTGTAGTTGTTTGGTGTCGGGCCCACCCATGTGTGCGGTTGTTGGTTGCGTTGGATTCCATCTGCACGTATGGGGCAGTGGTATTGTTTGCAGTTGCTGTCCGTGGCCTGCATGCCATGCTGGTCCACATACGACCTGTGGGTGCTGTCAGGGGCACCATTGTCATTTGGCATGCCTCCATTTGCATTGTGTCCAGCTTTACTGTTGTGTATCTCCTGGGTGGTCCATGTTGGGGATTGGTAGGCCCTTGTGTGCTTGGGGAGGTGTAACGGCACTTGTATATGTGGCCGTCTAATGGACGGTTGTGACATGCCATGCATTGGCACCACTGTGTGCTGGTAGGTGCCTGTGGCATGGGTGTGGGGCACAGGCAACACCGTCACTTTTGCCAGGTTGGCACTGTACATTTGTTTGGTGCTCGCTTTTCTTTGTGTCTGTGGCGCAATATGGTGGTGACGGTGTCACAGTCTAGGTGGTCAGGGGTGTCTATCTGGTAGGACTTTTCCTTGAGTGGCCGGACATGCTGCGTGTGCATGGGGGCTGCTGGGGTGGTAATGGAGGCTGCACTGGTGCTGCATGCAGGGCCTGTCTCCCCCTCCTTCTACCCCTGTGCCTCCTCAGTGGGGGGGTGTGGTGTTGTTGCAGAGGTTTGTGTGGTTGTGGCCTTGCTTGTTCTATTGGTGCCATCTTGGTGTGGGAGGGGGGTGGTGTGTGGGTGTGTTCCTTTTCTGCTGTGGCAGACTCCATAGCCTCCATCTGTGATGTATGTGTGCACCTGTGGCTCTGGGAACCACTGCTCAGGGTTTTTACTCCTTCTCTGAGATGCCTGTATGTACTCCATGCCGGTAAGGTACTTTGCGGCATTGGGGAGGCTGTTATTTACGTGTGTCCACTCCCCAGGTCAAAGTCTAGGAAAAGGACGGGATATGGTTTGTTAACAAGAAGTTGTACGTTCCAAAAAAAGAACTACGTCGCAGGGTCTTATACTGGTGCCATGATCACAAAACCGCAGGACACACGGGTAAGAAAGGAGTACATCAAGGGTTGCTCACAGTGCGCCAGGAGTAAGCATCGTTCTCAAAAACGCATAGGCTTACTGGAGCAGACACCATTACCAGACTTCCCCTGGAGCCAAATGTCCACTGATTTTATTGTGGATCTTCCCTGTTCCGAAGGCTGCACACGTATTATAGTGACTGTCGATTCGTATACCAAACTTGCCAATTTTTCTCCTTTTCCTGGTGTTCCTTCTGCATCTGACATGGCTGAGGTATTTATCCGGGATGTGTTCCGCCTCCATGATTTACCCACCAAGATCATCTCGGACCGCGGTAGCCAATACACATCAAGGTTCTGGAAGGCACTTTTTAACAAGCTGGGAATAGAGAGGGCCCTCTCGTCAGGATTCCACCCCCAAACCAATGGGCAAACTGAGCGGTTGACTGGAACTCTGGAGCAATATCTACCGTGTTACATTGACAATCTTCAAAACAACTGGGTGTCCGTACTGCCCACTGCAGAATTTTTGTACAACAATACAGTTCACTCAGCGTTAGGTCTTAGTCCTTTTTTCTTTACCTACGGAGTGCACCATAGAGACATTCTTCCATCAGATACACCCAACACCTACATACTTTCCATTGAGGATAAACTACGAGAGATCACGGAGGCCCATAACACAGCCAAACTAGCCCTTACAGAAGCCCCAGCAACGGTATAAGACACAGGCCGATCAGAAGCGCACCTCAGATCCTTCTATGGTGGTTGGATCCCGAGTCTGGCTGTCTACAAAGTATCTACCGAGGTGGGTTCATCCTAACATACTGTCACCCTGTTTCTTGGGTCCTTACGAGTTCTTATCGCAAATCAATCCAGTTGCATTCCGACTTAAGCTGCCCAAAAGTCTAGGGCATGTCCATCCAGTCTTTCATGCATCGCTCTTGCGGCCTGTGGTTGACCGGACCCCTTCACCCATCCATCGGCCAACACCTCAGACATCGACCAGTGAAGAAGAATACGAGGTGTCTCGCATCAGGGATTCCCGCTACAGGAAAGGCTACCTGGAATATTTGATTTCATGGAAGGGTTACCCTTCTTCGGAAGATTTGTGGGAACCCAGTACCTATGTTAGAGCCCCTCTTCTGATGAGAAGGTTCCACCAAGCTCATCCAGGCAAACCCGGTCCCCCCAGGAGTCGAAGGGGGCATACTGTCATGCATTCATTCTATCGGCACTTCTGGGATGGATGGAAACATGCCCGCCATTAAGATGTGCCATCACGTTGTTTGCCCGCACCGATCAGTGGTCTGGTCTTTACAAACATGGCCGCTGCCGGGAGTTCAAAGCCCTTCTCACTCCGACAGCGGTCGCGTTGCAACTGTGCTGATTTCTTCTTTCGTTGCCACGCTTTGTTACCTCCCTTGGCTTAGGTAAGCCTGCTTTCCCTTGCATTCCCGGCCTTTTGGCACCAATCCTCTCAGTCCCTCTCTCTCTTTTTCCCCTGCTTCTTTCCTCTCCCTGCTCCTGGCGGTTTGCTTCTTGCTTCTGAACTCTCTCGCGGGCTCTCTCCTCTCCGGGTTCTCGACCTGCCCGCTTCCTTTCTTGCCCCACGGGTTTCTCCCGCTTTCTCCCACTCCCAGCTTGGAGACTTGGCTCCCAGCTCCGCTCCCATCTTGTAGTCTCTTTGTTCACTCTACATTGGGCATTCACCTCTATTGTCTCCGCCAGAGGAGACCGACACTTTCTCTGGATCTTCACTGGACCCACCGCGGAACCTGTGTCAGGTTATTACTTGTCCACGGTCAAGGAGAAGGAAAACTACCACTTAAGAAGACCGGAGGCTACTCAGGTTTTTTTTTGCCAATCCAAGGCTTTTCCCCTTCTGGCTGCTGTGGGGTCGGGGCCACTGGTCGCCGGGTTTTCCCGCTGACCATAGTGGCGTTGTCCCGCTGTAGGCCATACCTTCACAAAAAGAAATCCGACTTGAGACACAGAGGAAGAAAGAAGCCTCCTGTGGAGGAATCCACCAGCTCAGGTGAGGAGTTGAGTCTGAACTCGGACCATAGTAGCAATTCCGAAACTTAATGCGCGTTCCTCCTCCTCCTTGCATTTCCGCTCTCTTGCGAGCCGCTTTAGTTCTCACTTTTTCCATTCCCTTCTTACCAAAACTTGCTTATCCTTCTCGTCTTCCTCTCTTGGTCCCTCTACTTCTTTGAGCTCCCTCTTTCTCCTCATCTCTCGCTGCTCCCGCTCTTTCTCTTCTTCTATTTGCTTGTCTCTTCGCACCCTCTTGTGTTCCCCCTTCTCTTCCCTCTCTTTCCTTTCTACTTCTTCCTTTATCTCTGCCCACTCTCATGCTTCACTGCTTCCCTTAAACCCAGCTACTTCCTTACTTGCCCCTCCTTTTTCTCCTGCTGTCGTCCCATCTAATTTCAATAATATTTGCCCTCCTACCCACCCGTTCCATGCTATTCCTTCCAGCCCCTCCTTGGCGCTTGTCTGGGTCTCCCTGCGTGCCCCTTTCTGCCCCTCCTCCTTGTTTCATGGTGGAGGTTCGAATGTTGGATTTGTGTACCCCTCCGTTGCTTTTAATTCTCCTGTATAGGGTATAATCCATGTGCTTTTGTGGTAGCCCCTTCGGTCTCATGGTCAGGAGGAGGCGGGGGACTGGGGCCGCGGGTGCTGCACCCGGAGTCTCCTGCTGGGTCAGCATCCACTGGCGCGTCGCTAATCCCCCCTCGTCTTCCTGAAACATCTTCCAGAGTTTGAATATTGCCATACGACTGCTTAATTCCTTCCCCTTTTAAGCCTCTTGTATGTGATTGCTGCATGTATTTGGAGAAACTTCTACATTGTGGACATGGCTTAGTCAATTTACCTTCTGTGTTCTTCTTCCATTCCGCACTATATTTACAAATCCTGGCCTTACATCGCGGAAGGGCCTTAAATAGGGGGCATAACCCCCCCACTCTTCCCCAGATACATTGCTTTATACTTACTTGACCTCAAGCCGAGGCTTTCGATACTTCTGTTATTGTACGAACACAAAAATACTTCCAATTCTGTTTTTCTCAATTTCACAAATACCAGTTCCTGTCAATTCTACCGAGCCTCTCTGGCTCCCACCCAACCTTTCAGGCGTGCTCTGTGCACCGTCCTTCTACAACTCTCTGCCTCCTCAGGCACACCCAATAAACATGCACATCCGCCTTCCGTGCACCGCCAGCTGACCCTGTCAATTGCAAACTGTGACAACCAAATTCTGTACCTCCTTGTGCTGTCCTAATGATGAACTGGTAGTGCCCTTCTTGAGTGGAAAATACTGACCTCTCTTTTGCTTTGTCAATTAGGCCGACCTGGCTGAACCTTGTTGTGAGGTCAAGGGTACTGATAAATGTATTAGAGCCTAATATGTCAATGAGCTCATCTGCCCTAGGTATGGGATGTGCATCTGTCTTGGTGACAGAATCAAGCCCTCTGCAGTCAAAACAAATACAGACTTTAGTCTTCCCACTTCTGGACCTTTTAGGTACTGCAATGACAGGGCTGGTCCCTGGGCTGTGGGGTGGCTCAATGACCTCCAAGCCTAAGATCTTGGAGACTTCCTCATTAATGGTGTCCTTGACCTTGTCAGACATCAGGTGAATATTACTCTTCACCGGTTTACTGTCTTCAGTGTCAATATTATGGATGCCGTACTCAATCTTCCCTGAAGTCAGAGGGAACAGACCCACAAAATTATCCTGCAGCTACTGGCAGTCTCACAACTGCTGCTCAGTAGGTTCTGGGGAGATCTGAATTCCCTCTAGAGACCCATCAGTGGACTTGGAGTGCAACATGTCTAGATGGGGATCTGGCTCCTCAGTCTCATTGTTGTGACGATTCATGAGATTTTGTCACTTCTCCCCGGGGGGGGGGACCTTCCCTATGAGGCTCGGGAAGTGAGTCCGCTTCCCAATAGTCCCCATAGGTAGGGTGGAATGCAGGACCTCACAGGGAGAGACTCCCCTCATTGGGTTAAGGACTCCCGTTCTGTGGAGGAACTCCCTAATACCTTTTCCCTTGAGACCAAGTCCCTGTTTGAAATTCCTGATAATACTACTGTCTGTTATGGTAATGTCTCTTCAGTCTTTGAATCACAAAGTAATATGACCAAGATGAAGAAGAGCCAAATAAACCTGCAGAATCATAACAGGTTGACTTATCATAGTACTGAAAAGAGTTGGCACAAGGAGCAGTGTTGCCAACTTAGCGACTTTCTCGCTATATTTAGCGAGAAAGCACGCCCCCCTAGCGACTTTCTATGGAAAAAGCGGCTAGCGAGAAATCTAGCTACGTTTTTCCATTAGTTTGCAAACTTACACTTTTTTTCTATCGGTTTCCAAACCAATAGAAAAAAGTAGCTAGATTTCCCACTAGTCGTGCGACTAATAGTTTTGACCATTGTTTCTGAGTACATATTCTCTAAACTGCACAACTTGCATCACATGTCATCAAAAACCCCCGCTTGCGTACTATCCAAAACGTCTGTTACGCACTAGTGGAATTGTTGCTCTGCTTCATGTCGGGGGCGAGGTGCGTTGGCAGAGCTGCAGTCCCAGTACGGAAACAGAAGAGAAAGCTTCAGGTCAGGATTAATGTACACTGGCATGGCTGCTTCTGTGGGCCACCGGATTGAGCCATCACTGGGTGTTGCAGGCCAGCAATGAAGTTCAATAGTGGAGGTGTCTGTGTGCAAAAATGCTAAAAATGTCTGTGATATGCAAGTAGCCTGCGTTCTTACACTTTACACTGCACACATTTGGATGAGTTATATTGTGTGTTGTTCCTTGTTGCACAATTCCACACATTGATCTTAAAGATGGATTTTCGGACCTGTAATTGAATCGGTTTATTCTTGTAGCCTGTGGGCCTTAGGACTCTATAAATATGACATGCATATACAAGGAGGGCGTGGGGGGGAGGGCGCTTGTGACATGTTCACTGTGGCTAATGCCAAGCAGCTGTACCCCTGGGTGGGGTATTTCAGGGCTGTGTAGTGAAACATGAATCCCGTCTGATAGCTGATGCATATGGACACTGCCTTGCACACTTGTTGATATCACCCATAATGCACATGGTCAATTATGCAAATTAGGCGATGACATCATTTCTAGCTACTTTTAGGACAGCCAATAGCTACTTTCCTTACTGAGGAGTTGACAACACTGCCAAGGAGGCATAAAGATGACTTAAACAACAACAGTAAAGAAGGACTAAAACCTTACGCTGGGGAGGATCCAGCCACAGTAAATAAAGAGCGAGAAAGGAATGGGAAAGAGAGAAAGCAGCTGGCATGAAGCCAGCCCAGTCCAGCAAGTTCGAACTTGGGCACACGAAGTAGCAAGAAAGCTGATCCCCAGCGGCGGGTACATCAAGGAGATGTCAATGGAGCACTGCAGGGGAAGCCAAGTTCCTGACCAGTAGAAGAGTGGAACTGAAGTCACCAGTGACGTGACCTCAGGGAGGTGGACTGTGTGGTCCTGCAACTGTGCCGGCGCCGTGTGGCCGAAGTCTCTGCTAAGCTGCAAGCACAAAGTGGGGAGTGGAGTGAAGGAAGCAGAAAACGCTGAATCCACGCGAGTTTGCCCATCATCCTGGGAAGAACAGCAGGGCAAGTCAAGGGTCAGGAAAGCCTCAGGAGTGATCTCCCTCATCACAGTATTGACCCCTAGAGAATTGCAGAGTCCAGAAAGCCTTGGGAGTAATCTTCCTCGACACAGTGGTGATTCCCAGAGAACCAAGAGTTAAGAGATCCTCAGGAGTAATCTCCCTTGTCGAAGTAGTGATACCCAGAGACCCAAGACTCTAGAGAGGCTCAGGAGTAGTCTCCCTCATCACAGTAATGATACCCAGAGACCCAAGAGTCAAGAGAGCCTCGGGATTGATCTCCCTCATCACAGTAGTGATACCGAGAGAACCAAGAGTCAAGAGAGCATCATGAGTAATCTCCCTCGCCACGCTAGTGATATTAAAAGATCTAAGAGTCAAGAGTGCATTGGGAGGAAGTTCCATTGTCACAGTGATAATCCAAGTTGATTAAAGAGAATATTAGACAACATTCCAAAAAGCATACAACAGGGAAGAATGGCTGGAACTATAAAGCCAACTTTCTGGATCTCTTGGGAAGAACTGAAGAGACTTTTGAGGACTGTTGCCAAAGACTATTCCAAAATGGGCCCTTACGCCTGTGCAAGGTGGGACAGGAGAAGAAAGTCTTTCTCCTTACCACATTCTCTTTGTTGAATCAGAAGCTAGTGCAAAAGACTATTGGAACAGAGATAAAGACTGATCCAGTTCACCAGGAGAAGGGAGTCATTCTTCTGGTATTATTTTCCTTTGGATGCTGAACCCTTTTGTAGCTTAGTGGTAGGGTTCTAGTAGGTTTTTGCACAGAGGACAGACCCTTTTTATTTGGACAAACATCCTGATGATGAGCACCCAGTTGATACTTGTTGATGTAAGGATAGCCCTTTTGAAACAGGGAGCGGTAGGTTATTTTCTTTGTTTCTAAAGTATTGTTTAAATATGCCTCCCCTTTGTCCAAATCCTCACTCCACCATGCCACATTGTCTGTCACCAGAGTCATCACTAAGTCATCCCGGCTATAATGAGGCTTTTTGCAGTCGAGTGCTCACATGCCTGTCAGCCACCTTGTCAAGCTCTTAGTGTCTGTGATACTCCTGTCAACTAAATATGGGTGTAACTCCATCTCACAACTTTTAAGGATATTATCACATGCAACCAAATTATACATGCCCTAAAAAGTATTAACTTTGTTACCTGTGAGCGATCAATTCAGATAAGTTTAAGGCTGACGTGCAAATGCCTCAAAGATTTGATTCCCCATCGTGGTGAGCTCCTTAAAGCTCCTGTGGTACTCTTCTGGGGTTTTGCAGAACCTCCTGAGGACACTGGTCTTCATTTTGGTATAAATCGGCCTCTTCTCAATAGTCAAGTGAATAATGGCATCAGTACCAGCCATCAGTAGGCATCTCATAAGGGATGCTCCTCACAAATTATTTTTCTTCCTAGAGGCAGAAAGCTAATTCCAGTGATTCGAACCAGTAGAAAATATCCTTGGGGATCCGGTGCCTAGGCTTTCCTTGGCAGCCACCACTGGAAACGAACAAACTAACTAACTAAATATATATTTGTATAGCACAACACTAACCCAGAGGTCTCAGGGCGCTCACATGACAAGAACAAACAAGAAACAAAGAAAGGTTGCAAAAACAACTGTAAGGATTGCGTCGAGCAATCATTCCAGAGTGTCAGCGGTTATGTTACTTGTTCAGTTAGGCGGCAAAAATAAATGTTTTGAGACGTTTCCTAAACTGATGAATAGTAGCACATTGTTTGATTTTTAAGGGAATTAAGTTCCAGATGTGTGGATCCCATGCATTAAAGCTTGCCCCTCCAAGCTTTTTCAAGATAGTGCGTGGCTGGGTCAGTAGCAGCTGTTCATTTGAGTGCAGAGTCCCCTTTTGACATGACTTTTTAAATTCTCAATACAAGATAGTCAGGTGCCTCCCCTGTGAGGCATTTGAACACGAGGACTGAACCTTTGAAGTTAATTTGTTGCTCTACAGAGATCCAGTGTAATTTCCTTCAGTATTCTCTGATGTGAGTTTGACGGCTAAGCCCACAGAACGCTCGGACTGCGCCGTTCTGTATGACCTGAACTCTCCTAATGTTGCTTTTGGATGTTCCTAAAAGGAGGCTGTTACAGTAGTCTAACTTGGTATTGAGCTGGGAACACTAGATCGCTGCTGGCCACCTGGAGCTCCTTCACCCCCCCAGCTTCCTCAAAAGTCCAGAGGCTCTTAAGCAGTTTATCTTTCTTGACCTTACTGCTCCAGACATAGTTTGCATAGGACACTGACTTTTAGCTCCTGTAAGGTGCTCATGTCGAATTCCAAAGTAGCAAAAATGTGTGGTAGTGTTTCTAACGCTAACTGCACAGACTTTTATTTTGGAAGACTAAGCAGTGGGCACAGTTAGTATCAACTCCCAACCACTGCCACCAGTGTGACAAAATGACTCCTGCTTTGCAGAAGTATAAGGATGTGTAGTGGCTAATCTGTCAACTCAGCCCCCATACTTCTACAAACCAACAGTGATCCTAATCATAAACATAAAACAGGCACATCCAAGAGATATCCTTCCTTTGCCTTTGGTGGTAACATGGGCCGAGGGAAGGCTATACTCTGAGAAGGGGTGTGAATGTGAGACAGTAGCAACAGCAACAGCAATAGTATGACAGCTCAAAAATGAAAGAATGTCCAATCAAGGTTCTGTAAAAATATATTCTTCAATTAAACAAATCAACCATACACCTATGAAAAACACTATCAAATCCCACCCCTGTTAAAGAAGACAGAAGATTAAGAACAGAAATGTATATGCAGTCTGGATATTTTGTAAGGGAAGAAAAGAAACTGTCAGGAAATGTCAAAATGTTGTTCAAAATCATATGTCTTGATGGAAAAAAGTGCAAAAGGAACTCCATCTGTGTCTAGGACCCCAAAAGGTGGACCAAGGGGAAAGGGTGGCTTGAAAGTACCTGATTCCAATGGTAGGTTGTTCAGCGGTCTCAAACCAGGCTTCGTACTCTTCAAACCGGGTTGAGGCATCGAGTTGTGTTGGTCCCAGGTGGCACAGAGTAGGATTGGGGCAGACACTCCATGTGGTTTGATGGTGACTTTGAGCGATGCAGATCGAAGGAATCCCCAGGAGCGGTGCAAAACAATGACTACCTGTGGTTCAGGTCATGAAAGATGCAATGGTCCAGCTTTTCGAGTCAAGCTTTGAATCATGGTCCTTGCAGCTTGCAGTGTTTCAAAGTTGTCTGCTCATTTCACTGGTGTTCGAGCCAGATAGATGATGAGGCTCTGCTGCAGCGATGTGGCATCGAGCTGGTTTGATGTTATGAGCAGCGGGTGTTTGAAGTTCGAGTGAGTGCCAAAGGCAGCATAGGCATGTCCTACTGATTTGAATGCGGCGAACATGGTTTGGGTGCAGTTCGATCTGTTTGAGGCAATGAAAAACATGGATCCTGGTTGTTATGGCCCTCAGGATTTTGTGAGACCCACTGCAGGGGCTCTAGAACAAGATGAGTCTTTTTCAGTCTCTGCTGGCCAAGTCTAGGGAGGTTTGCAGCAGAGTGATAGGACTTGGTCCTTAGCAAGAGTCACCCCCAGTCTTCCCTGGGAGTGGTTAGGGATAGAGCATGCCTCTGCCTTGGAGCACTCCTTCACCTCAATGGCTGAGGGCTCTGGGAAGATCAACTCTCCCAAAAGATGTCCAAATGAATTATTTCTCAAGTTCTTGAAGTTCCAAAGAAGGTGTTGGACTCCGTCTTTAATAGGCAAAATGCTACATAAGATTGGAGGAAAGCAACCCTGATTTAAGGGGTCCAATCCCTGTCCTTGTGACAAGTTCCCCCTGCCTTCTGATCTCATGATCTCATACCTAGAGTGCCCTGTTCCATAGGAAGGGGCAGGGACAGGGAGGAGGGAAATGTCCACAGAAAGTAAGCTGGAGGAGCACTTCCTCAATTCCCCTTGTTCTCCCTGACTGTTCTAACTCAGTCTTTCTTCTTCAAATGCTCTCTGGTATGCAGCCCCTTAGTGTGAGGCAGGCCTTTGTTATGTACTTGTATCTGTGAAGCTAGGCTCAAAGGGCATCTCCAGCTGACTGATCCCAGGCCTGGCACGGTCAGTGTTACCTTTCCTCCCAGGGAGTCAACAGAGGTGTGCATCTTGCCCTTCAGTCTCATTCACTGGAATGCAGACAGGTAGGTGCCTGAAATCCATATAGCTCCCCATAGTTGCCTGTGCTCACATTGAAGATAAAGGTATGCTACAAATCAGTTCTGACTTTAATAATTATGTGAACTACCATTCACCATACCAAATTAGGTATGGCTTATATTTCCAGATTATTTTGCCACCAGGTGTGTAGTTTATCATAAATATAATAATTTTGGAACAGAGATGTAGACTTGCATGTACCTTTTGAACTATGGTTACCTTGCTGTCACAGCAGCTGTCAAACAGGACCTTTGAACCTGCTCTGTGCCACTGGAGAGCAGGGTCCTTAGATCATGATACTAATGCAGTAGGGCACGGGTGTACATTATGCTTTTGGCAGGGAGTTTAATAAAAAAGGAGGTCTGGTTAGCAGACCACCCTGTCTAAGGTGGACCACCCACATCATTTTATCGTTAATAAAAAAAAGCTTGGGTGTTTACATATTCACTCCTCCTTCACCTCCTCTTGTACTTCCTTGATCCCCTGTCACATGCTCGTACCTCCACCCACCCATCAATTCCTGAGTGTCAAGCTTGTAGCGTACCTGTTTCTTCTCCTCAAATTCTTTAGCCTCCTCGGTTCTGTCCCTCCTTTCCTCCTCCAACACCCTGACTTCCATTTTTGCTAATCTCCACATCAGTGTTCCCCTCGTCCTCTCTCTTGGCATCGCCTCCAACTACCTCTTTGGTATTCATTGGTTCCTTCCTCCAGACATTTCTCCCACCCTGCTAGTTACGGCTCTCCACCTCTCCTCTGTTGTCTCGCCAGCATCCTCCAAATTACACTCCTCTTCTCTTGCTGTTACTTCAACCAACTCTAGACCTCTCCCGCCTCCCTTTCTTCTTTAAATGTTCCCTGTAGCCACTCTACTCCTTTTTTTGTTCCTCTTCTCCTCACTCTTCCCCTCCTACTTTTTCTTTACTACCTCTTCACTCTCCACCTTCTCATTGCACTCCATCTGCTCGCTGGCCTCCCTTCTCCACCCTCATGCTCCACCTGAACTTCCTCCTGCTTTTCCGGCCAATCCTCTGAAGTATCGCACCTCCTATGCCTCCAAACACCAAATCTATCAACAAAAAGACGGTAGCTTATACAGCGATCGTGCACCGCTCCTGGGGACTGGCCTCACTTAACTCATGTCGGGATTCATGGTTATTTATCCCAAAACTGGATTGGTTAGGCTATAGTTATATGCAGCTTTCCTGCGCTCTCCTGCATGAAAACTCAGTCCAAGGCTTGTTAAAAGCAGGCTGCCATCTTGGAATTCAATTATGTGAATGCAGAAACAGAGTTGGTACAGATGAGGTCTGCACTCCACGATCAGACACAGAATTGTTCCCCCGCCTATGTGTAGAAATCTGAATGTTGCTAACTATGAGGTTGCACCCGTGTGTTGTTTACCTGCAAGATTCAATATTTCTGCAGCTGGCCATATTTCTCTTATTCTAGTGCTTCTGAAATCACACTATTTTTGTGGCCAGGGCTTGACAACCCTTCATTCCCCAGTGACTCTAAAGGTATCATGTCAGGAGTTATGATCACCTTACTAGACCTTTTCTTGAGAGATGAGGATCCTGCTAATCCTGCATGGGCAATCTTTTTGATATAATTGCACCAGAGGATTGCTGGTGCTTTGGTGGGTCTAGCCATGTTAAGAGGTTCCCTTAAAGGGGTCGGGACATGTTCTTGCTTGTTATTATAATGCCCTGCCCAATGGCCCGGATTTGATGATGTGGGTCATGGCATCATCCCCACACCGTCCCCTGGCACAGAATCATATAGCCAGCAGCAGCACCCAACCCCCTTGACCACACCACCTTTTACCACAAGAGCCAGCTAGGGGATTTTGCCACATAGCCCACATGAGCTACCTTTCACCCTCCATGTGCCTTCAGTTTGTCTTTCTTATGAATGCTTCATCCTCCCATTGTCTTGACTGGATTCTAATTGACTCCTTGAAGGTGGCAGATCTTCCTCACCAACCCACCACACAGACAAATAGTATCACGTCTACGGAGAAGATGAGGGCGGAAGGGCGAGAAGTTGCCCCAGAGGCCACCCGCCACGATCTGGAAGGAACAAAAAGGACAATCAGTATTTGTACACCAAGGCTGGGCTGATCCCCCTCCCAACCTCAGTAACACTCCTACATCGATGTGGAGAAGAAATCAGAAAGGATGAAGATATGCATTATATGTCCATAGATACATAAAACCAACAAGGAGAAGGCAAAACAGTTCGAGTTACCATGTCGCCAGGCGCCATGGGAAGAAGACAGATGCAGTCCAGGAGAAAAGCTGAGGTCAGAAAGTTGCCAGAAAACAGGATGAGAGAGTTCAAGAAACAGAACTCTGCTCTGGGTTCAGACAACCATCGAGAAGCAGCTCAGCAATGCCAAACGCAGGTATTTATATACGCGTGGGCCATACAACAGTATGTGCGTGGTGGCGTTGTAACCCAAGTGGCTGATGGGGAATCTATTCTGTATGATGTTGTTTCCAACGCCAGGGGAATCACCAGCCGCCGATGCAGGTCCGTACTCTTCGATGTGCCACAGGAGTTACGACACCCTTTAGTACATAACACAATGAGTTCATCCAACCCATGTTTAGGTGGGAAATGTGTGTTTGTTTCACACTTTGAAGGGCACCTCTAGGTAGTTCCATATGACATGTTCCTGTAATCACTCAGTAGTTGCAAAAGACTTCTACCAATGAACCCTTGGTAGGTAAATGTGAACAGTCATTATTTCATTGTATTTTTGCATTTATAGCTGCGCACAAAACCCTCAGGTATCTAGGCGCTTGTTACAGTAAGTGCAAAATTACATAGTCCAAAACTTGCATACATGTTTACAGAATACTGGTGGATATTGTGCGGATACTTCAGTATATAAAACCATGCCTCATGGAGTCATTAAAGAAAAAAGAAGATGTGGGTGTACTGTCTGGAAAAGCCAGGCCTCATGGCACGGGGGCTACTGGAAAAAGCCACGCCACATGGTACGGGGGCTACTTCAGGTTTACAGGTAAGCAAAAAGACAAAGTAGGTGTGGATGTACTGTCTGCAAAAGCCATGCCTCATGGTAGGGGGGGGCTACTTCAGGTGTTCAGCTAAGCAACAAGATAAAGTAGATGTGGGTGTACTGTTTAGAAAAAGCCCCGCCTCATGGTACTGGGGGGCTTCTTCAGATGTACAGGTAAGCATAAAAAACAGAGAAGATGAGTGATTACTAGGCAGTTACAGGTTATCCAGTTAAGTTGATTGGAAAGTAACAAAGGTGGGTTATTACAATGCATTATATAAACAGATGATGTAGGTCTGCAGGTAAACATCCTAAGTGCCTTAGCCTGCTTGCCAGGACAAAATTAATCCAGCCAGAAGGTGCTCCACCCGGTGCTCCGCACTCCCGAACTGCTGGGCACAGCAAAAAGACAAAGTAGGTGTGGGTGTACTGTCTGCAAAAGTCATGCCTCATGGTAGGGGGGGGCTACTTCAGGTGTACAGCTAAGCAACAAGATAAAGTAGATGTGGGTGTACTGTTTAGAAAAAGCCATGCCTCATGGTACAGGGGGGCTTCTTCAGATGTACAGGTAAGCATAAAAAACAGAGAAGATGAGTGATTACTAGGCAGTTACAGGTTATCCAGTTAAGTTGATTGGAAAGTAACAAAGGTGGGTTATTACAATGCATTATATAAACAGATGATGTAGGTCTGCAGGTAAACATCCTAAGTGCCTTAGCCCGCTTGCCAGGACAAAATGAATCCATCCAGAAGGTGCTCCACCCGGTGCTCCACACTCCCGAACTGCTGGGCACAGCAAAAAGACAAAGTAGGTATGGGTGTACTGTCTGCAAAAGCCATGCCTCATGGTGGGGGGGGGGGCTACTTCAGGTGTACAGCTAAGCAACAAGATAAAGTAGATGTGGGTGTACTGTTTAGAAAAAGCCACGTCTCATGGTACAGGGGGGCTTCTTCAGATGTACAGGTAAGCATAAAAAACAGAGAAGATGAGTGATTACTAGGCAGTTACAGGTTATCCAGTTAAGTTGATTGGAAAGTAACAAAGGTGGGTTATTACAATGCATTATATAAACAGATGATGTAGGTCTGCAGGTAAACATCCTAAGTGCCTTAGCCCGCTTGCCAGGACAAAATGAATCCAGCCAGAAGGTGCACCACCCGGTGCTCCGCACTCCCGAACTGCTGGGCACTCTGTCACGGGCCGAAACTCCAAGCAAGCCAGAGGTAGTTACTGGGTCCCTGCCCCATGTGGGGTGTGGACCAAATATCAGAGAGAAATTGGGCACTCTGTTTGTCACGGGCCGAAACTCCAAGCAAGCCAGAGGTAGTTATTGGGTCCCTGCCCCATGTGGGGTGTGGACCAAATATCAGAGAGAAATTACTTTCAGTGTTTGAGTCGTTCATCAAACACAGGCTGCCTCTCACTAGTCCTTGTGGCGGCAACCGAGCCCTGAGCAGGGCGAGGACCGCGAGGATCTGATAAGCCGCAAGCGCAAAAAAATAAATGGTTTTCGCCGTGCACTGAAAACGTGTTGCACTCCGTCGTGAGTGTTGGGTTCTGCTGTGCTGGCTTAGGAGCTCTGTATTGACCTACCCCGTTCTGGGAGGCAGAAGGGTAAGGGGCTGGTGTGCCTTTCTGTCGCCTTTTTCCCTCCTTCCCCCAAATGCCGTGGTCCACTTCCCTAGCTTAAGGGCCTGTGCCTCTTAACTTCATGCGTCCCACATTTCGCAGCACGGGGCACAAGTAGCATTTCCGGGTACAGCGTTGTGAAGAGCGGAGAGAGAGCGATGTAACGAGAGTGAGATGAGAGCGAGTCTGCGTTTTGTTGCAGAGGAAATGTAGGTCGAAGAGGTTGCATTATATGGGGGAGGCAGAAAGGAATCAGGGGAGTGAAGCATGCCAGTTGAACAAGAGGAAGACAACAATAACCTTACCTGTCGATGCAGGGGTTGGGGCAGCGATAAGGCGCATCAGATAGTAGGATTCGCTGGATGAAGTAATTGGGGTGAAGATTGTTGCTCTGTGTCGGCCACGGAGAAGGAGGACGCGGACACAGGACTTATGGACACTTCTTTATTTAACCTCTTCCAAAAACGTACTGGCGCTAGCGCACCTTACCCATAAAGCCCCTTTCCCCCGGCGTTGCGCCGTAACTGGCTCCGGCCCCACAACGGTGGGGGCATCACTCTTTTAACCCTTGGAGTGCTCGGTAACATCACCCCCGAACAATATATTCAAACATCAAATTAACATTCTTCAACAAGTCTCATAGGTTTCCTTACGATTCTCCGTGGCCTCTCTTCTTGGTCACCTGCCTCTTGCGGTTCCGTGGTTCTCGCTTCTCTGCTTGTCTCCCCCAGATCTCCTCCTGGCGGGATCCACGGGTCGTCCCGCGGTTCTCGTGGTTCTGGAGAGGCCGACCGCTGGAACGGCTCTGTTCCTTCTCGTCTGGTGTAGTGCCTAAATTGTTGACAGTTCCTGGTGACAGATCTGCTTTGATCCTCGGCCGTCACCATCGTGCCTTTCACGGCGGTTACTCTCATGGGGCTTGGAGCAAACCGTGGATCTGTCTTTCTGGGCGTTGGTTGTTGGACGAGTACTTCGTCCCCAATGTGGAAATCTGGTATTACCGCGTGGCGGCGAGCGTCTGTCTCTTGTCTTGCTCTCTCCTTGGCTTCTGCGTCTCTTCGGAGTACGTCTGTGTCCGGCAGCTCCTCATCCGATGGGTTGCACGGTATGCGGGTTCGCAATTTGTATCGAAACATTAGTTCGGCAGGTGTCTTGTTGGTGGCTTCGTGCGGAGTGTTTCTATAGTCCCGTAGAAGTCGGCACAGTGCCTGGTGTGGATTGACTGCTTCTATTCTGGCTCTTTGTCTTGTCTTCTTGATCGATGCCATGAAGCGTTCCGCCATCCCATTCGCTTGTGGGTGCCGAGGAGTTATCTTCATGTGTGCAAATCCTAGGTGTTCCGCTAGGGTTCCAAACTCGTGTCCACTGAACGGGGGCCCGTTGTCGGACTTGACTGTTTTGGGGATCCCCCACTCGCTGAACACTTCCTCTATTACTGCTGCTACTTGAGGGTATGCGGTGGTGGTGACTGTTTTGACGATCGGGAAGCGTGAGTGTTCGTCTATCATGAGCAGGAGGCAGTCACCCTCCTCCGTGGCCCCGTAGAAGTCCATGGCTACACGCTCCCACGGCCGTTCAGGTATCTGTGTGTGTTGGAGCGGGGGAGGATGTTCCGCAGGAGCTGTGCACTGACAGGCATGACAGTTTTTTACCCATTCCTCTACCGCTGCGTCTGGAAACGGGAACCAGATATGACACCTCAGCTGTCTTTTGGTGTTCTCCGCTCCTCTGTGTCCCTCGTGTGCCGTGCTGACTACTTTGTTCCTGAGCGTGGCGGGGATGAAGACTCTGCAGCCTCTGAGGAGGATGTCGTTGTCCTTGACGGCCAGTTCACCATGTATCCTGGCCAGTCTTTCGATTTCCTGTTTGCACACCCCTGGGTGCGCCAGCATTGCCCTGTGGTGATCTCTCCATTTGTTGGTCAGTGTGAGGCTGATGGCGAGAGCCATGGTGGGGTCGGCCGCTGATGCAGCTGCAACTCTCTCCAGGGATAGTGCCGGTGGTAGCGAGTTGGATGCAATGTATTGTACGTAGGCGATGTCTCCTTCGCGGGTTAGTGGAGCCCCGACTGGGTGTCGTGATAGGTAGTCCGCGGGGTTGAGGTCACCCCCGGGTCGATGCACAATGTCATAGTCGTATTCTTGTAAACGTATTCCCCACTGCTCGATTCTAGGGGGCATCTTGGTGTGCGGGTTGCCAAAGAGCGATAGCAAGGCCTGGTGGTCCGTAATCAGCGTAAACTTTTTTCCGATAATGAAGTCGTGGAAATGTTCACACGCCCAGACGGCGGCTAGGCTCTCTTTTTCCGCCTGGGAGTAGGCCAGTTCAGGGGTGGAGAGGGCTCTGCTTGCATAGGCAACCACGTGTCTCGGGTGGACGTCCGCCCCGCTGGTCTGGGCTAGGATGGCACCAAGGCCCACTGGGCTAGCGTCCACCACTATTTCAGTGTGCCACGAAGGATTGAAGTACGCCAGGCGATGTGCTTCCATCAGGGCACGTTTGATGTTGGAAAATGCCTGGTGGCACACAGGGGTCCATTCAAACATTGTATCTTTCTGAAGGAGCTTCCGCAGAGGGTCGGTAAGGGACGCATAGTGTGGTATGTACCTCGCACAGTAACCTGCCATGCCGAGGAACGAGCGAACATCTGCAACCTGCCGCGGTTCATCCAAGTTGGTGATGGTGTCAACCTTGTTGGGATCCGGCAGCATTCCCTCGCTGGAGAAGATGTGTCCGAAAAATTTTAGTTTTGTCTTGCTGAAACGGCACTTGGTGATGTTGAGAGTGAAGCCCGCTTCCTGGAGTGCTGCACACACGGCGAGTAGAGCTTTGTCATGGGCCTCCTTAGATGATCCAAAAACGAGGATGTCGTCACTGTAGTTTAGTGTGCCCCTGATGGGTCTGATCACTTGTCGGATGGCCTCCTGGAAGATTTCCGCGGCTGATGAGATTCCAAAGTTCAACCGTCGGTACCTGTAGAGACCGTCATGGGTCGCAAACGTCGTGATGGGCCTGGACTCCGGATGTAACTCAAGTTGATGGTATCCTTGGTTGAGGTCGAGTTTGGAGAACATCCGAGCGTTGTTCAATTGCACAATCATGTCCTCGATGCATGGGCCCGGATGTCTCTCACGCTGGATGGCGGTGTTAGCCACCCTCATGTCTACGCATAGACGGATTTTCCCTCCTTCTTTGGGTACGACCACGAGCGGGGAGACCCATGGTGTCGGGCCTGTGGCTGGTTCAATGATTCCATCAGCCAGCAGCTGTTGAAGAGCATCTGACACGGCCGTTTGCAGGTGAAATCCTACTCTCCGAGGATGTTGTGGTACTGGCCTCACTGATGTGTCGACGTGGAGCCGGATGGGAGGGGCCTTTAGTTTGCCTAACCCCGTGCAGAGGTTGGGGAATTGTCTCGTGATGTCAGACTGTGTGACCAGGTTCTGCGGCTGGTGGCATGCGATGGAGCCAACTGTGTTTCTCGTGATTGTGCTCTCGGAGGTCGCTGTGATGGAGTCTCCCGGCCTCACGTGTATTTCAATCAAGCCCAGGCGGGATGCCGTGTGATAACTGAATAGACATCGGCTTCTGGTGAGTGACCGGATAATGTGTATTGTTGTGTCGACTTTCCGGCCATTTAGGAGAAGGCGTTGTGGGAAACATCCTACCGTCGGTAGGGGAGTGGTAGCTCCCCACTGAAATATTCTTGAGCGAGAGTGTTCGAGTGCTGGTGGGTCTGGTAGTGCGGCATGGTCCTGCTCACCCATAATGTTGACGGTCGCTCCGGAATCAATCATGAACTGGAATTGTCTGTTTCCCATTTTGATGGGGATTTTTGGGGCTTCTCTGGCCTCTTCAGTGTCAAGTACGAGGTTGACGAACTCGTCATGGTCGTAGAGGTCCTATGGCATGTCATATGCGGCTCCATGCTCCTCCTGGAAGAAGGTCTCGGGCCCATATTCCTCTGGTGGATGATCATATTCGTCCGTGAAGTATCTTGTTCGGTCGGCTTGCTCTGGCTGTAGTGGATATCCTGGTGTTTGGTATTCGTCGATGGCCCGGACGTATCTCCTTTGCCCCTGGCCTTGTTGGTAGTATCTGGGTTGAAAGTATCGTGGGGGTGGTGGACGGAAAACCGGCCTGGCAGGCGTTTGGGGTCTCGTAGGGGGAAATGGTATGCCTTCCCGGCATACTGAGTGAAAATGTCCTTCTCTTCCGCAGTTCGTGCATCGCTGTGATAGAGCCGGACATGAGCCTGCATGCGGAAAAGACATCCCACAACGATAACACTGTCTCTGTTGGCGGGGGGTTTGGATGGATTGAGTTCTGTATGACTGCGGCCCTCGGTCACCTGGGCGAGCTGGTTGGATAGTTGCGACCAGTTCCGCTGCGTCCTGCTTGGTGTTACTCGGGTTTCCCATGGATGTGGCTTGGGCATCGACCCTTTCATGTATACGGGCGAGTTCGCTTACTTCCTGGATGGTGAGGGGTTTCTTCAGGAGCTGTTTTTTGAGGGCCGGGGACAGACAGCCTTCTATGACCCTTAATCTTATGGCTTCTTCCAACGAGAAAGCGTCAAATTGGCAATTTGCGCCTTTCACTCTTAGGCGGGTAATGAATTCGTCAACTGTCTCCTGTGGCATTTGGGTGCATATGTTGAAAAGATAGTGTTCGTAGTCACGATTAACCTCTATGATGAGGAGTCTGTCTAGAGCGTTGATCAAGTCCTTGAATGAGTTCTGTTCAGCTGCAGGGATGGTCTTCACCACCGTCTTAATCTCACCCCCTACCAGGTTGAGGAAAATGTCCCTAATGTTGGGGGAATTACCATCACCAGACCCCCTGACGTAGTGCTGGAAATCTTCCATCCAGTCGGTCCATCTGGGCCCCTTCGTGGCTTGTGGAGTCATGGTGAAAGGCGGTGGTAGTCGCAGCTGAATTGGCTGTACAATATGGGCCGGTGTAGGCGACCCAGGGTTGGACCCTGAGGCAGATGCCGGCGTGCTCATGGTGCCGGGAGCTTGGTTCAGCACTCTTGTATGAATCAGTTATGATGAGGGAGTGTTCTGCCAGGTGTGAAGAGGGGTGGTACACGTCCTTGCTTCACGCTTGCCAAACGTTCTTGATGACATAAATTTTTTTTTTTTTTTAATTTTTTTTGTTTCTCTGTGGCGCAGCTGCAGGGTACCTGTGGTGCGGCCTGCGCTTCCGGCTGTGTATGGAGGTTAATAGGCAGAGGGAGGCGCAGAAACGTCCTCACACGCGCTTGCAGCGCAGAGGCGGCAGGAGACCAGAGCGGGGGAGAGCCGGCGGACTGCCGGCAATGTCACGGATGCGCTCGTAGCGCAGGAGGTAGTGGAAATCCACAGGAGGACGGCGGACTGCCGAAGGAGGACTCCGTGGGCGCTCGGGGATGGTCCTTGTTGCCAGTGTTGCTCTGTGTCAGCCACGGAGAAGGAGGACGCGGACACAGGATTTATGGACACTTCTTTATTTAACCTCTTCCAAAAACGTACTGGCGCTAGCGCGCCTTACCCATAAAACCCCTTTCCCCCGGCGTCGCGCCGTAACTGGCTCCGCCCCCACAACGGTGGGGGCATCACTCTTTTAACCCTTGGAGTGCTCGGTAACAAAGATGGGAGCGGATTTTTACAAGCACTTGTGAGTCTTATTGATGTTACCCGTATGCCGCTTCTTGCCCTGCACTTTTGCACAAATGATGACAATTTGGCGGTAGGGTTACCTTTACATTGCAGTGCAAATGTAACGGCTCTCTGCTGTAAAATTACTATTTTTTATAAAATAAGCTCCATAGTGGTATCTTGTTGAAAGAGTACAATAGGAGTCTACCAGACTGTCCATGTTGGAATGAAAACCTATGGGAAAATTATTTACATGGTTATTCTCAGTTTTAATAATGTGTTTTGCTCAATAAGACAATTGTAACGTTCCCAAGATAACTCAAATATATAACGAAAGAGATCATTCTAAATAATCATTGTGCAGTTATACAAAGAGCCAATTTACAATGGAAGTACCTGTTTTTTTAATAGCTTTTATAAAAAACCAAAGCACCCGCTTACCCAAATTATCTGTTTTTTTCATCTAGTCAACACAACTGTTACACAGATAGAAAGGTCGGACCGGGCGGGCAGATAGGCACCCGCGAGCACAACTCGTGGATGCACCGGCACCGTTATGAACGGTGCCGGTGCATCTGAGCTCCCTATTCCCATTTGATACCGCTGCTCACTCACACACACGCCCTCATGGTCCCAACCCAACAGGCCCTCGCTCCACACTGTGAGTCCCAGTTCAGTCTCTATCCACACGCCTCCTGCTCTCTGCACGCTTCCCAACACACCCTTTCCTTCCCCACCTCATCCCCTCTCCACCTCCCAGCCATAACATGCCACACACAGCCTACCTTCCATCATTAAATTGACGCTTCTGTGTTCTGTGTCTTGATTGTATCTTATTTTTTAAAGATTGTAAAAACCGTATAAAAATTAAAAAAAAGAAAAAAAAATGGACACTTCCCTGTCTACCCATGTCCTACCCGCCATTCAATTCCTTCCTTCCTCTCTCTCTCACTCACTGCCATCAACAAACTGAATCCACCCCTGACCTCACTCGCCTTTGCATTGGTTGCGAATGCCTCTCAAAACTGCTTGCTCACACCATAGGAACTGCACAACACCTCCCTGGCTTCTTGCTACCCATAACTGGTCATTCAAGAACCCTTACGCTCTCCAATTGTACCCCCCTCCTTGTCCCCTGTACTCACTTATCAACCACCCCTCTACTCCCAAGGCCCCCACCAATCACATCCCACACACAAAACCGAGCATACCGTGACTATCAATTGCGCGCTTCTCAATTTTCACTCACTTGGCGTACATGCCACCCTGGCCCATGACCTCATCACTGACCATCACTTGGACATCCTCGCTGCCACAGAGTCCTGACTCCCATAGTGCTTCTAGCCCCCTACTCTCCCTAGCCATCCCACTTGGCCTCGCTATCCTTAGAGCTGACCGCCTTAGTGCCCCAGGAGGTGGCATAGCCCTCATCGCCAAAGCTCTCCTACACATCAGACAGACCACCCCACTAGGCTATGAAATACTTCTAGCTAAATTGACCATTGACCCGCAAACCATTGTCAACCTCCTACTCCTATACCGACAACCCAATACCTCGCCCGGAGTCTGACACTCCACTACTACTCACTCCCCTCATCAAACCAGCCACTAAATTCATCCTTCTGGGTCATTTTAATCTGGGCTTCAACGATCCCAGTGACACAAAAGCCTTAGCGCTGGAAAATTCACTTGCTGATATAACCTTTACACAGCATGTCTCTACCCCTATGCATTCCAAAGGGCAAATCCTTGACTGAATCCTCACTTCTAACAACTCCATTTCTATCTCAGCCATAATCCCACTACCGTGGTCTGACCACTCACTGATTGAGTTCTGCCTATACCACTCCCCCCTCTTGCAAACCCACCTTACCGCCCTCTCCCACCCTAGTTTGCAACACTCAGAAGCTCACCAAGCTCACTCTTGTACCTACTCTCCTGTCGCTACTTACTTCCGCCACCCCTGTAAGTAAGGACCCACAGGCCCTTGCGGACCTCTACAATCACAGCCTTCACTTAACCATGGATGCTCATGCTGCCCTCAAACCTAAAATACTGAAACCTCACAAGCCAGCCCACATCTGGTTTTCTGATGATCTTATTGCGCTGCAGATCCAGGAGAGCCCTGGAACACATGTGGTTGAAACATCCCACCCCCTCCAACCACGAAATGTTTGCTAACGCTGACAAACATTATAACAATGCCTTAATCACATTCCTACAACCTCAGAATAACCACCGCCAGCTCCAACTCTAAATAACTCTTCTGGTTTATCAAAGAACTAGAAACCCCAGCCTCCCTCATCTCCCAGACTTACTCTGATAAAGATTGGTGCTCTATCATCCAAACTACCCTCGCCAACAAAATTGACACACTGAAAGACAAAATCTGCCAATAAATCTCAACTTGCCACAAAACCCCCCTTACTGGAGGCGCTGTTGCCTCCCTCTCAAACTAACCACCTCCTGCCCCCTTCAGCTTCTCCCAAGTTTCCCAATTAGAAGTACTCAATACTATCTGCTCCCTTAAACCTTCCAACTTCAAGGGAGACACCTGCTCGGCTCACATCATCAAGCTATGTGCCTCCATTCTGACCCCCACCATTACTAGCTTCATCAACACATCCTTTGCAGCCAGTTCCATCCCTACCTGCCTCAATGTAGCCTGGGTCACCTCTCTCCTGAAGAAACCATCTCTGGGCTCTTCCCACCAACTACCGCCCCATCACTTCCGTTCCATTCCTCCTCAAAATCCTAGACCGCATGGCTTATTCCTAACTCCATCCGTGACTCCGGCTATCGTGCCCTTCTCCTTTTCCTTGACCTCTCGGCAGTTTTCGACCTGGTCAACCATGATATCCTCTGCCAACATCTTGCAACCAATTTCCACTTCTCCAACGAGGCCACCGCATGGATCAAGTCCTTCCTGAGTGATTCCTAGATGTCCGCCGGAGAGGGAGGTCGCACTCTCACAAGGTCCAGGCTAGACCTTTCAAAGGAGTACAATATAAGCCAAGCACAGCATTGCAACTTGGATATGGAACTCACAGCCCATGTATGAATAAGACTGGCAACGGCACAGTTGACGGCGAGCAAACAGGAGAAGCAGATTTTGGCTCCCCACCTGGTGGGGATCCCTTGTTTGGGAGAGCCGTATCGGGACGCCGTGATAGGAAGGAGGGGCCTGTCGGAGGAGAAGCAGTTGAGATCAGCCCAGCCAGAAGAGCCAAGGCGAAGGTCCCGGAGCGGTAGAAGAGGTGCTCCGGTGGTACAGGGGCATTGAAAAGGCATCCTCCCCCTGCGGTGGCTCGAGAGTGAAAAGGAGAGGAAGAGCCCAACTATAGTAAGAGGCCTTGCAGTGGAAGAAGCACGTCATGGAGGTAGAGCAGCGAGACTGGGCATACACGCGGTGCAGTACAAAACAGCTGAGGTGCAGCTGGGAGGCCCCGGGGAGGCGAGAAGCATAAAAGGAGAGGAACGTGTCCCCATATTGTAAGTGTGCGTCACGGCCTGCACCACTAGTGGTACCCATTATAACCTCGGAAAGGCAGGCGCAACCGGCAAGGGGCCTCATATACAGTACGGCTCGGCAAGCGAGGGAGGATCTAATTACACATACAGTGGCCAATTCACTTTAAGGGCGACCAGTAGGGGATACTCGTGCTGCTCTGAGATGGGCCACTAAAGGACTAGGACCTTGGGAAAAACGCCCATATAAGCGGGCCCTGCAACTATAGGCAACTGGTGCATAAGCTCTTCCCCTCAAACCTAACTACCGCAACCCGGAGGACATACAATAAGGAAAACGTGATAAGGTATAGAGTAAACCAGCGGGAGTGCGCATGCAACATAGGAAAGAAACCAGAGCACTCAAGAAGGGGAGAAATATCGGTGGCAATAGGGATATATTACAAAGAAGGACTAATTGCTACTGGGGCCGTAATATACGTGCAAGCAGTCAAATAGGGCTGCTAAATCACATGGAGACATAAGCTCTACAGCAAGAATAAGGAGAAGCGCATGAGAACGGGAACACACGTAGATGCCATGATCAAAGGGGAAGCAGACCCCTTTGCTGCTGACCACAAAGAAAAACGCTAAGAGAGGTCAGTTAGAGAGGTGTGGGCAACAGTCTCCTTCAGAGACAGCTTCAGCTTCAGGGGAACCTGGGTCAGTACAAAAGGCTGACAGAGACTCGGGCAACCGGAGAAATGGCCCTTAGCAAAGAGGATCTGCAAAAGTGCTTGAAAGGCATGGAGGAGAGGATGACAGTATGCCTCCAGGAACAAATGGCGAGCCTGAAAGAAGAGCTGAAGAGCTCCCTGAAGGAAATCAGAGATGACATTAACTCCCTGGGAAATATGGTGGACTTGGCTGAACAAGGCTTATCGGAAGTGGAAAAAGAAGTGCAACAGAATTCCGAGTTATTGGAGCAAATTGCCTCTGCCACGCAACATTTGGAAATCCAGACTGAAGACCTAGAAAACCGCTTAAGACGCTCTAACATGAGAGTTAAGGGGCTGGAAGAGGCAAACTCTGATGCAGACCTGAAATCTATGATGTAGCAGTGCTTTGCTACCCTGCTGACAGACATGACCCCAGAGGAGATTCGGATTGATCGTATACACAGAGTGGGTCCTAAGAGGAGCAAAGAGGGAAACAGACCAAGGGACGTTTTGGCGGCATTGGCGTCTTATGAAGAAAAAGAAAGAATCCTTAGGGTGTCTAGGGGACAGGACACGATCACAGTTAACGGATCGCATGTAAGCTTATTTCAAGATCTGGCTGCTATAACGCTTCAGAAAAAAAGAGCAATGGGACCATTGACGAGAACACTAGTGGAAAAATAAGTCCCCTATAAATGGACCTTCCCCTTTGGTCTGGTATTCCCCTGGGAAGGAAGACAGAAGAGTCACCACATGTGATGAATGTGTGGCTCTCCTAGGCCTAGAACCGGAAGGAACGGACTCTGGTGATCAAGGACGTGGAGCAGAACAGCAGAGATACAAGCCTTAGGAATGGACTACCGTGCATGGAAAGAGAGGGGACAAGCTGAAGGGCACCCCGACTCAGAAAAAGAGAAGAAAAAAAACACATCTGCGGCATAACAAGCAATAAAGGAGAAGCCTGGGTAGGATGGTTAAACTGAAAAAAAGGGTGCATAAACATGGTGTCTTTAAGGACAGTGGGTGCTGTCCATTGGGAATGAGCAGACCTATTCGGGAGGGAGTGGGGCACCACTTGGAATCTTAGGGGTCCGGGAGGAACGTGGGTCGGTTTCCACTTGTTGGGATGTATCTTTGGATACCGAGATTGGTCTGGAGAGGGGCTGGAAGAGGGAAAAACGGGGGGAGTTTGGGAGTAGGGGGGTGCGGTTGGGGAGGGGGGACCGCATAAAAAGATTACAAATACATATGGGAAGAAGGGGTACGGTGGGGAAATACAAAGCAGTGGGGGGATGGGCAATAGAGTAATGACAAGGCCGCTGCAAATTTTCTCACATAACGTACGGGGCCTAAACACTCCGATAAAAAGGAAGAAGGCAGCTACACAGATAAAAAGGAGTAATGCGGATATAATACTTCTACAGGAGACACACATTAGAAAAGGGGATGATCATAAAACACAAATACAGCAGTTCACACAAATATACCAGGCAAATGCCCGCAATAGAACAGAGGGCGTCCTGGTGGGCTTAAGAAATTCACTCTGGGCACAAATGATCAAAACTTTAGCAGACCCGAATGGGAGGTATGTCTTTACGGAGGTGCGGTTGGAAAAAAGGGTCATGACAATAGGAACATCATCCCCCCTAATATAGGGCAGGACGCCTTCCTGTATCAGACGCTGGAGGAATTGGAAAAGTTTGCTGAAAGCGAGATCATCCTTACAGGAGACTTTAATTTAGCCTGGGACCCTGAGAAGGATAGGGGCGGCCAGGTCATTAGTAAGGTGCCAAATCCATCAATGGTGGTGAGGGAGGCTGGCCGGACTGGCGATGAGAGACCTCTGGAAGGCTAAAAAGGGGCAGGATCCCGGGTATACATGTTTCTCTCATGTCCACCAAACTTATTCTAGGATATATTATGCATGGGGTACCTCTGAAATATTAGGGGCACTAACGGATATAGAGGTAAACCCGATCTCCCTATCAGATCATGCACCGTTAAAGTTATACCTTAGGGGGCTGAAACCAAGTAATCCATTGTGGATTTGGAGAACTCATTAGGGACGTACAGTGTGGGATGCCTTTAAGGCAGTTTTGAGGTGGGAGTTGATCTCCTTACAAGCCCAAAGATGAAAAGAGAAAGACAAACTAGAAAAAGAGCTGGAGGTGGCACTTGAACATGCCCAAACAGTGATGGCAGGCCGAAAGAATAGGGAGAACTATAGCAACGTGAAGGAAGCACAGAGACAACTGCGGCTGCTTGGAACCACAAAGGCTGAGAGCACCCTCTTAAGTCTTAAGCAGCGTTATTACGTTGGGGCTAATACGTAATAAGGCAGACAAAATGCTAGCTAGGCTATTGAAGCAACAGAGAGCCCAATGACATGTCGGGGGAATAAAGCAGTCGGACGGATCATTAGTCACAGACTCAGATGGGATAGTACAGTCCTTTACAACATACTAAAAGCAGTTATAGTCCTCCGAGCACCTGGAGAACCATAGGATACAGGCATTTCTGGACGGGATAAAGCTAACTAAGATAACGGAAGAAGATAGGGATAGTTTGGAAAGAGAAATAACGGTAGAAGAGGTGGAAAAAGCGATAAAGTGACTCCCTAATAATAAGTCACCGGGACCTGATGGCCATACTGGGGTCTTCTTTAAAGCATTATGTAATGAATTAAACAGCTTAGTGACAAAACTATATAATACATTTCAAAACAGAGAAGGTGTGATGCGCTCGATGACCGAGGCGAAGGTGGTGCTGTTTGAAAAACCAAATAAAGACCCCACAAGTTGCGGGTCGTATGGGCCCATAGCGTTACTGAACATAGACGCTAAACTATACACTGGGATCCTGGTGAAAAAGAGCAAAGGAGGTTCTCCCAGGGGTTATAGGGCAGGACCAATCAAGTTTCATAGCGGGAAGGGAAACATGGGACAATACCAGAAGGGTGATACACTTATTAGAAAAATTGGCAATAAAACGGATACCGGCCACTCTGATTTCTTTGGATGCTGAAAATGTTTTGACATGGTGGAATGGGCGTTCCTATTTTATAGGATGCAGCGAATGGGATTTGGGCCCAAATATATTCAAATGGTCAGGGCGAACTATAGAAACCCTTCGAATAGGTTAGCGGTTCACACTCATATCTCAGAGGTTATAAGTATCGAGCGAGGGACCAGGCAGGGATGTCCCCTGTCTCCACATCTATTTAGAATCCCTGCTGGCCGTAATCAGACAGAACCAGGATATCAAGGGGGTCCCATTTGGTGGAGAGACTCAAAAAACAGCAGCCTATGCCGACAATATGCTGTTAACACTAGTGGAACCTGTTACGTCCATCCCGGCCCTAGTGGGTATCCTAAAGGAACAGGAGGGGTTGTCGGGATTGAAAATAAATATGGGGAAATCAGAAATGCTGGAAGGTGGGACTCCATAAAGATATGATTACCCACTTACAGAGATGTTCCCCTTTTTGTTCGGCCGGAGGAAATATAACATATTTAGGGATAAAACTGACCAACAAAATCTCCGCGTTGTATAAAGTTAATTATCCGGACTTAAGCAAAAAGACACAAACGTGCTATGCTAAGTGGACTCTGATGCGGATATCCTGGCTTGGGCGAATAAATACGGTGAAAATGGTGACTCTCCCGAGGGTATTAAATAAGTTCCAAGCACTTCCTATAGCGGTCCCGAAAGCATTGAATCCATTCATTTCCAGATTTGTTTGGCAGAGTAAACACCCTAGAGCGGCTTTGGACCTCCTGATGACCCCAAGGCAAAGAGGCGGATTAGGGCTGCCAAATCTGCACCGTTATTAGGAGACAGTCTAATTGAGAGTGGTGCGCAAATGGTTCTCAGACAGCAAGGACAAAATATGGGCTCGGATGAATAGAGCAGTAGCAGGAGCTCACTAGCCAGAAAACTCTGGCTCCATGGGAAGGATAGGCCCCCGAGTGCCAGGTGAAGCAGTGTACTTTCGAACAACATGTGATATATGGGATAGGTGGATCAAAACGGGACAACTATCTTCTATTCCGTTGCCCTTTACCCCCATGTTCGACAATCCGAATTTCACCCCAGGCACCGTGGAGGGCTCATTCACATGGTGGAAAGAAAGTGGGTGTGTAAAGATTAGAGACATGGTATGGGAGAGGGAAATAGTTTAATTCGAGGAATGCAAGTCACATGCTCTGGAGGATAGCTCAGGGGCAACATGCTCGCCTTGGAAGCAAGACGACACGGAGCACCACAGGTTCGATCCCTGGGTCCGCACTTAGAAACCTCTGGGTATTAAGCACGTTATGAAAAACCTATCATATCATATCATGCAGGAGTGGTGGAGGGGTACAGATTCGAATACATACAGTTGAGACATTGGCTACAACAGAAGGAAATCTGCCACGCAGCAATAAGGCCACTGACAAAATTTGAGACATATGTTACTTCTCACACGGGGGACAAACATTTAGTGGCAGATATATATATATATATATATATATATATATATATATATATATATATATGATACTGCAAGAATGCCTAGACCAAAAGATCTGCCCGTACCCAATAGCATGGGAAGGGTTGATGGGAGAAAAGGTTGCGGTTGGGCATTGGGAAGAATTGTGGAGGAATATCCCAAAACTGACTAGGTCCCTAGAGCTACGGGAGGCCTGGTATAAAATGATGCTACAGTGGCACTACACCCCGAGTAAATTACACAGGATGTATGGCTCGGCCTCTTCAGAGTGTTGGAGGGGGTGCAAGGGTATGGGGGATTAGAGACATATTTGGTGGGGGTGCCCCAAGATTAAAGGGTTTTGGGAAGAAGTCATGGTATTCCTGCAGAAAATAGTACCGGAGATCCTCCCTCTCTCTCTCTAGCAGAGAGTCTATGCGGACAAGTAGAACCAGAGCAACATATAATCTCAAAGCCACAGAAAAGAGCATTGGTAACATTACTATTAGCTGCCTGGATGGTAATCGCAAAAGACTGGAAACAAAAAAGCCCACCTATGGTGGCAAGCTGGCTCTGTAAACTCTGGGACATAGTAGCGATGGAGTGGATTACTTATAAGATCCATGGAGATGCAGAGAGATTCCGGAAAGAATGGGGAGAAATTATCCTTTCCTTGAAAAGTGACTTCGTACAACAATGGTGCCCACAAAATGTACGGGTCTTGGATAGCAGTGACTGGTGTGGCACCTGATGAGCCCCATTGATACAATAAACTCTATGATCCCGAAATTGTACAGCTCGGTTATGCGGTTCCCTACGGGAGGTTGGGGAGTTGGGGGTTTGAATGGGTGGGTGGTTGGGTGTTACTTTTTTTTGGGATAAATGCAAATAAAGAATTCTTTTTAAAAAAAATCCTTCCTGAGTGACCACTCCTCCAGAGTCTTCATTGGAGACTCAGCGGCAGATCCCATCTCTGCCCCTCGTAGTGTCCCCCAAAGTTCTTGCCTCTCACCGACCCTCTACAATATGTACCCAAAGCCCCTATTTGACCTTGTAGATGCCCTCAGCATCAGCTACATTAACTTTGCCCTCGACACACAGATCCTCATTCCCGTCACAGGATGCTACCTTGACGATACCGACGCTATCAATAAGATCTACAGCATCATCCAGAACTGAATGGCCACCCACAATGTTTGTCTTAATGACGACAAAATCGAGCTGCTCCTTGTGGGAGCTCCTCACCGGCTGAAAAACCTTGACCCAGCATTCTCCTCATTCTCCATTGACAGCACTATCATACCAGTCTTAAAGCATGTCAAAACCTTTGGATTTCATTTGGACGCTGAACTCAATATGTCCAAACATATCAATGCACTATCATACTCTACTAACCACACTACCAGTCTCATCTCTTTGAGCAGACAATTCCTCTCCCTGACCAACTGCTTGTCTCTTGCATGCGTCATCATCAACAGCAAGCTGGATTGATATGATATGATGATATGATATGGCATTTATAACGTGCCTATACACAAGTGTTTCAAGGCGCGACGAGGCAAGGGAGGGGGGGGGGGAAGACCGACAACGATCCTACTAGGCCCAGTGTCATACAGACCGCGCAAGTGCAGGGAACGGGGAAAAGTAGAAGTGCTAGGGGAAGGGAGAGGGGAAAGTGCAGTACATGAAATAGTAGAATAAATAAGATAAGATAAATAAAACGGCCAGCTGGTGGCAAGTGCAAGGTAAGTGCAGACATAAGTGCTGGTCGGGGGACTGTAGGATACAGAAAACAATCCCCAGGTGCAGGGGTTGCCAGGGAGGTAGTGCAGGTGGGCCACTGGCGGGGCATGGGCCCGAGGTTCAGAGGGTGGCCAGGTAACCAGTGCAGTTTCAGTCAGCAATTCAGCAGGGGAGAGGCGGAGAGAAGGCAGATGCAAAGAGGAAGGTTTTGAGGTGCTTCCGGAACTGAAGATGGTTCTCCTCCAGTTTCAGGGAGGCAGGAAGGCTGTTCCAGAGGGAGGCCCCTGCTAAAGAGAGAGATCTACCACCAACTCGTTGCTTGGAGAAGCGACTAACCCTGAGGGAGTTGGAGGCGGATGAGAAAAGAGCTCGAGAAGGAAGATATTTAGGAAGAGAGAGTTGAAGGTATTGTGGCGCAAGGCCCCAGAAGGCCTTGTGGACAATACAGAGGATTTTGAACTTAATCCTCACAGCCACTGGGAGCCAGTGCAGAGATTTCAGTCCTGGAGAGATACGATCCCTGGGCTTGAGGCCAAGGACAAGTCTCGCAGTCCTGTTTTGGATAAGTTGCAGAGGGCGGAGAGTAGAGGCAGGCAGATTTAGATAGAGGCTGTTACAATAGTCTTGCTTAGAGAGAAACAGGGTTCTGGAGACAGTGAGCTTCTGGGGGAAGGAGAGGAAAGGAAGAATACCTCTGAGGAGGTGCAGCTGGTAGTGTGACTTCTTAGAGATGTCAGAGATGTGAGGAGAGAAGGAGAGTGTGGAATCGAAGATGACCCCAATGTTTTTAGCCTTGCAGGTGGGAGCAGGGAGAGGGCCAAGAGAGGCTGGCCAGAGAGCTGCAGGGAAGGAGAGAGAGGGTGTGCCAATGAGTAGAATCTCGGTCTTACTGGCATTAGGCAGTGGTCCTTGGCGGCACACCACTCCTGATTGGCAGACAGGCAGTCAGAGATGAGAGAAGGAGAGGAGGAGGCCGAGGGTAGCCTGAAAATGAGCTGGGTATCATCTGCATAGCACTGAAAGTTGGGACAGAGGGCGGCGATGCAGTGGGCAAGGAGTGCCAGGTATTGGTTGAACAGCCAGGGAGAGAGATTAGATCCCTGGGGGACACCACAGGTAGAGAAAAAGATATCGGAGAGGAAGGACCCAAGTTGGACTTGGGAGGGTCGGTCGGAGAGGAAAGAAGTCAACCACGCCAGAGCTTGACCAGTGATACCCTGGTTATCACAGAGACAGTTGAGCAGGATGGCATGGTTGACAGTGTCAAAGGCAGAGGAGAGATCAAGCAAGATGAGAACACACAGGGTGTTTGAGTCAAGGTTGGAGAGCAGGTCTTCACGGATGTTCAGAAGAGCAGTTTCTGAGCTTCTGGCAGCTCTGAAGCCAGACTGATGGCCACAAAGACAACCAACAAATTCAGTGTGGAGATTGAGCTGGGAGATGGCCAGTTTCTCCAGGAGCTTGCCCAGGAAGCGAGTGATGGAGATTGGGCGATAGTTAGCCGGGCAGGAGGGGTCGGCAGAGGGTTTCTTAAGAAGAGGGTGCACAAGGGAGTGCTTCAGTGGGGATGGGAGACTCCAGTGGCGAAGGAGTGATTGCAGAAATCAGCCAGGGCAGGAGCCAGGGAGTCGATGTGGTCCTTGATAGTTTTAGAGGAACAGGGGTGAACCTGTTTCGAAAAGGCTTTCATAGATCAGACTTGTCTAGAAACCTTGTGTCATGAGCACTGCTCCTGAGAAGCCATGTCAAGCCCAGCATCCCCGGAAGCAGGCTCACGACCCTCGTCCCCGGCTCCAGCAAACCCCTATTGGGGCACTTTGGACCATGTCCTGGCGCCTTTGGCGCCAGGCTCATAAGGAACCTCAGTCCCGGCGCCAGGGGCGCCGGGCTCATAATTCTTGCAAAGGTGCTTGGGTGGACCTACCTGTAGCAGACCATGCTGCATACTCACCTTTGCAAATGCTGGCAGGATGAAGTCCCCAGCCTTCTGCTGGGAGGAACTATTCCCTGAACTGGGACTACTTTCTTACCTGGGTGGGGCTGGTGCCACTCCTTAGCTCTGGAACACAGGAACTCTTTTACCTGGGCGAGGCTGAGGAAGAAGACACCCAATCACTCCAACACTATTTAAACCACACCCGATTGGGAAAATGTGCTTCGTGTTATTCTGCATCTGCAGCAGGACGCTCACCGAGTCAGCTCCAGCATTCCAGTGATATCTCCAGCTTCAGCTCAGCAACCTGTGGAAGAAAGACACGAGAACTATACTTACCATCCAGGAATCCAGACACCGGCAGAACCTGCAAGCAAAAGAAACATAAGGTTAGCAAGTTGCAACACGTTCGCAGCCGCGCTCGCTTACCTGATCCATCTGTGCTTTCACGGATTCTTCGCGGCCTTCTCTTCAGCAGCCTAACGGCACCTGTATAGAAAAAGAACATTGTTAAGTAGGAATCGGGTGAAGGCGGCCACATTTACTTTTCTTACCTGCTTTTGTGCGCGCATTACGATCTCTTCAACCGCAGCAGCCCGGCACCCGAAAACAAGAAAAGACATTATTTAAGTGCCATTAAAGACTGCAAGAAAGCCTTACACTTACGTGTTTCCCCACGTGCATCCGCGACTGGGAAAACGCCTGCAAGGTCCCGACACCTGCAAATAAGAAAAGGACATTATTGAGGTGTCATTGAAATTCCCATACCTACGTACAACCGCACGTGTCGCGCTCTCAGTGACCACGCCCTCAGCATCCAGGCACCTGAAAAAGACAATGCAAAGACTTCATTAAAGGTGCCCATCTCTTCAAGACTATAAACTCTTTATACCTACTGGCATCCGCTCGTGCAGTAACGGCGGCATCACCTTTTGGCATCTCAGCACCTGTGCCACTTCTAAGGCCACAAAAGACTTTGAGGACCTCCAGTGACGTAACTGGAACCCACGCACCCCTGCATAAGTTGCAGGATGGAGAGCCCAGCATTTATACCCTAAGGTGAGAGCTCACCAGGACATTGGACTTTCGGAGAGTTGGCGATTAGTGAGGAGGAAGTCCAGCCAAACGGTCATTAACCCTTTTTTCTTCCGGCTGCAGAAACCTTACCCTGCAAGCCAGACGGTCAATAAGAGGAAGCCCAGTCCAGAGAGTCATCCGAGCTCTACGCTTCTCAATTGAAGAGACTATAACAGTTCAGCCGGGACCAGCGCCTCCGTGGGAATCAGGTGAGCCTTACACCTTGTCTGCAGAGAAAAGGGAAAAGACAGAGAAGGCGGGGTGGGGTGGCTGTAGAAGGACCAGAGGGAGAGCAGTGGATAAAAGGAAGGAGGCAATAGGAGGAGAGTGAGGACAGGATGTCCTGAGTTTTAGAAGTGAAGTGAGAAGCCAGGGATTACTGCAACAGTATTCATGGGCACCTCAGCTGAGAATCTCCACAAACTCCACCTCCTTCAAAACAAAGCCCTGCATGTGGCCCTGGGACTTAAACGTTCAGATCACATCTCAGCTACCAGGCATGACGCCCACTGGCTCCCCATTAAAGCCTTCATCGAATTTAAAATGCCAGCCATCACTCACTGTTGTGTCAACAAAGAGGCCCCCCTATACCTCATCAACAGTGTCACCCCTAAACCAGTAATGCGCCCTCTAAGATCCACTGCCAGCCTCACCCTGTTCACTTCCACATACAGAAGCAAAAGGTGGCTCGAGGTTTGGTGTTACAGCACCCTCCCTATAGAACTCTCTCCCGCCCAATATTAGAAATGAGCGTAACTAGTAGCCCTTGTTCACCATAGCCTTGAGACGTCTTGCCTTGGTGCCTAGCAATGAGGATAGAGCATATGGCTGATTCATGTTGGTGTTATCTGCCATCTTTGTGGTCAATGCTGTTCCCCGAAGGGTCACAAACGTATATGGGTCACATCATCATCACATCATCACATCATCGTCGCGAGTATTCTGGGGGGGGGGGGTTCAGCCGCCTGGGATCAGGGCTGGGCTGCGCAGCAGGGCATGGCAGAGAGCCAGCCCAGGAGGGGGAGGCGCCGCGCCGGCGGCACTGTCTGAGTCTGCAGCACAATCATCATAGCAGCAAGGTAACACTAGATGTTACCTTGCTTTGATGATTGCATCATGCATGCATCATAATTTATGATGCATGCTGATGTATGTGCATGATTCATTCACGTCACGGCGTCGGTGGGTCTGGGCCACCAGGCCGGCGGGGGGCGGCCGTGCAGCCACAGCAGGGGGCCGGTGCGCCTGCCATGCCGTGTGTGTGCTCGCCGGCTCACGAGCCTCTGGCCTGCGGCGGCCAGAGAGAACGTTACTTGTTTGATCTGTGGGGGAGGCAGGCTGAAGCAATTGCAAAGCAATTGTAACACCTGCCTCTCTCCGAGTCCTGACCCCGTGCAGCCTGCAGGGCTGAGGGTTCCGCGGCCCTGAGCTGGGGCCGGGCCCGGCACTGTCAGAACACAACACAGTGACACATTTCACACTTGCTTTCAACTTTGCAGGAAGTAAGTAACACTTCTTTGCAAAGTTGAAAGCAACTGTCTTCAACTTGTGCCTGGAGGCTGGGCTGGGCCCCGGGGCCGCCGGCGCCGTGGACAAAGGAATAACCCAATGAAAATTCGGCTGGTGGGCAGGCTACCCCTGCCCACCCAATACTCCCGCCATTATGCTGCTAGCCCCAGTGCAAGCACACACCAGCGGACCACTTGGAGGCTGACAGTGCCAGTGCCCACACAGGAGGACCCACCAGGCAGCACTGAGGCGGCCAGCAGTGCAGACAGTGCCCAGTGCCAGTGCCGGCCACAGCCAACAGCCAGCCAGTCAGTCAGTCACTGAGCCTGAGGTAAGGAGTGTGACTTGTGTACTATTCTCGTAGCCAACAGAGCCAGAACAACTTCGGATTGTTTTCTTGGACCTATTAAGGCGGAGGGTGGGAGGCAGAAGTTGTTAGGAAGGGTCTGACGCTTAAAACACATATGGGAGCCACTTCCACCAGCCCCTGGCCCGTGTGTCTGCCCCACTGTAGAGTCCCATTCTTCACAGTCGTGCAGGTGGTCGGTAGTAGCCACTCTAGAATTATAAAGCTGCCGCCTTTTTATATAGCAGTTCACGCCAGATTCATCCTACTTCTAAGCACTGGAATTATGTGTGTTGTTGTTGTCCTAGGTAATGGTAATCATCATGTTATCATCCTGAAAGGATGATTGGCTCCCGGGTTTCAAACCTCTGGCATGGAAGCGAAAGCAGTGATATGGGAGTTACATACCAATATCAAATAATGTTTATTTCCCGGTGCCAAAAAGAACTCCCCACATATTGGAAGACTGGGTTCCTTTACTAATCTAAACTCTGTTGCTAGACTATTTGGGCAAAGTGCTGGATAGTGGGAAGGCATTAGGAATACATGTGTTTGCTTAATGAGCCGGATTCACATTGTTTGTAATGTAAGCAATTCCCAGGGCGGTCTCCCGTTGTTTCGAGGAAGTAATTTACTTTGTTGCAAACACTTCGAATTACTTCGAATGTGGTACATGTATTTGAGGGTTAAGGGGTAAAATGGGTGGTGGGGGCGAGGGGTAATGGGGGTTGAGGGCTTGGTGTAGGGGTGGTAGTGAAGGGGGATGAGAGACCCCCCCAAATAAAAATTAAATAACACAATTAAATAAAACAAAAACAAAGTGATTGCAACTAAGTCAATTACCGCTAAGTAATGTACTTCCTTCTAATAACGTAGAAACGAGAAAACAGGCGCACATTAAAATGAATATGCTATACCCTGGAATATGTAGTAAATGTTGAAATAGATGCATTACACGTTGAGAATCTTCATAAAGTGTGTACTGAGAAGCCTGCTTGCTGCATGGTGAAGCTGCTTAAACCTGAACAAGGATTCTCATACACACACTTCTGACAATGCCACATGACTGGCACTCCTGCCCACTGCAGCGGGTGGCGTGTCCCTTTCTTGCTAGTTTCATTTTGCAGGAATTGTTCAAAAAACAGTTCTGGGTTTTCGGACAGAAGCGACTTTTGGAAAGACATGCTCTGCCTGCAAGCTTCTTGAAGGCTTTACTCTTGGCTGTCATTGGTTGCCTGTGGTGAGCCCTTAGGCATCAGAATTGTGGCTTTTGAGGTTCTCATGCAGGGGTGGACTGGCCCATATGGAACTCTGGAAATTTCCCGGTAGGCCTCTGCACCCTGGGCCTCTTTTGTGGTATTTTCAAATTTTCCCATAGGAAAGGGATGGGCTTGCTGAAAATCTGTAACATGGGGCCACTTTGAAAATTATTTCCAGGGCCTCTTTTGCTTTCTAGTCCACCCCTGGTCACAAGAAATGTGTGTTGGTCAGCACAGCACCAGGTCGATGCGTAAACATTGAGTGATGGTTCTAGGTCTGTTGGCCCGGATCCAGAAGAGCGTGGAGAGCTGTTTATGCTGGTTTGAAGGGCCCTGTGCTAGAGTCAGAGGCAGGATCTGATCGCTACAGATGACTTTCTCATGAGCACACCCTGGCGGTCGCAGATTCGTGGAGCTGCAATGGGGCATTACCTGCTAGGCAGGAAGGTACAGCACAGGCACACTGAGGACCAGGTTCAGCAGTCAGCAGAGGATAACTGCCTGACATGCCAGCATCTCGCTCAGCAATGCCCAATGACATCCGTGAGGGAGAGGTTGGAGAGAAGGAAAAGGGAGAAATTGGGACACAGGCGAGAATCGCCTGCATTGCGGTAACGTTGGTTTGTTCTTAATGTAGGTGGCTGCACTGCCTGCTTTTATTTTAATTTTAAAAGTAGTACTTGCACTTTAAACTAGAATCTTTTCTGTCATTTCTGATTGGAGAACATCTAAACTGCTGATGTCCTTTTGCTCGCTTTGACGGCGCCCGAAGACTGAACTGGCAGGTATAACACACGCAGGACTCTCCTGTCTGGGGGGCAAAGTTGGTTTGTTCATAATATAGGAATTGATACATAGATGTACTTCTGCATTTTGCTTATTGAAAATAGCACTTGCAGTTTAAATTAGGCACATAGCAATCAGGAGCCTTTTCAACCATTTCCGGCTTATGGACAGTTTTACTGCCTATGCCGTGTCCACGACCACCGAGCGAGCACACCTCTGACCGCAGGCCTGTATGCTCCCAGCTAGCACATGACGTTTCATCACTTGTACCAAAAAGGTTTTGAAAATCTGCCCCTATAGCTTTAAATTTGATTTTTGTTACTGAGCCTGTCAACCTTGTATAGCTGGAGGCGAACGCACATTTGACTAGCCACACTGTGTTGTGGTTTGAATATGATTCCCACGTCCTTTGGTACCTTTTATTTGCATGAGGTAGTTGTGGGCAACGTTATGCCTGCATACGAGCCTCCATTTTATGTCTCCAAATTAAATATGGAAATGCAACTAATAGTGAACAATGCTCCAATTAGTCTTTTAATTTGGTCATATCAATGATATCTGGAACAAGTACGCGTACATGGCATTTAAAGAGGGCCTACTCGCTAAAACAAATCTCAGGAGGGGTGTGATGTCCTTTCCATCCCACAAAGCAGTCATCCTTCCTTCATCAAAGCTAATTTTGTTTTCTCTTTTGACATTTTGTTGTTAGAATCTTACTTTTGCTTTGTCGGTGCTAAATCTATCCTGCTTAACAGGGATCTTTGCATTACAATTTCGACCTCCTTTGGTCTGTCGATTTCCCAGAATCCCTGTGGGCGTGTGGCCAGGAAGCGCCTTGAGGCGATTCAGTTAACAGTGCTGCGCTATGCATGTCCCTTCTTTCATTCACATGCTTCTCGGGCCCCCCACGTCCTAATAAGCAGAGGAAACGGCCGGGACTGCCTGAAGCACCATGCCTTGGTGGTGGTGTTCCAGAAACAGGGCCTTTACTGACAGTGTTTTACTGATGTGACTTTGTTGTTTTCAAGCTGGCTTTGACATCCAGCTGACATCAGCCTAGCATCAGGTGCTAGTGGCCCTGGGGGATTGGCTGGCAGCTTGTCATGGACGTGATTTACTAGAGACTGCACGTTTGGATCTTAGAAACTACCCTCAACGGTCAGGCGCCATTGCCTCGTGTCATGCACTTGTATTTGCTGAGGCCCTCATCACACAAGCACTACCGTGGGCAGAGCCTGAAAAGTAGATGCATTGCACACAGGCTTGAAATGCGGCCACATTTGCACCAGACCTGCAGATGCTCATTTTACTATAGCCGATATGATAGCTTAGTGGGTTGAGCGCGCGCTGCTGTGATGTGTGTGTGATCTGCAGGTTCGAATCCCAGCAAGGCCATCTCAGCCTTTCATTCTTCTGAGGTCGATAAATGAGTACCAAGACAGGTTGGGTGATATTGTATGCATATTTGTTCTATAAAAAATGGCTTAAGCGTAAGTGCTTTACAATAACATATCATCATTTGGCCTTGGACGTCTGCTTGCATTCACAGTAATTTGACAATATGGATCTAAACACACAGATATTAATGATACATATGGTGATCCATTCTTGTATGAAATGCATATCACAATAGTGAAATCATAACCATATTAGTCTGCTTTTGATGCCACTTCCTGTTTTGTGAAGGGGTGAAAGGTTGTGTTTCATTAATGGCACTGATACTGTAGAAACGTCTGTGTTTGCGCAGTGAGAAGCGTGGTAGGCAATTCACGGATGATGGTTTGAGGGCCACTTTTTTTGAGGCGCGGGCTGGGCCACTTTTTTTGAGGCGCGGGGTGGGCCACTTTTTTGAAGCGAGGGGTGGGCCACTTTTTTTTTGGTGTCCGGGCCTATTTCTTGTCCCAGTCCGACCCTGGAACTCACTGGAGAAATATGGTCAGGATATCACACATAACCAGCAAAATGTGTGGGGGAACTCACTAAAGTGAGCAAAGTAGGATTTCTTTCATTTATGCCCAGCAGTCAGCATTGTGCGTAAGATCATTTGCCAGATTTCCTTAGCAACAAGCAACCAAAGCCTAAACCAAGGTCCTTTTAAATGTTTACATTTTTTACATTTTAAGATGCTTCTTGATTTTTCACGTTTTTGTTTGAGTTTTTACCGTTTTTTGTTCCCTCTTTTTCTATTATCCTGGAGATCGAGAAGCCTCGCTGCCCCAGCTTTCCCTACCAAAGCTGAGGACCATGTGCAAGAACAGGGTCTTCCCTGACACTCGAAGTACATACATATGGAGTTACTGAAGAGATTGTAATCATGGGAGGAGTCCAGAGAGACACTGTGTCTCTGTGGAGGAGAATAACAAACCAATTCAAGAAGAGAATGAGGGGAGCAACAAGAATATCCAAAGCATTGCCCCCGCTAACATCACCTCTCACAGAGCGTCGAGGGTCACTTTATCCAGGAACTTTTCTTCCCTGACTGTGCAGGAAAGCAAATTGTACTTAGAGGGGAGGGTGGTTTCCCTTGAGGAGAAGCGGCAAACATCCCTACAGGCACAAAGAGATTTGAAGAGAGATTGGCCCTGAAGTGGCAGCCCCTTGTGGACAACGGGGAGCTTCTGAGAACTGTGGCCTTAAAGGAGATATTAACCAGTCCATCCCGCATTGGCAGGTCAGGTGGGTGACTCTTGTATAAAACCCAAGTGTCCTACAATTAGGGACACTCACGTCCCCTGCACACCATCAATAGTTGATTAACAACTAAAAATGGAAACTAGCATTTAGACTATTATACTAGACATATTACACTCTAAGAATTCCAACTCAAGAGTTAGAAAAAAACTTCTTTTAGAAAAAGATTTTTTAGAAAAACATTTTTGGAACAGAATTGTTGTTAATATTAAACCAATTTTAATATTCAAAAGTATCCATGAAGCAAGCTCGATTCATTGTTTATATCATAGCTTCAAGTGTCCAAATTTTAATCCACAACAGCAAAGAAATGTATTTTAAAGCCCAACCATAGCCACAAAATGATATTGTAGTAATGCATAAAATTATGATAGATCATACCTCATTTGGTTTTTCCAATTAATTCAACTCGGTGAGGGCAAAAATGCCTATTTCCTAAGGTGTGAAAGATGTGTAGTAACAAAGGTGTAGCCTGTCAGGACAAGTGCAAATGTAAGCATATAGGTATTAGGCATAAAGTGCCATGATTCAAAAAGAGGAAACAAGCCTCAAAATACCTAACTTTGGGACAGCAACAACAAAAATGAATTCCACAAGTGTTAAAAATCTGGGGCAATTGCAATAAGAGGAATGTCAATTTCCAAAATTACCTACATAAATGTCAGTGTAGTTTCAGGGCTCGGTCAGTACATCTATGAATCAAAAGGAAATAAACTAAATCAGAATGCCATTATCCATGGAAAGTGTTGTGGGCCCCATGAGGCAGGCCCACTTCTTCTGGGTGCTCTGGGAGGCAGAGAGGCCGCTCCAGGATCGCAGCGTGTAGCGCGACAATGACGCACTCTGAATCAGGAGTTGGGAAACCGCTCGCCTTTTTTATTAGCAACTTCCACGTGACCCATCATTCACCCTTGTGGTGATTTGCTGTAGCCACTGCATCCCATGCCAAGGGTAATGACGAAACAATAACGACATGAAATATCACTCGTACCATTTTAAGCATTAATAAATTAGCAGGAGAGCAGTTTTAGACAGACCTCATTTTTAAGCATCCATCATTGTCACTTATACAATGGGTGTTCTATTTAAGCAATGAGCCCCAGGCAGGGGGGTATTACTGCTTCAGGTAATGCCCCGGGGCCCATAGATACAGGCCCAAGGGAAGCAAGGCCTTAACCCAGGCCCCAGGCAATTACATGAAGCAGTAATGCCCCTGTGAGGAGTTTATTGATTTTATTACTCCGGCCCATAAAACCGGAGTACTAAAAGTCTTTTTTTCAGTAGTGAGACGCCATCAAAAAAGACAAAAAATGGCCGCCACAGAACAGGAGGTTCCTTTCCATGGTGGCCATTAAAAAAATAAAAACAAAGAAAATGGCCACCATGGAAAGGCAATAAGGGACTACATGAAGTCCCTTCTCTACATTGCAGCCACTCGCGGAAGGAGCCTTGTGGCCGTGGCGGTGAGCAGAGCCTTGCCGGGCAGGTAAGGACTTGGCGAAGGCCATTCAGATCGTTTGAAATAATCTGTCCTTCGTCGGGTACTAATCTACATTAGTTCATGCGAGAATGGTTCTGAATAAAAACACACTGTAACTGTCAGTGATGACGACCCTCGAGGAAGAAGAAGGATAACCGGTCCCATGGCCCTGGGGGTACAAAACAACGACCAAAAGGGGGGGCCTCAAGCCTGCGGAAAGGTAAGAGGGGGAAGCTGGAAGGGGGGGGGGGCAGCCAAGAGGGGCTGGCGCTCCCAAGATACATAAAAAGGGAGCCATCCTTCAGGGCACCTCTTTTCCCTTTCTGTTTTGTTGGTGAGGTGGTGACTGTCAGGGTGCAATGCAAAAAGAGTCACCCAAGCGAAATTAAGATGGGCCCTGTAGGAGATAACAGGATCCTTTCCTCCTCAATGAGATGGAACAGTATACTCCCTTTGCTCAATTGCTATTACAACGCCACAGATGCAAAGCTAATTTTGGAACGGTTTTCAAGAGGTTTTAATATACCTTACTCCGGGGGGGGGGGGGGGGAGGAGGGCATTGGCCCCAGCGATGCAGAGAACCTTAAATCTGCAAGAGCGCAACCAGAAGTAGTGAGACAAAACATTGACAAAGAGTTGGCCTTAGGTAGAATGGCTAGCCCATTCCTTGTCCCTCCCATGCAAACTTAAAGATGGGAGTAGTGCCAAAAAAGGAAGATGGGCAATTTCGTCTCATCTACCACCTGTCTTTCCCAGCTTGAGAGTCAGTAAATGATGGACTTAATGAAGACTTATTTAGGGTGACTTACGCGGGAAAGGCTGACATTGAATCAGCCTTCATTCTCTTGCCGATCAACCAGAAAAGTTACAATCTGTTGGCATTCAAATTTGAAGGGATGTACTACTATGATAAATCGGTTGTTCAAGAAATTTAGCCCATTGTTGGAATGGGCTCTTAAACAGAGAATAGGTGAGAGGAGAGTGATATGCTAGCTAGATGACTTTCTTTTCATTGGCAAAGGAGGGACGGAGGAGTGTGCAGAGGTGATGCAACAGTTTTTGCTGTTGACGAAGGAGCTGGGAGTACCACTGGCACAAGGGAAGACTTTAGGTCCCCTCAGCAGATTAACATTCCTAGGGATAGAAATAGATACAGTCGAAGGCAAGACCAGACTACCAACAGAGAAGGTCACAGACTTAAAGTAAGCAATAGGTATATTGCAGGGGAGGAACAAAGCGACTCTGAGAGAGTTGCAGCCCTTAGCGGGAAAGCTGAATTTTGCAGGAAAAGTAATACCAGCAGGAAGGGTGTTCGCAGGAACATCTCTATCAAAACAGCAGGGCTACAGGATGCAGCACAGCAAGTAAGCTTGAGCAGATCCATAAAGGAAGACTTAAAAATGTGGGACATGTTTCTGGACAAATTTAATGGTGTACTTATGTGGAGGGATCAGTGGGCAAGTAGCGAAAGGAAAGGGTGCCAGTGAGATCATTCATCTGCTGGGCCTGGCGCACCCACATGTCCACGGTGTGGGCTGCATACCATTTGGCAGCTGTTGCCCATTACCACAAGTTGGGGGGGGGTGTCTGATCCAACCAAAGAGCATTATGTAAGGATGGCAATGAAAGGATGGGCCAGGCAATCAGGAATGAAAGAGGATGCAAGGCGCCTCATAGATATAACAAAGCTGCGAGACATTTTCAAAGGGCTGGAGCAGGTTTGTAGAGGCAACTTTGAGGCATTAATATTCAGAGCAATCTTTTGCCTGGCGTTCTTTGGAGCTCTCATGATCAGTGAGCTGGTACCGTGCAGCAAAGAAGGCTTTCTGGGGCCTGGGACCTCGCTACATTCAACTCTTTCTCCCTAAATACCTCCCGGCTAGAGTCATTCGGCTCCCTAGCTCCGACTCTCTGCAAACGTTTCACCAAGCAGAGAGTGAGGGGTAGATCTCTCCCGTCAGCAGGAGCCTACCTCTGGAACGACCTCCCTGCACCTCTCCAACTTGAGCCGAATCTTCTTAAGTTCCGGAAGCATCTCAAGACCTTCCTTTTCTCCTCCTCTGTCCCACTCCCCCTCCCCTGCTAGTGTCCTCCTGCTGCTATGACTGGATGCCTGTGTCCCTTATGAGTCTCTCCCTGGTCAGAACTTCCTTCATCCAATCTTCCTCTCTCACATCTTCCTACCAGCACTTGCCATCGAGCACCCTTCCCGGATTAGCCTTCCTAGGCTGGTCCTCCGCCTCTCACCATTACCCCCGCCCCTTGCTCCTCCTGGCACTTGCCCTCCTGGGCACCCCTTAACACTGGCCCTTGTGCTCCCTGTTAGGCAGAATCCTGTGCAGTTCCCTTGGGGAACACTTCAAAAATATTAAGACTACAGGAGTAAGCAGTAAACCCAATTGGTAGCAGTCTGTACCACCCAGATTTACCTGGTAGATGTGGCTGAGCATTCACACGTCTCTCAAGAAGAGTAGGGCAGTATACAGAGCATACACAATAGGGCTAAAAACACGGTAGAGCAAAGAAACACTGACCAGAGCTTTGTATCAAACCTATATAATTATTTATTTAAAACACGCTTTAGGCAATACACTAGCACTCTAAATCAAAAGCAGGTTAAAACACAGTCAGGCAAAGTATACACACCTCCCTAGATAACTACTAGACAAGTCAGAGTTAAAGCACCACTATTTGTCAAGACAGATGTGAGCGCGTAACTAAGATGGCACTCCAGTAGTTTGGTTAAAGGGAGAGAAAAACACCAGAGCATAAAAATAAACAGTCCCCAACACTTTTGGAAGTTCCGAGCAAGGGAATAAAGGCAGTATACACTGTAGAGCCAAAGTTCATAGACCAGGCCCACTTTGAATGGAGTCAAGCGAAATGTGCCCAGGATCACACAGTTTAAGCTGTACTAAAAGTCTTTGCAGAATGTTCAAAAGAGGTTGGGGTAGTTCAAGAAGTAAAGTTAGAAGGTCTGGGGGCAACCCAGTTGGAAAGCCAAGGATTTACGGGACACCTTTAGCAATCCGTGGAAAGGGTGGCCAGGCAGGTCAGTACCTTAATGAGAGAGGAAGCTCCAGCGGTGGCAGTTGTTCCTGGCAGTGATTGCAGTTCGTTGTTCCGACCAGGGGAAGAGAGGATCTCGTCGTGGAAGAATACGTGGAGTCGTTGCACTTCTTAGGGATGAAGCCAGCCGCGGAGTTCCCGATTAAAAGGTGTGGCCCTTTTATTCGCGGTCAGAGTGGTGAAGCTTGGCTCTCCAGCCACCGGGGTGCTTGGCACTGGTGATTCGACCAAGAGACATCTTTGGAAGGCAAAAGTGGTGAACTGGTTGGTCCCACCAGCTCAAAGGAAGAAGACTTGTCCAGCAGAAGATCTTCTCTTGTCATTGGGAAAGTGGTGAGTTCGTTGAAGCAGGGCTTCACCGGTGGTGTCGTTGTTGCAAATGGCTCAGCTTCTTCCCTCTTCGGATTCTTAGGTCCTGTGGCGACTTCTGAAGTTCCAGTCCCCAAGGCCCTGCTTTTATGCAGAAAAACCCCCATTCATCAGCCTAGCTGTCACTCACACATGCTAAGTGTTGAGCCGGGCGGCTCACCACTGGGCCAATCAGAGTAGAGTGCGACTTGGGTTGCTCCGGCAATGCAGTCCAGGGTGCAAATTCACCCCTACACCCCTCCTGTGGAATCCAGACAGAGTGGCACCATTTGGAGGGCTTCTGTGGAGAAGCCCGCCAAAATAGTGGAACAAAGGACTCGACCTTGGTCAGAGTTACAGAGACGGACACAAACACCATTTTAGAAAAGAGTTCTGGCAAAAAGACCCAACCGTGGAATTAATATTAAATAAATAACACGGCGGTATCTTTAACATTGCACCAAAAAGTGGTGCGTTTAAAATCAATGGGAAAATCCCATAGGAAATATTCCAAAGGAATATTTTGCGTGGTAACCACTGCCACCAGCCAGAAACTCGACAAGGGGGGACTGAACAGTGCCCTCTTGGAAACAGACCCAGGGGCAATCGAATTACCCCTACCAGTACTTCCACAGTATGGTGGTTTGTACTGGTTCTGTTCACAATTTAGGACTAGTAAAGCCAATGGTGATTTTACCTGCTCTGGCAGACAGTAGTCAGTCCCAGGGTACGGAGTCTATGTTGGGGAGTCATTATTACACCCCTGTGTTACTGCACTGAGGGTGCGGTGTAACACACATACAAAAACAGATGATGCCCTATGGAGTAAAAAGAGGTTACCCCATAGCCCATGAACACATACTAAGTCAAAAAGTACCTCAAATCATGTCTAAGAGTGGGAGAAAAATAGTCTCACTCTTAGCAGGAGAAAAAACAAACCCCAAAAATCCAGCAAAGCTGCTGGGGGACTCACTAGGTTTGGGAAATTAGCCTTAACAGAGAATTCTCCCTAACACCCCCTCCCTCCAGCACTTCTCCCCCCTTCACCCTCTCCCTACTCCATCCCTTTCTTCACCTACCCCCTCCCCTTGGACTTCTTGATACTGCACTTGAACGATCTGAATGTCTGAAGGCCTAGTAGGACCATTATTGTTCTTTCTTCTCTGCCCCAACCCCTTTTTGTCATGTGGCGCCTGGAAACATTTTCTGCTGTATAGGCACCATACAAATGCTCAATAAATAAATAAAATAAAAGAAGGGGAGGAATAGGCTACCTGAAAAAGGAGGATGTAGCAGTTTCAGGAGAGACGGCACAACTACACCTGCAGAGAGCAAAAATGGACCAGATGGGAAAAGGCAGGTCAAAAGTGCTGCACTGCATAAAGGGCCGCCTGTGCTGCTCGGAGTGCAACTTATCGAGATACTTGGCAAGGAGACACTGCAGCAGTGGCGGGACCCCGTATTATTACACACGGATGGCTCAGCATTGAGCAAATTTCAATTTAATGGGGTGATGGAGTTGGCGCACAAACATATAGGGGTAACTGAAGGAGTCTTCGACAACCATTCCTTTGGTATCAGGACCGTCACGTCAGCCGCAGTGGCTTGTATGCCTCTGGAAGGCATTAAGAGAATTGGGGTTGGAAGTTGAACTGTTTTAAACGATACGTGAGGGTGGACAAAGTATGATCGGACAATGTTGATCGTTATGCACGCTCCTCCCCCCTTTCCCCAACATGCAGGACCAAGAAGTAACAGAAGAACAGTGTGGGTAGTGGACCACTCCTTTGTGACAAGGGCCAAAGCGAGGTGGACAACACAAAGGGAGGAAATGACCACACAAGACTTCAAGTTTCAGTGGCGGGGAATTCCAGGTATGAGATGGGCACGACTGGAAGAGCATTTGGAGGGGCTGTTACAGAAGCACACCAAACCTGAGGTCTTGATAATACACCTGGGAGGGAACGACCTAACGAACCTGGGGAGGGGACTGCTACTCAGAGAAATAATGGGAACTTTACAAAAATTGGGGGCCCAGCTGGGGGACACTGACATTATGTGGTCCGAAATAATATCAAGCATAATATGGAGATGGACATAGTCCAACTAGGCAATCTAAAAGTGTCGAAGAAATCTGAACGGAGCAATGGCATTGATTTGCAAGGTCATGCCACAGACTGATCAATTTGAAGTCACCAGAATATTATGAAGGGGATGGGGTGCACCTATCAAAGAGCAGCATGGATCTTTTCTTCTTGAACATAAGCACCAAGTTGGTGGAATTATGAGAGGTTGCGGCAGGGGGTGCCAAAGATGGACGTAGACAGCTCCGTGGCGGTATGCAAGCGACCAGTTGGACTTAAAAGAATATGAAGTGAGCTTGGTAAGAATCAGGAGGGGTCTTTGCTCCTCCCATGGTCAGCCTCCCTCTGAGGCCCAGCGGCGAAGGGGCTTGATGAAAGGAAGAGAGCTCAGCTTCCCCTGTCATGAACGGCACTCCTCCAGCCCAGCATCTCCTGCGAGGGCAGGCTGATCGAGGACCCTTTCGGTTGGGGGAGCTTTTGCCTAGCAAATAAAGATGGAGATGGTTGGAAAGAAAAGGGGGAAGCAATGATTTTGTGATTTAGTCGGCTTGTCGCCGCCTAATAATAATAATGTAGCCAAAATGTGTTGTGCAGTGTTGACAATCATGAAGTAGAATTGAATTAGTCGGATTGCTGTGCATATGTAGTAAACCTGCAGCCTTTTAAGTCACAAAGAATAAGCGGACTCTGGACATTTGTTTATCTCTATAATGAAGGTGCAGGTTTGAGACTCATACAGGAGTATGGTATGGGGAATATGGAGTAACAAGTAGCAAAGTGCCCAGGTTGTGGCAGTAATGACGCGGGAGGCGGAGCCGACCCTCGAGGAGGAACATGGATAACCGGTGCCGCAGCCCTGGGGGAACAAAAGAATTGGCAAAAGACTGTGAAACAAGGCCTCAAGCCCGCGAAAAGGAAAGAGGGGGAAGCCGGAAGGAAGGGGGGTAGCCAAGAGAGGGCTATTGCTCCCAAAGGGCATAAAAAGGGAGTCCTCCTTCAGGGGATCTCTTTTCGTTCTCGTTTTGTTGGTGAGCTTGTGACCGGGATTATATAGAAGAGCAGCGTTATCCTCCCACCCCACAAGGAATGGTCTTACGGTGCAACTGTTGCAGTCACAGGGTAGTATGCAAGCTACCAGTAGTACTTAAAAGAGTATGAAGTGAGCTTGGCAAGAATCAGGAGGGGTCTTCGCTCCTCCCTTGGTCAGCCTCCCTCTGAGGCCCAGCGGCGAGGGGGCTTGATTAAAGGAAGAGAGCTCATCTTCCCCGGTCATGAACGGCACTCCTGCAGCCCAGGATCTCTTCTGAGGGCAGGCTGATCGAGGACACTTTCGGCTGGGGAGCTTTGGCCTAGCATATAAAGTTGGAGATGGTTGGAAAGAAAACGGGGAAGCAACGATTTTGTGATTTAGTCGGCTGGTCGCCGCATAATAATAATGTAGCCAAAGTGTGTTGTGCAACGTTGACAATTGTGACGTAGAATTGAATTAGTCTGATTGCTGTGTTTATGTAATAATCGTGCTGCCTTTTAAGCTACAGAGAATAAGCAGACTCTGGACATTTGTATATCTCTATAATGAAGGTGCAGGCATTTGACTCATAAAGGAGTATGGTATGGGGAATATGGAGTAACAAGTGCCCAGGTTATCATGTCAACAGTTTGGGGGGTATTGCATGCGGCATGCAGCTGAGCAGGGGAGCCGATTTATGAATTTCCCGGGTGGTGCCCAAATATAGGAAGTGACTTCACCAGCAGTTATGACAGCATTTGCACGTAGTCGCCAACTTGGTGCAAGGGGGGGTGGATGAAAACATTAGCTAGCATGTACTGCATATACTAAAGTCAAGTAAGGAGAAGGCTTAAGCCTTCCAGTTGCATTCCAGTAAGCCATCACTACCCCTACTCTACCCCTCTATAATCATCCAGGTTGTAGTAGCCCTCAAAAGGCAGAACAACACAACTAGGATGGGAGAACGAGATGTTTTCTAAACAGAAGGTAAGGCTGCAAGGTGGAGTACCACCACCAACACCAAAAAGAAGTTCCCAATTCAAGGGAAAACAAGTAAAGAAGTTTCAACATCCCTCGACAAGCAGCTCTGGCATTGCCAGTTCGGGTACACTGCATGTAAGTGTAATGCTTTTGGGACTCCAAAAAGTATCCGATTTCTTTGAAACAGTACCCTATTTGTAACTGAGTGCTTTTTTAATACTTGATTAAGCTTATGCAATCCATTCTTACCCCACAACTTTCATGTTACCTTGAGTCAAACTCTCTAGGCAGGCTTTAGACTTCTTAGATGAATGGAATCTGTGATGATTTCTGTTCTTGATTTTATGGCATTGCTCCAGTACTGCCGTGACGTCAGAGTTCTCTCTTTACTTGACCTCTCCACGACTTTCAATACGACCAACCATGCCATCCTGTTTTGACTGTGAAGTTGTGGTATGCTCTCCCACCTCGACTTCGAGAGCTGTCTGACCACCTCCATTTTCTTACGGTCTTAAAGACATTCCTTAATGTTTAAATCTCTCAGTTACGGTATTTTCGGCAGTCCTGCTCCTCAGCGCCCAGATGTCTTTGAGTCTTGGATTCAGGCTTTATAAAGCAAAATACAATACAATACAATATCATCTAAAAGCTCTCTAATGAAGTTAGGTAAGGATATTGGCCCAGTGGAAAATAGGCAAGATAGCTAAACGGATCAATGCACCACCTACAGATAGTTTTGTGCATAAAGGTTTTTCTATGTGAAGGAGAAGACCTGAAAACGAATGTATATTTACCATCTGCATTTTTGCATAGGGTAAAAAAATGGCTTTCCCTCACCCGGATGAAGATTACTGTATTAATAAACCAGGGGAAAGAACTTTAAGTTGCAAGTGACTAGCCAGGCATAAAAGGACACTCCCCCCACACATACCCGCACACCATTTCTTACTCAGCACTAGAAAATTACCATTAGATAATAGCTAGTGGGAAGTGCGAATTTTGAGGCCCAAATAAACTCATAGTTAAAGGATGCTTCTTGGTTGATCTAATGTTTCTACAGTGCTCGGATACGCCAAAGAGGTCATCTAGCGCTGTCCACTACAGTCACACTGATGGAGATTTAAAACCTTGTACCCCACTCTAAAGGGACTATTTCACAGAGGTAAGTCTAATAGGACAAGCTGAGGATCCCCCAAGTTCCAGCTCTCAACTCATAATGGCGACGTCTGCAGGATGGTAGCCCAAACTCAGAGCTGGTCAGCCACATGCCGGTCCTGGGGCCCTTCCGAAGGCTCTTCTTCGTAGGACTCCGAGCTGATGTTGAGAATGGGTGTTTCCGCCACTCCAAGGGTCACAGCTCCTTCACAGGACTGCAGGACATCTTCCACAGGACAGGGCTCTACCAGGACAGCAGCAGAAGTTGGTCGCCAAGCCTTCTTCCGACGGGTCCATGGTCTCCTTGCAAGACTTGTAGCTGGACAGGAGTCTTGGCTCCTTCAGTTTCTTCCAGTATCTCTCTAGAGTGGGTGCAGGGGTCCTTTTCTTATCCCAAAAGCCAGGTAAAAGCAGCTGCCCCAGCAGTGGTCCAATCAGGTCCAATCTGCCTCAAGAAGATAGCTCAGGGGCAACATGCTCACCTTGGAAGCAAGACGACACAGACCAACACAGGTTCGATCCCCGGGTCCGCGCTTAGAAACCTCTGGGTATTAAGCGCATTATAAATAACCTATCATATCATATCACTGGTGGCAAAACTCATTCATTCCACCTAGACACACTGGCACCAGTTTGTGGATTGTGACCAGACAGTCCCAGCCCGCTTTCTGGCAGCAAACACACATAGCCCTCCAATAACCTGTCAAAAGCCTCTGCTTTCCCGGGCACTGGAAGTCCATATAAGGATTTACCTGGCCTCACAGGCCAGGAATAAGGATAAAAGACAAGATGCCCAAAGGACAAGCGGAAATCTTGTGGCATGAACATGTTTGACCACTGGCCACAGTTAGTAGCCAAATGTGGTAAACGCGGTAAGGCTAAAACGAAATGCACCACAAAATGTTAAAAAGTTACTGCTGCCACCACCAGCTTGTCCATTTAGCACAACTAGAGTAATAAAAAATCCTAATCTAGGGCAAAATAAAAAGTGTACTGCACTGTATGCATTGTAAGATGCATTGTACAATGATAAAAAAGTTACCACAAGTGATAACACGTTACTAAAAGTAGTAACCAAGTAACAAAACCAAGGGAAACAATGTTTCCCACTACTGCCAGCCTGAAGGACATGTCAGTTTCCCCCATAACAAATTAGCAAAAGCCAGTCTAGTGAAGCTTAAGGCTTCACTGCACTGTAAAAAGAACAGGTCAGATACAAAAAGAAAAGCAAAATGTTTGGGGGTCCATAGAAGTGGAACAAAAGCTGCATTAAAGAGGAATCTTTCCTAACAGTAAGGTAGGGTGGTACTGACTGATGGGATGGATGCCCTACCCTGCTTGACTTTTCCCAGGCACAAGCGGAACGTGCCACCCTTCATTAATAGTGTCCAAAGCATGTAATTATAACAGATGCCTGACTCTGTCCCAAGGCATAGACGGGACTAGGAGACCATGCCTATCAGGGTATTAATTAACACCAAATCCGTAAGCTAACTGTCTGTGGTACAGAGTGTGACATACAGAGTCCCCATCCAAGTTTGTAACCCTACCCCAATCTGGGAGCATAGTTTGTGAATCTAAAGGCCTAGATTCAGAAGGCCCAGAGTATGTTGTGTCACACACCAAGATGTCAACAGACAACTTGATTCTCAAACAGTTGGTAACATAAAGACATTTATTCTGTTCAAACACAGGGTTTGGAGTAAAGATGAAACCAAGCAAGGACGCTTCTCAGCAAAAGCGTATGCGGGTTAAGGAGAACACAACCGATGAGAGAGCTATACATATTTATCTACACTTGAGCTGGGACCCCGAGTCCAAGTGTCCTGATCAACACCAGTTCATATTCAGGCGGGAAGTGCCCAGAAGGTATCATAAAATGTATCTCACAGTACTTGTTGAGTCGTCAGGTTCCCAGATCCTTTTGTAGTTAGGTTATGTTATGCTATTGTGCATTTGTATAGCGCCTTATACACCATTGGTATGATCTCAAAGCGCTTTGTGTTTAACGCCCTCAGGGACTGTAGTCCAGGACAGTGGAGACAGGAGGATAGTATAGGTGCTTGGATGCACTCAGTCTGTCTGCAGCTGGTGTGTTGTGTAGCTGCATTCTAGTGGGAGGCGTGGTGCGGTGGTTGTGTGTGGTCCATTGAAAGTGTGCAGCAAGGCCGTGGACCTTGGGTCTGCATTCTGGCAGTGGTGGTACTTGTGGATGATGTGTGCTGCAAGGCCGATTTTTTCTGTGGGGTATAGCTGTGTTCTAAAGACTGTTGAGGTGTTCATGGAGGTGAGTAGTTATGTGTGCAGATAGAACAAATTGATTGAGGGGTATAGCTGCATTCTATTTTTTTTGGTGTAGAGGAGAGAGTGGGCGTAATTGGTATGTGTGAGTTTCTATGCGGATTTGATTGGAGGCCCCTGCCATGAGCTGCGAGCATAGTTTGTCTGTTTTTAGAAGCTCGGTTAAAAGTGCTGGTGGGCCCCCTTTTCTGGGTCCTGGGTGACAGTTTGCAGCAGGTGGGTGGGTATTCCTGTCCTAGTATCTGGTTTGGATTGTGGCATTGTGTTGCATTGTCCCTTCCGGGGGCTGCAAGTGCTTGAGAGCCCCTCCTGTCGGAGGGCGTGTTGTGTATCTGCAGGGGAGTGGAGCAGGTTTAAGGCAAGTGAGGTTGATACTGTGCCTCTGGTGAGGTAGTTCATTGCATCAGCCCTTAGGCAGATCAGGGTAACCCTGAAGATATAGTCCTGAAGATATTGTATAACATCACATACAGTTCTAGTGGTGTCCCCATGGCCTGGAGACAGCCATGTGTAGATGCAGCTGGCAAATGTGCAAGACTTTCAGGGGACAATTGATTTCTTCCTTGTCTGTCCCAGTTGAACTTTCAGGCTGCATTCTCTGTGGTGCCCTCCCCCCATCCAGGTTGAGGTGTTTGTCTTTGAGCTTTTCGCCAGTCTCAAGTGATCTGCAGCCTGCCCCAGGCTCAGCGTTTCTGTGAGCCATTCACAGGCTCAAGCTTCTCACAAGCCTCCGACAGTATCAGGCTTTTTATGATCAAAGGGTAAGGCTCATGGTGTTCTGTCTCCGTCCAATCCCACAGTGGAGAGGTTTGGGAGTAACAGTTAGAGTGCCAGTAGTCTTGAGGTATAAATTCCCTATGGGGAGTTTGGGATTCCTGCAAAAGAGTGGAGAATGCAGGGAAGTCCCTTCCCACAATGACTTCTTCGGGGAGTCCAGGAATGATGACCGATGATATCAGGCATGACTTGCCCTGGATCTTAATGCACACGGGTATCTTGGGGTATATTTCGTTATCCCTGTGTACACATGTAACTCTAACTAGGGTAGCATTATCGAGGTCTGTTGTTGTAACCAAATCTGCCGTTATGGTGGTTTGTTTGCTACCCGAGTCAATTAAGGCCTTTACTTGTTTCCCATTTATTAAGGCCTTTTCATATGTGAAGTCAGCGGAGGACTGACATAAACATATACTAAAGGTTTCCAGATGTTCTTCAGGTTCCTCCCACTCTTCCCCTTTTAAACAGCCTATTTCCATGGGTTCTTCCTTTACATTTTTTGGCCAGTTCCTGGCCAAGTGGCCAGTTTCTCTACATGAAAAGCAGATAGGAGAAGATGGTTTGCTTCCTTTAGGCTCTTCTCTTTTACTTTCCTCTCTACCTCTAGGGTCAGGTCTTTTAACGTCCATTCTTTATTTCGGTATCCATTCCTTGGTTTTATAGGATCTCGCCCCCTATCTAATATCTGGTGTTGGGGCCGGTGAGTAGGTTTGTGATCTTTCCGCTCCTCACTTCGGTGTACCTAGTGGAAGTGTTTGACTGCATCTAAGTGGCTTTGGGCAGTCTCGATAGCCATGGCTAGGGTAGGTCGATTTAGTTGTAGTACTGCTTTTTACGAAAAGGGTGGTAAAGAATTGGTTAATTGCTCTAAAGTAATAATTTCTACCAATTCTTCCATTGTTTTGTTGTTAATCAAAAGAGCGATTGTGTTCTTAATTCGTTCTCCCAATTTAAGGGGGGGAATGCCCAGGGTTTAGTCTAATGGCCCTTAATTTTTGTCAATAAAAGTTACACGTTTGGACTACCCTTTTTGAAAGCCCCTCTTTTATGGATATAAAGGTATCTTCCTGGGCAAGATTGAGTAACTGGCAGGCGGTCTGTAGCTCACCTTTCAGCAGAGGTCCTAAATAACATTTTTCAGATTTTCTTCCCATCCTAATTACTCGACTAATCGCTCAAAATTCAGAAAGAAATGTCCTAGATCTTCACCCTCTTGGTACGGCTGGAGGTATCCCTTGAGGTAGCAGGGGTCTTGCCTGTAACTCGACCAATTTTGTTAAATTCTCGTGAAGCCTATCTTGGGCCTGAATCTGATGGGTGTGTCATGTCTCGTTGGTGCCGCGGCTCCCTTTGGCAGCGCTGGAGATTGCAAACTATGTCTTTGTTTCCCTCTCCCAGCATGGCTCCTGTTACTATGGGTAGCGGTGCAGTGTTTCTGTCTTCACTCAGACGTCCTCTGACGTCACCACGCTGTTCCAGGGATCCCGGATATGGTGCAGCGGAACCACAGCTCAGCGCGTCGCTTCTCTCCCCAGACGCTCCGTAAGTTCGCAGCTAGGGTGCATGTTACCTATATCCTCGCCTTTAAACTTACCTTCTCTCTTTACCTACCTACAGACTTGTGTCCTTATCCAGCCTCCCACTTCCGACATCAGAGACTCCTCAAGACTCTTCGTTAGTCACTCCCTTCCAACATGCTGGGTACTGCTCTTTTCTCACTCCTGTCTGATTTTTCTATGACTATACTTCAGCTCATACCCTGTTTGTTTAATTAGAGTACAGAAGCAGTCAGAGTCCCGCGAATAGAATCCTTCCTGCGTTGAAGAGCGGCATACCGAGGACGATTGGATCCATCCTGCTACATCTTCGTTCCGGCAGGGTTTTCTCCCCGAGGAGGGTTTCCCTGGGATCCCTCACACAACCCCTTTTTCCCTTTATAGGAGATGGGAGCTGTCAGGGTCCCTAGGAGGCTCCCCAAGTGCCTCGTTGATTGCTGCACCATCAGGTTAGTGATTGAAATTCTTACAGCAAGCAAAACCTATAAAAACACATCTCATTATGACAACGCTGCAAGCAGCGTTAGACCAGGTGCAGCAATTAACGACTGCGGGTCAAGGTTTGTCCCATGAGGTACAAGCCTTGAAACATGAAAACGCTTACCTGAAACAGCAAATATCAGTGAAGCCTCCCACAAGTTCTGAAATCCCTCCGGGCCCATTACCAGGTGGGAAATACGATGGGAATCCTCAATCACTAAGGGAATTTCTGGACGCCTGCACAGTGCAATTCGCATTTAAAACATCTTTTTTCCCCTCAGATAGAGACAGAGTGGGATACATGATTTCCTATCTAACAGGACCCGCACTAGCCTGGGCCACACCTATTGTCACTTCTAATAACGCCATTCTTGATTCAGTGCCCGCTTTTACTGCCAGCCTGAAGGCTATATTCTCAAGAAAGGAGTACCATGTCTCCACTCAGGAGAAACTGCTAGATATCAAGCAAGGATCCTTAGGTATTCTAGAATACATCACTCGATTCAAACAACTGACGTCCGGCACCTCATGGGCTGATGACGCTCTGATAACTTTGTTTAGAAGGGGGCTTCATAATGAGTTAAAAGACAAACTCGCACGGTAGGCCCAATACACTTGCGGAATTGATCTCCCTCACCATGCAGTTGGACTATCGGCTACAAGAACGGCAAGCTGAAAAGAAAAAAGGGAGAAGTCACCGCTTTGGGCCAGACATTGTTTCAGTCCCCAAAACCACTACTCCAGATGAACCTATGCAAGTGGGAATTACTCGGGGACCTCTTACTCCAGAGGAACGTGCTCGCAGGAAAAGTCAAGGGCTATGTATGTACTGCGGCTCTTCCTCTCATACCGTACAAGAATGCCCTATCGCTCCTCTTAGACGGCAATCCCGTTCGGGAAACGCCAGACCCCAGCCGCAAAGGGAACAACGGTTGGGGCAGCAGGTGCTGGTTCCCACTCTCCAACCCTGATTCCTCCATCATTAGACATGGTAGTTTTATGGGTCTCTCTTTCCTTACCAGATAGAACCGTAGTAACGGTACCCGCCTTGATAGATTGCGGTGCAGCGGGACTGTTCAGAGACGATTTATGGGCTAAATCACAGAATTTACCTCGCTCTCCTAAAGCCTTCGCTATACCAGTGGAAGGGGTGGATGGTACGCCTCTGGTTTCAGGACCCATTCGGGAACAAACGTTCGCTTTAAAAATGTCCATCGGTTCCCACAGAGAAGAGATCATATTTGACATTATTAAGGCCGCCCACTATCCCGTCATTTTGGGGTTGCCCTGGTTAAAGCTACACAATCCCTTCATAAACTGGTCAGCCGGTTCCATCTTCTTGGGGTCAGAACACTGTGTTCAACACTGTCTCGCAGACAACTCTGTAGGATTCTTCACTCCTCCTTCGCCTCCTGACAGATCCCATAAGATTGTGGACCAGATCAGCCTCCTTCCTCCCGAATATGAGGAGTTCCAGAACATTTTTTCTTCTCCTCGGTTCTCGGAGCTTCTGCCTCATCGAAGAGACGATTGTTCAATTCGTCTTGAATCTTCACAGCCCATACCCTTCAGTAAAATGTACATCCTTTCGGAGAAGGAAAAATCGGTCTTAAGACAGTATCTTGATACCAATCTTAGGAACGGACTGATAACGGAATCAATCTCTCCGGCAGGGGCATCTTTGTTTTTCATAGTGAAGACGGACACAGACGAATTAAGGCCCTGCATCGATTATCGGGGTCTTAACAAGATCACCATTCCCGATCGTTATCCGATGCCACTCATCCCTGATATCTTGGAGGCAGTAAAGGGAGCCACAATCTACACAAAACTGGATCTCAGAGGAGCTTATCACCTCATCAGGATTAAGGAGGGGGATGAGTGGAAAACAGCCTTTCGCACCCCCTTTGGTCATTTCGAGTACCGGGTTATGCCCTTTGGTTTATCAAATGCTCCTGCTGTTTTCCAGAGATTTATCGACCACATATTTTCTGATCTCCTTCTCCACACAACAGTCGTCTACCTCGATGACATCCTGGTGTATTCCAAGGAGCCTAAAGAACATCACCAACATGTGAGTCAGGTTTTACACAGATTACGGAACAACCACCTATTCTGTAAACCAGAGAAGTGCAAATTCCATCAGACGACAGTTACTTATCTGGGGTTCGTCCTGTCCTCCTCTGGGATTTCAATGGATCCCAGCAAACTAACAGTGATTCTTGAATGGTCTCTACCCCGTACCGTCAAAGAACTCCAAAGCTTTCTGGGATTCTCAAACTTTTACAGGAAGTTTATTGCAGGGTTTTCTTCTATTGTTCTGCCACTAACAAGGCTGCTCAAGAAGGGGAAGACTTTCGAATGGACAATAGAAGCCCAGTCAGCCTTCGATACTTTGAAAGCCCTTTTTACGTCGGCCCCACTCTTGCGAACTCCAGACCAGAGCCTACCCTTTATTTTAGAAACAGACGCCTCTCACTTCGCCTTGGGAGCTGTGTTGAAACAGGCTCAGGCACATGGACCAGAACATCCTGTGGCCTATCTTTCTAAAACCTTCTCTCCCTCTGAAATCAACTACACAGTTTCAGAAAAGGAACTGTTGGCCATAAAATGAGCATTTCAGGAATGGAGACATCTCCTTTTGGGTTCCCAACACCCTATCGAAGTACACACGGATCATCAAAATCTTAAAAGCCTCCAATATGCAGAAACACGTACAGTCGGCAAGCTAGATGGGCACATTTCTTTTCTCCCTACAACATAACATTCACAATCATCCCTGGTAATACCAATCTACAAGCCGATGCATTATCACGCAGAGATCCAACCTGCAAACTTGGTTTTCAGACCGAAAGACTGTTTCCTCGGGCTACATTTATTGCTGTAGTCCAAGATTTTCTTCACTCGATTGCATCCCAAACTTGTCTCGTCAAGGATTCTATCAGTCTTCAAATGGAAAAGTGGGGTCTCTCCTTTGAAGACGCATGCTTTTATCAGGACCATCGAGTCTATGTCCCTACTCTCCAACTCCGTACTGAAGTGATGCATATGTGTCATGATTCTGTCATGGCCGGACATCGCGGTATAGCCAGTACTCAGGAGCTTGTATTAAGGCATTTTTGGTGGGAAACCCTGAGAAAGGATGTGAAAGACTATGTTTCATCGTGCATAGTTTGCCTCCAAGCCAAAACCCCTCGCAGCAAACCTTTCGGGAAGTTGGCACTGGTACAGATACCTACCCGTCCCTGGCAACTGATTTCCATGGATTTCATTGTCGATTTACCTGCGTCAAAAGGTTGTACCACCATTATGGTAACAGTCGATTATTTTACCAAATTGGCCCACTTTCTGGCTTTGCCCCCTATACCGACAGCCCCACAAATGGCCAGACACTTCATCAATACCATATTTTCTCAGCATGGTCTACCGGACAGTATAGTGTCCGTTCGAGGTTCGCAGTACATCTCCCGATACTGGAAGCAGGTCTGTTCCGCGTTGGGAATTAAAAGAGCCTTAATTTCGGGTTACCACCCTCAAACTAACGGACAGACCAAACGCTTGAATCAGACTCTGGAAACTTACCTGCGTTGCTTTGCGTCTGCGGCTCAAGATAACTGGATGGAACTGTTACCCTTGGCAGAGTTTGCCTACAACAACACACCTCATGCATCCATTAGGACAAGTCCGTTCCATTGAACCTATGGATACAATCCCTCCTGTTCTCCTTCCTCCCTTCTCAAAGCTTCGGCATTTCCAGATGCCGCCGCCCTTATGGGCGACATCCAACAGGGACACCTTCTGGCCAGGACTGCTTTGTTGGAAGCTCAGGAAAGCTCCACACGCTTTGCGGATTTGCATCGTTCACCATCTCCCGAGATTTCTCCGGGGGATTTGGTTTGGCTCTCGGCAAGATTCCTTCCCAGACACTTGATTCCGTCTAAATTGTCTCCTAAATTCTTTGGACCTTTCACAGTTTTGAGGTCGAAGGGCTCTCTAGCCTTTGAATTGCAGCTTCCACCATCTTGGTCCCGAATCCACCCAGTATTCCATGTGTCCCAACTCAAGCTCCATGTTCCAGATCGATTTGGCCGTTCTAAGGTCTGTCCTCCACCTGTGTCAACTGATGATGGTCCCGAATTCAAAGGCTCTGGTGTTTGTGATTCTCGTTATCATCATGGTCGGCTTCAATATTTGATCCACTGGAAGGGGTACACTGTAGCGGACCGTTCGTGGGAACCAGCCTCTGCTGTCCACGCACCATTGCTTGTTCGCCGCTTTCATAGGTTTCACCCCGACAAAGCCGGTGGGGGGGCCCCTAAAGGGTGGCATACTGTCATGTCTCGCTGGCGCCGCGGCTCCCTTTGGCGGCGCTGGAGATTGCGGACTATGTCTTTGTTTCCCTCTCCCAGCATGGCTTCTGTTACTATGGGTAGCGGTGCAGTGTTTCCGTCTTCAGTCAGACGTCCTCTGACGTCACCACGCTGTTCCAGGGATCCCGGATATGGTGCAGCGGAACCACAGCTCAGCGCGTCGCTCTCTCCCCAGACACTCCGTAAGTTTGCAGCTAGGGTGCATGTTACCTATATCCTCGCCTTTAAACTTACCTTCTCTCTTTACCTACCTACAGACTTGTGTCCTTATCCAGCCTCTCACTTCCGACATCCGAGACTCCTCAAGACTCTTCGTTAGTCACTGCCTTCCAACACGCTGGGTACTGCTCTTTTCTCAATCCTGTCTGATTTTTCTATGACTATACTTCAGCTCATACCCTGTTTGTTTAATTAGAGTACAGAAGCAGTCAGAGTCCCGCGAATAGAATCCTTCCTGCGTTGAAGAGCGGCATACCGAGGACGATTGGATCCATCCTGCTACATCTTCGTTCCGGCAGGGTTTTCTCCCCCAGGAGGGTTTCCCTGGGATCCCTCACACAACCCCTTTTTCCCTTTCTAGGAGAGTGGAGGTGTCAGGGTCCCTAAGGGGCTCCCCAAGTGCCTCGTTGATTGCTGCACCATCAGGTTAGTGATTGAAATTCTTACAGGGTGGCCAGCTTGGCCATGACAGTCCTAGTGGTGTCTTGTCAAAATAAAAGGGCCTATACTAATAAACCTTTTGCTAATCCTTACTTCTAAATACAACTAGTGTGGGAGACAATGTTATGCAAAAGAAAAGTGTTTGAGAAATGATATGTCAGGATATTCAAGCCGTTGGCTTCCCTTTCCCACGTTTTCAGCGCAGGACAAGGCGGCACACTCAAGTTTAGCACAGTCTCTGGCTTCTCTAGCACGAGGATGCAGTTCAAATCTCAGTATCAGGGCCTTCTGTACCAAAGTCTCTTAGACATTCAAAGTCTCTTACTTCAGAGAGCCTTATAGGACAAACAAACATTCAAAAGTTGCTTTCTCCTCAGGATTCTCATATACAACTTCGTGGGTGATTTTCGATTCACCCAGGGTCGCCCTCCACCGGGTTCAGACCCACTTCAATACAAAACCTTCCTGGGTGATTCACTGTTCACCCCAGATCCCCCTCGGCCGGGCTCAGACCCACTTTAATACAAAACGGATTTTGGGATCACTTTAAAACAAAAATGACCAAGGATCTGTGCATACTTTAGGGCATCAACAATGCAAAATAATTCTTTATCACGGTTCTGTTTTAACATGTATATATTTAATATATAATATTTAATTTTTTAGCTAGACAAATAATAAATAATTTTCCATGTGAATATTTAGCTTATGAATACTTAACATAAATTGTGCATCAACATAATCATTTCAAGATGAAGCATTTCCTCATGCATAATAACACTTAGTTCAAATATTAAACACAACCTAGACCTTTCTCCTCAGGTTTGTTATAGCTCACATTCAATGTCCAAATGTACTCTCTATTGAGTTTGTTTCCTATTTTTTAAAAATAGCACAAGTCCAAATACTTCGGAGTTCATTCTGTAACTTCTGGCGGTATGTTTTTCTTTTGCATGACCCGTTTCGGGCTATTATTGCCCTTCATCAGGTGTGAACATGTGTTTTTCTTAAAGACTTTGTTCTGAAAATGAAATGAACACATATTGTAATCAGTATGTTTACTTATCACTTTTTGAATATTCTTAACAGATTTGTTTAACTCGAGAAGAGGGGATTTATACTTTTTTTCTGACCTGGAGTACTTTTGACTCTGAAGATCTTCTCTTGTTGATAAAACGTTGTTCCTGTCCAATTGACTTGTCAGGTGTGATCCCAATCACAACTATTGAATTACTTTCAGTGGTGCCAGAGATTTTTTTGCTCAATCTGTAAGCAAAAACCAGTGGTAAGTCTTTTTGGATGTTCTAATGATTCCTCCACATTGTGGGTTTTGTACCGGGAACAGTCGCTACAATGATAGCGCTGTGTCCCAGTATCAAAACCCTTGTCTACTGACATTCTCTCCATTTTTGAAATTCTACAAATGCTTTTGATTACCTCTGTTGGCGTGCTGAGCGTCTCTGTCTTGTAAACCGTTAGGTTTCTCCATTTGCGGATGTTGTTAAAGTTGTGGGATACTTCTGGTTTTTATTTTGGTGTTGCGCTCCCTGTAATGTAGATGATGCAATATAAGTGTTGTGTACTTTGCTCAACCATTGCTCACTACTTTCCAGATTACCTCCATAGCTGTATGCACTCTCGCAGTACCTTATTGTTTAATTCTGTACTCGCGCCTCACTCATTTGCTCCTCCTTCTCCTCTTCTGTTCGTATCGTGGGTCTCAGCTTGAATGGTTCGCTGTGAACAGCACAGTGTTGCTCCTCGCCCTCACTTTGAATTCCATGAGCTGGCGCCGCCGTTGCCTCGCGTACCAGTGATTTTCGGGTTGTTATGGTAACATGTTGTTTTTTCATCCACCGTCACTTTCCGTGTTTAGAGGAGGTGACTAATTGATTGAGTTCCATGGGCCCCATCTTGTAACGTCTTCATTTGGCTTTTCCCCTTTGCTTTCATTATCGATGCGTTTGTGGAAGTGACTGATTTTAGACGAGTGGTGTTGTTGCTCCATCTCATTTCTTCTTTTATAATTCTACCTCTCGTGTAATGTTGACATCTGTTTCCAAAGACAACTTATTCTGTGTTTTCTTGCTGATTAGTAGTTGATCACTGTTTGTTTGCTCTTAATAGACGACCTTCTCCGACTTTGATAATAATAGGCCTGATTGCTCTTCTCGTTTTACGCCCGTTGGGGTTGCTTATTGTGGTTGAACTTCTTTTGCCTCCCGTTGTTTCGTCTTTTGGAATAATTGTATATGAGACAGTTTAGTACTTCTAGGGATTCCATGGATTCCGATAATTTTGGATATGGAGGATCTCCTGATTTTTTCCACCATCTCATCACTTTGAGGTGATCTTGCATCCATTTGATTGTCGTCAATTACATTTATAGAAAACAACTCAGATCCCAGTCTGCATTCATGCCATTCGGCTGCATCGAGTTCAGTTTTTCTATCCAATGGGTTTCTTTTTGCAGCAACATTTTATTCAAGTTGCCTCCCCTTCTTGATACTTTCACTTGTTCCAGAATTATAAACCTTATCTGGGCGATGTTATGTCTCTCTTTTTTAAATGTTGTGTAACCGGAGATTTTATGGCACCTGTCCTTATGTTAGACTTGTGTTCCGACCATCTTGTTTTTGCCTTTCTGGTCATCATTCCTACATAGTATATTCCACAGGGGCATCTTATTCCATATACTACGTTTTTAGAATCACATGTCGATGAATGGTAAAGGTTTATCTTGTACCCTTTAAATGGGTGAGTAATACTGTTTCCCTTGATTAAGTTGTTACAATGATTGCAATTGTGACACAGTATTGTGCCTTTGTAGTTCTCATGCACTTGTCTTACAGCTCAAAAGTCTGCTTTTATCAAATGTTCTTTGATACATTTGCCCGTGTTATGAGCAAAAAGTGGAGGTGCAGGGAAGAGTCTTTTCATCATCGGATCGAGAGTGAGAGTAATCCAATTTTTTAAAGTAATTTTCTAGATTTTAGGGCTCTGTTGAGAAAAGGTGGTAACATATATTAACTTCTCTTCTTCCTTGCTTTTAGATTTTAATGCTTCATGACTTCTCCGCTGCATCCCTGTGAATTTTTGTGTATAAACGCGCCCTTGGCGCTGAGCTGTGCATCCCGTCTCTGCTGGGACTGCTGCTGCCTACTCTCCCTGTCCGCGGCTCCGGAGGCCGCGGCTCTCCCAGCCACCTGGGATTGCGGCGCCGCGGCCCGCTGTGTGGGAGGGGCACCAAGTCCCCCGAGCTCGCTGGGTTGCTGTGACCGACAGGGTTGGCCCCCGGCTCCTCTTGCTGCCCTCGGCGGGCTGCTTCGGGCTGTTGGCCCACCACTTCTGCCGCAGCTGCGTCCTCCGACAGCTTCAGTGACACTTGGGCTCCCGGATTCCCTGCGCCAGTGGCCTGCCGACCGCGGTTTACCGCCCACCCGCACATCGTCTGCCTCCCCCCTGCCGCCCCTCCGCAGGTACGCTGGATCAAGCCTGCTGCAAGGTAGGGGGTGTGAGGTTGAGTGTGACCGCCTCTTGCGGTCCCTAGTCCTCATTCCCCGGCTGCCGCGTAGGCCTTTCACGGCCTACCCTCCTCCTCTCCTGTTGTGACTACGGTCCCTCGGCCTGATCTGGGCTGCTCGGGCGGGTGCCGGAACTCCTGTGACGGGGAGCTGGAGCGGTGCTGCTCCCCACCTGTGGTCCTTGGGCCCCTGCCTCGAGTGGGGCCCTCTCTTGCCACCAGGATTACCCCGCTTGTGACTGTCCACAGTGTCTGAGTGGATCATACCATGTGCCGTTTTAGGCCGACTCTCATTGCCCCCGCTACTATTGTTCCGAGCCGTATCCTACTACACCATTATAGTGCAGCTGCAGTCCTGTGGCTTTATCATAGCAAAGCCCCCCTGTGGCTGCGTGGGCCACCCTACGGACCTCGCTTGACCGGAAGAGATCACCCTAGCGCTGCATCCAGCATCACTCATCATCATCCCTTTGTCAATCCCTCCCAGGCATTCACCGACGTGGAACTTGATATACCTGACAGCTGTTTCCTTCTAAGGGCCGGGGGATCATACCCTACTTGCCATCATGACCAAGGGAGCTGGAGCTGGAAAGAAGCAAAGCTCATTAAACATGTTCGCCAAGACACCCTCCAGACTGCCGACTGAGCCCCCAGAGGAATCGCCTATCGCCTCGACATCTTTGGACCCTGATGACTCGCAGAAAATGCTGGAGTACATGCGCGGAGGCTTCACCACGCTGCATACTAAATTAGACGATATGAATGGCACCATTTCATCTATAAAGGCTCATATCGAAAGAACGGACAGCCGGGTTGCCGAGATCGAAACAAGGGTTGGCACTGCTGGGGATGACCTTGGTTCCCTTCGCGCTGCGGTGACCACTCTCTCCAGTCGTGTCCTGGCAGTAGAGAAGAAAAATGACGACCTCGAATCTCGCTCTAGACGGAATAACCTCTGCATCGTCGGCGTACCAGAGGACAACATTAAGGAGCCCATGGAGGATTACGTGGAATGCATCCTTTTAACACTTCTTGACCACCCTAAGCTCTCGGCACAATTTGCAGTAGAAAGGGCACACCACTCCCTGACTGCAAAACCCAGACCTGGGGCACCTCCTTGCCCCATCATTGCCAGAATCCTGAATTTTCGTGATCGGGATGCCCTACTCCGAGCGGCCAGAGCTAAGGGGGAGCTATTTCTGGGGGCAGCGAGGATACACCTGTACCCGGATTTCTTCGTGGCTGTGCAGCAAGAGCACAAAACCTTCCTGGCAGTAAAAAAGAGACTCCGAGACTTAGGAGTTAAATACTCTTTCCCACAAAGCTGAGAATTGAACACTCCAACCAAACATTTTTCTTCACTATCCCAGAGGAGGCCTCCAAATTATAGACAAACACATTCTGGGTTGAACCACTTACCGTCAATACGAGATGTACACCTACTCTAGTTACTGTTGTATCTAAGCCACATAAGGGACCCCCGTTGGCGTGTCCCCCTATGATGCCATCTAATTGATGAAGTTCATTAGTTGCTGGTTTTGTTCACGTTGCTCCATTGATCCTCTGCAAATGTGGCCCTGTTCGCCACACTGACTCATTGTGTTCAGAGGCATTTGACTCCCTGACGAGTCCCCATCTTGGGTAATTATTCTATAATCACTTCTAGACTCCCGATGGCTGGCCCCTGGGTCCCTGTCCCGCCCTCTGCCATTCCGGGTCTACATTATGCTCCCCAGATGGTGCATCAGGGCCCATGGCTGTATTCCACTGGCTTCACTTGCCTTCCTCCCCTCTGGCCATGGCCCCTCTACACCTGTGCCTACCTCGAACACTCTGGTTAATACTATCGTATTGCATAATCTCCTCACACTCTCCCCAGTCCGGTGCGCCATTGCCCAGCTAGCTAACAGACTCCCAGGAGTTGATGCCTAGAAGTTCTTGGTTGACATGGTTTGGTTTGGGTTTCGTCCCTCTGATTGGGGGAGGGATGTTGGCGGGGGGGGCCGAGGGGACGTTATGGTTAAAAAAGTCTTGACAGCCACCGGAGGCGCTGCATGCGCCATAGCAGTACATTTTGAGCACATAGATGGGGGGCCACATGCTACCAGATTGACCAGCTCTTTGTTGCTGGTGCCCCCTTTGCAGGAATACAATCAGTACCCTCACGAGAATGGCTAATACTGACCTGACCTTCATGAGCTGGAACATCCGGGGGTTGGGCAATCACAGAAAGATGCGGCAGATACAGTTACACGCTTAACGCCCTGGGGTTAAAATCCTATGCCTACAAGAAACCCATGCTCGCTCAGAGCAATGTGAACGGTTTGCTAAGCAATGGGGGCCCCAGAGCTACTATACCAACTATTCTACACAAAGCGGTGGTACTTTTACTTTAATAGACAAGAGCCTAAAATTCACATGTCACCACTCGCACATAGACCCTCTGGGCAGATATGTATTGATCATTGGCAAACTGCAGCACCAGGAGGTAGCCATCCTGAATGTATATGGTCCCAATATCGATGATCCCGACTTCTACCTACACCTAGCCTCTCTTCTTGAAAGTTACCCCCTACTCCCGATATTATGGGGAGGCGATTTTAATACGATACTGGATGTCACCCTAGATAGATCGGGTTCCAGGCCTCGCCAACTATCCAAAGCAGCCTATACTATCCTTACAACCCTTCCCCGTCTGGCACTTGTAGATGCATGGCGCCTAATGAACCCTGATTCGCGCACATTCTCCTTTTATTCCTCGGTTCACGATTCTCATTCCAGGATAGACAGATGGCTTATAAGGGACACTCTGGTCAGATGCCTGTCTCACCTGGCTATCCTCCCTAGGACGCTCTCGGACAACTCACCGGTGCTCATTTCCCTGAACTGGGGTCTGGATGCCGACAAAACTAGGCAGTGGAGGTTGAGCCCTTATTCGCTTCTCGACCAGGTCTTCGCAACAGAACTCGAATCCTCCATTGAGGAATTCTTTGAGATCAACACAAACTCTGTATCAACGCATGCTGTCCTCTGGGAATCCTTTAAAGCATACGCGAGAGGGATCACCATCTCCAAAGGTTGCGGCAGCCTGAAGGGAATCCGTGCTGACATTGCCGCTAGCGAATCGGCTCTCGCTATCCTCGAGTCCCAATATGCCCAAGACCACTCCCCAACCACTCTGGCAGCACTGGGTTCGGAGCTGGACAGGTTCCACGACCTCACCCAGTGAGAGGTTAAATTTCTGGACTCCCCTCAGTTGGTAAGGAAATACGGGGAAGGAGAGCGTCCCGGTGGAATGCTAGCCAGACTGCTGCGCTGTGAATTTGGAGCTCCCAATATCCCGGAAATAATGAGGCCTGACGGCTCGCTCGCCACTTCCCCACAGGATATCAACTCTCAGTTTCGGTTGTTCTACACCTCCCTGTACTTTGAAGCCGATGGTCCCCAGGTTCCGGAAATTGATTCCTACTTAGAGAATCTTCCCCTGTCAGTCCTGTCCGCTGACGCCAGCATCTTCCTCGAGAGGCCTTTCACCTGCGAGGAACTTATCGAGGCCATTGAGTCGCTGGCATCAGGGAAGGCCCCTGGCCCGGACGGGCTCCCCATGGACTTTCATAAACGATATAAGTCTCTCCTGGTTCCACACCTCTTGGTCCTATGGGAGGAATCGTGCGATAGGGGTATACTTCCCCCATCTCTTCGGGAGCGCTGATAACAGTGCTTCTCAAACCGGGTAAGCCCCCTACTCAGTGCGGCTCATACCGACCACTCTCGTTGATTAACAGCGATGTTAAAATATACGCTAAACTGCTGGCCAACGGCTTAGCCCCATACATGCCCCACATCATCCACCCCGACCAAGCGGGATTTGTCCCGGGTAGGTCTACATCCTTGAACTTGAGAAGGCTCTTCAATGTGATCAGCAGAATCAGCCCAACCACACAGGCAGTTGCAGCCACCCTGGATATGCAGAAGGCATTTGAGCCGGTCTTGTGGAAATACCTATGGCGAGTTCTTGAGAAATGGAAGTTCGGCCCTAACTTCCGAACCTGGGTAAAGCTGCTTTACAACGCCCCATCGGCCAGAGTTCGTACTGAGGACATATGCTCCACTCCCTTCCAGATATCCAGAGGCACACGACAGGGATGCCCCTTCTCCCCGCTCATATTCGCTATAGCCATGGAACCCTTTGCTGACATGGTTCGCCAATCACATTCACATAGGGAATTGCGCACAGTCGGCCAATCCGATGTAGTCTCCCTCTATGCAGATGACGCCCTTCTGCACATCCGGTCCCCTGACACCAACCTCGCCCCTATACTAGCGGATGTGGCCCGTTTTGGGGACATATCTGGCTTAAAAATAAACTGTTCCAAGTCTGCCTTATTCCCACTCATGGACCCCACACATTCCCCCTCGGACTTATGTGAATTCAACTGGTCTCTGTCCAACATCACCTACCTGGGGGTGGTAGTCTCCCGTCACACGGCAAAGCTACGCGAGGACAATTACCCGACTTACCTAACTAACCTCGCTGCAAAAGCCTCCAGCTGGTCCAAACACCCCATATCACTGGCAGGCAGAATTGGAATACTTAAAATGGTGGTACTGCCTCAACTCCTTTACCGATTCACCAATGTGTGGCCTGGGGATGTTTTCTTTAAAACACTACACCATATAAGCAACACCTTCCTGTGGCATTCGGGGGCAGTCCGCCTTAAACTGTCCACACTGACTGCCCCCAAGGAATTGGGTGGGTTCAACGCTCCAGATTTCACCAGATACTGGGTGGTAGCCCAGTCACAGTTTGCCGCATATTGGTTTAATACCGTTGATCCCCCGACATGTTCGGCTGGAAAAACTAACGGTCTGTGACCGTGTTATTGTCTCCCTGATCCTCAAACCAACACCCCCTGACTCACATTCCGCAGACCCTGTAGCTAGCACATCCTTAGCATTGACTAAACTCTGGACAATGGTCGGCACACTTCACACATTCCACGGGGACTTGCCATTATGGAACTTCTTCCCTGATGTCCCACATATTCCACAATCAGTGGTATCTCGCTGGGCGGATGCTGGCTTCCTGACACTCTGTGATGCCTAAGAACAGAGGAACTTTATTGAGTGGCCTGATCTCCCTCTATCCCTCAAACGCTGGCCCTCAGTGTGGCTACAATACTCTTCACTCCGGAAGAATCTCAAATCCAAATTCCCTGATTTCCCCATCTTACCCCCGATGAGCCCATAGTGGCGGAGCTCTGTTCCTTCCTCTCCTTCAGGTGTCGAGACTTTACTCTTTATTGCAGAATAGAGCAGCCCACACCTTTACAAAGCTAAGGCACGCGTGGGAGGAGGATCTCGGAGTCGAGCTCACTGACAAGAGATGGTCCCGAATGTGTGCCCGCACCCACGATGTATCCTATAATACTAAATTTTAATTAATACAATTCAAGGTGCTACACAGATACCATCATACACCAATGAGGCTACATTGCATGTTCTGCAGCATTCCTCCCAGTTTCCCCAGGTGTGGCACGGATCAAGCTTCCTACATCCATATGTTATGGTACTGCCCCCGCCTGACCCAATTCTGGTCGGACATCTGCTCCTCACTCTCGGACATTCTGGAACACACTATTGCCCCCACCCCGCTACACTGCCTTTTCCATGGCCTCCCTCAGTTGGCCCGCGACTCTAAGAAACTAGCAGGCCTTTGCATGCTGTTGGCAGTCCGCTGCATATTTTTGTGTTGGCTCCGCCCCAGAGCGCCTACCTACACACAGTGGCTCAGGTCAATTACATGGGCTCATGATACTGAGGAGTCCTGGAACGCAATGCAACACTCACATTCAAGGCCAAGAGACATCTGGCAGACGTTTCGGGACTTTATGTCCGTCATGGCCTCACCTTTGAACTATGTCTTGTCCTCCCCTGAGGGGTCCCCGTAAATGCCGTCCCCCCTGATACAGCTGTTAATGACCTATCTACTGCTCCACCCTCTGTATGCTGCAGTTGACCCAGGATGTGCTGCTTATTATGTATGTTGCTGTTTTTTTTAATTATTGTTGGTGCCATGTGGCACCTTATGTTCTCTGGTGTGTTGTCAAGTCAAATAAAGAAAGTTTTTTAAAAAAAGTATTCACATGCAAAATTATTTATTATTTGTCTAGCTAAAGAATTAAGTATATACATGTTAAAACAGATCTGTGATAAAGAATTATTTTGCATTGTTGATGCCCTAAAGTGTGCACAGAGCCTTGATCATTTTTTTTTTATTTTAAAGTGATCCCAAAAACCGTTTTGATTAAACTTGATGCTGTAGCCCAGGATCCGGCTCAGTCAGCACCTAAGTAATTAAGAGACACCTCTGAATTTGAGAAAACCTGTTGAAAACATTAAGAAAAAGCCAACAATAGGTGTGCTCCTCTACACTCTTGTTACCACTTTAATACAAAACCTTCTTGGGTGATTCACTGTTCACCCCGATTCCCCTCTGCCGGGCTCAGACCCACTTTAGCACAAAATCTTCAATTGGTCTCCCTCTGCCAGGCTTAGACCAGATTTGTGTAATTTTCCAAACTTTCTCTATTTCATAAAAATCAAAGACTTTCGACTGCACCACTTCGATTCACAATTATTCGTTCACTTTCAAATGATCTCCCTCTTGCCGTGTTCGGATCAAATGTATCTATGTTCATTACTTCTCAGCTGGATACCTTTCAGAGACCTTCGAATGAGCACCTACGCGGTGCCGGATCACTCTGTCAAAGGTATTGCAGCTTGCTTTAAAGTTCAATCCCTCATCAGCAGTTTAACTTCACTTGCGTCTCTTATCACACACGTTTTAACAATGTTCGTTCCAGCGCTCGCCATACAATGTTGCTGCTTGCAACCTTGGCTTAAACACAGACCGGTCTTGTATCAGTTCCCCAACTCACCGGCTGTGTTGTTTTTACTGAAGCGGTTTTGTTCTTGGAGCCAAGGACAGTACCACAGTGACTGGTGATTCTCCCTGCCTTGATTATTGACGCGGGAGGGCCTTGGGGATTCTCTGCCTGTTTTCCTGGTCTTATGCTCTCCAATTTCGAGGACTCATGAAAGCAACGGTTTCTTGTCGAAAAGATCAAGGGTACTTCCCTCCTCTTGATACCTTTCTGTTTCGCTGTCTTTCTTCTCTCGTTAAACTGCCATCTTGGAACTGCTGTTTACTCATGTGTTTTGCCTCACTCAGAGTTTGCTCTTGTGTTCCGCCTTTTATCCATGTGGGGAATTCTAATGGAAGTTAGGTGTGAGGGATTGTCGATAACTGCCTGACCTTACCTGACCATAGTATTGGGACATGTCAGGTACATGGCTCGGGTGTTAGTCTGTTTTCTCTCATAGATAGCTGTCAGTGAGAAAGTGTTTGTGTTGTTAAGGGGAGGGGGGTAGAGTTCCAAATATCCTACTTGGTAGGATGGGGTAAAGGTGCTAGAGGGAAGGGGATACTGCGCCTCACTATCCGGTGTCCCACTCCCATTTCCCGAAGAACCCTTACCCAGGTGATCCTCCTGCACTGGTCCACCTCCAGGAACTGCATCCAAAAGTGATGGCGGTGTCCTGCCCACCTGGATGACAGATCCCCAGGTACTAGTGGGTGATACACCTTCTGGTTTCTCACAGAGGGCACGTTGGTTGTCTCCACTTTTATCGGCACTTAACACTTCCGGAGGTGGTCTGAGCCCTGGGGTCAGGGGCGTTTCATGAATTGCTGGTTCCCTTGTGCGCACCTGGCCTGAACGGACTGTGGGGCTTCCATGAGCTGTAATGTCTCCCTGTGCTGAGATATCGCTTGGGACGGCAGTAGTTGTGCAGCGTGCTCCCAGCCTCCCCCACTCTAATGGACTGGAAGTCCTCTTTGCGGAGATGTCATGTTGGCAGCTCTTGCACACCTTCTTTGGGGGCTGCAACAGAATACGAGATAATGGGCCTCATTACGATGTTGCCGCCAACCCCTTAACACTGTTTCCGCTGCCTGAGATCCCGGTGCCAACTTACTGGACACAATTGAGCTACACATTGACATGCGGCTCTCTGAATTTGAAAGGAGGGAATCGGAGATGACAATTAGAATGGATGATTTTGAGAACCGTTAAGGACGGAACAACCTCTGTTACTTTAGAATTCAGGAAAAGGAAGGGAAACGGAGAGAGTTATTAAGAGGGTTGTCCATGATGTTGCTAAGTTCTTGTTTGGTGGGAACACCACGGCCAAACCTACTATTGATAGGGCTCAATGGGCGGGTGGAGGGGGCAGGGGCTTGAGATTGGTGTTGGCCCGTTTTCACTACTATGAGAGAAACCAAGGATCCTGGATAAGGCCAGGAAAGAGGGGCCGGTTTCCCTGGGAGACTCCACGATTACTATTTATCAAGACCTGCCGGCCTTCACCCTGACGAGGCGGCGAATATGTGCCCCTCTCACCCGATTGCTCAATCAGAAGGGGGTCCGATACCACCAGAGATTTCCCTTTTCCATTTTTTGAGTATGGCAGCCACAAATTTAAGTTGATCATGGAGAATGATATATCCAGAGGGTCATGGGTGAGCTCATAGGTCCTTCTAACAAGCAGTCTAGGGAAGACAAAGAAACGCTGGCTGATGGGTTTCAAAAGGATAAGGGGAGCAGGCCATGTATAGCGCCAGGCTCCAGGAAGTTAACAAAAAACACCCTCCGCCCCCCGCCTGAGGAGTGACTCTTGAAATGCCTGGGCCTCTATTGCATCCTGTTCTGTTGATTGGCCGGATGTAGATGCTTCATTGAGAATTTTACAGCTGGTTATAATGTGGGGCAATGCAGGGGGATGGAGCTTTGAGGAAGAGGAGGAGGGTGTGCACAGTATTCCTCTGATTTAGGCTGTCAAGGGGGTGATTAGTTGCTTTTCTGAACTATGGTGGAGAGGCGGTGGGGGGAAGGAGGGAGCTATTCCAAGTTTGAATGTGATGGGTATGACGCAGTAGACCAGGCTTTCCTGGTGGTTCGGTCGAAAGCCAGTGATGGTAATTCGGCTGGACTGAACACCTGAGGGGGGAGTGGGTAGTTCCATGTTGGGGTGGGGAGGAAATGTTTGCAGGGAGATGGGAGCATGTTATTTGTGTTTGACAAGGGAGATGGGAAAACACAATGTTGGGCTCTTTTGGCAGATAGGGGTTGTTTTGCAAAAGGACAGAGGCTCAGGTGTGGCCACTACTGGAGGTTTGAAGTGTCTTATTGGTAGATATGGATATTCATTTGGTAGGGGGATCTCTCAATGCCCGGGCTCTAAACTCTCCAATGAAGCGGTCTCTAGTACTTAGAGAATTCAGAAGAGCTAAGCTGGACCTGCTCCTGTTGCAGAAAACCCATTGGGTTAAGGGGGAACCCCGGGGTTGAAGTCCAGGCATATTGGGGAGGTATTCCAGTCCTCAGTGCAGGTCAAGAAGAGCGGGGTGACTATAGTTGTGTCAGCCAGTCTTGGGCCAATGGTTGACAAGCTCCTATGGGACCCAGATGGGAGGTACATTGCAGTCAAAGGTTTGCTGAGGGTTAGTCCAGTCATAATCATTTCGGGTTTATGGGCCCAATGAGGGCCAGATCGATTTCTGGGCCGCTCTCAAGGAGGAACTAAAAATGTTTGTGGTGGGACAATTGATAATAGGGGGTGATTTTAATATGGTGATCTGCAGAAGGATAGGAAAAGACCAAAGTGTGTAGGGGTATATGGGGCAGAGAGTTCCCAGTCCAGTAAGTTCCACAAAATTAACGCTTATTTGGGGGTTACAGATGCCCTAATCCTGAAGGCGTAGGCAGAATTTCCCTTTACTTTCTATTCCTGAGTCCATGACTCTTACTCCAGAATTGATATGCTTCTTGTTGACACGTCACTGAAAGGATTGGTCTCCTTTGTAACTGTTCCTCCGGTTCCGTGGTCAGACCATGATCTTGTCTGGGTGGTATTTGGGGGGAAGGGACTTTTAGGCCACTGGAGAGGTGAACACGCAATGGTCTTTTATTGAAGGACAAAGGGATAGCTCAAACTCTTCTGACCCACATTAAGGAATATTTTGAGTATAATGATGGGGGAGAGACCAGTGCCTGGTTTGTGTGGGAGGGGTTTAAGGCTGCCACTAGAAGGGTGTTGATTGGGCTGGGCGTGCAGAGGAAGTGGGAAAGGCAAAAGCAAGAGGCTGACCTTCGATCGAAGATGGAGAAACTTCAGTCCGATGATGGGAGGGCTGGGGGGCAGAAGGCCCATTGGGCAGTGTAATTGTGTCTCTACGAATCACGATTGCTGAATTTGTTGATTCAGGACACGGAAAAGAAGCTAAAATTTTTAAAGCAGAAATATCATGAGAAGGGAGACAGGGCGGATAGAATACTAGCATGGAGACTACAGGAAGTACAGAGGTCTAAACTGGTCAAAGGGATCAAAAGCCCAGATGCGGAGGGGCCTCTTTGACCCAGCAAGGATAGAGGATGAGTTCTAGGATTTCTATGAGGCCCTCTACACTTCGAAATACTCTGTAGATGGTGCACACATGTCCCAGTTCCTCAGCTCCCTGCAGATGCCTAGTTTGCCTGACCTTGCAGCGGACAGTATAGATGGATCGATTACCCCAGAACAGGTGGCCTTGACAATTAGGGAATTTAAGTCAGGTACTACACCGGGAGATGATGGATTTTCAGTTAAGTTTTATAAAATGTTTAGGTCACTCCTGGCCCCTCATCTGGCCAAGGTTCTTAACAGGTTGCTAGAGGAGGAAATCCTCCTGGATTCTATGTTGAGTGCCATCATCGTGGTTATTCAGAAGCCAGGGAGGGATCCAGTGGAGTGTTCCTCATATAGACCCATATCGCTCCCCAATACTGAGTTCAAGATACTTGATAAAAAAATCCTGGGATGGAGGCTCGAGAGATTTCTCCCAACACTCATTTATGTGGACCGGGTGGGTTTTATTCAGGGAAGGCAGCGATCCAACAACATTAGAAAGACCATTGATCTGATCAATGTGGCGCAAGGGGCGGATGTTGATGCTGCCGTGCTTTCACTGGACTCAGAAAAGGCATTTGATCGCTTTGAATGGCCTTACATGTTGCAGATCCTGGAGAAGATAAGACTCAGACCACACATGCGACAATGCATAGCAGCATTGTATGGCTCCCCCGACTGACCGACTACTAGTTAATTGGATGCTGACTGCCTCCTTTCCGTTAACCAGGGGGACAAGGCAAGGCTGTCCCCTTTTGCCCTTACTTTATGCTATGTTGCTGGAACCCCTGGCAATTGTGGTCCATGGCAACCCGGCAGGGAAGGGTATACAGTGCAGAGAAATGTGTTTTAAGTTGTCCCTATTTGCGGATGATATTCTGGTGTACTTGGTAGATGTGCATTCATCGGTTCCGGAGCTTATGTCCCAGATTTTGTTTTTCTGGGCAGTGTTTGGAGCTTAAGATTAACGTAAACAAATCTTGTATCATGCCAACCCGGTTGGTTGGCTCCTGTCTGGAAAAGAGAGTCAATTTAGGGGGATGAAGGTCAAGAACGTTTGCACCACACATTTGGGGGATTCAGATTCTTAGATATCTGGCCGTGTTGTTTGCGTTCAACTATACCCCAACGCTGGCGACACTGAAGAAGGATTTTGTAGCGCTCACCTTAGCTCTGCAGGGACACCTGGAAACCTCCTCCGCTGCTAGCGGCCTCTCCTGGGATGCACTGGTGGACTGTTAGGCGTGTATCTGAAAGGGAATGCACAGAGATGTAAGCGTGTGGCATTGTATAGGAATGAACACCACCCACCCAGTACCTCCTAACCTCTGGGGTCCTCTCTCACCTGTTTTAGTAAAATAGGAAGCTCTCCATCCTGTTAGGTCTCAACAGGGGTGCTTTTGGATGCAGCCAGTTACGTCACTGACTGTTGGAGTACAGCCCAGACCCGCTGTGGCGTGAATGTTCTTGTTTAAGAGTTCTATTCGGTGAGTAGGCACACGTGTCAATTCTTCTTGTGAATGAGCTCTACTTCCGTGCTGTTTGGCGCCTTTAGTAATGTTCTAGCGCCACAGGAATGATGCCGCGCCTTTTATAGTTTTTTGTTAAGGTGCTTATTGTGCTTCAAAATCCTTATCAGTCTTCAATGCCCTCAGTGCTTTGTTAATGTCCTAGGGCGCCTTATTGTTCTTTAATGCCCTTATTGCTTTGTTAATGTCCTGATAGCTTGTTAATGACCTTCTTGCTTTGTTAAGGCGATTTCTTATCTTTCCTTTCAGTGTCTGGAGTGCCTTTATGCTGCACGCGGTAACTTGACACTAACCTTGTTCTTGTTTTCCCTTTTCACAGGAGGCGATGCCACAAAGCTGCTGATCGGCCGTGAAGAAGCCGCTCACCCGACGAAGGACGCAGCATGTGGATGAAGCAGCTGATGAGCGGAGCGATGACACGTGGAGCCGGAGGGAATCCTGAAGGCTGCAGCTGACCGTCAGAGCGGGATGTGTGAAAGCGGAGGTTCCTGGAAGTCGTTGCTGGTAGGATCAGAAGACAGGTAAGAGCTGCTGGGGATCGGAGGGTCCGTGATCGTATGTTCTTTAACAGCTGTGCCTTTCTCGTTGCAGGAGCGATGCCGGGAGTGTCACGCTGCATCAACAGAACGATGCGAAGCGAGGATCTTGGCTCGGGTGGGGCTTTTTATAGTAAGCCATGCCCAAAAGACTGGCCTGCAACTAGGGGTGCCATTAAATGTGATGCCTCCATATTGGAGGGGTTGAACTGGCACAGGAAGTGGCTGTTATTCATGTAGCCTAAGGCCCTTCTATTAACCTATAATTGTCTGTTTCCCATGCGCCTTCCTTAACCCATGAGTGTCTGTTTACCTAAGTACTTTAGCATGCTGCCAATCATGCTATGCTTGTACCCACCTTGCCCCTGCTTGCGACCTGGCCCAGGGCCTCTCATAGTGCTTTGAAATCCTAGAACTGGGGCAGGAAACCAGGTCCATGGAATTAAGGCCCATGGTCGTGACAGCACTCCCCCCTAAGGCCCCTCTCAAGGATGAACCCGGTATTTCGGGGCCAGGTTTGGTTGGATGATTGCAATGAAACCTTTTGACTAGTCTTGGTGCGTGTACCTGTTCAGTGGGTTTCCAAGACCTATCCTGCCGGCCATACCCCTTCCAGTCTATCAGATAATACAGTTTGGACCGCATTATCTTTGAGTCCAATATCTCTTTCACTTCATATTCAGGTTCCCCATTTATGAGTACTGGAACTGGGGGTGTTGTCAAACGAGTACCTGGTCTCACAGTTTTCAAGAGAGAGACGTGAAATACGGGGTGAATGCGCATGTTAGGGGATAGGTCCAGTTTCATGGTGACCGGATTTATTATTGCCTTAATGGTATATGGCCCAGGTATCGGGGACAAAACGTTTTTGGTCCTCTTGCGGGTACATATTTGGAGGCGAGCCACACGGCATCTCTGACCTTCTATACAGGGCCCTCCTGGCGATGTTGGTCCGCAAATTTGTTCTGTCTTTCTTTTGCAAGTGTAAGGTGTTCGAAGGCTTCTTTGAGAGCATTACTGATTCTGGTGTGCAGGGCTCTTACAGTGGGCATTTCCAATTCTCCCGAAACATCAAAATCGGAAGTTTGTGGATGTTGGCCAAACAGGATGTAGAATGGAGTCTGTCCCGTTGCTACGTGATGTGAATTATCGTATGCATACTCCGCAACCCACAATAGCTCCTTCCATGTGCCTTCGGATTGGTGAAGTAGGCACCTTAAGTACTGCTCCAGTGTCTGATTGGTCCGTTCAGTCTGGCCGTCTGTTTGGGGATGATGAATGGTGGATAATTGTATATCAATTTGCAATAAGGTACAATACTCCTTCCAGAACTTGGAAATAAACTGACTTCCACGATCGGACACCAGCACCGATGGCAACCCGTGTAGTCTAACGATTTGTTCCAGGAAAACGTTTGCCAGAGTGGCTGCCGTAGGTAGACCTTTCAGAGCAATGAAATGCGTCATCTTTGAAAATGTATCCACCACCACTAGAATGGTGTTGTGTCCACCACAAAGAGGTAGATCAGTGATAAAGTCCAGACTCAGCGTGTGCCAGGGACCAGAGGGTACAGTTAATGGATGTAAGAGTCCTGCAGGATTCTGTTTAGTGTTTTTGTTTTGCTCAGAGATTCCACATGTTGATACATTTTGAGTGATATCTTTTCGCCAAGTTGGCCACCAATAATTCTGTTTAATCTTGGCCATTGTCTTAGTTATCCCTGGATGTCCTTCCAGTATTGAATCCTGGTAATTAGCAATGATTTGCTCCTGTTGTGATTTCATTGGCAAATAGAGGTGACCCATATAAAATGGTAACCCATCTACAACCGTATGACTGGTGCTAGTCGAGACCCATTTTTGTAAATCTTTAGAGCTTAACTGGCTTTGTATATGATTTTTCAACTCATTTGATGGGGATGTGGTTACCGCACCTAAGATCTTGTTGTTGGGTATAATGGTGATTGGTTCTGGTGCAATGTATGCGTCATCTCCTTCTCCCAGATGAAATAGTGCATCCACCTTGCCATTACGTACTCCCGGTCTAAAGGTAATAACATAATCACACTCTGCTAAGAACAAAGCCCATCGTAACTGGCGTGATGACTGGGCCTTAGCAGAGCGTAGGCAATGTAGATTACGATGGTCTGTGATTACCGTAACCGTATGTCTGGCCCCTAGGAGGTAATGTCTCCACTCCTTGAAGGCTGCTTTAATTGTAAGAAGCTCTTTGTCCGTGATGGCGTAGTTTCTTTCTGCGGGGGAAAGTTTTTTTGACCAGAATGCAACGGGATGCAAATGCCCGGTTTCGGGATTTCTTTGTGAGAGAACAGCCCCCATGGCAATATTGTAAGCATCGGTTTCGACTGTATATGGAAGATCAGGCTTTGGATGCTGTAACATCGGTGCTGAAGTAAATAGATGCTTTAGATCCTGAAAGGCTTTTTCAGCTTCACTGGACCAAACAAAACATTGGTTCTTTCATAACAGGGTTGTGATGGGATGTACTATTTGTGAAAAACCAGGGATGAAACGGCAGTAAAAATTTGGGAAGCCTAAGAAGCTTTGAACTCCTTTTACTGATGTTGGCGAGGGCCAGCTGAGTATCGTATCAACCTTGCAGTTGTCCATTCGGATGCCATGAGGAGTGAGAATAAACCCTAGAAACTCAACTTCATTGACTTGGAAGGGTCATTTTTCTAGTTTGGCGTATAACCAGTGTTTTCGTAATCTTTCTAAGACCGCCTGAACATGTTTTATGTGTTCTTGTTCTGTGGTGGAATAGACCAGAATATCATCGATGTAGACAATCGCACAAACGTCCAATAGATCTCTCAGAACATCATTCATAAAGCTTTGGAATGCAGCTGGAGCATTGCAGAGCCCAAAGGGCATCACCTGATACTCGTAGAGGTCATACTTAGTCCTGAATGCCGTTTTCCATTCATCGCCCCTTTGTACGCGTACCAGGTGATAGGCTCCCCTGAGGTCCAGCTTGGTGTAAATTTGGGCACTTTTTACTTGGTCTAATAGTTCTGGTATCAGAGGCAAGGGGTACCTATTTTTAACTGTTATTTGGTTCAATGACCTATAATCAATGCAGGCCCTAAGGTCCCCCTCCTTCTTAGGAACGAAGAAGAGGGGTGAGGCAGCTGGGGATTTAGATGGCCGAATGAACCCGTTTGCCAGGTACTGGTCAAGGTACTTTTTCAGGTGCTGGTTTTCCTGTTCCATTAATGCATAGATACGGCTGCAAGGAACTTGGGCGTCCGGAATGAGATCAATCTGACAGTCATACACTCTGTGCGGAGGTAGCGTTTCTGCCATTTCCTTCTGAAACACATCTTGATAGGCGGAGGGTAATACACCCATTATCCCCTACGTTGGTCCACTTTTCTGGACCGCTTGGACTGGTTCAACTGGGGAGTGTGGTTCACCCGTATAACAGGATTGGGAGCAGTCCTTGGAGAAGGACAACACTCTGGAACACCAGTCGATGTGTGGATTGTGAGCCTCCAACCAAGGAATCCCCAGAATCACCTGAAACTGTGGCGCACTTAGCAAGTCGAAGGTGATGTCTTCTCTATGACCATTTTGGCAAAGGAGTATCACTAATTCGGTGGTGTGGGTTACTAACCCGGAAGACAGTTGTGAACCATCAACGGTTGTGATATTCTCCGTTGCGGCTTTTGGACATATGGGTAGGCCAGTCCGCACTGCCAGATTTTGATCTATATAATTACCCACAGCTCCCCTGTCTATAAAGGCCTCCAGGGCGTGCATCTTAGATGGCTGTTGTTGGTTAATTAGAACTACCGGCATGGCGAAGTGGGAGGTCTGTGATTCCTTCTCCTTGCTCGACAAACGGACCCCTACGATTGCCGGGCGTTGGAGTTTTCCGATTCAGGTCTGGGTTCTTCTCTTTCCAAAGCACCCACGGTTTTCTGGGGTGGCTTTACTGGACATTCACGTAAAAAGTGACCCACCTTTCCGCAGTACAGACAGAGTTGTTGCTGCCTCCTCTTTTCTCTCTCTTTTTTGGTAAGGGGACCCCTAATCCCTCCAAGTTGCATGGGCTCTGAATGGTTCTCAGGTTGACGGGGCGGATTTTCCATAGGTCGTAAATAGGTCGTTCTTCCTTCTTCCCGTGCCCGATCGGCTCTCTCCGATCCTGTGGTCTATGGTCTAATTGTACTGCAAGGTCTATGTACTCAGCACACCCATCGGGCGGATTCACCACCTGGGCTAGTATATCTTTCAGTTCTCCCCGCAAACCCCGGTAAAACAGAGTAGTCCTCTTTTCCTGCGGCCAGTTGGCCTCAGCGACCAGTCTGTTGTAAGAGGCTATGTAAGTAGGCAGGTCCTGACTGTCTTGTCGGAGTGACAATAGCTTGTTGTCTAGAGCTTGCCCTCTAGTGTGGCGCGAAAACAATTTCTCTAATTCCCTCTGGAACCCTGCAAAATCCTGCAGCACGGGGTCGTCCCGATTCACCAAGGGAATGGACCAGTCGGCCGCACTGCCCCCCAAGTACGATAAGACGAAGGTTACCATGGACTGGTCATTTGGGAACATCCCGGGCCTACATAGGAAGTGCAGGCGACATTGGTTAACGAAGATAGCAAATTCTTTTGGATCCCCTAGAAATCGTTCCGGTGGGGCTAAGGGAACGAAACCAGGCAGTACGACTTGCACCGGAGGCTGAGGTTGGCTCCTTGGTAGTGGAGACTGATTTGCTTGGCTCGCGAGAAGCTGTCTAGCCAGCTCCTCAGTGCGGTCTTTGTTTGTCCCTAATTCCCTTCGCAAGGCACTGGTTTCCTGTCGAGCAGCGTGTACCTCCACTCGGAGTTCCCCTAGCAACTGCGCTATCTGGTCTGTGTCTGAGGTTTCCATGATGCCCGGGCAGAGGTTCAGCAAGAGGCTTCACGTCCTGTAACGCTCACCTTAGCTCTGCAGGGGCACCTGGAAACCTCCTGCGCTGCTAGCAGCCTCTCCTGGGATGCACTGGTGGACTGTTAGGCGTGTATCTGAAAGGGAATGCACAGAGATGTAAGCGGGTGGTGTTGTGTAGGAAGGAACATCACGCACCCAGTACCTCCCAACCTCTGGGGTCCTCTCTCACCTGTTTTAGTACAATAGGAAGCTCTCCATCATGTTAGGTCTCAACAGGGGTGTTTTTGGATGCAGCCAGTTACGTCACTGACTGTTGGAGTACAGCCCAGACCCGCTGTGGCGTGAATGTTCTTGTATAAGAGTTCTATTCGGTAAGTAGGCACATGTGTCAATTCTTCTTGTGAATGAGCTCTACTTCCGTGCTGTTTGGCGCCTTTAGTAATGTTCTAGCACCACAGGAATGATGCCGTGCCTTTAGGCGCTTTGGCGGTCCCTTATTGTCCTTAGTGCGCGTTTTATTGTTTTTTGTTAAGGCGCTTATTGTGCTTCAAAGTCCTTATTGCTTTTGCTAACTAGGGCGCCTTATTATTCTTCAATGCCCTTAGTGCTTTGTTAATGTCCTAGGGCGCCTTATTGTTCTTCAATGCCCTTATTGCTTTGTTAATGTCCTTATTGCTTGTTAATGACCTTCTTGCTTTGTTAAGGCGCTTTCTTATCTTTCCTTTCGGTGTCTGGAGCGCTGTTATGCTGGACGCGGTAACTTGACACTAACCTTGTTCTTGTTTTCCCTTTTTACAGGAGGCGATGCCACGAAGCTGCTGATCCGTCGTGAAGAAGCCGCTCACCCGACGAAGGACGCGGCATGTGGATGAAGCAGCTGATGAGCGGAGCGATGACACGTGGAGCCGGAGGGAATCCTGAAGGCTGCAGCTGACCGTCGGAGTGGGATGTGTGAAAGCGTAGATTCCTGGAAGTCGTCGCTGGGAGGATCAGAAGACAGGTAAGAGCTGCTGGGGATCGGAGGGTCCGTGATCGTATGTTCTTTAACAGCAGTGTCTTTCTCATTGCAGGAGCGATGCCGGGAGCGTCACGCTGCATCAGCAGAACGACGCAAAGCGAGGCTCTTGGCTCGGGTGGGGCTTTTTATAGTAAGCCATGCCCAAAAGACTGGCCTGCAACTCAACTAGGGATGCCATTAAATGCGATGCCTCCATATTGGAGGGGTTGAACTGGCACAGGAAGTGGCTGTTATTCATGTACCCTAAGGCCCTTCTATTAACACATAATTGTCTGTTTCCCATGCGCCTTCCTTAACCCATGAGTGTCTGTTTACCAAAGTACTTTAGCATGCCGCCAATCATGCCATGCTTGCACCCACCTTGCCCCTGCTTGCAACCTGGCCCAAGGCCTCCCATAGTGCTTTGAAATCCTAGAACTGGGGCAGGAAACCAGGCCCATGGAATTAAGGCCTGTGGTCGTGACAGATTTGGTGAGATGGGATCCTTGGGTGCTCTCATGTTATGGGAGGATGATCTCTGTTAAGATGAACGTTCTTCCTCGCTTGCTTTATCTCTCTTCGAGCTTGCCCACGTTGGTGCCAGAGGGATACTTCAGGGAACTGAAGACCCTCCTTTCCCAGTTCGTGTGGCAAAATAAAGTTCCTAGAATTAAGCATTCGACACTTACGTTGCCCAGAGACTGGGGGGATTTGCCTACCCTGACTTATACATCTACTATAAGGTGACACCGCTGTAGGTGCTGGTAGAACACCTTAGGACGATCTGGGCAACTATTGGAGGACCTTTATTGAGGACGTTGCAGCCCATCCTAAAAAGATAAGAGATTACCTGTTGTCACCACCACGGGTGAATCTCCAGAGGTTGCGACTACATCCAGCCTTAGAACTATATGGAGAGAATCCAAGACTAATGTATTTTTGTCATCCTGGCCATCCTCACTTTCATCAGTTTGGGGGGAGCTTCACTAGACCTAACTAAGCAGGGTTTCCATCATTCTCGGACTTGGTCGGATAATGGTTTGGAGAGGGCAAGCCAGTTGTTTTTGGAGGGTGCTTTCATAGGATTTGAAGTCTTGGCCGACGTCTTGAGCCAGGAATCGTTGTCCATTTTTGAATATCTTAAATTGAGGGGGTTGCTCACATGCAGGAGGTGGGAGGGCAAATTGACTAGGAAATTGACCCAATTTGAGGGGGTATTATCCCCTGCGGAGGGTCGGAGGGGAATCCTCTTGTGCCGGTATAGGGCCATGATTATAGAAGAGGTGGGAAACAGACATGGCTTTAAGCAGAGGTGGGAGGACTGGGTGGGGTCTGAAATTTCGGAGGAGACATGGACTGAGATATTTAGGATTACCTTCCATGGTAACATGTTTACGTCGACTATGGAGCACAATTTTAAAGTCCTGTATGGATGGCATAAAGACCCAGTTAGGATTTCTAAGATCTTCCGGGGCTCCTCACCTTTTTGTCCCCGTTCCTGTGGGCCATGTGGTTTCATATGTGGTGGGAATGCCCTGTGATACAGATCTTTTGGGCAGAGGTCCTGAGCTGGATGAAGGAGGTCCTGGGTGTCCTGCTTGACCTAGACCTCCTCCAGAATTTATTAGGAGTTGCCCCAGTTGATAGAGCTGAGGAAAGATTCACAAGATTATGGGAGGCAATATTAAGGGCGGGCAGGATTGCGGTGGCGCAAAAGTGGAAGTCCCCAGGAACCCCAAATAGGATGGTCTCGGAACAGAAAGTTTGGGACAGCTATACGATGGAAAAGCTGCTATAGTTAACGACCAGGTGCGAAATTTTCACAAGGAATGGAGTCCATTGATTAGCAAGTGGGAATTGGGTTAAGAGGGTTGGGGGGGGAGGGTGACATGGTGAATTCTGACGGGGGAGTGGGGTGTGGAGTAATGTCCTCAGAGTCAGAGAGATGGTTGGGGAGGGGTCCCAACGCCTGGGGCTGAGAGCTACCTAATGTGAAGGTATAGGCCTATATATGTTGAGAAGGACCACACCTGCTTCATTCGATACAGTTGGGTGTACTGTTCTTATATGTACATTTCAAATGGATTGTGTCCTCCAACATATTCCACATCTTTGACATGTAATGTCCACAGCTGTGTACTTCGAAAATGTTTTCGGCAGAGGGCATCCTGCGTCGATGGTGTCGGGTCGATGTCCCTCGAAGGCCTCCGTCAAGGCCGACGTCACCGGATGTTATAAATAGGACGCACGGTGCCCGTAGCCTCAGTTCCATTTTTTCCGCAAACGTGTTTGCTTTGGAGACTCGGCGCGCCTCGTGTATTCCTCTTGAATATGTCTTCTTCTTCGACGCCTCCGTCTCCACGGTCTGGCTTCAAGACTTGCCGGGACTGCAAGTCTAAGATGGTGATTACCGACCCTCATCACATTTGTTTGTGGTGCTTGGGCGAGAGTCACGACACTGATGACTGTTCCAAATGCCTGTCGCTGACTGCTAAGGCCTTGCGGGAGCGTAAGGGAAAGCTTCAGGTACGTAGGGGTTCTAAACCCAGTAAATCCTGTAAATCTAAGTCCAAGGGGGCTGTCCACCAACGATTCAAGGGGCGACTCTCTGCGTCGGAAGGAGTCCCGGGGATCTCAGTCCCGGAGTGGTTCCCGCCATTCGTCCTCCTCGTCTCGGCATTCTAGGAAGCGCTGTGGATGGAGCCGCAAGGAAAGTGGCTTGTCCAACAAAGTCCTTGACTCCGGTGGAATGGGCTGCCTTCAGGGAGCAGATGTTGGCGATTTTTCATTCGCAGGGCACAGTTCCGTCCGTGCCTTCTGACGAAGCCGGCAAAGAACGGTCTTGATCCGTGGCTCGTGCGCCTTTGGGCTTGGCTCCTCGGCGCGATCCTCATAGGGAACCTTCGAGGTCTCGTTCGGACAAGGCTCAGGATGGTCGCAAGAGATGTGCTTCCTGGTCTCGGTCCTCATCCCCAGCGAGACTGCAGAAACCTGCTAAGGGCTCGAGGTCGGCGTCGACGTTGACGCCGAAGCTGTCTCCGCTCTCGATGCCGAAGCCATCGGCGCCCTCAACGCCTTTGGGGTCTTTTGGCTGGGATTTTCCGTCAGAGGACCCTGGTACAGTGGATCCTCCAAGGAAGGCTACTTCCAAGTCTGTAAGGCCTGTTAAGGATTCCAGACCCTCGGCTGTCCCAAGACAGGTCTTTTAGCTCCCTCTGGATGACATCTATGAGGAGGAGAAGAGGTCAGATTTAGATTTTGACCCTGTTGAGCCTGATGTGGCTCCTGTCTTTTCAGGGGATAGTCAATTGGAAGAGTTAAGGCAATCTCTTGGCAGGCCTAAGCATGGTGCTCATGCTGAGTCGTCCTACAGGAGACTGATGGCTACGGTCACCGAATATCTTGGTTGGTCCACTCCTCCTGAAGCTTTTGTTCAGGATGACTTGATGGATATTTTGGATCAAGGTCTGTCCTCTGACCCGGTATTACCTTTTCATTTGACCTTGCAGAAAAGGGTGGCGGCTGCTTAACAAATCGTTAACTTTAACAAATACTGCCCTTCCAGTAGCGACCCCAGCTACCTTTCATCTCACCCCACTCCCAAGAGTTTGGTGTTTCAGGCGGCTACAGCCACCTCGAAGCAGGCGTCGTACACTACCATCCCTCCGGATAGGGACGACAAACACTTCGATGGTTGGGTACGCAAGGTGTTTTCTGCAGGGTGTATGGCACTGAAATCGGCCAACTCCACTTGTGCCTTGGCAAGATTTTCACACACTCTGCGGAACTGTGTTTCTCTTGCGGCTGAGCATATTCCCGAAGGGGAAGAAAGGGATGGGTTCCTTGCTCACGTGCAAGATGGCAAGGATGCCATGTGTGAATCCCTTCAGTCGGGTTTAGACATGGCCGACAGTGTTAGCCGGTCCATGGCTGCGACCACCGTTATACGCAGATTTGCGTGGTTGCGGAAGTCGGGTCTCGCTCCGGATGTGCAAGCCCGTCTTTTGAACATGGACTTTGATGGCACGCATTTCTTTGGCAGCAAGGCTGACGGGAGTCTTGAGAGGTTGCAGACCTCAAAAGCTGCGGCAAAATCTTTAAACGCAGCTGTCCGTCAACCTCTGCCTTTTCGTCCTAGGTGACAGCAGTGGAGAGGAGGTTCTTTTCGTTACTACTCCTCCTTTGGTAGAACGAGAGGAGCCGCCAGTCAAAGGGGTCAGCGTAAAAGTACCCGTGGTGGTCCGGGAAATAGAGGTGCCAAAGCCGCTCAGGCAGCTGCCTCTTTGCCTTCAGGCGCTGCCGCAGCCGCTCCAAAACAGTCATGAGGCCATGTCCCATGGTTCTCCGGTTGGGGGCAGACTGTCTCAGCATCCCGAAGAATGGCGACCTATTACTTCGGATGGGTGGGTTCTGGATACAATAGCCCAAGGCTACTGCCTTCCCTTCCTACAGCAGTCTCACGACAATCCACCAGGGAATCTCTCTTTGAAGCTTCCAGATCCGCTGCTTGTGCAGAAACTTTTGACCCTGCTAGAGAAAGGCGCTATAGAACTGGTTCCTGTAGAGAGGAACAAGGGACGGTATTCCCCATATTTTTTTATTCCAAAGAAAGACAGGGGATTGAGACCCATCCTGGATTTGCGTTGGTTGAACAAACTTCTCAGGAAGGACAAGTTCAAGATGGCCACTCTTTCTCAAGTCCTCCAGGCCCTTCAACTTCAGGATTGGTTGGTATCTCTGGACCTATAGGATGCTTATTTTCATGTGCTGATTTATCCCAAGCACAGGAAAAACCTGAGGTTTGCGGCTGGCGACTCGCACTTTCAGTTTCAGGCCCTGCCATTCGGATTGACCTTTGCCCCAAGGGTCTTCACCAAGCTAATGGTGGTGGTGGCAGCGTATCTCAGGCGAGGGGGGGTTCACGTCTACCCCTACCTGGACGACTGGCTGATCCGTGCGCGTTCTCCCAAATAAGCATAGGATCACCTCGGTCTCACCTGCCGCTCCCTCCACAAGCTGGGCTTCTCCCTTAATTTCAACAAGTTGCATCTTACACCTTTCTAATAGCTCCAGTACATCGGGGCTGTGTTGGACACGTCCTTGGGGAAGTGCTCGCCTCCCACGGTAAGGGCACATCACATTGTGCAGATGGTGGACAAGTTTCAACATGCCCAGAGTCTCCCGGCTTTCGAATTCTTAAGATTGCTCGGCCTCATGGCATCCGGCATTTTTCATGTCCCAGAGGCCAGGCTGAGGATGAGATCCCTGCAGTGGGTCCTCAAGATGCAGTGGTCACAGTTCTCAAGCAAGATGACGGATCCCGTTCAGAATCCACTCTCGGTCTCCCAGTATCTTCTGTGGTGGGCCAACGAAGGGAACCTGATGAAGGGCGAGCCGTTTTGGCAACCGTGGCCAGAGGTGACTGTAGTGACGGACGCTTCCTTCACAGGATGTGGAGCTCATGCCGAAGACTTGACAGCCAGCGGTTGTTGGTCTCTGTCGGAGTCCATACTCCACATCAACCTGTTAGAGCTGAGGGCCATCAGGCTGGCCCTGAAGGCTTTTCTGCTGTCTGTGCACGAGGAAGAATGTCCTGATCATGACGGACAACACAGTGGCCATGCATTACCTCAAAAACAAAGTGGGGGTAGGGTCACTCCCGTTGAGCAGAGAGGCAATGCAGCTCTGGTTCTGGGCAATTCAGCAGGGAATTTTGCTCTCGGCAGTTCATCTGGCCGGAGAGGACAATTCGGAGGCGGACGGTCTGAGCAGGCAGAACACGATCTCTCACGAGTGGGAGTTGGCTCAGGAAGTCCTTCTGGAGATCTTCGCCCTTTTGGAGAACCCCACAAGTGGATCTCTCCACCACCTGTGCCAACCGGAAGTGCGAGAGATTCTGCTCAAGGGAATTTCCTCCGTGAGGAGCCTTAGGAGACGCATTCGTAGTGGATTGGTCATTCCCACTTCTGTACACGTTTCCTGCCGTCCCCGTCATTCCTCAAGTGTTAAGAAAGTTACGCAGGTTCAGATCCCACATGATCCTCATTGCTCCGGATTGGGCCAGGAGAGCATGGTACCCAGACTTTCTAGAAATGTCCATCTGCCCTCCATGCCGTCTTCCCTACCGAGAGGATCTGCTCTTGCGCGAAGGGGGGTGTCAGCTTCTCCATCCAGAGGTCAGGACTCTCAACCTTCATGTTTGGTATCTGAAAGGTTGAGGTATAAGGATTGGGACCTCCCGGATGACATGATGGAGGTGTTGCTTTTGGCCAGCAACTAAATCCCTGGGTAGCCAGTGATAAAATGCCGGCAAAAATGTTGCCTGTAAAAGAAATCGCAGCAAAAATGCTGTGGTTTGACCCGTTAAAGGTGTACCCCATTACACCATTTAAGGGGAGCAGGGGTTGCGTGGGTGTCCCCCGCCCCCCTTAAATGGTATAATGGGTATGGGGTGTCCCCCACATCCTTTACATGGATTGCGGCGGCAAAACCACTTTTATACATTATATTTTGTGTCCACGGCCATTTTTGCCACGATTTTAACGCATGGAACCAATCCCTGTGCCGTTGGCGTAAGTTTTCCGACTTGTGCAGAGGTGTTCCATTCCCGTGGTTTTGTCTTTCTTGCTTTCTATGGCCCACAGAGGCCTTCAAGTGGGTACCATTAAGGGCTACCTGGCGGCGTTGTCTATCTTCAAGCGCTCATCGGAAGAATGTTCTTACTTTAAGTTTCCTGGCGTCTGAACAATGTTTCATACTTTAAGATTCCTTTAATTTCCCAATTTCTTAAAGGGCTCAGTGTTAGGGAGAATTCTCTGTTTAGGCTGAATTTCCTAACCCAGTGAGTCCCCCAGCAGCTTTGCTGGATTTCTGGAGTTTGTTTTTTTTCTCCTGCCAAGAGTGAGTCTCTTTTCTTCACACTCTTGGACACGATTTGAGGGGTTCCTTTGACTGTTAATGTATTTTATGGGCTATGGGGTCTTTTACTCCATAGGATCTCATGTGTTTTTACCATGTGTGTTACACAGCACCCTCAGTGCGGTGACACAGGGGTGTCATAGTGACACCCCACCATAGACACCATACCCTGGGACTGACTACTGTCTCCCAGGGCATGTAAAGTCACCATTGGCTTTACTAGTCCCAAATTATGAACAGAAACCAGTACAAACCATCATATTGTGGACGTACTGTCGGGGCAATTTGATTGCCCCGGGGTCTGTTAGTCGAGGGGGCACGTCTCCGTCCCCCCTGATCGAGTTTTGGCTGGTGGCAGTGGATACTACTTTTTATATTCGACCGTGAATATATCTCTATGGGATTTTCCCATTGTTCGAGGCTACCAACTTTAATTATTTAATTCTCATAGCCTCGAAAATACCGCTGGTTTATTTATTTAATATTAATTCGCCGGTTGGTATTTTTTGGCAGGACTCGATTCTAAAATGGCGTTTGTGTTCTCTTCTGTGACTCCAACCCAAGTCGAGCCCTTTGTTCCACTTTTTGGCGGGCTTCTCCACAGAAGCCTCCAAAAGTGGTGCCACTCTGTCTGGGTACCACAGAGGGTGTGGGAGGGGGTTTAGGCACCCTGGACTGAGTTACCTTGGTAACTCAATTCGCACTCTTGTGTGATTGGCCCAAGTGGTGAGCCGGCCGGCTCACCACTTAGCATGTTTGATTGACAGCTAGGCTGAGTGAATGGGGGTGTGCTGCATAAAAACAGGGCTTTTGGGACTGGAACTTTAGAAGTTGCCACAGGACCTGAGAATCCGACGAGGGAGAAGCTGAGCGGACCTGCTACGACGACACCACCGGTGGAGCCCTGCGGAACCGACTCACCACTTCCCGACGACAGAGAAGATCTCCCGGCTGGAGAGTCTTCTTCCCCTGACTGGTGGGCACAACCAGTTTACCTTCTTTTCCTCGCATCCCAGGACGTCTTGTGGTCGAATTGCCGTGCCAAGCACCCCGGCAACCGGATAGCCACTTACCACTGGACCGCGAATAAAAGGACCGCTCCTTTTAACTGAGAACTCTGCAGCTGGTTTCTTCCCTGGCAGTGCAACGGACCCCTGTCTTCCTCCCCGACGAGATCCTCTCTTCCCCCGGACAAAGCACTGACTTGCATCCGCTGCCAGGAACAACTTCCCCTGCTGGAGTATTCTCACCACTTTAAGGTACCGTGTCCGCCAGGCCTCCCTTTCTAAAGATTGCTACAAGGTAATAATAATCCCTTAACCTTCTGGACTGGGCTGGCCGCCTTGACCATCTAACTGGTCCCTTTCTTTTGGTCCAACTCTTTCTGAACCTTTTCGAGACTTTCGTGCACTTTTCAACCATGTGACCTTGGACACATTTCGTTCTGCGTGGATCCGGCTTTCTGAACTCTACTTCACGGTTTGATTCTGCCTTCCTCTCTTGCTGTGTTCTTGTGAAAGTGTTGGGATCTGTTTCAATTTATACTCTGCCTTTCTCTCCCTTTTAAACTGAAATATTAAGAGTGCCATCTGCATTAAGCACTCACCGCTGTCTGAAAATAAGTGGGGCTTTACTTAAGACTTGTCTAATATTCTTTTAAGGGAGTGTATATCTTTTAGTGACCGTGTTTTTGAACTGCTTAATATTAGTGCCTGTGTGTTTTATTAGATGTGGTTTTAAATAAATAATTACATCTCTTTTACACCAAGCTCTGGTCAGTGTTTGCTTGTTCTACTGTGTTCTTTTGAACTATTGTGAATACTCTGTATACTGCCTAACTCTTCTTGAGGGAAGTCTGACTGCTCAGCCACAGCTACCAAGTGAATCTGTGTGGTACAGACTGGTACCAAGTGGGTTTACTGCCAAACACCTGTAGTCTTAAATCTTTTGCAGTGGTCCCAGAGGGAACTGCACAGGTTTCTGCCTAACACTCACTAATGTGTTCCCGCCGTCCCCTTTCCAGGTGCCAGTTTGGGATCTGAATTTGCTTTTGAAATTCTTGATGGGTGCTGCGTTTGAACCTTTGCACTCTTGCCCTTTGAGATTGTTGTCTTTCAAGACGGTGTTCTTGGTTGCGGTTACTTCCGCTCGCAGAGTTAGTGAATTGCAGGCACTTTCTGCTAAGCCGCCATTTACTGTGTTCCACAAGGATAGGGTGTAGTGAGGGTACGCCCTTCCTATCTACCTAAGGTAGTGTCTGAATTTCATTTGAGCCAGAAAGTGGTTCTTCCTTCTTTCTATCCTCCTCCTCATCCTGGTAAGGAAGAGGAGCGACTCCATAGGTTGGACCCTAGGAGAGCTCTGAGCCTTTATATTTCTAGGATGTCCAGGGTCAGAGTGGACGATCAACTATTTGTGGGATATGCTGGACACCGATTGGGCCAGGCTGTTACCAAACAGACCTTGTGCAGGTGGATTATCCTCACCATTAATTAATGTTACCGATTGGCGGGTAAGGACCCTCTGTTAGGGAGAATTCTCATTCAATGGCTAATTTCCCTTACCTAGTGAGTCCCCCAGCAGCTTTGCTGGATCTCTGGAGTTATTTCTTTCCACTCGGTAAGAGTGTGAGCTTTTCCCCCACTCTTACCCATGTTTTGCTATGTGTCTTTCCTCTGTTTTTGTGATTGTGGACTCTGGAGTACACCACTTCAGTAGCCCCCTTCTTTTGTGTGTTACCCAGCACCTTCAGTGCATTGACACATGGTTGTCGTTCAGACTTCCCACCGACTCCATTTCTGGGGCTGACTACTGTCCCCCAGAAAAGGGTAACATTGCCAGTAACTTTACTTAGTCATTTAACCACAGATCCAGTACACCCCATCTTACATGGAGTACTGGAAGGGGTTAATCCTTAGCCCTTTTTATCTGTACCTCCTAGAGCATTGTTTCGCTCTTTTAACATTCAGACTTGGCTGGTGGCAGTGGTATCTACCCTAACTTTCCTACCATGATTATATTATATAAACGTGGTATTTTTGTAGGCTATAATATTAGCCTCAAACTTAAACCCGCTTAACCAAATACTTTTTCTTTTGGCTCCGGTCGGGTTTATTCACCATTTCTTTTTTGTTAAAGTCCTTCTTGTGTTTTACTTTGCGCGGCAAACCAAGTTTGCCTTCTTTCTTCACTGTCTTTTGGCGGGCTTCTGCCAAGAAGCCCTCCTCTAGGCACCTGGGTGTCTAGGTTGGGCTGAATGTGAGGGAGGGGTGTAGCCACCCCCTGCACAGGGTATCCTGGGAAACCCAAGTCGCACTTTGCCATGATTGGCTGGGGTGGTTGTCCGGGCTGGACAACCCCCCTGCTGCGTGATTGACAGCCAGGCTGTGTGAATGGGGGATTTTCGCATAAAAGGCAGGTCTCTTGGGCTAGAAGTCAGAGTCGCCACTGGAACTACAAGGAACCGAAGAGAAGCGGAGAAGAAGTCGGCTGCTGCAACTATCCCGTCCCGGTGAAGCCCTGCTGCAGTCCTGAGCTATCTACCCTTCAACGACTAAGAGAAGATCCAGTCCGGAGTCTTCTTCCCTTGAGCCTGGTGGGGATAACCAGCTCATCTTCTACAGCCAGAGGATCCTCTTCGTGGTCAAAATCGCTGCACACTGCTGTAGTGGACCGGATAGCCACCTGAAGAGCCTCTCCTGTTTTTAAGGAGCGCACCTTTTATTCACCGTCGCTGCTGCTGGCCTCATCCCTGTATGGTGCAGACCCCTCCAGAAGTCCTCCTTCTTGCCGAAGCTCCAGGAACCGTGGGTCTGCAGGAAACTACCAGGAACAACTGCCGTGGCACCAGCTTCTTCATTGAAAAAGGTACTGTGTCCTGCTTGAGGAATTTGGGTGAATCCCTATTAGTCCTACTACAAGGCTTGTCCTTATCTTCCCTCCTTCTTATAACTTTTGCTTTCACCATTGACAATATCTAAGTACTCCTGTCTACGTTGAATCGTGAACTGTCCGACTGTGTGATCCTCGACAACAGGAACCCGGTTCCACTTGACACTGGCTCCGGCCTATTGACTCTTGAATTTCTGTCTATGAGTGTTCTCTGATTCTGTCTGCCTTGACAAAAGTATTGCCTATGATTTTTGTCCCCAACTCTCTCTGGTTATCTCAGGTGCTAAGTGTGTTTTTGCCCCGGTACTAGTTCTTGCCGCGTATACGCGTTTATTTAGTAAGACCGAACTGTCAAAAAGTGATCGCATATGTATTCACGGTAACGTTTCTTGTTTCACAATACCGGTCCGTTCAAACATAGGGTACTTACCTTGAGTTATACCGTACAAAGTGAATTGGTTAGTTGTAGTGTATTTTATGTGTGGTTTTGAATTTAATAGAAGTGTTGTGTTTATAACAAACGGTTTAAAAATAAATGTACTTATATTTTTTTACCTGAAACCTTGAGTCAGTGTTTGCTTGAGTCACAGTAATTGTGGTCCCTTTGTGTAATCTCTGCTACTGCTCATATACTCTTGACACAAGCCTGGCTGCTCCGCTACTGCTTCCACTTTAACATAGTAGTATAGGCTTGTACCAAAGGTAAAACTTGTATTGCCACCTGTAGTCTTAATTGTGTGTAGTGAGAATTGAGAATAGCAACAAGGGGTACGAAAGCAAAGACAATACTACTGACCAAAATCAAACAATGATGCATCTTATAGGGTTAGCAGCCAATATCAAAAACATATCTTGGCTTGAACCTATGTTAAAAATGATTTCTGGGTCTCTATCACCACCAACGGCTCTCTAGCCATCTATAGAAGAGCAATTGAATGTCATCTCTTGGAATTCCTGTGGATTCAGAAACTTTGAAAATTGGTTGAGTTTACTAGCTAATGACAACTATCCTGATATATTTTATTACAAGAAACCATGAAACAGGAGGTATTTATTATTCCTGGATATAGAACCTTTTTCTCTCCGGCTATAAGGGTTAATGGAGGGTGACCATCAGGAGGTTTGTTAATTGCTATTAATAACAACATGATATGTTATACACAACTGGTATGGGAGTCAGCCAATCTTCTGGGTGTAATACCGAGTTTTATGAATAAACAAACAAATTCAATATTACTAACAAACTTATATTGGAACCCCGCATCAACATTTATTGAAGCTCAATTTGATGAGTTAGATAAATGCTTTGAATCATTTTATTCACAAAAGGGTATTTACGACATTCTAATTGGCGGTGATTTCACCTCCGTATGTAACCAGAAGATGTATGACTCTCAGTAAGGTAATTGTTAATTGCCAACGCGGAAAAGGGGAAAGTTATGGAAACTCTATCTCCAAGATTGGGATATTGAGATTTCTGAATTTGATGTGAATGGTCCCCATTTCACTTGGAGTCGTGAGGGAAAAACGTCCACGATTGACTATATAGGTTTATCTCATAGTATTTGTCATCTAGCTGGTCCTGTAACGATCTATCCCATAAAGCATGGTGATCATGCACCATTATCAATAACATTGAGTGTTGGTTTTTCTAGGTTAGAGGTGGTTCCGGCACTAACTCTCCCCGCAGTGGATCGCTCTGCGATATCCCTTAGATGGAATCTTGGCCTGTGTAAGCATTTTACAACATATGTATCTAAAGGTATCAATATAAATCATCCTATGTCAACTGTAGAAAGGAGATGATTTGTGTTAGAACCATAGATAAGGCACTAATGCATTTCCAGTCAAATATGGTAAGCACGATTAATCATCCACATAGTTTTGATCCAGAATGCAAAAGGTTAAAAAGGGAAAAAAACAGGGAGTTGAGAAATTTAACAAAGAACCAACTTAGTGCATCCAATTATGCCAAACTCAAGAAGCATATTATGCTGAAATTTAAGAACAAGATTAAGGAGAGTCGTATTCGAAATTACAACAAAGATAACTGTCTACTAGTTAGAGCCATTTGCAGCTATGACACACGTACTATTTGGCAAACTATTAAGTCCAGCAATAATCGAAGCACGGCTCTATCTGCTAATTCGATCCCTGCTCAGATATGGCAGGAATACATGTCAGATAAATTTAAATTGCCAGTAAGATTTGAATCCTTAACCTTTGCATCAAAAAGTTACAATCTACTGGGACGTTTACAATGGACCTTGGAGGATATAAAGTGGGCTATTGGGAATCTATCCTCTTCTAAATCTGCTGGACCTGATGGGATTCCTCCTTGTCTATATAAGTCTGATGCAGATATATGGGCCGACATCCTAAAAGCTAAATTTGAAATGATCATGCTCTCGGGGAAAATTCCTCAGGAATGAGTAATATCGAACATGATACCGATATATAAAAAATGAGATCCATTGCTACCTGTGAATTATCGACTATTTCTCTGATTAATACAGAAGTAAAAATCTTTGCAACATTGTTACTTTACGATCTAGAACAATATATTAATAAACAAGATCTTTTCTCAAAATTTCAAATAGACTTCAAGAAGTCGATGAGCACTGTCTTAAAGGCACCATATTGTCTCATATATTATTTGGTAGTAAAGGTAAAGATGTGTGCCCTGTTTACATGGCCCTGATTGATATGTCAGCGGCGTTTGACTCTGTAATTTGAAATATTCTATGGAAGAAAATGGCAAAAATGGGTATACCAGCAATCCTGATATATTGGATTGTTCAACTGCATACTAATACTTCCTATAAAATATGGATTACGAAAGAGGGAGCAACCACAGACCCTATAAAAACATTCTTGGGGCTGAAGCAAGGATGTAACCTTGCTGCTACTCTTTTTAATCTGTATATCTCCGATTTAGACCATCTTTGGAGGGAGCTTAACCTCTTCTCAACCAAATTAGGAATACTTCGTCTACAATGGCTAGCTTTTGCTGACGATCTAATTTTCTTTGATCCAACTCCATCAGGATTGCAGAATACATTGAATTTGTTTGAGAAGTTTGCAGAAGAGCACAATTTGAGCCCAAACCCAGCGAAAACCACGATTCTGACATTTGGGCTAATGAACAGGAAGAAAAAACATTTCAGATGGCAAATATTGAATACTACTATTCCGTTAATTGCAGAAACCAATTATCTGGGCTACCATTTGGCAGAGAGGAATTCGATGAAGTTATGGACTGACCAATTGAATAGAAGTGCCAGACCACTTTTATACCAATTAAAAATAATTGTGGCCAAGTATTGTAAACATTCTTTAGTGCCCTTGATAGATTTCATGAATTTAAAAATCGAAAGCGTTCTCCTATATTCGCTGGATGTTTGTTTATTGAACATAGGTGAATATCTAGATGTTCTTCAGGGTCGCTTATTGAAACTGGCACTACATTTACCACTATCTCTGCCAAATAGTATACTCAGACATGAGTTTGGGTTGATTGCACTTTCCACAAGAAGGAAATGGAGGCAACTAACTAATTATACAAAAATGATAATGCCATCTAAAAATTCCTTATATCAGGATTTGGAGACCAATGTACGATTGAATCATGTCCTCTCTTTAAATATGTATCAGAAGGAGATGCTGGCTTATTTATCTGATGCTGATATAACACCCGCAGATCTAGGCTTGAGACCAGGTCATGCTAAAAAGAAATTATTTGAGCATGACTGGTGTAGGACTGTGCAAAAGATAGGCATCTATAAAATGTATATGGAATATGCTAAATTTCCAAGGAGAAGAACTCCCCGGTCAGGCTATTTAGAATTATTTCCATGCAAGATTATGAGAACAGCATATATGAGATTTAGGATGAACTTATATTACACGAGAGAAAGAACATATCATTGGAAAAAGAAGGGAGATGATGTGAATATGTTAAAATGTCACTTTCCTCTTTGTGATGAACCAGTGGAAACACTGAAACATCTTGTATTACATTGTAATCATTTTAAAATACAGAGGACTAACTTGTTGATGAAGTTTGTAAATAATCAATTTGAGGACAGCTTAGAATTTCTGTGGAACAGAATGATGAATTGTAATTATTGGCCATTGATTTATGCTTTGGGATGGCTTTTGAAACACATTGAAAAAGAATTGGGAAAGAATAATATTGATGTACAAGATGTCTGACAGGAATCCAAATTTTTTGTTGTTCGTTATGTTTAAATTTGCTTTAATTTTCCTGTCTCTCTCTCTTTTTGGGATATTTTAAAGTTTTAATTGTATGTATGTATTTTTCTAATATGGATATTTTGTAAAGGTTCATTTTTGAACCATGGACAAAAAAAAAACACTTACAAACGGAAACTAAATTCCATCTGAGAGCAGAATGCTCAAGACCTGAACTTGCACGAAAAGTGGCAGTTATGCCAGAACTGGACCCCAAAATGCTCACATTTGTGACAAAAGCAGCGAAAGACGCCAGAAAAAGGCATGGAGCGTGCCTGGAGATCATGGCACGACAAAGTCCCATTGCAAAAATCCTGGACCTGGCATAGAGGGCCAAAGACACGGGAGAACCAGTCGACCCACACATCCTAGCAGGCTGGGCTCAGCGAGCGGTATGTATGCTCAGAAATGCGAACTGCGCAGTCTCATCAGAGCGGTGCAGAACAAAAATTGACAACAAGTTAGGAGACCTAGATTCCTATGAGGCAGGAGAAGGAGCTCAAGGCTTACTCTTTGCCGAAGCATTCGTAAAAGAAATGAATACATTTGTAGGGACATTAACGTCTTTGGAGAAAGCGCAAGCCTCTATCCAGAAAGTCTTCCCCGGGAGAGTTTTTTCAGGGGCCAGTCGACACAGGGGCTGTTCGACTGGCCGTTTCACCTCACACAGAAGGCCCCAAAGACCGAGAGCACAATATTGGGAATCAAGACAGCAAGATGAGTTTTTCCCCAACAGAGGCCGAGGCTATAGAGGTCGCAGAGGGCAAGGATATTACAGGCAGCAAGGAGGTGCCGCATTTGACAGCGCGCATACCAACATATCCTCTGGTAGGGGGGAGGACAGTACTTTTCATAAGCAATTGGCGTGAGCTGTTTTCCGACGCGTGGGTCTTGCAAACTATTCAGGGTTTTCGAATTAGAGTTCCTAGAGACTCCCGAGCAGCACAGGCCTCCTCCGTGCATGCACGTCTCCCAAGCAGAGAGCGTACTGTTAGACACAGTGATTTAAGCTGTAGCGCAGAAGAACGCCATAGAAAAAACAGACCCCACACAACCAGTTTTTTTAGCAACATGTTTTTAGTTCACCGCAAAGGGAAAGTGCGACCAGTCATACATTTAAAAGAATTGAACAGTTGGCTAGTGTACAGACATTTCAAGATGGAAGGAGTCCATCTTTTGGGGACATGCTCAGGAAGGATAATTGGTTAGCGCGTCTAGACTTAAAGGACGCATATCTTACAATACCAATAGCAGCGGAATACCGTCCCTTTTTGACGTTCGTTTGGGGGACGGAGATATGGCAGTTCAGGAGTCTTCCCTTCGGCCTAGCCTCAGCGCTGTGGGCCTTCACCAAGCTAATGAGGCCTTTAGCAACCGCACTCCGAGATCAGGGGATCCGGATGATCATCTATTTAGACGACATCCAATTCATGGCAGGAGACAAAGAAAGGTTACAGAAGCAGGTACACTGGGCAATATCAATAATAACAGGACTGGGAATCTTGGTGAACAAGGAGGAATCCACTCTGACAGCAGAAGTCTTAGGCTTCACAATAGATACAAAGAAGGCGACGCTAGAGCTACCAGCACCCAAGATGAGATCGATAAAGAAGGATCTGAGAGCAGCTCTCAGGAATCCGGTTATATCGCTTTGGAATCTAGCCAGGGTAGTGGGCATACTAGCAGTTTCTATCCAAGCAATCTTTCTCAGGCCCCTACACCAAGGAGCCCTACAGCTGTTCAAAATCAAATGCCTGCAGAAAGGCTGGAGATACCATCAGCTAGTACCACTAGACGACGACAGCAAGACAGAGCTTCTCTGATGGCTCCACAACATGGAGGCATGGAACAGCAGAGCCATCTTGGGAGATGTTCCAGAGCTCATCATAGAGTGAGACGCCAGCAGATCAGGCTGGGGAGCCAGATGCGGGCAGACAGAGATAGGGGGGAAATGGTCTCAAGAAGAACTAGAGCATCATATCAACTGTCTAGAACTTCTGGTCGGCTCTTTCGCATGGAAAGCATTTGCCAAAGAAAAAGCGCAGTGCTGTGTCCTGCTACGGATGGACAACATCTCAGCAGTAAGATACATAAACAAACTAGGAGGCACAAAATCGAAAATGCTAGCAGAACTAGCCAAGGACTTCTGGCATTTCTGCCTAGAGAAGAATTTATCAGTTATGGCAGTGTATCTTCCAGGAGGTCAGAATTCAGTGGCGGATTGGAACTCCCAATATTTACTAGACTCAAGCGACTGGAAGCTACACAAGTCAGTTTCAAAAAGTTACAACAGATATGGGGCCCTTTCCAAATGGACTTGTTCGCCTTGAGACTGAACACCCAGCTAACAAAGTACTTCAGCTGGAGACTAGACCCAGAGGCTCTAGGGACAAATGCCTTTCTTCACAACTGGGGGGATCAGGTCCATTATGCATTTACCCATCTCTCGATGATGGCGAGGACACTAGGAAAGGTATGCAGAGTTAGTGATAGTGACACCAGAATGGAAATCGCAAACTTGGTTTCCAGTTCTGATGGAACTTTCTTCGGATTCCCCCCCCCCCCTGAGGATTTCTCACAGAGCGGATCACCAAGCCGATCCGTCGGGAGCACAGCACCCGCGAGTGCAAGACCAGACTCTAACAATGTTAGCTTGCTGAGTTTCAGGCGCAGATGGTGTTTGCCAGGACTTTCAGAGGAAGCTACAGAGCTTATCAGTGTATCATGGGCCCCTTCCACAGTTCGGAGCTATAGTTCCACTTGGCAAGCCTGGGAGCTACGGTGCAGGGTGAGGGGTATTCCTCCCGTTTCAGCCCCTATAGTACAGGTGATACCTTTTCTAGCGACCCTGCCCAGTCAAGGTAGAGCCTTCAGAACAGTAGGGGTTTATAGGTCAGATATCTCAGCCGGTCACAAGCTAGTAGGCAGAGCTCCAGTAGGGAAACATCCAGCAGTGGTTAGGCTGATAAAGGGAGTAAAAGTGAGCAGACCACCGCAGCCAAAATATTCTTCCTTATGGGATGTTAACAGAGTCTTAAGTTTGTTCGGACAATGGTCGAGCAACAACCTTCTGTCGGGAAGGCAATTATCAGGGGAGTTAGCCACGTTACTTTGCCTAGTATCCTGTAGAAGGGTTTCGGTCGTAAAGGCTTTGGAGATCGACAGAAAAGTGTTCTACCCAGAGGGCATAGCGTTTAATATTGCGCAGCATACAAAGACGAACTCCAAGGTGATCTCATATCCATATTTCCATAACAATAGCAAATTATGCGTGGCTCAGTGCATAAAGAGTTATGAGGCAGCAACAGCAGCGGTAAGGCCACAAAGTGTCAAGCAACTATTGATAGCGCAACAAACCATTTCACGCCGTAGCGACAGCCCCCATAGCGAGATGGGTGAAGGAGATAATGGCCCTAGCCGGCATCAACATTTCCGTGTTTGGAACTCACTCAGCCAGAGGGGTTATGGCTTCCAGGGCTTTTGCTGCAGGAGTTCCGCTGCAGGAGATCCTGAAAGCCGCTGACTGGTCAAGTGATTCAGTATTCAGGACTTTCTACTTTAAGACAGTTTCTAATATTGCCACAGTGGTGGTAGAGAGCTTTGAGCAATCATAATGCTCGCCTCCGGTCTTGACATAGAACGAAGATTGCCCGAGCGCATAGCGCAGGTAGTCTTAATTCTATTCAAGACACAGAGGCACGCATTATCCCTCCCATTGAATACGCTGTATCAAACCTAAACAGGATGGTGTTTTATGATGGCGATGACAGCGTATTCCCCTCCGTAACATTATGCCTCTCTTTTGCTATAGGAGAGGACCAGAAGAGTTTAAGGATGCAGCTAAAAGAGAAGAGGAAAGGACCTAGGGAAGCAGGGATTTGTACCTAGGGAGGAGCCCTGATTGGAGAATGATAGAAAGGCTCAGGACTACCACATTACAGAGACTCATGGGACTTGTGGTTTTTGTTTCCTCTTTCCCTTTGTTTATACATGTTTTGTTTTCACTGTTTATTGCTATGTAAAAAAAAAGGGTAAGATTTGAAATGCTTTTGGAAGCAGTAATTAAAGAAGTAAAATCACAATGCTCTCGTCTGTGTCTTTAATTGAATCAAGACTACCTGCGCTATGCGTTTGGGCAATATTCATTGTCTGAACTTATAAAGGCAGTACAGGCTGGTCCCTTGTTTCCCAGTTAGACTTATATTTCCTAGAGATGGGTGTCTTTTTCTTGTTGAACGTACTCAACCCCCATTGCTACGATATGGATCTGTCATGTTGTCTCATTTGTGAGATCTACTCAAACCAAGATGTTGCTTGATAAAGTTGCAAATACATTGACACCATCTAAAACGTTTAATTCTATAGCCATCCAATTCCAAGATAGCCACCATCAAAAGTATATATGGGAAGAAAGAATATGCATCAGAAAAAAACATCACCAAAGGTATGTAACTTGTCCCCCTCATGTAATGCCTAAATACTTCGATCAACATACTTAACATCTCAATGATCTTCCCTAAGTAATACTACGACAGGATCGTTAAGGCGAAACAGCAAGAATTTCTTGGAAGTGTATAACTAGCTGCAGTTCAGTTGTATAGAAGAAGCATGGTGAAACGAATAAGGACGTAGAAGCAGGAAAGGAGAAAAACGTCCTCAGAATGCTATCTTGCAGAAGACGCAGCAAAAGCTTTTCAGAGGCTAACAAGGCCAGCTGTTTTAGCGAGACGAGAGAGAGACAATACATGTCATTGGCCAGGACTTTATGCACTAGTGAGGATGGGAAAGCAGGAGAGTGCAACACCGCAGAAAAGTGTTGAGAGCGAGAGATAGAGATTTATGGGGATGTTGTTGAGCTCCAATGTCTTTGTAGGAGTATCACTCACACTGCCTCCCCTGCCAGATGTCATAGAGGACGCCACATGGGGTAAAGGAATTTGGGCTCCTTATCTAGACTAGTAGTGGGAAGGTCACTATGGGCCTCATTCAGAGTTGTGTGGTAAATTATCAGTAAATCTTCCGAATTACCACCAAAAGTGGTTACTGTTACTACCACTTGGTCCCTTGGGTTTGCCACTGGATTACAAGTGGTGGTAGTGCCATGTAGTTCCCCATTTCTGGAGTTCATAGGACTCCACAGGGATTTTTGGTGGATTTACCGCTGGTGGAATTACTGTGTGGTAAAGTGGAGGGTTCACCTCCAGCAACAAACTGTCAGCGAATCTGCCACTTTACCAGCAAAAATCTGCAGATTTACCTGGCAGTAATTCCACCGGTGGTAAAGCCGACAAAAATTACAAATTGGTGGTGTAGGAAAAACCACAGTAATTCTGTTACCGCCAATAAAAGTGGTGGCAACAGAATTACAGACACTTTTTTCTGCAATGCCAAAGTTGTAACAATGCCCTTAATCCCGTATAGGCCAGCATTGTACCATATTCCTTATAAAATAGAAAAGGGTGAGAGATCCCTGATAACGATAAGGGCAATTTTTCCGGCAAGGGTGAGCAGGGCACCATATACCTTGGACGTGGGAAGCACACTATATCCCTTAAAGTTAACTGGGGCACTGTAACCCCTTATTAGGAAGAAGTGGGACACCACTAACCTCATGGTGTGGGTTACAAAGAGCAAGCTGGGTGTTATATTGCTGCGCAGACAACTGGGCAAAGAGGCTGCTGGGTGCTATATCCCTGTAACTGCAACTAAAGCAAAAAACAAAAACGGTGGGGGCTTTAATTCTTTGGATTTGAGCCAAGGTCATCTGGGTGCCATAGCCCTGAGACTCTGTTGTGTTTACATTACCCTGGGGGAGGCCAGTATCCCCACGAGAAGAACCCTGATACTTTATTATTTGACCCATCCCGACATTCTTGATTTATGCCAGTAGAGAGTAGGGAACCCCTGCTCAGTTGTAGATAATCCACTTGTCCCAATGGGCAAGTATCAGAGCTATTCCCTATGTGTAAATTATCTAAAGGTTTTAATCTTTACTTCTTGAGTCTGGTGTTTTGTGGATCCACAACAATGTGTATCACTATGACAACTATGACTTGACGTGAACTTTAGAATGGTGTGCCCTAATTTTCAAAGCCTCAACATGCTCGCAGAGCATAGTCCCAGTTCTATGATTCACTGAGTTTACAAAATATTGTTTCTCTTAATGTGTAAAATTAAGCACTGTGCAGTTCAGTCCTAACGAGTAGCATACCTTATTATCCTCAAAATTGCCTGTCAGTAGTATCCTCTTTTATATGCCCATAAGGAGCTCTTTACTGTATTGTAGATATTAGTGAGAAAGGACATTTTCACTTATGTCTTCCGGCCCGAACTGCCCAGGCATGACCCTGCATGTTGATGTCTTCTCGTCTTCTACCTGCCGCCTGCTTCTGATCCCTGTGGTGGCTCTTCATTGGTTTCTGTGTTGGGCTGCATTATGCTTCAGCAGGAGCTCTCGTAATTACCTGCAGCCCACCCAAGATGGCCATCATCTGGGACACTGGGAATGCTTTGACGTGAAAGAATCGATGAAGGGTGTTTTGTTCTATTCAGGGTTGGTAAGGAGGCATTTGACAGTTGGGATGCCCTAGAGAATGCCCTAAGCGGGGGCACAGGTGATGTTCTTGCTCTAAGTGACCAAAAGGAAGGCATTTGTGTCTCAAGAGATGGTACTTGCGCTCTTTCATTTAACCAATGTCGGCAAGCATGGTATATGTTGTTACATATGGCGCTGTGTGCAGTGTGTTTGGCAGTGCCTGGCAGGAGATTACGTTTCATTCATTCCAAGTCCAGGAGTCTTGAAGTCTTTCAACACTGTCTATTGGCCAGGAGGTGGAGACTGAAACTCTTCAAATAATCATACTTAGCACGAATCGTGCGCAGTGTGTGCAGTGTGTTTGGTAGTGTTCGGCAGGGGGCATGGCTCGGGACTAGAGAGACTACTCAACTAAAACGCAGTGAATGCCACTCTCATTGACGCAAGTTTTATAATCGTTTTTTTCGTCATTGCTGACTTGAGAGAGTGTGTGTGAAGATTTTCTTGCCTTCTCCCCACTGCCATCGGACCTGAAAGTCTCCGTCATAGCTTCCAACCTATGTACGATCTTCGGAGCGGAGCTAAGATAATTCAACCGCCGAGCCATCTGATTATGGCTCAGGATCGGGCAGAACACACACTAATGGACACTGAATTCATGCAGCTGGCTATTGATCTCCCGATCCCTCTATCTCCGGGCGAAGAGCCTTCGAGCTCAGATGCTGAGCTATTACCGGATTCTGTAGTGTGTGAGGAGACAGAACCATGAGCCGTGGTGGCTGCGAGCATAACTACAGTGCTGCGAGACCGGCACGATCATGCCTACTTTTACGTGGTGTGGGTAAAGTCGACGGAACTCTCCAAAAATCAAGTGACGCAAACGAGAACGGAAATACACGTAATCCCTGTGACATCACACAGTGCTGATTATAGTGAGAGTGACAGGTTTGAAATAGAGAGTCTCCTTGGGGACACATATGCAGCTGATTGTTGGCAGAGTGCGGTCTATGCCTCTCCGGATCAAGCCGAAATCTCAGTTCATGATTCTGACTCCTTTGCCATAAATGACTCGCCTCCAGCTTTCTCTCCTTCAAGGGGTAAATCAGTCCAGATGCACAATATGGACTGGTGTGTCACTAAGGAGGAGGATAAAACTTTAAACCCAGTGCTCAAAGAAATTAATCAGGTGCTTAGCATCCTGGGCATGTTGTATGAAGGGTTAAAACTGGAAGTTAAAACACAATCCACACTACTGGAATCGTTGTTATTCAAATGTTATAATGTGGGTATTCACAAAACAAAAAAAAGACTTGCTGAACCAAAACAGCACCACCCAAAGGGCACTGGGGGAAACCAGAGAAGTGGATTCAACAGGAAACTTGATGATCGAAATTGAGAGTCACTTGGTGCCCCAGACCAGTGGGAATCTGGACCTTGAAACAACTCGGGCCCAAGTGGCACTCAAACTCAAGTGTGTAAAGGTGACCAACGCACAGGAGACATGGTACAACAGACACAGCAGGAGGTTGTTACACAGGAAGAGGTCATGCAGCCCACAGTCTCCTCTCTAAATGTCGAAAACACAGTCTCATCAGGCGAAGAAGATCGCACTCAAAATATTCATCCCAGAAAAGCAAGAAAGAAACAGAAACATAGGAAAGCATTGGACATGGTAAAGGAAGACAAAGCCAAACGGGATCAAGTAGAAAGAGGAAAAATACCTATAAACCTTCCTCTAGGAAGTTCCTACAAACACTATTATCAAAACAGCCCTCAGTTATGGTAGTACTAAGAAATCAGTAACTAAGGCCATCTATTAGAACTGTAAAAGGTTCTATCCAAGTGAGTGGCACTACAGATAAGCCAATCAATACTGTAATTAAAGTTAATAGGAGCACACAAGTAGTGGATGCTTCGGAGTCTTACGGTAGTAGAATTAGAAACACTGACTGGTTGTGGGACGCAAAGTATACCTCTTGTGAATGGTTTGGTAAATGCTAATGGGCGGAGTGGGGAGCATCTAGATTGTATGAGCCCAAGCTCTATTCCATCGATGTGACAAGGGGCAGGGGAATGCATGAAGGGGCGATTATGGGCAGGGGGATGCAAGACAGGGGGAACCCCGAAGGTAGCCCATTACACACAGGGAATTGCCCCCTGTTTCATCTTAGACCTGCCGTGAATCCCTTTGTGCCAAATAGACGAAGTACAAGATGTAAGGTTAGAGACCTGCGCAAGCGGCTCATATAAAGATGTTCCTCTGAGAAGTTTGGAGTAGCCTCAGGTAGCCTTCTTAGCCCCCCAATCTGTAATTTTGGGGGGGCAAAAAGAAGTCCACTCCACCCTGAAGGGAGCAAGTGGGTCAGACCATCCCTTCTTGGAAACAAGGGCAGTAGTAACCCCTTTAGGGGATGAATCAGATCTCTACCCAACACACAGGTTACTCAGCACGCATCACTAGTAGGAATGTTCCAACGTGGTTTAGAGTACTTGTTACCTGAATATAGGCGGGTGACCCTAAACAGATCTAATATTTTGAAACTCCTTAGCACGGTGCTGCCCCGGCGAGCAATTGCATCCAGGGATATCACACATGCAGACTGCGAGGATCTGTACTCCAAAGATCTGAAAAGGCTGGTTAGTCACCTCCCATAGTCACATGAATAACGGTAAACAAATATAATGTGATTGGTCCTGGGTGGGAGGGATCCTAAACGGACCTAGAAAGGAACTACTGGACAAGTGTCCCCTCTAGTAATGATGGTTCAGTCTGTCTCCTTTCGTGGAATGCTATGGGCCATAATAAATTACTAGGTGAGCCTGTCCTGGGGAACTACCTAAAACAACACACTGTTATCAGCCTGCAGGAGACCTGGTTAATTATGGAGGTACATACAGATGGCTTTGCATCTGTTTTGCAAATAGCGAAGCCAACTGCAACAGGTCGACCTGCAGGCGGGCTACTTATCTTGTTAAAAATCAAATAGGGCATTCCAAGATGTCTTCGAGAGGGTGAGGATGTGCATGTCCTCGCTCCACTCCTCGCTGAAGTAGGAAGCCTGTCATCCAAGATCAGCACCGGGCTGGGCAGCAATAAGTAGACCTCAAACTGAAGAGGTGAAGTAGTGGCAGATCCACGACAGCGTTCGCCCCCGCCGCCCCCCAGTGTGTGAGAGGAAGGTCTAGCTGGTCAACGGTGACAGGGCGTTACACGCACGTGGAGTCATGCAAGAAGAACCAGCCGGTCAACGGAAACAGGGCGTTGCCCACACGTGGATCTAGCGGTGAGACCTGATCCCTAAGAAGAGCTGGGAGGAGACATGGGAACATGGTAGTGCTTTTGAGCATGGATGCTGCGTAATAAGGAGGAAAACAGAACTTTTGGAACTATTGGAGCACACAGGGAATAAGAAGCCCGGTAAGGTGAGCGACTAGCAGGCAAAGTTCTAATCCAAAGAAGAGACGTTATACTATTGGGTCTGCCACAAGTTGGTGTTTTATGACCATATAGCAACTGGTGGAGGCGGTAGCGAGTCAAGGCACACATGACTTTGCTGATACGGTAAAGGAGACCGAGGGAAGAAGAAGGAGCAGAGGCACGTACACACATTGGCATATAAGAATGGCGGCTTGGATTGTCTTATAGTCTGAAGTAGTGCGGAGACTGTGTGACCCATTGCAACCACATAGGGGAGCTATAACTTGGCAGTACGCCATATCCCATAAGAAACACTAAAGGTATCCCTTAAGACTACAGGTGTGGACGAAATTGGTGAAAGAGTGAGGAACTTTGGTGCACAGGGAGTATTGAGAGACTGATGTGGAGAAAAGATAGACGTGCAGAACTTTAAGACGTTAAGTAACGGGGGAGTGGTTCATAGATGGGGAAAAGCATGCCCCAAGTGAAGTGAAGAACGGCTGAGGAAGCTGAGGAATGCATATGAAACATAAGTGGGTAATCGTATCCTAAATGCCAAAATCTAAAGATAAGGGCACCCAGGCAAGAAGGAGCCAACAGGAAGGTCAACTGGAGCGGTACTGGAAGCAAAGTGGTGGGACAACAATAGGGAACAAAAAGAAGGACTCTGTGGAAGAGAAAGGGGATAGCCCAGAGACTGGAGAAATGGCATTTAGTAAGGAAGACCTTAAAGAATGCCTTCGCGAAATGGAAGGAAGAATCACAAACAACTTTCAGCAACAGTTCACCTCGCTACAAGATCATATGAGAAACTCTCTGATGGAAGTTAAAGGGGAAATGAAAAAGCTGGGTGAAAGAGTGGACGCTACTGAGCAAGGTCTTGCTGAGATGTTGGATGAGGTATGGCAGAATAGTGAACTATTAGAACAGCTGGCGAGAGTCTCACATCATTTAGAACTACAAGCAGAGGACTTGGAGAACCGCTCAAGGAGGTCTAACATTCGTGTGAAAGGCTTAAGCGAGACAATATTGGACACAGATTTGAAATGCACGATTCAGCAGTGCTTTGGAAATTTACTGACGGAAGTACAACCGGAAGACATTGGAATCGATTGAGTCCACAGAGTGGGTCCAAGGAGAAGAGACCCGGTGCTAGACCTAGAGATGTTTTGGTTGCAGTAACCTCATATGGATTAAAAGAGAACATTTTGCGGGAAACAAGAACAGAAGGAAATATCACAGTGAACGTGACACAAGTTAAACTGTATCAAGACTTGGCGTTGATAACACTACAAAAGTGAAGGGATATGGGTCAAGTGACACGCGCTCTAATTACAAACCAGGTTCTGTATAAGTGGACGTTTCCATTTGGGCTGCTTTTTACCTTGGACGGGGTACAACATTGCATAACATCATGTGCAGAAGGGCTGGCATTTCTGAACATGGAGGAAGAAGAGGGACATAGAGAGAGACGAACGAGGCCCTCCTCCCAACGTGGGATGCAACAATGGGACTGGTCTGCGGTATTTGAGAAGAGGGGTGGTCGAAGGGTAAATTTGAAAGGGAAGGTGTCTCTTAGAAGAGAAGAGTGGCATGAAAATAGAAAGGGAGGTGGGTAAATAACTGGTGCTGGATATAGGGAAAGCCAGGAGCGGAGGACTGGTGGAGGATCTCTTGGAATCTAAGGGAGGTGTTAGGATACTTCCCAGAGGGGGTGACCTCAAGTAACTTTCTGGGCCTTAGCCTTGGGGATATTCCCATAGGGTATCTTAGGATCGTAGGCCTGGTCCTGGGGTGGTTTGTTGGGGGGCCTGGTTGGGGATGGTGGTCTTGGACGTTGCCAGGTGAATTGTTGAACGATGAAGTGATGGTTGAGGACATAAGAGACAAAATAGACGGGTATTTCTCTGCTAACAGCAATCAATCGGTCTTGCCTGAAGGGACCTGGAACACCTTTAAGGCAGTAATTCGGGGAGAACTTATTGCATTGCAAGCCCACCAGGAGAAATAGAGGGCGAAAATGGAAGGGGAACTTGAGGCTCAAGTTCGTGATACCCGACTAGGCTATAGCGAATCACAGAACGAGGGCTCTGTCTAAAAGATTGGAGGAATGATATAGTCAGTTAAATATGTTGCGGACTCAAAGGGCAGAAAGATCCCTGCTGATGTCCAAACAAAGATATTATGTGCACGCCAACAAAGCAGATAAATTACTGGCCTGACAACTGAAGGGATTAGAGACAGCTAAAATGATATAGTGGATGTTGCAGCCAAATGGGCCGATAATAACTGAATTGGAGGCCATAACTGAGAACTTTGCCCAATTTTATGAATCACTATATGCGTCAAATCACCCAGCCTCTCAGGAGATACAACGCTATTTGGTGGATATAAATCTGCCAAAGATAACGGCTGAGGAGCGGGAAGATCTAGACAGGGATATTAGGGAGGAGGAGGTAGATGCAGCAATAAGGGCGCTGCCATTGAATAAAGTGCCGGGACCAGATGGGTTTGCGCCTGCTTTTAATAAAAAATGTGCTACATAGTTGGTCCCAAGGTTAGTGGAGCTGTTTAATAGGTTTGTGGCAAATGCGGGGTCAAACAAACCATGTTAGAGGCAAAAGTGGTGGTGTTTGGAAAACCAGGGAAAGACCTGATGAAATGTGGGTCCTATAGACCCATCGCTTTAATGAATATTGATGCAAAGCTGTACACAGCTATTTTGGCAGTGAGACGGGCGCCCCTTCTCCCGGAGTTGATGAATGCAGATCAATTGGGTTTTATTATAGGTAGACAGACCTCAGATAACATTAGGAGGGTGACCCAGCTAATAGAGAAACTTAACTTCAAACAGATCCCCTCAGTGTTGGTGTCATTAGATGGCGAAAAGGCGTTTGATCGTGTGGAGTGGCCCTTTTTGTTTACCGCCATGGAAGAGATGGGAATAGGGATGGTGCTGGGAAATTATCAGGCCCCTAAGGTACGGCTGGTGATTAATAAACATGTCTCTCGCAATATAGAAATAGGACGGGGAACACGGCAGGGGTGCCCACTATCGCCACTTCTTTATGCAATATATTTGGAGCCGTTCTTGCACAAAAGCAGGTCGAGGTTGGCGATACGGGGCATCCCCTTTGGAGAAGAGGAGCATAAGATTGTGGCCTTTGCAGATGACATCTTGATAACATTGACACATCCGGAACAATCAATACCAGTATTGCTGGAGGAACTGGCTGACATAGAGCGGGTGGTGGGCCTCAAAGTTGGAGGAAATCGGAACTCCTAGAATTGGGACTATCTGCACAACAGAAGGAGGTATTACCCTCCTACTCTCTGTTTATTATGGCAGATAGCTGTATTAAATACTTGGGGGTCAACATAACAAAGACGGTTTCACAGATGTTTGATAGCAAGTACCCCCAACTACTACAGAAGGTTAAAAAAGATCTGGGGAAATGGACCCCGCTCCAAATCTCATGGTTAGGAAGGGTGGCTACTATTAAGATTGTGACTCTCCCAAGACTGCTTTATGAGTTCCCGGCTCTTCCGATAAAGATTCCAGGGTCTTATTTTAAGGCATTGACTAAAGAGGTTATGAGATTTCTTTGGCAAAATAAAACCCAGGGAGTCGCACTACGAACATTATTGGCACCCAGAGATGGTGGGGAGTGGGCCTGCCATATTTTGTAAAATATTACGAGGCAGGACAGTTGCGTGTACTCCGGGAATGGTTTATGGTGATGTTAAGAAACCCTCAGTAAGGATAGATAGGGCGGTCGCGGGGTGTTCCTTAGAAGGAGTACTTTGGCTGTACAGAGAAGATATGCCGCCAAATATAGATACTCGCAGTGTATTTGATATATGGGATCAGCTATTAGAAAAGGGAAATGTATTTAAGCGCTCATCCCCGTTTACTCCGCTATTTGGAAACCCTCAATTCCACCCGGGGACGATACAAGGAGCGTTCAGACAATGGCAGAAAGTGTGGGATGGATAAAGATGTGAGACATGATGCAAGGAGGAGATATCTGTACATGTGGGGATTGTAAACAGCTTGTAGGCCTTTGGGAGAAGGATAGGCTGGAGTATTATCAATTAAGACACTGGATGACAGGGTCAGGGGGTACAGCAGTAGCAGGGATAGAGCTCACTATGTTTGAAAGATTCATCACCACACATACAGGGAACAGGCAAATGGTGTCCAAGCTGTATTCGATATCGATGGAAGAGGAGAGGGGACAGGTCTGGGGATACATGCATAAGTGGGACAAGACGTTAGGGATGAATCTTCTGAGGAATCATTGGGAACATCTAAGGGCAAACATTCCCAAATTGACACGGTCGATTCAGATTAGGGAAGCATGGTATGGGATCATGTTTCAATGGCATTATATCCCTGGGAGACTGCACAAAATGTTCCCGGCAGCTATGGAAAAATGTTGGAGGGGCTGTGGAATGACAGGGGATTGGAGACATACATGGTGGGATTGCCCAATCTTGGGGAAGTTTTGGGAAGAGGTTATGAACCAGATAAAGATGATGGTTTCCCCTGATGGGATATTGACACCTAGGGAATGGATGTGTGGTTTGTTCGACCAAGGGATCTGTCTATCAACTAAGACCCAAAATAAAGCTTTTATGTTAATGGTGATAGCAGCATGGTTGGTGATAGCAGGTGACTGGAAACAGAAAAGACCATTAAGTTAAGAGACTGGTTAGTTAAATTGTGGGGGCTTATCACAATGGAGTGGATGACGTATAATTTGCAAGGGAAACATGCAAGTTTCAACAAGAGTGGACTGTGGTCTTGGGAATATTTAAAACGTGACTGTGTACAACAATGGTGTCCACACAATCTAATTGAATATTATGTAAGCAAGAACAATTGTTCCCTATTTGTACAACGGAAGTACGAAAATATGACTCTGCCTGGGGAAGGGTGGGGGGGAGAGAAGGGTGTTGGGGGAAGGGGAGAAGGAGGGGGTTAATGATGTTTTATTTGAAAATGTCAATGAAATACTTTTCTTTAAAAATCAATAAGGGCATGAAGATAATTTCCTCAAATGCTTTGTTCAAAGGCATATTAAGTGTGCATGCTGTACTGAAAGTGGGGTGCTCTATGGTAAACCTCCTATTGCTAAATGTTTATTGGCATTTGGGGATTTATCTCCTGAAACAATGTTGGATGCCATTACTGTCTGTGTTGATGGTTGGCGTGATCTAAACCCATGGGTATGGTTGTTCTCGTAGGAGACTTAAACTCACCCTGTTTGGATTTCTGTACTCTTAGCACTGTAAAAAGATGTCAACCAACTAAATAAAACGTAGTTTATTTGGATGGCGGTGGTGTGTCAGTCTGGGGGTCTTGACTTGAGAATGTTAAATTAGACCGGTCCTATAGAACATGTAATTTTCAATTATACCTGGCATAATGGCACCTTGACATCCACGCTGGATTACATGTTTATAGATTAGGTCTTGTTTAGTCACTGTTCTCCCCAGTTAATCACACAAACAGCATTAAGTGACCATTCTATACTGAGTAAGGAAATAAATTTGCAGTGGGGCGGAAATGACTTGGAGGTAGGTCCACTGGACCTTGAAGTGAGGCGTCCCAATAACCGTGTTTTTTGGAACAGACCAAAGTCATTCAGGTGAATCTAGCCTTTGAGGAATGGTGTAGCTTGGCTACTGGGGAATGGAAAGTTAATAGCTTATTGGTAGAAATGTTTAACCGTTTGTTGAAAACATCTTATCTAAAGTCTTTAGACCCGTAAATTACAAAACTAAGATACCCCAAGAGTCACACGTGCATAGGTTTGATCATGAAGTAGCAGCTCACAAAAAAAGATTTAGGGCTGAAATTCAGCAGATAAAGGCTATATATTGGAAAGATTCAATGGAGGCAGTTAAACAAATCAAGAAGGTTCGACTAAGAAACAGGAACTGGGCAAGAGGGAGAAGAGCCTGCCTATTTCAACAGGATAGTGAGTATATGCTGGAAGCTCTGGGTAGTAAGAATGCATCAATCTTCTGGCGAATTATGAATGGAGTAAAAACCTCACAATCAAGTAAGCAGTTAAAAGCAGTAGCGGAAAGGGTGTGGGTAGATCATTTCGAAAAAATATATTCCCTGGATAATCTAAATATCAACTTCAAATTTGAACTGAACTCAGTGGATTGGCAATTAGAAGTCGATGAAGAATCTGTCTTGGAAATTTTGGGCAAAATTAGCACATCGAGGGTCCCAGGACCAAATAAGTTATCCAATCTGCTGTTCCATGGTAACCCGTCGTTATAGGCGGGACTCCTGGCCCAACCTTTTAAAGATGTGATAAATAAAAAATCCTTTTTGACCGCCTGGCATATGGCACAAGTGGTCCACATTTACAAAAAAGGCCTCAAAGATGGTCCAAGGAATTATCAACCGATCTCTATTATTGACGCAGACAGCAAGGTGTTGGCCCCTTGCTGCTGCGTCATGTTGAGAATTGGGCACAGAAAATGGTCAGAATCAAAAAGTGGCAAACGGGTTTTGGGAAGATGATGGGGACGGTATTAAATAACTTCCTATTGAAATGTATTCAGACAACAGCTTGACCGAAAAAATACTCCTCTGTATTTTTTGCAACAGTCGACTTAACTGCAGCTTTTGACAGAGTCAATTGGGATCTTCTCTGGATGAAGCTGCAGGGATGGGGAATTCCCTTGGGTATATTAAGGCTCCTAATTGGTTTGCACGAAAATTCTACAATGCGACTGAGACTAAATCAGGATGGTGCACGTTCGGGTAAGATACCTGTTCGACGGGGTGTTAGACAAGGCTGTGTTCTCGCGCCATGTCTATTTAATTTATACACCTCAGATATATCATTTGCCACACCAAAAATAGCTTATTTGAAAATAATGTGGCTTAGTTACGCAGATGATTTTCTCCTATGTGACTGTACAGAATGAGGCTTGCAATACTTACTAGATGCATTTAACAGCTATGCTAGTGAAAACAGCCTAGCTATAAACCCGCAGAAAACAAAAATAATGCAGTGTTCCACCGAAACTAAGGAATCCTCACATACATGGCTATCTGGAGCAAAGGTACTAGAAAAGGTGGACAATTTTATCTGTGTCGGTTTTCCAGTGTATTCTAAACGTAATATTTCAAAGGGATTGTGTCCTCTGACGTATTCCACATCTATGACAGATAATCACCACAGCTGTGCTGCTTCGGAAACTTTTTCTGCATCGGAGTCCTACGTCAATGACGTCGATACGCTGTCCCTCGAGGGCCTCCGTTGAGAGCCGACGTCACTGGATGTTATAAGTAGGACGCATGACGCCCGTAGCCTTAGTTCCGTTTTTTCCGCAAACGTGTTCGCTTCGGAATCTCGGCGCGCCTCGGTTCTTCGTTCTTGGTTTTTGTGAAAATCATGTCTTTGTCTTCTTCTACCCCGAGGTCGGGCTTCAAGAAGTACCAGGGCTGCAGTTCCAAGATGTTGCTTATGGACCCGCACAACGTCTGCCTGTGGTGCCTCGGTGAGGAGCACGCCACCGATGACTGCGATAAATACCAGTCTTTGACGTCGAAGGCCTTGCGGGAGCGGAAGAAGAAGTTGTCTGTATGTAAGGTTTGCAAACCCCGAAAGTCGAAATCCGCGGGGCTTTCGAACGACGATTCGAGGGTGACTCTCCGCGTCGGCATAAGTCCAGGGGGTCTCGGTCCCGGAGTGGTTCCCACCATTCCTCTGCCTCTTCTAGGCACTCATGGAAGCGCCGTCACCGGTCGCCTTCCCCGTCCTCGTCCGAGGACTCTGCCCGACGGCGGGTAGCTTGTCCTAACAAGCATTAATCTCCGGTGGAATGCGACACATTTTGCAAGGAAATTATGGTGATTTTCGAATCGCAGGGCTTCGTTCCGTCCGCGCCTTCGAGAGAAGCCGGCATGGAATGCGCTAGGGCCACCGCTCGCACGCCTTTGGGCTCAGGCGGTCGGCGCGATCATCGGGAGCCATTGAGGTCCCGATCGGACAAGGAAGATCGGTCTAGCCATGCCCGCTCCAAGTCCCAGTCCTTGACGTCCTCGAGACCGTTGGAGCCTGTGAGACCTTCTTCGAAGGCATCGACACCATCAGCGCCATGTCCGTCGAGGGACTCTCTCGAGGCTCCGGCTCCGGGGAAGTCGTCGACGCCATCTGCGCCGAGGCCGTCTAAGGACAAGCTCGGGGCTCCGGCCTCAAAGCCGTTGTTGAAGTTGTCGGCGCCTCGCTTGACGTCGACGCCGATTCCGTCGACGCCTTTTAAGGAGTCTTTATCGGAGGTGTCCCGGAGACCGGTGGAAACCCCGAGGAAGGCCCTGGCCAAATCAAAAAATGTGTTTGTGCCTTTTTCTGTGCCCTCATCCAGGGATTTCTTCAAGCCTCTGGATTACATCTCTGAGGTGGATGAAGGGTCCGATGTGGAAGGCTTGGTACCTCATGAGGTTCCTGATGAGCTGTTATCTGGGCATAGCCAGTTGGAAGACCTGCGTCAATCCTTTCATGACGCTAGTGGTCTGGACACCTCCCCGGAGGTTGAATTTGGCAGGCCTGAGCCTGGAACACACGCCGAGTCGTCGTACAGGCGTCTCATGTCGAGGGTGACAGAGTACTTGGGGTGGTCTGCTCCACCCGTGGATTTTCTGGAGGATGACCTGACAGATATATTGGACCAAGGTTCACCCACTGACCCAGTGCTGCCATTTCATATGGCCTTACAGAGAAGGGTGGCAGCTGCTTGGACGTCTCTGGAGAGTCTCCCGGCAGTGAATAAGTCGTTGCCGAAAAAATCCCGTCAGCCAGTGGCGACCCCGGCTACTTGTCTGCGCACCCCACCCCGGAGAGTTTGGTGGTGCAGGCGGCTACGGCCTCAGCGAAGCAGGTGGTGTACCCTACCATCCCTCCGGATAGGGACGACAAGCGCTTTGACGGCTGGGCGAAGAAAGTATTTTCATCTGGGGGTGTGGCTTTAAAGGCAGTCAACTCCATTTGTGCCTTGGCAAGATTTACTCACACTTTCTGGAATTGTGTTTCTTTGGCGGCTGAACATATTCCTGAAGGGGTGGAATGGGAAGGTTTTCTTGCCCTCGTACAGGATGGCAAGGATGCCATGTGTGAATCCGTTCAGTCGGGTCTGGATGTGGCAGACTGCGTCAGCCCATCCATGGCAGCGAGCACCGTGATGCGCAGGTTTGCGTGGTTGCAGAAGTCGGGTTTGCTCCTGACGTACAGTCCCGGCTTCTAAACATGCCCTTTGATGGTGATCATCTTTTTGGCAGCAAGGCTGACGAGAGCCTTGAGAGGTTGCAGAAATCCAAAGCTGCAGTGAATTTGTTGAGCGCTGCAGTACGTCAACCTCCGCCTTTTCGTCCTAGGGGACAGCAATGGAGGGGAGGTTCCTTTCAATACTACTGTACCTTTGGTAGGTCGAGGGGGGCTGCCAGTCAAAGGGGCCAACGTAGGAGTACCAGAGGTGGAAAGCAAGGTACTCGAGGTGCCAGAGCCGCTCGGGCAGTTGCCTCTTTGCCCTCAGGCACTGCCGCAGCCGCTTCAGCTCAGTCATGAGGCCATGCCCCATGGTTCACCGGTTGGGGGAAGGCTGGCGCAGCATATTGTAGAATGGCGTGCCATTACTTCAGATGTGTGGGTTCTGGAGATCATAGCCCATGGCTACTCTCTTCCTTTCCGGCAGAGGCCTCAAGACAATCCACCGGGGAAGCTCTCTTTGAAGCGTCCGGATCCACTCCTTGCGCAGGAAATCGGATCCCTGCTGGAGAAAGGTGTCATAGAACTGGTGCCTGTAGCAGATAGGAACAAGGGATGGTATTCCCCTTATTTTTTGATCTCGAAAAAAGACGGGGGATTGAGACCCATCATGGACTTGCGTGGTTTGACCAAGCTCCTCATGAAGGACAAGTTCAAGATGGTTACTCTCGCTCAAGTCCTCCAGGCCCTTCAACTTCAGGACTGGTTGGTGTCTCTATACCTCAAGGATCCTTACGTTCATGTGCCGATTCATTCCAAGCACAGGAAGTACCTGAGGTCCGCGGTTGGCGACGCACATTTTCAGTTTCGGGTCCTGCCGTTCGGATTGACCTCCGCCCGAGGGTCTTCACCAAGCTAATGGTGGTGGTGGCAGCGTATCTCAGGAAAGGGAGGATTCACGTCTACCCCTACCTGGACGATTGGTTGATCAGGGGGCGCTCTCCCAAGCAAGTCCTGGATCATCTGTCGGTCACCTGCCTCTCTCTTCACAGGCTGGGCTTCTCCCTCAACTTAAGGAAGTCCCACTTCACACCTACCCAGCGGCTCCAGTACATCGCAGCAGTGCTTGACACATCCCTGGGGCAGTGTTCGCCTCCCCAGGTGAGGGCTCATCACATTCTGCAGATGGTGAACAAGTTTCAACATGCCCAGAGTCTCCCGGCGTTCGAATTCTTGAATTTGCTGGGCCTCATGGCATCCTGCATTCTACTGGTGCCAGAGGCCAGACTGTGTATGTGATCTCTGCAGTGGGCTCGCAAGATGCAGTGGTCGCAGTCCTCCGGCAGGATGTCGGATCCCGTTCAGGTGCCGCCCTCGGTCGCCCAGGATCTTCTGTGGTGGCCGTCAAAGGCAATCTGATTCGGGGTGCACCATTTTGGCTACCCTGGCCGGAGGTGACGATCGTGACGGACGCATCCCTCATGGGATGGGGAGCTCATGCCAACGAGTTGACAGTCAGCGGTCGTTGGTCTCCGTTGGAGTCCAGACCTCATATCAATCTGTTAGAGCTGAGGGCCGTCAGGCTAGCCCTGAAGGCTTTTCTGCCGACTGTGCGGGGGAAGAATGTCCTGATTCTGATGTACAATACAGTGGCCATGCACTACCTCAACAAAAGGGGGGACAGGGTCACTTCCTCTGTGCAGAGAGGCGATGCAGCTCTGGTTCTGGGCCATCCAGCAGGAAATTTCGATCTCGGCAGTTCATCTGTCCGGAGACGAAAACGAGGTGGCGGATGCTCTGAGCAGGCAGAGCAAGGTCTCTCACGAGTGGGAGCTGGCTCAAGAAGTTCTCTTGGAGATCTTCGCCCTTTGGGGGACCCCACAAGTGGATCTCTTCGCCACCAGTGTCAACCAGAAGTGCGAAAGGTTCTGCTCGCGGGAATTTCCTCCAAGGGGAGCCTTAGGGGACGCGTTCGTAGTGGAGTGGTCCTTCCCACTGCTGTATGCGTTTCCTCCAGTCCCCGTCATTCCGCAAGTGTTGTGGAGGTTACGGAGGTTTGGTTCCCGAATGATCCTCATTGCTCCGGCATGGGCCAGGAGAGCGTGGTACCCAGACCTTCTCGACATGTCCTTCTGCCCTCCACGCTGTCTTCCCTACCGAGATGATCTGCTCCCACAGGAGTGGTGTTGGGTTCTCCATCCAGAGGTGTGAAGTCTCTCAGATTTCATGCTTGGTATCTGAAAGGTTGAGGTATAAGGATTGGGACCTCCCGAAGACGTGATGGAGGTGTTGCTTTCGGCCAGAAGGCCCGCAACAAAGTCCCTGTACCGTTGCCGTTGGAGAAAGTTCTGCGACTGGTGCAGGGTAAAGAATGTGGATCCTTTTTCATGTGCCATTCCTGTGGTTCTGTCTTTTTTGCTTTTGTTAGCCCGCAAGTGGGTACCATTAAAGGTTACCTGGCGGCGCTGTCCATATTTAAGCGCTCGTCGGAGGAGTGTTCTTATTTTAAGATTCCTTTGATTTCTCAGTTTCTTAAAGGGCTCACTAATGTGTTTCCACCATCTCCTTTCCAGGTGCCTGGTTGGGATTTGAACTTAGTTTTAAAGTTCCTGATGGGAGCTCCGTTTGAGCCCTTACATTCTTGTCCTTTGAGACTGTTGACCTTTAAAACTGTATTTTTAGTTGCAGTTACTTCCGCTCGCAGAGTGAGTGAGTTGCAGGCACTATCCGCCAAGCCACCTTTCACAGTGTTCCATAAGGACAAGGTTTTCGTTGAGTGAATGTTCTCCTCATCATGGCTGAGCTTCTGTCGGCCAAGAAGCCTTCCCTGTTCAGGGACTGCACGAGGTGCAGGAAAAAACTGGTCTACATGAAGGATCCACATGACCACTGTATTTACTGCTTATATCCACATGATATCAACTTATGTGACATCTGCAGGACTTTCTCCACCAAAACCCTTCAGGACAGGCACAGGAGACTTCTGCTATACCTTGAAGCCAAGGGTCTGTCCTCTGACGAGGAGTCTGCCAAAACAGCTCCTGCATCGTCTCATAATCCATCTGAGAGACAAACTTCTAAAAGAAGGGCCTCTTCAGTGGAATGGAGTTCATCCCCTTCTCATAAGGCTACAAAAATGTTAGAAGCCACTTCTTCTATGCCTTCCTTGGACTCAGGACACCACAAAGCACGTTATCCTGAAGAAAAAAACACCTCCAAAGGTAAGGAGGCATTTTCAAAAAACCGGGGGGGGGCAATCATCCGCGGAGAAGCCGTTCACGAGCGGCAGCAAGGTCCGGGACTCACCATCGACCAAGCTGTCGACGAAGCCTCCGTCAACGACAACAACACTCCAAGCCTCTTCGTCCACGACCAAATCCTCATCATCGAAGTCATTGTCCACGAAGCAGTCGTCATCGAAGGAAACACATCACTCGTCCACAAAGCTGTCGTCCACGAAGATCCCGTCCACAAAGCTCTCATCGGCGGATCAACCATCTTCTAAGTCTTCGTCCACGAAACCACCGTCGACGAAGCCATTATCAACGAAGCCACCGTCGACGAAACCACCGTCGACGAAAGTACCATCGACGACTGAAAAATTCGGTGTCTTCTGAAGAAGTACAACCCTTAACACTGTTCGCTGACGTCACGGATAAAACATCCGATGGGAGCAGTCTTAAAAAGTCTTTGGGAGCAACGTCTCCAATTCCAGATACGCCTGAGCCAGTTGGGACACAACTGTCCCCTTTAAAAGAGATGACAGAACTCCCGGACATCATTCTTCAGGAGGAGTTCTCAGACACGGAAATGCCTGGTGAGCAACCTTTCCTCATTCCTAAGGAAAACAGCCCTCCATGGCAACCGGTTTCTGAGCACTCAGCTGATCATTATGACCCAGTGCTCATGGCATCGATGCAAAGAATCATTGAGGAATTTAACAGGCGCCAAGAGCTAAAGAAATAGGTCTTCTGTACCTAAGGAGCCCAGAACCCCCCTGAGGGATGCTTCATCTCGGCATAGCACGCCCAGGCACTCCCCCTCCAGGGGTAGACCACAGAAAAGAGCACGATCACCTGAGCCTCCACCTAGATCCAGGAGCAGAACACTCAGTGCTTCACCGACAAGGGTCCCCTCGCCAGCATCACCGCATAGGCCTCGATCACCAGTCCGAGATCCATCTGCAGTTCCATCATCTGTGTCAGTATCTGATTGGCAAGAGGACCCGTTCAGGGATTTTTCGGATCCTGAGGAAGGAGAGATTACGCAGGAGCCTGACGCTGAATGGGATGATTATGTCGTCGAGAAACCCAGGAAGAAAAACTCCCCAGGTGATTCATCACCCCCGGACGATTTGGTATCATTTCATACTATAATTGGTAAAGCTGCGGACTTGTTCAAAATACAAGTCTCTTCAGAAGAAAAGAAGTTGGTGCTCTACGAGCACAGAGACAAACGTAGAAGAACAGTTACCACCATACCTCTTCTCGATACCATTTGGGAGTCTGGGTCGAGAATACTGGCCACACCTTTATCCACACCTGTGTTAGTGTCAAGACCTGAAAAGAAGTACATGGCACCGGTCTCTCGGCACTGCTTTGTTTAAGGGGTCATACTAAACCAGACTCTGTCATCACAGTAGTGGCCAGAAAGAAGTTGGCCAACCCAGCATCACCACTGTCAGCTCCACCAGACAAGGAAGGTCGTAAACTGCAAGCCATGGGTAGAAAGGTGTGTTCCTCAGCGTCCCTCACGATCAGAGCGGGCAACGTTTTAGCCATGACAGCCAGGTTTGACCGCAAACTTTGGCTTTGCATGTCCAAGCTGGCCAAACATCTACCAGCAGATTTACAAGACGAGGCCAGGTCCATCATTGCTGACGGAGAAGCCACTTTGGATCACATGATCGACGCTGCGGTAGACGTGTCTGAGTCAGGTTTCAGACAAATGGCCCATGGCATGGTACTAAGAAGACAGGCATGGATGAAAGCCACAAACTTCAGACTGGAAGTACAGGCACAAATTGTAGACATGCCCTTCGACGGGCAAGACTTATTTGGCAAAAAGATAGATGACCACCTAAAAGGAATTAAAACAGATACGGATACAGCTCGAGACATCAGTTCCTTGAAGGACAAATATAAAGACTGCAGGTCCTTTCGGCCCTTTCGAGGCGCAGCGTCAAAAGACAGAGGATATACATGTTACTCTTATGTGCAAAAGGCTCAAAGTAACACATTTCCAGGCAACAGATACCAATCTACCAACAGGTATTCCCAGAGAGGAAGACGTGGCTCTTCCCACGGTAAAGCCCAGAACAAGCAAAATTGACCATTCGATTCCTCCCCCTCTATGCCGAACACCTGTGGGGGGAAGGGTAAGTCAATTTCTTTAACACTGGAATTCAATAACATCGGACAAGTGGGTTTTACAGGTGATCCGCAGGGGCCACACAATAGAATTTCTGAACCATCCTCCATCCTCCATCACTTGGAGTCACAAGGGTCACATTCTGCGGAATGTCATGGCAGAAGTTCAAAAATTGCTACACAAAGCAGCAATAGAGCCAGTTCCTTATTCCCAGAAAGGAAAAGGTTTCTATTCCTGATTCTTTCTAATCAAAAAGAAAAATGGTCAATGGCGGCCCATATTGGATTTAAGGGCACTCAACAAATACTTCAAACGCATCAAATTCAAAATGATATTCCTGCAAGGCGTCTTAACTTGGCTGAACAGAAATTACTTCCTAGACACTCTAGATTTAGAAGACGCATATTTCCACATTCCAATTCATCCGGCCCACAGAGAGTTCCTCAGGTTCACCATAGGAGACCTACATTTTCAATTCAAAGTCCTTCTGTTCGGTCTAAAATCAGCACCAAGGGTGTTTACCAAATGTTTGGCGCCAGAAGCAGCGAACCTCAGAAGGTCAAGATCAGAGGTCTTTCCATATTTGGAAGACTGGTTAATAAGGGCAAGCTCCTACAGTCAAGCTCAATTGGCAGTATCGAAAATGATAAAACTACTAAAAGGGTTAGGTTTTTCGATAAACAACATAAAATCCTGTCCAGTACCCAGCAAGACGGTTCTTTTTCTAGGGGCCGAGTTCGACACCAACATTCCCAGGGTAAGACCTTCGGAGGACAGAGTGACAACCATCCTCCGCTCGACATCATTGTTCCTAGAAAAAGAGACGACTACGGTACGCTCTTTCAAATCCCTCCTGGGCATGATGTCCTCATGTATATTTCTCAAACCAAATTGCAGACTTCGCATGAGACCACTCCAGGAGGCCCTGGACCACCAATGGCAACAAGCCACGGGATCTTGGGGAGATGTAGTCCACATAACGACGGCAGTGCACAAGGCACTTCGATGGTGGAATACTCCACGAAACCTGCTCCAAGGGATGTTATTCCAGGCACCAACTTCCACTCTTCTCTTAAGGACAGATGCGTCCCTTCGGGATGGGAAGCACACTTGGCGGACCTCCAGACAAAAGGAGCCTGGTCAGATCAGGGGTCTCAGCTCCACATCAATGTCCTAGAGCTCAGGGCGATACGACAGACTCTGAAAGCTTTCCTTCCAGTTGTAGCGGGTCAGGTCTTAACCATCGAGACAGACAATACAACCTCCATGCACTACACAAACAAGCAGGGAGGCATGAAGTCAGAGATCTTATCACAGGAAGCTCAACTATTATGGTCATGGGCCTAACACCACAAAGTCCAGATCAGGGCGGAACATCTTCCGGGAGTGGACAATGGGCCTCATTACAAGGTTGGAGGTAAGGGGTTACCGGCACCGTTAAGGATGCCGGTGCCGGTAACCCCTTACCTCCGTATTGCGAGGTCCCTTAGCGGGTCCCGCAATTTAGACCCATAGGTTGAAAACATCTTATCTAAAGTCTTTAGACCCATACGTTACAAAACTAAGAAACCCCAAGAGTCACACATGCATAGTTTTGATCATGAAGTAGCAGCTCACAAAAAAAGATTTAGGGCTGAAATTCAGCAGATAAAGGCTATATATGAGAAAGATTCAATGGAGGCAGTTAAACAAATCAAGAAGGTTTGACTAAGAAAGAGGAACTGGGCAAGAGGGAGAAGAGCCTGCCTACTTCAACAGGATAGTGAGTATATGCTGCAAGCTCTGGGTAGTAAGAATGCTGTCAACGGGGTCGGTGATATCTGGATATGGACGACCCCGGGAGGAAGCCACCATGCCCCCCAAGAAGGGAGATCAAGGGGCCCCTCCCCCGGGAACGACCAGGAGGGGAAAAAGCCCTTAGGCACAAAAAAACCCTGTGCAATCGCTGGGTGCTTTAGAGGAGTGGAACCAGGAATCCTTGTAGGGTGAGTGCTGGTATGAAGAGTCTGGAGGCAACACGTGGGAGAGAACCCCCAAGGACACAGGCAGTCCAGTAAGCGGTTCGAGGAACTGGTACACGGGAGGCTAGAAATGGAGGTAGCAAAAACGGTAAGCAAAAGCAGTCCGGGGTAAACAGGCAGGAGACTGGTACACGGGAAGGGCACAGCAAACTTATCCGAGTGGTAGGTGAGAGCAAATCCAATGGACAAAGCAGGGAACTGGTACACGGAAGAGACGGAGCAGAGTGAAACAGTCAAGAGGAAGAAGGGCGGTAAGTGAAGAAGGGAAGGACGGAGGGTAAGCAAGTTGGAAGGAGGGCAGAGGAGGCGGGCGAGAGAAGCAAAGCAAAGGGAGCGGAAGAAGGGCAGGCAGATACAGCGTAGGAACGAAGGATGAGCAGAAAGGGGGCCGGATTGGGCACGAGGACCCAGCGAGTAATTAAGATAGAGAGTAACAGCGAGCAAGCAACACAGGGCTAACGGAACGAAACCGGAAGCGTTGCGACGCGTCCGTGACCCGGAAGTGGCGGGTTAAAACACCGGGCTGCGGAGCGCTCAACCAATGGGAACAGAAGGAAAGTGAAACCAGGAAATAGGGGCGTGGCAGAAAGCTGCTGGCGGACGGGACTAAGTTCTGCGTCGCCAGCGGCTCCATAGACGCCAGGAACCCGGCGGCATGTCAGTATGCCACCTCCTATAAGATCCTCCCCCTGGTTTCCCTGGATGAAAGAAGTGGTACTTGCGAAGTAAGACAGGAGCATTTATGTGTGTGATGGGTTCCCAAGAGTTTTCCGATGAAGGGTAGCCCTTCCATTTAACCAAATATTCCAGCCTGCCTCTATGATACCTGGAGTCACAGAGTTGGGCGACCTCATATTCCGCCCGAGTAGAACCCTGAGGAATCGGGGCCTGTCTAACCTGACGTGCCCAAGTGTCAGCATGAAAGGACTTGAGTTGGGCGGCATGGAAAACAGGGTGAACCCTTTTAAGGGTGTTGGGTAATTTCAAGCGAAAAGCCACAGGGTTGATCTTCTGTATGATCTCGTATGGCCCTAGGAACTTGGGGGATAGCTTGGAGGGATGGACCCAACGAGGTAAGTGCCTAGTGGAGAGCATGACCCTGGTACCCACAACCCATCCTGGTACAGGTCTTCAGTGTTTGTTGGCTTGAATGCAATACTGAGCTTGGGCTGACTTAAGGCCTTCCTCTACCTTCTTGTGTGTCTCTCTAAGGAGGGAGAGGGAAGAATCTACCAATGGTAAACTAGTAGAGAGGCCCGAGACAGGAAGAATGGAGCGGGGGTGAAAACCATAAGTACAGAAAAAAGGACTAAATCCTAGAGCAGTGTGTGTGGGGTTTTTGTAGGACAATTCTGCTAGAGGGAGTAGCGTGCACCAGTTGTACTGTTGTGAGTTGATGAAGCACCTTAAGTACTGTTCCAGGGTTCCGTTCAGGCGTTCGGTTTGCCCATTGGATTGCGGATGGAATACAGAGGTGAGAGCTCTTTTGATACCTAGTCTGGCACACAGTGTCTTCCAGAACCGGGAGGTGTACTGGCTACCCCGGTCTGAAATTATTTTGTTAGGCATACCGTGCAACCGGAATATGCCTAGGAGAAACACTGCAGTGGGAACACCCGGCAATGGGGAGAAGTGAGCCAATTTTGTAAATGAATCCACTACCACCATGACACAGGTGCATCCCTGCGACGGGGGCAAATCCACTATAAAATCAGTAGAAATCGTGCTCCAAGGACCCTTTGGCACAGCACTTGGTTCCAGTAGACCGATTGGTCGTTGACGGGATGACTTACTCCGCAGACAAACGATACATGACTGAACATACCGATCTACATCCCTCCTCATCGTAGGCCAGTAGAAATGTCTTTGAAGGTATTCGAGAGTGCCGGCCACACCCCTGTGTCCTGCAAGTTTGGAGTCATGACACCAGGTAAGTGCCGTCTTACGGAAAGCCGGCCTGGGTAGATAGAGTTTTCCTCCGACAAGGTAAAGGCCGTTCCTGGTTTCATAGGCCAGATCCTTAGAATGTCTATCCACCTCAAAACAACCTCCAGAGTCCTCCTGTACCTGTTTAAGGAACTTGGAAACAACTCCGATAGACCTGTATTGGGGAAACATCCGTTCAAGAGGCGTATCTGTCTCTGGCATGTAATCACACCGGCAGGAGAGAGAATCGGCTACAACATTCATCTTGCCGGGGATGTAGGTTATGTGGAATTCGAATTGAGCAAAGAAGTGAGCCCATCGGGCCTGTCGAGTGTTATAGCACTCGAACTGTTTGTGAACCTGCAGGTTCTTGTGATCGGTCCGAATGGTGAACGGGAACCTTCGTCCTTGAAGCAGATGGCGCCATTCTACACAAGCTGCCTTCATGGCTAACAGCTCTCGCTCAATGACCGAGTAGTTCTTTTGACTGGTGTTTAGGGTCTTTGAGAAGTAAGCCACTGGATGTTCTGTACCCTGGATCTCTTGAAGAAGCACAGCCCCTATTGCGGCTGATGAAGCGTCCGTCTCTAGAATGAAGGGCAGATGTTGGTTTGGTTGTTGTAGGATAGGTGCAGAACAGAAGGCTTCCTTAAGATTCCTAAAACTGTCTTCCGCCTCTGTTGACCATTTGAATGGAGTTGCCGACTTCTTTAAAAGAGAGGTTATGGGTAGTATCTTTTGAGAGAAATTAGGGATAAATCTCCGGTAGAAGTTTGCTAACCCCAGGAATTTCTGTATCTCTTTGACTGAGGTAGGTGAAGGCCATTCAATGATGGAAGACACCTTGTGTGGATCTATGGAGATAACGTGGTCGGACAGTATGTATCCTAGATAAGGAATGGAGGAGGCTGAAAACACACATTTGGCGAGTTTAACAGACAAATGATTTCTCCGGAGCCTTCGGAATACTTCCCTGACGTGTTCCACGTGGTCTTCAGGAGTGCGGGAGTAGATCAGAATGTCATTTAAGTATACCAATGTGGTTTGGCACAGGAGATCGGAGAATAGTCTGTCCATAAACCGTTGGAATACCGACGGGGCGTTTACCAACCCAAACGGCATTACCTGGTACTCGAAAAGTCTGAAAGGAGTCCGTAATGCTGTCTTCCATTCGTCTCCTTTCTGCACCCGGAGTAGGTGATAAGCATTCCTCAGGTCGAGTTTGGTGAAGATTGTGGCACCATGTACAGCTTGTAGGATATCGGTGATCAACGGCATAGGATACCGGTCTTTTATGGTGACCTTGTTTAGACCGCGATAATCTATACACGGTCTCAACTCCTTTGAATCTTTTTTAGAGATGAAGAACAATGATGCCCCTGTGGGGGACTTTGAGGGCCTTATGAACCCGTTTTCCATGTTGCTGTCCAAATACTTTCGGAGGTATTGTTTCTCTTCCAAAGACAGTGAAAACATCCTGCCAAAGGGTACCAGTGCTCCTGGGGTAAGATCTATGCAACAGTCTTCAGGCCGGTGCGGGGGGAGTTCGACGGGTATCTTTTCAGTTGCTACCTCGTTGAACTCCTTCAGGTAGTGTGGGAGACAGTGTACAGTTCTGACCTCGCAGCTATTTGTGGTCTTGACGGTCTCGAATCTTGGCTCTGGCAAGCATTCCGATTTGCATAGTGAGGACTGAAAACTAAGTAAGTTTCTAGACCAGTCAATACTGGGGTTGTGTTTGCGTAGCCAACAGATCCCCAGGATTATGGGGAAGTGAGCCGCCCTGATGATATCGAATGTGATGCTTTTGATATGTTGTTGGATGGACAAAGTGAGTGCTTCTGTGGTGTGAGTGATCAAACCCGAGGTCAAAGGTTCGCCATCAACCCCTTCCACCTTTTGATCTTCTCGTTTGGCTATCCTTTTCACTCCCTGTCATTCAGCCCAATGAGTATCCATGAAGTTCCCTGCTGCTCCACAGTCGAGTAGAGCTCGAGTGGTTACTTCCTTGGTGCCCACTCTGAGAGAAACTGTGAGCACCATCAACCGGGAATCTTCAGACGTTTCTGTGGAGGATACAGAAATAGGAGCGTAGGGACTAAGAGCAGCCCCTCGGTAATGCATCCCAATGTTTACCGATGGCGAGCGTTTCCCGACCTTCTGGGTGGCACTTCCGGACAATCTCTTAGCAGATGTGAGGAAGACCCGCAGTACATACAGAGGGAGCTCTCCCTGCGCCGTTTCCTTTCTTCAGGTGTGAGTGGGGCTCTGGCGGTTCCAATCTGCATAGGTTCTTTCTTAGCGGTCCGTTGGAAGGGCACTGACCCGGGTGAGTGAGTCTCCAAGCGAGGGGGTACACTGTAACGCTCACCTGATTCCCGTAGAGGCGCCGGTCTTGACTGGGCGTATACCGTATCTTCAAAGGTGATGTGTAACACACGGCTGGCTCTTTGGGCTGGACCTCTGTGCACTGTATGTCTGGCTCAAAGGGTAAGATGTCTGCAGATAGAAAATGTGGGATTAATGAACTGGGTTATTGAATGTCTCTCTCTTCTTCCCTTTCTCTTCTCCTGTAGAACCCCAAAGGTTAACGCTCTCACCTTAGGTAAGTGAACGCCGTGCTCTCCATCTGCCTCGAGGCAGGGTGCTGTAACCAGTTTCTTCACTGGATAAGGGGAGCAGGCCTCTTGACTTCAGAGGACTGCTGTCCGTCGTTTACTGCACGAACGGTAAGTTTCGAGTAATTCTAATGTCTTTAAAGTCTTTAGTAATGATGTCTCTTGTTTTGCAGGGTTCCGGCGATGGCGGATGGCAGGCTGAAGTGAGTTGAAGATGGAGCCCGTGTGATGAATAGAAGCGCCTGGAAGCACGTAAGTAAGCGCTTGTTGCCTGCTTCACGATGCACTCTAACTGTCTTTTTATTTTGCAGGTACAAGTTCGGGGCGGCTGCAGGGTGCCGGAAAACCCACTGGGTTAGATGTGGAAAGGAGTAATGGCACGTGAGTATTAAAGTTCCCCAATGTCTTTAAACGCACCTTGTTTTGTCTTTCAGATGCGGGATGCAGCGCCGAAGGCCTCCGGAGCGTGCAAAGAGTTGGTAAGCTTTTGTCTTTCAGATGCCGGAATGCAGTGTGAAGACCTCCGGAGCGCACGAAGAGTAGGTAAGCCTTTGTCTTTCAGATGCCGGAATGCAGCGCGAGGCGTTGGTGACAGCCGATGGACCAGGTAAGTGAAGAGCTGTCACTGAAGACCGTAATGCTAACCTGTTCTTTCTTGTCTTTATAGGTGTTGCTGAAGACTGGATTCAGGATGGTAAGCCTTTTTCCTTAGGCCCAGGATCAGATGCAGAAGACACGAAGAGCGTTCTGCTGCTGAGGATGCAGAATAACGCAAAGCAAGATTCATCCATCGGGTGTGGTTTAAATAGCCTCCTGTAGTGCTTAGGTGTCTCCTTCCACAGCCACGCCTAGGTAAGAAAAGAGTTCCTGCTTTCCAGAAGAGTTCCAGTGTTCTGAATCGAGGGAGTGGCTCCTGCCCCACCCAACAGGAAAAGTAGTTCCAAACAGAAAAGGATCAGAGACTCAACTGGCAGGCAAGTAAGCAGCATGGTCTGCTGCAGGTAAGTCCACCCAAGCATTATGAGCCCGGCGCTTCCAGCGCTGGGACTGGGCATATTTATGAGCCTGGTGCCACTGGCGCCAGGACTGGGTCCAAAAGGTCCCAATTGGGACTGGTTGGCACTCGGAACCTGGGTTATGTATCTGCTTCCAAGGGAGTTGGGAAAACCCTGACCTTTTGGAAGCAGAGATCATGACAGTACCCCCCCTCAAGGCCCCTCCCAAACCGGGCTTCTCCGGGGGTTTTGGCTTGTCAGGAAATGTTTGGAGAAATCTTTTGATTAGGCGAGGAGCGTGGACATATTCAGCAGGTTCCCAGGATCTCTCTTGGGGGCCGTAGCCTTTCCAGTCAATTAGGTAGAATAGTTTAGATTTGGCGATCTTGGAGTCCAGAATGCTTTTGGCTTCAAACTCGAGTTCTCCATCAACTAGGATAGGTTTTGGAGATTTGGTTAGTCAGGTTTGAGGTTGCACGGGTTTTAATAGAGAGACGTGGAAGACCGGATGTATCTTCATGTGCGGGGGCAAGTCCAACTTGACCGCTACTGGGTTTACTATGGTAGTGATGGAATAGGGACCAAGGTATCTTGGGTTGAATGTGCGTGGCCCTTTTAGAGGTAGATATTTGGTGGATAACCAGACTTGATCCCCTACTTGATATTGAGGGGCTTCCTTCCGATGTTGATCTGCTCCTTTCTTGTATTGTTCTTTAGCCCTTTGAAGGTGAGAAACAGCTTCCTTAAAGGCTTGGGTGATTGTAGAATGCAGGTAGTCTACTGCTGGTGTTTCAAGATCTTGGAGGGGATCCAACTCCGAGGTTCGAGGGTGACTGCCGTACAAAAGAAAAAACGGGGTTTTCCCAGTTCCCGAATGGACAGAGTTATTGTAGGCATATTCGGCTATCCAAAGGATGTCTTTCCAAGTTTTTTCAGTTTGTTGCAGCATGCAGCGTAAATATTGTTCCAGAGTTTGATTGGTCCTCTCGGTTTGTCCGTCGGTCTGAGGGTGGTGACTGGTCGATAGTCTCACATCAATTTGAGCCGACCGACAACAACTTTGCCAAAAATGAGAAATAAATTGACTACCTCGATCCGAAATTAGAACCGAAGGAAAACCGTGCAGTCAGACGATGTTTTCGAGAAATTCTCGGGCCAGAGTTGCTGCTGTTGGCAAGCCTTTGAGCGGAATGAAATGTGCCATCTTGGAGAATAAGTCCACGATTACTAGAATCGTATTGTATCCGGAGCATGGAGGTAGATTGGTGATGAAGTCCATAGAAAGCGTATGACAAGGGCGAGGTGGGATGTCAATAGGGCGTAAGAGGCCTGCTGGTCTTTCCTTTTGACTCTTGTTTTGGGCGCATACTCCACAGGACATTATAAAGTCTCTGATATCTTTTTTCCAAGACGGCCACCAGAAGTAGCGCTTGATCTTTTCTGAGGTCTTGGCCATACCGGGATGTCCTTCCATTAAAGAATCGTGATAACAAGAGATTACTTTTTTCTGTAAATCTGTGCTGGGTAGGTATAATCATTCTTGGAAATACAATAAGTTGTCCTTTACTGCAAAGTCCTTTCCCTGCAGATGCCAATTCTGTGTGTCTGCTGGAGTTACAAGTTGCCTGGCTTTATCCTTAACTTCCTCTATGGATTCTGTGGCGATTACACCCAGAATTCTTTGTTCGGGAATGATTGGTACAGGTTTAGGGTTGATCAAGTGTTCTTCCACTCCCATCCGAGAAAGGGCATCAGCTTTACCGTTTTTTGTACCAGGTCGATAGGTAATTATGAAGTTAAACTCGGCAAAGAATAATGCCCAACGGAGTTGTCTAGAGGATTGGGCTTTTGCGGTTTTCAAATATTGCAGGTTTCGGTGATCCGTAATCACAGTAACGTTGTGTCGGGCCCCCAGCAGATAATGCCGCCAAGCCTTAAAGGCAGACTTGATAGCCAGAAGTTCCTTGTCAGTAATCGTGTAATTGATTTCAGGAGCTGAGAATTTGTGGGACCAAAATGCCACGGGATGCAACTGATTGGTTACAGGGTCCTTTTGTGATAGAACTGCCCCCATGGCAAGGCTTGAAGCATCAGTTTCCACGATGTAGGGGAGTTCGGGGCGAGGGTGTTTTAAGATTGGTGCAGAGATAAATTTAGTCTTCAAATCCTGGAAAGCTTGTTCCGCCTCGGTAGACCATTCAAAACGTTTGTTTTTCTTTAACAAGGCAGTGATGGGCTGGACTATTCGAGAGAATTCGGGGATAAACCTGCGGTAAAAGTTAGCGAAGCCTAACATGCTTTGCACACCTTTTACGGAGGATGGTGATGGCCATTTGAGAACTGCATCGACCTTCTTTGAATCCATACGCACTCCGCCAGGTGATAATATGAATCCCAAGAATTCAACTTCAGTCACGTTGAAAACACATTTTTCCAACTTAGCGAAAAGTTTGTGTTGACGCAATCTTTCGAGGACCATTTTCACGTGTTTCCGATGTTCAGATTCCGATGAATAAACGAGGATGTCGTCAATGTAAACAACAACACACACATCTATGAGCTCTCTGAGGACATCGTTCATAAAATATTGAAAGGCGGCCGGGGCATTACAAAGTCCGAAGGGCATGACCTGATATTCAAATAGCCCATACTTGGTGCGGAAGGCCGTCTTCCATTTATCGCCCTCTTTTACTCGTACCAAGTGGTAACCTCCTCTAAGATCCAGCTTTGTATATATGCATGCTTTTCTGATTTGGTCCAGGAGTTCAGGGATCAAAGGTAACGGATATCTATTCTTAACGTGATCTGGTTCAGGGAGCGATAATCTATACAAGTTCTAAGGTCCCCTTCCTTTTTTGGAACGAAGAACAAAGCTGAAGAAGCAGGGGACTTGGAAGGACGAATAAACCCATTTGCCAGGTATTGATCCAGGTATTGTCGAAGGTGAAGGTTCTCAGGCTCGGTGAGGGCATAAATTCTACTACAAGGAAGAGTAGATCCAGGTATCAGGTCGATCTGGCAGTCATAAAACCTATGAGGAGGTAGAGAGTTAGCCTGATCCTTCCGGAAAACATCTTGGTAGTCTAGGTATTCGGGAGGTAACTGGGGAGTCTCTGAAGAAATTGCTGCCAGTGCAACACCAGGTGGAGGGTGACAAGTAGAGACACATTCTGGAAACTGGACCGTTCTTGCTCGCCAATCGATCAGAGGATTGTGTTTCTCTAACCAAGGTATTCCTAGAATAATCTGAAACTGAGGGGCCTTGATCACATCGAACACGATCTTCTCATGGTGTCCATCTTGACTTACTAGCGTCACTTCTTGAGTGGTATGCGTTACTGGCCCGGAGGCTATCTCCGTACCATCCACCGTAGTAATGACGTCCTTTACAGCCTTGGGACAAAGAGTTAGATTCATCCTCAAAACCATTTCATGATCCACATAATTGCCGATGGCACCGCTGTCGACGTAAGCTTCAATTGCATGTAATCGATCCGGATTATCATGGCTAATGAGGACCATAGGTATCACGAAATGCGAGGTCACGGAACTGGTTTTCACGCTCGGCAAGAGGACCTCTATTCTTGTCGGGCGAGGTTGTTTCCCTGCTCAGAGTTTGTAACTTTGGTAACTTCAGCTCCTACTGCCTTCTTGGCAGGTTTCACCGGACAGTCTCGAAGAAAGTGCCCTTAGTTTCCGCAATAGAGGCATAATTGCAACTGTTTTCTCCTTTCCCGCTCCTTTTGTGTTAGAGGACCTTTCAGACCCCCTATTTGCATGGGTTCCCCGGAGTCTACTCCTTTGGAAGGAGTTGGCGGTTTGGAAAATACTCGAGCATCAAACTTGGAACGATCGGCCTTCCTGTTCTGCAGTCTGTGATCTATTTGAACGACTAAGTCTATATAGTCCGAACAATCTTGTGGGGGATTCACTACTTGGGCTAACACATCTTTGAGCTCTCCGCGTAGACCTCTATAAAACAGCGTAATCCTTTTGTCCTCAGGCCAGTGAGTTTCCACTATCAGTCTGTTGAAAGACGCAATATAAGCCAAAAGGTCTTGATTACCTTGTCGCAACGAAAGAAGCTCATTGTCCAAGGCCTGCCCCTGTGAATGTCTTGCCAACAGTTTTTCCATACTGAGCTGAAAAGCTTGAAAATCATGGAGGACCGGATCATCTTGATTTACTAAAGGGATCGACCAGTCTGCCGCATTGCCACTAAGGTAGGAAAGCACGAAAGCTACTTTAGCTTGATCAGTTGGAAAGGCTGCTGGCCGGCATAAGAAATGCAACCGGCACTGATTAATAAATACTGCAAACCTCTTTGGGTCACCAGAAAATCGTTCGGGCGGAGCCAGAGGTACATTCCCAGGTAGGTTGATCTGCACTGGATTCATAGAGGATGTAGAAGGAAGATTTCCCCCAGATGCGGGTAACGGGGTCTGTCCGGCTTGTGACTGTAGCAATTGTCTAGCGAGATCATCTGTTCGCTCCTTGGAAATAATCAGTTCCCTTCTTAGAGCGTTCGTTTCCTGACGGGCTGCATGCACTTCTGCCCTTAGTTCCCCAAGTAACTGGGCTAGCTGGTCGGTATCCGAGGTTTCCATAGCGCCTGGACGGGAGTTTTGTGGTAGGCTTTGCGTTCTGTAACGCTCACCTGATTCCCGTAGAGGCGCCGGTCTTGACTGGGCGTATACCGTATCTTCAAAGGTGATGTGTAACACACGGCTGGCTCTTTGGGCTGGACCTCTGTGCACTGTATGTCTGGCTCGAAGGGTAAGATGTCTGCAGATAGAAAATGTGGGATTAATGAACTGGGTTATTGAATGTCTCTCTCTTCTTCCCTTTCTCTTCTCCTGTAGAACCCCAAAGGTTAACGCTCTCACCTTAGGTAAGTGAACGCCGTGCTCTCCATCTGCCTCGAGGCAGGGTGCTGTAACCAGTTTCTTCACTGGATAAGGGGAGCAGGCCTCTTGACTTCAGAGGACTGCTGTCCGTCGTTTACTGCACGAACGGTAAGTTTCGAGTAATTCTAATGTCTTTAAAGTCTTTAGTAATGATGTCTCTTGTTTTGCAGGGTTCCGGCGATGGCGGATGGCGGGCTGAAGTGAGTTGAAGATGGAGCCCGTGTGATGAATAGAAGCGCCTGGAAGCACGTAAGTAAGCGCTTGTTGCCTGCTTCACGATGCACTCTAACTGTCTTTTTATTTTGCAGGTACAAGTTCGGGGCGGCTGCAGGGTGCCGGAAAACCCACTGGGTTAGATGTGGAAAGGAGTAATGGCACGTGAGTATTAAAGTTCCCCAATGTCTTTAAACGCACCTTGTTTTGTCTTTCAGATGCGGGATGCAGCGCCGAAGGCCTCCGGAGCGTGCAAAGAGTTGGTAAGCTTTTGTCTTTCAGATGCCGGAATGCAGTGTGAAGACCTCCGGAGCGCACGAAGAGTAGGTAAGCCTTTGTCTTTCAGATGCCGGAATGCAGCGCGAGGCGTTGGTGACAGCCGATGGACCAGGTAAGTGAAGAGCTGTCACTGAAGACCGTAATGCTAACCTGTTCTTTCTTGTCTTTATAGGTGTTGCTGAAGACTGGATTCAGGATGGTAAGCCTTTTTCCTTAGGCCCAGGATCAGATGCAGAAGACACGATGAGCGTTCTGCTGCTGAGGATGCAGAATAACGCAAAGCAAGATTCATCCATCGGGTGTGGTTTAAATAGCCTCCTGTAGTGCTTAGGTGTCTCCTTCCACAGCCACGCCTAGGTAAGAAAAGAGGTCCTGCTTTCCAGAAGAGTTCCAGTGTTCTGAATCTAGGGAGTGGCTCCTGCCCCACCCAACAGGAAAAGTAGTTCCAAACAGAAGAGGATCAGAGACTCAACTGGCAGGCAAGTAAGCAGCATGGTCTGCTGCAGGTAAGTCCACCCAAGCATTATGAGCCCTGCGCTTCCAGCGCTGGGACTGGGCATATTTATGAGCCTGGTGCCACTGGCGCCAGGACTGGGTCCAAAAGGTCCCAATTGGGACTGGTTGGCACTCGGAACCTGGGTTATGGATCTGCTTCCAAGGGAGTTGGGAAAACCCTGACCTTTTGGAAGCAGAGATCATGACATACACTTAACCTAGTCTTGTTCTTTTCTTGACGTCTTTCTGTCATCCTGAAGTCTATTCGGAGGGCAGCTGTCAGGAGTTCGGCAAAAGACACCGGTCTTTCTATCCGGGCTAGTTCGTCCTTCAATTCCTCCCTTAAACCTCGCCGAAATATGGCATACTGGGCCTGTTCCTGCCTACCTGCCTCAGCTGCCACCTGTTTGAAAGTGGTGATGTATGTCAGGAGATCAGAATTTCCCTGACGGATATCAAGGAGGTCCTCCGAGGCCAAGAAGGTACTCTCTGTTCGCAGAAAGGTTTGTTGAATCAGAGCCTTAAAGGCATTGTAGTCCTGCAATACCAGGTCTGGTTGGTTTACCAGAGGGGTAGCCCAAGCCAGGGCATTCCCGGTCATGTGGGTGATCATGAACCCCACCTTGGCATGCTCTGAGGCAAAGGTCTGAGGGCGAAAGGAAAAATGAAGATTGCAGGCGTCCAGGAACTCCTTAACCTTTTTAGGGGAACCATCGAACTTCCCTGATACCAGGGGAAGTGGAGGTAAATCGATTGAAGGTCTTTCCCTGTCCGTCAGACGCTGTTGTAGGGTGCCGTTAGCTGTCTTAAGGTTCTGCATCTCCAAATTTAGACTTTGTACAGCGGCTACGAGTTCTTGTACCTGCTGTGGGGTGGCCATCTCCTTTTGGCGCCGCAAACTGTCACCGAGGTCGGTGATATCTTCGTCTGACAGTGTAGATTCCGAGATCTCCCCCTCCCCCGACTCCTCACCTTCTTCTTCCTTCCAAGAACCCTTCTTTTCTTTTCTTCGTGATCGCACCTTTTTTTTATGTAGATAGGGATGACCCCGGGAGGAAGCCACCGTGCCCCCCAAGAAGGGAGACCAAGGGGCCCCTCCCCCGGGAACGACCAGGAGGGGAAAAAGCCCTTAGGCACAAAAAACCCCTGTGCAATCGCTGGGTGCTTTGGAGGAGTGGAACCAGGAATCCTTGTAGGGTGAGTGCTGGTATGAAGAGTGTGGAGGCAACACATGGGATAGAACCCCCAAGGACACAGGCAGTCCAGTAAGCGGTCCGAGGAACTGGTACACGGGAGGCTAGAAATGGAGGTAGCAAAAACGGTAAGCAAAAGCAGTCCGGGGTAAACAGGCAGGAGACTGGTACACAGGAAGGACACAGCAAACTTATCCGAGTGGTAGGCAAGAGCAAATCCAATGGATAAAGCAGGGAACTGGTACACGGAAGAGATGGAGCAGAGTGAAACAGTCAAGAGGAAGAAGGGCGGTAAGTGAAGAAGGGAAGGACGGAGGGTAAGCAAGTTGGAAGGAGGGCAGAGGAGGCGGGCGAGAGAAACAAAGCAAAGGGAGCGGAAGAAGGGCAGGCAGATACAGCGTAGGAACGAAGGATGAGCAGAAAGGGGGCCGGAGTGGGCACGAGCACCCAACCGGTGGAAAACGAGTAATTAAGATAGAGAGTAAGAGCGAGCAAGCAACACAGGGCTAACGGAACGAAACCGGAAACGTTGCGACACGTTCGTGACCCGGAAGTGGCAGGTTAAAACACCGGGCCGCGGAGCGCTCAACCAATGGGAACAGAAGGAAAGTGAAACCAGGAAATAGGGGGCGTGGCAGAAAGCTGCTGGCGGACGGGACTAAGTTCCTCGTCGCCAGCGGCTCCATAGACGCCAGGAACTCGGCGGCATGACAAATGCATCAATCTTCTGGCGAATTATGAATGGAGTAAAAACCTCACAATCATGTAAGCAGTTAAATGCAGAAGCGGAACCGGTTTGGGTAGCTCATTACGAGAAAATATATTCCTTGGATAATCTAAATATCAACTTCACATTTGAACTGAAATCAGTGGATTGGCAATTAGTAGTCGATGAAGAATCTGTCTTGGAACTTTTGGGCAAAATTAGCACATCGAGGGCCCCAGGACCAAATAAGTTATCCAATCTGCTGTTCCGTGGTAACCCGTCATTATGGACGGGACTCCTGACCCAACCTTTTAAAGATGTGATAAATAGAAACTTCTTTCCGACCACCTGGCATATGGCACACGTTGTCCCAATTTACAAAAAGGCCTCAAAGATGGTCCAAGGAATTATCAACCGATCTCTATTCTTGACGCAGACAGCAGGGTGCTTGCTGCCACCTTGCTGCTGCGTCATGTTGAGAATTAGGCACAGAAAATTGGTAGAATCCAAAAGTGGCAAACCAGTTTTAGGAACATTATGGGGACATCATTAAATAACTTCCTATTAAAATGTATTCAAACAACAGCTTGATCGAAAAAATACTCCTCTGTATTTTTTGCAACAGTCAACTTAACTGCAGCTTTTGTCATAGTCAATCGGGATCTTCTCTGGATGAAGCTGCAGGGATGGGGAATTCCCTTGGGTATATTAAGGCTCTTAATTGATTTGCACGAGAATTCTACAATGCGACTGAGACTAAATCAGGATGGTGCAGTTTCGGGTAAGATACCTGTTCGGCGAGGTGTTAGACAAGGCTGCGTTTTCGCGCCATGTCTATTTAATTTATACACCTCAGATATATTATGTGCCTCACCAAAATTAGCTCTTTTGAAAATAATGTGGCTTAGTTACGCAGATAATTTTCTCCTATTTGACTGTACAGAACGAGGCTTACAATACTTACTAGACGCATTCAACAGCTATGCTAGTGCAAACTCCCTAGCTATAAACCCACAGAAAACAAAAATAATGCAGTGTTCGACCTAGACTAAGGAATCCTCATATACATGATATATATGGCGATCCGGAGCAAAGTTACTAGAAAAGGTGGCCAATTTTATCTATCTGCGTTTTTCAGTGTATTATAAACCTAATATTTCTAAAGTAAAGGAACGGATTAGAGCACGTGTATCAGCAATGGTAAATGAAATGAAGCTCGTTGACTCTAAATTTGGTCGGTTTTTCGGTGAGACCGCTTGTTAGATTTTATGAAGGAAAGCTTTTACCCAGAATTATATATGGAATTTAAACCTTTTAATTGTGGATTTTAAAGATTTTAAAAAGTTTGGCAGGACTTATCTGGAAAGCTCTGTTGAGTCTACAAAAATCTATTCCCATTTTATGTTGTACGTTATGAACTTGGATTGTGTTCACTAGAGGTTAGAGCACACTGTAGACTTTTATCTTTTTATAGAAAATTATTGGCACCCACAAAAGACTCCTTGTTTCTAGATTTGAATCTGGCAAAGACAGGTCAGAGCATTTGCTATTTAAAAGAGTTTGTGCCATTCTGTTCTGGTTTGCTCATTAAAATTGGTTTAATTGATACAGATCTTATGAGTAATCCAGAGAGGGTTAAAAAGATGTTGTATACGGATGACTGGGTGCAAACTATCGAGCAGTTCCATTCTTACCAATCCCTTGAACATTTGAACATGGATCACAAGAAACTATGTGTGATTGCTCCTTATTTGTACAGATATCCAAACAGACATTTTAGAAGATCTTTTTTTAAATTTAGATTTAACCTGCACCTGACTCGAGAGATATGTGGAAAATACCAGCAACTGCCAGAAAATAATTTGTTGTGTCAATTTTGCACTCTAATTAATGTGATGGGAACACTCTATCACTTGTTGGTAGTCTGTCCTAATTTAGAGGCAAAAGGCCATTATATGTGAACACATTTATTAAGTGTAGAAGGTTGAATGACTGTAATGGTGGAGATTTCTGGAAAGATTGTTTGGGTGGCCGTTTGACTTTTTTGATAGTCTCAATTGTTGGCTTCTTGGACAGTCTGCAGTTAGAGAATCCCTCATAGGATATGAAATGTACATTACTGAATGCACTTTACTGAAATGCCCCTTACTGAAGTGCACTTTGTTTAAATGTACTCTAGGCTGAAGCACTTTGAGCAAATGCACTTTATGTCAGAGTAGTGTAAGGTAACTCTTTTTTAATTGTAATGCAATGTGTTTTTATGATTGTATTTGTTTCTTTTTAGTATGTAATTGAGTGGTGCTGGTAAACGGACTACTTTTAGAGTTGCATAGGTAAAATGGTTATGTAATGAAATTGTTCTTTGCGGTCAAACGTTTTGTTATTAGCCAAATAACCAATAAATAAATAAAAAATTAAAAGTTGGAGATGGCCTCAAGAATACACCAATTATTGAATACAGTTCAACAGTTTCTATTTTCAGATAAGGGGCTTGCTAAGGGCTGTCTCTATCTTGTTTAGTGAAGGCCATTCCCTCCCTAACCCAAGGCATACATTAGTTTTCAAAAATTGATTAGCAGAGTTTGCTAATTAAAATGTTTTTGATTAGCAAACAGACCCATTTGATTAGCAATTTTGTACAAATTCTTTCATCTTTAGCTAGACCTGCAGGTCGGGTAACTTAGTTTACCTATTCAACCTAAGAGAAATGCACTCGACCCATAGCAACGGAGGACAACAAATGTATAATGCGATTTCTGTAGAATGGTGCATGTCACTACAAACCCACTTGCTGCCACCCAGAGTCCAGCAATGCACAGTGAAACTTTTATTTGACATTTACTGCAAACAAAGTAGATGTTAAATACAAGTTTCAAACACGTCTTGTAAATGCTATTCGCCCTTCATGAAATCTACTCGACTGAGTGGGCGAAGCGACTTTGCGAGCCATAGATGAGTGTCTGTAAAATTCAGTTATCTGCATGAATGGACACAAAAAAACAGATATGATATAAAAAAGGCTCTGAAAACAGTTTAGTTAGCTGTCTCCTGCAGGTGATAAAATATAATACAATCATAAAGCAAAGTGAGCTCTAGAGGCTAAATACAGTGTTTGGTATTGCAGCAGATCTACAGACTGGAAGGATCTAGTGATCACTACTTTGCGTGAGCATTTAGTTTGCATTGTGTATTTATTATGTAAGAGGAAAGAAAGAGACTAAGAAGAGTGGATTGCGTAGCAGGCAGAGAACAGGCCAAACTAGGTGTAATATTGTAGTTTGTGGTTTGCAATAATTTGAAGAAAAGAATCTTGCACTCCCACACACTCATTTGGCACTTAAAGGGGAAGTTCACTCAAAAATTGTAATGTCTCAAAATATGGGCCATATAAAAAAATATTTTTTAAGAAAGTTCCTATGTAAAGTTTTGAGCAAATGAGGCTCAAAGTTTTTGACATGGGGGCATCCATTTTGTGAAATGAAGCAGTCTCTTCTGTTCATGTTAAGCTCTGCTCTGGCGGCAATAATCAATCAAAAGCCCCCTACTGGGAGCTTTTGCTTACTGCTGCCAGAAAGCAGAGTTTAACATGGAAAGGAGGCTGCCGCAGTGTTTACAATTACCTTGATTTTCATTTGACATTTTCTGTGCTCCCCAAGCCCAGGGAAGCACAGAAAACATAAAATGAAAGGCACAGCAATTATAAATACTTTGGCGGAGAGTTTTCATAATTGCTGCGACTTTCTTTTCTAGTTTCCCGAGCACGGGAAACTGAAAACTAAAGTTGCGACAATTATGAATACTCTGCCACTAGCCGACAAAGTATTCATAATTGCCTGGACTTTCTTTTTAAGTCTCCCAGGCTCCCGCAGGCTCGGGGGAGCCCGGGAAACTTAAAAACAAAGCCACGGCAATCATAAATAAAACACGGTTGTATTTATAATTGCCGGCACTTTCGCTCTAAGTCTCCCGGGATTCCCCAGCTCGAGGGAGCCCGGGAGACTTAATGCCAAAGTACTGGCAATAATTGCAGGCACTTTTGTTTCAAGTCTCCCAAGGTCCTCCGAGCCAGGGGCGCCTGGGAGACTTGAAACGAAAGGGACAGGATCATAAATACAACGCTGTATTTATAATTGCCAGTAATTTTGCTTTCAGTCTCCTGTGCTCCCCCGTGCCCAGGAAGCCTGGGAGACTTGAAACGAAAGGCACAGTGATCATAAATACAACAAGGTTGTATTTATAATTGCTGTTACCTTCTTTTTAAGTCTCCGGGGCTCCCCCGAGACGGTGAGCCCCAGAGACTTAAAAAGAAAGCCACGGCAATCATAAATACAACGCTGTTGCATTTATGATTGTCTGGATTTTCGCATTAAGTTTCCTGGGCTTCCCCAGCTCAAGGGGGCCTGGGAAAGCAGTGAAACACAGAAGCACTCACCAGCAGGGCAGGAAGGAGCCTGACAGCATTCTCTGTTCGACGGCTGTAATAAGCAAAAGCTCCCAGTAGGGGGCTTTTGCTTCATTATTGCTGTGAGAGCAGAGCATAACACAAGCACATGAGGCTCATTCATTTCACAAAATGGATGCCTCCTAGTTCTTGAAATTTTTGATTTTGAGACTCATTTGCTCAAAATTCTACATAGAAACTTTCCTTAACAATATTTTTTATATATATTTTTTTATGGCCCATCTTTTGAGACAGTAACATTTTTGAGTGAACTTCTCCTTTAAGAGTGGATGGTGGAGAGGATTACTGCTGCGCTTTCCCTCCATTAGCACTTGAAGTGAACAGAGATAAGAGGGTGAAGAGAGCAGCAACGGCAAGAGAGGAATGCAGGGCGAGCTGTGCTTTCATTGAAGAGGGCAACTTAAATACCTAACTTTTCTACACAAGTGTTCATTTGATTAGCAAAACTACAGAATTGCATAGAAGATTGCTATGCGGCACTGCTTATTTTATGCCTTGCTAACCCTAAGTGTTCCTCAACCCTGGCATTGCCACTAGGGATCTGTAAAACATAGAACATACTATCTAAAAACTGCCTAGCTAAGGGTGATGGCCTAAAGGCAAATGTCTAAAGCTCCCTCGTGAGCATACTAGGTAGTCCCTGCTATACGTTCCCCAATGTGATGTAACATAAATGTTTGTGCCTTCCAGACTTTTAGTCTTCATTTGGTCCTACATTTCCCAGGGTAATCCAGACGTGGACCCCTTGCTCACTGTGCTTAGGGAGGCATAGCTTCACCTCACTGATGAGGCCTGACTAGGCCGAAACATGTGTCTGGGGTTGCTGTTGGTACTCTTGTTCAGAAGAGAATTGCCTAACATTTTGGTGCTGGACTTCCCTTGTGGGTGGGACAAAGACTGATACGCAGATGGATATTTCTCCTCTGTGAAAGGTACATTGAGCTAAAACGTGGTTGTAGACCCTCCCGAGTGGGCACCTTCCCATAGAACAGGTTATTTGGCTGAGTTTGTTCTTGGTAGAGGGGCTCCCAAACCTTTTTGCTCATTTGGTCTTATCCTTCCGTGCTCTGATGTTCCTCTCCCTATGTCTCTCTGTTTCTCTCCCTTTCCTCCTCTTGATCCACCCACCGTCTCTCCTCACTCTCCCTGACACTTCCTCCTCTATCCCTCTGATGTTCCTCTCTCTACCATATACCTCAACCCTCTGATTTTAATATTACTCCCCGCTTCTCCCTTTCTACACTACTACTACTTTCCCCTCTCCACTCTACTACTGATGTCCCCTCTCGAGGCTACCAATACTCTCCTTTCTCCATACCACTACACTCCCTTCTCCACACTACTACACTCACCTATCCACACTAATACTCTCACTCCACCCACACATTCCCCCACAGTCACTCTCCTTTCACTTCCCCAGTCACCTTTTCATTCACTATCTACTCTCTCTATAGTACTCTTTCTCTCAGGCACCTTACACGGAAACTCAACCCCAAGTACCACTCTCTCCCACTAACCAATACCTCCCTCTGCATACTTCTTCAGCAATTCTCATCTACACGCCTCTGCTTCGTCCTTCCTCTGCCTGGTTTCTTGATCCTTGACCTCACCTGGCCAAACCCACCACCACCCTACCTTTGTCCTTCATTGGCTAGCTCCCTCTGCTGGTTCCTCGGGAGGCCAACCACTGACTGTCCTTCTCCCCAGGATGGTGTTACAAGCAAGGAAACATACAAAAGGTGTCGTAAGCCGCACCCCTTTTTCATACATTGGTCTGCTGGTCTAAAGCAATGATGGCCCCTAGCCTTCAGTGTCTCGGTTTGTGTGAGGGCTTTCAGGCCTGTTCATGATGCCAGCTTCATGGCATCCTCGCAAGTGAGTACAATGTCTCTGGGCATGTGGATTCATTTGTAAAGCTCCACTCTCGGACTAGTGCTGGGACTGTGCTGGTGCACGTTAGTGTATTTTAGCATGTGCACCAAGCTAAGGCTCTCATCGCTCTGGCTTGCGCTGGTGTTCTGCTGAGGCAGGTCTTGTAGCAGTTTGGTTTGCTGCTGCGCAGCCTGTTCCTTATGTCGCCTGCATGGCTCTCTCTGTGGGCCTGATTGCTTGCAGGCTGCCCCACTGTTAAGGCTGCTGGTACTAGGAGTCCTGTGGGACAGCGAGAAAGAAACTGGCCACAAAGGTGCTGGGCAGACATGTGGTGACTAAGAGTGGTACTGTTCTCCAGTATGCAGGCACAGGGAGAAGGGGCATGGACTGGGGTCCTCCTAACTCCCAAACCCTGCCTGTGGGGTGGGACTGGATCTGACGTAAACCCTGGTAGGCCTCTCACCCTAGGATGGATATGGACCCTATCCGCTCCTTGCAGGGACTGAGCCAGGCCCTGTCACAATGCACTGCACTGTAAAAGGGTATTCACCACGTGGCTCATGAGAATAAAAAATCAGATGGTGCACACGCACAGAGCTGCTATAAGAGTTCTTGACAGGGAAGTTGCCAATAATTAGGAGACTCGGAAGCGGCGAGATAGAGGAAAACGCAACCCAGGCTGGTTTGCTGATGCCCACACTTGGAGTGGAGGAAACTGGCAGGAAGGCCATGGGTCAGTGGGGAGAAGTCTAAGTCAAAATTCATAAGGTGGCTGAAGAAAATGATTGGTAGGAAAGAGGCTGCTGGCAGCGACCTGTAGGGAATGTTCAAGCCGCAGAAAAAAATGATTGTTGAGAAGAGAGAGACTGCTGGCTGAAACCGGGAGAGGAAGTTCCTAGAGCCATTGAGAGACAGTGTGTAATGTTAACCGCTGTATGCTGGAGCTTGATCGCTCAGTTCCTAAAGCCACTAAGAAATAAAGCCAAAAAAAGAATCTCTGCATACTGGATCTTGAATACTAACTTCCTACAGCCATTGATAAATGGAGTGTAATGCAATCCGCGTTATGCTGGGAATTGGAGGCCAAGTTCCTAGAGCCACTGACAAATGGAATGTAAAGAGAACTCTTGAATTCTGGAACTTGAAAGCAAAGTTAATAGAGACATTGAGACTCATAATCAAAAGAAACACTCATTGCAGGAGCTTGAATGCCAGGTCCCTAGAGCAATTGGAAAAGAGAGTTTACAGACCAACATTGCATGTTGGAACTTGAAGGCAAAGTTACTAGAGCCATTGGGAATCTGACTGTATACAGAAACGTTGCATATTGATACTTATGATTTGATATGATATGATAGTTTATTTATATCGCGCCCATACACAAGAGTTTCAGGGCGCAACGAGGCAAAGAGGGGTGTACAAGGGAGGACAGAACAATGATCTTACTAGGCCCAGTGACATTGAGAATGCGCAGGTACAGGGGAGAGGGAAGGAAGAAGTGCAAAGGGTAGGAGAGGAATGGAAAAGTGCTGAACAAATGGTCATAAACAACAAAACAGGTAGTACGGCCAGCAAGTGACAACTGCAAGAATTAAGCACAGACAGCGGGTGTCAGTAAGTGCAGGAAGGGGGACTGAAAGGATTGCAGACCCAAGTGCAAGGGATGCCAGGAGGCAGTGTAGGCGAGCAGCTGGTGGGCAGGGATCTGGGCCCGAATTCAGAGGGTAGTCAGGTGCCCAGTGAAGAAACAGACAGATCAGCAGGGGACGGGAAGAGAGAGGCAGAGGCAAAGAGGAAGGTATTGAGGTGCTTCCGGAACCGGAGGTGATTCTCCTCAAGTTTCAGAGAGACAGGGAGGCTATTCCAGAGGGAGGCCCCAGCCAAAGACAGAGATATACCACCAACTCGTTGCTTGGAGAAGCGACTGACCCTGAGGGAGTTGGAGGTCGAGGAGCGAAGAGCTCGAGTAGGAAGGTATTTCCAAAGAGAGAGTTGCAGGAATTGAGGACCCAGACCCCATAAGGCCTTGTGGACAATACAGAGGGTCTTGAACTTAACCCTTGCAGCCACTGGGAGCAAATGAAGAGATTTCAGGGCTGGAGAGATACAATCCCTAGGCTTGAGGCCAAGGATAAGTCTCGCAGTCATGTTCTGGATGAGTTGCAAAGGGCAGAGAGTAGTAGCAGGCAGATTTAGAAAGAGGCTGTTGCAATAGTCCAGCCTGGAGAGAACCAGAGCTCTAGAGACGGTGAACCTCTGGGGGAAGGAGAGGAAAGGAAGAATACCTCTGAGGAGGTACAGTTGGTAGTTGGACTTCTTAGAGACGTCAAAGATGTGTGGAATAAAGGAAAGTGTGGCGTCGAAGATGACCCAGAGGTTCTTAGCCTCACAGGTGGGAACAGGGAGGGGGCCAAGGGAGGCAGGCCAGAGAGTGGCAGGAAAAGAAGGAGCAGGAGTGCCGATGAGGAGGATCTCAGTCTTGCTGGCATTAAGGCAGAGATAATTGGCGGCACACCACTCCTGGATTGCAGACAGACAGTCGGAGATGAGAGGGGGAGAAGAGGTGGCAGAGGGTAGCCTGAAAACAAGCTGAGTGTCATCAGCATAGCACTGGAAGTTGGCGCACAGAGCAGCAGTGCGGTGGGCGAGGGGTGCCAGGTATTGGTTGAAAAGCCAGGGAGATAGGTTAGAAACCTGGGGAACACCACAAGTGGAGAGTGAGATAGAGGAAAGGAAGGACCCAAGTTGGACCTGGGAGGGTCGGCTGGAGAGGAATGAGGTCAGCCAGGCCAGGGCCTGATCAGTGATCCTAGGGTTATCACTGAAGGGGTTGAGCAGGATGGCATGGTTGACCGTGTCAAAGGCAGAAGAGAGATCAAGTAGGATGAGGACAGAGAGGAGATCAAAATCAAGGTTGGAGAGCAGGTTTTCGTGGATGTTCACGAGAGCAGTTTCCATGCCTTTGACTGCTCTGAAGCCAGACTGATGGTCATGGATACAACCAACAGAGTTGGTGTGGAGATTAAGCTGGGAGATGGCCAGCCTTTCCAGTAGTTTGCCCAGGAAAGGAGTGATAGAGATCGGGTGATAGTTAGCTGGGCAGGAGGGATCGGCTGTGGGTTTCCTGAGAAGAGGGTGAACAAGAGAGTGCTTCAGAGGGGAGGGGAAGGCTCCAGTGGCAAAGGAGTGGTTGCAGAAGTCGGCCAGGGCAGGAGTGAGGGTGTCAATATGGTCCTTGATGGTTTTCGACAAGCAGGGAACAACCTGTTTTGACGAGACTTTCATAGATCAGACTTGTCTAGAAATCTCGTCTGGGGAGAACAGAGGAAAGGAAGAGAAAGAGGGAGCGGAGGCTGCTGCAGTGAGGTCATCGTTGGCTGAGAGAGAAGCGGGATGAGGAGGAGAGGATGGGAGGGTGGACAGGATGTCCTGGGTTTCGAGATAAAATGTGAGGCCAGGGCCGTGCAGAGGGCCTGGGAGGGGACAGAAGAAGTAGAGACTGCAGCAGGATTGGCCAGCTCCTTGCAGATTTTAAAGAGGGCCACTGGAAGTACAAATTCCTATAGACAATGAGGCTGTTACCTAGAGAAACGGCGTATACTGAAACTTGCAGGCAAAGTTCCTAGAGATATTGGGAAACCATTTATACATATGGGAGCTTGAATAAAATGTTGCCAGGGACATTCATAGTTACAAACACTGTGGCAAAAGAAAGGCTAGAATTTGAGCTCTGTACTACCTGCTAAAATGGTTTCGTACCAAAATGTCGCCCTCGTTTGTGCGCCCCCGCAGTCACTGCGACTTTGGAGGCGCACAAAATGAGGATGACATTTACTGCGCCCAAGCAGAGCGGGGGTTGTGGGGGTGTCCCCCGCTCTTCCTGGGTGCAGTAATGGGGGTCGAGGGTTGTGGGAGTGTTCCCCGTTTACCATTTAGGAAAGCGGGAAACATGTTAAAAAAAAAATGAAAAGCACCCTGCGGAGTCAGCTCCAACCCAGGAGGGAGGAGCTGACACCGCAGGGATCGCAGAGTGTGGGCGGCACACGCAGAAGTGTGACACCCTAAAGGTAAGTGTGTTTGTGTTGGGGTTGGGGGGAAAGTGGGAGGGGGCACAGAGATCCATATGATCACTGCGCTGCGCCGTAACTGCCGTTGGCATTTTCGGCATCGCAGTTGCGGGCGGCGCAGTGATCCGATAAAATCAGTCTATAAAAAAATACAAATGTTGAACGCAATTTCATTGCCTAAATTCAGAATTCTGATAAATCCTCATATACTTTACTGCACCAATGAAACCACATTGATCCTCTCTGCACTACTGTAACGAAGAGGCCTACTCTGCTGCAGTGTTAAGCTGCAATTCAGTTTTGTAATGTGGATATTACATAAAATAAGCATAAATGTATATATACAATAGAGATTGGCTGACTTCTGCGGACAAAATGCCTCATTAAGAGTTTGGTGTTAAATCAGCAGTAAATCCACGGATTTACAGTCAAACTCGTTTATGTTACCACCGCTGGGTCCCGTGACATTACAACGGGATTCCAAGTGTTGTTATGGTGGTGTAAATCTTCATGGTTGCAGTCTATAGGACTCCATGGGGATTTTGGTCAGATTTTCTGTGACCAGTAATACCGCCCGGTAAATGTGCTGAATTTTGGAGGTAAAATGGAGGATTCACCATGAGCATTTTGGTGGATGTGTTCCTCCACTTCACCTCCATACTCGCAATTCGGCAGTGTTTAAATTGGCTTTAATTCCATTACTGAATAAAAAGTGGCATTAACTGAATTTACCTCCACTTTTTACCGCACTGCTGAACTCGTCATGAAGCCCTGCTGTACAGAAAAAAGTGTTATAGAGATGTGTATATCTTGAATGTTGTGAATATAACTTGTAAAACAACTTCTTTTCCAGGCTTTTGAATTACAGTGTTTGTCTTGTTCCTCGTGGAATACGTCACCTAGCATCTAGTGACTTATTTGCAACTGTGACTAAAGATGAGCACGGGACTGGAACAGCCAGCATTCAAGCATGTAGCTCTCTGTTAGCCAAAGGTGGAATCTGCTTTTTGGGGGATTTGTTATCCCATAAAAAAGACAAACTTGAACTTCTGCAGTCAGGTAACTATCTGAATAACTGAACACTATTCTCTTTACATATGAGAGTGACCTGCTCTAAAAGCACTGCATGGATAACATGATGAGAATGTAGTTTTAATTATTCAATATTGGTGTGTAAATATTTTCACATGCTAAGGTTATTGCTGTCTAGAATTGATCTTTGAATACATTCAAAGTAAGAGCGTGCTCATCATCTTTGTATATGGAGTCCATGACAATATACAAAATCCCATCTCTGAGTACATCTTAATGTCCGTGTTAGTTTTGGATGATTGATTGGTGAGGCCACCAACGGGCAACTTTGTAAGTACTTATTATATTTGCTGAGGAAATTGACTGTACTAATTATTGTGTTTCATTGATTCCATAGCATCGAATGATGGGCATATTTGAGCAAATGCCGAAGTTACTCCCACAGATGCAATTAGGGTACATTGGTGAATGGAAATATGTACACTTGATCTCTACCATGATCAAACCGTGTACTGTTGCCCTCAAAGGTAAAAGAGAAAGGCCTCTAAGTAGTATTTTTTTCAAGCAAAGTCCTAGAAGTCAAGAAAGTGAGCTAAAAATAATTGTCGACTTTCACATGAACTCTCAACTAAAGCTAAACTTAAATGACAGATCTTTTATAATGAATTTGCAGTAACAAATGTTTGGTTGGGATTCTATATTAAAGACATATTAGAATCCAAATGCCCACAAAACATCCCTGTCAATATTGTGGATGTTCGAGCGCAGAGTCCAGTCTGGAGCAGTTGGTCTTCGAGAGAGGAGCTGCAGCTACTGTTTGAGTACGTTTGGAACTGTGTTTTGCAGTGTGTTCTGTCTCTTTAAGCAAACAAGCTCAATCCCCCATAAAAACTCCAGGCACGCGCGGAGCGCAAGCGCGGAGTTCGAGGGCAGAGTTCAGTCTGCAGCAGTTGGTGTCCGAGAGAGGAGCTGCAGCTACTGTTTGAGAACTTTTGGAACTGTGTTTTGCAGTGCGTTCTATCTCTTTAAGCAAACAAGCTCCATCCCCCTTAAAAACTCCAGGCACTCGTGAAGCGCGAGCGCAGAATTCAGTCTGCAGCAGTCCGCAGCTGAAAGCAGGTAAGCAGCAAACTATGGATAGTCCTTTGAATGGAAATACTCTGGTTTTGCAAGGGGATAAGTCTTCTTACAACATGCGACCCGGGGGGGCTATGATTGGTCGCGTGAGGATTCGTCATCTGTCACCCCAATTACAGGATCTTTCACAGCAGTTTTACCATCTCTTGCACAAATGGCAACGAAAAGAATACTAGCGTTAAAACAGCCTTCGTCCCAAAATAGTTCTTTGGAGAGGAACAAGGCTGATGCTGCTGCTGTTGGCTCTGCGACGGGTGCCCCATGCGCAGCGTTGGAGGTCGCTGAACACAAACACCATTGTGATCACAAGTCCCGGCGAAGGCTCCAAAGTGATTGAAATTAACACTGCAGTCTTCCAATCTCCGTTCGATGTAATTGACATCGAGCTCCTGGAAATGGAGGTTCCACAGACCTTCACGGATGCAAATACTTTTCCCTGGGTGGATGGCCGATTAAACAACTCCGCCGTAGAGAGGCACTTTACAGGAAATCTGTCTATAATAACGACCAAAAACAACAGTGGAAACACACAAGCAAAGAAAAATCATACGTGTGCAAAGCCGCCTGTGAAGAAAGGACAATTAGACCCGTTAGGCGACACGAATACTTGCACCCCACAGGGCAGCAAAAACACTCAATCGTACCCTCCTAGAGAAGTAACAACACAGACCAATGGGTTTGATCTGGCAAGTCGCGAGGCCAGACTAACAGAGCGTCTGAAAGCAGATTCCGAGAAAATGACAGATAAATTGACTGAGAGCTTTTCAAAAACCAACAAAATAAATGACAGACGTTTAATTGTAAACACTGATTTAGATCAACAGCAGATATATGGAGCAGGAAAAACCTTGCAAACAAAGCGTATAAGCACCCCAGCACAAGGTCCACCTGTTCACCGCTTAACAAGCTCGGGTCACTGCCTGTTTCTCAACGGGCACAAGGAATACAAGAAAACCTACAAAATGAACGACTTAGCATGCCTGCACAACGCACCGTGGAAAACCGCTTACCTGTGAAGCGTGTGTCCAATTGCTCTACTCCGAAGGCGCTGAGTGCACACAATGACTTGGATCAGTTGTCGCCGTGCATTGTGGGACTGCCAGTCCAAGGCGGCTGTGAGCACATAAGCGCGAATAAAGAAAATCAACGAAGTCTTGCTGAGCAAGAGACAATTACCAAATCAAATTTGTTGGTGGTGGCGGCAATACAGATTCACAACAATGTGCTGGCCGCAACTTCACTGGCATTAATTCGTTTCACAAAACTTTATGAAACTTTAAACGAAGCAATTCATAACAACAGTTCAATATTAGGTCAAATAAATGAAAAAATACTAAAAATGGAAAATTTTACCCCAGAGCTGCAATCTCGCCTGGAAAACGAGGCTGAAAAGTCTGCATCTTGGCATAACAGGCTGAGCGATTTAGCCATGAAAGATAACATTGAAAAAACTACCTTGATGGAGGCAGTTCTAGGATGCATGAAACAAATGGCCCAAATTGTAAACAATACACCCAAAATGAATTTGAGACATGTGTGATGCGGAACGAATATCGGAATGCAGTCTTGCAGTAAAGGCGAGGAGCTCTGCACGACTCAAGCAAACAGCATGCAAGCAATTGATGAACAACCCGCAGGAAACCCACGGGGAATGAACAGTCCAATTCCCGTTGAGATCGCCGATGGGTGTCCTAGCCCACTGTGCACAAAGCAATCTGAACAGACTGCGAGCACCAAACAATCTTGCGCTGGTGCGGCCATCCCAAACGAGTGTGTAAACATAGCTCATACAATCCCTGATGTTTCCTGCGAAAAAACAAATATGGAAAGTATAGATGTAGAACTCATCCAAAAGTCATCCGAAACTCCACACTGCTCAACCTCAAAAATGTTCTTTGGGATTTTTAGCGGCGCAGTAACAAATCTTAAAATTACACCGAATACGCTGAAAACTCAAGATCTGGGGCCTCGCCCGACTAAAAAAACTGAGAAAAAAAAATTGTGCCCCCACCAAACAGACCAGCAGTTCCAGAAAAGTTGTAAGGAACCTATCTACACCATGCAAAGCAAGTCTATTCTCGCGGGATAAATCTGACCCGCCTAATAAATCGGCAAAGATGGAAGCCCTCCTAAAAGCAGCTACAACAAATACTAAAGTCATGCCGACGAATCCCAAAAAATGAATGAGAATAGATTCTGATGCAAACTCAATCCACTCAGTGGCTTCGTCTGTGGACCTATGTAATCTGTCGACATACTCTGAAGACCTTGAGGAGGGCAGCAGTTTGGACTGTCAAGAGGCGAGATCCATTTGTCACCCAAAAATTGAGACAGAGTACTATGGCTGCTAGCCCAACCACTGAACTAAAGAATCCCAAAATTCAAAAAGGAGCTTTGAGTGAAGGGTCTCTAGCACCTGCAGATAAACAAGGAATATCTACAGAAAGACAAGCAAACTTGAAGAAGATGCAGGCGACCTTGAACCCGAAACAAACATCAGCACAAAGACAGAAAAAAATACTCCAATTGGAGCAACAAAAGCTTTCTTACTCAAAGCCACTGTCATGGAAAATTCGAATTGAGAACGTATTTGAGGACGACAATGATGTCAACTTGAACAGAGGAAATGTTATCTGGCTCTCGCACTCTGTACCTGCTCTAAGGACCATGATCACTCAAGATATTTCCGTGAAGCCCTGAGGTGGAAAGGGCTGTGGAAGCAAAGCTGTTTGCTGTGGCGAGCGGAAGAGCGTTATTCCTATCTATCATCCTCTTGATACCTTGAGGAATCCAGAGAAGCCCGTAGAAGAGGGGGAGAGGTGCGTGTGCCTTTAACAGTCAACAGTCAAGCTGTCAGCTGACCACCCAGCTGACTACTTGAGGCCGCCTCCGTGACCCTTGCGGCGTGAAGCCCTGAGGTGGAAAGGGCTGTGGAAGCAAAGCTGTTTGCTGTGGCGAGTGGAAGAGCGTTATTCCTATCTATCATCCTCTTGATACCTTGAGGAATCCAGAGAAGCCCGTAGAAGAGGGGGAGAGGTGCGTGTGCCTTTAACAGTCAACAGTCAAGCTGTCAGCTGACCACCCAGCTGACTACTTGAGGCCGCCTCCGTGACCCTTGCGGCGTGAAGCCCTGAGGTGGAAAGGGCTGTGGAAGCAAAGCTGTTTGCTGTGGCGAGCGGAAGAGCGTTATTCCTATCTATCATCCTCTTGATACCTTGAGGAATCCAGAGAAGCCCGTAGAAGAGGGGGAGAGGTGCGTGTGCCTTTAACAGTCAACAGTCAAGCTGTCAGCTGACCACCCAGCTGACTACTTGAGGCCGCCTCCGTGACCCTTGCGGCGTGAAGCCCTGAGGTGGAAAGGGCTGTGGAAGCAAAGCTGTTTGCTGTGGCGAGTGGAAGAGCGTTATTCCTATCTATCATCCTCTTGATACCTTGAGGAATCCAGAGAAGCCCGTAGAAGAGGGGGAGAGGTGCGTGTGCCTTTAACAGTCAACAGTCAAGCTGTCAGCTGACCACCCAGCTGACTACTTGAGGCCGCCTCCGTGACCCTTGCGGCGTGAAGCCCTGAGGTGGAAAGGGCTGTGGAAGCAAAGCTGTTTGCTGTGGCGAGTGGAAGAGCGTTATTCCTATCTATCATCTTCTTGATACCTTGAGGAATCCAGAGAAGCCCGTAGAAGAGGGGGAGAGGTGCGTGTGCCTTTAACAGTCAACAGTCAAGCTGTCAGCTGACCACCCAGCTGACTACTTGAGACCGCCTCCGTGACCCTTGCGGCGTGAAGCCCTGAGGTGGAAAGGGCTGTGGAAGCAAAGCTGTTTGCTGTGGCGAGTGGAAGAGCGTTATTCCTATCTATCATCCTCTTGATACCTTGAGGAATCCAGAGAAGCCCGTAGAAGAGGGGGAGAGGTGCGTGTGCCTTTAACAGTCAACAGTCGAGCTGTCAGCTGACCACCCAGCTGACTACTTGAGGCCGCCTCCGTGACCCTTGCGGCGTGAAGCCCTGAGGTGGAAAGGGCTGTGGAAGCAAAGCTGTTTGCTGTGGCGAGTTGAAGAGCGTTATTCCTATCTATCATCCTCTTGATACCTTGAGGAATCCAGAGAAGCCCGTAGAAGAGGGGGAGAGGTGCGTGTGCCTTCAACAGTCAACAGTCAAGCTGTCAGCTGACCACCCAGCTGACTACTTGAGGCCGCCTCCGTGACCCTTGCGGCGTGAAGCCCTGAGGTGGAAAGGGCTGTGGAAGCAAAGCTGTTTGCTGTGGCAAGTGGAAAAGCGTTATTCCTATCTATCATCCTCTTGATACCTTGAATCCAGAGAAGCCCGTAGAAGAGGGGGAGAGGTGCGTGTGCCTTTAACAGTCAACAGTCAAGCTGTCAGCTGACCACCCAGCTGACTACTTGAGGCCGCCTCCGTGACCCTTGCGGCGTGAAGCCCTGAGGTGGAAAGGGCTGTGGAAGCAAAGCTGTTTGCTGTGGTGAGTGGAAGAGCGTTATTCATATCTATCATCCTCTTGATACCTTGAGGAATCCAGAGAAGCCCGTAGAAGAGGGGGAGAGGTGCGTGTGCCTTTAACAGTCAACAGTCAAGCTGTCAGCTGACCACCCAGCTGACTACTTGAGGCCGCCTCCGTGACCCTTGCGGCGTGAAGCCCTGAGGTGGAAAGGGCTGTAGAAGCAAAGCTGTTTGCTGTGGCGAGTGGAAGAGCGTTATTCCTATCTATCATCCTCTTGATACCTTGAGGAATCCAGAGAAGCCCGTAGAAGAGGGGGAGAGGTGCGTGTGCCTTTAACAGTCAACAGTCAAGCTGTCAGCTGACCACCCAGCTGACTACTTGAGGCCGCCTCCGTGACCCTTGCGGCGTGAAGCCCTGAGGTGGAAAGGGCTGTGGAAGCAAAGCTGTTTGCTGTGGCGGGTGGAAGAGCGTTATTCCTATCTATCATCCTCTTGATACCTTGAGGAATCCAGAGAAGCCCGTAGAAGAGGGGGAGAGGTGCGTGTGCCTTTAACAGTCAAGCTGTCAGCTGACCACCCAGCTGACTACTTGAGGCCGCCTCCGTGACCCTTGCGGCGTGAAGCCCTGAGGTGGAAAGGGCTGTGGAAGCAAAGCTGTTTGCTGTGGCGAGTGGAAGAGCGTTATTCCTATCTATCATCCTCTTGATACCTTGAGGAATCCAGAGAAGCCCGTAGAAGAGGGGGAGAGGTGCGTGTGCCTTTAACAGTCAACAGTCAAGCTGTCAGCTGACCACCCAGCTGACTACTTGAGGCCGCCTCCGTGACCCTTGCGGCGTGAAGCCCTGAGGTGGAAAGGGCTGTGGAAGCAAAGCTGTTTGCTGTGGCGAGTGGAAGAGCGTTATTCCTATCTATCATCCTCTTGATACCTTGAGGAATCCAGAGAAGCCCGTAGAAGAGGGGGAGAGGTGCGTGTGCCTTTAACAGTCAACAGTCAAGCTGTCAGCTGACCACCCAGCTGACTACTTGAGGCCGCCTCCGTGACCCTTGCGGCGTGAAGCCCTGAGGTGGAAAGGGCTGTGGAAGCAAAGCTGTTTGCTGTGGCGAGTGGAAGAGCGTTATTCCTATCTATCATCCTCTTGATACCTTGAGGAATCCAGAGAAGCCCGTAGAAGAGGGGGAGAGGTGCGTGTGCCTTTAACAGTCAACAGTCAAGCTGTCAGCTGACCACCCAGCTGACTACTTGAGGCCGCCTCCGTGACCCTTGCGGCGTGAAGCCCTGAGGTGGAAAGGGCTGTGGAAGCAAAGCTGTTTGCTGTTTGGCGAGCTGCGAGTAATGGCGTCTACTCAATCTACTGTGCTAAGGACCCGGGCACAGAGGCGGCGTGACGGCGTGGTGGCTCCCGATGAGATAAAGGCTACTTGCCGACTTCCACGTTCTCGTTCACAGAAAGTAAGTTGCTATCATTCCTGCACTTCTGAACCTGAGTCTGTCGAGCACAATGAAGGTCTTATTCAAGCACACGAGGCACAGGATTTTGAAAACGCAACAATCGCCATTGTTAATCTGCCCCCTTGCTGTGACAACGTGTTTGACAATACATGCAGCATGTACAACGCTAGCACAGATTCTATCACAGGTTGCACTATTACTCACGGGTGGCACGGGGAGGAAAACGAATGCCGTGCGCTGGACGCCGGCGAGCCCCTGCAGGTGATTGAGGGATCTGGATGTCGCGGGGTTCGTGAAGCCCCGCCGAAGCCCCGCAATAGTGACAGCGACGAACCGCCTAGTTACTGCTGTGGCGGATCTCTCATCCCGGCTCTCGTCGTAGGGTGTGTCTGTTTGGCCGCCGCTCCCGCGAGCGATGACGCCGTGGGGGAGGGTTTCGGAGCGTGTGTAGCTACAAACACGCGCGGCCAAGGTAACTCAGACTCAGTCACAGCTCGAGGTCTCGGAGTCGACGGAGCAGCGCCCTCTAGCAGCGAATTCACTGTAGAACAGGAAATTGATCAAGAGAAGGAGCTGTTTACTGCCGTAAATCAGACCGCTGGGCCTCGGCCGTCCACCTATTCTTTTTTTAGCTTACCTAGCGACGACGTGGGACCTATTCTAAATGACTCTAGCACAATGATCAGTGCGAGTTCTCCAGTGAGTGTAACCACGAAACTGTCCACAGAGGGCTTGCATGAAGAAATCGTATATACGAATGCGAACAACTTTAGCATTCAACATAACATTTCCAACTCAAGTCTGCACGGCTGTGACCGAAACTGCGTTCTTAATCTGGAGAATGGCACAATGGGCGAGCCAGAGGCACGCAATTCAATGTCCGCAAGAAGAGACTCCCTTGGGGTAGTGAACAACGTCCTTCAGAACTTAACGCTCTTGAACAAAATGTGCGCCAGTAAGACATCCAAAGAGCCGAATCTTTCAGCCGAACCGAAAGTAAAATCTGCAGTTAAACGTAATAACAGCCAGCCGTTGGGAGCAATTTCTGACATATGGCCTGACTCGTGCTACAAACGGTTAAAATCAACCGATCAGTCCTTAAAGGCCGACTTGAGGCACGAGACATCTGAAATTCACTTGACTTCCCAAAAAAGACTTGCCTCCTCTAAATGGAAGTCCTATGGAGCCATTGATGAATCCGGTGGCAACGACCACTCCTCACATAATGACTCCACGGATTCTTCATTAATGGAACGCCCATTTCCGAAAATTCGTCGCGAGAAGGAGCTTCATGTGGCTAGACCTTCTGAGCCTCAACCCAATTCATCTTGTATAACTCTGCCGACGATGCCTTCATCAACGGAATTACAAGCCCTTTTTATGGCCTCTTCGTCGATTTCATTGGCCCCGTTCATGAAACTGTACGAAAACATACATGAAGCCACTAAGGATTTAACAACGGTGGTCGCAATGATGAGCTCAAAACTAACTCAGATAGAAAAAACTTGCGACCGCTCGTATGTCGAGCAACACAAGTGCCTTAAAAGACTGGAAGGAGCGTTTGTCTTGTTAAACGAGAGCAAGAAAACCGACTCATCTGACAAAAGACTGTTCGCCGAAGTGGCGCGAGAGACCCTTGCCCTATTTAAACATGACACCAAAACTGTAGGTGGGCGGTCGTCTGAAGAGTGCCCATGTAGCAAGTTCTCTAGCACGAAAGTTAAACCTCAGGTTGAACAAGCCCTTACTAAAGCAGCAAAACAACAGCATTCTCCATTGGACGCTGTCTCTAACCAAGATCCTCTTTGCTCTCAGTCGTCTCAAGCAATGCATAATACCCTAACGGAAGTGGATCCCGTTTCGACTCCTGTAAAGGCCCTTGGAGTCCCTTATGACTCAGGGCTTACGACTATTTTACCTACTTCATCCACTGGTCCTTGCTTATCGGCAAGTTTGCCTGTATCAAACAGTGTCAATTTGTCCTTTAACACAGTATTCGAGCAGGCTAGAGGCGCCGCCAAAAAGGCCTCCGTTGACCCCCAAATGGCGTCTCCTTTGGCCATTGATACTGTAACTGAAACAACTACCGAAGTTGCGAGAATCTCCGCAAATGAAGGTCTACCCAAGGTCTTTTCCATTTTTACACGATCCTCCATTGTCACAGGGAAGTTGGCAACTTCGCCTTTAAAATCAAACCACGCCGTAACCAGCAAGAAACCGAAGAACCAAAAGTCAAAGAAAAACGTCTCAAATGGATCTCAGAAATTTTTACGAAACATAAAAATGGTACAAGCCTTTTCTAGTGACTCGGCCAAAACTTCAACGGCTCAAGTCCCTGTATTGAATAACACCCTAATATCACAAAAAAATGCTCATCTGATTTCAGCTAAACAACCTCAAATAAAGAATACCACGCCGTCTGAGGACGGCTTAACTGAAATCCTGGATTTCTCAACCTATGACGATCCAGAACTCGTAGAGTTAGAATCTGTCTCACCGACAAGCTTTGATGTGCCCCAAATCACTGTGCCATTACCCAAAGTGGTTTCGACTCAAGGTACGGAGATGCCTGTATTACTATTGGATAAAGTTGCTTCAAAGCCTGTAATAACGAAGCAGCCTTGTACAAAGGAGGCTACTGGTAAAAAGCCTACACTTAAACACAAGTCTCACGAAAGACACTGTGAATTGATTGAAGCCTGTGATAATTCGATCACTATGTGTCCGCCAGCAGGCAGTCCTGTGTTTATGACCATGGCCGATAAACGGAATTTTTGCATTGCTCAGGCGCAAAGCAGTAGACCAAGGGGATCTTTGGCATTGTCATGCCCCTTGATCAAAATAGACAAAAATAAGGAGCCCGAAAAGTTTCAGCTGGAATTTGTTGAGAATGATCCCCTAGAAAGCTATCGAAGAAGCTTAAAAGAATTGGTGGTTGAGAGACATCCCCAAATTTCACACGACAAGGGCCTAAAATCAGCGCCGAATAAAGTCTGTATATACAAACTGGCAATCGAGAGCTTGAATCCAATCGCGAATCTGATTTTGAATCGTAGAACGGTTCTTCAATTACTTCACCTTGTACCAAGCCTACATGCAATTTCCTCGAATGACATAAAAGTCGTGGAGTTTCCAGCTGAAGGCACGAATGACAAGGTGTTGCTTCACTTTACATCGAACCTTCTGATCACGTCAATATTAGAAGAAAACGTGGCATTGTTTTCATTAGGCTTCGACGTCTATAATCTGAACGACTCTGATGAATCACGACAAAACTCCAGTGAGGTCGTCAACAATGGAAAGGACGCTCCGTCGTTCGCCACTGCAGCACCAACACTATTGAAAGAAGTGCCAACAAGGACCCTTGAAGGTTCGCTTCATTCGACAAACACCTGCACTCAAAGTCTCAAGCAATCACCGTGCCGGCCAAGGAATCCTCTTTTGCCATCTAGCGAGGCTACCGCTAAAAGTGACGCCTCCAACGCTCAGATAAGAATAACAATTAAAAGAAAGGATTCTTTCAATGGATCCTTTAATGAGCGTCCGCACTCGATAACACCTGCAGCTGAAAATCAAGAATGGAATTGGCTTGCTGGGGCTCTAAATGTTAAGAAAAGCCAATAATGCCAGGACTCAAAAGCGCCTACCATCTGCTCTGTAGCCTCCTGGAATACTCGAGGGTTCTTGCACCTGTTTAACACACCTTGGTTAGAAAATCTCCAAATTGTGTGTCTACAGGAAACCTGGCTAAGTGATCTACCACTCATAGCGGACTTTGAGTCGGTATTAAATCCGGCCATAAAAGCTAGGTTGGGTACCCCTATGTCAGGGCTCCTAACGATGGTCAGAAGAACTTCTGGCTGGCGCGTTACAAAGTCTGTTAATCATTCTCCATATATTCAGGAAACCATCATTGAGAATTCAGGGAGATGGGATTTGAAGAAGGACACGATTATAATTCTGAACGTATATTGGAACCACCTACGCGCCGGTAAAATGGAGTTCATCGATCTGATAACCGGTGTAATTGATCATCTGATGGAACACTCAGACTCTCCAAAGATTCTTCTGTGCGGTGACTTAAACATCGATCTATGTAAGGATCCACAGTTAGTTCAAAACTCACTGGCACACGCTTGGGCGACTGAAATGAAGTTACGTAACTTTCAGATGCTGAATGGCAACACGCGCGGCGACTTACCATCTAGGCAAACATGGCATCGGATGGACTCATCCTCAACAATCGACTATATGTTCGCATCCGAAGCCTTGCATCCGAGGATTCAATCATTGAGGATTTGTGTAAAAGACCAGAGCGACCACAACATGTTGCTCATGGAATTTGTATCAACCAGCACCATTCAAAGGCCAAAATGGACTCATAATCTCGTGGTCGAATCTAAGAGGGTTCGCCTAAGACTAGAGGAGAGTGAAGTTAAGGGGGTGATGCTCCAGTATTGTCATCTGAGCGCAGACCTGGAATATGAACATCTCTTGACACAATTCAAAACGGTAAAAGTGAGTTTTAAAAACTCCAACATGGTCCGTGTCCACCGCTTTGATATTGAGATATTGACGCAAAAACGAATGATGCGCACTGCCATAAGGAGAGCTAAGGCTCTTGATAGGACCACTCGTAAACTAGAAACAAAGGCGGCAAAGCAAAAATACAAAAATTGGCTGAAAATGCACAAATATATACAAGCGCAAAATGATGCAGAACAGATGTTAAATACTCTGAAAAACAAAAACACGAGCGATTTTTGGAGAATCATTAACAACTTTCAGGCTCCTCAATTGGCACTACAGTCCAACATGGTTTCCGAAGAAACCTGGATTAATCACTTTGAAGCCTTATATAAAGCCAATATCCCTGAGATTACCACCTTGGGATCAACCGCGATACCATGGAATTTGACGTTTCCAAAAGAAGAGATAGTGTCTATCATTAATAAAGCAAAAAAATCAAGAGCCCCTGGACCGGATGGGCTTTCCAATTTCATGATTAAACATCAGCCTGAGCTATGGGCGTCCATATGCGTATCCCTATTTGATAGGATCTGTAAATCTCAAAAATCTCCGAAATCCTGGAAATCTGCTGTGATTGTCCCAATATTCAAGAAAGGAGATAGAACTTGCCCAAAGAACTATCGTCCTGTGGCTTTACTCGACAGTTTGGGGAAAATTTATGCCACAATGTTACAACACAAACTGGTAAAATGGGCAATTGAGACTAACCACGTAGACAAAAGGCAATCAGGTTTCGTAAAGCAAGTGGGCTGTTCTCTAAACTTGTTAGTGCTAAATCTGTTGAAAATGGAAGCATTAAAATCTAAATCTAAGGCCTACTTGGCCTTTATCGACTTCTCTTGTGCCTTCGATACCATTGACAGAGCCCGCTTGTGGGCAAAACTGCAAAGTTGGGGATGTCCAGTCGACTTAATGGCAGCAATATGCGAATTGCACTCTGAAACCTCCATAAAAATCCGGTTGGATCAATCTGGAAACGTATCAACCCCAATCAAGACCTATAAAGGGGTGAAGCAAGGTTGTCCCTTAGCAGCTGCAATATTCAGTTTATTTATATCCGATATTGGACTGGCAATCAACGATGTAAGATCTTTTCCACCGAAGATCGGAAAGACCTGCTTAAGCTGGCTGCTATACGCCGACGATCTTGTTATTATGGATCTAACTCCCGTAGGTTTACAGAGGAAATTGAATGCAGTTGCACAATATGTTGCATCAAACCACTTGGTAATAAATACAAGAAAGTGTGAAGTCGAAACATGAAAAACCATCCAAGATGGTACTTGGGTAGGGAGGTTATTCAGACAACTCAGAACGTAAAATACCTTGGAATGTTACTAAATTCATCAGTCAACGACGGCCCATGGATGTCTGAAAATAAAAGTAAATGCAAACAATTGGCCAGTCAAGCAGTCATCATACGGAACAAATATGGGAAATTTTCACTAAAACCGGTACTTGCCTTTTATCATCAGAAGGTAATCCCAGTATTATTATATGGCGCAGAAAACGCCTTGGGCTGTAGTGCTGACACATGGTCTTCGCTGGAGCACTGCTTTTGGTCGAAGGTACTGGCGTTGCCTAGGGGTATTGCAACAGCTTGTGTGAGGTACGAACTTTCACTTATCTCGTTACACGCAAGGGTTTGCTGGGCCCTAATAAGCTTATTTCGGAAATCACGCCAGCGTGAACACATTCCACAATTTGATATCTTTCACGATCCATCTCCGGCAAACAACAGCATGGTATCATTATGGTCGAAAAGATGTGAAGATATCTTAAGAAATCATGGGATTAGCATGGACCAGCTGCATAACGACCCGAACGCTGCCAAATTAAAAATCTGGCGTGCAGATTGGGAACAAACTTGTACGCAACGCAGCACAGCTTCCATGATGAAGGACATTCCGCTCGAGACAAGGCCTTTTAATGTTTTGCAACGTTACATTGAATTATTTCCAGACCCACAGGCTCGAAGAGTGTTCATGCTGATGCGGTTGAATGCATTTAAAACCAGTGAACGGCTGGTGTCTTGGCGTTCAAACAAAGTTGAATCCTTGATGTGTAGAATATGCTCCAAAGACAAGGAAACCCTAAAGCACTTGGTCCTATTTTGCACTAATCTCCGCTCTGAAAGGACAATCCATCTGGGCCCTTGGGGAGCAATCTATCCCTCCCGTTGTGCGGATGATTGGTGGGCCTATATGTTTCAAGGATGTGACAGGAAGCTGATATTACCATTAACTCGATTTCTGATGGTAATTGAAAATCGACTGAACTTATTGTCAGTTGAAGCTCAAGGAGGCCAATGTCTTGCATAGTTGTCTGTGATCTTGGCAGGGGTATTGCTAAGTGATAGCTAAGGGATGGCTAAGGGATTGTTAACGGACAGTTCTTTTCCTGATGAAGTGTACTATTGTGTGTTTGTTTGTAAAATATTTTTAAAGGTTTGTAATAAACCGATATAAAAAAAAAAAGATATTTCCATAGTGGAATACATCTCAGAAGAAAGAGTTGGCAGGGTATTTCTGCACATAAAATCCCAGGCAGTACGCAAGACCTTAATGGCTGCAAAAGAAGAATGACTGTTTCTGGGCTTTGAGATCACTGAAGACGTTCATAAAGTACTGGCAAACCAATCTAGTACCAACGACAGGTCCACTTCTGAGGTAACCAACGAGCAGCGACGAGACGAGTTAAGGAAACACCTGAATACTGTCTCAAATGTTCAGCTAGCGTCTGGTAAACACCAATATTGGGGTGAGGAAGCATTAGCTAGAACATAATGGACATGAAGTTCCTTCTACACTGATATCTTGGAATACGCGAGGATTTCGACATTTATATAACGATTTCCCAGCGGACTTGACCGACAACTTTGCCATATGCCTTCAAGAAACATTGCTGCGAACTCCACCTGTGAAAGATGGATATTTAACTTGGCTAAATCCAGCTGAGAAAAATTCTCAAGGTCGCCCTTTTTCTGGTCTCTTAACAATGCTGACAATTGGCACAAACTGGGAAGTGATGGAAATAGTAAATCCTAACAGCTTTGTCCAAAGCACTCTGATTCACTACTCCACTGGAAAGACTCAGAAAATGCAACAGTTGGTTCTAATTAATGTGTACTGGAACCCAGTTAATATTACCTCTGAAAATTTCATATCCTCAGTAACGTCGATAATTGATAAAAAATCAAATGAGCCATCATGACTTATCGATTATCGTGTGTGGAGATATGAACATTGCATGGTTCGATGCTAATAAAGATCTTATTAAGGACATTAACAAGGAAGAACAAAGAGTCAAATCCAGAAGATCTAGATGGGACGCTGAAATGGATGCACGTGATTGTGATATGGTCAATGGGCAGGTCAATGGAGATATACCCCCCAATTTCACCTGGCATAACATGGGCTATGGCAAGACCTTAGACCAGAGGTCTTCAAACTGTGTGGCGCGCCCTCCCCAGGGGTCGCGGCCACATCCCAGGGGGGGCGCCAGAGCCCAGCATGAAATGTAAAAAAAAAAAATATATATATATATATATATATATATTTTTTTTTTTTAGATTGGAGGAAATGGGAAGGGGCAGCTCACATGGTCAGACTGGACCATAAAACGGTTTTAGTCACAGACTGTTTGAATAGTACCCAAGGGGTAGCTTTTTGTTCAAATGTAAACAAATTGTGGTATTTAAAGAATATTTATTCAGCAACAATGGTCAAAACTACTAGCTGCATAGTGAAGTAACTCCTCAAACTGGCCCACATTGGCCAAAAAAGTGGCCCATTTTGACTGGCCTACACTAGCATTTTGCATTTTTGGTACGGTCATCGCTCTATTGCCCTATAGGCCAGTCCAAGTCTCATCCATAATGGGTGAGGGGGCGTCCACCCACTGGCCACCTCACCCATTATGGGGGAGCCAGCCCAGTGAAACACTGAGCACTCCCTCAGCTGCTTTTTCCAGCTGAGGGAGTGCTCCTGGGCTGGCTGAACTGTCAAAGGGAAACACTGTTTGCCTTTGACAGTTCATTTCTCCAGCCGCACATGATCACTGAGCCATTCAACGCTAGGGGTGTTTTGCTTCGCCAGCCTTGCATAGCTCATTAGAAATGCTGGCTGGGGCACTGCATGTATGTATGTGCGAGGGGGTGCTCCTGCGCCTCCTCGCACATATGGGCCGAGCAACCTGGAGTGTGGCATTTTAGCAACCACTCGCAGGCCCCTGCAGAAGGTACGTTTATGGCGATTTATTTTTTATTTAAATGTGTATGGATGTGTGTATGCTTGTGTTATGGGACTTTGTTGGGAGCAGGATGGGTGGCAGCACTGGAATAGTGGTGGGAGTAGGGTGGGGAGTGCCCAGGGTCTGTACTGGGAGTAGGGTGCGGTGACGGCACGCAAATGTTCATAGCGATTTCTACATACTGTCCATCTGGCACTTTTGGGGGGGGCCCGGCCTGCCCAAACTTTCCTCAGGGGGGGCCCAGGCCAAAAAAGTTTGAAGACCACTGCCTTAGACTATATTTGGACTTAAAAAAAATCTGTGGAACAAAATTGAGAAACTGAGAATAATTCCAACTGCGAACAGCGACCATGATGTTTTGGTAATGTCCTGGCTGTTAAATCGAAAACTGGAACTATCGACCGTGAGCAAAGCAATGGAGGTTAATTATGGGCATAACAGGCTTAGATTAAAAGAGCAACAAAACATTCAACTGACACAAGCCTTCCAAACAATAGATAAAACAGCTCGAGATTCGACAAACTATGTTGCATTATTACCCTATCAAAGTTTGGGGACCTTTCAGAAGACACAAAGTACAAAAACACACATTCACGAATGGAGTATGAGTGTAAACAATGAAAAGAAAAAGGTTAAGAAAGGTATATGTGAATTAAAAATCAAATGGGGTGCATGTGCTCTTGGTCCAATTAAACAACGGAAGCAAAAATACTGGAATTGGGTAAAAGCTTTTTCTTACTTGCACGATCAAGTACACAGTGAGGCGATGCTATCCCTAATAAAAACGAACAATTCCAGAGAGATCTGGCGTATCCTGAACAGGGGGTCTGGAAACCAAAGTGACATGGTGGCGAATGGGGTTGCTGAGGGTGATTGGATAAAACACTTCAAAGAGGTATTTTCTATGATAACATCCATAATCCTAACTACAACGCGGAGGCTGCTATAAGCTGGGACATACAGGAGTCCGCAGATGACATAAGTCTTGTTATTGCCAAGTTAAAATACTCGAGAGCTGCTGGGCCTGATAGCATAACAAATGTGATGCTGAAAGCACACAAACAAGAGTGGTCCACATTTATTGAGAAGTTATTTTCTAGAATTGCTGACCATCATCGTGGACTACGGCGATAATTGTTCCGGTTTTTAAGAAGGGCAATCGGGCCGATCCAGCCAACTATCGCCCGATTGCCCTCCTCGACACAATTGGCGAGATATTTGCCACCTTTTTGCAGCAAAAACTAACAGCTCTGGCAAACAAAAATGGAATCTCGCACTGTCATCAGACAGGCTTCACAAAGGGAGTCGGGACTGAGATCAACTTGACGATGGTAAATCTGTTGAAACTGAATGCTCTGGAAAAGAGGTCAAATCTCTTTTTGGCATTTATCGATATGCACCAAGCTTTCGATACAATTAACCGTGAGATGTTATGTCAGAAATTAGAAGACTGGGACTGCCCGGAAAATCTACTGCAGCCGATAAAAGCACTTCACTCAAAGACATCAATCCGAATTAGGAATAATGAATAAGGAGACTTATCGGAGGCAATTGACACTCTTAAAGGGGTGAAATAAGGATGACCACTTGCCGCCTCGCTATTTAAGTTGTATATTGCTGATGTACCTACTGCTCTAACCAATGTGAAGTGCTTTCCTCCAAAAATTAACGGACATCATATTAGCTGTGTAACATACGGCGATGATCTAGTCCTAATCGACTCTACCCAAATAGGCCTACAACTAATACTGCAAAGATATATGGATGAAAATGAATTAAGAATAAATGTCAAAAAAACTAAAATTATGAAGATCGACCCATCAAAAGTAAGAAAAAAGAAAACCTTCAGTTGGATGATTGACAGCGAAGTGATTGAGGAAATCGCTGAAATTCGTTACTTAGGAGTAATGATCAACAAATCTATACAAGAATGGAGCTGGGTTCAAGACCTATCCTGTCGTATGAGAACATTTGCACTACAAGGCGCCAGAATCCACTCTCTATATGGCAAATTCACCCTAAATCTGGTACGCACCTTTTGTATGCAAAAAGTAATTCCGGCTATCACATTTGGTGCTGAAGCGGGATGGAACATAGACTATAGAATCTGGTCTCAGCTAGAAGGTACCTTTTGGAAACAAGCTCTGAGGTTGCCAAAATATATATCTATGACCATCATTAGACACGAACTAGCACTATATGAGCTTTATGGAACCATGATGTGGAAATCAATGGTGCTATTAAGGAAGATGACCATGTCTAACTCTGAACCAGCATATGAAATTTTGGCGCCAACTGACATTCGTCCATATGCTGGATTACTATTGTCATAGAATCAAAGGCTGAAGGTTATCTTGCAAGCAGCAGACATATTGATGGACACCCTGTTGGCCCAGCCTCAAATTGCGAAAAGAAAGTTGAAACTATCTGATTGTTTACATGACCGAAAGGTCTTATGAAAGGTGCTTTTATTTAGCAGTTGAAAACTATCAAGCAAAGAGAGGTCAAATGACCACTGAGCTTGGGGATCACCACACATTTTCAGGTTATATAGGAGTCCAGTTTTTTGCCAATTCCCTCATAGACGAAGTCTAGGTTTAAATGAAAGGAGGTAACCCTGTTTTCAGAAGTCTGGTGAGGTAATGAAATCTGTCTGAATGCTCCAAACTTTGGGCTCCAATCATCCACAATATTGACAGGGATGTTTTGTGGGCATTTGGATTCTAATATTTTTTTATTTATTTTAATTGTAACATAGTTTATTACAAACTTTTATTACAGCTTTCGATCCCCGTTACTCTTACACATTTTGGTCTAAATGATAATCATTATCAGTCAAGCATGCTGATTAGATTCACAGCTAAATTCAACATTGTTTAAGCAATTACTTTCCGATTTTAGTTCATAATTTTATCGAGAAAATGTATGACTGAGCAGGTTAAGTGCACCGAGCTCCCACTCAAAATGCGAAACCACCATTCGTCCGTATTGTCATCTACTGGTGCAAATTTGCCGAGATGAAGTGTCCTTTGGTCCTTAAGTAATGGACATTCTGTTATTAGGTGTTTTATAGATTCAGTTTTAGCTAAACATTATCTGCAGGCATCGTCCTTTGTATATTGATTGTGTCTCAAAGCCAGCATTTCCTTTGATTTATATGCGTTTAAACGCAGTCGAAGAAAGCCGTCGTGACGGAAATTGTTGTAGGTAATTTGGCATTTTTTCCAATTTATTCATTGTTGCTCCTAGATCTAGAGCACTTGATAGTCTTTCATACTTGGACAGATTTTGAATCCAAGACCATAGTTTCAACTTTCTTTTCGCAATTTGAGGCTGGGCCAACAGGGTGTCCATCAATATGTCTGCTGCTTGCAAGATCACCTTCAGCCTTTGATTCTATGACAATAAGGTTGCGTGGTCTGGCAAAACACCCCAGCATGCATGCCCAAGCTGACTCCACCTCCAGTGGAATCCCTTTTTCCGCCAGACGTGACTTGACCTCTATCCAGAATCTACCCACCTCCGGGCAAGCCCAAAACATGTGTAACATGCCAGCTTCCACCTCCCCGCACCTTGGGCATTTCTGTATCACTGAACTTCCAAACCTGGCAATTTTGCTAGGGGTCATGTATGCCCTATGAGTAACGTATAACTGGATCTGCTGTAGCCTCGCGTTTCTGGACACCTTGTTGTGGTACCTTTGGGCCCTGTCCCATTGTCCATCCGGCATAGGTTCTCCCACCTCCTCCTCCCAGTCCCGCCTCAGGTGTAGCAGCTCCTTGCCCACCCTAGTCATCAACAGTTCACATATGCGGGATATTTCATGCCCACCCTCCAAGATATCATACATCGTCTCGATGACCGTATCGGGTTGCTCCCCTAGCACTGCCCCAGGCCACCTCTCTCGCACCCGTTTGATAATTCTTGTGTGAGTGATGTATTGGCCTGTGTGCACCCCCGTGTCCTCCACTAGTCTCTGGAAATGTAATGCCTCCCCCTCTTGCCATACATCTCTGAGGGTCGCAAGGCCCATCGGTTCCCAATATCTACGGATCCCTTTTATCGTTTGCGGGTCCTCCCCACATAGCGCCACTAGCGGCACCTGCAGGGAGCATGGGGACAGGTGTCCCACTACTCGCCATGCCTTGTTCCATATTTCCCAGCCCAATACCAGCAGTGTCGCCCGTCCTTGCAACAATGGTTTGGGCAACCACACCACCTCTCTTAGAAAGAAGGGGGCAGTATCATTGTACAAAAGCCTGGTTTCGGCCGTCTCTTCTTCGGACAACCACCTGGCCACACACTGAAGCTGTCCCACCAGGTAGTATACCTCGAAGTTCGGTAGGTTTATGCCCCCCCATCACATGGGTTTTGCAGCTTCCAAAGGGCCACCCTGTTCCTGGAGTTGTGCCATATGAAACCCCTGCACAAGCTGTGGAGTTTCCCGAAAACGCATATGGGGGACATGTGTGGGATGTTCGTAAAATGGTGTAGCAATCTCGGTAGGACCACCATCTTGATCAAGGCCCTCCTACCCACCATGGCTAGGGGTAGTTTGGACCAAAACCCCATGCTATTCTTGATGCCTTCCACTGCCCTTTCAGTATTATATTTGTGTTCCTCCTCGGCCGTGTGATATATGTCGATACCCACATATCGGAATGTCCTGGTCTGCCAGGATATCGGCAAGACCGGTAGGTTCCTATGCCGAGCCCCCTTGTATCTACCCAATGGGAACATGCACGATTTCTTGGGGATTACCGCTATGCCCAAGAGGGTGGCATAGCGTTCCATCACCTCCAGGACGTATTGTAGGTTTTCCTCTGGGAAATTATTGCGCCAGTTTTAACCCTGGCGATCGGGGAGCTGTATACCATTTCGGCCCACCTCAGGTACCCTGGCCCCATCCCATATTCTTTCAATGCCGCTAGCAACCACAGTCACCTCACAGAGTCAAGGGCCTTACCGGCATCCAGCGAGACTATCGCCATTTCGCCGGAGTCCTTCTCTGTCTGATCAATAATATGGTGGAGTCTCCTATGGTTGTCGGTTATGTTCCTGCCTGGAACGTAGCCTGTTTGATCGGGGTGTATCAGTTTGCCGATAACTCGTTTGAGCCTATTTGCCAGCATAGCCGTGAGGATTTTGCTATCTTGGTTGAGCATTGATAGGGGTCTGTATGACTCACAATCCGTGCTTGGCTTGCCCTGTTTCAGGAGCGGAATGACCACCACCTCCCACAGGGACTCCGGCAGCCTCCCTCATTCAAACGCCTCATTTAGCATGGCCAGCAGCAGGGGGAGAACCTCCTGCTTGTATGTCTTGTAGAATTCACTTGGGAGTCCGTCCGACCCCGGGGCCTTACACGTGGGTAGATGCTGTATCACTGTCTCTAATTCCTCTAGTGTGATTGGGGTGTCTAGGTCCTCCCGTTGCACATCATTCAATTTGGGCAAGCCTATGTCTTCCAGTGTTTCCTGAATCTCCCGACCCATCTCCTCCCCCGTGTCCTCATAAAGGTGTTTATAGAATCTGAGGAACCTATCGTTAACTCCCTCCTGGGTATCGCAGGTCTGGCCATCTTCCCCTTTTATCTACCTGACCACTCGTCTTGCCGTTTCGTTTTTGTCTAACCATGTTAGCAGCCTTCCTGGTTTGTCTCCCCCAGCATGTTGCCTTTCGACGTATTTTTTATAGTTCAGTTTACATAGTATGTCCCAGTGATCCCTGCTAGTTTGTTGCAACAGATTCATCCGTTCAGCATCCTCTTGTGAGGTGCTCCCCCTAAGCATTATTTCTTCTAGCTCCTTCTCTGTATCCCGTAGCTCTCGCTCTATGCCCCCTTGGAGCCCTCTGGATTTGGATATGGCTGCACCACATACTACCACTTTGAACGCCTCCCATAAGGTTCCTTCTGACTGCACGCTCCCTGTGTTGATGTCAAAGTACTCGACAATCGCCTCGTGGAATCCCGAGACACCATGAACCTTAATGCTCTGAGGTCTCAACTGAAGGAATCTGGCATGTGTGGTACTGTTTTGAGATGGAGTACATCTTTCCCAGATAATCGAACTAGAGGGTAGATTTCTCTTTTTTTCATCTGAGTTTAAAGTTGCTCAGTGTGGGGTTCCAATGGGTTAATCACTAAACTCTGCTAGTGTTTCACATTAGGCTTAGACCTCTGTCAGGCTTACCTAGAGTTTTAGGATACATGTCAACTTCAGGATGATACACATATCATATTCCAAAAGAAGTCTGATGCTCCTTAATACCATGCTTGCTAGCAAACAGCTTGTTGCCAAACAAAAAATGGATGGGCCTAATTTGGGTAGAACTAAACTTTAGCAAAATCTGTTATTCTTTTTTTTTTTTAAACACTTTAATTTAGTTTTTGCCAAGAAACAAATACGGGTTGTGAATAATCATGTCTTTGAAAACAATATACGTTCCTAAGGCAACAGCCTCAAGGTAATTCCATATTTCCAAGGACCTGTAGAAATCAATAAATCAGTTCTGAGATATGTGTGGGGAGGTGACACAACAGGAGTGATGGCAACTATTTTTTGGGACTCTTTTCTCTTACAATTTTTAATAAACAGACAAAATAAAATTAACAAAAATCAACCAGCAGAATCTAAAGGGAGGTGGTACAAATAAAACAATTATAAAGCGGAGCAGGTATTGCACTTGTGGTGACTTATTTCCCTCCTGGATCTCCCCGGGCTAGCTCCCGCTACATGGTTCCAGGGAGTCGGCGTTGTGCAAGATTTTGACATGGCTAGCAATTACAGACCTGGGTCGAAAACCCCAAACGTTCATATCACCAAAAGATTAAATGCTCTTTACTAATACAGAAATCAGAAATGCCTGAAAAGAGCGGGCGCAAACACCATTTTATCTTTTCTCTATAGTGTCATATAAAAGGTGACCGAATTTTAACAAATCTGGGCAAATGATTGAGGGTGAGGGCTGTGACCTTCTCCCATTGCAACTCAAGCACAATAGTCTATGTAATAGTGTGCCCTTGCAAGTTTTTGTACATATACAATACATGTCCATGAGAAGAATGAAAGTTAGAATATGTGAACGCAGGAGCTGCATTAAGAATAAGAACGCATCAGCTCCTTTGATGGAACAGACTTCAAACAGACCATGCTGGTGTCGAATGTGAAAGGAAGAGACGTGGAGAAGAAACTATTCTCTCTGGAACAGAGACTGGTTTACAAGACACGTTCACACATCATCCGTCTTCACGAAGAACTGGTATTAACCCAGTGATTTGGCTGAATTGGTATCATAATATTAATGAGTGTTGTTGTGGCCTCAAAGGACGACAGGACGCCCAAGGTAGTTGCAACTGCTTTTATTCAATAACAGAACGGGTAGCAATAGTCCAGGAGATGGGACTGGGCGAGTACTCCCAGTCTTGGCTGAGCTTCCCAGTTAACCTCATCGGAAGCGGGTTTGCAGAGGACTGCACGCAGTGTACTTCCAGGGCCCCCAGGAGGCCTCCTATGGCATTGGACTTACGCCCTGGAAGTGAGCTGGTATTGACCGGGCCTTCAGTCACATTGGTCCCTCATAAGGAGCAGCGCTGTCCAGACCGACCTGTCTGGTGCTCCACCAGCCTCCAGCTGGCGCCAAGAGTTCCCGGTTGCGGAGTGCCGGTCCGCGAGATCACGTTGGCCGAGATCTCGCAAGACCGCGCTCCCGCGATCATGTGATGTCCCCACAAACCTCCTTTGCTGGGAAAAAGGACAAAGAGTCACCCCATGACAAAGTCTGCAAATCTGCTGGGGTTTCTCTTCTCCCTTTGCGGTCTGCCCTGGTCTACGCGTGGAGCAGGGTTGTGGGGGTACTCCTGGGGAGGTGCAGGTGATTCGGGTCCTCCTTGTCTTGCTTTCCGCTGCAACTCTCTGGGTGAAGCGGGGGAGCTGATGCTTGAGTGCTCACTGCTGTAGGGTGGCTCTGGGGCATCCCTTTCTGGCTGGCAGGGACTTTCAGGTGGCTCTGGAGGGTCTTGGTCTTCTCCGGTATCCCATGGCGGCTGTGCGCAAGGTTCCTTGCGGCGGTACATGGCCACCCTTCTAGGTTCCATTTTCTTCCGTCGCTGGTGCAGATGTGGTTGGGCCCTTTGGCTGCAACTTCTATGGGAATGCTGTACCTGGAGTCTGTCACTGTGTCCTTGTGGGGAAGCCATATCTTGACCAGGTCGCCTTTGTTGACTGATGTGCGAGGGGCAGCCCGCCACATGTCTCCTTGCGTCCTCATGGCTTCCTTGCTCTGCTGCATGCGGAAGACTATGTCTTCCATGTCCACCTCTTCGTCAGCTCTCACTTGTTGGATCCATGGTGGTACCAGTGTGGATGCTGCCCTTCTCCCCCTCAGCAGTTGGAAAGGTGACACGCCGTGACCGCGTTTGGAGTGATGCGGTGGGCTGCGACGGCCTCTTTGACCGTCTTGTGTGGGTCCAAGCCCGAGACATTCGCAAGTTGCAGCGCCCCTTTGATGAAGCGGTTAGCCCGCTCAACCAGGCCGTTGGCCTGAGGATGGTAGAGACTTGCTCTACGCTGTTGGGTGTTGTTATGTTTGAGAAACTTTTCCATTTCACGAGAGATAAGCTGGACCCCATTGTCCGTCACAATTTCTTCGGGTAGGCCCTCGCGCTGGAATATGGTGGTAAGTGCTTCTATGATGGTCTTGGTGGTGATGTCCGAGGTGAAATCGACTTCGACCCACTTAGAGAAGTAGTCAACCGTGACTATGCCGTATTTGTGTTCTGGGGGCATACTATCTAGCGGTCCGATGAAGTCCAATCCCAGTTTCCGCCACACACCTTTGGGTACCTCAGTGGGTAGCATGGGGGCTTGCCTTACGGACAAGCCCTTGTCACTGTTGGCGCGCTCGTGGCACCTCTCAACTATTTGCTGTATGTCCTGATCCATGCCTGGCCACCAGTAGGCATCGCGTATCCTGCGCCAGGTCATGTTGCACCCCAAATGGCCTGAGTGCGCTCTGCACAGTATCACTTTGCGAATTCCGTTTGGCGGGATCACTCGGTCGCCTCTCAAGATGAGGCCGTTCATGGCAGTGATTTCTTTGTTCACCTTCCAGTAGGGGTGTTGACCTTCGGGAATCGCCCTCTCGTCAGGCCATCCTCCGCAGACCCAGGCTGTCATACACCTTAGGGCATCGTCTTGATCACTCTCCTCCTGCCAGTGGCGCTCACTCATGTGCATATACTCGCCGTTCCTTAGGTCGCTTATCGAGGCTACGACACATTCGTCTTCTAGGAATGTAGTCCCTGGGGCATCTGGTTTAAGGAGCCTGGACATGCAGTCCGCTTGTGCGTTTCTCCAGCCCGCAATGTGGGCTATTTCATACGTGTATTCTTGGAGATTTCTTCTCCACAGTGGAGTAATTCTTCTCCGCTGGTGTCAGGGCCTTGGATGCAAACGCTACGATGTTTTCAGTGTCGCCCTTTCTCTGGGTCAGGGTGGCCCCCAATCCGTATTTGCTGGCATCCGTGCTGATGCAGGTGTCCCATTCGGGGTTGAAGGGCTTTAGGCATGGTGCATGCAGAATTCTGCGTTTGATTTCAGAGAAAGCCCCGTCTTGCTCTGGGCCCCAAGAGTAGGTTGCCCCTTTCTTCAAGAGATCCCTCATGGGGGAAGTGGTTTCGGAGATCCTGGGGACGAACTTCGCGTAGTACTCTGCTAGGCCCAGGAATGAGCGGAGTTCCTCTCTCTGGACCTCGGAGCTGGGGCATCTGCTATGGCCTCCATCAGGTTTTTCTTGGGGCTCACTCCTTCGCTCGAGATGCAGTACCCTAGGTATTCTACTTTCCTGACTCGGAAGATGCATTTCTCGTGGCGAAGATGAACTCTTGCTTCCTGGAGCCTGCTTAGGACTGCCTTGAGGGCCTGGTCATGAGTCTTGTTGTCTCCGGCATCCGGCATATACAAGGATGTCGTCCTGAAAGAATGAGACGTTTGGGAGGTCCTTGAGGAGGGCATTCATCATCCTTTGGAACGCTGACGCTGCCGAGGACAGCCCAAATGGCATGCGGGTGTATTGGAAGGTGCCGAAAGGAGTGATGAAGGTCGTTAGGGGGCGCGAAGACTTGTGCAACGGAATCTGGAGATAAGCGTTGCACATGTCAAGCTTGGAAAAAATTGTTGCTTCCTTCATCATCAAGACAATTTTGCTGATACTGGGGAGCGGGAAGCTATCGGTAACGACCTCCAGGTTTAGACTCCGCAAGTCGATGCATATTCTGAGGTCGCTGCTGGACTTCTTTTTGACTAGAACCACCGGACTCAGCCACTCTGAGGATTCCATAGTCTCAATGGTCCCTTCTTCAACCATCTTTCGGAGGTGGGCCTCTAGTGCCGGTCTTGCTGTGGCGGGCACCGGTCTGACCTTGTGTTTCACCGGTACGGCATTTGGTTTAAGCCGAATCTTGTGGACGAAGTCTTTCACTTTCCCCGGTTTCTCGGAAAACAGGCTTGGGAACATCTCCTTGAAGTTTAGCGCTGCTCCTGAGGAGACCATGAGCACCTGTTCCGGAGTGCTGGTATCTAGTTTGATGCTGAGTCTGTGTTGATCGTCCCACCCGAGCACGGCCAGCCCTCTAGTCGAGAAGTACACTTTGGAGTTGGTAGACCTCCATTTGAACTCAATTTGGGCCCTGATGTAGCCCAGTAGGTCGACGGTTGCGCCACCGAACACGGTCGGTTTTTGTCGGGTCGATCTGATCTCCACTTTGTCCTTCCCCATCATCTCCTTGTATGTGTCTATTGGAAGGATGGTGAGGTCCGAACCGGAGTCTGCCATGACTCGTGTTTCCATCCCGTCGACTTTAATGGTGCAGTGGGGCTTTTCCCTCCTGGCGTGAAGGGCGTTGACCATGACGACCATTGGTCTGTCCTGTGACTCGTCCTCATCGCTTGAAGCACGGTCCCCATCGACACGGGAAACGGTCTTTTCCCGCCACGTGCATGGAGGAGCCACGTGACCAATGCGCCCACACTTCGAGCACTCCTTGTTTCTGGCAGGGCAGTCGCAATCGTTCGCCATGTGTTTGGTACTGGCACACCTGTAGCATTTGGGCAAATCCCTTTGCTTGGGGCCCTTTTCTCTCGGGCTGTCGCAGGACTGCTTGTCTGCGCCCTCTTCATTGCAGCGCCGTCAATTCGGGTGCGGGTGAGTGGCTTCCCGTCTCCTTGCGCCTGCTGGAGGCTTCTTCCGCCCTGGCGATTTGGACAACCTTGTCGAGGATTACCTCCTTTTGAGCTTGTCTTGTACTTTTCTAGAGTTTGTGTGGATGGCCAGCATGTCGCAGATGACCTGTTCCGTGTTTTCACCGAAAGCGCATAAGGACGCCAGCTCCCTCATCCGGGTGATGTAGTCGTCCACGGGTTCGCTCCCTTCTTGTTTGCGGGTGTAGAACCTCAGCCTGTGTAAGACTATGTTCTCCTTGTTGATGAAACGCTTTACAATGCGACGGATCACCTCTTTGTAGACGTTGTAGTCGTCGTCGTCTCCTGGTATGGCTGACAAACTGGCAAAAATGCGCTGCCCTTCGACTCCCATTGCGTTCAGCAACATCGCCTTCTTCCTGGCGGGGGCGTATCCCGTGCCGCCTACAGCCTCAAGGTACGTAGAGAAAAGTGGCTCCCACAGAATTGCCGGGGTCCCGGGCGAGGGGAGACACGCCGGGGGGCGTGGCGCCTTGCATGGTGGGCCGTGGGTATTCAGGTATCCTCGTCACCAGTTATGTTGTGGCCTCAAAGGACGACAGGACGCCCAAGGTAGTTGCAACTGCTTTTATTCAATAACAGAACGGGTAGCAATAGTCCAGGAGACGGGACAGGGCGAGTACTCACAGTCTTGGCTGAGCTTCCCAGTTAACCTCACTGGAAGCGGGTATGCAGAGGACTGCACGCAGTGTACTTCCAGGGCCCCCAGGAGGCCTCCTATGGCATTGGACTTACACCCTGGAAGTGAGCTGGTATTGACCGGGGCCTTCAGTCACGTTGGTCCCTTATAAGGAGCAACGCTGTCCAGACAGACCTGTCTGGCGCTCCACCAGCCTCCAACTGACGCCAAGAATTCCCGCTCGCGGAGCGCTGGTCCGCGAGATCACGTTGGCGGAGATCTCGCGAGACAGCGTTCCACAATCACGTGATGTCCCCACAAGTGTCTTATCTGTTTCATTATCTCCACACATTTTTCCCACTTGACACTTAGGGACAGTACCCATCTTTCCGGTTTTGTTTTTACATACATGCAGTCCTTTTAGTGTTATTAAAACATTGTTCCACACATGCCCTGTTACAGGTAGCTATTTAGATTCTCCTTTTCAACATGGCGCATGTTATTCACTAATCATTTCCTTCCGATCACATGCTCCTGATGGCCACTGTTATAGCTGGCACTGATCACACAGGCTGCAGCTTTATTTAGCTGGCATGTGCGTGAACGTGTGGTTCGTCTCCACACACGGCAGCTGTTCTCTCGCGCTAGACCATCCCGGTTAGTATTTTCTGGCATGCATTTCCATCCACTAGTACAATTCAGACTACTGTCGATTACTGTGTTCTCTCCTTCTTAGGTGGAAAGACCCCAATGCTGACTGGGACAATGCTCTTTTTCTGCCTTTTTGCTTTTTTCAGTACACTCACCATAGGCTGGTCTCCTTCACGACAAGAGTCTATCGTCCCAGTGTGGATGGTGAGTGTGTCCCTTCCATTAATATTTTGCTTTAGCTAGTTTTCCTTTTACTGCTTGCTTATTTTATACCCACTCCTCAGATCCTAGCCCTCATTCTTTGTTTCGTGTGTGTTCTATATCAGGTATTCTCCCAAGTAAAGAGGATTGCTGGGCAGTCCAATTCATTAGACCGTTTGTTAAAAGGTTTCTTGGAATTTATATAACTATATTATTGTTGAGGAACTCTGAGTGCACGAGTTAGGTAAGGCATCTTCAGGCTCTTACCGTACATAATTTCCATATTCTCATACATTAGCAATACTTTATTTATTTGTGTATTACATTTATATAACGCCCAGACCCGGAGGTATCACAACGTTGGTACAGAAGAAATGAGGAGGTAAGGCACAGATTCACGCTACAGATAGGCATTAGTCGTATTTGTTAAATAACCAGGTTTTCTCGAGTTTTCTGAAAGAAAGATAAGAATGTTCATTTCTGATATAAGGTGGCAGAGAGTTCCAGAGGGAGGGCACTGTAACAGAAAAGGGGCCTCATCTCCCTGAGAGGTAGAGCTCTTCGGGCCCGAGGTGCTCTCTACCTAAAATCGCGTGCAGAGCCCCATTGTAAACTGCTGGGCCTGGCAGGAAAAAAATTACGACACAGAAAGGCACCTACGTGGTACTAATTACAAAGACCTGAATTAAACATTATTTAGGGAAATTGATTGGTCCTATATAAACTTGAGCAAATTACCTTATATCCATCAAAAAAAGGCATTTGAGGACAAGCTGAATAAATGGGACTGGTGCGCAAACCTAGACCACTTGTCCAAATTGAAGGGATATGAGGCGGTTAGATATGTCTCATATAGATATTTAAAAGTGCAGCCATATCTGTTACTATGCCCGGCCCCTGAGGTGAGAAATTTCTTGTTAAGATTAAGAATCAACCAGTTGCCTGTATTGACCATCATAGGACCACGACTGAAAATACCTGGGGAGGCCAGGATATGCCGTATCTGCCAGGGGGCAGGAACATTGGAAACCACTAGACATGTGTTAACCCGGTGCCCTTAAATTGGGCCCCATATATATGAATGCATATGATAAATGGGTCCATAATTATGAGGCAATTATTGAGGATGACTTCTGGTATATGTGTTTAAATACTGAATCTCTCAGTTTACAGCTATCCCTTTTTAGAGTATGGACACAAATTATGCCCTTACTATCACCAACACAGGAATAGCAGTAACAAGGACACCAATTACCATTAAATAATTATAACAATAACATCAGTAGAATGAGAAGGCACCTTTCGTACTATACTTATGATCATAAATGTGATTCCAAGGGTAGTGTAGTATACGGTTGGGACACTACGCTGTCCTGGGCTCTTATATTTTAACTTTTGTATTTGATACATTTTATATTGCATATTTGTTTTTTATTATACTTATTTCATTATATAACCTATATTAGAAAAATTTTATATATGGATAAGTGATGTATCAATGAATGTGTTTAAAATGTGTTGTGTAAAATCCATTTCTTGGATTATACCACAATAAAGTATTATTATTATTATTAGTAACAGAAAAGCTGATGCCTCCTGCTCTTTTTATTTTGAATCTTGGGGTGGCCACAGTCAAGCTTGCTGATGATCGTAAGTGGCACACAAGGGGTTTTGGGGCGACGCTGTTGTGAAGATACAGCAGAGCTTCCTTGTACATACATCAGTGTGCAATGGACAACATTTTAAAATCAATGCAGTCCTTGATAGGGAGCCAATGGGGGTTCGCCTGGAAGCTGAGATATGATCAGTGCAGCGCAGGCCCAGGGCTGCACAAAGGGCTTTATTTTGGAGGAGTTGAAGTTTAGCAATATTTTTTGCAGAGGTACCCCTGAGGAGTGCATTACAATAGTCCAGTTTGCTATTGATGATGGCACTTGTGAGACTCATGCAATTGTCTGGCGTGAAGAATTGTCTACTCAGGGAGATAAGCTTAGAGGTATAAGCGGTGGATGATCATAGGGCTTTGATAAGTTTGGTCATGGAGAGATCCACATCCAGGTAAATGCCCAGAGTCTTGACGTGTTCCAGGATTGGTGTATTCATGCCATCAACAGAAAATGAGGAGAAGGCAGAGTCTAGATATTTGAGCCAGAAGGGGGAGCCTACGATGAGCAGCTCTGTTTTGTCATCATTGAGGCAGAGATTGTGAGTGGTCATCCAATTTTGGATGATGCTGTAGACCTTATTATGGCGGTAGAATCATCATGGTGGTTTCCGGTAATAGGAATGAGGATCTGCGTGTCAAGGAGGTCAAATAGGGGTTTGGTATAGGTGTTATAGAGGGTCAGAGAAAGGTAGTATCCTTGAGGTACTCCAAGATGGAAAGCAGTGGGGTCTACAGCCAAGTCCCCAAGGAAGACCCTAGAAGTGTGATCACTAAGGAAGGATTTGACCCAAGTGATGGCCTCCGTAGAGAAGTGGAAATCGGAGATGAGATGGTGGCAAAGTGTGTCATGGTCAACAGGGTGCAAAATGTGCACTCACCACTAGCAGTTGGCTAGTGCTATTTGACTCTTGGCAAGTAAGAAAAATGGTGTGCTGGGTGTATGTATAGCATTGAAGTGGCAAGTGGCTTTTTCATGGCTGACTAGTAGCTTGCATCCTGAATCTTTGCTCCCTGATGGTCAACCAGGTCAAATGCAACAGAGAGGTCGAGGAGGAGGGGAATAGACATGTCCCCCGATTCACAGTAGCTGTCTTACTGGATTTTTAGATCTAGCAAAGCCGTTTCAGTACTATGTTTAGGCCTGAAGCCCGATTGTCTAGCCCCTAGCAGGTGATGGTTTTCAAGGAAAAGTTGGATTTAGGAGTAAGCCATGCGATCCAAGATTTTGAGGAGGAATGGGACGATGGTGATGGGATGGTAGTTGGTAGGGAGAGAGGGGTCGAGCAAAGGTTTCTTAGCAGGAGGGGGCAACTCAAGCGGTTATGATGCTGGTGGGGACAGAGTTGGTCTGGAAAGAGGCGTTAATGAATTCAGTGATGATAGGGGTTAGTGTGTTGGCGCAGAGCTTAAAAATATGGGCAGGACAGGTATCACCCTTGCAGTTAGGTTTGAGTGCGAGGATAGTTATACTTGGGAGAAACTGAAAGGTGTGGGAGGTGGGGCACCAATATGTTCAATGGCAGTGGTTTGGCAGCGAATCATGTTTTTTGGCAGTGATTTTGGCCCTGAGTGTGTCCATTTTTTTGCCGGGGAGGTTTGGATGGTAGCGCACCAGTTTTTATCTGACCGGTCAGTGAACCAGATGGAACCCGGTTCTCTACTCTTTGAGAATGGCGATGAGTTCTTTAGCATTGGAGCTGAATGTGAAATTCTGGCACTATACAAGTCGGCTTTAGATAAGATAACAGCCTTTTGTAGGTATCAGTGGCAATGGAGAGATTTTCACCATTAGAGCGGGTGGGGTGTTTCCTCCATAGGCGTTCTAGAGCTCTTTTGCATCTGCGGAGGAGGACCAGATCTTCGGAGAACTAGAAGCTAGCTGGTTTGTGTGGTTTTAATATTTTGAATTTGAGAGGGTCACGCACATCCATGGTGTGGAGGAGGCACTGAGCATAGTGGTCAGCTAGGACTTGAGGGACATTTCTTGCCGGGGTCAGTGGGGATAGAAGAGTCAGGAGAGTAGGCGCAAGGTACTCTTCAGTGCGTTTGCAGGTATTTGGAACTATTGTAGGATTGGGAGGGGGGTGTGGAATTGCTCACGAGAAGGGAATAAGACAGAGCAAACTCTATCAGGGAGTGGTCTGACCAGGGTATGGGGTTGATGGCTGAAATGGAGATCCATTATACAACCTTTGGTATGAGTGGGAGTAGACACCTGCTGAGTAAAGAACATCTCCGCAAGGGAGTTGTCAAGGTCTGTAACTTTGGAGTTGTTGGGATCGTTAAGACCCAAATTGAAGTCACCCAGTAGGATGAATAAAGTGGTAGGCTGTCAAAGGGGCTTGTGGGTAAAGACATGCTCACAAAGCCGAAGGAAGAAAAGTACACAAGAAGCAGGAGTGCAAGGAGTCCTGTAGACAAGAAAGGATAGGCAACAAAGGCAGTGAACAGAAAAGGTCAGGGAGTACAAGTTAAACAAACACGTTAGGTTCCCTCTTGCGGTGTACGCAGAATGGGGGAAGAGTTTCCCACAGAACCATGGAAACTCCAGCCTTCTGAGCAGGTTACTATTACAGGGTCCCACTCTGAATGCTCATGGACAGGAGCAGCAGCAGTAGGTGTCTGGGTCGGACCCTAAGGCACGAACAAGGAAACAGTACTCACAAGACTGAAGCCTGTACGGGTCCAGCAGGAACTGAACAATGACTGCCCCCTGAAACAGGAACCAGCACACTTGTAACAATGGCACAAGGTACAATACTGAGACGCGACAAAGGAAAGGGGCAGAGATTACCTGCTGGAAACCTAGCAGACAAACTCTGAACAAAGGAATTTCACAAGGCACAAGTGAAGACAAGAACTGTAACAGAAATATCAGGGGAAAAATGAAAGTCAATGTGAGCAGGGTACAGGACAGAGAACCGGCAGAAAGAAGAAAAGCAAGAAAACTAGAATCTAAGTGCAGGGGTAAGGAGACTGGAAACTGCAGACTGGTAACAAGGAACGGTTACACTGGACTGGAATAACAAGGTAATGACTGCAGACAGAAAACAAGGAACTGTAACCCTGAAGTGGGATAACAAGTGCAGGACTGATGACAGATAACAAGGAAACTGTAGCTCTGAAGTGGGATAACAAGGGCAGGACTGAAGAATCAAGGAAGCTAAAGCCAGGTAACAAGGTCAATGGGCATAGAACAAGGAACTGCAGGAAGGGAACAAGATAATTAGTGTTAGAGAGCAAGGGGCTGTAAATAGGGGACAGAGGACTACAAGCATGGGAGCAGGGCTGTCGTGTAGGAAGCACAGAGGGGCAGGGCAGAGGGCAGGGGGGTGAAGGCAGAGTAGCAGGGCTGCAAGGGAGGGGGCACAGGGCTCTGGAATAGGAGCAGGTTCTGGACACGGCAGAAATGCAAAGATCAAAGCAACAAAGGGCTGGAAGCAAGCTCAATGCAAGAGTCTTGTGCTCCTACAGGCAGCTGCTTAAATACTGACCTGCCCTGTGCTGAAGCAGGCTAATCAGCAGCATTTGGAGCAGCACACCTAAGGTACTTGGCCTCCTCCCTCTCTGGTCCTGGGAAAGTGAAAGCAGCACTGATCTCTAAGGTTTCTGGTGATTGTAGTTCTAAGACTGCTGCATAGGAATAGCCAGAGAATGGGAACTGCCACAAGGCGCATTATCGGACATGTAGTTTGTGAAATTAAATAAGGAAGTACCAAGTCTTGCAAAGGAAAAGTAAAGACAAAAATATCAATAGGTATTGTCTGAGAAGGTTTATGGAGATGATTGAGTACCATATAGTCCCCAATGGGTGCCAATTGAAGCTCCAGTGGCACAGTTGTGACATAAGCTTAATGAGAGGGGTCAGCAGTAAGGGAATGTCTGATTCCGGAGTACTTGTAGAGTTGGGTTGCCGGTAGAGGAGCAGAAGGTTGTAAGTGGTCTGGGTATTGATGGTGAGTTTGGTAAGAAGTATTTAGTAGGCTGATACAGGAGGGATGGGGATCTGCCTGGTATGTAGGGATGATTTGACGATGAGGGCAATGCCACCTCCTGGTGCGCTAGTGCAGTCAGTCCTAAAGATATCGTATTTGGGGGGAATGGCTAGGGAAAGTAACAGGCGGGAGGCACTATGAAGGCAGGATTCAGTGGTGGCAACGATGTCTAAGTGGTGGTTAATAATGAGATCATGGACTGCAAAGGCATGGGCGCCAAGAGATCGTACATTTAATAGTGCGCAGCTGAAAGTTGCAGGTTGATTACCTTCGGGCATGGAGAAAGTAATGGGGGTTCTGCATATACACTGATTGTGAACGGGGGAGATTGGAGGGGAGGAGGGGCAAACAGATGGCGTTGTTGGCATGGAGAGCCATGCGCATCTAAAGCCACCCTCAATGGGTAGGGTGAGGTCAGAGGGAGGTGAGACGGTTCCTGATGTGCAAGCTCGAAGCTTGGAAAGTCGAAGAGCATGGGCGGGAGAGGATGGGGTACAGGCTTGGTGGCAGGGTACAAGCATTAAATAATGGTAAGTGAGGCTGGGAGGGAGGGAAAGAGGGAGGTAGGTGAGCAAGCCTGATTGGGGTAAGTAGAACACCTGATGAGGGTGTGATGCTGAGTTTGGGTGGGAAGGAGGTGAGGTTAGGAGGGATCCAATGATTCAGGCATAGTGGAAGGGATGTTCCCCCCTGTGTGGCTGGTCGGCACAATGTTGCATTGGGGACCGCTGGGATGTGCGCTCCGGGATGCTGGCAAAGGCGAGCAGTAGCAGGAATGGGGGTGGAATGGGGCATGGTAAAGCACGGGTACAACAGTTCCTATGTGGGAGAAGGGGCGCTTCTACTCTTGTAGCTAGCAAAGACTGGGCTTGTGAGGGAGTGCGCTCTGGGATGCTGGCAAAGGCAAGCAGTGGCAGGAATGGGGTAGGAGGAGGGATGGGGATACATGGTGAGTTCCAGCGATTCCTAGGTGGGAGGAGGGTTGCTCCTTCTCATATGACTAGCAAAGACTGGGCTGTGCAGTGTGGCAATGAGGTGCAATGAGGATGCTGGCTAGGGCAAGCAACGGCAGGAATGGTGTGGGGGATGGGATGGGGATGCAAGGTGAGTCCCAGCAATTTTTAGGTGGGAAGAGGGTCACTCCTCCTTGTGTGGCTGGCAAGGATTGGGAAGTGCAGTGTTGAAAGGAGGTGTGCTCTGGGATGCTGGCAAGGGCAAGCACCGGTAGGAATAGTGTAGGGGGACATGATGATACACCAGTGACTAGCACATGACATAATAAATGACAGGGGCTGGTCAGATTCACCTTACCTTTCCTGCTGGTGCGAAGCACATCTGGAATATGGAAGCTGTTGACGGTCAAAACGTTGAGAGTGGGAGGCGGGACAGGCAAGGTCGGCAGTTCCTAATCCTATTTGTAATGATTGTTTTAGGTACCTTGCACCACTTCCATGTTCTAGCCCCTGAAGAAAATCCCTACACTGCTGTTAAGGGATTATAGGGTCTCCATTCAAATTATTTGATACTTGCAAAAGTACCCGTTCTCCGGACTATTTCTGTAGACAGACATGATAAGACTCTCATCAATTGTTGAAAATCAATGATCCTGTAGGTCGCTGTTCCGATTCGCTTACCGCTTGATGTGCTTTGTACCCTTAAGTAAACTACATTGAGAATGGGTGCATGTGGCTGGCTGATGTACCGGGGAGCAGACGTTGGGGGGAGGTGAGAGTTGGTGTGATGCTGCATACTGGGACCTTCTGTGCTCTCTCCCCACTTGTCGCCTCACCCTGGTGTGATGAGTTAGTTGCGGTGCAAATATCTCGGAAACCGTGCATCCTAAGGCCTTGAAACATGCTTTTCGAGGGCCTATAGGGACCTTGAGTTTTGTTCCTTGTGTCGGGACCAGCCCTTCTACGACCACATTGATGTTTTGCTGATTTCAGGCAACTGCCTCATCTGTGATGGTGCTGAAATACGTGGCAAGAGGTGGGGTGTCCAAATGTTATGTAGCCAGTCGTGTCAGGAGGGTCCTAACACGTAGCTATTCAAAATTTGGTGCAGATTGGTGAAACAGTGTGGAATTGTATAAGGAACACTGCTTCACCAAGCGACTAAGCCACAAATTCAGAGTTTTGCTGAAATCCCGAGAAAGTGGTGGGGTGACCAAATGTCATGTAGCCAGTATTGTCCAGAGGGTCCTTACAAGTGCCCATGCAAAATGTGGTGCAGATTGGTGAAACAGTGTGGAATTGTATAAGAAACAACCCTTTGCCACAAACCCACAAATATTCACTTTTATAAATATAGATAAAACATTTTTGACTCAACATAATTTTTGCAAACAATTTGTTCACTAATCAGTTGATTCCAAGTGGTGTATTTTGCACTTTTGTTGAATTTCATGTGAACGGTCAATTCCACAACACTAACACACTTTGATAGATAGGTACTTTTTAAAATCTTTTTGATTGATCTTATAGTTTTGTGTGTTTTTATGGTTTTAATATCATGCTAATAAATTGTATTTGTACTGTACATATGAGGTGATCCATTGTTGGTCCTTAGTCAAAGAGGGTATTTATTGTCTCTCATATAATTGATCAAGTGGGGCCTGGCTTTGTTTTTTTGTTTTTTATTTATTTACATTTTTATTGGCATTTATATCAAACAACGTACCACAAAACAGTAAACACTCCCTCCAACTCCCCTCCCCCACCTTCTTCCCTCCCTTCCAAGGTCTTGAGCGATTTGCTCAGTTTCCACCTATAGATCTGGCCAGTCCTCCTTTTCTTCTATTCTCGGACTTCTCCCCGCTTGTCTTTCCATTGTAATTGATACTTTCATTTATTTACCCTCCTCCCTTCCCGTTGGCGCGCCTTTCTTCCTTCCCCTCGCTTCATTTTGGGTGCACTATTGGGAGAGGCTTTTCAGACCAGTGCCACGAGTTTCATCCTCCTAGGACACCATGCTCTCCTGGAGTCTCTCATTAGGAATTGCATAACCAGGTCCCAGTACATGAGGAATTTTTGGTGTTCTCCCCTAATGCCATATGTTACTCTTTCCATGGCTGCTAAGTTCCATATTTTGCCCACCCATTCGTGTTCCGTGGGTGCTTCATTTGATTTCCATTTACAGGCTACTAGCAGGGCCCCGGCCATCACCAGTATTACAGAAATCTTTTTCTGAGCTTTCGTAGCCAATCCTTCTAACTCTCCATCTGGGCCCATTATGAACAAACCCTTGCTTGCTGTCCCCATCCGTTCCTAATATCCCATTCATCGCCTCTTGGATCATCTCCCAAAACGGTTTGATTATTGGGCTTTGCCACCATATGTGTTCCCAAATTCTTTCTTCCCCGCACCCTCTCCAGCATAACTTACTCGTTGTCTGGTCAATTTTGGACAGTTTACTGGGGGTGTGGTGCCATTGATACATCATTTTTATCCTGATTTCTTGAATTTGTCTGTGTGCTAATTTAGGTATGCTCCTCCAAAGCTTCTGCCATTGTTCAATGTTAATCTCTTGTTCAACTTCTCTCTCCTAGTTTTGCATGACCATCTAATTCCAGGGTCTTGCCCTTCCTTAATCTGTCCGTATAGTGCTCCTACGAGGTGATTGTTCCCAGAATTAGTGGATATACATTTCTCAAACGGGGTCCGCTCTCTTGTTGCTGCTCCCTTTACCTTGGGGCTCTGGGCCATGTGCCTCAGTTGGGCATATTGGAATCTTTCCCCTTCATCCAGTCCAAAATTCTGTTTACATTGGAGGAAGGATTTTATCTCCTCTCCTTCAAACAAGTCCCTTAGCATACTACATCCCCTTCCTGACATTTGACGAATCCTGTCTTTGCCCACCCTGGCATGAATTGCAGGTTCCTAAATATCGGAGTGAGGGGTGAAGGGAACGTTGTGAATTTGGAACGCTTTACCAATTCATCCCAAGTTTTGCACTACTAGGGATTCAATTTCACTACAGTACATATTTCTGGGTCTGTCCTCCCGGGGTAGCCATAAGGCCTTCTCAAGGTCCGTTCCCGCCACCACTCTATCCATGTACCTCCATTTCTTACCTCTGTCGTCCTTTGCCCAGTCCCTTTTACTCTGATTTGGGCTGCACGGTAGTCACAATAGTACGCTATGGGATCTGGTTCTCGCCCCCCATTCCTAATTCCTAATTTGCAGCATCAACCTATGTGCTATTCTTGGTTTCTTCTGTTCCCAGATAAAGGCCTGCGTGTGTCTGTGTAATGCTTGGAAAAAAGCAATCGGGACCCTTATGGGAATCGCCATGAATGCTTAGAGTAATTTCGGCAGAACAGTCATTTTCAGGGCATTTATCCTACCTAACCAGGAGATTCCCAGCAGGGCCCCAGCTATAAGGCATGCTTTTAATCACCTCCAGCGGGGGGGTATAATTTGTCCCATATAATTGGTCTGTGCTCTTGGTAATATAGATTCCCAGATATTTTATTTTGTTAGGAGCCCATGAGTACGGGAAGTTGGCTTGTATCTCCCCATCCCTCCCCAGTGGTATATGTAGACCCAGTATCACTGATTTGCTCCTGTTTATTTTTAGCGCGGCTACCTCCCCAAATGCGCCAAGACCCTGTCTACTGCCCGTAGGGAGTCTTCTGGATTTGTTAATGTCTGCAGCGTGTCATCTGTGAATGCTGCCACTTTATGGAATCCCCCGCCAAAGGAAACCCCTTCTATGTCCTGTGAATTTCTAATCGTGCTTAGTAGAGGTTCTAGGTGGATGGCATATAATAGCGAGGATAGGGGGCAACCCTGCTTTGTACCTTTAGATACCGCTAACGGATCGGAGAGGTCCCCATTTATAAGTAAGTGTAGAGAGGGATTTTGGTAGTTGGCTGCTATTTTGGACATAAACTCCTCTCCGAATCCCAGTTTGCGCATGGTATGGAAGAGAAACCGCCACTTCACCCTATCGAAGGCGTTTTCTGCATCCAATGCGACCACTAGGGCCGCTGTGCGTGCTTTCTTGAACTTATCTATGAAGTGGGCTATTCTCCTGGTGTTGGCATGAGTCTGCCTGCCGCGTATAAAGCCTGATTGGTCTGGGTCTACCAGTCCGGGGAGGAGAGGTTCTAGGCGACTTGCCAGGATCTTGGTATATATTTTGGCATCTAAATTAATAAGTGCTATCGACCTGTATGAGCTGGAGGCCATAGGGTCCTTTCCTGGCTTAGGCAATAGCACCACCTTCGCTTCTTCCATGGAAGGTGTTACCCCCCTCTCCCTAATGAATTGTACAAGGTGGTCAGGCGGGGAGCCAGTACCTCCTTGTAGGTCTTATAGAAATCCAACGTGAATCCGTTGGGGCCCAGAGATTTATTGGAGGGGAGCGCAGTGATTGCTTTGCACAACTTCTCCCTAGTTATCGCTTCCTCTAGCTCCTCCCTTTCTTGGGCGGATATCCTAGGTATGTTACATTTTTCAAGATATTCTGCTTGCCCCCCCTCCTCTGGGTTTTATGATTTATATACCTGCCCATAGAACTTCGTATAATTCCCTTTAGATTCAGGGTAGTTCTGTTGTCTCCATCCGCCTGGCGTCTTAATTTTCAGGATAATTCTTTCCTTTTCCTCCTTCCTTAGCTTCCTTGACAAAAGTCTGATCACTTTATTCACCTTAATGTAATAGTTCTGCTTAAGGTGCATAAGTGACCTCTCTGCTCGGCTTGTTTGTAATGATTCAATTTGACCTCTGATTGTCCTATACTCTTTTCTTGTCTCCCCTGTTTGGCTTGTCGCCATTGTAAGCATGATTGTCTTCAGCTTATTTTCTAGGTCCACCTCTACTTGCCCGAGTTATCTGTCCCTCCTTACCTTCATTGCTATTATTTTCCCTCTTATAGAAGCCTTGCAGGGCGTCCCAAATCATACGAGGATTTACTTCCTAGCACTTATTTGTTTGAAAATATTGGTAAATTCCCTCCCTGAGTTCCCTCGTCAGGGTTTCATCCTTAAGGATGTGAGCTGGGTATCTTCACTTCCAAAGGCCTGCTAAATGATTTGGTTTGTATGATCATCAGTGCAAGGGGGGTGTGATCTGACAGGGTGATGGCTCCCACCTCCACTTCCTTCACTCATCCTAGTAATGGGTGCAAAACCCATATGTAATCTATCCTTTCCTGCAGGTCCCGTTTGGCGTACCGACCTCTATGATGAGCAAAGCATGACCTCTGCCCACTGCTGGTTACTTCCGTCCCTTGCCACTGTTTTGTGTGAGCGCCATAGGCATGTGGCCTTGTGAGTCTCGGCCCGCTTCCCAGGTGTCTCTTCCCCTCAATCCTGACCTTCTTGTAGTTGCATTCTTCTCCAGAATGGGGTCTGGCATGGATTCACATGCTCATGAATATTCCCCGTCGTCAGGCTGGGAATCCTCGGTAAAGAAAAAATCAGTTTCAGTTTCGTTTCTGAACTGTCTTTCTCCTAATAACCAATCACTGGTCTCTGGGTCATACTGCCCCCAGCCAATGACTGCCCTCTACCTAAGCCCATCCTCAGGCAGCCATCTTCAGATTTTTACCACACGTTCAAGTTTTGGGAGTCTTCGTGATATAGCTCTCGAGCTTTAACTGCGTATTGCGTTTTTTCAGAGAAATTTCTCTCTTTTTTGGTCAATTGAGCCTCAAGCTCAACCGATTCATCATCTGTTAACGGGGACCCGTTTTTGGAAACTTCTACGCCCCTCAAGGGCACATTTTCTTCGAACTTCATCTCTTCTTGGAGGATTCCAGAAGACACCCGAGGCCTACCCCGTGTGGTCATGGCCGAAGACAAAGGAGACTCGACGCCCCTGTTCAGGACCTGCCCAGGATGTGGACTACAGAACGTCTTCAAGGAGGATGGGCACTCCCGGTGCCTTTACTGCCTACATTCAGAAAAATCGCACGTGGAGGAGACCTGTGCGTTCTGCAAGGATATGTCCTCTCGCACCATGAAGGACTGTCACCAGCGGCTCGCTAATTGTCTGGAGGCAAGGAGCCCAGCGGCAGGTGAGCCCAAGAAGAAACCTGAGCGGGCTTCTAAGACCTTTGAGGGCGCTCCGGCGACGGGGGCCCAACAGAAGGCAAAGCACCGCGAGTCTGCGGGCTCCAGGAGCACCATTGGGACAGGCTCCTCGGCTGCCAGGCCGGGCGCAGCATTGCCGACGCCGTCAACCACGAGCCAGCGCTCAGGCTCGACGAAGAGGAAGTCAGACAACCCGGGTAAGCTTCGGGAGAAGGCCCGGTCGGTTCAGACAGAGAAAGCCAAGGCAGAGCGAGGCGTGGACCCTCCCCCCACAGTGAAGGCCTCAGACGCGCCTATGGTCGTGAAGGCCCAGATTCACCAGGCTAAGGGTTCGATTGAGCGAGTGGCAGCGTCCCTGGCAAAGACCGCAGATGCGGCCCCAGTGGAGACAACCCCCAAGCCAAGAGTTTCCCTGCCCACCCGGAGGGAATCGTCTTTCCTGCCTGTCGAGAAGACCCCCGTGAAGCCCCCGGCTGAGAAGAAGGGGGAGCGCGATAGTCCTACCGGACTCGGATACCTCATCCGAGGAGGAGCTTACGGGCCCTAAGGCAGTCCTTGACAGGAAATTCATCAAGGACAGGTCCTACGGGAAGGACCCCGACGAGGCGTGCGTGGAAAGTGACGAGGGAACCGACGAGGAACGGCAGGAGGATGAGGAACCGGAGGATACCACGGCTCTGCCGGCAGTCCCGTCGCACCGCCACCACCACCGACGGACAGGTTGGAGGACATCTTAATGGCCCTGCACACCCTGTGCTCAGAAATAAGGACAAGGATGCCCTTGCCCCCGGTGGGTGATCCAGCGGCACCTGAACCGTCAGGAAGCCCTCTACCCAAACGGAGGCAGACCCATCCAACCCCTCCCTGCCATCCCTCACCTCCATCACCTCCTCCGAGGGACGAGACAGCGACGACGGGGACGACGGTATGGATCTCCCGTCTCCCCCACCCCGGGCCTCTCCGCCTGACGAAAATTGGCTCGTTCTAGCGATGATCGCAAGAGCTTCAGAGCTTTTTCAGCTATGCCCCGAAGAGCAGAAGAAGGAGGGATTCCTTTATCAACGATGAGAGGCCAAGAGGAATACCGTTCTCTCGGTCCCGCTGTTGAATGACATCTGGGACGAGGGGCTGGCCCTCCTGAAGAACCCATCCTCGGCCCCGGCGAAGAGAGACCAGTACGAGAAGAAATACCGGGTTCCAGACTCTGCACCGTTGTGCCTCAGAGTGCAGCCATCCCCGGACTCAGTGGTCTCCACGGCAGCCAAGAAGAAATCAGCAGGGTCGACGGCATCGACTTCTACTTCCCCACCGGACAGAGAAGGGAAGAAGCTGGACGCCATGGGACATCGGGTCATCTCGTCTGCGGCGACGACCATTAAGGCGGCCAACGCTCTCGCTATCGAGGCCCGCTACAATAGGGAGCTGTGGTTTAAAATCGCCACCCCTCCTGGACTTCTTCCCAGACGACAAGAGGGCTGAGGCCCTTGGAATCTTACAAGAAGGCGAGGTGGCTTCTGACCATGCCATCACGGTGGCCACAGACATCGCCGACACCGGCTTCCGCCAGATGGGCAACAGCGTTTGCTTCACTGGCATGGTTGGCTCAGGGCCACCGACTTCCGTCAGGATGTACAGACGAGGGTACAGGAAATGCCCTTCGACAGGGACAACTTGTTCGGGAAGACAGTGCGCGAGTCACTGCAGGCCATCAAGGCAGACACCGAGACGGCCCGTGCCTTGGGCACACTCCAGCAACGACGGCCATCCTTTCGGTCCTCCGGAGGCAAGTCTCAGGGTGCCTCCAAAGGATTTGGTGGCAGCTCTTCTTCATACCCCCAAGCGGCCCGTTCTTCATCCCAGGAAGCCTACAGAGGTCGCAGCAAGGCCAGAGGACATCGTCGTCGCCAAGGGGCCCAAGGTGGTAAGGCCTCAGCAAAGCAGGAGTGAACCGGCCGTGATGTCGGGCCCCCACCCGAGCACCCCAGTGGGAGGCCAGCTGGCGAACTTCGTCAGCGTGTGGAAGTCCATCTCCACCGACCATTGGGTGCTGGATACGCTGGCCCACGGACACACCCTGGAGTTCCAAAGGAAGTTTCCCCGTTTTCCACCTGTGGCCAGGAAAGAAATCATATTCCACAACTACTTCTAGACATATGAGCAGTGCTGAGAAAGGGCGCGATGGAGCTCATCCCCAAGAGGCTCCGGGGCTCCGGAGTGTACGTGCGGTACTTCCTCGTCCGAAAGAAGACCAGCGGTTGGCGGCCCATTTTAGATCTCTGCCGCCTCAACAAATACATAAAATCCCAGAGGTTCTGGATGGTCACCCTCCAGCATGTACTGGGACAGCTGGAGGAGGGAGACTTCCTGTCGTCGTTGGACTTTGAGGATGCCTACTTACACATCCCCATACACAGGGGGCATCGGAAGTTTCTGCGCTTTGTGGTCCAAGGGCGGCACTACCAATTCAAGGCCCTCCCCTTCAGTCTGAAGTCGGCCCCAAGGGTCTTCACCAAGTGCCTGGCACTGGTGGCGGCGTGGCTGCACCTGCAGGGGATCCACGTCTACCCCTATGTGGACGATTGGCTCATCCGAGCGAAGTCAAGGGAACTCGCCTTCGAGCACAGAGCGAGGACCGTCCGCCTGCTCACAGAACTGGGGTTCTCGATAAACTATGCAAAGTCCTGCTTGGAGCCATCGCAGGACGCTCAGTTCCTGGGAGCCAGACTCAACACAGTGGCGTACCTAGCCGCACCGTCGGAGGAAAGGATAAAAGCCATCCTGGGCAAGGTACAACGGCTGTTGACCATGGAAGTTGCCAGTGTGAGGTCCATCAAGTCCCTACTCGGCATGATGTCGTCATGCATCTACCTCGTTCGGCTGTGCAGGCTGCGGATGCGGCCACTGCAGGAGTTCCTCGACGCCCGTTGGATGCAAGCGGCGGGAAGCTTCGAGGACAAGATCACCCTCCATGAGACATTCCGTCGAGCAATTCGTTGGTGAAGTGTCCGCGCGCATCTCGCGGCGGGCACGGACTTCCAGACCCCAGCGCATCAAGAGACGGTGATGACGGACGCCTCCCTGGAGGGATGGGGCGCACATATAGGAAATCTCCACGCAAGAGGCCTGCGGCTCCCAGAGGAGAGGTCGTTGCACATCAACGTCCTGGAGCTCCAAGCCGTGTTTTGGGCCCTCAAGTCATTCCTGCCGTCCCTCAGGGGCAAGGTGGTGCGTGTCTTCACCGACAATACCACCACAATGTTCTACATTTCGGAATCAGGGGGGCACCAGATCCCCAGCTCTCTCCAAGGAAGCGCAGGACCTATGGCACTGGGCTGTCACCCAGAGGATGTTCCTGGTACCCTTTCATCTGGCAGAAGTGAAGAACACTGTTGCCGACTCACCCAGCAGGGAGATGCGCTCTTGCCATGAATCAGAACTTCGGCAGGATCAGGTGGACCTAATGTTTTGACGAAGGGGCAACCCCTAGATCGATCTGTTTGCGACGGCGACGAACACCAAGTGCCGGAGGTTCGCCAGCAGGTTTCCTCAGGCGGGGAGCATGGGGGATGTGTTCTCATTCCCCTGGGACGGCCTGTTTCTCTTTGCGTTGCCACCGTTGCCGTTGCTACTGCGACTCATCAGTCAACTCAGGCGGTCTCGGTGAAGGATGATCCTCGTCACACCGGCGTGGGCGAGGCAGATATTGTACCCAGACCTTCTGGACATGTCAGTGTACCCTCCAGTCAAGCTTCCGGCGGGTACAGATCTTCTCGCCAGGGAAGGAGGCGCGATCCTGCACCACGACCCTGGGTCACTGAACCTGCAGGCCTGGCTCCTGCAGCGCTAGAGTTTGGAGGATACGAGATCCTGGTGGACTCCAAGGAGGTACTTGCCAAGGCCAGGGCTTCTTCGACGCTTAAGTGCTACGGACACAAATGGAAGAGGTTCACCGTCTGGTGCCGTGCACAGAAGACAAACCCTCTATGGATCACGGCCCCTCAAGTGCTGCCGTACTTGCTGTCGCTGGCCAAGGCGGGGCTGGTGCACGCCTCTATCAAGATCCATCTGGCGGCTATCTCCTGCTACACTAGAACTCTGGTCGCTGTGGTCGTATCGCCTGGTTAAGGTGTTCATGAAAGGACTTTTCCGCTCATTCCTGCCGGTGAAGGCTCCGGCCCCAGCGTGGGAGCTCAATGTGGTGCTGACTAGGCTCATGGGTCCTCGGTTCGAGCCTCTGCATTCGGCACCTCTGAAATTCCTGTCATGGAAGACGGCATTCCTTGTGGCCATCACCTCCGCACGACGAGTGGGAGTGATCCAGGCCCTCTCCTGTAAGCCTCCGTATTTGACATTCCATGCAACGAGGGTCGTGCTCAGAACGCACCCCTCCTTCATGCCCAAGGTGCCGTCGGACTTTCATCTCAACGAGCCCTTGGTGTTACCTGTTTTCTTCCCGTCGCCTTCGTTGCCGGCTGAGAGGAGTTTGCACTCGCTGGATGTGGCTACGTGGACCGCACAAAGAGTTTTCGGAAGACATCACAGCTGTTTGTGAACTTTGGCTCTGTGAACCAAGGGAAGGCCCTCTCCAAGGCTTCCATTTCCAGGCAGCTCTCCGGCTGCATCATGCACTGTCACCGGTTGGCAAACCGACTGTTGCCTGGCCCTCCGAGAGCCCATTCGACCAGAGCGATCGCTGCAACTACGGCGTTCCTGTCTTGTGTGCCCCTGCTGGACATCTGCAGGGCTGCTACGTGGAGGTCGACGCACACCTTCACGAAATGTTACTGCGTCGACCGGGATTCCAGGGAGGAGACCATAGTCGGCCAAGCAGTGCTGCGCAACCTGTTCGCGTGAAGGTGAGCCTGTTGAGGAGGTAAGAGATGCTTAATGTTGAGTTGTTTAAATGCTTAATGTTGAGCCTTGCCACCTCCTTTGGTTGTGCATGTGTGTACTGCTATGTATTCGTGTATTCATGAGCATGTGAATCCATGCCAGACCCCCATGCTGGAGAAGGAACAAGTTACTTACCTGTAACTGTTGTTCTCCAGCATGGGTCTGGCATGGATTCACATGCAAACCCTCCCTCCTACCCCTCTGCGGCTCTTCTCTTGGTCCTACTGTCACTTTGCGTGCTACCAAATCTGAAGATGGCTGCCTGAGGAGGGGCTTAGGTAGAGGGCAGTCACTGGCTGGGGGCAGTATGACCCAGAGACCAGTGATTGGTTATTAGGAGAAAGACAGTTCAGAAACGAAACTGAAACTGATTTGTTCTTTACCGAGGATTCCCAGCCTGACGATGAGGAATATTCATGAGCATGTGAATCCATGCCAGACCCATGCTGGAGAACAACAGTTACAGGTAAGTAACTTGTTCCATCCCTTTCATCAACACAGAGCTCTTTGTGGCCTATTGCCTTCTTTTTTTGGGCGAATTCGGCACAGGTTTCCCTGTGGGGGGGGGGGGTATTCTTGCTGGGCGGAGGTCTGCCCTGCTTCAGTGGGGTTGCGGTTTTTATCCCCTCCCACTCCTTCCTTTAGTGTTCTTTATTTAAATGTTATTTTTAATAGTCCAAGTGGATGACAGTCCTTGAAAATTAGGGGGTAGGTGTTGAAGGGGCCCCCTTCTTGCCCGCTTCCCATCAATAAAGTGCTGTGCCTTCCCTCTGCTCCTTGCCCTGCTCTTACTGTGATGTTGTTCTGACTCTCACAGTTTCTCCTGGTGGGATCTCCCGTCGCTGACGCGTAGCCTGCTGCGCTTGTTCTCGCGGGGTTCCAGCGACTGGTCCTGGGAAACGTGTGGCCCCACTCTTGTATCCTGAGCTTTCAATGCGGCCACCTTTATTTCTAGCGGGGAACCGGCCTCAACTCAGAGTCGCTGGGGTAATTCTCGCCCTCCTCCGTATGTCCATCCCCCGCTCACGGATGCGGGTCGGGGAGCGCTCTCCTTCTTCTGCTGTGGGGCGCATTGCAGCCGTATGATCCGCCGGCTGTTATGAAGGGGTCGGGGGAGCCAGATTCGTTGTCCTCCGGTGCACAGCTGATGTCGCCCCTCCGCTCTGTCCTGAAATGCAGGGCTGGGATAGTAGTTCCTGCGGTGGTGCCCTTGGTGGACGGACCTCCCGATTCGGCCCTCGCTGTGTGTCCTTACTTCCCGCTTTCTCCTTCCCTCAGGTCTCGGTGCACCACAAGGGCGCCTCCTATGGCCCGATGTACTGCTCCGGATTCTTTTCGTTTCCTTTCCATTACCATTTCCTCATCTTTATGATTGGCCCATGAATGCTTTACGATATATGCTCTTTCAAATTTTCCCATTTATCACCAATAGGAAACACCTATTTTGCTTAAAATTAAAAAACTATTGTTACTTTTACTAAAACAAAACAACATATCCCTCTTTCTTTATGCAAAACTGATTTGAAGCCGCTTTAACTCGCAGGGCTGTCTCATGTGTTCAAATACACGCAGCCGTGGTTTTCTGCAACTATTAATCACTTCCTAGCTCCGTGTCAGTCCTTATCTTAGCTTTGAAAAGGAGCCTTGATTTACTTCAAAGGTGCCGCAGTTTAAAACATAAATCTCACTTTGCATGATGTGTGTGGTTTTTGTCAACCATGCACATTTGTGCTTTTATTTTTTTTTTTTAATTAATACATTTATATCTTCTGTTTACTTTTAGAGCATGCCATGTACAATCTGGCTTCATTTGTTAAAAATGAAATCACTGTTGTTTCAGCTCACAACCCAGCTTTAAGGAATGTTTTAAAATGCATACTTTTTTAGTCAGAAAAAATGCTTGCAAAATCTCCCACCTGTCTTAATCATCCTTCGTTTGTGTGTTACGCTAGTCGGATTTCTATTGTTCAAAGCTTTGCAATCTGTCAAGAGCTTTATATAATTTTTATTTCTCTTTAACCCTTTACTTTATTTCACTCCTTTGTTTAAAAAGTGTAGAGAGTCACAATTCACTGCTTATTTTTACCAAGTCCTTAAATAAAGCCTCCATTCCTTACACTTAAATCATCATTCCTAACATTTTAAAACAACAAATATGAGCGAGCACCGTGAATCGCTGTTCAAGCCTCTAATTTCAATAGCCTATCTATTCTCTTGATTGGCACCAATCACTTTGCTATGCTCAATCACTGTTGCTCCTCAACTTTTTCAAATTACTTCACACCTTCTATCACTCCTCAATACTTTTACTCGACAAACAACATACAGACTAGTCGACATTACACATTAATAAACAGTGATCTCACTTCTTTCTCTTTCGCCTTTCTTAGTATCCTTTACAGAGTTTGCGACATCACCTTATATGAACCTGTTCATGCGTTATATTTTTCACTCTAATCCTGCTATGATTTGAGATGTCTCCTTCTGAACTGCCTTGAGTTAGGATTCTCTAGGCGCTATTCTTCTCTTCACACAATATTTCCTGTTACTCAAAAGTTATCACAATCCCATCCCCTTAAAATGTACATGAACATGTTTTTATTCATTTTCTGTTGCCTCCGTCTCTCATAATACATATCATACTTCACAGATGCCAGGTGTGCCATGCTGGTGGTCATGAGGAGACACCCTTGACAGAAATGCAGTTTTGTCACTCACCTTATCATCTTTTTCAGGCATCTCTCCCTATCCACCAGCACATCACCATGAAGCCTGGGTCCTTGTCCTTGATTCTTATGAAAAGACCTTAGGGCCCCACATTTGGGTGCTGCATGAACTGGGGGTCCTCTTCCCAGCCCATCAAGCATCTGGCATCTATGAACACTCCTCAGAAACAGAGACAAGAGAAAATCAGGCGCCCGGGAGTTTTCTCAGCAGTCTTTATTAGAGGTGGTTACAAGACATACTCTGGAAAAAACTCAAAAACATTTTGCCTTCAACCTCCTTATATAGGCTATTTGGATGATGCAACATCCTTATGCAAATGACTACCTTGGTCAGAGTATGCTTCTGATAGGTCCTCTTAGTCAGAGAAAAAACATCACTTTAATACTATTGGATGGCTTATCGGGTGTACACCAAGCCCACATAAGCATAGCTGGCATCCACAATTTTCTCTGACGCATAAAACTGATAAGATTATTTTAGACTTGGCTGGACATATTTATGACAGTTCATACTTCTGCCAAAAACACCTTTATCACATCAATGTGTATTCTTTATCTGATTTTCGGGGTCCTGCCAAGTTAGTTAGTGCCTTATACTGTGGCGAAATAGATCAACTCTATTATATGGTGCCAAATAATACAGATGGTCTCTCAAAATGTTCTGCATGAAGCACATTTTGCCCTTCTCATTAAACAGAAAGATAAATGTATCAAGTTTCCCTTGCTCTATTTACCTTCATCATTAATCTTGTCTGCTTTTCCTGCCAAGTTCCATTTTTCTTTTTTTTTTAAATTTGTTTTTATTAGATTTTGTTTCGAACAAGGTCACAGCAATTTACAGGAAATCAACCAAAAAAATTAAACGTATATCTTTGTCAAGCATATTCAAAACAATTATAATCCAGAGTTGCATTTCAACATAAATCTCATAAGTTTTCCATCCTTACTTTGTACCCATTTGCAGTGACCGTATACATTTGCAATTCTTCTACCCCTTACCCTCCCTTCCTCTCTCCCTCCCCCCAAGACTCTATTTACATCTGATGAGGGTTGTGTTGCCTAGCATTTGGTGAGTTGCATAGCAGGTTTTGGAGACCACCTTGTTGGGGAGCTTGTCATGTTACATCTCCTTGAGTTGTGTGATCTATTAGAGGGTGTCTTTTTACAGCGTGGGGTTATGGGGTTGGCTAGTCATCACATGTTAGTGTATTGTTCCTGGCATATACTTATTAAGGAACTCCATCCACAGAGTGTCGCATTGTGTGGATTTCGCATGTAGGGATGATGTTATCTTCTCCATGGTGCATATATTGTATGCTACGTTGACCCATTCTTTCTCAGTTGGGACTGTGGTGGATTTCCATTTTGTGGCTAACAGAGCCCTTGCATCTAATAGCAACTGCGCAGCCAGGTCTTTTACCCTCCTCCACTCATCCTCTATTTTTTCAAATCCAAACAAAACTAGATAGGGGTCTGCTGTTCTCTGAATCGCATCTAGATCCCTGATCCACCCCAGTACTTCATCCCAATATACTTTAATTCGAGGGCAGCCCCACCACATGTGCCAGTAGTCTGCCGAGGATCCACATCCTCGCCAACACAGCGGACTGGAGGATTGGTACATTTTAGAGAGTCTGTGCGGGTCACATTGCCATCTGTTTAATAATTTGATTGCGTGGAGCTTGTATTGGCATGAAATCGAGGCTTTAGGTGCCGCTCGACATATCTTTCCCCATGTCTCTGGATCGATATTTTCCCCTATGTCTCTCTCCCATTTTAGTCTGAGGGGTTCTGTTGTGCCCTTTCCTGCTTCTATCACTGTTTTGTATAAAAACCAAAATCAGTCCCTTCGTTTCTTTCCTAGAGTTTAATAGGGATTCAAATGGGGTGAGTTCTCTTCTGTTTATTTTTCCATTCAGGTTTCATCAGGACATCTTTGATCTGCAGGAAGTGGAATGCGGACAGTACGCCTATTCCCAAGGCTTCCTCTAATTCATGGAGCATAATAAATGAGTCTTTTTTCAGGAGCTGTCCTACCCTTTCTAAGCCCGCTTCGTATCAGGATTGAAATTTTTCTACATTGGGAATCTGATCATTAATGCCGGGGGACCACAGGTGACTCAGTGGTGATGGCCATGTGGTGATGTTCTTCATTTCAGTACTATCTCGCCATATTTCTCTTATAGTTTCTAACATCGGGTGTGCTTTCGATCTCCTCAATACTCTCCTGCTAGGGGCCCATAGCCACTCGGAGACCGTTGCTGGGGACAGGTAGTGGTTGTCCATTGAGATCCACTGGGGCTCTTTTTGATTGCGGAGGTGAGGAATGAGAACTCGTAATTAGACCGCTTCTTAGTATTTTTGAATATCTGGGAGGCCCACCCCGCCTCTATCTTTGGTTAGTGTCAGGTTGTTATATCCAATTCTGGCTTTTTTCCCCTGCCATAGGAACTTTACAATCGCCTTCTTGACTTCCAGAAAGAATTTTCGTGGCATCTTAATGGGGAGCATTTAAAAGGGGTATAGAAACCTGGGGAGACAGGTCGTTTTTATTGCATTGAGGCGTCCTAGTCAGGATATGGTCAATTTGTCCCACCGGGCAAGGTCCGCGTGGAAATTTCGGAGGAGCGTAGGGAAATTGGCTTCGTAGAGATCTTCTAATTTCCTTGTAACTTGTATACCTAGGTACTTTAACTTGCTATGTCATATCGTGAGACCTAGCGGGGAGTAACTATTGTTGTTCATTTCCATAGATCCCTGTAGGGCGAAAAGTATTGACTTGGATTTATTAACTTTAAACCCTGATATTTGGCCGTATTCCTCCAGGAGGTACAGTGCCCTGGGGATGGATGTATTTGGGTTTGTCACATGGAGGAGCATGTCATCGGCGTACAGTGCTACTTTGTACTCCGCCTGCCCTAGTCGCATTCCCTCTACCTGGGTGTCTTCTCTCATTTTTTGGCCCAGAGGCTCTACTGAACAAGTTCCATTTTTAACTTGACAAACCCAATCATCTCACTGCGAGATGCTGCTAAAGACTATCTCTAATGTATCAGCCTTTGTTGCTTGTCTGAAAACTCTTGGCATGAGTCATAGCTTTTTCACGCCTGGCTTAGAACTGGACACCATTTTGTACTTGAGTTATCCATTTTGAAGTATATTTTTGTCTGACACTGTATTAATTCTTCAGGGAGCTATTATTTATTTAAGCATCTCTCACTTTGGATACTTTATTCATGATATATCTTTATACACTTATGGTATGTGTGTCATATTTAAAGCACCCTTCACTTCCTGGGTCATTCTAACCCAAATATGTGCAGTGCCATGTGCACTTTTTACCTTAAGAGGCACGATAATCCTTATTTCTACAATAAAGGAACAATTTGATCTGCCTATCATGTTATCTATACTCAGTTGAGGAGGGAGGGGTTTGCACCCCCTATAGAGTACTTCCTCCGCTCCCAAACCTTCTTCATCTGTTATAGGGTTACTTCTCAGGTTATAGCTCCCAGGCATTGTGCACCAATGCAGTACTTCAAAACAGTCACCTAAGTAGTAGTCCTAGGTAGTGCAGGCGGGGAGGAAACAGAATGCAAGCGTAAGGAATCGCTTACTGTACCGGGGGAAAAGCACCTCCAACCAACCCCCTGACAATGACACTGTGACACCACACTTAGCAACACTTAGCGCGGCAAAGCAGTCTTTGTAGTCACCAAAGGGGGCCGGCTTGGATCATGACCTCCAGGTGAGCTGAGAAAAATAAATTAAAGGTGCAGGCGCCTTGATCCTGAGCACGTATGCTTCTGTAACTATAGTAAACACGCTATCCTGAGCATTTAGAGATAGTAATAAATGCGCTGCAGAGCGTTGTCACAGGGCAACACCGACATACAACACTTAGCAACACTCCAGTCAATCTATACAAGTAAATGGAGCACACAGAATAGGTGATCTTCCTCAGAGCACAAGCGCTCTGCTAGCCCTCTGCACTCTGAAAATAGCCAAATAGAGGTCACTGAGTAAGTGCATAGAATACATTGTTAATTGCCACACTTAAATATTCAGGCACCCTGATAGCTCCTCACTCACCATATGAAGAACCCCTGTGGTGGCTGAATTCACCACGATCCTGACACACTGCCGAGTAATGCAGCTCACAGCATCATCACCCAGCCTCAGCTGCAGGAGCTGCCTCCCGGGATCACAAGTCTACCTGGTGCGGATGCGGATGAATATAAGTGGGATGGTCACAGAGGAGTGCCGGTGAACCCGCGGGGGACATGAAACAGAGCACACATTGCACAAGTCTCTCTGTAGCACCGCCACGGAAGCAAGGAAAGCACCTCTCAATGCCGTCAAGAGGCACCAGCTCCGTCTGCAACACTACAAAACTCATGCCTTTTGGGTGGGTGTGGTGGTTCTGTTTAGTCAGACTTTGGCTGTGACTGGGGCATGATCAGAAAACGCTTTTGGCTCTTTGTTTAACTCTGAGATGCATGGGATCAGTTTGCTAGAGAGTAAGATATGACCTATTCTAGAATAATCTTTGTGTACAAAGGAGTAATGGGAGTAGTCCCTTCTACTGGCATTATGGAGCCTCCAGGCGTCCACCAAGCCAAACTTCCTAAGGACCCTGGGTAAAGTTAGCACACGTTTGTAGTGTACAGAAGAGGTGGGAAGGGTTTTATCCATCGCGAGGTCCAGAACCAAGTCCGCAATTATTAACTCCACTGAAATGATTTAGGCTAGTTTAGTGAGTAGGTCTTCTAACAATAAGTGTTGTTTTTTCATTAAGGGTGGATATAGAGCACAGGGTTGTTGGGTGACTGAATCAGTTTCCTCGCACTGCTTTGAACATTCTCTTAGGGTCTTTCACAAGGTCTGTGTGCTTGAAAGGGATACGCCAAGCAATGTGTGAGGTCTTCTGACCACACAAGGCAAAGTATTGGAGCGGGACTGTCGAAACTCATCCTTCTTCAAGAGGTGGGTTTCTTGGAGAAACGCTGTCCATGCTTTCAGCACCTCTTAATTGGAGAGTTCAGACCCTGTACATTAAAGGTTTCAAGTTTAAATGTAGGCTCAAGAGAGGACAGAGATTGTTGCAAAGCCCATATTGGGAGTTAACTGCCCTGTAAGTGTGGTTGGGGGTTGCTTGAAGTTTGATTCTATTAGCGCGTGGTGTTAGGAGATGTTTTGTCTTTTGATGGACTTAGGAGGGCCTATTTTGCCCCTTTGTCTGCATCTGGATGTGCCCACTCTATTCCACCTCTCAGGGTTTGTAGTAGTTGAGGGGTCTGTGTGAGTAAATTCAGTTGAATCTGATTGATCATCTGGGTGGAGCAATGGTGAAGCCTCATGCAGAGAGGATATTGACCAGTGCTTGTTCTCCCATGATAATGAGGGCACACAGAAACCACTGCCGGTATCTGATTTGTTTGGATCAGATCCATTCCATGACTGGCTTGGGCTACCTCCTGTTCATTAATGTGTTGGGAAAATGTCCTTAAATAGAAGAATGTGCCTATCTCTAAATTGAAATTTTGTTTTTTGCCCACGACTTTCATTATCTGTTCCTTGATTATGTACAAATGGATGCTGGCAATTACATCACGGGACCACTCCACACAAGCACTTTTGGGGAGCCGGATGTAGTGAGTTTTGTCTAATTCCACTGTTGCATCGTTAGGCATTTGAAGCATGGACCGGAATAATTCTTGTGCAAAGGATTGGAGCTTGGAATCTGGGACTTGCTTAGGAATTCCACAGATCCGAATGTTATTTTATCGAGCACTATTTTCATCATCTTCCTGTTTACTTTATAAGAGATCGAATTGAGCTTCTAAAAAGGGGTTCTGTTCGCAAATCACATCTTCTGCCTCCCCTTTGCGCTTGTCTGAGATTGTTACTTTATAAGACAGCTCAGAGATTCTCCCTTGAATTTCTTTTTTAATTTCCGTAAGGAGTTGTTACAGATCACTTTTCCTAGCTGGTGCACTACACTCAGAAAAAGCCTGATGGTTCGTATGGATTTGTGCGATCGTCAACCTGTTCTGTCCATTTGCCTTTGTCTTGTACGGCGATCAGGATGAGGACACCACCACTCTTTTGGGGTTTTGTTGTTTTGGAGGCCATCTTCTTGAGCCCAAGGAGAAAGGGCCCCAGATAGGACCCTAGTCAAAATGCTTTCAGATGTAGTCAGTGTCGTGTGAGTCAGTGCTGGGCCCCAGCTTTATCAAGATTTTGAGAGATGCAAGGTTAACCTCACCACATCGTCCACTTTAAATGAAGTCCAGAACTTGCCAATGTGCAAATTGTGGTGTGACACTCAACTGGGTCTGAACTTGGCAGTATCCCGGTCACACCTTCAGTCCAACTGCATCAGCCGTGCTGTTAAGATTGGTGCAATGAGGGGGCGTGGCTTGGAGCGCCATCGATGTGGTCGCTCCTCTGAGGCCGCCCGTGGGATGCCCGGCGCCGCCGTCAATTTCCGTCGGTTCTAATCGGGTTACCGTGTCGCCAATGCCATCTAAGGCGATCGGAACCGACATGGCACAACCTGCCCAAACATAACCTTCGACCGCGGAGGCGTTCTACCACAATTTAGCTGCCGAACCTCTCCCCCGTCACCAGCCGAAGAAAACAATATGGCGGCCAAGCTGGAACCCAGCAACACACTCCGCACCTGGTGGTGACGGGGCTTTAGAGCGCCGGGGAGTCGGAGGAGGGGAATGGACGGACCTGCCAGCTCAGAGCCATCCGATCCATACCAAGACTGCCCGGAATACACACAAGTGCATCCTTGGTTGCTGAGGCGTGAGTAGCGCCTTGCTCGCGAACCCGGCTGCGAGCGGGACGGTGGAGCCCTCCCCTGCCTGCTTGCCTGGGAGCCCGACGCACACCCTGGGGGACCGGGGGGACTTTTCCCCTCCTCCGCTACATAGAGCGGGTCCGGACCTCCTCCCAGCGCCAGCCGACGCCATTACGGAACCGCACATGGGAGGCTCACAGAGGGATCTGAGACCTCCCCCAGCGAGCGACCTCCGATAGGGACATGAGGAAGGGTTCGGAGGCTGCGAGATAACCTCTATCATCCGGAGAGGCCCTGATCCCGTGGGCCTCATCGCAGCGACATACCCCCTCCCCTCACGCTACAGTTGGCCATCCTGCGCCGATCCTGACTCACTGAGACCCCCCCCACACCAACCCTTCCTGGGGCGCCCCGGCCCACTCGCCCACCCAGTGACCAAAACCGTTGCGGGGTAACGGCCGCTCCCGCCTCCCTCTCCCCCATTCTTCTACGCTCGGACCCTCCCGGGTAACGAGTCGTGAAAGCACACGACCTGCCGCCCCAACTTCACTCTGGATCCTGCGGAACCGGAGAGGGGGTTAAGAGCGATATACACCCCGAGTGCTGCCTCCCACTGCCCTGGGCCCCGCTGCAACTCTTTCAGTCAAGACCGCCCAACACGATCATCATGTCTAGGCAAACAAAGGTTAGGAAGGGCACAGATATCTCCACCATGTTTACTGCACCGGATAAACCCAAGAAACAAGACCCTCCTAAACTGACCCCACAGAAGCCACAAAAGGACAGGGGAGCCCTTGCTACCAAAGGAGACCTGATAGCCTTCATGGCGGACATTAAGTCGGAGTTCCGCTCATGCCTCTCAGAACTTACCACCAAAGTTGAACAGACGGACCAAAGGGTTACAGAGGTCGAACAGAGGCTCAGAGAAATCGAGGACCATTCTCAGGATCACACTACCCGCTGGGGGGATTTGCAAAGATCTATTGATACCTGCATCATAAATGCGAGATCCTGGAGTTCAAACATGAAGACCTTGAAAATAGGGCACGTTGCAACAACCTCCGCATTCGGGGCATCCCAATCTCTGTCCCCGACAACAAGCTAGCGGACTACGTGGGACGCTTCTTCAAGGCCCTACTCCCGGATCTGGATAAATCTCAGCTCCTGCTAGACCGGACCCACAGACTCCGCCCGCGCCGAGGGACAGATTCGGACCCCCCCCCCAGATGTTATCACCAGGTTCCACTTCTTCACAACCAAAGAGGCGATATCAGCGATCAGCCGCCAAGGAGAGGAGATCACTTTTCAGAGCACTCCACTTCAAATATACCAGGACCTCTCACCACTCACTCTCCAGAAAAGAAGAGCACTCCGACCTCTGGCAGTGTTCCTCCTGGAGCAGCAGGTCCGTTACAGGTGTTTATTTTCGACGGCTCTGCAGTTTACGTATAAAGGCACCCTACGCCGGATCAGTCACTTGGAAGACGCAAAGAGAATCATGCGTCCAGCCTCGCCCCTAGATCCTTCCACGCCAAACCCAGAGAGGACTGAGGACTCCCCAAAACCCAAACGCACATCATGGTCGCCAACCCAGCGGAGCAACAGAAAGAGATGAATAAGGGCGCTCCCGCGGTCCCAGGTTCCAACAGCAACTTAGCCTGGACGCAATTGACCTTACCTAAATTAAGATCCGCCACCTTTGTCTTCAACTGAGGAGCCTTGAAGGCGGTGGCGGCGGGCCATACCCATGGTTCATACCCACTCAAGGGTACTTTCCAACCTTTGTTCCTTGGAAACCCACAGTACACAATATGTGATGGGACAGTTGGCCCTGTTGGCCAAGGGTACGCCCGTACTTACAATGTCGGTCTACCCTCCAGTTAAAGTTGCGCCCCCCCGTTGGGGCTCCGCGTTAAAACCTCAAGTGCAGGATGATATTATGGGATTTCTCAACAGACATGGCAGCTGAATCACCAACCCACGACCCCCCCCCTAACCCAAGGAATGAAGAGTGAGACTCCAGCGGACGACCAAACTCTTCGGGTCCTCTCCCTAAATGTTAATGGACTGAACTCCCCTAACAAGCGAAAGGCAATCCTATTAAAACTCCGGGACGAAGACGCAGCGATAGCCATGCTCCAAGAGACTCACTTGCTGCCGGTGGACGTGACCCGGCTTCGTTTCCGGCTATTCCCGCTCCAATTCTTTGCCTCTGGCACAAGCAAAAAGGGAGGTACGGCGATCCTCTTTAGGAAAGACTTGAACCCACAAATTCTGGAAACGAAAATCTGCCCGGAAGGCCGATTTACAGCGGTCAAATGCCTCCTAATGGGAGACCTATATACCCTCGTCTCGGTGTACGCCCCTAACACTGGACAATCACACTTCTATGACTCCTTGGGCACATCTCTCGCTGGCTTTGTGGAGGGCCAATCGATAGTCGGAGGGGACTTCAATGGGGTTCCCGACCCCACCAAAGACAGGTCACAGCCCCCGACTCCAAGCGACTTCACCCAGGCACTCAGCCTCCTGGTCCCTGGAGATAATAGATTCATGGCGGGTGTTCCACCCCGACGAAATAGACTTCTCCTTTTACTCATTCGTCCATCGCACCTTTTCAAGGATTAACCTGTTCCTGATCACCCCGCAAACTTTCCCTTCTGTCAAAGAAGTCTCCATCGGCACAAGAGCTATATCCGACCACGCCCCAGTGTTCCTGAAACTCCGGGTTCAGAACCCCAACCTCAATAACCTCAATAACCCACGTAAATGGACGTTATACGACCCGATCCTTAACAACATGGCTACCAGAGACAAGATCGCAACAGGGATAAGAAATTTCTTTGACGAAAATCCAGCCTCGGACACCTCGTTAGCGAACAACTGGGACGCCATGAAGGCAGTAATCAGGGGCTTCCTGATTGCCCAATTGCCCAAGGAGCGGCCTACCACCGAGACAGGCGTCAGGCCCGGATGGCTCTAGAGGACGAACTAAGAGAGGCTGAGGCACTCCACAAGGAGAAAGGCTGGTCCCCTAAAACGCAACGGATCATTTGCACGGCGAGGAAAAAACTGGAAGCCCACTATGCGGAACAAACCCCTCAACTAATGGCGAAGGCCAAACAGTCATACTACGCGAAGGGCAATAAGGCGAACAGGTTCATGGTGGCCAAACTAGCCAAGCGGAGATGCGTTAACACGATCACTGGTCTGCGTGATCCCAACGGGGTCACACTATACTCAGAGCCCGAAAAGCAACGACTCGCAATAGACTATCTGACCCAAATCATGAAGGCAACCCCACGAAACCTCGCAACAGAAGGAATACCTGCAGCAGGCAGCAGTGCCCTGTCTCTCCGACACAGAGAGAGACGAACTGGAGGAGCCCATTACAGGGGAGGAAGTTGAGGAGGCCATCAAATCACTTAAAACACGGGCCCCTGGCCCAGACAGCTTCTCAACCAGGTTTTACAAACTATTCAGAGCTCAACTGACCCCCCCCACCTGGTTACCCTATTCAACTCCTTCAGGGAAACGGGATCAGTGACCCCATCGATGCAGGAATCAACCACCATCCTCCTACCCAAACCTGGAAAAGATCCAAGAAGCTTAACGTCCTACAGACCGATCACACTTTTAAACATCGACGCAAACATATACTCAAAAATTCTGGCAACCCGCTTAAATCCCATCTTGCCGAAGATCATTCACCCCGATCAGGCAGGTTTCATCCTACACCGGACAGCAGGTGATAGCATTCGGAGAACCTTGAACCTGGTGGACCTTGCCTCCCGGAACTCCCAAAAACTAGACTTAGTGGCTCTCGACGCAGCTAAGGCATTTGATAGGGTGGATTGGACATTCATGAAACACACCCTAGGGGCCTTCGGTTTCGGGTCAACTTTCCAAACGATGGTTCTAGTCAACTATAATAGCCCAAAAACTAGCCTGAGAATCAACGGACACAGCTCGGCTCCAATCCCCCTATCATGCGGAACCCGGCAAGGCTGTCGGCTGTCACCCTTGCTCTTCGCACTCACCATGGAGCCCTTTGCCCAAAAGATCAGGCGAAACGACCAAATCAAGGGCATACAAAGTGGCCCCACACATTACAAAATCACCCTATACGTGGACGACATTGTGCTCACGATCTCGGAGGCCCACTCATCTCTAAAACACGCGATAAGAGAAATCGCCAGCTATGGGGAGGTCTCAGGCCTCACCATAAACTTTGACAAATCATCGGCCTTGGGCATCGGCCTCACCCTAGCAGAGCGGGAACCACTGACTAAAATGTGCCCGATAACATGGGAAAAAAGGGCCATCCCTTACCTAGGGGTCCACATCCCGGCTGACCCAAGAGACACATACAAAGCCAATTTCCCCCGACTCTTTAAAGAATTGGAAGGCGACTTGAAACGCTGGGAGACCCAAGAGATCTCACTGCTCGGGCGCATCACAGCATGCAAGACGAACCTCCTCCCGAGGTTCCTATACGCCTGCGCCTCCCTACCAGTAGCGATACCCACACCAACTCTTCGAGGGATCCAGAGGAAAATGCTGAACTTTATTTGGAAAGGTAAGAAAGTGAGAATCCCTCTCAGAACTATGCTGGGGAGTTCCAAACTGGGAGGGTTGGGCGTCCCAGACTTGCAGGCCTACAGAGTGGCAGCTCAATTGGCACAGGTTCAGGCATGGCAAAATACAACAAACCGCCCTAGATGGGTAGAGTTGGAACAATCACAAGTGCCCCTACTCTTACGATTTCTGCCACACATCCCGCCCCCCTCAGGACACAATGGGGAGATCTCCTTATATCAACCAAACACACCCTTAGTTCCTGGGACTGGGCGCTAAAACGAAAGGGAGTGCCAAGAGGACTGAACCCATGCTACCCGGTCTTCCATAACCCAACGTTCGCACCTGGAACGAATCCTCTCAATTTTCGTAACTGGATAAAGGGCGGGCTGGAGACCATAGACCAACTGTATATGGGGGGAGACCTCTCACATTCGCCCAATGCAAGGGACAGATTCACCTATATCCAATTACGCCACTGGTGCTCACACCCCCAAACTCTGCTAGCAGCGACATGCCTTCCTACTGCCCTAGAACTCACTCTGGGAGACCTTCCAACCCACGGCAGAGTATCCACCCTATACAGGCGCTTCCTAAGTGACTTCCTGACCACAAAGACCCGCTGCATTGCCCAATGGGAGGCGGACCTAGGTCATCCAATAGAGGATCAAACCTGGGTGGACATATGGACCAGAACACACACCTCATCCACCTGCATTACCAACAGGGAATGTGCGTACAAGATTGCGCTGCAGTGGTATTACCCGCCCCTCCGACTTCACCATATGAACCCTCATGTGGATCATTCCTGTTGGAGAGTATATGGCCACCCAGGCTCCTTCTTCCATATGTGGTGGGCTTGCCCAAAGATCCAACAATTCTGGAAATCATGCCTGGGGTCCATCACACGAATTACCAGAACGACGATTCCCCTGGAACCAGAACCAGTCTTGCTGGGAGCTCCAATCCCCGCGATCTACCCACGCTCCGGGACCAGATCGAAACTACTAACTCACTGCCTACTAGCAGGGAAAACGGTGGTGGCCCGAGCTTGGAAATCCCTGGAAGGCCCCCACATAGCCCAATGGTGGACTAAACTTTGGGACATTCTGGTTGCGAATAAGGTGACGGCAGCACAAGCGGGAACTCTCCATCGTTTCCAGAATATTTGGGCCCCAGTGCTGGAATACGACCAGCGCTTCCCCGCCCTGACCTATAAACCTATCCGGGCCCGCTGGATCTTGAAAAACCAAGAGATCCCTGAGGAAGACACATAGACGCTGAGGCGCAGACTGGGCAGCCCAGGAGGGAAGATTCCGCCTACAAAGACTAAGGGGCAGAGGGCCCAGAGGGAGGTGAGAGGGAGGAAACCTAAGGGGGGATAAAGGACTGGGGTTGAACATGCCTAAATAATCACTGCTTATAATGTTTGTAATTGTCATCCTGCCTTGATTTAAAATAAACAAAGTTAAAAAAAAAAGATTGGTGCAATGAGGCTTCAAATCACCTCGCTGTTGGCCTGATTGTCTAGCGCTGCTCCTCCACCTCCCAGGAGTCTTTGAGTGTGGATATCTGAGAGACCCCGGATTTACCCTCAGGGGGAGGGAAGAAAGAGCACCCTTCCCCGAATGTTCCGACGGTGTCACCCATTTGGCAACGTGGGGTCCCTGGTCTCAGGAGAGATTTCCAGCAGAGTGAGCTGAGGGGTTGCGCTTCATCCCCAAGTTTGGTCAAATATTTAGGGGATCTGGCCCCAGGGGCTGACCCATGCCTTGGCGCTCTAAACCGCTCCCCTGACGTGGCCTTGACCTGCTGCAATCACCACAGAGGGAATCTTATGTAGTCAGTTCAGATCAGTACGGTATGGCCGAAGGAGACCACCATGGGATGGGAGAGATGGGGCGGGGAATCGAAACAACCAAGAGTTAATGCTGTTGAGGACGGAATGTACATTTTGTACTGCCAGGAGTTTTCGCCGTTCATGGCTGGCGGTTCTTACTGTGGCTCCAGCTATTTGGTACTGGGCACCACCGTCCTCTAGCGTTGTGTGGGGAGGTGCCATCTTGGATCTGCTGCTGTCCTCCAACACAACTCACTTTTCCTGGTAATCCTGCTTGAACGTTCATATTTGAGCACTGGAGTGTTCTCTATGCCATGTCAGCTTCAGCATTTGGCACAGCAACTACATTTTCAAATCCGTGATGAGGACTGAATGGGGTGGGGGGGGCTGGCTGTGGCGCAGCGAGCTGGATGTGCGTCTCACATGCCGCCCAGCTAGGCACGAATGATATAAAGATTTGAAGAAAAATATTTATGCATTAGGATTCACAGCAGGAACCACATTACCCAGATCAGCAAGTATGGAGGAGGCAGTTATGCATGTAGTTCAGTGAATCTTCCCAAATGTCCTCATATTAGAGAATGTTTGTGCAACCGTGCTATACAGTTTTGTTAAATATTTTGCGAACAGCACCATACTTGAAATCCTCCATTCTTCTGTATTTGGTCTCCATATTTTTATTTGTGCATGTTAATGCCCCATACATGCTTCACCAGAAGTGAATGGGAATGCCTATGAAACAAGGAGTATAAATAAATCTAGCAAAATGGCATTGACATTCCTGATATAAGAGTTACACAATCAAATACCTCTTTTCAGAATATAACTCTCGAACATAACCAGAACATGTGACGCAGGGTAGCGTTTTCTCCTGTATAAAACCACCGGATAATTCAATTTCTCAAGTATAGTCTGAACATTTTTCACTGGGAACCAGTAATGGCAGATTAAGTACCTCCGAAGTAGATAATAGAGGCTAATTTTGCTCTTCTTCATTTCTTCATACACATTTCCCACTTGTCTTTAGGGATTTAGGTGTTCGGATCTTCGCTGCATGCATCTCTAGATGTTTCAGATCATTCTTGAGCAGATATTAGAAGTCTCTGTAGGGTAGCTGCTATTGTCTGGCATGACTGCAAAGGTTTATAAATAGGTTTATAAATAGGAAGAACCTCAGAGAGGTTAGTAGTGCAACCCTCATTTAATGCCTTTTTATTCTCTGCTTTCTTGCTTGTTTTTGATGTTTTAGTGTTCAAAATCACAAACAGTGTTATGATCCCAGACATCCTCCACTTTTAAAATACCTATAGCTGTCTAGCTTCTTTAGTGCAGTATTTTATTCTGAATTATTATAGTGGGATTGCCTAATAATGAATTGGTATGAATTTTGCTGATGCAGTCTTTCCAGTTGTTTACGGAGGCTGAAATTGTCAGTTTATTGACCATTTAAATTGATTTTCATAGATATAATGGATACATATGGGCACATTCATTTTCCGGGGAGAGTCCTTCAGGATCATCTCAGCCATTATCTTTTATCCAATCTCTCATAGCATGCATCATGAATGTTTTATCGTCATTTTTCAATATAGAGAATGCAAAACCCCACTTAGACACACTTTTCTCCATAGGATGGTGTCTGTAACCTTATCAACCAGCTTTGCAGAGGTTGATAGGGGTAATGACTGTGCATTAAAGATGTAAAATCATTTGAGTGAAACAATAATTAACATTGTGACAGTCCCCCGGCCCCACCCCTATAGAGGGATCGATTCAATTGTGACTGCCATTTAATATCTTTCTTCGTTCCCGCCATCACTCTCTCACACCATCTACAGGTGACATCATAATTTCACACAATATTTTCACACCTAAGTAGTTTTCCCCTTCCTCTGACCATGTTAGTCTGCATTGTTGTAAGTGAATCCTAAAGAAAGTATTTGAGAACAGCAGGATTTCATTTGTCCCCAATTCATTCCAAGTCCACACATCTTTCCATGCTTTCTTATCAGGTCAGGAACAGGCTATACCGTGTGATTTATGCAACGTAATATTCTGCATATACCATTGTTTTAGCTGCGCCCATAATCTTGAAATGTTTACTTATGGCAACAACGTAAGGGTTCAAGAGCTGGTGGCTTGGAAGGGCTGGCACTGTACACTGGGCATGGCTGAAGGCTATGTCCTTTTGCCCCATTGGGTGACTCAGGACTTTCTAGCCAGGGCCAAAGGCCATGAGCCAGGCTACGTATTTGACCACCCCTGACTACAGGCAGTGCACAGTCACTAGAGGGTGGCTCAGTTACTTGATGGATGATATTTGTTTATTTTATTATTATTATTTTACTAAGTGTGTTTGGTTTTAAATAAACCTTTGCACTACATCACAAAAAACAGAAACATCGTTATATCATACAGTCAGCAAACCGCTCCAAGTACAACTAACACAACACATTATAAAACTTGTTAATAACTCTGCCAATACATCTAGCAGTAACTAAAACCAGTCTTCTTTGTTACATAACAAGTAGATTTCCAAAATGCAGCACATTAATTAGAGTTGTGCATAACAATGGGCCTCATTACAAGATTTGCGGTAAGCAAAAAAGGAAGGCGGAATGGTAATACCGGCATCGAGTACCGGTCTGGCCCGAAAACCCAGCATTACCGCCACCGCCTGTACCGTGCCCCTTCTTACCGGCATGCGCGTATTCACGCGCCATTCGTGGAGGTAATACCGGGATGCCGCTAACAGGAGGACATCACAAGTCACGCGGGCATGCACCTACCGGCATCCGAAGGCAGTAAATAGGGTCAGTATCATGCCGGTATTACAGGCATCGCGGGTCACCCGTAAATTGCAACCTGCTGTGTACCCAACTGCCACAGGTGCACACAATCACCACAGGTGGAAGCAATGGAGCCTATTCCAGCACAAAAGGAGCACACCCACACACCACACCCCTTCCTACACCAAAATGATCCCACTTGCTGTTGCAATATTGGGGCTGGAGGACATGCCTGCATTTCCACACCAGCAACAACAACAACAGGCCCCACAGAGGAGACGCAGGAGGAGAAGGAGGGTGAGAAAGGCCCAGCAAGTTCGACCAGTGCAGGCAGTGGTACCACGAAGGCAGCCACCAATCCCTCGCATCAGAGCCAGTCCATACAACCTAACCCCTGTGCAGATCCACATACTGTACCGGCTGGACCGGGACACCATCACCACCATTGTGGACATGATACACGACAACATCGTCAGCCTGATTGAAATCCGGACTGCCATCCCCCCTCTACTGAAGGTAGTGTCTGTGCTCCACTTCCTGGCCACAGGTACCTACCAGCACACAGTGGGGCAGCTGCATGGCATATCACAACCTTTCTTTTCACGCATGCTGACCCAAGTGCTGGATGCCCTCCTGAAGCACGCAAGCAACCACATATCCCTACACGGACTGCCCAGGAGCTCGCTGACACTAAAGTTTTTTTTTTTTAAAACTTTTATTTTTTCAGGCAGAGGTTCACAAGGAACATACATCAAGGCAACACATTTGTATGACATATTATTCTTGAGCAACACAGTAATCGTAATACAGTAGTCATAGCAATAGCATCAGGGCGAGTCTTAGGCAGAGGATATAGGGCCTCATGGTGTAGGGGGTGTCCCTTGTGGGGCAGGGGGCAAGTCAGTTGTGGGTGTAGTTTCACTTTGGTTGTTAAGATAGGTGTTAAATTCAACCCAGATGTTCTTGGGGCGGGAGTGGGCTGGGAGCGTGGACAGGTATTCCTCCTCGCAGTTTCGTGACCAGGTAAGCAAATTCAGCCATTTCTTAAAGGGCGGAGGGGAGGAACTTTTCCAACTCTGGAGTATGCATTTCTTGGCTATCATACAGCTTATGTTTAAAAATTTAGCCAGACGTCTAGTGTCCTCTGTTTTCCAGACTCCGAAAAGGACTGCTAAGGGATCAGGGTCGACCACCGATTCGATAATCTCGGTGAGTATATTTAGGATGCTATCCCAGAAGTCAGACAGTCTATTACAGGACCAAAACATATGTAGATGGTCAGCTCCCTCTGCTCCACAGCGCGGGCAGGGGTGCATCGTGGTGCGGGTGAACTTCGAAGTCCTGTGCGGGGTATATTAAAGCCTATTTAGGAGTTTGTATTGCATGGCCCGGTGACGGAAATTGAGAGAGACCTTTTGGGTGTGTAGGCACATTTCCTCCCAGACCCATCGGGTATTTCTAGGCCCAGTTCAGTTGCCCAATCATCGCGTGCCCTGAGCACTGGGATCGGGGTGATGTCTTGTAGGATCTTATACAATGAGGAGACGACGCCGCGAGCGCCGCCCGAGTTAGTGATATATGCGATCGCCGGATTATCAGGGGGCTCATCTGGAAATGAGGGCCATCTGGTGCGGAACGCAGCTCGGAGCCTATAGTATTGGAGGGTCTCTAGAGCGGATCTGGTGTGCCCCTGTTTCCATGTTTGAGGGTCAATGAACCTGCCTTCCGGATAGAAATCCAATAATGCCTAGTACCCCAATGTGCCCCAGTGACGGGCAAGAGCAGTGTCCTGCGTGGGTTCCAGGCCCGGGAACGCCCAAACCGGGAGCCATTTATAGTAAGGGAAGGGGTCGGATGTCAGACACAACAGGCGTGCCCAGGCATATAGGGTCGCGCTGATAGGATCTATGGGGGAGTCAGATATATAGTGCTGATGCAGTATGAGGGCCATTATGTTAGTGCCGGCGGCTGCCAGTCGTTCCAATTTAACATGTGGGCGGGCAGTAGAACCGGGGTACCAATGAGTGGCGTGTTGGGCCTGGGCCGCAATCCAATATAGCAGCAGGTCCGGAGCAGAGATTCCCCCTTGTTTGTATGGAAGCACCATATCAGTCCACTTCTTGCGTACGGCACCGGAGTGCCATAAGAACTGTGCGCATAGTGCATGTAGTTTAGAGAAATATTCCACCCCAGGCCACACGGGTACGTTGTTGAAAGTATAGAGGAGCTTAGGCAGCAAAATCATTTTAATGAGGAAGAGACGACCTGTCATGGATACTGGGAGGGTGCGCCACCGTAAGAGCTTGGCCTCGACTAACTGTGCTATAGCTGAGTAATTATTGGCGAGCAGGGTGGATTTGGTTAGGGATATTTGAACACCCAGATATTTGACACCATCCGGAGACCAACGAAGGGGATATTCGGTGGTGGGTTGAATGGTGGATTTAGTGAGAGGGAAGATCTCAGACTTCGAGTAGTTAATTGTAAACCCGGAGTGGGTGCCAATGCGAGTGATATCTCTCAGTATAGGGTCAAGATGGGCCGTGGGTTCCCTGATATACAGCAGAACATCATCAGCGTATAGAGAGATGATTTCAGGGTCATCGACCAATCTTATTCCTTTGCGGGCGTGGCGTGAACGGACATAGTCCGCCATCGGCTCTATCACCAGTGCAAAAAGGATCGGGGAGAAGGGGCAACCCTGTCGGGTGCCCCTGGAAAGTGTGAAGAGGTCAGATGTCAGTGAGTTAGCTCTTACTCTTGCAATAGGGGAAGTGTATAGTAACTTGATGAACCCGATCATGTTCGGGCCAACGCCCAGAGTTTCAAGTACCAGCCACATATAGTTCCAGGAGACCATGTCAAAGGCTTTTTGAGCGTCCAGAGTGACTGCTACAGCCTGGACGTCCTGGTCTATACGGGACATGACGTTGAACAACCTTCTGATATTGTGAGAGGTAGACCTACCGGGGACGAAGCCTGCCTGGTCCTCGTGAACCAAGTGCGTCATGATGGGCAGAAAGCGGTTCGCTATGATCTTAGCAAAGATGTTTGTGTCAAGGTTCATAAGGGAAAGAGGTCTGTAAGACCCACATTCATCATCAGGTTTACCAGGTTTGAGCAGCACCGTGATGACTGCTTCACGCATGGAAGGGGGAAGGATGGAGACGCGCAGTGCTTCGTCCCAAACCTCGAGCAGCCTAGGGGCCAGAATAGCGATGTGCTCTTGGAAAAACTCAGTAGTAAGCCCGTCAGGACCCGGGGCTTTACCTTTGGGTAGGTCTGAAATGGCCGTCACTATCTCGTCCAATGTAATCGGGAAGTCCAGTTGGTCCCGGGTATGAGAGGATATCTCAGTGGTGGGGATCTGATCAAGGAGCTCGCGCATGTGTTGTTCGGTGTGTTCGGCAGGTTGGGAGTAGAGGGATCTATAAAACTCTGCAAATATGTCTAATATACGTTGGTCCGCCCATTGTGGGTTGCCATGTTGATCTTTGATGGAGGTAATCTGCGTCAGGCCAGATTCCCTTTTTACCAGTGTTGCCAGTGTTCTCCCGGGTCTGTCCCCCCTCCCCATACTTTCTGGCGGCCTGTGGGCGGCTAAAGTATTGGACTTCGTTGGTAACAAGTGAGTTATATATCTGAAGTTCATCACTGATTTGGGCAAGTGTACCGGGGTCAGCAGCCGTGGAGCATTGCAGCTCCAGTTGTTTCAGCTTTGCTTCAGAGCGCCCGAGGGCAGCTCTTATTGCTTTCGGAACCCCAGCCTCTCGGGAGATAGACATTCCCCTAATATAAACTTTAAAGGCGTCCCATCGCACCGCGGCTGATGTATCTTGAAGAGAGTTGGACTCAAAGAAAGATTCAATGTCAGCTAATATTTCAGCCTTGAAGACAATGGGCCTCATTACGAGTCCGGCGTTAACCGAGGCGGTAAAACCGCCTGGTTAACGCCGGACTCGTATTACCATTCCGCCTCCGTGATTCCCGGAATTACCGGGGCATCACAACCCCGGTTTTCCGGGAATCACGGAGGCGGAATGGTGTAAATCCCCATTCCCATTGAGTCCTATGGGACTCAATGGGAATCGGGATCATGGAAACACCGGCAGCATCTTGTAATGCTGCCGGTGTTTCCTCGTCCGCCTGCAGGCGGGCGGTGTTAAACCCGCCAGGTCAGACCTGGCGGGAACATCACCTCCCGCCTGCACGGGTCGGGATCAGGCGGTCCGGAAACAACGGTGGCGGCGGGTTTACCGCCACCGTTATTTCCGGACCGCCACGGTCGTAATGAGGCCCAATGTCTTTGAGGGCCTTGGATTTAAAACGCCAGGTGCTAAACGTCGGGATGGGCATCCCCAGTTCCATCGAGACTGTGATTGGGGCATGGTCTGATAGTGTGCGAGGCAGGATCCATGAGTCCCCAACTCTGCCCATAATTTCCCTTGACACCAGGAACAGGTCTATCCTAGACGAGCTGTCATGCACAGACGAGTAGTAGGTGTACTCCCGCCGCTGGGGGTGCAGTGTCCTCCAGACGTCACAGATGTTCAGTGTTTGTATATGGCTGCGTAACTGACGTGCAGCACTGGCCAGAGCTCTGGTAGCAGTTCCCGTTCTGTCCAGGACAGTGTCCAGAATAAGGTTCAGATCTCCTCCCCATATAATTGGTACTCCCGCGAAGCCCAGCAGTACGGTGGCCACAGCGTCAAAGAATTCGGGAGAGTCTATGTTTGGGCAGTAAGTGTTGACCAGAAGATATTCTTTATAAAACAGAGTGCAGTGTAATATAACGTACCGTCCCTCAGGATCTATGTAGCTTTTATGCAATATAAATTTGATTGATTTGTGGATCATCGTAAGTACGCCCCTAGCCTGGGAGGAGTAAGAGGTGAAGAATCTGGCGGTGCCCCATGATGGGGCCATGGTCCGTGGGATGTGACCATTGCAGTGTGTCCCCTGTAGAAATAGTACCCTACAGTTATGCCTATTAGCATAGGCCATGATTTTGCGGGCCTTGGTGTGATTACTTAATCCCCGGATGTTCCAGGACATTCTAACGGTAGACATCTCATTGGTAAATATCTAATCGCACAATGCACGCCTCAGTGAACATCCCATGTCCAGTGACAGTGTGAGCCCAAGGAGTTGGGATTGACAATGCACTTGCTGCCCTTCAGTACGCGCGCCGTGAAACCTTGTGTGCCTTTTTGAAATAACACCCCATTCCCGCCCGCCACCCTCACCACCGATCCAAGATTAGTAGTGTGAACATCACCCTCCACGAACTGTACGCAGCTGAGCCGTCCCCAACTTGGCTCCGACAGTCCAAAAGCGCAACAGGGGCTAACCCACAACAAAGGTGTATCCAAGAACAGTGCAATCGCAGTGGGGTGCGCCGTTGCCGTGCAGGCACGCTTGGAACCAAATGGTTCCGTTACAAGACGAGCAGTGTCGGCGGTCACGCAATGTATGGTCCCGCCTGTTTAAGTGGGAGACAGGGATCAGTACATGCGTCATAGCAATTCGGTTACAATACAAACATTTACAGCAGTCTCGTGGTGGATACCCCCTCATCGCAAATGGGACACAAGGGCTGTCGTAGAGGCATCGGAGCATTGCGATTTAAGTAACAAGTGGCGGTGATTATTAAGGGGCAGGCCGGATCAAAAATGAATTGGCCCCATGGAGTGTGTCACCGAGATGACAATTGTAGTGAGCGTACCAGAACTATGTGTCATTATGAGTACTGATTCCAGATTAGTAGGGGGTGCCAGCATTGCTCAGTGTGATCCCTAGGCCTCATGTAAACAGAGCACCTGAAAGGCACGGGGCACGGCTGTGCATTAGTGGGATGAGTTGACACCACGCAGCCGTCAATTTAAGCATAACAAAGGCAGCATGTGCAGGTCGGGGCATGCTACTGCAACGGGCGGATTACTGGGTCGGACCCCAGAGCCCAAGGGCGCCCCCCCGGTCAGTCAGGGCCAAAGGCCGGGGCGGTTGGTCAGCCTCAGAGTCCGGCAGAAAGGAGTGACCAGCACCTGCCCTCGGGAGCCAGGCCACGACATAAATGCATGCAGTAGCATTCCACAACATCATAGTGAATAGAACCATGCTGCCAGTAACATATCACCCATCAGGGATCAGCAAATTCAGTAAGATCCGTTGGGCCACACAGTGCGTGTTCAGATGCCACCAGCTTGGTCGTCCTCCGGATTGTGGAGCGGTATTTGCATCTCGATGAATTTTACCGCCTCCTCTGGAACGGTGAAGAAGTATAATTTGCCGTTATGGGTAATCTTAAGCCGTGCGGGAAACAGGATGGCATATGGGACGTTGCGCTCCCTGAGCAGTTTCTTGACGCCGAGAAATTGACGTCTCTCCTGTTGCACCGCCACAGAGAAGTCCGGGAAGATTCTAATGGTATGGGCCTCCATTCGTAGGTTACCCTTCTCCCGCGACAGGCGGAGGATGAGATCCCTGTCGCGGTAGTTGAGAATCTTGGCTATTATGGGCCTAGGGCTGTCGCCCGGTTTGGGTCGTGGTGATAGGGCCCGGTGAGCTCGCTCCACCGTGAAGTATGGGGAGAGGGCCGGGTTGTCCAGCAGGTCCTTAAGCAATTTCTCCACGGCGTCTTCCATCCGGCCTTTGAGAGCATTCTCGGGGACCCCGATGATGCGCAGATTGTTCCTGCGGGAACGTGATTCCAAATCATCGCATTTCGCCCTTACACTCTTCATGTCACGCGACAAGGAGGCCACAGTGTCTTGGAGCGTGTGTATGGCATCTTCATTGGTGGAGATTCTATTTTCGGCCTCCGTGATTCTAGATCCCGCCTGATCTACACGAGTTTTAAGTGAGGCAACGTTTGCATTGCTGTCGTCAAGCTTTTCGTGAAATGAGGCGAAGTTTTTGGCCATCGATTCCATTAAAGTGGTAAGATCTGGCGCCACAACCCCAGGAATAGTGTCATTGTCAAGCTCCTCTCGTGGGGGCGACATGTGGGCTGCTTCAGCTCGAGGAATCACCTTAGCGAATTTATCAATGGTACCCCCTTTGGCAGTTCCTCTGGAGCGGCCCGACATTGCAGGAAATAGGGGCCTGGGTGCGGAGTGGTCGCTCCGCGGGGGGAGATGGCGATGAGGAGGAAGCGGGCCTCTGTGCAGTGGAGGGTCCGCAGCGGGTGTGACAGTGTCAGCAGATTAAACTAGGCGTAATGAGAGCAGCCAGCTATTATGTGATATGCAGCTAACCGACCATCCAGTTGGTTGAATCATGGAGGGGTCCCAACCTAAGGGGGCCCAACTGCGCAGCCACCGGGGGGCCTTCGTTGACGTGGGCAGCTCCAATGGGTCACAGCCCCGTAGGGATCGAAGTCGTTATCAGGCAGTCCGGGGGGGGGGCTCCTCACCTGTAGGCCGCGGTCCCAAGTGGGAAGAACTCAGCACAGGAGCGCCGCCGCGCACCGAGCGGCTCAGCAGAGTCGGAGCGCCCGCACGTGGGGCATCCGCAGGTAGTCAAAGCGGGATCCACGCCACGGGTCCAGAGAGCAAGGGAGGGCCGCGCAGGCCTCCGCCGCGACACGGCACGCTCCCCTCAATCGGCGCAGGATCGGAGCACCCCACCGGCAGGGCGAGCAGCCGCCGCACGCCACACGCGCGGGGCGGGAGTCCCCGGCAGCCCGGGTCCAGTCGAGAAGGCTGCGGGTGTGAAGCGGGCGAGTTTCCGGATCAAGTGTTGGGTCTGGAAGCGCCAGTTCCGGGGCATCAAACGGAGGCTCCAGAGGCCGGCCGGCAGCGGTCACCGCGACACCCCACGGGCCCAGAGTCGGCCACAACGAGGCGCAGCGTAGTAGTCAGTTGGGGGCCTTAGGGGGTCCGATTCGCTTCGGGATCAGATGTGCAGGTAGCCCAGGCAGTCAGCAACGCAGGGGGCCAGATGAGACTGAAGGATTATGGCAGGAACCGCCGATGTTGCCGGATAATCAGCGGCCAGGCACGGAGCTCCAGAGCTAAGCAGCCATTTTGTAGGCTGCTCAACAGCGCCCCCCGCTGACACTAAAGTTGGCTTCCATGCAGTGGCAGGCATGCCCAATTGCATCAGTGCCCTCAACTGCACCCATGTTGAATTGGTGGTCCCTCATGCCATGGAGGTGGTGTACCGCAATCGTAAGCTATACCACTCCATCAATGTGCAGATGGTATGTGACTCCAGCAAGATGATCACACATTGCTGTGCTGGATTTCCACTCATGATACAATGGTGCTGCGGAACTCCTCGCTAACCCGCTACATGGAGCGACATGCTGGACGACGTGCCTGGCTACTCAGTAAGTCGCCTGACAGGCCCATGGCAGTGCAGTGGGGGGGGATGCATACTCCACCTGGGTGGGATTGGGGGGGGCATACTGCACCTGGGTGGGATTGAGGGGGATTGCATACTCCACCTGGGTGGGATTGGGGGTGAATGCATACTGCACCTGGGTGGGATTGGGGGGGTGCATACTGCACCTGGGTGGGATTGGGGCAGATGCATAATCCACCTGGGTGAGATTGGGTGGTGAGTTGACAATGCACATACAGCAAAACACTGTGGCCCTAAACATCCCAACCTGAACATGACACACCAATGCTGCACACCAATGCCAATATGCCAGACGTACAAGCAGGCCACATCCCTCAACGCGTCGACTGCACATCATCTGGGCATACCCCCTGCAACACAATCCAGCAACATGCAGTGAGTATGCGTAACAGACATGACTGCTGCAAAGCATAACACAGGACATGCACCCAAGAGTGGCCACAAAGATATCCCACCGAGGGAATACACTGATTGTCACTGGCCCACCACCACAGTCGTGCTGCATGCCACCATGGGAATGCCAACCGATGGATGACAAATCATGATGACACCTGTGCCAATGCTGCTAGTGGGAATACATACAGAGTACTATACATCACCAATATGGGTGCAAATACATTGTTCAGCATCCACAGTACATCTGCAACAGCATCTGCAAAAGCATGCAAGTGAACACCCTGCATCATCTGGACAACGCAATCCACACCTGCAGACCATAGTACAGCACACATTGCGACAAATGAACCTGTGTGCATACATCCAGGGACATGTGCATGTCAACACCAAATAGCTGCAGGCATGACAGTGATTTGTACAGGTGTCATTTCAGTAATCGACTCACACATACCTCATTGTGCTCCCATGCAGGTGATGCTGGCTATCCCTTGAAGCAGTGGCTCCTTACCCCTGTTCGGAACCCGCAGAACAGGCACGAAGAGGACTACATTCGGGCACATACCCGTACCGGTGTTGTGATTGAGCAGACCTTTGGCCTGTTGAAGGCACGGTTCCGCTGCCTCAGCAGGTCTGATGGAGCACCATGCAGGGCTGTCCTCTGATGGGGACCAAGGATGTGGACTCCCCAGTACTCCGGACTGGTGTTGATTGGGGCTGACTGGGGTGCCCTGTGTGGTGTGCAGGGGGGTTTGCTGGGGGGTGGGCTGGGGGCTCGGGGTATGTGCACATTCCCCATGGAGGTTGCCGTCCATGTCAGATTGTTCTTCAACGTGTCCCTCTACATCGCTAAGGGGGGCTGAGGCAGCTACCTCCCCGAATGAGCTGGTGGCAGCAGACTTTGTGCCATCCGCTTCAGCTTCGACAATAGTGGACAACTCCGGTGTGGCTGTGTCGTCTGGTGGTGTCTCGGTTGTTTTTTGCTTCTCCAGTGGTGTCATGATGCCTGCCCCCGGAAGACCAGACCAGGCCCAGCAGCCCCGGAAGCAGGCATCATGCCACTTGGAGCATGCCCAAAAGCCCCAGTTAGGGGCTGTTTGGGTACAGTCCTGGCGCCTATGGTGCCAGGCTCATAAAGATAAAGTCAGTCCTGGCGCCGTGGGCGCCAGGCTCATTATTGATAACTTACCTGAAGCAGACCATGCTGCATACTCACCTGAGGCAGACCATGCTGCATGAAGACTCAAGCCAAATGAGGCTTAGGAGGGACTATTTTACTGAAGGGACTATTTTGTTACTTGGGTGGGGCTGTGGAAGAATACTTACCTGGATCTTCTTCCAAGGCTATTTAAACCACGCCCGGACAGCCACACATGCTTTGCGTTATTCTGCTTGCTGCAGCGTAACGCTCACCGTGTTTTCAGCAGCTCCAGTCTTCAGCCACACCCGCTTCAGTCCTGGGACTCCTGAAACAAGAAGACAAAAAGGATAAAGATTAGAACAGGAGTTTTAACTTTAATCCTTACCTGAATCCTGATCCATTTCGCCACGGAACTGAAAGACAGAAGTCTTTGAAGCATCGCTTCGCATTCCTACGGCGCCGCGCTGAACTCACCTGCTTGGTGGTACTTCAGCATTCCATCACGCTCTCTCCATCTCGCGGCCGCCCTCCGACACCTAAGGAGACAAAGACAGCAAGGTGAGCAAGGGGACTCTCTAAGGCCATACAAGCTACCCCCAAGGACCTACCTGATTTACCACGGGAGGTACTCACCTCATTTTGGGTCGGCGCAGTCAACTCTGCTTCATCGCCGTACCCCAGCCCCTAAGGGGAGAAAGCAAGGACAATACCAGTTACCCCCCACAAAACTTACCTGATTTACCACGGGGGTCTCACCTCATCTCGGGTTGGCACAGTCAACTCTGCTTCATCGCCGTACCCTGGCCCCTAAGGGGAAAAACACAATAGACTTACGTGAATCTTACCGAGTGCCATTTGGAAATCTTCGAGTGGATTAATCGGCAACCTGCAAGGAATCGGACAGAGTGAAGAGCAGACATTTGAACTCTTATGACAATTGGACTTTAGAGTCAATACTGGAACTCACCAATTCCTCTACACCAGTGAAGTAACTGGTCATCAACGCGCCCCTGCGTTCGACGCAGGATGGAGAGCTCATCCTTCCAAACCATCAGGTGAGACTAAGGAGGGGACATCAAGAGTGATCAGTGGGAAGACAACGGGAGTGGGGAAGGTGGGTTGACACTCAATTCCACGGGTGGTTAATTCCTCTTCTCCTTTGCAGAAGAATATTCTTGCGAGCCAGAAGAAGTAGGCTGAGTGGGCCAGTCCAGTCAGTCATCTCGGCGGTACACGTTACGCTGGTGGAAATAACAGCAGCCCAGTTCCGGTCGACGCCCCCGTGGGAACCAGGTGAGCATAACAGAACGCAAAGCCATCCACAAATACCCACCTGGGCGTCATGGAGACCTTGGAAACTGATCAGTTGCCCAATTATTATAGGAATTAAGGGCCGAAGTGCATTCCGCCCACCAAGAAACCAATGCCCTCAGGAGGGAACTGATAGTGTCAAAAGAACGAACTAATGAGTTAGCCAGACAACTATTACAGAGCCAGGCTGGACAAACACCTCTACCAGGACTTGGGGCAAGTCCAGCTCCTGTACCATCGAGTAACCCGGTGCAGATAAATTTACCTGGAGCCATTCCTTTGGCTCCGCCTGAACACTTTGCCGGAGACCCAAAAGGGTTTGCAACATTCATGAATCAATGCCGCTTGCACTTTTTATGTAGACCTGGAGCTTTCCCAAACGATCAGGCCAAGGTAGCCTTTGTACTGTCATATCTCAGCGGCAGTGCGGCGGATTGGTCCATTCCACTAGTTAACCAGGATGACCCGATTCTTCGAGATTTCCAGGGTTTTCTAACAAGCATGGAAAGACTATTCGCCCGACACTCCCGAGGACAGGCTTTGGACAACAAACTTTTATCCCTACGTCAAGGTAACCAGGATCTTTTATCTTACATTGCAACTTTCAATAGATTAGTAGTGGAAACCGAATGGCCTGAAGCCAAGCGAATCACATTATTCCATCGAGGACTTCGAGGAGAACTCAAAGATGTTTTGGCCCAAATCGTGAATTCGCCTCAAGACTGTGCTGAATATATAGATCTAGTGGTCCAGCTCGATCACAAACTTCAAACCAGGAAGGCTGACCGAACCAAGTTTGAGAACAGGGTGTTGGTTAAAACCCACGTAAGCTCCAAGGGAGTAGATGTCTAAGAACCAATGCAAATCGGGGGGTTAAAGGACCCCTAACCCAAAAGGAGAGAGATAGAAGACGGCAACTGCAATTATGTTTATATTGCGGAACTGCTGGTCATTTTCTTCGGAACTGCCCTGTAAAACCACCCAAGAAAGTTATAGGAGCAGCAGACGAAAATCATGTGAAATCTGACTCGGGAAACGACCACGCCCGGCAAGCGTAGAGGTCCGCTTGCCGAGCTTAAAGAAGGACACCCTGACCTCGCATTTCACCATACCCATGGTCCTAGTAGATCCAGAGCAGCCATCACGCATGCACGCGGTAAAGGCGTACGTAAACAGTGGAGCCATAGGAAATTACTTGGACTGGGAATTGGCTACCAGGATGAATCTATCTCTCACCCGCAAGACCACGGCCGATGTTGTCACCACTGTAGATGGAACGGAAATTGCCTCTGGACCTGTAACTCATTCCACTGCAGAGATGACATTGCTGAGTCAAGATGGGCATCGAGAGGCTATGATGTTTGACTTAATCAAGGCCCCACAGTTTCAGCTGATACTGGGGATACCTTGGTTGGAAAAACATAATCCCTGTATTGATTGGCGAGAGAAGAGACTAACCTTCCCAGAATGTGCTCACACCTGCTACCCAAGGAAAACTCAAAACTCAGTCCTGGCCCCAGTAATTCCAGTAGCCATGCAATTACCTGTTGAATACCAAGACTTTCAGGATGTCTTCCAAAAGGAACAGGCAAACACCTTACCACCTCACAGATCGTATGATTGTCAAATAGATCTTGTACCTGGAGCACAACCACCTTGCAGCAGAATCTATGCCCTTACGGAACCCGAAAATCTTCATTTGCGCCAGTACCTAGAACAGTACCTTGCTAATGGCTTTATTCGCCCGTCCAAATCCCCTGCATCTTCAGCTTTGTTCTTCGTACCGAAAAAGGAAGGCGACCTTAGAACATGTATAGACTACCGCGCACTGAATCAGATAACCATCAAGAATCGATACCCACTGCCTTTGATCCCAGAACTACTAGACCAGGTGAAGGACGCTTGTATATACACGAAACTAGACCTGCAGGGGGCATATCATCTGGTAAGTGTCAAAGAGGGTGACGAATGGAAGACTGCTTTTCGCACCAAGTACGGACTATTTGAGTACCAGGTGATGCCCTTCGGACTATGCAATGCACCAGCAGCCTTCCAGTTCTTCATGAACAATGTCCTCCGAGAGCTTATCGACGTTTGTGTGGTCGTTTACATCGGCGACATTTTAGTATACTCTTTATCAGAATCTGAGCATGTAAAACACATCCGAGCAGTCCTAGAGAAGTTACGCCAGCATAAATGATATGCTAAACTGGAAAAATGCATCTTACACACTACAGAAGTGGAATTCCTTGGATTTATTCTGACCCCGAGAGGAATCCGGATGGATACACGAAAAGTGGATGCCATTCTTAATTGGCCTTCGCCAAGTTCAATCAAAGGAGTTCAAAGCATGCTTGGCTTTGCCAATTTCTACCGCAGGTTTATCCCGGACTTCTCGCACATTGTACATCCCATCACAACACTATTGTGAAAAAACAAACGCTTTGTGTGGACAGAGGAAGCCGAGAACGCCTTACAAGAGTTAAAAGCTAAATTCACATCTGCTCCCATATTAAGACACCCGCGCCCCGAGCTTCCCTACATAGTGGAAACAGATGCCTCCAGTTCAGCCATGGGAGCAGTCCTTTCCCAAAAGGATCCCGAAACTAACCAGCTTCACCCAGTGGCATTCTGGTCAAGAAAATTTTCAGCCCCCGAATTAAACTATGCCATAACCGACAAGGAGCTGCTGGCCATCAAGTCCGCCTTCAAGGCTTGGCGGCACTATGTACTGGGTGCCAGACATACCATCACGGTCATCACTGATCACCGCAACTTACAATACCTAAAGACAGCCAAAGCCCAATCTTCGCGCCAACTCCGTTGGGCATTGTTCTTCACCGAGTTTGATTTTGTAATAACCTATCGACCAGGTTGTAAGAATGGTAAAGCAGACGCCTTGTCCCGGATTGGAATGGGAGAAGCAGAAATAACTTTAGAACTCGTACCCATAATTCCGGAACAGAGAATCCTTGGCCTGACTTCCATACAGACACTGGAGAACATTCAAAACAAGGTCCACCAACTCTTTGATTCCGTTGCCCTACAGGACTGGGCAAAGAAAGGTCCAGAGTACTCTGTCATCGATGATTTACCTTATTACCAAGGCCGGCTATTTTTTCCGCAAAAGGAACTACAGGAACTTGTCATTTCCCATTACCATGACACCTTAATAGAAGGGCATCCGGGAATTGCAAAAACCGAAGCTAAAATTAGGAAGCAATTTTGGTGGCCTACCTGGCGAAAGGATGTCAAGTCATTTGTCATGTCTTGTGGCATTTGCGCACAAAATAAAGGGCAAAAGAAAAAACCTGCTTGATCATTGCAACCATTAGACATACCACCTACCCCTTGGGATACCTTGTCATTAGACTTCATCACGGATTTACCCCCGTACCAAGGTTACAATACCATTCTAGTTATTGTAGATCTTTTTTCTAAAATGGCCCACTTCATTCCTTTAAAAGGGATACCTTCAGCTTCAATCCTGGCCAAGGAATTCCTTGAAAATGTTGTCCGCCTGCATGGCTTTCCTTCAGTGTTAATTTCAGATCGGGGCAGTCAATTCATTTCACATTTTTGGAGGAAATGCTGCCAACTGGCACAAATTGATGTTAGGCTTTCGACCAGTCACCACCCTCAGACCGAAGGTCAAACAGAGAGGACCAACCACACTCTTGAACAGTACCTCCGTTGTATGCTACATCAGTCTGAGGGGAATTGGAAAGACATTCTGTGGATCGCAGAGTATGCGTACAATAATTCCGTACACTCAGGAACTGGACAAAGTCCTTTTTTTACCAATTATGGGCTCCATCCTCGAACCTCGGATTTGGACTCTCCCCAGCATTTAGAGATGCCTGCAGTGGACCATCTCCACGCTGTTATTACACAAGCCTTTAAAGAAGCAACCATCCATTTGCAAAAGGCTAAGGAAAAATACAAAAAGGATGCGGATCAGCACAGAAGTTAAGCTCCTCAATACCAAATATGGGACCAAGTATGGTTAGCCACTAAGCACTTACCACTCAAGGGGACTCGGACCTTTAACCCCAGGTATTTGGGACCTTTTTCTGTCAAGGCAATTATTAACCCAGTGGCCGTCAAGTTGGACCTACCTGCTCATATGCGAATCCATCCCGTTTTCCATGTGTCTCTTTTGAAGCCAGTGCAACCAGGAACAAGGCTAACCACTCCACCTGAACCTATCCTCATAGACGGGGAGCCCGAGTTTGAAGTCAAGAATATTTTGGACTCAAAAAGAGTGAGATCAAAACTCTTTTACCTAATTGACTGGAAAGGTTATGGTCCACAGGAAAGGTCTTGGGAACCTAGTGACCACGTGCATGCACCTCGTTTAGTGAAGAGGTTCCATCGGGAATTTCCAGACAAACCACGGCCAAGGGGGAGAACGACTTTAGGAGGGGCCTTGAGGGGGAGTGCTGTCATGATGCCTGCCCCCGGAAGACCAGACCAGGCCCAGCAGCCCCGGAAGCAGGCATCATGCCACTTGGAGCATGCCCAAAATCCCCAGTTAGGGGCTGTTTGGGTACAGTCCTGGCGCCTATGGCGCCAGGCTCATAAAGATAAAGTCAGTCCTGGCGCCGTGGGCGTCAGGCTCATTATTGATAATTTACCTGAAGCAGACCATGCTGCATGAAGACTCAAGCCAAATGAGGCTTAGGAGGGACTATTTTACTGAAGGGACTATTTTGTTACTTGGGTGGGGCTGTGGAAGAATACTTACCTGGATCTTCTTCCAAGACTATTTAAACCACGCCCGGACAGCCACACGTGCTTCACGTTATTCTGCTTGCTGCAGCGTAACGCTCACCGTGTTTTCAGCAGCTCCAGTCTTCAGCCACGCCCGCTTCAGTCCTGGGACTCCTGAAACAAGAAGACAAAAAGGATAAAGATTAGAACAGGAGTTTTAACTTTAATCCTTACCTGAATCCTGATCCATTTCGCCACGGAACTGAAAGACAGAAGTCTTTGAAGCATCGCTTCGCATTCCTACGGCGCCGCGCTGAACTCACCTGTTTGGTGGTACTTCAGCATTCCATCACGCTCTCTCCATCTCGCGGCCGCCCTCCGACACCTAAGGAGACAAAGACAGCAAGGTGAGCAAGGGGACTCTCTAAGGCCATACAAGCTACCCCCAAGGACTTACCTGATTTACCACGGGAGGTACTCACCTCATTTCGGGTCGGCGCAGTCAACTCTGCTTCATCGCCGTACCCCGGCCCCTAAGGGGAGAAAGCAAGGACAATACCAGTTACCCCCCACAAAACTTACCTGATTTACCACGGGGGTCTCACCTCATCTCGGGTCGGCACAGTCAACTCTGCTTCATCGCCGTGCCCCGGCCTCTAAGGGGAAAAACACAATAGACTTACCTGAATCTTACCGAGTGCCATTTGGAAATCTTCGAGTGGATTAATCGGCAACCTGCAAGGAATCGGACAGAGTGAAGAGCAGACATTTGAACTCTTATGACAATTGGACTTTAGAGTCAATACTGGAACTCACCAATTCCTCTACGCCAGTGAAGTAACTGGTCATCAACGCGCCCCTGCGGTCGACGCAGGATGGAGAGCTCATCCTTCCAAACCATCAGGTGAGACTAAGGAGGGGACATCAAGAGTGATCAGTGGGAAGACAACGGGAGTGGGGAAGGTGGGTTGACACTCAATTCCACGGGTGGTTAATTCCTCTTCTCCTTTGCAGAAGAATATTCTTGCAAGCCAGACAAAGCAGGCTGAGCGGGCCAGTCCAGTCAGTCATCTCAGCGCTACACGTCACGCTGGTGGAAATAACAGCGGCCCAGTTCTGGTCCGTGGGAACCAGGTGAGCGTAACAAGTGGCCTGCCCTGTATTGCTGGTGCTGGCCTGTGTGGCATTCTGGGAATTGATGTTGAAGGTCTTATGCCTTCTTGGCTGGCCTGGATCCCTTGGAGGATGTTGTGGCCTGTGCGGCAGCCTCCTGGCCTTCACTGTCAGCATCTGTGCCTGTGGGGGACCAAGAGAGGCAGGGCATCAGTGATGGTGGTACGTGCATGATGCATACATTGGTGTTGTTCAGTTGTTCACATTTGATGCATTGCATACTTGTAGGTGTGACGCACAGGGTGCTTGCAATAGGGGGGGGCATATTGGCATACGTTGTGTACTCTCCTTTTTGCACTGATGTGTTCTTTTTTGGCCTACCGTTGTATTGTGTTTTGCGTGATGTGTGACATGTGATGTTTTGCTGTGTGTTGGGTGTCTATTGGTAATGGGATTGGCATGCAGCATGCATATCAATGTGCCAGTGTTTGGGCCACCATCTGGACATGGATCTGTTAATGTGTGTATGATGGGCCATGCATTGCCTTGGTTCACTTTCACATTAGTTGTGCTACGTCATGCTTTGGTTATCTGTGTTTTGTGGGGACACTCAACTCCATCTGCCGATGATGGCACCCCCAACTACACGTCTCCAAATCCCTCTATCGACTCCATGCTGATGGTGCTGCTACAAGTCTCCTCCCACCTTGTCAGTTTTGTGGGAGAGTGATCCCCGCCGCCTGTTGCCATGCCCTCCCTGCGGTTGGCAGACAGGATGTTGCGAACGCGGAGACGTAGGTTGTCCCACCTTTTCTTTACGTCCTTCACAGTGCGGGTGATGGTGCCAACCGCAGTGACCTTCCTCGCCACCTCCTCCCAGATTTCTTTTTTCCGCAGTTGGGCTGGGCGTTTTAGGTCTGTTGCAAAAACTTCATCTTCATGAGCAACCAGCGTGTCAGCTAACATATTTAGCTCTTCATCAGAGAACCTCTTCTTGCGCAGGCGGGGGGTGGATTTCCTAGTAGCCTTGGACATTTTCTGGTGATTCGGCCTGCTCTCAACTCAGTACCAGTACTGTGTTCGGAGGATTGCGATGGATTGTGTTTTTTAAGATGGCCGCCGGCGCATTTCCCTTTCCGGCGCGATGACGTTACTTCCGGGTCTGGTGTTACAAGCCCGGTATTAACATTATGGTATTGCCGGGTCCATTATTAAGGGGTTGCTCCTGGGCGTAGGCGGTATCAGCGGGTTCCGTGATGCCGCTATCGAGGGGTTGGGGGGTCTTTAGCGGCATGGCGGTGCAGCCATTACCGGCATGGAGGTTTGCACGTGCTCGCGCTCTCGTAATCAGCCGCTATTTGCGGCGTCAAAGGAACACAGACGCGCTACTACCACCATGCCGGTAATGACTGTGTTTTTACCGCGATTCTCCTAATGAGGCCCAATGAGTTGATTTTTAAAAGTGCAAACTTCCATTCATGATAATCAGCTGTCGTAATCAACAAAGATTGTGCAGAGAATATTAAGCTCCAAAATTGATCAGAAAATTGCCTATCAAGTTGTGCAACCAGTTCTCCATAACCCTTAAGGTATTGTTTTTCCAAAGCAGAACCTTCTAACAAAATATGTTGACAACTTTTGAGTTTCAGCCCACAAAGGCGACAGAGTCTGGGGCTCCCACTCAATACATTGCCATGCCCCCAGGTAGCAATATTGATGTAAAAAAAAAGGTCTGGATTCTTATAAATGGTTCCATAGGAGACCTGATCAAGATGCATAGAGTTTGTGGCGTGCCTCCCGGTCATGCATTGCCAAACGCACCACAGCTGCTCCGTCAAATTGACTAAACCAAATATTACATTTGTTCACGTTCCTATCAGACCAAATGACACGATTTCCTTGTACATTCACTGTCATGTTAGACGCTACTCTGGTTTTATGTTTCACTGATTCTAGATTAATTGAACAGGTAATCATAGCATGGTCACTTAGATCAGTGAAGGTGATAAGAGCAGTTGAGGAAGTTGCCCACAACCTGCTACCCGCAAATATGTAGTCGGGTCTAGAGAAAGCAACTGCCATTGAACCACACATATTGAGCTTTCTCACCCTTAGAATCATAAAAGCACAATTTTTATTAATTGATTTGTTATGTATTATGCGCCTATACACAAGTGTTTCAAGGCACAAATCAAAGATGTTCAGTTGGTCAGTCCACCAATGTCCAGCAATACGAGCTCTACCTCGAAAAGATTCAACGTCAAGGGAGTTAGCCATAACCTGACTTGAATTCTCTGTACAGTCATTATCTTTCTCTTCAACCAATGCACAATATGCATTAAAATCACCAAGTACATATATTTTATAATTGGAATAAAAATGTACCCATGCACTAATCATCCCCTCTATGAACCTCTGTATGGTAGCAGAGATGTCACCTCCAGGGGGATCGTAAAGATTAATAAACAAGATCCTATCAAACACCAGCAACACATTCTCAACCAACACACCAAGGACACAAGGGGAAGGCCTACCAAATTTGAATTCCCTAAGTGTAATACAAGTTTTAGCTCCCACAACCAAGCCTCACTTTGGCCATCCTCTGATGTTAGGTGACAAGTTTCCTGTAATAGAAATATGTCAGTAGCACATAATTCTGAAAAGGCAAGGTGATTGTTTGAAAATAGCGATAACCCCTGGTATTCCTGGACATTCCTGGCCAAAGCTTAACAGGGACAAAACAGAGGTTTTGGTGGTGGGCCCTTCCACCTCCCTGTGGAGTCTCCCTTCCTCAGTTTGCTCCCCTTTATCGCTGTGGTCTCCTGCCTTCTGGCCCTCTGATCTTGGTTCCTGCCCTACAACTGTTCCAGTAGTTAGGAACCTGGGGTTCCTATTTGCTGAGTCTCTGTCTTCCACAGCTCAAGTTAGCTCAATATGCAAATCTGGCTACTTCCATCTCAGAGTACTGAAGAAGGTCTTGCCCTTTCTCCCGATGGACTTCTGCCCCTTGGTGGTCTCCTCGCTAGTAATAAGCAAGCTTGACTATTGCAACTGGCTGTTTTTGGCCCAGCCAGCTTATATCATCCATCGGCTCCAGCTGCTATAGAATTCAGCAGCTGGTGTGGCCACTAACACTGCTTATGGGATGCACATATCCCCAGTCTTGCAGTCACTTCACTGGCTACCGATTCAGAAGCGGATTATGTTTAAATCCCTCTATATTGTCCAGTGTGCCTTCTATGGTGTGGGACCGGAATTTCTCCATGAGAAGTTTCAACACTATATACCGGGCCGCTCAATAAGATCGGAAAAAGCCTGCCTGCTGATTATCCCTCGGTTTCGCCGTGCCTGTATGGGTGGCTGCTCCTTCTCTGTCACTGCGGCCAAGCTGTCGAATGCAGTATTAGCATAATTTACCTAAAAACATTTGACCTAAAACATTTGATTGTATTTTTTGAACTTTTTTTCAGTCACATTTAATTAAATATATATATATGGGTGGGTAAGGGTATAGATTAGGTTGAGGATCAGTGGGGGAGTTGCAGGGGGTCTCCCCCTGCATTTTACACCGAATAAAAGTCAAATAAATTCGATCAAATGTGATTAGGTCCAATGTTTTAGGTCAAATAGACCCAAACTGTGGAACGCCCTACACTTCCCGATTCGGGCTACTCCCGACCATTTCAGTTTTTGCCAGCTGCTGAAATGATACCTGTTCTAAGTCCTCTCGTCCCTGGTACCCTCCAGCGCAAAGATGCTTACTGCGAACGAGCGCTTTAGAAAATCCATTAACGTAACATATACTTGTATGCATATTCAGTGTAAACTTGTCATTGTCTGTGTCCTCCCAGGGATTTCGGAATCCAACGTGCAACTAGACCCACTAACAGCAATTTATCAGATGATTTTATTTCTTCTTATGAAGAAAGCAGACTAGAACATAACGTTGGTTAAGCAACGCTGATGAGTAGCTTTTTCTTTGCTGAATGATCTCTGTAGGAGGTTTGGCAAAGATGCGCTTACGGTACACAATCAAGATCAAAGCCCATAGACCTAAGGTGGCTATAGTTACTGTAAAGAAAGCTCAACAATAATAGATGAAACAAACTCCACTGCATCCCAGTTCTGAGGCCAGTTGACGGAAGGTAATTTGACATGTTCAATGTCAGATGAAGAGATAGCCACCAATGACGGGATGCTATGCAAAAAATCAAGAATGCGACTTTGTTTCAGAAATTGAGCCCCCTGCCGTAGGGGAGGCCTTCACAAGTTTAGCCGCATTTCCAAGTGATTGGCCATTAAGCTGGACTGGCTTGCATAATGTAAAATGATCCTGAATGCTAACAGGGCCAGACTGATTTTTTTGAAGATTCCTCAAAAACCGCTTCATTGGTAGTTGGAAGAGCTATACAAGCAATATTATTGTTGTGGTGATGTAAGTTAGCATTTCGTTTTGGTTGTTGCAGAAAAGGTAACCATGCATTATTCATGGAACATGGAGCGAGCAGCACATTACGTGCAAAAGCATGGGAAGAGGCCTCCTGATGATGCAGCCAATTGTCCAACAGTACATAGTAACAATTAGCGCTAGGATTTGATAGCATTGCTGAAACCCCTTAAGGTTTTACAAGGTGAGCTAGGAGGCTGATTACCTACGTTCGCAGGAGGGTGTAAAAGTGATATGAGATTTCCACCCATAGCTTGCTTTTCCGCCTCAGGCTTTTGGTTTTGCATCTGCTATTTAAATTGCACCCCAGATTTGCTGTTCCTGCCTCTCTTCTTTCGTTTAGGTGAAGCAGTCAAGCAAGTTCGCAATGCAGGCATCGTTTTTTTTACAACGCTAAGAGGCGATTCAACAGTACCTTTGTGCTTTTTTGAGGCATGGGGACTGTTGAGCTAACAGCCTTGTCTTAGTACTAGGTCGAGGCTGCTCAAGATCGAATTCCACTGCTGAGACATCACAGGCAGAGGTGTACGACTGCCTAGTAGAGTTATGAAATGAAACTGCTGGTGTTGAAAGGCCTCCCTCATGAGAATGTTCTAATATTGGGATTGTTAGATTTCTTGCTGTTTTTCAAAATAATAACATTAATATCTGCTTGAGTTCAACATAAGCCCAATACAGCGTGGACAGTGGCAGCTACAGCACTCAAGCTAGGCACATGGTTAGAGTTTCCCAGAGAAGAACTCTCTGAATATAAAGAAGATTCCAAATCGCTTTCCAGGGTGAACCGGCCAGTGCAATGTTTTCCAAATCTGGCGATGTTGATAGGTTGGTGCTGATGATGTTGTATTCCTGAGCAGGAATAATATTAATCGGCCTAATAGAAGTACCAATCGATTCCCTCTGTAAACCGATGCAGATTGAATAACGAATTATTGTTATCTGTCAAAGCGAAGATAGACGTAACATTGGACATGACATTAAGGGCAAGTGTTACCATTAATAAGTGTGTCCTCAATCTGCTCAACAGTTGATGGAACCACAGCAGGGAAAACGTTTGTTATCTTTGGTAGTTCTCCGAGCGCCCGATCAACTTTATTTTAATTCCAGGCCACTGTTGTCACTCACTGGCAATTCGCAAAGAGGGGTTTGAGACCGATTTTCAAATTGTTTCGTTTTACTACGTAGCATGTATGCACACGCTTTGGTTGCTTTAACAGATTGAATTACTGCCATTTACAGAAAAGCAACACCAAATGGCAAAATGAGTTTGGGATCCGGCCCGGCGTAATCTTGATAACATTTATATCCTGCTACAAGCCAATCTATTGTGCATTGCAGGCATGCAACAGCTGTGACTAGCGTGGGCACCCACTAACCTAAAATGGCATTGTTTTAAAGAGCGGTAATGGAGATTTAGGTCGTCGGATCAGTGAGGTTACTCCTCGGAGATCGGCCCCGACGCACACTGCCATGAATACCGGAAGCACCACCAACTGAACCTGGTGCGCCAGCGGCCTGAGTGGGCTAGAGGCTGTGTGTCGCTGTGATCTGTGACAAATGGTTTTCGACATCGGGCCATTTTCTAGCAGCCAAAGATCCTGCTGATGGGAGGAAACACACTGGCAGGTGAGCGACACATTGTAAGGCAGCGGACGGCTCCTGAATACTGAGCCGGTTATCCAACGGAATGGAGTAGTGACCAGGGCCCACTCGCACCTGCAAAAGAGCACGGCAGTGCAGAGGTGGCCCGGCCCATACGCTCATACAGCGGCCGTGCACCGACTGAGGACATCAGACGGCCTTCTTTGGCCCCCAGTACCCTGTTGCCATCCATAGCCCAGAGAGCAGAAACCTTTCATGTTGCACTAATAATGGTGCACCGCGGAAGTGCGGCCAATTGGGGGCACCTGTGGATTGGAGTGCCTTGGGGACGTGATATACTGAGGTTCATTGCTGGTCCAGAGACTTGGAATTCGACGGTCAGTACAACTCACCACATGAGAGTAGCAGTGAAATCCCTTTGCCAGACACAGAGATCACGGGGCATAATACCATGAGGTAAAGAGACCAGTTGTTGTGGTGTACACTGTCCATCCGGGGCTGTCAGAACAACTGATACCAATACTGGGCTGAGACAGCAGTGTAATATAGGTGGATCTCCGGGTCCTTCGCACGACTGTTGGTTGAACCGTCAAATTGGTCACGCGCGGGGCCGCGGACTGTCGGGCCCCAGCAGGGTGACACGGGTGGGTAGAGCTTTGGCGCCAGTGGTTCCTTCCGGAAGAGGTAGTATTAAATTATGAGACAACCAACAAACAATAAGTGATGGAGGGAGTGGCTATAGCAGCCATGGTGTGAGGCTGCTTTAGGGAGAGCTCCTACCTGATCCTATGAACTCCGACAAAACAGGCAAGAATATGTAACTGGCGCGCATTAGAAACCGTGGAAACATCTGTAGGAATATGGCATCAGATGATTCCTGCTCTGCTGAAAGATTTAACACGCTGGGGGGCCGTGCAAACGGTTTCCAAATTCCTTTCACCCTGCTGAACAAAGGAAAAAAGATGGCGACCGGGAGGAAGCAGCGGCTTGCTGCAACAAAGGCAGCAGAGCATTATTGAAAATGCGGAGTCGCCGTAGCAAACTTGTCCATTGGGACCAGCCCCTGCTGTGCAGCTGTCTACTGCCAAGTTGTGGCCGTGCCGCAATGGAAAAGTCAATCAGCGAGGTGGTGGAAAGGAGCAGACGTTACAAGGTGCATGGGTGAGACTACGTGCCCGACCCAGTGTGGCGTGGCTCTCTTGCAATGGCCCGCGTGGCCCGGGAGCACTAATGGCATGGTGCGAAGCTGGAGTGCCTGAGACCCAGCGGTGATGGGGGAAGCAGGCGAGCCAGACAAGCGAGCAGTGAGTGGAGGGCACGCTCCCAGTGGCGGTGCCGGAGGGGGGCGCATCTGCTAAACGCCCAGCGCAGACTCAAATCCGACCTCCCCCTGGAATAATAGTGTGGTGAATCAGACCCCTGCTAAGCGGAAGGTAAGGACGCAACGGGAGGTGGCCTGCGTGGGAGGCTGGGAGCCAGCTGGTGAGGAGAGATAAAGTAGCGGGCCAGCCCTCTGAACACAATAGGGGAGCCCCCACTACGATCACTTGAGGGCAGCGACATCAGCGTTACACCTGCAGGCGCAAGTCAAAGGAGCACAGGGAGCAGGGGAGCCGGGGAATGTTATAACATTAATGTAAACCCCCCATGGGTCCATGAACCTGCGCAACCGGCGGGCCGTGGGACTGCATTGGGAGACCTGGACAACATCAGTGAAGAGGCAAGCACGGCGCACGCAACATTAAAGGTATGATGCACAGGGAGACCAACGCTCAGACACAAGATGATCTCTGCATGACAGCCTCTGAGGCTGCTTGACATCACAAAGGATCCGCATAACCGCGCAGGTGTCTGCACACCCAGGCATTGCATAGCACGGGAGGCACAGCACAATACAAGAAGTCACGAGGGTGCACATCCCCAGAGCAGGGGGCAGGCATTACTGGGCCGGAGATTGGTGGGGCAAGAAATCCTTCGACCTGCTTGCATCGCCGCTCTACCCCCCAGGATCCACTTTTGAGACAACCCAAGAAATAGTCTAGGGGGTGTCAGCATTGAAACGTGTGGGCGCACTGAGCAGCACAAAGCGCTAAGTTAACATATCAGACACATTATCTGCTGCTGAGCCAATCACATGGCACAATACATAGCTGGATGCCTCCCAAAGCAGCCAAGGCAAAGGGCTGCCAAAAAACACTGGATAGCTACACAGTACCTCCGCCCCAAAAGCCCAAGATGGCCACGATAGATGACAACGAACAAGATGCGGGGGAGGTTAACACCGAGATCCTGAAGGCAATCGCAGAATTTAGAGCAATGCTAAGCACTAAGATAGACAAAGTAATTGTCGAAGTCGGGCTGTTAAGACAAGATGTGAAGAAGTTCGCTGAAAGGACTACGGAACTTGAATCCCAATTGAAGGACAACAAGGTTTTGGGACAGGACCACGGTGCCCAAATCCATATAATGCAACAAAAGGTCAACCTCTTAGAGAGCAGAGTGGAAAATGCGGAAGGGCGAGCATGAAGAAACAACGTGCGAGTAGTCGGCCACCCAGAAGGAGAAGAGGGTGCAGACCCCACGACTTACATCGAGAACTTATTCTTGCAAGACATAGAACCGGGAAATCTCTTGCACTGATTCACGATAGAAAGGGCGCACAGGGCGCTCGTCAGGAAACCGCCACCTGGTGCCCCTCCACATCCAATCATAGCGAAAGTATTAAACTACAGGGACAGAGAGAAGATCTTGTCCTACTCCAGGCAGGGCAGCACGTGGCAGAGGATGTCTGCAAATTTAGCGGTATACCCGGATTACACCTTCCATGTCCAGAAAAGCAGAGCACAGTTTTCATCAGTCAGGCTAGGCTTCGTAGTGCTGGTTTGAAGTATATGCTAATGTACCCAGCGAGATTAAAGGTCCTATATAAAATCTGCGCCCTATTCTTTGAACATCCTGAAGAGGTGCAGGAATGGATGGACAGAGAGGGTATTGACCCACAGACTGGAGAAAGCTACTCACCAAACCAACGCAAAAACACCTCGAAAGAAGACATACAAGGTATTTGAAGACAGGCCAGAGAACGGGTGCACTTGGACCATGGGAGCAGATGACAGGAAGCAAATGAAAGCCCCCTTGGAAGTCAAGTAACAGAGGGGTTGGATTTCCCCTGAGGCCCACCGGTACTGCCTAGTTTGCTCAGATCCAGGATGCACACCACAGTGGAACTTGGTACTTCAGGAGGAACTGTCCGCACCAGAGGCTGCAACCAACCCACCCTCCAGTTTGTTTTTTTTCTTCCTTTTTTTCTCTCTCTTTTTTGGGTGATAGTTTTTTTGTGACCCACCAGCTGCGCACAATTTAGGGATGTTTCCCGAAAGCAGAGGCGAAGAGCGGTCATGCCTGAGCAAGTCTTCCAATGCTGGGCAACTGTTAGTTGGGATAGTTGGGGAAGAGGGGTGGGAACCGGTGTTGCCATTCATAGTCTCAGAGCAGTGGACCTTGTTCTTGAGGGTGGGTCTGGCTGCACGAGGTAAGTGGAATAGATGGGAGAGAGGTTGGACTTACTTGGCTACTTTACTGCATAAGCTGGATAATGGCTAACAAGGTAAAATTATTGACCTGGACTGTCCGGGGTTTGAATGATTTCGCTAAAAGGAATGGAGTGTATTGTATACATACCTCCGCAGACACACAATCAATATAGCCCCATTACAAGAGATACATCTAACACCTGAGAAACAAGCAGTGCTTACCAGAAAATGGAGGTTGGAATGTAGGCTTCACATACTCGGCGTATGCACGGAGGATCCTGACCTGGATAGCTCCTACAGTACCCTTTAAGGTGACGCAGACCAAGACAGACAACAAGGGCAGAATGGCGCTGGTACAGGGGCTCTTACAAAAAGTGGACACTTGCTTAATAAATACAAACTCACCCAATCACAACACAGCAGCCTTCTTTCAAACCCTATAGCCTAGACTGAGTCCCTTTAGAGACGGCTCTGTGGTATGGAGGGGGGGACTCAATCCCTGCATAGACAGATCGGATTTCAAGGTTCTGAAACCCTCCCCGCTGGCCAGGGCTTTACAATCAATACTAGCATCATTTGAACTGATTGACATCTGGAGGGCGCTCCACCCAGACTCTAGACATTACTCCCATGCCTCCTCCGCCCAAGCTGTTCACACCAGGCTCGACTATTTTTTTGGGGGGGAAAACATCATGGAAGATTCCATGATTGCGGATTATAAGAGCACGGTTCTGTCCGATCATGTACCTCTGCAGCTGGAGTGGAGGTATGATCCCTCCAAGGCCCCCAATTCCTACATGGAAGTAGAGAATCAAAGCCAATTCGGACCCGGTTTTCCGGGATCACTAGAGAGACAGCATTAATGAATACTTCCAACACAACGATAGTAGTGTACCAGGTGCAGGCACTTTGTGGGAAGACCTGAAGGTGGTAATTAGAGGGAATTCAATCGCCAAATCAGGGGGCATCCAAGCCACGATCCACAGGGAGTTGTCCGCGGCAGAACATGCATTGCAAGCACTGACACAATCCCACACCGACCCAGGTAGCAGGGAAGCAGAGGAAACAGCTTTGCGGCAGCAGTGTCTGATTTGTTGGGAACGATTGGGGAGGCATAGTTATACCGGATACATGGAGCGGCAGCATGCCGATAGTGTCAAGCTGGGCAGATTATTAGCATGGTTGTGCAAGAGGGAGGAATAGCGTACACCTGTCTATTCAATACAGACACCACAGGGCACAACGTATAACACCCAGGAGGGCATTAACACAGTCTTCTATGATTTCTATTGCAGGTTATACCAAGAAACGCCTGGGTCTACGAACCTGGTACTGGCGGAAGTGCTAGGTGACATTGACCTCCCTAGCTTGGAGGAGGCCGTGGTCAGCGAGCTGGACACCTCTATCATGGCCGAGCAACTGATTAACACAATACGGTCGCTACCTACAGGGAAAATACCAGGCTCTGATGGTCTGCCAGGAGAGTTCTATAAAGAATTTGCTACTGAACTAGCTCCTCACCTCCTGGGCACCTTGAGAGGTGTATGAATCTGGCCTCCTCCGGCCTAGCCTGAGAAAGTCAACAATAATCCCCATGCAGAAACCCCACAAACCTCCATAGGAATGCAGTTCGAATAGGCCTTTATCGATGCTGAACCAGGACAGTAAAATTCTGACGGCAACGTTAGCCAACAGGTTAAAAAGGGTAATACTTACACTGGTACACCCCGATCAGACAGGCTACGTGCTGGGCAGGAACATGTCCCGGAATCTAAGACGCCTACACCATATTATGCATAGCACTGCCTCCTGGGCGATGCCCTGCGCTATCACCCTCTGGATACGATAAAAGCGTTTGACTCCACCAGGTGGGACTGGCTACATGCCACACTACGCAGGTTGGGTTTCGGCCCTTACTTCAGACGTTGGGTGGCGATAATATATAAGAACCCAGTGGCCCAGTGGCAAGAGTTAAAACAGGCAAATATTTTTCGGAGCCGTGGGGGTTAGAGAAGGGCACTAGACAGGGTTGCCCGCTGTCCCCACTGCTGTACATCTTGGCAATAGAACCTGTGGCCACGAACCTACATGCGGAGTACATTACAGCGGGTATACCAGTCATGGGGACACAACACTTGATCTCTAATGTATGCGGACGATATGCTCATATACATGCAAAACCCTGAAGATAATCTAGGATTAATAATTTAAGTTCTGGCTAACTTCACACAGGTTTCTGGCATCACAGTTAGTATGGACAAGTCTTCTTGGTTCCCATTGGCTGGACTGGCTAGTATGCAGCCAAAAAGCCTGCCAGTGTTGGCCTTAAAATGGAGTGTGCCCACATTCCGATAACTGGGAGTGGATATTTTTCATGATCCGGGTTAGGGAGCACACCAACAACACACAAAGGGCCTTGGACGGGATAAGGAAGTCTGTAACTTTCTGGAGCAAATTACCGGTAATGGGGAGAGCAGCACTGCTGAAAATGCTTGTCCTCCCTAGGCCGCTGCATTATTTCGCAAAAATCCCATACAATATATCGAAGGCCTTTTTTAAAGCGTTATATTCCCGGTGTAGGAAATTCCTGTGGCACAGTAGTAGATGTTGGATCACATTAGCCACACTGCAGAGACCGTATGAGGAGGGGGGCATCATTAGCCACACTGCAGAGACCGTATGAGGAGGAGGGCATCAAGGTCCCACACTTCGCGGTCTATTATATGGTGGGGCAACTACAGTTCGTGGTGGGTTGGCTAGCAGACAAACCCACCGTGGACACTAAGCTCCCACAACCGGCAGCTCCACACATCTTCCTGAAATAATTGCTGTGGCAAAGGTGGTCATAAGTACATGTCTACCCATACCTGGTGTCCCTGGGCATAGTGGGCAAACCCCTGAATGAAATAGTGTCCCTGAGCACACAACTGTGGGATAGGGCATTGGCATTAATCAAACTGAAGGACCCGTTTTCAGCACAGATACCTCTTGCCTCACTGACCCCAGAGACGTCTCAGGTGTATTCGGGAATTCTAACTTACTGGGAACCTAAGAGAATAGCCACAATAGGGGACCTGCTAACAGGTGCCATGTTCACTCCCTTTCAGGAATTAGCCAACACCATAGGATTACATTACAGACAGTACCTATTACACTGCACCGTAAGACATCTGGTTGTGCGTAGATGGCCAAAGTATGTAGAAGCAGCGGATGCACTCTCCTTAATTGACACGATGTATGACATAGCGGAAGGCCCTCACACCATTTCCAGTCTTTATGGTTTCCTAGCTAGAGTGCAGCAACATAAAATCACAGTGGGAGGAAGACTTGGGGATCACATTCCGGGAGACGTAATGGGCACAGATACTGTGGTACAACAAGACAGTGTCTCGGAACACATGGTTGCAACAGGTCCAGCGTTATGTAACACATAGAACATACCTGACCCCTCTCAAAATATACACATTTCCCTGGGCTGCGGCACAACCTTGCCCTAGATGTGAAACCACAGACGCGGATAATTTGCAGATGTTCTGGACCTGCAACAAAATAGTAGGATACTGGGGAGGGATAGCAGACAGATTGAACAAGGGAGGCCTGAAAATATATCCACTCTCACTTGAGGCCTACTTGCTAGGAAGCTTCAAATGCCCCAGACAACTATGGGCCGTCACTAAAATGAAGGACTTAGCGTATATACTAGCTAAGCGACGGATAGCAACGGCCTGGAAGTCGGCTATAGGCCCTCAGCTGGAAGACTGGTGGCGGGACCTAGAAAAATGGGCACAAGCGGAGACAACGGTCTGGCTGAGAACAGCGCAGGCAGGTCCTTCTGACACTAATGTGGAGATTACAGCATGGAACATTCTCACACAAACGCTATTTGCTACAGCTTCTTCAGAGGCTGAGCCGGGACATGAGTCTTCCCCGTGCGCGCTAAATGACCCATCACTGCATGACACGCAAAGGAAAAACACTGAGACCAATAGGCAACACAGGGGGAGGGTTTTCGTGAGAGGGAAAGGACGGTTTAAGAGTAGGTATACAATTACTGGTGTAGTTTTGTACATTTCTTGTCAATCCAGTAAAGAAGATGTTCATTGATGTATAAATCTCTGGTTGATACACATGTTTGTTTTATAAAACCAATAAAACCTGTTTTAAAAAAAAGAAACTGATGGCACATTCTGCTTGATCCGTTGTATTGTCAGTAATTTCAGCTTTTCTGCCCCTTAACCTAGTATACAGGGGATACTGATTATGGCTGCAACCGGTTGAATTGAGGGTAGTCGTTAAAGCAACACCTGACGGCTGAGAGCCCACGTACAGTACAATTCCCGGACCATAGAACATTGGATATTGGCCCATAAACAGTGATAGCTGCTGCCAGGCGAGTCACCCAGATAACATTTTCAGACTTTCTGGACTGGGGAACTGCTCTGGGTCATTGTGGGACTGATCGGGAGAGGCAGGTAGGATCGGGAGGAATTATTGGCTGACAATCTGAGGACGGCAAGTACATAACATTACTAGTCAAACCCGTGGGGCAATATGACGAAGGGCGCCGGAAAGAAGCAGGCTCCATGGATTCCTTCACTAATGCTCCAGTCAAGGCGGCTGAACCCGTGGAATCCGCACAGAGCGGCTGCTCGACAAATCCATCAGGAGAGTCCTGCGATGACCAACTATTGACCACCATGCAAAGCAGCTTCATGTCTGTTAATGTCAAATTGGTTGACATTGTGGCAATCATCAGTCCGTTGAAGTCCAAATTGGAAAAATAAAGCAGCAGTATCACTGAGGCCAAATCTAGGATCGGAAAAAAAGTGGAGGATAAAGTGGGCCAGCATGATCGGGCCATATCAGACCTGAAGGCGGAATGACCAAGGTAAATTTGATCACCTTCAATCATATTCCCAATGTGATATACCTATAGTCGGGATACCTGAAGAGGCATGTAAGGGCCCCATGGAGCCATTCTTTGAAGAGCTACTAAAGTCTCTGTTTGGAGCAACTTAAGTTCTGCGCTCATATTTTGATAGAACGCGCTCATCGTACTTTTGCACCAGTGCCCAGACCTGGGGGTCCTTCTGCGTACCATTATCGCGAAATTGCCTAATTATAGGGACAGAGACCTTATTCTGAAGGTATCCAGAGAACAGGGGACATTCTGTTGTGAGACCAACGACATCCACATTTATACAGACTTTGCTGCCAGGGTTCAGGTCCTGAGAAGATGATATGATCCGGCAAAGAGACTTTTAAGGGCCCAGTGAGTCCCGTATGCCCTCATGTTCCCTGCAAGACTGCGAATACAACCTGGAGGCCGGGCACACTTTTTTGATAACCCAGCGGATGCCATAACTTATATAGAAGCATCAATCCCGCTTCCGCAACGAGAACGCAGGACTAATCAAAGTCCCAGGCACAGAGAGGGAGGCGAGAGAAACTAAGTCAGTGATTGAACTGGGAATCCTTCTAGCTTGTTCTTTATAAAAAAAAAAATTATTATCACGATATGTAGATCTGATAATTGAAAACGGGGCATATGGCCACTTGGCTGTATTAAGGAAGCTGTGACTGCTTGCAACGCTCCCCAGAAGGTATCCACAGTTGTACAAGGGATACATTATCAGGTTGGGGGTGATGGTGGGGGAAGGAAGGGGTTCAGGGATGTGTATGTTTATAAGGTAGGGAGGGGGAGTGGAGATTGCAAGCGGGTAGGTTGGGTGTGATATGGGAGAGGGGTAGAGGGGAATTTGGTTTTAAAAGTTGGCAGACAGGTTATTCGGCTGATGCAACGAAATGGTGCGGTCTTTCAACATATGAATCATGCACATTGGATTTATCTTTTAATGATGACAGATGGGTGAACCAGTAGTTTTTTTTTTTTGTAAACCATTTTTTAATTTTGGTTGACAAACAAACAAATAAACACTAACTTGTTCTACTGTGACAATGGGTTCCAAGCGTATTCTCTCTCACGGGCATTGCATAGCGATAATGTGACATTTATAACAAATTCATCTCCTCATTTTTCTGCGGTATTTGACGTTCCCCGTGGGCAGTGTGGGTTCATGCTCTCGCTCTACTCATCTGTACCCGCGTGGTTCCTAGTTCCGATGTGCCTCATCTAGGTGTTGCTCTCCTTTCCCATTCCTGGGTTCTCTGTGTGCTCCGTATCAAACAACCTCTGTACTAGTTCATACCAAGCTTCCCTCACTCCTCATGATTCCTTTCCTGCAAGCCCTATGCCACACTGCCATTTAAGCCAATGCTCAGCGTCTCAGGTCAACCCACCATGCCTCCACTCTGGGTCCCTCCTTTGATTTCCAGGTCATTGCTACTCTGTGCTTAGCCAATATGCATATCAGTTCCTTCATTTTAGAGAGGTGGGTGGCCCTCCTCCACCCCCTTTGGGAACAATCCCAGCAGGCAAAATTCCAGTGGCCACTTGTGCATTTGAATCTCTCCTCCCTTCACCTTTTCTGCTATGTTCTGCCAGAATCTCACTATCATAGGACATGTCCAGAACATGTGCATCATGTCTGCGTTCTCCCTGTTAAACCTCGGGCAGACCTGAGCAATGTTCTTGCGTATACTTGACATCATGTGCAGGGTTTGGTATGCTGTATGCAACATGTATGTTTGGGTGAGTTTAAATCTCGCATTTCTAGAGACTTTTTTAGTGTACAGCAGTGCTCCCTGCCATTCGGTGTCTGTAAAGTCCCTTTCCACATCCAGTTCCCACTCCCTGCACACTGCTAAGTCCCCAGTGTCCAGCCCATTTAGAAACAGGTTGTAGATCCTTGAGACCGCATGTCCTCCTTCCGACACATCGTACAGTCTGTCTAGTACAGTGTTGGATTCCCTTCCTTCCCTTATGCCTGGCCATCTCCTGTCCATCCTGCCTATCATGCCCAAGTGTGTCAAATACTGCCCCTTATGTATGCCATGCTAGCTCACCAGGGCCATAAATTCCAGCACCTTCCCGTCCTCAAGTAGATCTCCTACCATAGGTATCCCATTGCTCTCCCAGTGCTTCCTTGACTGTCCTACAATGCACTGTTGCAATCCCATTATCCCTCTTATGGGGATGTACTTGGAGTACGGTCTGGGGCCCCTCAGAGTAGCCATGCTCTTCTCCACAGGTTCCTGCCGAGTTTCAATAGTCCGGAGGGCCTCAGTAGCCTCAGATCTCCCCCCCATAATACTTCCTTCAAGTAATGGAGTTCGAGCATTGGTTGCAATTGTTGTGTGTCTAGGGTTGCTTCATCTCCAAGCCAGTTTGTCACAAACTGCAGCTGCCCCACCAGACAGTTCAGCTCAAAGTTGGGTATCCTCATCCCGCCACTGTTATAGTCCCTTTCTAAAGTGTTACGGGCAATTGTATTCCTCCCAGCCCCCCACAGGAATTTCCTTGTCAGCCTGCCCAGCCGCTTAAAAAATTCCCTGGGATATCATAGGGTACGTTGATAAAGTGATAAAAGAGGCACAGGAATTCCACTATTTTCAGTAATGCCGCTGTTCCCGGTACCCCGCTGGGCAGCTTCTTCCAGAAACTCATGGAGTTCTCCACCACCCTCCAAGGCATTCTGTCATGCCACACGTTCACGCCCAAATATCTAAAGGTTTTCACCGCTCACCTTAGTCCCAAGTCTGGCAGTTGTTCCTTAGCTAGGCCCCTCAGCGCTCCCAGTGGGAACAGCCAAGATTTTTCCCTATTTATTCCGATACCCGAGAGTTGGACGAACTGGTCTACTATGTCCAGTAGGCATGGTCGATTATCCTGGGGTTGGTTGACGTACAATAGCATGTCATCCACGTACAGGGACATCATGTGTATTACCCCATCTATCTCTATCCCAGCTTCTGCATACTCCTTTCTAAGGAAGGCCGCCAGCGGCTTCAATGCTAGGATGTACAGCATCAGTGACGGTGGACAGCCCTGTTTAGTACCTTTCCGAACCTCCCATACTCCCGAAATCTGTTGCTCCATTCTCACTCTAGTCCTGGGTGCTGTGTACATCAATCACACCCACCTCACGAAGGCCTTGCTGGTGCCAAACCACTCCAGGGTTCCTAGAAGCCAGTCCCACCTTACTGAATCAAAGGCCTTAACCGCATCTAAGGAGGCTATTGCGCAGTCTCTGTTAAGGCGGTTTGTGCTGTCTATTATGTGATGTAGTCTGCATCAGTTCCACAAGGTGCAGCGCCACGGGACATACCTAGTTTGGTTTGAGTGTATCAAGCTGCCTCTCAATATCTTGAGTCTGTTCGCCAGTGCTACTGCTAGGATTTTGCTATCTTGGTTCATCATAGAAAGTGGTCTGTACGATCTGCAGTCCTGCAGGGGCATCCCTGGTTTGAGTATGGGCACTAATTCTCCATCTCTAAGGCTACTGGGCAGCGTTCCTGTCTCATATGCTTCTGTAAAGCCTCCCAGTAGTTTTGGCGCCAAGACATCCTTGAATACCTTATAAAATTCCCCGGTGTTTTAGCAGTGGGTAGTTCGGCCATTACTGCACTCCTTTCTTCTAGTGTGAGGGGCGCGTCCAGTGTGGCTACCTGCTCACCCTCCAGCCGTGGTAGGTCTTTTTGGTCCAGCTCCCCTCTAATGTCTGTGTCCTGGCCTTTTGCGTCCTGTGTGTATAGGGATTTGTAGAATCTGGAGAATCTATCGTTTATCTCCCCTTGTGCCCTGACTACCCTCCCTTCGTCATCCATGATGCTATTAATCATCTCTCTTGGTTCCTCTCGTTTGCATAGCCAGGCTACCAATCTCCCTGGTTTATCCCCTTCTACATGTATCTTTTGGGTATACTTAGCATAGTCTAGTTTCCCCAGCCTTTCCCATTCAGATATGATATGATATGATGTGGCATTTATAACGCGCTTATACACAAGTGTTTCAAAGCGCGACGGGGCAAGGGAGCGGGAACAGAGGGAAGACAGACAACGATCTTACTAGGCCAAGTGTCATTCAGATCGCGCAAGTGCAAAGGAAGGGGGAGGAAGACAAGTGCAGTGGGGGGAGTGAGGTGCATGGGATAATAGAACAAGATAAATAAACGGCCAGCAGGTGGCAAGTGCAGGGTGAGTGCAGAACATAAGTGCTAGTGGGGGGACTGTAGGGATACAGAAAACAGTCCACAGGTGCAGGGGTTGCCAGGGAGGCAGTGCAGGCATGCATCTGGCTGGGCTAGGGCCCAAGATAAGATGGGTGGCCAGGTAACCAGTGCAGTTTCAGTAACAGCCAGGACTTTAGCAGGGGAGAGGGGGAGAGAAAGCAGAAGCAAAGAGAAGGGTTTTCAGGTGCTTCCGGAACCACAGGTGGTTCTCCTCAAGTTTCAGGGAGGCAGGAAGACTGTTCCAGAGGGAGGCCCCAGCCAAAGAGAGAGATCTGCCACCAACTCGTTGCTTGAAGAAGCGACTGACCCTGAGGGAGTTGCAGGCGGATGAGCGAAGAGCTCGAGAGGGAAGATATAGGAAGAGAGAGTTGAAGGTATTGAGGCCCCAGACTGAAGAAGGCCTTGTGGACGATGCAGAGGGTTTTGAACTTAATCCGGGCAGCCACTGGGAGCCAGTGCAGAGATTTCAGTCCTGGAGAGATACGATCCCTGGGCTTGAGGCCAAGGACAAGTCTCGCAGTCCTTTTCTGGATGAGTTGCAGAGGACGTAGAGTGGAGGCAGGCAGATTTAGAAAGAGGCTGTTGCAATAGTCCAGCTTAGAGAGAACCAGAGCTCTAGAGACAGTGACCTTCTGGCGGAAGGAGAGGAAAGGAAGAATACCTCTGAGGGGGTGCAGCTGGTAGTGTGACTTCTTAGAGACGTCAGAGATGTGAGGCGAGAAAAAGAGTGTCAATGTGGTCCTTGATGGTTTTGGAGGAACAGGGGTGAACCTGTTTTGACAAGCCTTTCATAGATCAGACTTGTCTAGAAACCTCGTCAGCAGAGAACAGGGGAAAGGCGGAGAAGGAGGGAGGAGAGGTGGCTGCAGAAGGGCCAGAGGAAGAATGTGGAGTATAGGGAGGGAGGGGAGAGGAGGCGAGTGAGGACAGGATGTCCTGAGTTTTCGAGATGAAGTGAGATGCCAGTGTTGTGCAGAGGGGCTGGGAAGGGACAGGAGAGGTAGCGACTGTGGCAGGAGTGGCCAGTTCCTTGCAGATTTTAAAGAGTTCAGCCGAGTTTTTAGATGCCGCGCAGATGTGGGCTTGGATATGAGCTCTCTTCTTGGTGAGGACAGAGAGACGATATTGCCTTTGGAGCAGGCGACAGGCCAGTTTGTCAGAGGATGAACAAGAAGCATGCCATGTCCTCTCAGCCACCCTGCACTTGCGTTTAAGGGCGACAAGGTCTGAGTCATACCAGGAGTTGCACTTGGCCTTGGGCTTCAGACGGATCCTCATGATAGGGGCAAGGATATCAAGAGTATCAGAGATAGCAGTGGAGAGGGCTGTGTCAGGGTGAGAGTCAGCCAAAGGGGATGAGGGGGTGAGAAAGTGGCAGCGAAAGTCTCAACTGATACGTGCTTCATGGGTCGGATGACCGAGAAGGTGGGTGGCAGTGATGGAAGTGGCTTGGCCTGAGAGGTAGAGAGGGTGAGATGGGAGGAAAGGAAAAAGTGATCACTCCAGGAGAAGGGATTGGTGAGAGGGACAGAAAGGTGAAGGTCTGAGGAGATTAGAACATCCAGAGTGTGCCCTGCAGACTGAGTCGGGCCAGAGGGTAGAATAGTGAGTGAGAGAGAGTCGCAGAGGTCACAAAAGAGTCCAGAGGAAGGACAGGAAACATCCAGGTGGATGTTGAAGTCTCCAAGAAGGAGGAGTTGAGTGGTCGAGGCCAGGAGTGAGGAGGAGAGGTCCGTCCACTCAGAGAGGAAGGAGGAGATTTGACCAGGTGGCCAATAGATAGTGGCCACAGTAAGGGAATGGCTAGGGGAGAGAGAGAGCCTGCAGACGAGGCATTCAAAAGAGGAGTAGGCCTGCGTAGGAATGACAGAGGCAGGAATCCACTCGGGGAAGATCAGGGCTACACCCCATCCGGAGCAGATGGACCTGGGCGCGGAGAGGATCTTGTAGCCGTCAGGGAGGAGTGTGTCAAAGCTGGTGACAGAGCTGGCCGTGAACCATGTCTCAGTGAGGCCGAGGACATCGAGGTCAAGTTCTTCCAGAAGGCGGCAGATGTCGGAGGAGTGTTTGACAGCAGAACGAGAGTTGAGAGTGGCAATGTGGAGTAGGTTGCCATCCTTGAAGGACTTCCGGGGAGGTGTACAGATCAGGGGTACGCCCTGCGGAGATGTAGATGGAGCCCGAGAGGGGGCAGAGGGGGAAGGCAAGGTAGCTGAGGAAAGGGGAGGGGGGACAGCAGGGGAAGAAAGGAAGTTGATGAGGCATGGGAAGCGTCTATCAAAGAAGTGAAGGCTGGCCTGGGGGCCTTGGACCAAGACGGTCCCATTAGAATAAACATTAATGATGACCTTAGAGGAGTGTAAGGAGGCCAAGAGGACATCCCAATGGGTGCCACCATTAATGGGAGAAGAGGAGAAAGGAGCGATCACAGAGACCATATGAAGGGTCTTTTGGCTTTTGTGCACTTTTGGCGCAATTCCAGCAATCTTGCCTCCCCTTTGTCTCCTCCTGCAGCTCTAGCTTTCTCCTGTGCTATGTTGTTTTCCAAGCCCTCCAGGGACTTCTGTATATCCGCCCTCAGGCCACCCATTTTACCTATCGCCGCCCCTCTTATAACGGATTAAGTGTGCAGTTAATATTGCCTCCCCACACCCATGTCACCCCTCTGTAAATTGCTAGCTTCGGATAGAGTGACTTGAAAAACGCAGTTGCGTCATGATTCAGTGCATAGGTGTTTATGAGGCATATCTCCCTATGTTCCAGCAAGCCGTGTACCACTAATATCCTACTGTCCTCATCCTTTTTGAAGTTTAGCAGCTGGAAGGGGACCGAGTGGGCTATCCATACCAGAACCCCTCTTGCATATACTGAGAACGTTGAGCCATACAACTTCCCTCCCCAATTCTTAGCTATCATGGCCTGCTTGTCGGCTGTGAGGTGTGTTTCTTGTAATAGCGCTATTTGTAATCCCTTTCTTTTCAAATATGCGTGCACCTGTAGCCTCTTGATGTAACAAAATGTTACATCAAGAGTTACAAAAATAAAATGTCGGGCACAACGCGGAGCCATAGCGAGGCTCAGCGTCTCCCTGGTTGCTAAGCAACCGCATACTAATTGCCGTGTATCCGCCAGCAGGCAGATGAGCCGGCATCACCGAAGGCCACCTAAGGACCTGTTTGCCCCTGTTCGCTCGTAGGAGCTCCCTATGGTTCCTGCCTTACCCGCTCACAACTTCAGAACTGCCCGTTTTGCCGAAGTATGGACAAGTATTAAACAGGCGTGAGTACCTTTGACTATGCACCGGTGCTATTCTGACCCGTTATAATACCTTGTATAAAGATCAGACACCGTTTCGAATCACAACCTATCCACCATTGTCCTGCTGGCTAGAACTATATCACTATGTTAGTCTGTGAAGTCACACACGTACGGTAACTAATGCTACACTTTGCTCTGACCTGTGGAGTTTGACTGCACTATGAACTCATCACATATGCTACCAGCTGAAATAGCCTCATGAACACTGCTAATCTCCTTGTGATTTTGCTTTGTACTGCCTATGAAATAGCCTATGTAGTATGACCATTTTCCCGGCAATTTTACTTCTGCACTGCCTAGCGATTGCTATGATTACACATACGTATTGCCTGCTGAAATAGCATATCTATTGTCACTTTCCCTGTGACCTTACTTCTGCATTGACCAGTGATTGATGTGATGTTACTTTGGCATTGCCTGCTATAACAGCCTATCTAGCACTGCCACTCTCCTTGTGATTATACTTTTGCAGTGCCTGGCGAAATAGCCCATTTAGTATCGCCTATCTCTTTGTGATTTTACCTAGACATTGCCTGCTGAAATAACATATCTAGCATTGTCACTCTAACTGTCATTTTACTTGTGCACTGCCCAGTGATTGATGTGATTTTACATTTGCAATGCTCGCTATAACAGCCTATCCAGCATTGCCACTCTCCTTGTAATTATACTCTAGTAGTGCCTTGCGAGATAGCCTATTTAGTATTGCCAATCTTACTTATGTACCACCTACTGAAATAGCCTACTTAGCATGCCCACTCTCCCCTGTGTTTTTACACTTGTATTGGCTGGTGATACAACCCACTGAGCCGTGTGGCTCACCTCCTCAGATACCCACATTGTCTCAGCTTATAATGTTGACTATCACCATATACCTAACTGCTCTCTGGTCCATAACATCCCCAGCAAGCTCACTTCTACAATACACTTCATAAAAAATGCTGAACAGTAACATCAGATTGCCCACATCCACCCTAGATAATAAATGGCTCCTAGGAAAGTCATCTACGTCCATCTACACGCCCAACCCCCTAAGAACCAACATCCTGTGTGACCTTACACTGAGGAACTCCAAACTACCCTCAAGAATACCAAAAATATACGAACCACCTGCTAGGTACAACGCTCCACATTTTAGAACTCAACATGAGGCTACCTCTACTAAACTGAACGGCTCCCCACCTAACTCCGCCACTAATTACCACCATAAAATAAACAAACTATACAAACCACCAACCAAACTAGTCAAACAAAATAGCCCTGCTTTACCTACTCAACCACCAACCAGCCCTTCCCTTAAAGGAGCCCTTATTAACGCTAGGTCATTAATAGCCCATGCTACAGAAATATCCAATCTTATCCCAACAGGCAACTATGACTTCTTAGCCATTACCGAAACTTGGCGACACCAAGCAGCTGGCCCTGCCTTGATGCTTGCTGCACCCGCCAATTACACGATCTTTAGAGAAGATAGAACAAACTCCCGCGGAGGAAGCATAGCGTTCATAGCTAAAACTAACCTGTCAATAAGAATAGCTACACCCCTGCAAGTCAAATCCTGCGAATCCTTAACTGTCAAGATTCTCACAGCCAATTCACAAACTATCACCTTACACCTTATCTATAGGCCACCAGGCCCCATCTGGTCCTTCAAAGAGGATATATCCACGATCCCTTCGGATAACTTAAAAAACGCATCACAAGCCTTATTTATTTATTTATTTGGATTTATAAAGCGCCCAGTGGCCCGGAGGCATTGTGGCCCTGTTACACGATATTAACTTGGTTATACAGGGTATACATTCGGTGCAGGTTATAACATTATTACAGGAGAAGATGTATACAACAGTATATGACATTGTAGAGAAGGTGTTACAGGTTACAGAGGGAAAGCATTAGAGACAATGCCTGACATAAGGTGGTCTAGTTGAACAGCTTTGTTTTTAGAGCTTTCCTAAAGGTTGTCAGGGATTCTTCTTACTTGTTACTAGGAGACATGAACTTCAATGATCATACAGATATACAAGCTACAAATGTAGCCAATATACTCTCAGAGCTTGGCTTTACCCAAAAAGGGACTCAGCCTACACATGAGAAAGGCCGAACTCTTGACTGGGTGGCAGACTACAACTGCAACACTACTATCATCTCCATCAGTCCACAGGCATGGACAGACCACGCTCTGATAGCCTTCTCTTTAGAGGCTAAATTCCCCTTTCCACATAATAACCTAGTAGCACCTCCTAGACTCACTAGGAACAAAAAGAATATAACTACAGACAAACTATTACCACTAATTCTCCCCACCTCAAACTCCCTGCCAGACACACTAGACCGATCTACCTAAATTAATGAATTTAACACAGTTATGGCCAATGCCCTGGATACTATTGCCCCATTAAAAATGAGAAACAGCAAACCTAGAGCACACCTAAATGCCTGGTTCACCCCATACCTAAAATCTTTAAGGAAAGAAAAGCGCAAGTGTGAATCTACCTGGAGACTCTCGCCTACAGAAGCAAATAAAACTATCCTCATCAATACCTCTACAAAATACAAAACCAAGATACAGCGAGCCAAAAAAGAAAGTTTTGACAACAGGAAAATGCAAGTGAAATCAGGAACCAAGGAGCTCTTTACAATACTGAAAGAATTGGAGAACCCCATCCCGGTACCTGACAACTGTGTCAAAAATAAAACATGGTGCTCTAAACATTCAGAAGGCACTTAGCGACAAAATGACCACCCTCCAAGTCAAAATCAATAAGGAAAAACTAAACATACCTCCCACTACTGCCCAAACTGGCAAACCACAAACTACTGGCAAACCAGAACAGCTGTTCAACTTCACTAAAGTCTCCATACTGGAGGTTGAAAAAATAATACTGACACTTAAACCTTCAAATTGTCGAGGCGATAATTGCCCTGCACAAATAATAAAAGATGCAGCAAGAGGTTTATCTCCATTTATCTCTAAACTTATTAAGGCTTCATTTACCTCAGGGACCATACTAAGCAACCTTAACAAATCTTGGGTCCTCCCTCTCCTTAAGAAGCAAGCATTGAACCCGGCTATACCGACAAATTACAGGCCAATCACCACTGTGCCATTCCTACTAAAGATATTAGATAGAGTGGCCTATTTACAGATTCAGAACTTTCTGGAGCTGCACCAACTTTTAGGCACCCAGCAATCAGGCTTCAGACCACAGCACAAGACTGAAAAAGCACTTATTGATCTTAAGGCCCAGGTCGACAAGCTTAGAGACCAGGGAAAAACTGCCATACTTCTCCTCCTAGACCTTTCAGCTGTGTTCGACCTGGTGGACCATAAAGTACTCTGTAACCATCTAGAGTCAGCAGCACATTTCTCATCCCAAGCCATAGCATGGATCAAATCATTTTTAAGTGAGAGAACTATGAGGGGCTTCTCCACCTCAGCAGCTGCTGACCCCGCTTCCATTTTGTGCGGTGTACCCCAGGGATCATGCGTCTCCCCTACCATGTATAATATCTTTACTAAGCCCCTGTTTGATGATCTGGACCTTCTAGGCGTCACCTACACTAACTATGCAGATGACACTCAGATTCTCATCCCACTTTCCGGGGATTACAAACAGGATTTGGCCTTGGTAACTAGGATATACCTCATCATTCAGGCATGGATGGCACTTCACGGTCTATGCCTGAATGACAAAACGGAACTCATCATTCTGGGGACCACAACCAGCATTAAGAAACTCAGCCAGGACTATACATCCTTTATTATAGATGGCCATACAATCAAAGTTGCCAATGAGGTAAAAAAACTAGGTTTTTACCTCGACTCCAACCTTACCCTGGCCAAACAAGTGAACGCTATGGCATCATCCACAGCCTATACTTGTAAGCTGATTAGATCAGCGAAACCATACCTCTCCACAATCAGTTGCACCAGGCTGGCAAGAGCACTTGTGCGGCCCAAACTGGACAACTGCAACACACTCTACTTGGGATCTAATAAATACATTACCAAAAACATTCAAATACTTCAAAACAACGCCTTGAGAGCAGCCCTAGAAATCAACGATTAGAAGACAATCTAACTGGCTCTCAACCATTGACAAAATCAAACTTAAAACTGCTTCCCTAACATTCAAATGTCTCAACAATTCAGCACCGAGTTATCTGACAGAGAAGTTCAAAAGAAGAGTTTCTCACAGACCCACCAGAGCAGCCTACACAAACTGCTTAACAGTTCCTCCCTTCAAAAAGACCACTATCGGAGGGAACAGCTTCCCCGTCAAAGCGGCCCAACTGTGGAACTCCCTCCCGTCCACCTTAAGGACTGACCAATCTTACACACAATTCAGATTAAACACTATCAAGTGGCTTAAAGAAAACAATGTGTAGTTCCAGCAGCACCCACAACCCAGACTGAACCCAGCTGCTCAAGCCATGGATCCCTATTTGTAACCACACATGTATTACATGCTGTACTGCTGTATTGACTTGTATCTCTTGACTATGTAACCTCTGTAACTTTGTAAGCTTAAAGTATTCTTGTTTCCGCGCCCTGATACCTACGGGTCTGGCGCGCACTATAAATAAATAAACAAACAAACAATGTTTAGTCCCCTGACATTCCAGGTGAGTATTCCCTGGTTGTTAATGCCCATCGTTGATGATTTCCCAGGGCCTCACCGTCCAACGCCCTATCCTCTTGTTTGCGGCACTTCCTCCCTTTTGGTCTTCCGTGGGGTGTTGGGTGCGCAGCCCTACTTTGTGTGTGCCCATTGCCTAGTATGGTGTTTATGATCACTCCCCCGGTCCTGCGTACCGACTCATGTATCCGTCACATGCTTTTATCTGGCTCTTGTGACTGTTTAGTCCTTTAACATAACCTGCAACCCTCTCTAGCCAGCCATTTGTCCTGGCTAGCCGCCCAACCCCCCAACTCCTAAATGCTACAATAACCAATTACAAACTTTGGATAACTGCCTAGACGCATGCTGCATGCTCTTGCGCAGCTGCTTCTGCCTTTTCAGGCATTTGGTTCATCTGCCTGTAGCCCTGCGTGGGCGTTCTGTGTGTCCCACCCGCTGTAATGGTTCCTTCTGTCGGTGGGGCCAAGCATGTGTTTTGGAGTGCTGTCCTGTCTGAGCTCAGTATACTGCTAGGTGTTTCTTATGTGGAGACTCTCCCTGTTTGTTGGCTGTCCAGTTTGTGTGAGACCCCTCGTCGCCTGGCGCTGCGGGCTAGGCCAGACACTCACTAGCCCCAGTTGTGGACGTCTGCGTGGGTGGGTTATACTTCCGCCCGTCACTCCCACTGCAGTGTCTCTCTCCGTTTGTGGGGGCAGGCACGTATTTGGGGTGTTACCCCGCTGGTGCCCAGTATTCTGTAAGTGGCTGCTGCAGACACAGTCTGTCTCTCCTTTGTTCCAGCCTGGTCTCTGCGCCTTCTTGCGGATTGCATACTATGCTTGATGTGGACCACCTGCTTCCCCAATGTTCACCTGATTGGGTGCCTTTGGTTTTCCCTGTGGTGTCTGTGCCCTCCAACCTGTGTGAGCCTGTATTGTGCCTCAGTCTACTGGCACTTTATTCTGTCGCGTTAAGTGCATGTATACATTCATTTCCGTGCGGGCACTGGTGGTGCACACTAAGTCCTTTGCCTCCAGCAAGTAGTTCCTGTTCCCTTCTGCCATGGGCTACGGGGACACTCCCTCTTCGTGTTGGCATTGTGCTGTCCCCCAGTCTGCTCAGGCCGCTGCTGGGTGGTTTGCTGCGGCAGTCTGCTACGGTTTCCTCACAGACTCAGTGTGCCACCTTGCTGCAACCTCCGCCTGTGCCGTGTGCCTGCCTCGTTCCACTCCTGGCTTTTCGTTGGAGGCTGGCTTCCGCCTCCCTCTCCTACCCCGTTTCCCAGCCCTTCCGCAGTTCTTGCTGTGCACTTCTACGCTCATCCGCTGCGGGTCCGGTCTCAGGCAGATCAGTTGGCATTGGACGCCATCTTGGGCTCAGTGCGTTTGTGTTTTCAAATGCCCCCTAATTCCTTCTATTTAACACTGCCTCTGGTGAAACTTCTCCGGAGCGATCCGCATCTGCTGTTACACTGTTATGTGTAGACTTTTGTCAGATTTGGATGTCTGAAAGGATCGTAGTCTAGGATCCGGCAGCAGCTCGCTTCTTGCTGCCTTACTTATGGCGGCTAGCCATGCCCCAATTCGGGTGAACTGGTATTTTTTTTTTTTACTGTGGAATGTCCGTGGCCTGAGCAATCCCTTCAAGGCCAGGAAAATCCTTGCATTTTTAGAATGCCAGGGCCCCAAAGTTGTTATGTTACAGGAGACACATGTCCTAGGGCCTATACATGATGGGTTCGCACCTAAACGGGGACGACCAAAGTACTACACATCATATTCGTGAGGAGTACTTATCCTAGTACACCGTTCATTGCACCTCCAGGCAGGGGAGATACTTGTAGACCCTGAAGGGAGATGTGGTTGTGTTAAGGATTTCAATCTGGCGACACACACCTTGGTCTCAGCCTAATATGTAGCGCACGACCAAGATTTCATGCAGATTCAATCTGAGATGGTACACAACTCGTATCACAACCCCTTTTTAAAATACCCTGGGTCACAATGGACCATGAACCAGGCTGGTTGGTGAAAATACAATATTTATTTATTTTTTAAAATTCAAAAGAAATCATGCAATTTTTAATTTGGGGCAGCAATCACCAATGGGGTGATAATCACAGTGAAAATGGAATCAAGACACTTGGTTACCCTTCTCCTAGAACATATACACAGGACAATTGGATAGGAGCACTTTTGAGTGGATAGAGAGAAGCAGCAGGTAGTCTGGAATAAGAGAGGCAGAAGACAGAATATAAATCTGACCTTCCCTCACAGAATTATCGGCAAAACTGGACTTTAAACCCTTAACAAAAGCCTAAAATAACACTCGGAAATGGCAAATAATTAATTAATGTGTGGTTACATTATAATATACATATGTTTTTATCACAGTAGCATGTATATTATATCAATGGCAATCACAAGGCAATGGATCAGCAAAAGGCATACAATTCGAAAATGAGTGGAAAGTTTAGAGCATGCTGCAGCCAAATGACATCCGTGAGTGCAAGTGATCTAGCGCGACCCCATTTTGCCCAAATTCGCTTGAAAAAGTGGTTTCAGGGCCCGTGGCCCTTGCCTGTTCCCTGCCCCCATTCCTGGTTTCTCCCTCCCTCCACCCGCCTCCCGCCCCTACCACGTCCCGTCTGATTGGCTGCTTCCATCCTGTTCCTTGGGTCTAGTAACCCGACGTAGCTGCCTCCCTCCTTTGCCATCTGTGAGTGCAGGTGAGCTAGCGCGACCCCATTTTGCCCAAATTCACTTGAAAAAAAGTGTTTTCAGGTCCTGTGGGCCTGGCCTGTTCCCCGCACCCCTTCCTAGTTTCTCCCTCCCTCCACCCGCCTCCCGCCCCTCCCACATCCCGTCTGATTGGCTGCTTCCATCCTGTTCCTTGGGTCTAGTAACCCGACGTAGCTGCCTGCCTCCTCTGCCATCCGTGAGTGCAGGTGAGCTAGTGTGACCCCATTTTGCCCTAACTCGCTTGAAAAAGTGTTTTCAGGCCCCGTGGGCCTTGCCTGTTCCCCGCGCCCCTTCCTGGTTTCTCCCTCCCTCCACCTGCCTCCCGCCCCTCCCATGTCCCGTCTGATTGGCTGCTTCCATCATGTTCCATGGGTCTAGTAACCCGACATAGCTGCCTGCCTCCTTTGCCATCCGTGAGTGCAGGTAAGATAACGTGACCCCATTTTGCCCAAATTCGCTTGAAAAAAGTGTTTTCAGGCCCCGTGGGCCTGGCCTGTCCCCCGCACCCTTTCCTGGTTTCTCCCTCCCTCCACCCGCCTCCCGCCCCTCCCACGTCCCGTCTGATTGGCTGCTTCCATCTTGTTCCTTGGGTCTAGTAACCCAACATAGCTGCGTGCCTACTTTGCCATCCGTGAGTGCAGGTGAGCTAGCGCGACCCCATTTTTGCCCAAATTCGCTTGAAAAAAGTGTTTTCAGGCCCCGTGGGCCTTGCCTGTTTCCCGCACCCCTTCCTAGTTTCTCCATCCCTCCACCAGCATCCCGCCCCTCCCACGTCCCGTCTGATTGGCTGCTTCCATCCTGTTCCTTGGGTTTAGTAACCCGACGTAGCTGCCTGCCTCATTTGCCATCCGTGAGTGCAGGTGAGCTAGCGTGACCCCATTTTGCCCTAATTCGCTTGAAAAAGTGTTTTCAGGACCCGTGATCCTTGCCTGTTCCCCGCGCCCCTGCCTGGTTTCTCCCTCCCTCCACCCGCCTCCCGCCCCTCCCACATCCCGTCTGATTGGCTGCTTCCATCCTGTTCCATGGGTCTAGTAACTCGACGTAGCTGCCTGCCTCCTTTGCCATCCGTGAGTGCAGGTGAGCTAGCGTGACCCCATTTTGCCCAAATTCGCTTGAAGAAAGTGTTTTCAGGCCCCGTGGGCCTGGCCTGTTCCCTGCACCCCTTCCTGGTTTCTCCCTGCCTCCACCCGCCTCCCGCCCCTCTCACGCCCCATCTGATTGGCTGCTTCCATCCTGTTCCTTGGGTCTAGTAACCCGACGTAGCTGCCTACCTCCTTTGCCATCGGTGAGTGCAGGTGAGCTAGCGCAACCACATTTTTGCCCAAATCCGCTTGATAAATGTGTTTTCAGGGCCCGTGGGCCTTGTCTGTTCCCAGCACCCCTTCCTGGTTTCTCCCTCCCTCCACCCGCCTCCCGCCCCTCCCACATCCCACCTGATTGGCTGCTTCGATCCTGTTCCTTGGGTCTAGTAACCTGACGTAGCTGCCTGCCTCCTTTGCCATCCGTGAGTGCAGGTGTGCTAGCGTGACCCCATTTTGCCCAAATTCGCTTGAAAAAAGTGTTTTCAGGCCCTGTGGGCCTTGCCTGTTCCCCGCACCCCTTCCTGGTTTCTCCCTCCCGCCCCTCCCACGTCCCCTCTGATTGGCTGCTTACATCCTATTCCTTGGGTCTAGTAACCCGACATAGCTGCCTGCCTCCTTTGCCATCCGTGAGTGCAGGTGAGCTAGCGCGACCCCATTTTTGCCCAAATTCGCTTGAAAAAAGTGTTTTCAGGCCCCGTGGGCCTTTCCTTTTCCCCGCACCCCTTCCTGGTTTCTCCCTCCCTCCACCCGCCTCCCGCCCCTCCCACGTCCCGTCTGATTGGCTGCTTCCATCCTGTTGCTTGGGTATAGTAACCCGACGTAGCTGCCTGCCTTCTTTGCCATCCGTGAGTGCAGGGGAGCTAGCGCGACCCCACTTTGCCCAAATTCGCTTGAAAAAAGTGTTTTCAGGCCCCGTGGGCCTGGCCTGTTCCTCGCACCCCTTCCTGGTTTCTCCCTAAACTCCACCCGCCCCTCCCACGTCCCGTCTACTTGGCTGCTTCCATCCTGTTCCTTTGGTCTAGTAACCCGACGTAGCTGCCTGCCACTTTTGCCATCCGTGAGTGCAGGTGAGCTAGCGTGACCCCATTTTCCCAAATTTGCTTGAAAAAAGTGTTTTCAGGCCTCGTGGGCCTTGCCTGTTCCCCGCACCCCTTACTGGTTTCTCCCTCCCTCCACCTGCCTCGCGCCCGCAAACCTTGCTGCCACCCAACCCGCCCTCCTGTTCCCTGATTGGCCAGCAAGCATTTCACCCAAGCCTTTACCGACCCTCCCAGGGCAGCCCTCTTCCCGTGCAGCCCCAGCGGCTAAGGACCTCAAGGCAAAGGCGGCTCCATCGAGACGGCTCCAGATCGAATCTGCAGGTATCCGCAGGAGGAGCAAGGAAGCCAACAATAAGTAAGTGTGGCAAGGGCGGGAACTGAAGCAATTACTTCACGCCATACTACCCTACCACTCAACACCAGAACCTAAACTGCTGTAAACTCTTCCGTCTGTGGTTTAAAACTGCACTCAGAAAATACTGCTCCTAATAGCATACCTGTGGTATAATTGCATTTAGAACGTCCTCCTAATAGCATATCTGTGGTCCAGTTTAGATTTAGAAAGTCCTCCTAATAGCATATCTGTGGTATAATTGCATTTAGAAAGTCCTCCTGATAGCATATCTGTGGTATAATTGCATTTAGAAAGTCCTCCTAATAGCATATCTGTGGTCTAGTTCACTTTTGGAAAGTCCTCCTAATAGCATTTCGAGGGGATTGGGTCCTCCGACGTATTCCATATCTATGACAGGTAATCACCACAGCTGTGCTACTTCGGAATTTTTTCTGCATCCTACGTCAATGACATTGATACGCTCCCTCGAGGGCCTCCGTCGAGCCACGTCACCGGATGTTATAAGTAGGTAGCACGACGCCCGTAGCCTCAGTTCCGTTTTTTCCGCGAACGTGTTCGCTTCGGAGATCTCGGTGCGCCTCGGTTCTTCTGAGTTACTGTTCTTTCCGTTCTTCGAACCTGTTCGTTTGTGAGGATTTCCTTGATATCTTCGTCTTCTTCCACCCTGCGGCTGGGTTTTAAGAAGTGTCGGGACTGCGGGTCCAAGATGTCGTGGAGGGACTCGCACGACGCCTGCCTCTGGTGCCTCGGTGAGGGCCACGACACAGATGATTGTGTAGACTGCCAGTCGCTTACGTCGAAGGCCTTGCGGGAGCGTAAGAAGAAGCTTTCTGTTGGTAAGGTGACCAAGCCTTGTAAACCAGGGTCCTCTGGGCGTTCGACTGACGATTCGAGGGGCGAGACGCTGCATCGTCATCGTCGGTCTGGGAGGTCTCGGTCCCGGAGTAGGACCCGCCATTCCTCTGCCTCTTCGAGGCACTCACGGAAGCGCCGTTGTCGGTCGCCTTCCCGGTCCTCGTCTGAGGACGCCGCCCGTCGGCGGGTTGCTTGTCCCACCAAGCATTAGACTCCTGAGGAATGGACTTCCTTCCGTAAGGAGATGTTGGCGATTTTTGAATCGCAGAGCTCCGGTCCATCAGCGCCTCCAAGAGGAGTCGGCCGTGACCGTACTAGAGACACCGCTCGCATGCCTTCGGGCTCGGGTGGTCGGCACGATTCGTGGGAGAGGTCCCGCTCGGACAAGGTGGATCGTTCTATTCATGCCCGCTCCAGGTCCCGGTCCTCGACGCCCTCGAGACCGTCAGAGCCTGTGAGGTCTTCGAAGAAGAAGACATTGATGCCTTTGGCGCCGAGGTCGTCGAGGGACTCTCTCGAGGTTCCGCCTCCGAGGAAGTCGTCGACGCCATCGGCACCTAGGCTGTCGAAAGACACGCTCGGGGCTCCGCCCTCGAGGCCTGTGTCGAAGTCGTCGGCGCCACGCTCGAAGTCGACGCCGATCCCATCGACGCTCTCGACGCCTTTCGAGGATGCTTTGTCGGAGGTACCCCGTGGCACGGTGGAACCCCCTAGAAAGACTCTGGCCAAGGCTAAACATGTCTTTGTCCCTTTTTCTGTGCCCTCTTTCCAGCCTCTGGATTATATTTCTGAGGTGGAGGAAGGGTCTGAGGACGAGGGTGTGGTTCCTGATGAGGTACCTGATGAGATTGTGTCTGGTCATAGCCAGCTTGAAGACCTACGTCAGTCTTTGCACGACGCCAGTGGTTTGGACACCTCTCCGGAGGTGGACATCGGTAGGCCTGAGCCTGGCACCCATGCCGAGTCCTCGTACCGGCGCCTTATGTCGAGGGTCACGGAATACTTGAGGCGGTCTGCGCCACCTGTGGATTTTCTGCAGGATGACCTGACGGATATCCTTGACCAAGGTCCACCCACTGACCCGGTATTGCCATTCCATATGGCCTTGCAGAGAAGGGTGGCAGCGGCTTGGACTGCTCCGGAGAGTCTCCCGGCAGTGAGCAAGTCTTTGCCGAAGAAATATCGTCCAGCCAGTAGCGACCCCAGCAACTTGACTACGCACCCCACTCTGGAGAGTTTGGTGGTGCAGGCGGGTACGGCCCCGGCTAAACAGGCGTTATATCCTACCATCCCTCCTGATAGGGACGACAAACGTTTTGACGGCTGGGCGAAGAAAGTGTCTTCTTCAGGGGGTATGGCTTTACAGGCAGCCAACTCTGTGTGTGCCTTGGCATGTTTCACTAATACTCTGTGGAATTGTGTCTCATTGGCGGCTGAAAATATTCCCAAAGGGGAGGAACCGGATGGCTTTCTTGCTCTTGTTCAGGATGGCAAGGATGCCATGTATGAATCCGTTTGGTCGGGTCTGGACATGGCGGATTGCGTCAGCCGGTCCATGGCGGCGAGCACTGTAATACGCAGATTTGCGTGGTTGAGGAAGTTGGGATTTGCTCCTGATGTGCAAAACAGGCTTCTCAACATGCCCTTTGATGGTGAACATCTTTTTGGCAGCAAGGCTGACGAGAGCCTTGAGAGGTTGCAGACCTCCAAAGCTGCAGCAAAGTCGTTGAGCACTGCAGTTCGCCAACCTCCGCCTTTTCATCCTAGGGGACAGCAATGGAGGGGTATCTTATCTGTGGTATAATTGCATTTAGAAAGTCCTCCTGATAGCATATCTGTGGTATAATTGCATTTAGAAAGTCCTCCTAATAGCATATCTCTGGTCTAGTTTACATTTAGAAAGTCCTCCTAATAGCATATCTGTGGTATAATTGCATTTAGAAAGTAATCCTAATAGCATATCTGTAGTATAATTGCATTTAGAAAGTCCTCCTAATAGCATACCTGTGGTCTAGTTTACATTTAGAAAGTCCTGCTAATAGCATATCTGTGTTATAACTGCATTTAGAAAGTCCTCCTAATAGCATACCTGTGGTCTAGTTTGCATTTAGAACGTCCTCCTAACAGTATATCTGTGGTCTAGTTTGCATTTAGAAAGTCCTCCTGCACCACGGTGTAGTTACATTTTGAAAGTGTGCCGAATAGCATATCTGTGGTATAAATGCATTTAGAAAGTGTGACGAATAGCATATCTGTGGTGTAATTGTATTTAGAAAGTGTGCCGAATAGCATATCTGTTGGTAAAATATCATTTAGAAAGAGACATAATTGCATTTAGAAAGTCTCCCAATAGCATATCTGTGGCATAATTGCATCTAGTAAGTTGCATTAGAAAGTCTATCCAATAGCACACCCGTAGCACAATTGCATCCAGAAAGCTGAATTAGAAGGTCTGCCCAATAGCATACCTGCAGCTTAATTGCACTTAGAAAGTTGCATTTAGAAAGTCTCCCCAATAGCATAAGTGTGGCATAATTGCATTTGGAAAGTCCACCTAATAGCATCCCACGGTGTAGTTACATTTTGAAAGTGTGCCGAATAGCATATCTGTAGGTGAAATATCATTCAGAAAGAGTCCCTAATAGCATCTCTATGGTGTAATTGCAGTTGAAAGTGTGACTAATAACATATCTGTGGTGAGAGAGCATTTAGAAAGTGTTCCTAAATAGCACATCTGTGGTATAACTGCATTTGAAACGTGCCTAACAGCATATCTGTGGTCTAGTCTTGCTCTTGGTGTAATTGCATTAGAAAGTGTGCCGAATAGCATACCGGTGGTAAAATAGTGTCCAGAAAGGGTCCATTATAACATTTCTGTGGTAAAAGAGCGTCCAGAAGGATCCCTAATAGCATCTGTGGACTAGTCTTGCCTTCGGTTTAAATGCATTTAGAAAGTGTCTTCTAGCACTTAGCAAATCTGTGGAGTAGAAAGAGTGCTGAATACCATATTTGTGGTCTAGCCGCTCTTAGAAAGTCCGCCAAATAGCATATCTGTGGAGTAGTTGCATTTAGAAAGTGTGCCTAATAGCATATCTATGATCTAGTTGCACTTGAAAATTCACCTAAAAGCATATCTGTGGTGTTGTTACATTTGAAAGTCTGCCTAATATCTGGGTAGAAGAAAAGCTAACTAATAAAATATCTGTGCAGTAGCTACAACTAGATAGTCTGCCTAAAGCATAGTTGTGGTCTAGTTGCACTTAGAAAGGCCACCTTATGTCTGTGGTGTAGTTCCGCTGGAAAAGTGTGTTTATCTGAAAATTGTGTTTAGTTGAACCTAGAAACTGTCAATAACCTCACCCGGTGAATTAGTTCAACTTAGAAAGTACAAATAATCGCTAGGTACAGTTGTAGCACTGTTATTCATAAAAGTATGAACAATTAACATCAAGTGATATAGCTAAAGTGGGATGGTGAGAACGAAGTCATCCAACCCCATATATAACACAGTTCGAACTATGAGTGCACCCATTCGACCAAGGTCTGCCAAAAATGATCCCTGTGTGCCCCCCCTCCCGCCAGCCCTGTCACCCCGCCCCCCCCTTCCCCAAATCAGCCCACCCTCCACCACATCCCCTACCCATCCCCTTTCCAAACACCAAGCCAGAGGGGCATGATGGCGAGCCAACCACCCTAAAACCGCTGCTTCTTCCATCCCCTCCACCCATCAGCCTACCATGATCACACCCGCCCCCCTCACTACCCTCCCAGGCACCCCCGACCCAACAACCATTCACCCCCCGCTTCCCCCATCAACTCCCACCATCATCCCTCTCCGACCACACTCCTTCCCCTCCCTAAAAACTACATGCCTTGCCCTAGCAAGAACAGAAGCCTCATCCCTCTCCCCCTCCGACCCCCCTACCCTCTCTCACACACCAATCGCAACAAAGACACTGAAGAGAAAACGTACCTGGTCCCCCTCAATCTCTCAGTACTCATCGCCTCTCCTGTCTCGACCCACCACCTCATCCCCCCAATCACCAACCTTCCCCATGCCTCACCCTGCCTGAAACCCCTCTCCCTCGATTTCTCACCGACCACAACTGAAACTCCTAACCCCCCACACCCTACCTTCAAATCCCCGTGCCAAACCCAATCATCCCGACACACCCGTCCATCCACTCCGACCTGAAAACCACCAACTCTTCTGCTCGCCCACTCTTCCCATCGACCATCAACCACCCCACCCTTCTCGCTCTCCAGTTTCCACCCACTCCCCCCATCTATGCCGCTCCGACATCTCCCTCGTCTACCGAAGTGAATTGCATCCTATTTAATGCCCGATCCGTAGCAAAAAACTGACACAGCATCTTTGACTTCCTCGTCTCTGACAAACCTGACCTGGTCTTCATCACCGAAACCTGGTTCTCTGACGACTTCGCCCCTATCGCCAATGAAGCCTTCCCCCCTGACTACTCCCTCATCCCACTGAACCATCCATCCAGAGGAGGAGGAATAGCATTCGCCTTCAAGTCTCACTTCCACGCCTCAATCATCGACAACCAACCATCCATTCCTTCCTGCAAATCACTCCTTGTTAAATGATCCCTCTCCCCTTCGTTCTCCCACAGCTTTCTAATAATCTATAGACCCCCTGGCTACGATAGACAATTCTCAAACAACCGCTGCGACTCTATTGTCACCCTCCAATTAAACCATCCCAACCTCACCCTTCTAGGAGATTTCAACATATGGCTCGACATTCCCACCAACCCTATGACACACTCTCTGGTTGACGGCCTAGACGCGATTAACCTCCAGCCCAACATAAACGGCCCAACTCACTATAAAGGATACACACTTGATGCCATCTTCAGCTTCCACAACCTGATACATCCAACCCCCCCCACCGCTATCATCTGGTCCGATCACTTCATTGTTTCTTTCGCCATTCGCTCACCCAACCCGCTCCCATTACCCAAACCTGAACCTCCGAATCTACACAAATGCTGGAAGAAACATCCTGACCTAGCCGACGCACTCCTTCAGTCTCCTCCCCCTACCTGCCTACTCAATGAACAACTAACCCCTGATGCCTTTGACTCATGGCTCAACACCTCACTAATGCGGCTCACACCAGCCTGCCGTGGCCTTTTCCCTAGATGGTTCACACCTGAATTGAAGACCACTAAACAACTATATAAATCCCTAGAACGCAAATGGCGGAAAGACAAAACACCCCTGAGCAGATCCACCGTGGCCCGGCATCTTCGTCAGTACAAGGCCGAAATCCGGAAAGCAGAAAAAGCCCATTACAACTCCCGAAGCCTAAACTGTAAAAACCCCAGCAAAGAACTTCACAAAATCATCACCGAATTCACCAAACCATCATGCACCACCACCCCCCTAACCCCTCACAATCGCTGTGCAACTCACTCTCTCTCTCTCCACTTTTACACCACAGCTCTCGAAAGAACAAACGCTCTAACCAACAAACTAGCTATCTTACACCCACCAGGCAATCCTCCCTGTATACCGGCCTACCCACCACCTGCGACCACTACCCAACCAACGTTCGACTCCTTCAGTCCAATATCAGCCGACCAATTTCTCAAACTTCTCTCTGCCCGCAAACCATCCGGCTCTCCGCTGGACCCTTGCCCAGCCACAACCCTCAAATAAATGTTCGCATCTACCTGAGCAGGAGAACACGCAAGAACCATCATAAATGACTCCCTTTCCTTAGGAATTTTTCCCGACGCATTCAAAACGGTTCATGTCAAACCTCTTATAAAAAAAACTTCCCTCGACCCTCTCGAGCCCAAAAACTACCGCCCCATCTCAAACACCAGGTTCCTTGCCAAACTCATGGACCAAACCGCCTACTCCCAACTAAATGCCTTTGTCGAAGCCAGCAATCGCCTAGACCCCGCTCAATCAGGTTTCAGAGCCCAACACGGAACCAAAACCACCTTAATCTCAATCTGGGATGACCTTAAAAACACGGCAGATTCTGCGGGATGCGCTGCATTAATCCTTCTTGACCTATCCGCCGCCTTCGACACAATCAACCACTCAATCCTCCTTGACCGCCTCCACTCCCTAGGAATTCGTGGAACCGCTCTCAAATGGATAGCATCCTTCCTCAATAATAGGAACCAAATAACCCTACTCTCCACCTATTCTGCCCAAGCCCGACCAGTCGACACTGGAGTTCCACAAGGAGCATGCCTATCAGCCCTCCTGTTTAACCTCTACATGGCCACCCTCCCACGAATAATTTGTTCACACAACATCCTGTGCTACAACTACGCTGATGACACTCAACTAATTCTAAAACTCCTGAACTCAAAACCCAACTGCCGACCTGACCTCGCTTCCTGCCTCCTCGACATAGATCTCTGGATGACCACAAACCACCTCTTGCTAAACCCCTCCAAAACCGAAATCATGCTATGTGGCAACACCAAACTTCTTCCACACCCACTACCCTGGCCATCTGCCATGGGCAACTCACTGACACCCTCTAATTCAGTAAAAAACCTTTGATGCACCCTAGACTCTGACCTAACCCTCTTGCGCCGTCAACAACGTCTCAAAGTCCTGCCACTACCACCTTAAAACTCTTAGGCGCATTTTTCCATACCTCTCCTTTCCCAACAGACACTCCACGGTCCAATCAATTGTTATATCAAGACTGGACTATGCTAACCCCCTCTACCTCGGAGTCCACGCATACCAACTGACTAAACTACAAAGAGCACAAAACGCTGCAGCCAAACTGCTACTAGCGCTTGGCCCTAGAGACCACATCTCCCCAGCCCTCAAAACTGCGCACTGGCTTCCAGTTGCCCGAAGGGTGACTTTCAAAACCTTATGCATTTCTCACCGAGCACTGCATAAAACCGGACCTCAATATCTTCAAGACAAACTAAAACCCTATCACCCTGCACGTACTCCAAAATCAAGCTCAGCCGGCCTCCTAGTCATACCAAAAACAAACAGTCAGGTTAGGTGGATCATCATTCTCAGCATTAGCCCCCACGCTGTGGAACGCACTCCCACCCCACATCCGACTCACCGAAGACCTCATGTCTTTCTGCAAATTACTGAAAACATGGCTCTTCCCCTGAAACCGACCCCTAATTCAAACTAACTCAAACTGGATAACAGCAACTCAATGACATTTGCCCAAAATGCTAGATCATAAATAGCAATCCAGCATCATGATCTGAGCGAGAAATCGAAAACTAATAACCTCTAAGGTAAGCTAAAAAGGACAAACAAAATAGAATGAGTAAAAAGGATCAAAGCTGTGAAGTGGATAAAAAGAATAAGTTCTATGAGAGCAGTTAAGTGGTTGAAATTAATGAAATGGATGAAATAAATGTAATGGACAAGAGGATCAAAGTGGCCGAGAGGAATAAAGTGGATAACAGCAATTCAACTAGCCCAAACTACTAGATCATAAATAACAATAACATAAATAACAAATCAACATCAAGATCCAAGCGAGAAATCGAAAACTAATAACCTCTAATGTAAGCTAAAAAGGACAAACAGAATAGAATGAGTAAAGTGGATCAATGCAGTGAAGTGGATAAAAAGAATAAAGTGTCTGAAAGCAGTAAAGTGGTTGAAATTAATTAAATGGATGAAATGAATGCAATGGACGAGAGGAAGAAAATGGATGAGAGGAATAAAGTGGAGAGGATAGAAAAGATGAATACAGGATACGGATGAGAGCACAGAGTGCAAGGAACAGCTAGAGTGCATGAAACAGATGGCATGGAATGTAATAATAATAATAATAATAACAATAATTTGGCATTCATTTAGTGCTACGAACCCTCAGGTATCTGAGCACTGCTTATTATTACCCGCGGTGCGTGGTGCTCATTTATCGACCTCGGAAGGATGAAAGGCTGAGTTTGGCCCTGCCGGGATTCGAACATGCATCAGCAGGCTCTGCACAGATGTCAAAGCGAGCGCTCTACTCGCTGTGCCACTTGACACAGAGTGCATGGTATAAATGGAACGAATAGAATAGACGATTCAAGTGCATGAGACGGGTGTAGTGCATGGGACAGATGGAGAACACGGAACGCATCGAGTGCGTGCGACAAGTGACATGGGTTGAACCGACAATGCAGGGTGAATGGATGAAGTGAGTGGAGCAGATGAAGTCGGTGGAGCGGATAAAGTCGGTGGAGAGGATGAAGTGCATAGAGCGGATGAGTGCGTAGAGCGGATGAGAACGTAGAGCGGATGAGAGCGCAGAATGAATGGGAGCATGGAGCGGATGCGAACGTGGAGCAGATGAGATCGTGGAGTGGATGTAGGGTGTGGATGTACGATGTGGTGCGGATGTAGGGCGTGGAGTGGATGATAGCGTGGAGCGGATGTAGGGTGTTGAGCAGATTTAGGGTGTTAAGCGGATGTGGGTGTGGTGGTGTTGAGCAGATGTAGGGTGTTGAGCGGATGTAGGTTGTGGTGGTGTTGAGCAGATGTAGGGTGTTGAGCGGATGTAGGGTGTGGAGCGGCTATAGAGTGTGGAGCGAGTGTGGAGTGGGTGTAGAGTGTGGAGTGGGTGTAGAGTGTGGAGCGGGTCTAGAGTGTGGAGCGGGTCTAGAGTGTAGAGCAGGTCTAGAGTGTGGAGTGGGTGTAGAGTGTGGAGCGGATCTAGAGTGTGGAGCGAACGGTGATGTATATGGACGGAACAGGTGAAGTGGGTGGAAGGAAAGGGTGAGTATGTGGAAGGAACGGGTCAAGTATGTGGACGGAACTGATGTAGAGTGTGGAGCTGGTGTAGAGTGTGGAGCGAACGGGTGATGTATGTGGATGAATCAGGTGAAGTGGGAGGAAGGAACGGGTGAAGTGGGTGGAAGGAACGCGTGATGTTTCTTGAATGAACGGGTGATGTATGTGGACGGAACGGGTGAAGTATGTGGATGGAAAGGGTGGAGTATGTGGAAGGAACGGGTGAAGTATGTGGAAGCATCGGGTGAAGTATGTGGACGGAACGGATGTAGAGTGTGCAGCAGGTATAGAGTGTGGAGCGAACGGGTGATGTATGTGGATGGAACGGGTGAAGTGGGTGGAAGGAAAGGGTCAAGTATGTGGACGGAACAGATGTAGAGTGTGGAGCGGGTGTAGAGTGTGGAGCAAACAAATGATGTATGTGGATGAATCGGGTGAAGTGGGAGGAAGGAACGGGTAAAGTGGGTGGAAGGAACGGGTGATGTATCTTGAAAGAAATGGGTGGTGTATGTGGACGGAACGGGTGAAGTATGTGGACGGAACAGGTGAAGTATGTGGAAGGAACGGGTGATGTATGTGGAAGGAACGGGTGAAATGTGGGTGGAAGGAAAGGGTCAAGTATGTGGACGGAACGGATGTAGAGTGTGGAGCGGGTGTAGAGTGTGGAGCAAACAAATGATGTATGTGGATGAATCGGGTGAAGTGGGAGGAAGGAACGGGTGAAATGGGTGGAATGAACGGGTGATGTATCTTGAAAGAATGGGTGGTGTATGTGGACGGAACGGGTGAAGTATGTGGACGGAACAGGTGAAGTATGTGGAAGGAACGGGTGATGTATTTGGAAGGAACGGGTGAAATATGTGGAAGGAACGGGTCAAGTATGTGGACGGAACGGATGTAGAGTGTGTAGCGGGTGTAGAGTGTGGAGCAAACGGGTGATGTATGTTGATGGAACGGGTGAAGTGGGTGGAAGGAACGGGTGAAGTAGGTGGAAGGAGCAGGTGAAGTGGGTGGTAGGAATGGGTGATGTATCTGAAAGGAACGGGTGATGTATGTGGACGGAACGGATGAAGTATGTGGACGGAACGGGTGAAATGGGTGGAAGGAACGGGTGAAGTATGTGGAAGGAGCAGGTGAAGTATGTGGATGAAATGGGTCAAGTATGTTGAATGGAATGGGTGAAGTATGTGGGTGGAACGGGCGAAGTGGATGGATCAAGTGAAATATGTGGTTAGACCGGACGAAGTATGGGGTTGGAACAGGTGAAGTATGTGAGTGGAACGGATGAACTGGGTAGAACAGATAAACTGAGCGGAACGGATGATTTGGGTGGAACGGGTGAAGTGGGTGGAACGGGTGAAGTGGGTGGAACGGATGAAGTATGTGGATGGAAAGGATGAAGTATGTGGATGGATCGGGCAAAATTGGTGGATGGAATCGGGGGAAGTGGGTGAATGGAATCAGGTAAAGTATGTTGAAGGAACGAGAGAAGTAGGCAGATGGAATGGAGAAAGTGGGTGGATGGAACGGGTGAAGTGGGTGTATGGAACGGGTGAAGTATATGGATGGAACGGGTGAAGTATGTGGATGGAACGGGTGAAGTATGTAGATGGATGGAACGGGTAAAGTATGTGGAAGGAACAGGTGAAATATGGGGAAAAACGGAGAAAATGGGAGAATGGAACGTGTGAAGTATGTGGATGGAACGGGTGAAGTATGTGGATGGAACGGGTGAAATGAGTGGAAGGAACGGGTGAAGTATGTGGAAGGAACGGGTGATGTATCTAGAAGGAACGGATGAAGTATGTGGAAGAAAAGGGTGAAGTATGTGGATGGAACGGGTTAAGTATGTGGATGGAACAGGTGAAGTATGTGGAGTGCATAAAACGGAGTGAATAGAACGGTTTGGAGTACATGGAACGATTTGGAGTGCATGGAACGGATTGGAGTGCATGGAACGGTTTGGAGTGCATGAAACGTTTGGAAGTACATGGAACGGTTTGGAGTGCTTGAAACGGTCGGAATGCATGAAACAGTCAGAGTGCCTGGAACGGTTGGAGTGCATGGAACTATTGGGAGTGTGCTCAATCTCAAGCACCTAAGGTAAACCACCATATGACATCTCCATGTTACTCTCTTCTTTACACCACCACTAAACTAGAACACAGAGATACTATGACACCATTCGGTATAGCTGTTCTCATACCATCACTTGCCTAATGCTCCCCATCATCCTAACTAAACACAGCTGGTTACACACCCTCCAGCCTAGGCGTTCTCCTCAGGCCTAACACAGCCAGAATCGGTCTGGATAACAACCTGCCAGAACGAACACATACTCTTGATCTCTCAACCACCACACCTACCGCTAAGAAGCAGCTATCACACGAACGCTATCCCAGCTGCACACATATCCGGTGCTCACACGCACCTTATGACTCTCTCTCTTCTCTCTACTGACTTGAACTTCGGTTCCCGAGGGCGTTCTACCTACCAGCACCTTGAGATCATACCAATGGTACATAAGGCGCTATATAAATGCAAAGTAACATAACATAACACGTGGGAAAACTTGCAATTTTCTCAATTCCTGCTTTAAATTACCCAAACGGTTTTCAATTAAAACAGGTGAAATACTCTGGTTTGGAGTGTGGTTTCTGGGTTGGGGGATAGATATATATCACAGGGACACTATAGAGTTGAAAATAGGTCTCTAGCTATGAAACTGGATGAGTTATGCAAGATATAAAAAGGTACGCTTTGAGTAAAATGAAGCCGTGAAATAGGAAAGGAAATCAGTTGTGACAAGAGCAGTTTTACTTTAAACTAGAGTATTCAGACTAGACCACAAAAGATGGACACAGTAAGATGCAAGGTTGATTCGCGAGTTCAACCCTGTCACCCCAGCGCCCAACCCTGGCGGAAACCAGTCCCATCACTCGAAATATGACTAATGGTTTAGGATTGCACATGACAAAATAGAAAATAGATGGTGCTAGCCTTGAAAAATTAAGGACAGGATGCGAGGATAATTTTAACAGTTTCAACAAGTTATCAGGGTAAGATAGGATTGCTTAGAGAGTGGGTTAAGGACAATGGCAAGACAAGATAGGCTATGTATTTCTAAGGGGTAGGGATTATACTCACAGTCCACTTTCTAGTTTTGGTATTTTTGGACAGTCAACAGGTTCTGGTCACCACACGGCTGGCGCGCCTGGCAAAAGACATCTGGGTAAAAGACAGCTGGGCAAGGTCTGGTCGCCGGGTAGCGAACAGCTGGGCAATTCGGGTCACTGGATGGTAATTCTCCTGGCAAAGGACAGCTGAATGGCAGGATTGCAGTGGGAATGCAGGTAATGGGCAGCAAGCCAGCCTGATTTCAGGAAGCAAAAGGTACCACAGCTTTCCCCTTTTTGTTAATGGGAGATTAGTGGGTTTGTTCTGGATCAATGGCCTTGCTGGGAATAGGATCAGCAATGCTTAGGCCTTGTAGTTGGAATCAGCAAGATGGCTGGAGCAGATGAGGAACGCAGCGCAGGAACTTCAGTAAGAGTGTCTGTCTAGAGTCTTGTCAGGGACTCTTATTTATAATGCATAGTGACATATACACAAGTATATGGCTGGGCAGGCTTAGCTAAGCATGCCTCTAAACTACTGGATTAGTCAGGGGTGATAGTCTCCGCCTCGCTCTCAGCTGGTTGGATTTCAAGAGAATGATGTCAGATTTATGATGTGAGTTTTACAATGTCCAAAACCTTCCATGGTTACTTTAGCTCAAATCCGATTTTGCCACAAATGGTACATTTATACAGTTGAAGTCTCTTAGCAACTTATATAAACAGGTTACATATTTTATGCAGACCATTCCACTCCAACTCTGAACTCTGTGAGACATTGTTTCGCCCTTCTAATCTTTTTGGTAATTTTGAGTATGAAAGATTCGGCCTTAAATTCTGTAACTTTATAAACATGTGTGGATTATCATAAGGGAGGTAAGTATTAACATTTGCAATGGCATCATGGATACTTTCCTTATAATCCCCAATTCATTGCCATTTCTGTTCCCAAGGTTTCAGTGAATTCTACAATGTCTCAAATTATAAACCACAAAATCACTTTTAAACTGCAAAATTTTTACATTTTTACAAAGTCCTGCTGCAGAGATAAAAGTCTTTACATTTTTATTAATAAATAGTCTTTGGAAGCAAATGGCAGTCCTTTGTCTGTCACTGGACCATTTTTTTTCTTCAGCTGCCACCAACTGTCATTTCCTTCAGAGCAAGGTGGGGGTTTCCCAGCTTCATTGAAGGTTTATTGGCCCTTCCCCACTTCACACTTCCTTGTCCTGGGAGTTCCATGGTCAGAGGGTTCAGCCCAGACCAGATTCTGTCCAACCTAGTAATTATCCCGGAGGTGTTAGTATCTACTGAGAGTTTATGGTGGTTCCCTTTCTTGGGGGGAAGCCTTAGCTCTGCCAACCGGAATAAGCTGTTTTTGGAAGCTTGCAAAATCTAGCCAAGGCAGTTTAAAACCTTTATTTTCTTTTATTTGGTCCTGAATCAAAACAACAAGCCTGTTGAATAGACAGCCCATATGTGTTTCCCAGCAGCCAACCCCTTCTCATTGCTAGGCACAGACAAGTTTTCATTCAACATTTTACTGTTACATGTGGTGAAAGCTGCTAGCACTTTGCCTTTTAAATTTCAATTTGACTTTCCATCTGGATTCCCACATTGTTTTGCAGCCATAGCTATTTTCTTGTGGGCAGTAGTTTATTTGAAGTACAGATGCACTGAAATTGACTTAGCCCAGATAGCTGGAGTTTCTTTGAACTACTGATCTTTGATACTTTGTAAAAAGAAAATGAACGCGCTTCCCGTACGGGTAAAAGTGAAGTTTCTTTGTTGATTTTTCTCAGATTTGGTTTGACAGAGCCTGTCATTCAGGCGTCATGCTTGGTTTTGCTGAAGCACAATGGGGATATGAATGGAGAGACAGGGCCTTCTTAATAACAGTAGTTTGAGGAAGGACAGATGAAAATAGCGTCAGAGCAGTATCATTTTGAAAGGTGAAATGCTTCCCTTTTCAATGGGGACTTTTGGCTTTCAGCAAAGCAGTGCTGCTTTTTCACTCCATTTCTTATGTACATGTAAGAACACACTGGCAAGCTCCCTCAGTGTGCCCCCTTGTTCCATCCAGCCCAATATGTGCTTGGCAAGATGGTTCAGCCATCTTTTTGTCACTGCAAAACGCAGTTTTGAGGCCATGGTCTCCACTGGAACCAGTGCAACCATTTTGCTGTTTCTGCTGAAGTGCAGCTTGGTTTTGGAGAAATTCTGTTCAGTGGGTCAATGTAGCCCACAGTTGTCAGGCGGACGATTTCCAGCTCAGGGGTCTTATTAGTAAATATGTATGGTCCAAACATGGATTATCCAGGTTTCTACGGGTGGATAGCTGAGATCCTTTTAAGAGCAGCCACCATTCCCGTCATATGGGGTGGTGATTACAATATGATCCTTGATGTGCACCGAGATTGATCGAGCACATTGCGATGAGGGCTTTCTGCTGCAGCTCAGATAGTCAAACAGATTATGTTACAAACCGAGCTGGTGGACTTTTGGAGAAACGAACACCTTCGGGCTGCCAAATATACTTATTACTGGTCAGTTCACGATGCGATGTCGCGGATTCATCTCTGGCTACTGTCCGCTGTGTGGGCACCACGATAACAGGGATGCAGCATTCTTCCACACACATCATCAGATCATTCACCGGTAGTAATGACCTTAATGTTAGGCATCTCCCCGAGACCCCAACGCATGCGAAGAATGGCCCATGCAGTGCTGCTAGATGCAGTGATGGTATTGTCACTACAGGAGAAAATAGATGAGTTTTTTTAAATAAATGAGGCTACAGTGCCTCAGTACGCCACAATCTGCGAGACGTTTAAGGTACGGTTGAGAGGAATGTTGATCTCAATGACTACTGGAGTACTGAAAGACACCCAGTGGGAACTAAGGAGGTGCGAGGGGGAGCCTCCTGCGCACGCTTAGGAATAAATATGGCAAAACCAATGACAAAAGTGCTGTTGGGGGTCATTAAAGGGAATATGCCAAGGTTCCATGAACTAGCAGACCAAGAGGTACCCTATATGGTTTAACCAACCCAGGCACGTAGATATGAGGAGGACGACAGACCCGGGCACTTCCTGGCTGGAGTGATAAGAGGGAGAGGGTGGGCACAGAATATCACTGGAATTGAAGGAGGGGGGCTTCTGACTGCACCAGAGGCAATTAATGAGGAAAATTAGAAAACGCTATATGCAAATGCTGATAATTGCACAGATGGGGAGGTAGACCGATATTTGGGGGAAATCGCCCTCCCAGGCCTCTCGGCAGAGGCTCATGAGGTGCTCAAGAAACCAGTGACATCGGAGGAAATAATTGAGGCGATAGCTGGAGGAACCCAGGAAAGGTGAGTGAAATGCAGCGCTGCAGCGATCGTAACGAAATGCTGGAGCCCAGCGCATTTCCACTTGAAAGGCGCTGGGCTCCGATGGCCTGGCGACTGAATTTTATAAAACATTTGGTCAGACTTTGGTCCCACGATTGCTTCGAGTCTGGGAAGAATCGGTAGAGAGCGGCCAGCTCCCACCAACACTTTCGGAAGCCATTATCTTGATATTGCTGAAACCAGGTAGACCCCCCTTCAGAAATGGCCTTTTATCGTCCGAATTGTCTTTGGGTGTGCCATGCATCATGTACTATAATACACAACATTGGTTGGATATATGATTTTTGCACTGGCTTTATGATTAGTTTTTAGTTAACAACAAAAGGTCCCAGTGACACTGCGCCACTTAAATGCAATAGTTGATTCCCAAATGGATGTTTATTTTGAATATGTAGACAGCCTGACACTTGTTTCAAGCTTTTCTAGCTCTCCATCTGAGGCTGATGTAACACACAATTCATAAAAAAAAGTAATTTGACAAAATAAAATACAAGTTAACCAAGGTAAATTAGCAAATGTATCAGTGATAAACAACACATGGGATCATACAAGGGGTGGAGCACCAAAAAAGCCAATAAAACAAATGAATAATAAGGACCACATTTGGTATGTCATTAAAAATCAGATCACAAAGGAAGATAAAACAATTTAGGAAAAGAACAAAGAAAAGTGGGGCGAGAGAGAAGATAAATACAAAACAAAAGCATTCATGTCAATATTATTAGGCGAATGCGACCAAAAGAAACACACTTTGCCAAATTGCATGGGTAGAAAGAATAGATAGTACCTTATGTATGGGATTCATAGGTCCAATTTTTAAGGAAGCATAGATTGCCTGTTCTGTATCCAACTGAAATAATAAGTTCACTATATTAGAAGAAGGGCTTAGATTCCATGATTCAAGGTTGCACCAGGTAGAGAAAGGCCACATACCTCTAATGCTTCGCAAATGCGGCAAAATCTAAAGTAAAGATAATCAGAGAAGAAACAATATATTTTTACCAAAAAATTGTGAGGGTTTTATTGTGGGTAGCTAAGTCTGCAGACATGATTGTGTTAAGGCAAATTGTTAATAGATTTGCTGATGTCAATACAAGCTATTACACATGGGCAATTGCGATACATTTATAAAGTGCACATTGCACAAGTATCAAGTCGGGCGAGCGCCGCCGTAATTAGATTAGCGTGCGGCTTTAATTTGTGCCTAGGGGCCGTAAGAAAAGGGTCTTACCTGGTGTTGAGTGTAGTAACAGCAATGAAAAACGGGAGCGCAGACGAGCGCAAACCCATGGAGAAATTTAAAAGGAAACCTCTGAGTAGTGCAGCCACTAGTCCAGGTTGGAACCTGGACACATGGTGGCTCACAGGCAGCCGGCATTTTAGGTGAGGCTGATCATAGCAAAGGAGGAAAGAGTTAGGGGTTGCACCAAATATGCGTGAGCCAATTGTGCTAAACATGCACAGTGGAATGCAATCAAATGCAGGGGATCGAATGAAAGGTTATGTAAAATGAATTAACTTAAGAGAACGTACTGACGTTTCAAGGGAATATATTTGAGCCTCCCATTATCTCAGAATGGGAAATGAATTTAGCAACCAGTTCCAACAATATGCTAAAACTATTAGTGGAACACGCTACACGGGAACAAGCACGTACAGTTACAGAATTGATAAACTCAAAGAGGAAATTCACTTATTTGATGCCCCAAGTGCCACCATAGACAAGAATTTCAAGACCCTATATGACATATTACGTAAACACAAGGACGAAGTCAAATTGAGGAAATCACAGAGGTTTTCGAGAGACGATAGAGATTATCGGGACAACAGAAGTTATACTTATCAGGCCAAATATGATGAGGTCTCTAGCTCTAGATCTAGTAGCGTGGCCTCATCACCAGTGAGCTCAGATGTTGATAGTGACTCAGAGAAACAGATCCCAGGACCGTCAAATCTAGAAACTGGAGACACTTCGATATCCCATAATGTCCAACCAGATCATTTTGATGATGCACAATTGAATCAATCAGAACCCCCAGGTCCATCTCCTTTTTTAAAGCAGCTAAGGAGATACAAAAAGGGCAATCGCATTGCAGCAAAAAAAGTTAGTTTTCAAAGTCCTATAGCTACAAATATTTCAATCCCAGGTACACAACCAGGAGCACAAGGGGTGGCAAGCCCAGGCAACGGAAACGCACCTCCTCCTCACAGACTTACCAGAGCAGCATATCAGCAACAATTGACGAACCAAAATTGTTGAATCTGATTACCAACCTGTCATGATGCCTACCCCCGGGCATCAGGACCAAGCCCATCAGCTCCGGAAGCAGGCATCCAGATACTTACTAAAACCCCAACAGCCCCGGCTGAGGGCTGTTTGGGTTCCGTCCTGGCGCCTGAGGCGCCAGGCTCATAGACTTTACTTACCTGATGCAGACCATGCTGCTAGTGAGTCCAAGCCAACGTGAGGCCTGGATGGGACTATTTTTCTACAAGGACTATTTTTTACTCGGGCGTGGTTCTAGGGAACTTCTTACCTGGAACTACTTTGGAGGCTATTTAAACCACGCCCGAACAACAGCACACGCTTCGCGTTATTCTGCATCCAGCAGCGTAACGCTCACCGTGCCTGCAGTCTGCATCCAGTTTTCTGCCACGCCCGCCTCGAATCTGGAGTTCCTAAAACCAAGAGGAAAGAAAAGGACTAGATTAGAAAACAAACTATTTCGAATTCCTCACCTGATTTCGGATCCATCTCGCCTCAGGACCTGGAAAGAACATAATTTCTGTACGCGTCGCATCTCCAGCTGCAGCGCCGTGCCATACTCACCAGTCCTCGCAGCATCTTTCGATTCGGCGCTGCCTCCATCATTTCTTCACCGAACTCCGGCACCTGAGGGACAAAAGAAAACAACAAGGTGAGCCGAGAAAACCAACAAATAAAACACTTATCATCATAGACTTACCTGATTACCACCGGAGGCATTATTCTATAACTCTCCACATCTTCATGTGCCGCACCTGCAAAGAGAGAAAAAACAACACGATAAACACCGGCAACATTTACCGGACTGCGTCGGGTAATACAGACTCTTACCTGAGCGCCACCAACTGCCACGAGGGGTATCTTCACACGATCTTAGTTGCAAGACAAGGAAGGAAGGGGGGACAAGAGTGACTCATCGGACATATTGAACTCTATGAACTTGATACTTACCGAACCTTGCCTGGAACCTCAGAGTCAATACTCTCCGGAACTCTCCCACGCCTTCAAACCAGTGAAGTAACTGGCATCAACACGCCCCTGCAATCCACGCAGGATGGAGAGCTCATCATTTAAAAACATAAGGTGAGGTTCCTAAAAGGGGATATCGGAGGTGACAAGAAGGGAGAACGAGAACAGTGGGAGGGGGCTATCACTCATATCCATGGGTGGCTAAATCCCTTTCTTCAGTTGCAGGAGAATACTTCTACGTATCAAGCAGACGAGATTAGACGGGCCAGTCCAGACAGTCATCTCGGCACTACGCATAACGTTGGTGGAGACCGCAGCTGTCCGGTCCGATCGACGCCCCTGTGGGAAACAGGTGAGTGTAACAGAACCTTAGCACTCATTTGCTCTCTTCCGCTGAGACAGCAGTCCTCAACAGGGGCCTTTCATTTGTACCCTCAGCTTTCAACAATTACGTGGATTCAAATTGACCTCTTTAAATTCATCCGCAAATTCAAGCTTAAGAAATCCTTCTCCACTCAAGTTAAAAATTACAAATCGCTACCTCCCACACCCGCCCCTTCTCAAATCTCACTGCAGACTCTTCTTAGTACTCATGTATTAATGACTTTGGAGGATGCAGACCTCCAACCCCAAACAAGTATTATGCAAGTGCTGACAGATTTGGATATTGTACAACAGAATGTCAAAATAAAAGAGCTTACCAAGAAATGCAAGTTTACGCACATTTTTCCATCAGGCAGTGATAAAGGATGTACACATATTAGCAGACAATTACTCGCGCAGTTCTCCCAAATATACTAAGAATCTCTGCAAATCAGGATTTACAACAATTAGCCACCAATCCAGCCCTAATTATTAAAGAAGCAGATAAGGGCAGCAATGTTGTCGTGATGGACAGATTAGACTACATAACTATGGGCATGAGACACCTAAACACGGGTAACTGCTATCTAGCACTCAAAACTAATCCACTGCATCAAATTCACACTACAGCAAATCAATTGATACTAAAATGGCACAAACAAGGTTTACTCACGGATGTAGAAAGACAATTTTTAATGGTTGACGGCCCTATTATGCCAACAGCTTATTTCTTTCCTAAAATCCACAAGGTCTTTGCCGATATTCCTGAAGGGAGACCTATTGTGAGTGGAGGAGGTGGCATCCTCACACCAATTGCAGTCTACATTAATGAGTGCCTACTACAAGTTGTACTTCTGACACCCACATTCATCAGGGACACGATGCATATATTAGAAATGCTGGACAAACTTGGTTTTCAGGACAATTGCTGGCTAGTGACTCTTGATGTAAAAGCATTGTGCACCTCAATTGACCATTCGAAAGCCATCAATAGGGTACATTTTATATTTCGTCAACCATCTGCATCTTATTTTGATCACGTGAAAATGTTGAAGGAATTTCTGTTATTTACCTTGCAAAACAATGTATTTTTATTCAACAATGTTTACTTTAAACAACTAATTGATATCGCAATGGGAGCTTTGCCCCGGCACTCGCAAACGCCTTTATGCATAATTTTGAGCAGACATATGTCTTCACAAATCAAGATTTCCAGCCATGTGTACACCTTTGGAAACGTTATATCGATGATGTTATTCTAATTTGGACAGGACCAAAAGATGCTCTCCATCAATTTGTTCTATTCCTTAACAGAAATGATTGGGGCATTCAATTTACTTACACATGCAGCCAAACCAAGATAGACTTCCTTGGTTTAACCATTACACATACTGAAAAAGGTCGGTCAACGAAAACATTTCGTAAAAGTACTTCAGTCAACGCAACTCTACATGCTCAAAGTTGCCACAAGAGACATGTCATAGACAATATCCCTAAAGGAGAATTTATTCGTGCTAGAAGAAACTGCTCAGAAATGCAAGAATTTGTCTTAGAAAGTGAACTGATTAAATCTAGATTTACATCAAGAGGCTACGCCATGACCCATCTTGATAAAACTGCACAAGAAGTACATCAGTTGGTTGAAGAGAGCTGAATTGCTAGTCCCTAAATTACATACCTAAACAACAGCCTCCCAGAAAATTAGGCTCATCACTAGATATAATTCAGATAGCCAGAAAGTATACAATATAGTGAGGAAACACTGGCACCTGCTTCACTTAGATACAGACATCTCTAATTGGTTTGATCCCAAGCCCATTTTTACATACAGTAAAGGCAAGACACTCAAAAACAAGTTATGCCCTTCCTTTACAAGTATGCCTAGCCACACAACCACATGGCTACATTCTGCCCAAACAAAAGGGTTCCACAAATGTGAGAGCTGCACAATGTGCAAATATGCATTAGAAACATCAACTGTTCATTTTGGACTACAGGGTGACCACCATGTGGAATCCTTTATTAACTGCAACTCAAAATTTGTGGTGTACTGTATTATGTGTACCTGTGGGCTGCAATATATTGGCAGCACAATAAGACCACTGAAAATTCAGATTAGAGAACACCTGTCGACTATTGGTAGCCAGGAGGCTAAATATCTGCTAGCTAGCCACTGGCAAGCACAGCACCAACTAGATTGTAAGGACACTATTAAATTTGTGGGCCTGGCCAAAGTCACATTGCCACAAAGAGGGGGTAATCTGACACTCAAACTTCGCCAATTAGATGCCAGACTTATTTTAAAATACCAGACTGTATACAATGGCCTGAACTCAGACCACAAATTAGCTGTTTTCCTGTAGATACACAGAGCTAACATCAAGCTGTAATATATGGCACAGATTATTGCGATGAGCGTATTGACGTTTGTTTAATTGCCAGCCAGTGTTACTTCACCATATGTATGTTTGTCAGTATTGAATTTGTTACTTTATATTTCATATCTGGAATTGTACCTCTACCTGCATTTGGGTAACGCGACCACATGGACACACTTTCGATGCAGGCGTGGGCTAATAGGTATGCCCCTTTCCCTATTTCCCCCCTTTCAGTGGCCCAGCACGTAATTACAATTTTAATTCATCCCAAATTGGCTAACGCAACAATTTGACACTTACAATTGTTGCAACTTTGTTGCCTAATTTCTTTACTTTCTCTCCTTTCTCAAACATGTGGTCACCTAAATTAATATATATTGTTATGCAGATGGCTCTATTGTCCCCCCAGGGAGGCTCAAATATATTCCCTTGAAACATCAGTACGTTCTCTTAAGTTAATTCATTTCACATAACCTTTCATTCGATCCCCTGCATTTGATTGCATTCCACTGTGCATGCTAAGCACAATTGGCTCGCGCATATTTGGCGCGGCCCCTAACTCTTTCCTCCTTTGCTATGATCAGCCTCACCTAAGATGGCGGCTCCCTGTGAGCCACCATGTGTTCAGGTTCCAACCTGGACTAGTGGCTTCACTACTCAGAGGTTTCGTTTTAAATTTCTCCATGGGTTCGCGCTCGTCTGCGCTCCCGTTTTTCATTGCTGTTACTACACTCAACACTAGGTAAGACCCTTTTCTTACGGCCCCTGGGCACAAATTAAAGGCGCACGCTAATCTAATTACGGCGGCGCTCGCCCGACTTGATACTTGTGCAATGTGCAACGGTCTTCACATGGGGGCACAGGATGCAACTGGGTTGCCCTCTCTCCTCCTTCTGTTTGCATTAACAATAGAGGCATTTGCCCACACAATGAGAGAACGGCATGGACACAGGGGAATCCGAATTGTGGGTCCTCCCTAGATCATTTCTTTATATGCAGACAATACCTTGCTATACATGCGCAACCCCGAGGTAAATATGGGTCCGCTAATGGAGGAGGTCACCAGGTTTACACATTACTCTGGCTATAAAATTAATAGTGCTAAATCCGAACAATTCCCACTTATGGGGAACACGCCAAAGCCAGATGACCTCATTAGGTTTAGGCAGGACCCAACTGGCTTTAAATACTTGGGCGTGTCTTGGTGTCCCGGATACAAAAAACATATGCTGATAACCATGAAGCTTACCTCAACACATTTGCTGTCAAATTTAAGTTATGGACCAGATTCCCCATATCCCTGTATGGAAGACTATCCCTATTGAAAATGATAGTATTGCCCAAGCTATTGTACTATTTTAATACCATCCCATTGTGGTCTGAACGCATATATTTCGCTAGGCTCCGATCTATGGCTGTTGAGTTCATATGGGATGGGTCAGTGCCCCGTATAAGCTGGGAAAGGTTAACAGAATCCTATGATCAGGGTGGACTGACAGCTCCTGATTTTGAATTATATTACATTGCAGCGCAGGCACAATACATGGGGCACTGGTACTCGCTAAACCCGGGTCCAGTGCATCGTGCTCTGGAACGATATCGGGCAGCGCCAACAGATAGCAAAGCAGTCATCTTGGATGACCAGTATGGTGATTCCTGTACATTCGATCCTGAACGTACAACTGTAAATGCATGGGTGCGCATATTTAAACGACTGGAGATAACAGCCCCTTATAGCAGTAAGATCCCTCTGTGGAACTGCCCCGGACTTCCACCTACATATGAAACAGATATTCAAACATCCTGGGACCCTGAGAAGGAAATGGTTCTTGGTGATCTGTACCCAGGAGACAGGTTTGTAACATAGGATGGATTCACTGCAAAGCTGGGAGCCAGCACAATCAAAACGCTACAATAATTCCGAATGAGGGCGGTAGTCCGCCACAGATGGCTGTTGTTCCCTCAGGGATCAGAAACTCAAGATTGTATTGACACGATAGTAACTGGTGGTGACCCTAAGAGGCTGGTGTCAAGGCTATATAAAATGGTACAAGCTGGCCAGCCATCCCGGACCATGGCTAGGGAAAGAGCTCTGGTGGTGAGCGTTGATGAGACAAAGTGGCATAGGTACTGTCGCCACACGAAGGAGGTATCACTGAACGCACGCCTCCAGCTTACACATTTTAAAATACTAAACCAGCTGTACTATACGCCGGCACAGATCTCCAGGTTCTTCCATAATGCATCGGATGAGTGTGTAAAGTGTGGAGCAGTAGGGGCTGACTCAATACGCATGTTTTGGAATTTCCAGAAGATTCAGCAATTCTGGCAGGAAGTAGCAAATACAATATATGATATGATCGGAATCCCCATCACGCTTTCTCCTCCTAAATATTTACTGGGTGACATAGGGAAGACCTCTACCAAAGTGCATAGATTGTTTAAAATATGCTGTATCATTGCAAATAAATGTATTCTGAAAAGATGGAAATCCAGAAATGATCCAACATGTCAGGAATGGCTCAGAGAACTAACATATGTTAATGAGATGGAGGAAGGATATGTAGCAACAGTACTATCAGTGTGTAAACCAAAGGATATGTGGGGGCCATTCTGTGAATATCTTAGTCGTAGGCAACAGGACGCTGATGATCATTGATATGTATTTGTAATTTGTGCCTTGTAAATGTTGATTCATACCCATGTTCACAGAGTCAAGTCAGAGAATAAGAGGATAAAGTGTGTCATGTTTTATCGAATAACGTACCTTAGACCAATCCGAATGTTATATTGTGCAATGTAAACTACAACCTGTCTGCCTGTTACTTAAATAAAGTTTTTAAAAAAAGAAAAGCAACACCAAACAAGCACAAAAAAAGGAACACTTACCGCACCAATTCCACCGTCGCCTCCCAAGGCAAAGGGTGATTCAGTCCAACACGGGCAACTACAGAAAGCTGCAAAGTCAGCCCCACAGCCCATGGCACTCCACGGACCAAAGACCACACTTACTGCACTTGCCCGCACGCGCTCCGTGCTGTTGAGCAGTTTTTAAATAGTTTCTCCTGCTCTTCCAGCTCATTCCAATAGAAAGAGCAAAAAGATTAAAGTTTTCGATGCACCAAGAAAATGCTGTGTCTGCCACCAAAGACCACACCTACTGCACTTACCCACACGCACTCTGCGCTGTGCGGCAGGTTTTAAAGAGTTTCTCCTGCTCTTCCGGCTCATTCCGATAGAAAGTAAAAAGACTAAAATGCTCCGTACACTAAGAAAAAGCCTTGTCTGCCACTAAAGACCACACTTACGGCACTGTCCCGCTGTCGTTTATTCAGTAACATATGTTGTCATCTAATACACCATAACCCGGTGATTGAGGTTTTGATGGATGATATCATTTTGAATGTCATCAGTGTTTTCCTGGGTGGCATCATGAGGAGTGCTTGGCTTTAACGAAGTTATACTTGCCATAGGAACCGTAGCTGGCTTATTCATGGGACTTAGTTGTTTTTACACAGTAGCCATAAGGTCCCTTAAATCAAAGTTTTTTCACTTAATTTCAAAGGTTTTTCTAATATATACTTAACTGTAATGTGCCTTAAAAGTGTTTTCACTAAATGTTGGGGATTTTGAATGCTATGTGCTGACATGTCTACCGTGGCCAATGGCAATATCTGCAACCTGCATGATTCATGGACTTTGACATGCCCTGGCACCTGCAAGCCTTCAGAGCCACCTTTTGCACCCACTGGGCATGGACACTGTGCCCAGAGAATTGTCCCAGGCAATGCCCCTGGCTCTGAACTAGAGACCCAACATGGCAATCGGGCATAGTCTGCCTCATACCTAAGGGTACATCCCAACCAGGAACATCACACCGATATAGGACTCGGGTATTCTCAAGCATGCAAGGTAAACCCACTAGACTCAAATCACAACACCCTGAGGTTGGAATGTTCATTTGGGTATGAGGCAGACTATGAGAGCAGGTGCACAGGCACAACATCCACCACAGCGATATCGGAATACAAAATCTCACACCAACTCACAAGACCACTCATGTCAGAAGAATTGAGAAAAGCATAAGAACCAAAGACACTTCAGGCGTTCAGGTCAAACATCAGAACCAGGTGCTCCAAACACACCATGCCGAGAAATACGCAATCAATCCCATGCATCAACTGTACCCTTACCCACATAAGAAGAAAACCAAAGGTAGAAGATTGAGAACACAAAGCACAGCTGTCCAGATGCCCATCACACTGAAAAATGCGCACTGGTCCGACAGCCACAGCAAAAGCTTCACATGCACCTACGTTGATCGCGTGTGAAGGATTGCATATTACTGTGTGGTGTGTTCTCAATGCCTGGTTCTACTGTTTGGCCTCTATTCACAAACTTCTCATGTTCACCTTTTCTTTCTTTTACTCAAACGTCCCATCCCCTTTCCTCCATCCTTGTGGGGACGGTACTGGAACATTTTGTCAGCGAAAAAATTAACTTCCCCTTTAAATTGAGAATAGCGCGCTGGGGCACGGCCCCAGGCGTAGACCTGCCCAATAGGCCCAGCCCTCCAGCGACTCACTTCAGTCCCCATTTAACACACCAGAAGCTTGTAAACCTGGCTGTACTGATAACTTATTAGCCCCTGGCCTACTAGCGAGGGAAGGGGGGTGGGACGTATGGAGGAAATGGGACTAAGGACTATGAGTACTCCAGTCACTACGGTGAGTAACTTTTATTACTCATACGTCCCGTCCCCTTTCCTCCATCCTTATGGGTGAGTCCACCAAAACAAACAAAAGTGGGTGGTGAACAAAAGTCTAACTAGAGGCAAACATGTTCCGGAGGACTGCTTGCCTAAACTCAGCATCCTTCCTGGAGCTCATGTCCAAAGAGTAATGCTTGCAGAAAGCTGGGGGAGAAGCCGAAAGCATGGCTTTGGAATGCCACTGATGTGGCCTTGGCCCTCACCACATGAGAGTGGATTCTCTCTGGCACCTTTTTACCCATGGACGAATAGGCCTCGTAAATGGCCATAACCAGTGCGCAATGGAGGCCTTAGGTGCCTGAGTCCCAGGCACCGTGCTCCCAAACATGACAAATAGAGCTTCTATCTTCTTCAACTGCTTAGCCCATGAGAGATAGAATTTAAGTACCATCCACCAATCTAAGGATTGCAGAGACCGTTCCGCATCTGACTGAGGATCGGGAAATAAGACCGGAAGGCAAATCTGCAAATCTCCTGATCCAGGTGGAAGGGAGAGATCACCTTCGGCAGAAATTTAGGATGGGTGCAAAGGACCACTTTATCCTGGGGGAAGACCATAAACGGCTTGCACGCAGACAGAGCTTGCAGCTCACTAATCATCTGCACAGAAGTGAGCACCACCAGCAAAGCAGTCTTCAGTGTTACTCACTTGAGGTCCACTGAGGCAAATGGTTCAAATGGCTTGCGCTAAAGCACAGAAAGCACTACATTCAGATTCCAAACCGAATGCAGTCTATGGACCGCAGGAAACAGTCACAACAACCCCTTGAGGTGAGCCTTGACCACCAGGTTCACCGCTGAAAAGACGCCATCCTTCGAATTCTTGTAGGCCCCAATCGCTGCCAAATAGGTGCAGCAGTTGTCAACCTGGACCCAGGAACAGGCCAAGTAGGCCGAGAAGGAGAGAACATCATCCACTGAGCAGCAGAGAGGGTCTATCCTGCGCTCCTGAACCTAATGCCACAACCATGTCCACTTATTTGTATACTGAACACGGGTAGAGGGCTTCCTGGCCTCCTGAATTATATCCCAGTTTTCATCCGACATGTGAGCTGGTGCGAGCCTCAGTTGATCAGGAGCCAAGCCACCAGGGCAAGCCTGGCCGGGTCTTGGTGTTGCACGGCCCTTCCCCCACCCTGCTGTGTAAGGAAGCTCCCGCTGCGGAAAGGCAGCGGGACTGGTTCCTGCACCCTCAGGTGGAGAAGATCGGAAAACCAGGGCCCAGACAGCCAATGAGGGGCAATGAGGAGTAGCCTACAGCCCACGGCTGTCCTGAACTTGCAGAGAATTCTCCGGAGCAAGGGAGGAGGATGGAAGGCATAGCCGTTGAGGTTGTCCCAGGAGAGTTGGAACGCATCCCCCAGGGATCCCGACAAGGGAAAGAGAAGATCCAGGACATTGCCGTCCATTTCCCAAGTCGTAAGTGATGGAGCCCAGCCAGCCCAACCTGTCTGCTTCTGCATTTCTGTGACCCGGAAGATTAACTGCTCTGATCCAAATGCCATGAGACAGAGCCCATTCCAGATTTAAACTGCCTCCATGCAGAATTCCCTCGACTTAGTCCCCCACTGCTTGTTCTGATAAAACATTGTCATAGAGTTGTCTGTCCTGACAAGCACCGAGCTGCCCGCAATAAGGGGAAGGAAAGGCCAGAGTGCCAAGCCGACTTCTTTGAGCTCCAGAAGATTGATGTGAGAAGCGGACTCCTTCCTGGACCACGAGCCTTGAATGGAGTATGCCGCCAACATCGTCCCATCCTTGGAGGGATGTGTCTGTGGTCACTACCAGCGAGGGCTCCAGAAGAGCAAACGGGGCATCCCCTCCACATTGGCATCGAGGGGCCACCAGTGTAGGTCGGGGTGAAGAGCAGACAGGATGCCCAGCTTGTCTATGAGCCTGTTTCCTGGTCCCATGAAGCCACCAAATGCAGCTATAGCCACTGCATCTTGAGACTGGTGTGCAGATCTGTAAGAACACATAAGGCCACAAGGCACAGCAGGTGCTGAAACCACCAAGCTGACATTGATGAATTGTGAACAAAGTGGTGCACCGCCTTGTGGATCGCCACCATCTGTTCGGGAGTAGGGAAAACCCTCTGAGCTACGGTATCGCACATGACCCCCAGAAACAGAAGGGACAGAGAGGGGATTAGCTGGGACCTCTTCTGGTTGAGGATAAACCTAATTGGAAGAGGACATCCACCAGCCTCTGGCACGACTGGCTCGCCCCCTCTAGGACCTCACCAGCCAGGCATCCAGGTAAGGATACAGTTGATGGCCCTCCAGCCAGAGGAGGCTCGCCACCACCGTCATAAACTTGGTGAAGATGCAGGGTGCCAAATTGAGGCAGAATGGCAACATCTTGTACTGAAAATGGTGTGACATGATCTTGAACTGCAGAAACTGTCGGTGCGGCTGAAAGATGGGGTTCTGGAGATAAGCCTCTTTTAGGTCTAAGGAACACATCCAGTCTCCTGGGCATAGTGACTCTGCAATCTGTGCAAGCGTTTTCATCTTGCGCTCTAGGAGTAGGGACAGGTTGAAGGAAAAGAGATCCAGGACTACCCTCAGGCCCGCCTGGTTGTTTTGGGGTACAGAAAAAATCTTAAAATAGAAACCAGAGACCATCTCCTGGGAGGGCACTGGCTCTGATGCCTGCATCTCCAAATGTTTCAGGATCTCCCTCAGTAATGCCGGGGAGCCAATCTGCATCAGCGGTGGTGAACGGAGATAGGGGAAACGAATGGGAAGACTCAACCCCGAAGAAATAATGGAGAGGAGCCAAGGGTTGGAGAACATGCGCTTCCACACCTCGATGTGCTTGAGCCAGACGACCCCCCGAGGTTCCCGACCAAAACCTCATTGCTTTTTGCCATCCGAGGCCGGGTTGCAGCAGGGGGACCGAACAAAGCCCCTAGTAGTGGGCTGCTGTTTCCACTGGTGTACACTTGGGGATCTGTTTGGTTGGTGAGTTCTCTCCTGGAAGCCCCCAAAACCTCTGAACGGCCAAGGCTTATGATCAGACTTTCTCTGACTCTGGGAAAAGGATTTCAGCCCTGGCCTGGTCGAGACAGCAAAGGACTAGGCGGTTTGGGTCAACATCTTCTTCTTAGTGAGTTTGTCGTCTGTCGATGAGTGGAACAAATCCGAGCCCTCAAAAAGGAGTCAAGAATACGCTCCTGGATGTCCGGGGAAAACCTAGTTGCGTGCATCCAGGCCGTCCCCTGCATGTGGAACCCCACATATATACCCATGCTGGCCGTGTCAATATGTGAGACAGCAGACTCCATCAAGTCCTGTGCCACCGTTCGTGCTTCAACAAGGCCCACCTTGAACGCGGCTTGCCGCTCCAGCGGCAGGTCAGGAAGAAAGTCACTGATTTTCCTCCACAGCTTCTGATTAGTGGCTAATAGGACTGCATCCACATTTTCCTGGAGAAGGTGTAGCCGGGCATTAGAATAAACCTTTCGGAGCAGCTGCAGAGTAGCAGTCTCTGCTACCTTCTACGTGTTTCCTGGCTCCTGTGTGGCTACAAAGTCTTTCTACAGTGTTTTGGCTGAGAGGGCGGGTCTTTGCTCAAAACCCCTCTCATTCCGCGGAGCGGCCGCGGATTAGCTGCAGAGTAGCAGTCTCTGCAGTCTATGGCAGCAAGGGCGGCAAAAGGAAAAGGCAGCAAAACCTCTGTGCTCTTCGTTTCTCAGCACTTCGACGCAACCCAGCTGGAGGTGAAGGGTCGCTGCCTATGGAGCTTCGCAAAAGGTATGGCCCACCTGGCGTCACACTCGTCTCCCCTGAGTCGGGAGGCGGGGCCAACCGCGGTGAGGCAGGTGCCCCGCGCTACAATTGAACTCAAACAGGTTCCACTGGCGAAGGACCCGGAGACCCCTCATGGAACCTATGGAATTAATCAGCCTCTTCCAACGCAGATACCTCTTCCCGCCCGCAGCCCCGTGCCGTACGAGGCGGGTTCAGCGTCGCCTCTCAGAGGAGAGGAAACGCTGCTCGCACAAGGTAAGGAGGCACTGGTGGGAGGTTCCCATTCACTACCCCTCTGCCGGCAAGGGAGGGGCCGCCAGATCAGAGCGGAGAGGGGTTTTTTCCATCCCCGACAAGTTCAGGAAACACTGACCCAGGACCGAAAAAATTGACAGTGGTGCCCATCCTGGACCACCCCAGCCCTCGGATGCCGGAGGGAATGTCGGAGGCCGAGGAGGGGCTGGATACAGCTGATAAGAGGGCACCAACGGAGTCTGCCACCCCGGCTGCCATCCTGAGCGACCAGTTGCCAGGCAGCAACGTCAAATCCCAACATGTCTCTACTAACTCCATCCAGCAAAAGAAAATGGGGGTTCCAGCAAGAAGAAAACGATGCGCCCACCTGAGACAAAAATCTGGCCTCAAAGCGCAGTCGACTCCGCGCATCAGACTGCCAAACCCGTCTCTAAAACCTCAGAATTCGTCCCCAACTCGTCAGCGGCCAGTAACAAGTTCTTTGCAAACTTTCTAAAAAAGAAACCAACTGTTAGCGAAGAACTCTCAGATGCCGAGATTTTGAAAGTAGTTTTAGACCAAACATCTCTCATAAAGAACTCGGGAGGGGCGCCTGCTGTTGGTCCAGCCATCTCGATAGACTTCACACGAGATTTATTTACCGGCACTGTGCCGGAAGCAAGAGTCAGATGGCATTTTGGTTCACCGCTACCTGGTGGCCCGCTCTCATCAAAACAGCACGCTCCTCTCACACAGGACGTGGAGGAGGATTGTATATTGCAGACCCCGAGGCGCCAGGTAACACACAGGTAGGCCTCTCTAAATCCTGGATCACGAATGGGGCGGCTGCTCGTACCCCCCCCACCCTCGCGGCCGGGCCCCGGGCGAACCAAGGAGGGTGCTTCAGACACACCAACCCCCCAGGAGCGACACACCTCGGATTTGGCCCCGTCTGCGATGGGGCTCCCCACGGAAAGATGTGGCTCCCCCGACACCATTCAGGGCCCCGCTTCCCCAGGAGCGACCGTGGGGGCCCAGCAGGGAGACAATGAGGACCCCCCCCTAACCCAGGCCACCGTATCCCCAGAGACCAGGAGTCCCGCTTCATTGCCCCCCGATAGCTCTGCAATCCGAGGGGCACTGGTGCGGGACCACATTCCATCAAGTCCTACGAGACCTCGGCGCTCTAGTGAGCAACCATGAAATTTCCCTAAAGATTCCCCAGCTAAGAAGACAGACCTAAGGCTAATTATGTCCACAGTAACACTGGTTCTCGCACGATTCTGCAAATTATATGAGTCTATAAACGACTCCCCGAAAGACCATACCTCGATCACAGCAATGATGGACAGTCGTCTTATCTTCTTGGAAGGCTACATAAACGTGTTAAACAACAGAATGGAGAAACGCCAGGCAGAAGAGGAGACAGCCCAAGCCCAGGCAGGGGCACCAAAAGTCAGAAACACCCCCTCTCCTGCGCCAACACGAGCCCCGGTCAGCGACTCCAGCTCCCAGACCTCTTCCCCCTGGTCGACCTCCACACCAAAAAGGCTAACGGAAACATCAGGTCTGGAGACGACAGGTCGAGGGCCCACTGGGAGCAAATCCAAGTCAGTAGCTATAACTAAAAACGGCGCTATCAACAACGAAGTGATCGTCATCTTACCGTCTGCGACCTGACCCAAGATTCAAATGTAAAGGAAACTGCACATGCAAACAAAAAATTTACCATAACCGACAATCAAAAAACAACCACCAACTCAGCCGTGTCACAGCCGACCCAGACCAGCAGAGAGCCTAACGCTACAAAGGAAGGCAGACCCCACATTTGGACGGAGAAACCGCTCCACATCGAACCATCGGCAATCATTGCCTGCCAGGAAAACTCAAATACGGAGGGTGAGAGTCTCACTTCTGACACCGCCCCCGCCTCTAAGGTGGGAGCATCTGAGGAAGAGGAGGACATACTCAACCTTAGCGCCTACCCGCTTTCTGACGACCATGAGGCTAGCGGTCAGTCTCTGCACAGGGACGGGGAGACATCACCCTTTCAGACTCTGGAAACCCACTGCAAGAAGCTCATCAAAAAATCTACCTGGGGACCGATGACCATCAGCTCCCCCACTCAGGAACTCTCAAATCGCTCATTTAAAAAGGTAGGAGAAGGACACTCTAGTCGTGTTCAATCCCCCCCTAGATGGAGGGCAGAGAAAGCCGCCCCCTCCGCCACACCAGACCTTGCGCAAACGCAGAGATGGGTGCATGCCACCCGGGCCAAACGGCAACCCGGCACGCCAAAGCACGCTGAAAATTCCAACACAGAAAACAAGACTAAGCACGGCCTAAGGTCCAGCCCTAAGCGTGTCTTGCGGAAATTGGCTCCCCGCACCAAATCAGAGCGTACCTTCAAGATTGAACAACTTCCGGACAACAAAAAATACGTGGATCTCAACCGCGGATTTGTGCTCCAGCTCTTTAAATGTGTGCCGTCGCTCAAATGAGTGGAAACTAAAGACATTGTCCTGGTAGAACCCTTCCACGAGGGTAAAACCGCGAACGCATACCTACAAGTACCCACCAACTGGGTAAAAACCAGGATCTCCGAGGCGGCCGAAAATCTGCTGAAACTGGGGTTTGACTTGTTCAAACTAGACGAGAGCGTGCCGCCCACTTCACCACGACCAAGCGCACAGTTAGTCAGGTCCCAAAAACCCCGTCACTCCACGAACTCAAGTAGGAAGCCAAAGGTGACCTGGGAGACTTTCGACTCGACAGACTTCAATCAGCAAGTTAACAACAAAGAACCAAACACTTCAGGTGGCCCGACACAGGGTGCAACTACGAAATCTTACTCAGCGACCGCCACACACCAACTCACGCAGGATAAGCCAAGATCAGAAAACGCATACAAAGACCCACTGGGAATAGGAAGATTCCGGTCGGTCCAACGGCCAAGATCCAATGTACTGTCACCCAATGTCCCAAACCGGAGGACCCCGAACTTCTACAAATAACCAAACAAGCGCCACTTGTGCAACTATGGACCTGGATACCAAAGGCCCTCTCGCTTAAAAAGAACAAATAGCAATGCGCCAAGCGCCCCTCCGCACCGCTTTCCGTAAAGACAATTACCGGGAAAAAAGAGATAGCGCTGGGGTCGTGGAACACTCTGGGTTTTCTTCACCTGACCAAGAAAGGGGATCTGAATCTGGGATGTTTCGACATTGTCTGCCTTCAAGAGTCTTGGATGACAGAACGCCCCACCATGGATGGATACGACATAGCGTGCGCTCCAGCTGCAAAAGGGATCTTTGGTCGTCCGTCTTCCGGCCTTATAACAGCAATCCGCTGCGGCTGCGGCTTACACCTAAAAAAAACACTGAAATCCTCCACTCATCTGCTTGCTACGGAGGTAAACTGGGATCTGCCCTCAGAAGAAAAGGATTCTTCTACTCAGTTGCTCTTAATTATTATCAACGTCTACTGGAACCCTGCAGTCACGAGCGACACCTCTTTCATAGCCTTGATCGGTCAATCCATCAACGAAGCCCGTGTGAACTGCCCCGAGGCTCTCTTGATACTCTGCGGTGACCTAAATGCCACCTGGCCCCCGGAAGACGCAAGCTGCGCCTCCGCTCCTCTGTATTCCTGAGAAAAAGTCGGGGATCAAAGTGGCTGTCTTTGATGTCCTCTAGAGACTTACTATGCGCTGGGGACCTGTTTTCAAGAGAAAATCGACCTCCAAATTGGGAGAGAGGAAACTCACACGTGGACATTGATCACATTTTCATAAGCAGACACCTGGCAGCTTTAACAAATTCATTTGAATTTCTAAAGTCCATGGCCAGCGACCACAATCTGCTGGTCCTGAAGTGGAACACCCGCGCAACGAACAAACTACACATGCTTGCACAAGTGGAGACCAACAACCAAAAAAAACGCCTTAAACTATCGGTAACCGCCCTCATGAAGATTACGAACTACTACCAAAAAGAAGGAACCAAGCACTGTTCAAAGCACGATCCATTACTACCAGACTACCAACCTCTCCTGGTACCTTACATATCATCAATCAACAACACTAGACCTCCTAACAAACATTTCACTCATGATTACAGCAAAGAACTGGAGGAGAAAAGGCGCTTGGTGAGGAAAATGAAAAGACAACAGTGCGAACATCCTTCGCTAGAAAATCAAGCCAACTTCCACAAGGCACAGCAAACCTACAAATCCTGGATCAGGCAACACCAACTACACTTACACCAACAGGACGCGGAAGCCATGCTGAAATTGATCTGCTGCCACCACCCGTGAGAATTCTGGTCTCTCTTAAGATCAACATCTGCCCCTAGCGAGGATTTACAAACAAACTCAATAAGCGAAGAAGGCTGGACGAACTTTTACAAACCCCTCTTCCAGCCACCGCTGATGCAAAATACCACGGAGTCCAGTACTCAACTGAATCCCTGGGTCGACCTGTCTGACGAAGAGGAGATTATTAAAGTTCTTCATAAGCTCAAACCATCGAGAGTGCCGGGACCGGATGCAATTACTAACTTTGACCTCAAACAAAACCCACTGGAGTGGTCTACGTTGATAAGCGCAATCTTCAAACGCTGCAAAAATCCAAGACAAATTCCCTCCTCATGGACTACCTCAATCGTGCTGCCTATATTCAAAAAGGGGCGCAAAGAAAAACCAAAGAATTACCGCCCCATTGCATTGCTGGACACCATCGGCAAAGTCTTTGGAGCATTACTATTACAACACTTCCAGAGATGGGCACTCCAGGCTCTGTGCGTGGACCCGTTTCAAACTGGGTTTACCAAAAACAATGGCACAGTGACAAATATCCTGTACTTGAGCGCACTAAAGAGCAAAGTCCTTGGAGGAGGGCCACGTGTCATTTTGGCATTTATCGACCTGGCCCAAGCCTTTGATCAGGTGAACAGAACAATCATGTGGGACAAACTGAGACACTGGAATTGTCCCACTGAAATCGCTCAACCCATCCGAGCGTTGCACCAAGAAACCAAGCTCCGAGTGAGGCTGAATCAAGCGGGCCTAATATCGGCAGATGTTCCAGTGGGAAGAGGAGTGAAGCAGGGCTGTCCATTAACCCCGGCCCTCTTTATCGCTTACCTTGGTGACTTCAACGATTCCGAACAATCCATCCGTTCTTTTCCTCCGTCCATGGGGGAGCAGAAAACAACAAGGCTATTGTACGCCGACAATTTGATCTTAATGGACCTGACCCCCATAGGCCTCCAGCGCCAGTTAGACAACCTGGCTGTATACATTCGAGCTAACAACCTCACCATCAATGTATCCAAGACCAAGATATTGGTCCTGGAAAAAGCCAAACGCCCAAAAGAAAAACTTTCCTGGTATCTGGAGGGGACTCCACTAGAAAAAGTCGACAAGTTCAAATACTTAGTAGTCACTCTCGATTGCTCAAGCATCAACACATCTTTGCAGTGTTCCTTAATGGCCAAAACAAAAAAACTGCCGGCACAAGCACGTGCACTGGACAAGAAATTCAGACGTTTTTCTTTGCTGCCGACGGTCCGATTCTATCGTTCAAAGGTGGGTCCGTCTCTTACCTACGCAGCGGAAGCTCTTCCGCACACGCCAGTGCCCCTGTGGCTGAAACTGGAGGGTTATTTTTGGCATATGGTTCTAGGTCTGCCCAAATCAACCTCCATGTTATTAATCAGAAGAGAGTTAGGCCTTCTCTCTTTGGGCGGGACGACAGAGATTAAGAGTATGATGCTGTACAGGAAAACACTGCTTCCAGACCGCCCGCCTCTAGTCGCCATAATACGCTCAGAAACTGTGGGCGCACGCTGCAGCGTGCTAAAATCCTGGGAAGAATCGTGTAAACGGAAACTACTGGAAATCAACGCTTCGGAGGCCGAACTCCTCCGACACCAGAAAAAAATAAAGAGGAAAATGGGCGAGCTCGACTGGATCAAAACCCTGGAAAACGCAGCAAAGGGGAAATCTGTCAGACATCTTCCACCTTATCAAAACAAACTAAACATCGTTCCAAACTACCTGAGCAAGTTCCCCAGCAAATCCGCCAGAAATGTGTTCTTGAGAGCGCGCCTAAACCTTCTGGAAACCAACGAGATCCTAAAACTCAGAGGGCTAAACAACTCAGATAAATGCTGTTTCTGCAAAAACGAAAAAGAGGTTGAAACCTTACGTCACCTGCTACTAAACTGTCCAGAAACAAAGACAATAGGCGAGAAATTCTTGCTACCACACCTTTCGGGATCGTACACAAAGGAGGAGGAACTCTGGTGGGGTCGATTAATGAGCGGAGAAAGGAACACGTGGACAATCGCCACCACACAGACTTTCAAACACATCTTGTCTCTGTGATCTTCTTCTCTTCTCATCCTCCACCTTCTCTTCTTCTTTCTTCTTTTTATTGCTTCTTCATCCTCCTTTTCCCCTTCTTCTTTTTTCTTCTTCAGCATTTTTCTTCTTCAACATTGTTTTGTAAAAATCATTAAATTGATTAAATCAAATAAACAAATAAATAAATAAATAAACCTTTCTGTTGAAGGACTCGAGCAATTTGTCCTCCTTGGAGAGACAGCTAGTCGTCGAGGACTGGGACCCTGAAGGCTTAGAATATAGAGAGCCCGCCGCCACCACTGACGAGTGAGGTTGGTGGTTTTTCCCGAGAGCAACACCTGATCCTTCTCCATCTACCTGAAACGACCATCAAGCCACTTATTCAGCTGCACGTTGACACCAGGCTTCTCTCAGACCTTTGAGGCAACCAAACAGGCATCATTCTGTAGAGGTTTGCCCGACCTGCTGGCCGAATTGAGCACCAGAACTTCGGACAACACACCCGGCTCCTGCTGAGCCTGCCCCGGTTAAGGGAGACCCAAGTATTCCACCAGCCTCTGGAGCCTATCATGAAATGCCTTGACCGAGGCAGAGGCCTCATCTGCGTCATCATCAGTGTCATTTTATTTATTTATTTATTTGGATTTATAAAGCGTCCAGTGGCCCAGAGGCATTGTGGCCCTATTACAGAATATTTACTTACAAGTAGGTTAAGGCATGTTACAGAATAGTCAGTGACAGCAATTGACAGCAGTGTACAAAAGGGTGTTCCGAGGTTACATTGGAATAGTGTTGGAGACAACACAGTGAAGCAAGCCTAATTGAATAGTTTGGTTTTTAGTACTTTTCTGAATACTGTAAAATCGGAAGCAACATTGTCCCGCTGAGCATCCATGGGGACCCCCGAGGGCTTGAGTCCTGGACAGGCGGAGCCTGGAGTATAGGAGCAGCGGCAAGAGGAGGAGGAGGAGGAAGAGGAGACATGGGGTTCTGAGGTGGCGGCAGCGGTAAGGCCACAGGGACCTGGACTGGAGCGCCCGGCGGCTGTGGAGGAGGACCCAGCGGGGGAGGCCTGGGAGGTAGCATCTGGGGAACCACATCCCGTATAAGGTCCTTAAGGTAGCCCGCCATCTGTTGTGATTTCATGAGCATTAGAAAGCGCTTGAAAAAGCGGTCTTCGCACGCTGTCTGGCTCTCCTGAGGGACCTGGACCTCCGAAGTGCTGGGGGCACGTGGTTGATCCCGGGCCTCCGGGGCACTAGACGGTCTGTAAGGGACCTGAATGGTTAACCCCATGGCTGACTAGCAAACTGGTACCCATGAAGAGACCAATCAACCCAAGCCTGCCTGCCCCCGTTTGGGGTGAGGGCTAATGCTTACCTGCGTGGCTCACTTCATAACGAAGGGGACTGTGGTACCCGGGGATGAACATCAGGGCCCAAATCCAGCCTGGGTGGTTCAACCGCAATCTTGGAAGAAAACCTAGGAGGCGCTGGGACGTCTTACTGGAGACTGCGCCTGTCCACTTGGGCTGAATCAGGCTTGGAAGGTGGTGCCACATGCTTGGCTGCCATCTAGGGGTCGCACGATAGCTGAGGAGTGATTGGGGCCTCCAGACGGGATGGCCTAGCTGGAGCCTCAGGGACCTCGGAGTGGGCTCCGAAAGGTGCAGCACCCTCTGTCGAATGACTCGTAGTCCTCTGACGTTAGCTCTCGACCTGAGAGATGGCTCCGGTAGGTGCTCTGCCCTCGGTGCAGTGACCGGTAGTCTAGGAGCTTGAAGAAGACGCTCTGCCCTCTTTCTCAAGCTAGAGCTTGAAGGCCCCTCGCACCCAGTGCGGCCTGAGAGCTATGGAGCCCCTCAGGCACGTGCGCTGATAGCCTTTACAACCTCGGGCTTACCTCTGGTAGCAGAGCCTGAAAGACCCCTCCCAGCCGGTGACCCTGGGAAGGAATCACCGGACTGGGGTGCTTTATTGAACAGGTGACTAACCTTGTCATGCCGCGAAGATTTGGAGACAAAGTTCTTCAGGTGTCCAGGCGGCGAAATGTTGAAAATCTCCCTCCAGCAGGAAAGACTGTTATTCAGAGAACGTGTAGCAAGGGCGCTGCATGAAGCGCACGCGTTTCAACGGTGGTCTGGCCCCAGGCACTTCAAGAAAAGTGTGTGGGGGTCCGACGTCAGGAAGGAACAGTCGCACAAGGCGCACATTGAGAAGCCTCCTGTAACCGAAATACACCAGGGAAGGCGAGGCACTGAATGGGGGTGAGGTAGATTAGAAAAATAGCATGGGGAAGCGCACAAAGCTCGAAAAAAGAGGCACACGCAAGCTGCCAGGTTCAATATCGTTCAAGTGAAAAAGGGACTGAGGTGAGGTGCCGTAGGGCGGGGCATAGTGGGCTTGCCTACGCCTTGGGCCATGCCATGGAGGAAAGTCGACGAAGGACTGTGAGTACTCTAGTCACTATGGTGGGTAACCTTTATTTCTTCTGGAAGAATGGGAAAGGTGTTGCGACTTCAGTCTAGTGTGTTTCCCTCTATGCTTGTGAGTGCCTGAGCCCTGCATGTGTTTGATGCTACTGGTTGGGATGGACCCTGTGTGAGTTTTTGAATGAGTGTTCCACCTCAGTCAGTTAGTTCTGGGATGGGGATGCCATTTGTCCCTTGAAACTGTTTGTACTGCTTGTGTCCTCTGAAGTAAGCTTACTGATCCATAGCACTTGTAATAAGCTTACCTGAAACTTACAATAGGCACCTGAGTATTACCTAGAGTATCTTGCCTCCTCAACATAACAATTAGGCTCAGGGAAGCAAAATAATTAGTTAATCAGTAGACTTGATAGACAGACAAGCCAACACCTTCTTAACAGGTCATCTCACTTATTCCCCTTTAAATCTATGAACAAACGGAAGAATCTTTATTGAACAACAAATTGTCTCCATATTATTAAGATCAACAAAGTAGTAGACAATTACATTATCTTCTTTGTGTATGATACAGATGTCCTTACATCAGTCTGTAAATGTTATCAAGAAGTGTAATGGGATTTCTTACAAAATTAAAAGGTATTTTGAAGTTGAAGACAAATGAAAATGTGAAATCTTCGCACCTTGATGTCTGTGTCAAATTAGTTTTAGAGAGCAGAAATACAACTGTGTATATTCCTGGAAAGAAGTATGGAGAAGATGTGGATCAACAGATTTCTTTACCAGTTGAATGCAGTTTCTGGTCTTTTGTTGATATGGATTCTTCCCCGAGGAGATATACGCCAAAGCACAACACCTTTATTGGTAAAATGGTACTAAACCAACCATATTTTTTCTATAATATTTTAATTTGTACTGTGCCACCTGCAACATCCTGCATAAATGGTGGAATTAATTGTACCTGCTAATCATCCTTATCCTAGAAGTTACGATTAAGATGCTTCCACTCTTTTGAAATTATGCCATGTTTGCACCATTTTCATGTTGCAAGCTCCAAGCTTAACATGGATTGGCAAAACCAATAGGTCTGACTTTTATCATAAGAGGAAAGTGTTTATTGTTAATGTGAGATGAGTGCACATTTTTGTGGATGGATGGATAGATGAGTGTGTGTGGATAGGTTAATGTCGGATTACAGGGTGAGTTTTTGTTTGAATTGTAGTGTGGTGGGTGGGTGTGGTATACATCAGTGAGTGAGTTTGCATGTCTAGTTATGCAGATGTGTTAGAAAATAGCCAGAAAGGTGAGGGTGTACTTGTGTTGATCGATGTGCCTAATGGCAGGATCACCTGACGACTGATTTTAGAGATGTGATCAGTATCTGCAAGATGTAGTCTAGATACTTCTTGATGGTTGTTAGTCGTAGGCATCTACCCATTCAAGAGGACCTTAGGCTGCAGCTGGAAAGCATGGAATGATGAAAAGGCCAGTTTGTGGTGGCTGGCTGAGCGTGTTAAGCTTCACAACACTTTGAAAGGTGTCAACACTTGCCTTCTGAGTGGCAGCCAGTGACTGTTAGTGAGGTGACTGCTGTTGATAAGTACACTGTTGATATGTGGCTGGGGGAGATTATACTGACACTCACTTATATGTGGCTGGGAAGGTGGGCAGGAAGAGGTGTCTCCTTGCATTTTCTAATAGGTGTTAGTTGACTATTTCAGAAATAAATAGTTCCCAGTGCAAGGAGGACAGGGTTTATGTGTTTTGGGGTGAGCATGATTTTGATGTTGGTATGGGCTGTACTGTGTTTGGTTCCATAGGTTGTGTATTTGACTCACTTACTTGGGAAGGAGAAGTCAGACCAGAAGTTTGGCAACGCCTCTACAGTACATTCCAGCATGAAAGCAAAAAGCGGTGTGTGGGTTACCTGTGTTTATGGCAAGTGACAAATGTGGAGCTGATTGGAATTATTACTTCACTGTATAGTGGAAATGATCACCTCAGTGTAGAAACGTTCTCTCATAAACAGACACCTTTTTGCATACCATCCATTGATACACTCTGGTGTGCTTTTGCATGACAGGCCCTTTATGTACTTGGGAACATCTGGATTTGTTATTAGCACCCTGTGAGGAGGCGCTGTCCAATCAGGATGCTCAGAACGCGGGCTGTATTCTATAGTACAAGCCTGCGTTCTGAGTAGCCTTGCTGCGCAGCGCCTCTTCCCTTCCCCGCTCTTCCTTCACCACTTAGCACCCGTGTAGTTTGCCGGGCAGCACAAGAAAGGTATGTTTATTTAAAAAAGACATTTAAAAAAAACACTGTTAGCACCCGTGTAGAGAACTACATGGATGCTAATGGAGATATTCCCCTTGGTGGAATTCTGACCCTTTCAGTAATGGCAGTGCCACCCTCGCTAAGGGACCCTTGATGCACTTAGGCCCTCAACTTGGGCGGCGGGCCGTTACCTACAGGGAGCATATTGCATCATTACATTGCCAGAGGGCTGGTCAATTCCATTACAGTTATGAAGTACAGTGAGAATCCTCTCACATAGCACACCGCAGAGAGAACAGTGAGGACCGGAGATGGTGGCTGGTAATTTTGATAAATTGTACAGAGTCCTCACAAAACCCCACCCAAAGTCCCCTCCCAAGAGGACAGGGAAAGACAAACGCTTCCTGATCCTGACACTGGGGGCGGTGTTAGCCGGGAGGATGACTTGGAAGGAGAACAGGAGGCCTTTGTGGAATGAGACACGATATTTGTCTTCCTCAAAGAAGGGAATATCCTTGATGCCAGAATATGTGAAGGCTTGCTGTTAGAGAGAGCTTTTATTTTCTCAAACTGACTGTCAGAATGGGGGTGAAGGCAATTATAACCTGTCATGTATTAGGAGTAAGAAAAACCTTTTTTAAGTTTCTGAGATTAATCGAAATGAAAGCTCCAATGAGTCCCAGAGAAATAAGGAAGAGGCATCTTTAAATGCTACGAATTGAATTCTTGAGAACCCCCATTCAAATGGATTGTGTCCTCCAACGTATTCCACAACTTTGACATGTAATGTCCACAGCTGTGCACTTCGGAAACTTTTTCGGCAGAGGGCATCCTGTGTCGATGACGTCGGGTCGATGTCCCTCGAAGGCCTCCGTCAAGGGCAACGTCACTGGATTTTGCAAATAGGACGCACAGCGCCCGTAGCCTCAGTTCTGTTTTTTCCGCAAATGTGTTGCTTCATAGAACTCGGCGCGCCTCGTGTGTTCATCGTTACAATGTCTTTCTCTTCGACCCCTCCGACTCTGTGGTCTGGCTTCAAGTCCTGCCGGGACTGCAAGTCGAAAATGTTGCTCACCGCCCCCCACCGCACTTGTTTGTGGTGCCTGGGCGAGTCGCATGACACTGATGACTGCTCGAAATGCCAGTCGCTGACTGCCAAGGCCTTGCAGGAGTGGAAGGGGAAGCTCCAGGTAGGTAGGGGCTCTAAGCCTGTTACGTCCCGAAAATCCAAATCGAAGTCCAAAGGGGTTTCCACCGCGACTCGAGGGGCGACTCTCTGCGTGGAAAGGAGTCCCGGGGATCTCGGTCCGGGAGTGGTTCCCGCCATTCCTCTTCCTCATCCCGGCACTCTAGGAAGCATCGTCACTGGTCGCCTTCTCTGTCCTCCTCGGATGAGGGTGCCTCGAGGAAGGTTGCATGCCCAACGAAGTCCTCGACTCCGGAGGAATCGGCTGCGCTTAAAGAACAAAAGTTAGCGATTTTTCAATCGCAGGGCACGGGTCCGGTCGCGCCTTCTCATGAAGCCGGCCAGGATCGGTCTCGTACCATGGCTCGCACCCCTTCGGGCTTGGGTCCACGCCGCGACTTGCATCGGGAGCCATTGAGGTCCCGTACGGACAAGGATTTGAAGTGTCGCAAGAGTCGTGTCTCTAGATCTCGGTCCTCGTCCCCAGCGAGACTGCAGCTACCTACTGAGGGCTCGGTGCTGGCGTCGACTTGGTCCGCGCCGTGTCAGTCCGACTCACAACGTCAAGGTTGTCGACGCTCTCGATGTCGAAGCCTTCGGCGCTCTCGGTGCCTTTGGGGATTTTTTCTCAATTTGCCTTTGGAGTACCCAGACATCATGGATCCTCCTAGGAAGGCTACAACAAAGTCTGTGAGGCCAGTTTTAGACTCCAGGCCCTTTTCTGTCACCAGACCTGGGTTTCACCTCCCTCTGGCTGACATTTATTAAGAGAATTAAAGGTTTGAGTTTGAGGACCCTGGTGAACTTGATGAAGCTCCACTGTTTTCTGGAGACAGTCAGTTGGAGGAGTTGAGGCAGACCCTCCATGATCCCAGTGGGTTGGACACTTCCCCAGAAGTGGAATTTGGTAGGCCTGAGCCTGGGGCTCATGTGTAGTCTCCATACCGGATGCTCATGGCCAGGGTCTCAGAGTATCTGGGCTCGTCCAGTCCTCCTGAAGACTTTGTGCAGGATGATCTGACGGACATCTTAGATCAAGGTTCGTCCTATGACCCTGTTTTACCATTTCACCTCACCGTGCAGAAAAGGGTGGCAGCTGCGTGGCACTCCCCGGAATCTCTTCCGGCTGTCAATAAGTCTTTGGCTAAGAAATACCGCCCTTCTGGTAGCGACCCCAGCTACTTATCTACTCACCCCACTTCTGAGAGTTTGGTGGTTCAGGCGGCTACGGCTACCTCGAGGCAGGCAGCGTACCTTACCATCCCTCCGGATAGGGACGACAAGGGCTTCAACGGTTGGGCCCGGAAGGTATTTTCTACTGGGAGCATGGCATTGAAATCAGCCAACTCCACTTGTGCCTTGGCAAGGTTCTCACACACTCTATGGAACTGTGTTTCGTTAGCGGCTGTGCATATTCCCGAGGGGGAAGAAAGGGATGGTTTTCTTACTCTCGTGGAGGATGGCAAGGATGCTATGTGCGAATCCCTTCAGTCGGGTTTGGATACGGCCGACAGTATTAGCCGATCCATGGCTGCGAGCACCGTGATATGCAGATTTGCGTGGTTGCGGAAGTCAGGGTTTGCTCCGGATGTGCAGGCCCGTCTTCTGAACAGGCCCTTTGATGGCGCACATTTATTTGGCAGCAAGGCTGACGAGAGCCTTGAGAGGTTGCAGACCTCAAAAACTGCGGCGAAATCTTTAAGCGCCGCGGTGCGTCAACCTCCGCCTTTTTGTCCTAGGGGACAGCAGTGGAGGGGAGGTTCTTTTCGTTACTACTCCTCCTTTGGTAGAACGAGAGGGGCTGCCAGTCAAAGGGGCCAGCAAAAGAGTACCCGTGGTGGTCGGGGAAATCGTGGTGCCAAAGCAGCTCAGGCAGCTGCCTCTTTACCTTCAGGGACTGCCACAGCCGCTTCCAAACAGTCATGAGGCCATGACCCATTGTTCGCCGGTTGGGGGCCGATTGTCTCAGCATCTTGAAGAATGGCGAGCTATTACTTCAGATGCGTGGGTTCTGGATACCATAGCCCATGGCTGCTGCCTTCCCTTCCTTCAGCGGCCTCACAACAATCCACCGGGGAAACTATCTTTGAAGCTTCCGGATCCGCTCCTTGTGCAGAAGATCTTGTCCCTACTGGAGAAAGGTGCTATAGAACTAGTGCCTGTAGCAGAGTGGAACAAGGGATGGTATTCCCCTTATTCTTTGATACCAAAGAAAGACGGGGGATTGAGACCCATCATGGACTTGCGTTGGTTGAACAAACTTCTCAGGAAGGACAAGTTCAAGATGGTCACTCTTTCTCAAGTCCTCCAAGCCCTTCAACTTCAGGATTGGTTGGTGTCTCTGGACCTCAAGGATGCTTACTTTCATGTGCCGATTCATCCCTTCCACAGAAAGTACCTGAGGTTTGCGGCTGGCAACTCGCACTTTCAGTTTCGGGTCCTACCGTTCGGATTGACCTCCGCCCTGAGGGTCTTAACCAAGCTAATGGTGGTGGTGGCAGCATACCTCAGGCGAGGGGTGGTTCACATCGACCCCTACCTGGACGCCTGGCTTATCTGGGCACGCTCTCCCGAGAAAGCGTTGGATCATCTCAGTCTCACCTGCTGCAACCTCCACAGGCTGGGCTTCTCCCTGAATTTCAAGAAGTCGCACCTGACACCTTAAAAGCACCAGCACATTGGAGCAGTGTTGGACACGTCCCTGGGGAAGTGTTCGCCTCCCCAGGTAAGGGCTTTTCACATTGTGCAGATATTGGACAAGTTTCAACATGCCCAGAGTCTCCCAGATTTTGAATTCTTAAGGTTGCTCGGCCTCATGGCATCCTGCATTTGTCTGGTGCCAGAGGCCAGGCTGCGGATGAGATCCCTGCAGTCGGTCCTCAAGATGCAGCGGTCACAGTTCTCAGGCAAGATGTCGGATCCCGTTCAGATTCAGATGTGGTGGGCCAACAAAGGGAATCTGATGAGGGGAGAACTGTTTTGGCAACCATGGCCAGAGGTGACTGTAGTGATGGATGCTTCCCTCACAGGATGGGGCGCTCATGCCAACGAGTCGACAGCCAGCGGTCGTTGGTTTCCGTCCGAGTCCAAACTCCACATCAATCTGTTAGATCTGAGGGCCATCAGGCTAGCCCTGAAGGCTTTCTGCCTTCATTATGACGGAAGGGTGTCTTGATCATGACGGACAACACAGTGGCCATGCATTACCTCAACAAAAAAGGGGGGTACGGTCACTCCCGTTGTGCAGAGAGGCGATGCTGCTCTGGTTCTGGGCCATCCAGCAGGAAATTTCGATCTTGGCAGTTCATCTGGCCGGAGACGAAAATGCGGTGGCAGACGCTCTGAGTAGGCAGAGCTCAATCTCTCTCAAGTGGGAGTTGGCTCAGGAAGTCCTTCAGGAGATCTTCGCCCTTTGGGGAACCCTGCAAGTGGATCTCTTTGCCACCAGTGTCAACTGGAAGTGCGACAGATTCTGCTCAAGGGACTTTCCTCCAAGAGGAGCCTTGGGAGACGCGTTTGTGGTGGATTGGTCATTCCCACTGCTGTACGCATTTCCTCCAGTCCCTATCATTCCTCAAGTGTTGCAGAGGTTACAGAGGTTCGATTCCCACATGATCCTCATTGCTCCGGATTGGGCCAGGAGAGCGTGGTACCCGGACCGTCTAGAAATGTCCATCTGCCCTCCACGGCGTCTTCCCTGCCGAGAGGATCTGCTCTCACGCGAGGGGGGGGTGTCAGGTTCTCCATCCAGAGGTCAAGACTCTCAACCTTCATGCTTGGTATCTGAAAGGTTGAGGTATAAGGATTGGGACCTCCCGGATGACGTCATGGAGGTGTTGCTTTCGGCCAGGCGGCCTGCAACAAAATCTCTGTACCGTTGCTACAACTGGTGCAGAGATCACAATGTTGATCCTTTTCAGTGCTCCATTCCTATGGTTTTGTCTTTCTTACTTTCTTTGGTCCACAGGGGCCTTCAAGTGGGTACCATTAAGGGTTACCTGGTGGCGCTGTCCATCTTTAAGCGCTCGTCTGAAGAATGTTCTTACTTTAAGATTCCTTTGATTTCTCAGTTTCTTAAAGGACTGACTAATGTATTCCCGCTGTCTCCTTTCCAGTTGCCGGTTTGGGATTTGAATTTGGTTTTGAAATTTCTCATGGGTGCTCCGTTTGAACCTTTGCACTCTTGTCCTTTGAGATTACTGTCCTTCAAGACTGTGTTCTTGGTTGCGGTTACTTCCGCTCGCAGAGTGAGTGAATTGCAGGCACTTTCATCTAAGCCCCCCTTTACTGTGTTTCACAAGGACAGGGTTGTACTGCGGGTACGCCCCTCTTTTCTACCTAAGGTAGTTTCTGAATATCATTCGAGTCAAAAGGTGGTGCTTCCATCTTTCTACCCTCCTCCTCATCCTGGTAAGGAAGAGGAGCGACTCCATCGGTTGTATCCTAGGAGAGCTCTGAACTTTTACATTTCTAGGATGTCCAGGGTCAGAGTGGACGATCAACTCTTTGTAGGATATGCTGGACACCTATTGGGCCAGGCTGTTACCAAACAGACCTTGTCCAGGTGGATTATCCTCACCATTATGGAGTGTTACCGATTGGCGGGTAAGGACCCTCCTGAAGGGTTGCGAGCTCATTCCACTAGGGGCGTGGCTACTTCCACCGCCCTCCAGCGTGGTGTTCCTATTAGGAACATTTGTGATGCTGCTACATGGGCTTCGATCCACACCTTTGTTAAGCATTATTCCCTGGATACAATCCATGGTCAGGATATGGCCTTTGGGAAGGTGGTTCTTTATTCCGCAATCTAATTGGGTACTCTAAATTCTTTTCCCTCCTCCATTTACTGGTGCTGCTTTGGGAGTCTGTCAAAGATGTGGAATACGTTGGAGGACACAATCCATTCGAAGAACAAGTTACTTAACAACTGGTAACGTTCTTTCGACTGGATGTTCCTCCAATGTATTCCACATTGCCCCCCCCAGACTGCCCCTCTGGAGAATTTCCTATGTGATTGCAGCTTCCGTTTCTGCCAGGCTAAGTGCATGAGACTGGTGCCACATGTTCTGAGGGAAAAAACTTAAACTGAGGCTACGGGCGCTGTGCGTCATTTTTGTAACATCCAGTGACGTCTCCCTCGATGGAGGCCTTCGAGGGACATCGACCCGACGTCATCGACGCAGAACGCCCTCTGCCGAAAAAGTTTCGGAAGTGCACAGCTGTGGACATTACATGTCAAAGATGTGGAATATGTTGGAGGAACATCCAGTCGAAATAACGTTACCAGTTGGTAAGTAACCTGTTCTTCTTCTGTAAAACCAAATGTGTTAAGGAATCCTTATGGTACTCCTTTGGGGATTATGTCTAAGGAGAGTAATTCATTTGGCGATGATAAATTCATGGAAAAAGCTGAATTGGACATTGTGGACTTCAAGTCCCATAATTCCCAAAATACTGGGAAAATGAGGAGGTCTGCAGAGATACAAGATTGTAGGTTGCAGTCAGTTAGGAATAATGACCCACGCCTGAGGGCGACTGGGAGGCATAAAAAGCCCCCTCAGGTGCAGGCCATAGAGAAGAAGGTGAAGCAGAGCAGTAGTAGAAGGTTGGGTAGTTTTTCCTACGTCCATGTGGAAGCAGAAGAAGAACTCAACAGTGAGCCGAGACACCAGGACCACAGAGGTGTCTAAAGTGAATGCCAGTACTGAGGAAACTGTTTGAATAACGAACTAATGTGAAGCAGGTTGATTCTTCTGTTGTGAACCAAACTGATTTAAAGAGACGCAAATGGCAGAATAAGAACTTGATTATCATACCCGAGGAGTGTGATTATGACATTGTGGGGCATAATAAGAGCCAGCAACCAGAAAGGGTAATATTTATAGAAAAAGAGGCATACTATCATTGCAAAAGCCAAAAGAGAAATATATGCAAGCAATAAAGAAGGGCCCTGAGTTGCCCATGCCAAAAGAAGGCAATTGAGAATCTCAATGTTGTTAAAAACTATTGCCCTTATGGAAAAGAGGTTTCAAGAGAAAATGGCTTAAAATTATATTGCCAAAGCCAATGAACTGTGAAAGTGAAAAAGAAGCCTTATCAGTTGTTGGTTAATGTTAAAGGGGGAAAACAAGAGTGGCAAGAAGGCTGCCTTCTGAAGGAAGGGATTCAGAGGGAGTGGAGCATAACCTGCAGAAAGTGTGGCACCCACACAGGTGTAACAAATAGCATCAGTGTGGTTCTTGTTTCCCTTGAATAATTTCTTATATGGATGTTGTGGAGCAAATGACATTGCTAACCTGCTTGAGATCAACCTTTACCACAAAAGTACTCACACGTAGTAGTTTATTCTGGCCTGGCAGGGGAGTACCCCAGGTCAGAGAATGTTGTAGTATTTTGATCTGTTCTGGCAGGAGAGTACACCCGAGCAGAAACCTTTGTTCTAGTAGGCCTGGCAGGTGAGTGGACCAGGCGGAAGCCATTGAAGTATTGTGGGGTGGTTACAAATCCTGAAGAAGATGTTGAAGAACCACTAAAGTGTTTTGTGGGTTAATGCAGAAACATCCTGACAAACTATTGAAACAAGTGTTGTATGAACCTCTGCAGAAGTATTTTATATTGTCAACTAAGTGGTATTGTGAACTGGTGCAGAAACATCCTGACAAAGAATGAAACCAAGAAAGTGAAGAAAGATTTTATGCTGTCACAAGTCAAAAAGGGAAACTTTGTTGAACACTTGTGAATTGTTGGTTGAATACAAACTGGAACTTTGTGTTGTCAAATTGGAACTTTGTGTTATCAAATTGAAACCAAAGAGATAACTGAAATGGACTTTGTTGCTATACATGATTTCCTTAACCTTTTTGGAACTATTGAACAAAATCCTAGTTGAATCTGGGTAAGGGGAATTCATCCAGATTAGAAGGAGAAACAGTTGTTGTGTTGTGAATTTAACTGTTATATTTGTTGCTATTGAACTGGAATATATTACCTTGTGGTGTTTGTGTAAGTGTGAGGGACAAAAACCTTTTGTTAGAGTGTTTCCTTTATTTTAGGCAGTGAAATCCTCATCAGGGTAGGGATAGTGAGGCGGGTTCCAATCTTTTGAGATAATAAAATGCCATCTTTTGAAATACCTCTACAAAGTTGTATGCCTCACATTTATGACCACTCACAAAATTCAACAGTTCATTTGTATTGAGAGTGTCCATTTGTAGGCAGTAAGTGCATTGTCAAAGTGTCTGGAGAAATGTGGTGCTAAAATTGTATGGTCCCCACTGGGAAGTGTAAGAAAGGCATGGTATCAAACAGTAAGTCAGACACAAGTGACCACAGTTCAACTGTGTTTATTGAACTTCAATTGGGTTTGAAAAAAACGCTTATCTAATCCTAAATCTAATGATGGGAGCAAGCTACGACTATCAAATAATAATAATGCAGTCCTAGTGGTGTCTTGTGTCAAAATAAAAGGGCCTATACTAATAAACCTATTGACAATCCTTACTTCTAAATACAAATCGTGTGGGAAACAATGTTATACAAAAGAAAAGTGTTCAAGAAATGATATGTCAGGATAGTTGAGCGGTTAGCTTCCCTTCCTCGCGTTTTCAGCACGGGACAAGGCGACACACTCAAGATTAGCACATACTGTGGCTTTTCTAGCACGAGGATGCAGTTCAAAATCTGACTATCGGAACCTTCTTTACCAAAGTCTCTTTGACATTCAAAGGGCCTGATCACGACTTGGCCGTTTGCGCCGGCGGTATTACCGCTGGCGGTAATAGCCCTACCACTGAACTCCCCGGCGCTAATAGCGCCGGATCACGAGTTTGGCAGTAAAGTAATTCCCCATTCTCCATTGAGCCCATTCGGGAATGCCGCATTCCCCATTGGGCTCAATGGGGAATTTTCGCGCTCTTACCGCCGGCGGATTTCCCGCCGGCAGTAATAGCGCACATTTTCGGCGGATTTCCCCCCAGCTCAGAGCTGGGGCGAAATCTGCCAAAGCCCTGATTCTGCGGACCCTTAAATCCAGCGGTATTAGCGCTACTGCCGGATTTAAGGGTTACCGCCAAAGTCGTGATCAGGCCCATTGTCTCTTATTTCAGAGGGCCTGATGCGACAAACAAACATTCAAAGTTCCTTTCTCATCAGGATTCTCATACGCGCAACTTCTTTGGTGATTCACTGTTCACCCCGGGTCCCCATCTGTCAGGCTCATACCCACTTTAACAAAAAAACCTTCAGTTGGTCTCCCACCGCCGGGCTTGGACCAAATTTATCCCATTTTCCAAACTTTCTTTAATGTATCAAAATCGAAGACTTTCGGCTATGCGCAGGATTTTGCTTGACCCGTTGCAGGACCACTTCGATTCACAATTCTTTGTTCTCTTCTTAATTCAACCCTTTAACTTTCACTTCTGCCACTTCTTAGTTGGATACCTTACAGAGACCTTTGATTGAGCACCCATGCGGTGCCGGAACCACTCTGTCAAAGGTATCGTATTTTGCTTTTCAAAGTTCAATCACTCATCCGCAGTTCAACTTTACTTGTGTCTTTTATCACAAGCGTTTTAACAATGTTTATTCCAGCACTCGCCATACATTGTTGCTTGCTTGCAACCTTGGCCCCAACACAGACCTGTCTTGTATCGGTCTCCCAAACTCACCGGCTGTGTTTATTTCACTGACGCTGCTTTATTCTTGGAGCCTAGTACGGTACCACAGAGGCTGCTGCTTCTCGGCGCCTTGAATACTGATGCGGGAGGGCCCGGGTATCTCTGACACACAATACAGGATTCTTCAGCCTGGTTTCCGGGTCTTATGCATTCTGATCTCGAAGGCTCTTGACGGAAAGGTCAAGGGAACCTCCCTACTTGCGATCCCCTCATGTTTTGCTGTCTTTCTTCTCTCGTTCAGCTGCCATCTCAAAACTGCTGTTTCCTCATGTGCTTTGCCTCGCTCAGAGTGTGCTTTCGTGCTCCGCCTTTTATTAGTGTGGGGAAGCTTAATAGAAGTCAGGTGTGAGTGACGGGCAGTAATTGCCTGACCTCGCCTGACCATTGTATTGGGACACGTCAGGTATACTGCTCGGGTGTTAGTCTGTTTTCTCCTAGAGGGGGCTGTCCATGTGAAAGTGTTTGTGCAGGAAGGGCGGGGGGGGTAGAGTTCCTGCGTATCCTATCTGATTGGATGGGGTAAAGGTGTTACTAAAGAGAGGGATACTGTGTCTCGCCATCCGGTGTCTCCCTCCCACTCCCCGAGGACTCCTCACTGAGGTGATCCTACCGCACTGGTTCACCCCCAGGGTCTGGATTCAAAGGCGATGACCATGCCCTGGCCATCTGAGAGAGAGATTGTGGGTTTAGTGGGTGAGACACCTGGTTTCTCACAGAAGGCTTCACAAACATGGCATGGTCAGGTGAAGTGGTTCCATGTGTTAATATCCCCGCAATAATATCGCGATACAAAAATATCGCCATATTTTTGCAGCAATATTGAGCCATGGACCCCGCGGGGGACACCCCCACAACCCCTGCATTATTTTTTAAAGTTGCGGCGACACACCTGCAACCCCCGCTCCCACCAATTATCCCCCCAAAAAATATTGCCTATGGCGAGACAAACGACCATATGTATGGCGATATTTTTGGTGGGGATAATATGTAGGGATACCGGTGAGGTAGCTGTTCATCAGCTGATCCCACACTCTCATTGCATTGGTGCCTGGTGGAACTGTTGGTATTCGTGCTACTATTGGCTGCAACTTGAGGCACGGAATTGGGCAATGTGTATGCCCCTGCCCAACGCAGTGTTATGCAACATGTAACAGTTTGGGCTAGTTTACATGCCTATATAGTCAGTGTAGAATGATCAAAGCATAGCACTAACCAGATAAGAGCAAAGGCTTGAGGCTCCTGTGAATGAGTGTATCCCCATGGGCAAAGTATGGTACATACAGGGAACTACTGAACGTAGTGAGGGTTTGCATGATGGGTTAATATGTTACCATGCCTAGACTTGAAGCACAGTGTCTTGTTTGTCCATTCACAACCAGGGAGGGGGCCCGCCAAACAGGTCTGGAAGAGCGGCGAGAATACACATTGTCCTGCCTGGGGCCTTACTTTTTTTATGTGGGGAGGCAACACAAAGCCTTGCCCTCTACCTCTCCCTGTTGCCTCCCCACCCTACCTTCAATCCCCAAAATAAACATACCCTTTCCCCACTCCCTTCCTCCCCACTTAAGCTGCTGGATCAGAGCTTTGTGCTCTGGTCCCGACGCTCCTCCCACCCGCAGCCGCCTTTTCCTTGGCAGCAGGCATTTTTTCTCTTTTCTCTGAAGAATGGCTGCGCGTTTTGTGTGACACCAATCTCCCGGGAAAATAAATTGACCATTCGTACCCCAGATGAACCCTGTGATGCGAATGGCTATCACCCCCTTGTTTGGGGGCTGACATAGCCCTCACTGAGGCCCTTGCTTCTCTTGGGACAGCTTAGGCTCAGGCTGGCGGGCCGTTACCGTAAGTGTCCGCCCCCCAACGTGGGGGTGATTGCCATATTATGCGTTACCTCATCCTGACAGACCCCAGCAAGATAAATCTGGGAATGTCCAGCTGACTGTCAGAAATGAGAGAGGCCAGAGTGGACTTTTCGGCAGGTGATTGAAGTGGAGAAACAGGGGAACAGAAATCATGTGTGTGGATACATTGAAATAATCTGCTTCGATTTTTGAGATTTATGGTCTTACCTAGAAGTACAGCATGCTGCCAAAATGCCATCCAAACTCAAGATGCTCACTATTTGAAATCCCAAAAATTGATAGATAACTCAGGCCTCCAGAGTATTGTATTGTATTCTATTGTATTGGGAGGTTTATTAAGTGCAATGGACACTCAAAGGTATCTCAGCGCTAAGAGAAGGTAAGGAGAACACTACAAACATTGAGGCCAGACAGTGCACCATTATGGGAGTCTAAATTTTGATTTTATTTTCAAAAGGACAAAACGCTTGTCTCTTTCCGGAGCGAGAGTGGCATTAAGTTCCATGAATTAGCATCCTGCACTTAGAAAGAGAGTCCACCTTGATTTTCTCTTTTATAAATGGGAATATTCACTAACCTTTCATTACCAAATCTCAGTGTGCTTGTGACAGAACCTAGATGATGAAGGTGAATCAGAGGATGTGTTTAACCTTGGATACATAAACTCTTGAAGACTGAAAGCCAGAGTAGAGCACGAAGTGCAGGTGATATTTGCTTGTGTCTCCTATGCTTCATTAGAGTTCTGACCGTCATGTTTTTAATCCTCTGTAGTCTATTTATAGAGTTGCTAGGGAGTTCAAGATAAGTGCTGGTACTATAATCTAGTCTAGCTGAGACAAGTGCATTCATTACATTACCTGATGTGTGAAAGTTATGTATGGTAGCAGATGTCTAATCTTTCTGCGACAAAAGGAGCTTGTTTTTGTAACTGTTCCTATTGGATTCTTTTTTTTATTTTTATTTATTTGTATATAATCAAAAGAAAATGATTTTTACAAAAACATCATCAGTGTTATAGATTGAAAGTCTTTTTAAGTCTGTTTACAAAACCCTCATGCCGTCGCCCATGTTTGTATGCTTGTTCGTTTTTCCCATGGCAGTAAGATACTTTATTAATGAAGACAGTTCTCTTCTAGGGTGTCTAACAAAGGAATCTGCATCAATGGTTCTTTTAAGTTCATAAAGGTGTCAATTGTTTGATGTAAAATTTTGAAAGTTGCCAACAACCAAGTCGTTTTGTCACTGTTCATCATCCTAGACCACCAGACTTCTTCGGTGTCTAAAAGAGGGTTTGACAAAAGGTGTTTCATGTATTGCGTCCTAATCTTCCTCGTTCCAAGACAATTTAGAAGGAGATGACGAATTGTTTCTTTTTGGTTTTCCTGATGACAAAGACTGCAGCTGTTTGTCGATGAGAGACCTCTTATTGCACGTATTTCATTAGTTGGTAACAAGTTCAGACGTGCTCTCAGAAGGAAATTTCGGGCCATTCTACTTGGAAATCTTTTTATAAAGTTTTGAAGTTCATTCAATTTTTTTATGTTTGAGGGTAGGCGCATGGTCAATTTGTTGTCTGAAGCTTTTGTCAGGGTCGCAATCCAATCTTGCTCCCTCAATTTTTTTAGGACCTTTACTGGATTTTTTTGTAATTCGTCTTCGTCACTTTCCAGGAGAAGGAGGCGTTCGCAGTTGACTTCTTTCCAGGTTTGAAGCATTTTACAGGCTGAGTTTTGCATTTCACTGTTTATCAGTTGATATAATAGAGGGCTCTTGGTTAGCAGACATTTTCTGAATAGCATCAATGAGCTACAATTTACGGAACCTTCCAGGGAAAGGAGACTGAGTTCCTGTCTAATTGATGCTATAGGTGTTGATTTAGGTAAGCCTAGGACTGATCTCCAGAAGTAAGATTCTAGCTTTGGCCAAAGGTCCCTGGGTAGAGATGGCATCGCTTCCACTCCATAGATGATTGAAGGAACCACTTTCGATTTGTAAAAATATATTACAGGAATTGTGGCGAAGCGGCCATATTTTCTATCAATTGCCTTTCCCTGGGCTGCCAATTTTCTGATTTTATGTTGAAGTGCTTCTTGTGTGGCAGTTTCTTACTTTGAGCTGTCCAGGTTCATACCGAGGTATTTGATAGTTTTGACTCTTTCAATCTCATTTGTTTGTAAATACCATTTGAACGGTTGTACCCTTTTCGTGGACTTCCCTAGCACCATGATTTTAGTTTTCCCCTGATCGATTTCCAAGTCGTTTAGTGCTGTGTATTGAGATAAGTTGTCCAATTGCTGTTGTACTCCTATGGGTGTTAAGTCAAGAAGTATCAAGTCGTCTGCGTACAGAAGTCGACTAATACTCTGCTGGGCAAGCTTTGGTGGAAACGAGTGGATGTGGGCTTCCGTTGACTGGTAATCACCCAGGTAAGCCAAAAATAATGCAGAAGCCAGGGGGCACCCTTCTTTCACTCCCCTGAGCGTGGGTATAGATTCCGATACAGGTCCTTGTTGATTGAGGCGCACCTTCATTTCAGTATTTGTATAGAGCGCTATTATAGGCTCTAGAATTTCATTTGGGCACTCCCAATCAGTCAGTTTGTTCCAAAGGCGGGCCCTATCCACCCGGTCGAATGCCTGTGTTAGGTCTAGTGATGCTATGTATAGTTTTGGACCACCTTCCAACATCTTATTTTTTAGGATATTTAGGAAGAAGATATTGACAGTGGTTCCCATACCCTTTTTGAAACCTGTCTGGAAGTGGTCATTACAGGGTGCGTCACTTGACCATCTTTGGAATTTCTTTAGGAGCAATGATCCAAAAACCTTGCCGATAGGGTATAACAGTGCTATTGGCCGATAGTTAGATGGATCACTCCTGTTGCCTTTCTTGTAGATTGGGACTACTATAGCTGATGTCCACGACGGCGGGATAGATTTCAGTTCCACACATCTTCCGGGTGTGTTTTTAGGTCCAGATTCGTGATTCCCTCTGGTCCTGGCGCGCCCGAGTTATTTAGTTTCTTTAGGAGATGAAGTAGGTCTTCTTTATCTTCAAGATTCACCCAATTCGCCCTGATACTCGTTGATTTTATTGCTTTTGTTCCGGTCGGCAGGGCAAAGAAATTTTTGAAATGCAATATCCATGCCACTTCCCCGACTCCTCGAGTCGTGGAGTTCAACAGAGCCCAGAATTCTCTTGCATTATTTGAGCAAATCGTTTTCAACATTGTTTCCGCATCATGTTCGTAGAGCTTCTCCCGATGTTCTCTTATCCATGACTGGTAATTCTTTGTCAGCTTTTGTATTTTTGTTTTTGTAAGGTTTTGTTCCAGTCGGCTTGCTTTCCTTTTCTGATTACGATATTCACGCTGCTTGGCAACTAGGATTGTGTCATAGCTATGTTTCGGGGTGGTTAATGGCAGTTTTTTCTTCCCTTTGATTTTGTAGGCCGTTAGCAAAGGGCCATAATCTACCACATTTGCAATGGTTTTCCCTTGGTTCTCACTGTATTTACTGATCAGTTCCTTGATGGAATTTTCAGTCAACTTGAGTCTGTTTCCTTGGTTGTTTACTTCCAGCTCGAGATACAGTTTTCCAGTGATTTGAGTAGTGTTTTTCCAAGTTGCAAGTAAAAGATTATGGTCACTGGCCTTGGTTTGAATGACGTCAAAAGTGGTTAGCAGTTGGATTAGTGGCCTGGTGACAAAGATATAGTCTATTGTTGAATGGGATTCTGCAGTACTCCAAGTTGGCAGATGCTCCTGGTTCCCTGAGACATTGTCAAGATTAAAAAAATGTTGTGAGTTCATCAATTTTTGCCAAGGTTTCCCTCTTTGTTCTACCGGGGTTACCGGGTGTTTGGGTTTTTGAATTTGGCAAATTGCATTTATGTCGCCACACACTATAATGTTGGAGACTAAATGCTCAGCCATGATTTCATCAATTATTCTTTCCATTTCTGTTAAGTAATGGAGGGAGTCAATTTTTGCCGGGTTCCAGTAGGTGTTTATCACTGCTACCCTTGTTGTTGTTAAAGCTTTACCAGGATTCTCCTTTTGTTTCCATAAAAAAAGTACTGCCAACATTGACTGGTTTGATATCACCACTTTATCCACCGAAAGTTCTAATCCACTACGACAAGCAATGAGAAGGCCTGGTAAAGGATGGCCCATACTACCTTTTTTGCAGGTGCCAGGGTAATTTCGTATCCATCGAGGATGGGTTTGTTCATGAGCCACGTCTCCTGCAAACACAAGATGTTGTATGCTCCCAGGTTCACGTCTCCAGGACTCGTCAGATGCAAAAATCCTCTAGTATTCCATGAGCCCAGAATCAAAGTGGTGTTCTCTGTATCAGTCTCGTTGCTCGTCCGGGCGATACTGTTGGCGGGATAGGATTGCTATTTTTCTCAGTTAGTTGATAGAGCTTTAGGCAACCACGACCATAATCCTTGGGTAACCAACTTCAAGGTATTAACTGAATCTTTGGTTTTGGTATTTTTTATGTCCTGCGTGACAGTCCTTTTTGTTACGAAGTTGATAGAGCCCATACTTTGATTTTGTTGGTGTGGTTTTTCCGGTGTTCTTCTAGTGGATGACCTGTTGATATCCATGTCCTTTTTTCCTGTTACCTTAGAGGTTATTTGGATTTCTCGTATTACATCAGCTTTTCTGGCCTCTGGTTTCTTTACTGATCTTCTAATTGAAGCCGCTCGGTCTTGGTGTGGGCGTCTACATTCCACTTGCGGCCGGTACGGAGACTTGTTTTCGTGATGTTTGTAGTCGTGCTCCCGATGGAGAGAGCCTTTTCTTCTTGGTTCTGTTAGGTCATAGCCCAGTTTTAACAATGATTTACTTTCCTGTCTTAAAAGGTTTTTGATAGTAGATAAAGATATATGCAGAACACAAAGGGCTCTACAGTTTTCGTGGCTTGGATCTACAATTAGTAAGTCCTCTGTTGAGATCTTTCGTAGTCTAGAAACCACCTGGAATAGGGTCAGCACTGAGCGTCTGTTAAGGTTTTGAAAATTCTCATGGGTGCTCCGTTTGAACCTTTGCACTCTTGTCCTTTGAGATTACTGTCCTTCAAGACTGTGTTCTTGGTTGCGGTTACTTCCGCTCGCAGAGTGAGTGAATTGCAGGCACTTTCATCTAAGCCCCCCTTTACTGTGTTTCACAAGGACAGGCTTGTACTGCGGGTACGCCCCTCTTTTCTACCTAAGGTAATTTCTGAATATCATTCGAGTCAAAAGGTGGTGCTTCCATCTTTCTATCCTCCTCCTCATCCTGGTAAGGAAGAGGAGCGACTCCATCGGTTGTATCCTAGGAGAGCTCTGAACTTTTACATTTCTTAGGATGTCCAGGGTCAGAGTGGACGATCAACTCTTTGTAGGATATGCTGGACACCTATTGGGCCAGGCTGTTACCAAACAGACCTTGTCCAGGTGGATTATCCTCACCATTATGGAGTGTTACCGATTGGTGGGTAAGGACCCTCCTGAAGGGTTGGGAGCTCATTCCACTAGGGGCGTGGCTACTTCCACCGCCCTCCAGCGTGGTGTTCCTATTAGGAACATTTGTGATGCTGCTACATGGGCTTCGATCCACACCTTTGTTAAGCATTATTCCCTGGATACAATCCATGGTCAGGATATGGCCTTTGGGAAGGTGGTTCTTTATTCTGCAATCTAATTGGGTACTCTAAATTCTTTTCCCTCCTCCATTTACTGGTGCTGCTTTGGGAGTCTGTCAAAGATGTGTAATACGTTGGAGGACACAATCCATTCGAAGAACAAGTTACTTACCAACTGGTAACGTTCTTTCGACTGGATGTTCCTCCAATGTATTCCACATTGCCCCCCCCAGACTGCCCCTCTGGAGAATTTCCTATGTGATTGCAGCTTCCGTTTCTGCCAGGCTAAGTGCATGAGACTGGTGCCACATGTTCTGAGGGAAAAAACTTAAACTGAGGCTACGGGCGCTCTGCGTCATATTTGTAACATCCAGTGACGTCTCCCTCGATGGAGGCCTTCGAGGGACATCAACCCGACGTCATCGACGCAGGACGCCCTCTGCCGAAAAAGTTTCCGAAGTGCACAGCTGTGGACATTACATGTCAAAGATGTGGAATATGTTGGAGGAACATCCAGTCGAAATAACGTTACCAGTTGGTAAGTAACCTGTTCTTCTTCTGTAAAACCAAATGCGTTAAGGAATCCTTATGGTACTCCTTTGGGGATTATGTCTAAGGAGAGTAATTCATTTGGTGATGATAAATTCATGGAAAAAGCTGAATTGGACATTGTGGACTTCAAGTCCCACAATTCCCAAAATACTGGGAAAATGAGGAGGACTGCAGAGATACAAGATTGTATGTTGCAGTCAGTTAGGAATAATGACCCACACCTGAGGGAGACTGGGAGGCATAAAAAGCCCCCTCAGGTGCAGGCCACAGAGAAGAAGGTGAAGCAGAGCAGTAGTAGAAGGTGGGGTAGTTTTTCCTACGTCCATGTGGAAGCAGAAGAAGAACTCAACAGTGAGCCGAGACACCAGGACCACAGAGGCGTCTAAAGTGAATGCCGGTACTGAGGAAACTGTTTGAATACCGAACTAATGTGAAGCAGGTTGATTCTTCTGTTGTGAACCAAACTGATTTAAAGAGACGCAAATGGCAGAATAAGAACTTGATTATCATTCCCGAGGAGTGTGATTATGACATTGTGGGGCATAATAAGAGCCAGCAACTAGAAAGGGTAATATTTATAGAAAAAGAGGCAAACTATCATTGCAAAAGCCAAAAGGGAAATATATGCAAGCAATTAAGAAGGGCCCTGAGTTGCCCATGCCAAAAGAAGGCAATTGAGAATCTCAATGTTGTTAAAAACTATTGCCCTTATGGAAAAGAGGTTTCAAGAGAAAATGGCTTAAAATTATATTGCCAAAGCCAATGAACTGTGAAAGTGAAAAAGAAGCCTTATCAGTTGTTGGTTAATGTTAAAGGGGGAAAACAAGAGTGGCAAGAAGGCTGCCTTTTGAAGGAAGGGATTCAGAGGGAGTGGAGCATAACCTGCAGAAAGTGTGGCACCCACGCAGGTGTAACAAATAGCATCAGTGTGGTTCTTGTTTCCCTTGAATAATTTCTTATATTGGATGTTGTGGAGCAAATGACATTGCTAACCTGCTTGAGATCAACCTTTACCACAAAAGTACTCACACGTAGTAGTTTATTCTGGCCTGGCAGGGGAGTACCCCAGGTCAGAGAATGTTGTAGTATTTTGATCTGTTCTGGCAGGAGAGTACACCCGAGCAGAAACCTTTGTTCTAGTAGGCCTGGCAGGTGAGTGGATCAGGCGGAAGCCATTGAAGTATTGTGGGGTGGTTACAAATCCTGAAGAAGATGTTGAAGAACCACTAAAGTGTTTTGTGGGTTAATGCAGAAACATCCTGACAAACTATTGAAACAAGTGTTGTATGAACCTCTGCAGAAGTATTTTATATTGTGAACTAAGTGGTTTTGTGAACTGGTGCAGAAACATCCTGACAAAGAATGAAACCAAGAAAGTGAAGAAAGATTCTATGCTGTCACAAGTCAAAAAGGGAAACTTTGTTGAACACTTGTGAATTGTTGGTTGAATACAAACTGGAACTTTGTGTTGTCAAATTGGAACTTTGTGTTATCAAATTGAAACCAAAGAGATAACTGAAATGGACTTTGTTGCTATACAGGATTTCCTTAACCTTTTTGGAACTATTGAACAAAATCCTAGTTGAATCTGGGTAAGGGGAATTCATCCAGATTAGAAGGAGAAACAGTTGTTGTGTTGTGAATTTAACTGTTATATTTGTTGCTATTGAACTGGAATATATTACCTTGTGGTGTTTGTGTAAGTGTGAGGGACAAAAACCTTTTGTTAGAGTGTTTCCTTTATTTTAGGCAGTGAAACCCTCATCAGGGTAGGTATAGTGAGGCGGGTTCCAATCTTTTGAGATAATAAAATGCCATCTTTTGAAATACCTCTACAAAGTTGTATGCCTCACATTTCTGACCACTCACAAAATTCAACAGTTCATTTGTATTGAGAGTGTCCATTTGTAGGCAGTAAGTGCATTGTCAAAGTGTCTGGAGAAATGTGGTGCTAAAATTGTATGGTCCCCACTGGGAAGTGTAAGAAAGGCATGGTATCAAACAGTAAGACAGACACAAGTGACCACAGTTCAACTTTGTTTATTGAACTTCAACTGGGTTTGAAAAAAACGCTTATCTAATCCTAAATCTAATGATGGGAGCAAGCTACGACTATCAAATAATAATAATGCAGTCCTAGTGGTGTCTTGTGTCAAAATAAAAGGGCCTATACTAATAAACCTATTGACAATCCTTACTTCTAAATACAAATCGTGTGGGAAACAATGTTATACAAAAGAAAAGTGTTCAAGAAATGATATGTCAGGATAGTTGAGCGGTTAGCTTCCCTTCCTCGCGTTTTCAGCACGGGACAAGGCGACACACTCAAGATTAGCACATACTGTGGCTTTTCTAGCACGAGGATGCAGTTCAAAATTCTGACTATCGGAACCTTCTGTACCAAAGTCTCTTTGCCATTCAAAGGGCCTGATCACGACTTGGCCGTTGCCTCCGGCGGTATTACCGCTGGCGGTAATAGCCCTACCACTGAACTCCCTGGCGCTAATAGCGCTGGATCACGAGTTTGGCGGTAAAGAAATTCCCCATTCTCCATTGAGCCCATTCGGGAATGCCCCATTCCCCATTGGGCTCAATGGGGAATTTTCGCGCTCTTACCGCCGGCACATTTTCGGCGGATTTCCTCCCAGCTCAGAATCTGCCAAAGCCCTGATTCGGCGGACCCTTAAATCCAGCGGTATTAGCGCTAACGCCGGATTTAAGGGTTACCGCCAAAGTCGTGATCAGGCCCATTGTCTCTTATTTCAGAGGGCCTGATGCGACAAACAAACATTCAAAGTTCCTTTCTCATCAGGATTCTCATACGCACAACTTTGGTGATTCACTGTTCACCCCGGATCCCCATCTCTCAGGCTCATACCCACTTTAACAAAAAACCTTCAGTTGGTCTCCCACCGCCGGGCTCGGACCAAATTTATCCCATTTTCCAAACTTTCTTTAATGTATCAAAATCGAAGACTTTCGGCTATGCGCAGGATTTTGCTTGACCCGTTGCAGGACCACTTCGATTCACAATTCTTTGTTCTCTTCTTAATTCAACCCTTTAACTTTCACTTCTGCCACTTCTTAGTTGGATACCTTACAGAGACCTTTGATTGAGCACCCACGCAGTGCCGGAACCACTCTGTCAAAGGTATCGTATTTTGCTTTTCAAAGTTCAATCACTCATCCGCAGTTCAACTTTACTTGTGTCTTTTATCACACGTGTTTTAACAATGTTTATTCCAGCACTCGCCGTACATGGTTGCTTGCTTGCAACCTTGGCCCCAACACAGACCTGTCTTGTATCGGTCTCCCAAACTCACCGGCTGTGTTTATTTCACTGACGCTGCTTTATTCTTGGAGCCTAGTACGGTACCACAGAGGCTGCTGCTTCTCGGCGCCTTGATTACTGATGCGGGAGGGCCCGGGTATCTCTGACACACAATACAGGATTCTTCAGCCTGGTTTCCGGGTCTTATGCATTCTGATCTCGAGGGCTCTTGACGGAAAGGTCAAGGGAACCTCCCTCCTTGCGATCCCCTTATGTTTTGCTGTCTTTCTTCTCTTGTTCAGCTGCCATCTCAAAACTGCTGTTTCCTCATGTGCTTTGCCTCGCTCAGACTGTGCTTTCGTGCTCCGCCTTTTATTAGTGTGGGGAAGCTTAATGGAAGTCAGGTGTGAGTGACGGGCAGTAATTGCCTGACCTCTCCTGACCATTGTATTGGGACACGTCAGGTATACTGCTCGGGTGTTAGTCTGTTTTCTCCTATAGGGGGCTGTCCGTGTGAAAGTGTTTGTGCAGGAAGGGCGGGGGGGTAGAGTTCCTGCGTATCCTATCTGATTGGATGGGGTAAAGGTGTTACTAAAGAGAGGGATACTGTGTCTCGCCATCCGGTGTCTCCCTCCCACTCCCCGAGGACTCCTCACTGAGGTGATCCTACCGCACTGGTTCACCCCCAGGGTCTGGATTCAAAGGCGATGACCGTGCCCTGGCCATCTGAGAGAGATTGTGGGTTTAGTGGGTGAGACACCTGGTTTCTCACAGAAGGCTTCACAAACATGGCATGGTCAGGTGAAGTGGTTCCATGTGTTAATATCCCCGCAATAATATCGCGATACAAAAATATCACCATATTTTTGCAGCGATATTGAGCCATGGACCCTGCGGGGGACTCCCCCGCAACCCCTGCATTATTTTTTAAAGTTGCGGCGACACACCTGCAACCCCCGCTCCCACCAATTATCCCCCCAAAAAATATTGCCTATGGCGAGACAAACGACCATATGTATGGCGATATTTTTGGTGGGGATAATATGTAGGGATACCGGTGAGGTAGCTGTTCATCAGCTGATCCCACACTCTCATTGCATTGGTGCCTGGTGGAACTGTTGGTATTCGTGCTACTATTGGCTGCAACTTGAGGCACGGAATTGGGCAATGTGTATGCCCCTGCCCAACGCAGTGTTATGCAACATGTAACCGTTTGGGCTAGTTTACATGCCTATATAGTCAGTGTAGAATGATCAAAGCATAGCACTAACCAGATAAGAGCAAAGGCTTAAGGCTCCTGTGAATGAGTGTATCCCTATGGGCAAAGTATGGTACATACAGGGAACTACTGAACGTAGTGAGGGTTTGCATGATGGGTTAATATGTTACCATGCCTAGACTTGAAGCACAGTGTCTTGTTTGTCCATTCACAACCAGGGAGGGGGCCCGCCAAACAGGTGGCTGGAAGAGCGGCGAGAATACACATTGTCCTGCCCGGGGCCTTACTTTTTTTTATGTGGGGAGGCAACACAAGGCCTTGCCCTCTACCTCTCCCTGTTGCCTCCCCATCCTACCTTCAATCCCCAAAATAAACATACCCTTTCCCCACTCCCTTCCTCCCCACTTAAGCTGCTGGATCAGAGCTTTGTGCTCTGGTCCCGACGCTCCTCCCACCTGCAGCCGCCTTTTCCTTGGCAGAAGGCATTTTTTCTCTTTTCTCTGAAGAATGGCTGCGCGTTTTGTGTGACACCAATCTCCCGGGAAAATAAATTGACCATTCGTACCCCAGATGAACCCTGTAATGCGAATGGCTATCACCCCCTTGTCTGGGGGCGGACATAGCCCTCACTGAGGCCCTTGCTTCTCTTGGAACTGCTTAGGCTCAGGCTGGCGGGCTGTTACCGTAAGTGTCCGCCCCCCAACGTGGGGGTGATTGCCATATTATGCGTTACCTCATCCTGACAGACCCCAGCAAGATAAATCTGGGAATGTCCAGCTGACTGTCAGAAATGAGAGAGGCCAGAGTGGACTTTTCGGCAGGTCATTGAAGTGGAGAAACAGGGGAACAGAAATCATGTGTGTGGATACATTGAAATAATCTGCTTCGATTTTTGAGATTTATGGTCTTACCTAGAAGTACAGCATGCTGCCAAAATGCCATCCAAACTCAAGATGCTCACTATTTGAAATCCCAAAAATTGATAGATAACTCAGGCCTCCAGAGTATTGTATTGTATTCTATTGTATTGGGAGGTTTATTAAGTGCAATGGACACTCAAAGGTATCTCAGCGCTAAGAGAAGGTAAGGAGAACACTACAAACATTGAGGCCAGACAGTGCACCATTATGGGAGTATAAATTTTGAGTATTTTTCAAAAGGACAAAACGCTTGTCTCTTTCCGGAGCGAGAGTGGGATTAAGTTCCATAAATTAGCATCCTGCACTTAGAAAGAGAGTCCACCTTGATTTTCTCTTTTATAAATGTGAATATTTACTAACCTTTCATTACCAAATCTCAGTGTGCTTGTGACAGAACCTAGATGATGAAGGTGAATCAGAGGATGTGTTTAACCTTGGATACATAAACTCTTGAAGACTGAAAGCCAGAGTAGAGCACGAAGTGCAGGTGATATTTGCTTGTGTCTCCTATGCTTCATTAGAGTTCTGACCGTCATGTTTTTAATCCTCTGTAGTCTATTTATAGAGTTGCTAGGGAGTTCAAGATAAGTGCTGGTACTATAATCTAGTCTAGCTGAGACAAGTGCATTCATTACATTACCTGATGTGTGAAAGTTATGTATGGTAGCAGATGTTTAATCTTTCTGCGACAAAAGGAGCTTGTTTTTGTAACTGTTCCTATTGGAATCTTTTTTTTATTTTTATTTATTTGTATATAATCAAAAGAAAATGATTTTTACAAAAACATCATCAGTGTTGTAGATTGAAAGTCTTTTTAAGTCTGTTTGCAAAACACTCATGCCGTCGCCCAGGTTTGTATGCTTGTTCGTTTTTCCCATGGCAGTAAGATACTTTATTAATGAAGACAGTTCTCTTCTAGGGTGTCTAACAAAGAAATCTGCATCAACGGTTCTTTTAAGTTCATAAAGGTGTCAATTGTTTGATGTAAAATTTTGAAAGTTGCCAACAACCAAGTCGTTTTGTCACTGTTCATCATCCTAGACCACCAGACTTCTTCGGTGTCTAAAAGAGGGTTTGACAAAAGGTGTTTCATGTATTGCGTCCTAATCTTCCTCGTTCCAAGACAATTTAGAAGGAGATGACAAATTGTTTCTTTTTGGTTTTCCTGATGACAAAGACTGCAGCTGTTTGTCGATGAGAGACCTCTTATTGCACGTATTTCATTAGTTGGTAACAAGTTCAAACATGCTCTCAGAAGGAAATTTTCGGGCCATTCTACTTGGAAATCTTTTTATAAAGTTTTGAAGTTCATTCAATTTTTTTATGTTTGAGGGTAGGCGCATGGTCAATTTGTTGTCTGAAGCTTTTGTCAGGGTCGCAATCCAATCTCGCTCCCTCAATTTTTTTAGGACCTTTACTGGATTTTTTTGTAATTCGTCTTCGTCACTTTCCAGAAGAAGGAGGCGTTCGCAGTTGACTTCTTTCCAGGTTTGAAGCATTTTACAGGCTGAGTTTTGCATTTCACTGTTTATCAGTTGATATAATAGAGGGCTCTTGGTTAGCAGACATTTTCTGAATAGCATCAATGAGCTACAATTTACAGAACCTTCCAGGGAAAGGAGACTGAGTTCCTGTCTAATTGATGCTATAGGTGTTGATTTAGGTAAGCCTAGGACTGATCTCCAGAAGTAAGATTCTAGCTTTGGCCAAAGGTCCCTGGGTAGAGATGGCATCGCTTCCACTCCATAGATGATTGAAGGAACCACTTTCGATTTGTAAAAATATATTACAGGAATTGTGGAGAAGCGGCCATATTTTCTATCAATTGCCTTTCCCAGGGCTGCCAAGTTTCTGATTTTATGTTGAAGTGCTTCTTGTGTGGCAGTTTCTTACTTTGAGCTGTCCAGGTTCATACCGAGGTATTTGATAGTTTTGACTCTTTCAATCTCATTTGTTTGTAAATACCATTTGAACGGTTGTACCCTTTTCGTGGACTTCCCTAGCACCATGATTTTAGTTTTCCCCCGATTGTTTTCCAAGTCGTTTAGTGCTGTGTATTGAGATAAGTTGTCCAATTGCTGTTGTAATCCTATGGGTGTTAAGTCAAGAAGTATCAAGTCGTCTGCGTACAGAAGTCGACTAATACTCTGCTGGGCAAGCTTTGGTGGAAATGAGCGGATGTGGGCTTCCGTTGACTGGTAATCACCCAGGTAAGCCAAAAATAATGCAGAAGCCAGGGGGCACCCTTCTTTCACTCCCCTGAGCGTGGGTATAGATTCCGATACAGGTCCTTGTTGATTGAGGCACACCTTCATTTCAGTATTTGTATAGAGCGCTATTATAGGCTCTAGAATTTCATTTGGGCACTCCCAATCAGTCAGTTTGTTCCAAAGGCGGGCCCTATCCACCCGGTCGAATGCCTGTGTTAGGTCTATTGATGCTATGTATAGTTTTGGACCACCTTCCAAGATCTTATTTTTTAGGATATTTAGGACGAAGATATTGACAGTGGTTCCCATACCCTTTTTGAAACCTGTCTGGAAGTGGTCATTACAGGGTGCGTCACTTGACCATCGTTGGAATTTCTTTAGGAGCAATGATCCAAAAACCTTGCCGATAGGGTCTAACAGTGCTATTGGCCGATAGTTAGATGGATCACTGCTGTTGCCTTTCTTGTAGATTGGGACTACTATAGCTGATGTCCACGACGGCGGGATAGATTTCAGTTCCACACATCTTCCGGGTGTGTTTTTAGGTCCAGATTCGTGATTCCCTCTGGTCCTGGCGCTCCCGAGTTATTTAGTTTCTTTAGGAGATGAAGTAGGTCTTCTGTATCTTCAAGATTCACCCAATTCGTCCTGATACTCGTTGATTTTATTGCTTTTGTTCCGGTCGGCAGGGCAAAGAAATTTTTGAAATGCAATATCCATGCCACTTCCCCGACTCCTCGAGTCGTGGAGTTCAACAGAGCGCAGAATACTCTTGCATTATTTGAGCAAATCGTTTTCAACATTGTTTCCGCATCATGTTCGTAGAGCTTCTCCCGATGTTCTCTTATCCATGACTGGTAATTCTTTGTCAGCTTTTGTATTTTTGTTTTTGCAAGGTTTTGTTCCAGTCGGCTTGCTTTCCTTTTCTGATTACGATATTCACGCTGCTTGGCAACTAGGATTGTGTCATAGCTATGTTTCGGGGTGTTTAATGGCAGTTTTTTCTTCCCTTTGATTTTGTAGGCCGTTAGCAAAGGGCCATAATCTACCACATTTGCAATGGTTTTCCCTTGGTTCTCACTGTATTTACTGATCAGTTCCTTGATGGAATTTTCAGTCAACTTGAGTCTGTTTCCTTGGTTTTTTACTTCCAGCTCGAGATACAGTTTTCCAGTGATTTGAGTAGTGTTTTTCCAAGTTGCAAGTAAAAGATTATGGTCACTGGCCTTGGTTTGAATGACGTCAAAAGAGGTTAGCAGTTGGATTAGTGGCCTGGTGACAAAAATATAGTCTATTGTTGAATGGGATTCTGCAGTACTCCAAGTTGGCAGATGCTCCTGGTTCCCTGAGACATTGTCAAGATTAAAAAAATGTTGTGAGTTCATCAATTTTTGCCAAGGTTTCCCTCTTTGTTCTACCGGGGTTACCGGGTGTTTTGGTTTTTGAATTTGGCAAATTGCATTTATGTCGCCACACACTATAATGTTGGAGACTAAATGCTCAGCCATGATTTCATCAATTATTCTTTCCATTTCTGTTAAGTAATGGAGGGAGTCAATCTTTGCCGGGTTCCAGTAGGTGTTTATCACTGCCACCCTTGTTGTTGTTAAAGCTTTACCAGGATTCTCCTTTTGTTTCCATAAAAAAAGTACTGCCAACATTGACTGGTTTGATATCACCACTTTATCCACCGAAAGTCCTGATCCACTACGACAAGCAAGAGAAGGCCTGATGAAGGATGGCCCATACTACCTTTTTTGCAAGTGCCAGGGTAATTTCGTATCCATCGAGGATGGGTTTGTTCACGAGCCACGTCTCCTGCAAACACAAGATGTCGTATGCTCCCAGGTTCACGTCTCCAGGACTCGTCAGATGCAAAAATCCTCTAGTATTCCATGAGCCCAGACTCAAAGTGGTGTTCTCTGTATCAGTCTCGTTGCTCGTCCGGGCAATACTGTTGGCGGGATAGGATTGCTATTTTTCTCGGTTAGTTGATAGAGCTTTAGGCAACCACGACCATAATCCTTGGGTAACCAACTTCAAGGTATTAACTGAATCTTTGGTTTTGGTATTTTTTATGTCCTGCGTGATAGTCCTTTTTGTTACGAAGTTGATGGAGCCCATACTTTGGTCTTGTTGGTGTGGTTTTTCCGGTGTTCTTCTAGTGGATGACCTGTTGATATCCGTGTCCTTTTTTCCTGTTACCTTAGAGGTTATTTGGATTTCTCCTGTTACATCAGCTTTTATGGCCTCTGGTTTCTTTACTGATCTTCTAATTGAAGCCGCTCGGTCTTGGTGTGGGCGTCTACATTCCACTTGCGGCCGGTACAGAGACTTGTTTTCGTGATGTTTGTAGTCGTGCTCCCGATGGAGAGAGCCTTTTCTTCTTGGTTCCATTAGGTCGTAGCCCAGTTTTAACAATGATTTACTTTCCTGTCTGAAAAGGTTTTTGATAGTAGATGAAGATATATGCAGAACAAAAAGGGCTCTACGGTTTTCGTGGCTTGGATCTACAATTAGTAAGTCCTCTGTTGAGATCTTTCGTAGTCTAGAAACCATCTGGAATAGGGTCAGCACTGAGCGTCTGTTAAGGATCACTTCATCTTTATTTTCAAAAATTTATTCTAGCTTGAAACGCTATTGTGATTTTTCTTTAGCCGACAGAGATCACTGGTATTTCTCTGTCTTGGTCCTGTAATGAGTTTTTGTTGGTCTCGATCCTCGACTTGCCTCATTATACAATGTTTTTCTCAGCTTCCTTGGTTCCTTCTTGTTTTGTTCTTTTACGTCGCTTCTTTCGCTCTCTTTGGATCTGTCTTTTGATCTGAAAATTTGGCCTGAAGTTGCCAATCTCCCTGAGACGCCCTCCATTCTCAATGGTTTCCGCGTTTTGTTCTCTGTCAGTTCTCTGTTGCACTTGATTATTCGATTGCAGCGTTATTCTAATGTGAAAAACGTTGTTGGAGCTTCCATTTCGTCATCTGTAATACTGATTATGGTGTTGGGCAGTGAGAATGTAGCTTTGGATTGTAGTCGAGGAGGATTACTACGGTCACATGATTCCGGAGTAGGAGACCACTAATTTAGATGTTGGCTCAAATTCATTAGACTTTCGTCATTGAGGAAATCAGACTTAATTTTTGGTGCTGTTAACAGTTTCTCTGGCATACTCGTGGTTTTTAAAGATTTTCTATTCAAGTCAGTATTTACTTGAGATCTTAGTTTATCTGTTGTGCTCTGTATAGTGGGTTTTTCAGTGTACTTTCTGGTTTGATCTGACTGGACTTTTCCCGACGGGCCTTTATTTTGTCCGATATTTGTAGGCTTGACGCTGCTGGACTGAGGGGTCGCAAATGTTTGGTTGGTACTATTGGATTATTTAAGCTAGGTTCCTTATAAGAAATGATCCCTAGCTGTTTGACTTCATGTTTGGGTTCGGGGCACTGCCCAAACCTGTTAGGTTCCCAGTGTAATGGGTTAGAAATGACTGTTAACATGTCTATTTTTTCTCGGTTGATTTTAAACAAGTTGTCCTCTGTCCAGGTTTTAATTGCAGAGACAGTCTTTTACATTGTTAGACCACACGTTGTTAGTTAATTCCAGGTCTAAGACAATCTGTGTGTCATCTGCATAATAATAAAAACCAGACCACAGCTACTGATTAATTCCATTAGGGGGCACAGGTAAATATTAAAAAGAAGTGGGAAAAAACCTGAGCCCGGTGCAACAACACATCCAACAACATAAGGTTGTACTGCAAAGGTTCCCAGACAAAATTGTTGTGATCTGTCCATAAGAAATTAGTATAACCACGTTTTTACTGTGCCTTGGAAACCGAGCTCCTCCAACCTTGATAATAGTATTTGGTGTTCTACAATATCAAAGGCAGCCAAGAAATCCAACTGGATCAGGTCTCCCACACCTTTTTGGTCCTAATCGCAGATAATCAAGGATTGCCCTAGTGATCTTTCCTGTGCTACAGGCAGGTCTAAATCCATGGATGAAGTATTTTAGAATTGTCTACAAATTCTTGTTGTCGTAACACTACAACTCTTTCCAGTTTTTTAGAAAGGAAAGTGAGTTGTGAGATAGGTCTAAAGTTGCCAGGTTCTTTATGATCCAGAGTAGACTTTTTAAGGGGAGCTTAACTGTACAGTGTTTCCATTTTTTGACGAAATCCATTACTTAAAGAAGAATTCAAAAGACAGAGCATTTCATCTAAAAAAAAAGTGGAACAATTATTTTAGCTAAATTTGAAGGTATTATGGGTCCAAATACATTTAACAGTTTTTAATAATGATTTAAGGGCAACATGATCCAACTGTTTAAACTCACTCCGGGTCATAGAATTCTTGTATATGTTATTAGGTGGCGAAGGAGTGGGTGTTAATGCATTTTTTAAATGGTTCAATTCAGTTTCTAGTCTCAATTATTTTTACAAAATGTTGGGATAATTGATCAACAAGAAGTTGCAAAGGTGCAAAATTAGAAAATTCCTGTTCTTTAAATATAGCATTTATTACGAAGAACAGTTTCTTCATTGTGTTTAATGCTAGGTTGATTTTCCATCCATACAAAGGTTTTTTGCTTTCTTTCTTGTAGTTCCGTTGATCTTGCTATAAAATGCAATACGCCTCTGTCTCATCTGAGCATCGCCATTTCCTTTCTAGATTTTAATTTTACGTCTGAAAGTATTTAATATTTTAGAGTATCATTCTTTACTTTGTTTGCGTTTTATTTCTTGTTTAATTTGAATAGTCGGGGCCAAGGCATCCAGAATTTCCTGTGTGCGCACCTCTACATTTCTAATAGTTCATTTGGATTGTTTATATATTTTTGTGTTTGAGGCTGTTGCCCAGAAGTCAAAACTCTTAGTATGGATTCTTTGTGAGCTGTTTGCCAGACCGAGGGGTTATTATTTTGTCTGAAGTGATACTTAATTTTCAGAGAGTATTGGAATTGAGAAAGATATACCTGTGTAATCGGACCAAGAGAGAGGTATTGGTTCATTTCGATCTCTGTTGACCAGGCTAACATCTGATCTAGAGAGTGCACTATTTTATGAGTTTGGTAGTTCAAAAGTGCCAACATCCCTAAATCCTGTAGTGATTCTATAAGCAGTTAACTGCCAGGTCGGTACTAAATTTAGTCCAATAGTTAAAGTCGTTCAAGAGCAGTTTTTGCCATTTTTTATTGAAAAGTCAGTAATTATATCTGCTAATTCATCCACAAAGTAGTTATTTGGACCAGGAGGTCTATGTACTAACAAAGTTGTGCAGTGATTTGTTGGATTTATCTGAATTTGCAGAGTAAGCAGTTCCATAGCAAATGTGTTTGGTAGTGGGAGCAAGGAAATGTTCAGTTTCTGATTATGAGATTGCTAACCCTGCCCGTGTTTAGTTATTCGTGATTTTGAAAACAATGTGTGTGTGGATGGTGTCATGTCAGAAAGAAGGATAGTATTATCCTCCTGAATCTAAATCTCAGTAATCAGCATGATATCTAGTTTTAGGTCTAGAGTGCAAAGAAGATGACATGCATTGACATACACACGACAGATATCTGCGCCTTCGAAAATGCTTGTTCCAATTGTGTTTTCTGATCCTGTATCGTAGCTTTGTATTCCGAATGTGTATTGTAAATGTGTTTACCCAATGCGGATTTCAAATGTGAATTCCAAATGGTTAATGCCAAATTTGACAAAGAACAGGTTTGGCCACAACCGAACATGCACACCAAATTTTGATGGAATTCGATTAAAGTTTCTGTAGTAAAATTGTGATATAATTGTATTTTTTCTGTATTGAATTTTGCATAGACCTAAACAAAATAAGCTTTTGACAAACATATCTTAAAATTGTCCACTTCAATTTTTGAGATTTTTCGCAAACAATGGACCTTAACTGGAACTGGTGCACAGAAACAATTCCAAAATTGGATCAGTCAAACTCAAGATACATTTTTTGCATTTCAGAAAATATATGTCCCGGGAGGATAGCTCAGCGGCAGCGTGCGCGTCTTGGAAGCAAGACGACACGGAGCAACAACAGGTTCGATCCCCGGGTCCGCACTTAGAAACCTTTGGGTGTTTAAGCGCGTTATAAATACGTAACTAAGAAAAAAAAAACCACACAATTACGCAACTAAGAAAAACAAAAAAGACAATTCCTGTAACAGCGCCTCGATGCCTGCGGGCTGTGTGAGCGCTTTATAAATGTGAAATAAATAAAATAAATAAATATAATTGGCACATGTGGAACGAAATGAACCTACACAAACACCAGGGAATGCGAATAATATATAAGCAAACACAAATCTGCCACCTAGATACATTAGGATACATTAGGATACGGATAATGTATCTCACGCCAACACACACACACCATCCAGATAAATGCAGACCCTCCCAAAGGTATAGATCACATAGGCAACCAACACATCTACCTCCCCAACACATGCACCAACATATGGCCCCATCTGGATACCTCTGGACATTGCTGTGAAAAGGCTGAACATAGGATTTTGAAGTGGGAACATTTTACTTTCAACTTAAAAATATTTAAATTGAAAGTAAAATGATTTTGAAATACACATTCCCAGTGTGAGTGTTCTTTAGGCAAGTACAAGTATATTTGAACTCGAATTAATGCTTCTTTGTATAAAGTGATTAATTGAAATTGAAAAATGTATTTTTTGGTCTGGGTGAAAAGAGCTTCAGCTCTGTGCCAGAGTTCTTATATATACTTATTAAGAGGGGCTCTTGTGTTAATCAGCTGGTTGGTGATGCAGAAAGCACTCGAGCCTTGAGTTCTTTAATTTCTGAGTCGACCATATTGTGTAAGCTGTTTCTACCAGTCTCTCCAGCCCCCTGCAACACCAATGCCCCCTTCCCTCAGCATTGAATCACAGTTGCTGTTTCTCCCAAAATGTTTCCTCTGCGCAACACCTTTAATCAACACAGCACCATTAAAAATGTATACATTGTCTTTGCCCAAGACGGGGAATGAAGACAAAGGCAGTATTAAACACTTGGGGGCCGATTCATGGAACAAACGTGCGCCGAAAATCCCAGCGGAAGCAGGCGCAAGGTGGCGTAAGCGTGAGAACGCAAGCGCAGGTGCACGCGTGCGATTCAGGGAAGGAGCTGTGCTTGTTTCCTACTGGTTGTGCGCCAAATCCGTGCATGGTGCACGCAGGGACACACGTCATCAAACGGCGTGCGCTCCGCGCACAGCAAAAGCACACATACCGCGGCGCACACAACAAAAGTGGGCGGAACAATGGGCGTAACACGCGGAATGGGGAATAACGCGTGGAAAAGAAGGCGTAACTGGGGAAGTACTGCAGGGAACTACACAGAACGCCCACACACACGCGAACAACCCGTATTCATGGATTTGAATATGGGAAACCCGTGCATGGCAAAAGACGCGCACAGGCGTCAACGCGTTCGCCACGCGAAGGCTGGCGGAAGCATCCCCGCGCACAGTATAAAGGTGCGTGCAAACAACAAACATGTATATACAGCTACGATGAATGCCCCATTTGTCGCAGCACTGATCGTGAGACACCGCAGGAGGAGGAGAATAGCCAGGGCATGCATTTTTTCACCAAGGACAAGCCTTTTTGTGATGCCTGATGACCAAGTCTGTGGCAGGTATAAGTTTCCACCCCGTATCATCCTAGACCTGGTCAGGGAGTGGGAAGATGACCTTACATCCCCCACCCTCTGCTCTCAAGCATTGAGCCCCTTGGAGAAGGTGCTCAATGTCCTGCATTTTTTGGCCACTGGGTCTTTTCAGCGGACTACTGCCATAGTGTGGGGGGTCTCACAGGCCACGCAGTCACGCTGCCTAAACCAGGACTTGGCAATCAAGACAGCGCGCCCCTCTGTCCGCAGGCACATATACATGCCCAGAACACCCGCAGAAAGGCAGGCCGTTATACAGGACTTTTACAGGGTGGCACACTTCCCCAAAGTGCTTGGTGTGATAGATTGCACCCATGAGGCCCTACGTCCACCTAGGGCCACTGAGCACATCTACCAAAACCGCAAGCACTGGCATTCCATCAACGTACAGGTGGTATGCGATGCAAAGGGAATCATCACCTCTGTCTATGCAAACTACCCTGGCTCCACCTATGACAGTTTCATATACAGAATGTCCGCCCTGAGCCGGGCCCTGGAAGCTGGGCAGCATGGCGACACATGGCTCCTATGTTAGTACAAATGCCCGTGCACATGCATGCATGTCACACACACACACACAAATACACAAACCCCAATAATCAAAACCATTGTCACTTCTCCAGGGGACAGTGCCTACCCTCTGAGCAACCACATGATGATGCCAATCCGGAACCCCACCACACCACGCCAAGTAAGATACAACGCCACCCATATTGCAACCAGGGCCATAGTGGAGCGCACATTCGGAGTGCTCAAGTCACGCTTCCGCTCCCTTGACCGCTCTGGCGGGCAGCTACTCTATGCACCACCAGTAGTGTGCAGGATCATTGTGGCAGCATGTGTCCTGCACAATGTTGCAACACGGCAGGGCGTACCAGTGGACATGGTGGCGCCCCCACATCCCCAACCACAGGCGCTTGTCATGATGCCTACCCCCGGGCATCAGGACCAAGGCCCTCAGCTCCGGGAGCAGGCATCCAGACATTTGTTTAAACCTCAGCAGCCCCGGCTAGGGGCTGTCTGGGTTCAGTCCTGGTGCCTTAGGCGCCAGGCTCATCATGGAAATCAGTCCTGGCGCCATAGGCGCCAGGCTCATAGTCTTTACTTACCTGATGCAGACCATGCTGCAAAAGAGTCCAAGCCTACATGAGGCCTGAATGGGACTATTTTGTTACAGGGACTATTTTTTACTTGGGCATGGCTCTAGGGAACTTCTTACCTGGAACTACTTTGAGGCTATTTAAACCACACCCGAACAGCAGCACATGCTTTGCGTTATTCTGCATCCAGCAGCGTGACGCTCACCGTGTCTGCAGCCAGCATCCAGTCTTCTGCCACGCCCGCGTGCCTGCAGCCAGCATCCAGTCTTCTGCCACGCCCGCCTCGAATCCGGAGCTCCTAGAGTAAAGAAGAAGAAAAGGACAAGGTTAGAAAACTAACTTATTTCAAATTCCTCACCTAATTCCGGAACCATTTCATCTCCGGACCTGGAAAGTACATCAGTCCTGCATGCGTCGCTTCGCCAGCTCCAGCATGGCGCCATACTCACCAGTTCTCACAGCATCTTTCGATCTGGCACTGTCTCCATCATTTCTTCACCATAATCCGGCACCTAGGGGACACAAGAAAAAACAAGGTGAGCCAAGGGAATCAACAAATACAACCTCTTACCACCATAGACTTACCACCAGCGGTATTATTCCATAACTCTTCATTTTCATATGCCGCATCTGTAAAGAGGCAGAAAAACAACACGTTAACGCATGCAATAGTTACCGGACAGCGTTGGGTAACACAGACTCTTACCTGAACGCCAGCAGCAGCTACGAGACCTTCTTCTCACAAACTCAGTTGCAACTTAAGGAAGGAAGGGGACAAGAGTGAACATCGGGCACATTGAACTCTTTGAACTTGATACTTACCAATCCCGCCAGGGACTTCAGAGTCAATACTTACCGGAACTCTCCCAACGCCTTCAAACCAGTGAAGTAACTGGTATCTACGTGCCCCTGCAAGACAGGCAGGATGGAGAGCTCATCTTTTACGAACATAAGGTGAGGTTACTAAGGAGATATCGGAGGTGATTAGTGGGGGAGAGTGAGAACAGTTGGGAGGCCATCACTAAAACCCACAGGTGGTTAATCCCTGTCTCCACTTGCAGGAAAATACTTCTTCGGGTCCAGCAGACAAGACTAGGCGGGCCAGTCCAGACAGTCATCTCTGCACTACGCATCACGTTGAAGGAGACCGCAGCTGTCCGGGTCCGATCGACACCCCTGTGGGGTCCAGGTGAGCGTAACAGAACGCAAAGCCTCTCTACAAATACCCACCCAGGTGTTATGGAAAACTCGGAAACCGACCAACTGGCCCAATTATTGGGGGAACTTAGGGCGGAAGTACATGCCGCTCGCCAAGAGACTAATGCCCTCAGGAGAGAACCGATTGTCTCAAAGGAGCGCACGGATGATCTGGCTAGGCAACTACTGCAAAACCAAGCTGGGCAAACGCCCCTACCTGGATATGGGGGAAACCCAACCCCCGTTTCATCAAGCAATCCAGTGCAAGTGGTTTTACCAGGAAATATTCTGTTAGCTCCACCCGAACGCTTTGCTTGGGACCCCAAAAGGTTCGCCGTGTTTATGACCCAATGCCGCTTGCACTTTTTATGCAGACCGGGAGCATTTCCAAATGACCAAGTAGCCTTTGTATTGTCATATCTTAGTGGCAGAGCAGCGGATTGGTCCATTCCATTAGTCAACCAGATGGTCCTCTTCTCCGGGATTTTCAGGGTTTTCAAAGGAGTATGGAACAACTGTTCGCCAGACACTCACAGGGTCAAGCCCTGGACAATGAACTTTTATCCTTACGACAAGGTAACCAGGATCTGCTAACCTATATTGCAACCTTCAATAGGTTGGTGGTGGAAACCGGGTGGCCGGAGGAAAAACGAATTACATTGCTTCATCGTGGACTTCGGGGAGAACTCAAAGATGTCTTGGCTCAAGTTGTGAACCCACCTCAGGATTGCACAGAATTTATAGACTTAGTGGTCCAGCTAGACCACCGACTTCAGAACCGAAAGACTGATCGAGCTAAGTTCGAGAACCGGGTATTGGTTAAACCCAACGTTGCCCCAAAAGGAACAGATGCATCTGAACCTATGCAGATCGGGGGGGTTAAAGGACCCTTAACTCAAAAGGAAAGAGAAAGAAGACGACAGATGCAGTTGTGTCTGTACTGTGGAACCTCAGGACATTTTCTACGGGATTGCCCTACAAAACCACCCAAGAAGGTGGTAGGAGTTGCTGATAAAAGCCACATAGAGCCTGATTCGGGAAACGACCACTCCCAACAAGAGTAGAGGTCCGCTTGCCGAGCTTAAAGAAGGACACTCAGACCTCGCATCTGATCATCCCAATGGTCCTACTTGATCCCAGGCAGCCATCACGTATGCACGCAGTAAGGGCATACATAGATAGCGGGGCCGTAGGAAACTATATGGACCACGAATTGGTGTCAAGGATGAATCTACCTCTTTGCAAAAAGACCACTTTGGATGTCATCACCACAGTTGATGGAACTGAGATTGCCTCGGGGCCTGTAACTCATTCCACTACAGAGATGACACTGTTGAGTCAAGATGGGCATCGAGAGACTATTGTGTTTGATCTAATCAAAGCCCCACAGTTCCAGATAATACTGGGGATGCCATGGTTGGAAATACATAATCCTTGTATAGATTGGCGAGAGAAGAGAATAACCTTCCCGGATTGTGCACACACCTGTTACCCGGAGAAAACTTTGAACAAAGGGCTGGCTACAGTCGTTAACCCAATCGTGCAGTTACTGCAGAAATACCAAGAATTTCAGGATGTTTTTCAAAAAGAACAGGCCAATACATTACCTCCTCACAGATCATACGATTGTCAAATCGACCTCCTACCCGGTGTACAACCCCCATGCAGTAGAATCTACGCCCTCACGGAACCTGAAAATCGTCACCTACGGCAATACTTGGACCAATACCTTGCTAATGGCTTTATTCGTCCTTCCAAGTCTCCTGCATCCTCAGATTTATTCTTCGTGCCAAAAAAGGAAGGTGACCTTAGAACGTACCTAGATTACCGCACATTCAATCAGATTACGGTAAATAACCAATACCCATTGCCTCTGATCCCCGAATTACTAGACCAAGCAAAGGATGCTTGTATCTACACTAAGTTAGATCTCCTAGGGGCATATCATCTGGTATGTGTCAAGAAAGGTGACGAATGGAAGACTGCCTTTCGCATCAAGTACGGATTATTCGAATATCAGGTGATGCCCTTTGGGTTGTGCAATGCACCAGCAGCCTTCCAGTATTTTATGAACAATGTCCTTCGTGAACTCATTGACGTCTGTGTCGTCGTATACATATATGATATTCTAGTCTACTCCTCCTCAGAATCAGACCATGTTAAGCACGTGCGTGCAGTCCTTGAGAAGCTACGCCAGCACAAGTTATATGCAAAATTGGAAAAATGTGTTTTTCATGCTACGGAAGTTTAATTTCTTGGATTTATCCTGACTCCAAAAGGAGTCAGAATGGACTCTCGAAAGGTGGACGCAATTCTCAAGTGGCCATCACCCAGTTCAGTCAAAGGGGTACAAAGCATGCTCGGATTTGCTAATTTCTACCGCAGATTCATTCCGGAGTTCTCCCATGTTGTACACCCCATCACAGCACTTTTGCGAAAAAAAAAAATGCTTCTTGTGGACCGAAGAGGCTGAAAAGGCCTTCCAAGAGTTGATAGCGAAATTCACATCAGCACCTGTCTTAAAGCATCCACGCCCTGAGCTTCCATACATAGTAGAAACTGATGCATCCAGTTTAGCCATGGGAGCTGTCCTGTCCCAGAAGGATCCTGAAACCGGTCAACTTCACCCAGTAGCGTTTTGGTCCAGAAAGTTCTCAGCACCTGAGTTAAACTATGCGGTTACCGATAAAGAGCTATTAGCCATCAAATCCGCCTTTAAGGCTTGGTGGCACTACTTCTTGGTGCCAGGCATACTATTACCGTAATCACCGATCACCGGAACCTGCAGTATTTAAAAACACCCAAAGCCCAATCATCGCGACAACTTCGATGGGCATTGTTCCTTGCCGAATTCGATTTTGTGATCACTTATCGACCAGGCTGCAAAAATGGCAAAGCAGATTCCTTATCCCGAATAGGGATGGGAGAAGCATATGCAAACCTGGAACTGGTGCCAATAATTCCCGAGCAAAGAATTATTCGCATAACTATTCTACAGACACTAGAAGATATTCATTCAAAAATCCAACAACTCTTCGATCCAGCAACCCTGCAGGACTGGGTAAAGAAAGGCCCGGACTACTCAGTCGTCAATGACCTACCTTACTATCAAGGACGACTATTTCTAGCACACAAGGAAATACAAGAACTAGTCATCTCCAATTACCATGACACCCTGATGGAAGGGCACCCAGGTATCGCAAAAACTGAAGCAGGCATCCAGACATTTGTTTAAACCTCAGCAGCCCCGGCTAGGGGCTGTCTGGGTTCAGTCCTGGCGCCTTAGGCGCCAGGCTCATCATGGAAATAGGTCCTGGCGCCATAGGCGCCAGGCTCATAGACTTTACTTACCTGATGCAGACCATGCTGCAAAAGAGTCCAAGCCTACATGAGGCCTGAATGGGACTATTTTGTTACAGGGACTATTTTTTACTTGGGCATGGCTCTAGGGAACTTCTTACCTGGAACTAAATTGAGGCTATTTAAACCACACCCGAACAGCAGCACATGCTTTGCGTTATTCTGCATCCAGCAGCGTGACGCTCACCGTGCCTGCAGCCAGCATCCAGTCTTCTGCCACGCCCGCCTCGAATCCGGAGCTCCTAGAATAAAGAAGAAGAAAAGGACAAGTTTAGAAAACAAACTTATTTCAAATTCCTCACCTAATTCCGGAACCATTTCATCTCCGGACCTGGAAAGTACATCAGTCCTGCATGCGTCGCTTCGCCAGCTCCAGCATGGCGCCATACTCACCAGTCCTCACAGCATCTTTCGATCTGGCACTGTCTCCATCATTTCTTCACCATAATCCGGCACCTAGGGGACACAAGAAAAAACAAGGTGAGCCAAGGGAATCAACAAATACAACCTCTTACCACCATAGACTTACCACCGGCGGTATTATTCCATAACTCTTCATTTTCATATGCCGCATCTGTAAAGAGGGCGAAAAACAACACGTTAACGCATGAAATAGTTTCCGGACAGCGTTGGGTAACACAGACTCTTACCTGAACGCCAGCAGCAGATACGAGACCTTCTTCTCACAAACTCAGTTGCAACTTAAGGAAGGAAGGGGACAAGAGTGAACATCGGGCACATTGAACTCTTTGAACTTGATACTTACCAATCCCGCCAGGGACTTCAGAGTCAATACTTACCGGAACTCTCCCAACGCCTTCAAACCAGTGAAGTAACTGGTATCTACGTGCCCCTGCAAGACAGGCAGGATGGAGAGCTCATCTTTTACGAACATAAGGTGAGGTTACTAAGGGGATATCGGAGGTGATTAGTGGGGGAGAGTGAGAACAGTTGGGAGGCCATCACTAAAACCCACAGGTGGTTAATCCCTGTCTCCACTTGCAGGAAAATACTTCTTCGGGTCCAGCAGACAAGACTAGGCGGGCCAGTCCAGACAGTCATCTCTGCACTACGCATCACGTTGAAGGAGACCGCAGCTGTCCGGGTCCGATCGACACCCCTGTGGGGTCCAGGTGAGCGTAACAGAACGCAAAGCCTCTCTACAAATACCCACCCAGGTGTTATGGAAAACTCGGACACCGACCAACTGGCCCAATTATTGGGGGAACTTAGGGCGGAAGTACATGCCGCTCGCCAAGAGACTAATGCCCTCAGGAGAGAACTGATTGTCTCAAAGGAGCGCACGGATGATCTGGCTAGGCAACTACTGCAAAACCAAGCTGGGCAAACGCCCCTACCTGAATATGGGGGAAACCCAACCCCCGTTTCATCAAGCAATCCAGTGCAAGTGGTTTTACCAGGAAATATTCCGTTAGCTCCACCCGAACGCTTTGCTGGGGACCCCAAAAGGTTCGCCGTGTTTATGACCCAATGCCGCTTGCACTTTTTATGCAGACCGGGAGCATTTCCAAATGACCAAGCCAAAGTAGCCTTTGTATTGTCATATCTTAGTGGCAGAGCAGCGGATTGGTCCATTCCATTAGTCAACCAGATGGTCCTCTTCTCCGGGATTTTCAGGGTTTTCAAAGGAGCATGGAGCAACTGTTCGCCAGACACTCACAGGGTCAAGCCCTGGACAATTAACTTTTATCCTTACGACAAGGTAACCAGGATCTGCTAACCTATATTGCAACCTTCAATAGGTTGGTGGTGGAAACCGGGTGGCCGGAGGAAAAACAAATTACATTGTTTCATTGTGGACTTCGGGGAGAACTCAAAGATGTCTTGCCTCAAGTTGTGAAGCCACCTCAGGATTGCACAGAATTTATAGACTTAGTGGTCCAGCTAGACCACCGACTTCAGAACCGAAAGACTGATCGAGCTAAGTTCGAGAACCGGGTATTGGTTAAACCCAACGTTGCCCCCAAAGGAACAGATGCATCTGAACCTATGCAGATCGGGGGGTTAAAGGACCCTTAACTCAAAAGGAAAGAGAAAGAAGACGACAGATGCAGTTGTGTCTGTACTGTGGAACCTCAGGACATTTTCTACGGGATTGCCCTACAAAACCACCCAAGAAGGTGGTAGGAGTTGCTGATAAAAGCCACATAGAGCCTGATTCGGGAAACGACCACGCCCGACAAGAGTAGAGGTCCGCTTGCCGAGCTTAAAGAAGGACACTCAGACCTCGCATCTGATCATCCCAATGGTCCTACTTGATCCCAGGCAGCCATCACGTATGCACGCAGTAAGGGCATACATAGATAGCGGGGCAGTAGGAAACTATATGGACCACGAATTGGTGTCAAGGATGAATCTACCTCTTTGCAAAAAGACCACTTTGGATGTCATTACCACAGTTGGTGGAACTGAGATTGCCTCGGGGCCTGTAACTCATTCCACTACAGAGATGACACTGTTGAGTCAAGATGGGCATCGAGAGACTATTGTGTTTGATCTAATCAAAGCCCCACAGTTCCAGATAATACTGGGGATGCCATGGTTGGAAACACATAATCCTTGTATAGATTGGCGAGAGAAGAGAATAACCTTCCTGGATTGTGCACACACCTGTTACCCGGAGAAAACTTTGAACAAAGGGCTGGCTACAGTCGTTAACCCAATCGTGCAGTTACCTCGGAAATACCAAGAATTTCAGGATGTTTTTCAAAAAGAACAGGCCAATACATTACCTCCTCACAGATCATACGATTGTCAAATCGACCTCCTACCCGGTGCACAACCCCCAAGCAGTAGAATCTACGCCCTCACGGAACCTGAAAATCATCACCTACGGCAATACTTGGACCAATACCTTGCTAATGGCTTTATTCGTCCTTCCAAGTCTCCTGAATTCTCAGATTTATTCTTCGTGCCAAAAAAGGAAGGTGACCTTAGAACGTGCATAGATTACCGCGCATTAAATCAGATTACGGTAAATAACTGATACCCATTGCCTCTGATCCCCGAATTACTAGACCAAGTAAAGGATGCTTGTATCTACACTAAGTTAGATCTCCGAGGGGCATATCATCTGGTACGTGTCAAGAAAGGCGACGAATGGAAGACTGCCTTTCGCATCAAGTACGGATTATTCGAATATCAGGTGATGCCCTTTGGGTTGTGCAATGCACCAGCAGCCTTCCAGTATTTTATGAACGATGTCCTTCGTGAACTCATTGACGTCTGTGTCGTTGTATACATATATGATATTCTAGTGTACTCCTCCTCAAAATCAGACCATTTTAAGCACGTGCGTGCAGTCCTTGAGAAACTATGCCAGCACAAGTTATATGCAAAATTGGAAAAATGTGTTTTTCATGCTACAGAAGTTGAATTTCTTGTATTTATCCTGACTCCAAAAGGAGTCCGAATGGACTCTCGAAAGGTGGACGCAATTCTTAAGTGGCCATCACCCAGTTCAGTCAAAGGGGTACAAAGCATGCTCGGATTTGCTAATTTCTACCGCAGATTCATTCCGGACTTCTCCCATGTTGTACACCCCATCACAGCACTTTTGCGAAAAAAAACAAATGCTTCTTGTGGACCGCAGAGGCTGAAAAGGCCTTCCAAGAGCTGATAGCGAAATTCACATCAGCACCTGTCTTAAAGCATCCACGCCCTGAGCTTCCATACATAGTAGAAACTGATGCATCCAGTTTAGCCATGGGAGCTGTCCTGTCCCAGAAGGATCCTGAAACCGGTCAACTTCACCCAGTAGCGTTTTGGTCCAGAAAGTTTTCAGCACCTGAGTTAAACTATGCGGTTACCAATAAAGAGCTATTAGCCATCAAATCCGCCTTTAAGGCTTGGTGGCACTATCTTCTTGGTGCCAGGCATACTATTACCGTAATCACCGATCACCTGAACCTGCAGTATTTAAAAACAGCCAAAGCCCAATCATCGCGACAACTTCGATGGGCATTGTTCTTTGCCGAATTCGATTTCGTGATCACTTATCGACCAGGCTGCAAAAATGGCAAAGCAGATGCCTTATCCCGAATAGGGATGGGAGAAGCATATGCAAACCCGGAACCGGTGCCAATAATTCCCGAGCAAAGAATTCTTTGCATAACTACTCTACAGACACTAGAAGATATTCATTCAAAAATCCAACAACTCTTCGATCCAGCAACCCTGCAGGACTGGGTAAAGAAAGGCCCGGACTACTCAGTCGTCAATGACCTACCTTACTATCAAGGACGACTATTTTTAGCACACAAGGAAATACAAGAACTAGTCATCTCCAATTACCATGACACCCTGATGGAAGGGCACCCAGGTATCGCAAAAACTGAAGTGAAAATTAAGAGAGAGTTCTGGTGGCCCACTTGGCGAAAAGTTGTAAAGTCATTTGTGATGTCTTGTGGCATTTGCGCCCAAAACAAAAGCCAGAAGAAAAATCCCGCTGGCCTTTTACAACCTTTGGATATTCCACCTACACCATGGCACACCTTTTCTTTAGACTTTGTTACAGATCTACCTCCATGTAATGGATTTAACACTGTTAGGCAGAAACCTGTGCAGTTCCCTCTGGGACCACTGCAAAAGATTTAAGACTACAGGTGTTGGCAGTAAACCCACTTGGTAGCAGTCTGCACCGCACAGATTCACTGTGGCAGCTGTGGCTGAGCAGCCAGACTTCCCTCAAGAAGAGTTAGGCAGTATACAGAGGATACATAATAGGTACAGAGGCACAATAGCACAAGCAAACACTGACCAGAGCTAGGTGTAAAAGTGGTCAAGTGGCACAGCGTGTAGAGCGCTCGCTTTGACACCCGTGCAGAGCCTGCTGACGCAGGTTCGAATCCCGGCAGGGCCAAACTCAGCCTTTCATCCTTCCGAGGTCGATAAATGAGCACCACACACCGTGGGTAATAATAAGCAGCGCTCAGATACCTGAGGGTTCGTAGCGCTATATAAATGCCAAATTATTATGATTATTATTATAACCTTATTTATTAAAGGTACACTCATAAATTACACTAGCACATTAGAAAAGGTAAGAAAGTCAAACACAGTTACTATTACTCATATGTACATCCCTAATCAGTTGTTGGACAATTCTAAGTTAACACCACTTATTTCCAACCAGAGGTGAGCGCTTAACGTTAGATGGTACTCCAACAAGTATTACCAAAAGGGAGGGAAAAGGCAGGAATAAAGAGAGCAGTAAGGTAAAACACTTTTCACATAAGGTTAGTGAAGACAGTCAATGGTGGAACAAGGGGAATTAGTTCGGGGCCCGCTTTAGAGGGAGCCAGGCGAAAAATGTGCCCAAGATCACACAATGTCACAAGTCTTTGCAGGTGGGTAAAAAAGGTTTTACTATGGTTCTGAAAAGTTTAGTTAGGGTGTCCCAGACCTACCCAGGTTCGAGAGCCGAGGGCTAAATCTACCCCGTACAATCGGTGGCAAGGGAGGCCAGGCGGAACACAGTACCTTTAAAAGTGGAAGGATTCCTCCAGCGGTGGTAGTCGTTCCTGGTAGTGGGTGCAAGTCGCGGCGTCGTCCCGAGGAAGAGGTGATCTCGACGGGGAGGAAGGCTGCAGGTCGTTGCACTACCAGGGATGAGGCCAGCCGTGGAGTTTTCCGGTCACAAAGGATTTTTACCCCTCTTTCGCGGTTGAGGTAAAAAGTGGTATCCCGGTTGCCGGGGTGCTTGGCACAGGCAAGGCGGCCACGAGATGCTTCGGGACGGCGAAAAGAAGGCAGCAACTGGTTGTCCCCACCAGTTAAGGGAAGAAGACTCTCCGGCGGGAGATCTCCTCTGTCGTCGGGAAAAGTGGTGAGACGATTCTGCAGGGCTTCACCGGTGGTGTCGTCTTGGCAGGTCGGCTCGGCTTTTCCCTCTTCGGCTTCTTAGGTCCTGTGGCGACTTCTGAAGAACCAGTCCCAAAAACCCTGCTTTTATGCAGCAAACCCCCATTCATACAGCCTAGCTGTCACTCAAACATGCTAAGTGGTGAGCGGGGTGGCTCACCACTTGGGCCAATCACACTAGAGTGCGACATGAGTTGGCAAGGCAACTCAGTCCAGGGTGCCTAAACCCCCTCCCACACCCTCTGTGGTACCCAGACAGAATGGCACCACTTTGGAGGGCTTCTGTGCAGAAGCCCGCCAAAAGTGGAACAAAGGCTCGACTCGGGTTCAGGGTTACTGAAGTGAACCTAGACGCCATTTTGGCGGCGAGTTCCGGCAAAAGATCCCAACTGGTGAATTTATATTAATTAAATAAACCGGCGGTATCTTTAACATTGCACCAAAAAGTGGTGCATCAAAAACAATGGGAAATCCCATTGGGACATATTCTGGTGGAATATTTCCGTGGTATCCACTGCCACCAGCCAGAACTCGGCGAGGGGGGACGGGACAGTACCCCCTCGACAACAGACCCAGGGGCAATCTAATTGCCCCTACCAGTACTTCCACAGTAAGATGGTTTGTACTGGTTAAGTTCCTAAATTAAGACTAGTAAAGTCAATGGTAACTTTACAGACCCAGGGAGACAGTAGTCAGTCCCAGGGTGTGGAGTCTATGTTTGGGGGTCTCTAGGACACCCCTGTGCTACTGCACTGAGGGTGCTGTGTAACACACATTCAAAAACCAATGATGGCCTATGGGGAAAATTACCCCCTAGCCCATAAGCACATAGCAAGTCACAGGAAACTCTCTCAAGTTATGTCCAAGAGTGAGGGTAAAAGAGTCTCACTCTTGGCAGGAGAAAAAAATAAACCCCAGAAAATCCAGCAAAGCTCCTGGGGGACTCACTAGGTTAGGAAATTCAGCCTAAACAGAGAATTCTTCCTAACACTCGCCCCCCCCCCCAGACTAAGGGACAGGAGGATTTAATCCACTCCTGGATGAACCTCATACCTCTAGTCGATGACATACATCCTAGAGAGTCCATCAGCATTTTGATGGTGACACCCTGACCTGTGCTCAATGGTGAAATCAAACCCTTGGAGGCAGATTGACCATCTCAATAGTTTTGGATTTTCCCCTTTCATTTGCATTAACCATCTCAAGGGTTGGTGGTCAGTCTGAATGACAAAAGTAGAACCATACAAGTATGGCCTAAACTTCTTCAGTGCCCACACAATAGCAAAGCATTCTCTTTCGATTGTTGCCCACCTTGTTTCAGGATCCTTCAGCTTTCTACTGATGAAGCAAATGGGGTGTTCCCTACCCTTCTCATCCAGTTGGCTAAGAACTGCACCTATACCTACATTGGAAGCATCAGTTTGTACAATGAAAGTTTGGTGGTAGTCAGGAGCTCGGAGTACTGGAGCTTGGCAGAGAGCTTTCTTCAGGTTTTCAAAGGCCTGATTGCATTCCTCAGTCCATTTGACCTTCTTAGGGAATTTTGGAGAGGAGATCACATTCAGAGGAGAAGCTATGGTCCCATAGTTCTCAATGAAATTACTGTAGTACCCAGTGAGGCCTAAGAAGGCTCTCACCTGGGTCTGAGTAGTAGGTGTTGTCCAATTTTGCACAGCTTCAATCTTGCTGAGTAAAGGCCTTATTTCTCCACCTCCTACCTCATGTCCAAGGTAGACCACTTTACTCTGACCAATTTGGCACTTGCTTGCCTTTATGGTCAGATTGGCCTGCTCAAGAGCCTGCAAAACATATCCTAAGTGGGTCACATGTTCTTCCCAGGAGTGGCTGAAGACTGCAATGTCATCCAAGTATGCCATGCAGAAGTCCTCCATCCCAGCTAGAACTTGGTTCACCATCCTTTGAAATGTTGCAGGTGCATTTTTCAGTCCAAAAGGCATAACCTTGAATTGGTATAGGCCAACTGGGGTAGAAAATGCAGTTTTCTCCTTGGCATGGTCTGTCAGGGCTATTTGCCAATAGCCTGACGTAAGGTCCAGTGTGCTGAGGTACTTGGCTGCACCAAGTTTATTCACCAACTCATCTGTCCTTGGCAAAGGGTGGGCATCAGTCTTGGTGACTGCATTAAGAGCTCTATAGTCCACACAGAATCTCAACTCTTTGGATCCTGCCTTTGGTACTAACACCACTGGGCTAGACCATGGACTAGTAGAGGGCTCTATTACCCCGAGATCAAGCATCTTCTTGACCTCACCTTTGATGTGGGTTCTGACATGTTCTGACATTCTATATCCCCCGCTTTTGACTGGCAGACAGTCACCAGTGAGTATCTCATGCTGTCCCCAAGGGGTCAAGCCTGGTGAAAGTGAGAACAGGGGGGCAAACTGATTTAACATAGCTTTGCACTCCTCCTGTTGCTCAGGGGTCAGATCTGAAGAGAGATTAACTCCGTCAACCTTTTCGTCCAAAGGTAAGCCTCTCAGGAGGTCAGGTAGAGCGTCACTCTCCTCCTCCTCCTCCGATGAAGCTAGAAGCAATGCTCCTACTTCTGGTCTAGAGACATAGGCTTTGAGGCGGTTGGTGTGTAAGACTCTGGGAGCTTCCCTGGGTTTGCCCAGATCCACCAGATAGTTGACCTCTCCAAGTTTTCCCACAACCTTGAAGGGTCCCATCCATTTGTCTTGCAAGGCCCTCTGCCTTGTTGGGAGCATAACTAGAACTAGCTGGTCTTGAGTAAACTCAACCATGTTAGCCTTCTGATCATGCCAATGTTTGATCAGAGCTTGGCCAGCTTTCAAGTTGTCACTTGCTTCTGCCATCATGTGTGACATTCTCCTTCGGAGACCTATCACATAGTCAGTCACTCTGACTGGCTTGGGGGAAGGAGCACTCGCCAACCCCTCCTTAATCAGGGCCTAGGGGCCTCTGACGGGATGGCCATAGAGAAGTTCAAAGGGAGAATAACCTACTCCCTCCTGAGGGACTTCCCTATAAGCAAATAGTAGGCATGGCAGTAGAAGGTCCCACTTCTTCTTAAGGGGTTCTTCTAAGGCACCTATCATGCTCTTCATGGTTCTGTTAAATCTTTCTACCAACCCGTTTGTCTGAGGGTGGTAGGCGGTTGAGAACTTGTAGGTAACTCCGCAGGTTTTCCACATGGCTTTCATGTAGTTGGACATAAAATGTGTCCCCCTGTCAGAGATCACCTCCTTAGGAAACCCAACCCTGGTGAAGATACCAAGGAGGGCCTTAGCCACAGCCTGAGCTGTAACAGTCCTCATAGGAATTGCCTCAGGGTACCTAGTAGCATGGTCTACTACAACAAGGATAAACCTGTTGCCTGAGGAGGTTGGGGGATCAAGGGGACCAACAATGTCAATCCCTACCCTCTCAAATGGGACTCCCACAACTGGGAGAGGCACTAAAGGTGCCACATTCTTGGATCCAACCTTACCAGAAGTCTGGCAGGTATGGCAGCTCCTGCAATACCTATCTACTTCAGCCCCCATTTTTGGCCAATAGAAGTAGAGAGAGAGCCTTTCCTTGGTCTTCTTGAAACTCAAGTGACCAGCCAAAGGAATCTCGTGGGCTAGTTGCAAGAACTGTTGTCTGTTCTCTTGGGGCACTACCAGGCGTTGGTATGCTCCAGGTTCAGATTCGGTTGGTTCACTGTAGAAGAGGCCATCTTCCCAGTGTAACCTATACTTCCCAGGCTCTTGCCCATCAGCCTGAGAAGCTGCCTGCTGGCGGAGACCCTCCAGAGTTGGACATTCTCTTTGTCCCTTACGGAAAGCTGTCCTGCTGGGTCCACCTTCTGCCAGTAAAGACTGCAGCTCAGGATGGTCAGCCGGGTCCAGGTCTCCAATAAGTTCTGGACCTCCTTCTAGCTCTTCTTCAGAGTCTAGTTCAACCAAACAGGGTTGTACCCCCCTCTCAGCCTCAGCTGGAGGTGGAGTTACAGGTGTAACTTTGGACAACCTCGGGGAAGTCCTTGTTGGAAGCACTGGAGTGCTTGCTGTAGGCTTTTTCCTAGGAGTCTTGGGTTGCCTCTTTGCTCCTGATCTGGTAGTTACTGCAGTAAGTTGCTCCAGTGGTAAAGGAGTGATTTCTGTCATCATCTCCTGAGATAAACCTCGCAGGGTTTTCTCTCTTGCAGACTTGGTGAGCTCCCGTAACCTTTTACTAGGAGGTCTGGGGGTATGTGACACAACTCCAAGAGCTTTCAGGTCATTTCCCAGCAGAACTCTTCCTGGCACTTCACATTGTATACTGACAGGTATCTTCACAGCCATATCATTACACTGGATGAGAACTGGTAACTGGGGACACATCTGCACAGGCCCTCCAGCTAACTTGGTGAGGCATTTGGGTGCCTTAGCAACATCCTCTGCCTTGAAAAAGGATTCATCCACCACAGTTATGCTGGCCCCAGTGTCCCTGATGGCAGGAGTCTCCTGACCATTTACGTGGACACTGTCCTTATAATACACTTTAGTATTATCTGGGATAGAATTATATACATCTAAATTCTGCTGTTCCCACAACCCCAGAGAGACTAAAGAAACGCTGGCTGAGACTCCAGTGGGTTCATCAGCCAGCAGTAGAAAGTTTCCACTTGCCATAGTGACTTCCTCCTCTGGAGCGAAGGCTAAGGAGACAAGTTGGACCCCGGAAGGTTTACCCTTACATCTGGGATCTCCTGTCACATGGTCAGTAGCCTTACAAACATAACAGGCCCCAAAGGTCCTTTGGAATGGAGGCTTGTTCTGACCTCCTTCTGGTTTAGCACCAGAAGGTATACTACTCTGCTGAGGTTTTTCAGGTGGCTTACACTTATGGTTTTGTTTGGGGCCCTCTTTGGAATTAGGATTATTAGAATTCTCTTTGGAGTCTTTCTTAGGCTGTCTTCCCTCATCCTTCTTCGAAGTTACCCCAGAATCCTTGTGAGTAGCCCTGTTGGCAACCCACAAGTCAGCAGCCTTAGCTAGCTTCCTAGGATCTAATTCCTGTGAATCAGCCAAGTGCTGTCTGAGCTCAGGAGAGCAGGCATCATAAATTGACTCCATCATTACAAGATTTCTCATTCCTTCATAAGTGTTCACCTTGTAACCCTTAATCCATCCCTCTAAGTCTTTCAACCCTTCACACACCCAGGTAGCCCAAGGGGTACCATCATGCTTTTTGAGGCTCCTAAACCTCTTAAGATACTGGGAAGGGGTCTTCCCAAACCTAGCTATCAAAGCTAGTTTCACACATTCATACTCTTTCCTATCCTCCTCCCCCAACTCCATTACCACATCAGTTGCAACAGGGGGAAGCCTAGAGAACAACCAGGTGAGTAACTCATTACCTGTGATGTTCTGGAGCCCATGATTATACTCAAACATAGACAACCAATCCAACACATCCAACTTAGGCTCATACATACCAATCAATTCCTTAGGCATCCAGGGTCTTTTAGGACTGGAACTTCTAGAGGAGCCAGAGAGAGAAGCATTCTCAACAGACAATTTCTTCATTTCTAGCTCATACTTGAGCTCCATTTCCCTTAGCCTTAGTTCTTTGTCAGTTTGAGCATTAAGTTTCTTGTACTCTAATTCAAGTTTCATTTTCTCTAGTTCAAAGTATTGAGGACTAAATGTGGGACCTGGCAAAGGTCCAGTAGGTACAGCTGGTAGAGCAGACAGAGGCCTAGAGGGACTATCTACAACAGTTTCATCCTCCTCTTCTGGTTCTGACCCAAGATCATCAATACTTTGTTCCATATCAAGATCATTGCTGCTTTCTACATTTGCTGGAGTGATAGGTTCCTCTGGACCATCCTCCAGACTTTGGTTTTCTAACAACCTTTCTATTAGCTCTATTTTCTTTCCTTTAGTCATGAGATTCTTATGCTTACAGAGAAGTCTTAGACAATCAGCAGTTTTTGTAGCAAGGGACTCTTGACTATAACTTTCCATAGTAGACAGGTTAAAAATGACTTTTTCTTTCTTGTGCTTAAGCTTTGTGGTTAGTTGCACTAAGTTATCTCAAAAGTACTCTAAAGTGTATACTCAATACAGATCCCACCGCTGTACACCAGTGTTAGGCAGAAACCTGTGCAGTTCCCTCTGGGACCACTGCAAAAGATTTAAGACTACAGGTGTTGGCAGTAAACCCACTTGGTAGCAGTCTGCACCGCACAGATTCACTGTGGTAGCTGTGGCTGAGCAGCCAGACTTCCCTCAAGAAGAGTTAGGCAGTATACAGAGGATACATAATAGGTACAGAGGCACAATAGCACAAGCAAACACTGACCAGAGCTAGGTGTAAAAGTATAAACTTATTTATTAAAGGTACACTCATAAATTACAATAGCACATTAGTAAAGGTAAGAAAGTCAAACACAGTTACTATTACTCATATGTACATCCCTAATCGGTTGTTGGACAATTCTAAGTTAACACCACTTATTTCCAACCAGAGGTGAGCGCTTAACGTTAGATGGTACTCCAACAAGTATTACCAAAAGGGAGGGAAAAGGCAGGAATAAAGAGAGCAGTAAGGTAAAACACTTTTCACATAAGGTTAGCGAAGACAGTCAATGGTGGAACAAGGGGAATTAGTTTGGGGCCGCTTTAGAGGGAGCCAGGCGAAAAATGTGCCCAAGATCACACAATGTCACAAGTCTTTGCAGGTGGGTAAAAAAGGTTTTACTACGGTTCTGAAAAGTTTAGTTAGGGTGTCCCAGACCTACCCAGGTTCGAGAGCCGAGGGCTAAATCTACCCCGTACAATCGGTGGCAAGGGAGGCCAGGCGGAACACAGTACCTTTAAAAGTGGAAGGATTCCTCCAGCGGTGGTAGTCGTTCCTGGTAGTGGGTGCAAGTCGCGGCGTCGTCCCGAGGAAGAGGTGATCTCGACGGGGAGGAAGGCTGCAGGTCGTTGCACTACCAGGGATGAGGCCAGCCGTGGAGTTTTCCGGTCACAAAGGATTTTTACCCCTCTTTCGCGGTTGAGGTAAAAAGTGGTATCCCGGTTGCCGGGGTGCTTGGCACAGGCAAGGCGGCCACGAGATGCTTCGGGACGGCGAAAAGAAGGCAGCAACTGGTTGTCCCCACCAGTTAAGGGAAGAAGACTCTCCGGCGGGAGATCTCCTCTGTCATCGGGAAAAGTGGTGAGACGATTCTGCAGGGCTTCACCGGTGGTGTCATCTTGGCAGGTCGGCTCGGCTTCTCCCTCTTCGGCTTCTTAGGTCCTGTGGCGACTTCTGAAGAACCAGTCCCAAAAACCCTGCTTTTATGCAGCAAACCCCCATTCATACAGCCTAGCTGTCACTCAAACATGCTAAGTGGTGAGCGGGGTGGCTCACCACTTGGGCCAATCACACTAGAGTGCGACATGAGTTGGCAAGGCAACTCAGTCCAGGGTGCCTAAACCCCCTCCCACACCCCCTGTGGTACCCAGACAGAATGGCACCACTTTGGAGGGCTTCTGTGCAGAAGTCTGCCAAAAGTGGAACAAAGGCTCGACTCGGGTTCAGGGTTACTGAAATGAACCTAGACGCCATTTTGGCGGCGAGTTCCGGCAAAAGATCCCAACCGGTGAATTTATATTAATTAAATAAACCGGCAGTATCTTTAACATTGCACCAAAAAGTGGTGCATCAAAAACAATGGGAAATCCCATTGGGAAATATTCCGGTGGAATATTTCCGTGGTATCCACTGCCACCAGCCAGAACTCGGCGAGGGGGGACGGGACAGTACCCCCTCGACAACAGACCCAGGGGCAATCTAATTGCCCCTACCAGTACTTCCACAGTAAGATGGTTTGTACTGGTTAAGTTCCTAAGTTAAGACTAGTAAAGTCAATTGTAACTTTACAGACCCAGGGAGACAGTAGTCAGTCCCAGGGTGTGGAATCTATGTTTGGGGGTCTCTAGGACACCCCTGTGCTACTGCACTGAGGGTGCTGTGTAACACACATTCAAAAACCAATGATGGCCTATGGGGAAAATTACCCCCTAGCCCATAAGCACATAGCAAGTCACAGGAAACTCTCTCAAGTTATGTCCAAGAGTGAGGGTAAAAGAGTCTCACTCTTGGCAGGAGAAAAAAATAAACCCCAGAAAATCCAGCAAAGCTGCTGGGGGACTCACTAGGTTAGAAAATTCAGCCTAAACAGAGAATTCTTCCTAACAAACACCATCCTAGTTATTGTGGATCTTTTTTCCAAGATGGCCCACTTTATTCCTTTAAAGGGGTTACCTTCTGCTTCGATTCTGGCCAAGGAGTTCCTCGAAAACATTGTTTGATTACACAGATTCCCTTCCGTATTGGTTTCTGACCGAGGTAGTCAATTTATCTCGCATTTTTGGAAGAAATCTTGTCAAATGGCTCAAATCGACGTGAGGCTATCAACAAGTCACCATCCCCAGACCGATGGTCAGACGGAAAGGACCAACCAGACCCTTGAACAGTACCTACACTGCATGCTACACCAGACCGAAAGCAATTGGAAAGATATTTTATGGATTTCCGAGTATGCATACAATAACTCTGTACATTCAGGAACCGGACAAAGCCCTTTTTATACCATATATGGACATCACCCTCGAACCTCAGAACTCGATTCGCCTCAGCACTTAGAAATGTCCGCAGTTAGTCATTTGCACTCTACTATTACACAAGGCTTTAAGGAAGCCACAGAACATTTGAAACAAGCAAAAGAGAAATACAAGAAAAATGCTGATCAACATAGAAGTGAAACTCCACAATACCAGATTAGGGATCAAGTTTGGCTGGCTACAAAACATATACCGCTGAAGGGAACTCAGACTTTTAATCCTAGATATTTGGGACCTTACAACATTAAGGCCATTATCAACCCGGTGGTCGTCAAATTGGAATTACCCTCTAATATGCAAATTCATCCTGTCTTTCATGTTTCACTTCTAAAACCAGTTCAACCAGGGACAAGATTAACCAAACCACCTGACCCCATCTTGATAGATGGAGAACCTGAATTTGAGGTAAAGAATATCCTGGACTCCAAGATGATTAAATCAAAACTTTTTTATTTGATCGATTGGAAGGGCTACGGACCACAAGAAAGATCATGGGAGCATGGCGACCACTTTCATGCACCTCGGTTGGTGAAAAGATTCCATCGGAACTTCCTAGACAAACCGGGGCCAGGGGGAAGAACAACTTTAGGAGGGGCCTTGGGGGGGGGGAGTGCTGTCATGATGCCTACCCCCGGGCATCAGGACCAAGGCCCTCAGCTCCGGGAGCAGGCATCCAGACATTTGTTTAAACCTCAGCAGCCGGCTAGGGGCTGTCTGGGTTCAGTCCTGGCGCCAGGCTCATCATAGACATCAGTCCAGGCGCCATAGGCGCCAGGCTCATAGGCTTTACTTACCTGATGCAGACCATGCTGCAAAAAAGCCCAAGCCTACATGAGGCCTGGATGGGACTATTTTGTTACAGGGACTATTTTTTACTTGGGCGTGGCTCTATGGAACTTCTTACCTGGAACTACTTTGGAGGCTATTTAAACCACACCCGAACAGCAGCACATGCTTCGCGTTATTCTGCATCCAGCAGCGTGACGCTCACCATGCCTGCAGCCAGCATCCAGTCTTCTGCCGCGCCCGCGTGCCTGCAGCCAGCATCCAGTCTTCTGCCACGCCCGCCTCGAATCCGGAGCTCCTAGAATAAAGAAGAAGAAAAGGACAAGGTTAGAAAACAAACTTATTTCAAATTCCTCACCTAATTCCGGGAACCATTTCATCTCCGGACCTGGAAAGTACATCAGTCCTGCACGCGTCGCTTCGCCAGCTCCAGCACAGTTCTCACACCATCTTTCGATCTGGCACTGTCTCCATCATTTCTTCACCGTAATCCGGCACCTAGGGGACACAAGAAAAAACAAGGTGAGCCAAGGGAATCAACAAATACAACCTCTTACCACCATAGACTTACCACCGGCGGTATTATTCCATAACTCTCCACATTTTTATATGCCGCATCTGTAAAGAGGGAGAAAAACAACACGTTAACGCAAGCAATAGTTAACCTACAGCTTTGGGTAACACAGACTCTTACCTGAACGCCAGCAGCAGCTATGAGACCTTCTTCTCACAAACTCAGTTGCAATTTAAGGAAGGAAGGGGACAAGAGTGAACATCGGGCACATTGAACTCTTTGAACTTGATACTTACCAATCCCGCCAGGGACTTCAGAGTCAATACTTACCGGAACTCTCCCAACGCCTTCAAACCAGTGAAGTAACTGGTATCTACGCGCCCCTGCAAGACACGCAGGATGGAGAGCTCATCTTTTTTATGAACATAAGTTGAGGTTACTAAGGGGATATCGGAGGTGATTAGTGGGGGAGAGCGAGAACAGTTGGGAGGCCATCACTAAAACCCACAGGTGGTTAATCCCTGTCTCCACTTGCAGGAACATACTTCTTCGGGTCCAGCAGACAAGACTAGGCGGGCCAGTCCAGACAATCATCTTTGCACTACGCATCACGTTGAAGGAGACCGCAGCTGTCCGGGTCCGATCGACACCCCTGTGGGGTCCAGGTGAGCGTAACACGCTGCACATGGGAGGGGATAGGGCACGTGGCGAGGCAGCCCGAACCCAGCTTGTGGCCACATTTTTCACCTAAACTCCCAACCCTGCAGAGTGCGCACAGGCCTGGCACATACCAGGTGACAATCGATGATGACAAAAAGACAGTTAACTGTCACAACCTTACCACCCTGAGATTGTTGCCATGGAATTGCCACATTGTGTGCATCCCTAGCTACTTAAACACAAGCAATCCTGTGTGACCAAAAGGCACACATGTAAGGGATGAATCACACAGACCTGCAAAACAGGTCATGACTATCACCTATATGTCACTCAAACCCTCCCAAACCACAACATGACATGGCAAGCAATAGCAATACACAACACAGTACCAATAAGATACACATTGCCATGTGAAAAATGTAAATTGGCCTCAGGCAATGATGCCTGACATGGAATCGGATGAAATGACTGACCAACAACCTCCCACCCAAAATAAGTCATACCCAAATGCATTCCAAAAGTTGTAGTTGTAACATAACAATGAATGCCTGTCTACATGCACAATGTGCATTGCAAAATCAGCACTGCAGCTTCTGTGTGCCGTGTCCACCTCCTGCAACACACTGCTCAGTGCACAGCACAGTGAACAACCATTGTGTGTGATGCACACCCTGAGCATCACATCGAAGCGACAAACTACATCAAAAAGCAAATTAGGCATGTACAGGATCCACAATTGTTCATAGAACATGTGCTGCAGGGATACAGTGGGCACCAGAAGGCAAACCAAGTGTACACGTGGACATGTAAGGGTGGTTGTACATGTAGTGGATAATAGTGCGAGTGTGTGGGTCAGTAGGGACATACACTCAACATATGCATGTGCAATCAAGTGACCATCAGTGTCCTCTACACATCACATGTGAACATTCACCATGTGTATACCCCAGCATGTCAAACCACAACTATCCCCTCACACCCGAGAGGTAAACACAACACATGAACAGGCATTGATCAGCAGAATACATCATGTACATAGGATACCACAATTACAATGTCAGGGTGCCCATCACACTGCAGGGCAAGGCAACTATCAACAACAAAACACCCCCCTCACAAATCACCACAACCCACTGAACAACTGCACCTGGGTTATTCAGCCTCATCCTTTAATTTCACCTGGTCACAGGATCACCCTTCCCCTTTGTCACCATCTCCCACCTTATGTGTAAAAAGTTGCCAGCACCCTCAGAGTCCACCTTGATTTGCAAAAGCACCAAATCCAAGAGAACTCAAAGCAGGCCAACACAGAAGCCAAGCAAATAGCCTGCAGGCAGGAAAACAAACCAGAACAGCCTCCAGTAGATGACTTGAAGTAGCAGTACGCCACAAAAGTACTACCACAATGATGTTAACGACCAAGGTATCACAGTAAAACAATGTCACAACAGTATCTGTACCATGTGTGGTACATAAAATAGAATGATGCACCACGAATGGATGTGTACTGTCACAGCTCCCGTGTACAGGCGCAGGAGTGGCACTAACCAACCACCCCCACCGTGGTCTGGGTGCCTGCAAGGTCAAACTCACACCGGCCTCTGAGACCCTGGTGGGGAAGGAGGGTCAGGGATATGCAGTCAGGACAGGCATTGGCATACTGGATAACCGGAATGAGGGGCAGGAGAGGGGAGTAGGATTGACACGGGAAAGTAGGGAATGCACAAAAATGTAGTACTCAAATTAACACATTGGGCCTCATTACGACCCTGGCGGAGTGGGTTTACGCCAGCGTTATTCGCGGCGGACCCGTCCGCCCTACTACGAGTTTCCGTAGCGCCATGGAGCGTTTTCCGCCTGGTTTTTCCGGGCGGAGAAATCCATGGCGCTACGGGACCTTGTTGTTAATTACGCCACCGTATTTTACGGTGGCGTAATTAACGCCTTCCCCACTCCCATTATACCCTATGGGGCAAAAATGGGAATGGGGAAGGGTAAAATGGGGAATGGGGATTTACCGCCCCGCCAAGGTCGGAATGGGGCGGTAAATCCGCCAACCCCCATGGCGCTATCGGCAGCTTTCCGCCGTGCTCCATGGTGCATTTTGCACCGCGATTTCCGCCAGGGTCGTAATGAGGCCCATACACAATTAGACCAAACTTGTTTATAATGCACATAGCAGCAAATTACTCAAATGGAAGTCAAAGAGAAACTTATCTCTTGGGTGATTGCTGGCCTCCTGCCTGCACACTCTCAGGGCCGGTAACAGGAGCAGTTCAATGCTGCAAAGAGAGCCACAGTTAATAATCTGTGCATGCCCAAAACACACAAACACACCACCAAATATGCCCCAAAGTAACAAACTACTCTACAAACAGACACTCTTGTGTGGATGCTTCGTACCCATAAGTAACATTACCCCTGTGATGATTCATACACAGTCAATGCAGTAAGTCAGGCGCCACTGGGTGCGTGGCAAATGGAACACCAATGTGTTACGATTCACACAACATGCAATGTTCCCTGGGTAAGCAGACAGACGCATATAGCAAGGTATGACTTCAGAACAAGTCGTGTACCACCATGACCAAAATAAAGTAGGCAGTGCATGTTTCAAATTCTACTTGGAAATGTAATGCACTGCACCCGAGTATGTCCCTTGCTGTCTGTCCCTGTGAGCTGCTTCTTTCCATGTCTCGGAACGCTACATGGCTAATACAAGTGCCTCAATGGCCCATGGTGGACCGGAGGGTATGTGCCACTGCCCCTGCAGGTGCCCCAGACAACTTTCGCTATCAACTGGCCATCAGTCCACTAACACATCTGAGCTGTATTGTGCACTTCAAAACCAATATTTGTCCAAGCTCACTGTCAGTGCTGCTACTAAGCATGCATGTGCAACTGGCCTGGTGGAAGGTTTGCTGTGTTGTGACCCCCCTGTGCTGCTCACCTTGCCTGGAGTCCCTTGAAACACGTCAGCAGTTTTTGGATGTACGATTGCAATCCCTGTGCCTCTGCTTGCGCACAGATGCGTATGTCGGCACCACCAAACGTGTCCAGATTCCAGACGTCCAATGGCCCATGTCTCCTGGCAAAGGTGGTCTGGAGGCTCATCCCTCTGCAGAAAGGCCATGAAACACATGATTAATGCTTTAGATTCATCTGTGTGTGTCTCTTCAGGCATTTCATGACTGGACCATGTCAGAGACGTACATCACAAATCACACCATCAGTCTGTCTCTCACAGCCAAAGTGTGGAACACACTATCTACGGCATGAATTGCAACAAGCACATGTACAGTAAAGATAAGAAACATACTACACAATGCATAGCAATGAATGTACACATGAATCATGAAACACCCCATCTAGCAAAAGAAGAACAGTGGTCAATTACACCGCAATCATCTCCACTAGGGGTGTCAACACAAGTTCCACAGCAGCAGACATGCCACATATATGACAGTCCAAAGCCCTCGTGTAATAGGTTGTTACACCGAACCATCCTTGCGAGCCCATGGATAAGGGAAGCAGGAGTGGCATATGTGAGTCAAGGACCCCAAGCAGCAAACACATACACAAGACAAGCTTGAAGGGCCCAGCTGGAACAGACAGTGGATGCTTTCAAAAGCCACAAAGCTCCACACTGTCACATGAAAGCACAATAGACAAGCAATTTTAAACTATATTAACTAATTACACTAACTATGAAAAACCTATATTACCTATTTAAACTAACTATCAAACAGAAACTTAACTAACTAAACTAAAAGAAAAGTCAAAAATGGCCACATACGACCCAGTGGGGGGGGGGGGAAGAGGTACCCAGAAGGGGGGAGGTACAGGGTGCTGCTCAACACCCACATGCGATGATGCTGAGGAAAAAACAAACTCCACGGGCTCAACGCCTGCACAGCCCGACCTATGTGGGAGATAGATTGTCGTCCGAGTCTGGCTCTTCCTGGAAAGGAGGACGTGGCACAGGAGCATGATCACGCCTAGCCCCAGCTTGCCCCTCGTCGACAGCAAGTCTGCCGGACGGGTGAGCCTGGTTCTGTGTGGCGATGACACATAGGTCTGCATGCAGAATCTCCCGTGATACACGTGCTTCCTCTTGCAAGGTAGCACGTGTAACACGGAGTTCCTCCTGAAAGGCCTGGTTGGACAACCGCTGTACCTCCCGGCAAGCATGTAGCTGTACAAACCTCTCCTCTGCCCGCTCCCTCTGGGACATCAGAAGGACACCCAGAGTGGATCTGAGGGAAGCATACTCCTCCCTCAGGGCCTCCATGTGTGCCTCTGCGTGAGCAGCAATTGCTTGACGCAGAGATGACATTTCAGCCTGGCGTGCCCTGTCTGAGGCCGCCATGCCCAGCCTGAGCGAGCGGGCCGTGGACCGTGCCGCCTGCTGCTGGAGAAGCACCTGCCTAGCAGGGGGGAGCACAGAACGGGCCACACACTCCATGCTCTCAGCGATGTTCTCCATTGCTGCCCCCTGGCATTCAGAATTGGCAGTCATGTCTTGCTCCCGCTCAGTATACAGCAGTTGCACACGGTGACCGCGTTGCTGGGCTTGACCCCTGCGGGACCCAAGGACCGGGTGTCCTCGTTGTGTTGCCACCACCCAGGCTGCACGACTACATGCCCCCGTCAACGTGATGTCCCAGGCACATCAGTGACTGGTGTGGAGGGTAGCCCTGCGTCCCAATCCACCACCGGCGGAGGTTCCAAGACTGTCTGACCCCTCAGTGCAGGTGTCGCGGACAGAGTGTCCACATCAGAATCACTCACCCCTGACATATGGACCTGATGCTCATCCAACTCGACATGGTTGTCAGAGTGTTCATCAGGGCTGGACTCATAGGCAGCCAGAGACAAGATGGACTGTAGCACTTGGGGGTTTTCGTGGCCTACCACCCCACGATCCCCATTCGTGCTGGGTTTATGTAGTGATAACAACCCTGTGCCTGGCATGACAACACCATCCTCCGGCTCCATTGCGTCATCACCTGAAAAATAGAGAGAAAAAAGGTCACTACACATGTTAGAAGCACACAACACACACACACCCCGACACCAAACACATCAGGCAGACATGTGACACACAAAATAGAACCTGGCATGCATGCTGGGTCAACTTGAAATTGCTTCTGTAATTAGACCTGTGGAAAGGTGGCAGTTTGCACTGAAGTGGGTCTATGCAGTGCAGCAAATATGTATGTTACTCACTATCTACATGTACAAGGACTTCATGGTGTGTGTCAGAAAATGTGAAGGCAGTGCAAGGTCAACTTCAGGCATCACGTGCAATGTGCATTCAATGGGTAGCATGTCTACATGCAAACCACCCCTCCCCCCAAGTGCAAAAGCCGGGATGCCTAGCATGGTATCAAAAGGCTGACCATAGACCTGTGTATTGACAGGCAGTGTTGACTAGCATCAACAGCATCATGTGAGTCAAGTGACAACACAGCAAATGATGATGGGACAGTAAGCAGGACACATGATGAAACCTCTGGAGTACACACACGTGTGAAGAAGACACTACACCAGTTGGACAGGGTCATTGGCCATTAAACAGGCTGAGGCCTGTGACCCACGTAGATTGTCAGACCCTAAACATGTGTGCAACGCAGTACTGAGCCTCAGTTGACATGGGAAGGCAGATGAAATGCCATGCAATGTAGGTCATCCAGGACTTGTATTACAGTGATCATCCAGTCATGGACACATAGGGGCATGCGTGGAATGCACATGGAGCATGAATGGGCAATCATGTCCCTGCGGGGCATCTGACCTCTGCACAGTCCAAGTGAGACACCCTGCATCAAGTACTAAGGATGTACCACACAGCATATGTCTGGCAGATTGGCCGCTGGAGGTTAGCATGTACACAGGAGGCATTAACAGGGAAGTCCCCAATGGCAATATTGTAGCAGACCAGTGCTAAGGTGGAATTGGGGTGCAGAACGGGGGGGTTGAGGGGCAAGGGAGCATGCCTACATTGAGTACCCGCTTGCAGGCAGAGGACACCTGCACGTCAGTCATGCTATGCATAGTCCCTGGGCTGAGAGGAAGGTCACCCCACGCTACATGCAGAAGTGCCAGTGAGCTGGAACATGGACCGGAGGGGCATAGTGGTAACCAGCATTTGAGAAGGGTGCAATAGTGGTGATGCGGACAGTCCCCGTCTGCTCCACATGTCCACCATCCAGCAGAGTAGACATGCATCAGGGAAACATTGCATTACTTGCACATCAGAACCATGTACACGTTACATGTAGTGGCAGTCATGCACAACACATCACACAAGTAAAACACACATGTCCTCGACAAACACGCATCAACACTCACTGGAATGGGCATCAAAGTCCGGCATCTCTGCCACTCCTTTGACCGATTCAGATGGTATGAACTCCGCAACAAGTGACTCATGCGGAGTGACGTCTTCCTCCTCTGGTGCGGGTCCACTTCCAGTCACCAGAGTCAAGTTGTAATTTGAGGCACGCTTAGCCTTAGCGCTGCGTTTGAGGTCATTGCAACGCTTTTTGCACTCTTGCGCCGTGCGCACCTCATGGCCGAATGCACTCACATGTTCCGCAACTTGCTTCCAGTGGGTATCACGGTGGGCATCACGGTGGGCAGCCGTAGTCTGACAATTAGCACCCACTAGCATGTCACGGCTGTGGTCCCGCACGTACTCCAGGAGGAAGTCCAGTTCCTGTTTGCAGAAAGGCTTCTTCCTCGACGTGCAGGAGGTCATGGCTGTGTGTGGGGTCCCAACCTGTGCTGCAGGTGCAACCTTCCTCCTCTTGGATTGTGGCGCAGACCCTAGCTGGCTAATGCCGCCCTGATCAGTATGGCCAGTGTCTTCAGTGGATTGAGCCAAGGAAGTGGCAGGTGGAGGGACGACCAAAGACCTGACTTGTGTCAGTGGCAGCTGGGTGCCCTCTAATGGACCCTGCACAGTAACATCCGCCGTGGCAGGGTCATTGACCGCAACTGTCCTGGTTGGCAGACTCACAACCGGGGTGTTGTTGGGTGCATCTGCCCCTGCACTTGCCAACACCTGGCTGTTCGGAGCAGCAGATGACATAACTGCCCCAGGGACACATGTCTTGGTCAGGGCAGTCCTGCGTGCCCCTACGGTTTCCCTCCTGGCCTGTTGAAAATCTTCCAAGGGCTCTTCAAGTGCCAACGCAGCCTGCGCTGGCAGACCCTGAGCCTGGGTGGTGGTGTCCACAGCTGCACCTGCAGCTACCACTACCCTTGGGCCCGTGGCAGTCGATGAAACAGACTGCCAGGTCACACGGGTGCCAGTGCCAGATGCAGAAGCTGCATCTCCCGGAACCACAGGGGGTGGTGGCATGACTGCACCAACACATGGCACAACATCGTGCTCACGAGGCGCACCCCTGCCTCTTCCCCCTCTGCGGCCACCCTGGATACCCTGGAGTCCCCCTACTCCCTGGTCACCCCGGCCATGTCCCCGACCACACCCGCCACGAGGAGGACGCCCAGCTTAGGCGCCCCTCACCTTTGGTGGCCTCCCAACCATGGAACAGATGTAGTAGTGCCGGCACAGATGGAGTAGTGCCAATGGGAGGTGTACACCACAATTGACCTGGGCAATTGGGGTGAAGGGGGTGGGATGCAAGATGTTAACAGCCCCCCTGCACCTGCAAGGCTGTATGTGACCCCGGTGATGTAGTGACGGATCACGCAATGCTCAGGCACCCCAAAACTGCAGTAAAACTGTGCACGCAACCCTGCAGCCTACGTGCGTTGAATCAACCTCCCGCAGTACGCAGTGGCACCCAGTAACACGAAAAACGCGTACGCGTGGGACACACAGGCTACTATGGCCTCGAAAACGGGTGCGATACACAGGGGCACCCGCAGTGGGAAGAACAGCGTGCGCGACTCACCGTCTGACTAGCGCGATGCAGAAAAACATGCGTAGCCAATACCCCCACCAAAAGAAGAGATACGTCCTTGATAGCTGTGAAGTTGTGATGGCGCGCGAAACAACACGAAGCAGCAACACACGTCGGTATCAACGAAAGGCACGTACAGCGAACTGCTGGCCCCGCTCACCTTTAACCCGTGTTGAGGGAAACGCCTGCACGCGTTACATCACTTACGCGCGTAGACCCTTTCCTCGGATTACACGCATTCACATGCAGACTTGCAGTTTTTTCATGCACGCTGAACCACTATGCCCACGTCACGAGGGAAACGCCCGCCCGAGTCACAGACACAGGCACAGCAGCAGCAACATGGTGGGAGCAATGATGGCTCGGGGGCCTTCAACATTGGAGGGGCAGGCATCGGCCATAGGGCAGGAGGAACCTGGATTTCAAGTGTCTTCCGTGTGGCAGCGGTTGGGCCACGCCATAGATGCGGAGCGGCAGCGGGCAGAAGAGTCACGGCTCACAATGGTCAGGGCGGAGAACTCCATGCGGAGGGCCTCGAGGCAATTCGCAGGGAGTTGGAGTTGAACATGTCGTTGTCCCTGTGAACCCTCGGGGCCATGAAAGAGGACCGCCTCCAGGACATTGAGCGGGAGCTCGATGATGCCCTGGCCCGAGACATCAAAAAGTGAGCCGTTGGACTAGCCCACTGCCATTGTAAATAGTTAGATAGTGTTAGGTTTCCTTTCTGTTTTTGTTTATTTTGGGCCGCTTGGACAATGCACCACATTTTTGTATATAGTTCATTATTAGGTAGGGTTTTTTGTAGGTTTCATTTCATTTGTTGGGCTCATGGAACCTGGATTGGTGATTTGTATATAGTTGAACAGTGGATGTTTCTCATTTTATTTCAACATGGCGCAATGGATTTCATATATTTTTTTTCCCTTGGATTTGCTTTGTTGGACTGAGACTTTGGACACATTTTCATTTGGATTTCTTTGGATTCTGATTTCATATTTTTTATTTTTTTCCGGACATGCTGCATTTTATTTCTTATTCCCATTATTGATTATTTTTTTCTCATTACATTCATGTTGTGTTCAATACATTTTTGTTTCATACTTCGATGTGTGGTATTCTCTCATTGGTTTCATGCATGTAATGATATGGGTTTTCACATTCACTTGCACCCATTGTGTGTGTGTGTGACGGACATGTGTTCATGTACATACTTGCCATTCGGGTTGTATCATGTAATGGCCATTTCTCTGTGGGTGGATGCCATACTTGTTTGGATCTTTGGGCTGGGGTGGCGGGGGGTGTGATGTGGGTGGCCATGAGGCCCATGATTGAGGATCGTCATGACGTGGCTGCTGGGGGACATGAGTGGGACATGAGTGGAGGCCTGCTGGCAGGTGCCCCTGACTGCTGGGGGTGGGGGTGCTGGGGGACATGTGTGGGACATGAGTGGGGACCTGCTGGCAGGTGCCCCTGACTGCTGGGGGGTGGGGGTGCTGGGGGACATGAGTGGGGGCCTGCTGGCAGGTGCCCCTGACTGCTGGGGGGTGGGGGTGCTGGGGGACATGTGTGGGACATGAGTGGGGGCCTGCTGGCAGGTGCCCCTGACTGCTGGGGGGCGGGGGTGCTGGGGGACATGAGTGGCGGCCTGCTGGCAGGCGCCCCTGACTGCTGGGGATAGGGGGTGCTGGGGGACATGAGTGGGGGCCTGCTGGCAGGTGCCCCTGACTGCTGGGGGGTGGGGGTGCTGGGGGACATGTGTGGGACATGAGTGTGGGCCTGCTGGCAGGTGCCCCTGACTGCTGTGGGGTGGGGGTGCCTGGGGACATGTGTAGGACATGAGTGGGGGCCTTCTGGCAGGTGCCCCTGACTGCTGCGGGGTGGGGGTGCTGGGGGACATGAGTGGGGGCCTGCTGGCAGGTGCCCCTGACTGCTGGGGGGTGGGGGTGCTGGGGGACATGTGTGGGACATGAGTGGGGGCCTGCAGGCAGGTGCCCCTGACTGCTGGGGGGTGGGGGTGCTGGGGGACATGAGTGGGGGCCTGCTGGCAGGTGCCCCTCACTGCTGGGGGGTGGGGGTGCTGGGGGACATGAGTTGGTGATCACTAGTGCAAGGTGACATGTGGCTTGGCTGGGGGGCATGCCCATGGTGGATGGGCTGCCTGCGGGACATGACCAGGGGTGCACGGTAGTCCCCTGTGGTGTGGGCTGCCTGCAGGGACCATGGAGGGTGTAGAGGGAACACCTGGGAGGACCCACACTGCCAATTCACTTGTAGGACTCCCCGCGCACCCCCGAAATTCACGTACCCCACTCTGACAGCAAAATTGCGTGTGAAAGTTCCCGTGAAGCCCAGTTATTCATGTACCCCACTCGCACAGGGCCTATCACATGTGAAACTTCCCACGAACCCCAGTTATACACGTACCCCACTCGAACAGGGCCTATCGCGTGTGAAACTTCCCGCACACCCCAGGAATACACGTACCCCACTCGCACAGGGCCTATCGTGTGTGAAACTTCCCGCGCACCCCAGGAATACACGTACCCCACTCGCACAGGGCCTATCGCGTGTGAAACTTCCCGCGCACCCCAGGAATACACGTACCCCACTCGCACAGGGCCTATCGGGTGTGAAACTTCCCGCACACACCAGGAATACATGTACCCCACTCGCACAGGGCATTTCGTGTGTGAAACTTCCCGCGCGCCCCCAAAATACACGTTCCCCTCTCCAATCGCGTGTGAAACTTCCCACGCACCCCAGGAATACACGTACCCCACTCGCACAGGGCCTATCGCGTGTGAAACTTCCCGCGCACCCCAGGAATTCACGTACCCCACTCGCACAGGGCATTTCGCGTGTGAAACTTCCCGTGCACCCCCAAAATAGACGTTCCCCTCTCCAATCACATGTGAAACTTCCCGCGCACCCCAGGAATACACGTACCCCACTCGCACAGGGCCTATCGCGTGTGTAACTTCCAGCGCACCCCAGGAATACACTTACCCCACTCGCACAGGGCCTATCACGTGTGAAACTTCCCGCACACCCCAGGAATACACGTACCCCACTCGCACAGGGCATTTTGCGTGTGAAACTTCCCACAAACCCCTGTTATATACGTACCCCGCTCCAATTGCGAGTGACACTCCCCGTGCAGTGGGGTATGTGTATTCATAGGGGTGCGAGGGGAGTTTTACAGGCGTTTTCGTGGTTGGGGGCCTGTGCCCCATGTAAGGGATTTGTGCGCTGTGCATGGCGCGCGGGGAGGGGTTGGGGCGGAACTGGCGCTGCTGCAGGGTCGCTGCGCCACTCTGCGCCACGGCTGTTTTTGGAAGCTAAAATCCATGAATATGCTGTGCGCGGAAATGGATTTTAGCGCACGCGGCTGGCGCAGTAATTCGCACACACACACTGCGCCAGCCACGTGCGCCACTTGTGCGCTGAATTCTATGAATTACCCCCATAATCGGGTCTTTTGCATTGCTGCGCTTTCCAATTCTGTTGTTCTCCTTTTTCAGACTACATTTAGTTCCTATACACCTAATAATACTTTTATCTCCAGTGCTATTCAACTTTATCACTAGTATTCTAGTGATTGATTGCCTTGTGCACATTTTTGTATATTATAAATGATTGCTGTCATGTTATTACTGTAAATCAGACATTTTGCTAAGTGAAAATTGTACATGACATGTGAAGATTACATTAAGCTGTTGCTACTAGTTAAAGTGATCTTTTTTATTTTCAGGCTTTCAAATGCGGAAATATGACCTAGAAACATGATGGTTGGTGTTAGCTCAAAAGACTTTTATTCCCCTGGTCTTTCTAAATCGAAATGTCATGCCCCTGCTGCACACAAGTGCGCACAGGAGCTAACAGGCTGTGACCCCAGAGGAGTCGTCAAGGGAGCGACAGCTGAGTTTTTCTGTGTGTGTGTGTGTGTATGTGTGGGGAAGTAAGCGTGTGTTGTGCTGGAAAGGGGGTGGTAGTTGGTTTAAATAGAGGCTTCAGGCGGGTTAAATTCCCCCCCCCCCCCATCCTCGATTACGAAGAGAACCGGCGGGAGATGGCGGGGGCGGGGAAGGGGGCGGGGCGGCATGTGCTAGTATTTCCGCATTTTAAAGCCAACACAAAAACGGCCAAAAGATTTTTTTTTGTGTTCTGGCTTTAAAATGCGGAAATATGAAATAGAACCGGTCATGATATATTGGCGTGCTCCTTTCCTATTGCTCCACAGTACCTATTGAGCCACGCAGGCGTAAATGAAGTGCTCTTTCATGTAACTTAGCAACACAGGTATAGGGGCAGTCAATAAGGCGATGATGGAAGGAAAAGCTGCCATACAATTTGTAATGTCCTATCTCCATTGCCATCGCATGTTTAGTCCTCTATCTATGACGGTAGAAGGTGGGCTGCGTCCCACGTGGTGAGAGGTGGGGTTACCGCCTCGGGAGGGCAGTTCGTAGAAATAAAGAAAGCTATTCAGACGTGCCTTGTCTCTGCTCCTGTTTTATTGCAAGCGCCGGCTCGTGATGATTTATTGAGACACAGTCTGCGATCCTTCATGCCCGCTCCGCCCACAACAATGGCGACAAGGTTTCTGTAACCTGGTGCCGGAGCACGCATGACAAGCCCTGCCAGCCGTCGGCTCGAGACCCCGGAATTTCAGCCGCCTACTCTACTGCTCCGAAATCGTTCACGAAGCACGCGGCACAACATTGACGTCAAGTAAGAGACCCTGACTCATAGACGACCATTCATGCAGGCACGAAGCTACCAACCCACGTTTTACGCGTGCCGCGTATCACACGCGGTGCACGGCTGAAAGAGCACGCGTATGCTGAGACACAACCAAAATACCACTATCAAGCCCGGCACACGCGGAATCACATCGCGCTCTACTGCCATTCCGCCTCAGGCCTACGTTCAGGTCCAGCACGCGCGAAGCTTCACCGCGCTCCTCATTATTACGCAACACCACCAGCATCAAAGGCCAACCACGCGTGCAATCATCCCATAGCACGCGGGTGCCGGAAACAACACGGCAAGGCTCCAAAACGCATTTGTGCAACCGTACCTGACATCATTTTGAGCACGCTCACATCAAAAAGACAAGGCACTGCTGCCAATATATAAGAAGTAAACATGTCTGAAGACAACCCGGACAGTGGTATCCTGAGCCCCTCCTCCAGCTCCACGCCCCGTCAAGCCACCCACAAAGATGACTGTAGCTCAGAATCGCTACAACTACTGGCTGTGCCGCCATTTGACATGACAGACACAAGTAGTCTTGCCCCCAGATGGGCTAGATGGTTCAAAGAACTGCATGTCTACATAGATGCATCAGGGGTAAGGGAGGAGTGCCGAATTAGAGGAATCCTACTCCACTCTCTAGGACCAGTGGTACGAGACATTGTCTTCGAAATGCCTGAATCCACCACAGACACCTTACAAGGTATTATTGATGCTTTGAATGCTTATTTCGCACCTTTGCGAAATGTCGACTATGAACGTCATATTTTCCACACCTCCACACAGGACAGCAGTGAAAACATGGACAGTTTTGTAATGCGTCTTAGAAAAAGAGCGAAATATTGTGATTTTGATAGATATTCAACGGAAGAAGCAATAAAATCCCAAACCATTGCCGGCTGTGCGTCTCAAGAATTCAGGAAGAAATTATTGCAAAAGAGCAGGACACTAGAAGAGATACTACAACTAGCTCGAGCAGACGCTGCTCTCATGCAACAGACTGAATCGCTGGATAACATCAAAATCACCCAGTCTGCCCCCACGGCATCAGTATGCCCCATCAGAACATCCAAAGAAGCACCACGTTCCACTGAACAAAAGAAATGCTATAGGTGCGGTTTCAAATATCCTCACGTCGGTCCATGTCCTGCCATAGGACACAACTGTGACAAGTGCGGAGGTGAAAACCACTTCCAATCTGTATGCAGAAACATACATTTCTTTCCATCAACTGAAGTGCACCGGGACATGAGGAGGTCAGACCGATTTTCAGCAAGGGAAAGCCCGAGATCTCGCAGGAGACAGTCACCCACAGTATCCAGACACCAATCTCAAAGCTCATCCCGTGACATGCCACGGGAGGGGAGAAGGCGGGAAGAAAGAAGAGAATACGCGAGCAGGAGACACTCCAGACAGAAGATCAGACATCTAGAAAGTTCGCCTCTCAGAGGGCGAGACTCCCACTCGTCCTCATCCAGTGGGGACAGGAAAAGGGGATACGTGCATGCAATTGGAAACAGCATAGCCACAGAATACAGCCCCACTTTGCTATTACAATTAAACGGACAAAACAGAGAATTCCTGATTGACACAGGGGCAACAGTTAATGTCATAAATGATGAGACCTACAAAAGACTCAACCACAAGAAGTCACTGAAGGAATCAGACACATTAATATACTCCTATGGCTCAAACACGCCTCTCAACTGTCAAGGGATGTTCATGGCACACTGTCAGTACAAAGACAAGAGTCAGAAGATCAAAATATACGTCATAAAAGGAGACGTACCAGGTGGCAGCATCTTGAGCTTCAAATCTGCGATTCAAATGGGACTCATCCAAATCATGTATCAAATAATGTCGGCCTACACTACCAGCCCCAAAGACATGATAAAACAAATGTTTCCCTCCCTGTTCAAAGGGTTAGGCAAATTAAAAGACAAACAAGTAAAGTTACATATAAATCCCCAAATAACCCCGACAGCACAGCACTACAGAGGTATACCACTAAACATACAAAGACATGTGGAGGACGAGATTCAGTCATTATTGCAGCAGGACATCATCGAGCCAGCATCGGGACCAACCCCCTGGGTATCTCCCATCGTACCCGTGCCGAAGAAAGACAACAAGGACAGCATTCGTATCTGCGTGGACATGAGGGCCCCCAACGTAGCCATAGAGCGGGAACGACATTTGGCCCCAAGAATGACTGATATGATGCATTTACTGCATGGATCCAAAGTGTTCTCTAAGCTAGACCTGAATAAGGGATACCAAAAGTTAGAATTACACCCTACATCGAGGTACATCACCACCTTTTCAACGCACGTAGGTCTGTTCAGATACAAAAGACTCAGCTTTGGAGTATCGCCGGCCGGCGAAATATTCCAAAACGAAATACATCAAGTGATAAAACACATTCCCAACTGTCTAAATTACTCGGACGATATCTTAATCTTCGGCATCACACAAGAGAGCCATGATGACACTCTGAGGAGAGTCTGCATGGCGCTGGAGAATGCCCACCTCACACTCAACCCGGACAAATGCGAAATCAGCAAATCTACTCTCAAATTCTTTGGACACATCTTCTCAAAAGATGGCCTAAAACCAGACCCGGAAAAGGTGCAGGCACTTGTTGAGACGCCCACACCCACGTCAGCTTCAGCAGTACGCTCCTTCCTGGGAATGGCGAGCTACTGCACCCGATACATACAAGACTTTGCCTCAGTAAGCACGCCTCTTCGACTCCTAACCGGGAAACATCAGGAATTTCAGTGGTCGAATGCCTGCGAAGAAGCATTTCAAGAGATCAAGAAAAGAATCGCAACGGCCTCCTGCATGGCCTATTACGACCCTGACTTCGACACGGAACTCACAGTAGATGCGAGCCCAGTTGGACTAGGAGCAATCCTGGCACAATCCAGGCGTGGTGCACCACCTGACTCACCAAGAAGAATTGTAGCCTATGCCAGCCGCAGCCTCTCCAAGACAGAATGCGCATACTCCCAACCCGAAAAGGAGAGCTTAGCGGTAGTGTGGGCATGCGAGCACTATCACCTATTTCTATATGGACGACCATTCACCATAATTACAGATCACCAGGCCCTCACCACCATCTATGGGAAACCGACTGCGAGAATGCCACCACGAATCGCCAGATGGGGTCTAAGGCTACAGGAGTATTCATTTAAGATAATACATCGACCAGGCAAAGACAACAACCCCGCCGACTTCCTATCACGTTACCCGCTCCCAGCTCATGATGAGCGCCAATCACACAAAGCAAATCAATATCTAAGATACCTGATCAGCAGTGCGCTACCTAAATACATCACCACGGCACAACTACTTGAAGAGACCCAAAAGGATGGACTACTCCAGATGGTACAAACTTGCCTCAAATCGAACCGATGGTAGGTCAAAACAAAAGGAGCACCTTCCTTGTCCACGGAAGAGGAACAACACTTCCGCACATTCAAACTAGTCCGTCACACGCTATCCACATCACCGGAAGGACTACTATTAAAAGAAAACAGAATAGTTATCCCAAAAACCCTACAAGATCAGGTACTAGGCATCGCCCATGCCGGACACAGAGGAATAGTGTCGACCAAGAGACAACTGAGAACCAAGGTATGGTTCCCATCCATAGACGAGTGAGTAGAACAGCTACTACGGAAATGCCTAGCATGTCAGGCGATGGCACCGCGCACGTTTCCAGAGCCACTCAAAACTTCGGAGATGCCACTGCAAGTGTGGGATGAGGTAGCCGTAGATATGTTCGGCCCGCTGGCAAACGGCAAATACGTGCTAGTGATCATTGATGAAATGTCCCGGTTCCCAGAAGTACATCTGGTTCATTCGACCAGTGCACAGTCCATCATACCGGCGCTGGACAAAACATTTGCTGACTATGGCATACCATCCAGAGTCAAATCGGACAATGGACCTCCTTTCACGAGCCATGACTTTGCCATGTTCGCAGAACATCTAGGTTTTCAACACCACAAAGTCACACCACTGTGGCCCCAGGCGAATGGAATGGTAGAACGTTTCATGGGAAACCTTAAACGCACTCTACAAATCTGCTCCATTACAAATGGATCGTTTATGCAAGCCATCTGCACCTTACTACGAGAATATCGGAACACACCGCACAGCTCAACTGGTGAATGCCCATCAATGCTAATGTTCGGACGTGTCATCAAGACACGACTTCCCCACCATGTGCAAAAGAGGGATGAATCCTCACACACAAAGAAGGCCAGAAGCAAAGACCAAGAAAGCAAGGACAAGATGAAGACGTACACAGACGCCCGAAGACGTGCCCGACCCAACACCATCTGTATTGGCGACCAAGTACTAGTACGACAAAAGCAAGTCACGAAGGACATGCCTGCTTTCAAACCAGATCCCATGAAAGTGACCCACAAGGGTCGATGATAACCGCCGCTAGCCCCAATGGCACAATCACCAGAAATTCATCCTTCTTCAAGACCTTCAACAGCACTGACACCACCGTCAACACGTCAACAACATCGAGAAGTGACTCCTCGGACACAGACTCTAACTATCATGAAGAGGAAAGGGACGCGGATGACAGTGGCAGTGAAAGCGATAGCACACTGGCAGAATTAGCCCCACCGGTACGTAGCCCATCCAAGAGGGTCATTCGCAGACCCATCAGATGGATTGAAGAATCCAACTGAACACCGGTGAAGTGTGTATTTAAGGAAGGGGAAGATGTAATGTCCTATCTCCATTGCCATCGCATATTTAGTCCTCTATCTATGACGGTAGAAGGTGGGCTGCGCCCCACGTGGTGAGAGGCGGGGTTACCGCCTCGGGAGGGCAGTTCGTAGAAATAAAGAAAGCTATTCAGACGTGCCTTGTCTCTGCTCCTGTTTTATTGCAAGCGCCGGCTCGTGATGATTTATTGAGACACAGTCTGTGATCCTTCATGCCCGCTCCGCCCACAACACAATTGGACTGAAAGCAAACCTACCTCTTCTGATACAAGGCAGAACTACACTGAATACGCCCTTAGTATATTAAATGTATTTCAGAGATGACGTTGAAAACCTTATCACAAAACAGTAGTCAACTAATTCTAAATGTGAAAATACTACATTGCTATCGTGACACTCCTCCTCGGAATGCTATGCATTCAATAGATGTGTAAATCAAATCCTGGGATCGTTTTGGGTAAGGCCACTTGCTGGTGAAATCTTTAGTCAACAGTACATCTGGCAACAACTTTAAACACAACATAGAAAATCCTGTACAGAAGAGAGTAACCCCCCCTCCCTCAAAATTCAACAGGCTTTTATACCTTTTGTGGTCATATATAGTTCAGTACCGAGTCAGTGAACGTTTCTATGATCCCATTAAGCTGAAACTTAACAAACCAAACAAACCAATGAGTGTGTTGTGTGTTCCTTTCAAACCCAGGTACTCCAAGGTTGGACTGGGCAAGGAAGTAGCAATTGGCGTTGACGCCCTTCCTTGAAACTTGCAGACGCCTCATCAGTATTTGTCCTCGTTAGGTTGACAGCATGCAAGCAGTCTATAATTCCAATTGTGCTAATATGGCAGAATTTAAATGCTCTACTAAATACATTTTTCTTATGCATCAGCCAAAAATGGATTCCAACTCAGTCAGGCCTTGTGTTTTCACAAGTTCCCTGGCACTCACATTATATTATACTTTGAATTCTGTTTTTATGTCACAGAATATTCCAAACATTTTCACTTAATTAACAAAAGTGACATTTGTATAACAATTGAGACATATTTAGATATAAACAGAGTAACCAGAACAAGAAGTGTTTACATTCCATTCCAAATAAAAGACACCTTCATTAGGAGGTAGATATGTATTTGGGCAAGAAAAGAGGGTACAAAAATTTACACTGGTGAGGAGAAAGAATTGTATAAAGAGGAAGAGTTTTATTTGTGGAAGATGTCAGTAACTCTGATGCCTTAAAATGACCTGCCCCAGAATACAGAATGAATATCTTTCATAAATGCGACGGGGTCAGCGGCTTAACCCTGTCAGGTGGAAATGGGGAACCCACCCAAGCTGTGGTGGGGGCCTACCAGAGTGCATGCCAGATCCAATCCTACCACAGAGGCAGAGTGAGGGACTTGGGGGTTCCTGAACCCCTTGAATCTGGCTGGCCTGCTTTCAATGTTGGTAACACTGTCGCACCATACCTTCAAGCCTCTTGTCTGGCCAGACAGAGTTCTTTCTTATTATCCGAACACCGCAAGAAGAAACAAGGGCATTAAAAGTGAGTCTCGCTCCTCAATCACCACCCGGACTACCAGCTGGAACACCAACTTCCCAGGGCTGCAGGAAAGAGACCCCAGCGATACTGGGCCATAAAGGCTATGCAAATGCCTGCAAGCAAAAAGCGGGCAGGCCAAGTAGGGTTTTTATATGTCAGTGTAATCCAGCACATTGGGAAAACGTAGGGATAGATTGGCCAGAGGGGTCAGGTGTTAGTAGGGACTAATGAGAAGGGAGAGGAAGCAGTCAAGAAGGCTGGCACAGGTTTTAAAAACCCACACCCACATTCAGGGATGAAGGGTATTTGGATGAGGTCAGGAGGAGAGTTGGTAAACCAAGAGACCAGACAGAGGGCAGAGGTTGTAGCCGAGCATTGAAGAATTGCTGGAGATATTGATAAAGAATGCAGGTGAGTTATTGTGTGTGAGAGAGTGGTACCAGGTGTGAGAGAGTGGAGTGGTTATTGTGAGAGTGCATATTAGAATGAGTGGTAGTAGAGAGAGGGTGTGCAAAATAGGAGCGAGTGAGAGGAAAGGATAAAGACAGGCATTAGAAGGCAAGAGTAATACAGAGAGAGGGGGTGAAAGACACAGTGGAAGACAGAGTAAAAGAAAGAAGACAAATGTGGAGACAGAGTTGGAGAATAGGAAAAAGAGAGGGAAGGAGAATGGAGGAGAGTGAGAATTGAAGGCAAGCCCCTAAATGCTCACACCAGAGAGAATACAACCCGCTAGGGAAGAAAGGCCCAAGCCGATCTTGTAAGGATAACAAGTTTTAATCTCCCATGTAGATGAGAGCAAAAGCAAAGAACTCTGCTGCTAAGAATGTTTTGCCAAAAAGTAGTACAAGCAGAATCTTGTAAAGGAAAACTTTGTTATACATGATGCAAAACATATAGTTAAGTCCCACACGGCTGGTTGGTGTGCGCCTATACATGATCCGCCTGCTCCATAAGAGATGCCAGGCCATTGGTTCCAGCCCAGTCTGTCCGTCTTCCGTTACGTGGGTGCTGCAGTGCTCATCTTCTTCTTGCATCGAAGGTCAAAGAACAAATTACCTACACTCCTAACATACAGCTACTTTATCACTATACTGTGCACCTGGCAGGCCTTAAAATGGGCACACGGGAGGTTCAGAGGCACTCTAACCTTCACACACACATTTCACTCACTCCCTTCTGTGCCATCCGGCTCCAAGGTCTCCACCCGCATTTTGAACTATAATTTATCCCTCCCTGCACCTTGCAATACAAATCACACGATTGTTGCTCAATGATGTGCCCTGTCCATCCTCTTTGAACATTTCATGAAATGTTACTTTGGGGTTGGTGGTCAGAGGGCATCTGCTGCCATGGAATTCGGAGATCTTAAGGTTTAGGCAGTTATATGGGCTATAACTCGTGATCGCCTGGGGATTGGCCATGGTCATGCTCTGGCCAGTGTGAGATAACATGCACAAAAGGGCCCGGTCTGTGTTTGCGGCTTTGTAGGGCACATTCCTCTTGAACATCTTTGCAACATTTTTAGAACAATGAATAGGCGTTGTGGCGTTGGGGGTGTGGGCTGTCTTCATGGGAGCTCGGGCATGGCTATAGATTTCCCTCGTCTCGCAATTTGGACCTAGAGCCCCTGGCGCGTGCGGAATGAGTGAACACACATAACAGCTTCCATTCACAGCGTTTTTTCCCAAACCACTCATTTCGTAATACCATGAGTTGGTAAACTCGGGATGACGAATATCCTCAATCACATCCAAACCCAGCCCTTGGTATGTGTCATACTTTCTTCGTACTTCCCTTTTCATTATCCTATACATGCTATCAAGGATGGTAGCTTTAATAGTTCTATCAAAATAACACATTGTTTCACATTGGTAGACAGTCTCCTTCTTGCTGAAAACAACCTTTTCACTGTTTCCCCCACTGCCGTGTTGTGCCGGTTATATTAATTTCCATTATTATTATTAGTATTCACATTATTACTAATATATGAATCTCTTTTAATATAATGAACACTCCTATGTACTGACCCATTTGGATAATATACAATCCCATTCACACCCTTTATATGACTTCCCCCTATAACATCCCCCCCGATACAATCCCATTAGTACTATCAATATCACACATAGACCTGCGATAATGGTTAACCCACAATAATAAAGATAGCTCCATACTCTCTCATTCGTGCATCTACATCTCGGGTCCCTGCTTAACAAATAATTTACATTAGTCACGTCCATCTTCTTCTTTCCTGAAATAAAAACACAGGCACACAAGACAACACAAAGGACAGATGTGCAAGATGTACTTTTTACACAGAGAAAGAGAAAAAGAAAGAGAGAGATCGAGCGAAAGGGAAAGAGAGAGACAGAGAGAGAGAGATAAAGAATAAGAAACAGAAAGAGATAAAAAAGAAGAAAAGAGAGAAAGAAAGAAAAGAAGAAAGCGCTCCAGGAAAAAGAAAGATATGGAGCTAGCAGCTGAGCTTCGGCCCACTACTGGAGTGTGCCACCGAACACGTATCACCCCATGGACAGGCCGGTGAAGTAGATCTGGTACAGGTATTGCCACCCCTCCTTTTTAACATAACTGGCATACCAGTGTACTATCTGGAGTTGCCCTACGAATGTCGGAGAGGTTGACCCAATAGCGCAATCCCTTAACCTTCACTTGGAGGGGAGTGCAAAACACCACCTAGTAGGGCCCGTTGGACCGAGGGTTGTTCCACCTGACCACGAGATTACGGATGTATATGAAGTCACCAGGCAGCAGCGGTTGTCTGTTCATATGCTTGGGATCTGTCCCCGTAGTAGACGCTACATCTGGTGTCTCTGTTGTCTCAATCCTCGGAGGTGCAATCTGTCGGGAGACACATTTAATAGCCCCAGTTTGTGTGGTCAAATAATTTTTGAACTCATCCCCTAGCACCGTTGCTGCACTATGTGCATCTGAAGCTCTTCTTACAGAGGATATGGGGGTATGAATAAGCCGACAAGTGACCGCCTCGCGAGGTGACAAATGGTGGTCTTTGCTGGGCTGCGTCCATAAACTGAAGATGGCCAGGAGCAAACAGTAAACCCAGTTCTTCTTCAACGTGGTACACAGTTTGGATAACTTGCTTTTGAGAAACCTGTTTATTCTCTCCACAACGCCATTGGCATTTGGGTGGTAAATCAAACAAATCTGGCGCTTGATGCCAAGCAGTGCTGTAACATGCTGAAACAATGCATTGAAAAAATGTGTGCCATTGACCTTAAAACCTTGCACACACCCCACTGAGGGAAAACCTTGCCTATTCAAAATCTAGCAGCACACTTTGCATCCGGATGTACACATGGCCCTGCTTCCACCCACCTTGAAAAAGGGCAAACCACTAATATGAGGTACCTAGATCCATTACAACGCTCACCGATGTCAGCGTCATCTATGTGTAATTCACAGAATGGCCCAATAGGTCTAGGGCGGGGCAAGGTACCCATAACATCCGTAGTGTCATCCCTGTACTGAAGCTTTGACATGTGGTGTAATGATTGACCATGTCTGCGATACTCTCCTAAATATTTGGTATAAACCAATCTTACTGTGTATCAGCTGCTATCAAAGGCTACCGCTAGCAGCTCCTGGGGCATTACTGTCTTCCCAGCGCTCTCTTGCCTCCACAACAGATCTGTCGGGGATTGCTTGCAACCTTACCGAAACCACAACTCTTTCTCCCTTTCAGGTGCCCTTCCTTGTAACTCGATAATCTGGGAGATGGGCAATGTCGTGTATGGTGCTGGATGTTCGCTTGGAACAGTCACAACGTATTCAGTAGGTATTTCATTTGGCAGATACGCCGCCATTTTGGCTGCCACGTCAGTGGCTGTGTTCCACCATTGATAGTTCTTCTGTCCCGTTAGTGTGGGTGGCGCACTTGATGACTGCCACAACAGATGGCTGGGATAATGCTTGTATCAGTATTTCTAACAGTGCTGCATGCTGCACTGGGGTTCCATCCGCCCTCCAAAACCCCCTCCTATTCCAGCGGGATAGAACAGCATGCACAGTTGTTGTGACGTATGCTGTCAGAATATATTGCGACATGGCACCCTTGAGATGCTCTCAAAGCTCCAATAAGCGCTATCACTTCCACCACCTGTGCAGAATAATGCATTGGCAACCTTTCCATGAGCACTGCCTTGTATTCCCCTTCCTCAAGTTATACCACTGCTGCCCCTTTGCGTCTTTGCACACCCTCCTGGTCAATTGTGGAAGACCCGTCAACGAAAAGTATCTCTGCCAATGCGCAGTCCCTTGCTTTGGGAATGTTGTCCTCCTCCCCATTGTATGTGGCACAGTCGTGCACTGTTAAGTCATCTGTAGTAAGCATGCCTGTTAAAAAAAGGTGGCAGGGTTCACTGTTTTGCATCTAACCACATGAATATGCGGTTTAGAAATGATAATCTCATACACTGATGATCTTTGTGTAGTTAGAGTATATTTTAATCTTTCTAAAATGGCAAACAAAGAATGTTCCACATACAACGTAACTGAGCACCCCATTATTACAATTGTAGAACTATTCTCTATTGCGAAAGCAGCAGCTGCTAAAGCTTGTTCGCAAGCGAACTGCCCTTGCATCACGGCATCCAGAGTGCCGCTTATGGCCCATAGTGCTCTTCTGAGTCAGTACCGCTGTCATAAACTGGCCATCTGAATGTGAAAATAAGTAAAATTCCTGTGTGGAGTCTGGGATGGCAAGTACGGGTGTCAAACTAATGACTTCTTTTAAATCATCAAACTGTTTGATCATGTCTGCCGTTGACTGTAACTTATGGTCCTTTGTTTTTTGTGCCTTCCTAAGGGCCTGCAAAAGTGGCCTTGTGTATGCTGCCTAATCTAAGATCTATGCCTTACAGCAGTTGCACAGGCCCAGAAACTTCTGCATTTCTTTAACTGGGGCAGGTCTGGGTGTGGCGCGTACTTACACTGCCCTATCTGGTAGTATTCATTTACCATTCGCTGATATGAACTGCCCCAGATAGAGCACCTCTGTTGACAGTATTGCAACTTGGCCTTGTCGACCTTGTACCCTTTATAGGCCAGCAATTTCAGGAGTGCAATGGAATCCCTTCGGCAGTGCTTCTCACTGTCACTACACACTAGCAGATCGTCCACGTACTGGATAATCGTGCTGGGCACCTGAATATTCCCTAAATCAGCGTGCAGTATTCTGTTGAATATGCTTGGTCTCTCCCAGTGCCCCTGAGTTAACTTAGTATGTTCGAACCGCCTCTGGCCCTGTGTAAATGCTGTGAGGTACCTTGATTCAGGATGGAGTGGAATCGAGAAAAAATAATTTTTCAAGTCCACTACAGTGAAGTAAGTGGCTTCCTTGGGGATGCTGCATAAAATTGTCGCAGGGTTAGGAACAACTGTAAATTCATTCTACAACACATTCAGGGGGCTTAAAGTCCTGGATCATTCTCCAATTGTCCCCTGTTGATTTCTTAACAGGTATATCACTGTGTTACTCTGTGATGTTGACGACACAATACTCCCCATGTAAAGTAGATAGTGTATTGTCTTTCTAATACCCTCCTCTGCCTCCCTCGATAATGGATATTGTCTTACCCTGGACAGATCCGCACCTGGCTTCAGTGTTATACGCACAGGGCCATGTCTTTCAGTAAACCTATATCATGTAGATTTGTAGTCCACAGCTTTAAAGGCACTTGTAAGCCTTCATCAAAAAATAGGTGTGGAGTTAATACTGCCATCAGGGGGCACTGCACCCTTCAATACTGTATCATTATGTCACAGGGGATACAAATCTCTAATATTATCTCACCATCTTTGTTGTTATTCTAAAACAGCTCATCATCTGTTTTTCCTCTAGCTGTACTGTTGGATCTATACAGAGCAAAGTGTGTCACTCACAACCGTGTCTGTCAATACCTAACACGTCAACCCTCTTATCGGAGACCAACAATCCCTGCAAATCCAACGACAATATTGTTCCTGCCACCACCTCAGGTGACACTGCTGGACGAAAGATAAAATCTGTGGGCACTCACCAACACTGTTTAGTAATCTGAGGCACCGCCTTCACAAGCACAGTAATACCATACATGAACATGTCATGGTTCATGGGAGTCCCACGGACCACCACCTCCCTTGTCAATGTGTGTACTATCAACATGGCTCTTATAGCACACATCCCAGGCATGGAGCAAACTATACCACGATCTGTAAATTATATTGTCATGTTTAATTTGCTGAGCATGTCCCTGCCCAGCAAATTAACAGGGGTACTTTCGGAATATAGTAAAAGTGCCCGCACTACCTTCCCTCCCACCTTTACGTCCAGCTCCTCAGTGTATGGAACCTTTGAAATAACCCTCACTTGGCAACTGGTATACTTTTTTTTCTCCAGTATCTACATTTGCATTGTGAAACCTAGGCCTTTCCCCACTATTCAGGACTCTCAAACTTAGGAGTGTTTTTCCCCTGTTTTAAAGTTGCACTGTGGAAGTATTTAAAATTGCATTGTGAAACCTTGGCCTTTTCCTCACTATTCAGGACTCTCATACTTAGGTGTGTTTTTCTCCTGTTTTAAAGTTGTACTGTGAAAGTATTTAAAATTGCATTGTAAAAACTAGGCCTTTACCCCACTATTCAGGACTCTCAAACTTAGGTGTGTTTTTCTCCTGTTTTAAAGTTGCACTGGCAAAGTATTTAAAATTGCATTGAGAAAGTAGTGCCGTTCTGTGGCTTACCTCCTAGCAAAGCATTCTTCTAGCGAACCTTTCTACGACTATCTAAGCGCCTGTCATCTTGTCCAACTATCAACTTGTCTCGTCTCTCATTGTCTCGTCAGCCTGCTCCCTGCCCGTGTCCTTCCCCAGTGTTCTCCCCTACCCCTTCCCACTCCCTTTCTCCTCTCTCCTCTCTCTACCTACTCTATGGTGCTCTCTGTCTCTCCTATATTTTCTAACTGCTTCTCTATCAACTATCCTGCTCTCCTCACTAAATCTGGTAGGAAGAAGTTTAAAACGGACATCCTGGTCTCCAACCCAGACCTTCCTATCGCTGACACCTATACCAGTGCCTCCTCCAGGCAGACTTTCACCGACATCCTCTTTGTCGTCCCCTCGCCAGACCCATGAACTCTACATATGGTCTCTGTGCTCTCTCCCTTCTCCTCCTCTCCCATTAATGGTGTCACCCGGTGGGAGGCCCTCCTGGCCTCCTTCCACTCTTCTAAGGTGATCATTAATGTTTACTTGAATGGTACCGTCTTGGTCCAAGGCCCTCAAGCCAACCTTCTCCTCTTTGATAGTGGCTTCCCGCACCTCATCAATTTCCTTTCCTCCCCTGCTGTCCCCTCCATGGCTTCCTCGCCTTCCCCTGCTGCCTCCTCCTTGTCTACCTTGCCCTCTCCTCCTTCCTCTTCTGCCCTCCCTCGGGCTTCTTCTTCATCTCTGCAGGGCGTACCTCTGATTTGTACCTGTCCCCGGAAGTCTTTCAAGGACTGCAACATTCTCCATTTTGCCACTTTGAATCCTCGCTCAGCTGTCAAACACTCCTCTGACATTTGCCGCATCCTGGAGGAACTTGACCTCGATGTCCTCGATCTCACCTAGACATGGTTCACAGGCAGCTCTGCCATGAGCTTTGACACTCTCCTGCCTGACGGCTACAAGATCCTCTCCGCACCCAGACCCAACTGTACCGGATGGGTTGTAGCCCTGATCTTCCCTGAGTGGATTCCTGCCGCTGTTATTCCTACGCAGGCCTACTCCTCTTTTGAAGGCCTCGTTTGCAGGCTCTCTCTCTCTCCTGGCCATTCCCTCACTGTGGCTACCATCTATTGGCCAGCTGGTGAGATCTCCTCCTTCCTCTCTGATTGGGCGGACCTCTGCTCTGCCCTCCTGGTCTCAACCACTCAACTCCTCCTTCTTGGCGACTTCAACATCCACCTGGATGCTGCCTCCTGTCCTTCCAATGGACTCTTTCGTGACCTCTGTGACTCTCTCTCACTCTTTATTCTCCCCTCTGCCCCGACTCACTCTGCAGGGCACACTCTGGATGTTCTGATCTCCTCAGACCTTCCCCTTTCGATCCCTCTCACCACTCCTCACTCCTGGAGTGATCAATTTCTCATTTCCTCCCATCTCACCCTCTCTACCCCACAGGCCAAGCCAACTCCAGCACTGCCACAAACCTTCTCGGTTATCTGAACCATGAAGCGTGTGTCAGTTGAGGCTTTCGCTGCCACCCCCCCCCCTCTCCTCCCTTGGCTGACTCACCCTGACACAGCCCTTTCAATGCTCCACTCTGCTATATCTGATACTCTTGATGTTCTTGCCTTGTCATGAGGATCCGCTTGAAGCCCAAAGCCAAGTGCAACTGGTACGATTCAGACCTCGTCACCCTTAAATGCAAGTGCGTGCAGAGTGGCTGAAAGGAAATGGCGTGCTTCCTTCTGACAAACTGGCCCGCAGCCTGCTCCAAAGGCAATACCGACCCTCCGTCTGCACCAAGAAGAGATCCCACATCCAAGCCTGCATCTCCGCGGCATCTAACAACTCGGCCGAACTCTTTAAAATCTGCAAGGAGCTGGCCAATCCTGCTGCAGTCTCTACCTCTTCTGTCCCTTCCCAGGCCCTCTGCACGGCCCTGACTTCTCATTTCAGCTCTAAAACTCAGGACATCCTGTCCTCTCTCTCTTCCCCTCCCCCTCCTCCCTCTACTCCCTGCTCTTCCTCTGGCCCTTCTTCGGCCACCTCTCCTCCCTCCTTCTCTGCCTTTCCCCTCTTCTCCCCAGATGAGGTTTCTAGACAAGTCCGATCTATGAAAGTCTCGTCAAAACAGGTTCACCCCTGTTCCTCCAAACCATCAAGGACCACATTGACACCCTGGCTCCTTCTCTGGCTGATTTCTGCAACCACTCCTTCGCCACTGAAGTCTTCCCCCTTCCCCCTGAAGCACTCCCTTGTGCACCCTCTTCTTAAGAAACCCTCTGCCGACCCTTATTGCCCTGCTAACTATCGTGCAGTCTCCATCACTCCTTTCCTGGGCAAACTCCTGGAAAAGCTGGCTATCTCCCAGCTTAATCTTTACTCTGAATCTGTTGGTTGTCTCCATGACCATCAGTCTGGCTTCAGAGCTGCCAGAAGCACAGAAATGCTCTCCTGAACATCCGTGAAGACCTGCTCTCCAACCTCGATTCCAACACCCACTGTGTCCTCATCTTACTTGATCTCTCTTCTGCCTTTAACACGGTCAACCATGCCACCCTGCTCAACCGTCTCCGTGATAACCTGGGTATCACCGATCAGGCCGTGGCTTGGCTGACTTCTTTCCTCTCTGATCAACCCTCCCAGGTCCAACTTGGGTCCTTCCTCTCCTCCATTTCTATCTCTAACTGTAGTGTTCCCCAGGGCTCTAACCTCTCTCCCTGGCTGTTCAATCATTACCTGGCACTTCTTGCCCACCGCATTTCCGCTCTCTGTCCCAACTTTCAGTGCTATGCGGATGACACTCAAAGTCATTTTCAGGCTCCCTTCTGCCACCTCCACCCCTTCTTTCATCTCTGATTGTCCGGTATCCAGTGGTGTGCCGCCAATAATCTCTGCCTTAATGCCAGTAAGACCGAGATTCTTCTCATCGGCACACTGGCTCCCTCCTTTCATGGCACTCTCTGGTCGGCCTCTCTTGGCCCTCTTCCTGCTCCCACCTGTGAGGCTAAAAACCTCAGGGTCATCTTCGACTCCACACTTTCCTTCTCTCCGCACATCTCTGACGTCTCTAAGAAGTTGCACTACCAGCTGCACCTGCTTAGAGGTATTCTTCCTTTCCTCTCCTTCACCCAGAAGCTCACTGTCTCCAGAGCTCTGGTTCTCTCTAGGCTGGACTACTGCAACAGCCTCTTTCTAAATCTGCCTGCGTCTACTCTGCGCCCTCTGCAACTCATCCAAAACTGGACTGCGAGACTTGTCCCTGGCTTCAAGCCGAGGGATCGCATCTCTCCAGGACTGAAATCTCTGCACTAGCTCCCAGTGGCGGCGAGGATTAAGTTAAAAACTTTCTGCATTGTCCACAAGGCCTTCCGGGGCCTGGGACATTAATACCTTCAACTCTCTCTTCCTAAATAATATTCCTTCTCAAGCTCTTCACTCATCCGCCTCCAACTCCCTCAGGGTTAGTCGCTTCTCCAAGCAGCGAGTTGGTGGTAGATCTCTTTCTTCAGCTGGGTCCCCCCTCTGGAACAGCCTCCCTGCCTCTCTCAAACTTGAGGAGAACCATCTCCGGTTCCAGAAGCACCTCAAGACCTTCCTCTTTGCTTCTGCTTTCTCTCCTCCTCTCCCCTGCTGATCTCCCTGCTGAATCTGAAATTGCACTGGTTACCTGGCTACCCTCTGACCTTGGGCCCAGGTCCTCTCCCCGCCAGTTGCTCACCTGCTCTGCCCCATGGCAACCCTTGCACTCTGGGACTGTTTCTGTATCCCTACAGCCCCTACTAGCACTTAACCTGACACCTGCTGTCTGCACTTACCCCTGCACTTGCCACCAGCTTGCCGCACTTTTATTTATTGTTTTTATTATTTTACTGTAACGCTTACCTTTGACTCCGTGGGAGTGTAATGCCTTCTCAGCTAGAGGATCTGTTATCTGGGCTCTTATTCTGTGAAAACAACAATAATAACAATAGAACTACTGTAATTTTTATTGATGGGAAAAAACTGTATTGCAGTGTGCCTTTGATAAATCCCTCCCTCCTCACCTGTGCTTATGTTTTGTGGAGCTCTCCTTCATGTATTCTACAGGGGCATGTTGGTTTGAAACTTTTAACTTGAGAGGCTGTGGTGTTCAAAAGATTCTTGTCAGAATAATGTCCTTGTCTCTTTTTAGAGTTATCTTGGGTGGTTTCTTAGGTGAAAAAATATATATATTTCTTCAGATTCTGAGCAGTCCCTACGTTGGAGAGATCTCTCTTTCTAAATGTTCCCCTTTTATTTTGCAGGTTCTTGGTTCTCAGAAAAGGTTAGGTGCTGCGGTATGGCTGTGACTGTACTCGGTTTGAGAAAATGTTAAATAAACGTTAGTTCGTCTTAACTGAGTAATTGCAGCCTTCAGAGACGAGCGCGGTAATAACTAAGCGAAGAATAACTTGCTCGGACTTCAGGTAAGCAACATATGTAAAACTTCTTCTTTCTTATTCCATAAGTTCATTCATTAACGAAAATACCTTTTGTTTTGCATGTTTTTGGAAAACTGTAGATGAAGTACCTTCAGACGATCCACTGAATGAAGGCACCGTGACCGCGAAGGAAGACTGCAGTGAGGAAGATGCTGTGGCTGCGACGGAACTTCTGACAGAAGATGCAGAGACTACCAAATAAACAGCTAACTGAAGAAACTATGGAATTCTGTTGATTTTCTGTGGAAAACTAATATCTCTTAACTTCTTTTTTCCTTTGACAGGTTCTGTCAGGAGATCGCTGGAAGCGTTACCCGCTGTCAGCAGAGAAGACGCGAAGCGAGCGATCCAGCGGAGGCGTGGCTTAAGTAGCTCCCTCTGCAATAGGTGTAGTATGTGCTGTGAGTTTACAATGCACTTGGCAGCAGCCATGTTGAATGTAGGAAAAACCAATGTAAGTGCTATGTGAGCCTATGGGTCCAATGCTATGAATGAGACAAATGCCTTTTGTGCCAGGCTTGAGGCCACTGTTGACCCACTGACTGATATGAAGTTCCTTGCTTCCCTGGTATTTCGGAATGGGAACAGTGCTCCTTTGCTGGGATCATGACAGTTGTCCCCTGCCCCACAGTCCATGTCCTCCTTCAGCCCAGAGTGCAGCAATGGTGGCACTCACAACTTGTTGGGTACTTTCTGTCCACTCCACCTGTACAGGCGTCAACACAGGCACCTGAAGGACAACCTTTGCCAATTTCTTTTCTACCAATTTGGCTTCCTCCGCCTAATGCTTTTGAGAGGTTTCCCTCTCCCGTTCCATAATCCTTTTGCAATGATGCACTATTATACTCTGTATCTCCGGCCACCCCTTTGCTTTAATACCTACAATCTTGTTGAACGCTTTCTGCACTTACTTCGGCAAGCCTCTCTTCACGGTTAAAATAGAAGAACGATATTGAACAATCCCACGCTCCTCCTGTCTCAGCTCTCCACATCTCTTGTAATTTGAGAATAAATGTAGCTGCATCCTCATCATCCCCCAATGTACACTGCATCAGGCACTGTAAATCGGGGGTAACCAGGAAAGCCCTCCGTAACGCATCTCACACGTGTGCCCTAATTCCATTAAACGATGCTACATCATGTTAATCATCCCCCCAGTGTTATCCCCGGATATCCAGCTTTAACTCATACGTCCCCAACCTGGTCCCCAATTATAGCAACCATCAAGCTATTGATGTCCCCTATTAGCAAGGGCACCCCTGCTGCTTGCTTTTCAAATTCGTATATTCACTTGCTCGCCCCTGCTATGAGAGGGCCTTAATTCAATTATTCTTATCCATCTGGAGCCAGGGCACATACTGTGTTCTCCCCACCCCCTTACATATCAGGGGCATCTGCATCTTTACCCCACTTCCCATACCCTTCTTCACATTTTCCTTTTTTCTTACTACCGCCATCCGGCCAGTCCTACTCCTTAACCTGCCCCTCCCCATGTGCCTATTGCTTGGGGCGTACACTCAGCTGCCTCTTCACCCCTTCCTTCTTCTTCACCCTGTTCCTCAGTGAACGTGTCACTATCGTTCTCCCTCTCGTTACACCGTATCTGATCCGAAAAATGTCCAATTACCCCTGCCTCCTTCCTTTTCAACACATACATTTTTCATTCCTCCCCGATTAATTCTAAGCAACACATTTCCTGACCTCCATTCTCCTTATCCGTCTTCCAGTGCCCCTACATAACTCACCTCTCTTGAAGATGCTTGTATACTGTTCAATTCTACTAACAACTCTGACAACCTGTCTTCAAACTCTCTTGACCTGACACTTGCGGATGTCGATACTTCAGGCTGGTTTGCGTATGGGGCTAGGGGAGCGGTTGCCTGTGGTGTTACTGGTGCTGAAGGGGTCCCTACCAAAGCAGAAGGGGTCCCTGTCACGATAAATACATAGATTGGATTTTTGTACCCTTATGCAGGACACCCTGCCAAGGGATATAATCCCCAGTGCTCCGCTAGTGCCTCGTCCTTCTTTTCCCTTCCTGCACTTTTTATCTTTCTGTCTCTGCACCCCTACTCCGATCCCTTGGTCTTCTGTGTATTCGAACATGCGCCAGATATCTAAGATTTATTTTCTCTTCTGTAGTTGCTTCCCTTTATATTTAGCTACTAGAAATGTGGATATGTTCCAAAAAGCTCTTATTGTGTGAGCACTGCCCTGGCCATGGGCAGGGCATCCCCCTCCTCCTGTCTCTTCGATCCACTTCTTATGATATTTTTCCACCCTGTCATGATACAGTGGCAGGGCCTTATACATATGTTCTATTGGTGTTCCTCCCCCATACCAGTGATGCTGATCTCTTACTGATCCTGCAAAGTTACGATAACGTGCCACTCAGGCTGCTGCTTGCTCGTAACAAAAAAGAAAGAAAATCAACCCCCACCCTTTCCTGTCCCCCTTCCTTGCACACATACACCACTCCACGAAACCATCACATGCCAAACCACACCGCAACACCCACAATTACCATCCCTCCTAGGGCCTGTTCTTTATCCAATAAAACACTAATACAATATACTAAAATAACAAGCTAAAAAAACAACCACTAATTTCACGCCTATTAAGAGACCACTACATTTATTTCTGTATTCCTCCTTAAAAAAATATACTTTATTGTGCAACTCCCTCCGCTTCCGAGGAGGGGCTTCCTGCCTTACCTTTGCCTTACCTTATAATGCCTTATCAAAAATAATCTCTTCATAGTACAAACACTAACAAAAAAGGACACAAACCTCACCCAAGTCACATCAACAACCTCGCTCTCCACATGCTCACACCTCTCACACGCATCTGTCCCCTACTTGTTATCACTTACAAGAGTCTACTCACATGTGCATGCTCACAGAACTCCTCCATTACAGGGTTCCAACACCGGCCTGCACTCTCCTCTGAGCCACACCCCTCTTCAAAGAGCAGAGAGGACTTCTCTTAAAATAGCTCTTACTAGACCACTAGAAACACATGTTTTTTCGGGACCGGCCGCTGTAGGTGGGCGCGGCTCCTTCTGGAGAAGCGCCCTGGAAGCCTCTGCAAACACGTGGGCACTGGGATCACGTCGGGGTCACCAATTGAAGGCAAGCCCGTAAACGCTCACACCAGAGAGAATACAACACGCAAGGGAAGAAAGGCCCAAGTTGATCTTGTAAGGATAACAAGTTTTAATCTCACACGCAGATGAAAGCAACAGCAAATAACTCTCCTGCTAAGAACGTTCTGCCGAAAAATAGTACAAGCAGAATCTTATGAAAGGAAAACATTGTTGTACATGACGCAATACATATAGTAGAATCCTGCACTGCTGGTTGGTGTGTGCCTATGCATGATCCGCCTGCTCCATAAGAGATGCCAGGCCATTGGTTCTAGACCAGTCCATCAGTCTTCCGTCACGTGGGTGCTGTGGTGATCATCTTCTTCTCACATCGAAGGTCAAAGAACAAATTAAGTTTACTCCTAACATACAGCTATTTATCACTATACTGTGCACCTGGAAGGCTTTAAAACGGGCACAGGCGAGGTTCTGGGGCACTCTGACATTCACACACACATTTCACTCCCTCCCTCCCATGCCATCCGGCTCCAAGGTCTCAACCCGCATTTTGAACTATAACTTATCCCTTCCAGCACTTCGCAATCAAAATAAATCACACGATTGTCGCTCAACTATGTTCCCTGTCCATCCTCTTAGAACATTTCAAGACTTGTTACTTTGGGGTTGGTGGTCAAAGGGAATTCAGGGATGTTAAGGTTTAGTCAGTTATATGGGCTATAACTGATGATTGCCTGGGGATGGGCAGGGGTCATGCTTTGGCCAGTGTGAGATAAAATGAAAACCAGTTGCCGGTCTGTGTTCGTGGCCTTGTAGGGCACATTCCTCTCGAATATCTTTGTAACATTCTCCAGCATGTGGTCTGGCATGGATTCACATGCTCATGAATATTCCCTGTCGTTAGGCCGTGAATCCTCGGTAAAGAAAAAATCAGTATCAGTTTCGTTTCTGATCTGTCTTTCTTAGTAGTAACCAATCACTGATCTCTGGGTCATACTGCCCCCAGCCAATGACTGCCCTCTACCTAAGCCCCTCCCCTGGCAGCCATCCTCAGATTTTTACCGCACGTTCAAGTGTTGGGAGTCCTCGTGTTTTAGCTCTCAAGCTTTTACTGCGTTTTCGCGCTTTTTCAGGAGATTTTTCTCTTTTTTCGGTTAATCGAGCCTCAAGCTCCACCATTTCTACTTCCAATAACGGGGACCAGTTTCGGAATTCTTCTACGCCCCTCAAGGGTGAAGTTTTCGTCGAGTTCCGCTTCTTGGAGGATTCCAGAAGATCTGTGGCCTACCTCAACGGACATGGCCCAGGACAAGGGAAGCTCGGCGCCCGGATCCAAGCTGTTCAGGAGCTGCCCAGGATGCGGATTGCAAAATGTTTTCAAGGAGGACTGTTAGGCAGAAACCTGTGCAGTTCCCTTAAGGACCACTGCAAAAGATTTAGGACTACAGGTGGTTGACAGTAAACCCAATTGGTAGCAGTCTGTACCACCCAGATTTACCTGGTAGCTGTGGCTGAGCAGTCAGACTTCCCTCAAGATGAGTTAGGCAGTATATAGAGTATACACAATAGGTACAGAGATACAGTAGCACAAGCAAACACTGACCAGAGCTTTGGTGTAAAAGTATATAATTATTTAAAGACACACTTGTAATTTACACTAGCACAAAAAGGAGGTAAGTACATTCAACACACAGTCACTATTATATATATACAATCCTAATTACTTATTAGACAAGTCTTGGTGAGAAACACCACTTATTTTCAGACAGAGGTGAGCGCTTAACGTAAGATGGCACTCTAATGAGTTGTATAAAAAGGGAGGAAAAAGGCAGAGTTATGAAAACACACAATTCAATACTTTTCAAAGAACCACAGTGAGGCAGGTTAGGCAAAGTCTACTGGAGAGCAAGGAAGTCCAAATACCAGACCCACTCTTAGAGAGAGCAAGCGAAATGTGTCCAGGATCACACAGTGGGGTTATGCCCAAAGAGTCTTTGTAGATAGTTCACAAAAGATTGAGATCAAGACAGGAAAAGTTAGTTAACAGGCCCCAGGCTAACCCAGGTTAGAAAGTCGAGGATTTACTGTCACCCCGAACGATCTGTTGCAAGGGAAGCCAGGCGGGACACAGTACCTGAAAGTGGGAAGAACGCTCCAGCGGGGGCAGTTGTTCCTGGCAGCGGGTGCAAGTCGGTGTTTCGTCCAGAGGAAGAGGAGTTCTCGACGTGGAGGAAAGATGAAGGTCGTTGCACTGCCAAGGAAGAAACCAGCCGCAGAGTTTTCCGGTTACAAGGTACTACCCTTTTCTTTGCAGTAATGGTAAACCGTGGTATTCCGGTTGCCGGGGTGCTTGGCACAGGCAAGGCGGCCCGTAGATGGTCCAGGAAGGTGAAAAGACGGGCAAACTGGTTATCCCCACCAGTCAAAGGAAGAAGACTCTCCGGGCTGGAGATATCCTCTGTCTTCGGGAAAAGTGGTGAGACGGTTCAGCAGGGCTCCACCAGTGGCGTCGTTGTTGCAGGTCGGCTCGGCTTCTCCCTCCTTGGATTCTTTAGGTCCTGTGGCGACTTCTGAAGTTCCAGTCCCCAAAGCCCTGCTTTTATGCAGAAAACCCCCATTCATTCAGCCTAGCTGTCACTCAAACATGCTAAGTGGTGAGCCGGGCGACTCACCACTTGGGCCAATCACACAAGAGTGCGACTTGAGTTGCCGAGGCAACTCGGTCCAGGGTGCCTAAACCCCCTCCCACATCCCCTGTGGTACCCAGAGTGGCACCACTTTTGGAGGCTTCTGTGGAGAAGCCCGCCAAAAAGTGGAACAAAGGGCTCGACTTGGGTTGGAGTCACAGAAGCGAACACAAATGCCATTTTGGAACCAAGTTTCGGCAAAAAATACCAACCAGTGAATTTATATTAATTTAATAAACGCACGGAGGGTGCTGTGTAACCCGCATACAAAAAACACATGAAGCCTTATGGGTAAAGGACCCTACAGCCCATAAAACACATTCAAAGTCAAAGGAACATCTCAAATCATGTCTAAGAGTGGGAGAAAAAGTGTCTCACTCTTAGCAGGAGAAAAAAATAAACCCCAAAAATCCAGCAAAGCTGCTGGGGGACTCACTAGGTTTGGGAAATTAGCCTTAACAGAGAATTCTCCCTAACAAGGACGAGCATTCGAGATGTCTCTACTGCCTTCATGAGGACAAGACGCACGTGGAGAAGGACTGTGCGTTCTGCAAGAACCTGTCGGAACGGACCAAGCAAGATCGTAGTTCCCGCCTCGCCGACTGGCTGGAGAAGGGCACAGCAGATGAGAAGGCGAAGAAAAAGTCTGAGCGGTCTTCTAAGTCCTGTGAGGGCGCCCCAGTGACGGGGGCCCAACAGAAGGCCAAGCACCACGAGTCCGCAGGCACCGGGAGCGCCGAAAGGTCGGGCTCCTCGGCTGCCAGGCAGGGCGCAACTTCCCGGCATGATCAACCGCGAGCCAGCGCTCTGTTCGGGGAAGAGGAGGTCCGAGAACCCGGGTAAGCTTCTGGAGTTGCCCCGGTCGATCTCGAAGGGAGCCGAGGGGGAGCGAGGCGATGACCCTCCCCCCAAAGCGAAGGCCCAGGACGCACCTAAGGTGGTGAGGGCCTTGATCCACCTGGCAAAGGCCTCTATCGAGGTTGTCGCAGGAGCCCTGGCGAAGCTGGCAGAGGCTACGCCAGTGGAGGCGGCCTCGGGGGCCAGAGTTTCCTTTCCACCGCGGAGGGAATCCTCTGTCCAGACCATCGTTAAGACCCCCGTGAAGACCCCAGCGGAAAAAGAGGGGGGGGCCGGTGGCCATTACGGACTCGGAATCAGCCTCCGAGGAGGATCCGGTGGAAACTGTGAAAGGCCTCAACGAGAGGTTCATAGGCCTCAATGAGAGGTTCGATCCCAGGGTAAGGTTCCCGCTGATATGATCGAAGATAGCGACGATGGCGACGACGAGGGCCCAGTGGAGCAGCCATCCCGTCCATCGCAGCCATTACCCAAGCCCTAGGATAGCTTGTTTTGTTGGCGATCCAATCCTTATGTACTGAGATAAGGAGGAGATTACTACGGACCCCGACAGAGGATCCAGAACCAGGCCCGTTGGGAAGCCCTCCGAACAAGCGGAGGAGAGTCCACCCCGCTCCGCCCTTTGTGCCCGCTAGGCCTGTGGACCCCTCGCCGGACCCTCGGGAGGACACGGCGACGGATACAGCGACCGGAACGGACGACGACGGCGGCGATGACACAACGGACATCCCGTCATCACCCCCCCCCCCCCCTCGGGCCCCTCCTCCCGACAAAATTGACTCCTTTCACGCCATGATAGCCAGGGCATCCTAGCTCTTCCAGCTCTGCCCTGAGGAACAGAAAAAGGAATGTTTTCTTTACCAACGACGAGAGGCCAAGAGAAAGATGGTCCTCGCTGTGCCGTTGCTCAACGACATCTGGGACGAGGGGCTGGCTATCCTCAAGAACCCTTCCACGACACCCGTCAACAGGGACAGATACGAGAAGAAATACCAGGTCCCCGATGCCGCCCCCTTGTGCCTCAGGGCCCAGCCCACACCGGACTCTGTCGTCTCGGCAGCGGCCAAGAAGAAAGCAGCGGGTGCGGCAGCTTCAACTTCCACTTCCCCGCCGGACAGCGAGGGCAAGAAGTTGGACTCCATGGGACGACGAGTCATCTCGTCGGCGGCGACGACGATTAAGGCGGCCAATGCCTTAGCGATTGTGGCCCGTTACAACAGGGAGCTTTGGTTCAAGATAGCTCCTCTGCTAGACTTCCTACCGGACGACAAGAGGGCGGAGGCCCTACAGATTCTGCAGGAAGGTGAGGTGGCGTCGGATCACGCCATAACGGTGGCAACGGACATTGCAGATACCGGATTTTGCCAACTGGGCAACAGGGTTTGCCTCCGACGACGAGGATGGCTCAAGGCAACAGACTTTCGCCAGGACGTCCAGACCAGAGTGTTGGACATGCCGTTCGACGGCAACAACCTGTTTGGAAAGACGGTGGATGAGTCCCTCCAGGCCATCAAGACAGACACGGAAACAGCCCGAGCCCTTGGAGTCCTTCAGCAACGGAGGCCCTTTCGGAGCTCTGGAGGCAGACAGGGAGCCTCTAAGGGATCCAGCGGTGGCTCTTCTACTTACCGCCAGGCGGCCCGCTCCTCGTCCCAGGAGGCATACAGAGGCTTCTGCAAGCATGGAGGGTCTGAACCGGCTGTAGCTTCGAGCCCCCACCGAAGCACCCCGGTGGGAGGCCGGCTGACGAAGTTCATCAGCGTGTGGGAATCCATCTCCACCGACCGTTGGGTGCTGGACACCCTGGCCCGCGGACACTCGCTAGAATTTCAAAAGAAGTGTCCTCGCATTCCTCCCGTGGCCAGGAAGGAGAATCACATTCCTCAAATGCTGTTTTAGGCAAGGGCGATGCTCAAGAAGGGTGCCATCGAGCTCGTCCCCAAGAGGCTCCGGGGCTCCGGAGTATACTCAAGATACTTCCTCGTCAGAAAGAAGACAGGCGGTTGGCGCCCCATCCTGGACCTGCGTCAGTTGAACAAGTACATCAAGGCACAGAAATTCAGGCTGGTCACCCTCCAGCACATGCTGGGACAGCTGGAGGAGGGCGGCTTCCTATCGTCACTGGACCTGGAGGGTGCTTACTTCCACATCCCCATTCTAAAAGGACACAGAAAGTTCCTCAGATTCGTAGTCCAGGGGCATCACTACCAATTCAGAGCCCTGCCGTTCGGATTAAAGTCGGCACCCAGGGTGTTCACCAAGTGCCTCGCACCTGTGGCGGCGCGACTGCGCCTGCAAGGAATCCACGTCTACCCCTACCTGGACGACTGGCTAATCCGCGCAAGGTGAAGAGAACTCGCCGTCGAACACACAGCGAGGACCGTCCGCCTGCTCACGGAGCTGGGATTCGCCATCAACTAATCCAAATCCCATCTGGTCCTGTCACAGGTGGCACTGTTTCTGGGAGCGAAGTTCGATACAGTGAAGCGATTGGCATCTCCGTCGGAAGAAAGGACGAAGGCCATTTTGGGCAAGGTGCAGCGCCTGTTAGCCACGGATGTGGCCTGAGTGAGGTCCATCAAGTCCCTCCTCGGGATGATGTCCTCATGCATCTACTTTGTGCCCCTTTGCAGACTTCGGATGTGTCCGCTACAAGAGTTCCTCGACGCCCGCTGGATTCAAGAGGCGGGCAGCTTCGAAGACAGGATCCCGCTCAACGAGGAGTTCAGTCGGGCGATTCTATGGTGGGGTGCCCGTGCGCACCTCGCGGCAGGCCTGGACATGGACTTTCAGGCCCCGGCGTATCATGAGACAGTAACGACGGATGCCTCCCTGGAGGGTTTGGGGGCCCACACCGGAGATCTCCACGCAAGAGACCTCTGGCTCCCGGAGGAGAGGTCTCTTCACATCAACATCCTGGAGCTACGAGCCGTGTTCTGGGCGCTCATCTCATTCCTTCCGTCCCTCAAGGACAAAGTGGTGAGGATCTTCACCGACAACACCACCACGATGTTCTACATCTGGAAGCAGGGAGGCACCAGATCCTCAGCCCTATCCAAGGAGGCCCAGGATCTGTGGCACTGGGCCATCGCCCATGGGATGTTTCTGGTTCCCTTCCACCTGGCAGGAATAAAAAACACCATTGCCAACTCACTCAGCAGGGAGCTGCGCTCGTTGCACGAGTGGGAACTATGCCAGGAATAGGTGGATCGGCTCTTTCAACGGTGGGGCAAACCCCAGATCGACCTGTTCGCGACGGCGACGAACTCCAAGTGCCAGAGGTTCGCACAACCAAGGAGCATGGGCGATGCTTTCTCGTTCCCTTGGGACGGCCTGTTCCTGTACGCGTTCCCTCTGTTGCCGTTTCTGCTCCGTCTCATCAACCAGCTCAAGAGGTCCTGGTGCAGGAGGATCCTCGTCGCACCGGCGTGGCTATGACAGATCTGGTTCCCGGACCTTCTGGACTTGTCAGTGTCCCCACCTATCAAGCTGGCGACGGACACGGATCTTCTCTCCAGAGAAGGAGGCGCCATTCTCCATCACGACCCGGAGTCGCTGAACTTGCAGGCTTGGCTCCTGGAGCACTAGAGTTTGGAGGATACGATATCCCGGCTGACTGCAGAGAGGTTCTTGGAAAAGCCAGGGCGCCCTCAACTCTCAAATGCTATGGACATAAATGGAAGAGGTTCTCTGTCTGGCGCCATGCACAGAAGATTAACCCTCTGCGGATTACGGCCCCTCAAGTATTGCCATACCTACTGTTGCTGGCCAAAGCTGGACTGGCTCACGCCTCCATCAAGATACATCTGGCTGCCATCTCCCGATGCACCAGAACTATAGGACGGGCGTCCTTGTGGTCTCATCACCTAGTGAAGGAATTTATGAAGGGACTATTCTGATCGTTCCCGCCGGTGAAGGCCGCTGCCCCGGCGTGGGAGCTCAACGTGGTGCTGACCAGGCTCATGGGTGCCCCATTCGAGCCAATGCATTTGGCGCCGTTGAAGTTCCTGTCCTGGAAGACAGCATTTCTTGTGGCCATCACCTCTGCATGACGAGTGGGAGAGATCCAGGCCCTATCTTGCAAGCCTCCATAAATAATTAAATAAAGATAGTAGCCTAAAACAAACGGAAATCCCATTGGAAAATATTCGCGGTTGAATATAAAAAGTAGTATCCACTGCCACCAGCCAAAACTCGATCAGGGGGGACGGAGACGTGCCCCCTCGACTAACAGACCCCGGGGCAATTGAATTGGCCCAGCCAGTACGTCCACAATATGATGGTTTGTACTGGTTCTGTTCAGAATTTAAGACTAGTAAAGTTAATGGTGACTTTACATGCCCTGGGAGACAGTAGTCAGTCCCAGGGTATGGAGTCTATACTGGGGGGTCACTATGACACCCCTGTGTCACTGCACTGAGGGTGCTGTGTAACACACATCACAAAAACACATGAAGCTCTATGGAGTAAAAGACCCCATAGCCCATTAAAAACATCTAGATTCAAAGAAACACACTCAAATCATGCCCAAGAGTGAGGGTAAAAGAGTCTCACTCTTGGCAGGAGAAAAAAATAAACCCCAAAAATCCAGCAAAGCTGCTGGGGAACTCACTAGGTTAGGAAATTCAGCCTAAACAGAGAATTCTCCCTAACAACTTCATTTATTCATTCATTCATTCATTCATTCATTCATTCATTCATACTCTATTCATACAAAAATGTTTTCATACAAAAAGGAACTCCAATCAGAACAACTCTATCATTTCTACATTAGTTCATCTGTGGAAATCATTTATATATCCACAGAAAGGTTTGTTCCAACTTTTTGCTAATAGTGATAATACTACTATTACTATTAGTCCACATAGTAAACATTATGCGTAGCTTATTACAAGCTTCGCATACACCATCTACCAAAGCGTAACAAGCGTGTACCTATCAGGTACCTCATTACCTTTTCATTTTCATGAGACAATTGTTGTCTTTTGACATGTGTTATTCCCTGATATGGCTTTAACTACACAAGCCCAGAGGATTTACACAATAACCAGGAGGAATGCAGCTACGGTAGTTTATTAAATATCCGTTTTTTAGATATGGGTGATTTAGCCCTTTTTTCGAGCATGTATGGACGAAATTATGGCCCGTATGTGATCAGAAACACATCAAAAACTGGGACGGACGAAAACAACAGAAATTCATCACGGGTCTCATAGATGCAACTATTGTCCTCTTTCTATCTCGACGGATTGTTTTCTCTGAAAACGTCTGCCTCCTTGATATTCACTTCTATTTAAAGTGTCCGTCTTCTCTGTTTGAAGGCTGTTCAAAACCTAAACAAACGAGAGGAAGGACGGGTCGATCCAAAGACGGTGCACGTCTTCTGATAAGGTACGTGAACAACATAGGATTTAAAATATAGATAGAGAGAGAGACTAAAGCGCCATGCCACGCCGTACCCAAAATAAGCTTTGTCTGTTTGTTTTTTCTAAACAGAGTACGGATGAAAAATGACGGCTGAGTTCACGCTTTTGAATAAAAGGAATGGCACTGCGGTCACCGTGAACACATGTATGAGGGCTCAACTTTCATGTTAAGATACAACCACAGAGAACCAGAAAAGGTAACAAATGCACTTGAGACATTCTTTTCTGTACTTAGCCTATGTTATGAGCACAATAGGTTACGTGTCCTTTTGTCTAGCCTATTTAAAATTGAAAATTAGCATTTTCTAGCATAAGTGCCTACTCCACTAACCCTCAAATACATTCTCACTTCCCCTCTAGACAGAGTGGGGATCTAAATGATGGCATACCTTGTAGGAAGAATTTGCAGAATGGGAGTGCCATCCCACATCAGACACCTAAATGTTTGACCAATATGCCTTGGTATAACCACAAAGTAATCTTTAAAGGTAAACACAAGATTCTCTGTGGTCTAATTTAGTCTATTTGAACACGTATATATGAACATAGTAGTGAGTTTGATTTGCTCAAAACATTCGTCATATTTACTTATAGACACAGACTATTGAGAAGAGAGCAATTTGAACCTGGAAGATTGGAAAGAGTACGTTGCTAAACGAAGGAAAATGCAATTACAAACTCCAAGGTAAACAATTAAGTAATTAAATTCCCACTGACATCGGAGGAAACTGTTAGTCCACATTATAGAGGGGCTCCCAAAAGTATGCTGCTGTCTCAATGTTTGAGTAAACTAGAGGTGCTTGTTTGGATTTCTCCTGGGAAAACATGATTGTTGGAAATTTAGATGTAGCCCATGAGTCTTTGTCTAGACCTATTTATGGACGCAAAATAGATTGCTTGAAGCACTATTGATTCTAAAACGAGCTTGAAACAATAGGACAAAGAATCACTCCCCACATGCAAAGAAATTGAAAACATTTGGGTATGAGTAACTAGATGGAGGTGTATTTACCCCTGAAGTAAAGAAATTAGACAAGTTGAAGAATTACAGGATGAAGAGATGCGAACTACAAAATTTCTTTTTTATCATGGTTTTAACCTAGAGAGTTTTTGTTTGTTTTTAAAAGATGAAAATTAGAAATTGATCTATTTTGTTCACATATCCTGAAGAAGACGCATACAAACCATTTGGAAGGAATTACTAGATGCTTGTTACTGTCGAAACTATCATACATTGGAAGTCCTATATGAAATGATTGCCTATAATTCAGGACACATATAGTCGATGAAAGTTTACTGTGTGGACTAATAGTAATAGTAGTATTATCACTCTTAGCAAAAAGTTGGAACAAACCTTTCTGTGGGTATAAAAACGTTTTCCACGGATGAACTAATGTAGAAATGACAGAGTTTTTCTGCTTGAAGTTCCTTTTTGTATGAAAACTTTTTTGTATGAATTGAGTATGAATGAAGTGATGAGTGAATAATGTTTTAGAGAACTATTTTTGTAAAAACTTTTTTATCTAAACAATAATAAAATGGAATAACATTTAACTTATTTTGCAGTTTCAGTCTCTTCCCCTAGTTATTTCTTCTTATCCATTGGACATCACTCCTGTTTGAAACACAACATAACTACCCCAAGATGTCCATGAAGTAGGGGTTCCCACCACTTTTGTTTTTGATGACTTGGTCCTAAACCGTGGTCCTATTCCATGGACCTCTTTGCTCTCTGGAAGACCCACAAGCATCCACAGGATTTTCACCCTTAAAGTTGGTCTATAGGCGAAATCCACAAGATGTGTTAGACATACTTCTTCTACCCTGCTCCCCCTACCTCCTCCTCCAGCCTACTTCTGCGGGAGTCTGTTCTGATGCATTCTGGTTTGACCATCACCGTCTTTTGGCCAATGATGAACTTGACTTTTATGGACTTCATTGTTTCACGGTGCGTCACCCTTTCTCAACTCTCATGCTGGACTTCCTTTGCATCTTGTACTCATGGTGGCCCTGATTCATGCTGTTCCCATCTTCATCTTGTATCCTGGCTTGCAACATTGTGTGTTACTACTGACTTCTGCAATTGTATTCGCTCTCCCCTTTTGCTTCTCCACTCTTTTTGACTGGTTACTCTCTGTTCTCTCCTCTCCCTTTCTCCCTTTTCCTATCTCCTGCCGTCCTCCCCTTACTTGCTTCAATGCACTTATTCTATCAGAATTGTCCCTGGGCCTAGTATGATAGCAACCTCGTCTGTCTCCTCCCCCTCCCCTTACTTGTCCCCCCCCAGCACTATCTGAAATGTCGCCAGACCTAGTACGATAGTCGCTTGTTTTGTTCCTCCCCTCCCTTTCTGCACCTCTCTCCCTCAGCTTTTGTTTTTCTCCGGCTCTACCAGAAATGTCGTCAGGCCTAGTACGGTAGTCGCCTGTCTGTTTCCATTTCATTCCCACTCTCCACCTCCCGTCCTTATCTATGTCTTAGCACTTGCACTATCTGAAATGTCGTCAGGCCGAGTACAATAGTTAATTTTCACATCCTTACTGTTCATGGCCTGTAAGAATGTCATTGTATTTTCCCTTGTTCCCTCCCTTGCCTTGAAGTGCTTGGAAACACATTGTGTATATGCGCTATATAAATAATCAATCATATATCATAATGCAAAAAGAGTGAGAGGACCCGGAAAACTGACATAGAAGTGACCATTCCTTGATACAGAACACGCAAGCACATATGGAGAAAGTCAGAGCCTTGGTGAACTCACATTTCCAGGCAGCACATATGGGACAGCAAAAATTCTATAATTGGCCGGCCAAGCGGAACAGTTTCAACGTGGGGGTCAAGGTGATGGTCCTCCTTACAACAGCCCAGAACAAACTCTTGGGTAGATGTCATCGCCCATACGTCATTACTGAAGTGGTCTCACGGCTAGCGTATAAAGCTGACCGAAGGGAGCCTTCCCAACTTTAATACATTAATACATGTAAAGCCTGGAAGGTGAATAGCAGCCCCCTACTGCTGGCCCTATGTGAAAATAACTCCAGGGAAACTCCACTACCTATGGAGGTCCATGGTGTGACGATTCCACCTGGCCTATCTCTGCAGAACCACAAAGACCTGGCTGAAATGTTTTAATCCTAGACCGTCCTCTCAGAAAAACCATGGAGTGTACAAGGATTCTTTTACAAGATCAAAACATTACCCGAAAGGGGGATTTGACTAATACCCTATCAACTGCCAGAGCCAAGGAAGAACATTTTTCAAGAACAGGTGAAGAAAACTTTGGTTCAGTTGGTCATTTATTAAAGATTGCATCGCAACTAGTCATCAACAATAGTATTTGTGCCAAAACCTGTCCAAAGGTGGTGATTCTGCATCGACTTCAGAACACTGAATGAGGTATCATAGTTCAATGTTTGCATTGGTGAGCTAGTCAAAACTTTGGGCGTTCCAATTTAATCTCCACCTTGGATGTAACCAATGAGGCCAAGAAGAAAGCTTGCCACTTTCCCTTCACAGTGTTGCCCTTCAGGTTGCATGGTATCAGGGCCACATTTCAACGGCTCATGGATCGAGTCTTCAAACCAATGCCGAGGATTCCCTGGGACTACCTGGATAACATCTTGGTGCATAGTGTGTCATAGAAAGGCACATTAAAACATTTCTAAGCAGTTTGTCATTGTTTAGGAATAGCAGGACTCACTACTAATCCTGCCAAATGCCATCTGGCACACAACCCAGTAAAGTAGCTGGGAATTGAGGTGGGAAATACACTTCTACTACTCCACGAGAATAAAGAGGATACTGTCCAGCATGCTCGCCGCCCAAGGACCAAAAAGTATATCAGGGCTTTCCTTGGGTTGGTGGGGTATTACAGTCACTTTGTTTCAAATATGTTCACCACATGCAGTGTCCTAATGGGCAAACTGAAGAAAAAACAACCAAATTCCATTCTTTGGGATGCCCAGGCCCAAGAAGCATTTGAATAACTAGCCCTGTGCTCATTATGCCCAATTCCTCTGAAGTATATGTCCTACAAACACTTCCTTAACTGGCCTAGTGGCAGCCCTGTCACAAATGAGAGACGGAGAAGAAAAGCCTACCGTGTATATCAGCTAGAGGTTAGATCCTCGGGAATTCAACTATCCTATTGTAGAACTACAATGTCTTGCGGTAAAATGGGCAGTCTCACAACCTGAGATGTTAACTGTACGGGAGAAGGTTTAAGCTGGTTAAAGATCATGCACCCCTAGTATGGATGACCTGCAACAAAGAGATTAATCCTAGAATTCATAGGTGGTTCCTGGCTCTACAACCATATTCTTTCCACATGGATCCGAGGGCTGGTCGAAAACAAGCACATTTTGAATTTCTGTTCAGAAATCCCCAAATAGCTAGTAAGAGAGAAGAGGGGTACTTAGAAGAAGGGGTGGAGGTATGTGACAGGGTCAGGAGCTTGACCCTGTTGGGGGGGAATGGGGATCCCTTCCAACCTGGGGTAGAGAGAGTGGTACTAAGCGTGAGAATGTGGAGCTGTTATTGTGAGTGTGTGTTAGAACAAGCGGTAGTAGAGAGAGAGAGGGTGTGGGAGATAGGAGAGAGTAGAAGTTGAAAACAGATATTAGAAGGCAAGATTGGTACAAAGAGAGAGAGGGCATGAAAGAGTGAGTGGAAATGTGAGTGAAAGGGCAGGTGTAGAGGGGTAGGTTGGAGAATATGAGGGAGAGAGAGAGGAGATTGAGAAAGACGAGAGGGACAGAAAGACGGGGAGACACAAGAGGGAGTAATAGGGGAGAAAGAGAGAGAGCAGGGAAGAGAGTGAGAAAGACCAGAGAGAGAAGGGGAGAGCGAACAGAGTAGTAGGAGGTAGAGAGAGGGGCTAGGATGAGAATAGGATGCAGAGGGAGAGAGAAGAAGGGAGTAGGTGGAGTAACAGGGAGGGAGAGGGACAAGAGTAGGGAAAGTAGAGGAGAGAGAGAAGGTGAGAGAGAGAGAAGGCATATCTTGAACTTCATATTGTCTGGTATTATCAGAGATGGGATTCCTTAGACAAATCCCAGAGGTAGTAATTTAGATGAGGTTACAGCCTTTAGGCCCTCATTTTAAGTGCACGTTAGAAGTAGATAATAGGGGTTGCCTATCACCAGTCTTGCCTTACTAACAGACAGTGAGTGGGAACCCTTTGCTAGGGTGGAGGGAGCCCATGGAATGTTCAGAGATAGACCAGTAGACTCCCCTAAATCTGCTCTTACTGCACTCCATCGTCAGCCAAGTTGTGAAATCTGACAAAATATCTGTACTACCTACCCATATCCTTGAATTCTTGAAGCCATCTCTGACATAAACATGCTGGAGTGTGTACTGTGACTGAGTCCTGTGCCCAACGCTGGAGACCTTAAGGGGAGTGACGAAGGGGACAGATTATCTCCCCAGTCTGGTAGAGAATAGTCCCTGGGGTGGTATGAGGAGGCTTGCCTGGACACTATTGCTTGTTTCTCGCTGGCTTGCAGGGGACAGTCACTTGAGACACCCAAACAATCCCCCTCCTCAAGTGAATGAGCAGGATGGTCTAAGGTAACGGGCGTACAGTCTGTGACTCTCCAGATGTTTTGTACCTTTACTCCCATGATCCATCATCCTTGACTATGATTACTAGGGCTGATGGAGGTTGTAGTTCAAAACATCTGGCCAGCCATAGGTTGCAGACCCCTGGTGTACGTTTTTAATAACTAGCTCTAATGTCTCCAAAAAGAAAAAAGCCAACCAAATAATTCAGACCTTCGGAACATTTGTACTGTTGCATGGGGTCCAGTGCTTGTGATTTGACATGCCCATGAGACTCAGAAAGTTTTTTATTTTTTTAAATATCTTTTATTGGTTTCACTTAACATTGCATTCATTACACATCGATCGACCTACTGTCGTAACCGTGTTGTCCAACTTCAACATTTGATCACACCAACTTTCCCCAATGGCCCACCCACTCCTACCCCCGCAGGCCTTCAAGCCACATACCATATTTGCAGTGGATCTGGTGATCTAACATCGTAGCATTATCACATCTCATCCTAGTCGTTATCTGTGGTCTGACAAAACATGGTCACAGTTAGAGTTATCCATTGCATTAGATCCGGTCCATGTACCTGTTTTTGCTCCCTCATTGCCTTCTCCCATACTCCTGTTTTGGCTGTGGACCATTTTCTCAAGTCTTCCCACCACCTTTTCACACTTGGGACAACTTTGGCTTTCCACATCATGGCTATACTACGCTTTGCTAATACATATATGAGATCTTTAATCTTCCCCATTGCTTTTTGTTTTGCACCTCTTTTAAACTGCCCCAATATACATGCCCCCGGTGACTGTACATCCAGGACGATGCCTCCCGCCGCCACTTTGGTGGATATATTATTCCAAAATTCCTGTATAGCAGCACATTCCCAAAACATGTGTATCATACCTGCATTTTCTGCTCTACATTTGGGGCACCTCAGACTTCCTGCTCCTTTGAATTTGGCGATGGCATCAGGTGTGAGGTATGCCCTTTGGGTTATGTAAAATTGAAGCATCTGAAACCTAGAGTTTCTCGAAAACCTTTTTGTGATATGCCATGATGTTGCCCCACTCCTTCTCCTCAAAGGCCCTCCCTAGTTCTCTCTCCCACCCAGCTCTACATTTCATTTCCTCCTTTGAGGTGCACCCAATTAGGATCTCATATAGCCTTGAAATAGCATGCCCACCCACCGAGACGTTTAGCATGGTTTCCATGTCTTCATTAATGATTTGAGCCCCGTCTACTTCTGGACACCTTTTTTTAATTGTCTTTAAAATAGTCATGTGCATCAGGAATTGGCCGCTGTGTATGCCCGTGGATGTCTGTAGTTCTGAGAAAGCTACTTGGTTATCACCCTCCCATAGGTCTCCTATTGTCGCTTTCCCGCAGGGTTCCCAATGTGTCCTGACTCCCTCTCGCAGTCCCCTTTTGTCAGCCATTACTACCGCCAGTGGTTCCTGGGTATGTCAAACGGAACATTCCCGAAGCAGTGCATCAGTCTAGGTAGGGCCACACTTTTAAGTAGGGCCACTCTGCCCATCATAGAGAGAGGTAGTTTGCTCCTGAATTGCATAGACATGGACAGACCCGCTTTAGCAAAAATTGTATTCTGTTCATGCTCTCGCTTGGGATCATGGTATATGTCAAGACCTAGATATTTAAAATGAAACACACTCCATGACAGTGGAAGCACGGGCAAGTCTGTTAGTCTTGCCTTAGCCAACTGGGCCAGGGGAAACAAGGTGGATTTGGTCTTGTTTATCTTTATCCCTGATAATGTACTGAAGTTCTCCAGGACCCATGGATACAATATGTGCACCCCCGTTTATGTTTATTCCTATGTCTCCATATTCCTGTCTCTGGTATGCTGCTATTGGTTCCACTGCGATGATATATAACATTGGGGACAATGGGCATCCCTGCCTAGTGCCCTTGTGGAGTACCCATCTATCTGAGTAGGTTGTTCCTGTCCTGGCCCTGGTTCTGTATATATCAATCTCACCCACCTCATATAATTCGGGCCAAACCCCATTTTTATCATTGCAGCATACAGCCAGTCCCAGTGGACAGAGTCGAAAGCCTTAGTCGCATCAAGTGACGCTACTGCACAATCATCTTGTCTATCCCTGTTACTATATATTACGTGATGCAGCCGTCTTAAATTCTAGGATATGCTCCTGGCTGGGACATAACCTGTCTGGTCTTGGTGTATTAACTTATGTATCACTGTCCACAGTCGGCCCGCAAGCACTGCAGTCAGGATCTTACTTTCCTGTTTTAGTAACGACAGGGGTCTGTAGGACCCGCAGTCCATGGTGCTCTTATGCGGCTTCAACATGGGGATTATTAGGGCCTATCTCATGCTGTCCGGGAGGAGCCCAGCCTCAAAGGCTTAATTGAATACTTTAGCGAGGACAGGCGCCAGAATGCTTGCATATTCTTTGTAATATTCGCCCGGTAAACCATCCGTGCCTGGTGATTTGCCTGTAGGTAGGGATCTTATTGTGGCAAGAACTTCCTCCGCAGTGATGGGTTCCTCAAGCCCCTCTTTCTGCACCTCGTCTAGATTTGGAAGGTGTATTAAACCTAATGTGTCTAAGAGAGCTTCGTTGTTGCCCATGTGTGTGTCAGTGTACAACTCTTTGTAGTATTCTTGAAATGTTACGTTAACCCATGCTTGAGTGTGCTCTGTCTTGCCTTCTGCTGTTTGTAAGGAGTGTATTGGGACCCTTCTGTCCTTGCTCTTGTATAGCTAGGCAAGCATTCTACTGGGCTTATCCGCTAGTGCGTGGGTTCTTTCTGTATGCTTAACATAACTGAACTTGCTGAGCCTATCCCAGTGGGCCAGGCACGCTTGTCGAAGGTCTATCTCCTCTTCCAAGTGCTCAACTCCTCTACTACTGCTCCTCTCCAATTCAGCTATTTCCTTTTCTGTCCTTTCTAAGTCAGAGAGGATGGATTTTCTGACTACCCCAGCTGTGGCTATCATTTCACACTTCGTTACCACCTTATACGCTTGCCAAACTGTACCCCTTTGTTCAACACTTCCTTTGTTAGTCTCCATATACTCTGTCATGCGCTGTCTAACATGTTCATGAAATGCAGTGTCTAGCAGTGCTTCGCTCCTGAGTCTCCAGTTGGGTATAAGAGGTCTCGGAGCCGCTATCACCCATGTGAGTAGAAGGGGTGCATGATCTGAGAGAACCCGGGGTAAGTATGTAGTCCCAACAAACTCGGTTATGTGTTCCGCAGAGGTAAACAGGTAATCTAACCTGGTGTATACTCTGTGTGGGGCCGAGTAGTGTCTCCCTCTCATCTTCGTGCAGCGTCCTCCATATGTCGGCTAATTGGAATTGGGATAGGAGCGTGTTCAGGATTTTGGCCGGAGGGGCAGGTCTTTTGAATTTGTTATCAGATCTATCTGTGATGGGGTTCAGAGTACAATTAAAATTCCCTCCCCATATCATAACCCCTTCTCTGTACAGGCCTAGTCTTGTGTCAGAGACCTAAAGAAGATTGTGGCATCACGGTTATGAGCACAAGTATTTACTATGTTCACTGTTCGGTTTTCCAGCAGACCCTGTATGATCACCATTCTGCCCTCATTATCTGTTTTAGTGTGCGTTACTTTGAAAGGGGTCGAGGGAGCAATCCATATTAGGACCCCTCTAGCATATGTTGAGTAGTTCTAGCCTATTACCACGTTCCCCCGCCCCCATTTTCTAGTCAGTTTCAACAATTTCTGGTCAGTTAAATGTGTCTCTTGTAACATTGCTATGCTCACTTTATGTCGTCTCAGGTATGTAATTATCCTCAGTCGTTTGGTATGGTTGTTTAGTCCCCGCACATTCCAGGTCATTACCTTTAGCTCTCCCGCCATTGCATATTTAACCGTGCTAGTTCAGTAAAAGCTGTGCCCCAGACGTTGTATTCTCTATCAAGTAAAATCCTTCCGCTACCGTTTCCATCAGGCTTCTTCCCCCTCCGCTTAATCCCCCAGACCCTCCACTCCCACATAACATAACTCCCCATCACTTAAACTGTCCAGCTACGCTTTGCATGCTCAGACTTGATCCGTTTCCGCTCCTCGGACTCCCACCAACTGGCAGGGCTCCTGGTGCCCAACAGGTGGGTACTACCATGTACCTGCAAATAGAGTTGTGGGGGGGGGGGGGCAGTCAGGCCATTTCAGACTTGTCCTAATAAAGGACTCCGTCCTGCTAACAAGGATTCCAAAACCAAGCCGTGGTGCTCCTGTGGTAAGTTATAATTTCGCGGTGCCATCGCTTTGTCGGGCCGTAAAAAGGGCGTCTTTTCCTGCTTGTGTTATTAAGGATCTGATGCCTTTATCTGAACACTGTCCATCCAGTCCTGCTCTTCCATCAGTGATTCAAAAAACAAGGCCTTTCCATTGTGCAGGATCTTGAGTCTGGCCGGATAGATCAGCATTTATTTAAGCCCCGCTTTATGCAGCCTTTCCCTCGCTGTGATGAACTGTGCATGTCTTTTCTGTGTTTGGAATGTATAGTCTGGAAAAAATGCTAGTTTAGATGAGGCTTGTTGAACATTGCCACAGTTTCTGGAGAACGCAAGTGTTTTCTCCCTGTCCTTGTAATTGAGGACGTTTGCTATAATGGGCCTTGGAGGGGTGCCCGGAGGTGGTCTCCTGACCAGGGAGCGGTGCGCTCTCTCGATGGTAAAGACCTGGGTTAAATTCTCTGCTCTCAGTTCCTGCAGCAAGAGATTTTCAATATAATTGGTGGGGTCTGATCCCTCCGTTCCTTCCTCCGGCAGGCTCACAAACCTGATGATATTGCGTCTCACTCTTCGCTCAGTGTCTTCCGCCCTGTCTTCCAGTAATTTAAGCTTTTGTTGCAGTATGTTCACCTCAGCAGACATTTGCACCCTCTACGTAGTGTTTTCTTTAACCTGTGTTTCGAGCTTACTTGTTCGTTCGGCCTGGCCTCGCACATCTTGACTCAGCAGTCCAACATTCACCCTAACCTCTTTGATTTTGGCCTCTAGTGTCGCCTGCAGCATGGCGATGACGCTTAGTATTTGTTGGTTCCACTGGTTAGCTGTGTCTGGTCAGACCGTACCCTCACTCGTGTCGCTGCTACACTCCATATCCTTCTTCCCTGGGCCCTCTTGACTCTTGGTCTAGGACTCCATGGTAGTTTGCTTGCCTTTGTGTTTGTTGTGTTTGGCCGCCATCCCTTGTGGGCACAACCCTTCTCACTGCTCTAGGACCACCAGCTAGCTCCCTGTGCTCTTCTCCTTTGTTGCGGGTTGCAGCCTTGATTGCGTGCTAGCTGGTGTGATTTAATACTGTGCGGCCACTTTTGCTGCGTTTACAGGGGTTCCATGTAGGAACTCCCTTACACCTGCTTTTTGTTTGGTACCTGGTGTTCGCACTACAACAGAGCATGGTCTGAGCCTGCTTCGCAAGACTCTGCTGGCAAGTGTCGCACTATAAGTCTCTCCTGACCCCCTGCGATTTAGGTGGGGTGAGTTGCCCACCTCCAAGTTGCTTGCAGGTGTAGTCCCGCTGTGTCTTGAATGCTCCCAATCTTTGTTTGTTGCCCCTGGACCATGCAAATGCCACCAGTTCAGCACAACGTTGTGTTGTAGCTAGGGAAGGAGGAGGACCCGAGCACTTGCAGTGTGTGTGCTAATTTCCCCGCATGATAGTGCCCAATCGTGTGGCCACCCGGGTCTGCAGCCCCCATGTTGTCAGGAGGACCCTGACCACTTAAGTGGCGCTTTGCTGTGTGGGGCAGTGGGAGTTTGGTCCTTATTTCGTTGCAGCGACTGAGGCTCTCAGTCACTCGTGCCTGGCCCACCTGCCCCCTCTGTGCCATCTCTGTGTGCATATTCGTGTCTGTGTGCATGCAGATACTTGATGTTACCCTTTGGCGCTGGGCCCAGGGGGGTTATTCCCTCTACCTCACACCCCTCACCTGCTGCAGCCGGCCCGTGGCCCACACAGTCTCAGATGCACCGCGGTGGGAGATCGCCAGCAGCCCCCCCTCTCCTTACCACTGAGTGGCTTAGTAACCTCCCACGACTGTTCCTGTTTCGATTGCGTGGTTATGGCATACGCTGCTCTAGCCCCCTCCACGTTGCAGACTCGCTGTAGCCTGCTCCACACCGAGGGCGCTAACTCCTCAATGAGACCTTGCTTGCTTCCCTATGGTCTCTGTAACGCTGTCCGCTACCCGACCTGAGCCGGGCTGGGGTTCCCAGGGCATACACCTCTGCACCGCCTTCTATCTTCCGCCTGGCCCTGTAGCAGTTACCGGAGTCCCCCTCTTCAGGTGCGCAGGGTAATGATTGCACTTCTCAATTGTGTTCAGTTCACGCTGTCTTGGCCGCCATCTTTGTGTCGCAGTCGGTGGCCGAAGGTTTCCTCCGTCCCACTCGCCAGCCATGCCCAATCGAGAGTTCGTGGGCCACATCCTTGATGAGCAAAGTGTTCCGGCAACTCTTTCTGCCACTTTCCAATGGTGTGAAGTCAAAATCGTAACTTGTCCGCTAATCATTAGTCGGATCCCACAGAGCTCGCACAGGACACATCTGCCTACATGGTCTTTAGCCACGCCCCCAGCCTCAGAAAGGTTCTTTCTGAGTCTTGAGCCTCTGTGCGATTCACAATGTCATTGCAATGCATGCTAAAGGAGCAGAATTCCTACAAAAGCAAATAACGATCTACTGACCGACAGGACCACTCAGATCAAGCAACAACATTCGTCTGGAACCAAAACCTTACCCAAGAAAAAAACTTGAGGGGTCATCTTTCTCCCACCTGGCAGCAAAAAATTGGAACACTCTCCCAAAAGAAATACACAATACGAAGGATCACCAAAAATTCAGGAAACTACTTATAAACCGGCTTTTCACCTCAGAAACAGACAGGAACAACTAGGAATGACAAAGACACCAATGGAAACCGAACACACCACAGCAAGCACACATGGAAGGAAGAAGCTCAGGAGGGACACTAAAAAAGACCCCAGGGATGTGCACCATAGCTGCAGAGGGAGGAGCATTACCCAATTAACTGGCACCGCTGGAGGATCTAAAGTGCCTTCCTTGGGGGTTGGGGGCCCCGCTCCAAGGGCTGGGAGAAGGAGGTGGCAAGGGTAGGCACACCCTTGGCAACCTAAGAGCAAACCCTTCAACCATACCCATCTCCACCCAGGGATGGGGGAGGCCTTCACCACCTCATGATCATAGACCACTAGACAGTTAGAGAGGAAAGCCAACACTATGCGCAGAACCCGGCTTATGAACTGCTACAAATGCACAGCACAGGCAGAGATGCTGAGCACAAAAGTCCGAACCAACGAGGGAAGAAAAGCCCCATTAACCCAACCCTAAATCCTCAATTTTCACATACACCTCTTAAACACTAAACAAACACAACCCCTTCTCTGCACAGCAATCCGCATGCACTTCACTACACTGGAAAACAAACCACACATAGTCCCGCACAACAGCACATGGGAATCTCCTGAGCTGTAAATTGCAACCCAAACTCAGCGAACGGTGCAAACCGAACTGAAGCTGTCACAGGACATCACAACTCTCACTCTACCTCTTCCCTCTATGCCCTACTAACCCACAACACACTCCATCCTTTTCAAATTCTCTAGAGCACCAGGGGACCACTCCAGTGGTGATAGTGCGCGGTATAAACTATCATTAACATTAACATTGGTTTGTGGACCGCCAATTGGCATTTTCCCACATAGGTTCAGTCAACTTAACAAGCAAGTATCTTCCAGCAGAATGTTAAGCTGGGGATGATATAGAGTGGCAGTTCTACTGTAGGGAAGTGTGCTGTGCGAGTTCAGAGGATGTTCTCAGCATGTTCAGACATTTCTTGACACAGAGTGTAAAAGCTGGGACAGTTAGCAAACAACATTCTCCCTAGGAAGTTATCTGTGCAAATAAAAGTGAATTTCAAAATGGTCTACTGGGTGGCTAAAGGCTTTTTCCAGCTCCTAAATTGCCAACAAAGCTAGGTGATCTTGACCAGGGCAGCCAATCCAGCCCTTCAGCAATTTTCAGACACAGGTGCAGATCCCCAACAAAGACCCAGCCTAAGTGGAGGGACAATCAGGGTATCAATGCCCACCGGCCCAGCTTAGAAGACAAGGAGTTTGGAGAAGGCAGTTGTAGCAGTTGGTTGAAGCAGGTTGGAGAGAGTTGCGCATGCAGGGGAAGGGTCCGTATAAAGTCAGTATCCAAGTCTTGACAGTAGAGGATGTCTTTCTTCCATGCTGTGAGTAAGGGAAGGGGGCCTCGTCCCCAAGTCAGGGCTATTCTTCTGCAGGCGAGCACTAGGAGCAGCGAAGCCAGCTTCCTCACTGGGGCTTGTAGGTGTTTTGTCATACTCAGGAGAGCGAAGGTCGGATCAGGGGCCAGCACCTCACCGATTATGGCACTTGTATGTTGTAGGACTGAGGACCAAAATCGGGCTACTCCCGGGCAGTGCCATGCGAGATGAATAAAGTCAGCAGAGGGAGTACCGCACCTTTCGCATTGGTCGGAGGCTTCGGGGTGGTGTTGTCGTTTCTTTTGGGGAGTGTAGTACGTTTGATGCACGAAGTTAAAGTGGATCTGTTTAAATCGAGTATTTAGGGCTACTTTTTGGGTTTGTCGAAGGATATAGGTCCATTCGTCTTCGGGTATTGTGGCTTGTAGGGCCGCCTCCCAGCGCTGTTTCGCCCTTACGGCGGTCACAGTTGTGTCAGCGAGCAGTGTTCTGTAAATTGTGGAAACTAATCGACCCTCTAACTTTGCCTGGATCACATTGTGTAACAGGGGCCATGTCGGCGGTTGTTTGGGGAATGTTGGGAAGTGGGTCTGTAAGGTGTGTCTCAGCCTGAAGTAGAGAAAAATGTCGAGCGAGGTGGTGCCGCCCCTTTCCCTGATCATTTGTGGGGTTATAAACATGTTGTCTGGGAAGAGGTCCCCAAAGGTCTTGATGTTGGTCTTGTCCAGCCAAATCAAAAATACTTTTTCGTTGGTCAGGGGAATGCCGGGGATAAACTTGATGGGCAGTAGCTGCGAGTATTTTATCTGTAGTTCGTATTTACGGGCGATTTTCTTCCAGATGACATATGATGATAGGACTGTGTTTAGCGTGTTATACGGGACCGAGAGATTGCTGAAGATGACGGCTGTTAAGAAATCGGGGGAGGCCAAGGCGCGTTCAACTTGTACATGTGGACCGACATATTCAGTGGCATACCAGTGTCTTAAGAATTGGGCTTGAGTGGCCCAGTAGTACTTTTCTATATCGGCCACTGCAAGGCCGCCTTGCGACACCGGTAATGTCAGCGTCGCGTAGGCGACTCTTGCTGGTTTGCCCGCCCATATTAGTTCTAGGATGAGGCTTCTAATTTTCTGAAGGAATGTGCGTGGGAGTATTAGGGGTATATTCGTGAACAAATAAAGGAGTTTGGGGAGAATCACCATCTTAGTCAGCAAGACCCTCCCCCATAGTGTTAGGGGAAGCGACGTCCATCTCTGGATGCGCTCGCTGAGGGATTGGACCACTTGTCCATAGTTGTCTTTAAAGATCTCGTCATGGTTGAGCGACATGAGAATGCCAAGATAGCGGACTCCGGTGCTTTCCCACCTGAATCCGTGGTCATCACGGAACCTAGATGTGGCCATTGTCAGCGGAAATATTACCGATTTGGAATGGTTTATTTTGTGACCAGAGATGCCGCTAAATCGGACCACTTCGCGCATAATGGGGTTGAGATTCACTTGGGGATCTTTAATGAAGAGCATCACGTCATCAGCATAGAGGGAGACGATCAATCTATGTGGGCCCAGGGTGATGCCTCTATTAATCCGGCGCGTTCTTAGCCTGGAGGCAAGTGGTTTCATAATTAGGGCAAAAATAAGGGCTGACAGTGGACAGCCCTGTCTAGTTCCACGTTCCAGCCTGACTCCGGGGGATCTGGTAGAGCCAAGGGTGATGTAAGAACGGGGGTCGTTATATAGTAATGAAACCATCCTGATAAAACGTCTTCCCAGACCCATTTGTGTGAGCGTTGCAAAGAGGTATGGCCATTCGACTGAGTCGAAGGCCTTCTCAGCGTCTAACAGCACTGCGATGGCCTGTTGTGTGGGGTCAAGTGCGGCGATGACTCCAAACAGTCGTCGGATACCATATGTCTTGTTACGACCAGGAATGAAGCCGGCTTGGTCACCCAGGACCAGTGCGGGCATGAGAGGAAGGAGGCGGTTTGCAAGGATCTTGGCCAGAATCTTGTTGTCGAGGTTAATCAGTGAGATCGGCCTGTAGGAGGCGCAATCATCTTGGGGTTTGCCTAATTTGTGGATGAGAATTACATTGGCTTCGCGGAGGGTGGGTGGAAGGATCCCTCACTCCAGGGCCTCTTCGTATACTTGGAGGAGTAGCAGAGCTAGCGTGGGGGCGTGGGCTTTATAAAATTCGCCTGTGAGGCCATCGGGACCAGGTGCCTTGGTGTTTGGGAGAGATTTTATTGTCTCTGTGATTTCCTCCTGTGTGATGGGTGCGTTCAGTGGTTCGCGTAGGTCATGGATTACCCAGTACAGTTCGGTGTTGTTAAGGTCGTTCTGAAGCTCTTTGGGGTTACTAGTGATATGGGAGTTGTACAGGTCTTGATAGAAATCGTGTAATGTGCTCACACTATCTTCTTCGGTGTATGTCGAATTTCCACTCGTGTCTCGGATACATTCCACCCGAGAGGGTGTTTGATCTATCCTCAGAATTCGGGCCAGGAGCGCCCCGGGTTTCTGTCCCTCCCCATATTGCCTGATCTTGTGATTGCGACCCAGAAATTTCAGTTCGCGTTCGGCTGACTCTTGGAATTTTGATAGTTCTATCTTTAGATCGGCCTTGGTCTGCACATTGGGGGATGTTGATTGTTTGTTTTCTAGGTCTTTCAGGCGTTGTTCACTTTCTGATAGCTTGCGCCTAATCAATTTTAGGATGCCATTTTCCTTGGCCATGCACACGCCTCTCACGTAGCATTTCAGCGTTTCCCATAACGTGCCGGCTGAATCGACTGTCCCCTGGTTTGTCTCAAGGAACGTGGTGATGTCTTGGCGAAGCTCATCAGCGAAGACAGGATCTGACAGCGAGCCCGACTTAAATCTCCAGTTCACGGGGGTTCTTGGAGCCTCGGATAACATAAAGTTGAGTGTGACCATGGAATGGTCGGAGAGGGTTGGTGGCAGGATTTGACAGGAACCCCAACTGTATGGACTGTGGGTCGAGACCAGTAGATAGTCGATGCGGGAGCTGGTGTTGTGAACCGCTGAGTGAAAGGTGTAGTCTTGGGAATTCGGATGGGTGTGTCTCCAGATATCGGATAGATCAAAGGCCTGGCAGATCTCTGTGACCTGGCGGCTGGCCTTGGAGATTCTGCTGTTGGAGCTGTGCGATTTGTCGATTTGGGGGTCGAGCTGGGTGTTGAGATCAGCACCCCAAATGATCGTTGCAGAGGTATACGCACTCAGGTTTGACATAATCCAATTAAAGTTATTTGGTCCGTCAACATTGGGGGCGTAGGTGTTCACCACAACTATTTCTTTCCCAGCAAGGAGACCTCGCACTAGCAGGAACCTGCCCTCTTCGTCCTTCTTGAAGCTGATCAGGCTAAAGCTGGCTTTCTTGTCGATCAGTATCGCAACGCCCCTCGCATATGAAGAGTACGAGGAGAAGTATCTGTGGCAGCCCCATGAGCGGGCCCAAAATTGCTCTGCTGATGGTGAAAGGTGGGTTTCTTGTAGCATAGCGATAGTAACCTTGTGTCTCCGCAAGTATTGCAGCACTTTCCTGAGTTTGGCGGATTGATTGCCACCGCGGATGTTCCAATTAGCAGTTCTAAGTAAACCCAGATTGCAGCGGTAGCAAGGAGGGGGCTGGCGCCACCTCAATCATGCGGATCAAGTAGAACTTAAAGGTGCGGATGGGCCTGTTACGTGTTCCAGGTTTCGGAATGTGGATCTGTGATTGTAGTGTGCTTGAACGTGGTTGGTAAGACGAAAACAACTTGCGAACTCCTGGATCCCTCCCCTGCGCAGGCAACCCCCAACAGGCCCACGAAATAACCACCCTCCCCTGTCTGGGCAACTCCCAACTGGCCCATAGTGAACAGTTCCCAGTGAACAAAACAGTCAGCATTGCTGTGCTGGGGGTGCTAGTGGCCCTCCAAGTGGAGGCTGGCTCCCAACCTCAGTGTGAGTTTGTTCTGTATCGGCGAAAATGTTTCTTGTCTTAGCGAGATATCTCCTGTGTGAGCCAATAATAGAATATGGGCCTCATTACACGGACGGCGGTAAGGGTTAACGGTCACCGTTAATGGCAACGGTGACCGTTAACCCTTACCGCCGTACTACGAGGTCCCTTTGCGGGTTGGGGGATTTAACGCCTGCTTTTTGCAGGCGTTAAAAACCAACCCGCTAAGGGACCTCAGAGCTAATTACGGCACCGCAAAAACTCTAATCTACACCCTTGAGCTACGCAAACTCCACTACTGATTGTGACTGCTCTTTGGCCTTCCTCTCTGCTCCTTCCTTTCTCAAGACAAAGGGCCTCATTACACGGAAGGCGGTAATGGTTAACGGCCACCGTTAATGGTAACGGTGACCGTTAACCATTACCGCCTTACTACGAGGTCCTTTAGCGGGTTGGTGCTTTAACGCCTGGCTTTTTGCAGGCGTTAAAAACCAACCCGCTAAGGGACCTCAGAGCTAATTACGGCACCGCAAAATTGCGGTGCCGTAATTAGCGCCTTCCCCATTCCCATTGAGCCCTATGGGGCAGAAATGGGAATGGGGAAGGGCAATGGCGGAAGGGGGATTTACCGCCCCACCGACCTTGGAATTGGGCGGTAAATCCCCTTTCCGCCAAGGCGGTGCCGGTAATTTACCGGCATGGTCCAGGGTGCTAATAGCACCCTGGATCACCGCCTTCCGTGTAATGAGGCCCTTTGTCTTTTATGGCGGATCTCTTCTCGGTCTGTTTCCTCGTTGTGGGTTTGCCTCGTTTGGGGCAGATCTGCAGCCATTGCGGTCTAGGTATTCATTAGTCTCCTCCGGCGTGTTGAAGAACTGCGTTTTGCCTCCGTATTGTATGCGAAGTTTCGCTGGAAAAAGCATGGAGTACTGAATTTGATTCTCTTGTAATCTTCGCTTTACTGTTGTGAATGAACGCCTTTGCGCCTGAACTGCTTGGGAGAAATCAGGGAAGAATTGAATCTTGTCACCATCATATTGAAGCGTGCCTTTGTCTCTGACGGCTCTCAGAATGGCGTCGCGGTCCCTGTAATTGAGCAATTTTGCTATTATGGGCCGAGGATTTGTTCCTGGGACAGGTCTTTCGTTGGGGACTCTATGGGCTCTCTCGACCACGAAGAGTTTGGATAGGATCTCTGTTCCGAATAGATCTGTGCAGATTTTTTCTACGTACTCTTCCATTCTTTGGTTAGGCTGGTGTTCTCTAACACCGACAATCCTTATATTATTTTGTCGGGAGCGTCCTTGGAGATCCTCGTTCTTGGCGCTCACCGCCTTCACTTGCGCTTCTAATAAGGATACTCTGGAGGTTAGGGCCGAAGAGCCATCATCTAGGTCGGAGACTCTCTGCTCGATCGTATCTAATCTGTCAGCGTGTTTGTCTAACCGATGTTGGAGCTGGTCGACTTTAGAGGAGAGGGAGTCTAGTTTGCTGCCTAGGCCTCCTATTCCTGCCTTGAGGTCTAATAGAATTTCTCTGATATCAAGTTCTTGTGGCTCTCCGGCTTCGTGAGGCAGTTCTTGATTGGGTGATTGTGGTCTGCTGTTTGGGGCGGTTGCCTTGGTGGAGGAACAGCCTTCAAAGTTTAGTTTTCGCTGTGATCTGTCATTTTTCCCATCTTTGTGATGACTACAGATGGTGGAGCACTAGGGAGTCAACGTGCGGCACATCCGCGAAGGGCAGCTGGAGGACCACAGGGTATTCCAATGCCTGGAAGGCCGGGGTTCTTGGGTCTCAGGTTTGTTGTCGCCCTATAGCAGTTAAACTATCCAGTATGGTGTGGAGAAGGCCCGTGTGCCAGGCCGCAGGAGGGATGCCAGCAGTTCCAGAGTAACGTGCCTATTGGTGTTCCTTCAGGCACGTCTTGGGTATTGCCGCAGAGTGGACCAGGCCGCACTCGGGTTCTGGGGGTGTGATTACGCCAGCTATCTGGTCGGGAGTTCACTTGTTGGGTACTGGGTGCACAGTACCGGAGGGTTCTGCGGCTTCATGGGGTGATGGGATGATCCGTGTAGGCTGGCCTTCCCCTTACGCGTGTGGAGCCACTCGGGTAAGCAATGTGGAGGCCCCGCGTGGCCTCTTGTCTGGTGAGTTCGTTGTGCTGCCGCGGTGCGCGACCTTAGGATGGACTTGGCGCTGGAATATGGGGGCCTCTGCCGCACTCCCGGGCGATCGCTGATTTTCCCACCGGCACGTGTCGGGTTAGAGGGCGCGCTGGCCGCGAGGACCGCTGGCCTGCAGCACGGGAGATCTGGGAGCTGCCAGGCCTGCCGCGGGTCCCCGCGACTGAGGCCGGGGGTGCAGGGTGCGCGTACATGGTTTCCCGCCAGGCCGCCGCTCCGGTTCCCGCGCCGACTCCCACAGCACCAGCGGGCTCCGCTGGCCCTCCGATTGCGCGTCGGCCTCTGCAGCCGCGCCCCTATGAACCTCCAGGAGCTCCAGCGGCACACGATGGGTGGTCCGGACCGGCGCCGAAGGGCATCGTGGAGACGCGGTCCCTCGCTCCTCGCAGTGCCGCAGGAACGCCGGCAAGGCGCGGGCTTCGCCCTGTGTTGAGGTGGCCGGTACCGCTTCCCGTGCATCACTTTCCCCCGCGGCTACAGCGAGGCCGCGTTCTCCGGTCAGCTGAATGGAGGGAGGGGGTGGGGGGCCTCACAGCCTCTCGCACACGGGCGAGACCACGGAGGGCAAGTGAAATGCCCACAGGAGCCTGTGGGGAAATGTTCTGGCTGTCGGTGGCTGGAGATCCTAAGCTGTCTGGATGCCACGGAACGCACGATTAATCAGGATTTTTAGGGAGCTCCACGGAGCTCACAGGGAGGCCGCCATCTTGGCTTGGACAGCTCTCTAGCGCCCTCTCCCCCAAATTGTGTCAATAACTATCTTCAGTAAATCACATCCCATTTTTATTGTATATTTCTGAAGAGTGTCTTTCAATATTTGCAGGTTCACTTTCTTTTCTTTCTTTTTTTAAAAGATTTTATTTATTTAATATCTTACATAAACAAAGCACCATACAGTAATACAAATGTACAAAGTGATACTTATACAAATACCTCTTAGTAGCCTAATCTTAGAAGAATAACATAGAAGGACCAAAGCCAAGGTCAAGAAGAGAGGAAAAATAAAAATTAAATAATAATAATATCTTTATTTTTTATATAGGTTCACTTTCTGAATCATGATCTTTTGGCACTTGAGTAGACCAGTTGCAACTGTACCTTTCAGCCAGCAAATTATGTGTCCTGCTTTACCCAGTTAGGGTTTGCTGTAAGATTCTCCCATAGTACTCCTGGATATTCGGGGGCCAAATCCACCTTTGTAGGCTGATGTCTGTAGTCTCTTGCAGGATAGCAAGAGTTATTACTTTACCAAAACATTTCATCAACAGTTTCTCCATTTGTAGAAAGCTCTTTCAAGTACATTTGCAGTGGACGTTAGTGATTGCATAAAGCATTTTTGGTAGGTCTATCATTTTAATTCGGTTGCATTTTCCCCACAGAACTAATTCAAGATAAACCCATCTCTCCCTGACATTTTATTTGGTACCGGGTCTATACAATGCTCACCTTCCTGCTAATGTCTACTGGAAAAATCATGCTTGTGTAGTTGTTTGTGATGTATTTGTATTTGTGTTTAGTGGAAGCAATTGTCAATTTACCATGCGATTTTGTCTCCTCCTCATAACTCCCTCCTCAGGGACCTCCATCAGATTTTGGTAAATTCCTCTGTAAAATCTATTTTTCCCTTTAGTGGATTTATGTGCTTCTTGTTGGATCGTATTGGATCATCTGAGTTGGAACTAGTGGGAAATCCTGGAGAGGTAGAAGGCAAACTGTATAGGGATGATTGGAGACTGATGTTGGAGGCATTGAGCTTATATCCCACCTAACAAGAAAATGCTGCTTTCCCTAGAAAGTTTGACAATCTATCTTCATATTTAAAATATTCTCCTTGCAAAAGGGCACATACTACATATTTACGTTTTCGGTTGAACCAAATCAAGTCTAGGGAACAGATTAAGCATTGGGCCATAACCGCTTTAGGGGATGGCCCGCTTTTGGGGTGCCGTTTCTATGATTCAACCAGCTTAATGGAAACAACTAAACATTGGCTCATGGACTGCCATTTGCTCACAACGATGAGAATGAATGCCTTCGCTAAAGAAGGGGACAGTTTCTCTTCGAACAATTCTAAGGAGATTTTACGGTCTCGACTTATGTGGGGTGAAAAGGTGTCTCTTATTTTAACATTGGTTAGATTTTTAAATAGGATTGAATGTACTTGAATTGTATGAAATTTACTGTATTTTTATGTATTTTGTTTTCTTTTTTTGTCTTATTTTGTATTTGTTTGGAGATTAATGTTGCGTAAGGTTTCATGCAAGCTAAACCACAGCAATACAAATAAAACATAACATTTATTTGAAGACCTGGGATGTCAGTTTAGATCAGAAGTGATTTACAATGGCACATTTACAGATGGCGTTCATTTCCGGGAAGGATGTCTGTACAATAGCACAAAGATAATAAAAATTGGTGAGCCAGTTTATTAGGGTGTGAACAAAGTGGGGCATAGAGTAGAGACCAAGCAACAAAAAAAACAGGTGATTTACAAGGGTAACATTAGCCTAAGGTGGCAGGTTCTACAAACTGAAGAGGAGTACCGTAGAAATACACAAAATTACATTATTACACATCACTTTAGGGAATGGTAAGGCCAGGTTGGGAAGACAGGGAAGGGGATATGGGGAGCTCCCTCTTTGGCCAGTGGGTGAAGTTTAAGCCAAGCTTTGAAGAGATCCACAGTTGGACTGTCTTTGATTGTGATGAGCAGAGGTTTCCATTGGCAAGGGTAGAGCAGTTATAAAGAGCGGCAACTTAAAGAGACACAGGGGGCTTGAAACAGTGAGTTCAAGTGCAGAGGAGGAGCTGAGGGAATGAGATAGTGAGTACACAGAGATACAGTCAGCCAGGTACTGAGGAGCCAGAGTGTTCATATCTTTATAGATTAGGAGAAGGAACTTGAAAAAGAGACCGGTTGTACCCGGTGAGCCATCCATCATGGTGTTGGTAAGTAGAAGTTGGGGAGGATCTTAGTAGGTTGTATACAGTGTGAGTAGCAAAGTTGAGGACTTTGGGCCTCATTACACGGAAGGCGGTGATCCAGGGTGCTATTAGCACCCTGGACCATGCCGGTAAATTACCGCCTTGGCGGAAAGGGGATTTACCGCCCCATTCCAAGGTTGGTGGGGCGGTAAATCCCCCTTCCGCCATTGCCCTTCTCCATTCCCATTTCTGCCCCATAGGGCTCTATGGGAATGGGGAAGGCGCTAATTACGGCACCGCAATTTTGCAGTGCCGTAATTAGCTCTGGGGTCCCTTAGCGGGTTGGTTTTTAACGCCTGCAAAAAGCCAGGCGTTAAAGCACCAGCCCGCTAAGGGACCTCGTAGTAAGGCGGTAATGGTTAACGGTCACCGTTACCATTAACGGTGGCCGTTAACCATTACCGCCTTCCGTGTAATGAGGCCCTTTGTCTTGAGAAAGGAAGGAGCAGAGAGGAAGGCCAAAGAGCAGTCACAATCAGTAGTGGAGTTTGCGTAGCTCAAGGGTGTAGATTAGAGTTTTGTAGATGGATTTTTTATCAAAGGGACCCGCCAGGTTTGTGAACCTTTGGCGATAAAGCACCGTAAGCGTCAGTATCCAGGGATGTCATTTGGGGGTCGCATGGGATCGCTCCTGCAACCCGTGAGGTCTCCCTTGCTACACCGGTGGTCTCCCTTGTTAGCCCCTGTTTCTGGAGTGGCTGGCTTTCTTGTTCAGGCTTCTTAATAAAACAGGGGGTTCCACAAGTGTAACACTTTGAGCAGTGACCCTACATAAGAAAGAATAGGAATAACAAATAATTTGTCTTTCTGGAATTCCATACAATAATATCATTAAAGGTTTATTTCAGGCGCACTTCAGGGGGTGAGTCACTGATTTAGTCTGTTCTTGGAACACCTAAAATTCACAATGCAGATAAAAACCTTCAAAAAGCATAAAGTAAAATAAGCATCCATCTCAGACTATGTATTTTGCTTTTCGCAAGTTGCAGTTATTTCATGTTTTTTACTGCCATTGTCTCTTACGATCATCACAAGACGTTCCAGCTCGGTGTCCTCGGTCACTTGACAAAATCCTTGTGCCTAAAAGCTTGTGTACAGTGTAGAAATGTTTGACCAAAGCACATAAAGTGGCCCTTGATTTCATTGTGCCACAATTCATGCTTTATTGCAATGTGTCTATCTTTCCTATCTCCATGGCATACCGTTCAGGATATTTGTTTGCATGTATGAGCTAACAAGTGCACAGAGTACGGGATGCCATGTGAGTGCACTGTTTTCCCTGTGCTACTCTAAATTATTTAATACACAGTTATGAACCTTCACAGTGGTATGCATTTTGCCAACCTCTGAAGCCGGAAAAGTAGATCTACGCAGGCTTGACATGTGGCCAACTTTGCACCAGACCTGCATATGAACTGGCCTGCTGTTAAATCTCAGTTACCAGTTTAATGGTATCCACTACAGTTACCAGTTGGTATCCACTACAGAGTGTAATTTGCTTTCTGACTTTGAGAACATTCAGACATGTGATTGCTCATAGCCGGTAAGATAGCTCAGTGGGTTGAGTGCTCGCTGCTGCAATGTGTGTGTGATATGTAGGTTGCAGGTTCGAATCCCGGCATGGCCAACTCAGCTGTTCATTCTTCTGAGGTTGATGAATGAGTACCAAGACAGGTTGGGTGATATTGTATGTATATTTTGTCTATATAAAGCGGCGCTTATAAGTGCAGTGTAATAACACAGAATTGTCATTTGGTCTTGGACGTCTGCTTGCATTCAGAGTAATTTGGTAATATGGGCCTATGAACACTTATATTAAGGATGCATATGGTGATTCATTCTTGTATGAAATGTATATCACATTACTCAGGGGGAGGAGGGAAGGGCTATTTTGATTTGGACTTTGGCTCTGTTGACTTTGTATATTTCCTATATGTTAAAGGTTGAAATGTGATTAACCAATAAAACATTAATTTTTTTTAAAAATGACAGTGATATCGTAACCCTATTTTTCTTAGTGTACTTACGAACAATGCTATGTAATGCCACTTCCTGTTTTGTCAAGCGGTGAAAGGTTGTGTTCCATCGCTTCCCGTGATGTCACTTAGGAGTAGGGGCAAATGACATGACTTCCTGTGATGTCATCAGAGGTCAAGGGGCGTGTGATGTCTCTTCCTATACACCTGGCATTTTGGTGAAATGACATCTCTGTATCTCTGTTGAATCATTGCGTTTTTCCCATCTTTGATCTCGTGGTGCCTGGGCTGTGTGACCTCTGACACCTGTGAAAAGTGGAGTGTTTTAAGCTTGTATTTGTTTTCTTGGAGGAAGTTGTAGCCCTGCTATCTGCCCCCGATTGGGTGAGCAGTTTGGTGTCCTCTTTAAGTTGCGCATGCAGCGGAGTGATGTAAGTCGCGTGCAGCTGTACAATAAATGGGGCAGATCAGGTGCGCTTGGGCCAAGCGAACGTGGGGCCCTAATGCAATACATTGCCTCCTGTGTCTCTGTATGGGGGGGGGTGCTCACGCCACACGGGAAGTCCCGACCCCGGGACTCCCTTATCACACTGGCGACGAGGTGGTTGCATAGCTGAAATCGGACATGCAGGGCCATGCGGTGGTGAGAGGGAGGCGATGACTCGCACATCAATCCTCTCTCTGGCCGCGGGGCCAGCGTGTATGACGGTTTTCGGCTGCCATTGTGCTACACGTGGTGTGGGAGATTGCAGCTCTGCAAAGAGTGATCGTGCACCTCGCGTGCACAATTTTTCGAAAACCCCACAGCCATGTGGGACCGGATCACTGCTGGCGGGGGGGGGGGTCAAAATCCCCCACTCATAGAAAACAACAACAAAAAAGATGATGTTCTCCCTTTTACCAGATGGTGGAGCGGAGGAAGAACTACATGACGCTGGTGTTCCCCTCTACTACCCTCCAGGTCTTCTATTCTGTCATCTGTAACTGTGACTTTGTGTGCATCACAGGGATGCAGCTGGGGAAGACCTGCTTTCCTGGCTGTGCTCAGGGGAGTTGCTAGGTCTGGAAAAGACCCGGGGCTACGCTGATGTCGGAACTGTTTGGACTGGGGGCTATCTAGTCTTTTGGCTGTAGCTCCTGATATTCTATCCGGGGCTACAACCAAAAGATCAGGGGCTATAGCCCCCTTAGCCGCCCCCCCTAGCAACGCCCCTGGAGCCTGTGCTCAATATTTCATACAGCCTTTCTGGTGTGTGGAAGGTAATAGATAACAGCAATGATACTGATATGAATGTTAGTATTGATAACTTTGAGTCAGAAGCAGAAGAGGAGGATGAAGATGTTAGAGTTGTCTCCCCTGGGCCTCTACCTGACCTGCCAGCTGTAGCTACTGGACCTTTACCAGGTCCCACACTTACCCCCAATATATGGAACTAGACAAAATGAAGCTTGAATTAGAATTCAAAAGAATTAGTGCTTAAACAGAACAACGGCACCAAGAACTAAGGTTCAGAGAAATGGAGCTCAACCATGAGCTAGAAATGAAAAAATGGTCTGTGGAAAGTGCTTCTCTCCAAATCCTCTAGGAGTTCCAGTCCCAAAAGACCCCGGATGCCTAAGGAACTTGTGGGTATGTATGAGCCTAAGTTGGATGTGTTGGATTGGTTGAGTTTGTTTGAGTATAATCATGGGCTCCAGAACATTACAGGAAATTAGTTACTTTCCTGGTTGTTCTCTAGGCTCCACCCTGTTGCAACTGATGTGGTAATGGGGTTGGGGGAGGAGGATAGAAAGGATTATGAATGTGTGAAGCTAGCTCTAATAGCTAGATTTGGGAAGACCCCTTCCCAGTACCTTAAGAGGTTTAGGACCCTCAAAAAGAATGATGGTACCCCTTGGGCTACCTGGGTGAGTAAGTGTTTGAAAAACTTAGAGGGATGGATTAAGGCTTACAAGGTGAACACTTATGAGGGAATGAGAAATCTTGTTATGTTGGAGTCCATGTATGATGCCTGCTCTCCTGAGCTCAGACAGCACTTGGCTGATTCAAAGGAATTAGATTCCAGGAAGTTAGCTAAGGCTGCTGACTTGTGGGTTGCCAACAGGGCTACTCACAAGGATTCAGGGGTCACTCAGAAAAAGGATGAGGGAAAGCAGCCACCAAAAGGGAACCAAGAGATTTCCAATACCTCCAAACCCAAAGAGGGGCCCAAACAACAGAATAACCAGGGTAAGCCCCTGGGTAAACCACAACAGGCTAGTGTACCTTCTGATCAGAAACCAGAAGGAAATCAGGCCAAGCCACCCTTTCAGAGAGCATTTGGAACATGCTATATCTGTGGGGCCACTGACCACATCAAAGGAGATCCCAGATGTAAGGGTCAACCTGCAGGGATCAGCACCGTCTCCTTAGCCTTCACTCCTGAGGAGGAAGTCCAAATGGCTAGTGCTCACTTTGAAGTCTTTCCTGAAGAACCCTTGGGTCTTCAAGCAAGTGTAACAGTAGAGTCCATGGGTCTGGTTAGTGATCAGAATAGGAGTGTGTACAACTCCATACCAGAAAACTCTAAAGTTTATTATGTGGACAGTGTTCTTGTCAATGGCCAGGATACTCCTGCAGGCGAGACTCTGGGGCCAGCAGAACAGTAGTGGATGAAAGCTTTTTCAGGCCTGAGGATGTTGCTAAGGCACCCAAAGGTCCGACTAAGATGTCTGGAGGCCCTGTCCAATTGGTGCCAATTCTGCCAGCCCTCATTCAGTGTAATAACATGACAGTGAGGATTCCTGTCAGTGTTCAGACTGAGGTGCTTGGGAGAGTCCTGTTGGGGAATGATCTAAGAACTCTAGGAGTAGTATCCAGTACCCCCTGGCCTCCCAGTATGGAGACCCAGAACCAAACCAAATTGGCTAGAGAGGCCACCTTAAGGAACCACTCTAAGCCTGTGGGAACCTCTCCTGAGAACCCCACTACAAGTCCTGGTGTTGGTAAATTGACCTCTGACCCAGGCAAATTTCAGGCTGAAATGTTAGGGAAATGGGAGCCCGAACCAAGCTCCATCATTATTCCCCCAGTTTTAGAGTCTGTGACTCCCCCTGCTTCTGAGGAAGAGGTGGATAGACCTACTAGAAACCTAACTTGGCCTAAGAGAACTGGTAATTCTCAGTGCTGGCGGAAAACCAGAAAAGAAAAGTCTAAGGCCAAAAACCTTCAGACTGTTGGACCTTCCACAGAAGACTCCAACCCAATTCCTCGTCTTAAGGGGGAAACTCCTAAAGTAGGTAAAGGTAGATCTAAGAGGAATGAGAAGCATGTACCTTGCGTATCTCCATCCCCTCCAACCAGGAGGCCTAAAACCCAACCTTCTCCCAACAGAGAGGTGGTGAGGACCTCTGGAGGCCTCTCTAGATCTAAGGGAATCCTTTATAAGGACCCCTTGAAAAAGCCTAAACCAGGTTCAGAAGTTGTAACAACTTCTGAGGGACTGGTCAACCAGATCCCCTATAACTTTAAAAAGACTGATGTTCCTCAAAGGGTTTGTAGGTCATATAGCTTACAAGGGAAAACCTTTCACTCTACCATTGAGCACAGGTCAGGGTGTCACCACCAAAATGCTGATGGTCTCTCTAGGATGTATGTCATCAACTAGAGGTATGTGATTCATCCAGGAGTGGATTAAATCCTCCCGTCCCTTAGTCTGGGGGGGGGCGAGTGTTAGGGAGAATTCTCTGTAAAGGCTAATTTCCCAAACCTAGTGAGTCCCCCAGCAGCTTTGCTGGATTTTTGGGGTTTATTTTTTTCTCCTGCTAAGAGTGAGACTCTTTTTCTCCCACTCTTAGACATGATTTGAGGTGTTCCTTTGACTTTGTATGTATTCTATGGGCTATGGGGTCCTTTTCTCCATAGGGTTTCATGTGTTTTTGATATGTGGGTTACACAGCAAACTCCGTGCAGTAACCCAGGGGTGTCGTAGCGACCCCTAAACATAGACTCCATACCCTGGGACTAACTACTGTCTCCCAGGGCATGTAAAGTCAGCATTGGCTTTACTAGTCTTAAATTGTGAACAGAACCAGTACAAACCATCATATTGTGGACGTACTGGTCAGGGCAATTCGATTGCCCCAGGGTCTGTTGTTCGAGGGGGCACTGTCCAGTTCCCCCCGACCGAGTTTTGGCTGGTGGCAGTAGATACTACTTTTTATATTCGACCGCAAATATATTCCTATGGGATTTTCCCATTGTTCGAGGCTACCACTTTTTAAAATAGCCTCGAACATACCGCCGGTTTATTAAATTAATATAAATTCACCGGTTGGTATTTTTTGCTGAAACTTGGTTCCAAAATGGCTTTTGTGTTCGCTTCTGTGACTCCAACCCAAGTCGAGCTCTTTGTTCCACTTTTTGGCGGGCATCTCCACAGAAGCCTCCCAAAAGTGGTGCCACTCTGTCTGGGTACCACAGGGGGTGTGGGAGGGGGTTTAGGCACCCTGGACTGAGTTGCCTCGGCAACTCAAGTCGCACTCTTGTGTGATTGGCCCAAGTGGTGAGCCGCCCGGCTCACCACTTAGCATGTTTGAGTGACAGCTAGGTTGAATGAATGGGGGTTTTCTGCACAAAAGCAGGGCTTTGGGGACTGGAACTTCAGAAGTCGCCACAGGACCTAAAGAATCCGAGGAGGGAGAAGCCGAGCCAACCTGCAACGATGACACCACCGGTGGAGCCCTGCTGAACCGTCTCACCACTTTTCCCGACGACAGAGAAGATCTCCAGTCCGGAGAGTCTTCTTCCTTTGACTGGTGGGGATAACCAGTTTGCCCGTCTTTTCGCCTTCCTGGACCATCTCGTGGCTGCCTTGCCCGTGCCAAGCACCCCGGCAACCGGAATACCACGGTTTACCACTACCACGAAGAAAAGGGTAGTACCTTGTAACCGGGAAACTCAGCGGCTGGTTTCTTCCATGGCAGTGCAACAACCTTCATCTTTCCTCCACGTTGAGACCTCCTCTTCCTCTGGACGAAACACCGACTTGCACCCGCTGCCAGGAACAACTACCCCCGCTGGAGCGTTCTTCCCATTTCAGGTACTGTGTCCCGCCTGGCTTCCCTTGCGACAGATCGTTCGGGGTGACAGTAAATCCTCGACTTTCTAACCTGGGTTAGCCTGGGGCCTGTTAACTAACTTTTCCTGACTTGATCTCAATCTTTTGTGAACCATGTACAAAGACTCTTTTGGCATAACCCCACTGTGTGATCCTGGACACATTTTGCTTGCTCTCTCTAAGAGTGGGCCTGGCATTTGAACTTCCTTGCTCTCCAGTAGACTTTGCCTAACCTGCATCACTGTGGTTCTTTGAAAAGTATTGAGATTTGTGTGCTTTCATAACTCTTGCCTTTTCCCTCTCTTTTTAAATAACTTATTAGAGTGCCATATTATGTTAAGCGCTCACATCTGTCTGAAAATAAGTGGTGTTTCTCACTAAGACTTGTCTAATAAGTAATTAGGGTTGTATATATATAATAGTGACTGTGTGTTGAATTTACTTACCTCTTTTTGTGCTAGTGTAATTTACAAGTGTGTCTTTAAATAAATAATTATATACTTTTTACACCAAAGCTCTGGTCAGTGTTTGCTTGTGCTACTGTATCTCTGTACCTATTGTGTATACTCTATATACTGCCTAACTCATCTTGAGAGAAGTGTGACTGCTCAGCCACAGCTACCAGGTAAATCTGGGTGGTACAGACTGCTACCAATTGGGTTTACTGCCAACCACCTGTAGTCCTAAATCTTTTGCAGTGGTCCCTAAGGGAACTGAACAGGTTTCTGCCTAACAGGGTGCTGGACTCTGGACTGTCCATTAATTTTTTGGCCGTTCTGGCATTGGTGTGTCCGCCTCCAGCGTCCGCAATACAATGTCAGTTGCGGCCGTGATTGCAGCAGGGTTCTCATGCGCTCACCAACATGGGGGATGAAGCACGGGGAGGTGGAGGGCCTGCGGCAGGTCTGCCAGCCGCGCCAGGGGGCACCCGAATCCTGCGCTAACAGGGGGCGCTGGCACCCATGCCTGAGTTTGACGTCCCGGGGGTGCCATCGAGCCTGGGCCCTCGCTGGAAATCTTGGATCGATCGGATGTACATCTACTTCAGGGCCATGGGAGAAACTGATGATGACAGTAAGGTAGCGACACTGCTATACTCGGCTGGTCCGGCGGTACACCAGCTATTTCAGTCGATGGAGACTGTGGATGCTCTGTACGCTGTGGCAAAAGATGCACTGCACGAAGATTTCATGCCTCTAGCGAATGTGGCTTACGAGAGATTTGTGATGTGCAGTGCCAGGTAAAAAGACGATGAATCACTCGATGGGTTCTAGGGACGCCTCCGGCGCATGGCGATCGCATGTGTATGGGACAATGAGCAGGCCATGATCCGGAACCAACTCATCCAGGGTTGTGTGTCAGGGAAACTCTGATGTCAAGTCCTTCGAGATATCACAAGCAGACTCTTGAATTTCTTCACGGTTAGTGTTTGAGGTATATCTCCTGCCCATTGCTCTCACCATGGGAACGCTACTTTGGATATTTCTCTTTGTGTGTGGCCTAGGCGCTGTCTCTTCCCAGTATGGTGAGTAAACAGTTAAACCAAGTTTATTTTGTTTCTTAAATTGTAGGATTAGGATTGCTGCAATCAGTACCTTTGTAAGAAGCAAGTCACTGGGCTTTCCAGTTCCCCGCTGCGGAGTGCACGATGCCCGTTCCCGAAACCATGCCTGCACTGCACTATAGCGGAGCTTGAGGGAATAGCAACGAGGCGGCTAGACTGCCTGGTTCGGCTGCATTAGAAACTGAAGCACCACAGACACAATGCCAACGAGACACGATGCTCTTGCACTACTTGCACATCTGCCAACAATCATGACTTACACAAAGAAAGCTCAGTGTTCTAAAGCACCAGCTGCACCAATATGTATCTTCCACCAGTCACAGGGCCTCATTACACGTTGTGCGTTAAGGGATTAACATTACCGGTAATGGAATACCGTAATTCGTTAAATCCCAACCCCAATTACGACCCAGGTTACCGCTATTAGCGGCACCGCTAAGTACGGTGCCACTAATAGCGGCTTGTTCACGGGTGCGTGCCCCTTCATCCCGTAAGTAGCGGCATGCCGCTAATAGCACACCATCACAAGCCATGCTGCCATGCAAATAGCGCCATGGTAAAGCCCCAGAAACCCCTTACCGGCATGGCGCTGATACCGCCATCGCGAAGCACCCGTTAAGAGAACTGAGCAGTGTTCCCACCTGCCACAGGTGGACACAATCAGCACAGGTGGAGGCAATGGAGACTGTGCCAGCACACAAGGAGCACACCACACCCCTTCACACACCCCTTCCCACACCAAGATGGTTCCAATACTAGCAGCATTACATGGGCTGGAGGACATGATTGCAGTGCAGAAGCAACAACAACAGGCAGCACAGAGGAGACGCAGGGGGAGGAGGAGGAGGAGGAGGGCAAGACAGGCGCAGCAAACACCACCAGGGCACCTAGTAATACCACAGAGGCAGCCACCAATCCCCAGGATCCGAGCCAGTCCATTTAACCTAACCCCTGAGCAGATACACACCCTGTACCGTCTTGACCGGGATACCATCACCAGCATCGTGGACATGATACATGACGACATTGTGAGCCTCAAAGACATCAGAACTGCCATCCCCCCTCTACTGAAGGTGGTGACCATGCTCCACTTCCTGGCCACAGGCACCTACCAGCATGCAGTGGGGCAGATGCATGCCATCTCACAACCAGTATTCTCACGCACGCTGAACCAGGTACTCGATGCCCTCCTGAAGCATGCACGTGAACACATATTCCTGCCACGGACTGCCCAGGAGATCGCAAACACCAAAGTTGGCTTCTATTCACTGGCAGGCATCCCAAGTTGCATCGGGGCCATTGACTGTACACATGTGGAATTGGTGGTCCCACATCACAATGAAGTAGTCTACTGAAACACAAAGCAATTCCACTCTATCCATGTCCAAATGGTATGTGATGCAAACAGGATAATCACACATTGTTGTGCCCGGATCAACCCATGATTCAATGGTCCTGCGGAACTCAACCATACCACGCTACATGGAGCGACAAGCCGGACAACGTTTGTGGCTACTTGGTAAGTAGCAGGGCAAGCACATGGCAGTGTGATTGCGGGGGGAGAGATACATACTCCAACTGGGTGTGATTGGGGGGGAGAGATACATACTCCAACTGGGTGTGATTGGGGGGGGATACATACTCCAACTGGGTGTGATTGGGGGGGGGATACATACTCAAACTGGGTGTAGACAGCCGTCCGTAGGACAAATGGACATACAGATGTACGCCACTGTCCATCAGGGAAGGCCAGAATGTACTTGAGAAGAACCCACATGCAATTTGAAGCTGCACAACATTGAGAACAATCCAGGTTTCCAAATATCACACATCCATCCACATCCACATTGCACATCATGCCACACCACATAATACACAAATCAGCGTCAAGATAGTTATACAGAATTAGCGCAGCACAACATCAATGTAGCAATGTGCCCTTGAATGCATGCAAAGGGATCACCCCTAGCCATAGCATTGAACCACGCACCTATAGCACCACTGAAGTGATGCTTCACAGCATGGCAACTTCGATGTCGGAATGGCAGTACACTAGCAGTGTGGTACCAATGTTGCCTGTGCCCAGGGACACCTAAAACCTGGCCTCACCCAGGACATGTCAATTACTGTCGGAGGCATGAATCGGGCATGTCCACTTGCAGGGTCGAGCTCACCATTGCACATTGCAGTCACACAGATCGTCTGCATGCATGCTGGTAATCGTGGATTTCAATCACAATGCAAAGTCTATTTGTGTGATATGTACAGGCCGCTCTTGAGGTGAACAGTAACAGGTCCCCATTCTTCCCCCCATACAGGTGATGCCGGCTATCCCCTGAAGAGGTGGCTCCTTACCCCTGTACGGAACCCACAGAACAGGCACAAAGAGGACTACAATCGGGCACATACCCGTACCCGCATCGTGATTGAGCAGACTTTTGGCCTTTTGAAGACACGGTTCAGGTGCATAAGCAGGTCGGGTGGGGCTCTCCTGTACGGCCATGAGAAGGTGGCCAAGATGACCATGGCATGCGTCATGCTGCACAATATGTGTATCAGATGGAATGTGCCACTGCCCCCTGACCTTGAAATGCAACCACCCGATGAGGATGATGATGGTGATGAGGATGGAGGTGACGGGGATGGTGGTCATGCAAGAGGCGATGCCCAGGAGGGACGCGATGTGCGACAGCATCTGATCAACCAAATATTCTGAGACACAATTTAACTCTGTAGGATGGATATGGGTATTAGTGCACTGGTGTCTGTGGTGAAGCGCAAAATGGACCCTGTCATCAATAAAGTACACATACACAATGACAAAGTCCAAGCCTGTGTTTTGACTAGTCACCAGTGTATTAATGTATAATGAGATGATAAAGTGCATGTCCCCAACTATCCCACCACCCTTTCCCACACCCCTCCCCCACAACACTCCCGAAACACCCTTTCCCCCCTCCCCCCACAACACTCCCGAAACACCCTTTCCTCCCTCCCCCCACAACACTCCCGAAACACCCTTTCCCCCTCCCCCTACAACACTCCCGAAACAACCTTTCCCCCCTCCCCTCACAACACTCCCGAAACAGCCGTTCCCCCCTCCTCCCACAACACTCCCGAAACACCCTTTCCCCCCTCCCCCCACAACAACACCATGTGTGCCTTGCACAATGTTGGTGTCCTGCTGCACACGTGCCAGCTAGACCCTGCTGTCCCTAATTGCCATTGCCACCACCACCATTTGGAGGTTGGGATGATGTGCGCCGAGTGGTGCGCATGGAGCGGCGGAGGGGGCTTGTTTGCCTTGAACTCGCAGATGATGAGGAGGCGGTCTGTCCCTGTGGTGGTGGTGGGAATTGGCAGTCCATCGTGTCCGCTATATGCGTGAGGACCTGCCTCAGTTGGCCAATCTCAACACACAGCCTGTTTGTACAGGCTTCCATCGCCTCCCTCGACTGCCTGGCAGTCTCCGTGATGTCCCCCCTGAGACGGGCAGCCTCTTCCACATGCTGTCCAACCAGCACTGTAATGTCCTCCTGGTGCTGCCTGATGGTGGCCAGGTCATGGCCACTGTGGCCAGCTCGTGGTGTGGCTGCTACGCCTACATCTACGTCTCGGTCATCAGGTGAGGCCATCGGTGGGCTCCAGCACCCTCCCGTGTTTTCATCGCCAGACTGGCCATGGACACAGGATCCTGGTGTTGGCCGCGGAGTTGCTTCTGGGCTTTCTGGGGGGGTTGGGGTGTGCATTTGCATGCTGAACTCCATAGGGTCCTCCACATCTGACAGCGGCACTGTGGCAGCTGCCTCACCAGTGGAACTTGTGGCAGCGGAGTGTGGCCCCTCCGTGAGTGTGACCTGTGGTGGGGGGTTCAGGTCAGTGGGCGTGGCAATTGTTGCTGGTGTAGACTTCGGTATTGGCACAGTGGCCATCTTGAGATGTTTGTCCCTCTGCAGGTGCGCACTCCTCCCTGTGCCACTTGCTGTGGTGGGGGTGTCCCCTGTCTCCTGCGCCCTGGGTTTTTTCTTTGCAGGGGGGGGCCTGAGTGGCAGTGGAAGGTTCTTCGCTGTCTGTATGTGAGCCTGTGGGGGACAAAGAGGGGGATGGAATTGGTGATGGTTCAACGTGCTTCATGCAGATTCAGTTCATCATGCTGTTCTGTGCATTGGGACTTCATTGGTGGGAATTCAGGTGATGGGGCTGTTGAGTGGGTCTTCCATGCATGGGTCTGTGTGGCAATTGTCTGTGGTGATGCGTGCATGTGTGTGTGTTGGGGTGTGACACTCACATGGGCAGGGTTGTGTGCATGTATGAATATGGCCGCATCCATGAGGTGAATGTGGCCTCACATTTGGGGGGTGCCTCAACATTCACAGTGCATTGTTTCATGTGTACACTTACCTCCATCTGATTTAGTGGCTACACCATGCTCCATGCTCCCGACTCCCTCGATTGATTTGACACCAATCGTGCTGGCGCAGGTCTCCTCCCACTCCTTCAATTTTGTTGGTGAATCCGCGCCACCTCCTGTGGCCATGGCCAGGTTGCGGTTCGCAGACAGTATGCTGCGGACCCGGAGGCGGAGATCGTCCCACCGCTTCCTGCACTCCCGGACGGTGCGGGTGGTGGTGCCCACCGCACTCACTTTCAGGGCGACCTCTGCCCAGATGGCCTTTTTCTAGATCAGGGTCTCCCGCCGCATGTCGTTGGCAAATACCACTTCAGAGTTTGCTGCTAGTGTCTCAGTCAGCATAATGAGTTCCTCGTTGGTAAACTTCTCTTTACGCTGGCGGTCGGTGTTTTTTTTTATGGCCTTTGGCATGGTGAGGGGATTCTCGTGGCTTTGGGATGGCACAGTTGTCAAAACAGGTCCAGGGGGCGGAGGATGGCAATGGATTGTGTTTTTAAAGATGGCCGCCATGCTCTTTCCTGTTCCTGTGCGATGACGCTATTTCCGGTTCCGCTATTTAACGGTGACCGCTAATAGCGGTGTCCGCTATTTGGGTGCTTCTGGAGGTCGCAAGTGCTATCGGCGCTTTCGTCGGTGCCGCTAAGGGCTTTTTTGGGGTCTTTAACGGCATGCCGGTAGGGTCATTACGGGCATGGCGCTATGCTTGTGTTCGCGTACTCGTAATCCTACGCAATTGGTGCCCTCTGACTAGGCGGACACGTTAATAGCGCCATGCCGGTAAATGCCGTTTTTTACCGCGTACCGTGTAATGAGGCCCACAGTGTTGAATCTTGGCAGGGCCTCTCGTTTATCCGTTATTTTTGGTGGAGCGGCAGTAGTTTCGGGAGGGAGGCAATGGGAGTGGTTGATGGATTGGAGTGCTGCTTTTCTTAAGGATAATCAATAATCCACAAAGCACAAGCTGTTGAGCTGATATCATAGTTGCATAGCTTTTCAAAGTCATGTCATGGCCCCTGCTGTTAATCGGAGCACACACCTGTTTTACAATGTGAACGAATTGGACCACTTACAGAGCACAAAATGAATGGCCACCTGGTGACAAAGTAGTTGGTGTTATTGCTTCCCACATCAATGGTGTTGAATTTGCGTTAAATTTACGCTGTGTCATGTCGTGACTTGGGCAAAGCACCCTCATTGTTATGTGTGGGAAGGCCCACTTTTGGGCCTGGACTAAGGGAAGTGACGTTGGGCTAGAGAGTTCAGTTAGATATATGACGGCGTGTAATAAAGTCTTGCTTTGTTACACCAGCCGTTATGTTTCTCCTTTATTTGATTGCCGGCCTTGACCGCCAGTGGTCCTCAGAGTGGGTGAGGCCCCTCTTCACACTGGCGACAAGAGGGTCCAGGACGGGACTCACACCACAACAAAGGAAGTGCCCCTGCTGGTATCAGCGGAGTCGGGAGCTGCGCACATGTGGCTCTGACGAGCAGGCTGCAGCGCCTGCAGCCACGCGACACAGGAGGGTGCTGTCGGGCCTTTGTTATGCGCATTGGTGCGCCTCCCATAGCATGCGGCCAACACCAAGGCCATGACAAGGTACGGAGGGGGAGGGGAAGCGTACGCTCCCACAAGCCACTGAGGGCATACAGAGTGAGCGGCCAGCACAGGCCGCACACAGGTGGGGTCTCCTGGCCAAGAAAAGAGTAATAAGGGCACAGCCCAAATGAAAAACACCCCCTTCCAGCAACAGCAAGAAGGCCAGAAAGGGCTAAGCACACCGTGCACACAAGTGGTGCCCACACCTGCCGATTCCGACACCCTCGGGATAACAAAAGGGGCAGCAACGGGCAGACAAGTGGGTAGGAAGACCCCCTCCGGTCACATAAGCGGAAAAACGCTCCCAGAGCGCCACAGCGCCTACACCATGTCTGGGGACGACATTGCACCCACATCAGGCGGTGGTGCCTCTGGACCCATCTTCCCATCAGGCAGAGGATCCCAAATACTGCATCTACCACATGCATTTGACTTGTGTGACACCAGCAACCTGGGGTCACGATGGAAAATATGGTTAAGAGATTTTAAATTCTATGTAGGAGTTATAGGGCTCTATGACGATGAGAGGCTAAAGAACACACCGTCCATGGCGGTCGGTCCAGCGGTTAGGGACATCGCAGGTGAACTACTCAACCTTGAGACGGCATCATTCCAGGACCTACATACAAAATTGTTTGAATACTTCCTGCCCCATACCAACGTCGACTATGAATGACGCAGTTTTCACACGACGCGCCAAGACAAAGGGGAATCTCTTGACAACTTTGTCATGAGCCTAAGAATACAATTAAAACATTGTGAATTACATTGATACTTCAACGAGGAGGCCTTGAGATCCCAAGCATTTCACCAGTGTGACTTCAATACACAGAGCCATTAATGCTGTATAACAGCGTATGCTGTGCAGTTACCAGCGGCAGACCCTCTGCAGAAGACATCTGTTGTAGCTACAGCACCTCGAGCGCTGGTTTCTTGATTGAGCGGGCCCTGGTCCAGACCAGAAAAGCAAGCTTCATGGCGACTTTTGACTGCCACAGCACAAGGAGCCACCGTGCACAGAAACTAAAAGGGAATGGCGTTGATACAGTGAATCCCCGTGTTGTGGTGGAAGAGGGATACTGGGGCTTCTTCCCGTGAAGGGCGGGAGGGCTCTGTTTCTGCTGTCCCTTGTGTGGGCAACTGAGCTCCAAGCCCCTGGGGTGCGGTTACCAACATTCCCAGGATGGGCGGGTGTGAGCTTTGCTGCTCTAGGAACAGCTGACTGGAGGGTGGGAGCAGAACTGTGATCCAAACTCTCCTTGAAGGGAGAGGGCAGGTATTTTTCAATTGCCATGTTCTCAGTGTTTAGAAGCCATTTTAAAAATGGAGGCAAAGCAAGGGGGTGCACAGATGTACAAATACACCCAACCCAAAACAATTTTACCTTTACAGCTGTGCATTGTAATTCGTATTTGATGATGGTTTTGGTTTTGTCTTGAATTCTTTAACCGTCCCTAGCTTAAGTCTTTTATCAGCCTTCCAGGTTCATCAAGTTTAATTCCCACTAGCGAGACACATACCTGGACCTTGCTCTGCTTACTGAAACTGAACTGCATCATCCTTGTAGGTGCATATTCTGGCCACCCATTATAGCCAAAATACTTCGTCTTGTGTTGAACTCTCCTTTCCAAGGCTGAAACTAGCTGCTGGTTACATCCCTCGTGAAAACAATTGTCTGTCAGGCAACTATCTTCTCCACACATTTGTTTGGCACAGGTGTCAGAGTTTCTTAGAAGTACTTTCTTACCTTTCACCATTTGGCTTAAGATCTAATTGACTGCTCATGCCTAGATTCTGAGAGGGGGAGTCTGCTGCCATGGTGGGTGCTATCTTTGAGGAGAACATAGGAAACTCTAAATGTCCTTTTCTTTCACTCTTTCACTTTTTCCCTATCAGTAGACACCATACTTAAGCTTATCTGCCACATTCTGGTTTTCTTCGTCTTTCGTTGCCCCCTTCTGTCCCATAAAATAGCCCATGACTGGGGATAGGGATGTATTCTGGATTCAATAGCACTTTTCACACTAAGCAATCTAGCCTAAGGACTAAAATGGGGTGGTTTGTACATATTCTTACACGTTGAGGCTGAAAGGAGTGCACACCAGGGTGCTTTGTGACGTTTAAGCCATCTATCCTTTCCCTTGTGATACTAAAACTCTGAGCAGCTTTAGACTGCATCAGAACCCTCCAATGCTGGGTTCTCTAGCGCCCCATGGTCTGGCATAGGAAGGCACTGTACCCTGGTACTGACACAAATTGGGCCTCATCATGACTTGGGCGGTAACCCTTAAAATCGGCGGTAACGCTCTTAGCGTCGATTTTAAGGGTCCGTCGGATCACGACTCCAAATACCGCCGGCGCCATTACAGCCAGTGCAAGTACAGCCGGCTGTACAAGCGCCGGCCATAACAGCGCCAGGAACCGTTCGCGCTAAAACATCACCAATCACGAGTACGGCGTTGGCGCTATTAGCACCATAAAAGCGGCGGACAATCCACCAAAAATACCTCCAGCAAAAAGCTGGAGGTAACAGAACACAGGCCACAGCAATAAGGACCCAGGTGGACCCACTGCAAATCAGAGGCCTACAAAGGAGCCACCCATGCACAACACACCCTCCCCAACACCATAACACCAGCAGGAGCAGGGAGGAGACAGCAATAAGGACCCAGGTGGACCCACTACAAATCAGAGGCCTACAAAGGAGCCACCCATGCACAACACACCCTCCCCAACACCATAACACCAGCAGGGAGGAGACAGCAATAAGGGCCCAGGTGGACCCACTGCAAATCAGAGGCCTACAAAGGAGCCACCCATGCACAACACACCCTCCCCAACACCATGCTGCCATATTGAGCTGGGAGCCTTGAGGTTGACTACTAGCTGCTGCGCCTGGAGCTACAGAGGCCAGCAAACCAGGCCAGGCCCCTGAGAGTGCAGGGGTCAGTGGGGATGAGGAAAAGGAGTTGGAGAGCAGCACCAGCAAGGCAGCCAGCCATCCCCAGGGTCAGGCCAACACCCTGGGCCCTGACTAATGGCCAGTTGGTGACAGATCATCGGCTGGACAGGGCGACCATCACCCAGTAGCTGGACACAATACAGGCTGACATTGGCAGCCGCATAGGCACCAGCACGGCAGTACCTCCCCTAGTGAAGCTTGTGTCTGTGCCACAATTACTTGGGACTGGCAGCTACCAACATACCGTTGACATGATGCCTGGAATGGCCCAGTCCACATTCAGTGCCATGCTTGGACAGGTGCCTGATGCACTGTTGAATTATGTGAACGTAGACATTGCATTGCCAGCCAGACAGGCACAGTTGCACCAGCTGAAGTGTCAATACAATGCCATTGGCCAAGTCACGAATGTAACAGCAGCCCTGTACTGCACACATGTGGCACACGTACCACCCCAGGCACATGAGGCTGCCTACAGAAACCTGAATCAATACCATTCCCTCAACGTGCAGATTGTAACGCTCACCTGGTTCCCACGGGGGCGCTGGTCTAGTCTGGATTGCTGTGGCCTCTTTTAGCGTGATGCGCAGGACCCGGAACACCGATTGGACAGGACCTCCAAATCGTGCTTGCCTGGCCCGTAGGAATATCCTTCTGCAGATGAGAAAGGGGATTAACAGTCTGCAGAATAGTGTGCTAGCTCCCCCCTTTCCCCCTTCGTTCCTCTCTAACTTCCTCCAAACCCCGGTTTAAGCTCACCTTATGGTTTGGAAGGATGAACTCTCCATCCTGCTTCTAGTGCAGGGGCGCGCGTTCGTCCAGTTACTTCACTGGTTTTCAGAATGGCGCTGGCAAAATCCACTTGACTTTCCTGAGCGATGCGCCGTAAGTATGAAAGTTCAAAGTTCAAGTGAGGCCCCCTTTATGTTGTCTTTCTAACCTGTGATCTGTCCTTTATTTCAGGTGCAGAATGAAGGTGATGCGTGGAGGGGTTAAACTGCCGAGGTGAGTAGTGATGAGGGCGATCCCTCTAAATGTCCTTATCATTCCCCTGAAATGTCTCTTGTCCTTTCCCCATAGGGGCCGGGGTACGGTACCTGCCAACGGGGGGCGGCGCCGACCCGAAATGTGGAAGAAAAGCCGGTAAGTATTATGGCTGTTAATCAGGCTTTCCTTCTGTGTTCCTTCTGCTCACCTTTTGTTTCTTCCTCTCTCCCCTAGGTGCAGAGATGTGGCGTCCGATGCTGACAGCCGCGATGGAGCCGGGAGATGTCTCGAGGACAGGTGAGTGAAGCGTGGCGCTGCAGCGAGCAACGCAATGCTTTTAAATGGAAGTCTTTCTTCAGGGATGCTGGCGAGAAGATTCCGGATGCAGGTAAGAAGTTTGAAATAGTCCTTGGTTTTCACCTTTCTCTTCTCTTCCTTCCTTGCAGGTCTTCCAGGTTCGAGGCGGGCGTGGCTGGAGTCCAGGAGCAGGAGCAGACACGGTGAGCGTTAAGCTGCAGGAAGCAGAACAACGCGAAGCATGAGCTGCTGTCTGGGCGTGGCTTAAATAGCCTCCAAAGAAGTCCCAGGTATGTATCCTTCCCCAACTAGGTATGTATCCTTCCCTGGCCACGCCCGAGTGAAAAAATAGTCCCTATGAAAAAATAGTCCCTTTCAGGTCTCAGGGAGGCCTGAAGCGTGCAGCATGCTCTGCATCAGGTAAGTGCACAAAACACCTCCCTTTATGAGCCTGGCGCCTATGGCGCCAGGACTGATGTCCAACATGAGCCTGGTGCCAAAGGCGCCGGGACTGAGTCCAAAGAGCCCCTATAAGGGGCCGCTGGGCTTTTACCCGAGGGCATGATGCCTGCTTCCGGGGGTGCTGGGCCTGGCCTGGTGCTCCAGGGGTAGGCATCATGACACAGATGATATCCGACCATACCTTCATCCGCTGCTCTGGCCGCTACCCAGGATCCACCCACGACTCCATGGCCCTGCGTAACAGTACCCTGCTGGCGTACATGAAAATGCATCGAGTGCAAAACACATGGCTACTGGGTGGGTTCAAATGTATACCATGAAGCATGTCAATCGACAACAGATGGTGCCTGTCACAGAATCCATCATACCCAATAGTCAGCAGGATTACTGCAGCATACACAATCAAGCACCTTGCACGATAAACCACGGACACGTGCCACACAGCAGAACACACCCATGCACGATGTAAGACATGTGGTGGCACAGTAACATTTGCAAAACCCACCACAATAAACCCACCTGTGTGCATTACACCATGGCTCTGAACACTGACACAGTACAGAATTCCCAACCTGGCCACCCGACAATGATTCTTTTTCAAACAATAAGCTGGCACAACCACAAACGCACCACACATAAGTAGGCCGAGTAATGACGATGTTCATCCCACTAACACTGTCCCGAAAATGTGCAGGGAAATGCATGGAGAACAATACAGAGCAGTGACAACCAGCAAATGCAACTGTAGCCTAATGGATTTGCAATGACACATGAGGCAGCCACTTCTGTCATACAGAAGTAGATGGAAGTGCCCCCTTATCCTGCGCCAACTGAATGAGTACTCTTGCATACAGATACATAGGCGTACCAAGTGGAGAGTACCCCATTGATTCAATCGTGCCCGTAGGACAGCACACTCCACAATGTTATAGTTCAAATGATATGAAAGGCTAAATGACACTGATGACAGAGCCCTGTACACCCACTGGACTTACCTTTTCCCCATACCGTCTCCCTCTCCCCTGCAGGTGATTCTGCATATTCCCAGTACACGAGGCACATGACCCCTGTGTGTCACCCACACATGGCGGTGGATCGGGCATACAACCTTGCCCATGCCTGTACACGTATCTGCGTGGAGAGTGCGTTTTGACTGGGGTAGGCACACTTCCGGTGCCTCGACCGTACGGGAGGGGCAATGATGTATGCACCGAAATGAGTTGGCTAAATTGAACTGACATGTGCCAAGCTGCACAACATCTGCTGTTGCAGAAATGTGCCACTGCCCCCTGATGCTCATGTGCATCCACCTGTGGATGGTAGTGAGGGCGAGGAAGTGCCGTAATGTGTTGCACATGCACAAAGGATTGGGCTGAGGGAGGGGAGGTTGGCCAGACAGGGATTGATTGATGGATTATATTAGAAATGGGTAATGGGTAAGTCGGAAATAAGTCACTTCCACATTGAATTGCATCAGTGAAAATCACTACTGTCCAGGCATTTTGATTTTTCTAACGTGATTTATTTAACATCCAACAATCCCCCTCCCCCAGTGAACACCCAGCACACAATCCTCCCTCCCCCCAGTGAACACCCAGCACACAATCCCCTCTCCCCCCAGTGAACACCCAGCACACAATCCCCCCTCCCCCCAGTGAACAACCCCCAACTGTGCAGTTGTCTCATCAGGCCAACAACAACGATGCCATGCACCACTAGGATGGGCGCGGGCGCTTCCCTCTCCCAGGCCCCTCCGGTGTGCGTGCCCTTAGGTGGCGCATGGACCGGTGCCTCGGAGATGGCTCTAGGGAACCCTACGTGGGTGTGGTCGAAGTGGAGGGGACAGAAGCGGTGGCCATCATGTGCTGTCGCATGAGGTTGTTCGATTCGCGTGTCTGTTCAGCAAGTGCTGAGATTGCCTCCGTGAACTCCCAGACTCGTTGGCCAAAGCCTGTCAGGGCAGCGGTGCATTGTTGGACAGCTTGACTTGTACGCGCATTGTCCCGCGCTATGTACTTGCACCCATGCCTGATGGATTGACTGACGGCCTTTATGTGCCTGCTCTGCACCTTTGCCATCGCTTCCACACGGGCCTGTTTGGCCTCAATGATGTCCAGTCGGCCCATGACTGCTGCCCCAGTGACAAAGGGCTCCCCTGGTGCGTCCCGTGGTGGAACACCACTTGTGTGCTGTCGGTGGGGGGTGCTGCATGGCGACATGCCGCCAGCCTGGACTGGGCTGGCTGGCTCAGATGCTGCTCCTCTGGGCTCCCATAGGATGGTGTGTCCACATCCGGCTGCAGTGTGCTGCAATGACGCACAGGCACATGACGACTCCCTGCATGCTGTCTGCCTGGGCTTGGCCTTCCCTGGACTGTTGACACCCCTTCACCATCACTACTACTGGGAGAGTGTTGTCCTGCGGCATGATAGCCACGTGGAGGTGTTGCTCCCACGTCAGGCTCCGATGCAGACCTCTCTCCCTCAGCATCGGGGCTGTGGATGGTGGCTTGGGGTGGCTGCCGCTGCTGTCTGGCGGGGCTGCGTTGGGGTGAGGTGGGTGTTGGCCTGGGTTGGGTCCCTTGTGTGCGGCGTTTTTGTGGGGTGCTGGTGGAGGCCCGGTGTTGTGGGCGCAGTGTCGGTGTGGCCTCCTCCCCATCATCTTCGGGCCGTTGGGATCGACGTGTGCCTGTGGGGTACTTAGGGGGTGGTTTGAGTTCAATGCTACATACATTTGTGTGATGCAGGTCATGCCAACAAGTGTGATTGAAGACAGTAACAATGACGCATTCAACTTGCATTCTGTTCACTCGCCATGTGGTGCTTGTTGTGGATGTGCATGGAGGTACACTGCATGGGAATGTGTGGTTGGGGTGGACTGCGCTCTGGCTTTTGTGGGTGTGTTGATGCACACTACAACTCTACATAGCTGTCCTATGGCTATGGAAGTCTATCCTCTGCCCCTGTCATTCATGCACTGCACGTACGGGGTCATCTAGGCAGCAGTACCGTTCTAGGAATGTGGGCCTCACTTACGGGTGTATGCAGTGCCTCAGACACATGTCTTCACTTTCATTCAGCTGCATGTATTTGGGGATGGGACTCACCTGCCGTTGGGTTGATGCCAGTCCCTGCCTCCGCTCCACAAATGCCCTCAATGGTTCTGACGTCGATTAGGGCTGTCAATTTCTCCTCCCATGGTGTGAGGTCGGGTGGGGGTGGTGGTGGGTCTCCTCCAGTGCCCCTGCTTGCACTCCTGTGCTGTGACAGGATGCCACGGACTCGCACGCGCAGGTCATTCAGCCGCTTGCGGCAGTCCTCACCATCCCGGGGCACGCGCCCCACAGCACTGACCCTTTGGGCGATGGATCGCCATATTTGGCCTCTGCGCTGGGCACTGGATTTCCGCTGCTGCAGCTCATCATGGTATCTGAGTGCCTCCTCAACAAGTACCTCGAACTCCTGGGTTTCCTCACCCTGTCCAGTGCAGCCTTGCCCCTAGTGTGCTCCTGAGACATTTTCTGTTCTTGGATTGCGTGGATGGCTTCCAGTAGCTATGATATCCGACGGATCGTGATTTCCAAGATGGCCGCCACTTTATTTCCCGTTCCGGTGGTTGCGCGTTTCCCGCGCGCTATGAGCGTGACATGGCGGAAGCGCACGGTGCGCCGGATTTAAGGGTTTGCGCTATTCGCGCTAATGCCATGGACCGGGCGCGTGCACGATGAGTCGTGATCTGGCGGATTATCCGCCGGGGGCCTTGGCGTTAGCGCTAATTAGGTCCGGCGGATAATCCGCCACATTTACCGCCCAAGTCGTAATGAGGCCCAAAGTGCCTGAGTGACACTGACAATATTTCAATCTTTTCTTTTTTTTAACTTTATTTATTATGCTTGACATTGCAACAGAGAGAACGAGCAGCATACAGGTAGTTGGCAAGTATACTTACCACATATATAGTCTGGCGGGAGATTGTACAAAGCAGTAAAGAACCAGTTTGTGGCACATTAACCAGAGGTACAGTCAACACAGTAGCAGGTAAGGCACATAACTTAAATGGCAATGGGAGCAGGGGAGGCCAGGTCACTGGCGTCGTCTTCAGTATCAGTGAATAAGGAAGAAATATAGGATCGGAATGGAGTCCAAATATTCCTGGGTCTAGACACAATTGGTTGCTGGCCCGCCCAGCATTCCTCGGTATCTGGGGCCCAGGTGACAGCCCGAAACCACTGAGTGTGCGTTGGGATCCCAGGATGGAGCCACAGCAATAGGATACAACGGATCGCCAGCAGCAGACACAGTCCAGCTAGTTTCCTGGTGTCACGCCCGAGCCGAGGAAGTTTGTGAAAAAGACAGGTCAATGGAGACGTGGAAATAGCGCAATCTAGTATGTCGGACAGGGTAGTGCATACCTCCTCCCAACACAAGGAAAAGCGTGGACAGGACCACAACATGTGTATATAGTCTGCATCATCTGAACCACATCTTGGGCATATGGGGTGATGGTTTTGACATGCGATGTAATCTTATTGGGGTATAGTGAAATCTATGGAGTACCTTAAATTGGATCAGTTTGAATCGGGAATTAAATGAGATTACATGGATACGGGCACACATGCGGTCCCAGCGTTGGTCTGTTATTTCAGTACCTAGATCCTCACCCCAGGTGTCCCTAAGTTTAGCAAAAGGGGAGACGGGTTTAGCCTGCAGAAGGGTGTACGTTCTGGAGACCTTTCCTCTGAAAGTCGTGGTGTTCAGGATTTTGGATAGTATTGGATCATCTGGAGGAGTTGCAGGGAAGTCCAGGCACCTATTCTTAAGAGAGCAGCGGAGACCTGCATATTGGAGCCAGTGGGAGGGCTTACCTCGCGGACGTTCCGGCAGATCCGGCCACTCAAGGAAGATATCCTGGTCAAAAGCATCTCAGACAGCACAGAGACCTGCACTAGCCCAAACATGTGTTGTTGTGGGGTCTACACGGGAAGATTCCGAGAGGAAGTTCCAAAGGGGAAGGTCCCCCTGAAAAGGGCGTGAGGTATTAGCCTGTTTCTACAGTTTATTCAAAGCCAGTGCCGTGGATCCAGTGGGGTCGAGGGATTCAAATTTGATGCCATGGGAAGGGAGAACTAGAGAGCGGATGTCACAACCCTCTACGGCCAGGCGTTCGGGTTTAACATGTAATGGGGGGTCAGTGGATACAAACCTGTGCGAGGCATAGTGTGCTTGAGCAGCTATCCAATACCTCGTCAAAGTTAGGAGCGCCAAAACCACCTCTTGACATTGGGGTGGACAGTGTTTCCAGTTTCAGGCGGACTGCACCGGAGTGCCATAAGAAGGTATTAATGGTCCGGGTCAGTGTATTAAAGAATTCGCAGCCCGGCCATAGGGGAACATTCAGGAATCTGTATAGGAGTTGCGGCAGCACTATCCACTTAAGGATGCCGATCTGGCCAGCCAGAGAGATTGGCAATCTACCCAGTTTGTGCACTTTCATTTAACGGTGGTCAGATACTTCTCAAAGTTGGCCTTGTAGAGGGAATCTTGTTGCCGTGAGACCACTTCTCCAAGATAAGTAATCTCGGATTGCGACCACGCAAATCCTAGAGGGTCTGGGGGAGGGGTGATAACGTTGGTTAATGGAAATAGTACAGATTTAGAGCAGTTACTTTGAGGCCCGATATTTTGCCGAAGAGAATGACATCCTCAAGTACTGGGGCTAGGTTTTGTTCAGGAGAGTGGATGAAGAGGACAGCATCGTCCGCATAGAGGGAGATGATCTCGGGGGAGCCAGACAATCTTATGCCTCTATGTGCATTTTGTTGGCTTATCCTGTTGGCCAGGGGCTCAATGGCAAAGGCAAATATTAGCGGCGAGAAGGGGCATTCCTGCCTCGTGCCTCTGGCTATCTGTATTGGGGCGGAACACCGATCCTCGGTGCGAACCCTGGCAACTGGGAAAGAGTATGAGAGTTTAACCCAGGACCGAAAACGGGGACCAAAGTTACTCCTCTCGAGGACCTGCCAGAGATGGCTCCAGGAAACAGAGTCAAGTGCTTTCTGCATATCGAGAGTGGCTGCAACTGCCTGTGTACCTGGGTCGATCCGGGTGAGTATGTTGAGTAGGCGACGCAAATTAAGGGACGTGGAACGCCCCGGGATAAACCTTGACTGCTCCGGGTGAATAATGTATGACATGTATGGAGCCAGTCTCAGGGCAACACCTTGGCATAGATCTTGATGTCACAATTAATGAGGGAGAGGGAGCGGTATGAGCCGCATTGTGTGGGAGGTTTGCCTGGTGTTAGGCAGAAACCTGTGCAGTTCCCTTAGGGACCACTGCAAAAGGCTTAAGACTACAGGTATTGGCAGTAAACCCAATTGGTAGCAGTTTGTACCAGCTAGATTTACCTGGTAGCTGTGGCTGAGCAGCCAGACTTCTCTCAAGAAGTGTTAGACAGTATATAGAGTATACAAGATAGGTACCAAAATACAGTAGCACAAGCAAACACTGACCAGAGCTTTGGTATCAAAGTATATAATTATTTATTTAAAGACACACTTAGAAACACTCCAGCACTATTATTGTAAGCAAGTTCAAAACACAGTCACTATTAATACATATACATCCCTTATTCCTTATTAGACAAGTCTTAGTTAACACCACTTATTTTCAGACAGAGGTGAGCGCTTAACTAAAGATGGCACTCCAATAAGTTATCAAAAAAGGGAGGGAAAAGGCAGAAATTAGAAAAGCATACAACACAATACTTTAGAAGCACCCAGCAAGGCAGGAAAGTCAAGGTCAGGCCAGGCCAGGCTCCCTCTTAGAGAGAGTAGAACACCAATGCGCCCAAGATCACACAGTTTAAGAGGCTTGAAAAGTCTTGCAGAGAGTTCAAAAAGGAATTAGTTCAGCTCAGAAAAGTTCAGTTAGCCAGCCTAGGGCCAACCCAAGTGGTAAATTGAGGATTTAAGAGACACCCTACACAGACCGTTGCGAGGGAGGCCAGGCTGACACAGTACCTTGAAAGTGTAGAGAATCCTCCATTGGGGGAAGTTGTTCCTGGCAGCGGGTGCAAGTTGCGGCGTCGTCCAGAGGAAGAGAAGATCTCGACGTGGAGGAAAGCTGAAGGTAGTTGCACTGCCAGGGAAGAAACCAGCCGCGGAGTTCTCCGGTTAAAAGGTACTACCCTTTTATTCGCGGTAGTGGTAAAACGTGGTATCCCGGTTGCCGGGGTGCTTGGCACAGGCAAGGCGGCCACAAGATGATCCGGGAAGGCGTAAAGGCGGGCAAACTGGTTATCCCCACCAGTCAAAGGAAGAAGACTCTTTGGGGTGAAGATCTCCTCTGTCGTTGGAAGAAGTGGTGAGGCGGTTCAGCAGGGCTCCACCGGTGGTGTCGTCATTGCAGGTCAGCTCAGCTTCTCCCTCTTTGGATTCTTTGGTCCTGTGGCGACTTCTGAAGTTCCAGTCCCCAAAGCCCTGCTTTTATGCAGCAAACCCCCATTCATCAGTCCTAGCTGTCACTCAAACATGCTAAGTGGTGAGCCGGGCGGCTCACCACTGGGCCAATCATACAAGAGTGCGACTTGAGTTGCCGAGGCAACTCAGTCCAGGGTGCCTAAACCACCCTCCCACACATCCTGTAGACCCAGACAGAGTGGCACCACTTTTGGAGGCTTCTGTGTAAAAGCCCGCCAAAAAGTGGAACAAAGGGCTCGACTTGGGTTGGAGTTACAGAGGCGAACACAAACGCCGTTTTAAAACCAAGTCCTGGCAAAAAGACCCAACCGGGTAATAAATATTAAATAAATAACCCAGCGGTATCTTTAACATTGCACCAAAAAGTGGTGCGTTTAAAATGATTGGGAAAATCTCCTAGTAAATATTCTTAAGGAATATTTTGCATGGTAACCACTGCCACCAGCCAGAAACTCGACGAGGGGGGACTGCACAGTGCCCCCTCGAAAAACAGACCCAGGGGCAATCTAATTACACCTACCAGTACTTCCACAATATGATGGTTTGTTCTGGTTCTGTTCCCAATTTAAGACTAGTAAAGTCAATGGTGACTTTACAAGCCCTGGGAGACAGTAGTCAGTCCCAGTGTATGGAGTCAATGTTTGGGGGTCACTATGACACCCCTCTGTTACTGCACTGAGGGTGCTGTGTAACACACTTACCAAAAACCACATGAAACCCTATGGAGTAAAAGACCCCATAGCCCATAAAACGCATTACAAAGGCAAAGGATATCTCAAATCATGTCTAAGAGTGGGAGAAAAGAGTCTCACTCTTAGCAGGAGAAAAAAATAAACCCCAAAAATCCAGCAAAGCTGCTGGGGGACTCACTAGGTTTGGGAAATTAGCCTTAACAGAGAATTCTCCCTTACACCTGGTTTAAGTAATACCAAAATGATTGCCTCTCGGAGAGAGGGGGAAGACGCCCGTCTAGCAAGACTCCTCCCATAGAGCTGACAATTGGGCAACCAGGCGGGTTTTATAGTGCTTGTAGAATTCGACGGGAAGTCTGTCGGATCCGGGGGCCGTCCCAGAGGCTAGGGTGTCGATAGCCTTGGATATTTCTTTGGTTATAATCGGGTTGTCTAGGATAGCCCTGGTCTCAGAGGAAAGGTTAGAGAGCGGGAGGATATCCAAGAATGTCCAAATGACAGTCATAGGAACATTGTCCGCGTTGGAGTAAAGTGTTTCGTAGAAGGAACGAAATTCTGCATTAATATTGTGTGATGACAGGGCCAGGGTGCCATCGGACCTCTCAATAGCCGGAACTAGCTAGCTAGGACGCGACCAGGGCGCTCACCTTCCCTGTATCTACGTGCAGACTCTGGGTCATCTAGGAACTTCTGATCCCGCTCCACGTGGGCATGAAACGCATCCAGCTCCACGCATATATCAGTGAGAGTGATGGGTGACTGAGATGAAGCATACTGGGCTCGAGGAGGGCAAGTCGGTATTCGCTCTCTGCGATGTTCCCCCGTATCATTCTGCAAACCCCCGCCTCTTTGGAAATAGCAATACCCCAGATGTAAACTTTGAATGTTTACCAGAGGGTGGCCTGCGATTCGACAAAACCAGTGTTTAGTGCGAAGAAGTCATCAATAGCGGTCCCCAGTTTCAAAAGCGCCATCTAGTAGAGAATATGGTTTCAACCTCCATGAGCGGGCCCCCGGGTTACCTGCACTCCACCTCAGGGAAATTGTCACCGGGGAGTGGTGGGAAAATGTTCTGGGAAGGATAAACATTTGTGTAATGGTTCTGATTAGTATGTTCGAGACGAGCCATATGTCAATGCGTGAATGTGAATCATGTACTAGTAGTGTAGAAGGAGTAAGTTTGAGAATCGGGGTGGATCAGCCTCCATGCATCAGACACTACTAAGTGTGCCTGTACCTCCATGATGATCCTAACTGCCTTGGAGAGTTGGCGAGGTCAGGAGCCCGATCTATCGAGTCCACGTCTAAAATAGTGTTGAAGTCCCCGCCCCAGAGGATAGGGACAAGAGGAAATCCGCATAGCAGGGAAGAGAGATGTGTGTAGAAGTCGGGATCATCGATGTTAGGGCCATATATGTTGAGCAGTATAACCTCTCTGCCCAATAGGGACCCAAACAGCAAAACATAGCGTCCCACGGGATCCACATGAGTCACTTTATGCTGAAATTTAAGACTTTTATGCATTAAGATCATGACTCCGCGGTTCTGGGTGGAGTAGTTGGTGTAATAGCGTTGGGGGCCCCATGATCTAGCAAACCTCTTACATCTGCTGGCAAGAGCATGTGTTTCTTGCTGAAAGAGTAGTTTAACTTTGTGCCGTTCAATATATAACTGTAGTTTACGCATTTTAGTGTGATTCCCCAGCCCCCTGACATTCCAGCTCATGCAAGCAATGCTATCCTCCGCCATAAGGATGGTAAACCAACAACAATTGGCAAATGTCCAAACCAGAAAATAAACGGTAGGGTCGAGACCAGATGTACAAGGGTCCCGATCTGATAATGCTAATCTGGATACATTAAGTACTTGGGTTCCCAGTCGCGTGTCAAGCAATTTATTAACTAGGTACCCGGCCCCGACTCACCCCCTTCCCATCCCTCCCCCAATCAGAGAGGTGAAAACCCAAAAAACCTTTAACTTAACCAGGAGCAGCGGCAACATCGCCTGGTTGGCCGTGCGTTGGCCAAGAGCGGCAATGCTTCCGAGGTGGGGGTGTTGACTAGGCATTATGTGGTGCAAAATGTAGTAACAATACATAAGCAGCGAAGGAGCCAAACGTGTGAGTCAGAACTAGCAGGTGTGCAGGCCTAGTTCTGCTCTTGGTATTATTAAACATAAATCAAGGAACAAACCGCCTTGTCCGCAGTATTGAAGATATATTTTGGTTAGCCTGGGAAATGTTCATCAATAAATTTGGAGGCCTCTTCGGGGATGGTTGTTAAAATGGATTTCTGAACTCTGAACTGGTGGGTAGAGGTTCAGAAGGCCAGCCTAGTTTCTTGGAACAGGGTAACCTTCTGGACAAGCAAGACCAATCAAGGTAGCTTGGCGGTGGTGAAGACTAGGTCTCAGGAGGGGTGAGGGTGACTGAAATACCTCAATGAGCACACAGAGCAAAGGACACTTACACATGACTCCCAGTCAGGTGTATATATATTAAAAATACAAATACATTTATTTCAAGGCCTTTGAGTTTCAACACACAAATCAAATCACAGTAATACTTTTAAGCCAACACAATCCTATCTAAATACATATATACAAGACCAATGGGGCCTAAAGGGTTAATGCACAAAATGGGTCCACAACCTAAAAGGGGAAGGAAACAGGCAGTGCAAATAGTCTTTAGTCCCTTCTGCATCCAACACACTCCTAACTAAGAGGCAGTCCAATCCCCAAGAAGAGTGGAGCCTATTGCTCAAATGTACTTGCAATGCTGGCGCACGCAGTAATGCAGATGGGTCTCTTCAAGGGTCTGTAGCAGCTCAGGAAGGTGGGTGAGGTGATGAAGAATAGGTTCCCACTATTCGAGGAGGGCCTCCACTTGAGGGCAGAGTCGATTCCAAGAGTTGGGAATAGTTTGCTATTTTGAACTAGCAGTGGAAAGGAGAGGGGCCCTCACGGGCCACTCGTGCGTAAAAATGGATGGAGGCGCTAGGGGCCACCGGTTAGGGTTGCGATTACTCACCGACCCCGGCGCACTCTGGATCAAACTTCGGCAGTCGAGTCCACTTCAGTTGCAGGTTCAAGTGCAGCAATTTGGCAGCTCTGTGAAGATCCAGCGTTGATTCCCAAACGGGACAGTGGTGATTTCTCTGCTCCTGGTGGATGGATCAGGCCAGTTCCACTGCAGCAGGCTTCAGGGGCAAAATGGGCACAAATGCAGCGCACCTGCAAAGTTCGTTACCGCGGCTGGGTGACACGGTAACAGCGTATACTCCGGTTCCGGCGCACTCACTTTACTCCAGACCTCAGAACGCCAAGAGTACGAAATTCAGTGTGAGAGTGTTGTGAACACAGAGCTAACGACGTAACAAGTTTCGAGTGTCTTCTTGAAACGGTGGCGGTATCAGAGCAAAGAGTCTGCGTAAGCTGGTCAGCCCACTGGTTGGCCCAGGGACACTTCCGAGAAGTGTCTACTTGCAGGGTTTGATGAAGGTGCCGAGAATCGTTGGTCCCACTATTCCAATGGGTCGAACCGTCTTTGCAGACCTTCTAGGACGCCCAGATGCAGAGGGGTCCCACGGGATGACAGCGGGCTCAGGGTGCCAAACCTTCCAGCGGGTCACCACCGGTTCCTCGAATCGGCTTCTTAGTTTCAAGATACTTGGATCCTATCCTTCGTTCAGTGAGAGCTAAATGGATCTACATGGTATGGGTGTTTGGGCCTTCTCTTATTCAGAATCTCCTTCGCGCCAAAGCGAAGAGGACCCAATGGGAGATCTGCTCATGTACAGGCATACCATACGTGGACCAATCATGGACCACAGTGGTCCCAGGCATTCACAGCACTCCGGACTCTCTGGCACCCAGGATGTATATTGGACCCAGACATTCCAGCCTACATCCTGGGGGCCCGCACACAAGGCATGCAGAAGCCCGTGAAAGCTTGGCGCTTCGCGGGAAAATGCATGCCCAAATAAGGACTGACCCGGGTCGGCTCGACCTGGGGAAGGTGAAGGGGCAAGATGGCCAAAGGACAGGACAAAGAACCTTGTGGCGTAGCCCGTTTGGAGCCAGGCCACCTAACCGTGCCAAACGCGGTAATCGCGGTTTACCTGGCAAGAAAGGGTTAAAAATATGCGAAATGATAAACTGCCACCAGCATTGTCCAAGGCACAACTGTAGTTCTCCTAAAAAATCCTTCGAGAGTATCTAGGGCCTTTGGAAATTACTAGACCCAAGTGCACAGTATTGTAAGGTACATGGTACACTTTTTACATGTTGCAGAAAAGTTGCAACATTGGAAAGCACTAAGGGAAACAAAGTCTCCCAGTACTGACTGTCTTAAGGGCATGTCAGTTTCCCAATAAAAAGTGAGCGAAAAGCCCAGAGTAGTGCAGCACAAGGCTGGGCTCCTTTGGTAAAATCAGACTATGGTATTTAGACTGGAGTGAAAATTACCTATGAAATGGAAATCTTTCCTAACAACGGTGAAGAAGAAGACTTGATTCAAGTGTTCGATTCTGAGTTTGGCAGGGTAAAGCATTGAGTATTTGACACCCAGATCTTGCAGCCTCTTCTTGGTGGCCAGAAAGGTTTTCCCCTCTTGTCGAACAGTTACAGAGAAGTGTGAGGAAAGGTGAATTCTGGAGGAGCTGAGGAAGAGGTCCCCCTTGGCTCTTGCTGCTCGAAGCAGGGCATCCCTATCCTGGTAGTTTAGTCATCTTGCTATGATGGGACAGGGTGGAGCACCCGGCTTGGGTTTCGCTGTCAGGGAACGGTGGGCTCTCTCTATGGCAAACTGCGGGGAAAGTTTTGGGGAGTCTAGAAGCAAGAGCAGGATGCGCTCGACATAATCTTCCATAGGGCCATCGATCTTATCCTCAGGGACCACTATGATACGTAGGTTTTTGCGCCTGGAGCGGGATCTAGAACCTGCCTGGACAAGGCGGTCGCCTCTGCCCGAAGGGCAATGATATCATCTTCAGCCACCCCGACCCTCGACTCCACCTCCGTCACCCAAGTGTCAGTTTTCTCCATATGGGCTTGGATCGAACATACGTTCCACTCATGTCATCTAGTTTCGAGTGGAGAGCAGTGAATCCCTCCCACATGTATTCCATCATTTTTTTGCGATTTGGAAGTCTTGGGGGGGAGGGGTCCTGACATGGGTGCCTCCAGCTCCAATAGGGGTTCACCCGGTTTCGGCTCCGCTTTTGCAAACATGTTAATAGAGCTTTTTTTTTATTAGCGCCTTTGGTCATGATCCCGCCAATCCACGTGGGAAGTGGAGTTGCACAGCGCCCAAAGGATCAGCAGAGACCGATCCAGACCCGGGGGATCAGTATGGCAAATTGTGATGGCCAGCAGGGATTCCCAACTGATTCCTCCGTGGAGCAATAGAACACAGGATCACGTAGCACTAAGCGTTACAGATCAGGGTAGGTCTGATGTGGAGGCACGGAAACAAAAGACCACCACCACTGTCGGACGACAGAGAAGGTAACCAACAGTCCAGGGTGAGAGGGCCCAGACCCCTGTGGAAGACACCAGGAGAAGTCTTAGTGGGAGCAAGATCTATATATCAGAGCAGAGCAAGTTCACCAGGATCGGCAATGCAAACAGTTATGACCAATAAAAACGACTTAAATCGCACCCAAGTGGACTGTGTCCACCCACATATAGTAGGGTGATAGATGGTGATGTCAAAAGTCGAGGTAGATACCAAGCGGCTGGACGTGGGTCAGCCCGCAGGACTGTTGACAATTATATTCCCACCTCAGGCAGGCCCCAGACTCAAGCACAGATGAGGGGCCGTGAGTGAGCTAGGCAGGTAGTGTGGTGTGCGCTCCCCAGACAGAAGAAATGTTCAGGGTTGCCCCAGCATCCGCAGGCCAAGTGGCACGTCAACCCGCCTGCCGGGTACCAGAGTAGGAGTGACCGAGACGTCAACCTTGTGAACTTATACAGCGTGGGTAGCGGGTTGGCAGGGTCCATAGTGGTCAATAGGATATTGTTTGTAGCAGAGCTTGAGTCTTTTAAGCAATGCGCAGGGTAGCAGGATCAGTCCAGAGTCGTATCCCAGCTTCTGCTCTCCCCTTGTGTCAACAGTACATTAGTGGGGCTAGTCTTGTAGGTGCGCCTCCACAGCTCGCAGTATTGTAGGCAGAGGGGCCCATACCTTGTGTCTCAGTGTCTCAGTGAATGGATGGCGCAGCTCCTCTCTGTGTTGTCCCGTCGTAAATCGGCGGGACCGCCGTTGTAGATCACAGGGTGACAGCGGGCCAACTGAAGGGGGGCACCGCCCGAGTCGAGGGGCCTCCTCGAATGAGTAATAGGCTTCAGGGTGGTAGAGATGCCGTCGATACGGAGGAGGGGTTGTGCGATATAATCTCTCAGGCAGGGATGTTGTGCAGGGTACTCTCAATTCCAACAGGCGAGTGGTATCTGAGGCGTCAGTCGTTTGTTCTGATGCAAGGAAAAAACATAGGCTGTGGGCCTGCAGGGTCACAGGGAGCAGAGAACAGCGCAGTGGCAATGTCTAGGCTGCTTAAATGACACGTGGTGAAGCAAGGGGCAGTTCAGCACTGCACCGTTCTGCAGAATCCTTATGTTGCCTTCTGTGCTATACAAATGTCAGTAGTGTAATAATAGGTTTAAATTAATAAGTGTGGCAGCTCGGCATGCAGTGATATACGTGGGGGCCCCCGTACCTTGAGTCTTGACGGAGGGAGCGGTGCCACCCTCTGCGTGTCGTCCCACCGTGGGCTAGTATGACTGCAGCTCCGGTTCTCGGGGTAGTAGCGGAGCTGACTCCAAGGGGCTCCGATTGGTTCGTGGGGCTCCAGTGGGCATCAGAGTAGAGCCTGGGATGGCAGGTGGGTGCGGCCACGCTGACCGTGAATCCAAGACCGCAGCCCCAGAGCGGTGGAACGAAGGCGGGAACTCAACGGGAGCCGGTGTAACGTCACTTTTTCCTATCTGTCAGAAAATCCTATCTTGCTGATTGAGCATGCGTGTGCATGCTCAGTCAGTACTTAAAGGATAGGATTTTTTGACAGCAGGAATGTGGTGTGCCTGTGTTTGTGGGGTTCCAGGGGTGCCGTTTCTGTAAATTGATGTAAGCCCTGTTAAGAGCTACTCGTAAATGACCGCAAACAGTGCGAACCCCACGGACTGTAGAAGATAAACACAGCGGACACTGTGTTTCATAAAGTCCCAGGATTCTAATAGGCACTAAATGTGCAAAACATATGAAAGTATCCATAACAAATATATATGTACGTGTATGTGAAGTAAGTGCTTCATTATAACGTTAATAATGCACTTATTTCACATACACGTACATATTCATGATAAATCCGGCTGACTGCGCATGCTCAGTCATGACTTATATATATATTTTTTTAATTCCAGCATCTCGTGTCTCAGTGTTACTTTTATCTTGTGACAATGTGGCTTTAATTCAAAACGATATCCTGGTAAAATAAAATTCATTAGAAGACTTGTATTTTTGAACAGTCGATATTATCTTATGCTTGATATTGCCACACGTGTGCCATTGTTCACTCTTCCTTTAAAGCATATTCCCTGTCTGTATTGCCATTGCGCTCTTGGGCCATACATAGGATTCCAGCACAAACGTGTCATAATCACTGTTATAAATCTTGGCGCGGATGAATGCCTCCTTGTCTTGGGGCTCAGCCTGGACAGATGCTGTATTGGTGAGGTAGGCGTGTTCCACAATCTTAACAGCCAGCTTGAGGGAGACGTCTCTGATGGTTTCCAAGCGGCCCTCCTGCAGATGCTGATCAGAAACCTGCTGTGCTATGAGCTCAGGAGTAATAAGGAATACTTCCTCGCCAAGGGCCACTCCAGGAAACACATAAGCATTGTTACCCTGTCCAGGATGCAAAGTAATTCCGCTTGGGAGTGTGACTGGGTCAAAGGGACTTCCACTCGCAAATATGCCACGACCCTCGGTCAGAGTGTAGCACTCTTCTGCGGTGCACTCAGCTTTGCTGGTTATATTTCTGAGAGCAAAAATGATAGGTCTTTCATTAAAGTAAGCCATGTCTTTGATGATTTTTGTAGCAAAGGCACCCCCGATCGGGTGCACAGATGGTGAGGTACACCCAACCCAGAAGGATTTTTTGAAATGGAGGCACAGATGCAAAACAAGTCTGTCCCTCAATTTCTAAAAATCGTTTTGGGTTGGGTGTATTTGTACATCTGTGCACCCCTCTTGGCAAGAGGGGTGAACAGATGTAGAGGTACACCCAACCCAGAAGGATTTTTAGAAATGGATGCACGGATGCAAAACAAGTCTGTCCCTCAATTTCTAAAAATCGTTTTGGGTTGGGTGTATTTGTACATCTGTGCACCCCTCTTGCAAAGGGGGGTGCACAGATGTAGAGGTACACCCAACCCAGAAGGCTTTTTAGAAATGGAGGTACAGATGCAAAGCGAGTGAGGGGGCAGGGAGTAGGGGCAAGAAGAGGGGAAAATGAGACTGTTTGCATGTCTCTGAGTGTGCACGTGGCGAGGGTGAATGCTATGGGCGGGGAGCGGAGGCTTTTGAGCCAGCACTTTCTAGTAGAGCTGCCATATTTGAAATGGGGCAATGCTGGTAACTCCTCAGTTAGCTGGCAATACTCTTGATAGGATAGTACTGCTGTAACAGGGCTTCTGTAATTGTTGAACCTTCTCAGCGATAATTCTATGCTTTGTTGAGACAATGCTAGTTCATCTCTTAGTGGGGCTGCTATACTTTTGATGGGACAACATCAGTACCTCTCAGTTGAGCTGCTACACTCTTATTGACAAGGCCCCAGCAAGATGTATTTCTTTTTATTTTAATTGGTTATTTATAATGCGTGTACTACCCAGAGGTTTCTAAGCGTGGACTGAGGGAGCGAACCTGTGTTGTGCGGACCGAGGGAGTGAACCTGTATTGCGCGGACCGAGGGATCGAACCTGTGTTGCTCTGTGTCGTCTTGCTTCCAAGGCGAGCACGTTGCCCCTGAGCTATCCTTCCGATACTCTAAAGATCTGAAGTACATTTAATAATACAGAACCAGACCTATTGAGCAAGTCTGTCATCATCAGAATAACTCAACACTGTCATGGTTATACAAGAGCTCATATATTTAAAGGTATGGAATTACTCAGAATGTAGCAGCACTATTCAATAACCCAAAGTTCTTAAGCATAGTTAATGTGAAAATACTACACTTCTCACCGTTGGGCCAGTACTGCCACTTCTCACAGAGGCTTCTACACCTTTTATGGGGCAGCACTGATCCAGCCTACTGCTCACATGCTCAGCATTGTCATTTCTCAGCAGGACTGCAACACTATACCATTATGTTCTGTATGTTGAGTGCTTCTTCACCACCAATGTGGATTTATGGCTCTCTCCCAGTGTCTAAATAGTAGACCTGTCTACATTCAATTGGCAACAGGCATGTCCGGAGCTGCCTGCTGTCCATAAGCTGCCGCTCATGATGTTGGGAGCCGTGATGGGGGAGGGGATAGATGGCTCGAGACTGTCGGATATCAGAATCAGCAGAGTCTTAAAACCTGCTCACTCCTTCTGGAGGGGCAAAATGAGCCTGATCCCACATACAGGGGGTTGTTACCCCTTTATCTCTCCTGAATGAAAGAATGAGCTCTCTCAGACACAAGTTATCACCCCTGCACACACTGAATGAATATGTTATGGATATAGATCGAGAAAACTGGAGTGACAATTCAGAGTGTTTTGACAGAAATATAATTGTCTTCCCAGATGGGAGACTGACTCCATTTATATAAATGGGGTCACTGAGATGACCAATAGTGAAACTGTACATTCAGTTGTGAGATTACCAGCAACGTTGGATACTATGCTCCAAGGAGTGAGGTGCCCACTCAATATATCACACTGTTTATAGGTATGAGACCCATCCTGAATGCTTGCCCAAAGAGCCTTGGCCAGAGTTTCACACTGAAGTAGTGAGCATGTGATCCGGGGTCTGCAGCCCACACACACGCAGGGGATTCCCATGCTCCCACTTGCGAGATTTGCAGCAAATTAGTGAGATTGTGCTCCAAGGTAGGAGGCACCCGCACAGTCTTTGCTCTGACGTTTCACACACCCACAGGATGGGACGGCATTTCGTTCTCCCATCCTAGTTGTGTTGCTCTGCTTTTTGAGGGCTACTACAACCTGGATGATTATAGAGGGGTGGAGTAGGGGCAGTGATGGCCTACTGAAATGCAACTCGAAGGCTTAAATCTCCTTCTTACTTGACTTTAGTATATGCAGTACATGCTAGCCAATGTTTCCACTGTTCTGCGCTGCGCGCGACTCCACCCTCCCTGCGCGCCGTTGCACCAAGTTGGCGACTACATGCAAATTTGTGGTCCTATAGCTGCCAGTGATGTCACTTCCTGTATTTGGGCCCCCCCGCCCCCCGGGAAATTTATAAATCGGCTCCCCTGCCACCATGTACACAGGGCATGGGTTTTGGAATGGCACAGAAGTGTGTTGGCAGTTCAGCTGTGCCATGCCACTTCTAAGTATATTGCGAGGTAGGATGATTTTGGACAAATGTTATCATTTTAGTAAAATAAATGAAAATTACTATGTGGGAGACTACAGAAAAAAATGGAGGGACTGGCAGTGTCCAAAATTGGACTGTATATGAATGGGTAAGACTCAGGTCCTCAGGATGAAACTTGAGTTGCTTGAAGCTGTTTGCATCTCTGTCATTCTGCCAACACCCCAAAAATATGCACCCATCACTGCGTGGTGCAGTGCAAAGATAAAGGTAGGCCAGCATTCCGATGTCAAAGGAGCCTCAAAATACAATTGTAAGGTGATTGCTGTGCATGTTTACACTTCACTGCAGACTCTTAAGGGCACTGCACAGACAGAGAACCTCCCCAAATCCCAAATTACGGAGCATGTTAGGGAGAAGTATGGAGATGAAAATTCCACCTTTTACAGCCAAGATGATTTGAAGATGTTGTAAACACGACTTTATCCTGGTACTTCAGTGAGATGGAAGGCATTTCACTGGGAAGATTTACAGATAAGAATAGCCTCTACCTATCATTGAGGATGGGTTCACCCCTCCACCTCTGTGGACCTCTTGATTCTACAGGCATCTGACAGACCAAATAACAGACACAGGGCCTCATCACGACTCGGGCGGTAACGGTAACGCTATTAGCGCGGGCTGTATTAGCCCTACCGCCGAACTCCCTGGCGCTAATAGCGCCGGATCACGAGTTCAGCGGTAATGTCAATCCCCATTCCCCATTGAGCCCATTCGGGAATGCCCCATTCCCCATTGGGCTCAATGGGGAAATTTTGCGCTAATACCGCCGGCGGATTTCCCGCCGGCGGTAATAGCGCACATTTTTCAGCGGATTTCCCCCCAGCTCAGAGCTGGATAGAAATCCGCCGAAGTCCTGCTTTGGCGGACCCTTAAATCCGGCAGTAATAGCGCTACCGCCGGATTTAAGGGTTACCGCCGAAGTCGTGATGAGGCCCATAAAGTTCATTATTGTGGGGTACTAATCCGTGAGGAAAATTCTGAGACTAACTTCAGTAAAATGTGAAGAAATTGGATAGATGCATTGGATGCTGTAATGCCTCGCACAATAAATGAGACTTCACTATTGACTAGAAACTGTTGAATGTTCTGGAGCAGCGTGGACATGTTCACACCTGCTTTATCAGAAGTGAATGCGGGTTTGTTCAGTCCTGGACCACAAGCACATGGATTCCGTAGACAGGGATAGTCTTCTGCTTATGGTCATCTTTCCCGGAGAAGGCTCTCTTGCTGTCCCCTTTCTAGAGTATGCACTAGTGCCTCCTATTGATGAATGCCACTTTGCCTACGAGAATCCGCCTAGCACCTGAGCTGTCTTCCTAAATAGGGCTGCCCTGTGCCACCTCTTGAAGTGCCACCCAGTGGAGACACATTGCAAGCCCACATTTCTAAGGATGGCACATGCAAGGCTGACTATTGCCCACCTACTGGCTGACTCTGAGTGGACAGAGGTTTTGGCATCATCTTAATTATTATCGGCTGGGTACGCTGTAAAGAGGTTTTGGTGCTAATGGAGTAATAGAACGCAGAGCATTTGATTGGAATATTCCTGCCTTATGTGCACGGCTGCCAGTCAGTTTGTTTATTTCTATTTTATGTGTATTTTATTACATTATTATAGCACTTTCAGCAAATTGCTGAACTATGATACAAGATGGTAAAAAGTAATTTTTTAAAATTGTATTTATTTATTTATTACTATAGCGCCGAAGCCCGCAGGCATCAGGGTGCATTATATAAAGACAAGGACAACAGGAAAGTGATGGGACAGTAGAGCAGAATTACTGGTCCTGAGTAGATTAACTTTACATGGTCTTTAGTATTTATGCAGGTCCTTTATTTGAACAACAGTGTCTTCAGTTTCTTCCTAAAGGATAGGTAGTTAGATTCTAGCCTTATGCCGTTTGGGATAGTTACATTTTACAATTTAATATAAAATGTCATATTAAATAATAATATGACAAGTAAAATAAACGGAAATCACGAATTATGATAGTGAAAGCAAATGATTTTTCAGTGCAGCACAGGAGCGATGAAAAGATGGGGCAGAGCAGATACGGAGAGGGAGAGTTCCAAAGTATGGGAGCAAGTAACAAAAATTAGCAAAACCAGGATGGAGCCCAGGGGATTTGCGGACAGAGATACGGAGAAGAGGTTCAGAGCAAAGAGAACGTGCAGAAGGTAGAGAGAGTTAAGAGGGCAAGATAGGAAGGAGCAGGGCCATTAAGGCCTTGAAGACCATGCAGAGAAAGTGAAAGAGAAGTCGGTTGTCAAATGAAAGAAGGAAATTGGAGCATCGGTGACTGCTAATGGAATCACGAGCAGGAAGAGAACACATGAGACGAATAGAGGAGTTGAAGACTGAGCGAAAGAGATGGCAAGACAGGAGACCAGAAGGGATGGGCACGACAACCTGAGCGGAAGGGACGGCGAGACAGGAGGAGACCAGAAGGGATGAGCACGACAACTGTTATAAAGGTGATTGTCATGCGACGCATTCCTACCTGGCGTCTGTGGCCCCGATTCCGATTACGCACTTCCTAATTCCTGTTACGTCTTCGAGTCATGTCCACTTAGCGGTCTAGTCTTTTTCCGCTCAAGCGAACGTGGCGTTATTTAAGCCACACCCTATTTTCCTTATGTGCGTTGCAACCCCTTCACTGTCAGCTGTGCTTTCTTTTGTTGCCGCGGTTTGCTATACGCTGTGTTTCTGCTCCGCTGAGCTATTCCTCTCTCTGCACCTCCTCGTCCTCTCGGGTCCTGAATTTCTCGGGACCCTCCTTCTCTCTCTTATTTCTTCTTTTTCTTTTGCTATTCCTGTCCTGTTTGCCTGCAGTTTTCCGGTCTCCTGGAGTAGGAGCTATTTATATTTCCTACCCTTCCTGTTTCTTGGTAATTCGTTCCTCGCTTTCCATTTCTGTGATTCACTGATTTCTGCTGAGATCTGCTAGTACAACCTCCATCAGGATACCGACCTGCCGTTGAGATTCACCAGGGTTTTTGCCTACACTTGGCTTTTTTCCCCTTTCCGGTCTCTCCCGGGAAGGGGTCACTGTCAGGGTGTTTTCTACCGCTCTTACTGTGGCTTCTTCTTGTGGGAGACATCCGCAACAACGAAAAAAAGGAAAGGACTACAGAGCACATCGAACTCTCAGCTCTATTGAAGAAGACTCTGATTCAACAAGTGAGGAGGTGGAGGAGGGAAGCGGGATATTGACGTCCTATCAGTGGAGACTGCTGACAGTGATAGTGGCCGCACAAGCAGACATGGCTCCAACAGTTGCCAGAACATGTGCAGACTTGAAATCCACCGCTGCAGAAAGGAAACAGTCAGAAAAAAGTATTCTCTGTCTATGCCCCAAGACTATGGAACCTCCTCCTCGTTAGCATCAGACTCACCCCCACGCTCCTACAATTCAGAAAGGAACTCAAGACCCACCTCTTCAAGGAGTCGCTCATACTCAAACCTAGGCCATCACGTCGCCTCTTGCACCACCTGACTCACTAGATGGCGCCCGCCCCTCTCCTCAACACCACCCGGTACAGCTGTACCCCTCCTCTGTGCTCCCATGTATCCTACACCCCGATGTATATCTGTTCTGTTGTTATCTCTGAAAAGCACTCCGTTATGCATCTGTACTTATGTATAATGGAGCTCTTTAGAGAGGTATACAAATGTACTGCTGTATACCTCTCTTAAGAGCTCCGTTATGCATCTGTACTGTTGTATACCTCTCTAAAGAGCTCTGTTATGCATCTGTGCTATACCTCTCTAAAGAACTCCGTTATGCATCTGTACTGTTGTATACCTCTCTTAAGAGCTCTGTTATGCATCTGTACTGTTTTATACCTCTCTAAAGAGCTCTGTTCTGCATTGTATACCTCTCTAAAGAGCTCCGTTATGTATTTGTATTGTTGTATACTATTGTAAAGTGCTCCGTTGCTTCTCAAAGCTAGGTCCACCTCAATAGATACCATTACATAAATAATAAAAGCAGTAGTAGAGATATGAGTAGTGAAAGAGAGTGAAGACGCAAAGATTACACCAAGATTTCTCACTGTAGAATAAAGGGGATTGAAGCAGGTGGGAAGGAAATACCAGAAGGGTAGGCAGAGGGAGGTAGAGTGGAGGAGGGGAATAAATAGAAGCTCGGATTTTGACTGGCTTTAACATGAAGAAAGTGTGTGTGGATTCAGAGTTTTAATAGCTGAAAAGCAAGCAGAGACATTGGCCTCAAGGGAATCAGAAAAGTTAGAAAGAGAGGAGAAAAAGTTGGGTGTCATCTGCACAGAAATGAGTCAAAGATTAAAGGAAGATATGAGATGGGAGAGCGGGAGTGTATAAGGAGAGACAACAAGAGGGACAAGCGCAGAACCCTGCAGGACACCAAATTGGAGAGGATGAGAGTCAGGTGTAGAGCCAGACCAGGGTACCAAAAAGATTGATACGAAAGGTAAGAGGTGAACCAACGAAGGACAGCACGAGAGAGCAAGTGAGGCAAGGGAAGACAGGAGAGTGGAGTGATCAACAGTGTCGACAACTGTTGACAAGTCAAGAAGGCTGAGAATGGAAGAACGTTAGTTGCGCTGGGCAGAATGAAGAACGTGGCATGAAGGAGGGCAGTGTCTAGTTTACCTTAGCATTGAAATCCACTCACTCTAGATCACCCCAGTAGTGAATCCCAACCATCCGAGCACACCCCAGTCCTATGTTATGTTATGTTACTTGGTATTTATATAGCGCTCTATATATCATTGGTATGATCTCAAAGCGCCGGTAGGTTGAACGCCCTCGGGAACCGTAGTTCTGGTCAACAACTTACCTGCCTCAGCTTTGCCCTTCCTCCATCCATGTACCCTAGCACATGCCAGTCTAAAGCTCACCACACCCATCCCCACCCCCACTTCACTTCATCCACCCAGCCTGTCCCAACGACCTCACCTCACCCTAAACCCTCACCCAGAAATCTTAGACCGGCCACAATCACCCCACTAATACACCTAATTCCACCCAACCACCACCTCTCCTCAACCAAACCAACCCCCCACTACCTCACATCACCCCATCTACAGCACCCGACCAACCATGTCACCTGCTTGCTCAACCTCATCACATTAGCTCGCCTCATCCAACATAATATCACCCCACCACCTCACTGACCCCATGACCCCTTCCACCTAGGCTAACAATAGTACATACACTTGAGGACCCTAGCTTACCCTAGCACAATACCCACCTACCCCAGCTCACCAGGCCCAACAACCAATTTTTCATAACTAGACCCAGAACACCATAGCTCACCCCAACACCCCAGTCACACATGCTAGGTCACCTCAAAGTAACACACCACCCACCCAACCCAGCGTGCCCCAGCAACCCACCCAGAGCTCACCCCAGGAGTCCACCCACCTAAGCATCTCAATAGCTCACCCACACTTGCTACCCCAGGATCACACCTAACCCTCTACCCACTCTTCCTCACCTAGAATCCCCCCTGCTCGTTGCAGCATCACACCAACACACACACCCTAAGAACCCACCCAAGCTCACTCCCATACCCTAGCCCACCCCATACCCTATGACACCCTGATCACTCACAGCGCGGCTACATCACTGCAACACATGCGGCTCACCCCGGCACCCCAACCACCCTTGCGCACCTTAACAAACCCTAGCTCGCCCCAGCAAACCTACCTCACCCCAGCACATGCATTGTAATGTGTAACCAAGCTGTGAATAACCTTGTTGCTCCTGCACACTCATACCCTCGGGTATGGTGCGCAATACAAATGAATAAACCAAACCAAACCACAACCTACCACACCCAGGAACCCTAGCTCAGCCAAGCATTCACCCCCAATGCAAATGCAATAAAAACAAGCACAACTCATTCAACATAGCTCATCCCAGCAGCCCGCCTATCCAACCACTGCCAAAGCACCCCAGAAAACATGAGTTCACCCCAGCGCCCCATTCTCCCCAGTCACACAACCTCCCTCACACCTCACCCAACCTCACACACCCCACCAAACTTCAACAAACCACTTTGCTGCATCCTACACACGCTTACCCAACAAGGTCACCCTGCCCTAGCTACCCAGCATAACACCGACCCACCCTAGCTCTCCGCAGTACGCCAACCATCTACCCTAACTAATCCCTGCACAATACATATCCACCGTAGCTCCCTCCAGTACATAAACCTCCTGGCCTAGCTTGCCCTGGCACAATCCTTATTGTAGCTCACCCAGGGCACCATAAGCTGCCTCAGCCAACCAATCCACACACCAATCCCAGCTTGCATCAGTACACTCCCGACCTTTCCTCTCTCCAGCTCACTTCCAACCCACCCTAGCTCACAACATAGCTCACCACAAAAAAACATTCCACTCACCCTAACTCTTACTAGCATACAATCTACCCACCCTAGCTCACCTGTGCAGTACAACCACCCTCCTCTACCTCTTAGCAACACCCCCTGCACCCTAGATCACTCCAGCACAAGATCACTATAGCACCCCATCTGTCAACTAAAGCTCACCAAAGCATCCCATCATCCAAGCACCCTATCCACCATAGGCTCCCCCAACACTGCGCACATTTTAACTCATCTCAGCCCCTAGCCACTCACTCTAGCTCACCACAACACAGCACCCACCCACCTAGCTCATCAGGTACAACATCCACCGACCGTAGCTCACACCAGCAAAACGCCCCAGCCTAGCATGACACAGACTAGCACGCTGATCCTAATTCACCCCAGCAAACCTTCCATCCTAGTTCACCCTAGCCCCACACCCACCAGAGCTATTCCCAACAACCCCGCCCGCCTACCCTAATTCACCTCATCATCCCACTGGACCTAAACTCATACCAGCACCCAGCCCACTTAACTTAGCCACCCAGCATCTGAACAAGCTTACATAGCTTATCACAGCACATCACCAGCCCACCCTAGGACTCTAGAGCAAATAACAACGTCACCGTGGCTCATTCAAGCACCCCACCGTAACTCACCCCAGCACAGCACCCACCCAGCCTAGCTCACGCCAGCAGCCCACCCACCCACATAAGCTCACCCGAACTGTATAGCCAAGCACACAATTACATCCCAGTACAGGCTCCTCTCAAGACATCAACACCACCCTAGATTGCATCTTCTTGATGCCCGCCCACTGTATCAACTGAGCAAACCCTAGCTCACACAAGCATCCCATAGCTCACACAAGCATCATATAGCTCACACAAGCATCCCCTAGCTCACACACGCATCCCATAGCTCACACAAGCAACCCATAGCTCACACAAGCATCCCATAGCTCGACCGAGCACAACACACACCCAACTGAGCTAAAGTGTGCTGCTTTTAAGGGCCTCATTACAAGTTCAGTGGCACGGCAAAAAGTGTTAATTCCATTACTGCCACTTTTTTCGGCGGTAGCAGAATTACCGCCATTTTTCACAAATCACTGAACACAAACACAAAAGTATGCCAGTCAGGTAACACAATGGTGTCCCCTCCAAAAACATCTTTTTTTTGGCAGATACCCTGAATTATCAACACACTTGTTCTGTGACCAAATCGTACAGTTTCTCCTCATGGTGTATGAAATGGTAGGACAATACTATCATTTTAGCCCACTGCGTGTTGCACCCTGGAACGTGGAGTTCCATATTAAATTTGACATATAATAAATACTACGAACTCCAAAATGCAGAAGCTTGTAGCGTATGTAAAGTGTGCAGTGGACCTCTGCTGCGCCAGTCTGTATGCAGACCTGTACACATTGGCCTCTTGTTGGCCCCCACACCTAACACCTAGTGGTGAGCCCCCCACCAGCCAGGGAGATTCACCAGCTTGGGGGAAAGGGATGCAGGCAGCTCCAAGGGGAAGGGGCGCCTGGCAAATGGGAGAGTGTGATAAAAGGGAGGGCATGCTGGGGTGAAGAGGATGGCAGAAGCACATTGGCCGAATACTGGGGCAAGGTGTGAGGGGCTGTCCAGGTGCAAGGCTGGATAGTGGGAGGCAGGGAAATGTTTATATGCACAGGTTTGGGGAGTAGTAGCCCTCTTTGTTTGCTGAATTGGACAGTGAAAGGTGTAGAATCCCTGAGTAGTCCTACTGCTGCCTTTCCAGGTAAGTTTGTTCTTAAATAACTTACATTTGCTTTTGTTTCTCATTCAACATAGCTCATCCCAGCAGCCCGCCTATCCAACCACTGCCAAAGCACCCCAGAAAACATGAGTTCACCCCAGCGCCCTATTCTCCCCAGTCACCCAACCTCCCTCACACATCACCCAACCTCACACACCCCACCAAACTTCAACAAACCACTTTGCTGCATCCTACACAAGCTTACCCAACAATGTCACCCTGCCCTAGCTACCCAGCATAACACCGACCCACCCTAGCTCTCCGCAGTACGCCAACCATCTACCCTACCTAATCCCTGCACAATACATATCCACCTTAGCTCCCTCCAGTACATAAACCTCCCTGCCTAGCTTGCCCTGGCACAATACTTATTGTAGCTCACCCAGGGCACCATAAGCTGCCTCAGCAAACCAATCCACACACCAATCCCAGCTTGCATCAGTACATTCCCAACCTTTCCTCTCTCCAGCTCACTTCCAACCCACCCTAGCTCACAACATAGCTCACCACAAAAAAACATTCCACTCACCCTAACTCTTACTAGCATACAATCTACCCACCCTAGCTCACCTGTGCAGTACAACCACCCTCCTCTACCTCTTAGCAACACCCCCTGCACCCTAGATCACTCCAGCACAAGATCACTATAGCACCCCATCTGTCAACTCAAGCTCACCAAAGCATCCCATCATCCAAGCACCCTATCCACCATAGGTTCCCCCAACACTGCGCACATTTTAACTCATCTCAACCCCTAGCCACTCACTCTAGCTCACCACAACACAGCACCCACCCACCTAGCTCATCAGGTACAACATCCACCGACCGTAGCTCACACCACCAAAACGCCCCAGCCTAGCATGACACAGACTAGCAAGCCGATCCTAATTCACCCCAGCAAACCTTCCATCCTAGTTCACCCTAGCCCCACACCCACCAGAGCTATTCCCAACAACCCTGCCCGCCTACCCTAATTCACCTCATCATCCCACTGGACCTAAACTCATACCAGCACCCAGCCCACTTAACTTAGCCACCCAGCATCTGAACAAGCTTACATAGCTTATCACAGCACATCACCAACCCACCCTAGGACTCTAGAGCAAATAACAACGTCACCGTGGCTCATCCAAGCACCCCACCGTAACTCACCCCAGCACAGCACCCACCCAGCCTAGCTCAAGCCAGCAGCCCACCCAACCCACCCACATAAGCTCACCCGAACTGTATAGCCAAGCACACAATTACATCCCAGTACAGGCTCCTCTCAAGACATCAACACCACCCTAGATTGCATCTTCTTGATGCCCGCCCACTGTATCAACTGAGCAAACCCTAGCTCACACAAGCATCCCATAGCTCACACAAGCATCATATAGCTCACACAAGCATCCCCTAGCTCACACACGCATCCCATAGCTCACACAAGCAACCCATAGCTCACACAAGCATCCCATAGCTCGACCGAGCACAACACACACCCAACTGAGCTAAAGTGTGCTGCTTTTAAGGGCCTCATTACAAGTTGAGTGGCACGGCAAAAAGTGTTAATTCCATTACTGCCACTTTTTTCGGCGGTAGCAGAATTACCGCCATTTTTCACAAATCACTGAACACAAACACAAAAGTATGCCAGTCAGGTAACACAATGGTGTCCCCTCCAGAAACATCTTTTTTTTGGCAGATACCCTGAATTATCAACACACTTGTTCTGTGACCAAATCGTACAGTTTCTCCTCATGGTGTATGAAATGGTAGGACAATACTATCATTTTAGCCCACTGCGTGTTGCACCCTGGAACGTGGAGTTCCATATTAAATTTGACATATAATAAATACTACGAACTCCAAAATGCAGAAGCTTGTAGCGTATGTAAAGTGTGCAGTGGACCTCTGCTGCGCCAGTCTGTATGCAGACCTGTACACATTGGCCTCTTGTTGGCCCCCACACCTAACACCTAGTGGTGAGCCCCCCACCAGCCATGGAGATTCACCAGCTTGGGGGAAAGGGATGCAGGCAGCTCCAAGGGGAAGGGGCGCCTGGCAAATGGGAGAGTGTGATAAAAGGGAGGGCATGCTGGGGTGAAGAGGATGGCAGAAGCACATTGGCCGAATACTGGGGCAAGGTGTGAGGGGCTGTCCAGGTGCAAGGCTGGATAGTGGGAGGCAGGGAAATGTTTATATGCACAGGTTTGGGGAGTAGTAGCCCTCTTTGTTTGCTGAATTGGACAGTGAAAGGTGTAGAATCGCTGAGTAGTACTACTGCTGCCTTTCCAGGTAAGTTTGTTCTTAAATAACTTACATTTGCTTTTGTTTCTCATTCAACATAGCTCATCCCAGCAGCCCGCCTATCCAACCACTGCCAAAGCACCCCAGAAAACATGAGTTCACCCCAGCGCCCCATTCTCCCCAGTCACACAACCTCCCTCACACATCACCCAACCTCACACACCCCACCAAACTTCAACAAACCACTTTGCTGCATCCTACACAAGCTTACCCAACAAGGTCACCCTGCCCTAGCTACCCAGCATAACACCGACCCACCCTAGCTCTCCGCAGTACGCCAACCATCTACCCTAACTAATCCCTGCACAATACATATCCACCTTAGCTCCCTCCAGTACATAAACCTCCCTGCCTAGCTTGCCCTGGCACAATACTTATTGTAGCTCACCCAGGGCACCATAAGCTGCCTCAGCAAACCAATCCACACACCAATCCCAGCTTGCATCAGTACACTCCCGACCTTTCCTCTCTCCAGCTCACTTCCAACCCACCCTAGCTCACAACATAGCTCACCACAAAAAAACATTCCACTCACCCTAACTCTTACTAGCATACAATCTACCCACCCTAGCTCACCTGTGCAGTACAACCACCCTCCTCTACCTCTTAGCAACACCCCCTGCACCCTAGATCACTCCAGCACAAGATCACTATAGCACCCCATCTGTCAACTCAAGCTCACCAAAGCATCCCATCATCCAAGCACCCTATCCACCATAGGTTCCCCCAACACTGCGCACATTTTAACTCATCTCAGCCCCTAGCCACTCACTCTAGCTCACCACAACACAGCACCCACCCACCTAGCTCATCAGGTACAACATCCACCGACCGTAGCTCACACCAGCAAAACGCCCCAGCCTAGCATGACACAGACTAGCACGCCAATCCTAATTCACCCCAGCAAACCTTCCATCCTAGTTCACCCTAGCCCCACACCCACCAGAGCTATTCCCAACAACCCTGCCCGCCTACCCTAATTCACCTCATCATCCCACTGGACCTAAACTCATACCAGCACCCAGCCCTCTTAACCTAGCCACCCAGCATCTGAACAAGCTTACATAGCTTATCACAGCACATCACCAACCCACCCTAGGACTCTAGAGCAAATAACAACGTCACCGTGGCTCATCCAAGCACCCCACCGTAACTCACCCCAGCACAGCACCCACCCAGCCTAGCTCAAGCCAGCAGCCCACCCAACCCACCCACATAAGCTCACCCGAACTGTATAGCCAAGCACACAATTACATCCCAGTACAGGCTCCTCTCAAGACATCAACACCACCCTAGATTGCATCTTCTTGATGCCCTCCCACTGTATCAACTGAGCAAACCCTAGCTCACACAAGCATCCCATAGCTCACACAAGCATCATATAGCTCACACAAGCATCCCCTAGCTCACACAAGCAACCCATAGCTCGCACAAGCATCCCATAGCTCGACCAAGCACAACACACACCCAACTGAGCTAAAGTGTGCTGCTTTTAAGGGCCTCATTACAAGTTCAGTGGCACGGCAAAAAGTGTTAATTCCATTACTGCCACTTTTTTCGGCGGTAGCAGAATTACCGCCATTTTTCACAAATCACTGAACACAAACACAAAAGTATGCCAGTCAGGTAACACAATGGTGTCCCCTCCAAAACATCTTTTTTTTTGGCAGATACCCTGAATTATCAACACACTTGTTCTGTGACCAAATCGTACAGTTTCTCCTCATGGTGTATGAAATGGTAGGACAATACTATCATTTTAGCCCATTGCGTGTTGCACCCTGGAACGTGGAGTTCCATATTAAATTTTACATATAATAAATACTAGGAGCTCCAAAATGCAGAAGCTTGTAGCGTATGTAAAGTGTGCAGTGGACCTCTGCTGCACCAGTCTGTATACAGACCTGTCCACATTGGCCTCTTGGTGGCCCCCACACCTAACACCTAGTGGTGAGCCCCCCACCAGCCATGGCGATTCACCAGCTTGGGGGAAAGGGATGCAGGCAGCTCCAAGGGGAAGGGGCGCCTGGCAAATGGGAGAGTGTGATAAAAGGGAGGGCATGCTGGGGTGAAGAGGATGGCAGAAGCACATTGGCCGAATACTGGGGCAAGGTGTGAGGGGCTGTCCAGGGGCAAGGCTGGATAGTGGGAGGCAGGGAAATGTTTATATGCACAGGTTTGGGGAGTAGTAGCCCTCTTTGTTTGCTGAATTGGACAGTGAAAGGTGTAGAATCCCTGAGTAGTACTGCTGCTGCCTTTCCAGGTAAGTTTGTTCTTAAATAACTTACATTTGCTTTTGTTTCCCATTTTGCTTACTTATGGCAACTTATTCAAAAGTCACTTCCATGGTTGGAATTGTGCTGTAGAAAGACCAGGGCATATTGTCTCTGTGATGTTTGTGTGTAGTGAAGCATTGGCGGCAGGGGCGCCGAAATAGCAGTCTCATCCGCTCGCCCCCTCAATAAGCGGCGATAAGATGCGCTATGTATATGCATTTTTGAAAGCCAAAAAAAAAGCACAGCTCCTGCTCCCCCTGTGAAAACAAGCCTGTGAAAGCAGTCGGGTGGTGCTGTTCTGCGTCGCGTGCGATAGAAGATATAATGGAAATATTAAAGTTAAAGGACGTGTTCCAAAAAGTCTGGTCTGCTTACTAACCTTTGCATTAAATGCGCCCTCTGGATAGCCCCCGCCCTGCTCATAACAAAAACCTGCGTGGGGGCTGTAAATCCGGCTACCTGCAGAGCGTCTGGCTCTTCGGCGAAGGCCTCACAGGGCTGCCAGGTGCTGGCCCTGACCTTGGTGGCATCGGGCCCGCCTCGTCGCTGACCCTGTGTGTGCTGGTGCTTGACAGTTTATTCTTTTATGTATCAATTTAAGTAGATATGCGATGCTTGCCATGAACGTTACAAATTCAAAAAAGGGCCATGACTACCTTCATTAAATGCTACTTCTATTTTCCCTGTTTTTAAAGTACGATATCTGCACTGGCGACTGTCTCATTCTGAAAAGCAGAGAGAAGAAGGCCGGTGCGTACCGGGGACAAGGGAGGGGGTAGGGAGTGAGGAGGCTAGAACAGTGGGCTTAAGAATATGAGAGAGGCGCAACAGAGTAGAGGGCAGCGGGGGGGGAGAAGAGGGAATGGGTGAGGCCTGTACGTACCTTGGCTGACAGGAGTAAGTGGAAGGGTGAATGAAGGGAAGAAGGGAAGAGATGGAAAGTAGAAGTATGTACCGAGGGTATATATAGGTGGATAGACAAACAGGTGGCTTATATGTTCCTTTCTTAGTGACAGTCTTGGCGGGGGAGGCGTTGTACAACGAGGGGCCAGGTGGATGCATTTCAAGAAGGATAGTACCAGCAGGAGGTGGTGAAAGGAAGAGGAGAGCTTGGGTTGTATGTATGGTTGTAAGTTGTGATTGCTAGCGAGAGGGTTGGATGGAGTAATGGTTTGAAGAGCAGAAACTTCCTTGAAATGGGGGTTGCCTTAGAGGCGCTTGTGCTGCCAGCACCAAATAGGTGGGTAATGGGTGAATCAGTTCACAAGTAATCAAGGGAATTGTTGGTGGGTCATGAAGGTGTGTAGATAGCTATGGTGTGACTTGGAAGGACTAGGCGGTCAGGGTATGTGTGACCAGGGGGATTGTAGCGTCTCGTATTGGAGGGGGTTCATATAGTGAAGGAGGAGAGAATGGGACTTTTGGGGGAAATTAAATGCCATTTGTGCTGTGCAACTGGTGATCACGAAGTGGCTAAGCTTGACGAGGGGAGATGTGGGGAGGGCGGGTGTGTGGAATTGTGATGTGTTCGGCAGGTGGCAATTATATTAGTGAGGGTAACTAGCGCTCAGTTGCTGGACACATCGGGTGACTTGGCCGAGTTCGGCTTTTTTGTGAGACCAGCGGTGGGGTTTGCATGCAGACGGATTGTGAGCTTGTTACAATGAGGCAGTCTGGGGTGTAAGGTGTTTATGTTGGCAAACAGTTTACAGAAAATAGTGGGTATGCTGTGTGGGTGCGAAAGAAACTGCAGTGAATTGTTTTGGTGGTGGATAGACGGGTCCGTAACGTTGGAGGTGTTGCTGTGTACGGAAGGAGATGGATAGTTTGTGTTTTTAGAGTCAGATGTTAGGACGCTTGCAGAGGAGATTGCTAGGTGGGTTATTTCTTTGATAGATTGAAGGTCTCTGTGTGAGAGGGGGTTATGTGCTTGATGTAACGCTGGTGAGTAAAACTGTGTCGGGGTCTTTAGGAGGCAAATGCGTTGCCTCTGTATATTGTCGTTTGTGCCTCGAATAATAGTTGTTAGGGTCTGGGTTTATCGGTGTCGAGAAGGAAGGGTTTCAAAGTGAGTTTTTGGTGTCATTGAAAATACGCCAGCGAGTGGTTGTATAGTGTGTGAATTTGAGAGGCCATCGAGGATGGGATGAACGTGTGTGTGTAGATGGAGTGGAGGGGCTGGATGTTCTTAAGAGTGAATGTTGGTTAATGATGGCCTGGAGTGTGTTGTTGAGTTCCAATGGCTGTTGTCTCACTCCCTGCCTCCTCTCCGCTGCTTGCAGGCAGACTGCGACCCATACATAATTGATGCGTGATGCTCCTGGTGGCTAAAGTTGTGCCTGTGCATACCTTGCGCCCCAGAGACATGCAGGCCTGAGCGGAAGTAAACTTGAGGTCCCTGTGCATGCGTGCAGAGAGCTGCACAGACCACAGGCTTTGCCTTGCGCTGACCTCGGCAGAAGAAGGCAGAGCATGCCATCAGCGAGGCAGTGCCCTCACAGGAACATGGCTTCAGCAGGAGCACAGCTGTAGAGCCACCAATAAATCAATGAAGCCGCGGTCGGCTTTCCTTCCCTGTACCCTTCTCTCTATGTCCTTCCCTGAATTCTCTTCTCATCCATATTAGTGTACCCCATTACTGCAACCTCTTGTACGGCTACATGCGAGCTATAAAAAAGTGAGTGCACACCTGCATGTAGATATGTACCCTATGTGTGCGGAGGTCGTGGCATTTTTCCAAATGGAACCAGAAGTACCTAGACCAGGATACAGACCCCACTAACCTAACCCTCAATTTTCTGCATACTCAACCCACTCACAAAACCATTTCTCTCCCAGCAATCCCCACGCACTTTACCACACCAACAACACATAGAGCGAACTTACAACACACAAGGCCTCGCCCGATCCGATACTTGCACCAAAGTCCAGCACTCGGTGTATACCAAGCTGAAGCTGCCAACAGCACACCACTTCTCCCACTCTTCTACTCCCCTCCTCCTCGACTAACCCTACCCGCCCTCATCCTGTTTACAGATCCGCCAGAGCGCCTGGTGACCAATTCCGTTGGCGACGGTGCGCTATATAAGTACCTTTAACATAACATAACATAATATAACATAACATTTCCAATGATATGGACATTTCAATATGTAAAGTACTGTTGCCAGAAAAGGTGCAGACAAAGCTCATCCTGTTGGCAACTCTCTAAGTTGAATATTGTTTGAGCTTATAGCCGTCAACAATCATGTCCTTGTATTGTGTCTTCGCAATACTAATGATCAAAATAGTAAAGCAATGGTGGGGCATATAGAAGTTGCGCAAGCTGCCTTCCTTAAAAATGCACTTTGAGGCAGTACGGTGACGCAAAAAGTTTCAATCCACTTGGGTTTGTCATCAAACTGAAAAAAGAGGAATTGTTTCCATAACCTCTTACTCCACTTACCCCACTTTCTCGGTACATGGGCAAATGCCTGCTCTCGGTAGGATTTTCTGGCGGGTAGGAAAAACTGGTTCCATGTGTTAATATCCACGCAAAAATATTGTGATACAAAAAAATCGCCGTATTTTTGCAGCGATATTGAGCCATGGACCCTGCGGGGGAAACCCCCCGCAACCCCAGCATTATTTTTAAATATATGGGGGACACCCCCGCATCCCTCGCTCCCACAAATTATCCCCCCCAAAAATATTGCCTTTGGCAAGACAAACAACCATATATACGGCAATATTTTTGGTGGGGATAATATGTAGGGATACCGAAAAAATGATAGGTGGGGCTGTCAGATTTTCCTACCCCGTCACTTTTTCCTACCCCTGGGTGGGTTGCCCAATGCCTGCTGTCGTAGGATTTTCTGACGGGTAGGAAAAAATGACAGGTCAGGCTGTCAGATTTTCCTACCCTGTCACTTTTTCCTACCCCTGGTTGGGTTGCCCAATGCCTGCTCTCGATAGGATTTTCTGACGGGTAGGAAAAAAAGACAGGTCAGGCTGTCAGATTTTCCTACCCCAAACAGAGAAGAGAGTCTTTTCCAATCTTATAATCGATGTGGAAGTAGAAGTATATAAATTGTAGTTCAGAAGGAGCTGGCTGTGACAAGTCTGGAGACACCCTGACTTAAAAATACAACAAAAGCTAGAGACCAAGTAAAAATACCAGGTCACACAGCCGCTCTCAATGGGGCCCAGACATGGGCTGGTATTCTTTCAAAGTTCAAAAATGTAATTCTTTTTCAAGTATCAAAAGTACAAAAATAAAAAATAAAGAGGAAGTCTGTTGGTTTTCAAATAGTAATTTATCCGAAGAAAAAACAAAGCTGTCACTAATATCTTCTTAGTGAGGAAGCAGTTACCGCAACTCATATGTAATACAGACTAAAGCCAATGCATTTCGGAATTAATAATTCCTTCTTCAGGGCAAGTCTAGTAAATTGCACATAAACAACATAATGCACCAATGTCAACATAACAATTACATATATTTGTGAAAATAATAGCGATGTCAACATACCCGTCAGTAGAGTTTCCAGAAGGATTAAACGAGAAAAAATAGATAGAAATAATAAGTAAATTGTATGGTAGATAACAAAAACAGACAGATGTGTAAGAAACTTTTCTGACAGATAGCAAAAAGTGACGTTACACCGGCAAAAAGGATTCGCCCCAGTGTATGTAAGTGTCCACGTTGTTGGGGGGTCGAGGGGTCCGGGACCGCAGCCACGGTCGCCCCTCCCCCAGCCGGGCCCAGAATCCACGGCACTCGTGTGTCTTGAAGCCCACTCCCTGTCAAAGCGTGAGGTGGGACGCTGGAGAGGGGCCAGGCGGCGTCTCAAAGAAATGCAGATATCGCTGTATGGCTCTCCTCCGGGAGATGTCAGTCGAGCAGGACTATCAGCAGATCTGCGGGAAACGGTCTGCAAGTTTTAAGAAAGAAACGCAGCACCATCACGGCAGGATCATGAAAGAAGGATCTTCCCCATCACGGAGCGTTGCGCTCAGGCGCCCATACTGATCGAGCGCAACAGCGCCCCCCCCAATATTTCAATCTTTGACATAAAGATGTCAAGCTAGTCTGGGCAGAAGCTGAGTGGGTGAAGTAGGGGCAGTGATGGCTCACTGGAATGCAACTGGAAGGCTTAAATCTCCTTCTTACTTGACTTTAGTATATGCAGTACATGCTAGCCAATGTTTCCACTGTTCTGCACCCCCCACCCCGTTGCACCAAGTTGGTGACTACATACAAATCCGGTCATATAACTGCCAGTGATGTCACTTCCTGTATTTGGGCACCCCCGGGAAATTCATAAGTCGGCTCCCCTGCCCACAGGGGCGCACAGAAAAATCTTGCACAGAGCGCTGGCAGACCTGGGGCCGGCACTGCACACAGAAACAGTGCTCTGCTGCGCAAGGTGCTATATATCGGTGTAATTTGGTAGTGCGCAGAAGTGTCTCCTGACAAGAGCACTAGATTGCTGTGTGATCTTCGAGTGCACAGCCGAAGAGGGGTTCTCCCGCATTGGTGCTATGAACTAATTTGGGATATCATTCGGAACCAGGGCCGATTGTCCGGCCATTGCATTGTGGGAGTTGCAGTGTTTGGTCCCGTCGGTTTAATTAATTGGGCTGTGATGTCCCAGTTTATGGTAGCGCGCATGCGCGGGCCTCGTTGTGACCCGCGCATGCGCCGTAGAAATAAACTGCGTCCGTGCCGCAGTTGCCGCCGGGACGCGCAGCGCGCAACGTCGCGTCCCGTGTCCTCATTGTATGAATGCGTGTGCGTGTGCCTGCAAGGGCCGTGGGGCCACACACAACAACTGGCGACGAGGCGGGATCGCCGCCATAGCGTTCGCCCAACTCACGTGGGCGTACAATCCGCATCATTATGCGACGGCACGACGCGGACCTAGCGTGAACGTTTTTTTCTCCTCAGAGCAGTAGCGGCCTGAAAAGGTGCTCGTGCGCTGCTACCCAGAGAAGACACAATCAATTTTTGGAACATTTGACTGTCCCCAACAACCTGGGGACAATCTGAAAAAAAACAGACACAAGGGGAAGAGGCGACAGACAACAGCCGGAGGTACGTTTAGCCCTACCCCAGCCAGGTTTGCGGCCTCTAACACACCCAGAGGTGCCTGTGCGACCTGTGAAGATGGCCGATAGCGACGAAGAAACAGAAGCAGCAACAAGAGCGGTGAGGACACAACAGGGGTCGCTGTTACCAATGCAGGAGTTCGATACGTCAGGCCCCCCATCCAAACTAGGCCCCAGGTGGCTACTATGGGTAAAGAAGCTCGAGATGTACTTCACAGCGACCGGAACCACCAACGATGATGCAAAAAGGGCGACCCTTCTGTATTCAGCCGGGCTGGACGTAATGCGCATCTACGAATCACTCACCCTGCAAGTAGTCACGTACACCACTGTCAAGACTGCGCTAGAAAACCACTTCATTCCACAGTCGAATGTCGACTATGAAAGATTTTTATTCTGCAAAGAGAAGCAAAGGGAGGAAGAATCCCTCGATCAATTCTGTGCCAGACTGAGGCTGATGGCCAGCACATGTCGCTGGGACAACGAGGAGTTGAAGATAAGAAACCAGGTCCTCCAGGGCTGCAGCTCAGGTAAATTGCGGCGACAAGTGCTGAGAGAGCCTGGGTGGACACTACAGCAGATACTAGATAGCGGCCGGACGTACGAGCTGGCAGAATCCAGAGGAGCGAGCATGGACGCAGCGGTTAGGCCAAGCATGCGGGAAGAAGCTTTTGCCATGAACAAACGGACCAAGCTGAAGGATAAGTGGGTCCCGAAGACAACTGAGACCCGGCATCTTGCAGCGCCCGGATCACTCTGCCAGGACTGCGGATATGACCTGCCACATGTAGAGGAATGTCCTGCCAAAACAAGATCCTGTGGACGGTGCAATGGACAGGGACACTATGCCCGCATGCGCCGCGCCCCCGCTCCTGTGCCTACACAGAGAGGCCCCGCGAGAGCACGGGGCAGCGGTTTCAGAAGGCAGCGCAGCATCGCAGCTCTCGAACAAGAGATACAGAGGTTGCAGCTTGCAGAGGAAGAGGAAGAGGAGGAGGACGACGAAGACAAAGTATTTTTCATTTCAAACATTGCCTCAGGAAGCAAACAGAAGAGACAACCCAAGTGTGTGGTGAACATACTGGGCGTGCCGACACAGATCCTCATCGACACCGGAGCATCTGTATGCGTGCTGGCGGAGGAACACTATCAAAGACTCCCAGGCCCCCCGGCACTGGACAAATCCATGGCGAAGATATTCACTTTTGGAGGAGACACCCCGTTGCCACTGAAGGGAGTGTTCGTGTCACCGGTATCGAGAGGTGAAAACACCATCAAGGCAAGGTTTTTTGTCACGGACGTTAGCCCTCACTCGCTACTCAGCTGTGCCGCATCGGAGGCCCTCAATTTGGTTCATTTTGCATATGAAGTCTACCAGATTGACATCGAAACGCTGCTGGACAAGTTCTCAGGCATCTTCGAGGGAATAGGGAAGCTGAAAGCACCCCCGGTGCACCTACATATCGATGAGTCCATCAGACCGACAGCCCTTAAGCACCGAAGGATACCATTCCACCTCAGGGAGAAGGTGGAGGAAGAGCTCCGATCACTCGTCAGCATGGATATTATTGAGAGAGTGGAGGGGCCGACACCCTGGGTGTCACCGATTGTGGTGGCTCCCAAGCTGAAACAGCCCGGCGCGGTGAGAATTTGCGTAGACATGCGCCTTCCAAACGCCGCAATCAAGAGGGAGAGGCACATTACTCCAACTCTAGATGACATCATCGGAGAGCTACAAGGTGCAAGAGTATTTTCAAAACTAGACCTACGGGCTGGCTACCACCAGCTTGAGCTGCACCCGGACTCCAGATTCATAACGACCTTCACGACGCATGACGGTCTATACCAATTTAAACGCCTGAGCTTCGGAGTTTCATCGGCTGCCGAAGAATTTCAGAACACCATCAGGGGAGCGTTGGCAGGCCTAAAAGGTGTAGTGAACATGAGTGACGACATCTTAGTATTCGCGGATTCGGAAAGGGAGCACATGAAGAGACTCGAGAGCACGCTCCAGAGACTGACACACAACATGGGCTACTAAGTAAAAGCAAATCTCATGTCCGGAATGGGGTGTCCCTAGTGACACGATATCACGTGGGAACTTTAAGCAGGGGTGTCCACACATGGGTTATGTAACTGTAATTCGGTAGCGCACCGAAGCAGGGTTCATGGACTGCATTAGGATTGTAATTTGGGAGGGCACTGAAACCTCATCCATATGTCCTGCATGTAATATAATTGTGTATTTCGAGGTTGCACTGAAGCAATGTTCTTCTGGATTGCCACACAACTCTGATTTTGGAGTGCGCAGAAACAGGGTTCCACTGCATGGGGTACTATATTACTGTGTAATCTGGTTTAGCACAACAGCCAGATTCTCCTGTGTACACTTCTAAAATGGGGTTTACCCGAGTGCTCATATCCCCTAGCAGGCTAATTTCGCTCGAAAGAAATGTCAATTCGGTCCCTTCTTTAAGTAGCCCCAAACCTCACAGGTATAATCTCAAGGGAACCCCAGAAATCATTCACCCTGCCAACCGAAAGATGGATTTACATTTTTTCCCTTATATTCGCAAGCCATTTATTCCCTCTATAGGAAAGGTGGAGGGAAACTACAATCTTTTCTTGAGTCAAAGTAGTGCGGGGCAAACTAAGTGCAGCTGCACTTTGGGAGGCGAATGCTATGCGGACTGCTGCTTGGAACCAATCCCCACCCTCTATATCCTCACCCTTCCAATCCTCCCTATACCCACACCCACCTACCCTTACCCCACCCTTTCTACCCGAACCTCAGCCTCTATAACCTCACCCACCCAACCCCCATTCTGTACTCCCACCCCTTACCCTCATCCACCCTACCCTCGCTCTCTCTACCCCTACCCTGTCTACCTCCATCCACCTTGCCCCTCCCATCCCACCCCACTCTCTACCCTCTCTCGTCCGGTGGGCAGTCATAATTTCGAAAAAGAAATGTCGACAGACAAAAATGTCGACAAAAAATGTCGAAAAAAAATGTCGACTTTCGTTTTTTTTAATTATATATTTATTTTAGGGGTTCGGGAGTTAAAAAAAAGGGAAAAAATTCAAAAAAAATTTTCGAAAAAAAAATGCATTGAAAAAAAAAGTCGACATTTGTTTTTTCGACATTTTTTTTTCGAAATTTTGACTTTCGACATTTTTGTTGTCGAAATTATCACTATGAACCCTCTCGTCCATCCTCTCACACGCTTGCTTTATTTCTTACCCTTTCATTCTCAACCTTTCTCACTCATATTTCCTCTTGCTCATCATCCATGGCACCCTCTCTCTATTGTTTCCTTCCTTGCTCTATTTTACTTCCTTCTCATTCTCTTGCACACCTGCGCCCCTTATCGCATCCTCCCTTAAAACTTTGCACTCTCCTCCTTGCGCCCTGGAGCCTATAAATGCAAAATACAAAGAAGAGCAGTAAACGCAAAAACTGATGGCATTACCAATGCTTGTTTTTTTTTGTTAACACTTCTGTCTACATTTATTCTAGGATCTAAGTTTGGTTCCAGCTAACCTTGTGGATGCTTTTGGAATATTGATACACTGCAACGAATCATCTTCTCTTCATCCGCTTATTCCTTTTATTCATCACAGTCTGAGTAAATCCATCAACCCAGAAGAGCCCCTAAGTGAAGCTGCTCAACAGTTTACATCCCAAGATTTTGAAAAGGTAAAAATCAAATTGTACGTTACAAAATTGAATTTGACTTATGCCATTACAAGTTCTGTGGTCTGGTGCTCCTGCAGATTTCTAAAAGTATATATGCCGTTACAAGTTCTGTGGTCTGGTGCTCCTGCAGATTTCTAAAAGTATATATCAAGTGGACCATAGTGAAGTTGTAGTTGGGAATAATTGTGCTGCAAACAAAACATCACAAGGTATCCTCTTCTCTGAATGTTAACTACTTGACTACCTAGCATTCATCAAGACTTGCATTGCCAATCTATTAGTTTCAAAACTATTTGAAAATGTTTCCAGTCTACACAGATCATAATAAAATATGTAATTCCCCAAATTCTAGACCAGTACTTTAGAAAATAAAAAAATGATTTGAAAAAAGTTCTACTCATCAGCATTTTGTAGTTTTGTGGTACATAAAATGGCTGACTCTGGGTCCGAATATGGGCTGCTTGCAATTCTTGGAGGCTACAAAGCTTTGACAAATTAAAACAATATATACAGAGTAAATACGCATCATAATTCAGGACAGCTATGGGTCTGTATGCCGAGCAGTCCTGTGGATCCTTCCCAGGCTTAAGTAAAAGGGTAAGGAGGGAGCCCACGATAGGGGAGGTCACAGTGCCAGTCAAGATAACATTGTTAAACATCTTTGTAAGCAGTGGCACCAGTTGGGTTGTGAATTTCTTGTAAACACTATTGAAAACCCATCCAGGCCTGTTGATTTGCCAGAGGAAAGTGCCTTAATGGCCTGCAGAACTTCCTCCTCATCTATTGGGAGCTCAAGCTGTAACCTGTCCTCTCCCGAGAGTACTGGAAGGGGTAAATGTCGAAGATAGTGTTGCTGTTGCTCAACATCTAAAGCTTCAGGCTGAAGGGAAGTATACTTGTCCGTGAGAATGTTCAATTTAGTTGGTTCATCAGAGCAAAGTTTACCATTTGGCACTCTAAGACATCTAATATGGTTCCTAGTCCGGAGGCGGCAAAACTTCCAAGCCAGTACCCTGTTCGCGTTATTGGTCTTAGAGTAATACAACTGTTTACTGCATAAAAGAGATTTAGTTGCCTCTCCTGCGAATAGAGTTTCCAGCTTCCCTCTAGCAGTTCTTAATTGATGATAGGTTCTCTGCAAACCAGTTCTGGCCAGCCGTCTGGCCCCTTTATTTCCTCAACTGATTTGCCCGGATCAATTTGGCTTAATCCTTAATCGCCAAACGCATGACAATATCCGCAGGATGATTAATGCAGTTGACTGGTGTAATAAAAATTAGCCTGAGCGCGAAAAGGGTGATCGCGTAGTTGGACGCTGTTTTGCTGTGATCTGTGACTTGCATGGACCCGTGCTGAATGTGCAGCAAAGAATCTCTTTTTTATTGAAACCAGAGCTGTGTCTTGTAATATTGGACTCTTCACACTCTGTGTAAACTAACAATGCGGCACAAACTGGAGTTGTAGCGTTGAAAACAGCTGTTTGTCTGACGAGCAGAAAGCCGGGAGGAGACCCCGCCCACCCACGAAGAGGAAGCACAAAAAGCGTGCACCCAGCCCTCGCAGCGACAAGCCTGAGCGCGAAAAAGGTGATTGCGTAGTTGGACACTGTTTTGCTGTTGTGCTGGGGAGCTGGGCTGCAGCTGCACCAAACGCTGAGATTTCGAAAAATCACATCAGCCACTAAACAGGAGAATGGTAAGCCTTTGAATACGCTGTTTTCCTTTAACCATAAAAAACATTCAGGGTGAGCGGGAGACTGCGGAAGTTAACTCCTTTGATGCCTTTGCCCCAAAAATAGAACAGAGTGAAACACAAACAGTGCAGGTTTTTCCTGGCATACGGCTCTCTAGTATAGAGACTTGGCATGTTCATGGTGTAGAGGATTTAAAACTGCCAGATCGAGGGCCAGTGTGGGTTACAGTGGTGACTTGTCAGAAATTTAGAAATCAGTCAAGTACACTTTGTGGAAATCCCGCAGGAAGTGGTATGTTCTGGATCCCCGCTCAGGGTACGTTCCCAAAAACTCTAAGAGGTGTTTTCATTGAGACATTGGAAATGAAATTATGCAGCACGAAAGACATGGAGAGAGAAGGGGATCGGTCATATTTAAGTGGAAATCACGAAACAGACATTTCTGCTAACCCACAAATTTTGCAAAATACATACCCAAACACCCCCCAACAAATCCAGGCACAAATACATGCAGAAGAAACGCCCGAACATTTGATGGACAGTCATAAAGAGAAAAACTCAAGTACTGCACTACAAGTGGAAACGGGGATTAGAGTACACAATAATAACAAAAAGAATCCAACAAAAAATAGAAAATCATTTTGGAAAAAAACGGCATAAAAGCCACAATGACGCCGACGGGGAATCACTCATTTTATGGGAAAATCCAAGGCGACCACAAACTCCGTCCTCAAGCACAGAAATCCTCCTATCACCAGCAAAACTGGGGAATGAAATTGCTGCACCGAACGAGGGGCAATGCGGGGCAATACCATCACACCAAAATATTCAGACCTTTGAAAATACAAGACAAAACTCAGAAGAACAAAGAGACACAGCCCATAATGAAGATTAAAAGACAAAAACAGATTCCAATACCGAAACACTGAAAGCATTACATTTTGTTCTCAATTCATTGGTATCAGTTTTTGAAATGCTCAAAATGGAGGTACAAGCACAAAATGGGTCACTCCTGGAGATGACAAAAGAAGTAGCACTGTGTGACTCATCCTGAGTCGGCCTGGTTGCTGCAATTAATACTAACATGACCCTGCCGTTCCGCGATCTTAATCTGGAAATGGTAAAACAAGGACTTGACATCTCCTCCATACAGCAAAGCCTGAAGAAAAAAAATGACATGGAAAAACAAAACAGCGATTTACTGGGAGAAGTCCTCCTTTTATTGAAAGAAAATCGGAAGTTAGATCCAACTGAGGAAAAAGTAGAAAATATGCGAGAATACTCACTAGATGATACGCCACTCTCAGATTCGGTGTTGGAGGAATTCCGAAGGCTTGCCAATGTAGTAGAAGGAGAAATGGAAACTACGGAAGGGGCGCCGAAATTCCAGCCAGAAAAGACTAATGGGAAACAAACAGAGATAGTCCCAGACTGGCAGCATCCCTGTGCCCAGACCTCAAGAAGCAGGAGAAACATGAGAAAAAGTCTCACAGAAAGGGAGAGGTGAAAAACAGCATACCCTAAAACAAACAAAAGCCGAAAGAAGGGGCTGAAAAATAATAAAAATATTTAAAATGTAACAGAAAAAGCAGACACTCAGCCAAATCCTAAAACCTCTGGAAACATCAAGGAAATAGAAAACCCAGTATGTTATTCTGAAGGCCCACGTATTCCGCTGGGAAAAAATATGAACGGCAAAGAGAAAAGAACTCAGAGACAAATTAAAAAGAACCCTGAAAAGATTAAAACAGGAAACTGCAATAAGTCAGAAGAAAGTGTTGCAATTACAAAAACAAGCATTGGCCTCCAAACCGAAAACAAGCCAGAAGCAAGTAACAACTCAAGGGCGAAGACAGAGGAGAGCATTCTGAAAAATCAATCAAAATCAGATGAACAACAAACCGTGAAAGAACTAAATGGAGTTCCTCAAAAAAAACATTGCATCAAAAGCAATAAAGTGGGCTCCGATCTTTTTAAAAATAAATCTGCAATCTATGAAAAAGAGTCAGTGCTCAAACGACACCGTGGTAGCACATAGTGACCTCAATAGAAAAATAGCCCCAATCTTTGCAACCACAAGTCAGAAGACCAGTAAGGAACACAGTGTATCTCTGACAAACCCGATCACCGACACAACCTTGAACAAAATAAAACTAATTGCAGCAAACGAAGACAAAGTTCAAAACAGTGAAGGAAAGTCGGTAACACTAAATAGTCGAGGAAACCAAGATGTTACCTGTTTGGCAACGCAGATACCCTCAAAAACTTACCTGAGTCAAAGCAACCCCAAAGACTTTGGATGAGATTGCGCTCCAACATAGGGCGTTACAAGTCGCTGAGTCGTGCAGTGATATTGGGCATAACAAGGAAAGTTAAAAACCTTCATTGTTTTTCATCAGAAGACATAGAAAGTGTCAAATTTCCAATGTCGCAGGACCCTTTTATGGTTGAACTAGTACTCACCTCGGAGAATGCAAAACACGCTATGTTGCAAGAGTCCGTGGAGCTAGAATCCTATGGGCTGGAAGTCTCATGTAATGACTCAGAAAGAAACACTACTCTTAACCATTGCAACACTCCAACGCTAAAATGCATGGGAAGGGAAATGTCAAATGAGTTGAAGCTAAAGACAGAGGGAAGCAGAGAGACGGATCTTAGCACAAAGGATAACACTCTTACACTCCTTCCAGAGATACTCTCACAAGTACTGCAGAAGCTAGGAATAGGTACGCAGCAACTTTAGAAAGGATGATCTAAACGTGTTCAGTTGGAACTCGCGGGGCTCCAGTATTATAAGGGCAAAAGAAATGCGGGCACACTTATTCAACCAGGGTGACGTTGTTTTATTACAAGAAACCTGGTTGGTGAACTCATTAAACATTGAAAGATATATGGTTTTCTGCCTACCGGCATCACAAAAAGCATTAGGGAGACCATCAGAGGGTTTGCTTATAACTCTCAAGAATCAAATATTTAAAAACATAGCTGAAATTTAGAAAAATATTTTAGGTATTCAAGCATGTATAGCAGAAATACACCTAAAAGGGAAACCCTCAATATGGGTTTTGATAAATATATACTGGAACCCCGCCAGCTCAAAACTGGACACATTTTTGGAAGACCTGGGTCTCCTACTGGAAGCAGTGAAACTGAACTCAGCCTCTAGTAACATAATTCTGGCAGGAGACTTTAATATAAACTGCCTATACCCACAAAACAGCGAGTTAAAAAGGGGAAGAATGTGGCTGGAGTTCATGGAACGCTGGGACCTTAAAATGGTTAATAGCCCAATGGGGGGAGATCAAGGAACGTACACAACATGGCATAGATGGAAATAATCCTCCGCTTTAGACTTTATTTTTGTTTCCAAGAAACTACATGCATCACCATCCCTTCTTGTTTTAAAACAGGACAGGGGGAGCGATCACAGCAGATTAGAACTTTCATTCCAGAACATTCTAGGAACAAAAACAGAGAGAGAAAATCAGTACCTAGAGTAAAAAAAAGGGAAAATCAGTGTTGTGAAATACAAAAATGGGGGAATAAAGCTCAATGAGTGGCTAAAAGAGATTGCAGAGCATATCTGGAAATCAGAATGTGACCCGCAGAGGTTTACCAAATTTCTCTGGGCCACCCTAGCACCTGGAGATCTAGTAGGGAGAGAAAAGCAAAAACATCTCCACGCCTTTGATGAAAAAACCCAAAGGAAAAAAAGAGAGTATAGGAAAACCCTGAGAGAAATTAAGACAGCAGAGTATCCAGCAGAACTATTGAAAACAGAAATAAAAAAAGAGAAAGCCAAATATAGATCCTGGTCACTTTCACAAAGGGAAGCCCGATGCAAAAAGACAGGAAGCATGTACTCAAAACACTGAGAGAGAATAATACCAAAAGCTTTTGGGAAACACTAAATCAATTTGAGGGGGAAACAGGTAACTCTCTCTGCTCTCACTTAGTCTCTGAAGAAGGCTGGGTTGAATATCTAACAGAGACCTATAAAAGTCACAGAACCTGTCACTTTATGGCCAAGCCAGATATACCTTGGCAACTTAATTTCTTCGACTTCTAAAGCTTTAGGATTGAATGGCCTGACCTATCAGACACTCAAAAGTGAACCAGAACTATGGTCAAAACTATTGTCTGGCCTCTTTAGGGAAATCCTCAAGAAACGGGTAGTCCCAATTTCTTGGAAAACAGCGTTAGTAATACCCTTTTTTTAAAATGGGGAACGTCGGGCAGCAGCAAACTACAGACCAATAGCGGTGCTCGACATCGAAAGTAAAATATTCATGAAACTCCTCCTAAATCATGTTTTGAAATGGGTAGAAGATTTTGACATTCTTTCACGTTTCCAAACAAGGTTCCGAAAGGGACTGTCGACATCAGTTAATGGCCTGATCCTTAATCTGTTGAATGATAAAACAGACAATAAAAAAAAATCGCTCCCATTGTACGGAGCTTGGATCGATTTATCGAAAGCTTTCGATCAAGTGGAAAGAGCATTACTCTGGCAAAATTGCGAGGGTGGGGTATTCCAGAAACATTATCGTCCATATTGGTGGAATTGCATAGAGATACAAACTTAAGAGTTCGCCTTGATGCAACGGGCCACCTCTCAAAGCTAATAAAGGTAAACAGGGGGGTTATACAAGGGTGCTTAGGAGCGCCCCTCTTTTACAATCTGTTTTTGGAAGATATGGGATCTTTTTTAGAATCATCTGCATTGGCCAGCCCCACCCTGAATGGGAGAAAGATCTGTTGGCTGGCCTATGCTGATGATATAGTACTCCTTGATAAAACACCAATTGGTTTGCAACGTCTGCTTACGAGATTAAATGAGTATGTTGGGATAAATAAACTAACAGTTAACCCTGCCAAATCTAATATCCTCATTTTTAAACATCCACTGACAAAAATTAAGTATAACAACTGGAAACTGGGTGGCGAATGTATTCGAGTTGTAGAAACCATAATATATCTGAATTACAAGATACACGCCTATCCAGCCCAATACAAGGTAGAATCTGAGATTATGGACAAAGTAATGCAAGCCGCGTCACAAATGACCAAACTTAACTATAAGTTCTGTAAATTTTCCATCCTTCCGCTAGTGAAGTATTACCTAGCCAAAGAGGTCCCAGTGATACCATATGGACTGGAAGCTAGATCGGGTCTTTGGTCAGCAAATTGGGAAACCTTCAAGGGTCGACTGTGGAAAAAAGTCTTGGGACTTCCAAGCTGTACACCCATTGGAAGTCTGAGATTTGAGTTAGGCCTAAAATCTCTGAAATTTATGGCAGACTGGAAACAGATCTCTCTGTTTCGAGAAATGATCACAGGTAAAGAGACCTCCCTTTACGGAGACCTCAGGTGCCAGAAGCTGGGGGGAAAATCAACAACTTTGTTAGCACTTGGGGAAAAGGTAACGAAAGCTCTCATAAAGGTAGGCCTCGATGAGGAAACCCTGGTCTCAAACCCACTTAAAATAAAAAAAAAACTGGAACTTTTAGACTCGATCGAAACAGTAGAGAAGGTCAGATCAGGCCCAGTTCAAAATGTGTTCTTGAGGGGGGGGAAAGGAACTTGGGTGCCTTTCGCGCTACTTAATGAAATTCCCGAATAGAAAATTGCGCTCAAACTTCCTCAGAATGAGACTAAATTTGGTCCAATGCGGGGAAGTTTTAGAAAAGCGAAACCAAGGGGACAAGGCAAAAAAACTGTTTTCGATTTGCACAAACCCTGCCAAACAAACATTAAGGCATTTACTAATGGACTGTGAAGGATCATGGAAACATCGGTCAAGACTCTTTAGGAACTTTGTGCGCTGAGAGGAAGATATTAGATCAGACTTTTTGTGGGACAGACTCATCTCTGGCACCAATGCCGCGCTAACATCGGCCGCCATCCAGGTGCTAACCAATTGTGAAATCATTGTTTAATCTATACAGCCCTGGAAAATAGTTCACCATAACGTTACCCTCTTAGAATGCATGTTGAGAATATAAAAACCAATAGTATAAATGCCTTGAATAGTGGCTGGGTTGGTAAAAATTAGAACAAAATGAGATATTTAGTTTGAAATTGTACACGTACAAAGATATTGTGTAAACTGCTTATGTTGTTTTTAAATTATCTTTTGTAAAGGGTCACTGAGCCAAAAACCAATAAAACAAAAACAAATTTAAAAAATAACCTCCTGATGGCTCTTTTGTCACTCGATGCAAATAAAGCCTTTGATAGCATAAGATGGTTATACTTGGCTGACGTTTTAACAGCTTTTGGCTTCAGGCCTCATTTTGTGAAACTGGTTCTCACAAAGGTTACCTGCCCACATGCATCAATTAAAATGAATCGCAGGCTCTCTGACCCGATCCCCATTCACTGGGGCACACGCCAGGGCTGCCCCCTGCCCCTTCTCATATTCGCTTTAGCCCTTGAATCCCTGGCCATAAAAGTACGAGGCAACCCCTTGATCACAGGGATTGACACGGTTCGATCTACACATAAATTGGCCCTCTGTAACGATGATGTAATTTTCATGATGACCAGCCCTGTGTCAACCCCTTCCAGCGATTACTATGCAGCTGGACTTGTTTCAGGGGATGTCGTGTATGCTATTAATTACGCTAAATCAGCAGCCCTTAATGTCTCTATGCCTCGACCGGATCTACAATATCTACAACAAACTCATCCATTCGGATGGGAGGAGTATTTAGGGATTTACCTCACCCACTCCCACAACACTTTGTTTCGCCATAATTACCTGACTCTTCTCCGAGAACTTTACCAAGACCTTGAACGGTGGAAACACACTGAGATGTCTTGGTTCGGCAGGTGCACCGTTATTAAGATGAACGTACTGCTGCAGCTGCTCTGCGCCTTCCAGGCCCTCCCAGTGTTGCTCCCATCCCACACTCTTAAAACTTTGCAATCTAAAATCTGGGATTTCATTTAGCAAGGGAAACCCCCACGAATATCTAGGAAGATTTTGTTTTCCTGAAACAGCAGGGAGGTGTGGCAAGGCCTAATGCACACCAATATCTGCTTGCAGCTCATGTGTCAATGATACTTGATTTCTTGGACACACAGCTTAATAAGCGGTGGTTGGAATATAGCAGGCATCTCTGCGAGTTCCTTTGTCTTCTCTACCCTGGTGCCGTCATCTTGCCGGCCTCCAAGGCACACCCTTTTGTCTTCCACTGTGACCTACAGGCATAGGGCGAATCACAGGTATCGGCTTACCACTCATCTCTCACCGATGACACCCTTCTTTCACAACCCAACTTTCACCCCTGGATTGACTAGTGGGGACTTTATCAGATGGAGTGAGGGTGGCCTTCGCAATCTAGGTCACCTGTATGACAAGGGGACCCCACCCTCACCTTTGAGCAATGTAAGACTACCATCATGTTGCCAAAATCAGAGAGATTTCATTATGTACAACTTAGACACTGGGCGTCCCATCCTGAGACCAAAGGGGGAGGGCGAAGGGATCCAATGCCTTTTGAGAAGCTGGTATCATTTAACCTCTCCTATCACAAGGTTTTTAATGTGTACAAACGTTTAGTAGTAGACACAGGGGAGGAGATTGTAATTGTAATTGGTTATTTATAACGAGCTAAACAGAGGTTTCCTGCTTCCAAGGCGAATGCGTTGCCCCTGAGCTATCCTCCCGAGACATATAGAAGCATATATGAGGAACTGGCACAAGGACTTGGCAAAAACAAAGAGGTGATGGCTGGAAGGTTTAGACTGAATCTTAACCACTGGCATTGCTCGGGGCAACCCTCCAGACCATCGTTCTTCTCCTGCCAAGCCATTACAGAAGGGGAAAGACCATATGCAAATCAGGCTTGGCCCCACCCCAAAAGGGGCAGTCCAGCCCGAACTGCTAGGTCACATCCCTTCTGCACGAGACCACAAGCATCCCCAAACATGTTTCGCCCTTGTTGGGGCTCATCAGTGAGGAGTAGCTTGGGTCTCTAGGCCCAGCAGGCACGGGACCCACGTCTGGGCATACCCGTCCCACTCGGGGTGACAAAGCAAAAACAAAGAGGTGATGGCTGGAAGGTTTAGACTGAATCTTAACCACTGGCATTGCTCGGGGCAACCTTCCAGACCATCGTTCTTCTCCTGCCAAGCCATTACAGAAGGGGAAAGACTATATGCAAATCAGGCTTGGCCCCACCCCAAAAGGGGCAGTCCAGCCCGAACTGCTAGGTCACATCCCTTCTGCACGAGACCACAAGCATCCCCAAACATGTTTCGCCCTTGTTGGGGCTCATCAGTGAGGAGTAGCTTGGGTCTCTAGGCCCAGCAGGCACGGGACCCACGTCTGGGCATACCCGTCCCACTCGGGGTGACAAAGCAAAAACAAAGAGGTGATGGCTGGAAGGTTTAGACTGAATCTTAACCACTGGCATTGCTCGGGGCAACCCTCCAGACCATTGTTCTTCTCCTGCCAAGCCATTACAGAAGGGGAAAGACCATATGCAAATCAGGCTTGGCCCCACCCCAAAAGGGGCAGTCCAGCCCGAACTGCTAGGTCACATCCCTTCTGCACGAGACCACAAGCATCCCCAAACATCCCCAAACATGTTTCGCCCTTGTTGGGGCTCATCAGTGAGGAGTAGCTTGGGTCTCTAGGCCCAGCAGGCACGGGACCCACGTCTGGGCATACCCGTCCCACTCGGGGTGACAAAGCAAAAACAAAGAGGTGATGGCTGGAAGGTTTAGACTGAATCTTAACCACTGGCATTGCTCGGGGCAACCCTCCAGACCATCGTTCTTCTCCTGCCAAGCCATTACAGAAGGGGAAAGACCATATGCAAATCAGGCTTGGCCCCACCCCGAAAGGGGCAGTCCAGCCCGAACTGCTAGGTCACATCCCTTCTGCACGAGACCACAAGCATCCCCAAACATGTTTCGCCCTTGTTGGGGCTCATCAGTGAGGAGTAGCTTGGGTCTCTAGCTTGGGTCTCTAGGCCCAGCAGGCACGGGACCCACGTCTGAGCATACCCGTCCCACTCGGGGTGACAAAGCAAAAACAAAGAGGTGATGGCTGGAAGGTTTAGACTGAATCTTAACCACTGGCATTGCTCGGGGCAACCCTCCAGACCATCGTTCTTCTCCTGCCAAGCCATTACAGAAGGGGAAAGACCATATGCAAATCAGGCTTGGCCCCACCCCAAAAGGGGCAGTCCAGCCCGAACTGCTAGGTCACATCCCTTCTGCACGAGACCACAAGCATCCCCAAACATGTTTCGCCCTTGTTGGGGCTCATCAGTGAGGAGTAGCTTGGGTCTCTAGGCCCAGCAGGCACGGGACCCACGTCTGGGCATACCCGTCCCACTCGGGGTGACAAAGCAAAAACAAAGAGGTGATGGCTGGAAGGTTTAGACTGAATCTTAACCACTGGCATTGCTCGGGGCAACCCTCCAGACCATCGTTCTTCTCCTGCCAAGCCATTACAGAAGGGGAAAGACCATATGCAAATCAGGCTTGGCCCCACCCCAAAAGGGGCAGTCCAGCCCGAACTGCTAGGTCACATCCCTTCTGCACGAGACCACAAGCATCCCCAAACATGTTTCGCCCTTGTTGGGGCTCATCAGTGAGGAGTAGCTTGGGTCTCTAGGCCCAGCAGGCACGGGACCCACGTCTGGGCATACCCGTCCCACTCGGGGTGACAAAGCAAAAACAAAGAGGTGATGGCTGGAAGGTTTAGACTGAATCTTAACCACTGGCATTGCTCGGGGCAACCCTCCAGACCATCGTTCTTCTCCTGCCAAGCCATTACAGAAGGGGAAAGACCATATGCAAATCAGGCTTGGCCCCACCCCAAAAGGGGCAGTCCAGCCCGAACTGCTAGGTCACATCCCTTCTGCACGAGACCACAAGCATCCCCAAACATGTTTCGCCCTTGTTGGGGCTCATCAGTGAGGAGTAGCTTGGGTCTCTAGGCCCAGCAGGCACGGGACCCACGTCTGGGCATACCCGTCCCACTCGGGGTGACAAAGCAAAAACAAAGAGGTGATGGCTGGAAGGTTTAGACTGAATCTTAACCACTGGCATTGCTCGGGGCAACCCTCCAGACCATCGTTCTTCTCCTGCCAAGCCATTACAGAAGGGGAAAGACCATATGCAAATCAGGCTTGGCCCCACCCCAAAAGGGGCAGTCCAGCCCGAACTGCTAGATCACATCCCTTCTGCACGAGACCACAAGCATCCCCAAACATGTTTCGCCCTTGTTGGGGCTCATCAGTGAGGAGTAGCTTGGGTCTCTAGGCCCAGCAGGCACGGGACCCACGTCTGGGCATACCCGTCCCACTTGGGGTGACAAAGCAAAAACAAAGAGGTGATGGCTGGAAGGTTTAGAATGAATCTTAACCACTGGCATTGCTCGGGGCAACCCTCCAGACCATCGTTCTTCTCCTGCCAAGCCATTACAGAAGGGGAAAGACCATATGCAAATCAGGCTTGGCCCCACCCCAAAAGGGGCAGTCCAGCCCGAACTGCTAGGTCACATCCCTTCTGCACGAGACCACAAGCATCCCCAAACATGTTTCGCCCTTGTTGGGGCTCATCAGTGAGGAGTAGCTTGGGTCTCTAGGCCCAGCAGGCACGGGACCCACGTCTGGGCATACCCGTCCCACTCGGGGTGACAAAGCAAAAACAAAGAGGTGATGGCTGGAAGGTTTAGACTGAATCTTAACCACTGGCATTGCTCGGGGCAACCCTCCAGACCATCGTTCTTCTCCTGCCAAGCCATTACAGAAGGGGAAAGACCATATGCAAATCAGGCTTGGCCCCACCCCAAAAGGGGCAGTCCAGCCCGAACTGCTAGGTCACATCCCTTCTGCACGAGACCACAAGCATCCCCAAACATGTTTCGCCCTTGTTGGGGCTCATCAGTGAGGAGTAGCTTGGGTATCTAGGCCCAGCAGGCACGGGACCCACGTCTGGGCATACCCGTCCCACTCGAGGTGACAAAGCAAAAACAAAGAGGTGATGGCTGGAAGGTTTAGACTGAATCTTAACCTCTGGCATTGCTCGGGGCAACCCTCCAGACCATTGTTCTTCTCCTGCCAAGCCATTACAGAAGGGGAAAGACCATATGCAAATCAGGCTTGGCCCCACCCCAAAAGGGGCAGTCCAGCCCGAACTGCTAGGTCACATCCCTTCTGCACGAGACCACAAGCATCCCCAAACATGTTTCGCCCTTGTTGGGGCTCATCAGTGAGGAGTAGCTTGGGTCTCTAGGCCCAGCAGGCACGGGACCCACGTCTGGGCATACCCGTCCCACTCGGGGTGACAAAGCAAAAACAAAGAGGTGATGGCTGGAAGGTTTAGACTGAATCTTAACCACTGGCATTGCTCGGGGCAACCCTCCAGACCATCGTTCTTCTCCTGCCAAGCCATTACAGAAGGGGAAAGACCATATGCAAATCAGGCTTGGCCCCACCCCAAAAGGGGCAGTCCAGCCCGAACTGCTAGGTCACATCCCTTCTGCACGAGACCACAAGCATCCCCAAACATGTTTCGCCCTTGTTGGGGCTCATCAGTGAGGAGTAGCTTGGGTCTCTAGGCCCAGCAGGCACGGGACCCACGTCTGGGCATACCCGTCCCACTCGGGGTGACAAAGCAAAAACAAAGAGGTGATGGCTGGAAGGTTTAGACTGAATCTTAACCACTGGCATTGCTCGGGGCAACCCTCCAGACCATCGTTCTTCTCCTGCCAAGCCATTACAGAAGGGGAAAGACCATATGCAAATCAGGCTTGGCCCCACCCCAAAAGGGGCAGTCCAGCCCGAACTGCTAGGTCACATCCCTTCTGCACGAGACCACAAGCATCCCCAAACATGTTTCGCCCTTGTTGGGGCTCATCAGTGAGGAGTAGCTTGGGTCTCTAGGCCCAGCAGGCACGGGACCCATGTCTGGGCATACCCGTCCCACTCGGGGTGACAAAGCAAAAACAAAGAGGTGATGGCTGGAAGGTTTAGACTGAATCTTAACCACTGGCATTGCTCGGGGCAACCCTCCAGACCATCGTTCTTCTCCTGCCAAGCCATTACAGAAGGGGAAAGACCATATGCAAATCAGGCTTGGCCCCACCCCAAATGGGGCAGTCCAGCCCGAACTGCTAGGTCACATCCCTTCTGCACGAGACCACAAGCATCCCCAAACATGTTTCGCCCTTGTTGGGGCTCATCAGTGAGGAGTAGCTTGGGTCTCTAGGCCCAGCAGGCACGGGACTCACGTCTGGGCATACCCGTCCCACTCGGGGTGACAAAGCAAAAACAAAGAGGTGATGGCTGGAAGGTTTAGACTGAATCTTAACCACTGGCATTGCTCGGGGCAACCCTCCAGACCATCGTTCTTCTCCTGCCAAGCCATTACAGAAGGGGAAAGACCATATGCAAATCAGGCTTGGCCCCACCCCAAAAGGGGCAGTCCAGCCCGAACTGCTAGGTCACATCCCTTCTGCACGAGACCACAAGCATCCCCAAACATGTTTCGCCCTTGTTGGGGCTCATCAGTGAGGAGTAGCTTGGGTCTCTAGGCCCAGCAGGCACGGGACCCACGTCTGGGCATACCCATCCCACTCGGGGTGACAAAGCAAAAACAAAAGTAATTCCAATTACATCCTGGGAAACTATGTGGGGGAGGACTTCTAGAGAATCTATATGTAACACAATATTAGTAAAATCTTAAACAATTCCTTATTGTTGGTATTTTACACCTGGCCGTTTACATACTATGTATCACCTCGTTTCCCCTCACTGCTGGACAGGGTGCGCAGAGGTTGGATCCATAGCTCACATATAGTGGCTCTGCCCAGTTATTAAACCTTATTGGGCGGCTTTTGTCACTTTAATCCAGCAAATTGTGGGTATTTGTCTTCCCTCAGATCCTTTAGTGGTTCTGTTGGGAAACATAGAGGACCACAATGTTTTTATCATTGGGGCCTCTCACTCAGTTTTATCCAACCATATGGTCATTGCAGCTAAGCTTACCATCGCTCAGCATTGGAAAAAGGTGGATGCTCCTTCGCTTCATATGTGGTGGGCCAAAATTTTGTATGTTTGCGCCATGGAGAAAATCACTGCCACCCTCTCCGACTCCTTGACCAAATATAGGCGGATATGGGATCCCTTTGTCTCTTGTGTTACCTCAAATGACTATAGTCCTCTGATTCCCCAACCATGGAGGTCATTTTCGCTACTGTAAATAAGAGATGCAGCGACCGCAGAAAATGGACGGTATCCTGATGGTTTACCCTGTAACTTTTCTTGATGTCCTTGTGGTGGGGAACTCTTCTCGATAGCTACAGATAATCCCAATGCACCCTCTTTCTGCTTGTGTTCTCTTACCCCTTTAATTGTACGCAAATGGAAAGTGAAAATGGATGCACTGTTTTTCTCCTGATATATCTCCTCCTTGTTGTTTGTTTGATTTGATTCGTTGATCTTGTGTTTTCCCTTTTTCTAATGTATTTGAAAATACAATTAACATACTTAAAAAAAAAACAATGTATATAATAATAACTATTATTATTACTACCATTAACATTATGTTTTGAGCAATATGCGTGTAGCACCCAACGATCAGGAGATTTGAGAAGTCACACACTTGCAGTTACTACCTTTGGAACCTGCCGAGCAACACAGATAAACAACGGAAGATCAAAGACATATGCAAAGAGGCTGTGGGGTACTTACATGAATAGTATTATTTTGTATTGATTAGCTAATATAAGTGCTGTCACAATGTAAAATTTACTTTCTAGAGTGAAAGGTGGTTCAGGTTGTGTTTTTGCTCATTTATTTTTTGCAATATGTATATGTTTTGGCTACTTCAAGCTCACCTGTATTACTTTCGCTGGTGTCTCCAATCTGCAGACAATGTAGATGTTGTGGTCTCTGCAGGAGATGTAGTGGATGTTGAAGCTGGGAAGGGGAGTAGTAAGCCTGTTCCACAGATTTTCTTTGAGCTCAAGGCTGCGCTGCTGACCAGGAGTCTAGTGATAGCAAGGCTCTGAGTGCTAACGATCCACTGGCTAGAGCTGTTAGGAAGTCCACAGTACTAAGTGTCCCGAGTGAAGGAAACTGAGTGGGCACCATGGTGCATCCCTCGGCAGCCGAAAACCCAAACATAGTTGCCATTTATTTTGTTACATTAGACTGTGGTTTTGACTCTTGGAGTCAAAGTTCAAAGGCAGGGTGACCACGACGCCCGGCCACTGTAAGCGATTTTGAGGACCAAATCCACTTCCCGACCAAAGAGGAATCCAGGAATTTTTGTTTGCATCCCCTGCACCCTTGCCCCAGTCATAACCCATAGCGTGATAGGCTGCCCGTACATCCATAAAAATAAGCATGGACACTTCCTTGAAGTCTCCTGAGCCCCTTCATCCGTGTTGGGATCAGAATGATACATTTTCAAGGGCAACATTAGCAGTCCACAAGGAGTGTTTTGCGTTCTAGCATAGGTAAAGTACACATTTTAACAATAGCAGCAACAAAGAAGGTATACAGGCTGTACTATAGATGCACGACACAGACCAGTAGCTGCATGAAATAGTTTAGTGTACACCAGCATAGAGACAGATCTCAGATTAGTAGTATCACAGAATGTACAAGTGATTTATCAGGAAATGGCTCATATATGACCATTGGTCGCTACTTTATATTTAGAAACACTCTCTCCAGTTATACCACATGTGAAGGCATCATGAAGTACAACACATACAACAGATTTCACATCGAAAATAAAGTAATTAATCAACTCAAATATCAGGTTGGCAGAAAGCCTAACTTGCCCTATGCGAAGGTGGGATTTCCTTACCTGAACGAAACTAAGGAACGTCTGAGTCAAAGAGTTCAACTTAAAAGTCTGTCTGTGTACAAAACCTATGCTTACCTTCACAACTGAAGCTAAACAGTGTGAAGGGATGCCAATAATCAAATAAGTGGTGACCAACACAAAGTTCTGAGCTGCTTCCAGCTGTCAGCTCCCCTTCCCCATGTTCAAGAACGTTCCATAAAAGTGTCAGAATTACCTCTCTCCCACTCAAGGCAACACAGTTCCACACAAACCTCAGGATTTCAAATAGCACAGGTCAAAGAAAAGATGGTCCCAAGGCTCCTTCTCGAGACAACAAGCATAACTGCTCCCGTCTCAGGGCTCCCTTCCCCAAGACTTTAGCTCCACCAAGTATAATTGTCTTTTGGTAATCACACATCAGGGCTGACTGGTCTAGGCGCAGTTGTCAGACCACACGGTCAACCCATCACAGGTCACGCAACAAGGATACCTCTCTTTGTTGGCCTCTTGGTGTGGGTGGGCAATATTCACCCTTCTCTGGCCTCTCCTTGGTATTGTCCTGGCTCTACCAGAGAAAGTCACACACCTCCCACCAGTCTTTGGCCTTCCCACAGTGTATTTATTTACAAAGTTCACTGTTTGCCTTTCTTCAGCCCACAATGTACTTGACTTTACGATTTGAGTTAAATTGTTGTGCAACATATGTTCAACAAATCTTCACAACGTGCCTTTCATTGGGAAACCCCATGCATATTTCTCTTAAAAGGTTTCCCAACATTTCTTTAGTTCATTAGCAAACAGTCAAACCATTTCTGTGGCTTGCACAATGTTTCTTTTCCCTTTTCAGGTTTATAATACTTTCTTTTTAAAGTCTTAATTGAATCACAATGGGAAAGTTTGTTCGCAGATATTATTTCTCTTCTTAGACCTTCCTCTTTCTTTAACAATGGCTTGCCACTTTGTATCAACTCGCGTTTGCAGTTTACCGGCACAGACAATGTGGTCGCTAATATTGTTGCTTTACGGTATTGCAGTCGCGGGAAGAGCTGCTCAGTGATTCCTGTGTCTCTGAAACTTGAGCTCTTGGGTGCATACACTGTGTGGCCTCTGCTTCCATTGATACCACGATGGTTAGGGGTATTCAATCTGCCCCTAAGATGCTCTGGCGTGGCTCTCACATCTGGAGTGAACAAGCACCAGTCTTCAGGATTGCGAGATCGGCCCAACTAGGCACTGCTTCCCATTGCAAAAACTCTGCACACAGTCCCAAGACACTTTGTCTCGGCGTACTCCGCTCCCCACAGTTTGCCACAGCTCCTGCTGGTATTCTCGTTCTGCTGCTCCTCACACACTTCTCCCTGTTTTCCCCTTAATGGTTGGGTTGATCTACTTTTATACACCTGCAGCCCCTTGACAGGCGGCAGGTGTGAATGCCCAATTATCCCTGCCTGACCACAATCAAAGGGACATGACTGACCCTCACAACACTTAGCAGGCATCTTCCTCGTCCCAGTACCAGACGTACTGTCAAGAGTCATTGGTGGGGAAATAAGGGGAGCTGGCTTACACTAGCCCCTAAAGGTTGGGGAAGAGTTAGGTTGACTGTCACTAGGGAAAGGGGGATACCATGTCTCACCCAAGGGTACCCCACTCCCAGTTCCCTAGGACTCTCCACCCAGGTGATCCTCCCTCGCTTCTCTGCTCCCAGGTCAGGATCCAATAGTGGTGGCCTTTCCCTGGCCACCTGCGCAGAGGACCAAAGGGGTCTAGGAGTGAGAATACCCTAAGCTTTCTCACACATAGGTAAGGCTTTTTTGAAGAGTGTGCCCTGAGAAGTACATAACTCTTATGGACTGATAATGTAATATTTAGGAACTGGAAATGTTGACATGCAAGGTACTATGGCGTTTAACAAGTTGCCCAGGATCACACACTTGGTTAGCTGGTGAAGCTGGGATTTAAGCCATTGTTTAGTGTTGGCACCTGACCAAATTTTTTCCCAGTTGGTGTTATACAACAAGGTACACTTATTTGCGATAGTTTGCCTTTTAAAAACTAAAATAATATCCTGTTGTGTAGACCCGACTTATTATTATTATATCATTTTTTTTCTTTCGCCCTTTTTTTATTATTAAACCTGTGTCATACAGCACCACAAATGACAGCTTTTTAACACAATCAATAAATAAATAAACACCATAAAAAATACATTCCAGGTAGGAGGGAATCCCAGAAATAACCCACCCAATCAAAGCAGTTAGACACATCCTGCCTCCTAAGCATCAGTAAAACTACAAATCCCTCAGAATACGAATAATTTTTTTTCTCAAAAACTTATAAAAAATATAATACATGATTCATTGTTCCCTCTCATTATCAAATCCCATAGGGCCTCACAAATAAAGGTGTGCCCCAAACCAGATGCAAGAAGGGCCGTAGACCTAAGGGCTTCCAGTGCCGACCCTGAAACAGAAGCGCCAACCTCAGAGAGAGGGCTCCAGTAGACCTAAGGCCCTCAGTCAGCGGGCTGGAAGTAGAGTTGTTCCCCTGTGCAACAACCTCAGAGTGGACTCCAGGAGGCTTCTTGCCCTCAGCTGTAGAGCTGGTAGTCGTATGAGGCCGTGCATGGAACCGGAGCTCAAAAGCCCCTTGCACCCCGGTGCAGAAGAAGAAGAGCTGGACCTCCCCTTGGTGGTTGGCCCAGAAGAGCCCCATGGCCCCTTTGCGGCAGTGCCGGTAACCTTACTGGCCTCGGGCCTACCATCGGTGTTAGGGTCTGGGTGATCCCTCCCAGCCAGAGGCCCTGGAGAGGGGTCTCTAGGCTAGGGTGCCTTAGAGAACAAAAGATCTACCTTCTTGTGACGCAGGGCCTTAGCCACAAAGTCCTTCAGGTGACTGGGAGGTGAAGTGTGGAAGATCTTCCTGCAGCGGGAAAGCCAATACTTCAATGAACGATGACCGAAAGAGCTGCAAGCCGCGCACGCATCCCAGCGGTGATCGGGTCCCAATCACTCAAGGCACAGCGCATGGGGGTCCGGCGCTGGGAAGGAACAAACGCAGGATGCGCATCTTGTAAAGTCTCCTGTTGCCGACATGAGCCGCGGGAGGCAAGGCGCTGGACGGAGGTAAGAAATTGAAAAAAGCAAAGAATGGGGAGCACGCAAAACACACAAAAGTGTCTGCGCCAATCTGCTAGGTCCAACATCGTCCGTGTGGAAAAAGGGATTGAGGTGAGGTGCTGGAGGGTCGGGCCTCAGAGGCGTGCCCACGCCTGGGGCCGTGCCCCCGTGCACAATACAAAATTAAAGGGGAAGCTCACATTTTTTCACTGCCAAAGGTTCCGGTGTCATCCCCATGTTGGAGGATGCCCCACAAGGATGGAGGAAAGGGGATGGGACGTATGTGTACTCTATTCACTATGGTGAGTAACTTCAATTTGTTTGATAGGATTCCCATCCGTCTCCAGCACAGTTTGATTGCCCTATCTGAATTTTCCAGAGAGAACAACGTAAAAATAAATGGGTGAAAAACCAAAATCATGACCACAGGAAGTAGACGTCATCTGCACATGACAGTCATAATACATTGTTGTCAGCCAATCTAGGGCGATTGTTGTAACCTGCCAATGCCAGATCCATAGCAGACATATACAGATTAAATAATAACGGGGCCATTACTCAGCCCTGTTTCAGCCTGTGTTTAGTGGATATTCACTCACTGATTCTCCCTGCATATCTAGTCTGACCTTTAAAGCCGTATTCTTCACTTGATGGCACTTAATGCACTCTTACTCTTATACGGTTCAAATGCAGTTGAATGCACTCCAGTAGAGAGTAGATCCGAGCATGGCTAGAGAAACACAACGCTGCTTATACCTCAACAGAGGTGATTCGCCAGTAGTTGGTAGTACTGGCATACAGCAAGTTAAACAAATGCATGGAAAAAATGTGGTTTCCCTGTCCCTTTAAGGGAGCTTAACCACCCATCCAGTACGCGGGGAGAAGGAGCTTCATATGTTATTTCCATCTGCGTAGCTGCCCTTCCGAGTTGGGGATGTGGGGGGCATGGGGGCGGACTCAATCGAGGTACAGAGCTGAAATGTCCGACGCCAATGCATCGCTAATTGTATCATGGGGCGGGAGTAGCGCAGTTGTTGTAAATCGGTCCTACAAACACATTACACTTGTTCTTTATTGGGCTCGCAAAACAACGAGCATTTGCATCTTAATTTAATTTTAAAGAAATATTTCCGCCTGGTTTGGGCATCAAAACCAGGGTCCCTGGCTTAATAAGCTCTGAACGTACCAGTGTACTACTGTAGCACTCTGGGAAACAGCCCCACAGTAACATAACTGTGTACTCAAACACAGCAGTAACCATATATATATATATATATATATATATATATATATATATATATATATATATATAATAGTCAGGGCTTTAAGTGGGGTAGGAAATCGAGGGGGGGCTCTTTTGGGGCGTGCCTTTCAGGATGGGCGTGGCCTGAAAAGTTCACAAACCATAGTAAGGTAAGCAAATATATATATATGTATGTAAGCATTCATATATTTGTATGCGTACCTTACTATGGTTTGTGTACTATGCAAGTCATCTTTTATAAACATAGAAATATGTTACATATTTCTGTGTTTACAAAAGATGGTTTGAAAAGTACGCAAACCATAGTAAGGTACGAACATAAATATATAAATGCTTACATTTATATATTTGTTTGCGTGCCTTACTATGGTTTGTGTACTTCAAGATGCCTTGAAAAGTACACAAACCATAGTAAGGTACGCACACAAATATATAGCATTTATATATTTGTGTGCGTACCTTAAGGTTTGCATACATTTCAAACCATCTTTTTTAAACATTCTATGTTTATAAAAGATGGCTTTAAACGTACACAATTAAATCCATCTTTCTTAAAGCTTTGACGATGGTCCATCGGCAAAGCTTTATAATAGATGGCTTGAATTGTGTACTTTTCAAGCCATCTTTTATACCACAGAAATGTGGCACTGAGTCCCCAGGTTCGCAGAGGACCAAAGACGCCTCCTTGACCTGTGGAGGGGGTGGGGAAACAAAGGACAGTAACTTCCTCTGGTGACCCATAGTGCGAGGGGTCACCAGAGGAAGTTACACTGACTGACAGAAGTGCCAGTCAGCCACAGCAAAGCTGTGGCTGGCTGACACTTCTGTCAGCTTGCCTGACCCAATGGCAGGCGCATCTCCCATTGCGGCTTTGGTGGGATAATGCGTCCTGCCGTGGTTTGGTGGGACCAGGGGGCTCCGGCTGGCCCCGGTCCACTTAAAGCCCTGATAATAGTTCTTAAAGCCCCGGTCCACTTAAAGCCCTGATAATAGTTCTTAAAGCACAGAAAGAGAAACAAGATTACGAAGTTATTAGGGAACACAAACTGCAAGTACTTATCTGCTGTAAGGAGCAGCAAAGAAGAGGAATAATGACTCATGACAAGGACATTTATGTGCTGGGGCCTGTAGTGATTGGTTGTTGTGGGCGTTATGACACGTGCTTATTAAGAGTTCCGTTTCAGGTTCTTGTGAATCTTTTGATGCTATATATATAAAATGTTTTTAAAGTGTATTTTTTCTTTGCTGCTGGACGAGTAGATAAAGAAGTTAATTCATAACAGGAAGCCTCCAGTTTCGCCATAGAATTAGTTGCACGAGTGTCTTTTCATGTCTTACAGTGCATAATAAAAACATTGCATGCAATTCTAACTTTTCTGAAGGGCGTTTTCCTGGGATACCCAAAGAAAGGTCTGTCGCATATCAAACTGCACGTCGCTCATTATTTTCTCACAATAAATATATAATATGTTAATGAAATGCGCAACTAGCCACAATAATGTTGCTGCGCAATAGAAGTGGTTGAAGGTGGTGTCCTCTTATTTAGTTTTTTTCACAGTAAAATACGTCACACAAGACACTCAGATAATTATTTTCGTTTGACCAAATGTAAAGGCATATAGTTGTTTTGCTTTTCAGAGTCACTCACCATCCTTTATCGTTTAAGCCAACATTCCTACTCCAAAGTGGCTCACACCCCAATTGCCTGCGACACTATGGGATGGTGGTTGGGGAATTTTCTGCAACTTAGGCCGTGGCGTTGGCCCTTATCTATGGTGGATAGAGCTCGTGGGGAACCAACGCCCTGAACTTCTGGACTCCCTGCTACAGGTTGGCTTTACAAGTCACAGATTACGTCCTCGCATCTCTCAGCAGGACCGACTCAGCCTGGCTTTGTCGTTCTTAGTTCGACAAATTGAGAACCGTTGCACCACACAATATCATTTCAGATATTATTTCAGTGTCTGGCAGTGTGTGAGGTGCCCTTGAGCTACACTGTTCAAGCAGGGTGTGTCTCCAATGTTTAAACCGGGTGTGTCTCTAATGTTTAAGCCGGGTGTGTCTCCAATGTTTGTGTCCAAGTGCTTTCTTAAAAAAAAAACACCCCTGTAAGAAACTGTACAATAAATATTAGAACTGTACCGTAAATTATGCACTGCAGCTGTAAGCAGTATTTGCAGATTGGCCAACACTGTAGTCATTGCGTGACACATTATTTCACTACTAACTCTTTACTAATGATAACCGAGTGACCACTTATCTACCGTATGCACTGTAGTAAATACTTAGATACGCTTCGTATACTACCTTAGATACTATAGAAATGGTTCTGGATAAACTGCATTCCATTCCATCATAGCTCATGTAGTAAATGTCATGGGTATGCTGCAACATATATTTCTGTGGCAATTCTTCCTTACAATGGAAGGAATATTAGAACATGCAATAATGATATCATCACTGTATACAAAATGTTCTGCTAATTCAGGAATCTTGTTTCCCCCTTACCCTGTTTTTGAGTGTACCTGGCATCCGTCACCCTTTAGTCACCCCTCTATGACAGCTGGGTCAAATACCCAAAACCCCAAACCAAAGCATTTACACGGCCAAGCACAGATGCGATGGTCAAACAATTATACATATACACTTTTGTTTATGGTCCCCCACCTACTGCAGCTCTAATTAGCGGGATTCACACTTGCTGTCCCCGTTGTCCAACCTGCCCTGGGTGTGGTGCTCCTCTTCCTCGACCTCTACCTCCAAATCCTCATCTAATTCCCTTCCCTATTTGCCAGGGCTCAAGTCGAGGGTACATGCGGGTGCACGGAGTCCACCCACTTCTTTCAGAGGGTGGACTCAGTCCCCCCAGCTAAAATGAGAAAAATTGAATGTAATCTTTGGATTTCTGAATTAAAGCCGAACTCAGGATCGAACGCATTAGTCAGATTTGCAGGCTGGACACTTCACCACTGCCCTATATGACCTGATGAAAAATAACAAACAACTAAAGGTGAAATGTTTCTTTTCGGCACTGTTCTGGGGAAAACATTTGTATTGGTTCTTGGAGATTAAAACATGCACACCTTTTAATGTTTTCAAAAAGACTATTAGAAGAAAATATCCTCTCTTGGTTTTGTGTGTGTGGTGATTTTATGAAAGGCAAATGCCATTTGTCCTGTACAATTTGGGTGGTTATGCAAAGCCAATTGAATGAAATATGCTAATTTCACCTTGATATGGTAATTTTTGGTGATGTCACATCCCATTGCGTTTGTTGATGAGTCCCCCCCTTTTTATTTGTAGGTCTTGACCCCTGCTATTTGACCAGTGTTCTGCACCTCTCCGCGTAAGTTCTATAATTTTAAGGCCCTTAATGTATTCTCTGTAGCCTCCTTCCACTGTTCCTTACACACCATACAATGGTTTACAACCTCCATTAGCTCCAATAATGGCTTATGTTGCCACCCGATGCACGCAGTTTTCAGTTGTGTTTGGTTCTTAAGATAGCAGGCCGGATACAAAGGAATTTGCTATAGCTTCCTTGTGGTCTTTTCTGGTGTAGATTCAAAAAAGTAAATGCTAATTTCTTGCTAAACAAATGTAGAACATGTCAACATAGTTTATTTTGTGCTGCTGGGCTCTGAATCTGCAGCTGGCTGTTAATGTCAAGTGCATTATCATCTGATTAATGAATCCTGCAATTTTTGTGTGTTCAGTGTGTTACACAGTTTGTGCATTCACTATAGCACAATTTGTGCAACATTTTCACACTATATTGATAATGTGCAAAAACCAAGTTGGAACGAACGCCTATTGGTAACATTGAGTGCCACATCGATTCAGAAGATGACTCAATGTGTTAAGCACTTGTTGCTGAGATTTGTGTTGCTATGTCTGATCACAGTATCAAATTCCAGCAAGGTTGACTCTGCCTTTCCTTTTTAAGAGGTTGATAAACTTGAATAGATTTAAAGTTTAGTAATAGTAACACTTACTGTGCTACAAAATAATGCACCTTGCACCAGTTAGCGTTAGTTATATAAACGAACATAGTATCAGGTGTATATAAGTCTGGAGCTCATTGCTTCCAAATTAAGGTTGAACAAACCTGGCAGCCAAACCCAATGAAAAGCATAAAATGCTAGTTGGGAGCGTTGATTGGGTAGCCAGATCCACTACTGTGTAAGTGCTGAGGCTCTTATCCCAACTTTGTGATGATCCTGCACCAATAAACGTACCCCACTGCATGATTCTGTGCTGCCTGCCATGAAAAGGTTTAACTCAGTGGCATTATTTAGCCCATTCTCCACTGCCTACTGTTTCTTTTCATGTAGGCCATTAGAGTGGGCGTCATTCTTGGCAGAAGAGAGATGACTAAATGTCACAGGCCTTTGATGAGCTTCTTTTCAGGATTGCTTTTGAAACAAAAACAATGCGCTTCTTTGTACAATTACAAATATTCTTCTGCACATCATGAATTACAATCTGTGTTGGGTGCATTTAAGGCTTTAACATACAGCAGTTGAACCCAGGTGTGTTTCTTTTATGCAGAGAAATTGGTTGGTATCCAACCCTGTTAATACTGTTTTCATTGTTTTGGTATTCAACCCTGTTAATAATTGTTAAATTGTTTTTGGGATTTAACCCAGTTACTTTTGTATCGGGTCTAATTTAACTGGGAACTGGAGTGCGCGCCTCGCCATGTCCTTTTGTGTGTGCCATATATATATACTACAGTCTGTTGATCTGTCCTTTGGCTACTATTGTTACATTTTGTCCTGTGCCTGCTAGAACACAAATACCCTCATTGTGTTGTCCTTGAAATGCCACATGTGTATTTTTCCAGCTCAGATGAAAGGGCTAAGGTGCCTTCAATGGCGTTCCCATGCTTATATTGATTACTGATGTGGTAGCTTATCAAGTTTTAGGGTGTGAGTGCGGCAAGGTGGGTAGGAGGCCAACAGAGATTCTGGATTCTATTAAATCCTTTGGTTTGGGTGGGGTCCCAATTTTGTCTGTGTCCTGGGTCCCAAAATCCCTTTGGATGGCCCTGAAAACATCCTCCGGGACTTGAGCAAAACTAGGACGAAACTGAACCGAAAAAAGAAGAATGAAGAATGCCAGTGAAAGAAGCAAAAGTCACAAATATTTGAAAGTGATCAGAGAATGTCTCTTCACCTTCTTGGAGAACAATCTCCGAAATCACACAAAGGTGCAAGCTCAGTAGACAAATATCAAACATAAACCAAAAGCTGCAAAGACTGGAATGACATTAGCAGGCAAAAATTAAGCAGGACATTCCGGGTTATTCTTAAACAAGCAAGCAATTTGTTGATCGCAATATTTTCTGAACCAACATAGACTCGCAATATGCCCATTAAGAAGCACACCTCGTTCTTTGTCTTGCTGATAGTTTTGATCTGTCAGAAGTGTTTGGATACAGAGGCTGAGCCTCATTACTCCAAATTTTTGAACGTGTAGTCATGGTTTTGGTGGCTGCTTGATCTGTGTTATCTTGCCACAGTAGAGTTGGTTTCACAGGGTCAGCGCTGTGATAGGCCATGGGTAGTGGTCAAAAGGATTTGCAACAAACGTAGCAAGTTTGATCAGTGGGTTTGCGTTCTCATCCAGTCCTTGGCAGACATTCCTGTTTAGCTTTGCTAGATGTTCGTCTAACATCTTGATGCCCAGCTCCTTGTGCAGGTCTGATTTTCTTGTGAAAAGTGGGGTTCCAGCCTCTGTCCGTAAATCTTTCTTTTGCACTTTTTTGAAGAGTTATCTGGTGCGTTTCTGCACAGGTGTCAATGCCGGGGGCGGGGGCGTAGGTCAAGATGGTCTGATAATTGCCTTGTATATATTGACTTTACTGCGGATAGGCATTACCCTTTTCTTCAAAAGTGGGTACAGCGCTGCCAGCGGAATCGGCAGATTACTGCGCAATACATTAAGTCGAATGAGAATTCATTGCGTTTTTCACAACGGATTTTGCGGCATATATATGTGGGGACTGGATTTAGGGAAATAATGAATTAAGGGTGTTTAAGGGGGGCACGAGTGGGGTTTGCCCCCGCGTACATATGTGGCAAAATCGACCTGTCAAAAGAAATAAGATAATTTCTCCTTCGAGGAAATGTATTCTAGCAAATCACCCTAAACCCTGCCAGCTTACAAGATGCTGTCTGTTGAGTATTTGAATGTGGCTTCTCCAGGTGAGCTTGCTGTAAAGGTTCATTCCTAGGTAGCGGTTTCTGCTCTCCGACCTTTAAGAGATGCAAACGCAGGCTTTTTATAGACACACTACCATGCTAGGCACATGGGTAGTACAATAATGGCACAAATTAGGGCTAGGAAGAAACCCCTGAAAGAACCAAGATGCCACAAAACTAACTAGAAGATATCTAAAATGGATCAAGTGAGGCAGGCAGGAATATGAACTGAGCAGAAAGAATTGAAAAGATCGGCCGGCCCTGATTTTCCCTGGCCCTCATCTATCTGCTGGTTTTAAAGAGCTATGCACCTTGCTCGCAGACTATACACCTCACATCCTCCCTGCAACCCTTCCCTTTCACATGTACGTCCTTCACTGAATGGCCATCCAACATCTGGGGCCCAGTGACACCATGCAGCAATCCCTCATTGTAAGGACCCTGAGACCAACCCCCTCACCTTCACCATTGCTTCCCTTACCCTGCTTCATTTCATATAAGCATTTCGTTTTTTAGCTTCAAGCCGAAAGGCCGAATGACCAGCATATTTGGCAACTAGAAATTCATAAGCATTAAAGGTGAAAGAGCAAAGGATGTAATGAAGGAGGAAAGGGTGGAATCTGCTATCAGCGGTAACCCACCTCACAAGCCAATGCACCCGGCTCGAAAAGTAGCATTGAAACACATTTTATTAAACATTCAGTGCTGTCAGACAGGCAGGGCACCCATTTGAAATGCACAGAGAAGAACGGCACTTTTCATGCCAACGCACAACACCATCCCTGTATCCCACCTCAAAATGAGGGATTTGCATGATGTCATCTGGAGTTCAGCCATCCTAACTGCAGTGCTCTAATGGTTTATGCCCCCACCCTCATCCCATCTTTATCTTCTGTAACTCAATATAGTAATAATAAGTCCTTTCATGAAACGCTTACCACCGTGTTACTTGCCACTCCTCAATGGAGGGGTTTGGGGGTAGTTGTGGAGGTACAGATGATAAAAGGCTGAGTCAGCCCACTTGGGGTTCGATCCTCTACATGCATGCTGCACACATGCATGGTACTCGTTGAAAACATAGTAAACTACAGTGACATTAACAAAATCACATTCTGTTTAAAAAACAGAGGTTTGTGACTTTAGGGAGGGTTTACCTATTACTAAAAGTGGACAAAGTATTAAAAGAAACCATTCCAATTCTCTTTGCTCATCCCCACGTTATCAACCATGAGTATCTACACAGATTCCAGAATATCCGATTCGTTAATGTCATCTGGTTGGTTTGAGCGATACTTTTAGCCAGGACCCACTGGATTGCCATTTTACGTTTTGGACTAGGTTGAAATACCATTTGTTTGCTCGTTTCATGAAATGAATGAATAAACCACATAACAATTGGCCCAATCTTCCCCTAGGCTTCCTGTCCAGTTGTGCACAGGACTAAGAGTAAAACCACCTGGCTCACTTTTTTTTGCTTAGAGAATACAGCGCTGAACACATTCATTTTACGCACACCGATTGCTTTCTGTCTTTCTTTAAAAAAAGAGAAAACTACTTAGTAGCATTCCTTAGTTTCTAAGCAAAAAAGTAGAGCTGGTCATGTTTTGTAATGTTTCCTGGTTTAAACCTAGAGATAAGTCAACTAGTGGAAACTCCACAGCGCTATACAGAGCAGGCCCCCTGGGTTGGTGGGATGATGGGATTGGATGTAGGGGTGAAGGGGTATTGTACTACCAGCTTTTACCAGCTCTTAACACGGTTAAACATTGCTGAAGGGTTTATAGGAAAGTCAAACACTTAACCTAGGGGTGACCTGCCATTGGTGGCCACCACCACCAAACGAAACACAAATCCTCAGCAGATCCCCACCAAGATCCCTTCTGGGTACATTTTCAGGAGAAGTTCTCCCCCTTCCAGGGCGGCCGACGTGGGCTTTAGTTTGCCTTTGATTAGCCCCAATGGCCCGGGGAGGAGATGGAACAATTGCGCAGCCTCTCTTCTGGGCTCCCTTGCTGGGGGTAGGAGGGGTCTTAGGCCCCATTCATATGCGTGAATGTGCGACTGATGCCTGAACTTGAATAAGTGGCAGCTGCCCTTGGGTGCAGAGGGGAAGGGTCTTGCATCCTTGCAGGGGAGCCTTGTGGGCTGAGGTCTTGGGGCAACATGTCCACACCTTGTGCTACCCCACTCCCTTCTCCATTTAACCACTAAGCACAAAAGCAGTAGTAAAGACAAGTGCCCAGCAGTGCCTCTCACCCCTAAGGAACAACTCCCGGTACCTAGAAAATCTTGCCCTGAGGAGAATTGGTCTCTCTCTCCACAGCCTTTGCCACCAGACTTATAAGGACTAGGGGTACTCTCTGTAAAACCACATTGGCAATATAAGTGGGGCTTGGGAAGGGGCAAAGTTCACTACTGACTTGTGTTTTATTGAAGATGAGTAGTAGTAATTATCTGTATTGTCATTAACCATTAACAATTAATATTACAACATATAAATATACAATCAATATAACTAACACAGATACAATTATTTCCAAACTTTTGAAAGCATTCTTTGCAAATGTACAAACATCAGATACAATATCTATGTCATATTGTTGTTGAAGAGGAAGATGATTACTTGGACCTGGACAACAGTACAGGGTAAAACAGAGAGTCGAGAAATCACCAAGAAAGGCGCTTTACAAAGTGCTCTAGGAGGAAATTAAGATGGGCAGATAAAGAAAGCATGGCCACTCAAGTCTGCTGAAAGCATATCACTTCTTCACTGCCCTGGATATTCATCTTAGAGACTTGACAGAGGATCCTGTGTATAACGACAGTCAGGCGAGAAGGAGGAGGGGAGGGAAATGGAGAGGGAGAAGACCAGCAGGAAGGGCGGGGGGGTGGGGGGGCAAAAAAGATGTTGCGGCTAATGCGCAATATAAGCGCTTACCCAGGGAGCAAGCTCAGTGAAAATGTCATATACAAACAAAACTACAAAAGAGTGAGAACTCACAAGGATAGACACCCCACAAGGGAAGATATAACCACATGCCACCACAGTTCACCACAGAGAGGCCCTAGCCGCAGGGAGCCTGGTACAACCGATTAAACCACCACAACAAAAACTACAGAACCACATAAGGAGAGACAGTCACACAGGAGCGCTCGTGGAAAGACCAAACCAGAGAATGCCACAAGGCAGGCTCCCACTACCGTGAACCTGATACAGCTAACCACCCGAACCTAGTTCCAGACCACAAAAATTAGACACCTACCACCAGAGCTAGTCCCTTAAAGTCAAGGGTAGCCTTAGGCAACGAGGGCTGATCCCCGACTGCCAGGATTTAGACAGTAACAGCCAGGGCTAGCCCACAGTCCTAGCACTGTGATATGAACGGAGAAAGCCGGTCCAGGTAAGTTTATAGTTCAGCTTTATTGTTCGATGCTCGGCTAACACCCCTAGCCGACAAGAGCATCAAGATGGTAAATGACGGAAACACCAAGCTCCCCACACCCCCAAATGCCACCTCAGCTAATCACCAACTGAACTGCCCAACAGTCGCTCTCAACATTCCACACAGTGACCACGAGAGCCGAACACGACACGCACCCAAGAACTCAGCTCAAGCCCACTCATGCAAAACATAATACGCACAGCCAACAAACACGCGCCAAACGCTACCCAACGTTATGACACTTCCTCCTCCCTTATAAACGCCAACACACAAAACCACCACACCGTTAAACTGAACTCACCCTAAACTCACAATGGAAACCATAAAAAAATGGCCCACCAAAATAAGATGGCCAATATTGAACTCCTTGAAAACCAGGACAACTAGAAGAAAACCATGCTCTGCAAACGGGAAGCACAACTAGAAAAACGTATTTCAAGAGGGATAAGATAAGATACAGAAAATGGAAAAACATCAAATAGGGAAACTCAACCGCCACGGAAAGCCACCACACACCATGTAGAAAACCAGGAGACCAATCTCACATCAACCATATAGAAAATCAGAGAAACCTGAAAACCACCACAAAAGAAGAGAGAGAAGAACTTGAACCCGACCTCACAAGAACCATATTGAAAACCAGGGAAACCAGAAAACCACCACAAAAGAAGAGAGAGAAAAACTTGAACCCGACCTCACACCAACCATATAGAAAATCAGCGAAACCAGAAAACCACCACAAAAGAAGAGAGAAAAACTTGAACGATAGAACGATCTCGACAGCACCCAACTGTACCCTAATATCCAGTAACAGCACCTCACTGTCACAACAGCACCTCACTTTCCCACAACATCCAGTACCATCAACAGCACCCACTGTCCTCTACTATCCAGTAACAACACCTCACTGTCCCACAACAACCAGCAACAGCACCTCACTGTCACAACAGCACCTCACTGTCCCATAACATCCAGTAACAGCACCTCACTGTCACCCAAAGCTTCACTGCATCCTACCTACAGTAGTGAACACATTCAGAAAATCCCCATAGTGCACCATTGGAACCTCCTCCCAAAATGATGCATAATGAATTACAAGAAAACACACAAAAAATATGTTAACATGGCGCATCATCAAAAAAACGCCCCCCACCATCCAGACCAATAACATTGACCAGTAAACGAAGAACAAATGCAAAACCCAACATGGAAAGAAAACATTATACAAAACTCAACATGGAAAGAAAAACATTATGCACATCAACCCCAAATGTGCCCTCAACCCTCAAGGCCAAATTAAACATTGCGACCTGCAAAGGAAAAACATTATGCACATCATCCCCAAATATGCCCTCCACCCTCAAGACCAAATGAAACATTGCAACCTGCAACAGAAAATGTTATGCACATCATCCCCAAATGTGCCCTCCACCCTCAAGTCCAAATATAACACCACGACCTGTAAAAGAAAAACATTATGCACATCATCCCCAAATATGCCCTCCACCCTCAAGTCCAAATGAAACATTGCAACCTGCAACAGAAAATGTTATGCACATCATCCCCAAATGTGCCCTCCACCCTCAAGTCCAAATGAAACATTGCAACCTGCGACAGAAAATGTTATGCACATCATTCCCAAATGTGCCCTCCACCCTCAAGTCCAAATGAAACATTGCAACCTGCAACAGAAAATGTTATGCACATCATCCCCAAATGTGCCCTCCACCCTCAAGTCCAAATATAACACCACGACCTGTAAAAGAAAAATATTATGCACATCATCCCAAATGTGCCCAACCATCCCTACAACCATTACATTCCTAGCACAAACTCTCGTATACAACGAAAATGACACCACTTAAACCAAACCACGTCATGGTACCCTCTCCCCATAACGCATCCAGAGAAAACTATACTCACCCTCAGACCAAACTACCAACTCCATAACGTACAAACTGGGGAAATCTTCGGACACTCACCCCAACATTCCACACCACGACCAAAACACATACTACCCCTCACAAACGCCACACAAAATGTCTAAGTACAACAACCACTTCAAAATATGCGGGTCCCAGTTATATACTTCCCATCTCAGTCAACGATAGCCCCTCCAAGGGGAGTGAAGGCTGCAGAGTGAAGGCAGTCTACGGCAGCTCGACCCTACAGTGACGAGTTTTCTACAGTGCTGTTTCAGTGAGGAAGAGTGTCCATAAAACACTAAACCAGCCGCGGAGCAGGCCGCAGAGTGAAGGCTGCAGAGTGAAGGCATTCTACGGCAGTCCGCGGCCCGACCACGGCATGCAGGCTAAGGAAAGGTCCACCCGATTACGGAGCAAGGAAGGCCACTGGCTGAGAAGCCAACGGACTTGCAGCGAAGACAGCGGCTTGCAACGCTGCAGTCCATTGAAATCTCTCCATTGCCTGAAAAAGGCTTCAGCAAATCCAGAAAACAAAGCCCACCAGTGTAAGGGCTCATTTAGCGTCTCAGCTATAATCGACACTACACCCAAAACTACAAACCTCTGCGGCATTTCATCTGCAAACACCATTGCCAGCCTCCTCCAGAGCGATTCTCGGGGGACCTCGGTTGATATGCGACCTTCATGAACCAGTGTCGCCTTCATTTTCTGTGCAGGCCTGGGGTATTTCCCACTGACCAGTCCCGTGTGGCCTTTGTTTAATCCTACCTGAGTGGAAGTGCGGCAGATTGGTCGGTGCCAATTATCAGCCGGGATGATCCTCTGTTACGGGACTTCGGAGGGTTTCAACAGGAGCTGGAAAAACTCTTCACCCGACGCCACCATGGACAGGCCTTAGACAACGAACTCTTGTCCCTTCGCCAAGGAAGCCAGGACCTGCTGGCATACATCGCCACTTTCAATAGACTGGTGGTTGAAACCGATTGGCCAGAGGACAAACGGACCACTTTGTTCCACCAGGGTTTGCAAGGGGAGCTATAGGACGTTTTGGCGCAGGTGGTGGACCCACCCCAGGACTGTGCCGAGTTCATTAGCTTGGTGGTGCAACTGGATTGGCGACTACAAGATAGGAAAAACGACCGTAGTAAGCCGAATTCTCGTCCCTTATTTGTGCGACCCAAAGACCAAGCTCCTCGAGGGTCCGAAGGTGCCGTGAAACCCATGCAAATAGGAGGAGTCAGACCTCCTTTAACCAAAGCTGAACGGGAGAAAACGAAAGAGCTGCAGTTGTGCTTATATTGCGGAAAGGCCGGCCACTTCCTTAAAGAATGTCCCGTCAAGCCGCCCAGAAGGTCCGTCGGGGTTACAGACAAAGAGACCCCCGGTGAGGAGTCAGAAAACTGCCAAGCCTGGCAATTGTAGGTGTCCAATTGTCGAGCGAGGAGATTCAACTACAGACCTCCCATTTTGCTCTGCCTGTGATCTTAATCACCCATCAGCAGCCATCAATCATGCACTCAACGGAAGCTTACATCGATAGTGGAGCTGTGGGGAACTATATAGATCAGGACGTTGCAGCAAAGATGCGGCTACCTCTCTGCCTGAAACCAACCACCGAGACAGTCACAACTGTCGACGGCACCGAGATCGCCTCAGGTCCTGTGTCCGAATGCACCACAGAACTCACCCTCTTGTGTGAGGATGGACATCGCGAGATCACCTTCGATCTGATCAAGGCACCGCAGTTTCGGCTAATTCTGGGAATGCCATGGTTAGTCGCACATAACCCACGAATCAACTGGCGTGCTCGTGAATTGGTTTTCGTCCATGGTTGCATGCACACTTGCTATCCCAAAGGCCGGAAGGGAAGGCATGCCAGTTCTCCTGTGCGTGATGGTGCGGTGAGCATCCTGGGAGGGGTCCCTACGCTACCGGTGCACTATCAAGATTTTCAAGATGTTTTTCAAAAAGAGCAAGCCAATACTTTGCCACCCCAGAGACCCTACGATTGCCAGATCGATCTGCTGCCTGGAGCCCGGATTCCGTGTGGACGCATCTATGCGCTCACAGAACCTGAAAATCAACACCTGAAAACATATCTGAAGCAGTACAGAGCCAACAGTTTCATCCGTCCATCCAAGTCTTCTGCCAGGGCTCCGTTATTCTGCGTGCCGAAAAAAGAGGGGGACTTGAGAACGTGCATTGACTACCGTGCTCTGAACCAGATCACCATTAAAAACCGGTATCCTATGCCGCTGATCCCGGAATTACTAGACCAGGTCAAAGAAGCCCAGATTTACACCAAATTGGACCTTAGAGGGGCCTACCATCTAGTGCGCATCAAAGAAGGGGACGAGTGGAAGACGGAATTCCGCACCAAGTACGGCCTATAGGAATATCAAGTAATGCCGTTCGGTCTGTGTAATGCCCCAGCCGCCTTCCAATACTTCATGAATGATGTGCTTAGGGAACTCATTGACGTCTGCGCCCTAGTGTACATCGATGACATCCTGGTGTACTCAACATCTGAGCAGGAACACATAGAGCATGTACGGGCAGTCCTGACCAAGCTTCGACAACATCATCTCTACGCCAAGCTGGAAAAATGCTTATTCCATGTTACGGAAGTGGAGTTTCTGGGCTTCGTCCTTTCGCCCAAGGGGATACGCATGGATGCTCACAAGGTCGACGCCGTCCTCAACTGGCCAGCGCCAAGTTCCATCAAGGGTGTCCAGAGTATGCTGGGTTTTGCGAACTTCTACCACCGCTTTATTCCTGGGTTCTCTCAAATTGTGCATCCGATTACTTCGCTATTACGGAACTGCAACAAGACCTTTCGCTGGACAGAAGAGGCAGAGAGGGCCTTCCAAGAACTCATGGCGAAGTTTACCACCGCTCCGCTCTTGCAGCATCCACGTCCAGACCTTCCCTATATTGTGGAAACAGACGCGTCTAGTATGGCAATGGGCGCAGTTCTATCACAGAAGGACCCGCACACAGGGCAACTGCACCCAGTTGCCTTTTGGTCTCTGAAGTTTTCGCTGCCAGAGCTCAACTATGCCATCACTGACAAGGCGCCGCTGGCCATTAAGGCCGCATTCAAGGCTTGGCGACATTACTTATTGGGAGCCAGACATACCATCACTGTGATAACGGATCACCGAAACCTCCAATATTTGAAGGATGCGAAAGCTCAGTCGTCTCAGCAGCTACGTTGGGCCCTTTTTTTTTGTGGAGTACGATTATGTAATCACGTATCACCCCGGAGTTAAAAATGGCAAAGCCGATGCCCTTTCTCGCATGGGCACCGAGGAAATGGCACATGTACCTCCTAACCCCGTGGCCATTATCCCAGGGGACAGAATCCTAGGCATCACCACTACCATGACCCAGGACGAGCTCCTACACGAAGTCCAACAAGTGGTAACTCAAGAGCATCTACAAGAATGGGGTTCCAGAGGGGAACACTATAGTGTCAAGAACCAATTGCCTTACTACAGGAACCGGCTGTTCGTGCCAGTGAAGGAACTGCAAGAACAAGTCATTTCAGAGTATCACGACTCTCTCATAGAAGGACACCCGGGAATTGCAAAGACTCTGGCTAAGGTAAAGAGGAGTTACTGGTGGCCAACGTGGCGCAAAGATGTAAACGAGTTTATCACTTCTTGCGGCATTTGTGCCCAAAACAAGTCCTCCAAGCAAAGACTTGCGGGGCTCCTTCAACCTCTGGACATTCCGCCAGCGCCATGGCACACGCTGTCCCTAGACTTTATTACTGATCTCCCTTCTTGTCAAGGTTACAACACCATCCTGGTGGTCGTGGACATATTCTCCAAAATGGCTCACTTCTTCCCATTCAAGGGCCTGCCTAACGCCGCTGGCCTCGCCCAGATCTTCCTTGAACATGTAGTGCGCTTGCACGGCTTCCCGTCGGCCCTGATATCAGATCGCGGGACTCAGTTTGTGTCCAACTTCTGGAGAAAATGCTGCTCTCTAGCCCAAATAGACATACGACTGTCCACCAGTCACCAACCCCAAACAGACGGTCAAACGGAGAGAACGAATCAGACCCTCGAGCAGTACTTACGCTGCATGCTCCATCAGGCAGAAGGAGATTGGAAGGATCTCTTGTGGATCGCCGAGTACGCCTACAACAACTCCTTGCACACAGGGTCGGATTGGGTCGTCGGCCCATCGGCCCGTGGCCGATGCAAAATCATGGCTGGAGACCTGGGGGCCGGTTCCTGAAGACCATGTGGGCCGGTTTCGGCCCAGGCATGGGCTTCATTGTGAAGCCTTCACACTTCAGGAACCAGCCCCCAGGGCCTCAGCCTCGCCGGACGGATGGATGCAAGTTGCAAAGGATCTGTAAGTAAGCAACTTACAGATCCTTTGCAATTGCAGCCCTGCGCCCGCCGCCGCCCGCCGCAGATGCAGAGAAAGGTAACACTGAAGTGTTACCTTTCTTTGATAAATGCGGCGGGCCGGCGGCAAACTGCCGCGGCCCGGCCGCGACACCCTGGCGCCAGCAGCAGTCAGTGTTACAAAACACTGGGAGGGAGCGGCAATGCTGGGCGGAGCTGCCTCAGCCCGGCCTGATCCCTCACAGTGTTTTGTATTACACTGGAGCCAGGCTGCAAGTTCCACCCTGCAAACCCTCTGAGTGCCTTCGTATGCCATTCTTTCTGTCACATTGTACGCCCTATGCCCCATCTGCACTCCCATTTTCCTTCTGCCGCAGTGCCCATTTATCGTCAGGTAATAACAGGCATTTAACGTGCAATAGTTTGTTCAATGATGCACAATACATATTGGTGATTTTACAGGGAACCACCTTGGACATAAGTGCAGATCAATAATAGCGTTGATTACAAAAGACGGTAGGTCTAATAGTGTAATTGCTATCTGCTAATGAAAAGACGAACTTCAATCCTCTGGACCAACTTTCTAGGATTAAGGTCCTACCCTCTTTAAAAAGAATGAAACTAATGATGGGAAATTACGTTCTGCATGTGGCATGTAGGCGCGACAAGACTGCGGGGCAAACTCGCAGGAGTGTTGTGCAACTTCCATGCACTATGTGTACATGCAAGTGATAGGACATATTGCATGTTGCTTTTGGAATGATTTGCAAAAGGGAGTCTTCCTTGCCTATGCATCTTCCTGTTAGCCACAGGGTATAATGCATGGAACACAGCACGCGTGTGGTTGCCACATGCCACACCACACTGCTGTGTAATAAAGGGGCGTACTCTGGAATGCAGCTTCACCCAAAGCCACTGGCTCTGTTTCGGTGCAGCGGAAACTTTAATACTGACAGGGGAATTTACAGACCCCTGCACACCTTTCTAATCCCCAGATGCAAATGTCCGTGCAAAGCTCCCACGCCTATACACATGTGCACCCGGCACCGATGTGGGTGATCCCAGCCATACTCGGATGTTGATGCAGAGAGCCCATACAGGGGCTTGGCGATGGGCCCTTTGCACCCACAAATATGCCCTTCTCCTGCAAGCAAGTGCTCCCTGACAATCGGAATTGTTATCAAGGAAATGTGCGTTCGGTATTCGAGGGTCTTTTAGTCAACTTGCTTCTATGGGCTTTGATAAGCCAGGTGATTTGGAGGGCGGGAGTAGGGGTCGAGACATGAAAAGGGGATATTAAGTAAATAACTACATATGCCACAATGTAAATGGGGCAGAGCAAGAAATAGATGGATACAAGCAAGGTGTAATGCCTTTATGCCTCCATTCACCACTCTTGTGCAGCAATGACGAGATGGAGCAAACACAGAGGGCTGAGATAAGATCTCTGCCTTGCAGTCCTCTCCGCTCTACACAGAGGGCTGAGGTAAGATATCTGCCATGCAGTCCTCTGCTCTCTACACAGAGGGTTGAGATGAGATCTCTGCCGTGCAGTCCTCCGATCTCTACACAGAGGGCTGAGATAAGTTATCTACCGTACAGGCCCCATCGGCCATTCGTGTTTTCTTTTTTTTTAAAGCATATTTTTTTCTGTGGTTGTCTCTGTTACATTCCATCTCGGTGTCCTCAGACATTTGACAAAATACTTGTGCCTAAAAGCTTCTTTACAGTACAGTGTAGAAATGTTTGACCATAGCACATCAATTGGCCATTGACTTCATTGTGCCACAATGAATGCTTTGTATACCGTGAACAATATGAACTGCATTTAATAACCATTACTTGGCTCACTAAAGACCGCAAAATGCATAGTGTGGTTTCCCTATTTGCATCCAGTCTGGGAACCAGAGTCTGCATGGGTTGCTTGATGTACAAGTGTGACGTTGCACGTAGTGTGCTGCTGTTTTGCCCATACTCAACTGTGATTAAGCTAATCAGAGCTAGCAGTCAGACTCTGGACCACCAGCCAGCTCCGTGAGTGGCCCTCTGAGCCGAGAGCACACGAACATCCAGTGCGGACTGCCATTTGTCCCCCAAGGCTCTGCTCCAATGCCGATCGCATTCAGAACCATGCGCCACACCTGCATTGCCTGCTACCTTGGGGGAGACAGTAAAGTACTTATGTTTTACTGTCAAATATTTTTATCATTCCAAGATACAGACAGCACCGATTTAACTTAAACAGCGCTTCCCAATGGCAGCCTCCAAATTGCCCGGGGCTGCCTCCTAACGACGTGCTGTGTAGAGTGCGGGAGAAGAAAAATGCTCAAGTTGAACAAGACTTTCCCTGAAACAAAACACAGGGCTTGCCTTGCAGTCCTCTCCAGCCCCTGTGATCCCTCGTTTTCCAATTTGCAGCTTGCGAGGCCTCCGGGCTGTCATGAATAGGGATCACAGGTGCTTGAGAGGACCTTTGCAAGGCGAGCTATGTGTTTTATTTTCATGAAAAGATGCTCAAATTTGAACATGACCTTTTTGTTTTTTCGCTTGACCCCATTCACATTAGGTGATCAGCAGCCGCCAGACAGACAGCAAGGCTCGTTGCTTTGCAATATTCCCCTCCCCCAAGAAGACCAATGTAACTATTTTACCCAGCTCTAACACGTGCCTCTACCTTGCTCTTGCAGCGCAGCACGCTTTGCAAAAAGCTTCAGCAGCGTGTGCTAGCGGCCGGGGTATAGCTTGGGCTGCTCTGCTCCGGCTGGGAAAAGGCTGGTGCATGGTCTCATTGTCCCAGAGTACTGTGGACTGTCGGACACGACTGCCGAGCAGCCAGTGCCCAGTAATTCTAGCGTGCATCTTGACTGCAGTTTCAGTCCGCTAACAGCAGCAGACCCAGAGGAGTTCTTACCCTCGGCACACCAAACAAACTGGACTGGTGTGACTGATACTGGACTTGCACACAGCAGGTATGGAGAGCGTGGGGTGGGAGGGTACTGTGCTAAACGATTCTTCTGCAGTTTGACACTAAACCTAACAGTGTGACTAGTCTGTCCGTTGAGTACACTTTCCCTGGGATGGTACGTCTGTTTTTTCGTTCCAAAGTGCACTCATGCAGCCAGCTAAGGCAACGTTTTGTGTAGAATACATCAAAGGACTGACATTTACAACTGGCGAATTTCACCACTGCCCGTCTTAGGTGAGGTCACAGCATAGCTTGAAGTGGGTGTTAATTATATTTCATTGCAATGCAGAGGCCCGCAGCGGGAGTCAATGTAAAGATTAGAATGCATGAATCATTACTAGACATTCACCACAGAGGAACGTGCCACCCTGAGAAACAGTTTATTTCAGAAAATAATTTCAAAATGCAGCACTCCGCTACAAATGCAATACATATTTCTGGCTACAGGGTAAGCTGTCAATGAAGGGGATTGATGGGGGCAAGTGCTTCTCCCTGCCAGGTCATTTTAGTTTACCAATTCCATGTCCCTCCCGTTTTTCTTTTAAAGGGGGGGATCTTACTGTGCTTAAGCATGCTCACAGGATTTAAAATGTGCACGATAGGCACTAAGTACATGGGCAACCTCACATTGGTAATAACATATTAAACAATTTCCAATTGTGGCCATACATACCAAGTAATCGGTGTGCAGTGTCAATGTTGTTGGAGAGAAAATACCACTGGCTTTAAAGTCATATACATGAATGAACTGCATGCATGTAATGCAGTGATTTTGGGCAGTTTCAGCGATTCACAAGGAGTTATTTGAACGTTCAGATTGAAGACAAATGTAAACTAGGAAGCTAAAAAGGTAGCCCAGCAGGTTGAGTAACTGTTGCTGAAATGTTATATGTTCAGTTCTACCTGGAGATTCTTGGGCATTTGGTTGTGAGTGCGCTGCTTTCCCAATTTTGCCAACCTCCGAAGCCTGAAAGTAGATGCACGCAGGCTTGACATGCTTGCCCCAGACCTGCAGATGAACTTAACTGGTCTGCTGTTAAATCTCTCTTACCAGTTTAATGGTATCCACTATAGAATAATTGGTCATTTTACTATAGCTGATATGATAGCTCAGTGGGTAGAGCGCTCGCTGCTGCGATGTGTGCATGATCTACAGGTTGCAGGTTCAAATCCCAGCAAGGCCATCTCACCCTTTTGTTCTTCTGCGGTCAATAAATGAGTACCAACACAGGTTGGGTGATATTGTATGCATATTTGTTCTATAAAAAAGAGCTTAAGTGTAAGTGCTATACAATAACATATCATTTTGCCTTGGACGTCTACTTGCATTCACACTAATTTGACAATATGATCTACACACGCAGATATTAATGATACATATGGTGGAAATGTAGATCACATTAGTGAAATCATAACCATATTGTTCGTAGGGTACTTAGGAACAATGCAATTTGATGCCACTTCCTGTTTTGTCAAGGGGTGAAAGGTCACGTTTCATCGCTTCCTGGGATGTCACTTTAGGGTGGGTTCAAATGACATCACTTCCGGTGATGTCATCAGAGGTCAAGGGTCATGAGGCGAGCGGTGGGCCACTTTTATGAGGTGATGGGTGGGCCACTTTTTCTTGGGTGTCCGGGCCTATTTCTTGTCCCAGTCCGACCCTGCTTGCACAGCAGCACTGGACAAACGCCGTTCTTTACGGTTTACAGAAGACATCCGCGCATGTCCGAGCTAGACATCCCGACAACTCTGGAAATGCCAGCCGTCACAACCCTCCACACGACCATCTCACAGGCTTTCAAGAGAGCTCAAGAACATCTACTACTAGCCAAGGCGCGCCAGAAGAAATACGCGGACCAGCATCGCACCAAGGCCCCACAAGGCCCCAGACTACCAAGTAGGGGATCAGGTGTGGCTAGCCTCGAAACACATACCCATAAAGGGGAAGCAGACATTTCGCCCATGGTTTCTGGGACCGTACCCAGTGGAAGCCATCATAAACACAACTGCTATAAAGTTGACATTACCAACCCATTTGAAAATACACAGTGTTTCACGTATCTCTTCTAAAGCCAGTGAAACCGGGAACTCGGTTTACTACTCTGGCAGGGCCCGTAATCATTCATAGGGAACCAGAGTACGAAGTGAAGGACATCCTGGACTCTAAATATGTGAGAACGAAACTTTACTATTTGGTGGACTGGAAGGGGTATGGTCCACAGGACAGAACTTGGGAGCCCAGTGAGTACATCCATGCTCCGCGCCTGCTTCAACGATTTCATCATGAACATCCTGACAAGCCAGGACCGGACAGGAGGGTCACTGTGAGAGGGGCCTTAGGGGGGAGTGCTGTCACGACCTTAACCCCAGACCATGGGACTCGGACACCATGGCCCCTGCCACAGTACTTTAACAAGGACAGAAAGGCCTAATTCAGTCCGTTGCGGGTACCTTGGATGCAATCCTGGCACCATTGGCATCAGGTTCACTTGGCGAGCATGGGTTCCAATAGACGATGGGTGAACATGGCTGCCCCCACGAGGATCATTGGTGAACTGCAACACGCAGTCTAGCATCAGGGCGGGGTCCACCCCAAAGGCACCTGGGATACCTGCCGGGTATTTAAACCACGCCCGACCTGAGGCACGCGCTTCACGTTATTCTGCTTTGCCTTGGATGCATCCTGAGCTACACAGGGGAGAGACTTTTAGAACATCGCCATCCTTACCTGTTCAGCTTCAGCTCCTCCATCCAACCGGTGCCTTCGGAAGCTTCTCCATCGTTCTCCAGCTACATCCCTAGGAACACTGGAGGCAAGAATCAGAAGCTACTTACTCAATTCTCCTGGAAGGCCTCCACCTTTTTCGAACATCATCCAAGGCGTCTGGTCCCGAAATACCGCCGCTTCCAGGAATCTTCAGCGAACTGTAAAGAACAACAGCACAGGTGAGTTAACTTGCAAGGACGCTTTCAGCGCCGCACCCAGCGCATCCTTACCTTCTCGAACTCAGCCGTCAGTCTTGGCTCATCTCATCAGCCCCTGCAAGATAAGAGAAGAAGGTTGTTAGAGCATTCATCGATACAGACATTATTCTAAAGACACTGAAAAGACTTACCTGAAAAGTGGGGTCGCAGCCGGTCAGGACTCCAGGCGAAACGCCAGTGAAGCAACTCGGCGGATCAGCCAACATCAACGCACCCCTGCCCAGCACGGCAGGACGGAGAGCGCAACTTTCCGAAAATCAAGAACCGATTCCTGGCAGAACAAACCCCGGGGAAGGTGCCGCGAATCCCGAAGCGTCCCGGACCAGTCCAGAGGCGCCCCCGTGGATGCAAGGTGAGCGTTACACAACCCCGGTCCATGGTCCCTGCTGATAGCAGAAATATTTGAATCTTGCTCATCGTCAAGATCGATACCTCCTTCTTGGAAAACAGCTAATGTGGTGCCGCTATACAAATCAGGGGACAGAAGTAACCCAAACAACTACCGTCCTATCGCTCTGCTCGATAGCATCGGGAAACATTTCGGGTCTTTCCTTTTAGACAACTTCAAAGCATGGGTCTCAGCCTCAGAAGGATCAGATCCCTTCCAAACAGGTTTTACAAAAAACCTCGGAACAACTGCCAACATATTCACACTCAGCATCTTGAAGGCAAAAGTATTGGAAGGCTCACCTCATTTATTCCTTGCCTTCATCGAATTGACAAAAGCATTTGACAAAGTCAACAGCAATAAACCGTGGAGGAAACTTCGTAATTGGAATTGCCCAAAAACCTTGCTAGCGCCGGTCAAAGAATTACACTCGCAGACCTCGATGAGAGTCCGACTTAACAGAGCAGGAGCACTCTCAATAACTATCGACGCCCATTGTGAAGTCAAGCAAGTATGCCCTCTGGCACCTGCGCTGTATAATGCTTACACAGGCGATTACCAGCATACAGAAAATAAGGTCAAAGCCTTCCCGCCCTCTCTGGGCTCTGAAAAAGTTAGCAGGCTGATCTATGCGGATGACATCATCCTAATCGACCAAAAAAATCAGTCTACAAAGAAAGTTGGACAACCTAGACAAATACCTCAAGATCAATGACTTGGAGAGTAATATAGAAAAGACCAAAGTAATGTGTCTGGACAAATCTACGAGGCAAAAAGATCCAGGAACATGGTTTCTAGTGAAAGAGCGGCTAGAAAAAGTCAAAACCTTTAGATACCTGGGAGTCACTTTCAGTAACCAACTATGTGAACTACCAATGCAAGAAACCCTGATCCTTAAAAACAAAGGTCTGACCAACCAAATGATATTGATGGACAAGAAGTTCGGGTGTTTTTCGCTGAAAGCAGCAATCACATTCTATAAAGCTAAAGTGGTACCCGCACTTACCTATGGGGCAGAAACAATGCCGATGATCCCTGATAACATCTGGAATAAACTGGAAGGATCACTATGGAGAAAACTGCTACGCCTCCCTCCATCTACTGCAGTGGCTCTGATCAGAAGAGAGCTAAGTCTCAGATCTCTTAAGGGAACTGTTGATCTCAACGGCCTAATGATATACAGGAAAATATGATCTTCCAAAGACAAAATCTTTGTACTTATCCATGAAGAAATTGAGAAAAGATCCAACAAAATGATGACAAATTGGAGGAACAAAAATCGGGCAATCCTGGGAGAAATAGGAAGTTCAGAAGAGGAACTTCCGACAAACCCAACAAAAACTGCAAAGAAATTTAAAGAAACTGATTGGTGTAATACCTTGATCAAGGCCATGAGCTACAAGTGCATCGCACACCTACCGCCTTATGCCCAAAAACTGAACAAGCCCATCAGCTATCTATTAAAATTTCCGAACAAGAAAGTCAGCTCCATTTTCCTAAGAGCAAGGTTAAATACCCTAAAAACAAATGAAATCTTGGGACGCTGGAACAAGACAGACGCAATCTTATGTCGTTTTTGCTCAGACCCTTTTTCGATCGAAAACCTGAAGCATCTCATACTTAAGTGCCCGGCACTTGTCTCCAACAGGAAAACTCATCTACCTCACTTAAACTCGTATTTCTGCACGCTGGATGAAGATTATTGGTGGGTTTATTTGATGGATGGTCTGAATCGAAAACCGGTAATTGCGATTGGAAACTTTTTGGAGAGCCTGGATTTGAACTCACTTCATCAAAAATAAATTTTAAATAATTGAGGCTCGGAACTTTGGGTTAAAAAAAAATCATTTTAAAGGTAAAAATTGAATATTAAGGAGAATGGCCCTCATTACGACCCTGGCGGAAATCGGAAAACGATGGCGGAAATGCAATACCGCCATCGAATAGCGCTCGGTGCGACTATGACCCGTCACCGCAAAGTACGAAGCCATTAGCGACACCGTAGTGAACGCCAACGCTAACTGCACCAAGTACGCGCGCGCGCGCCATGCCAAACCGTAAATACCACCATGGCGCAAGGGTACGCGAATTCCGACCCTAGCGTACATGTACCTAACGCCATCAAGCATGGCGGAAAGCACCATTCCGCCATGGTGAGAAGTACGGCATCGCAAATCAACCGTAAACGGCCCCACTGAGTGCCTGTACACCGCTCCCTGCCCACAAAGTACAAGTCCCCGTAGGTGCAATGAAGTCACAATGCAACCAGTGAAATGTACAAGTCACCCATGCATGCCAACGAACAAAAGATTCACAAGAGGGGCCAATGGGAGCTGCAGGGCACAGATGGCACGAATACAGAAGCCATTCCAATGGACATGACCACAGTCCCCCCCCCGAAACGCACGCAAACACAGGCACCTGTGACCAGCAATATTCCGAAAATCACAACATTCCACCAGTCCACCTGGCTGACCGGCGTCTGTTACACAAAACCCAATCCCCCGCCCCTGAGCATGACAACATTCAAACAGTCATATTGGCAGCCCCCATCCCTGACCTCACTGGGCTCCGTAGGCAAACGCGCCCAGCACAGTACCACGCGACTATACTCCGAAGCCTGAACCCAATGCAGATCTCCTCACAATACATCGCTCCCCAAATAGGAATATGCCACATCACTCGCAAAGAAGAACGCTATATCAGAATAGAAATTTAATGCACAACTAAATCACCAAGCTCATACAGCCATTAGTCCATGAACTCCAAAACACATATCACCATCGTGGGCTGCATCCGCAAGGAATGACCAGCTACTACTTGTGTGACGCCCTGTTCCATCATGGTACACAGAGCCACATTCACGTACGAAAAGGCAACATGGAAGCGCACAGAACCGCAGGCCCGTCCCAATGGGGAGGCACTAGTCCAGCTGAAAGGCCGAAATGTTGCTCCGAGCCACTAGTACTGCGTAAGGGCATGTGGCCCATTGGCGATCGTCCCATAAGATCGTAATGCTGCTCCACTGATTAACACGAAGCAGCAGGTGTCGGGAATAAACGCCATCTGCAGGAGTGGCATACAGATGGCAGTGGCAAAAGGGGAGGAGATACCTGTCAACCAAAAGAAAAGAAAAAGAACAGAATGGCCATCAGAACTACATTCGAACAACTCACTTCAATGATCACACTAAATCCACAGCCATATGCATGCTAGCCCACTCCAAAGGATCATCACCACCCCAAAACCACTTGCGACTCATAACTATCTATATCGAGGTGTAAACACCATCACAAACGAGTGTACCTGTGCATGCGTCTGTCAAAACAGATTCCATCAGATGGGAATGTTAACGTGCATGGACACAAGTGTCTGAAGGCGCGTCGAGACAGGGAGGGCTCAACAAGGCCAGATAGACGATGGTCCCACTATGGCAGCCCTGCATCACATAGCGCAGGGGAGGCGGATAGATTCCAAGAAGACCTGTACATGGCAAACCCTGTATCAAATCACCTGCCCATGCATCCATTCGTCATTCCCTCATCCTGTCATTAAAACGCCTGAATATATACTCACAAAACATTCGAAATTTCCATTGAGTCTGTGCGTTATGCAGCCTGCAAAATCCACAGTGCCCCAGCCCGTAATTCCAGTGTTGTGGAGTTACATGTATTTGGGAACGTCCGGCCTCATCGGCCACGTCACTATTGCGCATCCCAAACTATTCATATCAATCATTGCTTCCTCGCCATGGCCCCTGTCTCAAGGACATTTAACAATAGAACGTTATATTTGCAGTCAGACCTGTGGGCATCTCCTCTCCGCTAGCTGAATACCGAAAGCGCCGGCCTTCGAATTCCTCATTTGCAACATCACGTCGAAAAGGCATCTGTGGCCGTTTGAAATCACAAATTATTCCAGCTAGTGCGGCTGTGTGTGAAAATGGCAACTGCCATCACACACTAATGGGACGCCCCGCCCGTCGTTGCAACTCGGTACAGTGATGCATGAGGGCCCACCGTTACTCGAGTACTACGTTCCACTGACCCATCACAAGTCTGTTCGCGACTGCAAAGATTGTATGTGGAACAATGGGACCATAGCCGAATGTACATATCAACAAATGTTACACGGCCATCGGGTACAAATACATGATTGCAATAGCAAGATGCCATTCCTCGATTCGCAGCGTTGTGTGCGGGACGTGCTCGCCCAAAGGGGAGAGCAGCTTGCACAGGTGGAATGATTCACCACAGGTGGAGGCCATACAGCCTGATAACACATAAATTGCACACCCAGTCTCCTCCCACAACCACACCCACTCCGAAATGCTACCGGCAGGACTCGCGATGTTGGCCCTGGGGGACCTGATAGCACTGCAAGTACTCCAACTCCAAGAAGAAGACGAACACCAACTACAACCGGCCGCACGGAGGAGACGCAGGAGGAGGAGGAGGCCAAGGCAGGGTCAGCAAGGGCCGCCAGCACAGCCACTACCACCACGCAGGCAGCCCGCAATCCCACGCCTCCGAGCACATCCGTTCAACCTCACTGATGAGCAGATCCACACCCTCTACCGTTTGGACCGGGACACCATAGCCGCCATTGTGGACATGACACAGGCTGACCTTGTCAGCATGATAGATAGCCCAACCGCCATCCCACCCCTACTGAAGGTGGTGTCTGTACTCCACTTCCTGGCCACAGGCACCTACCAGCACACAGTCGGACAGTTGCATGGCATTTCTCAGCCACTGTTCTCACGGACACTATCGCAAGTGCTCGATGCCCTCCTGCAGCACGCAGACGACTACATCTCTCTACCACGCTCGGAGCAGGAAATTACCAACACAAAAGTGGGATTCCATGCACTTGCCGGCATACCGGGTTGCATTGGTGCCATCGACTGCACCCATGTGGAATTGGTCGTCCCACATGCCATGGAGGCCCAGTACCGCAACCGAAAACAATTTCATTCCCTGAATGTACAGATGGTGTGTGACTCCAACAGGATCATTACACATTGTTGTGCCAGATTCCCTGGATCAACCCATAATTCTATGGTCTTGAGGAACTCTACTATTCCACGCTACATGGAGCGACACGCAGGGAACAGATCCTGGCTACTCGGTGAGTCTCTTTTCATGCATGATGATGTGGGGTATGTGATGCGGCAATGACCTGGCTGGAAGGGGGGGGGGGTGTGCGTACGTAGCAATGGCATTCCACATCATACGTTTATCGTCCACATACAGGTGATGCTGGGTATCCACTGAAGAGATGGCTCCTCACACCAGTCCGGAACCCACGGGACCAGCAAGAGGAGGACTACAACCATGCCCACTCACGTACCCGTGTAGTCATTGAACAGGCATTCGGCCTACTGAAGACTCGTTTCCGCTGCCTCAGCAGGTCTGGCGGGGCACTCCTGTACCGCCATGAGAAGGTTGCTAAGATGGTCATGGCATGTGTCATGCTCCACAACATGTGCGTACGTAGAAATGTGCCCATGCCCCCTGACGCAGAACTGCAAGCACCTGATGATGGTCATGATGAGGGTGGGGATGTGGCAGCACCTCAAGGAGTCTGCGAGGCACCGGAGGGCCGTGACATTCGTCAGCATCTCATTGATGCATGCTTCTAGCACTCACGCCTGGTGGCTGATACATGGACACGGGACTCGTGGCACTGTGTGTGTCTGGTACATGCACAATATGGACTGTACGCCTATGATGGCCTAGTACACAAAGATCATTGTCCACACATCTCATTGGTTGATCGTGCACTGTTTATGGCATATGTGATATCATGTTGAACACCCTATCGACCCGCCACCCTAGTGAGCCCAACACACCCCCTCCACCCTCCTACCTCCCCCCCGAACACCAGTGTCCAAAGATGCTCATTGTCAGTGGGCTGTCGCTATTGCAAGCCCCCTCTGCGGGTGTCAGGGGCACCCCTGCCTGTGGAGCGCAGGTTCCTCCCAGATCTACGTTGGGGGCTGCCCTGGACGGAACTTGCAACGGATGATGTCTCTGCCTGCTCACGTCCATGCATGTCCCTAAGGGTTTGTGAGAGCTCAGTGAGCACACGGCGCACTGCGGCAAGTTCGGCGCATACGTCTTTGGACGTCGCATGCAGTTCCCCCCTCAGGCTCTCGGTGCTTCTCTCCATTTGGACTCTCAGGCTCTCGGTGCTACTCTCCATTTGTGCCCTTAGTGTCTCTGTGCTTCTCTCCATTTCTGCCCTGAGTGTCTCAGTTGATGTTTCTATGTCTGCCTTAGTGGCCAGTTGCTGCTGTTGCACGATTAACTGGTCGAGGGACTGTTGCCTCTGCTGGGCCATGGCCATTTGCGGGGGTGTCACAGAGGGGCTGTTGACCTCATGTTGCCTTGCCACAGGGCTTGTGGGGGATGGCCAGTCGTCGTCTTGTGGGTGCCCCTGCGTGGTATCCTCATGTTGTATGGGATGGGACAGACAGGGGGAATGGGACAGGTCATGGATGGATCTGACTTCGACATCCCCGTCTTCTGTGTCGGAGCATGCTGCCATCATTGGGGTGTCATCTATGGTGCTGCTGCCACCAGAGGCAGTGCCTTCTGTGGCATCCGTTGGGGGACCTGTGGTGGTGGTGTTGTGGGCATGCTGGCTGCTGGGGTGCCTGTTGATGTTCCCTCCTCTGTGCTGCCACCTGATTTGTGCTGCTGCCGTGTCTTGATGCGTGCAGCTGAGGTGGAGGGTCTTTGGCCGTTGGTCTTGGCCCTCTTTGCAGGTGCGCTGGTAGGGGTGTCCTGATGCTCGTCGTTTGGATCAGACCCTGTGGTGGAGTAAAGGAGGGCGAGGGTTAATAATGGGTCTATGGGTATTGGAATGGCATTGTATCACATGCATTGGGGTGGTACCTGAGGGTGATTTGGGTCAGGGCCTTGGAGGTGCTTTCATTTGTGTGTGGAGTGAGGGTGCAGTTGTTTGGCAGCCTGCAGTTAGGGTGTGCCTGCTGCACGTGTAGTGGGTGTTTTAGGGGTTTTTAATTATTTATGTATTTATTGTGAGTTTTAAAGTGCGCTATCAGGGCGATGTGTGTGGACGTTCTCCTGGACATGTGTTTGTGTTGCACTATGTGGACACATGGTAGTTCACGTGATTGGACATTGTGGATTTAGCATTGTTTTATCTGGCCCACCTACCTGAATCTTCGGATGTCTGCACTCCTTTCTCCATCCCTCCGACTCCCTCTATGCTCTCCATTCCGATGGTGGAGGCACAGATTTCTTCCCAGGGGGTCAACTTGATGGGTGATTCTGGACCTCCCCCGGTGGCTGTGGCAATGTTGCGGTTGGCAGAGAGTATGCTGCGGACGCGTATCCGCAGGTCGTCCCATCGCTTTCGGCATTGCTGTGGGGTGCGGGGTGCGGTCCCCACCGCACTTACCCGCTGTGCCACCAGAGCCCATATGGCCTTCTTGTTCGCAAGTGCCGTCCTGGTCATTTGCGTGGAGAAGACGACGGCAGCATTCTCCTGGAGGGTCTCTGTTAGCACGGTGAGTTCCTCGCGGGAGAAGTGGACCTGCCGCTTGCGGTCGCACGCTTTCTTCGCTACTTTTCCCATTTTTCTTGGTTTCGCTAGGGTGGATGACGGGTTGGGGTGTGTCTCGGGGTAGTGTTCTTAGTGGTTGTGTGGTTTTTGTGGTTTTATAGGTGTACGGCGGGATGTTTCCCGTTCCGGGCCCATGTTTTTACTTCCGTTTCCGTATGTTTCCGGTCACCGTACTTTCCGGTAGGCGCACTCTGCGGTGTCCGCTGTGATGGGTGGCGGTATTGCACCTAGGGCGACGTACGGCGGCGGTGTGGCCCGTTTTGGGGTCATTTCCGCCATCGCGGACTTTGCACTTCCGCCATGCCGTGGTGCTCGTGCCCGATGGGTCGGAATGGCCCGCACTTTGCTCCTTCGTGCAATGGCGGAAACGCTATTTACGCTGTTGCGGTCCGGTCAGTCACTTTCCGCCAGGGTCGTAATGAGGGCCAATGACTTTTGTAAAAACTGGTAAAACACAGTTAAACACAATAAAAAAAAAAGAATCGAAAAAAAATAGCCCCTCCAAACTGGCAAGGAAGTCCACCAAGCCTGGGTCAAACGCCTGCGCCTTGCGTAAGAAATCCCGGCAGGATGAACAGCAGTTTCGTCTATGTCCATCAGCGGAGTCACATAGAGGACATGTTGACACACAAACCAATTTACTGCGAGCCGCCGTAGTAGCGTCGTCATCCAGCTCCCAGTTCGTAGCTACAGCCCTCTTGACAGTCCTGTTGGACGACCTCACATCCGGCAACAGTTCAGGGCGCAACCTATCCGGAACCTGTTGCTCCTCAATACGCCTACCCACAGAGACCTGAAGTACCTGTTCAAAAACGCTCTCCTCAGCAGCGTCCTTGACAACACCCAATCTAAAGCACGCCACACCATCGAAGCACCGTTGGTGATTCGCCCTTCCCCACACACCGGAAACACCTCTTCTGAAATGCTCCTTTCGGCAGCACCTTCTGGACCACCCGACTGGATAAATGCCCAGCCATCACCCAGAGGACCGCCACACATGTCCAGACGGGAAGATCCTGGCAATTCCGGCAAACCACCCATGGCCGGGGAAAAACCGCAAAGTTCATAGCCAGATCATACATCCTCATCGGGATCCGCCGAGTCGGCAACCGGAAGAACACCTCGATCCTCAGTGCTCATCCCCAGGCTTCGCCGAAATGCTTCCACGATTCCGGACCCGGCAGCAACAGCGCATCACCCCTTGTCCATCTCTCCAGAGCCTGGCAGAAAACCACCTGCACTGGACACCGGCTCGCCTTCCATACCAACGTCCAACCACTCCTGCAACCAAAGTAATACCCTCGGGTGGAGAGAGAAACCACTGGCACAGCCACGCCAGCAGCGCCAGCAGGAAACCAACCACGGCAATGCACAACTGCGATCGCCAGGCTGGCAGGTGGACTCAACAAGTCTGGGGTGTGGGGAGCCGTACACGGGGGGAGTGTCTCGTCTCAGCTGCCCCCCCCCACAGCAGCGACCATTCCGGGGCCCGTTAGAGAATCCTCGTCGCCAGTGATATGAACGGAGAAAGCCGGTCCAGGTACGTTTATAGTTCAGCTTTATTGTTGGATGCTCGGCTAACACCCCTAGCGGACAAGAGCATCAAGATGGTAAAAGACGGAAACACCGAGCTCCCCACACCCCCAAAGGCCACCTCAGCTAATCACCAACTGAACTGCCAAATGGTCGCTCTCAACATTCCACTCCCGAACACAGCGACCACGAGAGCCAAACACGACACGCACCCAAGAACTCAGCTCAAGCCCACTCATGCAAAACATAACATGCACAGCCAACAAACATGCGCCAAACGCTACCCCACGTTATGACACACTGCCGAATCCCTGGGCTATCCCCCTCCCCAGGAAAAGCCCGACCTGTGATAGTCCTTCCCTTGGGATAGAGCCCCTCAGAACAGGTCCCTTCACAAAATGCCATGAACCAGGAAAGACTGACGGACATGGAACAACTAAAAGAGAATAAATTAAGTGGAACAACCTTCGAACACAACGCCCGGGAACAGATGCATACCAAGCGATAACATACCACCACATTAAATGGAAACAGGTCCATTCACCAGAACAAGACCAAAATCGTTCTACCTAAAGCCCTACCTGTCTACCTACCACCCGCTGGAGTAACCTCCAATCCTCAAAAGTCTCAAGCACATTAGCAGGATTACAGAATGCTCAGGAGAAAGAGGGGAAACGCACAGAATCAAACCAGAAGGAAACGACACCAACACGCCATACATCACAAAAAACTAGCATGACAAAAGGTACAACCAACGCTGACAGAGACAACCACGAAAAACCATCAACCCAATACGAAACCTGGCTGAGCTATTCACAAAGAAACAGCATCAATAGACCCAAACACAAAATCCAATGGAAAAATGAACACCATCAACATAACCACCAAAGTACACAACCAAAGATCAAACAGAAACAAACAAAAAGATACGCTGCACTCTAGTCAACACCAGATCTATGTCCAAGCACTATAGAAATATGCGATCTGCTAAGCGGCGGAGAGATAGACATCCTATTTGTCACAGAAACCTGGTTTATTCAAAACTAAAAGGTAGGACTGAGCAATAAATCGTGTTTTGGCAATATATCGATATATTATGCATACCGATATATGATTTGACAATATCGTTAACATCGAAAAATATATACATATATATACATTATTACATATGCTACAATTGTTTATTTACATTTTGATATTTACACAGCTGTGACAGAAAGAGGAACACTGTATGTGCACTTTATTTTGATCAATGCCTTATAAATAAAAGTGGTTGTGACATTTCACATGTAGTTGGTTGCTCACAACTCAGCATATAACCCACAAACACAATAACGAGACATATATTGTATATCGAAATATGGCCCAAAAATATTGAGATATGACTTTTAGTCTATATCGCCCAGCCCTGCTACAAGGTAATAGTACACAACCGCCTACCCAAAAACTTCAAACTCAAGCAAGCCAACAGAGAAGGAAAAAGAGGGGAGGACTCGCTGTAGCTTACAAGGACCACATAAAAATAACAGCAGCAACACTGTTAAACATCCCAAACTGCGAATCAGAATCACTCATCCTACAACTATCCCTAGCTCCTCAAACCAACGTGACGTTTCTACTCGTCTACAGACCACCAACCTATGACCCGATCTTCGTGGACACCTTCATGGATGCTATCACCAACATGGCCATTAAACATAATCGCCCAATCATTCTCTCAGACTTCAACATATGGTTTGAAGAAGAGAACATCGACTCACGCAAAACACTTACAAATCAACTAGCGGCAATGCATCTACTACAACTGGTGAAAGGTGCGACACACACAGCAGACCACACAAGAGGTGCAATCTTTGCAACAAAAACCTGGTCATAACTCCACCTCCATTGCAAATCCTCTGGAGCGACAACCTCATTATACTCTTTGTGATCCAACTGCCAATAAAGATACCTGACAACCTCCCTAAAAAAACCCTCCCATTCTGAAAAGAAATCAGAGAGTAATTAACAGTGTAGACCTAAATGCGAAACTGGAAGCCACAAAACCATCAATCACCATTCTAGACACAGCCAGCATAGAAGAAAGAACAGACACAATCCTAAAATGGGTTGCAGAAACATTAAATGACATTACATGCCCAGGCCAGCCTGCCAACCTCTACTGCTATGGCCTCTTCAGAATTCACCCCGCCCCCGTACTCAGACCCTGCTGAGTTATGTCAGTCTGACTCCTCGTCTTGTCTGCCTCGTCGTATGGACCTCACATCCTGCATTTGTGGCTAAAGGTAAGGTTTATAATGCCTGCCGCCTTCAGTGACTTTTTGTATTTCGCATCCCACGTCTGAAGTAGCCCACTGCACCTTGGGTGAGGCTTTCCCAGACCTTTGTCTAAGACTCACTGTTCCACGCACGCTTGCACTTACAATTTCATGCATCCACATTTGCCTTATCATATATACATCTATGGTATTGACTATTCGCTTTTTGAACTCTGGAGTGCACTTAAAAGACATTGGGGCGACTGGCCACCAGGGGGCGCACGGATGGCAAGCTCCTCCGCGTGAGCTCTGTCCTGAGGTCCTCCAAAGTGGCTTGAGCCCCCACTTCTGGACCCCCCCGGGGTAAGAGACCGATCCGATCTGGGACACAGAGGCCCCCCCCCATACTTCGAGCCAAAACCCGACGAAAAACGGAGGTTGCCTTGCTGAGTTTCAGCCTGTGGGACTTGACCGAACTGAAACCCTTCAGGCCTCGGAGCTCCCGCCTCCCACTGTTTGTCGCCGGCCTGCCAACCTGTGCTTTCGGCCCGCATCCATACTCGAGCGGCACCGACGGGCCATGCTCCTTGCCCCACTGCTGCCGTCCACCGTGTGCTTTCCCCTGGAGCATCTGGAGCGGGCCCGCACGAGCGCCCGTTGGAACCCGCATCAACCCATAAAAGGCGCGAACTCCGGCGCACCTGCCAGCCTTATCACAGAACCCCGTCGTAGGGTGCCTCGCCCTCCTGCCGCCTATCCCAAGGCAGACCTTACCGCGCACCCCCACGGTAAGGGGCCATCGACGCGGAAAGAGAGACAGAGTGAGGCCACCGGACTCGGCCTGTGCGTCCCGGGCGGCGCAACATCCAGCACCCTCCAGGCCCGGATCAGGCTACAAGGCCTGGCGCCCCACCTCCGCGTAGGGATCACCTCTCCTACGATCATGCAGGACATCCATTATAAACTGGAGAGTGGGGAGCCGACTTGGAATAGCCTTCAGATACTCAACTCAAGTACAGGAGGAATCCTCTCCACAAGGAAGGGACTAATCTCCCCCCTGACGGCGCAATCTACTCCAAGAGCTGGGCCCCTGCACTGCAGGGCGTGTGCCCTTCTCAGATCTTCCATCTCAGGGACTTCCCGCCCCACGAAACTCTAACGCTACGGTAGGGTCGACCGCTGACGTACTTAAGCGTTATACGAATCCTGGCCCCCCCAGCACTCAGGGCCCCCCAACACGGCGCCCCCCAACTGGCAAGACCATACGCTCTCTGGGGACTCTAACACCGTGAACTGACCCTCCTAGCAGCTACTAACGATACCCTTGTGAGGTTCGCTTGCACAAATATTACCAAATACAACGCATGAATGCCAAGGAGAGATTAGTGGCATACCAGTTCGCACCACTGCAAGATAGCCATCGAGATAGCCATCGACCGTATAAAGCTACAAATATGACTTCACCGAAGCCTGAGGCAGCCTCAACAAAAGTGGACGTTGCTGATATCCTCAACGAAATGAGGAGCATGAGAGCGGACATTGGCGGCAAAATTGATAAAATCACCCAGAGGATGGATAAAATGGAGGACAGGCTTGAAGAAGTCGAGCACAATCAATCATCCTTGAATACTCTGGAGACACAAATGGACGTGCGAATTGCCGAACTTGAAGCCAGAGAAGAGGAATTCCGATTAAAGATTGATGAATTAGAAAACAGAGAATGGCGCAATAATATACGCAATTTTGGAATCCCAGAAAAGGAAGGCGAGACTGAGTCGGACCTAAAGAGAACATTGCATGGCATAATGAAAACACTCTTCAATGATGACTCGGTTGATGAGCCCAAAATTGACCGTGTCCACAGAGCGGGTGGAAGACCAGGAGGTCCCAGAACTGTGCTCGCCCGCTTTCATAACTATGCAGACAAGGCTAGGGTACTAGACAAAGCCAGAAATGCCCCGCAAATCACGCTGGGATCGACGCACGTCTCCATCTACCAAGACTTGTCATCCCTCACACTTGCAATGTGGAGGAAGTGCCTCCCTCTCACTAAAATGCTAAAAGAGAAGGGCGTGCGATACCGCTGGGGGTACCCCTTCTCATTCTCCTTTGAGTGGGATGGTAACACCATATAGCTGGTCACCGAGAAGGACATCCGGTGTTGCATTGCTGACTTACAGGGCGCTTCGGAAGATGAACCGAACCAAAGTGAGAAAAGATCTGAGACAACGGACTGGAACACTAAAGGCCCGCGTAGAAAGAGGATGCAAGGCTCCAGGAAATATATAAGGATGAACACCTCTCAGGAAGCCGAACACTAACTTCATCATGTCTCCTTACCTGCCTTCTCTTCCTGCTGGTGCACCGCACGACATACACCAGGCTGACTGGACCCTTGATGTCGTCGGTCGGTCGCTTATTGAGCACCAGCGGGCAGTTGTCACACCATTTCCCCCCCTCTTCCCACCCCACCTCACGCAGAAGATGCACTTGCGAAAGGGACGAGGGTAAGAGTATGCATGCGCGCTGTGGGACATTCAGCTTTTGCGATCAGTAAAGAGAGTGGAGGTGGGCGGACAGTGGGGCCAACTTAAGGAACGCGGAGACACAGGTGATGACCAAAAGTGACAGAGAAACACTAATCACCCATAAGGTGACATGTCTGAAGCCCGGAATCGGGATCGGGAGTTTAAGAAACAAATGTTAAAATGCAGTTCAGTTTGTTATTGTGTGCCTATATTGTAGGGAGGGTGTTGGGGGCTCATGATTACGTTGTATATGTACGAAAACGGGAACATTCCAGGTACGGTTCCCGCTGGTGGTCCGAGAACGACGGGGTGAACATAACCCAGCCGGATTGGACGCTGCACAGTTTTGGGGGTTTGGAGGGAGGGATAATGCAACCTAAAGGGTCAGAGGGGATAGATGTGTGCTGGAAAGAGTGGGCAGGAGAGACGGCCTTTAAACCGCTGAATGCTGAACACCGGAGGCGCTTAGCGACTCTCTCAAAGTCAGGTGAGACTCAGTTTGCTAATATGGAGGCAGGCATATGGCAGGCGCCTAGAATAGAGGTAACGAGGCAGACGTACCTAGAATACCACTCCACATTGATTGACCGTAATGGCGACAAAACTTAGACAGCAATGGCTACGTGTTTGCACACTCAATGTAAAAGGCCTCAATTCCCCCACCAAGCGCTCCCTAGTAGCGAGAGAATTCAAGAGGTCCAATGTCGACATTATGTTCCTACAAGAGACCAAATGCCAGAGGGGCAGTGAGAAAGGGATCCCCAGCAGAATGATTGGGCACACTTTCTGGAGTTCAGGTATCTCCAAAAAGTCTGGGGTAGAAATCCTAATTCGAAAAAGCATCCGTATAAAGATTTTGAATTCCTGGTCCGACACAGAAGGTAGGGCCATGCTGATAGTTGGATCCATCAGGGACACGATTGTAACCCTCGCCATCGTCTATGCACCTAATCAGGGCCAAAATAGATTCCTACACAAGATAAACGAGTGGATGTTCAACAAAGCACAAGGCCACACCATCCTAGGGGGCGATTTCAATACATGGATGGACACCACCATGGACAGGCAAGCCACACCCGACCCCTCCCAACCCTCTCAGACACAGGCACACGCAGAAATAAAAACCACCCTTGCCCTTTACGGCCTCGCTGATAGCTGGCGCCACTTACACCCTTAAGACAAGGGATTTACTTTCCGGTCCATCCCCCATGAGACGCTCACGAGAATAGACTGTGTTCCTCTCCGAGGGTCTAATGAGAATACTCCAAGGTGCAGACATACACCCCATTTCATGGTCTGACCATGACATGGTTGTGGTTGACCTGGATTGGGAAGATCTCCCCCACCGCAACACGAAGTGGAGGTGTAATGAGACACTATGGTCGGACACGGCCTTCAGAGGGGAACTGGAAAACGAAATTAAACAATTTTTCATTACCAATGATATGGATGTGAACGTATGGGAAGCGGCTAAGGCCACTTGGCATGGGATTTTGATCAGGGAAGGTGCAAGGAAGAAGAGGGAACATACCTTAATTGAGAACAATATTAGACAGAAACTAGAGGCCGCAGAAAGATTGGTCCAGACGTCCCCGCAGGATAGATCCACACATCTCGCAACAGTCAAGGAATTAAGGGATGAACTAAAAACCCTGGAACTGGGCAAGGTGTCACAGACCTTACAATATCTCAAGCAAAAGTACTATGAAAAAGGAGACAAGGCTGATGCCCTCCTTGCAGCGAGGCTCCCCGCACAAAGAGTAGAAAGATGGGTGGACATGATAGAAAGGACAGATGGTACTCTCGTAGACACGGTTGAATCCACCCCCGAAGGCATACAGGAGGCATTTGCCTTCTTCTATGAAGACCTATATACCTGTGACCCCCCTCCCCCAGTGGGGAGCGTAGATGCCTTCCTCAGAGGGGCAGAACTCCCTACACTCACACACTCTGAGGCTGGAGCCCTTGACGCACCGGTCACAGGAGATGAGGTCTCAGATGCCATCAAACGCCTTAAGTCTGGGAAGGCACCAGGGGTCGATGGCTTCACCCCCGGCTTTTACACAACGTTCACTGCTTTTCTTACCCCCTTCCTAGTTACCCTGTTCAACAGCATATTTGACACGGGACAAGCACCCCCATCCTTCACCCAGGCCATCCTAACTGTCATGCCAAAAGAAGGTAGCGATCCAAAGTATTGCGCATCGTATTGCCCCTTATCTCTCCTCAACATAGACGCCAAAATCTACGCGACAGTAATAGCGGCCAGACTAGAAACACATCCCCCCAAATTGATACACACAGATCAAGTCGGCTTTGTAATGGGTCGGCAGGGAGCAGACACGATGAGGAAAACACTTCACTTGATACACGAGGCACAAAAGAGGAGTGATGACCCAACCCTCCTGTCTCTTGATGCCGAAAAGGCTTTCGACAGGGTGGACTGGGAGTTCCTGGAGAAAGTTTTAAACTGGATAGGCCTTGGCCCTAAACTCTCCCGTGCTATTAAGGCTCTATACTCCACCCCCAAGACCTCTGTGGCCGTGAACGGTGGCTACTCAAGATGGTTCGCATTGGAAAGAGGAACCAGGCAGGGCTGCCCACTTTCAGCCATTCTATTCGTACTGTCCCTTGAACCACTTGCGCAGAAATCAAGGCTCGATAAAAGGGTGGAAGGGATAAAAGTAGGCGACCAGGAATACAAACTAGGCCTGTATGCAGATGACATCCACAGGGGCAAGGCTGTGTAGGAAGACAGGAAAGGATAGAGTTGAATTCTAAATGTCCCTTCCTAGTAAACTCTTCTGTCCCTGTGTAGCGTTGCTGGGCCACCTACAAAAAAAGGGATAGGATAAGAAGAGACACTAACTACTTCTAGATGTTATGCACCATTCAGCCTTGCATCAATGTGCCCATCAACCACTCTCTCCCCCTATGTGTTTGCATGGGAAGAGACAAGTATCCGATCTAAAAACAGTGCTTACGTGATGAGGAGAACATCCATCCACTGGGTTGTATACAAGTTTATTTGCCCAAGGATTGTTTGTCACACCCCATCCACTGTGATTTTAAAAGGAATATCACAAAGTCAGGTTGCAATCACTCTGAATTTGTGTTAGACCAACATCAAAAGACAAACATTACAACACTCTCCACTTGGCCGTCTTTCTATTAATATGGCAAGTGGAGGATGATAAAAAAACTGCTCATGTATAGAAGGTAAATTTGGTATCTATCATATGTAGCAATTGCAAACCCACCGTAGTTTCTTTCTCTAATAATTGTGCCCTCAACCACGGTGGTTTTATTCCAAAGAACAGGTTGTCTACCTGGCTTTGGAAAACAGACTATTCTTTGGTTACTTTCACTTCAACTTGAATACAGTTGGCAATTGTCCAAACCTTCTTGTTACACAACTGATCAAAGAAGGGCATTCCCTGTTAACTCAATTAATTGCCCCCTTATATTTTGTAATGCAGATGACATCCTCCTGCACACAATCAACCCCCTGAGCTCGATAACAGCGGCCATGGAAATAATTGAGGAGTATGGTCAACTGGCAGGCCTGAAAATCAATACGGGGAAGTCAGTCCTTCTACCGATCGACAAGAGCAGGGACCTAGATGTAGAAAGATTTGCATCCCTAGGGATGAAGGTCAGTCTTACCACCCTGTGGTATCTGGGCGTCAATGTGACCTGAGACCTGGGCGGCCTCTTTGAAGCCAATTTCCCCCCGATACTACACACAATCTAGAAAGATACCGAGCGATGGACAAGACTCACCATTTCCTGGATGGGTCGCCTCAATACCATTAAAATGGTGATCCTCCCAAAACTACTCTACCTATTCCAGATGCTCCCTATCCAAATACCCCAAAACTTCTTCACAACCATAAAAAAAATCCTACATACCTTCCTGTGGCAAAATAGGAAACCCAGGGTCGCCCTGGCCCTACTACACTTGCGTAAGGATGATGGTGGGGTAGGCCTCCCAGACATAGAGCTTTATTACAAAGCTGCCCAACTCCGAGTATTAATCCTGCACTTCAGACAACAGAAAGAACCCCAATGGATAAGTCTAGATGACTACCATCTTCAACCTTTTACTGTGGGAGAATGGTTATGGGTACCGGGACCCCAATTACGAAACAGCATTAAAAACCACTCCATCCTTGGGACTATATCGGCGATATGGAAACCAAACAAATGAATGAAAGGAGTCACGACATGGCCCTCCCCCCTGACACACCTGTGGGCGCCAGGCGTCAGGGACGATATCCCTGATCCAGGCAGCTTCGAATCATGGTACGAGGCCGGGCTTGAAAGGACAGGGCAACTGTGGAGAAATGATGCATTCATTACCATCCACGAGCTAGAAGATGCCCTAGGCATAGGCCCACTTTCAGTCTTTCTGTACCTGCGGCTGAAAGGCGTGATGACCCGAGAGGTCTGGAAGGAGGCCTTACAGAGAGACCTCACACCGTTCGAGAGAATTTTAGACCTGTACGTGGGTTCCAGGGGCCTTATTAGCACAATGTACACAGCACTAATTGGTACTAACACAACCCCCTCAACCACCCTGAAATGCAAATGGGAAAAAGACCTTGGAAGAAATCTCCCACCTAAGACATGGCTCAAAATATGTAGAAGGACCTCGAAGTCATCTATCTCCTGTCAGTACAAACTGCATGGGATCAGGTTATTGTATAGATGGCAATATGACCCGATGAGACTAGCCAGGATGTATCAAGATATAAGCCCGCTTTGCTGGCGGGGTGCGTGTAAAGAAGACCGGTGGGGGGGTCTGTACTTCTGCTCTCTATATGGTAGAGGGGAGGCACAGAGGACCCCAGCCAAGATTCTCTAATACGGTAGCGATGGGCGAGCAATCAAGGCCTAGCTTCTCAGGAGGTGATGCAGGCTGGTTCTTAAGTACAGTGTATCCCCAAGCCCCCACAAAGGAATGTCCACACACTGTATTACTGAAAACACAGTCTTTATATAATTAATATTCAAGGGTTATGTACACTTATCACAATAACGCACTTTGTGCTCAGGAAAATCAGCAATGGTAAATATCTACAATTCTAAAGTGGTACCACTAATATTAGACCTCATTAAAGTGCATTCACAATACTGTAGAATTGGCACACAGATCAATAAGAAGGAAACCAGCAATAGAGAGAGGAGAGATAACAGAGGGTTGAAACAATAGGCAGAATACTGGCCCTTGCTACTGGACACAGTTCTGTGTGGAGATCCCCCCACCTGGGCAACCTGCAAAATAAAGAGATATAACACCAGCCCAGTCCAGATATTGTTCAATAGTCTTATTCTCTCCTACAATGTTTTTACCCCCCCAATGTACCTGGTGGAGTCGAGTTCTTCGAAGAGGCGTCGACAGATCCTTCTTGAATGACCCCCTTTTAAGCAGGAGTCACGGATCGTCGAGAGGCGTAGAGAAACGTCGAAGACCTCGGGGTTCGGCGACGGGGAATCGACGGCCCTTCTTGAATGCCTTCCCTTTCAAGCGGGAGGCACGGGGCGTCGAACGTCCGTCGACGAACGAGGTAGAACGATGTCGAAGAGGCGGCAGCTTCGTCCGAGCGGTGCTCGTCGGCGTCGGGGCGTCGGCGTCCTGCACGGCGGAGGTGTGCGGGGCACCTCGATGACAATAGTTCTGGACCGCAAAGATTGTAGAGACGGGAGCCCAGCAAGGGCGTCGAGTCGCTCGAGTCTTTGGGATCGTGAGGTGGCGGGAAACCCACCGGCGGATTCTCCTCGGCGCGTTGGTCGTCCTCGACTTTCTCCGGCGGGACAAAGCGGCCGACGATGCGGACGAGGGAGTCCTTCAAGGCAAATGTTCTTAGGCAAGGAGCGGACGGCTCCGGTCGTCGGCGGCACGGCGTCAAGTGGTTCCCACGGCTGGGCAACACAACTTCGACGGGCCTCCAGCGGTTACACAGACCTGCGAACCCTGGTCGACGGCAATGGACTTCGACAGCGTCGATGTCCGGGTGCTTCACTTCGATCTCCTCGGCGGTCCCGTCTCGGGTCGGCAGCCTTTCGAGGGTCTGACTTCCAGGGCGCTTCGGCGAAGATTCAGCGGTGCTCGATGGTCCCTCGGAGCACGGGAAGAGGGCGCCTTACCAGGTCCTCTCTCGGGTCAGTCCTCGACGATTTCGACAACCTTCCGTTCCGTCGAAGCAAATGCCACAGCAAGTCTTCTTCTTCCAGCTGGACGTCGAGGATCAGCAAATCCAGTTACTCTTGAGTGGAGACTCAGCTTCTGAATGCTTCTGAACAATTTCCAGTGGTGAGAGGTCCCCAGATATACTATTCTGTCTCTCATCCACACTGCTGGCACACACACAGCAGCCAATCACACAGAAGGGCATTCATGCAGTCAGTCAGCCAATCAGGCACACAGTGCATTCAGGCCACACTCCTCCCTTTCAGACACTCACAACAAGGAATGTGGATTGGGACAAGTACCCAGCCATTCAACACTACACACTGCATTCAGGCCAGTTTCGGGCAGGGCTGTCTCAGTCTTTGTCTCTCATGCCAGAAACCAGACAACCACAACAAGGAGTGTATATTGGTCACACACTCCATTCACCCAGGTCCCACCCACAGGAGGTACCCACAACATACAGTCACTGGGAAGGCTCCAGTCAGTCTAGCTGGGCCTTCACAACAACACCATATATGGAACTTCCACCCAACAGCCAGTCAGGGGGAAGGGACAGAGTCAGGGCTTCCCAGGACTTTGGGAAAAACAAGATAACAGGCAATAGAAAGCAAGAGGCCACAGGGGCCATCTTGTTTCCTATCAGGAATCAACTGATTCCAATGGCAGGGCCTGGGTATCCCAAAATGGAGGACACCCAGAGCACCTGTCAAATTCAGCATGGAGCTGCCACCAGCCCATACCCTGCTCTGTGGGCCACCCACAGGTGCCCAAAAACATACACTAGGGGCACAGGGTTGTACCCCTACCCATGGGTGCCATAAGGGTATCCCATGGGTCTGTTCACCAAACCAAAAGAGAGCTGCACTGCCAGGAGTCCCTCATGGACTCCTGGGCAGAAAACATGACAGAACACACGGTAAAAGGCAGAAAAGGACAAGGATTCAGAGGCCCTGTCCCTCTGATACATTTCCAGCATCACAGTCGCCCCCCCCAGACTGAGGTGGAGGGTGTCTAATCTCCCACGGGATAGACACCCTCATCCAGACGGTCAACATACCTTCTGGAAAGGCCATCTGCATTATCGTGACTTTTCCCTGGTCTGTGCTCTATGGTGAAGTCTAGCCCTTGCAGGCTAATGGACCACCTGAGCAATTTCGGGTTCTCACCCTTCATCTGCATAAGCCACTTCAGGGGCTTATGATCTGTTTGGACCTTGAAGGTAGACCCCGTAAGGTAGGGCCTAAAACGCCTAAGGCTCCAAACTATACTAAAACATTCCTTTTCAACAGTAGCCCACCTAAGTTCTCTACCCTTGAGTTGTCTACTGATGAATATGATAGGATGTTCTCTCCCTTTGTCATCTAACTGGGACAAGACAGCTCCAATTCCGGTGTCGCAGGCATCCGTCTGGACGATAAAGGGTCGGCTGTAGTCAGGCGCACTCAACACAGGTGCCCTACACAGACTTTCTTTCAAGCCATCAAAGGCCCTCTGACAGTCTTCAGTCCAATTAACCTTCCTAGGCTGTTTGGGTGAAGTTAGAGCTGTCAGGGGTGCAGCTATGGTTCCATAGTCTGCCATGAAATTGCGATAGTACCCAGTGAGGCCCAAAAAGGCTCTCACCTGGGTTTGAGTAGTGGGAGTCTCCCAGTTCTGTACGTCCTGTACTTTACTGGAGAGAGGTTGGATTTGACCCCCTCCTACCTCATGACCAAGATAGGTAACTTTCCCCTGAGCTATCTGGCACTTGGTGGCCTTGATAGTGAGGTTAGCCCTTTTCAAGGCCTGCAACACCTTATCCAGATGTGTCAAATGCTCTTCCCAGGTGGAACTGTAGACGGCAATGTCGTCTAAGTAAGCCACACAAAAGGCTTCCAGCCCACTGAGCGCATGGTTGACCAATCTCTGGAAGGTGGCAGGGGCATTCTTCAACCCAAAGGGCATGACCCTAAACTGGTAGAGTCCCTCAGGTGTGGAGAATGCCGTCTTTTCCTTGGCATGGTCCGTCAGAGCTATTTGCCAATAGCCTGAGGTAAGGTCAAAGGTGCTCACAAATTTGGCAGCACCTATAGTGTCCACGAGCTCATCAGCCCTGGGCAATGGGTGCGCGTCAGTTTTGGTGACGGCATTGACTCCTCGGTAGTCCACACAGAACCTCCAATCCTTGGTACCCGCCGGGGAACTTGCCTTGGGGACAAGGACCACTGGACTGGACCAGGGACTGGTGGAGGGTTCAATAACACCCAGATCCAACATCTTGGCGACCTCAGCCTGGATGTGGTTTTTGACGGTATCTGACATACGATAGCTCCTGCTTTTGACAGGCACACTGTCACCAGTGTCAATTTCGTGCTTACACCACGGTGTAAGGCCCGGTGTCAGTGAAAACAGAGGGGCATACTGCTGGAGCAAAGCCCGGCAGGCCCTCTGCTGCTCTGTTGTCAAATCGGGAGAGAGTTGTACTCCCTCCACTGAGCCATCCTGAGGGTTGCTATGCAGCAAATCAGGAAGGGGCTCACTCTCATCCTCTTCTTGCCCTGAAGCTAGCAAGAGACATGAGACCTCTGCTCGCCTGTGGAAAGGCTTGAGCCTGTTGACATGGAATACCTGGGGGGCTACCCCAGAGGCTCCCATGTCCACCAGATAATTGACTTCGCCCATCTTGGAGATGATCCTGAAGGGTCCAGTCCACTTGTCTGCCAAAGCTCTAGGCTTGGTAGGCTCCATCACAAGGATTTCCTGTCCCGGAGTCCAATCCACTTGCGAAGCTTTCAGGTCATGCCAGTACTTATTCAATTCCTGGCTGGCCTTGAGATTTGCTGTTGCCTGACCCATCATTTGTGTCATCCTCCGCCTGAGGCCTAACACATAGTCCCCCACTTGCTTGGCGGGACCTGGAGGGGTGGCTTCCAAGCCTTCTCGGATCAAGGCGAGGGGCCCCCTCACGGGATGTCCAAAGAGTAACTCAAAGGGGCTGAAACCAACACCCTCTTGAGGTACCTCTCTGTAAGCAAACAGCAGGCATGGCAGGAGGAGATCCCATTTCCTCCTTAGGGGCTCTTCCAAAGCACCTAGCATGCCCTTGAGAGTTTTGTTAAATCTCTCAACCAGACCATTGGTCTGGGGGTGGTAAGAGGTGGAGAATTTGTAGGTTACCCCGCACTCTTTCCACATGGTTTTCATGTAACTAGACATGAAGTTGGATCCTCGGTCAGAGACAACCTCCTTGGGGAATCCAACACGGGTGAAAATGCCCAGGAGAGCCCTGGCAACCACCTTGGCAGTAACAGTCCGAAGGGGTATTGCCTCAGGGTACCTGGTGGCATGATCTACCAAGACCAGGATGAACCGATGTCCACCTGAAGTGGGAGGGTCAAGGGGACCGACGATGTCGATGCCCACCCTCTCAAATGGTGTGCCAACCACTGGTAATGGCTGCAGTGGGGCAATGACCCTGCCTCCAGTCTTGCCAGACAACTGACAAGTTGGGCAGGTCCTGCAGTGGGACTCCACCTCTACTCCCATCCGTGGCCAGTAGAAATGGGCAGAGAGCCTCTGCTTAGTCTTCTTGGTCCCAAGATGACCAGCCAAGGGCACCTCATGCGCCAACTGCAGTAGGAAGGGCCTGTAAACCTGGGGTACCACCAACCTCTTGCGGGCACCAGGTTCGGGCTTAGTGGGCTCACTAACAAGGAGCTCACCCTCCCAATAAATCTTGAATGTCCTAGGCACTTCACCTTGTGTCTGGGACAGGGCCTGTTTCCTCAGGCCCTCGAGAGAGTGGCACTCTCTCTGTCCCTTACAGAAGTCTGCCCGGGAGGGTCCCCCTTCAGCTAACAAGCATTGAAGGTCGGGATGATCCTCCGGGTTGAGAACCTCTCCCACAGGAGAGTCTTCTGTCTCTTCTCCCACAGGAGTTGAGTTTGGGTTTTCCGCTGGACCCAGCCCGTCCGGAGCATGGATCCCATTGGGTGCTGTCGGAACAGCAGGAAGAGAAGGTGTTCCCTCCACAGAGGTGGCCTTCTTGGTCTTCCTTCTTCTTGCCTTAGGCCTCGCCTTTGGCTCGGATACCTGACTCACAGCCAGACCCGGTGTCACCTGTGACCTAGTGACTGCAGCAGCAGTCATGGGAAGACCATCCGAGATCAACCCCAACTCTACTAGATCGTTTCCTAACAGAATGTTAGCAGGGACATTGTCCTGAACCAGGACAGGAAGCTTTGCTGTCTTGTCTCCAATCATGAGTGTGACTAGGGCTACAGGCGATAATTTGGGAGGCCCACCAGCTAACCTGGTGGTTCTCAGAGGAGCACCTACATAGTCCTCTGGCTTGAGCAGGGTCCTGTCCACCACTGTCATGCTTGCCCCAGTGTCTCTCAAACCAGTAGAAGGCTGGCCATTCAAGAGGACACTTCTCAAAAACCTACGGGTGTTCTGCGGGATAGTCGCCAGTACTTCTGCGTACTGGTCCCAGGCCCCAAGGGACACTAAGGAAATCTCTACTGGAGCACCAAATGTGATTCCTGTAGAGGAGGGGAGGACAGTGGCCTCCACCTCAGACACGGGGTAAGGGTAGGTCAGGCTGACAGCCTGTACTCCAAGTGCCTTACCTTTACACTTGGGGTCACCCCTTTTGTGATCCAGAGCCCCACAATCCCAACAAGTGCCAGGAGTGCGGGGTACGGTACTGGAACCACTGGGAGCCTGCTTTGCAGCAGGTGGACCACTACTCTTATTCCCACCCACAGAGGACTTATCCCCACTAGATTTTTGGGTCTTAGGAGAGGAAGGTTTTGGTTTACCCGACTGTGACTGCTTTTGGGACTCCTCAGCTTTCTGAGAGGCCCCCTTTTCTTTGTCCTTGTCCTTCCCACTGGAGTCCTTAGGGGACACCCGGTGGGAGACCCACTTGTCAGCCAACCTAGCCAGCTTAAAGGGGTCCAAAATGTTCTGGTCAGCCACATACTGACGCAGCTCTGGTGAACAGGCTTCAGAAAAATGCTCAAAAAACAAGAGGTGGGACAACTCAACAAAAGTTTTCACCTTGTATCCATCAATCCACCCCATCATGTTCATGTGCGCAGTACTCACCCAGTCAACCCAAGACACATTCTCTCTTTTCTTAAATTCCCTGAACCTTTTAAGGTATTGGGCAGGTGTCTTGCCAAACTTGGCAATCAAAGCAGACTTCATACACTCATACTGACCCCTTTCTTCCACACTCAGCTTCAGAATACAGTCATATCCAGTTTGAGGCACTCTGCTTAACAAACACTTAGCCCAATCTCTTTTATCTACATCATGAATTGCACAAGCCATTTCAAACGCTTCAATCCATTGGAGGATATCTGAACCCTCCACAAACACACCAACCAAATCTTTCATAAACTTGGTGGCTGGGGACCTGACACTCTCACTGGATCTAGCTGAAGTCTCCACTCTAGCTTTCTCTAGCTGGATTCTCTGACATTCAGTGTCCTGGCTTTTGAGTTCAAGGTCCTTATTTCTGAGTTCAAGATCCCTATTCTTGAGTTCCACTTGCTGTGCCAGCTCCTCTTTCTTAAGCTCAGCTTCTATTTCCAACTTGCGATATTCAAAGGCTAACTTCATCCTCAATAACTCAAGTTCCATGGAATTGCTGGGGTTTGGAACAGAGGCAGCAGGAATGGTGGCATTCCCAGAAACAGATTCAGCGACAACCCCAGGGGCAGAGTCCTCACTGGTTGCATCCCCCCCTTCCTCAAGAGTTTCACCATCAGTCTGGTAATCCACCAGGGCAGCTATCAGCTCAGCCCTAGACTTATCCACAAAGTCTAACTCCCTGGCTTCACAAGCACTCTGGAGAGCCTCTAAGCTCATCCGAGTCAATTTACCATTTGCAATGGCCTCCATTGCTTGTAATGCAGTTATTTGGTACACACCCAAACCTTAATCTAATAAAAGTGCGGATATTTTGTAAGTGGCACGGTTATACACTGAGTCTTAAAACCATAAGCATCCCACCGCTGCCACCAGCTTTGTAAAGAAGACCGGTGGGGGGGTCTGTACTTCTGCTCTCTATATGGTAGAGGGGAGGCACAGAGGACCCCAGCCAAGATTCTCTAATACGGTAGCGATGGGCGAGCAATCAAGGCCTAGCTTCTCAGGAGGTGATGCAGGCTGGTTCTTAAGTACAGTGTATCCCCAAGCCCCCACAAAGGAATGTCCACACACTGTATTACTGAAAACACAGTCTTTATATAATTAATATTCAAGGGTTATGTACACTTATCACAATAACGCACTTTGTGCTCAGGAAAATCAGCAATGGTAAATATCTACAATTCTAAAGTGGTACCACTAATATTAGACCTCATTAAAGTGCATTCACAATACTGTAGAATTGGCACACAGATCAATAAGAAGGAAACCAGCAATAGAGAGAGGAGAGATAACAGAGGGTTGAAACAATAGGCAGAATACTGGCCCTTGCTACTGGACACAGTTCTGTGTGGAGATCCCCCCACCTGGGCAACCTGCAAAATAAAGAGATATAACACCAGCCCAGTCCAGATATTGTTCAATAGTCTTATTCTCTCCTACAATGTTTTTACCCCCCCAATGTACCTGGTGGAGTCGAGTTCTTCGAAGAGGCGTCGACAGATCCTTCTTGAATGACCCCCTTTTAAGCAGGAGTCACGGATCGTCGAGAGGCGTAGAGAAACGTCGAAGACCTCGGGGTTCGGCGACGGGGAATCGACGGCCCTTCTTGAATGCCTTCCCTTTCAAGCGGGAGGCACGGGGCGTCGAACGTCCGTCGACGAACGAGGTAGAACGATGTCGAAGAGGCGGCAGCTTCGTCCGAGCGGTGCTCGTCGGCGTCGGGGCGTCGGCGTCCTGCACGGCGGAGGTGTGCGGGGCACCTCGATGACAATAGTTCTGGACCGCAAAGATTGTAGAGACGGGAGCCCAGCAAGGGCGTCGAGTCGCTCGAGTCTTTGGGATCGTGAGGTGGCGGGAAACCCACCGGCGGATTCTCCTCGGCGCGTTGGTCGTCCTCGACTTTCTCCGGCGGGACAAAGCGGCCGACGATGCGGACGAGGGAGTCCTTCAAGGCAAATGTTCTTAGGCAAGGAGCGGACGGCTCCGGTCGTCGGCGGCACGGCGTCAAGTGGTTCCCACGGCTGGGCAACACAACTTCGACGGGCCTCCAGCGGTTACACAGACCTGCGAACCCTGGTCGACGGCAATGGACTTCGACAGCGTCGATGTCCGGGTGCTTCACTTCGATCTCCTCGGCGGTCCCGTCTCGGGTCGGCAGCCTTTCGAGGGTCTGACTTCCAGGGCGCTTCGGCGAAGATTCAGCGGTGCTCGATGGTCCCTCGGAGCACGGGAAGAGGGCGCCTTACCAGGTCCTCTCTCGGGTCAGTCCTCGACGATTTCGACAACCTTCCGTTCCGTCGAAGCAAATGCCACAGCAAGTCTTCTTCTTCCAGCTGGACGTCGAGGATCAGCAAATCCAGTTACTCTTGAGTGGAGACTCAGCTTCTGAATGCTTCTGAACAATTTCCAGTGGTGAGAGGTCCCCAGATATACTATTCTGTCTCTCATCCACACTGCTGGCACACACACAGCAGCCAATCACACAGAAGGGCATTCATGCAGTCAGTCAGCCAATCAGGCACACAGTGCATTCAGGCCACACTCCTCCCTTTCAGACACTCACAACAAGGAATGTGGATTGGGACAAGTACCCAGCCATTCAACACTACACACTGCATTCAGGCCAGTTTCGGGCAGGGCTGTCTCAGTCTTTGTCTCTCATGCCAGAAACCAGACAACCACAACAAGGAGTGTATATTGGTCACACACTCCATTCACCCAGGTCCCACCCACAGGAGGTACCCACAACATACAGTCACTGGGAAGGCTCCAGTCAGTCTAGCTGGGCCTTCACAACAACACCATATATGGAACTTCCACCCAACAGCCAGTCAGGGGGAAGGGACAGAGTCAGGGCTTCCCAGGACTTTGGGAAAAACAAGATAACAGGCAATAGAAAGCAAGAGGCCACAGGGGCCATCTTGTTTCCTATCAGGAATCAACTGATTCCAATGGCAGGGCCTGGGTATCCCAAAATGGAGGACACCCAGAGCACCTGTCAAATTCAGCATGGAGCTGCCACCAGCCCATACCCTGCTCTGTGGGCCACCCACAGGTGCCCAAAAACATACACTAGGGGCACAGGGTTGTACCCCTACCCATGGGTGCCATAAGGGTATCCCATGGGTCTGTTCACCAAACCAAAAGAGAGCTGCACTGCCAGGAGTCCCTCATGGACTCCTGGGCAGAAAACATGACAGAACACACGGTAAAAGGCAGAAAAGGACAAGGATTCAGAGGCCCTGTCCCTCTGATACATTTCCAGCATCACAGTGCGGCCAAAAAGCAGACTACTGGCACATGTGGTGGGGTTGCGGGGCAGTTTAAGCATATTGGGACGAGGTACTCAGCTGGATCAAAGAGCTTGATGGGGAAGGGAGGGAAAAGCAACCACTACTGATTTTGTTTGGTTTGGAGGAAACGGAAGAACATATACTTAAAGTACCCAAAATGATACATGGACTCTTGCTGGCGGCCAGGGCCTGCCTCACATCCGTCTGGAAAAGAGCAAGTTTACCGACAAAGTCTGGGTGGATAAATGTCTCCCGCAATATCTATACTATGGACAGGCTGACAGCTGCCATTCATGGTGATCGCACCTCCATTTACACTGAATGGTCTGAGTTCCGAGCCAATTACAGTAACCGCAGTTGAGTGTGCACCACAACATAGCAGAGTACTAACCTGTTAATCTGCCATGAATGCTTTTGTTGATCCAAAAAAAATCCAAATGTGGTACCGATGTCTGCACCAGCGAATTAGCCAATGATCTCCTCCCATGCTCTGAGCTCAGTAAGGAGATCACCAGGTGCCTCAAGGGTTGCGGGGTGCGGGGTGCGGGGTAAAGTTTGAATTGGAAGATATGTTTTTTTGAATTTAATGCATTGCATCTAAAATTGTGTTATGTTTTATGTAACAGAAAATGCTATACCCATGTTGAAAATCAATAAAAAACATTTTTTTTTAAAAAAAGACATTGGGCCTCATCATGAGTTGGGCAGTATCCCCGGCGGTATTACCGCTGGGGCTATTAGCGTTACCGGCAAACCCCCCGGCGCTATTAGCGCCGGATCACGGGTATGGCGTAACGGTAAATCCCCATTCCGCATTGGGCCCATTCAGGAATTCCCCATTGGGCCCAATGGGGAATTTTCAGCGCTACTACCGCCGGTAATATCGGTGAAAATCGGCTAAATCGCAGCAGATCTTCCCCCAGCTCAGAGCTGGGGGTAAATCCTGCCAAACCCGTGATTTGGCGGACCCTTAATTGCAGCGGTAATAGCGTTACCGCTGCATTTAAGGGTTACCGCCAAACTCGTGATGACCCCCATTGTGCCAACACCTCATGCATATTTGCATACCATATCCAAAGACCTGCAGACTCGGGTTGCTTGGATATTGCTGGTATCAACCTGCCATAATCATCTATCTTATCTGTTCATGACTGTTCAGCGGCATGCTGTATTTGCATCCCACCTAATATGACCCATCAGCGCCAAGCTGCACCTGTGCTGTATTATGTCTGTAACCCACCTACTATGACGTATCTGCCCCATGCTGCATTTACACCACCTACTATGACCTATCAGCCTTGCGCTGCACCTGTACTGTATTATGTCTGTAACCCACTTACTATGGCCATTGTACACCTGAAGTAGCCCCCTGTAACATGAGGTGTGGCTTTGTCAGACTTTGCACTTACTCTAATTTTGTCTATTCTGCTTATCTCTACGCCTGCAGTACTCCCCGTACCATCAGACGTGGCTCTGCCAGATTATGCTTTTTAAGTTCCACCTGTATGCTGTAACCCTTATGCATAGTCTTGCATCTTGTACAATGCCACTTGGCACTTATTGCAACTAGTGCCTAGATGCCTGATGGTTTTGTGCGCTGCTATAAATGCAAAAATGAAAAAAAAAGAAATTGCACCAGAAAAACCTTTCACTCCCCCAATAAAGAAAACAATGGCAAAATGGTTCACGCCCCATCTCAAAGCAATGAGAAAAAACAACAGACAACTAGAACAAGAATGGAGGGAAAACTATGACCAACACAAAACAATAGCATACCAAAGACAGATTAGACTATACAAAGCCAAAAAGCTCAAATAAAAAAAGGCATACTACAATGAACAGAACAAATTGCAAAATCAAGCAACACCCAGAAAGAAATCTTGAACATCAAAAACGAGATAAGAACCCCATCCATGTGCAACAATGCACCAAGCCCTACGCAGGAACTTTGCAATGACCTTGCTGACTACTACAAGAAGAAAATCATGAGCATCCAGCAAATCATACAAAGCAAGCCAAAAAGTACTTTTCATCACCTCATCCAGCCAACACCAGAACCACTGACCAGACTAAACCACCTACCGCCGATATCGAGAGATACATTCTACAGCGTGGTAAGCAAAAGCAATAAAGTGGGCTCCCAAGCAGTCGCCTGCCCACCAGACATTTACAAAACCATCCTAACCCAGAGAACACCAGCGGAATACTACCTCAAACTCTTCAACCTCTCACTAGCAACAGGAACTGTGCCTCAAGCTTTCAAATTGGCCGATCTAGCCACTCCTTGAAGACACATCTGGAAACACTGAATACCCAACCAACTACCAACCAATTTCAAATATCCCATAAGTTTCTGGAAAACTACGTCTTTGAACAAATCCTGTAATACGTAGAAAGCTGGATCAGGCACAAGTAGGCTTCAGACCCAAGAGAGCAACAGAAACTGTGCTATTATCTGTATGGGATGATCTAAAGACCAACGCATACACCAACAAAAATTCACTCCTAATATTACTCGAGCTCTCAGCAACCTTTGAAACAGTCAACCATGACACCCTCATCAATAGAAGATATTGGGATTTGCAACACAGCTCTCCTGTGGCTAAAATCCTTCTTGACAGAAAGAACTGAAACATCCTGGATAGCGCCTTTCAAATCAGCACCCCAGAACACTAGCCTCATCAAAAAACATGGCCTCGCGGATGATACTCAAATCATCTATAAAATCAATGCCAGCGAAGAACAAAACCCAACACTTACCGACTGTCTCAATGAACTAAACCAGTGGATGAGCCGCAACAGCCTCAAATTCAACTAGGACAAAACTGAAATCATGATTGCACCAAAAGACCCGGTGAACAACCATCACATTCCATGGCCCACCGAGCTGGAAAACTCGCCAGAACCATCCAAAGTGGTCATAAATCTCTAAATCCTAATGGACAGCAAACTTACACTGGAACGACAAGTCAATGCAGTAATTAAGAAATGCTTCTTCCACCTACACATGATCAAGAAGATACTTCCCTTCTTCTCTTTCACACACAGAACACTTGCCGTCATTTTATCAATGGTCATTTCAATCATAGAATACGTCAACAGCATCTACCGTTGAATGCCAGAATACCTTATGAAGAAGCTCCAACGTATACAGAACGCAGCAGCAAGACTACACCTTAGACTTTCTAGAATAGAACACATCACACCAAAGCTAAGAACGCTGCATTGGCTATCTTCTTCAAAACTCTCTACATAACACACAGAGCGATTCACGGCCAAGAAGCATAGTTTATACAGAAGAAAATCTCCATCTACAAACCAACTTGAACACTAAGACCCTGCAACGACATTCGCCTCGAACCGTCAAAATAAACATTTGGGGGATCAGCATTCTCCATCATAGCGGTGGAACGCGGGAACTTGTTCCCAAAGGAAATACGAACAACAGAAAATCACTTTAAATTCAGAAAACTGGGAAAAGTATGGCTCTTCAATCCACCAAACTGAAAACATCAGAGCAACAAATGCTGTGACCGCAATGAAAGACAATCCTACGAGACGGCAAACACCCAAAGATAACCCAACCCGAACCCAAATAGAAATAAGACCAGGGGGAAGGGCTAAGCCATGGCAAAAATAACAGACAACCCCTGACTAATCTTACCAAAAACTGGCGTAAATGGAGAGTTCCTTGAGTTCTACAAACGTTTATACGTGGACGTAGGAGGGGGTGAAAGTAGTGAGATAATGGAAACATTAGAGGATATAGGCCTGCCAAAAATAAGCGGTGAGGAGCAGGGGGACCTAGATGCCCCAATTACATTGGAAGAGTTAGAAGTAGTGGTTGAGCAACTACCCACAAGCAAGACCCCGGGAGCGGATGGACTCCCCAGCGAGTTCTACAAAATGTATAGGAAAGAAGTGCTCCCCGCGCTGCTCGAGATGTTAAATGAAGCATTTGAAACAGGGACATTACCAGAATCCCTGAGAGAGGCAATCATTATCCCACTCCCCAAACCTAATAAGCCAAGCATGGACTGCTGGTCATATAGACCATTGTCGATGCTGAACCAGGATTGCAAGATACTCACGGCTGTGTTGGCGAATAGAATGAGACCGGTCATAAACAGATTAATACACCCTGATCAGTTTGGATACGTCCTGTGCAGGAACATATCAGATAATCTTAGACGACTTAATCGGGTCATAGAGCACACAGTAGGAGACACGAGCGAGATTGCAATGATATCACTAGATGCTGTGAAGGCCTTTGACTCCGTCAAATGGCCTTGGCTGATGGCAGCCCTAAAGGAATATGGGATGGGAACCGGGTACCTTAAGTGGGTGAAACTACTATACAGCTCACCACTAGCTAGAGTTAAGACGGGAGCGATCATCTCGGAGAGGTGGCAACTCAGCAGGGGCACTAGGCAGGGATGTCCTTGGTCCCCGATGTTATACATCCTAGCACTGGAACCCCTGGCGATATACTTGAGACAACAATACGAGGAAGTCGGGATTTACACAAAAGGAGGACCACACTTAATGTCACTATATGCAGATTACATGTTACTATACTTGAGATACCCTGAGGAAAATCTTCAATACATTCTGGAAGCAATGGAGCAATTTGCGCAGCTCTCTGGCATTGCAGTTAATCCCAAGAAATCATTTATATTCCCCTTGGGGAGGTATATAGGGGTCCCGCGAGAACAACTCCCAGTCTTACAAATACCATGGGAGACCAGCACTTTCAGATACCTGGGGATTGACATTTATCATACGGTGGAAGCAGAATACAAACAACACTGAAAAAGCGGTACTGAAAATTGAAAATAGCAGGAGGTTCTGGACTAAGCTCCCTTTGGCCATGATGGGGAGGGGGGCGCTGTTGAAAATGGTTGTATTGCCCAGGCTTCTACATTTTTTGGGGAACATACCGTATATGGTACGAAAGCGTTTCTTTGTCAAACTCCAGAGCATATGCAGGGGCTTTATTTGGCATGGAACTAGGAACAGAATTGCCCTGTGGAAGTTACAGAACACATACGATAAAGGGGATATAAAATTGCCTAATTTTGAAATCTATTATCTGGCCAGTCAACTGCAATACGTGGCCAAATGGCTAGCGTAAGACTCGACATCAGAGTCCAGATTGTTGAGGTTGGAGTGTGCCCCGTTTTTTCTGAAAGAAGTGATATGGCTGCCCCAGCCTGAGTTGAAAGGGCGCTCGAGGATGTTGGAACTGGGATGGAAGATATGGCGCAAAGCTTGTCAGGTCATGGAGAACCCATCCTTGTGGTCCCCACAGGTGCCGCTGGTGGCACTGACTGGAGGAGACGAGCAACTGAGAAAGACGATTCGTAGGAATTGGGAACCTGTGGGAGCGGGTGCAAGGGTACCATAAAAAAGTGTCCAGGAACGCGAGGCTACAACAAATACGGCTATATGTAACCCACAGGGCATACATGAGCCCCCCCCAGAGGATAGCTCGGTTTAAGAATGCCGAACGACAAACATACCCTAAATGCGGGGAAGAAAATGCATGGATGACACACATGTTTTGGGCGTGTCCAGAAATTGGGAAGTTCTGGGATGAAGTGGCCTACCGATTAAATGAGAAAGGGATCAAATTAAACGTTGAATCAGTGTGGGCTTGCATGGTAGGGGGGTTCCCTAGACTGCGCCAACTCAAACATGTGAGCAAGCTTAAAGACTTGGCATACATCCTTGCTAAGCGTAGGATTGCCATGGGGTGGAAAGCATGCAACAGACCGAGGGTGGAAGTTTGGTGGAGCGATCTCCAGAAATGGTCCAAAGCCAAAACGGCAGTATGGCAGGAGGCGGTCAGTAAGGGAGGAGAGGAGGAAGCAAGAACCCTGACGGCCTGGAAACATTTAGTGGCCACATTATATGGGTCCACCCAGGACTGTTTGAGCGACCAGGAAACTTTTGAGAATACGGGAAGGGAGGTTCCCCGGAGGAAAGAGATGCGGAAGGCGAGGTGGGGTAGGCTCGAGTTTGGGGGAGGGTGGGGGGTAAGCAGCAGATACTTAACGATGAGTACATGATGTTAAAGTATTATGACAAGTACTGCTGGTTTTGTTGAATGTTGTTTGTTTGTTGTAAAAATAACATTGTTTTTAAAAAAATCTTATCAAAAACTCATACATACTCACCACCCAACACAGAAGCAACATGGCACAGACCTCAGCAGAAAACACCCAAACCGCAGGCACTCTACCAACTCTCCACAATACCCAAAACTCACATAAAACACTTGCATACAACCATCCACAAAAAAGCACACAAACGTCAATCTGCCAACATCATACCAGCACACAGTGACTGTTTATTCCGAACTGAAGCTACCAACGGCACATCAAATCTCTCTTGCCCTTTCCCCAGTCAAACCTACTAACCTACTGTCCCAACCCTCTTCCTTTTCTGATCCACCAGAGCGCCTAGAGACCATGAAATATGGCAGCAGTGCACGATACAAGTCACATTAACATTTACATAACATCTGTATTCACAGGCATGCTCAATCACACACCATTTGCAGTAGCTTTTCCTGATCGTGTGGAGGGGCTCTGAATCACTTCTGAATTATGGTCGATTCTAGAGGCACTCCTTGATCTGATGGAGGCGTTAGCGGCAATAAGGGCCTACAAACTGGAAAGATACCTGGTCCAGATGGACATCGGATCGAGTTCTTCAAGGAGTATGCTGAAGAGATTGCCCTGAAACAATTAAAGAATTACATTTTGGTTTATGAAAGGGGCAGACTGCCCTTCTCAATGGTAGATGCTACGCTGATTTCTATTCCTAAGTCTGTTAAAGACCTAACTTTGCATGCATCCTATAGGGCTTGCTCTTTTATAAATACAACTAATAAAGTCTTTGCTGGTATCCTTATGCTCTAAGACTGCTGCCTTCTGCAGACATTACATGGGCGGAGCAACTTTCATTTGGATCATTGAATAGCTCCATTCTGCATTGCTCCATTCTGCATTGTGGCTCTGTGCATATTTCCTCCTTTATTATGTCTTTTTATATGGATTTTCTTAAAATAAGCTATGACCTTTCTTCGCTAAAATCTGTACCTAATACTCATATTTCTAAAGACAGATCAAGGTTACATGTGACCATTCAGTCACCAGATATTGGGCCTCATTACGACCCTGGCGCTAAGTGAAAAACGATGGCGGTAAATGGTTACCGCCATCGTTTTCCGCCAGGTCCGATCATGACTCCTGACCGTAAACTACGATGCCAATAGCGGCATCGTAGTTAACGCTGCCGCTAACTGCGCTAAGGGTGCGCGCACGCGACCGCCCACACCGTACTTAGCGCCATGGCGGAAAGGTACGCAAATGCCGACCCAAGCGGACATGCACCTAACGCCATCACCGAGGCCGCTAAGTACCTTACCGCCATGGTGCAAATAACGCCATCGCGAACCAACCGTAAAGGGCCATGTCAAGTGAATGCAGCTGCCACAGGTGCACAGAAACAGCACAGGTGAAGGCAATACAGACTCGGGGGAGTACAAAAAGAGCACACCCCACCCCTACCCACACCCAGTCACACTCCACAATGATGCCAATACGACTAGCAATGTTGGGGCTGGAGGACCTGATAGCAATGCATGTGCTACTACAACAGCAACAACAACAACAGGCAGCACAGAGGAGACGCAGGAGGAGAAGGAGGGCAAGGCAGGCCCAGCAAGCCCCACCAGCACAGCCAGTGCCACCACGCAGGCAGCCCCCAATCCCACGCATCAGAGCCAATCCAAACAACCTCACTGCTGAGCAGATCCACACCCTGTACCGTTTGGACCGGGACACCATCACCGCCATCGTAGACATGACACACAACGACATCGTCAGCATGATAGAAAGTCCAACCGCCATCCCCCCCCTACTGAAGGTACTGGCTGTACTCCACTTCCTGGCCACAGGCACCTACCAGCACACAGTGGGGCACCTGCATGGCATTTCACAACCATTATTCTCACGAACACTCATCCAAGTGCTCGATGCCCTCCTCAAGCACACAGACGACCACATCTCATTACCACGGACTGCCCAGGAGATTGCAAACACCAAAGTGGGTTTCCATGCACTAGCCAGCATACCCGGTTGCATTGGTGCCATCGACTGCACCCATGTGGAATTGGTGGTTCCACGTGCCATGGAGGTACCGTACCGCAACCGGAAACAGTTCCACTCTATCAACGTGCAAATGGTCTGTGACTCCAACAAGATCATCACACATTGTTGTGCCCGATTCCCCGGATCAACCCATGATTCACTGGTCCTGAGGAACTCCACAATACCACGCTACATGGAGCGACATGCAGGCCCAAGATCCTGGCTACTCGGTGAGTGCAATGTCATGGAAGTGGGCATGGGAATGACGTACCAGTGCATACTCCACCTGGCAGAAAGGGGGGGGGGATGATGCATACTCCACCTGGCAGAAAGGGTGGGGGGATGATGCATACTCCACCTGGCTGTGAGTAACACAGAGAACGGAGACAGAGGAAGGGCACTCACAATGCACACAACCCCTCTGCATACATAGGGTGATGGCATGCAAAACAGGCCATGGCAGCAATGAGCATATACTGGTTGCATTGTGTGAATCAATTAGTGCATGTAGAAGTGAGCCAAGGTAACAGTTCCATGCCAGCCATGGTGGAACATCATGTTCCTGATCAGACAACATGACTGACACATACATTCTCGCCTACATACAGATGATGCAGCCTATCCCCTGAAGAGGTGGCTCCTCACACCAGTCCGGAACCCGCAGAACCAGCACGAGGAGGACTTCAACCGTGCACATACACGTACTCGTGTCGTCATAGAGCAGACATTCGGCCTCCTGAAGGCACGGTTCCGAAGCCTCAGCAGGTCTGGTGGGGCACTCCTGTATGGCCATGAGAAGGTGGCAAAGATCGTCATGGCATGTGTCATGCTGCACAATATGTGCGTCAGACGGAATGTGCCCCTGCCCCCTGACGCAGAACTGCAACCACCTGACGATGAGGATGAGGAGGGTGCAGATGGGGCGCCACCACATGGAGGAGGCGATGCACAGGAGGGGCGTGCCATGCGCCAAAGTATCATCGACCACTGCTTCTAGCACACACGGCTGGTGTTTATCGCATGGAGACTGCACTTGGGGCACTGTGTGTCTCTGGGACATGCACACTGTGGACTGTACACCAATAAAGCACACATACGCAATGAAAATGTCCACACATTTCTTTTTTTGAAATAAAAAAGTGTATTGGAACTATGAACTGTCCTGTCACAACCCCTCCCACCTCCCCCCTGCACACCCCAACACACCCCCTCCCACCTCCCACCTCCCCCCTGCACACCCCAACACACCCCCTCCCACCTCCCCCCTGCACACCCCAACACACCCCCTCCCACCTCCCCCCTGCACACCCCAACACACCCCCTCCCACCTCCCACCTCCCCCCTGCACACCCCAACACACCCCCTCCCACCTCCCACCTCCCCCCTGCACACCCCAACACACCCCATGTAGGTGTCAACAGATGCCTGTGACAGTGTCCACAGGCCGTCACAAGCCCCCTCTCCCGGCCCCCGGGGCACCCCTGGCTGTGGAGCGCAGGTTGCGTCCGGAACGTCGCACGGGGCTGCTCTGCGCAGAACTGGCAGTGGAGGATGTCCCTGGCTGCCCCTGTGCATGCAGCTCCTGTACTGTGTGGGTGAGGTCAGTGACCGCACGACGCAAGCCCGCAAGTTCGGCACAGATGTCCCTGGACATGGCCTGCATGGCATCCCTCAGGGTGGCAGTGCTCTGCGCCACTTCGGCCCTTAGTGTCTCCGTGGCCTGTTCAATGCTAAACCTAGCCCCCAAACATTCCGCGGCATGCTCATCCAGCATTGCGGACAGTTGATGCTGCCGTTGAGTGATGTCCTCGAGGGACTGCTGGCCGTGCTGGCCCATGGCCAGTGCAGGTGGAGTGATGGAGGGGCTGCTCCCCTCCTGTGGAGTGTGGACAGGGCATGGGGTGGAAGGCCACTCCTCTGCCTCAGTGTGCCCCTGTGTGTCACCCTCATGGGGGCTGGCGTCTAAGAAACAGGGGGAATGTAGTTGGTCAGTGGGGCTTCTGACCTCCTGCTCCATGTCCGAGTCAGAACATGCAGCTGTTGCAGCTGTCTCCCCGATGTTGCTGCTGGCCGCTGACCCCCTGCCTTCTGTGGCAGGCAATGTCGGTGGAGGTGGAGCAGCTGCTGCTGGCCTGCTGCCAACAGGGGTGCTTGCCGGTGGGACCTCCGGTATGCCTGCAGTGGGACCTGCTTGTCGTGGGGTCTGCCTCACTGCAGCTGAGGTTGAGGGTGCAGGGACGTTGTTGTTGGACTTCGCTCTCTTCGGCGCAGGGGTGTCCTGGTCCTCTGGGTGTGATTCTGTGCCTGTGTTGGAGCAAAGGTGGGAGGGCGTTATTGATGGGTCTACGGACTTTGGAATGACAATGGTTGACATTATTTTGGCCAGTGGATGAGGCAGATTTCAGGCAGTGCCATGCAGGTTGTCTCCTTTTAGTGTGGTATGTGGATGCAGGTATGCGGGTGCCAGCAGTGTATGCAGGGTGGTGCTCGCATGTGGCTATGGGCAGTATTGATTTGTGTTGCATTTACACTCTAGGGCAACCTTGTGCTACACATGATTGGACTGCTGTGACTATGGCATGTCTTGTATGAGGCACCTACCTTCATCGCCTGATGTCGGGGCTCCCCTTTCCATCCCTCCAACGCCTTCGATGGATTCCATGCCGATGGTGGTTGCACAGATCTCCTCCCACGGTTGGAGTTTCAGGGGGGATTCCGACCCTCCACCGGTTCCCTGGGCAAGGTTGCGGTTTGCTGAGATGACGGCTCTGACCCGTATGCGCAGGTCATCCCAGCGCTTCCGGCACTGCTGTGGGGTGCGGGGTACGGTCCCCACCGCGCTGACGCGCTCAGCCACCAGGGCCCAGATGGCCTTCTTCTTCCCGATTGCTGTCCTGGTCATTTCAGGGGAGAAAACAACACCTGCGTTGTCCTGCAGGGTCTCCGCTAGCATGCAGAGTTCCTCCCGGCTGAATCGCTCCTGGCGCTGGCGGTCACATGCCTTTTTCACGGATTTTGGCATTTTCGGGAACTTGGAAGGGTGTGTTTTTGGTTGGGACAGGTGTCAGGGTTGGGTCTGGTGTTGTTTGGTAGGATGGCGATGGATTGTGTTTTTAAAGATGGCCGACGGGCTGCTTCCCGTTCCGGCGCGATGACGCTATTTCCGGTTTGGCCTTTTACGGCCGCCGCTAATTACGGTGGCCGTAAATTACGGTGGCCGCTACTTACGCTGGCGGAAGGGCACCTTGCTCGCTTAGCGATGCCGGTAGGGGCCTTTTCCGCCATGGTGTTAATTGCATTACCGCCATGGCGTAATGCTCGTGCGCAATGGGTCGTGATGTGGCGCTCTTTACGCCATCGTCCCACGGCGTAAACGCTCATTACGCCATGGCGGTAATGACGGGCGATTACCGCCAGGGTCGATGTGATATCTCGGGGGCCGAATATCCAGACCCAGTTATGTTTATTGGCAAATGGGACTGGCTTCCCACTACTTACAATCACAAGTACCAAAACATTTCTCTGTGATTATGGCAGTTTCCACCCTCGATGAAAGAAAGCCTTTGATTCAGTCTTGTGGTTCTTTATGTAAAGATATCTGGCCCGAGCTGGTGTAGATGGGACCTTATTTCTACAGCCTGATACACACCATCCTGGTGGCTAGAGTCATGGTGAATGACAATATGTATCGAACCTGATAGACATACAAGGGTACGTAGAAGGAATGCTCGATGTCCCCCATTTTCTTTGCAGTAACCATTGAGCACTTGGTAAAATTATCGTGGGCCAGATGGGCTTGGGATCTATATTCGGGCATGATGATACTAATGATAATCATAATTTGTGTTTTTATACAGTGCTTCACACCAGATTCCTCTTGCTCATAAGTGCTGTAATAAAAGATGTTCATTCAGTGGTGCTTAATTTATCGACGTCGGAAGGTTGAAGGGCTGAGTCAGCCTTGCTGCAGGATTTGAACTGAAGTGTGCATTGGACCAATGTGAAGGGTTAGCACTTAACTAGTTAGCTATCCACCTCTAGCAATCAGGTCGTTGGAAATCTGATATCTTTATGTGCTCATGATGTGCTGTTGTATGTACAGAAGTCCAGTGATAACCACTAGGCCATCTTTGATGAATTTAACCCTGGCCTAAATACAAACTGATCAAGTCGGATCTCTTGCCTATAAACAGACGCATACCTGAGCATCAAGATGCATCTTGACCAGAACCACCTGTTCCAAAGAAATATTTCTCTGCTGTCGTCAGAGTTATGTGGGAAATTAATGATATGGGACTTTGACCATAACTGTTAAATGTTGGAGTGCCCTGCTGAAAATGATAATAATGCATATGTTTCTCAATTTTTTCCAGAATGTACCAATGGTTATCCTTAACGACTACTTTAACAAGCTGCACTGACAGTTTTTTACATTTAATTTGGATAGTAAGAATAAGCTATGATGCACTTACTAGGATGGATAGATATTACAGACATGATCATTGGATTGACGCCAGCAGGCACAATCTGCATTTGAGAACACGCTGCTCCTTGGGACATTAGAACTCTGTTTCGGGTTGGACCTATTCAGAGGTAGGAAAGAACTAGCCCTGTGATATGCCAATTATATAACTCAAACAGGGTACTGAAGAAATAAAACATCATACATCATGCAGCCCTTTGTTCTGGACCTTAGAGTGTAGTCACACCCGAGTACATTTCTTTATGATTTAAATGTAGATTTTCTAAGTGTATGTGGCAAAAGGCACAGCGACATTTAGGGATCTAGCCAGTAAGGGTTCATTTATTACATTAGAAACGTTGAATGCTAAAGTGGGAAGACTGAGCAGTAGACATGACTACATTAATAGATTCAGTGTGACATTCAGTGGCAAAGAGCCCAATTTTCATGATTTCTCCCTTGCTAACAAACCTTAGTAAACAGTGCATAGTAGGTGGATGCGGAACTACCTAAAATAAAGTGTTGGATTCATGACCTATCCTTCGGTAATGAAGCAGAGGACACACCAACAGAGGGTTTTCACTTTTACATCCCATATTTGTTTCCAGATTTGCTTTGCAATTATCGGTTTATTTTTCGACACTTTGACATTGTTTTGTGTCCACCAATGTAGATCTGTTTTGAAAGCCCTTACTATGAGCCTGCAACCATGAAATGCTTCTTTGGATCAGCCTGTTGGATTGCCAGAAGCCTACAAAGTTCAGCAGTTTGTGATAAGGTATCCCCAAATACATGGTGTGTGTCTTGATCAATGTTCCCTCTAATAATTTTTCCCCAAGTGCAGCAATTAATAGCTTTTGTGTGCACAATATTTTACATGTGCGCAACTAAATAACGAGGTAAGCCACTTTGTGATCATGCATACTTCATGAGCTTCCCAAGAGTTGGAAGGGAATTTCCCCTTCCCAACCACTGCAATTCAAATCTTTAACATCTGATTATAACGAGAGCACATCAACCAGTCCACACTTCAAGATAAGCCATAGTACATACCAAAAGAACTCCTGTGCAGAGAAAAATACATGTATGCACAAAAAAAGCTTTGTATGCTCACAATAAACACTAGGTTTAGTTGTGGCTGTTCATTTCTCAACACTCCTCAGAGACAATGCAGAATGTTTTTAATGCAATTGGAAAAAAATCACTTCTGTTTATTACAAAAACAAATATTGCTTATCACAGATGTTGCTGTCACCGATAATAGCCCCACAGAATATGATCAGAATTTCTGGGCATCTGCTTACTACCATGTTACGTTGTCCTGTGAGTAAGAATTTTAAGGTTAATGAACATATTTTATTAAGCATGAAATATCCCTATTGGTAAAGCGAATTACTTTCTTACTCCTGAAAAATCATTTGATTCAAAGTAGGGAGTTAAATCGTATCAGAGCCTTGCTCGTAACCCTGCCTAGGTGAACAAACAGGGCACATAATACAGTGTATAGTTTTGCCCAGCCTTCCTCTCCACAGCCTAGATAAAATTCAACAAGGGCCTTACTTCAGATGTCTTCTGGAGCCCAGTTGAAGTAAATCATATCTATATATATATACTGTTCAATAGCAACAATGCTCACAGGTACAACAGATCGAGTAACTTCTCTTACTAGGGACCCCTCTTCTTACATTCACTGTTATCATTCGAACAAGGTGCATGGGAATGCTAGAGGCAATACATGCAAACACGTGATGATATTGAAAAGCCCTCAGCTGCTGAGAATAGAAAGAAACAGAAGGTGCATTTTCCTAAACTGTTACTAGAATTTCACAGCCTTTAGCAATCAAGCACATTTCCTTCACCATACTATACTGCCAAACATCTGATTTGGTTTTTGAAAGTTGTTGATTTGTTCTTCACCTTGGAGGAGTGTTCTCCTCTGCCCTTCCACCGTACCCCTCCCCGGCTCCTGTGCTAGCTTCCAAAAATAGTTGACAGGGCTATGTAAAAGTGAGGGATTGTAGGATTAAAACACTAACTGGGCTATTTGCATGCCAACAATAATTTGCAAGCAAAACCTATTTGAAGGCTCACCATGATATTATGGACAGTGTAAGGAAATGTCATGAATCTGTGTGTGAACTATTATTATGAAGTGCATACAAGATTTATTGCAACGTACACCACCTTTACATTTTTGGTTAGGGTTATACGAGTGCTCAGTGAAACTGTTTTTGTATAGCAGTGAGTTAACATGTCATTTCTTAAGGTCTATGCCCCATGGAACTATGAAAACCTGGAAAGGATGCAGATTGTGTAAAAATCCTTCCAGCTATCTGAATATCCGTTGCCCTAATACTGCATACAATCAATAGCAGACATAGTCCATACCAGTTATCCCTTGCAGGCCAAGTAAATGATATTGCAATGTTACTCTCCACTTATAGGGTAATGTTTGCAATGCGAAAGTAGGATGCTCTGAACATGACATGTGCCTACTCAATCTCCTTAGTGGGTAAATTAATATTTGAGTTTTATAGCATATTAACTTGCAAGGGTACCATAACAAAGGGCTTGTGTGACATATGTACAAAGAATAGGAAGCGTGGGGTGAGGTTACACCTCCAAGAGTCTACTTACGTATAGTCATTGGGCCTCATTAGGAGGCTGGCGGCCGCGTAATGAACGGTGCCGGTAAGGTACCGGCACCGTTCATTCCGGGCCGCCACATTACGGGTTTGCTCGCGGGTGGCGGTATGCACGTCTGGGCCAGACCAGACATGCATACCACCACCTGCGAGCAGACCAGGATGCTAACAACGGACCTGTCATTAACAGGTCCGTTGTTAGCATCCTCCCCATTCCCATTGAGCCCTATAGGGGCTTGAATGGGAATGGGGATGTACCAGTACGGGTCCCGAAAAAAGGGAATTACCAGGCCCGCAAAAGTCGGAATGGCCCGGTAATTCCCTTTTTTGGGGACCCGGACACGAGTTTGGAGGCAGCCATGGCTACCTCCAAACTCGTAATGAGGCCCATTATCTGATATTTGAACTGACAGTTGGGTTACATAGTCTGGGTGATGCTTTGCTTTTGAATTAAAAAAAATCAATTTCTTGAACACCATTCATAGTATAACACCAAAACACGTGGATGCAGGTACAGGTCTGGTTACCTTTTACAGAGCCATGGTGGGTAGAGTTAAGGTTGTCTGGTCATATCTGAATGTGGCCTGGGACGGAAGATCGAGTCATAAGATATAAGAGTGGTAAAGTATAGGAGTCCTGGGTGGGGAGAGATAATCTTGTGGGTGTATTATATTTTTAGGGGTTTTAGCTTTTTAAGGTCAAGCTTGCATAGTAGGGCAATGTATCTAGGCTACACCAGAATATCAAGACTAGTTTGTATGACTTTGTTTCATTTTGAGAGAAAACAAGTAATGGGTATCTGCTGTGGCTTGTTCCTTATTAAATCCTTTTGAATAGGTGGGAATTGACTGTGTGCGCTGCTAAAATTCTTCTGAGCGGCACCCATAAGAAAGCTTGGCAAGCGATCATGCGCACAGTTTAGAGGGAACATTGGTCTTGATGTATAAGTACTTTCTCTTATGTAGACTGGACTTGTATTGAAGCACTACCAAAAAGTACCTGTTCTCTGAATGGGTTCTGTAGACAGACATGACAACACTCATCAATTGTTGAAAATCAATGCTCCTGTAGGTCGCTGTTCCGATTTGCTTATCACTTGATGGGCTTTGCACCCTGAAGTAAACTGCACTGAGAATGGGTGCATGTGACTGGCTGACATACCCTGGAGCAGACGTTGGGGGGGGAGGCAGGAGTTGGTGTGCTGCTGCATACTGGGACCTACTGTGCCCTCTCCCCACCTGTCGCCTCACTCTGGCGTGGTGCAGTTCATTGCGGTGCATTGCGGCGCAAATATCTCAGAAACCGTGCATCCCATTGCCTTGAAACGTGGTATTTGGGGGTCCCATAGGGACCTCAAGTTGGGTTCCTCGCGTCGAGACCAGTCCTTCGATGAACACGTTGATGTTTCGCTGATTTCAGGCAACCATCTCATGTGTGAAGGTGGTGAAATCCGAGGAAAGGGGTGGGGTGTCCAAATGTCATGTAGCCAGTAATGTCCAGAGGATCATAGAAGGCAACTATGCACAGTTTGGTGAAACGGTGTAGAAGTGTAGAAGGAACAACGCTTTGCCACAAATCCCACCACAAACTACCAAACAAACACATTTGGACTTTTATATATATATAGAGAGAGAGACATGTACTGAATATTTTGAGTGCCTTCCAATGTGTGGTACAGCAGAATCATCTGTGAAAAGACTTAAAAACACTCATAGTGGAATGTCTGGTAGACCATTCTTTATTTCATCTTCCATTGTCCACCTCAAGTAACACATTTTCCTCAAGTCTGAATTGTAGTGATATTTTACCTCTGGGGCAGTCTGTGTCGCACCTCACTGAATCCAACAAATATGTAAAGCTTTTAGATTAGTAAAACTGGAGCGGGTGGCAGCTACCAACTGTACTACAGGTGCTTTTATGTGCATCACTCCATTGACTGCTGAACTCTGTTAAGATGTATTTGTTTTGCACCATCACTTGTACAGCAGTCAGTTTCCCTTCTGGGGTAAATCTTAGCTCGTGAATCGAATGGATATTAGATCTGTGTGGGATGGGCTTTGTGTCCCCTAAATTACATAGTATGCGAATGCATTTTGTCCTGGAAGTAATATTATCTCCCGGTCTTTTTCTGTGTCTCTATCGTGCCTAGTTCCTGTCAGTCTCAGTATGCACATGGTGCACAATATCTGTGTACTCATTTTTCGAATCCAGAGGGTGGAAGTTCAACTTTATTAATGTGTACAATCATTTGACTTGAAAGGCTGCAGTTTGGAACATATGTTCTTGCGTGTGCGTGTGTGTTTGAGTATTTTTCAAGAAATTCAAAAAGAGGTCTCTTGCCTCATGTGTGAGTGTAAAACCTACAGGGGTCACTTCTCGATGTGCACTTTTTCCAAACCAAATAGGTACCCTTCAGATGCCAGTCTATGTGTGTTATGATTTACATGTTCCAAACTTTCTGATACATTCTAATGACAAACATATATGTCATCACCATATTGGCAACAGTTTAGGATGTCTACTAAAAACTTTGTATTCTGCTTGAAAACCTAAGGAATGTGTGTAGCGCTGGCAGTCTAGTGAAATTGTACTGCTTTCCACTGAGTATAAAAGTAGCATATTTCTGACTGCCTTTGCTCAGCAGCTGAGCAAAAATCTACTGCATAGATCGAAAATTGGTTTGTATTTGGATGTATGTATATTAGTCAAAAGACTACTGTTGTGCAGGTTTTGCACAGCCCTTTGAGTGTGCATTCAACAACAGGTAGTCCAGGACGAATATGTAGGCGTCCTTCTCACTGATAGTTTTGTAGTGTTGTGTGGGTCTGCCTTCTTTATTATGACACTTTCAGTATGATTTGTCCCGCTATGCTTTGTATGTGTGCAAGTGTGTGTGGTTTAATTGGGTATTGATTTCAGGAACTGAAGGTGTGTGCACTGGAATTGTGTAAGATGGGAGTTCCTAATTATGTGCTGCTTGCTTCCTGAATGGCTGTTTTGCACCTAGAGTGGCCAAAGCATTTTCATATTAATTCATTAGCTCCTTAACACTTAATTTGCGTATTATAATTTACTCACCTCTCTGAACTTGCCTCACATAGTGAGGAGTCCAGTCCTGAGATGTTAAGAGTACTTTTTATATACACGATTTATGGTACCAATATTTCTTTGGGCTGTTGTCCTTCTACCCCAACTGCTACATAACCTACATCTCATGAAAGTCTGTTATTATCTGGTACTGATCAATGGGTGTTCTTATTTCAACTTCTTTATGAGCTAAGGTATGTTCTAAGCCTGCCTTATGACTTGTCTGAAATATGGACCCAGAGTCCAATAAAACTTTAACACAGATATTGAAAATCCTATTCATAAGGATTATTCTTTGAGTGTGACACCCTTCTATCTTATGTTTGTAGATCGACAGTCTGCTTTTTCTCTTTCTTGTCTGTGTCTTCCCCTGCTGTGAGTGAGATGAACTGTCATCAGTTGCACATAATTTGCTTTCTGTCTCTAAAGTCATAGTCATTATGTCTAAAACTAGGCGTGGTGGCGCGTGCCTGTAATCCCAGCATGAGTGTGGGAGGCTGAGGTTGTGGATGGGGGTTCGCGGCTGCTGTTTGTATCCACTGGTGATCTGTGCTATAGCTATCCTGAGTATATTCTGTGTAACCCCAAGTCAAGAGGCCTGTGTACTGTTCCTGGTGAATCTTGACCAACTCCAAGGGGGTCTATGGAAGGGTGTTTTGGGTTTAGCTAAGTCCATGCCCAACGCTGTATTGAGACAGGAGCTGGGTCTTACTTCCCTGTCAGCATGTTACAACTGGCGGCTACTGTCCAATCTAGCAAAAATGCTATTCCCCCCTAAGAACTCATATGAGGATTTGGGCCAAACGATAGTTGCTTCCAATCCGCCATCAATTTCCAAATACTATGCTAAAATGGTGTCTTTACTAGCTGAAATGGCTGTTACTCCTTCGGACTTGGAATTTCGACTCGCGCACGTAAAACACTGTCTTTTTGACCACGATTGGTGTAAAACCTTGAATACAATTGAGGCATTGAAATCCTATAAAGAAGCAGCACAATTTTGTACTGGGAGATTGCCACATAAACCTTATTTGGTACAATTTCCATGCAACAAAGCACGGGATATTTACCCAAGGTTTAAATTAAACCAAATGTTAACGTTGGAAAGAACCAAAAGCTGGTTGCCGAAAATGCCGCTAAATACTGTCAATGGCTGTAGATTCTGCAATGATGTTAGTCAGATAGAGTCTACCAGACATCTGGTTGTTTATTAGGCGCACTTTGAAAAAGTTTGTATTGAAGCTATTGGAATTGATAGAGTGGGATGCACGGCTTCAGCAAGGGAATGGTTTTGGCTATCTGGGGTAATTGTGCAAAAACTATTTTGTCATTGACCAGGCTTCTTACAATCATCAACCTGGAATTGGAAAACAAGTTCTCTAATACGGCTGTAGGCCGTATCAGTTGAGAGTTGAATGTTTAGCATTCTGTTATGGCCAATGAATATTGGTTTCTATGCTAGCGACTTCGAAAGAATTAATGCATTATGTAGCCCTTATTATGTTAAGCAACACTCTTAAAATGCACTGTGCTTCTTGTTTAAAAATAAGATGCAGCTTAATAGGCTTGCTTTACCTTTAGGTAATTTGTGGTCTGGTACTTTTATCCTTCATCACCTTGTTTTAGACGATGTAACTTTCCCAATAACTGCATGATATTTTTTGTTCATGTTATTTATATTAATGGAATTATAATACTTATGATGTAGATTTTTTATTTTATTACTGTTGTAAATGTGGTCTAATTTAAGAATGATGAATGTGTCATGATGCCTACCCCCGGGCATCCGGATCGAGTTCATCCGCCCCGGGAGCAGGCATCCAGATACTCATTAAAACCCCAACAGCCCCGGCTGGGGGCTGTTTGTATTCAGTCCTGGCGCCTTAGGCGGCAGGCTCATCATAGAAATCAGTCCTGGCGCCATAGACGCCAGGCTCATAGACTTTACTTACCTTATGCAGACCATGCTGCAAATGAGTCCAAGCCAACGTGAGGCCTGGATGGGACTATTTTATTACAGGGACTATTTTTTACTTGGGTGTGGTTCTGGGGAACTTTTTACCTGGGACTACTTTGCAGGCTATTTAAACCATGCCCGAACAGCAGCTCATGCTTCGTGTTATTCTGCATCCAGCAGCGTAACGCTCACCGTGTCTGCAAGTCAGCATCCAGTCTTCTGCCACGCCCACCTCGAATCCGGAGCTCCTAGACAAAAGGAAAAGAAAGGAGAAGAGGTTAGATCACAGACATTATTTGATTCCTTACCTGATTCCGGACCCAGCACATCTCCGAGCCTGGAAAGGACATTATTTCAGCATGCGTCGCTTCGCCAGCAGCAGCTCCGCGTTATACTCACCAGTCCACCGCATCTTTCAACTCGGCGCTGCCTCCATCATTTTCTTCGTCGAAACCCAGCTCCTGGAGGGAAAACAAAAGGCATAACAAGGTGAGCCGAGAAAACCGACAAAGACAATCTCTTTGCCACCATAGGCTTACCTGCTTTACCACCGGAGGTATTATCCTTTAATTCGCCGCATCTTTCTATGCCGCAAATATAAAGGGAGAGAAAACAGCAAGTTAAACTCATGCAGCTTTTACCGGACAGTGTTTGGTAATACAGACTCTTACCTGAACGCCATCAGCTGCCTCCAGGCAATATTCTTTTGGTCCCAGCTGCAACCTAACGAGGGAATGGAACAAGAGTGAACATCGGACCTAGTGAACTCTTTGAACTTTATAGACACTGGAGTCAATATTCCTCCGGAACTCCTCCAGTACCTTCAAACCAGTGAAGTAACTGGTATCTACGCGCCCCTGCATGCTATGCGGGATGGAGAGCTCATCATTTAAAAACATAAGGTGAGGTTACCAAGAGGGGATATCGGAGGTGATTAGTGGGGAGAACGAGAACAGTTGGGGGGGGCATCACTAAAGTCCACGGGTGGCTAAATCCCTTTCTCCACTTGCAGGAGAATACTTCTACGAGTCCAGCAGACAAGATTAGACGGGCCAGTCCAGACTGTCATCTCTTCACTACGCATCACGTTGGTGGAGACCGCAGCTGTTCCGGTCCGATTGACACCCCTGTGGGAACCAGGTGAGCGTAACAGAATGTAACAGTTGTAAGAGTTTGTTGATCAAACTAAAAACAACAGTTTCAAATTAAAAAAAATAATAATAATATGTCTAAAACTAGGTTTATCCCTGCCTCTCCCCCATTGCCTTCTTTGTTTGTTTCAACTGTGTCAGTGGAGTACATCTCTTTCACCTGGGTTTTTCTATGGTTTTGGCTCATATTCTTTCTTTTTTCTTTTTTTGTTATTGTGATTTTGGTTGTACATACTCAACCTTACACAAAACAGAGAAAAAACATGAAAAAATAAAGCAACTCATTTACTAAAAAATGAAAAGAATCACATTCGATTCATATGTCCTGTAACACATTCTTAAAAGCAATTTATGAACATAGCAAATTCTTGTTAAGAATCATCACGATAATATAAAAAAAGGAAAAAAGTAGGAAAAGGAAAAAGACTTCAAATCAACTTTACCATCTCAGCTGACGATACCCAACTGGTATTCGAACTCAGTGGGAACTACCAAATAGACAATGATAAACTTTCTCTCCTATACAACACCATCGAACACTGGATGAAAGAAAACTGGATGTGTTTAAATGGCTCTAAGACTGAGCTCATGATATTCGGATCTACACAGGCCAGAAAAAAATTGAGCCCTGCCTTTAACTCATTTACCATCAAAAACATCCAGATTCCAATATCAGCAAAAGTAAAGACCCTAGGTGTGTATCTTCAAGCCTCTCTTGGCGCTGAAGCACATACAAGCTACCTTAAAAAAAACTGTCAGTATCATCAGATTCTCCTTAAAAAGATCAGGCCATTGCTAGACCAAAAGAACAGCACCATCATCGCTAGGGCCACTATATTGTCTAGATTGGACTACGGAAACTCCCTACTCTTGGGAGCCAATAGCAAGTGCTTGAAAAGATGCCAAACCATCCAAAACAACGCCATCAGAACGATCACTGGAAAATCATGGAGAGAACACATCTCCGGAGAAAGGAAAACCCTCCATTGGTTGGCTATGGAGGAGAGAATCTCCTTCAAGTCTCTCACCATGGTACATCGCTGCCTATATGGCGCAGCCCCGGCCTACCTCAAGAAACAGTTTAAATGGTACGAGCCGCCCAGGAGCCTCAGATCATCAAACACAGGCAAACTACAAACCATTATAACTAAAAAACAACACGGCCTTGGCAAGGCCTTCCCGACATTAGCCATCGAAAAATGGAATGACTTACCCACCTCATTAAAACTTGAGCCTAACTACCTCACCTTCAGGAAAAAACTGAAAACCTTACTCTTTAAGTAAATCCCGGTAACATAACGACTCAATTTGAGTTAACTTAGGCCTTCTCTCGCCTAGTCCTGTCTCCTTTTCTGTTGTCCAGTCTACATGTAAGCGTTCTGATGCCCGCGGGCTTTAACGCTATATAAACAAATAAATAAATCAAACCAGTTTCTTTCAAAACCTTCATTACAGCAATAGTGACAGTAACCTCCTCACCACTCAAAATTCTTCAAATAAGATGCTCTACCTCCAACAATGCAAGATTGTGTATAAATCGCCCCAGGTCGGTGGTTCTAACCACTGCCAGAGCCGGGCAAGTCAAAAGTATATGTTCTCTATTCTGGATAACCTCCATATTTCCAGATAATGCACAGCCTTTACTAATTTCCAGATCCAATGATCTGATATAAAGGATTTCACCGGTATGGATCAAGTGCAGCCTATATCTTAAAAATTGCCCCGCCCAATAACAATTTGAAAACATTTTCAAGGACTTGGAATTTTACCCAAAGGTTTATCCAGAAATGATAGACTCTTATACAGTTTGTACGACCTCATTGTTGCTATAGTGAATATCCAGTCATGCCTAAACAAGATCTTGTTTACCACATGTGGATAATGAATAAGGTCACTGGTAGTCGATTCTATTCTATTTAGCACTTGGTCTGCCCTTTTCTTGAAATTGGCCAAAGCCCTCGATGATGTCCGTAACAGTACATCTGATAGATCTTCGTATAAAGAGCCATTCAATGGAACAAGTAGCTTTCTATACAGTGAAAGGATTCTGTGGTCAAAGAAATAGCCCAGCGATGATAAACCCAACTGAAATCTGAGAGCAATGATTGGAACGTACTCAGAAAGGCCCAAGGCACATTTCCACACCCGGGACTCTACTTTAACGCAGGCTAAAGACCTTAGATCATGATTGATCTCAGCACCATTTAGTAAGCCAGGTACCACCTTCATCCCATAAAAAAGATATCAGTGTACAAGGACAAATAGAAAACCTACACTATTGTGCCAAATTCTTCTTAATCTGGGCAGCAGCTTGAGTCGCTTTTGACATTAGACATGCCATGAGAATTCCTGCATTGTCGGCTGTATCCATTTGGAAGCCCATTAAATTAGGGTTTCAGTTGGAATTAAACGCTGGTCTCCCATGCACCAGTCATATTCCATTTTGCTTTTCCTGTTACTTGTGAGTCTATTCTCATTGTGTTTTTATCCCATTAAAACACAGTTTGTTCAATGCAGAATATTCCATGACAGCGTTTAATTGCTTCTGGAGGCCCAATTGGGTCCGGCCCTTCAGAATTACGTCGTCCACATAGGTTAAATACGGGATGAACATAGAAGAGATTCTCAGGGGTAGGAATTACAATTTGGACAGGAATTCTCCCCCATCTGACAAGTAAAGATTGAATAAGCAGGGAGCCAATACGCAGCCCTGGTGGAGCCCCCTACTTGACTGAAAGCTCTCTGTCAGGGCACCCTGCTCATTCAACCGTACTTGATGAAGGGTATGATCGTGCACATGCACCAGAATTGATAACAAGGGCCCAGGTATCTGCCAATCCCTCAGCTTGCACCATAACAAATTCTGATTGACACTGTCAAATGCCTTTGTGTAATCAATTGCAGCCATATAGAGGGGCACATTTCAAGGCCTTGTCGATTGTGTCATGATGCCTGCCCCCGGAAGACCAGACCAGGCCCAGCAGCCCCGGAAGCAGGCATCATGCCACTTGGAGCATGCCCAAAAGCCCCAGTTAGGGGCTGTTTGGGTGCAGTCCTGGCGCCTATGGCGCCAGGCTCATAAAGATAAAGTCAGTCCTGGCGCCATGGGTGCCAGGCTCATTATTGATAACTTACCTGAAGCAGACCATGCTGCATACTCACCTGAGGCAGACAATGCTGCATGAAGACTCAAGCCAAATGAGGCTTAGGAGGGACTATTTTACTGAAGGAACTATTTTGTTACTTGGGTGGGGCTGTGGAAGAATACTTACCTGGATCTTCTTCCAAGGCTATTTAAACCACGCCCGGACAGCCATACGTGCTTCGCGTTATTCTGCTTGCTGCAGCATAACGCTCACCGTGTTTTCAGCAGCTCCAGCCTTCAGCCACACCCGCTTCAGTCCTGGGACTCCTGAAACAAGAAGAAAAGAAGGATAAAGGTTAGAACAGGAGTTTTAACTTTAATCCTTTCCTGAATCCTGATCCATTTCGCCACGGAACTGAAAGACAGAAGTCTTTGAAGCATTGCTTCGCATTCCTACGGCGCCGCGCTGAACTCACCTGCTTGGCGGTACTTCAGCATTCCATCTCGCTCTCTCCATCTCGCGGCCGCCCTCCGACACCTAAGGAGACAAAGACAGCAAGTTGAGCAAGGGGACTCTCTAAGGCTATACAAGCTACCCCCAAGGACTTACCTGATTTACCACGGGAGGTACTCACCTCATCTCGGGTCGGCACAGTCAACTCTGCTTCATCGCCGTACCCCGGCCCCTAAGGGGAAAACCACAATAGACTTACCTGAATCTTACCAATTGCCATTTGGAAATCTTCGAGTGGATTAATCGGCAACCTGCAAGGAATCGGACAGAGTGAAGATCAGACATTTGAACTCTTATGAACAATTGGACTTTAGGGTCAATACTGGAACTCACCAATTCCTCTACGCCAGTGAAGTAACTGGTCATCAACGCGCCCCTGCAGTCGACGCAGGATGGAGAGCTCATCCTTCCAAACCATCAGGTGAGACTAAGGAGGGGACATCAAGAGTGATCTGTGGGAAGATAACGGGAGTGGGGAAGGTGGGTTGATACTCAATTCCACGGGTGGTTAATTCCTCTTCTCCTTTGCAGAAGAATATTCTTGCGAGCCAGACAAACTAGGCTGAGCGGGCCAGTCCAGTCAGTCATCTCGGCGCTACACGTCACGCTGGTGGGAACAACAGCGGCCCAGTTCCGGTCGACGCCCCCGTGGGAACCAGGTGAGCGTAACAGAATGCGAAGCCTACCCATAAATACCCACCTGGGCGTCATGGAGACCTCGGAAACTGATCAGTTGGCCCAATTATTAGGGGAATTAAGGGCCGAAGTGCATTCTGCCCGCCAAGAAACCAATGCCCTCAGGAGGGAACTGATAGTGTCAAAAGAACAAACTGATGAGTTGGCCAGACAACTATTACAGAGCCAGGCTGGACAAACACCTCTACCAGGACTTGGGGCAAGTCCAGTTCCTGTACCATCGAGTAACCCGGTGCAGATAAATTTACCTGGAGCCGTTCCTTTGGCTCCGCCTGAACGCTTTGCCGGAGACCCAAAAGGGTTTGCAACATTCATGAATCAATGCCGCTTGCACATCGAAGTGGGCTCCAAGTGGACTGTTGGGCTGCCCGGAAATTTGTGAAGGAAGTTTGCCATCTGAAGGCACCAGACTTATATTGGACTTATTCTCGTTTTCCACAGCGCCGTGCGCGAGAGGAAGTCCCTAGAAGGCAAAACATCGTACTGGGAACAACAACAATCACTCATACGCTTGCTCCGCCCCCGCCTCTGCTGCTCGGCCCCCTGCTGACGCCGACGTCCTATTTAGCCCTCGCGCACGCGCATCGCGCGCGCGCATGGAAGTGGGCTCCAAGTGGACTGTTGGGCTGCCCGGAAATTTGTGAAGGAAGTTTGCCATCTGAAGGCACCAGACTTATATTGGACTTATTCTCGTTTTCCACAGCGCCGTGCGCGAGAGGAAGTCCCTAGAAGGCGAAACATCGTACTGGGAACAACAACAAGTAATGAACTTGGTTATTCAGTGAACTAACTCAAAGTTTCTTAATAAGAACTGCCGCGGCACCTCATTGGAGTCCTCCAATTGTATCTACTTGCTTGTTTCTTTTCCAGTGCCTAACTTGGCCCCTTTTCTATTCCTTCACAGTCACTCATACGCTTGCTCCGCCCCCGCCTCTGCTGCTCGGCCCCCTGCTGACGCCGACGTCCTATTTAGCCCTCGCGCACGCGCATCGCGCGCGCGCATCGAAGTGGGCTCCAAGTGGACTGTTGGGCTGTTAGGCAGTGAGGCGGGGTGTGCGGGGCAAGTAAGTATCTTAATACTTCATTAATTGCTTTTGATATTGAAGGTTGTGACAAATGGTTGCAAGCTTGCGAAGTGGGCACCCCTTGAAATTTTCGTCCAAAAAAATACCTAAATTAAGTAGAAAAAATAAAAAAATTTCTTTTCCTAAAGTTATGGAAAATTCAGGCGCTTGTGGGGAGACTGCGAGCTCTACTCTAGTACCTCATTGGGGGCCAATCACTGACCAAGACCTAATAAAACATGAGGTGGCTTTTGGTTATGCTCGATCCCAGGCACAAGCACCACCTAAAAATGGATCATCCACCGCTGAGTGCAAATTGCACCCTGGAAAGTTGTCACCTAAATCATCTTGAAAAAGCTTTCTTAGTATGCGCATGGATACTGCTGCCCTGGAGTCTGAGCACCCTAATGAAGACACCCCGTCCTCCCCTTCTGATAATTCTATACTAGCGCCTGTGGTACTTGCTGCTTTAGAGAAACGGGTGAGGTTATCAGTGGGTCCTTCGACTCCTGTCACACTTATAAGCTCAAAAAGAGCTGACGTCCATATGCACTGTAAAGAGGAATTACAAATGGAGGATTTGAAGATTTCTCCCCCTCGGCTTGATAATACACTTCAATCCACCAAGATGCCTGTCTCCAGCTCGTGGCCATCCTCCCCGACCCGTTTATCTTCTTCTAACAGGCAGCCTTGTGCAACCAATCACCTGGACACAGATCCCCCTTATTCACCTGTAAAAAAGACATCGGAGCATCCCCTGGGTTTTGAAATCCTGGAACCTACAGGGGATATACAATCTCTTGAGGCATCTTACCCGGTCCTCACAAGGATACTCAATTTATTAGACCGTGGTCATGAATACACCCACTACGAACTAAGAGATTGTAAAACAGCTCTCACAGAAATTTTATTAAAAATTACCAAACTTGAGGGCTTTATATTTGCAGATACCCTTCGACTGGTTCCTGATGGGCCTAAACCATTGCTAAAGGGACTTCTTACTGGGACCTCAGTAACCACCCAAACAGATTTTTCACACCTACCTGCTAACGAATCTAATGATATGAATCCCCCTCCTATCACGTATGCATTTCCTCAATCCTTTGCTCAAACATTGATGGCCCCTAGACCCTCTGATACATGCCAGATCCTCACATACGGCCAACTATGTAGTAAAGTAGCTTTACATGCTGAAAAGTTGGACCAGCTTTTTTTCTTTCTCCAACCCAATTTAGGGGAGGAAAGAGTGGGTCCACCTGTGTCCGCCAAGGAGGATGCCCATTTACTTTATCCTGATAGTCCTTCGGCACTAACCAATTTATTTAAGTTAGACACTCAAATGGTTAGTGTGCCCACAAGCATTCCGTCTACAATCCCATCACGCAAGTTCCGACTGCTAAAAGCCCCTCAAAACCTGAAGAGCGATCCTTCATATCAAGGAAGGAAAAAAGGCTATTTTTCCGTGCCTTGAAAAGAAAAGCCGCTCGGGAAAAAGTCTCCAAATCATTGCAACAGGACTTGATCCCACCTGTAAATGGTAATGAAAAAACTAAATTAGAGATAGGGAACTCTAGTGCTCCTGCAGCACAGACAAATGCTACAGTACTGCAATTGCATTCAAATAATGGGGAACCTGGGGAACTACTCTCCAATAAAAACCAAAAAAAACAGTACAACCAAATGAAGCATCCTATGAATGAAGACTGTGGTCACTCTTCATCTCAAACGCACTTACCTAACTTCTTTAAACCAATAGACAATAAAATCACCCAAATAGGCAGGCGTGCTGGACCTCTGCCATGTAATAGCGAGAAGGACGTACACACTACAACTCCAGATGTGTTGGTTTCAGCAAATCATGAATCCCCTTTGGCACCTCGGCCAGGCCCAAGTCGAGAGATTGACAAGAAAGTTTCACCTGCTTGCAAGGCAAAGGGCATAGATAAGAATCAAAATCGACAGGGGGCACCTTCAAATCACTTGGGGGGGATCATGAATCACCAGGGGAACCTTCAAAGTTATCTACTACCATTATAGGATGGGAAATTATATCATTTAAAAATGGCATAAAGCGATTAAATCGATCTGCTTTGATGCAAGCTTTCAATCGGATACCTGGTCTTCGCACACTGACCACACACGACATAGAATGGATAACATTACCACCTATCCAAAACAATCGTATGGTGTGCAAGGTGCAATCTGCCATCATAACTAACCTCCTCTTGCAATATACTGAGGAGTTACGGTTTATTGGCCTAATGCCGTATCCGTTTGACTCAATCGATGATGCCGTATCCTTCAATGAAACACCCCTGGCACCCCCTCCTGATCAACCTCCTAAACTGGTCCCTGGTGAATTGCAGAGTGGGATAAGCTCTGAGGTGATTGCTCAATTAGTAACGCTATCTAACTCCAGTAAGGATTGGTCATGGCTGGTTGCTTTGCAAAATACTCGCAACTCTGCCATGAACAATATTCCTAATTAGATAGCATGCTCCTTTATCGATTGTATCCTGGAATTCTTGCGGCTTTAGCAATTTGTCATCATGGTTTAGAAATTTGCACGGTGAAATGGAATGTGATATTATGTTATGCCGAGAAACCATGTGCACACATGAACTCCTGATATCTGGTTACACTGTTTTGCAAGCAAACGCTCAACGCGGGTCTAGTGGTCGACCGTATGGGGGTTTGGCGATATGCATAAATACTTCATTAAATATACTGTTATTGAATGTCTTCAAAGCTAAGGCAATGTTGGCTGCTTTGATTGTACTTAAGGAAGTAGATCCCACGCCTCTCCTCCTGGTATCTCTATATCACAATCCCACAATGATCTCCCTAACGGGTGTTTTTCAAGAGTTGGACACGCTATTTGATGAAATATTGACACTCCATCCCAATTGTAATATTATATTAGGAGGGGACTTCAATGCCTATTGCACAATAACTAATTCAGGCTCTGCAAATTGTGGAGGTATGCACCAGCCTGGGCATAGAGGTAAATTATGGTTGGATTACTTGGAATCCTGGGAGCTTGATATCCTCCCGTTTAGCACCAATGATGGGTGCAATACCTGGAGAAGAGGTGAGAGATCGACTTGTATTGATTATTTTGCCCTTTCGCGCGGACTGCAGTCCGTTTCTAGCAATACAACAATATACGATCCTGGGCTCAGCGACCATTATATGATTCATTTGAACCTTCAACTACATGCTGCGAAACTACCCATTGATAATCAACAAGGGTTTCTAGTAGGAGATCGGCCTGGCCTATCGCTTCGTTGGACTATTATCCTCTGCGATAAGGTCAATGACATGATCTACGCACGATTCCAACTATATCAAAGATCTACCTCTCATCTCCCCACGTCAAACCGAGAGCTTGATGTGCTATTTAACATAACAACCGAGATAATTCAATCCTTGCGTGCCAAGGCAACGAGCACTGTTTTTGGCTCTCCCCCGCATTATTCCGACTTTATTGTGGAAGCTAAAAGAGCAAAGAGAGCGGCCCTGAGGCAGATTCTTAAAATGGCTCCAAATTGGGCGAGCTACTGCATAGAAAAAAAAAGGATATTAAATACCTATCGGAACCAATGTAGGGATCACAGGCACTTCATTCAAAACCAGCTGAATCAAAACATGTTCAACACACTTTGTCACAGGGACAGAAGGTCTACTTGGGGCTTACTTAGGGCAGGAACCTCTGTACTCACCTCCGACCAGTCATCATCGATTTCAGCACACACATGGAGAACTTATTTTGAAAAAAAATTTGCTCTCCCAGTAACATTTGAAAATCTGGAATTCAAATGGACCCATTTGGCTCCTGCTTCCTTCCCATTATGGGAGATTCCTACTATTGAAGCCACTTTATCTGCCCTTAAATATTCAAAGGCAGCTGGCCCGGATGGGATTCCATCTTGTGTATTTAAACGATACCCCACTATGTGGGCCGGTATACTGAAGAAACTGTTTGACAACATGCTGACAACTACATTTACTCCACCGTCTTGGCTAAATTCGATCATTGTCCCCATTTACAAAAAAGGATTAAGGTCTGATCCAAGTAATTTTCGACCGATAGCGCTCATCGATACAGCTGCAAAGGTATTTGCCATTTTGCTCCTAGGTGAACTACAAGCGGTTATTGGCGAGCTCAAGATCTTATCCAAGTTTTAAATTGGCTTCCGCTCAAGGATGGGTACACCTCTAAATGCGTCAATTATGGCGCAACTTTTAGCCAAGCATAAAATTAGGGACTCAGGTCCCTTGTATATGGCCTCGATCGATCTTACTTCTGCTTTTGACTCAGTTATACGAGCACTGCTGTGGAAAAAAATGGTTGAGATGAAGATACCTCTTTATATTATACAATTAATATCAAAGCTCCATACAAATACAGCTTACTTAGTAAGGGTAAACAATGAAGGAGCAACAACTCACCCAATAAACATCGGCATAGGTGTCAAGCAGGGTTGTAATTTAGCAGCCACGCTTTTCAATCTTTACCTATGTGGTATCAATGAGATTTGGAATACCTATATCTCCTATCCAGCAAGGCTTGGCCATTTGAAGATCCATTGGTTAGCCTTTGCAGATGACATTGTATTATTTGATCGAACGCCCAAAGGTATGCAAATCAAATTAGATCTATTTGCGTCCTATTGCTTGACACATAATCTAAAATGCAATGTTGAAAAATCTAACATAGTAGTGTTCAGGAATCTCAAAAAGGGTAATATCACACGAAAGTGGAGTCTTGATAACTTTCCTCTAACCACAGTTACTCAAATTCGTTATCTCGGATATACCATAACTGATTCCAACTCGATGGCGATGTGGAGAGAGGTTCTACAGAAAAAGGCTGCACCGCTCGCTACGCAAATGCGACTAGTATACCTGAAGTTCTGTAAATTTTCATTGTTGCCACTTATAGAATTTTACATCTTAAAAGTAGAGTCAGTTATTCTTTTTGCTTTGGACATGTGCCTTATAAATATAAGTACTTACCTTGATCAACTACAAGGCTGTATGTGGAAGGGGGCCCTGAGGTTAGCCAAAGCAACACCAAATACTGTGTTACGGCAGGAATTGGGTCTCACTTCACTATCTGCACGCCGTAACTGGCGCATGTTGGCTAACTTTGCCAGAATGTTATATCCACCCGCCAACTGCCTATATGAAGATTTGGGGCAACTAATGATTGCACCGGAACGATCATCTTTGACGACTTATCATGCACAAATGCTTCAACTATTGGATGAGATTGCACTTACACCAGCAGATTTGGAATTCAGGTCTAACCTTGTCAAACATCGTATCATAGAAAATGATTGGTGTAAAACGGTTTCTGCGATGGCAGATCTCAAGGGCTACAAGGAAGCAGCACGCTTCTGCTCCTCAAGACGACCGCATAAACCTTATGTAATCCAGTTTCCTTGTAATAAAGCTAGGGAAGTTTACTTACGCTTCAAAATGAACCAATCCCTGACCCTAGAAAGAATTAGTGGCTGGAGCCAGCATTGGAAGGTACAGGCGGGATTAGGGTGTAGGTTTTGTAAAGATAGTGCAACTCAAGAAACCCTTAAACATCTAGTAATATTTTGCGCTCATTTTGAGTCAATACGTGCCCTAACAATTGCAAGTGATTGTTCACTAACTGAGGCGACTAGGGAATGGATATGGTTAGCCTGTATGTGGGGGACTCGAACGAGCCTCATAATAGCCTTGTGTAGATTTTTACTGGTAATAAACAGTGAATTGGTGAGGATGTTCAATAAGAAAATTGTGTAATAAACTTGTTGATGCTATTTATATCGCAGCTGCAAATCTGCTGACCAGATAAAGTATATAGACTAGCTGTGAGAATTCCGCATTACAGTGCGTGGCAAATTCACTCTACTGACATATATGCCTAAGTCTACAAAGATGTCTCTTAGTCAGATTCAATATGGTGATGCATTTTTATTATTATCTTGAAGACATGAAATGAAGCATTGTTGTTAATGTCTCTTCGCAAAGTCTGTTGGTTTAGCAAAAGGAAATGATGTAGATGAGATAAGACTACATTAGAATGTATCAATAATTATATAGCATGAGTTTCAAAATTCTATTTATATAAAATTGTCTTTATTAGGCAAAGCAAATGCCGTATAAGAAATGAATAATGTAATTGAAATGAAATTTTGTAATAGATTATGTGTTAAATTGTGCAACATAGAAAATATTTTTATAAAAAGTTGTAAAAGTTTGTTGATCGAACTAATTAAACAACGGTTTGAAATAAAAAAAAAAAAAAAAAATGCCGCTTGCACTTTTTATGTAGACCTGGAGCTTTCCCAAACGATCAGGCCAAGGTAGCCTTTGTACTGTCATATCTCAGCGGCAGTGCGGCGGATTGGTCCATTCCACTAGTTGACCAGGATGACCCGATTCTTCGAGATTTCCAGGGTTTTCGAACAAGCATGGAAAGACTATTCGCCCGACACTCCCGAGGACAGGCTTTGGACAACGAACTTTTATCCCTGCGTCAAGGTAACCAGGATCTTTTATCTTACATTGCAACTTTCAATAGATTAGTAGTGGAAACCGAATGGCCTGAAGCCAAGCGAATCACATTATTCCATCGAGGACTTCGGGGAGAACTCAAAGATGTTTTGGCCCAAATCGTGAACCCGCCTCAAGACTGTGCTGAATATATAGATCTAGTGGTCCAGCTCGATCACAGACTTCAAACCAGGAAGGCTGACCGAACCAAGTTTGAGAACAGGGTGTTGGTTAAAACCCACCAAGGGAGTAGATGTCTCAGAACCTATGCAAATCGGGGGGGTTAAAGGACCCTTAACCCAGAAGGAAAGAGATAGAAGACGGCAACTGCAATTATGTTTATATTGCGGAACTACTGGTCATTTTCTTCGGAACTGCCCTGTAAAACCACCCAAGAAAGTTATAGGAGCAGCAGACGAAAACCATGTGAAATCTGACTCGGGAAACGACCACGCCCAGCAAGCGTAGAGGTCCGCTTGCCGAGCTTAAAGAAGGATACTCTGACCTGGCATTTCACCATACCCATGGTCCTTGTAGATCCAGAGCAGCCATCACGCATGCACGCGGTAAAGGCGTACGTAGACAGTGGAGCCATAGGAAATTACTTGTACTGGGAATTGGCTACCAGGATGAATCTATCTCTCACCCGCAAGACCACGGCCGATGTTGTCACCACTGTAGATGGAACGGAAATTGCCTCTGGACCCGTAACTCATTCCACTGCAGAGATGACATTGCTGAGTCAAGATGGGCATCGAGAGGCTATGATGTTTGACTTAATCAAGGCCCCATAGTTTCAGCTGATACTGGGGATACCTTGGTTGGAAAAACATAATCCCTGTATTGATTGGCGAGAGAAGAGACTAACCTTCCCAGAATGTGCTCACACCTGCTACCCAAGGAAAACTCAAAACTCAGTCCTGGCCCCAGTAATTCCAGTAGTCATACAATTACCTGTTGAATACCAAGACTTTCAGGATGTCTTCCAAAAGGAACAGGCAAACACCTTACCACCTCACAGATCGTATGATTGTCAAATAGATCTTGTACCTGGAGCACACCCACCTTGCAGCAGAATCTATGCCCTTACGGAACCCGAAAATCTCCATTTGCGCCAGTACCTAGACCAGTACCTTGCTAATGGCTTCATTCGCACATCCAAGTCCCCTGCATCTTCAGCTTTGTTCTTCGTACCGAAAAAGGAAGGCGACCTTAGAACATGTATAGACTACCACGCACTGAATCAGATAACCATCAAGAATCGATACCCACTGCCTTTGATCCCAGAACTACTAGACCAGGTGAAGGACGCTTGTATATATTCACGAAACTAGACCTTCGGGGGGCATATCATCTGGTACGTGTCAAAGAGGGTGACGAATGGAAGACTGCTTATCGCACCAAGTACGGACTATTTGAGTACCAGGTGATGCCCTTCGGACTATGCAATGCACCAGCAGCCTTCCAGTTCTTCATGAACGATGTCCTCCGAGAGCTTATCGACGTTTGTGTGGTCGTTTACATCGACGACATCTTAGTATACTCTTTATCAGAATCTGAGCATGTAAAACACGTCCGAGCAGTCCTAGAGAAGTTACGCCAGCATAAATTATATGCTAAACTGGAAAAGTGCATCTTCCACACTACGGAAGTGGAATTCCTTGGATTTATTCTGACCCCGAGAGGAATCCGGATGGATACACGAAAAGTGGATGCCATTCTTAATTGGCCTTCGCCAAGTTCAATCAAAGGAGTTCAAAGCATGCTTGGCTTTGCCAATTTCTACCGCAGGTTTATCCCGGACTTCTCGCACATTGTACATCCCATTACAACGCTATTGCGAAAAAACAAACGCTTTGTGTGGACAGAGGAAGCCGAGAACGCCTTCCAAGAGTTAAAAGCTAAATTCACATCTGCTCCCATATTAAGACACCCGCGCCCCGAGCTTCCCTACATAGTGGAAATAGATGCATCCAGTTCAGCCATGGGAGCAGTCCTTTCCCAAAAGGATCCCGAAACTAACCAGCTTCACCCAGTGGCGTTTTGGTCAAGAAAATTTTCAGCCCCCGAATTAATCTATGCCATAACCGACAAGGAGCTGCTGGCCATCAAGTCCGCCTTCAAGGCTTGGCAGCACTATCTACTGGGTGCCAGACATACCATCACGGTCATCACTGATCACCGCAACTTACAATACCTAAAGACAGCCAAAGCCCAATCTTCGCGCCAACTCCGTTGGGCAGTGTTCTTCGTCGAGTTTGATTTTGTAATAACCTATCGACCAGGTTGTAAGAATGGTAAAGCAGACGCCTTGTCCTGGATTGGAATGGGAGAAGCAGAAATAACTTTAGAACCCGTACCAATAATTCCGGAACAGAGAATCCTTGGCCTGACATCCATACAGACACTGGAGGACATTCAAAACAAGATCCACCAACTCTTTGATTCCGTTGCCCTACAGGACTGGGCAAAGAAAGGTCCAGAGTACTCTGTCATCGGTGATTTACCTTATTACCAAGGCCGGCTATTTTTACAGCAAAAAGAACTACAGGAACTTGTCATTTCCCATTACCATGACACCTTAATAGAAGGGCATCCGGGTATTGCAAAAACCGAAGCTAAAATTAGGAAGCAATTTTGGTGGCCCACCTGGCAAAAGGATGTCAAGTCATTTGTCATGTCTTGTGGCATTTGCGCACAAAATAAAGGGCAAAAGAAAAAACCTGCTGGATTATTGCAACCATTAGACATACCACCTAGCCCTTGGCATACCTTGTCATTAGACTTTATCACGGATTTACCCCCGTACCAAGGTTACAATACCATTCTAGTTATTGTAGATCTTTTTTATAAAATGGCCCACTTCATTCCTTTAAAAGGGATACCTTCAGCTTCAATCCTGGCCAAGGAATTCCTTGAAAATGTTGTCCGCCTGCATGGCTTTCCTTCAGTGTTAATTTCAGATCGGGGCAGTCAATTCATTTCACATTTTTGGAGGAAATGCTGCCAACTGGCACAAATTGATGTTAAGCTTTCGACCAGTCACCACGCTCAGACCGACGGTCAAACGGAGAGGACCAACCAGACTCTTGAACAGTACCTCCGTTGTATGCTACATCAGTCTGAGGGGAATTGGAAAGACATTCTGTTGATCGCAGAGTATGCGTACAATAATTCCGTACACTCAGGAACTGGACAAAGTCCTTTTTTTACCATTTATGGGCACCATCCTCAAACCTCGGATTTGGACTCACCCCAGCATTTAGAGATGCCCGCAGTGGACCATCTCCACACTGTTATTACACAAGCCTTTCAAGAAGCAACCATCCATTTGCAAAAGGCTAAGGAAAAATACAAAAAGTATGCGGATCAGCACAGAAGTGAAGCTCCTCAATACCAAATAGGGGACCAAGTATGGTTAGCCACTAAGCACTTACCACTCAAGGGGACTCGGACCTTTAACCCCAGGTATTTGGGACCTTTTTCTGTCAAGGCAATTATTAACCCAGTGGCCGTCAAGTTGGACCTACCTGCTCATATGCGAATCCATCCCGTCTTCCACGTGTCTCTTTTGAAGCCAGTGCAACCAGGAACTAGGCTAACCACTCCAGCTGAACCTATCCTCATAGACGGGGAGCCCGAGTTCGAAGTCAAGAATATTTTGGACTCAAAAAGAGTGAGATCAAAACTCTTTTACCTAATTGACTGGAAAGGTTATGGTCCGCAGGAAAGGTCTTGGGAACCTAGTGACCACGTGCATGCACCTCGTTTAGTGAAGAGGTTCCATCGGGAATTTCCATACAAACCACGGCCAAGGGGGAGAACGACTTTAGGAGGGGCCTTGAGGGGGAGTGCTGTCATGATGCCTGCCCCCGGAAGACCAGACCAGGCCCAGCAGCCCCAGAAGCAGGCATCATGCCACTTGGAGCATGCCCAAAAGCCCCAGTTAGTGGCTTTTTGGGTGCAGTCCTGGCGCCTATGGCGCCAGGCTCATAAAGATAAAGTCAGTCCTGGTGCCATGGGCGCCAGGCTCATTATTGATAACTTACCTGAAGCAGACCATGCTGCATACTCACCTGAGACAGACAATGCTGCATGAAGACTCAAGCCAAATGAGGCTTAGGAGGGACTATTTTACTGAAGGAACTATTGTGTTACTTGGGTGGGGCTGTGGAAGAATACTTACCTGGATCTTCTTCCAAGGCTATTTAAACCACGCCCGGACAGCCACACGTGCTTCGCGTTATTCTGCTTGCTGCAGCGTAACGCTCACCGTGTTTACAGCAGCTCCAGTCTTCAGCAACGCCCGCTTCAGTCCTGGGACTCCTGAAACAAGAAGAAAAGAAGGATAAAGGTTAGAACAGGAGTTTTAACTTTAATCCTTACCTGAATCCTGATCCATTTCACCACGGAACTGAAAGACAGAAGTCTTTGAAGCATTGCTTTGCATTCTTACGGCGCCACGCTGAACTCACCTGCTTGGCGGTACTTCAGCATTCCATCTCGCTCTCTCCATCTCGCGGCCGCCCTCCGACACCTAAGGAGACAAAGACAGCAAGGTGAGAAAGGGGACTCTCTAAGGCTATACAAGCTACCCCCAAGGACTTACCTGATTTACCACGGGAGGTACTCACCTCATCTCGGGTCGGCGCAGTCAACTCTGCTTCATCGCCGTACCCCGGCCCCTAAGGGGAAAACCACAATAGACTTACCTGAATCTTACCAATTGCCATTTGGAAATCTTCGAGTGGATTAATCGGCAACCTGCAAGGAATCGGACAGAGTGAAGATCAGACATTTGAACTCTTATGAACAATTGGACTTTAGAGAACTCACCAATTCCTCTACGTCAGCGAAATAACTGGTCATCAACGCGCCCCTGCAGTCGACGCAGGATGGAGAGCTCATCCTTCCAAACCATCAGGTGAGACTAAGGAGGGGACATCAAGAGTGATCTGTGGGAAGACAACGGGAGTGGGGAAGGTGGATTGACACTCAATTCCACAGGTGTTTAATTCCTCTTCTCCTTTGCAGAAGAATATTCTTGCGAGCCAGACAAACTAGGCTGAGCGGGCCAGTCCAGTCAATCATCTCGGCGCTACACGTCACGCTGGTGGGAACAACAGCGGCCCAGTTCCGGTCGATGCCCCCGTGGGAACCAGGTGAGCGTAACAGATTGTTCTTTTAGCCAGCTCACTATAAGGCCATTTTGTTCAGTCCCCGGTCGATTTCAAAAGCCGGTCTAATACTTTTGCAAGCGGCCAGAGTGGGTGGCCCAGTCAACCAAGTCGCCCAAGACCAAGGCCGCAAAGATTTTGCTCTTGCTGTCAAAAAGAGAGATAGGATGATAATTACTTGGATTGGTCCTGTCTCCCTTCTTGTAGATCGGGACAATAACGGCATTATACCAAGAGGTTAGAACCTCCCTTGTTTTCAGAACCTCACTGAATAGGATAAACAGAATGTTTGACCACGTTGCTGAATTGACTTTTAAAATAGCATGTGTCAATCCATTGGGGCCGACTGCCCTAGAGTTAGAGGATTTCCTAATCAAACGTTCGTTTTGTTTGATTGAAATAGTTAGCCTAGCTAGAGCAAAAGGAATTACTCAGAATGGTTTCCTATATACTTTGAAGAAGTGATTCATCCACTAGTTTTCTGCAAAGGGGTTACTCTGTTGTCTGTCTTGGGGTTTATTCATGCTGTTAATTAATTCCAAAACAGTTCTAGAATAGTGTTGGGTTACAATCTGGATCGTTTTAGATCCTTCATTATGTGTCTGAACCCAATTTTTTAATGTTTGTTTTATTCTTTTGAGTCTTACCAGGTACAATTCACTCTCATATCTACTACTCTTCAAGGCCCTTACCTCACTTCTGAGTTCCTTCTTTTTATTTTGGATTTTTTAATCAAATGAGTTGCGGGGCACTCAATTAGCTTATTTTTACATAGCTTGGTGTTAAAATCGTCACAAAAAGCTTGAAATGAAGCATGGGTAATACAGGATATCTTTTCTTCCAGAGTAGAGTTTAAGAAAAACTTGTGAGTTATTATATTTACTCACATTTTGGGAATCCTATTTCACCTCTGATCTACATACACATTTGCTATCCAAGGCCTAGACGTGTTTAGTACACCACATTTCAATTTCATTTTAAGTTGGGAATGATCACTCAGGTCAGTCTCAGCGACACACATTTCTTTGCATCGATCAAACAAGGTTGGTGTAAAGACAATGTAATCCAGGAGTGCAGATTTACTGCTGAGGCTCCAGGTAGGCCGGGGAGGAACATCCCCCGGAAATGACCCATTCATCATCAAATTCCATGTTTTAAATATGTCTACCTACAATTTACCATCTCACAGAACACGTGGGTTGGTACAGTATCCCCAGCCAATATGATATGTATGCCATTTTATTTCGCATAGGAGATTTTCAAAGACTTCCCGCAACTTTAAAAGAATGCAACCCACATTGATACAACATGGATTATTATAAATATTGACTATAAGCAAGGATTTCAAAGACAGCAATCCCTTCAAAACGACCCTAACTGCCAGCAGGCCACATATGGTGTTAGACACAATCACAGACTCAATCAGAATTCAGTTATTCACTGATATTATCAGACCTCCAGAGGGTCTGCCTCCCAGACTCTTTGTTACCATTTGTTGAAACACTGTATTGCTATCAACAACCAGAGGTGCTGTCAACTATACCTTTTGTAGAAGAATTATGTCATGTTTATCTCAGACTTGATTCCTAAAGGCATTCCCCAAAACACTATTATATCCCTGTGAATTCCAGCACACAATTTCTAGGTTTACAGATGTGTAGTTGTGGGCTAGAGTCGTGTCCCACATTCACCCAACTTCCTGAAGGAGCTCAAAAGCGACTCTGGCAGCCACTGCCAATCTTGGTGATCTTTTCTTGCCTTAACCATAACCGGATGTATGAGTGCTACCCTCCTACCACCATTTGCATTTGTTAGGGATGTAACCGTGATCTGAGGGCAAGAGCCCATACAAAAAGGCTGCATGCCCAACTTTCCGTCTAGCCAATCACAATTATTTCATCCATGTGGTGGTTCCTAAAGTCATAACCCATGGTCCTCCTCAGAGAATCAATTTCATTGAGGATCATCTGCACCACAATGTTTGACTAAAGGTTCAGTTGAACATAGTCAGTTCTCGCTTCATCTGGGAAATACACCCTCTCAATATGTCTCATATCGAGTAGCCTTAAATGTGGTATTTAGTGCAGACATTTTAGCACATTTGATCTATTTAATAGAACCTCATTTCGGCTGCTTTCAAGTCTTTCAAGAAAGAATCTTGTCGATGGAACTGATGCTACTGATCTCAACTCTGCTGGTAAGTGGGTGGTTATGGATGCAGCTTGACATGAAGCAATGCAGCAGCCTTCCCTCTCCAGGATGATACACCATCTATGTGAGGTGTTTGCTTCCTGTGTTCGGCAATCACGACCACTATCACTCACATTTTCTAACAACGACTTACACGATGCCCCACAGTTGGTATCATTCCCTGGGTCTCGTCAGTGCCCCATGGAGGACGGATTACTCGTACTATCTGCAATCCAGTCAGGTCATTTACATAAACAACACCCGTGGCATTAGTTTGTCTGCCGGCTCTTTCACCAACCTCACCGGTCGGACGAAGATTACATTGTATGCCCCAATCACTTCTAGCCTGGTCAAACTTTTTTACAACCAGATTGCAGGGCTCAGATTACGCATACACACATGGCCCTGACAGGAGAGCCACACCCTGCCTGCCAAAGTTAGTCACCAAGATTACACTGCAATGCCATATCTTTATGACCATATTAACTTTTTCAGGCTCCTGGTGTAGTTTTTGTTTGTCACTCGTGGTAACTTTCATCGAAAAACACATCAGCCCTCTTTATCCATCTATGAACTAGCATTCTGCCGATCCCCAAAGTATCACACCATTAGAGGCCTGCAAAAGGTGGGGACAACTTCACTGTTTATCTCCGGGGTTCTATCCGGAGGATTGATCTCAGGTGATACTGAATCCCCAGGATACCTGTTCCCATCCTCCGGGATGCATTGAACTGCAGCTTCCCTTTTTTCAGTTACGGTTGACTCCCGGGTCTCATCCTCGATCTCTCTCTCTGGCAGATCAACGGCCTCTTCTGTTTGAGGTGCCTCTTCTTCTCTCGCTGCCTCCACTGCAGTGTCCGCCTCTTCTTGAAACAGCTTACGGAAGAATGTTGTGTTGCGGGTGATCTCTCCTTCCCCTATGGCGGTAACCATCGGACCTTTCACTTCGGTCACCAGTAGCGGTCCAGGTGCATGCCGCGAGTCCGTCTTCCTTTGCTGCCTCTGGCTCCCCTATTTTTGTCTGTCCATTCCATTGCTTTCCTTCTCTTCTCGGTTTCTCTTTCTCGGATCTCTGTGTCTTCCTCCGGCGTGTAGTCCTCCAGCTTTGGGAGCCGGGTTCTCGGTTTATATTTTACCATCAGCTCCAGGGGTGTCCTCCCGGTTGTTTCATGGGGGGTGTTCCGATAGCTTCTCAGCATCTGAGAGTTGGCTTGTGGAATTGCCATCTGGTCCACGGCTGCTCTCGGCAAGTTCTTTTGACGATGGCCATAAATCGTTCTATCATACCATTTGGCCTGCGGCCATGGCGATCTTTTGATGGCGGAATCCTAGGTGTGTCGCAAACTTGTGAAAGTCTTGCCCCTGGAAGGGTGGACCGTTGTTGATTTTCACCGTATTGGGGACCCCCCATTCACTGCATAGTTCATCAATTACCCCAACTACATGATGAAATGCTGTAGACTGTACGTGCTTTATGAGGGGAAACCGTGAGTATTCATCCATTCTCACCAGGAGGTGTCTGCCTTCTTCCAGGGGCCCATAGAAATCCACTGCCACTCTCTGCCACGGCCTGTCTATTAGGGGTGTTGTCTGGAGCAGGCAAGGGGTGCTGTTTGCCGCTGTCTGTTGATATGGTCTGCAGTGCATTAGTGTGTCCTCTACGATGTTATCCATGTACGGGAACCATATTTGGTTTTGTAGTATCTTCTTCATGTTGGCGATCCCTCTGTGGCTCCATTGGGCGATGATCCACTGGCTCCTTTCTCAGGCTTTTGGGTGCCACTAGGCAGTTGCCTCGCAGTAGTGTCCCTTGTTCTGTCGTGCTGAGTTCATTCTGGATCTTTGAAGATCCTTTTTGTCCTCCTCCCCGTACACAAAGTGTTCCGTATGCAGCTGCCTCCCCTGGTTGTCAGGTGAACCGCAGCCTGAATGGTGGGGTCTGTTCTACTCCTGTCTGCGAAGAGGTCACTCGTGATGGCGGGTGGTAGGGTGTTGAGTGATAGATATGCTATGTAGGCCTCCGCTTCTCTTTCCATTGTATCCTCTGCTGAGCGTTCTCGGTGCCTTGACAGGTATTCTGCAGGATTGGCCTCCCCTATGGTTTGTGGATGATGTTATAATCGTACTCCTGGAGTCTGATGCCCCACCGTTCTATGAGCGGGGGCATTTTGCTTTTGGGATTGCCAAAGAGGAGGAGTAGTGCCTGGTGGTCTGTGATGAGGACAAACTTCCGACCGATGATGAAGTGATGAAACTTCTTGCATGCCCAGACTGCCGCTAGCCTCTCTCACTCCGCTTGGGAATATGCTTGTTCGATGGTGGACAATGCTATGCTGGCATAGGCAACAATTTCGGTCTTGCCACGGTTGTTTGGGTCTATTTGAGCGAATATGGCTCCCAGGCCAACCGGACTGGCGTCAACGGTAAATTCAGTGTCCCAGTCAGGGTTGAAGTACGCCAGGCGCCGGTTGTTGGCCAATTCTTCTTTTATCTTGCAGAATGCGTCTTGGCAGTGTTCGTCCCACTCAAAAGGAGAGTCATTTTTTAGAAGCTTCCGGTGGGGGTTTGTGAGGGTTTTGCGTAGTGGGGCAGATAGCGGGCACAATATCCCGCCATGCCGAGGAACGAGCTCGGCGATGTTGTGCGGGGCCTCTAAGTTGATGATGGCACTGATCAGGGTCAGCCATGATCCCGCTGTTGGAGAAGATGTGGCCGAAGAAGCGTAGGCTTCGCCTGTTGATGGCGCACTTGGGTCCGTTGAGGGTGAGTCCAGCCTTGTGAAGGATGCTGCACACTGACTTTAGAGCTGTGTCATGTTGTTCCTGAGTAACACCAAATACTAAGATGTCGTTGCTGTAGTTCAGCGCATTCGGGATGGGGGCAATCAGCCGCTGGATCATTTCTCCGCTGCGGACGATATCCCGAAGTTGAGCCGCTTGTAGCGGCACAGTCCCTCGTGCATTGTAAATGTGGTGATCGGTTGAGAGGCAGGGTCAATTACCAGCTGGTGGTACCCTTGGTTGAGGTCTAATTTGGAGAATCTGGTCGCCTGATTGAGTCTTACCAGCAAATCTTCAATGTTGGGCCCTGGGTGCCTTTCCTTCTGGATCGCAGTGTTGGGGATCAGCATGTCTATGCAAAAACGTAGATGGCCATCGACTTTAGGCACTACTACCAGGGGGGACACCCACGGTGTGGGACCCACTACCCTCTTGACGATGTCGTTATCGAGAAGAAGTTGCAGCTTGTGTGTCACTTGGGCCTGCAGGTGGAACCCAATTCTGCGGGGATGCTGGGGTACTTGTCTGATCGTGGGGTCAATGTGAAGCGTTATAACTGTTTCTTTTAGCTTGCCCACACCTTTGAACAGCTCCGGGAACGTTGACTGGAGTTCTTCTATGTCAAGCTCGCGTTGGGATAGTGCACTGAGGATCTGGGCGCTGGGAGGTAGGGCTTGTATTGTTTCTGAGGAATCGTATAGAATGCCTATTAAGGCTAAGGCAGTCCGGTAGCTGAGGAGTTATCTCCCTGTTGTCAGACTGTGTATGACGTGGATGGTGGTAGATGTCTTCTGTACTCTGTGGACTAGGTCACAGCTGAATTGGCCTTGTGATTGGAGCGGTGTGGTCGCTCCCCATTGGAAGATGCGTGCTTGCGAAGGTTGTAGGGGGTACTAATTCGCTATGACCTTGCAAGCTCGTTCATTCATGATGTTAACCGTTGCTTGTGTATCCACGATGAACTGGTTGGTAAGTCCTCTTATTCTTACTGCAACTTTTGGGGCTGCGCTGTCATCAGATGTGTCATATATCAGTCGGACATACTCCTTGCTGTATCGGTCATACTCATAGTAGGATTCACCCGAGGAGTATTCTTCTTCTTCCGCTGGAGGGTTTCCGTACGGGTCATGGTTGAGGTAGTCTTGCCCGTTTCCGGGTACTCCTGCAGGGTTCAGTTGCAAGGCGGTGGGATAGGTAGGTGCGTCGAAATGTCTCTCTGATGGGTCAATGCTCAGATTTTCCACTGCCCTTATGAAGCCCTGGTGGGTAGGATATGTCGTGGTGTTCCTGCTCGCCATGGATCTCCCGTAGTCTCTTTCTTGGTAAGTTTGGGGAACAGGTACTCTTGGTGGGTCCTGCCTCTTTTGTGGTGCTGACGCCAGTGGTGGTCTGTATGCAGGAGGCATCAGTGTTTTCTCTTGGCACATTGCTTGGAAGGGATTTTCCTGTTCGCATCTCATACACATCTGCCCTATAGCCGGGCATTGGCCTTTGGGTGGAGATTCAAACCCACACCAATAACACTGTCTCTCTGCTGGAGAGCGAAGGCGGTTTGAGTTCCATGTTTCTTGGCGAGCTGGTGGGCTGGTGTATCGGGTTTGTCCCTGTGGGCTGGTAATAAGCGCTGCAACAGTTTCTGCTTTTTTGGGGTTTTCGATGGTGGCCGTCTGCACGTCTACCCTCTCGTACACTCTCGTGAGGTCTGCTATCTCTTGTAGCGGGAGGGTTTTCTTCAGTAGATGCTTGCGGAATTGTGAGGACGTGAATCCTTCTATCACCCTCAGTCTAATAGCTTCTTCATCGTTGAAGTTGGCAAAGTCACAATGTTATCTTCCTTTGAACTCGGAGTATGAATTCACCAACTGTCTCGTGTTGTAATTGAATACACTGGTTGAACATGTATCTTTCGTAGTCCCTGTTGGGGAGGACAACTAGCTTTCCATTAATTGCAGCAAAGAGGAGTTGGTATGTCATTTTCTCTTGGGGAGGGATGGTTTTTATGATCCCTTTGAATTCCTTTCCCACGAGGTTCGTGAAGATTTCCATCTTGTTGACTGCTTCTTGGTTCCCTACGGCTCTCACAAAGTCCTCTCATTCCTCCATCTACTCCTCCCATCTCTGGCCCTTATCTTGTCGTGGTTGTAGTGTGAATGGGATGGGGCATCATAGGAATGTGGCTGGAGGTGTGGGATTTACCCCCGTCGCGGGTGGTGCTCTCGCATCCGCTGCTGCTCCTTGCGACATTTCGTTGGTGATTCGTGTTCCACATGTCTGCGATGGTGGGTATGACTGGGTGGTCTGTCTCCCACGTGGTGTCTACACGTGTTCCTTCACTTTCTGCTGTGTTTATCTGTGTTGTTCTTCCTTATTACCACTGTGAGTGGTTTTGCCTTGGTTTGTCGGCCCCCACGTGGGGCAGGGTGTGCTGCTTCCTTCACTCAGGTGTGTAGCACCCTGTCCCTGTTGATGTGGATGGCACGTGCTGCCTGAGGAGCGTGCCCAGTCGTCTGCTGTGGATTTTCACTTTCTCTTTTGTGTTGGTTCCCCCTACCCCTTCCCCCTGCCCCTTCATGTCAGGTTGGGGTGCACGTGCTGCTGTTATGCGTTGCGTCTTCTTTATTTTCTTATTTTATTTTGTATTGTTAATTGGTTCCTCGCGTTCTAGTGGGGCAGTAGGGCGAGGCCTTGTGACAAGTGTAATACCCTGCTTTGTGCGAGCAGAGTGTGTATATCGTTCCTCTGTCATACTTACTCGGCTTCCTGGCACCCCCTTCCGTGTCAGTCGCTGCTGGTAGCACCGTGCACCCTCCTTTCAACCGTTTATCTGTCCTTCTCACTGGTAATGTGAACTGCGTGTTCCAACGGGCCACCTTCCTCTGACTACGGCGCGCTCCTCCACATGCGTCGTCGTAGCAGTCACTTACTGCGGATTGGCTTCCGATCCGCACCCTCCACGTCCTTAGTGCCTCGCCAAGCCTCTCGCTGTGAGGCCCTCTGAGTGCTGGCCTCCTCTGTCGGCTGCGCCTGCCGTCACCTCTGGTGCTGGCCTCTGCACGTCTCTTGTTGCGCATAGACGGGCAGCAGTTCTCCTCCTGGTCCGCGCCATCTTCTTTCGGGACTGTGAGCTAGAGGGCAATGTGGGTCGTGGCCCCTCGTCGCCAGTTGTTGAGGCCCACCCCAGTACCCACACACAGAACACCTTGTAGATCACGTCTTATTCCTTTATTCTCCAAATTACAACTAACCACTTCCTTCCTTCCCCCTCCCTTTCTTTCCCCCCTCCCTGCAGTGTATGGATTGTCCTTCTTAAAGGGCCCGGCTCCTTTTTCCACCGCAACAATTGGTTTAATAGTCGCTGGTGTCGACGGTGCTTGATCATTAGGCCCCTCATCTTGATAATTAAAAATATTATTATTATAAAATTGCACGGTCTGTCACCTTAAGTGTGAGATGCTCAGATGATCCAGGAACCTCAGGCTGTTCCCGCTGTTGATATTGGTTACTTTCTGCCAATGCGTTTGCCACAGTTTCGGACAGATAGAAATTTCGTAGGAATTTTCTTGAATTGGCTTTATTAATCCTTTTACCTTTTTTTCCTCCTCTTTTTGTAGACATGGAGAAGGAGCTGCAGTGCTGCAATTAAAGGGCACACTGCTGCGTTGTCTGGAGCTGATGAAATCACAAGATCGCTCTTATTTTCACCTAGCAACCCCACCGTTCCTGTCAAATTTGTTATAGAGTCCTGTATCATCTCCAGGTTTATCTTCACATCACTTAATTGTAGTGAGTGAGTGGAGAGTTCCAATCGATGTTTTCATATAATGATGAGAAAGAGCTCAGCACCATGTTTAGCGCTGAGATCTCTTGTGCAGTTAGTTTAATCTGGTTGTCCAGTTCTTGTAATGTATGATGGATTTCCATATGTGGTGTCACAGAACTTTGGCCTTGGTCTACTGGGCCAATGTTATGGCCACTGTTTAGATGTTCTTTTAAAAAAGAGAATTGGTCCTCCACAACAACAGACTCTGATAGTTTCTTTGCAATTTGACCTTCCCCAAACAAGCAAAGAGTGAGATCAGTGTGCAGAGATTTCTCTAAAAGGCCTTGATCACTGATAAAAATGGAAGAGGTTGGATTTAATTCTCCACCTATCCGTGCCATAGTAGAGGGCCTATGATGTCTGCTAGTAATTGGGCCCAACTTCCGAAAGTATTCCGAATTCTTTTTCATATTACTTGTTTTGCGTTCCAGCATCTTTTTCTTGTGACCGCCTTGTGAAGAAAAATCCATTATGGCACTCTCCTTGCTGTTCTGAGTTAAAGAAAGCATCTGCAACGTGTTCCCCACTGAGACAGAGATAAGCTGATCACATAGCTTAGGATCAGTATTCAAAGCCGCAACACTGGCTGCTACAAGGGCACCAGCAGTACACCAGGGCCCATCTAACACACTCTCTTCCATTAACTGGCAGTTGATGGTATTAGGCATAGCTCTCAACTCACCCGCTTTTGGCGGGTGTCACCCGCCTTGAAAGCAGTAAAATCACCCGCCAGGTCCCTCATACGCCCATTCACTTCTATGGGCCTCTCACCCGCCAAAAAGAAAATCGGGTGTTTTCACCCGCCTTGCTGACCAAAAAGGTTGAGAGCTATGATTAGGAGATTTCACATTCCTCAGTTGACCTCGATAGGTCGTCTGAATTGCTGCGTTATCAGATGGCAGCAGTAAAATAGTATTAATGATCTCAATAACTATTGACATCGAAGTAGCACAGGGTAGAGCCTCGCGTCCACTGTCTCCCAGTTTATGGGGTGCCACCCTTTCTGGTGCACCAGGACCATTCTGAAATGCGTTTTCAAAAGCAACCTGAGAACATTTGCTATAGTTAGTGCCTGCGGTAGTCGTTATTGCGTCCTCGTTATTTAATTTGCAGGTGGGTTCGTAACAGCAATACAAGTTTTATTGGGTTCACTAACTTTCAAAAGAGAAGACGGCGCTGGTGTGAGCACTTGCCCAGGTAAGGTAGAGTTCTTTACTGGTGTATCAATTTGTGAGACAGTCTCTATATCAGAGCAAATCACAGTTGTAACCAGAAATACTTATCTCCGAGAGACTGGCAGAGAGGATGACGCTGCCACACTATTTTCTCCAATTAGACTTGTTTCTTTCCCTTTGTTCATAATACAAGGAAATGGTGGCACCGGGTTTTTGTTATGTGGAAGAATGGGGGAATGCAACCGAGAGACGACCCCCTTGTCATAGCCATGTTTGCTAATGTTATTTGCTGCCCAGCCACAAGACTAATTTATTTTGGTTAGGATGGCATCCGTACCAGCAGTTTCCTCATCCGAGAGAGATGGCTTCTCTAGTGCATACTTCCGCCACTGTAGGCAGATGCTGTCAATTAGGTTCCGGCAACTAAAATGAACACAAACACAAAAGTCAAAGTTCAGCTTGCCTGAGATGTAACTCACAGTTTTGTTGGTGGAATAGAATAGGATCCACAGCTCACCTCTCCGGCAGCTGGCACTTTCACCAACACCACTTTCCTTCCACTTTGCATACGCTTTGCGCTAGTGAATGGTATTTAAACTGCCACTAGTGACACACTCCAGTATGTGGGGGGTGGCGGGGTGGGATCAGCAGTCAGCGTTAATGGTGCAGAGCGAACAATGTATCCGTTGTAATCATTGATAGCACAAGTTGCTGGCCACCATTGTTGACAGCCAGGTAACACGCTGCAATCAGTAGTTTGAAGCAATCAAAAGAAAGAATGCCTTCACCTACGCACACCGACACCACTTTCCTTCCACTTTGCACGCGCTTCGAACTAGGAAAGGGTATTTAAACTGCCACAGGTGATGCATGCCGGTATGGGGGGGCAGGAACAGCAGTCAGCGTTAAAGGTGCAGATGGAACAATGTATCTGTTGCAATCCTTGATAGCACACATTGCTGGCCACTAGTGTTGACAGCCAGGCAACACTCTGCAATCAGTAGTTTGAAGTGATCCAAAGAGAACGCCTTCACCTCGGTACACCGATACCACATTCCTTCCACTTTGCATTTCATGTTCTTTATATACCTCTTCCTCTATTGTGGGGAGACTAGGTCTATGTTTTCTTATTCTCTTCTAGCTTGGAAAGTTCCACAGCCCCTACCTGAACTCCCTTGAGAGTGTATAACTTTCTTCTAGCCTTGATTGCTCCACCTTTACCAGAGATAATATTATACCCTTGGCCATTTGATAGTTCCTGAATTGTCTAGATAATGATGTATGGCAGCTGCTGTGATTTAAATCCTCATTACGTCTCCCAAGATTGATGCTAAAGCAGTTATTGATGGTGTTTCAGTCAGTTGCAAATACAGCCAACTATAATACCAAAGTATCACAGCTTGTCATTGCAGGCTTACATGCTTTGAGCATTGCCATGGTCAAAGCCTGGTGCCTCTGTTGGGGTGTAACCTGTAGATAGGCAGGCTGTAACTGTCCCAATTTCTCTGACAACCATTTGTGTAAGTCCTCCTTTTTAGTGGGACTGCTGCCTTACAAAGATTTAGGTCTTTGGAATTTGGAAATGCAGACACCCTATCCGTGGCTGTTATTTGGAGAGTGTGTGCTAGTGCCACGTCTTGCTGTGCTGTTAACTAAAGTGCAAGGTGGTGAACGTTGTTAAACTGTGTTGTCAGTAACTCGTAGTCTTCCTGTGTGTAGGGCCCATTGCGATTTGGGTGAAATATGGCTCTCATTTATGGACATTTTAGGTGTGGCTAGGGGCCAATAACAAGCTCTTGTTTGTGGATAGGTTAAATTACCCCAACCTTGTTCCTTAGGTTTCTTATGGTTACCTTACCATTGTTATACTTTACAAAATCTTGGATCTCGGTACAGCACACATATTGCCATGTTGTAATGATACAGAAGAGACGATGGTCAATTATTTTTTCTGTTCTGAAACATTCGCAACTTAGATAAAATACCTGAAACCCATACTTAGGTTCCACAATGTACGTGACCTAAGAAACACAGTGGCCACATGTAAACTAACAGTGTCCAAGTGCACGGTTTGTGCAGTGACAAAGTACATACATAGGGCATGGCTTAGGAGACAAATATCACAGAGAATTGTTTTATTTTACATTTTTTTATTTTATTTGATATACCACAAACACTTACAGACATTGCAACATAGTGTACATCATATCACAGTACAAATTTCGGCTGTTTGTTCCCTTGTTCCCCCATTTCCCCCCACCCTTGCCCCGACCTATCTGACATCACACCATTCACCTCTTTCCTGTTTACTCTTCACCAAATCACTCTGACATCCGCACCCTCCTGTATGGGGCCTTGTTCCGATACTCTGCTATCCAGCGTGGAATTGGCCAACTCCATAATCGATTGTCTCCAGGCTGCCATCCCTCCCCCTTCCTGGTGTGAGTCCCTGCTTATTGCTTCTTGCCACACCACAGTTTCCGCTTTGGCCCATTTTAGCAGGTCCCTCCACCATACTCGCACCAGAGGCCTTGTCTGCGCTTTCCATCCCATCGCTATTCTGCGTTTCGCTAATATGTATGCTAGATCCCTCAGTTTACTCACATGCTTAGCCCTCTTAAGCCTTGCAAAACCCCCCAGCAGACAGCCAGGGGGGTCCCAATATCTAAGGTGATATCCGCTTTTGCTAATGCTCGAGCCATCTCCTCCCAGAATCTACCTATCTCTGTGCAGGCACGGAACAGAACATATGGACCAGATCTGCCTCCACCTCCCCACACTTTGGGCATGATTGTATCGCTACTTAGCTACATTTTGCTATTCTATTCGGGGTTAAATATGCTCTGTGGGTCATATATAGTTGATTATATTGGAGTCTTGTATTCCTGGACACCTTTTTGTGGTACACCATAGCTCTTTTCCATACCGCGTCCGACATTGGTTTTCACAGTTCTGCCTCCCATTACTGTCTCGTCTGCCCCAACTCCTTCCCCACTTTAGAAATTACTAGCTCATATATCTGCGAGATTTCGTGCCCACCCTCCGACACATCATAAAATGTCTCAATCACATCATCTACCTGCAACGGAGCTGCGGTCACCGGCCATCTGCGTCTCATATTCCTCAGCAGGCTGGCATATGTAAGGTGTTGTCCCGCATGCACTCCTGTTTCATCTATCAACTCCAGAAACTCTTTAGGCACACCCTCCTTTATCAGGTCTCCATGCCTTTAGGTTCCCAACATTTTCTCACATTCAACCGCAATTGGTCACGCACCCCTTCTAACGCCACGAGCAGAAATCTGCAGCGGTACGATGTTCCCCATCAATTGACAGGCTCTACGCCACATTACACACCCCAATCTCATCAACCTGGGCGAGCAGGTTGTGCGAGAGTCCATTAGCCATATAATTTCTTTTAGAAAGAACTGGGTCCTTGTCGTTTGCAACAGCCGTGACTCGTGCGTGTGTTCGTCCGATTGCCATTTAGCTAAAAATTGCAACTGGATGGCAACGAAATACACTTCAAAGTTGGGTAGTTTTATACCCCCTAGTTCATACAAATTCTCGAGCTTCCAAAATGCCAGCCTGCACCTTGAGCTATGACACAGGAAGTTTCTGCATATTCTATGCAGTTTATTGAAGAACGACATTGGTATCGGAAACAGGACATTTGTGAAAAAGCAAAGGAGTCTCAGGAGTACCACTATCTTCAGCAGCGCTGCCCGTCCCATCATGGATAATGGCAATCTAGCCCAGAAAGATATGGAATTCTCGATTCCGTTCATTGCTCTCACTGTGTTCCGTGTGTGTTCCGTCTGAGGATCATGATAAATGTCCACCCCTAAATAACGGAACTTGTCCACTTCCCATTTAATCAGAAACACGTGCGCACTAGCTTTCCAATGTATCCTCCCAATGGAAACAGACTCGACTTTAGTGGATTCATTGTTATGCCCGATAAAACAGCATATATTGCTCCATCACATCCCAAATATATTGCAAATTTGTCTTGGTGTGTTGCAAGTAAAGAAGCATATTGTCTGCGTACAATGAGATCAAATGCCTTCCTCCCAGTGTATCTATCCCTGCCTCTCCGTATTCACCCCGCAAATAAACTGCCAGTGGCTCCAATGCCACAATAAAGGGCATCGGAGACCACCGGCACCCCTGTCTTGTACCCTTACATAACTACCATTGTTCGGAGATGATTGTGCCTGTTTTGACTCTGGCTACTGGTTCGTTATCAACAGTCGTACCCATCGAATATATGTCGGTGCCATACCAAACCTTTCTAACACCGACAGCAGCCATGGACATCTGACCGAATCGAACGCGTTGACTGCGTCCAGTGATGCTACCACACATTGTCGTGTATCGTCTTGAGTACAATCTATCACGTGGTGCAATCTGCGCAAATTAATGATAATATTCCTATGCGGGACATAACCTGTCTGGTCCGAATGTATAAGCTTAGCTATGACCGGTCTGAGCCCGAGTGCCATCACCGTTGGGAGTATCTTCCAATCTTGATTTAACGACGACAGCGGTCTATATGAGCCACAGTCGGACAGTGCTTCCTGTATCTCTGCCACATCACACTCTGAGGTTTCTTCATACAAAGGCTTGTAGTTTTGTGCAACTCTCCATTTGTTCGTGCAACTGCTGTGACTGGTTCCCGTTTGTTCTCGCTTTTATAGAGCCAGGCTAATAATTGTCCTGGCTTGTCCCCTTCTGCATGTTTTCTCTCAATGTATTTCCTACAGCTTAAATTGCTTAACCTATCCGAGTGCTTCCGACATTATAGTTGAAGGCGAGTCACCTCCTGTGCTTCTTCTGGGGACCTGTCTCCTGTTTGCGCTATAGCTTCTAACTTGCTCTCCGCCACCTGTAAATCTCGTAAAATAATATCTTGCATTCCTTTTGACTTCGACATGGCCGCACCTCTCACCACTATTTTAAAAGCCTCCCACAGTGTACCTGCTAATTTTACACTGCCCTTATTATGCTTGAAATATTCTTTCACCTCCTCCCTTAGATGTTCCCGGAACCCTGTATCTCTGAGTGCTTCCACCCTGAGTCTCCATGTTGGAATCCTGGCTCGGGGAGGGGGTTGAGGGGAGAACCTGCCACGTGACAACCAGAGAAGCATGGTCCAAGAGGACCCTAGCTTTGTAGTCAGCTTGTACGAACTCTCCTAGCAATTCTCCCACAAACACGTAATCCAACCTCGTATAGAGATTCATGGGAACATTATAGTGAGAGTATACCCGTTCTTGCTGATGCATTGTTCTCCACACGTCTTCCAACTTGAATGTGTGCAGCAACGTGTTTAAAGCTTTCGCTGCAGGGGCTAGATGAACAAATCTATCATCCGACCTATCTATTACTGAGTTCAGCGTACAATTGAAATCTCGACCCCGTATTAGCGCCCCATCTATGTATGGGCTTATCTTGGTATACAAGGAACGGAAATATGCAGCTGTGTCGTGATTAGGGGCATGTGTATTAATAATGCATATTTCTCTGTTTTCCACCTTCCCCCATAGTATGATCATCCTGCCATCCGTATCTAGGTAGGTCTGGAGGACCTTGAACGAACTGTCGGTGCCACCCATATCAGCACTCCCCTGGCATATGCCGAGTATGTGGAACCCAAGACCACTCCTCCACATTTCCGTGCCAAGGTGTCCTGTCTGTCTTTGGTCAGGTGTGTTTCTTGCAGTAAGGCTATATCAATTTTTTGGCCTCTTAAATGACGTGCATTTCTTACCGTGAAAGCATTTCTGATGCTTGTATCTGCTTAGATTCACATGCTGTGCATAGTCCGACATCCAGGGGTTAACCGCAGAGTATTGCATCTTGTCTTTCGAGAATCAAAGGGGGCGTGGACATGGGCGTGCCTGTCACACTATCCCTACGTGACGTGTAGTGTACCCAAGATCCCTCATGCGTCGAGGTCCCTCCGATTGTATTTTTTCTGCCAAGAGGGAGCCTTATGACTATCGTGAGTACAGAAAAGAGAGAAAGTAGTAAGACGTCTATGTTCCTTCCATTCGAGCGGGGAGGAAGGGTGGGCGCATGTGAATCTAAGCAGATACAACCATCAGAAATTCTTTTACGGTAAGTAATGCATGTCATCTGATATTTGTCAATCTGCTTAGAATCACATGCTGTGCATAGACTAGCGAGCAGTACCCGGAGTTGGAGGTGGGTTGTGAGAAGGAACAGTAGTGAAAAGATGTCTCAGTAATGCCTGTCCCACCTGAGAATCGGACCTAAAATTAGTGTCTAGGCAACAGTGTTTTGTAAAGGTGTGTACAGAACTCCAGGTTGCCGCTTTGCAAATGGACTCAAGGGGAACATTTGCAATGAATGCTATGGACGCCCCAGTGCCTCGAGTGGAATGTGCTCTAGGCTTGTAGGGCAGTTCTCTCTTAGCAAGATAGTAGCAGAGTGTAATGCAATTGACAATCCATCTAGAAATAGTGGATTTGGAGACTGCATCTCCTTCTTTTCTTGTCGCCACAGACACGAAAAACTGATTAGTTTTCCTTAGTGGACGAGTTCTTTCCATATAGAACATGACAGCTCTGCATAAATCCAGTGTGTGCAGGGTTCTTTCCCCCAGGCTTGAGGGATTTTGAAAGAACGTTGGTAGCTCTATTGACTGGTTCACATTGAACTTGGAAATGAATGTAGGCGCAAATCTAGGGTGAGTGCGCAAAACCACCTTGTCTTTGTGAACTGTTACAAAGGGATTTAGAATAGAGAGTGCCTGCAGTTTATTACCCTCCTAATGGAGGTGATTGCTATTAAAAAAGCAGTCTTGAGGGTTAGGTTCTTAAGACTTGCTTTGTGCATGGGCTCGAAAGGAGCTCCCATAAGCCAAGTTAACACCACATTTAGGTCCCATCCGGGAGCCGGGTTAGAAATGGGAGGGTGAATTCTTTTTACCCCTTCCATGAAAGCCTTAATCACTGGTATCTTCCACCACGACACCTTCTGTTATGATGTTGTATATGCTGAAAGTGCCGCTAGGTGCACCTTTATTGAGATGAAGACTAGGCCTGAATCAAGTAAGTGAGTTAGGTATAGGACAATGTGAGTGGGAGAGCAGTCGATTGGGTTGATGCTCTTTGAGTTACACCAGATGACAAACCGTTTCCATTTACTAGAATAGCAATATCTAGTGTTAGGTTTCCTTGCCTTCCTGAGGATGTCCATACATCTTTGAGGGAGCTGCAGATGTCCGAATTCTAGGACCTCAGGAGCCAGGCCGCTAAGTTCAATGTCTGAGGGCATGGGTGAAGCGTCTCCCCTTTGTCTTGCGACAACATGTTGTACGGGCAAGGCAGTTTGACTGGAGGAGATACGGACATCTCCATCAGATGAGCGAACCAGGGTTGGCGGGCCTACATGGGGGTCACCAATATCATTGTGACTGGTTCCTGGTGCATCTTGTGCACAATCTTGTTGAGAAGGGGAGTCGGGGGAAAAGCGTAGACAAATTTCCCTGACCATGTTATCCAGAGTCCGTTTCCCTTGGATCGGTTCTGGGGGTACCTGGAGGCGTGATCTTGGCATTGGGCATTTTCCAGGGTCACGAACAGATCGATCTCTGGAAAACCCCATTGTGCGAAAACGTTGGCGACGATGTCTCTGTGTAATCGCCATACGTACTCCCTGGGCAACGGAAAGTCTCTGCTGAGTACATCTGCCAGAAGATTGAGTTCCCCTGGAACATGTTGTGATAACAGGAACATGTTGCGTTTGAGAGCCCACTTCCAAATGTTCTGAGACAGTTTGGACAGCCCTGGAGAATGAGTGCCTCCCTGTTTGTTCAGATAGTACATGGCCGTGGTGCTGTCTGTGAGGATTAGGATAGTCTTTCCCTGTAGTTGTGTTTCGAATGCTTTCAGTGCTTTGAACACTGCCAGCAGTTCCAGCAGGTTTATGTGGTTGGACGCTATGTCTGGTGACCAAACTCCGCTTGCTGTCTGCTGGAGCAGGTGGGCTCCCAGCCTGTAAGGGAGGCATCCGTAGTTGGAGTGGCTTCCACTGCGGGGGTGGTGAAGGATTTCCCTTTCAAGAGGTTTTCCCTCGACCACCACTGCAGCGAGAGAACTAGGGCCGGCGAGACCACTACTACTCTTGCATTGGACAAACGCGCAGGCGCGCGTGAGGAACTAAGTAGATACATGACGCCATCATTCCTACCAGACACATAGCCTTACATACTGTTACTTCTCGACTGGCTACATAGTGAGGGATTTGAAATAACATGTTTTGAACCCTCTCGTTGGAGGGGAAGACAAGGCCGTTCTTTGTTCGAATTAGAGCCCCTAGGAATTGTTTGACTTGACTGGGGTCTAAGCTGGATTTTTTCTCGTTGATAGAGAAACCCAGGCTGAATAAAAGATCTATCGTCTTTTGGGTATTTGACAGGCATGTTTCGTAGGAGTCCCCTGTTATGAGGCAGTCGTCGAGGTAAGGATAAACTGGAATCGATTGCCTGCGTAGGTGTGCTGCTGCTACTGCTAGTACCTTCGTAAATACCCTTGGTGCAGATGCTATGCCGAAGGGTAGTACCTTGAACTGATAATGTTTGTTTTCTATCATAAACCTGAGGTACTTTCTGTGCGCTGGCAACATTGAAATATGAAAGTATGCATCTTTCATATCCAGAGTTGCCATGTAATCCCCCTGTGTGAGCAGAGGAATTACTTCCTGCAGGGTGACCATGCGAAAATTCTGTAGATCCTTTTTTGGTACAAGGAAGTACAGTGAATAAATACCCTCTTTTACCTGTGATAGAGGTACGATCTCTATGGCTCCTTTTTGTTCCACTACTCAACTTCTTGAAGAAGTATGCAAAGATGTTCTGGTGTTAGTCTTTGTTGACATGGAGGTCTGTATTTTGGGAATTGGTTGAACTCTACAAAGTACCCGTGGGCTATGGTTTGTAGCACCCACTGGTCCGTGGTTATTCTCCAGCATGGGGTCTGGCATGGATTCACATGCTCATGAATATTCCCTGTCAGGCCGGGAATCCTCGGTAAAGAAGAAATCAGTATCAGTTTCGTTTCTGATCTGTCTTTCTTAGCAGTAACCAATCACTGATCTCTGGGTCATACTGCCCCCAGCCAATGACTGCCCTCTCCCTAAGCCCCTCCCCTGGCAGCCATCCTCAGATTTTTCCGCACGCTCAAGTGTTTGGAGTCTTCGTGCTTAGCTCTCGAGCTTTTGCTGCGTTTTCACGCTTTTTCAAAGAGATTTTTTTCGGTCAAATAGAGCCTCAAGCTCCTACGTTTCTACATCCAATTAACGGGGACCCATTTTGGATTTTTCTACGCTCCTCAAGGGTGATGATTTCGTCGAGTTACGCTTCTTGGAGGAGTCCAGAAGTTTCTGTGGCCTACCCCGGACATGGCCCAGGAGAAAGGAAGCTTGACGCCCAGAAAGCTGTTCAGGGTTTGCCCTGGATGCCAGCTGCAGAATGTGTTCAAGGAGGACGAGCATTCAAAATGCCTCTACTGCCTTCATGAGGACAAAACGCACGTGGAGAAGGACTATGCGTTTTGCGGGAATATGTCGGAACGGACCATCAAGGATCGACATCTTCGTCTCTCCAACTGGCTGGAAGAAAAGAGCCTGTCAGGTGAGAAGAAGAAGAAGTCCGAGCGGTCTTCTAAGTCCTGTGAGGGCGCCCCGGCGACAGGGGCCCAACAGAAGGCAAAGCACCGCGTGTCCGCCTGCACCGGGAGTGCCGAACGGTCGGGCTCCTCGGCTGCCGGGCAGGGCGCATCCTCTCCAGCGCCATCAACCACGAGCTAACGCTCTGGCTCAAGGAAGAGGAAGGCCGAGAACCCAGCGAAGCTTCTGGAGAGGCCCCGGTCGAGCTCGAAGAATCCAGCCGAGGGGGAGCGAGGCGGTGACCCTCCCCCCAAGGTGAAGGCCACAGGCCCGCAGAAGGTGGTGAAGACCTTGATTCACCCGGCTAAGGCCTCTATCGAAAAGATGCGGCGGCCCTGGCGCAGCCTGTGGAGGCTACACCAGTGGAGGCGACCTCGGGGCCCAGAGTCTCCCTGCCACCGCGCAGGGAAGCCTCTTTCAGACCCATCGAGAAGACCTCTGTGAAGACCCCGGCGGAAAAAGAGGGGGGGCCCGGTGGCCATTGTGGACACGGACACAGCCTCCGAGGAGGAACTGGTTGAAGTCTTGGTGGGCCTCGACGAGGGCGTCGAAGAGGCCCGGTCCCACGGGAGGGATCCTGACGAAGAGGACGACGAGAGTGACGGCGACGAGGGTCCTAGTCACCCGTCGCGCCCGTCGCTTCCAGAGCCGCACGACAACTCAGCGGCCATTTTGTTGGCAATACAATCCTTATGTTCGGAGATAAGGACGAGATTGCCCCTACCACCGACGGAGGAGCTGGAACCAGGCTCGATGGAGGAGCCAGAGCCAGACCCGTCGGGAAGTCCCCCAAGCAAAAGAAGACAGACCCATCCAGCCCCGCCTACTCAACCTTTGCCCACGTCCCCCGTCCCTGGGGATGACACGGGAACGGACACAGCCACGACGGGTACGGATGACGACGGCGGTGACGACGGGACAGAGCTCCCATCGCCTCCAGCCCGGGCTTCCCCGCCCAACGAGATCAGATCTTTCCATGCTATGATCGCCAGGGCATCCGAGCTTTTTCAACTCTGCCCCGAAGAGAAGAAGAAGGAAGGTTTCCTTTACCAACGGCGCGAGGCCAAGAGGAAGACAGTCCTCGCCGTGCCTCTGTTGGATGACATCTGGGACGATGGTCTCACCCTTCTCAAGAACCCGTCTACGACGCCTGCCAAGAGGGATCGGTACGAGGAGAAGTACCGGATCCCCGATGCGGCCCCTTTGTGACTTAGGGCGCAACCGACCCCTGACTCGGTCGTCTCAGCGGCGGCCAAGAAGAAAGCGGGAGGGGAATCGGCCTCAACGTGAACTTCCCCGCCGGACGGCGAAGGAAAGAAGCTGGACGCAATGGGATGACGAGTTATCTCGTCGGCAGCAACAATGATTAAGGCGGCCAACGCCCTCGCGTTCGTGGCCCGCTACGACAGGAAGTTATGATACAAGATCGCCCCCCTGTTGGACTTCCTACCAGACAACAAGAGGGCCGAGGCCCTGGAGATCTTGCAGAAAGGCAAGGTGGAGTCGGACCACGCCATAACGGTGGCAACAGACATTGACGACAGTTAGGCAACGGCGTTTGCCTTAGACGAGCGTTGCTCAAGGCGACGGATTTCGACCAGGACGTACAAGCCAAGGTTTTGGACATGCCGTTCGACGGGAACAACCAGTTTGGGAAAACAGTGGATGAGTCCCTCCAAGCCATCAAGGCGGACATGGAGACAGCTAAGGCCCTAGGCGTTCTCCAGCAACGAAGGCCGTCCTTTCGGAGCTCCGCAGGCAAGCAGGGTGCCTCCAAGGGATTCGGCGGTGGCTCCTCTACGCACCGCCAAGCGGCCCGCTCCTCATCGCAGGAAGCCTATAGAGGACGAGGCAAGTCGGGTGGATCCTGCCGTCATCGCCAGAGAGGCCAAGGTGCAAGGCGTCCTCCAAGCAAGATTGAACCGACCGTGGCGTCGGGCCCCCACCGAAGCACCCCTGTGGGAGGCCGGCTGGCGAAGTTCATCAGCGTGTGGGAGTCCATCTCCACCGACAGTTGGGTGCTGGACGCCCTGGCCCAGGGGCACGCCCTTGAATTTCTAAAAAAGCGCCCCCGCATTCCACTCATGGCTAGGAAGGAAAATCACGTCCCTCAACTACTGTTGGAGGTAAGGGCGATGCTCAATAAAGGTGCCATCGACCTCGTCCCGAAGAGGCTCCGGGGCTCCGGAGTATACTCAAGGTACTTCCTGGTGGAAAAGAAGACAGGAGGATGGCGACCCATCCTGGACCTGCGACGACTGAACATGTACATCAAGGCACAGAAGTTCCGGATGGTCACCCTCCAGCACGTGCTGGGACAGCTGGAAGAGGGCCATTTCCTGTCGTCGTTGGATTTGGAGGATGCATACTTCCACATTCCCATTTTAAAAGGACACCGAAAGTTCCTCAGGTTTGTGGTCCAAGGGCGGCACTACCAGTTCAAGGCCCTCCCGTTTGGATTGAAGTCGGCACCCAGGGTTTTCACCAAGTGCCTCGCTCCAGTGGCAGCACGGCTGCGCCTGCAGGGGATCCACATCTACCCCTACCTGGACGATTGGCTCATCCGCGCAAGGACAAGGGAGCTCGCCGTAGAACATACAGCGAAGACCGTCCAGCTGCTCACGGACCTGGGGTTCTTCATCAACTTCCCCAAGTCCCACCTGGTCCCCTCTCAAGTCGCACTGTTTCTGGGAGCCAAGCTCGACACAGTGGTGCGTCTGGCCTCACCGTCGGAGGAAAGGACAAAGGCCATCCTAGGCAAGGTGCAGCGTCTGCTGGCCACAGACGTGGCCAGGGTGAGGTACATCAAGTCCCTCCTCGGGATGATGTCCTCTTGCATATATCTCGTGCGCCTGTGCAGGCTTCGGATGCGCTCTCTACAGGAGTTCCTTGACACCCGCTGGATTCAAGCTACGGGCAGCTTCGAGGACAGGATCCCTCTCAACGAGACCTTCAGTCGAGCGATCCGGTGGTGGGGCACCCGCACTCATCTGGCGGCAGGGACAGACTTTCAGACCCCCGGCCACCAGGCGACAGTGACGACGGATGCCTCCCTGGAGGGGTGGGGAGTGCACACCGGAGATCTTCACACGAGAGGCCTTTGGCTCGCGGAGGAGAAGCCGCTCCACATCAACATCCTGGAGCTCCGGGCAGTGTTCTGGGCCCTCAGGTCTTTTCTCCCGTCTCTCAAGGGCAAGGTGGTGAGGATCTTCACCGACAACACCACCACAATGTTCTACATCCGGAAGCAGGGCGGAACCAGATCCCCAGCCCTATCCAAGGAAGCCCAGGATCTGTGGCATTGGGCCGTTGCTCAAGGGATGTTTCTGGTGCCGTTTCATCTGGCAGGGATAAAAAAACACCATCGCCGACTCACTCAGCAGAGAGCTGCGCTCGTGCCACGAGTGGGAACTACGCCAGGATCAAGTGGACCGACTCTTTCAGCGATGGGGCAAACCCCAGATCGTCCTGTTAGCGATGGCGATGAACTCCAAGTGCCAGAGGTTCGCCAGCAGGTTTCCCCAACCGAGGAGCATGGGCGATGCTTTCTCGTTCCCCTGGGACGGCATGTTCCTATATGCGTTCCCTCCGTTGCCATTGCTGCTCCGACTCATCAACCAGCTCAAGAGGTCCCGGTGCAGGTTGATCCTCGTCGCACCGGCGTGGCCGAGACAGATCTGGTTCCCGGACCTTCTGGACTTGTCAGCGTCCCCACCAGTCAAGCTGTCGATGGACGCAGATCTTATCTTCAGAGAAGGAGGTGCCATTCTTCATCACGACCCAGAGTCGCTGAACTTGCAGGCCTTGATCCTGCAGCACTAGAGTTTGGAGGGTACGATATCCCGGCTGACTGCAGAGAGGTTCTTGCAAAGGCCAGGGCGTCCTCAACTCTCAAGTGCTACGCACATAAGTGGAAGAGGTTCTCTGTCTGTTGCCGTGCACAGAAGATTAACCTTCTACGGATTACGGTCCCTCAAGTACTGCCGTACCTACTGTTGCTGGCCAAGGCTGGACTAGCTCACGCCTCCATCAAGATACATCTGGCTGCGATCTCCCGATACACCAGAACTACGGGACGGGCGTCCTTGTGGTCTCATCGCCTGGTGAAGGAATTGATGAAGGGACTGTTCCGATCGTTCCCGCCGGTGAAGGCCCATGCCCCGGCATGGGAGCTCAACGTGGTGCTGTCTAGGCTCATGGGGGCGCCATTCGAGCCTCTGCATTCCGCGCCGTTGAGGTTCCTGTCATGCAAGACCGCTTTTCTTGTGGCCATCACCTCCACACGACGAGTGGGAGAGATTCAGGCCCTATCCTGTAAGCCTCCATACTTGACTTTTCACGACACGAGGGTGGTGCTGAGGACGCACCCCTCCTTTATGCCCAAGGTGCCGTCGGACTTCCACCTCAACGAGCCCTTGGTGTTACCAGTTTTCTTCCCGTCGCCTTCGTCGCCGGCCGAGAGGACTTTGCACTCGCTGGATGTAGCTAGAGCGCTTAAGTTCTACGTGGACCGAACGAAGAGTTTTCGGAAGACATCACAGCTGTTTGTGAACTTTGGAACTGTGAACCAGGGGAAGGCTCTCTCGAAGGCTTCCATTTCCAGATGTCTCTCTGGCTGCATCATGCACTGTCACCGGTTGGCAAACCGACCGTTGCCCAGCTGTCCGAGAGCCCATTCCACCAGAGCGATCGCTGCTACTATGGCGTTCCTGTCTGGTGTGCCCGTGCTGGACATCTGCAGGGCTGCTACGTGGAGTTCGACGCACACCTTCACGAGATTCTACTGCGTCGACCGGGATTCCAGGGAGGAGTCCAGAGTTGGCCAAGCAGTGCTGCGCAACCTGTTCGCCTGAAGGTGGGCCTGGTGAGGAGGTAAGAGTTGCTTAATGTTGAATTTATGTAATGCTTAATGTTGAGCCTTTTGCTACCTCCTGTGGTTGTGCATGTGTGTACTGCTATGTATTCTTATATTCATGAGCATGTGAATCCATGCCAGACCCCATGCTGGAGAAGGAACAAGTTACTTACCTGTAACTGTTGTTCTCCAGCATGGGTCTGGCATGGATTCACATGCGAACCCTCCCTCCTTCCCCTCTGCGGCTCTTCACTTGGTCATACTGCCACCTTACATGCTACCAAATCTGAGGATGGCTGCCAGGAGAGGGGCTTAGGGAGAAGGCAGTCATTGGCTGAGGGCAGTATGACCCAGAGATCAGTGATTGGTTACTACTAAGAAAGACAGATCAGAAACGAAACTGATACTGTTTTTTTCTTTACCGAGGATTCCCTGTCATGATGCCTACCCCCAGGCATCCGGACCAAGCCCATCAGCTCCGGGAGCAGGCATCTAGACATTTAGTAAAACCTCAGCAGCCCCGGCTAGGGGCTATCTGGGTTCAGTCCTGGCGCCTTAGGCGCCAGGCTCATAGTAGGAATCAGTCCTGGCGCCTAAGGCGCCAGGCTCATAGTCATTACTTACCTCAGGCAGACCATGCTGCAAATGACTCCAATCCAACATGAAGCCTGAAAGGGACTATTTTTCTACAGGGACTATTTTTTACTCGGGTGTGGTTCTAGGGACTTCTTACCTGGGACTACTTTTGAGGCTATTTAAACCACGCCCGACCAGCAACACACGCTTCGCGTTATTCTGCATCCAGCAGCGTAACACTCACCGAGCCTGCAGCCTGCATCCAGTCTTCTGCCACGCCTGCCTCGAATCCGGAGCTCCTAAAACAAAGAGGAAAGAAAGGGACAAGGTAAGAAAACAAACTTATTTCTATTCCACACCTGATTCTGGATCCATCTTGTCTCCGGACCTGTAAAGAACATCATTTCTGCACGCCGCACCTCCAGCTGCAGTGCCGCGCCATACTCACCAGTCTTTACAGCATCCTTCGGGTCGGCGCTGCCTCCATCATTTCTTCGCCGAACTTCGGCACCTAGGAGACAAAAGAAAACCACAAGGTGAGCCGAGGGAACCAACAAATATAATTCTTACCACCATAGACTTACCTGATTTACCACCGGAGGCATCCTTTTGTGACTCTCCATATTTTCACGTTCCGCATCTGTAAAGAGAGACAAAACAACACGTTTTCCTCGTGCAACATTTACCGGACAGCGCCGGGTAATACAGACTCTTACCTGAGCGCCACCAGCTGCCACAAGAGCATCTTTTCACGAGCCAGCTGCAAGACAAGAAAGGAAGGGGGGAACAAGAGTGAACATCGAACATATTGAACTCTATGAACTTAATACTTACTGGTCCTCACCAGGAACCTCAGAGTCAATACTCTCCGGAACTCTCCTGAGCCTTCAAACCAGTGAAGTAACTGGAATCGACGCGCCCCTGCAAATCCACGCAGGATGGAGAGCTCATCTTTCAAGAATATAAGGTGAGATTGCTGTGAGGGCATTTCGGAGGTGATTAGTTGGGGAGGACTGTGGGGGTGCCATCACTTGAATCCACAAGTGGCTAAATCCATCTCTCCACTTGCAGGAGATTATTTCTACGGGTTAAGCAGACAAGATTAGGAGGGCAGATCCAGTCAGTCATCGCTGCACTACGCATCACGTGGGTGGAGACTGCAGCTGTCTGGGTCCGACCGACGCCCCTGTGGGAGCCAGGTGAGCGTAACATTCCCGGCCTGACAACAGGGAATATTCATGAGCATGTGAATCCATGCCAGACCCATGCTGGAGAACAACAGTTACAGGTAAGTAACTGGTTCCTTCCCTCCCATGCTTTCAGGAATGATGTCAGCCAGCCCCTGACCGGAGAGGCATGGGTGGGGACCTGAATCTTGGAGTCATTTGGAGCCTGAGGCACAGAGAACCTCTGGGGGTCGGGTTCCTGCCTCTTCCCTTACCACGCCGCTGTCCCCTTTGGGGGTACGGGATATTGTAAGTATTGGTTCCCTGTGGAGAGTTCCAATTGTTTCCTGAAGGGTATTGTTGGTGAGTGGAGTGTTGGCCACGAAAAAACCTTCTGTTTACAAATCTTCTACTTGTGGAAGGTCTCTGAGTAATTTGGTCCAAACTATTTAGGGTTTCATGTTCTTTTTTTCACGGTCTCTAAGGCCTCATCGACCGCCTTTCCAAACAAGTTGGATTCCTCAACAGGTTTGTTTATAAGAGACGCTTGCGTTCCAGGTTTAAACCCTGAATTTCGAAGTCACGCGTGTCTTTTGCGGAGAATGCCCTGAGCTAGGGCTCAGCTGGCTGTCTCGGCTGAATCCAAAGTGTTTTTTAAAATACTTTGGTTAACTTGCCTACCTTCAGAGACTGTGGTAAGTAGGTGGGTCCTTAGAGGTTCTGGAGCCTCTTGTAGGCCTTCTTGTATTAAAGCCCATTGCACATCTGCATAACTGGCCAATAAAGTGGTGTTATTGGCGATACGCGTGGAGTACGCTGCCGCTGTGGTAACACTCTTACCCAGGGCATAAAGCCTTTTCCCTTCTTTGTCGTCAGGGGGAGCCTTGCCTGTTGATAAAGGAACCCCTGCTCTTTTCCTTGTGGTAGTGACTACCAAAGAATCTGGGGTGGAATGACCTCTAATATATAGAGGGTCTGATGGGGAAGGGCGGAAGAGTTTTTCAATTCTTGGATTTACACCTCTCGTAAGAGCCGGTGTAGACAAAGATGGAGCAAGGCGGTTTTTAATCGAATTGAGTAGAAGGATGGCTTGGCTGGTTGGCGGCTTCTCTTTGAGTATATCCTCAACGAAGTCAGCTTCAGGTTCTGCCTCTTCAGTGGCAATTTTAAAGTGATCAGCTGCTTTACGTAACATTACATTAAATGTTAGTTGATCATCAATAGGAGAAGGATTTCTTGTAGGGGTGTTCTGAGGAGAGTCCAAGACCAGAATATCTGGGTCTGGGTCTTGTGGCTCTGGACACTGCCATGGTTGAGGGTCACCCACATCTGGGTCCTCCCCCCAGCCTTCCATAGGTTCATCATCAATGGGCTCATCTCCAATGGGCTTGTGTTCCTCCTCATTATAGAAAGGATTCTCCTGTACCTTAACTGGTAGAATGTCTTCTTCAGTAAGGTCATAATTATATATGTCCTCTTCTAAAGAGGGGTCAAAAAGCCTTGGGAATTTAGATCTAGGGTTAGCAGGACTTTCCGCCCTTGGCCTTCTTGGTGTAGGTTGTTCTGCACGTGAAACAAACTTGTCCAGCCATTCCATGCAGTCCTCAAACTTTTCCTTAGTCCAGACTGACGATCTAGAACGGTCTAGGGGTGGAAAGGTATCTCTCATAGTCTTCCATCGTAAAGGTGTCCCTAGCACCCTCTTCCATCGTAAAACATAGAGCTCTGTGCCTTAGCATCGAAGAAAGTCCTTCCTCTCCCTCAGAGAAGTCCTCTGGCGGGACCGATAAAGGTGGGGTATGCCTGTGCCCCTCCCTTGACTTCTGAACGCTATCTTTAGATCTCGACGGATCTTTGGGTCGTTCAGATACTTTATGGGAATCGGCGGCCACACTTCTTGCCAGACTGACCTCGACGTCCTCACCAGTCAGAAGGCGAGTAGGTACATCTGACGGTTGTAAGGGAGTCAGTTTCGGCAGAATCGGGGCCTTGCCCCTATCGGCCACCTTTTCTGGCAGTGCCATAAGAGGAAAGAAAGGGACAAGGTTAGAAAACAAACTTATTTCTATTCCACACCTGATTCTGGATCCATCTTGTATCCGGACCTGTAAAGAACATCATTTCTGCACGCGCTGCACCTCCAGCTGCAGCGCAGCGCCATACTCACCAGTCTTCACAGCATCCTTCGGGTCGGCGCTGCCTCCATCATTTCTTCGCCGAACTTTAGCATCTAGGAGACAAAAGAAAAGCACAAGGTGAGCCGAGGGAACCAACAAATATAATTCTTACCACCATAGACTTACCCGATTTACCACCGGAGGCATCCTTTTGTGACTCTCCATATTTTCACGTGCCGCATCTGTAAAGAGAGACAAAACAACAAGTTTTCCTCGTGCAACATTTACCGGACAGCACCGGGTAATACAGACTCTTACCTGAGCGCCACCAGCTGCCACAAGAGCATCTTTTCACGAGCCAGCTGCAATACACGAAAGGAAGGGGGTAACAAGAGTTAACATCAAACATATTGAACTCTATGAACTTAATACTTACTGGTCCTCACCAGGAACCTCAGAGCCAATACTCTCCGGAACTCTCCCGAGCGTTCAAACCAGTGAATTAACTGGAATCGACGCGCCCCTGCAAATCCACGCAGGATGGAGAGCTCATCTTTCAAGAATATAAGGTGAGATTGCTGTGAGGGCATTTCAGAGGTGATTATTTGGGAAGGACTGTGGGGGTGCCATCACTTGAATCCACAAGTGGCTAAATCCATCTCTCCACTTGCAGGAGAATATTTCTACGGGTTAAGCAGACAAGATTAGGAGGGCAGATCCAGTCAGTCATCGCTGCATTACGCATCACGTGGGTGGAGACCGCAGCTGTCCGGGTCCGACCGACACCCCTGTGGGAGCCAGGTGAGCGTAACAGAACGCAAAGCCTATCTACAAATCCCCACCCGGGCGTTATGGAAACCTCAGAAACCGACCAACTAGCCCTATTGTTAGGGGAACTTAGTGCACTCCGCACGCCAAGAGACTAATGCCCTCAGGAGAGAAATGATTGTGTCAAAGGAGCGCGATGATGATCTTGCTAGACAATTACTGCAAAACCAAGCTGGGCAAACACCATTACCTGGACTCGGGGGGAATCCAACTCCTGTTTCATCGAGCAATCCTGTGCAAGTGGTTCTACCAGGGAGCATTCCTTTAGCTCCACCCGAACGTTTTGCTGGGGACCCAAAAAAGTTCACCATGTTTATGAACCAATGCCGCTTGCACTTTTTATGCAGACCTGGAGCTTTTCCGAACGACCAAACCAAAGTAGCCTTTGTACTATCATATCTTGGTGGCAGCGCAGCGGATTGGTCAATTCCATTAGTTAACCAGGATGACCCTCTTCTTCGGGATTTTCAAGGTTTTCAATTGAGCATGGAAAGACTATTTGCCAGACATTCACAGGGACAGGCCCTGGATAACGAACTTTTATCAATACGACAAGGAAACCAGGATCTACTAACCTCTATCGCCACTTTCAATAGGTTAGTGGTGGAAACCGGATGGCCATAGGTAAAACGAATTACATTATTTCATCGTGGACTTCGGGGTGAACTCAAAGACGTTTTGGCCCAAGTTGTGAACCCACCTCAGGATTGTGCAGAATATATAGACTTAGTGGTCCAGTTAGACCACCGACTTCAGAATAGAAAGGCTGATCGAGCTAAGTTTGAGAATCGGGTATTGGTTAAACCCAATGTTACCCTCAAAGGAACAGATGTATTAGAACCGATGCAGATCAGGGGGGTCAAGGCACCCTTAACTCAAAAGGAAAGAGAAAGAAGACAGCAGATGCAATTGTGTCTGTACTGTGGGGCCTCAGGAGATTTTCTACGGGATTGCCCTATAAAAACATCTAAAAAAGTAGTCGGAGTTGCTGATAAAAATAGAACAGAGCCTGATTCGGGAAACGACCACGCCCGACAAGCGTAGAGGTCCGCTTGCCGAGCTTGAAGGAGGATACTCAGACCTCGCACTTCATCATACCAATGGTCCTTATAGATCCAAGCCAGCCATCACGTCTGCACGCAGTGAGGGCATACATTGATAGCAGGGCCATAGGAAACTATGTGGACCACGAGTTGGCTTCTAGGATGAATCTATCTCTCTGCAAAAAGACCACTTCGGATGTCATCACCACAGTCGATGGAACTGAAATTGCCTCTGGGCCTGTAACTCATTCCACCGCAGAGATGACACTATTGGGTCTAGATGGGCATCGAGAGACTATTGTGTTTGATTTAATCAAAGCCCCGAAGTTCCAAATAATACTGGGGATACCTTGGTTGGAAACACATAATCCTTGTATTGATTGGCGAGAGAAGAGAATAACCTTCCCGGATTGTGCACATACTTGTTACCCAAAAAAACCATTGAACCAAGGCCTGGCCATATTCGCTACTCCAGTCGTGCAGTTACCATATCAAGAATTCCAGGATGTTTTCCAAAAGGAACAGGCAAACACCCTACCACCTCACAGATCATACGATTGTCAAATCGATCTCATACCCGGTGCACAACCTCCATGTAGTAGGATCTATGCCCTTACGGAACCCCAAAACCTTCACCTACGACAATACTTCGACCAATACCTTGCTAATGGCTTCATTCGACCATCCAAGTCCCCTGCATCTTCAGCTTTGTTCTTCGTGCCTAAAAAGGAAGGTGACCTCAGAACGTGCATAGACTACCGCGCATTAAATTAGATCACGGTTAAGAACTGATACCCATTGCCTGTGATCCCCGAATTGCTAGACCAAGTAAAGGACGCTTGCATCTACACTAAATTAGATCTCCGAGGGGCATATCATCTGGTACGTGTAAAGAAAGGCGACGAATGGAAGACTGCTTTTCGCACTAAGTACAGGTTATTTGAATACCAGGTGATGCCCTTCAGGTTGTGCAATGCACCAGCAGCCTTCCAGTATTTTATGAACGATGTCCTTCGTGAACTCATTGAAGTCTGTGTTGTTGTATACATAGATGATATTCTAGTGTACTTCTCTTCAGAATCAGACCATCTGAAGCACGTTTGTGCAGTCCTTGAGAAACTACGCCAGCACAAGTTATATGCAAAATTGGAAAAATGTGTTTTTCATGCTACGGAAGTTGAATTCCTTGGATTTATCCTGACTCCAAAAGGAGTCCGAATGGACTCTCGAAAGGTGGACGCAATCCTCAAGTGCCCATCACCCAGTTCAGTTAAAGGGGTACAAAGCATGCTCGGATTTGCTCATTTCTACCGCAGATTCATTCCAGATTTCTCACATATTGTACACCCTATCACAGCACTTTTAGGAAAAAACAAACGCTTCTTGTGGACCGAAGAAGCTGAAAAGGCCTTCCAAGAGCTGAAAGCGAAATTCACTTCTGCACCTGTCTTAAAGCATCCACGCCCCGAACTTCCATACATAGTTGAAACTGATGCATCCAGTTTAGCCATGGAAGCTGTCCTGTCCCAGAAGGATCCTGAAACCGGGCAACTTCACCCAGTAGCATTTTGGTCCAGAAAGTTCTCGGCACCCGAGTTAAACTATGCAGTTACCGATAAAGAATTATTAGCCATCAAATCCGCCTTCAAGGCTTGGCGGAATTATCTTCTCGGTGCCAGGCATACCATTACGATAATCACCGATCACCGGAACTTGCAGTATTTAAAAACAGCCAAGGCCCAATCGTCGCGTCAACTTCGATGGGCATTGTTCTTTGCCGAGTTCGATTTTGTGATCACTTATCGACCAGGTTGTAAAAATGGCAAGGCAGATGCCTTATCCCGAATAGGGATCGGAGAAGCATATGCGAACCCGGAACCGGTGCCTATAATTTCAGAACACAGAATTCTTGGCATAACCACTCTACAGACACTAGAGGATATTCAAGTAAAGATCCAACAACTCTTTGATCCAACAGCCCTGCAGGACTGGGTGAAGAAAGGCCCGGAGTACTCAGTCATCAATGACCTACCTTATTATCAAGGGCGACTATTTCTACCACACAAGGAACTACAAGAACTAGTCATCTCCAATTATCATGACACCCTGATGGAAGGACACCCAGGTATCGCAAAAACTGAAGCTAAAATTAAGAGACAATTCTGGTGGCCCACCTGGTGAAAAGACGTAAAGTCATTTGTAATGTCTTGTGGCATTTACGCCCCAAAAAAATGTCAGAAGAAAAAACCAGCTGGCCTCTTACAACCTTTGGATATTCCACCTACACCATGGCACACCTTATCGTTAGACTTTATTACAGATCTACCTCCATGTAATGGGTTTAACACCATTCTAGTTATTGTAGATCTTTTTTCCAAGATGGCCCACTTTATTCCTCTAAAGGGATTACCTTCTGCTTCAATTCTGGCCAAGGAGTTCCTCGAAAACATTGTTCGAATACACGGATTTCCTTCCGTATTGGTCTCTGACCGGGGTAGTCAATTCATTTCACATTTTTGGAAGAAATGTTGTCAACTGGCGCAAATCGACGTGAGTTATCAACCAGTCACCATCCCCAGACCGATGGTCAGACGGAGAAGACCAACCAGACCCTTGAACAGTACCTACGTTGCATGCTGCACCAGACCGAAAGTAATTGGAAAGATATTTTATGGATTTCCGAGTATGCATACAATAACTCTGTACATTCAGGAACTGGACAAAGCCCCTTTTATACCATATATGGACATCACCCTCGAACCTCAGAACTAGATTCGCCTCAGCATTTAGAAATGCCTACAGTTAGTCATTTGCATTCTACTATTACACAAGCCTTTAAAGAGGCAACAGACCATTTCAAACAAGCAAAAGAGAAATATAAGAAAAATGCTGATCAACATAGAAGTGAAACTCCACAATACCAGATTGGGGATCAAGTTTGGCTGGCTACAAAACACATACCTCTGAAGGGAACTTGGACTGTTAACCCTAGATATTTGGGACCTTACACTATTAAGGCCATTATCAACCCGGTAGCCGTCAAATTGGAATTACCCTCTAATATGCGCATTCATCCTGTCTTTCATGTTTCACTTTTAAAACCAGTTCAACCAGGAACAAGATTAACCAAACCACCCGACCCCATCTTGATAGATGGAGAACCTGAATTCGAGGTAAAAAATATCCTGGACTCCAAGATTGTTAAATCAAAACTCTTTTATTTAATCGATTGGAAGGGCTACGGACCACAAGAAAGGTCATGGGAACCTAGTGACTACGTCCATGCACCTCGGTTGGTGAAAAGATTCCATCGGAACTTCCCAGACAAACCAGGGCCCAGGGGAAAAACAACTTTAGGAGGGGCCTTGGGGGTGGGGGGGGTGCTGTCATGATGCCTACCCCCAGGCATCCGGACCAAGCCCATCAGCCCCGGGAGCAGGCATCTAGACATTTAGTAAAACCTCAGCAGCCCCGGCTAGGGGCTATCTGGGTTCAGTCCTGGCGCCTTAGGCACCAGGCTCATAGTAGGAATCAGTCCTTGCGCCTAAGGCGAGAGGCTCATAGTCATTACTTACCTCAGGCAGACCATGCTGCAAATGACTCCAATCCAACATGAAGCCTGAAAGGGACTATTTTTCTACAGGGACTATTTTTTACTCGGGTGTGGTTCTAGGGACTTCTTACCTGGGACTACTTTTGAGGCTATTTAAACCACGCCCGACCAGCAACACACGCTTGGCGTTATTCTGCATCCAGCAGCGTAACACTCACCGAGCCTGCAGCCTGCATCCAGTCTTCTGCCACGCCTGCCTCGAATCCGGAGCTCCTAAAACAAAGAGGAAAGAAAGGGACAAGGTTAGAAAACAAACTTTTTTTCTATTCCACACCTGATTCTGGATCCATCTTGTCTCCGGACCTGTAAAGAACATCATTTCTGCACGCGCCGCACCTCCAGCTGCAGCGCCGCGCCATACTCACCAGTCTTTACTGCATCCTTCGGGTCGGCGCTGCCGCCATCATTTCTTCGCCGAACTTCGGCACCTAGGAGACAAAAGAAAACCACAAGGTGAGCCGAGGGAACCAACAAATATAATTCTTACCACCATAGACTTACCTGATTTACCAGCGGAGGCATCCTTTTGTGACTCTCCATATTTTCACGTGCCGCATCTGTAAAGAGAGACAAAACAACACGTTTTCCTCGTGCAACATTTACCGGACAGCGCCGGGTAATACAGACTCTTACCTGAGCGCCACCAGCTGCCACAAGAGCATCTTTTCACGAGCCAGCTGCAAGACAAGAAAGGAAGAGGGTAACAAGAGTGAACATCGAACATATTGAACTGTATGAACTTAATATTTACTTGTCCTCACCAGGAACCTCAGAGTCAATACTCTCTGGAACTCTCCTGAGCCTTCAAACCAGTGAAGTAACTGGAATCGACGCGCCCCTGCAAATCCACGCAGGATGGAGAGCTCATCTTTCAAGAATATAAGGTGAGATTGCTGTGAGGGCATTTCGGAGGTGATTAGTTGGGGAGGACTGTGGGGGTGCCATCACTTGAATCCACAAGTGGCTAAATCCATCTCTCCACTTGCAGGAGATTATTTCTACGGGTTAAGCAGACAAGATTAGGAGGGCAGATCCAGTCAGTCATCGCTGCACTACGCATCACGTGGGTGGAGACTGCAGCTGTCTGGGTCCGATTGACGCCCCTGTGGGAGCCAGGTGAGCGTAACATTCCCGGCCTGACAACAGGGAATATTCATGAGCATGTGAATCCATGCCAGACCCATGCTGGAGAACAACAGTTACAGGTAAATAACTTGTTCCTTCCCTCCCATGCTTTCAGGAATGATGTCAGCCAGCCCCTGACCGGGGAGGCATGGGTGGGGACCCGAATCTTGGAGTCATTTGGAGCCTGAGGCACAGAGAAACTCTGGGGGTCGGGTTCCTGCCTCTTCCCTTACCACGCCGCTGTCCCCTTTGGGGGTACGGGATATTGTAAGTATTGGTTCCCTGTGGAGAGTTCCAATTGTTTCCTGAAGGGTATTGTTGGTGAGTGGAGTGTTGGCCACGAAAAAACCTTCTGTTTACAAATCCTCTACTTGTGGAAGGTTTCTGAGTAATTTGGTCCAAACTATTTAGGGTTTCATGTTCTTTTTTTCACGGTCTCTAAGGCCTCATCGACCGCCTTTCCAAACAAGTTGGATTCCTCAACAGGTTTGTTTATAAGAGACGCTTGCGTTTCAGGTTTAAACCCTGAATTTCGAAGCCACGCGTGTCTTTTGCGGAGAATGCCCTGAGCTAGGGCTCAGCTGGCTGTCTCGGCCGAATCCAAAGTGTTTTTTAAAATACTTTGGTTAACTTGCCTACCTTCAGAGACTGTGGTAAGTAGGTGGGTCCTTAGAGGTTCTGGAGCCTCTTGTAGGCCTTCTTGTATTAAAGCCCATTGCACATCTGCATAACTGGCCAATAGAGTGGTGTTATTGGCGATACGCGTGGAGTACGCTGCCGCTGTGGTAACCCTCTTACTCAGGGCATAAAGCCTTTTCCCTTCTTTGTCAGGGGGAGCCTTGCCTGTTGATAAAGGAACCCCTGCTCTTTTCCTTGTGGTAGTGACTACCAAAGAATCTGGGGTGGAATGACCTCTAATATATAGAGGGTCTGATGGGGAAGGCGGAAGAGTTTTTCAATTCTTGGATTTACACCTCTTGTAAGAGCCGGTGTAGACAAAGATGGAGCAAGGCGTTTTTAATCGAATTGAGTAGAGGGATGGCTTGGCTGGTTGGCGGCTTCTCTTTGAGTATTTCCTCAACAAAGTCGGCTTCAGGTGCTGCCTCTTCAGTGGCAATTTTAAAGTGATCAGCTGCTTTACGTAACATTACATTAAATGTTAGTTGATCATCAATAGGAGAAGGATTTCTTGTAGGGGTGTTCTGAGGAGAGTCCAAGACCAGAATATCTGGGTCTGGGTCTTGTGGCTCTGGGGACTGCCATGGTTGAGGGTCACCCACATCCGGGTCCTCCCCCCAGCCTTCCATAGGTTCATCATCAATGGGCTCATCTCCAATGGGCTCATGTTCCTCCTCGTTATAGAAAGGATTCTCCTGTACCTTAACTGGTAGAATGTCTTCCTCAGTAAGGTCATAATTATATATGTCCTCTTCTAAAGAGGGGTCAAAAAGCCTTGGGAATTTAGATCTAGGGTTAGCAGGGCTTTCCACCCTTGGCCTTCTTGGTGTAGGTTGTTCTGCACGTGAAACAAACTTGTCCAGCCTTTCCATGCAGTCCTCAAACTTTTCCTTAGTCCAGACTGACGATCTAGAACGGTCTAGGTGTGGAAAGGTGTCTCTCATAGTCTTCCAACGTAAAGGTGTCCCTAGCACCCTCTTGCATCGTAAAACATAGAGCTCTGTGACTTAGCATCGAAGAAAGTCCTTCCTCTCCCTCAGAGAAGTCCTCTGGCGGGACCGATGAAGGTGGGGTATCCCTGTGGCCCTCCCTTGACTTCTCAACGCTATCTTTAGATCTCGACGGATCTTTGGGTCGTTCAGAGACTTTATGGGAATCGGCGGCCACACTTCTTGCCAGACTGACCTCGACGTCCTCACCAGTCGGGAGGCGAGTAGGTACATCTGACGGTTGTAAGGGAGTCAGTTTCGGCGGAATCGGGGCCTTGCCCCTATCGGCCACCTTTTCCGGCAGTGCCATAACTTTCGGCGGTGGTAAGGCCTTGTCTTGAGTCCTTTGTTTGTCACCGCCGTACGCTTTCCTGTGATGCGTGTCAACAGAACTATGTGTTTTGGGGGTAGCGCCCTTTGTCTTGTATTGCCCAGTCGCTAGGCGCGCATGCGGGTGCGGGGCGGGCTGCCGATCCCGTCGATCAGCGGGTATCACCGGAATTACGATGTGCACCCGTTGGCGCCGAAGTCTTTTTCGACGTAGTCGAAGTAAGGCTAGGGGTTGTGTGCTTAGTGTCATGCACGTATCTGTCTTTGTCGCCGGGGTGTGACTTCCCAATAGCAGAGCTTATGCTGTGCTTATCGGGGCCGGGGACAGACGATGCGTAACGCAAGTGTTCCGTCAAAAGGTCAACAACCTCCGATGCGGAGGCCTGATAGTCACTCTCGTCACATTCGGTGGTAGCGACAGTGGGAGAAGTCCCGGCCTTGGACATACCGTAGGCCGCCCACCGTTTTACTCTACGCTCCTTCAAAGTCTTGGGGCAGAGGAGCTTACAGGCCGCACACCCTTCCTCTTTATGATCGAGCGGCAAGCACCGGTTACACCGTCTGTGCTCCTCCTTCCATGGGAATTTGCTCTTACAAATAGGGCAAAATCTAAATGGAGTCCTCTCCATAGCTGAGGTTACACAGAGGGACTAAGACCAACTGGGTAAGAGGGAAGAAAGGGAAAGGCAGTTTCAGTTTGAAAAGAAATGTCCACCCGACCCCACTCTCCCTACTGTATGGGCTGGCGGAAGGCCCGGCCACGTGGTCGGCACAGGATCACCTTCCGTCGAATCTGGCAGGTCTTCGGCAGAAACTACACAGCCGTCAAGACAAGGGACGGAAGGGGTGATATTAAATATCTGTATAAAATAATTCGACCAAAGGTTGTTGGACAATAGCAATGTTCTTTACGAACTCTGCATAAGGGCGACCAGTTATATGGGCGGGAAAAAACAATCTGAGGGACCTCGATGTGTGAGGGATCTTGGGTACACTAGACGTCACGTAGGGATAGTGTTACAGGCACGCCCATGTCGACGTCCCCTTTCGATTCTCGAAAGACAAGATGCAATACTCCGCAGTGACCACTGGATGTCAGACTATGCACAGCATGTGATTCTAAGCAGATTGACAAACATCAGAAATGCTATTACTCTGTTCCGTTTGATATAACTGTTCAAACCCCTAACATTCCAGGTTGCTATTCTAAGTTCACCCATCTTCTTTAAGCCTTACAACCTACACCCTCCAGTTATCTTCTCCACCCTTCTCCTGCTGTGCGTGTCTGTAGGCCAACTTCCCTCTAACTATGCCAGCTGTCCCCCTCTCCCTCTCCCTAACTATTAAATATCACAGGCAATTAGTTGTAATCCTCACTGTGCCAACACCATGGGCTACTGATAACTAGAAATATGAAAGCCATGGTGGTTCACTAACAGCAAAAATATTGGTATTTTACACCACTGTCCACACATGCTGATCTCATTGTAACGCTTAGTACCTTGAACTTAAATTGTTGCGCCTATTGCACTAAATCCACACTTTAAATCTCAACCAGCATTTTGTACGAGATAAGACTTGCCCCCTCAACAAGAAAGTATGCATATTGCATCCTTTCGTGGATCTGTCAGAATACTGATTAGAAAGTGAATTATTGTCGTTAGTAAACTCTTCTTTCAGCTCTGCCATATGTTTCTAGCACTGCAAATCACTTTATGTGAGTACTGCTATTAACATAGAACACCATTATGTAGATTTGTAAGATTTAAAAATTAGTTGATGCTTTGTAATTCTTTGAACAATACGTTTTTAAAAATAAAATTGAAATGGAATTCATGAAATGGTTAAATGTTCACAAAAGATCAGGTATCGTATGAGTTTTAACGAGGAAGCTTGTGTTATCTATCTTGTGAGCCTATTATTGCTCGGAAATTGTTGTTTTTAATAGTGTACCCTAATGACTTAACATCAAATAAAGGTTTGATAATGATGATGGCAATCGTGAAATTCATTCCGGGCAGAGGAATCCTGCAGCCATCTAAAAACAGTTGTTCTGCAAGGCATTGGAAATGGGAAATCTACATGACTGTGAGCCATTTAAACATTTATTGCTTTCTCTTAGTTAAATCTAACAAAATAACACACAGTGACCCTTCCTAGGTTGTCTGGTTTGAATATTATGATATTATAAATAGTTATTTGTGCCACTCCATCTTGGAAGTACAACTCCACTATAATGTTTCATTCCCCATATATAGAGCTTTGTTGTACTACTCTGGCCAGAATCCTTATTCTGCCATATCATCATTGTCTAGGCCACTATGTATATTTCTAGAATATTTATCCTCTAACAAAGAACAATAGGTTTAATAATCTCAGTATAGTGTTATATATGCAACTGACTTTAAAATCTGTATATAAAAAGATTTACTAAACCTTCCAAATAGCATGAACATGAGCATCAATGACATCAGAATGGTCATTTGGCAATTTCCTATGACAAAACCAATGCTAACAGGCAATTTTTAGTTTAGGGCTTACGATACTCACAGATGAACTACTGATTTGCAGCCTCCATGTACAATGTTGTTGCCTGTCTGGCCTTCGTTAGCTTTTTAGACAGTCAAGACCTGTCTCCCTAGAAGCATCTGTTGTAATGGGGTTGCTATCCTGGTTCTCTCATTGGCTTGTTTTTCTGCCACTAGTGGGCTAACGTGTATAACATGTTTGGCTTCCTGAAAAAACAAGCCATATTCAATTTGGATTATTGAATAGGTCCACATTTCATTATCCCATCTGATCAGGTGACCCTACCTCTCACGTGTTACCGAACAGGCCTTGCTTACAAATCTTTGTTCTTGAGGCATAATCCATTCAATTTCACATTTGCTAGTTGCTCCTTTTCTCTCTTTCTGGCCTTCTTCAGTGTTGTGTGAACGAACAGATCGTTTTTCCTTTTTCTAACCGTTAAGTGCCAGCACTTATGTCAATCTTTGGACCTGCGAAAAAGAAGAAGTTGTGAAATACATATTGTATGAGTTGTTCAAAACTATTCAGCCCTGATACCGATGAGTGCTCCATGTGAAAAACAAGCACGTCTGTCACCCTGGGGATTCTTTTCCCAGCCCTCCCCAATCCAGAAGCCAAGCAGTCGAAGAGACATGAGGGTGCAGATCCACAGCAGAGGAATTGTGTGTCATCATCTTGTTCAAAGGGAGAACATAACCAGTGATAGCTGATCCCTATCAGTGGTACACAGAGGCCATCACCTTCCTTTTCTCGCCAATCCACTGCCCCCACCCCCGACCCCATAAAAAGAAGCTCATACTCTCTCTGGCACGAGAAACAAGCTGTTTTTCATGGAAGCAATAGAGAAAGTTCCTTTCTTGGAGGAAGGGCAGGCTTTTTACTCATGGTTCTTTACCATTATGAAGAAGACTAAGGCTGGCCTGTAGATGATACTAGAACTTTCCCCCTTCAATCTTTTTTTACCCCAAGAAAAGTTTAAGATGATTACATCAACTCTTCTCCGATCATTCCTTCAGCCAGGCAACTGGCTGATAGCTGTGGAATTGCAAGACGCATACATGCACATTCCCATTTGGCCACCTCAATGCTGTTACCTGTGGAGCTCCACTATCAGAACAAAGTCTTACCCTTTGGACCCAGTTCTGTCCCAAGGGTCCTCCCCAAGCTTATGTTAGTGGTGACAGCATCCCTACACCTGAAAGGCATTCACCTGGATCCCTACTTGGACGACTGGGTAACCAGAGTACAGTCCAAGCTTCTTTCCCCCAGCAGTTACTTCTCACCCTGATGTATCCACTGGGTCTGTCGTTCAATATAAAGAAGAAATCCACCCATATTCCAATGGAGTGGTTGGAGTTCATAGTCCTCCTGTGGAATTCGGCATTAGACAAAGCCTTCACTACAGAAGCACAAATAAACAATATATTGGAGACAGTAGCCTTGTTCTTGTGTCATTCTCGAATTACTGCATGGTGGTCTACGTCTGTTGGGCTTGATGACGGTCTGTGTTCTGCCAGTACCCATAGCCAGGTTGTGAATGCTTCACACCCAGCTACATATAGCATTGAGCTGGTTTCCAATTCCCTAAACAAGGTGGTTTCTATTCCGGATGTGCACACCTTTCCAGGATCCTCCTCACCAGTTCACCATCAAAACACAACAGACTCCTCCCTATCGGGGTGGGGAGCAAATTCGGAGAATCTCCAAACCATGACATGTGAAACAAGGAGAATTCTCAGGAGCACATACATTTCCCAGAATTGAAGGCATCCTTCCTAGCCTTGCAGGCATTCTTACCAGTGATAATAAAATCCAATGCCCTAACGGACAATGTAGTGACTATGTTCTGCCTGAACAAGCAGGAGGCACCCAGCCAGTGAAATTAGGTGCACTGGCAGTCCACCTATGGGAGTAGGCACTGTGTAACATTATAGTGTTACACGCAGCTCATCTAGGACTAGTAAAGATAATGGGCCTCATTAAGAGTCTGGCGGTAGCCGTGCCGGAAAAACCGGCAGGCTGCCGCCGGACCCGAAATACCATTCTGCTTCTGTGATTGCCGGAATCACCGGCGCATTACAACCCCGGTGACCCAGTAATTCTGGAGGCAGAATTCCGTAAATCCCCATTCCCATGGAGTCCTATAGGACTCCATGGGGACAATGGAAACACTGGTTGTGTCTATGATGGAGCTGGTGTTTCCATTTCCGCCTGCAGGCGGGTGGCGTTTCTTCCGCCAGGTCAGACCTGGCTGGAGCGACACCTCCCGCCTGCAGAACTCGGAATCAGCCGGTCCGGAAACAACGGTGGTGGCGGATTCACCACCACTGTTGTTTCCGGACTGGCAGGGTCATAATGAGGCCCAATGTCATTATTCTATGCGGACGATTTGGTCCTGATGTCTAAGACCCCCATTGACTTTCAAAATCTCCTTACATCATTAGGACAATATGCTGAACGAAATAATCTAGAAATGAATACACAGAAAATGAAGATTCTATGTATTCATCCAGTGAAAGTCCAAAGGAAGAAGAAAATCATGAAATGGCATTTGGATGGCAAGGCACTGGAAGTTGTTGACGTATACAAGTATTTGGGAGCAAGGATAAACCTTACCACGATGATATCAGAGCGAAACTAAATACTGCGATCTCCCAAACCAAAATCATCTTAAGCAAATACGGGAAATTTTCTAATAAATCTGCACTTATTATTTACCTCCATAAAACAATGCCGAACAATGAAACCAACAAATAAGTAAGATTACTGGAGCAAAATTGAAGGTCAATTTTGAAAATCAACCCTAAATCTGCCAGAATCAGTACCCATGGCAAAAATACGATATGAACTGGGCATCCCCTCATTACACGGGATTTATAAATGAAAGCTATGCAATTTGCACAGGAAATTTCTAGAGGGAGAGTCAGAGGAAAAATGTGCTATCAGTATTAGTGGCCTTTATGATGAAAGCAAATCAACCATTTTCGCAGTCATGGAGAAAATGTATAAATGATATTCTTCATGAGGCAGATATAACAGAGAACTTATTACTGCAGAATCCTTTATGCGCAAAAAAGAAAATGTACCAGCATGACTGGATAACAACTATTGAAAGTGCGAAATCCTATAAACCGAGTCAAGTTGGCCTAGTAATGGAAAAAAGATGAAGACAACGGAAAGTTACTTATTCAAATTCCTGAGTCCTCGTATTAGACAAATTATTCTACGCCTATGGTTAAATTTGCACCACACAAGAGAAAGCCAACTTAGAAGGAAACAGATAAAAAAAAAGAAGATAGTACCTGCAGGTTTGAGTGTGGGTCTACTCAAACAGAAACTTTACAACATGTGGTCTCTGAATGTCATAAGCTTAGAAATAGACAAAATTATTATTTTAACTATTTATTTGAGAAAAGTACTATTTTAACGGCAAATTCATTATGGACACAGATTATTTTGTCTAAATCTGAGAGAATACAGATAGCGACAGCTAAATCTGTATCATTGCACCTGGAAACAAAATGTTTGAATTGAAATTTTCTTTTATTTTATATAAACTTAGGAGAACATGTAATGATAATTTGTGTAAACCTTTTGTAAAGGTTTTAACAAACCATAAACAAATAAAAACAAGCAGCTCATGTAGTAGGAATGGACAATGTTCAAGCAGATGCGCCAAGCAGGAGATTTTTCACCAACCCACGAATGCGAGTTGAACAAACAGGTTCTCCTGTAGATCTTTACCTTCAGGGGTCTACCCCTTTGTATCTATTTGCAATGGAACTGAACAGCAAGTGTCATCATTACGCCTCATGAAAGGGAAAAGGGAGTCACTGGGAGATGCATTATCAATCTCATGGAATAACCTGTTTGCATGTGTGGACTCCTATCTTCTCTGTTTTCGAGACTCTTGCAGAAGTTCAGAGCCTCCAATCATTGCAAAGTGTTCCTAATAGCCTAGCAGTTTCTTTGTGGGATCGCTATTGGATTGCGTGCGCTATTTACCACTCTTAAAACCTAAAAGAAAGGTCGGCAGCAAGTAATAATCTTCCCTCAAGCTTCCCACAGAGCTTGTAGCAAGTAAACGGAAAAGATTGTAGTTCGGGAGGATATCTTGCGCTCACACCATACACTTGATCTAAGTTTTACATTTTTACAAGTCCAACATCATTATTCATAAAGTCACTCCAAGTGTTCCTTCAATATGAATGTTTTTAATTCTTCTAGAGAAAAACACAGCCGACACGTGTTTCGACCACCGGTCGTTCTCAAGGCTGTACAAAATTAAACATTCATTCAATATATACATTTTTCAAAAACCATACCATATTGTGGCACATGTCAGGTCAGGATGATGGAAAATTCACGGCATAATCAAGAATTTCAATCGCTGTTTAAAGAAAAAAACATACATTTAAGACCACAAATTAGTGTCTCGATCAAAATATCTCTGTTTGATCAAATAGACAGTTATTATCTGTATTTCACAATTAGATCCACTAATGTATTCATTATCAAATTAAATTAAACTAAGTCAGCATAAAAACAATTAGACTGCAATATATAAACTTCATGCATGGTTAGTTACTCCAAAATAAGAAACTTGTACCCAAACACCTTGTGAAGCCCTTTCAACATGACCAAAATGTGAGTTGCCAAAATAAAGGTATAAGTGTGTCTTAAATCTTATTAGTGCTTTGTTAAACAGTGTTACTATAATCGGTGCTTACCCCATGTACACTCCCTATATCTCTTAAATTTGAGATCTCAATATGAAATGATCACACTTGATCTTATGTTGAAAATTCAGAGTTCCAATCCTTTATAAAGAAAACCTTGAATTATTATACTTTAGTATGTAGAACTGAAATGCCATAAACTATATTCATAAATGATTGGAAATGCTCACCCACCTGTACAGATGAGTCTATTGAGTCAAATGAGTATTGGAAATTCCCGTAGTCTTATAATTGTGAGTTCTAGGCTCCAAAATTCAAAAATCACCTACAAAAAACACAATTGGCTCAACTTAGTACAAGTATCTATGAGTCCCATCTCTTTTACTTCATTCACTTGCTCTGGTAATCTCAGTAATAGGCTCCAATCTGTACCATTATATCAAAAACATCACCTCCCTCAAACTATCTTTTTCCTTTCTCAGTCAAAAAATATATATGTGATGAGTTCATCTTGATCCTAGTATCAAAAAACCATTACCTTCTTTAAACCACTTGTTGACACTATCACAATCTATCACTTTCCCCACAACAGTTAAATTGAGACACAATAAACAGACCCTTTCCCTCTCAAAATTGGCATTGGCTTATACATACCATTTACTGGGCTTGATCCCAATCTATGTTCATCTAGCTTCACAAAAGGGGGGGGGTCCCACGCATTACTGCCTCCTTTTTAAATGCTAAATGCGAGCAAAAAAGCGGGCAACATCGCGGTGACGTCACTCGCACGCGCACGCGATGACATCATACGCTCGTGGTCGCGATGATGTCACCCATACGCGCACGCAATGAAGTCACACGCATGTTAGTTGTAAACAAATTCTTTAAAAAAAATATTTAAAAATATATATATATAAAAATACCCAATTATCATACGCGGTATAGCTTACAGCCCATCACTTTAATTCCCAAATTGTTATGTGTTAGCCTATATCTGCCTTAAATGAGATATATTTAAAAAATATACCCAATTATCATAAGCGGTATAGCTTGCAGCCCATCACTTCAATTCCCAAATTGTTATGGGTTAGCCTATATCTGCCTGCACAATTAAAATGTTGACATTTTGACTAAATCCATATAGTGCTACAGAATTTTACTCCGGTGTTAGACCTTTGTTGTGACTAAGTAAATATTTAGTCAGGATCTTATTCTTCAATTGCGTCCTATATTAAACATATGTGAATTAGTGTATTACTCATAAATGGAAGCCCAAAACAAATCTATTTCTTTGGTGCATTAGTATGTCTTTCTCTGAAAATGGTTTGGCTGATGCACCCCCATATATAATCTTTTACTAAATGAACTAGACATTTAGTTGCCATATGTTGCATCATTCAGGTAAGGCTAGAATGACTTCACAAGCAGTGAGCATGTCAAATACTGACAGAGAGTATTGTTGGTCCTAATGAATATTTCATAGAAATACATGCATTTCATGGTCCTGGTTAAGTCCAACTATGGTGCTTTTTAGGTAACAAATTAGCTTGCATTCTTGTTGCCTATGTTTGAGCCTAAGTTTACCACCCCGTTTCCCCATCTTGATTCGCATTAGTCCAAGAAATCTTAAGTCTTCCTGATTGTTAAGCTGGTGTTGTAGCTGCCAGTGTATGGCCAATGGTGACTTTGGATCATTATTCCTAAGACTAGCCAAATGTTCCCTTATTCGGATTCTCAATTGCCGAATGGTGCTACCAATGTAAGGTTTGCCACATTTACAAATAATAGCATTAACAACATAACACGTTTTACAGTTAATGAACTCATTAATCTCAATTGTCATTCCATTAGCATCAGAAAAAGAAACACAGTTTGCTGAGCATATTTGCACTGGTTACAGTTGCCACATTTAAAAAATCCCTTTTTTCCTTTTAACCAATTTTCTTTAGTATTATCTTCCTTAACATTCAAGAAAGAAGGACTCAATTTTTGTTTGATAGTAATTGCTCTTGTGAAAGTGAACTTCGGTTTCTCAGTAAAAAAGGAAGTAGATCCTTATCTAGTCTTAGGATGTCCCAATGTTTGGACACCATTTTGTAGAGTAAAGAGGAATCTTGTGAAAACTGCGTGATTATAGAAATATGATCTGTCCCTGATTTCTCTTTCGCACGGTCACATAAAAGTTCCGCTTGACTGCACTGTTTGTACTTATCAGCCGCTTTCTTTATGCATCTCAAATTGTACCCTCTATTTTTGAATCTATCCATAAGCAGATCGGACTCCTTAAAATAATCCAAATCCAAACTACAATTTCTCCTGGCTCGATAAAATTCTCCAGCTGGGATGTTGTCTATTGTAGATCTTTGATGACTGCTTTGTGCATGAAGTACAATGTTTACCTCTGTTGGCTTACGGTATGTTTTAGTTTCAATCTGCCCATTCTTAACAAAAATGTGTAAGTCTAAAAAGTCTATACTGTGTGAACTCGCTGAACCAGTAAAACTGATACCAAATTTGTTGTTGTTGGCATATAGCACGAAACTTTCAAAAGATGCAAGAGACCCTTTCCATACAATTAGGACATCATCAATAAATCTTCTCCATGCGATTAGATTCGTTTTGAAAATGTCTTGGTCATAGATATATGTTTCTTCATATTGGGCCATAAACAGGTTAGCCAGGCATGGCGCAAATTTAGCACCCATGGCTACCCCTTTGGCCTGTGCATAGTATTGATCATTAAAGATGAATACATTATTATCTAAGGTGAATTTCAGAAAACTCTTAAGCATATGTATATGTTGCATATAAGAAGCAGATGAGCAAGGTGTAGTCTATTGTTTGAACTGCTAGATCATGATCTATACTAGTATAAAGCGCTGAAACATCTAAAGTAGCCAAAAGGTAGTCTGATTCCCATTTTAGAGTTTTAAAACATTGCAAAACATGTACACTATCTCTAATGTAAGATTTCATTTAAGGACATGAGGTTTCAACGTTTCATCCAGATACTGCGACATGCCCTCTGTGACCCACCCTATACCACTCATAATCGGTCTGACTGTTGGTAAAATTTCATAAGTCTTGTGTACCTTAGGTAGAAAATATAGGGTCGGCATAGTGGGTTCTATATTAGTCAAGAAAACTTTTTCATCCTCTGTTAGAAAACCTATATCATACCATACCTGTATTAGTTTCAAATGTTCAGTTATAATTCTCTTTGATGGGTTAGATTTCAAAGGGGTGTAACATTGTGGTGTATTTAGATGAGATATAGCCATGCTAATATAATCCTTAGTATTCATCACCACAATGTTACCCCCCCTTGTCCGCTTCTTTGATAGTTATAGACTTATCATTCATTGAGGCCTCCAGAGCTTCCATTTCATCTTTACTCAGATTTGATCTGCATCTCCTATTATAGATTCTGTTATCCATATGCTTGTGTATATCCTTTAAAATTGCCTTATGGAAGGTTTCAATTACATTATCTGTTCCCAAACAAGGTGTACATTTTGATTTTGGCTTCAGTTCTTTTAAATCAAGGTGTCTGGTAATGACACCCAGTGATTGGCAGATGGATTCAGAATCTACAGTAGTTTCTTGGGCTAAACTGGTCAAAGTAGTAATATTACGAATGTCAGAAATAGTATACGAACTCAGTGGATTCAGGGCGGTTTTAGGCTGAAATATTTGTACCTGAGTTGCGAAAAATTTATTTAATTTCAATTTCCTTAAAAAAATAAATAAAACAATAATAAAAAAGAATGTTGTTTACAACTAACGTGCGTGTGATGTCATCGCGTGCACGTACACGTGATGTCATCACGACCACGAGCGTATGACGTCATCGCGTGCGCGTGACGTCACCACAATGTTGCCTGCTTTTTCGCTCGCATTTAGCATTTAAAAAGGAGGCAGTAATGCGTGGGACCCCCCCTTTTGTGAAGCTAGATGAACATAAATTGGGATCAAGCCCAGTAAATGGTATGTATAAGCCAATGCCAATTTTGAGAGGGAAATGGTCTGTTTATTGTGTCTCAATTTAACTGTCGTGGGGAGTGTGATAGATTGTGATAGTGTCAACAAGTGGTTTAAAGGGGGGGGTGGCCAGCAGCCATCCGATGAGGACGTGAGCCCGTGCTGCTCCCGCGCCACTGGCCTTATCCTGCCGAAATCCTGCTAAAATATATATCTGAGCTGAACCCTGAAATACTCCAGCGGTGTGTGAGACTCTCCTGCACCGAATCGCGGTGCTTCGACGCAAATCCGTAAAAGGAATCGCCGTCCAGATCGAGTGGAAGTTGCAGGAACCGTGACAAGCGCGGAGCCCAAGATGGCCGCCATAACTGCGAGCGCGCACTAACTGTCGGCCGGCGAACAGCTCCACCGGGCTCTGCAGTCAATATCCTGACCGCGGCGGTGGGGCGGTGCAGCGATCGCAGGTCCAGCCCGCCTGGCGAACGCCTCTGCCTGCACGAGAACCCCTTCGAACCAGGGGCCTGAAGAGGGCCCGGAGCGGGAAGCTTGGCGTGTCAGTGTTGGCGTGGAAGAAGACACACGGCGCACCGGCGGGTGATCCGACTAGCGCGCCCCCTACAACCGGAGACGTGGACCCGCTACTCGAGGCCTGGAACATCCGGCGATGTGGTAAGGAGTGGGGAAGGTGGGATAGAGAGCGCTAGCGAACCGCCTACCCTCCCCCCACGGGCGGAGGACCTCCAGACGGAGCTGCGATCCCTACCGGCGCCTGCTGACAACTTGGGCTGTGAACCCCCTCTCATTTCTGGGACACAACAGGCGCCCCCACAGCGGCGTGCAGCCCAGTGAGTGTGGCCGCTACCAGGGGACAGAACCACAGGGCCCCGGTGGGTGCTATAAAGCGGTGACCGATTCGCAAATCACGCATGCTGCTGAAAGTGTGGCTAATAGACATTGTTTGGACAAGGGAACTGTAAAGCTAGCACAAGCATAAATACCCGCCGGTCGCAACGTGCCAGGCACCACCATCAATAACTGACCAATAGTGCCTACCCCCAGCACCTGCCGGACCCCCCTCCTCCAGGAACAGACATTAGCACACTGCAACAGTACCACAACAAGCAGAGAATGGGTAAGGAGAAGCCCAGGAAAACATCCACACAGAGCAGGATCGAGCAGTATGCAGCTATGCCAGCACCCCGCTCACCAGAGAGGCCACCGTCGGACGACCCGGATCATGTGGACAATATTTCTTTAAGAGATATTATGAGCGCCATCACCAACTCCAGGACCTCGATGGAAAAAAAAGATGGACAGTATTGGTGCAGACATGTCCCTGCTACGCCATGATCTGCAAAAGCTGACCTCCCGTACGGGAGAGGCAGAGGCACGAATCTCTGAAACCGAGGATGGCCTGCGAGGTGTAAGTCGGCAATTGGCGAGTATGCTAGCACGGATAAAGACCCTGGAAGCAAGAGTGGACGATAGCGAGGGTAGATCCCGGCGCAATAATATCCGCATAATCGGCCTGCCGTAAAAAGCCATAGGGGAATGCATGGAACTCTTCCTCGAGGACTGGTTGACGAATATCTATGACGGAGAGGCATTCTCTAAATTCTTCTCTATCGAGCGGGCCCACCGCATCCCAGCTGGCAAAATGACACCAGGAGCTCCACCACGCACAGTAATTGACACATTTTTGAACTATAGAGATAGGGACACGGTACTCCAACTGGCAAGATCGAAGGGCATGGTCACATTCAACGGATCCAAAATAGCCTTCTTCCCCGATTTCACCAGGGAGGTACAGAAAGCCCGACAGTCATTTGACCCGCTCAAGAAACGTCTACAATCAATGGGTGTCAAATATGGACTGCTCTTCCCTGCCCAACTCAAGATATTCCATGGGGACACAACCGTGCACTTCACCGACCCCAGAGAGGCGTGGAACTGGGCTGAACGGCACATAGAAGGGGACTGGAACACGGAGGGAAGAAGGAGGGATAGACGCAATAGTCCTCGCCCAGAACGTCCGCCAGAACAGGGCCAACAGCAGCGGCCACAACCAGGAAATCCGCTGCGGGAAGAAATATGAAATGGGTGCAGTCTTGGGCAGAAGGCCAAAGCTACCAAGCCTAGGAGCACCACAAATCTCTCACCCGCCACGCCAATCTACGCACGGAATACAACCAGGCCAGTGGCCGAACAGCCAACCGCCCCACGAGCTAAGACTAAACTAAAGAAGTCTGCGACAGCACCACGGACAGGTGCTGTGAAATCTACGAAGTTCATGTGCCACTGAGGGTGGCTTAGTTAAGGTTTACTTGTTCTGTTCAAACTTCGGGCGACAGATACTCCAGGTTGGGTGGGAGTATAGGGAGGGGGGTTAGGTAACACTACCGAGGCAGTAGATGCCTCCAGGGGAACGAGGGATGGAGTTGGGGGGAGGGGGAGTTCTTATTCTTGCTCTGGGTTGTGTCTTTATTTTTGTTCATGTATGGTCCGACAACACTAAATATTCACTCCTACGAACCCGCATCACACGGCGAAACAACAGACCATGCATCTTCCCGGAATCCTACATATACTGCCCAGCAGTAACCCGCCCCCCAACCAGATGACGATTGCTAGATCTGATACAAAATCATTACGTCTCCTAACATGGAATGTCAATGGGTTGGGTAGTGGGATAAAACGCAGACTGGTCACCCAAGCGTTAAACAGGCAAGCGCCGGATGTGGCGTTGCTCACAGAAACACACCTGGCAGGCACCACATGCAACCTATCTAAACGTGGTAACTATCGCACAGCACTGCACTCGGGTTTTACTTCAGGCTCCAGAGGGGTCCTCATACTGATCCATAAGAAGTTGCCGCTCACACTTTCCAGTGTGTCACAGGACACAGGAGGCAGATTTGTGCATATGACAGGAACCCTATGGAATCAAACCATAACAATACTAGCTGTTTACGCACCACCCGCGCTGTTGCCAAATCTCATAGAAGAGATAACTCCCCTGATAGTACAGGACTCCTCAGACACACTAATTCTTGGTGGCGATTTTAATGATGTTATGAGCCTGGGTACGGACCGTACACACCTAAGGGGCAGGAATCCCGACACGCACACAAGGCTAGCCACGTTCACGTCAGCACTGGGACTGAGGGATGTATGGCGTGACCTTCACCCCGAGAATCGAGAATGCTCTTTCCACTCGGGCGTCCATGCATCCCTCTCTAGACTGGACTATTTTTTCGTTCCAACCACAGAGGTGCATAGAGTACTTAACGACACCCTACTCCCGCGTGGCATCTCTGACCACTCGCCCCTACTAATAGAACTATCAACGTCAAGGCCAATCCCTCCACCTTCATGGCACCTTAACAACTATTACTTAGGCTTCCCGGAGCTTGTAGAACGTATTCAGGAAACCACAACCAATTACTTTGAACTAAACGCAGGGTCAATTGATAACCCAGGATTGTTGTGGGAAGCGTATAAGCCGGTATTGCGGGGAGAGATTATCTCCTGGACAACGGCGCACAAAAAAGCTTAAATGCAAAAAGTAAAAGCGGCTGAAGAACAGGTGGAACATGCAGAGCGCGCACATCTGGCGCGAGACCTGCCTGAAACGAACCGAGCACTGGTCCTTGCCCAAAAAAAAAATGCACACTGTAGCCCTAGACAACGCTAAACAGGCGCACACCACGATGCGCGCCAGATTATATGAGACTGGAGATAAGGCGGGTAAAATGTTAGCCTGGCTGGAGCGCAGGGATGAAGGGCACAAACAGGTCAGGGTGATCAAACCCGACAATTCGGAACCGCTGTGGACAGATCAGGCTATTGCAGAAGGCTTCGCAGCTTACTATGCAACGCTCTATGGGTCACCGGAAGCCCCCACTAACCTCTCTGTGTTAAATGGGATCACCCTTCCTAGCCTAACGGGCACACAGAGAGATCTACTGGAGGCAACCATTACTGAAGAGGAACTAGGGCTGGCCATGTCACAATTACACCCTGGGAAAACACTGGGGCCGAACGGCTTCCCCGTGGAGACATGGAAAAGGATAGAACCAAGTGCGATACTCCCACATCTCCTGCAGATGTACACACACTCGAGGGAGCAAGGACAGCTCCCCCCAGACCTAAGGAGGGCAACTATAATAGTGATCCCCAAACCAGATAGGCCTCCAGAGAAATGTAGTTCGTACAGGATGAATTTGCTAATCAACACTGAAACCAAAATCCTGGCGAAAGCATTAGCAAATCGACTGCAGAAAGCTATCCCGTCACTGATACATCCAGACCAATGCGGCTTCATGCCCCAGAGATCTACGCGTATGAATATACACAGACTGCACACTGCACTCGAAAAATCCTCCCTCCTGCGTGGTCCCTTGGCGCTATTAGCAATAGACTTTGAGAAAGCCTTCGACTCGGTGCACTGGCCAGCACTGTGGGAAATAATGCGTCGAATGGGTTTCGGTGACCAATTCCTGGGATGGGTGCAGTTGCTATACAAGTCCCCGGAGGCCATGACCAGAGTAAATGGGTGGCTCTCGCAGCCATTTAGATTGGGCAAGGGGACACGACAGGGCTGCCCCTTGTCTGCAATGCTTTTTGCGCTTGCCATAGAGCTGTTGGCGATTCTGTTAAGAGAATCACAAATGTGGAAGGGCTTCCGGTGGACAGATGATTGGGAGGATAAGGTCTCACTATATGCGGACGACCTGCTCCTGTATCTATCAGACCCCATAAACTCTTGTCCTGCAGTGATACGCTTACTGAAGGAATACAAATCCTTTAGTGGTTTGAAGGTAAACTGGTCGAAATCCACACTGTTTCCACTGAGAGAGATGGGTAGCGTAGGGATACAGAATTGCCTCTTTCGTATGGAAGTCGACCAGTTTCGCTACCTGGGGGTTCAGATAACAACAAACTTAAAACGATTACGTAGAAAAAAACCTCCACCCAATCATAAACCGCTTTGCAGAGGACGTCAAACACTGGAATGCCCTGCCACTGACCCTACTGGGGAGAGCAGCACTATTTAAGATGATGGCACTACCTAGATTCCTGTACATACTCCAAAATGCCCCGTTACACATCCCCAGAAGGGAGTTTCACAAATCCGAAAGAATCCTCCGGAAACTCCTGTGGAACAATGGACACTCGAGAATAGCGCTCCACATCCTGCAGCGTTCCATCTGGGAGGGAGGCATAGGATTGCCGCGTATACAGACGTACTATTGGGCGAGTCAGATGGCAGTAATAAACGACCTATTACACGGCAACCCCTCGCTACCTCACCTTAAATCTGATACCCTGGATGGAGCGAGCATAACCCCACTAGAGTCCCTATACCAGAAAAACTAATATCAACACTACCAAAACAATGGCGGCTCACCGGGAATTCATCTGGGCAGAGGCACATAAACATATAAACTGGGAAGGGAAAACCACACCGGTGCAGCCACTGTGGGTAAATAAACACATCCCTGAGCTGGACAGGTTCCCAAAATGGCGGAACTGGATAACTGCGGGAATAACAAAAGTGGGGGATGTGATTCGGGACGGGGGAATTGTGCCATTTGAAGGGTTGGTGGAGGAGTTCAACCTCCCTGTCACTGACCGATACCGGCATATGCAATTAAGTCATGCCCGACATGGCAGACTGCACCCCCATAGAGAGGAACCTGGTCCTAGATAGCATAGATGCCAAAATTACCTCGGTGATGTATAATGTTCTCACCTCGTTTGCCACACCGGAGCTATCGAGTCTAAAGTCTAAATGGGAAAGGGATGTGGGAGAAATACTGCCTGAAGACTGGATAACAATCCTAATGTACCCGAGAGAAACCGCCATTTCGGCCAGATTACGCCTTGTCCAGCTCAAAATCCTGCATAGAGTCTACTATCCAAGGGTGGCATTGTACCGATGGGGTAAAACCACAGACCCGAAGTGCCTGCGCTGCCACCAGGAAGAGGGCACCTTTTTCCACATTATATGGAGCTGACCGCGCATCACGCTATACTGGCAACGCTGCTGCGATACACTCACTAAGGTACTGGGTCGGACTGTGCCCAGAGACCCGAATTTGATGTTGCTGGGTGTCGAGGACGAGGGTGAGATGTCTCGCACTGATAAGTTACTATTTGCAACCACCACGGCACTGATCAAGCGCAACATTGCCAAGCTATGGGGTTCGGATGTAACCCCTGAGCATGCACAATGGATAGATGATGTAGATGCATGCATTGCGATGGAGCGAAGAGTATATGCGGCCAGAGGATGTCCTGGGAAAGCGGGGAAAATCTGGGAAAAGTGGGAGAACGCACAATAAGACTTTTGTACGACACAGGCCTGTGGCCAGAACGCAATTGAAATGCAAGAGTGTACAAGTAATTGTTAACATATCCTTACGTTGTTGAAAGATGGACCTTATTTTCTTTTGTGATGTTCTTGGCTGTTGGTCCCCTTCAGGGTCATTGCTCTGTTTTTGTGTATCATGCAATAAAATCAATAAAAGTGTTTAATCAAAAAAACAAGTGGTTTAAAGAAGGTGATGGTTTTTTGATACTAGGATCAAGATGAACTCATCACATATATATTTTTTGACTGATAAAGGAAAAAGATAGTTTGAGGGAGGTGATGTTTTTGATATAATGGTACAGATTGGAGCCTATTACTGAGATTACCAGAGCAAGTGAATGAAGTAAAAGAGATGGGACTCATGGATACTTGTACTAAGTTGAGCCCATTGTGTTTTTTGTAGGTGATTTTTGAATTTTGTAGCCTAGAACTCACAATTATAAGACTATGGGAATTTCCAATACTCATTTGACTCAATAGACTCATCCGTACAGGTGGGTGAGCATTTCCAATCATTTATGAATATGGCATTTCAGTTCTACATACTAAAGTATAATAATTCAAGGTTTTCTCTATATAGGATTGGAACTCTGAATTTTCAACATAAGATCAAGTGTGATCATTTGACATTGCGATCTCAAATTTAAAAGATATAGGGAGTGTACATGGGGTAAGCACCGATTATAGTAACACTGTTTACCAAAGCACTAATAAGATTTAAGACACACTTATACCTTTATTTTGGCAACTCACATTTTGGTCATGTTGGAATGGCTTCACAAGGTGTTTGGGTACAAGTTTCTTATTTTGGAGTAACTAACCATGCATGAAGTTTATATATTGCAGTCTAATTGTTTTTATGCTGACTTAGTTTAATTTAATTTGATAATGAATACATTAGTGGATTTAATTGTGGAATACAGATAATAACTGTCTATTTTTGTTGATCAAACGGAGATATTTTGATCGAGACACTAATTTGTGGTCTTAAATGTATGTTTTTTTCTTTAAACACCGATTGAAATTCTTGATTATGCCGTGAATTTTCCATCATCCTGACCTGACATGTGACACAATATGGTATGGTTTTTGAAAAATGTATATATTGAATGAATGTGTAATTTTGTACAGCCTTGAGAACGATGGGTGGTCGAAACACGTGTCGGCTGTGTTTTTCTCTAGAAGAATTAAAACATTCATATTGAAGGAACATTTAGAGTGACTTTATGAATAATGATGTTGGACTTGTAAAAAGTTAAAACTTAGATCAAGTGTATGGTGTGAGCGCAAGATATCCTCCTGAACTACAATCTTTTCTGTTCCTAATAGCCACCAACTGGCTGCAGAGGCATTGGTTCTCAGACCTGCTGCTTTTGGCAAATGGACCACCTCTCCATCTCCCTGTTCTTCCGGACCTACTTTACCAGCGGGGGGCTGAGGTAATACATCCTTGCCCACAACCGCTTACCGGGAAACCTTCTACTCAATGCCAGTACAAAAGAAAATGGCTTTGTTTTTTTTATTTGTATTGGTATTTTGTAGTAGTAATAGTGTAAAAGAAGTCCCCTTCCCTCTCCCCCTTCCGACCCCTCGTTCTTCCTGTCCCACCCTCACACCTCCTGGGATCACCGAAGGTCACGCCGGACATCTATTGTCCCTTCTTGAATGTTACCAGGTTGTTTCACATAATGTCAAGGATACATAAGCTGTGTCGGCACCATTGGGCCATAAAGTCACTTTCTAGGTCTGTCAACACTGTACCCCAGTCCTTTCTGAAAACCATCAGGTCTCCCTGTAGACTATATGTCACCCATTCCATGAATACAAAGTTCCTGATTTTTTGGAGCCTGTCGAATTCCGCTGGGACTAGTTCTTGTTTCCATTTTTGCACAAATGCCATCCATGCAGATTTGAGAACGATCATAAAAGCCTTTAATTGTGCTTTGGAGGGCAGAGTGTTAGCTGGATCCCATAAGCTGCACATAATTTCCATAACCCCCATCACTAATTAAGTGTGAAACATTGCCTTCAGTTGGGCAGTTACTCCTTCTCAAAAGGGTTTGATTGCTGGACATCCCAACCATATATGGGCCCAGTCCCATTTCCCCAAACATTTGCGCCAGCATGTGGGGGATGTGTTAGGAAATCTGTTGTGCTATACCTCCAAGGTATAGTGCCATTGCATCATCACCTTATACCACATTTCCCTTATTTGGATGGAGCGCGTCAGCTTCGGGATATTTCTTCAAAGGTATTCCCATTTCCATACAGATGGGGGATTCCATAACTACTTCCCATTTACGCATGTAGGGCCATTGGGGTTGTGTCGATACGCCTGTCAGGAGTTTGTATAATGATGATATTAGTTTCTTCGATCCCAAGTGTTTTGTGATGAATTTTTCAAATGGGGTTAGTTGTCTGGTGGCCGCTTCCTTTATCCCTGGGTGTGATAACCAGTGTCTTAATTGGTAGTATCGTAACCTCTCCCCCCCATCCAAACCCATGTGTTGCTTGCATGTCTCAAACGTTTTGATGTCTTGTACTTGGGTCAATCGCTTAGCTTAAGGCACCCTTCTTAAATTCCCCTGATTCCATCCCCAGGGAGAACTGCTGGTTATAATATAAGGGTGTGAACAGGGAAGGGTCTTGTAGACAGGCCCCCCTTGTGCCAGTAGAGAATCCCAAATTACAGCTAGTAGGCCCACAATGCATCTGGCCTGCACATTGTCAGGCCTGTGTGACTTTTCCAGCCACAGAACCCCAGAGAGAGGGGTACCTGCAACTGTTCTGTCCATCTTCGTCCAGAGTTTTGAGGACTCCCTAGAGAACAATTCCCAAATTACTCGTAGTTGTGCTGCCTCATAGTATTTACAGAAATTCAGCAACCCCAGCCCTCCCTTGATCCTGGGTGCCATTCAAGTTTTCATCGCTACCCAGGGTTGTTTATTCTGCCATAGGAATTCCCTCAATAGTTTATTTAGGGATGTGAAGAAGGATCGGGGGAGGTGTATTGGGAGGACTTGGAAGTAGTAGAGAATCCTCGGTTGTAACACCATTTTAATCGTGGCTAGATGGATAGCGGGCTACATATTTGCAGATTGGTCTTGACTTGGTGGAGAATATGTGGGTAATTTGCCTCGTTTCTAGGTCGACCCTCTTTGTTATCTTAACTCCCAAATACTGGAGGCCTTCATGCACCCAACGAAACAGGGACCCCCTCTGAACCTGTTCTAACTGGTCTTTCTGGATCAACAGGTTTAACATTTCAGATTTTGCTAATTTATTTTGAGCCCTATGTCTCCTCAAATATCCCTATTTCCCGTATTAGTCCATCCAATGAGTTTGCTGAGTCAGTTAATGTTAGTTAATGCACCCCCTTCTAAAGAAGCCTTAGGCCGATCCTTCCTCTCGGCTATCGCCCGATCTCCATCACTCCGTTCCTGGGCAAGCTCATGGAAAAGCTGGCCATCTCCCAGCTTAATCTACATACTAAATCTGTTGGTTGCCTCCATGACCACAAGTCTGGTTTCAGAACTGCCAGAAGCACAGAAACTGCTCTCCTGAACACCCGTTAAGACTTGCTCTCCAATCTTGAGTCTAATCTCCCTTCTGTCCTCATTCTCCCTGATCTATCCTCTTCTTTTGACACGGTCAACCATGCCATCCTGCTCAATCGCCTCCGCGACAACCTTGGTATTACTGATCAGGCTCTGGCTGGTTGACCTCCTTTCTCACCGACCGACCTCTCAGGTCCAACTCGGGTCTTTCCTCTCTTGTATCTCTCTCTCTACTTATGGTGTTCCTCAGGGGTCTAACCTCTCTCCCTGGCTCTTCAACCACTACCTGGCACCTCTTGCCCACCGAATTGCTACATTCTGCTCCAATTTCCAATGTTATGCGGGTGACACTCAGCTCTCTTTCAGGCTTCCTTCAGCCACCTCTGCTTCTTCTCTCATGCCAGACTGTCTGGCCGCAATTCAGGAATGGTGTGCCACCAATGATTTCTGGCTTAATGCCAGTAAGACTGAGACCCTCCTCGTTGGGACACCCGCTCCCTCCTCTCCTCTCTCTCTCTGGCCGCCCACTCTGGGCCCTCTTCCTGCTCCTTCCTGTGAGGCAAAGAACCTTGGTGTCATCTTCGACTCCACCCTTTTCTTCTCTCCTCGCATCTCTGACATCTCCAAGAAGTCAAACTATCAGCTGCACCTCCTCAGAGGTATTCTTCCTTTTCTCAATTTCCCCCAGAAGCTCACTGTCCTGTGAGATCTGGTTGTCTCTAGGCTGGACTATTGCAACAGCCTCTTTCTAAATCATCCTGCCTCTACCCTTCGACCTTTACAACTTATCCAGAACAGGACTGCAAGACTTTTCCTTGGTCTCAAGCCCAGGGGTTGTATCTCTCCAGCTCTGAAATTACTTTAGTGGCTCCCCGTGGCTGCAAGGATCAAGTTCAAGACCCTCTAAATCATCCACAAGGCTTTCTGGGGCCTTTGACTGCTCTACCTCCAACTTTCTCTTCAAAAACATCTTCCTTCTCGAGCTCTCCGCTCATCCACCACCAACTCTCTGAGGGTCAGACGCTCCTCCAAACAGAGAGTTGGGGGGCAGATCTATCTCCTCGTCTGGGGCCTCCCTCTGGAACAGCCTCCCTGCCTCTCTCAAACTTGAGCAAAACCACATCTGGTTCCGGAAGCAACTTAAGACCTTCCTTTTTGCTTCTTCTTTCTCTCTTCCTCTGCCCTGCTGATGCACCTGACTGCTCTGTGCACTGGTCACCCTCAGAACTCGGGCCCAGGCTCCTGCATGTCCAGTTGCCTTCGTACTGCCTCCGGGCTCCCCAGCACCTAAGGGTCTGTATCTGCAACCTGCACTTCCCACTTCCCCTCCTCCTGGCACTTCTCCCCTTCCCACTTCCCCGCACTTGCGCAATCTGAATTTATTTATTTGGATTTATTAAGCGCCCAGTGGGCCGGAGGCATCGTGGCGCTGTTACAGAATATTCAGCTTTATGCATGTTATTATCATTGGTTACAAGCAAAAATCATGTGTATTATTACAAAAACAAGGGTGTTCCGTGGTTACAGTGGAACAATGTAGGAGGCAGTACCGAATGGTACACAGTTTAGTTGAACAGTTTTGTTTTTAGTGCTTTTCTGAATGTGAGGAGGAATTGTTCATTTCTAAGACTGGACGGGGGTGAGTTCCAGGCTTTAGGGGCTAGGACTTCAAAGCTGGATCCACCTGCTTTTGCTCTGCTGAATGTTGGGATTGAAAGTTGATATGAGTATTTGTTGCGTTTAGGTCTGTGGGTTGGCGCTTGGTGTATTCTCTCTATTAGATAGGCTGGTGCTGTCTGGGCAAGGCATCTGTGTGTGATTGCGAGGGCTTTGAAGGTTATGCGCTCTTTGACTGGGACCCAGTGGGCATCCTTTCTTGCCTGGGAGATATGTTCTCTCTTAGGGATGCTGAGGGCTGCTCTAAGGGAATTGTTTTGTGCGATTTGCACGTCTGTTGATGTTGTTTGCGGAGGTGCCAAGGAGTAGAATGTTGCAGTAGTCCAGTTTTGCTCCAATTGTGGCTCTAGCAATGTTTAGGCAGTTCTTGGGTGATATGTAAGGTTTCACTGCATTAATGATTTTTGATGTGAGCGCTGCTGAGGATGAGATAGCGCTGACTTGCCTATTCATGGATAGAGTGGAATCCAGGTAGACGCCTAAGGTTTTTACTGCCGGTGAAGTGGTGATAACTGTGTCTTCGATGATGGAGTTGTATGAGTTGTCTAGTCTTTTTAGGACTTCTTTGGGCCTACCAACAGTATTTCATTTTTTTCCCCCATTTGGGCATAGGCCATTGGCCGCCATCCAGGCCTGGATGCGGGCATATATGTCTTGGAGGGTGTTGAGGTCTTGCTCGTAGTTGCCTGTTAGTGGGACTAGAATTTGTGTGTCATCGGCATAGTTTGTAAAGGCTATGCCGAATTCTTCTAGGTCACTGAAGAAGGGGAGGGTGAAGAAATTGTAGAGAGTAGGGGAGATACATGAGCCTTGTGGGACTCCACAATCGAATGACACAAGGCCTAGTAAGATCATTATTTTGTCCTCTCTTTGTTTCTCCATCCTTGTCTTGTCACGCCTAGAAACACTTTTCTACAGGCGTGTTATAAATGCCACATCATATCATAGTAACATATTGTCAGACATTATTATCTTGTGTTCATCCCCCCCAAACTTTATCCCTTTAATTGTTTCCGCATTGCAGATCCTAGCCGGAAGGGCTCCAGATATAAGGCAATTAATAAAGGTGATGGGGGGCATCCCTGTTTCGTTGCCCTCGTTATTAGAATTTTCCTAGAGAGATTTCCGTTTATTGCCAGCCGTATGGAGGGGGATCGATAGTTTGCCCGTATCATTGGTATAAAGTTAGACCCAAACTCAAAGTGCTCTAGTACCCTGAAGAGAAAAGACCACTCAACTCAGTCAAATGCCTTTTCAGCATCAAGCGAGATCATTAATACCGGGTATTTCGCAAATTAGGTCTGCTCTAGGAGATGGCAGACTCGTCTGATATTGTCAGTCATCTGTCTCTCAGTAATGAACCCGGACTGTTCTGGGTCAAGAAGCCTCAGGAGTACTATGGACAACCTCTTCACCAGAATTTTGGTGTATAATTTTGCATCTATATTTATCAGCGCTATTGGCTAGATCCTTGTTTGGTTTTGGGAATACTACTACTGTAATGGCCACTTGCCTAGGATCACAGGAGCGGCACCATCAAGTGGAGGGAGCAGGGGGCATCATGGTTCACGCACGTCACTTTGGGACGTTTATACGTGGGGGGCCTGGTTGGACGCAGTCTTGGCGCCTTTGGCGCCAGGCACATGGAAGAACTTAAACAAGACATTTTCATTATGGGCAGAAGTGCTTGGAATGGAACTGGAACTCCTTTATTATGGGCAGGAAGAACTCGCATTTGTGTGTAACTAGTCCGGGTGTGGTCTCTGTAGATCTGCATCTGCACGTGCAACCTCTAGGAGTGGCAGGGTGTGGCATGCAGGACTGTGCTGGGGGGCGTGGCCTTGAGAGCTCAGCTATAAAAGCCAGCCCAACCCCAAGGCACATGCTTTGCGTTATTCTGCATCTCCGTTCAGAGTAACGCTCACCGTCGCCTGGCATTCATCTTACCTGGAGAGATCCTGCCATCTTCATCCGTACTTACCATCTGGAGGATCCTGCTCTCACCTGTACGCTACTTCTTGACATTGCGGCTCACCTGCAAACATTGGAGCGCAGACATATTCTTCCTGGCACCGCGGTTCACCTGCAAACATCTCGGAGCGCAAACATCTTCTTCCTGGCACCGCAGCTCACCTGCAAACATCTCGGAGCGCAGACATCTTCCTGGCAACGCGGCTCACTGGCAATCATCTCGAAGAGCAGGCATCTTCTTCCAGGCACCGCGGCACGACGCACTCCATCCGCACTCGCAACACCTGCAAAATAAAGGCAAAAGACAAGTTAAGACACTTAACAGACATGGGTGCGCTGGCATTAAAACCTTGCGCCTTCCCTAAAGCCATCACTCACCTGCTGCTGGACATCGCGGTCGCATCCATCTTCCGCTCAGTCACGTTCTGCACCTCCACAGCCGTTGTTAGGCCGCATTTCCACCTCTTTGGGAAAAAACAGAGAGAAACGTTATTCAGTGAAAAACAACAACATTGAAAGCAATAACATCAAGACATTGAGAGGAAGAAGAAAGAGGGAAAAGACAAGAGACATTGAGAGAAAGCAGAAAGAGGGGAAAAGACAAAAGACATTGGCCCTCATTACGACCCTGGCGGAAAGTAACTGACCTGACCGCCATAGCGTAAATAGCGTTTCCGCCATTGCACGACAGAGTAAAGTGCGGCTAATTCCGACCCATCGGGCACGAGCACTACGCCATGGCGGAAGTGCAAAGTCCGCGATGGCGGAAATGTCCCCAAAACGCCCCTCACCGCCGTCGTACGGCGCCCTAGGTGCAATTCCGCCACCCATCATAGCGGTCACCGTAATGAGCGGCAATCGGAAAATACGGTGACCGTAAATATACGGAAACGGAAGTAAAAACATGGTCCCGGAACGGGAAACAGCACGCCGTACACCTATAAAATCAGAATTCCCACACAACCATTAAAAATACTACCCTGAGACACATCCCAACCCGTCATCCACACTAGTGAAAACAATAAAAATGGGAAAAGTAGCGAAGAAAGCGTGCGACCGCAAGCGGCAGGTCCACTTCTCCTGTGAGGAACTCACCGTGCTCACAGAGACCCTCCAGGAGAATGCTGCCGTCGTCTTCTCGACGCAAATGACCAGGACGGCACTTGCGAACAAGAAGGCCATATGGGCCCTGGTGGCACAGCGGGTAAGTGCGGTGGGGACCGCACCCCGCAACCCACAGCAATGCAGAAAGCGATGGGACGACTTGCGGATACGCGTACGGAGCATACTATCCGCCAACCGTAACATTGCCACAGCTACCGGGGGAGGATCGGAATCACCCATCAAGTTGACCCCCTGGGAAGAAATCTGTGCCTCCACCATTGGAATGGAGAGTATAGAGGGAGTCGGAGGGATGGAGAAAGGAGTGCAGACATCCGAAGAATCAGGTAGGTGGCCCAAATAAAACAATGCTAAATCCACAATGTCCAATCATGTGAAGTACCATGTGTCCACATAGTGCAACAGAAACACATGGCCAGGAGAACGTCCACATACATTGGCCTGATAGCGCACTTTAAAAGTCACATTAAATACATAAATAATTAAAAATCCTAAAAACACCCTCTACACGTGCAGCAGGCACACCCTAACTGCAGGCTGCAAAACAACTGCATCCTCAATCCACACAAAAATGAAACCACCTCCAAGGCCCTGACCCAAATCACCCTCAGGTACCACCCCAATGCATGTGATACATTGCCATTCCAATTTCCACAGACCCATTAATAACGCTCGCCCTCCTTTACTCCACCACAGGGTCCGATTCAAACGACGAGCTCCAGGACACCCCTACCAGCACACCTGCAAAGAGGGCCAAGACCAACGGCCAAAGACCCTCCACCTCAGCTGCACGGATCAAGACACGGCAGCAGCACAAATCAAGTGGCAGCACACAGGAGGGGACTTCAACAGGCACCCCAGCAGCCAGCATGCCCACAACAGCACCACCACAGGTCCCCCCAATGGATGCCACAGAAGGCACTGCTTCTGGTGGCAGCAGCACCATAGGTGACACTGCATTAATGGCAGCATGCTCCGACACAGAAAACGGTGATGTCGATGTAGGATCCATCCATGACCTGTCTCAATCCCCCTGTTTGTTTCATCCCGTACACCATGAGGATACCACGCAGGGGCACCCACAAGACGACGACTGGCCATGCCCTGTGGCAAGGCAACATGAGGTGATCAGCCCCTCTGTGACACCACCGCAAATGGCCATGGCACAGCAGAGGCAACAGTCCCTCGACCAGGTGATCGTGCAACAGCAGCAACTGGCCACGCTCCTCAAGGACCATGCTGATGAATGTGGGGGTACTAAGGCAGCCATAGAAACATCTACTGAGACACTTAGGGCAGAAATGGAGAGAAGTACAGAGACACTAAGGGCACAAATGGAGAGAAGCACCGAGAGCCTGAGGGTACAAATGGAGAGAAGCACCGAGAGCCTGAGAGTACAAATGGAGAGAAGCACCGAGAGCCTGAGGGGAGAACTGCATGCGACGTCCAAAGACGTATGTGCTGAACTTGCCGCTGTGCGCCGTGTGCTCACTGAGCTCTCACAAACCCTTAGGGACATGCATGGACGTGAGCAGGCAGAGACATCATCCGTTGCAAGGTCCGTCCAGGGCAGCCCCCAACGTAGATCTGGGAGGAACCTGCGCTCCACAGGCAGGGGTGCCCCTGATACCCGGAGAGGGGGCTTGCAATAGCGTCTGCCCACTGACAATGAGCATCTTTGGACACTGGTGTTCGGGGGGGAGGTAGGAGGGTGGAGGGGGTGTGTTGGGCTTACTTGGGTGGCGGGTCGATGGGGTGTGTAACATAATTTCACATATGCCATAAACATTGCACAATCATCCAATGAGATGTGTGGACATTGATCTTTGTGTACGAGGCCTTTATAGGCGTACAGTCCATATTGTGCATGTTCCAGACACACACAGTGCCACAAGTCCCGTGTCCATGTATCAGCCACCAGGCGTGAGTGCTAGAAGCATGAATCTATGATGATCTGACGAATTTCACGGCCCTCCTGTGCCTCGCGGACTCCTTGAGGTGCTGCCACATCCCCACCCTCATCATGACCATCTTCAGGTGCTTGCAGTTCTGCGTCAGGGGGCATGGGCACATTTCTACGTACGCACATGTTGTGTAGCATGACACATGCCATGACCATCTTTGCAACCTTCTCATTGCGGTACAGGCGTGCCCCGCCAGACCTGCTGAGGCAGCGGAAACGAGTCTTCAGTAGGCCGAATGCCTGTTCTATGACTACACGGGTACGTGAGTGGACATGGTTGTAGTCCTCCTCATGCTGGTTCTGTGGGTTCCGGAGTGGTGTAAGGAGCCATCTCTTCAGTGGATACCCGGCATCACCTGTATGTGGACAATAAAGGATGTTTGTGGAATGACATTGCTACGTACGCACCCCCCCCCCCTTCCTGCCAGGTCATTGCCGCATCACATACCCCACATTATCATGCATGAAATGAGACTCACCGAGTAGCCAGGATCTGTTCCCTGCGTGTCGCTCCATGTAGCGTGGTATTGTAGAGTTCCCCAAGACCATAGAATCATGGGTTGATCCAGGAAATCGGGCACAACAATGTGTAATGATCCTGTTGGAGTCACACACCATTTGTACATTAAGAGAATGATATTGTTTTCGGTTGCGGTACTGGGCCTCCATGGCATGTGGGACAACCAATTCCACATGGGTGCAGTCGATGGCACCAATGCAACCCGGTATGCTGGCAAGTGCATGCAATCCCACTTTTGTGTTCGTAATTTCCTGCTCCGAGCGTGGTAGAGAGATGTAGTCGTCTGCGTGCTTCAGGAGGGCATCGAGCACTTGCAATAGTGTCCGTGACAACAGTGGCTGTGAAATGCCATGCAACTGTCCGACTGTGTGCTGGTAGGTGTCTGTGGCCAGGAAGTGGAGTACAGACACCACCTTCAGTAGGGGTGGGATGGCGGTTGGGCTATCTATCATGCTGACAAGGTCAGCGTGTGTCATGTCCACAATGGCGGTTATGGTGTCCCGGTCCAAACGGTAGAGGGTGTGGATCTGCTCATCAGTGAGGTTGAACGGATGTGCTCGGAGGCGTGGGATTGCGGGCTGCCTGCGTGGTGGTAGTGGCTGTGCTGGTGGGCCTTGCTGGCCCTGCCTTGCCCTCCTCCTCCTCCTGCGTCTCCTCTGTGCGGCCGGTTGTTGTAGTAGTTGGTGTTCGTCTTCTTCTTGAAGTTGGAGTACTTGCAGTGCTATCAGGTCCCCCAGGGCCAACATCGCTAGTCCTGCCGGTAGCATTTTGGAGTAGGTGTGGTTGTGGGAGGGGGTTGGGTGTGCAATTTATGTGTTTTCAGGCTGTATAGCCTCCACCTGTGGTGATTCATTCCACCTGTGCAAGCTGCAATCCCCTTTGGGCGTGCACGTCCCGCACACAACGCTGCAATTCGACGCATGGCATCTTGCTATTACAATCATGTATTTAATCCCGATGGCAGTGAAATATTGGTTCATATGTTCATTCTGCTATGGTCCCATTGTTTCACATACTATCTTTGCAGTCGCGAACAAACTTGTGAAGGGTCAGTGGAATGTAGTACTCGATTAACGCTGGACCCTCATGCAGCACTGTACCGAGGTTCACCGACGGGCGGGGCGTCCCATTTGTGAGTGAAGCCAGTTGCCATTTTCACACACTGCCGCACTACATGGATGGATTTGTGATTTCAAGCGGTCACAGATGCCTTTTCGACGTGATGTTGCAAATGAGGAATTCGAAGGACAGCGCTTTCGGTTTTCAGCTAGCGGCGAGGAGACGCCCACAGGTCTGACTGCAGATATAAAGTTCTATTGTTTAATGTCCTTCGGACAGGGGCCATGGCGAGAATGCAATGATTGATATGAATAGTATGGGATGCGCAATAGCGTAGTGGACGATAAGGCAGGACGTTCCCAAATACATGTTACTTCACAACACTGGAATTCCGGGCTGGAGCACAGTGGATTTTGCAGACTGCATTACGCACAGACTCAATGGAAATTTCACATGTTATGTGAGTAAATAATCAGGCGTTTTCATACCGGGATGAGGGAATGATGTATGGATGCATGGACAGATGATTTAATAGAGAGTTTGCCATGTACAGGGCTTTTTGGAATCTGTCCACTTCCCCTGCGCTATGTGATGCAGGGCTGCCATAGTGGGACCATCGTCTATCTGCCCTTGTTGAACCCTCCCTGTCTCGACGCGCCTTCAAACACTTGTGTCTATGCACGTTACTAATCCCATCTAATGGATTCTGTTTTAACAGACGCATGCACACAAACACTCGTTTGTAATAGTGTTTTCACCTCGATTTATATAGTTATGATTCGCAAGTGATTTTTGGGTGGGAATAATCCTTTTGAGTGGGCTAGCATGCATATGGCTGTGGATTTAGTGTGATCATTGAAGTGAGTAATTCAAATGAAGTTCTGATGCCCATACTATTCTTTTTCATTTCATTTGGGTGACAGGTATCTCCTCCCCTTTTGCCGCTGCCATCTGTATGCCACTCCTGCAGATGGCTTTTACTCCCGACACCTGCTGCTTCGTGTTAATCAGTGGAGCACCATTACGATCTTATGGGACGATCGCCAATGGCCCACATGCCCTTACGCAGTACTAGTGGCTAGGAGCAACATATCGACCTTTCAGCTGGACTAGTGCCTACCTAATGGGACGGCCCTGCGGTTCTAGGCGCTTCCATGTTGCCTTTTTGAACGTGAATGTAGCCCCTGTGTACCATGAAGGAACAGGGCGTCACACAAGAAGAAGCTGGTCATTTATTGCGGATGCAGCCCACAATAATGAAATATATTTTGGAGTTCATGACCTAATAGCTGTATGGGCTTGGTGATTTTGTTGTGCATTAAATTTTGATTATGATATTGACCGTGTAGCGTTATTCTTTGCAAGTAATGTAGCATATTCCTATTTGTGGAGCGATGTATTGTGAGAAGATCTGCATTGGGTTCCGGCTTCTGAGTATAGTTCCGTGGTACTGTACTGGGCGCGTTTGCCTACGAAGCCCAGTGAGGTCAGGGATAGGGGCTGCCATTATGACTGTTTTAATGATGTCATGCTCAGGGGCGGGGGATTGGCTTTTGTGTAACAGATGCCGGTCAGCCAGGTGGATTGGTGGAATGATGTGATTATCAGAATATGGCTGGTCACAGGTGCCTGTGTTTGCGTGCGTTTCTTGGAGGGAGACTGAGGTCATGTCCATTGGAATGGCTTCTGTATTCGTGCCATCTGTGCCCTGCAGCTCCCATTGGCCCCTCTTGAGATGAGCCTGGCTGCTCAGTCACTCTGCCAACTTGTGTGGTACATGCTTATGCTGATGGTTGGTTTGTTTACTGGCAGGAGTACAGGGCTGGTGCAGTCTCCCTCAGGATACTGCTTTGAATGTTGCCTTACACTGGTGTCAAGCGATGGGGGGCCTGTTTTTGTTTGTCTCATATTTCAGTTCATGTTGCTGGACTTGAACCTTCACATGCCTGTGCTGCATCAGTACGGCAATGGTGCCATGGCAAATATGGATGGCCACTCACAAGGCACTTGGAGCCCCTAGATTCATTTGTTCGTTGGCATGCATGGGTGACTTGTACATTTCACTGGTTGCATTGTGTGACTTCATTGCACCTACGAGGAGTTGTGCAATGTGGGCAGGGAGTGGTGTACAGGCACTCAGTTGGGCCTTTTACGGTTGGTTTGCGATGCCGTACTTCTCACCATGGCGGAATGGTACTTTCCGCCATGCTTGATGGCGTTAGGTATATGTCCGCTAGGGTCAGAATTCGCGTACCGTTGCGCCATGGTGGTAATTACGGTTTCGCATGGCGCGCGTGCGCGTACTTGGTGCAGTTAGCGTTGGCGTTCACTACGGTGTCGCTAATGGCATCGTACTTTACGGTGACGGGTCATAATCGCACCGAGCGCTATTCGATGGCGGTATTGCATTTCCGCCATCGTTTTTCGATTTCCGCCAGGGTCGTAATGAGGGCCATTGAGAGAAAGCAGAAAGAGGAACTTAGTCGCAGCTGGACTGGACCATTACTCAGGAATCAGTGAAGGAACTCCATTCCATCAACAAGTGCCCCTGCCAGAAGTAGCAGAATGGAGAGCTCATCATTCACACTTACCAGGTGAGCCTTATGGGCCGGTACGTGCCCACAGAAATCGCACCTTGGGTCAAAGGGGTTGGGAGGTACCACAGTCACCTATTAGCACATTCACGTTTTCCCATATCCACGCAGGAGCAGTGCCACCGATTGTCGCCGCCCATAGCTGATCCGCAGGGGACGAAACCATAAGGTGGTGATCTAACTCCAGGGAGGGCTGCAACCGTGCCCCAATGCCTCCGCAGAGACCAGGTGAGCCTAACAACTACTTTTGCCTCCTCCATTGTTGGGGTTATCTTCCCTGAAGTCTTGAAGGAATTATATCATTTTGTTAGCCAGGGAATCAATTTGGGCTTACATTTCTTGTGGAAAATGGCCATCTGGACCCAGGGTTTTGTTGAGCTGTAGGTCTTTGATAGCACCCGCTACCTCCTCTTCCCGGATCTCCACTTCTAATTCCTCCCTTTCCCTCCTCGTTATTTTTGTGAGTGGGACATTGCTCAATATATTTGTCTTGTGAATCTGTGTTCGGGCTATCCGAGGCATATAAAAGGTATCCTAGTTTTCTACGAGTACTTCCGTACTTCTGTTTGGGTAACCTACGTGCCCTGTCGGTTTTTCGCACAGAGAATGGTTTGGGCTGCCGTTCTGCTTCTGATCTGCCTTGCTAACATTGGATCCACCTTGTTCGCCCCAATATAGTATCTTTGTTTTGTGCGTAGTAGGGCCTTCTCTGTTTGAAAAAAAATTGTAATGCCTTTGTTGAATGTGTCGCTAAGCCCGGCATAGTGTCTTGTAACTGACCTTCTAGATCCTTCTCCAGGCATCTCCATTGCTGTCCCATTGGGCCTTCATTCCTATGAGCCCCCCCCCTTAACACTACTTTAAACGCATCCCATACCATCTCCATCTTTAATTCTGGTAAATTATTCTCTACAAAATATGTGTCAATCTTGTCTCCTATGGATTTACTTAGGACTGGATCTTTCAACAACTCATCCGGGAACCCCCACCTCCACAGTCCCCTTCTTTTACAGGGGGTATCAATTTTGATTGTAATTGGGGCGTGGTCCGATAGTGATATTGCTTCCAGTTCGGCGTCCCTCACTTTCCCCAATAGCCTTGCAGAGAACCAGATGTAATTTATCCTAGATAGCAATTGGAGAACATGTGAAAAATAAGTGTACCCCTTCTCCTCTCCCTCTACTGATCACCATACATTCTGTCGAGTTAAGAGTTTGAATCTCTGTTTTAGGGCTGTAGTACATGGGTAATTAGTACATAACTAGTTTACTTGGTTATTTCTGAATTTGCCGCGTAGTTAGGTATGGTTGATGGACAGCAATTGTTTTAAGGCACTTATTCATTATTTTTTCAATTTTTTCAAAAATGTAGTCTTTCCTCTATGTCTATCTTCTTTTTAAATACACACACATTTATCTTTAGTACATAACTAGTTTACTTGGTTATTTCTGAATTTGCTGCGTAGTTAAGTATGGTTGATGGACAGCAATAGTTTTAAGGCACTTATTTATTATTTTTTTATTTTTTTCAAAAATGCAGTCTTTCTTCTATGTCTATCTCCTTTTTAAATACACACACATTCATCTTTGGTGTCTTTTTTATTTTGTTTGATTTACTCACTCAGTACCTGTGTGCTTAGTTAGCATTACCTGTGTATTTGGCAGGTTGCAGGGAGCTTTGTGCATTCTTTTAGTATTCAGTGCCGGCGGGTCACGTGACTTTATCATGTGACTACCAGGAAACAGTATAAAATGAGCCAGGAAGTGTGTTGTGGGTTAGGATCTGTTACGTGTGAATTGGAGAGGAGCCGTTGAATCTGAGGTGAAGAGGTGCGCTTCTGGAAGTAAGTTTAAGCTGTGTGGATGTGTTTATATTTATTTATGTTTGTATTGGAAAGGTGGTGTTAGTTTGTAAATGGTATATTTTGTGTTTGTTTTTTAGTTGCATTATACATTTCTATAATCAGCAGGATGCTTTACATTGGATGCGGGGTACGGGAAGTCCTGAATTTGGATTGGATTGGCTATTGATTTGCTTTAGGTAAATAATATATGTTGGAAGAGTTGCACAATTTAAATTTTGGGTTTTCTTTGAGGATTTGGGCTTTTTAACTTTCTGTGTTAAGTTGATGTGTTGGCACAAAGATGAGGTGGTGGCACAAGGTTGTGGATTTTGGTGATCGTTGAGCTGCACAGATTAGTTGCCAATGAGTAATAGGTGTTTTTTGAACTAGTTGTTTAGTCATTAAGGTTTGGTGATTTAACTACGTGTAATTGGAGCTGATAGATATGCTTTGGTATTCCAGAGTTCGGCAATCACATTTCACTTGTTGAGGACGGCAGGAGTATTCGCAGGGATCCTGGTTCTGTGTACGTCGTGCACAGACAGATGCACAGACAGAGACTCTATTTTCTTTGACAACATTCCCACTGTGAGGTACATACGTATAAGTGTTTTAGGTTTTAATGCATTTTGAGATTTACATTTGGAGCCATACCAGTTGTACCACTGTGAATATACAACCACTTGTGTATGTTATGTAGAATTGTGGTTGGATTTATGTGTACATATTTATTTAATGTATTCTCTTTATTTAATGTGTTTAGTTTGTCCAAACTTTTAATGTTATGTGAGATGTCCTCTAATTGTATATATATCTATACTTGCAGATATTGTTGCTCCTGAAGAAGGGGATAGTCCCCGAAACGCGTAGAGCTTGAAGCTGCAGTTCAAAATTGGGAGCTTATTTTTTTGTCTGGTTTGATTTGTTTTTCATGCTGGCCATATTGGAAGTCAGTTGATACCTTTTTTCTGTACTTTTATGAAGATATTTTGTTACCTATGTTCTAAATTGACAATTCTTTCTATATATAAAAGTGCAAATGTTATGAAATTTGACTGATTTATTTCAGCTTGTAAGGTGTGCAGGGGAAGGGAGTGTCTTTAAGTTTAGACACTTTTTGTTTTATGTTTAACACATGCTCCAGTGTCAGGGCGTGTATTCCTCCCCAGCACCCAGAATTGTAATAAAATTTCTCTAAATAGTTATTTCGTTTTTGAGTAATTAGGTGTGCTCTGATAGATACTTCTTTTTGTAGCTTCCTACTGGACAGCACAGTGTTCATGTGTGCGCCCTCGCTCCCATAGTCACCCTCTTTCAGTTGCAAGATATGAGCTCCTTCAGCGGAGGTTGTTATCCGGTGTTGGTTGCCTTCCCAAGTAATCCCAAATAAACAGAACTCAGAATGGGAATTCGTTTTTGGGAGAGGGCTTGCACTATAGATGCCATCGCCCTCCTCATTTGTAGTGTACTTTGAGCCATATCTTGATACAGTTGAACTTTCTTCCTGTTTATATTCGTAGGAGAGGAAAACCGTGCCGCCTGCAGGATCTGCTTGTTTTGCCTGTAAGATGTCATTGCTGCTAACACGTCTCCTGGCCTGGCCTCTGGTTCCCTTCCTTTTGGACCTACTCAGTGTTTCCTGTCTATTGGAACAGTGACCTTCATGGGCTTTCTCCCAGAAGCAAAAGATATCTGTACCGTGCTCTTCAAATCTTTATAGTCTATGTCCTCCGGCAGGTTTTTGATACGTATGTTTGGCCACCTTGACCGATTTTCCAGGTCCTCCCATTGAAGTCTGGAGAGGTGTGTGATGAAACTGATGGACTATCACCAATTGCCCGCCCACCTTTCATGTGGCCAGAGGACAGCAGTCGCTACCTGATCCCTGACCCTTGGGGTAGGTGTATGAGGGAGGATCACAGGGGAAGGAACAACAACCGGGTACAGGGGATGATTCCATTAGATGAGACGTAGTATTCCCTCCTGTCCCTGATGAAGACCCTATAATACCCAAGTTCTTTATGGCTTGTTGTCACCCGACAATTTCCCCTTCTCATGAAGATCAGAGACCCCTTCCCTTATATCACTCCAACCACAACTCCATGTATACCTCCAACGTTCACAGCACACAAAAAACATCTTGTTTCCAACATTTCTGTAGGTGAAGTTTTTGGACACCATCATTTTGGAAAGTCAATTGCATTTATGGGTTTCACCTCCCATAAAGCCCCAAATACTGAGACAAAGAAGAGGAGTGAAGAGTTAAAGCAGATTAAGCAAAGTCCAAGAACCAACATGCAGACTAGTTGTTCCATTCACACTAAATTGCCCGGGACATTTAAAAATGACAACCACAGCGTTCAGAAAGGCAATATGGGAGAGAACCGCAGAGGAGAAGACGGGCACTTGCATGCGGCGGCTCTCGAACGTGAGTTACAGACACAGGCGTGACAGGAAATAAGAAGTGTGGCAAGCCTACCTGAAGGACCGCAGCAGCACTCAGAAGCTCCTGGGGGTATGGTTGAGTCAAGAAGCAGCGTTCTCCGGTCCTGGCCACAGAAGGACACCAAAAAGTAAACGCGGAGCCGCAAGGAACACTGAAGAGACCCCCGCATCGACTGGGAAGCCAATCCAGGAAAGAAGCTTCATCGCAGATACACCCCACAAAAATGATAAATGAAATGAAATTATATTTTATTTATATCACGCTCGTACACAAGTGTTTCAGAGCGCGACCAGGCAAAAAGGGAGGGGAACAAGGGAAAAAAAACTGAAAAACAGCGATCTTACTAGGCCTAGTGACATTTAAGAAAGCGCAAGTGCATGGGAAAGGAAAATGGGAGAAAGGGGGGGGGAGTGGAAAGTGCGAGGTAGAGGAGAGAAAACATAAATAAATATTAAACAGAATAAATAATAAATACGGGCGATAAACCATAGTAGTGCAGCCAGCAAGTGGCAGGTGAAAGTTAGTCAGAAAGATATATCTGATAAGTGCAAAAGAAACGTGGGAGGGGGACTGTTTGGGTACAGATACAGAACCCTAGTGCAAATGGTGGCCTGGAGGCAGTGCAGGAGGGTGGCATGGTGAGCAGGTACCTGGGCCCGAAACAACAGAGGGTGGCCAGGTGCACAATGCCAAGAGAAGAAACAGATCAACAGGGGAGAAGGGGGGCAAAGGCAGAGACAAAGAGGAAGGTCTTGAGAAGTTTCAGGAACCGAAGATGTTTTTCCTCGAGTTTCATGGTGGCCGTGAGGCTGTTCCAAAGGGAGGCACCAGCCGAAGACAGAGATCTACCCCCAGGTTGTTTGTTTGCAAAACGACTAACCCTGAGGGAGTTAGAAGTAGAGGAGCGAAGGGCTCGAGAGGGGAGGTATTTACGGAGGGATAGTTGAAATTATTTTGGACCCAGTCCCCAGAAAGCCTTGTGGACAATGCAGAGGGTTTTAAATTGGATCCTTGCATCCACTGGGAGCCAATGAAGGGATTTCAAGGCTGGAGAGATACGATCCCATGGCTTGAGGCCAAGGACAAGTCTTGCAGTCCTGTTCTGGATTAGTTGTAGAGGGCGGAGAGTGGAGGCAGGTAGATTTAGAAAGAGGCTGTTAGAGTAATCCAGTCTGGAAAGAACCAGAGCTTGGGAGACAGTGAGCTTTTAAGGGAAGGAGAGGAAAGGCAGAGTACCTCTAAGGAGGTGAAGTAAAAAGTTTGATTTTTTGGAGACATCAGAGATGCGTGCGGAGAAGGAAAGTGTAGAGTCAAAGATAACCCCAAGGTTCCTAGCTGTGCAGGTGGGGGTGGGAGGAGGGCCAAGGGAGGCCGGCCATAGAATGAGAGGAAAGGATGGAGATGGTGTACCAAGAAGGAGGATCTCAGTCTTGATGGCATTTAGACATAGATCATTGGTGGCACACCAATTTTGAATGGCGATTAGACAATCTGAGATGAGGGAAGGAGAGGAGGAGGCTGAAGGAAGCCTGAAAATGAGTTGGGCGTCGTCAGCATAGCACTGGAAAGTTGAGCAGAACATTGAGATGCAGTAAGCGAGAGTTGCCAGGTATTGGTTGAAAAGCCAGGGCGAGAGGATAGACCCCTGGGGGACACCACATGTGTAGACGGAGATAGAAGATAGGAAGGCCCAAGTTGTACCTGGGAGGGTAGATCAGGGAGAAAGAGGTCAGCCAGGTCAGAGCCTGATCAGTGATACTGAGGTTGTCACGAAGACGATTGACCAGGGTGGTATGGTTGACCCTGTCGAATGCAGAGGAGAGATCAAGTAGGATGAGGACAGAGGGAATGTTAGAACCGGTGGTGGACCACTGGTGAGTCGGCCCAGAGGAACCGGGGACCCGTGGGCGTAGAAACAAACAAAAAAGCAAGTGAACGAAGTATATAAAATTGATATTTTGGACAATATTCAAAGATAATTTAAACACAGGAAAAACCCAATGTTAGATCAAGGTTTAGGAGAAAGATGTTTTGAATACCGACAAGAAAAAGAGCAACAGCGAAATCTGAATAATTACATATGCTTGAGATGTCAAAGCAAATATATTGGAGAGAACAAAGCAAATGCTGATGTGATATATCGAAAGTAACAATAAAGCCAATAGAGTAGTCCTGGTAAAGAGACGGCACCAGGCAGTTGACATTGGGGGAAAGATACCTGGCAGGGGAGTATACCAGGGGATCTGTAATACCTCCAGAGAAAGGATTCCTGTCAGAGGAAAATACCAGGCAAAATCCCCAGAAATTGTGGAAAACTGTACTACTATGGCGGGATTCCTGGCATGGGAGTATAGAAGGCAGTACAACAGAAGTTGTAAAGAGAAGATTAACAGTGATACAAAATATCTGGTAAGGAAGTTTACCAGGGAATTAGAAAAGTACACCAGCCAAATCTTTAAGTTTACAGAACGAGAAGTGTGTGAATCCACTATAAAGACATTGTTGATAAAGAAAGACACTTTTGCTACAAAGGCTTTGATAGCTGTTTTGAAAGATATTGTGGGAACAAGTACTTTCTGAATACAGTGTGAAACCCTTCAGGAATTGTTGGATAAAGAGACATTCTTGTGATACAAAGAAACTGTTTGTTTGAAAGAGAAACTTTCGCCCTCCTACCTAAAATTCAGGGGGAGGGAACTATGCTCTGGTTTCAAGCATTTCTCCTTGGAAAATACTTTTTGATGTTTTCTTTATGTTTTGATTATGAACACTTTTCACTAAACATATGTCAGAGGCATTTGCTTGCATCCTTAGCTGTTTATTTCTTGAGTGACGGTCAGTTTAGAAGGGTTTGGACACAGGGACGGTTTCTAAATTACTAACTACTTGACACAGACTGATTCTTATTTTTTTACATAAAATGTCTGACAATGAGAATACTGCAACTTGTGTGTCCACCTCCCATTTCTGACACTTCACAGGTGATCCAGTATCTCATCATTCTTTTTCAAGTCCTCGACTACCAGAGAGCTTTCTCTGTCATGTCTGTTCTCTCCTCGAGCATGGCCAGGCCCCTTTCAGTTCTTGTATTGGACTGTTTTAATTTCACTTTCAGCAGATCAAATTGAGTCTTAAATGGTTCTGTAATCTTAACTTGGAAGCCTTAGAAGCACTGCTGGATAACCGCTTTGCTGATTGCCATGCCAAAGGTGGTCTGTATTCCCTGCTCTTACTCCTTCTGGTTTCCTGGTCCTGTTGCAACCTCCTGCTGGACCTCCTGCCCACAGAGTTAAGGAATGTTGCCTTCCGGTTTCTTGTGTGAGGTCTTGATCTTAAGCGCAAAGCCCCTTACCCTGCCCTTTGGCATGAGATGGTCTTCTCAGGAGCGTGTTATCACCTTATCATAGAAGAGTCGGCAGTCCACCCCCAAGTATTGCATCTGCTGCAGGCCCCTTGATTCAGTGCTACCTCAGCTGTAGCTCTTAGGACCAATCTCCTTGAGTGCAGTACCTTCCAGGGATTATTCTGAGTGATCCGGACCTTACTTCCTCCATCCCCGCTCTTCAGAGCTTAGTGTCCTCCCTTGCAGCTGCCTTGGGCTCAGAGTACTGTGGATGGGGGTGGGAGGATCCACCTCACCTCTTCTTCGCCTGTCCACGTTGCGTTCTGTGGCTCGGGCCAGCTTGTCCTTGTCTCTGGGTGCCTATCTCTGCCACATTTGCACAGCCTCCTCTACCTCTTAGTGCCAGGTCTTGGGTCCGCTCTTCATATCCAGCGACGGAGATGTGACCTCTGCACGTTCCTCTGTAGGTCCTAAGTACTCACTCTTCCTCTGCCGGGCTTCTTCCTGACCTCTCTCACATGGTCCTGGGGATTCAGAACTACTCCCCCCTTCTCTTGATCCGGCCTTTCTGCTGCTTTCAGGGCCCTTCTCCGCCCCCTCCTGTTCCTCGTTGCTCTTTGGGATCGTCAGCCCTCTTCGACCCCCCGCTGGGGTGTAGCTCAGTGGCTCAGGACGGCATGCATCCATATCTGGGGGCTTCACTCTGCCTCCTCAAAGTGGCCTTCACACCCTTTTGCCACCAGGTCTTGGGCCTGATCGTTGTTCCCAGCGACAATGCCTCGCCCTCCGCACGCTGCTCAGCAGGCCCTAAGATGTCGGGTGCCAGCCCTCACAACACCAGGCTTCTTCCAGACCTTCACCGCGAGATCCTGGGGCCTCAGCTCCACACACCCCGCTCTCCAATTCAGCTTTGCTGTTGTTTCTGCTAGGAGTCTTTCCCCACCCTCTTCTGCTCCGGGCTGCTCTGCGTGTGCCCCTGCCCAGCCTTCTGCCGTTACTGCTGCCAGGTGCTCCTCTCCACATTCTCTTGCATCACTTTTCACCCGATTCTTATCTACCGATGGGTACCTGTTTATCACCTGCTCATCTGGATCCTTAATTTACGGTAATCCGCACTGCTTGCTATTAATATTAATTATTGTTGGCACCGGGTGGACAGAGCTCCCATTCTCACGTCCTTCTCGCAACAGCCGCCACGTTGAATTCATGGCTTTGTTTTTGCCATTGGATGTTGGGAAAGTCAAGGGATCCCCTTCAAGTCTCCTTTCTTTCTTGACAAATCTTGTGCATACAGGGACTCATGTCTTATAGAATAAAATCTATATGGTGGCTATCGGGGCATACCTCTCAAATAACAAAAGGCTAGTCTCCTTTGCCAATCCAGTAATCAAACGACACTTCGGGAGACTTGTCCATCAGTTCCCTCCTACACAACGTTCTATTGCGAACTGAGATCTGGATATAGACTTCACAGCTCTTGCACACAACCTCGTCGAGCCAATGACATCGCTTGACTTACGCCTGGTGACATGAAAAAACGCCTATTCTAGTAGCAATTACCTCAGCAAATGTACAGGTTTTATCTGTGGAGGAGCCCTACCTCTCCTTTCAGAGACAAAGTGGTCTTACATACCCATCATTTGTTTTTGCCAAATATGTTCTCGCACTTCATCATAATCCAGGACATTTCTTTGCCGGTACCACAGACAGAAGCCGATAGAATCCTCAATTGTTTGGATGATCAAATGGCATTGAAGTTTTATCTTAGAGGGCTGACCCTCACAGTTCCTCAGACAGACTGTTTATCATCCTTTGCAGGGTACAGCTAGGCAAACAAAGGGATAGATCCATTATAGGAAGATGCATTCCTCACGCTTAATACGTGCAGGGCAAGACTCCTCCCCAAGGCCTGCATGAACATTTGATGAGAGCAAAGGGCAAGGCAGTAGCCTTCCAACATCACATGCCCTGGTAGGCCATATGCAAAGCAGCCACATGGGCCTCACCTTCAGCCTTTTGTAAATACTACACACTGGACTCCAGCTTCAGAACTGACACCTAATTCTGACAAGCAGTCCTAAGGAATATCTTTGAAACTGTGTAATTTCGGCTCTCCCTGGGTTAGTGTAGTGCTTTATGCTCTCCCATAAGTGTGGAGGAAAGAGAATGGGATGTAGAAGTAAGCAAAGGTTACTCATCATAGTCATAGTGACTACCGTACTTCTAGTCCAATGTCCCCTTTCCTCCATATATCTGTCGTCTATCCCCCTAAAATAGTTAGGTCCCGGCAGTTCAGGGACTGTAGTGAAGAGAGGTGTGGAATAGGGTGTGGTCGCGGTAGGCACGCATGGCCCACTTCTGCTCTCATTTTTATTTTTAAAGGCTTTATTAGTTTTCCTTTAAACAAGAGAAAACAAGGGTGCTAGAGAGCCAACCAAGATGGCCGCATTTATGTGAGCTCTCGCACGGCCCGGAATAAATCCTGATCCATCCTACACGTTTCGGAGTACTGCCGCCCTGACCCTGCAACAATCTCCGTTGGCAAGGTGCTGCTCTGCTTGGCAGTGACATTTGAGGCGAAATCGGCGATCCCGTGACCACGAATACCACCCCACAATCCCTGGACCCAGAGCAACCAGTGGGGCCCTGCTGATCGCTCGATGCCCAGGAAAAACCTTGATGCCGTGTGAGGACCAAGCAGGGGGAAGTGGCCCGGCCCACCCTATCCTGCAGGGGCGAGGCAGAGTCGCATACCAACAAACCAGAGTCCAGAGCCTGAGCATGGCCCCCTCCGTGTAGCACAATTAATCCGCTGCGCAGACCTGCGTCCACGACAGTCGCGGTCATCCGGTGGCTGTGGCGCGCACTGGGGGGCTGCAGGAGCAGTTGGCTCGTTTTCTACAACCGCGGGAAGTGAAGGCGACAGACCGGTTGCGGGGGCACCCCATACTCCGGCTGCCCCCCCCCATTGACATCTGAGAGCGGCGCCACCGACCCAGAAGCGGCGAACAACGTCCCCCCTTCCCGGTGTCCGGCGAGATGAGCTAGGCTTGGCGGGAAGCTCTGGGGATCGCATACGGTGGCTCCCGTGCAGCGCTCCAGCTGAGCGAGCCCCAGAGTGGCCAGCGGAGTCCCGTGGCGGGTACCATACGCCCTACAACACAGCACAGGTACGGCAGACGCTGAGGGGGCAAGCATACCCATCTGCTGAAGTCGCCACATGCACGCCTAGGCAGCCTCAAGAGTCAAGCCCTGAGACCCCTATAGCCTGCAATACCACAGATAGAACGTACAATTCTGAAAAAGATTTGGCAATCCTAATCCCCAAGCCACAGTTAGGCGACGGGAAGGAGTGAACACAGCCCCAAGGGTTCAACCACAATGCACGAAGAAGAGGACATTGTGCAGCGCCACCTCGAGGTCTGTGCTCATCCCCCCACCCTCCAGTGAGCTCACAAGTCATAACAGGCAGAGGATAATGGCAACCTAAACCAATACTGGGCACCACAACCATCATCATTTCTCCGGAGTGTCGCACTTTGACCACTAACTGCTACTACACGACGCATATTACGCCTACGCTCTAAACAACGGCTGGGGTCACGACGGCCGTCTACAATCATCAAACACCGCACGGAGATACCTCCCCCAGCACGAGTAAAATGGGGAAAACTGACAGATCACAGAGGAAGCTAAATTTCGAGACCGGATCGGCCCCCAAGACACCCAGATTGCTGGAGGAACCAGAGCCCCCAATAGACAACACACACCAAATGGACGAGGGGATATGTTCTACAGGCATTAAGGAACTCCTGCTAGACCTGAAGGTAGGCATAGGGAGTCTAAATAACAAGATGGATGGCCTTTCCTCCAAAGTTGACCTATTACAGCATCGTCTAGACACCCATACAGAACGCCTGAACGAGGTAGAGCACTGCATGTCCAACCAAGTGGCCAGAGTGACACAGCTGGAGACCCAAATGAAGGCGGCCAACGCCCGAAGTGAAGATTTGGAGGGCCGCTCCAGGAGAAATAATATAAGAATTGCTCAGCAGGCCCTAAGATGTCGGGTGCCAGCCCTCACAACACCAGGCTTCTTCCAGACCTTCACCGCGAGATCCTGGGGCCTCAGCTCCACACACCCCGCTCTCCAATTCAGCTTTGCTGTTGTTTCTGCTAGGAGTCTTTCCCCACCCTCTTCTGCTCCGGGCTGCTCTGCGTGTGCCCCTGCCCAGCCTTCTGCCGTTACTGCTGCCAGGTGCTCCTCTCCACATTCTCTTGCATCACTTTTCACCCGATTCTTATCTACCGATGGGTACCTGTTTATCACCTGCTCATCTGGATCCTTAATTTACGGTAATCCGCACTGCTTGCTATTAATATTAATTATTGTTGGCACCGGGTGGACAGAGCTCCCATTCTCACGTCCTTCTCGCAACAGCCGCCACGTTGAATTCATGGCTTTGTTTTTGCCATTGGATGTTGGGAAAGTCAAGGGATCCCCTTCAAGTCTCCTTTCTTTCTTGACAAATCTTGTGCATACAGGGACTCATGTCTTATAGAATAAAATCTATATGGTGGCTATCGGGGCATACCTCTCAAATAACAAAAGGCTAGTCTCCTTTGCCAATCCAGTAATCAAACGACACTTCGGGAGACTTGTCCATCAGTTCCCTCCTACACAACGTTCTATTGCGAACTGAGATCTGGATATAGACTTCACAGCTCTTGCACACAACCTCGTCGAGCCAATGACATCGCTTGACTTACGCCTGGTGACATGAAAAAACGCCTATTCTAGTAGCAATTACCTCAGCAAATGTACAGGTTTTATCTGTGGAGGAGCCCTACCTCTCCTTTCAGAGACAAAGTGGTCTTACATACCCATCATTTGTTTTTGCCAAATATGTTCTCGCACTTCATCATAATCCAGGACATTTCTTTGCCGGTACCACAGACAGAAGCCGATAGAATCCTCAATTGTTTGGATGATCAAATGGCATTGAAGTTTTATCTTAGAGGGCTGACCCTCACAGTTCCTCAGACAGACTGTTTATCATCCTTTGCAGGGTACAGCTAGGCAAACAAAGGGATAGATCCATTATAGGAAGATGCATTCCTCACGCTTAATACGTGCAGGGCAAGACACCTCCCCAAGGCCTGCATGAACATTTGATGAGAGCAAAGGGCAAGGCAGTAGCCTTCCAACATCACATGCCCTGGTAGGCCATATGCAAAGCAGCCACATGGGCCTCACCTTCAGCCTTTTGTAAATACTACACACTGGACTCCAGCTTCAGAACTGACACCTAATTCTGACAAGCAGTCCTAAGGAATATCTTTGAAACTGTGTAATTTCGGCTCTCCCTGGGTTAGTGTAGTGCTTTATGCTCTCCCATAAGTGTGGAGGAAAGAGAATGGGATGTAGAAGTAAGCAAAGGTTACTCATCATAGTCATAGTGACTACCGTACTTCTAGTCCAATGTCCCCTTTCCTCCATATATCTGTCGTCTATCCCCCTAAAATAGTTAGGTCCCGGCAGTTCAGGGACTGTAGTGAAGAGAGGTGTGGAATAGGGTGTGGTCGCGGTAGGCACGCATGGCCCACTTCTGCTCTCATTTTTATTTTTAAAGGCTTTATTAGTTTTCCTTTAAACAAGAGAAAACAAGGGTGCTAGAGAGCCAACCAAGATGGCCGCATTTATGTGAGCTCTCGCACGGCCCGGAATAAATCCTGATCCATCCTACACGTTTCGGAGTACTGCCGCCCTGACCCTGCAACAATCTCCGTTGGCAAGGTGCTGCTCTGCTTGGCAGTGACATTTGAGGCGAAATCGGCGATCCCGTGACCACGAATACCACCCCACAATCCCTGGACCCAGAGCAACCAGTGGGGCCCTGCTGATCGCTCGATGCCCAGGAAAAACCTTGATGCCGTGTGAGGACCAAGCAGGGGGAAGTGGCCCGGCCCACCCTATCCTGCAGGGGCGAGGCAGAGTCGCATACCAACAAACCAGAGTCCAGAGCCTGAGCATGGCCCCCTCCGTGTAGCACAATTAATCCGCTGCGCAGACCTGCGTCCACGACAGTCGCGGTCATCCGGTGGCTGTGGCGCGCACTGGGGGGCTGCAGGAGCAGTTGGCTCGTTTTCTACAACCGCGGGAAGTGAAGGCGACAGACCGGTTGCGGGGGCACCCCATACTCCGGCTGCCCCCCCCCATTGACATCTGAGAGCGGCGCCACCGACCCAGAAGCGGCGAACAACGTCCCCCCTTCCCGGTGTCCGGCGAGATGAGCTAGGCTTGGCGGGAAGCTCTGGGGATCGCATACGGTGGCTCCCGTGCAGCGCTCCAGCTGAGCGAGCCCCAGAGTGGCCAGCGGAGTCCCGTGGCGGGTACCATACGCCCTACAACACAGCACAGGTACGGCAGACGCTGAGGGGGCAAGCATACCCATCTGCTGAAGTCGCCACATGCACGCCTAGGCAGCCTCAAGAGTCAAGCCCTGAGACCCCTATAGCCTGCAATACCACAGATAGAACGTACAATTCTGAAAAAGATTTGGCAATCCTAATCCCCAAGCCACAGTTAGGCGACGGGAAGGAGTGAACACAGCCCCAAGGGTTCAACCACAATGCACGAAGAAGAGGACATTGTGCAGCGCCACCTCGAGGTCTGTGCTCATCCCCCCACCCTCCAGTGAGCTCACAAGTCATAACAGGCAGAGGATAATGGCAACCTAAACCAATACTGGGCACCACAACCATCATCATTTCTCCGGAGTGTCGCACTTTGACCACTAACTGCTACTACACGACGCATATTACGCCTACGCTCTAAACAACGGCTGGGGTCACGACGGCCGTCTACAATCATCAAACACCGCACGGAGATACCTCCCCCAGCACGAGTAAAATGGGGAAAACTGACAGATCACAGAGGAAGCTAAATTTCGAGACCGGATCGGCCCCCAAGACACCCAGATTGCTGGAGGAACCAGAGCCCCCAATAGACAACACACACCAAATGGACGAGGGGATATGTTCTACAGGCATTAAGGAACTCCTGCTAGACCTGAAGGTAGGCATAGGGAGTCTAAATAACAAGATGGATGGCCTTTCCTCCAAAGTTGACCTATTACAGCATCGTCTAGACACCCATACAGAACGCCTGAACGAGGTAGAGCACTGCATGTCCAACCAAGTGGCCAGAGTGACACAGCTGGAGACCCAAATGAAGGCGGCCAACGCCCGAAGTGAAGATTTGGAGGGCCGCTCCAGGAGAAATAATATAAGAATTGTCGGAGTGAGGGAACACCAGCTACAATCGAAAATGGAAGACTTTGTTGAAGCGCTATGTACCACTCTTTTCGGCCTCGAGGCTCTCTCTCGCCTGTTTGTGGTTGAAAGAGCACACAGAATCCCATCATCCAAACCCATTCCGGCAGCTCCTCCCAGGCAATTAATTGCAAAATTGCTCAATTATAAAGACCGCGATACAATTCTCCGACTCGCCAGGGAAAAAGGAGAGCTACACCACGACAGACAGAATCCATTGTTATCCAGACTTCTCTCCAGCGGTGCAGACACAGAGGAGATCCTTCACTGCTATCAGGCAAAGGCTCAGAGATAACCAAATTGCCTACTCAATGCTCTTTCCGGCACGGCTCAGGGTGCAACATGGTAGAAAAGTCCTTTTTTCTCCAGACACCTGAAGAAACAAACGCATATCTAGATCAAGCAGGATGTCCCGGGCTGAATCCCAGCCATGCACGAGCACAGAGAGAAAGTAATCAAAGGAACCCAACATAGCCAACCAAGGTCAACGGGGCAAAAACCATTTACAAAGAACGGCAACCTAACCGAAACCAACATTGGAGTTAAGTACTCCGGGGGCACGCAGCTTGGGAAGCCCCTAGTGCCCCTTGCACAGCAAAAAGTTATTTCACCAGTTAATCGCTAAAAGGTGGGGAATCGGGTGACAGACACGCAACGATGCGGTTCACACCCCGACTAGGTAACCAAACGGACGAGTTGGGGGTTGCCCGTGTAAGGAAGGATGTTGGAGAATGGGTTGGGAAAAGCACACCAGACCACTAACCCCCGCCAGTCCTCCGTGCAGCTATACAATGCCATACCACCTCTTCAGAACACTAAGAAGATCACAAGCAGCCCTCCGTGTGCATCCTCCACAATACCTTGCGACCCCACAGGGCGTACCTTGCAAAATCAGCTCAAATAAGAAACCCAGATATACAATTCAAAGTCACCACATGGAACATTAGAGGAGGCAACCTCCCCGTCAAAACAAGGAAAATCCTACAACACTTGAAGAGACATGAGGTGAATGTGGCCATGATCCAAGAAACACATCTCCTCCCAGGAAAAGAACATCACTGGGCCCGAAATTGGGGCTGCCATAGGTACTTCTCCTCGTACTCGTCATACGCCAGAGGGGTTGCTATCCTGATCAGTCGGAGGGCCAGCTTTCGTCTGATAAAATCCGAAAGAGATACTTTTGGCGAGAGGAATCGTGGCAGGCGAAGAAGTTATTTTCGTTAACTTCTACGGCCCCAATGTAGATGGAGCAAATAATTTCGACTGGGTTCTCACGCACCTTACAGAAACAGGCTCTGCTACGATCATCTGGGGGGGCGATCTGAACACTACCCTAGACCCCTCGAAAGACAGGTCACGGAACTCGGCAATGCCAATATCCAAAGCCAGCCTCCAGGTGCAAGAAATTTGCAGAGCCTACGATCTTGTAGATGTGTGGAGACATAGTAACTGGGAGAAGCGCGACTACACCTTTCACTCGGCAGTACACAATACAAGCTCGAGGATCGACTACCTGTTGGTCTCCGTGAGAGGTCCTTTCCGCTGGGGACCTTGCCAAATTCTCCCTAAAACCCTCTCCGATCACTCTGCTGTGACCCTCAACTGCAATCCTTCCGCCACTAAATCATGCCTGCTACGATGGCGATTTAAGCCACGATCTTTGTGAGACCAGGTGTTTGCATCCGAGCTGCGAGACGAGATCTCAACGTTTATAGAAATAAACCAGGGCACGGTTTCCTCGATGGGCACACTCTGGGAAACGCTAAAGTGTTTTGTCAGAGGAGTGTGCATGGCTAAGGAGAACGGCATCCTTAAACTGATTAGACGAGAACTAGCCACCAGTGAAGAACGATTGAAGAGTCTCAAGCGCCAGTGCTTCACCACAAACGATCCACGCACCCAAGCGGCACTCAAAGAGGAACTGCAGACATTCAGAGCCACGGCAGAGCGTGAACTAAAATTCCTAGGCTGAGGTCGACGGATCCGTCAATACGGGGAAGGCCAAAAACCAGGAGCCCTCCTCGCGAGACTGATAAATGCTGACAGGAAGTCGACGATGGTTGAAAGGGTACGCACTAAACGAGGCACAATAGTACACACAGAAGAAGAAATTGTGGAAGAATTCAGAACTTTCTATCAAGAACTGTACACCTCAAAACACAACTCCAACTCTGACTCCTTACGCAGATACCTGGAAGACACAGAACTTTATTGGGTAGAGAAGGAACTACGTGAACCCCTCAACGAACCTATCACGACAGATGAGATCATAGAAGCCATCAAAACCCTTCCAAACACCAAATCCCCAGGGCCGGATGGCCTAACGGGAATATTACAAAGCCTTTGCAAGTACTCTGGCTCTCCTCCTTGCTAGGTGTACGATGAGGCATTAAAAATCGGGTCCCTCCCACAGTCACTCTGTGAAGCCAATATAATCCTATTACACAAAACAGGCAAACCCCCCGAAGAATGTGCATCGTACAGACCTATTTCTCTACTCAATCTTGATAATAAGATCCTGGCGAAAATACTAGTGAACAGGCTGCTCCCACTGATGTCGGGTTTGGTGCTTGCAGACCAGGCAGGATTTGTGCCTGGACGCAACACAACCTTCGGCATCAGAAGGCTGTTCGGGATCATCGAGGCGCTTGACCCTACTCACCAGGCCATCGCAGTCCTACTCGACGCCAAGAAGGCCTTCGATTCTGTAGAATGGCCCGTTCTCTTTGCAGTGCTTACTCAACTAGGCTTAGGGTCCCATTTCATCAACCTAATCTCCTTGCTATACACCAACCCCCAAGCCACCATCGTCTTGGGATCAACAAAGTCCTCCCCTACTAATCTACAACGGGGCACCAGACAAGGGTGCCTGCTCTCAGCGCTAATATTTGCATTAATAATGGAACCCCTTGCGTCGAATTTAAGATCCTATCAACTCCATAGAGGTCTTACCATTACCCAAGCTGATAATATCCCTTTATGCGGACAATGTAGCGTTATTTATTCATGACCCCATTGAAAATCTAAACCCAGTCATGAGGGAAGTAATTATATTCGGTGCAGTATCTGGCCTGAAAATCAATCATACTAAATCAATCATTTTCCCGCTGACCTCAGCCACTAGGGCATTCGCAGACGAATATCATTTCACATGGGTGACCTCACAGGTACGCTACGTGGGCATAGTGATGTCATTAAATTACCAGGACATATTCTGAGATAATTATGAGGCAGTAGCGAAGACACTGCAGGAGAAAGTAAACCGATGGAAGTCACTCCCATTGACCCTATGGGGGAGGGCCTCAACTGGTCAAAATGGTGATTCTCCCGAAACTACTGTATCTATTTGCCAACATACCTATTTTAATACCACAATCCTTCCTGAAGAGAATTAAAAGTCTCGTCCTTGAATTACTCTGGGCAGGCAAACCGGCGAGGGTGGCTCACTCAACTCTAATACTACCGGTATCCAGCGGAGGCCTAGCTCTCCCCGATTTGGAACGATATTTCTGGGCAACCCAGGCGCAATTTCTCAGCTATTGGTATACTACACACTTCGTCAGACCACACGTTCAAATAGAACAAGTCCTAGCGACACCCAATTTATTGAGAGCAGTCATTATCAGTCAACTCACAGTACCCCACACCACTCTGAACGTGGTCCTCGCGACCTACGAGATCTGGAAGAGGATCGCGCAAAAATACAACGTTCAAGTGAGATTCTCTCCCCTCCTCTTGATCAAATTCATACCAGGGATCCCCCTGACATCGGAAAGGGTCTTTCATCAATGGGTGGAGAAACCTCAGATAAATACTCTGGGGGATTTATTCAGCGAAGGAACTTTTATAACACCTAAAAAAGCAACAGAGAGGGAGCAACACTTCCCTAGACACTTTCCTTTACTTCAGAACCCGATATACCCTGCAAGCACTGTTCCCTACATTCCCACAACAACCACCAACATGCCAATTATTACATAATGTGATCCAAGCACAGGGTGAGGGCAGATTAGTCTCATCTATCTACAAATCTTTATTAACCGACACAGTACCTGTAAACACACGCACGAAAACAAGATGGGAAAGGTCCCTCCGCGTATCAATCCCAGATGAGGAATGGACATACATCCTAAGGCAAATGCAAAAAATTGCTTTGAACTCACGCCTCAAGCAAATTGATTTTAATTTTCTGCACCAGATGTACTTCACCCCAGCCAAAAAGTGCAAACAGCAACCAGAATCATCAGCGGTGTGTGAAAGATGCGGAAACTCAGCAGCCGACTTTTTCCATCTCGCATGGGACTGTCCCATGCTGACCCCATTCTGGACACAGGTCCTGCAAACTGCATCGGCGATTGGTGGGAGAAGACTTACAACCCATCCCGATGGTGGCACTACTCGGGATGACCAAGCAACTATCACCGGCAATTAGGAAACTAGCGGGCGTTCTGATGACTTTAGCTCGCAGGAGAGTTGCCATGTCCTGGGGTCGGGGACCAGTCCCGACGGTGGCAAACTGGCGCAAGGACATTCTCTACTGCCAAGATGTGGAGTCAGACTTCATCAAGACATTACCCCAACATGCACGCCCCCTTGATATTTGTGGACCACTTGTGACATTCTTAATTAATGAGGCAGAAGAAGCCGCTTCATCCTCGTCGGGAAGGCGAAGTATCCAGGACATTGATACCTAACTCACCCAAGTACAGGGACTCGCACACTTACTGAGGAGGAGCCAACACATCGACGAACTCGGAGGACTGGAAGAGGTAGCGAGCCGGTGGGGGAATATGGTTGGCGCATTGTTGTTGCACCCTAATGTGGGTGTGGTTGTTATGTAACGGTTTGAGAGAAAAATTAAAAAATACAGTTTAAAAAAAAAAACAAGAGAAAACTAAAAAGAACAAATGCAAATGCAATGAAATAAAAGTGCAAGCAAGGAGGAGCATGTACCATTGAAGTGTAAGACATGAATAGGTTGGCAGGGGAGTGAACAAACATCAGGTGACCAGGATTATGCAACAGATTTTACGTTTAACAAGAGAGTTGGGTGCAAGAATCCTATTTCAGGGAGAAGTGGCATAGCATTTGAGGTTTAACTGAGCGTGCCGGGTATTTCTTGCAAAATTCATGCAAGGGGAGCTGAGTAGAGACATGCCCGGCGTATCTAACGTGGCGCAGCCCCCCCACCTTCTCAGCCACTGCTATCTCCCAGATTTTGTACCACCATATGTTTACATGAGGCCCTTCCGTCTGAACGGCACCCGCCCGCAAACCTTGACGGATGCCCCGGCACCATTCATGAATGGGACTCGAATGGGAAGGGGGAGTAATTATTTCTGGCGCCCGGCAATGAGGAATTACCGGCACCGCCGGGGCTGTAATGCCCGGTAAGTCCCCATTGCCGGGCTCCGGAAAAATAATGACTCCGGCGGCAACCATGCTGTTTTTACCGACACGGTTACCACCGGACTCGTAATGAGGCCCAGTATTTTCTTATTGTCTATATAAAATAATATAAAAATAAATAATTATGGAGGAAAGGGGACATTGGCTAGGAGTACAGTAGTCACTATGGTGAGTAACCTTTACTTATGTTCCCATATGACTTCCTCACAGAAATGTGTATGCCCGTCATTGGGCGATGCACACTTCCAATAAAGAGTCCTGCCCTTTGGGCTGTATGCAGCCTTTACAAAGATCATGTCAGTCATTGGCTACTTCAGGCTACCTCGGCCCGAACAGGCCAGGACTTCCCTATGCATCCTACTGCATCTCTTATTCTAGTTGGTCTCTCCGTCAATCAGAAGACGTCTCAATTCCTCCAGAGCCAAAGCATTCATTTTATCGGCCTTCATTGGAACACCACACGAGCAAGAGTCTTTCCTACCCCAGGCAAAATAAAGTAGATCAAGGAGATGGTCCTCTGGTTTTTGAGACGTAATGTGCCCTCGGCTTGGTGGTTTCCATGCCTTTTGGAGCTCATAGCAAAATGGGAAGGATCCAGTTACATTTGGAAGATCACTGGAATTAGGCTACACAGGCCTGTCAGCCCTCACTCCAATTCCAACAACATTACATCTAGACTTACTGTGGTGATCCATGGAGAAAAACCTGTTGGCGGGTATTCGCAGACACACATCACAAGGCCATTATCATGACAGATTCCTTGCTCCCCAGGTGGGGCGCAACCATGAATCATCTTTCAGTACATGGCCAGTGGTCCTACCAGGAAAAGCAGCAACAAATCAATGTACTGTAGGTCAGGACAATTCATTTAGCTCTAATCGCATTCGTCCCTTCGCTCGAGCAAAAGACTGTGCTCCTTCAAATGGACAACACAACCTGCATGTACTATATCAACAAGCAGGGAGGCACCAGGACTCCCATCCTATGCAGGTTAGCGGTGCTGATTTGGGAGTGGGCCCTAGACCATCGCATTAATCTTCGGGGCATACACCTCCTGGAAGTGGGGAATAGAGAGGCAGAGCAGACTCTCTCAATTCCACCATGAGTGGGAGCTGCACATTTCAACACACCAACTGATGTTTTAAAGATGGGGCATTTCACAACTACAATTTTTATCCTCAAAGGGCACTACAAAATCCATATTCTGTGCTTCGAGAGGAAGGCTAGGTCATCTGTCTCTGGGAGGTGGGTTCCTGATTCCATAGTCCAACTAAACAATTTACACTTTTGCCGAAACATCCTCATACAGAAGGTGATTCCCAAATGGCAACCTTCGTAAAGTGTTTCAACGATCCTGGTGACTCCTCGTTGGCCAGCAAGGACCTGGTTCTGAGAGTTGATGGAGCTTTCTAGAGAATTTAACACAGCAGAGAGGGAGAGTGTGTCGCCTATCTGCTCAAATGCTGAGCTTTGTCAGCTGGTTCCTGCAGAATTGACACTGGGTTAGTTAGACATTTCACAGGACAATGAGAAAATAATTCTGGCAGCCAGAGCGACATCCACTCAGTCCTGTTACACAAGCAAAATGGCTGGGATTTTACCATTGGTCTATAGACAGATATTTGAACCTGTTAAAATGCTTTCTTGATCCAAGGCATTCTTTAGTGTCTCACTTAGCAAATTCAGGTTTGCAGGCTGACTCCTGTAGAACATACGTTGATGCTATGTGCATTTACAGGAGTTCCTCAGACATCTCATTTTCTACTGTCAATCCTGTAATTTGGAGTCATTTGAAGGACCATTTGAGGATGTACCCCCCAGTTAAGGCACCATATCCTGTGTGGGATTTTTACTTGGTCCTTTCTGTTATTTCGCATAAGCCTTTTGAACTCACAGCTTAGACAGAACTCAAATTAATCACATGGAAAACCATGTTCTTGGTGGCACATATGTCAGGTAGACGCATAAACGCAATTCGGGCTCGCTCAACTTCAGAACCGTACACCATCTTTCACTTGGACAGAGTCATCATGCAAACACATCATAAGTTCTTACTGAAGGTTGTCGCTCAGTTTCACATCAACCTAGAAATACTGCTACCCCTTTTATTTGAAATCCACAGTCAGAGGCAGAGCAGGGCTTTGCACTGTCTGGACATCGGCCGAGTATTTACATTTTATCTGGCCAGGATGAAATCCATTGTTAACTTCGATGGGTTGCAACCAGGCTCAAAAGTGTCCATAGCATGATGGATGGTGGCATGCACATCGGAGTCTTACTCATTGCAACGCAAGCCTATCCCAAAGGTCCTTCATGCACATACAGTTAGAGCCAAAGTCACGGCAGTGGCTTTTCAAAGGCAGGTCCTGTGGAATGTCATAGCAAAGGCAGCTATGTCCTTCTGAAAACACTACTGCATGGATTGCAGTTGCAGGTTTGACAGTAGATTCAGACAGGCTACTGTGAGGGGTCAGAAATGTGAGGCAGACAACTTTTGGATGATTTAACAAAAATATGCCATTTTATGAAATCATCAACTTTATCAAACTACTCACTATCCCTACTCTGATGAGGATTTCCCTGCCTATCAAAACTAAAGGAAAACACTCTCACACAGGATATCTGGCCCTCACACTTAAACATCGAATACACAAAGAAATATACAGCAATTCAGTTACATCAACAATGATATTCACAGTCTTCCTTGATAACCTGAGTGAACTCCCCTTCCCTAGGTTTCAAGGCAACTTCAGTTCCAATGTTCAACAAAAAGAATCAAGGAAATCTGGGTTTATAATATAGTCTCATTTCAGTTTGTTGCGTCTTCAATAAGTCAAAAGAAAGTTTAGTTAACCACAGTTCAAACAACAGAAAAGCTTCTCTTATTGTTGAAATAAAGACTTTCCACTTCATCAAATAGCATCAATGTCTGTTCCAGACAAGATGCTTTGCCACAACTTTTAGTTGTACAAGAAGAAAATACCACAGTTCTTTGTTAGGTTAAGGAAAACACAACCTCTGGTAATATTAATGAAACAAGGTTTGTATTTTTGTCAGGATGACTTCACAGCACTTCTACTTTCATTTTAGCAACTCTCAACTTCAAGTAACGTCTGCAAGACCTCACCATGAGGGGTTACTCCTGTTGCCTCATAGTACTCCACCTTCAATTGTGCTCCTGAAGTATCAAATCTACTGACAATCAAACACACCACCACAGCTTCACTACTTTGTTACTTTAGGTAATTTTCAGATATGACAAGATTGACTCCATGGTACTTCAACACCTTCAAGTAAGCAAGGCATTCTTCCTCTGAATATCCCTTCTCCAAAGGGGGAGCCTCTTTGCCACTCTTGTATGTCTGGAACAATGACAACCCAAAATTGCCTTTAGGACACACCAATGTTCCCTATAAACTGTGTGCATGTGCGCTTGCCCTGGCTTCCTTCTGGGTGGCTCTCAGAAGAGTTTTAGCAGCGCACACAGACAATGCTCACCTATTCAAAAAGATTTAATAAGGCACAAGCCACAGCAATTACCTGACATTTCTTTCTCTTAAAATATGCAACTATTCTTGATATTCTGCTAATGTGCATTACACTACTATGCACCTAAAATCCCTAACAGCAAAATACAACAGAAGAGGTTAAAAACTAATATGAAAAGCTTGCTCCAGGAGCAGAAGAATCTAACCAAGATATGCCTGCACACATTAACCAAACATTTCCCTCCCCACCCATGACTCCTAAACATGACTCTACCACACTTTCACCTTATGACTAACTTCTGCCCGAGAGTACATTAAGATACTACCGGACAACCTTGACTCTTCCTCTCTTCGCTCTGCGAAAGGTTAGCAGACGTGTACTTACATCCACTTGTTTTAGGTTTATTGTAACATGAATAACGTTCACGCGCCAGAATTTCTGTTACTCATTGTGCCTTACCAAAAGCGTCACCCACACTATATAATCTAACTACCAGCTCAAATATTGGATACTGACTGTAAGTAAGCAGGCTACTTGGATGTGTAACCAAATCCCATACTTCCTCTTCTTTGTACATATGTCACGCAAGTGCTTTGAAGCGGCCCACTTGCAAGTTAACACATTACATTATGAAACTCAAATATTAATGTGTCCTCTAAAGATTTTGAAAAGATAAATGTGATGTTCAGGGTCTCCTACTTTAGCATTACTAACATTATCCTAGAAGTAGAGAGCAACATTGCAATATCACTTACTTAACCTTCAAGGGATAAGGGGTATGGACTATGCCTGGTATTACTCTTCCATAGTATCAGGGCACCGGATATTCAGACAGGAGAATGCTTTTCACACAATCTGTATCATTTCCAAGTGTTCAGAGTTCCTTTGGGTATAGACCTTCACACATTATATGGTGACTCGCTTCTATACAAAAATAGTTTCACTGAGCACTTGTGTAATCCTACACAATGATATAAGGGTGGGGTATGGTGCAAACAATCTTGCATGCACTGCAAAAGAATTGTGTATATGCAGAGTCATGACATTCCTAAAATGCACATCATATTTTGAGGCATTTAAATATGCCTTGCTTGCAAAGTATTGTGGGTCTGCAAATATCCCACTGAGTGTTTACTGCTACAATTCCTCACTTCTTACAGTGCTCTATCAACTAGTATTGGAGGCAAGCGCATAGGGGCCGGGGAAGGGTATGCGTGAAAGCATCACTCCTTGCGGGTGATGAACAAAGTAGGACATTTCAAAGACTAAGTCCGACGTTTTGGCAGTACACTGAAGGAAATGTATTGCGTGTTTGCTAAAGGATAGGACATTTTAGTACTCATCTAGACAACAGCACCTTCTTTTTCTTTCTATGCTCAACTGCTGAGGGCTTTTCAATATAACAATGTGTTCTGTGTGTGCAGTCTCTAGCATCTCGTTGCATCTTATTTAACTGATCACAAAGAATTACATAAGAGATATCCAAAGTTATAGAAGGCATTAAATCATTTGTATCTCTGATGAATTGATGCGAATAACTTAAAAGGCACATGTGTGATTTTTCTTCAACAGGGCTCCATAATAAACCTCAGTGAGGCTCTCGTTTAATTTTATCTAGGCTGTGGTGCGGCAGGTTGGGCAAAACTATACACTTTATTATGTGCCCTGACATTTCACTCCCTATGTCAGGGGTACAAGCAGGGCTCTAATCAGATTTTGCTCCCTACTTGGAGTCAAATGATTTTTCAGGGAGTAAAAAAGTAATAAGCTTTGCCAATAGGGATACTTTCTGCTTATTAAAAGATGTTTTCCCCATAAAATTCCTTTTGAGAGCGGGCATTAATATTAGGGTTCCTTCCTTCCTATGCCATTGCTCTACTGGTCACTAATTCGAAAAAATATCATTAGAGCTCTGTGGGTTGAAGCAATGATATGGGCCCTCATTACAACCTTGGCGGAGGACCATTGTGCTATTAGCACCATGGTCCATGCCGCTAAGGTTACGATTCCGCCATGGTGGATGGCGGAATTACCGCCCCATTCCAAGGTGAGTGGGGCGGTAATTCCCCATTCACCATTTGCCCTTCCCCATTCCCATTTTTGCCCCCATAGGGCATAATGGGAATGGGCAAGGCGCTAATTACGGCACCATAAATTACGGTGCTGTAATTAGCTCCAAAGTCCCTTTGCGGGTTGGATTTTTAACGCCTGCTAAAAGCAGGCGTTAAACACCAACCCGCAAAGGGACACTTGTAATCAGGCGTTAAGGGTTAACGGCGCCGACGGCGCCGTTAAACCCTTAACGCCTGAGTTGTAATGAGGGCCATGTTCATTGTTTCTTGTTTTTGTTAGGCACATTTTCCTTTTTTAGGGAGTAAACATACATGGTGCATATGTCTCTTAGCTCTAAGGCTGGTGTTATCACTACCCACAGGAGAATGTAATGTGGATAGTAAGCATAGGCACATGGATTTTGGATCATCATATTCTAAGGGCAGTTATTCTGATGCAATTATCATCCTTACACAAATTATTAGAAGCATGTTCTCCTGACGCTTAAATTACTTCATTAAAGTGGCACTTGAACTCCTTTCAGCATTTTTTTGACACAATGCTTTTAATTGCCATTAATCCATCGGCAAATGTATTCTGTGTGAGTTTCTTGACAGCCACATCAGTTATGACAAGAGATATTTGAGGGGCACAAACGCCAGGGATGTCGTTCGCAGCAGTAACAGGCTGACAAGCCAGCCTATTCAAGGATATGATATATTTTATTTGTATCGCGCTCATACACATGTGTTTCAGAGCGCGACAAGGCAAGGGAGGGGATCAGTGGAGAACACAACAACGATCTTACTAGGCCCAGTGACATTGAGAACGCGCAAGTGCATGGGAAAGGGAAAGGGGAAAAGTGCATGGGAGGGGGAGAGTGGAGAGTGCAGGGCAGAGGAGAAACCGATAAATAATAATAAATAAAAATAAATAGATAGATAATTGAGGCAATAAACAGTGGTAGTGCAGCCAGCAAGTGGCAAGTACTGTGTTTTTACGGCAGCAGACTGGGTAAGTCTGATAAGTGCAGAAAAAGAAAAAATGGGGGGTGTGGGACTGTATGGATACAGATACAGACCCCAGTGCGTGGGGTGGCCAGGAGGCAGTGCAGGGGGGTGGCAGGGTGAGCAGGTACCTGGGCCCAGGGTACAGAGGGTGGCCAGGTGCACAGTGCCAAGAGAACAGATCAGCAGGGGAGAAGGGGAGAGAAGGCAGAAGCAAAGAGGAGAGTCTTGAGGTGCTTCCGGAACCGGAGATGGTAGAGGAGCGAAGAGCTTGCGAGGGGAGGTATTTGCGGAGGGATAGCTGAAGATATTTTGGACCCAGGCCCCAGTAAGCATTGTGGATAATGCAGAGGGTTTTGAATGTAATCCTTGCATCCACTGGGAGCCAATGGAGAGATTTCAGAGCTGGAGAGATACGATCCCAGGGCTTGAGGCCAAGGACAAGTCTCGCAGTCCTGTTCTGGATTAGTTGCGGAGAGTAGAGGCAGGTGGTTTTAGAAAGAGGCTGTTACAATAGTCCAACCTAGAGAGAACCAGAGCTTGGGAGACAGTGAGCTTCTGGGGGAAGGAGAGGAAAGGCAGAGTACCTCTGAGGAGGTGCAGTAGGATGTTTGACTTTTTAGAGACCTCAGAGATGTGGGCAGAGAAGGAAAGTGTGGAGTCAAAGATGACCCTGAGGTTCTTAGCCTCGCAGGTGGGGGTAGGAGGAGGGCCAGGGGAGGCTGGCTAGAGAGTGAGGGGAAAGGATGGTGAAGGTGTGCCGATGAGAAGGAACTCTGTCTTGCTGGCATTCAGACAAAGATCATTGGCGGCACACCAATCTTGAATGGCAGTAAGGCAATCAGAGATGAGAGAGGGAGAGGAGGTGGCCGAGGGCAGCCTGAAAATGAGTTGAGTGTCGTCAGCATAGCACTGGAAATTTGAGCAGAAAATGGCAATGCAGTGGGCAAGAGTTGGCAGGTATTGGTTAAAAAGCCAGGGCGAGGGTGGCGTTGTGGAGAAGCCCAAGATGGCTGCTTAGTTCCTGAGCTCCGTGTGGCTCCGGCTGAAATCCCCATCAACTGCGGTTCCTCCTGCCTGCACTGCTTTATTTTTTGGTGGAGCTGTTACCGCATCCCTTCTGGCAATCTTGCTGCAATCCCGACCCGAATTAGCCCCGGGAAGCCTGCGAACAGGGCTCCTGGGCCGGCTGGCGGTTGGCACGCCGAGCCTTGGCAGGTGCCTGGCTCCCGCCCCCTGCCCTCCTTCATCAGCCGCGGGTCCCTTGAGGACATCATCGAGCGGGGGACGGCTGCCGGGACCCGCGCGCCCTCGCCTCCTCCCCCTCGATCGTCTCTACGCGGCGGCTGGGCTGGAGCCTGGCCGCCTTGATAACACGCGGCCCGCGTCCCTGGGCTGGGAGGTGGCTGCGGGGGCCCGCGCTGGAGAGCGACCCCACCTCTCCCCTGCTGTCAGCGCCGGAGCGCTCGTCCTGGCGTGGCAATCGGACTGGGGCCTGCCCGCCTGCCTCGGCGACGTGTGGCCATTGTTCCTGGGCCCCGCTTCTCCCCTTGCATACAGCGCCGGAGCGCTCATCTCGTCTCGGCGGCTGGCTGGAGCCTGGCTGCCCTGAGATCGTGTGGCTCACACTACTGGACTGGGGACTTCGAGGTTGAGGTGAGGAGCGGGGGGGGTGCGCCGGGTGGACCCCCATCTCCTTGTCTAGCTGCTCCTGGGAATCCTGGCCCTCTCACTCTGCCCTGCATGACATCTGTACTGCCTGCACCCGCGGGGGACCTGGGTCTCTGGTCACAAACTGCTGCACCGCCTCCCATACTGGAAGCCCGGACCGCACTGGGTTCCCCCTCCATATACGGGCTGCTGGTGGCTGCCGCATCTCGGGCCCAGTGGGGTACCGGGTCTGCGCATTCCCCCCATTCCACCGGGGGCACCTGGCAAACGGCTTCTACTCAGTACTCTCTGACATGATTAGAGGTGGACCTCTATAAAACAACTGTCCAACTTCATTATTAGGAAATCACTCGCTCGCTGGGGCTGGCTGCCTTTTCCTATCGACTCCTGCATGGTCTTTGCTTCCTACTTTCCTGCAGCCTCCCCGACCCCACTGCTGCTATAATTTGCCTGGGCTGCCGCTGCGGGTGCGGTGCTTGACGGTTGCCATCGCTTTGATCCTTGGGCTATTCGCCTTTTCTAATTGCTGCGCCCGCGCGCTCTGCCACGCGGAACCTGGTCTTCGGGGGGCCACTGGTGCGGCACCCTTGGCTTTTCGCCATTTGGATCCCTTGACTGTTCCCTCCACTCCATCGTCTGCCCCAGCGGCCCACTGCCATCTCTGTGTTTCTATCCACAATGCCAAATAAAACCAAGGGGGCCTCTGGGAGGGGAACCATGGATAAATTTGCCAAATCAGTCCCGAGGGAGGAGATGGGGCACGCATCGTCCTTGCAGGAGGACCCGGAGAGTGACACTCCCTCTGGGGCGAGAACCCCCGATCTGACCACACTTATGGAATCCATGGCCAAGAACTTCGCCTCTTTCCACGAAAAATTGGACGACATTAACGCCAATGTTGCTTCTCTTAAAACCCGAGTGGACCAGGCAGGCACCAGAATTACTGAAGCCGAAGGTAGGATATCCACGAACGAGGACGAGATCCATGTGCTGCAGAGTACCGTCGCCTCCCTATCGCGCGACATGAAGAGTGTGAGAGCCAAGTGTGACAACCTAGAATCGCGCTCTCGTAGAAATAACCTACGTATAATCGGGGTCCCTGAGAACGCACTTAAGGGCCGCATGGAGGACGCCGTCGAAGCTCTACTCAAGGATCGCCCGCAGGCGGCTCGCAGATATGGAGAGGGGGACAGACCTGGCAGGACACTGGCTACATTGGCCAGGGGTGAGTGGGGGCACACCCAGATCACTTGCATCAAGGACAGCCTGGGGTCGGAACGGTGGTCTGACCAACATATTCTGGAGGTCCTCACAGACTACTCAGAGCTGTATTCCCAACCCCCCGAGCACAGTGAGTCCCAAATGCGCGACCTCCTCGAGCAGATCCCCATGACTATCGTCTCCCCCGCTACCAGAGACCAATTGGATCCCCCCATCCTGTTGGATGAAATAGTTGAGGCTATATCTAAATTCCCTAAAGGAAAGGCACCTGGTCCTGATGGGCTGACAGCTGAGTTCTATCAGGAGCACGTGGCCATCTTAGCCCCCAAACTGCTTGAGGTTTGGAACGAGTCACTTCGGCTGGGCACTCTTCCCCCATCGCTGCGCGAGACCATCATCACGGTCCTGCTCAAACCCGGTAAACCCACTAACGAGTGCGGATCATATAGGCCCCTCTCACTAATGAATCTGGACACCAAAATCTTCGCCAAAGTGATTGCCAACCGCTTCCTCCCGGTCATGTCGTACATGGTCCACGATGATCAATCAGGCTTTGTACCCAGAAGATCAACATCCCACAACATTAGGAGGCTGCTTAACGTCATGGCACGCATTGATCAGGGGGCGAATGCGGTTGCGGTCACACTGGATGCCCAGAAGGCATTTGACATGGTGTCTTGGAAATACATCTGGTTGGTCTTGGAAAATATGGGGGTAGGGCCCAATATGATAGCATACATTAGGTTACTGTACACTTCCCCGGTGGCCAGGGTGCGAGTTAACTCCCAGACGTCCGGCCTGTTCCCTCTCTTTAGAGGTACTCGACAAGGCTGCCCGTTTTCCCCGATCCTCTTCGCCTTGGCAATTGAGCCGATGGCCGATTACGTCAGGGAGCGGCATGCGCGGAAAGGGGTGCGGTTGAAAGACTCCCCTGAAATCATCTCGCTTTATGCGGACGATTTACTACTCTTTATAAGAGACCCAGCTGTTCATCTGCACCCAATCTTACGTGACGTCACCCGCATAGGTACATACTCAGGGTTCACTATAAATTATACGAAATCTGAGATCTTCCCCCTTACTAGCTCCACGATGCAGCCCACCACCGAGTACCCGCTCCGTTGGTCCCCGAATGGGATTAAGTACTTGGGAGTACAGGTGTCCCTCTCCAAAGAATCGCTACTAGTGGACAACTACCAGGCTGTAGCTGAGCAAGCCGAGGCCAAAATCACTCCAGGATCTACTAGGCAATCCGACTCTCTCACCGTACTTTACTGTCGAACGTGCGCACAGAGCCCTGTCTCCGCGGCCCAAGCCCGGGGATATCCCTGGGCCCATCATTGCCAGGATCCTCAACTATCGGGACAGAGACCTTATCCTCCGACTGGCCCGTGAAAAGGGAGACTTGCGCCATGAGTCCCACACCATCAGGATCTTCCCGGACTTTTCAATTGCGGTGCAGCAGGAGCGGCGCCAATTCCTTGGGGTTAAGAAACTGCTTAGAGAACGCAATGTCCCGTATGCCATATTGTTCCCGGCACGTCTCAAAATTACTCACAATAATAAACTATACTTTTTCACTGTCCCGGACGAAGTGGCAAAATTCATTGAGGCACACATACCACTCCACAATCCGGCGCCTGACCGCGCCGGCGCAGACTGACCAGATGTAGCTCAGTCTGTCACTGCTTCACCTGGCTGGTAATCCTTCAATGTGCATGGGTCAATGGCAATCTTCTATCATCAACCATGCGGTCTGGGTACCCTCAATTTACTTACGGGCCGCGGCCCGGCTTGGGTGCTGGAAACCAGCTTTGGGACCCTACAAGGACTCCGTATTCCGCAGAAACCTGTTTTTGACAGCTCATGCTGTCTTACACAATGTTTAAGTAGCCGTCCACACGGCAACAGCGCACCTCACTGCAATTGCAATGTTTATGTTTTGTTGGATGCTACTGCTAGTTGGCCCCAGTTGGGCCCTGGAAAGGGCATATCCCTGTTGGATTTCGCCCTTTGACCCTTACTTCCTAGTGATGGTCGGGTTAGTTGGTGGCATGTGCATCCGGGGGGGAGGGGGGTGATTTCCACTGCACGTTGTGGGTGGGCAGTGAGGGAGGGGGGTGGTATGGTTGGGGTCTGGGGTAACAATATTGTAAATGACAGGGGCGGTTTGGCAAAGCACACGACATAGGGGCACCCCCGTGGGGGCTCTCTTCATTCACCGTGTAAGTTTCGACAGCGGTTGTGGGATGTACCTTAGTCTTCTGAAATGTCCACAACAGTGTTGTCCTGGAATGTCCGGGGTTTAAGTAACTACACCAAGGTGCGCAAAATCATGGCCCACGCCAACAGACATGGTTGCAAGATATTGCTATTGCAGGAAACACACTGTAGGGGCCCGCTAACTAGGTGCATGGCACCTTCATGGGGTCCTCATAGATACTTCATGGCTTACTCGACCCGCGCCAGAGGGGTATTGACAATGATTCACAGGTCACTTAAGTTTGTACTCCATAAGAGCTACATCGATCCAGAGGGAAGGTACATTATCCTACATTGCGCAATAGCGAACAGGCACTATTTACTGGTTAATACGTATGGCCCCAATGTGGACTCTCCCGACTTTATTGACCGGATTGCTTCCATACTGCTGGGATACGTAGGGGTGCAGATCATTTGGGGGGGACATGAACTTTATATTAGACACCACACTGGACAGAACAGGCACGGCCCCCAGACTCCTTTCCAATGCGGCGCGCAAGCTCCTTGCACATAGCATTGCCCTTGACATTTGTGACCCCTGGCGGGTAATGCACCCACAGATGCGTGAATATACTCATTATTCTTCGGTGCATGACAGCTCCTCCAGAATTGATATGTTCTTCCTGTCTAGTTCTTTGCTGGGGAGGGTGTCGGAAACTCAAATATTGGTGCGCACCCTGACGGACCATTCACCGATCCGGCTATCTATAGACTTAGGTGTGCCCGCCCCTACAATTAACACTTGGCGTTTCAAGTCCTTGACCTTACAGGACATAGGCCCTCATTACGACCTTGGCGGAGAACCATGGTGCTATTAGCACCATGGTCCATGGCGCTAAGTTGCCAACTCCGCCATGGTGGTTGGCGGACTTACCGCCCCATTCCGACCTTGGCGGGGCGGTAAGTCCCCAATCCCCATTTACCCTTCCCCATTCCCATTTTTGCCCCATAGGGCATAATGGGAGTGGGGAAGGCGTTAATTACGCCACCGTAAATTACGGTGGCGTAATTAACAACAAGGTCCCTTAGCGCCATGGATTTTAACACCTGCTAAAAGCAGGTGTTAAATCCGCCATGGCGCTAAGGGAACTCGTACTCAGGCGGTAAGGGTCGGCGAAGTTTACGCCGGCGTAAACCCCTTACCGCCTGGGTCGTAATGAGGGCCATAGTATTTAAGGCTGATATTTTGGCCGACATCCAGTCCTACTTTGAACTTAATACACCTCAATCTACTTCTATAGGGGTCCGGTGGGAGGCTTTCAAAGTCTTCATCAGGGGAATGTCCATATCTAGGGAGGCAAGAGTCCTCAAGGCCATTAGAGCTGCCCTTGCCCGCTCTGAAGCCAAATTGCGCGAACTTGAGAGCGCTCATCCTACATCTATCGACCCTGCTACCCTATCCCAGATCAGCAAGGAACTCCAATTTTTTAACGAACAAGCCACCAGGGAAGTCCAATACTTCAGTCGCCCGCAGGCGGCTCGCAGGTATGGAGAGGGGGACAGACCTGGCAGGACACTGGCTACATTGGCCAGGGGTGAGTGGGGCCAAACCCAGATCACTTGCATCAAGGACAGCCTGGGGTCGGAACGGTGGTCTGACCAACATATTCTGGAGGTCCTCACAGACTACTCAGAGCTGTATTCCCAACCCCCCGAGCACAGTGAGTCCCAAATGCGCGACCTCCTCGAGCAGATCCCCATGACTATCGTCTCCCCCGCTACCAGAGACCAATTGGATCCCCCCATCCTGTTGGATGAAATAGTTGAGGCTATATCTAAATTCCAAAGTGATTGCAGACCGCTTCCTCCCGGTCATGTCGTACATGGTCCACGATGATCAATCAGGCTTTGTACCCAGAAGATCAACATCCCACAACATTAGGAGGCTGCTTAACGTCATGGCACGCATTGATCAGGGGGCGAATGCGGTTGCGGTCACACTGGATGCCCAGAAGGCATTTGACATGGTGTCTTGGAAATACATCTGGTTGGTCTTGGAAAATATGGGGGTAGGGCCCAATATGATAGCATACATTAGGTTACTGTACACTTCCCCGGTGGCCAGGGTGCGAGTTAACTCCCAGACGTCCGGCCTGTTCCCTCTCTTTAGAGGTACTCGACAAGGCTGCCCGTTTTCCCCGATCCTCTTCGCCTTGGCAATTGAGCCGATGGCCGATTACGTCAGGGAGCGGCATGCGCGGAAAGGGGTGCGGTTGAAAGACTCCCCTGAGATCATCTCGCTTTATGCGGACGATTTACTACTCTTTATAAGAGACCCAGCTGTTCTACTGGACCCAATCTTACGTGACGTCACCCGCATAGGTACATACTCAGGGTTCACTATAAATTATACGAAATCTGAGATCTTCCCCCTTACTAGCTCCACGATGCAGCCCACCACCGAGTACCCGCTCCGTTGGTCCCCGAATGGGATTAAGTACTTGGGAGTACAGGTGTCCCTCTCCAAAGAATCGCTACTAGCGGACAACTACCAGGCTGTAGCTGAGCAAGCCGAGGCCAAAATCACACGCTGGCGTACCCTTCCACTATCACTAGCCGGAAGACTCTCGCTGGTAAAAATGATCTTGCTCCCCAAGTTGTTGTACATTTTTGGTAATGTCCCTGTCTGGCCGGGTAGGAAATATTTCACGAACCTGCACAAATTGTTTGCTCAATTCCTATGGCACTCTGGCGCGGTGCGTAAAAAGTGGTCGGATATGTCACTGCCCTACGACAGGGGGGGTTTCACAGCCCCAGACTTGCTGCGATATTGGACTGCTTCACAGGCGCAGTTCGCATCGTACTGGTACCCTGGGCCCCCGCCCCGTCCCCACGTCAAACTTGAGGTTCTGGCAGCGACAGGCACCAATGTCATGTCCTTGATTCTAAACCGGCAGTATGTGCCGGACTCTCCCATTGACCCGGCCCGGACCACGGTACAGGCTTGGGGCCAGATATTCAAAACTTGCGACGAGCAATATCCGTACTACAAATGGCTCCCCGCCTGGAGGTTTCCCGGGCTGGAACCCACGCATGACACCGCCCTGGCGCGCCACTGGGAGGCCCTGGGATACCGCGCCCTTACCGATTTCTATCCAGAGGGACAGTTTATAACACCGCAGACGTGGAGGCCGGGGCACTCGGGTTCCGTTCTGGAGCTCCTGCAGTTCTACAGACTCTGCGCTGCCTTCCGAAATGCATGGCCTGTCTTCCCCATTGAACCCCAGGACTCTCCTGGGATTGCTTACATCGCCAACTCGGGTGGCGCCCGCGGGGTGGTTTCCTCATTATATAAGCTCCTCTTGACCTTGGCCTCTCCACTTCCATCCAGGACCCGTGATGACTGGGCCTCCGAGCTGGAACTGGAACTTACTGATCAACAGTGGGAGAAGATGTGTTCCCATACTAGCAGGGTGTCCCTAAACTTCTGCTACCGCACCATACAATAAATGTTGCTCAACAGGCTGTATTACACTCCAGGTAGAGTGTCAAGGTTTGCTTGCTCTGATCCTCGGCTGTGCCCCCGCTGCGGTGCGGAGGGCGCTGACCATCTGCACATGTTTTGGGCCTGCCCGGAACTGGCCACATTCTGGAGTAAAGTCATAGAGACATTGTTTGTGATCACTGATACTGTTGTCGATCCTGATCTAATGGGGGTTCTGTTTGGAGTATGGCAGCCCGGGGGAGCTAGAGACATTATTAAGTTCTTAAATGTAAGCTGTATCATAGCCGAGAAATGTGTCTTACAAAGCTGGAAGAACCCCAGTCCCCCTACATTCCAGAAATGGTTAAATTTACTCACGTGGTCCCGTAACTGTGAGGAGGAGTTTCTGGGTATGCTCCCAGTACGTTCTCGTCCTCGAAACATATGGTCTGCATGCAACAGCTACTTGATTAGTTTAAATGACACTTCCTCGGTGGATGAGTCCTCCTAGCGTCTCTATTGCTGTTCGGCATCTTGGTGCTCTGTGATATGTTGTTACTCAATCGCTGTTACCATACTTCTGCCTATATGCTCTGTATTCACTTATATATGCAACGAATTTGTGTCTATTGCTCAGATGTGTGTGTATGCCTTCTGCCTCTGTCAGCAAAAATAAAAGTAAAAAAAAAAAAAAGAAAAAAGCCAGGGCGATAGCTTAGACCCCTGGGGAACACCACAGGTAGAGAGAAAGATAGATGATAGGAAGGACCCAAGTTGGACCTGGGAGGGTCGATCAGAGAAGAAAGAGGTTAGCCAGGCCAGAGCCTGATCAGCAAAAATACCCAGGCTATCACGGAGATGGTTGAGCAGGATGGTATGGCTGACTGTGTCGAAGGCAGAAGACAGATCGAGTAGGATGAAGACAGCGGGAACGTTGGAGTCAAGGTTGGAGAGCAGATCTTCACGGATGTTCAGGAGAGCAGTTTCCGTGCTTCTGGCAGCTCTGAAGACAGACTGATGGTCATGGAGACAGCCAACAGAATCGGAATGAATGTTAAGCTGAGAGATGGCCAGCTTTTCCAGGAGTTTGCCCAGAAAGGGAGTAATGGAAATTGGGCGATAGTTAGCAGGACAGGAAGGATCAGCTGTGGGTTTCTTGAGAAGAGGATGCACAATGGAGTGGTTCGGATGGGGAAGGATCCTGAGGCAAAGGTGTGGTTGCGAAAATCAGCAAGGGCCGGAGCGAGGGTGTCAATGTGGTCCTTGATGGTTTTAAAGGAACAGGGATGAACCTGTTTTGATGAGGCTTTCATAGATCGGACTTGTCTAGTGACCTCATCAGGGGAGAAAAGAGGAAAGGACGAGAAGGAGGGTAGAGGGGTGGTGAAGGGGGCGGTCAGCTAGCACAGACTCAGAGGGAATAGGAGAGAGAGGGGGAGTGGAGGAGAGGGTGGACAGGATGTCCTGGGTTTTTGAGATAATGTGAGAGGCCAGGGCATTGCAGAGAGCATGGGAGGCAAGAGGAGGGGTAGAGACTGCAGCAGGGTTGGCCAGCTCCTTGCAGAGTTTAAAGAGTTTGGCCGAGTTGTTAGATGCCGCAGAGTTACGGGCTTGAATGTGGACTCTCTTCTTGGTGCGGGCAGAGAGTCGGTATTGCCTTTGGAGCAGGCGACAGGTCAGTTTGTCAGAGGATGAGCAAGAAGCCCTCCATTTCCTCTCAGCCACCCTACACTTATGTTTAAGTGTAGCTAGGTCAGAGTCATACCAGGAATTGCACTTGGCTTTGGACTTCAAGCGGATCCTCATGATAGGGGCAAGAGTATCAAGAGTATCAGAAATAGTAGAGTAAAGTAGAGTAGGGACAGGGCTATGTCAGGGTGTGAGTCAGCCAGAGGAGGAGGGGGGAGAAGGTGGCAGCGAAAGCCTCAACTGACACACACTTCATAGGTCGGATGTCTGAGAAGGTAGGTGGCAGTGTTGGGGTGGGCTTGGCTAGGTGGGAAGGGAGTGAGAGATGAGAGGAGAGAAGGCAATGGTCACTCCACGAGAGAGGAGTCGTCAGAGGGATAGAGAGAGGGAGGCCAGAGGAGATCAAGACATCAAGTGTGTGTCCTGCAGAGTGCGTCTGGCCTGAGGAGAGGATAGAGAGGGAAAGGGAATCGCAGAGGTTGCGATAGAGCAGAGATGAGGGACAGTGAGAATCGAGGTGGATGTTGAGGTCACTAAGGAGGAGGAGTTTAGTGGTTGAGGCCAGGAGGGAGGAGGAGAGGTCAGCCCACTCAGAGAGAAAAGAGGTGATTTGACACAGTAATAGAGTGACTAGGAGAGATTGAGAGCCTGCAGACAAGGCATTCGAAAGAGGAGTAGATCTGAGTGGGAATGATAGTGGCAGGAATCCACTCAGGAAAGATCAGGGCTACACCCCTCCATGCCGAGTGGATCTGGTTGTCGGAGAGGATCTCGTAGCCATCAGGGAGGAGAGTGTCAAAGCTTGTGGCAGAGCTGGCCGTGAACCATGTCTCCGTAAGACCAAGGACATCAAGGTCCAGTTCTTCAAGGAGGTGGCAGATGTCAGAAGAATGTTTGACGGCAGAGTGGGAGTTGAGAGTGGCAAGATGAAGAAGGTTGCCGGCCTAAAAGACTTTCTGGGGAGGGTTACAAATCAGAGGTACGCCCTGCGGAGTAGTGGCGGTAGCCTAAAGAGGGGCAGAGGAGGGAAGAGTGGGCAAGTTAGCCGAGGAATGAGAGGAGGGGACAGCCGGAGATGAAAGGAAGTTGATGAGGCGAGGGAACCACCTATCGAAGAGGAGGAGATTGGCCTGAGGACCTTGGACCAGGACGGTGCCATTTAGGTAGATATTAAGGATGATTCTGGAAGAGTCGAAAGAAGCCATTAGGATATCCGAGCGAGTGCCACCATTTATGGAAGAGGAGGAGACAGGACAGAGCACAGAGATCATATGGAGGGTCCATAGATCCGGCGAAGGAACAACAAAGAGGATGTCAGTGAGGGTCTGTCTGGAAGAGGCGCTGGTATAGGTATCAGCAACAGGGAGACCAGGGTTGGAAGCCAAGATATCCTTTTTAAATTTCTTCTTTCCAGACTTAGTGAGAAGGGAAGGATAGTTGATAGAGAAGCAGTTGGAATAGATGGGAGAAATAGAAAGCGCCATGAGTGTGGAGAGGGGGGTCAGGGGGAGGAGAAAGCAAGTACCGCGGTACAGAAGAGTCACTGGGGTAGCAGGTTACAAGCAATGGACAAAGTGAAATGCAGAATACACCCAAGTTTGACTTTCAAGTTAAATGCAGAATACACCCAAGTTTGACTTTCATAAATGAGGGCCTGGTAGTTAACGAATTGATAGTGGGCATCAGATGGTAAAGGTGGGTACAGAACAGCTTCAAAATGATACATAACAGAGAGAGGTGAGAGTACCCGCTGATAAAGGAAGAACAGGGAAATCAAGAAGGGGGGAACTAACCCATGCTGAATAAGGTAGGAGAGTCATGGTAGTCCAATAGTCCAGGGGTCGCAGCCTCAGTGAGGGTTGGGCTGTGGCAGAGCACTCTTCTGACAGGGGCCTTAGAAGTGGGCCTTGGCAGTAGGGGCCGGCTAAAGCCTGTCGGCCACCAATAGGATACTTTATGGAGCCCAATGACAAATGGGCATGCAGGTAAGCAGATAGCAGGTTAGCACTCAGGCTGCCTTCACAGGACGAAAAATGCAGGAGCCATTATGGAATTTCCACATGTACAATGTTGAAATAGCACCCCAGTGCAGCAAAATCCACCACTTGCACCAACACGAAATTGAGGGCCACCAAAGAAAAGATGCAGGAGAGCATAGCAAAAACGCACAGGATGCAGGAATTGTGGTACCAGGTTGCACGAAAATAAAGATGCTTTTTTTTTTCTGTTCTTTTTTTTTTTTTGTAAAACAGGAGCAGAGATGTTGGAACGCTTCTCAGTACAAGGGTATCATTCTACCTTTGTGGAAGAATGGTTTGGCTGCAAGGCACGGCTTCCGGGCGTGCGATCAGGAAGTCAGCTGGGAGCATCTCGCTTCATGCTCTGGAAAAAAGGAGTGGAACCCACCTACCCCAACCCACCACCAAGAGCTAGCCTACCTAACGGTCAATGAACAATAACGCACCAGCCTTGATAAAGACCCCTTGGCTCGAAACACGTGTCGGCTGACCACAAGATTATCGGTCTTTCCCCCTTTGTAATGGCTTGGCTTGTAATGGCTTGGCAGGCGAAGAACAATGGTCTGGAGGGTTGCCCAGAGCAATGGCAGAGGTTAAGATGTATTCTAAACCTTCGAGCCATCACCTCTTTTGTTTTGCTATTGTCACCCCGAGTGGGATGGTATGCACAGACGTGGGTCCCGTGCCTGCCGTACCAAGAGACCCAAGCTAATCCTCACTAATGACACCCAACAAGGTTGAAACATGTCTGGGGATGCTTGTGGTCTCTTGCAGAAGGGATGTGACCTAGCAGTTCGGGCTGGACTACCCCTTTGGGGGTGGGACCAAGCCTGATTTGCATATGGTCTTTCCCCATTTGTAATGGCTTGGCAGGCGAAGACCGATGGTCTGGAGGGTTGCCCAGAGCAATGCCAGAGGTTAAGATTCGTTCTAAACCTTCCAGCCATCGCCTCTTTTGTTTTGCACAAGATTATCGCATCAAGAATAAAATTCCCTTTTTATTTTAAAAATCAGAATACAAAGAAACATTTCTTGCATGAGATATCTGGGAACACAACTAAGAGATATTTGTGTTTTGTAATACAATGTTGTGATTTTCCAGTGGCATAAAACATACAGAGCCTAATTAAGACTTGGGGCAGTATCCCGGTGTAAATCCGCCAGAATACTGCCCAAACGAATTACTGTTACCGCCACTTGGTCTGGAGGAATTTCCACGGGATTACATCTGGTGGTGGCGGTGTAATTCCCCATTCATATTGAGTCCATTGGACTAAATGTGGCTTTTTGGCGGAATTACTGCAGCGAAATTCCAACGATTTCAGTGTTAAATTGGAGGATTTACCTCCAGGATTTTCCTGCAGGTAAATCTTCCACTCCAGGCCCTAAATCTTAATTTGACGTAGTGGTAAAGTTGGCGGCAATGGAGTTACCACCAACTTTACCACTTACCGCCAAACTCGTAATGAGGCTGACATTTTCCTCTGCGCAGAAGTACGTTTGCAAGGTACTGTGGCAGATATTGAAGTCTTGGACTTGTTGATGAGTTTTCTGTGTAATCACATATGACACATTTTGTTTTGGCCCATGTGTTTGGAAAAAGTATTGTAAGATTTTTAAAGAATTGCAGTGGCTGGAAAGAGGAAATTCCTTTCCAAACTCTCTTCTGCGACGGTAGCTTACAAAGTGGCTTACCTCATTAGTCTGTGACGAAAACCTAGGGGTCGTTATGGTAGATAGTGCTCTAGTGAGTACTGCCAAAGTAGTACATATGTAAATAATATATCAACAGTAGGATGTGGTGCGTCACAACACTTCAACTGGTATCCCTTAGAAGGTACCAGAAAACATGAATTGCACCACAGAATGAAGGTAAAATCGACGCGCAGGTCCCACGTTTTTTTACAATGACTGAGTTATTAAATCCTTCATTGAGAAAGTTGGGAAAATTCCATGAGTTCACAAAGAGTCTGTTGCTGTAACAAGCCTTTATATTTATTTTGATTGCAAAAAAGCCAGCCAACACGTGTTTCGACCCGCTGGGTCGTTGTCAAGGCTGTGCATGGATCAATATAAGTAGAAACAATATAAATGAGATGTGAAACAAACAATAAGAAAATAAAGGATACATTGAAAACATGACAATAAGTATGTGGACATCATAGGTGATGAAGCAAAATAAAAAATAAATTCATCATATCATTGCAACATTGTAATTAATTAAAGAATATTCCATGAAAAAAGTTAGAGACCATACCAGGTTTCAGTCGAGCGAAGGATGATGTCAACAAATGATTAGGGATTGTAAATCTTGTACAATTTGTTTGGTTGGATTTTTAGTGAGTTTGGTGTAGCTCCCTGGTGTGTCTAAATGCTTGGTCCCCATTTTAATATAGTCATCAGTATTGAGGATGACAATATTTCCACCCTTATCTGCTTCTTTGATTGTAATGGTGGGGTCTTCTTTCAATTGTTTAAGTGCTTGTAGTTCCTGTGGGTCCAAATTGTTGTGATGAGAGATTTTGGCCGGTTTATCCAACTTTACCACTTACCGCCAAACTCGTAATGAGGCCAACATTTTTCTCTGCGCAGAAGTACGTTTGCAAGGTACTGTGGCAGATATTGAAGTCTTGGACTTGTTGATGAGTTTTCTGTGTAATCACATATGACACATTTTGTTTTGGCCCATGTAGTAGTTTTTTCAATGAACAGTGGAGGCAAGTGTGGGGAAGAGTCTGACATAGGAATCCTTTCAAGTGCATAGGCATTCAGTTAGCCTTTGTTCCCTTTAGTAGCAGCTGCCACAGGGCTCGAATTGTCATTGGTGTACCCATGGCAGACTGGGACCATCTGTGTTGAGCTCCATTAACTGGTCTAGCACCTCATTGATTGGTGATACCTAATGACCTGGGTTCCAGTACTTCAACCTCCCACCTTTCCTATGTTTACACGATGCAGTGTACTTCATCGTGTAAAAAAGTATTGTAAGATTTTTAAAGAATTGCAGTGGCTGGGAAGAGGAAATTCCTTTCCAAACTCTCTTCTGCGACGGTAGCTCACAAAGTGGCTTACCTCATTAGTCAGTTGCGCACATGGAAAATAATGTGCGCCCAACAGCCAACCAGTTCTGCACATAGAAAAAAATTATTAGAGGGAACATTGGGACACACTTCTCTCTTCTTCCTATTGGCTTTGGCAATGTAGGTTGTATCAACTTCAAAGAACAATTACTAGTAGCAGGTTTCCCTTCCCCAATGTTGACTTTATCCCTCTGTATTCTGTTAGCCAGGTTAATTACCCAAAAGCATTGCTGCCACTCTGTTGGCTTCTGTTAATGCTTGCACACACTTGGCTTGGGCAATGATGATGTTCTGTTTGGCTCACAGTAATGTTTACACCAATCTGTCCCTGGAGAAGGCTGGATTCACTCTTAATTGGGGAACATGTTGTTCACTCCTGGCTTGGGCAATGCTTGCTCCTTATAACTTGTAATGACAATGTTAACATTTCTAACTTCTGTTATCAGATTTGTTTCACTGCTTAAACAAGGTTTAAAGATCACTCTTCCTTCTAGAATCCTAATTAGGCACACGCGACCCTTTACTTATGTGTTTTTACAAAGGTAAACTTCAACCATAAAGATTCACTGCGTCTCTTCCTTACGCAAGTGAAATAGAGAATGGGCCTCATTCCGAGTATGGCGGTAAGGGATAGCGGCCACCGGTAACGAGACCGGTGGCGGTGATCCCTTACCGCCATACTCCGAGTTCCCTTTGCGCCCTCGCCCTTAACGCCTGCTTTGAGCAGGTGTTAAAGTCGAGGGCGCAAAGGGGCCTCCAAGCCAATAACGGTGACCGTAATGAACGGTCACCGTTATTTGCATCTTCCCCATTCCCATTGAGCCATATGGGGGCTCATTTGGGAATGGGGAAGAGCCTTGGTGAATGGGGAATTACTGCCCCGCCAACCTTGGAATGGGGGGTAATTCCGCCATCCACCAAGGCGCTGCCGGTCCGGGTACGGCGTCAACCAAGGCGTTAATAGCGCCATTGGTTAGCGCCGTACTCGGAATGAGGCCCAATGTTTGTTCACACGCGAGTGCTACATGTGAAGTGTTGAATTTTTAAACACGCAACGATCAGTTCAGCATTACTTTGCTTACACGCGAGTGATTGTATTTCTCGATACTGTTGCCAACAGTGCTTGCGCAAGGAATTAGAACGCTCGGTTAAACTCACTGGCTTCTGTATTCCTTCCTTTGCAGGATGCAGGACTTCTGAGACTTCTAGCTTCAATTTGGAACCACACCCTTCCTCGCTGAAGGCGTGTCTGGACAGGCCATACAATTAAAGAGCCCCTCTCGCTCCTTAGATTTACGACTTCACAGCAACTTCTGGCCACGGTCTCCGGCACGCTTCCAGTTGCTCAATCTCTGCAGTTAGGTTAACATTGCGAAAAGCAGTCTTTCTTCATGGCTTTCGCTGCACAACCTCTGCACATCAGAGTTTTGGGGAACAGAACAGGACCCTTACAGGACAAACAGTTGCAATCTGCTGGTTCAGAGTCCCGGCAACCCTTCGGTTCTCCCACTTCTGCCTGAATTGCCAACACTGTGCCTTCTTCTTTCTGCTTCGGCTACTGCTGCATGCACTTCAGCCACATTTCTAGCTCCTTCTAATGGCCTGCCCCTGAGGTGGCCTTTTAAGCCTCTCAGTTACCCTCAGGTTTGGGCTATCAGGCCAAATTGCCCGACTACCACTGCAACATTGCTCTTTAGCCCTCTTCCTTGTCCCAGTACTCATGGGATTATGGGAATTGTAGTCCCCAACAACATAATTAGGTCTTTTTAGCAACTTCTTGACTTTAAGGGTATATTTATTTCCCTTAAAGATGTTTAGGAATACATCATCAGAATTCACTAGTAAAGAGGAAGGCGGTTTATTTAAGGCAACATTTATAAATTCCTTTTCGCTATTCCTTTGGGACTAAGGGGGATTTTTATCGCTAGGGGTTTCAAAGGATCTTTCCTTTCTTGGGTATTTTACCAATCTTATACCAGTTCAACTCCACAGATTTAATATGTGGTTCAGTCATAGCATGGCGACAATAAGCCATTACATGTTTTGGGAACAGAGAAAGGTTTTCCCTTCTTAAGGATAAATACTGCGTCTCATCCCAGGGGATCTCCTCACCACCCTGGTCCTTGTCTCCTCCTTGTAATCCTCCCGCAGTACAACACCCCCAAGGTCAGGATCAGAAAGTGTCTGCCTTTCCCTGGCCACCTGGGAGGAGACTTTAGGCAGGGTTTTAGTGAGGGATCCGTTGGATTCATCACACTACCCTCCAAAACACCTTTGCATAGGATAGTTCCTGCCATCCAGCGAGTGAATGGGCCTCATTACGAGTACGGCGGTGCGGCCAAAAACATTGGTAATGCAGTGGTAGCAGAGTTACCACTGCATTACCTCCGCATTACCACACTACACAACTACAGGTTTGGAGGTAAGGCAGAGGAAAAACCTTCAGCAGAATCCCCATGGCGTCCTTTGGAGTCCAGTAAATGGGGACTAACACTACCTACCACCACTTGTAATCCAGCGGTAATTTTTCCAGACCAAGTGGTGGTAACGGTAAATCCATTTGGTGGTATCTCAGCGGATTTACAGTTCTCTCCCATAAAGTATGGAGAAAAGGAGATGGTAAGTAGTAGTAAGAAAAAGTGTATTAGTGTTGTGACTGCTGCACTCCTGGTCGATAGCCCCCTTTCCTCCATATGCCCTGCCTTCTATCCCCCAATAATAAGATTGCTAGTTAGGAAGCAGGCGTGAGCTCTGTCCCCAAAATGCAAATTTTTAGGAGTTTTTGCTGTGCAAATGTATTGGTCCGATCGTCAAAGGAAGGGTGTTTAATGAAGCATAAATGAAAGGGGACTGTGGAGTAGGAGTACAGCAGTCACTATGGTGTATCACTTTTTCTTTCTTGTTCCTTCTCTCAATGGTAAACAAAAGTGGAAAGGATGGATTACATGCCAGATGGTATATAGGAGACATTATACATTCTTGTCACTGGTCTATCTGCTCTATGTATTATGGGACATTTAAAATCATTCAGCTGATCCTTCATATTTTGGTTACTGAAACAAAAACAGTGTTGTTTCCCGTGGGCTGAGAAACCAGACTCCCTGCTAGAAGGGAGGGCTACCTCCTGCTACCAATTGAGTGCACTGAATCTGTGACGAATCCTATGGATCCCTCACTCTAATCCTGCCTAACGTCTCCTGCCAGGTGGCCAGGGAAAGGCAGACTCTTCCTGATCCTGACCTGGGGGGTGGTGTACTGAGGGAGGAGACAGGGCCCAGGGTAGTGAGGAGATCTCGTGGGATGAGACGCTGTATTTGTCCACTGAAAGGAAGTGCGTTTTGGGTTGCCAAAACAGGTAAAATGGCATATTGCCATTATAGTGTTCCTGACCCACATATAAGATCTGTGACCCGGGGTACAAGCTCTGTTAAAATCAAACAAACCTTGTCAATAGAAAGATCTTCTAAGAATAAATACCCTTCTTACTCCCTAAGGTATAATATAAAAGGATCTAGAGATGCCTTAAATAAAATGTCTTCCTCTGTAACAACCAAATCTAACAGTCCATCTTTTAACAAGTTTAAGGGAAATAAATCAACCCTTAAAAATAATTCAGATGTTGAAAGAACTAATTTTACAGATTGGGACTTCGAGTCCCATAATCCCAGAAGTACTGGGACGAGGAAGAGTGCTGAAAAGGCATGCAGTTGCAGGAGTCAGGCAATTAAGCTTAACAGCCCACACTTGAAGGAACCTGGGAGGCATAAAAGGCCCCCTCAGGTGCAGGCAATTGACAGGAAGGAGATGAAGGAGCTGGAACTGTGACTGGAATGCGAGCTGTAGCACTAGTAGCAGAAGGAAGAAGGCATAAGGCTGGCAAACCAAGCAGAAGTGGGAGAACAAGATGATGGTTCTGTTTCCCCAAACTCTGAAGTGCAGAGCTGTCTCCCCCCATGTGAGCCGGATTGCTGTGGTTGCCGAGCTGCGGACGTGCAGCAGACTGAGGCAAGAAGCAGTTGCCAAGCCGTGGGTCTCAGGATTGAGAGGAGCTCCCTAAATGTGTGGCCGGACCGGAGACTCCTTTACTGGAGAAGGGTATGGTTCCCTGGCGAGCCAGAAGCAGTAGAAGTTGTGGCAGAAGTCGGAAAGCAGTGTAACCCGCAGAGCAAGTGTCGGATCCGTTGAGTGAAGCACAGAGTTCTAAAACCTTGCATGTACATTGCCAGCAACAGTATCCAGTTCCCTGTCCACTCAGGTAACACTGTAAGCTAGTAGAAGTTGTTTGTTGGATCTAAAATACATGAACAATGGAAATGTAGCACTCGCGTATAACGTGAAGGTCTTCTTGTGTGAGACGCTAACGTTGCTCAATCCCATTGTTTCATCACTAAAATACTGTTACTACTTGAAGGAGTGGTCTTGTGTCCCTAATTAATTAATTAATGTATTTATTTATTTTCGCATTTGTTACAGCGCGCTGAACCCATGGGTATCTGGGGGCTTGTTACATTGATAGATCAGGACAAAGAACAGCAGAAGGAGAGAATTAAGGAGAGGGAACAGGGTCGGATTGGAACAGCAGAAGGAGAGAATTAAGGAGAGGGAACAGGGTTGGATTGGCCCCTCTGCCTTTCGGCCTTTCGGCCGGGCCGAAATCGCCCCTGGGTTGTGGGGGCCGGTTTCTGGCCATCTCTTGGCTGGTTTTGAAAAAAAACATTTGAAAAAAAATATTTTCTTTTTTCTATTTTTTTTTTTTCAAAAAGCCTTTCATCCTTCTTAGGTCGATAAATGAGTACCAACACAGGTTGTGTAATATTGTATGCATATTTGTTCCATAAAAAAGAGCTTAAGCATAAGTGCTATACAATAATATATTATCATGTGGCCTTGGACGTCTGCTTGGATTTACAGTAATTTAGTGTATTTAGGCACAATGCTATTTGACGACACTTCCTGTTTTGTCAAGGGGCGAAAGGTCGTATTTCATCACTTCCCGGGATGTCACTTTGGGGTGGGGTCAAATGACATCGCTTCCGGTGATGTCATCAGAGGTCAAGGGTTGTGAGGCGAGGGGTGGGCCACTTTTTTTTGGGTGACTGGGCCTATTTCTTGTCCCAGTCCGACCCTGAGAGGGAACGCTACTGAGACCATTACTGATTACTTAATTTTGACAATACAAGTGTTTACAACCTTTAACCTGTAAAAAAAAACTAAATGAAATAATGGTTGTGTGTGTCTAATTGTGATTCCCAAAGGAGGACTGAACTCGCCCCTTCACTTTCACACGGGAATACAATTATATACCAACATTTAAACCTTAAAAGCTACATGAAGAAGTGGTTGCGTGTCCCAAATTGTGATTTTTGAAGAAAGACTGACTTCTATTCTTTATAGTAACACAGCATACCATTCATTTAAAGAAGTTGAAGCATATAACAATTGAAGAAGAGAACAAGTATTGCCCAAGCCAAGAGTCTCCCAATGTTAAAACTGAAACCAACCTTTTCTCAGAGATAAGAACCAATATGAGTATACTGTGAAGTTGATAACAGTTCATTGGCCTAAGATACAAGTGTGCAAGCATTACCTGAAGCTAAAAGAGTGGCACCAAGGCTTCTGGGTAATTACTTGGGATGATAACTGGCAGAAAGATACAGGTAAATCTGTGGACGGGAAATTAGCTGTTTGTAAAGACTATTTTGAAGCTGATACAACCTGTAGTGCCAAGAGACTGTGGAAGACAGAGATAAGTCTCAAAGGTAAACCCTGGTTGTTATTGTGGCATACAGACAAGAGAGGCAAAGAGGCTGCTCCTTTTGAAGAGAGTTATTCAGAGGAAGAGTGCCTTGCCTACTTGAAGTTGTTGAAGTACTTTGTAGTTTATCTTGTCGTAGACTATCCAAAAGTACAAATCACTGAAGCTGTGGTAGTAGTCTAAAATACTGAAAATGTGGCGGTATATCTGGTTGTCAGTCGATGTAACATTGTAGTAGTTTAAATGATGTGGCGTATTGTGAGACAAAGGTAACTGTCAAATATACCATTGTGAAGCCTAAAACTGTAACCAAGAGAATACTAACAGTTAACCAAGAACTGTATAGCATTGGTAGTTGTGGATATTGCATTTCTTTTGAACTGTGGCGTGTCTTGTTGAGGAGGTGACAAAGCATTATGGTTGGGATTACCATTAGTGCCATTTGGAGAAAGTGGAAAGCAGATATTTCATCAAGGAGAAGAGATTTACTAGCGGAACTTTTGTTAACAAACTTTCACCTTGACTTTGAAATATCAAAAACTGATTTAAAACATTTCTTTCTTTGGTTGAACACTAATAGACCTGATTTCAAATCCTGGCGAAAGAAAATCACCCAGGTCATTATAAGGTTATTCAGAAACTGTGAATGTTGTTCATGTGAGGTTGTATTGCCATATATTTTCTTTGTGTATTTGTTGCTTAGTGTGAGGGCCAGTTATCCTGTATTAGAGTGTTTTCCCTTAGCTTTGGTTAGGCAGGGAAATCCTCAGCAGAATAGGGATAGTGTGCCATTTGTTACTACATTTTCTTTAAGAATAAAATGGCATACGATAACAAATCATCAAACAGTTGTCTGCCTCGCATTACTGACCCCTCACGAATCATTCAGGCGCCAAGCCCTGAGGGTAAGTGTTGCCACACATGTTCATACGCTTCAACTGAATATGTAATTGGTTGTTAGGCCTATTGGTTATGGGCAAAAGAAATAAATTCCTCAGCGGTCACTCGCTGAGACAAAAGTTCTATTTTGGGGTGAAGGGTGCATTGCATGTCAGCTGATTTTACAAATGTTGATGACAAGTACTGTACGTGTAGTTCTTATTGTAGTATTTGCTGTACAGGCTTGTGCCTGATTTACTCTATCTAGCAAAACTGCTCACAGAGTTCATACTCTTTGTATCTTTATCTGCATTTCTAAATTGACTTGATCCACCCCTACCAAGGTGTCGTTTCCAGATTCAAGGCTTTGTTAGGTGGTGGTGAACAGCTGTGTAAATTTGTAAATCCAACGCTAAGCCCCTGATTCCACAACGTGCTAGTGTGTTTGCACCTGTACCAAACTAAGTTATTCCCAAATGCTCGCCATGGGGTGGGGGAAAGGGAAAAAGCAACCAAGTTTGCACTAGTTTTAGCAAAAGCTTTTTAAGGGTTCTTGCATTATATGCCACTTTGTTCCTGTGGATCCCGTACTCAGATCCACTGCATTGGCTCCTTTCCCTTTCCCCCTATACAGTGTAACCTCTGGGTTCATAGCCAAATTATTTATATTTAGTAGCCTTGTGTCTTTGTTTTGTAATAGTGTTGCCCTATCTATTAGTTTGTACGTGCCATGTCATGTCTTTGTTTGCCCATTGAAGTAGTAGAATTGTTATTTGGGCAGTAGGGTCACTAGTTTATGGATTGTACCCCTCCCAGACTAGCAACCACTGCATGCGAGCCTGGCGTTAGAACCTTTTTTGTCCTGAATCTTGTTCGTCTACCAGAGATCTGGTGGTTGCTTCATGGGACACTGAGTTTTTGATGCTGTTTTTGTTGTGGACATATCCCTAGAGAAGGGGTTTATTAGACTTTTGACCATGCCCCCCAGGGTTCCGATCCTTTTCGTACAGAAGAAATGTGGAGAGCTCCTACCATGCATTGACTATCGATAGTTAAACTAGATCACAATAAAGGACCAGCATTCGCTCCCACCTATTCCCGAACTCATTGAGCAAGTTCAGCCTCTTGGTTCATTAAGCTTAATTTATGAGGAAGATACAATCTGGTACAGGGTAGATGTCCTACATGTCTCTCTTTGTCCTTTTCCTCTCCCTCTCCCCCTCCCCGTCCTAGAACCCCTGTTTCCCCCCTTTCCCTCCCTCTCTGTCGTTCTCGCTCTCCTTCCCTCTCCAATGGGGAATAACATAAAGGTCCACATACCTAGAAATCATGCAGACTTTTCCGGGCACCCGCTAATTACCACATATAGCAACTGTAAGTGAGTTTGTCAGTATTACTGGAGGTAATACCGCCAAACTCATCAACAGGCCCTTTGCCTTATTGTCTTTGCTCAACACGAGTGAGTAAAAGTTATTGCTTTGTCCCGTACCCGCCCCAGTCCACAAACCCAGTGGCCCCTCTACATTTTCTGCAATATGTTCCAGCCACCAACATTAGGCCTTTGCCGGGACTGGAGAACCTGACAGATCCTGCGGGATTAGGTGTGGAGTAACTATGGATTTTATCACTGAGTTGTCCCTGTCACACAAGCACTCTATTATCTGGGTAAGTTACTGACACCTACTCTGAGATTGGACATTTTATCCTGCTCACAATACTATATCTCACACCCAGGATGACTGGAGTCAACCCTAAAACAACAATCATCAGGTATCCAATGGCATGTCACTTTTCGACTGCCTGACAGGTTGCCACCTTCATATTTTCCCTGCCCCACTGCCCACAAACATCCCTGTCCCACAGCACAAATTAGCCAAAAAGTTGGTAAATCTACACCACACAGCCCAGCACACAATGCAACAGGGCTCAGGGTAACTCTGGGTAGTGATTACTGTTCACCTCTAATCCAGCCTCACAGGCATTCCGCTGTGCAGCTATCCATCCCAGTACTTCTTGCCTCTACTCCACTTGCTTGAGGGAGATGCCTGGATTCTACTTCATCTGTGCTTCATGACTCTGGAGCATTTACCATAAAGCCCAATCCCATGTGTGAGAGACCTGACAGTGTCTCAACCGCTAGTCCCCGGGAATCTCTCTCCCAGATGGCCAGTGCATGGCCATCGCCTTTGGATCCAGAACCTGCAGGGGGGTCCGGTGCGGGAGGATCAACTGGGTGAGGGGTCTTCGGGTAGTGGGACACCTGATGGCGAGACGCGGTATCCCCTTCCCTGTAACACCTTTACCCCATCCTTCCCGGTAGGATATTTAGGAACTCTACTCCCCCCAATTTTCCTACACTAACACTTTCACATGGACAGCGCGCTCTGGGAGAAAACAGACTTACACCTGAGCATTGCACCTGACATGTCCCACTACTATGGTCAGGTAAGGTCAGGCAATTAACGGTAGCCACTCACACCTGACTTCCATTAAGCTTCCCCACATGGATAAAAGGCAGAGCACGAGAGCATACTCTGAGCGAGGCAAAGCAAACGAAGGAACAGTGTTTTTGAGACGGCAGCTGAATGAGGGGAGAAAGATGGCAAACCAAGAAGGGTGCATCAGAAGGGAGATACCCTTGACCTTTCCGACGGAAAACCATTCCTTTCCAAAGTCCTCCGGATTGAAAAGCATAAGGCCAGGAAACAAGACTGAAGAATCCTGCATTGTGTGTCGGAGATACCCGGGGCCCTCCTGCATGGCTGATCGAGTCGGGGAGGAGCTGCAGCTGCCGTGGTACTGTCCTTGGCTCCAAGATTAAAGCAGCGCCAGTAAGATTAACACAGCCGGTGAGTTGGGGAGACCGATGCAAGACCGCTCTGTGTTGAAGTCGAGGTTTCAAGCAGCAACATTGTACAAAAAGTGCAAGAAGGAAGATTTGCAACACGTGTGATGAAAGACGCGAGGAAATCTGAATTGCTGATGGATGTTTGAACTAAGAGAAGAAAGATACAACACCTGTCACAGAGTGGTCCGGCACCGCGAGTGTGCTCAATCGAAGGTCTCTGTAAGGTGTCCGGCTAAAAGTGATAGAAAGGAATAGTAAAAGATGAGAGTAAGGCATTAAGTGAATTGAAGTGGTCCTGCAACGGTTTAAGCAAACTCCATCGCACAATCGAAAGTCTTTGATTTTCTTTTAAAATAACTTTTAATTAGCATTTTCCACACTTTTCAACAATAAAGGAGCACCCCCTATGGTTCGATCTTGATTCTTTATTAGCCCATTTCCTCCCTCCTTCCATGTCGTCTTCCTCCTTTGTGTCTCAAACCCCTTTTGGATGGTAGAGTCTCTTCCTCGTTGGGCAATTGACAGGGAGTGTTTACAATAAACCCAAGAGTCTCATTCTCCTCGGGCACCAGATCTCCCTGACTCCTTTCTGAAGGAATCCCAACACCAGGGTCCAATTGGCCAAATATCCTTGGTGGTCTCTTTGTAGGGAATAAGATACCCATTCCAGAGCTGCAAAGTTACACACTTTTCCCACCCATTCATGTTCCGTTGAATGTTCCTTTGATTTCCATTTTTGCGCAATTCCCAGTACCCCCGTCATCATTAAGATTACATATACCTTGCATTCTGCTTTCGTGGGCAGTTGGTCCAAAGTTCCTCCCAAGCCCATCATTGTCATACCTCTGTTGCCCCTTCCCTTCACTCCCATGGTTTTCTCTACAGCCTCTTGAATTACCCCCCAGTATGTTTGGATGCGTTGGCATTCCATCCAGATATGTTTCCAGGTTCCCTCCATTCCACATTCCCTCCAACATAAGTTAGGCACTGTGGGATACAGTTTATGGATTTTTACCGGGGTTAGGTGCCATTGTAACTTATGTTTTAACCATATTTCTTGGATTTGAAGAGACCTTGTAAGTTTGGGGATATTGGCCCACAATCGCTTCCAATCTATTTCTTCTGTTAGTTAGTTGGCCTATTGCCCCTCCCCAACTTGCAATGTATCTCCTTTCCTGTGGCTCCTCCCCCTGTTTGGTGTATGACTAGATTTCCCCCACTATGTGTCTTTGTCCACCAAATCTGATGATAGATATTTATCGAAGGATGTCAAGGTTCCCATTGCAGCTTTCTTCAGTGGCAGCTGTAGCAACCAATTTCTTATTTGGGTATATTTAAAGCTTTCCCCTTCTTCCACTCCAAAGTCAGTCTTGCATTGGCTGAAGGATTTAATTTCAGCCCCCCCGAACATATCCCGGATCTAATGACGTCCTCCCTCCTGCTATTTGCTAAACCCCTTGCCGCCCGCGTCCGGAGAAAACTGCGGATTGCCAAAATTGGCATAAATGGGGTCGGTAATGAGGTAATTTGGGCTTGCTTAATTAGTTCATCCCAAGAGTTTCCTCCCACTGAAACTATCTTGCTACAATACATATTTATTGGTGTATCCTCCTTTGGTGTCCATAATACCTCCTCTAAGTTCTCTCCTACTACCGCCTTATCCATTGTCCTCCATATCTTATCCCGATCGTCCCTGAGCCAGTCTCTAATCACTCTTGTTTGAGCTAGGAAGTAAACTTTAAAATCCGCTCCCCCATTCCGCCCCTTTTCCTTGGCATCATCATTACCCTTTTCGCTATTCTCTGCCTTTTATAATTCCAAATGAATCTCCCAGTGTTTTTTTGGATAGCCCGGAAAAAGGAGATATGAACTTGTATTGGTAGGGTCGTAAAATAGTACAGTAGTTGTGGAAGGATGACCATCTTCAAGACGTGGATTCTGTCTATCCATGTTATCGCTAACGTGCCCCAGTCGATCAGATTGTTCTTTATGGCATCTTGCGGAGGCGGGTAGTTTGCCAGAAAAAGCTCCTCCACAGTTTTTGTTAACTTAACTCCTAGATACGTTATGGCCTTCTGAACCCATCTATACGGGAGTGTTTTTTTATGCCCACTTTCTATTTTTCTTGGTGTGTTGAGGTTCAGGATTTCTGATTTGTGGGGGTTTATTATTAGCCCTGCTACTGACTTGAACTGTTGCATCTCTTTCTCCATGGCTTTAAAGGAAACTTCAGGCTCTGTTACCGTTAGTAGCATATGATCCGCAAAGGCAGCGATTTTGTAGTCCCTTCCCTCAAATGGTATCCCCACTATTTCCCCGTTTTTTCTCACTGCGGCCGATAGGGGCTCAAGATTAATTGCATAAAGTAGTGGCGAAACGGGGCATCCCTGTTTTGTGCCCCTCTGTACTCTGATGGCCTCTGATAGTTGGCCATTGATTGCTAGTCGTAATTATGGGGTCTGATAGTTAGCCCTAATCATTGCTAAAAACAAATCCCTGAATCCCATCTTCTTCATAGTAAGGAGCAAAAACTTCCACTCTACACCATTAAAGGCCTTTTCGGCAGCTAAAGCTAAAGGAGGGCAGGAATTTTCTTCTTCTTAGCTTTTTCTATGAGATGCGCTATTCTTCTTGTATTGTCGTTCGTCTGTCTGCCCCTAATGAAACCTGATTGATCTGTGCTAATGATACGTGGCAAGGTTCGGTCTAAATGGTTTGCTAGACCCTTTGTATATATCTTAGCGACGACGTTGATTAAACCAATCGGCCTATACGAGCGCACATAGTCGGGTCTTTGCCCCCTTTTGGGTGTAGGACTACTTTGGCCTCTTCCATGGATGGAGTGATTTTCCCCACTCTCCCAAATTTGTTAAAGAGGGGTACCGGGTATGGTATTACAGTTTCCCTGAATTACCTATATAACTCTGAGGTGAAACCATCCGGACCTGGAGAGTTATTAAGGGATAGTGATGTTATCTTCCGTCTTGATATCTTGTTCCAAAGTAACTCTCTCCTGCTCCATTATTTCTGGTAATACACATTTGTCTATGTATTCCTCTTGTCTTTGCTCCGGTGGATTTTCTGAGCTCTATAGTTCTGTGTAGTATCTACAGAATTCTTCACAAATCTCAGCTGTCTCTGTACTCATATCCCCCCACCGTTTCCAGTTTTATTTTTAACATAGTTTTGGCCTTCTCTTCCCTTCTCAGCATCCTAGCTAGAAGCCTGTCCGATTTGTTTGCTTTAATATAGTATTTTTGTTTAAGGAATAATCAGGACCATTCTGCAGCCCTAGTCTGTATTATTTCCAGTTGGCCCCTTATGGCCCTATATACCTTTCTTATTTCACTGCTCGCTCCCAATACCATCTTGGCCATTACCTTCTTCAGTGTATCTTCCAGGTCTTTTTCAACTAGTCTGGTTTCCCTATCCCTACGGGCTTTGGTAGCAATGATCTTCCCCCTAATCGTAGCCTTGAACGTATCCCACCTCATCTGCATGGATGTGTCTTTACCATTGTTGTCCCCAAAGAAGCCCTCAATCCCCTCCCAAACTCCTCCCTGAGATTGTCATCCTTAAACAGGAATGTGGGGCATCTCCATTTCCACAGTCCTAGGGGTCCTGATCTCCTGCTGATTGTCAGAACCATGAGTTCGCGGTCTGACAAAGTTATTGCCCCCTCTTCTATGTCAGACACTCGACCCGACAGCGCGTGATATGACCATATGTAATCTATCCTAGATGATGAGCAATGAGCATGTGAGAATAACGTGTACCCTTCCTTCTCCCCTTCCCTTTCTCTCCATACGTCTACCAATGCAAGCCTTTCCATTTACTCCACCAGTTTTTTAGAGGGTTTACCCTGCACACCCATGATTTTCCTACTTCTGTCCTTTTCTGGATCCCAAGCCAAGTTAAAGTCCCCCGTCAACAGTATAGGGCCCTTAGCAAATCTTTCTAATCTGGCAAATGATTTTTGGATAAAGCCTTCTTGTCCCGTATTCGGCGCGTAGATAGTAGCTATTGTGTACCCCTCCCCTTTAAATTCAGGGCAAGGTATCTCCCCTGGACGTCACTCTCGAGGTCGGTAACTGTGAGGTCAAGATTGTTATGGAGGGCTATTAAAACCCCACCTTTCTTGATCTTATTGTTGGAATGGTAAAGTTGACGGTAACCCCGTATTCCCATCATATCTCTGTCTCGGCTCTGTACATGGGTCTCTTGTAAAGCTATTATGTCTGGGCCATCCCTCCGTACGTATCTTTCCAATTTCTTCCTTTTTAAGGGAGAATTAATTCAATTAATGTTCAAGGAGAGTATGCTTAACCTTCCTTGTTTATCCATCATCATGTGGGTACACCCTCGACTTTTCTGACACCTCATTGGATCTAGTTCGGACCCTCAGGCCCCTCCCAAATTATGAATTCCCCCCTACCCTTCTTTCCCCCCCACCACTGGGTGTACTCAACCAGCCTCTACCCCCCCCAAAATCACCCTCTAGAGGATTGAGCACCTTAATACCCCAGCTTGTGCTTCTGTGGGTTCTCCCAAACCCATTCCATATTCCACCCCCCGCCATCCCCCGGAACCATCAATGTAGTCCCTATTGTTCGCCCTCCTGAGGCTTGCACTCTGTTTAGCTCCTTATACCTCTTAGTCCGTTTCAGCAGGTTGTGACCTTTGCAGATAGGTTGACCCTCTCCTGCTATTTTCAAAGTGCCGGACCTTTCAGTTTAGGCTGGTATCCCCTCTTCTTACATCTTTTAGGACTCACGGTTGATCACTCTCAAGTCTTGATTTTGTTCTGGCCCATCGCTTGGGGATCCCTTGGACCCTGTTCCTCACCTTAAGTTCCCAGAATTCTAGCACCCTCTACATAGGACGATACCCAATGGTGTTTCCCTGGCCACTCAAAGACCAACCAAAAGGAGAAAGTCCAGCGATATCGAATGTCCTTGTCTTGAAGCACCATCAGGACTGGGGCAATTTTTTCTCCTTTTGGACAAAGTTACCTGGGATAAATCCTGGAAGAGGAGTATGTCTGTTCCTTTGTAGGTTATCTGTTTTGCCTTCCTCGAAGTTAGCAGAATCTTTTCCTTCATTGTATAGTCATGCAGGGCTGCTAGGATGTCCCTTGGCCTTGCCCCTGGCTCTGTTCTTCGCGGCCCCACTATATGGACTCTATCAATTCTTACTTCTGATTGGTCTTTTGCTTCCAAGAGGTCTATGAAAATGCTTTTAGTTGCTGACTCCAGGTCTTTGTCTAGTACCTTCTCGGGCAGGCACTTAATTCGAATGTTCGATCTCCTATATCTGTTTTCTAGGTCTTCTGCCTGCAATTCCAAGTTGTGGGTCACATTTGCCAGTTGTTCCATCAAGTTTTCTGTCCTCCTGCGATCTTCCATCAGTTCTTGGATTGCTCTCTCATTGGTATCCACCCTTTCTTTCATTTTGTTCACATCCCGCTTTATGTCCCGCAAAGCCTCCGCCAAATCTCCTCTGATTTTCTCCATTTGTCTTCAGACCTTGTCTGTGATTTTGTCACCAAAGTCATTAAAATACTGCTTAAGAAGCGACTGCGTCACTGTTTGGTCTTGGCTTTCTTGTGGTTGGGGTCCCCTGTCGTCCGATTGTCCTGGCTTTGCTGCATCGCTTGGGGGAATTGTCGTCTTTAACCCCCACATCTTCTACAGGTTACTCTCTTGGGGCTTCCTTGACCCGTTTGACGATATTGCAGGCTCCTTTCCCTTATTCTTAGACATATTTATTCCCCTCCTGTTCACCTAGTCAGATCCTTCCCACACCGGTAACCAACTCCTTACTGGTAGGCCTTCTCCTCCTCCCCCCATTTCCTTCTGCTGCGTGCGGTATTCTTTTCGGTTTATTTCCCTTATGTTCCTTAAATGGAGTGGGTGGTAGGCACGATCTTGCTCTACGGAGGCCTGATTGGCTTTGTAACGTTTATCTCTCTGTTTATATGCACCGTTCTCCGATTTTCTTTCTGAGTGAGGCCTACTTCTCTTGTTGAGGCAGGATATTACATTTCCTCTCCCTCTGGCCTGTTGCGGACCTCTGTATGCCACTCCAATGTGTGGCTGTGTGTGGGAAAGGGGGGGTGCGGTCCCAATGCGGGCCTACTGATGTCCTGAGGGCCTGCTGCCGACCTCAACTTCAGACAGTCGCTGCTTGCGGCCTTCTACACCCTTATATGGGTTCTCTCCCCTTTTAGCCCCCTCCACTGATGTTCCGGATTGCTCTATTCCCAGGGACGTGCGCCGCTCATCTCCCGGCTCCTGGGGCTGGCCAGGTGTGCCTATACCCCCTGGTTAAGGAACTAGACTTCCTCCTGCCCCCCCCGCAGTCGCTCTGTTAACTCCTGGGTTTCTTCCCCTTCCTTCTGCTTACTGCCAAGTCTTTCTCCGGTGCATGGGGAGGAAAGCTGCTGGAGCTGGAGCTCTCCCTGTGCTTCGCAGGTTCTGGAGTCGTGGCCGCACCCTCTGCAGCTTTTTATCTCGCTGGAATGCCACCGGCTAGGTCCGCACCGCAGGGACCCCGATCCGCTTTCCTCCGCTCTGCCTCTCCAGGACGGGTCAGCCGTCAGGTAACTGTGCGGGTTCTGGTGTCTTCTACGTCACTTTTTTCTACTGTGGGGGAGATTATTTGGTTCTGAGGTTCGGGAGAGCATCGATTACGGTGCTCTCCTATCGGCAGCCATCTTGGAATCTCCAAGTCTTTGATTTTTGACACGGTTCGAGCCCGAACGAGGGAGACCAATTGAGAACACTGTGTTAAAGGGGTCCGAGCCAGAACGAGGGAGATCCGTGGTCCGAGCCCGATTGAGGGAGACCAATTGTAAATAGTGAACCGGAGAACTTGTAAATGTGAAAAACCTGGGAAGAAAGGAACTTTAGTGCTTGTTTGTTACATCAGGCCCTCTGCAATAAAGACACTTTGAATGGTAAAGCGACTTTGGCACATCAGGCCCTAAAACCTATGCTTTCAACTGTATCCTGGTGGCAGAGAAGCCAGAGTGTGTGCGACGTGCTGCTCGTACGTGCTGCCTTATCCCGTGCTGAAAACGCGGTGAAGGGAAGCCAACTGCACAACTATCCTGACATAGTCTTTCTTGAACACTTTTCTTTTGCATACATTGTTATCCCACACTATTTGTATTTAGAAGTAAGGATTGGCAATAGGTTTATTAGTATAGGCCCTTTTATTTTGACAAAGGCTCCACTAGGACTGCGCTATTATTATTTGATGGTCGTAGATTGCTCCTGTATTTAGATTTAGGGTTAGATAGGCATTTAACCAACCCATTGAAGTTCAATAAATACCCTTGAACTGTGATCATTTGTGTCTATCTTCACTGTTTGATACCATGCCTTCCTTACACATGTTACAGGGATCTTACATATAATAGGTAAAGGAGAGCCTACCTGTTCTTGTATTGCAGATACCAAAACTAACACCAAATGTTAGGACTGGACCATCTTGTCTTTTGAGGAATCTAGCCAGGGTAGTATGTGGTACCTAGGATCTGTAGGACTGCTGCTTGCACACGGGTTGCCCTACTTCTTGGGGACTCTGGTTTTGGATCTAGATTGGCTGCCCATTGTGGCTTCTCATTTGGCTTTTCTGTTACCCGCTTAGCCTGCATTACCTGCTCAGAGATAACACTGGGGGCCCCAACCTCTAAAGCAAGCTGGTTTATTAGAATGTATTGAAGCCTGAAGTTGAAGCAAGTGAACATTTGCATCTGCTGTCCCTCCTCTTCATTGCTCTTCTAATAACCTCCTTTCTCAATGGACACCTCGGACATGGACCACCACACCATTTATAGTGCCCCACGGACCTTGTGTTTGGAGTATGTTTTTCCTGTATCAATTGCCTATTGCCTCTTGATTAAGCTATCCCTATCTTTATCTGTTCTATGCACTGCTCTCAAGAGCTGTTTTTGGATGGGAAATGTAGGCCCTCATTATGAGTAACCCGGTCTGGAAGAAAGTGCTGGTAACAACTGTTACCAGCACCTTTTCCTGACCGGTTCACTCCAAGTCTGCCAGTAGGGGCTGTGAATTACCGGCAGGCCTGACCTGCCGGTAGTTCAGGCCCCGATCAACAGAAAATTCACTGAAGCACCGGCACTGTTTTTATTACCGGGATACTGGGAGGCGGAAACGGCAAGCCGAGGTTGCCGGTAGGCTGCCGGTGCTACCAGCGGCCTACCAGCAACCTCGTAATGAGGGCCTCAATCTTTCTTGGAATTAATTTGTTTATTTCCAACCTAGATACAGATCTGCATTTATCTTTTGGAATCCACCTTATCTGATTGTCCTTCACAATTCTTAACTGTTTCTTCTATGAAGAAGTGAGGGGGGAGCACCTGGGTTTCCAGCTTATCAAAATGTTCATAGTTTCATTCGTGTTTCAGCCATGATGTGCTGAGTGTCCGTTACTGGGTAGGTTTCAGCTACTGTCAAAGAGTGCAACACCGGTCTGTCACTGGATCAGTTTGCATATTTTCATTGTTCCTTCATCTCACGGCCGCCACTCAGACTTCTAATTACTAACATATTCTCACATTCAACCCATTTGCCTTTTGTATCAAATGAGTTGGTCCCAATGTGGAAACCCCAAACAAGATACTTTCTTTGGGGTTTTATCTCTTACAATGCCTTCCTTATGTGGCTTACCTACCATTTCTCCTGAGCCAGCACAAACGCACCTTACAAAGTATCCCACTGTCAATCGCATTCTAATACCACATTAATACAAAATGTCAAACTTTCAACCATTTGAACATCGAATTCAGTGACAGAAACCATACCAGCTAGCTCTTCTGTCTCCAATTCCAGAAACATTAAACCTGACCCTACTTGTGGACTTACTTATATTGTAGTCCCAGACAGTTCCCCGAATATACGAGCTATGGAATACATGATCAGAAGGCCAATTCAGTGCACCAGGCAACCCTTTGCAGTGTTTTCTCCTGTCACCACTGACTGACACTGGAATAAAACATGTGACCGAACTGAAACCCCACTACCACGTATTTGTACCTGAAGCTCCCCGAGCATCACGCACCATTATGCACTGGGGTGTGGGTAGGGCTGTCAAAAGATGTGGTGAGGCCCGGGGCAAAACATTTGGTGAGGCCCCCTTACAATTTTTTGCACTCAGCCAGCGGCGACACCTCCGCGAACAGGAGTCTCGAGAAATCTCCCTTTGAGTTTGTGTGCAGGATCCCAAATATGGTTTATTAATACAACTCCAAATCAACTACAGCAAAGTTAGATTTCTCTACTGAAGAAAGGTTTATGCGGACTAACTTTTGTATCATATGCATAAATATATATAGGATGGCATGAGCTCTCCACTCCGCCACCTCCAACTCTCTGAGGGTGAGTCACTTTTCCAAGCAAAGAGTTGAGGGCAGGTCTTTCTTCGGCTGGGGCCTCCCTCTGAAAACAGCCTTCCTGCCTCTCTTAAACTTGAGTAGAACCCTCTCCGGTTCGGGAAGCAACTCAAGACCTGTCTCTTTGCTTCTGCCTTCTCTCTTCCTCTCCCTTGCTGATCACCTGCCTGATCCATGCACTGGTCATCTGGTCAAGCTCTGAATTCGGGCCCAGGTCCCTGCCTGTCCTGTTGCAATCCTGCACTGCCCTGTAGCTCCCCTGCACTTGTGGTCTGTATCGGTAACCCTACAGTCCCTCTCTTGCACTCATTCTCCACCCCTTGGCTGCACTTATGAGTACCCACACTTGCCACCCGTTGGCTGCACTCTTGTTTGTCCTTTGTTCCTGCACTTCTACATCCTACCACACCCTCGGCACTTCTCCCCTCCCCCCTTCCCTGCTGTTGTGCGATCTGAATGAGACAAGGCCTTGCCGCGCCTAGAAACACTTGTGTACAGGCATGTTTGTAAATGCCATATCATATCATTAAGGAGCACACTGCCCCTGTGTGCGCATTAAAACACACATCATACACAGTGACAAATGATGTACAGTGGAGGCTGGTACATTTCTGAATTTAAGAGGCTTAAATGTTTGTGCCAATTAGGCAGGATCAACACAGCACAGTGAGGGAGCCCAAACCAAAACAAACAAGGGTTGCTTGAAGGAGGGTTGTCACTCCCAAGAAAATGTTTGAAACATTGGGTTAAAATTATGCATTTAACAGCACTTTCTTGCATCAATATATGCCAGTGTTACCATGCACGGACTCCCAGCCAGTAAAAATGCCATGCCACAAAGTATGTCCAGGCTGACTGTGTACCATAAGTGTTATTACTGGCTAGATTGGCCTACATTCAATGTGGGCCAAAATTAGCCAAGTAGTATGTTTGCTTTAACCTTGATGCATAGTCCTGTGCATCAAGGGTAAAGCAAAAAGAGCATTGGCAATGCTAACATTTTGGGCATTTGTGTAGGCATGGGAAAGGCACTTCTGTATTGGTACTGTTACTTGCACTAAATTCATGTTAAATCAAGCATTGGTAGAACTCCATGTGTACATTGTTCGAGGGGATTAGTTCCTCCGACGTATTCCATATCTATGACAGGTAATCACCACAGTTGTGCTGCTTTGGAAAATTTTCGGCGTCTGCGTCGATGACGTTGATACGCTGTCCCCGAGGGCCTCTGTCGAGCCGACGTCACCGGATGTTATAAGTAGGATGCACGACACCCGTAGCCTCAGTTCTGTTTTTTCCGCGAACGTGTTTGCTTCGGAGATCTCGGCACGCCTCGGTTCTTCTGAGTTTCTATCGGTTCTTTCGAACTTGTTCTTTGTGAAGATCATCATGTTTTGGTCTTCTTCCACCCCGCGGCTGGGTTTCAAGAAGTGTCGGGACTGCGGTTCCAAGATGTCGCTGATGGACCCGCACAACGCCTGCCTCTGGTGCCTCGGTGAGGACCGCGCCATGTATGACTGTGACGATTGCCAGTCACTTATGTCGAAGGCCTTGCAGGAACGGAAGAAGAAGCTTTCTGTCAGTAGGGTTTCCAAGCCCCGAAAGTCAAAATCCACCGGGCTTCCGCATCGTCGGCGTAGGTCCGGGGGGTCTCGGTCCCGGAGTGGGTCCCGCAATTCCTCTGCCTCTTCGAGGCACTCGCGGAAGCGCCGTCACCGGTCGCCTTCCCCGTCCTTGTCCGAGGACTCCGCCCGTCGGCGGGTTGCTTGTCCCGGCAAGCATTCTACTCCTGCGGAATGGGAGTCATTTCGCAAGACAATGATGGCGACTTTGAATCGCAGGGCTCGGTTCGTCCGCGCCTTTGAGAGAAGCCGGCCGTGACCGTGCTAGAGCCACCACTCACGCCTTCGGGTCCGGTTGGTCGGCGCGATCATCGAGCACCTTCGAGGTCTCGATCGGACAAGGTGGATCGCTCTAGCCATGCCCGTTCCAGGTCCCGGTCCTCGACGCCCTCGAGACCGTCGGAGCCTGTGAGGTCTTCAAAGGAGACCGTCGAGGGACTCTCTTGAGGCTCCGCTTCCGAAGAAGTCATCAACACCATCAGCGCCGAGACCGTCGAAGGACACGCTCGGGGTACCGCTCTCGAGGCCTGTGTCGAAGTCATCAGCGCCATGCTCGACGTCGATTCTTTCGACGCCCTCGACGCCTTTTGTGGAGGCTTTACCGGAGGTACTCCGTGTTTCGGTGGAAACTCCGAAAAGGGCCCTGAAAAAGTCAGTAAGGCCTGTCTTTGAGCCTTTTACTGTGCCCTCTTCCAAGGATTTGTTCCAGCCTCTGGATTATATTTCTGAGGTGGAAGAAGGGTCTTAGGAAGGTTTGGTTCCTGATGAGGTACCTGATGAAATATTGTCTGGTCATAGCCAGATTGAAGACCTGCGTCAGTCGTTGCACGACGCCAGTGGTCTGGACACCTCTCCGGAGGTGGAGTTTGGTAGGCCTGAGCCTGGCACACACGTTGAGTCTTTGTACCGGCGGCTTATGTTGAGGGTGTCAGAGTACTTGGGGTGGTCTGCGCCCCCAGTGGATTTTCTGCAGGATGACCTGACAGATATCCTGGACTTTGGTCCACCAATTGACCCGGTTCTGCCATTCCATATGGCCTTGCAAAGAAGGGTGGCGGCGGCGTGGACTGCTCCGGAGAGTCTTCCGGCAGTGGGAAAGTCATTGCCGAAAAAAATACCGCCCAGCCAGCGGCGACCCCGGCTACTTGTCCGTGCACCCTACTCTGGAGAGTTTGGGGGTGCAGGTGGCTACGGCCCCGGCTAAACAAGTGTCGTTCCCTACCATCCCTCCTGATAGGGACGACAAGCGTTTTGACGGTTGGGCGAAGAAAGTGTTTTCTTCAGGGGGTATGGCTTTGAAAGCAGTCAACTCCGTGTGCGCCTTGTCGCGTTTCACTCATACTCTGTGGAATTGTGCTTCATTAGCGGCTGAACATATCCCCGAAGGGGAGGAACGGGATGGCTTTCTTGCCCTTGTACAGGATGGCAAGGATGCCATGTGTGAAGCCGTTCAGTCGGATCTGGACGTGGCAGACTGTGTCAGCCGGTCCATGGCGGCGAGCACCGTGATGCGCATATTTGCATGGTTGCGGAAGTCGGGGTTTGCTCCTGATGTGCAGGCCCGGCTTCTCAACATGCACTTTGATGATGACCATCTTTTTGGCAGCAAGGCTGACGAGAGTCTTGAGAGATTGCAGACCTCCAAAGCTGCAGCGAAGTCGTTGAGCGCTGCTGTTCGCCAACCTCCGCCTTTTCGTCCTAGGGGACAGCAATGGAGGGGAGGATCCTTTCGATATTACTCATCCTTTGGTGGATCGAGGGGAGCTGCAAGTCAAAGGGGCCACCGTAGGAGTACCAGAGGTGGAAAACAAGGTACTCAAGGTGCCAAGGCCGCTCGGGCAGTTGCCTCTTTGCCCCTCAGGCACTGCCGCTTCAGGTCAGTCATGAGGCCATGCCCCATGGTTCGCCGGTGGGGGGGAAGGCTGGCGCAGCATCTTGTAGAATGGCGTGCCATTACTTCAGATGTGTGGGTGATTGTCATGATGCCTACTCCCGGGAAGCCAGTTCAGGACCAGCGTCCCCGAAAGCAGACATCATGTCCCCAGGAAGGGACCCAGCAACCCCTTATAGGGGCTCTTTGGACATTGTCCTGGCGCCTTTGGCACCAGGCTCATAGAAGGCATCAGTCCTGGCACCATAGGCGCCAGGCTCACTATGGGAGTGCTTGGATGGACTTACCTGATGCAGACCATGCTGCCGGATCCAGACCTCCTTGAGGTCTGAAAGGGACTATTTTACCTATCGGACTATTTTACCACTCGGGCGTGGCTGAGGAAGAATACTTACCTGGAACTACTTTGGGGGCTATTTAAACCACGCCCAGACAGCAGCTCACGCTTCGCGTTGTTCTGCATCTAGCAGCTGGACGCTCACCGTGTCTGCTCCTGCATCCTGGCTCCAGCCACGCCCGCCTGCAACCTGGAAGACCTGAAAAGGAAGGAAAGGAGAGAAAGGTGAATAATTGAACTTTACCTACCTCCATCCGGAGTCCGGAACCATCACTCCGACGATCCTGAGAAAATACATTATTTTTAGAAGCACACGTTGCATCGCTCGCTGCAGTGCCGCGTTCCACTCACCTTCACGAGGCGCCCTCGGGCTCTTCAGCGACCATTGGCACCATCCGTCGCCTTTCAGCGCCTAAGGAGAAAAAGAGACAAAACAAAGGTGAGCGAAGGAACAGATTGAGGAAGACCTGATTCTTCCACCTTAAGACTTACCTGATTATTGTTGGGACAATCTTTCCTCACCTCGGGTCGGCGCCGCTTCTTTGGCACTTCCGTACCCCGGCCCCTAAGGGGAAAAAGACACACGCATTAGTGGGTGAAAGCAAGATCACTAAGGGAACCATCCATCAAAAAGACTCACCAGAGTTTACCTTCGGCGAATCCATTCCTCAACGCGGATTCTTCATCCTGCATCTGAAATAGAGAAAAGGACAACGGACAATTAAGGCTTGAACTTTTGCAACTGAATACTTACGGCCTCATATCGGAAAAGTCAAGCGGAGTTGAATACTCACCAAACCCGAGATCCAGTGAAGTAACTGGAAATCAACGCGCCCCTGCATCGGAAGCAGGATGGAAAGCTCGTCCTTTCAGACTCTAAGGTGAGACTCTACGGGGAATCGCGGAGGGGGTTCGAGGAGTGTGAGAGGGGGAAGGGGGGGAATCCGACACATTATCCAGTAGACAGTTAATCCCCTTTTCCATCTACAGAAGGATTCTTCTACGGGCCAGACAGGCGAGGTTTGGGGGTCCGGTCCAGTCCGTCTTCTGAGTCCTGCGCATCACCTTAGAAGAGGTCATAGCAGTCCAGAACAGGTCGGCGCCTCCGTGGGAATCAGGTGAGCGTTACAGTTATGGAGATTATAGTCCACGGCTACTGTCTTCCCTTTCGGCAGAGGCCTCACGACAATCCACCAGGGAATCTCTCTTTGAAGATTCCGGATCCGCTCCTTGCGCAGGAAATCAAATCCCTGCTGGAGAAAGGCGCCATAGAACTGGTGCCTGTAGCGGAGAGGAACAAGGGATGGTATTCCCCTTATTTTTTGATTTCGAAAAAAGAAGGGGGATTGAGACCCATCATGGACTTGCGTGGTTTGAACAAGCTCCTCAGGAAGGACAAGTTCAAGATGGTTATTCTCTCTCAAGTCCTACAGGCCCTTCAACTTCAGGCTGGTTGGTGTTTCTCGACCTCAAGGACGCTTACTTCAAAGGGATTGTGTCCTCCGATGTATTCCTTATCTTTGATAGATCATCTCTCAGCTTGCTGGCCTCGGAAAAAATATTTCAGTAGAGGGCGCTGCGCGTCGACGTCCCTCGAGCCGATGTCCCTCGACGGCCTCCGTCATGCGTAGACTCGCGCAGCGTACGTTGCTCGGTTCCGTTTTTCCGCGCTTTGTGGGGCCTCGGAATATCGTTGCTCAGTTCTTCAGTCAAATATATCAATATATTCCTCATGAATACCGACTCGTACTCAATGGCTTCCTCTCCCGAACCGACGACTCCACAGTCCGGCTTCAGAAAATGTCGAGACCATTGTTTGGAGTGCGAGGACTGCATGTCCATGACGGCAAAAGCCTTGAAGGAGCGTAAGGGGAAGCTCGAGAGGTAAGGCAGCTAAAACTTCATCGAAAGTTTCCTTGGCGGAGTCGAGACATTCGTCTCCTCGCCATCACAAAAGACATTCTCGCTCTAGGTCTCGAAGCAGTTCCCATCACTCTTCGAGATCTAAGCATTCAAAAAAGAGACGAAGATCCCCTTCCTCGTCTTTGTCTTTTTCCGTTTCCCCAAAAAGGGTCTCCTGCCCCACAAAACATAGCTCTCAGGCTGAGTGGGAGGAATTCAGGAAAAAGATGCTAAGCGTCTTCGAGAAAGCGGCCTCGACTCACTCGAAGACTGCTGAGGGTGATACCCTGGGTGAAAGACCCGAAAAATCAAAAAGCTGCGAGTCGCAGTACCCGGCGAAAGAAGCCACTCGAGAGTGTCACAAATCCTCGAGTAAAGGCAGAGTTGCGTCGTTATCGAAGGGTTATTCGACGCACAGGTCAGTCGAGTCGACGCCGTCTTCGACGTCGACGCCGAGAAAGGATAAACCCACGGCCACCTCACAGCCAGTGGCCATACCTAGAGCCTCGAGCAAGAGAATGTCGTTGCCAGCCTCCCGAATCCCGATACTCTCGAGTTCATCAAGGCCTCTACCACCTTTCTCGACATCTTTTTCGATGGCTTCGATGGCTTCGAAGCCTTTAACGTCCGCGTCGACGATGTCGACGTTTTCTCAGCCAATCATGACAAATTTGGCTCCTTCTGCTCTGCAAACGGCATTTATACCATTTTCAAGACCTGATCACTCCAGGTTCTTATCTTCTATTTATGAAGAAGGGGAGGATTCGGATCTGCAACTCCTGCACCAGAGGAATTTACCTCTGAGGAAGGTAGGTTGAAAGACCTCCATGAAACCCTACAGGAAGCAAGTGGGTTGGACACTTCCCCAGAAGTGGAATTTGCCACACCAGACCCAGGGGAACATGCTGAAACCCCTTATAGAACCTTGATGGCAAGGGTAATAGAGTTTATGGGATTGTCCACACCCTCACCTGCTTTTCAGCAAAACGACCTCACAGACATCTTGGTCAAAGGTCCACAGGAGGATCCTGTGGTGCCATTTCATGCGGCATTACAAAGGAGAATATTGGCAAACTGGGAAACACCTGAGGTAATCCCGGCAGTTTACAAAAAAATGATCAGCTAAATATTGTGTGTCTTCTGCTGACCCTGAATATTTATCCAAACACCCAACTCCGGAGAGTCTGGTTGTTCAGGCAGCTACTTCAGCAGGTAGTAAATCGGATTACCCCACAGGCCAGGGATGATAAGAAATATGACACTATGGCCAAAAGAATCTTTTCCGCATGTAGCATGGCGTTGAAATCCATCAATGCTACTTGTACGCTCGCAAGGTTCAGCCACACACTTTGGGAGTGTGCTTCATCAGCGGCTGACTGCCTCCCGGAGGAAGAAGAAAGGGAAGCGTTTCTCAACATCATTAAGGATGGTAAGGACGCAATGTGCGAATCCCTTCAGACTGGCATCGATTCTGCTGACAGTATCAGCAGGGCCATGGCGGCAAGTACAACAACCAGGAGATTTGCTTGGTTGCGAAAGTCTGGTTTTGGTCAAGATGTGCAAAGCAGACTCTTGAATAAGCCCTTTGACGGCTCTTCTTTGTTTAGTAAGAAGGCGGATGACAGTTTAGAAAAACTACAAACATCAAAGGCAGCAGCAAAATCCTTAGGAGCTGCAATCCGTCAGACACCATATCGCCCCTCAGGAACCTCTTGGAGAGGTAAGTACTTTCGCTTCTATTCCGCATTCGGAAAGGGCAGAGGACAGCCGGTTCAAAGGGGTCAGAAGAAATTCACCTGAGGTGGACGGGGTAAAAACACAAAAGCCGCAGCAGCAGCAGGTGCCTCTTTACCCTCGGCATCTGCATTAGCCGCCTCCAAACCGCTCTGAGGACTCTCTTTACAAAACACCAGTAGGGTGTAGGTTAACTCAACATCTGATGGAATGGCAGGCTGTTACGTCAGATGCTTGGGCATTGGAGACAGTTGCCCAAGGTTACTGCCTGCCTTTTCTACACATCCCTCAAAGTCATCCACCGGGGAACAGCTCTCTGAAAGTTCCAGATCCGCTCCTCTTGCAGGAAATTGTAGACCTGCTAGAGTAAGGTGCCATAGAACCGGTACCTGTAGCGGAGAGGAACAAGGGCTGGTACTCCCCATACTTTCTCATACCGAAGAAAGACAGAGGACTGAGACCTATCTTGGACTTACGAGAATTGAAAAAGTTCCTCAGGAAGGACAAGTTCAAGATGGTAACTCTCTCTCAGATCCTTCAGGCCCTCCAGCTCCAGCACTGGCTGGTATCTCTGGACCTCCAGGATGCTAATTTCCATGTGCCAATCCATCTCAAACAAGGGAAATACCTGAGGTTCGCAATTGGCGGCTCTCATTATCAATTTCGAGTTCTGCCATTTGGGCTGACCTCCGCCCGAGGGTCTTCACCAAGCTAATGTCGGTAGTGGCGGCAAGTCTAAGGAGGGAAGGGATCCACGTCTACCCGTACCTGGACGATTGGCTAATCAGAGCTGTATCTTCGGAACAAGCTCAGATCTAGCTAGATTATGTCTGCCACTTCCTTCACAAACTGGGCTTCTCCCTCAATTTAAAGAAGTCACAGATGATACCATCACAGAGACTCCAGTTCATTGGAGCGGTCCTGGACACTTCCCTGGGAAAAGCCTCGCCACCAGAGGTGAGGGCTCAAGATATTTTGCAGATGGTCACCAAGTTTCAAAATGCCCAAAGTCTCCCAGCCTTCGACTTTTTAAGGTTGCTAGGCCTCATGGCATCCTGCATCTTCCTTGTGCCAGAGGCTCGCCTAAGAATGAGATCTCTTCAGTGGGCACTGAGAACTCAGTGGTCGCAATTCTCAGGGAGAATGACAGACCTCCTTCAGATTTCGGACAATGTGGCTCGAGACCTTCAGTGGTGGGCCTGCCAGAAAAACATCTTGAAGGGGGAACTGTTTTGGCAACCATGGCCGAAGATAACAGTAGTCACAGATGCCTCACTCACGGGGTGGGGAGCCCATACCAACGACTTGACCATCAGCAGTCGTCCAGACTACATATCAACCTGTTAGAGCTAAGAGCAATCAGACTTTCGCTGAAAGCTTTTCCGCCATCTGTACAAGGGAAAAATGTCCTAATAATGACGGACAACACAGTGGCCATGCACTACCTCAACAAAAGAGGAGGAGTAGGATCCCTGCCACTGTGCAATGAGGCAATGCAGCTCTTGTTTTGGGCAATTCAAGAAGGAATCCCATGAGTGGGAACTAACTCAGGAAGTCCTTCAGGAGATCTTCGCCCTTTGGGGAACCCCTCAAGTGGATCTGTTCGCCACCAGTACCAACAGGAAGTGCGATCTGTTTTGTTCAAGGGAATTTCCCCCGAGAGGAGCTCTAGGGGACGCGTTTGTAGTGGACTGGGAGTTTCCACCAGTCCCTGTCATTCCTCAAATGATCAGGAGGTTGAGAAGATTCCAGAGAACCATGATCCTAATTGCCCCAGACTGGGCCAGGAGAACGTGGTACTCGGACCTTCTGGACATGTCCATCTGCCCTCCAATTCGTCTTCCACTCAAGGAGAATCTTCTCTCACAGAAGGGAGGTCAGGTTCTCCATCCAGACATCAGAACCCTCAACCTTCACGCCTGGCTTCTGAAAGGTTGAGATACAAGGATTGGGACCTCCCTGATGACGTCATGGAAGTGCTGCTTTCGGCCAGAAGGCCAGCAACAAAGTCTTTATACCGCTGCCGTTGGAACAGGTTTTGCAGCTGGTGTAGAGAAGAGAATATCGACCCCTTTTCATGTGGTACACCAACGGTGTTATCCTTTCTACTCTACTTGGCAAATTCAGGGCTTCAAGTTGGCACTATCAAGGGCTATCTCGCAGCGCTATCGATCTTCAAGCGCACTGAGGAGGAGCCTTCGTATTTCAAATTACCCTTAGTAATACAATTTCTAAAGGGATTAACTAATGTCTACCCTCCAAGACCTTTCCAGGTTCCTTTATGGGACTTAAATTTAGACTTAAATTTCCTGATGGGTGCTGTTACTCACCGGTGGGATGAGTGCGTGGAACCGGGGAGTATCCAAAACCCAGGAAGTTGCTTGAAGAGCTTTGGGTAGGGCCTCTACCCAAGCCTCCTCTCTGTGAGGGAATAAGACCTTCAAAATGATATGACCACTTGCTGTATTTAACCAGACAAGGGGACTGATCACCCAGAAGGGCGGGGAGAAAGCGCACCGCCACGAACCAGGCTGTAAAGGAAGAATAACAAGTGAGTAACACGAAGATAACAGTTGTCCCTTGTAAGCCTTTACTAACTGATATAATACCTGGGCTTTTTCCCCCCGTAGGATAGAAGAACAGCACAATTCGGGAATCACCTAGGAATATAACAAGACTTAGTATCTAACTGGATTAAACTAAGGCACAATTCAAGAGGTGGACAGGATCTTACCAGTGGAGACTGAATGGAGGATTTGAGTAGCTTAGAACACAACGACAGGGATAAAATAAGAAAAAGGAAATGTTAGTAGGAGGATGCTAATACCCGGGCGGCACGAGAGTCGCACTGGATTCGGGATGGTGCACAGCTGCAGAGCGTCCTTGAGTGCACGGATTAACCAGGGGCTTTCCAAATGTTCCGTTTGAAGCAAAAAGTCTTACCACTGATGAACGAAGGATGATGACAACAACCAGTCGGGATGGCAGATCCAGGGAAGGTAAATGGAAGGCAGGTAAGGTTTGGCGCGATGCAGAACAGCCAGTCGGGATGGCTATTCCTGAGATAGGAAGTCGAAGGCAGGCAAGGTCTGGTACACTAGCGGACAATAACAAAGACAAACTTTTTCTAACGGTGTCCGTGAAGCAAAAAACAGGTTCGGTACACGGGAAGGCAGTTCAATAAGGGTATTCCAAAATAGAGGGTCCAGTAAACAGTCCGAGTCGAATCCGTAAGAACAAGGAGGTTTCAGCAATTGAAGATGGAGCTTCTAAATGCCGGGAGTAGCTGTAAACAGAAGCGGCGCCCTGGCTGTCTCCATGGACTAAATCAGTGAGAGAGGCGGGGCAAGCCAATGCGAGGCTCTACCGGCAAACTACCGTACGGAGCCAGGTTTGCTGGGGAATGTAGTTTTTTGATCCGCTAACTTCCACGGCAGCTGCCATCGTGCACGAAATGGGGCAGCATAATGCCAAATTCTTTTGGGGAGTGCCACAAATCTCCTCTTCATTCTGGTAGTTGCACTAGGAAGTCGAAGTGCTAGAGGAGCAGGTGGCTGGGTTTTGCGCACAGAGGGGGGTGAACGACGACCCATAACAGGTGCTCCTTTCGAATCACTCCACTCTTGTTCGCTAAGATTTCTCACCCTTAAAACTGTCTTATTAGTGGCTTTAACATCTGCTAGAAGGGTGAGCGAATTACAAGCTGTATCTTGTAAACCCACTCATACAATTTTTCATAAAGACAAGGTTGTCCTACAGGTGAAGCCTAATTTCCTCCCAAAGGTGGTTTCTGAATTCCACATCACTCAGAAAATGACTTTACCTTCATTCTATCCGCCTCCCCATCCGGGGAAAGAGGAAGAAAGGCTACATAGGCTGGACCCAAGGCGGGCTTTAAGCTTTTACATCAGCAGACTTGCTAGGATTAGGCAAGCAGACCAACTGTTCGTGGGTTACTTAGGGCACAAGTTGGGATTACCGATAACAAAACAAACCATTTCCAGATGGATTATTTTGGCGATTCTGGAATGTTACAAACTGGCAGGGAAAGAGCCTCCTCAAAATCTTAGGGCTCATTCAACCAGGGGTATCGCAGCCTCCTCGGCCCTCCAAAGAGGGGTTCCGGTTCGAGACATATGTGCGGCTGCCACATGGTCGTCCACACATACCTTCACAAGATTTTACAACCTGGATTCCTCCGATAGTCAAGAGACTAGGTTTGGCAAAGCCGTATTACATTCCGGTTCATTCCTAAAAGGAAACATGGCGTTTTACTCCCACCTCCAATTGCACACCACTGCTATGGGAGTCTATCAAAGATAAGGAATACGTCGGAGGAAACAATCCCTTCGAAGAACAAGTTACTTCTTACCTTGTAATGTTCTTTCGATGGGATGTTCCTCCGACGTATTCCTTATCGCCCCTCGCATCCATCCCCGCAGTAATACTTCCCTTGTGGTTGCAGCTTACGCTCCTTCAAGGTCAATAACCAATTCATGTAAAACGACTGTTAACGTCAAAACGGAACTGAGCAACGGACGCTGCGCAAATCTATTTATACGTATGGTGACGTCGACGCCGATACGGAGGCCGTCGATGGACATCGGCTTGAGGAACGTCGACGCGCAGCACCCTCTATTGAAAAAAAATGTCCAAGGCCAGCAAGCGGGGAGATGATCTATCAAAGATAAGGAATACGTCGGAGGAACATCCCATTGAAAGAACGTTACAAGGTAAGAAGTAACTTGTTCTTTCATGTGCCGATTCATCCCAAGCACAAGAAGTACCTGAGGTTCGCGGTTGGCGACTTGCACTTTCAGTTTTGGGTCCTACCGTTCGGATTGACCTCCGCCCGAGGGTCTTCACCAAGCTCATGGTGGTGGTGGCAGCGTATCTCAGGAAAGGGGGGATTCACGTCTACCCCTACCTGGACAATTGGTTGATCAGGGCGTGCTCTCCCGAGCAAGTCCTGGATCATCTGTCCGTAACCTGCCACTCCCTTCACAGGCTGGGCTTCTCCCTCAATTTGAAGAAGTCCCACTTGATGCCAACCCAGCGGCTCCAGTATATCGGAGCGATGCTCGATACATCCCTGGGGCAGTATTTCCCTCATCACATTCTGCCGATGGTGACCAAGTTTCAACATGCCCAGAGTCTCCCGGCGTTCGAGTTCTTGAGGTTGCTCGGCCTCATGGCATCCTGCATTCTTCTGGTGCCAGAGGCCAGGCTGCGGGTGAGATCTCTGCAGTGGGCTCTCAAGATTCAGTGGTCACAATCCTCCGGCAGTATGTCGGACCCTGTTCAGGTGCCGCCCTCGGTAGCCCAGGATCTTCTGTGGTGTGCCGTCAAAGGCAATCTGATGAAGGGGGCTCCATTTTGGCTACCCTGGCAGAGGTGATGATCGTGATGGACGCATCCCTCACGGGATGGGGAGCTCATGCCAACAAGCTGACAGTCAGCGGTCGTTGGTCTCCGTCAGAGTCCAGACTCCATATCAATCTGTTGGAGCTGAGGGCCGTCAGGCTTGCCCTGAAGGCTTTTCTGCCGACTGTGCGAGGGAAGAATGTCCTGATTCTGACGGACAACACAGTGGCCATGCACTACCTCAACAAAAAGGGGGGGGGCAGGGTCACTTCCTCTGTGCAGAGAGGCGATGCAGCTCTGGTTCTGGGCCATCCAGCAGGAAATTTCGATCTCGGCAGTTCACCTGGCCGGAGACGAAAACGAGATGGCGGACGCTCTGAGCAGGCAGAGCACCATCTCTCACGAGTGGGAGTTGGCTCAGGAGATTCTCCTGGAGATCTTCGCCCTTTGGGGGACCCCACAAGTGGATCTTTTCGCCACCAGTGTCAACTGGAAGTGCGAAAGGTTCTGCTCGCGGGAATTTCCACCAAGAGGAGCCTTAGGGGACCCGTTCGTGATGGAGTGGTCCTTCCCACTGCTGTACGGGTTTCCTCCAGTCCCCGTCATTCCGCAAGTGCTGCGGAGGTTACGGAGGTTCGGGTTCCGGATGATCCTCATTGCTACGGCATGGGCCCGGAGAACGTGGTACCCGGACCTTCTCGACTTGTGCATCTGCCCTCCACGCCGTCTTCCCTACTGGGACGATCTGCTCTCATGTGAGGGGGTTCAGGTTCTCCATCCAGAGGTCAGATCTCTCATCCTTCACGCTTGGCTTCTGAAAGGTTGAGGTATAAGTATTGGGGCCTCCCTGAAGACGTGATGAAGGTGTTGCTTTCGGCCCGGCGACCTGCAAAGTCCCTGTACTGTTGCCATTGGAGAAAGTTCTGCGACTGGTGCAGGGTTCAGAATGTGGATCCTTTTTCATGTGACATTCTTGTGGTTCTGTCTTTTTTGCTTTCCTTAGCCCACAAGGGCCTGCAAGTGGGTACCATTAAAGGTTACCTGGAGGCGCTGTCCATATTTAAGCGCTTGTCTGAGGAGTGTCCTTTTTTTTAAAATTCCTTTAATTTCTCAGTTTCTGAAAGGGCTTACTAATGTGTTCCCACCGTCACCTTTCCAGGTGCCCGGTTGGGATTTGAACCTGGTTCTAAAATTCCTGATGGGTGCTCCATTTGAGCCTTTACATTCTTGTCCTTTGAGTCTTTTAACCCTTAAAACTGTATTTTTAGTTGTGGTTGCTTCCGCTCGCAGAGTGAGTGAGTTGCAGGCACTTTCTGTTAACCACCCATCACAGTGTTTCATAAGGGCATGGTTGCCCTTAGGGTTCGTCGTCCTTTTATTCCGAAAGTTGTTTTGGAATTTCATTTAAGCCAGAATGTCGTTCTTTCGGCATTCTTTCCTGCTCCGCATCCTGGTAAGGACGAGGAGAGGCTCCATAGGTAGGATCCTAGGAGAGCTTTAAGTTTCTACATTTCACGCATGTCCCGGGTCAGAGTGGACGATTGGCTCTTTATTGGATACGCTGGAAGGCTTTTGGGACAAGCTGTTACTAAGCAGACTTTGTCTAGATAGATTATATTGGCAATTTCTGAATGTTACCGCTTGGCGGGTAAGGACCCTCCGGTAGGCTTACGGGCCCATTCTACTAGGGGTGTGGCTGCCTCTACTGCCCTGCAGATGGGTGTTCCCATTCGTAACATCTGTGAAGCAGCCACATGGGGTTCGGTCCATACATTTGTAAGACACTATTCCCTAGATTCTATCCATGGGGAGTATTTTGCCTTTGGCAAGGCAGTCCTCTATTCTGCGATTTAATTGGGCATTCTAAATTTCTAAATTCTTTTCCCTCCTCCGTACGTTGGTACTGCTTTGGGAGTCTGTCATAGATATGGAATACGTCGGAGGAACCAATCCCCTCGAAGAACAAGTTACTCTCATACCTGGTAACGTTCTTTCGATGGGATGTTCCAACGACCAGTTCCATATCGTACCCTCCCAGCCTGCCCCGCTATAGAATTTCTTATGCTTTTGCAGCTTACGTTTCCGCAAGGCTTTCTGTCGTCAAGCTGGCAGAAGATTGGTGCCACACATTCTGGGGAAAAAACTACAACTGAGGCTACGGGCGTCGTGCGTCCTACTTATAACATCCGGTGACGTCGGCTCGACGGAGGCCCTCGAGGACAGCGTATCGACATCATCGACGCAGGAAATTTTCCGAAGCAGCACAGCTGTGGTGATTACCTGTCATAGATATGGAATACGTCGTCAGAACATCCCATCAAAAGAACGTTACCAGGTAAGAGAGTAACTTGTTCTTCTCATGACAGGGGGGGAGGGTTTTATGCGTTGCATTCACCCTGCACATCCATATGTATTTGAGATTTCACCTTCATTGAGAAGAGGGCCCAGCGGAATGACACACATACTAAGGATCTTTTAGGTACATATGCATAGAATATTGTGTGTCAAAAATGTATTGAAAGAACGGACATTCGTCAAGAAGTGTAAAGTCGTGCTGGATAGCCTCAAGGTGGATAGTAGAAATAACATGATTGCTAGTTAAAAACCAGAGTGTGTCTAGTGCCCTTTTAACGCTGCAACCGAGTAATGTTTAGGGTGACCAGACGTCCGGGGAAATCACCTCCCGTCCGTCCGGGGTTTGCATGGTTGGGTGGCTACAGTAATTAAAATCTTCATTATTTTTCAAAACGCTTACAGAAAGTTGGAGGTTTGGCTCAAACCCCCAACCTTTCAGGTACATGTCACAGCACTTACTGACTGTGCCACAGAGACTAGCTTGTAAATGATTGTACAGCAAGCCATGTAATATCAATCAGAGCTAATGCTTGTTTTGAATTAACATGCCAAGATTCACAGACAAAACTGCACAAATGAGATCATATACAGTTTATAGAAAGGAGAAGTGCTAGAAATATAGTTGGGTGGTGGTTGTGGGAGCGTTTTGGGGGAGGGGCGGTAATTGGTGGGCTGCGATGTGGTAGTCCCTCTTTTATGTTGTTGGTCGTCCCGGTTTTTCATTTTGGAAATCTGGTCACCCTATGTTCCACCTTCCTTATGTGCGTTTGTCCTGTTGAGGTAATACTGCCCCAGCTCTTGTGAGCAGTTTAGCGTGGAAAACAGCACTTTCATGTGCCTTATGCTTCTGTCCAAACTGCTGCTTTATTATTTTGTAATGTCACGTTTGTGGGGCCAGAGAATGGACATCTGATTGTTTTTACGATGTGATGCAAATTAAACCACGTCACTTGAGCGGTACGTGCAGCCTTCTCCTTGGGAGAGGGGGCCGCGAGGCTACACGCAAGCACGAGGCCGGGGCAGTTTGCCCCCCCCTGCACCCTCCTCGTGACGGCCATGGGTGTGGGGAGCATGGCTGGAAGAGCCTCATTCTGCAAGCCCAACTAAAGCGCCACTTTGCCTTTCTGGATTCCAAAATTATAAAATTAAAATAAAGGGCATCCCATTTTCCAGAATTCAATTTTCAGTGAAGACAATAACACAAGTCAAAATGTTGATTCCTGCGCATAGGGTTGATTGAGGGAGCAGGGCCATGCCAGTTTAGTACTAGTATGTGGAAGATAGTCTTATTCAGTCAATACAAATAAACTAAATGCCCTATCTTGTAAAAAATAAAAAAATAATTTTTTTATCCAGGCCTGCGACATGACCACATCACTTTCTTTGATTACGTCATAACGTCTGATTGTATAATATCTATTGTGATATAATTTACTAGACAGCCCCTTTAAATAATTTCATAATCGCTGACCAACTATTTCTCGACATTGTTATTCGTTTCCTTCCTCTCTTAGAAACTATGTGCACTTGTGGATTATACATGATAGAAACCGATTTATTTAATCCTGGTGTGAAAATGTATTTTTATGTCAATCCAACTTTGAGAAAAAGTGTATTTATTTAATCCTGGTGTGAAAATGTATGCCAATCCAAATTTGAGAAAAAGTGTAACAACCCAAGTTACAATTGTGCTTCTGATGTTTTGAGTCTTCTACTGTTTCAATATATATGTTTTTATTATCTATTATCACCTAGTATATTGGTTTTGCCAAAAATCTGCATGTTGAACTATGCCCAGAAGCTGAACGGTTGATTCACGGTTATTACTTGGCAAGTCGAAGAGTTAGAACAGATTCTATGCATGGAACAAAATTATCTACTTCCGCACTAAGAAACCTGTAAGTTCCTTTCCTTTTTTCATGTCTATCTTTATTGTTGCCCATTACATACCAAATTTTTTTTTCATAATTAACACTGTATGACTTGTAACTAGCAGGTGCTGTGGAGCCCTTAGGAAAATTATAGGGTGGTTTTCTGATATATCGCCTTACCGTGCACCCTGAGTGAAGTCAGAACGGAATATGTAAGTGCTTGGAACCCTAATAAGCAGGTTGCTCCTCACCACTGTTGCCACTATCACGGCTGTTTCCCACAGTGTCAACTTATTTGTGGTTAAAGCTTGACTCGCACAGGCTCATTGTAGTTGTAGTTATAAATACCAATCAACATAACACAAAATGACATAACATACTAGTTGTGTCTTGAAATTAGCCACATGTTTAAGTGCTTCTTTGGGGGTCATTACAAGTTTGGCAGAGCAGTAAAAGTGCTGGTAAAAATGCTGGTAAATCAGTTTCTGGCACCTTTACTACCCTTTGTGTGAAAAAAGGGGGTATATGTGGCCCTCTTTTTTGATGAGGGGGGCCTGTGTCATGAGAGGTAATAACAGTTTAAGAAAATCACAGCTCTCCTGAGCGGTCCCACGTATATACGAGAGAGACACCGAGCGGGAACTAGAGACTTTTCATTGCACACAAAGTACAAACGTAGTCATCCCTCACGGTGGTGTCCCCACACACACCGGGTCGGCATCGCTCACCACGTAGCTACAAAGCATGTACGCAGCCTTGAGCCGATATGAGCACTAGATCCAAAGATAATGAAAATCATCCAAATAGCACACTCGAGCAGTAGTTCACTCCCGCAGCCAGCAATGGCATTAGAAGTATTCTGAATAGATACACAGATACTTCTCATCCTGATAATCTAAGAACCCGGATGTTCTTCCACAACCTGTGACACTGGAAAACAATGCTACAGGTAGGATCATGCCCAGCACACACACACCCTAGGTACTTACGTCCCTGAAGAGACACACCCAACATTCTGATTTTAATTTACCTCCTTACCTTTAGATGTTTCAACGTTGCGGTACAGCAGTGACGCCACACAGTCCACTACAATCGTCCTGAAGACGGCACTAGACCATCAGCAACCACTATGTGCCAGAAACATCATTGTGTGTCGACCAGACAGATGTTAGGTCACCATGACCACATTCTCAGTCACCTTTTGTACTAGACTAGATAGATGTTAGGTCATTACGACCACATTCTTAGTCACCTTGTGTGCTAACCCACACTGCGGAAAATTGAATGCAAAGAATCAATTGATTTTTTGATGATAGCACTGTGTTGCTCTTTTAATTCACAAAAATAACAAGTTGATATTGTACTACATGCAGATTGGGTGCTCTCTTATGTACAGACCACATACTGGGCCTCATTACGACCCTGGCGCTAAGGGGTTAACGGCGCCGTAAAAGGATGCGGCGCTGTTAACCCCTTAGCGCCTAATTACGAGGTCCCTTTGGGGCTACCGACCTTAACGGCTGGTCTGGACCAGCCGTTAAAGTAGGGACCCGCAAAGGGACCTTGAAGGTAATTACGGTACCGCAATTTGCGGTACCGTAATTACTGCCTTCCCCATTCCCATTGAGCCCTATGGGGCAAAAATGGGAATGGAGAAGGGCCAATGGTGCATGGGGAGTTACCGCCCGCCAACCTTGGAATGGGGTTGTAATTCCCCATTGCACCATGGCGGACTTGTTACAATACCGGCAGAAACCATGGTGCTAATAGCGCCATTGGTTACCGCCGGTGTTGTAATGAGGGCCACTGTGTTTTGTTAAAAGTGTGCTGGATCCATCCCCGGCAAGTGTTAGACAGGTGGGGTAGCCTCTGTCCTCGTTTTCTTAAACCTTTACTACCCTGCCATCTACCGGTTTGCCGGTGGGGGTTACCTGATTTACCTCCAGCCAAGAGCTGGAGGTAAATCAGGCCCCCACTGGCAAAATACAGCCAGAATGACTGACCGGTAATACCGGTACCGGTTATTCAGGTAATTCCTCCCATGGAATAAGGAATGAAGATTTCCCTTGCTTACTGCGCAGGCAGTCTTGATTCTATTAAAGACACAGAGGCGAGCGTTATGCTTCAAATTCTTTAATCTAACTCTTCAGCTTTAAAAACGACATTTCCCATTTCCCCTTTCTGTCATTCCTTTCTGTAGTCCAATCTATTTCCTGTATTTGGCCTCTAGCCCCTTCCTGTCCTTAGCTAGTCAACTTCGTCCCTGTTGTCCTCACAGGTGACTCTTCTCTCGCTGTGACCTAGCTTTGCCTGGCCTCGTCAACGCTCTTCCGGCTCTGTTTCACCTAGCCCTTTCCGACAATTGTTCTTCTGGTCCTCTCCTGTCAAATCAGAAAGAACAACATCAGGGTGGAGAATGCACTGCCCTACACTTATCATCATGAATCAAAAGTTAGTACATCATTCACATACAGTGCCTGCGCCGGGCTGGATAGTAATGCTCGCCTCCATGTCTTTAATAGAATCAAGACTCCCTGCGCAGTAAGCAGTGTTAATCTTCATTCTATGTCAAAACCGGAGGCGAGCATTATGCCTGTTCAAAGCTTCGCACTACCGCTACCGCCACAGACGCTACAGGCTTAAAATAAAATGTCTTAAACGAACTGTCACTGGACCAGTCCACCGCTCGAAGGATATCCCCCAAAGCTAAGCCTGTTGCAAAAGCCATAGGTGCCATGGCACCTCTCACTGAGTGCGCCCCAAACTGTGCTAAGTCTACTCCTGATTGCTGCATAATCTCGTGCACCCATCTGGCGATAATAGCCGTCGCCACCGCCCTAAACGTTTTCCTGCGCGCAATCAATAGCTGTGACACTCTAGCTGAACGGAACTCCGCCGTTCTGTGCTTATATTCCCTAATAGATGGTGCTACTCATAGCCGCGGTTGACTGGTCAGGTATGGGTATGAGATTGAATATAAATTCGTTTTCATTCTTTTCGTGAGCGTGAAGGTAACACCCTCCAGCCGATAGACTTTCAAATCTACTTCCAAGGCTCTAACGTCTGACACTCGTCGGCAGGACACTAGGCACAGTAGCATGGCTAGCTTCCTTGACAATTGAGTCATGGACAGGTATTTGTTGGCCGGCCAATTTGGCATAAAAAAAAGGCAACACCACATTGATGTCCCATAGGTGCATATATTTGGGACTCGGGGATGCTTGGAATCGCACTGCTTTCATAAGCCTAACTACCACCGGATGGTCACCTACTGGCGCTCTGTCCACCGGCGTGTGGCCTGCCGATCTCGCTGATCGGTACACTCCTAACGTCCTGAAGGCTCTACCTTGTTCCAGCTGGGAGGCTAGAAAGTTAAGAATCACCAATATAGGGGCTGATACGGGAGGAATACCTCGTCCCTTGCACCGGCTCTCCCATTTGCTCCAAGCAGTGTCATAGCCCCTGCGAGTGGAGGGGGCCCAAGAGTCTGAGATGAGCTGAGCAGCATGGCCCGAAATACCTGGCAAGGCCCATCTTCCCCTGACAACTTGCACGCCATTAGTGGTAGCATACCCTTCACTCTCAGAGGATGAAACAACCCAGCTGGGTCGATGAGCAGGCGCGTTCCTGATGGGAGTATCCACGGGAAATCCAAGGAAAGTTCCATCAGAGCTGGAAACCACGCTTGCGATTTCCATATGGGTGCCACGACCACTACCGTCACTCTCTCCATGCGTATTTTTGCTAGCACTCTGCTCAACATCATGAATGGTGGGAATGCGCAATGCAGCTCCCCGGCACCAAGTCTTGTAGGAAGGCGTCTGTCCCCCGTGCACTCAGGTCCAATCTCTAGCTGAAGAATCGACTTGTCTGTGCGTTCAGTCTGGACGCGAACAGGTCTGTGTGTATCTTTCCTTTTAGCTAGTCCATCTGCTGGAACACCCTTTAGTCGATTTTCCAGTCGCTGGAGTCCGACAGGTGATGGGAATTCAAGTTTGCCACTACGTTGAGGGATCCAGGGAGATATTTGTCTCTGACCAAAATCTCCATCTGCAGGCAATAATGCCATAAATCCTTTGCTAGCTCTACCAGGAGCCTGGACTTCGTGCCCCCCGGGTGTATTATATACCTGAATACTGCAATGGTGTCCATCTTCAGCAGTATGCAGCAGTTTGCTTTTCCTTTTGTAAATGCGTTTTTGCTAGTGACCCAGCTAACAGTTCTAGACAGTTTATATGAAGCTGCAGTTCTACTGAGCGCCATTTCCCCTCCTGTCTCCAGCACGCCGCAACGAGCTAGCCAACTTGCTCTGCTGGCGTCTGACTCTATGACCAGATCGCGCTTACTTCATATGTAGCAAGGTCATTTAACTTAGCATCGATCTTCAGAAGGAACCCTCTCCTCCGTTCGGAGTAGATCGCACAATTTGCATTACCTAGAAGACAAACTGCTCGCTGGGCCCAATTAGCTAGGATGTAAGGATCTACTTCCTCTCCTGTGTCCCTGGCTCACTCTGCCAGGTCCATTATTTTTGCCAGGCGCCCGTTGAGGTCAAGACCTTTTCCTGTCCATCCCTTTCCTGTGGTCTTTCGAAGTCTTCGTGACAAATAAGAGCATCTTAGGATCAAGTTCAGGTGCTTTGGCTACTTTGCTCGCCAGGTCCGGGCATGGACACACCGCCCTCATACGCAGCCTGGTCTCTTTATCTAATGCTTTTGTCACCCTTTGAGACATATACTTAGCTACTCTAGGTGATGTCTGCCAATCAGAGGATCTGGGGTTTCTGATGTCTTCTGGATGCCACATATCTGACATGTCCACTTCTCTGACCTCCAGATGTTTTTCTGTTCGGGCTCTCTTGCTGCCCTTGGGCTTGGCCCAATCTTCTTTTGACTCATTCCCTTCCAATTGCAAGGAGCCTAGGGCCTCTTGCTACTCGTTATCTGAGCTTGAGTTCATATCTCCCATATTCTCTTCCCCTGGGGCAGTGGGCAGAGGGTTTCCTCTTTCGGGTCATGTCTATCGAGCGCTCTACAGTATATATATGCACTTATCTTGCTGAAGAGGTGGAGCCAAGGACAGTAAGGGGCTAGAGCCCAAAGACAGGAAATAGATTGGACTACAGAAAGGAGTGACAGAAAAGGGAAATGTAGTTAAAAAAAAAAAAGAGAGAGGTTTGATGACATTTTCTGTTTTTTGTATGAACTGCTGAAGAGTTAGATTGGTCTTGAAATACAATTACTGGCATTCCCGCCACCTGTGATATCCTGGAAAAACCAGGATATCAGGCGGCGGGAATGCTAATTCCGTTTGCCGGTGTCCCAACTGTATTATCGGTAGGATACTGGCACCCCATAATCATTGTTACTATTTTGCTGCGATTCTTTAGTTGGCAAGTGGAACTTACTGGCTAGTCACAGAAAACAGAGCAAACATGCTTTCCTCGTATGGTAAATTTATGGACGATTGCAAGCAAAATCATTACCAGATAGAAAATCTTTCCTGTCAAACATTGCAGCAAGATCTTTGATTTGATTTGCTTGCTTATATCGCGCTACCCAAGAGGTTATCTAAGCGCACTTGCATAAAATATAGGGATGATCAGAATCGGCTTTAGTCTGAAGACCAAAGGACTAACCAACTCTGGAGCTCAAAACAGCCAGGTCTTAATTTCTGATGCAATGCTAGATGGTTTTGAGTGAGAGGCAACTCTTCTGGGAGGGAATTCTATAGAGTCTTCACTTGGACAGTGAAGGAAGGCGCAAGCATGCTTAATGTTGGGTACATCACGGAGGAATTTTCCCAAAGATATTTGCAAGTATCCTGCTGCATTCTCATAGATCTGTTTATGGACCACAGTCATGGCTTTAAACGTAACTCTCGATCGGACTTGTAACCAATGTGGATTTCGTAAAATTGAAGGCAAATGTTGACGTTAGTCATCATTCTGGCGGCAGAATTGTTCCAAATCTGTAGGTGATTGATTACAGATTTGGGGGCTCCTAAAAATAATGAGTTACAATGATCTATTCTAGAACCTATTATTGCTCGGGGGCTTTGAGGCCCAGGAGCTCCTGTGAAAGAAAAGGTTTAATTTGTAAGAGAAACATGAGATGATAAGTTGTGTTGCTTGCATTCTAGTTTGCATGTTTCGTCATGGTTAGACTAGAGTCAAATGTTACTCCCAAAGCTTTAACTTTATCTTGAGCTTCAATAGTACTGCTGTGAATATTCAAACACTTGAAGGAGACAATTGCTGTTTGCAAAGGTGTTCTCACTGAGACAGGAAGATTTACGGACTTGGCAGGGTTTAAACATAGCCAGTTCCCTCTCATCCATTGTTCTATGAAATCGAAGATATACTGGATCTTCTCTAGGACATAGTCAGTGCTGGTCGAGATTGAAGACCAACTGGTGCAATTGGTGTATTTTTTAAACACTGCACCTTGGTCCATTAGCAAGTGGTATAGAGGTTTCAAGTTTACATTAAGGGGATGGGGAGATGAGCATGGCCCCTGGGAGATCCTGAACTGATGGAAACCCAGGCACACTCGGCTGACTACCACTCAAAAAACCTGTATCCGTTCTACTGCCTTTTGTGACAGCTGAGCTACTTCTACCAATCGTGAGAGTACGGTTGGGTGATACAGGGTGTCAAAGGCTGCGGATAAGTCCAGTTGCATGAGCATTCAATCCAGACCATTACCTAGAATATGCAATAGGACTTCCTTTATATCTAACAGATTCTGTACTATGTTCTGATCTGAAACCTGACTGAAAATCTCCCAGCAATTTTCTAGAAGAATTTGCAGTTGGTTGGTGACTTTTCAACAAGAAGGGAACATTGGCTTGTAACTAGATCATTGGAGGGGGATCTAGGGATGGCTTTTATTTTTAACAATAAGCTAATCTAAATATCTTAGATTAATGAGGAATAATGTGGATGAAAGAGAGATGAATGAATTCAGTAATGAAAGAAGCAAGCATTTGCAAGCATTGTTTAACTAGTAACGAGGGGGAGGGATCCCCAGGGCAGGACGTAGGATTCATGTTCTTCTTCTTGTGTAGGTTGACAATCAGGACAAACACTCCTCTTCAGCAATGGCCTTTTTTTTTGTTTTAATATATTTTTATTAATTTTCCTGGTTGGAGCAACAAACTTTACAAAGACAGATCAACAGTCTCTACAATTGTACAATCTGAAAACCGGCAGCAATCACCCTCGACCCCCCACCCCCCGTGACACAGATCATTATTCCGCTCATTTCTCCCTCCCCACCGCCCCCTGTGTAATTCCACACTCGTGTAACATAGAAGAGTCCGCACACCCTTAACCCCTTTTGCCCAGGGCCAAATAAAGTCACGCCAGACGTGGCTTGAATGTCAGGGCCGGAAATTTGAGATCATAATCCAGCAGGGGTGACCAGATAGCTTGAAACTGGTGGAGCTTTACCTCTTTTGCGGTCGATACCCTCTCCACCACTAGTATGTCCCATGTCTTGATCCACCAACGCCCCAGATCTGGGTCGTCTGCCGATTTCCAACACCTGGTGGTGGTAATCTGCATCGCCAGCAAAAGGTGGGTGAGCAGCTTTGCTCGGGTTCCCGACTTTGGGTATACCCCTTCGCATGGAGCCCCTAGTAGCAGGGTTTTTGGGCACATCAGGAGTTGGCTGCCTGTGATTTCATGTATGGTTTGCACAATGTTCTCCCAGAAGTAACAAATCCGGGGGCAGTCCCAGCACATGTGAAAATACAAACCATGGGCTCCACAGTTCCACCAACAGGTAGGGGGGATCGCCGCCTGGAAATGATGAATTTGGGCCGGAGTGTAGTACCAATGGAACAATAATTTGAACGCACATTCATTGTTTGTCACGCATCAGGATGTGGTACGGGCCTTGGTCCAGATCTCGGACCAGGTCACATTGTCTATTTGGTCGCCTAAATCTGTTTCCCAATGGGTCATGTAGTCCGGGGGGCCAGGAGGTCCTCCCTTAGTAATCTGTATAGCTTTGAGACCTCGCCCTTGTCCAAACCCTCCCAGATGGTCAATTCAAGCGGACTTAGCGTCCGAGTGGCTTTCTGTCTGATTTCAGGGTTGGTGATCCAATGATGGATCTGGGTATATGGGAACCTGTCCAACTCCGAAAGGTGAAATTCCTTCTTGCAATCCTCAAAGGAGCGGGGCTGGCTCTCAGTAAATAGTTGACCCTGCGTGAGCAATCCCCCCTCCTTCCATCGTCTAAATGTCCCAGGACGTAAGCCCGGAGTAAAGGTAGGGTTACCGAGAACCGGAGAAAGTGGGCCTGTACCTCCAATTATCTTTTTCCTCCGCAATACCTCATCCCACACATTTAGGGTAGCTTTCGTCCAGGAGAGGAGATGTGGCCATTGCTTTTGCATCGTGTAGGGAATGAAAGGTAAGCAACGGAGGGGAAGAGAGCATTTAGATTTCTCGATCTCCATCCACCTGGGTGCGGAATCCCCACTCGCCCATGCCGAAAGGTGGGCGCACTGGGCTGCCTCCGAATACCTCAGTAAATTGGGAACCTCCAGGCTCCCCAGACCGGCGCCCCCATCATCACCCTCTTAGGGATCCTAGATTTCTTCCCCACCATATGAAACTCAGAAGTTTATGCTGAAGCCTTTCTAGGATGGTTTTCGGGACTGCCACTGGGAGGGAAGAGCAACAGTACAATAGCCAGGGGAGGAGATTCATTTTAACAGCCTTGATACGCCCATCAGTGATATTTCTTGCCCGCCCATCTCTCCAGGTCCTGTTCCAGGGTCTTAACTAGGGGGTGGGGGGAGTTGGCCCCATACAGTTCTTTTGGGGACGCCGTAAACTGAACCCCTAAGTATGCGATAGAGGATGTATTCCAGCGGATAGGGCATATGGCTTGGAGAGAAGTGATCTCCTGGGGCGAGAGTCCCACACCCAGCACCACTGGTTTCCCAAAGTTGATCTCAAATCCGGCTACCCGACCAAAAGCACAGAGCTCCTGTAGAGCCGCCTGCAGGGAAGAGGTGGCATTGGTAATGGATAAAAGAACATCATTGGAATATAGGGATATCTCATGGGGAGAGCCTGATAGCAGCGGTCCCCGGATCGTGTTATTCTTGCGTATATGCTGGGCCAATGGCTCCATAATGAGCGCAAAAAGAGGGGAGAAAGCGGGCATCCCTGTCGTGTGCTGCAATTCAGAGGGATCGGGGACGAACGCTCCCGATTAACCTGGAGGGAGGTATTCGGGGAGGAATAATTATTGGCTTTCGCTTTCCTAAATTGCGCACCAAAAGCAAATGCTTCCAGTGTCATATGCATAAATGACCAGTCCACCTTATCAAACGTTTTTATACCGTCCAAAGCTAAGAAGGCCAGTTTCCCCTTACTCTCTGTAGTGAAATCAATGAGGTTCACCGGCTGCCTGATGTTATCTCCCCTTTTCCTACCCTAAATGAAACCTGTTTGGTCGGCATCAGTCAGACTTGGAAGGAGTGGAGCTAGGTCATTTGCCAACACTTTCAAGTAGATGTTGGCAATGATGTTCAAAAGCGAAATAGGCCTATATGAGGCACACTCTTTAGGGTCCGTACCAGGCTTCAATTCCAATATCATGGTGGAGCTTTGCATTGAATGGATTACGCTTCCTACTTCTGGGAATGAGTTGAAGAGGGATGTCAAGGGAGCAAGCAGCTGAGCACGGAACAGTTTGTAGAATTTAGGGGAGAAACCATCTGGGCCTGGAGCTCCAGCTTTCAAGGAATTGGTTACTGTCTCCACTTCTTCCTGCTGGATAGGTGCTTCCAGGGCCTCCCTGTCCTCTTGGGCCAAATGGGGCAGAGCCGCTTCTGTGATATATTGTCGCTGACCTTCCACTGATCTACCTGTATTGGCCATGAACTTCAGCAAGTGCGATTGCGCTAGCCGCAGCTTGACCTGCTCTTCATAATGTGTCACCCCCTGTTGGTCTCGGAGGCCTATGATAAAGATATGTTTTCTGGTTTTTGCCAAATTCTGTGCCAGAAGACGGTTGGCCTTATTACTTTTGACGTAGTATCCTTGCTTGGCTGAGACCAGGGTGTGTGCCGTTTCCTCCGCATATAGGGCCTCTAACTTGTTACAGGCCACACGGAGGCCTGCATGGACCTTGGGGACCACCCTTTTTTTTAATATTTGCCTTCAATGTCTAGAATTTCTTGTTCCAGGAGGGCCCCGGATGGCTTCTTCAGTTTGTGGTATGCTGCCGTGTGTGCAATCATGGTTCCCTGGACAACCGCCTTCATGGCGTCCCATGTAGTCGCTGGAGAGGTTAACTCTGTGGGATTTTCTCAGAAGTAATTCCTAATTGCAGTTGCCACATCGTCTCTTAAACCCATATCATTTAAAATTGGGTCATATAGACGCCACTGTGATCTGGACCCAGGGGGTGGGATCCAAAACCTGATTTGTAGCAGCACCGGAGCATGGTCTGTGAGAACCTTTGGGACGATACACACTTTGTTCGTGAAGGACAGAAGCTGGGGCGAGGCCAAGGTCATATCAATGCGTGAGAAGGAACGATGGACCTATGAGAAAAAAATGAAGTCTCTTTCCTCTGGAAAAGCACTCTCCATGTGTCCACGAGTCCCAGTGATCTAAACAGGTGGAGAATGCTCTGCGCTATTTTGTAATCCCTACGGGACGGAGCATGAGTTTTGTCCTTTTCCGGGTCAGGTACCCCATTGAAATCCCCCCCCCATGATCACCTGGCCCTCCAGGAAGGGGAGAAGGGTTGCTTCCAGGTCTGCCAGAAAACTTTCTGGGCCCTCGTTCGGGGCATAGACCGAAACCAGTGAGTGCAGTTGACCGCATAGCATCCCCTTCACTCCCACGAAACGACTGCCCGGGTCTGTGAGCGTGTCCAACTCCTCAAAGTGAATATCTCTTGCCATCAAGATCGCTGTTCCCCCTTTCTTAGTGCCTCCGCAGGCCAGGAACTGCTTTGGGAAATCTCTATTCCGGAGACGAACATAGTCTACCGGGAGAAGATGGGTTTATTGGAGAAACATCTCAGCCCCCTCCAGGTCTTTCAACCGTTTCAGCACAGATTTCCGTTTCACCTGAGAATTAAGGCCCTTCACATTTAGGGAGATAAAGTTCACAATCCAGTGTGGAGTCTCTGGGCTCTCCTCCGCTGTTGGCGTGGGGGAGGGGGAATCAGGCGTGCAGAGGCTGCCATTCAAGACCTGGTCATTCTTGCCCGCATGCTCCAACTGAACTTTTAACAAAGAAAAAACCACTCAACCATGGGCTCCAAACTTTTGGGCTGCCCAAAACCATTGGCAGCAGACTCCAAGGATCTTCTGATGTCATCCTCCCGGGAGTCGGGCTCGGACTGTGCCATGCCCCTCGTAGCTATCCTTGTGTTCCCTGTTTTCTGGTTCTTGTTGTGTCCAATTGCTCGGGATGCTGGGTTTAGGAGGTCTTACCATCAGCTGTCTCCCTGTGTAAACAGAAAAAGAATATCGAGGCTAAGTACCCCAAAAGGAAATACACCGAACACGGGTTACAAAGGAACATACAAAGTACTTTATTCTATACTGAATTCAATTACAAAAACAGTGCAAAGTCAGATAGCTATCGGCCCTCAGTACAACACAACGAACTCCAGCGTGGTTCAGTGTCTTCAGTGAGAGATGCTGTACATTAGAATGCATTCGCTTTTTATACATTTTGTGGGCGTGATGCCCAGCCCCACTTCGGGTTAATATTCCTTTTAATATATCGCCAATCTAGGGTTCGTGCCAAGTCTCAAATACCCGCATATAACTGGTTTGCTTTTAATACATGTATCAACAAGCGTATGCAATAGCTGTGTATTCTAAAGTTTTCCATGCAGGCCTTCTTAAACATTAATACAATGTAATAAGACAGATGTTCTTTGTTCAGTATTCGAATATATTGTCTCGACATATGCTCGTGGATTAGTTTTCATTGCATGAGTAATCCCTTTACACATAGGTCAACGAAGGACGAGGTCTCAGTTCATGACCTCAACAAGTGGCCTGCAGGCAAATTACACATTAGCTATGTACAGAGGTCAAGACGGCCATGTTGTATTTTGCAATGACATTGTCCACCATTTTAGCTCACAGGGTGACTTTTACACAACGAATCCTAAAATGGCGGCCTACATAGATTTAAGGTCAGGACCTTGCAACACAGATTTCTTTCGCAAGCGACTTTCGAGCAGCTTGGCGTAGGCCAATATTAAATATATTTATTACAATAGGAGGCATAATATACTTTCTATTTCGACAAACCCTCCTTTTGGCCTATGCCAAGTGCTAAAAACTACTTTAGATCTCCTTGCAAATAACTCCATGCATCATTGTCCATGCACCCTGAATCACTATCAGAAATATCTATTGCAATTAGGTCTTTTGCTAAAATATCCTTCAATACGTATTCTTTGGAAGTCTTATCTGGGGCATACACTTTATGTCCTATCGAACCTATCGCTTGTGCGCAACATCCCCCTAATATCGAACACATACCAGGCAAATAATCAATAAGACCGAAAGCACCTTCCAACTCCAAGACCGCAAGAAGTCCCAGAACCAAACGCTTAGATCCCAGTTTCCCTCGGGAACATGCACTTCGGAACTAAGGACATGCAGATTTTGTATTGCCTTGAATATAGTTGGGGAGGAATCTGGTACGAAAACACAGCAAGCGAACCCCACTAATTTGCATACTACACCACGCTCAGCTAGAATGACATCTAATGTCATTCGGTTTTGAAGTGCTACTAATCTTATCGCCTTTTGTTCTAACGTCATATTGTAGAGTATGTCCGTGGTCCGGTTGATGGTTCTCTCCAGTACTCTCGCTAGTTTTCTAATATCTTCTGAATTCGCTATCTGCCCCCAAAATGGCGCAACTGATTTTGCTATGTTTCCCAATACTTGTGCCGGGGTATCACCATTCTCATCCCGCCGTGGACGAGCCTTCGAAACTTCTTTTGTACTAGCTATAAACACCCCAGGTAACAGGATCCCTAAATAACAGGTTCCCTGCCAATCCCTGGGCAACCATGGGAATGCTACATTACTGCAGACAAAGTAGACAGGTTTGCCTACATACAAAGGTCTGTTTTCTCCAGTCAAATTTGCAACGTTAGCACAACCTAAAAATGTTCCCATTGACCGAGTTCCATTCCTCTGTATGCAAAAGGAAACTGAATCGGGGCTATGGTTAACAGTGTAAGAAGGAGGCATGGCATCCTTATTGCCTATCAGAGCCATTTTAAAGGAAATCAAAGATTGGAAAGGACGAGACAGTTTATCAGAAGGCCTAATAGAAGCAACATTCGGTTTACTCCTATTTGCAAAAGCGAGCATCCCAGGGGAGTCAAAACGCGTTTCTCAAAACTATTCAAATTGGTGGCATTAAAGTTCCCTGAGTCGCTATCATTCCATCGGCCAAAGAACAGTGCTCTAAGAGAAGCATAGCAGGCAGTTGTCAACGGTAAGGGATGAATATACCAACCTAACCCCTTATCCCCGTGTTGCGGTAAATGTGAGCAGACCCAGCAATTGGTTTTATTAAAAATGGCATGTGTAGCATTCATGATAAGTAGTAGAGTGTTATTATGGTACCTTTGTCTGTGCTGGGAATCTCTAGGAGACAAAGTATGCAAATGTACAAAGGGAGTAGGAACAATGGGTGCACTTTCAGTAGGCAACAAAAGTCCTAAAGAATGAGTTTCCTCTAGGTACCATAATCCTAGGGCAGCGACTATAAAAAACCCAAATATCATTACAAGAATACAGCAATATGTTTTCGGGGCCCAGGCATTTTGTCCATCGTCCCAGTTGGTCACCCCATTATTTACAAGTCCAATACGAGCGGCGGCAGTAGCAGGCATTGTAGTCTTCGGATGGAAACCCCAATGTTCGTTGCTGGCGACCCCCCGGTCGCGCGATTTCTTAGTCCTCCCACAACCCTAGCCAACAAAATCCCCTTTCTCAAATTTGGGCAAAAGCAAGCCCTCGATGACTCTTTTCCTTCTCCGAATGCACAGCCGAACCGTGCCGTATGTCTATCTACGTGGTCGCAAGTTGTATCGTACTTTTCCTGGTACTGATTGATCCGGAAACAATATGTCGTCACTTCCTGCTGGAAGCAACGTGTCGGAGGCAAGTGAAGAGGCTGAGTTTAAAACAGCCGTTTCCGGGTGCAAAATTTGCAGAGAGTGTGGAGACAAAAGGGCAGCTTCCCCAAGCCTCCTGGGCTCAGAGATTTTCTCCGACACACTCTCAGTGCTGCTTACTGCTTTGGGATCATTGGTTGCAGTATCAGCGAGGGGTTCCGTTTCTTCTGTAGCGTGTGGCACAGGACGGGGAAGTTTCTTGATGTGTGACGCGTGGATCCAGTTCTTTCGTCCAGCTACCCGCACCGCTGTCTGGGTGACCAACAGGACCTGGAATGGCCCACGCCAGCGAGGCGCAAGGCAGGAGGTGCGCTCAAATGTTTTGACGAGCACCCAGGTCGTATGCCGTGGCACGGGCCCTCGTATCGCACAGGTAAAGATTCTCGTACCTGGTGGTAAACCAAATACAAGTTTTTAGTCAATTGGCTACAATAATCGAAAGTAGTACATTTTCAACATTCTTTAAATTTCGGCATTTTGGAAGATTCCAGATATTGGCAGGTCTCCCCATTACCACCTCAAATGGAGAGAGCCCAGTCTTAGTTGATGTCCCCTTTTCCCACATTGTGTTGTAGGCAAATCATGCAGTTCTGGAGGTAGTGCTGGGCAATTTTCAAAATCTTGTCATTTGCCCAAACTTTTTCTAACATTTTCGTAACCTGCTGGGCACAAACATGTGTAGGGCCATGTGCCATTACAACCATCATCATGACATAGGCGTCAGGTAACAACCATTTTCCTTCGACCATGTCCACCCAACACCCATCATCATCAAGTTTTCCCAACCCTTCAGCCCACTTCTTAGACTCTTCCATTGTGGCATCAGCTTGGATATCCCGTACAGACCCAACACCCTCATCCATTACATAGGCATCTACAGTCTCCCTTGCAACATACATTTCCGTGAAAAGATCTGTGGCAGTTTGTCTAGCTATCTGATCAGCGAAAGTGTTCCCTTTTCCAATATCATCCACAATCTTTCGATGTGCTGCACATTTCATAACTGCTAACTGAGTAGGGAGCGCAAGCGCTGAGAGTAGTTGCACTATTAGGGAGCCATGTTGAATCTTGGTGCCATGCGAGGTTAGGAACCCTCTTTCTGACCAAAGTCTCCCAAAGTTGTGAACCACCCCAAAGGCATACTGACTATCAGTATATATATTTACTGCAAGCCCTTGGAAAGTTCACAAGCTCGGGTCAATGCTATAATCTCTGCGGCCTGCGCAGAATTATGCACAATTCCCTTAGTTTCCACAATGTAGTGATTGCATAAGCGGCTGTGGATGTACCATCCAGAAGTTTAAAGCAGGAGCCATCACAAAACAGCTCTCCAAAAGAGTATCTTTCAAATCAATTCGGCCCTTTGTTTCTTGTTCGGTCGTATACAAACAGTCATGTGACTCTTCATCGCCGCAAGTAGTATCTTGCGGAAAAGGTAGGAGTTCAGCCGGATTAAGGACACAACACCTCTTAATTTGAATGTGAGGAGAAAACAAGATCAATTCATATCTTGTCAACCGTGCAGAAGTGAGGTGTTGCGTTTGAGTTCGGTTCAATAGAACATCTACAGGGTGAAGCACCATCAGGGTTAGATCATGGCCTAGGACCATTCCCTCACTCGGTTTTACAGACGCGGCAGCAGCGACAGCACGCAAACATTTTGGCAAAGCGCATGCTACAGGATCAAGGGCGGAAGAATAGTAACCGCACGGCCTATTCTTCCCTCCATGTTCCTGCGTTAATACAGCCAAAGCACATCCATCACATTCATTCACAAACAACACAAAGGCCTTTTCATAGTTTGGTGTGCCCAAAACTGGTGCAGAGCATAATGCAGTCTTAAGCAAGTCAAACGACTGCTAGTGTACCGCGTTCCATGGCAATGGCGAAGAAATGCCCGTCTTTGTCAAAGCCACCATCGGTTTAATCACTAGTGAGAAATTCGGGATCCACAACCTACATGTCATGCCCCCCGGATTCCTACGGCATTCTCATACCCATGGGGGAAGCCCGTGGCGCTTGTCCTGGCGATTACATCAACGCCGGCGTTATCAGCGGTAAAAACTACATCTCCAAATGGGACTTGCGCTTGGCAGGAACCCTTGGAACGCTTTTTCCTTTGCTTGCGTTCCACGCCTCCTTCGAATCCACTTCCTATATCTAGTCACGCCCCCAGAAAGCCAGTGCTCTTAAACCGTTGTGTTACGCGAGCAGCGCTTCTCGGAAGAAGTTTTCCTATTTGTTGTGTACCTGGTACTGACTTCTGCTTACCCTTTGGACCCCGTTGCCTGGTTTCTGATTCTGTTTCGGCGCTCGTCTGATCTGCCTTCCCCTGCTCAACCACGGAACTCGTACAGGACTATCTTTGGGATTCCGCTTCTCATGTCTGGCTCCCAGCTCCCTTTCTGATTCCTAACCTCGTATCCCTTACCCTCTCCTGGCTCCCCGCTTTCCGAAAGAAGAAGGAAATACCCTGCATTCAGGTGTTTGAGAAAGTAAACACCACGTCTTTTCTTCCTGAAACCTGTTTTTCTGCACTTGGAAGAACGGTGCTGACTGCTTACACCTGGTGACATTTTGGCTTGGTTTATTTTTGGCTTTTGGGACGCTCTGCTGTTTGCATCACTCCTTGGATTTTGGAACACTCTGCTCTTTGCATCACTTATTGGATTTTGGGACGCTCTGCTGTTTGCATCACTTGTTGGATTTTGGGACGCTCTGCTGTTTGCATCACTTATTGGATTTTGGGACGCTCTGCTGTTTGCATCACTCCTTGGATTTTGGGACATCAGTGACACTATCCTTGGCACTCTCTTAAAGTCGCCATCTGACCTTCGCCCACATCCGGTCTTGTGTTCTACCACAAGTAGGTATTCCACAGGAAAAAGGAATACACAGGTAAGCTTGTGGGTCTCGGAGGGTGTAGAGGGGTTGGTTTTTTGCCATCAACAAACAGTATGTAATATTTGCCTTGTTTGTTTCTTCCCTCTAGCTCCGCTGTGCGTTCTGCCTTTTTGCCTGAGCCCTTGGCCTGACAGGTTTTATTGCCCTGCAAGCTGTGCTCTCAGGAAGGAAGTCTGAATTACTTCAGTGGCATCTAGTCCAAGTGGTCTTCCAGACTTACGGTGGAAGATACGGAGTACGACACTACAGTAAGAAGCCATACCTATCAAGGCTCTAACTTCTTTCTGTGTATTTGGGACAGACATGCCAGAAATGTGTTTTATTCTTTCAGGTGTCAATCTTCTTCCCTCCTTTGACAGGAGATAGCCTAAATAGGCGACCTCCTGACAACAATATTGAAATATTTTAAGCGAAGCTTTGTGACCATGCTTAGCTAGATGAATAAGTAATAACACAGTGCCCTCCTTACAGGCACTCTCAGAGTCAGCAGCTAGAAGCAAATCGTCAACGTACTGAAGCAAAGTACAGGTAGAGGGCAATTCAAGGTTATCAAGTTGTTCTTTCAAAGCCCTACTATAAATACTAGGACTCTCTGTGTACCCTTGAGGTGCATGAGTAAATGTAAACGAGCGTCCCCCTAAGGTGAACGCAAACAAATATCTACTATCCTTATGTATAGGAATACTAAAGAACGCATTCTTTAAGTCCACAACACTAAAGTAAGTAGCTGTAGCTGGAATCATGGTTAGGATCGTCTTCACATCAGGCACAATTGGAAATTGCGGTGCCACAACTTTATTAATGGCACGTAAATCAATTACAAAACGGAATGGAATTACATTATCGCCTTTCTTGTACATGGGTAAAATCGGACTATTACACAAACTTCCTGAAATGTCTTCAATCACACCGCGATGCACAAAATCAGAAACAATACATTTCAAAGCTCGCTCGCCCTCAACTGAAATCTTATACTGGGGAATGCGAGGCAGCTCAATTCCATGTTTCAAAACTATTTTAACAGGCTCGATCTGTAAGACACCGACATCATTGTCGTCGACAGCCCACAAGCTCTCTGGTACACGAATGAATTCTGGAGGCAAAGGTCTAGTCAAAAATTGCGAGGCAGAAAATTGCTTTGGTGAAATCGTCAAGCGCACTCCATCAGAAGAACAATAAATCACTGCATTTAATTCTTTTAACAAATTCAACCCCAGCAAGTTCTCTCCGCAATCCGAAGTCAACAGAAAAGGACACTGGTCCGTAAAGGGACCCAAAGAAATAGGTACCGGCATAGAAACCGGACAAACAACTGGTGTACCGGAAAACCCTACAGAAACATTGGTTTACCCTGACAGTGGAATGTTTGGAACCCTCGAATGATCAATGGAACACTTCTGTGCTCCAGTGTCTATCAAAAACGGATGTTTCCTATTTCCCACCACCATTTCAACGTAGGGACCTTTCTAATTGACGGGAATAGGTGTAGGTTCCAAACCCTGCTTCGGGCAATCCTAACGAAACAGAATATTATCAAAAGGAAGCTCTTCAGATAAATATGCAGCGCAAGGATGATCAAATATATTCCTAGTGTCCGCACTCGGAGTCTGATTGTCCTGCGAAAAAGGTTGTTGAGGGTCCTGTGTAAACTGACCTCTACCAGGGCCCCCTACGCCCGGGCGACCTCTGGATCGCCTACCCATATTACCAAATGTATTATTTGACCTTTGTTGAAGGACGGCGCATTGTGCTCGCAAATGACCCTCTCGACGACAATAAGCACACTGATTAATATTCACAGGACCCAAGGGCAAATTCCCCTGTGGGACATACTGACCTCTAACCTGAGAATTACCCCCTCAGGGCCCCCGAACAATTTGCTGCAATAGCACTTTAGTTTTTAAATCGTCTTTCCGTTTTTCAATCCTATCTTTTTCATTATTGACACAGTTCATAGTACTGAGCCATGTGCAGTACTTCTGATTGTGATTTCGCCTGGCAAGCGCTCTTAGAAGACATAATCTGTGACTGGATGTCAGGCAGTAATCCACATACAAATTTGTCCACAAATAATCTTTTCCCAGACTCTGTGCCTAAGTCTTGTCCACTGAAATCCGAGAATACCTGTTCGAACCGATTAAAGAACTCGGTAGCACCTTCAGACTTTCCTTGGACACAGGCCGTAAGCTTGTCCCAAATAATTCTCTTTTCGGGATCTATGGTTTTTAATTTAGCAATGATTCTATCAGGCAGAGTTAATATCACCTGTTGTGGTCTTTCGCCAGCTGGCCTTTCCCCATCGAGTCTAGTTATATTCGCCCATGTATCTCCCAACCCGGGTACATCGTCAATAGTTCTAACTTATTTCCATAAATCTACGGGCAGGAGTACAGGAAACAACAAATCAATGTCACCTAAGGTGAACACTGAGGATTGCAAAAGAAGATTCCATCTCTTTATAGAACCCTGTTGGATTTTTCCTAATGTCAGGAATAGACTGTCTAATGGTGTTCTCTTCCTGCCGTGAAAACGGGACGTGAACAAACTGTGATACATAATGTGCAGGAATGGTCACAGCAAGTATACTCTGGCAAGCATCGGCCGCAACCTCAACCTTCGGGACAAATGTCGGAGGAACCTCTCTCATAGGCAACTGAGATGCAGGCAACTCCGAACGCTTACTAAGCAACAGAGCCAAGTCGAGCACTAAAGTAGTCGAAGAAGTGTCAAGTGAAAAAGCTCTCTTATAAATGCTCAATAACTCTGTGGGACAACTAATCTTCCTTTTTTACACACTCATCCTGCAGGTACTCTACCATTACCTGTATCACTTTCCTCTGCATTTCCAACGTATATTGGGCCTCATTACAACTCAGGCGGTAAGGGGTTTACGGCAGCGTTAACAGCGCCGACCCTTACCGACTGATTACGAGGGGCCTCATTACAACTCAGGCGGTAAGGGGTTTACGGCAGCGTTAACAGCGCCGACCCTTACCGCCTGAGTACGAGGTCCCCTAGCGCCATGGTGCTTTTAACACCTGCTTTTAGCAGGTGTTAAAATCCATGGCGCTAAGGGACCATGGAGTTAATTACGCCACCGTAATTTACGGTGGCGTAATTAACGCCTTCCCCACTCCCATTATGCCCTATGGGGCAAAAATGGGAATGGGGAAGGGTAAATGGGGATTGGGGATTTACCGCCCCGCCTAGGTCGGAATGGGGCGGTAAGTCCGCCAACCACCATGGCGTAAACGTAGTTTACGCCATGGTGGTAAAGTCACGGCCCAGGCGGTAACTTACCGCCTGGGTCGTAATGAGGCCCATTGACTATATGTGTCATATACCTCAACTGGAGTTATCGATATGTCTGAAATCCATCCAATCGCATCTTTCTTACAAATTCGCATTTCCTCCAATATCGGTTTACGACACGGAAGGAACCGTTTCTGTACATACATTCTCCTCTTCATCATCCTCATTCTGTATCTTTTCTAGCTCCTTTCTATACCCAAATAACCTCTCAACATGCTCATTTACCTTCTCCACAGTGTCTCTGGAAAGTGCTAGAGTATTTAGATCCCTTAACCCTTGCGGAACATCCGCATTATTTAATATTCCCCACATTATACATAACTGAATCCCTAAACCTTCAATGAAAACATTTTTCTCAGGAAAATTATCCATATTACAAAGTGTGGCAAAAACACTAGCCTGATCATCCTTCTCCATACAATGCTTAACCCATGCAATTAACTCATGTTTCTTCTCCGGTGGTACAGTACTGCAAGTGACAACCTATGACCCTGCACCTCTATCGATTACAAGTGGCTCAGGACCACTTGGAAGAGAGGGAGCAGGCAAATTTGATGGAGGTACTATAACTGGTGCGATAAAAAGAGGCAGAGGACAGGTGGAGGGACAAAAACCGGAGGAGTAGGAACAACAAAAGGTTGAGTAGGAAGAGCAGGAATAACAGCAGGAAGAGGTACAGCAGTGGGAAGAGGAACATAAGGAGGCGGCGCAGAGGCACCAGGCCTTTGTTCATTTAATATTTTGTCAATAAACTCATCAGAAACATGAAGATCTTTAGAAGAATAGATTTTCTGAATTCCAAGTGAGAAAGCCCTATCCATACTTCTAACCGACTCAGACTGTTTATCCTGGTCATATAACAACGCTTTTTCGGCATTCATTTTATGACGGCGCGCATGTTTCTCTCTACTCTTAAGCTTTTGCAACGCTTCTTTTTTCCAATTCTGCAAAACATCAAATGCTGCAGGTCTAGCCTTTTTCTTTAACAAGACTGACTCCAAATATTCAATGCGAGGGATCTCAAAACTACCATTGATTGGCCACTGAAGTTCGGAGGCATGTCTGGTTTGTCTGTGCCAAATATCATTAAATACTATACTTCCAATGCCGTACTTACAGTACATAGTACATGCCGGCGACCCCTCCTGTGGTGCGGGACGGCTAAATTCCAACGATTGTCTATCACTGCGGAATAATGCCCTAAAGCAGATAGACAATTTCCCAGGCATATCTCAAATTCTTGTTGTTACCTGGTCAATAGTTGTGTCTGCAGATACAATGCGCCAAAATTCAAATTGTCAGGGTTGAATTAAGAATCGGGTCACGACTCACCTGACCAAACCTAAGGAGGACCGATCGGTACTTCTAAGAATCTTACCTAACTAATCTTACCTCGTGTATGGTGATTTCGGCAAATCTGCCCGCCTCGATAAGTGGACCCTCATCAAGATGCCGTCTCAGACCACATCCAGGGATCGGGTCGTGCAGCGCTGCAGAGGTTTCGCGTCTCGTCCAGGGGCCCCTATATGTTACACCGTCTGATCCCGGTCCGATAGCGTGTGTCAACCTTCAACAATCCGGCATCAATCTTGAGGGTCCCTATTCGGGCGCCAACTGTGAAAACAGAAAAAGAATATCGAGGCTAAGTACCCCAAAAGGAAATACACCGAACACGGGTTACAAAGGAACATACAAAGTACTTTATTCTATACTGAATTCAATTACAAAAACAGTGCAAAGTCAGATAGCTATCGGCCCTCAGTACAACACAACGAACTCCAGCGTGGTTCAGTGTGTTCAGTGAGAGACGCTTTACATTAGAATGCATTCGCTTTTTGGGCGCGATGACCAGCCCCACATCGGGTTAATATTCCTTTTAATATGTCACCAATCTAGGGTTCGCACCAAGTCTCAAATAACCGCATATAACTGGTTTGCTTTTAATACATGTATCAACAAGCATATGCAATAGCTGTGTATTCTAAAGTTTTCCATGCAGGCCTTCTTAAACATTAATACAATGTAAGGCAAATTACACATTAGCTATGTACAGAGGTGAAGACCGCCATGTTGTATTTTGCAATGACATTGTCCACCATTTTAGCTCACAGGGTGACTTTTACACAACGAATCCTAAAATGGCGGTTTGACCTAAAATGGCAGCCTACATAGATTTAAGGTCAGGACCTTGCAACACAGATTTCTTTCGCAAGCGACTTTCGAGCAGCTTGGCGTAGACCAATATTAAATATATTTATTACAATAAGAGGCATAATATACTTTCTATTTCGACATCCCCAGGGTCAGGAGAGTGAGGACATTTTACTTGAATTTGCGGCCTCTCTGAAATTTCGACCATATCGCTCGTCTTGCTTTCGGGGGAAGGTCTTCTGTACCAGTGGGTGAGTCGGGAGAGGGATTACTCCCTTTTTCCGGCGAGGAGGGGTTCAGAATCGTTTCTGCATCTTCTAGACATGTGATGGTGCGGGAGGCCCTATTTTAGGAGAATTGGACAGCCGTAGGGAACAGCCAGCGATATTTAATCTTCTGATCTCGCAGGACCAGTGTCAGCGGTCTGAGCACTCTTCGTTTCTGTATTGTCGCAGATGCGAGATCCTGGAAGATATGCAGGGGAGACCCCTGGAAGATCAACTTGTCCCTTGTACGACCTATCTCCATGATTGCATCCTTCATTGTATAGAAGTGGACTCTGGTGATCACATCTGGGGGAAATTCTGACTCTAGCCCCTTACGAGTGCGCAGTCTCTGGGTACGGTCCACCAGAATCTGGGGTTTCTCGAGCGGTGGCAGGAGGGACTGAAACAGATCCCCTACATACTCCTGGTCCGGAACCGAGAAGGTCACCCCTCTGATTCGCAGATAATTTCTTCGGGTCCTGTTTTCTAAATCTTCCTGTTTGTACTCCAGGATCTCGTTTCTGTTTGATATGGCCCAGAGCCTCTGTTGTACCTCGAATAGTGACGCTGCTTGTTCCTGGGTTTGGTCTTTCATCTCCCCCAATCGCTGTTCCATTTCTGTCAGCCTTTGGTCTGTGTGTTCTAGTTTTGTGGAGAGCTCCGTCGTGTAGCTGCGAAATTCAGATTTAATGTCCAGCATGAACGCCTGGATGTCCTCCTTGGGGGCCAGTTGACCCACCAGACCCGGCGAGGAGTGAGGTGGGGATTTGGGAGTATCTAGCTTCCTCCCCTTTTCTGCCGCAAGCAACATGGTAGAAATGTCCCCACTCTGCAGGGTTTTTGAGTGTTTAGACATGGTGGCGGGTTCTTGGATCCTTGATGGAGATATGTGAAGGCTCCTCTGGGGGCGACAGTTGTTTACGGTAGTTGCGCCAATAGATCTTCGTCCCCTGTGTCTTTGGGCCCCCGGGCCATAGATCCACGACGTATGGCCTGCAGTTGGAACGTGTCAGGAGCTTATTGTTACTTGGGGGAAGATTCCTGGAGGACCTGCGTTGCGGCTAGAGTTGGCTTATGGTCACTGGTAAGCTGTAGGGTTCGCTAACACATTTGTGGCCCCAAGCACAATGAAGCTACCCCAAGGAAAGGCCGGCATTTACGGTGCCTTCGCTTCTGTCAGTCCGGGGGTGAGTGGGGATTCCTCAATGTGCTCCTTCGGTTTCACTCCGTGACCCAGTTTTGTAGTGCCAGGGATCTGCAGCCGGTGCCGTCGTGGACCTTCGTGTAGGGGGTAGAGGAGAGTAGATGGGAACTTTCAGAATCAAGTTACCTCAATGGCTGTCCCCCTATACAAACGTGCACCTCGCTTTAGCTCACGAGGGATGAGAGGAGCCTTCCCAGGTTGGTCAATGCAGGTGCTTACATTGTATTCAGATGCCACTAGGCTTCCATCGGAGCTGCTACGCAGCGGGCCAGCCCAGATGAAGGACGTGTTCCACAAGTCACGGACGGGCCAAACTGCTGTGTCGGGGCCAGATGCTCGCTAATCCGGGAGCTGTGGCACTCGTAAATGAGAGTGCGAGAGTCAGTGAACCCCGGGGGGGGGGGAGCACGCAGATTGTGACTCGGCTAAATGGGGAAGAGGAGCACTCTGGCAGGAACAGCAATGGTGGCTCGGGTGGAGGGGCTGGGGTCCTCTTCAGAGCGGCGTAACACGAATGAATGCCCCCACGGGACACCGACATTTGCAGACTGCTCTGTAGTCACGCACTCCCCGGAGACGCCGGGTATCCGGGTCCTCTGTCTCCATTATGTAGGTGCGACCAGTCGGGCCACCTCTGAAAATGTTCGTCTTTCCACAGCAGACAGCGCACCCTCCCTCAGATCGATGTGCGCCCGCCCGCCATCTTGGAGCCTTCCCCTGCTCCCGGGGCTCACCGTTATTTCGAGTGGGGGGGTCATCCGGGCTTCAAAGTGAGAATTAAGCTGTCCTCCAGCCGCAGCAGGTTCCCAGCACCTTCCGACAGCGACTGTCAAGATCTCAATTTACGGGAACCGGCAGGGACGTTGATGAATGATACATTGAGCAGAGCATAGAGGACATTAGCAGAGCAGCCACATCGGTGGCGCTGCAGGCCACGCCCCCCTCAATGGATTTTTTGCTGGCAATGCCCTGGTGTTGGTGCTTCTAGCTGTCCTGTTGTCAAACTACCCTGTTACAGCAGTGCTTTCAGTTATTGCAGTAGCAGACTTTTTTTAACACGTTTATTTAAAACCAGCCATGGCATGCAAGCATACATGGCATTTCAACAAGCTAACGAGTCACCACTAGTAATGCTATGTGTCCACAAACTAGAAGCCCGGGGATCTCCCCCCATCTCTGTATCTCTTTCGGTCCTCCAATCAGGCCCACTCCTGGTTTATTTAGCAGGGCCGGCTCGCCCGTGGAAAATGGTGGGCTTGGCCCAAGGGTTAGTCGGGCTGGACGAGGTTTATAGGTCAGTGCCGGGAAGTTTTCGTCAAATTCCATGAGTGGCGCCCAAATGTCTTCAAATCGGTGGAGGAGGCCTGCCTTGGCCGCAGTTACTTTTTCTGCTACTAGGACGTCCCATATTTTGATCCACCACAAAATCATGGAGGGGCCCCCAGTAGTCTTCCACGTGCGGGCAATCGTAATCTTTGCCGTCAGTAGGAGTTGTCAGGAATTTAGCAGTTCTCCCTGACCTAGGGTAGATCTCTGGGGCTGGTGCACCTAATAGGACGATTTCTGGATTTCTGGGAATGATCACATGAGTGATGTCTTTTATGGGCGATAGGAAGTGGTTCTAAAAGTTTGCACTCTGGGGCAGGTCCACAACATGTGGAAGTAGGAGTAATACAAATATTGAAAGTTAAAAATAGAGCAATAATGGTAATAAGTACATTTCAAAATTACTTTTAGTTTTTAAAAATAGCTTCCAGGACTTAATGTCCCAGCACTACACCGCCCACCATAGCAGGCTTGAAAGGTACATTAATACGGCCCTGCAGAAAGAAACAATTGTAGACTCCTTGCATAACTGTGACCGGGAGGTTTTACAAAGCTGCCATGGCATTGGGGGAAAGGAGGGCGGTGAGGTGTGCATTGCTAAATTAGCTTTTTTTTGGGATAATTTAATTTCATATTTTCCATAAAGCAATTACATAAAGCATAAATCATTTACATATCAAAAAATCAACAAAGTAAACCACATAAAATATGCAGCCCCCCAAAAGACAGTACACAGAACCACATACACACACACTCCCCTAATAACCCAATAATCCACAACTTCCAATCATGTGGGCACTTAAACCCAGACACTCAGGTTAACCGTACAACTAATTGAAAGACTAAACTAGCTTTTCTAAAGTAAAATGAAACGCTTTTCTGCAAAATTTCAAACTTAGGGTTTCCATGTTAATTTTCACACTCTACACCAACTTTGCTGTGTTACTCAAACCTTTGTAATCAATCCATCGTATCTGAAAATATAAAATGATCTACACGAAGACAGCAGCAAAGTCCAATTCAAACAGTGATTCATGAGTCTGCAAATGTGATCTGGAGGATTTGCGTAACATGAAAGATAGGTGCCGGTAACACAAATAAGGCTGCAGAGCAAACACGTAGCTGCATTATTAAGTGAAAATATTAATAATTCCGTTCAGGGATGCATAATAATAAACATTGGCAAAGCCTATAAGTCAGGCTCTGCAAATGCAGAGTGTAGGACATTTTGGTCCTGTGAAGGTTACAGAAAGGACTGGTGCAAGGAACTTTGCCACCGTAGGCAAAGTGTCAAATTGGCACTGATTTCACAGTAAAAAATGCCCTGTCTCTGTAAGAACGCATGTCCATGCTGAGTGCACCAAGCCAGTCTAGCAACTTGCCCTAGTGAGGTTGTGACTACCTGAAGAATCCTGGCTAGACATGTGATTACCAGCACCATCCTGACAAAGGCTCAATGAGTACCTGCAACATGCTACCCAGGCATTGTGACATTTATGCCCACTCATCTACTGGTGGAAGGTATTGAGAAACAGCCGACAGTTGCTGGACTAAGAAACACTGGAAAAACAAATCTCAGTGTTTACCACATGGCACAGAAAAGTGAGGAGCCGCTCAAACTTACCCACATCGTTCTTCAACAAGGCCATTCTGGCACGAGCCACTCGAATGAGATTGGCAATAAAGGTAAGGAGGACCTTTGTGTCCTGGTAGAGCTGCACACTATGGACTTCTGCTGATACAGCCCACATCCTTCAAACAGGCCACATTCAACCACCAGAGGTAATGACCTTTCATCAGGCCCCCGTGCAACAGGATGGGTTGGCAGCTGCAGTGACTCAGCATGGTGATGTTCTCTGTCAATGGCCAAGTTGGGAAAGTCTGATCATGGGTGTATATTCCTGCTTGCTTGGCTGGCTATTAAGTTAGAAAGTCTTTCAAATGAGTCAACCTGCTCCACGTCGCTACTCTCAACTCTCGTTCTGCTGTCAAACACTCCTTTAACATCAGTCACCTCCTGAAAGACTCGGCCTAGATGTCCTTGCTCTCACCGAGACATTGTTTATGACCAGTTCAGTCATGAGTGTTGACACTCTCCTCTCTGTGGGCAACAAGATCATCTTTGAATCCAGAACCAACCGTCCTGGAGATGGAGTAGCCCTGATCTTTCCGGAGTGGGTCCCCGCCTCTGTCATCCCTACGCACTGCCACATACCTTCTCTGTCATTCGGCCCATGAAGCGTGTGTCAGTGGATGCCTTTGCCTCTATTTATCTGCCCCTCCTACTCCTGTGGCTGACTCACACCCTGACACAGCCCTTTCTAATCTGCATCTTTCTATTTCCAGCACCCTGGACATCCTTGCCCCTGCCATGAGAATCTGGCTGAAGCCTACCTCCAATGCAACTCTTGGTATGATTCTGACCTTGCCGTCCTGAAACACAAGTGCAGGGTGGCTGAGAGGAAGTGGAGGGGTTTGGGCGCATCCTCTGACAAACTGGCCTGCCGCCTGCTCCAAAGGCAATACAGACTCTCTGTCCTGTCCAAGAAGGGAGCCACATTCAAGTCTGCGCCTCTGCTGCCTCTAACAACATGGCCAAACTCTTTAAAATGTGTATGGAACCGGCCAATCCTGTTGCAGTCTCTACCTCTCCTGCTCCCTCCCAGGTCCTCTATACGGCTCTGGCCTCTCACTTCTCCGCTAAAACTCAGGACATCCTGTCCTCTATCTCCTCTTATTCTCCCACTTCCTCTCTCGGCCTCCCTTTGGCCATCTCCCCCTCTCCTCCTCCTTTTTCCTCTTTCTCTCTGATAACACCTGACAAGGTTTCTAGACAAGTCCGGTCTATGAAAGTGTCATCCAAACAGGTGCTCCCCTGCTCCTCCAGAGCTATAAAGGACCATATTGACAGCCTTGCTCCAGCCCTGGCCAATTTCTTTAATCACTCTTTCGCCACTGGAACTTTCCCCATCTCCCCTTAAGCACTCCCTTGTGCACCCCTACACAAGAAGCGTCCACCGATCCTACCTGCCTGGGAAAACTATTGCCCAATCTCCATCGCCCCTTTCCTGGGCAAACTCTTGGAAAAGCTGGCCTTCTCCCAGCTTACACTCCACGCTGAATCTGTTGGTTGTCTCCATGACCATCAGTCTGGCTTCAGAGCTGCTAGAGGCACGGAAACTACTCTCCTGAACACCTGTGAAGATCTGCTCTCTAACCTCAATTCCAGCATGCCTTCTGTCCTCATCCTCATTGATCTTTCCTCTGCTTTCAAAACGGTAAACCACACCATCCTGATCAATTGACTCTGTGAGAACCTGGGCATCACGGATCAGGCCCTGGAGTGGCTGACCTCCTTACTCCTGGACCCCCCTCCCAGGTCCAACTTGGTCTCTTTCTCTCTGCCACCTCTTTCTCTACCTGTGGCATTCCTGAGGGCTCCATCCTCTCACCATGGTTTTTCAACCTCTACTTGGCCCCTTTGGCCCAACTGATCTCTACCTTCTACTCTAACTTTCAGTGTTATGTGGATGACACTCAGCTTTCCTTCAGGCTCCCCTCAGCCTCCTCTCCTCTCTTGCTCATTCCTGACTGTCTATCCGCGATTCAGGATTGGTACGCTTCCAACGATCTCTACCTTAATCCCAGTAAGACAAAGATCCTTCTCATTTGGACCCCTGTCCCTGCTTTTGCTCTCTCACTCTGGCCGGCCACCTTGGGCCCTCTTCCTTCGCCTTCCTGCGAGGCAAAAAACCTTGGTGTCATCTTCGACTCCAGTCTCTCTTTCTCTCCTCACATCTCAGATGTTGCCAAGAAGTCCCACTACCAGCTGCAACTCCTCAAAGGGACACTTCCCTTTCTCACTTTCCCCCAGAAGCTCAGTCTCCAGAGCCCTGGGTCTCTCTAGGCTGGACTACTATAACAGCCTCTTTCTCAATCTGCCTTCCTCTACTCTGGGCCCTTTGCAACTAATCCAGAACAGGACTGCAAGACTTATTCTTGGCCTCAAGCACAGGGACCGCATCTCTCCTGCCCTGAAATCTCTCCACTGGCTCCTAGTGGCTGCAAGGATCACGTTGAAGACCCTTTGCATTGTCTACAAGGCTTTCTGGGGCCGTGGCCGCACTACATCCAACTCTCTCTTCCAAAATACCTTCCTTCTCGAGCACTTCGCTCAGCTACCTCCAACTCACTAAGGGCTAGACGCTTCTCCAGGCAGAGGGTGGGACTTTGATCTCTCCTCTGCAGGCGCCTCCCTCTGAAATGGCCTCCCTGCCTCTCTCAAACTTGAGCCGGACCACCTGAAGTTCTGGAAGCAGCTCAAAACTTTCCTCTTCTCTGCTTTCTCTCTCTCTCCCTCCCCTGGTGGCCTACCTCTAGCGACTGGTTGCTTGGCTACCCTCAGAGTCTCACTGGGTACCAGGTTCTTTCTTGATCAGTCACCCTTGCACTGCCTCCGGACCTACCACGCACTTAACGGCTGTAACTGTAACCCTACAGTCCCTTGTTCTCCTTGCACTACCCAGAGCCGCGCTGCCCTGGCTGCACTTACTCAGAGCATTGCTGCCCTGTTTTCCCCTCCCCTCTTCCTTGCACCCAACCCCTCCATTTCCGCTTGCACGATCTGAATGACACATGGCCTAGTAAGATTGTTTGTCTTGTCCTCCCTCTGTCTTCCCTCCCTTATCTTGTTGTGCCTAGAAACACTTGTGTACAGGCGCGTTATAAATGACTTATCATATCATAGCATATAAAAGTACTATCAAATGTGTGTGACAGGCAAACATATCGGTTCATTAATGTCATGTTTTCTAATAAAAGAATTGGCAATCAGTCTCAAGGCTTTATGATAGTTCAGTAAGCCTACGTATTATGGAACAATAATTATAGATAACGGTGACAAAAGATGTGCTTTGCAGTCATGGAATATTAGGTGACTTAACAAGATATGTCTATGCTGAAAAAAAGCACACAAATCTAACATCTCTTGCTCACGTTATAACATAATTAACATAGCCTTTACAAGAGAGGAGACACAAAGGGCACATAGAAGGTTTGCTTTGAGCCATCGTGCCCATGAAATGTGTGCCTAACAAATAAGTAAACCTAAAGATAAAGTCACTCCCACACTTATCACTTATCGCAGCAATGATAAGGAAATTCACCCATTATAATGTCACTTAGCTAAAGGCTTGACACCTCGTTACGGTGCCCCCCATTAACAGACCATGCTGCAGATCAGTCAGGATGACTGTTCACATTGCTCAGGCAGAGCCACTTGTCTCGTTGGCTCAGAAAAAAATTACAGAGAGGACGTCTCATCCTACAAATGTAGTCTTAAAGAGCATAATATTTTGCAGTTAAAACACTCTACGGCATAAAGCTGGCATACTATAGACTGCGTTGCAAAACGGCACTCCCTCTGCCTACGTCTCATCTCAGTTGAAAAATCACACATTCATACAATGCTGGTTAAGTGTGCGACTGTCGCCTGTCTTGTCAAGTGCCTTGCAACATGCCGCCTGTGCCTGTCCCCACTTATAGGGTTGGTGTGAACAGACACACAGAAAAGGTGAGTATTTAGGTTCAGTTATAGACACTGACAAACAGAAGGACGTTCTGCAAATACAGTGACCCGAAACAGTGACACACTAATTAGAAGGCAGAAGTTACTTTAGCTCATTTGATCATCATTCTTGCCACAAAGCTTGAAAACCGGCTTTATATTATATGATAAAATACACGTCTTCAAGCACTTGAGTAGTGGCATAGAAACAAATTGCTTCTGCGGGCAAGATAACTTGGAGGCTTAAGGCAGGATGCTCCTCTGCACCTCTGCCTACTTTCAAGCGCCCTCCCCCTTAGTTGAATACACTTTGACAAGACCTGGCTTATAGTTTTGTTTCCACAATGTGACTTACAGTATTTCCACCTAAGCCCACTCTCTGGTCCTTTAAATCCTAGTTTTGGGCAGAGCAACATACCACATAGCCACTCTGTGTGAAAAAAAGTTTATTTAAATGGGAGTGCTATTTAATTCATTAGGTCTCCATGATGAAAGACCGAAAGGTCCTAGTAGAGGACAACCGAGACGAGACCACAAAACTAAGGAAGATTTGGTGGGGAGAAAAAAACAACGAAAGCCTTATTTCCCCTCCCGAGGAACAGTAAATAATAAAATAAAATCTGTCTACCATACAGCCCTGCTTTTTGACGTATGGTTTCAACTGCAGTGCCACCTCAAACATTTGGTAAACTGCATATTAGATGGCAGGTGCATGGGCTGCACATAACAGGCCTGATTTAACTTGAGCTCTGTGTCTGTCTTCTATGCTTAACTGTACTTATGTTTGTTTAGCGCCTAGAGCCACAGACTAAAGGTTTCGAAGCGCAGTAAAAATTAAAGACAAAGAGCCTATGGGGCAATGAGCCAATGTCAACAGGAAAAGAGATGGAATTGTTACAGTCACAGTGTCTGTGTCACTCCGTTTCTGCTTTCCTAGGCTGTTATTGAACAGGAAAGCAGTATTGACAGCTATATGGAATGCATGCAGTTCGAACATCGCCCCTGGTCCTTGCCCTGGGCCCTGCCCCTTTCCCTGCTGACCTGTGACCTGGGAAATGGTCCAGCGGACCCCAGCTATTTTGCGGCCGACACCACAGGAGTCACAATGACACACACATACATGGATAGACACACTCATTCTCCCTTCCACTTCCATACATGAACTCTCTATCCCACCCAGTTTGGCTATTGCCACCCGAGACCGAGAGGCAGAACAATTACAATAGGGCACCCCTCACCTGCCTGTGTCTGAGCCTCTCTCAACAGGCAGGACCTTCACCCACAGCGGCAGGCTGCAGGCAGTGTGCAGGGCGGGCCATGGACTGTTCAGACCAGATGACCGTCCAGAAGAGAAGAACAGTCGCATGAGCCTCTGTCACAAGGGTGCATGCAGTGCTAATGTGCGGGTGCGGCCTGAGGCTCTGCCCACGGCATAGCATGCCATGCCAGAGTCCTGACCCGAACCTCACGGTGCCTGCTGCGCTACCTGTTGCTGCAGACAGTGTTGAGAGTGCTACCCGCCACACGACTCGAGAGAGAGAGAATAATAAATATATGTATACAAAAAATGTATAAGTGGTTATTGCTTTCAGCAGCATTTGCTGTTCTAATATTTTCATATTATAGGCAAGCACCTAACCTTGCCTAGTGCTAGCACCGGACCTGGTACAGAAAATGCTAATCCTCTATATTTACAAAATCAAATCGATTGACTTTGAGAATGCTTGTTTTCCATTTGTTTTAATGCATATCATTGAAGTCCGGTACAAATTTGCAACTCGTGCTTTTATATAGTATAAATGCAGTTGGATAGCATACCAGAGAAGCCCATCCCTACAGAGGTCTCAGATTGAATGTGTAATGATGTTATATTAGTGCATTTATTTTAGTATTTACCTGTAATTCTGGTGGAATGCATTACTGTCTGTATTGGACAGCTTGCTTATTCCACATTCAGTTTTCATTCATTTTGCGTCCATTGTAAATGTCCCTGGCGACTGTGCATTGGCACCCTAGTGACTACCATCGATGCAGGTTGGTAGTTAATTTGATTTCTGTCTCCATTCAGATGCAGAATTGTTGAAAACTGCCATGTAGAAGAGAGACAAAAACCTGACCTACCTAGGTAAAAGCAGCAAAAGCATTTTCTATTTGACACCTTTTTTTGTTACCTTCCTCACTAAACTGAAGTCTCCGTCCTTTCACAGACTTTTCTAATGATTTCTCATTTCTGCTATAGTTCCCTCCACCATGTCCCGCCTACTGGCATCTGGATGAAAAAGAGGGATCGGACAATTATACGACTTCATGTTATTTATTAATTTCATAACAGAAAATAGTTTAATAGCAGCTGGGCATGCTGGCGTGTTGCAGATACCAGCTATTGGATTCCTTCATTGAAGGAGTAAGACTGATCCCTGTTTTTGAGCTTTGGTAGGGCCCTACTACTTGGTTGGAGCAAGGAGGGGTCCTTCCAAAAATGCCAAGCAGTTTCCACTAGGTGGAGTGCTGTTGTGCCTGGAGCTCTGAGATGCACAGCTTTTTACGTATCCACAGTAATGTCAGGAGGAGAGCAAGAGATTGAACAGGTAGTTTGAATGTAGACACAATGCGCAATTTTAATTTTCACGGCTTTTACATAAAATACTTTTTCTATGAGCTGCAAAAGGCTGACTATTACAGAAAAATAACCAACGTATTCATGTTTACCAATAAACAACTACAAAAACTATTCTGGAGACAAAAAAATATGCACTAATTAATTTAATATGCACAAGTTAAAGTACATTAAGCAACTCTTTTGAGACAGTTTCTACCTCACTGGAGAAAGTATTTCTTCGAGGGTTAAACTTCTAATCAAAGAAGGACCCTTAAAATGCAACTAGGGAAACAACCAAACAACGCATTCTTAGTTGTTTTTTTATGACCTCCAAAAAGTGGCTTAGATGTGTTTCAGACCCTTGTTCTGTTATCAAGAAACTGCATGTGAACTTCTTTTGGGGCTCTATTGATTCAAGTTTAATATTTCTCTCTCATATAAATGAATACTACATCTGTTATCAAATATAATATTCTGTATTTGATATATACAATCTAAATACTATGAAATAAAACGCAAAAACATTTTTTTTCATATCTTATCCATCCAGTACAAGTGCTTCGGACTTTCTGTCGAGTATGGGTGGCTATAATACAAGACCCGTCATTGCAGGATAATCCTATGAGAGATTACTGCAAAAGGAGGTTATTGTACCATCTCTGAACAAGCAAGGGGATTCTATTCCAGTATTTTTCTGGTGTGACAGTCTTCAAGCGGATTCTGACACTTGTTGATTTAGAGAGACTCAGCAAATTCCTCTGGTGCATTACAAGATGGAAATACTCCAGAAGGTTGTTTCCCTAGTAGGGTCAGTAACAAATAGCTTAGTTTACAGTCTATTTTTAGGAAGGAGAATGAACTGCCAGACATACCTTTCCTGTAAGAATTAATACTAATATGCCCATTTACTTAATGACAAAGCCATTCTCTCGGAGAAATAAGGTTGTACTGTGATTTCAAAACTGCAGTCAACCAGACAAAGTAAAATTATATTGCCTAGAGTTGCTGGGCACTGTATCCAAGCCAATGTATTCTGCAACAGCATATTGACACCGCATAAAAATGACACCTCATCTAAAGTAGACAAAATTTCAAATCTATTATTCAGAACCAGATGACCACTGCTTCGTGATGGTAAGGCCTGGCTCTGCATTTGCCTTTGCGCACTAGTCTTACTTGTTGTTAAGCTTGCAGAAATTGGAGAGGATCTCGTGGCTGCAGGCATTGCAGATAATCTTAAAAGTGATGGTTGCTATGTAATTCTATTCGATGGATGGCTTGTAATAAAAGAGGGCTGGGAGGGTAGCAAAAGGAGATTGGTACTCATTTCTACGGGTCCCGACTGACCTTCTTTCGCCTTACATTTCCCCTTCCCTTCTAGACCGTCCTATCCAAGGGGTTAAGGATTAGATATGTACAACAGCCAAATAAAAACATCAACACAGTTTCAACACTGAACGTGTAAAGTGCAAATATGCATGTGCAGGAAATATAGTTCCCACAAATGGGTTGTATAAATATTTCTCCCTGCTAACCCTTGGAGCAAAACATAAATCATAGAACAAATCAGCATCACATATCATACCATGTCTATTCTAAACAAAATGTACAAGCTAATCATAAATACTTCAATGTATTCACAGATAATATTATTGTATCTGGCCATAAATAAGTACCACAATGGGAGTGCTAAATTGAGTATAAACACTGTAAAACACTGTGAAGCTTGTAATAAATATACAAATATATAAAAGCAGCGGCTAAAGGATTAAGCTAAAGCACTTAATCAATATAAAACAGGCGCGTATAAAGAAACTTAAGGACTTGCATACAAATAAAAGCAATTAAAACCTTTGGAAACAACTGTGCCTCAGGAGAGGAACACCCAACTTCTAAAGGAGCTGCCAGAGTCCGTCTCTCCCACTTCTCCACTGGGCATACTCCTAAAAAGAGAGAGGTGAGGAAAGGATAAGTGTCTGGGTGCCAAGCAGGTTGTAGCACTGTAATAACGAAACAAAATGTGGTTGATAAATTAGAGAAAGCAGGCCTTGCCCTGCTAATGGAGTCTAAGTGCAGCAACAACAGCATGTAGCAGTGACACCCTCATTCGGCGAGTCCAGAACTCGCCCAAGTAGAGGAACGCCTGGTAGCTCAGGGAGCATCCAGAGTCTGCCTCTCCCCCCTCCCATATGAGCACACACAGTGGGCTATTAGGATATTCCAGCTACCTAGCAAATGCCGGCCAGGTATAGTACAGGTATGAAAATCCCAGGGCTCTAGGACACTAAATAGAATCCAAGGCGAAGAGGCCAGAGGTCACCAAGCTCAGTTTCTTTTGTGGTTACTTTCAAACACCAAAGTTAAGCGAACCGCCAAACATCAGCTGTCTCGCCTACTCCACCGGAGCATAATAACACAATAGCCTGTTCATGTTAGAAAAGCAGGAGCACAGGAGAACAGCAAAAAAAAGCTGCAACAGAAACCGCTAAGGCATCCTCCAGGGATCAGCCACTGAAACTCCTTCCACAAATAAGAGATTGGTCCGAGATCCGAGCTGCAGGAGCAGCACAGCAACAGCAGGAAAACAGCCTGCCCCGCCAACTGCTACGTGGCGCTTGGCTGCTAAAAGCTGCTAAAAGTTAACAGGCAAATATTTTCGATGTCGGACTCCAGCTCCACCTCCCAGCAGGACAACACACCTGCCCCACCAGCCACTTTGCTCCGCTCTGCAGTGCTTAGCTGCTAAAAGCTAACTGGTAAAAACATTCGACGTAGCTCCACCTCCCAGCAGGACAACATCCTGCCCCGCCAGCCACTCCGCTTTGCTCCGCTGAGCTTGGCTGATAAAAGCTAACAGGTGAAAAGAAAACATTCTACGTCAGACTCTAGCTCCACCTCCCAGCAGCAGAACAGTATAATAGATAGTATTCTGCAAATTCTTTTGCAATCTCTTATGGTGATATTTTCGTTTTGTTTCATTATGCTTTATTTCGATCAAAAATCATAAAAGCCATACATCATTCAAATCAGAAACATGAATAATTACAATCCATCAATATCATAAAAGAACATACAAATAAAATTGTTCAAGATAAAGCTTCCATATTAATAAAATGAATTCCACTTTTAAAAACTTAAAACATCAGATCAATCAATAACTTTCAACATTCGATGAGAGGCAAGACTAACAGCAAACTGTTAGCTGCATTAAGAGAGGAGAGCATTTCTCGCAGCCTCTATTCCTCTTATAGGTTTTAAATGGAGACGATCAAACAGAACGATCTTCGCAGCCACACTACATAATATTAAAGGTTCATTTTTTTGAAGGAGGATTAATCCTAGCGTCGACACAAGGCCCTTTTTCTTTGCAGACAAACCATGCACAAATAACACGTACAAGCAAAGACAAGAGGAATGGATAAGGATTGTCTGTGAAACCGCATTGGATCCATTACACATCGAATCCCTGCTATACGCGAAATCGGTCTCAAATATTTTTTATCAGATTTATTGTGCGAGGACAGAACACTACAAAATGGACCAGATTTTCGCTGAGAGCCTTGCACATAGGGCAATCCCTCTTCGCTGAGGAGTTCCATAATTTGGTAAACGATGCTACAGGGAAAGTTCCCATTCTCATTCGTAAAAACAAAGATCTTTCATATGGTGGGGTGATTAGATATAAGCAGGATCGAGATCCCTGCTCCAGACCCAATTCAATGTATTCTCTCCCTGTACGGATAGCCAAATCATTTGCTACCAGATGGGCCCTTGTCTTTAACAAGGTTCTTCAAGCCTCTGACCAGCCTTTGCAAGCAGATAGTAGGATTTTCCCATAACTCGCCAGCGTTTAATGTGTACAGAGCATTCTTAATATGAGCCACCCAGGCTAAAGATTTACCACCCTCCAAAGATAACAAATGAGATAACGCACCCAGATAGGTCGAAAGACCCTTGTTTTGCCATATTTGTATCCAGTATAGTACAGGTTTAAAGGCCAACTGAGACGACACTGGAGAAAGATCAAGTTCTAAGTAAATCAGGGGTAAAGGGGTATTTACCGGCAATGAAAGCAGTTTCTTCAGAAACTTTCGCTCGCAGAGATCATGGCTCACTGGAGAGGCATGTCCCCAGATCTCTGCGCCGTAGAGAGCGGCAGCCAGGGCTTGATATTTATAAAGATTAAGTGCTGGGGTGACTGCTCCTTTGTCATGCCGCGTATAAAAAGCTCAGATAGCCCCACTGTATTTCCCCAGAGTTCCTTTCAATCTTTCTGCCTGGTGGTTTCAGCCTCTGGCTTCATGAAATCAGATCCCCAAGCAATCAAAAAATCCCACCTGCTGTTGTGAGACACCAGTCATCTCAACAGTCAGCGCATGGCTTTTTGAGAAACGTGGTTTACAAACCATCACTTTAGATTTTTCAACCTTTACCTCAAATGACAGTTCTTTACACTTCGAAAGTTTGCTCAGGCCCTGGGGAGTTGTGGCAAGAAGAACTGCATCTCCTGTGTTAAATAATGCAGGGTATAACTTATCTGCCATTTTAGGGCAGTCTTGGCACTCCCTCATCAGGGCGTCTATGACTTCCTGAATATTTATATATCACATAAGAGTTGGGTCAGGACGCAACTTTGAACGGAGGCGTCTCTTCACCCACAAGACCATACCGAACGGTGGCAACCAAATTTGTATACAAAGTCTGAATTATTCAGACAATATGTCAGAGCATTACAGGTTATTAGGATCTTCCACTTAGTTGGCCTACAGACACAATCAACGGCTGTACGTAGATCTAAAAAGGCTACATATAATTTACAGTTTTGCAAAACAACATACGTTTGTATCAGCATATACAACATAAAACACTGATCAGTTGTCCCCCGATTTTTCCTAAAACTTGCCTGGAGGTCACTGATCACATTAGTTGAGTCAATCCAGTCCTGCAGATAGCCCACAAGTACCTTGCCAAAAATGTTCCCTGTACCATCTAAGAGGGAGATTGGACGGTAATTAACAAGGCACTGTCTACCTCCCTTCTTATACACTAAAATGATAACTGAATTTTGCCATGAGAGAGGAACCGAGTTCAAAGCAATAACTTTGTTGAACACCTTACAGAGGATCGGGACTCATACTTCGGCCTCATCTTTAAATAAATCAGATCGTATTTAATCAGGGCCGGGGCCTTCGCACTCTTTTGTGTGTTCAAAGCATTCCTTACATCATTATTGATAAAAGCATTTCTTACATCATTATTGATAAAAGCCAAGATCTCGAATCCCACCCAAGAGCAACCTCGCTGTCCAGGTCCCCTACTAGGTTCTCTTCCTGGGTGTTATATAAATTGGAGTCGTGGAGGTGCCAGTTGGTTGCACTGATACTACACTGTAAATGATTATCTCCTTTTAACTCTCAGAGACCAACTTCCAAAATAATATGGTATCACCACTCTCTAAGGCCTCATGAAGGGCCCTCCATTGGTCCTGGACAAAAGCTCTTTTCTTAGATTTAATCAAGGATTTATATTCTAACCTTATTAGATGCAATTGATCTATGTGTAATCGGGATGGAGCTTGGACACAGTGGATAATTATTTTCTTTGCTTCTCTACAGGAGTTATCTTACCAGCCTTTATGCGAATATAGTTTTTTCTTAACTATCATCGTAGGAAGTGTCAGGTGTGGAATAAGATTGGCCTTTAATTTTTCAAACTGACGGGTAATTACGTGGGGTGGTATACCTTCACTTCTAGATTGCCCCGGATAGAACTATATAGAGCAGGTTTTGTTTCCTGAGCCACTACATTAACCCATTTAATTACTTTTCGAGCGTGTCCCAAAATACTGGCTGGGATGTGGACGACTAACAGTTATTACTTGGGCTTAGCCATCCTTGTTTCATAATCAACATTAGTGGAAAGTGATCGCTTTCAGGGCGTGCACAGACCTTAAAGTCGTTAACCAAAGCTCAGTCTCTCCCAAGAAGGAAAATGTAATCTATCAGGGATTCTCCATTATAACCTCAGAATATTTTGGTTGCAGGTTGGTCATTCGAGAAGCGACCATTACAGGCCCTAAGACTCAAATTTAGAAGAAAACAGGCCATATTAATCGCTAATGGATGAATCCTTCTAGGCGGCTCGGCAACCAACGAGGAAACATCCCAGGAGGTATCCTGATCGGACCAAAGTCCCTCCAATACAGTCAATGCTCGATCTGAAAATTCAGATGCCCTGCCAAGATGATGCTATAATTCCCTGGGCTAAATAGTCCTCTAGAAACAACTATTCCCTGACGATGCTCCAGCAATTCCAATCTTCGTGGGCCCGTGGGTCTTTTGTAAATGTTAAACAAATGCAAGGTTTTCCCCCCGCCTGTTTTCACTGTTAAATACTGTATATCTAAACAATTGGTTGGCTGGCTGACTATATTCCAATTCAGGGTAACAACCACCCATACCGTAAGACCCCCACTTGGTCAACCGTTTGGGAACTTCACAGCTGGGATACAAAAAGTTTGGTATCGCTGGAAAGGTACCAGGGCAGATACCCAGGTCTCCTGCAGTAAAATTAACTGAAACCCACGAACAATCGAACACCACTGTGTACCCCAGATGCTTTTTCAGTCCTGCCACATTCCATGAGACAAGCGTAAAGTCAGGTGCCTTATCTAGGGAACTCTGGTCACTACTCAGTCAATCCACTTCACTCGGGTTCCCTTCGGGCACTACTATTTGCGCTATTGCACCATCCCCCCTAAGTCCCAAGGTAGTTATTTTCCTCCTCTTCTTGTCCTCTGTTGCGGACCCAAAAACGGGGACTTGCCGTTTAGGCTACTTTCAAATTAATCGACTGACTTCCATGCTATCCTTATATTCTTTGGTGGATAAGTCCTTAGATCTATTGTCAAGATCCCTGTCAACTAATTCCCAGGAGGGTAAGTATAGCTGGATAGAATCCAGTCCAGAATTGGGGATAGAGCCTCTGGAACATTTAACTATGTCCTCTCTAATTATGGACATACAACCTTTATTGTGGAGAAACCAATGTGTGCACTTATTTATCAAACCATCTTGATCCTCATACGCCCTAGGTTTTAAACTGGGTATGTTAACCATAATAACAGAAGGGCAACCGTGTCTTAATTTCACATGCTCTCTGAGCATTGTGGGTTGGTGAGAGATTCCCAATGGGACAAGGTTTGTAACTGACGGGGGGTATGTTTTTCCTTGACACAATCACAGCACAAGGAGACCTTGGAAGACGAGTTAGAGAAAATTAGTCTCCCAATTGGGTATTGTGTCTTGGATTTGGGTTAATCCAGGGTGGCCCTGTGTTTTACTCTTAATTCTTATTTAGATATATTAGAAGGCTAAGATTTGGGGGTATGCAAGTCTTCAACGTTTGGCACAGCTGACACCTGTAGGTTTATTAGTTCAACTTTTTTCCTTAATTACACTAATCTCTTGAATAATATTTTTAATAAAGGCTCCTAATTTACCTTCTATGATGTTTTTTAGATCCAAAAACTTATCAATATATGAGTTAAGTTTACTATGATCAGGGTCCAATGGTGGGATTGGGGTACTATAGGTAGTCTGCATCCCTGTATCGCTAGTCAATTCAGCAGTCAGGCTGGCTGATTTCATTATTAAAAGGTCAGATAAAAGAGGACCCTTAGAGAATTTAGCCATTGTTTTAACCCCTTTCAAATTCCCCTTTTTAAATCCCAACTGCTTTCCCTTGGTCGGCAGAATTGCTCCTCGCTTAGGCACCATTTCCTTTAATGCTAAAGGTTCAAATCTATTAGAAAGGGTGAATACAGGATCAACCTCGAACTGCTCAATTACCACAGAGGGTCCAACATCGTTTCCATGCTTTCTAAAAACTTCCTTTCCCACCAGGATAGCAGTGGTTGACCTTTGTTCTATTAGGTCTCTGGACCCCTCTATTTTTCACTGATAAACTGTGCTGTTTCGCGGGATACATTTCCACAACAGTACCATCCTCACCCCCTCCCCCTGTCTAAAATCCACTACAAGGAACACATAGTTCTTACCGCCCATCTGGCCCGGCATCTGAGTACTTTCAAAGGGCGCTAGAATGTCTTTTCTAGGGCCACATGGATGAAAATTGGTCCTAGTACCAACTGCTGCTACCAACAAGGTTCGATAAAATCTATCAAGTCTCTTTCCCCCTACACATCCTCCACTACAACACAATTAGATATAGTGGGTTTCTTAATAGTACGCCCCACATAACTAACCCCTGGTGGATTGTTCGGTTGATCGGAGGTACCATCTGATGCTGCTGGAGCCACCTTCCGGGAATAATCCAGAACATTAACATCAGAAAGGAGCCCTTGTATTTCAGTGATCAATACATTCACATCCTTAATTGGTTTAAACATCCTAGTAATTTTGCTCTTGGAATTCACAGGGGATAAAACAGGGTCAGCTTTCCGTTTAGCCATTAGGAAATAGGTGTGTCAACCAAGACTACAGCAACAGTGAAGCGGGAAATAGATAGAGGAGATTACAACTATTAAATATTAAAAAGGTGCCTGAATTGGCAGACCATGCCTTTGTCAGTCCCACTAACTAGCACTAATATGGAGCAAAAATAAAAAAAATGTAATTATGTACGGCAACCTCGGATCTCCCACAAAACCAATGTTAAAAAACAGTTGCAACAGACCCGTAAGTACAAAAAAAGAAAGAAAATATATATAAAAATACAAATATTGTCGAACACCAATTGATTCTTAGGAGGCTGTTCAGTTAGTTTCCCAAGTAGTACAAAGCCAAAAAAAAATAAATATAGAATCATTAACGAGCACCAAAACACAAATAAAGTCTGTTAATGTCATAGATGCAAAGGAATCATCACAGGTGTCCCATATCAATCAGAGATTCAAAGATCAGAAGGAAACATACAGTCTTAGGTTGAAGATTCCCACTTTGCTAAGGTAGCTTGCTCCTCGCAATCCTCACACCTGCGAACAAACAGCAACAAACATCGTTTTCTGACTTATCCTGCCGGGCTTCCATAACTTCATTGTTCCTAACCCATACTTTTTTTTAAACATGCCTTTATTAAATGGTTCACAGCATTACAACCTCAGACCACATTAGCATTTCACAGTATAGCATTGATTCTCTGTCAGATGCATAGTAGGATACTCACAGCAATGGTTAGGGCATGTCTACAAGACCGGCTGACCCACTTTTCATCAAATCGCCTTCATTCGGAGATCTTTGGCATGCAGTACTTAGTTCCCCACATCCTCATCCCCCCTAGATTGGAGCATCATCCTGCGCTATCAGGTAAGCCGTTAACGGACACCATATGCATTTAGGCCTGTTCTGCTGCCCACATAGGGCTTCGTAGTCTCTGTCCGTGTCACTCATCCATATTAGGTCTCTCAGCAATTTGTTCACCCCAGGGGGGGGATGCATTAGTCCATTTCATCAGAATACACCTCCTGGCTGCTATCATACAGGTCATTAAGTTTGCGATATCGCTTTGGTATCCCAGCTGCCCGTCCAAACATGCCACACAACATTGTATCTGACACGGTCTGAACCAGCATCTCTGACATGACTTTATTCACTGCCTCCCAAAAAGCACGCAATTTAGTACAAGACCACAACATGTGCACCGTGTCAGTTGGTTCTGTGTTACACCTCGGGCACAAAGCAGGTGTGGTGCATGGTACAATCGTACTTGTGTACTCGCGCAGGTGAGACATAGGCCCTATGAAGAGTTTTAAGTTGGATTAATTGCAGCCTGGAGCTAAAGGCCCCCCTGTGTGTGATGCTACACATCATCATCCATTGTTTATCGGTGAAGTTCCCCCCGGAGTCCTCCTCCCACCTGTTTTTACAACTGAGGAGGGGGCGGTGCAAATTTCCCTGAATGGTCTTCTATATTGATGACACCACCCCTCTACACCCAGGTGAATTTCTGATGTATTGCAGTAGCGGTGTTGTCTGTGGGATGTCAGGGAACATTGGGAACCACTTCCTGAAGGCTGCCTTCATCCTATAATACTGCAATCTGTGTTGTATTCCTCCGCCCATTTTACCAACAAACTCTTCCAAAGAAACAAAGACTCCATTCGGGCATATATCTTCCAGTCTCTCTATTCCCGCTCCCTCCCACTCACACACTATACACACATCACAAGTTGACACCAAGACCTCTATCTGCCATAGTGAAATGCCTGGATCAAACGGGTACCTTGCCCCCAGTCTCTTCATAGCCCTCCTCCATGCGTGCACCGTACATGCCACTGGGTCCACCTTGCACCCGTCTGCGACCTTGCCGAATATCAGCATGACCTGCAGGGAGTGGGGATGCACCGAGCCACACTCTATGCGAACGTGGGTTGTCGGCAGCACCACCGTCATCCAAAAACCTTGCAAAAGTTAATTGTGCCACCAAAAAGCATGCCTCGACGTCGGGAGCACCTATCCCCCCTTCTCCCATGGTAATGTCAGCACTTCCCGTGTTATGCGTGGGGTTTTCGGGTACCAGGTCAGCTTTATCATTTGGGAGCGCACTTCACGTAAGTAGCCCGTTCCCATTCATACCGGAATGTTTTGAAACATATAGAGGAGCTTGGGGACCACCACAATTTTAGCCACCGCCACTCTGCTCATGAGTGTGAGTAAGCGTCTGCACTATCTGTCCACATTGGTTCGTAGGGCCCGTAAATAGCTCTTGTGATTATTACTGAACAGGATTGGGCTTCCCTGCTAACCCCAACTCCTAGGTATTTGACCGCGGTTTGCTCCCAACCAAATCCCTCTGTTTTCGGCGAGCAGGTAGTGGCCTCATTTAGGGGGAACAGGGAGGACTTACTGCGATTCAGTCTAAGTCCAGAGGCTTCACCAAATGCCGTTATTTCCGCCGTTAGTGGCACTAAGTTACCTCCCAGGTTCTTGATATAAATAATCGCATCATCTGCCTATAGTGAGACTAATTTGCTAGGCCCTCCCATAGACAAGCCCCTATGCCTGTGAAATGTCCGCAGTCTGCAAGCCAGCACCTCTATTGCAACGGCAAAGATTAGGGGAGACAGCGGGCACCCCTGTCTGGTCCCGCGTCCTAATCCATACAGGTTAGACCACATGCCGGCTATGATTATCTGAGCACTCGAGTCTGCATACAGCAGTCATATCGCTTTCAAGAAGTATGCAGGGACCCTCGCCTGTTTCAGCACCTCAAACAGGTACTTCCACTCCACAGAATCGAATGCCTTTTCCATGTCTAACAGTGCCACAACTGCTTGTGCGCAGGGGTCTATTTGTGCCAAGATTGCAAACAATCGTCTGAGGTTCAGCGAGGTTGATCTCCCGGGGATAAAACCCAATTGATCCCGGTGGATTATTTTGTGTCAAGGTTTAACAGGGAGAATGGGCGATAGGAGGAGCAATCTAGCGGGTCCCTTCCTTGGTTTAAGAATTAAAGTTATCACTGCTTCCCGCATCGAGGGTGGTAGTGTACCTGACTCCAATCCCTCTTCCCAAACCCCCAGCATATGTTGCGCTACCTCAGGGCCCCATTCCTTATAAAATGAAGCCGTTATACCATTGGTGCCCGGCGCTTTTGAGCAGGGAAGGGCCCGCATCACCCCCAGCAGTTCTTCAACCATGAGAGGCTTTGCCAGGGCCTTGGCAGCTTCAGCACTAAGCCTAAGGAGAGCTGCCGCTTCGATATATTTTCTGACATCTGTCTCCGGTAGGGTGCCTCTAGTGACATACAGTATTGTGATAGTACGCACGGAATCTCTCCGCTGTCTCGCTTGGTTTCACTATTACTACCCCCTCTGGTGTCCTAACTGCAGTTATTTTCCTGTATCCACGCTTGTGTCTGACCAGTGTCGCCAATTATCTACCCGGCCTCCCCTCCTCCCTGTATCTGCGGGCCATGGCGGGTTGGGCGAAGTACTTCACCTCTCGGTCCGCTAGTTCTTGGAAGTGGACCAATCCTTCCTTTAGTTTAGCCAGCGAACTCGATGTGTGCAACCTTTCCACATCCCCTTCCCAGTGTTTTACTTCGAGTTCTGTTTCATTAAGCTGTCTACGGATCAGTTTCAGCACTCCCAGTTCGGTGGACATGCAGCCCCCCCTCAGTACCACCTTGAAAGCCTCCCAAAGAGTCCCTTTCCCCAACACAGTGCCCAAGTTTTCCTGAAAATAGCGTTTGATCAAGCTGTGTATTTCACTCTTGAAAACTATGTCTAGCAATGCCGCTGGCTTGAACCTCCAATGGGGCCGGTGTCATATCTAGATGAAAGAGCCTCCTTTCCCCCCTAGACCTGTCTACGCTTGGGTCCAGCATTACGTTGAGATCACCCGCCCACAATATGTTAGTGTGCAAATATTTTTGACTGCGGCTGAGCAAGGTGTAAAGAAATTCGGGGTCATCTACATTTGGCCCGTAAATATTGACTAGCGTTAACTTTATGTTTCCCACACATCCCGATATGATCACATATCTCCCACCGGGGTCTATTGTGGTGTCACTAACCCTAAATCCCAGCGACTTGTGTACCAGCATCATCACCCCCGCTGAGTATGCTGAATATCTTGTGAAATACTTGCAGTTTCCCCAGTTCCTGGCCACCCCTTCATTCCCTTTGAGATGGGTTTCCTGTAACATGACTATCTATGCTCTGTGCGCCTTTCACAGTATTGTATCACTTTACAGGCTTTACGTGGATCATTTAGACCCTGCACATTCCAACGTATTACCTTACATGCCGTTGCTAGGGTGAGGATCAAAGAGAAACGCACGTCATCCCCGCATTGCCAAACGTACCAAATACTGCCTCGTGGTTTTTCTGTATAGATGTGAACCTTTTTTAGATACCCCAGCACTGCCAACCGGGCAACTTTCCCTTTCCCCTCCCAACCTGCCCCAACTTTCCCCCGCTCTACCCTCCCCCTCCCACACTGCCCGTCCCCAACCTGCAGTGGATAATCCCCCACCCCCACACAGCAACCCAACACCTTAATCAGCATGGGCAACAGCCCGCGGGCGCCGGACACCACCATCCAAGTGGCTTCCAAATGCTGAGCCTTAGAGGAGGTTTAACATCAGATAACTTTTCTTAATTGCCTCAGTACTGACTCGTTGCATTTTAAGCTCTGTTTTAACATGACCCATCGGGGCTATGACCCGTATCACCACCTGCTATTGTTGTCTCTATCTTTGGCGTTCGCCTGTGCATCACCCCTTTGCTCACTGTCAGCAGTGGGATACTGGTCTCTAATGTTGTAGTGCCCAGCAGGTAATTACGTCAGAGTTTTAATGAATTTGTGTACCGCCGCCGGATCAGGGAAGAAGTGTGCCCTTCCATTGTGCTAGACTCTTAGTCTGGAGGGGTATTGCATAGAGTATTGCAGTGCTCGATCACGTAGTGCCCTCTTCGCCACTGCAAAGGACATGCAGGCCTTCTGGACAGCTGGGGTGAAGTCCAGGTATAAGGACACTTTACTGTTCTCAATATGAGGTTGCTGAGTTCCCTCGCCCTCCTAAGTATAGCATCTCGGTCTAGGTAATTTAGCACTTTTGCTATCACTGGTCTTGGGTTTTGACCCGGTCTCGGTGCGAGCTGTGATATCCTGTGCGCTCTTTCAACCAGGAATTGGGCAGACAGTGGTGGTCCCTGCAGCACGTCTTTTTATAAATCTCCATAAATACTTCCATATTCTGTTGTGGGACCGTTTCCGGAATCCCCACCACCCTAATATTATTTCTGCATGTTTTCGCTTCGAGGTCCTCATTCTTGTCTCTTATAGCTCCCGGCGCAATTCCTGTACCGCCTGCACGGTTTTGTTGTTGTTGTCATTCAGAACGCTGACTCTTGTTTCCACTTTGGAGGTCCTGCTGCTTTCTTTATCTATGCGCTCCTGCATCCTGCCCACCTTGTATGTCAGGCCGTCCAGTTTCGTGTTGATGGCAGCGAACCCAGATCGCATTTCTGCGAGGACTAGGCTCAGCTCTGAAACCGGGGGGTCCTCACATTGCTCCGCCGCAACTCCCGCAGAGGATGATGTGGCCGCCATTGTAGGAGATCCAGGCGGGGTCTTCTGGCGGTCGTTATTGTTCCCTAGCCCTTCTTTCTGAGTGAATGGTAGGCGGGTTTGTTTTTTACCGCCCTTCACCATAAAGCCTCTGTATGTCGCCGTCTTCTCGGGCCCCTGGCCCTTCGCTAGGCTCGATGTGCTGTGGCTAGCTCAGTTGTCTACAAATTGCCTTCCTCTGACCTGTCTTCCTCTGCTAGGTTCTCAGCCCCTATCCGCTACAGCCGGCCCCAATTGTTGGCCCGATTGTTTAGGGCACCTGCTCTGCTCCGTCACTGCTGCCCACTGCTCTGTTGGGCGTGGAGGGGAGTGTGATGCTCCCTTTATGCAGAGGCTCCTCTGGCCTGCTCTCCTGTGCACCAGTCGTTCCTGTCCTCTGGCTTCACATGCAGGCAGCAGTTGATTCAGTCAGATTTCCTGCTCTCCGGTGTTGGTGTGCCCCCCCCTCTTCTCGAGCTGGGCTTTGGGGTCCCCCCTGTACCTTCACTACTCCTCTCCGCGGTTCTCCTGGCTTTCCACCGTTTTTTTTGTTTAAAAAAAAAAAAAAAATGTTGCCCCTGTGTCCCTGTTTGCAAGCCTTGTGGGTTGCTGTAGTACCTCATGTGCTCCACTGCACACTCTGATTGCGCCTGTTGTGGGTTGTCCAAGTTACACAGCCTGTGCGCAACGTAGCCAGCTTTGTCCCGTAATGGTGTAGGGCCGGCTAATGTCTCTAAATATTGTCTCTGGTTCTCCTTCGCTATGCGCTGCTGTGCGCCCGTGTGCCTGAATGCATGCTCCCCCGTAGTCTGTATGCCGAAGCCGCGCTGCCAGCCCGGGCCCGAGGGTTATCAGGACCTCCCCTGCGCAGATATCGTACCTCCTCTCACCTCAACTTAAGCTCTTCCCTGTGCCTGCAGCAATAACTGCGGTGATGTTTAGTGGGGTGGCAGATGGGGGTGTTCCTGGAGCCCCCCGTGGCTGTGCCCGACGAGGTAACTTACTTGTCCGCCTCCGTATCTCAAACCTGGGGGGCAGCGCAAGCCGTTTCTCCCCCGGTGCTGCGCTGTCCCCACTCTCACGCTCGCGAGGGGGATGTCCCAACCGGCAGGGATCTTCTGGTCTTCCGATCTCCGGCCTCAGCCGCACGATCCCAAGCCTGGATGCTCCACGGGGACGTGTGCGGCGGCTCTGGTGTGCTCCGCTCGTCGGAGGGGACCTGCCCCTTCCTGCTTCTCTTCCGCCACTCGCCCTTGACTGCCTTGATTGGCTGCCCTCCTATGTGTATGTTATTCCTACGTCCCTTTTCAATATCCTCCACCTTGACACATATTTCTTTTCCCTGTTTTTCCAGTTCTTTGATCTTTGTCTCCATCTTTAGTTCCATGACATCCACCAAGAGTTGGTTACTTTCCAGACCCTCCACTCTATATTCAATTCTATCTATGCGTCCTTTAATTTCCGCCATAACATCTGGACTTCTAATCTGAAGTCCTTTATCTTTATTTCGGCTTAAATGCTTTGTATGTCCAGTTTCATGGGTCCCATCCCCCCGTCCCCTCCTGTCTAAGCTGTCGCAGCCATCGACCTGAGGCTGCAAATCAGTGCCTCTTGAGGATGAATATAATGTAATGTCTCGTAAAGTATCCACTGCACCCCCAAGTCTCTCCAACTTAACTGTCTTACTTCGGACTGCCTACATAGACTCATTTCACTATACTAGGAGTGACCCCTCCTTGAAGTTGCAGCCTCATTAGGACCCAGGCGGTAAGGGGTTTACGGCGGCGTAAACAGCGCCGACCCTTACCGCCTGATTCTGAGGTCCCTTAGCGCCATGGCGGATTTAACACCTGCTTTTAGCAAGTGTTAAATTCCATGGCGCTAAGGGACCATGTTGTTAATTACGCCACCGTAATTTACGGTGGCGTAATTAACGCCTTCCCCACTCCCATTATGCCCTATGGGGCAAAAATGGGAATGGGGAAGGGTAAATGGGGATTGGGGACTTACCGCCCCGCCAACCTCGGTTTACGCCATGGTGGTAAAGGTACGACCCAGGCGGTAACTTACCGCCTGGGTCGTAATGAGGCCCACTGTGTTTACAACCTCTCTTTGCAATCCACACTGGAAAACCCACAAACTACTTATCTTCGCAGGGTAGGGCAGTGTGGTGTATACAGTGTATATATTTTCTCCCAGGCAGTGAATTACCTGGTTTAAGACTTCCCAAGAGGACCACCATGGCTCACCCTGGCTGGCACACCACTGTCGGCGAGCACGGATCCAGTGATGCAGCTGCAACTCACCTACCTGCAGAGGGCCCGTTAGGCCCATCGAAACACGCCGGGTCCTTAGCGTTCCGTGTTGTGTTCTTCTAGTCCTCTCCAATTTCAGAGCACAAGGGACTGTGCGGTTTTCAGCTGCCATGCCCAGTATTTCTTTCCGTCCTCCGATCACTTGGGTCTGCACTGTTCCTGAAATCGGGGTGCCGGCGTGCTGCTGTGCTTCAGACTCTTACCGAATTCAATTGCTCCCAGAGTCTGTTTCGGCCCCATGCTGGATTTCTCTAAGCAAGTGCGGCATCTGGTGGTTTGTCTGGGGAACTACGCCGCTGCTCACGCTATGATCTGAGAACTCGCTAGCAGTGCTTTAAGTAAGGGAACAAATTCTGGTTTAAAATATGTGTTTAAATATGTTTAAATATGGTTATTGTGTGCAAAAATTATGACCAAAATAATTGCCGCCTGAGTAATTTTATTTTCGGCGCCCGGCAATGGGGACTTACCGGGGCATTACGACTCCGGCGGACCCGGTAATTGGCCATTGCCGGTCGCTGGAAAATATTACTCCCCATTCCCATTTGAGTCTCATTGGACTCAATGGGAATGGGGAGGACGGATGCACCGGCACCATTCATGAATGGCGCCGGTGCATCGGTCAAGATCTGCGAGCGGGTGCCTTTTCCGCCCCAGATCAGACTTGGCCGGATGAAAGGCACCCGCTCGCAGAACTCGTAGTTTGCCGGTCCAGAAACAACGGTACCGGCAAGCTTACCGGTACCGTTGTTTCTGGACCAGCAACCTCGTAATGACCCCAAATGTATTCTCTTATAATTTCCCTTTCCTGTTTGAAAACAACTTAATTTCATATGTCTTTAACTGATATTGTGATTCAAAACATTACTCAAGGTTACATCTACTGGCAGAGTATTGCTACACATATTTTTAAAGAAATGTGGTCAGGGAGGCCAGTTCGGAGAGACCAGTACAGCCGTGGCTCAAGGTCAAGGGCAATATTTGGAGACTTCCCTGGCTAGCCCTGGCTGAATAAAAGCACTGCTCGCCAGTCTTCCTTCTTTGAGGAGATTTTTTTCCTCCACATAACTAGTGGGAGCCCCCATTGGATATTTATTGCGTGGCACTATGATGCAGATGTGGATAAAAGTGCATTCTTTTTTGAGGATAGCGGGACAACAGCCCCAAGTGGACGTTTTTGTCTGCGACCGCAGCTGGTGGCCAGTGATAATGAAGAAGTTGTACTTAAAATATTTGAATGATCCAGGAAATCGCACCCTGTCTCATTGTAGCACAAGACTGATTTGAGCTTGTGGAATTATATCATTGTCTTAAGCCGGAAATGCAAATCTTCCCAGCTCATTCTTATTTTCTGTTTTACCTGGTAGACAACAGGACTTTAGACCTGCTGGAAGAGTGAACTGATGTAACATAAAACTTGTTCAACCACTCAATTTGGCTATCTTGAAGGCCTGGTGTTTTGTTGCCGCCACCAGTGTAGTCCTGCATTAAAGACTAAGTAGGCCCCTATGTTAAGTGACTGCAAATCATTAACCACAGAAGCAGTTAACTGAGGAGTTGCACTGTACAATGAGTTAAGAGATAAGTTAGATTCCTGTTAGAAATTGGTTCCAGTGGCAGCTTGAATTGTACATAAAGGATGCCTCTGTTGGATGCATCTGTTTACATTGCCATGTACTAAATGGGCAGATTTGTGAGGATATGGCAGGTTGAGAACATTATTTTATCTAATTGGAATGTGCCATCTCTGGACTACTCCCTCCTGATTGGTGGCTTGTGGATGCCCTCATCTCCACGGGTTTCGCACTAGACCACTGGTTTCCAAACCTTTTTATACTTAAGCCCCAGGAATAAGAAAAATGTTGGCAGTCAGATGGGTTGGACCATAAATTAGGGCAGCTTTGTGTGCAGACAAAGTGGTTGGTGGAGGCAGGGAGTAGAGTTTCAAATTGGAGGGATCGCCCTACCATCTACATATCCTCATGGTGTCCCCACTTGTGGTAAGTCATGATCCCCACTGACAATATGGTACCCAAGGATTTCATCAACAAACGGAAGGTCAAAGCTCTCATTCAGGCTGTTGCTTACAGCATCCTTTCCTGGGCCTCTCACATGCAACCCAACGGAGGGGCTCAAGTTCCTACATGCCGGCTTTACATTGAATGTGTTCCTCTCGCCCTTAAGCGCTCAGCTAGAAACTGTCAGGGGTTTCAGTTCTCCTAGGTTTTCTTGGCTTCTGTATAGATCGTGGCATCATGCAGATTTGAGATATTACACCCTAGAGTCTGCTCGCCATCCTTACCTGGGACCTCTACTTGGTTATTAAGGAAATGTGTCCTTCCCGCTTTGTGACTTTGGAGGTTGTCGCAATGTGCATTTTGTCCATAAGGTGTTCCCTTCCTTGTGACACTGTCAACAGTGTGTGGAATTGATATGACGCTTTGTACTTGAAGTCTGATCATCCACCCATAACCTCCAATAAGGCCCAATGACACCTCAGACTTTCACCCCTCCACAAGGATCACTTCCTTCCTGCATGGAGAATAGGGAGGGATAATTTAAGTTCTTCCCATTCTCTTTACATAGGAAGAGCCAACATGTATGGCTGCCTTGAGGGATTGTTTAGACTTTTCTGTAGCCTTTTGGCCGGATCTGGCTGGAAAGAAAACACCCACTGCCAACCTTACTTTGTCTGTGGATGAAATCTGCCATCTCCCATGCCTATGGGGCATCTTGCTCTCCTCCTCCCAGGGCAGTGCAAGATCCATGAACACATTCTTCACCCACTACAAGCTGTACGTGGACCTCCCTAGACCTTGCTTTGGTTCTTGGTTCTGTCATGTGTTTATGATTAATAATGATCTCACAATAAAATGGGAAATAGCTGGGTTGATTGCACTTGTTTAGAAGAGTAGGTACCTGTCTTCTCCCTAGTTATTGCCCCCTTGCCACCATCATATTGGGATGACAGACGAAGAGCTACAGTTGGGAACCCATGCATGAATCCTTGCAGTATTCCTGCACCTCGTCGAGTATATGAGAGACAATATGCACTCAGACAACCCTTCAGAGTGTACCCGGAAGCTAACATAGTGGAGGAAAGTTACCAAGAATGATGTACTTTGGCAAGCTGTCGAAATGCAGCCATGAACAGAATGGATGAACGTTAAACCAAAGTCTGAAGACAGCAAAGGAATGTCATAAAGAAGATATAAGAACCTATGCTGAAAGGACGATGTAACTGGAGCACTAATAGAAACATGTACCCTACGATACATTAATCATGAACACAAAGAATAATAAAGTTACTTATTGATCAATAACTGCAAATACACAGAAATGCAAGGCAGAAAGAACACATAGAAGCTTGCTTATGAGAGGTATATATTCAACATTTAGGACGACCATCAGAAGAAAATGGACGACGGCTTTTGTCAATTAGCCCAGCTACCTCAAAATACAAGCCCAGGATCTTAAGGTGAAAAGATGATGAAGAAATTTTTTTCCCTTGCAAAGTGAAGGAGTAGACTGGCTTGGAACCAAGGATGCTATTTTGAGAGATGGAGGAAAATCAAGAAGGGAGTCTAACGAGCAGACCATGTGCGAGGACATATTTCCCAAAGATTGGCAGGAACAAGAACATTTACAGATGCCAAGAATTGGACAATTAAAAGTGCACACAGTTTATATGATATAGAGTGAGCAAGTCTCTAAAGGCCAAGTAGGATTAAAGAGGATACTAGACAACAAGAGCTGTCAGGAGGTACATGCTGCTAGCGAGCCGAATTCCCATGGTTGGATTTGGGTTGCCAACCAATCAGAAAAGCCTGCCATGCACTTTTACATAAAATGTTGCAAAGTATTATTTTGCTGCCATATTCTCTGCTATGACGAGTACATTATACCACATGTATAGAAGTAGCTCAGGGTGTGTCTCACTGACAAGAGACTGCCAATGAGGGATTAACACACGTACTATCTATATGTAGACATGTTCCCCATATCCAATCCCACCCCTGGATAGGTTTTACAGTTTGCCACATAGGATGACATCATCGATGACGCATCTAGCATTATATAAACTGAGTATAATCAAGAAGGCATTGTGATCCTGCATGAATCGATTTGATGAGTTTTATCCGCCCTGCTTTACTGCTTTGAGATTAAAGCAGTATTTGACCATCTCCTTTGAGTCTGTCGGTTATTTGGTCTAAGATATTTTATTGGTAATTCCATCAAGCACACAGACGCTTCAAGGTGCTAGAGCACACTTGTGTGTTTGTTTTGTCTTTAGAGGGCAATATCAATGTACCAACTTGCCATGCCCTCAAATAAGTAAGGACTGTGATGAGCAAGAGACATGAGGTAGAAATGAGGTGGCAATGACTAGATTGCTTTTGCGTAATCTCATTACTCGAGGCCTTATCATCCTTGTCGCGGTGCAACGAACCTCTCCCTCCCACCCAGGGTGGATATTGCAGGGATGGTCCTGCTGAGGTATTTACAGGTGGAATCATGTTGCTCTGGCCTCTTAAACTCCTCTCTAGCCCACATGAATTTCTCACAGTGAGGAAGATTTATTTGTTATTATATGTTAGTGGGGTGCCTGTTTTAGAGAGCACAGGCCACAAATGAGTAAGGACTGGGATGAAGAAGAGAAGCGCTCAAAGTAAATAGATCACCTGTAAGGCATCTAGTCATTAACTATATCTCCCTCGATACTGAAGTGACTTAAGAATATATTTGTTTTGCGCTTTTCTCCATGATCTTTGCCCCATTTTACTTGCTACCGATGTTCGTACCTAACGCGGCCAGAGCAAGAAGGGGTTCTGTGCAAGGCAAAAGGAAAATACATTTTTTTTTAAAAATGTGCTTCCGAGCTGACAAGGAGCCTCTCATATGGGGCACTAACTGCGGCCCTCAACATACGCACCCTGCGGCCCTCAACATACACAGCAGCACATCACGCCCCACTCCCGTGGATTCAGCTCTATTCCACAATCCTGCTGCTTCCACATATTGAAGAGTACTAATTATTACCATCGGATCGCTTCCCCCGCCGCATCTAACTGGAATGCACACGAGGCATCCTCACTTCAAGATGGCCGCCTCCCAGATGCAGCACTCTGCCTGATGATGTCCGCTCCCTCTGTCTGATTTCCCTTGGCCCGGATTGGTCAAACAGCAATATTATTCTGCCACCCAATAGCCGGCAGGCTATTAGCCGGTCAGCTCGGTAAGGCCAAGAAAGAAGGCCTTGCCCTGACCGAGCTGACAGAGTGCCACAGGCGCTAGGAGCCACCATGCTCCCCGCATGCCCATCTCTCCACCTTAAGTCATAGGTGAGTCCAAAATAACCCTAAAAGCAAAAAAACCTCACCAAGCTCCTCACTTAGGGTACCATACACTCAAAAAACAATCTTCCTGGAATGCCCCCAGAGTCAGTGTCTCTCTTTCCAGACATAGATCTAGGAATACTGGCAAACAATACTTTAGACCCAAGTATTCTGCCTGCAAAAGTGTCTCACTTCCAACCCTTCCACCTCACCTCCGTGCAATTGCGTGGATACCTATCTTACCTCCTTTTGCATTAGCGGCCTTTTCACTGTGTATGCCTTGCCAGCCCCTAGCGGCCTCTAAATGTGCTTTTATAGTTCTAAATGTTTCTGACCTTTGCCAGCCTCTAGTGGCCCTTGACTGTGTATGCCCTGTCAGCCCCCAGTGGCCTCTAATTGTGCTTATATAGTTTTAAATGTTTCTGACCTTTGCCAGCCTCGAGCGGCCTTTGACTGTGTATGCCTTTGCCAGCCCCTAGCGGCCTTTGACTGTGTATGCCTTTGCCAGCCCCTAGCAGCCTCTAAATGTGCTTATATAGTTCTAAATGTTTTTGACCTTTGCCAGCCTCTAACAGCCTCTAGATTGTGTACCCCTTTGCCAGCCTCTAGCGGCCTCTAAATGTGCTTATATAGTTCTAAATGTTTTTGACCTTTGCCGGCCTCTAGATTGTGTATGCTTTTGCCAGCTTATAGCGGCATTTGACTGTGTATGCCTTGCCAGCCCCTAGCGGCCTCTAAATGTGCTTATATAGTTCTAAATGTTTTTGACCTTTGCCAGCCTCTAACGGCCTCTAGATTGTGTACCCCTTTGCCAGCCTCTAGCGGCCTCTAAATGTGCTTATATAGTTCTAAATGTTTTTGACCTTTGCCGGCCTCTAGCAGCCTCTAGATTGTGTATGTCTTTGCCAGCCTCTAGCGGCCTTTGACTGTGTATGCCTTTGCCAGCCCCTAGCGGCCTCTAAATGTTTTTGACCTTTGCCAGCCTCTAGAGGCCTTTGACTGTGTATGCCTTGCCAGCCCCTAGTGGCCTCTAAATGTGCTTACATAGTTCTAAATGTTTTTGACCTTCACCAGCCTCTAGCGGCCTCTAGATTGCTTATGCCTTTGCCAGCCTCTAGCGGCCTTTGACTGTGTATGCCTTTGCCAGCCTCTAGTGGCCTTTGACGGCTCCACTGATACTATACTAGTGGACTTGCCCAACTAGTCCTGCACAAGCACTATACAGCATTTGTTTACAAATGCATTCCTCAGCTACCCACCTTACAGCTACCCACCTAACAGCGTCTACACCTCTCCTCTCCCCTTCCTCCATTTTCCTCATTACTCGCTCTCTCTGGGCCACCCACAGCTTGCTCCCTGCACACCCAGACCTTGCACCACCTCCAAATATCATGCACTCTGCTTCATACACAACACTATACAACACACTTAACCACTGCATCTCTAACCAGCCTAGACACCTCCTTAGGCGTTCCAGACTAAGAACCCGCACTAAACCACCATTCTCGCTCCGCAGCTCTCCACCATCCACTCACAGCAGGAACCACAAGCTTAGCTCTCGCACCCACACAACATTCTCACACACACACCCACCTGTCCACGCACACATCCCCCATCACCCTGCGCCCAAACCTACACTCCAACCTCCCTCACTCATACGTGCACCCACCACCTCGCCGACCCCGATCACCAGCGCTCATGATCCATCACCAGCCAATCTTGTCCTAAAATGCGCACTCATTAATGCACGCTCCATCCATGCCCATGCTATTGAGATCAATGACCTCATCATTACTCACCAACTAGACATACTAGCCATATCCGAAACATGGCTCCATGAAGCATCCAACCCATCCATACACCTCGCCCTCCCTCAGGAGTACACCATCCTTATGCAGGACCGCAAAACCTGTGAAGGTGGGGGCGTCGCCCTCTTCTATAACAATTCCCTTGCCATTAGGCTGCATAACCAACAATGGGACAACAATGCTGACCTTCTCTCTGCTAAACTAGCTCTCTCCCCTAACTGCACCATTAACTTCATAGTCACATACAGACCACCAGGCTCCCCCCCAGACTACCAAAGCAACTCCTCCAAATCTTAGGCAGCAACCTGAAAAGCTCCTCTAAAACCATCCTACTTGGCAACCTTAACCTTGGTTAGATGACCCCAAGGATAAGGCTGCCGCACACTTAGCCAAGGATCTCTCCCACATGGGGTTCGAACACAAAATCACCAGACCAACTCACTGCAAAGGTCGGACCATCGAATGGTTAGCAGATCATAACTGCGCATGGACCATCACCTCCATCTCAGCCCTCCCTTGGACGGATCACTATCTCATCCAATTTTCCATTCCAACCACACCCATTCGTAAAACGGTTACTCATGGCCCCCCGCTAAAGTCAGAAGCTCCAAAAAACTCACTGCTACCAACCTCGCTCCTCTTCTTGATATCCCTGAACTCAAGCACCCTTTTAACCAAGACCCCACCTCTCTCGCCAACATCTATAACAATGCCCTCGCCCAAGCCATTGAGTCAATTGCCCCATTGGAAGATAAAAAATAAAAATAAAATCCATGCACTCCAACTCCTGGTTTTCAGAAGAACTATCTGCCTTGCGCACCAAGAAACGAAAAGCCCTATCCAACTGGCAATTAACACCCAACCAATCCTCTCTCAACGAGTTCAAAGAAATCTCACGGACCTACAAAATTGCCATATTCAAAGCCAAATCCGAATCCTATAATCAAAGAATTACCAAAGCTAGCTCCAAATCTAGAGAAATATTCTCTATATTTAAAGAACTCACTACTCCCGAGTCCAGTCCTGACGAAATCATCAAGGATGAAGCATGGTGCACAGGCATCCAGACAGCCCTCCTAAACAAAGTTAAAACGCTCCAAGACAAAATAGCATCCCAACGTAAAGCACTCAACAACCTCCCCATGTCCCCCTCAATCCTCCCTCACAACCCTCGCCCGCAAATACCTCTCTTTGCCTTTAGAGAAGTCACAGAGCTAGAAGTCTCCGCCCTACTCAAAAAATATCAAACCTTCCACATGCAAAGGGGATATATGCCCACCCACCATCATCAAAGAGTGCACAGAAGCACTCACCCCTATCATCACAGCTTTCATCAATGCCGCTTTCTCGTCCGGAACGTACCTCAATGCCTAAAAGAAGCCTGGGTATGCCCGCTCCTATAAAAAAACCCTCTCTAGAACCCACCTCCCCCAATAACTATCGCCCCATCACCACCGTCCCCTTCCTCCTCAAAATCCTAGATAAAGCCGCCCATAACCAAATCCAACACCATTTGGAAACCCATGCCATTCTAGGCAGAAGGCAATCGGGATTCCGCAAAGGGCATGGGACCGAAACTGCTCTCCTAGATTTAAAGAATCAAATTACCAAAATAATGGACACAGGCAGACCTGCTCTCCTCCTACTACTTGATCTCTCTGCAGCATTTGACCTAGTGGACCATGGCATCCTCACATCTCACCTATTCAATGCAGCTCACTTCTCTCACAAAGCAACTACTTGGATCACATCATTTCTAGAAGGTAGAGCCATGAAAGTGTATTCTGACCAGGCCAACGCTCCCCCTACCACCATAAGATGTGGAGTCCCACAAGGGTCATGCACTGCACCGACCCTCTACAACCTCTTCACTAAACCCCTCTTTGACTTACTGGACTCTCTCCGCATAGCCTACACAAACTATGCCGATGACACACAAGTTCTCCTCCCCCTCACTGGAGACTATGTCCAAGACACAGAAGCTCTCCTCAACATCTGCACCACGATCCAAACCTGGATGGCTATTAATGGTCTTTGCCTTAACGGCGACAAAACTAAGATCATCATCCTGGCCCCCAGCGAAACTCTATCCAAGCTCAGCCAAGAATGCTCACACATGACCATTGACAAAATTAGCATACCTGTCTCCTCTGCTGTGAAGACCCTAGGAGTCTACCTAGACGCTACACTCTCCATGACAAGACAAGTCAGCGCCATTTCCTCTTCATCAGCACTGAACACCAAACTCATCTATGCCATAAAACCCTACCTTACCACTCCTAACTGCCTCTCTGTCTCTAGAGCCACCATAGGAGCCGGACTAGATTATTGCAACGCCCTTTTAGCCGGCACATCATCCAAAAATCTAAACAAGCTCCAAATAGCGCAAAACAATGCGCTCCGTGCTGCTCTACACATCCCCAAATTTGACCATGTATCGCAGGCCCGAAGAAATGCTCACAGGATCCCAGTCAAGGAAAGAATCGATTTCAAAATACTCCCCCTCACACACAAATGCATCAATCACACTGCACCTTCCTATCTAACAGAAACCATAACCAGGAAATATTCCCTCCGTCCTACTAGAAGCCACCATGCCAACCTACTCCAAATTCCTACCATAAGAAGAGCCAAAGCTGGATGCATTGGCTTCCCACACATAGCACCCAAGCTCTGGAACGAGCTCCCCAACTCTCTCAGAACCCTCTCTGTACTCCTTTCGCAAATCCCTCAAAACCACTCTTTTTACATAATCTTTCCGCCCTTCCCCCACTGACATGAACTGTACCTTAACGTTTTCATGTCTGTACTGCCATTTTATGTAACTAAAAATGCTACTGTAAAGCAAAATGCCTTGCAATCATTATCAACCCTCCTTTTGTAACCAGCCAATGTTTTATATTTAACAGCGCCACGATGCCCACGGGCTGTTGTGCGCTTTAAAAATACAAATAAATAAATAAATGCATAACTTTCCATCATTCTGTCTCCCATGTTCACATTCTTTGAAACAATCTGGCCATGGAACTAATGTCCATTAATGTGTCCAGGCATAATGGTGGTTGGGATGGTTGCACTACACTGTGGGTACAGAGGTTATATTGTAAATGCAACATAAAATAATACAATATCTGTAAATAAAAATCACAAATATTGCCATTGTTACAAGCTTTTGAAACACATATTTTGTTGTTTCTCAGTGTGAAATGCTGTATCAGTATTTCTGCATTCAAAGTTTTGTCATTTAAAACCGTTAACAGTTGGATATAATTTATCAGTAATAGGTATTTTCAAAGCGGTGATTGTAACGTAGGCAGTAGTGTTATGTTCTGAATGCTTAATGTAGCACTGTGTTTTGATTTACAGGGTTTCATTATCTGAAGCACATGCTAAACTCAGCCTAAGGAAAAAAGTGATTGAGGAGGATGTGTTGATTGCAGTTCTGTTATATGAAACGTCGCTCACAGCCAAACATGGTAACATACTACTTACATTTTCAACTGGTAGCAATTCAGTGATCAGTTACATAATGAGATTGCAGTAAATTTAAATATTCTCCAGCGCTGGATCTGTCATAGATTTTTGTTTTGAATATCCTCTCGCAGCAGGATGGGTATTCTTGGCAACTAAATGCTACTTTTTGTCAGCCAACCCATTTGTCGGGGTTCAAGTCCTGAGTCATGACTGCACTAAAAATGACCGCTAAAAATAAACCAAAACCCTCCTCAGCCCCCTATGCGAAGCACAGAGAGACAGGCTAAAGGATCACTCCAACAAGACGTTAGAGAAAGTTCTTAGAAAATTGGTATCCGAGGACTCCAGAAACTGGGGTGAGCTACTACTGTGGGCTTGGTTTGATGCCATAAAAACACACCAAGCCTCTGTGGGCTATTCTCCCTTCCATACAGGAGAGAACCCATTGACGTACTGGAAATATACTTGAGGGGGTTAGAACTAGGGAATTCCCCAAAGCTACTTATGATCACCTAAGATTCATCTAGCCTCTTGTCCATCGGCAGCTGCTGGATAGCCAAGAGAAACAGAAGAGGCTATATGACCGAGGGACTCCACCAAGGAAGTTTAAAGTGGGCAACCAGGTCCCTGTCTTTTTGCCAACATCAGACCATAAGTTAACTCCCGAGTGGTATGGACCTTAATAAATGATGCAGGTGCATTGACCACAACGACCAGATTCAATAGGACAATCACCGGAGGACCAGCAAAGTTTGTCACATTTATTGGCTGAGGGCATGGTGCCAGCTTGACAACCCCTCCCTGATGTCACCCTTGGTAACTCCTGCAGACACACCAGCTCTAGCTGGAATCCTTACCAATCTTCCAGCTAACCAAACAGAAGACCTACAGGTCTATCTGCAACTATTTCAGATGTCTTCTGCAAACGACCTAGGCCGCCCACAGCTTTGTGCATCGAATGGAAACGCTACTTGGTTAGTTAAGCCAGATGGGGCTGTAATGCCTCCCAGAAGCCCACCAGAAGGCAGTAGAGAAAGAATGTAAGAAAAGCTGGACTTTGGAGTCTTTGAACCAAAGTGAGTAGTACTCACCCATTGGGCCTCATTACGAGCCTGCCGGTCTGGATACAACGGTGCTGGTAAGCTTGCCGGTACCGTTGTATCCGGACTGGCAAGCTCCAAGTTGTGCTTGCGGGTGCCTTTCATACCGCCAGGTCTGACCTGGCGGAATGAAAGGCACCCGCGAGCACAGCATTTCGGATGCACAGGCTTCCCCATTCCCATTGAGCCCTATGGGGCTCAAATGGGAATGGGGAAGAATTTTTTTCCGGCGCCCAGGAATGGGCAAATACCAGATCCGGCAAGGCCGTAATTACCCGCTAATTGCGACTTTCAGGGCGCTGGAAAAAATGCAACTCCAAAACACTCCAAGAACACCAAAGAAAAGTGTCTCAGCTCCAGATAGAAGAAATAAATCTAGAGCAACAGCCCATGTCCACATGCACCGTAATTCAGGAAGACTAACAACACAAAACCAAATTTGAAAGAAACAGTGATCCCAAATAAAAAGGAAATAATATAAAAACATCTATTAAAGGACTTGTGCAGAGCGGGATACCAAAATAGAGGACGCATATCTATTGTAGTCCGCTGCGAGCAGTTACAGCCTGAATAGAAGTTAGCACGGGATTCCAGCTGGGTTCCTGATCGTGAATTGACCAGAAGTACCTCTGGTACCATTGAGGGCTTCATTCCATCACATCTGCTACATCTCCGAATTAATTATAAGGAGATGGTGAGGCTTACTCCAGTCTATGAAAGGCAAGACAACTAATCTTGACTTTACGTCCTGAGGAAAGTCTACAAAAGAAAGGGACATTATTATCAGTTCCAGGAGACCGAAACACATGTCGACTTTACAATCAGTTTGAAATTATAACAAACTACCAAACGACACCAGTAATAAAGACAGGGTCGGAATATGTTGCATAAGTACCTTTATGAGATATGTGTAATATGAAGTTCTGTTTACACACAAAAGAAAAAAGCCATTGCTATTTTGTGTGAGAGTATGTGAATGAATGTTGGAGACCATTAGGCTATGATCCTGATGTTTTGTAGTTTTGTTAAAAAATTGTGTTTTTATGTTATGGATACGTACTAGTATCATAATAAGTACTGCATATATATTTTTGTATTGATAAAATAAAATTTACATATAATGTACTGATTTAGTGGGACCCGTCATCCTTCATTCACTGGTCCACCCCCTTATTTTGTCTGCTCATTTGCCTGAGGGACCAGGAATTATAGTGCAGGCATCCCCTTTGTGTATAAAATTTGACCATATGATTTGGTACTTGCAGCATTTTCCAGCTGTTGTAGTTGCATTGTAAAACATGCCATCGCTAGGCGTCCCATACAAATAATGAAGCAACCCTGCAGAAACATCACTACAAAGGTAGCGTGTCCCCAGAAACATACTAAAGATATCGTAGTGGTTGCGCTCACCATTTCTGGATTAGAATGTTGCTGCTGCTTATAGTCATCTCCCAGGTCTCCCTCCACTCCCTTATCAATCGTGCAGACAGTGCTAACTTTCATCAATACCCCACCAGGGCATTGCCTCTTTCAGTCCACAAAGCACACCTGACCAACATGGCAGAAAAGGAAATACAGGGATAGGGTGGAGAGGAGGGGGAAACAAAGGAGAGAGAATTGTCAACCTTAGAATCAGAAGATATAGGCTATAACCCCAGAATCAGCACTTTCAAATCTTGATCTTGGGTGGATAATGTTACCTCCTTGTGCTTCTGTTTCTATATCTGCCAAATGTGCGTGTGCTTAGTAATAACGTGAATGCCAGTATTTAGTACTTTAATAAACCAGAATGACTCACCCTGAGATAAGGGATGTTTTTTAGAGGCTAAGCTGTAGACTTTGGGACCAGAAAATATGGATTCTAATACAGGCTTCACCTCTTGCGTAAAATTGTGTGATCTTCAGCAAATTATTCTGCATGCCTACTCCTACCCTATCTGTTGAACTTGGAACAGTGTGACGATTCACGGAATCGCGTCACTTCTCCCCAGCGGGGAGCCTTTTGCTGTGAGACTAGGGAGGTGAGGCCACTGCCCAATAGTCCCCCTAGGGATGGTGGAAAGCGGGACACCACAAGGCGAGCCTCCCCTCATGGGGATAAGGAATCCAGTTCTGTGCAGGAACTCCCTAACCGCTTTTCGCTTGGGACCAAGTCCCTTTCAGAAATCCCTGATAACACCACTGCCTTTTATGGAAACATCTCTTCCATCTTTGATCCACAAAGCAATATGAACCAGAGGAAGAAGAGTCAAAGAAACCTGTAGAGTAATAACAGGTTGCCTTACCATAGTACTGAGAAGAGTTGGCTCCAAGGAGGCAGAAAGATGATCTCAACAACAGTAAAGAAGGACTTTAACCTTACGCTGGGGAGGATCCAGCCACAGGAAAAAAAAGAGCAAGAAAGGGTTGGGAAAGAGAGAGAGAGTAGCCAGCGTGAAGCCAGCCCAGCCTGGAAAGTTTGAACCTAGGAACACAAAGCTGCAAGAACCCTGATCCCCAGCGGCGGGGACATCCAGGAACGGTAGGTGGAGCACTGCAGTGGAAGCCAAGCTCCTGACCAGTGGAAGAGTAGGAAAGAAGCCAGGGGTGCGTTACCCCGGGGAGGTCAACCATGTGATCCTATAACTGTGTTAGAGCAGTGTGGCCCAAATCTCTGCAGAGCCGCAAGGACGAAGTGGGGAGCAGAGTGAAGGAAGCAGGAAGCACTGAAGCAATGCAAGTCAGCACATCACCCCAGGAAGAACCAGCTGCGCAGTCCCAACACACTACAGGTAACGGGAGCAGCAAGAGTCCTGGTAGGGGTTTGGGGCAGCTCAAGAGTCAAGATAGCCTAAGGAGTAATCTCCCTCATCACAGTGGTGAACCCAGAGAGCCAAGAGTGAAGAGACCGTGGGAGTAATCTCCCTCATCACAGTAGTGATACCCAGAGACCCAAGAGTCCAGAGAACCTCAGGAGGAATCTCCCTCATCACAGTGATAATCCAAGCAGGATTAAAGTGGATACTAGACAACAAGAGCTGTCGGGAGGTAATCTTCAGATTGTCATAAAAAGGGGGAAATTGCTGGAACTGTAAACCAAGATTTCTGGAGCTGTTGGGACGAAGTGAAGAGACCATTGAGGACTATTGCCAAGGACTATCCCAAGACAGCCCTAAAAGCTGTGCAAGGTGGGTCAAGAGAAGGGAGTCATTCTCCTGACCATATTCTTTTTGTTGAATCAGAAGCGAGTGCAAAGGATTGTTGGTAAAGAGATAAAGACTGGGCCAGCTCACCAGGAGAAGGAAGTCCTTCACTTGTGTTCAAATTATGTTGTTCACTATCTCAGTCTAAAGGTATGAAGTGTTCATACCTGCTACACATGTCTACCAAACAGACAATAAGATCTGCTAAAATTAATAAAGCAGACGGATGAGTTAAAATAATGCTCATTGGTACTTGTATGGATTGAGTCCATATTTCAACTATCTAGTCAAGGGATGCTTTGCTTACTTCAGAAGCATTGTGTATAACTTGTTTGATAACTCAGTAGACATACAAACAGTAATGTATTGTCTCTAACTTGTCTAGTGGAAGGAGCCACCGCTTTTTGTTTCATACAACAGCCTCAACAGCATTTCTTCTTCATGGAATCTTCATTATCATTTTTAAACGTAGAATATCTCCACCTTGTGTGGGATCGCGAAAACTCATGTTTTAAAAAGGGAGAATACTGTTTTTGTGGAATATATACAATCTGCGTAGATTATTTATTTTACATTTTACTTTTAAAAGCTGTGAAACTTCAAAAAGCATATAAGTGCTGTATCTGTATAGGCAAAGCCATATGTATATAGGTTTAGAATCAAGGAAAAACATAAGGCAGATAGGCTGCCATGTAAAGGTAAAGTAAATGGCATTGCCTCTTGGCTGTAGTCTCTCATAATGCATAATATTTACTCTCACTGTCCAGATAGGAAAATGTCTATGCCTTTTGACAGATGCAGCTTGTATCGTGACAAAAAGCCCTTAAAAGACACCAATAACATATGTAGTGGCTGTCTGCCTAGTGAGCACATTGTTGAAAACTCTAATATCTTCCAAAGAAGGTCCTATCCACAACATAAAGAAAGAGAGGGAGTCAGGTTGGGAAAGTTTATGGCTTTCTCTAAGTCACATCGTCTTTTGCCTCCTTACCGTCTAGCTGTCTTGGAAAAGGTCTAGATTGGAGAACTCTATTATCCTCTGGACCTCTGGGTTCTTGCTCTGACACCAATGGCGGTGTCCCTGAGGCCCAATACAAATGCTCCTATCACTGCAACCACAAACCACGGTCATGCTGCTTGTCATCCACATACTGAATGTTGAGTGCTGGCTGGCTCTTTTAAACTACAAAATCTGCATGCTCAATAATAAAAGTTTTGCTGTTGAGGCCTTTGACGTCAAATCCTTTTTGTTGATGACCAAACATACGGAATAGATTACACAAGATCTGAAGCATATTGAAGAGATTCAACCTCCATAGGAACCTTTGTCCGGGAAACCTCTGTCAATTAAAAAGTATGCTGGATGTGATGCTCCAGCCTCATCAGGCCTTATCAGGAGCTTACTTGGACACACATATATCTGCATTTACAGCTAGGCAGAGCATCAAAAGCATCTTATCTGGTGTCTTGAAATCTTCAAAAGTCCAGACTCACAGCCAATCCAACAAATTGTTATCTCACCCTATCATTGGTTGAATATTTGGGCTTTCAAGTTGGAAAGCAAACTTTCCAGCCTCAAGCAACTAAGGTGAGAAGCACCCAAGACCAACCCGTTATCAAGATCAAGAAACAATTAAAAGCCTTTTTGTGCCTGTTTACTGTAATCAAAGGACTTTTCAACAATCGCCAGCCCATTAACCTATCAATTTAAGGGAACAAAATTTCAATCTCATAATTGGTCTGAAAGTAACGAGAAGACCTTTGTTATATTGAAGTGATCGCTGTCACCCTCCCCTCCTAATCATGGCAAACTTTGAAGAACCGTTTATCCCCCAAACTAATTCCCCGTGAGTTGAGTCTGGAAACAGTACTTCCAAAAACTAGGTGTGTGGTTGAACAACCTATATTTTTCATCAGCAGAAATCTCTAAACTAGGGAAAAGAATTATGCCACCATTGAGCTAGATTGCCTAGTTATCCGGCAAGGCCATGAAGGCACTTAAATACTATCTCATCAGAAGACCTTTTATCTTGGTTGCTGACCATACCCCTGTGACTTGATTGTTTAGAGCTAAAGCGACCAATCAGATAGTGATGATGTTGTTCCTCGCCCTCCAGCTTTACACCTTTTTGGTGATTCACAGAAATAACCAGACCAATGTGGACTACCTCAGCCTTCTACAATACAGAAAGCAAAGGCAAAGAGGGGCGATATGTCACAAGGTCCCCTGCCTGGCTCTAGCGCCAACAAGGACAGTGACCCAGGGGGCCAAGTACCCCCGTGGGTCAGTGGATGAAAGGCTGTGGCTGGGAGAGAGCACCTGATCACCTGCCCTTACTTCCAAGTGCATTGCAAGGGATAGTCAGAGACCCACCATGAACAAACTCCCTCCCCGGGTTTTGACATTACTACAGAAAAGACAGCATCATCAAGGAAGTAATTTCAGGGTTTCTTTCAGCTGTGCAGTGGCCAGGGAGTTCAGTGGACTTGGACTGGACTGTGGATTGTATCATGCAGTGAAACAAAGCTATCAAAACATGATCTCCCAACAGAGTTGTCTCTTTCTGGATATACATTGTGTCCAGCTCCCTACAGGCACACAGTTTTTGGTCAAATAAACGATTTTAACACCTTCTCAACTATTAGCCCAGCATTTAAATAACAAGCCAGAGGAACTCAGAGCATTCAGCTCAATAGAATGTTAATTTCCAAAATGGCAGGCAAGCATGTTATAGGTTTTGGTCCGGCCTTCTGAGCCTAACACAACCCCAGGTATTCTCATGAGCAGCACCAATAACAGCACTGCCCTAATTATAAGCTGCAGGTGCAGATCATTACGGAGAGTCCCACCCAGAGGGAGCAGTGAGTAAAGTATAAAAGGCAGACACCCTAGATTGTCAGTGTGGGTTGCTGCAGAAGATTGTTGCAAGTGGTTGGAGAGTGTTGGAGTTCAATAAGAGGAACAATAAGGAGGTACTAGAGATGAGAGGGGGCTAAGACAGTGGAGGAGGTGACAGTAATTGTAGAGGAGGTGATAGCGACAGCAGGAAGGTGTTAACACTAGAGAAGGACATAGCATCCAAGAAGGCGGTGATAGTGATATCAGAGAAGTTGGTAACAGCAGATGAGGAGGTAGAGACTGCGGAAAGACCAGCAGCTGTGGAGAAGGGCCGCCCTGTAGCCTGAAAGATATGAAGAAGCAATGTTCGCCCAACGCAGGCTGAGGAGGTGGACGGAGGAACTAAACGCAGGCAAGGAGGACAGAGGAGGAGTAGTTTGTGTAACGAGAAGGGGGGTCCCAAGGCTTAGGATGGCTGGACCCCATTACCAAGGGGAGGGACTGCCAGCCGACAGCACTGTTAACATATGGACCTTTCTCACCCCAATCAAGAGATTGCTATGCTACCATCATGTGGTCTAAGAGGCAGTCCAATTGCCTCCTAGACCTTTGACATTTGAGGAGCAAAGTAAGAAGAAGGTTTTTGAGAACTTCTGAGAAACCCACTACACCATCAGTGTCACTGGAAGGTGAGACGTTATCACAACCATGGTGTTACCCTTGGCTTTGGTTTAATCTCTCCACCCATTTCTTAAACCTGTATACCACTTAATGTTTGTGAGCCGTCCTACCGGGGGTCAGTCTTTTGTGCATCCCACATGGGTTACCTGACACTCCTCACCCCCACAACACCCATACCTGGAGTCCTCCCTCCCCACCACTCATAACAGAAAACCAATAACTGTTGCCCACATTTTGGCACATATCACACGGTGAGATCAAATCCATTGCCCCGGATCAGACATGTATCTAAGAGGAAAGGCGTGGATTTGCTCCCTGTTTGCACTTCAGACACGTGACCACATATTTTCTCAGCTTCAGCTGATACAAATATGTGTTCATGTATGAATTTAAAGAGCTGGAAATTCCTTATATTAAGCAGAAAGAGTATAAGAGCTTTCTTTTCTCCATCCTGGATGGTTAACTAAAAGTACCACAATGCAAAATATTTCCATGTTTGGTAGGAGTCTACCTGGCGTCCTGTATCACCCTAAAGCACAGAGCTTAGAGGCAGGGGGCATAGCAGCCTTCCTTGTCTCCATATCCGCTCTCCTTCAGGAAGGAATCATGCAGAGCAGAGTTGTCATGAAAACGCCATTTGTAAGTCTCTGTCGTCAGATGCATGTTCAAATACAGCAGAGGAAATGAGTGTACCAATTCCCACTTCATTCGGTAGTCGTAAATAAAAAGCTAAGAAGAACGTCTTCTGTATCTTTCTTTGCATGGCATAAATTGGAATTCTGTTACCGGGGACAGATGACATTTACTTTTTTCATCACAAACACTTCTTTCATGGTGAGCAGGTGAAGCTTGGTCTTTTTTCAGCCAGCCACTGGCTCAAAACTCAAGTAGAGCCGACTGGTTGGTCAAGGCCTAGCTGGACCTCGTCTCGCTCACCCACGTCTAATTGGAACATGATACTAGGAACAAGTTACAGCCATTGTTAATTCCTGCATCAGAAGTAAAAGAGTGGTTCTCCCACATTAGCAGGAAATGAGGGAGGAAGAAAGAATAAGAAGTGGAATACGCTTAGCTTCAAGAGCATGACATCTTTCTGGAGGGAGTGGGGCATATCTAACTCCGTATAAAATAGCCAAGTTCAACAAGGCAGAAGACCAGGCGTGTCCCAAATGTGGAGAGAAGAATGCTAACTTGGTGCATATGTTCTGGGCGTGTGAAGAAATCAGAACATTTTGGAGGGAGGTAGCACAGCGGTTGGCGGAAGCTGGGATCACGTTAGACGTAGACTCTCCAAAAGCCTGTTTGCTTGGGTGCTTCCAGAGGCCCAAGCGAGCTAAACATATAAGTAAGCTGAAGGATCTAGCGTATATTCTGGCAAAACAGAGAATAGCAATGGGATGGAAAGCACAGGCTAGACCAGTAGTGCGAGTATGGTGGAAAGATCTATTAAAATGGACCAACGCGGAAACAGTGGCGTGGGTGGAAGCGTCCAGCAATGAGGAAGAACTGGAAGTACGAGGAGTTGATATGTGGAAACAATTGTTAGCTGATTTGGCAGCCTCTGTACATGTTACTCAAGACAAGGAGGTGACCACTATAAGTGCACCTGTTGTCACGGATGAACTGGCTTAGATATAAACAAGTGTGTGTCCAGAAGCGTTGTGTAGGCCCAGTGGGGGAAACGGGAAAGGGGGAGTTGTGGAGGGAAGTTGTTGGGTACCTATAAGTATTTGCATGTGACGATTAAACATGTACATTGTGATGATTGTGTGTGTTTAAAAAAAATCTTTCTGGAGGGAGAAGGAGGTGAGATGCTACCTTTACAAACAGAGGGTCCTCGAGGAGAACTCATTTAGCTGGATGATCCATGGGAGGGAGCACTAACTCCAAAGGTTGTCCCATTTCTTCAGCTCAGAATTGGTCGACTGTCAGAAGATTCAGTGGTTTACATGTCAACAATGTACTGAGGATCAGTGTAGTTTGGTCTGCAGATGCAAATAGAATCCGAGGAAGACTGCTATTTACTTGCTCAGGAAGAGGGGCAAGTTAAAGACAATATTTGCCACCCCATTATCCATTAAGTGTGAGAAAGCTGTATAAAGATATTTCTTAAAATGTATGCATAACTAACTTGATCCAAATCAATACAGCAATGAGTAACAATCATTGCTGGTAAAGGGGATATTAATATAAATCAAGATATTGATCATATCATATGCAATTGGTTTATATATCTTCATTTCCCCTTGAGATACACCAAAACCCTCTACTGGCCTCAACATACAGTCAGTCACATTTCTTATCATATCAGTCAACATCCGCATTATGTACATTAATATGTGTTCAAGTATCTTCCTGATCTCTACCAGTCAGTAGGTAGGTCTTAAATTCGAACCATATATCTATGGGTCTACGTTATGATGATGTCAAATGCTCATAGGTGATGCAAATGGAGCCAGGAGTATATTTCATTAAAAGGCTTTAGTCTTCGAAGTCAGTGTCAGTTCATAATTAGCCTCATTCATACTCAGTTTAGGCCCAACTCACAATCATTGCTTCAAAGCACTCACCCAACATTCTCTGAGCTGCACATTCACACAGCATTCATCACTGTTACACCTTCATTCATCCTAGCAAGCACAACACACATGCAACCAGTCACTCAACCATTCAGGCAAACCTCAACACTCCTCCTATCCACACACTCAACACAAGAATCTCAGCAGCACACCTGACCTTCCAGGAGAATGGAAGACAAACAGCCATCCTAAAGAACAGGGAAACCAGGGAAATGCATGCTCCGAGCTCCAGGACAATGCAGAGATATGCTCCATAAATGTGACACATGACATTCAAGCACAGAACAAACAAATGCCACTCTACACTAGACATTGGGGAACAGGAGAAGGGATGCAGTTGCCCAGACAAGTTAACACTACTCTGTGAAGGAACAAGTTACTTACCTGTAACTGTTGTTCTCCAGCATGGGTCTGGCATGGATTCACATGCTCATGAATATTCCCCGTCGTCAGGCTGGGAATCCTCGGTAAAGAAAAAACCAGTATCAGTTTCGTTTCTGATCTGTCTTTCGTAGTAATAACCAATCACTGGTCTCTGCGTCATACTGACCACAGCCAATGACTGCCCTCTACCTAAGCACCGCCTCCGGCAGCCATCTTCAGATTTGGAAGCACGTGAAGTGGCAGTATGACCAAGTGAAGAGCCGCAGAGGGGTAGGCGGGAGGGTTCGCATGTGAATCCATGCCAGACCCATGCTGGAGAACAACAGTTACAGGTAAGTAACTTGTTCCTTCTCCAGCATGGGGTCTGGCATGGATTCACATGCTCATGAATAAAGAATACATAGCAGTACACACATGCACAACCACGGGAGGTGGCAAAGGCTCAACATTAAGCATCACATCAACTCAACATTAAGCATCTTACCTCCTCACCAGGCTCACCTCAGGCGAACAGGTTGCGCAGCACTGCTTGGCCGACCCTGGACTCCTCCCTGGAATCCCGGTCGACGCAGTAGAATTTCGTGAAGGTGTGCGTCGACCTCCACGTAGCAGCCCTGCATATGTCCAGCAGGGGCACACCAGATAGGAACGCCGTGGTAGCTGCGATCGCTCTGGTGGAGTGGGCTCTCGGACGGCCAGGCAGCGGTCGGTTTGCCAACCGGTGACAGTACATGATACAGCCGGAGAGCCATCTGGAGATGGAAGCCTTCGAGAGAGCCTTCCCCTGATTGACAGGTCCAAAGTTCACAAAGAGTTGTGACGTCTTCCGAAAACCCTTCGTGCGGTCCACGTAGAACTTCAGCGCTCTAGCTACATCCAGCGAGTGCAAAGTCCTCTCAGCCGGCGACGAAGGCGACGGGAAGAACACAGGTAACACCAAGGGTTCGTTGAGATGGAAGTCCGACGGTACCTTGGGCATGAAGGAGGGGTGCGTCCTGAGCACTACCCTCGTGTCGTGGAAAGTCAAGTACGGGGCCTTGCAGGAAAGGGCCTGGATCTCTCCCACTCGTCGTGCGGAGGTGATGGCCACAAGAAAAGCTGTTTTCCACGATAGAAACTTCAACGGGGCCGAGTGCAGAGGCTCGAACGGAGGTCCCATGAGCTTGGTCAGCACCACGTTGAGCTCCCACGCCGGGGCCGGGGCCTTCACCGGCGGGAACGATCTGAACAGTCCCTTCATGAAGTCTTTCACCAGACGATGAGACCACAAGGACGTCCGCCCCGTGGTTCTGGTGTATCGGGAGATCGCAGCAAGATGAATCTTGATGGACGCGTGTGCCAGACCAGCCTTGGCCAGCGTCAGCAGGTACGGCAGTACCTGGGGAGCCGCAATCCGTAGAGGGTTAATCTTCTGTGCGTGGCACCAGACAGAGAACCTCTTCCATTTGTGTCCGTAGCATTTAAGAGTCGAGGACGCCCTGGCCTTTGCAAGAACCTCTCTGCAATCGGCCGGTATGTCGTATCCTCCAAACTCTAGCGCTGCAGGAGCCAGGCCTGCAAGTTCAGCGACTTCGGGTCGTGGTGGAGGATGGCGCCTCCTACCCTGGAGAGTAGATCCGCGTCCGCCGGCAGCTTGATCGGCGGGGACGCTGACAAGTCCAGAAGGTCCGGGAACCATATCTGCCTCGGCCACGCAGGTGCGACGAGGATCATCCTGCACCGTGACCTCTTGAGCTGGTTGACTAGCCGGATTAGCAGAGGCAATGGAGGGAACGCGTAGAGGAACAGGCCCTCCCAGGGGAACGAGAAAGCATCGCCCATGCTCCTCGTCTGGGGAAACCTGCTGGGGAACCTCCGGCACTTGGTGTTCGTCGCCGTCGCGAACAGGTCGATCTGGGATGTGCCCCACCGTCGGAAGAGGCGATCCACCAGATCCTGCCGTAGTTCCCACTCGTGGCACGAGCGCAGCTCCCTGCTGAGTGAGTCGGCGATGGTGTTTTTTATCCCTGCCAGATGAAACGGCACCAGAAAAATCCCTTGGGCGACGGCCCAATGCCACAGGTCTTGCGCCTCCTTGGACAGCGCTGGGGACCTGGTTCCGCCCTGTTTCCTGATGTAAAACATGGTGGTGGTGTTGTCGGTGAAGATCCTCACCACCTTGCCCTTGAGGGACGGAAGGAAGGACCTGAGGGCCCAAAACACTGCACGGAGCTCCAGGACGTTGATATGCAGGGACTTCTCCGTCGGGAGCCAGAGTCCCCTTGCGTGCAGATTTTCGGTGTGCGCTCCCCACCCTTCCAGGGAGGCATCCGTGGTCACAGTCTCCTGGTGGTCTGGGGTCTGGAAGTCCATGCCCGCCGTCAGATGCGCGCGGGTGCCCCACCACCGTATCGCTCGTCGGAAACTCTCGTCGAGCTTGATCCTTTCCTCGAAGCTGCCCGTCGTCTGGATCCAGCGCGCATCCAGGAATTCTTGCAACGGGCGCATCCGGAGCCTGCACATGGGAATGAGGTAGATGCAGGAAGACATCATCCCGAGGAGGGACTTGATGGACCTCACTTTGGCCGCGTCGGCCACCAACATCCGTTGCACCTTGCCCAAGATGGTCCTGGTCCTCTCCTCCGACGGGGAGGCCAGAAGAGACACTGTGTCGAGCCTCGCTCCTAGAAACAGTGCGACTTGCGCGGGCACCAGGTGGGATTTGGCGTAGTTCACGGAGAATCCCAGGTCCGTGAGGAGTTGGACGGTCCTTGCCGTGTGGACCACGGCGAGCTCCCTCGTCTTGGCGCGGATGAGCCAGTCGTCCAGGTAGGGGTAGACGTGAATCCCCTCGCGGCGCAGCTGCGCCGCCACCGGTGCGAGGCACTTGGTGAATACCCTGGGTGCCGACCGTAGTCCGAAGGGAAGGGCTTTGAACTGGTAATGACGCCCTTGGACCACGAATCCGAGGAATTTTCGGTGCCCCTTTAGGATGGGAATGTGGAAGTAGGCATCCTCCAAATCCAACGACGATAGGAAGTCTCCTTCCTCCAGCTGACTCAGGACGTGCTGGAGGGTGACCATCCGGAACTTCTGCGCCTTGATGAACTTGTTCAGACGACGCAGGTCTAGAATGGGGCGCCATCCTCCCGTCTTCTTCTTCACGAGGAAGTATCTCGAGTAGACTCCGGAGCCCCGAAGCCTCTTTGGGACGAGTTCGATGGCGCCCTTTCTGGGCATCGCCTTTACCTCCAGGAGAAGTTGAGGGACGTGAAGTTCTTTCCTGGCCACGGGGGGGACGCGCGGGCACCTTCTTAGAAACTCGAGCGCGTGGCCCCGGGCCAGGGCGTCCAGCACCCAACGGTCGGTGGAGATGGACTCCCACACGCTGACGAAGCCCGCCAGCCGGCCTCCCACCGGGGTGCTTCGGTGGGGGCCCGACCCCACGGCCGGTTCAATCCTGCTTGGACGCGGCCTTGCCGCCTTGACCTCCTTGGCGACGACGGCGGGGTCCGCTAGACTTGCCTCGTCCTCTGTAGGCCTCTTGCGACGACGAGCGGGCCGCTTGACGGTAGGAAGCGAAACCGCCGCCGGAACCTTTGGAGGCGCCCTTGCCTCCGCCGCTCCGAAAGGGCGTCCGTCGTTGCTGCAGGACTCCAAGGGCCCGGGCCGTCTCAGTATCCGCCTTGATGGCCTGAAGGGAATCGTCCACTGTCTTGCCAAACAGGTTGTTCCCGTCGAAGGGCATGTCCAGGACTCTGGTCTGGACGTCCTGCCGGAAGTCCGTAGCTTTGAGCCATCCACGACGTCGAAGGCAAACGCCGTTGCCCAGCTGGCGGAACCCAGTGTCGGCGATGTCCGTCGCCACGGTGATGGCGTGGTCCGAGGCCACCTCACCTTCCTGCAGGATCTCCAGGGCCTCCGCCCTCTTGTCGTCCGGCAGAAAATCCAGCAGGGGAGCTATCTTGTACCAGAGCTCCCTGTCGTAGCGGGCCACGATAGCCAAGGCGTTGGCCGCTTTAATCGTCGTCGCTGCCGACGAGATGACTCTACGTCCCATAGCATCCAATTTCTTTCCCTCGCCGTCCGGCGGGGAAGTCGATGTGGAGGCCGCACCCCCTCCCGCTTTCTTCCTGGCTGCCGCGGATACGACGGAATCAGGGGTAGGCTGCGCCCGGAGGCATAGGGGGGCCGTGTCAGGGACCCGGTACTTCTTCTCGTACCGGTCTCTTCTAGCTGGCGTTGTGGAAGGGTTCTTGAGGAGGGAAAGGCCCTCATCCCAAATGTCGTCCAACAGAGGCACTGCGAGGACCGTCTTCCTCTTGGCCTCGCGCCGCTGATAAAGGAAGCCTTCCTTTTTCTTCTCCTCAGGGCAGAGTTGGAAAAGCTCGGAAGCCCTGGAGATCATGGAGTGGAAAGATCCGATCTCGTCGGGCGGAGAAGCCCTGGTGGGAGGCGACGACGGAATATCCTCGTCGTATGCCTCGTCGTCCGTACCCGTCGCTGCCGTGTCAGTCCCCGTATCATCCCCTCGGGTGGACGGGGAGGAGGGCTGGACGGGGCGCAACGGTTGAAAAGGAGGTGGTGGATGGATCCTTCTTTTCTTGGTAGGGGGAACACCAGAAGGTCCCGGTTCTGGATCCCCCGACGGGAGAGGTTCCTCCGTCGGTAACGGTAGCCTCGTCCTTATCTCGGAGCATAAGGACTGTATGACCAACAAAATGGCCGCCGAGTTGTCTTGCGGCGCTGGCAGAGGGGAATCCGACGGGCGAGCAGGGGCCCCGTCGGTATCCTCGACGATGTCGTCGTCGTCACCTGCGTCGGGGTCCATTCCGACGGGCTGGCCTTGTTCCACGCCTAGGCCGTGGCTTAAGACCTCGATCAGCTCCTCTTCTGAGGTTGAGGCCGAATCTACGACGACGCCCTGCCCCCCCTTCTTCTTCCCCACGGAGGGTTTCACGGGGGTCCTATCGATGGGCACAAAAGAAGACTCCCTCCGAGGAGGCAGGGAGATTCTGGGCCCTGAGGTCGCCACCACTGGTGCAGCCTCCACAGGCTGAGCCAGGGCCGCCGCGACCGTTTCGATAGAGGGCTTGGTCGGATGGATCAAGGCCTTCACCACCTTAGGTGCGCTCACTGCCTTATCCTTGAGGGAGGGGGCACTGCCACGCTCCTCCTCTGCCTTAGAGCTCGACCGGGGCCTCTCCAGGAGCTTCGCCGGGTGCTCGGCCTTCCTCTTACCCGACCCAGAGCGTTGGCTCGTGGTTGATGGTGCCGGGGAGGGTGCGCCCTGCCTGGCGCCCGTAGAGCCCGACCGTTCGGCGCTCCCGGTGCCAGCGGACTCGCGGTGCTAGGCCTTATGTTGGGCCCCCGTCGCCGGGGCGCCCTCAAAGGTCTTAGAAGACCGCTCGGATTTCTTCTTCTTCTCGTCAGACGGGCTCTTACCCTCCAGCCAGTTGGCGAGACGTTGATGACGGTCCTTCATGGTCCGTTCCGACATGTTGCCGCAAAACGCACAGTCCTTCTCCACGTGCGTTTTGTCCTCATGAAGGCAGTAAAGGCAGAAAGAGTGTTCGTCCTCCTTAAAGACGTTCTGCAGCTGGCATCCAGGGCAGACCCTGAACAGCTTTCCGGGCGTCGAGCTTCCCTTCTCCTGGGCCATCTCCGAGACCGGGCCTGAGAAGCTTCTGGAGTCCTCCGAAGTGTAGCTCGACGAAATCTTCACCCTTGAGGGGCACAGACGAATCCGACACGGGTCCCCGTTGATCGGATGTAGGATCGGTGGAGCTTGAGGCTCTTTTGACCGAAAGAATCGAAGTTTTGTGAAAAAGCGGGAAAAAATAGCACTAACGCTCGAGAGCAATAGCACGAGGATCCCAACACATGAACGTGCGGTAAAAATCTGAAGATGGCTGCCGGAGGCGGTGCTTAGGTAGAGGGCAGTCATTGGCTGTGGTCAGTATGACGCAGAGACCAGTGATTGGTTATTACTACGAAAGACAGATCAGAAACGAAACGGATACTGGTTTTTTCTTTACCGAGGATTCCCAGCCTGACGACGGGGAATATTCATGAGCATGTGAATCCATGCCAGACCCCATGCTGGAGAACTGGAGAAAGACCTCTTCAGTGGCCAACTCCATAATCAGGCCAAGACTTCTGTCTTAATCACCTGCTTGATCGCTTCTCAAATAAGATCACCTTAATTAGAGACAGCCTTGCTCTTTGTGCTATATGCTCATCCAGCCAATCAGGATGTACCTCTCTCTGTTCCTTTACCTGCCACCTTTGATACTTTCCACTCACTGGGCCTCATCACGAGTTGGGCGGTAGCCCTTAAATGCGGTGGTAACGGGGTTACTGCCGCATTTGAGGGTCCGCCCAATCATGAGTATGGCGTGTTTAACCCCACCTCAGAACTGGGGGTAAACATGCCAGAATAATTATGATTTTCGGCACAATTACCGCACGGTAATACTACTGGCAGTAATTGCGCAGAAAATTCCCCAATGGGGAATGGGGAATTACATTTACCGCCCAACCCGTGATCCAGCGGTAATACTGCCAGGCGGGTGGGCAGTAACGCAAATACAGTTGGGCGGTATCCCAGATGGGATACCGCCCAACTCGTGATGAGGCCCACTGTCACTTGCTGACCTCCTTAAGAACCTTGTTAGTGTAAGAACCTCTGGTTCACCGAATGGCATTTTGCCTCCTAATGTGGCTAAATCTGTTTTGCCCTTTTATGCTTCACAGATACTTCATATTTTACCACCTCCCTCTCTTCTGGTAGAATACACATTATCTGCAAAGAAGCTGTTGTAACCCTCCACGCCCAGAACTCAAGCCTACAACACCCAAGCACAAACCATGCTCTACAAAATGGAGTAAGTCCAACAATTTACCAGTGACCTGCTGCACAATAAACAAAACTTAATTTGTCCAGGCCTGCTACACTCAGATCTCAGGCCTGCCACACCAGGTCTCAAATCAAGCTGTACAAGATGATGCACACTCAAACAACATTCCATTAACCTGCTGTGCAATACCATTGGTCAGACCATATGTCTCAAACGCACACAATATTCACCTACTCAGTCTGATACATACTCAAAATGCTCCACATGCACACCACTACAAAAGTAAATGGAGAGTATCTCTTGTTCTGCACCTCGCAATAATAGTGTGATAAACTGTGCCGAGGAATTAAAGCCTGAGACTCAAATCTTAGGTGGAGTTAGTTTGGTTAATGTTTAATAGCAGCACTGTGGAGGGAACACATCAAAAGACAGCACACGATACACAACCCTGTGTTACCCCCCTTACTCTGTGCTCAACAAACTATCACTTAAACCATTTGTTTTAAATTCCCTTTTACTTGGCCCTTTGAAGGCTGAGTTCCGGCCACATTATAGCATGGAAATTGTTACCATAACTATGCTTGATATCCTAAGGGATAATAATAAATCAGTTGCATTCCATATGTTTGATCACCAGATTCTCCTGACCCACCTCCATTATCAAGGCATTATTTTTTTAAATGTGTTGAATTCTTCCTCACCAATCATTTGAAATCAGTCAAATTGGATCATGTTGTCTCTCAAAAGAAATGAATAACTGTGGGGTCCCTAAGAGCTCAGCCATTTCAACTACATTTGAATCTTTATTAAGCTCCTTTGGCTAACATTACTCAGAGCAGTGGTCTCCTTTTTCTGAATTATGCCAGAGATACGCATCTTTTTACAAATCTTCCAGGAAATAAATTGGATAGAGCCCTGAATGTTAAAACCTGTCTGTTAGAGAGAAAGAATTGTCTGGATGCTAATTATATGAACATGAATCCCCCAAGACAGAAGTAATGACAGTTTATGCATACTTTTCGCCTTGGGACAATACATGTTGGCATGAAACCTTTTGTAATTGTCCAGCAGCTTCTGCACTACGGTATTCTTAGTATACAAATCGTGTTTTTCTTCAGCTTGGGCATCTTAGGAAAGTATGACCGTATTTTTCTTTTAACCCTTAAATCTCGATTATAAACATTCTGTCTCACTAGACTAATGTTTGGCAACAGTGCTTATCTTGGGATTGGCTCCAGAAATGTTTCCAGATTGCAGCATGTACAAAGCACAGCCGTCAGACTTTCACTACAACTGAGGAAATGTTATCATATTTCCCCTGGTCTACGTGTATTGCACTGGCTACCTGTGAACTAAAGAAATGTTTTTAAATGAATGTGTCTAGTTCATAAAATAGCCACCATCATAATAATCTTTTAGCAGATATGTTACAAATTTACCGACCACCCAGATTCCTACAATCTCAAGACCTGTATCTTTTAACCATCCCAAAATGTTGTAAAGTTAAGATGGTTAGTCTTACTTTTGGACACAATCCCTGAAAACCTTCCTGTTCCATACTTTGGAGAACGCCTTGCTCCAGTTTTGATTATTTCACACCACCTATCTTCATGTTAATCCTTCTATAATGCCAATATAAACTTGGCTCGATGATTGCTCTTTATGAAAACACTCATGCATATATACTCCCACAGTTTGACACACAAAAAAAGAAAGATCCGAAAAACCTATATACGATTACAATTAGAAGTCATACTCACAACATGTTCCAAACTGTGCCCACATCTATCCGGGGACAACCAACATTCAATTTGACCAGGCCACTTGCCACAACCATACTTCAGGCCTGTAACACCCAAGCACAAGCCATGCTTGTGAAAATGGAGCAACTCTAACAACTTACCAGTGACTTGCTGTAGAATAAACAAAGCTCCATTCACTCAGGCCTGCCACACTCGGACCTCTGGCCCGCCACACCCGAGCGCACACCAATCTCTACAAGACGCAGCAAACACAAACAACATTCAATTAACCTGCTGTACGATACCATTGAGTCAGACCCCAAGTCTCAAACACACAAAATATTGACCAACTCAGATAATGCTGCAGAGTGCAGTAAGTCGGAATCAGGAGACGGATAAAGGTTTCTTATTTTGAATACCAAACACCTACTACTATAACAGAAAAAGCCTAACCCTAACAAAGGTACAATAAAGGCTTTTTTCCAGCCAAAAGAATTCTGTCCGGTCTCTGACCCGACCCTGATGTCACTTACATCAGAAAGAGGGTCTCCTTCCCACATTGCACAGTTCAAATCAGAACACCAGATGTCTCTCCTCCTTGGGTTGTGGGTAAGTTTGTCTCAGTCTTGGGTTTTCCTCCACCTTTGGGAACCCCCGTTAGTCTGCACCAGATACTCTGCTTGGGGTCCCCACCAAGGGTTCTTGTGGTACTTTCTCCAGTTAGGTACCTCCTGATCTTTACCCCTCCCTGGCTCACACCCCGCCTTAGGGTCTTGTTTGGGGCTGGGTTTCTCTCATCTGCCTTGGGGTATGGTGTCTCTTACCCCGCCTTGGGGTCTGGTTTTGCTCACCCCCCCGCCTTGGGATTTGGTTTGTCTCACCCCACCTTGGGGTGTGGTTTCTCTCACCATGCCTTGGGGTCTTGGTTCGCTCAGACTGCATTGGAGTCTGGTTTCTCTCACCCCTCCTTGGGGTCTGGTTTCTCTCATTCCTCCTTGGAGCTCGGTTTCTCACTGCCCGTCTTGGGGTCTGGTATCTCTCGCCTTGGGGTCTGGTTTTCTCTCACCCCACCTTGGGGTCTGATTTCTCTCACTCAGTCTTGGGGTCTGGTTTCTGTCACCCCGTCTTGGTGTCTGGTTGGGCCTTTCCGCCACCTTCCAGTTTCCTGGAGTGACCACATACCTTCTGTCTCCGGGCAGGCAATCCGATAGGCCAACGCGACTTCTCTTATTCGGCTTCCCCCTGGTGTTCCGTGTCTGACAGAGCTGGCGCTCCTTTCCCGCTGTTTTCCTGCAGGGCTTCAGCATTGATTTATCGTCACCCCTCTCTTTAGCCGATTGGGTTCCCTTCCGCTGCATGATACTCTCGGGAGCCGGGCTTCTCTGGTCGGTGTCTCTGAAGCTCTGCTGTGCATTTCGCTGGCTTGGCTACTTCTCTCGATCCACCACTCCAGGTGTTGGCTTACTTCTTCTTGCCACACGTCCCAGGAGGATGTCTCTCCTCCCCTGCAGCTGTGCAGGCTACTCTTTTCCTGTGTAGCAACGCAGATTGAGTCTTTATCCTTCACACGATTAGGGGGTTGGTCTATTCTCTGCTCTCTCTTCTTAGCTGTGGATGTTGCCCTCAAAGGGCCAGAAACCATACCAGCCATTAGTGTAGGAAGTTGCAAGTTATTATACAGTTTAACTCCCATATAACCAAGAAAACATTTAGGTTCCTGATATAAGGGGGATAAGATATGTTCCTGTTTAGGGATGGCCTGTTCTGTAAGGGTGGACACCCCCAGTGGGATCCTGCTTGCCCTGTCCCTTAGGGGGTGTTAAAATTAGCAGACTCCCTGCCTAGTCCCAAAGTGGGTGGCTCGCCGTTGGGTAGAATGGATGAATTCTCTGAATTTTTCATAGCGGGTAAAACCGCTGCCCCAACAGTACGAAGGTATTGTACATATTGATACGTTTATTTCCCAGGGTTTTTGAATGGACACATTGGAGTATTACACAGACTATGGGTGGGAACAATAGTTGCTTGCTTAAGCAGTGATTCAGTAAAAGGTGGGATGCACGGAAGAGGTTTGGCTGGGTTAGTGTAATGTGTACTAGTTCCACATTTAATAAGCATCTAGCTTCATTTGCATACGTGGACCACAATTGTGGAAGAACTCGGTCCAACAATCCCTGTTGCATAGATGCAGTGTCTTTCTGCATCTCTTTTTTTTGAATTTGGAGGCTCTTGCAGCACAGCCAGAAATTCACATTGTTTACGTATCCATACATTCAAGTAAATACCATCAGGGAAACAAAAGATAGCACAACGCATTTTATACAACAAAACCAATCCTAATAAATTCACTGGCATAGAAGGCTCAGTAGGAATGCATGATCCTGAGAGATAAGACTAGAAGTGAGAGACATAGGTTGTGTAACTGGATGGGGTTTTGGTTAACCCCAAATACCTACTGCATTTACAACTTCACATGAATAGGGAACATGCGGAAATTTAGAAACTATCAACATGGAGTGTGGTGCTCTTGTATCAACAAGATGGGAAACATTTTTATCACTAACAGTACAATTAAAATATGGAGCGGAAGGATCAAGCAGTATCAGTTGTGAAACAATATTACTGGACCCCTGGCTGCCCTATTGCGCATTATATGGAGAAGGGGGTAGATGTGGTGGAGATGATTGTAAAAAGGAAGGCGGGAGCTGCATTTGTCGTGCTGGCTGCTGAGCTGATCAATTCAGGCATTTAGACTTCAAATGTTCAAACTCTTTGCAATAGTTGCATTGATCATTATACACATTCATCATCTGTATATCCTGAGCTTCTCCATGATGCATGTGCAGAGAAGCTCATCCTCCCCCTCGGCCCCGCCCTCTTCCTCTGAAACTAGTGCCTGCTCAGTCCCCAGACATTCCTTGTGAGGATTGGAGCAGCTGGATGTGTAATGCCATTAATCTAGGCTCAGTAGTTTCTTTCCATTGTTCTGCTTTTTCATGAAAACGTTGTGCAGCTAATAACACTTCAGTCAAGTCCTTGCCTTCCCAGACAATGCGTTCTCCCTTAATGCCATGTTCCATCTTGTATTTATTTTTTTGGAGAAAATTTATTTTCAATGCAGAAATAGAAAATGTCATCATATAATACAAGAACATATTTACAAAAAATGTATATGCAAAGTCACAGAAACCCACCCAACCCCTTGTTCACATCTCATTACCTACAAACTCAAAATCAATACAGCTCCACAAATTTCCCCCATATCTTTGCAAACAAACCTTCCTTGCCCTGTTTCCTATACAATTGTTCCTCCATAGCTGCCAACTCTCGCATTTCACTCAGCCACATTTCTTTATTTATTGCAGCAACAGATTTCCAATTTCGAAGGATAATTTTCTTACCCATTGCAGCCCCTCTAAATAACCACTTTTTTTGTCATTGAGAGAGATCATCCAAGAAGGAATCGTTCCCCAGAATTATTGTCTCAAAATTAAAATCAATTGTCACATCCAGTATTTCATCACATATTTCACCAACATCGCTCCAAAACCCTCGAACCTTCACACAATCCCACAACATATGTTCCATTGTACCATCCTCCTGAAAACACGCCCAACATTCCGGACCATCCTTCAAACCTCTCCTCCACAATTTTTCTGGGGTATAATAGACCCTATTTAGGATCTTAATTTGTCTTGTCCGTTCTGTCAAACCCAAGGAACACAGTTTGACATTCTCGCACATCCTTGTCCAACTTTCCACAGTAATATCTGCCCCAATTCTCCGACCCCATTCAATTCTTAGCAAATCATTGCCTTTATATTCGAGTAGAATCTGCCTATATATCCGGCTCGCCAAGCCGCCCTCATTCACCAATGAGTTTCTCGTAAGAAATTCCAGATTTAGACTATTCTGAAAATCAATCTCACCAACAGAAAACTTCAGTTTCCTGCAGTCCGAGAATCTGAAACCGTCAATGCAAAATTCCCTTTGTAAATCTCTAGCGCTTTTCCATTCACCCTCAGTGAAGAGGTCATGTTCCATCTTGGACTGCAGCTCCATTACAAAAGCAGAAGCCACGCCTTGTAGTGCTGTTATTGTGGCATTTGAAATCCCTGAAAACTAAATAAAACATTGTTTTACTCTCTTGAAGAAATCTGCCTGGTTATCTCTTATTTTGCACGCATGTGTTATTCTTTGTCTAGTCTGTGTTCTTGGGACAGATTTCTAAGATGATGCTGAGCAGCCTGCCAGTAAAGTTATTCAGTGAATCTCCAGTGGGTTCTTGCAATGGCCAATCGCTTTTCTGCTTCAATTAAGTGATGGTGTCTGGCGGAAGGGCAATGCTCAATAACTGATTAAGATCAGAAATGGGTGTATTGTACTAGTCAATGATAGCCTGCAACTCTTCTAGAAACTTAACAGGTTCTTCACACATTTTTGGAACCTTTGCACAATATTAAATAAATCCACTGAGCTCCATTGTGTGTGCACAGTTCTAGTGTATTGCCTGTCCTAGGGAACTGTCTCAAATGGTGTGCTACAACATACATTCGAGGAGGTATATCAGGGAATCCTTCAGAGGTATTTGATATGGGGAGGTGCTACAGTGATTAGAACTCGGTCACCTGTCACGCAGCGCATCAATGGCTAATAGCGATTTCGATGTACAGCAGCCCAATGATCGTAGCGTGTAGACTGCCTATGGTGGATCTTCACTGATGGGCTCTGAAAAGGAGTCTGCCCGTTTGTGATGGCAGTGGCTCAGATGCAGCTCCTTGGGGTTGATCTAGTGACGGATCCGGCCAAAATTCAATATATTAGGAATATACAATTCTACAATGACCTTTTGAGGGTTTTTTGGTGGCGATAGATACCATTGTAGTGCTGGATAAAGCCTACTTTAACCTTTTCTGTTCTTAGGGATGACCTAATTTATGCACTTTGCTATCAGTACTTCTAAATGTTCATGGAGGTTCCCCAAGGCATCTTTCAGAAAACCTTTAGTGGCATCTGCGTAGCAGTCGAAAAATTAATTCCACTGCTTCTAATGAACTTTTGATCCCCATGACTCTAGAGAGCCTCGTAGATATAAAATCTTATCAAGACAAAATGTACCTTCTTTGAGAAACTGTTTAGCGACGTCACTATGTGTAAAATAATGCTATTTATCAAAACATCTACAAGTATTGGGCAAATAAGCCGGGGAAGTGGCACTTGCTTCTATCTACCTGATTCCATTCTCACAGAGGTAAGACAAGGATTTGTCTATGAGGAAGTCCATGGGCATCATTACATCTGTGCCAGTCCGGAAACAACGGTGCCAGTAAGCCTACCGGCACCGTTGTTTCTGGATCGGCACAGTACAACTCTGCGGGCGGGTGCCGTCCAGCCCGCCAGGGTCAGACCTGCCGGGCAGGACGGCACCCGCCCGCAGAGTTCCCACGGGAGCACCGGCACCGTTGTTAACGGTGCCGGTGCTCCTGTTTCCCCATTCCCATGGAGTCCTATGGGACTCCATGGGAATGGGCACTAGCAAAATTACCGGTGCCTGACTTCCCGGCCATCAGACTTGGAATAACTCGGTGGCACCGGGAAATCAGGCGCTGGTAATCCATTAGGGGTCTGGCCGGTTTCACAGGCACGGCTACCGCTGGACCCGTAATGAGGCTGTGTCTCTCTTTCGTACTTCCCTGTGCCGTGATGCTTAGACACCACGAGAGTCAATACTGTTCGTTAATTGACAACTCAGTAACAGCACTCTATACAATAGTGCTGAGATGCCATTTAGTGCCCATTACTTGCTTTCCATGCCCCAGATGCCAGCATTCTGCTGGAAGGCCGAGCCGGGCTGTCTGAAAGGCTTCTTCCATCCACATCCCGTGCAGCCTGCTGTGTCTTTGTTTCCAGATGAGGCCGCAAAACTAACTATGGCTGCATTAAAATCTATCATCCTGCTTTAAACCTGTCGCCAATACCTGTGCAACTGACGTAGCCGCCAACTATACTGGCTGTGGCTTTGCCAGTAAGCGCAAATGTTTTGGCCTTCTTCACTGCTTAATTGACAATACCCTAAACCAAGATTTCCAGAGTTGCTAACACTGCTCAAGATTCGCTATGCTTGCCAAGATGTCACTTTACGTGGACTGTGTACTAATATGCGCCCTGTAGGAGGGATTTTGGCTTGTATTGACTTTTAGATCACCTAGGTCTGCTCCCATGTCATGTGCACCCCTGTGACGCATATACAACTTACCTTTAACTAACTATCATGACCTGTGCAGCCTTGCACTGCCTATGTAGCTTACCTGTAACTACCTATCATGATCTGTGCAGTCTTGCGCTGCCTATGTAAACGACCCGTAACTGGAACTACCTATCATGACATGTGCAGCCTTGCACTGCCTATGTAACGTACCTGTAACTGTAACTACCTATCATGACCTGTGCAGCCTTGCGCTGCTTATGCAATTGACCGGTAACTGTAACCACCTATCATGACCTGTGCAGCCTTGCGCCGCCTATGTAACATATCTGTAAATGTAACTACCTATCATGACCTGTGCAGCCTTGCGCTGCCTATGCAATCTACCTGTAACTTACCTGTACTGCCTTTCCATGACCTGTGCAGCCTATGCTGCTTGCGCTACTTACCTGTAACACCTGACTTCCATATCCAATGTAACTATCGCCTATTGTGGTGTACACACACATATTTTGTCACGTATGCTTGTCTGCACGTCTGAAGTAGGCCCCTGCACCATGAGGTGAGGCTTTGCCAGTGCGTGCACTTGCACCTATTCTGCCTATAAACCACTTGTGTGTTCCTGAACCTTATATACTGTACTATGCACTTTCTGTAACTAGCACCTAGATGCCTGAGGGTTTTGTGTGCTGAAATAAATTACCATATATTTTTCAATTACTCCGTTCCCACTAACCATGCCCCACAAAGTAGCATTCCCCCATTACATCAAACGTTGGTAGCAGTCCAGAGACATTGAAGGGAGGAGACGCAAGTTATGCACACATAGGGGTGGAGTTACTGACCTGATCAAGTTTAATTGCTAGTAGAGGAAGAGCAGAAACTGAAGTCTTCACCAAAGCCACATTGCTGAAGCAACAACTCTATGGATGCACAAATGAATCGTATTGGAGTCGAGTGGACAGACAAAAATAAACTCTTGGACACAGTCACTTTTCTGCACCCCTACATCTCTGCTGTTGACCACCCTGTACAAACACTTTCCCTCAGTCGTAAAACCTGGGAAGACTTGCAGGAGGAGTGCAAGGCTGTCCAACTGGTTTGAATTGAGTACAGACCTTTTATATATGTTTTGCATTCAGTCATGTGTCATTCAAGAGAGTGAGAGTTGCTTCCTACACTAATGATGTACACCCTCTGAACCTCATGCATGGATGCAAGGGCTTTTACTTTGGCAACCGATTAGGTGTTCCCTAACCAGACGTTTTCTTTTTACGAGTACTCTTCTAACAGATCCAGAATAACCATTCCCAGAGACAGGCACAAGAAACAGAACAATTAAATCTTAGATATTTACAGAACCATCATCAGAATAAAAATTGTCTTTCTCCACTTGGCAAGAAGGCTCCACAACCCACGGTTATTCCCCTAGTAACATCCACATTAAGAAAAGTGTCTTACCTTCTTTCAGTGGGCACAGGGCATCGCTGAAAGAGCTCACCCCTGGACCTCTGGGGCATGCCTTTCCGCCAACAGGTCCAAGGAGGACGGCACCAGATCTGTCGAGGAAATCAATCTGGAGCCTCAAATCTGAGATGTATTTAATTCAGTAAATATTTTATAGCAGCACTGCAGAGAGAACACAAGAACAGACAGAACATGCCACTCCAGCAATCCCAACCCTATTTTGCCCCAAACCCTTACGACTTATATAGGTTTTTCAAGACTCTCTGCATCATCCACAAGGCTTTCTGGGGCCTGGGACCCTGCTACATCCAACTTTCTCTGCCTAAAGATTCCCTGCTAGAGTCAGTCGGTCCTCTAGTTTCAACTCTCTGCAGAACAAACGTTTCTCCAAGCAGAGAATGGAGGGTAGATCTCGTTCTTCGGCAGGGGCCTCCCTCTCGAATTGCCTCCCAGCCTCTCTTAGACTTGAGCTGGATATCCTTAAGTTCTGGATGCTTCTCACGACTTTCCTTTTCTCCTCCTCCACCTCCTTCCCTCTCTCCCTCCCTTGATAAAGCCTTCTGCCATTATGAGTGGTTGCCTGGTCCCTTATGAGTCTTACTGAGGCTAGGCCCTCCTCGACCAGTCCCCCAAAAACCCTTAACTTGCCCTCGGGCACCCTTCCCTGACTAGCCTGCTGAGTTTGGTCCACCCTACCTGCACTAGTTTACCCTTACCGCATCTGCCCTGGCACTTGCCTTCTTAGGCCAAATCAAATGTTTTATTTTAAACTAAGCATCAGAATGAATGTCCAATGCGCTAGTGGGCTAACTACCACTACACTATATGATAAAAACATTAACCAGATTAATTTCAGGGCTGTTCATTGCAATGTTTTGGGGTCCACAACAGGTACAAGCACACGATTGCTACAATGACCTGTATACAGTATACAAAATCATCTACTCTAACTTATCCTACACCTTAGATATGAGCATCCAAGGTAACACACAAGTCTACACTTCACTACAATTCTGGCATGCTTCATTCACATGGCCTCTCAGCTGTCTTACATTTAACTTCTAAAAAACACAACACTAAGCTGCGGCTAAAATAAACCTCCACCAAAAGAAAAGTGTGATAAAAACTACAATTGAAAATGTGCTATCCAGTAGAGAAAATAGAAACATATATGCATGAGTTTAGTCACATTTTAGCAATGTTTTACCCAAAAGCAGTTGTATTGAACCATTTAAAATGTGACATCATATGCCCTAAAATGCTTAGCCAAAACCACGCCTATTAAAGCACCCCTTAAAGGCATGGTCTAGTAAAAATTGTTATTGTCCCTACGGGTCGGCCATGTTTTTTTAAGCCTAAGTGGCTCGATTTTAGAAAACTTTCCTATGGACCTTACCCGAGTTTTCGTCCATTAAACGCACGCGAAAACAGGCACTAGGGAGCCGCCATTTTGTGATAATCCTATCACTTGCTGCATCGCCCTGGCTGACCTGCTTCTGCGGCACTAAATCAATTCCCCCGCCCCTGAGCCTGACATTATCCAAACATTCATATTCCCCGCCTCTCTCTGTGACGTTTCTGTGCTGCGTAGGCAAACGTGCCCAGTCGTCTTCTACGCGACTCCACACAGAACCCGGAAACAAACACAGACCATCTCACAACACAGCGCGCACAATTCGGAATATGAAACTGTACTTTAAAATCAAACAGCAACACAGTACATTTGGTCAAGTACATTTATTTGACATTAAATGTTTAGAGAATATTCAGCAATTGCCATATGAACTCCGAAAGCCATTTATTTTCTTTTATCTGTATCCGCAATGGTACACAGGGTGTTGCTTTTCGTTAAAAGAAGCACTTTGGAAGCACGGTGAACCGCAAGGCTGTTCCATCAACTAGGCACTAGTCCATCGTAAAGGTTGATATGTTGCTTCTAGCCACTAGTACAGCGTAAGGGCATGTGGGCCCTTGGCGATCGTCCCATAAAATTGTCAGTGTGCTCCAGTTGTTCACATGAAGCTGCAGGTGTCTACTGTAAAAGCCATCTGCTGGTGTCTCAAACCGATGGCAGTAGCAGAAGGGGAGCAAATACCTGTTATGAAAACAAAAAAATTATAAATAGTCTCGCCAGCCGATCTTCATTAATATTACTCATTTTATTTATTACAGCCGATCAGAAACTATTTGTTTGCCAGGATAGTTCAATGGAGTATGTTCGGCTCTAAAATCAATGCGAAAAGTAACGAAATAAATCGAGGCCAACACACAATGATAAAAGACAGTTAGTCTACATGCGTGAGAAATGATATGATATATGATATGGCATTTGTAACGCGCCTATACTCAAGTGTTTCAAGGCGCGATGAGGCAGGTGGGGAACAAGGGCAGACAGACAACGATCCTACTAGGCCAGGTGTCTTTCTGATCGCGCATGGGGAAGGGGGGAGGGAGGGTAAAAGTGCTGCACATGGTTAGTTGAATACAAATTAAATAATAGGGCCAGCTGGTGGCAAGTGCAAGGTAAATGCCGGGAGAAGGGTCTGAAGGATACAGAGACAGTCCCGTAGTGCAGGTAGGCAGTGCAGGGAAAAGTGGCTGGGCCAAGGACCGAGATCGGTGAGACCAGTGGACCTGCATGCCCATGTGCCCACTACGAACAAGTTTTCCTTGCTTTTTCTAGCTCTTCATTCATTCATTTATTCATGCATCCATTCATTAAATCTTCATTCAGGTATAAAAGCGTGTAAAGATATACTTACATTATATTTGAACTTTCCATTGTGTCTCTTCGTAATGCAGTCTGTAAAATGGACCGTGCTCTTGACAACGATTTTTCGTATACTGAACTAAAATGAAACTCGGTCTAGTTTCTGAATTTTCTGCCTTATCGTCTTACGTTATTGCGCACCCCCTTCAAATGTAGTTCTTTCGGCATGGTCCCTGTCTCAAGGTAAAAAAACAATAGAACCTTATACTTCCAGTGCGACTTGTGGGCCTCATCTGGGCGCGAGCTGAAAATCAAAGCCGCTGTCCTTCGCATTCTTTATTTGCAACATCACGTAGTATAGGCATCTGTGAGAACTTGAAGTTTAGAATCCCTCTATGTAGTGCGCCTCAATGTGCAAATGCGAACTGGCTTCTCTCCCAAATGCCACGGCCCGCTTGGTGCGTTCTAAGTGCCCCAATTTTGTCCCCGTTGTCTGCGAGCTTTGCAGCCCAAATTGAGACATTTAATTTTTGGCGGAAGGTCAGGGAAAGTATAAAGTACCACATGAGTTGAGTTAAAAGTGAGATTTATTGTTTGTTTGTTTTATTATTTGCAATACGCAAGCCTCCCCTCCGTTAACAGTGCGCAACAGTGCGCAGCATTTACATTTACATGAGATGAGACATGAGAAAAATATATACATACACATATATGAGGTGAATATAGAGAATTCAAAGATGACACCCAGCTTGTTCGCCACCCATGATGGTAAAGGTAGGGGTTAGGGTTACAGGTACACTGTACAATAACATTTATTTACAAAAAGACAATCGTATTGCAATTATTTAAACCGGGATTTGTACTTCACAATCAGCTGTGCTTCGGGTGGGCATGGCACAGTCGCAATGTTCGGTGGCAATGGATCACTGCTCTGCACAGAAACGTCCAAAATTCCATATCTGTGCTTCTCTAACACAGCAACAATAAGGCCTTTCACAAAGTCAAACTGCATTTCATCATAGACTGGTTTGATCACCCATTGCTTACTTCGTTTTGAAAACACCTTAGTGTAGCGAGGCATCCTTACTTTACCCGTAGTCCTAGATTGTTCACGTCCGACATTGCTTTTATGGGCCAAGACCGCTAGTAGAGTGCGATGTTTCATGCCCCGAAAGCTAAAATGCAAGCGCTTTGGCCTGTACTTTAGGCACATATTGTGGAACACCTCTAAATCTCCTGTGTGACAGAATTCTGTCAGTCCTCTCAAATCTCTTGATAGAGTTTTGTCGAAAACAATCTTCTCAATGGCTTTGTGTGTCGGTGAAGATGGAATCAACCACTTCTTCTTCCGTGCCTCCTCTGGGGACAAAGGGCCATGTTCACATTGGTGGAAATGTTGATTTGCTGTCCAGCGGTGAACGTTGGTACAGTGGTGCATCAGTTACCGCCATTTTTCAAGTAGTATTTCCACTGACCCTTCACAAGTTTTTGAGCTCCACCAAAGATGGTTGGTGATAGAATGGGACCACTGTAAAATACTTTCAAAACCTTTTTTTTTTTTCCTGCAGCCGAGATTTTCTTACTGATTAATTTAGCAAGATGCCATACGTCAAATTGATGATTAATATGTGGGAACTGCTCTCTCATTGTCTTGGCAATTGAAACGTGCCTGTCCATGGCTATGAGGTCGATGTGCATTCCCCTTGATTGTAGATATTCCACTGATTTTATAAATCCTTGTTTCTCCATGGCCACTGACGATGTACATTGTGTTACCTGCACGACCACCGAACTCACAATTTTCTTACTATCCATGTCCTGAAAGTGGTAGGTGCAGTACTTGGCAGAAAATCCAGGGCTGTCGCACTGTCCATCGCCGGCTAGCCTGAATCGTTTGCCTTCGAATGTACTTGCTAGAGACAATTGTTCAATTTTCCAAGCATCACTAATGGCCGGAAACAGATAATCACGTTGGTATATGTAGTACAGCGCTTTAGAAATGAAATGGAGTCCCACAAACTGAAAGAAAGACTCTAACTTTCTAAAACTGGAGCCACTAAAAAGTGATGCAGCTGCACACAGTAGATTGCCTGCTGGCAGTTTCCCCAGCATCGGTTGTGCAGACCATGAGAACCTATGATTTAATCTACAGGCGGCATTTATTTTGACGTTACTGCCTTTTATTTGACGAGTCACATTAATCAATGGCTTCCCACATACTTTCCCTCTAATGGAATGCACACATTTCAGCATACTTATAATTTCCATCAAACAACTGTCGAATACAATGTATTTGCTCTCTTTCATTAGACTGTCTTCCTGCGTCAACGTTGTTTCGGCCTGTGACGTTGTGGAGATTTCAACACATTGGAAAGTAATATCGCTGATATCAAGTTCTGATGCGTCTATGGATGCTGCGGCTGGTTCATTCTCTGTCATTTCGACATCTATTACTTCAACATTGATGGGAGAACACAACAATGTCGACAGGTTTTTGGGTGGCAAATTTTTGGCGGGTGTAGATTGTGTGAATTGATCTGCAACTACTTCAGAGCTATCTTCAATACATTCAATAACATCTTCTTGTGGTGGTGCGGTCGCACTGTAGCTATGGTCCAATGCAACTTTGCTGTAGTCTCCAAACACAGTTAATTCATGTTCTGGCCATTGGACATGAGCATCTCGAGCCTGAACACGCCTCGCCTCAATTAATAGTTCCTCCATAGTGTACATGGTCTGGCAAGCAACATCTCTCATTCGCTTCACTGTCTGTGTATGTATAGTTCTGACACCCATGGGTAACTGGAGGAGAGATTGGAAAAGGGATGTTCAGTTTAAACACAAGATAAAGTGTAGTCCAATTGACTGGAAAAAACATAAAATAGTCCCCAGCACAAACATTTTTTGAAAATTATGAACGGTTTGTAACTAACCTTTTTTTGTTTTTTTTTCTTTGCAACTTTTTTGACTCGACCTTCAACATCTGCACCCTGTAGCTCTGATTCGTTTCCGCATGTCCTCCCTTCCTCTTGAGCTGCAACAACTATATTTTCTGTATCCGCATAGACAGCACGGAATGAGGCTCCATCGTCTCCCTGAAACATAGTACTTTCATTACTATATATCAAAATATTGTTAGCATAAAACACACGTGAGGACGAACACACAGGTACATCTCAATAGCCAAACACGATTTAAACATTGTGTGCAACAATCAAACGACAAGTATTCGACCAGTGATGATCTATTTCGATGGAGCTGTCAGTATCCATACCTCTGGCTCTGCATGGACTGCCATGAATGGTTGTATTGGAGAGGAGGCATCCGCATCTCCCTGAAACACAGTACTTGCATTAGTATGGTTTTCAATATTGGAAACATAACACACACTTGGGGTCGACGGCACAGGTACATATAAAGAGATAACCACAAATGATGCATTGTCTAAAACAATCAAGGAAAATCTAAATATGATCACATTTTATCGACTTATTTCTCCGATTTATTTACATCTGCATCATCTAAATTGGATGTTGTGATTGTAGTGGAAGCTTCGTCGTCTCCCTGAAACACAGCACTTGCGTTAATAGGGAAGAAAGTATAGCAAATGGAATCACGTTATATGATCATGCATGATGGAGCTGTCAGTATCCATACCTCGTGCTGCTGAAGAATATCTATGGATGTTGCAAATGTAGTGCGCACTTCCGAAAGCTGTTGCGCCGATTCTTATATGCATGGTCCCGCTTCCACTTCCCCTGGAATTACTTGAATGTCAGGCTCTGCATCAAGTGCAGGGGTTGACGCTCCATCAACTGCCTGAAACATAGTACTTGCATTAGTGAGGATTGCAATAGTGAAAACATAACACACACCTGGGGTCGACAGCACAGGTACATATCAATGGCAAATCACGAATGAAACATTGTGTAGAACAATCAAACGACAAGAATTCCAGCTCTGATGATGACGCTCGATGGAGCTGTCAGTATTCATACCTCCTGCTGGTGAAGAACATCTAGAAATGTTGTAGATGTGGCGGATGCTTCAGCATCTCCCTGAAAGACAGTACTTGCATTAGTATGGATAACACTAATTATAACTGAAAACAAACACCAGTGGACGATAACTAAGGTGTATATCAATTGGAAAGCACTAACCAAACATTCAGTAAAATAATTACACGATAGAATAAAACTATTACTTGACATGCATAAAACAAGTCTGTAGCGGATTAGCCTAGTAAGATTACCTGATACGCGCTAGAAGTGGTTGAAAACTGCGACCACGTCAATGATGTAGAATGTTCTTGCTTCAGATTCAAGGGATAGTCAAGAAGTTGTAAAGGTAAATTAATGATTGATAATGAAATGCCAATATTAAAAATAGCCATGTAAGGCGACAGAATACTTGAAAAATGCTCAATACAGCACAATTCCCTGTTCCCATATATATACATTGCGTTTGTGGGTTATGAAATCGAAAAAGAATCTATTGATAAATGTCATTATTCAAAAAACTATACACTCATATCAATATCGAAATTATTACAAGGGATAGAACACCTACAATATCAATTAATCCATTCGGCTACCTACACACTACCGCAAGGCCTAAAGCTAAATCCGGACACTTGACTCACCGGTGGCGGAATGTGGACGAATAGAGTGGGAATAGCGTTCGAGCAATATCCGTGTTGTTCGCCGTTTATTCTTCTTTGTTACCCAAGATGTTGTGTACATGTCCAAGGAAAAGTGCCGGCTGCAGATGCGGTATCGATCACCCCTCTTGTCCTGTAAGACTTGTTGGACTCTACTTTCCAGCTCATCCAGTGGATATCCGCAATGTCTGACCCATTCTCTTATTTGATCAACAGTTTTCGGGAATACATGCATTGTAGTGCCTTCAGATTTCGCATAGGTCTTCGAAGGGCAACCGCTAATCGAACAGGCAGGCATTGTTGATAAATCTGAAAAGTAAATATCAACATTATTATACAATCTTCAAGAATAAAGATTTGATACAAAAGTAAATGAATCATACAATGATCAATGCAAGGTTTGTTTTTGGTCGCAGGAACTATACCAGTTCATTATGTGCAGCTTAGTATTTGCATAAGTTGCAGAAATGTATAAATGATGTGACTAAAATCTGAACATGTGACTCGTCCCTTGGATGTTCTGTCTTGCACGAGAAGGAAACATGCTTACATTATAGACTGGACCCCCGAAGGATGCAATTCGATGACAATAGACACAGATGAAAATAAATAGATCTATTGATAGCATAGCAATGGAAACTCAAGTCAATAGCAATGAGACCAATGAACATAGCACTATTGTGTACTCTACTCGCAAATAGATAGAAATTTAAAAATCTGCGAAATATGACTAGGATACATGGCCTTACCTTGACCAACAAACAGTTGGATTCAGCAAGCAGAGCAGTATGTTGCAGGAGAATAGGTGGGTGGCCACAGGTAGCACACTGATGGGTTTGCTCTAAGTGGTCACAGAAGTTCACGGATAGCACGACGACGAGCAGATTAGCGTAGATCTCAGTGGTTTCCAGGTAGCACGTTCAGGAGTTGACTTGCAAAGCACAAAGATGTTCTCATGAGACATATCAAGTGGTTTATAAAGTATTAGAAACAGGGGTGTGTTTGTGAATGAATGACATATGTATGTCTTGGTCTTAGGGGGGCGGCCTGCTTGAAGGGGAGGCCTGGCTGGAGACACGGGGTCTGAGGAGGCCATGTGACCGATGGCCCCTTGACGTGGGATACCTTTTGAAGTGTACATGCAGTTTGGCACCTTGGCCTTTCGCGCCCGTGACAGCCCCCCATGCCAGCGCTCATCCCCGGGTGCGAACCGCCTTTGATAGAGGGGGTGGGATGGATGGGCCTGGGGCGTGCAGATAAGGCACAGGAAGACTGCTGAATGGAGACACACTTATGTGGATTGCAGGGGGGCGGCCTGCTTCAAAGGGAGGCCTGGCTGGAGACACGGGGTCTGAGGAGGCCATGTGACCGATGGCCCCTTGGCGTGGGATACCTTTTGAAGTGTACATGCAGTTTGGCACCTTGGCCTTTCGCGCCCGTGACAGCCCCCCATGCCAGCGCTCATCCCCGGGTGCGAACCGCCTTTGATAGAGGGGGTGGGATGGATGGGCCTGGGGCGTGCAGATAAGGCACAGGAAGACTGCTGAATGGAGACACACTTATGTGGATTGCAGGGGGGCGGCCTGCTTCAAAGGGAGGCCTGGCTGGAGACACGGGGTCTGAGGAGGCCATGTGACCGATGGCCCCTTGACGTGGGATACCTTTTGAAGTGTACATGCAGTTTGGCACCTTGGCCTTTCGCGCCCGTGACAGCCCCCCATGCCAGCGCTCATCCCCGGGTGCGAACCGCCTTTGATAGAGGGGGTGGGCTGGATGGGCCTGGGGCGTGCAGATAAGGCACAGGAAGACTGCTGAATGGAGACACACTTATGTGGATTGCAGGGGGGCGGCCTGCTTCAAAGGGAGGCCTGGCTGGAGACACGGGGTCTGAGGAGGCCATGTGACCGATGGCCCCTTGGCGTGGGATACCTTTTGAAGTGTACATGCAGTTTGGCACCTTGGCCTTTCGCGCCCGTGACAGCCCCCCATGCCAGCGCTCATCCCCGGGTGCGAACCGCCTTTGATAGAGGGGGTGGGATGGATGGGCCTGGGGCGTGCAGATAAGGCACAGGAAGACTGCTGAATGGAGACACACTTATGTGGATTGCAGGGGGGCGGCCTGCTTCAAAGGGAGGCCTGGCTGGAGACACAGGGTCTGAGGAGGCCATGTGACCGATGGCCCCTTGGCGTGGGATACCTTTTGAAGTGTACATGCAGTTTGGCACCTTGGCCTTTCGCGCCCGTGACAGCCCCCCATGCCAGCGCTCAACCCTGGGTGCGAACCGCCTTTGATAGAGAGGGTGGGATGGATGGGCCTGGGGCGTGCAGATAAGGCACAGGAAGACTGCTGAATGGAGACACACTTATGTGAATTGCAGGGGGGCGGCCTGCTTCAAGGGGAGGCCTGGCTGGAGACACGGGGTCTGAGGAGGCCATGTGAGCAATGGCCCCTTGGCATGGGATACCTTTTGAAGTGTACATGCAGTTTGGCACCTTGGCCTTTCGCGCCCCTGACAGCCCCCCATGCCAGCGCTCATCCACTGGCGCGAACCGCCTTTGGTAGTATATCGTTGCTTATCAATAACAAATGCCACATACCGGAGATTCTTGTGAGCAGAGACCCACACTTCAATCGGTGTATTATAGTGGTCAAGACCCTAAGGCCTGTATAATCCAATGGTAATTGTTAGTATAGATATATGTGTGACTTTTATAGAGACATAACCTACTGAAAGACTTTGAACAAGTGTTATTTAGTGCATGCATTATCGAGAATATGTTATGTTAGCTTAGATAGATAGTGACCACCCTGCTTCACAGCAACCAGACCTTCACCCATTCGGAGCACAGATGTCTGACGTCCATCCTTCAATGGAGACACACTTGATTCATTTAAAAAATCGAAACAACCGTTGTTAAAATATATGTGGTGTTTTATTTTGTATCTTATTTTCATGACACAAAAATACAAGACTTTAAAGATTATACAGGTCAGGTTGCAGCACAGCGAGAGAAAATCCTCTGTACTGAACGCTGTCACTCGGGAACGTTTCTCTAATGGCACAGGCGGGTATCACTCTTCGAACGCGGTGTCCAAGCCTCCCGTGGAGCCACCATGTAAAGGAACGATAGGCCACCAGCCTGTACTACCTGTGAAAAGGAATGAAACAAACTGTTTTTAAATGACCAAGATAAGTTTAATAAACGTTTGTTGTCAATGACAATTCTTGTAACTAATGGCATTCTGCACGGACAAATGATATCTAGACAATGCACACTATTGAACGACTTACATGCATTACAATGATATGTAGATGTAATTTTGGATATAGTAGAAGAACATGAAATAGGAGTGGCATGACAAGCAGAGTATACTTACTCGTTACTCGGATTACGAGGACGAACAGTTGCGCGAAGTTCGTGCATAAGCACCATCATTATTCTCAACACGGCCTGTGTGAGGCAGGCTGCCCTGAAGTCTGGCAGCTCGGAGTGCATTGCGGTCGTGGCTCGCCTTCCGAAATGTAGGCCAGGCATACCGAGTTTTCTCGGCAGCAGCAGTTCTCCTCCTCGGTTGGCATTAGCTCGCACCGATTGCATGTGCACCAGGTGGAGACGCCGTTCATGCGACTAGGCCCAGGCTCTTCATCTGTTGATTCGTCCTGCCAACTGCCGTCCGAATCCCCATCGTTTTCGCGTGCTTCCCTTTCCAGTAGTTCCTCCTCGGTATACTCGGGCTCGTACATGTAGGGCATTATTGTAGCCATTGTGTGGTAAACAAAGTAAAATAATTTCCCGAGATGGTACAGGTGTTCACACGGGCTACAAGCGGCGAAGGTAGCTGACCAGAGCACAGAAACGAGTCACAAAATACTCTAAATAACACAGAGAGAGGAATGGAATCGAAAATCTGCTGCTGTGTGTTGTGAAACGGTCTGTTTATACTTATTGAGGAAAGAGGCGTCCTGCCATTTCCATGGCGACACGTCATTAGCTGAAGCGCAGCGAATGTTGACACAAGATGTGCTTTGGCGTTGGGAAATGGGCGGTACGAGTCTGCTGATGACAGGCTCAGGGGCGGGGGAATTGATTTAGTGCCGCAGAAGCAGGTCAGCCAGGGCGATGCGGCAAGTGATAGGATTATCACAAAATGGCGGCTCCCTGGTGCCTGTTTTCACGTGTGTTTAATGGACGAAAACTCGGGTAAGGTCCATAGGAAAGTTTTCTAAAATCGAGCCACTTAGGCTTAAAAAAACATGGCCGACCCGTAGGGAGAATAACATTTTTTACTAGACTATGCCTTTAAGTCAACGGGCCAGGCAGATCCCCATAAGAGTAGGAGGAGCAACGCAGTGGCAGAGCTAGGATAGGGGCTGAGGGCCAGTTGCCCATCCTTGGCCCCCAGTATCTCCTAGTGCGACCCTCTTTCACCTACCCCTTGGGCCAGTAGGCCCTGTGGTTCTATGAGTAAAGAAGCACACAGGTTAAGCACTTGTGGTGTGCATTGTCTGCAACATTGTTTCAACTATGCAGAGCCAGCCAGCTATGCCCTGCATGTTCCACCAGAGTCAGCGCACTGATGTGAGCATGTTGCCAAACACAGATTATTTATTACAAAGCAGGACACACACTAGTCAGGCTTGTTGCAGAAGATAGCCTGTGGACAGGCTCAGTTCCGCGATTGGAGCTAACACTGTTTCCTGAAGAGGTGGGGCTTGATATCTCTGATTTTTAGATGACTGAGTGGACTGGTGTTTTTTTTTTTTGTGTGTGTGGTAAGTGTCACATGAGTGCCTGACTAATCAAGCACCGAAAAAAACAGAACAGGCATTTCAGTTATAATCCTATAGGAATGCATGAGTGACAAAATGCACACTGTTTGCCCTGCTGTTTCCTGGAGTAAGGCGGTTCTAGTATGTAAGAGGTTGTGGACAGGAGATTGCACTTTGCTTATACGTGCAGAAGTGAACCCTCCAGTTTCAATCCGAAACTGACCTTCTGGTGTCAGTTCCTTTACTATAGAGCATTTTCTACCTAGTTTGGCCAAGTATAATCTCTTACCATAGAGGACATTAGCTCTATACGGATTAGTCATGTAGTGGTTTGCTTCATATGGCTAAATGTTTAGTTTCATCAGTTCCTCGCTAACTCTAAACCCTCCCTGTTTAAGCTGAAAGAAACAGTATGATTTGGATTTTGAGGCCCTTGTCTCCAGGGACGTCATCTGGGGTTTGCCAGGGGTCACAACTGCGACCCCTGAGATCTCCCTTGCCACCCCTAAAAATTTTTTTTTTTTTTTTTAATGAAAACTCCTGGGCTGTGGCTAGCACCATGTGGCTCTTTGTTTCTGGTGTGGCTGGCATTCTTGTTCAGGGCTCTTAAAAAAACAAGGTGTTCTACAAGTGTAACACTGTGAGCAGTGACCCTAAATAAGAAAGAATAGGAAGAAAAAATAATTTGTCTTTCTGGAATTCTATACAATAATTGCTAGACTCATTAAAGGTTTATTTCAGGCACACTTCAGGGGGTGAGTCACTGATTTAGTCTGTTCTTAAACACCTCAAATTCACAAAACAGACAAAAACGTCCAAAAGCATTAAGAGTAGAATAAGTATCCATTTCATACTATGGGCCTCATCACGAGTTGGGCGGTAACGCCGGCGCTATTACCGCCGGTGCTATTAGCCCTACCGCCAAACCCCCCGGCGCTATTAGCGCCGGATCACGGGTTTGGCGGAACGGTTAGTGCCCATTCCCATTGAGCCCATTCGGGAATTCCTCATTCCCCATTGGGCCCAATGGGGAAAATTCATGCTATTACCGCCAGTGGATTTCCCGCCAGCGGTAATAGCGCCGAAAATCAGCAAATTTGCCGCAGATTTCCCCCCAGCTCTCAGCCATGATCTGGCGGACCCTTAAATGTGGCGGTAATAGCGCTACTGCCGCATTTAAGGGTTACCGCCAGACTCGCCATGAGGCCCTATGTATTTTACTTTTCGCAAGTTGCAGTTATATCATGATTTTTCTGCTGTTGTCTCTGTTATGATCATCACAAGACGTCCATCTCGGTGTCATCGGTCACTTCACAAAATCATTGTGCCTAAAATCTTGTGTACAGTGTAGAAATGTTTGACCATAGCACATCAATTGGCCATCAATTTAATTGTGCCACAATTAATGCTTTGTTGTAATGTGTCTATATTTCCCATCTCCCTGGCATGCTGTTCAGGATGTTTGTTTGCATATATGAGGTAACGAGTGCCCAGAGTATGGGACGTCATGCGAGTGTACTGCTTTCCCTATTTTGCTAACCTCTGAAGTCTGAAAGGTAGATCCACGCAGGCTTGACATGCAGCCAACTTTGTACCAGACCTGCAGATGAACTGGCCTGCTGTTAAATCTCAGTTACCAGTTTAATGGTATCCACTGCAGAGTGTAATTTGCATTCTGACTTTGAGAACCTTCAGACATGCAATTGCTCATTTTAGTATAGCCGGTAAGATAGCTCAGTAGGTTGAGCGCTCGCTGCTGCGATGTGTGGGTGAGCTGCAGGTTGCAGGTTTGAATCCCGGCAAGACCAACTCAGCCTCCCATCCTTCTGAGGTCGATAAATGAGTACTAACACAGGTTGGGTGATATTGTATGTATGTTTGTTCTATCTAAAGCGATTAAGCGTAGAGTGCTATATAATAACATATCATTATCATTTGGCCTTGGACGTCTGCTTACATTCACAGTAATTTGGTAATATGGGCCTATACACACTGATATTAATGATGCATATGGTGGTCCTTTCTTGTATGAAATGTATATCACATTAGTGATGTCGTAACCATATTTTTTGTTGTGTACTTGGGAACAATGCTATGTGATGCCACTTCCTGTTTTGTCAAGTTGTGAAAGGTTGTGTTTCATCACTTCCTGTGATGCCACTTTGGGGTGGGGTAAAATGACATCACTTCCTGTAATGTCATCAGAGGTCAAGGTTCATGTGATTTCACTTCCGCTACCCCTGGAATTTTAGTGAAATGACGTCCCTGCTTGTCTCTTCTGGCACTTGGCGAAGCGACAAGTGCCAGAAGCCTGTTCTCTAGTTGCCAAAGTCATTGTATGGCCTTAGAGCAGAGGTGCACAACTTGCGGCGTGTCGGCCGAATGTGGCCATTCAGGACATTATTTATGGCCCTCCGCGTCGCATGAGCTTAATGCTGAAGTGCTGCTTGGCCAGAAGTCAGTCAGTAACTAGGTCCAACCTATCAGGTGTGCTTTACTATTTAAAAACATGATTTAAATCCCATAATACAAAAAGGGGTAATGCCATTAAAAGACAATGGGCCTCATTACGACTTCGGCGGTAGCCTTGCCGGTAAAACTGGCACGGCTGCCGCCGGAGTCGTTTTTTTTACCTGCGCCTGAGAATGGGCAATTACCGGGCCATTAGGGACCCGCCGAACCCGGTTATTGCCCATTCCCGGGCACCCGTAAAAATTGCTCCCCATTCCCATTTGAGCCCCAAAGGGCTCAATGGGAATGGGGAGGCCGGATGTACCGGCACCCTTCAAAATGGTGCCGGTGCATCCGGCATGGTCTGCTCGCGGGGGCCAGTCCGCCTGCCAGGTCAGAAAAGGCACACGTGAGCAGAACTCGTAGTTGGCCGGTACGGTAACAACAGTACCAGCAAACTTACCGGTACCGTTGTTACTGTACCAGCAAACTTGTAATGAGGCCCAATGGGCCTGATCTACAAAGCGTTTTTTAATGGGTTTGTGCCATTGCAAAAATATTTTGTAAATCGGGCCCAATGTATCATGTGTTACAGTAAAAAGCAATACATAAAAAGCACACCTTAAAAACCATGTTTTTTGGGGGGGCGTGGCTTGGAGCCGACTCGATGAGGTCGCTCCTCTGAAGCCGCCCGTGGATGGCCCTCTGCCATGCTTGAATTTATGCGGTTCCTGGGCCCTAATCGATCCAGCGACCCCGGCCGCAGATGTAGGAGCCGCTGGAGAACAAGCTGTCTTGAGATGAGGGGCTGATATCGGAGCTTTACATTCCAAATCGCAGTCCAGTACCCGGCCCCCTCTCCCGCCGAGAAAACCAAGATGGCGGATGCGCGCACTCGACACAGGGACATGGAGGCGAACCCGTCCGCAGCATACAAGTGGGAGGTATTGATCGCCCGAGTGTAGCGAGCGGACTGGCACCATCTGTCTGCGGGGAGCACCGGAGCCTGAATCTAAGTGGGGAGTCCCTGGCACCGGAGGCCGCGGCGGAGGCGATTGAGGCGATCGGCATGCATTGGGGTCCCTGCACCCGCCCCCGAGTCATCCCCGGGAGGACCCCGCTTCGGAACCAAGCATGCTAGCCCTCCTACAGCCAGAAAGAGGTAGGGGCCACAACTCCCGGGTGGGGGTTCCGGAGAGACCCCAGAGAGCTTCCGCGGCGGCCTGCCCTTAGTGGACTCCTCATCGTGCCCCGCGGCCTCGGTGCCTGGACACTCTGCACCCCCCCAAGAGTTTCCGACCCACGTTGGTGGTAGGCTTGACCCGCATACGGGTCCATCGACTCTTCTTCTCCCCATCCAGCCTTCTGAACTCCTCCTGGGGCGCCCCTGCCCACGGCCTTGTTCCCCTTCGGACAAGGCTATAACCTGCACGAGTGAAGTGACTCCCCTTGGCTTCTTGCAAGACTGCGGAGCTCTTGGCGGCCTTTGAGTCGCCGCCGTCAAGCGACATGATGTCCAGATCACAGAAACCCTCCAAGTCCTCAGACATAGCAGCCATGTTGATGCCCTCTAACATAACGAAGAAACTGGACTCCTGCCCCTCTGCCTCTCGGGAATCCCTGGATAACAAGGGACCACTGGCGACCAGAGAAGACATCCGAGAATTTATGGCTGATATCAAAGCAGAATTCAGGTCTTGCATGACGGAACTCTCTGCCAAGCTCGAGGGCACAGACAAAAGGGTCTCGGAGGCAGAACAGAGATTGGGGGAGGTTGAGTATCGCTCCCGGGATCATTCCTCCAGCTTAGCCGAGGTCCAGCGTTCAATCAGATTCCTGCAGGACAAATGCGATATTCTGGAATACAAACAGGAGGACCTGGAAAATAGGGGCCGGCGCAACAACCTCCATATCCGAGGGGTTCCTGCCTCGATCCCTGACAGGGGGCTAGCGGAATACGTGGGCCTCTTCTTTCAATCGCACCTCCCAGGACCTTGATGACTCGCAGCTGCTCCTAGACCGCACTCACAGGCTGAACCCTCGTCGCGGAGTGGAGTCGGATGGCCCACCTGACGTTATCACCAGGATGCACTTCTTCACCACAAAGGAAGCCACCTCGGCGATCAGCCGCTCCAAGGATGACATCACCTTCCAGGGGACCCCCCTCCAGATTTTTCAAGACCTATCCCATCTCACGCTCCAGAGGAGGCGAGCCCTCCGCCCGTTGACTACCTTTCTTCAAGCCCAAAATGTCTGCTACAGATGGCTTCACCCCACCGCTTTGCAATTCTCCTACAAAGGCTCTGTAAGGAGAATTAGCCACTTGGAAGATGCTAAAAACATCTTAAACCCGGACGCTTCCAGCCCCTCTCCTTCACCGCCCATAGAGGCGTCAGCAGGCTCGGACCCTGTGGCGGCTCATATTCCCACACAAAACTCCTTGGCGAAGGTCCCGAGATTCCGGAAGAGGAAATAGCCTAGTGGGGTCCCGCGATGAGGACACCGGCCCTCACACTCCCGGTTCGCCGGTCCCACATTCTGGACCCAAGCAACGCCCGCAGGAACACAGATGAGCTTACTTCCTAACGCAGCGGGCACCATTCCCCGGCTCATGCCCAGCTCCAAGGCACTTTCCACCAATGAGTCCTTGGAGCGATCCACAAAGACTATTGATGATCCTGGCCATGTTGGCCTTTCAGCATTCGTTGGCCTTGTACCGGTCTGCCTCCCCCAGTTAAATCTCGATCCTCCCGTTGTAGGCCCGAGCAAAATACCCCAAAGGCAAGGGTACCTACAGCTGCACACTCAGCGACGTGATGGCTAATTCCTCTGCATCTCCCCCCGCCTCAGTGCTCGTCAGAGCCCCTGGAGCTGGTCCCGGAATATCAGCCGCTCCGCTTTGTCTCCCTGAATGTTTGGGGACTGAACTCACCTCCAAAACGCAAATCCAGCCTGCAGAAACTCCAGAATGATAAAGCGGTGGTGGCGATGCTACAGGAGACTCACCTACTGCGGGCAGACCACAGGCCCCTACGCTCCTGGAACTTCCCAAAGCAACTCTTCACATCTGGAAATTCTAAGAGAAGTGGCACAGCAATCCTGTTTGGGAAGGGGCTGAACCCTCAGATCCTAGACTCCATGAGCTGCCCGGAGGGGCGATACATAGCGGTAAAATGTCTGATGCGGGGACAATTGTACTCCATAGTTTCAGTGTATGCGCCCAATTCAGGCCAGGCGCTCTTCTACGAGTCGCTAAATTCAGCTCTCTCTCCCTTCCTGGAGGGCCAGATTGTGATTGGGGGTGATTTCAATGGGGTCCCAGACCCCATCAAGGACAAGTCGCACCCGCCCTCTGCTGGGGACTTCGCTACAGCTTTGGCTCTCCTGCAATTGTTCAGAACTTTAGGGGTGGTGGACTCGTGGAGGGTACTCCATCTGTCTGAAACAGACTTCTCTTTTTACTCGTATGTCCACAGAACGTTCTCCAGGATAGACCTTCTCTTGGTATCCCCACAAATCTTTACATTCACCGACAATGTGACAATAGGCTCCAGATTCCTGTCTGATCACGCCCCGGTGATCCTAGAGATCCGAGTGCAGGAACCACTTACAGCGTAGATGGACATTATATGATCCGATCCTGAACGACGGCCTCTCAGAGACACAGTCGCAACCACGATCACCAATTTCTTCAAGGAGAATCCCAGCGAAGACACCTCCCCCGCCAACAACTGGGACGCAATGAAGGCAGTGGTGAGGGGGGAATCGATTGCGCAAGGAGTGGCCTACCACAGACATCGACGACAAACTCGTCAGAGCCTCGAGGAGGAACTGGATAAAGCTGAAAGGCTCTATAAGGAGAAGGGTTGGACCCCTAAAACACAGCGGGCTATCCGGATAGCGCAGAAGGAGATTGAGGCCCACTATGCTGAAAATACTGCCCACCAAATGGCGAAGGCTAAGCAGTTTTACTATGCCAGGAACAACAAAGAAAATAGACTATTGGTGGCCAAACTAGCCAGGACAAGAAGGAACAATACGATTGTGGGTCTACGGGATCAACATGGCAAAATCCAATATGCCGATCAGGACAAACTTCGGCTTGCAACGGCCCACCTGACCCAGGTGATGACTGCTCCTGTGCGAGATGTGGGAGAACAAAAGGAATATCTCCGGCAAGCAGCAATCCCCCGACTAAAGAAGACAGCCTATGACTCTCTGGAGGCGCTGATCACCGACGAGGAAGTGGACGTGGAGATAAAAGCCCTTAAGTCCCGGGCCGGATGGATTTACGGCCAGGTTCTACAAGATTTTCAAGCCTCAATTGTTGGCGCCTCTGATGCAGCTGTTTAACTCATTCAGAACCTCAGGCACAATAACCCCATCTAGCAGGAATCAATCACTGTCTTACTGCCAAAACCGGGAGGCGATCCGAAGAATCCCGCGTCATATAGACCTATCGCTCTACTTAATATTGACGCTAACATATATTCTAAAATTCTTGCAACACGCTTCTCCCAGGTCTTACCGGAGATAATCAGCACCGACCAAACTGGCTTCCTCAAACATCGTTCCACCGCCGACAACATCCGCAGGACCTTAGACCTGGTGGAGCTGGCCTCCCGAGACTCCTGGGAGTTAGTGCTGCTGGCCCTGGACGCAATTAAGGCATTTGATAAAGTAGATTGGACCTTCATGAGGCTCACCCTCGAAGCATTTGGTTTCAGCCCGGAATTCTGCACTATGACCCTAGCTAACTATAAAGCGCCCAAAACCCTTCTCAGAGTCAATGGCACCCTCTCCTCCCCTATCGCCTTAACCTGTGGAACCAGACAGGGATGTCCGCTGTCGCCGCTCCTTTTCGCACTCATTATGGAGCCGTTCGCCCAGCGGATCAGGCTGAATCCTGCAATCAATGACTTCCAATCGGGCTCAGCCCATCATAAACTGGCCCTCTATGCGGATGGTGTCCTGCTAACCATTACGAAGCCTCGCTCTTCCCTCCCTCAAGCCCTGGCAGAGATAGCAAGCTATGGAAGGGTTACGGGCTTCGCCATCAATTTTCGGAAGTTAGCGGCCCTGGCGGTGGGCCTTTCCTCGACAGACCGAGAAGCCCTAATCTCGCTGGGCCCAGTACAGTGGACGACCAGCAGGATCAGTTACCTGGGGGGTCCAGATCCCAGCTAACCCAGGTGAGGTTTACCGGGCTAATTTCCCTCCATTATTTACAGCCTTGGAGGCAGAGCTCAAGCCGTGGGCTGCACAGGAGATCTCACTGATGGCCCGTAACACGGCGTGTAAAATGAACTTGCTACCGAGGTTCCTTTACGCCTGCTCCTCTCTCCCGGTCCTGATTCCGGCCCCAGCCCTCCAAAACCTACAGAAGAAAATGTTGCAGTTTATTTGGAGGGGGAAAAAGGCCAGGATCCCTAAATCCACGATGTTGGGCAACGCAAGGCTCGGTGGTCTCGGGTTTCCGGACCTACAAAAGTGCCAGATGGTGGCCCAGCTGGCCTGTATTCAATCATGGCAAATTCTTACTAATCGCCCTAGATGGGTGGACCTCGAACAGGCGCAGCTACCCCTGCCTCTATGCTTTCTCCCACACGTCCATCCTCCGGAGCGGCGGCGATGGCGGGAACTCTTGGCGTCCACCAAACATAACATTTCGGTCTGGGACAAAGCCCTGAGACTAAAGAAGATTCCAGTGGGACTTAGCCCCCTCGCCCCAGTGTTCATGAACCCGTCTTTTTCACCCGGCCTGTCAATTCAAGACTTTGGGCCCTGGATCGCGGGAGGCCTGGAGACCCTGGGACAACTCTTCGAGGGGGGTCAACCCTGCACCTTTGAGCGATGCAAAGAACTCTTCAAGATTCAGTAGCGGGACCGTTTCACGTACATCCAGCTACGCCACTGGTGCACTCATCCGCAGACACGCCAGGCAGCCACCCGCCCCCCAACGGCCATTGACTGACCCGAGGGAGAATCTCCACTCTGTACAAACGCCTCCAACCGGACTTCCTAATTTCCAAGCCCCGATACATGGCCCAATGGTAAGCGGACCTGGGCCACCCTATTGAGGACCAACTCTGGGTTGACATTTGGTCTCGAGCCCACACCTCTTCATCATGTATCACAAATAGGGAATGCGCCTATAAGATTCTCCTCCGGTGGTATTTCCCACCCCTGCGACTCCATCACATGCATCCCACTCTCGACCCTCACTGCTGGAGACAATGCGGCCAAGTAGGCTCCTTCTTTCATATGTGGTGGTCCTGCCCGAAAGCCCAGGCTTTCTGGAAACTTTGCCTGACAACGATTGCGGACATCACTCAGGTGCAACTGCCCCTGGAGCCTGAATCCATTCTCCTGGGAGCCCCAATTTCTGGAATCTACCCAAGGTCAGGGCCCAGGGCCAAACTATTATCCCAATGCCTATTGGCAGGCCGGAACGTGATAACCCGCACCTGGAAGACGGCGGAAGGCCCCCTCATGCCATTCTGGTGGGTGAAGATCTGGGACATCCTGATAGCTGAGGGGGTGACGGCCGCCGGGGCAGGCCTTCTACATCGATTTCATAACATCTGGGGCCCGGTCCTTGATTATGACCAAAAGTTCCCGGCTTTGACATTTAAGCCCCAATTGGCCAGGAGAACAATGCAAGCTGGGGAACCCCAGCGGGGGGAAGAAACCTGAGACTGGGGGAGCGAGGGGGAGTGATATTGTAGTGTATTGTACTGTGCATCATGTCACAAATGTTTAAGTTATGTACTGTGATAACCTGCCTTCTTAAAATAAACACGTTAAAAAAAAACATGTTTTTTTAAACTCAAATGTGCGCTCTAATGTCCCTACCATCCACTCATTCCAATGGATAGAATGATAGAATGGATAGTTTGGCCCCCTGTATGGGATTTGTGTGGTACATTCGGCCCTCTAGTGAAATTAGTTGTGAACCCCTGCAACAGAAGGAATACAGGATATTTCTAAAAGGTCAGCGAGGGTGCCTCTGAGACCAAATCAGTTACAGGTTAAACCCTATTGCGCAGCTGTCTCTTTCGGCTTATCGACATATTGTACGTCATATGATTTCTCTAGAGCACTGATCCAGTTTGGTGCAGACACTAGGCTAACTATGATGCTACCTGGGCCACCAGCCCTTCATCCTAGTGAAGCACCAAAATGCACTCCCTCTGCTGGCTTGAAATGCAAGAAATGATGTAATCAAAACAGTAAGCAAATCAGAGCTCCAGTGGCCGCAGGAAGCCCTTCCTCAAATAGGGGGTGCCCTCCTGCAAACCACAGAGCAGGAGTCACTCTTTGCCACTCCACTTAGCAGTGGAAGCAATGCTCCTTCCATTTGGCACTTCTTTTTGGACTGTAGCACCACATGGCATGCGGAAAACCCAGATGCCTGGCAAGATATTGAAGAGGGATGGGGAAGCCTCCCACTCCCTGCCCCTCCTACGAAATTTCATGACAAGGAACAAGGCCCGGAAACACTGCAAGCACCCATTCTATTTCGGACCGATTCCCAGTTGTGCTATGATTGGCAAAGTATATCGAGAGATACCCCCCTGACCCAGCCATATCCCCTCAACCAGCCCTACAGACCAGGTGCGGATCTACCCCAGCGTGGATGAAGAGCCACAGGCCATGATCAAAGACACCTCAATTGACAGCCTGGACTAAGCCCCAAGAAGCCATGTTGCTGACGTCATTCGAGACACCACGACATAGCAGCGTTAGACATGAAGCACATGTGGCATCCGCACTTGGGGACACAAACACACACACAAATACATGAAGAAAACAAGCGTACAGGTCTATAGTTTGTGGACCGATACATATACATACTGTCATTGCTTTTATTATTTTTTGCCATTAGCCAAACGCAGCAGCGCAGAAACCACAAGAGACGAGATCCTGAGCACAGCTTGCAGATGCTTACATGAATTAACCCTATGAACTGCAGGAGCACCCATGGGACCTGACAGAACCAAGTGTGAATAACCTATGGAAATGTAGTATAGTATGGACTCTGTAGAAACCGTATTATACGGTTAAGGAAAAGTACAGCAGGCCACAGGCCCTCAGCAAGAGATGAGCTGAGCTGAAATTTAGGCTGCACAGAGAGCAAGACAAGTGAACTAGGACTTGCAGCTAAGGCCAAAAAATATGGATGACATTCCAATCCACAGACGACAAGGGGACCAGCTGCAGAAACAGCTATTAAATCCTCATAATTCAGAGCTGAACAGCTCAAATTCATGGTCTCTGAACACGTGGCGCGGCCGAGGCAGACAATGGACAGCGATCAGCAGTGGGAAAGGAGACCTGGTCCCAGGCTGCTAGACACAGACAGTGACAAGTCTGCAACAATATGCTACAAGTGTTGCGCTGATCAGGAGAGCACTTTCATGAGCTAACATGGTGTACACCAGTTACAATGCAGACACAGTCATTCTTGTTACCTTGAAGAGGTACATAGAGAGATGAAAACTCTTGCAGATCCCAAGCCTGGGGACGTCGGCTCTAGCCAATCACAGTTTAGTATCCTAGGGGGTGGGGGGTAATGGGCAAGAACCAATGGTAAGTCCACCACACTGCAACATTGTTATAGATTGTTATAGATTTATAGATAGTAGCTTGGGGATGAACCAGGCCAGCCACCTGACATGCGAGAGCCAGTAGAATAACATCTACAGTCAACTATTGGTGGTATAATACTCAATACCCAATTGTGTGGCCCAATAGGTTTTCTGGAGAAGGGCCCAGATTCTGATGTCATGCTGATGACATATCGCATTAAGACCGGCTTCGAGCCGAGGAAGAGCGTGATGTGCATGGATTTTCTCTGTTCCTGTGCTGATCCCTCTGGGTTTTGCCTGTAATAAACCACAGTTTGAACTTGCTGTTGAATGAGTCCTCCATGTATCTTGGGAAGGAGGGAGTTGGGCACTCTAAGTCCGCGGACTTCCAGTGTCCCTCTGGCATACCTGGGAGTTCGTCCCAACAATATTATCTTGATGAAAAAGCAAGGTCAATGTTAAGTCTCTTACCCCAGGTTAAAGCTCAGTAACTTCCTGGACCTACAACTTCTGAAGGCAGATCATGTGCCAGCCAAAGCAAACACCTCACGGGTAAAGGCAGGAGAGGGAGAAGAGGAGGAAGAGGTTAGGAGTCTTTTGCAGGTACAGCAATGAGAAGTCAAATGCTTTTGATCACAAACTTAGAATTGGATGGAGAGAGCATGTTTGCAGAACAAATGTTTTTAAAATGTTAATTAACATGAAATAATTGACAGATATATGTCATAACATAAGAAGCAATACTGTACCGCGGTGCCTCTGATTTTTTGCAGCATTTTCACTGTAAACAAAGTTACTCTTACGTCCCGTCCCCTTTCCTCCATACTGCATGGGCGTCCCTCGCTAGGGACGGGAGACTGAACCTTTTTCAACAGAAAAAACCTACTTCCCCTTTAAATTTAGAAGCGCGCGGGGCGCGGCCCTGGGAACATGTGCTCCCATGACTCCGCCCACCAGCGCCACTCCTCAGTCCCCTTTTCCGCGTCGACGGGAACGGGACGATTTCACCAGCACTCCTGGGTTTGGCGACGGACATGTAATTCCACACGCTCTTCCCCGGATACTTCTTCTATCTTTTTGTCTTCTTTTCGTCAATCAGGTACTTGGTCCACCGGCGCCACGCTCCTCCCTGGTGCATGTGGACTTCAGCAGGTTTCCAGCCTTCGAGGGGCTCTTTCCTACATTCGACCCCCACGCTCTTTGCCTCTGTCACCTTGGCCCCGACCATGGCCCCGACCATGGCTGGGAAGGTTGTACCGCGTGCGATGCACTGACTCCAAGCGTACTGAAGAACAGGCTAGCTAGGTGTAGGGAGCTCTTCGAAAGGTCACTTCACAGGACTTAAAGGACTTCGTCAGACAGAGATCGAGGCCCAAGGGAGGGCCATTGTTTTCCATCACACTCCGTAAGGGCGACTCCTTCCCAAGGAAGCGCCCGAGCGGGAGGAACATCTTTGGTTCTCGCAACAGCACACGCACCGAAGCTAGTCCAGCTACCGGCCTCACAGCCGAAGGGTCAGTAGATCCTTCTGGATGCAGTGCTGAGGGACCGCAAGGTTTTTTTACTGGGTCTACACCCGAGGGGCAACGCTCTAGTACCGGCCTAAGGTCTGAGGGGGCGCCTGCATGCAGCACTACCGGCGACACTGCTGAGGGCAATACACCTTTCAGGCCCCGGTCTGAGGCGCAGGGTAGGTCTCATGCTCCACCGCCAAGAGTCTTCGAGGAGGCCGGGCCCAGGGAGCCAAGCACCTCGACTTCGGCATGTGGGACGCAGCTCGACAAAATGGCAGCTACGCAGACAGCATGGCCGTTCGTCTGATGCCACTCCTAGGAACGGAGCAGGCGGGAGAACGAGTTTCAGGGTGGGACTGGTGTCAACCAGGTACGTGGCCTACAGTTTATCCATCAGCAGCGCAGGGCAGGTTCCCCCTGCAACTGAGCCACAGTGCGCTTTGGCCCTAGCAGCCTCCAGCCACACCGTCAATATCACCTGCCACCTCTACAGCCTCCGAAGTCAGGATAATCATTTCTCCTATGGCTCCGACGCCACAGGCCCCAGCGTAGCCCCCGCCACCCCTGCCGGCTCCTTTGATTCCGGCTCCCCTACCTCCCACTATCCAGGCGGTTCCACACCAGCCTCCGCAGCAGCCTCCGGTTCCGGTCTCCACACCGCAGCCCCCAGCACCCCTACACCCGCTCCGGACCAGCTGGACACTCTGATGGACACAGACAAGGAGGAGGACCCCGACACGCCGTCATCAGCCAAGGCCTTCCACAAACATCTTGCAGGTTCGGCGGAATATTTGGGCCTTCCTCAACCAGAGGTCGAGCAGCCCGAGGAGGAGGTCTTGGCAGAAGTCCTCACCCTACGACCCCCTACCAGAATGGGTATCCCGATGCAGAAAGATGTTGTTGCCTTGGCCAAGATGGGGTGGCTCAAGCCCAACCTGTCAATCGGCGCCTCAACACCAAGCATAGGTAGATGGAGGGGGATCCACTCTTGCTGTCGGCGCACCCTCAATCGCACTCTTCAGTGATTTCTGCGGCATCACTCTACTCTGAGCCTCAGTCGTCCTCGGCCACCTTGTCCTCAGCCCTGTTAGGAAAGGAGGAGAAGATCTTGGAGGCGTATGGCACAAAGCTGTACTCCAACGCCTCGCTCCACCTGCGTCAATCCAACACCGATGCCATGCTGGCAGCTGTTAACCAAAGCCTTTGGCGCGAAATAGTGGACTTCCTTCCAGAATGTTCAGTGCAGAGCCAAGCACGCTTCAAGGCGGGGCTAGGAGAAGCCAAGCTGGCAGTGCAGGACATCATGGAGTCCATCGTGGCCCCCATCGATACCTCTGGCCAGGCCATATGCATCGCCACGGACATGAGAAGGGCTGCCTGGCTTCAGGCTACTAAGTTTAACACTGACGTCCAGGAACGCATACTGGACCTTCCATTCGAGGGTAGTGACCCCTTTCACTCCACCACAGATGAGGAATTAGATAAAATGAACAGTTCGCAAACTGTCTATCTATCCTAACAAATGCCACACCCAAGGCGTACACCCAGTCGCATCAACGATCCGATAAGGGGCGGGTGTTTGGTGGGTTTCTGGGTTTCCTGGAACAGAGGTCCAGACAGCCTGACCGTTCTCTGAGTCAGCACTGGCGCAAAAAACAAAGGGGGAGAGGGCAAGGGCTTTTTCCAGTCCCCCTCCTCCGCAGCAGTCTCGGATGGAAAGAAGACATGACACGTCCTTTCGGGTCCACGTGTCTCCGGTGGGGGCCAGACTTGCCTTTCACGTGCAGTTTTGGTACCAGAACCTTTCAAACCCATGGATCCTCCCGGGTAGTTTCCTTGGGGTACTGCCTACTGGACCCTCCCTCTGCTCCCTCCTCCCCCCACTCCCACAGACTGGGACAGCAACTGTGTTGGCGGAAATTCAGTTGCTTGTCGAGAGCCAGGCAGATTGGGCTTCTATTTCCGGATTTCCGCCATGCAAAAGAAGATCCAGGCAGGCCGCAGAGTTGTGTTAGACCACTCTACCCTCAACCTCTCCTTCCCTCTGCATAAATTCAAGATGGCTACTCCAGCACTCATTGGACACTGGATGTGCTCCCTGGATCTGAAGAACGCTTATATACACGTCCCGATTTGGCTGCTGCATCGTGCCTTCCTGCGCTTCAGGATTCTGAGCTACCAGTTCCAATACAGGGTGCTACCCTTGGCCTCAACCCAGCCCGAGGGTATTCACCAGACTCATGAATGCAGTGGCAGCCCTTCTTTGGGCCCAGGGCCACCATGTCTACCCGTACCTGGATGACCGGCTCGTCAGGGTGAGATCTCCGGAGGCGGTACACCACTCTTCTTCCGCACTTATGAACACACCCCACGACCTGGGGTTTACCACCAACCTCAAGAAGTCTCAGCTGCAACCTACGCAGAACCTGACCTTCCTGGGCCTCATCTGGGACACAAGCTCAGAGAGAATCTTTCCCATGGAGAACGATATCTACCTTACGGCCGTCCAACTCACGGGCGAGTTCAACCTGGAGGTGGGCAGGCTCAGCAGACTGGGATCGGACAATTACGAGTGGCAATTGAACGACCAGGTACTGCTGGAGATCTCCAGCAACCAGAGATGCCAGCAGTTCGTGTCCTGGCAGGGGCAGGGCCCCGGCTCCCGGGGTGATGCATTCCAGATACAGTGGGATGGCATAACAGCGTATGCCTTCCCTATCACACCCCTGGGCGATCTGCAAGATAAAGGAATCTTGTCACCTCAGCGTCACTGTGATAGCTCCAGGGTGGCCGGCGAGACTGTGGTTCTCCGAACTCCTCAGCCTCATTGACAGACCACCCATTCACCTTCCAGGAGGGCCAGCTCCTTTTCTGGCGCAGCAAGGGGGCAGGGTCGTCCACCCCGCTCCACAGAAGTTAGCCCTCACAGTGTGGTTTCTGAACAGGTCACGCTCAAGCACCTGAGCCTCTCGCAGGCTAACCTAGAGCTCATTCAGGGGGCCAGGAGCAAAGCTACCAGAAGCCAGTACAAAGGTAAATGGACTAGGTGCTGTCATTGGGCAGTCTCTAAAGAGATGGACCCCCTTATGTGCACACTGGATGATGTGCTCCCCTACTCTGCGCATCTTGCGCTCTCGGGCGTGCAGGTGGACACATGCTGCACCTATTTGGCAGCCATAGGGGCCTGCAGAAATTCTGAGGAGGAAACCTTCTCCTCTTCCAACCCGATAGTCAGAAGACATTTGGCAGGCCTCTCCAGGCTCTACCCGCTCTTCAAGAAACCACACCCTGTGTGGGACCTCAATATAGTATTGGGCGCCACAGTGCACAAGCCCTTTGAGCCAATGGCGTCCGCGGACATCAGGCTGGTCACCATTAAGAGAGCTTTATTAGTGGGCCTCACATCTGCTCGCAGAATCAGCGAGATCCAGGCGCTGGTGGCCTCAGAACCCTATACCATGTTTCATAGAGATAAGGTGGTCCTGCGGACTCACCCTGCGTTCCTACCTAAGGTACCCTCCTCTTTCCATTTAAACGAGGAAATAGTCTTACCTATGTTTTTTGCTGACCCTAGGACGAGGCTCAGAGGGTCTTGCACTGTCTGGATGTCAGACGTGCTCTGAAATTCTATCTGGACAGGAACAGGGGCTTCCGCAAGTCGGATGCCTTGTTTCTTACCTTTGGGGTCAAGTCCTGGGTATCAGGCATCCAAGGCCCCTATTGCACAGTGGATGGTCTCCGCCATCATGGAGGCCTACGAGGGGCAGCCCAGGCCATTGTCAGCCAACGTGCACGTCCACACTGTCAGAGCCAAGGCCACGGCCATTGCATTCCAACGGCAGGTACCGTGGCAGGTCATCAGCGGGCGGCCACCTGACCACCCCCTCGGCTTTCTGTAAGCATTACTGTTTGGACGCCGGCTCTATGTCAGACCCGGCTGTCGGGCAGGCGGTTCTAAGGAATCTATTTTCTTAAGGTGGGTCTCCTCTCCACCCTGGGGCTACATTCAGTTGTAATCGCCCATGCAGTATGGAGGAAAGGGGACGGGACAAAAGAGTAATTAATAGTTACGCACCGTAGTGACTAACATACTCTTAGTCCATAGTCCCCTTTCTTCTGTACGTCCCACCATCCTCCCCCCTAATAATACTGGTGTCATTAGGCAATGGTAAATATTGTCGATGCGTCAATGGGGACTGAGGAGTGGCGCCGGTGGGCGGAGTCAGGTGAGCGCATGCTCCCAGGGCTGTGGCCCTATGCGCCTCTAAATTTAAAGGGGAAGTCGTTTTTTTCTGATGAAAAAGGTTCCGTCTCCCATCCCTAGCGAGGGACGACCATGCAGTTTGGAGGAAAGGGGACTATGGACTGAGAGTACGTTAGTCACTACGGTAAGTAACTATTAATATATTTATTCATGTAATTTTAAAACTACTGCATGAAGAAATTGATTTTTTTGTGAACATCGGGTGTTTTTATGTTGCAATATTTTCAAATAAATGTCTGGTGAATTCAATTGTTTGAGCATGCTCTAGCATTTCTCGAATGTTAGCACTGAAAAGCTGCTCAATTCATTTGAAGACTGTGCCGCACGTCGCTTTGCACAAAGTGCACTCGTGCTCCAAAGGATCAGTTATGCGTTATCTGAGCCACACTGCCTGCAGCGTGTGAACCACCCAGATAACTCACCCAGGACAATCTGCTATTGGCAGATTGAGCAGAATTTGTGGAAGAGACTTCATCAGACAATGCTTATGACGAGGGTAGACATTTGTGTATGTGTAGGTCTAGCAGCAAATGCCCTGACTGCCTCAACCCTATCTACCTCATCCACCTCATCCCACCCTCAGTCACCACACCAGAAAGAGGCAGTCAGAGAGTACTTGCCAAGAAGTTGTCCGTTCATGTTCAACTCTGGCACACACTGCTGTCCGAGCGGATGCATTAATCATGTCTAAGAGAAGCATGTGAAAAGGTGTTCGGTGCGCGTGGACATTGGCAGACTGTAGTGGAGCCAGCGTCCATTCTGCACCTGTTCTTTGCAAAGGAAACATAGACCGACCATGTCCATGTTATGCCCATTGCCTCTGTGGAGGAATCTTGAATTGACCCTGCCACTGCTGTATCTGTACCCATTTGTGAGGAAAGCTTGCAAAGTACTGACCATGCTGTCCTTGTACCCGTTTGGTAAGCTTGCAAGGAAAACTGGCCTTAACTATGCAGCACTAGTACCCATATGTGAGGAAAGTGTATACCTGTTCTGCCCATGCTGTACCTTTTAATGAGGTATGCTTTCACTGGCCATGTCCATGCTGACCTTTTATGAGGGACCCATATGCTAGCCTTTCCCAAGTAGTAACTGTGTTGTGTTTGTGAGGGGAAAACTCAAGTTACTGGTGTCCATGCATATGTGTGTGTGAGATGGAGGGGGTGAATGAAAGAATGTGTGTGTGTATGTGTTTGTGTTTTTTTGAGAGAGAGTGAGAGAAAGAGACAGAATGTGTGTGTGAGAAGCGTGAGTGCTGCTGCCTCTGCTGTTATTTGTGTGATGAGGGAAGCTAGGACAGTGTTAAAAAAATCTCCTTAATGTATGTGTCCATTGTGTGTGATTTGAGCTTTCAATGCTGCTCCATCTGCTATACATGTCTTTTGTGTGGTTAATTCTTGCTCAGATGAGGTCCATATTGTTCATTTCCTGTATGCCAGCTTTAAACTTCGTGTGTGTCTCTCTGTAGGTAGATGTGGATGCGTCTAATGGTCATTATTTCTAACCATACCTAATATTTTACTTTTTTCTATTCCTGTCTGATATTTTTATTTCTAATTCTGCCTAATCTGGTAAATATTTATAAACTTGCCTACGTTTTAATTTGTACATATTGTAAAAACAAGGTCAAACATGATTCCGAAAAGGTGATTTTGTGACTGTGGTTGACATGACATTTATGTATAGTGGCCAGGGCAAATGTTGGGGGTAGGAATTGCTATTCACAGTCAGGGACATATGGGATTGGTGGTGGGCTGAGGCAGCAAAATGACCTTTTTCCTAGATTGGCAAAAATAGTTACACTAGCCCTAGGTCCAATAGCCATCGTTAACACAATAGCAAGTTAGCTGCTCAGAAGTTAAGCAGTCCCTGCTGACATCTGTGTTCAGACTGCATTGCCCAGGTGAGAGTCCAGTCATGGCTTACACAGCCGTTCATACTTCTCTGTTGGGTACGTTGGGTAGCATTAACTCGGGGTGGATGGAAGCACCTATTACTCCTACATCCCGTCCCCTTTCCTCCATACTATATGGGCGTCCCTCCTTTGGGACGGGACCGGAACCTTTTTTCTACCAAAAAGAGCATTTCCCTTTTACATTTTCAGGCGTGTGTAGGCGTGGTTACGGGTGTGACCACGCCCCAGTAGCCCCACCCTTTGGCCTCAGTCCCCTTTTCCGCACTGACGTGATCGGGCCTTCTTCCCGCAGGCTGCATGGAGTTTGCCATTTTTTCAGCTTTCCCTGCTGCTTTTTTCAATCTCTACCAGCCTCCGGTGCCTCGCCTGCCCCGGCGCATGTCGGCTCAAAAAGGCTTTAGCAGGTCTTCCTACTATGAGAGTTTTTTTCCGGCATTGGATCCGCACGCGCTCTGTCTCCAGTGTTTAGGTGCGGGTCATTAGTGGGAAGATTGCGCTGCCTGTCACGCCGTGACGGCGCGATTGCTGAAGAACCGCTTGGCGTGGTTGACTGTGATCCTTGCGGTATCCCCTCCAGACCATCTCAAGGACTTCCTGCTACACAGAAGCAAGGCGGTCAATGTAAGCGCAAAACCTTTTACTAAAGCACCCCACAAGGGGGATTCCTTTATGGGGATCCCACTGAGCGTGAGGAATTCTGAGGACACGAGCACCAGCCAACGTCTCGAGACTCCTAGAGTTACTGGTCCTCAGACCGAGGGCTCGCTGGTTCCTCCCGTGACCATGGCTGAGGGTTGGCAACACTCTGGCACTGGGACACATCCTGAGGGGCACACTTGCTTTTTTCTACTTTTATAATGGAAAAAGGGAGCCTCAGTGTATAAAGACTGAGAGGAAAGGGATTCTCAGCCATAATAGGTTGAGAAGGTAGTACCCTGTGGTATTCTTTTATGACGATAAAAGCAAGGGGATCCTCAGCATATTAAAAAAGCTGGGACGGCGGTACTACAAGGACATAAGGAAAATAAGTAGTGGCTCGGTATATGGAATGGGCCTGGATTTTAGTCAATTATTTTTGTATATTTTCTCTTGCTGTCTTTTGTGGTAAAAAAAAGAAGGAAGGTGGATGACTAACGTGGTGTGTGTGTGTGAAAGCAAAGTGGAAAAGAATAAAAGGGGCTGGGGAAAAAGAGGCTTGATCTACATTTTTGTGTAACAAGTAGCAGTGTGCGCAGCAAAGCAATAAGGTCTAAGTGAAGTATTAGGGACGCGCGCAACATTATGGGGGAAGAAACCCCAATAAGACACATGCATAGGGTCCTGCCACTGTATTGTGACAGGATAGATAAATATCGCAAACAATGGGTATTGGAAACAAAGGAAGGGGGGATGTTCTCCTCCTCTCCCTTCCGGTTCAATTCTCTTACGTCCGCCCCCCCCTTTTCCTCCACATGCAGTTCCCTGTGATCCATGCTCCCCCATACTCCCGCTGACCTCGATGTGGCGTTCTCTCTGTTTCCCCAAGTACCCCCGTCTCTACGCCCCAGCCTTGCGCTTGCCTCCCCCCCCCCTTCACCCACTTGGACCTTGCGCCCCCCCGGTTGCCTCTTGTCACCCCTCGAGCCCCTTTTCCATCCCCCCACTTCCCCCTCTGTATTATCCTTCCGTTATCCCTTCCCCCCACCTGCTTCTTTGGCAACCCTCCTGTGCCACCATACCATCGTCTTGCTCCCCCCAACTTCCCTTGTTGACCTTTGTTTTCACCTTGTTTTACATTTTCTCCAGCATTGGATCTTTCATGGATTCACATGCTTAGAATATTCCCCGTCGTCAGACTGGGACCCCTCGGTACACATATATATAGACTTTTCCTATAGGAAAACTTCTGACACTTTTGTGTCCTATCTATGTCCTTTTGGGGCCCGCATATGCATGCCCCGTAGGACATCGCGATATAAAAGCCCCGCCCCTCCGGCTCCCTTCAGATTTCAACCGTCTCCAAAGTAGTGGGATCTCCTCGCGTCGTCTTACTATTTTGTACAAGGATGTGTACTTGGAGTTGGAGTTAGGTGAATCTTTCCTTCATGTCAGGAAAGGCGATGTTCCGTCTGTGCGCAACGTGCGGCTTGAAAAAAGTTTACGAGGGGGATGGACATATGGATTGTATATACTGTCTCCACCCTCATCATTCGGCTGATAACTGTGACATATGCAAAGGGTTTTCTCAAAGACCGAAATCGACGGTTGGTGGCATGGTTGAATGATGGAGCGCGGGCATACCCCCCTTCGGAGGTAGGCTCCACACAATCGGCAAAAACATCACACCGCGCTGTTTCGTCGGAACCACCGGCGACGAAATCTCGACCGGCGGAGAAAGAGTAATCTCGGAGTCATTCAGCTAGAGAATCTTCGACGAGAAAATCGTCATCTTCGTCAAAAAAGCATGACAAAGAAAGGCCGAAATCCTCCTCGGGCGATCACCATAGATCGACCACGAGTCGAGAGTCGAGTAAAAGTAGGCCAAGTGCAGAAAAGACGGGACCACTTAAACCACCTGCTAAGCCACCGTCATCGACGGCGGTCCAGTCATCGGCCTCCTCCCTACCACTGACGCATGTGGTAGCTACCGTCCCACCGACAACGACTGCGACGGTGGCCTTGTCGACGGAGGTTCTACAGGAAGCCTGGAGGCCTGAAGTTTTCGATCCGATCCCTCCAGATACTTTACTGCAGGAACAGGCAGCGGGGCTGTCCTCGGGAGAGGACGAGAGCGGGGGAATAGCTGGCCCGGCAGACCTCGGGCTACGAGTGGTTGACAAGCCGTCGACGAGGGGATCCGGAATTCCGGTGTCTGTCCCTCTTCTCAATCCTCAATCTGTTTTGTCGTTGGAGATTCTGTCTTTAGTACAGTCGTTGGACCAGAGACTACCTCAGGTAAGCCTGCCACAGTCACCCGTCGACGAGCCGGGCCCGTCCCGTCCACCGACTCACTTACGCATGCCAGTCTCAGCACCAGAGGCACCCCAAGAGGAAGGTGAGCTGCCAGATTCGGAGTCTGACAGAGGAGCCATGTCGGATATCTCCTCATCCCCCTACAGGGATCCAGCCTGGGAATCAGAGGTGGAGTTAGAAACCCCAAGGAGCCCGGCTCACCCGTCTCGCCCGGATGATATTGCATCATTCCATTCTATGATGGAGAAGGCATGTAAGGAATTCGGTTTGTCCCAGGAAGAACAGAAGAAGGACTGTTTTCTTTTCGACCACATGGGTAAGAGAAGGAGGTCAGTGTTTTCAATACCCATACTAGATCACGTGTGGAAGGAGGGTTTGCAGACAATGCGTCACCCCTTTTCGGAACCGGTGGTAAAAGGTTGCCTTGAGAAAAAATGTAAGGCTGCAGAGTCTACCCCCAAGTGCTTATCCTCCCAACCAACGCCTGAATCGGTGGTGTCGGCGGCAGCGGCGAGGAAAGCAAAGGCCCAGCACAAGTGCACGACTCCGCCTGAAAATGAGGCAAGACGTCAGGATGCCTTCGGCAAAAAAGTGCTATCTGTGGGAGCAACTACAGTAAAGGCTGCAAACTCTCTGGCTATTGTAGCCAGATACGACAGAGAAATGTGGCACAGGCTGGCTCTGTTGCTGGATCATCTTCCGGAAGAGCATAAGAAGGCGGCGATGTTACTTGTCCGAGAGGGTGAGGAAGCCTCCAATCACACAATAAACATCGCAGTGGACCTCGCTGAATCGGGCTTCAACCAAGTCAATAATGGGGTCGTGTTACGACGACAGTCATGGCTTAAGTGTACCTACTTCAGGCCGGAGGTACAATACAAAGTATTAGATATGCCCTTTGAGGGAGACCTTCTATTCGGAGAGAAAGTAGATGAGGCCCTAAAGGGAATGAAAGAGGACTCGGACACGGCACGTTCATTGGGTGCCAAGTCTTTTCGTCCCTTTAGAGGGGCTTCAGGTAATTCCAGATTCTCCGCGTCAGGAGACAGATCCTCCAGTAGGTCGGCATACCCCTCCCAGGGATACAGGCGTGCTTCCCAAACAGCAAACCGACGCCGGAACGTCCAGACCTCCAGGAAGAGACCATCCTATCCGTCGTCGTCGAGAGAGAAGCAAAATAAAGATCAGCAATGACGAGCAACACACCGTTCTGGGGGGAAGGGTTTCAGCCTATGTCGACGAATGGGAACGAATAACGACAGATCAATGGGTGCTGGACACAATAAGGAACGGGCATTCACTACAATTCAAGGGCAGCCCGCCGCACATTCCACCTGCGTTCGTCGCTCATTCCCATCTGGGGGTACTGCAACAAGAGGTAACACTCATGTTAGCAAAAGGTGTGATAGAATTAGTTCCAGCATCACAGAAAGGTCAAGGGGTTTACTCAAGATACTTCGTCGTGAAAAAGCCAAACGGAAAATGGTGTCCCATTCTAGACTTACACGATCTCAACAAGTCCTTAAAGAGCCTAAAATTCAAAATGCTCACGCTCCAGGAAGTGATCCGAGCCGTTCAAGAAGGGGATTTTCTGGCGTTCCTGGATTTGCAGGACGCGTACTTCCATATTCCAATGCGTCGGAAACACAGGAAGTTCCTGAGGTTTGTGATAGGGCGGACTCACTACCAGCAAGCCACCATGCAGTTTCTACAACAGCTGGGATTTGCCATAAACTTCAAAAAATCCTCGCTGATGCCATCGAGAACATTGGTGTTCCTGGGGGCACAGTTCAAAACCCAGTCGGGGCTAGTGAAGCCTTCCCTCGACAGAATCTCAAAACTCAATCAACTGGCGAGTCGACTACAACGAAACACCAAGATTTCAGTGAAAAAATACATTTCGGTCCTAGGGGCCATGGCATCCTGCATCCATCTGGTGGCCAACTGTCGCCTATTCATGAGGCCAGTTCAGGAGTTCCTGGCAGACCGGTGGACACAGGCCCAAGGATCGTGGTCAGACAGGATAATCATCGACGACGACAAACTGCTTCGGACTCTTCAGTGGTGGCAGAGTTTCCACAACCTGAACAAAGGTGTACCCCTACAGGAACCGGAGTTCCAGCTAACCATAGACACGAATGCGTCTCTAACCGGCTGGGGAGCTCACATGGACACTCTTCAACCGCAAGGTCGTTGGTCTCAAACAGAGTCACTCCTACACATCAACGTGTTAGAGCTCAGAGCAGTGCGATGGGCCTTGAAGGCGTTCCTACCACACATCAAGGGATCGAGAGTATGAGTGCTGACGGACAATACGACAGCCATGTTTTATTTGAGAAAACAAGGAGGGACGCGATCCAAGACCCTTTCCATGGAGGCCCAAAAAGTGTGGCATTGGGCATTAAAGCACGAGATATCCATCGTGGCTCACCATCTCCCGGGAGTGAGGAACTCGCAAGCGGATTCCCTCAGCAGAAGGATGGCCCAGATACACGAATGGGAAATGGACACAGTTCAGCTGACGAAATTCTTCGAGAAATGGGGTCACCCCCACTGGACGTCTTCGCAACGAAGGAAAACAAGAAATGCGAGCAATTCGCAAGCAGATGGCCTCAGGAGGGTTCCATGGGGGAGGCGTTCTCCTTCCCATGGACGGACAAGTTCCTTTACGCTTTTCCTCCGTTCCCCCTCATACAGAGGACGGTGCAGTGGATACGCAGGTACAGTTGCCGGGTAATTCTAGTGGCACCGTACTGGCCGAGGCAACCTTGGTTTACCGACCTGCTTCACCTGTCGCTGGAACAACCAATAGCTCGGGCCCCTTCTACCAACAAATCTTACACCTATAAGTGGCGCGTAGGTTCTGTGAGTGGTGTCGAGGACAACAAGGTCTCCACCCGTTAAATGTGACTCCGGAGCAAGTTCTGCCTTATCTGTTTCACTTGGCAGAGGGGGGGGTTTGTCTTTCACATCGATAAAGGTGCACCTGGCGGCCATCTCTAGGTTCACGAGGAAGAGACAGTCGTCTCCTTTATTCAGCGACAGATTAGTGAAACACTTCATGAGGGGTTTATTTTGAACTTTTCCCCCAGTAAAACGTTTTCCACCAACATGGAGTCTCAACGTAGTGCTGGCAGGCTTAATGAAACCACCCTTTGAGCCTATGGCCACTTCGGACATGAAATTCATATCGTGGAAGTTGGCGTTCTTAATTGCTATCACGTCAGCTAGGAGAATCTCGGAACTGCAAGCGTTGGTCGTAGACCCTCCATACCTAAGATTCTTTAAAGACAGGGTGGCTCTGGCAACTAATCCTACTTTCGGTCCGAAAGTTCCTACAGTGTATCACAAACACTTGTCCATTGTCCTCCCTACTTTCTTCGCGACCCCATCATCGGCAGCGGAAAAAGCTCTTCATACCTTGGACGTTAAGAGGGCCCTAAAATTTTACCTACATCGTACACAAGAACTCAGGTCTACTCGACAACTGTTTGCATATGGTCCGTCGATGAGAGGAAATGCAATTTCTAAGCAAGGACTGGCTCGGTGGGTCTCGTCGACGATTGCGTTTTGCCACTCCAAAGGCCGGAAAGGCCGCTGCAACGGCATCCTAGAGCCCATTCTACAAGATCAACGTCCTCTTCAGCAGCATTATGGGCAGGAGTTCCGCTAACGGACATATGCCAGGCTGCAGCATGGTCGGTGCCCCACACATTTACCCGCCACTACTGCCTTGCGAGGCAGCATGCGGACGAGGTGCAGATGGGAAGAGCAGTCCTGCGCCATCTGTTTCAATAAGGTAAGCTCTACACTGTGGAGAGTTTTTTCTACCTGTTGGTGACCGTATGCTTTATGGAGGAACAGATATATGGGTAAACTTATTTCTTGTGTACCTATGCATTGTGTATTTTTGTGGGTGTATATTGCATTGCATTCTCACCGCCGTCTTCCAGTTTACTGCTGTACAATCTATTCTAAGCATGTGAATCCATGAAAGATCCAATGCCGGAGAAGGGAATAGTTTCTTACCTGTAACTCCATTTCTCCAGCATTGGTATCTTTCATGGATTCACATGCGCCCGCCAGCCTCCCCGGAATGCAATGTACATGCTTGATAGGTTTGACTCTTCCTACTTTGGAGGGGCCGAAATCTGAAGGGAGCCGCGGGGGCGGGGCTTTTATACCGCGACGTCCTACGGGGCATGCGTATGCGGGCCCCAAAAGGACGTAGATAGGACACAAAAGTGTCAGAAGTTTTTCAATATGAAAAGGCTATATATGTGTACCGAGGGGTCCCAGTCTGACGACGGGGAATATTCTAAGCATGTGAATCCATGAAAGATACCAATGCTGGAGAAATGGAGTTACAGGTAAGAAACTATTCCCTTCTCTTTCCACCCCCCACCCCCACATTTTGGGGTTGGAATGGCTTCCAAGCCCCCTAAACCCTCTGTCATGACTTCAGTCGGGCGGCGTTTCTTTTCTTTATGGAGACGCCATTAACAGTTCCACCACGTCTGACGGCCGTCTGGGAGCACCGCTCTAGTGTTTATCCAAGATGGCTGCCAGCGTTTACTACAGCCGGCTCACTGTGGCGTTCCTCGCGTTGCACCTTCACTGTGTTCTTCCGACTTGAAGGTAACGCTTGGTTTTTCCCCCCTACGTGTGTTCTCTCCTTTGATTCTTCCCTTGGCCTGTCTCCCCTTGGTTTCCCTTTGGCTGTTTGCTCCGGTGCGGCTCCGTACTGGTCTTTCGCTCACTCTCTCCGTTCCCTCTCCTCTCAGCCCTTCAGCCTGTCTTCCCTCGCCCTTGCTTCTACACCCTTATCGTCTGGGCGCTAGTTGTTCCATACTTCCTGGAGCTATTTGTGAGCCTTACTGGCTACTTCAGGTGCACTTACCACGGCTGTTTCTCTGGCGATCCTTCTGCCCACTTGTGAGTCTCCTCTGATCCCTCCTCTGGATCCTATTGAGCTGCTCTACGCTGAAGGATCGTTCTCCTGGACTTCTCATTGCCACTGACACTTTCACCAGAACAACTGCTGCAGGGTTTTTTCTGCCCTTTTGGGCTTTTTCCCTGTTCAGGGGCCGGCTCCCGGGAGTCCCCGCTGTTCGTGTTCCCTAGTTACCCGACAGTGTGGCATCCCAGGGAGCTCGCCCCTACTTGTGTCAAAAGAAGGAAGCAAAGAAGACTGATAAAGCACAGACCCGAAGACGTCCTGGAAGAAGGCCGGAACTACAGGACAGGTCCACAGACGATTCAGGTGAGGAGGAAGGAGGGGATAGTTCGACCAACCCTGATATTCCTGACACCCTCCCCTTCTTCCACAGGGCCTCCCCTGAGTCTGTTACTTCGCTCCTTAGGCCGCCCATTCTGCTGTACCTCGCTCACATTCGCTCATTCACTCTTAAAAAGTGGGGGGGGAGAAGAGGCTACATTCCCCGCTTCCCCCCACCCCTCCCGACCTGTCAAAATGTTCACCCCCTCACCTCATCCCCTCCACCCCCTCTTGGCTCTTTTGTGCCGCCTCCTTTTTTTTGCCCGCTAGCAACCTCACGTGCACCCTGAATTTGTCAATGCATCCCTCCACTCCATTGTCATGAGAGCAGTGCTTATGTGCGACAAATGGGTCCTACCCCCCCCCCCCAAAATAGCCAGGTACTGTCATGATCTCTGCTTCCAAAAGGTCAGGGTTTTCCCAACTCCCTTGGAAGCAGATCCATAACCCAGGTTCCGAGTGCCAACCAGTCCCAATGGGGACCTTTTGGACCCAGTCCTGGCGCCAGTGGCACCAGGCTCATAAATATGCCCAGTCCCAGCGCTGGAAGCGCCGGGCTCATAATGCTTGGGTGGACTTACCTGCAGCAGACCATGCTGCTTACTTGCCTGCCAGTTGAGCCTCTGATCCTCTTCTGTTTGGAACTACTTTTCCTGTTGGGTGGGGCTGGAGCCACTCCCTAGATTCTGAACACTGGAACTCTTCTGGAAGGCAGGAACTCTTTTCTTACCAGAAACTCTTTTCTTACTTAGGCGTGGCTGTGGAAGGAGACACCTAAGCACTACAGGAGGCTATTTAAACCACACCCGGTGGATGAATCTTGCTTTGCGTTATTCTGCATCCTCTGCAGCAGAACGCTCATCGTGTCTTCTGCATCTGATCCTAGGCCTAAGGAAAAAGGCTTACCATCCTGAATCCAGTCTTCAGCAACACCTATAAAGACAAGAAAGAACAGATTAGCATTCCGGCATCTGAAAGGCAAAGGTTTACCTACTCTTCGTGCGCTCCGGAGGTCTTCACACTGCATTCCGGCATTTGAAAGACAAAAGCTTACCAACTCTTCGCACGCTCTGGAGGCCGTCGGCGCTGCATCCCGCATCTGAAAGACAAAACAAGGTGCGTTTAAAGACATTGGGGAACTTTAATACTCACATGCCATTACTCCTTTCCACATCTAACCCAGTGGGTATCCCGACACCCTGCAGCCGCTCCGAACTTGTACCTGCAAAATAAAAAGACAGTTAGAGCGCATTGTGAAGCTGGCAACAAGCGCTTACTTACGTGCTTCCAGGCGCTTCTATTCATCACACGGGCTCCATCTTCAAGGCACTTCAGCCCGTCATCCGCCATCGCCGGAACCCTGCAAAACAAGAGACATCATTATTAAAGACTTTAAAGACATTTGAGTTACTCGGCACTTACCGTTCGTGCAGTAAACGACGGACAGCAGTCCTCTGAAGTCAAGAGGCCTGCGCTACCTATCCGGTGAAGAAACTGGTTACAGCACCCTGCCCCGAGGCAGATGGAGAGCTCGGCATTCAATTCCCTTCCGTCTCTTGCCACCAGATCGTTGCCCCCAATGTGAAGCAACAAGATGTCGGGTGATGGGTGATGCTGTGCCGCCTGTTCCAATGTACCCCATAGCTGGTTGCTCTGTAGGCCAGCCTTTGAGATCCAATAAATCTGGGTGTGTTGGAGGCCCATGTTGCCGTCCCTAAACACTGTCCTCGCTCTTTCAGCTGCTCTGGACACGAAAGAATGTCCCACGACCCATACCCGGGTGGCCTCTGTGTAGACAGGAGAGGTTGTTAGTCTATTTCGAGGTGGGTGGGGTGCCCTCCCTGTACCCTTGCTCCCCGCCCCCGTGCCCCCAGCCCCATCCTATATGACATAAAGCTTGAACTTGTCAGAATCCCATCTCCCAATCTTTTTTACGATGTCATCCCCAAGGCCCTCCCTGTGCGCTGTTGTTGCTGCCCCTATGCGGAATGAATGCGTGGAGTAGTTAGCCGGAACAGCGGCGGCCTTTGCCAGGGTTGCAGCTAGTTCCTTTCTGAATTGGAACTGCGTGAGGGGCATACCATCCTTGTGCATGAACAAGTACTGTGACCCCCCCACCCCTAGCCGCTAGGTAGGCTGCCCTGGTCGCAACTGGGCAAAATGCCTCCTGGCCTAATTTGGCCAATACCAGCTCGCATCCTTTGGCATCTTGGTCTGTTTTTGATATCCTTACATTGACATGCAGTGCCTTGTTCCTTATTGACACATTGCCTGCCAGTAGGGACCTGTGTTCGTGGTCTCCCTTGGCTCTGGCCACCAGTTTGCTGACCCGTAACGCCCCGAAGAAGGCTAAAGCAAAGCATACTTTGAACATTATGTTTTCGTACCATGAGTGACAGACCACTCCTTTTGCTAGCATGACCTTTTTTAGTAGGTCAAAGTCAATGGGTCTCCTCTCTGCCCTGGCTTGAGGTGGCCCCCTGTCCCCGTCCCATCCTTTTAGGGCCGCCCTTACTAGAAAGCCCTTCCGGAATCGTGCCATCTGCGAACGAGAAACAGCATCAGCGGCTGTGTTATAACTCCCGGGTATGTGGCGCGCTTTCACTGCTGTGTTCATAGTTAAGCATTTTCGTACCAGGTGGCGCATAAAAACACAGTGTGGCAGGGTACCGTGCTGAGTGGGTGTTAACCGCCTGGACTACCGCCATGTTTTCCGACCAAACCACTAGGTGTTTGTTCGCCAGTTTGCTTGACCAGATATGCAACGCTAATACTACTGGAAATAATTCCAAAACATTTATGTTTTTACTCAGCCCATTCCTGTTCTATGCATTCGGCCAGTCCCCCCTACACCATTCCCTCCCCAAAATTGCCCCAAACCACACCCGGCCTGCCGCGTCAGTAAACAGTTGCAATTGTGAACATGCTATCCAGGGTGACTGCCACAAACACACCCTGTTGAAGTCCCTCCCTCACCCTCAGATCATCCTTCAAACCTGTGCTCATGCGAACCTTCTGCCACCCTTTCGATGCCCCCCCAGTTGCTGCTGCTAATCGCCTTGCAAAAACTCTTCCTGCCGGGATGACGCTTGCTGCGAAGTTAAACTTGCCCACTAGGGACTGGATGATTTTAACGGTCGTCCTGTCGCCTGATAACGCAGCATTGATGTCGGTAATGCATTCAACTATCTTTTTCGTAGGCAGGTGCCAGGTCCCTGATTCCGTGTCTATTTCAATCCCTAGGTATGTTAATCTTGTGCAGGGACCTTGCGTTTTTTCCCCCGCTAGCGGTACCCCAAGTTCTTCAGCCAATGCAATAAATTTGTCTAAGAGTGAGATGCATACATCGGAGTCTCGCTTACCCACAAATAAGAAATCGTTTAAGTAATGAGTTTTCCCTCCCCTGTTCTCCAACTCATTCAGTGCCCACTCCAGGAAGGAGTTGAAAGCCTTGAAGTAAGCGCATGAAATGCTGCACCCCATCGGCATGCATTTGTCCACATACACTTGTCCCTTGAACTGAAACCCCAGTAAGAAAAAGCTCTCCGGGTGCACAGGGAGTAGCCTGAAAGCTGCCTCGATGTCCACCTTTGCCAGTAAAGCCCCCCTTCCCGCTTTTCAGGAGAGGCTGACCGCCTGCCTTCTTTTTGTGGTCTCTAAACCTCTTTTAGTATTGGGTAGGATTCTTCCCAAACTTTAAGAGCAGAGCATGTTTAAGTTGGTTGAAATATATTGTATCAGCTTTAGGCAACTCCATAATGGCACTGTACCCACTATGGGGATGCCTGCTGAGAAGCCAGCAATCTTGTCACTCTCAACAACTTGTTGTACTTCACAAGCCAAATCAAAAGCAGTTAACCATTAACCATTCTAAGACATCATTTATCATCAGACACTCCAAGCAGAGTTTTAGGAAAGCTGGGATGAGAGGAGGACCCAGAGTCATTTCCACACCCTGTGGGAATGTTTTGACCCCCAGTCAGTTTTACAATCTCTAGCTGAAAACACCTGTCCTTGTCTTTCTCTACTTTATCAGACTCCATATTACGCAAACTGCGCAAACTTTTTGACACGAAATTTCGAGTCTAGTGATACCAAGCAAATCGCCCCATGGCCATTGTGGTCAGCAATGCTTGTCCCAGATGAAGTGCGCACCATTCCTCATCCTGAATCATAGCCCCAACCGCCTGCCACCACTAGGCCACTAGGATTGCCCTGCCACCCGCACTCCCCCCTCCCAGCACCCAAAAATGCACTTGCTTACCCCCAGCTCTACGAACCCCATGAAATCGGTTTATTTTGGCAATAGCCCTTGATATTTCCTACCAGCGCCATCAGCCGGACGCCATTAGCCACGAGGGTTGCCCGCCACTCGCACTCCCCCATCCCAGCAACCAACAAGGCGCTTGGTTACCCCCGGCTCCAGGAACGCCATGAAACCGATTAATTTGGGCAATAACAATTGGTATGTATTACATACCCGCCCCATCCTCCAGACGCCATTAACCATGAGGGGTGCCCACCACTCGCACTCCCCCATCACGCACCAAAACACAGCCCTTGAATAACCCCCCCATCCAGCACCGATTGATTTGGGCAATAGCAATTGCTATTACATACCCGCCCCATAGATTTGGGCAATAAAATGGATTTTCCTACCCGCCACCCCGCACCTACTTTCCCGCGTTAAAGGCATGTATCTTAATTGAATTGAAAACCCTCTCCCCACTTATAAACTCGTGTCTTCCCATTATGCATTGCAACCCATTTCCGCGCCGCAGCACGTTTTCAACAGACCCCGACCTCCTTGTGACTTCCAATTAACCCATTGTACCGTTCCTGCGCAGCAGTGCGATTTCAACAGACCCGATAAACTTGTGTCTTCCGATTAACCCATAGCAACCCGTTCCTGCGCAGCAGCGCATTCCCAACAACCCCGATAACCTCGTGGCTTCCACCCGCTGAAAGCTCTGACCAATCTAAACCGTTGTTAGCACGGCACACAAATTTTCCAACACTTGTGCGTGGCCGTGTAATAAGACCCATATCCCTCGAATATGTACAGGCACTTTGCCCAACAGCCATTGTGGTCACTAGTGCTTGTCTCCGCTAAAGTGTGCAACTATTCTTCCTCCTAAATCCTAGCCCCCTCAGCCCGTGCCATTAGCCGCGGGGGCTGCCACGTCAAACGCGCTCCCCCAACTAGGCAGCCTCAGAACTGTTAACAAGACAAGTTCACCCCGATCACCGTATGATGTGCCCCCACTAAACATGGAACCCCCCCCCCCACACTGCACGCCGCCACCCCCCTCCAAAGCACCAACCACGCCATTGGAGCCTCTCCCGCTGCATCATCGCCTAAACCATCCCACCCACAGAAAGCGCCGACCAACTCAAAAGGTTCAAACGGCCCACAAAACGCATTTTATTTTTTGCTGCTGTACAGAATTACATGAACATCCACACCAAGATGACACAGTACTTTGCATCTCATACATATCTAGACAACGTTCAGACACCTGCCAAATCGAGAGAAATGTATATTTGAAACTTAATGAATGTTGATCCCACATGCCCTTCGTTTGTTTCTCTGCCGCCTCCCCGTGAGGAGCCGATCCTACCACGTGCCCTTCCTCAAACACTGGTTCCTCGACACTTACAAGCACTAACATGGTGCAACTTGTCCATTGAAAAACCCGATTCCTGTTTAACATTACTCCCGTTGCCACACACGCATGGTTTGTTTCTGATGCAGGCATCCCTTGACATCCCCCCCCCCCTAGCTACTCCAATGTCCAGAATTGCGCTACAACTTAAACAGTGCCCTTCTCCCCTTCTGTCGCGCTCCAGTGGGCCTAACACCTGCCTCGAGCCCCCGCCCAGCACGCCAGTTCCTGCAACCCCATTCCCCCCCCACCACGCCAGGTTCTAACAAGGAGCCATTTCCCCCAAATTAGTCCGTGCTGCCTCCTTATTGCAAACTACGCGGGATTAGTGGCGTACCAATCCCGCCGACCCCGCTTTCCCGACGTGCCCCTAACCACTCATTTCCCTACTTTTAATAACCGCCATTTGTTTAATCATAATTGAACCGCGCCCCGACGTCCCACTATTTCCGAACTCAGTAATGCCGAGCCTGATGACTTGTGGCCCCGGGCGGCCTAGGGATCGTTGAATATTTGTATACCGCCTGGACAACCGCGCCGCCATGTTCCCCGCCCGAAACGCTCCCGCCATGTTCCCTGCGCACCCTTACAACACTGCGACCTTAGGCCCAGGACCTACCCGACCGCGCTTCGCTACTCTATTTCTCGCCCGCCCTCCCAACACTTTGACCTTATGTACCCTTAATTTTATGTTACGGCTTATGGTACCGTTCGGGCACAATCCATGCGTCCTCCCCAAACCCCAACCTATACCGGATTAACTGCTCTCCCTCAAACCTTACCTCTGGTCTTGCTCTACATCGCGACTCGACGCACCTTCCCACGATTCGAACAGAAACCTCCTTTCTGCGAAGCTGGAAAACCGCTCAACACAAACGCTGGAAACACCACGCCTGGAAAGCCCGCAACTAGGAGCAGGAACAAAGCAGCAATGTCACGGGCAGCAGGAAATTCCAATCTGTTATCCGGAGGGACGCAGGATACCGAGAGAGAGAAAGCCGCGCTTGTTCTTCTTCTTGCTGATAGATTTTTATCCATCAGCAGTGATTTTTTGGATACCGAGGCTTGAGCCTCATTACTCCATCTTCTCGGGTTGAGTGTGTAGTCGTGGGTTTGTATTCTTCTTGGTCTGTGTGGTCTTGTCACAGTAGGGCTGGTTTCACTGGGTCTTCGCAGTGATGGGCCGCGGGTAGCGGTCGAAGGGGTTTGCAGTGGTGGCAGTGAGTCTTCTGATCAGAGGGTTCGGGTTCTGATCCAGTTCTTGGCAGAAGTTCTTACTCAGCTTCGCTAGATGTTCATCCAACATCTCGATGTCCAGGTCTCTGTGAAGGTCTGCTATCCTTGTGAAGATTGGAGCTCCAGATGATATCCGCAGGGCCTTGTTCTGGACTATCTGAAGACTCTTCCGGTGTCGCTCATGGCAGGTCATCCATGCTGGTGAGGCATAAGTCAGGGTTGGTCTGATGATCGCCTTGTAGACGTTGATCTTTGTCCGGAGGGGCATGGACTTGCTCTTCAGGAGTGGGTACAGCGCTGCCATCTTTCCTGTTGCCTTCTGCTGAGTATTCTCGATGTGGCTTTCCCAGTTGAGTTTGCTGTCCAGGGTCACACCGAGGTAGCGGCTGCTGCTCTCCCATTTGATGGTCTCCCCGTTGAGGCTGATGTGTGGGTGCTCCTTGATCTTCTTTCTGGTGAACAGCGTTGCAGTTGTCTTGCTGGTGTTGAGTTCTATCCGCCAGTCGCTGTACCACTTTGCGATGGTATCCAATGAAGCTTGCAGGTTCTTCGCCACTTCCTTTTCGCTGAAAGACTGGGAGATTACTGCAACATCGTCTGCATACAGCGCCAGGTTCGTCTTGTGGAGATCTGTCGGGATGTCGTTGGTGAAGAGGTTGAACAGGAAGGGTCCGAGGTTCGATCCCTGTGGCACGCCTGCTCGGATGGGATGTGAAGAGGACATCTCAGACCGCATGGCGACATGGAAGGTGCGGCCTCCTAGGTAGCTTGCAATCGTCTTCACCAGGTAGTTTGGAAATCCCAGGCCAATCATCTTGTGCAGCAGTCCCTTGTGCCAGACTCGGTCGAATGCTTTGGCTACATCCAGGAAGACGATTCCTGTAGAGAAAGCCACCCGCCAGTGGGCCTTTATAGGCCCTTCCTCTCTCTCGGCTCCTCACCCAATCCGCTTCCGGTGTCGGTTCCTCCCATTTCGGGAGCGGGCCCTCCCCCCTTCTGGCCCGCCCTACTTTCCCGAGGAGGTGGTGGAGGCTGGCTGGGCAACCCCCACTAAGGGGCTGCGCCCGCCATGCCTCTTTCATCAGCGCTTTTGCCCGCCATAGTTGCTGGTGCCCCCTTCATCCTATAATATTAGCTGACGGGCCGCTGTCACTGAAGCGGGAGCCCTCAACGCAATCACAGAGACAATGTGCCTGGAGGCATGCCGCATTGAAGGAAGCTCAGGCACGGCAATAAGAGGGACAGAAGGTGAGGAGAGGGAGGCCCTACAAGATCATTGAGGCAGACTTTCTTTCATGGGGTGGTCCTGTATGGCAGACACATCTGCTGTGGTGGTGCCTTTTGTGCTAGGTGGATGGAAGTGCTCTGTTGAAACATTATCAGAGCTGTTGGCACTGTTGGTTTTTGAACTGCGAGTAGCACACGCTTTTGAATCGAGAATTGAGGCCAAGGGTGGAGTGGCTGGACAGCGCAGTCTGGAACAACGGCAGTGACACTGGAGTAGGGAGCAGAGGGCTGAAGGGTGGCAGTGACTCCGTTAGTTCAAAACAGCGCTCTTCATCCTTGCAGGACTTTATAGACTGGGCCCTGAGTTGTGGTCACGTTTGGGCATAGTAAGTGGTGGCTGGTCGGCGGGGCAGACCTGTCAACAAGGGACACCCTTGGAGCGCGGTGCTTACAGTATTGTGTGCCCCAGGGGTTCAAAAGGAGTTGGGCCCTGGTGCTCTGACAGAGTGTTCGGATTTATATACAGCTGGAGGGACAGTTAGCCCAGGACAGATTCGGGCGCACCTGGCTGTGGTGGCAATCTGGAGTTGAACTGGGCTTATAGAGGGCTACTGTAGGGGACTAGAGATGACTCCTGGCTGGTGATTTAGGGACATACATCACTGCGGGGTCCATCCCCGGAAGGCAACATGATGAAGGGTGCAGGGATGATACGGGACCCTATAGATTCGTTTACCAACACACCGGCAAGATGCTCAGTGTTGGATGACCCGGAGCGGAGTGGTGGCCCATGTGCACCTCCAGACGATACCCGTGAAGACCGGCTAATGGCGGCCATGCAGGCTGGCTTTCTGTTTGTCAATGGTAAACTGGAGGACGTTGTGGCGACCATTAGTTCTCTGAAATCCAAACTGGAATAAGAAAGCGGTTGTATCACGGAGGCTGAAACCAGGATTGGGGAAGTGGAGCATAGGGTGGGTCAGCATGACTCTGCCATAGCGAACATGCAGTCGGAGTTGAAGAAGATGCGGGGCAAGTGTGAATATCTCGAGCCTCGTTCCCGAGGTAATAATGTGCGAATAGTAGGGGTGCCTGAAGCGACATGCAAAGGGCCTATGGAGCCATTTGTGGAAAATTTCAAACGGACCTTGTTTGGAGCTGTGAAGTTCTCTACACACTTTCTGATTGAGCGTGCGCCCGCGCTCTTGCTCCGGTGCCTAAACCGGGGGCCCCCCATGCTCTATCATCGCAAGACTGCTTAATTATAGGGATAGAGACCTTATCCTGAAGTTATCCAGAGAGCAGGGCACACTCCGGAATGAGGCCGACACCATTCAGATCTACCCGGACTTTGCTGCGGAATCCAGGTTTAGAGAAGATCATTCGACCCAGTCAATAGGCTACTGCGAGCTACTGCATGTCGTCATGTTCCTAGCCAAACTGGAGATACAGCATGACGGGCGCACGTTTTCTAAATCCATCTGATGCCATAGCTTATGTGGAGGCATCAATCCCACTGCCAGCACGACAGCGCAAGAATAAAAATGGTCCTAGCCCGAGAGCGGAGTAGGTGCGGGGACAAGCTGGAGAGTGAAGAGGATATCCTTGTGACTGAGTGCTTGCTGTTAGAGTTGCATTGAAAATCACCCAGAACTGGTTACGGAACACAGCCGGGGAACACGGCCATTTTGCCGTGCCATGAACGCCATGGCTGTTCACAGCGCACCCCAGGAGGATTCCACTGTTAAGAGGGGGACACATCATCAGGTTGGGGGAGATGGTGAAGATGGGGGGATGTTGGGGGTTGGGTGTATTTTTTTGTTGGGAATCAGTCAAATCAGCAACAGATGGGTGGGCAGGGCGGGGCGGGGTGGGGTGGGGTGGGGGGACCAGATGGGGGTTGAGTTGGAAAAGTTGGCAGATGAGTTGTTGGAGGTGTACAATGAGAGATCATGGGCTATCAAACTTTGATGCATGCACAAGTGTAATTAATTCCTCGGAAATAGCTAATGGGTGCGCCTACTGTATTTTTATCACGGAACGTGTGTGGTTTTAGCAATACTATCAAATTCAGGATGATCCTGGCATATCTTGATCGACACCGCCCTAAAATGATGTTGCAAGAGACACATGCCCTAGGTCAACTACATGATGGGTTTGCATCTGCCTGGGGGAGGCAAAGGCATTATACAAATTATTTGTTGCAGGTGAGAGGGGTACTTACTTTGGTACACCGGTCATTACACTTTCAGACTGATGAGACCTATGTTGACCCAGATGGGAGATACGTGATTGTGAAGGGGAAGATTTTGGGCTTGTAGTTCTGGCTGGTAAACACGTATGGTCCAAATGTGGACAATCCTGATTTTTATGGTCAGGTATGTGAGATCCTCTTGAAGGCAGCCAAAATCCTAATTATATGGGGGCGGGGACTTCAATACTTTTCTGGACTTGAACAGGGATCGCTCGAAAGCTACACAGCGCAGCCCATCTGCTGTGGCCCAAATGATGAAACTAATTATGGCCCAGTTCAGATTGTTAGATGTGTGGAGAGATGACTACCCTGTGGCTGTCAAGTATACCTATTATTCATCGGTCCATGATACAATGTCTCGGATAGATTTCTGACTGCTTTCAACGTGCTGGATGAGATGACTACGGGGCTGTGCGATTCACCCGTGCACCCTGTCGGACCATTCACTCGTGGAAATGGCATTGGTGCTCAGGGACGTGCCTATGTGGATAATGGCACCCACAGCGTTGTTGGACCCGGGATTTGTGTCATCGTTACAGGTGAAGACAGATTTTTTTTTACTCAATGAAAGCACGGTGCCTCGGGCCGCAACTTTTTGGGAAGCCTTTTAAGTATGGCTGCGGGGAGAGTTGATGTTGGTGACCACCGGGGTTCTGCGAGACACCCAGCGTGAATTGCTACAGGTGGAGGTAGAGCTGCACCGACTTGAGAACGAATGCGGCGTATCCAATGATAGAGCGTTGTTAGGAGTTATAAGTGGGAAAATGCTCAGGTTCCGGTAATTTGCGAATAAGGAGGTATGCTATATGGCTAAACCTGCCCAGGCACGTAGATATGGGTAAGGGGACAGGCCTGGGGCGCTTCCTTGCTGGTGTGATAAGGAGAGAGAGAGGAACGCAACCTATCACAGGGATTGAGGGAGAGCGGGGGGATTCTTGACTACGACTGACGAAATTAACGAGGAGTTTCTGCTTTATTATGAGAAATTATATGCAAATGTACAGATGAAAAGCACAGATAAGGAGGTAGATCGGTACATCGCTGGAATTGCTCTTCCAGCCTTACCGATGGAGGCACACAAGATGCTAGATCGGCATGTGACAGTAGAAGAAATAACGGATGCAATGGCCTCATTGGTGTCCGGAAAAGCCCCGGGCTCCGACGGGTTAGGAGTTGAGATGTATAAAACCTTTAGTCAGACCCTTGCACCGCAATTGCTTGGGATTTGGGATGAGTTGTTAGAATTGGAACGGCTTCCACCTTCGTTGCCGGAAGCCATTATTACTGTGCTGTTAAAGCCGGGCAGGCCCTCTGGTGAGATGGCCTCATACCGAAAGTTATCATTAATTAATGAAGATGCTAAAGTGTTTTTCGAAAGCGCTGGCCAATTGGCTTCTGCCGTATATGTCGCACTTAATACATCCGGCCCAATCTGGTTTTATTTCCACTCGGAGCACTTCTTTGAATTTGCGGCGTCTTTTCTGTGTAATATCGCTGATTGACCCGAATGTCCAGATCAGTCGCGGCCTCCCTCGATGCGGAGTAGGCCTTTGACTCTGTCTCCTGAAGGTACTTATTTGGATTATTTTACGCCAATCCGGTTGCTATGGTTTGCACCAATGGGGTAGTCTCACAGACCTTTACGTTGGGACGCAGAACACAACAGGGACGCCCATTCGCTTGCTGCTGTTCGCACTAACGATAGAACCGCTGGCACGGCTAATGAAAGAAAGACATGGACATAGGGGAATCCGTATGACGGGACCTCCACAGATCATTTCACTATATGCTGACACCTTATTGTATATACGAAACAATGATGAAAATAATTGGACCGATAATGGAGGAGGTAGCGAAATTCACATGCTATTCCGGTTACAAAATGAATACTGCTAAATTGGAACTGTTTCCACTCACGAATAGTACAAGGCAGCCGGGTGACCTTGTGGGTTTTAGATGGGTCCCGGCTAGATTTAGGTATCTGGGTGTAATTGTATCTTGGACGCATAATGTGTTTGTTTGTTTTATTCATTTGTAATGCACGCCAGACCCAAGGGTATCAGGGCACAGGAGCAACAAGGATATTCTCAGCTTGGTTACATTGCTGTACATTGGTTTACAGTTATGTACATAGGTTAATACAGGTGTAAAAACAAGGCATATACATTAAAGCGAATTTACAGAATGTACATAGGGAGGGCATGCAAGGGCGAGGTTAACGGTAATTTTCCTTTATCCACTGAATGCAATTACGCCTGAAATGGGGGTAGGTTTGGGGTGTTCTTAAGGTGGGTGGCAGGGAGTTCCAGAGTTGGGCTGCTTTCACCTGGAAGCTATTACCTCCAGTTTTGGATCGTTTAAATCTAGGCACTGTGAGTAGGTTGGAATTTGCAGTTCTGGTTGATCGGTTGGGGGTGTATCTCTTGAATCTATTGGCAAGGTAGCGAGGGGCTGCGTTATTGAGGCATTTGTGCATCAGTGATGCCACCTTGAGCATAATTTTGTCCGTTGTGGTGAGCCAGTTGTGGGCTCTTCTGGTGTTGGAGATATGTTCTTTTTTGGAAATACTCAGAGCTGCTCTGAGAGCATTGTTTTGCAAAATCTGGATTTTGTTAGTAATATATTTGTTGGCTCCAACATATAGGGAGTTACAATAATCCAGTTTTGGCAAGGTTAGTGCTCTTACTAAGGTAGTGCAGCTATTGGCTGAGAGGAAGGGTTTAGCTGCTCTGATTAATTTACAAGTGTAGGCTGAGGAGGAGGCCATGGCGCTGACCTGTTTGCAGAAGGATAGGGTGGCGTCTAGGTAGAAACCTAGCGTTTTAACTTCTTTGGCTACATTAATAGTGTTGCCATCTATGATAAAGCTGGCGTATTTGTGATTCAATTTGTTTAAGTTGGGGGTAGTGCCAAGGATAATGAGCTTGGTCTTGTCATCATTCAGGCATAGACGATGAGAGGCCATCCATGCCTGGATGATGAGGTACACCTTGTTCACCAAGGCCAAATCCTTGTCGTAATCTCCCGACAACGGGATGAGGAGCTGGGTATCATCGGCATAATTGGTGTAGGTGATACCAAGACCATCAAGATCATTGAACAGGGGCTTCGTGAAAACATTGTACAGGGTGGGGGAGACGCATGAGCCCTGGGGAACCCCGCAGGTGATGGGGATAGGGTCAGAGGAGGCTGAGGTAGCGAAGACACGCATAGACCTGTTGTTGAGGAAGGATTAAATCCAGCCGATAGCCTCTTGCGAGAAGTGGGCTGCAGAGTCTAGGTGGTTGCAGAGATTTTTGTGGTCTACTAAGTCAAATGCCGCTGAAAGGTCAAGCTGAAGTAGTAGAGCAGTTTTCTCATTGTCTCTGAGTGTGTCAATTTGTGCCTTAAGGTCAATGAGTGCTGTCTCAGTCCGTGTTGAGATCTGAAGCCCGACTGACGTCAAAGTATTGTTGTATTTGAAGATAGGCTGTCTTATCTAGTATTTTAAGCAGGAAGGGGACAGTGGTGATGGGTCTGTAGTTCGTGGGTATTGAAGGGTTTAAGGAAGGTTTTTTTAGTAGGATTTCATTATATGCCGATAACCATGGTGCATATCTTGATGCACTCGTAACCAAATTTAAGTTGTGGGCCAGGTTCCCCATGTCCTTGAGTGGGACGTTATCCTTGTTGAAAGTGGTTGTGGTCCCCAAGATACTGTACTATTTTACTACAATCCTGATATGGCCGGGGCGCCTGTTTTTTTCAAAGCTGCGGTCTTTGGCGATTGATTTTGTATGGGGGGGAGGAGTACCTCGAATGTGCTGGGAGAGGTTGGCGGAACCTTACAAGCGCAGTGGGCTGGCTGCCCCAGACTTTGAGTTATATTATATAGTGGCACAGGCGCAAAATGCTGGGCACTGCTACTCCCCGCACCCGGGGCCAGTACATCGAACATTAGAGACATACAGGGCAGCACTGACGGAACTTAAGGAGGTCATGCTGGAGGAGCATTAGGTGGATTCCTGTACTTTTTACCCGGTGTGCACGACAATAAACGTGTGGTTGTGACTATTCAGGCGGTTGGGAATTACAGCACCATACAGCACAGTGATACCCTTATGGAACTGCCCGGGACTTCCTCCAACATATGATCCCGATGTGCAGAAATCTTGGGATGGGGACAGGCTAATGACTTTGGGAGATGTACACCCGCGTGGGACGTTTGTAACAGTTGAAGAGTTTACAGCAAAGCTGGGCAACAACCCGTTAAAATGCTGCAATACTACCGGATGAGGGCAGCCGTACACCATAGATGGCCATTGTTCCCTTGGGAGCCAGTGTCTCATGACTACATTGCTACGATAGTGTTGGGCGATGAACCTTTGGGATTGGTCTCCAAACTATATAGAATAGCGCAGGCTGGCCAGCCGCTCCGAAATAAGGAAAAGGCGAAATGGGAATGGGACTTGGGCGTAGAAATTGATGAGACAAAATGGCATAGATATTGTCTTCTTACAATAGAGTTCTTGCTGAAGGCGAGGCCCCGGCTCATGCATGTTAAAGTGCTTAACCAATTGCATTACACGCCAAATGTGTGTGAAGTGTGGCGGAGTGGGGGCTGATGCATTGCACCTGTTTTTGAGCTGTCCGATGATTATGCAATTCTGGCAGGAAGTAGCTAATGTGTTGCAGGAAGTAGTGGACATTGCCCCAACATTGTCCCCTCCCAGGTATTTGCTGGGTGACATTGGCAAAGTCTCAGTACGTGCACGTAGACTGTTTAATGTGGGCTGTATGGTAGGTAAAAGATGCATATTGAAACGCTGAAAGTCCAGAATTGCACCATCCTGTCAGGAGTGGCTGAGGTAACGAGAGGGAGGAGGGCTATGTGGTGACAATCAAGGCAGCATGTAGGCCGAAGGGCATATGGGGGCTGCTTCGAGACTATCTTATCCGGGCACAACGAGAGGTCGAACTGTAATAATAAATGGTTGGTTGGGAAGGAATAATAGTGTGGTGGGTGAACGGCCCGGGTTTGCCTGGCTCGATGATGTTATAATGTGCTTGTTTAATGCGCGTTAAATTCTGTTTTCTTACTGCTAACCTGACGAAAATGCTATGCACTTTAATGAACAACTTGTCTGCCTGTTACTAAAATAAAGTTTATATTTAAAAAAAAAAAGGGTCTGGGTCCACGGGTTTCCTTGAGACACATGAACTAGCAGAAGAACACCTGAGTTAATGTGCAGTCAAAGAACAACAGACAAATAATTATGCACTCCATAAAGGACCAGTAAAAGCCTAGATCCACGGTAACTGGCAATAACTGAGCAAGAGGAAGGTGTGAGGCCAACCAATTCTTATAACCTACAGCATATTTTGCTGACAGCTTTTTAAATGTATCACTGTGCTTGCTTATGGTCTCATTTGCTGCTTACAAAACATTAGCATTTAAAGTGTGACTTTGTAATAAAGGTTGTATAAGAATCAGAAGCAGAAAGCTTTAGTTGCAGAGAAACTACATATGAACAAGTTGAAGCTCTATAGTTCTTTGGAAAGAAGAGCCTTTAAAATTGGTTTGGATACCATCAACAAAACACAAATATTACTCCAAAATCTGATTTCCTCTTTATATCTCTCAATTAGCTTGACAATAACAGACGCTGTTAGTCCAGGAGAGTTCTAAAAGAAGATGTTTAGAGCATTTTCAAATCCATATGTATGCCCTTGTCTACTTTGACAGTCTATGACAGGGTTGTAAGCATTTGCGTCTTCTCTAAACAAACCACAGAGAATCTGAAAGAAGTAGCTGATTGTTCTTTTTAACAGGTATTAAGTAGGAAGTAATACAAAATAAACAACAAATGTAAATTTAAAATTATATCAAGAAAAGATGTTACTTCTCAAGCATGATGTCCTACATTTCAGGTTCACTGTTCTCTCTCCTGCTCCCCTATTCACATATTTTGACAACACACAAGGCCTTATCTCGGACAAGACCCGTTCTGGGTTAAGAACTGGCATGTCCAGTGGACTGGGATCTAGGTAACCCAAGTACTGGGTGGCAAGAGGGGCCACCATTGTCCCAGATCACTCACAACTACTGTCAGCCCTACCAGGAGAGGTCACCTATAGGCAGCCAATAATAACCCGCTCGCAGTCCTTGCAAACATAGCAACCGGTAAGGAATAGAGCAACGTTTTTTTCAGACTTTGGTTAACCCATTATTCTCCAGCATGTGGTCTGGCATGGATTCACATGCTCATGAATATTCCCCATTGTCAGGCTGGGAAACCTTGGTAAAGATAAAACAGTTTCACTTTTGCTTTAAAACTGTATTTCTCCTCTAAACCAATCATTGTCCTCTGAGTCATGCTGCCCCCATCCAATGACAGTCCTTTCCCTAAGCTCCAACCTTAGTGGCCATCTTCAGATTGTTACTGCACACTTCAGTGTTGACAGTCTGCTTAGTGCTCTCCGAGTTTTATTTCCCTAATATTTTGAGTTTTGGGGTAACATTTGAAGGTTTTGACTGATTTTTTGGATTTATCGTTCGACCGGATACCGGCAGCGGGGTTCCACTGTCGGTGACAATCATACTAAATCGAGGATCTTTCATTGGATCAAAGAAGGCTATGGCTTGGGCCTACTTCACGCCTTTTCACCATGACCGAGGAGAAGAGATGCCTCTTCAAAATCTGCGCGAAATGTGGATTGAGGAATGTTTTCGTGGAGGATCGACACCACAAATGTCTTTACTGCCTGCATCCGGACCATGATGAGGAGGGATGCGAGGTCCGGTGTGGTTTTTCGAAAAAGACCAAGAAGGATTGCTGCAGCAGACTGGCAGTGTGGTTAAAATCGGATAAGGCCTCTGACTCGGCCTCTGGGCATGATGATGGTTCCCCCAGGACCGGCTGTTCCCATGATCGAACTCCCCCAGAAAAGAGGTTGAGGTCATTTGAGGACGCCCCGCCTGCGGGGGTCCAAAAGAAGGCAAGGCCACACGCCACTGATGCCACTGGGTTTGCCACCTCTGCGGGTGCTGGCTTGGGAAGGAAATGTTTGCTGTCACCGACTGTTAGGGAGAATTCTCATTCTATGGCTAATTTCCCTTACCTAGTGAGTCCCCCAGCAGCTTTGCTGGATTTCTGGAGTTTGTTTTTCCACTTTATAAGAGTGTACACTTGTTTTCCCACTCTTACCTGTGTTTTGCCATGTGTATTTTACCTGCTTTTGTGATTGTGGACTCTGGAGTACACCACTTCAGTAGCCCCCTTCTTTTGTGTGTCACACAGCACCTTCAGTGCAGTGACACAGGGTTGTTATTCAGACTTCCCACCGACTCCATTTCTGAGGCGACTACTGTCCCCCAGAAAAGGGTAAAGTTACCATTAACTTTACTTAGACAAATTAACCACAGATCCAGTACACTCCATCTTACATGGAGTACTGGAAGAGTTAACTCTTAGCCCTTTTTGTCTGTACCCCCTACAGCATTGTTTTCACTCTGTTAACATTTAGAATTGGCTGGTGGCAGTGGTATCTACCCTAATCTTTTCTACCGCGGTTATCTTATATAAACGTGGTAGTATTGTAGGCTATTGTATTAGCCTCGAACTTAAACCCGCTTGACCAAATACTTTTTCTTCTGGCTCCGGTGCGGTTTATTCGCCACTTATTTTTGTTAAACTCCTTCTTGTGTTTTACTTTGCGCGGCAAACCAGGTTTTCCTTCTTTGTTCACTGTCTTTTGGCGGGCTTCTGCCAAGAAGCCCTCCTCTAGGCGCCTGGGTGTCTAGGTGGGCTGAATGTGAGGGAGGGGTGTAGTCACCCCCTGCACAGGGTATCCTAGGAAACCCAAGTCACACTTTTTCATGATTGGCCGAGGTGGTTGTCCGGGTTGGACAACCCCCCTGCTGGGTGATTGACAGCCAGGCTGTGTGAATGGGGGTTTTTCGCATAAAAGGCAGGTCTCTTGGGCTGGAAGTCAGAGAGTCGCCACTGGAACTACAAGGAACCGAAGAGAAGTGGAAGAGAGGTTGACTGCTGCAACTACCTCGTACCGGTGAAGCCCTGCTGCAGTCCTGAGCTATCTACCCTTCAACGACTAAGAGAAGATCCAGTCCGGAGTCTTCTTCCCTTGAGCCTGGTGGGGATAACCAGCTCGTCTTCTTCAGTCAGAGGAATCCCTTCGTGGTTGAAATCACTGCACACTGCTGTAGTGGTCCGGATAGCCACCTGAAGAGCTTCTCCTGTTTTTAAGGAGCGCACCTTTTATTCATTGTCGCTGCTGCCAGCCTCATCCCTGTGTGGGGCGGACCCCCTCATCATCCATCTTTGTGCTGAAGCTCCAGGAATCGTGGGTCTGCAGGAAACTACCAGGAACAACTGCCGTGTCACCAGCTTCGTTCTTTGAGAAAGGTACTGTGTCCTGCTTGAGGAATTTGGGTGAATCCCTATTTCTCTTCTTTAAGGCTTGTCCTTACTTTTCCCACCATCTTATAACTTTTGCTTCTGAACATTGACAATATCAAAGTACTCTTGGCTACGTTGAATCGTGAACTGTCCGACTGTGTGATCCTCGACAACAGGCACCCGGTGTCACTTGTCTTTGGCTCCGGCCCTTTGAGTCTTGAATTCCTGTCTCAGTGTTCTTCGATTCTGTCTGCCTAACTAATATTTTGCCTATGATTTTTGCCCCTAACTCTCTCGGGGTATCTCAGGTGCTAAGTGTGTTTTTGCCCCGGTAGCATTTCTTGCCGCGGATACGCGTTTATTTAGTAGACCGAACTGTCAAAAAGTGATTGCAATCGTATTCACGGTAACGTGTCTTGTTTCATAACACCGGTCCATTCAAACACAGGGTACTTACCTTGAGTAATACTGTACAAAGTCAATTGGTTAGTTGTAGTATATTTTACGTGTGGTTTTTGAATTAATAGAATTGTTGTGTTGATAACAAATGGTTTAAAAATAAATGTACTTATATTTTTTTTACCTGAAACCTTGAGTCAGTGTTTGCTTGAGTCACAGTAATTGTGGTCCCTTTGTGTAATCTCTGCTACTGCTCATATACTCTTGAGATAAGCCTGGCTGCTCCGCTACTGCTACCACTTTAACATAGTAGTACAGGCGGGGGGCGCTGTTGCGCACGGATGGAAATGGCAGCCTCCGTGTGAGCTCCGGCAGTGTCCAGGGCCGAAAAGCCTAAAAAATCAATTTATTCGCCTCGGTTTTGTGCGATTTTCACATAGAACGGGTAACTGTACCTCTGGACAGCCCACGTGAAATCCAGACCCGAACAGTGAAGTGAGAGCCGAGTTGTGGACCCAGGAGTAGCCCGAGGCGGCAAGGGACGCGCCTGCCGCGGAGTGGGAGGAGGAGCCCGGCGCCGGAACAACTCGAGCGGCGGCAGTAACGGTCGGGGCCGCCCGCCCAGGAAAGGGAGAATCGCGGGAGCCCCGATCCTCGCTGAGCGCCTGCGGACCCCATTCACTAACATCACAGCAGCGACACATGTGAAGGGAGGAATCGCCCTCCCCCCGGCCCATCGGCCCACGGCAGTGAGGGTAAGCCGGGCCCGGAACCTGTGGCGGGACGTTGCGCCCTCTGCTCGGCTCGCGAGCAGCTCTGCAGCCGCAGGGGACAGCAAGGTGGCCGGGCGACCCCCCCCCCAACGAACATATTCCGCTCCACCATATACAACAGAACGTTGGAACGCGCGAAAGGGAGCTGACAAGAGCCGGGCGGATCCCCCCCCTGCCCCGCTTAATCCACCATCGATTAGAGGGAATACTGGAAGACCGTGTCCTGGCCTCAGAAATATAGTGCAACTACGAAGCAATTGGCGAAGGCATCTAGAGGAAAGGGTACTCGCTCCAGATCCGGAACGATGCCCAAAAACTTTGGCCATAAAAGAAGCAGAGGAACTATCGATAAGTTTATGACCACAATGCAGAAAGATATCGGGCCTGAAAGGGAGGGAGAAACGCCCGCATAGGCGGAACAGATTCCCTCTGCCTCCATGATGGATCCTCAGGCTGTTTTCCAAGGTTTTGCAGCGTTGACAGACAAGCTGGATGATATCACGGCTAGTGTTGCGAGTATAAAAACGCAACTCGACAAAACAACAGCTCGCATGACAGAGGCCAAAACAAGAATATCAGGCATGGAGGACGCTGTGGAGACCCTGAAGACAACAGTGTAAACGATGGCCATTGAGCTAGGGACAGTGAAATCCAAGTGTGAAGATTTGAAAGCAAGATCCCGAAGAAATAATGTCCGTATTATTGGTGTTCCGGAGGGGGTTATTAAAGGATCAAGGGAAAAAGCGGTGGAAGACCTGTTGCGCACACTACTGGGGGAGCTGGGATGGTCGCCTGTGTTTATGGTGGAAAGAGCACATAGGTCCCTGGCTCCAAAGCCGAAACCCGGGGCATACCCCAGACCTATTATAGCGCACATACTAAACTACAGAGACAGAGACCTGATCCTAAAAACAGCTAGGGAGAAACAAGAACTGAAATGGGAAGCCAACACTATACGCATCTTTCCGGACTTCACCTTGGCGGTTCAACGAAAAAGGAAACTATTCTCAGGAATCAAGAAAATGCTACGCGAGCGACAAGTACAATATGCAATGCTCTACCCCGCAAGGCTCAAAATTCAACATCAAAATAAATCATACTTCTTCACATTCCCGGAAGAGGCCGCGAGCTTCATAGAGACACATATCCCCCCAAATAACGGACAAACCTGAAAGAAGAGCTATCGAAACGTCCATAGGGCAAGACAGCCACTGCGGCGTACAAGAAGTCGGAAAGAAAGGCAAAGACATAGGCTTCCTTGGGAGCCGCACATTGCAGAGGACGTAACCCAGGGCTCAAAACACATGGAAAACGTTCATCCAAAGACGTCAAAATAAATGAGAGTAACAAGCCTGAACTGGAGGTAACGCCCGTACACGATAATGGCTTGGGCACTGGAGACGCCGCAGCCCCCCCTGTAGCAGGTGCTCATGTTGTTGTTGGGAGGGGAGTGAACTCAAAGGCACAGTTGAAGTTTGGGGGACTGTGAGGGTGGGGGGTGGGACTGATATGGGGAAGTTGGGTTTTTGTTATGGGAATAAGGTTGGTAACACAAAAAGCACACAGGTTCTAGGCACACAAAAACTTAAGCATAAAGCAGAGCTACAATGGTGTAAAGACACATACAAACTCCCCATAGATAATGGCTAAACTGGACAAGGACGGTATTAATGTGCTGAGCTGGAATGTGAGGGCGCTAGGCTCCAAGATCAAGAAAAGGAAGATCATGGCCTATCTTAATAGACAGGCCGCTAAGATAATCTTCCTCCAGGAGACCCACACAGGACCCAGACAGGGCGAACAACTGATACCAAATTGGGGGACTCATCAATATTTCACAACTTACTCTGGCAGTGTGAGAGGGGCTGCAATACTAATACATAAAGCGCTGCCGTTCGTCTGTATCAAAGCTGAATGTGACCCAGATGGGAGGTTCGTTTTGCTGCATGGTAAGCTCTATGACAGGGAAATAGTGTTCCTCAATATCTATGGGCCAAACATTGACCACCCAGACTTTTACTCCTCAGTATTTGAAAATCTAGCAAGATACCTACGGCCCGAGTGCTTTGCGGGGGAGACATCAATACAATTCTGGATGTTCAATTATATCGCTTATCAACACAAAATAGAACACTAACCAAGGCAGCACAGACAATACTTACACAAATGGCAGATCTACAGTTAAAGGACGTCTGGAGAACACTAAACCCCAACAGGAAAGAGTATACGTACTACTCCAGCGTCCATGACACACACTCCAGAATTGACCTATGGCTGATAGACACAGACAGCATGGCATGAGTTACAGATACACACATACATCCTAGGACCTACTCAGATCATTCTCCGATACAATTGACATTGTAAATCCCGGACAAGATCAGGGACCGACCACCTTGGAGGTTCAAACCGGCGGCCTTAACGGATCTGGTATATAAAGACTCTATGGTGCAATACATACAGGAATATTTCGAGATCAATGAACACTCGGTATCAAGTCAGGCTACACTATGGCAGGCATTTAAAGTATGCTTAAGAGGTCAGTCGATATCGATAGAGGGGGGAATTCTCAAAGACATTCGGGCTAGACTGGCTAGGTTGGAAGAGCAACTAACATCACTGCAGACCCAACATGCTCTGTCCTCCTCCCCTCATCTGGGTACAGAAATAAAGACTAAGCTAGATGAGTTTCGGGAAGCAGCAGACAAAGAGATCAGATACTTTGACAGACCCATAGCGCGTGTAGATTTGGGGAAGGGGAACGCCCAGGGAAACTATTAGCCAGAATGGTGCGCAGAGAGAGAGACCCCACGAACATACCTTGTATTCAATTAACAGATGGCACGATGTCCACAGATCAGGGGAAACTGAAAGAAACATTCTACACGTTCTATAAAGAATTATATTCCCCCCAGTGCTCTGTCACAGAGGCTGAGATAGAATAATACCTCTCTCAGATACCGTCAACGCTTATAGCAGATGCGACTAGGGAAGCGCTAGAGGAACCCATAACAGTGGCAGAAATAGGTGCAGCAATAAAAGGTCTCCCCAACGGGAAAGCTCCGGGCTCCGATGGGCTGGGAGCTGAGTTCTACAATGAATTCAGTCAGCTTCTAGCTTCCAAGCTGCACGCTGTATGGACGGAAACACTAGATAAGGGTGAACTCCCAGAATCTATTAGAGAAGCAATAATCACACTTTTACTTAAACCGGGGAAACCTGGAGAATGTGGATCATACCGCCCACTGTCCTTAATAAACACTGACGCCAAAATCCTAGCAAAAGTACTAGCAACCAGACTCACACCTTGATGCCATACATGGTTCATGAGGACCAGGCTGGTTTTATACTGGGTAGATCCACAGCAACAAATATAAGAAGATGTCATCAAATAATAGCCACGATACCCCCTACCACTCAGGGAATAGCGGTCTCCCTTGACATGAGGAAGGCCTTTGACACAGTATCCTGGCCCTTTCTCTTTGGAGTGCTATGGAACTATGGGTTCGGTCCAAAATTCATAAAATGGATCCGGATACTATACACAAGACCCTACGCTAGGATTAGAATCAATGGATCCCTCACAGACATACTGGAACTGTTGGGTGGCACCAGACAGGGTTGCCCACTCTCCCCATTACTCTTCGCGCTGGTGATAGAACCTCTAGCAGACATACTTAGGCCACGTTACAGTACATTTGGGCTAATGCTGGAGGGCAAGCTCCATATTATAACGCTATATGCGGATGACATTTTACTATATCTGAAGAATCCGGATCGCACACTTGGCAGGGTGCTGGCAGAGGTGGGAAGGTTCGGTGAATACTCAGGGCTGCGCCTGAACCCCAATAAGTCAGAGATATTCCCGCTCACAGACAACACCTCACAACCCCAAAACCTACATGGGCTTTAATGGAACCCGGTACATATTGTTTATTTAGGAGCACATATAGCCAGAACTCCCCAACTGTCCCGTGCTCTGAACTACACGACACTCGCTGATGCACTGTGTGCCAAGATGAAACGCTGGAGCGTGTTACCCATATCACTGGCCGGGAGGATAGCCTTGATAAAAATGGTAATATTACTGAGGCTCTTCTACCTTTTCAGCACAGTGCCAGTATGGCCAGGCCACGCCCTGTTCTCTAGAATTAATAGCGCCTGCACAACATTTGTATGGGGAGGGCATCCCACACTGAGTTGGAGGGTACTAGCAGACACGCACTCCAGTGGCGGACTGATGGCACCAGATATGGAATTATACTACCTAGCAGCGCAGGCGCACCATATGTACCCAACATTCCCGAAGGAACCTGAGATAAATATGGCACTAGGTTATATATTCACGGGAGGGACCCAGACAATAACTGCATCCACTCTATATAAAACCATACTGCAAACACGCCCAGCGCCGACTCATACAGCTAAGGGCAAGTGGGAACAAGACCTGGGGCAGTCGATAGAAGACCAGGAATGGTCCCGGATCTGCGCAATGACCAAGTGGATATCTTGTAATTCACGATTCAAACTGATTCATTATAAAATAGTCCACAGGACACATTACACACCGTCCAAACTTAAGCAGATATATCCCACCTCCGCTGGTACCTGTCCGAGATGTAACTCTGAGAATGCGAACATATTTCACATGCTATGGGACTGTGCTAAGTTCAGACAATACTGGACAGAGGTTTGTGGAGCACTGGATAAGATGGCAGACCAACCGATGAAATGGACACCATGGATCTGCATGTTGGGGGAAGAAGGGAAAATGAATCAGACGTGGCGGAAACTATTGAATCTAAGCCTTCTAATAGCGAAAAGGGTCATTTTAATGAGATGGAAGAATGCGCAATCACCCACATTAGAAGACTGGAACAGAGATATGGTGTGGGTCAACGATACTGAAGAACTTACCATAGACTCAGTTATGGCCCCCTGTAGACCCAGAAACATATGGTCCCGATATAAACAATATCTGGCGGAACTGGCAGACTTTGATAACCTGAACACTGAAGAGAATTGACCTGTATATGTATTTATGCTTGATTAATCGAATGGTATAATTGTAAGTGCATAACCTGTGGGCAAATATAAATAAAGTTGTTAAAAAAACATAGTAGTACAGGCTTGTACCAAAGGTAAAACTTGTATTGTCAACTGTAGTCTTAATTGTGTGTAGTGGTCCCTAAGGGCACTGCACAGAATTCTGCCTAACACCAACCACATCCACAGTGTGTCTACCAGTGAGGTGCATCCCCTCTAAGAGAAAGTCTGTGACTCCTTCGAAACTCTGCTTGCCATCAGCGGACAAGGCGATGAAAGAGAAATCCAAAGTGGGCCCTTTGCTGCCTCCATCGGCGTCTCAACCAGCCAATACAACACCATCATCAACAGCGTCATCAACGGCCACGGCCACATCGACGTCAACTGCGGTTACCGCCCCATTGATGACTCCAACGACGGCCTCATCGATAACTAGTAAAGCAAGGGCAGACCACGAGGGTGGTACCCACAGTCGCAGTGACGGCTGCTCTGAGGGTGTCTCTACCGGCAGGGCGTGAGTTAACTGCTGCCGCTTCGGCGAAGGCCGCTGTAAAGGGGACAGCAGCCGCTTGCTGCCAGACAACTCAGGAGAGGGGAAGGAGTGTGGCTCCGACGACCCCTAAGAGGGCTACAAAACAAGGGGCTGACCCAAGGGTGCCGGGGCACATTTATACTATCTCTGATGAGGGTGACAACCTGCCTGAGGGCTACTATTCGGCCCAGGAAGGGGGCCAGACACCCTTGTTGGATGGTGGATCACTGCGGGGTGAACTCTATCATCTGCCTCTCCAGAAGAGGCTTACCAGCCTGAGCCTCCCTCTCTCATTCCTCTTACACCTCAGCCCAGGGACATTTTGTTGGACATTCTGACCACGCTGCACATGCTGGTATCAGAAATTCAGCAGAGACTGCGGCCCATACCGGGCCCCCCTCGTCTAGAAGTCCTCCAAGAACACTATCTGGAAGTCCTCTAAGGTGCAAACGCAAGTCGAAGGACCCTGCTGGTCCAAGCCGCCAACCAACGCCACTGCCTCTTCCACCTCAGGAGTTTACCCCAACAGGGGATCCGGCCACGCACACAGACATGGGCATGTATACAGCGGCTACAGCGACGGACACCGACAAGGCCGATGACTTTGTGCCAGCGGATGGAGAGCCAGCAGGTGCAGATGACCCACACAGGGTCTCTCCTCCAGATGAGGTCGGCTCCTTCCACTCAATGATATCCAGGGCCTCTGGACTTTTTCAACTGGTACCTGAGGAGCCGAAAAAGGAAGGGTTCCTTTATCAACATCGCAAATCCAGGTGGAAGACGTTCATGTCCATCCCCTTGTTGGACGATATATGAGATGAAGGCTTAGCGCTGTTGAAGAATCCCAGCACCACCCTGCCCAAGCAGGATAGGCTTGAGAAGAAATACGGAGTCCCGGACTTGGCTCCAAAGTGCCTGCGGTCCCAGCCTCCACCTGACTCTGCAAACCTGTCTTCCTCATCCATGGTACGCCCGGATCAGGAGAGGAAGAAGCTGGACGCTAAAGGGAAGAGGATTATCTATACGGCTGGCAGCACCATTAAGGCCACTAACGCCCTGGTCATTTTGTCCCGCTACGACCAGGAGCTCTGGTATAAACTGAGCCCTATTCTGGACTTCCTACCAGAGTACAAGAAGGCAGAAGCTCTTCAGCTGTTCCAGGAGGGGAAGGTGGCCTCAGAACATGCCATCACAGTGGCAGTGGACATCGCGGACACCAGATTCTGTCAGATGGGAAACTAAGTGTCTCCTTGTCGACTAGGATGGCTGAAAGCCACCAACTACAGGCCGGATGTTCAGTCTTAAGTGTTGGACATGCCATTAGACGGGGAAAACCTGTTTGGCAAGGGGGTCAATGAGTCTCTTCAAATCATCAAGACTGACACAGAGACAGCATGTTCGCTGGGTACCCCTACAGCAACGTCAGTCGTCCTTTCGTTCCTCAAGGGGAAAACCCAGCAGGCCCTCCGAGGGCGACACCACCCCTCATCGGCAGCCTTCCCGCTCCACGACGCAAGAGGCATACAGAGGCCGCTCGCAGGCATACGGCAGAGGAGGACAGTACCGGTGATGCCCGCAGGTCAGGGCCCCGGCACCCTAGCATGCCTGAACCGGCCGTGGACTTGGGCCCCCACTTGTGCACTCCAGTGGGAGACTCGCTGGCGAGGTTCATCAGCACGTGGAACCATCACCACCAACAGATGGGTGCTGGATGCTCTCGGACAGGGGCACATCTTGGAGTTCCAATGCAGGTGTCCTTGTATTCCCCCTGTAGCTCAACACGAACAGCACATGGCGCAGCTGCTGCAGGAGGATCATGCCATGTTAAAAAAGGTGGCGAACCCGTTCTCCATCACCTCTCGGGCTCTGGGGTGTACTCCAGATACTTTCTGGTACAAAAGAAGACAGCAGGGTGGAGGCTGATCCCGGACCTGCAAAGCCTCAAAAAGTACTTCAAGTCCCAGAGGTTCAGGATGGTCACGTTGCAGCATGTGCTTGGCCAAATGGAGGAAGGCGACTGCCTGGCATCTCTGGACCTGGAGGATGCTTACTTCCACGTCCCCATCCATCAGAATCACCGCAAGTTCCTGCGGTTTGTGGTCCAGGGGTGACACTATCAGTTCAAGGCACTACCCTTCGGCCTGAAATCGGCCCGAGGGTTTTCACAAAGAGCTTCACTCTGGTGGCGGCACATCTTTGTCTCGAGGGCATCCACACCTACCCTTACCTGGACGATTGGCTAGTTCAATCCCGCTCCCATGCTCTGGTGAGCCAGCACACAGCGAGGACCGTGCGATTGCTGACGGATCTGGGATTCTCCATAAATTATCCAAAGTCGTGCGTGGAGGCATCGTAGAACGCTCTGTTTCTGGGAGCCCGACTCAGCACAGTAACCTGCCTGGTGTCTCCCTCGGAAGAGAGGGTGGTAGCCATCCTAGGGAAGGTGCAGCGTCTGCCGGCAAGTCACTTTTGGGCAGGATGTCCTCCTGCATCAACCTCTTCCTCCTTTGCAGACTAAACATGAGGCCTCTTCAGGAATTTCTGGATGGGAGGTGGCTGCAGGTCTCAGGATCCTGGACGGACAAGATCACCCTCAATGAGGAGTTACGACGAGCAATAAATACAGTGGTGTGGTGTGCGCTCTCATCTCACGCAAGGGGCCCCATTCCAAGTCCCTCCTTAATAGGAGACAGTCACCATGGACGCTTCTTTGGAAGGTTGGGGAGCTCACACCGGACAGTTGCACCCCAGAGGCCTCTGGATGCCAGAGGAAAAGACCCTTGACATCAACGTCTTGGAGCTCCGGGCCGTCTTCTTGGCCCTCAAGTCCTTCCTGCCATCGCTGAGAGGCAAGGTGGTGAGCAGGGCAGGACGTGCTCTCCGGCGATCCGCAGGGAGGCCCAGGATCTGTGGCACTGGGCCATTTGTCAGGGCATGTTTCTCGTCGCTTTTCACCTGACGGGCACTAAGAACACCATCACAGACTCGCTCAGCAGAGAGCTCTGTTCTTGCCACGAGTGGAAGCTTCGCCAGGACCAGTTGAATCTTCTATTCCATGAATTGGGTCAACCCCAGATCGAGCTTTTTCACGACTGCGACATATTCCATGTGTCAGAAGTTCACCAACAGGTTCCCTCAACTGAGAAGCATGGGGGATGCATTCTCGTTCACATGGAAGGGACCTTTCCTATCCGCTTTCACTCCATTCCCACTTCTGCTACGAGTGATCAACACACTCAGGACAGTGTCACTGCAGGATTATACTGGTATCCAGACCTGCTACGTCTGTCGGCAGTTCCGTCCATCAGGCTGCCACTTCTTCTGGACCTTCTCTCCAGAGAGGGAGGAGCGATTCTGCACCACGAACCAGCATCGATGAACCTCTTCAACGTTGACGTGCTATGGCCATAAGTGGAAGCGTTTCTCCATGTGGTGCAGGGCTCAGAAGATTATCCCTCTGTGGGTCACAGTCCTGCAGCTCCTACCATACCTGCTTTCCTTGGCCAAGGCTGGACTTTCTCATGCCTCTATCAAGGTGCACCTGACTGCCATATCCCGTTACACTAGGGCACCGGGTAGGCCTTCTCTGTGGTCGCAGTTCATAAAGCAGTTCCTCAAAGGTCTCTTCAGGACTTTTCCACTGGTGAAGGCTCCTGCTTGGGAACTTAATGTGGTTTTGACAAAGCTCATGGGGACGCCCTTTGACCTGATGCGTCAGGCCCCGCTCAAGATTTTATCGTCGAAGACGGCTTTTCTTGTGGCAATCACCTCGGCTAGGCGGGTCAGGGAGATCCAGACCCTGTCGTGCAAGCAGCTGCACTTGTCCTTCCACGCTTCAAGGGTGTTACTGTGTACACACCCCTCCTTTATGCTGAAAGTGCCAGCAGAGTTCCACCTCAACGAGCCTTTGGTGCTGCCTGTCTTCTTCCCGAATCTGTCGTCGCCAGCGGAGAGGGCCTTGCATTTGCTGGAGGTTGCTCATGCCTTGAAGTTTTACGTGGCACGCACAAAGTGCTTTCGAAAGACTTCTCAGTTGTTCGTCATGGCTCTTCTTGGTTCATACTGCCACTTTGCGTATTCATGAGCATGTGAATCCATGCCAGATGAATGCTGGAGAACAATAGTTACAGGTAAGTAACTTAAACCACATTTGCTTCCAATTATTATTTAATGATTATTTAATATCTAGTTGTATGTTTTTTGAATGTATATCACTTTTCTAATAACGTGTAGAACATGTCACTCATTAAGGAATGAGGACTATACTCCTACGCCCCATCCCCTTTTTGTTTCATAATGATGGGAATCAGTCTCAATGGGACGGGACTGGTGCCTTTTGCACTGCTAAAAAGAACTTCACCTTTTTAGTGTTACACTCACCTGGTCTCTGCGGAGGCGTTGGGGCACGGTTGCAGCCCTCCCGGGGGTGAGGTCGCTCGGGTCCGATTTCGCCCTCTGCGCTTATGTTTGACTGGTGGTAATAGGTGATGCTGCTCGGAACTGCTCCTGTTGATTAGTTTTGGAGAGCACTCCATCCTGCTGCTTCTGGCAGGGGCGCTTGTATGATCTGGACCGAGTTCCTTCACTGGTCCCTTGCACGTGGTAGTACAGTCCTGCTGCGACTAAGCCACTATACTTCAGGTAAGTGTTCCTGTTTGCCTTTGTCTGTTTTTGTTGTATTGTAAGGTTTGTTGTCTTGTATTACTGTCCGTTCCACTTTTGATGTTTGCTCTTTTGCTTTCTTCCCTTGCAGGTGATGTTGCTGGCCCGGCAGAAGCTGCGGAGCTCTAGGCGGCAGCCGGAGGGAATGAGGAACGAAGCTGCAGCGGTACAGTAGCTGGTAAATTGTTAACTAGGGGGCGCGCTGGTTTAGAATACGGCACGGCCCTAGGACGGATGCTCTAACCTTGTCTTTCTTCTTCACAGGGTCCGAGTTCGTGGATGCGGAGTGCGGTGCTGCGGCATCAGGATCAAGATCACTAGATGTCAGGAGATGAGTCTGCAGATGAAGCGCCGGTTTCCTGGAGGTGAGTATGCAAGAGAACGCCTGGTTTCAAAGGTAAGTAAACTGGTCCAAGCGGCGGTGAGTGTCATGTTGCACGCGAGTGCACAGTAACGCGAAGCACTGGCCTTAAGGATGGAGCAGCTTGTATAACTGAGCTTCTGAAGCCACGCCACCAAGGTTCTGCCAGCCTGCCTGCCACACCTTGCCACACTCGATGAGTCAGCACATTAAGACCAGGCCTAGAGAGCCACACCTGATGAGTCAGCACATGAGAATGTTCTCTGGAATAAAGGCTTTCAGCTCCTGGAAAGTTCTTGTAAAATAAAAGCACTCCTGCACTGAAATAAAGTAAAAGCACTCCTGCACTGAAATAAAGTGTTCCTGCTCACATCTCTATATGAGGCTGGCGCCAAAGGCGCCAGGACTGAGTCCAGCCAGGGCCCCTGTGTTTATGGGTCCCAAAGGGACATAAGTGAGTCAAGTGACCCATTGCCCCATCAGATGTTGTGGTTTTTGTGTTCTGGGGCCTGTGGCCATGACATTTAGTTTCAAACACGCTACTATTGTAATAAAAATGTCTTAACCACGTCTACCTTCAGTCACTTGATTTATAAGCAGTATGAATGTCCTTCACTGTTCCTGTTAAAAATAAGCATTAGCAAAGTCAACCGTTCCAGCTTGTGTACAGTATTAGACAGGTGTTCACCAGTCACTGCCATCATAGGCACAGGTATGTGCGCCTTTTTCAAACTTCTACCATTAATGGCCAGTTAGTACCATTACAGCAAAGCCTGGCAAATGCCTTTCCCATATCTACACAATTTTATTTGTAATTGTAATAGTTTATTTATATAGCGCTTATACACAAATGGAGTGCTTCAAAGTGCTGCAAGGCGGGAAGGGAGCAAGGGAATACAGTAATCTTGTTTAGGCCTTGATGTTTCCAAAGGATCAGACATGAAAACTAGCATACTAGGTCTGACAGCATTTCTGCTAGTGCAAGTGCATGAAGTGTTAGAGTTGCTAACATGCTAGGGAGGGAAGACAAAAAGGGGGGTGCAAGACAAACAAACTTACTAGTCCTAGTACCATTGAGGTCATGCATGCGCACAGACAGGATGCGAGGAAGGTGGGAGGGGGGAATAAGTGCGCCCAGACCAGCAGAGCCCTGGGTTAAGCTCAGAGAGGTTGCCCACTCATGGAGTGTGCAGGAATGATGAACATAGTGCAACGGCCTAGAGGCAAGTGCAAAAGACTGGTGGGTGAGCCTGGGACCTGTAAGGCTCTGGAGGTGAACCAGGCAACCAGTCAGCAGAACTGAGCTGAGTTAGGGAGGAGAAGGAGGAAGGATGTACAAACAAACAGAGGAGGAAACGGGGGAGAGCAGACAGCCCAGTGTCAGGTTGGGTGAGGTGGGCGGGTGGACACAGGTGTTAGGGAAGAGCCATTCCTTGAAGAGTAGAACCTTGAGCTCCTCCCTGAAATATAGAGCGATGGGATGAGTCTCGTGCTGACGGTGAGGTTGTTCCAGATCTAATAGCAGAAACAGAAAAGGTCTGTCCTCCAGAGATGCTAACCTTCTCAGTGAGGTTGCTTGGGGACATGAGGGGGACAGCCTTGTAGATGATGCAGAAGGATTTGATGGTCATATGTGCCTGCAGCGAGAACCAGTGCAGTTCGATGAACGTGTTATAATTTGCAGAGACCTCTAATGAGGAGTGCTGCAGAATGTAGGACACATCTCAAGGGTGGTTGCCAGGTGTAGACAACCAAGGCTTAAGCAGCAGATTGGAGTTTTTTTTACTGTAGTGAAGGGCTTGATTTTCCACAAGAGGGAATGTTGGTACCAAGACGCTTGTTTCTTCCTTGCTATATGCTCCTTGAAGGAGAGGTGTTTGTCGATGTAGAACGCAAGTGAATTGGCACATGTGGTTAGCTGGGGTGTGAAGCCCTCGTGTTTCTTAGCGTGGAGTGAAATCTGGATGCGAGAGCCATGACTAGCTGTTCGTCTTGGAGTGGTTTATCAGGCAAGCAATTGACATCCAAGAATGGATCTTTGTGAGGCAGACCTTGAGCCTGTGAATGTCTTCTATAGAGGATATCTTGTGGCAGAGCTGTGTGTCATCTGTGTATTGGTGGATGAGGCTGTTGTGTGGGGCCAAGAGGGTTCAGAGCAATTCCATGTAAATGTTAAAGATCAAGGTGGAGAGGATGAATCCCTTAGTGGGACTCCACAGTTGATGGGTAGTGTTGGTGATCCTGAGGAATCCATTTGGATGAATTGGTGGCAGTTAGCAAGGTAGGATTTGAACCAGCTGTGGCGAGTCTCAATAATCTCATACAGCAATGTAGAATGTTGGGAAGTGTCTGGTGGTCTACTGTGCTGAGTGCCGCAGAGAGGTTGGGGAGAATCAGGAGGCAAGGATAACCATTGTTGATCATCTTTAGGGTAGCCGTTTCTGTGCTGCATCTGTGTCTGAAGTCAGTTTGGTAATACTCAAATTGGTTGTTGGTGTGGATATGTTGGAGAAGTTGCCTGACTAATGCTTTCTGAAGGATCTTACATAGGAAGGGAAGATGGGTGATGGGGTGGTAGTGAAACAGGAGGTTTGGACCCCTTGAGGGTCGAGGGGAGGGGCCCTTGAGTGATGGAGGTGTTGATGATTACCAGGTAAGAGCAGAGTACTTTTTGGGAAGGTTCTTGAGTACGGGGCAGGGAGGAAGTCGTCCGTGTACGATATAGTATTGAGAGATGCTAGATTTGCAGTAAGGCCTTCCATGGTGAGTGTCTTGGAAGCTGTCAAGGTACTGGTGGTTTTGCAAGATGGGATGTGTGGTGTGCTGTGTGATGTTGGTGCCTATGTGCTAACGGATCAAGCTGACCGTGTTGATGAAGAAAGAGTTAATGGTGGTGGATCTTCCGATGAATTGCAGTAGCAGTGGGTCGGTAGAGGGTTAGTGCAATGCTTGATGGCATTAAAGAGGGCTCTGCTTTCATTGCGGGGCTTGGCTATTGTGTTCTGGTAGTAGTTGGTCTTTGCAGTGGTCATCAGTCATCTGCGTGTTGCATGTAGTTCCTTGAGCAGATGCGCTGGAGTATTGTCGGCAAGTCTTTTTTGTGTTTTCAAATGGTTCTTTTGTGGAGGTTGAATTCTTGAGAGTACCATGTGCGGAAGGTGTAGGCTTGAGGGTGCATTGTTTCACCGGGACATGGTGGCTGATGTTGGTTGCAAGTGGGGTGCTGAGTTCTTGAAGAAACCACAGTCCTGGTGCACCTGATGTATATCAATCCATGTGAGGTGGAGGTTGAAGTCTTCTATGAGAGCTTCCACTAGGAAGTTCTTGAATGAGCTGAAGGCTTGTTTGCTGGGTTGACAATGGGTGTGCTCGACTGGTGTGGTGTAATTCATGTCAAAGAGGATTGCCAGATGGTCCGACCGGTTCAGCAAAAGTGGAGAACTGGGACAGAGGGTGATGAAAATAAGGTTTAGAATATTACCTTTTTTGTGCTTTGGGTCTTTCGTGTGCTGTGTGAGGTTCAGAGTATCTTTTTTCTTTATTTTTTTATTGTATATGGTTAAACAAACAGAAAAGAAAAAGAATACATACATACAACTATGAACCTTTAAAAATAAATGCAAATACATTATTAGGTCACAAATTAATCTCTATAATTCTTATAAAATTTCATTTCTCCGAACGCTAAGGTGTATAAGAAATGTAGTCAAAACCTTAGGAGCAGCATACAATTTAAGATCTAACTTCTTCCATGGACGAGCAATCCAATTATTTTCCCCCTTTTCCACAATACACCATTAACTTCATCTTCATAGATCACAATTTACAAGGGTAGATGGAAAATGGGCAAGGAGATACCCCTACTCCACATTCCGAACCCTACAGTTCTTACTCTAATTCGCCTCCAACTTCAAAGCTTTAAAAAAGCTTGCTACCGCAATCCCAACTGCGGTCCATTTTGGGGACAAACATCTTTTCCAGAGGCCATCCCCATTTACCCATGCTGTTTTCTGCCACTTTCCAAAGTACCTAGATCTTATACTCGACAGCTCTTGACATTCCATTAATAAGTGCTTAGTGTTTTCGCAATCCTCAACCCTCTTGCAAAACCTGCATCCGGTATCATCAGCCGACACTAATTTCCTTGTACACAGCACCTCCCTTGTGGGAAGGAGGTTCCATCTAAAACGCATCACTACGTGTCTATAGGCTCTATTCAGGAATTGCAGCATATATGGGGCCCCTTCCCCTCGCAATTTATGTTCATGTGTCAGATGTGATAGAGACGTGTAGGCATGGAAGCGTTACAGAGTACTTATCCAATCAACGTCATACAAGACTTGTTTTACTTTTATTGGGTTTGTTTTCAATATCTCCAGGTCTAGATTTAGTTCTTCCAGTAAATGTTTCCCATATTCAAATAGTTTACCTGTGGAATCTGATAAAATGAGATGCCTGGATTGTTATCATTAGAAGAATCATAAGCCCATTGATAGAGAACCATTACTCATTGTTACCCAGTATTATTCCTTTAGGAATGAGTGCATCATGTTTAGCTATCCATTGTACATTGCAGAAGTTGCATCATTACAGTTATCCACATATTAGACTGCCACCTTTGTATGCATTTGCAATTTGCTCACAGATTGACATGTTATGCATTTGAAGAGAGAAATAGGCCCTGTTGTATGAAGGGTTTGCTAGTTATGATATTGTCATATATGACAGAAAGGGATGCTTTTAGAATGATATGTTTGACTTATAGTGCTTGCCATTAGGAGAGAAACATGCTAGACACTTTCCTATTTGCAATAGAATGACACTTGCACGTATTTGAAGTGCCATGATTGTGCTTTAGAGACATGGTATATTTGACATTAGAGATGATGTTTTGTATTTTGCATTATAGCGCTTAGGCTGAGAAACATATTGTTTGCAGGAGAAGAACGAATGAGGCCTGGAAATTACACACTGAAATGATATGATGACAGTTTTTGTTATGCTTTGTAGTTACACATTTAGAAATATGTTTGATATGTATGTATGCATGTTGAGTATGTATTTAGAATGAGTTTGTATGTGGTTAGCGCTTGCATTGCGAGAAGGAAAGTGTAAATGCTAGAAAGCATTAGGCTGGCATTTGAAAGCCATTTCTGATGGAGACACACAGAAGTTGCCTGCGCCACTGGGCTCTGTGCGAAGATGTTACAGAACTGTGAAAGAGTGAATTTGTAAACAGTTTGGTTGATAAGAAGTCACCCTTGTCCGACTGGGGAAGGCGAAGGGAGCCTAATCAGCTTGGCTTATGAGCTTCGTGGAGACTGCGACGGTGGGGGGAGAGAGAGGTGCTTTTTGCAAAGGGCACTAAAAGAGCATTTCGTAATGCAGAGAGAGCCAACAGTGGAGTGAGTGGAATTAGATGGTGTTTTTCACCGCACACAGAATGGCCATGGGAGAGATATGATGTCCAATGTCAGATTGACACAGCAACCAGAACGAGACAAGAACATAACACAGACTGGCAGGCATTGTTAAATGCTGGACAGACATTCTTAGCTTATAGAATGCAAGTAACCATAGAGATGCGTGCGTCATTAGAAGAGTATAACCAAGGGGGAGAGAGAGAGAGAGAGAGAGCTGTTGTTAGTAGGCTGGAGTTGGCTGGAGTTAGTTGCTGAGGTTGTTGGTAGGAGATAGTGCAAGATGGAGTACGAGATGCGATGAGAGAGAGGTGTCTTGGTGCAGCAGAACCTGACATGGCTTTGATGATAATGATCTGGCAGAGAGAGAGAGCTTGGCAGAGCTTGACAGTTGGCAGTTACCAGATTTGAGGCCTGCCACTGACTGACTGATTGCAGAGTCGTGCATAGAGGAGAGACCTGGCAGAAACAGAGCTGGAGACCAAGGGAAGCAAATGGGAAGTATGGTCTATGGCCTAGACTAAACTGATTGATTAGAACAGACGCTCACACAAAGAGGGTGAAGGGGAAATCAAACAGGGATTGTTTAGAGTGAGTGAGTGTGAAGGATTGGTGTGGATTGGTGTGGATTTGACCTTTATAGTAAGGAGATGGATGCTGACACTTGCATTAGACTGCATTCGCATCACAGGCTTGCATTTAGACTGCATTAGCATCACAAGCTTGCATCACAGGCTTGCATTAGAAATCTGTAAGGCTTATAGTTATTGCATGGCAGATTTGCTTTGCACCAGGAGTATAAAAGGTGCAAATTAGACATGCATTATTATGCTTAGCTGTGTGTGCATAAATAAATGTATTCCATTGTTATAATTGAATCGATCCATGTGTTGTGTTTTCTTTGTGTTGTGTCTTATGTTATTTGTGTCCACAGTTGTAAGATATGAGTAACACAGTGCACATATGATATGATATGGCATTTGTAACGCGCCTATACACAAGTGTTTCAAGGCGCGACGAGGCAGGGGGGGGAAACACGGGGAGACAGACAACGATCCTACTAGGCCAGGTCTCATTCAGATCGCGCAAGTGCAAGGGTAGAAGGGAAGGGAAAAGTGCAGGGAGGAAAGGGAGAGGGGAAAGTGCAGTAGAGGGTTAATAGCATACAGGATAAATAACAAGGGCCAGCTAGTGGCAAGTGCAAGGTAAGTGCAGACAAGTGCTGGGAAGGGGGGCTGTAGGGATACAGACACAGTCCCGCCGTGCAGGGGGTGCCAGGGAGGCAGTGCAGGGGGGAGTGGCTGGGCCAAGGACCGAGAATGGTGAGTGGCCCAGTTGCAGATTCAGTGCAGTTTCAGTAACTTTAGCAGGGGAGAGGGGGAGAGAAAGCGGAGGCGAAGAGGAAGGTTTTGAGGTGCTTCCGGAACCGGAGATGGTTCTCCTCAAGTTTCAGGGAGGCAGGAAGGCTGTTCCAGACGGAGGCCCCTGCAGCGGAGAGAGATCTGCCCCCAACTCGTTGTTTGGAGAAGCGGCTGACCCTGAGGGAGTTGGAGGCGGATGAGCGAAGAGCTCGAGAAGGGAGATATTTAGGAAGAGAGAGTTGAAGGTATTTTGGACAAGGCGCCCCAGAAGGCCTTGTGGACAATGCAGAGGGGTTTGAACTTGATCCTCGCAGTCACTGGGAGCCAGTGTAGTGATTTCAGTCCTGGAGAGATACGGTCCCTGGGCTTGAGGCCAAGGACAGGTCTCGCAGTCCTGTTCTGGATGAGTTGCAAAGGGTGGAGAGTAGAGGCAGGCAGATTTAGATAGAGGCTGTTACAGTAGTCCAGCTTTGAGAGAACCAGGGCTCTAGAGACAGTGAGCTTCTGGGGGAAGGAGAGGAAAGGAAGGATACCTCTGAGGAGGTGTAGTTGGTAGTGTGACTTCTTAGAGACGTCGGATATTTGAGGAGAGAAGGAGAGTGTGGAGTCGAAGATGACCCCGAGGTTTTTTGCCTTGCAGGTAGGAGCAGGAAGAGGGCCAAGAGAGGTCGGCCAGAGAGCTGCAGGGAAGGAGGGAGTGGGTGTGCTGATGAGTAGAATCTCAGTCTTACTGGCATTAAGGCAGAGGTCATTGGCGGCACACCAGTCTTGGATAGCAGAAAGACAGTCAGAGATGAGGGAAGGAGAAGAGGAGGCCGAGGGTAGCCTGAAAATGAGCTGGGTATCATCCGCATAGCCCTGAAAGTTGGGGCAGAGAGCGGCGATGCGGTGGGCGAGAAGTGCCAGATACTGGTTGAAAAGCCAGGGAGAGAGGTTAGATCCCTGGGGGACACCACAGGTAGAGAAAAAGATGTCAGAAAGGAAAGACCCCAGTTGGACCTGGGAGGGTCGATTGGAGAGGAAAGAGGTCAGCCACGCCAGAGCCTGACCAGTGATACCCAGGTTATCGCGGCGACGGTTGAGCAGGATGGTATGTTTGACAGTATCAAAGGCAGAAGAGAGATCAAGCAAAATAAGAACACATGGAGTGTTGGAGTCAAGGTTCGAGAGCAGGTCCTCACGGATGTTCAGGAGAGCAGTTTCCGTGCTTCTGGCAGCTCTGAAGCCAGACTGATGGTCATGAAGACTACCAACAGATTCAGCATGGAGATTAAGCTGGGAGATGGCCAGTTTCTCCAGGAGCTTGCCCAGGAAGGGAGTGATAGATATTGGGTGATAGTTAGCTGGGCAGGAGGGGTCAGAAAAGGGTTTCTTAAGAAGGGGGTGCACCAGGGAGTGCTTGAGAGGGGATGTGTAGACTCCAGAGACGAAGGAGTGATTGCAGAAGTCAGCAAGGGCAGGAGCCAAGGGGTCGATGTGGTCCTTGATAGGATCCACATAGGGCCTGAGATACGAATGCAGCAGGGGGTGGGGGGCATAGTGATCCATAACCCCCAGGAGGTTGTCTAAGATTGTCTAGATGGTGCTTGGTTGCCCAGGAGGGGGGGGGGGGCAAGACGATGGCTTAGGATTTGGTTTTTTCAGACTAACATACCCAGTAAGCTTACATTATTGTTAGACTGAACCAGCCAGACCCTATACTCATCGAGATCCATATGCAGGGATCCCTCAGGTCCTGTTAACAGGCTAAAGAACAACATTAGTATTTTCCATTGTACTCTTACTTTTAAAGACAAAGGCCCAACTCGTAGCGGATTGCAGTTAATGGAACACAATTTGGTACCTTCAATATTCTTCTCCACAGCAATGCTCCTATCTTATCAAGTTGCCCAAACGATTCACTACCCCCACAGTTCCAGGCCATAGATTAATGTAGGTACAATCTTTGCTTCCAATAAGGTAATCGCCGGTTTTAAAGAGAATCTCCCAAACTTCCCATACACTCTTGGCATTTGATTTAATAATGCCAATGCCTTTTGATTTATCACAATGGCCAGGTTTCCATTGCTTTATTTGCTGCTATCAGGAAACCCATATACAGAACACTCTTAGCCCTTGAGTATGGGAGTTTCCCTACTCTCCATCTGAACGAGCATGCCCTTCTCTTGTTTGAGAATTGTAGAATATTGGTGTTTTCCGGATTTATCACCAAGCCATTCTCTTGAGCATACTCTTCAAATGTCCCATAAGATGCTGAAGTCCAATCATACTCTTATCAAAAAATAAGAAATCATCAGCATATATTATGTGTGGGATTGTAAGTTTGCCCAGTTTCAGAGGCACTAGCCATCTACCTGCCATGAACTCGCCTGCATCTGAGACATACATATTATAAAGCCATGGGGCCAAAACGCACCCTTGTCTCAATCCGGCTGCTTTTTCTATCCTCCTCAATAGGTTCCCCTCCTGGTTCAACCTAACTTTTATCCCAAAATGTTTGTGTAGTTGCATTAAGAGTTTCAGTAGCTCCCCCGGCAGGCCCCAACCATCGAGTTTTCCCCCAGAGCTTCTTCCGGTCCACACGGTCGAAGGCCACTGAGAGGTCCACCGAGCTCATAAACGTGCACCCTGCTTTTACCCATCCAGGCCTCTTCCTGGATTACCCGTACCACCAGCCCATTCAGGCTTGTTGAACAGCCTTTTCTGAAACCCGTTTGTAGCGTGGAGCGCCTTCCCACTGATCTTGCCAAGTCATGCAGGTGTTTCCAAATGAGTGACGTGAAAATCTTACTGTCTACATCCAGTAGTGTTATAGGACTGTAGTTCTCGGATTTCCGCGGTCACCCATTTTGAATATGGGCATCACCAGGCCCATATTCCAGGACTCGGGTGCGCACCCTGTCTCTACCATGTCCTTAAACAGGAAGGTTAGCATCACCGCCCAGTGTTGTTCGTTAGATTTCAACATCATCTTTTTTGCCTATGGTTTCCTCCTTCTCCTCCTCCTGTTCCCCAGGGTGCGAATATACGTTTTTAAAGTGTTCCCACCAAACGTCCTCAGACACAGCATTCAATTGTGCTGGACCCTTAGCCCCATCTTGAGTGTTGGCTAATGCTGAGAAGGCTCTTAAGTCTTTCCCAATCAAAATACTTACCATTAGTTCTGTGTCCTACTGTAGCAATTTGGCCCGATTTCCCTTGCAGAATCTTTTATACGCCTGTTTCACAGCTTTAGCCCTCTCTTCTTTCCAGGCCATTGTATTAATTGAGTATTTTTTCCCCTCATCTTGCGTCTCATTTCTGCCTTTTTGAGGGCTACACCCTCATCATATTGATGTTCGTGGGTCTTTTTTGTTCTTTTCCCCCACCTTTTCCTACACTGCCTCTGGTTTAAGCCAGCAAATCAGCAATAGTTTGGTCAAAGTTTTCCACATTAAACACATTCAATTTCCAATGGTAAGTTGTCTTGTTAATCAAGGCCATCACATTGTAATTTAGCTTGGACATCAGTGGCGGGGTCCACCGTAATCTAGTACCAGCCACATTTGTGGTTACGTTCACACAAGCACTTGACTCAGTGTTACACAAAGAAACTTTAAACTTCACCCACAGCACTGAATGATCACTCAGGTGTTTTCTCGTATGTCCAAACCCTCACACAAAAGTAGCAACTGGGCGTGGACAAAAACTTAGTACAATGTTGACTCACTGTCTCCCCTGTGCCAGGTGTGCCTCGCCCCAAGATCCCCTTGTACGTTACCATTCAATTTACTTAAGCCCACCAGAGCCAAGGCAACCATCCATTCTCTTCCTGGCTGGCTTTTGTGGTCAAAAGTCATCTTGACCGGCGTCACTTCCCACTCTTCACCCTAAAACTCAATTGCTTGACAATTGACATTTAAGTCCCCTGTCAAGATAATTTTACCTTTGGGGTTCGTGTTTTGCCATTCCACAATTGGCCCAATCAACAGCCTCAAGAAGGTGTGTAGCACTGCAATTCCCCTGTGCCAATACACTTTAATTGTTAGCACAGGCTTTTTCATCTCCATACCCATCACTTCTACCCCCATTGCTCCAAACAGGAGATTGAGCACTTATTTCACTACCAGGCCCTGGCCAGATTTAATTGCAACTAACAAACCCCCCATATTGCGGCCGCCCTCACTCATCCTTGCTTTATGCTGGAACACATTATAACCATACATTATCAGGGCCGTTGTCAACAAGGTTTCCTGCAGTAAAATACAGCTGCTCTGTCTCAGTTGTTCGGTTGCTTTCTGGTGGTCAATAAGTGAGAATTTCCTCTGGTGTTCCATGAGGTCATGCTCAGGCAAAGCTTTTTGCTAGGGGCAGAGTGGTTTACATCCTCCTCCAAAAAGAACCTTGCCATGAAGAACTGATCTCACACCTGACCAGTGCTCTACCAGCCCCCGTTCTTCACCTCACCATTCTTTAACTTCTCCGGCCACTCCTTCCAAAGCATTGACCACAACTCTTACGTTTCCTGACACACTTGGCCCCATCTTTTCCTCCCAATTCTCAACTCCCTCTAGCCTCGGCACCTCGTTAAAAATGGCCAGCACGTTTAATCGGTTTAAATATACCAGCGTGTCGGTCCCCAGGGTGCTTGTGAGGGAAAGTTTGAATTCCTCTTTGCCTCGCACCATTGATGAGCGCTATTTTATATGTTTACCCTCCATTTCTCCCCCCCAGTGGGTGCCACCTTCCTGCCTAGATCACTGTCCAGGCATTCTTCAGAATACTAAATGGGCATCCCCCCTGATGTTCACTAGAAGTGTGAACCTCACCGGGTCTCGCCCTACTCCCTGTTTCTGCCCATCTGTTCTTCCCCTGTTTACTGCCGTTATCCTGTGATTTAGTGGTGGTGATACTTTTTCTGGGGGGTTGATATAACTTTTCAAAAAGGCCCATGATCCTTAGATCTGTGGCCTTATCCCTCTCATGACCAACGTTTTTTGCCACGCTCTCCCCTCCACCCTCCAACCCGTACCCTTCACAATTATCAGTTGCGCCACTGAGAGTGTCCTTTTGCAAGCCTCTCTTTTCACAGGCAATTGGCTCTTTACTGTTTCTCTACATGTCATCAGTTTGTGCACCTGAGTCCGTCATGCACTTAGGTGCTTTCCCCTCTAGTTCTGTTCTCCCATTCACACAGTTTGATGTCGTGGCACTCCCCTCTCCTTCTTTCCGCCTCTCATCTTTGTTGGCACACTCTTCTTCTCTTTCCTTGTCCTGCAAACTCATTGTTCTTTGCTCCTTCTCTACTTGGTTCAACTTGAGTATTTTAATTCCTTTCTTCTTTTTACTCTGCTGAGGTCAATTAAGGGCTTCAATTATCGTTAGGTTCTGCATAAATTTCCGAGAGGATACGTTGGAACCTTTCTTCATCTTCACAAGCTTAGATTTATTTCCTTTTCCCTTTGCCCTTGGTGGAGGGGATTCTGTCTCCTGGTTTCCTTTTGTTTCACCCTCTCCTTCAACAGTCTCCACGCTCCTCCCTTCATCTATGATTCCGTCCTTCGAGGCACAGGCTTCTCGTTGGCCCTCAATTTCCAGACCTGCCCGTGCTTCCTCTCTCCTTAATTCAGACAGAATAATGACCCCTGCCCCTGACTGACTCTCCTGCTCATCGTTTATGCTGCTTCCTTCCGTCTGGTATCTGCTCGGAGAACCTGTACCTCCCGTCTGTGATTGAACTTCCTTCACACTACAGATTTGTCTTTCTCATTTGTACCTTGTTGGTTAGTTCTTCGACATTCAGCTTAATTTCGATCAAAGTAATGGTGTGAGCCCTAACTTCGTTCCATATGTTGTCGTATAGCTCAACAAACAAGCTTAGGACTACATTCAGTGTGGATATTGAGGGAGGTGTTAACCTAATGTACTCATCTGCTTCATGCAGGGTATGGTGCAATACCCCTTGGGTCCCTCTGCATCTGTCCTTTCCACCTCTCTTTCCACCTCTCTTTCCAAGAAATCGGTCAATTCGGTGGGAGAGCCCCTTACTGATGCGTCGCACGTTTGGTGCATCAGACCGTCTCCACTTCCGTTAAGACTTATTAAATCTTTGCTCAATAATTGAGCGTTTTCGTTTGTTCCATTATTGTCTAAAAATACTATCATGCTGAGGTCATGAATTTGTGAGTGGTCTGCTATTGCTATTCCTGGTACTCTAGATGAAGGTCTATATTCAGTACTCGCCCGCTGTTTGGGATAGAAATCTGTGATTTTTCGGGCTGTGAGTGGAGAGGTCAGCAGGTCCTCATGCACTGCACATGCCTGCTTCTGCATCTGGCTTCGCCCTGCCATCCTCTGATTTACAGTTCTTTTTTGTTGATAGTTGGCCTCCCTGAGGCTCTGCTCTATTTCAGCTACAACGTCCTCTTCCGTGCTGCCCGGGGTTTTAGTTTCCATTTGAGGTTCCTCCTTTCTTATTGAGTCAAATTGGGCCCCCCCAGTAAACGAGCCGTCCCGTAGTAGGTTTGACTGGCTTCTGAGGCTGATCAGGTTGTCATTCTCCCAACCTATTCGACAGGCTTTCAGAAATTTGCTTTGGAGCCAAGGTCAGGGGAGGCTCTCTCCTGGCTCTGGTCTAATCCTCAATTCTCTGAAACTTGTTTACCCCACTCAGGGCTGTCCGAGACTTTCTGGAGGGCCTTGCAGGGCCAACAGGTAGGCAGTCGGGCACAGTCGGAAAACAGACAATATCGCAGAACTTGTGGTCACACTGCAGATGCCATTTCATTTTATTAAGTCACTCACCGACTTGACTCGCAATGGTCTCTGCACCCCCGTGGACCACCGCAGACCACCTTCTCAACCACTTACGCGCCATGAGCCTCTCCCGGACTGGTAAAATATATGTTTGCACTGGGCTCCAGCCCAAAGCTCTGCCTCCAAAACAAAGGAAATGGAAAAGATACTCGAGTCCTCAGCCATCGCAGACCACTTTCTCCACTACTTCCACGCCCGTACTGGTGAGATATAGGTGTTTGCACTGGGTTCCAGCCCAAAGCTCTGCCTCCAAAACAAAGATTCCTGATGCAGGAAGCACAAGGCCTAAACCTAATGATCACCATCATACGCTGCCTGCATGATGACGATGAGGGGTTGGGGATTCATCGCTGATAATCAGAAAAAGAAAAATATCCTGCAGAAGCTAACTGAAACTGGAAACATGCTCTGCAGCGGTACAAGGAGTCCAGTCCCATCGAGTGGCAAAAAGGATTGACAAGACAAGGCCAGTGGGAGGAGTCAGTGTAGGTATGCTCGCCCAGGCACCACCCTGACATGTGTCAAATTTAAAGCGACTTTTGTTTTGCCACTCTTTTTTTCCCTATTTAAGCTGAATTCCAGCCTCTTTTCTTTTGCAGTTGGTGAGCTAGTGCAAATAGGTCTATGGGCCTCATTACGACATTGCCGGTCCAGTATATCCAACGCTGCACTGCATTTCAGGCAGGCCAACACCAATACAATTTAAGCTGCCGCTAATCAGATCCTGTGGGGGGGAGATCGGTGACTTCCTAGCATATTTTCCACCAAGTCTTGTCTTGCAAAGGCCAAGATGATCACCCAGGATGTATTGGAGGCCTCGATCCATTACAGATACATCCAGCAGACATGGCACTAGGCACTGACATGCGCTGGGTAGCCTTGATGCATGCTACCAAATTCACACAGGAAGTACAATATGAGATATTGGACCTGCCCTTTGACAGGCAGGGTTAGTTTCGCCCATCCACAAACATAGAGCTTAATAAAAGGAAAACCTCGACCCAAACGCTCTGGCAGCATTGTCCAACCCTGGACATTTCTTTCCAACAGCCATCCTCCAGAGAAGTAAGACAAAATCTTTTGGGGGATTTTGTGGCTACCATGACAGGGTGGCCAGACACACCTACATGTCATCCAGCAGCCATAGAAGAAAACAACGAAGGACTTCATCCATGGATGACTTTCCCGGATGCTCATGTTCCACTGCTTCCTCTGAGCCCAAACGCAATGATGTTTTGAGCCAGGTCCGCCCAACACCAGTTGGCTGCAGGCTCTCTCGTCTTCTGAATCACTGGTGTCTGATCTCTCGGGACCTGTAGATATTCTCGATTGTCTCCAAGGGCTTGCATCTCGGTTCCTTACCTTCATCCTTCCGCTCCACCTCTCATCCAGATGGGTTTTACCTCACTTATGGGGAGGTCAACAAGCTTCCGACTATGGAAGCGATAGAGCCTGTTCCCCAGGCAAGAGTGGACAGGGATTCTACTTAACACTTTTCTCTGTACCCAAGAAGAGCCAGTCTGACTTCTGGGCAATTCTAGACTTTTCCTCCATCCATTCATTTCTCCCCAACAAAATATTCACGATGGTCAAGCTAGCGCAGATATTGGGAGTTGTACAAAAGGACAACTGATTTTGTGCAGTGGACCGCAAAGATGCATATCTCCATGTCCCCATTTGGGAGGCCGAACAAAGGTTCCTCAGGTTTTCCATCCGTGGGAGATATTTCTGATACAAGGCCCTGGTCCTTGTACTGTACGCGACCCCAAGGATCTTCATCAAGCTTATGAATGCTGTGACCAGCTTCCTGCGTCCAATGGCGGTCTTTGTCTCCCCATACCTAAACGATTGGCTGGTCATGGCACTGTCAGCACTGGAAGCAGTGTCTTCGACACAGCTTCTCATGGACGCCCTCTTCGGTCTCGGATTGTTTATCAATTTTCAGAAGTCTACTCAATTCTGACTCGGAGGCTTACTTTGCTTGGTTCCATCTAGCCCTCTCAGGCTGCAAGGATCTTTCCAATCCAACAAAGGATTACAGGCATATCATTTGAGGAGGCTCAGTTACAGAGGAAAGAGGCCACTTTGGCCTGGTGGCTCCAGAGGACCCTGGGATTGATGCATCCTCTGTGTTCCACTAGCCTGCTTGACAATTCGACTTCTGCCGCTGCATCTGACATATACTTGGAACTAGTATACAGGGAGACAAACAAATTGTATCTACATTCCAGTGCCCTTGCTCAGGATCAGACATGTTGAGGCGATTGCAACAACCTCTCTGAGGGCGTCTCATTTCAGGAAGATGTTCAAGAGGAATGTGTCACTGTGCACTCATGCCTTCAGTGATGGGTGGCCAGGATGGGGTGCCTCAGAGCCCACAGACTCTCTTCCTCTCAGGAGAAGCTTCTCCACATCAACCTGCTCAAATTGCAGGCAATATTCAATGCCCCAAATGTCTTCCTACCGGTGCTTAGGTGCCAGTGAATCCTTGTACGTACAGACAGTTCCACATCCATGTTTTACCTGACCTAGAAAGGTGGAACAAGATCCCCTACATTGTGTCACCTGGAGTTGTAGATATGGGAGTGGGCCACAGGCAATACATGTCACTGAGGTGGTACATTTTCCCGAAATACTCAACACAGAAGCAGACTGCTTTAGAAGACATTCTTCCTTGAACTATGAGTGGAAACTTAAACCCTCTGTCTTGGAGACCATCTTCTCACGATGGGGTCACGCAAAGGTGGACCTATGCACATCGGGCAACAACAGCAGGTGTCCCCTCTTTGTCTCCCAGGGCAGAACAGTTCGTAACTATTTGAGAGATGCTCTGATCATACAGCGGGAATACCTTGCTCTGTATACCTTTCTGCCAATTCCTTTAATCCCCAGTGTGTTGGCAAGGTTCTCAGACTGCAAGCATTCAATGCTGATCCTAATTGCTCCTCAATGGCCAATTTGCTGTTGGCATTGTTAAGATAGGCCCAAATATAGCAATAAAGAGAAAAACTTAATAACGCAGTAACTCCAAGTGCACGGGAAAACCCAACTTTATTTAGATACAAACAGCTGCTGGGAGAGCGTGCAAAAGACAATCTGAAAATGGCATTAGGAACAACAGTGTTATAAGCCAGATAAACCTCATAGCTGATGTCATATTTTGTAATCGTCATAAAAACTTCTGCTCTCTCACTCAATTGGTTAGTAGAATATAAAGCATATCGTTATAGGTGAACCTTTTATTATTGTTTTTTTCAAAACTCATAACTCCTAGATACAACCTTGTACAAATGATACATTTCAATCTATCATGCCATGTGTTGGCACTCTACTAGACTAGTCAGTAGCAAGAACATAGTCTGATTGGGCAGTTATTTGCGGATGTGGCCTCAGGCACTTTTATGCTGTGCCAAGGTATATTGTGGGGAAGAAGATGTTGGCGAACCGCTATGATCCAGTTTAAAGAAGTTACTCCCTTCTTGTTCACAGGCCTGAAGCCTTATTTGCCAGTCTGTGTGTGGCCTTGTCGTGTTGTCTCTATGTCTGGATGCACTAATGAAGTGGCAGGTTTACTATCTAACTGGATTAGGTTTAGGGGTAAGTTCGGGGTACAACTTCTTCTGTTGGCAACCTTATTGATTGTGCCTTGAGGCTGTGTCGCATCAGTGAGGTGATTGGTGGAGGAACCAGTACCCCTACCTTCTTTGTTTATAAAGAGAAAAATAGTTCACCACACATTGACTGCGCCACATACAGGATCCAATTTGGTTTTCAAAGAAATTTGTATTTGTAAATCACTCAAAGAAAAAACGTGCAGTTTGTGTACATGCAACGCCCTCTAGTTACTATCTAACTCGGCCTGGAATAAATGACCATTGTTTCGATCACGTGGTAGAGGACCACTGTTCCAAACTCAATTTTATCTACTTATTGGATTTTCTGCTGTCCTTACGTGTGTGTGTGTGTGTGTGTGTGTGTGTGCTTTCTTTTGGCGGACACTTCGGAAAACGTGTACTAATTCATTATGTGATCAATTGGCACGGTAGCTACTTGCACCTGGCATTCAAGGATAGATCTATTTCCCACTGCTACCAGCTGAAACTAATTAACTTTGATAATTGCATGCTCTGTGCCCTGGGAAACGTTATCTGGTACGGTTTCAGCTTCTAAGCAGAACTCCCCTTGGCACACTGACCTTGGTGCGTGGGCTACTGTCTGAGCATTGTGAGGCCTAGAACTTTGTTTTAAGCCATTTTATGTCAGCATGCAGAATTTCTGAATTGAGGCCTTGCAGGGATTAGTCTGAGTAATGATGCTACTTCTGTTCTTTCTCCGCCATGTTGGTGTTCTTTGTGTCTTTTGCATGCTGTCATTTAATTCTTACCTACCCATTTCTGATGCTACCTCTCCCTACCTGCCCATCTCTATGCTGCGTGCATAACCCTGTCTGGGTATTCTGCAACGTTTCCCTACTTATGTGAAGGCACACTACCCCTCACCCTACTTGTTTCGCACAATGTATTCTACTTTTATGGCGGCTACATGATCATTGGTGTTTTACTAACAGTTTACTGAATCTTTCTCAGCTTATACTTTCGTTCATGATTGGGAATAGGTTGGGGTGTTGTCAGAGCCGGTCCAACTCTCATCTATACCATCAAACTATACTGACCTGATGGGAGCCCTGACGGATGGGTCTGTTTCCCTTGCACGATCTACTGCAACAACAGCAGGGCAGGGTTCTCCACCCCTCTCCACGATTGCCCTGCATGGTTCCTGAGCAATTGACCTTCAGGGCACCTTGGTTTGTCGGCAGACAACATGAAAATCATCCAGATGGCAGAAGGGCATCCACTTGGTCCCAGGACAAAAGTAAATGGACCACATTTTGTTATTTAGCCTTGTACAAGGACATCAACCCGATTTACTGCCCACTCAATGAGATTTTCTCTTTTGTGTCCCATTTGGCCTCCTCTGGTATCTCTGTGGCGCCCTGCCATTTTTACTTAGCAGCAATCAGAGCTTACCCTCAGGACAAGTCTTTTTCTACTTACAACTCATTGTGTGCTGGCATTTTGGCTGCCTTACGAGACTTTACCAGAGGCCGACCCCGTATGGAATCTGAACATAGTGGTGGCGGCCTTGGCACACAAGACTTTTCGGCCCTTGACCTCCACAGAGTTAAAGTACATCACTTGAAAAGTGACCCTTTTGATGGCTCTCACATCTGCCCAGCAGAGATAACCAGATTTAGATCCTATAGGCTTCTCAACCAAATGCAGTGTTCCATACAAACAAGGTGATTTAAAGAACCCACCAGGCATTTCTACCTAAAGTGATTTTCTCATTCTATAGGAACACGGAGGTGGTTCTGCCCACTTTCTCTCTGAATCCTTAATCTGCTGCAGACTCTGTTTTGCATTCACTTGCTTTCAAGTTCTACCTTCATAGGACCAATCAGACCAGGAAATCAGATGCTCACTTTTGGAGGTCAGCATCCTGGTTCTCAGGACTTGAAGGCCACCGGAGTCAGATTGCTGGTTTCAGGCATCAACCACTGTTACTTCATGCAAAAGCATGCTCCTCCAAAGGTCATTCATGCTGATGACATCAGGGTTGAGACAGCTGCTGTGGCTTTTCAGCACCATATCAATTTGGATTTAATTAGCAGGACAGCCTCATGTGCTACCCATTTGCAAGCACTACTGTCTGGACACCAGTGGCAGATCTGATGATAGCTTTGGACAAGCTGTCCTGCGTAACCTTGTTGCTAGTCAATAAGGGCTTCGTCCTCCAGTAAGCTTTTTATTGCCGTGAAATCTCCCACCAATATGGAGGAAAACTAACAGATGTAGGAGTAAGAAACAGTTACCGTAGTGACTACTGTACTCCCAGTCCATTGTCCCCTTTCCTACATACAACACACCCTCTGCCCTCATAAATTGGTAAGCTAGTAGTAACTCATGAGTGGACACAGTCTGATGGGTAAGGCCGGTGGAAGGAGTCAACGTGGGCGGGCTCCCCGGGGCATGCCCTGACATGCATAAAATTTAAAGAAGTTGTTCATTTGATGTGCCAAGCGTGCCCTCTGGGATGGAATCCAATCAGAATGGAGAGACGGTGAACTATGGACTAGGAGTCCAGTAGTCACTGCAGTGAGTAACTGTTTCTTTATGCTACAAGACAGCTGCCACATTTGCTCATCCCTCTTATTTGAACAACAAAGTCTACCTTGGGAAAAAAATATTCTTAATGCTGCAGTAAAGATTTAGTTATGTCATGGTTTTGATATCACAACTAGGTCTGCGTGACAGAGAGCTGCACAAGGATGCATCCTTAAAATGTGTAAATGCTGTTATTACTGCAAACACACAACACATTTTGTATTGCTATAAAAGTGATGTATGTAAACCTAAAAATGTGATTTAAATATATTTGCAGAGAAGAGAGGGATTAAATCAAAGGTTTTGTCTAATGTGATTGAAAACCAAGCATTTTCAGTATGGATGCCTCGGTGAAGAATTGATGAGCTCGGATATGTGGCAGTGTTATAGAGCCTTCTTTCCTTCGTGTTCACGTGGAAGGGGAGCACAATGATTTAACCATTTTATTATTAGGAGTAGGATAATGTTACTTTTATTACAACTCTTGAGATGAACAGGCCCTAAAATGACCACGATTGGTAGGCACAAAGACATTAAAAAAAAGGAGGGCAACGCTCTGATGCAATATGCCAACCAGAATCAAGAATCACTTCCCGCATCACAGAGCAGCTGGTTGACGCAAGTGGGCCTCCGAGTTATACCCCCAACAGCTTCGGTAGAGAGCTCAAGCTCTTTCTGCACAACGCGAAAACAACGGACATCAATTATTTAAAAATAGTAACCAATTCACTGTATGCAGGGAAATCCAAGCATATCCAAAAGTTATAAAAAAATGAGAGACATCTTGCTGTTTGAAATTGGATTAGTGCATGTTGGTTCCATCTAAATAACATATGTATCTTCTGTTTTTAAGGCACTTCTGTATTTTGCGTTTCACCAAATGCAGTATTTCCATTCGACCTTTGTGATGAAAGCTGCCTACAGAGGAGAGATGTTTACCTGATGAAGTGCTACCAGCAGTTGTTGAAATTCATCGCCACATATGGGCCTGGGAACATTGTTTCTGCCAGTGAGGAATAGATATGAGTGTAACGTGTGGGAGATGAAACCCAAGTCTTCATCTACTGTTTCTGTCTTATGAGTTTTAATGGCAGCAGTCAGTCTTAGACATAATGGTGCAGAAACAATACTTGATTTTAAAAAGGTAACTATTTAAATGTTGAATGATGCATCGGTTATTCTAGTGTTTTAAAAACGTGTACAGAAACTCATTCAAGCGTGTTTTCCTGGGGGTATTTAAATATGCATTGAAAATTACAACAAACTCAAAATGTATTAAACAATGTTATATGTATAGACATGGTCTTATGCTTGCTGAATTTTTAATTGTGAAAACAACATTAACATGCTTTAAAGCATTACAAGTGCCCAAGCGGATACTTCACTGCTTGTAAGGACTTATTTTATGTCCTACATGTGTCACTGAGTTCAAGGGGTTCAGTTCACATCACACAGTACATGGAAAACGGAATTACTGCCACTTTGTTACTGCACCGCCAAACTTCTAATGAGGTCCATTGTATTTCATTGCCTCCTTATATCACGTCATAGCCTTTCACCTGTGGTCAGAAGGCCCTTTTCAATGTAATTTGTACTTGCTTCCTCTTGCTAACATCCTGGTACTGACGATGCCACCCATTCCTCCCAATCCCCATAGACATGGATATCGGAATCATGGGGAATATATGCATGGCAAGATGACCAGCTCACATCTGGGAGGCCACTACGCACTTGCGTCTGGTAAATGGAACGCACTCCAAGTTTTGTGACATTCATGAATGAAAATGCAGCTGATGGACCCAAATTAAGGAGGGCACTGTGCAGTGTCTGGGCATTTCTGGTCCTGACAATTGGTAGGCAGCCACAAAAAGAAAACTAGAAGATGGATGTCAGCAAGCTGTGGAGGGGAAAAGCTGTATGGCGTTGGCGGAGGACAGGTGGCTGACAGAAAACAAGATGGGCTAAAAATCAGATTCTGATTCTGAAGGTGTTGTAAACCTGATGTTAATAGTGGCCTGAATTACAAGATGAAGCAGTGGGTCAGATGGTGCTTCATGAGGCCTTGCATTAGATAAGGGCCGTCATATGGCAGCTTTAACGATTTGTAGATACCCCACTGTATACCCAAATTTAGCAAATAAGCCACCAGTGACCAGAGAAGGCCCCCATTATCCAATAGGGTACATTATAGGACTTTTGGGTGAACCAATAAAGAAGTACCCCTTCTACGGCTCAGCCCCCAAAAGGCAAGGGGTCTCAGACTCTACTTATAGTCACTACATCTGCACCACAGCCCATGCCACTCAGCCATCAATTAACGAAGGTCCAGATGGCCCTGTCCAATTGGGACCATGACTTAGCATACCAGGCATTTAATCTACCACTCACGTTACTATGCTACCCGGTATCAGAGGCAAGGAATGCCAGTGGGCTGGTGACATGTCATACTGAATTTGAGTCCAAAAATGGAACATAGAAAAAGGCCTACTTGCAATGTCCTTCTAGTGGCATAACAGCAGTGCATAACATTGGTGATCTGGCGCTCATGTATCCAACAGTAACACTGCGCACATATAATAGCAGTTATAGGTTGTACCAATCTACTACACATCTTCACCCATACGCCTGCCACTGACAGAGCACCACCCACTGAGTTGCCCAGCATGGAGGTTTGGGGTTGGGGGAAATATGGTTTATAATACAGAACATTCCAACATAATCCTGGAATCTGGCTAGGGAAAACATTTTTTTACAGATCTCCATAAACTGCCCTCACCCACCAACTCTCCAAAACCAACAGGCTGTGCACTCACTGCAGAACCCACACCTACAGGCTTCAGACAACTCACCCCAACATAGTCTCAGGTACCACATCCATTATCAATGAGCCGTTCACATCATGAACCAAAAAGTGTCTCTTACTCCACATGGTGGCTTTGTCCAAACCACATACCCTACACCTGCTTTGAGCACCTTCCGGGGAGCTATGTACACTGGTAATCACTTGCACACAAACTTGGGGCTCTGAACTCTAACCATGTCACCAACCTTAACCTGAATCTCCCTGGCAGCCTGCCTGTTATCACTCAGCATCCCCCGTCACATTTTCTTCAGCCCAACTCTTTCAGCCATCACGTTCATAGCCACACACCCAGACTCCCCTATCCTTGGCATATGGTACTCATATTGGAACCATTCTTCCTGCCGATCATCAGATCAGAAGTGTACTTCACGTCAAACTGCTGGGTGTGAGGCTCTACACTTTAATTGCCTACTCCAAAATACGCCTCTAGTCAAAACTTTTAACGAGAACAAGCATGAATGGTGTCCATAATAATTGTGATTCTTACCACAATGCCATTAGAACTAGGATAGTATAAATCAGTCCTGTGATGTTAGATGGTCACATTGTCAAGAAACGTCACTGTTCGCCATGGGCCATCACTGCACAGTGGAACACATGCTCTCTGTCAAAAACCATGCTATAAGGTGTATGACCTTACAGGCTACCTTGGCTCACCTGGATATATAGTCATGCATAAGAAGCAAAAAAAGGCCCCTCCTTATCAACATGTCAAAAGGGCCCATGATATCAATGGCACCTTTGCGCTTCACCTTTTCCGGTACCAATCCCGGTTTCATTGCTTGAGCGGACACCTTTTGACTCATATGTCAGCCCAAGTAGAACACAATCCTTGACAGTCTCTTCCATGGCCCGGTCCATTGTAGACCACCAACAGGACTCGTGCAACCGCCTCTTGGTGAGCAGCCTACCCAAATGCTCCTTGTGCACCAACCAAACTAACAGTCCCCTAAGAGTGATTGGGGGAATTAGCCTGTCACCCGTAGTTTGGCCCAGGCTCCCTCAGCCAGCTCATCCAACATCAACATGTCCTCTTCCTTTCTGCCTCTGGTTGGCCCTTCGCCAACACTCACGCAAACCCATGTGTTTTCACACTCAGCCCATCACTCTGTCTCATCTACAGCCAGTACCACGCTAGCACTGTGCACCCCTTCGCCTTCACTGTACTCATGTATGCACTGCAACAGTAACTGTGCCTAACGATCTGCCAACATTCCTATTACCTGGAACGTACTCCATTACAAAGTTGCACTTTGGTAGGTCCACTATACACTTGGCTATGCCAGGAGAAATACAATTCAGACACTTGCTGGTCAGCACTTACGTTGGGGTTTATGGTTGGTTCTCACAACATATGGCAGACCCCACAATAGGGGAGGACTGGCAACATTTTGCCTGGGGAGGGCAAGATGCATTTTCTGGCCCATAGTGTAAAGGCCCAAACCCACAGTGCAGCGGCTCTAACCTCTAGAACAATTAAACTCCATACCAACCTCCCCTCACCAAACACATTCTCAAGTACATATAGTAGACATTATCCACATTGCTTTCCTTTTATGCAACATATTATTCAGTTGTGTGTGTGGTTTCTTAGAGACCTGAACTCTCCCACTTACCAAACATAGTACAAATATTTCTCCATGATTATACAACTGGTGAAATGGGAAAGCTCCCATCCCTTCTTTAGTTCTAGTACAATGAAAATAGGTGGCAACGGTAGACAATTAATTGTTAGAGCAGAGCCATCGCTGAACCAGGCAGTCTGGGTTTGCTCTCAGAGCTAAACATGGGCTGGCATTGCAAAAGACCCATAGCTTGCTTCCTGCTTCACCGGCCCTCAACACAAAACCCATATCTGCATGCACCCTGTGTAGCCACACCATAACATAAGATCCCCACTTGTCATCCTGCCTCCTCACCAATATGCTTAATATAAATTATTAAAATGATTATTATTTTATAGAGTAACACTAAATAGTATAAACCCATATGAGTGAGGCTTTCTATACAGAGAGTTAAGGAAAATAAGGCACAGTGATGAAAAGTGATTTTCTCAAGATCACATAATGTATGAAGTGTGGAAGGTGGGGACTTGAGCCCTGTCTTCCTGGTGCCACAATTTCCAATTCGGAAATCATGGGAAACTTCATCTTCTCCTTTTCCATCTTCAGTATTACAAACAAAGGAAATGCTTTCTGCAAAGTTGTTATTCAAGGGCTGAACCAGTACACTATTAAATAGATTTGGCTTTCAAAGCACCAATGTTTCTACAAGGGGGAAGCACATTAATCGTCTGTATCCTGAGGCAATACATCTGAGAAACAGACTAATATCATAATCATAATGAAAATTTACTATAATTATAATCTTAGTCTGTACAATTGTGCATACTTTCAAAGCACCAAGCCACATGAAAAAATAAAACAGAAGTAGTAATTGAAACATACGGTCATAAAGCAAATATGCATCAATTAGTCAGAAAAAAGAAAGGGTGTCAAGCCGGTCCCACAATCGGTGCAGTGGCATTCAGGTCAGACATAGATATCAGCAACAGTCAACCTGCTGACTTACTGTTCCAGATGAATACCTCTGTCTCATTTACCCTATTTTCCTTACCCACCATCCTCCGGTGTATTTCCCTTGCACCACCTTGTCACTGCCCCCCTGTTTCTTACCATTACATTTCAGGCCTCTGTTCCCCTTTTGCTCCGTCCTTTAACCATTAACTCAATCCCCTTCCCCTTGCAGACACCTCCTTCCCTTGCCCATTTTGATCAGTCACCAATTTCTTGCCACTCACGTCATTTAATTGCCCATCACACCAAGTCCAATACTTTCGCCTCACCACCTTTCGTTGCCCTGGCTTGCAGTTAGACTGTAGACCACCTTTATTTGCCAGTTAGCCTCTTCCAAACACAGCAATCCCCAGTGGTGGGGATTTTGCTGGTAATTGTGGCTACAGGGTCTGTATTTGGGAAATGCAAAGCAAAAGATGGCAATGGGATGTGGCTTTTTTGTCCCCCCAAGTTGCACTTTCTTGGAAAGTTGACTGCATATTTCAACTCACGGAATCAGAGATAACTGCAAGGGTAAAACACTTTGGACCTATTGTTTCTTAGTGATGTTGTGCTCTGTGGTTCATCAGTTGAATAGGTTACTGTGCTATTTCTATGTTGGTTTCTCTGTAAATAGAGAACGTACCTATTAGTATAGTATATAGAGTAATCTACGTTTCACATATTATTTAGAGTTGGTTTATACTTACGGACGCCGTATGTGAACGTGCACCCGTTTAAACTTTCTGCAGTACCCAGTAAAATACTGAGTTTGTTGCACATCAGCTGTTTACATCCGTGTGTGGTTCTACAAAACCCGAGCAGACGCGGCATTCAGTATGTATTTTTAGGAAAATATCTCTATCAGTCTGATGCTATTTCTATGTGGAAGTTGAAATTAGAAGACTTATGGTTTCGTGAACGTAGTTCTTTGAATACCTCTAAGCAGCTACCCAGTAGAAGAGGGAAAAGATCAAAACGCTTTTCAAGTAAAAAACAAGAAACTGTGTGATGCAACAACATGTATGAAGGTAATTTCAAATACTTAGGAACCAGTGATACACATATAGATCTCAACAGATATAACCAGATGGTTTAACGTCCTAATATGCGATAAATGGATTTTCCCAGATGTACCATCCAGTGAGCACGTAAAATTTGTGAAACTGTAAAGGAAACTTATTCAACTGATAATCCACAGAGCACAGCATCATTTATTTTTTATTTATTTTTGGATTTGTAGAGCGCACTACAGCCCACAGGCATCGAGGCTCTATGAGAAGACATACGAAGGCTTGGTTAAGGGTTACATACATGCGGCCCAAGAGAGTATTGCTTATTACAGAATGTTTTGTTACATGAGGCATTTTAAATGGTATTACTTGGATGCATACACAGAAATACATACATGTGGGCGAGAAGCACTTTCAAATAAAGAGCCTTGTTTTGATGGCTTTGCGGAAAGCTGAGTGAGAGTCAATTGACTGGATCTGAAATGGGAGGGTGTTCCAGAAGGAGTCGGCCATGGTGGGGAAGCTCGTGCCACCTGCACACACTCTTCGTGTGCGAGGAACAGTGATTTGGTTAGAGTAAGCTTTTCTAGAGGGTCTAGATGGTGTGTGTCTGATGATTCCTTGCGCCAGGTAAGGCGGGGCAAGCACATGGAGACATGTGTCAAGGCGAGGATTTTAAAGACAATCCTTTCTTTGACCGGGAGCCATTGAATGTGCCTTCTGACCCCAGAAATGTGCTCCCTACATGAGATGCCTGTTGCAGCCCTAAGGGCATTGTTCTGAGCTAGTTGAAGTTTGGCAAGATTCTTATGGGAGGTCCCAACAAAAAGGGCATTACAGTAGTCGAGCCTCGAGCCAATAATTGCCCTAGCGATGGTGAGGCAATTCTCTTGGGACAGGAAGGGTCTGGCTGCATTAAACAGTTTGTAATGATACGCTGCGGACGATGCAATAGCACTGACCTGTCTATCCATAGTCAAGTTAGGTTCAATGTAAACGCCCGGTGTCTTGATGACTTGCGAGTTGGTGATTAGGATGTTATCAACGGTGAAGGAGCAGTATTGTTTGTCCAGTTTACCCAGCGTGGAGGGGGAACCAATCAGCAGAAGTTCCGTTTTCTCACTTTTGAGACATAACCAGTTTTCAGCCATCCAGGATTGGATCGTGGAGTAAATGGAATTGAGGGTGTTCATGTCCGCTAAATAGTCTTCTGAGAGGGGGATGAGCACCTTAGTGTACATCACTAAGCAACAATAGGTGAAGTATAGCCATAAAACCCAAATACAATGGAAGCACTTTTAATCATGAGGAGTTATAACTACTAACAAAAACTTTTTGGATTTGTTGTAGAAAATTTGTTGAAAACTGAAGAGGAACTGTTTTTTGCTCCTGAAGAAGAGATTTAATTCTCAAAACATGTTGAGCCTTTTTTCATTTAGAAAACTTTATTGAGAACTTTCTTTTGTTTCTATTATCATGGAAAATTTAATTGTAATCACAATTGTTAAGAATTTTGTCACGCACTAATAGCGTGATGAATTCTTATTACACTAATATCTATATTGAGTAAAACCAATATGATGTTCACAAATCTATCATTATCAAATTGTATTCTTTGAAGAATTGTTGAAACTATTTGCAAACTAAATTTCTTGTTATTTAAACACATAAGGAATAGTAAATATTGTCTGTAGTGTTCTTCAGTGTATATAGGTGTGCATGGGACGGTAGTGTCCATAAGTTGTGGACACCTAGACTGTTTCCATTATAGAGAGTGACTTTCGATGCCAGAGTCACATATTTCTCCCGTGCACCCTTAACATTATAAAAATTCCCCTGACTGATACTTGCCTTCTTTCACAAAAATTAGGTGTGCTAAGCCTTATGACAATTTTCTAAATTCAACATGACATGAACTGTATTCACATTTCCTAAATGACCTTCTAGTGTACTGAGTGATTTTCCCTTGCCCAGGCTTTAATGTCACTTCATCAAAATGTTCAACCATAGAAAAGAAAATGTCTTAACTCAGTTCTTGAAGTTTTTAAGTAAAAGTAAAGGTTTGTCAACAAAGGTTCCACTGGCAACAAATGTCCTCTTTAGGGTGAAGCTTCCCACTTCAAGCAAAATGGCCCCAATGGTAATCCTGGCCACGATGCTTTGTCACTCCCACAGGAAGATTAGCCACATTTCAAAAGAAAATGCAATATCCACACTGTCAATGCTACACAGTTCTTGTTTAACAGTTAGGAGTCCTTGAATTGTAGTTTCAACATTCAAATGTATCAGTACAACTGCTTCTGCTTCAACAGTTACACTTATACTTGTTTCACCATGAGAACAGTCACCTTTGTCCCACAGTATTGTACCTTGATTTCGACAACTGCAATGTAGCATCTACTGACACAAGATATACCTATTGTGTTCCAATACTTTGGACTACTGCCACAGCTTCAAATGACTATTAGACATACTTCGACAAGATAGATTTGTAAAGTACTCCAACCTCTTCAGGTAGGCCAGGCATTCTTGCTTCTAATAGTTTTCTTCAAAGGGGAAGCCTCTTAGCCTTTCTTGACTTACTGCCACAATGACGACCGGGGTTTGCCTTTAAGGCTCACTTCTCTCTCTCTGACCTCCACCGTCTTGTGCATTACAGTTTGAGTCTGCTTCAAATTAGACTTTACAAGCAGTCAGTTCCCATTCCCCAACTTTACCTGCACATTTCGGCCAGCATTCAGCCCAACAATTATCCAGAAGTCTTGGTGCCACTCCCTTAGCCTCAGGTAATATTGACAGACTGTTGGTTTAGGCCAAATAACTGTTAGCAACTTCTCAGTATTGCTGTATTGCTTTGTATCTCTGAAAAAGGGTCAGCTTCACAAGTAATATGGGGTACCTCTTGGCTTAAGCAATGCTTGTTCTCTTCTTCAAATTGGTTAATGTAAGGTATGGCACTTTTCTACAAAGTATGAGGTACAGTCTTTCGGTAAAAACTACAATTAGGCACACACAACCAATCTGTCATTTCATTATCAAGCTTTAAAGGTGGATGTGTTATTGTATTCCCATGGAATAAAAGGATAGAGTTCAGGCCTCCTTGGGGAATCACAATAAGGCACACGCAACCACTCTTTAAAGTAGATTTCCCACAGTAAAGATTGTAACTCTAGAATCTTCAATGTTGAATGTTCTGAAATGGTTGTATCTGTGTTCAAACTCCTTAATTAGGGACATGTGACCACTCTCTGAACAGAAATAGTCATGGAATAATGGGCGTTTGTAGAGGTAACTTCTTACGTGAGCAAGACGCTTTTTCCTTTATACGCAGATATTACAATTTCATTGTTCGGATGACTTTTAATACAACGATCAGCTTCTATTCACTCAGAACCTTAGGCGAGTGGCAAAGGAGCTGGTTACTGTTACTGGCAAGGCGCTCACAATGTTTTATAACACTGTGCTTCACTCGCCGGCTTGTGAAACACCTGCTTTGCAGGTTGCACTGCTTTCCTGACTTCCACTGCAACCTCTACTGCTTCAGGCTCGCTGGGGCCCACACCCTTCTCCTAAAGAGGTGTCTCCATTCCGGCCATACGGTGTGGGAGTTTCTTGTGCTCCCGAGACCCTCGGCTTGACAGTTACTTCTTGCCTCAGTCTCCAACACGCCAGCAATTCGGCAACCACAGCAATCTGGCTGACATGGGGAACACTGCTTCTCCTGCACATCTTCCTGCACTCCAGAGTTTGGGAGAACAGGACTTTCTCAGAACACACAGGTGAAATCTGCGGTTTCCACATTCCAGCGTCCCTCTTGTTCTCCCACTTCTGCTTGGCCTGCCAGCCTCGTGCCTTCCTTCTGCTTCCACTGCTACGGCCTGAACTCCAGCTAACGTTCCAGCTCCATCCACTCCTTCCGTCTGCCTCTGCCTTAGGGGGCCTTTTATGCCCTCCAGGTTTCCTCAGTTGGGGGCAGTTAGGTTTAATTGCCTGACTTTTACAACTGCATACCTCTTTAGCCCTTCTTCGTCTCAGTCCCTCTTGAACTCTGGGACTTGTAGATCCCTTTAACAAAGTAGTTTTTTCAACATATAAGTTAGTTTTAAGGTTAAAGTATTAAGAGAGGGGTGATGAGAATTAGCTATTACAGAGGAAGCCAGTTTATTGAAGGCATTTCCATGTTCCTTTACATTGTACCATTGGGATTGAGGAAGGTGTTTAGATTGGGATACCCAAAAGGATCTTTCTTTTGGTAAAGTTTGCTCAGATTCCGCAACATTTAGGTCCAAAACTCTAGATCTAATACGAGGATTAGGGCCATTAAAATGACAATAAGTCATTACCTTTTTAGGTACCTTGGGAAGATTCTTCCTTTTAGAAAGAAATACTGCTTCTCATCCCACGGAATCTCCTCACCACCCTGGGCCCCGTGTCCTGCCAGGTGATCCTCAACAGTACGCCACCCCCAAGGTTGGGATCAGGAAGCACCCGCCTTTCCCTGGCCACCTAGGAGGAGACGTTAGCCATGATTTCACTGAGGGATCCGTAGGATTCTTAACAGTACACTATAGCTGGAAGGATGTATCTGTGTTCATGTGACTTTGTATCTATATTTCTGAGGCTTGTGGAATCTGCTTAGATCACATGCTGTGCATAGGCTGACATCTAGTGGAAGCTGCGGAGAATTACAATTGTTGTTTTCAAAATTCAAACAGGGACTTCGACAGGGCGTGCCAGTAATACTATCCATAGCGTGACGTCCACTGTACCCATGATCCCACACGCATCGAGGTCCCTCAGATTGTTTTTTTCTGCCATTCTAGATGGGCACGTATAGCGGAGTTCCTCTTTTGGCGTAAAGCCATTGACTTATTTCATTTACTGATAGTACATTCTTTCTATCCTTTACTTCACCAACCATCGAAACATCATGCCGGTGAAGACAAAGACTGCCCGTCGAAGGACTACCGCGATGGACCGTTCGGCTATGGAAGGCTGCCCCAGGACCCGGCCCAGACAGTAGGAAGAGAAGGGGGGGGGGGAGGTCATTTTAGGATGTATATGGCCCTCATCTTACACTACTTCCGCCCAGCTGCCATAGTTTGTAGTTCTGGACAAGACCCCATTTAAATTCTGCCCAAAGTGCAATCGTAAATTCCAGTGGGTCGATAAGCATTTAGTCTGTAACTTGTGTCTCCCAAGAGACCACGTCGAGATGTCTTGTCGGGCGTTTAGGCTCTTCAAGCCCAAGACTTTAAAGGACCGCTCCACAAAATGCTGGGCCCACTACGCCAAGCAACTCGATGCCATGGAGGTAGAAGGAGCTTTCAGTGATGGCAGCAACGCCGCCGTTTCGTACAGCGAGGGTGACTGGGTAGCTCCGGCTACCCAAGAGCAGGCCCCCGACCCCGGAGGACAGGCCAGCAGCCATGTTGTGGGGACTACACCCGGTGGCGGAAGCGCATCAAAACCACTCACCACTAAACACATGAACCCAAGTCGAGACTTGACACATGGGTCGAGCGTTCGACAACGCACAGCACCCAGGGAAAGGTCAGTCGAGTCCCTGTCCTCTGGGCATTCTCGTTCGAGATTGCCACACGACAGGACCCAACCGTTGAAAGACAGCGAGGGTGTGACCCGTAAAACTCCCTCTAAGAGCCGGTCGTCCGCAGACGAGGCTTCGGCCCTTCCCACACCCGAAAGTCGACGCTCTGCATCAGATTAGGTAGTAGGCCCCAAACAGGCCAATAAACACGGCGCTGGGTGCCAGTTGGGGGGGGGGGATCGGACGAGAACATAAAAAGAAGTCCTCAAAGGTCCCTCATAGGGATAAAAGCCCCCAAAGGGAAACACTTCTCTTAAAGAGAAGTATAAGGAAACTAGGTCCATCCCTCATAAGGATTAACATGTAGAGACTAGGCCTAAAAAATCTGGGGTTATTCCTCCCACAGTTTAAGAGTTAGGACTTCCTTCCCAACTCTTGGGAATCCCAAGTTCAGAAGAATGGTCTTCACAAGACATAGATAGGGCCATGAGGAGAATGTCCTTTATGGCCAATTTCTACGAAAAGAACCCTGCATACTTCCAGAGTTTCCAATCCACTCCCCCCACCACAGCTCCCTCTGGGTCTGAAGTCTCTGCTGAACCTTCTCAACCACCTTTATAAAAGGGTCTTGTACAGAAATTCCAGTGCGTAGCACAGCCATAGAGCCTTATGACCTGGACTCCGAACACAAAGACCTCTCAATTGTAGAGGCAGCTGACCCTCAGTACAACGAGGAGGCAGCAGACCCTTATTATGGGGATGATGAGGACCAAGAGGCCAATATGTATACGATAGACTCACCTATCAATCAGGACCCTCCTATCGTTGATTCTCCTATTGACAACCAACCCCTTCTTAATGAGGTGGTAGCCAAAGCACTTTCAAATTGTAGAACAGATGCTTGGGGGCAAGAAAACATTGACGCAGTTTATTCCTTTATTCAAGTCAATACATTGCAGGATACAACCGTCATTAGAAGTCCCTAACCTCACACGGGCTGGGAACCCATGTGTAGAAAAGCTTTTCAAACCCACACCTTCAGACCCACTGTATATTAGAGGGCAGCTGAAGCCAGACTCACTAGTTGTAACTACAACTAGGAAAAGAGCAGGCACCCCCTCGCTTCCTCTGAGGCCTCACCCGACAAGGAAAGCAAAAAGATTTACACCATGGGCAATGTTCCCTCTAATTAATTTTCCCTAAGTGTGGAAATGCTTAGCTTTCGTGCGCAAGTTATTTTCCATGTGCGCAACTAAATTACGAGGTAAGCTACTTTGTGAGCATGCATAGTTGGATCTTCAACAACTCTAATCACGCGGATTCAGATCGCGGAACATCTACCGTTAGAACCCATGTCATTTCAAGTAGGTTACAAGAAAGATAGTTCCTTCCCTTCCTTAGTTCCTTCCCTTCCTTAGTTCCTTCCCTTCCTTAGTTCCTTCCATTCCCTCCAGAAGAGAATCCTCTACACAGTTGCAAGCTCCCCCCAGACTTTTCTCTAAACCGACACAGGTGCAGATATCTTTCTATATTTCTTTCTCTGTGCATTCTTCTACACTCCAAACGACTTACTAGTGTCATTTTCACTATCAGGCTTCACATGGATGTCAGCTCCTGAGGGAATCCAGCCCGAAGAACCTAGCCCTGGGATCCCCGAGAGAGATCTTTCGTAGACCTGCGCACTCAATCCTGCACAGGTTTTTTTTTGCCTCAGAGGGTTTCCCTGGTGGGTTTGCCTTTCTCCGTTTCCTGTTTCTATCAGGTGGAGGACAACAAGGTCCCCGGGGAGGTTTCACGCTGTCGTCAAGGACTGGTCATCTGTCAAGGTTAGTGGATCTCTGCCTCTATACCATAAGGACATGACATTTACAATTTAATAAACACACTTGAACTGTGATCACTTGTGTCAGTCTTTAATGTTGCCATCATGAATTCCTTACATGTGTGTCAGGAGTGGGTTGTGCCATGGGTAGGAAAGTCGCCTCCTCCGCGGCTTACCAAACCAGAATTTCAAACAACGCTACACTTTTGGCCAGCTATAACTGCCACAAGTGGGAGGAAGTGTTGGCTCTACTATTGTCTGCCCCAGAACCACTGAAATCCCAGCTAGCATAGGTGGCCGCAGACGGGAGGGCAGTGTCAAGCTGCTTACTTAAGATAAACCTTGACGCAGCGGACAATGGCGGAAGACTCATTACTCAGGGTACTGTTATTAAACGTCATGGGTGGCTGCGGCAATCGGGTTTCAGACCAGAAACGCAGGCCACACTAATTAACATGCCTATTGAACCCAATGTGCTCTTCGGCAAGGCCGTCGAGGACGCCCTTAAGACAGCCAAAGACTAGTATGACACACTTAAATCGTTGGGATAACTCACCAGCAAGCCACCCGGCCAAATGGGTAATGGCAATTTTTGCCGTTTTCGCAGCCAAGGTTCTCAACGGGGGGTCCAATTACAGTCAAAACCAAAGCTCCTCCTAGGGAAATAATCGGAGTCAGTCCTCCCAGGGCTATCCTAGAGGACAGCGCAGAGGTCGTGGTTGGGGAAGGGGCAAGCCCTCTCGAGGTGGCAATCCACCTCAGAAGCAGTGACATTCTGCTTCATGTGCCCTCCCATGCCTCTCCAGTAGGAGGGTGCATTTCCAGCTTCACCCACGCATGGGAGGGAATCACCTCAGACAGATGGCTGCTGTCCACAGTAGCAGGCGGATACTGTATAGAACTCCTCCAACAACCCCACGACCACCCCCCATGACAGAAGATCCACTCAAGAGCACACCAGCATATCCTCCTCGAGGGAATAGACACTCTTCTAATAAAGGACGCCATCAAAGTCGTCCTGACCAACCAGGTAAACAGGGGTATTTATTCAACTTACTTCCTGTGCCAAAGAAAGATCTAACAATGCGCCCAGTATTAGATTTGCGCCCTGCAAACAGGTATGTCAAGCAACAAAAGTTCTGCATGGCTACGCTACAAGAGGTAATCCCTCTACTAGAAAAGGGGGATTACATGGCAACACTGGATATGAAAGATGCCTATTTTCATATTTCAATGTTCCCAGCGCACAGAAGATTCTTGCGTTTCAAGATAGAGAACCAGCACTACCAATTCAAAGTGCTGCCCTTCGGAATAGCTTCTGCTCCAAGGGTATTCACAAAGGTACTGGGGGTGGTGGTGGTGGCAGCGCACCTACGCAGGGAGGCAATCCCAGTGTACCCTTACCTGGACGACTGGCTCATTACAGGGGAGTCCTCCCTAATTTGTAGACAAAACATTCAAAAAAACAATCAACCTCCTCTTTCAATTGGGTTTCTCCATCAACGAGAAAAAGTCAAGCCTAGTGCTAAGCACTTCCAAACAGTTCCTAGGAGCTGTATTAAACACGCAAGAGTGGTTGGTCTTTCCATCAGAGGAAAGAATCAAAAATGTGTTACTGCAAATACTGCATTATCAGGCCGGCCACCAGATAAGGGTGCGCAAAGCTATGCGTTTGCTAGGCATGATGGCATATTGCATTTACCTGGTTCCTCACGTGCACCTGCGCATGCGACCCATGCAGGAGTGGTTGGCGAAACAGTGGTCTCAGGCAAGTGGTCAGTGGGACGATCTAGTGGTCGTTTTGCCAACACTTGTACAAAATCTTCGCAGGTGGACGAGGGAAAATCTGCTGAAGGGGAAACCCTTCTACGATCCAGCGATAGAGGCAATTGTCACGACAGACGCCTCTCTAGCGGGATGGGGCGCTCATTACCTTCATCACACAGCTCAGGCCCTGTGGTCTTGCACGGCAGCCCAAAACCACATCAATATGCTAGAACTTCTGGCAGTAGTCAAAGCCCTTCTGGCATTCGACCCCCTTTAAAGAACCAATCTGTACAAGTCCTGACAGACAGCACTACAGCAATGTTTTATATCAACAAACAGGGGGGAACACATTCTCCAAACCTGTCCAGGCTTGCGCAGCAAATTTGGAAATGGGCACTCAAACGGAAGATGTTCCTATCGTCACAGCATGTTCCAGGGGAACTCAACTCTCTGGCAGACTCATTGAGCAGAGATCCCCTACCAGAGGAACACGAGTGGCGTCTAACCGAAAAAGTCATAGAACACCTCTTCTCTCTATCAGCTTTCCCCACAATAGACTTGTTCGCTACAAGCAAAAACAGTCAATGCCCAGACTTCGCGTAGAGGTTCCCCCAGCCAGGCTCCAAGGGGAACGCCCTATGGATGAACTGGTCAGGGAAATGTCCTTATGCTCCCCCCGCCCCCAACACCTCTCATGAGGAAGGTGGTGAACAAGATCCACAAGGAACCAATGACGCTTATCCTAGTTGCTCCTATGTGGGCAAGACAACCATGGTACCCACATCTGCGCAAACTGGCGATGTGCGATCCCATCAAACTCACATGCCCGTATCTACTCACCCAGCACAAGGGACTAACAGTGCACCCGCAGCCTCACTCAAGGAACTTAGCAGCATGGCTCCTGAAGTCAGTGTTCGGACATCTTAACCTGCCACAGAGATGCATGGATATCTTGAAAGAATCAAGAAAACCAAACACTAGACACTTTGAGAAATGGAGAAGATTCGTAATTTGGTGCAAGCCTAAACTAATCAACCCCATATAATGCACTCCTTCCCACATTCTAACTTATATGCTCCATTTGCTAGATGCAGGGTTAGTATTCAACTCCCTAAAGGTCCACCTGGCGGCTTTATCAGCCTACACCACCTTCCCAAAATAAGGTCTCATGGTGGAAAGAATCTGTCATCAAGGCATTCATGGAAGCAGTAAAGAGACTCCACCCTTCCATTTCAAATCCACCGCCAGGATGGGATCTCAATGTGGTACTCGCTAAGCTCATGGGACCCCCTTTCGAGCCAATGCACAAGTCTAGTTTAAAACACCTAACTGACAAAACTGCCTCCTTAGTGGCTATCACTTCCATAAGAAGAGTGAGTGAAATATAACCATTGTCAGTGCAGGATCCTTTCTTTGTTGTACACAAAGACAAGCAGGTTTTTCGTACTCAGCCTAGGTTCTCCCCTAAATTAATCTCCAAATTTCATGTAAAACAGTCAATTGAGCTACCGGCTTTCTACCAGGAACCCAACAGCTCAGCTGAGGTAATACTCCACACAGTAGATGTAAGGAGGGTGGTCCTCTACTATGTAGAGAAGATCACACCGCTAAGAAAAACGGATCAATTGTTTGTCTCCATAGCGCCAGGCAGAGAAGGTGACAGTATTTCAAAGAATGCCATCTCTATGTGGATAGTCAGATGTATACAACTGTGCTATTCCCTATCAAATAAGACACTGCCTTTTAGGCACAGGGCCCATTCCACTAGAGGCACAGGAGCCACCCTGGCTTTCATTACAAATGTCCCTTTAGATAGTATTTGCAAAGCATCTACATGAAACTCAATATATACTTTCAATCAGCACTACTGCATTGACACTCATTCCAAGACATATACACAAGTGGGACAAGCAGTTCTTAGACATTTATTCGCTCATGAACCTTTTGACATCCCACCTCCTTCTTCTAACACTGCTCACTAATCTATGCACAGCATGTGATCTAAGCACATTCCACAAGCCTCAGAAGGGATAGATTACTCACCGTAATCGTATTTCTAATGCTTGTATCTGCTTACATTCACATGCAACCACCCTTCCTCCCCTCGGAGAGAAGGCGCATGGATACTTAGGAGCTTGTCTGATACGTATCTGCTTGGATACAACTGTACTCACGCTACACCTCATGTCAGAAAAATAACAATCTGCGGGACCTCGACGCGTGAGGGATCATGGGTACAGTGGACGTCACATTAGGGGTAGTATTACTGGCACACCCTTTCGACTGCCCTTTTCGAGTTTCAAAAACAACAACTTTAATACTCCCCAGCTTCCACTAGATAACAGCCGATTCACAGCATGTGAATCTAAGCAGATACAAGCATCAGAAATACGATTACAGTGAGTAATGTATCCCATCTGAATCTGGTGCTGATTTACAGGTGTGCCTTTTCTTGGTCTCATAAGAAATGAGTGTTCTGGACAGGCCAGTGAAAAACGATCACAGACTTAGGGGGTCATTCAGGGTTGGGTGGCAACAGTATACTCGTCAGTATTCGGCAAATACAATTGATTTTAACATCCACCCAATTCATGGTTTGATGAAATACCACCAGTGGCATGTCATGAGACTACCAGCCATGGTATTTTAAATGGTCTTTTTTCAGAAAATCCACCTATTTTGACCTCCATTCAAGGCAAGGTAAAACATCCAAAATGACCCCAAATGTTTCAACTCTTTCTTTTTTCTGTATAGAACCGAAGCACAAGCGCTGGAGACACCGGTTCAGGTGAAGGATGTGGGTCCCCAGCGTGCCCGAAGCAGTAGAAGTTGCAGTGGAAGTCAGGAAAGCAGAGCGAACTGCAAAGCAGGTGTTTCAGAAGCCGGTGAGTGAAGCACAGCGTTCCAAAACATTGTGCGAGCCTTGCCTCTAACAGTAACCAGCTCCTGTGCCCCTCCCCTAAGGTTCTGAGTGAATAGAAGCTGATCGTCGTTGTGTTAAAATTCATACAAAACAATGCAATTGTAACATCTGCGTATAAAGTAAAAAGCATCTTACTCACGTAAGAAGTTAACGCTACAAACACCCATTGTTCCATTATCCCAAGGCTATTTCTGTTCAGAGAGTGGTCGCATGTCCCTAATTAAGGAGAGGGAACACAGATACAACCATATCAGAACATTTAACATTGAAGATTCAAGAGTTACAATCTTGACTGTGGGAAAACTACATTAAACAGTGGTCGCATGTGCCTTATTGTGATCCCCCAAGGAGGCCTGAACTCTATCCTTTTATTCTATGGGAATACAACTACACATCCACCAAACTCGAGAATGACATCAATGTCCAATGTGGCTAATTGTAGTTTTTACCGAAAGACTGAAGCTTATACTTTATATTAGTCGTCCCTTCCGGAGCTTCTCTTGTCGATTAGAAAAAGGAGTTTCAGCACAGCAGCAGGGCTTCATAGGTCCAGGAGGATGATGCATGCTTCATTCACGGGTTCTTCGTCGGGTTGTTCTTCCCAGTGGTCGACTATCTTCAGTCCCAAAACCCTCCCCTTTTAAGCAGGTTACTCCCATTCATGCACAGCCTAGCTGTCATTCAAACAGCAGGGTGGCTGTCCTGCAAGGTCAGTCAGCCAGCCAGTCAATCAAGACTGGGTGCATTCATGCATTCCTAAAGACAAAGGACAGGGGAGTTTCGGGAACCTCCCTCACTTTCTGCCCTTCCAGACACACTGGAGCCAGAGGCGGGTTTCAGAACTGAAGCATGCCAAAGGCAAAACAAACAAAGGGCTCAAACCTGGCTTGGTGCGCACAGTAAAACCCAAGAAAGACCTTACAAACAGAAAATGGCCAAAAAAAAAGAAGACAGCCATCGGTGCTATACTGCAGCTGAGGATTCGCCTGCGGCATAAAAGCACAATGGTAGGAAAATTAAACCACTGCCACCAGCCATTTAAAGTAGTGAGGGCAACATAAAAAATGTTGCATGAGTTTGTAGGAAAAGGGGCTACTAAGTAACCACCCCCCCCCCCTTAAAGTAGTGAGGGCAACATAAAAAATGTTGCATGAGTTTGTAGGAAAAGGGGCTACTAAGTAACCACCCGCCCCCCCCCCCAGCACTGCACATAAGATGGTGTGTGCTGGAACTACAAAGAGAAAAGGTAAGTAACGTCAATTTCACTTTACTATTCTTGGGAACAGTAGTTCACACAAGAAAAGGTATTTAAACCTTATGAGAAATCTAAAGGATCCCTCTGTGACACTGCACTGAAGGTGCTGTGTGTCACCATACAAAAAGTAGATGCCTATGGAGTTTGTCAGACTCCAAAAACAAAGGAAACACATAATCAGGTCAAAACACATGGGAGAGTGAGAAAAAGGGTTCACTCACTCCAAGGTTAAAATTAAAAAGTCCTAAAGTGCAGCAATAGAGCTGGGGTCTCCAAGGTTGAAGGGAATTAGCACAGAAATGAGAATTCTCTCTAACAATGAACAGTTGCAAAGTCTTCTGAAAGCTCTTTGTGCGTGTCACTTAAAACTTCAAGGCACGAGCAACGACCAGCGAATGCAAGGCCCTCTCCAGTGGAGACGATGTATTCAGGAAGAAGACCGGTAACGGCAAAGGCATGATCAGGTGGAACTCCGATGGCACCTTCAGCATGAAGGTGGGGTGCATAAGCAGTACCACTCTTGAAGCGTGGAAGGACAGATACGGCTGCTTGCATCAAAGTGATGGCATCTCCCCAACCCGCCTGGCTGATGTGATCGCCATGAGAAACGCAGGCTTCCACGATAGGAACTTGAGCGGTTCCTGATGCATTGACTCAAAACGCACACACCTTAAGTCAAGTCAAAACCAAATTCAGTTCCCAAGTCGGGGCAAGAGCCTTCTCAGGTGGAAAAGTCCTGAAGAGGCCCTTGAGGAACTCTTTCACGAGTCTGAGACCACAGAGATGGCTTACCCGGCACCCTGGTGTAGCGGGATATGGCTGCCAGATGCACCTTGATAGAGGCATGAGCCAGTCCAGCCTTAGCCAAGGAAAGCAGGTATGGGAGCAGCTGCGGGGTGGTGACCCTCAGAAGGGTGATCTTCTGAGCCCGGCACCACACAGAGAAAGGATTCCACTTATGACCGTAGCAAGTCAATGTTGAAGAGGCCCTGACCTCAGCAAGGATGTCCTTACATTCCGCAGGTAAAGTATAATGTCCAAACTCTGGGGCTGCAGATGCCAAGCCCTGAGGTTCAGCGACACTGGGTCGAGGCTCAGAATCACTCCTCCCTCTCTGGACAGAAGGTCCGGCAGTCATGGCATCTTGATGGATGGAGACGCCGACAGACTTAGCAGGTCTGGATACCAGATTTGTCATGGCCACGCCAGAACGACAAGTATCATCTTGCAGTGACACTGTCTGAGTGTACTGATCACTTGTAGCAGGAAAGGTAACAGAGGAAAAGCGTATAGGAACAGTCCCTCCCAAGGGAATGAGAACACATCCCCCATGCTCCTTGGCTGTGGGAAGCTGCTGGCGAATTTCTGATTCTCGGAATTAGCTGCCGTCGCCAAGAGATCGATCTGAGGTTGACCCCATTAGTGGAATAGAAGATCCACCTGGTCCTGGCAGAGCTCCCACTCGTGGCAAGAACGTAGTTCCCAGCTGAGCAAGTCCACAATGGTGTTCTTGATGCCCGCCAGGTGAAAGGGGACGAGAAACATGTTCTGGCAAATGGCCCAGTGCCAAAGAACAAGGGCCTCTCTGGAGAGGGCCAGAGAGCGCATCCCGCCCTGCTTCCGGGTGTATAACATGGTGGTGGTGTTGTCCGTGAAGATCCTCGCCACCTTGCACGTCATCGACTGCAGGAAAGACTTGTGGGCCCAGAAAACAGCCCGAAGTTCCAGGATGTTGATGTGAAGGGTCTTTTCTTCTGGCAGCCAGAGGCGTCTGGCACCTAACTGTCCATTATGAGCTCCCCAACCTTTCAGGGAAGCACCTGTGGTGACTGTCTCCTGGTAAGGAGGGCCTTTGAATGGGGCCCTTTTCATGAGATGAGAGCATATGCCCCACCACTATATTGCTCAGAAAAACTCCTCTTTCAGGGTGACTGTTTGTCTAGGAACCCGAGACTTGCAGTCATCTCGCATCCAGAAACTCCTGGAGAGACCTCATCTGTAGCCTGCAAAGGCAGACTAGGTTGATGCAGGAAGACCTGCTCAACAGTGACTTGACGGCTCGCATTGTAGCAGACTACAAGTGCTGCACCTTCCCCAGGATGGCTACCACCCTCTCTTCCGATGAAGCTGCCAGGTAAGCCACTGTGTGGAAGTGTGCCCCCAGAAACAGAGCATTCTGCAATGGCTCATTTATGGAGAACCCCAGATCCGTCAGAAGACAGTCTTTGCTGTATGCTGGCTTATCAGAGCATGGGGTAGTAACGGATCAGCCAATTGTCCAGGTAACGGTAAACGTAAATGCCCTCAAGGCGAAGATGTGCCACCACTCAAGCCAGGCACTTTGTGAAGACCCTCAGGGCCAATTTCAGGCCTAAATGGAAGCGCCTTGAACCGATAGTGCCATCCCTGGACCACAAACCGCAGGAACTTGCGGTGCTTCCGGTGGATGGGGATGTGGATGTATGCGTCCTCCAAGTCCAGAGACGCCAGCCTCCAGTTGGCCAGGCACATGCTGCAATAGAACCTTTCTGAACTTCAGGGCCTTCAGGAACTTGTGGCGTCGTCGGTCCGGGTTAGGCCTCCACCCTCCTTTCTAACAAGAAAGTATCTGGAGTACATCCGGAAGCACCGGACGTGCTGGGGGATGGGCTCCATCACCCCCTTTTTTAACATGGCTTAAACCTACTGCAGTAGCTGTGCCACATGTTCTTGACGTGCTAGAGGGGGAACTCCAAGGTGTGCACCTGGCCTAGAGCATCCACCACCCATCTGTCAGTGATGATCGTCTTCCATGTGCTGATGAACCTCGTCAGCCGGCCTCCTACTGGGGTGCACGGCTGGTTCAAGCTGCTTAGGCGCCAGGGACCTGCCCTGCGCGAGGCGCTGTCCTCCGACTGCCATATGCCTGCAAGCAGCCTCTGTACGCCTCCTGCAATGTGGAATGGGCAGGCTGCCGATAAGGGGGCGGTGTAGTCGTTCTACGTGCCGTCTCCATGTCTGTCTTGTTGAGCTAAAGAGACTTGTTGATCACCTTGGCAAACAGGTTCTCCCCGTCGAATGGCATTCCAACACCTTCGACTGAATGTCCCGCCGGAAGTTGGTGGCTTTCAGCCATCCCTCCTGACGAAGAGACACGGTTTCCCATCTCACTGTATCCAGTGCCAGCGATGTCCACTGCCACTGTGATGACGTGGTTCAAGGCCACCTCCCCCTCCTCGAACAACTCAAGCGCTTCCGCCTTCTTGTCGTCAGGTAGGAATTCAAGAATCGGGCCCAGCTTGTTCCAAAGCTCCCGGTGGTAGCAAGACAAAATGGCCAGCGCCTTCGCAGCTTTAATGGTGCTGGCGGCCAAATAAATAATTCTCTTACCTATAGCGTCCAGTTTCTTTCCCTCCTGTTCCGGGGTACCAGGGATGAGGATGATGGATTCACTGAGCATTTCCTGGCCACGTCCAAAACCACAGAGTCTGGTGAAGGCTGGGACCTCAGACACTTGGGGGCCAAGTCTGGGATTCTGTACTACTTCTTGAGCCGGTCACGCTTGGGTGGGGGGCTTGGGTTCTTAAAGACTGCTAGGCCTTCCTCCCAGATATCGTCCAGCAAGGGAACTGACATGATGGTCCTCCCTGTGGACTCGCACCTTTGATGAAGGAACCCTTCCTTTATCATCTTCTCAGGCACTAACTGAAAGAGCTTGGAGGCCCTGGCCATCATCGAATGGAAAGAGCCAACCTCATTGGGAGGAGAGGCTCTGTGCAGGTTATCTATGCCTGCAAGTTGCCCGTCCCCCGGAACAAAGTAGTAGGCCTCGTCGGTGTCCATAGCTGTAGCCGCCATATCCGTGCCTGTGGCCGTGTGCGTGGCAGGATCCCCTGTTGGGGGTCAAATCCCGATGCAGAGGCGCTGGTGTTGGCTGGTGTCCTGGGCTAGCTGGGTCCTTTCTTGCGTTTGCATGGTTTTGGAGGACTTGCAGACAGAAGGGCCGAGTATGGGAAGTAGCCTCTACTTAATTTTTGTTACCAGAGTGTGCAGCGTGGTCAGATGTCCAACTAAATGTCCCTGGGTTGAGGTGTCGCAGGAATGGGAGGAGGCTCGGGCTGGTACGCTTCTTTTGAAGCTGTAGCTGATGAGGATCGTCCTGAGGCGAACCACCTCCCTGACCCCCTTGATGGTCTGAAAAGTAGCCCTCAGACAGGTTGTCACCTTCATCATCGCTGGTATAAACATGCCCCGGCACACTCCCTGCTCCACACACCTCTCAGGAGTCACCAGGGTTCTACTCCTCCCCTTTTCCAGAGACTTCTGTTCCCTTTCTGGGGGTTTTGCTGTAGCTGTGGCAGTAATCTCCCGCCGTGCCAGCAATGACATCCGCGGGGTAGCTGCCGCTGCAACTGTGGGCAACACCTTAGCAGTTTGCCCTCCCATCAACAAAGCAGTGGTCGTTGATGAGGTCATCAACAGGGCTGTTGACGTGACACCAGCAGTCATCGTTGTTGTGGCCGTTGATGCCGCAGTTGTTTTGGCTAAATGAGGCAGCTGTAGAGGTAGAGAAGGGCCCACCTTGGACTTCTCTTTTGTCGCCTTCTCCGTCGATGATACGCGCAGTCTCAAAGGGGTCAAAGATTTCCGAGTGCAAGACTCTTGATGGCAGGATCACCGTGGATGTGGTCAGTGTTGGTGATCTCGCCCTTCCCAAGCCGGGACCCACAACACGGGCGAACCCAGTGGCAATCCATGGCCTGCCACCTTGCCTTCTTTTGGACCCATGCAGGAAGGCTGTGCCTCAAAGGACCACAAGGTCTTATCCAAGGGAGTTCGATCGTGTGGCAGGTCGGCAGTGCAGGAAGCCTGATCATGGCCAGGGGCTGAGTCAGAGTCCTTACCCGACTTTAACCACCAATTCTGCTTCAGAGCAAATGGCCCATATTGAATTTGATAGAACACGGAAGTGCAGGTTGTTTTTTCATTGAAAACTGCTTTTTCAATGTACTGAGGATTTCCAGACTCTTGACTGGGCATATTCAAAAGCAGAGAAAGAGCCACAGGTTTGGGCTCGAGATTAAGCCTTGCAGGGAGAAAAACATGTAAAACTCGAAAAACAAGCAAAAAGTGCAGGGGGACTGCCTAACAAACGTATTGCTCTATATTTGTACTTTGGGTTAGGCTTCCTTAGAAAGCGCAATAGGTATCCCCAAGAAACATTGTATTCTAGATTTGTACTTGATTGTGTTCACATATTGCGTGATGACATGGGAGAAGATGGCCGCCAGGTAGGTCAGTCTGTAGACTCCCATTTACTAGTTGAGAAACTACTTTTATCCAGTTCTATAACCTTTAGGGGTGGTTTTGGTGCACTTATTTCTTGGGAATTCCTTTGGATTGTGTTCCAGAACATTGGTGAAATGGTTGTTTGGTCTCCCTGACTATCCGCAGTGAAGTAGATTGGTTTACTTCCATGTGTACAATGGCTGCCCACAGCGTGTGTTGCAGTTTCGTAGAGCTTGCATTTCCATTTTTGCCCATTGCCTGGGGAGCAAAGATTACCAGCCTGAGCAATGGGATTTATATACCCCCCCCCTTCTAATTTCTGGAACAGGAGGAATGGCTGCCACATGTAGCCCTTCTGCTCCTGTGGTGCTGGCCCCCTGCAGCAGCTTTGGGTTGGTGTCACAGGCCTGTGTATACGCTGTTTGGGTCATCATATGGGCTGGTATCAGAGTTTGGTGCTAGTCTCCACACCTCCAGGGCCTAATCAGTGCAACTTTGGACTGGATTGGTTTTGTTGAATTCACTCAAGTACTTACGCTTGGGTTTTCAGGAATGTGTGGGTAGCAGTGCAGTTGAGATTGTAATACCCTTTGGGTTTCTGTTCCTTGTCTCATGGGATATGCGCGACTTCGGGGTCAATGTGGCAAGGGTGTCTGGGCGTGCAAGACATCTTCAGGACCCAGTGCGAGAGTTTGCAGAGGATCCGACTCCCTCCCAGCCCCCCCCATAAAAAACGGATGGGTTCATTCATTGATAGCCACCTGACTATTTCAGTGGTGTGGCTGTTGCCGGTGGGGCCATGGGATGACAGACTACTTGGGTGGTCATAACCACCTGTACATGATGGGTGGCGAGTGCCAGCAAGGCACCCATCACAGGGCTGTACAGAGTATGTGTTGCTTGCTTTCAGAACAGATCCCCACTTGTACCCCTCAGGCCTCCCTCAGTATCGGGTGGGCCATATCCGGCTGCATACATGGAACAAGTTACTTACCTGTAACTGTTCTCCAGCATGGGTCTGGCATGGATTCACATGCTCATGAATATTTCCTGTCAGGCTGGGACAGGGCCATCACGAGGAAGGAGGGGAGGGGGGGCAGGAGGGGCAAACTACCCCAGGACTCACGCTTGCCAGGGGCCTCACAGCCCCCTCTCCTGAGTAGAAAGGCAGCAGCACAGTCCTCCGTGTTCTTTATTCACACGGGGGAGACTGTGCTGTCGGCTCTCTGCACCAGTAATGATTTTGCTGTTTGTTGCAAAGCCGTTTGGCTCCGCAACAAACAGCAAAATAAAGGGAGACAGCAGTGCTCAGAAGTGAGCTCTGTTGACTCCGGTTATTCAATTGACAACGTGGACATGATGAATGACAAGAGAGGACTACTCTCCAGTCCGTCAGCGTGTTCAAGTTGCTCAGCGTGAACCCGCTGACTGCTATTGGGATGTGGAAGTACGCATCCTCCAGGTCCAACGGCAGAAAGTCTCCCTCTTCCAGCTGTCCAAGCACGTGTTGAGTGACCATTCGGAACTTCTGGGACTGGATAGATTGGTTTAGTCATCGGAGGTCGACAATGGGCCTCCACCCCCCCGGTCTTCTTTCTCACGAGGAAGTACCTTGAGTACACTCCGGAGCACCGCAGCCGCTTTGGGATGAGCTCCATCGCCCCTTTCTTTAGCATGGCCCGAACCTCCAGCAGCAGCTGATGGACATGGATTTCCTGACGGGCCACCAGTGGTATTTGGGAACACTTCCGTTGGAACTCGAGTGTGTCCATGGGCAAGAGAGTCTAGCACCCAACGGTCGGTGGAAATGGTCTTCCACACAGTGAGGAAGTTTGCCAGCCGGCCTCCCACCGGGGTGCACAGGTGAGGGCCCGAACGGCACGGCCAGTTCATTCTCGCTTGGATGTCGACGGGCTGTCTTGGGGACCCTGGCTACGACGATGTCCTCCTCCGAAAGCCTTGGAATGGCCCCCGTTGGTCTCCTGGGCCGAGGAATGGGAGGACTGGCAGTACGAAGAGGAGCTCCCGCTGTAACCCTTGGAAGAACAGGGAGACTTGCCTCCTGGGGAACAAAAAGACAGCCGTTGCCGCTGTAGCGTGCCCAGGGCACGTGCCGCCTCCGTGTCTGCCTTGATGGCCTGAAGAGATTAATCTACAGCCTTCCCGCAGAAATTGTCAAAGGGCATGTCAAAAACCCTCATCTGGACATCCTGTCGACAGTTGGTGGCTTTGAGCCAGCCACGACAACAAAGGCAAACCCTGTTGCCCATCTGGCAGAACCCCCCTGGCGGAGATATCCGTGGCCACCGTGATGGCGTGGTCCGATGCCACCTCACCTTCCTGCAGAATCTCCAGCGCCTCCAACCTCTGGTCATCGGGAGGAAGTCCAGAAGGGGAGCGAGCTTGAACCACAGCTCCCGGTCGTAGCGCAGAGTAGATAACATGTCATCCCATAGCATCCAACTTCTTCCCCTCGCTGTCCGGAGGGGTGGATGCTGCCGAGGAAGAAGCGCCCAACGGCTTCTTCTTGGCCGCTGCAGAGAGAGTTTGGTGACGGTTGGGCCCGCAATCACTTGGGTGCAGAGTCCGACACCCTGTATTTTTTCTCTAGACGGAACCTCTTCACTGGGGCCATAGAAGTGTTCTTCGTGAGAGACAGGCCTTCGTCCCAAATGTCATCCAGGAGTGGGACTGAAAGGATGGTCTCTCTCTTCACCTCTCGGCGCTGGTACAAAAAGCCCTCCTCCTCTGGAACGAGCTGGAAGAGCTCCGAAGCTCTGGAGATCATTGCATGAAACGAGCCTATCTCGTCCGGCGGGGAGGATCTGGCCGGCGGGAGGTTCCCCATCCCACCATCGTCTGTGCCCGTCATCGTATCAGGATCCGTCTCAACCGTCGGGGGAGGAGAGCACAGCAAAGGATGACAAAGAGGCAGTGGGTGCCTCTCCCTCTTCTTGGCCGGCAGTTCCCCCGTTGCCACAGTGTCGGCCATCACCGGAGCCATGGCCGGGGCCATCAGCGTAACCGGCATCTTCCTCTGTATCTCAGATACCAGAGTATGTAAAGTAGAGCGAATATCCACAGAGAGGTCGCTAGGGGGCTGCTGAGGTGGAACAGGAAGCTGGGGCGCAGGAAGAGAGCCAAGGCACTTTTCTTCTTGAGGCCCTCTGTCGTCTTCCTCAATGGCATATTCGTTGTCATCGCCTTCATAGGCGCACTCGTAGGGCGTGACCCTGACATTTACCTCATCACCTTCGTCCTCCTGGATGGTCTGGAGGTAGACTAGCTGAAAAGATATCCTGCAGGACAACCGCATCGCCCCCCCCCCCCCTTTCTTCACGGGAGGGGACGTGTCAGGGAGATGACTGGCATCTTCTCCGGGATCTTCCCAATGGGATGGAATGAAGACTCCCTCCTGACCGGGAGCAACACTCTTGCTTTCGGAGGTGCGCCCTGCGGGTCCACCTCCGCAGCCTTTGAAAGGGAGACCACCACCACCTCAATGGAAGTCAGAGCCTTCGCTGGGTGTACCTGGGCCTTCACAGTCAGGACCGGACCCATGTCCTGCTTGGCCTTCGTGGTGGATGCCTTGTCCTGCTTGGCCTTCTCTTTAGGGGGTGGGTTGGAGCCTCTGCCCCCCCCCCCCCCCTTGGCATTCTACGGCAAGGGCAGGCTGGCTTTGGACTTCTCTAGTTGTCTCTGGGGCCATCTTGAGTTTGCCTGGATGGTCCGACTTCCTCTTGGATGAAGATCCTGAGCGTTGGCTGGTGACTGAAGTCGCTAGAGACGTAGGGCGCGCCCTGGTCGCTGAGGAGCCCGCGGCAATGGTGCTCCCGGTGGCAGTGGACTCACAGTGCTTAGCCTTTTGTCAGACTCCCGCGGGAGGGGCGCCATCAAAGGACTTAAAAGCCTGCTCAGCATTTCCGGGTCCAGGAAAGGCATGCTCCTGGGACCCACCCAGTGCAGAGGCCTTGGCCTGTAGCCACTCCTTCAGCCGTCTACGCTGATCCTTCATCGTGCGAGTCAAGAGTTCATATAAACATTCTGCATACCACAGTTGCTACAAAGCTTGAAAAGAGGGAGAATTCTTCTCGTCTGCCATGATCCATGTGGTGTAGGTCTTGAAGAATCCTCCACGAAGAAACTCAATGAAAATCGCCCTTGAGGGGCATAGAAGAATCTGAAAAACTGGTCTCTGTTAGTCAGAGTTTGACCAATGAAGCAGACTTCCAAACTCTTCCAAAAAGCAAAAAAAGCAGTAAAAGCTCAAGAGCTAAGCACGAGGACTCCCAACACTTGAACGTGCGGTAAAAATCTAAAGATGGCTGCCAGAGGAGGGGCTTAGGTAGAGGGCAGTCATTGGCTAGGGCAGTATGACCCAGAGCTCAGCGATTGGTCATTAGGAGAAAGACAGTTCGGTAAAAGAAAAAAAATCAGTTTTAGTTTCATTTCTGAGGATTCCCAGCCTGATGCCAGGAAATATTCATGAGCGTGTGAATCCATGCCAGACCCCATGCTGGAGAACCTGCAGTTTTCTTTCCTCCTTTTGTCAGGTAAGCCTGCTCACAATGAAACAAATTTCCCCACAACTGGCTTTGATTTATTTGGAGGGAGATTTTTTTTGCAGGTGGTGAGGTGGGTAGGAAGGGCGATTCGGTGCAGGGGTTGTGTGTTGGGGAATTGTATGTGGGCTTGGTATTAAGAGGTAGGAGTCAGCACATCCAAGTTATTTTGTGGAGGAGGAAGGACTCCTACATTGTACAGAAAATTAGCTGTACAGTGCGTTGGGGAATTGAGGGATAGGAGAGCAATGCCAGTTTGGATTGGATGAACTGAGCTTGTCTGCCACAGCTGGTAGACTGCCAACTAGACAGGACTCCCAAGAGGACAGAAGGCCAACTAGGGACTAGTGAGGGTGCAATGTCAAACCATCTGTTCAAGCGAGGCTTCAAAAAGACAGTTTCTGCTGTGTTTGCAAGTGAAGGCTGCAGTGTCTGCTCTGCATTGCTGGGATAGGTATGTAGTGCATATGCCACAGACTGAGCCGTTTCAGTGAGAAGCTTGCTAAGGGATATACTATATTCACAGTACTTATTTCATTGGATACGGAATGAGGAGGTTAATGCGATCCCTCATGCACTTAAATTGTCTATCTTGCATAACCAGGGCAGCTGAACGGAAAGTTTACACACATCAGTGAGCTATAGAGAATCTTCCTTGGACCCTGTGGGGATGCTACCTGTGGGGAGGCTTTACTTCTGATCCCTGCTTGTCAACACAGTGGCACTACTATCCCACTCTTCTAGGCTCCCCCCAGAACAGGCAATGGAACTTATTTTGTTAGGCTTTTCTTTCACACTTTGGTGGACTGAATCCACTTGCAAACCTTTCACTTTTTGTGAACACATTAGTATTACTGAAATTAAGACAGGCATATCGCTTTCAAAAATTGATTAGCAGAGTTTGCCAATAAAAATTCTTAATTAGCAAACAAACCATTTGATTAGCAATGTTGTACTGATATTTATAATGTTACCATAAGATATCTGTACCCCAAGACAAAGCAATACAGTAGTTGTGTACTGCTGAAGTAAGACATTTGTGAGATGTCAGGTCTTGCAAATTTCACTAAACCTGCAGGTCGAGTAACTTCGGCTACCTAGTCTACATACGAGAAATGCACTCGACCCACGGCAACAAATGCACTTTCTGTAAAATTGTGGATGTCACCACAAACAGTGTTCGGCACACTGCCGCCACCCGTGCACAGTGAAAGGAACAAGTTACTTACCTGTAACTATTGTTCTCCAGCATGGGTCTGGCATGGATTCACATGCTCATGAATATTCCCAGTCGTCCAGCCGGGAATCCTCGGTAAAAGAAAAAACAGTTACACCTTCACTTGCAAACTGTATTTCTCCTCCAAACCAAGTACTGAACTCTGGGTCATACTGCCCCCGGTGGTCAGTCAAAAGGCCGAATAAAAATATCGAATGACAAAAATATCAAAAAAATCGAATTTTTTTATTTATATGTATTTTTGGGGTCAGGTAAGTAAAAAAAAAGGGTAAAATAAAAAAAAAAAAAAGGGGTGTTGGGGGAACCCTCCCCATTTCGAAAAAAAAACATTGAAAAAAATAAATTCGGTCTTTTCACTATAAACCACTGCCCCCCAGCCAATGACTGCCCTCTCCCTAAGCCCCTCCTCTGGCAGACATCCTCAGATTTGGTAAGCACGTAAAGTGGCAGTATGACTAAGAAGAGCCACAGAGGGGTAGGAGGGAGGATTTGCATGTGAATCCATGACAGACCCACACCGGAGAACAATAGTCACAGGCAAGTAACTTGTTCCTTCTCCAGCATGGTGTCTGGCATGGATTCACATGCTCTAGAATAAAATATACATAGAAGTACAACATTACACAACCACGGGAGGTGGCAAGGCTCAACAGAAGCCATTACTTTTACCTTCGTAACAGGCTCACCTCAAGGTAACAGGTTGCATAGCACTGCTTGGCTGACTGGATTCCTCCCTAGAATCCCTGTCGACGCAGTAGAACTTTGTGAAGGTGTGTGTGGACCTCCACGTTGCAGCCCTGCAGATGTCCAGCAGGGGCACACCAGATAGGAACACCATTGTCGCAGCAATCGCTCTGATGGAGTGGGCTCTCGAACTGCCAGGCAGCAGTCGGTTTGCCAACCGATGAGTGTGTGATGCAGCCAGAGAACCTCCTTGAACAAGCCCTATCCACAGTTCACAGGACCGAAGTTCACGAACAGTTGAGACATTTTCCAAAAACTCTTTGTGCTTGCCACATAGAACTTCGGAGCGCAAGCAACGGACAGCGAGTGCAAGGCCCTTTCAGCCGGTGACGAAGGCTTCGGAAAAAACACAGGCTGGTTGAGGTGGAATTCTGATGGAACCTTTGGCATGAAGAAGGGGTGTGTCAGCAGCATCACCCTCGATTCATGGAAAGTCAGATATGCAGGATAGGGCCTGGCTCTCACCCACCCCCCTGGCAGAGCTGATGGCCATGAGGAATGCCGTTTTCCACGAGAGGAACTTGAGAGGGGCCTGATGCATAGGCTCAAAGGGAGCTCCCATTAGCCTGGTCAGCACCATGTTGAGTTCCCACACTGGGGCACGAGCCTTCACCGGCGGGAAAGATCGAAACAGTCCTTTGAGGAACTCCTTCACAAGATGATGGGACCAAAAAGAAGACCTTCCTGGAGAACTGGTGTAGCAGGAGACATCTGCCAGATGCACCTTGATAGTAGCCGCGTGCCAGCCCCGCTTTGACCAAACACAATAAGTACAGAAGGACCTGAGGGGCCGTGACCCTCAGGGGGTTGATCTTCTGCGTCTGGCACCAAGTTGCAAAACACTTCCACTTCTGCCCATAGCACAAGAGTCTACGGCGCTCTGGCCCTGGCAAGGACCTCCTTGCAGTCCGCCGGTAGCTTGTACCCTCCGAACTCTAAGGCTACAGGAGACAGGCCTTCAGGTCCAGTGATCCTGGGTCATGGTGGAGGATTTGGCCTCCTTTGGCGAGCAGATCTGCGACCACGGGCAGGTGACGTCGACAGGCTGAGAAGGTACAGGTACCAAATCTGCCTCGGCCACACCGGGGCAACGAGGATCATCTTGCATCAGCACCGTTTACGTCGCAGCAGGAGAGGAAACGGCAGGAACACATACAGGAACAGGTTTTCCCATGGTAGGGAGAACACGTCCCCCATGCTCCCCGGCTGGTGGAACCTGCTGGAAAATCTCTGGCATTTGGAGTTCGTCGCTGTCGTAAACAGATCGATCTGGGGTTTGCCCCACCTGAGGAAGAGGCTGTCCACTTGAACCTGCCGAAGCTCCCATTCGTGGCAAGAATGCAGCTCCCTGCTGAGGGAGTCGGCGATAGTGTTCTTGACCCCCCCCCCCCACCAGGTGAAAAGGAATGAGAGACATCCCCTGTAGGATGTCCCAGTGCCACAAGTCCAGCACCTCTCTGGAGAGCGCTGGCGATCTGGTGCCCCCCCACCCCACCTGCTTCCTAATGTAAAACATTGTGGTGGTATTGTCCGTGAAGACCCTCACCACCTTACCCTTTAGGGACGGGAGGAATGACTTGAGGGCCCAGAACTCTGCTTGCAGTTCCAAGACATTGATGTGGAGATCCCTCCCCTCTGGTCGCCACAGGCCTCTGGCGTGGAGAAGTCCAGTGTGGGCTCCCCAGCCCTCCAGGGAAGCGTCCGTGGTGATCATCTCTTGGTTTTAGGGGCTCTGGAAATCTGTGCCCCTGGTGAAGTTGGAGCACACGTCCCACCACCACATCGCTCGACGGAACTCCACTAGGACACTCCTGTCTGCAAAACATCTGGACACCTGAACCCACCGAGTGTCCAGGAATTCCTGTAGCGGCTGTATCCACAACCTGCAGAGCCTGATCAGGTAGACTCACAATGACATGCCAAGCAGCGACTTGATGGTCCGTACCGTGGTAATCTTCAGTGCCAACAGCCGTTGCAGCTTGCCCAAGATGGCCACTATCCTGTCCTCCAAGGGGGCCACCAGGCATGAAACCGTGTTGAGCCTGGAGCCCAGGAACAGCGTGTTCCCCGATGGAATCAAACAGGACTTTGGATAGCTCACTGAGCATCCCAGATCCGTCCGTGTGTTCGAGAGCGATCTCCCATGACTTGGCCCGGACGAGGCAGTCGAGGTACGGGTACACATGTATCCCTTACAGACGTAGATGGGCTGCCACAGGTGCCAGGTACTTTGTAAACACCCTGGGCGCCGAATTCAGTCCAAAAGGGAGGGCCTTGAATTGGTAGTGCTTGCCTTGCACATCGATGCGCAGTAACTTCCGATGATTCTCGTGAATGGGGACGTGGAAGAAAGCGGCCTCTAGATCCAGTGACGTAAGGAAGTCCCCTTCCTCCAGATGGCCGAGCACGTGTTGAAACATGACCATCCTGAATTTTTGGGACTTGAGGAATTTGTTTAGACGCTGCAGGGCAAGAATGGGCCTCCAGGCCCCAGTCTTCTTTTACTAAGAAGTATCTGGAGTAGATTCTGGAGCCCCGGAGTCGCTTTGGAACCAACTACCTCCCCCACCCCTTTAGCATGGCCCGTACTTCCTGCAGGAGCTGTGGTAAGTGCTGCTCCTGCCAGGCCACCGGTGGTATTCACGGACACTTCTGCTGGAACTCTAGAGTGTGACCGTGGGCGAGAGCGTCCAGCACCCATCTGTAGGTGGAGAGCTATTCCCACTCGCTGACGAAGCCCGCTAGCCGGCCTGCCACCGGGGTGCATGGGTGGGGGCCTGACATCCTGGCCGGTTCAATCGTGCTTTGTGGCCTGCGTGCCACCTTGGGAGAGACATCAGCGGCCACCTCAGAACGACCCCTGTAGGCCTTCTGGGTCGTGGATTGGAGAATTGGCGGTACAAGGATGATTCCCCCGCCAAAACCCTTCGACAATCTTCCAGATTTTCCTCCTGAGGCACGAAAGGAAGGCTGAGGCTGCTGAAGCATACCTAGGGCCCAGGCCGTCTCAGTGGCTGTTTTCATAGCCTGTAACAACTCATCGACGACCTTACCAAAGAGATTGTCTCTGTCATAAGGCATGTCCAGGACCCTCGTCTAAACATCCTGCTGAAAATTGGTGGCTTTCAACCAGCCACAATGATGGAGGCAGACACCGTTCCCCATCTGCCAGAACCCAGCGTCTGTGATGTTCAGGGCCACGGTGATGGCATGGTCCGATGCCACCTTGCCCTGCCTGGAGAATTTCCAGCACATCTACCTGTTTGTTGTCAGGGGAGAAATTTGACTGTCATCGCCGCTGAGTAGATCACCTTCCTACCCATGGCATCAAACTTCTTTCCCTCACTGTCCGGGGGAATGGAGGCCAAAGATGATGGATTTGAGGATGACTTCTTCGCAGCCGCCGAGACCACAGAGTCCAGGGAGGGCTGCGAACACAGGCACTTGGGTGCAGACTCCGGCACCTAGTATTACTTTCCAGCCCGTTTTTTAGCCAAGGCGGGATTCTTCATCAGCCCCAGGCCCTCATCCCAAACTTCTTCCAGGAGAGGCACTGCCAGAATTGTTTTCCGCTTCGCCTCAGCGCTGGTAAAGGAAACCCTCCTTCTTGGTCTCTTCCGGCGGCCGCGCGGGCGACTATGGAGCGGAACAATCCACTATCCTGGGGGGGTTAGAGGGGGGCTGGGCAGAGGGGACTGAGGGCATGGGAATGCGGTTTCCTGTTCTTCGCCGGAGGGCCCGGTGCCACCAGGGGTGCCGTCAGCATCCTCCCCTGGATCTCTGACACCAGCGTGTGGAGAAATGACAGGATGTCCAGCAACACGACCCATGGAGGGGGAATAGGCTTGCTGGGCCCAGCACTTACGTTGTCGGCTCTCCCGCCGTCGTCCCCCTAGACGGTTCCACTGTCGCCATCCTCCTCAGCATTTTGGCCATCATCGTTCCCCATGTCCTCCAGGACCGTGTGAAGGACACCATGTCCTCTTCATCCAAAGAAGAAATATCCGTGCCCTGGAGCACGTTAGAGGCCTCCACTGCCTCTCCCCTTTTTTTTACGTCCCGAGGTGTCGGGTCGGGCTCAGGGCTGGCATCCTTTTCTCCAGTGTTCTCTCCACCGGCTTGGCCGAACCCTCCCACGTGGGAGGAAGGCCCACTGTGGGCGTCGCAGGGGCCCCCCTTGACTGGGTCAGCCCCTTTCACATTCGAAAGGGCAGCCGCCACCCACTAGACTGTCAAGGATGACTTCTCCTGGACTACCTGGGCCTTCAGGGGTAGGTCAGACATCTTACACTGCGCCTTACCCTTCTCCGGCTTCTCCCACAGTTTCCCAGGGTTAGCAGACTGTTACGCTCACCTGGGTTCCACAGGGGTGTCGAACGAAGCTGGACTTCCGCGGTCTCCACCAGTGTAATTCATAGAGACGTGATGATAGACTCCACGTGCCCCCTCAGTTTCGTCTGTCTGACCCGCAAGAATATTTTCCTTATTGTTTGGATGAACTCTCCATCCTGCGTGTAATGCAGGGGCGCGTCGAAGTTCAGTTAATTCACTGATCCGAAGGTATTTGGCAGAGTTCCAGACAAATAATGACTCCGAGGGGAGTAGAATATAAACCAAATATATAGTTCTTGTTAGAATTCAAATGTCTGTTAATTCACTCTTGCTCTCTTCATACCTTTTCCCTTGCAGTGTGATCCAAGGAGTGAGTTTGCCTCGTTGAATGCAGGTAGCGCTTAGGTAAGAGTCAGTTTGTACCAAGCACTGTCCGGCAGGTGATATTGTCCCAAATGTAAGTAACCAGTAGATTTATATCTTCTTTGCAGGTGCGGAGTAATGCCGAAAATGCCCAACGTAGAATGGTTACCAGCGCTGCCTCAAGCGGTCATTCGAAGTGAGTATTTTGTGGGAAGTAAAAAATAAATGTCTTTGGCAGCACCCCGCTCACCTTTTGTTGATTTTGTCTTTTCAGATGCTGATGCTTCGAGCGGCGAGTCGACGGATGCGGCGCTGGATGATGGAGATACTCAGACAGGTGAGTATGACGCGGCGTTGCAGCAGACGATGTGGCGCGGTTCGTTTTAATGTCCTTTTCCTATATCCACAGGTGCAGCTGTTTCAGGAAAAGATTATGTCCAAATGGAATTCTCCTTGTTCTAACCTTCTCTTCTTCTTTCCTTTTCTCTAGGATTGGCTCCGGACACGAGACGGGTGTGGCTGTAGACTGGATGCTGGACTGCAGACGCGGTGAGCGTTACGCTGCTAACATGCAGAATAACGCGAAGCGTGTACTGCCCTTCGGGCGTAGTTTAAATACAAATCAAAAAAAGTAGTTCCCTGGTAAGAAGTACCAGTACAACACCCAAGCAACAAAATAGTTCCTAAAGGGAAGTAGTTCCTTCCTGGGCTCATGGTGGCCTGTATGTGAGTTCTTTGCAGGATGGCCTGCACATTTTAAAGTTAGCAAAATGAGCCTGGCGCCATGACTGAACCCATATAGGGTTGTGGGAATTCCAGTGTCTTCTGGGGTGCCTGCTCCCTGGCCAGATGGACCTGTTCCGGATGTCTGGGGGCAGGCATCGTGACAGCACTCCCCCCCACCCCCCCAAACCCCTCTAAGGCTGTTCTCCTTACTGGTCCCGGCTTGGTTGGAAAATTCAGATAGAATCTTTTCAGCAATCAAGGAGCATGAATATTGTCACTTGGTTCCCATGATCTTTCTTGTGGACCATACCCTTTCCAGTCAACCAGATAAAAAAGTTTTGATTTGACTATTTTGAGTCCAAAATATTATTTGCTTCGAATTCGGGCTCTCCGTCTATTAAAATGGGATTAGGAGGTTCAGTTAACCTTGTCCCTGGTTGTACTGGCTTCAAAAGTGAAACATGAAAGACAGGATGAATTTGCATATTTGACAGTAATTCCAATTTGACGGCCACAGGATTAATAATGGCCTTGATAGAGTAAGGTCCCAAATACTTGGAATTAAAGGCTTGCGTCCTCTTTAAAGGTATATGTTTTCAAGCCAGCCAAACTTGGTTTCCTATCTGATATTTCGGAGCTTCGGTTCTAGGTTTATCTGCGGTTTTCTTGTATCTCTCTTTAGCCTGCTTCAAATGTTCAGTTGCCTTTTTAAACGCCTGTGTAATAGTGGCGTGTAGATGGTTCACGGCGGGGATCTCCAAGTGTTGAGGTGAATCAAGTTCAGAGGTCCGAGGGTGTCGCCCATATATAGTGTAAAATGGGCTTTGTCCAGTTCCTGGGTGCAAAGAGTTGTATGCATATTCGGATATCCACAAAATGCCTTTCCAATTGCCTTCGATTTGTTGTAATATACACCACAGGTATTGCTCTAGTGTCTGATTGGTCCTCTCGGTTTGACCATCGGTTTGGGGATGGTGGCTGGTTGATAGTCTAACGTCGATTTGGGCCAATTGACAACATTTCCTCGAAAACTGAGAAATGAACTGACTTCCCCGGTCGGAAACTAATATGGAGGGGAATCCATGTATTCGGACGATATGTTCCAGAAATTCCTTGGCCAAGGTCGAGGCTGAAGGTAGACCTTTTAATGGAATGAAATGAGCCATTTTGGAAAAAAGATCCACTATGACTAGGATGGTGTTATACCCACTACATGGGGGAAGGTCAGTAATAAAGTCAAGGGACAAGGTATGCCAAGGCGTGGGCGGGATGTCCAAAGGTTGTAATAGGCCTGCTGGTTTTCTTTTCTGGGTCTTATTTTGGGCGCAAATAACGCAAGACAGTACAAATGATTTGATGTCTTTCCACCAAGTAGGCCACCAGAATTGTCTTGATCTTGGCCTCGGTATTAGCAATCCCATGATGCCCTTCAATCAGTGACTCATGGTAATTGGAGAGGACATGTTCCTGTAATTCTTTATTTGGTAGGTAAAGACGTCCTTGATAGTATGGTAGCTGATCGGAGACTGAATAATCTTTGCCTTTGTCCAACCAATTTTGTAAGGCTGCAGGATCAAAAAGCTGTTGAATCTTTTCATGGATGTCATGCAAAGTCTGTAGAGTGGTTATACCAAGAATTCTTCTCTCAGGAATTATAGGTACTGGTTCTGGATTTGTGTATGCTTCTCCCATTCCAATACGAGATAAAGCGTCTGCTTTGCCATTTCGACAACCTGGTCGGTAAGTAATCACAAAATCATATTCCGCAAAGAATAAGGCCCACCTAAGTTGGCGTGACGATTGAGCCTTAGCCGTCTTTAAATATTGTAAGTTCCTGTGATCCGTGATTACTGTGATGGTATGTCGAGCTCAGAGAAGATTATGCCGCCAGGCCTTGAACGCTGACTTAATGGCCAGTAGTTCCTTGTCAGTAACTGCGTAGTTTAATTCTGGTGCTGAAAATATCCCCGACAAGAACGCCACCGGATGAAGTTGACCTGTCTCGGGATCCTTTGAGAAAGGACAGCTCCCATGGCTAAGCTGGATGCATCAGTTTCAACCACGTACGGAAGTTCTGGACGTGGGTGCTTTAAAACAGGGGCTGAGGTAAATTTCTGTTTTTGGTCTTGGAAGGCCTTTTCAGCATCTTATGTCCACTGGAAACGTTTATTTCTTCGCAAAAGAGCTGTAATGTGATGTACAAGATGTGAAAAGCCAGGAATAAATCCGCTGTAAAAGTTCACAAATCCAAGCATGCTCTGAACTCCCTTAATCGAGGTAGGAGAAGGCCATTTGAGGATTGCATCCACCTTTCGTGAATCCATTCGCACTCCTTTCTGGGTCAGGATAAATCCTAGGAATTCAACTTCTGAAGTATGAAAATGCACTTTTCCAATTTCGCATATAATATATGCTGACTTAGTTTTTCCAGTACAGCACGAACGTGCTTCACATGGTCCGATTCAGATGAAGAGTATACCAAGATATCGTCTATGTATACACCACCACAGACGTCTACGAGTTCACGAAGGACATCGTTCATAAAATACTGGAAGGCTTCCGGTGAAATGCAAAGCCCGAAAAGGCATCACCTGGTATTCGAACAATCCGTATTTGGTACGGAGGCAGTCTTCCATTCGTCGCCTTTTTTCACTCATACCAAATGATACGCCCCTCGGAGGTCCAATTTAGTGTAAATACAAGCATCCTTTACTTGGTCCAGTAGTTCTGGGATCAAGGGCAACGGGTATCGTTTTTTTATGGTTATTTGTTTTAATGAGCGATAGTCAATACAAGCCCTAAGGTCACCTTCCTTTTTAGGGACGAAGAATAAAGTCGATGATGCCGGAGACTTGGATGGGCGAATGAAGCCATTAGCGAGGTATTGATCCAAATATTGCCGTAAATGGAGATTTTCAGGTTTAGTGAGGGCATAGATCCTACTGCACGGAACTTGAGTGCCGGTTTGGAGGTCAATCTGGCAATCATATGACCTGAGGGGTGGTAACGTGTTTGCTTGGTCTTTCTGGAAAACATCCGGAAATTCCTGGGGTAAAGTGTGTGCACAATTTGAGAAGGTCTTTTCTCGCCAGTCAATACAAGGATTATGCACTTCCAACCATGGTATTCCCAAAATTATTTGGAACTGTGGGGCCTTGATTAAGTCAAACACAATGCTCTCTCGATGCCCATCTTGACCCAGCAATGTCATCTCCATAGTTGAATGAGTAACTGGACCGGAAGCTATTTCGGTCCCATCGACAGTGGTGATTAGATCTGTTGTGGGTCTTTTGCAAAGAGGTAGATTCATCCTTGTAGCCAATTCTTGATCCATGTAGTTCCCTATGTCTCCACTATCGATGTATGCTCTCACTGCGTGCATATAAGATGGTTGCCTTGGATCTATAAGGACCATTGGTATCATTAGGTGCGAGGTCCGAGTGCGCTTCATGCTCGGCAAGCGGACCTCTATGCTTGTCGGGTGTGGTCGTTTCCAGACTCTGTTTCTATATTGGTTTTGTCTGCGACTCCTACCACCTTCTTAGGTGGTTTCACTGGGCAATCCCGTAAAAAATGCCCAGAGGTTCCACAATACAAACAATTGTAACTGCCTTCTTTTGTCCCTTTCTTTTTGAGTTAAAGGTCCTTTAAAGCCCCCGCAATTTGCATAGGTTCAGATACATCAGTTCCTTTTGGGGGGACATTGTCCTTAGGCTTTACCAATACTCGACTCTCGAATCTAACCCGGTCCGCCTTTCTATTCTGAAGTCTGTGATCCAACTGGACCACCAGATCTATGTATTCTGCACAATCTTGAGGTGGATCCTTTACCTGTGCCAAAACGTCTTTTAGTGTTACGCTCACCTGACTCCCACGGAGGCGCTGGCCTGGTTCGCGCTGCTGTGACCTCTTCGAAGTTGATGCGCAGGGTTCGGAAGACGGACTGGACCCGGCCCCCAAATCTGGCTTGCCTGGCTCGCAGAAGTATCCTTCTGTAGGCGAAAATAGGGGATTACTGTCTGCGGGGTAATGCAATCGGCCTCCCACTTTCCCCTCTCACCCTCCTCGAAACCCTTCTGTGATTTCTCGTAGAATCTCACCTTAGGGTCTGGTAGGACGAGCTCTCCATCCTGCTTCTGATGCAGAGGCGCGTTGGTATCCAGTTACTTCACTGGATTTTCGGATTGGTGAGAACCAAACTTGCTTGGCTTCCAGGTAAGTTTTTTGATAAGAGGTTCCCCTTGTGTCCATGAATTAATGTACTAATGCTAGCGTCTTTTTCCCCATAGGGGCCGGGGTACGGAATGCCGGGGAACAGGCACCGACCCGAGAGGAGAGGTGAAATCCTTGTAGAAATCAGGTAAGTCTTTAATGAGCGTTTTTTGGTAATGTCTTTTCATTCGCTCATTAACGCAGAGGTCTCTTTTTCCCCCCCTTAGGGGCCGGGGTCCGGAAATGCCAGGATGCGGCGTGGACCCGAAATGAAGAGGGAATGAATCAACAGGTAAGTCTTTACATGGAGATTTAGCTTTCCTTGTTCCCTTCTCTCTCTCACCTTTTGTTCTGGTCTTTTTCTCCCTAGGCGCTGGGGCGTTACTGCGAATCCGGATGATCGCTGCTGAACATGGAGGCGCCCTGTAAAGGTGAGTGGAATGCGGCGCTGCAGTGATCGACGCGATGAGCTTTTAAATTAAAGTCTTCCTTTTCAGGATTGTCGGCGAGATGTCTCCGGGATGCGGATTTAGCAGGTAAGGACTTTTCCTTCTTCCGTTCTCTTCTTCTCTTCCTTTGCAGGTGATCCAGGATGCTGGCAGGCGTGGCAGAAGTCAGGATGCAGGAGCAGACACGGTGAGCGTCCAGCTGCCAGATGCAGAACAACGCGAAGCACGTGTGGCTGTTCGGGTGGGGTTTAAATTGCCTTGGAAGAAGTTCCAGGTATGTATCCTTCCTCCAATCAGGTATGTATCCTTCCCCGACCACACCCGGATGGTAAATTAGCCCCACAGGTAAAGTAGTTCCTTTCGGGCCTCAAGGAGGCCGGGATCCTGCAGCTTGGTCTGCATCAGGTAAGTGCACCCAAGCACTCCCATAATGAGCCTGGCGCCTATGGTGCCAGGACACTGTCCAAAGGGCCCCTATATGGGGTTGCTGGGTCCTTCCTTGGGGACTGGATGTCCGCTTTCGGGGACGCAGGGCTTGAACCGGCTCCCTGGGAGCGGGCATCATGACATTTAGTTGACCTCGTAGCCCACAATGAAATAGCGTAACCCGCTTGACTTCTGGCCATCCGGTTTCTACTATCAACCTATTGAAGGTTGCGATGTAGGTCAGCAAATCCTAGTTACCCTGACGCCAAGACAAAAGTTTGTTATCCAAAGCTTGACCTTGTGAATGTCGGGCAAATAGTCTTTCCATGCTTAATTGAAAACCTTGAAAATCCCGAAGAAGAGGGTCATCCTGGTTGACCAATGGAATAGACCAATCAGCTGCACTACCGCTGAGATATGATAGTACAAAGGCTACCTTTGCTTGATCATTCAGAAAGGCTCCAGGTCTAAATAAGAAATGCAGGCGGCACTGGTTCATAAACACGGCAAACCTTTTAGGGTCCCCTGCAAAGCGTTCTGGTGGTGCTAAAGGGACAGTCCCTGGTAAATGTATTTGCACAGGATTGCTTGATGGAGCTTGGGCAGCGCTCCCCTGAGTCCAGGTAACGGTATGTGCCCAGCTTGAGCTTGAAGTAATTGCCTGGCGAGATCATCCGTACGTTCCTTTGACACCATCAGTTCTCTCCTGAGAGAATTAGTTTCTTGACGGGCGGAATGCACTTCTGGCCTAAATTCACCCAGTAGTTGGGCTAATTGGTCAGTCTCTGAGGTCTCCATAACGCCGGGGTGGAGATTTGTAGTAAGGCTTCGCGTTCTGTTACGCTCACCTGGGTTCCACAGGGGCGTCGAACGAAGCTGAACTGCTGCGGTCTCCACCAGTGTAATTCATAGAGAAGTGATGATAGACTCCACGTGCCCCCTCAGTTTCGTCTGTCTGACCCGCAAGAATATTTTCCTTATTGTTTGGATGGATGAACACTCCATCCTCCGTGTAATGCAGGGGCGCGTCGAAGTTCAGTTAATTCACTGATCCGAAGGTATTTGGCAGAGTTCCAGGCAAATAATGACTCTGAGGTGAGTAGAATATAAACCAAATATATAGTTCTTGTTAGAGTTCAAATGTCTGTTAATTTACTCTTGCTCTCTTCATACCTTTTCCCTTGCAGCGTGATCCAAGGAGTGAGTTTGCCTCGTTGGATGCAGGTAGCGCTTAGGTAAGAGTCAGTTTGTACCAAGCACTGTCCGGCAGGTGATATTGTCCCAAATGTAAGTAACCAGTAGATTTATATCTTCTTTGCAAGTGCGGAGTAATGCCGAAAATGCCTAACGTAGGATGGTTACCAGCGCTGCCTCGAGCAGTAATTCCAAGTGAGTATTTTGCGGTAAGTAAAAAAAAAAAAAAAAAAAAATATGTCTTTGGCGGCACCCCGCTCACCTTTTGTTGATTTCGTCTTTTCAGATGCTGATGCTTCGAGCAGCGAGTCGACGGATGCGGCGCTGGATGATGGAGATACTCAGACAGGTGAGTATGACGCGGCGTTGCAGCAGACGATGTGGCGCGGTTCGTTTTAATGTCCTTTTCCTATATCCACAGGTGCAGCTGTTCCAGGAAAAGATTATGTCCAAATGGATTTCTCCTTGTTCTAACCTTCTCTTCTTCTTTCCTTTTCTCTAGGATCGGCTCCGGACACGAGACAGGTGTGGCTGTAGACTGGATGCTGGACTGCAGACACGGTGAGCGTTATGATGCTAACATGCAGAATAACGCGAAGCGTGTACTGCCCTTCGGGCGTGGTTTAAATAGCATTAAAAAAGTAGTTCCTTGGTAAGAAGTTCCAGTACCACACCCAAGCAACAAAATAGTTCCTAAAGGGAAGTAGTTCCTCCCTGGGCTCATGGTGGCCTGTATGCGAGTTCTTTGCAGGATGACCTGCACATTTTAAAGTTGGCAAAATGAGGCGGGGTTGTGGGAATTCCAGCGTCTTCTTGGGTGCCTGCTCCCTGGACAGATGGACCTGTTCCGGATGTCTGGGGGCAGGCATCGTGACAGACTTCCTCTTCGAGGAGGAGCTGGAGCGATGGCTTGAGATGGATACAGATGGTGACCATGAGCATGCTTGTCGCGGGACAAGCTTGCGCGGCGCCCCAGACAGAAATGGACTTGCGGTGCTTGGCCTTGTCTTGAGCCCCCCACGGATGGAGCGCCCTCAAAGGACTTAGAAGCTCGCTCGTCGGACCAGCCAGTCCTGGGTGAGGCCTGACCCACGGGGTAGAGGTCTTGTCGTTGAGCCACACCAATCTACTGTGCTGACAGTGCGTTTGGTGAATCCCAGGCAAATGTTGCAATCCGCTTCCTTGCACTGGGAGTGTTTGTCCTGGCTTTCAACCAGCCATGTCACATTCCTCAATCCATAGCTGGAGCAGAGCTTGAAGAGAGCACATCTGTCCTTCTCCGACATGGTCCGGTGTGCGGTGTAGGCCTGATGGCCTTCTGGACTTCGATAAAAACCTGACGATTCTTGCCCTTGAGGAGGGGATGAACAGACGAGCACACAGGCTCCATTTCACAAAATCGAACTTTTTACTGAAAAGGCGTGAAAAATCGTAGATAAGCTCACGGAGCAAAACACGAGGACTACTAACACTTGAATATGCAGTAAAAATCTGAAGATGGCTCCCAGAGGAGGGGCTTTCGCAGAGGGCAGTCATTGGCTGGGGGCAGTATAACCCTCAGTGATTGGTTTATAGGAGAAAGACAGTTTATAAGTGACAGTTAAACTGTTTTTTCTTTTACCAAGGATTCCCGGCCTGATGGAGAATATTCATGAGCATGTGAATCCAAGCAAACCCCATGCTGGAGAAGGAAAATCTGCAGGGCCGTGACCCTCAGAGGGTTGATCTTCTACGACTGGCACCACATAGCGAAAACACTTCCACTTGTGCCCGTAGCACTAAAGAGTCGATGACGCTCTGGCAAGGACCTCCCGGCATTCTGACGCAACTCGTACCCTCCGAACTCTAGGGCTAAGAAGGTCCGGGTACCAAATCTGCCCTGGCCACGCCAGGGGAACAAGGATCATCCTGCATCGGCACTGCTTGAGTTGATTGATGACTCACAGCAGGAGAAGCAATGGAGGGAATGCGTACAGGAACAGGCCCTCCAACGGGAAGGAGAACGGGTCCCCATGCTCCTCGGCTGATGGAACCTGCTGGCGAATTTCTGGCATTTGGAGTTTGTCGCCATCGCAAACAGATCGAACTGGGGTCTGCCCCACTTGAGGAAATGTTGGTCCACCTGGTCCTGCCGCAGTTCCCACTTGTAGCAGGAGTGCAACTCCCTGCTGAGGGAGTCTGCAATGGTGTTCTAGACTCCCACCAGGTGAAAGGGGATGAGGAACATCTCTTGGCAGACGGCCCAGTGCCACAATTCCTGCACCGCTTTGGAGAGCGCTGGGGATCGGGTGCCCCCCTGCTTCCTGATGTAGAACATTGTGGTGGTGTTGTAGGGAAGATCCTCATCACCTTGCCCTTTAGGGACGAAGGAATGACTTCAGGGCCAAGAACACTGCCAGCAGCTCCAGGATATTGACATAGAGTTCCTTCTCCTCCGGCAGCCACAGGCCTCTGGTGTGAAAACGTCCAGTATGGGCTCCCCAGCCCTCCAGTGACACGTCCTTGGTGACCGTCTCCTGGTAAGGGGAGGTTTTGCAACCCAATGCCCCTGGCGATGTTGGTGTACGCCCCACCACCTTATTGCCCAACTGAACTCCTAATCGAGAGGGATCTTGTCTGCAAAGCCTCCGGACACTTGGATCCAGCGAGTGTCCAAGAACTTCTGAAGAGGTTGCATCCATAACCTGCAGAGCCAGAACAGGTAGATGCACATCATGCCGAGCAGCGACTTGATGGTCCGCACTGTGGCATTCTTCAGTGACAACAGAAGTTGCACTTTCCCCAGCACGGCCGCTACCCTCTCCTGTGAGGGCAACGCTAGGCAGGAGACAGTGTTGAGCCTTGCCCCCAGGAACGTTCTGTAATGGTGTCTAGCAGGACTTTTAAAAATTGACGGAAAACTCCAGATCCGTCAGCAGTTCAACGGTCCTCTGTGTGGTCGACGGCTACTTCTCTCGACTTGGCTTGGATGAGCCATTCGTCGAGGTATGGGTACACGTATATCGCTTGGAGATGTAATGGGCCGCCACTGGTGGCAGGCACTTTGTAAACACCATGGACGCTGACTTCAGTCCGAAAGGGAGGGCTTTGAATTGATAGCGTCTTCCCTGCACTACGAAGCACAGGAACTTCCGATGCTTCTTGTGGATGGGGACGGGTCCATTGACGTCATGAAGTCTCCCTCCTCCAGTTGGCCAAGCACATGCTGCAGCGTGACCATCCTGCATTTTTGGGACTGAGGTACTTGTTCAGACACCGCAGGTCTAGAATAAGCCTCCAGCCCCCAGTTGTCTTTTACCAAGAAGTATCTGGAGTCGACTCCAGAGCATGGCCCGTACTTCCTGCAGGAGCTGAGGGATGTGCTGCTCCTGCCGGGTCACCGGAGGGATCCGCCAACACTTTCGCTGAAACTCCAGGGTAATGTAATGTGAGTGTGTCCAGCATCCATCGGTCGGTGGAGATCGTCCACTCGGTGGTGAAACCCGACAGCCAGCCTCTCACCAGGGTGCATGGGTGGGGGCCCGATGTCCTGGCCGGTGCAGTCCTGCTTCAGCACCTGTGTTACGCCATGGGGGGCAACAACAGCACCTGCCACTTCCACAAAAAAGCCTTGGAACAGCCTCTATAGGCTTTCTGGGTCATGTAACATGAGGGTTGACTGTTCGATGAGGACCCTCTGCCGAAACCCTTTGATGATCTGCCAGACATCCCGCAGGAGGCTCGAAATGAAGAGCAGTGTTGCTGAAGAGGGCCCAGGGCATGAGCCGTCTCGGTGTCGGTCTTAATGGCGTGCAAATACTCAGACGGCCTTCCCAAAGAGGTTGTCCCTGTCTAAGGGCATGCCCAGCACTCTCGTTTGTACCTCCTGTCAGAAATTGGAGGCTTTCTGCCAGCCACAGGCAGACACCGTTCCCCATCTGCCAGAAGCCTGTGTCGCCAATGGCCAGGGCCACTGTGATGGCATGGTCCGATGCCACTTCTTCCTAGAGGATGGAGATCGCTTCCACCCACTTGTCAGGCAGGAACTCCAGAATCAGGGCCATTTTATACCACAGTCCCTGGTCGTACCTGGCCAGTATTGCAAGTGCATTGGCGGCCTTGACTGTCGATGCCGCGGAGTAGAGGACCCTTCTCCCCCATGGCATCCAACTTCATGCCCTCAATGTACGGAGGACGAAGACAAGGGGTTAGACGACCTCTTCCTCGTGGCCGCCGAAACCACTGAGTCCGGCAACAGCTCAATCGTGGACACCTGGGTGCGGCCTCCGGCACTTTTTCTCCAGCATGTCCCTTGGCCGGGGCCGGGTTCTTCAACAAGGCTAGGCCCTCCTCCCAAATGTCGCCCAGGAGGGGCACCGCCATGATGGTCTTCCGTATGCCTCATGCCTCTGGTGTCGGTTGGAAGAGTTCAGACGCTCTGGCGACCATGGCGTGAAACGACCCCACCTTGTCTGGTGGCGAAGCCCTTGGCTGTGGCGAGCCATCTGCCGTGGCAATGTCGTCTGTAGTCGCCGTGCCCGGGTCCCTCAGGGGGGAAAGGTGGCGCTTGTGCGGCAGTTGATGCGGCAATGTAGGGTGCTGCTTCCCCTTTTTCGCCGGAGGTTGATCTGGGGCCAGAGCTGGGGTCGTCAGGCATCCTTTTCTGAATTTCCGACACCACCGTGTGCAGGGTTAAAAGGATGTCCAGAGATACATCTCACGGAGCCAGAGCGTTGGGCCTACTAGGCCTGCACCACAGTCATTGTCCCCCACGTCCTCCTGGAGCATGTAAATGGACTCCTGGTTCTCCTGGTCCAAGGAAGAAATATCCATGCCCTGGACTACAGCCTGCCCTGATGCCTCCTCGCCCACCCCCCTTTTTCGCATCCCGAGGGGTCGGGTTCGGGCTTAGTGACTGCATCCGCTTTTCCAGTGTCGTCTCCACCTCCCCGGCCGAGGTGTCCCGCTTCAGGGGTAAGGAAACTCAGGGCACAGATGGGGCTACCTTGACTGGGTCAGCCGCTTTGGCCTTTGTTGAGAGCAACCGCCATCATCTCCATGGTCAACGACTGCTCTTCAGCCACCTGGGCAGGACGCTAGTCTTTTTTTGCAACCTCTGCTTCTCGGGCTACTCCCGCAGCTTAGCCAGGTGGGCCGATTTCCACTTTGAGGAGCTGAATCGATGGCTGGAGATGGTGAAGTTGAGCACACCCTGCCAATCGCGGGACCCGCTTGCGCGGCGACCCCAACGGAAATGGACTTACAGTGCTTGGCCTGGTCTTTGGCCCCCACGGAAGAGGCGCCCTCAAAGGATTTCAAACCCTGCTCCTCTGACCAGCCAGTTCTGGGTGAGGCATGCCCCTACTTAGGGCACAGGGCAGAGGCCTTGGCGCTGAGCGAGAGAGCGCGCACACAGGCTGTTTGACAAAAATAGGACTTATCGAAAAAGCACGATAAAACGCAGAATAGCTCACAGAGCGAAACATGAGGACTCCCAACATTTGAACGTGTGGTAAAAATCTGAAGATGGCTGCCAGAGGATGGGTTAAGGGAGAGGGCAGTCATTGGCGGACGGGGAATGTTCATGAGCATGTGAATCCATACCAGACCCCATTGCTGGAGAAGTATAGTTACGACTCACCCCTGTACTCTGATGATTCTTAGGACTTGGCAGTTCTTCCGAAGAGGGTCCAAGGTCTTTTTTCCCCCCCCACTGTCCGCTCCAGTCCTCTGTGCCCAGGAGTTGCAGGTGCAAACACGTCTCCATTCAGCGACAAATGCTGGTGCAAGGTCTTCAGGATGGAGAATGCAGAAGAACTATGCAGGGCCCCCAGAATAGTACTGGATGCGGGAAATCGGTTTTGGACAACTGCCACCAATGCACGGTGACGCAGTGGGACACTTGCCATGGTCCCTCTGCGTCACCGTAGTATCTTGGCCCCTGGATGCTGGAATCCTGACATTTGGCACATACAAGTCATGTAGCACAAGCTGTGGATCCCCAGTTATGGGCCTCATTGCAGAACAGCAAAGTCTTTAATTTTAATTTATAACACGCCTAATACCGTACCAGAGTTTGGTTTCCAAGCACAGATCTGGGATTTGAACCTCTGCGTGGTCTTGCTTCCAAGACCAGCACGTGCCCCCGTGCTATACTCTGTTCAACACAGTATCCCAAACTGAGCTGGGCAGCCAATGGGGGATCCAGGGGCACTTCCGAGGGCTCTTCTTCGTAGGACTCCGAGCCAACATCGAGAATGAATGTTGCCTTCACTCCAAGGGTCAAAGCTCCTTCGCAGGACTTCTGGAGATCACCTACAAGATGGGTCTCTTCCAGGACAGCAGCAGACATTGGCCGCCAGGCCTTCTTCCAATGGGTCCATGATCATCATTTATTTTTATTTTTTAAAACACTATTTAAAACGTACAGGTTAGCAGGTTACATCAGACACAAGGTTCACATAGTATTAATGCATCAGCATCTCTTATTCATGACATTAGCGCATCAGCAGTACCTACTATGTTATATGTTACGCCTTTTGCACTTCACAGTCCCTTCCGATAGGGTCATCTTTAAATATGCCACATATATCCATTGGTCTGCTCGTTAAGTGTACTGACCCAATGTATCCCTCCTCCACTTCGCTCACAAAAGTCATGTCTCTCAGCCACTCCTGGCAAGTTGGTGCCCTCACGGATTTCCATTTCATCAGTATACATTTTTTAGACAGTTTACATCCCATGTTGAACAGTCTTCGTATCTTGATGGATACTTTACCTATGCCCCCCCGCCCCCAATAGATATTTCAATGGTGTAAGTAGAGGGGGAACCCAGTCATATCATGCAGCACTACAGACACCTCCCTCCAGAACTGTGTAATACTAGGACAATCCCAGTACATGTGCATTGAATCTGCTCCCGCACCACCACATTTTAAACATGCATTTGATGTACCTGGAAAGAATCGCGAAACCTTTGCCGGGGTATAATGCAATTGATTCAATAGTTTAAACTGTATGAGTAGTAGGCAAGCATTTAGAGAGACCTACCTGGTCAGAGCGCAGTATTTCTACCATTTGGTTTCATAAGTCTTTCCCCATTTAATTCTCACTTTATTCTGCTGCGTCTGGCCCATCTGATTTGCTTTGTATAGTCTGGAGACCAGTCCCCTTGATATCTCATCTGTCATTACAATTCCCATACATGTACAGGATTCAGGTTCTTGCGGGAATGATGGCTATCTGAAAAGTACTGCTGCTCTTGTGCGAAAGTGTTGCAGTAACTTAACAGGGCTCTTCCTCCAACCTTTCCCTAAACTCGTCTTGTGTAACAATGGTCCCTCCCGGAAACAGAAGGTCCAGTCTCATGGTTCCTTCAGGGTCCCAGGCTTGCTTTATATCTGGATCATATGTAGGAGGAAGCCCAGGACAGTTCCACAGTGCTATTTTACTATTATACGGTGCATTTGTATTTAATCGTTTGTATATCCGTCTCCATGCAGTAACTGTTGCAAGTACTTTATCAAAAACACATGAATCTGTAGATTGTTCTTCTAAAATTACTGCCCCAAGGTCTGTGGGGGCATTGCGCCATAACGTTCCAGGGCTACATGGCTGGGGCCGGGGCCTGCGATTACCAGTGTCCCACATATTGCGCCTGTGCTACTATGGAATATAGCTCTAAATCTGGGGCAGCAAGGCCACCCCTGTTTAAAATGGTGCAGTTAGTCCCTCCTAATCCTGGGGACATCATTTCCCCACACATACACCCAGGCCATATTGGGATTGTGGTAAAGTGGTAGAGTAACTTAGGCACTACTATAATTTTCAATAGAGGTAATTTACCATATACAGACATTGGAAACCTGGCACATGCCGCCAGTTTAATTATTAACACATTGAGATAAGCTTCCTGGTTCTCTTCATATAGTGTTTGTTGATTGCGGGAGACCATCACGCCGATATATTTGAATCTGGTTGGGGCCCCCCTGAATCCCAGCAAGTCGGTTGGTGGCGTTTTGTGTTCGGTTAGCGGGAATAATTCAGACTTTGCATTATTGATCCTGTATCCCGAGTGTGCCGTGAATTTGGCTACCTCTGCCATGGCTGGTTTAAGGTTTTCTTTAGGGTTCTGTAAATATAGCAGTGTAACATCTGCATAAAGGGAGATTATCTGAGGGGGGGCCCCCTCTATATGGATACCTCTATGTGCGAGTCGTTCGCACATTTTCGGGCCAGGGGTTCTATTGTGGGTGCAAATAGCAAGAGGGAGAACAGACAGCCCTGCCTGGTGCCTCGGGCTAATGCAAATGCCTGTGATAACATCCCATTCGTGCAGACTCTAGCAGTTGGATTTGTATACAGCAGTTGGGTATATCGAATGAAGCGGTCTCCCATCTTGTAATGTTCACCGAAGTTCCATGACACTGAATAGAATGCTTTCTCAGCATCAAGTGACGCTGCCAGCACCCTTGCCTCTGGGTTAATTTACAAGATAATCCCAAATAATCGACGCAGATTCAATGCAGTTGATCGTATGGGAATGAATCCAGACTGATCTGGATGCAACATTTGTTGCATATGCGGGAGAAGCCCGTTCGCTGTCTTGGCCAAGATCTTGCCATCAGTATTAAGGATAACGGACGATTTTTATTTTAATTCTTGATAGAGCGCCAAATCTCCGGCAGGCCTTGCGGTGCACATAAAACAACGAACAATCAGAAGTGACAGAATAAGAACCAGAGAGCATAGAACTAGGGAGCAGTAAGAAGAAAGGTCTTCAGATTCTTTTTAAAGTTAATCAAGGACGGGGAGGACTCGAGATGAAGTGGGATGGAGTTCCACAGTGCTGGAGCAAGTACGTCAAAGTTCCAAATTTGGCCAGGCTGGGAGTCTTGCCTGTTCCACTGACCTGAGAGTGTGTATTGGAATGTAGCGATGAATCTGTGCTAAGAGGTAACTAGGTGCAGTGGCATTTAGGCATTTAAATGTGAGTGTTAGTATCTTAAAAGATACCCTGTGCCTGATAGGAAGCCAGTGTAGTTTTTTTCCGGGCTTCAGTAATAGAATGCCGTCTTGGTAGACCAAGCACCGCAGAAACATCGCCATTCTGAATCGTCTGAAGGGCTGCAATGTTGGTGGAGGATGTGCCAGCCAGAAGGCTGTTGCAGTAGTCCAGCCTCGAATTGACAAGGGTGGATGCCAGGAGGGACAGGTTTACAGAAAGAAAAGGACATAGCGAACAGAGCTGTTGATCCAGCCACATGTGGACCATGCTTTGGCCACATGAGAGCGCATTGCGAGTTCAGCGTCGATAGGGGCCCTGAGCGTCTTAACACTTTGAACAACAGAGATACAGACATTAGCTATAAGAAAGGAGGAATACTCGGCAGAGAAGTTCTTTAGCATGTGACTGGAGGCAGCGATGAGGAGCTCAGTTTTATCGGCATTCAAGGCCATAAAATCCTGAGTCATCCAAGAGTGAATGATGGAGTAAATTGTTGAATTGGCCTATGCATCAGTGGGTAAGAGCCAGAGAGTTTGAGGATGACCTGGGTGTCGTCAGCATAGTTGGTGTACAGGACACCCAGGTCATCAAGCAGCAGAAGGAAGGGGGGGGGGGGTGGAAGATATAGATGTTGAAAAGGGCAGGATAGAGGATCCCTGAGGCACACCTCATGTCAACAAAGATGGAGAGGAAGAGGAGTTGTGAATAGCAACTCTGGCGCTGCGTGGGCCAAGGAAGGAGACTAGCCATTGGGTGGTGAGCTCGGTGCATCCAACAAGTGATTGCAACAGAGGCTATGAGCTCATGGTCGACTAGGTCAAATGCAGCTGAGGTCTAACAGCATAAGCAGAGCTGGATGGCTGCGATCAATGACGGAAGACAAAATAGACTTTAAATCAAGCATGGCTGTTTCCGTAACACAGCGGGCGCGATGATTGGCGAGGTCCGAGTATGGCATTGTCCTGTATGAATTTTTGTTAACTGAAGGTATGCCACACAGCCCATGACCATCAGTACGAATGGCACATTAGTTATCAGCCAATAGTGCTTGGGTAAGAGTGGATCGAGGTTGGCTTTCTTAAGCAAGGGGGTGATCCAGGCCTCCTTGAGGTCAGCGGGTATGTGACCCTCATGAAAGGACTGGTTGATGAGTTTGGTTATCCACAGGCCGATTGTGTCAAGACACTGCAGTAACCGCTTAGATGGACAGGCGTCACCCTTGCATGAGGTAGGTTTCATGCCGAGAATGATCTTGTTAACCTCTGATACAGTGCAGGGGGAGAAAGAAAAAGAGGGCGTCAGTTTTAATGTCATCAGCCAACCGTGGCGGCGATGGAGAGCGAAGGTGACAAGAGGGCTAGAACTGGTTTGCTTGGTGACCACTGAAGTTGGAGGTGGGTTGGAATGACCCAGCACGGGGGTGGTGGTTAAAGCTGGTACCGGCAAAGAAGGAATAGGACAGACGTTAGTGGGAGGTGAGGCACTATCCTCCAAATGGGAGCCGATATTGGCAGCAAAAGCATTGTGAATTGCAGAAGACGCCATATCGGTAGGTGGGCGTCCCAGTTTTGGTAGCACAGTAATTAAGGCCTCCGTCAGGAGGGAGCCGACTGTTCGAGCGTCCCTTCCCAGATTCTCAGGAGTTTCAGGGCTAAGATTACCTTTTATATCTTATATAGTTCAATACCAAGTCCGTCTGGGCCTGGGGCTTTACCTGAAGCCAGTGCCTTTATGGATTCTTCAATTTTCTCCAATTCAATTGGCTTGTTAATTTCTTGCATTATATTAGCCAGGATACCAATGGGGAAGCTTTCGGACAAATATGGTATTTCTTCAGCTGTACTCGCATCCGCATTGGTATACAATGCCATATAATACTTCCGAAACTCCTTCGTTATTTCGTCGGCCGTGCTCAATTGGCCAGACGTCCCTATAATTCCAATGATTTGTGTCCCTAGCTCACCCTGTACCATTCCAGCTAGTAGTTTCCCAGGATGGTCTCCTTCCCTGTATCTACAGGCTTGCGCTGGTCTAGCCATATATCGCACCGCCCGGTCTGCCATGTCGTGATATCTAATCAGGTTCCCTTTGACAGCACCAAGGAGGGCCTGGTCTTTGGTTATGCCATATTGGTTCTCCAAGTGTTGCACTTTCGTCTCGGTTTCCCATATTTGTCTAGTTTTCAATACCCCTGTGAAGGTAGAGATCATCATGCCCCGTAGCCACACTTTAAATGTCTCCCATATTGTAGCATATTTAGACACTGTTCCCTCATTTGTCTTGAAAACCCTTCCATCTTCTCCCGTAGGGATACGACCAGTAAGTCGTCTTGTTCTTACCGGGTGCATTGCAGCTGGCCGTCCTTCCTCTGCACCGGAGAGTGGGCCGCCGTCCCACTTATTGCCTCAGTCCCCTGACCACCGCGCTGCGCGCTGGCTCAACGCCCAATCGGCCACCAGCAGAAGGCGGGGAACAGTGTCAGATTCATTAAGGCATCTGCAAAGAGCACGGATTTCATGGGCTTTCCTACAGTTCCAAAGGTTTGGTCGGTGCAGTTGTCGCGCAGCTTCGTCTTCACTTCCTATCAGATCATTTCTCACAGCAGTCCGGCAGCCTTCTCACGTCGGGCACCGTCGCCCATCTGCTAAACGGCTTACCACTGCACCGGGGGGCTGCCTTCACTCAGAGGGTGATCTCAGACCCCGGGGCCAGGCAGATCTGCTTGAGGGATTTACAGGCCTGTAACGCCAGAGATGTCACACGCCGCATGGCAGCATTCTATACAGCACAGCGTACTTCGGCACCTCAGCTGGGGGTGTGCCACCTCTACGCTAGGTCCTCAGACTGCGTTTTCACTGCTAGTCACTCAGCAGAATCCAGTTATTTTTGGTCATCGCTTCCACCACACTTTCAACCGTTACTAGATTTGTTCTGAACGTGGATTTACAGCACAAAGCAGGATATTTATGCTTTAAGGTTGCCATTCCTGCTTGCTGCTCAACAGCGCCCCCATATGAGTCCACGATCTTCCTTGCGCATCTTGCAGCTGGACAGGATAGTTGGCTCCTTCAGGTTTCTTCCAGGATCTCCCTGGAACAGGCACAGGGCTCCTCTTTGCCAAAAGCCAGGTAAGAGCAGATACTCCCACTAGCCAATCAAAGATCTGGCCTACACACACCCCCAGGAGTGGTCCAATCAGGACCACTGGTGGCACAGCTCAAGCATACCATTCAGACACACTGAAACCAGCAATTGGGACAAGACAGTCCCAACCCACTTTCTGGCAGGAAAAACACATGGCCCTGCAGTAGCCTGTGAAAAGCCCAATCATTGCCAGGCACAGGAAGTCCATATAAAGATGTTCCTGTCCTCACAGGTAAGGAGGAAGGGCTAGTGACAAGATGAGATGGCCATGGGACAAAAGAAAAACCTTGTGTCACAGCCAGGTTTGGACATGAGCAACAGTAGGTAGACAAACGCGGCAAGACTAAAATCACACACTAAAGAAATAGCTGCTGCCACCAACTTGTCTATCAGGCACACCTAAAGCAACCAAGAATCATCTCAGTATTAGTCTAGGGAAAAAAAAAATATATCATACCAAATTGTACAATGATAAAAAGTTACAAGTGGCAACAATGGAACAAGACCAAGGGAAATAATGTTTCCCAGTACTGACAGCCTGTCAGTTTCCCCATGACAAACCGTGCATCAAATCTCATCTGCTGACAGCTAAACTAGCTCTTACCCCCAAACCACACCATTACACTACACCTAATTTACAGGCCCCCAGGGCCTCCATCCACCTTCGCTGAAGATTTATCCAACATTTTTGCAGACAACACTAAAATCAAATCTCAAAAACCATTGCTCTAGGTGACTTCAACTTGGGTCTCTGACACCAATGACACCGCTGCCCATGTTATCAACAATCTGTTCACTAACTTAGGCTTTTACTCACCATATTAATAAATCTACGCACTCCAAAAGGTAGAATCCTCGATTGGATAGCTGACTTAAACTGTAAAATTAATGTGGAATCTAACCAACCTTGTGCTTGGACCGACCACCATCTAATCACCTTTAACTTCCCAGCCAAAACTATTAGTACAACCTCTGTCGCACCCTCGATCCCTACTAGAAATTATCGCGACATAACTTGTGAAAAACTCCTCCCTCTTATCCTACCGGTCCTCAACGAACAGGCACCGACCCAACTGTTCTGGTCGACACCTTCAAAAAGCCCTAGACCACATTGCCCCCTCTAAACTGAGAAAACCCAAACCTCAAGCTCACCTTAACTCCTGGTTTACACCCCAGCTTAGAACTCTACGTAAAGAAAAACGAAATTCTGAGGCGCTCTGGAAAAGTAACCCCACTGAAACTAATAAAGCTATTATTCTTGCAACTCTAAATTACAAAGAAACTATACTCCAGGCGAAAAAGACACAAACGCATTGAACAAGCCAAATCCAATACCAAAGAGCTGTTCAGAATACTAAGAGTTGGAATCCCCGTCACCCCACCTGACACCTGCACCAAAGATAGCATCTGGTGCACCAATATTCAAAACGCACTCCTTGGGAAGATTGCCCCTCTCCAAGCCAAAATCAACAAGACAAAAAAAAAAAACACCCGCAACCGAACATTCATTCAACCAAAAACAACCCTACCCATGACTCGCTGAAATCATTCAGCTTCTCACCCCTCTCCGTTAGTGAAGTTGAAAATATTATCAAAAGCCTCAAACATTCCAACTTACAGGGAGACCTTTTGCCATGCGCCTATCATTAAGGAGGCCTCCCATGATCTACCTCAGTTCATTACCACTCTTATAAACTCCTCCTTCAGCACCAGGATTATACCCGACAATTTGAAGGACACTTTGGTTATCCCGCTCCTGAAAAAAACCATCTCTGGATGCTAACATACCTACTAACTACAGGCCCATCACCACAGTGCCTTTTCTACTAAAAATCCTCGATCGAGCTGTCTACTTACAGATCCAAGAGTACCTTGAATCCAACTCACTCCTGGGACTGAAGCAATCTGGGTTTCGTCCGCGGCACGGTACTGAAACTGCCCTCATTGACCTTAAAACTCAGACCGAAGACCTAAAAGACAAGGGCAAACATGCCCTTCTACTTGACCTCTCAGTGTCGTTCAATCTTGTAAATCACCAAATACCGTGTTGACACCTCAAACTAGCTGCCCACTTTTCGGATAAAGCAACGGCCTGGATCAGTTCATTTCTAGATAACAGATCCATGCGGTTCTTTTCCCACCTCTGCGGCAGCTAAACCCTCACCAGTCACCTGTGGGGTACCACAAGGATCTTGTGTCTCCCCTACTTTGTACAATGTGTTTACAAAGCCACTATTTGATATTCTGGACTATCTGGGTGTCACACTACTTATGCTGATGACACCCAGATACTCATCCCAATCACAGGAGATTATACTACCGACTCTCTTGCTGTTAACTCCACCTACCAAGTTATCCAAGCCTGGATGGCGCAACATGGACTGTCTGAATGATTAAAAGAGAGCAGCTCTTCCTCGGCTCCCACCAAAGACTCAACAAACTAGACCCCTTGTTCAATACCTTCACTATTGATGGCAACACCATCAAGGTCTCCAAGGACACTTATCTATAGTGACTCCACTCTATCCCTGGCCAGACAAAACTGCCGTCTCTTCCGCAGCCGCCTACACCTGCAAGCTTATCACAGCCAGTCGTCTCTTATCTCCTGCCAACTGTACTACACTAGCCAGGACACTGGTGTCAAAAATTACTCTAACGCTCTCTATCTTGGCAACAACCTTTGTAATTTAAACAAGCTACAAATCACCCAAAACAATGCCATCAGAGCTGTATTAAATATCCCTAGGAACCAACAGATCAACACCCGACGTAGTTTACGCTGGCTCTCAGTAACGCAACGTATTTCCTTGAAAACACTTGCTCACTCACAAATGCCTCTCGAACCAAGCACCCAGCTACCTGGCCAATAGATTCTCCATCCACAACTCTGACCCCGTAGAACTGCTCAGACTAACTGCCTAACCATACCGCGCTTCAACCTTCAGAGATCTGGCGGGACCAGCTTCCCTGTAATAGCCACCAAACTCTGGAACTCGCTTCCCAACCCGCTAAGAGCGGAACCATCCTTCCAGAGATTCAAAAACATAGCAAAAACCTGGCTCTATGCCAAAGACTCCCCATCCGACCACTCGCTAGCCTCCATTCATGCGATAGACGCCAGCCTCACCTTTATGTTAATGTTAACGTTTATCCTGTACCTTATGTGTATGTATATAGTTGTAACTTACTGTAATGCTCTGTCTGCTTATACCATGCTGTAACCTAAGTGATGCACCCGGATGCCCTTGGGCCTAGTGTGCTTTATAAATGAAATAAATACAAATGAGCAAAAGCCTGTGTAGTGAAGCGGAAGGCTTCACTGCACTGTAAAACGTTCAGGTCAGATTCAGAGACTACAAGCAAAAGGTTTGGAGGCCCATAAAAATTGGAGAGAATGGTGCTGTTAAGAGAAATCTTTCCAAACACCAGCAAGTTACAAAACTAGGTTTGCATCAAAAGCATTTGGCCATGTGATCATGTACATTTTCTTAAAGAGTTTACTAGTAGCTATGATGCATCGTCACTGACAAAATTAAATCTAGTTGATGCAGATTTAGATACACTAACCTAAATTTTACTGTAAAGCAAGGAGGGGAGTCTTTTACAGTATCAATATTGCAATTCTAAATTATGTAAACATTCATAGGAATGCAATTGCATGTCTTTTAAAAACGCACTAAGTTACACATTCTGGTCTTTGCCAAACAGGTCAAACCTTAATAAAAAAGTATCATCCAATTACATCTGGTTTGAAATTACTCTCTCCATTAGCCCTTTTGAAATTGCACTGAACTTAGAAAAGGAGGGTGAATAGAGTCCCGATGGCAAGAGGAATGCAGGGCAACCTTGGCTTTCTTTGAGCAGGGTAATAACTTAAATAGCCAGCATTGCTACACAAGTGTCAATTTGATGAGCAAATCAACAGAATTGCGTAGCATATTGCTACGAGACGCTGCTTAATTTATGCCTTGTCAAAAACATGCTCTTTGCGGTAGATTGGCCAGAGAGCTGGTTTGCCCGTCCCTTCAGCACGATTACTTCCCCCATATGGAAATTATTTCTACAAACCCTTTTCTCATACGGCCAACACATGAGATCAACTTGGCATTTTGTTCTTGCTGATATGAAGGCTGGTTGCAGATCTGATCAGGGCTTTTGTGGGCCTTTGAGTGGATGCAGGCTATCACAGTGGGACAATGTATTCATTCATTCTTCAACTGTCTTGAGACCTATAAAAACAGGGCAAGGCTAAATGATTGTTCAGGCTTCATGAAGGACCACTGGTGGGCACTGGATTAAGTTGTCTAGAAGGATGTTCTGAGCCAATGGCGTGCTGCATCTTAGTCTCGTTCATCTGCCTTTAATTCTGGAATTCTAAATGCCACATTGCTGACAGTTTCTGGCCTTTTAGGAATAGTAGAAGTACTAAGGGCAAAGTGTCAAGGCGATTTAACAAAATCATACATAAAACGGATAAGAGCAGCCTCTAAAGTGTGTTCACCCCCCATGCCACAAAAAAAGTGATATCCCTTCCCATCTAGGAACCCAAATACCTTCGTACAATCTCACCTACAAAAGGACAACCCAATCTATACAGATCAGCTATATTAAAACCTAATTCTACCTGCCTCACAATTTAAGGAACTTTATACTATTGGACTTAGTTCATCATGTCTCCTCTCCTTTTCACTTATACCCTATATTTTCCCCATGCATTCATCTATACACATTCAGCTCTTGGCACCGAGGCATTGGTCAGCTGGGTTGGCCAAACAAGTTCACCCCAAATAGAGGAATCTTAACAAGGGACCGCTTCACCAAGTCCATCACACAACCACTATATCTTGCACCATGCATCGTCTGGTTCTACATTTTGCCATCACATTAAAGCCTTTGCTTTATAATGAGCAACACATTCCTGAAATGTTTACGATTAACAATCAGTTAAGAATCATGCTTCCCCTACTACCACAGCAATATCCACTTTCTCTCATCCCTCTTATTCCTACCCTTACTGAATTGGTCAGTGGCCATCCTTTTCTATGCCCTCGCCCACAAAATGCCTTCTGTAATAAAGGCTTGTAAAAAGGCCCTTCACAATATGCCACCTGACGCCAGGAGCCATAAGACTACAGTAGTGCGTACAGTATGAATATTGCATAACATCCAAGCTTCACAAAGAAAGCGAATTGCAGTTTTCTACATTGTACCTTACATTTCAGCCATCCCCCCCCTTACAAAAGGCAGACTAAAAACACTAACAGCTAGAGACAACTATCCCCAATCTAGACACCTCAAAACTCTACAACTCTCAAATTTACATGCAAACCTAACCAACAGTGTTCAAACACTTGGGGTCTCCCACTCCTCTGGTGTACAAATACCTACCTAGAAAACACAGCAGCATGGATGCCTGTTGCTCTTGGTTTTATAACAGTTAAGTAGAACACCTTGGCTTTTTGTCCCCTAACCAATCTATCCATTTTGCCATCAGATCCACAAGAGTGCCTGGAGACCTTACAAATGGCAGCAGTGCACGGTATCCATCCCAATAACATCAAGGACTTCTTTCCTCCTGCAATTGGCACTTGTGTATACCAATGTGGGCCAAGTGCTAGATTTGGAAGATTGCTGCATGGAATTACAGGGTATACTGAAACTGCATGCTAGAATGTGTTTTATTTGAATGGCATGCATAACCTTAGGATTTGCAGGTATATGGTTGCGCCTCACAACTGGGACTTTGCTTAAAATGCATGTCAGAGGAGTAATGTGACACTTGGGGTTTGCAATATTAAGGTGCTTAGGATATGGGAGCAAAACTAAGTATGTTAGGATAGTTAGGACATGTGAGGTCTAGTGTTGAATGTTCTAAAGAGCTGCTATTGCTAAGGAACAATTGTATTAGATGTTTACACAATAGCGTTACATTCAGATGCACGCAAGAGTGGCTGCATTGCTTATTGATGCAAAGCAAGGGTGTAAGTGGCATGTATGCCATGCATGGAAAGATTTACGGCACGCTCTTGTTTTGGAAGGACTGCATTACAATGGATTATTGGAGTGGATATAGCATGTTAGTGTTGTGCACACATTTGGATGTGTAGCCTGTACAGAGTACACTGGATTGTTGGAGCCTTGTATCAGTTTGCTGGCATGTACAGAGTAGAAACAAGTAAGTTACCTGTAACTATTGTTCTCCAGCATGGGTCTGGCATGAATTCACATGCTCATGAATATTCCCAGTCATCAGGCCGGGAAGGTTCACTTACAAATGGTCTTTCTCCTTTAAACCAATCACTGAGCCCTGGGCCATACTGCCCCACCCCCCCCATCCAATGACTGCCCTCTCCCTAAGCCCCTCCTCTAGCAGCCATCTTCAAATTTGTTAGCACAAAGTGGCAGTATGACCAGGAAGAAACGCAGAGTGGCAGGAGGTAGAGTTTGCATGTGAATCCATGCCAGACCCATGCTGGAGAACAGTCACAGGTAAGTAACTTGTTCCTTCTGCAGCTTGGGGTCTGGCATGGATTCACATGATCAATAAGGATGACATAGCAGTACACAACCACGGGAGGTGGCAAGGCTCAACAGAAGCAAAAACTCAACCTACGGAAAAGGCCCACCTTCACGTGAACAGGTTGCGTAGCACTGCTTGACCAACCCTGGACTCTTCTCTGGAATACCCGTCAATGCAGTAGAATCTTGTGAAGGTGTGCATGGACCTCCACGTATCAGACCTCAGATGATCAGCAGGGGCACACCAGACCGAACACAGTCGTCGCTCTGGTGGAATGGGCTCCGACGGCCAGTTAGTGGTCAGTTTGCCAACCGGTGACAGTGTGTGATGCAGCCGGAGTCACCTGGAGATGGAAGCCTTGGGACAAGGCCTTCGCATAGTTCACAGGACCAAAGTTCACGGATAGTTGAGATGTCTTCCGGAAACTTTGAACATACCACATAGAACTTCAGCGCACAAGCCATATAAAGAGAGTGCAGTTATTTCAGCCAGCGACAAAGGTTTTGGAAAAAACAGGCAACACCAATGGCTTATTGATGTGGAATTCCAACTGAACCTTTGGCATGAAGGTGGGGTGTGTCAGCAGCACCACCCTTGTGTTGTGAACAGTCAGATAATGCAGTTGGCAAGATAGGGCTTGGATCTCAACTACCCTCATGGCAGAGGTGAGGGCCCCGAGAAAAGCAGTTTTCCACAAAAGGAACTGGAGGGCCTTGCTGCATAGGCTCAAAGCCCCCCCCCACGAGCCATCAGCACCACCTTGAGTTCCCAAGCCAGGGCGGGAGCCTTCATCTGAACAGTTCTTTGAGGAACTCCTAAACTACACAGTGGGACCAAAGAGAAATCCGACCCGGAGACCTGGTGTAGCGGGAGATAGCCGCGGTGCGCCATCCCCGCCTTGGCCAAAAAGTACAGAAGAACCAGAGGGGCCTGTGACCCTCAGGGGGTTGATCTTGTGCATGTGGCACCACGTAATGAAACGCTTCCACTTGTGCCCATAGCACAAGAGTTGGACACTATGGACTTGGCAAGGATCTCCTTGCAGTCCGCCGGCAACTCTTACCCTCCAAACTCTAAGGCTGCAGGAGACAAGCCTTCAGGTTCAGCGATCCTGGGTGGTGATGCAGTATTGCGCCTCCTTCTCTGGTGAGCAAATCCGCGAACACTGGCAGCTTGACTGGAGGCATCATTGACAGGCTGAGAAGGTTCAGGTACCAAATCTGCCTTGGCCACGCCGGAGTGACAAGAATCATTGTGCATCGCCAGTTTGAGTTGATTGATGACTCGCAGCAGGAGAGGCAACACCTACAGGAACAGGCCCTCCCACGGGAAGGAAAACGCATTCCTCATGCTCCTCGGCTGATGGAACATGCTGGCGAATCTCTGGCATTTAGAATTTGTCACTGTCGCAAACAGATCAATCTGGGGTCTGTCCCATCTGAGGAAGAGGCTGGATCTTACTGAAGCTCCCACTCGTGGAAATAGTGCAGCTTGCTGAGGGAAGTCTGCAATGGTGTTCTTGACCCCTGCCAGGTGGAAAGGAATGAGAAACATTTCCAGGGCAACAGCCCAGTGCCACAAGTCCTGCGCCTCTCTGGAGAGCGCTGGGGATCCGGTTCCCCCTGCTTCATAGATCATGGTGGTATTGTCCTTGAAGACCCTCACCACCTTGACCTTGAAGGACGGAACAAACGACTTGAGGGTCAATACTGCCCGCAGCTCTAGGACATTGATGTGGAGATCCCTCTCCTCCAGTAGCCACAGGCCTCTGGCGTGGAGATGTCCGGTGGGGCTTCCCAGCCCTCAAAGGAAGCACCCGTGGTGACCATGTCCTGTTATGGGTGGTGGGGGTATGGAAATCCGTGCCACCGGCAATGTTGGGGTACACACCCCACCACTGTATCGCTCGATGGAACTCTTGTTGAGAACAATCTCATCTGCGAAGCTCACCGAGCATCCAGGAATTCCTGAAGGGGGGTTACATCCTTAAACTGCAGAGTCAGATCAGGTAAATGCACGACAACATGCCGAGCAGCGACTTGAGGGTCCAAACCATGGCGGTATTCAGTGCCAACAGCTGTTGCACCTTGCCCAGCATGGCCCCTATCCGCTCCTGCGAGGGGGCCGCCAGGCAGGAGACCGTGTTGAGCCTGGCCCCCCAGGAATAGTGCGTTCTGCAATGGTATCAAGCTGGAGTTTGGATAGTTGACAGAGAACCCCAGATCAGTCAGCAGCTGGACGGTCCTCGTCGTGCGGCTACTTCCCTGGACTTGGCACGGAAGAGCCAGTCGTCGGTTTGGGTACACAAGTATCCCTGGTAGATGCAGGCGGGCTGCCACTGGCGCCAGGCACTTCATGAACACCCTGGGTGCCAAATTCAGTCCAAAAGGAAGGGCCTTGACTGCCTTCCCTGCACCACAGGAACTTCGAATGCTTCACGTGAATGGGGACGTGGAAGTACACGTCCTCCAGATCCAGCAACAAGCAGTCGCCTTCCTCCAGTTGACAGAGCACGTGCTGCAATGTGACCATCCTGAATTTTGGGGATTGGAGAGGTATTTGAGGAAAGGGCCTCCAGCCCCTGGTCCTCTTTACCAAGAAGAATCTTGAGTACACTCCCGGAGTCCCAGAGCCACCAGCTCCATCGCCCCCTCTAAGCATGGCCTGTACTTCCTGCAGGAGCTGAAGGAATGTGCTGCTCCTGCCAGACCACCCGTGGTATTCGCAGACACTTCTGCTGCAATTACAGTTTCTGTGAGAGAGAGCGTCCAGCACCATCTGTCGGTGGAGATCTTTTCCCACTCGCTGACAAAGCCTGCCAGCCTCCCACTGTGGTGCATGGGTGGGGGCCCGATGTCCTGGGCGGTTCATACCTGCTTCGGGGCCTGCGTGCCGCCTTGGGAGTGACGACGGTCACCTCTGAAAACCTTGTAACGACCCCTATAGGCTTCCTGGGCCGTGGATTGGTAGGGCTGGCAGTACAAAGATGATCCCCCCGCTGAATACCTTTTGCCGACGTGCCAGATTTCCCTCCTCAGGTCCAAAAAGTACGATGTTGCTGAAGCGTGCAAAGGACACAGTCTTTATGGCGCTCTGTGTCAGTCAATGACTTGCAACAAACCATTCATAGACGGCCTTCCCAAAGAGGTTGTCTCCGAAGGGCATGTCCAGAAACCTCGTCTGGACTTCTTGCCAAAAGTTGGTGGCCTTCAACCAGCCATGACAACGGAGAGAGACAACTTTCCCCATCTGTCAGAACCCTGCGTCTGCGATGTCCAGGGTTACTGTGATGGCATGGTCTGATGCCACCTCGTCCTCCAGAAGGATCTGAAGCGCCTCAACCAGTTTGTCGTCTGGGAGAAGTTCCAGCAGCTGGGTCATCTTATACCTCAGCTCCCTGTCCTATCTGGCCAGGATTGCAAGCGCATTCGCCGCCTTGACTGTCGTCGCCACCGAGTAGATCACCTTCCTACCCACAGCGTCCAACTTCTTCCACTCGCTGTCCAGGGGAACAGAGGCTGAGGGAAGATTTCTTCCTCGCGACCGCCGTGAGCACAGAGTCCGGGGAGGGCTGCGACCGTAGGCACGTGGGTGCGGGCTCCATCACCCAGTACTTTTCCAGCCTGTCCCTCTTCACCGGGGAGGAGGCCGGGATTCTCATCAGGGCTAGGGCCTCATCCCAAACGTCATTCAAGAGGGGCACTGCCAGACTGGTCTTCCTCTTGGCCTCAAGTGGTTGATAAAGGAAACCTTCCTTCTTGGTCTCTCCTGGAGTCACCTGAAAGAGTTCCGGCGCGTGGGTGAGAAGCCCTCGGCAGCGGAGAAACGTACTTGTCCATATTCGCTGTGTCTGGCCCCTTGTCCCTAGGTGGGGGGAGGGCATGTGCGGCGGTTGATGAGGCGGCGAAGGGTGCAGTTTTCTCTTCACTGGCGGCGGCAGGCCAGAGCCACTTGGGCCAGTTCCTGGGGTGTTGTCAGCATCCTCTTCTCGATCCAACACCAGTGTGTGGATAGTTGAAAGTATGTCAAGCGATACATCCTGGGAGGTGTCCTGGGGGTGCAGTGGTGTGGGGTAGGCTTGCTGGTCCCAGCACCCACGTCTTCATTCCCACTGTTTTCCCCTCAGCGTTTCCGCATTCGTTCTCTATAAATCCTCTATGACCGTGCTCATCTGAGGAAGAAATATCGGTGCCCTAGAGCATGGTTGAGGCCTTCACCGCCCAGCCCCCCTTTCTGCATCCTGTAAGGGGTCTGTCTCGAGTTTAGGGATGGCATCCATCTCCAGCGTTTTCTCCACCAGCTTAGCCGAGGCCTCCCATCGCGGGGGAGAGGGCCACTTAGGGCACCGTCGGTGTCCCCTGGACCGGGTCAACTCCTTTCACCTTAGAGAGGGCGGCAGCCACCAGCTCGATCGTCAAGGATTACTTCGCCTGGACCACCTGGGCCTTCAGGGGCAGGTCCGACACCTTTGCCTTCCCCGGTTTCTCCCACTGCGTCCCTGGGTTAGCAGATTTCCTCTTCGAGGAGGAACTGGAGCGATAACTGGAGATGGAGATGAAGATGAGCATGCCCTGCCCGTCGCAGGACACGCTTGCGCGGCGACCAACGGAAACAGACTTGCAGTGCTTGGCCTTGTCTTGGGCCCCTATGGGTGGTGCGCCCTCAAAGGACTTGGAAGCCCGCTCCTCGGACTGGCCGATCCAGGGTGAGGCATGCCCCAGCTTGCTGCATGGGGTAGAGGTATTTGCATTGAGCCACGGCGCCAAACTACGGTGACTATTCTGGACGGTGCACTTGGGAAGTCCAAGGCAGATTTTACAATCCACTTCCCGGTGGTCCGGATCGAGACAGTAGATGTACTGGAAGTGTTGGTCCTCCATAAACGCATCCCTCAATCCGCAGCTGGCGCAGCGCTTGAAGAGGCAGCCTCCCTCCTCCAACATGGTCCGGCGTGCGTGTAGTGCGGATGGCCTTCTGGAATCTTCAATGAAACTCGATGATTCTTGCCCTTGAGGGGCAATGAAAAACACTGACAAACTGATCCCTGCTTGCCTGTCAAACAAAGAGCACACTGGCTCTATTTGACAAAAATAGAAACTTCTACTGAAAAAAGTGCGAAAACGTAGAAAAGCTTGGAGCAAAACACAGGGACTCCCAACACTTGAACATGCAGTAAAAATCTGAAGATGGCTGCTAGAGGAGGGGCTTAAGGAGAGGGCAGTCATTGGCTGGGGACAGGATGACCCAGAGCTCAGTGATTGGTTTATAGGAGAACGTTTGTATTCCCGGCCTGACAGGGAATATTCATGAGCATGTGAATCCATGCCAGACCCCATGCTGGAGAACTTGAAGTTATTGATGTGGCTGCAGTTGTGAAGCGTGCTGGCAGTGTGTGCACACAGTTCTACTGCTTAGTGTATGGATGATTGGGTGCACCCTCATCCCGGCTGGCGAAGGGCATTTAGCTGTTTTGAATTACCTGCATTGGGTGTGTGGGGTGGGGAACAATGGCATTTGGAGATGTAGCCTGGGTGGTTGGAGTCAGTGGGTTCCTGTCCTGTTACTATCTTGGAGATGTAACTTAAGGACTTAAGAGGACGTAGCTATTGAATTCACCAGTACAACAGGGGAGAAACACCACCACTTAGTGTGCAGATCCGTTTTAACACTTCATACTGGGTGTGCTACAGCTGGAGACGGCTATAAACGTTAGCTATAATCATTACCAATTATGACATTTGGACAAGAAAACATTACCTTGTCATGTGTGTGGGTGTGTAAGGGGACAGCATACATTAAATACAGCATCATTTCCTAATGAACTTTGCGTCAATGATTTATTTTGGATTCAGCAATTTTACAGACCACAAATACATACATTGTGTTATAAGTGAAAAAACGTAATGCTTACATATGTAAAGAGGGTGGATTTAGCAATCATGAGCGTTTACTTTTTTAGACACTCAAATTAAAATTGAAAGAAAAAAAGTTGAACAAATGCAGTAATTAGACAGGTTATACGATCTCGGCTACTATGCAATTAAAAGTGCCTCATCAAATCAGCAGTCTGCAACCACTGGACACCAGGTTCATTCTGCAAATAAAGCACAAAATAAATTTCAGATGGACTCCAACAACAAATACAAGTTATTCGCCACAGACCTACTGCACTCCTATTAGGCCATATCCCTTTACCCACAGCCATCCAAAACCCCAGACCCATCCTCTCCATCCATACCAAAGGTCAAAAGATTTAATCTAAACATAGAAAAGCTGAGGTAAGATGTAGGACACAGAACTACTGTGTAGGACAATCGTCTACGGTTGGCAAAAAACAATGTGGCTACTATTCTGCTAGCCCACAATGGTCTTGCAGGGGTCTGCAACCTTTGGCCCGCCTGATGATTTGGACTACAACGGCCACCAGCCTTAGCCAGCACAGTCGATAATGGTGAGGGATCATGAGCATTATAATCCAAAACATCTGGAGCGCTGCATGTTGCAAATCCCTGCTCTATGGTAATGGGTTTGCCTCCCGACACTGGAAACAGACTACCACCCTTGCATAGGTGCTCAAAATTATAAGCCAAGGTGCACACTGAATCCAACCAAGCATCCACCAGCTTCTATCCTATGGTATGGGCAGAGAGACTGTAGTATGTGGTGAGCATTCCACGCATTGTTCATTACTTGACTTGCGCTTTACAATCCAGTGGGCACAAATAAATAGTAAATCTAGATCTAGCGTGAATTCTCAGCAAAAAGTTACTATTTACATAATATAGCATATATGCAGAGACCCACATTAAGGCTGTTTTCTTAAGTCAGTGGGCGCTAACAAGCCACCCAGGTCTTGCTGACACCACCACAAACCCTCCTTTTGACTGAATTCTAAAATTTGAAACTGGGTTAGCCTTTATTTTGGACTAACCGGCAAGCCCCAAAAGTTTGGGCTCGATTAGTTGATCACAGCGACCGCTAGACGAGCCAAGAAAAGGTATGGAACAAGTTATTTACCTTTAACTCTTGTTCTCCAGCATGGGTCTGGCATGGATTCACATGCACATGAATATTCCCAGTCATCAGGCCTGGAATACTCGGTAACAGAAAAAAAGTTCACTTACAAAGTGTATTTCTCCTCTAAACCAATCACTGAGCTGTGTGTCATACTGCCCCCAGCCAATAACTGCCCTCTCCCTAAGCCCTTCCTCTGGCAGCCAGCTTCAGATTTGGTAAGCACAAAGTGGAAGTATGACCAAGAAGAGCCGCAGAGGGGCAGGAGAGAGGGTTTGCATGTGAATCCATGCCAGACCCATACTGGAGAACAATAGCCAGGACACAGACACCGCTGAACAAATCAGAGAATCCTCATCACAGGACATCAAACAGGTGCCCTAGTTCCATCTCTGAATGGGGCAATCCAGGGGCTTGTGATGCATTTGTTCCAGCAACTGCACCGCCTAACTCTCCTCCCAGTTATTCACTGGCTGGTTCTCTTCCGTGTGACTTTAACCTCTTAGATATTCATTCTTCCTTGCGGTCTCACCAAGCCAACCTGATCCTCAGAATACTGTGCTCAAGTACTACGTGGTAATCCTGCCTGCCCACTACTCTTGCACAGAAGTGGGTATCACTGAAACGAAAACTATTCTTCCCATGAGCCTTGGGGTTCCACCGGCACCACAAGTCACTGGATCTCTGGTTGCTGAACAACATGCACAGAAACAACTGTTTTTCTGTGCAGGGCATTGCACTCCTAACTTCAGTGCTGCTGGCTGCTCTTTTCTTTGTGCAATCCTTCGTTGTTGAGCCCCTAGATCTGCCAATGGAGGCAAGCCCTCCAGAGTATTTTGAACTCTAGGAACTATGTTCTCCATTGGTCTCTGCTTGACCTCGCCAGCCTAGGTGTCTTGCATACCAGTTACTACCCTTTCTTTTGTAGAAGGGACTCTAGTATACTAAAGAACCCTTACATAAAACTTACTCACTTGATATATTGTGACACCTTCCATTCTACAAAGTTTACTTACCTGTGAGCATAGCCATTTTTCCCTTTGCTTGAGTAAAAATGTTATACAGTGTGCATAAGTGTGTACTGAACCTGTGAACCACCCCCACTCCACCCCCTCAAGTCTTGGGCCACTGTTACGACTACTTGGACAGTCTGTATAGCCCAAGGTAATCACTAGCAGTACATCAAGAACCAACGACAAGGAACACCGATTAAGGAAAATCTCTAATAATGCAATGTGCATAAAATGCAGTAGTGCCCCTGAAGGTCGGGGTGAATTCCATCAATGCTGTCAGTACCAGAACCTAATATTGACCTATTAGGCTAGGTACAAGAGTTTGCTTTTCTAATATCCCTAGGACAAAAAAAAACTAAATACACAGTTTTTTCTAAGGAGCAACAATTTTCACTATTCTCCTTCCATAGTTTAGTAACAGGGATAGAGTTAAAACAGACAAAAAGTGACTCGTCTATATCTGGATGTGTCACATTGACCGATGACAGCATCTCTAGGCTCAGGTTGTTTCAAAACACTGTGCCAACTCCCTCTGAAGATCGCAATGCAATAACACAAACTTCATATTATTACATTTTCTTTTAGAGATACAGGCTTATTTCAATAAAAAACTAATTCACCTGGAACTATGCAGCATGTCCCACTGGATTGCTACAAACGGTAATAAATTCAGCTGAACAGAACAAACCTCTGCAAGAGAAACGTAGAGGGTAAGTACAAGACCAAGTGCTCACCAGAAATCACAAATCACATTTCATGACATGCAGATGGGTAAACGCCGAATGATAAATCATTGAACCAGCAAGAACATTCTAAAGATTGGACACAAATCTAGCTCTGGCTAGTGGCTACACAGTAAACACACGCAGTGTACCAGTGGCTGTAGTGAACATGCAATGCTGCATAGAATGTGACTGATCAGCAGGGAACCACAAGGACAAGCCAGGAAACACACCGTTCTCAGATTCTCCACCATCCCAACCACAAATGTTGGATCATCAGCATTTAAAAACACAGGTAATGTTAAATGGCTTCTGCAGTGGCAGACAGTGATCTATGGTTGTCCGTGCTGAAGAGGAGCGTTGCTCACAGGCATATGAGCGCTGCTGATTATTAGCCACGGTGTGGGGTGCTCATTTATCACCCTCGTAAGAATGAAAGGCTGAGTTTGGCCCTGCCGGGATTCGAACCTACGTCAGCAACCTCTGTACAAATGTCAAAACGAGCGTGCTACTCGCTGTGTTATCGGACCGGCATGGCCAAACATGTTAGTTGAGACATTCTGCTTTGTTCACGTTTTTATGGAATTAAAAAGGCAGGAGGATGATAAAAACCACCTGCTGCTTTAAAAATCCTTCTGCAAGCCCAGCCAGAAAAGCTGACCTGATTTGGCACACCCAACATAACAAATAGCTTCCTTACGCGCAAAGTGGAGAGTGTGTTGAGCTCTGAGCCTTCAAGAGACACTGAACAACTCTTTAGAAAGGTACCGTCTCTCTCTGCCTATTCAACTGTGCACTGCTATACATAGTCAAATTCCTAGTGTTGTTGACTTTTGTCAAAGCAACTGGAGGGGGCCCACTGCTGATGCGCCTACAAAGTAACACAATGGGAGAAGACGGTGGCCGGGGGGGCTGAGGCGGTCCTTCGTCAAATTAATAAATCTTTGGTGCAGAGGACTCTTACTCCACAAAGGCCACCCCCCAGATCATGCATACAGCTTGCTGCCGGCGGGAGCAAAAATACATCAACTTGCTCACAAAAAACAAGGCTGTTACCAAAGAATAGTACACCGACTGGGAACCAGTTGGTTTAAGCACTGGTGTACCTGAGAACTTCCAGCATGACAGGGAGCGTTTTCTCTTCAGAGTCAACTAACAAACCTGGACACAGCAATGTTTTTACAGAATGCTGGTTGAGCCTATGCATTATCTGTAAATGGCCGATGTGCGTGAAACAGACTTGCCTCAAACCATTGATGGGAAAACAACCTCTCCGATTAGAACAGAGCAAGAGCCCATTGGAATGCATGCAATAAATAGGCTTTCCAATAACGAAGCGCTTTTCCTTTCACCAAGTATGAAGTTCCATAGAGTTGAAAACTAGCATTGCAAATCAAGCAAGGTGGTCAACTTCACCCCTATTAGTGCAGATGAGGTTGCTATAATCCCAGTGCTGTCCACAGAACTGGATGCATTTGAAAGACAGTATCATTATCTAAGGTAATCTGACATTCTTTGCCTGATCCTACCATTTCCGACAGGACCAGAGGCAACCAATAGCATCTCACCAAATCCAAAGGAAGCTGTTGGGCATGCATTGGCCTGAAATGTGGAAGGCACATTTGAGAAGGTGTCGAACAACGAGGTCTCACCGGAAAAACTACTTTGTGAAGCAGAGGGACCTGTTCATGTGACTGAAAGTGCCACCCCCACACCCCGCCCCAATTAGGAAATAGGATCTTTGAGGCCGTAATTGTAGATTGGAACTGTCTTTCTCCTAATAACCAATCACTGGTCTCTGGGCCATACTGACCACAGCCAATGACTGCCCTATCTAAGCCCCTCCTCTGGCAGCCATCTTCAGATTTGGTAGCACGTAAAGTGGCAGTAGGACCAAGAGAAGAGCCGCAGAGGGGTAGGCAGGAGGGTTCACATGTCAATCCATGCCAGACCCATGCTGGAGAACAACAGTTACAGGTAAGTTACTTGTTCCTTCTCCAGCATGGATTCATATGATCATGAATAAACAATACATAGCAGTACACATGCAACCACGGGAGGTGGCAAGGCTCAACATTAAGCATTTCAACATCTCAACATTAAGCATCTCTTACATCCTCACCAGGCGAACAGGTTGGGCAGCACTGCTTGGCCGACTCTGGACTCCTGCCTGGAATCCCGGTCGACGCAGTAGAATCTCGTGAAGGTGTGAGTCGACCTCCACGTAGCAGCCCTGCAGATGTCCAGCAGGGGCGCACCAGACAGGAACGCCATAGTTGCAGCGATCTTTCTGGTCAAATGGGCTCTCGGACAGCCAGGCAACGGTCGGTTTGCCAACCGAGGACAATGGGTGATGCAGCCGGAGAGCCATCTGGAAATGGAAGCCTCGGAGAAGAGGGCCTTCCCTTGGTTCACAGGGCCAAAGTTCACAAACAGCTGTGATGTCTTCCGAAAACTTTGTGCGGTCCACGTAGAACTTCAGCGCTCTAGCCTCAGCTGGCGACGGGAAGAAAACAGGCAACACCAAGGGCTCATTGAGATGGAAGTCAGACGGCACTTGGGCATGAAGGAGGGGTGCGTCCTCAGCACGACCCTTATTTCGTGGAATGTCAAGTACAGAGGCTTACAGGAGAGGACCTGGATCTCTCCCACTCGTCGTGCGGAGGTGATGGCCACAAGAAACGCTGTCTTCCACGATAGGAATTTCAGAGGTGCCAAATGCAGAGGCTCGAACAGAGGACCCATGAGCCTAGTCAGCACCACATTGAACTCCCACACCGGAGCATTCACCGGCGGGAATGAGCAGAAAAATCCTTTCATGAAATCCTTAAGCAGGCGATGAGACCACAGCGACGACCGCCCCGCAGCTCTGGTATAGCGGGAGATAGAATTGAATTTTGATGGAGGCGTGCGCCACCCCCGCCTTGGCCAGCGACAGCAAGTACGGCAGCACTTCAGGGGCCGTAATCCGTAGAAGGTATCTTCTGTGCACGTCACCAGACCAGACCAGACGGTGAACCCCTTCCATTGATGTCCGTAGCACTTAAGAGTCGAAGAAGCACTGGCCTTGGCAAGTACCTCCTTGCAGTCCGCTGGGATCTCGTACCCTCCGAACTCTTTTTGCAGGAGCCAGGCCTACAGGTTCAGCTACCCTGGGTCGTGGTGCAGAATCGCGGCTCTTTCCCTGGCAAGAAGATCCACGTCTGCCGGAAGCTTGACTGGAGGGGATGCCGATATGTCCAGAAGGTACAGGAAACATGCCTCGGCCATGCCGGTGCAATGAGGATCCTCCTGCACCGAGACAGAGTTGACTGATGAGTCGCAGAAGCAACAGCGGGAACGCTTGGAAGAACAGGCCGTCCCAGGGAGAAGGAGAATGCACCCCCCCCCCCCCCCATGCTCCCCGGCTGGGGAAACCTGCTGGCGAACCTCTGGCACTTGGTGTTCATCGTGAACAGATTGATCTGGGGATTGCCCCATCGTCAGAAGAGAAGATCCACTTGATCCTGCCGAAGATCCCACTCGTGGCAAAGCGCAGCTCCCTGCTGAGCGAGTCGGCGACAGTGTTCTTCACTCCTGCCAGATGAAGGGGTACCAGGAGCACCCACTGGGCGACGGCCCAGTGCCATAGATCCTGCGATTCCTTGGAGAGCCGGGGATCTGGTGCTCCTGTTACCGAATGTAGAACACTGTGGTTGTGTTGTCGGTGAAGACCCGCACCACCTTGCCCTTGAGGGACAGAAGGAATGATTTGAGGGCCCAAAACACGGCCTGGAGCTCTAGGACGTTGATAGGCAACGACTTCTCTGGAAGCCAAAGGCCTCTTGCGCGGAGATCGCCGGTGTGCGCGCCCCATCCCTCCAGGGAGGTGTCCGTTGTCACAGTCTGAAAGTCACCAGATGCGCACAGACGCCCCACCACTGAATCGCTCGGCGGAAAGTCTTGTTGAGGGCGATCTTGTCCTCGAAGCTTCCAGATACCTGGATCCAACGGGCGTCGAAGAACTCTTGCAGTGGTCGCATCCGCAGCCTGCACAGCCGAACAAGGTAGATACATGATGACATCATGCAGAGTAGGGACTTGATGGACCTCACCCAGGCCACGGTTCAAAGCCGTTGAACCTTGCCCAGGATGGCCTTTATCCGGTCCTCTGATGGTGACGCCAGGCACGACACCGTTGAGCCTGGATCCCAGAAACAGCACGTCCTGCGATGGCCGACTGTCCTCGCTGTGTGTTCGACATCAAGTTCCCTCGACTTTGCTCGGATGAGCCAATCGTCCAGATGGGGATCCCCCTGAAGGCACAGCCGCGCCCGATGCCAGGCACTTGAAGACCCTTGGCGCCGACTTCAACCCGAAGGGAAGGGCCTTGAACGGATAGTGTTGCCCCTGGACCATGAAGCGGAGAAACTTCAATGCCCCTTTTGGATGGGGATGTAAAAATAAGCATCCTCCAGGTCCAATGACAGGAAGTCCCCTTCCTTCAGCTGCCCCAGCACGTCCTGGACGGTGACCATCCGGAACTTGATGTATTTGTTGAGGCGGGAGATCCAGGATGGGCCGCCAACCACTGGTCCTTTTCCTGATTAGGAAGTGCCACGAGTATACTCCGGAGCTTCTTTGGGACGAGTTCTATTGCGCCCTCTCAGCATCGCTCGTACCTCTAGAAGTAGCTGTGGGATGTGGTTTTCTTGCATGGCCACTGGAGGAACGTGCGTCCAGCACCAAACGGTCGGTGGATATGGATTTCCACACGCCGATGAAGTTTGCCAGCCGGCCTCCCACCTGGTGCTCGCGTGGGGGCCCGACGTCAAGGCCGGTTCAGTCCTGCTTCGTCATGGACGACCCACTCCGAGGGCCTTTGACAACGATTTCCTCTGGCTTTACTGTGGCCCTTGTAGGCTTCCTGGGCCGAGGCACGTGATGGTTGGCGGTACGACGAGAAGTTGCCACCGAATCCTTTGAGGCACCATGAGACTAGCCTCCGGAGGTCCAAAAGTTTGCCAAACAAGTTGTCCCAGTCGAAGGGCATGTCCAGTACCCTTGAAAGGATGGCAATTGGTGGCCTTCAGCACCCACGCCGCCAAAGGCAAACGCTGTTGCCCATCTGGCGGAATCTGGTGTCAGTGATGTCCATGGCCACCGTGATGGCATGATCCGATGCCAACTCTCCTTGTAGGATCTCAAGGGCCTACGGCCTCTTGTCGTCCGGAAGAAAGTCCAGGAGAGAGGCGATTTTAAACCAAAGTTGCCTGTCGTAGTGGGCAACTATGTTGAGAGCGTTGGCCGCCTCCATGGTCGTCATCGCCGACAAGATGACCCGTCGTCCCATGGCTTCCCGCTTCTATCCATCACCGTCCGGTGGGGAAGTGGAAGTCGATGCAGCTGACCCCGCAGACTTCGTCCTGGCCGCCGCAGAGTCCGGGGAGGGCTGTGATCTGAGACACTTCGGTGCAGAGTCTGGCACCCTGTATTTCTTCTCGTACTGGTCTCTTCACCGAGGACGGGTTCTTCAGGAGGGACAGTCCTTCGTCCCAGATGTCAACCAAAGCGGGATCGAGAGCACAGTCTTCCTCTTGGCGCTGATACAGGAATCCCTCCTTCTGTTCCTCGGGGTTCAGCTGAAATAGCTCCGAGGCCCTAGAGATCATGGCGTGGAACGAGCCGATCACATCGGGCGACAAAGCCCTGGGTGCTGGAGACAGGTCCGTTCTGCCGCCGTCCGTCCCAGTCTCGTCCTTCGGCGGAGGAGATGCAGGTGAAGGGTGACAGGGTGGAGGCAGGTGAACTCGTCTCCGCTTAAAAGTCCAGGCGCCGCTGGCTCGCCCGTCAGAAGCATGGGCATCCTTGTCCCGATCTCTGTACACAGGGTGTGCAACGCTTGCAGGATGTCTGCCGACCTGTCTGTCGGTGGTGTAAGCGGTTGTGACGGAAGCGTGGGCAGTGGCGTGGTGTCATCCGGTTCCTCACCGTCCTGCCGCCCCTTGTCTGTTCTCTCGTCGCTTCCCACGTCCACCTCGTTGAGGTCCTTCCTGTAGGACCTGGCCTCATCGAATTTCTTGTCCAGCACAGTCTTCAGCTCTGAGAGCTCCTCCTCAGAGGAGATGTCCGAGTCCGGCAGGACTACTGTGCCCCCCTCTTCTCAGCCAGGGGCGACGGCCTCAGGAAGATGATTTGCATCGCCTTCACTGGAGTTCTCAATGGGCAGGAAAGAAGATTCCCTTCCGGGTGGGTAGGGATACTCTTGGCTTGGGGGTCGTCTCCACTGGGCCTGCATCAGCAGCCTTCGCCAGGGATGCCACCACCCCTTGAATAGACGCCTTAGCCTGGTGAACCTGGGCCTTCATGACCTCACCGTGGGGGCGCGGAGGGGGGTTAAACGCCTCGCTTCCCCCTTGGCTTTCTCCGGAGTCGACCAGGCCTCCTCTAGAAGCTTACTCGGGTGGTCCGGCTTCCTTTTCTTCGCCGAGCCGGAGTGTTGGCTCGTGGTTGACGGCGTCTGCAATGCTGCACCTGGCCTGGCTGCCGCGCAGCCAGTACCAATGGCGCTCCCGGTGCTTTGCCTTATGTTGGGCCCCCGTCACCAGTGCGCCCTCAAAGGTCTTAGAAGACCGCTCAGACTTTCTCTTGGGTGAAGTAAGCTGCTGGGGCTCCCCTGCCGCCAGGATCTTTGTCTGCAGCCACCCGGCAAGCCGCTTGCAACGGTCCTTTATGGTGCGTGGCACCATGTCCTTGCAGGATGCACAGGCTGCCTCCACGTGCGATCTTTCCGAATGTAGGAAATAAAGGCACAGGGAGTGCCCATCCTCCAGGAAGGTATTCCTTAGCCCGCATCCTGGGCAGATCCTGAACAGAGGTGTCGAGTCTCCTTTATCTTTGGCCATGTCCACGCGGTGTAGGCCTCCAATAATCTTCTGGAATCGAAGTAAACTTGATAAAAAAAACAACAAAAATCGCCCTTGAAAGCGTAGAAAGTACTGAAAAACTGGTCCCCGTTAGTCAGTTGATGGAACTTGAGGCTCGATTGACTGAAAAACAGAGCAAAACAAAGAAAAAAATATAAAAAAATAATGCTAAACGCAGTAAAAGCTCGAGAACTATAGCACGAGCGGTAGAAAATCTGAAGATGGCTGCCAGAGGGGCTTAGGTAGGTCAGTCATTGGCTGGGGACAGTAGAACCCAGAGACCAGCGATTGGTTATTAGGAGAAAGACGGTAAAGAAAAAATCTGTTTCTCAATTGAGGATTCCCAGCCTGACTGGGAATATTCATGAGCATGTGAATCCATGCCAGACCCCATGCTGGAGAACCATCTGTCCTTTTTAACAGAATATCTTAATAGTGGAGGGCGACAACGAGATCCAAGCTGACTCAATCTTGCATCGACAGCAAACTTTGCACCACACGCTTCATGACTGCAATAAACAGATTTCACTCAACTACAGAGATTTCAGCTCTAAATTTGGCATCCAAGTTCTTGCTCTTACTTGAAGACAACATCCAACTAGAATTAACCACAGCTTAGTGAAATCAAAATAACGCACAAGTCAATCTGTAATCAGAGTTAAAGGCGGTAGTTGGTCAGAACAGCAATGTACTTCCAACTAACTCCTCGCCACTGACTGTTGGAAATGGAGTATCATCAGCGGGGCAGCTGTGGAACCAACTGCAGCAATTTGTGGAGATTTTCCCATCATGGAAGGGTTAAGGAAATACATTAAAACTTGATAACATTCCTGAGAAATACCCACCTCAGAGGATGCAGCAAGTGCTGATCGAGAATCCACCTTTCAAAATCAAGTAGAGATTATTCTCCCACCTGCAGTACTGATACCACAATAGATTAAGAACAGGTTCATCAAATGCCCTTAATCACAATAAGGTCACCGGTGAGCCGCATAGTGACTTCAAAAGGGAAAAAGAAGCTGCTCTACCAACTTCTATGATAAAGACCTACTCGATATTTGGGAAACCAACAAAAGGTTTTTTCCCCCCCAAAAAAGTCTCACCTTCAAGTGGCCAGGATCGAGAAACAAAATCAGGATCTGGGTAGGGGTACAGTTTGGCTACAGCCAGAAAATTCCCAGAACAGTCCCAGCGGTCACTCAGAAGAGCCCTCAAAATTCTTCTAGCCATAAACCTACAACTATCGAGAAGATAATACCGGAGCTCGCAGAGGAGGGGCACCCAAGGCCCTATTCAAGGGATGAGCTCTGAGCCTGCACCCTGCAAGAAAAGTTTAGCATGCAGTCAGGCAGGCCTCGAGATTTTGCAGAATTGCTTAGCCCATTCTGATGAACAGCCATGGGGGGAGAGGGCGGCCCGAAGACCACCACCAAAACCCACGAGAGAGGCTGGCTAGCCCGGTTAAGAAGGGCTTTGTTTCGCACTAGCAGTGAAATTAATCACCAATACAGAGCAGTCTTCTTCGCGCACTCGGGGCGCATACGCACCGGTTTTCCCCACGAATAATAGTGTTCCTGGAAAAAGGAACATGGGTCTCCAATGTGATTTTGAACAGATTAGTGAACGCAAATGCAATAAAGAAGGTTGTGTGACCTAATACCACTGCCCCAAATGTACCATCTTTAATGAGAAAAATTGCGAGCCAAGAGTCATCTGGGCTTTCTCACCTCTAGGGCGGATTTGGGAAAAGCGTAGCACACTTAGCATCTAAAGGCGCTAGGGTGTGTGATGGATGGCAGGAATAAGAAAAGACTACCACAGAGCTGCTGCACTCGCAGTCAAGGAGGAAAATCAGACACCTCTGCCAAGGTGCCCCCAACGAGGCCAGAAAACATGATAGTGGGAGAGAACAGCAGTCTTCCACAAGACTACTTTAGGAAAGATTAGAAGGTGAAAATGCAGGATATTGCTCAATAGACGTAATAAGATTATCCTTTTCCACGAAATGCAACAGTTGAGATTGCAATGCTCAAGAGACATCGACAGTGCTTTTCCCACTACGTGCAGCTGGATTTCAAATCAAGAATTGTGGTGGCCATGATCTTCTCTGAAATACATTACTTAAGATCATTGGGATATGATTTGAAAAGTGTCCACCAAGGAGAGCAGTTTGCCTACGACAGAGGGGAAAAGCTGCGTCTGGACCTTTCCAATTGGATTCCTGTAAGCCGGTAAATATTTTTTGCTCAGCAAATGGTGATGGGTAGGAAGGTAGAATTTGCAGTGTCGCCCTTTGAGAGGTCCAACAAAGACATCAGGGCTGGCACTAGAATGCCAGTTCACTCGCCCACTCCAAAAGGAAACTGGGGATCATGGAACCTGCCTCTACCAAAAAATCTTTGAGAAATATAAAAGCCTTTATTTACAAGAGGTTAAAGAGTTAACAGGGAGAGCCTCAGGGGCATAGTATTAGTGGTAAAAAATACCATGCTGCTGGAATCAGTTACCATCCTTAAGGTCTGTCCTGTTGATGAATTTTTATAGCAATCCAAGTTGTGTTGCAGTTGAAAATATTTTGATGAATTTGGGTGCCTCCTGTGAGAAACTCTTGGGACAGATGTTATGGTGGCATGGGATCTAAAAGCTGATTGCTTATCAATCATTGAGGGAAAGGGGAAGTCTCGCGGAACCAGGCTTTAAAAAAAAAAAAAAAAAAAAATCACAGATCACTAGTCTATGGTAGACCATGGACAGAACGACAATGCATTACTTACCGTAAACGCATTTGATGGTTTTATCTGCTTAGATTCACATGCTGTGCATAGTCCGACATCCAGTGGTCACTGCGGAGTATTGCATTTTGTTTTTTGTAGTCGAAAAGGGGACGTCGACAAGGCGTGTCTAACACTATCCCTATAGTGACGTGCAGTGTACCCACAATCCCTCACGCATCGAGGTCCCTCTGTATTCTTTCTGCCCTGAGGGAGCCCATTAGACGTGAGTGAGTACAGAAAAGAAAGAAATGTTAAAGGACATTTGTACCGCGCACTATCACCACCGGAGTGGTCCCCTGGCGGTTCTGAAAAGGAGGAGAGGATGAGTTAGTGGGACGAAGCAGGAAAAGTGCAAGAGAGCAGTGATGTGCTGTTGGCAGCCTCAGCCCGGTGGGTCCGTTGGCTGGGCCTGGGGTGTTTGCGGCCGGTAGATGTGTACTGTTGTGCACGACTGTTTTTGTTTTGTTGTTGCAGTGTAGTGAAGTTTGTGCGGTTTGTTGTGCTGTAGGTTTGGTTGGGTTTGGTTTGAGAGGTGTATGCAGAAAGGGAAATTGTTAGTAGGGTTGGTTAGTTTGCGTTTCTATCCCGAGTTGAGGAGCTCGGTTTGCGAGGTCTCCCCTGATGCAGCTCTGTCCAGATATGGGTCCGACTGGCATATAAGGTTCCTTACTCTTCAGGCCCCCACCTCTAACATGCTCTCTCAGTGCTCCCCTTATTCTCCTTTAATACTCCTGTGGTAAGTGCATCTGCCAATGTCAACCTCTTAGGTAGTGTGGTGATTGTCAATATCTCGTCAATTCCATACCACTATGGTACCTGGCGGTAACTAAGGGAAGGCGAGGTGTTGGTGGTAATGTCTTGATTGGTCTATCTGGGCGAGAAACCCAAAGAGCCTTCTCAAGTTCAGCGCGGTCGACCTCCCCGGAATAAACCTAGATTGGTCTCCGTGCACAATCTGCGCGACATACAGAACTAGGCGGTCTGCTAAGATTTTGGCGAAGATTTTCATATCTAGATTGAGCAGAGCTATCGGGCAATAGGACCCGCAGTCTAGTGGGTCCTTGCCTGGCTTAAGTATTAAGGTCACGACTGCTTCCCTCATGGTGGGTGGGAGCTGCCCCACCGCCAAGCCCTCGTTCCAAGCTTCCAACATATGACATGCCACCTCAGGGCCCCAATCTTGACTAAAATTCGTCCGTTATGCCATTGGTGCCCGGGACCGTGGACAACGCGAGATCCTGCACTGCCCTCAATATGTCTTCCACCGTGAGGGGGGCCGCCACTGCAGCATCTGCGCTGAGCCTGGGGAGAGCCAACCTCCTCAATATATTCGGTAAGCCATGCTTTTGATAGGGTGCCACGCGAGCAGTACAGGGCTTCGTAGAACCCACGGAAGACCTCATCAATCTCGCGGGGCTGCACCCCAATCTCCAACCCGGGTGCCCTCACCGCTGTGATTTCCCCCGACTTTGGTCTTGTCTCACCAGGGTCCCCAAGTGTGCTGGGTTTTCCCTTCTCCCCGTACCTCTGCGCCATCACTGGATGAGCAAAGTACTTCACCTCCTGTTCAGCTAGTTCATGAAATCGATCTAGTAACCCTTTAATTTAGCAAGCGCTCTCACCGTTCTCAGCCTCCTCAACCCAACATTTTATCTCTAGCTCTGCCTCGGTTAATTTCCGACGGATCGGCTTGAGTACCCCCAGTTCCGTTGACAGGCACTCTCCCCGTAGCACCACCTTGAAGGCTTCGCACAGCATTGCCTTCCCCGCCACTGTGCCCTGGTTCTCCTTAAAGTAGTTTTGGATTAAACTGTGTATATCACTCTTGAAAGCTACATCTAGCAGCGCTGCTGGTTTAAACCTCCAGCGGGGGCGAGGCAGCGCCTCCGCCAGGTGCAGGGACCACAGAACTGGTGCATGAGCAGAGTGTCCTAGGGAGTACTGTGCAGTCCCCGATGCATTATAGCAGGCGCGAACATGCCAAAATATAGTCTGGCCTTGACGAAGTGTTATGAGCCGTAGTATGATGTGTATAGCCCTCCACCCACGGATGCATCAGTCTCCAGATGTCATGCAGTTCAAGAATATCCATAGTATTCAGCACTGCCTCTGCTGCCTTAGACTTCTTCTCTCCCCACCCGTTCTATCAATGTGAGGGTCCAGTGCCATGTTCAGGTCTCCCGCCCACAGTAAGTTGGTATGCATATAGTTAAGGCTGAGCCCAAGCAGCTGTTTGAAAAACTCAGGGTCATCTATATTTGGTCCATATAAGTTGACCAGGGTTAATAAATTGTTACCAATTGAACCAGACATTATAACATACCTCCACCTCACCCCCCGCATCTACCACAGTATCGCTGACTCGGAACCCAATGACCTGTGAATCAATGTCATCACACCTGCAGAGAATGCTGAATAAGTCATGTAGAACTTACTGTTCCCCCAATTTCTGGACACTCCTGCATTCCCATTACCCTTAAGGAGGATCTCTTGAAGCATAACAATCTTTGCCCCATGCCTCTTACAATATTGCATCACTTTTTGTGCCTTTCTTGGGTCATTCAGCCCCCTCACATTTCAACCGATTGCCTTGTATGCCATTTCTGGGGTTCGGACTTCATAAAGAGGCTAGGTTTCTCAGTTTGTCCCTGACCTCTGCTGATGAGCTCATGATCCGGCTAAGACGATGTGAACCATTTTGCATTAACCCAACTCTGCCATAGTGGCTGTGTGTACTCCCAACTACTCCCCTCCCCTGTAAATCCCCTGAACACCCCCCAACCCACACTGCCCTCCCCCAACTTGCAGTGTCACCCTCCCTTCCCCAATAACACCACAACATTGGCAGCAGCACGAGCAACCGCCCGGAGGTGCCGGTTGCTGCCATCCAAATGACCCCTCTGTCCTCCACTGACTGGGGGAGGGGGGAGTAGCTGATCTTTCCTCTTATTGGTCTGTCGCTGGTCTGACTCGTTACATGTCCAACGCTGGCATTGTCTATTCCCTTTGAGCCAGTGCATCCGATAGTTCAGTCCGCAGCGTTTCCTAGCAATCGGACCGGCGCCTCTTCACAACTGGCCTCCAGTGATGAGATCTCGGTCAGCACCAGGACGGCTGTGCAGTAGGTCATTTTGGGAGCGATTCTATGAACTTGTGTACAGCTGCCGGGGTCTTAAAGAAGTGTGCTCTTCCATTGTGCTGCACTCTTAGCTTGGAAGGATATTGCATCGAATATTGGGGTGACCGGTCTCAAAGTGCCCTTTTTGCTGCAGCAAAGGACATCCGGGCCTTCTGGACGGCGGGAGTGAAGTCCGGGTAGAAGGACACCCTGCCGTATTCAAAAGGTAAGGTCCCCAAGCTCCCTCGCCCTCCTCAGGATGGTGTTGTGGTCCCAATAATTGAGTAACTTCGCAATCACCGGTCTGGGGTTCTGGCCTCGGGACCACCTGCGAGATCCTGTGTACCCTCTCTACTAAAAACTGGGCTGAAATGGTTGGGCCCTGCAGCATCTCCTTGATAAAAGTTTCCATAAAAAACTCCATGTTCTGCTGCGGGACTCTGGGATACCCACCACCCTAATGTTATTTCTGCGCGACCTCGCCTCAAAGTCCTCATTCTTATCCTTTATTGCCTTTACCTCTCTCCGTAAATCTTGGACCGCCTGCAGAGTTTCCTGGCTGGAAAAGAGTCTTCCAAGGAGCTGATCCTGGTCTCCACCTCCGAGATTCTGCTGCTCTCCTTGTCGATTCTCTCCTGCATCCTGTCCACTTTATAGGTCAGGCCGTCTAGCTTGGTGTTGGTGCATCCCTGATGGGGGTGCATCCCTGCTTGCGCCTGCTGCTGCCTCCCCTGGCGACTGGGCGTAATCTATGGTTTGGGGCTGAAAGGGTGCCGACTGGGTATCGCTGTGGTACCTTTGTCCGTCTCCCTGTGTAAATGGGAGGCGGGTCTGATTCTTGTTGCCAATTGACATGTACGGTCTGTATTACAGCTGCATCGTCTGTGCACCCCCGTCAACATACTGCCACAGTCCTTGGTAGTAGTCAAGAAAGATAAGGATGTCTATGTTCCTTCCATCCGAGTGGGGAGGAAGGGTGGGCGCATGTGAATCTAAGCAGACAACCATCAGAAATGCTTTTACGTTAAGTAATGCATTGTCTGATGTTTGTTAATCTGCTTAGGATCACATGCTGTGCATAGACTAGCAAGCAGTACCCTGAGTTGGAGGTGGGTTGTGAGAAGGAACAGTAGAAAAAAGATGTCTTAACACTGCTTGCCGCACCTGCGAATCAAATCTAGAGTGGGCATCTAGACAGCAGTGTTTTGTAAAGGTGTGTACAGAACTCCAGGTTGCCGCTTTGCAAATGGACTCCAGAGGGACATTTGCAATGAATGCTATGGAAGCCCCAGTGCCTCGAGTAGACTGTGCTCTTGGCTTGAAAGGTAGTTCTCTCTTAGCAAGAGAGAAACTGTGATGTATTGGACAATCCATCTAGATCTAGTGGATTTTGAAACTGCATCTCCTTCTCTTCCTGCTGCCACCGAGAAAAATAACCGATTAGTCTCTCAGAGGTCTAGTTCTTTCCATTTAAAACATGACAGCCCTGCACACATCTAGTGTATGCAGGCTCTTTTCTCCCAAATTTGAAGGGTTCTGAAAGAACGTTGGTAGTTGTATCGATTGGTTGACATGGAATTTAGAAATTCATTTTGGTGCAAACCTAGGATGTGTGCGTAGAACCACCTTCTCCTTGTGAACTGTTACAAAGGGGTCTAGTATAGAGAGCGCTTGTAGTTCACTCACTCTCCTAATGGAGATGATCGCTATTAAGAAAGCAGTTTTAAGAGTGAGGTTCTTAAGGGAGGCTTTGTGCATGGGTTCAAAGGGTGAGGCCATAAGCCTGGTAAGTACCACATTTAGGTCCCATCCGGGAGCTGGGTTAGCTATAGGAGGGTGTATTCTCTTCACTGCCTCTATGAAGGCCTTAATAACTGGGACTTTCCACCAGGACACTGTGTTGAGAAGTGGTGTATGCGGAAAGTGCAGCTAGATGAACTTTAATGGAATTAAAGACCAAACCTGAGTCTAATAAGTGAGTCAGGTAAAGAGCAATTGGGTGGGAGAGCAGTCAACTGGGTTGATGCTCTTATCTCTACACCAGATGACGAATCTTTTACATTTGCTGGAATAGCAGTAACAAGTGTTAGGTTTTCTAGCCTCCCTAAGAATGTCCATGCATCTTTGAGGGAGTTGTAAATGTCCAAATTCTATGACCTCAGGAGCCAGGCTGTTAAGTTCAGGGTCTGTGGGCATGGGTGTAGTGTTCTGCCCTTGTCCTGTGACAGCATGTTGTATGGGCAGGGAAGTCACTGGAGGAGATGGACATTTCCATCAAGTGAGCGAACAATGGCTGCCGGGCCCACTAGTATCATGGTAACTGGTTCCTGGTGCATCTTGTGCACTATCTTGTTGAGAAGGGGAGTCGGGGGGTGGGTAGTCCCTGCTGAGTTCCAGATTGAGTTCCCCTGGTACATGTGACAACAGGAACATGTGTTTGAGAGCCCACTTCCAGATGTTCTGGGACAGTCCTGGAGCGTAAGTGCTCCCTTGCTTGTTCAGATAGTACATGGCTGTGGTGCTGTCTGTGAGGACCATCACTGTCTTCCCTTGCAGGTGTGCCTGGAAAGCCTTCAGTGCTTTGAAGACCGCTAGCAGTTCCAGCAAGTTTATGTGTTTGGACGCTACACTCCGAGTCCAAACTCCGTGTGCAGTTCTATTGGATAAGTGATCCCCCCCCCCATCCTGTGAGGGATGCGTCTGTGGTTAGAGTGGCCTCCACTGCGGGGGTGGCGAATGGTTTCCCTATTACAAGGTTTTCCTTCGACCACCACCGTAGCGAGAAAACCAAGGCCTGCGAGACCACCACTAGATCGTCCCATTGTCCGCTGACCTGACACCACTGGCTGTCGAGCCACTCTTGCATTGGGCGCAGTCGCGCGTGGGGTACCAAATATATACATGACGCCATCATTCCTAGCAAACGCATTGCTTTGCGCACCGTCGCCTCTCGACCGGCCACAAATTGAGGGATCTGAAACAGCATATTTTGGACCCTCTCGTTGGAGGGGAAGACGAGGCCGTTCTTTGTTCGAATTAGAGCCCCTAGGAATTATTTGATCTGGCTGGGGTCTAGGCTGGACTTCTTCTCGTTGATGGAGAAGCCCAGTTGGAAAAAGAAGGTCTACAGTCTTTTGGGTATTTGAGAAGCAGGTTTGTAAGAATCCCGTTAAGAGCCAATCGTTGAGGTAAGGGTATACTGGGATGGACAACCTGCGCAGGTGGGCCGCTCCCACTGCCAGTACTTTCGTGAAAACCCTTGGCTTGGCGCCGACGCTATGCCAAAGGGTAGCACTCTGAACTGGTAGCGTTTGCCCTCTATCATGAACCTGAGGTATTTTCTGTGCGCTGGCAACATTAAAATATGCATCTTTCAAGTCCAGTGTTGTCATGTAATCTCCCTGCAAAAGTAGGGGGATTACTTCCTGTAGGGTCACCATGCGAAATTTGAGTTTTGCCAAATTTGTTCGCTGGGCGCAGATCTAGTACAGGGCGCATGGCTAAGTCCTTTTTGGGTACAAGGAAGTAGACTGAATAAATACCTTCCGTTACCTTTGATAGAGGCACGATCTCTATTGCTCCTTTTAGTAGCAGTAGTTCCACTTCTTGAAGAATGGCGAGGTGTTCCGGTGACAGGTCGTCCCCTTGTGGGGGTCTGTATGTGGGGGACCGACTGAATCCTACACAGTACCCGTGGGGCTATAGTTGACAATACCCATAGGTCTGATGTTATTCCGTCCCATGCTGGTAGGAAAGATGTTAACCGGCCCCTGACTGGTGATGCATGGGAGGGGACCCGAATCTTCGGGTCATTCGGTGTTAGTAGCCGGGGAACCTCTGGGAGTGGGGTCCTGACCTCTGCCCTTGCCACAGCGCTGTCCTCTTTGCGTGTACTGGCCACTGGTTCCCTGAGTAGAGGACCAGTTGCCTGCAGTGTACTGCTGTTGGCCTCGAAAAAAGCGTTTGTTCCTGAATCCTCGCTTATTGGGAGGCCTTGAGATTTGGTCTAAGGTCTGGAGGGTGTCAAACCCCTTTGCAGTCTCCAGTGCGTCGTTCACTGCCTTCCCAAAGAGGTTAGACTCCTCCATTTGTTTATTAATGAGTGACGCCTGGGTTTCTGGCTTGAAACCGGAATTGCGGAGCCAGACATGACGCTTCAGAAGAATTCCCTGCACTAAAGAACGGCCAGCTTTTTCTGCAGCATCAAAAGTGTTTTTAATGATGCTCTGGTTAACCAGAGTTCCTTCTGTTACTGTGGCCAATAAGCGAGTTCTTAAGTGCTCAGGGACTTCGAGGTCTTGCCATAATTTTCCCCATTGGGCATCAGCATAACTTGCCAGTAGTGTATTATCGTCAATTCTTGTTGAAAAAGCTGCCGAGGCTGTAATTCTTTTACCCAGGGCATAGAGCTTCTTTGTCTGGGGGTGCTTCGCTGGTTGACAGCGGAACCTCTGCTCTTTTCCTTGTGGTGGTTACCACCAAGGAGTCCGGAATTGAGTGACCCCTAATGTATAATGGGTCTGAATGAGAGGGAGTAAACAATTTTTCAATTCTGGGATTGACCTTACCAGTGCAGGTGTGGACAGCGATTGAGTAATTCGTCTCTTAACTGAAGCGAGGAGGGGAATGGTTTGACTAGTGGGAGGTTTTTCTTTAATGATTTTTTCTACAAAATCAGTATCGGGGGTAATTTCACCAGTTTCAATCTCAAAATGCGCTGCTGCCTTCTGAAGTAGCGCGTTGAAGGCGGGTTGCTCATCTATTGGTGATGGATTCCTGAACGGTGTGGTCTGAGGAGAGGGAAGGTTTATGATGTCAGGGTCTCTAGGCTCTGTTGGCGACTGCCAGGGCTGTGAGCCACCTTCATCTGGGTCTTCCTCAAAGCCCCCCACCCATATCAGTGTTTTCATGAAAACCTAATCTGAGGTCTTGTTGGTCTTCACTATCTAAGAACTCCTCATCTTCCTGGAAGTTAGAGTCTTCAGTGAGGTCATAAGTATTCATGTCCTCTTGAAGGGGGTTAAATAATCTAGGCTATTTAGCCCTGGGGTCCTCCTGAAGTGCCTCCCTTATTCTCTTGGGTGTTTTATTTTCATGAGTGGACATGAATCTGTCCAGCTTGTCCATACAGGACTGGAATCTCTCAACAGTCCAGTACGGTAAACCAGAATGGTCTGGAGGCGAAAAAGGCGGTTCTTCTGCCTGTAGCCATCTAGGTCTGTCCCATAACGTCGAGGATAAGGTCCCTTCGCCTTCTGAGAAACCTTCTCGCAGGGTAGGGCCTTCTTTCGACGGCAGAAGCAGTCCCTGTCTTCCTTCCGGCATCCTCGGCGTTTCCCTGGCCTTGTGAGTGGTTTTCGGCGTGTCACTCGCCGTCTGTCTCTGGCCGTCCTTGGAAATTATATGCTCCAAGCTCTCGATGATTAGTTTCTCAGTCGAGGGTTTGCCTGGCGTCGTGCTGGGCGGTGGCGAGTCTTTCGGCGACGATTGCACTCTTACCAGGCGCGTCGCCTGATGTTTTGGTGGTAGCGTCCTTGTCTGCAGGTAGCCCAGTCGCTAGTCGCGGCTGTGGGGGTGGGGAGGGCTTGCAACCCTTACGGTCGGTGGAGGTCGCCGGTAGGCCCGGCGTCTCTGTTGCCGCTAGGGCTGTCTTAGTCTTTGACGAAAACGTGCCGTGGGTTGTGTGCTTATGTTTGTGTTTTCTGTGTTAGTCAGTGTCGCTGGGGTGTTCATCCCCATAAGCAGGGCGTGAGCCGAGTTTGTTGGGGCCGGGGACAGACGAGGGGCGGGAACGCTCCCTAGAGAGGTCTACAACCTCTGAAGCGGAGGTCGGGTTATCACTATCCTCGTCACACTCGGCGGCGGGTGAGGAATCAGACCTAGCCATAGCGTAGGCTGCCCACCTCTTGACCCTGTGGTCCTTTAAAGTCTTTGGCTTAAGAAACCAACAGGCCGCACAGCCGTGCTCTTTGTGGTCGAGGGGTAAGCAACGGTTACACCGTTTGTGCTTGTCTTTCCAAGAGAATTTGCCCTTGCAGGGCAGGCAAAATCTAAAGGGAGTACTCCCCATAGCTGAGGAAACAGTTAAACGTGATAACGACCCCGAAGGAAATGGAGGGGAAAGAGAAAGGCATTCTCAGAAAGAAGAAATGTCCCAAGGCACCACTCTCCCTACTGTCTTAGGCCGGCGAGGTCAGGCCACATGTTCGGCAGGGCCGAAGGATCTCCTCCGTCTAAGTCACCGCCGACGAAGTTCTTTTCGGCGGTGAAACAGCTTCGCAGCTACGACGAAGGAGGGATCTAAAGTAATGTTAAATCTTAAATAACGACCAAAGGGTTGAGTAAATATTTTTGCAATTTCTCTCGAGGAACTCCGCGTAAAGGCGACCAGTATCTGGGCGGAAAAAAACAATCTGAGGGACCTCGACGCGTGAGGGATTTTGGGTACACTGCACGTCACTATAGGGATAGTGTTACAGACACGCCTTGTCGACGTCCTTTTTTCGACTATGAAAAACAAAATGCAATACACAGTGACCACTGGATGTCGGACTATGCACAGCATGTGATTCTAAGCAGATTAACAAACATCAAGTTACTTGGGAGTTTGAAAATAATGAACAATGTGTATATGGAGACGATTCACCTAAGAACAGGTGGAGATCAGGTCAGAAGTCCTCATTCCTAGACTACTTCGCCACCTCAACAGCATTGTTCTTCCATTGTGAGGAAATGTTAAGTGACCATCACATGAAGTACCTCATACCGATCTATCCTGGCTCGCGAACCTAGTTACGAACCAGAGGATTTCTAGACATATTGGAAATGGCCAAACAGAATAAGGCCGTTTCTGATTTCACATTGGAAGAAAAGCATTTGCCTCATTTCAAGCATTTCTAGAAAGAAATAACTAACCAGCGGGGAAAGAAAAAAAACTTGTTTGACCCTCCCAAAAAAAAAAAAAAAAAAAATAGAGGGACCTGCGGAAGGGTCTTCGATTAAAAAATTGTGGCTATAGCCCAGTAACATATGTGGTCAAAGTGAAACAAATTGACATAATTGGATGAGGAGTTATTAATTCAAGAGCATGAGGGGTCTAACATGCTAGATATTTTACTCCAGCACGACTCCATGCAAATTATCAGATCCCAGGCGAGATTGAATGGGCAGGAAGCCCTGACAGAGGGGTCTCCGTCGGGGTTGTGTCTTGGCCCCCTTGTCTGTTCAATCTGTCTGATTTGTGGGCCTGTGTGTCATGCATGGATTTCATTCCACCAAGAATTTCATCAGTAGCCATCCCGTTTTCCTAGTTAGGACCCAGGTCGGATTGCAGAGGAAATTAAATGCTATATTAGAATATTCCTTGCAGAATGAGCTCAGAGTTAATGACCAGAAAAGAAAAAAAAGAACCAATTGCTCATGGCTCGAATTATGCTTAAGGCGAATCAGGCAGCCGCTCAAATGAAAAAATGAAAATAAAATCAAGGCTCGCTTTCGTAGATTCTCGATTTCTCCACTCCTAACTTTCTACAACATTAAAGTGGTAGCTAAAATTACTATATGGTAGAGACAGCGGCTGGCTAAAGTGGAGTCCAGGGTATGGAAGCATACTTTGGGTCTGCCACATTGCATACCAATTTCAGCTTTAGGATTTGAACTAGGACAATAGTCATTAAATTGCAAGCTGGACTGGAGAATTGTCCTTATGTTGACAAGATGCAATACTCCGCGGTTACCACTAGATGTCGGACCATATGCACAGCATGTGATTCTAAGCAGATTAACAAGCATCAGAAAATGCTGGTTCCAATAGTAGGCATATTATACGAATACATTGCTGCCATCCTGAAGTCAACATCAATGGATGCAGTAGAGCAGATTGGGTTTCGACAGATTGCACAAACAACATCATTGACCAACCGAAAGAGGTAGCGATTCAAAATATTGAGAAAATTCCACAACGGCTATTGGGCCACCCATTCTTGCGATACAAACTAGACCTCTTGCCAACACAATAAGCTGCTGTAATCTATGCTAAAACGAACATAACATATAACACCCTTCTGCAATGCCCAGCATTCAAAGACTGTAGATCTCAACGGCTGGGTAGGTTTGTGCACAACACAAGTGCTGGATGAGGAAAAATGATTTACCCCCATTTCTAGTGGGGAGGAAACTTATAACAATTGGTGTAACGGTATTACATCATGACAGTCTCTTTACATTATGGTGTTGATTTGGACTGTATATTAGATCTCATCTTCACCCTTTGTATTTGCCACTTGGGAGGCCTAGGAATGTTACTGTGTACTGGGGAGATTTTTTTATTTTCTCTTACCTAAAAATGTATAATCGTGCTCTTTATAAGTAGGGAACAAAGATTTTATTGTAACTTATTAGGGGATTGTTTAAATAAGTTTGTTTGGCTTTATGAATGTATTCTGTTTAAGTGCATTGAATATTAATGTGTATAAATTTGCTATTTTTTCTAATGTGCAAGGTTGAGTATGTACAGCCAATAACAATGATTTGTTTAGAGATAGAAGCTTATTAACATAATCAATAATAAAAACAAATTTACCTGGAACTATGTAGCATGTCTCACTGGATTGCTATGAATGGTAATAAATTCAGCGGAACCGAACAAACATCTACAAGAGAAATGAAATGTGTAGGATAAGTCCAAGAACAAGCGCTCACCAAAAATCACAAAATTGCTATCAGCTGTATTTACTTTTCAAAGAACATTTAGCTGGATCACAGAGAAACAAGTGGTCATCAACATAACATGCAGATGGGTAAACGGCAAAGGATAAAATCATCATTGAACCAGCAAACATTCTAATGATGGGACACAAACAAATCTAGCTCTGGCTAGTGGCTACAAAGTAAACAATGCATGCAGCGTGTACCTGTGGCTATAGTGAGCATGCAATGCTGCATAGAAAGAGACTTATCAAAAGGGAACCGCAAGGAAACCCATCGTTTTCGGACTCTCCACCATTCCAACCCCACGTTATCAACATCAGCATTTAAAACACAGGTAATGCTAAATGGCTTCTGCAGTGCCAGGCAGCGATAGCTCAATATCAACAGAAGCAGGGAGCCAGTTGGGCTACACTTTTTGTATGACCCTGCATTCAGGGTGGGGGCAATTTTTAATTGTTTAACTAGCGATTGCATAAATTAACAAGCAGATATTGGAACAAGCAGATATTGGCATGTTACTAACAGAGAAATCAAGCAATTCAAAATGCCTGTTCAGGTGTAGCAGACCCAGTCGCTTTTCACATGGTCCCAGCTTCATATTTTTTTCTTTATGCATGCGGTGCACATTACAAAGAGCACTTAATTTAGAAACTGCAAGTTAACTGTCAATACTAAATGTACTGCAAAAGAAAGCATTTTGGTCATCGCCAGTTTACCTTCATGGGGTCGAAGTGCTGGAATCCAGCCGAGAGCATGAAACAGTCCATCCCTGAAGCGAAGGATGGATGAAGTGAAGTACCAAACAGAAGCCTGTCACTGTAATAATAAAAATGGTCATATGTCTGGAGATAACAATCCTATCGATCAGTTTAAAAATACCTTTCTGGCATCTCAGTTTTGGAAATCATAATAAACCCATCAGATGGGTAAACAGAAAAGAGACCAATGCAAGGACAGGGATTGAGGAGGGGTGGGGGCGGGTGGCGTAGACCGGGGAATCATGTTTTGATTAGAAAGGTCCTAGACACGCATGAGCTACTTGCCTAATGCACAAGAATAAGTAATCCGTCAAATCACAGAAAAGTGAAACATTTAAAGGTGCATTTATGAACCTCACGAAAGAAACTGACAAAGCACTCACATTGTCACCAGATTCAAATCGATTAAACAAACCAGTCAGATCATCAAGCAAGACTCGCTCATTATCCTACTTAGGAAGTCACACTGAAAATTGAGTGCACTAAAACACACAAAACAAATGTTTTGTTATGATAAATTGACTTGTATCACGCACTGCTAGCATTGACATGGTCTTCGGACATTCACGTGGTTCTTTAAGAAAGTGGGATGGGTAGGTTAGTGAGGGAAGAGGGATTAGGATAGAGGTTGTGCTTTTAGAATCGGGAGAAACTGGCATCTGTGCAAGTCAGCTTTATAGGCATTTGGATTGTGTGCACTGGTTAAGGTATCCAGAAGGGCAACTTCCAGTGACTGAGGAGTTGACTAGGCATTTTTAGTGGGTATTCAACCTTCCTGCCCCCCATCTTGTTGCAGAGTTTCACCACAGTTAGGGAAACTGCAGTTGTAAAGCATTTCTCACAGCGTGTTTTTTATGGGAGTGGGGATAGGGCGAGGGTGTAAGGCAAGACCTCCAGACAAAACACTTGTATAGTGATAAAGGGTTGGTGCACCGCTTTATCAGTATCACAGAACCAAACGGAGATTGGTTACTTCAAAGCAAGTACAAGGGCTTTTAACCCCTTAACTGCTGGGCTATCATGCAAGTCTATGCAAAAAGGACGAGCATACTCATCCTTGGCACTTAAGGAAATCATCACTCATGATATAAATATACAGTGTTATTACCCCCCACCCTCATTCGCTACCACCTATATATATTCTACCAGTCCCCTATAATCTCTTGACCGATTGGCGACATCCTAATCTACCCCAACCCTCTCCTGGTTCCACTTTTCCACCGCCTTGGTTTACAGCTACTGAATTGATTATTTACCTGGAATGTTACCCCGCCCTATCGGCCTAGTCACATGGTGTGCACCTGGTCGTTATCATGAGTTCAGTGGACAACTCCAAGTTTGGCCCATAACAGTGCGCTTCTCTTGATACCATACCCGCAGGTGCCCAGTCATGCCTCCCCAGCTTTGGACTAGATTTCTTGGCATTACCTCTTGCTCTTCCTATCACAAATCACAGGATTCTCTGCTGCGCGCTCCCCCCTTGATCAGTTGCCCAGCCGCGGTACAATTCCTTACTCTTGAGGACCACGTTAATCGGCCCAATTCTGATGGTTTTACGTATTTTCCAGCCACCTGGCAGTTCAAATAGGACAGCCATTGTCCCGGGGGCGCTAGTACCCCAATTCTAAATTGAGCATGTTGGCAGCTCGAGACCTACAACTTGGCTCCCATGGATTTGTCCTTAGGGGCGGACGCAGACCTACCCTTACCCTGCAGTTTACATTCTGATCTTGTTCCACAGCTTGATGCAATTAATATTAGAACAAAACAAATGTAATCTACACAGAGGATGATTACTAAAAGGGAAGATGATGCCCAGCATTGCGCAAGCAAAAGGCAATTATAAAAGGTGGATACATTTTTCCTAAAGAGGGGAAACTTGAACAAACATTAACTAGCTGGTGCAGCAGAAGGAACCCAAAAGGTGGCAAGAGAAAAGCCCTTCTTGTAGAAAGTATCAAGGGGGAAGAGGAATATAATACGTTTTTTAATAATGCGCTTAATACCAAGAGGCTTCTAAGCGCGGGATTCGCACCTGTGTTGCTCTGCGTCACCTTGCTTTCAAGACGAGTGCGTTGCCACTGAGCTATACGACCCGTGCCTGTCTTGCATGTGGCAAACAAATCTGTGGAACTAACAGTGTAAATGTGTATTGTACCCTGGAAGAAGTTGTGAACTCCAATGTTGTTGAAAGTCAAAGACTTTTCTAAGAAGTTCACTTTGATTAACTTTCCACATCAAAGATCTAAGTGTGGAAAGTATGAAGCAAGCCTCCACATAGTACTTGTAGTAGTGGCAGGAGTTTTATTCTGGCAGGAGAGTACACCAGGAAAGGGACTATAAGTGGACCCAGAAGAAGATTAAAGTACTGCAGTGCGGTTGAAGGTTGTGGTGAAATGAAAGTGGCAAGTCCACATGTTAAGGTGAACTGTGCTAAAATCATCATGCTAAACTACTGTTTATGAAGTATTGTTAAAGTGATTGTACTTCAAAGAGAAGATATATCGACTACTGACGGTGTGAAGGCAGTCTCTTTAGTTTCAAGCAAGAGCTTGTGGAAACTGACAAACCAAGTGGAAGACTTCTGGAGTGAAAAGAACTTTGTTGTATTTGGAGCAGAACTTGGCAATTGAAAGAACTTTCTTAATTTTGGTTTCGAATATCCGGAATTAATCCTGAGGAAGGGAATCCGACCCTGGTTACAAGGATGCATGGTTACAAAGTTTGTGTTTGAATATTTCAGTTTGAAAGGCCATACGATACCTGTATGATTTTGTTATATGTACAAGTGTGAGGGACAGATACCTTTTGATATTCGAGTTTTCCTTTAGTCTTTGACAGGTAGGGAAATCCTCTTTACATTTGGGAAAGCGAGGAATTTATCTCACCCATAGTGTAATAAAATGGCTACTTGAGAGAAACTACTTGTCCGTCTCGCATTCCTGAGCCCTCCCATACAAATGGGACCCACGCTATATAAATGATGAATACAATCCAAAACTAGGACCTTCTGTGCTCTCCCCACCTGTCGCTTCACCCTGGTACGAAGCGGTGCAAATATCAGAAACGGTGTTTGAGGCCCATGAGAGTTTCCGATTCTTGCGTCGAGAGCTTTGTCCGGTCCTTCTACGACCACATTGATTTCAGGCTAGAGTCTCATGTGTGAAGGGGCTGAAATCTGGGGTGGAGTGTCCAAATGTCATGTAGCCAGTGGTGTCCGGAAAGTCTGAACAGATAACTGATAATTTGGTGGAGCAGGGTGGAATTGTATAAGGAACAAACAGATGTCTTGCTTTATATGGAGAGAGATTATGAGTAAGTCTTTCTGAAAGGGAAGCTAGCTAAACAGACTCACCCTCTCAGCCCCACTTCATTAAAGCTCCATTCCAAAAGCATAGTGCAATTCATGGACATGTGCTGCACCAATCTGCTGGCATCTGCAGCTCCTACTCTTCAAAGGGGAAGGGCAGGTTCAAAGGTCACTTGCATTCCCGACAGCGGCTGGACCATAAGGTCCCAGCAAACGGGTAGCATTTTAGTCCAACGACAGGGTAATCTCTACAAATTATCCATACCTGGTCATGGTATGCATTAGGTAAGATTTTAACCTTTGTACTAAATCCTTCATACCAAATCTACCTTACGTGAGAACCCCAGAGCTTTTTGCTTTACTGGTGGATTATTTTTCCCCTATACCACACAGAATCTTTTACGGGTGTCATTTTTAAGACTCCATTAGTGTCCTTTTAATTTTATAGGGTTGCCCTTTGGGCACCCCTTTTACTTTCTCTGGCTAACCTTGTGAGAACTGGTTCCCAAGGATATAAAGGAACTTTTAGCCTCTCTAAAACTTTATTTAGGTGATACCAGTACCCCGCACAATAAGTCGAGTGTTGGGGAGATACAATGTATCCCCTTTCTCATTCTAACTAACATGTGTTACTGGGACACGCTCATCTAATGGCTGGTGGTGGTGAAACTTTCCTAATTCGGTGTACCTATCAGTGGGTTGTTTCCACAGCCTGGTGAAGGCATCCATGGGGGCTCATTTGACCAACATTACCCGAGTCTTTACATTTTAGCGTTCCTGGTCCCTTGTTCCTTCCTCTGACCACAAGGGTGGGAAAATCCTGCGTGTCAATTTTATCTTCGGCGGGAGACCCGTTAAGCCTGCCCTGGCTCCAGTGTCTTGAGAAGGCAGGCAGCGAGGGAGGCATCCAAAGCTCAGCAGCCCTCTGTCTACCAGCCTACCTGCGAGAGTCCAGTTCAAACTGGGAGGCTGGCTGTCCGGAAAGGACTGCCAACCCTCACAAGTTTGAATGTTGGTTTCTTTATAAAAAGTGACCTTGAAAGCATAAAGTGATCCTGGAAGCTAAAGAGGTAGTCAACCACTGGACCCGAATTCGACAAGTAAGCCGAAGAAACCACGGCTGAGATGATTTCCAGCGACCGGAGAGCCTGCTGTGTAACCAGAGTCTGCAGTAGCCCTTCCTGCCAAGCGACTTTGGGACTCGACGACCCAGCGCCTAAAGCCACTATACTGAAAGACCTGCATTTTGAGCCATCCCACAACATGCTGTGACCTTGCTGTGCTGCAATACACAGAATAGCCTGGGACCTCAAGCCAGTGTGCGGTGCACGGTCTTCGGAATTCCAAATCGAGCTGAAACCTTGTAGCATCCCGCAGACCTCCAGAGACCTGAATCAAGTCTGAACAGTCCCCTCAGCAGAGTGCTGGACCTTGCAAGTGACGAGATTCCGACAGGCAATATTCAGTCTTCTCCTGGATCCTGAAAAGGGCACCAGAACTACAGACCCGCATCCGGCCGTCAATAAACTCTTGTCTGGAGCCTTCTCAGTTGATCTCTGCTGCCAAATCCCTTCCAAAGTCCTAACTTCCGTCTTCATGACAAAGGAATCCACTGACCAGGATCTGCAACCAAAAACCTGAAGTCTCACCTGCTGCAATTCTTCTTCCATGCTGTGGTATTTACCTCCCTTAAGCCTTTGTGGTTCCTGTGCATCTTTGTGGTGTTTGTGATTGGGAGGCCTCTCGTCCAGTTCACCCATGCCCACTGCTGGAATCCTGCTAGAGCGTCTTCTCAGAAGTCCCTGGACTAACTCTTAAGTGAACTACATGTCTGAAAAGTCTCGCACAGAAACTCAGACTTTTGCTACAACAGAACCCTATCTCACCCTGCCAACAGCTGGCCACTAGGTTCTCTCTTCCGCCTGAGCGAACTCATGCCTTAGACTAGGGAAGTACTGGATAAGTAAAGGATTTGGGCATGAAAAGTATAACAAGTACTTACGTGTGAAAGAGTTGGTTAGTAACTGTCAGAGTGAGCAGTTACAAATGTTCTTACTAACCAGGATTGTGTTTTGCCATTCAATAAAGTTGTTTTACCCACCTGTGAATTGGTTGTGCCACTTGCCCAAAAGTAATGCTGTTGGATTCCCTTTACTACTACTCTTGGGATATAAATGTATGAGTGCCCCAACTGGGTCTTGCTTTCCTGGACTAGCCGTTACTGTCTAGAATAAATCTGCCTCATTAATACATACCTTCAAGTTGCTGGTAGCTTCCTTAAAAAGTATATAGGTTTTACTTGCCTTGAGTTAGCGGTGTGCCATCCTAAAATACATTGGAAAGTTATTGCTTACCTTACTCCGTGTAGCACTGACCTGAAAAGCAACTGTAACAGGTTATAGCTGTGTGCCATTAGTGTTCTGTAGGTCTAGCTGACCGTGTTCTGCCGGGAGCAATCCTTAAGTAGTGTAGAGTACTTGCTTAGCTTTGTCTGTTCCACTGAGCTGAAAAGCAACTGATATATTACACCAAAAGGTCTTACTCCCCTGGTAGAACTGTGCGTTATCCTGAAGGTAGTTCTAGATTTCTACACTTGCAGGTTGGTTTACTAAGCAATTTCTTAGCGGTGTGTCGCTGCATAACTGACAGGGTCTGCTACCCTTGTATTACTGAAAGTAATCAGAAAGTAACTTATGGTTTTACTTCCCATGAATAGGTGTGGTCTATAGCGTTTGATAAGGTCCGACTTTTCCAGAATTACTTGGATATTCTAAAGATGCTTTGTCTGTGTACCTTCAAGTGTTATAATGTATTTATAACTATGAAAAAGTACTTACCACAAGACTTAACTTGCCCTAATTGTATTTATAATAAACCTTAATTGTTTTTATAATAATTCTGGTTGCAGTGTGTTGAACCCATGGTATACTACAAGTTCTTTGTAACTTCCTGCAGCCCTCTTCCCTCCTAAAATAGGCCTGGCTGCTCAGTCTACACTACCAAATACTCAGGTGGTGCACCCTTATACCAAGAGTGGAGTTGTATGGTTTTACTAAACCCTTAGTGGACTTCAGAAAAACTGTCCTAACAAATACAACAGCATTTCTTGAATGCCTTTTCTGGCTGTGCATGCAATGCAATCCAAACTGGTTGAAAAGGCAGGAGAAGCCGGCTTTTAGCATTAAAGACATGTACAATTGAGCCCAGCAATCACCCATTTCTCTTTTATTCTCTTTTGGCTGCAATATAGTTAATCCAAAAAAATACTTATATTGTTAATGCATCTCATTTCCAGGAGCAAGCAATCAGCATCTGTACAGAGAATCTACAACCTCACCAAAACAGAAGATACTCAATACCCTCATTTTCAAGACCTGCAACTTGAGTTAACCGTAATCAAATTGTTATGTCCCTTCCAATTGAATTGGCTGCCCAAGATGTGGTAATGGAGCATCCAACAGACCAGAGGAAGAGGAATTACTCTAGGCACCTGTTTGAAACCAGTGGCTGCAGCAAACCAGAGGCCTCGATTAAGGGCCATATAGAAAAGGCATGCAGTGATGTCAGGGGCCTCTAAACATTTTGCTGCTGGCTTTCCAATTTCTTGGCTTCCTTTTTGTGCAGAGGGACTTCTACTGAAGTAGTCTTGTCGCTCCAACCCTTCGATGTCCTAGTTGCTCAGAGGTTACGTGGGTAGGGGTGCTTTTCGTTTTTTTAAAAATTTTGCTTCACAGGGTAGTGAAGTCATTTTTACCACATTGCCAGTTCAAAGCCATTGGGGTTATGTTAAAGGTATTTAAACAGCGCAGCGTCACCAATGGAATTTGTCCCCAGGCGGATCTGTCACAAGAAGGCGGGGTAACCACACTCCCGGACCGTTTGTTTACGGCACACCATTTGTGGACCGTGAGACAGGCCCAAAACCTCAGATGTGCCTACTTGAGATGACAGAGCCCAGCCCTACAGACTATTCCTTGGTTTTAACTGGCCTATTTACACCAATACTTCAAACAAATTATTTGGAAAGGCTAACTTGAGAAAAACTCAAATTATAAACTTAAAGCTCCTCTAACCTCAATATTGTGAGGTGTCATTTCAACTAATTTCAGTGCAGCAGCAACATTATCAGGCCCTAACTGTGAGAGGGCAAAAATGTCTACAGTGCATCTATTGATTTTATGGTAGCACAAATTTCTGACAGGCACGTTCATGATGTGCAGCAGTGAAACTCACCAGCTTACTTTACTGTTGGTAATCTATCATCTGAAGGATTCCAATAGTGCACGTGTTCCTATACAGAAAAGCTGAAGCCTACCCTGGGACCAAATTGGGCAAGAAAGGCATGTGCTACTAGGAAAGCACATCAGGAAAAAGGGGTGCAGTGGCAGGGGACTCTAAAAGGCCAGTGAAAAAAGTAAATAGTTTAAAGGAGCCACAAAGTGCGTCCAGAGAATTCCATAAAGGGAATTGTGCCACAAAATAACTATCATTCCGTTGTTTACCCTGGTTTAATATCCATTTTATGCTTTTTAACTTATGGTATGGTGGTGCTCCAAGGCGATCTGCAGGGCATCGGCTACTGGTGATATTATCAGGATAGGCTTATAAAATCCACTGCAGAAGGAGCCTTTTCTTTGCTCTCCCCTTTCAGTGCACATTGCACAGTCTGGTCTGGCAGCACCCTTTGCCTTCTCAGAGCACTAGGTGATCTTTGCGGGTCCCCTTCACCTGCTATTTCGCTGCTTGGTTTATTATTTTTATTGGCCTCCATCATGCATCATTTGCATAGGGGCAAAGTCCAGTCATCGTCTCATGTCTAGCCAGACAATGCTGAACCTGAAACCTACAACTGCCCCTGCACTTCCTAGGCAGTTTCCACAACCAGCGTCGTGGTTGGGTATCTCCAGGTCAGGTTCTCGGACCCCAAGCCAATCACTGGTCTTTCCCACTCGAGTCTCCTGGCACCAGGGGTGAAGTATCTTCTGTGCCTTTTGTACTGCAATCACGTGTGTGACTGCAAGTCACACTAAAGCCATCCTTGTCCAACTTCTGTGGGGGTTCCTCAGACTTCCCATCTGGACCTTTTGCCAGTTCAACCATCCCTATAGATGGTAAGTGCTTTCCATGCACGTGGTCTTGAGCAGGTTTGGGAGAATGAGAGGACAATTATGACTGGGGTGGCTTTTCACCACACCCAGTTCCCGAGGGAGGTGTGCAGAGGATGTTCATCTTTTTCACAATTCAAGAATCACTCCTATCCAATAAAATGCTATGTGGCTTACAACGTTGCCAACCTAGGCCTTTGGCTGCAAACATGCTTTCTGTGCACAAAACTCTGTTTCCCAGTGAGGTGTTGGGGGAAGAGTAAGAACCTAGAGTGTCCTCTTTCCAACAGTGCTAACGGTAGGCAGAGTTAATGCCATGCAGATGCCCAACAGAGCAGGGGTGGGGGGGCGCTGGGTGAAAGGGCCTGCTCTCCAGCCAGCCTTTGGGTCTGGTGTTCAAAGTTGGTGGCAATTTGGGATTGATCTGTAATATGATGCAATATTGACCTAAAAATGGCACTGGTTGTGTTTCATGGTAACCTAGTAATTATTTGTGGACTGCCCCTGGTTGGTTAAATAGAAGGCACACATCAGAGACCACAATTAAAAAGTCTCCTCAGATTAGTGTCCATAAGATGCTATACAGTAATTAAAGGGTGCAGAGTTCCAATCCTAAAGTTGGTTTGTAAATCTGGTTAGTCCCCAACATGCCACAAAGTATTATACATTTAATTTACCTTCCAATTTCAAGAGGATGGCCCATGCCGAGGAAACTGGAGTAGTTTCAACCTGGAGGCTTCTCACTGTCAAACAAAACAAAGTGTGTCACACTTACATTTTGCAGTCAAATTACTACACAGGACTGATGACTTTCCGGCATCTCAGATTTTTAAAGTCTCACCATAAACCATCAGATGGGTAAACGGCATATTGGCAATCATCATTAATACCAGAACACTAAATTATCAACAGAGCCTTGTTAACAGTAAACGATTTTCAGAAATAGTTTGATAACAGTTCCTTGGGGCTGGGCAAACTAGTATGTGCATCTTTCAAGCCATGATTTGCAGCTCATACCAGTCGGTAGCTGTAGTTTGTTTAAAAGCCAAAATATATTGTAAATACTCTTTTGCATAATTCAGTCAATTTGCATCAAGACCTATAGCAGGACTCAAAAACATGCAAAACAAAGCAGTGCTTGGCTAATAATTTACAACGTGTGGTAGTCCCCTCCTATACTTTTTTGCTGGGTTGTTCAACCTGCCAGGCTTATTCCAAAGGCTCACCGACCGTGGCTCAATGTTTTTGTGCTCTGCCTAAAGAGTCCTTCGCTCTTAATCCATGTGGACCCAAAGGTCCTAAATAGTTTCCCAGAGAGATTACCACCCGTTTGTCATGTCCACAGGGTGGATTCCAGAATAGCAGACCTGGCTCTTTTTGACCCCTTCAAGCAAAATGGAGATGGTCTTAGCTTGCCTTATAGGACAATCCCTTGTCCCACTGCGGGTGAGTAAGTGGCCACTGGATGTCTTTATCCCAGGACTGAGGGCTGTAGTCCAGCTGAAAGCAGTTCAGACTAGGCTTTGTGTATTCATTTATTTGTGACACTTCCAGAACGCATGGGTGTGCTTGGAAGGATTGTCTGCCATCGGCCAACCATTCCTTGTTTGCAATGATTCTTGTTGTGTAGATATGGTCTGCTTTTGTCCCCATGAACAGCACCCAACCGTTCATCTTGTAAACAACTCTGTACATGCACTCTGGAATACCTGCTGCTTGAGGAAGGACCGAAGCATTGCCTCAGCATCATCAGATGCTCTGCAGAAGCACTGCGAAGCGCGCTCCAGAACGAACAGAAGGAATCCACAGCGACACTAATTGCTTCAATCCTGTGGGGGGGCAGAGGGGGGAATGGTAGCACATCTCCCTGAAGCTCCAGACCATGCCTGTGCATTGGCAGATCCGGAAGTGGTTGTCCCGTCATTGCCAGGACACACACTGCTGAACAAATAAGAATCATCACAGGACATCAAGCAAGCGCCCTGGTTCCATCTCTGACTGGGGCGATCCAGGGGCTTGCGATGCATTTGTTCCAGCAACTGCATCGCCTAACTCTCTTCCCAGTTATTCACTTACGTGTGACTAACCTCTTAAATATTAGTTCTTCCTTGCGGTCTCACCAAGCCAACCTGATCCTCAGAATAATAATGTGCCCAAGGACTGTGTGGTAAATCCTGGATCTGTGGTTGCTGAACAACATGCACAGAAACAACTATGTTTTTCTGTCCAGGGCATTGCTCTCCTAGATTCAGTGCTGCTGGATGGTCTTTTCTTTGTGCAATCCTTCATTGTCGAGCCCCTCGATCTTTCAATGGAGGGAAGCCCTCCAGAATATTTTGAACTCTAGGAACTGCTTCTAATGTTCTCCATTGGTCTCTGCTTGAACTCGCCAGCCTAGGTATCTTGCATACAGTTACTACCTTTTCTTTTGTAGGAAGGACACTAGAGAACTCCTACATAAAACTTAGTTACTCACTGGATAAATTGTGACACCTTTTGTTTTACAAAGTTTACTTACCTTACCTGTGAGCGTAGCCATTTTTCCCTTTGCTTGAGTAAAAATGTTAGTGTGCAGACAATTTCTAATCGCGAATTAAGTGTGTACTGAACCTGTGAACCACCCCCACTCCACCTCCTCACAGGTCTTGGGCCACTGTTACAACTACTTGGACAGTTAGGATAGCCTAAGGTAATCACTAGCAGTAGACAAAAAAAGCTGGGCTTAAGGTTACAGCTGGTCTGTTGGGCGACTCCTATGGCCTTAAATTAGATGCAAAAAGATCCAAAATGTGAACAGGGATCAAAAACCCCTCTATTGATGATATTCAATGATCTGTCGCAAATCACTGGACCGACGGTAAGCCACAAAGAAACCCGTCAAAAATAGTAAAGAAAACATGCAAAAGCATAAAAGAAGATCCAGGACATTGCGCCTTATTTTAGGTGATTGTAAATGTATTTTAATATTTTTTCTCCAACAAGTTGCCCTTATATTACACATGTTTCGGCCTCTGCCGGCCTTTTTCAAATTAGGGCTAATATGTTGAACCACACTGGGGCTCACTGACTTCTTATTCGCGAAAAATGTATTGGGTCGAATCCCATTGTTATTTGACAAAGGAAGTAATCACTCGCGTCGGCTTCACTGTTCTGAACCTGTCAGTACCAGAACCTAATATTAACCTATTAGGCTAGGTACAAGGGTTTGCTTTTCTAATATCCCTAGGACAAAAAACCAATATAATACACAGTTTAAGGATAGAGTTAAAACAGACAACAAAAAGTGACTTGTCTATATATGGATGTGTCCCACTGACCAATGATAACATCTCTAGGCTCAGGTTGTTTCAAAACACTGCCAACTCCCTCTGAAGATCGCAATGCAATAACAAACTTTATATTATTCAATGTTTTTTTTTTTTTTTTTTTAGAGATACAGGCATTTCAATAAAAATTAATTTACCTGGAACTATGTAGCATGACCCACTGGATTGCTATGAACGGTAATAAATTCAGCTGAACAGAACAAACATCTGCAAGAGAAATTTAGAGGGTAAGTACAAGAACAAGCGCTCACCAGAAATCACATTTCAATCAACGAAAATGTAGCTGGTTCTCAGAGAAACAAGTTGTCATCAGGGTGACATGCAGATGGGTAAACGGCAAACGATAAGTCATCATTGAACCAGCAAGAACATTCTAAAGATTGGACAGAAATCTAGCTCTGGCAGTGGCTACACAGTAAACACATGCAGTGTACAAGTGGCTGTAGTGAACATGCAATGCTGCATAGAATGTGACTGATCAGCAGGGAACCACAAGGACAAGCTAGGAAACACCGTTCTCAGATTCTCCACCATCCCAACCACAAATGTTGGATCAGCATTTAAAGACACAGGTAATGTTAAATGGCTTCTGCAGTGGCAGCCAGTGATGGCTAAATCACTGTCAGTGCCAAAGGAGTATTGCTGCTGTTGCTCTGCTAATAATTTAGCATTTATATAGCGCTACAAACCCACAGGCATGTGAGCGCTGCTTATTATTACGCACGGTGTGTGGTGCTCATTTATCGACCTCGGAAGGATGAAAAGCTGAGTTGGCCCTGCCGGATTTGAAGCTCTGCACAAATGTCAAAACGAGCACGCTACTCCCTGTGCTATCGGACCGGCATGGCCAAACATGCTAGTTATTCAGCTTTGGTCATGTTTTTAATGGTCTTGTGACGCTTTAAAAAAAAGGCAGAGGATAAAAACCGCCTGCTGCTTTAAAAATCCTTCTGCAAGCGCAGCCAGTTAAGCTGACCTGATTTGGCACACCCACCATAACAAATAGCTTCCTTAGGCGCGAAGTGGAGGTAAGTGGGTGTTGGAGCTCAGCCTTCGAGGGACGCTGAACAACTCTTTAGAAAGGTACTGTCTCTCTGCCTAGTCAACTGTGCACTGCTATACATATTCAAATTCCTAGTGTTGTTGACTTTTCTGTAAAAGCAACCGGAGGGGGGGCCCACTGCTGATGCGCCTACAAAGTAACACAATGGGAGAAGATGGTGGCCCGGGGGGCTGAGGCGGCCCTTGGTCAAATTAATAATCTTTGCGGCAGGTTGCAGCAGACTCTTTGTTACAACACTCCACACAGGTCACCCCCAGATACTGCATACAGCTCGCTGCCGACGGGAGCAAAAATACATCATTAACTTGCTCACAGAAAACAAGGCTGTTACCAAAGAATAGTACGCCGACTGGGAACCAGTCGGTTTAAGCACTAGTGTACCTGAGAACTCCCAGCATGACAGGGAGCATTTGTTCTCTTCAGAGTCAGCTCACAAACCTGGACACAGCAATGTTTTTACAGAAAGCTAGTTGAGCCTATGCATGATCTGTAAATGGCCAACGTGTGTGAATCAAGACTATTGCCTCAAACCATTGATAGGCAAGTGACCTCTCGGATTAAAAGAACAAGAGCCCATTTCAATGCATGCAATAAATGGGCTCTCCAATAACGGCGCTTTACCTTTCACCAAGTACGAAGTTACAGAGTTGAAAACGAGTATAGCAAATCAAGCAAGGTGGTCAACTTCACCCCTATTAGTGCAGATGAGGTTGCTAGAAGCCCAGTGTTGTCCACAGAACCTGTTGAATTTTAAAGACAGTATCATCATCTAAGGTAATCTGACATTCTTTGCCCGATCCTACCATTCCCGACAGGACCAGAGGCAACCAACAGGATCTCACCAAATCCAAAGGAAGCCGTTGGGCATGCATTGGCCTGCAATGTGGAAGGCACATTTTGAGAAGGTGGCTAACAACGAGATCTCACCGGAAACACTGCTTTGTGAAGCAGAGGGACCTGTTCATGTGACTGAAAGTGCCACCTCCCACGCCCCGCCCCGCCCCAATTAGGAAATAGTCTTTGAGGCTGTAATTTTAGATTTGATGGCGACCTCACAGCAAGAAAGGCTACCTTTGACATTTTGTTAAAGGTGCTCAGGGGCATGCCTAAAAAAAGGCTGGCCAAAGGGTAAAAACCGAGGGCTCCACGATTGAGCATGATGCGAAAACCTCCAGAAGTTGGGCCCCATAACTACAGATTTAACTTTACTGGCCATGACAAGAATAGGAGGTAATGAAATGACAGTGCTTTCAGGTATCATTAGTGATCAGTCTCGGCTTGAGTTGGGCTCCCAGACAGACCATGACCAGAGGATGTCCCCAGTAACTAGAATAGATGGGAATACCTCTGAACTAAAAACCTATGACAACCATCTGTCCTTTTTAACAGAACTTCTTAATAGTAGTTGAGGGCGACAACGAGATCCAAGCCGAGTCAATCTTGGATTGATGGCAAACTTTGCATCACCCGCTTCATGACTGCGATAAACCGATTTGACTCAATTACAGAGATTTCAGCTCTAAATTTGGCATCCAAGTTCTTGCTCTTCACTTTAAAACAACATCCAATTAGAACTACAACTTAGTGAAATCAAAATAACGCACGAGTCAATCTGTAATTCTGTATCAAAGTTAAAGGTGGTGGTAGTTGGTCAGAACAGCAATGTACTTCCAACTAACCCCTCGCCACTAACTGTTGGAAATGGATTATCAGCAGGGCAGCTGTGGAACCAACTGCAGCAACTTGTGGAGATAACCATTCCATGAGAGGAAAAAGGAAATAAATTAAAACTAACTTGAGAACATTCTTGAGAAATACCCACCTCACAGAGGAGGCAGAAGTGCTGATCGGGAGTCCACATTTCAAAATCAAGTAGATTATTCTCTCACCTGCAGTATTGATTACCACCACAATAGATTAAGAACATGTTCATCAAATGCCCTTAATCACAATAAGGTCACTGGTGAGCCGCATAGTGACTTCAGAAGGGAAAAAGAAGCTGCTCTACCAACTTCTAAAGACCTACTCAATATTTGGGAAACAAAAGAACGCCCCCCCCGCCCCCCAAAAAAAAAAGACTGCCTTCAAGTGGCCAGGATAGAGAAACAAGGATCTGGGTCGGGGCACATTTTGGCACTATACGGCCAGAAAATTCCCAGAACAGTCCCAGTGGTCACTCAGAAGAGCCCTCAAAATTCGTCTAGCCATAAACCTACGACTGACCATCGAGAAGATAAATGTCGGAGCTTGCAGGAGGGGCACCCGGGGCCCCAAGGCCATATTCAAGGGATGAGCTCCAAGCCTGCACCCTGCAAGAAAAGTTTGGCATACAGTCAGGCAGGGCTCAGACAAGATTTTGGAGAATTGCTTAGGCCCTAGAGAAGCAACTTGGAATGTGTCTCCACTGATGAACAGTCATGGGGGTAGAGCCGAAGACCAACACCAAAAGCCACAAGAGAGGCTGGCTAGCCCGGTTAAGAATAGCAGGGCTTCGTTTCGCCTTAGCAGTGAAATTAATCACCAATACAGAGCGGCCTTCCCCACGCAAACTCGGGGAGCATACCCACTGTTTTTCCCCACGAATAATAATGTTCCTGGAAAAAGGAAAATGGGTCTCCAATGTGATTTTGAACAAATTAGTGAACGCAAATGCAATCAAGGTGGTGTGACCTAATACCACTGCCCCAAATGTACCATCTTTAATGAGAAAAATTGCGAGCCAAGGTGCTGTCTCACCTCTAGGGTGGATTTGGGAAAAGTGTAACACTTAGCATCTAAAAGGAGCCTGGCCCTTTGTGCAGCATGAAAACTGAGGCGTGCAATGGATGGCAGGAATAAGAAAAGACTACCACAGAGCTGCTGCACTCGCCATCAAGAGGAGGAAAAACAAGACACTCCGCCAAGGTGCCTCCGACGAGGCCAGAAAACATGATAGTGGGAGAGAACAGCAGTGGAAAATGCAGGATATTGCTCAATAGACGTAATGAGATTATCCTCTTCCACGAGATGCAACAGTTGAGATTGCTATGCTCAAGAGACATCGACAGTGCATTTCCCACTATGTGCAGCAGGATTTCAAATCAAGAATTGTGGTGGCCATGATCTTCTCTGAAATAAATTACTTAAGATCATTGGGATATGACCTGCAAAGTGTCCCCCAATGAGAGCAGTTTGCCCACAACAGAAGGGGAAAAGCTGCATCTGGACCTTTCCAATTGGATTCCTGTTGGCCGGTAAATAATGTTTTGCTCAGCAAATGGTGACGGTAGTAGGGTAGAATTTGCAGTGCCACCCTTTGAGAGGTCCAACAAAGACCATCAGGGCTGTCACTAGAAAGCGCATTCACTCGCCAACTCCAAAAAGAAACTGGGGGATCATGGAACCTGCCTCTAGCCAAAAGAATTTTCGAGCTGGAACTTTTGGCGACTAACGAGAGGCAAAAAAATCTTTTGAGAAATATAAAAGCCTTTATTTGCAAGAGGTGTGGGTAAAGAGTTAACGGGGGAGCCTCAGGGGCATATCAGTGGTAAAAAATACCATGCTGCTGGAATGTTACCATCCTTAAATTCTGTCCTGTTGGTGAATTTTTATAGCAATCCAAGTTGTGCTGCAGTTGAAAATAGTTCAATGAATTTGGGTGCCTTCTGTGAGAAGCTCTTTTGTGACAGTAATGAGACTGATGTTGTGGTGGCATGGGATCTAAATGCGGATTGCTATCAATAATTGAGGGAAAATGGGAAGTCTTGCGGAAGCAGGCTTTAAAATCACAGGTCACTAGTCTATGGTAGACCATGGGCAGAACATTTTGTTACTTGGGAGTTTGAAAATGATTAATGTGCATCTGGGGACGCTTCGCCCAAGAACAGGTTGAGATCAGGTCAGAAGTCCTCATTCCTGGACTACTTCGCCATCTCAATGGCCTTGTTCTTCCATTGTGAGGAAATGTGATAGTGACCATCAAACCGGTCTGTCCTGGCTCGCGAACCTAGTTGTGAACCAGAGAGGGAATAGGATTGCTAGACATATTGTAAATGGCGAAATATAAGGCCGTTTCAGACTGGAACAAAAGGGAGACAAACCAGCCTCATTTCAAGCATTTCTAGAAAGATTTAACTGTAACCAGCAGGGTAAGAAAAAAAACTTGTCTGACCCTCCAAAAAAGAAAAGAAAAATATAGGGACCCGCAAAAGGGTCTTCGATTAATTGTGGCTATAGCCCAGTAAGATGTGGTCAAAGTGAAACTAAAATTTACATAATTGGATGAGGGGGTACAAATTCATTTAAGAGCATAAGGAGGGGGTCTAACATGCTAGATATTTTACTCCAGCATGACTTCATGTGAATTATCAGATCCCATAAATGTCTGAACTCTTCGCAAGGACATCTTCAAAGCAATCCTATACCTGAAGGCTCCAATGCGTTTACAGAAGGTCCAGGCGTAAAAATCGAACTGGCAGATACCTCATGGCACCTGCAACTGGATATTTGATCTATATAGGGCCTCATCCAACACGAGGACAGCTGGTCCGAATGATGTATCCAACACAGTATTAAAATCAGATCGAGTTGTGGTTGCTAATTCTGTTCATTTTGTTTGATGCAGCATTGAACCATGAAATTCCAGGTTCCTGGTCTAAAGCTATTGTAGTGCCCACTTCCAAGAGGGGGTAATAGGGCCAAACCAGACAACCATCGACCTATCCTCTCCTCGATAGCAAGATCTTTGCAGGACTAGTTCTGGGAGAATTGCTTAACTGGGCCACTGAAAGTGGTTGACTCCAGAAATACCAGTCAGGTTTTCACAAAGGTCTGGGCACAGAACTAAAATTGTTGGCTGGTTGAGAGGAATCTGGAGGCCCTCCCCATTGCTCATGTGCTCATGGCAGCAATAGATTATACACAGGCCTGTGGCTGCATCAATAGACATTTACTGTGGCGTAAGGTTAAGGGACAGGCACATCCCTGGGCATTTACTGGCTATTCTGGAGAATTACACAAACATACTTTTTTGCAGGAGAGATTGAATGGGCAGGAAGCCCTGACGGAGGGGTCTCCGTCAGGGTTGTGTCTTGGCTCCCTTGTCTGTTGAATCTAACTGTCCGATTTGGGGGCCTTTCTGTCAAGGACGGATTTCGTTCCACCAAGAATTTCATCAGTAGCCGTCCTGTTTTCCTAGATTGCAGCGTAAATTAAATGCTATATCAGAATAAGAAGTATAACAAATTACTCATGGCCCGAATAATGCTAAAGGCGAATCAGGCGGCCGCTCAAATGAAAAAATGAAAATAAAATCAAGGCTCGCTTTGGTAGATTCGATTTCTCCACTCCTAACCTTCTACAACATGAAAGTGGTAGCTACAATTACTATATGGTACAGAGACAGCGGCCGGCCTGAGAGCCCTAGGCTTATGATAAAGTGGAGTCCAAGGTATGGAAGCATACGTTGGGTCGGCCAGATTGCATACCAATTTCAGCTTTAGGATTTGGACTAGGACAATCGTCTATTAAGTTGTAAGCTGACTGGAGAATTGTGTCCTTATGTAGAATAATGCTGGTTCCAATAGTAGGCATATTATGAATACATTGCTGCCATCCTGAAGTCAATATCACTGGTTTCTAGTGGGGAGGAAACCTATTATTACAATTGGTGCAACGGTATTACATCATGCCAGTCTCGTGTTGATTTGGATTGTATATTAGATCTTATCTTCACCCTTTGAATTTGGCACCTGGAAGCCTAGGAATGTTACTGTGTACTGGGGAAATCAGATTTTTTATTTTCTCTCAGCTAACAATGTACAATCGTGCTCTTTTTCGATAAGTAGGGAACAAAGATTTTATTGTAACTTATTAGGGGATTGTTTATATAAGTTGGTTTGGCTTTATGAATTTATTCTGTTTTAAGTACATTGAATATTTTAATGTGTATGCATTTGCTCTTTTTTCTAATGTGCAAGGTTGAGTATGTACAGCCAATAACAATTAAAAACAACGATTGGTTTAGAGATGGAGGGTTATTAACATAGTAAATAAAAACGAATTTACCTGGAGCTATGTAGCATGTCTCACTGGATTGCTATGAATGGTAATAAATTCTGCGGAACCGAACGAACATCTGCAAGAGAAATGAAATGTGTAGGACAAATCCAAGAACAAGCGCTCACCAAAAATCACAAAATTGTAATCAGCTGTATTTACTTTTCAATCAAAGAACATTTAGCTGGATCTCAGGGAAACAAGTGGTCATCAGCATAACATGCAGATGGGTAAACGGCAAAGGATAAAATCATCATTGAACCAGCAAGCAATTGGACACAAACAAATCTAGCTCTGGATCGTGGCTACAAAGTAAGCAATACCTGCAGTGTGTACCCGTGGCTTCAGTGAGCATGCAATGCCGCATAGAAAGTGACTTATCAAAAGGGAACCGCAAGGAAACCCATCGTTTTCGGATTCTTCACCATTCCAACCCCAAATGTTATTAACATCAGCATTTAAAAACACGTAATGCTAAATGGCTTCTGCAGTGCCAGGCAGTGATAACTCAATATCAACAGAAGCAGGGAGCCAGTCGTGCTATACTTTTTAAATGACTGCATTCAGGGTGGGGGCAATTTAACTAGCGATTGCATGAATTAACAAGCAGCTATTGGCATGTTACTAACAAACAGGGAGAAAACAAGCGATTCAAAATGCCTGTTCAGGTGTAGCAGACCCAGTCCCTTTTCACATGTCCTAGCTTCATATTTTTTTCTTTATGCATGTGGTGCACATTACAAAGAGCACTTAATTTAGAAACTTCAAGTTAACTGTCAATACTAAATGTACTGCAAAAGAAAGCATTATGGTCATCGCCAGTTTACCTTCATGGGGTCGAAGTGCTGGATTCCAGCCGAGAGCATGAAACAGTCCATCCCTGAAGCGAAGGTTGGATGAAGTGAAGTACCAAACAGAAGCCTGTCACTGTAATAATAAAAATGTTCACATGTCTGGAGATAACAATCCTATCGATCAGTTTAAAAATACCTTTCTGGCATCTCAGTTTTGGAAATCATAATAAACCCATCAGATGGGTAAACAGAAAAGAGACCAATGCAAGGACAGGGATTGAGGAGGGGTGGGGGCGGGTGGCGTAGACCGGGGAATCATGTTTTGATTAGAAAGGTCCTAGACACGCATGAGCTACTTGCCTAATGCACAAGAAAACGTCATCCGTCAAATCACAGAAAAGTGAAACATTTAAAGGTGTATTTATGAACCTCACAAAAGTAACTGACAAAGCACTCACATTGTCGCCAGATTCAAATCGATTGAACAAACCAGTCAGAACATCAAGCAAGACTCGCTCATTATCCTACTTAGGAAGTCACACTGAAAATGGAGTGCACTAAAACACAAAACAAATGTTTTGTTTTAAGTTGACTTGCATCACGCACTGCATTGACATGGTCTACGGACATTCACGTGGTTCTTTAAGTGGGATGGGTAGGTTAGTGAGGGAAGAGGGATTAGGATAGAGGTTGTGCTTTTAGAATCAGGAGAAACTGCCATCTGTGCAAGTCGGTTTATAGGCATTTGGATTGTGTGCACTGGTTAAGGTATCCAGAAGGGCAACTTCCAGTGACTGAGGAGTTGACTAGGCATTTTTAGTGGGTATTCAACCTTCCTGCCCCCATCTAGTTGCAGAATTTCACCACATTTAGGGAAACTGCAGTTGTAAAGCATTTCTCACAGCGTGTTTTTTATGGGAGTGGGGATAGGGCGAGGGCGATGCAGGCTGTAAGGCAAGACCTCCAGACAAAACACTGGTATAGTGAAAAAGGGTTGATGCACCACTTTATCAGTACCACAGAACCAAACAGATATCGAGATTGGTTACTTCAAAGCAAGTACAAGGGTTTTTAACCCCTTAACTGCTAGGCTATTATGCAAGTCTATGCAAAAAGGATGAGCATACTCATCCTTGGCACTTAAGGAAGGAAATCACTCATGATGTAAATATACAGTTATTCCCCACACCCTCATTCGCTACCACCTATATATATTCTACCAGTCCCCTATAATCCCTTGACCCATTTGCGACATCCTAATCTACCCCAACCCTCTCCTGGTTCCACTTTTCCATCGCCTTGGTTTACAGCTACTGAACTGATTAATTACCTGGAATGTTACCCCGCCCTATCGGCCTAGTCACATGGTGTGCACCTGGTCGTTAGCATGAGCTCAGTGGACAACTCCAAGTTTGGCCCTTAACAGTGCGCTTCTCTTGATACCAGACCCGCAGTGCCCCAGTCATGGACTAGATTTGTTGGCATTACCTCTTGCTCTTCGTATCACAAATCACAGGATTCTCTGCTGCGCGCTCCCCCCTTGATCAGTTGCCCAGCCGCGGTACAATTCCCTACTCTCGAGGACCACATTAATCGGCCCAATTCTGATGGTTTTACGTATTTTCCAGCCACCTGGCAGTTCAAATAGGACAGCCATTGTCCCGGGGGTGCTAGTACCCCAATTCTAAATTGAGCATGTTGGCAGCTCGAGACCTGCAACTTTGCTCCAATGGATTTGTCCTTAGGGGCGGACGCAGACCTACCCGTACCCTGCAGTTTACATTCTGATCTTGTTCCACAGCTTGATGTAATTAATATTTGAACAAAACAAATATAATCTACACAGAGGATGATTACTAAAAGGGAAGATGATGCCCAGCATTGCGCAAGCAAAAGGCAATTATAAATAAAGGGGGATACATTTTTCCTAAAGACGGAAACTTGCTGGTGCAGCAGAAGGAACCCAAAGGTGGCAAGAGAAAAGCCCTTCTTGTAGAAAGTATCAAGGGGGAAGAGTAATATGACAATGCATTACGAGAAACAGCTCTGCGGCGAGGGAGGGATCTACGTTATTGATATTAATAACTAACGACCAAAGGTCGAAGAAACTATTTGGCAATGTCTCTCGAGGAGCTCCGCATAAAGGCGACCAGTAGCTGGGCAGAAAAAATACAAACAGAGGGACCTCGACGTGTGAGGGATTGTGGGTACAACGCACGTCACACTAGTGATAGTGTTACAGACACGCCTTGTCGACGTCCCCTTCGACTACGAAAAATAAAATGCAATACTCCGCAGAGACCACTGGATGTCGGAGCTATGCACAGCATGTGATTCTAAGCAGATTAACAAACATCAGAAAATACGTTTTTTAATAATGCGCTTAATACCAAGAGGCTTCTAAGAGCGGGATTCGCACCTGTGTTGCTCTGCGTCACCTTGCTTTCAAGACTAGTGCATTGCCACTGAGCTATACGACCTGTGCCTGCCTTGCACGTGGCAAACAAATCTGTGGAACTAATAGTGTAAATGTGTATTGTACCCTGGAAGAAGTTGTGAACTCCAATGTTGTTGAAAGTCAAAGACTTTTCTAAGACGTTCACTTTGATTAACTTTCCACACCAAAGATCTAAGTGTGGAAAGTATGAAGCAAGCCTCCACATAGTACTTGCAGTAGTGGCAGGAGTTTTATTCTGGCAGGCGATTACACCAGGAAAGGGACTATAAGTGGACCCAGAAGAAGATTAAAGTACTGCAGTGCGGTTGAAGGTTGTGGTGAAAAGAAAGTGGCAAGTCCACATTGAACTGTGCTAAAATCATCATGCTAAACTACTGTTTATGAAGTATTGTGGAAGTGATTGTTCTCCAAAGAGAAGATATATCGACTACTGACAGTGTGAAGACAGGCTTTTTAGTTTCAAGCAAGAGCTTGTGGAAACTTGACAAACCAAGTGGAAGACTTCTGGAGTGAAAAGAACTTTGTTGTATTTGGAGCAGAACTTGGCAATTGAAAGAATTTTCTTAATTTTGATTTCGAATATCCTGAATTAATCCTGGGGAAGGGAATCCGACCCTGGTTACAAGGATGCATGGTCACAAAGTTTGTGTTTGAATGGCCATGCGATACCTGTATGATTGTTATATGTACAAGTGTGAGGGACAGATGCCTTTTGATATTCGAGTTTTCCTTTAGTCTTCGTTTGACAGTTAAGGAAATCCTCTTTACATCTGGGAAAGCGAGGAATTTATCTCACCCATAGTGTAATAAAATGGCTACTTGTGAGAAACTACTAGTCCGTCTCGCATTCCTGAGCCCTCCCATACAAATGGGACCCATGCTATATAAATGATGAATACAATCCAAAACTAGGAACTTCTGTGCTCTCTCCCCACCTGTCGCTTCACCCCGGTGCAAATATCAGAAACTGTGTTTGAGGCCCATGAGAGTTTCCGATTCTTGCGTCGAGAGCTTTGTCCGGTCCTTCTACGACCACACCGATTTCAGGCTGGAGTCTAATGTGTGAAGGGGCTGAAATCTGGGGTGGAGTGTCCAAATGTCATGTAGCCAGTGGTGTCCGGAAAGTCTGAACAGATAACTGGTAATTTGGTGGAGCAGGGTGGAATTGTATAAGGAACAAACAGATTTCTTGCTTTATATGGAGAGAGATTATGAGTAAGTCTTTCTGAAAGAGAAGCTAGCTAAACAGACTCACCCGCTCGCCCCCACTTCATTAAAGCTCCATTCCAAAAGCATAGTGCAATTCATGGACATGTGCTGCACCAATCTGCTGGCATCTGCAGCTCCTACTCTTCAAAGGGGAAGGGCAGGTTCAAAGGTGACTTGCATTCCCGACAGCGGCTGGACCATAAGGTCCCAGCAAACGGGTAGCATTTTAGTCCAACGACAGGGTAATCTCTACAAATTATCCATACCTGGTCATGGTATGCATTAGGTAAGATTTTAACCTTTGTACTAAATCCTTCATACCAAATCTACCTTACGTGAGAACCCCAGAGCTTTTTGCTTTACTGGTGGATTATTTTTCCCCTATACCACACAGAATCTTTTACGGGTGTCATTTTTAAGACTCCATTAGTGTCCTTTTAATTTTATAGGGTTGCCCTTTGGGCACCCCTTTTACTTTCTCTGGCTAACCTTGTGAGAACTGGTTCCCAAGGATATAAAGGAACTTTTAGCCTCTCTAAAACTTTATTTAGGTGATACCAGTACCCCGCACAATAAGTGGAGTGTTGGGGAGATACAATGTATCCCCTTTCTCATTCTAACTAACATGTGTTACTGGGACACGCTCATCTAATGGCTGGTGGTGGTGAAACTTTCCTAATTCGGTGTACCTATCAGTGGGTTGTTTCCACAGCCTGGTGAAGGCATCCATGGGGGCTCATTTGACTAAAATTACCCGAGTCTTTACATTTTAGCGTTCCTGGTCCCTTGTTCCTTCCTCTGACCACAAGGACTTCGGCGGGAGACCTGTTAAGCCTGCCCTGGCTCCAGTGTCTTGAGAAGGCAGGCAGCGAGGGAGGCGTCCAAAGCTCAGCAGCCCTCTGTCTTCCAGCCTACCTGCGAGAGTCCAGTTCAAACTGGGAGGCTGGCTGTCCGGAAAGGACTGCCAACCCTCCCATGTTTGAATGTTGGTTTCTTTATAAAAAGTGATGCTGGAAGCATAAAGTGATCCTGGAAGCTAAAGAGGTAGTCAACCACTGGACCCAAATTCGACGAGCAAGCCGAAGAAACCACGGCTGAGATGATTTCCAGCGACCGGAGAGCCTGCTGTGTAACCAGAGTCTGCAGTAGCCCTTCCTGCCAAGCGACTTGGGGACTCGACGACCCAGAGCCTGAAGCCACTAGACTGAAGACCTGCATTTTGAGCCATCCCACAACATGTTGCGACCTTGCTGTGCTGCAATACACAAAATAACCTGGGACCTCAAGCCAGTGTGCGGTGCACGGTCTTCGGAATTCCAAATCGAGCTGAAACCTTGTAGCATCCCGCAGACCTCCAGAGACCTGAATCAAGTCTGAACAGTCCCCTCAGCAGAGTGCTGGACCTTGCAAGTGACGAGATTCCGACAGGCAATATTCAGTCTTCTCCTGGCTCCTGAAAAGGGCACCAGAACTACAGACCCGCATCCGGCCGTCAATAAACTCTTGTCTGGAGCCTTCTCAGTTGATCTCTGCTGCCAAATCCCTTCCAAAGTCCTAACTTCCGTCTTCATGACAAAGGAATCCACTGACCAGGATCTGCAACCAAAAACCTGAAGTCTCACCTGCTGCAATTCTTCTTCCATGCTGTGGTATTTACCTCCCTTAAGCCTTTGTGGTTCCTGTGCATCTTTGTGGTGTGTGTGATTGGGAGGCCTCTCGTCCAGTTCACCCATGCCCACTGCTGGAATCCTGCTAGAGCGTCTTCTCAGAAGTCCCTGGACTAACTCTTAAGTGAACTACATGTCTGAAAAGTCTCGCACAGAAACTCAGACTTTTGCTACAACAGAACCCTATCTCACCCTGCCAACAGCTGGCCACTAGGTTCTCTCTTCCGCCTGAGCGAACTCATGCCTTAGACTAGGGAAGTACTGGATAAGTAAAGGATTTGGGCATGAAAAGTATAACAAGTACTTAAGTGTGAAAGAGTTGGTTAGTAACTGTCAGAGTGAGCAGTTACAAATGTTCTTACTAACCAGGATTGTGTTTTGCCATTCAATAAAGTTGTTTTACCCACCTGTGAATTGGTTGTGCCACTTGCCCAAAAGTAATGCTGTTGGATTCCCTTTACTACTACTCTTGGGATATAAATGTATGAGTGCCCCAACTGGGTCTTGCTTTCCTGGACTAGCCGTTACTGTCTAGAATAAATCTGCCTCATTAATACATACCTTCAAGTTGCTGGTAGCTTCCTTAAAAAGTATATAGGTTTTACTTGCCTTGAGTTAGCGGTGTGCCATCCTAAAATACATTGGAAAGTTATTGCTTACCTTACTCCGTGTAGCACTGACCTGAAAAGCAACTGTAACAGGTTATAGCTGTGTGCCATTAGTGTTCTGTAGGTCTAGCTGACCGTGTTCTGCCGGGAGCAATCCTTAAGTAGTGTAGAGTACTTGCTTAGCTTTGTCTGTTCCACTGAGCTGAAAAGCAACTGATATATTACACCAAAAGGTCTTACTCCCCTGGTAGAACTGTGCGTTATCCTGAAGGTAGTTCTAGATTTCTACACTTGCAGGTTGGTTTACTAAGCAATTTCTTAGCGGTGTGTCGCTGCATAACTGACAGGGTCTGCTACCCTTGTATTACTGAAAGTAATCAGAAAGTAACTTATGGTTTTACTTCCCATGAATAGGTGTGGTCTATAGCGTTTGATAAGGTCCGACTTTTCTAGAATTACTTGGATATTCTAAAGATGCTTTGTCTGTGTACCTTCAAGTGTTATAATGTGTTTATAACTATGAAAAAGTACTTACCACAAGACTTAACTTGCCCTAATTGTATTTATAATAAACCTTAATTGTTTTTATAATAATTCTGGTTGCAGTGTGTTGAACCCATGGTATACTACAAGTTCTTTGTAACTTCCTGCAGCCCTCTTCCCTCCTAAAATAGGCCTGGCTGCTCAGTCTACACTACCAAATACTCAGGTGGTGCACCCTTATACCAAGAGTGGAGTTGTATGGTTTTACTAAACCCTTAGTGGACTTCAGAAAAACTGTCCTAACAAATACAACAGCATTTCTTGAATGCCTTTTCTGGCTGTGCATGCAATGCAATCCAAACTGGTTGAAAAGGCAGGAGAAGCCGGCTTTTAGCATTAAAGACATGTACAATTGAGCCCAGCAATCACCCATTTCTCTTTTATTCTCTTTTGGCTGCAATATAGTTAATCCAAAAAAATATTTATATTGTTAATGCATCTCATTTCCAGGAGCAAGCAATCAGCATCTGTACAGAGAATCTACAACCTCACCAAAACAGAAGATACTCAATACCCTCATTTTCAAGACCTGCAACTTGAGTTAACCGTAATCAAATTGTTATGTCCCTTCCAATTGAATTGGCTGCCCAAGATGTGGTAATGGAGCATCCAACAGACCAGAGGAAGAGGAATTACTCTAGGCACCTGTTTGAAACCAGTGGCTACAGCAAACCAGAGGCCTCGATTAAGGGCCATATAGAAAAGGCATGCAGTGATGTCAGGGGCCTCTAAACATTTTGCTGCTGGCTTTCCAATTTCTTGGCTTCCTTTTTGTGCAGAGGGACTTCTACTGAAGTAGTCTTGTCGCTCCAACCCTTCGATGTCCTAGTTGCTCACAGGTTACGTGGGTAGGGGTGCTTTTCGTTTTTTTAAAAATTTTGCTTCACAGGGTAGTGAAGTCATTTTTACCACATTGCCAGTTCAAAGCCATTGGGGTTATGTTAAAAGGTATTTAAACAGCGCAGCGTCACCAATGGAATTTGTCCCCAGGCGGATCTGTCACAAGAAGGCGGGGTAACCACACTCCCGGACCGTTTGTTTACGGCACACCATTTGTGGACCGTGAGACAGGCCCAAAACCTCAGATGTGCCTACTTGAGATGACAGAGCCCAGCCCTACAGACTATTCCTTGGTTTTAACTGGCCTATTTACACCAATACTTCAAACAAATTATTTGGAAAGGCTAACTTGAGAAAAACTCAAATTATAAACTTAAAGCTCCTCTAACCTCAATATTGTGAGGTGTCATTTCAACTAATTTCAGTGCAGCAGCAACATTATCAGGCCCTAACTGTGAGAGGGCAAAAATGTCTACAGTGCATCTATTGATTTTATGGTAGCACAAATTTCTGACAGGCACGTTCATGATGTGCAGCAGTGAAACTCACCAGCTTACTTTACTGTTGGTAATCTATCATCTGAAGGATTCCAATAGTGCACGTGTTCCTATACAGAAAAGCTGAAGCCTACCCTGGGACCAAATTGGGCAAGAAAGGCATGTGCTACTAGGAAAGCACATCAGGAAAAAGGGGTGCAGTGGCAGGGGACTCTAAAAGGCCAGTGAAAAAAGTAAATAGTTTAAAGGAGCCACAAAGTGCGTCCAGAGAATTCCATAAAGGGAATTGTGCCACAAAATAACTATCATTCCGTTGTTTACCCTGGTTTAATATCCATTTTATGCTTTAACTTATGGTATGGTGGTGCTCCAAGGCGATCTGCAGGGCATCGGCTACTGGTGATATTATCAGGATAGGCTTATAAAATCCACTGCAGAAGGAGCCTTTTCTTTGCTCTCCCCTTTCAGTGCACATTGCACAGTCTGGTCTGGCAGCACCCTTTGCCTTCTCAGAGCACTAGGTGATCTTTGCGGGTCCCCTTCACCTGCTATTTCGCTGCTTGGTTTATTATTTTTATTGGCCTCCATCATGCATCATTTGCATAGGGGCAAAGTCCAGTCATCGTCTCATGTCTAGCCAGACAATGCTGAACCTGAAACCTACAACTGCCCCTGCACTTCCTAGGCAGTTTCCACAACCAGCGTCGTGGTTGGGTATCTCCAGGTCAGGTTCTCGGACCCCAAGCCAATCACTGGTCTTTCCCACTCGAGTCTCCTGGCACCAGGGGTGAAGTATCTTCTGTGCCTTTTGTACTGCAATCACGTGTGTGACTGCAAGTCACACTAAAGCCATCCTTGTCCAACTTCTGTGGGGGTTCCTCAGACTTCCCATCTGGACCTTTTGCCAGTTCAACCATCCCTATAGATGGTAAGTGCTTTCCATGCACGTGGTCTTGAGCAGGTTTGGGAGAATGAGAGGACAATTATGACTGGGGTGGCTTTTCACCACACCCAGTTCCCCAGGGAGGTGTGCAGAGGATGTTCATCTTTTTCACAATTCAAGAATCACTCCTATCCAATAAAATGCTATGTGGCTTACAACGTTGCCAACCTAGGCCTTTGGCTGCAAACATGCTTTCTGTGCACAAAACTCTGTTTCCCAGTGAGGTGTTGGGGGAAGAGTAAGAACCTAGTGTCCTCTTTCCAACAGTGCTAACGGTAGGCAGAGTTAATGCCATGCAGATGCCCAACAGAGCAGGGGTGGGGGGGGCGCTGGGTGAAAGGGCCTGCTCTCCAGCCAGCCTTTGGGTCTGGTGTTCAAAGTTGGTGGCAATTTGGGATTGATCTGTAATATGATGCAATATTGACCTAAAAATGGCACTGGTTGTGTTTCATGGTAACCTAGTAATTATTTGTGGACTGCCCCTGGTTGGTTAAATAGAAGGCACACATCAGAGACCACAATTAAAAAGTCTCCTCAGATTAGTGTCCATAAGATGCTATACAGTAATTAAAGGGTGCAGAGTTCCAATCCTAAAGTTGGTTTGTAAATCTGGTTAGTCCCCAACATGCCACAAAGTATTATACATTTAATTTACCTTCCAATTTCAAGAGGATGGCCCATGCCGAGGAAACTGGAGTAGTTTCAACCTGGAGGCTTCTCACTGTCAAACAAAACAAAGTGTGTCACACTTACATTTTGCAGTCAAATTACTACACAGGACTGATGACTTTCCGGCATCTCAGATTTTTAAAGTCTCACCATAAACCATCAGATGGGTAAACGGCATATTGGCAATCATCATTAATACCAGAACACTAAATTATCAACAGAGCCTTGTTAACAGTAAACGATTTTCAGAAATAGTTTGATAACAGTTCCTTGGGGCTGGGCAAACTAGTATGTGCATCTTTCAAGCCATGATTTGCAGCTCATACCAGTCGGTAGCTGTAGTTTGTTTAAAAGCCAAAATATATTGTAAATACTCTTTTGCATAATTCGGTCAATTTGCATCAAGACCTATAGCAGGACTCAAAAACATGCAAAACAAAGCAGTGCTTGGCTAATAATTTACAACGTGTGGTAGTCCCCTCCTATACTTTTTTGCTGGGTTGTTCAACCTGCCAGGCTTATTCCAAAGGCTCACCGACCGTGGCTCAATTTTTCTGTGCTCTGCCTAAAGAGTCCTTCCCTCTTAATCCATGTGGACCCAAAGGTCCTAAATAGTTTCCCAGAGAGATTACCACCCGTTTGTCATGTCCACAGGGTGGATTCCAGAATAGCAGACCTGGCTCTTTTTGACCCCTTCAAGCAAAATGGAGATGGTCTTAGCTTGCCTTATAGGACAATCCCTTGTCCCACTGCGGGTGAGTAAGTGGCCACTGGATGTCTTTATCCCAGGACCGAGGGCTGTAGTCCAGCTGAAAGCAGTTCAGACTAGGCTTTGTGTATTCATTTATTTGTGACACTTCCAGAACGCATAGGTGTGCTTGGAAGGATTGTCTGCCATCGGCCAACCATTCCTTGTTTGCAATGATTCTTGTTGTGTAGATATGGTCTGCTTTTGTCCCCATGAACAGCACCCAACCGTTCATCTTGTAAACAACTCTGTACATGCACTCTGGAATACCTGCTGCTTGAGGAAGGACCGAAGCATTGCCTCAGCATCATCAGATGCTCTGCAGAAGCACTGCGAAGCGCGCTCCAGAACGAACAGAAGGAATCCACAGCGACACTAATTGCTTCAATCCTGTGGGGGGGCAGAGGGGGGAATGGTAGCACATCTCCCTGAAGCTCCAGACCATGCCTGTGCATTGGCAGATCCGGAAGTGGTTGTCCCGTCATTGCCAGGACACACACTGCTGAACAAATAAGAATCATCACAGGACATCAAGCAAGCGCCCTGGTTCCATCTCTGACTGGGGCGATCCAGGGGCTTGCGATGCATTTGTTCCAGCAACTGCATCGCCTAACTCTCTTCCCAGTTATTCACTTACGTGTGACTAACCTCTTAAATATTAGTTCTTCCTTGCGGTCTCACCAAGCCAACCTGATCCTCAGAATAATAATGTGCCCAAGGACTGTGTGGTAAATCCTGGATCTGTGGTTGCTGAACAACATGCACAGAAACAACTATGTTTTTCTGTCCAGGGCATTGCTCTCCTAGATTCAGTGCTGCTGGATGGTCTTTTCTTTGTGCAATCCTTCATTGTCGAGCCCCTCGATCTTTCAATGGAGGGAAGCCCTCCAGAATATTTTGAACTCTAGGAACTGCTTCTAATGTTCTCCATTGGTCTCTGCTTGAACTCGCCAGCCTAGGTATCTTGCATACAGTTACTACCTTTTCTTTTGTAGGAAGGACACTAGAGAACTCCTACATAAAACTTAGTTACTCACTGGATAAATTGTGACACCTTTTGTTTTACAAAGTTTACTTACCTTACCTGTGAGCGTAGCCATTTTTCCCTTTGCTTGAGTAAAAATGTTAGTGTGCAGACAATTTCTAATCGCGAATTAAGTGTGTACTGAACCTGTGAACCACCCCCACTCCACCTCCTCACAGGTCTTGGGCCACTGTTACAACTACTTGGACAGTTAGGATAGCCTAAGGTAATCACTAGCAGTAGACAAAAAAAGCTGGGCTTAAGGTTACAGCTGGTCTGTTGGGCGACTCCTACGGCCTTAAATTAGATGCAAAAAGATCCAAAATGTGAACAGGGATCAAAAACCCCTCTATTGATGATATTCAATGATCTGTCGCAAATCACTGGACCGACGGTAAGCCACAAAGAAACCCGTCAAAAATAGTAAAGAAAACATGCAAAAGCATAAAAAGATCCAGGACATTGCGCCTTATTTTAGGTGATTGTAAATGTATTTTAATATTTTTTCTCCAACAAGTTGCCCTTATATTACACATGTTTCGGCCTCTGCCGGCCTTTTTCAAATTAGGGCTAATATGTTGAACCACACTGGGGCTCACTGACTTCTTATTCGCGAAAAATGTATTGGGTCGAATCCCATTGTTATTTGACAAAGGAAGTAATCACTCGCGTCGGCTTCACTGTTCTGAACCTGTCAGTACCAGAACCTAATATTAACCTATTAGGCTAGGTACAAGGGTTTGCTTTTCTAATATCCCTAGGACAAAAAACCAATATAATACACAGTTTAAGGATAGAGTTAGAACAGACAACAAAAAGTGACTTGTCTATATATGGATGTGTCCCACTGACCAATGATAACATCTCTAGGCTCAGGTTGTTTCAAAACACTGCCAACTCCCTCTGAAGATCGCAATGCAATAACAAACTTTATATTATTCAATGTTTATAGAGATACAGGCATTTCAATAAAAATTAATTTACCTGGAACTATGTAGCATGACCCACTGGATTGCTATGAACGGTAATAAATTCAGCTGAACAGAACAAACATCTGCAAGAGAAATGTAGAGGGTAAGTACAAGAACAAGCGCTCACCAGAAATCACATTTCAATCAACGAAAATGTAGCTGGTTCTCAGAGAAACAAGTTGTCATCAGGGTGACATGCAGATGGGTAAACGGCAAACGATAAGTCATCATTGAACCAGCAAGAACATTCTAAAGATTGGACAGAAATCTAGCTCTGGCAGTGGCTACACAGTAAACACATGCAGTGTACAAGTGGCTGTAGTGAACATGCAATGCTGCATAGAATGTGACTGATCAGCAGGGAACCACAAGGACAAGCTAGGAAACACCGTTCTCAGATTCTCCACCATCCCAACCACAAATGTTGGATCAGCATTTAAAGACACAGGTAATGTTAAATGGCTTCTGCAGTGGCAGCCAGTGATGGCTAAATCACTGTCAGTGCCAAAGGAGTATTGCTGCTGTTGCTCTGCTAATAATTTAGCATTTATATAGCGCTACAAACCCACAGGCATGTGAGCGCTGCTTATTATTACGCACGGTGTGTGGTGCTCATTTATCGACCTCGGAAGGATGAAAAGCTGAGTTGGCCCTGCCGGATTTGAAGCTCTGCACAAATGTCAAAACGAGCACGCTACTCCCTGTGCTATCGGACCGGCATGGCCAAACATGCATGGCCAAACATGCTAGTTATTCAGCTTTGGTCATGTTTTTAATGGTCTTGTGACGCTTTAAAAAAAAGGCAGAGGATAAAAACCGCCTGCTGCTTTAAAAATCCTTCTGCAAGCGCAGCCAGTTAAGCTGACCTGATTTGGCACACCCACCATAACAAATAGCTTCCTTAGGCGCGAAGTGGAGGTAAGTGGGTGTTGGAGCTCAGCCTTCGAGGGACGCTGAACAACTCTTTAGAAAGGTACTGTCTCTCTGCCTAGTCAACTGTGCACTGCTATACATATTCAAATTCCTAGTGTTGTTGACTTTTCTGTAAAAGCAACCGGAGGGGGGGGCCCACTGCTGATGCGCCTACAAAGTAACACAATGGGAGAAGATGGTGGCCCGGGGGGCTGAGGCGGCCCTTGGTCAAATTAATAATCTTTGCGGCAGGTTGCAGCAGACTCTTTGTTACAACACTCCACACAGGTCACCCCCAGATACTGCATACAGCTCGCTGCCGACGGGAGCAAAAATACATCATTAACTTGCTCACAGAAAACAAGGCTGTTACCAAAGAATAGTACGCCGACTGGGAACCAGTCGGTTTAAGCACTAGTGTACCTGAGAACTCCCAGCATGACAGGGAGCATGTGTTCTCTTCAGAGTCAGCTCACAAACCTGGACACAGCAATGTTTTTACAGAAAGCTAGTTGAGCCTATGCATGATCTGTAAATGGCCAACCTGTGTGAATCAAGACTATTGCCTCAAACCATTGATAGGCAAGTGACCTCTCGGATTAACAGAACAAGAGCCCATTTCAATGCATGCAATAAATGGGCTCTCCAATAACGGCGCTTTACCTTTCACCAAGTACGAAGTTACAGAGTTGAATACGAGTATAGCAAATCAAGCAAGGTGGTCAACTTCACCCCTATTAGTGCAGATGAGGTTGCTAGAAGCCCAGTGTTGTCCACAGAACCTGATGAATTTTAAAGACAGTATCATCATCTAAGGTAATCTGACATTCTTTGCCCGATCCTACCATTCCCGACAGGACCAGAGGCAACCAACAGGATCTCACCAAATCCAAAGGAAGCCGTTGGGCATGCATTGGCCTGCAATGTGGAAGGCACATTTTGAGAAGGTGGCTAACAACGAGATCTCACCGGAAACACTGCTTTGTGAAGCAGAGGGACCTGTTCATGTGACTGAAAGTGCCACCTCCCACGCCCCGCCCCAATTAGGAAATAGTCTTTGAGGCTGTAATTTTAGATTTGATGGCGACCTCACAGCAAGAAAGGCTACCTTTGACATTTTGTTAAAGGTGCTCAGGGGCATGCCTAAAAAAAGGCTGGCCAAAGGGTAAAAACCGAGGGCTCCACGATTGAGCATGATGCGAAAACCTCCAGAAGTTGGGCCCCATAACTACAGATTTAACTTTACTGGCCATGACAAGAATAGGAGGTAATGAAATGACAGTGCTTTCAGGTATCATTAGTGATCAGTCTCGGCTTGAGTTGGGCTCCCAGACAGACCATGACCAGAGGATGTCCCCAGTAACTAGAATAGATGGGAATACCTCTGAACTAAAAACCTATGACAACCATCTGTCCTTTTTAACAGAACTTCTTAATAGTAGTTGAGGGCGACAACGAGATCCAAGCCGAGTCAATCTTGGATTGATGGCAAACTTTGCATCACCCGCTTCATGACTGCGATAAACCGATTTGACTCAATTACAGAGATTTCAGCTCTAAATTTGGCATCCAAGTTCTTGCTCTTCACTTTAAAACAACATCCAATTAGAACTACAACTTAGTGAAATCAAAATAACGCACGAGTCAATCTGTAATTCTGTATCAAAGTTAAAGGTGGTGGTAGTTGGTCAGAACAGCAATGTACTTCCAACTAACCCCTCGCCACTAACTGTTGGAAATGGATTATCAGCAGGGCAGCTGTGGAACCAACTGCAGCAACTTGTGGAGATAACCATTCCATGAGAGGAAAAAGGAAATAAATTAAAACTAACTTGAGAACATTCTTGAGAAATACCCACCTCACAGAGGAGGCAGCAAGTGCTGATCGGGAGTCCACATTTCAAAATCAAGTAGATTATTCTCTCACCTGCAGTATGGATTACCACCACAATAGATTAAGAACATGTTCATCAAATGCCCTTAATCACAATAAGGTCACTGGTGAGCCGCATAGTGACTTCAGAAGGGAGAAAGAAGCTGCTCTACCAACTTCTAAAGACCTACTCAATATTTGGGAAACAAAAGAACGCCCCCCCCCCCCCCCAAAAAAAAAAAGACTGCCTTCAAGTGGCCAGGATAGAGAAACAAGGATCTGGGTCGGGGCACATTTTGGCACTATACGGCCAGAAAATTCCCAGAACAGTCCCAGTGGTCACTCAGAAGAGCCCTCAAAATTCGTCTAGCCATAAACCTACGACTGACCATCGAGAAGATAAATGTCGGAGCTTGCAGGAGGGGCACCCGGGGCCCCAAGGCCATATTCAAGGGATGAGCTCCAAGCCTGCACCCTGCAAGAAAAGTTTGGCATACAGTCAGGCAGGGCTCAGACAAGATTTTGGAGAATTGCTTAGGCCCTAGAGAAGCAACTTGGAATGTGTCTCCACTGATGAACAGTCATGGGGGTAGAGCCGAAGACCAACACCAAAAGCCACAAGAGAGGCTGGCTAGCCCGGTTAAGAATAGCAGGGCTTCGTTTCGCCTTAGCAGTGAAATTAATCACCAATACAGAGCGGCCTTCTCCACGCAAACTCGGGGAGCATACCCACTGTTTTTCCCCACGAATAATAATGTTCCTGGAAAAAGGAAAATGGGTCTCCAATGTGATTTTGAACAAATTAGTGAACGCAAATGCAATCAAGGTGGTGTGACCTAATACCACTGCCCCGAATGTTCCATCTTTAATGAGAAAAATTGCGAGCCAAGGTGCTGTCTCACCTCTAGGGTGGATTTGGGAAAAGTGTAACACTTAGCATCTAAAAGGAGCCTGGCCCTTTGTGCAGCATGAAAACTGAGGCGTGCAATGGATGGCAGGAATAAGAAAAGACTACCACAGAGCTGCTGCACTCGCCATCAAGAGGAGGAAAAACAAGACACTCCGCCAAGGTGCCTCCAACGAGGCCAGAAAACATGATAGTGGGAGAGAACAGCGGTGGAAAATGCAGGATATTGCTCAATAGACGTAATGAGATTATCCTCTTACACGAGATGCAACAGTTGAGATTGCTATGCTCAAGAGACATCGACAGTGCATTTCCCACTATGTGCAGCAGGATTTCAAATCAAGAATTGTGGTGGCCATGATCTTCTCTGAAATAAATTACTTAAGATCATTGGGATATGACCTGCAAAGTGTCCCCCAATGAGAGCAGTTTGCCCACAACAGAAGGGGAAAAGCTGCATCTGGACCTTTCCAATTGGATTCCTGTTGGCCGGTAAATAATGTTTTGCTCAGCAAATGGTGACGGTAGTAGGGTAGAATTTGCAGTGCCACCCTTTGAGAGGTCCAACAAAGACCATCAGGGCTGTCACTAGAAAGCGCATTCACTCGCCAACTCCAAAAAGAAACTGGGGGATCATGGAACCTGCCTCTAGCCAAAAGAATTTTTGAGCTGGAACTTTTGGCGACTAACGAGAGGCAAAAAAACTTTTGAGAAATATAAAAGCCTTTATTTGCAAGAGGTGTGGGTAAAGAGTTAACGGGGGAGCCTCAGGGGCATATCAGTGGTAAAAAATACCATGCTGCTGGAATGTTACCATCCTTAAATTCTGTCCTGTTGGTGAATTTTTATAGCAATCCAAGTTGTGCTGCAGTTGAAAATAGTTCAATGAATTTGGGTGCCTTCTGTGAGAAGCTCTTTTGTGACAGTAATGAGACTGATGTTGTGGTGGCATGGGATCTAAATGCTGATTGCTATCAATAATTGAGGGAAAATGGGAAGTCTTGCGGAAGCAGGCTTTAAAATCACAGGTCACTAGTCTATGGTAGACCATGGGCAGAACATTTTGTTACTTGGGAGTTTGAAAATGATTAATGTGCATCTGGGGACGCTTCGCCCAAGAACAGGTTGAGATCAGGTCAGAAGTCCTCATTCCTGGACTACTTCGCCATCTCAATGGCCTTGTTCTTCCATTGTGAGGAAATGTGATAGTGACCATCAAACCGGTCTGTCCTGGCTCGCGAACCTAGTTGTGAACCAGAGAGGGAATAGGATTGCTAGACATATTGTAAATGGCGAAATATAAGGCCGTTTCAGACTGGAACAAAAGGGAGACAAACCAGCCTCATTTCAAGCATTTCTAGAAAGATTTAACTGTAACCAGCAGGGTAAGAAAAAAAACTTGTCTGACCCTCCAAAAAAGAAAAACAAAATATAGGGACGCGCAAAAAGGTCTTCGATTAATTGTGGCTATAGCCCAGTAAGATGTGGTCAAAGTGAAACTAAAATTTACATAATTGGATGAGGGGGTACAAATTCATTTAAGAGCATAAGGAGGGGGTCTAACATGCTAGATATTTTACTCCAGCATGACTTCATGTGAATTATCAGATCCCATAAATGTCTGAACTCTTCGCAAGGACATCTTCAAAGCAATCCTATACCTGAAGGCTCCAATGCGTTTACAGAAGGTCCAGGCGTAAAAATCGAACTGGCAGATACCTCATGGCACCTGCAACTGGATATTTGATCTATATAGGGCCTCATCCAACACGAGGACAGCTGGTCCGAATGATGTATCCAACACAGTATTAAAATCAGATCGAGTTGTGGTTGCTAATTCTGTTCATTTTGTTTGATGCAGCATTGAACCATGAAATTCCAGGTTCCTGGTCTAAAGCTATTGTAGTGCCCACTTCCAAGAGGGGGTAATAGGGCCAAACCAGACAACCATCGACCTATCCTCTCCTCGATAGCAAGATCTTTGCAGGACTAGTTCTGGGAGAATTGCTTAACTGGGCCACTGAAAGTGGTTGACTCCAGAAATACCAGTCAGGTTTTCACAAAGGTCTGGGCACAGAACTAAAATTGTTGGCTGGTTGAGAGGAATCTGGAGGCCCTCCCCATTGCTCATGTGCTCATGGCAGCAATAGATTATACACAGGCCTGTGGCTGCATCAATAGACATTTACTGTGGCGTAAGGTTAAGGGACAGGCACATCCCTGGGCATTTACTGGCTATTCTGGAGAATTACACAAACATACTTTTTTGCAGGAGAGATTGAATGGGCAGGAAGCCCTGACGGAGGGGTCTCCGTCAGGGTTGTGTCTTGGCTCCCTTGTCTGTTGAATCTAACTGTCCGATTTGGGGGCCTTTCTGTCAAGGATGGATTTCGTTCCACCAAGAATTTCATCAGTAGCCGTCCTGTTTTCCTAGATTGCAGCGTAAATTAAATGCTATATCAGAATAAGAAGTATAACAAATTACTCATGGCCCGAATTATGCTAAAGGCGAATCAGGCGGCCGCTCAAATGAAAAAATGAAAATAAAATCAAGGCTCGCTTTGGTAGATTCGATTTCTCCACTCCTAACCTTCTACAACATGAAAGTGGTAGCTACAATTACTATATGGTACAGAGACAGCGGCCGGCCTGAGAGCCCTAGGCTTATGATAAAGTGGAGTCCAAGGTATGGAAGCATACGTTGGGTCGGCCAGATTGCATACCAATTTCAGCTTTAGGATTTGGACTAGGACAATCGTCTATTAAGTTGTAAGCTGACTGGAGAATTGTGTCCTTATGTAGAATAATGCTGGTTCCAATAGTAGGCATATTATGAATACATTGCTGCCATCCTGAAGTCAATATCACTGGTTTCTAGTGGGGAGGAAACCTATTATTACAATTGGTGCAACGGTATTACATCATGCCAGTCTCGTGTTGATTTGGATTGTATATTAGATCTTATCTTCACCCTTTGAATTTGGCACTTGGAAGCCTAGGAATGTTACTGTGTACTGGGGAAATCAGATTTTTTATTTTCTCTCAGCTAACAATGTACAATCGTGCTCTTTTTCGATAAGTAGGGAACAAAGATTTTATTGTAACTTATTAGGGGATTGTTTATATAAGTTGGTTTGGCTTTATGAATTTATTCTGTTTTAAGTACATTGAATATTTTAATGTGTATGCATTTGCTCTTTTTTCTAATGTGCAAGGTTGAGTATGTACAGCCAATAACAATTAAAAACAACGATTGGTTTAGAGATGGAGGGTTATTAACATAGTAAATAAAAACGAATTTACCTGGAGCTATGTAGCATGTCTCACTGGATTGCTATGAATGGTAATAAATTCTGCGGAACCGAACGAACATCTGCAAGAGAAATGAAATGTGTAGGACAAATCCAAGAACAAGCGCTCACCAAAAAACAAAATTGTAATCAGCTGTATTTACTTTTCAATCAAAGAACATTTAGCTGGATCTCAGGGAAACAAGTGGTCATCAGCATAACATGCAGATGGGTAAACGGCAAAGGATAAAATCATCATTGAACCAGCAAGCAATTGGACACAAACAAATCTAGCTCTGGATCGTGGCTACAAAGTAAGCAATACCTGCAGTGTGTACCCGTGGCTTCAGTGAGCATGCAATGCCGCATAGAAAGTGACTTATCAAAAGGGAACCGCAAGGAAACCCATCGTTTTCGGATTCTTCACCATTCCAACCACAAATGTTATTAACATCAGCATTTAAAAACACGTAATGCTAAATGGCTTCTGCAGTGCCAGGCAGTGATAACTCAATATCAACAGAAGCAGGGAGCCAGTCGTGCTATACTTTTTAAATGACTGCATTCAGGGTGGGGGCAATTTAACTAGCGATTGCATTAACAAGCAGCTATTGGCATGTTACTAACAAACAGGGAGAAAACAAGCGATTCAAAATGCCTGTTCAGGTGTAGCAGACCCAGTCCCTTTTCACATGTCCTAGCTTCATATTTTTTTCTTTATGCATGTGGTGCACATTACAAAGAGCACTTAATTTAGAAACTTCAAGTTAACTGTCAATACTAAATGTACTGCAAAAGAAAGCATTATGGTCATCGCCAGTTTACCTTCATGGGGTCGAAGTGCTGGATTCCAGCCGAGAGCATGAAACAGTCCATCCCTGAAGCGAAGGTTGGATGAAGTGAAGTACCAAACAGAAGCCTGTCACTGTAATAATAAAAATGGTCACATGTCTGGAGATAACAATCCTATCGATCAGTTTAAAAATACCTTTCTGGCATCTCAGTTTTGGAAATCATAATAAACCCATCAGATGGGTAAACAGAAAAGAGACCAATGCAAGGACAGGGATTGAGGAGGGGTGGGGGCGGGTGGCGTAGACCGGGGAATCATGTTTTGATTAGAAAGGTCCTAGACACGCATGAGCTACTTGCCTAATGCACAAGAAAACGTCATCCGTCAAATCACAGAAAAGTGAAACATTTAAAGGTGTATTTATGAACCTCACAAAAGTAACTGACAAAGCACTCACATTGTCGCCAGATTCAAATCGATTGAACAAACCAGTCAGAACATCAAGCAAGACTCGCTTATTATCCTACTTAGGAAGTCACACTGAAAATGGAGTGCACTAAAACACAAAACAAATGTTTTGTTTTAAGTTGACTTGCATCACGCACTGCATTGACATGGTCTACGGACATTCACGTGGTTCTTTAAGTGGGATGGGTAGGTTAGTGAGGGAAGAGGGATTAGGATAGAGGTTGTGCTTTTAGAATCAGGAGAAACTGCCATCTGTGCAAGTCGGTTTATAGGCATTTGGATTGTGTGCACTGGTTAAGGTATCCAGAAGGGCAACTTCCAGTGACTGAGGAGTTGACTAGCCATTTTTAGTGGGTATTCAACCTTCCTGCCCCCATCTAGTTGCAGAATTTCACCACATTTAGGGAAACTGCAGTTGTAAAGCATTTCTCACAGCGTGTTTTTTATGGGAGTGGGGATAGGGCGAGGGCGATGCAGGCTGTAAGGCAAGACCTCCAGACAAAACACTGGTATAGTGAAAAAGGGTTGATGCACCACTTTATCAGTACCACAGAACCAAACAGATATCGAGATTGGTTACTTCAAAGCAAGTACAAGGGTTTTTAACCCCTTAACTGCTAGGCTATTATGCAAGTCTATGCAAAAAGGATGAGCATACTCATCCTTGGCACTTAAGGAAGGAAATCACTCATGATGTAAATATACAGTTATTCCCCACACCCTCATTCGCTACCACCTATATATATTCTACCAGTCCCCTATAATCCCTTGACCCATTTGCGACATCCTAATCTACCCCAACCCTCTCCTGGTTCCACTTTTCCATCGCCTTGGTTTACAGCTACTGAACTGATTAATTACCTGGAATGTTACCCCGCCCTATCGGCCTAGTCACATGGTGTGCACCTGGTCGTTAGCATGAGCTCAGTGGACAACTCCAAGTTTGGCCCTTAACAGTGCGCTTCTCTTGATACCAGACCCGCAGGTGCCCCAGTCATGGACTAGATTTGTTGGCATTACCTCTTGCTCTTCGTATCACAAATCACAGGATTCTCTGCTGCGCGCTCCCCCCTTGATCAGTTGCCCAGCCGCGGTACAATTCCCTACTCTCGAGGACCACATTAATCGGCCCAATTGTGATGGTTTTACGTATTTTCCAGCCACCTGGCAGTTCAAATAGGACAGCCATTGTCCCGGGGGTGCTAGTACCCCAATTCTAAATTGAGCATGTTGGCAGCTCGAGACCTGCAACTTTGCTCCAATGGATTTGTCCTTAGGGGCGGACGCAGACCTACCCGTACCCTGCAGTTTACATTCTGATCTTGTTCCACAGCTTGATGTAATTAATATTTGAACAAAACAAATGTAATCTACACAGAGGATAATTACTAAAAGGGAAGATGATGCCCAGCATTGCGCAAGCAAAAGGCAATTATAAATAAAGGGGGATACATTTTTCCTAAAGACGGAAACTTGCTGGTGCAGCAGAAGGAACCCAAAGGTGGCAAGAGAAAAGCCCTTCTTGTAGAAAGTATCAAGGGGGAAGAGTAATATGACAATGCATTACGAGAAACAGCTCTGCGGCGAGGGAGGGATCTACGTTATTGATATTAATAACTAACGACCAAAGGTCGAAGAAACTATTTGGCAATGTCTCTCGAGGAGCTCCGCATAAAGGCGACCAGTAGCTGGGCAGAAAAAATACAAACAGAGGGACCTCGACGTGTGAGGGATTGTGGGTACAACGCACGTCACACTAGTGATAGTGTTACAGACACGCCTTGTCGACGTCCCCTTCGACTACGAAAAATAAAATGCAATACTCCGCAGAGACCACTGGATGTCGGACCTATGCACAGCATGTGATTCTAAGCAGATTAACAAACATCAGAAAATACGTTTTTTAATAATGCGCTTAATACCAAGAGGCTTCTAAGAGCGGGATTCGCACCTGTGTTGCTCTGCGTCACCTTGCTTTCAAGACTAGTGCATTGCCACTGAGCTATACGACCCGTGCCTGCCTTGCACGTGGCAAACAAATCTGTGGAACTAATAGTGTAAATGTGTATTGTACCCTGGAAGAAGTTGTGAACTCCAATGTTGTTGAAAGTCAAAGACTTTTCTAAGACGTTCACTTTGATTAACTTTCCACACCAAAGATCTAAGTGTGGAAAGTATGAAGCAAGCCTCCACATAGTACTTGCAGTAGTGGCAGGAGTTTTATTCTGGCAGGCGATTACACCAGGAAAGGGACTATAAGTGGACCCAGAAGAAGATTAAAGTACTGCAGTGCGGTTGAAGGTTGTGGTGAAAAGAAAGTGGCAAGTCCACATTGAACTGTGCTAAAATCATCATGCTAAACTACTGTTTATGAAGTATTGTGGAAGTGATTGTTCTCCAAAGAGAAGATATATCGACTACTGACAGTGTGAAGACAGGCTTTTTAGTTTCAAGCAAGAGCTTGTGGAAACTTGACAAACCAAGTGGAAGACTTCTGGAGTGAAAAGAACTTTGTTGTATTTGGAGCAGAACTTGGCAATTGAAAGAACTTTCTTAATTTTGATTTTGAATATCCTGAATTAATCCTGGGGAAGGGAATCCGACCCTGGTTACAAGGATGCATGGTCACAAAGTTTGTGTTTGAATGGCCATGCGATACCTGTATGATTGTTATATGTACAAGTGTGAGGGACAGATACCTTTTGATATTCGAGTTTTCCTTTAGTCTTCGTTTGACAGTTAAGGAAATCCTCTTTACATCTGGGAAAGCGAGGAATTTATCTCACCCATAGTGTAATAAAATGGCTACTTGTGAGAAACTACTAGTCCGTCTCGCATTCCTGAGCCCTCCCATACAAATGGGACCCATGCTATATAAATGATGAATACAATCCAAAACTAGGAACTTCTGTGCTCTCTCCCCACCTGTCGCTTCACCCCGGTACGTTGCGGTGCAAATATCAGAAACTGTGTTTGAGGCCCATGAGAGTTTCCGATTCTTGCGTCGAGAGCTTTGTCCGGTCCTTCTACGACCACACCGATTTCAGGCTGGAGTCTAATGTGTGAAGGGGCTGAAATCTGGGGTGGAGTGTCCAAATGTCATGTAGCCAGTGGTGTCCGGAAAGTCTGAACAGATAACTGGTAATTTGGTGGAGCAGGGTGGAATTGTATAAGGAACAAACAGATTTCTTGCTTTATATGGAGAGAGAGATTATGAGTAAGTCTTTCTGAAAGAGAAGCTAGCTAAACAGACTCACCCGCTCGCCCCCACTTCATTAAAGCTCCATTCCAAAAGCATAGTGCAATTCATGGACATGTGCTGCACCAATCTGCTGGCATCTGCAGCTCCTACTCTTCAAAGGGGAAGGGCAGGTTCAAAGGTCACTTGCATTCCCGACAGCGGCTGGACCATAAGGTCCCAGCAAATGGGTAGCATTTTAGTCTGACAGGGTAATCTCTACAAATTATCCATACCTGGTCATGGTATGCGTTCGGTAAGATTTTAACCTTGGTACTAAATCCTTCATACCAAATCTACCTTACGTGAGAACCCCAGAGCTTTTTGCTTTACTGGTGGATTATTTTTTCCCCCTATACCACACAGAATCTTTTACGGGTGTCATTTTTAAGACTCCATTAGTGTCCTTTTAATTTTATAGGGTTGCCCTTTGGGCACCCCTTCTACTTTCTCTGGCTAACCTTGCGAGAACTAGTTCCCAAGGATAGAAAGGAACTTTTAGCCTCTCTAAAACTTTATTTAGGTGATACCAGTACCCCGCACAATAAGTGGAGTGTTGGGGAGATACAATGTATCCCCTTTCTCATTCTAACTAACATGTGTTACTGGGACACGCTCATCTAATGGCTGGTGGTGGTGAAACTTTCCTAATTCGGTGTACCTATCAGTGGGTTGTTTCCACAGCCTGGTGAAGGCATCCATGGGGGCTCATTTGACTAAAATTACCCGAGTCTTTACATTTTAGCGTTCCTGGTCCCTTGTTCCTTCCTCTGACCACAAGGGTGGGAAAATCCTGTGTGTCAATTTTATCTTCGGCGGGAGACCTGTTAAGCCTGCCCTGGCTCCAGTGTCTTGAGAAGGCAGGCAGCGAGGGAGGCGTCCAAAGCTCAGCAGCCCTCTGTCTTCCAGCCTACCTGCGAGAGTCCAGTTCAAACTGGGAGGCTGGCTGTCCGGAAAGGACTGCCAACCCTCCCATGTTTGAATGTTGGTTTCTTTATAAAAAGTGATGCTGGAAGCATAAAGTGATCCTGGAAGCTAAAGAGGTAGTCAACCACTGGACCCAAATTCGACGAGCAAGCCGAAGAAACCACGGCTGAGATGATTTCCAGCGACCGGAGAGCCTGCTGTGTAACCAGAGTCTGCAGTAGCCCTTCCTGCCAAGCGACTTGGGGACTCGACGACCCAGAGCCTGAAGCCACTAGACTGAAGACCTGCATTTTGAGCCATCCCACAACATGTTGCGACCTTGCTGTGCTGCAATACACAAAATAACCTGGGACCTCAAGCCAGTGTGCGGTGCACGGTCTTCGGAATTCCAAATCGAGCTGAAACCTTGTAGCATCCCGCAGACCTCCAGAGACCTGAATCAAGTCTGAACAGTCCCCTCAGCAGAGTGCTGGACCTTGCAAGTGACGAGATTCCGACAGGCAATATTCAGTCTTCTCCTGGCTCCTGAAAAGGGCACCAGAACTACAGACCCGCATCCGGCCGTCAATAAACTCTTGTCTGGAGCCTTCTCAGTTGATCTCTGCTGCCAAATCCCTTCCAAAGTCCTAACTTCCGTCTTCATGACAAAGGAATCCACTGACCAGGATCTGCAACCAAAAACCTGAAGTCTCACCTGCTGCAATTCTTCTTCCATGCTGTATTTACCTCCCTTAAGCCTTTGTGGTTCCTGTGCATCTTTGTGGTGTGTGTGATTGGGAGGCCTCTCGTCCAGTTCACCCATGCCCACTGCTGGAATCCTGCTAGAGCGTCTTCTCAGAAGTCCCTGGACTAACTCTTAAGTGAACTACATGTCTGAAAAGTCTCGCACAGAAACTCAGACTTTTGCTACAACAGAACCCTATCTCACCCTGCCAACAGCTGGCCACTAGGTTCTCTCTTCCACCTGAGCGAACTCATGCCTTAGACTATGGAAGTACTGGATAAGTAAAGTATTTGGGCATGAAAAGTATAACGAGTACTTACGTGTGAAAGAGTTGGTTAGTAACTGTCAGAGTGAGCAGTTACAAATGTTCTTACTAACCAGGATTGTGTTTTGCCATTCAATAAAGTTGTTTTACCCACCTGTGAATTGGTTGTGCCACTTGCCCAAAAGTAATGCTGTTGGATTCCCTTTACTACTACTCTTGGGATATAAATGTATGAGTGCCCCAACTGGGTCTTGCTTTCCTGGACTAGCCGTTACTGTCTAGAATAAATCTGCCTCATTAATACATACCTTCAAGTTGCTGGTAGCTTCCTTAAAAAGTATATAGGTTTTACTTGCCTTGAGTTAGCGGTGTGCCATCCTAAAATACATTGGAAAGTTATTGCTTACCTTACTCCATGTAGCACTGACCTGAAAAGCAACTGTAACAGGTTATAGCTGTGTGCCATTAGTGTTCTGTAGGTCTAGCTGACCGTGTTCTGCCGGGAGCAATCCTTAAGTAGTGTAGAGTACTTGCTTAGCTTTGTCTGTTCCACTGAGCTGAAAAGCAACTGATCTATTACACCAAAAGGTCTTACTCCCCTGGTAGAACTGTGCGTTATCCTGAAGGTAGTTCTAGATTTCTACACTTGCAGGTTGGTTTACTAAGCAATTTCTTAGCGGTGTGTCGCTGCATAACTGACAGGGTCTGCTACCCTTGTATTACTGAAAGTAATCAGAAAGTAACTTATGGTTTTACTTCCCATGAATAGGTGTGGTCTATAGCGTTTGATAAGGTCCGACTTTTCTAGAATTACTTGGATATTCTAAAGATGCTTTGTCTGTGTACCTTCAAGTGTTATAATGTGTTTATAACTATGAAAAAGTACTTTCCACAAGACTTAACTTGCCCTAATTGTATTTATAATAAACCTTAATTGTTTTTATAATAATTCTGGTTGCAGTGTGTTGAACCCATAGTATACTACAAGTTCTTTGTAACTTCCTGCAGCCCTCTTCCCTCCTAAAATAGGCCTGGCTGCTCAGTCTACACTACCAAATACTCAGGTGGTGCACCCTTATACCAAGAGTGGAGTTGTATGGTTTTACTAAACCCTTAGTGGACTTCAGAAAAACTGTCCTAACAAATACAACAGCATTTCTTGAATGCCTTTTCTGGCTGTGCATGCAATGCAATCCAAACTGGTTGAAAAGGCAGGAGAAGCCGGCTTTTAGCATTAAAGACATGTACAATTGAGCCCAGCAATCACCCATTTCTCTTTTATTCTCTTTTGGCTGCAATATAGTTAATCCAAAAAAATATTTATATTGTTAATGCATCTCATTTCCAGGAGCAAGCAATCAGCATCTGTACAGAGAATCTACAACCTCACCAAAACAGAAGATACTCAATACCCTCATTTTCAAGACCTGCAACTTGAGTTAACCGTAATCAAATTGTTATGTCCCTTCCAATTGAATTGGCTGCCCAAGATGTGGTAATGGAGCATCCAACAGACCAGAGGAAGAGGAATTACTCTAGGCACCTGTTTGAAACCAGTGGCTACAGCAAACCAGAGGCCTCGATTAAGGGCCATATAGAAAAGGCATGCAGTGATGTCAGGGGCCTCTAAACATTTTGCTGCTGGCTTTCCAATTTCTTGGCTTCCTTTTTGTGCAGAGGGACTTCTACTGAAGTAGTCTTGTCGCTCCAACCCTTCGATGTCCTAGTTGCTCACAGGTTACGTGGGTAGGGGTGCTTTTCGTTTTTTTAAAAATTTTGCTTCACAGGGTAGTGAAGTCATTTTTACCACATTGCCAGTTCAAAGCCATTGGGGTTATGTTAAAGGTATTTAAACAGCGCAGCGTCACCAATGGAATTTGTCCCCAGGCGGATCTGTCACAAGAAGGCGGGGTAACCACACTCCCGGACCGTTTGTTTACGGCACACCATTTGTGGACCGTGAGACAGGCCCAAAACCTCAGATGTGCCTACTTGAGATGACAGAGCCCAGCCCTACAGACTATTCCTTGGTTTTAACTGGCCTATTTACACCAATACTTCAAACAAATTATTTGGAAAGGCTAACTTGAGAAAAACTCAAATTATAAACTTAAAGCTCCTCTAACCTCAATATTGTGAGGTGTCATTTCAACTAATTTCAGTGCAGCAGCAACATTATCAGGCCCTAACTGTGAGAGGGCAAAAATGTCTACAGTGCATCTATTGATTTTATGGTAGCACAAATTTCTGACAGGCACGTTCATGATGTGCAGCAGTGAAACTCACCAGCTTACTTTACTGTTGGTAATCTATCATCTGAAGTATTCCAATAGTGCACGTGTTCCTATACAGAAAAGCTGAAGCCTACCCTGGGACCAAATTGGGCAAGAAAGGCAAAGCACATCAGGAAAAAGGGGTGCAGTGGCAGGGGACTCTAAAAGGCCAGTGAAAAAAGTAAATAGTTTAAAGGAGCCACAAAGTGCGTCCAGAGAATTCCATAAAGGGAATTGTGCCACAAAATAACTATCATTCCGTTGTTTACCCTGGTTTAATATCCATTTTATGCTTTTTAACTTATGGTATGGTGGTGCTCCAAGGCGATCTGCAGGGCATCGGCTACTGGTGATATTATCAGGATAGGCTTATAAAATCCACTGCAGAAGGAGCCTTTTCTTTGCTCTCCCCTTTCAGTGCACATTGCACAGTCTGGTCTGGCAGCACCCTTTGCCTTCTCAGAGCACTAGGTGATCTTTGCGGGTCCCCTTCACCTGCTATTTCGCTGCTTGGTTTATTATTTTTATTGGCCTCCATCATGCATCATTTGCATAGGGGCAAAGTCCAGTCATCGTCTCATGTCTAGCCAGACAATGCTGAACCTGAAACCTACAACTGCCCCTGCACTTCCTAGGCAGTTTCCACAACCAGCGTCGTGGTTGGGTATCTCCAGGTCAGGTTCTCGGACCCCAAGCCAATCACTGGTCTTTCCCACTCGAGTCTCCTGGCACCAGGGGTGAAGTATCTTCTGTGCCTTTTGTACTGCAATCACGTGTGTGACTGCAAGTCACACTAAAGCCATCCTTGTCCAACTTCTGTGGGGGTTCCTCAGACTTCCCATCTGGACCTTTTGCCAGTTCAACCATCCCTATAGATGGTAAGTGCTTTCCATGCACGTGGTCTTGAGCAGGTTTGGGAGAATGAGAGGACAATTATGACTGGGGTGGCTTTTCACCACACCCAGTTCCCGAGGGAGGTGTGCAGAGGATGTTCATCTTTTTCACAATTCAAGAATCACTCCTATCCAATAAAACGCTATGTGGCTTACAACGTTGCCAACCTAGGCCTTTGGCTGCAAACATGCTTTCTGTGCACAAAACTCTGTTTCCCAGTGAGGTGTTGGGGGAAGAGTAAGAACCTAGAGTGTCCTCTTTCCAACAGTGCTAACGGTAGGCAGAGTTAATGCCATGCAGATGCCCAACAGAGCAGGGGTGGGGGGGCGCTGGGTGAAAGGGCCTGCTCTCCAGCCAGCCTTTGGGTCTGGTGTTCAAAGTTGGTGGCAATTTGGGATTGATCTGTAATATGATGCAATATTGACCTAAAAATGGCACTGGTTGCGTTTTATGGTAACCTAGTAATTATTTGTGGACTGCCCCTGGTTGGTTAAATAGAAGGCACACATCAGAGACCACAATTAAAAAGTCTCCTCAGATTAGTGTCCATAAGATGCTATACAGTAATTAAAGGGTGCAGAGTTCCAATCCTAAAGTTGGTTTGTAAATCTGGTTAGTCCCCAACATGCCACAAAGTATTATACATTTAATTTACCTTCCAATTTCAAGAGGATGGCCCATGCCGAGGAAACTGGAGTAGTTTCAACCTGGAGGCTTCTCACTGTCAAACAAAACAAAGTGTGTCACACTTACATTTTGCAGTCAAATTACTACACAGGACTGATGACTTTCCGGCATCTCAGATTTTTAAAGTCTCACCATAAACCATCAGATGGGTAAACGGCATATTGGCAATCATCATTAATACCAGAACACTAAATTATCAACAGAGCCTTGTTAACAGTAAACGATTTTCAGAAATAGTTTGATAACAGTTCCTTGGGGCTGGGCAAACTAGTATGTGCATCTTTCAAGCCATGATTTGCAGCTCATACCAGTCGGTAGCTGTAGTTTGTTTAAAAGCCAAAATATATTGTAAATACTCTTTTGCATAATTCAGTCAATTTGCATCAAGACCTATAGCAGGACTCAAAAACATGCAAAACAAAGCAGTGCTTGGCTAATAATTTACAACGTGTGGTAGTCCCCTCCTATACTTTTTTGCTGGGTTGTTCAACCTGCCAGGCTTATTCCAAAGGCTCACCGACCGTGGCTCAATTTTTCTGTGCTCTGCCTAAAGAGTCCTTCCCTCTTAATCCATGTGGACCCAAAGGTCCTAAATAGTTTCCCAGAGAGATTACCACCCGTTTGTCATGTCCACAGGGTGGATTCCAGAATAGCAGACCTGGCTCTTTTTGACCCCTTCAAGCAAAATGGAGATGGTCTTAGCTTGCCTTATAGGACAATCCCTTGTCCCACTGCGGGTGAGTAAGTGGCCACTGGATGTCTTTATCCCAGGACTGAGGGCTGTAGTCCAGCTGAAAGCAGTTCAGACTAGGCTTTGTGTATTCATTTATTTGTGACACTTCCAGAACGCATGGGTGTGCTTGGAAGGATTGTCTGCCATCGGCCAACCATTCCTTGTTTGCAATGATTCTTGTTGTGTAGATATGGTCTGCTTTTGTCCCCATGAACAGCACCCAACCGTTCATCTTGTAAACAACTCTGTACATGCACTCTGGAATACCTGCTGCTTGAGGAAGGACCGAAGCATTGCCTCAGCATCATCAGATGCTCTGCAGAAGCACTGCGAAGCGCGCTCCAGAACGAACAGAAGGAATCCACAGCGACACTAATTGCTTCAATCCTGTGGGGGGGCATAGGGGGGAATGGTAGCACATCTCCCTGAAGCTCCAGACCATGCCTGTGCATTGGCAGATCCGGAAGTGGTTGTCCCGTCATTGCCAGGACACACTGCTGAACAAATAAGAATCATCACAGGACATCAAGCAAGCGCCCTGGTTCCATCTCTGACTGGGGCGATCCAGGGGCTTGCGATGCATTTGTTCCAGCAACTGCATCGCCTAACTCTCTTCCCAGTTATTCACTTAGTTGTGACTAACCTCTTAAATATTAGTTCTTCCTTGCGGTCTCACCAAGCCAACCTGATCCTCAGAATAATAATGTGCCCAAGGACTGTGTGGTAAATCCTGGATCTGTGGTTGCTGAACAACATGCACAGAAACAACTATGTTTTTCTGTCCAGGGCATTGCTCTCCTAGATTCAGTGCTGCTGGATGGTCTTTTCTTTGTGCAATCCTTCATTGTCGAGCCCCTCGATCTTTCAATGGAGGGAAGCCCTCCAGAATATTTTGAACTCTAGGAACTGCTTCTAATGTTCTCCATTGGTCTCTGCTTGAACTCGCCAGCCTAGGTATCTTGCATACAGTTACTACCTTTTCTTTTGTAGGAAGGACACTAGAGAACTCCTACATAAAACTTAGTTACTCACTGGATAAATTGTGACACCTTTTGTTTTACAAAGTTTACTTACCTTACCTGTGAGCGTAGCCATTTTTCCCTTTGCTTGAGTAAAAATGTTAGTGTGCAGACAATTTCTAATCGCGAATTAAGTGTGTACTGAACCTGTGAACCACCCCCACTCCACCTCCTCACAGGTCTTGGGCCACTGTTACAACTACTTGGACAGTTAGGATAGCCTAAGGTAATCACTAGCAGTAGACAAAAAAAGCTGGGCTTAAGGTTACAGCTGGTCTGTTGGGCAACTCCTACGGCCTTAAATTAGATGCAAAAAGATCCAAAATGTGAACAGGGATCAAAAACCCCTCTATTGATGATATTCAATGATCTGTCGCAAATCACTGGACCGACGGTAAGCCACAAAGAAACCCGTCAAAAATAGTAAAGAAAACATGCAAAAGCATAAAAGAAGATCCAGGACATTGCGCCTTATTTTAGGTGATTGTAAATGTATTTTAATATTTTTTCTCCAACAAGTTGCCCTTATATTACACATGTTTCGGCCTCTGCCGGCCTTTTTCAAATTAGGGCTAATATGTTGAACCACACTGGGGCTCACTGACTTCTTATTCGCGAAAAATGTATTGGGTCGAATCCCATTGTTATTTGACAAAGGAAGTAATCACTCGCGTCGGCTTCACTATTCTGAACCTGTCAGTACCAGAACCTAATATTAACCTATTAGGCTAGGTACAAGGGTTTGCTTTTCTAATATCCCTAGGACAAAAAACCAATATAATACACAGTTTAAGGATAGAGTTAAAACAGACAACAAAAAGTGACTTGTCTATATATGGATGTGTCCCACTGACCAATGATAACATCTCTAGGCTCAGGTTGTTTCAAAACACTGCCAACTCCCTCTGAAGATCGCAATGCAATAACAAACTTTATATTATTCAATGTTTTTTTTTTTATAGAGATACAGGCATTTCAATAAAAATTAATTTACCTGGAACTATGTAGCATGACCCACTGGATTGCTATGAACGGTAATAAATTCAGCTGAACAGAACAAACATCTGCAAGAGAAATGTAGAGGGTAAGTACAAGAACAAGCGCTCACCAGAAATCACATTTCAATCAACGAAAATGTAGCTGGTTCTCAGAGAAACAAGTTGTCATCAGGGTGACATGCAGATGGGTAAACGGCAAACGATAAGTCATCATTGAACCAGCAAGAACATTCTAAAGATTGGACAGAAATCTAGCTCTGGCAGTGGCTACACAGTAAACACATGCAGTGTACAAGTGGCTGTAGTGAACATGCAATGCTGCATAGAATGTGACTGATCAGCAGGGAACCACAAGGACAAGCTAGGAAACACCGTTCTCAGATTCTCCACCATCCCAACCACAAATGTTGGATCAGCATTTAAAGACACAGGTAATGTTAAATGGCTTCTGCAGTGGCAGCCAGTGATGGCTAAATCACTGTCAGTGCCAAAGGAGTATTGCTGCTGTTGCTCTGCTAATAATTTAGCATTTATATAGCGCTACAAACCCACAGGCATGTGAGCGCTGCTTATTATTACGCACGGTGTGTGGTGCTCATTTATCGACCTCGGAAGGATGAAAAGCTGAGTTGGCCCTGCCGGATTTGAAGCTCTGCACAAATGTCAAAACGAGCACGCTACTCCCTGTGCTATCGGACCGGCATGGCCAAACATGCTAGTTATTCAGCTTTGGTCATGTTTTTAATGGTCTTGTGACGCTTTAAAAAAAAGGCAGAGGATAAAAACCGCCTGCTGCTTTAAAAATCCTTCTGCAAGCGCAGCCAGTTAAGCTGACCTGATTTGGCACACCCACCATAACAAATAGCTTCCTTAGGCGCGAAGTGGAGGTAAGTGGGTGTTGGAGCTCAGCCTTCGAGGGACGCTGAACAACTCTTTAGAAAGGTACTGTCTCTCTGCCTAGTCAACTGTGCACTGCTATACATATTCAAATTCCTAGTGTTGTTGACTTTTCTGTAAAAGCAACCGGAGGGGGGGCCCACTGCTGATGCGCCTACAAAGTAACACAATGGGAGAAGATGGTGGCCCGGGGGGCTGAGGCGGCCCTTGGTCAAATTAATAATCTTTGCGGCAGGTTGCAGCAGACTCTTTGTTACAACACTCCACACAGGTCACCCCCAGATACTGCATACAGCTCGCTGCCAACGGGAGCAAAAATACATCATTAACTTGCTCACAGAAAACAAGGCTGTTACCAAAGAATAGTACGCCGACTGGGAACCAGTCGGTTTAAGCACTAGTGTACCTGAGAACTCCCAGCATGACAGGGAGCATTTGTTCTCTTCAGAGTCAGCTCACAAACCTGGACACAGCAATGTTTTTACAGAAAGCTAGTTGAGCCTATGCATGATCTGTAAATGGCCAACGTGTGTGAATCAAGACTATTGCCTCAAACCATTGATAGGCAAGTGACCTCTCGGATTAACAGAACAAGAGCCCATTTCAATGCATGCAATAAATGGGCTCTCCAATAACGGCGCTTTACCTTTCACCAAGTACGAAGTTACAGAGTTGAAAACGAGTATAGCAAATCAAGCAAGGTGGTCAACTTCACCCCTATTAGTGCAGATGAGGTTGCTAGAAGCCCAGTGTTGTCCACAGAACCTGTTGAATTTTAAAGACAGTATCATCATCTAAGGTAATCTGACATTCTTTGCCCGATCCTACCATTCCCGACAGGACCAGAGGCAACCAACAGGATCTCACCAAATCCAAAGGAAGCCGTTGGGCATGCATTGGCCTGCAATGTGGAAGGCACATTTTGAGAAGGTGGCTAACAACGAGATCTCACCGGAAACACTGCTTTGTGAAGCAGAGGGACCTGTTCATGTGACTGAAAGTGCCACCTCCCACGCCCCGCCCCAATTAGGAAATAGTCTTTGAGGCTGTAATTTTAGATTTGATGGCGACCTCACAGCAAGAAAGGCTACCTTTGACATTTTGTTAAAGGTGCTCAGGGGCATGCCTAAAAAAAGGCTGGCCAAAGGGTAAAAACCGAGGGCTCCACGATTGAGCATGATGCGAAAACCTCCAGAAGTTGGGCCCCATAACTACAGATTTAACTTTACTGGCCATGACAAGAATAGGAGGTAATGAAATGACAGTGCTTTCAGGTATCATTAGTGATCAGAGTCGGCTTGAGTTGGGCTCCCAGACAGACCATGACCAGAGGATGTCCCCAGTAACTAGAATAGATGGGAATACCTCTGAACTAAAAACCTATGACAACCATCTGTCCTTTTTAACAGAACTTCTTAATAGTAGTTGAGGGCGACAACGAGATCCAAGCCGAGTCAATCTTGGATTGATGGCAAACTTTGCATCACCCGCTTCATGACTGCGATAAACCGATTTGACTCAATTACAGAGATTTCAGCTCTAAATTTGGCATCCAAGTTCTTGCTCTTCACTTTAAAACAACATCCAATTAGAACTACAACTTAGTGAAATCAAAATAACGCACGAGTCAATCTGTAATTCTGTATCAAAGTTAAAGGTGGTGGTAGTTGGTCAGAACAGCAATGTACTTCCAACTAACCGCTTGCCACTGACTGTTGGAAATGGAGTATCAGCAGGGCAGCTGTGGAACCAACTGCAGCAACTTGTGGAGATAACCATTCCATGAGAGGAAAAAGGAAATAAATTAAAACTAACTTGAGAACATTCTTGAGAAATACCCACCTCACAGAGGAGGCAGCAAGTGCTGATCGGGAGTCCACATTTCAAAATCAAGTAGATTATTCTCTCACCTGCAGTATTGATTACCACCACAATAGATTAACATGTTCATCAAATGCCCTTAATCACAATAAGGTCACTGGTGAGCCGCATAGTGACTTCAGAAGGGAAAAAGAAGCTGCTCTACCAACTTCTAAAGACCTACTCAATATTTGGGAAACAAAAGAACGCCCCCCCCGCCCCCCCCAAAAAAAAAGACTGCCTTCAAGTGGCCAGGATAGAGAAACAAGGATCTGGGTCGGGGCACATTTTGGCACTATACGGCCAGAAAATTCCCAGAACAGTCCCAGTGGTCACTCAGAAGAGCCCTCAAAATTCGTCTAGCCATAAACCTACGACTGACCATCGAGAAGATAAATGTCGGAGCTTGCAGGAGGGGCACCCGGGGCCCCAAGGCCATATTCAAGGGATGAGCTCCAAGCCTGCACCCTGCAAGAAAAGTTTGGCATACAGTCAGGCAGGGCTCAGACAAGATTTTGGAGAATTGCTTAGGCCCTAGAGAAGCAACTTGGAATGTGTCTCCACTGATGAACAGTCATGGGGGTAGAGCCGAAGACCAACACCAAAAGCCACAAGAGAGGCTGGCTAGCCCGGTTAAGAATAGCAGGGCTTCGTTTCGCCTTAGCAGTGAAATTAATCACCAATACAGAGCGGCCTTCTCCACGCAAACTCGGGGAGCATACCCACTGTTTTTCCCCCACGAATAATAATGTTCCTGGAAAAAGGAAAATGGGTCTCCAATGTGATTTAGAACAAATTAGTGAACGCAAATGCAATCAAGGTGGTGTGACCTAATACCACTGCCCCAAATGTACCATCTTTAATGAGAAAAATTGCGAGCCAAGGTGCTGTCTCACCTCTAGGGTGGATTTGGGAAAAGTGTAACACTTAGCATCTAAAAGGAGCCTGGCCCTTTGTGCGGCATGAAAACTGAGGCGTGCAATGGATGGCAGGAATAAGAAAAGACTACCACAGAGCTGCTGCACTCGCCATCAAGAGGAGGAAAAACAAGACACTCCGCCAAGGTGCCTCCAACGAGGCCAGAAAACATGATAGTGGGAGAGAACAGCGGTGGAAAATGCAGGATATTGCTCAATAGACGTAATGAGATTATCCTCTTCCACGAGATGCAACAGTTGAGATTGCTATGCTCAAGAGACATCGACAGTGCATTTCCCACTATGTGCAGCAGGATTTCAAATCAAGAATTGTGGTGGCCATGATCTTCTCTGAAATAAATTACTTAAGATCATTGGGATATGACCTGCAAAGTGTCCCCCAATGAGAGCAGTTTGCCCACAACAGAAGGGGAAAAGCTGCATCTGGACCTTTCCAATTGGATTCCTGTTGGCCGGTAAATAATGTTTTGCTCAGCAAATGGTGACGGTAGTAGGGTAGAATTTGGGCACATTTAGGGAAACTGCAGTTGTAAAGCATTTCTCACAGCGTGTTTTTTATGGGAGTGGGGATAGGGCGAGGGCGATGCAGGCTGTAAGGCAAGACCTCCAGACAAAACACTGGTAGTGAAAAAGGGTTGATGCACCACTTTATCAGTACCACAGAACCAAACAGATATCGAGATTGGTTACTTCAAAGCAAGTACAAGGGTTTTTAACCCCTTAACTGCTAGGCTATTATGCAAGTCTATGCAAAAAGGATGAGCATACTCATCCTTGGCACTTAAGGAAGGAAATCACTCATGATGTAAATATACAGTTATTCCCCACACCCTCATTCGCTACCACCTATATATATTCTACCAGTCCCCTATAATCCCTTGACCCATTTGCGACATCCTAATCTACCCCAACCCTCTCCTGGTTCCACTTTTCCATCGCCTTGGTTTACAGCTACTGAACTGATTAATTACCTGGAATGTTACCCCGCCCTATCGGCCTAGTCACATGGTGTGCACCTGGTCGTTAGCATGAGCTCAGTGGACAACTCCAAGTTTGGCCCTTAACAGTGCGCTTCTCTTGATACCAGACCCGCAGGTGCCCCAGTCATGGACTAGATTTGTTGGCATTACCTCTTGCTCTTCGTATCACAAATCACAGGATTCTCTGCTGCGCGCTCCCCCCTTGATCAGTTGCCCAGCCGCGGTACAATTCCCTACTCTCGAGGACCACATTAATCGGCCCAATTCTGATGGTTTTACGTATTTTCCAGCCACCTGGCAGTTCAAATAGGACAGCCATTGTCCCGGGGGTGCTAGTACCCCAATTCTAAATTGAGCATGTTGGCAGCTCGAGACCTGCAACTTTGCTCCAATGGATTTGTCCTTAGGGGCGGACGCAGACCTACCCGTACCCTGCAGTTTACATTCGGATCTTGTTCCACAGCTTGATGTAATTAATATTTGAACAAAACAAATGTAATCTACACAGAGGATGATTACTAAAAGGGAAGATGATGCCCAGCATTGCGCAAGCAAAAGGCAATTATAAATAAAGGGGGATACATTTTTCCTAAAGACGGAAACTTGCTGGTGCAGCAGAAGGAACCCAAAGGTGGCAAGAGAAAAGCCCTTCTTGTAGAAAGTATCAAGGGGGAAGAGTAATATGACAATGAATTACGAGAAACAGCTCTGCAGCGAGGGAGGGATCTACGTTATTGATATTAATAACTAACGACCAAAGGTCGAAGAAACTATTTGGCAATGTCTCTCGAGGAGCTCCGCATAAAGGCGACCAGTAGCTGGGCAGAAAAAATACAAACAGAGGGACCTCGACGTGTGAGGGATTGTGGGTACAACGCACGTCACACTAGTGATAGTGTTACAGACACGCCTTGTCGACGTCCCCTTCGACTACGAAAAATAAAATGCAATACTCCGCAGAGACCACTGGACGTCGGAGCTATGCACAGCATGTGATTCTAAGCAGATTAACAAACATCAGAAAATACGTTTTTTAATAATGCGCTTAATACCAAGAGGCTTCTAAGAGCGGGATTCGCACCTGTGTTGCTCTGCGTCACCTTGCTTTCAAGACTAGTGCATTGCCACTGAGCTATACGACCCGTGCCTGCCTTGCACGTGGCAAACAAATCTGTGGAACTAATTTACCCTGGAAGAAGTTGTGAACTCCAATGTTGTTGAAAGTCAAAGACTTTTCTAAGACGTTCACTTTGATTAACTTTCCACACCAAAGATCTAAGTGTGGAAAGTATGAAGCAAGCCTCCACATAGTACTTGCAGTAGTGGCAGGAGTTTTATTCTGGCAGGCGATTACACCAGGAAAGGGACTATAAGTGGACCCAGAAGAAGATTAAAGTACTGCAGTGCGGTTGAAGGTTGTGGTGAAAAGAAAGTGGCAAGTCCACATTGAACTGTGCTAAAATCATCATGCTAAACTACTGTTTATGAAGTATTGTGGAAGTGATTGTTCTCCAAAGAGAAGATATATCGACTACTGACAGTGTGAAGACAGGCTTTTTAGTTTCAAGCAAAACCAAGTGGAAGACTTCTGGAGTGAAAAGAACTTTGTTGTATTTGGAGCAGAACTTGGCAATTGAAAGAACTTTCTTAATTTTGATTTCGAATATCCTGAATTAATCCTGGGGAAGGGAATCCGACCCTGGTTACAAGGATGCATGGTCACAAAGTTTGTGTTTGAATGGCCATGCGATACCTGTATGATTGTTATATGTACAAGTGTGAGGGACAGATACCTTTTGATATTCGAGTTTTCCTTTAGTCTTCGTTTGACAGTTAAGGAAATCCTCTTTACATCTGGGAAAGCGAGGAATTTATCTCACCCATAGTGTAATAAAATGGCTACTTGTGAGAAACTACTAGTCCGTCTCGCATTCCTGAGCCCTCCCATACAAATGGGACCCATGCTATATAAATGATGAATACAATCCAAAACTAGGAACTTCTGTGCTCTCTCCCCACCTGTCGCTTCACCCCGGTGCAAATATCAGAAACTGTGTTTGAGGCCCATGAGAGTTTCCGATTCTTGCGTCGAGAGCTTTGTCCGGTCCTTCTACGACCACACCGATTTCAGGCTGGAGTCTAATGTGTGAAGGGGCTGAAATCTGGGGTGGAGTGTCCAAATGTCATGTAGCCAGTGGTGTCCGGAAAGTCTGAACAGATAACTGGTAATTTGGTGGAGCAGGGTGGAATTGTATAAGGAACAAACAGATTTCTTGCTTTATATGGAGAGAGATTATGAGTAAGTCTTTCTGAAAGAGAAGCTAGCTAAACAGACTCACCCGCTCGCCCCCACTTCATTAAAGCTCCATTCCAAAAGCATAGTGCAATTCATGGACATGTGCTGCACCAATCTGCTGGCATCTGCAGCTCCTACTCTTCAAAGGGGAAGGGCAGGTTCAAAGGTCACTTGCATTCCCGACAGCGGCTGGACCATAAGGTCCCAGCAAACGGGTAGCATTTTAGTCCAACGACAGGGTAATCTCTACAAATTATCCATACCTGGTCATGGTATGCATTAGGTAAGATTTTAACCTTTGTACTAAATCCTTCATACCAAATCTACCTTACGTGAGAACCCCAGAGCTTTTTGCTTTACTGGTGGATTATTTTTCCCCTATACCACACAGAATCTTTTACGGGTGTCATTTTTAAGACTCCATTAGTGTCCTTTTAATTTTATAGGGTTGCCCTTTGGGCACCCCTTTTACTTTCTCTGGCTAACCTTGTGAGAACTGGTTCCCAAGGATATAAAGGAACTTTTAGCCTCTCTAAAACTTTATTTAGGTGATACCAGTACCCCGCACAATAAGTGGAGTGTTGGGGAGATACAATGTATCCCCTTTCTCATTCTAACTAACATGTGTTACTGGGACACGCTCATCTAATGGCTGGTGGTGGTGAAACTTTCCTAATTCGGTGTACCTATCAGTGGGTTGTTTCCACAGCCTGGTGAAGGCATCCATGGGGGCTCATTTGACTAAAATTACCCGAGTCTTTACATTTTAGCGTTCCTGGTCCCTTGTTCCTTCCTCTGACCACAAGGGTGGGAAAATCCTGTGTGTCAATTTTATCTTCGGCGGGAGACCTGTTAAGCCTGCCCTGGCTCCAGTGTCTTGAGAAGGCAGGCAGCGAGGGAGGCGTCCAAAGCTCAGCAGCCCTCTGTCTTCCAGCCTACCTGCGAGAGTCCAGTTCAAACTGGGAGGCTGGCTGTCCGGAAAGGACTGCCAACCCTCCCATGTTTGAATGTTGGTTTCTTTATAAAAAGTGATGCTGGAAGCATAAAGTGATCCTGGAAGCTAAAGAGGTAGTCAACCACTGGACCCAAATTCGACGAGCAAGCCGAAGAAACCACGGCTGAGATGATTTCCAGCGACCGGAGAGCCTGCTGTGTAACCAGAGTCTGTAGTAGCCCTTCCTGCCAAGCGACTTGGGGACTCGACGACCCAGAGCCTGAAGCCACTAGACTGAAGACCTGCATTTTGAGCCATCCCACAACATGTTGCGACCTTGCTGTGCTGCAATACACAAAATAACCTGGGACCTCAAGCCAGTGTGCGGTGCACGGTCTTCGGAATTCCAAATCGAGCTGAAACCTTGTAGCATCCCGCAGACCTCCAGAGACCTGAATCAAGTCTGAACAGTCCCCTCAGCAGAGTGCTGGACCTTGCAAGTGACGAGATTCCGACAGGCAATATTCAGTCTTCTCCTGGCTCCTGAAAAGGGCACCAGAACTACAGACCCGCATCCGGCCGTCAATAAACTCTTGTCTGGAGCCTTCTCAGTTGATCTCTGCTGCCAAATCCCTTCCAAAGTCCTAACTTCCGTCTTCATGACAAAGGAATCCACTGACCAGGATCTGCAACCAAAAACCTGAAGTCTCACCTGCTGCAATTCTTCTTCCATGCTGTGGTATTTACCTCCCTTAAGCCTTTGTGGTTCCTGTGCATCTTTGTGGTGTGTGTGATTGGGAGGCCTCTCGTCCAGTTCACCCATGCCCACTGCTGGAATCCTGCTAGAGCGTCTTCTCAGAAGTCCCTGGACTAACTCTTAAGTGAACTACATGTCTGAAAAGTCTCGCACAGAAACTCAGACTTTTGCTACAACAGAACCCTATCTCACCCTGCCAACAGCTGGCCACTAGGTTCTCTCTTCCGCCTGAGCGAACTCATGCCTTAGACTATGGAAGTACTGGATAAGTAAAGGATTTGGGCATGAAAAGTATAACAAGTACTTACGTGTGAAAGAGTTGGTTAGTAACTGTCAGAGTGAGCAGTTACAAATGTTCTTACTAACCAGGATTGTGTTTTGCCTTTCAATAAAGTTGTTTTACCCACCTGTGAATTGGTTGTGCCACTTGCCCAAAAGAAATGCTGTTGGATTCCCTTTACTACTACTCTTGGGATATAAATGTATGAGTGCCCCAACTGGGTCTTGCTTTCCTGGACTAGCCGTTACTGTCTAGAATAAATCTGCCTCATTAATACATACCTTCAAGTTGCTGTTAGCTTCCTTAAAAAGTATATAGGTTTTACTTGCCTTGAGTTAGCGGTGTGCCATCCTAAAATACATTGGAAAGTTATTGCTTACCTTACTCCGTGTAGCACTGACCTGAAAAGCAACTGTAACAGGTTATAGCTGTGTGCCATTAGTGTTCTGTAGGTCTAGCTGACCGTGTTCTGCCGGGAGCAATCCTTAAGTAGTGTAGAGTACTTGCTTAGCTTTGTCTGTTCCACTGAGCTGAAAAGCAACTGATATATTACACCAAAAGGTCTTACTCCCCTGGTAGAACTGTGCGTTATCCTGAAGGTAGTTCTAGATTTCTACACTTGCAGGTTGGTTTACTAAGCAATTTCTTAGCGATGTGTCGCTGCATAACTGACAGGGTCTGCTACCCTTGTATTACTGAAAGTAATCAGAAAGTAACTTATGGTTTTACTTCCCATGAATAGGTGTGGTCTATAGCGTTTGATAAGGTCCGACTTTTCTAGAATTACTTGGATATTCTAAAGATGCTTTGTCTGTGTACCTTCAAGTGTTATAATGTGTTTATAACTATGAAAAAGTACTTACCACAAGACTTAACTTGCCCTAATTGTATTTATAATAAACCTTAATTGTTTTTATAATAATTCTGGTTGCAGTGTGTTGATCCCATGGTATACTACAAGTTCTTTGTAACTTCCTGCAGCCCTCTTCCCTCCTAAAATAGGCCTGGCTGCTCAGTCTACACTACCAAATACTCAGGTGGTGCACCCTTATACCAAGAGTGGAGTTGTATGGTTTTACTAAACCCTTAGTGGACTTCAGAAAAACTGTCCTAACAAATACAACAGCATTTCTTGAATGCCTTTTCTGGCTGTGCATGCAATGCAATCCAAACTGGTTGAAAAGGCAGGAGAAGCCGGCTTTTAGCATTAAAGACATGTACAATTGAGCCCAGCAATCACCCATTTCTCTTTTATTCTCTTTTGGCTGCAATATAGTTAATCCAAAAAAATATTTATATTGTTAATGCATCTCATTTCCAGGAGCAAGCAATCAGCATCTGTACAGAGAATCTACAACCTCACCAAAACAGAAGATACTCAATACCCTCATTTTCAAGACCTGCAACTTGAGTTAACCGTAATCAAATTGTTATGTCCCTTCCAATTGAATTGGCTGCCCAAGATGTGGTAATGGAGCATCCAACAGACCAGAGGAAGAGGAATTACTCTAGGCACCTGTTTGAAACCAGTGGCTACAGCAAACCAGAGGCCTCGATTAAGGGCCATATAGAAAAGGCATGCAGTGATGTCAGGGGCCTCTAAACATTTTGCTGCTGGCTTTCCAATTTCTTGGCTTCCTTTTTGTGCAGAGGGACTTCTACTGAAGTAGTCTTGTCGCTCCAACCCTTCGATGTCCTAGTTGCTCACAGGTTACGTGGGTAGGGGTGCTTTTCGTTTTTTTAAAAATTTTGCTTCACAGGGTAGTGAAGTCATTTTTACCACATTGCCAGTTCAAAGCCATTGGGGTTATGTTAAAAGGTATTTAAACAGCGCAGCGTCACCAATGGAATTTGTCCCCAGGCGGATCTGTCACAAGAAGGCGGGGTAACCACACTCCCGGACCGTTTGTTTACGGCACACCATTTGTGGACCGTGAGACAGGCCCAAAACCTCAGATGTGCCTACTTGAGATGACAGAGCCCAGCCCTACAGACTATTCCTTGGTTTTAACTGGCCTATTTACACCAATACTTCAAACAAATTATTTGGAAAGGCTAACTTGAGAAAAACTCAAATTATAAACTTAAAGCTCCTCTAACCTCAATATTGTGAGGTGTCATTTCAACTAATTTCAGTGCAGCAGCAACATTATCAGGCCCTAACTGTGAGAGGGCAAAAATGTCTACAGTGCATCTATTGATTTTATGGTAGCACAAATTTCTGACAGGCACGTTCATGATGTGCAGCAGTGAAACTCACCAGCTTACTTTACTGTTGGTAATCTATCATCTGAAGGATTCCAATAGTGCACGTGTTCCTATACAGAAAAGCTGAAGCCTACCCTGGGACCAAATTGGGCAAGAAAGGCATGTGCTACTAGGAAAGCACATCAGGAAAAAGGGGTGCAGTGGCAGGGGACTCTAAAAGGCCAGTGAAAAAAGTAAATAGTTTAAAGGAGCCACAAAGTGCGTCCAGAGAATTCCATAAAGGGAATTGTGCCACAAAATAACTATCATTCCGTTGTTTACCCTGGTTTAATATCCATTTTATGCTTTTTAACTTATGGTATGGTGGTGCTCCAAGGCGATCTGCAGGGCATCGGCTACTGGTGATATTATCAGGATAGGCTTATAAAATCCACTGCAGAAGGAGCCTTTTCTTTGCTCTCCCCTTTCAGTGCACATTGCACAGTCTGGTCTGGCAGCACCCTTTGCCTTCTCAGAGCACTAGGTGATCTTTGCGGGTCCCCTTCACCTGCTATTTCGCTGCTTGGTTTATTATTTTTATTGGCCTCCATCATGCATCATTTGCATAGGGGCAAAGTCCAGTCATCGTCTCATGTCTAGCCAGACAATGCTGAACCTGAAACCTACAACTGCCCCTGCACTTCCTAGGCAGTTTCCACAACCAGCGTCGTGGTTGGGTATCTCCAGGTCAGGTTCTCGGACCCCAAGCCAATCACTGGTCTTTCCCACTCGAGTCTCCTGGCACCAGGGGTGAAGTATCTTCTGTGCCTTTTGTACTGCAATCACGTGTGTGACTGCAAGTCACACTAAAGCCATCCTTGTCCAACTTCTGTGGGGGTTCCTCAGACTTCCCATCTGGACCTTTTGCCAGTTCAACCATCCCTATAGATGGTAAGTGCTTTCCATGCACGTGGTCTTGAGCAGGTTTGGGAGAATGAGAGGACAATTATGACTGGGGTGGCTTTTCACCACACCCAGTTCCCGAGGGAGGTGTGCAGAGGATGTTCATCTTTTTCACAATTCAAGAATCACTCCTATCCAATAAAATGCTATGTGGCTTACAACGTTGCCAACCTAGGCCTTTGGCTGCAAACATGCTTTCTGTGCACAAAACTCTGTTTCCCAGTGAGGTGTTGGGGGAAGAGTAAGAACCTAGAGTGTCCTCTTTCCAACAGTGCTAACGGTAGGCAGAGTTAATGCCATGCAGATGCCCAACAGAGCAGGGGTGGGGGGGCGCTGGGTGAAAGGGCCTGCTCTCCAGCCAGCCTTTGGGTCTGGTGTTCAAAGTTGGTGGCAATTTGGGATTGATCTGTAATATGATGCAATATTGACCTAAAAATGGCACTGGTTGTGTTTCATGGTAACCTAGTAATTATTTGTGGACTGCCCCTGGTTGGTTAAATAGAAGGCACACATCAGAGACCACAATTAAAAAGTCTCCTCAGATTAGTGTCCATAAGATGCTATACAGTAATTAAAGGGTGCAGAGTTCCAATCCTAAAGTTGGTTTGTAAATCTGGTTAGTCCCCAACATGCCACAAAGTATTATACATTTAATTTACCTTCCAATTTCAAGAGGATGGCCCATGCCGAGGAAACTAAAATAGTTTCAACCTGGAGGCTTCTCACTGTCAAACAAAACAAAGTGTGTCACACTTACATTTTGCAGTCAAATTACTACACAGGACTGATGACTTTCCGGCATCTCAGATTTTTAAAGTCTCACCATAAACCATCAGATGGGTAAACGGCATATTGGCAATCATCATTAATACCAGAACACTAAATTATCAACAGAGCCTTGTTAACAGTAAACGATTTTCAGAAATAGTTTGATAACAGTTCCTTGGGGCTGGGCAAACTAGTATGTGCATCTTTCAAGCCATGATTTGCAGCTCATACCAGTCGGTAGCTGTTTGTTTAAAAGCCAAAATATATTGTAAATACTCTTTTGCATAATTCAGTCAATTTGCATCAAGACCTATAGCAGGACTCAAAAACATGCAAAACAAAGCAGTGCTTGGCTAATAATTTACAACGTGTGGTAGTCCCCTCCTATACTTTTTTGCTGGGTTGTTCAACCTGCCAGGCTTATTCCAAAGGCTCACCGACCGTGGCTCAATTTTTTTGTGCTCTGCCTAAAGAGTCCTTCCCTCTTAATCCATGTGGACCCAAAGGTCCTAAATAGTTTCCCAGAGAGATTACCACCCGTTTGTCATGTCCACAGGGTGGATTCCAGAATAGCAGACCTGGCTCTTTTTGACCCCTTCAAGCAAAATGGAGATGGTCTTAGCTTGCCTTATAGGACAATCCCTTGTCCCACTGCGGGTGAGTAAGTGGCCACTGGATGTCTTTATCCCAGGACTGAGGGCTGTAGTCCAGCTGAAAGCAGTTCAGACTAGGCTTTGTGTATTCATTTATTTGTGACACTTCCAGAACGCATGGGTGTGCTTGGAAGGATTGTCTGCCATCGGCCAACCATTCCTTGTTTGCAATGATTCTTGTTGTGTAGATATGGTCTGCTTTTGTCCCCATGAACAGCACCCAACCGTTCATCTTGTAAACAACTCTGTACATGCACTCTGGAATACCTGCTGCTTGAGGAAGGACCGAAGCATTGCCTCAGCATCATCAGATGCTCTGCAGAAGCACTGCGAAGCGCGCTCCAGAACGAACAGAAGGAATCCACAGCGACACTAATTGCTTCAATCCTGTGGGGGGGCAGAGGGAGGAATGGTAGCACATCTCCCTGAAGCTCCAGACCATGCCTGTGCATTGGCAGATCCGGAAGTGGTTGTCCCGTCATTGCCAGGACACACACTGCTGAACAAATAAGAATCATCACAGGACATCAAGCAAGCGCCCTGGTTCCATCTCTGACTGGGGCGATCCAGGGGCTTGCGATGCATTTGTTCCAGCAACTGCATCGCCTAACTCTCTTCCCAGTTATTCACTTACGTGTGACTAACCTCTTAAATATTAGTTCTTCCTTGCGGTCTCACCAAGCCAACCTGATCCTCAGAATAATAATGTGCCCAAGGACTGTGTGGTAAATCCTGGATCTGTGGTTGCTGAACAACATGCACAGAAACAACTATGTTTTTCTGTCCAGGGCATTGCTCTCCTAGATTCAGTGCTGCTGGATGGTCTTTTCTTTGTGCAATCCTTCATTGTCGAGCCCCTCGATCTTTCAATGGAGGGAAGCCCTCCAGAATATTTTGAACTCTAGGAACTGCTTCTAATGTTCTCCATTGGTCTCTGCTTGAACTCGCCAGCCTAGGTATCTTGCATACAGTTACTACCTTTTCTTTTGTAGGAAGGACACTAGAGAACTCCTACATAAAACTTAGTTACTCACTGGATAAATTGTGACACCTTTTGTTTTACAAAGTTTACTTACCTTATCTGTGAGCGTAGCCATTTTTCCCATTGCTTGAGTAAAAATGTTAGTGTGCAGACAATTTCTAATCGCGAATTAAGTGTGTACTGAACCTGTGAACCACCCCCACTCCACCTCCTCACAGGTCTTGGGCCACTGTTACAACTACTTGGACAGTTAGGATAGCCTAAGGTAATCACTAGCAGTAGACAAAAAAAGCTGGGCTTAAGGTTACAGCTGGTCTGTTGGGCGACTCCTACGGCCTTAAATTAGATGCAAAAAGATCCAAAATGTGAACAGGGATCAAAAACCCCTCTATTGATGATATTCAATGATCTGTCGCAAATCACTGGACCGACGGTAAGCCACAAAGAAACCCGTCAAAAATAGTAAAGAAAACATGCAAAAGCATAAAAGAAGATCCAGGACATTGCGCCTTATTTTAGGTGATTGTAAATGTATTTTAATATTTTTTCTCCAACAAGTTGCCCTTATATTACACATGTTTCGGCCTCTGCCGGCCTTTTTCAAATTAGGGCTAATATGTTGAACCACACTGGGGCTCACTGACTTCTTATTTGCGAAAAATGTATTGGGTCGAATCCCATTGTTATTTGACAAAGGAAGTAATCACTCGCGTCGGCTTCACTGTTCTGAACCTGTCAGTACCAGAACCTAATATTAACCTATTAGGCTAGGTACAAGAGTTTGCTTTTCTAATATCCCTAGGACAAAAAACCAATATAATACACAGTTTAAGGATAGAGTTAAAACAGACAACAAAAAGTGACTTGTCTATATATGGATGTGTCCCACTGACCAATGATAACATCTCTAGGCTCAGGTTGTTTCAAAACACTGCCAACTCCCTCTGAAGATCGCAATGCAATAACAAACTTTATATTATTCAATGTTTTTTTTTTTTTTTTTTTTTTAGAGATACAGGCATTTCAATAAAAATTAATTTACCTGGAACTATGTAGCATGACCCACTGGATTGCTATGAACGGTAATAAATTCAGCTGAACAGAACAAACATCTGCAAGAGAAATGTAGAGGGTAAGTACAAGAACAAGCGCTCACCAGAAATCACATTTCAATCAACGAAAATGTAGCTGGTTCTCAGAGAAACAAGTTGTCATCAGGGTGACATGCAGATGGGTAAACGGCAAACGATAAGTCATCATTGAACCAGCAAGAACATTCTAAAGATTGGACAGAAATCTAGCTCTGGCAGTGGCTACACAGTAAACACATGCAGTGTACAAGTGGCTGTAGTGAACATGCAATGCTGCATAGAATGTGACTGATCAGCAGGGAACCACAAGGACAAGCTAGGAAACACCGTTCTCAGATTCTCCACCATCCCAACCACAAATGTTGGATCAGCATTTAAAGACACAGGTAATGTTAAATGGCTTCTGCAGTGGCAGCCAGTGATGGCTAAATCACTGTCAGTGCCAAAGGAGTATTGCTGCTGTTGCTCTGCTAATAATTTAGCATTTATATAGCGCTACAAACCCACAGGCATGTGAGCGCTGCTTATTATTACGCACGGTGTGTGGTGCTCATTTATCGACCTCGGAAGGATGAAAAGCTGAGTTGGCCCTGCCGGATTTGAAGCTCTGCACAAATGTCAAAACGAGCACGCTACTCCCTGTGCTATCGGACCGGCATGGCCAAACATGCTAGTTATTCAGCTTTGGTCATGTTTTTAATGGTCTTGTGACGCTTTAAAAAAAAGGCAGAGGATAAAAACCGCCTGCTGCTTTAAAAATCCTTCTGCAAGCGCAGCCAGTTAAGCTGACCTGATTTGGCACACCCACCATAACAAATAGCTTCCTTAGGCGCGAAGTGGAGGTAAGTGGGTGTTGGAGCTCAGCCTTCGAGGGACGCTGAACAACTCTTTAGAAAGGTACTGTCTCTCTGCCTAGTCAACTGTGCACTGCTATACATATTCAAATTCCTAGTGTTGTTGACTTTTCTGTAAAAGCAACCGGAGGGGGGGCCCACTGCTGATGCGCCTACAAAGTAACACAATGGGAGAAGATGGTGGCCCGGGGGGCTGAGGCGGCCCTTGGTCAAATTAATAATCTTTGCGGCAGGTTGCAGCAGACTCTTTGTTACAACACTCCACACAGGTCACCCCCAGATACTGCATACAGCTCGCTGCCGACGGGAGCAAAAATACATCATTAACTTGCTCACAGAAAACAAGGCTGTTACCAAAGAATAGTACGCCGACTGGGAACCAGTCGGTTTAAGCACTAGTGTACCTGAGAACTCCCAGCATGACAGGGAGCATTTGTTCTCTTCAGAGTCAGCTCACAAACCTGGACACAGCAATGTTTTTACAGAAAGCTAGTTGAGCCTATGCATGATCTGTAAATGGCCAACGTGTGTGAATCAAGACTATTGCCTCAAACCATTGATAGGCAAGTGACCTCTCGGATTAACAGAACAAGAGCCCATTTCAATGCATGCAATAAATGGGCTCTCCAATAACGGCGCTTTACCTTTCACCAAGTACGAAGTTACAGAGTTGAAAACGAGTATAGCAAATCAAGCAAGGTGGTCAACTTCACCCCTATTAGTGCAGATGAGGTTGCTAGAAGCCCAGTGTTGTCCACAGAACCTGATGAATTTTAAAGACAGTATCATCATCTAAGGTAATCTGACATTCTTTGCCCGATCCTACCATTCCCGACAGGACCAGAGGCAACCAACAGGATCTCACCAAATCCAAAGGAAGCCGTTGGGCATGCATTGGCCTGCAATGTGGAAGGCACATTTTGAGAAGGTGGCTAACAACGAGATCTCACCGGAAACACTGCTTTGTGAAGCAGAGGGACCTGTTCATGTGACTGAAAGTGCCACCTCCCACGCCCCGCCCCAATTAGGAAATAGTCTTTGAGGCTGTAATTTTAGATTTGATGGCGACCTCACAGCAAGAAAGGCTACCTTTGACATTTTGTTAAAGGTGCTCAGGGGCATGCCTAAAAAAAGGCTGGCCAAAGGGTAAAAACCGAGGGCTCCACGATTGAGCATGATGCGAAAACCTCCAGAAGTTGGGCCCCATAACTACAGATTTAACTTTACTGGCCATGACAAGAATAGGAGGTAATGAAATGACAGTGCTTTCAGGTATCATTAGTGATCAGTCTCGGCTTGAGTTGGGCTCCCAGACAGACCATGACCAGAGGATGTCCCCAGTAACTAGAATAGATGGGAATACCTCTGAACTAAAAACCTATGACAACCATCTGTCCTTTTTAACAGAACTTCTTAATAGTAGTTGAGGGCGACAACGAGATCCAAGCCGAGTCAATCTTGGATTGATGGCAAACATTGCATCACCCGCTTCATGACTGCGATAAACCGATTTGACTCAATTACAGAGATTTCAGCTCTAAATTTGGCATCCAAGTTCTTGCTCTTCACTTTAAAACAACATCCAATTAGAACTACAACTTAGTGAAATCAAAATAACGCACGAGTCAATCTGTAATTCTGTATCAAAGTTAAAGGTGGTGGTAGTTGGTCAGAACAGCAATGTACTTCCAACTAACCCCTCGCCACTAACTGTTGGAAATGGATTATCAGCAGGGCAGCTGTGGAACCAACTGCAGCAACTTGTGGAGATAACCATTCCATGAGAGGAAAAAGGAAATAAATTAAAACTAACTGGAGAACATTCTTGAGAAATACCCACCTCACAGAGGAGGCAGCAAGTGCTGATCGGGAGTCCACATTTCAAAATCAAGTAGATTATTCTCTCACCTGCAGTATTGATTACCACCACAATAGATTAAGAACATGTTCATCAAATGCCCTTAATCACAATAAGGTCACTGGTGAGCCGCATAGTGACTTCAGAAGGGAAAAAGAAGCTGCTCTACCAACTTCTAAAGACCTACTCAATATTTGGGAAACAAAAGAACGCCCCCCCCGCCCCCCAAAAAAAAAAGACTGCCTTCAAGTGGCCAGGATAGAGAAACAAGGATCTGGGTCGGGGCACATTTTGGCACTATACGGCCAGAAAATTCCCAGAACAGTCCCAGTGGTCACTCAGAAGAGCCCTCAAAATTCGCCTAGCCATAAACCTACGACTGACCATCGAGAAGATAAATGTCGGAGCTTGCAGGAGGGGCACCCGGGGCCCCAAGGCCATATTCAAGGGATGAGCTCCAAGCCTGCACCCTGCAAGAAAAGTTTGGCATACAGTCAGGCAGGGCTCAGACAAGATTTTGGAGAATTGCTTAGGCCCTAGAGAAGCAACTTGGAATGTGTCTCCACTGATGAACAGTCATGGGGGTAGAGCCGAAGACCAACACCAAAAGCCACAAGAGAGGCTGGCTAGCCCGGTTAAGAATAGGAGGGCTTCGTTTCGCCTTAGCAGTGAAATTAATCACCAATACAGAGCGGCCTTCTCCACGCAAACTCGGGGAGCATACCCACTGTTTTTCCCCACGAATAATAATGTTCCTGGAAAAAGGAAAATGGGTCTCCAATGTGATTTTGAACAAATTAGTGAACGCAAATGCAATCAAGGTGGTGTGACCTAATACCACTGCCCCAAATGTACCATCTTTAATGAGAAAAATTGCGAGCCAAGGTGCTGTCTCACCTCTAGGGTGGATTTGGGAAAAGTGTAACACTTAGCATCTAAAAGGAGCCTGGCCCTTTGTGCAGCATGAAAACTGAGGCGTGCAATGGATGGCAGGAATAAGAAAAGACTACCACAGAGCTGCTGCACTCGCCATCAAGAGGAGGAAAAACAAGACACTCTGCCAAGGTGCCTCCAACGAGGCCAGAAAACATGATGGTGGGAGAGAACAGCGGTGGAAAATGCAGGATATTGCTCAATAGACGTAATGAGATTATCCTCTTCCACGAGATGCAACAGTTGAGATTGCTATGCTCAAGAGACATCGACAGTGCATTTCCCACTATGTGCAGCAGGATTTCAAATCAAGAATTGTGGTGGCCATGATCTTCTCTGAAATAAATTACTTAAGATCATTGGGATATGACCTGCAAAGTGGCCCCCAATGAGAGCAGTTTGCCCACAACAGAAGGGGAAAAGCTGCATCTGGACCTTTCCAATTGGATTCCTGTTGGCCGGTAAATAATGTTTTGCTCAGCAAATGGTGACGGTAGTAGGGTAGAATTTGCAGTGCCACCCTTTGAGAGGTCCAACAAAGACCATCAGGGCTGTCACTAGAAAGCGCATTCACTCGCCAACTCCAAAAAGAAACTGGGGGATCATGGAACCTGCCTCTAGCCAAAAGAATTTTTGAGCTGGAACTTTTGGCGACTAACGAGAGGCAAAAAAATCTTTTGAGAAATATAAAAGCCTTTATTTGCAAGAGGTGTGGGTAAAGAGTTAACGGGGGAGCCTCAGGGGCATATCAGTGGTAAAAAATACCATGCTGCTGGAATGTTACCATCCTTAAATTCTGTCCTGTTGGTGAATTTTTATAGCAATCCAAGTTGTGCTGCAGTTGAAAATAGTTCAATGAATTTGGGTGCCTTCTGTGAGAAGCTCTTTTGTGACAGTAATGAGACTGATGTTGTGGTGGCATGGGATCTAAATGCTGATTGCTATCAATAATTGAGGGAAAATGGGAAGTCTTGCGGAAGCAGGCTTTAAAATCACAGGTCACTAGTCTATGGTAGACCATGGGCAGAACATTTTGTTACTTGGGAGTTTGAAAATGATTGTGCATCTGGGGACGCTTCGCCCAAGAACAGGTTGAGATCAGGTCAGAAGTCCTCATTCCTGGACTACTTCGCCATCTCAATGGCCTTGTTCTTCCATTGTGAGGAAATGTGATAGTGACCATCAAACCGGTCTGTCCTGGCTCGCGAACCTAGTTGTGAACCAGAGAGGGAATAGGATTGCTAGACATTGTAAATGGCGAAATATAAGGCCGTTTCAGACTGGAACAAAAGGGAGACAAACCAGCCTCATTTCAAGCATTTCTAGAAAGATTTAACTGTAACCAGCAGGGTAAGAAAAAAAACTTGTCTGACCCTCCAAAAAAGAAAAAAAAAAATATAGGGACCCGCAAAAGGGTCTTTGATTAATTGTGGCTATAGCCCAGTAAGATGTGGTCAAAGTGAAACTAAAATTTACATAATTGGATGAGGGGGTACAAATTCATTTAAGAGCATAAGGAGGGGGTCTAACATGCTAGATATTTTACTCCAGCATGACTTCATGTGAATTATCAGATCCCATAAATGTCTGAACTCTTCGCAAGGACATCTTCAAAGCAATCCTATACCTGAAGGCTCCAATGCGTTTACAGAAGGTCCAGGCGTAAAAATCGAACTGGCAGATACCTCATGGCACCTGCAACTGGATATTTGATCTATATAGGGCCTCATCCAACACGAGGACAGCTGGTCCGAATGATGTATCCAACACAGTATTAAAATCAGATCGAGTTGTGGTTGCTAATTCTGTTCATTTTGTTTGATGCAGCATTGAACCATGAAATTCCAGGTTCCTGGTCTAAAGCTATTGTAGTGCCCACTTCCAAGAGGGGGTAATAGGGCCAAACCAGACAACCATCGACCTATCCTCTCCTCGATAGCAAGATCTTTGCAGGACTAGTTCTGGGAGAATTGCTTAACTGGGCCACTGAAAGTGGTTGACTCCAGAAATACCAGTCAGGTTTTCACAAAGGTCTGGGCACAGAACTAAAATTGTTGGCTGGTTGAGAGGAATCTGGAGGCCCTCCCCATTGCTCATGTGCTCATGGCAGCAATAGATTATACACAGGCCTGTGGCTGCATCAATAGACATTTACTGTGGCGTAAGGTTAAGGGACAGGCACATCCCTGGGCATTTACTGGCTATTCTGGAGAATTACACAAACATACTTTTTTGCAGGAGAGATTGAATGGGCAGGAAGCCCTGACGGAGGGGTCTCCGTCAGGGTTGTGTCTTGGCTCCCTTGTCTGTTGAATCTAACTGTCCGATTTGGGGGCCTTTCTGTCAAGGATGGATTTCGTTCCACCAAGAATTTCATCAGTAGCCGTCCTGTTTTCCTAGATTGCAGCGTAAATTAAATGCTATATCAGAATAAGAAGTATAACAAATTACTCATGGCCCGAATTATGCTAAAGGCGAATCAGGCGGCCGCTCAAATGAAAAAATGAAAATAAAATCAAGGCTCGCTTTGGTAGATTCGATTTCTCCACTCCTAACCTTCTACAACATGAAAGTGGTAGCTACAATTACTATATGGTACAGAGACAGCGGCCGGCCTGAGAGCCCTAGGCTTATGATAAAGTGGAGTCCAAGGTATGGAAGCATACGTTGGGTCGGCCAGATTGCATACCAATTTCAGCTTTAGGATTTGGACTAGGACAATCGTCTATTAAGTTGTAAGCTGACTGGAGAATTGTGTCCTTATGTAGAATAATGCTGGTTCCAATAGTAGGCATATTATGAATACATTGCTGCCATCCTGAAGTCAATATCACTGGTTTCTAGTGGGGAGGAAACCTATTATTACAATTGGTGCAACGGTATTACATCATGCCAGTCTCGTGTTGATTTGGATTGTATATTAGATCTTATCTTCACCCTTTAATTGGCACTTGGAAGCCTAGGAATGTTACTGTGTACTGGGGAAATCAGATTTTTTATTTTCTCTCAGCTAACAATGTACAATCGTGCTCTTTTTCGATAAGTAGGGAACAAAGATTTTATTGTAACTTATTAGGGGATTGTTTATATAAGTTGGTTTGGCTTTATGAATTTATTCTGTTTTAAGTACATTGAATATTTTAATGTGTATGCATTTGCTCTTTTTTCTAATGTGCAAGGTTGAGTATGTACAGCCAATAACAATTAAAAACAACGATTGGTTTAGAGATGGAGGGTTATTAACATAGTAAATAAAAACGAATTTACCTGGAGCTATGTAGCATGTCTCACTGGATTGCTATGAATGGTAATAAATTCTGCGGAACCGAACGAACATCTGCAAGAGAAATGAAATGTGTAGGACAAATCCAAGAACAAGCGCTCACCAAAAATCACAAAATTGTAATCAGCTGTATTTACTTTTCAATCAAAGAACATTTAGCTGGATCTCAGGGAAACAAGTGGTCATCAGCATAACATGCAGATGGGTAAACGGCAAAGGATAAAATCATCATTGAACCAGCAAGCAATTGGACACAAACAAATCTAGCTCTGGATAGTGGCTACAAAGTAAGCAATACGTGCAGTGTGTACCCGTGGCTTCAGTGAGCATGCAATGCCGCATAGAAAGTGACTTATCAAAAGGGAACCGCAAGGAAACCCATCGTTTTCGGATTCTTCACCATTCCAACCCCAAATGTTATTAACATCAGCATTTAAAAACACGTAATGCTAAATGGCTTCTGCAGTGCCAGGCAGTGATAACTCAATATCAACAAAAGCAGGGAGCCAGTCGTGCTATACTTTTTAAATGACTGCATTCAGGGTGGGGGCAATTTAACTAGCGATTGCATGAATTAACAAGCAGCTATTGGCATGTTACTAACAAACAAGGAGAAAACAAGCGATTCAAAATGCCTGTTCAGGTGTAGCAGACCCAGTCCCTTTTCACATGTCCTAGCTTCATATTTTTTTCTTTATGCATGTGGTGCACATTACAAAGAGCACTTAATTTAGAAACTTCAAGTTAACTGTCAATACTAAATGTACTGCAAAAGAAAGCATTATGGTCATCGCCAGTTTACCTTCATGGGGTCGAAGTGCTGGATTCCAGCCGAGAGCATGAAACAGTCCATCCCTGAAGCGAAGGTTGGATGAAGTGAAGTACCAAACAGAAGCCTGTCACTGTAATAATAAAAATGGTCACATGTCTGGAGATAACAATCCTATCGATCAGTTTAAAAATACCTTTCTGGCATCTCAGTTTTGGAAATCATAATAAACCCATCAGATGGGTAAACAGAAAAGAGACCAATGCAAGGACAGGGATTGAGGAGGGGTGGGGGCGGGTGGCGTAGACCGGGGAATCATGTTTTGATTAGAAAGGTCCTAGACACGCATGAGCTACTTGCCTAATGCACAAGAAAACGTCATCCGTCAAATCACAGAAAAGTGAAACATTTAAAGGTGCATTTATGAACCTCACAAAAGTAACTGACAAAGCACTCACATTGTCGCCAGATTCAAATCGATTGAACAAACCAGTCAGAACATCAAGCAAGACTCGCTCATTATCCTACTTAGGAAGTCACACTGAAAATGGAGTGCACTAAAACACAAAACAAATGTTTTGTTTTAAGTTGACTTGCATCACGCACTGCATTGACATGGTCTGCGGACATTCACGTGGTTCTTTAAGTGGGATGGGTAGGTTAGTGAGGGAAGAGGGATTAGGATAGAGGTTGTGCTTTTAGAATCAGGAGAAACTGCCATCTGTGCAAGTCGGTTTATAGGCATTTGGATTGTGTGCACTGGTTAAGGTATCCAGAAGGGCAACTTCCAGTGACTGAGGAGTTGACTAGGCATTTTTAGTGGGTATTCAACCTTCCTGCCCCCATCTAGTTGCAGAATTTCACCACATTTAGGGAAACTGCAGTTGTAAAGCATTTCTCACAGCGTGTTTTTTATGGGAGTGGGGATAGGGCGAGGGCGATGCAGGCTGTAAGGCAAGACCTCCAGACAAAACACTGGTATAGTGAAAAAGGGTTGATGCACCACTTTATCAGTACCACAGAACCAAACATATATCGAGATTGGTTACTTCAAAGCAAGTACAAGGGTTTTTAACCCCTTAACTGCTAGGCTATTATGCAAGTCTATGCAAAAAGGATGAGCATACTCATCCTTGGCACTTAAGGAAGGAAATCACTCATGATGTAAATATACAGTTATTCCCCACACCCTCATTCGCTACCACCTATATATATTCTACCAGTCCCCTATAATCCCTTGACCCATTTGCGACATCCTAATCTACCCCAACCCTCTCCTGGTTCCACTTTTCCATCGCCTTGGTTTACAGCTACTGAACTGATTAATTACCTGGAATGTTACCCCGCCCTATCGGCCTAGTCACATGGTGTGCACCTGGTCGTTAGCATGAGCTCAGTGGACAACTCCAAGTTTGGCCCTTAACAGTGCGCTTCTCTTGATACCAGACCCGCAGGTGCCCCAGTCATGGACTAGATTTGTTGGCATTACCTCTTGCTCTTCGTATCACAAATCACAGGATTCTCTGCTGCGCGCTCCCCCCTTGATCAGTTGCCCAGCCGCGGTACAATTCCCTACTCTCGAGGACCACATTAATCGGCCCAATTCTGATGGTTTTACGTATTTTCCAGCCACCTGGCAGTTCAAATAGGACAGCCATTGTCCCGGGGGTGCTAGTACCCCAATTCTAAATTGAGCATGTTGGCAGCTCGAGACCTGCAACTTTGCTCCAATGGATTTGTCCTTAGGGGCGGACGCAGACCTACCCGTACCCTGCAGTTTACATTCTGATCTTGTTCCACAGCTTGATGTAATTAATATTTGAACAAAACAAATGTAATCTACACAGAGGATGATTACTAAAAGGGAAGATGATGCCCAGCATTGCGCAAGCAAAAGGCAATTATAAATAAAGGGGGATACATTTTTCCTAAAGACGGAAACTTGCTGGTGCAGCAGAAGGAACCCAAAGGTGGCAAGAGAAAAGCCCTTCTTGTAGAAAGTATCAAGGGGGAAGAGTAATATGACAATGCATTACGAGAAACAGCTCTGCGGCGAGGGAGGGATCTACGTTATTGATATTAATAACTAACGACCAAAGGTCGAAGAAACTATTTGGCAATGTCTCTCGAGGAGCTCCGCATAAAGGCGACCAGTAGCTGGGCAGAAAAAATACAAACAGAGGGACCTCGACGTGTGAGGGATTGTGGGTACAACGCACGTCACACTAGTGATAGTGTTACAGACACGCCTTGTCGACGTCCCCTTCGACTACGAAAAATAAAATGCAATACTCCGCAGAGACCACTGGATGTCGGAGCTATGCACAGCATGTGATTCTAAGCAGATTAACAAACATCAGAAAATACGTTTTTTAATAATGCGCTTAATACCAAGAGGCTTCTAAGAGCGGGATTCGCACCTGTGTTGCTCTGCGTCACCTTGCTTTCAAGACTAGTGCATTGCCACTGAGCTATACGACCCGTGCCTGCCTTGCACGTGGCAAACAAATCTGTGGAACTAATGTACCCTGGAAGAAGTTGTGAACTCCAATGTTGTTGAAAGTCAAAGACTTTTCTAAGACGTTCACTTTGATTAACTTTCCACACCAAAGATCTAAGTGTGGAAAGTATGAAGCAAGCCTCCACATAGTACTTGCAGTAGTGGCAGGAGTTTTATTCTGGCAGGCGATTACACCAGGAAAGGGACTATAAGTGGACCCAGAAGAAGATTAAAGTACTGCAGTGCGGTTGAAGGTTGTGGTGAAAAGAAAGTGGCAAGTCCACATTGAACTGTGCTAAAATCATCATGCTAAACTACTGTTTATGAAGTATTGTGGAAGTGATTGTTCTCCAAAGAGAAGATATATCGACTACTGACAGTGTGAAGACAGGCTTTTTAGTTTCAAGCAAGAGCTTGTGGAAACTTGACAAACCAAGTGGAAGACTTCTGGAGTGAAAAGAACTTTGTTGTATTTGGAGCAGAACTTGGCAATTGAAAGAACTTTCTTAATTTTGATTTCGAATATCCTGAATTAATCCTGGGGAAGGGAATCCGACCCTGGTTACAAGGATGCATGGTCACAAAGTTTGTGTTTGAATGGCCATGCGATACCTGTATGATTGTTATATGTACAAGTGTGAGGGACAGATACCTTTTGATATTCGAGTTTTCCTTTAGTCTTCGTTTGACAGTTAAGGAAATCCTCTTTACATCTGGGAAAGCGAGGAATTTATCTCACCCATAGTGTAATAAAATGGCTACTTGTGAGAAACTACTAGTCCGTCTCGCATTCCTGAGCCCTCCCATACAAATGGGACCCATGCTATATAAATGATGAATACAATCCAAAACTAGGAACTTCTGTGCTCTCTCCCCACCTGTCGCTTCACCCCAGTACGTTGCGGTGCAAATATCGGAAACTGTGTTTGAGGCCCATGAGAGTTTCCGATTCTTGCGTCGAGAGCTTTGTCCGGTCCTTCTACGACCACACCGATTTCAGGCTGGAGTCTAATGTGTGAAGGGGCTGAAATCTGGGGTGGAGTGTCCAAATGTCATGTAGCCAGTGGTGTCCGGAAAGTCTGAACAGATAACTGGTAATTTGGTGGAGCAGGGTGGAATTGTATAAGGAACAAACAGATTTCTTGCTTTATATGGAGAGAGATTATGAGTAAGTCTTTCTGAAAGAGAAGCTAGCTAAACAGACTCACCCGCTCGCCCCCACTTCATTAAAGCTCCATTCCAAAAGCATAGTGCAATTCATGGACATGTGCTGCACCAATCTGCTGGCATCTGCAGCTCCTACTCTTCAAAGGGGAAGGGCAGGTTCAAAGGTCACTTGCATTCCCGACAGCGGCTGGACCATAAGGTCCCAGCAAATGGGTAGCATTTTAGTCTGACAGGGTAATCTCTACAAATTATCCATACCTGGTCATGGTATGCATTAGGTAAGATTTTAACCTTGGTACTAAATCCTTCATACCAAATCTACCTTACGTGAGAACCCCAGAGCTTTTTGCTTTACTGGTGGATTATTTTTCCCCCTATACCACACAGAATCTTTTACGGGTGTCATTTTTAAGACTCCATTAGTGTCCTTTTAATTTTATAGGGTTGCCCTTTGGGCACCCCTTCTACTTTCTCTGGCTAACCTTGTGAGAACTAGTTCCCAAGGATAGAAAGGAACTTTTAGCCTCTCTAAAACTTTATTTAGGTGATACCAGTACCCCGCACAATAAGTGGAGTGTTGGGGAGATACAATGTATCCCCTTTCTCATTCTAACTAACATGTGTTACTGGGACACGCTCATCTAATGGCTGGTGGTGGTGAAACTTTCCTAATTCGGTGTACCTATCAGTGGGTTGTTTCCACAGCCTGGTGAAGGCATCCATGGGGGCTCATTTGACTAAAATTACCCGAGTCTTTACATTTTAGCGTTCCTGGTCCCTTGTTCCTTCCTCTGACCACAAGGGTGGGAAAATCCTGTGTGTCAATTTTATCTTCGGCGGGAGACCTGTTAAGCCTGCCCTGGCTCCAGTGTCTTGAGAAGGCAGGCAGCGAGGGAGGCGTCCAAAGCTCAGCAGCCCTCTGTCTTCCAGCCTACCTGCGAGAGTCCAGTTCAAACTGGGAGGCTGGCTGTCCGGAAAGGACTGCCAACCCTCCCATGTTTGAATGTTGGTTTCTTTATAAAAAGTGATGCTGGAAGCATAAAGTGATCCTGGAAGCTAAAGAGGTAGTCAACCACTGGACCCAAATTCGACGAGCAAGCCGAAGAAACCACGGCTGCGATGATTTCCAGCGACCGGAGAGCCTGCTGTGTAACCAGAGTCTGCAGTAGCCCTTCCTGCCAAGCGACTTGGGGACTCGACGACCCAGAGCCTGAAGCCACTAGACTGAAGACCTGCATTTTGAGCCATCCCACAACATGTTGCGACCTTGCTGTGCTGCAATACACAAAATAACCTGGGACCTCAAGCCAGTGTGCGGTGCACGGTCTTCGGAATTCCAAATCGAGCTGAAACCTTGTAGCATCCCGCAGACCTCCAGAGACCTGAATCAAGTCTGAACAGTCCCCTCAGCAGAGTGCTGGACCTTGCAAGTGACGAGATTCCGACAGGCAATATTCAGTCTTCTCCTGGCTCCTGAAAAGGGCACCAGAACTACAGACCCGCATCCGGCCGTCAAACTCTTGTCTGGAGCCTTCTCAGTTGATCTCTGCTGCCAAATCCCTTCCAAAGTCCTAACTTCCGTCTTCATGACAAAGGAATCCACTGACCAGGATCTGCAACCAAAAACCTGAAGTCTCACCTGCTGCAATTCTTCTTCCATGCTGTGGTATTTACCTCCCTTAAGCCTTTGTGGTTCTTGTGCATCTTTGTGGTGTGTGTGATTGGGAGGCCTCTCGTCCAGTTCACCCATGCCCACTGCTGGAATCCTGCTAGAGCGTCTTCTCAGAAGTCCCTGGACTAACTCTTAAGTGAACTACATGTCTGAAAAGTCTCGCACAGAAACTCAGACTTTTGCTACAACAGAACCCTATCTCACCCTGCCAACAGCTGGCCACTAGGTTCTCTCTTCCGCCTGAGCAAACTCATGCCTTAGACTAGGGAAGTACTGGATAAGTAAAGGATTTGGGCATGAAAAGTATAACAAGTACTTACGTGTGAAAGAGTTGGTTAGTAACTGTCAGAGTGAGCAGTTACAAATGTTCTTACTAACCAGGATTGTGTTTTGCCATTCAATAAAGTTGTTTTACCCACCTGTGAATTGGTTGTGCCACTTGCCCAAAAGTAATGCTGTTGGATTCCCTTTACTACTACTCTTGGGATATAAATGTATGAGTGCCCCAACTGGGTCTTGCTTTCCTGGACTAGCCGTTACTGTCTAGAATAAATCTGCCTCATTAATACATACCTTCAAGTTGCTGGTAGCTTCCTTAAAAAGTATATAGGTTTTACTTGCCTTGAGTTAGCGGTGTGCCATCCTAAAATACATTGGAAAGTTATTGCTTACCTTACTCCGTGTAGCACTGACCTGAAAAGCAACTGTAACAGGTTATAGCTGTGTGCCATTAGTGTTCTGTAGGTCTAGCTGACCGTGTTCTGCCGGGAGCAATCCTTAAGTAGTGTAGAGTACTTGCTTAGCTTTGTCTGTTCCACTGAGCTGAAAAGCAACTGATATATTACACCAAAAGGTCTTACTCCCCTGGTAGAACTGTGCGTTATCCTGAAGGTAGTTCTAGATTTCTACACTTGCAGGTTGGTTTACTAAGCAATTTCTTAGCGGTGTGTCGCTGCATAACTGACAGGGTCTGCTACCCTTGTATTACTGAAAGTAATCAGAAAGTAACTTATGGTTTTACTTCCCATGAATAGGTGTGGTCTATAGCGTTTGATAAGGTCCGACTTTTCTAGAATTACTTGGATATTCTAAAGATGCTTTGTCTGTGTACCTTCAAGTGTTATAATGTGTTTATAACTATGAAAAAGTACTTACCACAAGACTTAACTTGCCCTAATTGTATTTATAATAAACCTTAATTGTTTTTATAATAATTCTGGTTGCAGTGTGTTGAACCCATGGTATACTACAAGTTCTTTGTAACTTCCTGCAGCCCTCTCTTCCCTCCTAAAATAGGCCTGGCTGCTCAGTCTACACTACTACTCAGGTGCTGCACCCTTATACCAAGAGTGGAGTTGTATGGTTTTACTAAACCCTTAGTGGACTTCAGAAAAACGGTCCTAACAAATACAACATCATTTCTTGAATGCCTTTTCTGGCTGTGCAGGCAATGCAATCCAAACTGGTTGAAAAGGCAGGAGAAGCCGGCTTTTAGCATTAAAGACATGTACAATTGAGCCCAGCAATCACCAATTTCTCATTTATTCTCTTTTGGCTGCAATATGGTTAATCCCAAAAAATATTTATATTGTTAATGCATCTCATTTCCAGGAGCAAGCGATCAGCATTTGTACAGAGAATCTACAACCTCCCCAAAACAGAAGATACTCAATACCCTCATTTTCAAGACCTGCAACTTGAGTTAACCGTAATCAAATTGTTATGTCCCTTCCAATTGAATTGGCTGCCCAAGATGTGGTAATGGAGCATCCAACAGACCAGAGGAAGAGGAATTACTCTAGGCACCTGTTTGAAACCAGTGGCTACAGCAAACCAGAGGCCTCGATTAAGGGCCATATAGAAAAGGCATGCAGTGATGTCAGGGGCCTCTAAACATTTTGCTGCTGGCTTTCTAATTTCTTGGCTTCCTTTTTGTGCAGAGCGACTTCTACTGAAGTAGTCTTGTCGCTCCAACCCTTCGATGTCCTAGTTGCTCACAGGTTACGTGGGTAGGGGTGCTTTTCGTTTTTTATTTTTATTTTTGCTTCACAGGGTAGTGAAGTCATTTTTACCACATTGCCAGTTCAAAGCCATTGGGGTTATGGTATTTAAACAGCGCAGCGTCACCAATGGAATTTGTCCCCAGGCGGATCTGTCACAAGAAGGCGGGGTAACCACACTCCCGGACCGTTTGTTTACGGCACACCATTTGTGGACCGTGAGACAGGCCCAAAACCTCAGATGTGCCTACTTGAGATGACAGAGCCCAGCCCTACAGACTATTCATTGGTTTTAACTGGCCTATTTACACCAATACTTCAAACAAATTATTTGGAAAGGCTAACTTGAGAAAAACTCAAATTATAAACTTAAAGCTCCTCTAACCTCAATATTGTGAGGTGTCATTTCAACCAATTTCAGTGTAGCAGCAACTTTATCAGGCCCTAAGTGTGAGAGGGCAAAAATGTGTCTACAGTGCATCTATTGATTTTATGGTAGCACAATTTTCTGACAGGCACGTTCATGATGTGCAGCAGTGAAACTCACCAGCTTACTTTACTGTTGGTAATCTATCATCTGAAGGATTCCAATAGTGCACGTGTTCCTATACAGAAAAGCTGAAGCCTTCCCTGGGACCAAATTGGGCAAAAAAGGCATGTGCTACTAGGAAAGCACATCATAAAAAGGGGTGCAGTGGTAGTGGACTCTAAAAAGGCCAGTGAAAAAAGTAAATAGTTTAAAGGAGCCACAAAGTGCATCCAGAGAATTCCATAAAGGGAATTGTGCCACAAAATAACTATCATTCCGCTGTTTACCCTGGTTTAATATCCATTTTATGCTTTTTAACTTATGGTATGGTGGTGCTCCAAGGCGATCTGCAGGGCATCGGCTACTGGTGATATTATCAGGATAGGCTTATAAAATCTACTGCAGAAGGAGCCTTTTCTTTGCTCTCCCCTTTCAGTGCACATTGCCCAGTCTGGTCTGGCAGCACCCTTTGCCTTCTCAGAGCATTAGGTGATCTTTGCGTGTCCCCTTCACCTGCTATTACGCTGCTTGGTTTATTATTTTTATTGGCCTCCATCATGCAACATTTGCATAGGGGCAAAGTCCAGCCATTGTCTCATGTCTAGCCAGACAATGCTGAACCTGAAACCTACATCTGCCCCTGCACTTCCTAGGCAGTTTCCACAACCAGCGTTGTGCTTGGGTATCTCCAGGTCAGGTTCTCGGACCCCAAGCCAATCACTGGTCCTTCCCACTCGAGTCTCCTGGCACCAGGGGTGAAGTATCTTCTGTGCCCTTTGTACTGCAATCACGTGTGTGACTGCAAGTCACACTAAAGCCATCCTTGTCCGACTTCTGTGGGGGTTCCTCAGACTTCCCATCTGGACTTTTTGCCAGTTCAACCATCCCTATAGGTGGTAAGTGCTTTCCATGCACGTGGTCTTGAGCAGGTTTGGGAGAATGAGAGGACAATTATGACTGGGGTGGCTTTTCACCACACCCAGTTCCCGAGGGAGGTGTGCAGAGGATGTTCATCTTTTTCACAATTCAAAGAATCACTCCTATCCAATAAAATGCTATGTGGCTTACAACGTTGCCAACCTAAGCCTTTGGCTGCAAACATGCTTTCTGTGCACAAAACCCATCAGTTTCCCAGTGAGGTGTTGGGGGAAGAGTAAGAACCTAGAGTGTCCTCTTTCCAACAGTGCTAAGGGTAGGCAGAGTTAATGCCATGCAGTTGCCCAACTGAGAGCAGGGGTGGGGGCGCTGGGTGAAAGGGCCTGCTCTCCAGCCAGCCTTTGGGTCTGGTGTTCAAAGTTGGTGGTAATTTGGGATTGATCTGTAATAGGATGCAATATTGACCTAAAAATGGCACTGGTTGTGTTTCATGGTAACCTAGTAATTATTTGTGGACTGCCCCTGGTTGTTTAAATAGAAGGCACACATCAGAGACCACAATTAAAAAGTCTCCTCAGATTAGTGTCCATAAGATGCTATACAGTAATTAAAGGGTGCAGAGTTCCAATCCTAAAGTTGGTTTGTAAATCTGGTTAGTCCCAAACATGCCACAAAGTATTATACATTTAATTTACCTTCCAATTTCAAGAGGATGGCCCATGCTGAGGAAACTGGAGTAGTTTCAACCTGGAGGCTTCTCACTGTCAAACAAAACAAAGTGTCACACACTACACACTTACATTTTGCAGTCAAATTACTGCAAAGGACTGATGACTTTCCGGCATCTCAGATTTTTAAAGTCTCACCATAAACCATCAGATGGGTAAACGGCATATTGGCAATCATCATTAATACCAGAACACTAAATTATCAACATAGCCTTGTTAACAGTAAAAGATTTTCAGAAATAGTTTGATAACAGTTCCTTGGGGCTGGGCAAACTAGTATGTGCATCTTTGAAGCCATGATTTGCAGCTCATACCAGTCGGTAGCTGTAGTTTGTTTAAAAGCCAAAATATATTGTAAATACTCTTTTGCATAATTCAGTCAATTCGCATCCAGACCTATAGCAGGACTCAAACATGCAAAACAAAGCAGTGCTTGGCTAATAATTTACAACGTGTGGTAGTCCCCTCCTATACTTTTTTGCTGGCTTGTTCAACCTGCGAGGCTTATTCCAAAGGCTCACCGACCGTGGCTCAATTTTTCTGTGCTCTACCTAAAGAGTCCTTCCCTCTTAATCCATGTGGACCCAAAGGTCCTAAATAGTTTCCCAGAGAGATTACCACCCGTTTGTCATATTTGTGACACTTCCAGAACGCATGGGTGTGCTTGGAAGGATCGTCTGCCATCGGCCAACCATTCCTTGTTTGCAATGATTCTTGTTGTGTAGATATGGTCTGCTTTTGTCCCCATGAACAGCACCCAACCGCTCATCTTGTAAACAACTCTGTACATGCACTCTGGAATACCTGCTGCTTGAGGAAGGACCGAAGCATTGCCTCAGCATTATCAGATGCTCTGAAGAAGCACTGCGAAGCACTCCAGAACGAACAGAAGGAATCCACAACGGCACTAATTGCTTCATTCCTGTGGTGGGGTGGGGGGTGCGGGGGAATGGTAGCACATCTCCCTGAAGCTCCAGACCATGCCTGTGCATTGGCAGATCCGGAAGTGGTTGTCTCGTCACTGCCAGGACACACACACTGCTGAACAAATAAGAATCATCACAGGACATCAAGCAAGCGCCCTGGTTCCATCTCTGACTGGGGTGATCCAGGGGCTTGCGATGCATTTGTTCCAGCAACTGCATCGCCCAACTCTCTTCCCAGTTATTCACTGGCTGGTTCTCTTACGTGTGACTTTAACCTCTTAAATATTAGTTCTTCCTTGCGGTCTCACCAAGCCAACCTGATCCTCAGAATAATAATGTGCCCAAGGACTGTGTGGTAATCCTGGATCTGTGGTTGCTGAACAACATGCACAGAAACAACTATGTTTTTCTGTGCAGGGCATTGCTCTGCTAGATCAATGATCTGTCGCAAATCACTGTACCGACGGTAAGCCACAAAGAAACCCCTCAAAAATAGTAACGAAAATATGCAAAAGCATAAAAGAGGATCCAGGACATTGCGCCTTATTTTAGGTGATTGTAAATGTATTTTAATATTTTTTCTCCAAAAAGTTGCCCTTCTATTACACGTGTTTCAGCCTCTGCCGGCCTTTTTCAAATTAGGGCTAATATGTTGAACCACACTGGGGCTCACTGACTTCTTATTCACGAAAAATGTATTGGGTCGAATCCCATTGTTATTTGACAAAGGAAGTAATCACTTGCGTCGGCTTCACTGTTCTGAACCTGTCAGTACCAGAACCTAATATTAACCTATTAGGCTAGGTACAGGGGTTTGCTTTTCTAATATCCCTAGGACAAAAAACCAAAATAATACAGTTTCTAAGGATAGAGTTAAAACAGACAACAAAAAGTGACTTGTCTATATATGGATGTGTCCCACTGACCAATGATAACATCTCTAGGCTCAGGTTGTTTCAAAACACTGCCAACTCCCTCTGAAGATCGCAATGCAATAACAAACTTTATATTATTCAATTTTTTTTTTTTAGAGATACAGGCATTTCAATAAAAACTCATTTACCTGGACTATGTAGCATGACCCACTGGATTGCTATGAACGGTAATAAATTCAGCTGAACAGAACAAACATCTGCAAGAGAAATGTAGAGGGTAAGTACAAGAACAAGCGCTCACCAGAAATCACATTTCAATCAACGAAAATGTAGCTGGTTCTCAGAGAAACAAGTTGTCATCAGGGTGACATGCAGATGGGTAAACGGCAAATGATAAGTCATCATTGAACCAGCAAGAACATTCTAAAGATTGGACAGAAATCTAGCTCTGGCAGTGGCTACACAGTAAACACATGCAGTGTACAAGTGGCTGTAGTGAACATGCAATGCTGCATAGAACGTGACTGATCAGCAGGGAACCACAAGGACAAGCCAGGAAAGAGTTCTCAGGTTTTCCACCATCCCAACCACAAATGTCAGAACATCAGCATTTAAAAACACAGGTAATGTTAAATGGCTTCTGCAGTGGCAGCCAGTGATCGCTAAATCACTGTCAGTGCCAAAGGAGTATTGCTGCTGTTGCTCTGCCAATAATAATTTAGCATTTATATAGCGCTACGAACCCACAGGCATGTGAGCGCTGCTTATTATTACGCACGGTGTGTGGTGCTCATTTATCGACCTCGGAAGGATGAAAAGCTGAGTTGACCCTGCCGGATTTGAAGCTCTGCACAAATGTCAAAACGAGCACGCTACTCCCTGTGCTATCGGACCGGCATGGCCAAACATGCTAGTTATTCAGCTTTGGTCATGTTTTTAATGGTCTTGTGACGCTTTAAAAAAAAGGCAGAGGATAAAAACCGCCTGCTGCTTTAAAAATCCTTCTGCAAGCGCAGCCAGTTAAGCTGACCTGATTTGGCACACCCACCATAACAAATAGCTTCCTTAGGCGCGAAGTGGAGGTAAGTGGGTGTTGGAGCTCAGCCTTCGAGGGACGCTGAACAACTCTTTAGAAAGGTACTGTCTCTCTGCCTAGTCAACTGTGCACTGCTATACATATTCAAATTCCTAGTGTTGTTGACTTGTCTGTAAAAGCAACTGGAGGGGGGGCCCACTGCTGATGCGCCTACAAAGTAACACAATGGGAGAAGACGGTGGCCCGGGGGCTGAGGCGGCCCTTGGTCAAATAATCTTTGGCGCAGGGTGCAACGGACTCTTTGTTACAACACTCCACACAGGTCACCCCCCAGATAATGCATACAGTCCGCTGCCGGCGGGAGCAAAAAATACATCATTAACTTGCTCACAGAAAACCAGGCTGTTACCAAAGAATAGTACGCCGACTGGGAACCAGTCGGTTTAAGCACTAGTGTACCTGAGAACTCCCAGCATGACAGGGAGCATTTGTTCTCTTCAGAGTCAACTCACAAACCTGGACACAGCAATGTTTTTACAGAATGCTAGTTGAGCCTATGCATGATCTGTAAATGGCCAACGTGTGTGAATAAAGACTATTGCCTCAAACCATTGATAGGCAAGTGACCTCTCGGATTAACAGAACAAGAGCCCATTTCAATGCATGCAATAAATGGGCTCTCCAATAACGGCGCTTTACCTTTCACCAAGTACGAAGTTACACAGTTGAAAACGAGCATAGCAAATCAAGCAAGGTGGTCAACTTCACCCCTATTAGTGCAGATGAGGTTGCTAGAAGCCCAGTGTTGTCCACAGAACCTGATGAATTTTAAAGACAGTCATTATCTAAGGTAATCTGACATTCTTTGCCCGATCCTACCATTCCCGACAGGACCAGAGGCAACCAACAGGATCTCACCAAATCCAAAGGAAGCCGTTGGGCATGCATTGGCCTGCAATGTGGAAGGCACATTTTGAGATGGTGGCCAACAACGAGATCTCACCGGAAACACTGCTTTGTGAAGCAGAGGGACCTGTTCATGTGACTGAGTGCCACCTCCCACGCCCCGCCCCAATTAGGAAATAGTCTTTGAGGCTGTAATTTTAGATTTGATGGCGACCTCACAGCGAGAAAGGCTACCTTTGACATTTTGTTAAAGGTGCTCAGGGGCATGCCTAAAAAAAGGCTGGCCAAAGGGTAAAAACCGAGGGCTCCACGATTGAGCATGATGCGAAAACCTCCAGAAGTTGGGCCCCATAACAACTACAGATTTAACTTTACTGGCCATGACAAGAATAGGAGGTAATGAAATGACAGTGCTTTCAGGTATCATTAGTGATCAGTCGGCTTGAGTTGGGCCCCCAGACAGACCATGACTAGAGGATGTCCCCAGTAACTAGAATAGATGGGAATACCTCTGAACTAAAAACCTTTGACAACCATCTGTCCTTTTTAACAGAACTTCTTAATAGTAGTTGAGGGCGACAACGAGATCCAAGCCGAGTCAATCTTGGATCGATAGCAAACTTTGCATCACACGCTTCATGACTGCGATAAACTGTTTTGACTCAACTACAGAGATTTCAGCTCTAAATTTGGCATCAAAGTTCTTGCTCTTCACTTTAAGACAACATCCAATTAGTATTATCTACAACTTAGTGAAAACAAAATAACGCACGAGTCAATCTGTAATTCTGTATCAAAGTTAAAGGTGGTGGTAGTTGGTCAGAACAGCAATGTACTTCCAACTAACCCCTCGCCACTAACTGTTGGAAATGGAGTATCAGCAGGGCAGCTGTGGAACCAACTGCAGCAACTTGTGGAGATCACCCTTCCATGAGAGGAAAAAGGAAATAAATTAAAACTAACTTGAGAACATTCTTGAGAAATACCCACCTCACAGAGGAGGCAGCAAGGGCTGATCGGGAGTCCACATTTCAAAATCAAGTAGATTATTCTCCCACCTGCAGTATTGATTACCACCACAATAGATTAAGAACATGTTCATCAAATGCCCTTAATCACAATAAGGTCACTGGTGAGCCGCATAGTGACTTCAGAAGGGAAAAAGAAGCTGCTCTACCAACTTCTAAAGACCTACTCAAAATTTGGGAAACAAAAGAACGCCCCCACCCCCAAAAAAAGACTCGCCTTCAAGTGGCCAGGATAGATCAACAAGGATCTGGGTCGGGGCACATTTTGGCACTATACGGCCAGAAAATTCCCAGAACAGTCCCAGTGGTCACTCAGAAGAGCCCTCAAAATGTGTCTAGCCATAAACCTACGACTGACCATCGGGAAGATAAATGCAGGAGCTCGCAGGAGGGGCACCCGGGGTCCCAAGGCCATATTCAAGGGTTGAGCTCCAAGCCTGCACCCTGCAAGAAAAGTTTGGCATACAGTCAGGCAGGGCTCAGATTTTAGAGAATTGCTTAGGCCCTAGAGAAGCAACTTGGAATGTGTCTCCAATGATGAACAGTCATGGGGGGTAGAGCCGAAGACCAACACCAAAAGCCACGAGAGAGGCTGGCTAGCCCGGTTAAGAATAGGAGGGCTTTGTTTCACCCTAGCAGTGAAATTAATCACCAATACAGAGCGGCCTTCTCCACGCAAACTCGGGGAGCATACCCACTGTTTTTCCCCACGAATAATAATGTTCCTGGAAAAAGGAAAATGGGTCTCCAATGTGATTTTGAACAAATTAGTGAACACAAATACCACTGCCCCAAATGTACCATTTTTAATGAGAAAAATTGCGAGCCAAGGTGCTGTCTCACCTCTAGGGTGGATTTGGGAAAAGTGTAACACTTAGCATCTAAAAGGAGCCTGGTCCTTTGTGCAGCGTGCAAACTGAGGTGTGCAATGGATGGCAGGAATAAGAAAAGACTACCACAGAGCTGCTGCACTCGCCGTCAAGAGGAGGAAAAACCAGACACCCCGCCAAGGTACCTCCAACGAGGCCAGAAAACATGATAGTGGGAGAGAACAGCGGTGGAAAATACAGGATATTGCTCAATCGACGTAATGAGATTATCCTCTTCCACGAGATGCAACAGTTGAGATTGCTATGCTCAAGAGACATCGACAGTGCATTTCCCACTATGTGCAGCAGGATTTCAAATCAAGAATTGTGGTGGCCATGACCTTCTCTGAAATAAATTACTTAAGATCATTGGGATATGACCTGCAAAGTGTCCACCAAGGAGAGCAGTGTGCCCACAACAGAAGGGGAAAAGCTGCATCTGGACCTTTCCAATTGGATTCCTGTTGGCCGGTAAATAATGTTTTGCTCAGCAAATGGTGACGGTAGTAGGGTAGAATTTGCAGTGCCACCCTTTGAGAGGTCCAACAAAGACCATCAGGGCTGGCACTAGAACGCTGATTCACTCGCCAACTGCAAAAAGAAACAGGGGGGGGGGGGATCATGGAACCTGCCTCTAGCCAAAAGAATTTTTGAGCTGGAACTTTTGGCGACTAACGAGAGGCAAAAAAAATCTTGAGAAATATAGAAGCCTTTATTTGCAAGAGGTGTGGGTAAAGAGTTAACGGGGGGAGCCTAAGGGGCATATTATCAGTGGTAAAAAATACCATGTTGCTGGAATCTGTTACCATCCTTAAATTCTGTCCTGTTGGTGAATTTTTATAGCAATCCAAGTTGTGCTGCAGTTGAAAATAGTTCGATGAATTTGGGTGCCTTCTGTGAGAAGCTCTTTTGTGACAGTAATGAGACTGATGTTATGGTGGCATGGGATCTAAATGCTGATTGCTATCAATAATTGAGGGAAAAGGGGAAGTCTGGCGGAAGCAGGCTTTAAAATCACAGGTCACTAGTCTATGGGTAGACCACAGGCAGAACATTTTGTTACTTGGGAGTTTGAAAATAATTAATGTGCATCTGGGGACGCTTCGCCCAAGAACAGGTTGAGATCAGGTCAGAAGTCCTCATTCCTGGACTACTTCGCCATCTCGACGGCCTTGTTCTTCCATTGTGAGGAACTGTGATAGTGACCATCAAACCAGTCTGTCCTGGCTCGCGAACCTAGTTGTGAACCAGAGAGGGAATAGGATTGCTAGACATATTGGAAATGGCCAAATATAATAAGGCCGTTTCGGATTTCACACTGGAACAAAAGGGAGACAAACCAGCCTCATTTCAAGCATTTCTAGAAAGATTTAACTGTAACCAGCAGGGAAAGAAAAAAACTTGTTTGACCCCCCAAAAAAGAAAAAAAAATATAGGGACCCGCGAAAGGGTCTTCGATTAAGAAATTGTGACCCAGATCGATTGGGCGCGCGACCGTGTCACGTTCGTCGTCAGCCGACAAGATTGAGAAAGTCGCCTCTGGTTGAAGCAGGGCCTCCGGCGGGACGGGATCGAGAAACCTCTGGTTGCCATCCCATCGACGGGACCACCGTCGACGATATGTTTCCTACCGCCACAGTTTTGACATGTGGGAGGAGCCGCCGATGACGCAGGCGTCGACGAGCGGGTCGTCGGCGAAGCCAGTGGCGCAGGGCCTTGAGGTGCTCCCGCCGCTTTTGGGGCTGACTTGCTGGCCGCGGCCTCTCGACTCAAGGTAGACTTATGACGGTCTCCTGAGGTGGATTTAGATGGTTCTTTTTGCTCCTTTTTAGATGAGGAGGAAGAAGACACCTTGTGTGAAGAGGAGGAGGCCTTCAAATGTTTCTCCGAATGTTTTTCCGAGGGTCGTTTTTCGGCAGCATGTGCCTTCTTCATCGGGGGTTCCGACTTACTTTTTGAGGCTGTGGAGCCCACCTCCGATGCCGGGTACGCACCCGCTCCATCGTTGAGCCAATCAACCAGGCGTCTTTTTCGATCTTTGAGGGTTTTTTGGGAGAAACCCTGACAGATTTCACAAGTGTCCGCCGTGTGGGGAGGATGAAGGCAGTAAATGCAGTCCATATGACCATCCCCTTCGTACACCTTCTTAAGGCCGCACGTAGCACACGGACGAAACAACGCCTTTCCAGACATTCTCTTAAGAAGAACAAACAGTCGCAGAAGTAGAAAGAACAACCTAACAAATAGCAGATACGCGAGGTAATCCCACCACTTTGGATGACGGTTGAAATCTGCGGGGGCGGAGCTATATATACCCCTACGTCCTAGTGGCGCCGGCGTGCACGGCCCAAAACGACATAGATAGGACACAAAAGTGTCGGAATTTTTCCTATGGAAAATGTCTATATAACTTACCGAGGATTCCCAGCCTGACGAGGGGGAATATTCTAAGCATGTGAATCCATGAAAGATCCAATGCTGGAGAATTATCAGATCCCATAAATGTCTGAACTCTTCGCAAGGACATCTTCAAAGCAATCCTATACCTGAAGGCTCCAATGCGTTTACAGAAGGTCCAGGCGTAAAAATCGAACTGGCAGATACCTCATGGCACCTGCGACTGGATATTTGATCTATATAGGGCCTCATCCAACACGAGGACAGCTGGTCCGAATGGTGTATCCAACACAGTATTAAAATCAGATCGAGTTGTGGTTGCTAATTCTGTTCATTTTGTTTGATGCAGCATTGAACCGTGAAATTCCAGGTTCCTGGTCTAAAGCTATTGTAGTGCCCACTTCCAAGAGGGGTAATAGGGCCAAACCAGACAACCATCGACCTATCCTCTTCTCTATAGCAAGATCTTTGCAGGACTAGTTCTCGGAGAATTGGTTAACTGGGCCACTAAAGTGGTTGACTCCAGAAATACCAGTCAGGTTTTCACAAAGGTCTGGGCACAAAACTAAATGGAATTGTTGGCTGGTTGAGAGGAATCTGGAGCACCCCTCCACCCATTGCTCATGGCAGCAATAGATTATACACAGGCCTGTGACTGCATCAATAGACATTTACTGTGGCGCAAGGTTAAGGGACAGGCACATCCCTGGGCATTTACTGGCTATTCTGGAGAATTGCAGGTGAGATTGACAGGCAGGAAGCCCTGACAAGAGGGGTCTCCGTCAGGATTGTGCCTTGGCTCCCGTGTCTGTTCAATCGAACTGTCCGATTTGGGGGCTTTTCTGTCATGCATGGATTTTGTTCCACCAACTTTTTCATCAGTAGTCGTCCTGTTTTTCTAGATATGACCCAGGTCGAATTGCAGCGGAAATTAAATGCTATGGATAACAGATTGCTCATGGCTCTAATTATGCTAAAGGCAAATCGGGCAGCCACGCAAATGAAAACATGAAAATAAAATCAAGGCTCGCTTTCGTAGATTCTCGATTTCTCCACTCCTAACCTTTTACTACATGAAAGTGGTAGCTACAATTACCATGTGGTACAGAGACAGCAGCCAGCCTGAGAGCCCTAGGCTTATGATAAAGTGGAGTCCAAGGTATGGAAGCATACGTTGGGTCGGCCAGATTGCATACCAATTTCAGCTTTAGGATTTGGACTAGGACAATCGTCTATTAAGTTGTAAGCTGACTGGAGAATTGTGTCCTTATGTAGAATAACGCTGGTTCCAATAGTAGGCATATTATACGAATACATTGCTGCCATCCTGAAGTCAATATCAATGGATGCAGTTATCAGGCTAAAGAGCAGATCGGGTGTTGACTGGGATCGAGATTGCACAAACAACCTCATTCACCAACCAAAATAGGTAACGATTCAAAATATTTGAGAAAATTCCAGAACAGATATTGGGCAACCCATTCTTGCAATACAGACTAGACCTCTTGCCAGCACAATAAGGTGCTGTAATCTATGCCAAAACTAACATAACAGAGAACACATCCGTCTGCAATGCCCAGCATTCAAAGACTGTAGATCTCACGGCCGGGTAGGTTTGTGCACAACACTAGTGCTGGATGAGAAAACATTTACCACCATTTCTAGTGGGGATGAAACTTATTACTACAATTGGTGCAAGGGTATTACATCATGCCAGTCTTGTTGTGTTGATTTGGACTTTATATTAGATCTTATCTTTACCCTTTGAATTTGCCACTTGGAAGCCTAGGAATGTTAGTGTACTGGGGAAATCAGATTTTTTATTTTCTCTCAGCTAAAAATGTACAATCGTGCTCTTTTTCGATAAGTAGGGAACAAAGATTTTATTGTAACTTATTAGGGGATTTTTATATAAATTGGTTTGGCTTTATGAATTTATTCTGTTTTAAGTACATTGAATATTTTAATGTGTATGCATTTGCTCTTTTTCTGATGTGCAAGGTTGAGTATGTACAGCCAATACCAATTAAAAACAATGATTGGTTTAGAGATGGAGGGTTATTAACATAGTAAATAAAAACGAATTTACCTGGAGCTATGTAGCATGTCTCACTGGATTGCTATGAATGGTAATAAATTCTGCGGAACCGAATGAACATCTGCAAGAGAAATGAAATGTGTAGGACAAATCCAAGAAAAAGCGCTCACCAAAAATCACAAAATTGTAATCAGCTGTATTTACTTTTCAATCAAAGAACATTTAGCTGGATCTCAGGGAAACAAGTGGTCATCAGCATGGGTAAACGGCAAAGGACAAAATCATCATTGAACCAGCAAGCAATTGGACACAAACAAATCTAGCTCTGGATCGTGGCTACAAAGTAAGCAATACGTGCAGTGTGTACCCGTGGCTTCAGTGAGCATGCAATGCCGCATAGAAAGTGACTTATCAAAAGGGAACCGCAAGGAAACCCATAGTTTTCGGATGCTTCACCATTCCAACCCCAAATGTTATTAACATCAGCATTTAAAACACGTAATGCTAAATGGCTTCTGCAGTGCCAGGCAGTGATAACTCAATATCAACAAAAGCAGGGAGCCAGTCGTGCTATACTTTTTAAATGACTGCATTCAGGGTGGGGCCAATTTAACTAGCGATTGCATGAATTAACAAGCAGCTATTGGCATGTTACTAAAAAACAGGGAGAAAACAAGCGATTCAAAATGCCTGTTCAGGTGTAGCAGACCCAGTCCCTTTTCACATGTCCTAGCTTCATATTTTTTTCTTTATGCATGTGGTGCACATTACAAAGAGCACTTAAATTAGAAACTGCAAGTTAACAGTCAATACTAAATGTACTGCAAAAGAAAGCATTTTGGTCATCGCCAGTTTACCTTCATGGGGTCGAAGTGCTGGATTCCAGCCGAGAGCATGAAACAGTCCATCCCTGAAGCGAAGGATGGATGAAGTGAAGTACCAAACAGAAGCCTGTCACTGTAATAATAAAAATGGTCACATGTCTGGAGATAACAATCCTATCGATCAGTTTAAAAATACCTTTCTGGCATCTCAGTTTTGGAAATCATAATAAACCCATCAGATGGGTAAACGGAAAAGAGACCACTGCAAGGACAGGGATTGAAGGGGGTGGGGGGGGGGGGGGGGGTCGGCTGATGGGGTGGGGTAGCCAGGGGAATCATGTTTTGCTTAGAAAGGTCCTAGACACACATGAGCTACTTGCCTAATGCACAAGAAAACGTCATCCGTCAAATCACAGAAAAGTGAAACATTTAAAGGTGTATTTATGAACCTCACAAAAGTAACTGACAAAGCACTCATTGTCACCAGATTCATACCGATTAAACCAGTCAGAACATCAAGCAAGGCTCGCTCATTATCATACTTAGGAAGTCACACTGAAAATGGAGTGCACTAAAACACACAAAACAAATGTTTTGTTATAAGTTGACTTGCATCACGCACTGCTAGCATTGACAACCTCCACGGACATTCACGTGGTTCTTTAAGAAAGTGGGATGGGTAGGTTAGTGAGGGACGAGGGATTAGGATAGAGGTTGTGCTTTTAGAATCAGGAGAAACTGGCATCTGTGCAAGTCGGCTTTATAGGCATTTGGATTGTGTGCACTGGTTAAGGTATCCAGAAGGGCAACTTCCAGTGACTGATGAGTTGACTAGGCATTTTTTAGTGGGTATTCAACCTTCCTGCCCCCATCTAGTTGCAGAGTTTCACCACATTTAGGCAAACTGCAGTTGTAAAGCATTTCTCACAGCGTGTTTTTTATGGAAGTGGGGATAGAGCGAGGGCGATGCAGGGTGTAAGGCAAGACCTCCAGACAAAACACTCGTATAGTGAAAAAGGGTTGGTGCACCACTTTATCAGTCCCACAGAACCAAACAGATATAGAGATTGGTTACTTCAAAGCAAGTACAAGGGTTTTTAATCCCTTAACTGCTAGGCTATTATGCAAGTCTATGCAAAAAGGACGAGCATACTCATCCTTGGCACTTAAGGAAATCATCACTCATAATGTAAATATACAGTGTTGTTCCCCCCCCACCCTCATTCGCTACCACCTATATATATTCTACCAGTCCCCTATAATCCCTTGACCCATTGGCGACATCCTAATCTACCCCAACCGTCTCCTGGATCCACTTTTCCATCGCCTTGGTTTACAGCTACTGAATTGATTAATTACCTGGAATGTTACCCCGCCCTATCGGCCTAGTCACATGGTGTGCACCTGGTCGTTAGCATGAGCTCAGTGGACAACTCCAAGTTTGGCCCTTAACAGTGCGCTTCTCTTGATACCAGACCCGCAGGTGCCCCAGTCATGCCTCCCAAGCTTTGGACTTGATTTGTTGGCATTACCTCTTGCTCTTCGTATCACTAATCACAGGATTCTCTGCTGCGCGCTCCCCCTTCATCAGTTGCCCAGCCGCGGTACAATTCCTTACTCTCGAGGACCACATTAATCGGCCCAATTCTGATGGTTTTACGTATTTTCCAGCCACCTGGCAGTTCAAATAGGACAGCCATTGTCCCGGGGGTGCTAATACCCCAATTCTAAATTGAGCATGTTGGCAGCTCGAGACCTACAAATTGGCTTCCATGGATTTGTCGTAAGGGGCGGACGCAGACCTACCCTTACCCTGCAGTTTACATTCTGATCTTGTTCCACAACTTCATGCAATTAATATTTGAACAAAACAAATGTAATCTACACAGAGGATGATTACTAAAAGGGAAGATGATGCCCAGCATTGTGCAAGCAAAATGCAATTATAAATAAAGGGGGATACATTTTTCCTAAAGAGGGAAACTTGAACAAGAAACATTAACTAGCTGGTGCAGCAGAAGGAACCTAAAGGTGGCAAGAGAAAAGCCCTTGTAGAAAGTATCAAGGGGGAAGAGGAATATAATACGTTTAATAATGCGCTTAATACCAAGAGGCTTCTAAGCGCGGGATTCGCACCTGTGTTGCTCTGCGTCACCTTGCTTTCAAGAAGAGTGCGTTGCCACTGAGCTATACAACCCGTGCCTGCCTTGCACGTGGCAAACAAATCTGTGGAACTAACAGTGTAAATGTGTATTGTACCCTGGAAGAAGTTGTGAACGCCAATGTTGTTGAAAGTCAAAGACTTTTCTAAGAAGTTCACTTTGATAAATCTTTGATGTGGAAAGTTAAAGTGTGGAAAGTATGAAGCAAGCCGCCACATAGTACTTGTAGTAGTGGCACGAGTTTTATTCTGGCAGGCGAGTACACCAGGAAAGTGACTAAAAGTGGACCCAGAAGAAGATTAAAGTACTGCAGTGCGGTTGAAGGTTGTGGTGAAAAGAAAGTGGCAAGTCCACATGTTAAGGTGAACTGTGCTAAAATCATCATGCTAAACTACTGTTTATGAAGTATTGTTAAAGTGATTGTTCTTCAAAGAGAAGATATATCAACTACTGACAGTGTGAAGACAGTCTTTTTAGTTTCAAGCAAGAGCTTGTGGAAACTGACAAACCAAGTGGAAGACTTCTGGAGTGAAAAGAACTTTATTGTATTTGGAGCAGAACTTGGCAATTGAAAGAACTTTCTTAATTTCGGTTTCGAATATCCTGAATTAATCCTGGGGAAGGGAATCCGTCCCTGGTTACAAGGATGCATGGTTACAAAGTTTGTGTTTGAATATTTCAGTTTGAACGGCCATACGATACCTGTACGATTTTGTTATATGTACAAGTGTGAGGGACAGATACCTTTTGATATTCGAGTTTTCCTTTAGTCTTCGTTTGACAGCTAGGGAAATCCTCTTTACATTTGGGAAAGCGAGGAATTTATCTCACCCATTGTGTAATAAAATGGCTACTTTTGAGAAACTACTTGTCCATCTCGCATTCCTGAGCCCTCCCATACAAATGGGACCCACGCTATATAAGGAACAAGTTACTTACCTTTAACTGTTGTTCTCCAGCATGGGTCTGGCATGGATTCACATGCTCATGAATATTCCCTGTCGTCAGGCTGGAAATCCTCGGTAAAGAAAAAAATCAGTATCAGTTTCGTTTCTGATCTGTCTTTTCGTAGTAGTAACCAATCACTGGTCTCTGCGTCATACTGACCACAGCCAATGACTGCCCTCTACCTAAGCCCCGCCTCTGGCAGCCATCTTCAGATTTGGTATCACGTGAAGTGGCAGTATGACCAAGTGAAGAGCCGCAGAGGGGTAGGCGGGAGGGTTCGCATGTGAATCCATGCCAGACCCATGCTGGAGAACAACAGTTACAGGTAAGTAACTTGTTCCTTCTCCAGCATGGGGTCTGGCATGGATTCACATGCTCATGAATAAAGAATACATAGCAGTACACACATGCACAACCACGGGAGGTGGCAAAGGCTCAACATTAAGCATTACATCAAACTCAACATTAAGCAATTCTTATCTCCTCACCAGGCTCACCTTAGGCGAACAGATTGCGCAGCACTGCTTGGCCGACCCTGGACTCCTCCCTGGAATCCCGATCGACGCAGTAGAATTTCGTGAAGGTGTGCGTCGACCTCCACGTAGCAGCCCTGCAGATGTCCAGCAAGGGCACACCAGATAGGAACGCCGTGGTAGCTGCGATCGCTCTGGTGGAATGGGCTCTCGGACGGCCAGGCAGCGGTCGGTTTACCAACCGATGACAGTACATGATACAGCCGGAGAGCCATCTGGAAATGGAGGCCTTTGAGAGAGCCTTCCCCTGATTGACAGGTCCAAAGTTCACAAAAAGTTGTGATGTCTTCCGAAAATACTTTGTGCGGTCCACGTAAAACTTCAGCGCTCTAGCCACATCCAGCGAGTGCAAAGTCCTTTCGGCTGGCGACGAAGGGAAGAAAACGGGCAACACCAAGGGTTCGTTGAGGTGGAAGTCCAACGGTACCTTGGGCATGAAGGAGGGGTGCGTCCTGAGCACTACCATCGTGTCGTGAAAAGTCAAGTACGGGGGCTTGCAGGAAAGGGCCTGGATCTCTCCCACCCTTCGTGCGGAGGTGATGGCCACAAGAAACGCTGTTTTCCACGACAAGAACTTCAACGGAGCAGAGTGCAGAGGCTCGAACGGAGGTCCCATGAGCTTGGTCAGCACCACGTTGAGCTTCCACGCCGGGGCCGGAGCCTTCACCGGCGGGAACGATCTGAACAGTCCCTTCATGAATTCTTTCACCAGACGAGACCACAAAGACGTCCGCCCCGTGGTTCTGGTGTATCGGGAGATCGCAGCAAGATGAATCTTGATGGACGCGTGAGCCAGTCCAGCCTTGGCCAGCGTCAGAAGGTACGGCAGTACCTGGGGAGCCGTAATCCGTAGAGGGTTAATCTTCTGTGCGTGGCACCAGACAGAGAACCTCTTCCATTTGTGTCCATAGCATTTAAGAGTTGAGGAAGCCCTGGCCTTTGCAAGAACCTCTCTGCAGTCGGCCGGTATGTCGTATCCTCCAAACTCTAACGCTGCAGGAGCCAGGCCTGCAAGTTCAGCGACTTTGGGTCTTGATGGAGGATGGCGCCTCCTTCCCTGGAGAGAAGATCCGCGTCCACTGGCAGCTTGATTGACGGGGACGCTGACAAGTCCAGAAGGCCCGGGAACCATATCTGCCTCAGCCACGCAGGTGCGACGAGGATCATCCTGCACCGTGACCTCTTGAGCTGGTTGATGAGCCGGATCAGCAATGGCAATGGAGGGAACGCGTATAGAAACAGGCCCTCCCAGGGGAACGAGAAAGCATCGCCCATGCTAATCGGCTGGGGAAACCTGCTGGCGAACCTCCGGCACTTGGAGTTCGTCGCCATCGCGAACAGATCGATCTGGGGTGTGCCCCACCGTCGGAAGAGGCGGTCCACTAGATCCTGTCGTAGTTCCCACTAGTGCCACGAGCGCAGCTCTCTGCTGAGCGAGTCGGCGATGGTGTTTTCTTTATCCCTGCCAGATGAAACGGCACCAGAAACATCCCTTGGGCGACGGCCCAATGCCACAGATCCTGCGCCTCCTTGGACAGGGCTGGGGACCTGGTTCCGCCCCGCTTCCTGATGTAGAACATGATGGTGGTGGTGGTGTTGTCGGTGAAGATCCTCACCACCTTGCCCTTGAGGGACGGAAGAAAGGACCCGAGGGCCCAAAACACTGCACAGAGATCCAGGACGTTGATATGGAGGGACTTCTCCGTCGGAAGCCAAAGGCCTCTCGTGTGCAGATTTTCGGTGCACGCGAGATCACTGCCTCCTGGTGGCCAGGGGGTCTGGAAGTCCATGCCCGCCGTCAGATGCGCGCGGGTGCCCCACCACCGGATCGCTCGTCGGAAACTCGTCGAGTGTGATCCTCTCCTCGAAGCTGCCCGTCGTCTGGATCCAGCGCGCGTCCAGGAATTCCTGCAACGGGCGCATCCGGAGCCTGCACAGGCGGATGAGATAAATGCAAGAAGACATCATTCCGAGGAGGGACTTGATGGACCTCACCCTGGCCGCGTCCGCAACCAGCATCCGCTGCACCTTGCCCAAGATGGCCCTCGTCCTTTCCTCCGACGGAGAGGCCAGAAGCGACACTGTCGAGCTTCGCTCCCAGAAACAGTGCGTCTTGCGCGGGCACCAGGTGGGACTTGGCGTAGTTTATGGAGAATCCCAGGTCCGTGAGTAGTTGGACGGTCCTTGCCGTGTGCTCCACAGCGAGCTCCGTCTTTGCTCGGATGAGCCAGTCGTCCAGGTAGGGGTAGACATGGATCCCCTCTCGGCGCAGCTGCGCCGCCACCGGTGCAAGGCACTTGGTGAACACCCTGGGTGCCGACCTCAATCCGATGGGAAGGGCTCTGAACTGGTAGTGACGCCCTTGGACCACGAACCTGAGAAACTTTTGGTGTCCCTTTAGGATGGGAATATGGAAGTAGGCATCCTCCAAATCCAACGACGAAAGGAAATCGCCCTCCTCCAGTTGACCCAGGACGTGTTGGAGGGTGACCATCCGGAACTTCTGTGCCTTGATGAATTTGTTCAGTCGTCGTAGGTCCAGGATGGGACGCCATCCTCCCGTCTTCTTCTTGACGAGGAAGTATCTTGAGTAAACTCCGGAGCCCCGAAGCCTCTTTGGGACGAGCTCGATGGCGCCCTTCTTGAGCATCGCCTTTACCTCCAAGAGAAGTTGAGGGACGTGATGTTCTTTCCTGGCCACAGGGGGGACGCGCAGGCACCTCTTTAGAAACTCGAGCGCGTGACCCTGAGCTAGGGCGTCCAGCACCCAACGGTCGGTGGAGATGGACTCCCACACACTGACGAAGCTCGCCAGCCGCGGCCGGTTCAGTCCTGCTTCGACGAGGCTTTGCCGCCTTGTCCTCCTTGGCGACGACGGCGGGGTCCGCCTGACTTGCCTCGTCCCCTGTAAGCTTCCTGTGACGACGAACGGGCCCCTTGACTGTAGGTGGAAAATCCGCCGCTGGAACCTTTGGAGGCACCCTGTTTGCCTCCATCGCTCCACAAGGGTGGCCGCCGTTGCTGGAGAACCCCAAGAGCCCGGGCCGTCTGTGTCCGCCATGATGGCTTGAAGGGAATCGTCCACTGTTTTCCCAAACAGGTTGTTTCCGTCGAACGGCATGTCCAAGACTCTGGTCTGCACGTCCTGACGGAAGTCAGTAGCCTTGAGCCATCCACGCCGCCTAAGGCACACGCCGTTGCCCAACTGGCGAAATCCAGTGTCAGCGATGTCCATCGCAATCGTAATGGCATGGTCCGACGCCACCTCTCCTTCCTGCAAGATCTCTAGGGCTTCCGCCCTCTTGTCGTCCAGCAGGGGGGCCAGTTTGTACCACAACTCCCTGTCGTAGAGGGCTACAATAGCCAAGGCGTTGGCCGCCTTAATAGTCGTCGCTGCCGACGAGATGACACTGCGTCCCATCGTGTCTAATTTCTTTCCCTCGCCGTCCGGCGGGGAGGTCGACGTAGAGGCCGCGCCCCCCACCCCGCTTTCTTCCTGGTCGCCGCGGTGACGACCGAGTCCGGGGTCGGCTGTGCCCGAAGGCACAAGGGGGCCGCGTCCGGGACCCGGTACTACTTCTCATACCGATTCCTTCTAGCTGGCGTCGTGGATGGGTTCTTGAGGAGGGCGAGGCCCTCATCCCAAATATCGTCCAGTAGAGGTACAGCAAGGACCGTCTTCCTCTTGGCCTCGCGCCGTTGATAAAGGAAACCTTCCTTCTCTTCCGGGCAGAGCTGGAAAAGCTCGGATGCCCTGGTGATCATGGAGTGAAACGATCCAATCTCGTCGGGCGGGGAAGCCCGGGTGGGAGGGGACGGGAGATCCTCGTCGTAAACCTCGTCGTCTGTACCCGTCGCGGCCGTGTCAGTCCCTGTATCATCCCCACGTGTGGTGGACGGGGAGGAGGGCTGGACAGGGCGCGATGGCTGAAAAGGAGGTGGAGGATGAATCCTTCTTCTCTTAGGGGGAGGGCTCCCAGAAGGGCCTGGCTCCGGGTCCCCCGTCGGGAGCGGTTCCTCCGTTGGTGGTAACGGCAGTCTCATCCTTATCTCCGAGCATAAGGACTGTATAGCCAACAATGCAGAGTTGTCTTGCGGCACTGGTTGAGGGGAGTCCGACGGGCGGTCAGGAGCCCCGTCGGCACCCTCGACGTTCTCGTCGTCTCCCACGTCGGGGTCCCTGCCGACGGGCTGGTCTTCTTCCACGCCAACGCCGTGGCTTAAGACTTCGATCAGCTCTTCCTCAGAGGTTGAAGCCGAATCCACGACGACCTCCTGCCCCCCCCCCCTTTTTCTTCTCCGTCGGAGGTTTCACGGGGGTCCTGTCGATGGGCATGAAAGACGACTCCCTCCGCGGTGGCAGGGAGACTGTGGGCCCCGAGGTCGCCACCACTGGTGTAGCCTCCACAGGCTGAGCCAGGGCCACCGCGACTGTCTCGATAGAGGCTTTGGCCGGATGGATTAAGGCTTTCACCACCTTAGGTGCACTCACCGCCTCGCTCCCCCTCCGATGGGGCCTTCGAGCTCGACCGGGGTCTCTCCAGGAGCTTCGCCGGGTGCTCGGCCTTCCTCTTACCCGAGCCAGAGCGTTGGCTCGTGGTTGATGGTGCCGGGGAGGATGCGCCCTGCCTAGCACCCATAGAGCCCGACCGTTCAGCGATACTGGTGCCAGCAGACTCGTGGTGCTTGGCCTTCTGTTGGAAGACCGCTCGGACTTCTTCTCGCCTGACGGGCTCTTTCCTTCCAGCCAGTTGGCGAGACGTTGATGGCGGTCCTTCATGGTCCGCTCCGACATATTGCCGCAAAACGCACAGTCCTTCTCCACGTGCGTCTTGTCCTCATGTAGGCAATAAAGGCAAAGGGAGTGTTCGTCCTCAAAGTCATTCTGAAGCTGGCATCCAGGGCAGACCCTGAACAGCTTTCCGGGCGTCGAGCTTCCCTTCTCCTGGGCCATGTCCGAGATGGGCCTGAGAAACTTCTGGAGTCCTCCAAAAGCGTGGCTCGACGAAATCTTCACCCTTGAGGGGCGTAGACGAATCCGACACGGGTCCCCGTTGATCGGATGAAGAAACAGTGGAGCTTGAGGATCTTTTGACCGAAAGAGAAATTTTTTGAGAAAAAACGTGAAAAATAGCACTAACGCTCGAGAGCAATAGCACGAGGATCCCAACACTTGAACGTGCGGAAAAAATCTGAAGATGGCTGCCAGAGGCGGGGCTTAGATAGAGGGCAGTCATTGGCTGTGGTCAGTATGACGCAGAGATCAGTGATTGGTTGCTACTACGAAAAGACAGATCAGAAACGAAACTGATATTGATTTTTTCTTTACCGAGGATTCCCAGCCTGACGACGGGGAATATTCATGAGCATGTGAATCCATGCCAGACCCCATGCTGGAGAAATGATGAATACAATCCAAAACTAGGACCTTCTGTGCTCTCCCCCCACCTGTCGCCTCACCCTGGTACGTTGCGGTGCAAATATCAGAAACGGTGTTTGAGGCCCATGAGAGTTTCCGATTCTTGCGTCGAGAGCCTTGTCCGGTCCTTCTACGACCACATTGCATTGATTTCAGGCTAGAGTCTCATGTGTGAAGGGGCTAAAATCTGGGGCGGAGTGTCCAAAGTCATGTAGCCAGTGGTGTCCGGAAAGTCTGAACAGATAACTGATAATTTGGTGGAGCAGGGTGGAATTGTATAAGGAACAAACAGATGTCTTGCTTTATATGGAGAGAGATTATGAGTAAGTCTTTCTGAAAGGGAAGCTAGCTAATCAGACTCACCCTCTCGCCCCCACTTCATTAAAGCTCCATTCCAAAAGCATAGTGCAATTCATGGACATGTGCTGCACTAATCTGCTGGCATCTGCAGCTCCTACTCTTCAAAGGGGAAGGGCAGGTTCAAAGGTCACTTGCATTCCCAACAGCGGCTGGACCATAAGGTCCCAGCAAACGGGTAGCATTTTAGTCTAACAACAGGGTAATCTCTACAAATTATCCATACCTGGTCATGGTATGCGTTAGGTAAGATTTTAACCTTGGTACTAAATCCTTCATACCAAATCTACCTTACTTGTGAGAACCCCAGAGCTTTTTCCTTTACTGGTGGATTATTTTTCCCCTATACCACTCACAGAATCTTTTACGGGTGTCATTTTTAAGACTCCATTAGTGCACTTTTAATTTTATAGGGTTGCCCTTTGGGCACCCCTTTTACTTTCTCTGTCTAACCTTGTGAGAACTAGTTCCCAAGGATAGAAAGGAACTTTTAGCCTCTCTAAAACTTTATTTAGGTGAGACCAGTACAATAAGTGGAGTGTTGGGGAGATACAATGTATCCCCTTTCTCATTCTAACTAACATGTGTTACTGGGACACGCTCGTCTTTAATGGCTGGTGGTGGTGAAACTTTCCTAATTCGGTGTACCTATCAGTGGGTTGTTTCCACAGCCTGGTGAAGGCATCCATAGGGGCTCATTTGACCAAAATTAACAGAGTCTTTACATTTTAGCGTTCCTGGTCCCTTGTTCCTTCCTCGGACCACAAGGGCAAGAAAATCCTGTGGGTCAATTTTATCTTTGGCGGGAGACCCGTTAAGCCTGCCCTGGCTCCAGTGTCTTGAGAAGGCAGGCAGCGAGGGAGGCGTCCAAAGCTCAGCAGCCCTTTGTCTTCCAGCCTACCTGCGAGAGTCCAGTTCAAACTGGGAGGCTGGCTGTCCGGAAAGGACTGCCAACCATCCCATGTTTGAATGTTGGTTTCTTTATAAAAAGTGATGCTGGAAGCATAAAGTGATCCTGGAAGCTAAAGAGGTAGTCAACAACTGGACCCGAATTCGACGATTAAGCCGAAGAAACCACAGCTGAGATGTTTTCCAGCGACCGGCGAGCCTGCTGTGTAACCAGAGTCTGCAGTAGCCCTTCCTGCCAAGCGACTTGGGGACTCGACGACCCAGAGCCTGAAGCCACTATACTGAAGACCTGCATTTTGAGCCATCCCACAACATGCTGCGACCTTGCTGTGCTGCAATACACAAAATAGCCTAGGACCTCAAGCCAGTGTGCGGTGCACGGTCTTCGGAATTCCAAATCGAGCTGAAACCTTGTAGCATCCCGCAGACCGCCAGAGACATGAATCAAGTCTGAACAGTCCCCTCAGCAGAGTGCTGGACCTTGCAAGTGACGAGATTCCGACAGGCAATATTCAGTCTTCTCCTGGCTCCTGAAAAGGGCACCAGAACTACAGAGCCGCATCCGGCCGTCAATCAACTCTTGTCTGGAACCTTCTCAGTTGATCTCTGCTGCCAAATCCCTTCCAAAGTCCTAACTTCCGTCTTCATGACAAAGGAATCCACTGACCAGGATCTGCAACCAAAAACCTGAAGTCTCACCTGCTGCAATTCTTCTTCCATGCGGTGGTATTTACCTCCCTTAAGCCTTTGTGGTTCCTGTGCATCTTTGTGGTGTGTGTGATTGGGAGGCCTCTCGTTCAGTTCACCCATGCCCACTGCTGGAATCCTGCTAGAGCGTCTTCTCAGAAGTGCCTGGACTAGCTCTTAAGTGAACTACATGTCTGAAAGGTCTTGCACAGAAACTCAGACTTTTGCTACAACAGAACCCTATCTCACCCTGCCAACTGCTGGCCACTAGGTTCTCTCTTCCGCCTGAGTGAACTCATGCCTTAGACTAGGGAAGTACTGGATAAGTAAAGGATTTGGGCATGAAAAGTATAACAAGTACTTACTTGTGAAAGAGTTGGTTAGTAACTGTCAGAGTGAGCAGTTACAAATGTTTTTACTAACGAGGATTGTGTTTTGCCATTCAATAAAGTTGTTTTACCCACCTGTGAATTGGTTGTGCCACTTCCCCAAAAGTAATGCTGTTGGATTCCCTTTACTACTACTCTTGGGATATAAATGTATGAGTGCCCCAACTGGGTCTTGCTTTCCTGGACTTGCCGTTACTGTCTAGAATAAGTCTGCCTCAATACATACCTTCAAATTGCTGGTAGCTTCCTTAAAAAGTATATAGGTTTTACTTGCCTTGAGTTAGCGGTGTGCCATCCTAAAATACATTGGAAAGTTATTGCTTACCTTACTCCGTGTAGCACTGACCTGAAAAGCAACTGTAACAGGTTATAGCTGTGTGCCATTAGTGTTCTGTAGGTCTAGCTGACCGTGTTCTGCCGGGAGCAATCCCGAGTACTTGCTTACCTTCGTCTGTTCCACTGAGCTGAAAAGCAACTGATATATTACACCAAAAGGTCCTACCCACCTGGTAGAACTGTGTGTTATCCTGAAGGTAGTTCTAGATTTCTACACTTGCAGGTTGGTTTACTAAGCAATTTCTTAGCTGTGTGTCGCTGCATAACTGACGGGGTCTGCTACCCTTGTATTACTGAAAGTAATCAGAAAGTAACTTATGGTTTTACTTCCCATGAATAGGTGTGGTCTATACTAAATGCGTTTGATAAGGTCCGACTTCCCTAGAATTACTTGGATATTCTAAAGATGCTTTGTCCGTGTACCTTCAAGTGTTGTTATAATGTGTTTATAACTATGAAAAAGTACTTACCACAAGACTTAACTTGCCCTAATTGTATTTATAATAAACCATAATTGTTTTTATAATAATTATGGTTGCAGTGTGTTGAACCCATGGTATACTACAAGTTCTTTGTAACTTCCTGCAGCCCTCTTCCCTCCTAAAATAGGCCTGGCTGCTCAGTCTACACTACCAAATACTCAGGTGGTGCACCCTTATACCAAGAGTGGAGTTGTATGGTTTTACTAAACCCTTAGTGGACTTCAGAAAAACTGTCCTAACAAATACAACAGCATTTCTTGAATGCCTTTTCTGGCTGTGCATGCAATGCAATCCAAACTGGTTGGAAAGGCAGGAGAAGCCGGCTTTTAGCATTAAAGACATGTACAATTGAGCCCAGCAATCACCCATTTCTCATTTATTCTCTTTTGGCTGCAATATAGATAATCCAAAAAAATATTTATATTGTTAATGCATCTCATTTCCAGGAGCAAGCAATCAGCATTTGTACAGAGCATCTACAACCTCCCCAAAACAGAAGATACTCAATACCCTCATTTTCAAGACCTGCAACATGAGTTAACCGTAATCAAATTGTTATGTCTCTTCCAATTGAATTGGCTGCCCAAGATGTGGTAATGGAGCATCCAACAGACCAGAGGAAGAGTAATTACTCTAGGCACCTGTTTGAAACCAGTGGCTACAGCAAACCAGAGGCCTCGATTAAGGGCCATATAGAAAAGACATCCTGTGATGTCAGGGGCCTCTAAACATTTTGCTGCTGGCTTTCCAGTTTCTTGGCTTCCTTTTTGTGCAGAGGGACTTCTACTGAAGTAGTCTTGTCGCTCTAACCCTTCTTTGATGTCCTAGTTGCTCACAGGTTACGTGGGTAGGGGCGCTTTTAGTTTTTTTTAGTTTTTTCTTCACAGGGTAGTGAAGTCATTTTTACCACAGTGCCAGTTAAAAGCCATTGGGGTTTTGTTAAAGGTATTTAAAAGGTGCACCGTCACCATTGGAATTTGTCCCCAGGCGGACCTGTAAACAAGAAGGCAGGGTAACCACACTCCCGGACCGTTTGTTTACGGCACACCATTTGTGGACCATGAGACAGGCCTAAAACCTCAGATGTGCCTACTTGAGATGACAGAGCCCAGCCCTACAGACTATATATTGGTTTTAACTGGCCTATTTACACCAATACTTCAAACAAATTATTTAGAAAGGCTAACTTGAGAAAAACTCAAATTATAAACTTAAAGCTCCTCTAACCTCAATATTTTGTGAGCTGTCATTTCAACAAATTTCAGTGTAGCAGCAAAATGTCTACAGTGCATCTATTGATTTTATGGTAGCACAAATCTGACCGAAATGTTCATGATGTGCGGCAGTGAAACTCAGCAGCTTACTTTACTGTTGGTAATCTATCATCTGAAGGATTCCAATAGTGCACATGTTCCTATACAGAAAAGCTGAAGCCTTCCCTGGGACCAAATTGGGCAAGAAAGGCATGTGCTACTACCAAAGCACATCAGGAAAAAGGGATGCAGTGGCAGGGGACTCTGTAAAAGGCCAGTGAAAAAAGTAAATAGTTTAAAGGAGCCACAAAGTGCGTCCAGAGAATTCCATAAAGGGATTGTGCCACAAAATAACTATCATTCCGTTGTTTACCCTGGTTTAATATCCATTTTATGATATTTAACTTATGGTATGGTGGTGCTCCAAGGCGATCTGCAGAGCATCGGCTACTGGTGATATTCTCAGGATAGGCTTATAAAATCCACTGCAGAAGGAGCCTTTTCTTTGCTCTCCCCTTTCAGTGCACATTGCCCAGTCTGGTCTGGCAGCACCCTTTGCCTTCTCAGAGCATTAGGTGATCTTTGCGGGTCCCCTTCACCTGCTATTACGCTGCTGTGGTGGCCTCCATCATGCATCATTTGCATAGGTGCAAAGTCCAGCCATTGTCTCATGTCTAGCCAGACAATGCTGAACCTGAAACCTACATCTGCCCCTGCACTTCCTAGGTAGTTTCCACAACCAGCGTCGTGGTTGGGTATCTCCAGGTCAGGTTCTCGGACCCCAGCCAATCACTGGTCCTTCCCACTTGAGTCTCCTGGCACCAGGGGTGAAGTATCCTCTGTGCCCTTTGTACTGCAATCACGTGTGTGACTGCAAGTCACACTGCAGCCATCCTTGTCCGACTTCTGTGGGGGTTCCTCAGACTTCCCATCTGGACTTTTTTCCAGTTCAACCATCCCTATAGGTGGTAAGTGCTTTCCATGCACGTGGTCTTGAGCAGGTTTGGGAGAACGAGAGGACAATTATGACTGGGGTGGCTTTTCACCACACCCAGCTCCCGAGGGAGGTGTGCAGAGGATGTTCATCTTTTTCACAATGCAATTCAAAGAATCACTCCTATCCAATACAATTATATGTGGCTTACAACGTAGGCCTTTGGCTGCAAACATGCTTTCTGTGCAGAAAACCCATCAGTTTCCCAGTGAGGTGTTGGGGGAAGAGTAAGAACCTAGAGTGTCGTCCTCTTTCCAACAGTGCTAAGGGTAGGCAGAGTTATTGCCATGCTGAGAGCAGGGGGGTGGGCCCGCTCTCCATCCAGCCTTTGGGTCTAGTGTTCAAAGTTGGGATTTATCTGTACTAGGATGCAATATTGACCTAAAAATGGCACTGGTTGTGTTTCATGGTAACCTAGTAATTTGTGGACTGCACATGGTAAATCGAGGGCACTCATCAGAGACCCCAATTAAAAAGTCTCCTCAGATTAGTGTCCATAAGATGCTATACGGTAATTAAGGGGTGCAGAGTTCCAATCCTAAATTTGGTTTGTAAATCTAGTTAGTCCCCAACATGCCACAAAGTATTATACATTTAATTTACCTTCCAATTTCAAGAGGATGGCCCATGCCGAGGAAACTGGAGTAGTTTCAACCTGGAGGCTTCTCACTGTCAAACAAAACAAAGTGTCACAAACTACACACTTACATTTTGCAGTCAAATTACTGCACAGGACTGATGACTTTCCGGCATCTCAGATTTTTAAAGTCTCACCATAAACCATCAGATGGGTAAACGGCAAATTGGCAATCATCATGAATACCAGAACACTGAGTTATCAACAGAGCCTTGTTGACAGTACAAGATTCTCTGAAATAGTTTGATAACAGTTCCTTGGGGCTGGGCAAACTAGTATGTTCATCTTTGAAGCCATGATTATACCAGTCGGTAGCTGTAGTTTGTTTAAAAGCCAAAACATATTGTAAATACTCTTTTGCATAATTCACTCAATTGGCATCAAGACCTATAGCAGGACTCAAAAACATGCACTTAAAACTAGCAGTTGGCAAATACCCTTTTGACAGGTAAGAAATGGTGACTTGTGTGACAGCCAAGCAGTGCTTGGCTAATAGTTTACAACATGTGGTAGCCCCCTCCTGTACTTTTTTGCTGGGTTGTTCAACCGGCCAGGCTTATTCCAAAGGCTCACCGACTGTGGCTCAATTTTTCTGTGCTCTGCCTAAGAGTCCTTACCTCTTAATCCATGTGGATCCAAAGGTCCTACATAGTTTCCCAGAGAGATTACCACCAGTTTGTCATGTCCACAGGGATTCCAGAAGAGCAGACCTGGCTCTTTTTGACCCACATCCCCCCTCCCTTCAAGCAAAAAGGAGAGGGTCTTTGTTTACCTTATAGGACAATCCCTTGTCCCACTGCGGATGAGAAAAGTGGCCACTGGATGTCTTTATCCCTGGGCTGTAGTCCAGCTGAAACCAGTTCAGACTAGGCTGCGTGGAATCATTTATTTGTGACACTTCCAGAACGCATGGGTGTGCTTGGAAGGATGTCTTCCAAGGATGGTCTGCCATCGGCCAAGGATGGTCCGCCATCGGCCAAGGATGGTCCGCCATCGGCCAAGGATGGTCCGCCATCGGCCAAGCATTCCTTGGTTGCAATGATTCTTGTTGTGTAGCTTTCGTCTGCTTTTGTCCCAGTGAACAGCACCCAACCGCTCATCATGTAAACAACTCTATACTTGCACTCTGGAATGCCTGCTGCTTGAGGAAGGACCGAAGCATTGCCTCAGCATTATCAGATGCTCTGAAGAAGCACTACGTAGCGCTCCAGAACGAGCAGAAGGAATCCACAGCGGCACTAATTGCTTCAATCCTGTGGGGAAAAAAAGAATTGTAGCACATCTCCCTGAAGCTCCAGACCATGCCTGTGCATTGGCAGATCCAGAAGTGGTTGTCCCGTCACTGCCAGGACACAGACACCGCTGAACAAATCAGAGAGACTTCATCACAGGACATCAAGCAAGCGCCCTGGTTCCATCTCCAACTGGGGCGATCCAGGGGCTTGCGATGCATTTGTTCCAGCAACTGCACCGCCTAACTCTCCTCCCAGTTATTCACTGGCTGGTTCTCTTCCGTGTGACTTTAACCTCTTAATATTCGTTCTTCCTTGCGGTCTCACCAAGCCAAACTGATCCTCAGAATAATGTGCCTAAGGACTACGTGGTTGCTGAACATGATGCACAGAAACAACTGTTTCTGTCCAGGGCATTGCTCTCCTAACGTCAGTGCTGCTGGATGGTCTTTTCTTTGTGCAATCCTTCATTATCGAGCCCCTCGATCTTTCAATGGACGGAAGCCCTCCAGAGTATTTTGAACTTGTTCACATTGGTCTTGGCTTGAACTCACCAGCCTAGGTGTCTCGCATACAGTTACTACCTTTTCTTTTGTAGAAGAGACTCTACTAAAGAACTCCTACATAAAACAGTTACTCACTGGATATATTGTGACGCCTTTCGTTTTACAAAGTTTACTTACCTGTGAGTGTAGCCATTATTCTCTTTGCTTCTTGAGTAAAAATGTCAGTGTGCAGACAATTTCTAATTGTGTATTAAGTGTGTACCACCCCCACTCCGCCTCCTCGCAGGTCTTGGACCACTGTCACGACTATTTGGACAGTCTGGATAGCCTAAGGTAATCACTAGCAGTATGTCTAACCAACGACAATGAACACAGATTAAGGGAAATCTCTAATAATGCAAGGTGCATAAAATGCATTAGTGCCCCTGAAGGTCGGGATGAATTCCATCAACGCTGTCAGTACCAAAACCTAATATTGACCCATTAGGCTAGGTACACGCGTTTGCTTTTCTAATATCCCTAGGACAAAAAAAACAAAAATACACAGTTGTTTCTAAGGAGCAACAATTTGCACTATCCTCCTTCCATAGGGTAGTAACCAAATTGATAGGGATAGAGTTAAAACAGACAACAAAAAGTGACTCGTCTATATCTGGATGTGTCCAATTGACCGATGATAAACTGAGCCTAGAGATGCCGTTTCAAAACTCTGTGGCAACTCCCACTGAAGATCGCTATGCAGACAACAAAAAGTGACTCGTCTATATCTGGATGTGTCCAATTGACCGATGATAAACTGAGCCTAGAGATGCCGTTTCAAAACTCTGTGGCAACTCCCACTGAAGATCGCTATGCAATAACACACATTTTATATTAAATGTTTTTTCAGAGATACAGGCTTATTTCCATAAAAACTCATTTACCTGGAACTATGTAGCATGTCTCAGTGGATTGCTATGAACGATAATAAATTCAGCTGAACAGAACAAACCTCTGCAAGAGAAATATAGAGGGTAAGTACAAGCGCTCACCATCACATTTCAATCAACGAAAATGTAGCTGGTTCTCAGAGAAACAAGTTGTCATCAGGGCGACATGCAGATGGGTAAACGGCAAATGATAAAATCATTGAACCAGCAAGAACATTCTAAAGATTGGACACAAATCTAGCTCTGGCTAGTGGCTACACAGTAAACACATGCAGTGTACAAGTGGCTGTAGTGAACATGCAATGCTGCATAGAACGTGACTGATCAGCAGGGAACCACAAGGACAGGCCAGGAAACACCTATCTCAGATTTTCCACCATCCCAACCACAAATGTTGGAACATCAGCATTTAAAAACACAGGTAATGTTAAATGGCTTGTGCAGTGGCAGCCAGTGATCGCTAAATGGTTGTCAGTGCCGATAGAGAGTGCTCTGCTGTTGCTCTGCTAATAATGTAGCATTTATATAGCGCTACTAACCCACAGGCATGAGAGCACTGGTTATTATTACCCACAGTGTGTGGTGCTCATTTATCAACCTCGGAAGGATGAAAAGCGGAGTTGGCCCTGCGGGGATTTGAAGCTCTGCACAAATGTCAAAACGAGCGCACTACTCCCTGTGCTATCGGACCGGTATGGCCAAACATGCTAGTTGACATTCTGCTTTGTTCATGTTTTTATGGTCTTGTGACGCTTTATAAAAGGCAGACGATAAAAACCGCCTGCTGCTTTAAAAATCCTTCTGCAAGCCCAGCCAGTTAAGCTGACCTGATTTGGCACAGCCACCATAACAAATAGCTTTATTAAGCGCAAAGTTGATTTAAGTGGGTGTTGGAGCTCTGAGCCTTCGAGGGACGCTAACTCTTTAGAAAGGTACCATCTCTCTCTGCCTATTCAACTGTGCACTGCTATACATATTCAAATTCCTAGTGTTGTTGACTTTTCTGTAAAAGCAACTGGAGGGGGGCCCACTGCTGATGCGCCTACAAAGTAACACAATGGGAGAAGACGGTGGCCCGGGGGCTGAGGCGGTCCTTGGTCAAATTAATGATCTTTGGCACAGGGTGCAGCGGACTCTTTGTTACAACACTCCACACAGGTCACCCCCCAGATACTGCATACAGCCCGCTGCCGGCGGGAGCAAAAATATTAACTTGCTCACAGAAAACAAGGCTGTTACCAAAGAATAGTACACCGACTGGGAACCAGTTGGTTTAAGCAGTGGTGTACCCGAGAACTCCCAGCATGACAAGGAGCGTGTGTTCTCTTCAGAGTCAACTAACAAACCTGGACACAGCAATGTATTTACAGAATGCTGGTTGAGCCTATGCATCATCTGTAAATGGCCAACGTGTGTGAAACAGACTATTGCCTCAAACCATTATAGGCAAGTGACCTCTCCGATTAGAACAGAACAAGAGCCCATTGGAATGCCTGCAATAAATAAATGGGCTCTCCAAAAACAAAGCGCTTTTCCTTTCACCAAGTACGAAGTTACACAGAGTTGAAAACGAGCATAGCAAATCAAGCAAGGTGGTCAACTTCACCCCTATTAGTGCAGATGAGGTTGCTAGAAGCCCAGTGTTGTCCACAGAACCTGATGAATTTCAAAGACAGTATCATTATCTGAGGTAATCTGACATTCTTTGCCCGATCCTACCATTCCCGGCAGGACCAGAGGCAACCAACAGGATCTCACCAAATCCAAAGGAAGCTGTTGGGCATGCATTGGCCTGCAATGTGGAAGGCACATTCGAGAAGGTGGCTAACAACAAGGTCTCACCGGAAAAACTACTTTGTGAAGCAGAGGGACCTGTTCATGTGACTGAAAGTGCACCCCCCCCCACGCCCCGCCCTAATTAGGAAATAGGATCTTTGAGGCCGTAATTTTAGATTTGATGGCGACCTCACAGCGAGAAAGGCTACTTTCGACATTTTGTTAAAAGGTGCTCAGGGGCATGCCTAAAAAAAAGGCTGGCCAAAGGGTAAAAACCGAGGGCTCCACGATTGAGCATGATGTGAAAACCTCCAGAAGTTGGGCCCCATAATTACAGATTTAACTTTACTGGCCATGACAAGAATAGGAGGTAATGAAATGACCTTTCAGATATCATTAGTGATAAGTCTCGGCTTGAGTTGGGCCCCCAGACAGACCACGACCAGAGAATGTCCCCAGTGACTATAATAGATGGGAATACCTCTGAACTAAGGACCTGACAACCATCTGTCCTTTTTAACAGAACTTAGTAGTTGAGGGCGACAACGATATCCAAGCCGAGTAAATCTTGCATCAACAGCAAACTTTGCATCACACGCTCATGACTGCGATAAACCGGTTTGACTCAATTACAGAGATTTCAGCTCTAAATTTGGCATCCAAGTTCTTGCGCTTCACTTTAAGACAACATCCAATTAGAATTAACCACAGCTTAGTGAAATCAAAATAACGCACGCGTCAATCTGTAATTCTGTATCAAAGTTAAAGGTGGTAGTTGGTCAGAACAGCAATGTACTTCCAACTAAGCCCTCGCCACTGACTGTTGGAAATGGAGTATCAGCAGGGCAGCTGTGTAACCAACTGCAGCAATTTGTGGAGATAACCCTTCCATTAAAGGAAACTGGAGAATATTCTTGAGAAATACCCACCTCACAGGACGCAGCAAGTGCTAATCGGGAGTCCACATTTCAAAATCAAGTAGAGATTATTCTCCTTGCAGTACTGATTACCACCACAATAGAACATGCTCATCAAATGCCCTTAATCACAAGGTCACCGGTGAGCCGCATAATGACTTCAGAAGGGACCAAGAAGCTGCTCTACCAAAGACCTACTCGATATTTGGGAAACAAAAGAACGTACCGCCCACCCCCAAATGAAAGCCTCACCTTCAAGTGCCCAGGATCGAGAAACAAAAATCAGGATCTGGGTCAAGACAGTTTGGCACTATAAGGCCAGAAAATTCCCAGGAACAGTCCCAGGAGTCACTCAGAAGAGCCCTCAAAATTCTTCTAACCATAAACATAGGACTGACTATCGAGAAGATAAACACCGGAGCTCGCAGGAGGGGCACCCAAGGCCCTATTCAAGGAATGAGCTCTAAGCCCGCACCCTGCAAGAAAAGTTTGGCATACAATCAAGCAGGGCTCAGATGAGATTTTGGAGAATTGCTTAGGCCCTAGAGTAGCAACTAGGAATGTGTCCACTCTGACGAACAGTCACAGGGGGTGGAGCCCAAACACCAACACCAAAAGCCACGAGAGAGGCTGGCTAGCCCGGTTAAGAATAGCAGGGCTTCGTTTCGCAGTAGCAGTGAAATGAGTCACCAATACAGAGCAGCCTTCTCCACGCAAACTCGGGGAGCATACCCACTGTTTTTCCCCACGAATAATGTTCCTGGAAAAAGGAACATGGGTCTCCAATGTGATTTTGAACAGATTAGTGAACGCAAATGCAATCAAGAAGGTTGTGTGACCTAATACCACTACCCCAAATGTACCATCTTTAATGAGAAAAATTGCGAGCCAAGAGTCATCTGGGCTGTCTCACCTCTAGGGCGGATTTGGGAAGCATCTAAAAAGGACACTGGCCCTTTGTGCAGCGTGCAAACCGAGGTGTGTGATGGATTGCAGGAATAAGAAAAGACAACCACAGAGCTGCTGCACTCGCCGTCAGGACGAGGAAAATCAGACACCCAGCCAAGGTGCCTCCAACGAGGCCAGAAAACATGATATTGGGAGAGAACAGCAGTCCTCCACAAGACTACTTTAGGAATGATTAGAAGGTGGAAAGTGCAGGATATTGCTCAATAGACGTAATGAGATTACCCTTTTCCACGAGATGCAACAGTTGAGATTGCTATGCTCAAGAGACATCGACAGTGCATTTCCCACTACGTGCAGCTGGATTTCAAATCAAGAATTGTGGTGGCCATGATCTTCTCTGAAATAAATTACTTAAGATCATTGGGATATGACCTGCAAAGTGTCCACCAAGGAGAGCAGTTTGCCCACAACAGAGGGGAAAAGATGCGTCTGCACCTTGCAGGGCCACCCTTTGAGAGGTCCAACAAAGACCATCAGGGCTGGCAATTTCACTCGCCCACTCCAAAAGGAAACTAGGGGATCATGGAACCTGCCTCTAGCCAAAAGAATCTTACAATTTTGAGCTGGAACTTTTGGCAACTAACGAGGCAAAAAACGGAGAAATATAAAAGCCTTTATTTGCAAGAGGTGTGGGTAAAGAGTTAACGAGGGGAGCCTCAGGGGCATAGTATTAGTGGTAAAAAAATACCATGCTGCTGGATTCCGTTACCATCCTGAAGGTCTGTCCGGTTAGTGAATTTTTATAGCAATCCAAGTTGTGCTGCAGTTGAAAATATTTTGATGTATTTGGGTGCCTCCTGTGAGAAGCTCCTTTGTGACGGTAATGAAACTGATCTGGTGGCATGGGATCTAAATGCTGATCGCTTATCAATCATTGAGGGAAACTGGAAGTAGCAGGCTTTAATATCACAGATCACTAGTCTATGGTAGACCATGGGCGGAACATTTTGTTACTTGGGAGTTTGAAATTTTATGAACAATGTGTATATGGGGACGCTTTGCCTAAGAACAGGTGGAGATCAGGTCAGAAGTCCTCATTCCTTGACTACTTCACCGTCTTGACGGCCTTGTTCTTCCATTGAGAGGAAATGTTAAGTGACCATCACATGAAGTACCTCATACCAGTCTATCCTGGCTCACGAACCAGAGAGGGAATAGGATTTCTAGACATATTGTAAATGGCCAAATATAATAAGGCCGTTTCTGATTTCACATTGTAACAAAAGGGAGACAAACTAGCCTCATTTCAAGCATTTCTAGAAAGATTTAACTAACCAGCGAGGAAAGAAAAAACTTGTTTAACCCTCCAAAAAAAAGGAGGGACGTGCGAAAGGGTCTTCGATTAAGAAATTCATATGTGGTCAAAGTGAAACTAAAATTGACCTAAATGGATGAGGGGTTATAAATTCATTCAAGAGCATAAGGTGGTGTCCAACATGCTAGATACTTTACTCCAGCAACACTCCATGTGAATTATCAGATCCCATAAATGTCTGAACTCTTCGCAAGGACATCTTCAAAGCAATCCTATACCTGAATGCTCCAATGAGTTTACAGATGGTCCAGGCGTAAAATCGAACTGGCAGATACCCCCATGGCACCTGCGACTGGCAATTTGATCTATATAGGGCCTCATCCAACAAGAGGACGGCTGGTCCGAATGGTGTATCCAACGCATCAGATCGAGTTGTGGTTGCAAATTCTGTTCATTTTGTTTGATGTGGTATTGACCTGTGAAATTCCAAGTTCTGGTCTAAAGCTATTGTAGTGCCCAATTACAAGCGGGGTAATAGGGCCAAACCAGACAACCATCGACCTATCCCCTTCTCGATAGCGAAAGCAAGATCTTGGCAGGATTAGTTCTGGAAGAATTGGTTAACTGGGTCACTGAAAGTGGTTGACTCCAGAAATGACAATGCATTACTTACCGTAAAAGCATTTCTGATGGTTGTATCTGCTTAGATTCACATGCTGTGCATAGGTCCGACATCCAGTGGTCACTGCGGAGTATTGCATTTTGTTTTTCGTAGTCGGAAAGGGGACGTCGACAAGGCGTGTCTGTAACACTATCCCTATAGTGACGTGCGTTGTACCCACAATCCCTCACGCGTCGAGGTCCCTCTGTTTGTATTTTTCTGCCCTGAGGGAGCCTTTTTAGCCGTGAGTGAGTACAGAAAAGAGAGAAATATATATATAAAAGGATGTCTATGTTCCTTCCAGCCGAGCGGGGAGGAAGGGTGGGCGCATGTGAATCTAAGCAGATACAACCATCAGAAATGCTTTTACGGTAAGTAATGCATTGTCTTCTGATGTTTGTTAATCTGCTTAGAATCACATGCTGTGCATAGACTAGCGAGCAGTACCCGGAGTTGGCGGTGGGTTATGAGAAGGAACAGTAGAAAAAAGATGTCTTAATACTGCCTGCCCAACCTGGGAATCAGATCTAGAGTGTGCATCTAGACAGTAGTGTTTTGTAAATGTGTGCACAGAACTCCAGGTTGCCGCTTTGCAGATGGACTCAAGGGGAACATTTGCAATGAATGCTATGGAAGCCCCCGTGCCTCGAGTGGAATGTGCTCTTGGCTTGAAGGGTAGTTCTCTCTTAGCAAGAGTGTAACAGAGAGTGATGCATTGAACAATCCATCTAGATATAGTGGATTTTGAGACCGCATCTCCTTCTCTTCCTGCTGCCACCGAGACAAAGAACTGATTAGTCTTTCTCAGTGGTCTGGTTCTTTCCATGTAGAACATGACAGCTCTGCGTACATCTAGTGTATGCAGACTTTTTTCTCCCGAGCTGGAAGGGTTTTGAAAGAACGTTGGTAGTTCTATAGTTTGGTTTACATGAAATTTCGAGATGAATTTAGGTGCAAACCTTGGGTGTGTGCGTAGAACCACCTTATCTTTGTGAACTGTTACGAAGGGGTCTAGTACAGAAAGAGCCTGTAGTTCACTTACTCTCCTAATGGAGGTGATAGCTATTAGGAAAGCAGTCTTAAGGGTGATATCTTTAAGAGTTGCCTTGTGCATGGGTTCGAAGGGAGGGCCCATGAGTCTGGAAAGTACCACATTTAAGTCCCATCCGGGAGCTGGGTTAGCTATCGGAGGGTGTATCCTCTTTACCCCCTCCATGAAGGCTTTGATAACTGGTATCTTCCACCACAACACTTTAAGTTGGGAAGTGGTGTATGCAGAAAGTGCCGCTAGGTGGACTTTAATGGAATTGAACACTAAACCTGAATCCAGTAAATGGGTCAAGTATAGAATAATGTCAGTAGGAGAGCAGTCAACTGGGTTGATGCTAGTACCTCTACACCAGATAACGAATCTTTTCCATTTGCTAGAATAGCAGTGTCGAGTATTAGGTTTTCTGGCTTCCCTGAGGATGTCCATACATCTCTGTGGGAGTTGTAAATGTCCAAATTCTATGATCTCAGGAGCCAGGCTGCTAAGTTCATGGTCTGAGGGCATGGATGCAGTGTTCTGCCCTTGTCTTGTGACAGCATGTTGTACGGGCAGGGAAGTTTCACTGGGGGAGATAGGGACATCTCCATCAAGTGAGCGAACCATGGCTGCCGGGCCCACATTGGGGCCACTAGTATCATTGTAACCTGCTCCTGATGCATCTTGTGCACCACTTTGTTGAGAAGGGGAGTCGGGGGGAAAGGCGTAAACAAATTTCCCTGACCATAGAATCGACAGACCGTTCCCCTTGGACTGGTTCTGGGGGTACCTGGAGGCGTAACTTTGGCATTGTGAGTTTTCCATAGTTGCGAACAGGTCTATTTCCGGGAATCCCCATTGAGTGAAGACGTCTAAGACGATGTCTTTGTGTAATTGCCATTCGTACTCTCCGGGCAGGGGGAAGTCTCTGCTGAGTTTGTCTGCTAGAAGATTGAGTTCCCCTGGTACATGTTGTGATAATAGGAACATGTTGTGTCTGAGAGCCCACTTCCATATATTCTGGGACAGTTTGGACAGTCCTGGAGAGTGAGTGCCTCCTTGCTTGTTGAGGTAGTACATGGCTGTGGTGCTGTCTGTGAGGACCATCACTGTCTTTCCTTGTAGCTGTTTCTGAAAGGCTTTCAGTGCTTTGAACAACGCTAGTAGTTCCAGCAGGTTTATATGCTTGGATGCTAAGCTCGGAGTCCAAACTCCGTGGGCCGTCTGATGGGATAGGTGAGCCCCCCATCCTGTAAGGGATGCGTCTGTGGTTAGAGTGGCTTCCACTGCGGGTGTGGCAAAAGTTTTCCCTAATAACAGGTTTTCTTTTGTCCACCACCGTAGCGAGAGAACCAAGGCCTGCAAGACCACCACTAGATCGTCCCATTGTCCGCTGGCCTGACACCACTGGCTGTAGAGCCACTCTTGCATTGGGCGCATGCGCAGGCGCACGTGAGGTACCAAATAAGGAACAAGTTACTTACCTGTAACTGTTGTTCTCCAGCATGGGTCTGGCATGGATTCACATGCTCATGAATATTCCCCGTCGTCAGGCTGGGAATCCTCGGTAAAGAAAAAACCAGTATCAGTTTCGTTTCTGATCTGTCTTTCGTAGTAATAACCAATCACTGGTCTCTGCGTCATACTGACCACAGCCAATGACTGCCCTCTACCTAAGCACCGCCTCCGGCAGCCATCTTCAGATTTGGAAGCACGTGAAGTGGCAGTATGACCAAGTGAAGAGCCGCAGAGGGGTAGGCGGGAGGGTTCGCATGTGAATCCATGCCAGACCCATGCTGGAGAACAACAGTTACAGGTAAGTAACTTGTTCCTTCTCCAGCATGGGGTCTGGCATGGATTCACATGCTCATGAATAAAGAATACATAGCAGTACACACATGCACAACCACGGGAGGTGGCAAAGGCTCAACATTAAGCATCACATCAACTCAACATTAAGCATCTTACCTCCTCACCAGGCTCACCTCAGGCGAACAGGTTGCGCAGCACTGCTTGGCCGACCCTGGACTCCTCCCTGGAATCCCGGTCGACGCAGTAGAATTTCGTGAAGGTGTGCGTCGACCTCCACGTAGCAGCCCTGCATATGTCCAGCAGGGGCACACCAGATAGGAACGCCGTGGTAGCTGCGATCGCTCTGGTGGAGTGGGCTCTCGGACGGCCAGGCAGCGGTCGGTTTGCCAACCGGTGACAGTACATGATACAGCCGGAGAGCCATCTGGAGATGGAAGCCTTCGAGAGAGCCTTCCCCTGATTTACAGGTCCAAAGTTCACAAAGAGTTGTGACGTCTTCCGAAAACCCTTCGTGCGGTCCACGTAGAACTTCAGCGCTCTAGCTACATCCAGCGAGTGCAAAGTCCTCTCAGCCGGCGACGAAGGCGACGGGAAGAACACAGGTAACACCAAGGGTTCGTTGAGATGGAAGTCCGACGGTACCTTGGGCATGAAGGAGGGGTGCGTCCTGAGCACTACCCTTGTGTCGTGGAAAGTCAAGTACGGGGCCTTGCAGGAAAGGGCCTGGATCTCTCCCACTCGTCGTGCGGAGGTGATGGCCACAAGAGAAGCTGTTTTCCACGATAGAAACTTCAACGGGGCCGAGTGCAGAGGCTCGAACGGAGGTCCCATGAGCTTGGTCAGCACCACGTTGAGCTCCCACGCCGGGGCCGGAGCCTTCACCGGCGGGAACGATCTGAACAGTCCCTTCATGAACTCTTTCACCAGACGATGAGACCACAAGGACGTCCGCCCCGTGGTTCTGGTGTATCGGGAGATCGCAGCAAGATGAATCTTGATGGACGCATGTGCCAGACCAGCCTTGGCCAGCGTCAGCAGGTACGGCAGTACCTGGGGAGCCGTAATCCGTAGAGGGTTAATCTTCTGTGCGTGGCACCAGACAGAGAACCTCTTCCATTTGTGTCCGTAGCATTTAAGAGTCGAGGACGCCCTGGCCTTTGCAAGAACCTCTCTGCAATCGGCCGGTATGTCGTATCCTCCAAACTCTAGCGCTGCAGGAGCCAGGCCTGCAAGTTCAGCGACTTCGGGTCGTGGTGGAGGATGGCGCCTCCTACCCTGGAGAGTAGATCCGCGTCCGCCGGCAGCTTGATCGGCGGGGACGCTGACAAGTCCAGAAGGTCCGGGAACCATATCTGCCTCGGCCACGCAGGTGCGACGAGGATCATCCTGCACCGTGACCTCTTGAGCTGGTTGACGAGCCGGATTAGCAGAGGCAATGGAGGGAACGCGTAGAGGAACAGGCCCTCCCAGGGGAACGAGAAAGCATCGCCCATGCTCCTCCTCTGGGGAAACCTGCTGGCGAACCTCCGGCACTTGGTGTTCGTCGCCGTCGCGAACAGGTCGATCTGGGGTGTGCCCCACCGTCAGAAGAGGCGATCCACCAGATCCTGCCGTAGTTCCCACTCGTGGCACGAGCGCAGCTCCCTGCTGAGTGAGTCGGCGATGGTGTTTTTTATCCCTGCCAGATGAAACGGCACCAGAAAAATCCCTTGGGCGACGGCCCAATGCCACAGGTCCTGCGCCTCCTTGGACAGCGCTGGGGACCTGGTTCCGCCCCGTTTCCTGATGTAAAACACGGTGGTGGTGTTGTCGGTGAAGATCCTCACCACCTTGCCCTTGAGGGACGGAAGGAAGGACCTGAGGGCCCAAAACACTGCACGGAGCTCCAGGACGTTGATATGCAGGGACTTCTCCGTCGGGAGCCAGAGTCCCCTTGCGTGCAGATTTTCGGTGTGCGCTCCCCACCCTTCCAGGGAGGCATCCGTGGTCACAGTCTCCTGGTGGTCTGGGGTCTGGAAGTCCATGCCCGCCGTCAGATGCGCGCGGGTGCCCCACCACCGTATCGCTCGTCGGAAACTCTCGTCGAGCTTGATCCTTTCCTCGAAGCTGCCCGTCGTCTGGATCCAGCGCGCATCCAGGAATTCTTGCAACGGGCGCATCCGGAGCCTGCACATGGGAATGAGGTAGATGCAGGAAGACATCATCCCAAGGAGGGACTTGATGGACCTCACTTTGGCCGCGTCGGCCACCAACATCCGTTGCACCTTGCCCAAGATGGTCCTGGTCCTCTCCTCCGACGGGGAGGCCAGAAGAGACACTGTCGAGCCTCGCTCCCAGAAACAGTGCAACTTGCGCGGGCACCAGGTGGGATTTGGCGTAGTTCACGGAGAATCCCAGGTCCGTGAGGAGTTGGACGGTCCTTGCCGTGTGGACCACGGCGAGCTCCCTCGTCTTGGCGCGGATGAGCCAGTCGTCCAGGTAGGGGTAGACGTGAATCCCCTCGCGGCGCAGCTGCGCCGCCACCGGTGCGAGGCACTTGGTGAATACCCTGGGTGCCGACCGTAGTCCGAAGGGAAGGGCTTTGAACTGGTAATGACGCCCTTGGACCACGAATCTGAGGAATTTTCGGTGCCCCTTTAGGATGGGAATGTGGAAGTAGGCATCCTCCAAATCCAACGACGATAGGAAGTCTCCTTCCTCCAGCTGACCCAGGACGTGCTGGAGGGTGACCATCCGGAACTTCTGCGCCTTGATGAACTTGTTCAGACGACGCAGGTCTAGAATGGGGCGCCATCCTCCCGTCTTCTTCACGAGGAAGTATCTCGAGTAGACTCCGGAGCCCCGAAGCCTCTTTGGGACGAGTTCGATGGCGCCCTTTCTGAGCATCGCCTTTACCTCCAGGAGAAGTTGAGGGACGTGAAGTTCTTTCCTGGCCACGGGGGGGGACGCGCGGGCACCTTCTTAGAAACTCGAGCGCGTGGCCCCGGGCCAGGGCGTCCAGCACCCAACGGTCGGTGGAGATGGACTCCCACACGCTGACGAAGCCCGCCAGCCGGCCTCCCACCGGGGTGCTTCGGTGGGGGCCCGACCCCACGGCCGGTTCAATCCTGCTTGGACGTGGCCTTGACCTCCTTGGCGACGACGGCGGGGTCCGCCCGACTTGCCTCGTCCTCTGTAGGCCTCTTGCGACGACGAGCGGGCCGCTTGACGGTAGGAAGCGAAACCGCCGACGGAACCTTTGGAGGCGCCCTTGCCTCCGCCGCTCCGAAAGGGCGTCCGTCGTTGCTGCAGGACTCCAAGGGCCCGGGCCGTCTCAGTATCCGCCTTGATGGCCTGAAGGGAATCGTCCACTGTCTTGCCAAACAGGTTGTTCCCGTCGAAGGGCATGTCCAGGACTCTGGTCTGGACGTCCTGCCGGAAGTCCGTAGCTTTGAGCCATCCACGACGTCGAAGGCAAACGCCGTTGCCCAGCTGGCGGAACCCAGTGTCGGCGATGTCCGTCGCCACGGTGATGGCGTGGTCCGAGGCCACCTCACCTTCCTGCAGGATCTCCAGGGCCTCCGCCCTCTTGTCGTCCGGCAGAAAATCCAGCAGGGGAGCTAACTTGTACCAGAGCTCCCTGTCGTAGCGGGCCACGATAGCCAAGGCGTTGGCCGCTTTAATCGTCGTCGCTGCCGACGAGATGACTCTACGTCCCATAGCATCCAATTTCTTTCCCTCGCCGTCCGGCGGGGAAGTCGATGTGGAGGCCGCACCCCCCCCGCTTTCTTCCTGGCTGCCGCGGAGACGACGGAATCCGGGGTAGGCTGCGCCCGGAGGCATAGGGGGGCCGTGTCAGGGACCCGGTACTTCTTCTCGTACCGGTCTCTTCTAGCTGGCGTCGTGGAAGGGTTCTTGAGGAGGGAAAGGCCCTCATCCCAAATGTCGTCCAACAGAGGCACTGCGAGGACCGTCTTCCTCTTGGCCTCGCGCCGCTGATAAAGGAAGCCTTCCTTTTTCTTCTCCTCAGGGCAGAGTTGGAAAAGCTCGGAAGCCCTGGAGATCATGGAGTGGAAAGATCCGATCTCGTCGGGCGGAGAAGCCCTGGTGGGAGGCGACGACCGAATATCCTCGTCGTATGCCTCGTCGTCCGTACCCGTCGCTGCCGTGTCAGTCCCCGTATCATCCCCTCGGGTGGACGGGGAGGAGGGCTGGACGGGGCGCGACGGTTGAAAAGGAGGTGGTGGATGGATCCTTCTTTTCTTGGTAGGGGGAACACCAGAAGGTCCCGGTTCTGGATCCCCCGACGGGAGAGGTTCCTCCGTCGGTAACGGTAGCCTCGTCCTTATCTCGGAGCATAAGGACTGTATGGCCAACAAAATGGCCGCCGAGTTGTCTTGCGGCGCTGGCAGAGGGGAATCTCCAGGAGCTTCGCCGGGTGCTCGGCCTTCCTCTTACCCGACCCAGAGCGTTGGCTCGTGGTTGATGGTGCCGGGGAGGGTGCGCCCTGCCTGGCGCCCGTAGAGCCCGACCGTTCGGCGCTCCCGGTGCCAGCGGACTCGCGGTGCTTGGCCTTATGTTGGGCCCCCGTCGCCGGGGCGCCCTCAAAGGTCTTAGAAGACCGCTCGGATTTCTTCTTCTCGCCAGACGGGCTCTTACCCTCCAGCCAGTTGGCGAGACGTTGATGACGGTCCTTCATGGACCGTTCCGACATGTTGCCGCAAAACGCACAGTCCTTCTCCACGTGCGTTTTGTCCTCATGAAGGCAGTAAAGGCAGAAAGAGTGTTCGTCCTCCTTAAAGACGTTCTGCAGCTGGCATCCAGGGCAGACCCTGAACAGCTTTCCGGGCATCGAGCTTCCCTTCTCCTGGGCCATCTCCGAGACCGGGCCTGAGAAGCTTCTGGAGTCCTCCGAAGTGTAGCTCGACGAAATCTTCACCCTTGAGGGGCACAGACGAATCCGACACGGGTCCCCGTTGATCGGATGTAGGATCGGTGGAGCTTGAGGCTCTTTTGACCGAAAGAATCGAAGTTTTGTGAAAAAGCGCGAAAAAATAGCACCAACGCTCGAGAGCAATAGCACGAGGATCCCAACACATGAACGTGCGGTAAAAATCTGAAGATGGCTGCCAGAGGCGGTGCTTAGGTAGAGGGCAGTCATTGGCTGTGGTCAGTATGACGCAGAGACCAGTGATTGGTTATTACTACGAAAGACAGATCAGAAACGAAACTGATACTGGTTTTTTCTTTACCGAGGATTCCCAGCCTGACGACGGGGAATATTCATGAGCATGTGAATCCATGCCAGACCCCATGCTGGAGAAATACAGGACGCCATCATCCCTAGCAAGCGCATTGCTTTGCGTACCGTCACCTCTCGGCCTGCTACATAATGGGGAATCTGAAACAGCATGTTTTGGACCCTCTCGTTGGAGGGGAATACGAGGCCGTCCTTTGTTCGAATTAGAGCCCCTAGGAATTGTTTGATTTGGCTGGGGTCTAAGCTGGACTTCTTTTCGTTGATGGAGAAGCCCAGTTGGGACAAAAGGTCTACGGTCTTTTGGGTATTGGAGAAGCAGGTTTCGTAAGAATCCCCTGTTATGAGCCAGTCGTCGAGGTAAGGGTATACCGGGATGGATAATCTGCGCAGGTGGGCCGCTGCCACTGCCAGTACTTTCGTGAATACCCTTGGTGCAGATGCTATCCCGAAGGGTAGTACTCTGAACTGGTAGTGTTTGTCCTCTATCTTGAACCTGAGGTATTTTCTGTGCGATGTCAACATTAAAATATGAAAGTATGCATCTTTCATGTCCAGTGTTGTCATGTAATCCCCTTGTGATAACAGTGGGATTACCTCCTGTAAGGTCACCATACGAAACTTTTGGGGTTTGACAAATATGTTCGCTGGGCGCAGATCTAATACAGGGCGCATGGTTAAGTCCTTTTTGGGTACAAGGAAGTACACTGAATAAATACCTTCTGTTACCTGTGATAGGGGGACGGGCTCTATAGCTTCTTTCTTCAGTAGTTCTTCCACCTCTTGAAGAAGAATGGAGAGGTGTTGCGGTGTCATGCGTCGGTTCCGTGGGGGTTTGTACTTCGGGGAACCGTTGAACTCGATGCAGTATCCGTGGGCTATGGTGGATAATACCCAACGGTCTGACGTTATTCCCTCCCATGCTGAAAGGAACGATGTTAGCCGGCCCCCGACCCGTGGTGCATGGGAGGGGACCCGAATTTTCGGGTCATTTGCTGGTACTGGGCGTGGAACCTCTGGGGCTGGAGCCACGACCTCTTCCTTTGCCACGGCGTTGGCCTCTGACTGAACTGGGTGTTACCCTGGTTAGTGGGCCAGTTGGAGCCAGAGTAATATTGTTGTTGTTGGTTCTGCTGCTGTCTTTGGCCACGAAAGGAGCGTTTATTACCATAGCCTCGCCTGATAGTGGGCCTAGAAATTTGATCAAGAGTCTTGATGGTATCAAACTCTTTTTTAGCATGTTCTAGGGCCTCATCTACTGCTTTCCCAAACAGATGCGTCTGTTCAATGGGTTTATTTATGAGGGAGGCTTGGGTTTCGGGCTTAAAACCTGAATTGCGTAGCCAAATGTGGCGTTTGAGAAGTATTCCCTGCACTAGGGAGCGGCCAGCCGTCTCAGCGGCATCTAGGGAGTTCTTAACGATGCCCTGGTTTACCAGTGTGCCCTCTGATATTATAGCTAGCAGGCAAGAACGCAGAGGTTCAGGTGCTTCCTCTGCTTCGCTGCGCAGCTTGTTCCACTGTGCATCTGCGTAGCTAGCTAAAAGTGAGTTGTTATTAGCAATTCTAGTAGAGAAGGCGGCGGAGGTCGTGATTCTCTTCCCCAGTGCGTAGAGTTTTTTGCCTTCTTTGTCTGGAGGTGCTTCACTAGTGGATAGTGGCACCCCTGCTCTTTTTCTTGTGTTGGTAACCACAAGGGAGTCCGGAATAGAGTGTCCTCTGATGTATAAAGGGTCAGAGGATGAAGGGCTGAAGAGCTTTTCTATTCTAGGGTTGACCCCTCTTACTAAAGCTGGGTTAGTAAGGGAAGGAGAAATTCTTCTTTTAATAGAAGCCAGGAGTGGAATAGATTGGCTAACAGGGGCTTTTTCTTTGATGACTTTTTCTACAAAGTCAATGTCTGGAAGAGTTTCCCCTGTATCAATTTCAAAATGCGCTGCTGCCTTGCGCAATAGTGCATTGAGGGAAGGTTGGTCATCTATGGGAGAGGAGTTCCCATGTGAATCCTTGAGAGGAGAAGGGAGAAAGGCATCAGGGTCTGAATGTACTGATGGGGATTGCCAAGGCTGCACTGACGGTGAATGCCAGGGCTGCGAGGTAGCTGTATCCTCTTCAAAACCTGTAGCAGTGGTGTAAGGATCTTCTTCGAACCCTTCTTCCTCAAGTTCTACCTCTTCTTCTCCACCCAAACCCTCATCTTCTTGGAGGTATTGCTCCTCCTCAGTGAGGTCAACCAGCCTAGGAATCTTGACTCTAGGGTCATCCTGTGGCCATTCTCTTTGTCTTTTGTGAGTGGGTGGGTCTTGGTTTCCTAGAAACCTTTCCATTTTCTCCATGCAAGAATGGAGTCTTTCAAGGGTCTCATGGGGTACCCCTGAATAGTCTAGAGGGGGGAAATTAGTGGGGAAATTAGTGTTTTCGCCTTCGAATCGTTTCGAACGCTCCCACAACGTCGACGAGAGGTTCCCGTCTCCTTCTGAAAAGCCTTCAGGTAGTTCGGAAGCGTCCTTTGGAGAAAGGGGCAGTTCCTGGCTACTTTTATGTTTTTTCGACGCGGTATTCGACGTTTGTTCCGTCGCCCGCGTACGTTTGTCTTCGGCGACAATTCTCGCTAGGCTCTCGACCACGATTTTGTCCGTCGAGGGCTCTGGTGTCGACGTTGTGTGCGTTGCGCGTTGTACCTCGACGGTCGCTCTATGGAGCGTTGCGTCGGATGTTTTTTGGGGTAGCGCCCGTGTTAGATGGAAGCCCAATCGCTGGTCGCGGCTGCGTTTGCGGGTGGGGCTTGTGACCTTTACGGTCTGCGGTAGACGCCGGAGTGCCCTGCGTCCCCTTCGGCGCTGATGGATCCTTCGTTCTCGACGAAGAAGAGCCGTGGGTAGTGTGTTTAGCCTTATGGGGTTTGTGTGCGTCCTTGTCGCCGGGGTGTTCATCCCCATAAGCAGGGCGTGAGCCGAGCCCGTCGGGGCCGGGGACGGACGACGAGGAGCGGGAGCGCTCCTTCTGGGGGTTCATGACTTCCGTAACGGATGTCGAGTTATCGCACTCCTCGTCACTTTCAGTAACAGCGGCAGCGGGTGAGGAAACTGACTTCGACATCGCGTAGTCCGCCCACCTCTTAACCCTACGTTCTTTAAGAGTCCTGGGTTTTAAGAGCTTGCAGGCTGCGCAGCTGTTCTCTATGTGATCGAGGGGTAAGCAACGATTACAGAGCTTGTGCTTAACTTTCCAAGTATATTTGCCCCTGCAGCGTGGGCAAAACTTAAATGGTGTCCTCGCCATAGCTGAGGCAATAATAGCTGGCGATAACAACCCCAAGGGAAAGAAAGGGGAGAAAGAAAGACATTCTCAAAGAGAAGAGACAAAGTTCTAACCCCCACTCTCCCTACTGTAAGTTGGTGGTCGAGGCCAGGCCACGTGTTCGGCAGCGCCGAAGGATCTCCTCCGCTCTTCCTCTCTGTCGAAAATCAGTTCGGCGGAGAAACAGCTTCACAGCTAACGTCGAGGGGGAGGGATCGTTATCAGTATATTAAGTTATGACAAAAGGACCGAGGTCCGTGGCAAGTATAGCAATGTCTCTCTAGGAGCTCCGCGAAAGGCGACCAGAAACTGGGCGGAAAAAAACAATCTGAGGGACCTCGACGCGTGAGGGATTGTGGGTACAACGCACGTCACTATAGGGATAGTGTTACAGACACGCCTTGTCGACGTCCCCTTTTCGACTACGAAAAACAAAATGCAATACTCCGCAGTGACCACTGGATGTCGGACCTATGCACAGCATGTGATTCTAAGCAGATTAACAAACATCAGAAACCAGTTTTCGCAAAGGTCTGGGCACATAACTAAATGGAATTGTTGGCTGGTTGAGGGGAATCTGGAGGCCCCCCATAGCTCATGGCAGCAATAGATTATACACAGGCCTGTGACTGCATCAATAGACATTTACTGTGGTGTAAGGTTAAGAAGGGACAGGCACATCCCTGGCCATTTACTGGCTATTCTGGAGAATTACACATACTTTTTTGCAGGTGAGATTGAATGGGCAGGAAGCCCAGACAGAGGGGTCTCCGTCAGGGTTGTGTCTTGGCTTCCTTGTCTGTTGAATCCAACTGTCCTATTTGTTTGGCCTTTCAGTGAAGCATGGATTTCGTTCCAAGAATTTCATCAGTAGCCGTCCTGTTTTCCTAGATTGCAGAGCAAATTAAATGCTATATCAGAATAAGAAGTATAACAAATTACTCACGGCTCGAATTATGCTAAAGGCGAATCAAGCGGCCGCTCAAATGAAAATAAAATCAAGGCTCGCTTTCGTAGATTCTCGATTTCTCCTTCTACAACATGAAAGTGGTAGCTACAATTACTATATGGTACAGAGACAGCAGCCGGCCTGAGAGCCCTAGGCTTATGATAAAGTTGAGTCCAAGGTATGGAAGCATACTTTGGGTCTGCCAGATTGCATACCAATTTCAGCTTTAGGATTTGAACTAGGACAATCGTCATTAAGTTGCAAGCTGGACTGGAGAATTGTTAAATGTTAAAGGTATTTGTACCGCGCACCATCACCAACGGAGCTGGTCCCCAGGCGCTCTGGCGGATCTGCAAATGAGAAGGTGGGATGCGGGAGTAGGATAGTGAAAGGAGTGGTGTTCTGTTGGCAGCTTCAACTCGGTATACACCGGGTGCTGAGCTTCGGTGCGAGTATTGAATTGGTGCCAGTCCTCGTGTGCTGTTGGTGTTGCTCATGTGTTGTTGCAGTGTCCTTATGTAGAATAATGCTGGTTCCAATAGTAGGCATATTATACGAATACATTGCTGCCATCCTGACGTCAACATCAATGGATGCAGTTATCAGGCTAAAGAGCAGATCGGGTTTTGACCGGGATCAAGATTGCACAAACAACATCATTGACCAACCGAAAGAGGTAACGATTCACAATGTTTGAGACAATTCCAGAACAGATATTGGGCCACCCATTCTTGCGATATAGGCTAGACCTCTTCCCAACACAATAAGGTGCTGTAATCTATGCCAAAACTAGCATAACAGAGAACACATACTTCTGCAATGTCCAGCATTCAAAGACTGTAGATCTCAACGGCCGGGTAGGTTTGTGCACAACACAAGTGCTGGATGAGGAAAAATGATTTACCCCTATATCTAGTGGGGAGTAAACCTATAACAATTGGTGTAACGGTATTACATCATGCCAGTCTCTATGTTATGGTGTTGGTTTGGACTGTATATTAGATCTCATCTTCAAACTTTGAAGATGCCACTTGGAAGCCTAGGACTGTTACTGTGCACTGGGGAATGAGATTTTTTATTTTTTCTCAGCTAAAAATGTATAATCGTGCTCTTTATCTATAAGTAGGGAACAAAGATTTTATTGTAACATTAGGGGATTGCTTATATAAGTTTGTTTGGCTTTATGAATTTATTCTGTTTTAAGTACATTATTCAATGTGTATACATTTGCTCTTTTTTCTAATGTGCAAGTTTGAGTATGTACAGCCAATAAGAATTAAAAACAATGATTTGTTTAGAGATAGAGGCTTATTAACATAAATAAAAAAACGAATTTACCTGGAACTATGTAGCATGTCTCACTGGAATGCTATGAATGGTAAATTCTGCAGAACCGAACGAACATCTGCAAGAGAAATGAAATGTGTAGGACAAGTCAAAAATCACAAAACTGCTATCAGCTGTATTTACTTTTCAATCAAAGAACATTTAGCTGGATCTCAGAGAAACAAGTTGTTATCAGCATAACATGCAGATGGGTAAACGGCAAAGGATAATATCATTGAACCAGCAAACATTCCAATGATTGGACACAAACAAATCTATCTCTGGATAGTGGCTACAAAGTAAACGCATGCAGTGTCTACCTGTGGCTTCAGTGAGCATGCAATGCTGCATAGAAAGCGACTTATCAAAAGGGAACTGCAAGGAAACCCATCGTTTTCGGATTCTCCACCATTCCAACCCCAAATGTTATGAACATCAGCATTTAAAACACAGGTAATGCTAAATGGCTTCTGCAGTGCCAGGCAGCGATAGCTCAATATCAACAGAAGCAGGGAGACAGTCGGGCTATACTTTTTGTAGGACCCTGCATTCAGGGTGGGGGCAATTTTTAATTGTTTAACTAACGATTGCATAAATGAATAAGCAGATATTGGCATGTTACTAACAAACGGAGAAAACTAGCGATTCAAAATGCCTGCTCAGGTGTAGCAGACCCAGTCACTTTTCAAATGCCCTAGCTTCATATTTTTTTCTTTATGCATGTGGTGCACATTTCAAAAAGCACTTCATTTAGAAACTGCAAGTTATGTTACTTTGCATTTATATAGTGCCTTATGTACCATTGGTATGGTCTCAAGGCGCTGGTAGGTTGAACGCCCTTGGGAACCGAAGTTCAAGTCAGTAGAGAGAATAGAGTCAAAGGTGCGTGTGCGCACCGGATGTGTGCAGCTGGTGTGGCATTCATGTGATAGCTGCTTCTTAGAGGTAGGTGTGGTGATTGAGAGATCAAGAGTATGTGTTCGTTCTGGCAGGTTTTTCTCCAGACTGATTCTGACTGCGTTAGGCCTGAGGAGAACGCCTAGGCTGGAGGGTGTAACCAGCAGTGTTTAGTTAGGGTGATGGGGAGTATGAGGCAGATGATAGTATGAGAACATCTATACCGAATTGTGTCATAGTATCGCTGTGTTCTAGTTGAGTGGTGGTGTAAAGAAGAGTAAGCGTGGAGATATGATATGGTGGAGGTGTTTGAGATCGGGCTCACTCCAATAGTTCGATGCACTCCATCCCTTCCATGTACTCCGACTGTTCCATGCATTACGACCGTTTCAAGCATTCAAAACCGCCCTTTTCCATGCGCTTTCAAACACTACATGCACTCCAACCATTTTATGCACGCCAACCATTTTATGTACTGCTCCTTTCATTCATTCTACCCACGTTATCCTTTCTCCATGCATCATCCATCGACATACTGCAAGTAAACGGCCAATACTAAATGTACGGTAAAGAAAGCATTTTGGTCATCACCAGTTTACCTTCATGGGGTCGAAGTGCTGGATTCCAGCCGAGAGCATGAACAGTCCATCCCTGAAGTGAAGGCTGGATGAAGTGAAGTACTAAACAGAAGCCTGTCACTGTAATAATAAAAATGGTCACATGTCTGGAGAGAACAATCCTAGCGATCAGTTTAAAAATACCTTTCTGGCATCTCAGTTTTGGAAATCATACACCCATCAGATGGGTAAACGGAAAAGAGACCAATGCAAGAACAGGGACTGGGGGAGTGGGGTAGACCGGGGAATCATGTTTTGCTTCGAAAGGTCCTAGTCACTCATGAGCTACTTGCCTAACGCATAATAAAATTTCATCCGTCATATCACAGAAAGGTCATCTTTAATGGCTGGTGGCGGTGAAACATTTTCATAATTCGGCGTACCTTCATCAGTGGGCTGTTTCCACAGCCTGGTAAAGGCATCCATGGAGGCTCATTTGACCAAAATGACCCTAGTCTTTAAAAAAATGACATTAGTGTCCCTTGTTCCTTCCTCCGACGGGAAAATCCTGTGTGTCAATTTTATCTTCGGCGGGAGACCTATCAAGCTTGCCCACGCTCCAGTGTCTTGAGAAGGCAGGCTGCGAGGGAGGAGTCCAAAGCTCACCAGCCCTTTGTCTTCAAGCCTACCTGCGAGAGTCCAGTTCAAACTGGGAGGCTGGCGGTCCTTTAAGGACTGCCAATCCCCCCAGTCCCCCCTCAAGTTTTGAATGTTGCAAGTTTGTTTGATTTGCTGGTTTTCTAAAGTCCTATCTTCAGTCTTCATGACAAAGGAATCAACTGACCAGGTTTTTGGTTGCAGATCCTGAAGTCTCACCTGCTGCAATTCTTCCATGCTGTGGCATTTACCTCCCTTAAGCGTCCAGTTCACCCAGTTCCACTGCTGGAATCCTGCTAGTGCGTCTTCTCAGAAGTGCCTGGACTAGCTCTTAAGTGAACTACATGTCTGAAAAGTCTTGCACAGAAACTCAGACTTTTGCTGCAACAGAACCCTATCTCATCCTGCCTACAGCTGGCCACTAGGTTCTCTCTTCCGCCTGAGTGAACTCATGCCATAGACTAGGGAAGGCCTGGATAAGTAAAGGATTTGGGCATTAAAGTAACGGTGAAAGAGTTGGTTAGTAACTTTCAGAGTGAGCAGTTACAAACATTCTTACTAACCAGGATTGTGTTTTGCCATTCAATAAGGTTGTTTTACTCACCTGTGAATTGGTTGTGCCACTTCCCCCAAAAGTAATGCTGTTGGATTCACTTTACTATTCCTGTTGGGATATAAATGTATGAGTGCCCCAACTGGGTCTTGCTTTCCCCGACTTGCTGTTAAACTGTCTAGAATAAGTCTGCCTTGTTTATACCTACCTTCAAATTGCTGGTAGCTTCCTTAAGAATATAGGTTTTACTTACCTTGAGTTAGCGGTGTGCCATCCTAAAATAAATTTGAGCGCTATTGCTTACCTTACTCGTGTTCCACTGACCTGAAAAGCAACTAATAGGTTTCACCTGCCTAGAATAGCTGTGTGACATTTGTGTTCTGTAGGTCTAGCTGCCCTTGTTCTGCCGGGAGCAATCATAAAGTAGTGTAGAGTTCTTGCTTACCTTAGTCTGTTCCACTGAGCTGAAAAGCCACTGATGGTATATTACACCAAAAGGTCTCATCACCTGGTAGAACTGTGCGTTATCCTGAAGGTAGTTCTAGATTTCTACACTTGCAGGTTGGTTTACTAAGCAATTTCTTAGCGGAGTGTCGCTGCATAACTGACAGGGTCTACTACCCCTGTATTACTGAAAGTAATCAGAAAGTAACCTATGGTTTTACTTCCCATGAATAGGTGTGGTCTATACTAATTGCATTTGATAAGGTCCGACTTCCGTAGAATTACTTCAGTATTCTGAAGATGCTTTGTCTGTGTACCTTCAAGTGTTATAATGTGTTTATGATTATGACAAAGTACTTACCACAAGACTTAACTTGGCCTAATTGTATTTATAATAAACCTTAATTGTTTTTATAATACTTCTGGTTGCAGTGTCTGTTGAACCCATGGTATATTACAAGTTCTTTGTAACTCCCTGCAGCCCTCTCTCCCTCCTAAAATAGGCCTGGCTGTTCAGTCTACACTACCAAATACTGAGGTGGTACAGCCTTATATAGAGTGTAGTTTTGAACAGTCTCAGTTGTATGGTTTTACTAAACCCTTAGTGGACTTCAGAAAAACTGTCCTAACAAATACAACAGCATTTCTTGAAGAATGCCATTTCTGGCTGTGCAGGCAATGCAAACCAAACTGGTTGAAAAGGCAGGAGAAGCCGACTTTTAGCATTAAAAGACATGTACAATTGAGCCCAGCAGTCCAACATCTGATCACATTTCTCATTTATTCTCTTTTGGCTGCAATATAGTTAATCCAAAAATATATTTATATGGTTAATCCATCTCATTTCCAGGAGCAAGCGATCAGCATTCATACAGAGCATCTACAACCTCACCAAAACATAAGATACACAATACCCTCATTTTCAAGACCTGCAACTTGAGTTAACCGTAATAAAATTTTATGTCCCTTCCAATTGAATTGGCTGCCCAAGATGTGGTAATGGAGCATCCAACAGACCAGAGGAAGAGGAATTACTCTAGGCACCTGTTTGAAACCAATGGCTACAGCAGACCAAAGGCCTCGATTAAGGGCCATATAGAAAAGGCATGCAGTGATGTCAGGGGCCCCTAAAACATTTTGCTGCTGGCTTTCAAGTTTCTTGGCTTCCTTTTTGTGCAGAGGGACTTCTACCAAAGTAGTCTTGTCGCTCCAACCCTTCTTTGATGTCCTAGTTGCTCACAGGTTACCATGGCAGGGGTGCTTTTATTTATTATTATTTTTCTTTTTTGTTATCTCCCTCTTTATTTTTTAGTACTTCATTTGTCTCCCAGGATGATTGCATCACCCTACAAGTTGACATGTGGAGCAGGGTGGTGGCTGCTGTTATTTAGTTTTTGCTTCACAGGGTAGTGAAGTCATTTTTACCACATTGCCAGTTCAAAGCCATTGGGGTTATGTTAAAGGTATTTAAACCGTGCACCGTCACCAACGGAATTTGTCCCCAGGCAGATCTGTAAACAAGGCAGAGAGGTAACCACTCTGCCGTCCATTTTGTTTACGGCACACCATTTGTGGACGGCGAGACCGGCCCAAAACGTCAGATGTGCCGACTTGAGATGACAGAGCCCAGCCCTACAGACTATATATTGGTTTCAACTGGCTTATTTACACCAATACTTCAAATTATTTAGAAAGGCTAACTTGGAGAATTATAAACTTAAAGCTCTTCTAACCTCAATATTTTGTGAGGTGTCATTTCAACCAATTTCAGTGCAGCAGCAACTTTATCAGGCCCTCGTAGCTTGAGAGGGCAAAAATGTGTCTACTGTGCATCTATTGATTTTTATGGTAGCACAATTTTCTGACGGGCACGTTCATGATGTGTGGCAGTGAAACTCACCAGCGTACTTTACTGTTGATGATCTATCATCTGAAGGATTCCAATAGTGCAGGTGTTCCTATACAGAAAAGCTGAAACCTACCCTGGGACCAAAATTGGGCAAGTAAGGCATGTGCTACTAGGAAAGCACATCAGGAAAAAGGGATGCAGTGGCAGGGGACTCTGTAAAAGGCCAGAGAAAAAAGTAAATAGTTTAAAAGGAGCCACAAAGTGCGTCCAGAGAATCCCATGAAGGGAATTGTGCCACAAAATAACTATCATTCCGTTGCTTACCCTGGTTTAATATCCATTTTATGCTAGTTATCTTATGGTATGGTGGTGCTCCAAGGCGATCTGCAGGGTATCGGCTACTGGTGATCTTCTCAGGTTAGGCTTATAAAATCCACTGCAGGAGCCTTTTCTTTGCTCTCCCCTCAGTGCACATTGCTCGGCCTCTGCGGTCTGGCAGCACCCTTTGCCTTCTCAGAGCGTTAGGTGATCTTTGCGGGTCCCCTTCACTTGCCATTTCACTGCTGTGGTGGCCTCCATCATGCATCATTTGCATAGGTGCAAAGTCCAGCCACTGTGTCTAGCCAGACAATGCTGAACCTGAAACCTACATCTGCCCCAGCACTTCCTAGGCAGTTTCCACAACCAGCGTCGTGGTTGGGTATCTCCAGGCCAGGTTCTCGGACCCCAAGCCAAACGCTGGTCCTTCCCACTCGAGTCTCCTGGTACCAGGTGTGAAGTATCTTCTGTGCGCTTTGTACCGCAATTAGGTCGGCGACTGCAAGTCACTGCAGCCATCCTTGTCCAAGCCTCAGACTCTTCTGTGGGGGTTCCTCAGACTTCCCATCTGGACTTTTTGCCAGTTCTACCATCCCTATAGGTGGTAAGTGCTTTTCATGCACGTTGTCTTGTGCAGGTTTGGAAGAATGAGAGGACAATTATGAATGGGGTGGCTTTTCACCACACCCAGGTCCCGAAGAAGGTGTGCAGAGGACGTTCATCTTTTTCACAATTCAAAGAATCGTTCCTATCCAATAAAATGCTATGTGGCTTACAACGTTGCCAACCTAGGCCTTTGGCTGCAAACATGCTTTCTGTGCACAAAACTCTGTTTCCCTGTGAGGTGTTTGGGGAGAGGAAGAACGTAGAGTGTCACAGTGCTAAGGGTAGGCAGAGTTAATGCCATGATGCAGTTGCCCAACTGAGAGCGGGGGGAGGTGGCTGGGGTGAGTGGATGGGCTGTGAGGGCCAGCTCTCCATCCAGCCTTTGGGTCTAGTGTTCAAAGTTGGTGGTAATTTGGGATTGATCTGTACTATGATGTAATATTGACCTAAAAATGGCACTGGTTGTGTTTCATGGTAACCTAGTAATTTGTGGACTGCCCGTGGTTGTTTAAATAGAGGGCACACATCAGAGACCAATTAAAAAGTCTCCTCAGATTAGTGTCCATAAAATGCTATACAGTAATTAAGGGGTGCAGAGTTCCACCCAAAGTTGGTTTGTAAATCTGGTTAGTCCCCAACATGCCAAAAAGTAGTATATATTTAATTTACCTTCCAACTGCAAGAGGATGGCTCATGCCGAGGAAACTGGAGTAGTTTCAACCTGGAGGCTTCTCACTGTCAAACAAAACAAAGTGTCACACACTACACACTTACATTTTGCAGTCAAATTACTGCACAGGACTGATGACTTTCCAGCATCTCAGATTTTTAAAGTCTCACCATAAACCATCAGATGGGTAAACGGCAAATTGGCAATCATGAATACCAGAACACCATCTACAGAGCCCTGTTCACGGTACAGGATTCTCTGAAATAGTTTGACAACAGTTCCTTGGGGCTGGGCAAACTAATGAGTGCATCTTTCAAGCCATGATTTGCAGCTCATACCAATCGGTAGCTATAGTTTAAAAGAAAACATTGTAAATACTCTTTTGCATAATTCAGTCAATTGGCATCAAGACCTATAGCAGGACTCAAAAACATGTACTCAAAACTAGCCGTTGGCAAGTGAAAATACCCTTTTGCCATATAAGAAATGGTGACCGGTGTGAATGCCAAGCAGTGCTTGGCTAATTGTTTACAACATGTGGTAGCCCCCTCCTGTACTTTTTTGCTGGGTTGTTCAACCTGCCAGGCTTATTCTAAAGGCTCACCAACCGTGGAGAGCCCTTACCTTTTAATCCATGTGACACTTCCAGAACGCATGGGTGTGCTTGGAAGGATGGTCTGCCATCAGCCAACCATTCCTTGGTTGCAATGATTCTGGTTGTGTAGATATGGTCTGCTTTTGTTCCCATGAACAGCACCCAACCGCTTATCTTGTAACCAACTGTGTACATGCACTCGGGAATGCCTGCTGCTTGAGGACGGACCGAAGCATTGCCTCAGCATTATCAGATGCTCTGAAGAAGCACTGCGAAGCGCTCCAGAACGACCAGAAGGAATCCACAGCGACACTAATTGCTTCACTCCTGTGGGGGTGGGGGGAAAAAAAAGAATTGTAGCACATCTCCCGGAAGCTCCAGACCATGCCTGTGCATTGGCAGATCCGGAAGTGGTTGTCCCTTCACTGCCAGGACAGACACCGCTGAACAAATCAGACTCTTCATCACAGGACCTCGAGCAAGCGCCCTGGTTCCATCTCCGACTCGGGCGATCCAGGGGCTTGTGATACATTTGTTCCAGTACCTGCACCGCCTAACTCTCCTCCCAGTTATTCACGGGTTGGTTCTCTTCAGTGTGACTAACCTCAAATATTTGTTCTTCCTTGCGGTCTCAACAAGCCAACCTGATCCTCAGAATAATACAGTGCCCAAGGACTAGGTGGTAATCCTGCAGACGACTCACCTGCCCACTACTCTTGTAAAGAAGTGGGTATCAGTGAATCGAGAAGGATTCTTCCCATGAGCCTTGGGGCTCCACGTGCACAAGTGACAAGTCAATCCATCTCTGGTTGCTGAACAACATGCACAAACAGTTTTTCTGTCCAGGGAATTGCTCTCCTAACTTCAGTGCTGCTGGCTGGTCTTTTCTTTGTGCAATCCTTAATCGTCGAGCCCCTCGATCTTCCAATGGAGGGAAGCCCTCCAGAGTATTTCGAACTATAGGAACTGCTTCTAATGTTCTCCATTGTTCTCTGCTTGAATTCGCCAGCCTAGGTGTCTTGCATACAGTAACTACCTTTTCTTTTGTAGAAGGGACACTACTAGAGAACTCCTACATAGAACAGTTACTCACTGGATATATTGTGACACCTTTCATTTGACAAAGTTTACTTACCTTTGAGCGTAGCAATTTTTCCCTTTGCTGCTTGAGTAAAGCAGACACTTTCTAATTGTGTATTGATTAAGTGTGTACTGAACCTGTGAACCACCCCCACTCCGCCTCCTCACAGGTCTTGGCCCAATGTCCCAACTACTTGGACAGTTAGGATAGCCTAAGGTAATCACTAGCAGTATGTCAGGAATCAACAATGAATACCGATTAAGGAAAATCTCTAATAATGTAATGTGCATAGGGGTGAATTCCATCAATGCTGTCAGTACCAGAACCTAATATTGACCTATTAGGCTAGGTACAAGGGTTTGCTTTTCTAATATCCCCTAGGACAAAAAAACAAAAACAATACACAGTTGTTTCTAAGGAGCAACAATTTTCACTATTCTCCTTCCATAGGGTGGTAACCAAATTGATAGGGATAGAGTTAAAACAGACAAAAAGTGACTCGTGGATGTGTCCCATTGACCGATGATAACATCTCTAGGCTCAGGTTGTTTCAAAACACTGTGCCTACTCCCTCTGAAGATCGCAATGCAATAACACATTTTAGATTACATTTTCTTTTAGAGATACAGGCTTATTTCAATAAAATGTATTTACCTGGAACTATGTAGCATGTCCCACTGGATTGCTATGAACGGTAATAAATGCAGCTGAACAGAACAAACATCTGCAAGAGAAATGTAGAGGGTAAGTACAAGACCAAGCGCTCACCAGAAATCACATTTCAATCAACAAAAATGTTGCTGGTTCTCAGAGAAACAAGTGGTCATCAGGGTGACATGCAGATGGGTAAACGGCAAATGATAAGTCATCATTGAACCAGCAAGAACATTCTAAAGATTGGACACAAATCTAGCTCTGGCTAGTGGCTACACAGTAAACACGTGCAGTGTACTAGTGGCTGTAGTGAACATGCAATGCTGCATAGAACGTGACTGATCAGCAGGGAACCACAAGGACAAGCCAGGAAACACCGTCCTCAGATTCTCCACCATCCCAACCACAAATATTGGAACATCAGCATTTAAAAAAAACACAGGTAATGTTAAATGGCTTCTGCAGTGGCAGTCAGTGATAGCTAAATCATTGTCGGTGCCGAAGGAGCGTTGCTGCTGTTGCTCTGCTAACAATAATAATTTAGCATTTATATAGTGTTATGAAGCCACAGGCATGTGAGCGCTGCTTATTATTATCCACGGTGTGTGGTGCTCAATTATCGAGCTCGGAAGGATGAAAAGCTGAGTTGGCCCTGCGGGGATTTGAAGCTCCGCACAAATGTCAAAACGAGCGCACTACTCCCTGTGCTATCGGACCGGTATGGCCAAACATGCTAGTAGACATTCTGCTTTGTTCATGTTTTTATGGTCTTGTTGACGCGTTAAAAAAGGCAGAGGATTAAAAATCGCCTGCTGCTTTAAAAATCCTTCTGCAAGCCCAGCCAGAAAAGCTGACCCGATTTCGCACGCCCACCATAACAAATAGCTTCCACGTGCTAAGTGGCGCCAAGTGGGTGTTGGAGCTCTGACCCTTCGAGGATGCTGAACAACTCTTTAGAATGGTACCGTCTCTGCCTAACTGTGCACTGCTATACATATTCAAATTCCTAGTGCGGTTGACTTTTCTGTAAAAGCAACTGGAGGGGGGCCCACTGCTGATGCGCCTACAAAGTAACACAATGGGAGAAGACGGTGGCCCGGGGGCTGAGGCGGTCCTTCGTCAAATAATAAATAATCGGAGGACTCTTACTCCAAAGGCCACCCCCCATATCCTCGCCCCCCCCCCTCACCGTTACCTGACCCGGTCTGGCCGGCCCGTTTTGGCCGCCCATCCCCCACCCCCCCACCCGCATTTGGCAAAATCGACTTACTGAAAATGATAGACAAACACAATTTGTAAGGTTTGAAATATTGATGCCACAGCAGCTTTATTTGTATAAAGTCAAGGAGTTATCTTACAGGCGATCCGTGAATTCACCACACCACAGGTTCTTCTACGCTGTGTGAGGCTTGCTAGGTAGGGCCGCCCCCCCCCCCCCCCCACCCTTGCCGCCAGCGTCCGGAGGACGCCTCGGGTTGAGCCCGGCCCTTGCTACCAGCTTCTCTCTACCCGTGGCCATGAGACTTGATTTGTTGCTTGCATTCTATTTTGACGCTTCCCCCTTGGTCTAAGATACCCGTTTCTAAACCCACCCCCCCACCTGACACCCTTCCCGGTGTCCCAAATTCTGGGCCTCGCTACACTAGCTAGACAGGCAGCCACTCTGGTGCCCAACTATACGTAGGTGACTATACAAGCACCACATTTCCTGTGCCCACCCATCACGTCCCTGCCTATACAGCCATCACTTTGTGATGTCCAGCTACCCAGGAGCAGAATCCCACTCTACTCTGATCTCCCATCTGTTACCGACACCCCTCCCTTCTACCCGTGGCCAACCAGGCTTTGGACCCAGTGTGTCCCCCTTTCCCCTTATTGTACCCCGGGCTGAGCTTAGGCGGAGATCCCAGACTCCCAGTACCCTCCCCCGGGGCCCTCATCCGAGATCCTGAGCCCCCCGCCTTGAGCTTACCTCCCCTCCTTCGCCTCCTGGGCTCTTGTGACCCCCCCTGTTCCCTCCTGTCACCCTTTGAGCCCGCCTTTGACCCCCCACATCCCCTCTGTGCATCCTTGCAACACTCTTCCCCCCCCCACCCGTTTGCTTTTGGCAACTTTACCTGTGCCCCCATACCTTCCTCTTGCTCTTACCCCTACTCCCCCCCCCCCCCCCGACTTCCCTTTTAGACCTCCGCTGTGACCTTCCTTGACTTTATTTCCCTTTACACCCCCCCCCCGCATTTTGGGGTTGGAATGGCTTCAAAGCCCCCTAAACCCTCCCCTTTTTACCCCCCAGGGCCTTCCCAGAGTCTGCTACTCTTGGGCGCCGTATGATCTAAGCTGTTGGCTGAGCATTCCCCCATGGGCCTGCCAGTACTTTGCTAAAGGGATCGACCTGTGAGGGGAGGGGGGTGGGTTGAGAGGGGTCAAAAAAAAAAAAAAAACCTCCATGTTCCGCTTCTTCATTGAGACCCCCCTTGGCCCCTCCTTGTTAACGCCAACCAGAGATCCTTCCTGCGCACCGTACCTCAAATACAGCTTGCCTCGCCCACTTCCCATTACTTTGGCTACATTTTTCTGGTGGTACCTTGCTGCTTGCTTTCTCCACCCATGCACGCTGTGCGCAGGCTATATCTGTTTGGTGGTAGCGAAATAAGCGCGATTGCACAGTATAAATCACTGACGAACCATAAGCGAGATAACCGATTTTATTTGTACCAAGGCTGAACATCCCCCGGTCACTTGCAACCTGGTTGAGCGTTGTCCACCAGTTTGAATGCACCTTCTAATGTAGGCAAACGTCCGCCTCTCGGTCTGCCCCAAACTCCTCCACTCTTATGCTCCCATCTCAGATTGGGAGCACTCTCCATTCTTCTCCTGAACGTTAGGTCGTTCAGCAGCCAAGTGCTACCTCCCCACTTCTTGTGCTCCTCCACCACGCAATTCCTGTAATGGTATAAACCTGGCCCGGGTCGTTCTGAACTATTCTCCGTGCCATTAGTCTGAATGCCGTCAGCCAGTCCTGTATGTTTTCTTGCGGCCTCGCCATCTTCTCGGCCCTTACCCCCCCGGTCATCTGCAAGGGATCCTTTCCTCTGTATACGTGATCCCTCAAACAGCCGCTTGAACAGTGACCCGACCCGTTTCAGCCTTCTTTTCTCAACCTTAGGTTTAGCGGCTGGGAAAACAGTCTAGCTCGGCTCCCCCCACAGGGGGTCAGGGGAACCAGAGTGAGTGGAGGAGGGGGCTGCCGCCTGGGTCTTGCTTCTCCCGCTACGCCCCCCACCCCCATCCTGGCCACCGCTGTTGCCCAACCTGCGGCCCTGGCTCATACCACGAATCTGGCCCAGCCTTCCGCGTCCAGAGGCTGTCCCCCGGTGGCGACAAAGCTGACTCCACTTTCGCTGGTCCCCCATCCAACTGCTCTTCCGCCACTGCCCCTCCAGCGCCCCGCCCCTTGTTCACACCACGCCCCCCCTCCTTGATCAGGGGAGTGACCAACTTGGCCAGGGTTTTCAGTGCGAGGTTGGGCGATTGTGGCACTTGCAACGGTGGCTTGGAACTGCTGGGCACACCTGCGGGCAACGCCCCAAATCATGCCTTGAATGCGGCCAGCTCCTCCTCCAGGTCCCTTTCCGTTTTCTTTTTTGGTGCGACCCCCCGCTCGTTTTTGCCGTTCTTTTACGAGCGGGGATGACTGAGCCCGCCGCCTGGAGGCAGCAGATCTGCCCGCTAGTGGGCTCGTTACTTCATAGTTCGCTTTGTCCGCTTCCGGGTTGGTCATTGGAGCTATATTGACTTTGGTCATTGATGGAACACCCATCCTGGTTATGGCCGCCGGCCACCCTATGGCTTCAGCCAGAACTGCGTATTCCGACCACGATTGGGCGTCCATAAAACACCCTGCCGATGACGATCCTACGGGTTCCTCCTCTGTCTGCCCATCCTCTACTATTAGGAGCTCTACGACGTCGAGCCCTGCGTTAGCGGTATTTGCAAGCGTCGACATGATGACCTGCATGAAAACAGTTGCTTGTGTCACTAGTGTCGTACTACCGCCTTTGTAGTGCATGACCTCTTGTTAACTGCATTTTGTTTGGCCCCTGAATGCCTCCCCCCACCACACGCTGCCGACCCACAGAAATTCCATGTCAGGTTTGCACGTTGCTCAATGCCATGCCGACCGACAGAAATTCCTTATCAAGTTTGTACGTTACTCAATGCAATACCCCATTGTTGTAAGTTAGCAGGGAACTTTATGACCAGGTATAAGCTGGGAGTTAGTTCAAAAGTGGCAATAATTCACATGCGTCCCGCTTGCAGGTGGCCTACAATTTCTAAAGGGTAACATGTGATCTCCATCTTGACCCCGACACGGTTGAAGTTCATGGCTTGGTGCTGCCTTGGCTGAAACCTATTCTTCCTCAGATCTCGAGTCCATTGATTTTGCGCGCACGTGGCTGCCAGGATGTTCCTCCCCCGATTAATTGTTACTCCAGGCGGATGAAAAGCGCCCTCGCTTTTACCTCCTCCAAGCCCAATGTGTGCTAGGCATGAATGCGAGCCGGGCACAGGGAGGCCGCAACAGCGCACAGTCACATCAGAGATCCCTGCCACCCATGGAAAACCCTGTGTGTCATGTGGCGCTTTCACCAGATTTCGGTATGTATGGACCCAGACATGTGCCTTGCAATGGGCGAGGTTAATTTAAGCTGATGCCTTCACGGCGGACAAAGCATTCCCAAGCGAACTAGTGGGGACTGAGGCTTCTTCGTACCCCCCTATATCAACCAAGTCTCGAGAGGATAAACTCATGGACAACGTGCTCGCCTTGGAAGCAAAACAACGCAGAGAACCACAAGCTCGATCTATTAGGCGCGTTATAAATAACCTGTCATTACATTGCAGGCACCTAGTCAAATCCTAGACTATCGCTGGCCGCTCCGTCCTCAATTAACCCTTAGTATGGAGGGTGCGCCAGCAATATACTGTCGGGCGAATACGAATGAGCCCCCACCGTGACCCCCCCCCCCGACAGGCGTGACCAAGGGAGAGGAAACGCCCCACAAATATCCCACTACCCAACCCGGACGTTGCTCTGCCCAGCCCATTACCCAATATCCCACACCTCTTCCTGGGTTGCGCCCAATAGCCTGTGCTGTGGCCTAATAGCGGCGCCACCCTTGCGGCGCAAAACCAGCGCGCCCAACATGCCGTGCCCCCCACCGCTGTACTCTTCCTGCCCCTAAAGGTGTACCCCCTACTGAAAATCAGTTGTGTATTCTATACCCGCTTCTGAGATATCAGCCCAGGGCACTGTAACTAGGTTAACTTGATTCTACGCTAGAGGTCTACACCGCCTGGAATAGCAACGATCCACAGCCAAAACAATGGCATTCAACCGAATGACAATTGCAAAAGGACCGCCCCGAACCACAGACATGTATTTAGCCATTCCTGATCTCCGAAACCCTGCATATATACGGCCAGCGCGCCGTGACATTACCATGGCTGTTGATCAATAAGGCTGCACGGCGACCGCCCCATGCCCCAATGTTGCGCGGCGGCCCTTACAGATTCGACCACACCTAAGGCGCTCACCCGCGCCAAACCAGCCCCGGGGTCTGCCGGGTTTCATTTTAATTACATGCGGTGGCCCATCTAAGCCCCGTGAAAACTTCGCAAGATGATGCTTCACGGTCACTGTTAGTCAGTCCTTCCTGCCAAAACCTGCACCCCAGGCCCTTGTACTCTAAACTCCCCCCCCCCCACCCCCACGCGCATCCTTCCCGTAGACCCACAATCTTTTGTGAAATTTCCACTGACCCGAGAAATATTTGTCGTCTCCTGGCGCCCTCGGTGCTCCGTTGACTGTATTGCATACCTGCGCCCTGTGACCCGCCCCCCCCCCCCCCACCCTACCATGCTAAAGGAGCCCAATGTATGCTCAGCGACACCGCCAGCCCGTTACCTCCTGGTTGATCTATGTGTGATAAACGCCTCCTACACTTAAACATTGTGCCTTGAAACACTTGTGTATAGGCGCGTTAAAACTTCCTTAAACGTGCAGGGTGAAATAAAGAGGATTTGCACAATTTGTACCACAACTGGCAGCTGCAGCCGTCCTGCCTCTTCAGCCGCGTGCCCTCTGTGCCACCCCGGCCTACTCAAAATTCCGACCCATCGGCCAGAAATAAACGCACTCAGCAGAAGCGTGCAAATCCCGGTACATTGCATAGTGCAATACCGAAAATCCCTGCAGCACTGTGCCCAGTGATGACGAAACATATAATATTGCGCCCTTTTGCGACCAATGAACCATAATAATTATCAATATTCACTCACATTGCCTTCCACAACTTCAGTGCTCTGCCATTATCAAATAAAATGTTGCCGTTTTTGTTCGGGCGACACCCACAATTCGATACCCTCACCTTGATGCATGCCCCAGCAAATTCACATGCGGCGCGGCAGTCAATGTGAAAACCTAGCGACTACAAATATCCTGACGGCATTCTGTGACTTGTAGTTTCCCAGCACATGCAACACGGCATGGGAGTTCACTGTAGTATGCATGTCAGTGAATCCGGGGTGCTCTGAAGTTGCCCCTGAGCCACTAAAACCCCATTTCACAAACGTGCTAGCAACAACAAGGGCGGGTAGGGCCGAACGGGACCCAACCTAAGGCCGCTCAGTCACGGCGTGGCGGCCATGAGCCACCGAATCTCTACTTCTCAAATCCACTTCTTAATTAAAACGTGCCCCCTGTGCTTGAAATAACCCTCAGGACCGACAACCAAAACAATTTGCATACTTCCATCCACCCCAACTATCGGCCCGTTTTCTAATGTGCAATCCCCCCCCCCGCCACCATTAGACACGCAGTGTAGTGATGACCCCCGCTCCCCTACCGTAGAGCCTCTCCTCTCCCCTGGCCGCCCTGGTTGCATTGCCCCTTCCTCCTTGGATTTCGTTTAATGTCAGCGCTGAAAACCATTCCCGACGAGTGCTTTCCCCACTACGATGCGACTTGGGTGCGCGTGTCGCCCATGATAAACCACTGGCCGTCCCCATGCTCGCTTCGTATCGTTCCTACTGCATGCTGGGCCCCTACCATGGGTGATCCTGGATAGCCCCCGTAACGAGCCCATACACGCACACGACGCCCCACAACCGCCGGCCGCTGAAGTGAAAACCTTACGGATTAAATTACCTTTTGTCGCCCGGCGGGAACCGACAACAGCTGCCGCTGGAACTCCTGAAGCAGGATAGCCAGTACCGGTCCCAATAACCCGACTCCTAGTCCGACCTTCCTGAAACCGACCAGTCGCCTTCCTGTGGATCACCAGACACGTCCTCGAACACGAACACCAGACCAATTCCAAAAAGACACGTCCTACGTCCGGGAAGTTGTCCGTCCGGGAAGTTGTCCGTCGTTTCATAAAGGGGTCCCTCTCCCTAGCAGTGTTGCCAGGTCAGAAGGAAAAAATAAGCTGAATGCTCCTTTAAAAACAAGCCCAAAACAAACTGCCTCCCAACCAAATAAGCTGAAAAAACAAGCGCAACGCAAAAAAAGTTGGAAAGGTCTCAGAAGTTGAAAAATAACTATAACGCAAAGAATACATACAGAGAGGACAAACATAATATGTTACCAAAAAACATTTATTAAAATTGTTTTCCAACAATTGGTGTCTATTTTAATTTCTTGTATATGTGTGACTTATAAATGCACATCATTGGCTTTTTGGATCCTTGGCTGCTCTGGTCCTTGATTCGTCGCTCACCATATAGTCCATCACCCCTCTGGTCACTGGCTCCCTCATGACTTGCTCCTCTAGTAAATCACTAGCCCACCCACTGACATCCCATTGCCATGCTAATCCTCAACCCTGTTCTTGCCCCTCTCCCCCCAAAACACCTTCTCATGGGAACTCTGAGCTCTCTTTAATGAAGCCTTAACCAGACCATCCACCTTATGGCGATTTTGCGATTTGCAAAAAAAAAAAAAAAAAAAAAAAAAAAAAAAAAAAAAAAAATCGCAAAATTTGCCATTTCCCGCAATTGCCGCTATAAATCATTAAATGAGCGCAAAAAAGACACGTTAGCTTAGTGTGTCTTTGTTCGCGCTCATTTAATGATTTAGAGCGAACACAGCTGGCTGCTGATTGCAGCAGCTTGAGGGTTAACACCTCGGCTCTGCGTTGCAGGCCCAGGATTGGGGGAGGGTCACGCAGGCCTGGGAGATGCACAGCATTTGGCTGTGACCCCAGGCACCTCCAAGGCTCATTGAGTGCCCAAGCTGACAGTTGGTGAAGCTAGCCAGGTAAGCACTGGCCTGTCCACTCATCTGCCCCCAACTCAGAGCACCCAAAGAGGCCACTGGACTGTTTTCATTCCCGGCGCTCGACAGGAAAGTAAATTACTGTCCTGTCGAGCGTGGAAAAGAAAGCATAAACTTAATGCTTCCTGACGCTCGTCTACAATTGGTATCATGCAGCCCAGCCTTAAGGCTGGGCTGCATGATACCAATTGAAGACTCTCGTAGCTGTATTAATTTCAAATTGCTTTACAATTGGTATCATGGGCTGCATGATACCAATTGTAAAGCAATTTGAAAACGAATACAGCTACGAGCGTTTGTATCATGCAGCCCAGCCTTGAATCAAGGCTGGGCTGCATGATGCCAATTGAAGACTCTCGTAGCTGTATTTGTTTCAAAATGCTTTACAATAATTGTAAAGCAATTTGAAACGAATACAGCTACGAGCGTTTGTATCATGCAGCCCAGCCTTGAATCAAGGCTGGGCTGTATGACACCGATTACGCACAAAATTGGGTGTTAAAATTTATGAAAGGCAAATGCCATTCGTCCTGTGCAATTTTGGTGGTTATGCAAAGCCAATTTAATGATATATGCATATTTCACCTTGATATGCTAATTTCTGATGACATCACATGCCATTGCATTTGTTAATGAGTTCCCTCCCCCACTTTAATTTGTAGGACTTGACCCCTGGTAGTGTTGTGATGTTTCATTTCTGTTTGTGGGTGTGTTTAGTCACCATGTGTGGGTGGCATAACCAAGGAATTATGACCACCCAAGAGAGTTCATTGTTTGGCTAGGTATTATGGGCTTGCAGTTACTGCCACTGCATTGCCCCTGTGTCTTGGCCTCATGGATTCCTTCCATGGAGAAGTGTAGAGTTGTTCCCCCTCTCTCCTGGGGTCATAGGACAAGCGAAAAGCAAACCTATGGGCTTCAACCAGGGTTACACTTTTGAATTCAAGCCTATCTGTTTATTTGCTTTCCACTTGTCTGCTGGAAGTAGTGGCACAGCACCATTTCCTTGGAGCTCATCAGGCTGTATACCCCTTCCCCCACCACAATCCAAAATGTTAGGCTGTGGTGACTCGACCTGGCTGTCCTACAGAGCGCAGCCAGACAGAACACATTTTGTTCCTCACTAACAAAAGCCTTGCAATTACTTGGTTTTAGGATAAAAAAGATGTTAAATGATATCTTTTTCAACGTTAGAAAATGCCGCAAAAAACGCATTTGGGTGCCGCAATTTTTTTCTTTTTTGTGCCGCAATATTTTCCATTTCATGCCGCAATTTTCTGGAGGGTCTGCTTAACATTAAACTTTGCACTGAACAATGATTTAATTTGAGCTGTAAATGCTACTGGTGTAATAGAAATGTCTTCAATCAGCCAATCAAGTTAAAACGACTGTGTGCGTCCTCCAGTGAAGTCCTGTAAACAGTTTTTGGATTTTGTAAACGTATCAGGCATTTGCCAGGCACTGCCATTAGATGCAGAGGTACTTGCACCATTTTGCACCTGCTACCATTCATACAACTAAAGACAGCACTGTCTACCAAGGGCCTTTCCCATGCCTATAGAAAACCCCAAACTATTGTCATTGCCAATGCTTGTTTCCATCATGATTAAACTACATGTTGCTGTAAATACCCTGTGTTTACCTCTTGGCTAGGTAATGTGCTTTCAAAGGGTCTCTCATATATAGAGAGCCCATCAAGGCAAAATGCCTCCACACAACCTACAATGGGAGAGCTGGTACTAAAAGAAAGGAGTACTTGCAGGTCATTAAGTGGCTGCAGACAGCCCCTTCCAGAACGCTGCATGGGGCTTCGCATTAGAAAAGCAATCAGCCTGAGCCTCATCGTGAGTGCTTAACTGGTTATCAGAGGACGGGGTGTGTTATGTCCTGCCTCCGCGCCTCGGCACGAGGGGAGACAGAGCGTGCAGGGCCTTGTCAGAAGGCCGCAGTGGCGCAGCTCCAGTGGGAGCGAAATGAGACACGCCACTGTTCGTTACTGTGCCCGGAACTGCTCCCCGTCCGCGGGGGCAGGGCTTTTATTGAGCCGCCCCGCGTTGCGGGACGCAGGGCGGATAAAACAGGGTGTTAGCCTTTCAAACTTTTTTTTCCTTTTTTGTAAACGGGGCAAAGTCAAACAGGGACGGGTAAACAAGCGGAAAATAAGCACACAGTTAAGGGAAAACGCGGACAAAAACCGCGACAAGCGACCTGCAAATATTATAGGCGACTTTGGGCAAAAACAAGCCCAAAGTCGCTTATAATAAGCGGACATGGCAACACTGCTCCCTAGGTTTCCCGCCCAGCTTCCCGCCGTTGGAGGTTCCACCCACTTACAGGGGGCGGGCATTCTTCATCTGGGCCCGCCCCCCCATATTCCAGGAAAGGGGGGTGGGGGAGGGGGGGGGGAAGAGGTTGGCTGGGCAACCCCCACTAAATGGCGGCGCCCGCCATGCCTACTTCGTCGGCGCATTCGCCCGCCAGATCATGCATACAGCCCGCTGCCGGCAGGAGCAAAAATACATCATTAACTTGCTCACAAAATACAAGGCTGTTACCAAAGAATAGTACAGCGACTGGGAACCAGTTGGTTTAAGCACTAGTGTACCCGAGAACTCCCAGCATGACAGGGAGCGTTTGTTCTCTTCAGAGTCAACTAACAAACCTGGAAACAGCAATGTTTTTACAGAATGCTGGTTGAGCCTATGCGCATCATCTGTAAATGGCCAACGTGTGTGAAACAGACTATTGCCTCAAACCATTGATAGGCAAGTGACCTCTCCGATTAGAACAGAACAAGAGCCCATTGGAATGCATGCAATAAATAAATGGGCTCTCCAATAACGAAGCGCTTTTCCTTTCACCAAGTACGAAGTTGCATACAGTTGAAAACGAGCATAGCAAATAAAGCAAGGTGGTCAACTTCACCCCTATTAGTACAGATGAGGTTGCTAGAAGCCCAGTGTTGTCCACAGAACCTGATGAATTTTAAAGACAGTATCATTATCTAAGGTAATGAGACATTCTTTGCCCAATCCTACCATTCCAGACAGGACCAGAGGCAACCAATAGGATCACACCAAATCCAAAGGAAGCTTTTGGGCATGCATTGGCCTGCAATGTGGAAGGCACATTTGAGAAGGTGGCTAACAACAAGGTCTCACTGGAAAAACTACTTTGTGAAGCAGAGGGCCCTGTTCATGTGACTGAAAGTGCTCCCCCCCACGCCCCACCCCAATTAGGAAATACGATCTTTGAGGCCGTAATTTTAGATTTGATGGCGACCTCACAGAGAGAAAGGCTTACTTCGACATTTTGTTAAAAGGTGCTCAGGGGCATGCCTAAAAAAGGCCAGCCAAAGGGTAAAAACAGAGGGTTCCACGATTGAGCACGATGAGAAAACCTCCAAAAGTTGGGCCCCAAAACTACAGATTTAACTTTACTGGCCACGACAAGAATGGGAGGTAATGAAATGACAGTGCTTTCAGATATCATTAGTGATTAGTCTCGGCTTCAGTTGGGCCCCCAGACAGACCACCAGAGAATGTCCCCAGTGACTATAATAGATGGGAATACCTCTGAACTAAGGACTTGACAACCATCTGTCCTTTTTAACAGAACTTCTTAATAGTAGTTGAGGGTGACAACGAGATCCAAGCTGAGTCAATCTTGCATCAACAGCAAACTTTGCATCACACGCTTCATGACTGCGATAAACAGATTTGACTCATCTACAGAGATTTCAGCTCTAAATTTGGCAACCAAGTTCTTGCGCTTCACTTTAAGACAACATCCAATTAGAATTAACCACAGCTTAGTGAAATCAAAATAACGCATAAGTCAATCTGTAATTCTGTATCAAAGTTAAAGGTGGTAGTTGGTCAGAACAGCAATGTACCTCCAACCAACCCCTCGCCACTGACTGTTGGAAATGTAGTATCAGCAGGGCAGCTGTGGAACCAACTGCAGCAATTTGTGGAGATAACCCTTCCATGATAGGAAAAAGGAAATAAATTAAAACTAACTGGAGAACATTCTTGAGAAATATCCACCTCACAGAGGAGGCAGCAAGTGCTGATCGGGAGTCCACATTTAAAAATCAAGTAGAGATTATTCTCCCACTTGCAGTACTGATTACCACCACAATAGATTAAGAACATGTTCATCAAATTCCCATAATCACAATAAGGTCACTGGTGAGCCACATAATGACTTCAGAAGGGAGAAAGAAGCTGCTCTACCAAAGGCCTACTCGATATTTGGGAAAACAAAAGATCCCCCCCCCCCCCCATAAAAGCCTCACTTTCAAGTGCCCAGGATCGAGAAACAAAATCAGGATCTGGATCAGGACACAGTTTGGTACTATACGGCCAGAAAATTCCAACCATAAACTTACGACTGACTATTGAGAAGATAAACGCCGGAGTTCGCAGAGGAGGGGCACCCAAGGCCCTATTCAAGGGATGAGCTCTAAGCACGCACCCTGCAAGAAAAGTTTGGCATACAGTCAGGCATGGCTCAGATGAGATTTTGGAGAATTGCTTAGGCCCTAGAGTAGCAACTAGGAATGTGTCTCTCCACTCTGACGAACATTCACGGGGGTGGAGCCCGAAGACCAACACCAAAATCCACGAGAGAGAGGCTGGCTAGCCCGGTTAAGAATAGCAGGGCTTCGTTTCGCACTAGCAGTGAAATTAATCACCAATACAGAGCAGCCTTCTCCACGCAAACTCGGGGAGTATACCCACCGTTTTTCCCCCCATGAATAATACTGTTCCTGGAAAAAGGAACATGGGTCTCCAATGTGATTTTGAACAGATTAGTGAACGCAAATGCAATCCAGAAGGTTGCGAGACCTAATACCACTGCCCCAAATGTACCATCTTTAATGAGAAAAATTGCGAGCCAAGAGTCATCTGGGCTGTCTCAACTCTAGGGCGGATTTGGGAAGCATCTAAAAAGGAGCCTGGCCCTTTGTGCAGCGTGCAAACCGAGGTGTGTGATGGATTGCAGGAATAAGAAAAGACAACAGAGCTGCGGCACTCGCCGCCAGGAGGAGGAAAATCGGACACCCCGCCAAGGCGCCTCCAACGAGGCCAGAAAACATGATAGTGGGAGAGAACAGCAGTCCTCCACAAGACTACTTTAGGAAAGATTAGAAGGTGGAAAGTGCAGGATATTGCTCAATAGACGTAATGAGATTATCCTTGTCCACGAGATGCAACAGTTGAGATTGCTATGCTCAAGAGACATCGACCGTGCATTTCCCACCACGTGCAGCTGGATTTCAAATCAAGAATTGTGGTGGCCATGAAATAAAAGATCATTGGGATATGACCTGCAAAGTGTCCACCAAGGTGTGGGTAACGGGGGGAGCCCCAGGGGCATAGTATTAGTGGTAAAAATACCATGCTGCTGGAATCAGTTACCATCCTGAAGGTCTGTCCAGTTAGTGAATTTGTATAGCAATCAAGTTGTGCTGAAAATATTTTGAGGAATTTGGGTGCCTCCTGTGAGAAGCTCTTTTGTGACAGTAATGAGACCGATGTTATGGTGGCATGGGATCTAAATGCTGATTGCTTATCAATCATTGAGGGAAACGGGAAGTCTGGCAGAAGCAGGCTTTAAAATCACAGATCACTAGTCTATGGTAGACCATGGGCGGAACATTTTGTAACATGGGAGTTTGAAAATTATGAACAATGTGTATATGGGGACGCTTTGCCCAAGAACAGGTGGAGATCAGGTCAGAAGTCCTCATTCCTGGACTAATTCGCCGTCTTGACGGCCTTGTTCTTCCATTGTGAGGAAATGTTAAGTGATCACATGAAGTACCTCATACCCGTCTATCCTGGCTCACGAACTTAGTTGCGAACCAGAGAGGGAATAGGATTTCTAGACATATTGTAAATGGCCAAATATAATAAGGCTGTTTCTGATTTCACATTGTAACAAAAGAGACATCAAACCAGACTCATTTCAAGCATTTCTAGAAAGATTTAACTGTAACCAACGGGGAAAGAAATCTTCTTTGACCCTCCTAAAAAAATAAAAAATAAATAAAGGAGGGACGTGCGAAAGGGTCTTCGATTAAGAAATTGTCGCTATAGCCCAGTAACATATGTGGTCAAAGTGAAACTAAAATTGACCTAATTGGATGAGGGGTTATAAATTCATTCAAGAGCATAAGGAGGGGCCCAACATGCTAGATATTTTACTCCAGCATGACTCCATGCGAATTATCAGATCCCATAAATGTCTGAACTCTTCGCAAGGACATCTTCAAAGCAATCCTATACCTGAAGGCACCAATGAGTTTACAGATGGTCCAGGCGTAAAACCGAACTGGCAGATACCTTATGGCACCTGAGGCTGGCAATTTGATCTATATAGGGCCTCATCCAACACGAGGACAGCTGCTCCGAATGGTGTATCCAACGCAGTATTAAAATCAGATTGAGTTGTGGTTGCAAATTCTGTTCATTTTGTTTGATGTGGTATTGACCTGTTAAATTCCAAGTTCTGGTCTAAAGCTATTGTAGTGCCCACTTACAAGAGGGGTAATAGGGCCATACCAGAACCATCGACCTATACCCTTCTCGATAGCGAAAGCAAGATCTTGGCAGGACTAGTTCTGGGAGAATTGGTTAACTGGGCCACTGAAAGTGGTTGACTCCAGAAATACCAGTCAGGTTTTCGCAAAGGTCTGGGCACATAACTAAATGGAATTGTTGGCGGGTTGAGAGGAATCTGGAGGCCCCCCCCCATAGCTCATGGCAGCAATAGATTATACACAGGCCTGTGACTGCGTCAATAGACATTTACTGTGGTGTAAGGTTAAGGGACAGGCGCATCCCTGGGCATTTACTGGCTATTCTGGAGAATTACACAAACATACTTTTTTGCAGGAGAGATTGAATGGGCAGGAAGCCCTGACGGAGGGGTCTCCGTTCAGGGTTGTGTCTTGGCTCCCTTGTCTGTTGAATCTAACTGTCCGATTTGGGGGCCTTTCTGTCAAGGATGGATTTCATTCCACCAAGAATTTCATCAGTAGCCGTCCTGTTTTCCTAGATTGCAGAGTAAATTAAATGCTATATCAGAATAAGTAGTATAACAAATTACTCATGGCCCGAATTATGCTAAAGGCGAATCAGGCGGCCGCTCAAATGAAAAAATGAAAATCAAGGCTCGCTTTGGTAGATTCTCGATTTCTCCACTCCTAACCTTCTACAACATGAAAGTGGTAGCTACAATTACTATATGGTACAGAGACAGAGGCCGGCCTGAGAGCCCTAGGCTTATGATAAAGTTGAGTCCAAGGTATGGAAGCATACTTTGGGTCTGCCAGATTGCATACCAATTTCAGCTTTAGGATTTGAACTAGGACAATCGTCATTAAGTTGCAAGCTGGACTGGAGAATTGTGTCCTTATGTAGAATAATGCTGGTTCCAATAGTAGGCATATTATACAAATCCATTGCTGCCATGCCACCATTCTGTTTTGCTCGATTCTTCTACCCTGCTCTCCCCCCAGCCCCCATATAGCCTACTTTCTTCAGGAGTCTGTCCCGATACATTCTGGTTCCATGCTGGATTTGACTTTTATGGACTTCATTCATTCACGGCGAGTCTTGTACTCATGGTGGCCCTGAATCATGCTGTTCCCATCTTCATCTTGTATCCTGGCTTGCAACATTTTGTGTTACTGACTTCTGCAATTGTATTCACTCTCCCCTCTTGCTTCTCCACTCTTGACTGCCAACTCTGTTCTCTCCTCCTTTCCCTTCTCCCATCTCCTCCCCTTACTTTCTTCTATGCACTTACTCTATCAGAATTGTCCCTGGACCTAGTTTGATAGCAACCTCGCCTGCCCCCCCCCCTTCCAGCACTATCTGAAATGTCGTCAGGCCTAGTATAATAGTCGCTTGTTTTGTTCCTCCCATCTTTCTGCACCCCTCTCCCTCGCCTCTGTTTTTCTCCGGCTCTACCAGAAATGTCGTCAGGCCTAGTACGGTAGTCGCCTGTCTGTTTCCATTTCCTTCCCACTCCCCCCCCCCCCCCCCCCCACCTTATCTATGTCTTAGCTCTTGCACTATCTGAAATGTCGTCCGGCCGAGTACGATAGTTAATTTCACATTCTTATCATGGCCTGTAAGAATGTCATTGTATTTTCCCTTGTTCCCTCCCTTGCTTTGAAGCGCTTTGAAAGACATTGTGTATAGGCGCTATATAAATAAACTATCATATCATATCCTGAAGTCAACATCAATGGATGCAGTTATCAGGCTAAAGAGCAGGGTGTTGACCGGGATCGAGATTGCACAAACTACATCATTGACCAACCGAAAGAGGTAATGATTCAAAATATTCGAGACAATTCCAGAACGGATATTGGGCCACCCATTCTTGTGATATAGACTAGACCTCTTGCCAACACAATAAGGTGCTGTAATCTATGCCAAAACTAACATAACGTAGAACACATCCTTCTGCAATGCCAAGCATTCAAAGACTAGATCTCAATGGCCGGGTAGGTTTGTGCACAACACAAGTGCTGGATGAGGAAAAATGATTTACCCCTATATCCAGTGGGGAGGAAACGTATTATAACAATTGGTATAACGGTATTACATCATGCCAGTCTCTTTATGTTATGGTGTTGATTTGGACTGTATTTTAGAGCTTACCTTCAACCTTTGAATTTGCCACTTGGAAGCCTAGGAATGTTACTGTGTACTGGGGAATGAGATTTTTTATTTTCTCTCAGCTAAAAATGTATAATCGTGCTCTTTTTCTATAAGTAGGGAACAAAGATTTGATTGTAACTTATTAGGGGATTGTTTATATAAGTTTGTTTGGCTTTATGAATTTATTCTGTTTTAAGTACATTATTCAATGTGTATACATTTGAGTATGTACAGCCACTAAGAATTAAAAACAATTTGTTTAGAGATCGAGGCTTTATTAACAAATAAAAAAAACGAATTTACCTGGAACTATGTAGCATGTCTCACTGGATTGCTATGAATGGTAATAAATTCTGCGGAACCGAACGAACATCTGCAAGAGAAATTAAATGTGTAGGATAAGTCCAAGAACAAGCGCTCAACAAAAATCACAAAATTGCTATCAGCTGTATTTACTTTTCAATCAAAGAACATTTAGCTGGATCTCAGAGAAACAAGTTGTCATCAGCATAACATGCAGATGGGTAAACGGCAAAGGATAAAATCATCATTGAACCAGCAAACATTCTAATGATTGGACACCCCTAGCTCTGGATAGTGGCTACAAAATAAATACATGCAGTGTGTACCCGTGGCTTCAGTGAGCATGCAATGCCGCATAGAAAGCGACTTATCAAAAGGGAACCGCAAGGAAACCCATCGTTTTCGTATTCTCCACCATTCCAACCTCAAATGTTATGAGCATCAGCATTTAAAACACAGGTAATGCTAAATGGCTTCTGCAGTGCCAGGCAGTGATAGCTCAATATCAAAAGAAGAAGGGAGCCAGTCGGGCTATACTTTTTGTATGACCCTGCATTCAGGGTGGGGGCAATTTAACTAGCGATTGCATAAATTAACAAGCAGATATTGGCATGTTACTAACAAACTGGGAGACAACAAGCGATTCAAATGTTTAGGTGTAGCAGACCCAGTCACTTTTCACATGTCATAGCTTCATATTTTTTCTCTTTATGCATGTGGTGCACATTACAAAAAGCACTTAATTTAGAAACTGCAAGTAAACGGCCAATACTAAATGTACTGTAAAGAAAACATTTTGGTCATCACCAGTTTACCTTCATGGGGTCGAAGTGCTGGATTCCAGACGAGAGCATGAAACAGTCCATCCCTGAAGCGAAGGATGGATGAAGTGAAGTACCAAACCGAAGCCAGTCACTGTAATAAAAAAAATTGTCACATGTCAGGAGATAAAAATCCTAGCGATCAGTTTAAAAATACCTTTCTGGCATCTCAGTTTTGGAAATCATCATACATCCATCAGATGGGTAAACGGAAAAGAGACCAATGCAAGGACAGAGACTGAAAAGGGGGGGGGGGAAATCGACAGGGGAATCATGTTTTGCTTAGAAAGGTCTTAGTCACTCATGAGCTACTTGCCCAACGCATAATAAAACTTCATCCGTCAACTCACAGAAAGGTGAAAAATGGTGCATTTATTAACCTCACAAAAGTAACTGACAAAGCACTTACATTGCAAATTGTCACCCGATTCAAATCGATTAAACAAACCAGTCAGAATATCAAGCAAGACTCGCTCATTATCCTACTTAAGAAGTCACACTGAAAATGGAGTGCACTAAAACACACAAAACAAATGTTTTGTTATGATAAGTTGACTTGTATCACACACTGTTAGCATTGTCATGGTCTTCGGACATTCACGTGGTTCTGTAAGAAAGTGGGTTGGGTAGGTTAGTGAGGGAAGAGGGATTAGGATAGAGGTTGTGCCTTTAGAAATAGGAGAAACTGGCATCTGTGCAAGTCTGCTTCATAGGCATTTGGATTGTGCGCACTGGTTAAGGTCTCCGGAAGGGCAACTTCCAGTGACTGATGATCGTTGACTAGGCATTTTTATTGGGTATTCAACCTTCCTGCCCCCATCTAGTTGCAGTTTCACCACATTTAGGGAAACTGCAGTTGTAAAGCATTTCTCACAGCGTGTTTTTTTATGGGAGTGGGGCTAGGGCGAGGGCGATGCAGGGTGTAAGGCAAGACCTCCAGACAAAACACTCGTATAGTGAAAAGGGTTGGTGCACTGCTTTATCAGTACCACAGAACCAAACTGATAGAGAGATTGGTTACTTCAAATCAAGTACAAGGTTTTTAACCCCTTAACTGCTAGGCTATTATGCAAGTCTATGCAAAAAGGACGAGCATACTCGTCCTTGGCACTTAAGGAAGGAAATCATCACTCATGATGTAAATATACAGTGTTATTCCCCCCCCACCCTCATTCGCTACCACCTATATATATTCTACCAGTCCTCTATAATCCCTTGACCCATTGGCGACATCCTAATCTACCCCAACCCTCTCCTGGTTCCACTTTTCCATCGCCTTGGTTTACAGCTACCGAATTGATCAATTACCTGGAATGTTACCCCACCCTATTGGCCTAGTCACATGGTGTGCACCTGGTCGTTAGCATGAGCTCAGGGGAGAACTCCAAGTTTGGCCCTTTCAAGTAAGTGCGCTTCTCTTGATACCAGAACCGCAGGTGCCCCAGTCATGCCTCACCAGCTTTGGACTAGAGTTGTTGGCATCACCTCTTGCGCTTCGTATCACAAATCATAGGATTCTCTGCTGCGCGCTCCCCCCTTGATCAGTTGCCCAGCCGCGGTACAATTCCTTACTCGGCCCAATTCTGATGGATTTACGTATTTTCCAGCCACCTGGCAGTTCATATAGGACAGCCACTGTCCCAGGGGCACAAGTACCCCAATTCGATAACTAGCATGTTGGCAGCTCGAGACCTCCAACTTGGCTCCCATGGATTTGTCCTTAGAGGCAGACGCAGACCTACCCTCACCCTGCAGTTTACATTCCGATTTGTTCCACAGGTCTACAGCTTGATGCAATTAATATTTGAACAAAACAAATGTAATCTACACAGAGGATGATTACTTAAAAAGGGAAGATGATGCCCAGCATTGCGCAAGCAAAAGGCAATTATAAATGAAAGGGGACACAGTTTTCCTCAAGAGGGAAACTTGGAACAAGAAACATTAACAACTAGCTGGTGCAGCAGAAGGAACCCAAAGGTGGCAAGAGAAAAGCCCTTCTTGTAGAAAGTGTCATGGGGGAAGAGTAATATACGTTTTTTATAACGCGCTTACTACCAAAGAGGCTTCTTAGCGCGGGATTCGCACCTGTGTTGCTCCGAGTCTTAAGAATAGCTCAGTGGCAACGCACTCTACGCCCCGTGCCTGCCTTGCACGTGGAAAACAAATCAGTGGAACTAACAGTGTAAATGTGTATTGTACCCTTATGGAAGAAGTTGTGAACTCCAATGTTGTTGAAAGTCAAAGACTTTTCTAAGAAGCAGTTTACTTTGATTAATTTCCTCAAAGATATAAGTGTGGAAAGTATGAAGCAAGCCTCCACATAGTACTTTTAGTAGTAGCAGTTTTATTCTGGAAGGAGAGTACACCAGGAAAGGGGCTATTAGTGTACCCGGAAGAAGATTAAAGTACTGCAGGTTGTGGTGAAACGTGGAAAGTCCACGGTGTTAAGGTGAACTGTGCTAAAATCATCATGCTAAACTACTGTTTATGAAGTATTGTGGAAGTGATTGTTCTCCAAAGAGAAGATACATCGACAACTGAGTGTGAAGACAGTCTTTTTAGTTTCAAGCAAGAGCTTGTGGAAACTGACAAATGAAGTGGAAGACTTCTGGAGTGAAAAGAACTTTGTTGTATTTGGAGCAGAACTTGGCTATTGAAAGGAACTTTCTTAATTTGAACTTTGGTTTCAAATATCCAAAATTAATCCTGGGGAAGGGAATCCGACCCTGGTTACAAGGATGCATGGTTACAAAGTTTGTGTGTGAATTAGAGTTTGAACGGCCATACAATACCTGTATGATATTGTTATATGCACAAGTGTGAGGGACAGATGACAATGCATTACTTACCGTAAAAGCATTTCTGATGGTTGTATCTGCTTAGATTCACATGCTGTGCATAGGTCCGACATCCAGTGGTCACTGCGGAGTATTGCATTTTGTTTTTCGTAGTCGAAAAGGGGACGTCGACAAGGCGTGTCTGTAACACTATCCCTATAGTGATGTGTGTTGTACCCATAATCCCTCACGCGTCGAGGTCCCTCTGTTTGTATTTTTCTGCCCTGAGGGAGCCTTCGAGACGTGAGTGAGTACAGAAAAGAGAGATATAGAAAAGGATGTCTATGTTCCTTCCATCCGAGCGGGGAGGAAGGGTGGGCGCATGTGAATCTAAGCAGATACAACCATCAGAAATGCTTTTACGGTAAGTAATGCATTGTCTTCTGATGTTTGTTAATCTGCTTAGAATCACATGCTGTGCATAGACTAGCGAGCAGTACCCGGAGTTGGAGGTGGGTTGTGAGAAGGAACAGTAGAGAAAAGATGTCTTAATACTGCCTGTCCCACCTGGGAATCAGATCTAGACAGTGTTTTGTAAAGGTGTGTACAGAACTCCAGGTTGCCGCTGCAGATGGACTCAAGGGGAACATTTGCAATGAATGCTATGGATGCCCCAGTGCCTTGAGTAGAGTGTGCTCTTGGCTTGAAGGGTAGTTCTCTCTTAGCAAGAGTAACAGAGTGATGCATTGAACAATCCATCTAGATATAGTGGACTTTGAAACTGCATCTCCTTCTCTTCCTGCTGCCACCGAGACAAAGAACTGGTTAGTCTTTCTCAGTGGTCTGGTTCTTTCCATGTAGAACATGACAGCTCTGCGTACATCTAGGGTATGCAGACTTTTTTCTCCCAAGCTGGAAGGGTTTTGAAAGAACGTTGGTAGTTCTATTGACTGGTTTACATGAAATTTAGAGATGAATTTTGGTGCAAACCTTGGGTGTGTGCGTAGAACCACCTTATCCTTGTGAACTGTTACGAAGGGGTCTAGAACAGAAAGAGCCTGTAGTTCACTTACTCTCCTAATGGAGGTGATAGCTATTAGGAAAGCAGTCTTAAGGGTGAGGTCCTTAAGAGTTGCCTTGTGCATGGGTTCAAAGGGAGGGCCCATGAATCTAGAAAGTACCACATTTAAGTCCCATCCGGGAGCTGGGTTAGCTATCGGAGGGTGTATTCTCTTTACCCCCTCCATGAAGGCTTTGATAACTGGTACCTTCCACCACGACACTTTGGTTGGGAAGTGGTGTATGCAGAAAGTGCCGCTAGGTGGACTTTAATGGAATTGAATACTAGACCTGAATCCAGTAAATGGGTCAAGTACAGAACAATGTTCGTGGGAGAGCAATCCACCGGGTTGATGCTCTTACCTCTACACCAGATGACAAATCTTTTCCACTTGCTAGAATAGCAGTGGCGAGTATTAGGTTTTCTGGCTTCCCTGAGGATGTCCATACATCTCTGCGGGAGTTGAAGATGTCCAAACAGGACCCAGGCTGCTAAATTCATGGTCTGAGGGCATGGATGCAGTGTCCTGCCCTTGTCCTGTGACAGCATGTTGTACGGGCAGGGAAGTCTCACTGGGGGAGATGGGGACATCTCCATCAAGTGAGCGAACCATGGCTGCCGGGCCCACATTGGGGCCACTAGTCTCATGGTAACCTGTTCCTGGTGCATCTTGTGCACCATCTTGTTGAGAAGGGGAGTCAGGGGGAAAAGCGTAAACAAATTTCCCTTACCATGGAATCGATAGACCGTTCCCCTTGGACTGGTTCTGGGGGTACCTGGAGGCGTAATCTTGGCATTGAGAGTTTTCCAGAGTTGCGAACAAGTCTATTTCTGGGAAACCCCACTGTGTGAAGACGATGTCTTCTTGTAACCGCCATTCGTACTCTACGGGCAGGGGGAAGTCTCTGCTGAGTTTGTCTGCTAGCAGATTGAGTTCCCCTGGTACATGTTGTGATAGTAGGAACATGTGTTTGAGAGCCCACTTCCAGATGTTCTGGGACAGCTTGGACAGTCCTGGAGAGCGAGTGCCCCCTTGCTTGTTGAGGTAGTACATGGCTGTGGAGCTGTCTGTGAGGACCATCACTGTCTTCCCTTGTAGGTGTTCCTGAAAGGCTTTCAGTGCTTTGAACACCGCTAGTAGTTCCAGCAGGTTTATATGCTTGGATGCTAAGCTCGGAGTCCACTCTCCGTGAGCAGTCTGATGGGATAGGTGAGCCCCCCATCCTGTAAGGGATGCGTCTGTGGTTAGAGTGGCTTCCACTGCGGGTGTGGCAAAAGTCTTCCCTAATAACAGGTTTTCTTTTGTCCACCACCGTAGCGAGAGAACCAAGGCCTGCGAGACCACCACTAGATCGTCCCATTGTCCGCTGGCCTGACACCACTGGCTGTTGAGCCACTCTTGCATTGGGCGAATGCGCGCGTGAGGTACCAAATAAATACATGACGCCATCATCCCTAACAAGCGCATTGCTTTGCGTACCGTCACCTCTCGACCTGCCACATAATGGGGGGATCTGAAACCGCATGTTTTGGACCCTCTTGTTGGAGGGGAAGACGAGGCCGTCCTTTGTTCGAATTAGAGCCCCTAGGAATTGTTTGATTTGGCTGGGGTCTAAGCTGGACTTCTTTTCGTTGATGGAGAAGCCCAGTTGGAACAAAAGGTCTACAGTCTTTTGGGTATTGGAGAAGCATGTTTCGTAAGAATCCCCTGTTATGAGCCAGTCGTTGAGTAAGGGTATACCGGGATGGATAACCTGCGCAGGTGGGCCGCTGCCACTGCCAGTACTTTCGTGAATACCCTTGGTGCAGATGCTATCCCGAAGGGTAGTACTCTGAACTGGTAGTGTTTGTTCTCTATCTTGAACCTGAGGTATTTCCTGTGCGCTGGCAACATTAAAATATGAAAGTATGCATCTTTCATGTCTAGTGTTGTCATGTAATCCCTTGTGATAACAGTGGGATTACTTCCTGCAAGGTCACCATATGAAACTTTTGGGGTTTGACAAACTTGCTCGCTGGGCGCAGATCCAATACAGGGCGCATGGTTAAGTCCTTTTTGGGTACAAGGAAGTACACTGAATATATACCTTCTGTTACCTGAGAGGGGAACAGCCTCTATAGCTTCTTTTTTCAGTAGCTCTTCTACTTCTTGAAGAAGAATGGTGAGGTGTTCCGGTGTCATGCGTCGGTTCCGTGGGGGTCTGTTCTTCGGGGAACCGTATTATTCGATGCAGTATCCGTGGGCTATGGTGGATAATACCCAGCGGTCTGACGATATTCCCTCCCATGCTGAAAGGAACGATGTTAGCCGGCCCCCGACCGGTGATGCATGGGAGGGGACCCGAATCTTCGGGTCATTTGTTATTGGGCGTGGAACCTTTGGGGCTGGAGCCGCAACCTCTTCCTCTGCCACGGCGTTGGCCTCTTTGACTGAACTGGGTGTTACCCTGGTTAGAGGGCCAGTTGGTAGCAGAGTAAAATTGCTGTTGGTTTTGCTGCTGGCTTTGGCCACGAAAGGAGCGTCTATTGCCATAGCCGCGTCTGTTAGGGGGCCTAGAAATTTGGTCAAGAGTTTTGATGGTATCAAACTCTTTCTTCGCATGTTCTAGGGCCTCATCAACTGCTTTCCCAAACAGATGTGTTTGTTCTATGGGCTTATTTATCAGGGAAGCCTGTGTTTCTGGCTTAAATTCCGAATTGCGCAGCCAGACATGGCGTTTGAGAAGTATTCCCTGAACCAGGGAACGGCCAGCCGTCTCTGCGGCATCTAAGGAGTTCTTTACGATGCCCTGGTTTATAAGAGTTCCCTCTGAGATTGTAGCTAACAGGCGTGAACGCAGGGGTTCTGGCGAGTCCTCTGCTTCGCTGCGCAGCTTGCTCCACTGTGCATCTGCGTAGCTAGCTAGTAGGGAATTGTTATTTGCAATCCTAGTTGAAAAGGCGGCGACGTCGTGATTCTCTTCTCCAGAGCATAGAGCTTTTTGCCCTCTTTGTCAGGTGGTGCCTCACTAGTGGATAGTGGTACCCCTGCTCTTTTTCTTGTATTAGTAACCACGAGGGAGTCCGGAATAGAATGGCCTCTGATGTACAAAGGGTCAGAGGACGAAGGGCTGAAGAGCTTTTCTATCCGCGGGTTGACCCCTCTGACTAAGGCAGGATTGGAAAGGGAAGGAGTTATTCTTCTCTTTATAGAAGCCAGGAGCGGAATAGACTGACTAACAGGGGCTTTTTCTCTAATAAATTTCTCTACAAAGTCTATGTCAGGAAGAGTCTCCCCTGTGTCTATCTCAAAATGCGCTGCTGCCTTGCGCAATAGTGCATTAAGTGAAGGTTGGTCATCTATGGGAGAGGTGTTTCCAATAGGTGAATCCTTGGGAGGAGAAGGGTGAAAGGCATCAGGGTCAGTGCACTGATGGGGATTGCCAAGGCTGCACTGATGGGGATTGCCAGGGCTGCGAGGTAGCTGTATCTTCTTCGAAAGCTCCTGCACTAGTGTAAGGATCTTCTCCAAACCCCTCTTCCTCAAGTTCTTCCTCTCCACCCAAACATTCCTCATCTTCCTGGAGGTATTGCTCCTCTTCAGTGAGGTCATATACATCTGTAGAAGGGGGAAACAGCCTAGGAATCTTGACTCTAGGGTCATCCTGGGGCCATTCTCTTGGTCTTTTGGGTGTGGGTGGGTGGGTTTTGGTTTCCCAAAAACCTTTCAATTTTCTCCATACGAGAATGGAGTTTTTAAAGGGTCTCATGGGGGACCCCTGAATAGTCTAGAGGGGGTAAATCAGTGTTTTCACCTTCAAACCGCTTAGAACGTTCCCACAGCGTCGAAGAAAGGTTTCCGCCGCCCTCTGAAAAGCCCTCCGGTAGTTCAGAAGTGCCCTTAGATGAAGGGGGCAGTTCCTGGCTACTCTTGTGCTTTTTCGGCGTTTCCATAGCTTTTTGTGCGGTATTCGAAGTTTGTTTCGTCGTCCGCTTACGTTGGTCTTCGGAAACAATTCTCGCCAGGCTCTCGACAACGAGTTTGTCAGTAGAGGACTCTGGTGTCGACGTTGCCTGCGTTACGCGTTGTTCGACGGCCGCTCTATGGAGCGTTACGTCGGATGATTTTGGGGTAGCGCCCGTGTTTGATGAAAGCCCAATCGCTGGTCGCGGCTGCGTTTGCGGGTGGGGCTTGAGACCCTTATGGTAGACGCCGGAGTGCCCTGCGTCCCCTTCGGCGCTGATGGATCCTTCGTCTTCGACAAAGAAGAGCTGTGGGTTGTGTGCTTAGGCCTATGGGGTCTGTGTGCGTCCTTGTCGCCGGGGTGTTCATCCCCTAAGCAGGGCGTGAGCCGAACCCGTCGGGGGGTTAATGACTTCCGTAACGGACGTCGAGTTATCACCCTCCTCGTCACTTTCTGTAACAGCGGCGGCGGGTGAGGAAACTGACTTCGACATAGCGTAGTCCACCCACCTCTTAACTTTGCGTTCTTTAAGCGTTCTTGGTTTCAAGAGCTTACAGGCCGCGCAGCTGTCCTCCTTATGATCGAGGGGCAAGCAACGATTACAGAGCTTGTGTTCGTCCTTCCAAGTGTATTTGCCCCTAAAGCGTGGGCAAAACTTAAAAGGTGTCCTCTCCATAGCTGAGGCAATAATAACTGGTGATAACAACCCCAAGGGAAAGATAGGGGAGAAAGAAAGACATTCTCAAAGAGAAGATAAAGTTCGAACCCCCACTCTCCCTACTGTATGTTGGCCGGCGAGGCCAGGCTACGTGTTCGGCAGCGCCGAAGGATCTCCTCCGTCTCTTCCCCTCCGTCGAAAACTTGCTTGGCGGAGAAACAGCTTCACAGCTGACATCGAGGGGAGGGATCTTTAACAATATAATCAGTATAATTAAGGACAGAGGTCCGTAGTAAGTATTAGCAATGTCTCTCTAGGAGCTCCGCGTAAGGCGACCAGAAGCTGGGTGGAAAAAAACAATCTGAGGGACCTCGACGCGTGAGGGATTATGGGTACAATGCACGTCACTATAGGGATAGTGTTACAGACACGCCTTGTCGACGTCCCCTTTTCGACTACGAAAAACAAAATGCAATACTCCGCAGTGACCACTGGATGTCGGACCTATGCACAGCATGTGATTCTAAAGCAGATTAACAAACATCAGAAAACTTGATATTCGAGTTTTCTTTTAGTCTTCGTTTGACAGGTAGGGAAATCCTCTTTACATTTGGGAAAGCGAGGAATTTATCTCACCCATATTGTGTAATAAAATGGCTACTTGTGAGAAACTACTTGTCCGTCTCGCATTCCTGAGCCCTCCCATACAAATGGGACCCATGCTATAGAAATGATGAACACAATCCAAAACTAGGACCTTCTGTGCTCTCTCCCCACCGGTCGCTTCACCCGGGCACGTTGTGGTGCAAATATCAGAAACTGTGTGTCCTATTGCATTGAAACGTGGTTTGAGGCCCCTGAGAGTTTGTTTCTTGCTTCGAGAGCCATGTCTGGTCCTTCTACGACCACATTGATGTTTTGCCGATTTCAGGCTACAGTCTCATGTGTGAAGGGGCTGAAATCTGGGGTGGGCTGTCTAACATGTAGCCAGTAGTGCCAAGAAAGTCTGAACAGGTAACTGATCATTTGGTGGAGCAGTGTGGAAATGTATAAGGAACAAACAGTTGTCCTGCTTTATAGGGAGAGAGATTAATGAGCAAGTCTTTCTGAAAGGGAAGCTAGCGACTCATACTCTCGCCCCCACTTTATTAAAGCTCCATTCCAAAAGCATAGTGCAATTCATGGACATGTGCTGCACCAATCTCCTGGCATCTGCAGCTCCTACTCTTCAAAAGGGAAGGGCAGGTTCAAAGGTTACTTGCATTCCTGACAGCGACTGGACCATAAGGTCCCAGCAACCAGGTAGCATTTTAGTCTAACGACAGGGTAATCTCTACAAATTATCCATACCTGGTTATGGTATGTGTTAGTTAAGATTTTAACCTTGGTACTAAATCCTTAGTACCAAATCTACCTTACTTGTGAGAACCCCAGAGCTTTTTGCTTTACTGGTGGATTATTTTTCCCCTATCCCTCATTGAGTGGGAACCTTTTTCCACACTCTCAATCTTTTACGGGTGTCATTTCTAAGACGGTGTCCTTTTAATTTTATTCTCAGACAACTTTTTGGTATATACCTTTTTATTATTATAGGGTTGCCCATTGGGCTCCCCTTTTACTTTCTCTGGCTAACCTTGTGAGAACTACAATTCAAGGATAGAAAGGATATTTTATCCTCTCTAAACTTTATTTAGGTGAGACCAGTACCCCCACACAATAAGTGGAGTATTGGGGAGATACAATGTATCCCCTTTCTCATTCTAACTAACATGTGTTACTGGGACACGCTTATCTTTAATGGCTGGTGTCAGTGAAACATTTTCATAATTCGGCGTACCTTCATCAGTGGGCTGTTTCCACAGCCTGGTAAAGGCATCCATGGGGGCTCATTTGACCAAAATTACGCTACTCTTTAAAAAAAGACATTTTAGCGTTCCTTGTTCCTTCCTCCGACGGGAAAATCCTGTGTGTCAATTTTATCTTCGGCAGGAGACCCCTCAACCCTGCCCAGGCTCCAGTGTCTTGAGAAGTCAGGCAGCGAGGGAGGAGTCCAAAGCTCACCAGCCCTTTGTCTTCAAGCCTACCTGCGAGAGTCCAGTTCAAGCTGTGAGGCTGGCTGTCCTTTAAGGACTGCCAACCCCCTCACCCCCCTCAAGTTTGCATGTTGCAAGTCTGTTTCATTTGCTGGTTTCCATTATTAAAGTGATCCTGTAAGCTAAAGAAGTAGTCAACCATTGGACCTGAATCCAACGAATAAGCGGAAGAAACCACGGCCGAGATGATTTCCAGCGACTGGAGAGCCTGCTGTGCAACCAGAGTATGCAGTAGCCCTTCCTTCCAAGCAACTTGGGGACTCGACAACCGAGAGCCTGGTGAGATCCACTACACTGAAGACCTGCATTTTGAGCCATCCCACGACATGCTGTGCTGCAATACACAAAATAGCCTGGGACCTCGAGCCAGTGTGCGTTGCACGGTCTTCGGAATTCCAAATCGAGCTGAAAGCTGGTGGCATCCTGCAGACCTCCAGAGACGTGAATCAAGTCTGAACAGTCCCCTCAGCAGAGTGCTGGGCCTTGCAGGTGATGAGAATCCGACAGGCAATACTCCGTCTTCTCCTGGCTCCTGAAAAGGGCACCAGAACTACAGAGCCGCATCCAGCCGTGAATAAACTCTTGTCTGGAGCCTTCTCAATTGATCTCTGCTGCCAAATCCCTTCCAAAGTCCTATCTTCTGTCTTCATGACAAAGGAATCCACTGACCAGGTTTTTGGTTGCAGATCCTGAAGTCTCACCTGCTGCAATTCTTCTTCCATGCTGTGGTATTGACCTCCCTTAAGCCTTTGTGGTTCCTGTGTATCCTTGTGGTGTTTGGGATTGGGAGGCCTCTCGTCCAGTTCACCCATGCCCACTGCTGGAATCCTGCTAGAGCGTCTTCTCAGAAGTCCCTGGACTAACTCTAAAGTGAACTACAGGTCTGAAAAGTCTTGCACAGAAACTCAGACTTTTGCTACAACAGAACCCTATCTCACCCTGCCAACAGGTGGCCACTAGGTTCTCTCTTCCGCCCGAGTGAACTCATGAAATAGACTAGGGAAGGACTGGATAAGTAAAGGATTTGGGCATGAAAAGTATAACAAGTACTTACTTGTGAAAGAGTTGGTTAGTAACTGTCAGAGTGAGCAGTTACAAAGGTTCTTACTAACCAGAATTGTGTTTTGCCATTCGATAAAGTTGTTTTACTCACCTGTGAATTGGTTGTGCCACTTGCCCAAAAGTAATGCTGTTGGATTCACTTTACTATGCCTGTTGGGATATAAATGTATCAGTGCCCCCAACTGGGTCTTGCTTTCCCCAACTTGCTGTTAAACTGTCTAGAATGAGTCTGCCTTGTTTATACCTACCTTCAAGCTGCTGGTAGCTTCCTTAAAAAGTATATAGGTTTTACTTACCTTGAGTTAGCGGTGTGCCATCCTAAAATAAATTGGAGAGCTATTGCTTACCTTAGTCTGTTCCACTGAGCTGAAAAGCAACTGATGGTATATTACACCAAAAGGTCTAATCACCTGGTAGAACTGTGCGTTATCCTGAAGGTAGTTCTAGATTTCTACACTTGCAGGTTGGTTTACTAAGCAATTTCTTAGCCGAGTGTCGCTGCATAACTGACAGGGTCTACTGAAAGTAACTTACGGTTTTACTTCCCATGAATAGGTGTGGTCTATACTAATTGCATTTGATAAGGTCCGACTTCCCTGGAATTACTTAGTTTCTAAAGATGCTGTCTGTGTACCTTCAAGTGTTGTGCTAGTAATTACCACAAGACTTAACTTGGCCTAATTGTATTTATAATAAACCTTAATTGTTTTTATAATACTTCTGGTTGCAGTGTTTCTGTTGAACCTATGGTATACTAAAAGTTCTTTGTAACTCTCTGCAGCCCTCTCTGCCTCCAAAGATAAGCCTGGCTGTTCAGTCTACACTACCAAATACTGAGGTGGTGCAGCCTTATACAAAGAGTGGCGTTTTGAACAGTCTCAGTTGTACGGTTTTACTAAACCCTTAGTTGGTCTTTAGAAAAACTGTCCTAACAAATACAACAGGATTTCCTGAAGAATGCCTTTTCTGGCTGTGCAGGCAATGCAACCCAAACTGTTTGAAAAGGCAGGAGAAGCCGGCTTTTAGAATTAAAGACAAGTACAATTGAGCCCAGCAGTGCAAAATCTGATAACACTAATTTCTCATTTATTCTCTTTTGGCTGCAATATAGTTAATCCCAAAAAATATTTATACGGTTAATCCATCTCATATCCAGAGGCAAGCGATCAGCATTCATACAGAGCATCTACAACCTCAGCAAAACATAAGACACTCAATACCCTCATTTTCAAGTCCTGCAACTTTGAGTTAACCGTAATCAAATTGTATGTCCCTTCCAATTGAATTGGCTGCCCAAGATGTGGTAATGGAGCATCCAACAGACCAGAGGAAGAGGAATTACTCTAGGCACCTGTTTGAAACCAGTGGCTACAGCAAACCAGAGGCCTCGATTAAGGGCCATATAGAAAAGGCATGCAGTGATGTCAGGGGCCTCTAAACATTTTGCTGCTGGCTTTCCAGTTTCTTGGCTTCCTTTTTGTGCAGAGGGACTTCTACCGAAGTAGTCTTGTCACTCCAACCCTCCTTTGATGTCCTAGTTGCTCACAGGCTACCAGGGCAGGGGTGCATTTATTTATTATTATTCCTTTTCGTGCTCTATTTTTTAAAAAATTTTTTAGTACTCCATTTGTGTCCCAGGATGATTGCATCACCCTACAAGTTGACATGTGGAGCAGGGTGGTGGTGCTGTTTAGTTCGCTTCACAGGGTAGTGAAGTCATTATCACATTGCCAGTTCAAAGCCATTGGGGTTATGTTAAAGGTATTTAAACCGTGCACCGTCACCAACGGACTTTGTCCCCAGGCGGATCTGTAAACAAGGCAGCGAGAGAACCACTCTCCCGGCCATTTTGTTTACGGCACACCATTTGAGGCCCAAAACGTCAGATGTGCCGACTTGAGAAGACAGAGCCCAGCCCTACAGACTACATATTGGTTTTAACTGGCTTATTTACACTAATACTTCAAACAAATTATTTAGAAAGGCCAACTTGGAATTATAGAGCTCTAACCTCGATATTTTGTGAGGCTTAATTTCAACCAATTTCAGTGCAGCAGCAACTTTATCAGGTCCTCATAGTGTGAGAGGGCAAAAATGTGTCTATTGTGCATCTATTGATTTGATGGTAGCACAATTTTCTGATAGGCACGTTCATTATGTGCGGCAGTGAAACTCACCAGCGTACTTTACTGTTGGTAATCTATCATCGCATTGCAATAGTGCACGTGTTCCTATACAGAAAAGCTGAAACCTACCCTGGAACCAAAATTGTGTAAGAAAGGCATGTGCTACTAGGAAAGCACATCAGGAAAAAGGGATGCAGTGGCAGGGGACTCTGTAAAAGGCCAGTGAAAAAAGTAAATAGTTTAAAGGAGCCACAAAGTGCGTCCAGAGAATCCCATAAAGGGAAGTGAGCCACAAAAGAACTATCATTCCGTTGTTTACCCTGGTTTAATATCCATTTTATGCTATTTAGCTTATGGTATGGTGGTGCTCCAAGGCGATCTGCAGGGTATTGGTTACTGGTGATATTCCCATTTTAGGCTTATAAAATCCACTGCAGAAGGAGCCTTTTCTTTGCTCTCGCCTCTCAGTGCACATTGCCCAGCCACTGTGGTCTGGCAGCACCCTTTGCCTTCTCAGAGCATTAGGTGATCTTTGCGGGTCCCCTTCACTTGCTATTTCGCTGCTGTGGCGGCCTCCATCATGAATCATTTGCATAGGTGCAAAGTCCAACCACTGTCATGTCTAGCCAGACAATGCTGAACCTGAAACCTACATCTGCACCTCCACTTCCTAGGCAGTTTACACAACCAGCATTGTGGTTGGTTATCTCCAGGTCAGGTTCTCGGACCCCAAGCCAATCGCTGGTCCTTCCCACTCGAGTCTCCTGGCAGCAGGTGTGAAGTATCTTCTGTGCGCTTTGTACCGCAATTACGTGGGTGACTGCAAGTCACACTGCAGCCATCCTTGTCCAAGCCTCCGACTCTTCTGTGGGGGTTCCTCAGACTTCCCATCTGGACTTTTTGCCAATTCTACCATCCCTATAGGCTTTCCATGCACGTGGTCTTGTGCAGGTTTGGGAGAATGAGAGGACAATTATGACTGGGGTGGCTTTTCACCACACCCAGGTCCCGAGGGAGGTGTGCAGAGAATGTGAATCTTTTTCACAATTCAAAGAATCACTCCTATCCAATAAAATGCTATGTGGCTTACAACGTTGCCAACCTAGGCCTTTGGCTGCAAACATGCTTTCTGTGCACACAACCCATCAGTTTCCCTGTGAGGTGTTGGGGGGAGAAGAAGAACCTAAAGTGTCACAGTGCTAAGGGTAGGCAGAGTTAATGCCATGCAGTAGCCCAACTGAGAGCGGGGGAGGTGGCGGAGGAGGGGGGGCAGGGAGGGAGGTGGATCGGCTGCGAGGGCCCGCTCTCCATCCAGCCTTTGGGTCTAGTGTTCAAAGTTGGTGGTAATTTGGGATTGATCTGTAATATGATGTAATATTGACCTAAAAATGGCACTGGTATTTCATGGTAACCTAGTAATTATTTGTGGCCTGCCCATGGTTGTTTAAATAGAGGGCACACATCAGAGACCCCAATTAAAAAGTCTCCTCAGATTAGTGTCCATAAAATGCTATACAGTAATTAAGGGGTGCATAGTTCCAATCCTAAAGTTGGTTTGTAAATCTGGTTAGTCCCCAACATGCCACAAAGTAGTATATATTTAATTTACCTTCCAATTGCAAGAGGATGGCTCATGCCGAGGAAACTGGAGTAGTTTCAACCTGGAAGCTTCTCACTGTCAAACAAAGTGTCACACACTTAACATTTTGCAGTCAAATTACTGCACAGGACAGGGGGGCACTGTTGAGCAGCCAGGGAAAATGGCTGCTTAGCTTGGGAGCTCCATCTCTGCCCACCAGAATCCTTTTAGCATCAGCGTTAATCCCAATTGTTAGCTAAAGCTACTGCCACGATTTTGTTGCTGACATTGCCCTCTACGTGCGACTGCAATTTGGGGTGGAATCGGGGGCCTGGAGCCTGCATATCAGGCACCGGAGCGCGGCCTCCCTGCGGGGCCTCGCCGTGGCCGCTTTCGACGGTTTGCGGCCGCCCACTCTGCCCACCGCCTGGGGGTGCTGCTGCATTGGATCCTGTGACGCCGCTCTCCGCGGGCCCCCTGCGGCGCTTCCTTGCTGGTGCTGGAGGGGATGGTACTGTGGGGCTTTGCTGCCCCGGCCGCTGACTTTTAGCGCGGCGGCCCAGCGCGGCTGCCCTGTCCGCTGCTAAAACAAGAGGCGAGCCGATGGGCTCCGTGCACCGCGGGCTGGGCTGGAGCCCCCCTGCGCCCGCATATGGGGGGGGGGGGCCTATGGGGCTTGGGCGCCTGCGGCCCATCTGCTGCGACTTACCTTGCCTTCACCTCCGCGCCGCGGCCTACACATCCACCTCCTTGCCCCCGCTACGTTGTGCTCCACAAGCTATTGTGCTGGGGTCTTCTACAGTGAACTGGCGGCCCCCAAGGCGCTACTGGAGGGGGAATCGCCCCACTCCCTTTTGCTGCATGGGAATGGTGTCACCCCCCTAAACTGTATGTGACCCCTCTAGCCGACCTACTATCAGCTCGGCGCCCCTGGACCTAAGCGTACACCAAGAGCCACTACTTACACAGTATACACCGGGCCCCCCTTGGTTCCTTCCGTCTGAAGCCTACGGCCCCCACGAGACCCGTGCTGTTCCAGCCCTTCGCATACCCCTTGGCTGGCCTCGGCTCACTACTACACCACCTTCTCTGCCTTGCCACAAACTGCCTTCCTCACCCAGCCGGGTCATTACCAGCACCTCTGAACCTACAATACCTACAAACTGCAGCCGCTGGCCTACCACCATCCTCCCCACAACGCTCCAGCCGGCGAACACCATCAATCCTTCCAAGCTGAGCGGGGCTCCCCACCATAGATATGTCCAACAGGGCGCAGGGTGCTAACAAAGTAGGCGCCATGGACAAGTTCGCCAAGGTGGCGCCCAGGGCGGACCATGCGTCCTCCTCTGCAACACATGAAGATGGTGAGACCCTACCGGACCCCCCTCAACCCGACCTAACCACAATGATTGAGTCCATGGCCAAAAACTTTGCATCCTTCCATGAAAAGCTGGATGACTATGCGAATGTAGCCTCCTTAAGAGCCAAAATCGACCAACATGGGGCCAGAATCACCGAGACGGAGCAAAGGATAGGGACCAATGAGGAGAACATCCATACCCTACAAAACACAGTCACAGAGCTCGTCCGAGACATGAAGCAGGTCAAGGCCAAGAATGATTACCTCGAATCGAGGTCGCGGCGAAACATTCGCATAGTGGGGCTTCCCAAATCTGCACTGAAGGGCCGCATGGAACTCGTGGTTGAGCAACTCAAAGAGCTCCTTGGTAACCCCGAGCTCTCGCCATTCTTTACAGTTGAAAGAGCGCATCACTCTCTGGCACCCCGCCCTAAACCAGGTGATTTCCCCAGACCGATAATTGCGAAATTTCTGAGCTACAAAGACAGATCACATACTCCGATTGGCCAGAGAGAGGGGAACTGAGGCTGGAATCGCAAATCAGGATTTTCCCTGACTTTTCGGTGGGGGTCCAGATGGAGACGCCGATTCAGCGGGGTGGAGAAAATGCTAAGAGATAGAAAAATGTAATACTCTATGCTTTTCCCTGCTCGACTGAAATTCATCCATCCCAATAAAAGCTACTTCTTTACGGTCCCCGACGAGGCCGTGAAGTTCATCGAGGCGCAGATCTCACTATTGAACCCCCCCCAGAGGATCCAATGGACGACGATTAATGCTGCGACCCCCAGGCTCCTACGTTGATCTCCAGTGGCCGTGGGCGACCGTGGGACTGCGCCCCTGGTGTACTGTTGCTCGCCCCCTCGGAGTCCCACTTGCGGGCTGGCCTCGGCCCACTGTCACCATATCTAGTAGTCTATTTCCTGAGGGATATACTTCCTTGAATCACCCGTTTATAACGCCACGTACTGGGCCTGTACTCTGGAAAACAGTCCGCACTGTCACACACTGACCTATGGTAGTTCCAACTTAGACCTTGTTACCCCAAAAAGGAACAAGTTACTTACCTGTAACTGTTGTCCTCCAGCATGTTTCCCGATGTAAAACATGGTGGTGGTGTTGTCGGTGAAGATCCTCACCACCTTGCCCTTGAGGGACGGAAGGAAGGACCTGAGGGCCCAAAACACTGCACGGAGCTCCAGGACGTTGATATGGAGGGACTTCTCCGTCGGGAGCCAAAGGCCTCTCGCGTGCAGTTTTTCGGTGTGCGCTCCCCACCCTTCCAGGGAGGCATCCGTGGTCACTGTGTCCTGGTGGCCCGGGGTCTGGAAGTCCATGCCCGCCGTCAGATGCGCGCGGGTGCCCCACCACCGGATCGCTCGTCGGAAACTCTCGTCGAGTGTGATCCTCTCCTCGAAGCTGCCCGTCGTTTGGATCCAGCGCGCGTCCAGGAACTCCTGCAACGGGCGCATCCGGAGCCTGCACAGGGGAATGAGGTAGATGAAAGAAGACATCATTCCGAGGAGGGACTTGATGGACCTCACCTTGGCCGCGTCGGCAACCAGCATCCGCTGTACCTTGCCCAGGATGGACCTGGTCCTTTCCTTCGACGGGGAGGCCAGAAGGGACACTGTCGAGCTTCGCTCCCAGAAACAGTGCGACTTGCGCGGGTACCAGGTGGGACTTGGCGTAGTTCACGGAGAATCCCAGGTCCGTGAGAAGTTGGACGGTCCTTGCCGTGTGCTCCACGGCGAGCTCCCTCGTATTGGCTCAGATGAGCCAGTCGTCCAGGTAGGGGTAAACGTGGATCTCCTCTCGGCGCAGCTGCGCCGCCACTGGTGCGAGGCACTTGGTGAATACCCTGGGTGCCGACCGTAGTCCAAAGGGAAGGGCTCTGAACTGATAGTGACGCCCTTGGACCACGAACCTGAGAAATTTTCGGTGCCCCTTTAGGATGGGAATATGGAAGTAGGCATCCTCCAAATCCAACGACGACAGGAAGTCGCCCTCCTCCAGCTGACCCAGGACGTGCTGGAGGGTGACCATCCGGAACTTCTGTGCCTTGATGAACTTGTTCAGTCGTCGTAGGTCTAGGATGGGGCGCCATCCTCCAGTCTTCTTCTTCACGAGGAAGTACCTTGAGTAAACTCCGGAGCCCCGAAGCCTCTTTGGGACGAGTTTGATGGCGCCCTCCCTGAGCATCGCCTTTACCTCCAGGAGAAGCTGAGGGATGTGAAGCTCTTTCCTGGCCACAGGGGGGACGCGCGGGCACCTTCTTTGAAACTCGAGCGCGTGGCCCTGGGCTAGGGCGTCCAGCACCCAACGGTCGGTGGAGATGGACTCCCACACGCTGACTAAGCTCGCCAGCCGGCCTCCCAACGGGGTGCTGTCCAGGACTCTGGTCTGTACGTCTTGACGGAAGTCAGTAGCCTTGAGCCATCCACGCCGTCTAAGGCACACGCCGTTGCCCAACTGGCGAAATCCAGTGTCGGCGATGTCCGTCGCAATCGTGATAGCGTGGTCCGACGCCACCTCACCTTCCTGCAGGATCTCCAGGGCCTCCGCCCTCTTGTCGTCCGGTAGGAAGTCCAGCAGGGGAGCCAGTTTGTACCACAGCTCCCTGTAGTAGCGTAGACGAGATGACTCTGCGCCCCATCGTGTCCAATTTCTTTCCCTCGCCGTCCAGCGGGGAAGTCGACGTGGAGGCCGCACCCCCCCCCCCGCTTTCTTCCTGGCCGTCGCGGAGACGACGGAGTCATCCGGGGTAGGCTGTGCCCGGTCTCTTCTAGCCGGCGTCGTGGATGGGTTCTTGAGGAGGGCGAGGCCCTCATCCCAAATATCGTCCAGTAGAGGTACCGAGAGGACCGTCTTCCTCTTGGACTCGCGCCGTTGATAAAGGAAACCTTCCTTTTTCTTCTCCTCAGGGCAGAGCTGGAAGAGCTCGGATGCCCTGGCGATCATGGAGTGAAACGATCCAATCTCGTCGGGCGGGAGGTGACGGCAGATCCTCGTCGTACACCTCGTCGTCCGTACCCGTCGCGGCCGTGTCAGTCCCCGTATCATCCCCTCGAGTCGTGGACGGGGAGGAGGGCTGAACGGGGCGCGACGGCTGAAAAGGAGGTGGAGGGTGAATCCTTTTCTTGGAGGGAGGGCTGCCAGAAGGTCCTGGTTCTGGGTCCCCCGACAGGAGTGGCTCCTCCGCTGGTGGTAACGGTAGTCTCGTCCTTATCTCTGAGCATAAGGACTGTATAGCCAACAAAATGGCCGCCGAGTTGTCTTGCGGCGCTGGCAGAGGGGAGTCCGACGGGCGGTCAGGGGCCCCGTCGGCACCCTCGACGATATCGTCGTCTCCTGCGTCGGGATCCCTCCCGACGGGCTGGTCTTCTTCCACGCCAAGGCCGTGGCTTAAGACCTCGATCAGCTCTTCCTCAGAGGTTGAGGCCGAATCCACGACGACCCCCTGCCCCCCCCCCCTTCTTCTCCGCCGGAGGTTTCACGGGGGTCCTGTCGATGGGCATAAAAGAGGACTCCCTCCGCGGAGGCAGGGAGACCCTGGGCCCGAGGTCGCCACCACTGGTGTAGCCTCCACAGGCTGAGCCAGGGCCGTCGCGACTGTCTCGATAGAGGCCTTGGCCGGATGGATTAAGGCTTTCACCACCTTAGGTGCGCTCACCGCCTTCTCCTTGAGGACACTGCCTCGCTCCCCCTCCGATGGGGCCTTCGAGCCCGACCGGGGCCTCTGCAGGAGCTTCGCCGGGTGCTCGGCCTTCCTCTTACCCGACCCAGAGCGTTGGCTCGCGGTTGATGGTGCCGGGGAGGGTGCGCCCTGCCTGGCGCCCGTAGAGCCCGACCGTTCGGCGCTCCCGGTGCCAGCGGACTCGCGGTGCTTGGCCTTGTGTTGGACCCCCGTCGCCGGGGCGTCCTCAAAGGTCTTAGAAGACCGCTCGGATTTCTTCCTCTTCTTCTCGCCGGACGGGCTCTTCCCTTCCAGCCAGTTGGCGAGACGTTGATGGCGGTCCTTCATGGTCCGCTCCGACATGTTGCCGCAAAACGCACAGTCCTTCTCCACGTGCGTCTTGTCCTCATGTAGGCAGTAAAGACAAAAGGAATGTTCGTCTTCCTTAAAGACATTCTGCAGCTGGCATCCAGGGCAGACCCTGAACAGCTTTCCGGGCGTCGAGCTTCCCTTCTCCTGGGCCATGTCCGAGATGGGCCTGAGAAACTTCTGGAGTCCTCCAAAAGCGTAGCTCGACGAAATCTTCACCCTTGAGGGGCGTAGACGAATCCGACACGGGTCCCCGTTGATCGGATGGAGAGTCGGTGGAGCTTGAGGCTCTTTTGACCGAAAAAAACGAAGTTTTTGAGAAAAAACGTGAAAAAATAGCACTAACGCTCGAGAGCAATAGCACGAGGATCCCAACACATGAACGTGCAGTAAAAATCTGAAGATAGCTGCCAGAGGCGGGGCTTAGGTAGAGGGCAGTCATTGGCTGTGGTCAGTATGACGCAGAGATCAGTGATTGGTTACTACTACGAAAGACAGATCAGAAACGAAACTGTTTTTTTTTTCTTTACCAAGGATTCCCAGCCTGACGACGGGGAATATTCATGAGCATGTGAATCCATGCCAGACCCCATGCTGGAGAAACATGAGTATCTTCTTTGTAACCTGAACTTTATAGCAGAAAATTTTGAAAATGTTGGTGTCATCATGCAGAGTTTTAACAATTGTGGGCCAGACGGCAGCCCCCACTGCAGCTGCAATGCCGCTTACGGCGGAAGGTTTGCGTTCAAGCCCCGGTTGGGCTATTTCTCAGGCGTTGCTGAGTTGGGGATGGCATGCAGTTTGTTTCAAGGGTGGGTTTCAACACACTGCTAGTCTATACTGGGCGGTGAGGGTGGGGAGAGGGATAGTTGGGGTTTGTTCTACGCAAAATGGCAGGCTGGTTTTGACCGGTATTAAAAGATGGCGGGTATGCCTCATTGCAGCACTCATGGTGATGTTCAAAGTCAGATTCCACATCTGGGACGTTCCTTGAATCTTTAGTATGGCTATTTTAGTGTTAACGTGGAATGTACAGGGGCTGACCAATTTTACTAAGTCTCGAAGGATAACGACGTTTGCACAGAGACATGGGGTCAAAGTTCTCCTATTGCAGGAGACGCACGCTATGAAACTCTCATCAAACCTTGCACAGACCTGGGGCCCCAACAGATATTATACTCAATACTCCACTCAAGCCAGGGGAGTACTTACTCTCATCCACAAATCGGTAAAGTTCCCACATCCCTCATTGACCCGGAAGGCAGATATGTTATTCTACATTGTACTTTAGCTAATGAAGAATGCCTGCTTGTGAATTCTTACGCTCCCAACACAGATTCCCCCGAATTTATAGACAGTGTCTGCCATCCTCATGAAATTTGTAGAAGTCCCCATTATATGGGGTGGGGACATGAACCTTATACTCGATAATGTCCTGGATAAAACGACCACTACCCGTAGAGCCACAACTCGTGCTGCCAAGCGACTACTACATACTTACATGAGCACTTTGAATCTACACGATCCTTGGAGAACACTCCATCCCCAGAAGAGACTACACCTTCTATTCTACAGTACACGATAGTTCCTCGAGAATAGATCTATTCCTCCAGTTTGGTGACCGGATGGGCAGGGTTTCGGATGTTAAGATCCTCGCGCGCACGCTCTCTGCCCACTCTCCCGTGCTGCTACAGATCCAACTAGGTAATACATCTAGGGCCCGTCCCGCCTGGCGTTTCAAATCTGACGCCCTCTCTGATATCGTCTTTAAGGCTGATATACTAGCGGACAAACTTGTTCTTCAAAAACAACAATACCCCCGACACACCCGAAGGGAGGCATTTAAAGGTCTACATCAGAGGGATGTGCATCTCTAGAGAAGCTGGGGTCCTCAAAGCCATAGACAGGCCTTAAATAACTCCGAAACCAAGCTTAAAACCCTAGAACAGTAGTACGCTTCCAAACCAGCTCCAGCAACCCTAGCAAAGATTAGAACAGAATTGGAACAATTTGAGGTACACGCCCTAAGTGAGGTGAGATACTACGCCCGCCCTGTGGCTGCCCGTAGATATGGTGAGGGGGATAGACCAGGCAGAACCTTGGCTAAACTGGTGCGGGCACAGGGTGGTAGGACCCGGATAGATAGTATTATTGATGAAAAGGGGTTAAGACACTGGTCGGACCAGGCCATCCTTGACACTTTTGCCAACTTTTACGCCAACCTATATGGCCCCCAGCCTGAACACACAGCACGTGACCTTGACCTGCTAGAATCCTGCTAGAATCCATCCCGATGACCCTTATTTCTCAGAGCACCAGGGAACTTCTCGATGCCCCGTTCACCTTAGACTAGATAGTCCAGGTGATCTCGGATCTTCCTAAGAGCAAGGCTCCTGGCCCCGACAGGCTCACGTCCGAGTTCTACCGGGAGCATATTGCCATCCTAGCGCCCATACTGCACGGGTCTGGACTGAATCACTCTGATCACCCCCTCCCCCTTTAAGAGAAGCTTTGATCACAGTCCTCCCCAAACCTGGGAAACCACCAGACGAATGAGAGTCCTACAGGACCCTGTTGCTCAACACAGACATTAAGATCTTTGCTAATGTAATTTCCAATAGGTTCCTCCCGTTCATGCCCCATCTGGTCCATGCCGACCAAAGTGGATTCGTCCCTGGTCGTTCTACGGCACTTAACATCTGCCGTCTCTTCAACGTGCTGTCTAGAATTGATCCGAAGGCTGACGCAGTGGCGGTCACACTAGACGCCCAAAAGGCATTTGACATGGTTTCATGGCAATATCCATGGGCCGTGCTGGAAGAAATGGGAATCGGACCAAACATGATCTCCTATATCAAGCTATTATACACAGGACCATCGGCTAGGGTGCTAGTCAACTCCGTCCCCTCCTCCCCCTTCGAACTACACAGGGGTACCCGACAGGGCTGCCCATTCTCCCCCATCCTTTTTGCGCTTGCCATTGAACCCATGGCTGATCAGGTCAGGGATAGACACACCCGAAAGGGCATTCGCCTACAGGATGCACCGGAAATCATTTCACTTTACGCGGATGACGTACTCTTATACATCAGACAACCTTCCACATATTTGGACCCTATCATTCGACACATACAAATAGGCACGTACTCAGGCTTCACCAACTATTCTAAATCCGAAATGTTGCCGCCAACTAAAGCAACCCAGCAACCGTCGTGTGAATTCCCTCTACGTTGGTCCCCAGGCGGCATCAAGTACCTCGGGTGCAGGTGTCACTGGCCAAAGCTGCCTTGCTGGCGGACAACTACGAAGCAATGGCACAGCTTATCGAATCCAAGATGCTCAAGTGGCGCAATCTTCCGCTATCCCTTGCAGGCACACTCTCCCGAATAAAAATGATTGCGGTCCCCAAGCTCCTCTATATATTTGCTAATGTACCAGTGTGGCCAGGGAAGCAATATTTCAAGAGGCTTCACATGGCGTTCGCTCAATTTCTCTGGCACGGTCCGTAAGAAGTGGCAACATGACCCTGCCCTATGAAAAAGGAGGTTTTACGGCCCCAGATCTAACACTGTACTGGAACGCTGCACAGGCCCAACACGCCACCCACTGGTACACACCTAAATCCGCCCTCACGCGTTAAATTAGAGAAAATGGCGGGGATGGCACCCACATCATGTCTTTACTGCTACACTGCACATTTCATGCGGATGCCCCATTTGACCCGGTGGCCACCACGATCACGGCGTGGAATAATATCCTTCACCCTAGTCAAGAGCAACACCCATATTATAAGTGGCTCCCCTTGTGGCAATTTCCAGGCCTCTCCCCTACATACGACCAACATCTCTCTCAACGTTGGGAAAACCTGGGCTATCGGGCCCTGACTGACCTATAGCCTGATGGCACATTTATCACCCCTCAAACATGGCGCCCCGGGCACGCCAACTCTGCGCTGGACTTGCTGCAATACTATAGGCTGAGAGCAGCGATACAGGAAACGTGGCCCTCCTTCCCAGAAGAGCCTCCAGACTCACCTGAACTCCAATACATCGCAAACTCCACAGGCGGTAGGGGCATAATATCCTCCCTGTACAAAATGCAGATGGGGAAACTAGAGAATATATCCCTGGAACCACGGGAAGCATGGGCCAGGGAGCTTGAAACAGAGATCACTGAAGGAATGTGGAGTAAAATGTGTGCACGAGTCTCTTAACGCTAGGTTCTGCTGCATACTTCTCAACAGGCTTTATTACACTCCGCACAGAGTAGTGAAATTCACGCTCACTTCGACACATACATGCCCGAAATGTAAATCGGGCGAGGCAGATCATGTTCATATGTTTTGGTCCTGTGCTGCGTTAAACATGTTTTGGGTTGAGGTGACAAAGGCGCTCTCGGAGGTAATTGGCTCCCCGGTGGAGCTCGACCCACTAGCCTTGCTGTTTGGAATTTGGACTGGGGAAAATGAAAGGAAAATGTCAAAAATCTTCAACGTAAGTGCTATTGTTGCCAAAAGATGCATATTACAATGTTGGAAGTGCCGCATCCCCCATCCTTAACATGTGGCTGAAAGCCCTCACCTGGGTACAAACGTGCGAGGAAGAGTACCTCAGATCCTTGCCCACGACTTCCCGCCCCAAAAATGTGTGGTTGGAATTTTGCAGTTATCTGAACAACAAAGACGAGAGAGTGCGCCTCCACCCCCCCCCCCACTGCCCAATCTAACTCATCGTGATGAATGACTCATTCGTGCTCTTCCACAATGTCAACCCTCCCAATACGAGCTGGTAATTGTTGTGATGTAATGCATATATGAGCGGTTATGTTGTCGATATGTAATCTGTGCTGTACCCGACTCAACCTTCTGCCAATAAACAAAAGTTTAAAAAAAAAATACTGCACAGGACTGATGACTTTCCGGCATCTCAGATTTTTAAAGTCTCTCCATAAACCATCAGATGGGTAAACGGCAAATTGGCAATCATGAATACCAGAACACTATCAACAGAGCCCTGTTCATGGTGCAGGATTCTCTGAAATAGTTTGATAACAGTACCTTGGGGCTGGGCAAACTAATGAGTGCATCTTTCAAGCCATGATTTGCAGCTCATACCAGTCGGTAGCTGTAGTTTGTTTAAAAGCCAAAATATATTGTAAATACTCTTTTGCATAATTCAGTCAATTGGCATCAAGACCTATAGCAGGACTCAAACATGCACTCAAAACTAGCGGTTGGCAAGTGAGGATACCCTTTTGCCAGGTAAGAAATGGTGACCTGTGTGAATGCCAAGCAGTGCTTGGCTTATAGTTTACAACATGTGGTAGCCCCCTCCTGTACTTTTTTGCTGGGTTGTTCAACCTGCCAGGCTTATTCCAAAGGCTCACCGACCGTGGCTCAATTTTTCTGTGCTCTGCCTAAAGAGTCCTTACCTTTTAAACCATGTGGACCCAAAGGTACTGCATAGTTTCCCAGAGAGATTACCACCTGTTATGTCCACAGGGTGGATTCAAGATTAGCAGGCCTGGCTCTTTTTGACCCCCCCCCACCCCACCCAGCAAAATGAGATGGTCTTAAGTTTTCCTTATAGGACAATCCCTTGTCCCGCTATGGGTGAGCAAGTGGCCACTGGATGTCTTTATCCCAGGACTGATGGCTGTAGTCCAGCTGAAACCAGTTCAGACTAGGCTGTGTGGATTCATTTTTTGTGACACTTCCAGAACGCATGGGTGTGCTTGGAAGGATGGTCTGCCATCGACCAACCATTCCTTGGTTGCAATGATTCTGGTTGTGTAGATATGGTCTACTTTTGTCCCTATGAACAGCACCCAACCGCTCATCTTGTAAACAACTCTGTACTTGCACTCTGGAATGCCTGCTGCTTGAGGAAGGACCAAAGCATTGCCCCAGCATGATCAGATGCTCTGAAGAAGCACTGCGAAGCGCTCCAGAACAACCAGAAGGAATCCAAAGCGAGACTAATTGCTTCACTCCTGTGGGGGGAAAGAATTGTAGCACATCTCCGGGAAGCTCCAGACCATGCCGGTGCATTGACAGATCTGGAAGTGGTTGTCCCTTCACTGCCAGGACAGACACTGCTGAACAAATCAGACTTCACCACAGGACATCAAGCAAGCGCCCTGGTTCCATCTCCAACTGGGGCGATCCAGGGGCTTGCGATGCATTTGTTCCAGTAACTGCACCGCCTAACTCTCCTCCCAGTTATTCACTGGTTGGTTCTCTTCCCTGCGACTAACCTCTTAAAATATTTGTTCTTCATTGCAGTCTCACCAAGCCAACCTGATCCTCAGAATAATACGGTGCCCAAGGACTACGTGCTAATCCTGCAGACAACCCACCTGCCCACTACTCTTGCACAGAAGTGGGTATCACTGAATCAAGAAGGTTTCTTCCCATGAGCCTTGGGGTTCCACGTGCACAAGTGACAAGTCACTCGATCTCTGGTTGCTGAACAACATGCAAATAAACCGTTTTTCTGTCCAGGGCATTGCTCTCCTAACTTCAGTGCTGCTGGCTGGTCTTTTCTTTGTGCAATCCTTCATTGTCGAGCCCCTCGATCTTTCAATGGAGGGAAGCCCTCCAGAATATTTTGAACTCTAGGAACTGCTTCTAATGTTCTCCATTGGTCTCTGCTTGAACTCACCAGTCTAGGTGTCTTGCATACAGTTACTACCTTTTCTTTTGTAGAATGGACTCTACTAAAGAACTCCTACATAAAACTTAATTACTCACTGGATATATTGTGACACCTTTCGTTTGACAAAGTTTACTTACCTGTGAGTGTAGCCATTTTTCCCTTTGCTTCTTGAGTAAAGCAGAAAATGTCTAATTGTGTATTGATTAAGTGTGTACTGAACCTGTGAACCACCCCCACTCCGCCTCCTCACAGGTCTTGGCCCACTGTCCCGACTACTTGGACAGTTAGGATAGCCTAAGGCAATAATCACTAGCAGTATGTCAGGAACCAACAACAATGAACACCGATTAAGGAAAATCTCCAATAATGTAATGTGCATAAAATGCAGTAGTGCCCCTGAAGGTCGGGGTGAATTACATCAATGCAGTCAGTACCAGAACCTAATATTGACCCATTAGGCTAGGTACAAGAGATTGCTTTTCTAATATCCCTAGGACAAAAAAAAAAAAAAGATACAGTTGTTTCTAAGGAGCAACAATTTTCACTATTCTCCTTCCATAGGGTAGTAACCAAATTGATAGGGATAGAGTTAACACAGACAAAAAGTGAAGAGTCTATCTGGATGTGTCCCATTGACCGATAGCATCTCTAGGCACAGTGTTTTGAAACAACCTGAGCCAACTCCTTCTGAAGATTGCAATGCAATAAAACAAACTTTATATTACATTTTCTTTTAGAGATACAGGCTTATTTCAATAAAAACTATTTACCTGGAACTATGTAGCATGTCCCACTGGATTGCGACGAACGGTAATAAATGCAGCTGAACAGAACAAACCTCTGCAAGAGAAATGTCGAGGGTAAGAACAAGCGCTCACAAGAAATCACATTTCAATCAACAAAAATGTAGCTGGTTCTCGGAGAAACAAGTTGTCATCAGGGTGGCATGCAGATGGGTAAACGGCAAATGATAAATCATCATTGAACCAGCAAGAACATTCTAAAGATTGGACACAAATCTAGCTCTGGCTAGTGGCTACACAGTAAACACATGCAGTGTACAAGTGGCTGTCGTGAACATGCAATGCTGCATAGAACGTGACTGATGAGCAGGGAACCACAAGGCCAAGCCAGGAAACACACCGTTCTCAGATTCTCCACCATCCCAACCACAAATGTTGGAACATCAGCATTTAAAAACACAGGTAATGTTAAATGACTTCTGCAGTAGCAGCCAGTGATAGCTAAATGGTCAGCGCTGAAGAAGAGCGTTGCTGCTGTTGCTCTGCTAATAATAATTTAGCATTTATACAGCGCTACGAACCCACAGGTATCTGAGCGCTGCCTTTTATTACCCATGGTGTGTGGTGCTCATTTATCGACCTCGGAAGGATGAAAGGCTGAGTTTGGCTCTGCCGGGTTTCGAAGCTGCGTCAGCAAGCGCTGCACAAATGTCAAAACGAGCGTGCTACTCGCGGTGCTATCGGACCGGCATGGCCAAACATGCTAGTTGAGACATTCTGCTTTGTTCATGTTTTTATGGTATTGAGAACCTTTAAAAAGTCAGAGGATGATAAAAACTGCCTGCTGCTTTATAAATTCTTCTGCAAGCCCAGCCAGAAAAGCGGACCTGATTTGGCACACTCAACATAACAAATCGCTTCCTTACGCGCCAAGTGGGTGTTGGAGCTCTGAGCCTTCGAGGGACGCTGAACAACTCTTTAGAAAGGTACCGTCTCTCTGCCTATTCAACTGTGCACTGCTATACATAGTCAAATTCCTAATGTTGTTGACTTTCTGAAAAAGCAACTGGAGGGGGGCCCACTGCCGATGAGCCTACAAAGTAACACAATGGGAGAAGACGGTGGCCGGGGGCTGAGGCGGTCCTTCGTCAACTTAGCAAATCTTTGTCGCAGGGTGCAGAGGATTGTTACAACACTCCACACAGGTCACCCCCCAGATCGTGCATCCAGCACACTGCCGGCGGGAGCAAAAACACATAATCAACTTGCTCACAAAAACCAAGGCTGTTACCAAAGAATAGTTCACCGACTGGTAATCAGTTGGTTTAAGCACTGGTGGACCTGAGAACTCCCAGGATGACAGGGAGCGTTTGTTCTCTTCATAGCCAACTAACAAACTTGGGCACAGCCACGGCAACATTTTTTACAGAATGCGGGTACAGCCTATGCATCATCTGTAATGGCCATCAACGTGTGTGAAACCGACTATTGTGAATAAAAACACCAAAAGGTTCACCAGCGAGCCTAGCCTGGTTAAGAATAGCAGGGTTTTGTTTCGCATTAGCAGTTAAATTAATTGTCAAACAAGAGTGGGCCTCGTCCTCCACACAAACAAGACATCAGCTGTGGAGCACATCCAAGTTTTCTGCAACAAATACTGCGCTTGGAAAAAGGGACACGGGTCCCAGTGCGATTTTGAACAGATTGCTGAACGCAATCGCAATCAAGAAGGCCTTGCTGACAGTTTTTCTGAAGTCCAACTAAAGGCTTAGTAAACCATTCAACTGAGGCAATACAAAACTCCACTCTTGGTATAAGGTTGTACCACCAGAGTTCATGGTAGCACAGAGAGCAGTCCGGCTGATCTTGGGAGAGGGCTGAAGAATCGGTGCAAAGAAATTGTAATACAAATGGTACAAAAGAAACACACACTATGTATTGTAAAAATGAAATTATATATATATATATATATATATATATATTAGTACTAGGGAAGTCAAAATCAATAGCTACTTTGGGATTAATGGGCAGTAGACCCTAGCAGTTGTACTGTGACGCTCAGCAAGAAATCACATCAATATCAACTGGACAATATACTTTGCAGAAAAGTAAAAACCTATAACTTCTTTTGGGAAGACAGTTCTACTCAAGGCAAGTAAACCCCTTTGTGTAATCTTCAATTACAGTTGCTTTTCAGTGCACAGACCAAGGAAAGTAATAACTTACTAACTTATTTTTGGAAGGCGCACACACAGATAAATACTTTTGTAAGGAGATATCAGCAACAAAAGATAAGTATGACCAATGCAGTCTTATTCTGGAAAGGCTAACAGCAAGCCAGGGGAAGCAAGATCCAATTAGAGACACTCATACAATTATCCTAAAGTGAAACCAACAGCATTACTTTTGGGAAGAGGGGAAGCCAATTCACAGGTCAGTTAACCTTCAGTTTACTTGCGGTTAGAATGGTGAGACAGTTTCTAAGGAAGGTAAGACTGAGAATGCTTATTCAAAAAGGCACAAAGCTTATAAGTAATTCCTAAACATACTTTTCAGAATGGCAAACATATCTAAGGTAAGTAATAACTAGTTACCAACTAACTCCTTCACAAGTCACGTTACTTAGCTGTAACTATTGTTCTCCAACATGGGTCTGGCATGGATTCACAAGCTCATGAATATTCCCCGTCGGACCAGGAATCCTCAGTTATAGAATAAACAGTTTCGCTTTCACACGGTCTTTCTCCTCAAAACCAATCACTGCACTCTAGGCCATACTGCCCAGCCAATGACTGCCCTCTCCCTAAGCCCCTCCTCTGGCAGTCATCTTTAGATTTGGTAGCACGTAAAGTGGCAGTATGACCAAGAAGAGTCGCACAGGGGCAGGAGGGAGGGTTTGCATGTGAATCCATGCCAAACCCATGCTGGAGAACAATAGTTACAGGTAAGCAACTTGTTACTTCTCCAGCATGGATTCACATGCCCAGCATGGATTCTCATGCCCATCAATAAAGAATACATAGCAGTACACCATTAAACAACCCTGAGAGGTGGCAAGGGTCAAGAGAAGCAAATACTCTTACTGACGGAACAGGCTTACCTTCAAGCAAACAGGTTGCGTAGCACTGCCTAGCCGACCCTGGACTCCTCTCTGGAATCCCTGTTGATGCAGTAGAATCTTGTGAAAGTGTGCTTGGACCTCCACGTAGCAGCCCTGCAGATGTCAAGCAGGGGCACACCAGCCAGGAACGCCGTCGTAGCAGTGACCGCTCTGGTGGAATGGGCTCTCAGACAGCAGTCAGTTCGCCAACCGATGGTAGTGTGTGAAGCAGCTGGAAAGCCACTGGGAGATGGAAGTCTTGGAAAGGGCCTTCCCATGGTTCATAGGACCAAAGTTCACGAACAGTGGAGAAGTACTTGCCACGTAGAATTTCAGAGCACGGGCAACGTCCAGCGAGTGCAAAGTCGCCTCAGCCAGTGACAAAGGTTTGGAAAGAACACAGGAAACACCAAAGGCTCGTTGAGGCAGAATTCCAAAGGGACCTTTCACATGGAGGGGTATGTCCGCAGCACCACCCCCGAAACGTGAAAAGTCAGACATGGCTTTTATCCTGGATCTCACCCACCCTCCTGGCAGAGGTGATGGCCACGAGGAAAGCCATTTTCCACGAGAGGAATTTGAGAGGGGCCTGGTGCATAGGCTCGAAACGCCACCCCCCCCCACCTCCCCTCCCGAGCCTCGTCAGCACCACATTGAGATATCACGCCGGTGCAGGAGCCTTCACCGGCGGGAAAGATCGAAACAGTCCTTTGAGGAACTCCTTGACGAGACGATGGGGCCAAAGAGAAGATCGGCCTGGAAACTTGGTGTAGCAGGAGATATAGGCCCCAAATGCACCGTGATAGAGGCGTGAGCCAGCCCCGCCTTGGCCAAGGACAAAAAGTAGGGAGAATTTGCAGGGCCGTTACCCTCAGGAGGGTTGATCTTCTGCGACCGGCACCATGTAGCGAAGCACTTCCACTTGTGCCCGTAGCTTAAGAGTCCATGATGGTCTGGCCTTGGCAAGGACCTCCCTGCAGTCCGCCGGCAACTTGTATTCTCCGAAATCAAGGGCTGCAGAGCCAAGTCCTCAGGCTCAGCGCCCAAGGGTTGTGGTGCAGGATTGCGCCTCCTTCTCTGGCGAGTAGATCTACGACCACTGGCAGCTTGACCGGAGGCGACGTCGACGGACTGAGAATGTCCGGGTACCAAATATGCCTCGTCCACGCTGGGGCAACGAGTATTATTCTGCATCAGCACTGAGTTGATTGATGACTCGCAGCAGGCGAGGGAACGCGTATAGGAACAGGCCTTCACACAGGAAGGAGAACACGTTCCCCCATGCTCCTCGGCTGGTGGAACCTGCTGGTGAATTTCAGCCATTTGGAGTTTGCCGTCGTCACAAACAGATCGATCTGGGGACTGCCCCACCTGAGGAAGATGCGGTCCACCTGATCTTGAGGAAGTTCCCACTCGTGGCAGGAGCGCAGCTCCTTGCTGAAAGAGTCTGCAATGGTGTTCTTGACTCCCGCCAGGTGAAAAGGGTTGAGAACAATCTCTTGCCAGACGGCCCAGTGCCACAAATCCTGCCCTCTCTGGGGATCGGGTGCCCCCCTGCTTCCTGATGTAGAACATTGTGGTGGTGTTTTAGTGAAGATCCTCACCACCTTGCCCTTCAGGGATGGAAGGAATTACTTGGCCCAGAACACTGCCTGAAACTGCAGGATATTGATGTGGAGATCCGTCTCCTCCGGCAGCCAGTCCTCTGGCATGCAGACGTCCGGTGTGGGCTCCCCAAACCTCAAGGGAAGCATCAGGGGAGGAGGGGGGGGGTCTAAACCCTGTGCCCCAGAGGATGCCCCACCACCTTATCGCCCGACGGAACTCCTTGTCGAGAGTCTGCGAAGCTTCAGGACACTTGTATCCAGCAAGTGTCCAGGAACTCCTGAAGAGGGCGCACCCGTAACCTGCATAGCCGGATAAGGGAGATGCACAACTACATCATGCCGAGCAGCGACATGATGGCCCGCACCGTGGCGGTCTTCAGTGACAATAGCCGTTGCACCTTCCCCAGTATGGCTGCTAACCTGGCTGCTAACCTCTTCCGCGAGGGCAACGCCAGGCAGGAGATTAGGTTGAGCCTGGCTCTTAGGAACAGTGCGTTCTGTGATGGTGTCAAGCAGGACTTTGGATAATTGACAGAGAACCCTAGACCCATCAGCAGCAGGACGGTCCTCTCTTGTGTGTCTGACTGATACTTAACTTGGCCTGGAAATCCATGCCCCCAGCGATGTTGGAGCGCACGCCCCACCACCTTATCGCTCAAGGGAACCTTGTCTGTAAAGCTTCCGGACACCTGGATCCACCGAGCGTCCAGGAATTCCTGAAGGGGCTGCATTCTTAACCTGCAGAGTCAGATCAGGTAAATGCATGACAACATCATGCCGTGGCATTCTTCAGTGCCAACAGCCACTGCTTTCCTCTCTTCCGAGGGGGCCGCCAGGCAGGGAACTGTGTTGAGCTTGGCCCACAGTATCAAGCAGGATTTTGGATAGTTGACAGAGACCCCCAGCAGCCGGATGGTCCTCTGTGTGTTCGACGGCTACGTCCCTGGACTTGGCACAGATGAGCCAGTTGTCGAGGTACGGGTACACGTGTATCCCCTGTAGACGTAGCTGTGCCGCCACAGGCGCCAGGCACTTCATAAACACCCTGGGTGCTGACTTCAGCCAGAAGGGAAGGGCCTCAAACTGATAGTGCCTTCCCTGCACCACTAAGCGCAGGAACTTCCGATGCTTCTCATGAATGGGGACGTGGAAGTAAGGGCCCTCCAGATCCAGTGACGTCAAGAAGTCACCTTCCTCCAGTTGGCCGATCACGTGCTGCAACGTGACCATCCTGAATTTTTGGGACCATTTGTTGAGGTGCTGCAGGTCTAGAATGGGCCTCCAGCCCCCAGTCTTCTTTACCAAGAAGTAGCTGGAGTAGACTCCAGAGCCCCTGAGTCACTTTGGAACCAGCTCCATCACCCCGCTCCCTTTTTTTTTTTTAGCATGGCCTGTACTTCCTGCAGAAGCTGGGGTATGTGCTACTCCTGCCGGGCCACCGGTGGTATCCGTGGACATTTCTGCTGGAACGGTCCGTGGGCGAGAGCATTCCAGCAGCCATCGGTCAGTGGAGATTTTCCCACTCGCAGACTATGCTGGCCTCCCACTCGGTTGCAAGGGGGCAGCCCGACCTCCTGGCCAGTTCAATCTTCAGGGCCTGCATGCCGCCGTGGGAGCGACGTCAGCCACCTCCGAGGCTTGCTGGGCCTTGGCCCTGTAGCCCCACCCCCCCTGCCAAAACCCTTTGACGACCTGCCGGATTTTATGCCTAAGGCACGAAAAGGATGATGTTGAAGCGTGCCAAGGGCACGTGCCGTCTCCGTGTCAGTCTTAATGGCTTCCAACGATTCGTCGACAGCCTTCCCAAAGAGGTTGTCCCCGAAGGGCATGTCCAGAACCCTCATCTGGACTTCCTGCCGAAGGTTGGTGGCTTTCAACCAGCCACGACGACAGAGGCAGACACTGTTCCCCATGTGCCGGAAACCCAGTGTCCGCAATGTCCCCTCACCCTCAAGGAGGATCTGAAGCACCTCCACCAGTTTGTCGTCGGGGAGAAATTCCAGCAGCGGGGCCATCTTATACCACATCTCCCTGTCGTATCTGACCGGGATCACAAGCGCATTCACCGACTCAACTGTCGTCACTGCCGAGTAGATCATTTTCCTACCCACGGCATCCAACTTCTTCCTTTCGCTGCCCAGGGGAACGGAGGCTGAAGATTAGGGATAAGAGGACTCCTTCCTCGTAGCCGTAGAGTCCGGGGAGGGCTGCGACCGTAGGCACTTGGTGTGTACTCCAACACCCCTTACTTCTTTTCCAGCCTGTCCCTCTTTGCCGAGGCTGAGGCCGGGTATCTCATCAGCGCCAGGCCCTCATCCCAAACGTCGGCCAGGAGAGGCACACCGTTGGTAAAGGAAACCTTCCTTCTTGGTCTCTTCTGGTGTCAGCAGGAAGAGCTTAGACACGCATGCGACCATGGTGTGGAATGACCCAACTTTGTCCGGGGAGAAGCCCTCGGCGGTGGAGAAACGGCATTCGTAGTCCCCATATCCCTAGGGGGGCAGGGGGCCCATGTGCAGCGGTTGAGTCGGCGTAGGGTGCAGTTCTCTTCATCGCAGATGGCAGGCCTGGGTGTCGCCAGCATCCTCTTCTGGTTCTCCGACACCAGTGGGTGAAGAGTTGAAAGATGTCCAGGCTTGCTGGGCCTAGCGCCAGCATCCTCTGCGTTCCCGTCATTGTTCCCAACGTCCTCCGGGACCATGTGAAAAGACACCAGGTCCACCTCGTCTGAGAAGAAATATGCACCCAGGAGCACAGTCGAGGCCTCCATCCCTCCTCCCCTTTTGTGCATCCTGAGGGCTCAGTCTCAGGGATGACATCCCATTATCTGGGGTTCTCTCTACCAGCTTGGCCAAGGCCTCCTGCCTGAGGGGAGGGCCACTCTGGGATCCGGCAGGTCCCCTGGACCGGTGCAGCCCCTTTCGCCTTCGAGAGGGCGGCTGCCACCAGCTTAATCGTCGAGGTTGACTTTCCCTAGACCACCTGGGCCTTCAGGGGCAGGTCACACACCTTTCCCTACACCTTGGTCTTCTCTGGCTTCTCCCGCAGCTGGCCTGGGTTAGTCGATTTCCTCTTCGAGGAGGAGCTGGAGCGATGACTGGAGATGGAGGCAGGCGGTGAAGATGAGCGCGCTCTGCCCACCGCAGGACCTGCTTGCACGGTGACCCTGACGTAAACGGACTTGGCCTTGTCTTGGGCCCCCAGGGATGGAGCGCCCTCAAAGGAATTAGAAACCCGCTCCTCCACGGACCAGCCGTCCTGGGAGAGGCATGCCACTGCTTGAAACACAGGGTCGAGCCCTTGGCATTGAGCCACGCCGCCAACCTACTGTGACAATCCTCGACTGTGCGCTTGGAGAAACCAAGCCAGATTTAACAATGTTTCCCTGTGTTCCGGGTGGAGACAGGCACTGGGAGCGTTTGTCCTCCACAAACACATTCTTTAACCCACAGCTGGATCAGAGATTGAAGAGGGAGGCCCCCCCCCCGACATGGTCCAGCGTAAGAAACTCGATGATTCTTGCCCTTGAGGGGCGTTGAAAGATGCAGAGAACTGATCCCTGCCGGTCAAAGGAATGAAAGAGCACACAGGCTCTATTTGACAAAATAGAAACTTTATCGAAAAAGCACGAAAAGGGTAGAAAAGCTCCTAGCAAAACACGAGTACTCTGACCGTGCGGTAAAAACCTGAAGATGGATGCCAGAGGAGAGGCTTAGGGGGAAGGCAGTCATTGGCCAGGGCAGTAGGACCCAGAGCTCAGCGATTGGTTTATACGAGAAAGACTAAGTGAAAGTTAAACTTTTCTTTTACTGAGGATTCCCGGCCTGACAATGGGGAAATTTCATGAGCATGTGAATCCATGCCAGAGACCATGCCGGAGAAGATGCAACTAATGACAGCGACCACGGATTAAGGAAAATCTCCAACAATAATGCAATGTGCATAAAATGCAGTAGTGCCCATAACGGTCGGGGTGAATTCCATCAATGCTGCCAGCACCACAGCCTAATATTTACCTATTAGGCTAGGTACAGAGGTTTGCTTTTCTAATATCCCTAGGGAAAAGAAAAAAAAGTGCCTCATCTAAATCTGGATGTGTTCCATTTACACATGAGAAGGATGTGTCCCATTTACAGATGAGAAGGATGTGTCCCATTTACAGATGAGAAGGATGTGTCCCATTTACAGATGAGAACATCTCTAGTCTCAGGTTGTTTCAGAACACTGTGCCAACTCCCTCAGAGGTTCACAATGCAATAACTCCAACGAGAGGCTTATTAACAATTAATAAAAAAGAATTTACCTGGAACTATGTAGCATGTGCCACTGGATTGGTATGAACGTTAATAAATTCAGCTGAACAGAACAAACCTATGCAAGAGAAATGTAGAGGGTAAGTCCAAGAACAAGCGCTCACCAGAAATCACATTTCAATCAACTAACATTTAGCTGGATCTCGGAGAAACAAGTCATCAGAATGACATGCAGATGGGTAAACGGCAAATGATAAATCATCATTGAACCAGCAAGAACATTCTAATTGGACACAAATCTAGCACTGGCTAGTGGCTACACAGTAAACAATACATGCAGTTTACCTGTGGCTTCAGTGAACATTCAATGCTGCATAGAAAGTGACTGATCAAAAGGGAACCACAAGGACAAGCAAGGAAACACTGTTTTCAGATTCTCAATCATCCCAACCACAAATGTTATGAACATCCGCATTTAAAACACAGGTAATGTTAAATGGCTTCTGCAGTGGCAGGCAGTGATAGCTAAACGGTTTTCTGTGCTGAAGAGGAGCGTTGAGACAGTCTGCTTTGTTCATGTTTTTATGGTCTTGTGAAGCCTTAAGAAGCAGGAGGATAAAAACCTACTGCTTTAAAAATCCTTCTGCAAGCCCAGCCAGAAAAGCGGACCCGATTTGGCACACCCACCATATCAAATAGCTTCCTTCCGCGCAATGTGTATCTAAGTGGGTGTTGGAGCTCCGAACATGGACTCTTCGAGGGACGCTGAATAATTCTTTAGAAAGGTACCGTCTCTCTGCCTAGTCAACTGTGCACTGCTATACAACTTGAGGGGGCCCCACTGCTGATGCGCATACAAAGTAACACAATGGGAGAAGACGCTGGCCCTGGGGCTGAGGCGGTCCTTGGTCAAATTAATCTTTGGCGTAGGGTGCAGACGACTCTTTACAACACTTCACACAGGTCATCCCCCAGATACTGCATACAGCCCGCTGCCGGCGGGAGCAAAAATACATCATCAACTTTCTCTCAAAAAAACAAGGCCATTAGCAAAGAATACTACACCGACTGGGAACTAGTTGGTTTAAGCATTGGTGGACCCAGCATGACAGGGAGCTTTTGTTCTCTTCAGAGCGAACTAACAAACCTAGACACAATGTTTTTAGAGAATTCGGGTTCAGCCTATGCATTATCTGTAAATGGCCATCAACGGGTGCGAAATGGAATATTGCCTCAAACCATTGATGGGCAATTGACCTCTCTGATTAGAACTACAGAACAAGAGCCCATTGGAATGTGTGCAATAAATGGGCTTTGCAATAATCAAGCGCTTTTCCTTTCACCAAGTACGAAGTTACAAAGAGTTGAAAACGAGCATAGCAAATCAAGCAAGGTGGTTAACTTCACTCATCTTAGTACAGATGAGGAACTTGATGAATTTGAAAGACATTCATTATCTATGGTAATCGACATTCTTTGCTCAATCCTATCATTCCCGACAGGACCAGAGGCAACCAATAGGATCTCACCAAATCCAAAGGAAGCTGTAAGGCATGCATTGGCCGGCAATGTGGAAGGCACATTTGAGAAGCTGTATAGCAAGGTGGTCTCGGAAAAACGAATTTGTGAAGCAGAGGGAACTGTTCATGTGACTCAAAGTGCCCCACCCAAATTAGGAAATACGATCTTTGAGCCAGTAATTTTAGATTTGATGGTGACCTCACAGCGAGCAAGGCTACCTTCGACGATTTGTAAAAGGTGCTCATGGAGGCATTCCTAAAAAAGGCTAGCCGGGTAAAAACCGAGGGTTCCCCAGATGAGCATGATGCAAAAACCTCCAGAAGTTGGGCCCCATATCAACTACCGATTTAAGATTACCGGCCATGACAATAGCAGGTAATTAAATAACAGTGCTGTCAGCCATCATTAGTGATCAGAGTCTGCTTGAATTGGGCCTCCAGACAGACCATGACCGGAGGATGTCCCCAGGGACTATCAGATGGGAATACCAAGCTGAATCAATCTTGCATCGACAGCAAAATTTGCACCACACGCTTCATGACTGGGATAAACAGATTTGACTCAACTACAGATATATCAGCTCTAAATTTGGCGTCAGGTTCTTACTCTTCACTTTAAAACCTCCAATTAGAATTAACCTTAAACGTACAGCTTAGTGAGATCAGAATAACGCCAGAGTCAATCTGTATGAGTTTTAAAAAGGAGGTAGTTGGTCAGAACAATGCAATGTACTTCCAACTAACCCCTCGCTACTGACTGTTGGAAATGGAGTATCAGCAGGATAGCGGTGGAACTAGCTGCAGCAATTTGTGGAGATAACCCTTGGATGAGAGGAAAAGGGAAATCAATTAAGAGCAAATAAAATTAAACTAACTTGAGAAAATTCTTGAGAAATACCCTCCTCACAGAGGATGCAGCAAGTGCTGATTGGGAGTCCACATTTATCAAGTGGAGAATATTCTCCTACCTACAGCACTGATTACCACCACAATAGATTAAGAGCATGTTGATCAACTGCCCTTAATCACAATAAGGTTACTGTCTAGCCGCATAGTGACTTCAGAAGGGAAAAAGAAGCTGCTCTACCAACTTCCATGATAAAGACCTACACAGCATTTGGGAAACCTACGAAAAAAAGCCTCACCTTCAAGTGGTCAGGATCGAGAAACAAAAATCAGGATCTGGGTAGGGACACGGTTTGGCACTGCACATCTAGAAAATTCCCAGCGGTCGCTCAGACAAGCCCTCAAAATTCTTCTATCCATAATACTACGACTGACTATTGATAAGATCAATGCCGGAGCACGGGGAGCTGGGGCGGCGCTTGGCCTTAAATCAAGGGATGAGCTCTAAGCCCACACCATGCACGAATCAAGTTTGGCATACTGTCAGGCAGGGTTGGGACTAGGTTTTGGAGAACTGCTTAGGCCCTAGCGTAGCAACTAGGAATGTGCCTCTCGACTCTGTTGGAACAGTCACGGGGTGGGGAAGGGGCCACAAGAGAGGCTGGCTAGCCTACTTAAGAATAGCAGGGCTTCGTTTTGCACTAGCAGTGAAATAAATCACCAAAACTGAGCAGCCTTCTCCACGCAAACTCAAGGAGCACACCTGCCATTTTTCAACACAAATACTGCTCCTGGAAAAAAGGGACATGGGTCTCCAATGCGATTATGAAGAGAGTGAACGCAATCAAGTAGGTTATGCTGACCTAATAACACCACCCCAAAAGGTACAATCTTAACGAGAAAAAATGCGAGCCAAGAGTCATCTGGGCCGTCTCACCTCTAGGGCGGATTTGGGAAAAGTATAGCACACTTTTCATCTAAAAAGGAGCATGGCCCTTTGTGCAGCGTGCAAACTGAGGTGTGTGATGGATGGCAGGAATGAGAAAAGACTCAACCAGAGCTGCTGCACTCTCAGTCAAGAGGAGGAAAATCAGACACCCCGTAAAAGTGCCCCCAACAAGGCCAGAAAACATGATAGTGGGAGAGAACACAAGTCCTCCACAAGACTACTTTTGGAAGGATTAGGAGGTGGACAACGCGGGATATTGCTCAATAGACGTAATGAGATTAACCTTCTCCACGAGATACCACAGTTGAGATTGCTATGCTCAAGAGACATCGACAGAGTGCTTTTTCCACAACGTGCAGCTGGATTTCAAATCAAGAAGTGTGGTGGCCATGGTCTTCTCTGAAATAATTTACTGCAGATCATTGAGATATGAGCTCCAAAGTGTCCACCTAGGAGAGCAGTTTGCCCACGACAGAGGGAAAAGCTGCGTCTGGACCTTTCCAATTGGGTTCCCATAGGTAAAAATTATTTTGCTCAGCAAATGGTGACGGTAGAAGGGTAGAATTTGTCAGGTCACCCTTTGAGAGGTCCAACAAAGACCATCAGGACTGGCACTAGATCGCAGATTCACTCGCCCATTCCAAAAGGAAACTGGGGGATCATGGAACCGGCCTCTAGTCAAAAACGGTCAAGAAATCTTCACATTTTGAGCTGGAACTTTTGGGGATTAACGAGAGGCAACAAATCTGAGAAATATGAAAGCCTTTATTTGGAAGAAGGTGTGGCTATTAGATTCTCCAATCATAGATGGTCTTTCAACAAGCAGCGAAGAGTTAACGGGGGAGACTCAGGGGCATGGTGTTAGTGGTAAAAAATACCATGCTGCCGGAATCCGTTACCATCCTTATGGTCTGTCCTGTTGGTTAATATTTATAGCAATCAAAGTTGTGTTGCAGTTGAAAATAATTTGATGAATTTGGGTTCCTCCTGTTAGAAGATCTTGTGACAGTAATGAGACAGATGTTATGGATTGCTTATCAATCACTGAGGGAAAGGGGAGGCTTTCAATCACAGGTCACTAGTCTATGGTAGACTATGGGCAGAAAATGTTGCTACTTGGGAGTTTGAAAATTATAAACGATGTGTGGGGGGCGTTCCACCTAAGAACAGCTCAGAAGTCCTCATTCCTGGACTACTTCACAGTCTCGACGGCCTTGTTCTTCCATTGTGAGGAAAGGAGTGTCGAAGAGTCAAAGTGACAATCACATTGTATTGTATTTGGTTATTTATATAGCGCTCTTTCCCCACTTGTGTGGCCTCAATGCGCTTTCTCGGTTGGAACGCCCTTTGTGACCGTAGTCGATGTGGTGGGAAATTCTAGGGAGTTAGCTTAGGAGATGCATGTGTGCATGTTGCAGTTCTAAGACTTGGGTGGCTGGCAATGCTCGACTAAGCAGCCCCAAGAGAGGTCACATATGTGAGTGGGTGCTGTTGAGGGTTCGAGATAGATTGCTATTGTTGAGTCTCTGTGAGGCCAGCTATACTGGGTTACTTTCGGGTGGTAGTCGCTGTATGCTAATGGCAGAGGTGTTGGGGTACGTCTGGACGGCTATGTGTGAAGCTAGACCGGATGTGCATAGCATTCTATCGTGCATGGATGATTGGCTGTGCCTGCGTCCACACTAGTGGTGCGAGATCTATGTACCATAAGCTGCAAGATTTGTCCAGGTCTAGAATTGAGAGTCCTATACCAATGGGCCTAAATTTCACAATGCAGCCGGTATCAACATAACAAAGGTGGAGACAACATCTACGTTTGAGAATCCTCTGGGCCGTCTTATACATGATCACACTTAGAATGGGGTATGAAGTACCTCATACCGATCTATCCTGGCTAGCAATTCTAGTTGCGAACCAGAGAGGGAACAGGATTTCTAGACATTGTTAATGTGGCCAAATATAATAAGGCCGTTTCTGTTTTCACATCTATAACCACATTGGAACAAAAGCGAGACAACATCAAACCAGCCTCCTTTCAAGTATTTCTAGAAAGATTTAACTGTAACCAGAGGGGCAAGAACACCTAGCCCTTTGACCCTGCAAAAAAATAAAGGAGGGACCTGCGAAAGGGTCTTCGATTAAGAAATTGTGGCTATGGCCCAGTAACATATGTGGCCAAAGTGAAACATAAATTGACATAATTGGTTGAGGGGTTATAAATTCATTCAAGCACATGAGGAGGGGTCTAAAATGCTAGATATTTTACTCCAGCATGCCTCCATTTTATTTATCAGATCCCACAAATGTTTGAACTCTTCGCAAGGACGTCTTCAAAGCAATCATATACCTGAAGGCGAGTGTTTAGCTCATTTCTAAAGCATTTACAGAAGATCCTGGCGTAAAATTGAACAGGCAGATACCTCCTGGCACCAGCGACTGCCAATTTTATCTTCAGAGTGCCTGATAAGAAAGTCATCCAACACGAGGGCGGCTGGTACGAATGGTGCATCCAACACAGTATTAAAATCAGATAGAGTTGTGGTCGCAAATTGTTAATTTTGTTTGATGTGGTCTTGAACCATGAAATTCCAAGTTCCTGGTCTAAAGCTATTGTAGTGCCTATTTACAAGAGGGGTGATACACAGTCATCCAGGCTTGGATGGCACATCATGGGCTCTGCCTTAACGATGAAAAAACCGAGCTACTTGTCCTTGGCTCTCACCACAAACTCTCTAAACTTGACCCAGCCTACAAATCTTTTACGATCGACGGTAACATTATCAAAGTGTCTCACGTTACAAAAACACTTGGCATCTACCTCGACTCGACACTAACCCTTGCCAGACAAACTAAGACTGTTGTCTCGGCATCAGCCTACACCTGCAAGTTCATCACTGCCTGCAGACCTTTCCTGACGACGGACAACTGCACCATCCTCACGAGAACTCATGTCAAATTTTGATTACTGCAATGCCCTTTACTTAGGGACTAGCCAAAGAAACATTGATAAGTTACAGGTCACCCAGAATAATGCTATCGGGGCGGGGCTCAACCTCTCGAGGAGATCGCACATCCCTGACAAGACGCAATCTTCACTGGCTACCAAGACGCAATCTTCACTGGCTACCTGTTGCACATCGTATAATCGCTAAAAACCCTTACCTTAACTCACAAGGCACAGACAATCTGGCACCTGCATACTTGTCCAATCGCTTAACGCGGCACACAATCAGACCATCGAGGTCAGCCCAGCTACATACACTGTCTATACCCAATTTCAAACTTCAGACAGCCAGGGGCTCTAGTTTCCCAGTCCTCGCTGCCAAACCTTGGAACACCATATCCACCACACTTAGTACAGAACCGTCCATCCACTCCTTTAAGAACTAAACTAAACTCTGGCTCCTTGAGTGTGATGCATCTGCTTCTTCCACCTAACTTCACCTGTATTGTATTCATATTCGCTGTTCAGTCCCTAGCCTTCTCTGTAGTAATCATTGATACGCTGTCCCAGTTATTTTTGTGTGTCCTTTAAGAATTGCACTGTCATTGTTATGATTTGCCCTTTCCCTTGTGTGAAGTGGTTTGTATGTATGTACCCACGCTCGTAAATTATGCGCCCAGATGCCCCAGGGCAAGGTGCGAAATACAAATACAAACCAGACAAGCATCGACCTATCCCCTTCTCGAAAGTGAAAGCAAGATCTTTGCGGACTAGTTCTGGGAGAATTGGTTAATTGGGCCACTGAAAGTGGTCTACTCCAGAAATCCCAGACAGGTTTCAGCAAAGGTCTGGGCACAGAACTAAATGGAATTGTTGGCTGGTTGAGAGGCATCTGGAAGCCCTCATTGTTCATGGCAGCAATAGATTAAACACAGGCCTGTGACTAAATCAACAGACATTTACTGTGGTGTAAGTGAAGGGTTGCCTTACAGAAACCTACTTTTGCAGGCGAGATTGGGGCGGGAGCCCCGACAGAAGGGGACTCAGTCATGGTTGCGTCTTGGCTCCCTTGGCCGTTCAATCTCCAACTGTCCGATTTGGGGGCCTTTCTGTCACGGGTGGATTTCGTTCCACCAAGAATTTCATCAGTAGCCGTCCTGTTCTAGACAGGACCCAGGTCGGATTGGGATTGCAGAGGAAATTAAACACTATATCAGAATATTCATTGCAGAATGAGCCGTGTAAGGAAAAAAAAAATAATAAATAACAAAAAACATCAGATTTATCAGTATACCAAAACAAGAATGGGCAATACCTGGAAAGTAAGCTAGCAGATATTAACACCTACAGAGACTTACATACCTGGGCCGATTACTATATCGGAAGGATAAATTGCTCATGGCTCGAATTATGCTAAAGGTAAATCAGGTGGCACCTCAAATGAAAAAAGTCAAGGCTCGCTTTTGTAGATTCTCTATTTCTCCACTCCTAACCTTCTACAACATAAAAGGGGTGCCTAAATTTCTATATGGTACAGAGACAGCGGCCGGCCTGAGAGCCCTAGGCTTATGAAAAAGTCGAGCCCGGGGTATGGAAGCATACTTTGGGTCTACCAGATATTTAGCTTTAAGATTTGAACTAGGACAATCGTCCTCAAGTTGCAGGCTGGACAATTGTGTCCTTATGTAGAAAAATGCTGGTTCCAATTGTAGGTACATTATATAAATACATTGCTGCTATGCTGAAGTCATCATCAATGGATGCAGTTATCAGGCTAAAGAGCAGATTGGGTAGTGACCGGGATTGAGATGTGCACAAACAGAGGTTAAATAAAAATTCTGACAGGCAAGACTGGATGAGAACCATGTTCAGGATATGAGAGTACAGATTATAGAAGAGCCTCTCGCCCCTGGACAAGCCTTTGGTAACTATTCCAAAATATGAGAAAATTCCCGAACAGCTATTGGACCACCCATTCTTGCGATACAGACAGAACCTCCTGCCAACACAATAAGGTGCTGTAATCTATGCCAAAACGAACAGAACAGAGAACTCCTTCTGCAATGCCCCGCATTCAAAGACTGTAGATCTCAACGGCTGTGTAAGTTTGTGCACAACATTAGTGCTGGATGCGGACAAATTTACTCCCATTTCTAGTGGGGAGGAAACTATTTTAACAATTGGTGTATGGTACATCATGCCAGTCTCTCTACGTTACGGTGGTGATTTGGTCTGTATATTAAATCTTTTCTTCACCCTTTGAATTTGCCACTTGGAGACAGGAATGTTAATGTGTACTCGGGAGATCGGATTTTCTCTCAGATAAAAATATATGTGTTCTTTTTCGATAAGGAGGGAACACAGATTTTATTGTAATTTACTAGGGGATTGTTTATAAGTTTAATTGTTTGGCTTTAAGTACATGAGTATTTTAATGTGTATAAATGTGCAAGGTTGATTATGTACAGCCAATAACAATTAAAATGTATATAGTCTTATTAACATAATCAATCACAAAAAATAATTTACCTGGAACTATGTAGCATGACTCGCTGGTTTGCTACGAATGGTAAATTCAGCAGAACCGAACTAACACCTGCAAGAGAAATGAAATATGTAGGATAAATCCAAGAACAAGCACTCACAAAAGAAACCACCAAATTGAAATCAGCTGACATTTACTTTTCAAAGAACATTTAGCTGGATCTCAGAAACAAGTGGTCATCAGCATAACATGCAGATGGGTAAACGGCAAAGGATAAAATCATCATTGAACCAGCAAGCAATTGGACACAAACAAATCTAGCTCTGGCTAGTGGCTACAAAGTAAGCAATACCTGCAGTGTGTACCCGTGGCTTCAGTGAGCATGCAATGCCGCATTGAAAGTGACTTCTCAAAAGGGAACCGCAAGGACTGACGAGCAAGGAAATATATATTTTTGGGATTCTCCACCATTCCAACCCCAAATATTATGATCAGCATTTAAAACACAGGTAATGCTAAATGGCAGGGTGGGGGGCAATTTTTAGGGATTGACTAACACGCAGATGTTTGCAATTCACTAAAACAAAACTGGGAGAAAAACAAGTGATCAAAATGCCTGTTCAGGTGTAGCAGAGCCGGCCAAGAGGGTTAGGTTAGCTAGAAAGGAAACAGCGTCACTTTTCACATGGTCCCTTCATATTTTTTGCTTCATGCGGTGCACACTTAAAAAAATTTCAAAAGCACTTGAAACTGCAAGAAAACTGCCAATGAAAAATGACAATCTACTGTAACGAAACCAATTTTGGTCATCAACAGTTTACCTTCATGGGGTTTGTGTGCTGGATCGCAGCAGAGATCATGAACAGTCCATCCCTGCAGCTGAGGCCGTCACTGTTAAAAAATACACATTGTCACATGTCTAGAGATACCAATCAGTGAGCAGTTTAAAAATACCTTTCTGGCATCTCAGGTTTGAAATCTCATACACCCATCAGATGGGCAAACAGCAAAGAGATCATCAATGCAAGAAAACGGATTGGGCGATCATGTCTTGCTTAGAAAGCTCCTAGTTGCCCTTGAGCTACTTCACTAAACGCATCTGAAAATCTCAGTCAAATCAGAGAAAGCCGGAACATTTTTACTAAAAGGTGCATTTATTAACTTCACAAAATGAAAAAGCAGCACGTGGATTCTTACTAGATACGGAAATACAAATTGTCAGTCGATGCAAATCGATTAAACAAACCAGTCAGTCAAAACATCAGACAAGACTCAATGAAACGAGACTCAATCGGTTCTGTCATTTCTGCATTTTAAAGCCTGAACACAAAAAGGCATGCATTACTCATCGCAATCGTATTTTTGATGATTGTATCTGCTTAGATTCACATGCTGTGCATATAGTCAGACATCTAGTGGTAAATTATTGCATCTTTTTTTTCAAAGATCGCAAGGAACGTCGAAAAGGGAGTGACTAACACCATCCCTAACTTGACGTGTAGTGTACCCAAGATCCCTAACGCGTTGAGGTTCTAATGGTTTTTTCTGACATGAGGGAGCCTTATAGTCTGCGTGAGCGAGTACAGAAGAGAGAAGGTGCAAGTCTGTTCCTTCTATTCTAAGAGGGGAAGAAGGGTGGGCTCATGTGAATCTAAGCAGATACAATCATCAGAAATAAGATTGAGGCGAGTAACAAATGCCTTGTAATGCTCGTGGATCTACTTAGAATAACATGCTGTGCATAGGGTTTATAGTGACTTTTTTTAAACACTTTTTTTTTAACGTACGAAACAAGAAGAACCCACAAAAAAAAAAAATTGAAAAAAAAAAACATTTCGGCAAAATGTTTGACAAAATGGTATTTCAAAAATGTTTTCGAAAATATGACCGGATACCGGTGTATAGACTAGCAAGCAGTACCCAGAGATGGTGGTGGGATATGTGAAGGTACAGTAGCAAAGATGTCAGCACTGTTTGTCCCACCTGAGAATCAGACCTAGAGTGTGTATCTAGGCAGTAGTGTTGTGTAAAAAAGAGTGTACAGAACTGCAGGTTGCTGCTTTGCAAATGGAATCTAGAGGAACATGTGCAATGAATGCTATGGTAGCCCGTGCCCCGAGTCGAGTGAGCTCTAGGCGTAAAGGGTAGAGCTCTCTCGGCAAGAGAAACAGTGATGCAGTTTACGATCCACTTGGAAATAGCCGACTTGGAAACAGGGTCCCTTTCTCTACCAGCTGCCACTGATACGAAGAACTGGTTTGTCTTTCTTAGTGGTTTTGTTTTTTCCAGACAGTAAAAAACAGCTCTTCTCACATCTAGTGTGTGGAGGCTCCTCTCTGTCATGTTAGTGGGGTTCTGGAAAAAGGTGGGTAGTTCTATGGACTGCTTTACATGGAACATGAAAGTCAAAAAGCGGTGTAGAGAAGGGCTACTCTCCAGCCAGGAGAAGAGGTACATGCATTCCCCTTTCTTTGAGTTAGTCCATGTATCAATGTAATCAGAATGGAGGGGAAAACCACCACACAGCCCTACGTGAACCAAGCATCAGTGATCCAAATGATTCAGACATAAAATCAAGAGATCAATGTTGACCTTCTTACTACATTGATGCACAGTAAACAGGGTTGCAAGTAAAAGAAGGGACGGACAACTCCTCGAGTGGTATTTAGGTTTTAAATTATTGCCTGCTGATCGATTTTCATTAGTCCGACGAGTTAGATTCCTCGTTATTAAGTTGTACAAGAGCCTCTTTGGAACAGAAAACCATATTAGCAAGGAAAGTGACAAAATAGGCAAGTAAGGACATTTTTACCATTCAAACGGTGGCAGTCGAATGTCAAACCAGTTTTGAGTCAGCGCAGATGTCCTGATGTCAGAGGTAAATGTGTGATGCTAAAGTCACACAGCTCAAGGCGAGCCAAGAAATTAGCACCATGGACTTTAGGAACAGGGCAGAATGGGAGAAAGATTAAAAAGGCAAAGTCTACGGTCAGTGCGCCGCCATTATGTACAATGAGGTAAAAACAAATTAATCTATATATAATAAAATGTTGGCAACAACTGTCCCTTCTTATACACTAAACAGCATCTTAGTATAAGATGCTAATCACTGGCATGCGTCCTTTTCCACAGAGGACATAGCACCATGGTACAAAAGTTCATGTTTCCGTTCGTTTGGGATGCTACACTTAGCCACCTGAAAATTTTTGTCCTGGGGACATCCTGTACAAATCTATTAAAATATATATTTTTAAACTGCTGTTATACAAAAGTTTTAGAATATTATATGGCTAAATGTAAGGGATGGGCAGAAGGGGCATTGTGTGAGCACTATGACCTTTGTGTAGGTTTACTATTGAATTGCAAATTACATAGAATCAGGTTGGCAATTCAAGAGCAAATTAAAAGACTAGGTCATTGTGTGCCAATTAATGTACCCCTGAGCAGGCCCAATATAAGTAATTAAAAAAATAAAAAGAGTCTGTAATAGGTCAGTGTATGCATGCACAAGAGGTAATGATGCAAGGATAAAAATGATAGTTGCTGGGAAGACAATAACAGACCATTTAAATCCACTGTGCTAAGAACATTTGTAAAGAACGTGAGACGAGCAAGGAGTGTTGCATGTATTTTCAATGTATGTACTGCAACTCATTTTTTGTTTTACCCTGCGACCCCTCCCCCACATATGCTCAGGCTGGTTAGTCCTCATATGCTGTTGGAAGACTTTACACTAGCGCCTTACTAACAATTTGTGTTTATGTGTAAGGCGCTCCTCACCCAGAGGTATCTGGGCGAAGCAAGGATATGCAGTTTTTTTATGTACAGTATATGGTGACTTAGAGATATGAAATATACAATGCAGGCATTTTACAGGTGTGGTGCAATACAGGCATAGTACAGTAATGGCATTCAGATGTCGTTAGAGACGAGTCAAGTTTTTGTGTTTTTTCTGAAGCTTGGGAAGCTCTGGTCTGTACAGAGGTGCAAAGGGAGGGCATTCCCGTATTGGGCGGCTTGTACAGGGAAGCTATTCCTGCCTGCTCTTTCCAGGTTGAATTTGGGAATTGTGATGCAGCAGGATTGGGCAGGCCTGGTGGGGCGAGAGGATGATTTTCTAGTGATTTTTTCTAGGACGTATTGTGGGGCAGCATTATTTAGACATTTGTGGGTAATGAATACTATTTTGCCTATCCTTGATGGATAGCCACTTAGTGTCTCTTCTAGCTTCAGAGATGTGTTCTCTCTTTGGAATCCTTAAGGCAGTTCTCAAAGCATTGTTTTGTAGAATGTGTAACTTATGAGTGGTCCGTTTGCTGGCTCCTGCATATAGGGCATTGCAGTAGTCTAGCTTCGACAATATTAAGGCTCTAGCCAAGGCAGTACAGCTCTTAGTAGTTAGATAGGGTTTGCAAGCGTCAATCAGCTTGCATGTATACACTGTTGCAGAGGAGGTGGCATTGACTTGCTTACCCATGTTCAGAGTAGCGTCTAGGTAAAAACCTAAAGTTTTGGTTTCTTTAGCCACTTTGATAGCTTTACCATCAATATTGAAGGATGCATATTGTGCATCAAGTTTGTTAATGTGGGCTGGAGCACCTAGGATTAGGATTTCAGTTTCGTCGTCATTCAGGCATAAGCCGCCATCCATGCCTGAATGACACTGTAAATGTTATTGAGGAGGGCAAGATCTAGGTCCGTCTCCAGATAGTCAAAATCTCCGACCTCTATCATCTGCATAGTTGGTGTAGACGATACCCAGATGGTCGAGTTTGTCAAATAGAGGCTTGGTGAATACATTGTACATAGTGGGGGACGCATGATCTCTGGGGGAGTCCACATGTGATAGGTGAGGGGTCAGCGGCTGACGACTGGGAGAAAACCCTCTAGACCTGTTCAGGAAGGATTAAATCCAGTCAGAGGCTTCTTGAGAGAAGTTAGCTGCCGATGATACATGTTTACATAGGATTTTGTGGTCCACCAAGTCAAAGGCTGCAGAGTGGTCTAGTAGAAGGAGTAGCGCACATTGTGTGCGATCATTGAATGGGAAATTAATTGCTTGTGAGTCTAGTGCCGAAGATTAAATTTAACCACAGACCACATCCTTAATCTGTAAGCCTACCTGACCTATCCAGAAATGGCCAAGAACACTAAACAACGTGCCTACAATTCCCACGTCATTTCCTTTAATAAGCGCAATTTACAAAACCTGCTTTGCAATGGACTCGAGTTGTTTTTTTACGCAGTTGCATTTGAGGTGGAAAGAGGGCAGGTTTGTCGTATGGGAACTGTTGACCGAAGCGGAAGATAATACTAAAAGGAAAATCCATTGACTGTGTTGCAAGTACATGAAAAAAGAAAAAAAGAAAGAAAATAAAATAGATAAGTCGTGTTGGCGGGAACTTTAAAGGGGCGCCGATGATTTTAAAGCCAGTTTACAGAGTTTGTTATTCAGCTGCTGCGATTCCCCCACCCGAAAGAGTAGAAAGGCACGTGCAGAATTAAACTGGAAGTAATGGCTGCAGCAATAAAACACTTAAAGGATGAGGCAACTACTTTCAAAATGCACCTCAGCCCTTAAAATAGGTGTTCTGCAGCTAGTTTAAAATATCAAACCGCCAGTCAGGAAAGAGAAAAGGCCGAAAACCACATTGCATTCCGTGGAAACTCTTCTACGAGACCAGTGTTTGTACCGAAAGTAGGAAGGGTAACCCTTTCTGTGGCGAATTTGTACAAGTAAAATCACAAATGCCAACTCAAAGAGAAGGAAAAACAAAAAGGTCAACTTTCATATTTTGCAATGAATGACCCACTGCAGCTCAGTGGTAGGGCCCAGCAATTTGGGGGAGCGGGGGGGAGGTGAATACATGACAGTGGACCCGCTGAAAATAACAGCACCCACATGAACACATCACCCTCTGTCCATTAAACGTGGAGTCAGACTTTGTCTCCTTGCCATTAGTCTTGGTAAAGCACACATACATAAATGTACATACCGCTTTAATAACGAGTATTAAGGTATTCTATTGACTGCAAAGGATAAAATGAGGAATATGCTCGTTCTGCAACAGGAAGCCACCTCTAAGAGCCAAACGGGGTGGTGGGGGCGATGATTATATTTAGGTAGTCAACATCTGACAGCCTCAAAAAGCAAAAACTGAAATTGGGAAAGGGAAAATAAAAAGGTGTAAATAAGCACCGAACCATACTCGACAACTATTGAATGTTATCAAAGGGACTCTGCTCGGAAACTAGAGTTAAATATTAGGAGTAGCTAGAAAAACACAAAAAAGTAAACTCACCATTTTAAACTCATTTCTCCATTAACACTTTACTGACTAGGACACAAAAGCCAATTCTCAACTCGCATAAGGCAAGTCAAATATCTGCAGGTACAAGAGCTCAGCGAGGTAAACCGCTGGCTGCTGCATGCCATCCTCCATCCTGACTCAGCCCTTCAAATGGAGTACCACGATGGAGTTTAATGGCCGTTTAACAGAATAAATAAAATGGATGAAATAAACAACTTCAAGCAAGTTACATTATAATGCTTCACTGCATCCAATAAAAATCGACACCTCTTCTAAGAACAAATATTCAGGATCTCAGGAATCCACTTGCCTTGTTGCACACAAACCTCTTATTCACCAGTTAAGGGCCATTGCCCTAAAGTTCCCCCACTCAGATTCCTATGGTCATAAGTATCCACTATAATGTTGCTTTGCTACTAGGATGCTTGCACGTTTATATCAGGTATGGTACTTCAGTGCCCTGGGGTCTTGACCGCCCATATCTCTCACTAAACCATTCTAAGTTCCAACATATACCAGCACGTTTACTAGGTCACTCGACAACTTAACCACTCCTAATGTAAGAAAATCAGCACTCGTACTACACACCACTATCAATGTATATGAACGGATCAGCCCATGCACCCTCACACTAAGATACACAGGCAACCTCCTCCCCCCTACAGCATCTACTTACAAATGGCTCAAGTACCATTTACAAATCACCTTCAGAGAGCCAGGGTACTTGACACACACGGCAGAACAGCACACTCCATTGCATTTTCCCTGTTACTCACCAAACAAATTACTTAGGAATCCTAGCGCGAGAGACCATGCAAAAGCAATGCACGAAATAAATAAAACCATTAACCACAGTCATGATTGCCAGCTCTGACTGGCATTATCAATTAAGCATTTTTAACAGGCAGCCTTGAACAAAGCAAGCATTCCGCAATCTACAAACATCGATTTCCCGAGAAATTATAGCGTAATGAGGCTAACGCAGTGCTGCGCGCGTTGCATCTGACAAGGATGAACGATGAAGCTAGGTTAAAGGGTAGGTGCACCATGCGCTTTCAGGTCAAGGGTCTCCACAAACAATGGCAGGTGGCCTGCAGTTTCACTTCAAGGACAGGAACCTACTACGCCTGCGACACCTCCGAGGCAAAAACCCCAAGGAGTCTGCAGACTGCAAACTCTTCCACTGTACAAGGGCAAGCGAAAGAGGGCATGGTCATGGCCACTGGACACATCTTTGCCCTCGGGATCCCGAAGGTGTTGGCCATTCATCATCCTGACTAGGACACGTAGTGCTGGGGATGATTTATGAAGACATCCATGGGTTGCGAGTTCCTCTGCTCTTCGAGGGATCAATGCAAGTCGGCAAAAAGTGAAAACTCCCAAAAATCAATATTCATATTCAGCACTCGTAACGCAAACACATCTTCCCCTAGTAGTCAATCTGGAGAAACAATGAACATTGCTCCAACAAAATGTCAAACAAATGATCAGCTTACTTAAGTGTGCGAAATATTTTAAGGGTTAAATGTTCAAGAACGCTCCAAACAGAATATCCAATAGTGTGAAAACTGCTCAAAGCAGCAGTGCATATGAACATAGGACCCAGATAGGACGGGTTGCGTACCCAGACAGGTCTGTTGGGTTGAAATATAAATCACAATGAGCATCCCAAGTACGAGGGTGGGTGGTAGTCACCTCTTCCCCACTACCATTAATCTGGTTCTCTCTTCCCTTAACCACACGCCCCAAGCAGGGCTAGCCATTGAATTTGCTTAGTTAGGGCATCGCATATAAGGAGTGCGGCAGAAATGAAAGCAAGCAAACTACTATTGGAATTTGTAAACATCTCCAACTTGCTTGCATCGGTTCAATTTTTAGCAGATGTCCACTTAAGCGATATAATGTGCACTACAGCCAGGGGGAGGGAGGCAGGAGGGGCACAATGAAAAATGAGGGAAAGAAGTGAAGAAATAAAGATGTGAAGACAATTAAATGCCTGAATAAAAAATGTAATGTAAAAATAATTTAAAGGAAAAAAACAGAAGCTAGCTGGGTCTGACATGCAGCCACGGGGGTTCTTCTGTATCCCTGTAAATGAGGGCTTTGAGGTATTCTTGGGAATTTTCACTGGACGAACGTACGAGATAAAGTAGTTGGGGTATGCGTTTCCACAAGATACCTCAATTTTTAGGGTACTGTACCCTTTTATGGGACACACTAAACTTTTTGCTTTCTGCTCTATTTTTACTTTTTTTTTTAAATCGTAAACCTTATTTTGAGGATCACAAGGACTTCTACCAAGTCACCCTACCAGAGCAACCTTTATGTGGTGTCCTATGGTAGCCCATATGGTTCCTAGGTCACCTGTGATTTTTTTCAGCACCCCTTAGGGAGGTTCCATCACCATAACTTGTGTTGTAGACTAGGTTGGTGGCAGCTGCAATTTAGTTTTCAATTCAGGAGTGCAGCCGGTGTTACAACATTAGGGGAGACACCATGCATGGATCAGATCAGTTGATTCTTACATGAATTGAGGATTTGCCACGAAGATGGGCTAATATTCTAGGACCAGGTTTAACCTTACTGGCTGGGCCCATGGTCTTCATTTCAGTTTCTTCTTTTGGCTACTAGGCGTCCTTGATCATCCTTCTTGCTAACCTACCCATTACCTCCACGTCCACTCTTCCTCGTCCCAGTACTTACTTCATGAGGCACCCGCCTCCGACACAGGACCTTCTTCTATTTCTTTAAATCCCTATAACTCCTCCCCCACATCCATGTCACTCAGTTTAAATTTTTCCTGCCTCCGGCAGGTTGGACATTTTCTTCCCGGTGCGGGGCACCAGGGAGCACCGATTGCTGGCCCCCTGGGGGGGGGGCTGTGTGGCGGGGCCCTCGGCTCCCTCAGGTGCGGCACTGCTCCTGGGCCCCCTGCGGGGCTTGGGGTCACAGTTGAGCTGGATTGCCTCGCTCGGTTCTTTGCTGGGCTCCGGACCGCAGCGTGAGCATTGTGTCCCGGGTCCTGCACGGCCCGGGGGAAGGTAAGGAGAGGGGAGGACTGGGCTTGGTGTTTTCCCCTCTCCTCCTGTTTTGGCCATCTTGATTCGACTTGGCAGTGTGGGATAGCCTTCCCTTTTGTTGTGAGGCGCCTCTGCTTCTTGTCGTGGGGTGACAGTGGCAAAGAGTCTTTGGGAGTGCGGGGGCTCTGTTCTGTCGCGGGCATGTCACATACCACCCGCTCCTCAGACACACACAGCACAGGATGCACCGGATGTTGGCTGCATTATCTGGGGGAAGGTAAGGAGAGGGGAGGACTGTGCTTGATGTTTTCCCCTCTCTTGCTGGTATGGCCATTTTGACTCCTTCAACATGCCGTTTTCCTCGTGCTTTGTGTGCACATCTTTATTGGAAATGATGGCAAGCACTTGGCAGTATGGGCTAAGCCTTCCCTTTTTTGTTGTGAGGACTCTCTGCTTCTTGTCGTGGGGTGACTGACAAGAGTATTTGAAAGTGCGGGGCTCTGTTCTGTCACAGACATGTCACATACCACCAGCTCCTCAGACACACACAGCCCAGTATGCACCGGATGTTGGCTGCATTCCTTGCGTGCTGCCTGTGAATACGGCGCAGATTTTGGACACATCTGCAAGCGGCCGGAAGGGTACCGGCCTGGCATAGTCTACACTTCGGGTTCGAGTCTCAGCGGTGCTGACTCGGTCCTTCATCCTTCCTAGACCGATGCATTGGAACGATTTAGAGCATGGGGCTACCAGCTACTGGATACAGGGCTCAAACCACCTCTCAGTCATGTGGTGTGTTAGTGGTGTGTTTGGGTCTGTGCTAGCTATGGACGCAGACTCCTTGTCCTGTCCTCTTCCTCTAAACTGCGCAAGGGAAAGTCAAAGGAGTTGATTTGCTTTTCCCTTGTCCGGCATGGGATTATGGAAAATGATCATGGAAGTAACGGCCATGCAGGGGGTTCCCAGTGTCTCTTCTTTTAGGCCCTAGGTCCTCCGGTGCTGACGTGTTGCTTTCACGCCTCCTCTCAGACTTGTGGGAAGTGATAGGGCACATGGTGGCACATGTCTGTGCTTAGAGGGGTTCTCAGAGCCCCTGGTGCCGGTGGAGGGGGATGTCACTTCAGTGGGTTTTCCAGTATAGGCATACCTCAGGTAGGGGGTTGCCTTTGATGTCGGCTATCCGGGATGGATTGCTTTGCCCCGCTTTGTGACAGTACTCTGCCCTTTTGACGCCAGCCTGGTGGCTCCTCTGTCGGCTGAGGGGGCCATAGTCTGCTGGACTTCTGGCCTGTCCAGTATCTTCCTTTTGATAGGTCAAATCTTTTTGTGGGCTGACAAGCATGCTGTTATATTGTGGCGCAGGCCTGTTTCAACGTCCTGTGATTTCCCTCTGGTGCAAGTGCAGTGACTGGCGGTTTCCCTGGCTCCTCGTCTCTATCTTCTCGGAGGTGTATGGGACCGGTGGGGTTCGGCTTCCTGGGTAATGGGCTCCTTCTGGAGGGGGTATCAGTTGCCGTTCCTGTCTCCTCCTGTCCAGGTTTGCATGGTTAGGACTTTGGTACCCAGCTCACGGTCCAAGTAGTTGGCCATGGGATCCGTTCTCTCCGAACGGTTGTTGTGGGTTACCGTCTTGCCCGTTCCTCTCCCTGTTCAGGGTCAAGTTTTCTACTTGCGGGTGTTCCTGGTCCCTATGCCTTCTAGGATGTGTCACCTGCTTATGGGTCTCAAGACCCTGCACTGCTTGTCCGGACGTCTGGGGAGAGCGTACTCTGGATGTTGTGCAGGGGGGGCGCTTGCTGGCTGTTCTGGGCTGGGTTCTCAGAAGGCAGTATGTCTCGACTCACCTGTTGCTGAAGTTACGGGGCACGTGGCGTCTTGCATGTTTTCCAGTTCCTTGAGCCTGTCTTCGGTTACGTCTCCTGGTGTCTTATACTCTCTCCCACTGGCTCCCGACATCTCGGCTTTCGTAGTTTTGTTTTCAGTGTCCCCAGCGTTGCGAGTGTCCCTGCTATGGTGGCGGGGGGTTTCAGGTCTACAGGCTGAGGTGTGCATGGTCCTTCCTCCTGTGACCTCTCCTACTACCAACACCAGCAGAAAGGGTATACATTGGGGGTCCTCTCAGCTCAAGGGTTGTGAGATCTGGGGAGAGCCGGTGATCATCCAATTGGCAAGAGGTGTGCCATTGTGCAAGCTCTGGTGTACTTCGAGGAGTTGCTTGACGGTCGGCGGTTTTTGGTCCGATCGGACAATACGACGGCCTTGGCATATGTGAACTGCAAAAGGGGTTCAGGCTGTTCCTTGAATGCTCTGGCAGCGCTGATAGGCACCTGGGAGGAATCTCATCTGGTGTATCTGCTGGCCTCACGTATCAGAAGGGTGGACAATGTTCAAGCGGATCTTCTCAGACGCCGGTTTTCACTCCTCTGCAGAACTGGTCCTGTTGGCCCAGGTCTTTGCGGTGACCTGTGTCAGTTTAGGGTCCTTGGTTCTAGACCTGTTTGCATCCCCGGCCTCAGCAGAAGTTCCCCTCTTCTGCTCTCGGTTTCAGGTTGAGGGGATTGGGGGATGGACGCCCTCTCTGTACAGTGGCCTTGGGGTTTTCCTTTATGCCTTTCCGCCTATTCCCCTTCTGCCCCGGGTGGTTTGGTGCATCTGAGTGTCCAGGGTGACTGTGTTGTTGTTAGCTCTGTTCTGGTGCCGCTGGAGTTGGCTCCCCTCTCTGTTGGAGCTTCGTTCCTAGGAACCTTGGCTGATTCCGAGGTGGCCGTGTCCCCTTCAAGGGGATCTGCGGTTAGAATTCCACCGGATGCAATGGGCGGTGTGGCTATTGCTCAGTCTAGGTTGATATCTCAGGGGTTCTCAGATCCTGTAGTTGAGTCCAAATGGATGCTCTTAGACCCTCCACTCTGAAGGTGTTAGGCAGACATTGGGGCCATTTCCGAGACTGGTATGGGCAGTCTGAGATCCCTCCCCTGCGTTCTGGCCTCTGCTATCCTTCGGTTCCTCCAGGAGGGGTTTTGACAGGGGCCTGGCAGTTTTTCCAGGCTTCGCTTTCAGCGGGCCTCCATGAAATTCCTTTTGGGGGACTCTGACGGTCACTTGGATGGGGAGGTGTTGGTGGGGAAGTTGATCCAGGGTTTTTCTTCTTCCCTTCCTTGTGCTGATAAAGGGTTTTCCTTTTGGGATCTCCCTCTTGTATTACGGTTCCTTCACGGGCCTCCTTTTGAGCCCATTTCCGAGATTGATATCAAACATCTTACACTGAAATCTGCTTTTCTTATTGCCCTCACTTCTGCCCGTAGGCTTGGGGAGATTGGGGCTCGCTTATGTCACGCTCCTTTCCTGAGGGTGCTGCCAGACTCGGTGGTGCCGGGGTGTGGTCCGAAGTTTCTCCCTTCAGTTGTCTCTCGGGTTTCACACCTCTCAGGGTCTGGTTCTCCCCGACTTCTTTCATGATCCAAGAACGCCTGAGGAGGTGGCTCGGCTTAACATTGATGTCCGGCGGGACGCGTTGGAGTATTTGGCTTGGTTTGCCTTTTCCACCAATCTGATAGTCTTCTGATTGCTTGTGGTCTGGCTGGGGCTGGGCATAACGCATCTGTGGTTTCCATTTTCTGGTGGTTCCGGGTTGTGATCTCTAGGGCCTATGTGGCTTCTGGCCTGCCTGTGCCTGCGCACAATCAGGGGCGGTCTACCAGGGGTTTCGCGGCTTCCTGGCCCGATGTAAGGAGGGTTTTTCTCTGCAAGAGATTTGTATGGCTGCCGCCTTGGCTGGTCTAGGCATTTTCATCAACCGCTATGGGTTGAGTTTCTCCCACTCGGGGGTTGGTTCCTTCGTGGTTGGAGTTTTTTGGCTGTGGGGATGTGATTTAAGAGTTATTGTGGGTGTGTTTTGCTGCACTGTTTTTGGCTCTGTCTCATTGGGACCTTTTCCCCGTTGATGCTTTGGTATACCTCATGAAGTAAGTACTGGGACGAGGAAGAGTGGACGTGGAGGTAATGCTCTGATTACTTACCGGTAATCTTCATTACTCCTAGTCCTACTCTTCCTCGTCACAGTACTGACGACCCTCCTCACCCTCCCTGCGGGGAAGGTCCCATGCTCCGGCTTGGTAATATGAAACTGAGTGACATGGATGTGGGGGAGGAGTTAAAGGGATTTAAAGAAATAGAAGAAGGTCCTGTGTCGGAGGCGGGTGCCTCATGAAGTAAGTACTGTGACGAGGAAGAGTAGGACTAGGAGTAATGAAGATTACCGGTAAGTAATCAGAGCAACAGAGCCCATGCTAGCAGTGTACCAGCTCAAAGAAGCGAGTCTGTGCATAATCCACCTCGCCCCATTTCTCCTGTCCTTTCAATGCATTTGAAGGGACATTCATCCTATTCTTATGGGGGTAGCGGTAGGAGAGGTATCGGGGCCTTGCCGCCCATAAAAAGCAGATTATGGGTTGCCGCTGGGCCAGGGTGCAAAGACCCAGAGTTCTAGATCCCGACTCTTTCCTTGCGGAGGAAGGTGCGCACTTATGGTGGGCTTTGCTCAGGATTGACAAAACCCGCAAGTACTTGCCTTCAAGTCCCAGTTTATTGGTCTAATGCCTCATCAGGGGTCCTCTGGGTCCTGGAGTGGCGGGTGTTCAGAGGCCTCACTATTTATCACTATTATAATCCATTGGCCCGAATCGGTCCCCACTCAGCCCAAGTCTGGAGTGGAAATGTTCAAGGGAGGGGGGTCCTCATCTCGGGTTGGTTGCTCCTTTGCATCTCAGTCCTCGGCTGGGGCCTCCCTCTGGAAAAATCTCCTTGCATCTCAAACTTGAGCAGGATGACCTAAGGTTGCGGAAACAACTCAAGACCCTCCTCTTCGCTTCCGCTTTCTCTCCCCTGCTGATGCTCATGTGTTGCGCTAACTGGTTACCTGGCTACCCAGTGACCCTCACGGGTACCAGGCTTCTACACAACTAGTAGCCCCTTGCACTGCCCCTGGTACCCTCACCCACAGGGACTGACTGTATCTGCAACCTTACATTCCCCTGCACTTACTTGAGCTACCACCCTGGCAGCACTTGCACTCTTACCCCCTGCACCCTTCCCCTGATCTGAATGGCCAGGCCTGGTAAGAGTTTGTTTTGTCCTCCCAGTCTACCCTCCCTGGTCTTGTCGCGGCCAGAAACACTTGTGTTCCAGCGGATTATAAATGACTTCTACAAATGTCCAATAAATATAGAATAGAGTAGTAGGGTAGGTGGTATACACCGACACTTAAGGATTTAGGATCTCTCAGGCGATACCAAATAGTACTGTAGTCTTTGCTGATGACTCAACAGGCAGTCTGGTAACGGCAGGACTCGCAAAGAAGCCATGTAACGGCAGGGAAAGAAGGTAGCCAGATGGGACAGTTTCACAAATGGCTCGTGCTTTGCCTTTTTTTAAAAGGCTTTTTAAATACATTAAGATGGATGGGTTTCTGATACCTTAAAGAAATGTCGTAAACTCATCACAAGGTTTGCATAAATCGATGCGAATCAAAGTACTGAAGAAAAAAAAACTGCCCACAACACATTTCAGCAAGGCAAGAAGGGCCAGATACAAGCGGCTCTTTATGCTCATTGGAGCTCCCATTGCCGGCAATATAGGCAAATCTATCCCCATTCAGAGGTAATAGCATTTTCACATTAAATTAAAATTCCAGATATTAAGGCAGAAAGTATTTAAAACGAATAAATCCGGTGTCTCCTGGACTGGGAGAATACATAGGCGGGGCTTACAGTACTTGGTTGTTGAGCATGTGGTGCAAGAACCCAGCTACCTGCTTACAGTTACGGTCTGCATTGTGAATTATTGGAGCAATAACCGCTATTTATGACCGCCATTCTAAGAATCCCAGGAAAGTGATATTTTCCAGCTTCTGGTTCTCCAAGCCTTTTCCCTTGAAAATTTTCACGCATGTGATGATGCACACTGCCACATTACATCAGCAATCGTGCCACATTTGTTTTCCTTGCAAGGGTGGAGGAGTCAAGACACAGAATACCGTTGACAACAGGTCACTGGACACGGACTCGCCGCCATTTCCATCCATACAACAGCAGGAAGCCCACTGTTGCACGTTATTCTGATGAACATTCGAACACATCCCGAAGACAGTTGAAGAAAAGCCTGGTTAGGCACGGTAGCAGAGTTGCGAAAATAGGGTAAGATCGACCAATGTGCGCGCAGGTCACAGAGTGAGCCTGTGCGCACAACACCTCCCCCTATGTCTAAAGGGAATCCGGACTAAAAAGAAACATGCGAAGACGGTCTTCCTGATACACATCGAGACCACAGCTCTCACTACCTTAATCTTGAACTGAGGGGATAAGTCGGAATGAAAGTTTTCCCACATCAACCGTGCGGGTTTGCACAAATATCCTGCACGCGCTCTAGCACCCTCCCCGCACAGGCGCACACGTGTGGATAAGTAGGACACTTCGGCATATATCTCGGTGGTCGACCTGTTTGCCGCTGAACAAATGCAAAGCTTTTATGCAATATACGGGCAAAGCTAATTAACAATAGTTGGGGAGGAAACCTCTCAGTCACCAGCTTACCTCTAGGACTCCGGAACGAAAGAGAGAGGCACAAGTGCAGGCAGGCCGGCTAGCAAACCAAGCATTGGACGAAAAGCAACCACGTGTCACCAACTAGAAATGCCATGGAAAGGAAAAAGGGTCAATCATTCCACTCTTCAAGAATGAGAAGAAACAAAATGACCTCAAACTGACGTTTAAGTGGCGGCCATAGTAAAAAGGTGTCAGTTATTAACAGATGGCGTCAGTAAGGAACTAAAGAAAGCGTGTTAAAGTGTTAGAAACATACAAACATAACAGTCAACACCGATTTACCATAATACTATAGTGTGGAATTGGTGGGGCGTTTCGCTGTTTCGGCAGAACTCATTTCAGCATTTATGTACAATACAGTTTTGTTCCTGTTTTTCAATGGTTTCATACAACACGTTTACGCTACTTTGTATAGGCTGCCATTGTTCCTGGAGGACTTAGGTGATTGTTAGCAGCCTTCACTTCCGTTTCACTTCATTTGCCTTCGCTTGCTCAGTTGGTGTGCACACTATGCTCCTGAAGCATGCGAAAACTACCCCAGCTGTCTGCATTAAATTGCTGAACAAGGAGCTTGCCTGAAACTCGCTTGGACTGATTTCATTTTTATTAAGCTTACTGTGCTGCATGTGTAAGGTGCTTCTCCCTGTGCTTTCTGAAAGAAAGGTGAGCAGCAACCTGTAGGAGATCTAAGTATGAGATACTACCACCTTACTGAACACATGTGCAACTGAGAACCCCAGGGGGTGGATTTAGTGCCCCTCATGCAATGGCCGAATGGCAGGTCAGCCCTGAAGACTTGACTCTATACCAGTGCACTGGGTTAAATGAACAGACACAGTCTTGCTTCTTTTGATAAGCTGGGACAGCTTTTGTTTATATATTTGAATTTGTAAGAACCAGTCCTCTAAATACACAAAGGATAACACACTTCTACATGTAACTGACAGACATAAATACTTAAAAGTCATCCAGTACATTAGGCATGAACTGATTACACATTTGAGGATAACATAGTTAAGGTCTTCAATTGCATCACATGGGCGTAAGTGCATTTGCCTTAACTAAATAAATAAGTAATTGGCCTCAGTGTTATCCACGGAGCATAATACATTCACTTTTGGTAAATAAATAAGTAATTGACATCAAGTGCGCCACACAGGGCTTAAATGCATTCACCTTTGGTAAATAAATAATTGGGATCAGGGTTGTCATGCGGAGCATAAATACATTCACATTTGGTAAATAAGTAATTGACATCAAGTGCGCCACACAGGGCATAAAAGCATTCACCTTTGGTAAATAAATAAGTAATTGACATCAACTGCGCCACACAGGGGGTCAAAGTATTCACCTTTGGTAAACACTAATTGACATCAGATGCGCATCACAGGACATAAAAGCATTCACCTTTGGTAAACAACTAAGTAATTGACATCAAGTGCACCACACGTGGAGTAAATGCATTCACCTTTAGTAAATAAATAAGTACTTGGCATAGCGAAATCTCCACTTTACCCCCAGTCACCCGCCTAAGTGCAAGGATCCAAAAAGGGGTAGAACACTGTTAACCAGACTGATCACCAGAGCTAGCTATCCTCCTCTAACAGTACCAATAAATCGTCCAAGCACAGGCCGCTGGAAAATGTTGGAACTTCCTCCCCAGCGGGTTGCTTGGCCCCTTCTGGAGACACCCGTTTCCTTACACCTGAACATCTGAATAGCACCCTCCACTTGTCGGCGATGTCGTCGCTCAACCCCTCATGAGGTGGAGCTAGCTTGGATAATAAGGCCTCTGCTAGTTCACTGTGACAGAATATTGGCGACTCAGGCATTCAGGCCTGGCTGTCGAAAAACCACAAGTTTGCCAGGTAAGTGGCACACTCGGTAGGCGGTACCCATTTTTCTCCCTCTTTCCTACTCCTACCTGTCCGCTAACACGCAGCACGGCGGAAGCAGCTCGGTTCTGTCCCAAACCCACGGTGGCGGGTTTGGCACAGTAACCGTCAACTTGCTCTTTCAAATCCCGCATCTGGCATACTCTCTCAACCCTGGACAGGGGGTATCAGGTAATAAAATCACGGCAAAAAAGTTGCCGGTAAAAAAAATAAATAAAAAAAAAACAAAAAAAATCGCGGAAAAAATGCTGTGGTTTGACACAGTAAATGTGTACCCCATTATACCATTTAAGGGGAGCAGGGGTTGTGGGGGTGTCCCCCGCTTCCCATAAATGCTATAATGGGTCCGGGGGCCGTGGGGGTTTCCCCCGCATCCTTTACATGATTGTGGAGGAAAAACCACAGCATTTTTGCCGCAATATTTTGTATCCACAGCTGTTTTTGCCACGAGTTTAAGTCATGGAACCGGCAGGGGAGAGGTAAACTGCCAGCGGAGAAGGGGACGGCCACCCGGGCAGGACAGAGGGTCTGGCTGCCCTCCGTGAAGATCCCGGAGCGTTCTCTCCCTCGGCTCTCCTTCGTCTCTCTCTCGCCTCTCTCGCGTCTCTCTCCCGTCTCTCTTCCTCACAGGGCTTTATGCTCCCCAGGGACTTTTAAGAATCAGGGCACGACTCACCTGATCAATCAATTCGTCACTCAGGACGCAATTCGTCCGTATACAGACGCAACCAAGAATCGTTGTGACTGCGTGTCTGGCTCAATCTGCCTCGTTCCAGGACCCTCGCCTCAATGCTCTCTGGGCGCTGCTCGTCGATCAGGGATCGACTGTGTACAGATCTGCGGAGGAGTCTCTCATCACTTCTACAGGGGCACCCCGAACACCTTCCGATCCCGGCTCGACGGCTTCATCCTTGCCTTCTTCGACTTCAACGTATACGATGGGGCATTAGTGGGAGGGTCCCTATTCGGGCGCCATATTTGCTAGGCCATAAAGACAGCATATGGAAACCAAGGCACAATAACCATAAACTCGAGTGACACGTCAGATACGAGGTTCATTTTCCAAACAAGTCTGGTTTATTACAAAGTATTCTGTGTCGGCCGACCGGGTCTCAACGCCTCACGACGTGTGTTCCCAGACCCCGTTAGATGTGAAAGAGCGAGCAACGCTCAAGCAGCAATATATATACATTAGACATAATCTTTACGAAGGCAATTCGATCCGCCCACAAACATGTCATACAGGCTAGGGTTCAGTGATTGACAATTATGACACGTTAAGACAAGTCTTCATTTAGTCTAAATATAGTTATTCTAGTAAAGGCAGCAGAGACAGCTTTCTGTTATGGGGAACATGGAGCTCTAGCTCGGCAAAGATATCATGTTCTTAGCAGGGAAACATTCCTTATGACGTTATCTGTGTGTCTCGGTTCATGAGTTAAGGGTCAGACAGTTCTGAAGAAGAAAATACCACTCTCCGCGAAGGAGCACCGCTAGAAGAATATAATTCATGTTTTAACTGCCTTTTACTACAGCGTTTGCAAGACAACCCGGCACCTGGACTACTGATTAGATGCGGCTTCTGCTCGACTTCATGGACTTAGTGAGAGAGAAAAACAATGTATTTCTGCACAGTTTGACATTCCTGTCTGTGTTAGTATTTCAGCATTCAGGCCGTGGCCTCGCACTGTGTGTGAGTTCGAAGCATAGAATACATCTGCAAAGCGTTTTGACAGAAAGAAAAAAACAAATGGCCGACAATTCACAAAATGGACACCCTCTGGTTACATTGACGATCCTTAGGTTTGCGATGTTTGTCACATGATGCGATTGGTTTCTGGCCAACATAATATACATGCTATAGAGTCGTTTCTGGTCTAACAACCTAGGTCCCCCAGCAGGGGAGCTCTCACCAAATCTGAGGTGGAATGACCTCATGCGTATGCTCGCCCCCCCTGCGGTTTGGAGCATACCATGTGTCTCTCATGCGACTCTCTCGTACCGGTGGTGCGAAAAAGAGGAACCCTGTCGCCCATCAAAATGAACGGGAACCCACTAACAACACCCACATGGAAATGCAGGCTTTCACACAAAATAGGCACTCCCATGACACCATGCCCAGAAATAAATGTCCTGACTTCTGATATACATTAACACTGTTCTAATGCTGTCAGACCTCTAATATACTTTAGCACTGTTCTAATGCTGTCAGACCTCTAATATACTTTAGCACTGTTGTAATGCTGGCAGACCTCTAATATACTTTAGCACTGTTCTAATTCTGGCAGCCCTCTAATATACGTTAGCACTGTTCTACTGCTGGCAGCCCAATGGGTAACGGACAAACATTGTGTTTACAACACAGGTTTACACATGCAAGTTTAGACTTGCTTTAAAAACAGCTGCAGATAGCCATTTTCATATTCTATGTCAAGACCCAGAGGATGGGATTATGCTTGATTTAACTTTACTTCTCTAGCAGCATCATTAACAATAACAGTAAACATCACAAAATGCGGATAAACTACAATCTCCATAAGTTTTGAGTCTTTTGTAGTCCTTAATGTTATTGGTCCTTCCAACCATGTGACCTTGATCAGCCAGTAGTCTCTGTCCATCCCTATGAATCCTGTCCACCATCTTAACAACTCCTCTTTCTTTGCTGCTGGGGAAGCCACTTAAGTATATTTCAATTTCATTACATATGGAGAATGTGATTAATGATTAAGTATTTATTTTGACTGCGTGAGCAAGCGTATATATAGCGCGAGCGCAGTGCAGGGTTTACAAGCGGCAGAGCATATCCACAGGATAGTTAAGAGTAGTCGTTTATTTGTAACTTTGTTCTTTGAGGCGAGGCGTTATGAACGTAAACGTTCCGACGACCGCACCGCTCATCAAACCCAGGAAGGAGGCACTGCAGTCACGGAAGTGATCAGAGTGTGACAGATCTAATCTTTTGCAGTGAAATGTCGGATGCAAGAGAAAGCACGTAGTTGCATTCTCCTCAAGATGAACAACGTATCCGCAATTCGTTATATAAACATACTGGGAGGCACAAGGTCAAAGATGTTAGCATTGTTAGCGAAAGACTTTTGGCCTCTTTGTCTGCAGAGGGAAGTATCAGCAACGGCGGAATACCTTCTGGGTTGCCAAAATGAGATACCTGACTGGAACTCCAGATTCCTCCGAGATGCCAGCGATCGTAAGCTGGACGAGAGAGTATTCCAGAAATTAATGACAAGATGGGGCCTCTTCAAGACAGACCTATTTGCGTCGAGATTGAACAGGCAAATTGCTCGGTTCTTCAGTTGGAGACCATACTCAGAGGCGGAAGCGATAGATGCATTCCTGCAACAGTGGGGTCCCAGTACGGAATATGCGTCCCCTCCCTTCGCAATGATAGCGAGAAAACGCTGGCGCAGGTGAGGAGACAACAAGTAACTATGGTTCTGATTACTCCATACTGGAGGGGTCAAGCATGGTTCCCAGATCTCTTAAGGATGTCACACGACAATCCGATAGCCCTACCGAGGTTCGAGCTAATAGTGAGGGACCCCTCAGGGGGAGGACACCCAATGGTGAAGACAGGCAACCTCAGCTAAATTGCACAGACAATTTCAGGGGAGCCTGGTCCAGGCCAGGACTATCGGACGAGGCTGAACAAATAATCGAGGAAGGCTGGGCCCCAGGGACCAGAAAAGCATACAGATCTGCTTGGTCAACCTGGCATAATTGGTGCATGGAAAGGAACGTTAATTCCTCTGGAACAGATGTGGTACACATAGTCAATTTCCTGGCACAACTAGCAGCTCAGGACAAAGCGTATAGGATGATTAACACAGCACGCTCAGCAATCTCAGCGGGCCACCCTAAGATGGAAGGGCTATGAGTGGGAGAGGGCCCTTTAATATGTAGACTTCTGAAGGGTGTTAGACTAATCAGACCTTTGAGGGATAAAATATGACCAGGGGTGGACCGTAGATAAGGTCCTAAGAATGTTCACGCCATGGCCAGACAACAGTGATCTAACGAGAAAGGCATTATCAGCCAAGGTGGCTATGCTTTTCTGTTTATTGTCATGTAAAAGAGTATCAGATGTGAGAGTGTTAGAGGTCAATAGGAACGCCTTGCTCCCACGGGTAATAACATTTCACTTCAGGAGAAGAACAAAAACTTATTTGAGATCTGTTTCATATGAGGCATTCCCTGAGCACCTTAAGTTATGGCCGGCTAGATGCATCTCAGCATATGAGAAAATGACTGGAGAGTTACGACCCACGGGGATAACACAGCTACTCATTGCTGCTTTGGGGCAGTAGCCTCAGCTACATTAGCTACATTAGCAAGATGGATCAGATGGGTTATGGCCCAAGCAGGTGTTGATACTGATTGTTACGGGGCCCATTCAGTGAGAGGGGCGATGGCCTCAAAGGCTTTTCATGCAGGAGCCAGACTGGAGGACATTATGAAGGTAGCAGACTGGTCGAACAAGTCGACCTTCAAAACATTTTATTTCAAGCCAGTAGAAAAGGTGGCAACATTGGTGGTAAGTAAGCTTTGAATAAGCATAATCCGAGCCTCCGGTTCTTGACATAGAATTCAGATTTTCCACACCTACGTTACATAAAGTCATAATTCTATTGAAGACACAGAGGCGAAGGAGTATCCCACCCGAGTAATTGAATTCATGTATGGATGATGTGATGATTTAATATAATATCAGGATGCAAAGAGATTATGCATTTGGGTTTATATGTATGACGATTACCCACCCACTTAGACCAGAAGTCTGAAATATGGTTTGTGTTGCTGTTTCCATGACGGATAACAAGCCGATGGGTTCATGACTATCCTGGAAAAGAACAGTTCATCAGCATTTACTGGTTGGGATGCTATGACTTGATTGCCTAAGAGTTAGGCGTGACCATGAGCCTCTTATCTTGACCTCATTTGAGGCTCTGAAAATAGACTCTTGATCTTCAGTCATTCATGTGGAAATTCACCCTAGGCTGTGTCTCAGCACTAAAAGACAGGCCTGCCTAGGTTTTGTGCTTATCAACATGGTTAAACATATACAGCCAGGAATTGTAAAGTTCTTGGACTCAAAGAGATACCACTCTGACGCATTACTCTGAATCATACACTTTGCACAGGAATTATTATGTTAATGCATTTAATATAACCCCATATGTTCTGAGGGCTCTTATTCTCATTAAACAAGCTAAAGCAAAAGCAGATAAAACATAACATCACATCACATAACATCACACCTATGAACAAGATTGCCATGTGGGAAAAGAGCAAGTTTGAATAGATAAATAATAGAACACGTGGTGTTTAACAGCAAATGTAACCTATGTCTCATGAAGCTATACTACACTATACTACACACCATCAGTCTCCATGCATGCAGCAAGCCCCCACCCGTCACTCACATTTAGAGCAGAGTGTGCTTCAAATGAAACGGCTCCTTCTTGGTTTGCCGAGATCTGCTTAGCTGGGCCCGGCTGTCTCCTTCCTATATGCTGCTGCTCTGCTCTGGACTCCTCTGCTCTTCACTCTTCCCCAGCCCTGTAGGCCTCAATGCCCTGGCAAGTCTGCTGATGTTCCCCCTTTTCCCATTTTTGCTCGGGCCTTATATGTATGAAGGAACATGTTTCCCCTGCCCGTGTGCGTTCGTCATATCTGCTATCTGGAACAGTAAAGCATTGGACTGAATGTGTCACTGTGTTCGCTGAACTAGGTCTCCTATGTAAAACTACATTAGGTGGGTTTTCCCACCTCTCAGGGAATGCCTTCACTGCACGTTATGGCATTAGTGGAGCTCTGCATCACATATCTGTTGTGAATAGACATCTCTCTCACTTGTTACTTAGTACTGTGTATGGCATTGCATGGGCCTTAACTGGGCGCATGTAAGCAATGTGTCTGTTTGCAAATCCTTATCAGATATAACACTTCCCCTTGTAAAGTCCACCAGCTGCTTCATAGATAACACCTAATGGTGTGAAGTCAACGCTCACACCTACTAGTGTGCAGTTAGTGTGTCGTTTGTGGTTTGCTCATCTACCAGAACAGGCACCACTTCCTGGACCTCAGTGAGCCTAAGAGCATTTGTCCAGCAAGTGTTCACATTAACCTTCTGTGCAAAAGTGTGCTGTATAATTGACGAACATTTTTTGGCTATCAATGGCTGCAGGCCGCATGAGATATGCAAAAGCTGTCTTTTATAGTCTTCATTGCTTCACAGGCGACAGGCAGCATGAGATATGAAAAGCTGTCTTAAATTGGGCTTGTTTTCATGTCACCCCCCTCAAGACAGTTGTCACAGATCAAAGATTTGTAGCACTGTGAAGCCGTCATGAAACCTTCTAGGAGCTACATTTGCAAAACAGGCCGCCTATATTGGTGGCAAAAATAAAGCATACACATCTTAGCAATGGTGAGTACTGATTACTGCATGCAAAAGTAAATGAGTTGCTTGGTAAATACATGAGCCGCTAGAAACATGTTGTAGGTGCTACAAAAAGAATCAAATAAATAACTGCATCACACTTCAAAAGAGTTAGCGGTTATGGCAATACATGAATATATGTATTTAACAGTGAAGTATTCAGGATAAGTCCAATATATTGTAATTGGACATAGTTAAGAATGCATGAATGAATGCATGTATTTTTTTGTTTTTTGTCAAAATCTTTTTATTGAAACATCGATAAACATTGAATTCATTAATGAGCCAATCAGTGGCAATATTACTTGATTACAATTAGGCGGTCATCCGCCCCAATGACTCATCCATTAGGTCGGCCAATGAAATTCATGAAATTTATCATTAGTCACTGTGCTTCCAACTTCAATTAAATTAACAATGCATCTACATTTAATTTTAGCACTTTTATGAATCTTCTAGTGAGTGTAATTCATAAGTATTAACGAACCAATCAGTGGCAATATTACTTGATTACAATTAGGCGGTCATCCACCCCAATGACTCATCCATTAGGTCGGCCAATGAAATTCATAAAATACATAAAATTCAACATTAGTCACTGTGCTTCCAACTTCAATTAAATTAACAATGCATCAACATTTCATTTTAACACTTTTATGATTCTTCTAGTGAGTGTAATACATAAGTAACCCTCAACGTTGTTGTATTGTAGCTTTGTGTTCTGTAGCATTGGACAAGAAAAGAGAAGATAAAAAGACAATAATAGAGAAGAGAAAAAAAAAAGAAATTCCTCACCAGCGCCACCATTAGTTCCGGGTACTACCCCCAGTGCCCTGCAACGTTCCCCCATTCTACTTTCAAGCCGGTGGGTCCTTCTTTCGTTCCCCTTCCCCAACTATTCAAGGCTGAAGGAGGTATTTTACCAGTCTGGGTTGGAAGAACAGGTGTTCCTTCTCCTCACATGGTCCAGGAATGGGCCCCAGATATTCTGGAATTTGTTAGTCCGATTTTCCAATGCAGCCGTTAGCTTCTCTATTCCCAGAAGCTCCCAAACCTTAACCCACCAGTGTGCGATGTGAGGGCCCTCCAGTTCTTTCCAAAATCGCGCGCGGGTAAGGCGGGCCGCCATCAATAGCTGTGTGATTAGTCTCGCTCTGGGACCCGACTGCGGGTAGGATCCGTCATCTGGGGTGTCGCCCAACACCATCACTAATGGGTCCATGGGGAGAAGGGTTCCACAGATGTCCTTAATTTTGGACCTAACCTCCAACCAAAAGGATTGAATGATCGGACAATGCCACTACATGTGCCCCAAGCCTCCTTTTGCCCCACAACCATGCCAACATACCTCAGGGTAATCTACATTCATTGCGTGTAGCCTGTGCGGCGTAAAGTACCATCGATAACATATCTTAAATGCGCATTCCCTGACAGTTGTGCATCTAGAGGACCTATAGGCTCTGTCCCAGATTCTCTGCCATGATTCTGGAGCTATCTCTCTCCCCAGCTCCCTCTCCCAAGCCAACATGTAGGAAAGTTTTCCTTTCTCTTGAACATTTTCTAGGAGGCGATAGCACGTAGCCACTTTGTGTGACCGTTGTCCTTCTGAGACCGTTATTTCTAGGCCTGTGGGAGGTCTGGTGGCGGCCTTTTTTAAGGTTGGGTTGGTGGTCCAATGCCTGAGTTGTATATGTCTAAATCTTTCGGATTCGGGGAGGCAAAATTTCTCGTTACATTGGATGAAGGTCAAGGTTTTCGGGGGGGGATTCTCTTGGATGGCCCAGCTCAGGATGGGGGCAATTTGGCTTGCTCGGTAATATCTTAAGATGGAGGGGAGCCCTAAAACTCCAAGCTGCCTACTTCTGACGAGGATCTTGTGCTGAATTCTAGGTGTTTTCCGCTGCCAGATGAATCTACATATCTCCTTCTGCAAGTCTTGTAAATCTCGCTCTGAGATATGGACTGGGAGAGCCTGGAATGCATAAAGAAGCCAGGGTAGCAAGGTAATTTTGACTGCTGTTATGCGTCCCAGCCATGAGATCTCCTGGGGGGCCCATTTTAGTAGAGATTCTTTCGCGTCCTTTATCAGCGGTGGGATATTGGCTCTTGCCAGTCCCGAGTATGTAGGAGGTCAGGTGTACCCCAAGGTATGTTATTTTACAGTTTACCCAGCTAAGGGAGAAAGTGTTTTGTAGTTCATTTAGCACTTCAGGTGTTTCAGATAGGTTCAGGCCCTTTGATTTGGCCATGTTTATTGTGAAGCCCGAAATCTGCGCAAAACTATCGAGCAGGCTCATGAGCGGGGGGATCGAGGTTCGGGTTTCTCTCAAGAAACAGAGCACATCGTCCGCATATAGCACTACTTTGTGATTCTGATCTCCTACCTTGAACCCTTGAATGTCGGGGTGAAGGCGAATATGTTGGGCTAATGGTTCCATTGCTAGCGCAAAAACCAAAGGCGACAGGGGACACCCCTGCCTGGTCCCTCTGCCGAGGGGTATCTGTGGTGTCCAGTGAGCATTGACTCGTATTTGGGTGGAGGGAGTCCGGAAGTTGGCTAGAACCAATTTCGAGAATTGTGGGCCGAAACCAAAACCCTTCAGAACCAGGTGTAGGTAGTCCCATGACATGGTATCGAAGGCCCGGTGGGCATCTAGGGATAGCAAAGAAAGGGGCCCTGGTATGGAGGGAGCTAGCGCTATTAGGTCTATCGCTCTCCGAATGTTGTCCTGGGCCGCTCGCCCCTGGATAAAGCCTGTCTGGTCCCTGTCTATTAGTGCCGGTAACACCTCTCCCAGGCGTCGCGCTATGATTTTACTAAACAACTTGGCGTCGGTATTGAGCAAGGCTATGGGTCGGTAGGAAGCACAATCCGCTGGGTCTTTTCCGGGTTTTAGGAGTAAGGTTGTGTTTGATTCAGCCATAGATTGTGTGACAGAACCCGTTTCCCATATAGTGTTGAATAGTTTTGTGAGGTGCGGAGTGAGTTCTTTTGCAAAGGTTTTGTAAAACTTGTTTGTGAATCCGTCTTGGCCCGGAGCCTTGCCAATGGGCAGGGCTTTGATGGCGAACTCAACTTCCTCCATCGAAATTGGGGCTTCTAAGGAGTCTAGTGAAGGTTGTAGCAGTTGTGGGAGGTCCGCGTTGGATATAAACTCTCTAACACACTGTGAGTCCCCTTTATGTGGGATCGCATGTTCCTTAAAAAATTCTTCTATAATACAACATTTACCCTCCTCAGAGTACATGCCTTTGCCTGATTTATCTCGCAGGAAGTCTATTCTGTTTTGTTTAGTCTGTTTGCCCAATTTGGCCGCCAATAGTTTGTTAGATTTATTTCCTTTTGTGTAAAAGAATTGTTTGGTGCGCATCATACCATAGGCCGCCTTCCCCATGTGATGTGCTTCGAGTGCTTTTTTTGCCATCCTCAGGTCTTGTAGTGAACGTCGGGAGGGTTTTCCTCTGTACACTCCTTCAAGTCTAAGTACTTCCTCTTCTGACTGCTCCCGCAACAATCTCCTGGCTCTCCCACATTGTGCTGCCTGTTCTATTAGATGACCCCTGAGTACCGCTTTGCTTGCTTCCCAAATCGTACCCCAGCTCACGTCCCCCGTGTCATTCTCCCTGTAGTATAACTCCATGGTTTCCCTGATATGGGTGCAGATCAAAGGGTCATCTAGCAGGAAGTCATTTAGCCTCCAGGGGGGTTTCGTGGGGGGGGGGACACTTCGGAGGGGGGTTATAGATAGTGAAACTGGGGAGTGGTCTGCTAATGCTTCAGGGAGTATGTCCACTTCCAGTACATTTTGGATCATAGAGTCGGAAATAAAAAACATGTCTAGCCTCGAAAATCCCCCGTGAACTGCTGAAAAATATGTGTAATTCCTCTCTTCCTGATGGCAATATCTCCATACCTCGATCAAGCAATGATCTCTCAGCAGTGAGGTGAGAGACTTGAAGTTGTTCCCATCGTTCACTGTTGGCGGTAACGTTTTGTCAATTAAGGGGTTGATCACTGCATTAAAATCCCCCCCTAGAACCCCTCTGCATGGTCATACAAAGCTTTTAACAACTTCATAAAAAATTGGTTTTGGTTAGTATTCGGGGCGTAGATGGAGACCAGTGTAGCCCTACGGCCATCTAGTATGGCAATGATCAGCAGAAACCTTCCCTCCTCATCTCGAACCACTCCCTGGGTCTTTAAGGAAATCCCCTTGCGCACCAGGATGGCAACCCCTCGTTTCTTCAACCCACTTGAGGCAAAACTTTGGTGGGATAGAGCCTATCGTTTAGCCAGAACTCATCAGCCGGTTGTAAGTGGGTCTCTTGAAGGAACAGAAATGAGGCGTCTAAGGACTTAAGTCTATGAAGGAGTGCTTTGCGTTTCAAGGGGGAGTTCAAACCTTACACATTGAGCGAGATGAATTTATAACTAGGGGTTGCCATGGCATGATCGCTCAGGTTTTGGCTTTAAACTGGCTCTCCCAACCAGCTCAGGATTAGGATGTCTTTTTAGATCAAACATTGCGGTGCAACAGGGATGAGGACTGTGGTGAGGCAAAACATACTCTCCCCCTACCAGGTGCAAGATAGGGGTACACAAAAAAAACTCAAAGAAAAACTTAAAATAGAAACCAATGATGCCACATAAGCAAGCTACTTTAATCAAAAATTGCATTACTCTTAGTCCCCAAGGTAATTTAAACCAAGTACAAAATACGTCGGGCGCCTTCCATTCCGGTGCCCAAGCCATCTAGTTAGGCAGAATTTTTGATGCCCGAAGTCGAGCTAAACATGAATTTGTGGGCGGAAAGGGAGTAACCTAGTTGTTCAGAGCTTCAGTCGAAGTGGATTATTCCCTTTCCGTTACCTCGATGCAGGCTACAGGTGAAGCATTCATGGACACATTCAAGTGTCGATAGAGAGGCCTCCAATGTTGTACGGGATCCCTCATCCTGCCCGCTCCTTCCCTTTGCTGATGCTGGGGGCGAAGACTCTTCAGGGGCTTTGATTGTTTTCCCTGACTTGGGTTCTTGGCCTGGGGCTGTAGTGGGCTGTGGGCTGGCGCCGGGACCTCCCCCGCCCAGCCCTTGACGGCGGGGGTAGGGCAGAGCCATTCCCCTCCTGGGATCGTGGGTTAAGGTCCCCCTCTTCGAGTGTCTCCCCCATCAGGCTTTTCCCTTCTTCGTCCGAGGAGATTATATGATGTTGGTTGTGAAGTTCAAACATCAGCTTACATGGGAACCCCAACCGATATCTGATCTTTCGGGCCCTGAACTAGGACGTCACTCTCTGCAGGCGCCGTCTGCGTGCCAAAGTGTAGGGGGCCAGATCTTGAAAGAGTTGGATCCTCTCTTCCTGGAATCGTATTGAGTCTGAGCCCCTGGCTGCTGCCATAATATCTTCCTTCTGGCGGTGGAATTGCACCTGGGTGAGCACGTCTGGGGGTAGATTTTTCCTCATTTGGGCCGAGGAGTACACTCGATGGGTTCTATCTAGCTTTAAGTCTTCGTTTGGTGGCAGTTTCAGGAGGGCCCTGAACAGCGTCTCAATGTATTCTGCCAAGTCTCGGTCGGGAATCTTCCGGGGGACCCCGCGGAGGCGCACGTTGTTTCGTCTTGACCTATTTTCTAGGTCAGCCTGTTTTGCCCAAATGTCCTCGAGGTGCTCCTCAATGGCCTTTACTCTTCCCGCCAAGGCTTTGCTGTCGTGGGATTGTACACAAGTAACATTCTCCCTAGATTCCAGTCCCCCAAGGTGGGCCGTGAGGTCTGCAAGAGATTGAGCCAGGGAGTCCTTTGAGGTCTCGATTTCTTTCTTAATTTCCTGGGTGATGTCTTGTTTAAAAGATTTAAACATCCCCTCTAAGTCTTCCCTGGACACCGACATATTTGCGGGCAGATTCGGGGCCGGGGCCGGGTGGATTTCAGCCGTGATAATGTTTGCAAGAGACGGATCTTCGGGTTGAGTTGTTATGCTTGGATGCCGTGTGTTGTCTTTTTGCCCGCAATTTTGGGCGTCCCCTGTCGGGACTGCCGGTGTCGCTTATTTGGCTTCCCAGGGCCACCCGGAACACCCGAAAGAAGAGGCATGCAGGAGCTTGCAGCGCGTGCTTTAGTGCTATTGTGTGCCTTACAGAAAGTGAGAGACTTTGGTGATATTGTAATGAATCTGTTCCCCGGGTCTCTCTCCCCGGCTCTATTCTTGAGGATGAGGCTCCCCGCAGTCCCAGATCACAGTCCCCGCTCTGTACTCGCTCCGTGCCCAGGGGCCCAGCACTCACCAAGGTTTAGGTTCTTCGTGATCCTCTTTTCGGCTCTCGAGGCGTCTTCACTGCTTTGTGGGTAGCCCCTCCAGGAGCCTTATGGGCCTTCTCGGCCTCTCGGCAACTTTTAGGCTGCAGGGGGAAACCCCAGCACTCTCTGTCCCGGCTGTTCTCCTCCGGGGGCTGGCGCCGCGTAGAGATTAAGGCTGAAGAGGCAGTGGGGGCTCCCTTCCTTTTAAACGTTCTAGTTATGCTGGTGGGGGGCCTCCTCATTGTGGATCCGGACGCTACCTGGTTCCCAGAGCCAGCAGAGCAGCGCAGATCCCCCTCCTTTCCCACCGTCCTGTGAGTCCCAATGAGGCGGTGGGGACTCCCCCCCAACCCTGAAACTCTGGCCGTGCTGATGTGGGTTCTATTCGCTGCAGCGCCGGAGCCGGATGCCAGCCAGCCCACAGGCCCAGCGGCGCCACAGGGACCCACCTCCACTCCGCTGTCCGACGAGACCTGGAGCCTCCGCTGTTCCCGGGGCCAGACCGCTTTTCAACCGCTCTTCGTCCCGCGGCGAGACTCTTACGGGGACACGTCGCGCTGCTGCCGGGACTGAAGGGGCAGCAGGGTTTCACCTTCCCCTCGACGTCCTTCCTGTGCTGATTGCAGGGTCCTCCCGCCACCTGACATACAGCCCGGCTAATCTCGTCCCCGGCACCACTCCTCCTCCTCTCTGGAGACTCTTCTGCTGATGTCCCGATCCCCGTCTGGTCTCACCATACCTGCGGGGCTCTCTGCCATCCACCCGGTCTTCTTTCTCTGTTCAGTTTTACTGTCACAGCGAGTCGCAGGGACCCCAGCAGCGTCACAGCTTAGCCAAGGGATCTTCCTCTAAGGGGATGTCCGGGATGGCGCGCACCGCCATTTTTATCTTTCCTGCCGACAAGTACCTTTGTCCGAAACTGCATCATCCGAGGGATTTTAAGCCTCGGAACTTCGTCGATTGCCTTGACTGCATGTCATATTCATTCTGGGTAAATCGTAGGGCGAAAATCCTTCTATTAAAAGGAAGAAATCGCATGGCTTGGGCGGTACGGCGTGGAGCTCAGGGGAAACACGACCGCATGGCGTATTGCCTAGCCACGCCCCCTGAATGCATGTATTTAATGTGAGATATTCAGGTTAATTCAAATTCCTTACTGGCAATAGTTTTAAGGTAAGACAAGGGATTCTTTCAGAATCCATTAGCAATTAATAACCAGCATAGCTTGGCTCCTGATTTTCTGACCCAATGCGCTTTTTACTGTGTGATCTTGAGCGGGTAACCACACGTGGAAACCGTCCATAGTTTAAATTGGTGTTCCTAGAAGTATTTATCTGCCTTTGTTACCCACAGTGATTTGCAAGTGGAGGTCATCCAATACGTACATATGCTGTGTGCACAAACTTGTACCTTGAGGTATAGTGCAGTATATTTTCAGTTCTATGGACCCTGATGGTGATACCTGTAGTATCGGATTTCGCAAAATAACAGGCTTTTTGAGCTCTGGGTTTGCTGCTAAGCTTCTTTTGATGTGCGTTAGGAAGCAAAGTGGTGAAGGAAACCAAATGTGCATGTCAGATTTCTGTAAGGACATGGGCATTGGCTCATTATGACATGCACTCCTGGAACCAGAGGTATCCATCACTAGCCTCGCCTGTGGAAGCTCCTTGGGGCTTGGGTTTGAGAGTAGGCATGTTTCATCTTGTGTCTGGCTTGAATCAGGCTTTGCGACTGGAGGGTCAGCTGTTTCCTTTGCTGGTGTGTTGGTCTCACAGCAGACATCTGGACATAGTTGTCGCTTTCATCATTCTCTGAGCGGTTTCCTTTCCCTTGACATGCTCCCATGGCGAGGCGTGGCGAGGCGTGGCTCCTGGGGGTGTTTCAAGGAAATCACAGAAGAACACTTGAGGGAAGAATCTCTGGATGCCACACATGTCTCTGTGCACGGACAACGGTCTGGCCAGTCTGGTATGCCACAATGCAAGTCTGGATGATGAGACTCTGCCCCCCACGTTCTTGGCAAGAAGTGATTCCTTAGCACACACCATGCATCTGGCAATAGCTGATACCGTCGCGACTTCTTCCTGATCAATGAGAAAATTAAATGTTTGTGAAATTGAGCACATTGCTGGTACCCAAGGCAGGGTCGGAATGGGACAAGAAATAGGCCCGGACTCCCAAAATAAAGTGGCCCACCCGCCTCAAAAAAGTGGCCCACCCCTCGCCTCAAAAAAGTGGCCCTCAAACCATCATCCGTGAATCGCGTCAATTCCCGATTTTACAGAAAATGCTACTTATGGAGGGTTCATGTGTCTGTTACATCACAACACAACTCATAAAATAACATAACTTTGCATACAGTTCTGTGACAGAGTCTACAGTTCCGAGGCGCAGGAGTGGCATGAACGAACCACCCCCACTGCGGTTTTGGGACCTGCTTCAAGTCGATGCTTATACAGGGCTCCGCAACCCCAGCAGGGAAGGAGGGTTAGGGTGACGATGGTTGGATAGGAAGGGGGAAGTAGGGAAACTGGAATGAGGTTTCGGGAGAGGTTATGGATAGGTTGGGTATGTTAGGGTAAGGTTTTGACCACTGCACATGCTTCCAGCGAGCTGTTACACAGCACTCATACAAACATATGTCCCTGCTTCTGACTACACACACATACAATATCACTATCACAGTATACAAAGGCACAGCAGCATAATAAACACACATGAGGTAGTGCAGCACTTAGCTTAGGTTAGTTGTCGCCCACAGTGTCCCTTGTTGTCTCCTGCGATTTCGTTGTGCCACTGCCAGGATGTGTCATAGTAGCTTTCCACCCAGTTTCTGCCCCTCCCCATCCAAAACACCTCTTCATGGGAATTCTTTCAGCTTGCTTTAATCAAGCCTTACCATCAAACTCTGCAGTGTTTTCTCAGAGCAGCCTTTAAGAGTCAAAGACTTAAGTGAAGCTGTACACCCGCTAAAGGTGTTATAAAACATTTGTTTGAGTTTTTTGCATTGTTTTCTGGTATCTGTGGTCCCCTGGTCCCCTTCAATGCGCTTTTTCTGTTACCTATAAAATGCCACAGATACATACATTCGGAAATCTATGTTAATATTGCAAGCGCTTCAACATGCCCTCCCCCTCTCCATGGCTGCCCAGCGATACCATGGCAACCCCAATTCACCGTGGATCAAAGAAACAGTTATGAAACCGAACCCATGGCAAAGGCCACAGGCCACCATAGCTCCTGTGAAGCCTCGACACTGGAAAATGCCCTCCGGAAGAAGGTACACGTCACCAACTTCCAAACCCCTCATCATAGCAAGAACATACCTAATATTCGGCAGCAAATGCAAAACACACTGTGCGGTGCAGATCATGGCGCACGCCTACCATTTCCCACAGCCACGAGAAGGCGCCCATACCAGCTATGATATACCTTGCATCGTCATGGCCATTCATGCCCTGTGCATCAGCTCTATCACAAGCATTACCAAACATGTATGCAACAATCTGGAAATGCAACACGCAACTCTCCCATAAAGCACCACATATTGCTAGAACAAAACCTCTCTTTCCGTATACCCCAACCACTCTGCTAACGCCTCTCACACGGCTCCAAGCAAGCACTTCATACATCCCCATTCCCAGTGCCCATGACACTACCTCACTACATATCGTGCAGCTATGCCATATGACTTATAGACCCGCTGCTATCCTTGTGCAACTCCATCAACTGCATCGCTTGGGCCTGATATAACTAGCATGGATCTACAGTTGGTCCCTGCCACCTGTGTGGCCAGTTCCCATAATCACTTCTCTCCATTATAGCCCCAAGCCCACAATGTCCACAGCGAAACTACCCGCCCCAGAATGCATCCCTAATTCACAGGCACAGGCCCCGTCGTCTGCGTGCCTATTGTTCACTCATACAACCCCCTCCCCAATGACCTAACTGAAACATTCCGGCCATGCATTGAAACATATGCGGAAAACACGCTACCCGCACTCGTGGCGCATTGCCCTCTCTTTCATCTCCAATTTGAAGTAATACCTTCCTGAAAGACAACGCGGCACACACAGAGACCTCATACAATTCCAATAAAAAAAATTACACGACATGGTGACTGCTTAATTCGTATCATAATAGTTGCATAGTCAACAAAGAAAACTAAAATTACACATTTTGAACATAAAGCAAACCCTGCGGTACGGTGGCCACACTAACACAGTGAAAATGCACATTAAACAACCCCAGCTCGACTATTCCTACACCCACTTCACACTGCGGCTGCTCCGGTATCATAACCAATTTTAAATAGCAATAATTATACACGCTGATCGTTAACTTACCAGGGCAGACAAAAGCAAAAGTGCCGATGCTAACACACCCTCCCACGCACGCAAGTCTGTTTGGACACAGCACATTGGTTTTGAGCAGCGCACTTTCTCCCCCACCAGGAAGTCGTATGTGAATGTTTGCAGCTACCGGATTATGCCACACGTTGTCCGTGCCCGTACAACAAACCTCAAGCAACACCTTTGCTCCACTTTAGGAACATCAGAACATTGCCTCACCCCACCCCCAGCGGCTGCCCAACAACATCAAACCAACCCAACATCCCCAACTGAAATACATTTGGCCAATATTTACTGTACCTCCAGAGATGGCCCACTCCCTCCTCAAACAAAAACTCCTTCCTTGAACGGCATTTCCACTATTCTTGGCCAGGACGTGCTCCCGTACCCCTGGAGGCGTGCCACAGCTATGTGCCCAGCCCAGGGGCCCCACGATCACCCACATGTTGCACTGTGCACGTAGGACAGAAAATCAGGCAAACTAAAGACGCTGCGAATACAACTTAATTCACTGGGAGCGGGCTGGGCTGAAGCAGCGCCGGCCCTGCCCCAGCCTGGCCGCTTCCAGTGTTCGTAAAAAAATAGTAACACTGCTGGGCTGGCTGGTGCCATGGTGTCGCAGCAGTTGGCTCAGGGCTGCCTGCAGCAGGCACTCTGAGCATGGTTGGCCCCCGGGCCTCTCTGATGCAGGCACAGGCAATGGCATGCCGCATTCATCAAAGAGAAAGGTAACACTTGAGTGTTACCTTTCTCTGTATTCACGGTGGACCGCAATTCCGCAGAGGAAAGAACCGGTATCCAGGGCCTCGCAAAATCAATCAACCAAACCGGCCCAGGCGTGGGCTGGAACCGGCCCCCAGGGCCTCGCCTGCCAGAAATGTGATTTCGGCCCAGCCACGGGCCGAATGGCTGATCGGCCAATCCGACCCTGACCCAAGGCGTCTGCATAGCTCAGCTCTGAACCGAAAACGAGTTGCTTCAAGTCTCTTCATGTTGCGAACATTCATGATTCAGTGTCTACAGCAACACAAAAAAAGAGGTTCCAAATATTAGCAGCAGTCCACAACCCCAAGCAGTTGGCAAATAAGTCAGTGTTTTAAAGAACGGGTCCAGCGTGGTGAGTCCTTTTTGAAGAGCTTTTGTGGCAGCCATTGTAACCACAGAAAAACCAGTATTGAGCCTAGTCATCTGTGAGCTGTCAATTAAAGAGTGCATGGCCTCTTTCATTGTATCTTCGGAGGCTAGTAGAGATGCAATCTGTTTGACCACTGTGGAGTGTGCTTCAAGATAAGACTCTTCACTGCTGCACACTTTTAGACGCATGTGTTGCAGTCGTGCCATATGCAAGCTCAATTTTGGATATTCTAATTATCTTAATTTGAAACTCGGCCAGTGTAGGAATCTGAATTATGATGGCCAAGGTGGATTCAGAATAAACCCACAGCACTTAACTTGTGTACTCACAGTAACCAGGACTGGAACCCCAATTGCAACATGACAACAGGACTCATTGAAGTGCACCAGGTAGGAGCCATTAGATACGCTGTGTACTTGACTGTGAAAAAATGCAATTGGTGTAACATGAAGTTTGCATTTAGTGGTATTGTCACAGGAATTCACTGGCGTAGCAGGCACGCACACTATGCGAGGGGGCCTGTGAATTCACGTAATGCGTAATGAGTACAGTGTTATTTCAGGACTTGAAGGTGACACACATGAGTGTGAATATGGTACAACATAGTCTTGCCTGATCCAAGTGTCATTAACCAAGTACACATTACCCCAGGAATGCAGTTCCTGACATACCATGGAAGGTGTCGCCTGAAGGGGAATATTTAACATACCATGCAAAATCCAATTAGTCAAGCCTCGTGCCCAGGCAGATGCTGCTGCAAAAGTCTTTGTAAGTACACTAAGCAACAAGGATGTAGAGCCTGACATTGCCTGGTGTACTGCAACCTTGGACAAGTTAGGTGCATTTATTTGTTCTGGCCGTGAAATTACATTCGAATCTGGGACTCCTCTGCTAAGAGTGTCCAGAAAATCTGTTACCACAGAAAGACTTACTGCAGCTTCTTGGTCGCTTCTAATCATAGACAGGTCATTTTGAATCAATCCCACTACATCTGCAATGACATCTCTTAGCGCATAGAAGCCCTGCTCTTGCGCTTGATCATTAGAATGTGATGCATGGAATCCTAGCCACACTGCCTCACTTTCATTGTGCAGGATTTGCATTATTGCTTGTGACCAAGTGTACGTTTTACCTGTTATTGATGATGGTCCCACCTCACAAGATACTCTAGGGTCAGAGATGGTGCAGTAGCTGCTCTCCTAACACAACCACTCTGTGTGTGCCTCAAAACATTAGCTGACTGCATGATAGCTGTCCATTTCTATTCTTTTGTGAAGTTATCTAGAGATTGTATCACCTCACTCAGGTGATACTGCAAAAGCATTCCTTGCCACAGCTTGTCTATGGACATCGCTTGTGTCAGGGAAGTGTTATGGGAATTCCAAGCCCTATATGGGCCCACACTGGCTCCTGCTTTTGTTTTATTGCATTAATTTGCTTGACCCGCCCATAATGCAGGTCTCCCTGATGCATAGGTAATATGCTTGGTGCCATTGTGTTCTTTTTCTTCTCTATAGGATGCACTCCAGAACTCACCTTCTTCCCTCTTCCATTCTGGATAGAAGCTCAAGTTCCTATTACTGCAAGGGGTCTGGAACTGCATATAATTTTATGGGAATCTACATGACCTGTCTAATGTGTGAACACCTTTGATTTGCATTCTCTGTTGATCCCAAGTAGACCACAGAGGGACAGTTTCCCGCCATGTTTGTCAGTCATGTTCGAAAAATATTTTCTGTCAAAAACGACTGAATCTGCAACATACATGTGCTGTGCATTTTGCAACTCATCGAGGGAATTCATACTGATTTTCAAACATGTAATCCCCTGCTTGTTATGGTCTCAGTGAAATATATGGGAACTGTACTTGGAATTCAGGACTATCGGTTTGAAAAGGCACTGCACAGTGTTCCCAGAAAGTTTATTTGGGCCACAGGATGGGCTCATGCTTGGCAAGTAAAAAGCCATTGTAATATCGTACATAAAACACATGGGACCCCAGCTCATGGAGATCCTCAACATCATCAAAAACATCAATTAAATGCATTTTGCGCAAAGGTCTGGAGCCTAGTTCTTAACAGTTCTCTATATGTTCTGGGCACAGGATTACTGGGTATAAAACGTCTGGATTCGTCAATCACAGAAGAGGTCCTAACAAGCATTGGCGAGTTCCTGACTAAAAGGCTGCACAGGCTTATGGCATCTACCTGGATATCAGTCTCAAATCCAAATATCAGATGGTTGGATAAAATACTGGCATGAGGCTGTGTAAGATGTAGAACGATTTAAAACATGTTTAAAGCTAGGCAAAAGGTATATAAAGCTGGAAAACAAAATGTTTGTCACCTTTTCAGTTGTATGCCCATAGGCAAACGCCTGCCTTTCATAAATAACATTTGCTAAGAAACAAAGTGCACAGCTGGTTATGGAGCTTATAGAGTTGTTTAAATAATGAGGTGTCAGTGTCTTATATGGGCCTTTTGTTTCATTGCTCTTTACTGCTTTCAGCTGCAATATGTGGGCGTGAAGATATAGAAACACTTAGATGTGCAGTTGAGCTGTAATAGCTTTCATTTAGTGTTATAAGTAATTGCATGACTGTGACATGATTCTTTAGCTCAACTGTGACTGAAGAATAATGCAGAGGTTTTGTTCTATAGTTGATACTTTTAATAGATAATTATATCATATTGGAGTTCAAACTGCCACAGCAGTTCTTTGGAGGCGATGTTTTTGTTAAGTTTATATGATGGAAGACACAGCTTGCTATATTATTATTGCATTACAATGTCCTGTGTTGACGGCTCGTGCTATTTGGCCTCTGCTGTGAATATGTTTCTTATAGATAAGAATTGTTATGTTTTCCTAGGATTTTATAGGAGTTAAGAGGTGACTAAAAAGGGGAGTTCACGTGTTTATTGAATATGCTTTTCAAGAGTGGGGTATTGTTTGAATAGTTATGACAGCTATGAGCTCTGAGAAGAGGGTGACATCCTTTGAGTAATCGTGCTTGTCTGTTGTGTAAGTGTAGCATGCAGAGTTGCCGGGTTTCCATAATATTTAAGATGGTTGTCAACTGGAAGAAGGGTGTTTGGATATGGGCATGAGGAAATAGATAAGTTGTGTGGGAATGTGGATATGTATAAGTTGTAGGTATGTGGGTGGATATGATTAGATTCATTGTTTCGGAATTGTGATCTTCTAAATGTACATTATTTAAATTGAACATAGGATGTACTATTTTATAAAGTTTTCATTTTATATCTACATAGCTGCGTGAAATGTTAAGGATTAGTTTGTTAGGTCTCAGTCTGTCATGATTATCTAAGGCTGTCATTCATATTTGGTTCTGGAGTGGTTGCTGTCTCATTGCTGTATAGGTAATGTAGGTTCTAGTAATGTTTCATATTGAGCAAATATATAAGCTTAATTTTGTTTATAATGTTGAATATCTCGATGCAAATGCTCTTTTCTGTATTCTTTTAGGGTTTTTTAAAATTATTTTTTTCACTTTTATTCTATTTGCTTTTTGTTCCAAGTTAAAACATTTATGAATGTTAAATATTTCTGTACATACGCTCTTTCCTGTGTTTTTTTTTGTTTCTTTTGTTTTATTTCCTCACCTTTATTCTTTCTGCTTTTGGTTTCAAGTTAAAAGACTTATGTTTTTATTTGTTTTCCTAGAATGCGATTTGATTGTGGAGATCCTTGGGTGCACCGCCATTAAATGTCCCTATTTGGCAAAAACAAAGGAAGGGAGGGAAAGGAATAGGGGAGGGAGTGCATAATATAAGAAGGATGCGTCCAATGTTGGAAACTATTGATAAAAGGTGCGGCTTATTTGGCACTGAGAATCTGATTCATCCAGAATAATGTCAGCAAATATAACATTTATGAGTTGGAATGTTAAGGGTGTTAATAATCCTGTTAAGCAGCGGGAGATATTATCAATGATATGTAGGCGAAGGCCTGATGTAGTATTTTTACAGGAAACCTACTTGAGTGGAAATCAAGTGGGGTACACTTTGAATGGCTTGTATGTAAAAGAATTTTCAAGTTATTTTGCAAGTAACTCCCGTGGAGTATCTATTCTTTTCAAAAGGGGCTTAAGATATAGAACGAATACTCTATGTATAGATCCAGAAGGGAGGTATGTTGCATTAAAATTACACATTGAGAATAGATGCATGGCTATTGTGAATGTTTATGCGCCCAATGTGAATCAGGATGTTTTCTTTAAGAAGCTGGATGAGGTGTTAGAGCAGCTTGATTGTGCTGATATTATAGTTGGTGGGGACTTTAATACCACAATTAATGTGGAAAAGGATAAGACCACTCAAGTTAATTCCTGTGTGGATTTGAAAGCGAGAAGAGGTCTTCTAAGATTATTAGATAAATGGGATATCCATGACATTTGGTGAGATCTTAATGTAGACAGCAGAAAATATACTTTCCATTCGATGGCACATGGTACATCTTCCCGTATTGATTTTTTCCTTGTTAGTAGAAGTATTTGTGGAGACATTTGTACTGCTTCAATTGGAGATGTGATAATTTCTGATCATGCTCCAATTATGTTGGCATTGGACGAAGCTGCTTGTGGTTCACTGTCCAAGAGGCAGTAGCGTTTGAATGTACAGTTACTTTTGGACACTGAATTTGTCAGATACATAGAAACAGAAATATCACTGTTTCTGGAGGATAACTTGCACTTAGTGAGCAGTTTATTGACGGTTTGGGATGCACTGAAGGCAACATTGCGGGGTAAAATAATAGGTTTTTCGTCGTATCGAAAACGTCAGCGAGAGAAGGTTATGGTTGGTCTGGAGGATGTGTATAAGGCATGTGAAGTGCGACACTGTGATCGTCCGAGTGCGGAAAATATGTTGGCCTTGGCACATGCGAAGCAAGCCTTAGATTGTGAGCTTCATCAGAAGGCAGAAAAGCATTTGTTTTACTCGAGGCAGTTCATATACGGAGCTTCTAGTAACTCTGCATGAATTTGGCAAATTCTCTAATTATACAGTTAATGTAGCAAAGACTTTGATTTATCCGATTTCAGCATCGTGTCATAGGGAGTTGTTCGAGGTGGATCGGGAGATGTGGGCTGGTTCGGGTCTTAAATATTTGGGTATTCATATAAATAGGGATGTGGAGTCCTTGCTTGCATACAATATCTGTTTGAAAGTTGCAGAGGTAGACAGTCTTTGCTGTAGATTGGAGAAGTTAAAACTAACCTTATGGGGGAAGGTTAACGTAGTTACGTTGTCCCTTCTTCCGAAATATTTATGTTTTTAGCATGCCCCCTCTGCCGCTTTCAAAATATGTATTAGGTACCATCAATAAATCTTTGGATAAGTTTGTATGGGGGGAAGGAATAGAGCGAGAGCCCCGAAAGATGTTCTTTATAAGTCAGTGAAGCTAGGCGGCTTTGGTTTTCCTGACATAAAGCGGTATCACTCTGCATTTACGCTGCCCGCGTTGCATCATTGGTTGATGTCTGATCGGAGTACCTGTGCAGGTTGGATTAAAATAGAGGAGGAATCAGTTTCTCCTGTCCCACCAGATGTTCTTTTGTTCATGGACTGCCTGTTGGTACCACTCCGCCTTTTGTAAAACACTTTGTGAAGGAATGGCGTAAAAGTAATGAGATTCGTGAAGAGAAATACTTATTGTGTGCATTTTCCAGTTTATGGAAAAAACAGGCTGTGAAACAGAATAACTGTGTCTTGTCATGGATCTCGTGGCAGAGAGCTGGTATCTGGAAGATTGGACAGGTTTATGATGGTCATGATATGACTGATTTTGAGTTACTGCGCTTTAAGTATAAGCTAAAAGCGTCTGAAATTTGCCGATATAATATTCTGCGGGACCTTTTTGTTGTACTTTTCTCGCCGTTGAATGCTACAATGCATGCCTCGCCTAAATCTTTTGTTCTCTCAAAGACTGTGCCCTTTTCTGCATCTACTGTGTATAAATGGATTACCCCCTCTGCATCTGAGTTACCATCACAGTGTGGTAGAGGGAATTGGGATTCGTATTTAGGTTGCACATTGTTGGATATTGATTGGGGTCATATATGTGCAGGTCCAGATAAATCCAAAGTGGATTTAGATTTGAGATATACACAACAATAAATTATTCATTATTTATATTGGTCCCCATGGAAGATGGAATGAGTAAATTGAGTAATGTGGACTGTTGTTGGAACTATAATAGGGAGGTGGGTACTACACTCCACATGTTGTGGTTATGTGGTCAAATACAATTATTCTGGGATGGTGTTTTTCAGAGGTTGGAGTTGGTTCTGGAAATCTCTATACCCAGAGATCCACTTGTTGCTGTGTTAGGTTTACTGCCTTCAAATATTGGTTTAACTACAAGTAAAATGTTTTGGATATATAGAGCTCTTTTGCTAGCCAAGAAGCAGATTTTGAAGTTTTGGAAAAGTGATACCTCTCCTAACATTGATGACTGGCTGCAGAGTTTGTCCCTTTTGTCCAAGAGGGAGAAAATATCCTTTAAAGCAAAAGATCAGCTTGATAAATATGAGAGGATGTGGGGTGCATTTAATGATCTCTAGGCTTAAAATATTTGATCGTGCTCTAGGGTTCTTATTTTGCTTCGTTTTTTCATTTTATTTCTTTCCTTTACCTTCTGTCACCTTACTCCCTGTATTCAGTTCCCCTCTGTTACTTCTTAAAGATTTATTTAGGAAATTATGGGTGAATAAGTATCACCTTGTGCATTTGAGATATTGTATTATGTTATATTGCTTCTGTAAAGTTCTAAATGTATAAATAAAGTTTTGAAAGAAAAAGAAAGAAAAGGTTTGAACTTGCAGTTGCTTGGCTGGGCCATTAAATGTCTTAAACGATGGCATCCACACATGACCCATGGTTAGAGGAAACATTTGTATTGAGGCTGGAGTTCCTGGCTCTTGGGGCTCACTTTTCTCTAACATGTGTGAAGAACTTAAAGGCTTTAGAACAACTTCTTTGCTTGCAGGTGGAGTAGAAACCTTGTTCAAAAAATGCCCGAAGTCAGGGAGATGAGAAACACACTGAGGCTCAGCCACAGTAGAAGGAAATGTACTGCCAGCATTATATAACACTGTTTCAGAAATTCTGTCCAAAATAATGCTTTCATTACTTTAGCAACCAGAAAGGCTTTCTGTTTCCAAATTGGCAAACCTGCAGTACTTCCCTGAATTGTGGAGTTGTTGTCAAGAGTGTCATATTCTTCCTCATCTTGAACGCCAATCATCATCATTGGTCGAATCTCCATCTCTTCTTCTGCAAGCTCTTCAACTGGAAGAGGAGGATTGCATGGTAACCATCTGGAGTGGGTTTCAGATGATCCAGATAAACTTGTCTGGTACCTCTCTTGGGTGGTATTGCTGGCAGGACAGCAGTTCTGGAACCTTTCACTTTGATTACTTGCACTGCTGGTCTGTAGGACGGGCCAAACAGAATCTTATCATGGATTTTCTCCAGGACCCAATTTCCTGCACAGAGAGTGGTCTCAGGACTGGCCTCAGCAGTTTACACCTGGAGGGATTATCTCAGCAGCGTTGTCACCAGCAGTTGCTCTTGCCTAGAGAGGGGCTGTGGAGAGTGTGCAAATCAGGCATAAACATCTTTCTCCCAAACAAGAGTTCAATTGGGGGTCCTACGTTGCATAGAGACTGGTGTGGTACATTATTTAAACTTCTGATCACTAGGGGCAGGTGGTCCACCTAGTTACCCCCCCCCCATCGAAAGGATACATTTAGTCAGACACACTTTTATGGAATGATTGGCTTGTTCGATAATCCCATTAGTCTCAGGACGAAAGGGGTGGGAATAGTGCAGCTCCGATCTGCACACCTCTAATGCCTTTCTCAGGGCCCGCCCTGCGAAAGCTGGACCATTACCAGCATGGAACGTTTGAGTTGCTGTCATAGCTACTACACCCCAGAATGCCTGTATGACTGATTTGCAGTCTGCTCTCTTGAGGAATCATCCAGGTGAACCTAGTGCAAGAATCCACTATAACTGGAATATACTTGTACTTATTTATTGTTGGTTAGTGGTCCTATATGATCCAGATATTGAATCTTAAAATGTGAGGTTGCCTTTCTTAAAGGAGCCTCTTTAGGTTTTTTTGCTGTGGTCCACAGTTGTCTTCAGACGCGTGTCACAGTTCGCTATGTATACTTTAACCTGTTGCCTTAATCCTGGCCACCAATACCTGTCAAGGAGCAGCTGTGCAGTTGCAGTGACCTCAAAATGGGTAGATGCAAGTCCAGCATGTGTGGCTGCTATTAGATTTTCCCTTTCTGCTCTCTTAGGGATTCATCTTTGAATAGAATCCCCTTTATTCATAGATAGAAATTGTGACTTCTGCTTTATTAGTCTTAAAGTCATAAATATAATTAATTGGGAAACCTTTCGGCCTAGGTATAATACCTAAACAAGAGTATATATTTCCTCATCCATTGCCGTTTCTGAGCGAGTTATGGCTGCCATCTTTTTTCTCACTGTGTGCTCTTTGGCATATTTATCTGCTAATGCATTGCCAATGCTATGAATGTGTTGTTTAGTACGTGCTCTTGTGTGCATAACCCATAGCAAAGGGTAAGTCTGTTTAAGGTCCCAAACAATGTTTCCAGAGTTTCCTGAAGCAACAGTTATATGCCCAATGTCTCTAAAGTCATTTTTAATCCACCAATACAAATCAGTGTTCTAAGCCCTGACAATGTAATAATCTGAATCTGAAGCTACTAGTGTAGGCTTCCCTGAGTCTGCTTGGTGCAATGCAAGCAGCAATCCATGCAATTCAGCAGTCTGGGCAGACATATCTCCCAGATGCTTTGTTGCAATATCAGTATGTCTAAATACTTCTTCATGTGTAAAATGTCCTACCACTGCTGCGCATGCAGCAGCATATTTGGAACGTGTTCCAACAGCTGGTATGGCAGAGCCATCACAGTACATTAGTTGGAAAAAATCAAACAATGGCTGTCAGGCAGTGAGTCCAAGTCAGTCCACTCATTCTTTGCTATTCTGCTTTATAATGATACTTTACATCTGTAGCATGTTGAGATGCTGACCATTGAGTCCATCTAGTATGTAATGCCTTTGCATTGGCCACACTAGCTTTTGTGGCAGCCTCAAATTGAGCTAAAGGTCTATTTATGTGTATAGTGCTATTTGCCGCCAACAGCCTTTCCTTCTGAATGATCATCTGAAATGAAGACAGAATTCTTTCCTCTGGTGTACATCTTAATTCATGTGTGGAATATACATGTTACTTATATGAAATTGGTTTAGTCTCCCTTAGAATGCAAACTGTCTATGTGAAGCATTATTTCCCACCAACAGGTTTATTTCTAAGTCTTTTTCTGTATTTCTGTCTTGCAAAGGACCAGTTTGAGTCATTAATGAGTACACATGGTGCAGAATGTGAGTGTGCTTTGGCAACCAATGAGCTGCTTTGAAATTCGGTTTTATCAAAGCATACAATGGTTTCACTAGCTCAGCAGAATTATACACATAAGATCTGCCAAAATTCAAAAGCCCTAAAATTGCCTGCAATTGCCTAAGTGTGTTAGGCGGCTGTATCCTAGCACACCTCTCAAGAAAATCTGCTGACAAGCCTCTGTCGTCATCTGAAAGAGTGAACCCTAAGAAGGTAACCTCACGACGAGCTATTCTTCATTTCTTGAAGTTAATCAGGTACCCTTTTGCAGCCAATGTGTGAATGACTACATCTACTTGTTGCAAGTGCTCATTGAGATTCTCATGGGTGATGTAAATATCATCTACATATTGCCAACCGTTAGGAATGTCTACGAGCAAACTCTGTATTCTACTTGAGAATGTGCTTGACGAATTCTTATACCCCTGCATTATTCTAGTGAATTGGAAATGCGTTCCCTTAAAAGTGAATGCAGTGTATTTCTGGCTTTGTACACTTAAAGGTTGTGTGAAATACCCATTGCATAGATCAAGGTTTGTTTTATATTGGCATCTGTGTAAATTGGCTAAAAGTCCAGAACTATGTTGGTTTTGGACTGCCTCTTTTCTACAATGTGCATTCAAAATTATAAAATCCAAAATAAAATGAAAATTACCATCAGGTTTTAAAATGGGGATCACCGGACCGTTATGTGGGCTTGCTTGCTTTATAATTACCCCCTGGCCCATTAGTTGTCCCACTATGGTTTGCATGTGGGCAATTGCTTGTTGCCTGACTGGATACTGCCTCTGTGGTGGGGGTGGTTTCAGTACTGGAATCACATGCGCTGGACATTCCAGATCATTGCCTACATGGTTTTTAAACAGTTGCACTGCTGCCAGCCCTGCCCAGTCTTGTGCATATTTTCGCACTAGTTCCCCACTCACTTCCTTTGAAAAGGCAGGCATCACTACTTCTTCACCTCTTGGTGCTTGTCTCACATACAATGGTGGCCAATCTTGAAATGCTAAAAGTCCTTTATATTGGATAGGTAACTGTGGCCAAAACAGTGTTTCATTGGGGGGTCATTACGAGGTTGGAGGTAAGGGATTACCGGCACCGGTAAGGGTGCCGATGCCGGTAATCCCTTACCTCTGTATTCCGAGTTCCCTTTGCGGGTCCTTCCTTACCTCTTGCTTTTAGCAGGAGTTAAGTACGGGACCCGCACAGGTACCTCGGAGGTAATTACGGTACCGTAATTTACGGTGCCGTAATTACCTCCTTCCCCATTCCCATTGAGCCCTATGGGGAAGAAATGGGAATGGGGAAGGGCAAAAGGTGAATGGGGAATTATCGGTCCCTCCAACCCCGGAATGGACCGGTAATTACTCCATTCACCATGCCGGATTTGGGATGGTTTCGGAGGCAACCATGGAGCTAATTACTCCATGGTTAGCTCCAAACCCAGAATGAGGCCCAATCTCTTTGGGATGTTCACCTTCCAGCTGAATGGTTACAAAATACACTTCATTATTTGCTAATGTCTGCCCAGTGGGTGTAGTTAATTGTACATTTCTGTGTGTCTTTGTATGCTCCAACAGTGCCTTGTGGCTGCATTCAAATATGGAAATATCAGACCCAGAGTCTAACAGGATGGACCTCTATCCGATCAGTGTGTTGCTTAGTCTTGGGAATGATTTGATGAATGCATGGACTCTGCATTCTGTGAAACTTGTAGGGCTGCTGTATGTTTCTTCTTAACTTTTACGCCCTGCCCTCAGTTTTAGAACGGTCTGGTGTCCTTGCCTGTGAGGAATGAGATTAACCCTCATCAGTGCCATACTTTTGTGGACCTTTCCTGTGTTTTCTGTCTCTGAAATCATAGTCTGTTGGTCTAAAATGGGACTTTCCCCTAGGATTATCCCAAGATCGTGTAGCCCTGTGAGTGCCTTGCCACTCTGTGGCATCCCTATTTCCTGCAGCTCGCCCATTCTTTGGCTCATGCTCTGGTTATTTTTCTTCCTCTATTGGCGAAAGCTGTCGTCTATATGGGTTACCACCTTTTTTACCTTGAAACGATCCCCTTCCTTTTGAGGGGTTTCCCTTCCTGATGTGTTTCTGTGACGGTACCCGCTGCTCCGCATTGCCCGGAGACCAAGGCAGAGCAGATGGGAACGACACAGCGGACACCCTGCACAGAGGTTGTGTAACAGACATGACCGGCAGAGATCTGGGCCATGACAGTGAAGCTTGGGCGATGTATGGAAAGGGTGCCGCAGGAGGGGCCAACGGCGAGCTGTGCTGGAACACATGAATGGGGTGGACCAGAGGGAAAACCACAGTTCGGAGTAACCGCTGACCCTGCACATCCTGCTGCTGGGTTCTGCATACAACAGGTTGCTGTCTCCCTCCGGCATTGACTCACCTCTTGATGGGAAGAACCAAATACACGTTTCACTTGTTCCAGATGGCACGAGGGCCACACAATCTTCCCTGAGCGTGGTTGGCAGCAAGGCACTGTGCCAACCCGCGGAACGGGGAAAAGGGGGCAGGGCATAGGAAGCTCTTTATTGGAAACTGAACGAAAACTGCTCTGATTGTCTGCCACCTAGTCAAACTCCTTTTAAAGCTGAAAGTAACAAAGGACTAGTGTGGAATTTATCTTCCTCTTGCAGGAAGGATGCAGCTTGGCGTGAGTAGCCATGAGGGAGTACCGCTGGGCCTACGAGGACTAGGTGAATGGCCCAGCAACCCCATCCTTACTGCAGAGGCCCTGAGAAGAAGGAAATTCAAGAGACTGAAGGAAGTTTGTTGTAGTTATCCTCTATACCTTACCTACAATAAATCAAGAATTTTTGTTCAGGCAATACTGCTTCCTCTATCATTTCAGTATCCTTGTGTGGCTTACTACCCTTGTTAGCCTTCTTCTGTGTCCCTGCATGTCTCCTGACTAGGTGATCTCTGCTTAGGGATCAATAAGTGGATGTCACTATATCCCCAAATTGCTCCCTTTGTTCTTGCTTATTTAAGTGGTACAATCCTCTAACCTTGCAGGCTCTCCTTTCAATAAGGGTACAATTATGCTCTCAAGCATTTGATAATTAATCAATGCTATGGACAAGCCTAAGTTCATGGCGGCAGCAGCGCCTTGTGTTCCCATAATGTCTACCAATATTAATGCTAGCAATGTGATAGACGATGTGTCTATCAGCAGTAATTAAAGCCAGCTATAAATTGAGACCCAGCTGTCACAGCTTGCTAAAGACGGTTGACAGCCCGAGGGAAGGAACATGGCTAGTGCCCTATGCCTATGCTGTGATGTAACTTGGGGGGTAGGCGACTTGCAGCTGTCCTAGCCTTGCGGACTACCACTTGGGTATGTCCTCATTTCTGGAAGGGCATGACCCTAATATAATTCTCAATGTCTGTAGCTGCACTCCTCCTGCGTCTATCTGTCCTTGTGGCTGCAGGGCAGGTGCTATGCCATGCTGCGCGCATATTGCAATGCAAGGTTACGCACAGTGTCAAAATGTGTAGCCAGTAGTGGATAGTCTGTTTGTAAAAAGGGGCCTCTGCGGTTTGGATGAAACTGGCAAGAAATTCTAGTGACAGGTTGGGTGTGGCTAACGGTCCATGTCTAGCATTTGTTTGTGGATAAACTAGGTTACCTCCAAACCAGTTGACATGATTTGTATGTGTTAAAGCCAATTCAGGAAACAAGTATGGGCGATAGTGGATGGTGTTTAAGTCTCCCCTTATCAGGAGAGTTGCATACACGTTATTTACCTTGTTGGCTGGGGTAAATGAAGAGCGATTCAGTGGGCAGCCCTCCAAGTTGCCTGATCGCCACTGTAAAGTTTAAATTAACTCCCTGACAGTGAGATGCCCTAAGCCACTCGAACAACGCCGTCCTACAATGGATGGGAATATTGATTTCCTGATGGGCCATCTTCTGTACCGACCTAACCTCTTTTGATTCAAAATCTTTTTAGAAAACATATTTTTACCCGGTCCGTTTATTGTGACTGGGGCATGAGGTTATTTTACTATTAGCAATGCTGCGGCCATCTCCAAGACGTCCCATCTGTGCAGGGTGCCACCTGACTTGATTGCCTAAGAGTTAGGCATGACCATGAGTCTCTTATCTCCACCTCATTTGAGGCTGTGAAAATAAACCCTTGATCATCAGTCATTCATGTCGGAATTTACCCTAGGCTGTGTCTCAGCGCCAAAAGACAGGCCTGCCTGGGATTATGTGCTTATCAACATTATTAAACATATACAGCCAGGAATTGTAAAGTTCTTGGACTCAAAGAGAAACCACTCTGATGTATTACTCTGAATCATACACTTGACATAGGAGTTATCATGTTAATCTGTTTAATATGACCCCCTATCTTCTGAGGGCTCTTATTCCCATTAAACAAGCAAAAGCAGATATAACATAACATCACACCTATGAACAAGATTGCCATATGGGCAAAGAGCATGATTGAATAGATAAATAATAGAACAAGTGGTGGTTTAAGTTTAACAGCAAGTGTAATCTTTATCTCTCATGAAGCCATGCTACACTATACTACACGCCATCAGTCTCCATGCATGCAGCAAGCCCCCACCCGCCACTCACGTTTAGTGCAGAGAGTACTTCAAATCAAACAGCTCCTTCATCGGTTGCCGAGATCTGCTAAGCTGGGCCAGGCTGTCTCCTTCCTATCTGCTGCTGCTCTGCTCTGAACGCCCCTGCTCTGCACTCCTCCCCAACCCCACATGCCTCAATGCCCTGGCAAGTCTACTGGTTTTCCCCTTTTTCCCTTGTTGGCTTGATATGATATGATATTTTATTTGTATCGCGCTCGTACACATGTGTTTCAGAGCGCGACAAGGCAAGTGAGGGGAACAGGGGAGAACACAACAACGATCTTACTAGGCCCAGTGACATTGAGAACGCGCAAGTTGGGCCTTATATGTATGAAGGAACATGGTTTCCCTGCCTGTGTGTGTTCGTCATATCCGCTATCTGGAACAGTAAAGCCTAGGGCTGAGTGTGTCACTGTGTTCGCTGAACTAGATCTCCTATGTAAAACTACATTAGGTGGGTTTTCGCACCTCTCAGTCAATGCCTTCACTGCACTTTATGGCATTATTGGAGGTCTGCATCATATATCTGTTGTGAATAGACATCTCTCTCACTTGTTACTTAGTACTGTGTATGGCATTGCATGGGCCTTAACTGGGTGCATGTAAGCAATGTGTCTGTTTGCAAATCCTTATCAGATATAACACTTCCCCTTGTAAAGTCCACCAGCTGCTTCTCAGATAACACCTAATGCTGTGAAGTCAACGCGCACACCTACTGGTGTGCAGTTAAAACAGGCAGCTATCTGTCGTTTGTGGTTTGCTCTTCTGCCAGAACAGGAAAGCACCCCTTCCTGGACCTCGGTGAACCCAAGAACATTTGTCCAGCAAGTGTTCACATTAACCTTCTGTGCAAAAGTGTGCTGTATAATTGTCAAACATTTTTCGGCTATCAATGGCTGCAGGCAGCATGAGATATAAAAACAATGTCTTTTACATTTTCCATTGCTTCACTGACTACAGGCAGTATGAGATATGAAAAGCTGTCTTAAATTAGGCTTGTTTTAATGTCAGCTACAGTTTGAAAGGACCAGCGAAAGAAAGAGGAGTTGTTAAGATGGTAGTCAGGATTTATAGGGATGGACAGAGACTATCGGCTGATTAAAGTCACATGCTTGGAAGGACCAATAACATTAAGGACTGCTAAAGACTCAAAGCCTATGGAGATTGTACTCAGAAAAAGTGTGGGCAAAGCAAACCTAATTTAGAATAAAGCGCTTGCACCATGCAATAGGTGAACGAGGGCAGCAGTGGACTGGAGTTTGTGGATACCTTGCCCAGGCATACCACTGTAATGTCAAGACAAAAGAAAGGGTTCCAGTCTTGCTGCGCCAACACACAATAATGCTACACACTGCTACAATTGCAGAATTATTTTGTACTGAAACAGCCTGACACGTGTTTCGAGCAGTCCTTGCTCTTCATCTGAGGCTTAAAATTGTTGAACAAGTGTCTTAACTTGGGAGTTATATCTCATATAGTCAGATGCATCGCTGTTGCGGCAAGCTCTTGAATTTAAGAGTCGAGACTGGTCGAGACTGGTGGTCTGCTACACGGAAAAAGACAAGCCCCTCTGACTATATGAGATATATCTCCCAGAAGTTAAGGCACTTGTTCAATAATTTTAAGCCTCAGATGAAGAGCAAGGACTGCTCGAAACATTTGTCAGGCTGTTTCAGTACAAAATAAATCTGCAATTGTAGCAGTGTGTAGCATTATTGTGTGTTGGCGCAGCAAGACTGGAACCCTTTCTTTTGTGATGGAGATTGTAGTTTATTCACATTTTGTGATGTTTACTGTTATTGTTAATGATGCTGCTCGAGAAGTAAAGTTGAGAGTCAAGCATAATCCTTCGCCTCCATGTCTTTAATAGAATTATGACTTTCTGTAACGTATGTGTGGAGAATCTGAATTTCAACAGACAGCCTTCAAAGGCAGGGTGGAAAAGAAACTACAGTTCCCAGAGGCCCTAGCTTTTTTACTAATTGGGTCTTCGCTGGTCATCGGCACGAGGCCTTTCTCTGCCCCCCATTTCTAGCAAGTGAGTGAGTGGTGACCGTACTCTTTGTGATACTGCCCCTGAGTCACTGTGACGGAAGAACCCTGTATTGTATCATGGTCTTACCTGTTCCTCTTGATCTGCTACTCGCTGCTCAAAGACTGAACATACCAAATTGGATACACTTGTAAATCCTGTAGATGTCACCTGTGACTTTCCTAGCGATTCGACTACATTGCTGCTCAGACAGAATCCCGAAAACCTCTGTCCTGTGCCATTTATTTAGCCAGAGATTAATTTACTTCCACAATCTTGGAATGCATTAACATCTACCTCCCCTGCCATGTCTGTGTCACTCTATCACTCTGAGATTTCGAAAGAGCTTGTTGAAGGGAGCACCCACATTGAGGAGGGTGCTACTTTGGCCTGTTCTCACCCCCAATTAGCTGTTCCATCTCAAAGTGCCCAATTTCAGTATTCATCTTTGACTAATTCCCTTAAAACCGTTGCACCCCAGTATACTTCAAACAGAACATTAAAAATGGCCCTCTCGAACACAAGATCACTTAATAGTCATGGCACTAACATATACAACTACATTACCCTAAGAGAACTGGACATTATGTGCCTTACTGAGACATGGATTCACAATGCCAGTGGTCCGTCGATAAACCTGGCCGTTTCGGAGGGCTATTCCATCTTCTGTAGCAATAGAGAGTCGAGTCAGGGGGGAGGGGTAGCTTTCATTGTAAAAACGGATTTGAATCTCTTCCCTTCTCGTCTTCACTGTGATGGTTGTGAGATTCTGCACATCAAGATGACTCCAACTAATCAATCTTGTATTAATCTGATACTGATTTATCGTCCTCCCCATGGGATACCGGATTGTAATGATGAAATTACTCATTTATTGAGTAGTTTCAACAGGTATAACAGCTCCACCTTATTCTTAGGGGATTTAAACCGTTGTCTAGGAAATATCCTCGATAAAGGAGCTATTGATCTGGAACAGGCTCTGAGTAATATTGACTATCATGTTTTTGTTTTTTTACATTTATTTTATTAACTTTTCAACTTTAAGCCATGACAATTAACCACACATTATACCACTATTACCATCATGTTCAGGCTCATTTCACCTCATCCACCTCCCACCCCGCAGCTGCCTCATCTTATATAAGTACAACACTACTAGTACATTCTGTATACAGACTTCTTAATACCAGGAGCGGCCACAGGACCTTAAAGTGGTAGATCTGTACATGGGTGTTCTTGTTCTCCTTGAGACAACTTATGAAGCATTGTTCTCCAGAATTCAATGTCTGTGCTATTTTCACCTTGGTCCAAGCGCACTGCCTCTAACCATCCGGCTGTCTCCCCAGTGTCCATTTCTCCAGATCTCTCCACCACTGTCTGGCGTCAGGTCTGGTTTGTTTTTTCCACGCCGTTGCAATCCTACGCCTGGCTAGTACATACCGTAAGTCTTTAAGTTTGCTAATATGTCTCAATTTCTTGAGCCTGGGAAAACCCACCCAACAAATAAGCAACTGGGCAGTGCACATTCATCACTACATCTGCTTTTAACATTAAGCGAGCCACCTCATTCCAATATTGTGCCACCTTAGGACATGCCCAGAACATGTGAACCATACCAACATCAACCAAGTTACATTTCGGGCCACATTGTTTTATGGAACCCTGACATTCTCTTAGTGGTCAGATATGCTCGATGGGTCACATACAATTGTAGTAGCTGTAATTTTGCATTTCTGGACACTTGTTTATGGTACGTAAACACTCTTTCCCACACCCCTTCCTTAAAGGGCTCCTAAAGGTCCCTCTCATAGCTCAATCTAGTGCTAGTAGTACTGTCGAACTGTTTAATCCTGATTAGTTCATAGATCCTAGACACCTCATGTCCTCCTTCCGATATGTCATATATTGTTTTTATCCCTACCATTTCCTGATACTCCTCCAGATGGCCACCTTAGCTTTATACTATGTAGGAGGGAAGCGTGTGTTAAATTTTGTCCCAAATGTAGACCTGTCGCAGAAGCTAGCTTGTTAAACTCCACAGTTTTCCCTTAATTCAGGAGGTCACCTACTGTGGCTACTCCCACAGGCTCCCAGTGCCTACGCACCATCAACCTCTGCTGCTGGATATCAGCTTTCAATGCCTAAGGGGACCTGGGGGGAGTATGGCTCAATCATTCCCATGAACGGGCAGGCTCTTTTCCACATACTTTTCCCCAGTGAGTGGTAGGAGGGGGCTGGTTACAAAAATATGCATCTTGTATCCAGATTATCTCTTTCAGGAAGAATGGACTACATGCTGGTTGCAACAAGGGGTAGTCCTGGGTCGGTTCATCCGACAGCCATCTCGCTACGAATTGCAGCTGACTCGCAACATAATACATTTCAAAATTCGGGACCTGTATACCCCCTGGTCATACCTGCCTTGTAACTTAGTCAGGGCCAGCCTGCTCCTGCATAATGTATCAAGTTGTTTAAAGAAGCTCTTGGGTACGTTGAACGGAATGTTCGTGAAGCAGTGGAGGAGCCTCGGGAGGATTACCATCTACAGGAGAGAGGCTCTGCCCATCAATGAAAGAGGAAGTTTCGTCAGGAATTCCATAGATTTAGACAATCTGCGAACTGTTCATCTTGGGGGTCGTGATATACCTCCACTCCAAGATATCTGAACGTGTCCTTTGTCCACTTAATCGGGAGTACCGGCAGAGATATAGCTGTCTTACGCTCATATCCCATCAATGGGAACAGGCTCGACTTCTGTGTACTCGCTCTAATACCCAAGAGTTCCGCATAGGGTTCTAATATGTATTCTAAGTTCGTCTCAGGTTGCTGTAAGTATAGCAGCATGTCACCCGCATATAGGGATACCAAGTGCCACTTGCTGTGCACGTTAATTCCTGCTTTGCAGAATTATTTGCAGAGGTACACTGCTAATGGCTCTAACGCTAAGAAGAAACAGCATGGGCGACCAAGGGCATCCTTGTCTAAGACCTTTCTTAAGAACCCATTGTTCAGATATTTGGCTGCCTGTTTTGACCCTGGCTACTGGCTGGTTATACAGTAGTTGGACCCATATGATGTAATTCAGGCCTATGCCGAATCTCTTCAGTGTGATTATCAACCAGGGCCACCTCACTGAATCGAACGCCTTGATTGCATCAAGCAAAGCTACCGCATATTGGTTCCGGGCTGCCCTTGGTATAGTCTATTATATGATGTAACCTACGCAGGTTGCTAGTGATGCTTCTCCCTGGCACATATCCTGTCTGGTCTGGGTATATTAATGCAGCCATTGAGGCTTTCAGCCTATCTGGCAGAAGTGCAGTCAGTATCTTCAATCCTGATTCAGCAATGAAAGCGGTCTATAAAACCGAAGGTCGGTTTCTAGTTTGTTGGGCTTGAGTAGGGGTATTATAATGGATCCCCTCAATGATGCTGGGAGGACTTCAAGTTTAAAAGCCTTTATAAGCATGTCCACTAGTGATGCTGCTAGTTCTGCAACATATTCTTTATAAAATTCACCAGGTAAGCCATCCGTACCTGGCGTTTTGCCTTTGGGGAGTTCCCTAATCGTGGATACTAGGTCTGCTAGTGTAATGGGCGCTTCTAGCAACTCAGCTGCCTCAGTGTCTAAGTTGGGAAGCTCTATTTGTGCAAGGGCCTCCTCCATATCTGCTACGTCTACTGCTGAGGTGTCTTCGTACAGGGACTACTTCCGCCTTTACCAACTCAGTTATTGTAGCCTGCATCCCTTCTGTTCCGATATAGCCTGTCCCTGTATCACTACTTTGAATGCCACCCATAATGTACCTGCCGATTCTACGCTGCCCGTATTATGTAGGAAGTAGTCTGTTATCCCCACCCAGAGATGTTCTCCAAATGTGCTATCTCTCAGGGCCTCTCCGCGTAGTCTCCATGCTGGGATACAGGCTCTTGAAGGTATTATATGCCATGTGATCAGCAATGGTGCGTGATCTGTCATTACTTTTGCTTTTTAATCTGCTTGCACTGTTTCCGCCGCTGTCTCTATGCCCGTGAACATCTAATCTAGTGTGTACGTTCTGGGGGGGGCTGCATAATGAGAATATCCTTGAGTTTGTGGGTGAAGGCTACGCCACACGTCAAACAGATCAAAGGCTTCCACTAGAGCATTTAGTGCCTCGGCTGGTGGGGCCGGGTGTTTGTATTTAGTGTCCAACCTGTCTAGCTTAGGATCTCTTGGGCAATTGAAATTCCCACCCCAGACCATGGGGCAGTGCCTATAAGGGCATAATACGGAATACAGAGTACAGAAAGAAAACCTGCATCAGGGTTCGGGGCATAGTTATTAACAAAGCTCACCTTCCGCTTCTCCAAGAAGCCATGAACTAAGACCCTTCTGCCTTCTTTATCGGTTACCGTCTGGCGGATGCGGAAGGGCACTAACGGGGTGATCCATATGAGTACCCCTCTGGCACAGGCTGAATAGGGCGAGCCTGTCACACTTTCACTCCATTTGGAGGCAACGACCCTGTGCTCTTCTGGCATTAGGTCAGTTTCCTGTAATAGGGCGACATCTACTTTCTGACGGCGTAAATAGGTAATTATCCGGTTTCTTTTAATATAGTTATTCAGGCTCCTGACATTCCAAGTGATCACTCTAAGGACCCCTGCCATTATTCAGATTCTCCCCACCCACCCCTGTTTGTACCTCAGATCTACTACATAGCTCTCAACCATTTATGTCGCAAAGGCGGGTCAAAACACCCGATTTTATTTTTGGCGGGTGAGAGGCCCATTGAAATTAATGGGCGTGCAGGAGGCTTGGCGGGTGAGTCAGCTGTTTACAAGGCGGGTGACACCCGCCAAAAGCGTGTGAGTTGAGAGCTATGCTACTATACCCCTCCAAAACCAAAATCATTGTATGTGGCAACACCGAACTTCTTCCACACCCACTACCCTGGCCATCTGCCATGGGCAACTCACCGACCCCCTCTAATTCAGTAAAAAATCTTGGATGCGCCCTAGACTCTGACCTAACACTCTCGTGGCAAGTCAACAACGTCTCAAAGTCCTGCCACTACCACCTTAAAACTCTTAGACACATTTCTCCATACCTCTCCTTTCCCAACAGACTCTCCGTGGTCCAATAATTTGTTATATCAACACTGGACTACGCTAACCCCCTCTACCTCGGAATCCACGCATACCAACTGACTAAACTACAAAGAGCACAAAGCGCTGCAGCCAAACTGCTACTAGCACTTGGCCTGAGAGACCACATCTCCCCAGCCCTCAAAACTCTGCACTGGCTTCCGGATGCCCGAAGGGTCGCCTCCAAAACCTTATGCATTTCTCACCGAGCACTGCATAAAACCAGACCTCAATATCTTCAAGACAAACTAAAACCCTATCACCTTGCACGTACTCGAACATCAAGCTCAGCCGGCCTCCTAGTCATACCAAAAATAAACTCAGTCAGGTTAGGCGGATCGTCCTTCTCAGCCTTGGCCCCCACGCTGTGGAACGCACTCCCACCCCACATCCGACTCACTGAAGACCTCATGTCTTTCCGCAAATTACTGAAAACTTGGCTCTTGCCCTAAAACCGACCCCGAACTCAAAACTAACTCAAACTGGATAACAGCATCGCACTGACTTTGCAAAATGCTAGATCATAAATAGCAATGTAGCATCATGATCCGAGCGAGGGATCGAAAACTAATAACCTCTATTGGTTAGCTAAAAAGGACAAACAAATTAGAATGAGTAAAAATAAAAAAATAAAAAAATAAATGTTAATAAGGGTGAACGAACGAAGTGAGTGGAGCGGATGAAGTCGGTGAAGTGGATGAAGCGCGTAGAGCAGATGAGTGCGTGGAGCGGATGAGTGCGCGGAGCAGATCAGGGCGGATGAATGCATAGAGCGGATGAATGCATAGGTTGTGGTGAGGATATAGGTTGTGGTGCGGATGTAGGGTGTGAGTGGATAATAGAGTGGAGCGGATGTAGGATGTTGAGCAGATTTAGGGTGTTGAGCGGATGTAGGGTTTGATGGTGCTGAGCAGATGTAGGGTGTTGAGCGGATTTAGGGTATTGAGCAGATGTAAGGTGCGATGGTGTTGAGCCGATGTGTGGTGTTGAGCGGATGTAGGGTATTGTGCGGGTGCAGAGCGGGTGTAGAATACGGAGCGAAGGGCAGGTGTAGAATGCGGAGCGAGGAGCGGGTGTAGAGTGCAGAGTGGGTGTAGAGTGCGGAGCGGGTGTAGAGTGTGGAGCGGGTGTCGGGTGCAGAGCAAACGGGTGATGTATGTGGATGGAACAGGTGAAGTGGTTGGAGGGAACGGGTGAAGTGGTTGGAAATAACGGGTGTAGTAAGGCGAAGAAACAGGTGAAGAGGGTGGTAGGAACGGAGGATGGAGCTGGAAGAACGGGTGATGTTTATGGACGATATGGGTAAAGTATGAGAAAGGAACGGGTGAAGTATGTGGACAAAATGGGTAAAATATATTGAATAGAACGATTGAAGTATGTGGATGAAACGGGTGAAGTGGATGGATAAAATGAAAAATATGGTTGGAACGGAGGAAGTATGAAGTTGGAACAGGTGAAGTGTGTGAGTAGAACTGATGAACTGGGTGGAACGGATGAACTGGGTGGAACGGATGAACTGGGTGGAACGGTTGGACTGGGTGGAATGGTTGGACTGGGTGGAACGGTTGGACTGGGTGGAACGGATGAACTGGGTGGAACGGATGAATTAGGTGGGACGGATGAACTGGGTGGAACGGATGAACTGGGTGGAACGGATGAATTAGGTGGAACGGATGAACTGGGTGGAACGGATGAAATGGGTGGAACGGATGAAGTATATAGATGGAAAAGGTGAAGTATGTGGATGGAACGTGTGAATTATGTGGATGGAACGCGTGAAGTATGTGGATGGAACGCGTGAAGTAAGTAGATGGAACGGGTGAAGCATGTGGTTGGAACGGGTGAAGCATGTGGATGGAACGGGTGAACTGATGTAGAATGAGTGAAGTGGGTGGAACGGGTGAAATGGTAGAACGGATGAAGTAGGTGGATGAACGGGTGAAGTGGGTGGAACCGGTGAAGTGGATGGAACCAGTGAAGTGGGTGAAACGGGTGAAGTGGATAGAACGTGTGAAATGGGTGGAACCAGTTAAGTGGACGGAACGTGTGAAGATGACGTATGTGGATGGATGATGCATGGAGAAAGGATAACGTGGGGTAGAACGAATGAAAGGAGCAGTGCATAAATGGTTGGAGTGCATTAAATGGTTGAAGTGCTTAGAACAGACTGGAGTGCTTGGAAAGACATGGAGTGCATGGAACGGATGCGAGTGCACGGAACAGTCACGAGTGCATGGAACAGTCGCGAGTGCATGGAACAGTCGCAAGTACATGGAACGGACTGGAATGCATGGAATGGACTGGAATGCATGGAACAGACTGGAGTGCATGAAACGGATTGGAATGCATGGAACGGATTGGAATGCATGGAACGGATTGGAATGCATGGAACGGATTGGAATGCATAGAATGGCGTGACTTACATGGAATGGTTTGGAGGGCATTGAACATTTGAAAGAGCATTGAAAGGAATGGTTTTGAGTGCTTGACACGGTCGTAATGCACGGAACAGTCGGAGTACATGGAACGGATGGAGTACATGGAACTATTGGAGTGGGCTTGGTCTCAAGCACCTAAGGTAAACCATCATATTCACACCTCCACGCTTACTCTCTTCTTTACACCACCACTCAAATAGAACACAGCGATACTATGACACCACTCGGTATAGCTGTTCTCATACCATCATTTGCCTCATACTCCCCATCACCCTAACTAAACACTGCTGGTTACACACCCTCCAGCCTAGGCGTTTCGCCTCAGGCCTAACGCAGCCAAATCGGTCTGGATAACAACCTGCCAGAACGAACACATACTCTTGATCTCTCAGCCTCCACACCTACAGCTAAGAAGCAGCTATCACACAATTGCCACACCAGCTGCACACATATCCGGTTCTCACACACACCTTTTGACTCTCTCTACTCTCTCTACTGACCTGAACTTCGATTCCAGAGGGCGTTCAACCTACCAGCGCCTTGAGACTATACCAATGGTACATAAGGCGCTATATAAATGCAAAGTAACATAACATAACATACATCCTATGACTGTAGCAGCTAAACCCCAACGTTTCCCAACACACCCAACTTCCCCTACCATGCCCCAACGCCTCCCTCCTCTCCCCAACAATTGCCTAGCTATGTTCCCCATGCTCAGGCATTGCCGCTTTTTACTTCTGCACCGACCAAACATCTCTGCCTCTGGTGTCAGTTTTGCAGCAGGTGGATATGTAACCAGTAGTTTTCGAAATTAACCAACTTGGTGGGTAGAGGCTGATCCTCACCACGTCCTCCCGTGTGTCAGCAGGGGGTATGTAGTGTTAGCGCCCGCTTCCCAACATCATCGGCCTAGAGTTCTCGCATCAGCCAGCATCTTAGTCCTGATGTGGGTGCCCTTCCAGACCAACTGTTGTCAGACCCCTTTGGGGGCCTGCGATTCCTTCCCGGCAGCTTCATCCCTTTCTCCGTCCGCTCTTGACGGCAGGTGCTCACCATCCATCCATTTATGGGCATCTTCCGGAGTGTCAAAGAAATAAGCGCACCCATTGTGAATTATTTTAAGCCTTGCCGGATACAACAGCATATATTTTAAGGTTGACTCACGAAGTCTCTGCTGAACTAAGGCAAATTGTATTCTGGATTTTTGTACCTGGAGGGTGTAGTCGGGGTACGCCGTGATTTTCGCTGATGCTCGTTTTATCGTGCCTCCTGATCTAAAGAAGTCCAGGATTTGTTCACTGTCTTTATAGTTCAGGATCTTAGCGATCATGAGTCGCGGAGCTGCCCCGGGTGAAGTTCTTTGGGCCAGGGACCTGTGTGCTCGTTCAATTATGAACCCCTGCATCAGGTTCCCCGGGTCTATTTCTTGCAGTAACATGTTTTCTATAACATTTGTCAGGATCGCTCCTTCTTCTCTCTCTGGAAGGCCTACAATTCTAATATTGTTCCTTCAAGCTCTCCCCTCTGCATCTTCTACTCTCTCTTCCAAGTTCTATATTTGCTGTTGCATTATTGAAGTTGTTTTCGTGGCATCTTGAAGCTGGGTTGTATTCAAGTCTACTTGTTTCTCCAGTGACCCCGTCCTGTACGCTAGTGCCCGTACATCCTGGCACAAGAGTTTTACATCTCGGCTTATTGCTTCCATTTATATTCCAAAGAGGTCTTCAGGTCTGCAATGGGCACCAAGATCGGCTGATCATTCCCTGCTTGTTCCATATTCTCAGTATGCAGGCATGCAGCAGTAGCGGTCTGCGTAATGGTGCCTCCTGACTTTGCAAATGATGTTTGGACTTTTGCATTGGTGTTTTGGATGGCATGTGCGGGGTCTTTATGTTACTACCCCCCTGGTGATATGTTCATGTGCCCCCACTCTTGGATGTACAGTGTTCTTGCTACTGGGGGTTCATGTGGCAATAACCCCCTGTTGCCTTTTATCAGGTCTACTGTCCATTGCTTATTGACTACACCAGTTTGCCCACACCTCGCTCCCTGCCGCAGTACGGCTGTTTGCTTCTGCCAGTGTGCCTACAGTGTGCCTATGTACTGGCTGGGTTGTTTTGAGCTTATGCAGATCTCTCTCCTGTCCTCACACCCAGAGCGATGACTGTACAGCCCTCTGGCACTGCCCAGCTGTTCTGAGCACTCTGTGTCTCTTAATGTTCTTAAAGGGTGGGCACCTTGCTACCGGGTCGCCCCACACTGTGACCTGCAGTGCCCTCAGTGTGCATACCCCATCCAGGTGTCCCGGGAACAAGGCGTGGTGTCTTATTAGTAGGGCCTGGGGAACTTGCACGCTGCAATCAGGCTGTCTTGCGACCTCTATTTGCGCTGCTGTACACCACGCGCGATCAATCTTTCCGTCTCAGCCTGTTCCAAGATAAATATATGTCTGGTTAAGTGGTAGGGGGCTGGGGGGCTAGGGGGTGGCCGTATCAACCTGTCTGGTCTTTCCTTCTCATAGTTCTTCTGCAATGTGATCCAAACGCGAGTGCCTGCTACCACGGCACTGTGACTCGTTGTCAGAACCAGGAAGGAGAGCTGCTCCTTGCTGGGTCGGGACCTCCCGACGACTCATTTCTTGCTGCCGCACACCTCGTGGGGCACTGCTAGACAAGGGGGACACTGCTGGTTCCTCCACTCTTTGGGCGTAGGCTCTGCTCACTGCCGCGCCTGTCTCCAGACCTGCAGTCCAAAGACCGGCGCATGCTCCTCTCTGGTCCGCCTCCCGCTGGGGCGAGATCCTCCTGCTAAGCGCACCGTACTCACACGGGCGCAGCTGAATCAGTGGTTCAGGCCTGGGCAGGGCACTTTTCCAGCATCTTGCAACCCTTCCACTTGCTAGGGTTCACAGCACGTTATTTGTGCTCCAGCTGGCGGCCATCTCTGTTACTGGCACAGAGCCCCAGGCTAGATCTCCCGCTCTCATATGCTTAGATCTCGCAGTTCTGCTCCTGAAATGACTGCAGAATAACACTCTATGTTATTTCTCCCACACTTGGCTTCTATTTTGGGTGTCAGTACCCACGATTATATGCCTCTACGGCCCAGATCAGTGCAGATCTTGCGGGATCTATTAGGATTCCATCCTCACAGCATGGCAGTTAGCCACACCCCCATATTGACTATGATTTGATAAACAATGAGCCCACCAATGCCAAGAACAACACATTAGATTGGGTCATGACCAAAAACCTCACTGCTCATATTGAAAAAACATCTCCATCTGTTTTGTCAGATTATTAGACAATTAAATTCTCAACTGAATGTCAGGATCTTCCAAGAAAACCTCATAACCCCTCCAAGAAGGTCCTGAGTCGGAACTCAAATGTGTTTGACCTGCATTATGTCATCCAAATCGGATTCTGACTGGGTGGACTCTTTAACAACATCTTACTCTTCCACTTTTCAGGAAATGATTGACGGAGTCGCCCCTTTTCAACAAAGCAGGTTAGAGCTCATTTCAGGCTTAAAAACTGGTTGACCCACGAACTGTAAGAGAACTAAATGTACCCTTGAATCTAAATGGTTGAAATGTCCAACTTGTGAGCATAAGACTCATTGGAAGGCTCACGAGAAGCATTGTAAATTACAAATAATTGAAGCAAAAAATAACTTTTTTAATACTCAGATTGATGAAACAGTAAATAAACCTGGGAAACTCTTCCAAATGTTCAAACTGTTAGAAAAGCCGAAAGCACTATATACTTCGGTAGTACCCACAGTTTCTGATTGTATTGAAGTTCAGGCCGCATTTGAGACCAAAATTACTAAGGCTAGGGACAAGATCTCTAGTGAACAAATTGTCACGGAGTTCCCCCCTTCTCACCTGAGACCGATCCTTGCTGGACTCCGTGGGCGGTATCTTCTTGCGGACAGACCTGGTCTTGAATAAGGCTGAGCGAGTCTCTTCCGACTCCAGCGTGCGTTTAAGATTCCGGGATGCAGCAATCCGGGGATCCGGGAAATGAAGAAGACGTGCTGATGTCGCACGAGTCCAGGAAGCAAGAGGAAAAGGGAAAGGGGCAAGGAATGGAAGTAGAAAAGCTAGGAACCAGGAAAGCAATACTGCGAACTACGGAGCACACGTCAGATCGCTACTTGGCAATAGCATTGAGACGCGCGGAGCCGCGGGGGTGCAGTCTATTAGTAGAATACGTTACGTCCAACAGTTAGACCGCGGAATGCGTGTCACGCTGGACGGCCATGTTGGGAGTGTCAGGGAATGCAAGGCCCGTTGCGATAAGGACCAGGAAGACCAAAAGGGGCGCGTCATGTGGGTCATGACACAAACATCTTTGAAGCCTAGTGACAACTCTCTAATTTCCCCCAACGTTATCAGGATTGCCTGCGTTTCTACTTATCACCAATATCTATAGATGACATGGAGAAGTTACTTTCCTCCATGAAACCTACCTCCTGTGCTGAAAATATTCTTGCTCCCAAAGTCATTCTGGCACACGGAGCTGCATTTGCCCCTCTGCTTACTTGCATATTTAAGGCCTCCTTTCGCAACAAGTACATCCCTTCTACCATCAAGGTTGCTTCTGTGATGCCCCTTCCAAAAAGAAACGGCTGTGATCCTAGAGACCCAGACAATCTTAGACCAATCACGAACTGCAACTTTCTGTTAAAAATCTTAGATAAGGTTGCCACTCTACAATTTCAATCTTTTGTGGAAGTAAACAACATACTGCATAACCAGCAATCTGGTTTCAGGCCAGTACATAGCATTGTAACGGCGCTTGTAGATCTACAGTCGCACATGCTTGGGATTCTTGAAAAAGGTAAGTTGGGCCCATTGGTTCTTCTTGACCTTTCAGCTGCTTTATGTTTGTTTGACCACCAGCGTCTTTTGAGTACATTGGCATCTGTAGGAAATTGATCTAAAGAAGCAATTGCTTGGTTCCAGTTCTTTTTATTCCATTGAGTATCTTGAATACATTGGCGGTGATGCCTTTTCACCTCCCGGTCCCATGCAGTGTGGTGTGCTTCAAGGAGCCTGTTTGTCACCAGTATTCTTTGACATCTATACTAGACCCTTTTGTGCCCCCCTTGAGGGTTCTGGCATATTTTTCACTAATTATGCTGACGATACGCAGTTGGTCTTGGAACTTAGTGGTGACTTCTCTCAGGATTCCTCGAAACTTCTCCGCATATACAACCTGATTGAATCATGGATGTCACAGAATTGGATGTGTAGAGGAGCAGGTGGACACCTTCTCCATGGTCTCCACCCCCTTAACACCATCCCATTGCAATGACAGACAAAGAGCCACAACTAGGAATCCTTGCAATATTCCTGTACCACGCCAAGCATATGAGAGACAATGTGCACTCAGGCAACCCTTTAGAGTGTACCCACAAGCTGACATAAAGGAGGAATTCTACTAAGAAGGATGTCCTTTGCCAAGCTGTCGAAATGCAGCAATGAACAGAATTGATGTACTTAAAACGATGTCTGATGACAGCAAAAGAATGTCATAAAGAAGATATAGGAAACTATGCTGAAATGATATGAAAATACTTAAGGATCATGATGTAACTGGAGCATTAAGAGAAACATGAACCAAATTATACAGTAATCATGAACATAAAGAAGAATGAAGTAACTCATTGGTCAATAACTGTAAATACGCGGTAACGCAATGTAGAAAGAACATATAGAAGCTTGCTTATAAGAGGTATATATTCAATGTTTAGGACGACCATTAGAAGAAGATGGCCGACGACTTATGTCAATCAACCCAGCTACCTCAGTATACGAGCCCAGGGTCATGAAGTGAAAAATACGATAAATAGGCTGTTTTTCCCTTACAAAATAAAGGAGTGCATTGGCCTGAGATCAAGGATGCTACTTCGAGAGATGAGGGCAAAGTACGAAGGGAGTCCAACGAGAGTACGAAGGGAGTTCAACGAGCAGACCATGTGTGAAGGACATATTCCTCAAGATTAGGAGGAACAAGTACATTTACAGATGCCAAGTATTGGACAAATTAAAAGTGTATAATGTTATATGGGATAGAGTGAGCAAGTCAATCCTAAATTCCCTGATGGTTCTGCCAACATACAGCTTGCACACACACAAAGTATCCCAGATACAACACACTTATAGCATCTGATAAATCCATTCATGGAAGCATTTTGTCCATTCAGAGTCGTAAAAATGTTTACATTGTTGTGAGCATATAGGCAAATCCTACATGTGCCACATTTGTGAAAACCCTCTAACTGCAACTAGGTATTATACTGGCTCTTGTCAGTCATGAAACTAGGGCACAATTGCCACTGGCCCAGCACTGGTAAATGAGCACCAGGAAGACCGAAAGGAAGATATTAAGTTTTTGTGACTTATACATATCAACGGCAATATCAGAGGAGGAAAAAGAGAACTTGAACTGAGACAAAAAGAAGTCAAATTCATCTGTAAATTAAGGACAACTTTTACTGGACTCAACAAGGAGCATGAAATTGGATATTCGAAGCAGAATAAATAAGACATAGGGCCTCATTACAATGTTGCCGATTTGAAAACAAGGCTGCCGGTAAACTCACCGGCACCCTTGTTTCCAGACCGGCAAACTACGTGTTTGCCTGCCGTGGCTGCTGTTCCTGACAGGTCTGACCCTGCCGGGCCCAGCGGTCACGGTAGGCAAACCCTTCACGGAAGCACCAGCACCGTTGGCAACGGTGCTGGTGCTTCCGTGTCCCCACTCCCAGTGGGGACAATTCACTGGCTCCTGACTTCCCGGGCTGCTGGACTCATAATGAGCTGTTGGCACCGGGAAGTCAGCCGCTGGTCAATTATTACGGGCCCGGCGGCAACCCGCTGGTAGCACTGGCAGGGTTACTGCCGGACCCGTAATGAGGCCGACAGACTCTGCATGGACAAATAAGACATCATGCATTCTTGATAATAGAACACCCACTGGACTCATTGCAGAATGTCTAATGAGTGTTTTGTAATGAATGTTTTTTTATGAACTTGTATACATGTTTATGATCTGTTATGTAAGATACCAGACATAGGGCTTCAGCACGACTTGGGCGGTAACGCCGGCGGTATTACCGCTGGCGGTATTAGCCCTACCGCCGAACTCCCCGGCGCTAATAGCGCCGGATCACGAGTTCGGCGGTAATGTTAATCCCCATTCCCCATTGAGCCCATTCGGGAATGCCCCATTCCCCATTGGGCTCAATGGGGAAATTTTGCGCTAATACCGTCGGCGGATTTCCCGCCGGCGGTATCAGCGCGAATTTTCGGCAGATTTCCCCCCAGCTAAGAGCTGGGGCAAAATCCGCCGAAATCCTGATTTGGCGGACCCTTAAATCCGGCGGTAATAGCGCTACCACCGGATTTAAGGTTTACCGCCAAAGTCGTGATGAGGCCCATAGACACTTCATAGACATATAAAACGTTATATGGTCTTGATAACAAAAATAATGGAAAGAATCTTTCACTTAATAATAATGTAAAGAATCTCTCACTAAAAACTAAGTAATGACAACTTGGGTAACAAACTGATCACTATTATGGCAAGGTTTAAGAAAATATGAATACCATCTTAATCTGATTTTTAATTTAAATTATATTTTTTCTTAAATACATAGAAATGGTAGGAATGAATAATGACAATATATCATGATCGTGTGCACTTATTCAGACTTACCCAGTCTGCTGCCTTAAACACAGCACTTGCCACTTGCTGGCTGCACTACCACAGTTTGCCTCCATTTTCTATTTATTTTATTTATCTGCGCTCCTCGGCTTCTGCACTTTCCACTCTCCCCCTTCCATGCACTTTTTCCCTTTTCCCTTTCCCATGCACTTGCGCGTTCTCAATGTCACAGGGCCTAGTAAGATCGTTTTTATGTTGTGCTGTGTTCTCCCTTGTTCCCCTCCCTTGCCTAGTCGTGCTCTGAAACACTTGTGTACGAGCGCGATACATATAAAATATCATATCATATATCATATCATATCAGAAGTGATCATCAACATACCGCATTTTGTGAACAACCTTATGAGAAGATAATGTTGTTTGTATATTGATGGTGCACTTAAATGTTAATATCCATGCCCTAATTCTAATGAAAAAATACAGGAAGAATCTATTTGAAAGAATCCACAGAATCCGAATTTAACATAGTCGCAAGCTCATAATTATGTGATGGTACATGTTAACATGAACACTCGTTTGTGAAGTCTGAATGACGTATTACAGCAACAATGTATATAAACAAACAAAATGGCAGCCACCAAACACACGGAAGGCCAAGTACAATAAATCAGGGCAAATTACTCAATGATTGGGATATTATCTATATATGCATATAGACCAGCACATCTAACAACATGATATATCCATAATGTTTACTTTCAGAAATGTGAATAATGGTTCGATCTAACAAAATGAAGATGGAGAAGTTGCAGAGTTAGATAATCACTGATTTAGGATGGTTGGTAAGATATATTTAAGGCACTTTCTGTGCAATAATATGCAGCACATTAGTTCGTCCTATAGATAATTTGGATAAATCCTCACTGACTGAAAATAATGTGTGGTATAAACATCAATACAGTTGGCAATAACTAGTCCCATTCAAATATTTCGATGGTAAAAGAACATCTAAAAATGAATGAAACCTCTAATGGAAATAAACAATAAGCCAGTGACGTCATTTACTGGTCGCACCTGCGACCCCTGAGGTCTCCCCTGCTAACCCTGTGGTCTCCCTTGCTACCCCCTAAAAAAAAAACTAACAAAAAAATGTTTTTTTAATGGAAGCTCCTGGGCTGGGTCCTGCGCCATGTGGCTTTTTGTTTCTGGAGTGGCCGGTTTTCTTGTTCAGGCCTCTTACAAAAATAAGGGGGTTCCACAAGTGTACGACTTTGAGAAGAATAGGAATGACAAATAATTTGTCTTTCTGGAATTGTATATAATAATTGCTAGACTCATTAAAGATTTATTTCAGACACACTTCAGGGGGTGAGTCACTGATTTAGTCTGTTCTTAAGCACCGCAAATTCACAATGCAGACAAAAACTTCCAAAAAGCAGTTAGAGTAGAATAAGCATCCATTTTGGACTATATATTTTGCTTTTTGCAAGTTGAAGTTATAGCATATTTTTTTCTGTTGTTGTCTCTGTTATGATCATCACAAGACAATCCATTTCGATGTCCTCGGTCACTTGACAAAATCCTTGTGACTAAAAGCTTGTGTACAGTGTAGAAATGTTTGACCATAGCGCATGAAGTGCCCCTTGATTTCATTGTGCCACAAAGAATGCCTTGTTGAAATGTGTCTATCTTTCCTATCTGCATGGCATGCTGTTCAAGTTGTTTGCTTGCATGTATGAGGTAACGAGTGTCCAGAGTACGGGATGTCGTGTGAGGCCAACCTCTGAAGCCTGAAAAGTAGATCCATGCAGGCTTCAAATGTGGCCCACTTTGCACCAGACCTGCTGGTAAATCTGTTACTAGTTTAATGGTATCCACTACAAAGTGTAATTTGCTTTCTGACTTTGAGAACATTCAGACATGTAATTGCTCATTTTACTATAGCCAGTAATATAGCTATAGCTGGTAATGTAGCTCAGTGAGTTAAGCGCTTGTTGCAGCAATGGGAGTGTGATCGGCAGGTTGCAGGTTCGAATCCCGGCAAGGCCAACTGAGCCTTTAATTCTTCTGAGGTTGATAAATGAGTACCAACACAGCTCCGGTGATAATGTATCTATTTTTGTTCTATATAAAGCTTGTAGTCGTAAGTGCTATATAATAAATCATCATCATCATCATTTGGCCTTGGATGTCTGCTTGTATTCACAGTGATTTTATAATATGGGCCTATTCATACTGATATTAACGATACATATGGTGATCCATTCTTGTATGAAATGTATATCACATTATAGTGATATGGTAAACATATTTTTCATAGTGTACTTAGGAACAATGCTATGTGATGCCACTTCCTGTTTCGTCAGTGGGGGTGAAAGGTTCGTGTTCCATTGCTTCCTGTGATGTCACTTCAGGGTGGGGTCAAATGACATTTCACTTCCTGTGATGTCATCAGAGGTCAAGGGTCGTGTGATGTCACTTCCGCTATCCATGACATTTCAGTGAAATGACGTGTCTGCAATAAGTGTCAAAAATGTAACATAAAAAAACTTTATTTTCAATTTTTCTCCACACATAACCTTTGTTGATTTGATATGTGCATTTTTGAATTCACTCTGCACATTAGAGAATATGAAAGATAATATATTCTGCAGTTTATCTTTTAGGAATGGCTTGATGAAGACCATAGATGGAAACGTGTTGGCTAGGCTAATTAATGTGTGAATGGGACACCCCTCCAACTGCTGCCCTTGATTCGTCATAATGGAATTCGATTTTTTTTGTCCATGCCGAGACTCAAAATAGCTAACAGTGTCTTACTGAGATTTTTGGGGGTATTTGCGCACTAAGTCCCACAGGGATATCTTCTCACAGTAATGGAAGGTGGGAAGAAACAATGGTGAGCAGCATACTGAGGAAGGGGTACCACAAGGATTCTGAAATGTTAATGTTAAAGGTTCTTATACCGCGCACTGTTGCCACCTGTGTGGTTTCTTTGTGCTCTGGCGGATCTGTAGAGCAAGGAGGGAGGGTTAGGAGGTTAGTAGGATTGAGCTGGAAAAAGAGCAAGAGAGCAGTGATATGCTGAGCAGCTTCATTTCTGAGAGACAGTTCACTGTGCTTAGGTGTGGTTTTCAGAGGGTGACTGCCATGTGGTGTTGGGTGAGGTTGTTTGTGGTTTGTTTTGTAGGTCAGTTGTTGTGAAGTACGTGTGGTTTACGGTGCTGTAGAAGTATGGTTGTGTTTAGTAGAGAGTTTTTGTTAGTGGTAGTAGAATTTCTGCTTCTGCTGTTCAACTATTTATGGTATCTTGCCTCCCTCTGTTTGCCATTTTAGACTTTAGTAATTGCCACACCCATGGCTCCAGCAGTGATGAGCTCCCTGTGACATTGGTCAGTCAGTGGGCTGCCTGATCTATATGTGGGGCCCTATTTCTAGTTGAGTGACGTGTTCCCTGCCCTTGGTACCTCGGTTGGGTGGTGCACATTTCCTACCCGGATTTCCCTGGTCGTATAGAGTTGGGTATAGCACTTTCTCCTGTTCTTCTGTTGGCCCTCTCTGGGGGGTGCACCTCAGCTAATACTCCCCCCTTCCCGCTCATATCGCTCTTTCCTCGCTTTGAGTTAGGGCTACCTCCCTTCTTGTCAGTAATGAGTAAGTTACATGGTGTACAGTTGCTGTTCAGTTGATTTCATCCTATTTAGAGCTGAAAAACCAAGGTTTTCGATGTTCCCTGGATTTTGTGTGGTTTGCTGTAGTTCATATTACTCTGGGAAGGGAGTTCCATCATTTTACGGCTAAGCAGGAGAATGCTGAACCACCCAGATTTTTCTTCATGTATGGTTTGGGTTCTAAGCGGATGCTGTCACAGGATCTGAGTGTTCTGGTCGGTTTGTAGACAGAGGTTTTCTTTAGAATAAATTAGGCCAAGGTTTGTAGACAGAGGTTTTCTTTAGAATAAATGAGGCTCCTTGGCCGTGGATTGCTCTGTGCGTGATGCACATTGTTTTGAAGGTGATACGTTTTTTGACTGGGAGCCAATGTAGCATCTTTAGAGTTGATCTGATGTGGTCTCTTTAAGTTTAAGGAGTTTAAGGAAAAGTCTGGCAGCCCTGTTCTGTGTTCGTTGCAGTTTTCCTCTGTGGTGTGCGGAGAGTTCCCACTTCTGTGGGCCATGGGATAAACTTGTTGTTTCTTTGGTTGTTGTGTGTAATCCTGATTTCTGTCTTATCCAGGTTGATTTTGAGGTTATCAATGATCATACATTGGTAGAGTGCTTTGAGATAGTCTATTAGGGTCATGTTTTCCTCTTGTAGGTGGCTGATTTTGTAGATGATTTGTGTATCATCTGCTTAGTTTTAGCATATTAATCTGTGTACTTTGATGAGTTTAATTAGCAGTGTCATGTAGATGCTGAAGAGTAGCAGGGATAACAATGAGTCCTGTGGTACTCCACGGGTGGTGTCCTGTGGGGTGGATTTGAAGGGCTTTAACCATACTGTTTCTGTTTTTACTGACAGGAAAGACCTGATCCAGAGCAGCGCAGTGTCGGTGAGTCCTATTTTCTCCAGTTTCTAGATGAGGACATCATGGTTGACTATGTCAAAGACTGCTGAGAGATTGAGTAGTATCAGTGCCATTTTGGTGTTGGAGTCTGTGTTCATCTTTAGGTAATCCCATATTTAGAGTAGAGCTTTCTCTGTTCCTCTCATGGGCCTGAAGCCTACTTTCGCATGGTTCTATTGTTGGTTATTTTCATCGGACTCCAGTATTTGTTTGTAGACATACGTCTCTAATAGTTTTGCTGGGTATGGAATGTTTGAGATAGGTCTATAGTTTGAGAGGTCTTCCATGTCACCCGTTGTATCCTTGAGGAGTGGTTTAATGTAGGCCTTTGAAAGTGATAAGTGATAGATTGAAGAGGTTTAGGTAGCACTCCGACGGTGTGCCTTGTGAGAGGATGGATTTATAGATGTCTGGAGGGCAGGGGTGCATTGTGGAACCTACCTTGCTGCTTTTTTTCACCAAGATGTGGATTTTTTTCTCTTGACATTTGGGGGAAACTGTTCATTCTGTTTGTTGGTCCTTGGGATAATAGGAAATGGTGTATGGGCTAGTGATTGGTCCACTTTGTATGATACAGTGTATTACAGTGATGATGTCCTTAAAGTGATATACAATATTGTCCCATTATTTTTGAGAGTGCATTTAGGATGTTGAATAGTTCTTTTTGAGTATTAGTGGCTTTTGTGATTCGGTCGTCGTCGTGTTTCATTTTTGCTTTGAGAAATTTGGATTTTTATGATTGAATATGTATTTGATATTTTACTCTTTTGTCTTGATCGTAGTTTTTCCTCCATTCTTTTTTTTTTTTTTTAAATGTATTTTATTTTATAACAACCACACAGTGCAACAGAACATAAATAGAACACATCAAGCCACAACAAAGGCCAAACAACAGATATGAAAAAGAGAAGAAAGAAAAAACAGAACAGAATGAACTTAACAATCCCCTTCCCTCCCCCCTATGAGCCTGTAGGGTGTCCACCATCATTGTCCGTTCCGTGTGGTGGGGTTCCGTCGCTCTCAGATCCAGCCGAGGTCGACCCCGTACTAAACAGTTCAGCCAATAGCACCTTCCATGCCGTGAGGGAGCTCACCTCTTCCTCCCCTCCCGCCCTGCTGGCCTCCCACCATGCTGTCGTCTCGGCGGCAGCCCATTTCTGGAGGTCACGCCACCATACCTCCACCCGTGGCCTCTGGCAATTCTTCCATCCCATGGCTATTCTGCGTTTGGCAAGTACATAAGCCAAATCTTTAAGCTTCTCCACGTGCCGAAGCTTGCGCGCCCTGGGATACCCTCCAAGCAAACAGGCCCAGGCCGAATCTATCTTAAGTACAATGCCCCTCCCTGCCAGCTTCTGCGCCACTTCACTCCAGTAGGTTGCAATCACAGGGCAGGCCCAGAACATGTGAATCATATCAGCGTTCTCTGTGTTACACTTGGGACACGCCTGGCGCCCAGCGTCTCGAAATCTGGAAATTCTCAGGGGGGTCATGTATGCCCTATGCGTAATATATAGTTGTATCTGTTTAAACCTGGCATTCCTCGATACTTTTTTGTGGTACCCCAGGGCGCGCTCCCACTGCCCATCCGCCATCGGGGCCCCCATCTCTGCTTCCCATTCCAACCTCAGGTACCCCAAATCCCTCCCAACCTTTGCCATCAGCATCTCGTACAGCCTGGAGACCTCATGCCCGCCCTCGGATGCGTCATACATAATCTCCAGCGTTGCATCCGGCTCGTCAGCCAATACGGTCTCGGGCCAAGTGCTCCGGACCTCCCTGACCACTCTGTGGAACGTCATGTATTGCCCCGCATGCAGCCCCGCCCCCGCCTCTAGATCTGCGAACTCCGCCAAGGCCCCATCCTGCCAAATGTCACCCAAAGTGACCAGCCCCACTGACTCCCAGTATGTTCGCAGGATGGCCCTAAGCTGTCCGTCTTCCCTTGCCAAGGCCACCAGCGGCAGCTGCGACATGCACGGCAGGGGATCCCCCATCATCCGGCAGGCTCTTCGCCACATGTTCCTGCCCAACGCTAACATCTTAGGACGCCCCCTCATCCATGTGCTGGATACCCAAATAATCTCTCGCAGGTAGAAGGGGGAGCAGTCCTTACCCAACAGTCTATGTTCCGGGGTTTCGTCGTCCGAAAGCCACTTGGCCACGTACTGCAGCTGCGCTGCCACGTAGTAGGCCTCAAAGTTCGGCAGCCTCACGCCGCCTTTCTCATAAGCCTTCTGCAATTTCCACAATGCGACCCTGTTACGCGTGCCCTGCCATAAGAAATCTCTACATACCCTATGTAGTCTAGCAAAAAACCCCTTGGGTATCATGTATGGGATGTTATTGAAATAATGCAGCAGCCTAGGTAGCACGACCATCTTAAGCATAGCACCCCGGCCCATCATCGCTAAGGGTAGTTTCTCCCAAAACCTCATGCACCTCTCGATCCTCCCCACTGCCAATTCAGTATTGTGCCTGTGTTCCTCCCCGGTCGTGTGGTATACGTCTATGCCAAGGTACCGAAAGGTGCTTGTCGCCCATGGGATTCGCAATACTGGCAACCTCTCAGCCGGTATCCCCACATAGCCGCCCAGCGGGAACAGAGTGGATTTCCGAGGGTTGACCGCTATGCCAGAAAGCCAAGCAAACCTCTCCATCACCTCCAAGACATATTGCAAGTTCTCTTCAGGGTATTGGAGGTACAACAGCATATCGTCGGCATACAGGGATATCAGATGGCTCTCCCCCCCCACCTCTATGCCCACCGGGTCATACTGTTGCCGGAGGTAAATTGCCAAGGGCTCAAGGGCCAGGATGTACAACATTGGGGACCAAGGACATCCCTGCCTGGTGCCTCTACCTAACTGCCACCTATCCGACACTACTGCCCCCGTACGAACTCTGGCTAGAGGCGCGCTATATAATAATTCGGCCCACCTCCTGTACCCTGGCCCCATTCCGAAGTGATCCAATGCCGCCAACAGCCACGGCCAACGAACAGAGTCGAACGCCTTGACCGCATCCAGCGCCACTATCGCCATTTCGCCGTCTTTGCTACATCCCCATTCGACCACTCTGTGTAGGCGTCTATGGTTGTGGGTAATGTTCCTGTCCGGGACATAGCCCGTCTGGTCAGGGTGAATCAGCTTGCCTATCACTCTCCTCATTCTAGCCGCCAAGACAGCTGTTAGGATCTTGCTGTCCTGGTTCAGCATCGACAAGGGTCGATAGGAGCCGCAACCGTGTCCCAGTGTATTGTGCTTGGGGAGTGGCACTATGACCGCTTCCCTGAGTGATTCTGGTAGCTGTCCCAGCTCAAACGCCTCATTAAACATGTCCAGCATAGGTGGGAGTACCTCCTCCCCATACGCCTTATAAAACTCGCTGGGGAACCCGTCCGCCCCCGGGGCCTTGCAAGTGGGCAGCTGTCGCACTATCTCTCTGAGCTCTTCCAGAGTGATCGGAGCATCCATCTCCTCTCGCTCTTCATCGCTGATTCTGGGCAGGCCTATATCCCCGAGTACTTCATCTATCTCCTCTCGGCTCCCCCCTTCCCGATCTTCATACAATGTTTGATAGTATTCTGCGAATGCCCCATTTACCCCTTCTTGCGTATCGATCTCCGCACCCCCTTCGGTGATGACCGATCGGATCGGAGCCCTAGGGGTTTCGCTCTTATATAGCCAAGCGAGGAGCCTGCCTGTCTTGTCCCCACCCGCATGCAACCTTTCAATGTACTTCGTATAATTCAGGTTACAAAGTCTGTCCCAATGCCCAGAGCACCGCTGCTGCAGCTCAGTAACTACTTCCATATCGGTCCCACCCTTCTCCAATTCTTTTTCCAGCTCGATCTCGGCCTCTCGCAGGTCGGTCAGGATTCCGCCCATTAATCCCTTGGACTTCGCGATAGCAACTCCCCTCATCACCACCTTAAAAGCCTCCCACAAAGTACCAGCCGACTTGACACTCCCTGTATTCGACTCAAAGTACGCGACTATCTCCTCCCTCATGTCCTCCTTGAATACCGGATCCCGTAGCGCCTCCGCCCGAAGGCGCCATGTTGGGATCCGTGCACGTGGGGGGCGCAGCCGCCAATGCATGATTAGGGGCGAGTGGTCCGAGAGGACCCTCGCCCTGTAGTCAATCTGTTCACACTCCATAAGAATGTCTGGAGTGGCAAAAAAGTAGTCGAGCCTCGTGTGCAGTCGGTGCGGAGCCGAATAGTGCGAATACTGCCTCCCACCCGGGTGTCTCGCTCTCCACACATCTACCAGGCCTAGATCCGTTAGCAGCGACTGCAACACCTTGGCCGCTGGGCTGGGCCTAACCATTTTGTCATCCGACCTGTCCTCCCTGGGGTTAAGCACACAATTAAAGTCTCCACCCCAGATTACTGTGCTCCCCATCCCTTCACCGAGTCTCGCGCACAGTGTCTTAAAGTAAGTCGCTGTGTCCTGGTTGGACGCATAAGTGTTTATGATACAGACAACTCTACCTTCCACAATCCCCCGAACCATGGCCAGCCGCCCGTCCGACTCCACAACCTCCCCCAAGAGCTTGAACGGGACATGTGGTGCAACCCAAACCAGCACACCCCTGGCATACGCAGAGAATGTGGATCCAACCACTGTCCCCCTCCATTTTCTCCGCACCATTTCAAGTTTATCCCGTGTCAAATGCGTCTCCTGTAACAAGGCCACGTCTATCCTCTGCCTCTTCAAATACAACATGACCTTATTACGCTTCAGGTAGCTATTCAACCCTCTAACATTCCATGTCAATACCTTAAGGTCTCCCATGATTTATCCGTAGCTCCCACTTCCCCCTCTGGTCTGATCGCCTCCCCCCAGTCCCGACTACATCCCTTCTCAGTTTCTTCCCCAGGCTCACATAACAACTAACACCCCCCACCCCCCTAACCCAACCAACTGCCCAGCTCCATCCCTGGATCTCAGGCATCCCCGTGTTCGGTTCTCCTCGGAAGCCCGTGTAGAGAACCCGACAGGGTGTCACACCCCACACAGTGACTAACCTAACCACACACTGGGGTACGAATAAAACGGCCCTCGGATGCCCCCTACACATTTATATCCGCGCTCGCGGACCATGTTCGAAACAGTTAAAAAGTGCATCCCCATCACAAAGTGGCAAAGACTATATTCCAGTCCAAATGTTCAAAGTCCGCCGGGCCCCCTGTTTCACTTAACTCTCCCTGCTCCGTCCGCCATCTGCTCATCAGGCTCCTGAGGGCAGTTCTGCGCATCGAGCCATTCCATGGCCTCCCCAGGGGTGTCGAAAAACAGCGTCTTAGCCTTGAAGAAGACCTTAAGTTTGGCTGGATAGAGTAACATATACTTAAAACCGGCCGTCCGCAGGCGCCTTTTGACCACCCCAAAGTTCATCCGACTGCGCTGCACTTGTAGAGTGTAGTCGGGGTAAGCAGTGATGGTTGCCTCCCCTCGCCGTATGGTGCCCCCTTTACGAAAATGTTCCAGAATCTTCTCCCGGTCTTTGTAGTTGAGGATCTTGGCGATCACGGGCCTGGGCGGATTACCCGGCGGTGGCCTTCTGATCAGGGCCCTATGTGCCCTCTCCACTGCAAATCCCTGCGTTAGGGCACCTCCGGTGATCTCCTGCAGCAGCAAAGTCTCGATAAAATCTGTGGGATTCTGGCCCTCAGCTCCCTCCGGTAGGCCCACAATCCGGATGTTGTTTCTGCGGGCCCGACCTTCTGCCTCTTCAGCCCTGCTTTCCAGGTTGCCTACCCTCTGCACCAGGGCATGGATCTCTCGTTTGTGCGCGGTGCATTCCGCCACAGTCGGGCCCATCTCCTTCTCCAGGGTCTCTGTGCGCTCGGCCAGGGTTCGCACATCTTGCCTCAGGAGGTTCACATCCTCCTGTACCGCCCCGACCTGAAGTTCCATCGCAGTTTTCAGTTCGGCCACCGCAAGTTGGAGTTTGGTCTCCCATGTCGCCTTCAGATCAGCGATCGCTGCTAGGACCTCCTGGTTCGTTCCTCCTGCGGCCATCTCCTTGGGCTGGGCCTTCTCTTTGCTCCTGGTCCCCTCGGTGCCAGGCGATGTCTTGGCAAATTCGTCGAGCGTGGGCTGTTTATTCTTCGCCCTCAGGAGCTTGCTCGACATATCTTCGATCAGGAGCGTCCCTTCGATCTCGCTGAGGCCCCAGGCCTGGGGGCACTATGTCCCCCCCGTCGCCACACAGTTTCGGCTACCTCCAGTCAGGCTTGCTCTCGCTGGATCGCGCTGAACGTGAACTGAGGGAATCGCCTCCAGAATCCCGGTCCCCGATCCTTTGTCCCAACATCAAGCGACGGCAGCCATTTTGTCTGCCGGCGAAGCTCCGGCCCCAAAACTTCACGCGGCTCCTGAGTACACAAGCGCTGCACAATCCCGTATGAAAATGCATCCACATGTGCAGCCGAGCCTCGCATTTACAGTCATCACCGTCTATGCCACATCGTAGCGGCCGTTGCGCAGATTCAGCCGGATAATGTTCGGATCAGCGGGAGCTCCCGTTCAGGCACGTCCTTTCACATGGCGTCCAAGCCACGCCCCCCCGTTTTTCCTCCATTCTTGTTCTAGTTTCCGGTATGTGCTTTTTATTGCTTTTAGGTGGGGTGTGAACCATCTAGCCACTGCTTTCTTTCGTGATGGGATGAGGGGTTTTTCCAGGGAGATGGCATTGATTGTTTCTGCTATCCATTTCTGGATTAGGTCTGTTTTTCCGTCTGGGACGGCTGCGTTCAGTGTTGTGCTCGCTGGTTTCAAGGATTCTAGTTGTTCTTCTAAATTACTGATCTTGACGGTTTTCCAGTTTCTTTTCCAAATCGGGGGATACCTTTGTCTTTTTTTAGACGCATTTGATGGCATTTGGATCACGAATGGAATAATGAGGTGATCACTCCATAATATTTGGATAGGAGGTGCTGTTGTGATCAAGTTTCTGTTGGTGAAGATTGCATTGAGAGTGTGTCCTGCCGTGTGTGTCACTCCTTTCACCATCTGTCGGAGACTCATTGGCCCTTATGAGTCTTCCCGTAACCCCCCGGTGCTACCGTTTGGTTACCGTCAGACTCATAGTTTCTGTCACCCGAAATCCCGGTAATACCAGGATATTACAGGCGGCAGCGGAACAGTAAGTTCTCATTCCCATGGAGTCCTATAGGACTCCACAGGAATGGTAACACTGAAGCTCCGGCACCATTACTAACAGTGCTGGTGCTTCAGTGAAAAATCTGCCATTAGGGGCTTGAAATACCGGCAGGTCAGGCCTGCCGGTAGTTCACTGCCCCTACCGGCAGACTTGTAGTTTGAAGGTTCGGAAAAGGTGCCGGTAACCGTTGTTAACAACACTTTTTTCCAGACCAGAAACATTTAATGAGGCCCATTGCATCAAACTTTTTCTGGGAGTTTGCATTCTCTTCTTTGAACCATATGTTGAAATCCCTGAGAACGATCAGTTGATCATATTTGATGGCTAGATTCTTGAGTGCTTCTATGAAGGTGTCTGCAAAGGTTATGTCATAGGTCGGTGACCTGTAGATGAGCATAAATGTGAGGTTTGACTGTGCCTCCGTGTTCAAGGGGAAGTCAAGAGATTCACAGATCTGGATGTTCAGAGGATCAGCCATTTTTATTTTTAGATGTTCTTTGTAGGCTACTGCAAGTCCTCCTCTTTTTCCTTCTCGGTTTCCCTGTTTGCATTTGAGATTGTCTGGTAGACAGCTGTGTAATATGACTTTGTAGTTTTCGGATAGTCATGTTTCTGTGATGAACAGGATGTCAATTCCCCTGTAACAGAGTAGGTCGTAGATCTCAGTTGTGTGTTTGGACATTTATCTGGCGTTGATTAGATTGCAGTGTATTTTTTTCTTTATAGTGGTTTGTTTAATTCTGGCTTGCATCTTTGAGTGATCTTGTTGGTGGTTCTCCTTATTGTTTGTGGTATGTTGAGTGTCTTCTGTTAATTCAGTTTTGCCGTTAAATAGGCCGCCTAGGTGTCTTAGTGGGTTCATGACTTCTTCTGGCTCCTCTATTGTCTCAGGTTGGTGTTGGCGGAGGTCCCCCTGGGATTTGGTGATGTATGGGGCCAGGGTGTGGTTTTTCATCCTCCTATTTGTTTCAGCCTTTTTCCTTTTGAGTTCTGATATCCTGCTGCTGTGCATGGTGGTGTTGGTGTTTTGCAGGTTTTCTGACGAGTGATCCGTTGCGAGGTATGGTGTGAGGTATAGTGATTTTAGTCTTGTTTCCGAGGTGGTTCTTATTACTGTGGTGGTCATGGGTGTGTGCTCTGCTGCTTTGCTGATGTTTGTCAGAGTGATGTTCTGTTATGGTTTCATTTCGGTTATCCTTTCTCGTTGGTTTCTCTTTCATTGTCTGACTCTCTAGCGTTGCATGGTCTGATCTTCTTGGTCATCTATTGTTTTTTAGTGTACGTGGAGGTTCTGGGTATCTCATGGTTGCAAATGCCTTCCTGTGATTCAGGAGTTTTATAGATTATTGGCGTTGTACTCCTTTTGATCTTTTGGATGGGGTTTCAAGCTGATGTTGTATTTGGGTTATAGGGGCATTAGCCCTCCTGTGGTATTGCTTTGTGTTGTTGTTGGCCTTGTAGTTATCTTCATTGTTAGTCTGGTGTAGGTTCCCTTTAAATGGTGGTTCCATAAAGGGGTCTATTTCAGTAGCTATTGTTGGGTAGCAAGTGTGACTCAGTCGGGGGCTGCCTAGTAATAGGGGTCTCTGGCTTTGTGGGGCCTTAATGAGCTGAGCCTAGCAGTCTGGTAGATAGCTGATAGGGCAGGACTGGGTAGTGGGTCCCGATTCCTCTCACAGGAGTTACCTCACCTCGGTAGTGGGTCCCAATTCCTCTCGCGGGAGTTACCACAGTAGCTTGGATTACTTATGGATTCAGTCCTTCTTGGGTTATTGGGCCTGTTTGCGGTTTAGCTACATTTCCTCTATTGGCTAAACTGTGGGCTTTTCTTGCCTTATCCCAGTGGCTGCTTGCAGGTTGGGCATGCTTTATTCAGGAGCTCAGTAATTGTGTGAGTGAGCATCCAGGATAAGAACCCACCTGGGTTTCCAGAAAGCCGTGCTGGAGTGGGAATATCTAGGCTTGGGGCACAGCAGCAATCAAAGGGCAACTAGATGTGAGACGCAGTAACACTGAGCCGAGGCAAAACACCTATCTATAGGTCCTTGGGGCACTAGGAAACACATAGATATGAAATACAGTAGCAGTGAACAAACACCCAGATAGGAAACTCAGCAACTGTGAAAGAACACCTAGACATGAAACTCAGCAGCAGTGAAAGAACACCTTGAATTGGAACTCCATAGCAGTGAGAGAACACCTTGATATGAAACTCAGCAGCAGTGAAAGAACACCTAGGTATGAAACTCAGCAGCACTAAAAGAACATCTAGATTTGTAATACAGTTGCAGTGAAGGAACACCTAGATATGAAACTAAGCAGCTGTGAAAGAACACCTAGACTTGGAATACAGTTGCAGTGAAAGAACACCTAGATATGAAACTCAGTGGCAGCGATAGAACACCTAAGTTTGGAAAAAAGTTGCAGTGAAAGAACACCTAGATATGAAACTTAGCAGCTGTGAAAGAACACCTAGACTTGGAATACAGTTACTGTGAAAGAACACCTAGATATGAAAGTCAGAAGCAGTGAAAGAATACCTATGTTTGTAATACAGTTGCAGTGAAAGAACACCTAGATATGAAACATAGCAGCAGTGCAAGAACACCTAGGGTTTTGTTTTTTTTTTGTCCTTGGTTCAATAGAAAAGTAGAACCTTTACAAAAGGTTTCTATTTACAATAAACTCCATTAAAACAAAGTTTCATTTAACAGATTTCATAAAACAGATTTATACAGTAGAATACAAAAGAGCACGGACTGCAAAGGCATGAAATCAATTAATATTGTATAATACTAGTTCCTTTTCTATATATTTACAGAAGGAGACTAGGGCATACATTAAAGGTTTATGATTTCCATGCATCATTCTTGCCCATAAAGAATTCAAGCAGTCATCATACTCTATATTTACAAATTTCATCAATAAAATTGTTCTCTTAGTTTTAAAATACGGACATAATAAAATCAAGTGTTTTAGCGTCTCCTTCGGTTCTATGCAAGCAGGAAAACGACATTTTTCACAGATTGTTACATCATTTGCTTTATTCCAATGCTTGGTCCTTTCAGGTGTATGATATAAGTTAAATTTAAACTACATGAAGGCCCTTCCGAAATGATGGCAAGGGAAAGAGTCAATGGTATCTAGGGACGCGTTTTTTAGTTTGAGAAGAGTATTCCTTAAGCATTTTGTATTTCTCTATTTGTTCAAGAGTTATGCACCAATCTTTCTCAAAGAGTTTTTTCTTGGCGTACCCTGGACGAAAGTGGACATCATCGATTGTAAGATTCACATCAGACAAGATTGACTGCATGCTAGCCTGATATTGGTTAATTGAAAGGACATTAGTCGTTTCAAGGTTAGATTCCATGTCAATGTAAAGACAGTTAGTAGGCGGGAAACGTATTCTTGCATAATTTACTAACTGCCTCCATTTCCTACGTGTAGACAGAGCAGCTATCCCCAATTCATGTCTCATTATAGAGTTAGGGACAGACATAGGGAAGAACATAGCAGATTTTATGAGGGTTCCTTGTAAACGATCTAAAATTATACTCATATCGCATATACAAATGTCAAGGGAGTATAATAGTACACTTTCAATCTTGAGCGTAAGAAAGTCGATCAAGGGAACTAATGAGAATTTACATTATTTAGTGTAAATCATTTTCAATTGAGAGTGTAAAGGTCTACTCTTACGCTGTAAAAGACCAGACCACTCCAGGTGTTGATCGAGTTTTCATCTGAGAGGTAATAGCCAAGATAGATCGTATTTGTGATCAAGGGGATCGAGGTCTTCATGAACTGCCACTGATAACCTCTACTCTTGTTGAAGGAACCAAACCTCATAATTGCCATTTCGGTGGGGTTCGGAGTTAGATTATGAGCGATCGCAAATTCTTCGAACAGCTTTAGTTTCACTTGAAGGCCTACCGGAGTAGGAACAAAGAGGATGATATCATCGGCAAATGCAATCCATTGCAGGCGTGAGGTGCCAATTTTTACAGAGAAAAGGTTTTTAGCACTCCAAGTGTGATCTAAGTCAGACATATATAGGTTGAAGAATGAGGCTGCAAGATTGCAACCCTGCTTTAGACCTAGGTGGGTCATTTTGGGCGTGGTGGTCCCCCATCAGCTCAGATCTTTATTTTGTAAGAGGTATTTGTGTGTAATTTGATGAACCAATATAATAAGTCAGATGGAATTCCCATTTTTAACATTTTGGACCAAAGAAGGTTGCGAACTACATTGTCGAATGCTGACGACATATTTTTTTAGATTTCGCGCCAGCTATTACATGTGCCATGATTGTGGCATTTAGTGTAGTACTCATGCCTTTGCGAAAGCCAGTTTGATCTTTAGAATAAAGACCTTGGGCCTCAATACATTTTTCAAGTTCGTATAAGAGCAGGATTGCAAAAAGTTTAGCTTCCGTGTCAATCAGCGAGATGGGCCGGTAATTCACCGTAAGGAGGGATCCCCTTTCTTAAAGATCGGGATAATGTTTGAAATCAACCAAGAGGAAGGGATACGCCCTGATCCAATTATGGAATGAAATTTTGTTTTTAGAATTAGGGCCCACAAGTCCGGATCCGTCTTGTACACACATGGGGGAAGTCCATCGGGCCCTGCTGATTTTGAATAGGTCAATTTAGATATAGCCCATTTGATGTCATCAAGGGACCAGTATAACCGGTGCATCTCGCTGTAACATAAAGACACTTCAGGTACATTCTTAAATCTATTAGGGAGCTGAAATTTAGCTGCAACAGTCACACCATATATGTTCTGAAATACAATTCGGCATTGACAATGATAAGTGGTTATTGTCGCTTTTTATAGTGCGCCAGATAGTTCTAGTATCGTGACCAACTATTGCTCTAATTAAGGAACAATTGGTTTTATTGTACTTCATGATGCAAGCTTGTCTTAGTTTCTGTTTATACGTAAGTAATATGCACTTACGTAGAAATTGGTAGATCGTTGAGTCTGTGAGTTTATTTCTCAATTGTCTAAGCGCTTTGTTTTTTTCACGTTTTAAGATCTTACAGGTTGGTCTTGTTCTGATACTTGGAACTAAAATGATCCAAAGCCCTTTTTATTATTGCCGAGCATTGCACTGCCATTTCCGTGATCAATTTGGTTATTTCGTATTTAATCATATCTATGTGTTTTGAGACATAGTCGGTGAATTGTTTACAGAGACCAAGATTCCATCTAAGCGATAGTTGATGGCGATGTACTTCAGGAATAAGTAGAGAAGGATCGAGCTGTAGTAAGGAACACTCTAATTTTAATGAGAAGGATAATTGAGAATGGTCCCCATGAAGTATCGGCTAATCAATAGTGGAGTGGCAAGTGCTGAGATGTTATGCATTAGAAATATAAAGTCTATCATTGAGACATTAGAGCCACGATTCCATGTAATTTTGGGGCTGTTGACTCTTGTCTCTACCATATCCATATCCCAGTCCTGAAAGTACGATTTCCACTGGGCTCCTCTATTGCGGGAGGATGGATTAGATATTTTATCACCTATCGCAGGTCTTTTTCCACAATCAGAGTTGAAGTCACCTCCAATTATTATTTCAAGATCTCGATGCTCGTTCGTGAGAGTTTCAAGGCACTTATCAATTTCATCAAATATAGAGTCGATTAACATATTGACAGGGTTCCAATGTAGAGTAATTATAAGAATGTTACGTTGATTATTCATATTCGTGGTCAGCAATATGCCCAACAAGTTGGAAGATTCCCACACCAATTTGGTTTGTACTTTCAGGGAATTATTGACTGCAATAGCCAGACCGCCAGAAGGGCGTCCCTGATTAAGTCTTGTGGCGGGCAAACAGTACGTAGTATAGCCAGGGAGAGAAGGGCATTAAATTTCAGTTTCCTGCAAGAGTATTATTGAAGGAAAATTAGCAGGAGAAAGCATCTTAAACCATGTCATTAGGTTCTGAATCAGCATGAGTTCCAAGAAAGAATCTTAATTACATTAGCTTGCAATGGCTATGTCGTGCCTGATGGTGTTTTAAGAGTTAGGATTGAGTTTAGCATTGGTTCCAGCCAAGGGAAACCTTTAGTATTAGCTACTAAGTTCAGCAGTTTGTGAACTGCAGTATTGCCATCTGTAGCAGCATTAGAGACTAGAGCATTGATGCCAAGATTGGCAACCTCAAGCGGACACGTATATGAGAGAAACTCCTTCGCAGGGGGCTCATCTGCAAAAGTCATTAAGATGAATCCTTGGTCTTTTATTTCGTCACGACTAAACCAAAGAAATTTCATAATTGACTCTGAAGTGAGATAACATATGGCCTATAATTATTTGTTCTTGCAAGTGATACTTTCAGAATATCTTCTGATTTCAAAATCCTAAATTGAGGTATATGTGAGAGCAGTGCAAGAAGGAATGTGCGGTTAATACGAGAGCTGCCAAGAGAGGCCTTATTTCCTTCTAGACCAATTATGTAAACTTTACTGGTTATGGGCGGATTACCACATGGTAATGCAGGGGTTGTAGATTCATTACAAGAAGATTGATTTACCGGCATAAGGGTCCTTGTATCAGGAGCATTTTTGAACAAGGAGGTGCTCTCTACATTATAAAAGGCTGTTGGGTACCATAATTCTGGATAACATTTCCACAGAGATTACGCCCTCATGTACGGCTCTCCTTAATGTTTCCAAGGTATCAGTACGATTATTGTTAGATTGAGTGCTGATTGGCACTTCAGGTAGAGCCCTACTTGTCCCTGGACCATGTACAGATGTTCGTTGATTATCTAGATCATTAGGTAGAACCCTGATTTTACTCCCTCCATTGACCACAATTGGTCTATTATTATCAAGTGGGATTGATGGGTTAGCTATAGGCGGAATTGCGGGAGGGTCGTCCACACATGCTTCACTATGAGATTTCCCTCGCAGTTGGACATAATAGCCCCTATAGATGGGCCGATCGTCTTTATGCTTACCTGCGGGTGGTCAATAGTGGTGCAGCTCCTATCACACACAGGAAAATAACGGTTCAAGTTTGGTTTCAGTGTTTTTATAGACGTACCATATCCTTGTATTTTCAAATCTGCACATTTTGAAGACCCATTCGAGGTAGAAATTAAATGCTTAGAGGTTTTACAATCAGGGGCATTATAAGAAGGAGATATTTGATTATTCCCCGATGTTTTAATTACTGAAGTTTTTTACTTTTAGGAAGTGCAGATACACAGGAAATGCTCTTTGGAATAGAGATTAAAGCTTCCTGGCTTTCTTTCGTCTGTTGTTGCAGAGCAATATGATCTTCATCAGTAGTTTCTATTAGGAGTGCTGGATCAGGGACACCAGGGGTTTCACTCTGTGAGGCCCGTGTGATATCGGGATCGATCTTGGTCTTTTTGGTGTTTAGGAGTGCATCTTTGCATCTTTGCGCATAGCATTTTACCGCTCCCAAGTGCGTCCTTTTCATACGGCGGGAAAAGAAACGGGGGGCAGCTAGTCTCATCCTGTTTCATTTGGTCCAGAACCTTTAAAAGAACGGAGGGACTGTCTGGAGGTTCAGTGTGTTGGGGGAGCTTCGAAAAATATTGAGTAATAGTCAGATTAATAGATTCAACTGATGTTTTCAGCTCATTCAACTCAGTGCTGCAATTACAAGCCCTCGGATTGGGGAGGAAAGGAAAAGGATAGTGGGCTGGTAGAAGTGGAGTAGGAATACTTGCACCATGTGGGTGCATGGCATCTAAATTGAATTGCGTGACTTTATGATTCGGGAGAGATGGAGATCTTAAAGGCCAGGTTTTTTACTAAGTCATCTTTGATATTTGTTAATGTATCAGCAGCTATGACAAATCCTTCCATCCTATCCATTTTAGTGCACATATGCTACATTGTAGCTTTAATTTCCCTCAGTTCCAGATGAGTCAGATCGTGTCCTTTGTCAAGGAGGTCAAGAATTTTAATTATCACTGGGAATGTTTGAGGGGATCTGCCTTCATTTAACTCATAAGGATTAGGTCCATCGAAGTATTCAGACTGTGAGTGTTTCAGTTGGGAATCAAAGGGGTCAGGGGAATACAACAATTGAGCAGGCGGAGGTTCTTTGTTTATATCAGCTTCTATACCTTTGTTAGTGACATAGGGCCGCATTCGGTCATTCGACGATATAGGAGCTAAGGGAATTTGCGTTTTGCCTGCTCCAGATACAAGGGGCGTTAACATGCCAAATGAGCGACGCACTTGGTCGTCAAGCACTGCCATCTTGCGTGAAGTGGTATTAAACTGATCTTTGGGTGGAGAGCAGGCGGTAGGAGAGATAATGCAACTATTGTACACGTCACCAAACCTCCTTTCCTCTGGACTCATCATATTTTTATATTTAATATCTTTTGAGTGCAAGGAGACGAAGGGGGCTCGGCGGAGTGGATTTGAACAGCATGAGTAGAAAGCACAACATGATTAGTACAGGTTTGGATGAGGTTCGTAACAGGGACTTCTGATGTTGCCGGGTCGACGTATGAAGTTCTACCGGGACATATTAATGAGTCAATGCTTGTGCAGGTTAGTACTGCCGGCATTGGCTCATTACAGCATCCGCTGCGAAGTCCGCTCGCCATGTTAGTAGCGAAGCGGGCAGCGGTACACGGTAGGAATACAGCTATCAGGTGTGAGCTGCTGTCAGAGTTTAACAACAATAGGCACAAATACCAGAAGCCCTCTGAAAACGGGAAGGAACTGATAATAGCTATCTGTGTGTGGCTTAACTTAAGTGGTGGTCAACGGGCATCAGCTTACCGTTAACAGCACCGGTGGGTCTAGATGAATTCTGGCGACCTCGTCCACAACAAGAGAAAGTTAGAAAACAAAGATCATTGATAGGTAGAGTGCGTAGCTGGACGCTGGCGAGCCAGCAAACAGCAAACAGCGATACTTAGAGCGGTACTTGAGGCGCGCGCGCAGATGCTCACGGCCCGCTCTATTTGAGGGCTTCTGGGTGTAAGGGGGTGGGGCCACCTAAACAGATATACAAAATACCAGTTATAAGTAAGGTATATCCGTAGGTAAGTATTGAGTATTGATCTCAATCAGTAGAGGTATATAAACATTCAGTATACCAGAGAAGTCCAATGTTGCAGTTCACACGGCGTATTCAGAAGATGCAGGACAGCGCTGGGTGGCAGCAAACAGCGATACTTAGAGCGGTACTTGATGCGCGTGTGCAGATGCGCGCGGCCCACTCTATTTGAGGGCTTCTGGGTGTAAGGGGGCGGGCCCACTAGAGAAGCCCAAGGTTGCAGTTCACACAGTGTATTCATAAGGTGCAGAACAGCGCTGGGTGCCAGCAAACAGCGATACTTAGAGTGGTACTTGAAGCGTGATGAACACCTAGGTTTGGAATACAGTTGCAATGAAAGAACACCTAGATATGAAATTCAGCGGCAGTGAAAGAACACCCAGATATGAAACTTAGCAGCAGTGAAAGAACACCTAGGTTTGTAATACAGTTGCCGTGAAAGAACACCTAGATATGAAACACAGCAGCATTGAACGAAGTAACGTATTGTAATGTGTTTGCCCGGAGTTGAAGGACAATGGTGGGAAATAGGCAATACGATTGGTTAGCCAGTTAAGGGAGTGCAGTAATGGTCGTTCCCTCTGCCTGAACCACACTTTCCTTGTTAGTCGCTGCTGGTTGACGGCTGCCGGCTTCCCAGGCGAACACAGGCAAACACAGAGTGGAGCTGCTGATTCCAAGAGCTCCCCTTTGCCTTATGGCCCTTAGCCGAGGGCTAGCCTGATAAGATGCGCAATTTAGGGCTAACGGTCAATCAGGGGAGGGGTGAGTTGGGCCAGGAAACAGATGAAAAATGCAAAGGAAATGGGTCGGGAGGGAAAGGGAGAACGTGCACATCCCAAGAGGCAAATTAAGATTTAAAAAGGCCAAAAGAAAACGAAAAACAGCGCAAAGCACCAAAGGTGCTTCTCTCACCTCGCCAGGGACTAAAGGGGTTAGGTGGGACTGAATGAACGCTAGGCTTTAGGCCCGCTTCGTGGCTCAGATGGAGGTGGCCAATCAAGGGAGGAGGTTGCCTGGGGCGGGAAAACATACCAAAAATGCTAAGGAAACAGGTTGGGTGGCAAACAGGGAACGCGCACAGGCAAAGAGGCAAATCAAGATTTAAAAAGGCCAAAAGAAAACGAAAAACACCACAAGGCACCAAAGGTGCTTCTCTCACCTCGCCAGGGACCAAAGTGGTCAGGTCGGACTGAACGAACACTAGGCTTTAGGCCTGCTTCATGGCTCAGATTATTCTTTTGGTGATAATGAAAGGTGATACTTTGGGTGTGCTCAAATAGTCCTTGCCCCAGCCTGGACCTATTCTTGAAGAAAGATCTTGGTGCCCCTTGACTGTTGTGGAGAGTGCCTTTTTCCCCATCTACCAGAGTAAGTGTATCAGCACACATTTCCTTTATTTTGGCCTGGTGAACAGCCAGGTTCATAGGGATTTCCCGAGAGATAATACAACAGTTGGGTTAATCCTCAGGCCGGGGCATTGCAGTTTGCCTCTAGCGCCACACCATGAAAAGAGTGGAGAGGTGCAGTTAGTTTTCCTTTAGGGGTATCGACAATGTTGAAAAAAGAAATAGATGTGTGGGAGGTGGGAGCGCAGATTTAAGGTACTGTGTCATGGCAAAGGGCCCATTGTGTGTCAGCCAAGACTGAGAGGCAGAGAAAGACAGAACTAAACACATGTGAGTCCTGTTCCCCTTGTACCAATCTGATATATAGCAGTAATGCCTAGCGATGTGCAGTACTCCCTGGCTTCCTGAAGCTAGTTTCTGGCTACAAAAATGCCCAAAACAAAAGAATAAATAAAATAATAGATAATGAGATGAATGTCAGAGTTCCTTATGTGGCACTACACCTTCTTCCTTGTCTTGCTGTTAATATAGACAAAGGTATCGTTGGTGTACGTGGCTGTTGCTGATGCTTAGTGCTTGCAAAGCAGGGAAGGGATGAGCTCAGAAAATGCTGATGTGTGATGATGGCTGCAGCAGCTACATAAATGGTGATCCATGTGGGACAGGGAAGGGCGGTGATGCGCGGATGTTTGTTGCTACTTCACCAGATAAAAGGTGCTAATAACTAAGTCAAGTATCTGAATTATGAGAATCAATCCTTGTCTATTGACTCTCATTTGATTTTGAGACAGTCATCTATTTATATTTCACTGTATCTCGATGCATTGTATGAAATAAATGCTGCCATGCATTTGGCTTGCATTTTCTTCCACTTTGCATTTTATCTCATCCTTATTTATAGGTAGCTGGGGTCTCTTGTCATTTGCTTAGGTGGCATTAGAACCCTGGGAGGGGTGCTGGCCAACCAGGATGTTCGGAACACAGGCTGTATTGTGTTGTGCAAGTCCACGTTCTGAGCATCCTGGGTAGCCTGTGCCCTCTTTGCTTCCCTTCAGAGGCATTGCTAGGGGGGCTGAGGGGCTATAGCCCCAGGTTTTTCAGTTGTAGCCCCGGATAGAAGCTCAGCGGCTACAACCAAAAGGCCAGCTAGCCCCGAGTCCCAGCAGTCCTGACATTAGCGTAGCCTCAGATCTTTTCCAGACCTAGCAACAGCCCTGCTCCCCTCCGCTGCTCCTCTTTCCTACGCGGGTGCTAACTGTGTTTTGGTTTTTTTTAAGACAGAAACATACCTTAGCTGCATGGCCCGGCACCGGGCAATGCTGTCCCCCCTGACACGACAGTCATGAACATTGAAAACGAACATCGGGGACGACAACACTGCGTGACGTCGGGCTGCGCAGAAAAGGTAAGTTTTTTTTTTTTTTTAAAAGACACCATTAGCACCCATGTGGGTGAATGCATGCGTGCTAATGGCTAGATTACCCGAGTCGGCAGGTCGACCCTGTCCGTAACGGCAACACAATCAGCATTAAGGCACCCTCGCTTTGCTCAGGCCCTTAACTTGGGCGGCGGGCCTTTACTGACAGGGTGGGTCCGCCATCTCTGATAATATCGCCTCAATATTTACTGAACAACCTCTGATACGTTTTTGTTGTAAAAAGACACCATTAGCACCCGTGTAGGTAACTGCCCGAGTGCTAATGGCGATATTACCCAAGGCAACAGGAAGACCCTGTCGGTAACGGCATCGCCGCCTGCGTTAAGGGACCCTCGCTTTGCTCTGGCCCTTAACTTGGGTGGCATGCTGTTACCGACAGGGTTGGCCTGCCAGCTCGGTTAATATAGCCTCAGTATTTACAGAACAACCTCTCATAAGGTCAAATATGGCGATTCCTGGCAAGAAATCTTCTGTTATGCTGTGTGGAGCGATTGATTACACATTGAATGGAAGTCCTTGCCGATGCTCCAATTGTACGCTCTCTTTGATCAAGCTCTATGTTCTCGGCTTGTCCATTGCCATGTGGAGGGGATACGGTAGTAAAGCAGTGATGTAGCCCATTGCTTCACAAGAAAGATGGCATGTTTTTTTAAGTGGACTGGATGCTATTGTCAGATACCAGGTAGTAAGGCTCCCTCTCTCTGAAAAAACTGCATTAACACTGTGATGGTGGTAGTGTGTTACAAAGTCACACTTGTTGATCCTCCTTTGGGACATAAGTGGGCTGTGGGGACCACCAGCTGTCTGGAATGTTCACTGGGTGTTTGTAAAGGGGGTTGTATAAAGGTCATTTCCCAGAGCTCCTCATTTTGTCCCACATCAACATGTCCCATTAAATTAGAAAGCGAGGTTACATCAACTTGAAAACGCAACTACAAGCCTAAGAGGAGAAAATCCCTGTGAGCCCCACTACAAATTGTTCCCCAGGCACAGCAATTATTCATAACACTCAGTGTCGAGAATGGTGGTAATAAGAATTCTGAGAGAGTTCATGACAGCCGAGTCCCACCTGTTTTCCGCTGCACCACAGGCTCAATGATAACAATGAGTGTTGGCAGAGTGTGGCAGCAACTTCAGCAGAGAGGAAGCTTTTTCCGCGTTCCTCTGTGATTTTTGTATTTTTTTCATCACTATTGCTGAAGGCGGATCCATCCATAAAACCCCCACTCACCCGTCGCAGAGTCTTGGCAGAGTGTTTGCCGAGGGGTTGTCGAGGGCTTGACATGGAGCAAAGTATTAACATCCTTGCTCCAAGAACACAGAGCCATATGAAGCTAACAGATGTTGGTGCCGGTGCTGGAGAGATGCGAGCTGCGCATAGTTCAGAGCGGCCCAATTTACGCGCCACACAAAGATTGAATGCCTCTGCTCAGAGTCTACACGATCTGGAGTATTTTGCTGTTCACAACAGCTCGATAATCTCAACCCTATCGATGGATCAAGACAAGATGACACACAAGATATTTGCCGCTGTATCAGAAGGGAGGTGTGGGGGGGGATTTGGAAGTTCAGATGAACAAGTGGAAGGAGATGTGTTCTGCGTTCCGTTTGAGGAAGCAATTGTTAAACATCCAAACCTCACGCATACAAGACTAAAGGAGCACGAAAAAGATCATGCCTATATTGATAGCGCTGAGTCACCTATATATCTCTATGCATTAGGTGATTTCATGGATAATGTGCCCGCTCTGCAGGTTGAACAAAATGTTCCTAATCTCGTAAACATCTCAACAAAAGAAACATCTAAAGAATCAGTAAAAGCACACACTTAAAAGAAACAAGAAGTTCCAGTGATGCCCGAACCGGCCGTGGAAGCGAAGAATCACACGCAAACCACACTGCTGACCACAAATGGCAATGCTCTGAGCTGCAAAACGTTGACAAAAAAGAAAACACACGAGGCAAGATTAAAACACTGAGCGAAATCACTTTCAGACCCAAAGTCAATAAAATGGCATTTCAAAACAAAGGCGACTGCCACGCAGCCATGCAAAATTGTAGGGCCAAACCAAGAGGGCCCCCTAACATCGTAAAAAGAAACTTGGCAGGAAATATCTGATAATTACCTATTAACGGCCTCGCGTCGTTGTGATGTGATGGACGATCAAACTGGGAGAATTGTACCCCATGAAATTGACGGAAAAATCCCTACTCACGACATGGCTAATCACAACACAAGACCTCAAGCCACGACAAAGGAACATCTGATAGTGAGTGCGAATGAAAATAGAGTCAGCGCCCAATTAGAAGAACACGACGCAGACTCAAACCATGAGTTAGACAATCTGGAAGTGGCACCCCGAATCAGGTATTTTCCACTGACCAGAACCTCTACCCCTCAAATAAGAAGAGAGAAACGAATGATTACAGCAGAGGAAATTAACAAATCCACACTGCTAATGGCCCTGGAAAAAAAAGTGAAACCTGTAACTGGTGAAGAAACACATTGTTCAGAATACAATCTCACCAAGATTAAGCGCCTCGCATTTAAAAGGCAAGCCCCCATGAGGCAAGCCTGCAGAGGAAGAATTAGGGATAAAGGATCTGAATTGGATGACATATCATCAGCAGAAGATGTAGAAGATCTGGATGAAGAAAATCTGTTAAATCAAGAATACCGAAAAAACAAATACCCTCACAAAAAATGTCTTTCTGCAAAGGCTCGCCAAAAAGGATCAAAGAAAGAGACAAAAGGAAATGGCCCCTCCCAAATGGAACAATGTGCAAACCTGCAGGCTGCTGTAGGATCAATGCTAACTATAACGTTAGCCCCTTTCCTCAAGCTTTATGAAGCGCTTCATGAAGCGCTTCATGAGAATTACAAAGACGACCCTGCTGACATTAATGCAATCGAAATGAATATACATAGAAGCATACATGGAAGCAACAAGAGAAAGGAGAGCCCAGGAGAAAGAATCTGAAAACATCATCTTTAAAACACTCATTGACCTGATGGAGGACGCAAGAGATGATAAAAGATCCTTCCGGAGTTGCTTCAGTGACACGATCAACCTCCTAAGATCACAAACCCTTAAGAACGTTAACACAAGGGAGGATAAGTGCGAAATCACAGAAGCTGGCCATAATCCACAGAGACTGTACACGGAAAGACCAAGCAAAGAAGAAGCTCTTAAGACTCAAACAGAAAATAATGTAAACCCAATGGAGACACCAGAACAGACTGTCAACGGACAGCAGCAAATCGCATCGAAATGCCTGCAAACGGTAGTCCACCTGAATGTGTCTGAAGATGTCTGTGGTGCTACACATACAGGAGAAACTGAATTTAAGCAAAACACGACGCAAAATAAAGAACATTTCTCAATATTTGAACCAGAGATGCAACATGAGTCTAATGGCAGGTTTTTGGGAGCAAGAAGAAAAACCCAAGATATAACAAACAAAAAGACAAAAAATGTACCCAAACAGCAAACAGCGGTACACAGAATTTCATCCGCAACCTCAAATCAGTTAGAGAGCAAGCACCGATAAAACCGCAAGCGAAACACAAAGAAAATAATGTCGACACAGATATGGTGTCTAGACAATTTGAAAGCGAAAGGCAAGTCGCAAAGAGAAGGAATCAATCTGAGGACAATATAAGAGACTCAATTGAAAGAGAAAGAGAAACCTTACTGCAACTCTCTGTCTACGAAGAAGACACTGAAACTGAGAGCAACAGAATAAAGGAAGACTCCCAGAAGAATCTGGAACTAGAGGCTGACCATGAAAAGCTGGCCGTAAAGTCCAGCCACTTTGAAACCCTGGAAGAAAAGCGACTACAGCTGGAAGCTAAGACAAAAAAAAGAAAACATAAAGTGCAAAGTGCTAGAGTCCATGATTGACCACTCAAAACAGGACAGAATGAGTCTGTCGAAACAACCCGCAAAACAGCAACCATCCTCTGGACAAAATAACCAAAACGAATCAAACCAACCACGATCAACAAGAACCTCTTTTGAAGAGCCAAACGCAATGCATAAACTCTTGCTAGAACGCGTTTTAAAAGCCAAAGATAGATTGATCATGAACCGATCGAAGCTGATGAGACTATTGCATAGTGTTCCGACTCTACGAGTTATTGAACCAAAGCACATCAAAATAGTCGCCTTTCCTAAGGAATCTGAAACAGACGTCTGTTTACATATGGCAATAGCATCAGTCATGAACCTACTAAGATCAGCCACAGACGAACTTAGAATTCTGGGCTTTGATCTTAAACCTTGTACCAATGATAATCTAGATAATCACATCGAAATGAACACGACAAAAAAAGACCAACGCGAAATAAGATCGCCAATAAAAGATCAAGTGGACGATGAATCTACTGAAAAACCGATCAGATTCTCCCCAACAATATTGCGGGGTCCAAACGCCCTGTGCATTGTGATAAAAGGTGGACTTGACGACAAAGTAGCAGCAAAAGGGACATACACAGCTCCCCTGGAAAAGAAAAATCATGGGATTGGCTTGCCGCAAGCCTGGCACTGTCAGAAAATAATTAGACAATGTCTGACCGCCCCAAAAAGTTTCCAGCTTGCCTCCTGGAATTCCTGAGGCTTTTAACATCTCTTTGAAAAAATAAATCAAGAGTTGCTGGAAACAGATGTCATTTGCATCCAAGAATCTTAGCTGCGGGAGATTCCAACCTTAGATGGCTTCACATGCTTTTTGAACAAAGCCTATAAGGGACCAACCGGCAGACCGTCGGCAGGACTTCTTACAATCTTAAAAAGCAGTACATGTGATAAAGTGGTGCGAGTGATGTGCCCCACGCCCCTTATTCAAATTGTGATAACACAAGATGACCACGAAATACCCGTAAGTAAAATAACACGAGTGATCATCAACCTTTATTGGAACATTAAAGCGAAAGATGGACAACATTTTTTGGAGACTGTTATGAACTACATCGACGACTTCAGAACTTATTGTGTGCAGCTATCTCAACATAGACTGCTGCAAAGCTGCAAATAAAGAAGAGCAACCACAAAATAATCTCCAAAAACAAACCAGAATAAAAAAATGGTTAGATGAGATACGAATAAGAAATCTTCACATGGCAAACGGCAATGTAAGTGGCGACCGACAAGGAGCAACAACTTGGTCATCTTATAACACAAGCGCAACGTTAGACTACTTCTTTGTAGATGCCTTAACTTTTGAAAAAATAACTTCTTAAGGATCTTAACATCTTCAAAGAGCGATCACAGGCCACTAATACTATGTATCGAAACAATTTGGCACGATAATGGAAACAAAAACAAAAAATCTTGGCCACACAAAATCATCTTAAATAACGTCCAAAACAGACTTCGTCTATCTGCAAAGTCAATACCAGTGCTGTCAATAGCTGTTAAAAAAATGGCACGAAGCCATGCAAAAGAGTGTTGAATACGAATCTTGCCTGAGTGTTTTCAGAGAAACAAAAATAAAAAAACAAAAAGTCACAGTAAGGAGACTATACCAATTTAATCCAGAAATTGCAAAAAAGAAGAAACAACTAGCAAGGGATTTAAGGGCCCTAAATAAATAATGGGTACTTGCTAGAGCAAAGAAAAGGAAAGCTCTAGAGATAAAACATCGATATTGGGTCAAGTCCAATAGAGCACAATTGTACCAAAAAGATTCGGAGAGCATGTTAATGGCAATCAACAACAAAAATTCCAATTTCTTCTGGACCTTAATAAATAAAAACAGCATCTCACAGGGAGCAGCTTTGCTCGATCCCATTGAAGAAACTCAATGGGTGGAACACTTTGAAAAAATGTATGGCCAAAATTGCAACACAAAAATCACTTCATAAAAAAAAATACCTACCAAACCGTGGTCAATAGATTTCAATAAAAACGAAATGATGTCCTTAATCAACAAGGCAAGCACATCTGGTGCCCCCGGACTAGATGGTCTGACCAACATAATCCTAAAGCAAGCCCCGGATCTATGGTCACACCTGTGTTATGACTTATTCACCAGAATCAATCTCAGTGGGCAAATACCAGACTCCTGGAAGAAAGCGGTCGTGTTACCGATTTTTTAAGAAGGGCGACAGAACAAGACCAGAAAACTACTGACCGATTTTGTTACTGGACGTCTCAGGAAAATTGTACGCAGGTATCCTACTAAAAAGACTAAAAGAATGGATAACAGCAAGTGGACATTCTAACCATAGACAAACCGGATTTGTGGAGAAAGTGGATTGTAGTTTAAACTTACTAATCAATCCACTGAAAATTAAAACTCTAAATGATAACCAAAAGATTTTTCTGGCATGCATCCACATGGCTGCTGCCTTCGACAGAGTTGACCGGCAAATCCTATGGGAAAAACTGAGAAGAAAAGGTTGCCCCAAAGATCTGTTAGAAGCCATCACAGCTCTACATACGGGTACCACCCTACAAGTGCGACTGGATCAAAAAGGCACCTTAAGTCGGGAGATAACCACAACAAGAGGCCTAAAACAGGGGTGTCCCTTGTTGTCAGTCCTTTACAATTTTTACATCTTGGACATGAAAGACAGACTCGAGCCAGAAAGATCATGCTCGCTGCGAACAGGTGGACATTTCATAGGGCATCTGCTTTACGCAGATGATCTGATCCTCTTTGACACGACTGCCATTGGTCTTCAGGGAAAGCTAGATGCACTTCAGAAGTATGTGGAAGAAAACAAACAAAAAATAAATACAGGAAAAACAGAAATCCTAATGATTCAAAAACCTCAAGCGAAAGTAAAAGAACCATTCAAATGGTGCCTTGAAAACAATCCAATCCCAATAACAAAAAGCACAAAATACCTAGGAGCCATAATCGGTGCAGATTAGGGTGACAAGCCTTGGATCGAACACTTGCAACTTAAAATAGACCAACTGACTTCTCAGGCATTAATCCTGAAGAAAAGATTCGACAAATTTTCGATCCAACCGCTCATTGATTTCTACAATCTAAAGGTAGTGCCCACAATAATTTATGCTGCTGAAACTGCTCTGAGAACCCCGTGGGAAACATGGATAGACTTGACGAAAGATTTTGGAAGAGAATCCTAAGAATGCCAAAATCAATCCCGATAGGTGTGCTCCGTCACAAACTGGGATTACATTCGCTAAACGCACATGTCATCTGGAAAGCACTAGCTACTTTCAGGAAAGTAGAGTTATCTGCCTGCCCGCCAAAATATACTATCATTAAGGCTGGCAACGAGAAACCTCTGTTCTGGCCGCTAACGCAGTGGAAAGAAAAATGTATAGAAATTCTAGCAGATCTGAGTGTTATGTGTCACCCCTCCTGGCAGCATGCTAGCTCCCAGGATGGGTGTAATGGTCACATGGTATCAACCATGTGACCAACATAATAAATACGACGAGCCGTTACCGGCTCGTCAGTCGAACCAAGAGCTGACTCCTTAGTCGTTATTTCCAGCACAATGCCGGTGCTACACCGAGTGCATCAGGCCCAATGGCCGGGCAACACCGTCCCAACTGAATGTCCTGGCTGTGGGACTATGGCTGTCTCTGCAACCCTGGCCTGGGTGCCCCCAGAGCCGGGGCTGCGATGAGCTGGGTGCCCACAGCCCATGTGTACAGCTCCGGTGCTCCGGAGCCCCACAGGGTGACCGCTCTGGATTATCTGCTGCGTGAACGCAGCCCAAAGGTCTATGTCAGGTGATCCCAACATCAGCTGTGGCCCGCTACGGTGCTCCGGGGGCGGGCCACAACACTAAGCGTAAATACAGAGACCTTACGAGACCACCCTAAACGGATAGAAATGTTACTTATGTCCGTGGATTGGGCCCAATCAGAAGCTGCACGCTCTACTTCAAAGTCACATACATTGTCAACTAAATTAATCATCTGCCATGGGAAAATGCCAAATTACCTAAGGAAGAGTGCGAACCCAAAACACAGAGATCTGATCCTGCGATTCAGACTAAACGCAATAAGAACAAAGCAAAATCAAATGAAATCTGGTACCACAAGCGACAGTACATGCCGCTTATGTGAACAAGAAGAGGAATCTTTACGTCACTTGATCATGTTTTGCAAGGAATTGAGAACAGAAAGAATAAAGCTGATACACAACACACTAACTCCAACTTGCGGCCTGAACACAGACTTATGGTCAGGTGGGAAGCCCTTTACGATGATCCAAATCAAAAAACGATCAGAGCACTGGGCATCTTTCTGGATGTGACGTTAAAAAAGCTAACAGGCTTAGCCAACTGAAAATAACAGGAAAAATGAACAAAAGAAGGAGGCACACCCTACTATATCCAAGAATAAAGCATGATAAAGACAACGGGGAACCAAAATGTAAACCCAATTTGGACAATATACTACCAGGGAGGCAAAAGGAGAATAAAACTCAAAGGTCATGCTTGTCTTGGCTTATGGTGGGAGGGATAAAATAAAGCAAAATGTTTGTATTTTTACACTAAATGCTTTAGTAAAAAAATAAAAGAAATGTTAACTTTCCCTTTAGACTACCCCGGAGACTCTTTTAAGCAGTATAGCACTAGACTCACCTACATTCACCAGTCTCCCCAGCCAGGCATAGAATGGAGCCAAGCAGAGAAAGTGGCCTGGTGCGAGACCATGGAACTACTTTGCCACACCCAAGAACTAATCATTGGAGACATTCAGCCGCTTGCTCTCCAATGAGAACGTAAATAATTGTGCAGGCACCCTCTGCCATACACCAGACCCACAGCATCTAGCCACACTCCAACTGCTGCGGTGGAGCCGCAGGAAAACAAGGTTCCATCTTCATGACTTCAAAATGGCAGCGTGACCCTTTAAACCTTGGACCCCTGCCATGGAACTGTTCAAAATCACATAAAGCAGGATGAGAAGCATTCTTTGATAGAATTAGAAGAAACATCCGGGGAAATCAGGACTAAAAAAGGGAATAAATAATCAGAGATTAGAGCACCAACCAGAAGTAGAAGTAACACATTAAGAGGGGAACTGGACATTCAGGATGAGGAACCAACCAATAAAAAGGCAGAGACCCAAGAAGGGAGAGACAAACATTAGGTCATCGACCAGAAAGAGAAGGACCGAAAAGGGGAGAGCCAGTTCCACAGTGAGGAACAGAAAGCCTGCTGTGGGCTACAACTAAAACATTGGCAGAGACAAGCCCCGGAAAGAGAACATTCTGGAGGCCTGGTGTGGGATGTAGCTTAAACAGTGGCAGAGACCTAATCCAAGGGAAAATAAAGAGCTTAAAGTCTGTGCTTAACAGAAACCTGGCTAGGCGAGCACTCTGGCCCAGCAGTAGCCAAGCACGCCCAGATTGTCATAGTATTATTGGCTGTGATCGTGCTCCCTTCAACCCTGGTGCACCCTGGTGCCTTCCACCCTGGTAGTGCATTGAACTGATTTTTAAATCTTCTTTTACGATTGTAGCTGTGCCCCTTCAGCATAATATTAATATGGAGGCACTTTTAAGTTGTGTGGTGATTACTGCCTCCTTAACATATCATGTTCTCATTATCCATCAACCCCAACTTATGATTCCTCTTTCTGCAATCTTTTTGTAGAATTTTAAGCTGAATTGAAGCAGAAACACTCTAACTTGATTATTATAGGCGATTTCAATTTTGCAATTAATAATAGTAATGATAAACTGGCATCTCTTTTTATTGCTAATATGTTCGATTTAGGCTTGTCTCCATTTGTTGGTGAGCCTACCCATCAGTTAGGCAATACACTTGATTGATGTTTGCCCTAGACTCATTGATCACAGTCTTTTCTGTGTCACCAGTTACCTGGTCTGATCATTTTATCATTCCCTTCTCTATACGGCTGATGGTTCCATCAGTCTCCCCTGCCAGGCTAGATGTCTGGAAACGAAAATGGCACTCTACCTCAATATCTGATATTGTTTCTCAGATTAAATTCTATTGTGAGACTACGGAAGTCTATTCCATGTTTACTCTGGTCTCTGCCTTTAACAGTACGGGTGACCACGTGGCGCAACGGAAACTATGTAGGCACAAAGAACACCCTTCCGAGCCCTGGTTTAATGTGGACCTTAAGTCTCTAAGACTCAAGCGTTGGCAAGCAGTACGTAAATAGAGGATCTCTTATTGTCAGTCAGATAAAACACTACTTCATCAAGCAACAGTTATATTTCATTAGACGATTTTTACAGCTAAATAAACCTTTATTAAGGAGAAGATAGAATCTGCAATTAATCAGCCAAAGGAACTATTTTTATTATCATTATTTTTTTATAACGCGCTTAATACCGAAGAGGTTTCTAAGCACGGACCCGGGATTTGAACCTGTGTTGCTTTGCGTCTTCTTGCTTTAAAGACAAGTACGTTGCCACTGAGCTATACTACCCATGCCGCATTTGATTTAGTGCACTCCCTGTCCCTCCTCTTTCTGCTGTATCAGGGATAAGCCCCTCAGAGAGGTTGTGTGACTCCTTATAGGAGTTCTTTGATCAAAAGATTGTGGACATCTGCGATAAAATCATCTGCTCCAATCTAAAAATGGGCAGATACGTCTCTATCTCTTTGCTTGATTCTCGGGAGACACTCTGGTCCACCTTTCCTTCTTTTTCTGCCTAAGACATACTGGCTGCGACTAACAAACTGAAATCAGCATCCCCTTCTGCCCTATACCTTTGAATATTCTTAAGGAGGTGATGCCTACTATTGCTCCTGGGGTAGCACACGCGTCATTCCTGCTGAATTGAACCTTTGTCTGACCCCATTGTTGCATTTTATTTCCGCTTCATCTTACTTTTGCCTTTTCCTATGAAACTGTTAGTCTTTGATTTCTACTTTATTTAGTTCTTTTCTTGAATCCACCAATTTCTTTCAGTCATTTCCGTCAGGTTTTCACCCTGGCCGAGGCCCGGAAAGTGTACTAGTTTCCATGGTTGATGGCCTAGCACATCTGGTGGATCAGGGCGGAGTGGGGGCACTCATACTGTTAGAACTGTCAGCCGCCTTTATTACAGTCGACACACTCCACCCTGTTAGTCTGTCTGGCCAGGGCAGGTCTTTCCGGTCAGGTGCTTTCTTGGTTTAAATCTTTCCTGACTATCGTGATCAATCTTTGTCTCTGCCTCCTTTTCGCTCCAAACCAGTGCCTCTTACACTCGGGGTCCCTCAAGGCTTCACTCTATCGCCCATTCTCTTAAATGTGTATATCCAGCCACTGGCTGGAATTATCCTTTCCCACGACCTCCGCTGCTACTAGTATGCTGATGACACCTAAATCATCGTTTGGCGGGATTTGGCACAGCGGAACACTGCGTCTCAGCTTTGGGGCTGCTCAGAGGCTGTGACGTGTTGTTGGATTAGTGACAACTAGCTTATATTGAATGGGGACAAGACGGAGGTACTAGTTATGGGCCCTCCTTCTTCCTCCTTTTCCTCTCTTGCTCTCGGCCAGCCCCCTCTTCCTGTTTTTGCAGTAAAGTATCTTGATGTGAAACTGCTATCATTTCTCTCTATGAAAGATCAGATAGCTTCTGTATGTCAGAGTGGACATTGTAAAATGAGGATGCTTTGTAAGGTATTACTTTCAGGCTCCGGTGGTTAATTCATTAGTCCTGAGTGGGGTGGATTACTGCAATTCACTCTATCTTGCTCAGACAGCTTACCTAGTCCCCCAGTTACAACTGCTGCAGAATACAGCAGCAAAAACTGTGGCACGTTTCTTGGACTGTGCATATTTTTCCCACTCTGTGCACACTGCATTGGCTTTCAGTAGCTGTGCAAATTCAGTTTAAGTCTTTGTGCATTGTGCACCGGGCTTTTTATTAAACCGGGACGAGTATGTTCAACTCAAGTTCTATCCTTATGTACCGTTACGGCCCCTACGTTCTCAAACATCTCTCACTATTCAAGTTCTGTGGGTTTGACAAACATGCGTGGGGGGCCGTGCCTTTTCTGTGGCTGCAGCCAAGTTGTGGAACTCACTCCCTATAGCACTTTCTGCTATTGAGAACCATCTTAGTTTCCGTCACGCCCTGAAGATTTTCCTTTTCTAGTCACTTCTCTACTTGAGCCCTCTACCTCTGGAATAGCGCCAAGATGGCATTTGTTTGGTGAATGTCACACTTAATAAATTCAAATAACATAACAAATAACATATATCCCAAAGACGGTATGCTAGATTAGAATCTTGATAGAACAGGAAGCCCTCTTCTGTCAACGCCCTGGCACTTTTATTGCATTTGTCAGTCTTCTGTGTTAGTTGAAACCCTTATGCCTATAGGTGTTCATCTACACCCATCACGTAGTTCGTAAATAAAGGTGTTGAACATCTTTTCTGACTCATGTGTTCTGTTGATCCTTTGTAACAAGCAGCTATTTTCTGTAGAAAGTGGGTTCAGATCCATTTTGAAGTATAGTCAGAGAGGACTCGTATGTGACATTTGTCTGGAGGCATATCAGGGCTCCAACAAAGTCAATTATACCTTTTTCCTATACTGTAGTTTTCCACAGTACACTAAGTATTGGTGATTAGGCATGTGCCACCGTCTTGGCACATCATGCACAATGCTATGCATCCCTCAGCTTTGCCTTCCATGACTGGGCAACAGTTTGTTTCTTGAAACCTCCTTTTAGATAGCATGATGCTCAGTATAGGAAGGGGTGCTAGGGAGATGAGGGTGTGGCTTAGGGATGTGGTAGAATGAGCTTGCCATCTCTTAGTAGCAGGCCAGACCCTTCATTGATTTCAGGGACAAATTGGTTGAATGGTTAAGACCAGTGTCTAGGTCTGTCTCACTCAGCCACCTGTCTCTCGCATAGATCTTGATGCATCATAAAGCAGGACACGATGCTATGCCATCCAGACACTGGGGCTCATTGATGCTTCTTTTCATGTCTAGGGAGATGATTGTAATTGTGCCAGATCATGTTGCTGTGAATGGGAACCTGCAATCTGGACATTCAGCCTGTCTGTTTGTTAACCCACCCTGTTACATATTCAGTTTCCAAAGTCCTGCAGCTTCACTGTCAGTCTAGCCAATGTGGAGGACACTTTGGTTGTGCCTTCTGCTGTTAAAACATGAAGAAGGGATTTTTTATCAGTATGCCAACACAGTTCTTCATGCATTTACTGGCCATCTGTGCAGGACCCGCAAGTTGGGGGAGAAGTATGGGAGCCAGGGAGGAAAGGATGCACACGGGACAGGGAGCGATAGTGATGTACTGATGTGGGGGGATACTAAATGACATTGATGCATCGCCTCCCAAAACAACTGAGAACATTTGCGGGAAAGCTTCAAGGATTTTATTTGAAGTTACAACAAAGGTGTAGTGACTGTTCTTTCTCTTAGTAGATAGGTGTTTCAGCATAAAACAGACAAGTGGTTCAATAGGATGCAAAGCTAGAAAAGGGGTTGGGAGGTGGCGCTAGTACGTCTCTCTCTCCCTCTTGTCTACCATGGGACCTCCCCTCTTAACTCAGGCGTAAGTAACCCCGGCTAGTGCTACCAACCGGTAACCCCTTCTGTCTAATCTCTAGCTGTGTCTAGAGGGGTCTTCCCTAAATGCCAGCTTGCTAGTCTCCCTCAGGGACTTCCTAACTGGCCCTTCACTATTAATGGTTAATTCTTAAGTGTGGTATATGTGTGCGCCATTTCACACTCAAGCCTCACTCTAGCTCCTTACTACTCTGCTCTGTCTCCTACTCTCCTCTGTCCAACGCAATTCAACTTCTCTCCTTCCCAATGTCCACTGTTCTCCAGGAACGTCTGGGACCTTAGTGTTGGATCTTCAGCTTTGTAGGCCTTTCGGACATTCTGTGCAGCCCAGCTCCTTGACTTCTTCCACCTCTGGGACCAGGATAAGTTCATATAGTAGTTGGGCAATGATTTAGCCAGGTCTGATCCGGTAACTGTTAGTCCCGAAGTTGAATAGGACAACTTTGATCTCTCCTAGGTAGTCCATTTCTAATACTCATGTGCAGTCAGTAACCGAGTGCCAGTCCAGACTTTGTGGGAACTCTCCCACATGTACCTTCGGGAACGTCTATCCGGAGACCGTCCCTGACTAGCGCCCCCCTCCTCGGTGGGACCACCGCCTCCCTGTTCCCATGCATGTCGTAAACTGTTCTCATGCAGGTTCTAGACTGCAGCTGTGGGTATGGCTCTGGTTGGCAACCTAGTAGTTGTCCTGATTCACTCCACCTTTAGCATTTTAGTGGGCAGCCTCTGTATCGGGGTCTAGAGGATCCCACAAGGACACCTTGTGTCACAGAGGGCCTTAAAAATGTGCAGGAGTCTCCAGAAAGCTTTAAGGATTTTATTGGAAGCTAGAACAGAGGTATTTCTCTTAGTGTATAGGTTGTTCAGCATAAAATAGATGGGTGGTTCAACAGGATGCACCAGCTGAAAAAGGGGTTTGGGAAGTGGCGGTAGGGCTGTCCCTCTCTCCCTCTCTAGTCACCTGTGGGATCTCCCTCACTAACCCAACAGTTCTGTAAGCCCCGGCTAGTGTTACCGAATGGTAAACCCTATCCCTAAATGCAAGCTCGCTGATCTACCTCATGGACTTCCTAACTGGCCCTACATTACAGATGGTTAATTCCTAAGCGTGGTGTATGTGTGACCATTGGAGACTCAAGACCCACTCTATTTCCTTACTACTCTCCTCTTGCCCCTGCTCTCCTCTTTCCAACTCCACCCACCTTTTCTCCTCTCTGTGTCTCTCTCCTCTGCCACTTCAATGTTTCTCTCTGTCCCTCTACCACCTATTTCCACCCTTTGATGTTACTAACTTCTCTACAATCGTACTACTCCTTCCTATGTAGTGCTACTCTTTTCTTGTCACACTACTACTCTCCCCTCTATGCACTAAACCCATCTTCTTCCCCAAACACAGGGATATGGTTCTCTGCTCACCCTTCTACTACATTCACTCTCACAATGTTCATCCCCTCTCCATTTCTCCCCTACACGCCTCTCCTTGCACCCCACTCCTATACCCATCTCTACTAACTTCACTCTCTCTTAACCTTAACACTCTTCTCACTCTAGCTACTAGTACCATAATCCCCTACTCCTATCTCCCATGCTATCTCTATTTTTCCCTCTCCTTCACCTGCTATACAACCTCATACCAACTTCCAACGTTATACTACATACAGCTGATACCATCTCTCTCACAAATACTTCACCTGTACTAAGCTCTGTCACCAACTCGCAAACACTGTGTTCCTCTGTCTAGCCTCCGGCTGGTATCTCAGTCCACCTTCACCTCCTCCTGTGACCTCGCCCGAACAACCGACACACTGTCACACATTCTGTCCCCTTTTATATGGTACTGCTGGGGGTTCTGGGCCTATCTCCCCCTCCCTTTGGCTGCAGTGATCACCTGGCCCTCTGCACCAGTCAGTGCCTTTCTTTTCTCCAGGACCCAGGAGAGGCTTTAAAAAACCCTCTATGCCCCTACCATTTTTCCAGCACAGTTTTGCTGACCGTCTCTGAAGGTTTCCATGAAGTGTCTGTGGCAGGCTGTGGGTCTGGAAGTTCGTTTTCCTACTTCTATGATGGGTTCTGTACTTTTCTGGGGTGCTTGTTGCTACTGGGATGTGGTGAAGGTTTTAATTGTGTCTTAGTTGCACTATTCCTGTTTTCCCATTTCATTGGATTCCGGTCCAGGTCTTCTTAGCTGCTCCGACATGGACTTTGGGAGTTGCGGTTCAGAAATGGGAAAATATTAACACTGACCAGAAACTGTATTAGGTTGCCTTGGGGGATAAAAAGTGGTACCACTAATAACATTTGTGGCACATGTGGGTGGTTTCAGGGACTGGGACACCCCAACTCCCACTTCCAATATATGGGGTAGGGGTGGTTCTGGTGTCTATCTTTGTAAGTCTCCTTCTCCAGGTTCAGACCTCCCCCCCACACTTGGCCGAGACATGGCCCTGACCCTGTCACATAAGTGATAATATCTACACTGCTTCTGCCTGTTCCTCTCTTTTCATTTCAGGCACTGAGTGAAAACTGTTTATCAACGTTCCAACCAGAGGCAAGCATAACTGTACTCTGAGGAATCCACCAAAGGTTTCCACACATGCTTGCTTCACCTGGAAAGTACCTGCACCCTTACTGACAAGACACTTGAAGCGAGGGCCGTGCTTATCCAGGGATATTTCTCCATCGACCACCACATTTTATGAGCGTCATGTTAGCTTTCCACAGTATTTTGGAATTGTTCGGATACCCAGGGATGCCAGGGGCCCTCCTTCCAGTGTTTCACCCTAGACTCCTCTTTCCATGTCCTGGTCCAGAAAGACTCCTCTTGTCATGCATAGACTTCCCCTTACCTCAACAAAAGAAGACATGAATGGCGGCTCTACCCACGATATACCTGGTGGAAGTAAAGGCAGGTGTGGGAGGTTGGGTATCATTGTGAACTCTGCATGCCTACACAGAGACTCAATGTCTGCTCTGCAGTACTAGGCAAGATAGTAAGAGGACATAGATCAGTAAGGGTGTAAAGAGGGACGACCTTTGGTGTAAGGGACCAGATGGCGGATCAACACTGCAAGTACCATGATGCATGGTACGGGAAGTGCTCAGTGGTTGTTCACTACAAGCATAGAGGATGTAGAGGACATGAAGTCGTTGCAGCACTTGCCATTTGCTTTCTTGCTGTCAAGGAGAGAATGCATTAAGCAGCTATGACTCCAGAGAAAGATCTCCAGGTGTTCGTCAAGCTCATTGTATTTTTTCTCGTCTAATCAGATTTGATTAAATCTTGCTCCTCAAGAGGTTCCTTTGCCATATATGTATTAGGGAGATTAGTTCTTTATGGGGGACACTATTCCTGGGGTCACTATTTAATCACAGTGCCATACCTCCACAAATAATTCAGGGAAAGAGAGAGGGTCTGAAGAACGTATCCCCTCTCACTATACTTTTGACTTTCGTTCCCTATCATCTCTTGATTAAGCACATGGCCCTACAGTTTCTGTTGCAGTAGTATACACATGGGCGAGTTTGTCCTATGTTTACGAAAGAGAGGAAATGGAATACTAAGAAGAAGGTGTTCTTAAGAGTTCTATGCGTGGTTGTTATTTTATTAAGAGCCCCTTAGTGATTGCTAAGTCTAAATCAAGCTCCTGCCCAGTTGACTAGCAATGATCAAAAGGCCAAAACAAACTTCTATGGATACTGCAGTGGCCCACTTCCACACAAAGTGAAAGGTGTGGTGCGTTCACAATTCGCAAAGTGGGAATCTGAACTATCCGTGTTTGAACAGTAGCATCTTTTACCCTGTGTCGGCATCCTCCAAGGGCATGCTGTTTCATCAAGTTACGTCAGGTTTCCCAAAAAAGGAATTCTCTTATGAAGACATGGAGTAATGAGCATTATATATTCTTATATCAACTGTGCACGGGGAACACTGGAGGAATGTTCACAACCAAGATGGATGGTGAGAATTCAAGGACTTGATGTGGTGGCTCTAACTAAAAAAGTGTGTCCCATTGAACTTAATTGACAAGGAACAGTCCTGTAACTGTACATCACCCTATGCTGAAGAGCCTGAAAGTATGAATACTCACAGTTGGTCCTACCATTCCACTACCCTTAGGAAAAAACTGCAAAAGTAGAAGTGCCACTCAAAGCTCAACTTGTTTCCTCCAAGATCTAATTGAAGAGCGCATGGCCCCTTCTTAACTGTACCACTGCAAAGCTTTGGAGTTGCTGAATTCCCTATGATGTGTGAAAAAGAATGAGCAACAGAAGTTACTGGAAGATTACAAGGACCTTTCCACTGGAGTGGGTTGTCTCTGTCAAGGAAGTGCATCTACACGTCAATTGCACTGTGGTGCCAGTGGCCCTCAAGCATTGCAGCATCACTTTTCACATGCAAACTAAGGTCAAGCAAGAGCCGATGAAGCCGGAGATGCTAGCCACCATATGCAAGAAAGCCCATAAACCCTTGTGCTCAGGTAGTACAAATAAAGTACTGCAAGTCATCACCACTGGGGTTCGCCCATCAGCAGCAGCGTGATTTATAGTTAACCTCAGGACCCTCACATCCCACTTAGTCCCTTTCCCTTATCCCAGCATCTTGCAGCCCCTGAACCAACCCAAAGGGCCGAGTCCACCAGGCAACCCTTTCTCTGTATCTCCTTATGCGGCCAGAAATGGTCAACTGCTGCTATCCTGGATTTCCAAAAAGAATTACCATCTATACAATGAATCTTCTGACAAATAGAGGGTCCCCGGTGCAGCTCCCTGGCAACAACAAACTGAGGAGCCATGGATGACCGGTAACCACATTAGACTGTGCTTTCTGGTTTTGTTGGTTGGATATTATGTCCTGCCAAATCTTTCTCCAAGAGGGAGGTGACTTTCCAAGTATCTGCATATACGGGTCCAACTGAAGCAACTACCTTCATGGCACTGAGACACAACATACATGTTCATATCTCACCAACAAACTAAACAACAGTCAGGTGCTCTGACTGTGTTCTTCTCCGCCGAAGACACCATTGGTATCAAGCTTTGGTCACCCGTAGGCTAGTGGTATATCACACTTGAATACAAGACAACGCAGGTTGATCCAGTGCTGTACGATTTCTCCGACCAGAATCTTTGCCCCACCCCACTTTCCTGGCACCACTGGGCCTACACAGTTTCTAAATCACATTTAGACAATATACACAAGGTGTGTAACAAGAAGTGGTGCATACTGGGACCTGATGTTTAAGGCTCCTAGAGCCAATATCAAACTAGAAATTGTAACAAAGAGTATTGCCTTCTCAGACATAATGCACGAGGTTGCTAGAGCCAAATCGGACATGGAGCATTATGAAACGAAGCATTGTACACTGGGACTTGCAGTCCCAAGAGAGACTGAGGAAGTTAGCATCCAGAGAAGAGCAATGCTTGGGAATTTGAAGACTAAAGTCTCAAGGGACATTAAATGGGTGAAAATTGTGCAACAACATTGTGCATCTGGACTTGAAGTCCAAAGTGCTAAGAAAGACTTGAATTCCAAAGACATTGAGTGAGTGCGTACCAAGCTGTGCAGCGCACTTTGGGACTAGTCCAAAGTCGCAAATGGACATGTGAGAGGAAACGTTGTGACTGAAGTTCCGACTACCTGACAAATTACCCAGTCTTTTCCATTTTAAATTAAAACCATTGAATTTAACATTTTGACTTAAATCATCATTTCTCAGAGTTTGCCAAAGTAGGTATGTATGTATTGTGAGGAATCGCTGGTGCGTGATAAATACCAGAAGTCAAACTAAAGTACAAGTACAACCGTTTTATTAGCAAGTGGTAAAAACATGGTTTAAGATGTTTCAGTCTTTTGACTCACTTGTTATCAATTACAGGTTTGTACTGAGACTCAACCTTATTAAGGATTACGTCAGTCTCTTCTAACACATTCACAAATATAATGCAACTGCTGTTTTGGCTTTGTATAGCCTCTTCTCTCAGATTCATAAATGTAGCAACTCTCATGTCTTCAGTATAGGACATTGTCTATAGACAACCGAAACAACTTCTCTGGTCTCACTCCTCCTTTCCTATTACTCCTGTTCTGGAATGTTCTTTTTCCTCCTAGTCATATAGTTCAATCTATTGGTTATTTTCTCTTTATGACTGCCTCTTCTCGCAGGGATATGGTTTGAGTCAGCGGGAAGTAATATAAGATGCAGCTGCCATCTTGCATTTTCTTTCACGTCCAGCCCACTTTTCCAACTTCATGAATTAAGTATTAAAACAGATCTTTTAAGTACCCAGGAACTGAAAACTAAATCTAAATTTAATCCACAATTGTCATCTGACAGCGTGGTCACTCAAGATCTATACGAAATATTCCAACGTACAAACTCCGTTCATAGTCGAATACAACATGAACAAGACAACCTTACGAGAGGAGAAAGACAAGCCCTTAAGACACTATCTGAGGATACATCAATAGTTATAAAAGAGGCCGATAAAGGTGGCAATATTATGATTATGGACAGAAAACACTATCTGCACATGGCTGAAAATCACTTAGCGACACCTGGATGTTACAGACAACTGAATCTAACAGATCGGCAGACTATGCTAAATCAAATTGCGGAATGAATAATAAGTTGGTACAGAAAGGGCCTCATCACAGATGAAGAACGCTCCTATTTCATCACACACAATCCAGTAACGCCAACAATGTACTTCTTAACGAAGATTCATAAACACTATCAAGACATACCGGAAGGACGACCGATACTAAGTGGTATCGGTTGGGTTTCAGAGAACTTATCTGAATATCTAGATAGGATTCTAAAACCATGTGCAACTTAAGTTAAATCCTACTTACGGGACTCTTCTAGCCTGATACAGACACTCCAATCATGTGTTTGGCGGGATTCCTTCATACTGGCCACCCTGGACGTTAAAGCGCTGTATACGTCCATACAACATAAATGGGCTCTGGCATCGATTGACCATACCTTCAAAGGCGACTCCGCCTCTTATTACTGTCAAATTGAAATGTTGAAAGAAATGCTGCAGATAACTTTGGACTCAAACTTATTCATCTTTAATAACTGTTTATTCCAACACTTAAGGGAGTGGCAATGGGCACTAAATGTGCCCCATCATTAGCCAATATTTTTATGGGGATGTTATGGGAACATACAGTGTACCGAGATCCGGCATTCCCAAATCAAGTCATCCTTTGGACTAGGTATATAGACGATATATTCCTGATTTGGGATGGGCCAGCCACTGTATTTCAAGAATTTGTCGAAAGACTGAATCATAATCCATTTGAGATTGAATTTACAGAAGAACATCATGCTAAATCAATAAACTTTTTAGATCTTACTATTCATGTTTGGGATGAGCACTCAGTGCTATGCGGATGATACCCAGCTCATTTTCAGGCTACCCTCGGCCTCCTCCTCTCCTTCCCTCATCTCTGACTGTCTGTCTGCTATCCAGGAATGGTGTGCCGCCAATGACCTCTGCCTTAATGCCAGTAAGACTGAGATTCTACTCATCGGCACACCCATTTCCCTCCTTCCCTGCAGCTCTCTGGCCGGCCTCTCTTGGCCCTCTTCCTGCTCCTACCTGCAAGGCAAAAAACCTCAGGGTCATCTTCGACTCCACACTCTCCTTCTCTCCTCACATATCTGACGTCTCTAAGAAGTCACACTATAAGCTGCACCTCCTCAGAGGTATTCTTCCTTTCCTCTCCTTCCCCCAGAAGCTCACTGTCTCCCGAGCCCTGGTTCTTTCGAAGCTGGACTTCTGTAACAGCCTCTATCTTAATCTGCCTGCCTCTACTCTCCGCCCTCTGCAACTTATCCAGAACAGGACTGCGAGACTTGTCCTTGGCCTCAAGCCCAGGGACTGTATCTCTTCAGGACTGAAATCTCTACACTGGCTCCCAGTGCCTGTGAGGATTAAGTTCAAAACCCTCTGCATTGTCCACAAGGCCTTCTGGGGCCTGGGGCCTAAATACCTTCAACTCTCTCTTCCTAAATATCTTCCTTTTCGAGCTCTTCGCTCATCCGTCTCCAACTCCCTCAGGGTCAGCCGCTTCTCCAAGCAACGAGTTGGGGGTAGATCTCTCTCCGCGGCAGGGGCCTCCCTCTGGAACAGCCTCCCTGAAACTTGAGGAGAACCATCTCCGGTTCCGGAAGCACCTCAAAACCTTCATCTTTGCTTCTGCTTTCTCTCCCCCTCTCCCCTGCTAAATTCTTGACTGAAACGGCACTGAATCTGCGACTGGGCAACTCTCGGTCCTTGGCCCAGCCACTCTCCACTTGCACTGCCTCCCTGGCAACCCCTGCACTGCGGGACTGTCTGTGTATCCCTACAGCCCGCCTTCCCAGCACTTGTCTGCACTTACCTTGCACTTGCCACCAGCTGGCCCTAGTATTTATTTGTTGTTCCACTTACCCTTTACTGCACTTTCCCCCCTCCCTTTCCCCTTGCACTTTTCCCTTTCCCTCCACCCATGCACTTGCGCGATCTGAATGACACCTGGCCTAGTAGGATCGTTATCTGTCTTCCCCTTGTTCCCCCCTCCCTGCCTCATCGCGCCTTGAAACACTTGTGTATAGGCGCGTTTCAAATGCCATATCATATCATATCATATCACTTAGAAACATGGACTTTTCGAAAACCAACGGAAGTTGACTCAGTTCTACACGCACACAGTTGTCACCAACGAGCTACCATTCATAATATCCCATTTGGTGAATACATACGAGCAAGGCATAATTGTAAAGAAGATCAAAAATTTCATCAAGAATGCACATTTTTGAGCACTCGGTTCAAACAAAGAGGTTATCCTAATAAACCCTTACAACAAGCATTTGACAAAACAAAAAACTTATCACAGGGGGATACGCTGATTCCCAAAAAATTCAGTGAGGAAAAACAAATGAAACTCATGTTTATAACCCAATTTAACAAAGATCACCAACTAATCAGAAAAACTTTACAGAAACATTGGTACTTATTAAAGTTGGATGAACATCTGTGTACATTTGTTGATGACAGACCAACAATTATTTTCAAGAAAGCTAATACTATCAAAACAATCATCAGCCCATCCCTGCTACCGGATACACCAAACAACAGTGAAACCACCTGGCTCAATCCAATTGAGCCAGGTTTTAGAAAGTGTGGTTTCTGCACAATGTGCAAATTTGCGGGTGACAGAACTAAGAGACTAGAGGGCCAAAATGGAAAAGTATTTACAATTACACATTCAATTAATTGCAGAACAAAATATGTGGTCTATGCCATCAGGTGCACTTGCACCAAACTTTATATAGGAAGCACTAAAAGAGAGCTCAGGATTAGGATATGTGAGCATTTGGCCAAAATTGGTAGCCAAGATCAGAACCTACCCCTAGCAGTACATTGGCAAAAGAACCATCAGATGGATGATAAAGCCAGGATCCAATTTATAGGCCTACAACATGTTAAAATGAAAAAGAGAGGTGGAGACAGAGTTCGAACATTAAGACAAGCAGAAGCTAAAATAATCTGCTTTTTCAATACAACTATGCTTGGTTTAAACTTGGATACTGAAATGGTATCATTTATATAGAAATGAAGATGTATCTAACTGCATTATTGTTGCTAAATAGTTTTCTGTTGATTTAGTAACTATAACCTACATGTACTAAGATCTTGCGTGTATATTATGCTCATCTCCCGTTGACACTCCCCAATGTTCATGGAATGATTGCACGTAAAAGTTATATGATGGGATTTAAATGTCCTCACACTTCACTTTAGAATGATTGTTCATAATAAGTACACAATGGGATGTAAATATTCTCACACTACAGATTTGACATAACTATTCTAAATTAGAACACAGGAATTTAGCGGGTATATCTTTAAGGAATCCATCAATGCAGAATAATTACTGCGATACCTGTAACTAAACAATCTCATGTAAATAACATATTAGAATACACATTAGGAGAATGACTCTAAACTAATCCAGATAATGAAATATGCAAATTTGGATATTCGTGGTAATTAATACGAGCAATTGATTAGAATTGTGTAAATGCGCAACCTCGCCTTATAACTTAGCGTGACTAACGTGATTTGGTTACTTGCAAAATCGAAAATGCATACGCGCGCAATCGCAGGTAGAAGCAGTGAATACTAAACAGGAATACACGTAGCGGTTGCTAAGTAACAGAGGCCAAGCAGGAACTTGGCGTCATGTCACCATGGGAACTACATAAATAGTCCCAAGATGGCGGCCGGCTTCTCTGTACGAAGCCGACGCAAGCAAATTCAGTCCCTTCTCGGAAGGTAAGTGAAGCCTACGGCCCCCAGGCAGCGACACATTATGGCTCGACTTTGACTTTGATTTAGAGATCTGTATGCCATTTAAGGCTACAATCCCTTTTTGTAACTTTAAGGATCTAAATACGAGTGAATACAGATAGTTTGTTGTCAACTGTAATGCTTACTTTATTATCGTGCATTGGAACTTTCTCTAATACACAATGACTGTGGCATACATTACGGAACTATTTGAACCAATTTACCCCCTTTTCTGAAACCGTATGAAATGGTAAAGACATGATCATTATTCACAACTAATTATGTCTAATTAGCATACAAAAATATGTTACAACATAGTGACACGATTATAAGAGATGTCAGATGGAGATGTTTGGACTTTACATCCCGTTTCTATATAGACTTTGACAAAATGAAGCGCAGTGTTTTATATTAATACCAAAAATGAATGTGATATGTGAACAAAACTTTGTCCCTATAAAATATTAGTTCTATAATATATATATGTGATTTATGACATGGACTTTACATGGGACTTAAAAATGTTTTAATATGTTTCTGATATTAGATTACATATAAATGGGATTTGACCTAACACATTTGTACCATAAGAGGAGCTACTTACCCCGGGTGTGGGTAAGCCAGCATACTTACAAGCCTTGGTTAAACATGTAAATACAAATTTGAGACAAACCGTAACTAACCAATTACCCATTTCTTGCTTCTGTGTACGTGTTTGTCTCTCTCCCCGCCCCTTTCTCTTCTTCTCCCCTGTTTATGATTTGACAGCCATTTTTTGCATACTACAAATGATGCCAAAAAATCTTCTAATTATGTCTGGATATGATGTTTCTTACTTTCCTTTTGATATGCCATGATACTTTGTTGCTTATAACTGGATGTTATAACATATGATGTTGTTCTTTTTGTTCTGTTGTTTTGGCATCACAATAACTTGTCTTTTGATTAACATTACACAATTATATATATATATTTTTTTTTTATTGGTTGTTCTTATCAGTATGTCCACGCTAGCCCTGATTTGAGAAAGGCCTCATAGGGCTGAAACACGTGTTATCATCACATGGGCGAATGCTACTATTGGTTGTTTCATGATTGCAAGATAATAAAATATATACATTCTTCAACTTTACAAGGCGCACTGTCCTGGATCTTTTTGTATGTCTCGGCATACTTGTATCACACTTTCCCAACTGCTTCCCCTGCTGCACACATCCCATACAACCTCTCTGGCACCGCTTCTGGGAAATTCTCCAGTCCAATGTCCTCGAAGAGCTTCCAAACATCTGGGGTCACCCCACTCACCATGGCCCTATCAATAATATTGAGGCTGAGGTCAGTCCTGACTCCCTACGGGAACCTGTAACATTCCTTCTCACCATCCCAGAATTGGACCGAACTTAGAGCTAAGACAATGATTAGTCATAGAATCTATGGATGGGATTTACATAGCGCAATCCTAGGTAGAAAGCAAGTGTGCGCTCAGCATTTACACTAATAGCCCCATTGTGGTTCAAGCAAATAGAAAATCACTAACAATATTTACACCCTGTTTCCACCACAAGCAGTCAATCAAGTATCAGTACCTCACAATAACAATGAACTCTGCCTCCTTCCCCATCTCAATGATGGCACCCACAGGGAACAACCACTCCTGCATCCCAATCCTAGATCTCTACCCTCAATCTTTCCACAACTCCTAATTTGCAGAATATCCAATCTGGAGGCAGTATTAACAGACACCAAGCACTGTGGTGGGTAGCCCCCTTTCACAAACCACCCAATCAGCATGTACAGTACAGGCACGGGTAGTACAGGTCAGTGGGAACGTGCAAAACAACCAATTATAATTACAGCACTGTGTCATTCCTCTGACTTGACAGTTGATTCTGGTCCAGTCCCCTTCTTCCTCTCAGAGTGGTCTCAACTCTTCTCTCCTTGGCTCCACCTCCAGGTTTCTCCTCCTCAGAGACTTCAATATTAACCTTGACTCCCTCTGGACTCTTCCGCAACCTCTGTGACACTCTTTCCCTCTCCATTCTTCCCTCTGGGCGGACACACCCTGTATGCTCTCATCTCTGCTGACATCCCCATCTCCAACCCTCTCACTATTCCTCTCTCCTGGTCTGATCATGCTCTCCTGTCCCCTCACCTGGACCTCCTGGGTCCCTCCGGCTAAGCCCCCGCCTGCATTGACAGCCTCCTCTGTCATTCGACCTATGAAGCAAGTGTAAGTTGCTGCCTTTGACGCCACCTTCATTCCCCCCAACTCCTTCGTCTGACTCTCACTCTGACACAGCCCTAACTAACCTTCAACTCTCCATCTCCAACACTCTCGACATCCTTGCCCCTGTCATGAGAATCATCATGAAGGCTGCCTCCAAGCGCAACAGCTGGTATGACTCTGACATGGCCTGTCTGAAACGTAAGTGCAGAGCTGTTGAGTGAAAGTGGCAGGATTTGAGCACATCCTCTGACAGACTGGCCTGCCGCCTGCTCCAAAGGCAATACAGACTCTCCATCTGCTCAAAGAAGAGGGCCTATATCCATGCCCACATCTCTGGGGCCACTAACAACATGGCTGAACTTTTCAAAATATGCAAGGGAAACGCCAATCCTACTGCAAATCTCCATTTCTCCTCCTTCCCTGGCCCTCTGCACTGCACTGGCCTCTCACTTCATCACTAAAACTCAGGACATCCTGTCCTCACTCTCCTCCACACCACTCCCTTCCCCCTCATCTGCTCTCAGGTTTCCCTTGGCCCTCCTCCCCCCTTCCCTCCTACTCTCCTCTTTCTCTCCCATATCACTTGATGAGGTTACTAGACAAGTCCGCTCTATGAAAGTCTTATCCAAACAGGTGCTCCCCTGCTCCTGTAGAACTTTCAAGAACATCATTGTCTCCCTTGCTGCAGCCTTGGCTGATTTCTGCAATCACTCCTTTGTCACTGGATCCTTCTCCTCAAGCAATACCTTGTGCAGCCTCTTCTCAAAAAGCTGTCTGCCGACCCTTCCTGTCTGGCTAACTACCGTCCGATATCCATTACCCCCTTCCCGGGCAAACTATTGGAGAAGCTGGCCATCTCCCAGCTTATCCGTCACACAGAGTCTGTTGGTTGTCTCCACGACCATCAGTCTGGCTTCAGAGCTGCCAGAGGCATGGAAACTGCACTCCTGAACACATGCTCTCTAATATCGATTCAAACTCTTCTTCCGCTCTCATCCTTCTTGACCTTTCCTCTGCCTTTAATACGGTCAATCATGCCACCATTATAAATTGGCCCTGTGATACCCTTGGCATCACACACCTCACTCTTGACTGGTTGACCTCCTTCCTCTCTGACTGACCCTCACAGGTTCAACTGTGCCCTTTTTCTCTCCTCCATTTCACTCTCCACCTGTGGTGTCCCTCAGGGCTCTATCCTCTCGCCTTGGCTTTTCAACATGTACCTGGCCCATCTAGCCCAATTGATTTCCACCTTCTCTCCTACCTTCCTATCTTATCCGGATGACACACAAATCTCCTTCAAGTTTCCCTCCTCTGCCTCCTCCTCTTCCTCTCTCATTCCCGACTACCTGCCTGCTATTCAGGGATGGTGCACTGCTATAAATATCTGCCTTAATGTCAGTAAAACAGAGATCCTTCTCATTGGGACCCCTGCTCCCTCCTTCCTTCCCACACTCTGACACCCTCCATGGGGCCCCCTCCCCTCACCTTCCTGTGAGGCAAGAAACCTTGGCGTCATCTTCGACTCGTCTCTCTCCTTCTCTCCTCACATCAAAGACCTTGCTAAGAAGTCCCACTTTCAGCCGCACCTCCTCAGAGGCATTCTCCCTTTTCTCACCTTCTCCCAGAAACTCAATGTCTCCAGAGCTCTGGTCCTCTCCAGGCTGAACTACTACAACAGCCTCTTCCTCAATCTGCCTAACTCCTCCCTTCATCCCCTTCAACTAATCCAGAATAGGACTGCAAGTCTTATGTGTGTATGCAAGGCGCTCGGGGCCCAGAGGGGCATGCATGGTATTTTTTACTAGACATCTTGTCCAGTAAAGAAATAGCATGCTTGTGCCCTGGTCTCCACAGCGCCTAACACACGCATACAATCAAAGTGATTATGTGTGTATGTGCTGTGCTGGGGTGCCAGGGGGGCAGGCATGGTATTTTTGACTAGACTTCTATGAGAGATTTCCAGTAGATAAATGCCATCTGTGTCCCCTGTGCCCCACAGCGCCAAACACATACGAACAATGAAAGTGATCATGTGTGTATGCAAGGCACTGGGGGGACCAGGAGGGAAGGTATGGTAATTATGACTAGACATCTATCATAGACGTCCAGTAAACAAATTCCATGGCTGTCCCCTGGGCTCCACAGCACCTAACACATGCACACAAACAATGTGATTATGTGTGTCTGCAAGCTGCTGGGGGAAACAAGTTTGGTATTTTTTACTCTCTCTCTCTCTCTCTCTCTCCGGTTTTGCTAGACCTATAGATTCAGAACATCATTCTTGTAGGCGAATGATAATCCCCCAATCGCATGTCATGTCCATCTCCATGTTGCGCACCTACGGGTAATCAGATGCATGGTACAAATACGAAAGTAAAGTAAATACACGTATCCATACTCATGTTTAAATAATACATAACTGAACATACAAGCACACACTTTTACACAACATACACACAGCATACACTCTCTCATTTACACCAGCATCCATCATACATTCACCTAACAACAGAAGCATGCACGCATTCATACACATAATTTAAATTGAAAAATACATTAACATAAACAAACGTACCTTCTGCTGCAGGTCTTATTTCTCCAGCGCTCCAGCCCCTGCTAGCATGAACAGGAATCAGGAAGCTTCCTGGTTCCTGCACATGCATGCAGGGGCCGGAGCGTGTGTGAGCAGATGCCCCACTTCAGCCTGCTCTGTCTGTATGTGTGAGGAGGCTCAGGAGCGCCCCCTTGCACATACAGACATGTAGTTCCATAGCCAGCATTTCCAATGAGCTATGCAAGGCTGCCAAAGCAATACACCACGAGCCTTGCATGGCTCATTGAGCTTGCGCGGCTGTAGAACTAAACTGTCAAAGGGAAACAACAAGGAGGCTCAGGAGCGCCCCCTTGCACATACAGACATGCAGTTCCATAGCCAGCATTTCCAATGGGCTATGCAAGGCTGCCAAAGCAATACGCCACCAGCCTTGCATGGCTCATTGAGCTTGCGCGGTTGTAGAACTAAACTGTCAAAGGGAAACAACATTTCCTTTTGATAGTTCCGAGCTCTCCTTCACCTGAAAAAAACAGCTGAGGGAGCGCTCAGTATTTCACTGGGCTGGCGTCTCCATAATGGGTGAGAGGGGGCCAACGCCCCCTTGCCCATTATGGACGAGCCGCCACTGGCTGCGGTTGCGTCGACTTCGATGGAGGTACTTCCTCGACTACTGTATTTATTTGCCAATGTGTGGTACAATATACCTAAAAGTACATTTCACAGACTGGATGCTACTATTAGAGATATACTGTAGGTGAAAGGGCACAAACGGGTGCCGCTGGACATCCTGCAGGAACTGTATCATTTGTTAATGTTAATGTTAAAGGACATTTGTACCGTGCACTTTCACCACCGGTGTGGTCCCCTGGCTCTCTGGCGGCTCTAAAAGAGGAGGGTGGTTAGTGGGAAGAAGCTGGAAAAGTGCAAGAGAGCAGTGATGTGCTGTTGGCGGCCTCAGCTCGGTGGGTCCGTTGGCTGGGCCTGGGGTGTTTTGCGGCCGGTAGTCGTTGTGTACTGTTGTGGGAGTCTATGTGTGTTTTTGTTTTGTTGTTGCAATGTAGTGAAGTTTGTGCGGTTTGTTGTGCTGTAGGTTGGTGGTTGTGTTTGGTTTGGAGTTTGAGAGGTGTATGCAGAGGAGGAAATTGTTAGTGCAATTGGTTAGTTGGCATCTTTATCCTGAATTGAGGCGCAGGGCTTCTGTAATCTCCCCAGGTGGGGTTAGGGAGCACCCCTGCGCCTCTGTCCTGATCTGGGTCCGTCCGGCCTTCAAGATCCCTTTCACATCTGGCCCCCTCCTCCCCGTCTTCCCTTCCCACTCATACGGCTAGCGCACCTGCCCATGTCCACAGCTCAGATAGTGTGGTGATTGCTAATATCCCGATAATTCCACTACACTGTGGTACCTGGTGGCAACTAAGGGGCGAGTGCGGGTGTTGGGTGGGATTAGGGTGGGTTGTTGACTCCATCTCAGTTTGGGTGTCGCCTGTGTTCCCCTCTAACCGGCGTCCTTCGTCCAGGTGCCGTGGGAGCTTCTTCACATAGGGAGATGTCCACAGTCGGTACTGGGGTTGTCCGTGTCCACTCCAGTTTATTCATCCCTTTTTCTTTTCTGTTTCGGTTTTCAGTTTGAGTCTGTGGTGTTGAAGAGCCAGGTTTTTAGTAATTTCCTAAATTTTAGGTGATGTTTGGTGTTTTATATCTTTTGGGATGTTGTTCCAGGTTTTTGCGGCTAAGTGGTAGAAGGAGTGCCTCCCAGTTTCTTCTTTAGGTATCGTTTAGGTTCCAGGCGGATTTCGTTGCTTGACCTGAGGGGTCTTGTTGGCTTGTAGATTGTTATTTTCTTTTGTAGGAATTCTGCTCCTTGTCGACTGATTGCCCTGTGCGTTATGCACATTGTTTTCAAGGTGATGCGATGTTTTACTGGGAGCCAGTGTAGTGTTTTTAGGGCAGGAGTGATGTGTTCTCTTCTTGATAGTTTGAGGAGTAGTATGGCTGCTGCATTTTGGATCTGTTGTAGTTTCTTCAGGAGGTATTCTGGCATTCTGAAGTAGAGGCTGTTTGCATAGTCGATTCTTGACATGATGAGAGCGACGATAGTGAGTGTTTTGTGCATGAAGGAGAGGAAAGGTAGGATTTTTCTTGCCGTGTGGAGGAGGAAAACACATTTCTTGACTGTTGCATTTACTTGTGGTTCTAAGGTTGTAGGGTGTTGTCCATCAGGACTCCCAGATTTTTTACTACCTTGTAAGGTGATGGTGCGGTTCCCATTTCCGTTGGCCACGTGATGGCGGTTTCGTTCTCTTGGTCTTTGGATATGATCATGATTTCTGTCTTTCCTGGATTGATTTTCAGGTTGTTGGCAGTCATCCAGTTGAAGACTTCTTTTAGACACTTGATTAGGGTTGAATGATCAGCTCGGGTGTCTTTGATTTTGTAGATGATTTGGGTATCATCTGTGTAGTTGTAGCATGTAATGTTGTACTTTTTGAAGATTTGGATAACCGGAGTCTGGTAGATGTTGAAGTACAGTGGTGATAGTGAGGATCCTTGTGGCACTCCACAGTCGTTAACTCTTGGAGTGGATTTGAAGGGTTTAATCCATACGGTTTCTGTTCTGTCTGCTAGGAATGATTTAGTCCAGAGTAGTGCTGTGTCTGTTATGCCTATGTCTTCTAGTCTTTTGGTTAGGGTGTCATGACGAACGGTGTCGAAGGTTGCAGAGAGGTCGAGTAGAATGAGGGCTGAGGTTGTGTTTGAGTCTGCGTTGGTTTTATAGGTCGTCCCAGATGGATAGTAGTGCTGTTTCCGTTCCTCTTGCGGGTCTGAAATCGACTTGAGCTTGGTCTAGCAGGTGGTGTTTTGCTACGTATTCTTGGGTTAGTTTATATACGTAGGATTCCAGGAGTTTTGCTGGGTAGGGAATGTTTGAAATCGGCCTGTAGTTGGAGAGGTCTTCTGCGTCGCCACTTGTGTTTTTCATAAGTGGTTTGATATATGCTGATTTGAAGGTCTTTGGTACAGTTCCTGTTGTTAGAGAATAGTTCATAAGGTTTCTGTAGTATTCTGCTGGCGTTCCTTGTGCGAGGATTGATTTGTAGATGTCCGGGGGACAGGGATCCATGGGTGATCCAGCTTTCTTGCTGTGTTTTACCAGCAATGCAAATGCCTCTGCTGATATTTCAGGAAAGTTTTTGAGTTTGTGCTGAGGTTCTGTGATGGGTTTGCTTTGTAGTATGTTGTGGTCGGTTTGTATGTTTTGTATGGATTGTCCTATGACGTTGATTTTTTTCTTGAGGCGGTCTGCCAGGTCGTTGCATAGTTTCTCTGAGGGGGTTGGGGTGTTGTCGCAGCCTGGTGGGTTTCTCATCTCTTTAATGATGTTAAACATTTCTTTTTGTGTGTTGGTGGCATTGGTGATTCTGTCATCATCATGCCTTCTCTTTGCCTTTTGAATTTCCTTCTTGTATGTGCGGATTTGTCTCTGGAACAGTGTTTTTTTGTCCGGGTTGTATTCTTTTCTCCATTCCAGTTCCATTTTTTTGTTTTCCTTTTTCATGGTGCTTAATAGTGGGGTGAACCATTTTGCCATTGCTCTTTTTTTTGATGGGGTGAATGGTTTTTCTGGGGCGATCTTGTCGATTGCATCTGCAATCCATTTGTGTAGTAGCTCCGCTTTCCCGTCTAGGTGAGTTAGCTTTAGTTCTGTAGTTGAGGGTTTGGTTAACTCCAGTTGTTCGAATAGGTTGCTTTCTTTGACGTGTTTCCAGTTTCTTTTTGAGGTGGTTGCGAGTTTAGGGGGTTGGATGCAGACTTGAGTAGGCAGAGTGATCACGAATGGGATGATGAGATGGTCGCTCCACAGTATTTGTATCGGCAGTGCCGTGGTGATGAGTTATTCCTCTGCGAAAATTGCGTCGAGGGTGTGTCCTGCCGAGTGTGTTGCCCCTTTGACTAGTTGTCGTAGTTTCATGGTAGTGAGTTGTTCAGTCAGTGAGTTTAGGGAGTTGGCATGACTGTCTTCAAACCAGAGGTTGAAGTCCCCCAGGATGATTAGGTGTTCGTGGTTGATGGCTATGTTGGTGATGGCTTCTATGATACACCAGGATGAATGTGACGTTGGATTTTGGGCTTGCTGTTAGGTGTATTACCATGGTTTCGCAGTTGGGGATGTTGAGCAGTTTGTCTGTTTTTATTTTCAGGTGTCCTTTGAATGCTATTGCAATGCCTCCTCCTTTTTTGATTTTCCTGTTTCTTTGAAGGCATTTGAAGTTGGTTGGAGGCAGCTTTGGAGTGTGATTTTGTATTTGTCATCCAGCCATGTTTCTGTGATGAACAGGATGTCAATGCCGTTGTCATTGAGAAGGTCGAAGATCTCTGTTGAGTGTTTTGACATGGATCTTGCGTTTATAAGATTGCAGTGGAGTTTGGAGGTGCCGTTTGGCTTGCACTTTCTTGTTGAGGTTGTCTTCTGATCGGTGTCGTTTTTTTTTCCTGGTCGATCTCTTGCTGAGGTGTGGGTTTTGGGGTGTGAGCGTCTTCGAAAAGTTCTTCTAGGTTCTGTCTTGGGTTTTTGTTTTCTTCGGGTTCGTCTTCCATGAGTTGTGGTTGTCGATTGGAAGTTCTTCTTGCTTTGGTGATGAAAGGTATTCATCCTTCTTCTGCGCGTTTGTGTGGGGTAGTTTGATGTTGCGGCTTCTAGCGTTGGGTTGGTTTGCTCTGGTGACCTGTTGTCGGCGAGGTAAGGAGTTAAGTAGAGGGATTTGTCTCTTCTCTCGGTGTTGGTTCGATTCTTGTTCCTGACTTTGGCGGTGCGTTCTGTAGTTGTGGTTCTTTGTTGCTGTTCCGGAGTGTTTGTTGCTTCTTCTATTTTTCTTTCCCTCGGAATGGGTCATTTGCGCGGCATTATAAGAGGTTGTTTAGTCTTTATTTGTTAGCTGATGTCCAGTTGGTTCTGCTTTGGTCTGGTTGTCTTGTGGTGTCGTAATGTGTGTGGAGGGCTATCCGCTAACAGTTAGGTCTCTGTCTGTGGGTGGTATTTCCGGCTGATGTTGTCGACTAGTTGAGTTGCTGTCTTGAGAGGGGTGGGGGAGGTGGATTAGGGGTTATATCGTTAGGTGTTCTCGCTGGCTCTCTTTAGTGTCAGTCTCGGTATACGTGGTTCACTGCAGTGAGCAAGCAGTGAGGGCTTAAGGAGGATATCTACTAGTTGAAGGGTTATTTGGAGGGGTGCAGCTAGGACATACGCCTTATGAGGTGTGAGCCTCTAATCAGGGTGTCACTTCACAGTAATTCAGTGGTGGGTTCTGTCTCCCTTTAGGGGTGAGTTGATCAGCGGGATTTGAGAGACCTGTCTAAGAATCTGAATATCGTACTATGCAGTCTAGAACTAGAACCCCTACTAAGCTTGAGAGACCTGTATAGTGGGAGAGAGGCCTATCAATGCAATCTGAATATCACATAATGCAGCCTGGAAATAGAGCCACTACCAAATTTGAGAGACCTGTATATTGGGAGAGAGGCTTATCAATGCAATCTGAATATCACACAATGTAGTCTGGGGATAGAGCCCCTACCAAATTAGAGAGACCTGTATAATGGGAGAGAGGCCAATCAATGCAATATATATGTCACACAATGCAATTTGGAGATAGATCCCTTATTAAGTTTGAGAGACCTGTATAGTGGGAGAGAGGCATGTCAATGCAATCTAGATATAGCACAATGCAATTTGGAGATAGAACTCCTGCTAAACTTGAGATACCTGTATAGTGGGATAGAGGCCTATCAATGCAATCTGAATATCACACAATGCAATTTGGACACAGAAACCCCTGCTAAATTTGAGAGACCTGTATAGTGGGAGAGAGACCTATCGATGCTATCTAACATTCACACAGTGCAATTTGGACACAGAAACCCCTGCAAAATTTTAGAGACCTGTATAGTGGGAGGGAGGCCTGTTAATGCAATCTAGATATCGCACAATGCAATCCGGACACAGAAGCCCTGTTAGATTTGAGAGAGAGGGCTATCAATGCAATCTGAGTATCATACAATGCAATTTGGAGACAGAACCCCCACTAGATTTGAGAGACCTGTATAGTGGGAGAGAGGCCTGTCAATGCAATTTAGATATCACACAATGCAATTTGGAGATAGAAATCCTGCTAAACATGAGAGACCTGTATAGTGGGAGAGAGGCCTGTCAATGCAATCTAGATATCACTTAATGCAATCTGGACACAGAGGCCCTGTTAGATTTGCGAGAGAGGCCTATCAATGCAATCTGAGTATCATACAATGCAATTTGGAGACAGAACCCCTACTAGATTTGAGAGACCTGTATAGTGGGAGAGAGGCCTATCAATGCAATCTAGATATCACTTGATGCAATCTGGACATAGAGGTCCTGTTAGATTTGAGAGACCTGTATAGTGGGAGAGAGGCCTGTTAATGCAATCTAGATATTGCACAATGCAATTTGGAGATAGAACCAGAACCTCTACTAGATTTGAGAGACCTGTATAGTGGGAGAGAGGCCTGTCAATGCAATCTAGATATCACTTAATGCAATCTGGACACAGAAGACCTGTTAGATTTGAGAGAGAGGGCTATCAATGCAATCTGAGTACCATACAATGCAATTTGGAGACAGAACCCCCAATAGATGTGATAGACCTGTATAGTGGGAGAGAGGCCTGTCAATGCAGTTTAGATATCACACAATGCAATTTGGAGCTAGAACCCCTGCTAAACTTGAGAAACCTGTATAGTGGGAGAGAGGCCTGTCAATGCAATCTAGATATCACTTAATGCAATCTGGACACAGAGGCCCTGTTAGATTTGCGAGAGAGGCCTATCAATGCAATCTGAGTATCATACAATGCAATTTGGAGACAGAACCCCTACTAGATTTGCGAGACCTGTATAGTGGGAGAGAGGCCCATCAATGCAATCTGAATTTCACACAATGCAATGTGGACACAGAAACCCCTGCTAAATTTGAGAGACCTGTATAGTGGGAGAGAGGCCTTTCAATGAAATCTAGATATCACTTAATGCAATCTGGACACAGAAGTCCTGTTAGATTTGAGAGAGAGGCCTGTCAATGCAATTTAGATTTCACACAGTGCAATTTGGACACAGAAGCCCTGTTAGATTTGAGAGAGAGGCCTGTCAATGCAATTTAGATTTCACACAGTGCAATTTGGACACAGAATCCCCTGCTATATTTGAGAGACCTGTATAGTGGGGGAGAGGCCTATCAATGCAATCTAGATATCATCCAATGCAATTTGGAGACAGAACCCCTGCTAAATTTGAGAGACCTGTATAGTGGTAGAGAGGCCTGTCAATGCAATCTAGATATCACTTAATGCAATTTGGACACAGAAGCCCTGTTAGATTTGAGAGAGAGGCCTGTCAATGCAATCTAGATATCACACAGTACAATTTGGAGACAGAACCCCTGCTAAATTTGAGAGACCTGTATAGTGTGAGAAAGGCCTATCAATGCAATCTAAAAAATATTATATAGTGCAATCTGGACACAAAACCCTACTACATTTGAGAGACCTGTATAGGTCTATATAGAGATGGGGAGGTCTGCCTAGCTGGTCAGATTGGTACAGTATTGAGTAATGATTACATTTCTCTAAGTTGAGGGTGAGGGAGAGATAGATGCATTTGGGGGCCTGCAGGTTCTGAATTTTGAGTCTTGTTACCTGGCGGCCCAATTACAGTTCATTATGCAATGGTTGTCTTACGTACAGACCTCTCAGTGGGGACTGCCGATTGGATCTATACAGTCCTATACAATTATGGATGTCTTACGGTTATTTAACAAAGATGCTCGATGGCCCTGCCTGATACATCTAGGTAGAAAGATATGGAGACATGCACATCGATGGGTAGATTGTGAGAAAAGGTATTCCTCTCACATATCCCTGTGCATAAACACTGACCACATGGGCAACACAGGGAGGAAGCATCGGCAAGACTGGGAACTGTTAGGCCTGGCGCTCTGCAGGCCTGTGGGGATGTGTTCAAAGAGAGACTTTTGAGACCATTTCCCGATCTGTGTGCGTCCCTGGGCATGCACAAGGGTCCATTCCTATTTTATGCAGGTATAAAATGCAGGGCACGTAAACTGTGGACATGCTGCCTGAGGAACCCCAGAGGTCCGCTCTACTGGAGGGATTATATGCGATTGGAGACACAGGTAGACCGATTTCCACGACATATCAACTGGTGATGGGCAACAGGCATAAGAAGGATAAGGGGGACTGGGGCGAGACCTGTACATGACAGTTGAAGGGGAGCAATGGCAAAATATGTGTACATATACGAAGGCAGTATCTAGTAACGCCTGTCTGAGACTTATACAATACAATAACCGTGCAGAATACACAAAATGAACCTATCAGTACCGAATGAGTGCCCCAGGTGTGGAACAGAAGGGGCGCAGTGTCTGGCCATGATATGGCAGTGCCTTAAGCTTGGCGAATTCTGGGGGGGGGAAGTGTTGGCTAAAATATGTGACATGGGGTCTACCTGGGGGGCGGAGTCTCCGTTAGTATGCTTAGTGGGACAATTTCCCAGAAGGAAATCAATAAAACAATTACATACAATGGTCAACCTGTCTCTGGTGTTGGCCAAACGGAGAATAGCCATTACATGGTCTAGCCTTATGGAACCCAGAATATCAGATTGGACACAGGATTTTATCAAATGGTCAAGCGCTGAACTGGCGGTTTTGACTAGAATTGAATCCACATACACAGGAGGGGACAGGACAAGCAGAACAGAATGGGTCACAGTGTTGGCTGGACTGTTGTATACTTCTGATGAGAGGCTGCCATGAAGATCTGCTGTTGATGATATTGTAGGGTGGCTCTCTGGGGGATTCTTAGACAGAAGTGCATATAGGGCAAAGTGAGAGCAGGATGTTGTTCTTTTCCCTTCCTTACATTCCTAAAACGTGGTCTGGGGGTTGTTGGCGTGCGAGCGGGTGGGGGTAGGGGTGACTCTGGGAAGTTTGCTGTGATGCTTGTTGTATATGATACATTTGTGTAATCTTTTTTTCTCTTGATAATGTATTGTTGAAAAAACGAATGAAGAAATGTAAAAAATATAAGAGACCAATACTTACTTCTGCCTATTACATCGCACAATTTCAAATTCCAGCACCACCGATGCAGCCCTTCATCTTCCATAGGCCGATACATCGAAAGCTGTTACATCAGGCAATAGGACTCAGAAGCCGAGAAATCTGGAATCAAGTGCTATATAAAAATATAGTAGTAGCTCGAGTCGACTGACTAGCCGGAACTGGCTTGTCCCTTGTATTATGTAGGTCAAATGCTCAGCACCATGTCCCTTGTATTATGTAGGTCACATGCTCAGCACCATGTGACCAGAGCACGAGCCCTGGGAGATACCATGCTCCCAGGAGGGGTGACACGCCCTATGCTTGACATTCTGAAACGTATTGCACTTTTACCCCGACCCTCTCTGCAGCTAGCAGGAGAGTGGGGTTTCTGTTCGCACTGCGGAATATGCTCTAACCGGGCCAGCTCCCCCAGGATGTGTTGCCAGAATCTCGCGTTGTAGCGGACAGGAAGTGTGCTGTACGGGCTGTGTACCCGCGGCGTGACCCCAATGCCCAGTAGAGCATCTGTCACAGTGAAGTACATGCGTCACTTTTACAGCTAAGCCCCTTTCCCCAAAAACGTGTTTACTGAAAGTAAGCACTGAGACAATAATAGCCTTTATACTTCTGTTGGCAGGTGAAGGTTAAAATCAATGAAATATCCCCAGTCCCAGATGGCAAGAAACGGCGCACATATCAGACTGACGTCTAGTCCCAGAGCAATTTAACTATACAAACTTTCACGGAATAATGCCTGCAAAATTAAGCTCCACATTAATAATTAGTCATGCCACTTATATTTGTCCCGATGGATCATTAGCTGTGGTTTGATGCCAAAGAAAATAATGGCATTTTTTTTAAAACACAGAAATGGTTAAAACATTATATTCCAATCTTGCCCTTTAATTCTTTTAAACGTATGCAGCAGTCTTCCTTTAAGGTTAATGTTAATGGGGTTTCCCCAAAGTTACGAATACTTTCAATCCCACAGTGTTATAAAAAAAAACATGTTCGATGTCTTTGTTATCACCACTGACTGGAAAATGTGTGAGCGAACACGAGGGCCCCATTAATTTAGTTCCAAAAATATTAAATATGTATTTTGTTAAATACAACAATTCAAAGTTGGAAGATGTCGCTATGTAATTTATTGCAAAGCCTTCTTTGGCCAATAAATTAACCCCTTTCCCTTTATTCAAATTCCTCTTCCACCGCTCAAGTCCAGTTTCTTCTGCCAGTCAATTCATAATAAAACAGAGTTTGTCTGCTAGTCTAGAACACCCACTACCCTCTATTGCTATAGGAGGAAGAAAGGGGTGGCCCCGATAATGCTGAGGAGAGAGTGGGCTCAATTATCTAAGTACCCTGAGGGAGCTAAAGGTGCTGGTCTCCTAGTCTAGCAGGCGTATGGACCAGCCCGCAGTGGCGTGTCTAGGGAGCGGCCTGGGGTGGCACGTGAGACCCCTGGACTCTGATTGGCCCCCCCAGGTGCCACCCCATTATCCTAAACTATGATCATTATGTGTGTGTGCGCTCGTACTTCATGCCACCGCTGCATAGGTCAGTGCCCCACTTGGGCCACCCCAGTCAAAAGAGTCTGGACATGCCACTGGCTGCCAGGATCCTTGTGAGGTGCTGTTGGTGTAGTGGTTACTGGGCCCCTCTTAATGTGTTACTGGGACCCTCTGGGGATACACGCTAGGAATTTGTGGATCTAACCTGCCTATACACTCCTCTTTGCAATGATCTCTAAATCCTTTTCTGCAAACATTTGTCTGTGTTCAGCCATCAGGCGAAATGTCACGTGTTTAGCAAAAGATCTAACACTGCCCAGGAAGGAATCCCCACAAAGAGGAGTCTCTCCACGCGATCCGAAACAAGAGGTCATGTTGCCCATTTAAGTAAAGCAGGACCTGGATTACAAATCTTCTGCCAACTGTAGGCCTGTTTCCGTCCTGCATTGTATAGGTGAGTTCATCAAGACATAACAGACAGAGCAGGAATATTGGGAGAGCATCTCCCGGTTTTCCAATGAGGGTGTCGTCGTCGCCGGGGCGAGCTGCAGAATCTCTGAGACCATGGTCAGCTGGCTGCTTCCCCCCTGCGTGATCTGCCAGCAGCATTTGAGATCATGAACCCAGGTATCCTGCTTGAAAGCCTGCACTGGGGACAGGTGGGAAGAGGTCGAGCCATGCAAGGAGCCTAGCTGTCTGAGACATTTCACACGTTGTGTGGGAACTATTAAACCTTGTCAACCCTTGGTTCATGGGGCACCACTGAGCACTGTCCTGGAATGAATAAAATCGCACTTCATCTGAGTTGAATCACATGAAGAAATGTCAGAAAGCCTAGCGAGAGTAGCATCCTTGTCGTTCCTTGTCTTTCCATCGCTGCACTCAAGTCGGTGAATTTGCTTTCTTCCCCGTACCCCCCCCCTTTTAAAGTATTCCTCCGTATTCTTTATTACCCCTAAACCGAAGCAAATGCACCAATGTAAGTGCATCAATGGAAAGCCGTGCAGATGTAAGTGCTGTGATGTAAAAGAAAGACGGTGTCACCCAGAAAACGTGGACTTCGTCTACATTCACTTTGCCAGACATTACATTCGTTGTGCTTCTACGCCGCCATCTTGTTCACATTGTCGAGGTAGCAATGGCTGTGGTGAAGGGGAGATGTAAGGTTAGAGTTGGAACATTGGTGGAAGTGGAAACAAGGAACTGGTGGTACTCTGGCTGCATCCAAAAGGGAGGGAGTGGGCTGGCAGGACAGATGGGAGGTGTTTGGGGCACGGCGGGGAGAGGGACAGTGCGGGGCAGGTAGGGGCTTCACCTTTGCTTTGCAATGTTCAATGGCTGCGTTGGCATTGTGGCCAGACTAGACATGGGCTGGAATAATAAGCGAATGGCCCTAGATCCGTCCCTGAAAGAAATATCAAAACAATATATTCATAATAGAAACCTTTGATACACCTGTGCATGCAAATTACACACAATATTATTTAACACATCTCTTTAGAGCATGTTTATTAGTATTACCTGTAAATCATAATTTACATTAAAGCACACAATTACAAATATAGTTTAAACACATTTTGATTGGTAATCAAATTTGAGCTGTGAAGGGCTCTGTACATTGTTGCTAGATACACATGTCATGTTCCTGCATTAATAGCACAGGGAGTTCATCCATCTATGACAAGTGACAATTTAATGTTCGTTTAAATTACTGTATCTTTCCTCTTAATCAATACTTTTATTTGTAAGTAACAGTAACTGAGCAAAACAGAGATTCGGTACTTTGAGCAAGCCCATACCTTAAACTCAATACACGTTGAAGTAGCCAGTAAACATCTGGCTGCGGTCACTCCAACTGAATCCAAGCCTTGGCAAAGACCACGGATTTGGCAGTTGTGTAGGCATGGGATGGGCATTTGCCAGGCACTGTCATAACTGTATTACCTGCCCATAAAATGCAACAGCTGAAACAAGTGGGCGATTATCTAGTCATATGAGTGTCTGACATAGGTCTATCTAATACCTATACACGAGCCAACATTGTTGTCTTTGTCAGTGTTTGTTTAGACAGGACCTCAGTGCAAGGAACATACACAAATCAAGTGGTTGAAGGTACACTTGTTTAAGACATTTTTGTTAAACCTGTAGCATTTTGCAGATGCAAATAAACCATTAACTCTTAGTTCTCAGCAGACTACTTAGAAATAACACTGACATGCCAAAGTTTGATGTTACTGCTTGATAGAGCTAGCTGAAAGACATCCCAGGAGGATGTGTTTTGGGCAGGGAGGAAGGAGCTGGTTGTGGGTGGGAATGGCTATAGGGATCAAAATGGCCCTAGGCAGTCAATGGGTTGGTAAATAACCAAACCAGAGCTTCAAATTGTGTGTCCCTAGTCACATGTCCTCTCCTTCCTAGCTTTACTCCTGTGTAATGCTTTCAGCTTACAAGCACCAGCTAATAGCCCAAAGAAAATTTGGACTGAAGTAAAATTACAGTAAAAGCAACGCACTGTGGTTAGATGTCTCTTTGATTGTCTTGCTGCTATTCCTGGGCTGTTCTGGTGAGTCACTCTCCAGGGGTCCTTGGCTCCCTTTGGAGCTGCTCCTCTGGTCAACCCCTTGTCTGACGCTTGACTCCCCGGTGAGTCGCTACCAAAAACAAACTGAAGCAAAAGGCTTCCATTTTCTGTGTGAAGTTTCTGTTTAAAGTACACATTGAAAGCAGCACATTCTCATTCTTGCATAGTGTGTCAATGCAATCAAATTCACCATTGATTTGAGAAAGATATGGTAATAATAGCCGCTTCAACAAAATCACTTTAGCTCCCACCGTAACTGAAAATACATCACGGCACACAACTTGTGCACCAAAAAAATACAGGCCACACAGATGCACTAAGTTTCCCTAAACACCAAACTAACCCACCACAAACACATCAACACAACTCCTCATATTCCTTAAGCACCACTCTGATAGATGCACAGACAAGCAGGAGTGCACATTAAATACTCGTCCCGATAGCTCACAAAATATCTAAAACCTTTACCACACATAGCCGCATCTTCAGATCTGCACACATAAACATTGTAATAAAGCAATCTTGCCATGGTCCCCCACTGCTGCATTAGTCTCCTACCCCATTGCTATCACATCCTGAAGATCCTAGAAAGTGAGGTATAAAAGATGTAATAAAATGGAATAAGAGGATATAACAAAGAGTTTTACTCTTTCTCCTGTGGGGTAATGCTCTGCATGGCCCAAGCAACTTGTGTGAATGGCAGCAACAGGGGAGAAAATGAATGTTGGCTTTGCCACATTTAGTGCACTAAAGATTGCAGTTTAGCGGACTGACTGGCTGCTGAGACTATCAGGGTAATTCATAGAATTTCGCAGAAAAGTGTCGCAAGCGGCTGGCGCAGAGTGTCCGCGTGCGATTGTCTGCGCCAGGCACGTGCGCTAAAACCGATTTCCGCGCACAGCGTATTCATGGATTTTAGGCTCTCAAACCAGCCGTGGCGCAGAGTATCGCAACGACCCTGCAGCAGCGCCAGTAACGCCCCCAAGAACGCCCTCGCGCAAGGAAAAGCCATCAAAATCGCAAAATCATCGCAAAGACTGCGCTAACCCTGGACCAGTTTACAGGGCTGCCAAACCAGGAACGCAAAGCGGGTAACGTGCATATCAGGGGTACGCGTGAAGTTATACACGCGATTAGCCAGGGTACGTGTATTACAGGGGTACGCGGGAAGTTAAACACGCGATTGGCCAGGGTACGTGTATTACAGGGGTACGCGTGAAGTTTTACACACGATTAGCCAGGGCACATGTATCACAGGGGTACGCGGGAATTATCACACGCGATTTGGCTGGGTACGTGTATTACAGGGGTACACGGGAAGTTTTACACGTGATTCGGCTGGGTACGTGTATTACAGGGGTGCGCGGGAATTCTCACATGCGATTTGGCCAGGTACGTGTATTACAGGGGTGCGTGGGAAGTTACACACGCGATTAGGCTGGGTGGGTCCTCACAGGTGTTCCCTGTACACCCTCCACGGCCCCTGCAGGCAGCCCACAAAACAGGGGACTACCCTGCACACCTGCTCATGTCCCCCTGCACCCCCACCCCCCAGCAGTGCAGGGGCAGCCTCCACCAGGCCCCCACTCATGTCTCCCACCACCCCCACCCTCCAGCAGTGCAGGGGCAGCCTCCACCAGGCCCCCACTCATGTCTACCACCACCCCCACCCCCCAGCCACCAAGGGCACCCTCCACCAGGCCCCCACCCATGTATCCCACCACCCCCACCCCCCAGCCACCAGGGGCACCCTCCACCAGGCCCCCACTCATGTCTCCCACCACCCCCACCCCCCAGCAGTGCAGGGGCAGCCTCCACCAGGCCCCCACTCATGTCTACCACCACCCCCACCCCCCAGCCACCAGGGGCACCCTCCACCAGGCCCCCACTCATGTCTCCCCCCACCCCCACCCCCAGCAGTGCAGGGGCACCCTCCACCAGGCCCCCACTCATGTCTCCCACCACCCCCACCCCCCAGCAGTGCAGGGGCAGCCTCCACCAGGCCCCCACTCATGTCTACCACCACCCCCACCCCCCAGCAGTGCAGGGGCAGCCTCCACCAGGCCCCCACTCATGTCTCCCACCACCCCCACCCCCCAGCAGTGCAGGGGCACCCTCCACCAGGCCCCCACTCATGTCTCCCACCACCCCCACCCCCCAGCAGTGCAGGGGAAGCCTCCACCAGGCCCCCACTCATGTCTACCACCACCCCAAACCCCCCAGCCACCAGGGGCACCCTCCACCAGGCCCGCACCCATGTATCCCACCACCCCCAGCCACCAGGGGCACCCTCCACCAGGCCCCCACCCATGTCTCCCACCACCCCCACCCCCCAGCAGTGCAGGGGCAGCCTCCACCAGGCCCCCACTCATGTCCCCTATCACCCCCACCTCCCCGCCACCAGGGGCAGCCTCCACCAGGCCCCCACTCATGTCTCCCACCACCCCCACCCCCCAGCAGTGCAGGGGCACCCTCCACCAGGCCCCCACTCATGTCTCCCACCACCCCCACCCCCCAGCAGTGCAGGGGCAGCCTCCACCAGGCCCCCACTCATGTCTACCACCACCCCCACCCCCCAGCCACCAGGGGCACCCTCCACCAGGCCCCCACCCATGTATCCCACCATCCCCACCCCCCAGCCACCAGGGGCACCCTCCACCAGGCCCCCACCCATGTCTCCCACCACCCCCACCCCCCAGCAGTGCAGGGGCAGCCTCCACCAGGCCCCCACTCATGTCCCCTATCACCCCCACCCCCCAGCCACCAGGGGCACCCTCCACCAGGCCCCCACTCATGTCTCCCACCACCCCCACCCCCCAGCAGTGCAGGGGCACCCTCCACCAGGCCCCCACTCATGTCTCCCACCACCCCCACCCCCCAGCAGTGCAGGGGCAGCCTCCACCAGGCCCCCACTCATGTCTACCACCACCCCCACCCCCCAGCAGTGCAGGGGCAGCCTCCACCAGGCCCCCACTCATGTCTCCCACCACCCCCACCCCCCAGCAGTGCAGGGGCAGCCTCCACCAGGCCCCCACTCATGTCTACCACCACCCCACCCCCCAGCCACCAGGGGCACCCTCCACCAGGCCCCCACCCATGTATCCCACCACCCCCACCCCCCAGCCACCAGGGGCACCCTCCACCAGGCCCCCACCCATGTCTCCCACCACCCCCACCCCCCAGCAGTGCAGGGGCAGCCTCCACCAGGCCCCCACTCATGTCCCCTATCTCCCCCACCCCCCAGCCACCAGGGGCACCCTCCACCAGGCCCCCACTCATGTCTCCCACCACCCCCAGCCCCCAGCAGTGCAGGGGGAGCCTCCACCAGGCCCCCACTCATGTCCCCTATCACCCCCACCCCCCGCCACCAGGGGCAGCCTCCACCAGGCCCCCACCCATGTCTCCCACCACCCCCACCCCCCAGCCACCAGGGGCACCCTCCACCAGGCCCCCACCCATGTCTCCCACCACCCCCACCCCCCAGCCACCAGGGGCACCCTCCACCAGGCCCCCACCCATGTCTCCCACTACCCCCACCCCCCAGCAGTGCAGGGGCACCCTCCACCAGGCCCCCACTCATGTCTACCACCACCCCCACCCCCCAGCCACCAGGGGCACCCTCCACCAGGCCCCCACTCATGTCTACCACCACCCCCACCCCCTAGCCACCAGGGGCAGCCTCCACCAGGCCCCCACTCATGTCTCCCACCACCCCCTCCCCCCAGCCACCAGGGGCACCCTCCACCAGGCCCCCACTCATGTCTACCACCACCCCCACCCCCCGCCACCAGGGGCAGCCTCCACCAGGCCCCCACTCATGTCCCCCTGCCCACAGGCCCTGACAATCCTCAAGCATGTGCCTCATGGCCAGCCACCACAGCCCAAACACACAACCAAGTATTACATGTGCCCATGATACTACTCCAATGGAAACAATGTAAATCAACACATGTGTCTCACACACACACAATGGTTGCAAGGGAACCTGAAAACCCATATCATGACATGCATGAAAACAATGAGATGAAACCACACATTGAAGAATGAAAAAATCAAAATAATGTATTAAAAACAACAGCAATGGCTATCAAAATCAACCAAAATACACAAGTAAAATAATTAAAAAATTAAGCAGGCTGTCTCTTTTCAAAATGAAATCAATAAATGACAATACGAAAAAATATCTTCCAAAGTTCAAGTCCATGAAAAGTAAATTAAGGTAAAAAAGAAATAGAAAACCATTGCTCCATGGCAAAAAATATTCATAGTTAAAAAAATATCCAAATCCAAAGTCCAACTATGTACAAAGTATTCAGGGTCCATCATCCCAAGAGAAGAAATGAAACCTACCAAAAAACCTATCTAAAATGGAACTATACACAAAAGGTGGAGCAGTGTCCGTCGACTCCAAAGAAAAATAAACTGCAAAGGAAACCTATCACTAAATAACTATATACAATGGCGGCGGGCCAGTCCAGCAGCTCACTGAGTGGTGTTCCGGGCCAGGGCATCATCGAACTCCTCGTCTATGTCCCGGAGGCGGTCCTGTTCCATGGCCCCGAGGGTCCGCAGGGACGCCGACATGTTCACCTCCAACTCCCTGCGGATTGCCTCGAGGCACTCGGCCCGCCTCAGGGCCCTCCGCATGGAGTTCTCCGCCCTGACCATCGTGAGCCGCGCCTCTTCTGCCTGCCGCCGCTCCGCATCTATGGCCTGGCCCAACCGCTGCCACATGGAAGACACTTCCCGTCCAGGGTCCTCCTGCCCTCCGGCCGATGCCTGCCCCTCCGATGTTGAAGGCCCCGAGCTATCGTGGCTCCCACCTACAGCCTCCTGCTGCTGCAGCTGCTGCTGTCCATGTGCCCTGTACGATGGTGCCTGCACATCCTCCTCCAGCTGGGGTGCAGTCGTTGACGTGGCCACCCCTGCTGGACGTCCGACTCCCGACTGTGGCAGGGATCTGTTGTCCACCAGCCTGGCCGCACGGTCGGAGGCAGCTCCACAGGGCACCCAGGTGACACATGGGTGGGAAGATGGCATGGAGGACGACTGGGGCATAGGGGGTTCTGTGGAGAAGGGGGTGGGAACAAGGTCCAGGAAACGGAGGAATCCAGCCCTGGTGAGCTGTCCCAGTGGGTCAACGCGGTCAACGAGCCATGCGAGAAGACGTGCAGACTCATCATGAAAAGACTGCAGGTCAGCTCGCATGGCCTGTTGACGCAACGCCACCCCACCCTGGACAGGCACAACCTGGTGCAGGATAGCCACATCCGCAGGGAGTGGAAGGCCAGGTGTCGTAAGCCAATCCTCTCCCTGAGAACGGGTCTGGAGGTAGGCATCCCCGCTGGTGCAAGATGATGCAGTGACAGGAGCAGGGACAGGATTGCACACAGGCACCTCCGCGGCGGCCTGTGCTGCCTCCTGTCCCTGATCCTGCACTGCACCACTAGCACCAGTGGAATCCCCACCTCCAGACCCCGCCACTGTCGCTTGCACGGCCTCCTCCTCCACCAAACCCCCCACCAACCTGGATGACTCCGTGCCATCTTCCCCCGTTGGGCCCTGTGGGGTCCCAGCTGCCCCTTCTGCTGCCGAGGAGTCCAACTCCAACCTCCGCCTCTTGGACCTCCCCTCGGCAGCTGCGGCCTGGGACGCGGCACCGGACTCCTCACTTCCCGACGAGATCACAACCTGGGAGGGGATCCGGGCCTTGCGTCTCCGGCTGGTGGTGCGACCCCTGCCGCTGTGCTCCACAGCACCTTCTCCGCCCTCTTCATCAGTTGACGCTGCAGACAGGGAGAAAGAAAACACAGGCATCAGGGCACTGTAAAATGGACTCATACACACATGACAGTTATACATGAGTGGCATTGGTAAACCTCAGACATGGCATCACAATCCCCAACACACATGTCATTTCAACTTGCACACATGAGCCATACCACAGCCATAATGCAACAGCCAGCACCATCCATTCACATACAACAGCATGAGCAGCCAAAGGTCATCCACACATCACATGCAACATAGGGAGTACAAGAGGGCATCATACTGCCCCAGGACATGCTCCACCAGGACACCAACCTCGGTGGCAGTGAAGCTGGTGCCCCTCTGCCTCCTTGGCCGGGGGTTGCCACTGGTGCCAGATGTTGCAGTGCCCGACATGGCAACCCCAGAGGCAGGAGTGGGTGGGCAACTGGGTCCTGGGGCTGGGCTGTGGGGCGATGGAAAATCAGTCGGGAGTCTTCGGTTCCAGCAGGGGTGGTCACAGCAACAGCACCCCTGGCTGATGTGCAGGCAGCAAATGGCAGGGCACGTGGACAGCAGGCAGTCAGGCAGCAGCAGATGGCAGGTGGGAGCGTGCTCAGGGCTCTGGGGGGCAGTAATTTGGCCTTCTGGGCAGGAGCGGGGTCTTCCGTGTGTGAACGGGTGGCCAGCTTGATACGGAGTGATTTGGCACGTGAAAATCCAACACGTCTGCGTGTAATTCGAGGAAAGGCCCTTAGCGCGTAAATGCGTCGCCAGCGTATGCGCGTCTATGAAGTCACGTGCACGTTGAATTGGGCACACGTTGTAAAATGTTGCGTGTGGAAAAAATGAAAGACACGTCCGAGTGTCAAAGCGTGTAATTGGAGGGAATGGGCCTAGCGTGTACACGCGGCAGTGACAAAGCGTGTAATTGGTGAAAATGGACCTACACGCAGAAGTGACAAAGCGTGTAATTGGTGGAAATGGCCCTACACGCAGAAGTGACAAAGCGTGTAATTGGTGGAAATGGCCCTAGCGCGTACACGCCGCGTAAGTGACGCTGGACGTGTGGGCCTGAATAAAAGGTACGTGTAGAACACCATTTCCTTGTACGTGCTTTTCGTGGAGAGCGAGTGGGTGAATTCTGTACTTCTTGTCGTTTCACACGCGATTTACTTCACAGCGTTTCAAGTTCGTACTCCCTGTTACCTCTGACAGCTTTTTCTCTTTTTTCTCTTTTACTGGTTTACCTGGGCCTGTTCCCTCAAACAGTGTTCCCTTCTACTGTTGTCCTGTCTCCTCAGACAGCGTACAAATCTTCTTTTGGCGGGGGTGTTGCCAACCAAACGCGCTCCTTTTTCACGCTCTTTTACCTGGCAGACGGTGAGTCACGCACGTATCTAACATCTGTGCTTGCCCCGTGTGTAGCCTACCCCTTCAGAGGTCATTCTAGGCTGCGTGTGACATGCATACATTCATTCTTGTGTTACTGGGGGCCACAGCGTAGTGCAGGTTTTCCTTTCTGCACACGTGGTCTAGGAGGGGTTGCGTGCACGTCATCTCCCTTTTTTGGGCCTCCTGTGCGTAGCATGACCCGTCATCTTTCCCCAGGCGTTACATTCAGCCTTGCTAGAGCACTAGGGTACAATTACCATCTGGTACCCAACCCCTTTGACCCCCAATTGCCCAGGACAATAGTTTACAGCCACTCCCATACGCACATTAACATCAGTGCCATGGCTGGGAGGCGAGGATTCCGTAAGGGTGGCAAAGGTGGAAGAGCCACAAGTGGTGGCCGTGGTGGATCCGGTAGGGGACGTGGTCGTTACCTGCAGGGTGAGCCTGTCCCCCCATGTGTGGAGGACCATGCAAGGGCACCCATAATCCCCCCCCCTCCCGTTGAGGCTGATGTGGCTGACACCATCCATGCTCAGCCCTTGTTGGACCAGCCCATTGTGGCACCAGACCTGGCTGACTCCATGGCTGACTTCCAGGTCAGCAGGCCTATGACACGTGCGTTGGTGCACGTTGATTTCATCATGCCACGTGGATCTGGGGCAGCAAGGTCATCTGCTGCCCCAAGTAGGCAGGGCGGAGAGGCTGCAGGGGCAGCTGCGGCTCCATCCACCCCAGCTCTCACACACCCAGCCAGGACAGTGTCGGTCATAGTCCATCCTGCTGACATTCCCCCTGACACCATTACACTTGAGCCAATGCCTGCACCAACTCCCATGCTGAGTGTGCAATCCCACACTCCTGATACAGAGTCCACCAGGGCTCCTGCCCCTAGTGTCCAGAGCGGCGCAGGACACTCAGGATCACCACCACCTTCCAAGCGGAAGAGGAAGAGTGCTCGTCCGGCACAGGCTGATGCCCCAGACACGGCTACACAGTCCGGCCCGTCGAGGAAGCCCAGCTTCACGGATGACGAACTGAATGCACTTGTCGAGTATGTGTCCGGACATGATAACGAGATGGTCATTGTTGCAGGATCCAAGACCACACCTGCACAACGCCAGGCACACTGGCAGACTGTTGCGGACATCGTAAGTGCCCTTGGAATCGTGAGGCGCACAGCCAATGATTGCTATAAGCGCTGGAATGACCTAAAGCGCAGGGCAAAGAATAAGCTGGCCTCAAGTCATGCCGCAACTCTAGTGACTGGAGGTGGGTCTCCAGTAGTGGACATGGAACTCACTCCACATGAGTCAGTCGCTGGGACCTACGTTACGGAGGAACAGATCCAAGGTGTGGGAGATCTGCCTGATTACGAGGCATTGTCCGGTGAGTGCACATGCATGTGTGTGTCATCCATGTGCATGGTGTGTGTGTGAGGGCTTCTGTTTGTGTGCCAGGTGAGAGTGTGTGCGCCTGAGTCGTATGGGTCAGCCATGTGCTTCATGCAATACATCCTGCGCAGCTGCATTTGGCCATAGCAGTATCCCTTCTGCCAACAGTAGACATCTAGCCCAACAGCACGCCAGTTGCCCTTGAAGTGTCACCTTGCCACAACATTGTTGCTTATTTTTCTCTGTTCATTCAGGCAGATTGTTTGCATTCCACCACTTTTACTAGGCATTTCTCAGTCCTCTAGTCACATGTCTGACATGGCTATGGTAAAGTGGAGTGACTTTGTTACCTGGATATCATTTGTTCACACATGTCACTGTGCAATTGGACCATTTTGGACTGGCAGCTCCAGGTGAAAAATCTGACCTGTTTGAATTAGAAAAGCTATTACATGCGGGAACTGGACTGAATGAATAGGTGCTGCCCTCCTCTCCATCTTCACTCAATAGCAATGTTACATGCCATCTGTGTGATGGCATGTGTGTTTCACCTGGCAATCACAGGCCAATGTTTGATGCCACTGCCAGGCAGCATGCAGAAAATGTGTTCATCTTCCATCTTGGTGTCATCAGTGTGTGCCATTTGCCTGCCCTTCATATGCAGTGAGGGTGCATGCATGGGAGAGTTTTAGTCATGTGTGACATGTGTCAATCAAGTACTGGTTCTCTTGCTTCTCAGCCCTCATTGTGTGCCATGGTGCTAATGCCTGTTTCCATTTCTTTGTTTTTATGTCTTTGCAGGGGAAGACGCACCTGATACTGCTGGGGTTGTGGAGATGGTGCAGACCCAGGAGGGGTCTGAGGGCCGACCAACCACCAGTGAGGGACGTGGTGTGGTGGTGGGTGAGAACCCACAAGTGCTGCAGGTCGTGCTCTCAAGGGGTGTCTCTGGCTGCACCTCCCCCGAGCTGTACTCAGGTGTTGATTCGGATGATGAGACCTACGTGCCGTCGCAGGTGAGTGTTCCAGTGAGGGATTCTGTTCTGTCCCACCCACCTGCACCAGGGGTAGAACCCTCAATGGGGATGTCAGTGTTGGCAGCTACGCCTTTGGTGGTTACGGATGCAGGGTCACATTCCGCGACATCTGATCCTGTTCCTGGGCCAGCAGATCAGAGGGGGAATGCAGTCCTGCAGCCTCAGGCAGTGCCGGCACAGCAAGGCGCAGTTCGCCTTGCCCCAGACAGGTGTGGTGCCCGCCGACGTGGTGGCCGTACGCCACCTGGCAATACCGCATGGGAGCAATCCATTTACGGTATGGCAACCCAACAGGCAGCATCATCCGAGATGATGGCTCAGGCCATGGATAGGGTGGCCACTTCCATTGTCCCCCCTGAAAGGCTGATGGAGCGACTACAGCAGGCAACCGACTCCATCTGCCAGTCACACAGGGAGGACATGTTGGCGTCCAACAGGGACAGGCGGGCGGCACTGGCGACTCTGCAGGAGGCTATCTCCATAGAGTCCCAGGGCCACAGGGAAGCCCTGAGGCAGGAGCTCCTTCACCTCAGGACGACTCTTGTTGAGCTTGAGGCTTCAACACACCAAAGGACAGAACAGCAGCTGGAGCGTCTCACCCGTACGCTCTCAGCTGAGATGCAGGCAACGAGGGCGGAGGTCCGGGCATCCCGTGAGTTGTTGCATGGGGACCTCCGCACACTCATCCTCCAGAACGAGACCTACCACACCCGCATGCTTGCAGCCATGGAGGAGCAGACTAGGGCCTTGCGTGGGCTGCCTCCCATAGTGCAACCACCTCCGGATGCAGCTGCACAGGGTGATAATAGCGACAGCAGTGATACTCCCACAATAGGGTAGCCGTGTGGGCCATGAGCCCATGGAGGTGTTTTTTTCCCCAGGATCCACACAGGTGGGTTTTGGTGTGCACCCTGTCCTCGGACCTCCTGGGTGGCCTCCCCAACCCCCCGGGCCCATCAATGGCCATTTTTTATTTTTTTTAATTTTTATTTTTATTTTTATTTTTATTTTTCCCAATTTTTTTGGGACAATTTGTTGCCTTCCGTGGTTCATGTGGGCATACGCTGCATTGTGGCTGGGCACATGCAGGCTTGTCATGTATTTGGTTCAGATGCTTGGGTTTGAGTCACACCCCCCCCTCCTGCTTCCCGTTTCCATGGGCTTGCAAAGGGTGTGCCCAAGTGACATTGATGTACATGGTGACACATGTGTGGGTAGTCTAGTCAATACTGTGCATACATTCCTAGTGCATATTGCTGTTGTGTTGTACACTGCATGTTGCATTGATGTGTAACTCATCATCTGTGTCTACCTCCCAATTTGCAGGTCCCTTCCTCATGTCTACACAAGGCCCTCTAGTTTGGAGATGGGGTCCATGTTGGCAGCAGTGCACCTACAACTCTACATGGCGCCAACACTGTACAGTTGGAAGTGGTGGGAGTGCAGGCATTTCCAGGTGGTGAGACTACTAATTTATTACATTTGTGATGTCATGTTAATGGTAGTACCTGCTCAAGTTTGTTGTTGGTCCTGCATTACTGTGAGCATTTCAGGTGTTGCAAGTTTCAATTAGGGACACTGTACATTGTGACACTTGTGTCATGTTGTGGGGATTACTTTGTTTACCTGCAAATAGCATGACATGGCACGGTGTGTCGTGTGGCGGTGCTGGGGATGGGTTGGCTGACATGGCACTGTCCTCTTGTTGCATTTTGCAAGTGGGTATTCATTTTAGCTGCTTGAATGTGTTTCTTCACAAAACTGCCTTGGTGGTGTCTGTGTGGGTAGGGATGCACACATTGTAACACTTCCAGGTGAACAATCTCAGGCTGATATGGTTTTCACGGTTGATTCTCCAGACATTCAGGATCAGTGACAGGTTGAGTCATCATTGATTGTCAGATGGAATGTGCCAGGGTAGTGTGCACTCCACAGGGGTGTGATTTCTATGTGAAGTAATTAGCCACTAGCTGTGTACGGGCTGCCTCCCCCGTGCCCTTTCCCCTCCCATGCGCAGCAGCTGTGCATGTGGTTGGGGATGTGGGGCCACCATCATGTCCACGGCCAGGCCCGGCGTGTTGCAATGTTGTGCAGGACACATGCTGCCACTATGATCCTGCACACTACTGGGGGAGCGTATAACAGCTGCCCGCCAGAACGGTCAAGGGAGCGAAAGCGTGACTTTAGCACTCCGAATGTGCGCTCCACTATGCCCCGGGTTGTAATGTGGGCTGTGTTATATCTTACCTCGGGTGGCGTGGTGGGGTTCCGAATTGGCGTCATCATGTGGGGGCTGAGAGGGTAGGCGCTGTCCCCTGTGGAGGTGGTGATTGGTATCATTGGTGGGGTTGTGACCTTGCTCAGTATCTGACATGCATGCATGTGCAGTGGCATTCATACTCACCAAGCAGCCATGTATCGCCATGCCGCCCAGCTTCTAGGTCCCGGCTTAGGGTGGACATTCGGTAAATGAAGCTGTCGTGGGTGGGCCCGGGATAGTTGGCATATACTGAGGTGATGATTCCCTTGGCATTACATACTACCTGCACGTTGATGGAATGCCAGTGCTTGCGGTTCCTATAGATGTGCTCTGATGCCCTGGGGGGACGTAGAGCCACATGGGTGCAGTCGATGGCACCTAGCACTTTGGGGAATCGTGCCACACCGTAAAAATCCAGGGCGGCAGCATGCCTTTCTGCAGGTGTTCTGGCCAGGTATATGTGTCTGCGGACTGATGGGCGTGCAGTGATGATGTTCAAGACCTGGTGTAGGCAGCGTGACTGGGTGGCCTGTGATACCCCACCCACTATGGCACTTGTCCGCTGAAATGATCCAGTGCAGTACATTGAGGACCTTCTCCAGGGGGCTGAGTGCTTTGGAGCACAGGGTGGGTGATGTGAGGTCATCCTCCCACTCACTCACCAGGTCCAGTATTATGTGTGGTGGAAACCTGTACCTCCCATACACCTGGTCATCAGGCATCCCGAAAAGGCTGGTTCTGGGTGTGAATATTCTGGCCCTGACTATCCTCCTCCTCCTCCTTTGGTAGCCCACGACCACTGCTGCTAGGAACGGTATGTTCATCCTGGGTCTGAGCTTGTTATTTTGTTAGCGCGCAAATTTATGCGTTGCGCGTGTTGTAGGCGAGCGTGTGACCCGCGCACCCCTGAAATCCAGTACCCAGTCCAATACCGTGTGGAAATTCCCGCGCACCCCGGGATACAGGTGCGCTGACGTACTTGCGTGTGTAAGTGCCCGCGCACCCCTGAAATACACGTACATAGGGCAATCGCGTGTACGCGCACTTTTGTCCAATTACACGCGATGACACTCTGACGTGCTGTCCAATTACACGCAATGACACTCTGACGTGCAGTCTTTCCACGTGTGCTCCGTCATCACGTGCTGTGTGGGAAACACCCGTGCGGGTCACGTCACAGACGCGCTTACGCGCTGAGGGCCTTTGGTCCAATAGAATCGTGTATGCGTGCTGAAGCGCTTACGCGCTAAGGGCCTTTCCTTGAATTTCACGCTGACGTGCAGGATTTTCACGTGCCAAATCACTCTGTATCAAGCTGGCCACGCGAAAACACACGGAAGACCACGCTCCTGCCCAGAAGGCCAAATTACTGCCTTCCAGTGCCCCGAGCAGCCTCCCACGTGCCATCTGCTGCTGCCTGCCTGCCTGCCTGCTGCCACCGTGCCCTGCCATTTGGTGCCTGCACATCAGCCATCTGCAGGGGTCCAGTTGCTGTGTCCACCCCTGCTGGAACTGAAGACTCCCGACTGGGATTACATCGCTCCACAGCCCAGCCCCAGGACCCAGTTGCCCACCCACACCTGCCTCTGGGGTTGCCATGTCGGGCACTTCCACATCTGGCACCAGTGGCAACCCCAGGCCAGAGGGGCAGAGGGGCACCAGCTTCACTGCCACCGAAGTTGGTGTCCTGGTGGAGCATGTCCTGGGGCAGTATGATGCCCTCTTTGGATCGTCCCGCGCCAGCAAGGAAGGACGGGAGAGGATCTGGGCCGACTGTGTGGTTGCCATCAACGTGGAGGGGGTGGCAACCCGCGACGTCCAGAAGATCAAGAAGCGCTGGGAGGACTTGAGGTCCAGGACCCTCGTGAAGGCCCGGCGCCTCGTGGAGGGGGGCCGGGGCCGCATGAGTTCCATCCAGATGAGGGTCCTGGAACGCGTACGCCCAGCGCTCCACGCCCAGATCCTTGAGAGGGAGACCCGTCTGGAGTTGAGCGGTAAGTGTCCAAGCATAGCTGTGTGAGACAGGGCATGTTGCGGTGTGCTGGTTCTCTGATACTTGCCTGTATGTGTGACATAGGCCATGTATGCATGTATGTGTGCAGGGACATCATGGTAATGCATGTGCGACCAGTGATGTGTGAACCACATGGTTGTTGCATGTGTTTAAATGCCACATGGGGAGCCCTATGCAGATTTTAAACATGAGAGCATGCCAGTCTCTGTTCCTGGACATGGGTGGGGGTGAGGGATGGGTGCTGATGCCAGGTACATATATGGTAGCCATGTCTGTGTGCCTGACCTGCGTGTCTGTGACTTGTGCATGCCATGGATGCATGACACATGTGTGTGACAATGCACAGATTCACTGATGCAGCCTAGTTACCCTTGTATCCGCTGTGTTTGGGGTGTATGGGGCCAGATGGATGTGACTGAGGTGAAGTGTGTGTGCATGTGATAGGCATGACCCATGATGCATGTGAGTTCCATATCATTGTATGTTTCAAGAGTCCATTGGACATGTATGGAAATGTCCATGATATGCACCATGCCTGTTACTGTGTGTGTTTTGCCTGGACTGACCCATGTGTTGTGGAGGGACATGATGGAAGTGTACTTTGACAGTGGTACTCATCTGCTATTGCTTCCTGTCTAGGGGACCATTGTACAGTACCCTGATGCTTGTGTTCTTTGTCTCCCTCTACGCAGCGGCTAGTGAAGAAGAGGGCGGAGACAGCGCTGTGGAGCAAGGCGGCGGGGATGCCCCCACGGCTGCAGCGGAAGGGGTGGGTGAGCCCCCACAGGGGCCTGCTACAGTGGAAGACGGTGAGGAGCCATCCAGGTTGGTGGTTTCCACAGAGGAGGAGGAGGCCGCCACAGGGGCACACATGGGGCCTGGTGGGGGCATCCCTGCTGGTGCAAGTGGTGCAGTCCAGGGCCAGGGGCAGGAGGCAGCACAGGTCACCGTGGAGGGGCCTGTGCATGTCGCTGTCCCTGACGCTGTGAGTGCACCACCATGCACCAGCAGGGATGCCCCGTCCCAGGCCCGTCCGCAGGTAGAGGGGATGTCCATGTCACCTGACTCCCCTCCACCTGCGGACGAGGGGACCCGTGTCCGTATGGAGAAGGTCCTGATTGGGGTTGCGATGCGCGCGGGTGCAATTCGTGATGATGTGCGTGCTTCCCGGGAGGAGCACGCACATCATCACGAAGAGCACCGTGCCGACGTGGCCCAATTGGGATCTTCCATGTTCGGGGGTTTCCTGCATGTGTCGGCCAATCTGGCGGCCCTCTCCTCCTCTGTGGAGGCTATACGCCGGTCGTTCTCCTTGCCGTCTTCCGGCCCAGATGCCACCAGGGCCCCCTGTGGACCTGCCCTGACCTATGCAGCCAGCTCGGTGGGGATCCCATCCCTGCGACAGTCGGGAGTCGGAGGTCAAGCAGGGGTGGACACCACAGCAACTGTACCCCAGCAGATGGAGGATGTGCCGGCATCATCAGGCAGGGCACGTGCACGACGGCGTCGGTGGATTCCATCAGCCTGGATGCCGTCGTGCTGGCAGAGGCAGTTGCGTCGGAGGCAGCAGCAGAGTCAACGTGGGAGGCATCGGCCGGAGGGCAGGAGGACCCAGGACAGGAAGTGTCTTCCGTGTGGCTGCGGTTGGGCCAGCAGATAGGTGCGGAGCGGCGGCGGGCGGAAGAGGAGCAGCTCACGATGGTCAGGGCGGAGAACTCCATGCGGAGGGCCCTGAGGCGGGCCGAGTGCCTCGAGGCAATCCGCAGGGGGTTGGAGGAGCAGATGGCGTCGTCCCTGCGGACCCTCGGGGCCATGGAACAGGACCACCTCCAGGACATAGACGAGGAGTTTGATGATGCCCTGGCCCGGAATACTACGGAGTGAGCCGCTGGACTTGCCGCCGCCTTTGTATATAGTTCTTTAGTTTTAGGTTTCATTTGTTTATTCTTATGATTTGGAGTCGACGGACACAGCTCCACTTTTTGTATATAGTTGCATTTTTGTTAGGGTTTTTTGTAGGTTTCCTTTGTTCAGTTGGGTTCATGGACCCTGGATATTTTGTACATAGTTCTTCATTGGATTGTTTTATTTTTTAATTTTTTATTTCTTCTCCATGGAGCAATGGTGTTTGGATTTATTTTTTTTCTGTCGGATTGATTTCATTTTTAATGTGACTTTGAAGTACATTTTTTTTGGATTTGGTGTTTTTAATTTTTTTGGACGGACATGCACCTTTTCTTTTTTTCATTGGCATTGTAGTTTGTTTCATTTCATTTGCATTCATATTTTTTTAATACAATTTTGTTTTCATACTTCACTGTGTGGTATCATCTCATTGGTTTCATGCATGTCATGTTGGGTGTTTTCCAATTCATTTGCAACCATTGTGTGTGACAGACATGGGTTCATTTGCTTTATGTACGTTGGGGGTGTAACATGTAATTTCCATTTCCATGTGGGTGAATGGGTTACTTGGTAGGGCCTTTTGGCTGTGGAGGCTGACCATTACGCACATGGTTGGTGATTGTGAGGACCTGGGTGCAGGGAGACATGAGTGGGGGCCTGGTGGAGGCTGCCCCTGGTGGCTGGGGGGTGGGGGTGGTGGGAGACTTGGGTGGGGGCCTGGTGGAGGGTGCCCCTGCACTGCTGGGGGGTGGGGGTGGTGGGAGACATGGGTGGGGGCCTGGTGGAGGCTGCCCCTGGTGGCTGGGGGGTGGGGGTGGTGGGAGACATGGGTGGGGGCCTGGTGGAGGGTGCCCCTGCACTGCTGGGGGATGGGGGTGGTGGGAGACATGGGTGGGGGCCTGGTGGAGGCTGCCCCTGGTGGCTGGGGGGTGGGGGTGGTGGGAGACATGAGTGGGGGCCTGGTGGAGGGTACCCCTGGATGCTGGGGGGTGGGGGTGGTGGGAGACATGAGTGGGGGCCTGGTGGAGGGTGCCCCTGCACTGCTGGGGGGTGGGGGTGATAGGGGACATGGGTGGGGGCCTGGTGGAGGGTGCCCCTGCACTGCTGGGGGGTGGGGGTGGTGGGAGACATGAGTGGGGGCCTGGTGGAGGCTGCCCCTGGTGGCTGGGGGGTGGGGGTGGTGGCAGACATGGGTGGGGGCCTGGTGGAGGGTGCCCCTGGATGCTGGGGGGGTGGGGGTGGTGGGAGACATGGGTGGGGGCCTGGTGGAGGCTGCCCCTGCACTGCTGGGGGGTGGGGGTGGTGGGAGACATGAATGGGAGCCTGGTGTAGGCTGCCCCTGGTGGCTGGGGGGTGGGGGTGGTGGGAGACATGGGTGGGGGCCTGGTGGAGGGTGCCCCTGCACTGCTGGGGGGGTGGGGGTGATAGGGGACATGAGTGGGGGCCTGGTGGAGGCTGCCCCTGCACTGCTGGGGGGTGGGGGTGGTGGGAGACATGAGTGGGGGCCTGGTGGAGGGTGCCCCTGGATGCTGGGGGGTGGGGGTGGTGGGAGACATGGGTGGGGGCCTGGTGGAGGCTGCCCCTGCACTGCTGGGGGGTGGGGGTGGTGGGAGACATGAGTGGGGGCCTGGTGGAGGGTGCCCCTGGATGCTGGGGGATGGGGGTGATAGGGGACATGGGTGGGGGCCTGGTGGAGGGTGCCCCTGCACTGCTGGGGGATGGGGGCGGTGGGAGACATGAGTGGGGGCCTGGTGAAGGGGGCCCCTGCACTGCTGGGGGGTGGGGGTGATAGGGGACATGGGTGGGGGCCTGGTGGAGGGTGCCCCTGGTGGCTGGGGGGTGGGGGTGGTGGGAGACATGAGTGGGGGCCTGGTGGAGGCTGCCCCTGGTGGCTGGGGGGTGGGGGTGGTGGGAGCATGGGTGGGGGCCTGGTGGAGGGTGCCCCTGGATGCTGGTGGAGGGTGCCCCTGCACTGCTGGGGGTGGGGGTGGTGGGAGACATGAGTGGGGGCCTGGTGTAGGCTGCCCCTGGTGGCTGGGGGGTGGGGGTGGTGGGAGACATGGGTGGGGGCCTGGTGGAGGGTTCCCCTGCACTGCTGGGAGGTGGGGGTGATAGGGGACATGAGTGGGGGCCTGGTGGAGGCTGCCCCTGCACTGCCGGGGGGTTGGGGTGATAGGGGACATGAGTGGGGGCCTGGTGGAGGGTGCCCCTGGATGCTGGGGGGTGGGGGTGATAGGGGACATGGGTGGGGGCCTGGAGGAGGGTGCCCCTGCACTGCTGGGGGGTGGGGGTGGTGGGAGACATGGGTGGGGGCCTGGTGGAGGGTGCCCCTGCACTGCTGGGGGGTGGGGGTGGTGGGAGACATGGGTGGGGGCCTGGTGGAGGCTGCCCCTGGTGGCTGGGGGGTGGGGGTGGTAGGAGACATGAGTGGGGGCCTGGTGGAGGGTGCCCCTGGATGCTGGGGGGTGGGGGTGGTGGGAGACATGAGTGGGGGCCTGGTGGAGGGTGCCCCTGCATTGCTGGGGGGTGGGGGTGATAGGGGACATGGGTGGGGGCCTGGTGGAGGGTGCCTCTGCACTGCCGGGGGGTGGGTTTGGTGGGAGACATGAGTGGGGGCCTGGTGGAGGCTGCCCCTGGTGGCTGGGGGGTGGGGGTGGTGGGAGACATGGGTGGGGGCCTGGTGGAGGCTGCCCCTGGTGGCTGGGGGGTCGGGGTGGTGGGAGACATGGGTGGGGGCCTGGTGGAGGGTGCCCCTGGATGCTGGGGGGTGGGGGTGGTGGGAGACATGGATGGGGGCCTGGTGGAGGCTGCCCCTGGTGGCTGGGGGGTGGGGGTGGTGGGAGACATGGGTGGGGGCCTGGTGGAGGCTGCCCCTGGTGGCTGGGGGGTGGGGGTGGTGGGAGACATGGGTGGGGGCCTGGTGGAGGGTGCCCCTGCACTGCTGGGGGGTGGGGGTGGTGGGAGACATGGGTGGGGTCCTGGTGGAGGCTGCCCCTGGTGGCTGGGGGGTGGGGGTGGTGGGAGACATGAGTGGGGGCCTGGTGGAGGGTGCCCCTGGATGCTGGGGGGTGGGGGTGGTGGGAGACATGAGTGGGGGCCTGGTGGAGGGTGCCCCTGGTGGCTGGGGGGTGGGGGTGATAGGGGACATGGGTGGGGGCCTGGTGGAGGGTGCCTCTGCACTGCCAGGGGGTGGGGGTGGTGGGAGACATGAGTGGGGGCCTGGTGGAGGCTGCCCCTGGTGGCTGGGGGGTGGGGGTGGTGGGAGACATGGGTGGGGGCCTGGTGGAGGGTGCCCCTGGATGCTGGGGGGTGGGGGTGGTGGGAGACATGGGTGGGGGCCTGGTGGAGGCTGCCCCTGGTGGCTGGGGGGAGGGGGTGGTGGGAGACATGGGTGGGGGCCTGGTGGAGGGTGCCCCTGCACTGCTGGGGGGTGGGGGTGGTGGGAGACATGGGTGGGGGCCTGGTGGAGGCTGCCCCTGGTGGCTGGGGGGTGGGGGTGGTGGGAGACATGATTGGGGGCCTGGTGGAGGGTGCCCCTGGATGCTGGGGGGTGGGGGTGGTGGGAGACATGAGTGGGGGCCTGGTGGAGGGTGCCCCTGCACTGCTGGGGGGTGGGGGTGGTGGGAGACATGGGTGGGGGCCTGGTGGAGGGTGCCCCTGGATGCTGGGGGGTGGGGGTGGTGGGAGACATGGGTGGGGGCCTGGTGGAGGCTGCCCCTGGTGGCTGGGGGGTGGGGGTGGTGGGAGACATGGGTGTGGGCCTGGTGGAGGCTGCCCCTGGTGGCTGGGGGGTGGGGGTGGTGGGAGACATGGGTGGGGGCCTGGTGGAGGGTGCCCCTGCACTGCTGGGGGGTGGGGGTGGTGGGAGACATGGGTGGGGGCCTGATGGAGGCTGCCCCTGGTGGCTGGGGGGTGGGGGTGGTGGGAGACATGAGTGGGGGCCTGGTGGAGGGTGCCCTTGGATGCTGGGGGGTGGGGGTGGTGGGAGACATGAGTGGGTGCCTGGTGGAGGGTGCCCCTGCACTGCTGGGGGGTGGGGGTGATAGGGGACATGGGTGGGGGCCTGGTGGAGGGTGCCCCTGCACTGCGGGGGGGTGGGGGTGGTGGGAGACATGAGTGGGGGCCTGGTGGAGGCTGCCCCTGGTGGCTGGGGGTGGGGGTGGTGGGAGACATGGGTGGGGGCCTGGTGGAGGGTGCCCCTGGATGCTGGGGGGTGGGGGTGGTGGGAGACATGGATGGGGGCCTGGTGGAGGCTGCCCCTGGTGGCTGGGGGGTGGGGGTGGTGGGAGACATGGGTGGGGGCCTGGTGGAGGCTGCCCCTGGTGGCTGGGGCGTGGGGGTGGTGGGAGACATGGGTGGGGGCCTGGTGGAGGGTGCCCCTGCACTGCTGGGGGGTGGGGGTGGTGGGAGACATGGGTGGGGGCCTGGTGGAGGCTGCCCCTGGTGGCTGGGGGGTGGGGGTGGTGGGAGACATGAGTGGGGGCCTGGTGGAGGGTACCCCTGGATGCTGGGGGGTGGGGGTGGTGGGAGACATGAGTGGGGGCCTGGTGGAGGGTGCCCCTGCACTGCTGGGGGGTGGGGGTGATAGGGGACATGGGTGGGGGCTTGGTGGAGGGTGCCCCTGCACTGCTGGGGGGTGGGAGACATGAGTTGGGGCCTGGTGGAGGCTGCCCCTGGTGGCTGGGGGGTGGGGGTGGTGGGAGACATGGGTGGGGGCCTGCTGGAGGGTGCCCCTGGATGCTGGGGGGTGGGGGTGGTGGGAGACATGGGTGGGGGCCTGGTGGAGGGTGCCCCTGGATGCTGGGGGGTGGGGGTGGTGGGAGACATGAGTGGGGGCCTGGTGGAGGGTGCCCCTGCACTGCTGGGAGATGGGGGTGATAGGGGACATGGGTGGGGGCCTGGTGGAGGGTGCCCCTGCACTGCTGGGGGGTGGGGGTGGTGGGAGACATGAGTGGGGGCCTGGTGGAGGCTGCCCCTGGTGGCTGGGGGGTGGGGGTGGTGGGAGACATGGGTGGGGGCCTGGTGGAGGGTGCCCCTGGATGCTGGGGGGTGGGGGTGGTGGGAGACATGGGTGGGGGCCTGGTGGAGGCTGCCCCTGGTGGCTGGGGGGAGGGGGTGGTGGGAGACATGGGTGGGGGCCTGGTGGAGGGTGCCCCTGCACTGCTGGGGGGTGGGGGTGGTGGGAGACATGGGTGGGGGCCTGGTGGAGGCTGCCCCTGGTGGCTGGGGGGTGGGGGTGGTGGGAGACATGATTGGGGGCCTGGTGGAGGGTGCCCCTGGATGCTGGGGGGTGGGGGTGGTGGGAGACATGAGTGGGGGCCTGGTGGAGGGTGCCCCTGCACTGCTGGGGGGTGGGGGTGATAGGGGACATGGGTGGGGGCCTGGTGGAGGGTGCCCCTGCACTGCTGGGGGGTGGGGGTGGTGGGAGACATGAGTGGGGGCCTGGTGGAGGCTGCCCCTGGTGGCTGGGGGTGGGGGTGGTGGGAGACATGGGTGGGGGCCTGGTGGAGGGTGCCCCTGGATGCTGGGGGGTGGGGGTGGTGGGAGACATGGGTGGGGGCCTGGTGGAGGCTGCCCCTGGTGGCTGGGGGGTGGGGGTGGTGGGAGACATGGGTGTGGGCCTGGTGGAGGCTGCCCCTGGTGGCTGGGGGGTGGGGGGGTGGGAGACATGGGTGGGGGCCTGGTGGAGGGTGCCCCTGCACTGCTGGGGGGTGGGGGTGGTGGGAGACATGGGTGGGGGCCTGATGGAGGCTGCCCCTGGTGGCTGGGGGGTGGGGGTGGTGGGAGACATGAGTGGGGGCCTGGTGGAGGGTGCCCTTGGATGCTGGGGGGTGGGGGTGGTGGGAGACATGAGTGGGGGCCTGGTGGAGGGTGCCCCTGCACTGCTGGGGGGTGGGGGTGATAGGGGACATGGGTGGGGGCCTGGTGGAGGGTGCCCCTGCACTGCAGGGGGTGGGGGTGGGGGGAGACATGAGTGGGGGCCTGGTGGAGGCTGCCCCTGGTGGCTGGGGGGTGGGGGTGGTGGGAGACATGGGTGGGGGCCTGGTGGAGGGTGCCCCTGGATGCTGGGGGGTGGGGGTGGTGGGAGACATGGATGGGGGCCTGGTGGAGGCTGCCCCTGGTGGCTGGGGGGTGGGGGTGGTGGGAGACATGGGTGGGGGCCTGGTGGAGGCTGCCCCTGGTGGCTGGGGGGTGTGGGTGGTGGGAGACATGGGTGGGGGCCTGGTGGAGGGTGCCCCTGCACTGCTGGGGTGTGGGGGTGGTGGGAGACATGGGTGGGGGCCTGGTGGAGGCTGCCCCTGGTGGCTGGGGGGTGGGGGTGGTGGGAGACATGAGTGGGGGCCTGGTGGAGGGTGCCCCTGGATGCTGGGGGGTGGGGGTGGTGGGAGACATGAGTGGGGGCCTGGTGGAGGGTGCCCCTGCACTGCTGGGGGGTGGGGGTGATAGGGGACATGGGTGGGGGCCTGGTGGAGGGTGCCCCTGCACTGCTGGGGGGTGGGAGACATGAGTGGGGGCCTGGTGGAGGCTGCCCCTGGTGGCTGGGGGGTGGGGGTGGTGGGAGACATGGGTGGGGGCCTGGTGGAGGGTGCCCCTGGATGCTGGGGGGTGGGGGTGGTGGGAGACATGGGTGGGGGCCTGGTGGAGGCTGCCCCTGGTGGCTGGGGGGAGGGGGTGGTGGGAGACATGGGTGGGGGCCTGGTGGAGGCTGCCCCTGGTGGCTGGGGGGTGGGGGTGGTGGGAGACATGGGTGGGGGCCTGGTGGAGGGTGCCCCTGCACTGCTGGGGGGTGGGGGTGGTGGGAGACATGGGTGGGGGCCTGGTGGAGGCTGCCCCTGGTGGCTGGGGGGTGGGGGTGGTGGGAGACATGAGTGGGGGCCTGGTGGAGGGTGCCCCTGGATGCTGGGGGTGGGGGTGGTGGGAGACATGAGTGGGGGCCTGGTGGAGGGTGCCCCTGCACTGCTGGGGGGTGGGGGTGATAGGGGACATGGGTGGGGGCCTGGTGGAGGGTGCCCCTGCACTGCTGGGGGGTGGGGGTGGTGGGAGACATGAGTGGGGGCCTGGTGGAGGCTGCCCCTGGTGGCTGGGGGGTGGGGGTGGTGGGAGACATGGGTGGGGGCCTGGTGGAGGCTGCCCCTGGTGGCTGGGGGGTGGGGGTGGTGGGAGACATGGGTGGGGGCCTGGTGGAGGGTGCCCCTGCACTGCTGGGGGGTGGTTGTGGTGGGAGACATGGGTGGGGGCCTGATGGAGGCTGCCCCTGGTGGCTGGGGGGTGGGGGTGGTGGGAGACATGAGTGGGGGCCTGGTGGAGGGTGCCCCTGGATGCTGGGGGGTGGGGGTGGTGGGAGACATGAGTGGGGGCCTGGTGGAGGGTGCCCCTGCACTGCTGGGCGGTGGGGGTGATAGGGGACATGGGTGGGGGCCTGGTGGAAGGTGCCCCTGCACTGCTGGGGGGTTGGGGTGGTGGGAGACATGAGTGGGGGCCTGGTGGAGGCTGCCCCTGGTGGCTGGGGGGTGGGGGTGGTGGGAGACATGGGTGGGGGCCTGGTGGAGGGTGCCCCTGCACTGCTGGGGGGTGGGGGTGGTGGGAGACATGAGTGGGGGCCTGGTGGAGGGTGCCCCTGCACTGCTGGGGGGTGTGGGCGATAGGGGACATGGGTGGGGGCCTGGTGGAGGGTGCCCCTGGTGGCTGGGGGGTGGGGGCGGTGGGAGACATGAGTGGGGGCCTGGTGGAGGCTGCCCCTGGTGGCTGGGGGGTGGGGGTGGTGGGAGACATGAGTGGGGGCCTGGTGGAGGGTGCCCCTGGATGCTGGGGGGTGGGGGTGGTGGGAGACATGGGTGGGGGCCTGGTGGAGGGTGCCCCTGGATGCTGGGGGGTGGGGGTGCTGGGTGACATGAGCAGGTGTGCAGGGTAGTCCCCTGTGGTGTGTGCTGCCTGCAGGGGCCGTGGAGGGTGTACAGGGAATACCTGGGAGCACACAGCCAAATCGCGTGTAGAATTTCCCGTGTACCCCTGTCATACACGTGCCCAGCCAAATCGCGTGTGGAACTTCCCGCGCACCCCTGAAATCCACGTACCTGGCCAAATCGCGTGTGGAACTTCCCGCGCACCCCTGAAATACACGTACACGGCCAAATCGCGTGTGGAACTTCCCGCGCACCCCTGAAATCCACGTACCCTGACAAATCGCTTGTGGAACTTCCCGCGCACCCCTGAAATTCACGTACCCTGACAAATCGCGTGTGGAACTTCCCGCGCACCCCTGCAATCCACGTACCCTGACAAATCGCATGTGGTACTTCCCGCGCACCCCTGAAATCCACGTACCCGGCCAAATCGCGTGTGGAACTTCCCGCGCACCCCTGAAATCCACGTACACGGCCAAATCGCGTGTGGAACTTCCCGCGCACCCCTGAAATCCACGTACCCTGACCAATCGCGTGTGGAACTCCCCGCGCACCCCTGCAATCCACGTACCCTGATAAATCGCGTGTGGAACTTCCCGCGCACCCCTGAAATCCACGTACATGGCCAAATCGCGTGTGGAACTTCCCGCGCACCCCTGAAATCCACGTACCCTGACAAATCGCGTGTGGAACTTCCCGCGCACCCCTGAAATCCACGTACCCTGACAAATCGCGTGTGGAACTTCCCGCGCACCCCTGAAATCCACGTACCCTGACAAATCACGTGTGAGACTTCCCGCGCACCCCGGTATACACACACACGTATTTTTTGTCAGCGGGTGTCCGTGTTTGTGGATACCCCTTTACACGTCATTTGTCCTGGAGGGCCACAGTATAGGACATTCATCATGGCTGTATATAGGTGCTATTTGTTGGCGCACCTTTTGGCGCACATTTCTTACAGGCGCAGAGACGCTACCGCCTGCTTTCTTGTGGCGGTCGTGTTTGTGCCTGTGCGCTGGTTTGAGCGTGCGCTTTTTTGCCCTATTCTATTCCATGAATACATGTTGTAGGCGAGCGTGTTGGCGTTCCGCGCACTTGTACCCTGTACTTCCCCCGTGACGCCCACATTTTGGCAAGTTGTTCCCCATTCCGAGTGTTACGCCCCGTGTTCCGCCTACTTTTGTTGCGTGCGCCGCGCTATGTGCGATTTCCGCTGTGACCTGGCGCACGCAGTTAGATGGCCTGTGCGCCAACGTGCGCCGCGCACTTTTTTATCGCACATCCGATGGTTTTCTCGCGCACGGCCTTCCATGAATCGATGTGCGCTGCTTTTCGTGCGATTTTCGCACTTGCACTGCGATTTTCGCTATTCCACTGCGATTCGCACGTTTTTGGCCACTTGCGCCGTGCTAATTATTCCATGAATCGGCCTGAAAATATTTGCCTGTCAAATCAAGTGATATAGGACTTAGGGAGGGCCAGTGCACCAGTAATGAAATTCTAGGTGACAGCTTTGGGGTGCACTAACAGAGGAGCACAAGTGCACACTATTTTCTTCCTACTCATTACATCTATCCCATTGCAAGGGGATCATTTTCTCAAATAGCGTGATTACGTTCATACTATTTGAAACAAGGACTCCAATTTTTGTTGTTAATTAAGAGTGTGATTAAATATTTGACCAGGATCCCAATCTTTGGCTAAACAGTGAAGCAGGTATTTTAACCCACTCTGCACATTTGACCACATACCTTCTAAGCTTTACTGTGACGTTATGTACCCATTCCATGGGCAACAGTGGGGGTAACTGCCCGTGGCCCCAGTTAAAGGCCCGAGCGAAGCGATAGCCATCAACGTGGGCCCAGGGCCATTAATCCCTTTCCATGGTCCCAGCAGTCTCGGGAGGATAGCTCAGGGGCAATGTGCTCGCCTTGGAAGCAAGACGACAGAGAGCACCACAGGTTCGATCTCCGTGTCCGTGCTTAGAAACCTCTGGGTATTAAGCGCATTATAAATACCTTATCATATCATTTCATGGCAGCCGTGGGAAGCTGAGAGGAAGGTGCGGCTGCAGCGGCAAGGTCTGCCGCATCCGAAAGAAGGTAAGTGGGGGGCATTAAAAAAGAAAAAATGTTTGCACAGCGTTCAAGATGCCGGATCTCAGTTAGAGCTCCTGCACCCGCGCCGACCGGGACAGAATCCGTCTTCTTTCTTTCATCCCTCAATGTCCCTGAACAGGTAGCTGACCCCTAGATCTCTTCAGCAGCGCACAGAACCATCCCCGGTTCTGATCAGGCAGCAGGAAACAGTCGGCCCGCTCTGGGTGGCGGTGACTGACAGGAAACGCAACAAGATCTGCACCTCCTGCCGTGACACAGAGGCTGGCTGTATTACATCAGCCCGAGCCGGAGCAGAGTGAACCTTGGTACTGGGTTCTGAAACTCGGCAAACCCCGACCTCCCTACCAAGCGCACTAACAGTGGCCTCCGGCAGCGACACGCAGGGACACCTCCCCCGCCAACAGCTAGTAACATCTCTGTGCTACGCTGTGGAGGCTGGAGCACGGACGCTGCGGCTGGGAGCACCCTGCACCTTGGGGGTGCCTCCTACACATCAGCTACTGGAGTGCCTCTGCAGAGAACCCTGGATGCCTAACACACCTATTTCCCACCGTCCTGTGCAGTATCCAGTGGGCAGAGACTGCAGGACCAATGCCACGCACCTTCCTAGCTAACACCACTGATTTGGCCCTGCAGCCCCCCTGGATGAACACTGGCAACCACCTTGAAGATAGCGAGGTGGCTGCCCACCATCATGGGTCCACTGGTGGCTGCATCGGTGAGTGAGCGCCTAACACACGTAACATTACTTGACTGTCAAGCCTACATGTAGCTTTGGTACTGCTCTGCACTTGGCGCTCTTTGCCTTGTGGGAAGGCTTCATTGAGACCCGCAGTGACCACCTCAACCCCCCCCACTGACAGCACGTTTATCCTCATTACCCACAGAAGACATTAACCTATAACTACTGCCGCATAGTGAATCAATGGATTCAGGTGCTCGACACCCTTTGGAACACCTCCTCTGCATCCCATACCCTTACACAGTATGACAAAAGGGAGCGCAAAAAACCAACGCTCCATGAGCCAATACATCAAATCCACTCCTAAGCCATCGACCTCCGGTGGGGCAGCCACTAGCATGGAACCAGATGCGATACCAATGGAAGTCACCGAAACTCAAGGCATGATGGTGTGCATGCAAGAGGGACTTGCTAAAGTACACACCAAACTCGAAGATATGACCAGCACCATAGATTCAATCATAACGTGCATGGATAAGATGGATCAACGTCTTGTGGAGGCTGAAACACGAGTGGGCACAGTGAAGGATGACATGTCCACCATGAGTAAGGAACTCGCTACACTCTCCAGGCGAGTGCTCCAGGTGTAAAAGAAGAACGACGACTTGGAATCACGATGCCGTCGCAATAATATTCGCATCATAGGAGTTCCGTAGAGCAATGATGAAACACCCTTGGAACAATGGATAGAGACCACCCTTCTGACACTTCTGGGAAATCCAACATTGTCGCCACAGTTTGCGGTTGAACGTGCACATAGATCCCTGGCCCCCAAACCCAGACCTGGGACACCTTCACGGCCCATCACCGCCCATATCCTTAACTAACGAGACTGTGACGCAGTCCTCTAAACGGCCCATGAGCAGGGGGATCTGATATTGCGATCAAGCAGAATACATATATGCCCAGATTTTACGGTGGCCCTTCAGCAAGAGAGGAAATCGTTCTTAGCGGTCAAGAAATGACTGCGAGACAATAACTTGAAATATGCGATGCTATACCCTGCTAAACTATGTGTAGAGTGGAACAGCAAGACCTTCATTTTCACAATACCTGGCAAAAAGCCATGATGTTTTTAGACAAAACTCTACCGCCACCCTAAATCCTGAACATAAATCCTAATGGCTATCTCTGCAAAGGTGTCTCACTTCTCTCTGCCTTCAAATTCCCTGTGGTTTGTTTTTCATGAAAGGTTTTATGCTTGTTGTTGCTACTATATTGCCCACTGGGATGCTGGGAATGGACACTCGCTTATTCACAGACCCACAGTTGATGGTGGGTGTGCTGCTCCTGACAGGAACACATAAGTATGTGAACACTCATCCTTTTTCCTGTACTAAAGTCCTGTGCTGGCCCGGGTGGACCCGTGCACTAGCCTCCCCATGCAATGTTGTGTTACCAGTTCGGGGTGTTTCTTGGGGGGTACCATCACCCTAGTTTCAGGGGGGATGCGGGAGGGTGGCGCAAGGGGACTGTTAGGGTTATTAAAACAACACTTGGTGCACACTACACTTACAGACAGAAAAATGATGGGCACGGAAGAGAACTTAGACATACTGGAACGTTTGGATCTATATACTATGGGGGACAACACTAGTCACTCTGTACCTAAATGGGGGACATAACCTGTTTTAGCTGGAATGTCCGTGGCCTGGGGAATCCGACCAAGTGACAGAGGATACAGCTTTATCTTGAAAGACACAAAGTCCAAATTCTGTACTTGCAGGAGACCCATGCTCCTTCAGCAGTCTGCAAAGGATTTGCTAGTAACAGGGGTGGAAACCGCTTCTACACTACATACTCCTCACAAGCTAGGGCTGTCATGACCCTGGTACACAAATCTCTCCCATTCCAGTGCAAACATAGAAAGGTAGACCCTCTAGGCAGATGTGTCTTGGTGTATGGGACCCTTGCAGGAAAGGAGATATTGCTGCTGAATGTTTACGGCCCCAATGTAGATGACCCTCAATTTTATACAGACATTCAGGATGAACTTATCCGATACCCGCTGATCCCTATATTATGGGAAGGGGATTGCAACACTATCCTAGATTTGAAACTGGACAGATCCACCCACACTCAGAGAACCCAACACTATCCCAGATTTGAAACTGGACAGATCCACCCACACTCAGAGAACCCTCACACAGGCTGCCTCTACTATTAAGGAAGGCATACACTCCCTTGGGTTAGCAGATGTTTGGAGAACATTACATACTGAGGACCGCTCCACTCTTTTTATTCCTCGGGCCATGACTCTTTCTCTTGTGTAGACATGTGGCACATCTCCAACACATTACTCGGATGGGTCAGCGATGTCCACATTCTACCTCGCACCTACTCCGATCATTCCCCAGTCAGCATCTACCAAGCACTGCCAACATTCTCTAGGCCTCGCAACAACTGGTGCTTTAAACCGCTGGCGCTACAGGACACATCATTCGCATCCACTATTGATGAACATGTGCAATTGTTTTTCGAACAAAAGGTAGGTTCTGTGCCCTTTACCGGTGTGGACTGGGAAGCCTTCAAGGTGTACATTCGAGGGATTGCGAGTCAACGGAGTTCAGTGTCATCAAAGCCATTTGGCATAGCATAGCACAATGCGAGGACGAACTCCAGAGACTGGAACAGGAGCTAGCTAATGACCCCCGTACGACTACACTGGCACATATCAAAGAAGCCATTGACATTTTTAGGACCTACGCTGAGTGCGAAGTTAAATACTTTGATACCCCAATGACAGCTAGAAATTATGGGGAGGGGGACAGGCCTGGTAAACTGCTCGATTGCATGGTGCGACAGAAAAGCGGCAACCGTTGCATTCCACTCATAAAAAAATACCTTAGGTAACCTAGCATACGCTCCTGCAGCCATCACTGAGGTATTTGCTGATTTCTATGAGGCCCTAAATACCAACAATGACACATGCACGTGGGAAGAGATTGAAGTGTTTCTCAATACTCTCCCACTTACTCAGATATCACATGACACCAGGGCCCTACTAGATCTCCCAATCTCGTTGGCTGGCATAACTAAAGCAATAGACCACCTGCTATATGGAAAGGCCTCTGATACTGACTGCCTCACAGCCACATTTTACAAATGATACAAGGAGACCCTTGCTCCACACCTCCTACAGGTCTGGCGGGAGTCCCTCGAGTCCCACTCGCTCCCAGGCACCATGAGTAAGGCGGTTATCACGGTTTTGTTAAAGCTGGAGATACCTACAGATCAATGTGGCTCCTATTAACCTCTGTCCTTAATTAACACGGATGTAAAGGTATTCGCAAAGATACTGGACACTCGGCTGATGCCAGTCATGCCATACATTATCCACACTGATAAGTCGGGGTTCATCCCAGGCAGGTCCACAACGCTAAATTTATGCCGCCTCTTCAACATACTGGCACAGATCGATCCTGGGGTTCAAGAGGTAGCTGCTACACTAGACATTCAAAGACGTTCGACTCTGTATCATGACGATTTATGTAAGCCGTGTTGTTCAAGTGTGGATTTGGCCGGGGGTTCCTCGATGCTTTACGCCTCCTTTATATGGCACCAGTGGCCAGGGTCAACACAAACGGGATGCTCTCCCCACAATTTGAGATAGGCAGAGGCGCCCATTAGGGATGCCCCTTGTCACCCCCGATATTCCCTATCATTATCGAACCATTGCCAGATTTGATAAGTTTAAACATGGATACTGAGGGATCAGAACAGTGGGCGTACCGCAGATAATTTCCCTTTACGCAGACGACGCGTTGGTATTTATTTGAAACCCTTGAGAACACCTGAGCCCCATTATGGAGTATATCTTTCAGTTTGGAGAGCTGTCGGGACTCCGGGTGAATTGTAGTAAATCCAAACTCTTTCCCTTCATGGGGCATCCGACCCGAAGAGCTGCAGGGATTCAAATGGGCTCCAGAGTCTATACGCTACTTAGGTGCGACTGTTGCAAGACATTATGCTACATGACTGCAACTACAATGTGTATATGGCCCACCTGCAAGCTAAGCTCACAAGCCGGACTCACCTCCGCATTACGATAACCGGCAAGATAGCACAACTCAAGATGACCGTTCTTCCTAAACTCTTGTATCTCTTCCTTAATGTGCCGTTGTAGCCTGGGCAATCTTTCTTTCAGGAGTTGGAAGGCAAAATTTGCAAATTCGTATGGCACTTCGGGGTGGTATGATTGAAATGGAACACATAACACTGCCATATGACAGGGGTGGGTTTGCAGCCCCCAATTTCTGACTCTACTGGATAGCTGCACAGGTACAATTTACAGCCCTCTGGTTTGGTGATAAATCGCTCACCCCAACACATTACTAGAAAAATACTCTGGGGGATAGAGACCTGCGATCGCTGGTTTTTCCCACCACATTTGCATACGACTGCGGATTTGACCCCGCAAGCATCACAGCACTAGCCTGGCACAAAATATGGAAGGAGACAGGTGTACACGCCCCATACAGTGAAGGATTTCCTCTTTGGAACTGTGTGCATCCTTACCACGAGTCGGCGCAGGCTGGGGCCTGGCTGTGACACAGGTTTCACACATTGGGGTCACTATATAGCGAGAATAACATCATCCGAATCACTGACGTCCCGGAGCTCACGTGCACTATGTCCTCGCATTGGTTCAAATACGCACGACTGCGCAAAGCCTGCAAAAAATCCTGATCAAGCCTGCTAACGATGCCCTGCTGGGCATTGTTCTGATGGCGGTGCGACAACCGAAGTCAAGTGTTGTCCCTATACCACTTAATTCAAACTCACCCGGATATATTACATCACAATGTACAAGCTAAATGGGTGGAAGATCTCCAACTAGATGTCACTGACGACCTCTGGTCCGACATGGGCGCACAGACACGCAAAGTGTCATATAACTCCAGATTTCAACTGATACAACTTAAAGTGCTGCACCAGTACTACTACACTCCAGGCAGATTACGCATGTTTTTCAATGAAGGGTATGGGACATGCTCACGCTGTAATTTCACCCACGCCAAATTATTTCATATGCTATGGGACTGCCCACAACTCGCAAACTTTTGGGGTGATGTATGTAAAACACTCTCCCCCCTATACCATTACTCTGTTTCATATTTCTGACCCACCACTGGGCACCATGTGTAAATTTGTACGGCTGTGCCTGCTGTTAGCCAAGCACTGTGTTCTTCTGCGCTGGACAAGTGTGCATCCTCCCAACAAAGACCACTGGTTAAAAGATATAATATGGGCCAATGATATGAAAGAGCAGTGGGCACACATGCAACCACCTGAATCCTGACCATGAGACATTTGGAATCCACTTAAACTATACCTTTGCCGTGCAACAAGAAGTCCGGATACACCCTTGTCCCCCAAACCAATGTGAACTGCCCCCCTGATACTGAACCCCTGCCACAAGAACAATATGAACTCACCCCCTTTATATATGCGTATCTTACCCCTCTGTATGTTGTGATGCCTACACCCAGATCTCATCGTCCGGACCCCACTGATGACACGGATGCCCCATTATGTTGTGAGTTGGACAGTGTGTTACCAAGTTTACCAATAAAGAAAGTAAAAAAGAAAAAACAGGGGTGGTGGAAGATGGCAGCGGGGAGAGCCGGCCGTCAGGCGGCTTGGAACGCAGGCTTTTACCGGCGGTTCAAGCTCACGTTCCTAGCCACCTGATTGGCTGGCTGCCCCGCCCGAGGTGCTAATCAGTACAAATATTTAATTTGTGGATTTTAAGGTCTGCAATAATGCTCTTATAGAGTTTACTTACAAAATACACACTGCATAGTAAAGCCACATGACAACATGCAAATCCTTATAGCACCATTTTAAACCCAAAGAATATCATTGTGACTTCAATGTTCACACGCTGAATGGTAAACTAAAAGTCCCAGAATGCAAGATAATGCAAACTTGAAAAATCTATTTAACCCCACTGTACTTTCAGTGATTTAAGACACGCTATAAAAGAATTTGTATAATAAATTCAGATAGATATGGAGATTTTTTGTCAGAAACCTCCAGCTCGTTGTTATTCATTTGATAAGTGACACAAAGCAACTTCATTGTTTTGCATGTCAAGCTAGTAGACACCCTGGATATAAACACAACTTTAAAAGGGTGTGTTGTGTTGCTCACTTTAGCTATCACGCATTTGCAAGGTAACTGATGCTTTGCGAGGTCGTTCAGTTGGAAATTTTCCATCATGCATATGAAAGGCTCTGTTCCTGATAAAAAAAAGGTGCTCGCTCGGGCTGCAGAGTCACAGACTGACACTGTGTGTGTGTCTAGGGCTGGCCGTGACTTGGGAAGTTGGCACTGCCTGAATGTCCAAGCTGATTCTATATTTGGCTTGGGAGAAGAGAAAGCATCCAGGACACTTTTCATGAGCCTTTGAAAAATTAAGTTAGGGTCTGGGGTTACTCCTTAGGTTCTTGTTTTCCATCAGGTGCATGCTTCCTAGTCGTTTTCTTCTGGGTCTGGAGCAGAGAGACAAGTTTTGAGTAGTTTCTTGAACTCCAGATGATCCCTTGTGTTGCGTATGTTTTTTTTGTAGGTCATTCCAGGTTATTGCTCCCAGGTGAGAGAAAGATGATCCTCTGAATGTTCTTTCTTTTAATGTATGGTTTTGGTTCTAAGTGAATGTCATTGCTTGATCTGAGTGATCTTGTCAGATGGTAGATGGTAATTTTCTCATTTAGGCAGTCTGCTCCTTGGCTGTGGATTGTTCTGTGCATTATGCACATTGTTTTGAACTTTATTAGCTGTTTTCTTAGTAACCAATGTGGCATTTTCAACACTCGGCTAATGTGTTCTCTTCATGGTAGTTTAAACAGGAGTCCGGCCCCTGCGTTTTGGATGCGCTGAAGTTTCTTTAATAGTCATACACGCATTCCTAGGTATAGGCTGTTGGCGTAGTCTTCTCTGGACATGATGAGTGCGATGATGGCGAGTGGTTTGTGGGTGAAAGAAAGGAATGGTAGAATCCTTTTTACTGCGTGTAGGAGGAAGAAACATTTCTTGATTCTGGACTTTACTTGTGGCTCGAGTGCCAGTTCGTTGTCCATCAAGACTCCCAGGTTTATTACTATCGTTGATGGAGTTGGTGCTGTTGCAAGTTCCGTTGGCCATGGGATGTAGTGATTGTTTTTCCTGCTTTTGGATATGATCATTATTTCTTTTTTGCACGGGTTAAGTTTGAGGCTGTTCGTGTTCATCCAGCCATAGAGTTCTTGTAGGCAGTCTTCCAGCGTTGTGTTTCCTTCCTGTGTATCTTGTATTTTGTAGACGATCTGTGTGTCATCAGTGTAGTTGTAGAATGTGAGGCCATTTTTTAATGAGCTTGATTAGTGGTGGTACCAGGTATATGTTGAAAAGCAACAGGGATAAGGAGGATCCTTGTGGTACTCCGCAGGTGGATTCTCTAGGAGTTGATTTGAAAAGTTTGCTCCATACAGTTTCTGTTCTGTTTGTTAGGAAGGATTTTATCCATAGTAGGGTTAGGTTGACGATTCCTATTCCTTCCAATCTCCCGATTAGGATGTCATTGTTGACTGTGTCAAATGCTGCGGAGAGATTCAGAATTATCAGAGCTGTGCTTTTGTCTGAGTCTGCATTAGTCTTTGGATTGTCCCAGATAGAGAGCAGTGTCGTTTCCGTTCCTCTTATTGGTCTGAAGCCTACTTGTGCTTGATCCAGCAGTAGGTGTTTTTCTATGAATTCTTGTGTTATTCTGCAGACATATGTTTCAAGTAGTTTCGCTGGGTACGGGATGTTTGAGATGGGTCTGTGGTTGGAGAGTTCCTCCACGTTTTCTGCCGTTTCCTTGAGTAGCGGCTTGATGCATGCCGATTTGAATGATTTTGGTACTTTCGCTGTTGAAGGTGATTGGTTGAAAAGGTTTCTGTAGTATTCCATGGGTGTACCTTGTGTTAGGATTGATTTGTGTATATCTGGTGGGCAGGGATCCATGGGGGAGCCAGCTTTGTTGCTATTGCTTACCAGCTTGACAAATGTCTCCGCTGATATTTGGGGGAAGCTTCAGAGTTTGTTCTGGCGATCCTCGGATGGCTGGGTAGGTTGCATATTGTAGTTGCATGGTCTACTTTGTACGATTTGTTGGATGGTGGTGATTTTGTTTTTGCAGTGGTCTTGCTAGGTCGTTGCATAATATAAATGCAGGTGTTCGAGTGTTGCTGCTGCCATGGGGGTTTCTCATTTCGTTTATGATTTTAAACAGTTCTTTTTGAGTGGTGACAGCTTTGGTGATTCTGTTGTCATAGTATTTCTTTTTGGCCTTATGGATTTCCCTTTTGTATGAGTGGATATGTTGTTGGATTTGTAATTTCTTTACCAGGTCGTTATTTTCCTTAGTTCTAGTTCAATCTTCCTGTTTTTTTCTTTTCATGGTGCTGAGTAGTGGGGGTAAACCATTTTGCTGTTGCTCTTTTGCGTGATGGGGTGAAAGGTTTTTCCTTGGAGATCTTGTCTATTGTTCTGGTGATCCACTTGTGTAGTAGTTCTCTTTTTCTGTCAAGGTCAGGTTCATCCAGAGTCGTTGTCGGTGGTTTGTTCGTTTCCAGTAGTTCTACTAGGTTGCTATTTGTAATGGTTGTCCAGGTTCATTTCATGATAGTCAGCAGTTTGTCGGGTTGGTTGGTTGTTCATGTGGCAAGCATGATCACAAAGGGGATGATGAGGTGGCCGCACCAGAGAATCTGTCTTGGTGGTGCTATAGTGATGAGGATTTTGTTGGTGAACATTGCGTCTAGTGTATGTCCCACCACGTGAGTTGCTCCTTTGACTAGTTGATGTAGTTTCATTGTCCTCAGTTGTTTGGCTAGTGATTTTTGTGTGTTAGCGGTTTCTTTGTCAAACCAGATGTTAATGTCTCCAAGGATTATCAGGTGTTCCTGTTCAATGGCTAGGTTGGTGATGGCTTCAGTGAAGGTGTCCACAAACGTTGCATCGTATGTCAGTGGTCTGTATACCAGGTTGAATTTGAGGTTTGTCTTTGGGTTTGCTGTTAGGTGAAGGATTAGGGATTCGCAGTTTTTGATGGTTAGCTGTTCTTCAGTTTCAATTCTCAGGTGTTCCTTGTATGATATCGCCAGTCATCCTCCTCTTTTTATTTGCCTGTTTGCTTGTGAGCAATTGAAGTTGTCAGGGAGGCAGTTATGGAGTGTGATTTTGTAGTTGTCATCCAGCCATGTTTCTTTTATGAATAATCTGTGGCATGCTTGGACATTGATCTGGTGATGATTAGGTTGCAATGGATCTTTTTGACGTGGTTAGGTTTGTTTTTTGGTCCTCGTTTTGTCTTACGGTCGTTTAGTTGGAGTGCTTCTGTGTTGTTGTCGTAGATCAGTTGCTTCGTCATTGAGGCAGTCTGTTAGGTTAATGGTTAGGTTGATGAATTCTTCTGTTTCATCGTCTTCTATGTTTTGATGGGGTTGCTGGTGGTGACCTAGTGTTTTTGTGATGTATGGAGTGAGGAACGGAGTGAGGACTTTGGTTTCATACTTTTCTCTTCTGGGGTCCTCTCTTCTTTTTTTGCGGGGTTCCAGTTGGCTTTCAGCATGTCTCGATCTGTCGGTGGCATGGAGTGTCGAGGTGTTGCGGTTGTTGCGAGGTACGATGTAAGATACAGGGATTTTTCTCTTCTCATGTTGTTTGTAATGTTGGTTGTGGTGTTTGTTGGGGTGCGTTCTATATTCGTGACAGTTTCTACTGGGGGCTGAGAGGTAAGGGTGTGGATCTGTTCGGTTTGTTCCTTGTTCAGATTCTCTTTGGCGGCGTCCAGCTCTGTTTCGGGGCATTTTGTGGTCCTTGGTAGTAGGATTGTTAGGGTATTGAGGTTACCGGGCGGTAACCCTCCTCTAGGGCCTTGTGTGGTTTGGTTCGATTTGACTCTTATCCTCTTGCAATGTTGTAGCTGGGTGTCCTCTATGGGTGGTTGTCCAATTAGAGGGTTGGGTTTTGGTGTTCCTCTATTTATGGGTGGCCTGTCTAGGCAGGGCTCTGGCGGGGTACTATGCACTGGAAGTGGGCAGCGCAGTTGAATGTGTGTGGAGGGTGACTGGTTCCTAGTTAACCTGGGCAGTGACCTGGCTAAAGGTACTAGCTTTCATTAGTTGCTGGGTGTTCCTGGGTGAAAGGCGGGCTTAGGTTTCGCAGATGGCAAGCAGTGGGAGAGCACATCTAGATTTGTGATTCCTAGATAGTGGGAGAAAAAGGCCCAAACTTCACAAAATGGCACCTAGATTTGATATTGCTAGACAGTGGGAGAAAAGGTCTATGTGTCACAGGATGGCAGTCAATTGAGATGAAAAACACACCTAGATTTGAGATTCTTAGATAGTGGGAGGAAAGACCTAGGTGTCACAAAAAGGCAGTCAGTTGACAAACAAAACACCTAGGTTTGAGATACCTAGATAGTGAGAGGAAAGGCCTATGTGTCACAAAATGGCTATTAATTGAGACAAAAAACACACCTAGATTTGAGATTCCTAGACAGTGGGAGAAAAGACCTATGTGTCACAAAATGGCAGTTAATTGAGTCGAAAACACACCTAGGTTTGAGACTCTTAGATAGTGGAAGAAAAGGACTGGTTGTCACAGGATGGCAGTCAATTAAGATGAAAAACACACCTAGATTTGAGATTCCTGTATAGTGGGAGAAAAGGCCTAGGTGTCACAAAATGGCTGTTAATTGAGACGAAAAACACACCTAGGTTTGAGATTCCTAGATAGTGGGAGAAAAGGCCTACGTGTCACACAAAATGGCAGTTAATTGAGATGAAAACACACCTAGGTTTGAGACTCTTAGATAGTGGGAGAAAAGGACTGGGTTTCACCATGCAATGGACGCTTCAATGTGTGCCTGTAAGTTGGGTGTACACTGGGCTACTCGGAGTGCGTCCCTCATTGCAGGAGGTGGTGGTTTAGGATGGGGTGAGTGTAAATGTGGCAATCACTACCAGTAGTTCTCCCTACCTTGTCCGTTGATGCAGGTTGATGGCTGTCTGGTCCTCTTTTTCCACTTGTGGGTGCTAGCTGAAACTGCTTATGCTGTTCGTGGGTGGAATTATGTCTTGGCTACCACCCAGGTGAGTTGAGGTGGGAGCAAGGGAGCTTGTTGGCAGTTAGCTGCTTGGGGAATAGGTGGGGCTTGTCACTGCAGACGGGTATAAGCTGCTGAGTACTGCGCTACCTGTTGCTTGAGCTCAGCGTGGGGTGGGTTCCGGCTAGGGGGCCGGGGCCCAGTGCACTCTTCTGTTTGAGTATGTGTCCACGGTTTGGGGTTCAGTGGCAGTGATTGGCGATAGTGCTTATTTTTGGGTGGCGTCCTCCTTTCCCTGCTGACACCCGCAGACACTTCTCGGGGTTGCTTCTTGGTAATTGCTCTTTGCCTTGGGGCCCTTAGCCGCGAGGGCTGCACTGGGCAGATGGTTGTCCTTGCACTCTGGGTCTTGAGAAGATGTTGGACCAATCAGGGTGGGGGTTACACCTAGGAAGTCACAGGGGAGACTGGGGTGATCGTGCAGGGGCCGGGGGAGCAAAATACAATTTCAAATGCAGAGAAATAACAGTCACAGAAATGCAAAAAAATACTTTTCTTTCACTTAAAAAAAGAGTTGTGGCTAAGGCCACCACCAGGGACAACACTTACCCCAAGCACCTGCAGTTGAAAAAACCAGCTGGGGCTGCAAAGAGGTCCCTACACCCTCTCTCAGGACTAACACTCAGCCTGCTCGCCAATGGGGCTATGGTGGGTGAGGAGGGAGGAGGGGGATGGGAGAGCAGGAAGCAGTGAAACGGGTAATTGGATTAAGGTGCGCTAGTGCACACAAATGCAAAACCTACTTTTCTTTCCCTTACAAAGGGATGCACGGCTAAGGCCACCAGGGACAACACTTATCTCAAGCACCTGCAGCTGAGAAAACACTGCTGCAGCTGTAGAGAGGGTCCTACACCCTCACTCAGGACTAAACACTCCCAAATGATACAAATGATGTAATATTGTTATTGTTATTTGTTATTTTGCACTTATATAGCGCCTTATATAACATTGGTATGGTCTGAAGGCGCTTGTAGGTTGAACGCCCTTGGGAACCGAAGTTCAGATCAGTAGAGAGAGTAGGGAGAGTCAAAAGGTGCGTGTGAGCACCGGGTATGTGTGCAGCTCGTGCGGTACTCGTGTAATAGCTGCTTCTTAGCGGTAGGTGTGGTGGTTGAGAGATCAGGAGAATGTGTTCGTTCTGGCAGGATTTATCCGGAACGGATGTGGCTGCGTTAGGCCTGAGGAAAACGCCTGGCTGGGGGTGTGGAACCAGCAGTGATTACATAGAATGATGTGGAGTAAGCGGCGGAATGTTGGTATGAGAACAGTTATACCGAATGGTGTCATAGTATCTCTGTGTTCTAGTTGAGTGGTGATGTAAGGAGAGAGTAAGCATGGTGGTGTGGTATGATCGGTTATATGCTCTTTCACTGAGCACACTTCTAATTGCAACTTTTCCAGAGAGGGTACTGGGCGTATTTCTAAATACAGTTTTCCACAGAGAGGCTATTGGGCACACTTCTAGATTCAGTTTACTAGAGGCTATTGGGCACACTTATAAGTGAAACTTTCCAGAGTGTCTATAGGATACAGTTCTATAGTCAACTTTCACAGATGCTATTGGGGACACTTCTAAATTCAACTTTTCAGAGCGTCTATTGGATACACTTCTATAATCAACTTTCACAGAGGGTATTGGTTGCACTTCTAAATGCAACCTTCATAGCGACGCTATTGGGCGCAATTCTAAATTCAATTTTCTACGTAGTGGATTCTGGGCGCACTATTAAGTCAATTTTCAGAGAGGCTTTTCCAGAGAGGGTGTTGGGAACACTTCTAAATTCAATTTACTAGAGAGACTATTGGGCACATTTCTAAATGCAACTCTCAGGGAGGCTATGGGTACACTTCTAAATTTCACTGAGGGGATAATGGACATACTTCTAAATGCAACTTTCATAGAGTGTCTATTGGGAACCCTACTAAATTCATAGCGAGGTTATTGGGCACACTTCTAGATGCGACTTTCCAGAGTGTCTATTGGGCACACTTATGCAACTGTCACAGAGGATCTTGGGTACACTTCTAAATTCAGTTTACCAGACAGGCTATTGGGCACATTTCTAAATTTATGGAGAGGCTATAGGGCACACTTAATATGATACAAATGATGTAATACGATGTGAACTAAAGACGGCGAGAATGACATATTCACTCACCATGAAGAAACATAGGCATTAGGTCAAAAGATAGATTAAGACATGTAGAAGATTACATTTACAGACCACTCATGTATGAAGAACATACCATAAGCGATGAATAGACTGCATGCAACACTAATAGTATGCAAGCATAGCTCACTAACATAGAAATGCAACAGTAATGAGCAGCCATTTTCCCTACAATGAAAGCCACAGCCAGCCTTTTTAATGCATAAATCCCTTAAAGACTTCCAGAGAGCACAGCATGATGAATTGATTAAATAATAGCTTGGTGCAAAGCACAGGCAGTGAAGTGAAGGCCTCAGCTAAGGTTGCCTAAGAGATTAGGGAGGGGTTTGCTCAGAGCGCACTAGGTGCAGATCTCTGGCAGTAAAAATATAATAGAAAATCAAATGAAATGGTAGGAAATACGATCTCAGTTGTGCCATTGTAGGAGTTTGTTCTAGAAATGACACGAAGTAAGGGAACAGATAAGACAAGCCCAGGGAACCAATCAGAGTGCAAGGGGGTGATTTTCCAATTCGAGTGCTGAGCCGTGCTGAGCCTCATCTTCGGGCAAAATAATATCTAGTTGAAACCAGTATTTTTCTGAGCTAATTCTGCTTGTCAGCACATAGTGATGTCAGTAAGAGGGAGGGAGTTTTCAGGGGTGATGCCAGAAAATGGGTGGTGTGTGTTCAATGCCAATAAATGTGTTTGCCCAGTTAAGGGAGGGCAATATATTTTATGCATAATGACCTAACCAATCAGCGTGCTTGACATGTCTAAATTATTAATGTATTCTGTTTTAATTCTGTGAGTCATGTCTATAAAAGTTTCTTCTTGTAAGAGTCGAGAACTCTTTCAGTCAGACAAAGTGCTCAGCGGTTTCTGAATTTGTATCTCCCAGCTGGTGGTATTTGTTTTCTAATAAATCTCTTTGTTTCCTACAGGGATGCCCCTTTGCCTGTATTTTGTAGCATGCTTGAGAATGGGAGCTTGTTTACACTGACATCAATATTGCTCCATTAAGGACAGTGATGTGGGTCTTATTATCAATTCACTTGAAAACAATGTACTTGAAATAGGGAGTTTGGGTCCCAGTTTTAAAAGATCCTAGTGGTGAAACCCTCCTGAAACTGTCTTAAATTGTTATGCTTGCTCGATATGTGAACCCATACGTTATTTCAAAATGGGAAATATTTCACAGGGATCTATGGGTTGTGGGAAATGTTTGTGTGGTGGAAGATTTTGCAGGTTTGTAAAATGGAGCTGTCCAGGATAACTAATTTCTCTGTGGCAGGGGTCAGCATGTTCAATTGTAATGTTTGACTGGTTTTATCTACAATAAAAGCTAATTAAATCTCAGTTATACTCTGTTCACTTGGTTCAAGGACCAAACAATGGCTACATTTGTCTTTTTTAGTGCCACTGTTTAGTCTCCTTTTTCTCTCTTCTTCCTTCTTGATGCTTTTTATATATTTTTTATTTTAACCTGCTTTTTTTGTTTTTTGACGGTAGGGTTAAACATGTCAGAAAACTGATATGCTTGTTGGACTTCGGTGAGCCTATCTCTATGGCCCGAGACCTATTTGGTGACTTGCAATATCTGTGTGATGTAAAACAGCATGTACTTTATTCCCTATTATACATAGTCACATCATCATCTCTTTTCATACTTTATCTCACGCCTGCACTGATGCAAAACATCTTCCAGTTTCTGGAATGTAGAATAAATGTGGACTGTTAGGTTGGAGAAACATACACTGATATACACCTTTTAATATTTGATAACAAACATTTTAAGCATTATAATCAAAAGGAATTTAATAATGAGAATTGTGGTTTAGAATTAGTGCTTATAATTATAGGGAATCTCAATTTGCACTATAAAGATAGTGAGGTCCCTACCTTTATTTGGGAATGATAAGAATATGAATCAATAGAAAGGTAGATGGATATGTCAACAGTTCCTCCAGATTCATTAAGAAATTATATATGTTTATTCAAAACAACAAGTTAAAAACACAATTAGATTTTACAAATTTCTCGCCATGAAGCGTGCTTAGATATAAAATAAGAGAAGACAACATTTTTGTAAACAACCACTGAAATACTCAGAAAACTTCGATTAAAACATCTCTGTTTTTGTTATTCGCAGAGCGCTAGAATATATACTAGCAAAGACAGAAAAAGAAGAAGATATCGCTTCACCATCAAATAGCAAAATTAAAACTTGAATTCTACTGAAGACCTGAAAAATAACAGGTAAACAAGTCTTATTTACAGGAACATTATAAACTAAAATGTTCAAGTCAGGTTACAGCTTAATTATGAGCTCATGTATCCTTAGCCATTAGCGAATTTCTAAAAAGACCTCGACAAGACTCTAATGGCCATCCTCAACCTAAATAAATATCATATAAAATTTACCTGACAGATACAGACGTTTTTCCACCAAACGAGGTATACCTCATGAAGCGATGCAATAGTGAGCAGAGGATCTTTTGTTACTCCACTAGAAGAATTTAGAGAAGGCGTAGCGTTTAAATACTATTATACATGGCGTCCCCCAAGGGTAAATCTATGTTAGCTAACTAAATGGCATTACTAAGAGAGAATGAAGAAGTACAGGTTCCATACTGAAAAGGCAGTCTTATACAATTCATATGTATTTTTGTAGATTCCATGGTCCACAGTGGGATTACTGACTAAGCATCCGAAGGACTAATTAACCTCCTTGGAAACCTTTCTAAAGGCTGCAGCCACCAACCAGGCGAGGTAATGCTTGTTTCCTTATCCCAGCCTGAAAGCACATTTTGGCCTATAGGTAGTACAGCATCTAAAGCTCATACCTATTCTCTAAGTTTTGTCAACAGTTCCCCGGAATTTGCATAGTACTAACGACGAAGCAGCGAAGATCAACTTAGATAACCCATAAAGTAACAGTGACCTATTATTATTCTCCTGAAGAATGCTCCTCACTAAACCAGTGAACAGAAGAAACATGTTGAGAGCCAGATCTATCTAAATGTTTGTATTAGATCACTATATGTACCATTTTTGACACAGCCACCGTTGAATAGAATATCCACTAAATCCTGGAGCATTGATGATATACTTACACATTTATAGAAAACCTGCAACTCAACTACAGGACCTTTAGTCACTAGCACTTTATTTTAATTTAGTTATGCTATGTTTAACACGCGTGATTTTGAGTTGTGGATTGGACTGCTTAAAGTCACATAGTATGACTGTTGTTTTAGCGTTCAAAATCCAGCATTGCCGGTTAACTTGTAAAGTTTCTTACCGTTCACGTCTATAATGCGGCAGTGGAGAAAGCAGCCCCATGTTGTAGCCTTGCTGTGTCTGGGGTCATGTAAAGCGATCCCTCGAAACAGTATACACTGTTTTAAGTCCTTCTTTTATTTTTAGTTAAGACCGGAAAAAGACACAGAAAATGCTGATAGAAACCTGTGGCCATATTGGAAAGGAGGTTGTTATAGTAATCGGACGTGTATAAATGTATATGTACTACACAGAGTCATTAATAAATATTAATGTAGTGGAGCGAGTAGAGAAATACTTTTTTGATTTTATGAATTAAGTCGCTTATGGTTTAAAATAATTTCTTGATATTCAAAGAAATTCAGAAGTGCACTAAAATAGTGCCGATATTGAGACTGCTGCATCTCTGAGTTGTGTGTCTAGAGCACAAGTTTCTATTATTCACCCCTAGATAAACCAAGGTCATAGTAGCTAGTGTTAATGCAAGGAGAACTTGAAGAAAGTTGTACTTGTACGGATTCTATGTAAAGTGTAATCTTAAAGATAGCTAGAGTGATTTATGAATCTACATAGGGGCCCCTTGTTGGTGATCATTCTCCTCTTAGGTGTATCTAATACTTTATTTTACAGAATAGAAGGCGACATTTGTTATATTAACTCCAGTGACCTTCAGGGGTCATGTGCCGGATTTATCTCAATTGCTCCTAAGGGTGGATATGTTAATAGAGCTAATACTCTCTGTTAATGATGGAATAATATCGATATAAAACTGGAGTATGCGGTTAGTTAGATTTTATTTTATGCCATTCTATGGCTTCATTAAGTCCCCTGATGTCACTTCTTGTCCTGTAAATCAGCTCTTGTTCTTTTTGAAGTAGTTTATTATTTCTTATAGTTTGTTTTTCACCTTTCACTAACATAAGTACTGTCCATTTAAATTCTTCAGAACCATGTTTATTTTCCCCAAAATGTTTTACCACAGGTGCTTGTGGTATTTTATTTTTCAAACAATTTTTGTGTTCAATTATCAGTGTTTTGATCTTTCTATCTGTTTTCCCTATGTAAATGAATCCACAGGGGCATGTGATTATATAGACCACGTGATCAGAATTGCAATTTGGAAAATATTTCTGTATCCAGACTTTGTTGGTAGCAATGTCTATCTCTATTTGGTTTTGGTTGTTAATTTACAAACACTACAGTGTCCACAGGGATAGTGTCCTGTGATGGGGTCTAGACCCCATTGCCTAGTTATGCTTTCTGTGGGTAGAGCTTTGATTTTTAGCTCACTTCTGCTAACACAATTGCCAATTGAGGTCAATTTTTTTATAGGCAAATAGGGGGGTAGCCATGTTGGAAGTGGATATTTTAAATATTTTCCAATGTTTTGAGATAATGTTTCATATGGCCACGCTATTATTGGTGAAAGTGTTGACACATACTATTCTGTCATCAGGAGGTTTCGTAATTTTGGCTTCTAGAAGTGCAGCCCTGTTATTATTAAAGGCCCGTTTGGCAGCCCTTTTGATAAATTCTTTAGGGTACCCTCTTCTTTTCAAAATTTTCTTTGGCCGTTGGTCTTCTTCATCATAGGAAGCTGTAAGGCTGCTATTGCGTTTGAGCCTTAAAAATTGCCCAGATGGCAAATTGTCTTTCAAATGTTTTATGTGGTGGCTTTGGTAATGAAGCAGTGAGTTTTTTCTATGCTATTGTGAAACGGTTTAACTAATAGTTTTCCTTCTTCGTGGTACAGGGTAAGGTCTAGAAAGTTCATTGAGTCTTGTTCAACCATCATTGTAAATTTCAAATGGCGATTAAGGCTATTTAGCCATTACAAGAATTTATTTGGTTTCTCTACTGTACCTTTCCAGATTACTATGATATCATCTATGTATCTAGACCAAGCTGTTATGTGTTGTTCAAAAGGGTTGTTAGCATAGATGAATTGTTTCTAAAAAACTGAACATATAAATTAGCAAGACTCTGAGCCATGGTGGCCCCCATGGCAGTACCCTCTGTTTGTTGGTAGAAGGCCCCTTGGAACTCGAAGTAATTTCTGGTTAAAGCGAGTTCGATACACCACATAATAAATGAGGTGGGTACTGAATTGTTGTCTGTTCTGGTCAAAAGGATTTCTTCCACTGTATTTATAGTTCCCTGCTGTGGGATGTTAGTATATAGAGAAACTATATCGAGTCCTATTAGGTGGTTTATGTCTCAATTGTAATCATGATGTTCAAATTGTTTGATGACATCCTTAGTATCTTTAAGATATGATTTCATGGTTTTAACATGGCCTTTCAAATAGTGGTCAGCAAATTTTGATAGAGGCTCAAGTACTGAGTTAATACCACTGATGATAGGTCATCCCAGGGGTTTGATCAGTGTTTTATGAATTTTAGGTAAACAGTAGAATGTTGGTGTGGAAGAGTCTGTGTTTATAAGAAACTCACTTTCTTGTTGACTAATCCAGCCTCTTTCTTTGGCCTTTGTGACATTAGATTCTATAAGGAAGAGTAATTCTTTAGTTGGATCCCGGGGTCGTTTTTTTAATAATGGGTAGTGTTATCATGTTGTTTTTAGCATTCATCTAGATAGTAGCTGTGATTCAGTATTACGATTCAACTGCCTTTATCAGCCCTTTTGATGATGATTTTCTCATTTGTGGACAACTCTTTAAGTGCTACCCCTTCGTTCTTACTCAGATTTTGAAAGGTTGTGGTATTGGATTTTTCTAGTTTTTCTACTTTGCCAAAACCTGTTTCTCAAAAACCTTTGATTCCGGTGAGAAGGTGTGCGAGGGAGTTCAGAAGGTGGATGCTGTACGTAAACCTCTACAGTTCTTTATAGTGGCTTCCCTTGCCTCGTTAACGGTTAGAGCAAAAGATTCTTTAATATGAATCTTGCGCATACGTTTGTGAAAGCCTGTTCGGAATTGGAATAGGTCATGCTGTTTTGTGATCATGAAACCTAGTCCTTTATTGAGTACTCGGCTCTGGGTTTGCTTCTGGTTGTTGATCCAGTTCCCTCTGTTGGGGCCTTTGTATAATAAATGCCTCAATGTCATATTGCGGTTGCCTCTCCCTTGTCTATTGTTTGGGTTTCCTCTGCCTCTGTTGTAAGCTTTTGTTGAGGTACCTTCCCCTGGGTCATCTGGGTCCCTATCACTACTATCATTACTTGTACTGTACGGCGTTGCTCGAAAACGTACTCGCCTGGTTTGATTGTTCTGGACATTTAGCTGAACTAATGGATTTTTATAGCCTTCCTGAACATATGGATAGACTTTTTTGTGGTTATATCTCGCCAGGTCTTTTTTCAGCCTTTGGATGTGTTCTAGTGTGTTTTTTTCCTTTTTTCCTTGAAGTCTTTCATTTCTTTTTCTATTTCCTCCATTCTTTTTTTGAGTTTATGAAGTGATGTCAATGTTTTAATGTCTTGCTCTATTTTCTTCAGATCTATTTCTATATTCTCTACTGTTTCTTTCGCTGTATCGATAATTAATATTATCCAGTCCTGTCCGCATCGATTTGCGATATAGCTCCATTGTAGTTTAAATTTAATATTTTCGAGAAAAAGTCTGGGTTCATTCGGGACAATCAAACCTTGGGGGAGGGATACTCTAGATTTATAGCACCGTGAAGTTCTGTGCGTATAAGTCTTTTTCGTAATTGGACGATTTTGTCCCATTCGTTTACTTTATCATTTTTGTCTCCTAATTCGCTATTTTTCAATATTGAGATAGCGTTCATAAGAGCTGCTGCATAGTCATCGCTGTAGGACACAGTTTTATCCTCAGCCATGATGAGACAATGAATGTCGAGAGAGAGAGAAGAAATCAAGGTTCCAATCTGAGGTGCCACGCAATTGTATTTCCTGTGACGAGCTGCCACTATGAATTATAGGGAATCCCAATTCGCACTATAAAGATAGTGAGGTCCCTACCTTTATTTGGGAATTATATGAATATTAATCATTAGAAAGGTAGATGGATATGTCAATAGTTCCTCCAGATTCGTCGTTCATTAAGAAATTATATACGTTTATTCAAAACAACAAGTTAAAAACACAATTAGATTTAACAAATTCATATACATATCGTGTGTTAAACATAGCATAAAAAACTTAAAGCGCTAGTGACTAAATTTCCTGTAGTTGAGTTGCAGGTTTTCTATAAATGTGTAAGTATATCATCAATGCCTGAGGATTTAGCGGATATTCTATTCAACGGTGGCTGTCTCAAAAATTGTACATATAGTGATCTAATACAAACATTTAGATAGATCTTGCTCTCAACATGTTTCTGTTCACTGGTAAAGTGAGGAACATTCTTCAGGAGAATAATAATGGGTCATTGTTACATTATGGGTGATCTAAGTTGATCTTCCCTGCTTCGTTGTAGTACTAGGCAAATTCTGGGGAACTGTTGACAAAACATAGAGAATAGGTATGAACTTTAGATGCTGTAGTACCTATAGGCCAAAATGTGCTTTCAGGCTGGTATAAGGAAAAAAGCATTAACTTGCCTGTTTGGTGGCTGCAGTCTGTAGAAAGGTTTCCAAGGTGATCCATTAGTCCTTCGGATGCTTAGTCAGTAATCCCAATGTGGACCATTGAATCTACAAAAATACATATGAATTGTATTTCCTGTGACGAGCTGCCACTATGAATTATAGGGAATCCCAATTCGCACTATAAAGATAGTGAGGTCCCTACCTTTATTTGGGAATTATATGAATATTAATCATTAGAAAGGTAGATGGATATGTCAATAGTTCCTCCAGATTCGTCGTTCATTAAGAAATTATATACGTTTATTCAAAACAACAAGTTAAAAACACAATTAGATTTAACAAATTCATATACATATCGTGTGTTAAACATAGCATAAAAAACTTAAAGCGCTAGTGACTAAATTTCCTGTAGTTGAGTTGCAGGTTTTCTATAAATGTGTAAGTATATCATCAATGCCTGAGGATTTAGCGGATATTCTATTCAACGGTGGCTGTCTCAAAAATTGTACATATAGTGATCTAATACAAACATTTAGATAGATCTTGCTCTCAACATGTTTCTGTTCACTGGTAAAGTGAGGAACATTCTTCAGGAGAATAATAATGGGTCATTGTTACATTATGGGTGATCTAAGTTGATCTTCCCTGCTTCGTTGTAGTACTAGGCAAATTCTGGGGAACTGTTGACAAAACATAGAGAATATGTATGAACTTTAGATGCTGTAGTACCTATAGGCCAAAATGTGCTTTCAGGCTGGTATAAGGAAAAAAGCATTAACTTGCCTGTTTGGTGGCTGCAGTCTGTAGAAAGGTTTCCAAGGTGATCCATTAGTCCTTCGGATGCTTAGTCAGTAATCCCAATGTGGACCATTGAATCTACAAAAATACATATGAATTGTATAAGACTGCCTTTTCAGTATGGAACCTGTACTTCTTCATTCTCTCCTAATTGTGCCCTTTAGTTGGCTAACATAGGCTTACCTGTGGAGGCCGCAATGTGTAATAGTATTTAAACACTCTGCCTTCTCTAAATTCTTCTAGTGGAATAACAATAGATCCTCTGCTCACTATTATGTCGCTTCGTGAGGTGTACCTCGTTTGGTGGAAAAACGTCCGTATCTGTCAGGTAAATTGTATACAATATTTATTTAGTTTGAGGATGGCCATTAGAGTTTGTTGAAGTCTTATTAGAAATTCATTAATGACTAACGATACATGAGATCATAATTAAGCTCTAACCTGAATTGAGCATTTTAGTTTATAATGTTCCTGTAAATAAGACTTATTTACCTGGTATTTTTCAGGTCTTCAGTAGAATTCAAGTTTTAATTTTGCTATTTGGCGGTGAAGCGATATCTTTTTCTGTCTTTGCTAGTATATATTCTAGCATTCTGCGAATAACAAAAACAGAGATGGTTTTAATCGAAGTGCTCTGAGTATTTCAGAGGTTGTTTACAAAAATTTTGTCTCCTCTTATTTTATATCTAAGCACACTTTGTAGAGGCGAAGCCAAGTACTCCCACTCCAACTGCGCCGCCTACATTACCTGAAACATATTAACCAAAGTATGTGACGTATACTGAACAGTTAAACTAGCAAAGAGAAGAACGTGGACTCTGTGCAGTACACATAAGAATACCTATACCTAAGAGAATATGGGAGGTAAAGTACCCATTGTGGAAACCATAACTGCATTCAAGGGGAGGGCTTAGTTGCCCCACCTGATGTTAACTATCCAATTATCTCTCTCCGGTACTCCATACAGATATGGAACCTATGCTTAGTTATTCACTTAGAACCAATCCCACCTCCCAATAGGTTTTTGTAGTTTGCCACGTAGGATGATGTTGGTAATGACACAGGTCAGCACGTCAGTGATGACCACTTTTGGGTACAAAAGCCCAGCTTTTTTATGAAGTAGTTAGAGTCAGAGTATCAAGCGATTGCTGATGTTCGTTGTACTTCCTGTTTCAGATACTTGATATTGAAACAGATTAACATTTGCCAAACTATTTGTGTCGTCTTAAACATTGATGTATGAATAAAATCCCTACCCCCATCTATCTCCAGGGTACCGCTACTCATCTTAAAGGGCTGGATGGAGCCTCCAGTTCACTTGGTAGCAGAGATTAGATGGTTAGATAAGATAAACCATCGGCCGTTGACATAAGTAACTTTAGAGTCTCTGCAATATCGCAAAACCTTTGCCATTCTGCTGACAGGACATGAAGCTCCCCGTAGAAGTGGTTAGAATAGGTAACTCCTTGCAAGGGACGGTTTGATGGGACCCTTATTTTAAGATAGAAACCCCTCCCACATCTACTCGAAGCAGATCGGAAAGCCGCTCGAAGAGGCGGTAACAAAGGCGGTGATCCTGAGGATCCGAAGACGAAAAAGATGCGAATGGTGAGTGAATAGACCAAAGAGTGTGGCAAAGGGATTCATGCATAGTAAATAGCGGAGGGAGGCGGGATTAAATATAACGCTAGAGTAAGAGTGCAATATATATGTATATGGGAAACTAGATATTGACTTGAGTGTGGCTGAGCAATATATGAGGAAGAATAGTCGTGAGTGTGGCCACGCTATGAGTATACGCCCTGTTCCTAGACTTTAAAGAGTGCTAGCAGAAGCTTTAATTCATGGCCCTTTAGCGGTACATATAGAAGATGAGACTGGTTAAAGACAGTCTTAAATGAATTAGCTTAAGTTCCAATTGGAGCAAATGTAGAGGGTAAGACGAGTCTTAAGAAAAGATCGTGAGTAGTACATGTGGCCGACAAGCTTGTCTGTTTGTTTTATGTGATTGAAAGGGGTGTGATGATGTCAGCATTGAAAGAAAAAATGTTTATGTAAAGGAGAAGCGAGGAGTTGAGACTTGAAAATGTATGGTTTTATAATTGAACTTTGATGATTGTTTTTTAGCAAGAGTAAAGTTAAAAAAAATTGTGTTGTGACGGAATTGGACCTTGCGATGATTGGTGCTCGCTCATAAGTGTATTTTGATTGAGACGTAAATTGGAAACTGTATCTAAAACATAAGCGAGGGGTAGCAAAGAGAAAAGTGAAGGTTAGAAATGGGAGCGGTTACTCCATTAGTGCATCTCTGCAAACAGCTACCGAAACATGCGCTTAAGCTTAAACAATACAGTGCAGAGTGGGTTAAAGGGACTGCAGACAAACAGGGTAATTCATAGAATTTCGCACAAAAGTGGCACACGCGGCTGGCGCACAGTGTGCGCGTGCGAATGTCTGCGCCAGCCGCGTGCGCTAAAATCGATTTCCGCACACAGCGTATTCATGGATTTTAGCCTCCAAAACCAGCCGTGGCGCAGAGTGGCGCAGCGACCCTGCAGCAGCGCCAGTTACGCCCCCAAGAACGCCCCTAGCGCAACGAAAAGCCATCAAAATCCCCAATCCAGCTCAAAACGGCTGCGCTACCCTGGACCAGTTTACAGGGCTGCCAAACAGCAAACGCACAGCAGGGTACGTGTATTACAGGGTTCAAGGGAAGTTTCACATGCGAAAGGGCCCTGTGCGAGCGGGGTACGTGTATAACTGGGGTTCGCGGGAAGTCTCACACACGATTACAGCAGGGTACGTGTATTACGGGGTTCAAGGGAAGTTTCACACGCGAAAGGGCAACGCCCGTGCGCGATACGTCACAGATGCACTTACGCGCTAAGGGCCTTTGGTCCAATGAAATCGCGTACATGTGCTGACCCGCTTACGTGCTAAGGGCCTTTCCTCGAATTACACGCTGACGTGCAATTTTTTCAGGTGCAAAATCACTCCGTATCAAGCTGGCCACACATACACACACGGAAGACCACGCTCCTGCCCTGAAGGCCATTTTCCTGCCCCCCAGAGCCCCGAGCAGGCTCCCACCTGCCATCTGCTGCTGCCTGACTGTCTGCTGCCCACGTGCCCTGCTATTTGGTGCCTGCACATCAGCCATCTGCAGGGGTCCAGTTGCTGTGTCCACCCCTGCTGGAACAGAAGACTCCCGACTGGGATACCATCGCTCCACAGCCCAGCCCCAGGACCCAGTTGCCCACCCACTCCTGCCTCTGGGGTTGCCATGTCGGGCACATCTCCATCTGGCACCACTGGCAACCCCCAGCCAGAGAGGCAGAGGGCCACCAGCTTCACTGCCACCGAAGTTGGTGTCCTGGTGGAGCATGTCCTGGGGCATTATGATGCCCTCTTCGGAACATCACGTGCCAACAACGAAGGACGGGAGAGGGTCTGGGACGACGTAGTGGTTGCCATCAACGCGGAGGGGGTGGCAACCCGCGACATCAAGCACGTCAAGAAGCGCTGGGAGGACTTCAGGTCCAGGACCCTCCACAAGGCCCGGCACCTCGCAGAGGGGGGCCGGGCACGCATGAGTAACATCCAGATGAGGGTCCTGGAACGCGTAGGCCCAACGCTCCACGCCCAGATCCTTCTGAAGCAGACCCGTCCGGAGTTGAGCGGTAAGTGGCCAAGCATTGCTGTGTGAGACAGGGCATGTTGCAGTGTGCTGGTAGTCTGATGCTTGCCTGTATGTGTAACATAGGCCATGTATGGATGTGTGTGTGCAGGGACATCATGGTCATGCATGTGAGACGAGTTATGTGTGAACCACATGGTTGGTGCATGTGTTTTAATGCAACATGGGGAGCTCTATGCGGAATGCACACATGAAAGCATGGCTTTCTCTGTTCCTGGACATGAAGGGGGGGTGAGGAATGGGTGCTGATGTCATGTACATGCATGGTGCACATGTGTGTGTGTGTGTACCAGAGAAGTGTGTGTGTGTGACTTTGAAACGCCATGGATGCATGTGACTTTGAAGGCAACATCTTGGTTTACAGGGGCCCTTCTACATGGATGTTGATGTTGATTGCAGGCGCCAGGACTGTTTCTGCATATGTGTTGTGTGCATTCACCCATGTGTTGTGGAATGACAGGATGGAAGTGACATTTGACAGTGCCACTCATGTGTCATTGTTCCTGTCTAGGGTATTTTATACTGTACCCTGATGCTTGTGTTTTATGTCTCCCTCTATGCAGCGTCAAGTGAAGAAGAGGGCGGAGACGGCACTGTGGAGCCAAGCGGCGGGGATGCCTCCACTGGGCGGCGACGCAAAGCCCAGCCACCCTCCCAGGAAGTACCATCATCCGGGACCGAGGGGGGTGGTGCTGCGTCTGCTACAACGGCTGTGGCGGAAGGGCCGGGTGAGCCCCCACAGGGGCTTCCAATGGTGGAAGACGGTGTGGAGACATCCAGGTTGGTGGTCTCCACAGAGGAGAAGGAGCTCGCTACTGAGCCGCACCCGGGGCCTGGTGGGGGTAGTACCACTGGTGCAAGTGGTGCAGTCCAGGGCCAGGGTGAGGAGGCAGCACAGGTCACCGCAGAGGGACCTGTGCATGTCGCTGTCCCTGACCCTGTGACTGCACCACCATGCACCAGCAGGGAGGCCCCATCCCAGGCCCGTCCGCAGGTAGGGGAGAGTGCCATGTCATCTGCCTCTCCACTACCTGCGGACGAGGGGTTCCACGAACGTATGGGCTCCGTCCTGGTTGGTGGGTCCCTACATGTGTCGCACACTCTGGCGGACCTCTCCTCCTCTGTGGAGACTATGCGCCAGTCATTCTCCACACCGTCTTCCGGCCCAGATTCCACCAGGGCCCCCTGTGGACCTGGCCCGACCAACACAGCCAGCTTGGTGGAGATCACATCCCTGCCACAGTCGGGAGTCGGCGGCCCAGCAGGGGTGGACACCACAACTGGAGACCAGCTGATGGAGGATGTGCAGGCACCATCAGACACGGCACATGGACAGCAGGAGCAGGCTCTAGGTGGGAGCCATCATGGCTCTGAGCCTTCGACATCGGAGGGGCAGGCATCGGCCAGAGGGCAGGAGGACCCAGGACTGGAAGTGTCTTCCGTGTGGCAGCGGTTAGGCCATGCCATAGATGCGGAGCAGCAGCGGGCAGAAGAGCCACGGCTCACGATGGTCAGGGCGGAGAACTCCATGCGGAGGGCCCTGAGGCGGGCCGAGTGCCTCGAGGCAATTCGCAGGGAGTTGAAGGAGAACATGTCGTCGTCCCTGCGAACCCTCGGGGCCATGGAAGAGGACCGCCTCCAGGACATTGAGCAGGAGTTTGATGATGCCCTGGCCTGGGACATCCAAAAGTGAGCCGTCGGACTAACCCGCTGCCCTTGTAAACAGTTTTTAGAGTTAGGTTTCCTTTTCGTTTTCCTTTTATTTGTGATCAATGGACAATGCCACACAAATTTGTATATAGTTATATTTTTAGGTAGGTAGGTTTCATTTTTTTGGTTGGGATCTATAGTTTCATCATGTATTACTTTTTATTTTTATTTTTTTGCATTATGGACATGGAGCAATGGATTTTTTTTTTCCGAACAATGGATTGTAAATAGTTGGACTATGGATTGATTTCTCTTATTTTCTGTATTATGAACATGAAGCATTGGAGTTTTTTTTAACATTTCCTTTGGATTTGCGTTGTTGGAGGGTGACTTTGGACTGTTTTTCTTTCAATTTTTTTTGGATTGGTTATCATTTTCAGTTAATCATATTTTTCACATGCTTTTCATTTCATGTTTCATATTTTGGTATGCTTTAATTTCATTTTTGATTCCATGTACATTTACATTTTTTACTTCCATGTGTGGGATTCGCTCATTGGGTTGATGCATGTGAAAATGTGGGTTTACACAAGCAATGCCAACCAGTGTATGTGTGTGACGGACATGTGTTGATGTACATATTTGAATTTTGGTTTGTGTCATGAGATCAGCATTTCACTGCTGGGGGGTGGGGGTGCAGGGGGACATGAGTGGGACATGAGTGGGGGCCTGCTGGCAGGTGCCCTGCACTGCTGGGGGGTGGGGGTGCTGGCGACATGAGTGGGACATGAGTGGGGGCCTGCTGGCAGGTGCCCTGCACTGCTGGGGGGTGGGGGTGCTGGGGGACATGAGTGGGACATGAGTGGGGGCCTGCTGGCAGGTGCCCTGCACAGCTGGGGGGTGGGGGTGCAGGGGGACATGAGTGGGGGCCTGCTGGCAGGTGCCCTGCACTGCTTGGGTGTGGGGGTGCTGGGGGACATGAGTGGGGGCCTGCTGGCAGGTGCCCTGTACTGCTGGGGGGTGGGGGTGCTGGGGGACATGAGTGGAACATGAGTGGGGGCCTGCTGGCAGGTGCCCTGCACTGCTGGGGGGTGGGGGTGCAGGGGGACATGAGTGGGGGCCTGCTGGCAGGTGCCCTGCCCTGCTGGGGAGGGGGGTGCTGGGGGGCATGAGTGTGGGCCTGCTGGCAGGTGCCCTGCACTGCTGGGGGGTGGGGGTGCAGGGGGACATGAGTGGGGCCCTGCACTGCTGGGGGGTGGGGGTGCAGGGGGACATGAGTGGGGGCCTGCTGGCAGGTGCCCTGCACTGTTGGGGGGTGGGGGTCCTGGGGGACATGAGTGGGACATGAGTGGGGGCCTGCTGGCAGGTGCCCTGCACTGCTGGGGGGTGGGGGTGCAGGGGGACATGAGTGGGGGCCTGCTGGCAGGTGCCCTGCACTGCTGGGGGTGGGGGTGCTGGGGGACATGAGTGGGGGCCTGCTGGCAGGTGCCCTGCACTGCTGGGGGTGGGGGTTCTGGGGGACATGAGTGGGACATGAGTGGGGGCCTGCTGGCAGGTGCCCTGCACTGCTGGGGGTGGGGGTGCAGGGGGTCATGCGTTGTTGATCAGTAGTGCAAGGTGACATGTGGCTTGGCTGGGGGGCATGCCCATGGTGGATGGGCTGCCTGCGGGACATGACCAGGGGTGCAGGGTAGTCCCCTGTGGTGTGGGCTGCCTGCAGGGTCCGTGGAGGGTGTAGAGAGAACACCTGGGAGGACCCACACTGCCAAATCACGTGTAGGACACCCCTGCACCCCCGAAATACACGTACCCTCCTGAAATGGCGTGTGAGAGTTCCCGCGAACCCCAGTTATACACGTACCCTGCTCACACAGGGCCCTTTCGCGTGTGAAACTTCACGCGAACCCCGGTTATTCACGTACCCTGCTGAAATAGCCTGTGAGACTTCCCGCGAACCCTGTAATACATGTACCCCGCTCGCACAGGGCCCTTTCGTGTGTGAAACTTCCCGCGAACCCCAGTTATACACGTACCCTGCTGAAATGGCGTGTGAGACTTCCCGCGAACCCCGTAATACACGTAGCCTGCTCGCACAGGGCCCTTTTGCGTGTGAAACTTCACACGAACCCCAGGAATATTGGCCCTGTGCGAGCGGGGTACGTGTATTACGGGGTTCGCAGGAAGTCTCATACGCCATTTCAGCAGGGTGCGTGTATTTCGGGTGTGCAGGGGAGTCCTACGCGTGATTTGGCAGTGTGGGTCCTCCCAGGTGTTCCCTTTACACCCTCCACGGACCCTGCAGGCAGCCCACACCACAGGGGACTACCCTGCACCCCTGGTCATGTCCCGCAGGCAGCCCATCCACCATGGGCATGCCCCCCAGCCAAGCCACATGTCATCTTGCACTACTGCTCAACAACACATGACCCCCTGCACCCCCACCCCCCAGCAGTGCAGGGCACCTGCCAGCAGGCCCCCACTCATGTCCCCCTGCACCCCCACCCCCCAGCAGTGCAGGGCACCTGCCAGCAGGCCCCCACTCATGTCCCCCTGCACCCCCACCCCCCAGCAGTACAGGGCACCTGCCAGCAGGCTCCCACTCATGTCCCCCTGCACCCCCACCCCCCAGCAGTGCAGACAACCTGCCAGCAGGCCCCCACTAATGTCCCACCCATGTCCCCCAGCACCCCCACCTCCAGCAGTGCAGGGCACCTGCCAGCAGGCCCCCACTCATGTCCCACTCATGTCCCCCAGCACCCCCACCCCTCAGCAGTGAAATGCTGATCTCATGACACAAACCAAAATTCAACTATGTACATCAACACATGTCCGTCACACACATACACTGGTTGGCATTGCTTGTGTAAACCCACATTTTCACATGCATCAACCCAATGAGCGAATCCCACACATGGAACTAAACAATGAAAATGTATTATGTACATGGAATCAAAAATGAAATGAAAGCATACCAAAATATGAAACATGAAATGAAAAGCATGTGAAAAAGATGATTGACTGAAAATGATAACCAATCCCAAAAAATTTGAAAGAAAAACAGTCCAAAATCACCCTCCAACAACGCAAATCCAAAGGAAATGTAAAAAAAAAAACTCCATTGCTTCATGTTCATAATACAGAAAATAAGAGAAATCAATCCATAGTCCAACTATTTACAATCCATTGTCCGAAAAAAATAAATCCATTGCTCCATGTCCATAATGCAAAAAAATAAAATAAAAAGGAATACATGAAGGAACTATATACAATCCATTGTCCAAGGATGTAAAGGGTCCATGATCCCAACCACAAAAATGAAACCTACCTACCTACCTACCTAAAAATATAACTATATACAAATTTGTGTGGCATTGTCCATTGACCACAAATAAAAGGAAAACGAAAAGGAAACCTAACTCTAAAAACTATTTACAAGGGCAGCGGGCTAGTCCGACGGCTCACTTTTGGATGTCCCGGGCCAAGGCATCATCAAACCCCTGCTCAATGTCCTGGAGGCGGTCCTCTTCCATGGCCCCGAGGGTTCGCAGGGACGATGACATGTTCTCCTCCAACTCCCTGCGAATTGCCTCGAGGCACTCGGCCCACCTCAGGGCCCTCCGCATGGAGTTCTCCGCCCTGACCATCGTGAGCCGTGCCTCTTCTGCCTGCTGCCGCTCCGCATGTATAGCATGGCCTAACCGCTGCCACACGGAAGACACTTCCAGTCCTGGGTCCTCCTGCCCTCTGGCCAATGCCTGCCCCTCCGATGTCGAAGGCCCCGAGCCATGATGGCTCCCACCTTGTTGCTGCTGCTGCTGTGCCTCTGCCTGTGCCCTGGCTCTTGCTGCCTGCACATCCTCCTCCGGCTGGGGTGCAGTTGTTGAGGTGGCCACCCCTGCTGGACGTCCGACTCCCGACTGTGGCAGGGATGTGTCCTCCACCAGCCTGGCCGCAGGGTCAGAGGCAGCTCCACAGGGTACCCAGGTGATACATGGGTGGGAAGATGGCATGGAGGACGACTGGGGCTTAGGGGGTTCAGTTGAGGAGGGGGTCGGAACAAGGTCCAGAAAACTGAGGAATCCGGCCCTGGTGAGCTGTCCCAGTAGGTCTACCCGGTCAACGAGCCATCCGAGAAGACGTGCAGTCTCCTCATGGAAAGACTGCAGGTCAGCTCGCATGGCCCGTTGACGCAATGCCACCCCACCCAGGACAGGCTCAACACGGTCCCAGATAGCCACGTCCGCAGGGAGAGGAAGGCCAGTTGTTGTAAACGTATCCCCTCCCTGAAAACGGGCCTGGACGTAGGCATCCCTGCTGGTGCGGGATGATGCAGTCACAGGATCGGGAACAGGATTACACACAGGCACCTCCGTGGTGGCCTGTGCTGACTCCTGTCCCTGCCCCTGCACTGCACCACTGGCACCAGTGGAATCCCCCCCTCCAGACCCCGTCTCTGTCCCTTGACGGCCTCCTCCTCCACCAAACCCCCCACCAACCTGGATGACTCCGTGCCATCTTCCTCCGTCGGACCCTGTGGGGTCTCAGCTGCCCCTTCTGCTGCCGAGGAGTCCAACTCCGACCTCCGCCTCTTGGACCTTATCTCGGCAGCTGCGGCCTGGGACGCGGCACCGGACTCCTCACTCCCCGACAAGATGACAACCTGGGAGGGGAGCCGGGCCTTGCGTCTCCGGCTGGCGGGATGATCCCTACCGCTGTGCTCCACAGCACCTTCTCCACCCTCTTCTTCAGTTGACGCTGCAGACAGGGAGAGATAAAACACAGGCATCAGGGCACTGTACAATGGACTGATACACACATGACAGTTGCACATGACTGGCATTGTTTAACTACAGACACGGCATCACACTCCACAACACAAATGTCATTTTAACTCACACACATGAACATTTCAACAGCAACATTGCACCAGGCAGCACCATCCATACACATACCACAGCATGAACAGGCAAAGGTGAGCCTAACATCACATGAAACACAAGGAGTGCACTAGACATGCACACGCGCCACCACACTTACATGCATGTCTACATCTCCTCCAACTGTTGCAGTGATGAGATCGCCATACATGTCACATCTGCCATTCATCCTTCTACATATCAGTGTCATGTGCATCCTTGTTGCATCACATTTGCACACTTGTCAGATACACATACATGCACATGTACACAGTGCAGATACATGCATTATGAACCACCATCCATGCCACAACCATGCCAATGTACATACACAGAAATTCAAACATGTGTGCTCCCACACATGCATTTGCCCAGCATGCTTACCAACACATACACCATCAATGTGTCTCACAACTGAGAGGACTGACATGTGGCTGCCTCACACCCATGTTCATACACATCCCTACATGCCCCTACATAAACACATGTGCAACCTGCACACTACTGACACACCACGACACGCACAGCGTACTATCAGCATGCATGTACACTTACCGCTCGACTCCAGACGGGTCTGCCTCTCAAGGATCTGGACGTAGAGCACTGGGCATATGCGTTCCAGGACCCTCATTTGATGGTTCGACAGCTGGCCCCGGCGCCCCTTGGCATCCGCTGCCTTAGCGAGGCGCCGGGCCTTGTTGAGGGTCCTGGACCTGAAGTCCTTCAAGTGCTTCTTGACATGATGTTAGTTGCGGACTTCCACCCCCTCCGCGTTGATGGCAGTCACGATGTCCATCCAGATCCTGGTCCGTCCTTCATTGTCGGCACGCAAACTTCCAAAGAGGGCATCATACTGCCCCAGGACTTGCTCCACCAGGACACCAACTTCGGTGGCAGTGAAGCTGGTGGCCCTCTGCCTCTCTGGCTGGGGGTTGCCAGTGCTGCCAGATGGTCTTGTGCCGGACATGGCAACCCCAGAGGCAGGTGTGGGTGGGCAACTGGGTCCTGGGGCTGGGCTGTGGAGCAATGGAATCCCAGTCGGGAGTGTTCGGTTCCAGCAGGGGTGGTCACAGCAACTACACCCCTGGCTGATGTGCAGGCAGCAAATGCCAGGGCACGTGGGCAGCAGGCAGTCAGGCAGCAGCAGATGGCAGGTGGGAGCGTGCTTGGGGCTCTGGGGGGCAGTAATTCGGCCTTCTGGGCAGGAGCGTGGTCTTCTGTGTGTTTTCACGTGGCCAGCTTGATACGGAGTGATTTGGCACGTGAAAAAATTGCACGTCAGCATGTAATTCGAGGAAAGGGCCTTAGCGTGTAAGTGCGTCAGCACACGCACATGATTCCATTGGACCAAAGGCCCTTAACGCATAAGCGCGTATGTTACATTACGCGTGCGGGCGTTTCCCTCATAGCACGTGATGACAGAGCACACGTGGAAAAACTGCACGTTTGAGTGTCATCGCGTGTAATTGGAGGAAAGTGTCTGCGTACACGCGTATCTGACATGTACGTGTGGGCCGGTTTAAAAGCTACGTGTAGGACGCCATTTCCTTGTACGTGCTTTTCGTGGAGAGCGAGTGGGTGATACCTCTACTTCTTGGCGGTTCACACGCGATTACTTCACAGCGTTTCTAGTTCGTACTCCCTGTTACCTCTGATAGCTCTTTTCTGAATTTTTGTTGGGCCTGTTTCCTCTAACAGAGTTCACTTCTCCTTTTGTCCTGTCTCCTCAGACAGCGTACAATTCTTCTTTTGGCGGGGGTGTTGCCAACGCACACCCGCGTGTATTTTCCACATTCTTTTTCCAGGCAGACGGTGAGTTCCGCACGTACTTAGCAACTGTGCTTGCCCCGTGTGTCGCGTTCCCCTTCAGAGCTCATTGTAGGCTGCGTGTATAACACGTACGCTTATTTTTGTGTTTCTGGGTGCCACAGTGTAGTGCGGGTTAATTTTTTCACGCACGTGGTCTACGAGGGGTTGCGTGCATGTTAATTTTTGATATTGGGCTGCCTGTGCATTGCGTGACCCGTCATCTGCCCCCAGGATGCCCCTATACCCCATGTGTGGAGGAACAATCAGGGACACCCATGCCCCCCCCCCATGGTTGAGGGAAACATGGCTGACACATTCCAAGCTCAGCCCCTGTTGGACCAGCCCATTGTGGCACCTGATCTGGCACAGGATGACTCCCTGGCTGACTTTCAGGTCAGCAAGTCTAGGCCACGTGTGGCGGTGCAAGTTGTTGTCACCAATCCACGTGGATCTGGGGCAGCTATGTCATCTGCTGCCCCAAGTATGCAGGGTGGGGAGGCTGCAGCTCCATCCGCCCCAGCTCTGACTCTCCCAGCCAGGACAGTGTCAGTCCAGGTCCATCAAACTGACGTTCCCCCTGCCAACATTACCCTGCAACCAATGCCTGCATCAAACCTATGGTCATTGTGCATTCCCACACTCCTACTACCCAGTCCACCGGTGATTCTGCCCCTACTGACCAGAGCGGCGTAAGCCACTCTGGCTCTGCTCCACCTTTAAAGAAGAGGAAGAAGTGTTCTCTGGCACGACAGGCTGAGACCCCAGACACGGCTACACACTCTGGTACCTCAAGGAAGCCTGGCTTTAATGAACCGGAACTTGATGCACTTGTGGGCTATGTGTCGGCACATAGCCACGAAATGCTGGTGACTGCAGGGTGGCAAGACCACACCTGGTCAACGTAAGGCACACTGGCAGACCATCGCCGACCGCAAAAGTGCCCTTGGATTTGTGAGGCGCTCAGCTGATGATTGCCACAAGCGGTGGAATGACCTGAAAAGCAGAGCAAAGAACAAGCTGGCCTCAAATCATGCCGCTACTCTGGTGACTGGCGGTCATTCTCCACAAGAGGACAACAAACTCACTGAACATGAGTCTGTTGCTGGGGCCTTTGTCACAGAGGAACAGATCCAAGGTGTGGGAGGACTACCTGATTATGATGCATTGTTCGGTGAGTGCCCATGCATGTGTGTAATGCATGTGTATGTTGTTTGGGTGACGGGTTCTGATTGAGTGCCAGGTGAGGGTGTGTGTGCCCGAGTGGTATGGGTCACCCATGTGCTTCATCCAAAACATTCAGCGGCCTTGGATTTGGGTGTGACAGTATCCCTTCTGCCCACATTAGTAATGTGGCTCAACATTACGGCAGTTGCCCTGGAAGTGGCATCTTGCAACAACATTGTTTGTATTTTTCAGTGTTCGTTCAGGCTGATTGTTTCAATTCTACCACTTTTGCTACGCATTCCTCAGCCGTATTGTCACATATGTGACATGCTTCTGTCATTGATGAACCCCACATTGTCCCACATGTGTTACCTTGTTAGATGAATGATTTGACCATTCAGGCTAGTTGAGTATTGGCCTGATCACAGGAATTTTTGGGGCCTGTTTGAATGTGGAACATGATAGTTCTTTCCTGTCATGTTGAAGTGACCAACCATTGATGTGTACATCGGCCTGCAATCACTGTATGTTTGTACACTGGATGTGTTGCAGTGTGTGGCACATGCCTATTTTGTCACACTATGTAGCATTTTTGATCTCATCATGTCCATCTCACATGGATGGCTGACAGTATTCATTCACTGACATATGGATGTACTTGTGGAATGTACCATGGCTATGGTGCACGCCATCTGTGTGATGGCATGTGTCATGTATGTGTATTGGACATGCCACTCACAGGCCAATGTGTGATGGCAGTTCTACTCAGCATGCAGCAAATGTGTTGCTCTTCCATGTTGGTGTCATCAGTGCCTGCCTTTTGCCTCCCCTTCCAACTCAGTGACAGTGCATGCATGGGAGGGTTATAGTCATGTGGGACATGTGTAAATCATGTACTGGTTCTGTAGCTTGTCCGGCCTATTTGTGTGCTATGGTGCTAATGCCTGTTTCCATTTTTTGTCTTTCATGTTTTTGCAGGGGATGACGCATTGTTGCTGTTGAGGTTGAGGGGATGGTGCAGACCCAGGAGGAATCTCAGGCACGACCGGGCACCAGTGGGGGACGTGGTGTGGTGGTGGGTGAGAACCCAATCTTGCTGCAGAACATTCTGTCGAGGGGTGCCTCTGGGTGCACCTCCCCAGACCCCTATTCAGGTGCTGATTCGGATGATGAGACCTATGTGGCGTCGCAGGTAAGTGTTTCTGGCAGGGATTCTGTTCTGTCCAACCCACCTGTACCAGGGGTAGAACCCTCTATGGGGATGTCAGTGTTGGTAAGTCCGCCTTTGGCGGTTACGGATGCAGGGTCACACTCCACAACATCTGATCCTGTTCCTGGGCCAGCAGATCAGAGGGGGAATGCAGTCCTGCAGCCTCAGGCAGTGCCGGCACAGCAAGGCGCAGATCGCCTTGCCCCAAACAGGTGTGGTGCCCGCCGACGCGGTGGCCGTACGCCACCAGGCAGTACCGCATGGGAACAATCCATGTACGGTATGGCAATCCAACAGGCAGCATCAGTTGAGATGATGGCTCAAGCAATGAAGAGGGTGGCCACTTCCATTGTCCCCCCTGAAAGGCAGATGGAGCAACTACAGCAGGCAACAGACTCCATTTGCCAATCACACAGGGAGGACATGTTGGCGTCCAACAGGGACAGATGGGCGGCACTGGAGACTCTACGCCAATCGATGTCAATAGAGTCCCAGGGCCACAGGGAAGCCCTGAGGGTAGAACTCCATCACCTCAGGGAGACTCTTGTTGACCTTGAGCCTTCCACTAACTTGAGGACAGAACAGCAGCTGCAGCGGCTCACACGTTTGCTCTCAGCTGAGATGCAGGCAACTCGGGAGGAGATCTGGGCATCACATCAGGTGCTGCATGGGGATCTCTGCACTATAATCCTCCAGAACGAGACCTTCCACATCCGCATGCTTGCTGCCATGGAGGACCATACCAGGGCTTTGTGTGGGCTGCCTCCCATAGCACCACCACCTCCTGTGGCAGCACCAGCTCCTGTGGCAGCAGCAGAGGGCAATGAGAGAGACAGCAGCAGTTCTCCCACATTGGCATAGCCGTGCAGGCCCTGAGCCCATGGAGGTGTTTTTTTCCCCAACATCCACACAGGTAGCTGTTGGTGCGCACCCTGTCCTCGGATCTCCTGGGTGGCCTCCCCCCCCCCGGCCCCCACATGGCCATTTTTGATTTTAGATTTTTTTTTACAGTGTGTTGCCCTGTGTGGCTCCCGTGGGCATCCACTGTATCCCGGCTGGGCACATGCAGGCTTGTCCTGAGTTTGGGTTAGATGCTTGGGTTCGTGAGACACACACCCCTCCTGCTTCCCATTTCCATGGGCTAGCAAAGGGTGTGCCCAAGTGACAGTGACTTACACGGTGACGTTGGACTCCCATGAGCTGTGTGGGCAGTCTATAGTCAATACTGTGTATACATTCCTAGTGGATATTGTTGTTGAATTGTACACTGCATGGTGTATTGCTATGTGCTTGTGCATCCATGTCTTTCGCCTAATTTTCAGGTTAATTCCTCATGTCTTCACAAGGCCGTCTACTTTGGAGATGGAGTTCATGTTGTAAGCAGTGCACTTACACATTTGCGTGGCAGCAGCACATTACAGTTGGAAGTGGCCGATCTGCTGGCATGATCAGGTTGTAAGACTACCACTACTTTAACTTAGTACTGTCATGTTTATGCTATGTTTGAGGTTGTGTAGCTGCATTGTATTGTTGGTAAGTATTTGGTCATATGTGTTGTTAGTTCTACATTACTGGGAGCATATTGTGTGTGGGCAGTTTCCATTAGGGACACTGTACTTTGACACTTGTGTCATGTTTTGGGGATTGCTTTGTTTGCTCTCACATAGCATGACATGCCATGGTGTGTTGGGTGGCGGTGCTGGGGAGGGGTTTGGTGACATGGCACTGTTGTCATGTTGTATTTTGCAAGGGGTAATGACTTTAGCAGCATAGAAGTGTGTCTTTTGATGACACAGCATTGGTGGTGTTTGTGTAGGTAGGGATGCACACAATGTAACACTTCCAGGTGACCAATCTCAGGCTGGTATGGTTGTGACAGTTGACTGTCCCTTATGTCATCATAATTGATTGTCAAATGGTATGTGCCAGGGCTGTGTGCACTCCACAGGGGTGTACTTTTAGGTGAAGTAATTAGCCACCAGCTGCGTACGGGCTGCTTCACCCCGTGCCCTTTCCCCTCCCATGCGCAGTGGGCATGCATGTGGTTGGGGATGTGGGGGCACCACCATCTCCGGCGTGTTGCAACGTTGTGCAGGACACATGCTGCCACTATGATCCTGCACACTACTGGGGGAGCGTATAACAGCTGCCCGCCAGAATGGTCCAGGGAGCGAAAGCGTGACTTGAGCACTCCGAATGTGCGCACCACTATGCCCCGGGTTGCAATGTGGGCTGTGTTGTATCTTACCTAGGGTGGCGTGGTGGGGTTCCGAATTGGCGTCATCATGTGGGTGCTCAGAGGGTAGGCACTGTCCCCTGGGGAGGTGGTGATGGGTATCATTAGTGGGGTTGTGACATTGCTCAGTATCTGACATGCATGCATGTGCTGTGGCATTTATACTCACCGAGCAGCCATGAATCTCCATTCCGCCCAGCTTCTAGGTCCCGGTTTAGGATTGACATTCTGTAAATGAAACTGTCGTGGGTGGACCCTGGATAGTTGGCATATACTGAGGTGATGATTCCCTTGGCATCACATACTACCTGGACGTTGATGGAATGCCAGTGCTTGCGGTTTCTATAGATGTGCTCTGATGCCCTGGGGGGACGCAGAGCCACTTGGGTGCAGCCAATGGCACCTAGCACTTTGGGGAAGTGTGCCACCCCGTAAAAATCCTGTATGACATCCTGCCTTTCTGCAGGTGTTCTGGGCAGGTATATATCAGCCTGCGGACTGATGGGCATGCAGTCATGATGGCCAAGACCTGGTGTAGGCAGCGTGACTGCGTGGCCTATGACACCCCCCCCCACTATAGCAGTTGTCTGCTGAAATGATCCAGTGGCCAAGAAGTGCAGTACATTGAGGACCTTATGCAGGTGGCTGAGTGCTTGGGAGCACAAGGTGGGTGATGTGAGGTCATCCTCCCACTCACTGACCAGGTCGAGTATTATGTGAGGTGGAAACCTGTACCTCCCATACACCTGGTCATCAGGCATCCTAAAAAGGCTGGTTCTGGGTGTAAAAATTCTGGGCCTGACTATCCTCCTCCTCCTCCTGCGGTATCCCTCGACCACTGCTGCTAGGAACGGTATATTCATCCTGGCGTCTGTGCTTGTTTGTTGTTTGCGCGCACTTTTATGCTGCGCAGGTCCACGTATGCCTGCTTCCTGCTGGCGTACGTGTTTCCTGATTAGCGTGTCTTTTTTGGCGCACGCCTTAGCCCCGTTCGATTCCATGAATACATGTTTTGAACGTGCATGTGGGCGTTCCGCGCACTTGCCTCCTGTACTTCCCCCGTGGCGCCCACATTTTCACGAGTTGTTCCCCATTCCTCGTGTCACGCCCCCTGTTCCTCCTACTTTTGTTGTGTGCGCCGCGCTATGTGCGATTTCGCTGTGCGCGTAGCGCACGCTGTTTGGGGACGTGTGCGCCAGCGTGCGCTGCGCAGAATTTTGGCGCACATCCTGGGATTTACACGCGCACGGACTTCCATGAATCGCTGTGCGCGGGTTTCGCTGCGATTTTCGCACTGGCACTGCGATTCGCACGCTTTCGCACGCTTGCGCTGAAATTTTCAGCGCACATTAATTCCATGAATCGGCCTGAAAATGTTTATGCCATGGCCACAAGCCGGATGATTATCGTGACCAGTTCTGCAGCATATGACGACATATTTGCATGCTGCGTAAACAGGAAAAAAGTTAGAAAAGCGCCTAGCGAGTTTATAACTTTGGAAAATGTATGAACACAAAAAGGAGGAGGAGCCTCCTTTAGATTGGATACTCAATATATGCAAAGAGGGGGGTGAAGAGACTTCTGCTCCGCCCGCCCCATCTGAAATAAAATACGAAACTAAGAATGACGAAGGGTTATACCCATTAAGGGAACTTAAAGCAGCGACGGGATATAGCAACCCGTCATATGAGTTACCTACGCAAAGTAGTGACGCGGGCCCAGAGAAAGATACAGAAAAGATATAACCTCCAAAGTCCCGAGGCGCAAGGAAAGACGCGACACGGAGAGAAGTGATCGAGCAAGTACATCGCTAGATATAAGGAGAGAAATAAAGAGATGGAAAGGAGACAAGGATAAAACTGATGAGATGGCGCTCGTACAAAACGAATGGATGGGAGGCCAGATTTTACTTAAACTTGATGGCAAACGCATTGAAGATGTAAGACAAAGGGGAGATGAAGACGAACAAGACGGGAAAGACAAAGAAAGGGAGGAATGATTAAAAGATGAAGGAGCGAAAAGAAAAGATAGACAAAGACGAGAACAGTTATATCAAGATGAGCAGGCTAAAAAACAGGAAAGAGCAGAAGAGCAAAGAAAACGTGAAAACAGAAAAAGAATAGAAGATGATGAACAGGAAAGGATAAGAGAGAAAAGAATACAGAGACGAAGGGATGAGGAGATACGAAGGGCGTATGAATGAAGGGATATGAAAAAGAAAGAGGAAGATAGAGTAAGGGAAGAAGCGAGAAAGCGCAGAGAAGTCGATGATGACATGGAACGTAAAAGAAGACAGAGAGCATGTGATCTCGATTATTTGAAAAGGGAAGTAAGAAATCCCAATCCACAGGTAGCATGGGAAGACATAGAAGAATTCTTCCCCGAATCCGAGTCGTTACCAGGCACGTCTAAAGTAAATCTAGCAGACGAGTTTGACTCGCGAAGCATTGGGGAAACGATTGACAGAGTATACCACAAAATGCAAGCCCAAAAGGAACCACACAGGAAGGGAAAAAATGATCGCCTCAAAAGCACTCAGTTGTATGACACGGAGGAAGCCTCTTGTAGTGCGAGACATAAGTAGCTGTCTTTCCACAGACTAACATTAAATAGAGATGATGATGAGAGAAGTTGCACGAGTTGGGCACAGGAAGCATCAGACAAAGAAAGGGAAACCTTCCCGAGGGAAGGGAGAAGTGATATATGTGATCCATAGGGATATTTGCCTTTGGATAAAGGAGTAATATGATCAGATTTGAAAATACCTATGTCTAAGGCATCAGAGCCACTGACACAGTCAGACCAACATAAGGGGCAACCCCACGGTCAGAGGGGGGAGTCCCCGCGTTATGTAAGCAGGGTAAGATCATTACCAGGTAAACGGCGATGTTGGAATATTACCCGGGCGGTAGATAGACAAATGATGAGAGATGAGAATGAGTTTGGAGCGTCACAGTTCCCCTTGTTAGAAAAGGGAGGGGCCACGCCACAGTATATACCGTGGCCCCAGATGGACAGGGATAATGTAAAATGTAAACTCCCGAGTTTACCCTCCGGCGCTGGAAAATGGATACATGAGTTAGAAAAAATGACAGGAGGGACTACATTAGCTATAGGGGATATTAAAGGTCTGCTAATCGCTATACTTGGTGAGAGAGCTGATGATGTATGGACATGGGCAGGTTACCCTGGTGTGACTACAGTCAACACTGTGCATGATGGAGCGCTGTTTAACAATTGTAGAGCAGCAATTTGGAAAGCGCTTTCAGTGCTATATCCGGACACGTCCGATATGGGAGCTATAATGACAAGAAAGATGAAAGGTGGAGAGAATCCATTTCTTTACATTCAGAATTTTCAAGACGCCTGGACGCTTGAAACTCGTGAGGCTTGGGGGAAGTCTATACCTGTATTTTACCATATATTATGCCAAGGGTTGCCAGAGCAAGTACAGAAGCAGCTCAAGAAATTAGTAGGGATTGAAGCCAAACCATGGTCGGAAATCCAGTTAACCATTGCACATTACTGCAGACTCCTGCAGCAAAAGAATTGCAAAAAAGACGACACGCGAAAAGGTGAGGAAGCAAAATTGGTTCCGAAAAAACTGTCCAAGTACGCCATTGTAGGGGCAATGTTAACTAGCGTAGGTGGACCAAATTCGCAGCAGGCAGTGAACATGCCACAGATAAATAACCAAAGACAGTTTGATCAGACAAATATTGGATATGCTCCACGCGAAAGGGGATATCGAGGAAGAGGTTGGCAAGGTGTTCAAGGGAATTGGCAGAATAATCAGGGCGGTTTTCAGAACATGCAAAACGGAAATCAAAATATGCAATATGGGTAAATGGGGAGACCACCGCCTATATGTTGGACATGTGGAATGACAGGGCGCATAGCTCGAATGTGTAGAAGCCAAGGGTTGGTGCAGAATGATCAGTTTTCGAGACAGGGAATGCCAAATCCACCTGCATATTCGCAGCAGAGCGGAAATGGATTTGCGCAAGATCAAACAGTGCAGCAGCAAGCGCCCAGAGTGCAGCAAGGCTTACAATCACAGCAAGTGACAGGTAACCAACTGCAAGGACAATCGCAGCAATCTCCTATGCAACTTCTGCAGAACACAAACATAGAACCAACAATAATGCAGAGAATAGGAGGTGTCACTGTTGATGGAGGAAATCCATTCACGAGTGATGGAGTGAGACTGTACCCGAAAATAGGACAGCTCACTGGGAGACCTGATGTGTTCAGTCCTACCTAAAACGCTGAATCCTCATGAGCAACCTAGGATAGACGTAAATACAGGCGGCAAAAGTTTTTCGTTCTTAGTGGACACGGGTGCAACACGCCCGTGTATACGAGAGGGCATATTTTTTTATGTCTGGCAATGCAATGAATACTCAGGGCTTTACAGGAGCAACAAGTCAAGTTCCTTTCACAGAAGAATTACCAGTCTCCATAGGAGAATGCAATATGAAAGTGCCACTGCTTTATTCGAGGCAAACACCTGTCAACATATTAGGATGAGATTTAATGACAAAAATGAATATGACCATTTAGTTTACAGACATAGGTATAATATGCTCAACACCGGGAATGCATTATTTAAACGTGTGCGAAATGATCATGGCATTCGCAGGGCAAATAGCGCCTAGAGCGATACCGCTCGAACCCGAGGTGTTCCATTATGGGATACGTATTCTTTTAACATGGCTACCAGGTCTAGTAGGCAGAACCATGAGAATACCAGATGAGTTTTTATTTAGGCCTCAGATACCCATGGACAAAGAGGAGGGACACATTTTTCCCTTAGACATAGAAGCAGCTATAGTCCGAGGAAGCATGGCTCTGCTTGATGCAACTGATGATAAGGGTAGACGATGGAGCACAATAATTGCCATTGAGGAAGGCTGCAGAGTGACTGATGTCACTGATGAGGAATTGTTTGGATATTACCTATCTGATGATTTTGTAATATTTGAAATGTGCATTACTTATTGGGTAAAGGCGATCAAGAGAAAAGTTCTGCAGAGACGGATGCTAGCAAGGAAGCGTCCTGAATATTTCGATGAAGATATGGCGAAAGTGCCAGTTTCATTATGGACCACTGGCCCCTATGATATAGGCCTACTAAAAGGGGCTGGGGAAGTAAAGATTACATTGAAACCAGGAGCAATTTTACCTCGAGCATGGCAATATCCCATGTCTCGAGAGGCAGATGAAGGCATTTTCAAGACGATTTGCTGGACCAAGGTATCCTAGTGACATCAGAGTCACCATGGAATATGTCAGTTTACCCTGTGAAAAAAAGTAAGGGGAGGGTTGGGGTGTTTAATACGAGATTTGAGACCAATAAACCAAATTGTAGAGGCAGAGTTCCCTTTAGTCCTGAACCGTCTACAATTCTATGCAATATACCTGTTGATGCACGATATTTCACGGTGATTGACTTGAAAAATGTGTTTTTCTCAATCCCTTTGCACAGACTCACAAGATTTGACATTGTTTACCTTTAGACAAGTGCGATTAAAAAGCACGAGGCTGCCCCAGGGGTACTGTGAGTCCCCATCATTTTTCAACAGAGTCCTCCAGATGGACTTGAGCAATATTGCTTTAGAAAGCATTGTGCTGCAATACGTAAATGACATTTTAGTTTGCAGCACCACAGAGGAAGAGTGCAGACGCGATTCTGTTCAGCTGATGATTATACTTGCTGACAAAGGACATAAGGTTGACAAGGAAAAGTTACAATATTGTCAACAAGAAGTGTTGTACATAGGCCAATTGATTTCACATGAGGGAAAGAAGGTTACCCTTGAAAGAGCTGAGGCCATTTTAAAAACAGTTAAGCCACACACAATAAAACAGATGCAGAGTTTTCTAGGATTATGCAATTATGGCAGGGCATGGGTCTTTGACTACAGCTCGTATACACGGCCTCTCTTACAGGCCTTTAAGAAAGCACAGGCAACGCAAAAAAATTGTGTAGACTGAGGCAATGGAAGAAGGGTTTGATGAATTGAAAAAAGCAATATGCACAGCCCCAGTTCTAGGGATCCCCAATTATGCAGAGGAATTATTTTTATTCTTGCATACACATGGTACTTTTATGACAGCAGTACTCACACAGAGAACCACATTGGGGTACACGCCCCTTGCATATTACAGTGGAATTTTGGACCCAGTAATGAGAGGTCACGTTCCATGCGAACGAAGTTTGGCAGCCGCTGCGTTCACCATAGAAAAGGCTGCAAGCATAGTGATGGGATGTCCTATGACGTTATTTGTTGAACACAAAATATTTGCCATTTTGGAAAAACCGAAAGGCACATTGACTTCTCAAAGGGCTTCTGCCTATGAGGTAGTAATATCAAATCCAGCGATTAAAATAGCTAGATATAAAATAGTGAACCCAGCTATGTTTATAGCTGAGCCAATCACAGAAGGAGATCCCATGCACGATTGTGCAAGTTATGAGCTCCCTAGAGTAAAGAAGAATGCACTCGCAGGGGGAGAGATTGTTTTCATTGACGGGTCTTTGAGAATCGATCAAAAGGATGGGCAAAGATATACAGGTGCCACGGTAGTGAAACATCTGGCAAATGGAGAATTTCGGGTGCTTGTGAGTACTCGATTGCCATCTCATTATTCAGCGCAAGCTGCAGAATTGTTGGCGTTGATACTCGTGATTGAGAATCATACAGACCAGGAAGTGACAGTGTACAGCGAATCCCCCTACATGATGTCAACGGTGCACGCAGGACTAGTGCGCTGGAAAAGGAGGGGCTACCTCAGAGCGGACGGCACACCAGTGCAGCATGCAGCCTTATTGGACAGGCTCATTAAGGCACTACAACTCCCAGTGGGCATAGCAGTTGTTAAATGCGCAGCTCACACGAAAGGGACAGATTTTATCTTGCACAGAAATCAAGCAGCAGACGCTGAAGCCAAGCGCATAGCAAATACTGATACAGGGATGATGAATATTGAAACCATTGATATGAATGAAAGGATGAATGTGATGATGATTGTGGGTGAGGGCTATAATCATATGCCTAAAATGCAGATAGTGGAGCTCCAAGGGGAGGCACTGCAAGAGGAAAAGAATTTGTGGAAGCGAAGAGAGTGTTCTTTAAACCCCTCTGAAGCATTGTGGTGACAAGACAGCACTGGTAAACAAGTAATGCCTATAGCATTATTAAGGCTGGCGCTGGAACAGCTACACTACCCAGCGCATACAACTAGGGAGAATCTTGCTGTAACTATTGCTGAGGATTGGTTCGTACCGAACCTAATGGAGCATGTTGCATTTTTTATGGTAAATTGTATTGTTTGCCAACAATTCACGGCTGGACATACACTGAGTATAGTGAGGGGAGTCATCCCAAGACCCAATAGCATGTTTCAGCACTTGCATATCGACTATGTCGACATGATACACGTTTGCAATGGATACCGATGTTTGCTTGTTGTAGTGTGTCCTTTTTCTAGATGGATAGAGGCAGGTCCATGCACACACCCAGACTCTACCTGTGCAGCTACATTTTTAGTGCGAGAAGTGTTTCCTAGATGGGGAGTGTGTGAAGTAATGAGATTGGATAATGGACCTCACTTTGTTAATACAGTTTTTGAACAGATCAGCTTGTTGCGTGGTATAAAGCACAAGTTTTCTTAAGCTTATCATCCGCAAGGAAATGGAAGCTCGGAAAAGCTCAACGGCCTGTTAAAAGAAAGAATAGCCAAGTTGAAGCTTACTCTAAAGAAGGGGTGGTTGCATTGCCTACCACTGGCATTATATGCATTGAGGAACCAACCAGGTTCTGACCACCATCTTACGCCGCACAAAATTGTGACAGGTGAGAACACCTTTAATGCCTCCATCCCGAGTTAGAAGTAATGCTCAGCCAATGTCAGAAGTTTTAAGACTTGAATTGCAAAACTATTTGAACTGTTCGACATCCAGTGTTTCTGTAATTTCAGGACAGTTGCAAAGACAAGGGTGTAGGACAGTACAGAACACAGAAGGAGATGCTTCAACAACCCAACCTGCTGAATTTCAACTTCCCAATGATACCCCGGAGATGCGGTTCTAGTTCGTAAACACACAAGGAAAAAGTGGGACGAGCCCAGATTCAACGGTCCTTTTGTCGTTGAGGACTTAACACCATCTGCTGTCAAATTGCAGGGTAGGCACGCTTGGATCTTCCTGGGGGACATTAAAATCTACTCTGGAGAAACTCCTCTGCCTACACCCCTCTGCGAAGAAGCTACAATCATCGGGGAAGAACCACAGCACGTGCAGACGAGATCCATGATGAAAAAGAAGGACGCATATCCTGACAAGTGGAAAGCATGAAGGACTCTTTAGTCGGACTGTGGCTTGATTTTGGACACTCCCTTTTGAGCCATAAATAAAAGGGTAAAAGGACACATTCGAACACTCTGTGCATCCTTGTTGCAGAGTTAAGGGAAGATCTGCATGCTTAAAAGCCTCAGTAGCTAATGACTTTGGACTAAGGCATACTTAAGCCTTGATAACAAGAAAAGTGAGAAAGGTTTATTGACTTTGGACTGAGGTATACTTAAGCCTTGATAAGAATAAGGATATGCCAGATTATGATCGTAGACACAGCAATTGGAAGAGGGTGTAATACCCCGATTCCTTCTATACAGAGTTCTTGTTTGGTTCTACTCATGGTGTTACCCAGTGATGATCTTTCTAGGCACATACGTTGGTGGGGAGAACTTGCCGCATTCAAGATTTTATTCAAAATCCTGACAATGAAAAACTCATAAGAAGATTGCTCATAATCATTTCTGAAGAGTTTTTGAAGTTGCCTGAGTACAGTGAAGGAAACACAAATGCCCTTATCAAAGGACGCAGCACATAGACTGGTCAGTGTGGTGTTCTTTCATCTAATTGAAGAATACCCGCATCTTGTTGGAAGACACACAGATGTGGTAACTTTTCTGAGAGATCCAAAGAGCACTGCAAACTTGAATGTGATCCTGGAAGGAATCATAATCCAGGTGAGCATCTATTCTGAAAGAAATCACAGAGCAGTGTAGAAACTTTCCTCTGAGGGACAGATCGAGGAAGTGAATAAAAGACAATACTTTTTGTTCATGCTGACAGGGAAGCAACATGTCATTTGGACTGAAGCAGATTCGAGGCATCGATTGGGAGTTGATAAATGAAGCAGAGCTTGTAGAGGCGTACGGAGGTTGTTTTTCTTCACGATAAAGGAACATTTGCATCCCAACTGGTGAAGAAACTGATTCCTGAAAGAAAGATAACGTCATTTCTTAGCATCCAGAAAGCAGATAGTTGATCGAGGACGAATGCTGAAGAAAACAACAGCTTCCAGAAAGCTATCTAAAAATGCAGGGCTATTAAAGTTTGTTTTTCCTTCCTTAGCATCAAATAATCGAGATGGGGAACTTCAACAGCAACGTTGTGTTGCCCCATGAGAACAGACGCACACCTTGTCCAAGAAGTAGATGCTGCAAGCTTACGTACCACTGCATCACCTACACATGGATTATATTCATACTCATATTGCTTTCACCGACAGTGAGAACTGCATTTTATGTAGGAGCACATGGGGCAAAGACTCCTGTATATGTTTCTGAGCAGAAGGAAAAAGTAAGCGTGGCAACTATAAGGCAGCCTAGACCCTACATAGTTATTCCTGTCCCAAGAAAAGATGGGAAGATACCTGAGCATGAGATGGATGTTGTTAAAAAGCAATCATACACAGTACTTGTTTCAGAAACTGTTTTTAAATGCTGGAGACAGGGTTGGCGGATCAGGCAAAATAAGGGGTTAATAAAGGTTGGACCTAAACAGATAATGCATGCAGACACACCTGGCCTAGTGACAAGAGGCCCAAGCACGAGTCCCAAGGAAAGGTTACACGCAGAGATTATTGCAGAATCTCTATGGCCGTTTTTAGCTGCTGGAAAAAGACAGATGGATAAAGAAAGACTTGCTGAACTTTCGTCTAGGCAGGGAACCGGAATGGATGTTCCTGCAAAGAAACCAGCCAGAAGAAGCTATGTTGATGCATTTAGAAATGTGGTCATAGAAAACTACATGAAGAGTATGAGAACCAAAAGAAGTAACCAGGAGGATAATTATGAACTGAATGATTATCTGGACAGCACAGCACACTTGGGAAACAACATATGGTACCAACACATGAAAGACGTTGGAAAAAGGAAGTCAGATGAAGAATGCTTCATATGTGCACTCCTGCCATACAGCATGGGGAAGTCGAAGATCTTCATAGCTATTGAAATAGATGCCCTAACAGCACACTGTATAGTGCACCTAGCCAGGGCCGTCACGAGGGGGGTGCAGGGGGGGCAAACTGCCCCAGGCCTCGCACTCAGGGGGGGCCTCGCAGCCGCCTGGATGACATTTCATCTTGGGAGCTGTGAGGTGTCATTAGGATTGAAAAAAAAAGGATTAAAAAAAAAAAGTTACACCACGAGCACACAGCATGATGGGGGTGGGGCGGGGAGGGCCATGGCCCACGGGGGATATAGTGGGCACTGGCAGGTGGCGCCGGCGGCACTGTACAATGTAACAGTTTGCCGGCGCCCGGTCCCAGCATCATTCTACGTGGTTTGCAAACCTTGCATTTTGCAGACGACGCAGGCGTTGGAGTCAGAGATGAAGTCGTTAAGTGAAATGACTTCAGTGCCTGGACTCCAGCGCCTGCGCAGCACTTCTGTTGGATTTCGTCGTGGCCTGGTCCCGGGGTCCTTGGATGATCACAGCAGCGCCTGTAGGGGCCAATAGGCTACAGCAGAAGGTAAGGTGTCCGAATTTGGTGAATGAGGGTCAAGTGCTAAAAATTAAAGAGGGAGACTCATCAAGAAACGCAATGGCATGTGTCGCCATAAATTAACGTATGAAGGTGAAATATGCACATTTCATTAAATTGGCTTTGCATAACCACTCAAATTGCAAAAAAGAGAGGATATTTTCATCTAATGGTGTTTTTGAAAATGTTAAAAGGTGTGCACGTTTTAAACTCCAAAACCAATACAAATGTTTTCCCTGGAGTGTGCAGGACTGAAATGGGACATTTCACCTTTAGTTGTTAGTTATTTATGCAGTAGTGAAGTGTCCGGCCTGCAAACCTGGTGAGGATTTTCAAAGAGGAAATTCAATGTTTCTCATTTTAGATGGGGGGAACTGAGTCCACTCTCTTAAATAAGTGGGTGGACTCTGTCCACCCGCGTGTACCCTCAACTTGAGCCCTGGGTGAATCAATGGCAACCCGTGTGTGTGGTCAGCACCATCAGCGTGTGAACTTTAAGTCCCAGAATGCAACACAAAGATAGATATGCATATTCGTTGTCCCAAACTTCCAGCTGATAGTTACATAGCACTCAACCTTACCAAGGTGGGTGAAAACACCAGATTTCTTTTTTTTGGACGGGGTGAGAGCCCAATGAAGTGAATGGGCGTATAGAGGGCTTGGATAGTGAGGTAGATGACTGTAAGGAGGGTGACACCTATGATAACGCTAATGCGGCCTTCTGTTTTTCGAACACATTGGGTTGGTATCTATTAGATTTTGCTCGCGTTTAACACCTCTTTCAGTTTATCGACTGTAAGATCATTAGATTCACTTTTCTCATAATATGTACAATTATGTGGATCTGCCACATGCACAGATGGTCCGTTGCCAGCTGAAAACCACCACTCAGAGCCTAGAAGGCTCACTTTTAGGCATTCCTATGGTGGAAATGAAACAAACAGCATATCTAGGTGTGCTCCATCAAGCTGCAATTGATGGACCCCTTCCGACCTTGACTTCCCTGGGGTATATAGAAGTGTTATCACCTTGTTGCCTTTTGACACCAGTTCCTCCTCATCACCCACTTGCTGACAAAGTAGGATTTAAAGATTTTCAGTGGGCATTTAGTGTTTCAGCTCCCTGCTAGCTGGCTGTCTCGCCAGGCCTTTCAGCTCTTTCAGTTGAAAATGGCTCCGGGGGACCCCAGCAAATGCCCCCATGTTGCCAGTCAGCAGTTTTCTAACATGGCAATATATTCCTTTCTATATTCCTTTCATTCTGGGGCTTAAAATGAGCGCTTTCAAATGCTTGTCTTACAGGTGCGTTTGCTGGAGCCCTTTCAGCGGTCACTTCCCTGAGGTACACAGAATTGTTATCTCCACATTGCCTTTTAACACTGGTTCCCCCACATCAGCCAACTTCTGACAAAGGGGGATTTTAAGATTTTCAGTGGGCATTTAGTGTTTTAGCTCCCTGCTGGCTGGCCGTCTTGTGATAATTAGTGGCTATTAACTCCTGGCTGTTTTTCTTTGTCTCCATTATAATGTATGAACCCAACGGTGGCCTGAGACTGTTTTCCGCTCTAAGCAATGGGGGCCCAGAACCGTCATGTTGAAATGGGCCCCAACTCATCTTCAGCCAGGCCTAGGTAAAGAAAATATAAGTGTTGTCGGTGGCTAGACTGGCCTACATTGAATATTGGCCAGTCTAGCCAGCAATAACACTCATGGTGCACAGCTGGTCTGTATATACGTTCCGTGTTTTTTTTACTGGCTGTGATTCCTTATATGGTAATGCTGGCCCAGATGCCTTTGGGTTCGGCGCGCTTTACAAATGCCAAATAAATAAATAAATAAACAAATAAAATATATTGATTCAGCCTGCATGGACATGTATGCAAACAGCCAGCATAAACATGTTTTCATACTGGCGCATGATGTGGGCAAAGGCAGCATTAAATGCAATGGAAAAGGCTCCTGTGCATGGTTCGTGGCTTACATCTGCTGGGCTTGTCCGTGGGCTACCATATGAAACCAATCGCAAACCCTATGGCATTTCACCCGAATTTATAAACAATTTTAATTTGCTTCAAAACAATTTTGGGGGCAGGAAACCTTCTCAAGCACCCCTTGTTTGGGCTCCTCCCTCACTGTGCTCTGTCAGTCCCACATAATTGGTGCACACATTTAAGCTTCTCCAGTTCAAACATTCATCAGCTGCCAGTGAACACCATCTACCTGTCACTGGGTATGATGTGTGTTTCAATGCACACAAAGGGGCAGGGCGCTCCTCCGTAAAGCTGCGTCACACCCCCCCCGCCGTCATGCCTTCCTGTATATATTTACGCACATGGCAAAGTTGTTATTCTGAAGGGGACTTGTCTTCAGTACAGAAACATCACTTTGCCGTAGTTGATTTGCTGCCATAATAATGAACAGTATTTGGGTTGCTCCACACAAACTCAATGGGAGATTTCTTGCATCTCCTGTTTGCGGCGGCAACGCTGGCCCAGTGCAAAGAATTCTAAGGGGGCCTCACCAAACGTTTTGCCCCGGGCCTCACCACACGTTGTGACAGCCCTGCACCTAGCTTTCTGTAGTACAAGAGGCCAGTTCATGAGCCGAACAGCCTCTCTCAAATGGGCAACTGAATGGACAGATCCAAATGAAGATGCCTATGTTCAAGATATAAAGACAAGAAACAATGCCAAGACAAAGAATATTGTGATCAGATATGAGAAACCTGGAGTAAAAGGAACTGGAATAAGAAGAGAATTAAATCAAAAACTGAAAGTTCCAGGACACTCTACAGAAGACATCCGTAGATGGAAAAACAGAGGCCAGATGCAGATTTGGGGAACTGTCTTATCACCAGATGGCTGGGAATAAGGAGTAGTAATCTGCAGAGAATGGGTAATAATGGGTCACTACCAACCAACAATCGAGAATGCACAAATGTTGTGTAAACCATTATGGCCAAAACTTGCTAAACTACTGACATGGGTCGAAGACAGAGGAGGACCCCTGCAGATAGTACCAATGGAAAGTTCTAAATTATGCTTCAGGAACAATGGTACAAGGAAAATTGGGGACAATCAGAACTGTGAACGAAACTTTGATGCACCAGGCATGACTATCGGAACAGCAGTAATCATGGATCATTATTGGGCTTGTGGATCGAAGGCCTACATCAGACTGCCTAAAGATTGGGGAGGAATCTGCATATTAATGAACGTCCATGTTCCTGCGTTGGTTATTCCTAAAAGTGACCTGAACATTGATAGTTTCCCGAAAGCAGATGCTCATCTAAGGAAGAAGAGATCTGTGGAGCTGATAAATCGAATGAAGAGAGAGAACTTCTTTTCAGCCAAATCAATAGAAGATTTTGACTCTATTCCATATCAACATAGACTGTTCAGCCAGACTTCTTCGGTGTTCACGTTGATCTTCATGCCAAGGATCCAGGTTGGAGCAAATGCCAAGTGGCTTCAGATCACCAGATGGGAATTACTACAGATGATTAATACTACCATAAAGGGATTCAATGCAATCAGAGAAGAATTGAGAGCTGTACGAATGATGACCCTCCAGAACAGATACGTCTTGGACATGATTACAGCTATGGATGGAGATATTTGTGCCAAAATCGGAGAATCATGTCGCACTTTTATACCTTCTCATGATGACGAGAATGGAACCTTGACAGAGGCCATAGACATGCTGACATCATACATTTAGAGACGTTCATAGTGGCCATTTTTAGGGGAGGGCTAGTTGCCCCACCTGATGTTAACTATCTAATTATCTCTCTCTGTTACTCCATACAGATATAGAAACTATGTTTAGTTATTCACTTAGAACCAATCCCACCTCCCGATAGGTTTTTGTAGTTTGCCACGTAGGTTGATGTTGGTAATGACGCAGGTCAGCACGTCGGTGATGACCACTTTTGGGTACTTTTTTATGAAGTAGTTAGAGTCAGAGTATCGAGCGATTGCTGATGTTTGTTGTACTCCCTGTTTTAGATAGTTGGTATTTAAACAGACAAACTTTTGCCAAACTATTTGTGTCGTCTTAATTATTGATATATGAATAAAATCTGCATCCCCATCTATCTCCAGGGTACCGCTACTCATCTTAAAGGGCTGGACGGAGCCTCCAGTTCAACTTCATGGCGAGAAACCACGTGATTTTGAGTTGTGAATTGTACTGCTTAAAGTCATATAGTATGAATGTTGTTTTAGCATTCAAAATCCGGCATTGCCGGTTAACTTGTAAAGTTTCTTACCATTCACGTCTATAATGCAGCAGTGGAGAAAGCGGCCCGTGTTGTAGCCTTCCTGTGTATGGGCTCATGTAAAGCGATCCCTCAAAACAGTATAATCTGTTTTAAGTCCTTCTTTTATTTTTAGTTAAGACCGAAAAAAAAGACCCGTAAAATGCTGATAGAAGCCAGGTGGCCATATTGGAAAGGAGGTTGTTATAGTAATTGGACATATATAAATGTCTATGTACTAGACAGAGTCATTGATAAATATGAATGTAGTGCTGCGTGTAGAGAAGTACTTATTTTGATTTTATGAATTAAGTCGATTATGATTTCAAATCATTTCTTGATATTCAAAGAAATACAGAAGTGTACTAAAATAGTGCCGATATTAAGACCACTACATCTATGAGTTGTGTGTCTAGTGCACAAGTTGCTATTATTCACCTCGTTTTTAAACAAGGTCATAGTAGTTAGTGCTGCAAGGATAACTAGAGGAGGTAAGGGGTCAGGCTGTTACAGGTGGAGCATACTGAGATGGTGGCGAGGCTAGTTGAAGAGTTGCGTTTTCAGTGCCTTGCGTAATACTGTGAGGGACGTCTCTTTCCCGAGTGCGGGTGGTAGCACATTTCAATTCTTCGGTGCTAGGACGGCAAAACTAGAGCCTCGTGCTTTGGATCTTTTGAAGGTTGGGATTGCGAGCTGGTTGCAGTGCTGGGCCCGCTTGGGTCTGTTTGAGGTGGCACGGTGAATGGTTTCTGACAGGTAGGGAGGTGCTGTGTTTGATAGGCAAGAGTGTGTGTGATGGAGAGGGTTTTAAAGAGAATGCGTTCTTTAACTGGGTGCCAATGGGCGTCCCACCTTGCCTGGGAGATGTGCTCTCTCTTGGGGATGCTGAGGGCTGCTCTGAGGGCATTGTTTTGTGTGGTTTGGAGTTTCTTCATGTTTTTGGATGATGTACCTAGGAACATGACGTTGCAGTAGTCCAGCCTTGCTCCCATGGTAGCTCTGGCTATGGACAGGCAGTTTTTGGAGGAGAGGTAGGGTTTTACAGCGTTTATGATCTTCGTTATGAGTGCGGCACATGAGGCGATGGCGCTAACTTGCCGTGACAAAGAGAGAATGGAGTCTATTTATAGTCCTAGAGATTTGGCTGCCGCCGAGGCGATGATAGTCGTGTTGTCAATGTAGAATGATGTGCATTTACTATCCAGTTTGTTGAGGACTTGTTTAGGATCTACCAGTAGTATTTCGGTCCTGTCTCCGTTGAGACATAGACCATTAGCCGCCATCCAGGCCTGGATGAGGGCATAGGTCTTGTTGAGTGTGACTGCATCTTGTTCGTATGAGTCGGTAAGTGGGAGAAGAACTTGCGTATCGGCATAGTACGTATATACTATGCCGTGATCGTCAAGGTCATTGAAAAGCGGGAGGGTAATGTTGTAGAGGGTGGGCGAGGTGCAGGATCCCTGAGGGACTCCGTAGTTAGTGTGGGGGGGGTTGCGCACGCCTGGTCAGAGAATACTTTCTGAGTCTTCCTGCAAGGAAAGAGGTGATCCAGGACGTGGCTTGCTGGGAGAAGTGGGCCGCATCTTTGAGGTGCTTTCCACTTCCTACTGCTCTGCATTCTACCACTGAGAGTTTGGTTTGGCTTTCGTGTGAACCTTGTCTCAACCAGTAAATTGGTTTCTCAGAATCCCGCACCACAGTCGGGTCTGAAAATTCCTCTTACGAGTGCTGGATGTTTGGTGAGATAGCTTGTGTAGGGACTAAGTGAAGCTATCACAGAGCTTTTACTCTACAGACCTAAGCCTGTCTTAATTCAGCGTAAGTGCTACTACTGTGGTAATCTCTGCATTGGTAGGGCTTTCAGGGGTGGTTATGGCTGTCAGTCTGAGCCTAAGCAGGCCCAAGCAGGGGAAGCGGGACATTACCGCCCCTGTCAGAACCCAAATGTGAGGCTTATCGTTTTTAGCACCGTGGGGTTCTCTCTGGGGAGCTAATCGCATTTTAGGTTTTTTGGGGGGCCTTTGATTGGGGAAATGCACTCCTTACGTATTGTGTTTGCCCAGTTTCCCTAAATGAAAACTATAAACAAAGATGGCCCCCATGGAAAATAGTGAAGTCCCTTTTTTTGTGTCCATGGCAGTGATGGTGGTGATGTGATGGTGAGGGAGCATAGAGACATAGCTCTCAACTCACCCGCTTTTGGCGGGTGTCATCTGCCAAAAGCATCTACGCAACCGCCCACCCGCCAGCTCCATTATTTCACCCTCCTAAATCGCTTCTCCAACCTCGCAAGACTATCTTGGTGTCTCATTTTGGAGCGCGAGATTAAGAGGCGCAGTCTCACTAGATGAGCCAGCGCAGCAGCAACTTTGAACTTTAAAAGGAGCCACTCTAGGCAGCAAGCACACGTTCAGCAAACATAGCATTTGCCTCTGTGATCGCTGGTGTCCTCTTATCTGATTCGTTTCCTACTGCCGACCGGAATGCTGAAGGCCGCTGCCCCAGCCCTGCTTCTAGGGAGATGACCTGCTGGCTTAAAAGTACAATACAGGTTTAAGTGAGAACTAACGTTTTTATGACAAATGTGATGCAAACATGTATTGTAGGTGTAGATGGTAAAGTTAGAAGTCTTTTGGTACATGTTAACAGCATTAAAAAACAAACTTGGGAGATACCCACAAAAAATAAATAAAGAGAGGCTCCCTTGGAAGAGCTCTCTGTCTGTGCTCATCGTGCCCTGGCACTGCTTAAGTGATTTTCTAGCCTCGCTCTGACCTCCCGGCTGAATGCGTGCAGTTAACTACCAAGGACTCAACAGCTGGTAAGTGTGTGTTTTCCTCTCCTACAATTTCGCATATCACACTCTCTCTGGCCTATTTTTTTAAATGTGAAATTCTTTATACTGCATTTGCTATAGATATGCATCATAATTCCAGGTCAGCTATGTGGCTTGGCAGTGAGCAGTTAAGCCTTTCTCTTTCTAAGGTGTCTGGCAGGAACTTTTGCTGCAGATTTCTCTATATGCGGACTCTGGAACCTCCTCTTAGTTTTGCTCATGCTAACCTTGGGATACCATTTCCCATGCTTAAAGGTAGTGTAAGGAACTAATGTTCTATTTTATACATTTTAAGTAAGGGTTTTAATGCACTATGCAACACCTGCTATAGTGCCCCATTTCCCAGAAGGGAGGCTGCGCTGTGGTCTCTTCAGTCTTCATGCATAGCCACTTCTTGGTTCTCATCGGCCATGCAAAGTCGTATTATTCCATAGATCCAAAGTTCTGCTTGCACGTGCTTACAATGTCCATCCCAATTGATATAGTGGTGAAAATAGCCTTTGTCTGCAGCTTCAGCACTCTCTTAAATGGTCAGTTTCTTTCTGTCTACTAGCTTGACATGCCTCAGCCTTTACGTGGATACATTGTGAGAAACCAACTCTATGCCCAGGTTACCTTACTACACAATTTATTTTAGCGTGTATTAAATACTTGCATTATTTTGCATTTCTAGTTTGTAGTTTTCCATTCATGATGTGGAAATAAGGCAACAATTATATTGTTTTGGCTTGATGTGTTTCTATAAGGAGTTACATATTGCCAGGTTGCTTTACTGTGTGATTTGTGTATTGTGTAAGTAATCATTTAAAGATAGTATTATTGTAGTCCTTGAAAGCAAAAACTTAAATATGTGTACCATGTAAATGTCAGAAAAGAATGAAAAAAAGCAATGTCTGCAGACTCACCAAATGGGGAAAAAAACACAGAACAGGTTACCATGCTATGTTCTTTCTAGAGAGGGGCGCTTGCTACCTTTTTGTATTTTTTCAAGGAAGCTGGGGTTGGCCACCCTAAGTTACCTGGGGGACCCCAGACATGGACCCCATGCTGACTGTGCTCCGAAAGACACAGCTCCATCTCACTGATGAGGCCCAACAAGACTGAAACTTATGTCTGGGGTTACTGTTGGTACTCTTGTTCAAAGGAGGTTTGCCTGGCATTTCGGGGCTGGTCTGCCCTTGTGGGTGGGACAAAGACTGATATGCAAATGGATATTCCTTCTTTGTGAAAAGCAGAGTGAGCAAAAAGCGATGGCTGCAGACTCTCAAGATGGGAAAAAAACACAGAACAGGTTATCATGCCATGTTCTTTCTAGAGAGGGGTGTCTGCTACCTTTTTTGTATTTTTGTCAGAAAGAATGTGGTTAAGTGGCTAAATTGGAGAGTGGGTTAAAATCCCAGCTTCACTGCTTGACTAACGTGTGTGATCCTGAGAACTTGAGATACTTCTGGCTTCTGGTTCTAAAGGCTGCAGTCCCTTGCACCAAAAAGAAGTGTGCTACTTCTATTGGTGCAATGTAAACTGTGCGCAAGGAACATGTGTTGTTAATTATTTTTAAACTGCATTTTCCCGGTGCAATAGCTGCATGCAAAAGGGCCTAGTATTAGAGCACCCTAGTTAGTTCCTAATCATTAGGATTTTTGTGTACACTGTTTTGTGATGTCACTTCCTGTGATGTCACTTCTGGTGTCCAACGCAGGCTCTCATCCTCCAAGCAACTGCAAAAGGATGAGAACTATCTGGAGAGCTAGCCCGGGAGCAGGAGACAGCAAAAGTAAGTTGTGGGGGGTACGGTTCCAAGCCCTCCTTCAGTTGAGTAAGTCCAACATTAATTTTAAGCAACAGATGCAGTGCGCTAGACAAAAGGGAATGCACCGCAACACTGGCATCAGACGATGTCATTGCCAAAGGCAACACGTTTCCAATGCAGACAACCATTAGACCTCAGCACTCAAGGAGAATCTAGCCTGGTACAGAATAACCTCAGCATGAGGACTGTCCTTCAACCGCCTCATGATCCTTGGGCAAGGAAGCTGCTCCCCATATCATCTGGGATGATAGCTCATGAGGTAAGATCTCCCCTGCTTAGCCATGGGGCCTGCCTGCAATTCGCAAGTTCAAATTCACACGAAGTCCACTCAGACCTTTATCCTTGTGTAGTCAAAAAACTGAGCACTGTGAAATTGGGTTGTAGAGGAGCAGCTGCATGCCTCTGCAAGAAGTCCCGCCACCCTACCACCTGCATGCGGGAAGCCTGAAATTGCACCATGCTTGACACCAGCAGTTGTGACAATTCCGCAGCGAATATTCGAGAAAAGGTACCCACTGAGAAAACCCTATCAAATGTATCCCTGAAGAGATGACAATCTGAGGGAGGAGCTCCCTGAAGGAATATGAACAAGAGTGAAAGAGAAGCTGGTGATGTCACGAAAGACGTGCGCGACACCCTGAGAAGACTGGCTGAAGAAGAAAATGTATGGACCTTATAGAAACTGATGACGAAGTTGAGAATCGAGTAACCTTTCATATGCGAAGAGAAGATTGCATGTGTGAGAATGCAAGTAGATTAAGTAATCTTAGAAACTGGCTATAAGTAGTGAATAGACTGCAGGCAGAGCTGCCATTGTATAGAAACTGGACATTGGTGTCATGAATTTAAGCCCGGAACCATGGAGAGAAGAGCCGTGTCGCAGCAAGAATTAGCTGAGATCACGGAAGAGTCTGCAAGGGCTGTTTGGCCTGGTGTGAATGCTGAAGCAGCCATGGCCAGTTATGTATTTTTGAAGGCGCTGAACGTGAAATGCTGAACCATCCGTTGTTAAGATGCAAAGAAAGAGCACCACGAGTGCCAAGTTTTATTCAGTTAAGACAATTAAATGCTGCAAAATGGACCAAACCGTGGTCTCCTGTCACGTGAGCCAAGGATGTAAATAGAGTTGGGCAAGGAGTTCTAGAGTGACGATAGTGCGTGCTCGCACTCCCTTATAGACAAGGATACTTTGCGAGGCCAAGTTCAAAGACAATCTTCATGGCAGAAGGCAATTGGCTAATTGGATGGAGAGGTACAGTCAAGTCCACCTCCTGGCACCTGGGTTTGAGCTTACATGCTGCTAAGTGAACCGAATGTTCTAGACATGGCACTAGCGTGCCAACCAATTATAGAGGGTCATATAATGAAGGGCCTTATAGTTTGTGAGCCAATGATATACTGTGTGCCTAATAGTGATGAAGAGGACTTGCACTAGAGGCAGGCATAAAATGTCCACCTGACAGTAGATATCCAATCACAACCCAGCCCCTTATAGAAAGTATACTTAGATGTTCCCGTTGAGCCTATCACAACCCCTCGTAGGCTTTTCTTATTTGCCATGTAGTACGACGTCAAGTATGACGAAATGTTAGCATATATAGATACATTAAGAGCTCGAGCGAACATCCGTTGATGTCCATTGTAACTCCCTGTTTTAGATTATTGTTAATAAAACAGAAACCTTTGCCATCTTCCTGAGTTGGTTCCATTATTTGGTTTCAGAATTATTCTGCATCCCATCCAGAGCATGCATATTACCCAAAGGGCCCTACGCTCAGGGTAGTAACAATTCCTATTATTACTTGTGGCACTGTGCGTTGTTCTCACTAGACAACTGGTATTACAACTGTGGGACCCCCGAAGCATGGCCTGGGGGAGGAGGTGCAACGCTCTTCAAGAAGGGTGTACGGTGACTGCTCTCAATAGAGAATATAAGCAGATATAGCATGGGGTGGGCTGGCAAAATTTTTTGCTCAAGGGGCAGCTTGACAACAACAACTTTTATCAAAGGGGGGGACGGGCGGCATCAAAACGTTTGAATACACTGCCCTAGCATGATATTTCCTCACATTCGGCTGATTTGACTGGAAGTTTGCAGATGGTTTTAATCCTCCAACATCCCAATCGGCGAAGTGTGGGGATGCAGTGCTGGTGCTAGATCCAGCGGGCTAACTACACCAACCACAGCCAGACCCTGCTCTGAAGAAACTGGTGCGACATTTCAGAGCAGAACAAAGTAGGTGTAAACCTCACAATTTCACCAGGAGTACTCACAGCTTACAATAGGGAGGATGGAGTGCACTAATATGACGGTTGCAAGGCTGTGTAAACACACATTCCGTGCACAACGGAAATGCATTTTCAGGGCTGCGGTCTAGAAACTGACTCTCATTGTAGTGGTATGCACACAACACACTGGCAGATTGTGGCTTGTGCAGGGATGTTGGCAATATTGCGGGCTAGGCCCTCGGTTTTAGACACTTTATTCTGTTTGTAAAATTCTGCAGCCAAGGAATGGCATCACGTCTGAGCTGAACGCCAACGCAGGAAGAAGGGGGGACCTGGGGAGAACGCGAAGCGTTTCCCCCCGGGGTTGTTTTGTGCGCTGCACACCTGTGCATAGTGCGTCAGTGTGGGTATTTAAGGGGGCAGGGAAGGTTCGAGAGCAGGCGACGGTTGAGGACGGTGCTGCTTGGCACGAATGGGCTACCACGGGGGTGCAGAGAGGGGTAACAGGTATTGAAGATGGAGGAGCATGGCCCGGGGAGAAGATGGGAGAAAGCGGGAAGGAAGGCTGGAGAAGATGGTAAGGAGGCGGTAGGGAGCAAGGGATAGGTAGGGAGGAATTTAAACTGACTTATTTATTTAATTGTTGGGGAAATTGAAAATGTTTAATTATTAATTTGTTTGGCAAGTTGTTAAAAACCAATATGTTAGTCTGTAAGGCCAGGGGCCAAGTTAGTGTTTATTTGTGAGCTTTGGCCTATAACATTAAAGCGACCTTTTCCACCACAAGCGAATCTGGGTGTTTTGTGCAGTAAGCCCAAAGGGGGGCACTGGAGGAACGTGAAGCGTTTCCCCCCAGGGTTGTTTTGGGCGATGCACAGGCCAGCGAGCTGGCTTGCACATAGTGCGCCGCCGGGGCTATTTATGGGGGCAGGGAAGGTTCGAGAGCAGGCGACGGTTGAGGACGAGCGTTTGTCCCCACCCACCCACCCCCTTTATTAGGACCTTTGAGGGTGTGAATTGCTGGGAGTGGACGGTTTTTATTGGGAATGTTCATTTTTCCCCTACAGCAGGTGTCTGGGCTTTTGTCAGGAGGTTATAAGGGCCTGGGGGGTGGAGGGGGGTAGTTTTCGTGTGACAGGCTGGGGCATTAGTTGGGGAAGATATGTTGTAAGGTTTTGTTGCTGATGTGACAGGTCAGCCTGACAGCAGGTCATAGGAAGGAGGAGTTTGGTGTAGAGGGGAGTTAAAGGGGTATGAATTGTTGGAGGCCGGGGGCATGGCCCCTTTGGATGGGGGGGAGGGAAGCACAATGCGGGAATAGCGCGGGAAAGGGTGGGGGTGGTGCTGTTTGGCACGAACGGGCTACCACAGGGGTGCAAAAAGGGGGAAGGAAGGCTGGAGAAGATGGTAAGGAGAGGGAGCAAGGGATAGCTAGGGAGGAATTTAAACTGACTTATTTATTTAATTGTTGCAGGAATTGAAAATGTTTAATTATTAATTGGTTGGCAAGTTGTTAAAAACAGATATGTTCGTCTGTAAAGCCAGGGGCCAAGTTAGTGTTTATTTGTGAGCTTTGGCCGGTCACATTAAAGCGACCTTTTCCATTACAAGCGAGTCTGGGTGTTTTGTACAGTAAGGCCAAAAAGGCATTTTCCGAAAGGAGCTCTCACTGGACTGCTTCGGCCTATGATGCACCTGAGCAGGGCCGGTCTTACAACAGATTGCACCCCAGGCGGGAAGCATCGTTGGCGCCCCCCTTCCCCCGACCTGTGATCTCATGCATATGTCATGGGCCGAGCAGTGGGAGTGGGGACTATGAGTTAACAAAATTGTCAATGCTGGCATCTGCTGAATTTCATGAACCTCAGAAAACCGCAATAAGAGGGTCAAACCTAAACAGGCCTGGTTATGATAGCCTGCTTTTGCTATTCATTTTTAGTAACAATGACCAGTTTGCTGCTGTGACTCAGGTCAGAGAATGGACAATTTCAGATCTACACTAATGTCATTCGTATAACCTCAAACATTTAGCCACTCTTAAAAGGCGATGAACTGGTCTTGAACAGTGTTACTCAAACCTCCAAGAACAAGCACCAGCAACAAACCCACCGATAGCTGTACAAGCCCGTCTATCTCAGCAATAAAATACATGCATTTATGCAATATGTATTGCATCAAATATTTCACGGGAAGTTAAATATATTTAGGAGGGACACACGTAAACAATATCACTACTCCATGTGAGTGGTAAAGTCTACTCTATAAATATGCAGAGAGTTGACATGCATGTACAATTCAACATAGCTCCCAATGTTAATGTTGGAGAGGTGGCGTTCTAAAATTATGACATTACAATGTGGACTTTACATTGAAACACACTGCAGTGCATTACCGCGGCATAGAAATGGCAGTTCGAGTATTGGGCTTTGTTACGCTCATGCTCGTGTACTCTCAAAATTCTTAAATGTTTCCTTCGTGATCACTCATTTTAGCTCCCAACAGCATCATGGAACTGTAAGATCGCAAAGAAAAACGATGTCTACCATCCCAACATAAAAACAAAAACAATCAAATCCTTAAAGGGTGGAAGGCAACCTTTTCTTGGGACTCGTTAAGTTTACCTTTTGCAAATTACTAGTCGCGTGCTGCTTGAATAACAGCGGCCCTTGCACATTGTGCAGTGTGTAGACGAATTTCATTTCATGGGACTTGGAGTACTGCGGGTATCAGGGGAAGCATCTCCAGTGTACCCCAAGCGTAGTGCGCTTTGCCCTCCACCCTCACCCCCAGCCTTGCAGCCCTACACTTTTGCACATTCTCCATTATGGTAAAGAACATTGTCCCGAGCTTGGGAGGGAAATGGACTATGCAGAAGGAGCTGCCTCCCCAGGGTGTGTTTAGCTGCTGGTGTATCAAATGCAGAAATGGGTGGCATCAAGAGCCACATGCTTTGAAACACCTTTTGCGCACTGGTTGGTCACACAACGGGAAAAAAAAGCAGGTGATTCCCCAACACTTGAACCATTCTTTAGAGACCTGGCTTTGATTAATGTGGCGTTAGTGTTAAAGGAGATGGGAAGCTGCACCGTGCAGGGTATTTTAAAGGCTATGAATTGATGCTACAGCATGTCGCCCCCAATGGAACAAAGAAAGTGAAGCGTGCATCCTGCAAGTCTGGGTATTTGCATTATACGGAACACGGGCCAACCATCCACGGAGACGGTTTCTACTGTAGTTGCTGAGTCGCTTGACTTCGCTCAGCTTTTGGTCCAGCGCCTGAATCCATCCTTCACACCATCATTCACAAGGCGCGTTTGTGTAGGTGTTTGTTTATCTCGTTAGACTAGCGTGATTGCTATTCCAAACAAAAGAAGCACAACAACAAAGAAGAGTATAAGACAAGTCTGAGCGAACAGTGAAATGTATGAAACTCTTGCACTAAAATAAAGTCAGCAGTGCATGCCCAGTAAAGAGGGAACGACAAACAATATGCTCCGGAGCGGGAACTAGGGGAGCTAGGGGGGCGTAGTAACCCCCAAACCAGCCTAAGCGTGGTACCGGCCCCTAGGCCCTCACCCTCGAAGTGATTTTGGCCCGGCCATAGGCCGAATGGCCGACGGACGGACCAATCCAACCCTGCTGGAACTTGCAACTGTCTAAGATCTGCTGAGGGTGACACTCTGCCCAGGTCTTCCGAGAACCGGCCTTTTGATCTCCTGAGGAGAGTCCACCACCAGTGCTTGCTTCCTTTTTCATGACTACTTGAGCCTTGACAAAAGTGTCTAGCTTTGTGGCCTCCAGAGGCTGTTCTTGGATGGCCCAGTCATCTCCGCAATACCATTTTAAAATAAATAAAATGCCTATGCAGCAATAGGCCTCACCTGCGAGGACGGGAGCAGGAGGAAAGAAGTGTGCTTGCCTCGGCAGGCTGTAGTTACTGCCGGGTGTCCTGAAACAAGGCCAATCAGCGAGGGCCTCGTCTTTTCTATAATGGCCGGGACCAACAACACCAGCCAGCACCAATCGATCCACACTTCAGTGTCAGTGCGCGCCCATTGCCTGGAGGAGGGCACACCGCACGTGCGCCCATGGGCCTGGCTGGCGCCAGCGCCACCCGGGGCCGGGGGAAGGTAATAAAGCAACACATGTTGCTAATTTATTTGCCAATTGCCCTGCCCTGCCTGAGGGCCGAGGCCAGGCCTGTTTCTTGGATCGGGCGAGGCGGGCAACTGCCCAGGGCGCAATTGCCCCAGTCCCTGGAGCCTCTGGAGGGGATGGAATTCCCCAGTTTGTGGGGCGGCGCATTGATCTGGGGAAAGTTTCGCAGGTCAGGTGCTGGCGCTGCTCCTTCCGACTGTAATGTCACGTAGTACAAAAGTTCTACGTGACATTACAGAAGTCAGAGGCTCCCTCTGACCACTTTCGCGCCACTTGGGGTGGGGGGCATAAGCACTGTGGGCCCCGACACAGTACAAAGTGAGACCCATTTGGGCCCATGGTGTGTCCCTGCAAGCCCAGAAAATGGCCAAAATAATAGTTTACAGCAGCGCTATTTCTTTCATGCCGCTTCTTTTCCAAACTATATATCAATTACACTTTTAACCACTTCCATGGCACTGGTGATGAGTTACTTCACTATGCGGATAATAGTTTTGACCAGTGTTGCTAAGTAAATATTCATTAAGCCACGAACCGGTTTATTTATTTATGCAATGTTTGTCGGGTACATGGAGACGGATAATTTATTTATTTATGCAATGTTTGTCGGATACCTGTATCCGACACACATTGCATAAATAAATAAATATGCAGGTACCCGACAAACATTGCATGAATAAATAAATAATCCTGGTCCATGGATCCTTACAACAGTCAAGACTTACTGTATCAAAGCATACACTTGATTCCCATTCAAAGAATGTTAAAGTGATTGTTTATTGGGTTCAGGTGTCTCCTTGTCATTGCCCTTTTGGCTTAGGTTGCCTCCAAACCCCCTTCAGCATCTTCTGTTCTTTGTTGGTTGTATATACTGCATCCTATGCCATATTCATTGTCTCTTGGTATGCCCAGTCCTCATTATCTGCAGCCTAAGTGGGACTGGGGCATAAAATTGTCTTGGGCACCAGTGAAAAAGTGGCCCACCGTTGCAAATGGCAATTCATTCCTTGTGTGACGACTGTTTGACTTTGGGTAGGAGTTCCTTAACGGTGTAGTTTGTGAATGGCGCGCAGGGTGCAGTGGGAGTGGTGCGCGGGGTGCAGCGGGAGTGGTACACGCGGTGCGGCGGTAGTGGAGCGCAGGGTGTGGTGGGAGTGGCGCATGGGATGGGGTGCGGAGGGGCACATTCCTAGTGTTTCGCCCTGGGCACCAAATGGACTAGAAACTGCCCTGGCCGAGACCACAGCCTGCAGCAGTGCCAGTGGTAGAATACACGTGTAACACGTTCGTTTCCTAACATTATAAAAATGAACAGGCACATTCATTTTTATAATGTTAGGAAACAAACGTGTTACACCTGTATTCTAGCACTGGCACTGTGGACTGCTGGTGCAGCGCCTCCTAGAGCCTGACTGACATCAGGCAGCCGCCTGGGCTGCCTGACGCAAAGACCGGCCCTGCACCTGAGCGCATCCAAATGAAACTGAACCCAAAGAGATATGCGGCCTGCTTTGCAACTTCATGAAGCACTGATGGCAGTGACTAGCCCTTTAGTATTTCACGAGGCATTACACAAGCAAGGTGCATCAAATAGCCACTTTTCTAGGGTGCAGATGAGATCAGACTTGCTGTGTTCCCTTTTATGACTTCAGTAAGAATAATACAAAATGCAGAGTTGTTCTGCGCGCACATTTCCTTCACACTGCTGCCCACATGCCACCTAATGCAGAGTAGCAGTTACTAGTGCGAGTGTCTCACCCAAGCCATCCGCCTCCCCCGCCCCCAGGGTCTACACTAGGATTTGTGGGCCTCCTAATTTGCATATGTAGTGACATCACAGAAATTACGTTTGAGGGCTAGTCTTTGATACTAGGGTGTATCATGCGAAGTTACATTAAAAGAAGGTTCCAGAAGCAAGACAAGTGTCACACATGTTTTGTGATTTCCAATATATAATTGGTTATGTATTATGATATGTGATGCATGAGGCTTTTTGTGGAGTAGCAGTCAATTTGAATTGAGTCACTTGTACGGACTTCTCATTTTGGCAGAAAAATCCCAGGGAAATACAGTGATTTCTGAATGCAACGCCGTTGGTTAAAGGGCGAAGCCGGAATTCGACACAAGTCTGCAGCTTCCCAGCTGTGGTTGGTGGACATAGTGGGCCTGATTCGTGGATTATTTGCGCCAAAAAAACGGGATTTGTGCGCCGTTCTGCCCGCAAATCACAGGGATTTGCGGGCAGAATGGCGCACAAATCCCGTTTTTTTTTTACGCAAATAATCCATGAATCAGGGGCAGTGTTGGCTGCAGGTCCTTTTGCAGCTTTGGCTTGAAAACACTGCCAGGCTTTAGAGTGCAGATTAAAACATTTGTGATGTGTTTTGCTCACCGAAGTTAATTGTTTTTATCATTGATTTTATTTGTATGGGCTATAATTGTCCCCCTTGACCAAACTAGCCATGTGCTTTTAATTCACAAGACACAGATGAAGATTACTTTGACTATCAAAAGTAGTAAATCTCTTATTAATTAATTAATTTAAAAAAAGGTTAGGCATATGACTAAATAATATCTCCAGATATGATTGCAGATTCCAAGGGCCTAATGCCCAGGATTGGCTTTGGGGCAGATGGGGCAAAGTGCCTCTACTGCTGAATTGCCTTACTGGCGCAGAGCCTGTTTTCTGAGGGGGTGGAGGGCACCTGGGTTGGGGGGGTGAGGGGAAGGGGAGCGCAAGCCTTCAAATTTGACTTAACTCAGCTAAGGGCCAGAACCTGGGAAAACAACTCCTCGAGTCTCCAGGACCGCAACCTCTCGTCCCACTTCCCTGGACCTGGCAAATCACCGAGTGCCACGTGCCCGCTGCTGGCCGGGTGCAGGGATTGAGTTCTGCCGGCTTCCACCAAAGTCCTATGGTGTTCAGCTTTGATAATCACTCGTCGTGCTTTGCTAGATTGTGAGGGCGGGTTTATCACTAAAGCATGGCCATCATCACACGTTACTGTAGAATCTCCCCCCACTACCTTAACATGAGAGAGAGAGAAAGAGAGAGAGAGAGAGAGAGAGAGACTGTGTGTGTGTGTGTGTGTGCGTGCGTGCGTGCGTGCGTGCATTTAATCAGAAAGCACCACAGCCTCACGGGGCTTCACTTGACACGCGCGAAGTCATACGCGCGTGACGCTCCTCTCTGCAGGCTCATTGGTCGCTCGCCGGAGTTAAATCAGTGTCATTCGGGGAACATATTCTAACGCCTGCAGCACCAGCACCAAATGCATTTCAGAGGAGTACAGCAACTGTCTGCTCTGTCACACCTCACATGTCCACGCAAAGAGTGCATTTGCTGTGCCGTACATGTGCACTGCGGTGGCCCGTGTGGGCATGGACGGGCGTATTTATAACAATGTATGCTGCATCCGCGAGTCGCCTGCATGAAAATAACCACACATGACTTTCAGAATACCTTACTATGGCCGTTGCTGATAAAATAATCAATGAATTGTTGCTGACAAGTGAGGGTTGCAATTTCAGCAACACCACCACGTGGCATTTCCTGCGACATGGGGTATTTGCCTGGTGCTAGCTGCCTCGCCTTTTCCTAGTAGCTGTATACACCCAAGCCCTTGCTTTCGTCTTCCTCCTCCATCGTCCCTGATCCCATCCCTTGTGTGCTGACTTTTACGCACTACTGACTCACAGAGCTTCACTTACACGTGCACAATTATAAACACACCCTCGCTGCCAGTTCAATGGTCACTCGCCAAAGTAAGGCCAGCCACACTCCAGCAGCACCAAACACACAGAGACATCTGAGGAGCGCTTCTGCTTGCTATCTTGCCTCGCGCGTTTTTGTGTCTAATTTGCACAGTCAGTGCAGGGTGCCATGCCTCCCTCGACTTGAGTGCCGCACTGGCACGTGCAGCCCCGAGGCGCCCACTTCATGTGCTGTGTTCAGGCACCATTGCTTTGTCACACAAGGGCCCCTGTATTGATAAGGCCAGGGGCGTTGCTGGGGGGGGGGGGGCTAAGGGGGCTATAGCCCCTGATCTTTTGGTTGTAGCCCCGGATAGAATCTCAGGAGCTACAGCCAAAAGACTAGCTAGCCCCCAGTCCCAACAGTTCCGACATCAGCTTAGCCCCGGGTCTTTTCCAGACCTAGCAACTCCCCTGGATAAGGCAGAATACTGGAGGGGCTTGGAGATTGTAGGCCCGCACAGCAAAGGACCTAGAGCCGAGCCAGATCTGGGCATTTGGCTCGAGCCAGACTCGAGTCGAGCCGGCTTTGGCTTGCCCAGCTCCACCTCTCCCTAGTGTCCCCAATGACCTAGTGAGTATCTATGATCAAAATAATGATATTTTGGGCTGGCTTGTTGCTTTGAATTATCTTGTGAAGTGCGTAAATTGAAGACGGATGATCAGGCTGCCTTTCTCCTTGGTAGATTTCCCCAGAGTGGTTAAAATGCTGTTCTTACACCGAAAGCTGGTGACAGGAAGGGGAATGCCAGAATGAAAGAAGCACGCAGCTATAATTTTGGGTGGACTCCTGGCAAATACGGAAGAATGTTTAGAGGCTACAAGAAAAAGGGGTGTGTGCAGTGGGTGACTTTTGATAAGGACTCCCTTAAGAACCTGAATGTTTTGGATAGATGGCTGTAAAAAACAAGCATTGGCAATGCCAATACTTTTGTCGTTTTCTGTTGTTCTTTGCATTTTGCATTTCTAGACTCCAGGGTGCAAGGAGGAGAGTGCAAAGTTTTAAAGGAGGATCCGATGAGGGGTGCGAGTGTGCAATGGAATGAGACGGGGAATAGAGCAACGGAGGAAGCCATACATAGAGGGTGCCGATGATGAGCAAGAGGAAATATGGGCGAGAAAGGGTGAGAGAGTAAGTGGCAAAGTGAGCGTGAGAAGAAAAGATGAGATAAAAAGTAAGGGCTATGGTGAAGAAAGGAGATGTGGGGTGGGCACCACTATGATACTTAAGGTGTAATAGTGATATGAACAATTAATAGCACAAACCTTAGAGGCGTCCGTCAGAAAACTGATGTACACTACACCGGAGAAACAAAGAACAGGGAAAAAATGTCTGGTGAATTGATCACCAGACCTGAGGGCGCCAAGGGGTGTAGTAAAAACTGCTGTCAATTCTAAACATTTATAACAGAATACAAAGATAGTGACGGCTTTGCATCTGATAAGTCAACCCTTCATTTTAATTTTGCATTTTTCATTGGTGCTGTATAGAAGCCCTCTGCCAATGCATTTCGGATGAATTGTCCTTCTTCAGGGCGGGCTCTATAAATACATACTCATAACAATGATGTTGTAGTTTCTGGTGTACACATTCTGGCAACCATGTATTCTTAAGGTGCAGTACTGTCTAGTTGAGAGGCACCGACACTAGTGTGTATGGGTACCTGGGGTAAGAAGTAATGGAGGTCGTCGCATTCCCTTGGCTACGAGGAAAGGTAGAGGTGGGTCTAGCCAGATGCCGGCTAAGGTTTCATGTAGTCTCGCCAGTGATTTTCCTGTAACATATTATAATGCGTGTTTTATATATAGCTGGAAATGTAAATACCTGGTCGTGTAAAACTATAGAAGACATATTGTGTGCATGACACATGTCGATTTCCAAACAGTAGCAGAGAAGAAAATCTATGTTCCCACTATTAGGTTTCTAACTGTTTGTAAAAAACGGAAGCCAATGTTCGGGCGAAAATCAGAGTATGGTCCCTGAATGCTAGCACCACGAGCGTCGTGGAAGACCTACGTAAGGGCTGGCAGCAAAAGGTGAGAGTTGGAGAAGAGGGAATAAGGGAATATCTTCAAGAGTGCCACAGAGAGAGAGAGCGAAAGCGTGCGTGCGAGGATAGAGAGAGACGGCCGTGCGGGAAAAGAGAGAGTGAGTGACAGCAAGTGCGGGCAGAGATGAGAGAACGGCAACGCATGCAGGGTGACAGGCGCACGCAGAGAGAAAGACAGCGCGCGGACCGTTACACCAGGGCACACATCGTCCTGCTGAGATATGAGTCCAGGTCGCACAGACAGGTCTGGCTTAAGATATGTGGGGGCCCATTTCAACACGATGGTTGGGGGACCATTCTTGCTTACAGAGGAAATCAGTCTATGGCGCATACATTATAATGGAGAGAAAGAAACACAGCGGGAAGTTGATGGCTGCAGATTACTGTGAGCTTGCCAGCAGGGAGCTGAAACACTAAATGACCATTGGAAAGCTATAAATCCTTCTTTCACCACGGTTAAAAGACATCAAGGTGATACGTCTGTATACCCTAAGGGAAGTCACAGCCAGGAGGGCTCCAGCAAACGCAGCTTGTAAGGCGAGTGCTGCAAATATCATATTTTAAGCCCTAGAGCAAAGGAATAGATTGCTGTACCATAAGACGTTTGACTGGAAAATGGAGGCAGCTGCCCGTGCCCACCTGAGGGCCCTTTCATCTGAAAGTGTTGAAAGGCCCGGATGCCGTCCTTGCACACAGATAACTACAGCAGCCGCATTAGCATACTCAGATTTTAATTAAAAAAACTTCTGAAGCACTGTGGTTATATCTTCTACAGAACTGCACTGCTGGCAATGAGTGACAATGGCCAATACCTGGGGGATCCCAATCCATGATGAATTCTGTGATAATTGAGCAATTCATCTTTTCCTCAGACCCAAAGCTGGCATAGCTCAGTAGGCTGAGTGACTGTTGATGCGATCTCACCTCTTCCAAGTGCTTGTACACCCTATGCTTTTTAAAATTTCTTCTGAAATAACGTTTCATGCAATGTACTTTTTCCATCCATTATTAAACAAAAATGATTTAAAACATGGCATGTATAATGAATCGGGTGTGCTGCTTTGATGTGTGCCAATATAAGGCGAGTCTCGTGGGACATACTCAGTTAAGGAGGGGGGGTACCTATGCTTACCAATGAATCAAATCACTTTATTTCGGCAAATTGCCATAAAAGACTTAATAACCTCCACAAATATGCATACAAATATTAAGAATAATGCAAACCACTAAAACAATTTAAAATTCAGCAGATACTAAATTACATACTCTGTATGTACATGCCAATACTACAAGATTAAACATACATGTATTGCCAATGCGAGAATGGATAAGGAGAGATAACTACATAAGTTTACTAGCATCTTTTGTATCTCTGACCTGTTACCGTGATTTGCACACAATCACTTTTACCTACCGTATTTGTTGTTATGAGCTAGAGCGATGTTGGGGAACCCATCAACTACCAGTGAGAGATAACACAAATGCCTTCCAAGCTATAGCTTATCTCAAAAAAGATAACAACGAACAGCTCACAAACAGGTTTTCTGCCCAGAGAAGATATAACAAGGCAGGTCGGCATTGGGTAAATTGTCTGTCTCTAAGAACTTGACCCAATGTTCTTGCTCTGATGTCCTTAAAGACTGGACAAAACAGCACAAAATGCAAAGTATCCTCCACTGCTTTGCAACCAAATGGACACGCATTGTCCTCCCTGCCCCCTGACCATCGGGACAATGTAGACCTTATTGGGAGGCAGTTAAATCGTGCTTGGGTTAGGAGGTTTCTCTCACCAGCAGTGCTTGCCCATAATAGATAGTTTTGTATTGCATCTATTGAGATAATTGCCAGATTTCTGTTAGTGCCCTTCTCAAGTTCCATGTGTTCTCTCTCAGCCCTAGGAATAGAAAATGCTTGAAGCTTGAGCTGGGTCGCATCAGCTTTGGTGATTAGCGTTGGATACGTCAGCTGGTATTCAGCATTCAGTTTTACCAACCACTTCCTTTCTGTAGCAGCCATGGAACTTTCTTAGATCCACCTCTTGCTATCAGATTTTTCATCAGAGTGTGGTACCCCAGCTTTCGGATTTGCCCATAGTCTGAGCCAGTGCAGGATTAGCTCAAGCTCCATTTTGTCACCCAAGAACGGCATCCCCAGCTCAGTATGGGCACCATAGTTTGGAGCCGATTGAGGGAGGCCAAGTATGAGTTTTAGGAAATGGTTCTCATGGATGTTTCGTGTGTTCCCAAAGCCCCAAAGGGATGCTCCATATTTTGCAACTACTTTTGCTTTGCTTACATACATCTTTATCAAATCTAGATGCTAAGAGCTGGACATTGACATAAATCTCCTAACCCCCCAAAGAGATTGACTGAATCTGACACCTTGCTTCTGAATATGAGCCGCAGGTTTCAAGTTTGGGGTGAGACATATCCCCAAGTAGCCAAAAAACATGACTCTCAGGATTATTACACCCTTTATACGGATTGATACCATTTTTGGGCTCGTCCTGCTCATATGGCAAGACATGACTGCCGAATTGGCAGCATTATCCTCCAGATCCAATGATGTCACGAAGTCTGTGTACGCCATGACAAGGTCCTGCGGGCTATTGGTGTGCGAGCAATCAGGACTGTGTCATTGGCGTATGCCAAGACTGGGTAGGGCTTCCCATTGATTCTTAGCACATCAGTGGTTGCTTGCATCAAGGCCTCCCTTAACCCATTGATGTACAGAGAGAACAAGATAGGAGCCGTTTTACATCCCTGTCTTACATATGTCATGCGGGCTCTCCTGCTCGCCTCCTGCTGCCTGCTCTTCATTTCATTCATGAAGGCCTAAAGCAGGCTCTTCAGGCCTGCTTGTACTACTGCGGGCTCACCCGCTCGCCTCCCGCTGCCTGCTCCCTCATCTTTGGCTTGCTGTGCCCTTACTACTCCTGCCATCCTCGGACCTGCCTCAGCACTGCGGGCTCACTCGCTTGCCTCTTGCCGCTGCTCCGTCTGTGGCCCACTGTGCCCCTGTGGCTCTTGCCGTCCTCGGACCTGCTTCGTCAACTGCGGTCTCACCCATTTGGCTGCCTGCGGTCACGTCTGCTCACCTCCTGTGGCCTGCTCTGCCCTGTGGTCCGCTGAGAACCTGTGGCCCTCCTGCCCCTCTCTTCCGAGGCCGGCTGTTCCTGTACCATCGTAAGGCCTGTGGCTCCTCCTAAATTACAGTGCCTGTGCTCTTGCTCTTACGGACCGTTTGCACCTAGCGGCCAGCTCCACCGATTCCAGATCCCAGCACCTCTGCCTTACACCCTCAGCTCCTGACGCGCCCCGGCCTCTCTCCGCTGCGGACTACAGTGCTCTTCTCCACCCACTGCAGGATTCTGTTTGGCTGACTCCATCTAATGCGGACTGCAACGTTCTCCTCCTTTGACATTGTCTTCTCCTCCACCCACCTCAGGCTTCTGTTCCTCCCCCCTGCCGCTGCATAGTGTGACTTCCGTGCCTGTTCCTCCTGTGCCCCTCATCTCTCAGGACATCACACCCCAGTGGCCTGCTTTACCTACATCGGACCACAACGCCTCTACTTCTACTCCACGGCTCCAACTGCTCTCTGGATGACTTCCTCTACTGCGGTCTGCAACGTTCCCCTCCATTGACTTGTTCTCCTTCTCCTTTGACAAACTGTTGTGCCTCCGCTCCTACACCCGCTGCACCAGCTACTCTCTGGCGTGGCTCTCTCCACTGTGTGCTGTAGAGTTCTCCTCCACTGCCTTGGCCTGCCTTCCTTTCACTGACCACCGTGCTTCCGCTTCTACACCTACTGCTCCTACTTCTCGCTACCTATTCCTTCTGCTGCAGGCTTCAGTGATCTCCACCCCCTCATTATCTGTGGGCTGTGTTCTCACCTACTACCGGCTAAGCCCCCACCCCTTGCCCCATAGTACTCCTACTTTCAGTGCCTGTCCCCTTCCTCTTCCCTCTACCTTCCCCCTTCTCCTCCCCCAACCACTGCTCTACTTCCCATACATACTCCCTCTAGCTCCCTCTCGTCCCAGGCATATTCTAATCACTCTCCGTTATGCTTCCTTCTCTCTCTCAATACCGCTACTCTCCCACCCCCACCCCCTCCCTTTTCCCCCTCACAATACTCTACATTCTTCCAATGGCCATCTCCTCTCTCAATCTTCCCCTTTCCACCCACACCCATTCTATCCCTCTCCCCAATACATATTCTCACAGCTGCAACCTTATCTATCCTCCTCTCACTCTCACCTCTAATGCCCTTGATGTCGCCCTCTGGAACACCAGATTGATCTGTAACAAAACCTCTGCTGTCCTTGACCTTTTCCTACGCCTTAACCTTCAATTTCCCTGCATCACTGAAACCTGTATCCCGCCTCACAATACCTCTGTTCCTGCCTCCCTCACCTCCTCCTCTTCCTCCTTTGAACATGTTCCCCGCTCTACTGGCCGTGGAGGTGGTCTTGGCCTCCTCTTTCGCCCACACTTCACCTCTTCTCCATCCCCTACTTCTCTACCCTCTTTCCCTCCCTTTGAATTCATGTTCAAAATCTTTACTTCTCCTCATGCTATCTCTTTCCTCATCATCTACCGCCCCCCTGGTCCAGTCTGCTCCTTTTATGAGGATATTGACCATCTCCTCAGCCTTATTTCCCCCAGTCCTACCCCACTACTTGTACTTAGTGACTTTAATCTCCACCTCTCTTCTAACCCGTTGTTATGTTTGAATGACACCAGCACACAGGCTTGTATGAAGTAATGTCCTTTATTACTTCTTAGTAATATGGTCAACGACCCCCGGGAGGGTTTCAACCACCGTCCACCGTCTGCCTTTCTTCTTCTCTCCCAGTGCCCGGAACCTGGAACTCCCGGTGTGGAGATCCACATTCCAAGCGCATGCAAACCATGACAGTGAAAACATGTATTGCTTAAATGATACACTGATATCCTAACACCTCCTTCCTTTCTAACATTTTGAAAACAATAACTATACCTCTAATGACTGAACAAATGTTATTACTTTAACTGTGATAAAATCTTAGAATATAACCAAATTCGAATATTAATGTACAGGTATGAGGAGCCTAAGATAAGTTAACTTCAATTGTGAAATTGGACTTGTATGTCAATAGTGGTGGAGATGACAGAAACCTTATGTATGTCTGTCACTCTCTTCCTCTGGAGCACTTGATAATTGCTACTCTCTCCTTGTTCCAAATACCTCCACCTCTGACTAATACTGATGAACCTAAATCTTTTACCACTTGTTTGGGTTCAGAATACAAAGATGCCCCTTTGCGTACCTTGGTTGGTAGCTTAATTTTGATCCAATCACCTTCATTAATCTTAAATTCTTTGCAACAGTTTTTTAGATCATACCTTACCTTGGATTTAACTCCTGCCTCAAACATTCTATTCCTCACTCTTCCCACATCCACTGCAACCATCCTGGATTTTCCCATCCATCCGGGACATAAATGTGAATTGGGTTTCCTACCTCTCAACATCTCAAATGGCGTCAATCCTGTAACACTATGAGGCGTAATTCTATACTGAAATGTCCTTTCCATTGCTGTCCTGAACCAATCCCCACCAGTTGCTACTGCAATTCTTATAGCTTCCATCAACGTCCTGTTGAAGCGTTCAACACATCCATTACTTTGGGGATGATAGAGAGAAGTGTTTACCTGTTCAATACCATTCTTATCTAAAAAATCTTTGAACTCCTTGGATGTCAATTGAGATCCATTATCCGACAAGCATTTCCTGGGAAAACCTTGTCTCCAAAATAATTGTTCTAGAAATTTGGAAATACTGCTGCTAGATATGTCTTTAAGTAAACAAACCTCTGGCCATTTGGACAATAAATCTATGACCACCAACAAGTAACTGTCACGAGTCTCTCCTATATTAAATGGTCCCAATAAATCTATTGCAATCTCATCCCATGGTACCCTCGGCGTTTCCCTAATGACCATGGGGGTTTTTTGTATTCTCAAACCTTTGTTTCCCTCCAGACACTCTGTGCAATCCTTGACCTGCTCTTCAATCTCTTTGTCAATTCCAGGCCACCAGAACTCAGCCCTTATTATGCCTTTGGTCCTAGCTATACCTAAATGTCCTTCATGAGCTGTCTCGACTACTTGTCTCCTCATTCCCTGAGGAACTATCATCTGATGCCCTCTATATAGATACTTATCATTGATCCATAAATCTCCTTTAACTCTGGCAAATCCACCCATATCACCTTTGTAGTTCATTACTCCATTTTCTCTTACTAATGTTAATACTTTCTGATATATTGAATCTTCACTACACGCTTTACCCCACTCATCTTCCTTTAAGGACTCGTGCACCTGAAAAATTTCAAATGTTTCTTCCTGATTTGTTTGCTCTACTCTGATGTGACCTTCTCTATGAACAGATCTTGACAAGGCATCTGCCATGACATTGACTTCACCACTAATGTGAATCATGGTAAATTGCAAACCTTGAAGAGCTGTTACCCACTTCATTATGCGTCTTGATACACCTTCCAGTCCACCCTTGGTAAAAATACCGACTAACGGTTTGTGATCAGTACAAATCTCAAATTTCCTTCCCCAAAGAAACCTTTTGAATTTCTCAACACCCCAAATACAAGCAAGAGCCTCTTTCTCCACCACTGAATATCTGACTTCAGGATCTTTAAGTGATCTTGAAGCAAACGCTATAGTATGCAGCCCTTCTGAATCTTCTTGCATAAGCACTGCCCCTATGCCATAGTCACTGGCATCTACAAAAAGTAGTGTGGGTTTCCCTTCTTCAAATGTCTTTAGAATGGGAGCTTCAATTATGGCCTTTTTTATCCTTTCAAACTCACTCTTACAGTCTTCACTCCATTTAAATGTCACACCTTTGCGCGTGAGCTTTCTCATGTGTCTTGACATGTCTGACAGATTCTTGATAAATTTGCCATAGAATTCAACTAACCCTAAGAATGATAACACTTCTGCTTTAGATTTGGGATCTTCCATTTTCCTTATTGCTTCAATAGCCTCCTCTTTAGGTTTGACTCCCTCAGCAGTGATTTCGTGACCTAAATAAACCACTTTACTTGCTTTGAATGTACACTTTTCTGACGCTATTGTTAAACCGGCTTCACCTAATATGTTTATCACCCTTTTTAACCGCCTGTCATGTTCCTCCTCATCTCTGCCACAAACTAGAACATCATCTTGGTAGTACATTACTCCTTTCTCTCCACCTAGTAACTTGTACATAATACTCTGAAATACACTCGCCGCCGACACCAAACCAAACGGCATTCGTACACACCTAAATAAACCATTGGGGGTAATAAATGCAGTTAAATCTCTGGAATCTGGATGCAACTCAATTTGGTGGTAAGCTGACTTGAGATCCAAGATTGAAAATATTTTAGATCCAGAAACCCCCACCAGTAGATCATCTATCCTGGGTAGTGGAAATCTATCTGCTACCACCATACTGTTGAGATGTCTTAAGTCAATGCATATTCTCAAGGACCCAGAGGCTTTCCGAACTACTACTATGGGGCTCACCCATTCTGAAGATTCAATTCTTTCAATAACCCCTTCATCTTCCATTTTTTTAAATTCACTTTCTACACCCTCCTTAAGTGCCAGGGGAATGGTGCGTAATTTCGCAATCTTGGGAACCGCCCCTTTTTTTAATCGTATTTTGTGAACAAATCCCTTCATACATCCAAGTTTGTTTCCCTTCTCACTCACGCTCTCACCATTCACTGTTAAAACCTGTTCCGGATGACTTGCTTCAAGTCTGATTTTTAGTTCAGCTTGGTCACTCCACGATAATAACTCTCCTCCTTTGTTGGCAACATAAATAGTCGTGGTGGCTTCTCTATCTTTAAACTGCAATTTGGCCTCAAAGTATCCTATTATCTCTATTGGTTTGTCACCATATGCATTCACCTTAACTTTGTTTTCTCTCAATGTACAGCACTTAAATCTCTCTTTCCATACCTGTACTCCTATTAATGTGTAATCCGCCCCACTATCCATAAGTATCAATATTTGTATCCCATTAACCAACACCATGGCGTATGGCTTTTTCTTCTTCACTTGCCCATCAATGGCATTCACCATGAATACTACCTCTCTGCCATTCTCAACATAATCATCCTCCGCATTATTTACATTGACTTCAAAAACCTGACCTGAATTGGAATTAACATTTCTACAACATCTAGCGATGTGTCCACGTATACCACAATTGTTGCATATGACATGTGTTGCAAAACATTCCTTGTCCGATGCTACATGTGAGAAACTCCCACACCGGAAGCACCTTCTTGTTGGGACATCTCTATTTGTCACTGCTTCTTTTGGACATCTGGAAAAGTTAGCCTCTCGTGCGAAATTCCTATTGTCTTTGACCCACACTTGGCGATTCCAACTTTTCCCCGCTGGAAGTCTACTCTCCTGTCGATCCTCGCCTTTTTTTTCATACTGTACTTGTCTTTTGGAAAAGCTTGAGCCCATCCTCGCCTTAACTTTTGATACTTTCTGAACTGTGCCCTCTGTTTCTTCCAACTTGGGTTTTTCTATGTTCATCTGATTGTCTGCTTGCAGTAACTTTATGCATTTATCAGTGTGTTCCACCATCTTTGCAATCTCTATTGCTCTATCTAATGTAGGGTCCGTGGTTGATATTGGTTGAGTTGTTGGTTGATATTGTGCCGGGGGTCGTCTCTGAAAATCTTTTATCCTCGTCGCCAGTTGTTATGTTTGAATGACACCAGCACACAGGCTTGTATGAAGTAATGTCCTTTATTACTTCTTAGTAATATGGTCAACGACCCCCGGGAGGGTTTCAACCACCGTCCACCGTCTGCCTTTCTTCTTCTCTCCCAGTGCCCGGAACCTGGAACTCCCGGTGTGGAGATCCACATTCCAAGCGCATGCAAACCATGACAGTGAAAACATGTATTGCTTAAATGATACACTGATATCCTAACACCCTCCTTCCTCTCCTCTCTTCTCCATCCTCGACTCCTACCTCCTCTCTCCCCTCCCCTCCTACTCACCAATCTGGCTCTACTATTGATCTCATCTTTACTTCCTCCTTCACTGCCTCCCCCATCTCCTCCCTTCCCACCTACCTATCTGATCATTCTCTACTTTCATTTTCCCTCTCCCCTCCCTCCCCCTCTCCCTCTCCTCCTCAATCCTCTACCACTTTTCTCTGGCGTGACCTACGCGACTTTAACCCCTCCCTATTTCTAGCATCCCTCTCCTCTCCCCCTCTCCCACTTCCCCTCCACCTCTGACTCTGAAGCCTCCTCCATCTTAACTTCCTCCCTCTCTACTACTCTCGATCTTCTCTACCCCCTCTCACCATTTTGTAACTCTCACAAACCTGCTCAACCCTGGCTTTCTTCTCATCTCTCCTCTATGTGCCGCCTCCTCAGGCGCCTTGAACGTCAGTGGCTCAAACACCCATCCCCCTCTACCCAATCTGCTTACTTCTCTTATCATACCCTCTACGACTCATGCCTCAACTCTGCGAAACGCACCTACTACTCTGACCTTCTCCAGTCACATTCCTCTCACCCTCGCCGCATCTTTTAAACTTTAACCCGTCTTCTCTCTCCATCTACTCCTGATCCCTCCACTACCTCTTCTCTCTGGCTGCTGATCTTGCCTCCTCCTTTTCTAGTAAAGTCCTCAATCTCCGTCAAACCATCCTCTCCTCCCCCTCCTACTCTCCTCCTCCCCCCTACCTTTGCTTTGTCCTCTTTCTCTCCTGTCACGCATTCTGATGTAACTCTACTCCTATCCAAAACTCATCCTACTGCTTCTCCCTCTGACCCTATTCCCTCTCCCCTCATCCCTAAAATCTACCCCCTCCTCATACCCTACCTCACCTCCTTCAACATCTGCCTCTCAACCTCCACTTTTCCTTCTCCTTTTAAACACGCTACTATCATCCTTATTCTCAAAAAACCTTCTGCTAACCCCCATCTTGCTTCCAATTATTGCCCCATCTCTCTATTACCCTTCCTTTCTAAACTTCTTGAGCGCATTGTCTATTCTCAACTCGCTTCCTTCATCTCTAATCACTCACTCCTTCCCTCCACCCAATCTGGCTTCCGCCCACTGCACTCCACAGAAACTGCCCTCACCTCTGTTCTTAACTCTCTCTTCTCTGCACGCTACTCAAAGCACTCCTCCATTCTTATTCTCCTTGACCTTTCCGCTGCTTTTGATACTGTCGACCATCCTCTTCTCCTCAACTCCCTCTCATCATTTGGCTTCAAGGACAATGTTCTTAATTGGCTCTCCTCTTATCTTTCTAACCGCACCTTTTATGTCTCCTGGGGTGGCTCCTCCTACCCCACTTTTCCCCTCAACCACGGCGTTCCCCAAGGTTCTGTCCTCGGCCCCTTTCTTTTCTCGCTCTACACCTCATTCTTAGCTCCTATTATCTCCTCTTTTGGTATCTCGCACCATTTCTATGCGGATGACACCCACCTCTTCCTCTCCTTCTCCTCCTTCTCTCCTCACATTCATGATAAACTCTCTTCTTGCCTTTCTGCTATTAAATCCTGGATGTCCTCACACTTCCTTACTCTGAATGCTGATAAAACTGAACTCCTTTTTTTCCCAGCAAACACTGTTCCTCATCCCTCCCGTCCTCCCTTCATTCTCTTTTCCTCCTCCCAGCGCTCCTTCTCTCCCCATGCCCGTAACCTTGGTCTCCATATTGACCCTCACCTCTCTCTATCCCACCACATTTCTCTCACTGCTAAATCCTGTCACTTTCACCTCTACAACATTCGCAAAATTCGACCCCTCCTTACCTTTCACGCCACTAAACTTTTAATTACCTCCCTCATCTTCTCCAGACTCTTCTACTGTTCCTCCCTTCTCTTTGGACTCCCCTCCTCTCATCTCTCCCCCCTTAAATCCATCTACCACTCTGCTATCCGCTCCCTATGCCTTCTCTCACCTCTTGATTCCATTTCCTCCTCCCTCACCTCTCTAGGCTGGCTCGCTTTTCACTCCCAGCTCAAGTTCAAGTTCCTCTGTCTTTTTTTCAAATCCCTCCATGGTCTTGCCCCCCCACCTCTCTTCCCTTCTTTCCTTCTATACCCCTTCTCGTTCTCTCCGCTCTGCTAATCTTTTCCCACTCTCTCCTCCTCCTCCACCCTGCGCCCCCTCCCGCTTCCGCTCCTTCCAACTCCTTGCTCCCTTCCACTGGAACCGTCTCCCCCTTCACATCCGCTCTTCTCCCTCCTACCCTTCTTTTCGCTCTTCCCTAAAATCGTATCTCTTCCACTCACCTCCCTAACACACCACGTTTCCTTTCCTCCTCCCTTCCCCTCTACTCTCACCTCTTACTCCTGCTCTTCCTTCCCTCTCCTTCCCATCTACCTCCTTCCTCACTTCCCCCTGCTCGCATCTAGTCTCACTTTTTCCTATCTTCTTCCCTCACATTCCTGCACTCCCTCTTTCCCCCGTTCTTACCTCCCCTAACATCTACTACTCCCTTGCACACCTCTCCCCTCCTTACACCCTCCTCACCTCTGCAATATTGTAAGTTGTTCATTATACTGTTTTCAGGTTGTGGTTCGATTGTCATTTTATGCTTGCTGTATGTCACTTTTTCTCATGTAAAGCACTTTGGAGTAAAGAGCTATATAGATTCAATCAAATACAAATACTCCTGCTGGACCTGAAAGTAAACAGCAATGGCCAGAGGAACCACTTATTACACAAGCCTGGGTGCTTTTATGCAAACCAAACAACAAGTCTGTTATCCCCACCGGGCAACCCTGTAACCAAGGCACAGCCCACAGCTTGTTCCTATTAACCTTATCAAAGGCTGTGCTTAGGTCCATGAATGCAGGATATATAGGTCTGCACCTCCGATAGAGGGAGTTGTCCAAAATCAAATGGAGTTTTAGAATTTGCTCCCTTGTCCCTAGTCCTGAATGAAAATCCAATTGAATGTCATCGAGAGTACAGCTGATTCTATTTTCCCCAGCAGCGCTCTTCCAAAGATCTTAGAGAGAGTCAAGGAGTGAGATTGGTCTATACGAGGAAGGAATGTTTCTTGGACCCTTGTTGTAGATGGGTTGGATTATTGCCTTTCCCCATGATGCCGGAAATTGCACCTTTGCACAGATGGCATTAAAACAAACTTTTAATACTGGGGCCCACATTTGTACCTCTTCTCTAAACAGGTCAGATGGGATGCTGTCTGATCTTGGCAAACAACCGCGTTTTTGATGGGCAATTGCATCTGCTACTTCTTTCATTGAGAATGACAGCGGTTGCCCTTCCTCTCTCCGTTGCCTTGTTTCTAGCAACTCAGGTACCTCATCATGGTCAAAGTTTACCACGCCTAATGTCATGTCGGAGGGGTTATAAAGCGTGGCAAAGTGCTCGATCCAATCTGCATCCGCAACATTGGTTTCCAACCCGTCGCCCAATCTTTTATGTTTGGGCCCACAAGAGACTAAATCCTAGAAGTTCTTGGTGTCATTGGATTTGGCAGCCAGCACCAATCGTCCCATGCTTCCCTGTCCAGTTCTCACTTGCATTCTGCTACCACCTGCTTATAGTTTGCTCTAGCTAGTCTAATCTGGTTTCTATTAGTCTCTCTCCTTTTTAGTTTGACAAGCAATTATACGTTTTGCCTTCTTACAGTTCTTATTAAACCAAGAGCCCTGTTTTTCATGAGCAATTTTGGTCACCTCTTTCTGGCACCCTGCCATCAGTGTTCTGCATAGGTGGTCAAAATCATTCAAAAGGTTGTTTCCCGCCTGGGGTATAGCCATCCCCTCTATCATATGGGTAAGGAAACAAGCAGCTTTGTTATAGAAACTCTGCAATAGGTTGTCTTTATTGCCCAGGTGCCACCTTATCGTACGCTTTGTGCCCTCCAATACATTTTCCCTGAGGTGCCGGATGATGCTATTCTTTTGCAGCTTATCAATCGCGAGTTCCAGCACCATCGGATGGTGATCGCTAAACTCATCCTCCAGAACATGAAAATCCTTGATCATGTTCCAAAAACGTACTCATAGGCATCAATAGCCAATGGTTGAGCTTCCATTGGTTCCTTCAAAGGTTTCTTTTCCCGGTCTATCACCCTTGGTCCGGCCATTGATTGTTCTCAGCCCCCATTCATACAAGCAGGATGAACCCTGATGGTCCTTTTAATTCAGGCAACACATCGTACGATGGATGGGATGGAGAATAACTCTCACATCAAATAAGAAGACCGACTCAGGAAGTTAGCAAAGTGCCTGTTTTATTGTCAATTGTCTAAACAGGGAGTACAACGGACATCAACGGATGTCACACAGCATGGTCTCAATGCATTTAATAAAAATCATCACTTTTATAGCAGAAACCCATCATAAGTGACGTCATACTACGTGGCAAACTACAAAAACCTACATGGGATTGTGATTGGACTAAGGGGAGTTCTGAGTATATGTTCTATGAGGGATTGGATTGGGATTGGGTCTCTATAGTCAGGTGGGCAACTCATGCCCTAACTTAGTGCAAGTCATCTTTCACAGTAATTACGTACACAACATATCATTGGCTCTCAAACTATAAGGCACTTCGTTATGTGGCCCTCTACAATTGGTTGGCAAGCTTGTACCTTTCTGGAACATTCGATTCTCTAGCAGCACATAAGCTGGTACCCCAGGTGCTGGTGAGTGGACTTGACCGTACCTCCCCACCCAATTAGCCCATCATCTCTCATCACTCAAGCCGCCTGCCATTCAGATTGTCTTTGAACTTGGCCTTGTAGCTTTTCTTCTCTGGGAATATAAGGGAGTGTGAGCACGTTCTTATCAAGTTTCAGGCTTGCATGCCCACATCTATTTCCATCTTGGACTCACGTGATCAAAGACCGTGAATTGACACATTTTTTTTTTAAACCTTTATTTATTGGCATGAGACAAGAACAGGCAAACAACACAGTGCATGCAACATCACATTACAGGTACGTGAGTGGTATTGCATATAAGAGAGTTGTCAAGGCCTCACATTTCAGATTGTTTCAGAAATACCAATGTTCATACTGCTGGGGGGGGGAGGAGAGCAATTCTAAATCGTCTTTACTGTTCAGGTAGGTGCAGAAATTGGACCATACATTCCTGGGGCGGGAGGCCGCAGGGAGGGAGTTAATATAGTCCTCCTCGCACGTTAGAATCCAGGTGAGAGCCTTGAGCCACATTTCAAATGAAGGGGGAGACCGGCGCTTCCAGCATTGCAGTATGCATTTTTTGGCCACCATAGTTGCAACATTTAAGAATTTGGACACCTTCCTTAACTCGGGGCCCTCCCACAGTCCGAACAGGGCGGCCAGTGGGTCGGGTGAGATATGGGTCGAGGTTATATCAGCCAGGGCTTCCATGACGCTTTCCCAGAACGGGGTCACTGCCACACAAGACCAGAACATATGAATGTGATCTGCCTCAGGGGATCTACATCTAGGGCAGGCATGCCCATGGCTGCGTGCAAATCTCCCCACCCTGTGCGGTGTGTAGTACAGACGGTTCAAAAGCTTGTATTGCATACACCTAAGTCTAGCGTTCAGGGAGACCTTGCGTGTGTGCGTGCACATCTTACTCCACATTGCATCGGAAAGGGTCAGGCCCAGTTCGTCCCCCCACATGTCGCGCGGCGCTCGCGGTGCCTGCCCCAGCTTTTCTATTTGCAGCCTATATAGAGAGGATGTTATGCCCCTAACCCCCGTTGAATTAGTTATGAAGTGGATTTCGGGTGAGTCCGAGGGTTCGTCGGGGTAGGTGGGCCACATGACGCGGACTGCCGCCCTAAGTCTGTAGTATTGTAGTAGTTCTAGAGCTGTACCAGAGTGCTCGGGCCGCCATGTCTGTGGGGTGATACATTTCCCGTCAGGGTATAGATCGGTCAGAGCTCGGTAGCCCATGTTGTGCCAGTGTTGCATAAGGAGTTTATCATGAGTAGGGCTAATGCCTGGGAACTGCCATATAGGCAGCCATTTGTAATACGGGTGGTGGCCTGGGCAAGGCTGTAGGATCCGTTTCCATGCCATGGTTGTTGCTGCCACAGGATCTGCCGGGGCGTCGGCACGAAATGCGTGGTGAAAAACAAGAGATAGGGTGTTGACTCCTTCGGTAGCCAGTTTCTCAAGCTTAACATGCGGGGGAGGGTCAGTGTGAGCATACCAGTGCATGGCATGTTAAGCCTGGGCGGCTATCCAGTATCGAGCGAGGTCGGGGGCCGTGAAGCCCCCTTTCTCGTATGGAAAAACCATGTGTTGCCACTTTTTGCGAACCGCACCAGAGTGCCAGAGGAATTGGGCACACATAGCATGTAGTTTCTTAAAGTATAGTTTCCCAGGCCAGATCGGGACATTTACGAAGACGTAAAGCAGCTTAGGGACAATGATCATTTTGAGCAGGGACAGTCTGCCCTGTAGAGAGTGTGGGAGATTACGCCATTTCGATATGCGAGCCTCGACCAGCTGCGACGCGGCTGTATAATTGTCAGCCAATAGCGAGGGTTTAGAGAGGGACACCTGAACCCCAAGATATCGAATTCCATCAGGGGACCAGCGGAGAGGGAATTCACAGGGTTGTTGAGAGGTTGCCTTAGTGAGTGGGAATATTTCAGATTTGGTATAGTTTATGGTAAAGCCCGAGAATGTGCCAATTCTGGTGATATCTCGGATGATTTAGTCGAGGTGGGCCGCGGGGTCTCTGACATAGAGAAGTACGTCATCAGCGTACAATGAAATTATCTCCGGAGTGTCGCACAGACGAATGCCCTTGCGGGTATGCCTGTCCCAGACGCTGTCTGCCATAGGCTCGATGACGCGCGCAAACAGTATTGGGGAGAACGGGCAGCCCTGGCGAGTTCCCCTCTGGAGCGGGAAGGAGGACGAGACCTGGGAATTAATAAGGACTGTGGCCGTTGGGTTTGTGTACAATAATGTAATATATGACAACATACGGGGACCGATCCCCATTTTGTATAATACGGCCCACATGTATTGCCATGATACCATGTCGAATGCCTTTTGGGCATCGAGGGTGACCGCTACGGCACTGGCATTGGGATCGATTCTAGCCATGACGTTGAACAACCGACTAATGTTGAGGGCCGTTGAGCATCCAGGGACAAATCCGCTCTGGTCTGGGTGGACTAAGTGGGACATTATGGGAAGAAACATATTCGCAATGATCTTGGCAAAGATTTTAGTGTCGGTGTTGATCAGGGATAGGGGTCTGTAGGACCCACATTCATCCGGAGGCTTGCCCGGCTTAGGGAGTACGGTTATAATGGCCTCACGCAGGGAGAGCGGTCAGGTGGACAGGTTAAGTGACTCATCCCAAACCTCCAGTAGTCTGGGTGCGAGGATGGCTACGTGTTCCCGGTAGAATTCGGCAGTGAGCCCATCCGGGCCGGGTGCTTTACCCTTTGGGAGATTCGAGATGACCTCTGTGATCTCATCGAGAGTAAATGGGGTGTCCAATTGATCCCTGGTGGCACGGGAGAGGAGGGTCATGGGAATTTGGTCTTGAATTGACACATTTTATAGCATTTAATTGTCCTAAATAAAGAAACTTGGCACTCATGGTGTTCTCTCTTTGCAACTTAACAAGAGATACCTCAGCGTCTCACATTCACTGTTCTTCAAGGACTGATAACCAGTTTTGCCTGCTTTAGCCTTTGACACCAGGCCAAGCAGTCTCCCTTTGGTTCATCTTTGAGCCTCAGATTATTTATTTGCTGTGACACACACACACAGCTATCAAACCTCCTTTCTCCATGGTTTGAGCTTACTAAAATTGCGACATTGAATGTCCAGATGCTATATATATCTGCAGTCTATTCACTACGTATAGCCAGCCTTTACGATTACTTAGTCTACTTACGTTACGGCATCTGTACAGTTATAGAACGACTTGCATTTTCTGCAGTGCTTCTTTACACATCTTCATTCCGCACATGAAAGTCTTCTCGATTCTTTACTTCGCCCTCACATTCTATAAGGTCTATGCCTTCTCTTCTTTGCTCATTTCTTGTGACGTCACCAGCCTCTCCTTTTCACATCTTCACACTTCTTCGGGGCTCTCCCTCAGGAGACCATAATCTCTTTGGGATACATCACATAGGGTTTTCTCAGTGGATACTCTGTCTCAAAGGCTCTTTCTGGCATCAGAACCATTACTGGTGTTGCATATGTCGCAATTTACGGTTTCCAACATATAGGCAAAATAGGGCAGGACTTCCTGTAGAGGCATTCAGCTGCTCCTCTACAAGCATATTAGCCTAAGCCCATCCCCACACGTTCTGGGATCCATCATTTCTGGTTCTTGCACTCCCCGCAAACAATCCTCTTTGTCATGTAGTTGGTGTGGTGGGGGCCCGCTGTCACATTTGACATTAAAATCCCCTGCCAACAGGACCATATGTGTTCCCTGATCCAGGTCACCAATGTAATCATTGAAGAGTTGCTTAAGTTGGGTTAGGCACTGCCCCTTGTTGGACTTGTGTGGGCTAGTATAAAAGTTAACCAGGACCATGCTCATGTTAGCATCCAGGCTAGCCATTACCACCTGCAAGCAACATTATTCTACATTTAATTCGACATGATCACATTTGTACACAGATTTGACAAAACCTTTCATTACCCCGTATGACTGACTCTGTGTGTTCCTTAGCACTGCGATTTGGAATGATGGAAAGCCATCCAAGACCAGTGTGTCTTGCTCTCATGTCTCCTGTAGGAAAACAAATTAAAACTGCTGCATCAAGTCTCTTATATTCTCTCGCTCAAACTTTGACTTAGCTTAGCCCCTGCTATGTTCCATGAAAATAAACAGACAGTGGCACCCTTCGATGTGTCCCACCACTGAGTAACTGGCTGATTTGATATAGGAATGTGCGCTCTCTGGTTACAACATGGGGTCCCTTCCTCGCACAAACCCAATTTCCCAGCTGTATTCAGCCTCTTCTCTATGGAGCCCGGCTCACCTAGAGCTGTTTTTGTGGTGGGATCTGTTTGACAAATGCATAGACTTTCTCTCCTGCCTGTTTAGATATTTGGCAGTTCACCAGGGTAGCCTGCCTGAGTCTCTGCTCTAGCTCTGGTTTTGTCAGGTCAATGATTAGGCGGTTATGGTCAACCGGTTTTCCTTTCTGCTCCTCCCCCTCACATTCTCAGTCTGTCATTGCAGTTCATCTAGAGGGCCACCTTTACATGCCAGGAGTACCAAGAATCATGCAGATGGCATATTTCTGCCTTTGTATCCTCAAACACCTCTATCCCCTTCATTGCTAATGCATCTCTACAGTTTCGGATGCACATTCGAAACTGTGGGTTCACAAAGAAAAAGCTAACATTGCACCCCTTGCAGAACATACAGTCTGATAAGATACGAATGTTTCGAAAATAGATTAAACGAGATATCGCTCACACGCAGAACCTCTGATAATGCCTTTGCCAATGCTCTTTTGTAGTCATTTTCGTTACCATGCATAAGGCCCTTGAAACAACAAATTAGGTTCATGTTCCTCCATCCTGCCTAGGGGTCCAGAATATCCTCGTCGTTAACTCTCTTCTCTGTATGAAGGCAGTTAGATTACTGCTGTGCAAGTTGGGTTTTGGTGACCGTCCCTGGTTGGGCTGGCTGTGTGCATTTTCTTGCAGGCCCTACTTGTTGGCGGATTGCTGTGTTAAAATCGCCGATTCTGTTGTTCTAGAGTGCTGTAAGGCGTTATCCTTACCTTTCTCCTTTCCGTTCAAGAGTTTAATCGCTGTGCATACTCCTGCAGTTATTTCTTCACCCCTTTGGTTTGGCTTGTGCCCTCCTCTGTTTCCGTTGTTGCTGCTGCCACTGCTTGGATATTTGTATTTCCCATAGGGCCCTTAGGTGGGTATGCATCAATATTATTACGCGTCTCCTGGACACCCCTGGCAGCAGTACTATCGCCTGCCAGCATATTTATCATGCATTTAGCCAGGGTGCTTATGACTCCCAAGCATATGTCCACATTTTGGGAATCCCTTTCTGACCTATCCAGGACTTGTCTATATACATTTTCAGCTCCAAGTATGTGTCAGACAGTCTATTTATGTGCCTCGAGAAGTATAGCATGTTCTCCGTGTTTGTATTCATGCTCGGTTCTTTGTGCGGTTCGCCTCCAAGGATTAGGCTCGGATCATGGACGCCTGAAGGCATACCATTCTGGGAGGCAGGGTAACGAGACAAACCAATTGAGCTTGGAACCTCTACTATGTTCCTGTTTGGACGGCCAGTTATACCATCTAATTAATCCATAGCACACGAAGGGCCAAAAGGTTACCCCGACAGTGGGTGCCCCAGAAGTGTGCATCTCGCTCTATCCACTGAGTGAGCGCTTGCGGGGTAGTCACAGAATAGGTCCCTGATTATCTTAGGCATAGGTGGAAGTTCTTTCATATGTTTTCTCGTCCACCTGCTTCTTCCCATTGTGTCTCCCTCATCATCATCTGTCCGGCCAACCAGGGTATTAGCCAACATCGGCGTTGGCTCCATTGATGAGCTAACCTCCAGGTCATCCATATGCATTTCGGTTTCATTCTCGGGAACACTATTCCCTGCCCTTTGGGTTTGACACACCACCTTCTCCAAAGTGTCCCCAGTTTCCCTCTGCAAGCAATTCTCCACATGGTAGCGGTCAATTGAGCACTCCAGCGCCACCAAAGCTGCCCTATCCAATTAGCCAGCTACAACCACCACAGCTGCAGGATCCTGTGCCCAGGTGGGGTCCACGTTGTCTAGCTGGGACATTTGCTGGACTATTTTGGCTGGGGTGGATTCGGGACCTTGATGTTGTGTCAGGTCAGCTGCCACATGTTGTGTGTCGGGAGCTAAAATTGCTACTAACGGATCACAAGCCCCTTTTTGGAGGCTAAACTGCCACCTTCATAGGGCTTTGCGTGGACTTCTGCTTCCGCTTGTGCCTCAGAGTTGAGCATTGCTTCACTAGCATCAATTGTGGCATTGCCCCCTCCCCCAACCAGGTCAGGCCCCCCATTCATCACCACTACATTGTGCTGGCAGGAGGCAGGACTCGCAACCTTTTAGCTTCTTGCCACCCAGTCAATTGTTTCTTGCCTGGCCCGTTTCCCAGATCATGAGAATGGCGCCTCTCACTTTTTTGTGATGGTCTTCCACACTCAGAGTTTTGGTAACATGCTGCGTCTCTGTTGATGGCTCTACCAGCTGCCAACTGTCATCTTTCCACTACCAACACACTACCAACACAGCACAACACAGCACATGTCCGGCCTCCAAACGGGCCGGGGTGTGGGGAGGGTGATGGGAACGGTTGAAGAATGAGGAATGAGAGCAGGGGAAAAACAGAGTATCCAACAGTTTTTTGAGCTGCCTCCAGTTGCAAGCCTGCTGCTAGCTTGCCACTAGCTACAGGTTTAGCTTTCCATCGGGAGACGGGGGGGGGGTGGGTGGGTAATCCTGCTTTTCTCAGGGTGTGGCTTGCACTCACTGAGGGCACTGGGACCTAGGGCCAATAGTCCAATGCACCCTCCAATCCCCCTCTGGTTTACCACAATAGCCGTGGACCAAGGCAGCTCTGCTTCCGTGGGACGCCGAGCCGCACCGAGCCGAGCCTCTTCTTCTGGGACCTTGGGGGGCCAATGTGGGATGTAGATATGGCAGCCCGCCAAAGCTGTGATCCTAGTCAGCCCACCAAACAGCCAAATGTCTCTGGTCTCCAGTCCGTGCTCCTACACTCCAGCCAGCCAGCGAGGTAGGGGCTAGAGGAAAGGACCTCTCAGGCGTGTCAGAGCTATGTCAGAGCCGTCAAGACACGTCAAGCCGCACTGCAGTGGCCCGCAAAACCTGCCAGCTGCTTCAGATATATCTGCCAGTGAAATGACCAAATCCTGAACTAAAAGCAATGAATCGGGTGCACTGCTTAGGTGTGTGCCAATATAAGTACACATACTCAGTTAAGGAGGGCGGATACCCATGCTTACAGCTTGTCTTTGAATTGCATTCCAGTCTGAAACTGCCTTGCCCTGATTTCTCGAGTCAGAGGTTATGGACAGTTTCCCACGTCACCCAGCTTGTCTGAAAAGCAGTGCATCCGCCCCTCTCCAGCTGTCCCCACACATCCCCGAGTAGAGCCTTCACTGCACTCAAGGCAATGCATGACTTGTGGTCGGATGGAAGTGTTACATTTCCACTCTGCACAGATGCCAGACTGGATCACACAGCCATGAGCACAGGCGTTTTACAGGACACCGCAGAGATCACCTGCATAGGCTGCTGCAGCTGCTGCTCATCATTGCACAGCGGACAAGGTGGGGACTGAAATCCCAATGGAGCCTCCCTGAAAAAGAGTAGGTAGGTTGAGAAGAACTGTTATTGCTGCTCCGTGAGACTGTACCGAGGGAAGCTCCTGGCGTGGCACCGCCTACTATCCATGGCACTACGTGATGGTAGGCGGTGCCACGCCTGGAGCCTCCCTCGGAGGTTAGGCACAGTTTCCCACTGCAGTTGCAATGAAAGCTCTACTCAGGGATGTGTGGGGACAGCTGGAGAGGGGCGGATGCACTGCTTTTCAGACAAGGTGGGTGATGTGGGAAACTGTCCCTAACCTCTGAGGGAAGCTCCTAGCGTGGCACCACCTACCATCCATGGCACTACGCGATGATAAGCTGCCAGGGCAGGCATCAGCAAGCTACCCACTTTCCCCAGAGGGCAAAATGAACTGCTGGATTTGTCTACATTCATTGCTACATAAGTTCTTGAGACATAACACTATGCAAACGTTTTTACTAGAAACATCCTCCCAAAATAGGAGTCTCAAAACCGCTGTTGTGTACTTATTTTTATAATGATTTTCCGAAAAATATCACAAGCCATATTTTGGGAAATAATAAATTAAATTATATTTAGTCCATGAAAAATGTTGCTTTTCATTTTTGACTTTGCCTAGATGGTTTTCCTCCATATGCCGAATAACATGTTATAGGGAACACAGGAAGCTTCTTTTCAAGATGGCCGAATCCTCTACACGAGACCGATAAGAAGTGCCAAAGAAATCTCTCTGCAGCTGTCCTGAAAGCCTGAAGAACTCATTAAAGCAGGAATGGCGGAAGCACACAGATAAAAAACCAGGCCAAGCAAATGGAGAAAATAAATAAGGCCCAGCTGGTCCTTTAGCCATTTCATCACCAAGCGTTGGCAAGTTGCCATTCCAACACCATACACTGCTCCCAAACTCCCCTTTCTCCTTTCTCTTAAACAGTAGAAATGTTTTGCCGATATTGTAGCTTATGCCACAAAGCGCCAAAACCAAAAACTCTTTTAATGGCCTAGTTAATTTGGTCATGCCTAGACATATATCAGTGAAAAAACTTTAGTTAAGAGAAATCAGTTTATTGCAACAAAACCCATTAAATGTAATGCAGAGGCCCTGTATATATCACCCAATGTCATTTTTGATCTCATTGTTGATCCCTGCATTGATCTCATATATGGGCTCATGATTTGAGCAATAGTGGGAGGAAGGGAGGTATGAGCTAAGATTGTTGTCATTTCCCACACCCGCTGAATGTCATGGATTCTTTTGCGATACAGTGATTGATTTTAGCTGTCCTTTCACTCGTTTTTTCACTGAATTTTACAGGGTTTGCCATGATATATCTTATTCATGGCCCACACTCCATGAACTTTGGCTGTGGTCACAATCCACTCTGTAGCAGTTCGCAACAAAGACAGTGGCCCAAATCCCCCCTCTAGTAAATAGCATGGCCCCACACAAATTTGGATAAAAGACAGTGGCCCACTGGCCATGGCCACTATCGACATTGAACAAATTAGGCTAAAATGCCATGGCCCACTCGCCATGTGTGAAAGATTGCCAGTAAATAACCTGGTCCCATTGGCCATGCATATTGGCCATGGTTTTTGGTTCTGGTCACTATCTATTCTGCAATAATTTGGATAAAAGACGGTGGCCCAGTGACCATGGCCTTCATCCGTGGTGACAATCAACATTGCACTTATTAGGCTAAAAGATAATGGCCAACTAGCCATGTGTGAAGGATTGCCATCTGACCTTAAGGGTAGAAAATCCATGACTCTTTTAACTAGAAAAAGATGCAGGTAATCAATCTTAGGAAGGGCGGTTTGCTCTCTAGACTCCCTTTCATCAAACTTCACACCAAAAGCATAGTTGACACCTGTGCCCTGCTGCATCAGTATTCTAATCTGCAGCCCCTGCTCTCACATGGAACAGCTACTGGAACAGAGGCTGCATTTAAATCTGCAACCAAGTTCCAAAATCATGAACTATCAGCCTGGTGGCAAGATAATCTGGAAATGTATGCCATTCCTATGTTAAGGTATGGTGGCTGATGGTTCACATAATTAGTAAAAGACACATCTGATTTGTAGCATACCTGTGTCAACCCATTGAGCTCAGACCAGCTAGTGGAGGCACTGTGGTTTCCAGTGCCTGCCTGTCAGCATTCCAGTGAGTAAGACAAAGGCAAGGACACTTGCCTCTGTTGACACTTTGAGAGGTTGGGAAACTCCTACCAATCGGGCCCAGTGACTCACAACAGGAGATCTCCTGAGAGCCTGGCTTCAAATAGGCCATTTAATAACAAAGAGGGGGTTGCTCACGAAAAAGGTTCTTTGAAGGGCAGGTCAATAGAAGGTTGCAGGTCTAGGCAAAAGGGCACAGCAAAGCACAAAGGAGAAAGGATTCATCCATCTTGATTTTCTGTAGGCTCCTCTTTTCTTCCTGTCTCCCACACGTCCTGCTCAGTCAAGCACTTCAGACTTCGGATTACTTCGGAGCACTTCAGACCTGACGGTGGAGGGCCCTTTCCTCTAGCACCCCCAAGCTCTGAGGGACGCCGATCACTGCAGAGGAATGCAGGATCCGTGGAACCATAGGACTGTAGAAACTCAGGCTTGTGGACCAACAGTAAGGAGTTGAGCTGGGCTGGTGGTGGACCTGGCCTGGCAAGGATTTGTCTTTTGCCTGAGCCGAAGAGGCTCGATGGAATCCAGGAATCAGCTTGACAACAGCTGGTAATAAGTTTACTGTGCTTTACAGAGCATCAAGGAGTGCTGTCTGCAACAAGAGCAGCTGAGATGAAAACCGCTGAAGAGCCAGGCAAGGACACACCGCAGTGCTTGGCCTCGGTTGGTACAGTGAAACACGTTTGGGGCATCACCCAGCTAGTCCTGAGGTTGCCGTCCGAGGTCCTCCTTCTCATAAGCAGCAAAGCTGCTGCTTGGACCTCCCATGTTTCCTCCCAGCGTCCATGACACTGCTGCTGCCGCCCTCCACCAGGCACAGTCACGTGAGGGATCACATGAGGGCTCACTGTGTGCACCTTGCTCCTGCCGGCTCCCAGCTACACCTGAGGTTGACGCCAAGGTTGTTCTTCTCATCACCAGCGCTGATGCTTGGACCTCCCCTGCTTCCTCCCTGCATCTGTGACGTTGCTGGTGTTGCCGCCCTCCACCCAGCATGGTCAAGTGAGGGATCACGTGATCGAGGACTCACTGTGAGCACCTTGCTGCTGCTGGCTCCCAGCTACACCTGAGGTTGTCACCCAAGGTCCTCCTTCTCATCAGCGGCACTGCCGCTTGGACCGCCCCTGCTTCTGTGATGCTGCTGGTGCTGCTGCTGCCCTCCACCCGGTGTGGTCACGTGAGGGATTACGTGATCGCAGGACTCACTGTGTGCATCTTGCTCCTGCTGGCTCCAAGTTACACCTGAGATTGCTGCCTGAGGTCCTCCTTCGCATCAGCAGCACTGACGCTTGGAACTCTCCTGCTTGCTTCCTGCGTCCATGATGTTGCTGCTTCTGCTGCCCTCCACCCGGAGCAGCCACGTGGGGATCACGTACTCTGCCCTGTCCCTCTTAATCCATCTCTTCTGGGTGTTCCTGCCCTCGGTGTCCCAATCCAAGTGTGACCTGTGCAAGGACAGTATTTTTTTCTGCTTACCCCTGTTTGCACCGGCTCATGCGCGTCAGTACCTTTCCTTACCTGCTATACTTTACTCCCCTTTTATTCTCTCCTGTATTCATCATGCTTACCCCTATCCCATCTAGGGTCTCCCATCGCTTCTTTCCCTTGCTCTCACCTACCCGCACTTGCAACCTTTCCAATCTTTCTGTTTCTTCTGACTGCCTCCCTTCTATCAATCTTGTTCTCCTTGACATCTGTTCTGCATGTAATAAGACTCATTCCATTCTTGATCTTTTTCTGCGATTTAATCTTCATTTCTTCCTTCTTACTGAGACCTGGATTACTCCTGACAATACCTCTACCCCTGCCTTTTTCACACTTCTTCTACTCATTTTTCCCATACCACTCACCCCTCTGGGCACGGCACTGGTACTGGGATTCACTTTAATTAATCTTGGACTCTATTATCTCCCCCTTCTGGTCTTCCTACCTTTACTTCTATTGAATTTCATTTTTCCTCATTTTCAAATCCCTTTCCTGTCTCTTTCCTCACTAGCTACCGACCTCCCGGCTCTTCTACTGATTTTGCTGGCCATCTTGATTCTCCTCTTCCATCCCCTTCCCTTTCTTTTCTTCTTGTGACGTTAATCTTCCCCTTCTTTCCACCTCTATCCACTCTCCTCTTCGGTCACTCATTGACTCTGATCCTTTAAATCTCCTTCCCTCATCCCCCTCCCATCAATCAGGCTCCAGCCTTGACCTCGTCTTTTCTTCACTCCCTTCTCTGGGTACTATCTCTGTTCATCCCCTTTACTTCTCGTATCACCTTCTACTCTCACTTTCTCTCTTACCCCTCTGTCTCCACCCCGCTTTCAACCCCTACTTTCACTGACCAAAATCTCTGCTCTTTTAATCCCACTTCATTTCTTTCTTCATCGTACTCTTCTCTTCCCCTATTTACTCTTTCTCCTCTCTCTCTCTCCTGATGGTGCTGCACTCCTCCTTGTTTGTCTACTCTTGACTCTACTTATCCTGTTGGCCCCTTTCCCCTTTCTGTAAACCCCCTCAACCCTGGTTTACTCCTCTCCTTGCTTCCCTCTGTTCCAGCCTTCACATAGCCAAACATTGCTGGAAAAAGTTCTGGTCTACTTCTGATCTTTCAGTGATTTCTTTTATACATTCCTCCTATGATCCTGCTTTGCTTAATGCAAACAAATCCTATTTCTCTGTGTTAGGACTGATTTTCTATACTCTGGCCTGGTGGACAGATGTATAGAAGGCCAACCTATATTGTGACAGGGACAACTCTGGGAAGCTATAGCCAAACCAGTTTATTAGCAGTGACAGGCGGTCTAGTTCTTCAGAGGTGGTGAACTTGTAAGGGGTCCACAATGAGGACACAGAATGGGAATCACAAATTACACTTAGACGGGATTTATAAAAATAAATTTATTATTTATTGGCCGAAAACACACTGTAGAAAAATGACTATTGGCAAGTAGAGTTATCACACAAAACCGTTAAACTAAATACATATATACATTCACTTTCTTATAGGGCATAATACATATCAGAAACTCCTGCAAAGGAAAGTTTAGAATAGTATTAGGCACTTAAGGTCCACACAGATGATTCCTAACTAAAAATGTCCAGCTCTAAGTTGCCTGGGGCCTTTTGCCCAATAGTTCAGGTAAACATTCCAGAGAAGTTATGAAACAGGTAAAAATGCACGTAGGATCTCTGGGGTCCACTGAAGGATTCTTAGGGTTAGGATTCAAGTTGCCCAAAAGTAGCCCCAATGTTCTGAAGTCTTGCGTAAGCAAGCAATGGCAAAGCCAATATTGTTAGAATTAAGGTTTATTATAAGCCCATTGACTTATAATGGGAGTATAGTGGTAGGTTAGAAGCTCTGTAACTTGCCCCCCATACTCCAATTCTTCCCCAGACTTGGCAGGACAAAGGAAGATTGTCCAAGGTTACTTTTCCCGCTGAAAGTCACAGTCCTCGATTCACAGGGGTTGCAGGTTTGAGCTGATCTCTGATTGGTGTCTTTCACTGTTGCAAGGACTCTTGATTGAAGAATGCAGAAAAACTTGATGCAGAACCCCTCCCAGGACTGGACGCGGGTCAGGTAAGTGATTTCAAACAGTGGTCACCGCAGCACGGCAATGCAAAAGGACTCAGCAGCTGCAGTGGGACTTTTTCCTCCTATCTCGGGTCTCCTCGAAGCTAGGATGCCGTATGGCCAGCTGAGGATCCCCCAAAGTTCAGACTGAAACTTAAAACAGTGACACCGGCAGCACGGTAGCCCACAATCGAAGCTGGTAAGCCACAGGACGGTTCCAGGGCACTTCCGAAGGCTTTCTTTGGCAGGGCACTGAGCAGACATCATGAATGAATGTCCCTCCACTCCAAGGATCACAGCTCCTTCGCAGGACTGCTAAAGATCACGAGCAAGACAGGGCTCCTCCGGGACAGCAGGAGAAGTTGGTTGCCAGGCCTTCTTCAGTCAGGTCTCAGGTTTCTTCGCGGGTCTCACAGCTGGATAGGATACTTGGCTCCTTCAGGTTTCTCCAGGATCTCTGAAGAATGGGTGCAGGGGTCCTCTTCCTATCCTAAAAACCAGTTAAGAGCTCAAACTAGCACTAGCCAGTAGCAGAACTATCCCCCCCACACACACACCAGCAGTGGTCCAATCAGGACCACTGGCGGGAACATTCATGCATACCACTCAGACATACTGAAACCAGTTTGTGGATTGGGACCAGACAGTCCCAGCCCACATCCTGCCAGCAAACACACACAGATCTCCAGTTACCCTCCAATAGCTTCTGCTTTCCCAGGCACTGGAAATCGTAATAAGGATTTAACTGGCCTCTTAGGCCAGGAAGAAGGCTAAAGAACAAGATGGCAAAAGGACAAGTGAAAAATCTTGTGGCACGGCCATGTTTGACCAGTAGCCACAGTTAGTAGCCAAACGCGGTTAACATAGTAAGGCTGAAACGAAAATTCTCAAAAAGTGGGGAAACGTCACTGCTACCACCAGCGTATTCTTTTAGCACACCTAGAGTAACCAACAATCCTTTTAGTCTAGGGCAAAACACAAATTTACCCCATAGTACTACAGTGTAAGCTGCATTGTACAATGTTAAAAAGTTACCACAAGTGATACAAAAGTAACCAAAAGTAGTAACACGACTAAGGGTAAACAATGTTTCCCAGTACTGACAGCCTGAAAGACATGTTAGTTTCCCCATGACATATGAGCAAAAGCCAGTGCAGTGAAGCTTAAAGCTTCACTGCACTGCAAAAAGTGCAGGTTACATTCAAAAATAAAAGCAGAAAGTTTGGGGGTTCCATAAAGATGGAAGGAAAGGAGCAGTAAGGAGAATTCTTTCCTAACACACATCCCCCAGCCCCGAATAAGGGACGGGTTAACTAATCCACCCCTGGAAGGGTCCTATTTTCCAGTCGGTTATCCCTGTTGGACAGCTCATCAAAATTGCTACATTTGGCATCTGGCCTATGCCCAATAGTGAAGTTCAAGGCCTGCAGACTCGTAAACCATCTGAGCCACTTCGGAGTCTCTCCCTTAACATCTATCAACCACTTCAAAGGCTTAGGGTGAGCATTCACAGCGAAGGAGCTCAACTTCCTAAGGCACCATACAATGGAAAAGCAACTCTTCTCCACCTGGGGCCAACTGAGTTTTTCACTCCTAAACTTAGCTGATTAGACATATAGGATGTTCCTCGCCTTTGTCATTAAGCTGTGAAAGTTGTCCAACTATCCCAGTGTCATAGGCATCTGTCTTCACTAAGAAATGACTCTTCCAATCAGGTGCCCTTAACCCAGGGGCTTGACCTAAGGATTCTTTCAGGCCAGTGAAGGCCTTCTCACACTCAGGAGTCCATAAGAACTCTTTAGGTCCCCTATGAGTAGTGAGGGCAGTCAGAGGAACAGCTATATTGCTATATGCTGCCACTTTGCTCCTGCGTTTCCAAGTGAGGCCCAGGAACGTCCTCACTTGGGCTTGGGTAGTGGGGGTTGCCCAGTTCTGTACATGAATTACTTCACTAACAAGAGGTTGCATCTTGTCCGCACATACACCAACCTCATGCTTGAGGAAGGCCGATGGCTCCTGTTCAGTTTGACACATGGTTGGCTCCCTGCCCTGAACAAGTTGGCCTGATGAGGGTCCTGACACCCAGTCTCTTGAGTCAGACCCAGTTCCTTCCAAGTGTGGGTTGAATGTGCCATGTCATCAAGACATGTATTGCTGAGATCCATTTTCCCATTCAGAACAGGGGCTGAGCTCATTTGACAGGTGTCAGTTGCAGCCGTCAATCCAGAAGTCCATACACTGAAGGAAGGCTCTGAAAAGGCCAAAACTGCTGTCTCCTCCTCAGCATGGACTGAAAGGGTTATATTGTCATAGCCTGCAGAGAGATCACAGCAGCAACTGTACTTCTTTGTACAGAGCTGATCCACTAAGGTGTTTCTTCTTAGTGAAGAGTGTGTCTCTGTCTTGGGGACAGAATACAGAGCTCTAGTGTCCATACAGAATACACAAATGGCATTACCTGTATCTGCCTCAAGATCCTCCGAACTGGACTCTAGACGGCTGCAATGCTCAAACACCCTTTGTTCCAACACAGGGTGGATCTCTCACATCAACTGTCAGGACTTTCTCTTTGTTCTGAGTCACCACAATACCTAAACTTGGTGGGTTCACTTACTCCCAGAATACAGTCTGGTTTACACCATCCTGTTATAAAGGGTGTCAGTGACAACAAGGGGGGAGGTTGCCTCAGCAAAATCTCCAGTTTACCCTGCTGATGTGGGGTCAGGTGAGGAGACACTAGGCCACCCTCACTGAAGCCATTAGTAGGGCTGCTTTGGCACAGGGCAGGGAGATACACAGATTTCTCTGGCTCCCACTCTATAGCCATAAGCAGGGCTCCAATTGTATCTCTCAAGATACAATCCTACATACTACTCCTAGAAAACTGCATGGAAACCTGTCCAGGTTCACCAAAGCCTTGAGAATAGTTTACCTCACCACGCTGTGAAACATGGCAAGGCCCACGCCACTGACAAGTGTTCAGGGATTTACATATGTTTGACAGGAGTAGGTTGCAGCTCCTTCTCTGGGGCTCACTTAAGGCACCAATCAAACTTAGGAGAGAACTAACAGCTCTCTCTCTCTCAGGCCATCCTACTGTGGATGACAACTCAGTGACACTTGACAGGTCACTTCACCATCCTTCCATTGGGTCTGACCACTACTGAGCACAGCAGAGGAGCTACCTCTGTAGCTGTCTTTCAGCATGGTGTCAATGACTGACTTGGCAGTCATTCTCTGTGGGGTGGCATAAGGGCACGTGGGATTGGGATCAGCAATCACCAAGTGCAGCCTATTGTCTGAGGCCTCCAGAGTCAATGGGCTAATCAAATTAGGTTGACTGTTGTTGTGGGATCGATCTATTGGATGTGCGCTGGTTTCCACCCTCGTGTTTAATGTATTCACACCAATAGCTCAAAAAAGGGAAGAATCTGTAAGAAAACGTTGGGTGGCAGAGAGTGAGCCACTCCCCTCAAACTTCCCATCAAACACCCTTCTGCAAGGTGTCTCGCGCTCAAAACACCCTGAAGTTGAAAGAGTCCACTAGTATATCATTTGTATCATTAAAGTGAGTCCGATAATAGAAACATGTTCATGTTGTTTATTCTTGAAATGTTAAGACAGCCGACACGTGTTTCGACCCCCTGGTCGTTCTCAAGGCTGTTCAGTAGTTAGCACATTATGCATAGTGATTCCAATAATTATTTATAACAGGGATCAATACCAAATTGATGTTATACAATGGCCACATAATAATAAACAGTGTAAAAAGTCAAACAGAATATGGTCATTTCAATTTTTACAAATTTGAAAATTTTGCAAATATAGTGTCACAGGTCGGGTCAGGGACAGAGGAATGGAGTCAGATGAAGAGAGGTTGGTTGGTAAATAGATGAGAACCGTAATCGAGATAGTGATTACTTGGAAGAATCCAATGTACTAACCAGCAGGTTTCTTAAGAAAGGGTATCATCCGAACAGCATCAGCAAAGCTGTGAATAAATACACTATGATTAAGCAATCGGATCTGCTCTGTGACCTTACCAAATCAAAACCAGAACAAAAACCCATTGCCATTTTACTCAATTCTCTCAAGATTCCTCCACTCTTTATAAATTGGTTTCCAAACATTGGCATATTTTGAAATTAGACAAGGATCTGCAACCCTTTTTGTCTGACAAACCAAAATGTACTTTTACTGGAGCTCAGACGATTAAGCAGAAACGGAGCCCTTCTTTTTTTAACACCAAAGATGACAGCACCAATGATAATTGGCTCAGTAGAAGCACAGGCTTTTTCAAATGTGGTAGCTGTAATTACTGCAAATATGCCCATGAGAACTGTGAATCATTTACTGCTGCTTCAGGTACCACCAACAAGATAAATGGATTCATCCACTGCACAACATGCTACGTGGTATACGTTATTATTTGTGTTTGTGGTAATCTGTATGTTGGTAGCACTATTAGACAGTTGAGGATTCGAATTAGGGAACACCAGGCGAGTATGATAAGCAGTGACCCTAAGTCACCATTGGCCATACACTGGCAGGAACAACATCAGTGGAACAACAAAGAAGACATTCGTTTTTATTGGACTAATGAAAGCTAAGAAGGGGAAAAGAGGTGGCAATATTAGGCTCAAACTAAGACAAATGGAATGTAAACTAATTTGTTTCCTGAGATGCACTCTGGCTGGTCTCAACTGTGACCATGAGATGCATGTCTTTTTGTGAAGTTGCATCTGAGGCTATGACTGTTCTTTTAGAGGATGCAATATCAAGAAGGAAACTTTGAATGATTGTGTAAAGGTTATTTTTAAAATGTGAAGCCATTCTACCGATCCCAAACAATTACCAACACATTTTATTGGGATTTTCCTGATCTCAATAACCTGCATTGAGGACATTGTTCAAGTTAGGTATATAGCTATATTTGGATGTATCCTTACATCCAGCACAGGTCTGTCAATCGCCTCCCCTAATCATTTTGGACTGTTTTGATATATCTGTGGTGAATGTGGTAATTTCTAAAATTCCAAGTTTAAGAATTCTTCACTTAATGTACCCATTGTCTAACAAGCAAATAGGTTTATGAATACCTCTATTGCTAGTCTCAAATACCATGCAGCAAATTTTGATTTGTCATTCCTGACAAAAAAATTTTGTGTCACGAACTGTGGCCATGTTTCAAAACCACATCTTTATTGATGATTTTCTTTATTTGACTTTATTTATTTGAGGATTCAGACTATCATTGCCAAGAAATTATACTTACAATTTTCTCAAACCATGTATTGGGGCTACTTTGTTTACATGTGATGTCATGCATAGAGCAATGCATGACATCATCACGTTTTTGCACGTCTTTCACACGGAGCTATCCATTCACTTGGATACCAGCCGTGTTTAATCTTATTTAGGACTTTTTTCCGGGTATGGACATTAGTACTATGAGGAGGGCATATACATTTTTATACGTTTGAAAGCATTGCTTACCTGATGACAAGGGCAAACCAACACATGACGACAGTACGTTTTGAAAGCTTTTATTGACATCTGATGTCATGCGTAGACTCACGCATGATGTCATCGTGTCTGGGACACCATTGTTTTCACAACAGATCGCGCAATCTGATCTCTATACTAGCTGAAAGGCACCTTTGTCCAGGCAATGGCCGAGAGTATAGACTTTGAGGGATTTATCCCGTACTAAGTTTCAAGCAACTTTATAGCAGGTATTTTTAAAGGCTTTATCATTGTCAATTATGATGGGCTAAGTTTTCTTTCTGTGTAAGGGGAACCGAGTTCAACGTAGTGTGTGCCTGAAATTTGCGGGATCATTTTCATTAATTCGTCAATATCTATATCGATACTTTAGCCCTTATCAGTGCCATTTAGGATTGGCAAAGTCTTTTTTCTGTGTAAGGGGAAATGTTTTCAACGTATTTTGTGCCTGGTATTTACAGGACTTTTCTCATAAATCTGCCCATATCAATATCAGATACTTTCAGAGCGACACGGAACCCACTCTTTGGAATTTGGTACGATTCATTGTGATCTTCCAATTTAGTGGACTATACTGAGTTATTGTTTATATATATTCCTTGTAGGTTCTGATATTCTCAGAAGCTTGATTTAGAGACATCCGTGAGGATACTCCTCGCATCCCATATCCAGAGTTAAGACTCTATGGTTAAGAGTTACGGAATACAGGTGAGCCTGACATTTAGCACAGTATACAGTGGACTTTCAGCAGGTTCTTAAGCTAATAAAGAACAATGAGGATTTTATTTCTCTCTTTCATTGATCATTTTCTAGAGAAAGGATATTTCAATCTGATTCAACCAATGTAATTCATGACCAATGGCACAAAAATCAGCGTTTGACACTATATTTTGATTTTTTTCAAGGGACCAGAACTTTTTGACCATTGTGTGGGTTAAGCCTGCATAAACTTAATCCCTCACATTCCTTTAAAATAACTTAATCACTTCAATATTTTGTTTTTTTGCGAAGAAATTTCACGGCTAAGCAGTGTGCATATTTAAGATTGCTATAGTCAAATATACTCCATCACTGCATCATAGCATGGAACTCTTTCATGTCACGCGTATTACAAAAACCTTAGATTCTTTGGATCAAATACACTTTCACATGACTACGGGCTAGGCAGAATGGCTTCACACGATTTATCTTGTATTATTATGCATGCTTTTTAACAGGCACAACCTAGAAAATCTATAGATTTTTTGTTTCAGTTTATTTTACAATTTGTAGATGAGTCATTACTCCTTTAAATAGTGGACCAAATGTTTGGTCAGTGATTCTAATTTGTGATTCCCCTCATTTTTTATCATCTGTTTACCAACCAACCTCTCTTCATCTGACTCCATTCCTCCGTCCCTGACCCGACCTATGAAACTATATGGTATCTGCTTCAAATTTGCAATAATTGAAATGTCCATATTCTGTTTGACTTTTTCCAATGTTTATTATTATGTGACCATTGTATAACATCAATTTGGTATTGATTTATGTCTTAAATAATTATTTAAATCACTATGCATAATGCGCTAACTACTTAACAGCCTTGAGAATGACTGGGGAGTCGAAACACGTGTCGGCTGTCTTAAAATTTCAAGAGTAAACAACATGAACATGTTTCTATTATCGGACTCACTTTAATGATATAAATTATATACTAATGGACTCTTTCAACTTCAGGGTATTTTGAGCGCGAGACGCCTTCCCGAACCTAGAAATTCATTGCTAATCAAATTAGGCCTTGTCTCTGGTAGCAAGGAGCCCACTCCTAAAAGTGAACTCTGGAGTATTTGAATTCCTGTCTCAGCCCTGTCAACCTGGTGACAGAGAGTGAGGCTCCTACAATGGTTTTCTTCTGGGACCCCATTCATGGGTCAGCAAGAATGTGTGTTAGACCACACAGGTGATAGCCTAACAGTAGGATGTGTCACCAGAAGAATGTCACACGCCAACTGTAGGACGAAGGGCCTCACAACCTGAGTAACCTCCAACCTCTCAAGGTTTTCTCTGGTGAGCTCTGTGGGATTACTTTGTAGTAACCCACCTTCCTTTTGAATTCTTTGCTTACTGGTGCGGAGTCCTCCCATTGGAAGCAGGCCTTTCTCCATAGGCCTAACCATGATGGTTTCCTTTTCTGTTGGCCCATACTTCTCTCTCTCCTGTGACTCTCCTCTACCTGTATACTAGGCGATTGAGGAGGCCCATAGGATTCAAGGTTTTCTGGTGATCCTTCTTCCAAACTAGGAATAGGAACACTTACAACTACCTCTACAGATGGTGTAGGTAAGGCAGGGGAAATATTCTCCTTTCTTCTGCCTCTGTTTCTGACTCCTCTGACCATGGGTTTCCCCTTAGGCCTAGGCTTTCTCTTATGCTTGGCTGAAACAGCCTGATTCTGAGATCTAGTGCTTGAAGGGTCTAGTGAGGGCCTATCACGACATACGTCTTGAAGACTCAACTCACCCAGCACTCTTCTAGGAACCACTCCCCTTATATTGACAGATGCCCTGACCATTTCTCTTTTCACAGCTTGAATGACAGGTGCTACTGGGACATTAAGAGAACACCTACCAGCCAACTGAATATCCCCCACAGGAACTCTGGCGTGTTCCTAACAGTAGAGGTATTTAGACCTCCTACCTGAACACTATTCTCATAAGAATTATCACTATGCAATAGGACTGGGATAGGAGCCAGTGTTACGCTCACCTGGACCCCACAGGGGTGTTGATCGGACCCAGACAGCTGCGGTCTCCTTCAACGTGATGCGTAGTGCAGAGATGACTGTCTGGACTGGCCCGCCTAGTCTTGTCTGCTGGACCCGAAGAAGTATTTTCCTGCAAGTGGGGACAGGGATTAACCACCTGTGGGTTTTAGTGATGGCCTCCCAACTGTTCTCGCTCTCCCCCACTAATCACCTCCGATATCCCCTTAGTAACCTCACCTTATGTTCGTAAAAGATGAGCTCTCCATCCTGCGTGTCTTGCAGGGGCGCGTAGATAGCAGTTACTTCACTGGTTTGAAGGCGTTGGGAGTGTTCCGGTAAGTATTGACTCTGAAGTCCCTGGCGGGATTGGTAGTATCAAGTTCAAAGAGTTCAATGTGTCCGATGTTCACTCTTGTCCCCTTCCTTCCTTAAGTTGCAACTGAGTTCGTGAGAAGAAGGTCTCGTAGCTGCTGTTGGCGTTCAGGTAAGAGTCTGTGTTACCCAACGCTGTCCGGTAACTATTGCATGCGTTAACGTGTTGTTTTTCTCCCTCTTTACAGATGGCATATGAAAATGTGGAGAGTTATGGAATAATACCTACGGTGGTAAATCAGGTAAGTCTATGGTGGTAAGAGGTTGTATTTGTTGATTCCCTTGGCTCACCTTGTTTTTCTTGTGTCCCCTAGGTGCCGGATTACGGCGAAGAAATGATGGAGACAGTGCCGGATCGAAAGATGCTGTGAGAACTGGTGAGTATGGCGCCGTGCTGGAGCTGGTGAAGCGACGCATGCAGGACTGATGTACTTTCCAGGTCCGGAGATGAAATGGTTCCGGAATTAGGTGAGGAATTTGAAATAAGTTTGTTTTCTAACCTAGTCCTTTTCTTCTTCTTTATTCTAGGAGCTCCGGATTCGAGGTGGGCGTGGCAGAAGACTGGATGCTGGCTGCAGGCACGCGGGTGTGGCAGAAGACTGGATGCTGGCTGCAGGCACGGTGAGCGTCACGCTGCTGGATGCAGAATAACGCGAAGCATGTGCTGCTGTTCGGGTGTGGCTTAAATAGCCTCCAAAGTAGTTCCAGGTAAGAAGTTCCCTAGAGCCACGCCCGAGTAAAAAATAGTCCCTGTAACAAAATAGTCCCATCCAGGCCTCATGTAGGCTTGGACTCTTTTGCAGCATGGTCTGCATCAGGTAAGTAAAGTCTATGAGCCTGGCGCCTATGGCGCCAGGACTGATTTCTATGATGAGCCTGGCGCCTAAGGGGAAGGACTGAACCCAGACAGCCCCTAGCCGGGGCTGCTGAAGTTTAAACAAATGTCTGGATGCCTGCTCCCGGAGCTGAGGGCCTTGGTCCTGATGCCCGGGGGTAGGCATCATGACAGTCAGTGCTCCAGCACTGCTAGTTTACAAGGAATCTAGACTAACTCCAGACTCTTCCTCTGAGGGAATGCAGTCTAAAGGGAGGGACACCCCTGCCATCTTGTCTTCCTCATACAGAGAGAATGCCAAACTGGCAGAGTGGTCTCCCAAGGTTTTACCCTTACATTTGGGTCCCCCTTTCTGTGGGCACTTACTCTCCAAGTGTAAAAAGTCCCACTGGAACTTGACACATAGGGAGGCTTAGAGAAACCACTCACATGCTTGGGAGGGTTTGTCCCACTACCCCGACCTGATTCTGATGGATTCCCCTTATTAAACATTTTGTGGGCCTTCTTGGACATGGTTTTATCAGTACACCCACCCTCTTTCTCTTTCTGATCTTTCCTTATGGGACACTCTATGTGATACCCATAAGTCAGCAGCAATGGCTAGCCTCTTTGGATTTAACTCCTTTGAGTCAGACAAATGTTGCTTAAGCTGTGGGGAACAAGAGGCAAAAATATGTTCAAGCATGACCAAATTGATCATACCCTCAAAGGAGGTTACTTGATAGCCCTCTATCCAGCCACACGCGTTTTGTAAAGAATCGGCAAAAAAAGTTACATAGTTCATACTTTCTTTTCTAATCTATCACCCTTTGACATTTCCATAATGGCATTGCAGCCAGAATCGGATAGTCTGCTGATCAACCATGCAATCCTGTCAGCATCACTCACTTGTACCTCACATGCATACTCAAAAGTTACACGCCAGTCAATTCTGTCATTCTTTTCTTCATACATACTTAAGAGATCGTTTGGAAACCTAGGATGTGAAGAGAACCCAGAACCATCTCCAGATCCTCTGGAAGAACCTTGTGAAGCCTGAATCTTGGCAAGCTCCAGCTGGTGATCCCTGTCTTTCTGCCTTTCAACCCTCTCAAATTCCAATTTGGCCACATTAAACTCAAGCTCTTTCTCTTTGAGCCTAAGTTTCTCATTTTTCAAATTGAACAATGCCTCAGCGTCTGAAGTGGTGAAAGCCAAATGTTCAGAGGATCCACTTTCTTCCTCCTCATCCTCAACATTTGAAACTGCAGTGGCAGTAACTACATTACTGGTGCTGGGTCCAGCCCCAGCTCCACTATCAGGACCATTTGCTAAGTTAGGCACAACCTTATTTCTTTCAAAGTCCAGAAGACTGTGCCAGAGACTGTGACTGTCAGCACACACCCTTCTTCACTGATCCACTTTGGAGGCACTTAAAGTGGTGAAAGTGATTGTTTCCATTATATCTAGTACATTAGGTGACTTGTTTCTGTAAGGCAATCAAAAATTACAGTATTCTGTGTAAGTATTATCTGAACACACCACCAGTGATCTACACTGCTGTACCAACAAAACACCCATATGTTATGTGGAGAGGGTCATCCCACTGATGTACACCAATTTGCTAGGACTGAATTTCTATACTTTGGCCTGGTGGACAGATGTATAGAAAGCCAACCTATATTGTGATAGGGACAACTCTGGGAAGCTGTAGCCAAACCAGTTTATGTAGCAGTGATAGGCGGTCTAGGCTAAGTTCTTCAGAGGTGGTGAACTTGTAAGGGGTCCACAATGAGGACACAGAATTGGAATCACAAATTACACTTAGGCAGGATGTATGCAAATACCGTTATTATTTATTGGCCAAAAACACACTATAGAAAAATGACTCCTAGCTAGTAGAGTTATCACACACCACTATTAAACTAAATGCATATATACATTTACTTTGTTATGGGGCATAATACATCTCAGAAACTCCTACAAAGGAAAGTTTAGAATAGTATTAGGCACTTAAGGTTCACAGGGATGATTCCTAACTAAAATTGTTGAGCCTAAGTTGTCTGAGGCCTTTTAGTTATGAAGCAGAAAAAAAATGCAGGTAAGGTCCAGTGGGGTCCAGTGAAGGGTTCTCAGGGTTAGTGTTCAAGTTAAACTAATTCCTAAAAGTAGCCCCAACGTTCAGAGGTCTTGCGCAAGCAAGCAATGGCAAAACCGGTATTAGAATTTAGGTTTATTATAAGTCCATTGATTTATGATGGGAGTATAGGAGTAGGTTAGAAGCTCTGTGACTTACCCCCCGTACTCCGATTCTTCCCCAGTCTTGGCAGGACAAAGGAAAATGGTCCAAGGTTGCTTTTCCTGCCAAAAGTCTCAGTCCTCAAATCACAGGGGTTGCAGGTTTGAGCAGATCTCTGGTTGGCGTCTTTCGCTGTTGCAAGGACTCTCGATTGAAGAATGCAGAAAAACTCGATGCAGGACCGCTCTCAGTACTGGACTCTGGTCAGGAAAGTGATTTTGTACAGTGGTCACCGCAGCACAGCGACACAAAAGGACTCAGCAGCCACTGTTGTGCTTTTCCTCCTATCTCGAGTCCCCTCGATGCTAGGACAGGAACTCTCACAGAGGTTAGCCTTGTATGGCCAGCTGAGGATCCCCCAAGTTTCAGGCCGAAGCTCAGAACAGTGATTCTGGCAGCACAGTAGCCCAAAATCGAAGCTGGTCAGCCCCAGGACGGTTCCAGGGCACTTCCGAAGGCTTCCTTTGGCAGGCACCGAGCAGACGTCAGGAATGGATGGCAGGTAAGAGCTGAAACTCCCACTAGCCAATAGCAGGTCTAGCCCATACACACACACACACCCCAGCAGTGGTCCAATCAGCACCACTGGCGGGAACATTCATGCATACCACTCAGACACACTGAAACCAGTTGTTGGATTGGGACCAGACAGTCCCAGCCCACATCCTGCCAGCAAACAGTAGCCTGCCAAAAGCTTCTGCTTTCCCGGGCACTGGAATTCCTTATAAGGATTTTCCTGGCCTCTAAGGCCAGGAAGAAGGCTAAAGAACAAGATTGCAAAAGGACATGCGAAAAATCTCATTGCACGGCTATATTTGACCAGTAGCCACAGTTAGTAGCCAAACGCGGTAAACGCTGTAAGGCTAAAACAAAAATTCCCAAAAAGTGAGAAAAATCACTGCTGCCACCAGCTTATCCTTTTAGCACACCTAGAGTAACCACACATCGTCTGAATTTTAGTCTAGGGAAAAACAAAAATGTCCCCCATTGTTCTGCAGTGTAAGTTGCACTGTACAATGATAACAAGTTACCACAAGTGATACAAAAGTAACCAAAAGTGGTAACACAGTAACACGACTAAGGGAAACATTGTTGAAGGGCAGGTCAGCTTCCCCATCACATATGAGTAAAAACCAGTGCAGTGAAGCTTGCGGCTTCACTGCACTGCAAAAATTACAGGTCAGATTAAAAAATAAAAGCAAAATGTTTGGGGGTTCCATAAAGAAGGAAGGAAAGGTGCAGTTAAGAGAAAGCTTTCCTAACACTCTGAACTTATGCTTTCCCTCTCCCATCATCCCCGTGGCCTTTTCCAACGTCTTCATACTATTCTCTCCCACCGACTTCCTGATTCCTCCCACTTTTCCTCTCTCTCATCTTCTGATTTTGCAAACTACTTTACTTATAAATCTGTGATTCCCCGCTTATCTTTTCCTACCACCAGTACTTCACGCCCAGCCCCTGTTGTTCCACCACCCCACTCATTATACTTTTCTTCTCTCTCTGATCTAGACACTTCTGCCCTTCTCATGCATGCCCATCCCACTGCCTCATCTTCTGACCCCTTTCCTTCTCCCTTTATCCCTCAAATGTATCCACACCTCCTCCCTCATCGTACTTGTCTCTTCAACTCATCCCTTAATAATTCTTACTTTCCTTCTCTTTTCAAACATGCTCTCATCCTCCCTATTTTGAAGAAACCATCTCATGCTCCCTCTGTTCCTGCTAACATTCGTCCCATCTCTCTTCTTCCCTTCCTATCTAAACTTATTGAGTGTGCTGTCTACTGTGAGGGAGGCATGGTATCACAAGAAGACACTGACACAAGATCTGCAAGTTTCAAAACCTTTATTGATGGTTTCAAAGGGGTTGAAAAACTCCTATCTTGCCCTTTAACTAAGATGGGAGTATTCGCGACCATCAAACAAAAGGGAAATACAGTCCTAGTCAGTCCTTAGTCAAAATAAAATGTCCTATACTAATGAACCTAATGCCTGCCCTCTTTCTAATACAATACATGTGTAAAGGGAATGTGCAATGCAAAAAGGAAAATCAGTGTTCAAAAGAAATGTCAGTATGGCTGAGTAAACTCCCTTTCCCACGTTTTTTGTAGCAAGGGGCAAGGTGGCACACTTGGACCTTGAGACATACTGGCTTTGGACACAAGGATGCAGTTTGTTTCGTGGACCAGGGCCCAATTGGCCTTCCACGAAAAGTCACTAGTTTATCCGCTGGACCTCTCGGCTTTCTCTCACTCCAGCCTAGGGGGTTCTCTTCCCTAAGCTTCAATCACACCTTCATAGGCTTCCCTCTGTTGGGCTGAAGCCTCCTTTCACTTTCCTTCTGCTATCGAAGACTTTCAAAACTGTGAGGCTTTTGCTCTTACCTCGGCATGACCACTTTGACCTTCTTTCCTCCAACGTCACTTTTTCTCTCCTACACCAAGGCCTCTTGGTAAATGTAGTTTTGAGCACAGTACGTTTTTAAAAGTTCAGAGATATCTCTCACAACCAGGTTTCCCTCTGCCGGGATCAAACCTAGCAATTCAAAGACATCTCTCACATCCAAGTTTCCTTCTGCCGGGATCAAACATAACAATAGTTCAAATCTTGCCTCTCAGTTTCTTTCTCTTCCCGCCGCTTCTACAGCAACTTTCATAACGTCGGATACTGTTGCCGTGAAGTTTCATTTAACACAGACCGGACTTTCATTGCTTTCATCAACTCACTGGCTGTGTTAATTCATTTTCGTCTTTTGTGGCTTTCATACTGAAGTCAATACCACAACTGCCGCTGCACCTCCCCAACTCTTCCGTTCACCCGGGAGGATGGCTGGTATTCTTGAAACACAAAAGAGGTTGGTCTCTTCTCTCTGGCTGGGCTTTTTTGTGCAACCTTCAAGGCCCTTTGGAGGTAACAATCTCTCGCCAGGGTGTCCAAGGTTTCTCCGTACATTGGTTCCAGCCCTCGACCTGTCGCTCTGCTCCACCTGGTTCGCCGTCGCCCTGGAAGAACTGCTCCTTCTCGTGCATGGCCTTGCTCAGTGTGTCTCAGTGTTCCACCTTTTAACATTGTGGGGAGAGATAATAGGTACCAGGTGTTTGTAATTAAGGTCAAGTGCCTGACCCTGCCTGATCTTATTAGTGGAACATTCCCAATGCATTGCAGACCTCCTCTTCCTCGGCTCAGTGTTTGTGTAGGAAAGGGGGGGGGGATCTGGGAAATTGGAATATCCTATAAAATAGGATGGGACAGGGGTATTTGATAAGGGGGGATACCATGTCTTGCCATCAGGTGTTCCTCCCCCACTCCCCGAGGACCCCTGACCCAAGTGATCCTCCTGCACTGGCCCCCCCCCCCAGGGTATGGATCCAAAGGCGATGGTCATGCCCTGGTAACCTGAATAAGGGATCCCTGGGGTCTAGGCAGTGAAACACTCTCTGGTTTTTCACATTACACTCGTGTTTCTGCCTATCTCAATCATCATCTCTTCTGCCTCCATTTCAATCTGGCTTCTGACCATCCCACTTCACTGACACTGTCCTCTTGCATGTCTCCAAAACTCTTTTCACAGCTTGACACTCTAAACGGTCTTCTGTCTTTATTCCCCTTGATCCTTCTGCAGTGTTTGAAACTGATGCTCACTCCCTTATTATTTTTAGCCTTTCCACCCTTGGTCTCTGGTTCGATTCTTAAATAGTTTTACTCCTATCATTCCCACCACACTTACTCAGTGACATGGGCTAGCCAAGTCTCTTCCCCTGTTCCCTTCTTTATGGAGTCCCTCAAGGGTCTGTCCCTGGCCTCTTGGTTTTCTCTCTTTATACAACACCCGCTTTGTGCTCTTATTTCTTATTTTGTCTCTTTCACTTTTCCGCTGACACCCATATTTCTTTCTCTTTTTCCTCTTTCACTGGCACCCTTCACTCTGCTATTTGTAACTGCCTCTCTGCAGTCCAACATTGGATGACATCACATTTTCTTCACCTCAATCCCTCGAAAACAGAGGTTTTATTTTGTTCTTCTACTACAATTCCTCCCACTATTGTTTGCCCTTCCCTTTCTTTCCCTCCCTCCTCCATTCCCTTTTCTCTTGCCGCTAGCAACTTGGGCATAATCTTTGACCCGTATCTCTACTTCTTGCTATATATCTCTTCTACTACCCAATCCTATTGCTTTGCTATGTTCAATATCTGCCGTGCTCCGGCCTTTGTCTCTTTCCATGCCACCAAGTTTCTTCTTTCCTGCTTAGTCTTTGCTCGCATCGCCTATTGTTCAGCCTTTCTCTTCGGCCTTCCTGCCACTAATCTTGTTCCTCTTTATTCTGTCGTTAACTCCTCTGTTTGTCTCCTCTTCTCTCTTTCCTCTTGATCTTCTATTAGGTCCTCTATACTCTTTATATCTCTTCTCCCTTTCGAATCTCGCCTCCTTTATCACTTACACACCATTGTCTTTAAATGTATCCATGGACTCGACCCCCTTACCACTCTTCATTCTCAGAATCAGTTTCGTCTTGCTGTCCCTTAACCCTGCTTTGCGTTCTCTCGCTTCCGTTCCTTTGACTTACTTGCCCCAAAGCACTACAACACTCTGCCTCTTTCTCTTTGTTCTTCCTCCTCTTTGTATCTTTCAAAACAATTTAAAAACCCACTCATATCCACTCCTTCATACAACTGACTCTAGTTTCACTCCCCTTTGCTGTTCTCTATTACCTGGATTGTATTGATCATATTGACTGTACCAATTTCTTATTCTTGTACAAGCGCTTTGGTGTAAAGTGCTATATAAATCAAATAAAATACAAAACAACTTTGGAAATGATGCAAAAAGGCACAAGTTATCGTAACAAGGACTGTACCCCTTAAAGCAGGCTTGTCTTTGATCAATCCCTGCCACTTGTTAACTTTGTAAAGAAGGGTTCTCTCCCTCTTTCTGTGATTCTCTTTTTGGAAAGCAGACCTTTCCAAAGACCCCACCAGTAAAGTGAAGAAGGTGTGTTTCAGGGGTGGGGCAATTTCTGATCCCTACACATCCCAAGGGTACCCTGGGGAGGTACTGCTACTGGTGAAAGACCTGCCTCTCTGCAATCTATTTTGGTGCCCAGGACCTCACTGGAGATTAAGGACTCCTGCAGGTGTAAGCCAGCCTACCCCAGCTTGGGAGCACGAGAATAAGGACTCTTGTCCGTGAGCTACTGGATTGAGACATTCCACTAGAATAAGCTAAACAGCTGGTCTCCTGCATTCTACCACGTTTATTCTCCGTCAGACTCGTTCAAACACATTTAAACCAACAGGACCCACAGTGCTGCCTTTGGCACTTCTTTGAACCCCTTAGAACCGCTGTTGCTTCTCCTTGAACCAGTTTTCATCTATATCATGCTAGGTGGGCATGTCATCAACCCCAGCTCGAACACAGAACCAATGTTGGCAGCCTCATGACCTGTATCCTTTGAACCCCACATCGAACCTGATAGATGCCTGCACCCCGACGCGATCACTGTGACTCGCCGTATCCAAACCTGATTTGACCTGCATGGACAACATTGAGGAGTCTGGTTTGATGCTGATTACAGTACTGTTAGAAGTCTTCAGTTTCTCTGCTCCATTTGATGGGACTCTAGAGACTGGGTAAGCCCCCCTTTTCCCTCAAACCATATTCCTTTGATCCTTTTTGACAACAATATAGTAATGAATTGCCTTTTCCTCCCCGCTTAGTATTCACAGGGCTGGCATCATTACATTCTGTATGTCTCTGTCTTTCTTTACAGGGGTGGTCTTTGTTTGTTTTTTCTAGTACAGATGTTATTGCATACTGGGCTGTTGAATTAAAGTATATATATTCTTATAGAACCTTGATAGATCATTCCTTTATTTTGGACTGTTAAACAATTGCTGTTTGAGTTGCTACTGTCTCACATTCAAACCTTTCTTAAGAGTATAGCGTGGCCTTGGTCAATGTTACTACCAAAGGCAAAGAAGCAATATCTCTTATCTGTGCCTGTTTCACCTAACTATGATCATCCTAATGCCACTGTGTTTTGTGGCGAGAATTATTCCTGCGGAAACAAAGAATTTTCCAATTCCCATAGTAATGTGCAAATACTCAAAATGTTAAAAGTCTTTCTTATCGCCACTGTCACACTATGTATGCACCCTTCATACTTTTCAGGTCTCTGCCACCCTCACCCCACTTTCTAAATCCCTCTTGATCCTCTCCTATAATCCTTTTTCCCCCGCTCTTTCCTGTGGCACACTTTCATTTCTCAGCAGGTCTCGTGATTTTTCCCTGAGAAGCCTGTGGCAATCCCATGGAATTCCTGTGTTAAAGCGAAAACGTTCAGACTCAAAACGGGTTCTCCAGTCATCCCAAAAATGATTCTCTTCATGAGCCAGGGCCGGAAAACCCTAGTAGTCCCTGAGTGGTCAGTTGCTGATTGACAGACCTGAGCAGTGCCCAACTGGCGCTCTGAGTCCAGGCACTCTTCTGAAGCAGGCCTTTTAGTCCCCGCTCCCAGAGATTGTGGTGGAGCAGAGTCCCTTTAGGATTTGGGACGTGTTGTCTCCCCAATCACATTTGGGTGAAGTCAGTGCTTTGCCGCACCATGAACGTTGGCTTCTGCGGGTGCACCGGTCAGTCGTAGCATAGTTAATATCATCTCGGGAGGGTGAGGTCACTGCAGGCCCACTCCCATCATCCATCATCCCTATTAGGAAACAAAGGACGAGGACCCTGGACTACATAACCCAGCAGTCGGTCCAGGCAAGTGGAGGCTCAATAAAACTCAATTGATCACTCACTGAGGAAGCGGGGATCATGAGTGGAGAAGGAGAAATTCACTTACTCTGCCATACATATTTTGTATTCATGTACCCCTGAGTTGAATCAGCACTTGGTTCATTCAAAGGAGCTGTAGACTGAGAAGTTGGAGAAGTTGGCAATAGCTGCTGATTTATGGGTCTTATACAGAGTATCACACCAGGACACAGGGGCTCCTTACAGGTATGAAGAGGGCTATAAGCAGAAAGACAATGATGGGTCCGATATAAATTCTTCCAAACAGGGTCACATCGTGATAAGGGAGTAAGCCACTTCAGTAAGGAAGTTCAGTAAGAAGAGAAACTTCAGCTGCCAAAGAGGAGTATGTTCACCATAAGCTCCCATACGAGAAAGTATTTGGCAAATGCACGGTTTGTGGGGATGCTCATCCTGTGAAGGGGGACCCCAACTGTAAGGGTAAGACCCTGATGGTCCCATCTGTGAACTTAGTATACTCTCAAGATGAGGCACACATATTCACAGGTGAAGCCTTCTATCATACTGAAGAACCTATAGTTGTTCAGGCTGAAGATATTTTATTGTTTCATGGGTCCTGGGAACAACAAGCATTAGCAGCCTATAATCCCATCTCTGACAATACCAACTCATATTTTAAGGCAAGTGTTTTTAACAAAGGGTTTCCAATACCATGCTGTACTAGTCATTGCAAACCAGTACATGGCAGGAAGAAAAGCACAGGGCAGAAAGGAGGAGGAGGAGATGCCATGTAAGGTGAGTACCCATACCTCGGGTCAGGCCCACACCCTGGACCTTGACTGGCAACCAGCTGGTCACCCTGTATAGGCTGAGCAGGGAGACCATAGGTTAGCTGCTCACCTTAATCCAGAATAACCAATAGAGCAGGATAAACATAGGAACAGCTGTATCCCCGCTGCTGAAGCTTGTATCTGTCCTGCAATTCTTGGTGCCTGGAACCTTCCAGCACTCCATGGCCATGCTGCAGGGCATGTCTCAGCCCACATTCTCCAACACTGCTGTACCCGCTTGCCTGGATCAACCCACAATGCCATGGTCCTGCGCAACAGCACACTGCCTTGAAACACTTGTGTATAGGTGCGTTATAAATGCCATATCATATCATATCATACACGGAGAGGCACAGAGGCCAACGGACGTGGATATTGGGTGAGTACAAGTGCCATCACACAAATTCATCTTGCAGCGCTACAGAGAAGCAATGTGAAGAGGGTGGGGTTGCATAGCCACAACTGAAAAATGCATGCCCTGTCAAGGCCCTGAGGAGGCCCTGTACATGCAGGACCTGCCTTCTCACCGTACAAATGACAGCCTACAACCCACAGGACTTGGACATGAAGGACAATGCTGTATGAATTGGCAAATACACAACAGGCTACCAACACACACACACATGTCTACAGATACCACAATGCAACATCATAGATCCCTATTCATTGCACCACAAAGTACAACACTGCTTCAAAACAAATTCAACACTGGCAGTAGTAATGTATATATCACCATCATGGAATAGACACAGACAACAGAAACCTGCTGAGGTACACCTCTCCAACCATCAGGGCACATGCATGAGAGTAACGAACAGGCCCCCAACAGGCAACATGGCATCCTGCCATGACAATCACAGTCCCTGAAAGCGACCACTGCTGGCTGTGAGCTGGGTGCATGGTGGCACATGACAATGCAAATAATGAATGATTCCAAATGCTAGCACTGTGATTGTCAGACATGTTGTGTTATGATACCCATAGAATGCATGCACAGCATTTCCACTGTAAAAGGCAACCCATCCACAATGCTATGTCACTGACACCTTTGACCTTTGCCCTTTGTGAGCAACCTAAGGGTGTTCTTACTGCTATTCCCCCTGGATCCTCTGCTCAGATGTCCAGGGAAAGGCCATCGCTCTTGGATTCCAACACTTGGGGTGGAGAAGCGAGGGTGGATCACTTGGGTGGGGGGTCCTTGAGGATTAGAGGATTAGGAGCGGGGTGCACACAGGTGAGACATGGTATCCCTCTTTCCCTAGTGACGATCAACCTAACCCTTTCCAGACCTTTATGGGCTATTGTAAGCCAGCTCCCCCCATTTCCCAACATGTAACACTTAACAGCACTGAGACGAGGAAGAAGCGACTAAGAGTGATGAACACTAAAAACACATTTTACCACTCTGGTACTGGGATGAGGAAGATTGCCGTAGAGTAATGTGAGGGTCAGGCATGTCCCTTTAATGATAGTCAGGCAAGCCCACTTGAGAATGCACACCTGCAACCTGTCGAGTGGTTGCAGGCGTACAAATAGAAAACCAGATAACAGTATGAGGAGCAACAGGGAGGCCTGTGTAGGCAGCAGGGGACCCTTTCTGACAGGAGGCAGCCATGGTGGGACAGGAGAAGGATCCAGGATGCCGCCCGAGATCCCACATGACCTGGGAAGCCCAAGGCAAGCAAGGCTGTGGGGCTGTTTCAGGTGTGAGAGCCTCCTTTCATTGGGAGAAGCAGCTGGTGCTGTGAGAGAGCGGGACAGAGAAGACGCCATCCGTGTCCCTGTGAGAACCGCAAAGGGACTGGCAGGCACATGAGTGCCAGCGGTGTGCGAGCGGACCTCGCAGGAGCGGTCCATGGACCGGAGAAGGATTTGGATGCAGTGGAAGCCACCGGGGAGCATGCCCAAGTACCAGTGAGTGTTGGGAGGAGCCACTCCCAGCGGGCTGCAGAGAAATAACTATCAAGTGATATGATATATTTTATTCATAATGCGCCTCAACGCAAGTGTTTCTATGCACGACAAGACAAGGAAGGGGAAGACAAAGAGGAACAAAACAAACAATCTTACTAGGCCTTGTGTCATTCAGATTGTGCAAGGGCAATGGAGAGGAGAAGTGTCAGGGGGAGGGAAAGGGAGAGTGCAAGCAAAGCTCGAGTAAGTGCTGCTGGGGTGGCTGGATCTAAGTAAGTGCAAGGAGGCATGGGACTGTAGGGTTGCAAATACAGTCCCTAGTGCGTGGTAGGCCCGGAGGCAGTGCATGGGGCTACCGGTCATGAAGGAGCCTGGTCCCCATAAGCTTCAGAGGGAGTCAAGGTAACCAGTTAGTGCAGCAGACAAGGACATCAGCAGGGGAGAGAGCGAGAGCGAGAAAGCAGAAGCGAAAAGGAAGGTCTTGAGGCAGGGAGCCTATTCCAGAGGGAGGCACCAGCCGAGGAGAGAGATCTACCACCAACTCTCTGTCTGGAGAAGCGTCTGACCCTTAGAGAGTTGGAGGTGGATGAGCGGAGGGCGCGAGAAGGAAAGTGCTTAGGAAGAGAGAGTTGGATGTAGCGTGATCCCCGACCCCAGAAAGCCTTGTAGACAATGCAGAGGGTTTTGAACTTGATCCTTGCAGCCACTGCAAGCCAGGGAAGAGATTTCAGGGCTGGAGAGATATGATCCCTGGGCTTGTGGCCAAGGACAAATCTTGCATTCCTGTTCTGGATTAGTTGCAGATGGTGAAGAGTAGAGGCTGGCAGATTTAGAAAGAGGCTGTTACCGTAGTCCAGTCTAGAAAGAACCAGGGCTCTAGAAACAGTGAGCTTCTGGGGGAAAGTGAGAAAAGGAAGAATACCTCTGGGGAGGTGCAGCTGGTAGTGGGACTTCTTAGAGATGTCTCTTAGAGAGAAGGAGATGGTGGATTCGAAGATGACACCAATGTTTTCTTGCCTTGCAGGAAGGCACAGGTAGAGCGCCCAAGGAGGGCGGCCAGAGTGAAAGATGGAAGGCGGGAGCAGGAGTCCCAATGAGAAGGATCTCGGTCTCACTGGCATTCAGGCAGAGATTGTTAGAGGCACAGCCATTCCTGGATCGTGGATAGACAATCAGGAATGAGCGAGAGAGGAAAGGAGGCAGAGGGGAGACTGAAGGAGAGCTGAGTGTCCTCTGCATAAGACTGAAAGTTAGGAGAGAAGGTATAGATGAGATGGGCCAGAGATGCCAAGTAAAGGTTGCAGAGCCAGGGTGAGAGGTTCGAGCCTTGGGGAACACCACAAGTGGAGAGAGAGGTGGTGGAGAGAAAGGACCCCAGTTGGACCTGGATGGGTCGATCCGAGAGGAAGATGGTCAACCAGGCTAGGGCCTGATCCATGATGGCCAGGTTGTTATGGAGACGATTAATCAGGATGGTGTGATTGACCGTGTCGAAAGCAGAGGAAAGATCAAGGAGGATGAGGACAGAAGGAACGTTAGAGTCAAGATTTGAGAGCAGGTCTTTACGGGTGTTCTGGAGAGCAGTTTCCGTGCTTCTGGTTGCTCAAAAGCCAAACTGATGGTCATGGAGACACACAACAAATTCGGTATGTGAGTAAGCTGGGAAATGGCCAGCTTTTCCAGGCGTTTGCCCAGGGAAGGAGTGATAGAGATTGGGCGGTAGTTTGCTGGAGAGGAAGGATCGGCAGAAGGCTTCTTCAGGAGGGGATGCACAAAGGATGCTTTAGGGGGGAGGGCAAAGTTCCAGTGGCAAAAGAGTGATTGCAGAAATCGGCCAAGGCTGGAGTGAGGGTGTCGATGTGGCCCTTGATGGTTCTGGAGGAGCTGGGGAGCCCCTGATTGGCCGATACTTTCATAGATCGGACTTGGCTAGAAACATCATCAGGAATGAGCACAGGGAAAGAGGGGAATGGAGGAGGAGAGGGAGAGGCGGCCGGGGAGGGGCCAAGAGAGGTAGACGGAGAAGAAGAGGAAGGGGAGAGTTTTTGTGGTGAAGTGAAACGCCAGTGCCATGCAGAGGGCCTGTGAGGGAACAGGAGAGGTGAGACATTGGCAGGATTGGCCAGCTCTTTGCTGATTTTGAAGAGTTCGGCCATGTTGTCAGAGGCTGCACAGACGTGGGCATGGATGTAGACTCTCTTCTTGGACAGGACAGTGAGCCTGTATTACCTTTGGAGCAGGCGACAGGCCAGTTTCTCAGAGGATGCGCCTGAAGCCCTCCACTTCCTCTAGACCACGCTGCACTTGCATTTATGGGTGGCGAGGTTGGAGTCATACCAAGAGTTGCACTTGGAGGTGGGATTCAAACGGATCCTCATGACAGGGGCAAGGGCATTAAGAGTGTTAATGATAGAGAGATGCAGGTTAGAGAGGGCTGTGTCAGAGAGTGAGTCAGCAGTAGGCGCAGGAGCAGGCGAGAAAGTTGTGGCGAAAACCTCCACTGACACACGCTTCATGGCCAAGATGGCCGAGAAGGTGGGTGGCAGTGCTGGGGTCGGTTTCACCTGGGGGACAGACGGTGTCAGGTGGGAAGAGAGAAGAAAGTGGTCAGTCCAAGAGAGAGGAGTGGTGAGAGGGTTAGAGAGGGGATATCAGAAGAGATGAGAACATCCAGGGCGTGCCCGGCAGAGAGTTCAGGCCAGAGGGTAGAATCGAAAGAGAGAGAGTGTTGCAGAGATTGGAAATAGCCCTGAGAAGGGGTTAGAAGCATCCAGATGGATGCTGAGGTCTCCAAGGAGGAGAAGTTGAGAGGTAGAGGCAAGGAGAGAGGAGGAGAGGTCAGCCCACTCAGAGAGGAAGAGGGCAACCTGGCCTGTTGGCCTGGTGATGGTGGCCACAGTAAGAGAGAGGCCAGGAGAGATAGAGAGCCTGCAGACCAGACATTCAAAGGAGGAGGCCTGCGTAGGAATTACAGAAGAAGTAATCCACTCCGGAAAGATCAGAGCTACTCCACCACCAGGATGGTTGGTTCTGGGTTTGGAGATGATCTTGTAACCATCAGGGAGGAGAGTGTCAAAACAGACAGACAGAGCTGGCCGTGAACCATGTCTCAGGGAGACAGAGAACATCCAGATCAAATTCTTCAAGGAGTCGGTAGATGTTGGAGGAGTGTTTGACAGCGGAGCGGGAGTTGAGAGTAGCGACGTTGAGCAGATTGCCACATTTGAAAGACTTCCGTGGAGGGGTACAGGCAAGAGGTACGCTAATGCGGAGGTGGTAGAGGGGTCCAAAAGTGGGCAGCTGCTGGTCTTAGCCTGAATCCAGTTCAAGGCCTTATGTACTATTAATCGGGCACTGAATGGGAAGGGCTGCTTGGCTATTCAGGATAAGATCCAGTGATATTGTCCGGGTGCACACTTTGCTCTGCCGATGCTGTGCTATTGAAGGTTCCTGGCTATCATTGCAAACGTGTTGGAGGCAGAGCCTTTTCCATTGCTGGTCAGAAGCTCTGGAATGCCCTGCCTTTAGTGCTTCATCGTACCCAGGATTTTGGGCTTTTCAAACAGAGTCTAAAAACCCACTTGTTCGCCAAAAGTGTTTTTCTCTCCTGCATCTAGTCAGTACCATGATGCCTTTGGTGACAGCGCGCTCTACAAATGCATGATTGATTAATTGATTGAGTGTTCATTGTTATACTTCACATGTGGTTGATTACATTTTCTTTTTCTTTTTAATTTAACATTTGGATATGAGTTACATGCTTACTTATATAATTTGCTTTGTGTGGCCTTTTTGAAGGGCAAATCTATTGCACCAAGGAAATTTAATTTTGAATATTGTATACACACATCTTACACTAATACTGGTGGAAAAGTGTAGTGTGATGAATTTAGTGTGAGCTGTCATGCTAGTTTTATTAAGCACGATTGGTCTTGGCTCCCTAGCATATTTCAACCAAAACTCATCTTGTCCCTAATACTATGATCAATAATATCATTATTGCCACCAAGGACTCTTGAGTTCCTTGGGCATTTTTTTGATAAGCGAGATGGCCTTAATATTTTTAAATCACACAATTTCGTTATGATCCAGGAGTGCTGGCTCACAAAAAACATTTGTGTTGATAACTTCACTATCTATTACAAGGCTGCCATCTGTGGTCCCCTTGGTAGACCTTCTGGTGGTTTCATCATAGGTATACACTCCACTTTTATTGTTAAGGAGATGTACACAGTGGATTGTCCATATGTACTTGCAGTTATATCAATTATCTGTTTGGCATCTATTTTGTTGATCAACGAATATGATCCTCCGCGAGGAGTATGCACAGAAAATATGATGTGTAATATTGAAAATGTTATAATGACTGCATTTTTTATTATTTATTCAATTAAAATCATTTTGATTGGGGGCAATTTTAATGCTTGGTGTGGAGCCTCTGATGGCTCGAATTTAAATCAACTTGTTTGGAATAACAGTCTCCCTGAGAATTAGGGAGTAATTGGCTACATTTTATGGCATTGATCATGCTTAATGGTAGAACTAGTGATGACATTCTGGGAGGTCTTACCTGGGGGGCAGGCACTAAAAGAACACACCCTGATTATTGTTTTCATACTTGAAATTATCGCAATAAAATAATGTCCATGTCTATCCAAGATTGGACATTAAGTGATCATTACATACTTAAGCTTGTGCGGAATCTTAAAACCCAGGAAAGTACTACCCGTAAAACAGGCTAAACTCACATTAGCAATAGCGGCAATAGAATTGTGTGTACACCTAGACATATATATATATGCCTTGAATGAGCACACACAGAGAAACTCAGCAGCAATATTTGCCCTTGTGAACAAGGCACTTTGGTGGATATAGATGAATGCATCTGTTCCTTCACCAAACATTTTGTTCCTATTGGCACACAAAAGGCTTGTCAGTTGGCACCTAATTCTAATATGAGAACTTATGACGCAGTGATTGCTTCCAAGAAGAGACATTTCAGACATAATATTAACAATATTCTTGGAACAGCTTCAAACGATTCAGGGAATACCAGAGCATTGATTAAGAATCTTAAAACAACACATAGAAATTGGCTCAGGCGGTATCGCCAGTCATCTCGTACTGCTGACTGGGAAATTCGATTTGAGTGTTAACACAGCATGATAGCGGGAAATTCTGGAATATGTTGGGGAAATGTAATATCCAGGCATATTTTGGTCAAATAAATCATATAAAGGAATTTATTTGGTCTTCTTTTCTGCATCAGTCATTTTATAAACATACTGCTAGGGCCAACCTAAACCTTGATCATGTTAAACCTTACATCTTAGATGAGAGCTCATTTAAAATGCGCATTAAGAAATTAAAAGGTTCCTGTGCCCCTGGTCCCAATGGCTTATTTTATAACATTACATTTAAAAGCCAATATTGGTGTGTGGTTACCTGTTTTGCGAAGAATGTTTAGCAAGGTGATTCAATAGGGCTTGGTTCCAGTGTCCTAGCAAAAGTCTGTTACTATTTCCATCTATAAAAAAGGAGTAGACTGGAGCTGTTGAACTATAGGCTTCTAGAAACGCTAGATTCTCCTAGCAAGTTGTTGTTGGCTTCAATAGTGCAGGTGGAACTGTATTAATGGGCATCTGATCAACAATTGTTGCATATGATGCAAACGTGCTTCAGAAATAATTTGTACACCATACAAAACATCTTTGTTCTTAAGAAGCTCATAAGCAGAGCTAAAATGGGTCAAAGACCCCCCCCCCCATTCCCCTCTGTAACATTTGTTGGTTTTAGCATGGCATTTGACAAAATAGAGGCAAACTCTGAGCCAAATTAATTAAGTGAGGCATCCCGTTGGGACTACTGGACTACTAAAGTTGATCTACTGATTACATAATAACACCACAGTCCAGATTCGCTTGGATAGCTTTGGAAGGCTCTTTAATCTAGCGGCAACTAACGTGGGCCTAAAGCAGGGTTGCTTTTTAACTTATATGTCTCAGATATGCCTGATGCCCTTGGCCAGGTCCATGCTTTTCCACCAAAATTTGTTAATCGGCATGTCCCCTGGATGGTATATTCTGATGACATTGTTTTATTGGACCATACCACCATTGGGGATGAAATACATAATTTGTATTTGTATTTTGTATTTGTTTTATTTATAACGCGCAAACCATCAGGCCCGGAGGCATCAGGGCGCAATTTGTACAAAGTTACAATATTGCATATATACAGACATAAGACTTACATTACATTAATGCATATGTACAGACATAAAAATTACATACCCAAATAATGACAGAGTTTCTATCTACATACATTACAGTGATTGCAGTGCCACTAAGGCTTTACAGTGGATATACCCATAGGGTGTACAGAAAGTAATGACAGAGGTCAGCGGGCCAGAGTATGTAAGACAAGAGCATGTCTTAGTGCTGGTCGAAAAGCCAAGATTTTGACTTGAATGTGTTGAAAGAGTCTTCGGCTCTGATAGTAACGGGGAGGGAGCTCCATAGCTTAGAGGCTAGGACAGGGAAGCTAGTGCCCCCCGCTTTTTGAAGTTTGAACCTAGGGATCGATAGGCAGTGGGTCTGGCCAGTTCTTAGAGGACAGGAGGTCGGGTGGCGAGACAGCCAACTACAGAGGTAGATGGGGGCCTTGTTAGCCAAGCATTTGTGCGTGAGGGCAAGTGTTTTGAGTGAGATTCTCTGCTTGACAGGTAGCCACTTTAGGTTAATTCTGGATTCTGAAATGTGGTGGTTGCGGGGGATGTTTAGGGCAGCTCGAATGGCATTGTTCTGGGTAGTTTGGAGTTTGTTCAGGTTCTCTTGGCTGGTGCCTAAGTAGAGTGCACTACACTCTACTTAGGCACCAGCCTAAGTATATGGTGGTGCAGGATATGTTTGAATCTCATTTAATTTACAGTTCAGTTTTAAAGCTGTCCATGTCAGTCTTGGAGGCCTGGCCTTTGTATGTGCAATATGCTGTGAACACGCCCAAGCAGGGCACAATTGAGTAAAATCCATATAAATAAATATCAATGGACGATGGTCAGAGCAACGGCCTTGTCTTGAATGATGAATATTCCTATTCACCATTACCATCTACTGATTACCCTGTGTGTTTCAGAAATTCGAAATGATGGGTATTCATATGTACTGGATGAGGATTCAGGTTTGCTGCAATGCGTCACATTAAATTCCAGATAACGGACACAGTGCCATGGCTTCTGAGTTCCCCTGCCAACCCGCAAGATACGGAAGCCACCTATCTAGCTCAACAACTCATAACATGTGATTTTGAGGTCCATAATAAAGACCCTACTCACAAACTAGGTAATATCCTAGATTGGGTTGTTAGCAAGATACTAGCCATAACCCCCTTGGTCACTGGTCCTTGTATCTGGTCTGACCATTTTCTCATTTCATTCAGTTTGAGCATTCTCATAAGAGATTTTAAAAAATCTGTTGAAGAAAGTGGCTATCAGGAATTACAATAGAATCAGCCATGAAGACTTAGTGAATAGCCTACCCAGCCTCATGAGCACTATATCAAACTTAGATCCACATGAACTGTTGGTAGCCAAATACAACAAAGACAACTAATCTCTTGGACCAGGTAGCACCTATTGAAACCAGGATCCTTAGAGAAAACACTAACAATCATAAATGGTACACAGCAGCACTGGCCAACCGAAAAAAAAAGAAAAACGAAGGGCAGAATTAAGGGGGAAAAAAATCCCTCACAGATTAATAAGGATCTGTGGAAAGCACTAGAGAAAGCTTACTCTGCAGAAACCCTGCTGGCCCAAAACATTATTTCAATTGTCAAATCTCTAGCTCTAAAAATGATTCTAAGAAATTGTTTGAGATCCTTAGATCTAGGGCTAAGTCATATGTCAGCCCACCTTCTAACTCTGACTGTAAAAACATTCAGAAGGCCTTCTCAGGCAAGATAGCTAAAGTCCATGCCAACATTGCAAAAAATACGGAACGACTCAATGTAGAAATATGTACTGAGAATAAGAAGCAACAAGATCAACTAGGGCAACCCAAGTTCTCTTTCAAACCCATTGATGATGAAGAACTGGCTAAAGCCCTTAAATCCATGAGACCATCGATCTGCACTGATGAAACTCTCCCCTCTAAAATCATCCTCACGAATAGCAAACGTTTTATACCTTTTCTGACTCGTATTATGAATGCTTCTTTCAGAGACAGCAAAGTGCCTAGCTCCCTAAAAAAGGTATCAGTGATACAAAAAACATATTTGGACCATAAGGACTATTCAAATTTTAGACCTATTTCGAATGCTCCTTTTCTTTTGAAAATAATAGAAAAGATGGCAACGCCCAAATTGCAGGAAGACCTGGAAAGTATACAGGCTTTGCACTGGAGGCAATCCGGTTTGAGAGCGCACCATGGCACTGAAAGTGAATTAGTGGTCTTGCAGACAGAAATGCTTCTGCTCATGGACAAAAGCAAAGCGTGGCTGCTGATGTTATTAAATCTATCAGCAGCCTTCGACTTGGTGGACCATGAGAAGCTTGTGAATAGGACAAAGATGGCAGGAGGATGTTCCGATGAGGCAGCTGCCTGGATCGCCTCATTTCTAGAAAAAAGGACATCCGGCGTTGTACGGGGTGATGCCAGTTCCCCTTTTGAAGTGCTGAAATGCGGTGTTCTGCAGGGCGCATGCCTCTCTCCATGCTTGTTTAATATCTACTGTCAACCATTGTGTATCCTGTTAGATGATCTAGGAGTCTGCTTTACTAACTATGCAGACGACACACAGCTCGGTGTGGAGCATACAAGAAAGACACTGAGAGAGTGACACTGATCTATAATGTGATACAGAACTGGATGACATGTAATGCTATCTGTTTGAACGCTGCTAAGATGGAGCTGTTGCTTTTTGGGTCATCTCAGTCTAGAGGGAAGCTAGAGGGCTCTTATGTTGGATTCACTATAAACAAAGGTTTCATTCCCATAACCACTAAGGTGAAGACCCTGGGAGTTATTTTTGAAGCATCTCTCAATCCAGAAGCCATTATTCATAATGTAGTCAACAAAACCCAGTATCACCTTAGATTGCTGTGACTGGTTAAACCTTACGTATCAGAAACAAACTGCACGACTCTGGTTCGTGCATTAATTATGCCCAGGATCGACTACGGTAGCGGCTTACATATTGGTGCTAGTAAGGCCAGCCTAGGCTGCCTGCAGGTCCCGCAAAATGACACTGTGCGCCTGGTGAAAAATGTGCGTAGATATGAGCCTATCTCGGAACACAGAAGAAAGTTTCATTTGCTCTTGGTGAAGGCCAGGACTAGCTTTAAGGCACTCACTATTGAGTATAAATGTTGCTCTGGGCAAGCCCTAGAATACTTAAAAAAAGCGCATGGAAATGCATGTCCCTAAAAGAACCACTAGATTAAGTGATGAAATACACGTGATCGTCCCATGCAGCAAACGGGTTAGAAGATACAGCAGATCCTTCACGGTACAGGCAGCTACGGCCCGGAACAAACCCCAAAGGAACTACACGCTGAACCCAATCTTTTGAACTTCAGAAAACGTCTGAAAACGCCTGAAAACGTTTCTTTTCGGATAGCTATGGTTTTCTGATGATGCTTCAATTTAGGCTTCCACGCCTTACTTCCCCCATCTCTCTGTGCCCTGATGCCTGTGGGCTCTGGCACTATACAAATGGACAAATACAAATAAATACATAAATATGCTTCCTCATTCAAATATCTACGGAAATCACAATGTTTGATGTATGTTCTCAGAAGCATTACAGAATCATCAATGCTCTGACATTTTGCTTGAGTCATGGTGTGACAAATGTGACACTCAGAGTCAACACTTTTCTGACGGGCAAAATAATAATTTAGACTTGTCTTTAGACCTTGTAAAGCCATTGTGGCATTGTTTGTTAATTTGTAAATAATGTTGCAGAATGCCTATTTTACAGAGTGTGTGATTAAACCTCTCATGCATTTGGCATCTTGCAATTCCATTCTCACTAGAAATACATCCAAGTTTTTTCCCAGCGAAGGCCGAATTATTGGAGTCAGTGAAATCACAGTGGAGAGGTTACTGTATCTGTGCAGTGTTTATGGAAGAGACCATGTGGGCGGAAGCTGGCGGCCCCACCGAGGTGGAGGATGAGACTTTGTCGTAGACATTGGAAAGGGCCATGGTTGGCATGGAAATGCGAGGCGAGGATCAGACAGTGCCACAAACAGAAAATCGATGACTTTCTCCGGCACCACTACACCGCAGTGGGCGTGTCTGCAGGTGGCCTGAAGCTACTAGACACGAGCATGCACACATGAGGAGGAAAGCAGTGCACTTTATTTTGCAGAGTGGTGTATCCCTTGGTTAAATTGTTGCTGGCATGTCACAACATGGGCACACACATGACACATAGGCTCTCTCTGGGGAACTGGACATTATGCACCAGTGAATAGAGGAATAAAACAATGTTCACAGGGCAAAGCAGATGCAGCTTGTGCAGTTTCACAGCCTCCCTTCATGAATCTGGCAGGAGGACACGCTGTGCTGGGCCTCTCTATTGAAGGCCCATCCACCTGATCCCGGCCACCAAAGCCCTCTCCCGCGTCCCACCTGCGGAATCCCCTTTCGCCGGATCCCCCAAACCCATGACACCTGCAAACCTCGCTAATGGAGGGGTTCAACCCCTATGCCACTGACTGTTCTCCCCACCCCTCCCTCTCATCTGTACACCTAATGGGGGGCTCTGCCACGTGCCCCTCCCACCCTGAAACACAGCCCATCTGGTGCAATCTGACCTGCTACCCCAACCCAACCCCCAGGTTCTCTAACCACACTCAGTGCCCTCAACCCCCTGCCATGCCCCCAATCCCTCTCCATCAATCTCCTTACGTGTACGTCCTCTGTGAACCCGCTCCAATCCCTGACTCCACGTAGCGAACACTGAATAAAGAAAGTAGACTACGCTTTTGGTCGTTAGTGTTTGCTGTGTGGCCAAGTAGGGGGCCTGGGGATTCGCAAACCCATATTCAGCAATGATGGATAAGATATGTCCATCTTCACTGAATATGGGTAGAACCTGCATTGGCCCGCAGCAGGAGAGCTGTGGCTGGAACATTCAGCAGTGTTTGGTGAGTGCGGGTTTAAGAGGAGGACCCGCAGTTCAAAAATGGCCGCAGGCAGCAGGTGCAGAAGAACTCCTGTTCGTCACCATCGTAATGTGTGGCGTGCAGAACTGACAGGATGCAGCAAGATGTGTAACCTGTTTTTATTCATCTCATGACTTGCAACACTTCTTTCTCCTACTGACCCTCTGAAGCTACTCCTACATAACAACGTCAATTGACATAGAACAGGATATATGTGCTGTTATTTCATTTCCCTCTTGGCCCTCAAACTACTTACACCAACTTAGGGTTGGTGTAATTGAATGCGCATTAGACACCAAGGTTATCTCTGATTTCAGAGCCAGCTTTAGGCCCATGACACCCGGGCAACTGCCACGGCCCCACATGAGCCCACCTGCCACGCCACCTCGGGGGAGTCTTTCAAGGGCTCCCCAGAGCTGGTGTGGTGTGTGAAGGCACAGCAGGTACCCTATTGTAATTAAATGTGCCCCGCTGTCCTGCTGGCACATATGGCGTGCCAGCAGGAGAACAGGGTGCGTTTTATTACAATAGGGCACAGCTGTCAAACCAGCATGAGCCAGCCTTTGAAAGGTAGTCACATGCTGGTTTGACAGCCGCACTACACTCAAGTGATTACCTCCCCACTCCTGCATGGGACCGGTGGAATTAAGCACTCAATTAAGTAGAGCGCCGCTACTGGTTTCGCGGCAGCACTCTCTTTAGCAGAGCAACAAAAAATGTGCACCCCGCTGGGACCCGGTTGGGTGGCACCAAATTTTGTTGACTCGCCCGGGCACTGCCAAAGCTAAGGATGGCTCTGTGACTGTGTGCCATGGAGGGGACAACTCCAACTGTACTGATGTGGGTCCCACAGGGTTACATGATAACCAGCCTGAGCCGAGTACCGTCCTTGGCTTAAGGACCATTCAACCAAGCTCCAGCCGGAACCGGGCACCGCCCTTTGTTTAAGGATTAGCCCACCAACCTCTAGTCTAGATCATTAAATAGTCGGCCACACGCATACACATGTGCACAGGTTCACTTTGTTAATAGGGGGTTTGTGCACTGCTTCCCGTGTACCAATATCTGACAGGACATTTCCTGCTGCATTGATCCGGAAGTACATTTTTTAGCCACCACTCCACAGATTGAAGGTAAGACAATAACAACGCTTTTTTCATACCTAAGTGTCGGAGAAGCTTCAAACGTGTAACTTTGAGATTGAAAGAAGAGTTGGAAAATGTTAGGAGCCAAACACTTAATAGGAAGGATTCACAACAAAAAAACATAATATTTGTTTACGGCTGAGTGACAGAAAAAGAAATGTAAGGGGATAGAGGGTGGGGGCAGCCCCTCGGCACACCAGCCGGCTCTGGACAAAGAACAATAAATAAACAGCCTAAAAAGACCACATTCAGAAAGTGTTCTTGAGAAAGACGTTGTTCGATAAGGTTTTTACGTAGCACCCTTTGCTTGTGATTTGACTTTTTTCATTAGGAATCTTGTGATAGAAATCATAGAAAGGAGTCCTCGTATTTGGTCAATTCACCTTTATTTTATAGTGCAGGTTGTTGTTCATTTATATACATGTCTGCAGCATAACCCTCCCCTTGCTGTTTCATGGGAACTCGCTCCTTTCACAGCCGCGCACTGTTGTGTTATTTCCAACCTATTAAATAGGGCAACTGCGTCACGAAGAATTCTCTCGAAATAAGCCAGAAAATAATCTTTCTGGTAGGAAGGAGGAATGTTGACGTCAGCTTTGTGCACACATCTTCCTCAGCAGTTGATGCATTCCAGTGGCCACGTCATGGTTCATTTGTGCAGCCAATAAGGAGCCCTCAGAGTCTGAAGGCAGTGTCCGCCGACGGAGGCTGGCGTCTGCCACCGCCCCTCACGTGACGGTTTGCTTGCCTATTGTTGCATGCGTTTAGTGCAAATGTTTGTACTGAAAGTGCATAACCATCCAACCAAGCGCGAAAGCTCGTTTCTCCTACAAATACACAATTCTATAAAGACATAAGTAAATAACTTCCACAAATGTGGCATTCAGCAAGTAAACCAAAGTCGCACGTCCTGCTAATGCTGCAGCCTAAAAGCTAATCATGCAGGAAGTTGCCACTTATATAGGTACATAAGTAGGCTCTCTTACATATAACTACAGACACAACATTCAAAGCTGTACAAGCAAACGAATAATGCATTTTTATAAATCAATATAGCACCTTTTATACATTTTCTACAACAGACTGACAATCCAAATGTCAAACAGGTGGTGGCACATTGCACGCCGACTAGAGACATCATCCAGCTATGCACTGGTATGGAAAGGTACAACTGAATTCTAAGAGGGAGGCAGTAGGCAAAGGTTTAAACAAAATCAGTGCTCCCATATGGAGGAGGGCTCTTTGACAGGCATAAGTGGAAGGTACTGTTTGAGAAAAATGTGTGCTTACTGGGCGCCTATCGTCTTCATTTATGATGGGTCCCCAAGCAGTAGTGTAGACACATTAATATGATAAGGCAAGAGTGACTCTAGTATGCATTATAAGGACGGCCTTATAAGGTGTAGGTGAAAGTCATGGAATCTGGCCTAGGTTGCCTTTTCTCCTGTGCCTCGTGCCGTGCTTGCGTTCCCATAGAGCACCATCTCGGAGGTCGCACCTTGCCACAATCTAAGATGGCCACAGATCAAGCTAGCTTGTGTAAACTGCCCAGTGGGGGTTATTTGATGTTGCGCTGTGTTCTGAAAGCTCTATAAGGCGGTAACATACCAGTGCAATGCCTATGTGTCCATCCCACAGACACTTCCATTGGCTAGGAACCCCTTTTGTTTGTATGGGACTTCTCGCTTGAACCTTTACACACCTTAGTAAGGTGCAGTTTTTGGTTTACATTTCAATTTCCCAACACTAAAAAAGCAAGATTAAATATTTTTCATTTTTTATGATGGGCAATTTTTGGAATGATCCACGTCAGATGCAATAAATATAACCAGCAAGGAGTCCCGGAGACGGAAGGTCAGTCTTAGAATCGCGACGGGTTGGATGATTTCGCAGGGTTCCTGTTTTCAGCTTGCGATGAATTGTTCAGAAACTGTCCGGAAGCCCCTGTGTACAGTCTGGACCGCATTGGCCATTTCTGGAAAGAAGAGGAGTATGGAAATTAGCGTTGATGAAATCTGCGAGAAAATCTGCCATGTGGCAGGACATGCTTGAAGTTAGCTGCTAGCATTGTGTAGAGTACAACGAACGCCCATAGAACAGCAGCTACTCTTCCCACACTTTGCCCACTAGAAGGCCTCTCCTTCCACATGCTCCTCGGTATTTCCAAACTCCATGTGTGATAAGGTGGGGCTTATTTTACAAGAAGGAGTAAGGGTGTTGATAAGGAGATTATAAATGTAAACATATATTGCCGAGTAGACTACCATAGTCGAAGTACCATTGCATCTCATTTCTAGAACGTGTCGTACATGTATCCATTTTTAGTAGTTCGAAAAAATGTATAGTGCGGCATATTGTAAAATGTACACAACGATTGAAAATATTCATATTGTAGAAATTCTCTATTAATATAATTCATAATGGTGGTAGATCTCTTTCCTCGGCCGGGGCCTCCCTCTGGACAGCCTCGAGACCCATCTCCGGTTCCTGAAGCAACTGAAGACTTTCCTCTTTGCTTCTACTTTTTCTTCTCCTCGCCCCTGCTGAACTCCTGGCTGAAACTGCACTGGTCACCTGGCTACCCTCTGATCTCGGGCCAGGTCCCCTCCCCTGCCAGCTGCACACCTGCACTGCCTCCATGGCAACCCCTGCACTTGGGGGCTGTTTCTGTATCCTTACAGTCACCCCCAGTTTTGACACTTGATGTCTGCACTCACCCCTGCACTTGCCACTTGCTGGCCGCACTTTTACCTAATTATTATATTTATTTTATTTATTCTTTACTGTTGATCCTATGTATTACACTGCCCCCTCCCCCACACACCCCCATGCACTTGCACGATCTCAATGCCATCCGGCCTAGTAAGATCGTTGTCTTTGTATTCCGTCTGTTCTACATTCCTTGCCTCATCGCGCCTCGAAACACTTGTGTATAGGCGAGTTATAAATACTATATCATATCATATCATGTTAAGAATGTTTTGTATACATCACAGGTCACCTCCATAGTGGTCTAATTGCACCAAGGCTTGTACAGAGAGTGGAGTATCGTATTGCCAAGGTGTGTACACAGAGTGGCATATTGTTCCGGAGCTAGGGTATTCAGACCTTGGTCTGTAAGAGAATAACAAGGGCAGCAGGGGATGGTAAGGTGCAAAAGGGGAAATGGTAAATGAAAATCAAAGTTTTGTACTGGTGAGAAAAGGAATTACGGGTCAGAATGGAGGTTGTGATCGTCTTCATGTCTGTAGAGTCAGTGTAGAATGATCAAAGCAAGTAGTGATCCGAAAAGGGCGCATGCTTAATGCGCCTGCGAACAGGCTTGCACCCAGGAGGGTAGTTTCCATTACTTACAGGGAGGGCTTGATATTAGTCAGTAAGTGGTTGACTGATTGGATTGAGATGTGCCCAAGAGTACCCTTGATGTGTTGTGGCTCGTTTGCCCGTTAGGTGTTACTGTAACCTGAAAGACCCCAAAAAGAAAAATCTGGAATTGCTCAACTGACTCTCAGAATTGACAGCACCCAGAGTAGACTGTGTACAATTTGATTGTCTCTCAAAAATGACTGTGCCACAGTTTGATTCAAAACATTCAGTTTTTTGATTATCTGATTCCACTTTGGTGGATGAGCCCATTGTGATCAAATTGTCATTAGCAGAGTTTGGGGTTTTTCCCTCTAATTTCTCTCAGATGCGCAACACATAACCAACACAGAATAAAGAAACATGTCACTGGGCATAAGAAGCTGATATGTAAGAAACTCACCAAACCGTAGACTGTGTACAAGGCGAATGAGGTGGACGCACAGGAAGAGAAATGAAGTGTGTGGGCCGTCCCCTGCAGCGCCACACTTGTATCGCACACACTGATGGGTGGGTGCAGTGGGACGGAATAGTGTAATAATCTATTATATTGCAATATCTAGTCTGAGTGTTCCAGGTGTTGTGTGTGTTACATGACTTTCACCACATAAGGTTGTGACATCCTTGTTGCATGTATAATAAAGTGAATTTCCTGGCAGTGAGGGTGTAGTGGTGAGGGTCCCTCTGAAGCGGCAGGAAAACAATGTAAGCACCAGTGGGTCCAAAGATTTGAGAAGGAGCGCCCCTCATCCCTAAATGGCCACAAACACCAGCCCTAGAGAAGGGATAAGTGGGTGACCTCGAAGACACTTGCATGTTATGGTGGCCTTCAGTACGTAGGCTCTCTGCTGAGAATACAGTCTTGCTCAGGCAGGAATTTATCCCTGCCAGGAAGCCTATGGAGATTCCTTCGGGCGTTGTGGCGACTGGGCCCATCTCAGGCGGCTCATGGGGTCCTCAGCGAATAATCTGCATGTATACCAAGATTTATGAACCACTTCCCTGGTATGCAGTTGCCTCGTTAGGTTAACAGGGGGCACTAGGGGCAGCCCAGATCACTTTGGGAAAACAGGTCAGTTTACTGGAAAAGCTGCTACTTGTACACCACTGAACTGGCCAACAAAGTTGTGACAGGATGAAAGAGGAAGAGGGTAGTAAAAAGGGGAGTTGATCACTGTCGAAACAAAATGGCTGATCCCTAGGATTGGTTTTGGTGTATTACACTGAATCACTGGGAAGTGAATGCTTTGTTAATGCCGGAATTTTCAAATAGACTGAAAATGTGGTTGAGGCAAAACAGTAATCAAGCCCAAACTGGAGAAAATGGGATTGAAACATAAATGAATTTTCTCCAAAATGGACACCCAGACGAGGTACATTTCCAGCAGCAGAAGAAATGTGGATTTGGGCAGTAGATACACTTGAAAAAACCAAATCGCATTATAAACTGCCAGCACATAAAATGAGTCTGCTTCAAGGCTGGCTCCCAAACAAGGCATCTTCCACTTAAGCAGAATATATGTTATTCTATGTTATGCAGCAATCGTACAGCTTTTAATTGCCATTGCTATGGCCTTGAAAAGCTGAAATATTCTAGACCAAAACTACATTAGACAATCAAGCAGTGCATTACGTAACATGTGTGAGGAGCTACAAATGAGCATGACTACATCTGGTGATGTTGAGCATACATCGAAACGCTACTGTTTGCCACTTTGAGGGCCAAGAGTTTTACTCATTGTGATGCTATCATGGCGCGATATGGTGACCTAGCCCTGCGGGGGATGTAGATGCATAGGGGGCGACTGACGGTTAGCTACTGGAGGCGTTGAGTTGGACTATACAGTTCAGAGCAAACAATTGGCATGCTAGGTGCAATTTCTTTCCGCAGCGCGTTGAGTGGTTTCGGGGAAGATCTGAAATGGCCGCTTGGTAACACTGCACAGAAGCTCTGTAAAAGGTAATAAATGAACCGTCACTCCAGTATAATGTATCCCTATTGCCTTCCAGCCTTTCTATTCCTTTTGCAAAGATATCCCAGTGGAGTTTCGCATGTCTGCGTGTTAACTCTGGCAGTGATTACTTTTCATACTTTAGAACTGTTCCACATGCTTTCGGGAACAAGATGGCGCATTTCATCCGCTGAACTGCCTGGAGCCCTCCTTTCTCGCTTCCCCTCCAAGACAGACTTTGTTTATTTCTCTCATGCAGCATACGCAGCCGGACGTTTTAGTCAGATTAGTGCCGCCTAATTTCTATTTGGGAGGAGCCGCGCCCGGACTGCAGTGGCGCCCCCCAGACATTTTTCATAGGAGTGGCCTGATGAGGTCACTGGAAACCATGGGGTGGCGCACCAAAACAAACACATAACTGAATGGTCCAGTGGGGGGGGGCGGGTTTTATAAGGGTGGGCATGGCCCCCCTTGGCCACACCTGGGTGGCGCACCTGCCAGACTGTGCTTTTTTGTTGCATGGAGGAAGGGTTCCCTTCTTGGCTCCAGGGCCACTGTCTCCGCCTGGAGAGTCCAACTTTTCTCAGGGTATTTTGGTCGTTTTTTAGAGGGAGGGTAGTGCCAATTTAGCTGTATGATGCTTTGTACTTCTGCCATGCATGTGTCTCTCAACGTTCGCATAGCTACACGTTTGCTGCACATACAGACCCTTGATCTTCGCCAGGCATGGGGAATGGGCTCCTTTACCAGGTTGTTGGGGTTTGCCATTCTGCGCCGTGTTCTCCAGGCCCATATGAAGCAGTTTATCCTATTGCACTCAGGGACAGGAGGGAAGGCATGGAGGGGAGCGGGGGCTCGCCTCTTGCACTAACTGCTTTACCATTAGGGCTGCATGGTTTCTTCTCTAATGCAATTGCATGAGAGCTGCACTTTCAGGCATATCTTATCCATGTAATTGTCTGGATTGTATCACCTTCAGGGGAGGGACAGCGAGCGTAATGCATGTATTTCACATGCACAGCCTAGCACTTTCAGACCGCTAGGCCTGGACTACCATCAAACATATCTTTGTGGGCTTACATGGATTATGCCGATACTAGGATTTATGTGGGGTGGGGCTGTTTCTCCTTTTCCTATTAACTGGCCTGGTTTCTAGTATGTTCACTTTATGGTTTTAAGATATTTGCTTTTGAGGATTGCATTAACAGGACAGTTTAAATTGTGAGCGATCACCGACTATAAGGTTTATACCTACAGATGTTTCTAAGCTGCCTCCTATGGTTTCTGTACATTTTCGCATGGTACCCCAAGGTTGCTGTGCATCTGTAGAATATACAATAGCTGAACTGTTATTCTCTTGCAGTTTAGGACCTGAAATCTTAAAGCAGCAATCTACTTAGAATAGATATAAGCTCTCCAAGACCTGAGGCCTTTGCTTTTGACCCACAGGGTTGCCTTCTATGTTAGGGACCAAACTTTCCGCTTTCTACTCATCCACTTAGTTATATTACTCTGCTTGCCTGCTGGCTGTTACATTACCTAGCCTTACCTTCTGACTGGTATAGATGTGACACGCTAACGGTCCATACTACGCTTCTACCAATGTTTATGTCAAGGCCCATGCAAGGTTTACTATTACGAATATTGCATTATGGCCCACCTGCGAGAAAGCTCCTGTAGCCACATGGAGCACAGGCTTTCCCTAGTATTTATCTACGACACCCGCCAGAACATGGCAAAGTAGCACACCTTTCATTTATATTTCCTATGGTCCCCAAGAGCATAGGCTAATTTCAGGTCCTTCCTGTTACATATGCTTGCACTCTCATTCTCTCCCCGCCACGGGATACTATCAGAGTGTACTGGAGAGGCGGAGCGTCCTCTGACGGGTCCATAGGTCAGTGCTCACCCTCTAGTACCTGTAAGACAAGATAGCTGCACCTTGTGAGGAATGGGGGTGCAGGATTCATTTACTCCAACACGATCAATAAGGACAACTCAATAGGTTGTCAAAGGGAAGTCCGTTTAATGACAAGTACATCAAACAGGGAAACAATTGGGAATCAGCAGCGTTGCGATCACCTGCCTGGCTTCAACTTCCTCGAACTTTATGCAAACAGTAACATTTATACCCAGAACTCATCATCATTGACGTCTAACTCTACAAGTTTGTCATGCAGTATAATTGGTTGGAAAAGGTAACTTAAGTATAGGTGCTATATCTGTAAATGGTAATAGAGCATGCGGATTGGATAATTCTTGTCGGGTGGGCGTCTACGCCCATCCCTATACATCACTCATGATAGACATCACTACAAGTACAACGTCCTATTGGTTCTAGTATCTATAGGACCCTAGATTAGTCGGTCCATTGTGATTGGGTAGGTTACATCCCTAGACATAAATCTCCACTTTAATTAGCAGCATGCAGAATGGACACCCAGGTGCCTAGTGCCCCAATGTTCACCCTGCCTCCTTTCCATCATTCAGTACTTTAGGGCTATGTGTAAATTAGTTGGCTGAGGATGGCCTCGAAACTGCAACTTCTTATCAGGAAAAGTTATGGCATCCTCGGGTTCTGGATGACATCAGGCGGTAGTACCTCTTTGCGCCTGGCTGGTCACGTGTTAGTTCACCGTGAAGCTGCTTCAGTTTCCAGCTTCTAGTGTATTTAATTCTCCTTCGGCCTCGCCACCTGCCTGGGCCTCCTTATCTTGACCTTCACGGGGCAGGCTGGTATGCTCTGAAGTTTCGATTCCTCAGTGTTGTTGCCCGCCTCCCTTTCTTAGGTTGACCTCGACTTCCCAGGCATGAGCTGCTTCTTTGTTGAGTTTCGATTTCGCTCTTTCTCCGGGATATGAAACCTGGCTTGGTAGGCCTCAGGCCGCCTGGGCATACTTCTGCTTCACAAAATGGAGTTGCACTTGTATAGTGTGCTTTATTGAGGTAGATATATAGTTGGCGCTTGCCGCTCTATTCTTCTACTAAGCATTGCAACCAGTATCGATTTCTCAGCTTCTTGCATTCCAAGCCTATTTACTCGTGTTATCTGGTTGGACACTTTCATCTTGTTTCACAGCAATGTTTCCTTTACGCTTCACCAATGTTTCCTTTTCTGTGTCCATTGCATCTATTTCCATAGCTACTTGCAATGGCGTGTTATCCTTGGTTGTCGTTTTCGTTCATATGCGAATCTGTCCGGGCCCTTGTGTCACTAACACTTGCCTTCCATCAGGGCTCTTTGGGTCTCTTCGTGGACAGTCTGTGGGTACTATTCATTTCGTATCAACTGCTGGTATGGTCATCTAATTGGGTACCGTGCTGCCAGGGTTGTCTGGTTATGGGCGCTTCAACATGTATGGCTCTTCTGATGTACACTGGGCAGAGTCCCAGTGCAGCTCTCTGTTGGTTCATCTGCTCCTCATGTGTCACGTACCTTGACGAGTACGTTCATGGTACCTCGAGACGGCGGCCAGGGATGCAGGCCCTTTCTGGGACCTCCGCTACAAGAGTATGGCTCCAAGTGGGGGGAGACGCGTTTGTCATTTTGCCCTTTTGTGTCCTCCAACTTTTCTTTCAGCACATAGCCAACTCTTGGTCCTGACACCTCTGTCAGCAGGCCCAGTAGCACCAGGTCTCGCGGGGACTCCTCATAAGGGACACGAGATGATTATCTGGACCCTAAGCATCCAGGAACTCTTGAGCATCTCAACGCCATCATACATCCATAACCTTACTTATAATTAAACCTACAACACATTGCGCTCCTTACTGGCAAGATAATGGATTTGCACATTATGGACAGCTCCTTACTCTTTCCACAACCATGTTGGTCAAACTCATACTACAGTACATGTATTCCAGCTAACGTTACCACCCATTCCTCTTGTTATCCTCACTTCCTCTTTTCACCTTTGTCTTCTGGTCTATCTCCGAGTTCACACAGCTTTTCCCAATTCCTGCTTACCTCTATCCTCATTTCCTTTTTCACCTCACAGACCAGGGTCTGCTTTCCACCCGGGGTGGGGTTTCAGTTCCCCCACACGGACAAGGTATTGTCGCTCTAAGACCACTATGGTAGTGAGGTGCACAGTATAAAAGCTAATTAACATAACATAAACCACTTGGACTGGATTAAAGTACATTTATAATATAGAAAAATTGAGACACCAAGGTTTTGTGCTGGGAGGCCCAGTTGCTTTACACATTAGAGCCTTGATCAAAGCCATACAACTGCAATCTGCTTCACAGGCCTGGGGGTTCAAAGCAATGCTGATTGTGTGTTGTCATGTACAAGTTGAGAAGACCATTTTAGGAAAGTAGTGAAATCTCTATGTTGGTTCCCCGTGGCTGAGTACATCTCATGTAAGATGGAATGTGTCACCCCTGAAGTCCAGTATATATTAGTAGCTGACTAGCCACTGTGGCAGCTGGGGGATCAAGAGGTGATTTAAGACTAACTTGACGTTCTCTACTTGGTGCAAAAGACTGATGGGAATGGCCACAGTAGGACAACCAGAATGGGACCCTTTCAGATCCTTAACTTTCTATCAGGCCTTCCCTCTCTCCTTTGTTTCAATGTCACCTCCAAGATGGTTCAGAGAGTAATTTACAGCCTCTGCTATTACATAGTGTACTGAACTCCTCTTTGCTGGCTGCTGCAGGGGTCGTCCAGCTCTTACATTATTCCTCTTAGACTCAGCTATAAGGACCACCAGTGGGCAACCTTAGGTTGTCTGACAGTGGTCCGGCATCAGGCCAGGCAAGGCAAGAACAGTTGGACCCCAGGTTTCTACAGCCTTTCCACTTCTTTGGTCTCAAACATCCAGCCTCTCAGTTTAGGCTTGTGAAAGAGGTCACTTCATTGTGAAAAAGGCACCTGTCTGATTCTGGGGACTTCCCTTATGGTGACTATGGGAACCAAGTGCCTCCCTAAGCTAGCAGGTTATTGGCCTGGGAGTGATATGGGGAGGATCCCCAGGTCACCCTCAATTAACCCTGTAATAGGGCAGAGGATGGTCACGGGCGGCTTTCCTCTGTAAACCTCATCAGGTTGACCCTAGTAGGACATTATATTCAACAAAATGCTTTGCCCAACATACTGTTCAGTCAGTAACATTGCCCTTTTAACAGAAGCAAACCTTGATACCTGTACGACCTAACTACCAGTTAATACATATTTACCTGTGCTCCGTTTCCCAAAACTCCTAAGGGTATTTCTGGGGCGCAGGAAGCTTTAGAGATTATGGGCCTCATTACGACCCAGGCGGTAAGTTACCGCCTGGGCCGTGACTTTACCACCATGGCGTAAACTACGTTTACGCCATGGTGGTTGGCGGACTTACCGCCCCATTCCGACCTTGGCGGGGCGGTAAGTCCCCAATCCCCATTTACCCTTCCCCATTCCCATTTTTGCCCCATAGGGCATAATGGGAGTGGGGAAGGCGTTAATTACGCCACCGTAAATTACGGTGGCGTAATTAACTCCATGGTCCCTTAGCGCCATGGATTTTAACACCTGCTAAAAGCAGGTGTTAAAAGCACCATGGCGCTAGGGGACCTCGTAATTGGCGGTAAGGGGTCGGCGCAGCTAACGCTGGCGTAAACCCCTTACCGCCAGGGTCGTAATGAGGCCCTATCTCTTTAAAAAGCTCTGCTCTGATGCAGAGAACCACAAAGATAAGGAGCAGCAGAGCTACAATCTTTCCCTGGGGCGCAAAGATAACCCATTATTTTGCAAACAAACAGATCTTGCTATTGACGCTGTACTTTTAAGGGAATGGAGCTCCCAGCTTTAACGCAAGCTTTTAACATATAAATCTTCCTTTTTTAATTTTAAACGTCAGAGCCCCACTCAGGCATCATAGGCATGTTGGAAATGGCTAAACTATCTGCAGAGAACAAAGAGTGGAGCAGATTTTTCCCCGCTTTGAGCCCCATCAAATTGCAGTAGCACTGTGTGAACCTACAAGGACAAAGCATGCTGCACTCGCTCCCCTGCAGCGTGGGCATCCAAGGGGTGGGAGTGAAGTTCAAAATGGCACCATCCCCTTATGACAGCTTGGTTCAACAACCAGATTCCAAATAACACAACAGTGAACACATCAGCAGCAGCCAATCACCAGTCCTTATTCATCTACAATTACAGGTGCAGACCCTCACAGAGAACTAATTCACAGTGGAGGTGTCAAAGGGCTTTATAAGGTCAGCGTCTCAGTCAGGGTTTGGGGGCGTTTGGATGAGGAAATTATGTATGGTGGTAAGACCAATCTGGCAATTATTAAAGGGGGTCGTGGTGGGAGTTTGGAGGATGAGATTAGGACAGGTTGTTGTAGTGAGTTGGTGATTATTGAAGAAGGTGGAGGTGGTAGTCTAGAAAGGCAGAAGGAGGAAGAGAAGAGAAGGCTAGAGATGGGACGGGGCGAAGGAGCATCTGTAGGCAGTTGAAAGGGAATATCAGGATGTGGTACAAGGGGGCTATCAGGAGGAGTTTGGAGGTGAACACCAAAAGAAGAAAGGAGGTGAAAATCAGGAGGTGGTGGGAGGTGAACATCGGGAGGTGGAATTAGATGAACATGAGAATGTAACTTCAGAGAATTTGAGGAGGTAGTTGGAGGTGAATGTCTAGTGGCGGGTGCTGGTGAAGATCAGGAAGCAGCAACAGAGGGCCTAGCAATCCAGAGTAGGAAGGCATGAGTGAGAAAGATTGGCCGAAGGCAGGTGGTAGGGGTGAAAACCCAATCGGAAGGAGTAAATCCCATAGTGGGTGGAGGAATGTCCCCATGGCTCGGGAACCGAGGAGGCTCAGGAACAGTTCAGGAGTAGTGTGATGCGGAAGGGGGGGGATATCAGGACCCTAGGTGAAGGAGGTGATCAGGACTGTTGGGCCTTCACTTCAACTGGGGATGATCAGTCAACTTGATCACAGAGGAAATACCCCCAACAAGCACCTGTTTCTCATGGGGGAGATAGGGCAAAATCTATGAAGAGCAGAATGAGAGGTCAACATACCTGTTGATGACAGACTGCTCAAGGGTAACCAGGAACAGAGAAGAAGTACGTGGGAATCTCTTAAGCTAGAGAGTAGGATTCAGGTAGGGGAGTGAGGAACACTGAGAGCACTGAGGTGTGTTCTATCGTATCGAAAAACTCCCTTAGGTTTTTCCCTGATTTACCTATAGTGCCCATTTGTAATGTTGGCCACCTTGTGTTACATTCCCAAAAATAAAGAACTTTAGTTCAACTTACATTTTTTGTGTTTGCCTGCTTATTGATGCTGTCACACTCATGACACTACGTAAGTCCCTATTCTTTGGTTTGACTATTAAAGAGGTTGAGCCCCTTTGACTTCCCTCCAAGTCCTACTCCCTTCCCCTTTTTTGAGACCTCCTTGCTTCTCCTGTTTTTGGTATGCCTCTTCTTCTGTCATTCTCCCCTTTGCCCCTTGTTCCTTTCCCTCTCTTCTGCTGTGTTCTTCCCCCTTCATTTCATACTGCCCCCCACACACTATCATTCTCGGTATCCTTCTCCAGCCTAATTCTGATCCCCCACCACTGCTTGCTTGTCTAACCTCCTCTCCTTCCTCCCCCTTTGGGGGTCTCTCTCCCAATTCCACTCCTTCCACTCTCCTTAATTGTTCCACCTCCTCCTCTCCATCTTTCCATTTCCCCACTTATGCCTTGTCCTTTACTATGTACCCTTTCTGATAATTTCTCTCCCTTCCCTTCCTCTGTCTGCCAGTGTTCCTCCTCTAATTCCTACTTTCTTACTCCCATGTTGCCTTGCTTTTCACCGTCTTCTCTCCTTGCTCCCTGTACCTCTTCCTCTTCTGCCATTTCACAGACTCACTCCCTCACCTACCTTCTGGTTGACTCTTTTCTATTCTAGTGGGGAGAATGATTGACCCTGTGAGGGTGAGATGCAGCTGTGCATGTGGTATGAGTGGGCTTTGTGATTGGTCAGAGGCTGTGTGGCCTACAACTTCCCCACGTGATTTGGATTATGCAGGGGAGCACCCCATCTTGGAATCAAATAGCATTTGTCTCCTGTGCTTCATGACGGTCATGTTGCCTGCCGTCTGTTATGTCTTATCTTCTCCTAGGGTATGTTTTTTATTTCCCTTGGATGATCGTGAGTTCCTGCAGTTTGCTATGGGCTGAGCTTGCATTATGTACCCTTTCCTTGCTACCAGCTGACACTCTCTCCTGACAGCTCGTGGTTTGAAAAGCACTGCATTCATGAATTTCAGTGTCAGCTTCTGCATTTCCCAAATTCCTTCTTTGCAGATGACAGCGCATACCTCTGTGGTATGGGATGTGGGGGGCAGTTGGAGATATCCAGCACATGTACACAAGAGACTATGGATGGAATAGGGGTTCCTGTGGATCCCCTGTATAAAGCCTTCAGGGTCTGTAATAGGGAGCAGTTGGTGGTCCCAGAGCCCCCCCCCACTCCCCATTCACTGGCCTCCAGCATGTGACCTTGTCACAGCATATTCCAGGTTTCAACACAAAACCTTTTCCCGGCTCTTACGATTTGACTTCCATTTGCACTTTGTTCTGGCACAACGACATACACTCTTCATCACCAGTCCCTTTCAGAAGGCTGTCCAAACAAGCCTTATTTTGACTTATTTGTCATGTATTACTTGTTATTGGGCTTGTTCTTGCTGTTCCCCCACCATCCATCTGCCTCATTCTTATACTGTCTCCCCAGATTCTTGTTTATTGCAGTCTTCTACACCTGTGTTTATAACACTTCTGCCCCAAAGCAGCCTTTATAACTCTATAAAATAACATTCAAATATATCCAGTTACACATAGCCAGGGCGCCTCACTCTTCATGTAATGGTTCCCCAGGGATGCATACATGGCAGCTGAGGTGGTAGGTAACAGCTCTACCTAACTTTTACAGTATTTTCTTTAATTTCCTCAATTCTACTATGCTTAAGGTAAGTGGCCTTCTTTTTGCATAGAGTTCTGGGCATCCTGTGTGTGTGTGTGAGAATGTGAATGTTTGTGTGTATGTGCGTGGGTGTAACAGGTGGGTAGATTTAGGCATCTCTTGTGCTGGGAAACACATCTATTTTAATCACCCTCCCCTGTACGTTCCCTAATCTCCTCCCTAAGGCTAGAATTCTGGGGAGAGTGAGTTTCTGTGCATCAGTGAAGGGGTACTGCAGCCAGAGTCTGATCCTCCTATCCACTTTTTAGTCTCTGTGTTGTTAGGTCAGGGCAAGACATTTCCGATGGGAAAACCCAAGTGGAACTCCCTAATTATTATTATTTATTTATTGTATTTAGTCAGACTTTTTACACATTATTCATATACATATACAAGTGATTAACTAAAACTCAATAACATATATGACTTGTGAATAGATACAACAGACATCATTGATTTAGTTGATTGCATTTCAATAAAATCATCATTATATTAAAACCCAATAAAATTCATACAATAATTGTCCCTTTTACAATTTTGATATTATACTATCTGCAAACATACAGTATCATATCCAGGCCGCACATAGCTAAACATAAGGGGAACAAAACAAAAGAACAGCCACAGAAGAAATAAGTAAAGCGATGGTATTATATTCAAACGTACTAAAAACACTTCAGTATAGATATATTATGATAATCACAATCGCCAAATGTGCAAATATGCAATGTGCAAGTAAGCGTGTCAAGCTAGTACTCCTAGGGCTGTCTGTTCTTCTATTTATAGCCAAAGGCCCTTATTCACAGAGCGTTTTCCAATTGCGTTTTGCCATTGAGATGCTACTGTGAATTAGGCCCATAGTCTATAAAGTCCTACATGCAGCGATAATCATTCAGAATTCAAGCAATAGTTCCAGAAATCAACAGACCTAATCCAGTCGTAATCATTTACTAAACCTTCATAGATACACATGTATATGGAGCCCAGTTTCACACACTCCATAAACAGATGTGTTGCTGTTTCTGGAATGTGTTGGAGTTTACAGACTCGGCAATAGCGTTTGTCATGAGGCAGTATCGACTGTGAGCCAAGAACGGCAAGCAGGGCCAGCTGATTCATACGTCAACAAAGGACGTAGGATTCGGACTCTGGGGGATATACAACTGTGGTCGCTTGAACATATGTACCCACATTTGATATATGTTGATAGCTCTTTAAAGTGGTTATATGATCGTAATTTCTGTTCCAGTGCCACAACTCGTATTTCCTCTTGAAGGACTACTTTAATGTTTCATAGCCTCCACTTGCACTCCAGTTTGGATACCAATGTATTGCCTTAAAAGTTGTTATATTAAGGTCATCAAAGCTACTGCCTCTGCTTACATGATCTCTACCACAATTTGATCCCAATACCTTCAGGAGGGGGCACACCGGTGCAACCTTTGATTTTAAATAAAGTTCACCCACTTACGTTCTGCCTGGCCTCCCAGTGAGATCAGCCCTAATTCTAATCGTAAAAGTTCCATTGGAACAGAGGGTCTAGGTTTTAGCATTTTCCACCAAAAGGCTCCCTCTACACGATTAAGCCAGCTCAAGTCTCTCATTGTCAATGCATCTAACCCATACAGAACAGCAGGGCAAAAGCATTGTTAATATCAAGTCAGTATGCCCGCTGTCTTTACTGCAAACTTGCAAAAAAGAAGGGAAACAAGGGAAAGCAATCTTGCCTTTCTCGTCTCTGTGTCTGTGATGTTTTTATAATCTTTCAAAGCACTCATTTCCAGACCCAAGTAGAAACAGTGCCCCACATAATCGATGGAAGTCGACGAGCGATTCTATTGACTTTCTTGGATGTGATCAGCAGAGTTTTTGTCTTTTCCACATTCATTTCTAGTTCATTCTCCTCGGCATAATTAACCAATTCTGTTAGCATAGATCTAGGTATGATAAAAAAAAGGACGAGGTCGTCAGCATATAGTATACAGGGGACCCTTGTCCTACCAATCTTGGGAGGACAGTTCGAACTAACCAACAGCCACTCTGGTAGGTCCACCAAGTAGCGGTTGAGCATCAGGGGAGCCAGCACACAACCTTGCTTGACTCTCATGTTGATCAACAGTGGTGCAGTCACCACGCCATTGTTGTTCAGGCACACTCTAGCCCCCGTTTCTCTGTGCAACATTTTTATGATGTATAGCAGCCGTCCAGGGCAACCTAACATTTCCAGTTTGTCCCACAAGTATCGGGTTCACTGGATCGAAGGATGATCTAAAGTCTACAAATGTAATATATAGAACAGCTGCATCTTTTTCAGTTGCTTCATGTATCAGGCGGTCCAACAGTCGAATGTTGTGGACCGTTGATGAACGAAGGCGAAAACCTGTTTGAAAACAATAGAGTATATTGTTTGTCTGTACCCAGGACTGTAGCTCTTTCAATACACGAGTCAAAAAACGGTTTCCCGGTGACATCTAACATTGTCAGCAGTCTGTAGTTCTCTGTGAGACTCCTGTCTCCGTTTTCATAAACAGGGAACAATACAGACAGTCGCCATGTTTCAGGAATAATGCCCTCCGCGCAGACCATATCAAATAAAACTCCCAAATAACTTGCCCTCTCTACAGGGTCTTTCTGGAGAACTACATTTGCAAGCCCACTGGGTCCCGGGGCCTTGGAGCTTTTTAGTTTGTTAATCGCTGCTATTATCTCATCTAGGGATGTATTTAAAGGCCATCGCACGATCTCCGTTGCAACTTGCTGGGTTATAGGTTCAGGTTTCTTCATCTTATCCCCAATGAAGCTGAGCCATGTATTCTTGCTTAGTGAACTCATAATTTGGATTTCCTGTGGTCCCCTGGCAAGCATTTGCCATATGGAGCACCTATTTTTTCTCATGAGTGCTCCTATCATCCGTTGCCACTGAACATTTTTAGCAGAAAATGTCCAATCGAGTATCTTGCTCACCTTGTCTTCCAGCCCCCTGGCAAATTTGAATTCCTTATTGGTGCCTCCACAGGCTTAGGCAATGCACCAATCACAAATGGCAATGTTCTTGTAACATTCTAGTGTTTTCAAAGGGTTACCAAATTTCAGAGGTGCGTATCAATCCTTCTTGAGGCATTTAGGTCATCTGCAATTTTGTTGCAGGTTTACAAAAGACAAAAAAGCCTTTTCAGGATCAACCCTCTAGGCATATCTATCTGTATTGGGGAGCCATTCTGCCACCTTCTCCTTCTACCTTGACTCAGGGCATCCCTTGTTTGAACGAACCATACAACCTCTAACTAGTACACAGCGGTGAATGGACTGACCCACGGCGAGACCCCTATCTGAATGAATAACAACATGCAGACAAAAGTCCTTGGGTCTGCTGTTATGAGGCCATACGGCCCGTGGTCCAGCCAGATTCCATAGCACCACCACGATGGAGGGTAGGGAACAAAATGAGTTGTAATGTGAAGTTCTTTAAATACAGCCAGCCGATCACCACATCAGGGACTCCAGCAGCAAAGGGGCCTGAACAAAACTAGAACCATTACTAGAAAGCAGTGACCAGGCACCTACAACGAAGGGCCAAGATATATAACCTTCGTACACACGGATGTATATGTTTTGGCCGTGGCACAATTGGTCGCAGCTGAATTGACCGTGGTCAAATCAGCCACAAAGCCAATTTTGCCGTGGCCAACACTGCCCTATTTTTTAAAAAAACACCCATCCCCACACACCCCTTCACCCATCCCCTACTTACCTTGTCACCACACGGGCATTTTATGACCCTGCTGTGTCGGATACGTCCCTCCTAAACGGGTCGGATCTGACGCCGCAGGGTCCGCTTCTCTTTTAAAGTTTTTTGTCCCTGCCTCCATACCTCTGGAAGCGGGGGACACCCCCGCTACCCCCAAAGGCAATCACTACCAAACACAGAGAGCAGGGGACACCCCTGCAACTCCCGCTCCCCATGTTTGGCAGTGATTACACCAATTGATCATTTCGAAATGACCAAATAGTACTGGCCGAATTCGGCCAATTGTACTATTCGGCCAATTCGAAACGACCAATTTGGGTAATACCATACACACAACACCACTAAGCACCTGCAAAGTTTAAAGCAGGGGTCTGCTACCTGTTGCTCCCCACGTGTTTTCCACTAGGACACCCATGATCCCTCACCATTGACTATGTTGGATAGGGCTAATGACAGTTGTATTCCAAAACATCTGGAGAGCCAAAGGTTGCAGAACCCTGGCTCAAAGACTATAGTTTGAGATAATAGTCGCTCATGTTTCTCGGCTGGCACCAGGGCAATGAGCCCAGAAAGAGTACTGTCATCTCGGTAAAAGGAGGGACGTTGTGTATTCATACGTTTGGACCTGTTCAAATGTGGTAGAGGCGCTGGAGCAGTTGGCAAACAGACATGACATGGGCAGCGCATTGTTCAGTCGTGCTGAGTGGACACAGTTTCCGAAATATATGGATGCGTGTGTGTATGTGGGTGTGTTTGCCTGCGCATGTCTAGTTTCCCTTCACAAATTATACAAAGCCAATGATATAAGTTTTACTTTCAATGGGTTAAATAATTTTACTACGGGCCACGAAGCCTGTCTGATTTGCCCATTTCCCTACCTCCCTGGTGTCCATCTCTACTCTTCATTTGCTATTGTTTCTGCCTTTCAGAAACCAGTTACTGATTTTGCCTCCGTGGTCCCTTTCCTTTACAATCTTTCCATAAAGATTGAATGCTTTGGTTCTCTTGGTATCCCCTTATTTGAGTATCCAGAAAAATATCCATGGAAAAATATCAAATTATGATTGAAAAACGTTCTTGGAGAATGTAAGTCTGTGCAAAAGCAGTGTGCAGCCACCTCTCGATGAAGCACTTCTTGGGTTACATATGTCAGAGACAGGGGCAAATGAGAGTCCGAAAATAAATATCGGCAGCGGGGTGCGCATGGAGGTATAGAAAGTAGCTAGGGTAGAGCACCAGGCGTAGCGGGTATACTCATTGGTGCGTAATATTGTCTGGTGGGGAGAAAGTGGAGGACAGGTTGCCTAGAAGTAGAGACAATATCAAAGGGAGAGAGAGGCATGAGATGGGAAGAGAGAGCCATGATTGCTACGGAAGGGTATGGTGACCAGAGAGAAGGGCATAGACGTATCAGGTAATATTATCGCCACCAAAAATATCGCCGAACATATGGTCGTCGGGAACGGCCATAGGCGATATTTTTGGTGGGGATAATTTATGGGGTAAATGGATGGGGGGTTTGCGGGGGTATCCCGCGCTCCCTTTTAAAATGTATGGGGGTTGCGGGGGTGTCCCCCGCAGGTTCCATGGGGTAATATCGCCGCAAAAATACGGCGATATTTTTGAGGCGATATTATCAAATGGAACCGGCATAGACAGGTACAGGTCTAAGGAGACATCACTGGCTCCTTGCTTACCTTAACTGGGTGCAGGTAGCCGTCACCTTGGAGGGCACCCTGCAGTAGGCCGCTGCTTCCAGGGGCAGGGTGACTTTTTGCCTTCTCCCCATCCTCATGGTCAGTCTCCTCCTGAAGGCTACGGGTGAGGTGGGCAATGTAGGTAGTGGCCAGGATGAGCACGTCCAGCTTGGAGAGCTTTGTGTCCGGGGGCACAGAGGGCAGTGTCCTCTGTAGCTCCAGGAAGGCGTGCCGCAAGGTCTGCACCCGACTCCTCTCCCGGGCTGCATTGGCTGCCGCTGGTCTCCCCATGCTGTCTGTGCCAACGGCCCCCGGGGCTTTGCTCCCTGGGACTGGGGGAGACTGCAGGCTTCCTCCTGGATCACCCCCACTGCAGTGGGCCGGTGCAAAGTTAGAGCTGGCACTGGGTTTACAGAGCACGTCATCCAGGGCGGGTATACCAACTCCGGTCATCGGGGCTTTCACCTTCTCCACCATGCCTGCAGAGAAACAACACCAATTTAACACACATGGTTAAGTACTTTCTCCAATACATAATGCACTAGCTGCAAAAATTCACATCAAGCCAATGCCCTCCTGCAACAAACCACAAGATGTTAATGCACTACCTCCAAAGAAATCACACGGAGCCAGTGCATTACCCTGTTTTTAGATTGTTCTGGTATTTTTTAAATGATGGTCCCCCATGACCACCATTCCCTATATCTAACTTCTTCGTGTGTTTCCATGGTTAGCTTGTAAATAATGTGTTATTAAGTTTGACTCTTTTTCCAATACTACTCCTTTGTGGCGTTTTTGTTGACTTTTTGACTCCAAAATATTTTGCTATGTTGACCTTTGAACCGGCCGACCTTTCGCAGTACCCCTTTTGGTAGTCGTTTTTTTCTTTCGACCTTTGAACCTAGTACCCCATCATCACATCACACTGGATTAATAATGATGCCTCCCGCAAACTGTTCAGGGCCGGTGCTGTATAAACATCTAACTGCACAAACACACAAGTAGAATACCTTGAACACATCAGAAAGCGGCAAAGCGCTGTGTCGCTGTATTATGGGCAACTCAGGAGAATTTCAGCACAGCCGCTGACTCTGAAAGTTTGCGAGGCCACTGTGGAGTGCACACGATGAGAGCAAGCACGTGACGAGAGAGAAGTGCCTCCACCACACAGGCGGCCCCTGCTGGCTGCACAGCACACACACGTGCCTTATTTCCAGCTGATGTTTGATTTCTGGACCTGGCTCAATAAGGGGCAAGCCTCATGCACAGCAGTATTGTAGAGGTTAATTGCTGTGTGTAAAGTACTTAGAAGGGACTCCCTCTCATACTGTGTATGATGGTTGCGAATTCGGATCGGTCAGGTTGACTTTCACATTATAATAAGAGGAGAGCAGGCGTTTATTGAGCAGTCTGCCCTTCACCCAAAGAAACCTATTGCTTGATTGCACTGCCTGCAGCGCCGGACATGGGTAGAAATTACTCAGGAGCTCCCGAGAGAGAGGAGGAGCGTGGAGCGGAGTATAGAGGGATTGTGGGGGATTGATAGGGCAGGGTTAGGGGCGGAGTCATGGCTAGCTTTGGTAAGCGTGTAAAAACCCAGGAATAAAATAACACTATGGGCCTCATTACAAGTGTGCCGGTCCGGTAACAACGGTGCTGGTCGTTGTTACCAGACCGGCACACTCCGAGTCTGTGAGCGGCTGCCGTCCCGCCCGCCGGGTCTGACCTGGCGGGCGGGACGGCACCCGCTCACAGACTTACATGGAAACACCAGCACTGTTGCACACGGTGCTGGTGCTTCCATGCTCCCCATTCCCATTGAGGATTTACCTTTTCTGGCGCCTGACTTCCCGGACCGCCAGGGCTGTAATGCCCTGGTAAATCCGGCAAGCCATGCGCCAGAAAATCTTGCAAGTCCGGTGGCAGCCTGCCGGTTTTACTGGCACGGTTAGCGCCAGACTTGTAATGAGGCCCTATGTTTTAGAGAGATGACTTGAAAGGCGCAAACAATTTATTAAACCACCCTGACTACACAGTTGAACAAAAAGAGTATGCTTGTTGCTTTAGTTCCCCATTCTGAACAGAATTACTGGCATGCAGATTAAAGTAAACCTAAAAAAATGTTTTTTAAATAATCACTTCTGGGTCTGGAAAGAAGCACAGTTAAACAAAATGCAACTGATTTTAGCCATTGTGTCACACATAATGCTGCTTTATGCACCCATTGTGTTTTTAATCACCTATCATGCATATATTCAAAATGCTCAGTACATAATAAGCAAGAGCTCTTTTGACCTCAGAATGCCATAGTAATGTCCAGAGGGCTCTAAAGCTCATTCAAAAGGAAATAACAGACCAAGGGTCCCAAACCGATTGGGGTAATATGGACACACCCAAACTTATTGGATCAGTCAGTGACTGTAAGGAAAAGGTCCCTATTCCTAAAATAGCGGGTCCACTGGAAAGTTCTCCCTCGATGCCGCGACATGAGTCGAACATCGCACACAAAGAGGAAAGTCAGCCATTAAATCTGAACTCCAAACTGAAGAGAACCCTTTTTAGGAATCTACAACAGAATAAGATACAAATGCCAAAAATAAAGGACGTAAATCTACATGATTTCGTAAAAGATCATAGAAACTTTATTATAACCAATGTCCAGAGGATCGAAGGCAAAGAATCCAAAGAAGCCTTGCGTAACAAGGTTCAAGCCTGGTTACGTCAAAGAACAGCAACAGGGGTGGTTAGACGCCTGGACTTAATCATCACACGGAAGATAGATCAGAGCGATTGGTGCTCACAATCTAATAGTGATTGCATCCTAGTTGGATGTGGGGATAGCACCCTACCTACCTTTCTTAAACGCTGTAAATATCTGCCCAAAGGTGCCACGAAATGCAATTTGATTCTCTAAATGCCATAGTCTTTCCCTTTATTGCTATTCTGCTGTTTAATGTATGTTATACAGTCGTCTCTGCCAAGAGTCTGCTTTCTATCGCCATAGTGTTTGGTTTCCTTCAGATGGAATTCGTTGACTTGGTTTTCTCCTGGTACGCAGATTGTTCCTGTATCTTCTCTATCTTTGTTTTGGGCTTCTTGTTAATCGTCGTGCTGTTTGGATCTCATGCCAAGATGTCTAGCTGTATGTATCATGTAACATTGTTCTGTTTTTTGTGGCGCCTATAAGCCTTCGGATACCCTGTGCGCGGTATAAATAATAAATCAAATCAAAAATCAAATCAAAAGTATTACCTGGATAGGAGCAGGGATTTTCCGAAATCTCCTCAGCTCTTCGTGACTCTTGGCGGCACAAATAAGGCCTCCTCTGCATCTAAAGCAACCATTGCCTGATGGATTGTGGCAGTGATTCTAGAAAGTTATTCCGTACAGAAAAAGCTACACCCGAAGAGACTTCACGCTCATCTACTCAGGGCAAAAGCAGCCTTGGTAGCTTTTCAAAAGCATGTCCCTTGGGGTGTTATCGCAAAAGCAGCAACACGGGCTTCAATATCTTCCTTTTGCAAGCACTATTACCTGGACATGAGCCCAGGAGTGGAGGCTCAGTTTGGGCAGGCAGTGCTGAAGATCCACTTCAGTTAGGGTTATAAATAAAACGTTCCGCCCCTTGGGAGACATGTGCTATAGAATCTCCTACAAGTATGGAGGAAAAGGGACGAGACGTAGGAGTAAGGAAACGTTACTCACTATAGTTACTGCTGTACTCCTAGTCCACAGTCCCATTTTCACCATATGCCCTCCCTCCATCACCCTAAAAATGCCATCTTTAGTAAATGCCCAACCTAGGTGCGTCAAAAAGGACTGAAGGGCAAGGGCCGGAGGCGAGGCTTAGGGAGGCGGTGCCTGCAACAAAATTGGACAGAGAACACCGGAAGACACATTTCCTGATTGATGTGAAATTCTGACACAATCTTAGGAAGAAAGTATGGGTGTATGGGTAACACCACCTTATTTCGATGGAATGTAGTAAATGGTTTGTCCGCCGCTAAGGCCTTTATTTCATTGATTCTCCTGGCTGAAGTTAAAACCACCAAAAAGGCCGTCTTCCAGGCAACCAGCCTGATATCCAAGGATGCCATTGCGTTGAAAGGTTTGTGGCACAATGCCTTCAGGACAATATTCAAATCCAACTTGGGATGAGGAGACTTGAATACGGGAAACAGACAGCACAGACCTTCAAAGTGCAGCTTTATCAATCGTTTCCCGATGGAAAAGCATTTGTCATCTGAGCTGAGGTAGGCACCTGGCGCTGACAGATGAGTTCTGCAAGTTTGGGGTTTATTGCCTGACTTAGACTGTCTGGAGGCCAATCAGGACCGCACCCCATATTGATTCCTGCCCAGTAAGGAGCCCAACTTTCATGCATGTGGTTGCCTCAACTTCAGGTTACTTCAAAAAATTATTTGTTAGGATTTTGCTTTCCCCTCACCACTTGCATTAATGGGGGCTCTCCTTCCACACTCTGCCTGCTATCCCACTTGCCACCCACCCCCATCAATGTATCTCTTTCCCGTGTCATCATCTATACTTTAGTCACCTTTGAAGTGGGATTTTGTAATCTCTGTGTTAAATTAGAGAGTTTTTGCTCATTTTCATTGAAGCTTATTTGAGGAAACAACATACACCCCATTCAGAGAACATCTTCGCTCTTTGCTCAGGGTTTAACCCATCCTACAGCCCAGTCCTGCACAGAGCTCTGCTTGGCACGCAGTCTGTCCGCAAACGAGCCCTGGTAAGTATCCAAACTGTTTAAATCTCATCCTTTCTAGAGCACATCATGGTCTAGCTACCACCTTCTGTCTAGAGCCCAGTGGGGAGTCTAGTCAACCCAAGACTGAAAGTCAGTCCAGCCCAACCAATAACAAATCCAGATCCCAGCCTAGCCTAATCTAGCAGCGCACACAACCACTATACACCAGCCTGCCTGAAGCACAAAAGTAAGGCAAGCCCAGCACTCATCCAAGACCAATCAAGCGCTGAGTCTATCTGCCTCATCTGACCATAACACACACGCAAAGCATAGAGAATATGTATATTCAGGGGGAGCACTTTGAAATAGCATTTTCAGAAAGTAAACGTGCTTGTCGGTTGAGAGTGAAACACTTTTTTTATTTTTTTAATCTTGAGCACATATATTGCAGAACCTGAATATTCTCATGAGTAAAGCTCTGAGTTGGGCTGTGTTTTATCAGAGGAGGTTAGAGTGAGTCTGAATATTATTTGGCATAGAGCCCAGTGTGGCTCTCTATCATCTGTAGCAAAGCTCTCAGCGGGCTATGAACTGGACGCTTGTTGAAAAAGAAGCTCCATACCAACGTTTATTACACAACTTCTTTTAGTGTGTGTCATAACGTTGTAAATGGACAGAAGTGTTCAATAAAATAGGAGATGCTTCAGACTTTCAATATTGTGCATTCTGTAAATTATAGTTTTCCTTTCAGGATTTGTAAAGTAGGTGTGATCGCTGATCCCCAGCCAGAGATATCCTCCCATGTGGCTACGGGACGGCAGCCGCTACCTGATACTGACCCTGGGGGTGGTATTATGAGGGAGGATCACATGGGAGGAGACGGCAGTTGGAGAAAGGTGGTGATCCCATCAGGAGGAGACGCAGTATTTTTCCCTTCCCAGAGAAGAAGACCTCATAATTCCTAAATTCTTGATGGCTTGTTGTCACTTTACAAATCCCTCCCGTTGCAAAACCCAAAACCCGTTTGCTGCAAAACACTCTGAGCAGAATACCGTTCATTCCTCATAGACAAATAATACACATTTAACATCACATGTCTCTGATATATTTGTTCTAAACAAAAATCCTAAACAATATCACTTCAGAAGTCCTATAAATCCTATGGACTCCAACTCCCATAAAGCTTCAAGTACTGAGATGAAGAAGAGGAATAAGGAGTTAATGTGGATTGAAGGAAACACCAAACTGAACAAGCAGACTAGTTGTTGCAATGAAGCCAGAGAGCTTGGGGCATTTAAAAATGGCATTCGCATTCAAACAGGAGTTGGAGAAGAGAGAAGTAGACCGGACAAAGTGGGATGCAGAACCGAGGGAGAAGGCAGCAGCACGGGAACAGACTGTGCTGGAGAAGGCAGGTGCTTCCAAGCTGCTGCTCATAAGCATTACCTACTGGCGTGGCGCGAGGCCAAAGGAGACACAGTAGGCACTGTGGGAGAACCGCTGGGGAGCCGGCAGCAACAGCAGAGCTACCGGGGGCACGGATGTGTCAAGCAGCAGCAGTCTTACTGGAAGGTGAATGCAGAGCCGGCGGGAGAGCTGAGAGAAGGTCTGCAGAGTGGGAAACGCCATCCCAGAGAGAAAGCTTCACTGCAGCAGCGTGCCACAGGTCAGGAATGCTACCAGACTCCGGTGAGTCTGCCCACAGATGTTGGGGACCCTAGGGTGTACCGACAGGCATGTGAGCAATTAAGAACTTGTTTTGAAAATTGACCATGTATATCAGAAAGACAGAATTTGCACAAATCCTCATGTGTGAGATGTCAATATGGGTAAAGCTGGAGCAAGTATTACCACACGCAAATTAATACCACTGGAGGAGTTGAAAGACAGAACATGAACAAGTCGCCATATATTGATTTATTTATTTATTTGCATGTTAGGTGCTAATACAGCAAGTATAATACTATTTCAAAGCACCCACAGGGCGAGGGGAGGGAACAAGGGAGGGAAATACATTACAAAACACGATATATAATAAGAGCAGTGGAGGGAAAAAGGAAGGAAGCACAAACCTACTATGTCTTGTGAGTATTCAGAATGTGCAAGTGCAGCAAGGAAGAGGGAAGAGGGTGTAAGTGCTGGAGAGTCCGGGCTCATGGGTGACCCACAGATGAAGTTCTTGGGTTGTTGAGTGCTACATGGCCAGGGGCCATGCTAGGGGTAAGTGCGAAACCTCCAGGGTGGAGGGTGTGCCAAGGCAAGTGCTGAGGGAAGACAGGAGCTGGGCCGTTTGGGTGCAGGAGGTCAGGGGTCTGAGGATGCATAAGGGCCCCGGACACCAATGACAGCAACTGTGAAATTAGCAGAGAAGAGAAGTAAGGAAGGATGATGTAAAGAGGAGAGTCTTGAGCAGCTTCCGGAATTTAAGGAAGTCCTGCTCAAGGCGCAGAGGCAGGGGGAGGCTGTTCCATAGAAGGGAGCTAGCTGGGGAAAGTGATCGACCACCTACCCTCCATTTAGCAAAACGGTTTACACACGAAGAGTTGGTGCCAGAGGAACGTAGTGGTCTAGAGGCAGAGTATTTAGTAAAATAAAACTGTAGATAATGTGGTCCCCGGGCCCAGCCAGCCTTGTGGATGATGCAGAGGGATTTGAATTTAATCTATGCAGCAACCGGGAGCCAGTGAAGACTTTTTAGTGCAGGAGAGATACAGTCCCTGGGCGTAAGGCCAAGGATAAGTCTCACTGCCCTATTTTGGATTAGCTAGAGGGGTCACAAAGTGTAAGAAGGTAGATTTAGGAGGAGGCTATTGCAATAGTCAAGCCTAGAGAAAACCAGGGCTCAGGTAATATTGAGCCTCTGGGGGGAAGTGAAAAAAGATAGAATTGCTTTGAGAAGGAAGAGCTGAAAGTGGGACTTCTTGGCAATGTCCTGAGTGTGAGGGAGGAAGTAGAGAGAGGATTCGAAGATGACTCCAAGGTTTTTGGCTTCAGAAGAAGGAGCAGGGGGAGAGCCCAAAGAGGAAGGCCAGAGTGAAGGGAAGAAGGAGGGAGTGGGGGTCCCAATGGCAAGCATCTCAGTTTTACAGGTGTCGAGGCAGAGATCATTGGAGGTACACCAGGACCGGATGGCAGATAGGGCATCATGGATGATGGAGGGTGCAAGAGGGTCAGCAGGAAGTTTGAAAAAGAGCTCTGTGTAGTCTGTCTAACACTGGAGGTTGGAGGAAAAGGAGGAGATGAGGTGTGCAAGCAGGGTAAGGTAGATTTTAAAGAGCCAAGGTGAAGAGGATAGAACCCTGGGAGAAACCACAGGTGGAGAAGGCAGTAGGAGAGGAGAAGGTGCCCGGGATGATTTGGGAAGAGCCAACGTCATAAAGAGCACTCGATTTGAAGTAAGCAGAAAGCTTACAGAATGTCCATGATAACATAGCATTTTACAAACACAGAAATGGTGTGTAGTTCTACTGCGCAAAGGACATAAAGTTCAAAGTATCAAGTCGCCAAGTCATTCAGTATTCGAAAACACAGTCATCCAGATTTGTGAATGGAGATTTTAATTGTGTTCACAGCCGACACGTGTTTCGACCCAAGGGGTCATCCTCAAGGATGTTACATATGTTGAAAAGTGTCCGTGGACATTACAAAAAAGGGGGGGTTAAGGAGGGCATAGCATATAACATAAAGCCAATCGAATAACAAATCATAAATATATTACAAAAATATCAAAAATGCACATGTTCATTCAATTAAACATTCAAAAATAATGAGTTATGCAATGTGGGTGTACATACCCAATTTCCAATTCATAGTCCAATAGTCAGATGGATACAGTGAGCAGATGGGGGGGAGAGAAGACAGGGAGGTAAACTTAGTAAAGGGTCATTACCCACAATTATTAACTAGTGTTTTGTGTCATTTAATATGCACTTTTTTCAAGTAGTCCGTGTAGGGACCCACCAGATGCCATTTCTGAGGTGAGTTACCCTAAATAGGCCATGTACTGGTGATTCCCACAAGATGCTTAGAAAGGGTGCCACTCAAAAGAGGTAAGATGTGTCAAATCCAGAGAAGTTACTTGTGATATGGCGAAAGGTGAGCCCGTGAAAGAAGTCACGTGAAACTAGTGCAAGGGATAAAATTGGTTGCACTTACCAAGAGATAAAAGGGATATGTCCCTCAACAGAACAGTATTTGTATAAATCCAGGAATACAAACATGTGTCTCCTAGACAGATACCTGGAAAGCAGAATGGCTAATTAAAAATTGCGTGATGAAAAAACAAATAGATCAGTATTCAATTGAATATGGTGAATTATAAGGGAGTAAATAAAGCTTATGTTGAGTAAAAAGTACCATAAAGGTACTATGCTTACCTAATGGGTATGCTGTGTGAGCCCCATTGATACGAAGATTAAGCCTTTCAGTAGGGTTCAGCGGGATATTTCAGATGCCAATAAAATATAAGGTGTCAAGACCTATGGATGATAAAAATATTTGTAGCCATGGAGAGCCTAAATCATCTAGTTCAGTGGGATATTTCAGATGTCAAATTATTGAAAGGTAAAAATACCTATGGATGATATAAACAGTATTGGCCGCTGAGTGCCTGAGTCATCCGGTAATACAAATTAGTTGTAGCCATTCAGTTCTTAAGTCATCTAGTTGAGTGGGATATTTCAGATGCCATATTATTAAAAGGTAACAATACCAATGGATGATATAAACAGTAGTAGCCATTGAGTGCCTGAGTCATCTGGTGTATTAAATAATATGTATCACATAAGTGAGTACCAGATAAAAAGTATATTCAGAAGAAAATTCAAATTGCACTAAAATTCGTTGGAACAAGTTCATGGAATGATGTGATGTTGAGCCATCATCTGTCCATAGGGGTAGCATAAACATATGGTCCATAGTCCATTGTTGATGAGAGAATTACAAAAAATAATAAATATATAACAAAAGTAATAAGGAGCAGTCCATACCCGAGGAATAGTATATATGGGATAGAAGCCCAAGAACTGCAGGAGCGTGGGTTCCCTGGCGCTGCTACAGAAGTGTCTAGTTCTGTAAACGCAATAGCGCTAAGGAAAAATGGCGTCTGATGTCACGCGCATGCGCGTGACATCATACGCACGTACGTGATGACGTCCGTGCGTGTAGTGTGACCGTGACATCACAAAAGTAAACAACCAATGGCTTCTATACATTTATGTATGCCGTGTATCTAGGCAATTCCAATATGAGGAACCCCATCGAGATGATGCAGTGTTTTTTATTTTATTATTTCTATTTTACATTTATATAGCGCTCACACAGCCCGCAGGCATCGAGGCGCTGTTACAGGAATTAGTTGCGTAATTGTGCTTTTTTTTTTCTTAGTTACGTATTTATAACGCGCTTAAACACCCAGAGGTTTCTAAGCGCGGACCCGGGGATCAAACGTTGTTGCTTCGTGTCGTCTTGCTTCCAAGACGCGCACGCTGCCGCTGAGCTATCCTCCCGGGACTACTGTTTTGCAGTATCAATACTGTAATTATGCATTATGTAACAACTTACATTTTAGTACTGGCATTAAATGATTCTTTAAAGAAAGAAATATAAAGTTGACACATAGTGGTCTTTGCCAGACAGGATATTGAAAGCTGAATATAAGTATCACCCTGATTACTTCTGGTTTGCAATTATTTGAAAAAGAAATTCTTGTCTAGCACTTCCACACATGCCTTTGGTATTTAAGAGTGGAGGAGGTGATTACTGCTGCACTTTCTCTCCATTAGCACTTGAAGTGAACAGAGAAAAAAGGGCGAAGAGAGCACAGAGGACAAGAGAGCAATGCAGGGCAAGTGGTGCTTTAATTGACAAGGGCAACTTAAATGGCTAACTTTGCTACACAAGTGCACATTTGATTAGCAAACCTACACAATTGCATAGCAAATTGCTATGCGACACTGCTTGTTTTATGCCTTGGAAGATGGCTGCCTGGTTATACTGCTGCTTCTGTGTTAGTTAGCTATATTTGCATGTTTTTCATGTTGCATATAACTTGTACTTTGCTTCTGTTAGTGTACTTCATGTCATTTATAAATGCAGATTTTACCTCATTTCTGCGTTTCTTCATGTGGAGTGCATGTGAGCTTCGTGTCTTATGCGTGTGCTTATTACTGTTCACTGTGTCATTTTCTGCTTTTTCTATCTTCAGTCTAAAAGGTCTGTCTTGCTGTACCTGCCTGGGATAAGGGTGGTACAGTTGCCTCAGTGAGTTCTCACCTGTGGGGTATTGGGTCGGGGGAGGGGCAGAAGCTATGCATGACTTGGCTCCCAACAATTATGTACTTTAGATGCTTATACGCAAGATGCTCTTGTTGGAGATGGAGAATTTTGGGAAGGGCAATGTTGAACTGAATCCTTTACCCAAATGCACATCCTTGATGAAGCTGTGTTCTGGACAATGTCCTTTTTTACAAATGTTTATATGCAGTCTTTGCTACATGTGTTTTGGTTTTTTTTTTGTTTCTTTTTAGAGAGATGTTAAGATGGACTTTCAGAATTAATTCTGAGCGACCAACCTTTTATGATGAATAGGAAAGACTAAAGTTTGGTCGACTGAGTCAAGGTAGTGTAGTGGGAGGGGGGGTAAGGCTTAGAATCTGGAGGGGTGAGAGTAATCCTGGGGATTCAGGGACACATCCACCACCCCAGTCCGTCGGAGTATTAACACATACAATTATTTTGGAAGTCCTTTGCGCAAACCCTAAACATTTGACCTTCAGGCAAAGCATTGTTGCATATATTTGTCATCCTGCTCTCCCTCCTTCTCAACTGCTCAAGGGGAGCTCCTGTTTGGACCTGGAGGACCCAGGGCCCGACCCCCTGCTCAGACAGCAGGTAAGCATGCACCAACATGTGTTACTCCCTCTGGTCCCCCCGTGATGTTCCCTTGTGCCCCCCATTCTCGCACACAGGTGTTGCCTGTTTTCCTTGATTCTTCTACCCTGCTCTCCTCTCACCGCACTCAAGCCTACTTCTGCAGGAGTCTGTCTTGATACATTCTGGTTTCACCATCATCGTCTTGTGGACAATGATGGATTTGACTTTTATGGACTTCATTCATTCATGATGCGTCACCCTTTCTCAACTCTCATGCTGAACTTCTTTTGCATCTTCTACTCATGGTGGCCCTGAATCATGCTGTTCCCATCTTCATCTTGTATCCTGGCTTGCAACATTATGTGTTACTACTGACTTCTGCAATTGTATTCACTCTCCCCTCTTGCTTCTCCACTCTTTTGGCTGCTGACTCTCTGTTCTCTCCTCCTTTCCCTTCTTCCTTTTCCTATCTCCTCCCCTTACTTTCTTCGATGCACTTACTCTATCAGAATTGTCCCTGGACCTAGGGTCTGATAGCAACCTTGTCTGTAACCTCCTGCCTCCCCTTACTGGTTTTTTTCTCCCCACATCCCCTCCAGCACTATCTGAAATGTCGTCAGGCCTAATATGATAGTCGCTTGTTTTGTTCCTCCCCTCCCTTTCTGCACCCCTCTCCCTCACCTATTGTTTTTTTTCCAGCTCTACCAGAAATGTCATCAGGCCTAGTACGGTAGTCGCCTGTCTGTTTCCATTTCCTTCCCACACTCCCCCTCCCTTCCTTATCTATGTCTTAGCTCTTGCACTATCTGAAATGTTGTCAGGCCGAGTACGATAGTTAATTTCACATCCTTACTGTTCATGGCTTGTAAGAATGTCATTGTTTTTTCCCTTGTTCCCTCCCTTGCCTTGAAGCGCTTTGAAACACATTGTGTATAGGCGCTATATAAATAAACTATCATATCATATCATATCTTATAATGATTTTGACATCATGGGCTGGATGTTGGAGAAAGAATGATAAAGTGCAATGGCCCGGGATTGGCAGCAAATGGATATGCTCTATAGTAAAGTATATGGGATGGTAAAACGTCATGAAAACATAGAAAACGAATTGTTGCAGGGTGTGTGTTCCAAAATATTGACTCCACTTTTAGATAGCAGGGAAATCAGAGTGAATACAAAAATTGTAGATGAGGTAGGGACTAAAGTAAATGTGTTGTGCTGTTCTCTTGGGAGATCAGAATTGGATGAGGGGTGGTGGATCTAATGGGGTGCCCTGATCTGTATATTCACATCTTGGCAGACAAATTGTGTGCGGCAGGTTAGGAGACAGAAGAAATACTTTTTTTAAAGAACAGGTGCTCAAAAAGAATAGTCAGAAAACTGAGGAGCCCAATCTGGACTAGAATAATAGTACTAGAGGAGAGAGTATAGAAGTGAAATACTAGGCACCAATCAAAGGATTGGAAACCATATATGTGGGAATAACTCGTAAAATACTGTTAGGAAATCCTCTAAATAGAATGTGTGATCAAATTGCTGAAATGAGATCACTAATGATAATGCAATGAGAGGGAGTCACGAAAACTATTCGTAATGATACTAAAACAAATCATTATATGGCCCTATAGATAGGGCTAGAAACCTGTAATCACAAAGTACGGGGAAGACCACAAAGATGCTGAATGGCTGGTAAGTCAGATCAGAAATAAACACTGAAATGACATACCTGGTGTCTCGCAACGGGGAATGATAGTTGAGGACTCTGGTGCCAACATTCATGGAATACCCTTCAATATGTCAATATACAATTTCATTAAAAAACATTCATCTCATGATCCGTGTTTAGACCGTGAAGTACATAGCACAGGTTACGGATACGTTTGGACTCCATCTGTCTAAGTTTCAGCTTGAGATCTTCACCTCTTTTACCCATGGTAGCCTTCTTTAATCCAATGAACCGGATATCTTCCATATTATCCATTTGATGGCATTCCTGCCAGTGGCTAGCCAGTGGTAATAGATTGTCTTGTTTCTTGAGACTTGACAGATGTTCCCTTATCCTGATTCGTAACTGTCTGATTGTGCTTCCCACATAAATCTTTTGACAGACACAAACAATTGCGTAGACTACATGTTTGGTTCTGCAGTTAATAAAGTCAGTGATAGTTGCATACAAACTGACACAGCAGACAAAATTGGGTCCCTGAAGATTGTGATGACCGAAATGCATTGGACGCCTGTGTCTTTGAAAATAAATACCAATTTTAACTTTACGCCGATGTCATGAGAAATTCATAAAAGAAAAGATCTTGAATTGTCATAATGAACATTTTTTGAAATGAGCAAGAATATCGACAAAATAATGTGTTAATATACACACCTTCCACCTTCCTGGGCTTTACAACCTAGGATCCATTATCTTACCAGTATTTACATACCTCATTGTGCATGTGAGTGTCATGATGCCTACCCCCGGACATCCAGAACAAGTCCATCAGTCCAGGGAGCAGGCATCCAGACACCTATTGAAAACCCAGCCACCCCGCCTAGGGGCTATCTGGGTTCAGTCCTGGCGCCGTAGGCGCCAGGCTCATATATGGGAGCAGTCCTGGCGCCATAGGCGCCAGGCTCATATGAAAAAACTTACATCATGCAGACCATGCTGCAAAGAATTCAAGCCAACGTGAGGCCTGAAAGGAACTACTTTGTTTCAGGGACTATTTTTTACTCAGGTGTGGTCTTGGGGAACTTCTTACCTGGGACTACTTTGGAGGCTATTTAAACCACGCCCGATGAGGAGCACACGCTTCGCGTTATTCTGCATCCTGCAGCATAACGCTCACCGTGCCTGTCAGTCCAGCATCCAGTCTTCTGCCACGCCCGCCTCGAATCCGGAGCTCCTAGAAAGAAGGGAAATAAGAAGAAAAGGTTAAACTAAGAACATTACCTTCATTCTTCATCTGATCCTGGATCCTTCGCGCATCCGAACAAGGAAAAATACTTTATTTTGTGCGCATCGCACCGCCAGCTGCAGCACCGCGCTATACTTACCAGTCTTCACAGCACCTCCTCGACCCGGCGCTGCTCCATCATTCATCGCCAAACTCCCGGCGCCTAAGGGGACGAAGAAAGACAATAAGGTGAGCCGAGAAAACCAACAAAGACAATTTCTATTATCACTATAGACTTACCGAGTTACCGCCAGAGATATTATTCTTCTACACGCCACATCGTCTTACGCTGCACCTGTAAGGAGAGAGAAAGCAACAGGTTAAGCACTGGCATTTTTTACCAGACAGTATTGGGTAACACAGACTTTTACCTAAACTCAATCAGCTGCTACGAGACAACCTCCTCTCGAATCAAGCTGCAAGACAAAGGAAGGAATCGGACAAGAGTGAATAACAGACATTTTGAACTCTTAAGAACCAAATACTTACGGCTCCTTGCCACTTACCTCGGAGTCGATATACGTCTGGAACTCACCCAATTCCTTCAGACCAGTGAAGTAACTGGTTATCTACGAGCCCCTGCACTCCACGCAGGATGGAGAACTCATCATTCAAAACCATAAGGTGAGACTGGTCAAAGGGAATATCGGAGGTGATTAGTAAGGAAAACGGTGGGGGTGTGCTCGCTCAATCCACGGGTGGCTAATTCCTTTTCTCCGCTTTCAGGAGAATACTCCTAGGGGTCAAGCAGACGAAATTGAGCAGGCCAGTCCAGTCAGTCATCTCTGCACTACAATTCACATTGGTAGAGACCGCAGCTATCCAGTTCCGACCGTCGCCCCTGTGGGAGCCATGTGAGCATAACAGTGAGGCTTGTTGTTGGCTACAGGACCACATATACCATTCAAACCCAGTACAAATGTGTTTCTTAAGCAATGAGCAGTGCACACTCACCCAATCTTTACATGTTGGTTGCAAAGAAACTTTCTGAATCAGGTATAAGGAACCAAAGAAGCTATTGTGTGGAAGAGACACTTTGTCATCCTTAAGAAGTTGTTGCATGAAAGAGAAATGTTTCCCATCCTTAAGGAATCAGTGTTTGGAAAAGACACTTTCATCATTCTACCTGAGATAATCCAGGGGGGACCACCCTGTGGATCCAAGGACTTCTTCTTGGAAGAGACTATTTTTGTTGGATTTATTAACTTGACACATTCCTTATACCCAGTTGGTCATTTCTAGTGTGGGAGCCAGATTAGTATGTTTGGACACAAGGACAGTTTATATAATTTTGACAACGAGACACAGACTGATCTTTAGTTTTCGTTTCCTCGGCAGGGAAACTCTTCTTAGTATAGGGACAGAAAGGCCTTTATCCAACCCTTTTATTTTAATAAAGATGTCTGATGTTGAAAACACTACCACTTTGTATCTGCCTCTCATTTCTGACCCCTCACATATGGTGTACATTTTATATGTTTTGTGAAATGTCTAGAACAGTTGTTAATGTGCGCTGCAGGTCGCTAAGGGAATTGTTTGTGTGGTTGTCTTTGGTGTCTTTACTGTATCCTTTTATCCAAATAAATAATTTTATTTATAAACACTAATTGAGCAAAACAGAAATTCAGTACTTTGAGCAAGCCCATTACCATACCTTAAACTCGGTGGCCTCTGTAGTTTCCAGTAATCATCTGGCGTCAGTCACTTCTATTAAATAAAATAGATTGTAGTAAAACTAAGGTAAAAGCAAAGCCCACGAGCAGAGTGGGGTGTGTCTCATGACATGGAGTCACCTGGCAACCGTAGTCCCTTGTGAATTGCATCTGTTGTCCATTACCCCTTTGATCCTTAGTGCTCCTTGACTCCCTGGTTAGTCACTCTCCTCGGGTCATTAGTCCCTCTGGTCCTTGGCTCACTCACCAGGGAGAAAAGGATACAGTAATAATATAACATTAATATTAAACCATTAGCTGGATTAACGTCATGCACTATACAACATGTGGGAAAATTTCATTATTACCTACTGACACTGTTTCCCTATGCAGTTCTAATTCAATTCCTTTCACAATTTCTTTCAGCTATGTTTGCAATTGTGTGTTTTAATGTAAATGACGATGCAAAGATAACACTAAAACACATGCTCTAAATAGATCTGCGTGTCAAGTAGTATATTATTTAATTGTATGCACAGTTGGATCAAAGGCTTCTATTGATTAACATATTTAGATATTTCTTTCGAAGATACGATGAATCTAGTGCCATTTTGTTTATTCCAGGCATTGTATAGTCAAGGCCCAATGGAACAAGCGCCAATAAGGATTGCACCAAAGGTCAAGCCTTGTCCTGCCCTGCTCTGCCCCTGTTCCACTCCCCAATCCCTCTCCCTCCTTTTTGGTTGCAGCCAGAGTACCACTAGCTCATTTTCTCCACTTACACTACTGGTTCTGAGCAACCTGACTTGCTACCACACCTATTAAAGTTGCTAATATACAGTGTGTGCAGGTGGGTGTGGATGGTATGCAGCAGTATTTTGGTGAGTTAATAGGGAGGGTGAATCCTCACACCATTTGTGAACTAAGATATAACCATTAAAATAAACATCAAGAACTGGTAGAATGTTCATAAATATATTCTCTTAGCATGCCCATTGCTTAAAGACCAATGTATTACAATTGTAATAAAAGTCTGATGTCGGCAAGAGTTGTAGAGTGGGCAGGAGTAGACTGTCTCCAAAAGGAGGCCAGGAAAATGTTTGGTCAACAGGTCAGGACATAATGAAGCTCGTCCGTCAAGTGTATTTTTCTTTTTTGGAATTAATTTGACGTAAAGAAATGAACCACCCATAAACTAATCTTTGACACCTTTTAATTCAAAAGTAAATATTATTTTAGGTCACAAAATGCCCTTTTACGGTGTAATAAAGTTGTATCTACCACACATTTACAGTCATCCAAAAAAATACCTTCAGCCATATCACTGGGACAAATCCTGTAAAATAGTGCATTATTTTTACATTTCTGTCATCCAATATGTGGTCTTCATCCAATATGTGGTCTGCATCTATAAAAAAAAACATTGGCAAAGCTAACAGCTTGTCTTTTTAATAGTTAAATTGTTTTGGTGTTGTAAGGGATTTGAGTCAAATGCCCAGGTACTTGCATCACATATGTAGTATTGCCATCTAATGATGCAAAGTACTCATACTGGGTATTTCCTCTAAATGCCAGGTACTCAAATGCCAACATGTTAGGCATTACTATATAATGCCAGGTACTCGCATCACATGCCAGTTATTGCCATCAAAAGCCCAGGTACTTGCATCACATTGCATGTAGTGCGTTCAAATGCCAGGTTCCCTGGCCATGGGCTTACTATGGCCCTCAAATGGTACATTCACACATCATATGACAACTGCTCCCATCACATGCTCAGGTACTCAAATCATATATGAGGTATTACCATGAAGTACCAGGCACTTCTATTGCATAATTGTGATGTATTCCCTAGGTCTGGAAGCAAGAATGAGTCTTGCTGATTTGTTCTGGATCACCTGCTATTGGTGAGTGAGGTTGTGAAGGAGACCAAAGAGGAGGCTGTTACAGTAGTCTAGGGAGGCAAGACAAATAGCAGAGGTGGCCTGGAGTTTTTGGGACATGATGAGGAGAGGGACTTACAATGCAAAACATGAAGCTGGAAATGTGATTTCTTTGTGAGTTCATGAATATGAGGAGCAAAGGAGAGAATTTTGTTGAAGACGGCGCTAAGGTTTTTGGCTGGGATGACAGGGGTCGGTAGGGGATCTATGGTAGGAGGCCAGGTGAAGGGAAGAGCAGTGAGAGTGGTGGTGTCAAAGTGTTCAAACAAAGGTTTTTGTTTACCAGCCAGTCCTAAATTTGGAGCATGCATTCCAAAAGGTAATGGTGAGCTGGTGCTGATTTCCGAAGGCTGAAAGCAATGTGAGTATTGTCTGCATAGGTTTAAAATATGGTTGTATACGGGATGATAAGGTCTGCAAGAGGCCTCTGGTGGGCCTTAATGGGCCACCAGGGATAGGTTGGAGCCCCAAGGAGCTCCTCCACAGTGTTGGATGATGGGCTTTAACAGGAAAGGGTCCTGAAATCTCCTCCCTCATTAGAAAAGGAGGGCAGATTCTGTACTTCTGGCTGATCTAAATCCAGACTGGTAATCATGCAGTAAGGCATGAGTTTCAGAGAAGCACAGTAATTGGCTAGTGACCATCTTTTCAAGAGAATGTTGCCAATAAAAGGTGTGTTGGCAATAGGATGGTAATGATAATGATTTGTTATTTATATAGCGCTTACGCCTAAGCATTGTACATAGAACATATTTGCATACATTGGTAATTTGAAGACATACTAGGGTTACTATTGATATTTTAAGGAGAGGCAAGATGCAGGTTTTCTTAAGAAATTCAGGGGAGATGCCAGGTTTCAGTGAATTGTTCACATGGGTATGTAAAACTGGTGCGAGGGTCAGGATATTCTCCTTGTTCATCCTGGTAGGGCAGAACTAGACCTGCTCAGAGAAAGCTTTCATGTTCTCAACCAGTGTCCAAACCTCTGTTTGACCGGATCGCTGAGGAGAAAAGAGCTCTTGTTTCCAGGTCTAGGAAGGGTGGATACTGTTCGAACTGTGACCTCAATTTTTTGGAGAATGGTGGCGCAGAGGTCATCTGCATAGGCTTTGAAAGCTAATGAAGGGGACAAACATTCTACTGGAGACCTAAGTTCTTCGAGAATAGTTCCATTGTAGCCTTTTTGATGCCACAGGCACGCTTTATGTCCTCCTGATTCTTGGATTTACACCAGCATCATTCAAGTGTCCTGCTTGCTTTTTGTAGAGCTCCAACCTCTGAATCAAGCCAAAGGTTGACTTTGGATGGGGGCGGGGAGGGCTTTATTGTCTTATGAACGACAGGTGCAAGAATGTTGAGAGTTTTTGAAAGTTCGAGTTGACGATCCTTCAATAAGGTGTCGGTATAACATCTAGACATAGATGGGTTGGAGAAAATTGCAGCGAAGGAAGTCAGCATCACTCACTTCATTGGTCTAGCTTGATTGCAACCAAGATTCCCTTGTGATAGTGGGCACAGTTTCTTAAGCTTAACCAGCTAGATTGTATCATAAAGTGGGCCGACCAAGGGAACACATTAACCATTGTTTGAGATATCATTAACTAGAGTGATGACAGGAGTTCATGCAATGTTTCAACCCTCCCACCCCCAATGTGTGTTTGGTCAGATACCGACATCTTCAGGGCAAGGGAGTCACATAGGCTAAAGAAGGGAAGTGCATGGTTGTTAATTAAGCCATCCAACCAAATGTTAAAGTCACCCAGAACAAGGAAAGAACCTAATGGTGTATGTTTGTTCGAAATACAATCTGAACGCTCGTCTAGGAAGAATGAAGGCCCTCTCAGGGGTGGTAGATAGTGACAATGGTAAAACAGGTAGAGGCATCCATGAGACATTTGCAGACAAGGCTGAAAGAGGAGGCAGTGTTACTATCGATCAAGGCAGTCTGTATGGAGGCCAGATAGATCAGCGTGACCTCCCACCCCCTATTTTGTTCTGTTACACACTTGAATCTTATACTCTCCACCGCGGGCCATTTATTGACCAGAGTTGTGTAGTTATTGGAGAACCAGGTTCCTGTTAGAGCATGAAAATCTACTTCATAGACAGCCAATGAGTCATGGATGTTACCTGCATGCTTATTGGCTGAGCAGGCATTGAGGGTAGCAATATTCCAATGAAGGCTGGTCTAGCAAGGTTTAACAGAAGCAGAAGATGGGGGTATGAAAGAGACGTTTTGAATGTGGGATGGAAGAGATGCTTGGAGTAGGTCATGTTGGGAGAGAATCCCACGATAACAATGGGATGCAGTAGGGTTTGGGGTAAATAGGAGTGCAGGAGAGGGGACTCCAAGGAGGAGGGATGAGCAGTCTCCAGTGAAGAGTGGGTATGGGTGGGCTTGGCTGGAGTTTAGGAAAGGAACATCAGTGAGAAGGATGGGGAGGAGGCTGTCAAAGATGAAGAAGTTATGGTGGCTGTCTTGTGCCATAGTTAGAGTATTCTGAACAAAGCAGAGTGTAGTACTCTATTGCCAATCCCTCACCACAAAAGCCGAGGGTCTTGCAAATTGGTAGAGAAGAATGAATGCACTGGTAAAAGTATGGGGTCATGGCATCCCACCAGTACCTTGGCTCAGTGACATCCCTCCCAGCCTTTCAGCTATACTGCCACTACCCCACCCCTTCAGAGGCCATTTTGTTTGGGGAAAATACTGTCGTCCATGCATAGCAATAAGCTTCTAATTCTTCAGAACTAGTGACTACGTTGGTGACTTAGGTTTCGCGTCACCTGGCATCTAATCCTGACTTCTTCCCTTTACCAAATTGTGCAATCTTGAGTAAATCATTTTACCTCCATGTACCAGACTTTGCTTCTATATCAAAATTGGAAGTACTTTAAATAAACTAGATTTCGGCATGTGACTACAAGAAATAAATGAACTGCCATTAATATAATCTTTGATGTTTCCCGTGCTACCTTTTATGTGTGAATGTGGCATATGATTATAGCAATTTCTTCACATCGTATTCACAATTTAAAGCTAGTGGTGTTTCCATGAGCGAGCAAAGTGGCAAATGACTGTGCTGTGTGCAATATATGAGAATGGTGCCCACTATTATTTATATAGAAACTGCAGTTTTTTTTAATAGTGTACATGGTGAACTAAATCACTTCTAGGGATTGTCAATTCGGAACAGTAAGGCAAAGTGAGATTAAATGAGTTGCCCAGGAACACGCACTTTGGTTAAATGTTAGAGCAGCAATTTAGGTACTTGGCCAAATCATTTCCAAGCTCTAGTTGTATAACAAAATACAATTATTTTCAAATGTCTTGTTTTCAAGAACTATATTAATAATACATATATATATATATATGCAACAAAACCCGTGACATTCAGCAGATGTAGGAAACTGTGCCATCTTAACTCTCAGCTGTCCCGTTGTGCATCACATGAGCCCAGTGATGACATCACTGATGACATCACATATGAAATCACTTATGTCATCATCAATTACATCACTGGTAACTCGAGCAAACTGATGAAATCAGAAGTTACATTACTTATGGCATCACATATGACACCACTTTAGCATCACTTATGCCATCATTGATGACATCACGTGAAAAGAGAACACACTGATGACATTCATTATGTCATCACTGGCAGCACAAATTGCAGCTAAAAGTGAGAGATGTAATATTTCAATTATAAAATACAGCTAAGCCGTTATACAACTTAAGCAGAGGGACTCGAGTCCTTTTTTGTCTTAATTACACATCTATCACCTCAACCTTCAAATTAATGTCACTTTTTAGGCATTAGATTCTAACAGTCCTGCACAAGAGAGTAACAGAGAACTACCTCCTAATCAAACAAATGCCATTGCAGTAATTTCATTTGAATCGCTCTGTTACTTAAATCACTTAAATTGATATGTTTTGCCTGAAAGCCATTTCTAAGTTGCAAACTCAAACAATTTGAAAAGTAGTAACTTTTTAATTTTTTTTAATTGTGATTCGGTTTTAATTACATCTTACACAAATGCAAAAAAGACAAGATCACATTTTTCAAAAATCGAAATAACAATACATAAAACAATCAGTTCCCAAACAACTACATACAAAAAAATATACAGTTAATGTAAAGTGAGGAAATAAACTCTAAAAGGTATAATTAGTATATCAAAAGGATAAACACCTAAATGGACCAAAACATCAGACAAGAGTTGACATAATGAAAGCATCAGTGAAACATTTTCCCTCCACATAAGTCGGGACCAGAATAATTCCTTTGAAACAATAGATTCCGGGCATACCCTAAATTTAAAGTATCTATCTCTCTTGGATGCAAGTGCCTGACAATTAATTACCCAATGTTTAAAGGTTTTGATAAAATCTGTCCCAAGGCAAAACCGGCATTCCTCTGTTGTTACAGAAAATACAGAATGTCCTCCCCAGTGGATGGTCCGTTCCTTAGTGGGAAGTTGATTTAGCTTAAAATGCATATCAAGAGAATGCATTTTAAGACAGGGGAAACGAGACAAATACATTGAAAAATACTCCCTTTTCCTCTGAAATTTTGAGTATTCCATGTATGTGTGATAGGTTGGAATAGAATCAAGAGTACACATCCAGTCGTACTTGAAGAGTTTTGTTTTCGTTCCCCCTGGACGATTATGTAGTTCTTCCTCATTTGTCCCTATGGTATTAAGCAAGTCTATCATTGTACCCGCATACTTATTAATAGAAGTAATCTATTTATCCTTCATAAGTGTGTCTAACTCAACATATATTGAATTTTGTTCAGGTTTGAGAATTTTGAAAAGCTGAGGAGCTGTCTCCATTGGTATCTGGCTTTAAGTGAAGTAAGAGCCAGCTTGTGTCGTATCACAGAATTAGGAATTGACATTGCAAGAGACAGCACCCCTTTCCAACGTTGGGCCTGTAGCTTATTCAAATGGTCCCCAAGATCCAGAAGCGAAAGGTCCAGACCATACAGAAGCACACGTTCTATTTTCATTAAGTAATAACGCAGTGCAGGTAGAATCGAGAATCTGCAAGCCTTGTGAAGAAGTCGTGTCATATGAGGAACTAGGGGAAGAAGCTTATCCCCGCAGTGAATGTTGCCACATAATAAGAGAAGCTGAATTGACAAGGTTATAACCAAGATATCTAACCGACGAAACTAATTCAATCGTTTCGCCTCCCAAAGTCCAAGTCATCGTTTTAGGCTGTTTTTGTTTAGAAAAAACAATGATCTTTCATTTTGAGCCGTTGGCCTTAAAATTGTGTTGAACTTCAAATTGCATAAAAATGTCCAGTTTACGCTGAAGGCCAACTGGAGTGCGGTAAAAAAGGATAAGATCATCTGCAAATGCAAGCCAACGGAGTGTCAGAGTAACCAATCTAGCAGGATAAATGTCATTCCTGCACCACAAACTCTCGACATCACTCAGATATAAATTAAATAGAGTGGGGGCAAGAGTGCACCCTTGTTTAACTCCCACTAGAGTTGGAATGGGTCTAGAAAGGGCACCTTCACTGGTTAAGCCGATTCTGATTGTAGTATTTTTGTGATGAAGGGCAATAAGATTAACCATCTATGCAGGAACTCCAAATTTGATCAATTTAGCCCATAGAAGTTCCCACACGACACAGTCAAAAGCAGTGGACATGTCCAAAGATGCCATGAAACCAGGCCCCGTGCCATCATTTTTCATACTATGCAAGAGATGTGCCATGACTGTAGCATTAAGAGCAGTGCCCATACTTTGCCTGAAACCTACTTGATACTTGGACAAAATAGGTGACTGAGCAAGAACCCGGTTAAAATCTCTAAGGAGGAGAATGGAAAAAAACCTTACTGCTAGAGTCCGTGAGCGCAATTGGCCTATAGTTGTCTGGAATGGTGGGGTCGCCCTTTTTATAAACTGGAATGACTATGGATTGGGACCATGACTGAGGAATGATGTGAGTAGAATTAATATGATCAAACAATGCCTTAAGATAAGGAACCCAAAGTTGAGAAGCCTATTTAATAACACAAGGTGGAATTCCATCAGGGCCAGGGGCCCTAGATGGTTTCAGTCTAGTAATTGCCCATTAGATGTCCTCGATATCCAAGGGGCAATGACCCACTGTAGACTGTCCCAGGATGGTATCAGGAGGATCAAACTTAGGATCATGAATGGAAAACTTGGCTATACAGAAATCAACCCACCTATCCTCAGCAATTGGACATTCCTTCACAAAAGTGAGGGAACAGCTCACCAAATCCTTTTTTTAGATCAGAACTGTCTTCATGGCGTGGTAGTGTTTGATCATCTTATAATTGATTGCGGCAAACTGTTCGGAAAAAAACCAGCCCGCATGCGATCAATTATCAGAGGATCAAACGCGATCACACCAACCCGCACCCCCCACCCCTACTTACCTTTTTGCTCGCCGCCTGGTCCACTTCAGCCCTGCAGCATCAGATGCGTCCCTCTAACGTGAGTCGGATCCGACGCTGCATGGTCCCATCTTCTTCTTTTTTTTCCGGTCCCCCGCCTCCAATATTGAGGAAGCGGGGGACACTCCCCCAACCCCCAAGGCTAATACATACCGATCATAGGGAGCGGGGGACACCTCTGCAACCCCCGCTTCACATGTTCGGTATGTATTGGCCTAATTCAATCGAATGGTACTGGCCAAATTCGGTCAAATGTATCATTCGATCAAATAAAAACAAATAATTATACTAATACCGTCTGCATGGCTCTGTACTTAGTAAGATGACCAGTAAAGATCAATCTTGAGGAATTATAGTTACATTCCTAGGGGTAAAATAGGTTGTTAGGAAAGAGGAAGACGATGCAAATGTGTAAGAAAACCTGCAATCCTTGCACTGTATTTTTTCAGGACCTTAAAATACATTTTAAAAGGCTTGATAAACTGAAAGTGTATATTTCTCCTTCGGTAGCATTCACTAAATGTCTAGCTGTAGAATATTTCGCAAATGCCTTAAAATAAAGAACATACATTTTTCATACTGACAATTACTTTCCAGTGATATCATAAGTAATATAATGTGTTACCCACTCTGACAAAACCTGATGTAACACCATTGAAACAGCCCTCTCGGACATAATTGTCAAACTACAAGACAAAATCTTCATTAAAAAAAACAACTCCTGACCAAACCGCTTGCCATCCTCCCAGCCAACTCAGCCCCCCCCCCAAAAGCACTGATAATAACTACCCCAATTCAATTTTTCAACCATCAGCGCGAGGGACGTCATCCCGACAGTCTAAACACCTCAAGCCATCCCACTGCAAAGGTGATGCCTGCCCGGCACACATTGTCAAGATCTGCATAGCCACATATGCGCCAGCCCATGCAGTGTTGAGGCAAGTGTGGACAATGGAGGATGTTAAGGAGGCGTTTACAGTTGTGTCCAGGGCCTGGCCATTCAGGTTTCCTGGCCCCCACTGGCTGGGGGGAGGCTCTGGTTTCAAGGATCCTTTGGCCCCAGTTGGGGATCCTCCTTGGGACCTGCCTTTGGTCCTGGCTATGTTGCAGAAACCTCCCTTTGAGCTGCTGGAGGATGTCGAGCAGAAGCGATTGACTCTCAAGACTACCTTTTTGATAGGGGTCACTTCAGCTCCTCGTCTAGGGGGGATTGGGACTCCCCTGTGTCGGCCTCTATTTTTGTTGGTCCGAGAGGAGGCCTTGGTCCTGCGGCGTGGCTCTTCCTTTGTGCCTAAGGTCTCCTCTCGGTTCCATTGGTCTCAGAAGATGGTCCTTCCTGGTTTCTTCCCTGTTCCCTCCTCTCCTGAGGAGGATGCTTGGCATTGCTTGGATGTCAAGCGGGTGGTCCTGCACTATCTTTCCCAGACCAAGTCATTTTGTCTCACTGACCATCCCTTGGTCACCTTTGGGGTGGGGGGCTGTGGCCGTAGGGCTTCCACTCATATTATCAGCCAGTGAATGAAGTCCTTGATTCTCCCTGCCTATGATTCTGCAGGGCTCTGCCTGGTGGGGTGGGTTCAGGGCCAGTCCACTAAGCGGGTGGCTGCCCCCTGGGCTACCTTGCGGAGGTGCGCTTGCTGGACATTTGCTGTGAAGCCACATGGGCTATGCCTAACACCTTAATTCGCCAATAACGTGGAGGGGTACTGGGGGCTGTGTCGGGTTGAGGTGGTGGCAGGGGTCTTGGTCTATCTGCTCTTTTCTTCCTTGAATAAATTGGTGTTGGGTTGGTTTTGCATTACTTATGGTGTCTGTGTCTTTTGTGGTGTGCATGGCAGGGGTGTAACAGTATACCGGTATAGCGTTATACATACCGTGAACAGCTTAAGTGAACTATAATAACCGTCACGTTGTTTATACCGGTATACCGTTTTAGGGCCTGCAGCTATTAAGTGAGCTTTTCAATCTTATTTGGAAAGGCTGCATTAAGCAAGTGCTGCACAGTCTGGATCTTGCACTGTGGGATGTGGCGTCTGCCAAGGGGCCCTAGTTTGGCATAGGGAAAGTGAGGCCACATTAGTAAATGCAGCTTTGATGCTGTGACCGCTCCTGTCTGTGATCAGTAGAGTTAGGTTAAAGATCAGCCGATTTGTCGTTTTCCCACCAATTTGAAAGATTGGGAACTACACATCCAAGAATTCAAAGGGGGAATGAACTGGATGCCGTTCTGATGCATATCCACAAAAAACGTGAGCTCTGTAGACTGTGTGAACACTGGGTTTATCAGTGCTTTGTGCTAGTCTATAAACTGACACCCCCCACTGTCCTCTGTGTAGATTTGCACATTGGCACTGGAGTTGTTGCTTCGCTTGATCCTTCACCTGCCTTCTGCATATGGCACTGGAATCAAGCAGGCAGGACAGATTCTACATTCAATTTGTTTGAAGTATCCAGAGCAATGGGGGTGAGATATTTCTCAGGTCTATCCACGATTTGTGACACCACCCATGAATGCATTCCTGCGTCTCAACTCACATGACAAGGGTCCTAATGCACTCAGACCTGGGGAAAATGGTAATGATGGGGCTGTGGTGATGTGGTGGTCTAGGCCATATTTGTGCCAATATGTATTTTAACTTTGTCATTTTCAAAATGTTTTTGTGACACTATCTTTAAGAAGCTAAATGAACATGTATTGCAAGAATCAACAAAGAAATCAACAGCGCCCACTGAACGCTGTCCTGTTAGGATTACATGGTCGGTGGTGACTCCAACATCAGACATTTATAATACACCAGGCAGATGGTAAACAAGCTATAGTGATTTGATCAATATGCAACTTTTAGGTGAGTGTGTGTTGGCTATAACATTTTGACAAAAGAAACACAATGACATGGGCTTTCAGACCTCACATGAGTGACTTTTCTCCCTTTAATGGGATAAAGCGTTATCAAAACAAACTGTTATGACTGATCACAGCGAGGGGTCATGATGCCCATGCCATGTGGTTCCAAAATAATGCAGGTCGAGGCCGATTTTCAAAGCGATGACCTGTGACCAAGCAGCAAGCTCATTGCTCAAAATGTGCATTTTAACACTTCCACTAGTCACTCTTTCATTCAAGGCAATCAACGAGTGAGCACCATGAAAGACCAAATCTGCAACCGCCTTAGATTCGTTGAGGATCAGCTAAAAATGTGCAAAGACAAGTTTCAAAATGCTTACAAATTATGACCTTTAAGAAAATATTTGTTAATATTAGTTAACTCCACCTGCTATACTGCGATAACCATGATATACCGTCATTTGGCAAGAAGGTTATCATACCGCCATAAAACCAATACCGTGACACCCCTATGCATGGGCCTCCTTCCTGTTTCTGCTTTGGTATGACTCAGAGGTTAATACTGGGATGCGTAAGAGAGACATAGAGGTAATGCCCAGATTACTTACCAGTAATCTTCCTTACTCCTAGTCCTACTGTTCCTCGTCCCAGTACGGACTACCCTTCCCTCGCACCCATCGGCGGAAGTTGCCGATGACTTGGCTTTGAATTTACTGCCATCCATTGGGTGAGTGGGAGGTTATACCTCCTGGGAGGTGAGGGGCCAAAGGAGGCCAGCTTATAAAAAAGAGTTACAGTGAGCATGAACATACTCAAAGGTTAGTACTGGGGCGAGGACGAGTGGGACTACGAGTAATGAAGATTACCAGTAAGTAATCCGGGCACTTGTAGGCTTCCAATCAAGGTGGGGGAAATGATCCTATAATTATACTCTTTTCATTTAATCTACTTCTGTATACAAATGCCATATCATATCATATATGTGTCTGAGTAGTTTACTATAATTTGTGTACTTTTCAAGTAATTGCTTGAAAATATAATCTTGAAAGGCAAACACATAGTACTACCAACTACAGCTTGGAGGTTATGGGGTCAAGAACCCAAGTAGCAGACTAGTCTCTAATCCTGGCTCCACCACTTATTTTTTAAATAAATAAATATTAAGGTTTTAAGGTACATTACAGAACAAGAGCAAGGCTCTCAGTGGGAGAGGCCACCACACTATTTAGACAGAAATACAGAATTGTGACATAACATCTCATCAACATGGGACCTTTTCGATAGCTCTCCTTAGCAGAGGGAAAGAACACATAAACATATGACCAGGCGTTGGGAGCCATTCCTGACCCTGCCTTGAAAGAAAAGCTGCACATTTTTCAAGAAAAGCAAATCGCCGAACATTACCCTTTTCCTTTTCACTGCAACATTCAATCATAGTGTAACCGTTTAAGGAGACCACATTTTCAAGAAGAAAATCCTTGACAGCCAACAACAGAAATGGAGGACTACCCCCTCACTACTCGCCCAACTGCATTTCGCCCCTCAATTCCTCTCAATCCCACCGCCCACCTCCTGCCCCATACCACAGTATTTCCAGCACTGATCCTGCTTACAAAATGTGCGGTTTTGAATCAGGATGTATGCATGTTAATAAAGAAGAAGCTATTGCTCTGATTGCTATGACAGGCCTTTCTGTATGTTTCTCAGCGGTTTCTGTGCAACAACCACTTAAAAAATATGGCGTGTACTTGAGAGGTTGGGGGTTAGAGACCAAAACCGGGACAGGGTTTTTGAATTTAAAGAAAACTCTGGGGACAGAGGGCCCAGTCCCTGTGTTGGCTAGAATTTGCAAAACCATTTAACTCTCTACACATCTCCCATTATGCCCTCAAACTGTCACTCAATACTATGTTAAATCCTTATTGTTGCTTCATTCCACCACTTAAAGTGTATGATACTGGGCAAATTGTTTTATCTCAATGTGGTTCACACTGTTGGCTACCTAAAAAACAAGCATTGGCAATGCCAACAGTTTGGGCTTTTGTGGGCATCTAATAGAAGTGCCTGTGAAATGCCTAATACTTTATACACATGGTCAATCAATGGGTGGGCAAATAACCAAACACCTACAAGCGTTGTGTCGTCTCCAACATAAAGTACTCACACAATCTGAAGAGATGCAACAAACCGCACCAAAACAGAAGTGTCCCCAACTTCAAAGAATCAGTTCTGAGCTCTGCTTGGCTTCAAGATAAGCTAGCAACCAAAAGAGAGTTTGCCGCTGCGCCTGCAATAAAAACATAGGTTTCAGCTCTGTGTTACTAAAAAGAAAAGAAATATCCCGAAACATGATTGTCCTAATTCTGGTCAATCAGATTGCATTGTTTGCTCAGTCAGCAGCATTCGCTCAACCCAACCATCTATCCTAGCTAGCAAAGCAAACATTTTTCCCTTGCCTCTAACCTGCTTCTGTCCCTCACTTCCTATGCCTCCACTCTAGCACTTCACCCATCATAGTCATATCCTAAGTGCAGCTGGCCGTACTGCCTACCTGCACTTAAAAATATCCAATGTGGGTTGTCCTTAATGTATGTCCACCTATCGGGGTGCAGCCTTGCAGCAGCAGCGAAGGTGCAGAGATAGTGTGGGGCATTCTGTCCTGGTGTTAAGTGGGTTGGACATGAGCCTAAAATACTGGCAAGCCTCCATATTGGCCAGTGATGCCTGCTAACTGGAACAAAAGCCACCCTGAGATCCTGAGTGTTCTCCTTCCAAGGAGAAAACAAGATGCATGTAGCACCTGCTTTAAGAGGGTCCCTTCCAGAAAAGCGCTACACCAGAGACCACTGCTGCACAAGCAAGCCAATAAGATTGGAGGGGGGTGGGGGCATTGGGAGACACGCAAGTCTCACGGCAGTTTGTTAGTGCAGGTAACTGGCATAAAGGCTAGCTTCATCACCGAATGGCCAAGTAACCACGTTTGGTTGACCAGGAAATACTTTCTGGGAGCTGAGCCCGCACACTTACTGGCGTTCTGTTCTACTGTCCCGTGGAGGGTATTGGAGGAGAGTTCAAGTCTCCTATGTCTTCAGGTGAAGACACAACAAGAGTTCAACCACATGTCTTTGCCGGGTTCTCAGAGTCAACGGGGGCTAGGGAACACACCTTGCCCACCGGGTGGCATGGGGAAGATGAACATTTAAGCTCTATTATGTTCAAGGAGGTGGAAGCATTGACATTGATTTTCCCATTTAAAATGTTTTTTTCAAATCAGGCCCATAATGTTTACTAACAGATAGCATTGCCACACCGTTTTGTTTTGTGTGTCTTAATGGCTTGACTGAAAAGCTGCATAACGCATAGAAGATTTTTTTAGGCTGACATCATTTTGCTTTCATGTACTTGTATTTTTCTGTTCCAAATAGGGAAAACAAAGTTACTGTCATATTATTTTTGGTTCACATAAGTATTAATATATTTGTCATTTCAGTTTACAATGTGATTTGTGCATAAAATCCCGTGAAAACACAGAGGACAGTGCTCACCGGAGCAATGTCTCTGTGTGTTCGTGGGATTTTTCTCACACTTTGGATTTCTAGCCGTCGACAATGCAGCTCATGCCAGCTGCAGGGAGCTAGAAATCCGGAATGCAAGCAAAATCCTGTGAACACGCACAGGACAGTGCTCACGTCTGAGAGAATCTCGTGGCTAAAGACCCTAAGATCCTCTCCGACATGAGCCCTGTGTGGTTTCATGTCTTATTGCAAGTTTCTTATTTGAAGACTTTACAGTTGGTTAAAAAGCATCTGGGAAGGAAAACAACGGAAAGGGAATGCATCGAAGGACAAAAATAGAGGTGGGGTGAGCCAGACAATTTATGTGTGAAGCCGAGCAACATCAGGGGCAAGCATCTATATGACCCTTCTCAGCTAACAGAGGCAATCATTGAGCAAATATGGGTCCGAGCACTACATGACATGTATCACAACATTGCCAATTTTGTGTTGTAAGACATTGATACATATTAAAACTGATTTAAAAAGGACGAGCAACAGCCCTAGCTATTTTTAAAAAAAACAAGCAAATTAAATGCAGAAAGGACAGAAATAATTACTACTATTGAAAATATTGTAAACCACTTTTAAAAAAGATTATACACACATGGTTCAATGTATCATTTTATTTACAAGATGCATGGTATCTTTCCTATTCAAAGATGGCCACTAGTTTCGGCTTCCTTCCAGACAGCTTCCTTATAGACAGTCATCCAAGATGGCTGCCTCTGTTGAAGAGCTCAAAGAGTTCCGGGATGGGCAGGAATGGGTGGGATTAGCTATAAGGATTAGCATGGTTAGGGGCAGGGAATGGGAGGGAATCAATAACCTAACAACTGTGTATCGCGCCTCAAATGTCATCTCCATTGGAAAAGCATTACAGACCTGCAGTCAAAGCCCATATTTGTATCTCTTATGTTAAAGCTCTTATTTTAATGACAATAGTTTTGGCTTAAAGGTAGCGTCTCCTTGCTCGTGGTATTGCTCCGTTTAAAATAATACCAGTGACCTTCAAAGTGTGTGTCTTTGGAACTTCTTGTAATATATCTTTCCACAAATCCCCATGAGTATTTGACTCATGTGTGAAGTCATGTTCTGTGACTTCTTTTGATGAACCGAGTCTCACAAATCTATGACTGGGCCTGGCAGCAGTTTACTTCAGTTACTGCGCAGTGGAACGCGCAGCGCAAACAGCTCTGGAGGGCAGGGCTTTTAGTGAGTGACTCCCATCCGGCTCTGGGAAATATGCTGCTGGTCTCGCTTCATTCTGGAGAGCTTCTCACGCCAACTCCTGAGCAGGGAGAGGGGCACCCACATTCCAGTGGCAGCCCAACCACCAGAGTTGCCACGTCTGAGGCAGCCATGGAACTTTATGATATGCCAACGTGTGCTGCTCTGGTGTTTTTTTGGGGGCCGTCGCCATTGCCTTTTCTTTTGGGAAGGAGTTACGTTAGGTAACTAGGATTTGTACCACACAGCGCTGCTGTTTGTATGTTCTCCAGGCCCTCGAGTGGATCTGAATAAGGGAGTGGGACAGGTTAATACGGGCACAGTGGATTCTTTCCAGGGCAGGGCATGGAGTCATTTATGTCCACAGATGGTGGTTGATTTGTTATTTTGGAATCCGGAAAGAAGCATGGCCTTCAATATTCAAATGCCACCACAAGGGTGTGATCCCGGGCAATTCAGTTGAGCGGCCTCTGTTTCGGCCCCTCTAGAGTGGATAGCTCATGGGTTAGGCGCTCTTTTCTAAAATGACCCAAGGTCTGCCTGCACTTTATTAGATCAAATATGGCAGCAACGACTCCGCCCTACTTCTTCTATTCGACGTCAAATTATTTAGCTAGGTTAATGCAGATAAGAATATCTGCTATTATTACAGCGCTCACTAGGAATCTGGGATGAGGCGCTATGAACTAAACTTGATATTATCATCTTCCCTCTGCGCCTTCATTCAGACTGCAGACCTTATAGAATGAAGCGATGCGCGCCACCGCCTATTTGCAACGTGTGGATTTAAGAAAAGGGGGAGAGATTGGCGCTTTAACGTTAACACGGGAATTTATCACCCCGATTCTGAAAGATCTCCTTGTCAAGAGGCAACATGAAGTGCCTTCATTCCACACGCGCTGAGGAGACCGTTTAAATATAAGAAAGGGGTAATGGCAGTGTCCAACTGGAGGAGCCGTATTTTTAAATGAGGAGTTTCTGACACAAACGAAGCGTTTGGGGTATGAAAAGGACACGGGAAGGCCCCCTTATTTTCATCAATGTTACGCCGTCTGGCACGTGCCTCCCCTCATGGACCGGCAGGGGCCCGGCGGGAGGGTGTCGGGAGGCGGGATGGGTGTTCGTAATGGCCGACTTCCGAGCGCAAACGTGCGGGAAGACCAGAATTAGGACTCGGCGGGAGCGTCCTTCTCACGTGCAATAAAAAGTGCGTGTGTCATTCGGCGGCTTCCTTCATTATTCCGCGCCCTTAAAACCGTCGGCATCTCCCTGTCTGAAAACAAAGGCAATGGTATATCTTCGAGCTCTCGGAAAATAACCTTTAAATGCACTCTCATTAAAGTTCGTCATATTTGCTTGTGACGCATCACCGTGATTCGGTTTATCAGCGTTGTCCCCTCAACGGCAACATTCTATTTTTATTCTACATACCAACGATCTCTTATGAAATTCAACCTTCACTCGCCCTCAATAATGAATAATCTAATTACAAGCCATTTTCAACATATGACTGATGTGTGGATGCGTTAAGGATGAAAACATATCTTGTTTTTTTAATCCGTTACATGTCCACCTGTACTAAAATATGCAGGATGGGGTGAGCATTGCAGGCGTGGGTGGTCTGTAGAATCTGCAGATGGCGGGTTTGTTATCATGAAGTTCGCGCCTATGCACGTTGCTGCTTTGCACGTGCAGGGTTGATGTGTGTTGTGTTTGTTAGTGTACCTGTGTGCGCGTATTCTGCATGCGCGTGTCTCGTGTCTGTGCAGTTAGACAGACTGCCCTTCCCACGCCATGTGCAGTATTCCTTTTGTTCTAGACATGCCATAGGTATATGTTATAGGTACCAGACTCCGCTGAGAAATGCGTATTTGTACTAAACACGGTCAAAACTGATGCAGACAATTCCGAGAAGTGTGCCCTAAAAAGGGCGTTTTAAAACCCCTGTGCAAAACGACATTTACATACTGTATATGTTTAAACTGTGAAGTCTTGGAGAAAACGTCTCGAAACTTCCAGGTTCAGGTGGGTGTTGCCATGCAAATTCGGTAGGGTTTTCGGACCTCATTTTAAGTTCCGACATTGCAAAATTCCTTTCTTTCCACGTTCCTATGAAAATTCTAACATACTCTTAAAGCTGAGTGCCACAGTAATATACTAACATGTAGAAAGAGGGATATATATAACACCTGCAAAGTTATGGTGGGTTTGAAAAGGCTTGGAAAGTAACCCTTTCACCTGAAATGTGAAAGTAGACTGCGCCATTTGAGCAACGTCACGCATACCATGGCTCCACCGAGTAACCATCACTAGCAGTTCACCTTCAGTTCAGAGCCACATGCATCTGTCTATCTAGCTTCTCTCTCTCCTTTTCTCACTCAATGTGCTGTCTTTCTCTTTTCTATCTCTCTGTTTCTCATTCTATATGTCTGCTTCTATATGGGCGAGAGCCTCCTAGTCGGGGGAGCGCTTGCTAAAGCCAACCTAGCTGACAGCTGTGTGAGGAAAGAAAAAACATATATCTTGAGGTGGGGGGGGGGCTCAGTTTCTTTTGTTGCAAAAGCAGATATTACACAATAGAAAAGGAAGGTTTTTAATTGTACTAATATTGGAAACTGCCTTTTTAAAATGTTGCAATGTGTATTACTAATGATCACTTCCATTGTATATTATTATCATAATAAGAATGCTAGACTCATCTTACTGTTATCAAAACCTAGAATAACCATATACATTATATTCTGATAGAAGGTTAACATTCCTGGATACAGTCTTGTACACCCCTGCTGTACTCTTTCAAAATACTCACATGAGAAAAGGGAAGGAGCCCAGTATCGCCAGTGAGGGTTCTGGTCTGCTTTGCATACAATACAAGTGCATTTTGGGAACATAGGCATTAGCACAGAGATTTATATTTGACAAATATGCCTGTGATAAAAGAGCTGCATGCTTGACTCACTAAGTACATCGGGCCCGATTCACTGAAGTGATTTATAATGGCGCACTCCCATTGGAAAACGCTGCGGGAAGCAGGCCCATAATGTATGCTGGTCTTGGTGCTCATTTCATGTTTCACAGCACTCCCGCTAACATTGAAACGTGTGTAACATTACACCAGGTACACTGATTCAGGCCGCCTCTTTGCTTGGCTCGGGTAAAATGGCTGCCATGTACGTCATTCCATTAAGGTTCAGGGGCCTTCCAGAGATGTTGTTTCATTTACCTGCATAGATTATTGGTCTCAGGGTAAGGGCGGCTGTGCAACTGCTTAGTTCCCAATGCAAAACATACTAACAGAATTATATAGGATAGGATACATACGTAATGAAAACATTTCAGCTGAGGTGATCTTGAGGTTAGAGGCTAATGGAAATTGGCCCTGGAAATTTGCAGTACGCTTGCATTCTTGATCCCCAGTCAACATTACAGTTCCTCGTGCTGCCCTCCTAATGTACACTGCGATTGTGCTATGCAATCTAGAGCATTGCAATGCAGTGCTATATGGGTTCTCTTTCTGTTTAATGCGATAAGGTCAATGGTAATTTATGACAGACACGTATCAGTGATACCGTAAATGGTGAAATTAGAGGTGACGTAATACCACGTCATATGTGCTGTAAATCAAAGAAACGTCATTTCAATCTAAAAACCATAACAATGCCAAGTAAAATATATTACAATACAGTGAATGTCATTGTTGTCATATGTGATGTCACTAATGAGGTCCTCTGTATTACGTTAAGCTTTAACCTTCACGCCACTCCCAAAGAAATGTTTCCACGCGTCGGCCGTTTTGTAATTACATACGTTGCTAAACGTGTCATTTCATAACGCTTCCTAATGCCAGTCAAATCTACTTCCCTACTCCAATTCCCTCATCGTGCTACAATACTCGTCGCTTTCGGGGTCCGGGTCTCCCTCGGCCCCTTCCTCAAAAGCACCTGCTCCTGGATCCAGAATTCTGCCTTTTCTTTTGTGTGATGACCCGCCAGATGCTATGAGGTTCTACACTCTGGGCTGAACACTGGACTCTGGAGCTGCTTTTCGCAGAAGATGATGACACGCCATTTGAACAGTCCTGGAAACATCACCTTGAAGCCTCTTTTTAAGCGCCTTGAATACCACCGCACTGTGGCCCCATGGGCTGCATCTGGTGTCTTTTTAGGAGACCGCGCAGCTCCGAGGAGCCGCCTGTCCTGAAAGAACAGCCGATCCAATATAACGGCCCAAACCGTTTTTCAGAGCGTGTTTTATTTTGGAATGATGCAAATGAGTGTGTGTTCCTGAGTGTCATTGTGCTTTTCTGAGGGCGTGAGAGCAAGGGTGCGTAGCGTAGCCTGTTATACAGAGTTACGGGTGTATGTGCACTAGTCTGTCACAGGTCACCCTATATGTGTCGTCGTGGATAACCACATCCTCCTTGAAAACTTGTGTCCCCATTAATAACAATACAGGCATTTCTTTTAGAAAGCGCTTGCTACCTTAGCTGTGGCCCTGTTATTGCACTGTAAGTGAAGTTTAATTATCTCATTTAATGGTATTCAATGTATCAACCTTGACGGTTTAAAGGCTGAATTAGTCCTGCCAGCATTCAGAAGTCTGACTTGCTCGTTGAGTGCTGATCACAGCAGCGAGCACCTAACTCACTGAGCTATCTAACCGGCTAGCTGACCAATATGTTTCTTGCTTTTTTGGCAACGAAAATTGTGTGGATGACTTTAGTTGTGAGACACAGAATGTTTAAAACCCATTCTGTTTAACACGAGGGGGGGGGGGCTGCTTTCTATGTGGCCTTAATTTCCATGAAAACGTGTTGTTTTCTAAAATATTTTGTTTTGTATAATATAAAATAGTGTTTTTAAAATGTGCTTGCTAGCACAGTTGTTAAGGTTTCGCAGCGCATGGTAGTAGTAGTAAAAACGTTATCGGCTTTCGCCATTACAATATTACACAAAGACAATTTTTGTATAAAATACAACCGTGCAGTACACTTTCAGCTTGAATATATACCTCGGAAACACACAACCAATTAAAATATACAAATAACTTGATTTCTAATAGTGAATTAAAATGTCCTACCCAGGTACTCAAAAACGACGTTAATATATTCACATTAATCGGAAACAAAGCAGCCTTCATTTACTACAAGACAAGATCAACTGCATTGCCTCCAAGATCATTCTAACTTATTACGAATAAAATGGCAACGCAAACTCCGCCTCTTCCTTAAAACCAACAACAGCGTACATGTTTAACACAAAACACGGGGCCAATCCTCCACAGTCCCACTGTCGCAAGTGCAGCACGTATACGTGTATATCCTGGACATGCGGGCTCTCAAGAATCACCGTCGCCCTTATCCGACTGCGCGTCGGCGAACACATCCAGCAAACTGACGCAGAAACTGCTGATAAACAGGGGGGAGGGGGTGCTCTCTATGTGGCCCTCATTTTCATGAAAACGTGTTGTTTTGTATAATATAAAACAAAGTGTTTTGTTAAATGTGCCTGCTAGTTGTTAATATGACACACAGCTAAACATGGCATGATTGTCATGACTCGGACATGCTGGGGTGCAGGCGCGCCTCTGATCTGCAGCTCGAAGGCAGCTCTGGCCGGCAAGCTCTTAACTCACTGCGCACCCAGCCCGGCCATCTGACACATTCAGGTCTTCCGGTTTTTTGAGGAGGGCTCACAATTATGCGTTTCATTGTGTCCTTCCAACTGTGCGAGAGCAAGTGCGCATTTTTCAACCTGGCAGAGTTATGAGGGAGGCACGCGGTTCTACCAAAGGATGGGGACCATGTTCCATTGTGAGGGTCCCGGCCCCACCTCCATTTCCCCTCAACAACCTTTTCATCGCCTTTTGCCATCGGACATTTCACTTCAATACAATGCAGTACGGGGAGGGCGGCCGTTTGAGGGTTATATAGGGGAATGGGGTTCATGAGGAGGGGCGGGTACAGGGTGCTGCCCCCCCTCCCCCATAAAAACCACTGCGAGAAGATGCGGTTACATAGCCGCGAGGCCCTCCGTCATAGATCTATTGTGATTTGATTTCGCGCCCTTATGTTGTCTTCTGGAATAATATAACCATTGCTTGTTTTGCGTCACATAGCACCTGCTGACGGTCTGTCTCCAGTGCATATCACAGGAGTTACCATCACTCCTCCATTGAATGGTATGAATTGTGTCGCCCTCGGGTGAAAGAATAGGTCAGCATTGTGTTTAGCTCACCTGGATATCACCCCCCAGGACACAGTGGGCCTGATTACACGAGTTCGTAAACCAGGCCCAATTCTTTTCTGATGCAATGACTGATTAAATAGCCATAGAAAGGTCTTGCAGTCACTAGGTCTTGAAGAGTTTCCATGACAAGATTTTGTCGTTTTCTGCCTCGCCTCACTTAGCAGAACACCCTTAACATGGACGTGTAATTCGCTTAGTCGGCACAAAAGGGTTCTATGAATGACTGCCGACATTTTTTGCCGACCCACACTTTCGCTGAATGGTTTTGACTGATTATTCGTCTCTTTTTTACTCAAATGTGGGAGGAGACCACCACAACTTCAACCCCTTACCCCGAACTAACCACCTGCATTTGGCAGCAAAAAAAGTGGGGGGAAACGGTAAAAAGTGATTTAATGAAAGTGTAGGTCGGCAAAAGAGGGCTAGACCGGTGCAAAGATAAGGATGCTTTTGCATCTAAGATACCTCAGAAGGATACTTGAGCACTCGCAGAGGCGCTATGCAATTAAGACGGGGCCAGGCCTCTGACGTTAACGTAAGTGGGGGCATGGAAACAAAAAGACCACCGGTGGGTGTCTGAGGTCTCCAGTGATTGCATCGCTGGAAATAAACATTGAGAGGCGCTCTAAAAGCCACTATACACCACGCCACCCACATATTCTAGGACTGGAGTTTGTTTATATAATTGCACCAGTCCTAAAATATGTTGGGAAGGGTGTTTAGTGCCTTTAAAAAAATATCGAGTCACCCTCGATGTTTTATCCAGCGATTATATCGCCACAACTGGTTTCTACTTAACATTTACGATGCAATGGCAGCTCCGGGCTTTTGTTTCAATCTCAGGCCTGAGAGGAGGGCTTGCTCCACTGCCTCAGTTACGTAGTTGACAATGGTGGGTATTACTCCATGTGATTTCATTGCCATAATCACGTTGCTTTTAATTATCAAAGCTACCATAGTCTAGTGTTACGCTTCACTAAATATAAAGCTAACACAAGAAATGAAAGAACAAAATGTACTTTAAGTTCAGGAAAAACATCTAAATCCAAGAGTGTATGGAAATGTTAAAGAAAGGACTACCCCCGATGTTATTCCAGGAGATGGGCCAGGCCCTGTGACCCCGTCAGCTGTTGCCCTACCCACGCCATCTGCTGGCCACTTCTTCACCATTGCACCCTCTTAAAATGATGCTCCCTGCATTCCTCGCAGCCTGTTAGTTGCGGGAGATGACTGTGTACCCAGCCACCTTTTTGAAACGTGTTCGCTCCAAAATGCCCTCTCTGCTTTTCTCGCCTCGCAGCCTCCCAGCGCTGTCTGCCTGCAGGGTTTCTTGGGCTTAGAACCACTTTCCCCAAAATTGACCCTCTTCTAACCTCCAGCGCCTCTTATCTGACCCACACACCAGCTGGTGATGAAAAAAACTCTTTTTGTGACCTGTTTGGCACTGCAGAATGTGCTTGAGATGAAAAGCTTGGCAATGGGTACAATTCAGGTGTTAGAAGTTGAACTTGGCACTATCATTCCACCGAACACCATGGAACTCAAATGGAAGAATGACTCCATTTTAAAAGGGCAAAGAAAGGCGTCAACCAAAAAGTGCTGGTCTTGACGCATGGGTTTAACAGACACCCTTGTGGGGCGGGGGCCAGGGCTCACTACTGAAGACTGTAGATGTTCCTAGGCAGTGGTCCTCATACTGTGGGGCTGGCTCCCGGGCCGAGGGCGCGAGGTCCTTCCAAAAGGGAGGGCGGTGACTGCTTTTATTAGGAAATATATGCAGATATTATTATTATTTATTGTTTTTGGTTTAAAATAAACATTTTCAATTTCAAAAGCAGATATGATGTTTGGCGGGGGCAGCATAACATGTTATGTTATGTTATGTTAGTTACATTTATAAAGCGCAACATCCGCCCGAGGCTTCTTGGCGCTGAGAATGAAACAGAGTTTTAGGAACTAGCTGACCAAAAACTGTTTAGAACAAGTGTGTTTCTAGCAGGCGACGAAAGGTAAGGAGATTCTTGGTAGCACGGAGTGACACAGGCAAAGAATTCCATAACTTGGCGGGCGCCACTGAAACGGAACGCCCGCCCACCCAAACTGATAGCGGGGATCGGGAGGAGACTAGAGCCCTTAGAGGGTAGGTCGCGGGAAGGCACATAAGGACGGAACTTTCCCTGCAGATATTCAGCACCTGATCCATAGAAAGCCCGGTGGACTAACACCAGGGATTTAAAGTGAACCCGCTGAAGAACAGGAAGGCAGTGTAAAGACGGAGGACGGGGGAGATGTAGGCAACATAACATATTTTTAACTAAGGGCGGCTCAGCATTCAAACCTTTTAGCGCCCACTTACCTAGGGTGTGTGTTTATCTGTGGGTTCTGGTGACCTTGTGGGTCCCTCACCACATATTTCAGGAGGACCTGTTCTTTTTTTATTATGCCAATGCCTTTCAGGCATTTCGCGAGATAAAGCAATGTGCACGTGGAAGCAAAGCACTCTGTTTTATCTATCACTTACAATATTTATTTTACCCTTCACCCTCGCCTTGCACTTTTTTTACTGCACTTGCACGGTCCGAATGTCCCAAGGCCTAGTAGGACCATTATTGGTGTTTTTTCCTCTGCTCCCCACAGCCCCCCCCCCCCACTCCCCGTTTCTGTCTTGCGGCGCCTGGAAATACTTGTGTATAGGCACCATACAAATGTCCAATAAATAAACAAAAATAAATAAAATATAAGAGGATGGATTTTCTCCAGTATGGCCACAGCACTGTTCTAAACGAGATAAAATGGGAAGAAGATCCTACACCTCTTGGGGGAGGGCAGGAGCCGGGTAGACGGGCCCACGACATATAACTCTTGTATACTTGAAGACCAGTATAAAACCATATTACAAAACCTCTGCCCCAATAAGCAGCGGAGAAGAATCGAGAAGCCCCTGCCTCATTTTCCCCAATGAGTAGTGGCCGTTGACACCTGTATTAGGCCCCTCATGGAATTAGGAATAGTATTTATACTCGCCACAAAATACCTTATTGCTGTTGCAAAGAGTCCAGAACACGACTGTCACATTACCACCAGGCCTCTGCAAATTCGACCCTGTTCCCCAAGCTCTTGCTCCTTTGCAACTGCTCACAGTAGCTGGCCGCCTCCCTGTCTTGTCCCTGTGTCTGGCTCACAGGGCTATTTTCAACCCAAACCTACAGTCCTCACTCGCAGGCTTTGTGTCTGCAGCGCTAGCAGAAACCTCCGTCCCCCACACAACACTTTACCGGTGACGCTGCACCAAGGAAAGAATTATTTGTTGGAAAACGGTTAACGGTTGTTGACTCGGCGCTCACAAATTCACCTGATCTTTGGTAAGAACCTGAAGAGATGGTGGCTCTCTGGGATCCAGGATATATGAATGGCCTCCCGCAGCGGGTCCCGCCTTTGCCCAGCGCCAAGAGGCCTTAGTCACTGGGATCATCCGCACTATGCCAATCCACCAAAATGCCAAAGAAGTGGGGGTGAGCATCCAACAGTATGAGTGGAACTCACAATAACTACAGACTGGGCACGTGCAGTGGATGATTTTATTGACGAGAATTTCACCCATTCTTGTCCTATTGTGACTATTGATCACACCAAGTACTGAGGCAATCTAGCAGAAAAGTGGTCTTGTTTCCCTTATCAGTTAGGGTTGTTATTGTCATGGTCGACTAGTTTGATATGCCTTAGAGTGTCAGAGCTTTAAGAGCAAGCCCAAAAAATGTGTTATGTAAAAAAAGTTTCCAGGAGTCACTTTAAAGTCAAACTGGAGTCTTTGCCCGTTGCCAAAGCAGATGTCTGTTTAGCATTAAGTACATTGTAAAGTAGGAATTTTTGCATTTTTGTTTTAACGTTTTTACAAATCTCTTCATACGCCATATTGAAATGGCAGATGGTTATGGCTTTGGCAGAGTGGGGGGAACTTGCGGGCATTCCATGTCACAGGCCGCACATTCCATAGCCTAGCATTGGACAGTGCTATCTAGCATGATATGTATGATGTGTCTCAATTTGAACTATTTTAGTTTTAATGTAAACAGGGTATTGTCCATGTAACACTGATTGGGCAGTGAGCTGATGCACGGGGAGGCGGGGGGCAGTGGCATTTTATGCAATGCGATGCAACATATATTTTTTCTTGTGTTGTGTCCTAAAGATGCATGGCCGTCTATTAACATTGACAGACAATCGGAATGACAAAGAAACGGTGACAGGGAACTTATTAGTGTACATCGTGTTATTATCTCGTGTAATTCCGTTTTTGTTATGATTGGGTTACTGTCTTGTGAACCACCTGTGAAAAGTGGCGTTACAGGCTTTGGTGCCCGCCTCCTCTGCGTGTGCCGCGCCGTTTGTTCCTTAACATTTATCACTGGGGATTAATTCCTCCTTGGTTGTGGCTGCTAACGTTTTTCTCTTCAAGAGGCGCTGAGGACCTTATGATATATATCCTAAATGACCAGTTAGTGAGTTGCCAGAGTGGGCATCATGCCCACCCCCGACTACCAAATCACGGCTACCTGCTGGCAGAACTGGGGGAAATGTCCCGCACAATGAGAAGCTGTCGTTGAGCTCGTGATTCCATAGGGGGTGAGGGGGTCAGCTCGGTGGGCCTGTGGTAGGGTTGATCACTTTATACCAGTTTCCCTCTTGTTGGAATCCACTTTGTAACTCTTTTCGCCATTTCCCAGCTCCCCGCCTTCTACCCCATGGACGTAATTTTAGGGGGGAGGGGGGCGCAACGATGTCCCCCGCTCCCCCAACTTTCGTGGCACACCATTCTGTGGCCCTCATTTGGCAGGCGCCACTTTCCTTCGCATGGCATGCCTTTTCAGCAAAGTCACTCCACTGTCCCACCCTCGCGCGTGTAGTAGGTCAGTCAGACACACAGACCCGAGACAGGGCGCGCACACACGGGCCCTGGGGCGAGGCGAGACGACGCGAGGCGTCTGGGGGCCGGGCTTGGGCCGGGGCCGGGGCGCGCCGGCTGCTGGCGGAGCTGCGAAGCGGCCTCCTACGCACTTTCCCACAGGACGCACGCGCCCCTTCCTGGCGCTTAAACCGCGGAGCTGCCGCGCGCCGTGGGCCGCGTCTAATCCAACAGGTGTGTGTGCGGCGCGTCTCGGGTTCAATTGGAATATTTGAAAAAGTGGAAAGGAAGAAATATGGAATTAAGTAAATGCTTACCGACAAAACATTCAAATGACCCACCTCATTAAACTGTTTCTATATCTATTGTATTTCTACATCAAATTGACGCCTTCCATATAATAATATTTTCAAAACAGCATCTCGCTTTTGTATTATTCGGAGAGAGCAAGAGAGACTGACGAGAAATGCTGTGCGCGGAGTACAAGGGGGTGATGAGAAGCAGAGCACTTCCTCGGACAGCTCCCGTGGCAGGTCCCCCATGAGTCAGCGCACCTCGCCAGTCTCTAAACTGCTTTTCTTCATGATAGTCATGTTTCCAATACCCTAATTGCATTTTCATTCAAACAACGGAATACGAAACTGTTACAATGAAATCAGAGGCGTAGCCAGGATTGTCCAACAAGTGGGGCTCACAGCTAATGTAGTTGGGCCCACCAAAGTGCCGTTAACATCTGTAAATGCCCACACAGAGTGGGCATTTACAGATTTTGGGTGGCCCTTGCCAACTCAGGACCTACCCTGTCTACGTCTCTGAATGAAATCGTGTTTTTCTGTGTCTGAAGAAGACGGGAAGGAGCCAAACAACTTGGATGAATTCTATGAGGGGTGAGGAAGCTGTAGTATACTTTACCTTGGAGGTGCCCTGCGCTGCGATGCTCCAGTCACGGTCCCTGCTGAAGAGTTCTGCAGACTGCGCGCGCAGGGGTTTCCTTTTGTGGTTACAGCTCGGGTCTCGGACGATTTAATTTATTTTTTCTTTCTTTCTCTTTCTTTCTTTCTTTCTTTCTTTCTTTCTTTCTTTCTTTCTTTCTTTCTTTCTTTCTTTCTTTCTTTCTTTCTTTCTTTCTTTCTTTCCTTCCCTTCTTTTTTTCTTTCTTCTCCCGTCCCTTCCTTTCCTCCACACTTCTGTATACCGGTATCGTCTCGTTGCTGTGATTTTGGAAGTGAACCCTGTGTGCTTGGAAGTTCAGCCCTCGTTCACCGGGCTGCCTCCTCTTTCATGGTCGGAGTACGGGCTGATTGAAGTCTCCCCGCCCCTTCTCCCCCTTTACAACCCTCCCTCGTCCCACTGAAGTAATTAATCAAATCTTTGACACGGAGAAGGCTGCTGCACTGAGGGGGCTCAGAGGAGCCGTCAGCCTGTCACCAGTTGTAGGCACAGGGCAGGGCCTAAGGCCCCAGAGAGTACGCCACGGGCACAGGGCAGGACTCAGAGCTCCAGAAAGCACGCCACGGGCACAGGGCAGGGCCTAGGGCTCCAGAGAGCATGTGACGGGCACAGGGCAGTGCCCAAGGCTCCCGAGAGGTTGCCACGGGCATAGGGCAAGGTCCAGGGCACCAGAGAGGCTGTCATGGGCACAGGATAGTACCCAAGGCTTTGGGGAGGCTGCCCCGAGTACAGGACACTGCCCACAGCTCCGGAGAAGCTGCCATGGGCAGATGAAATGGGCCAAGCCTGTTGAGAGCCTACCATCGGCAAAGCCTTAAGGCAGTGCTCAAGGCTACACATAGCCTGCCATGCACAGAGGGGCCAAGAAACTACAGGTTCGCTCTAGCTAAAAGGCTGTTGTGAGGAATTGCCATTTGGCAAGGGTGTGAAAGCCCTGACTATTTAGATTATATTAATTATTAAAATGATGCGGGTAATTCCAGCCCTGAAAGGGTAATCTGCCGATCGTATTCCCCTTTCATAAACTCCATGCCGTATCTGAGTTGCAGCACCTGCTCTACCAGCGGGGCACAGAGCATGTTTAGAGGCCACAGTTGCTCATTTGACAGCTTCAGTGACAGCCCACTCTCTGCAGTGCAGGGGCAGCATTTAAGATATGCCCCCATGTACCAAACCCATGATGATCATAAGTGCCTCATGATGGTGGCAGGCTAAACTCTAGGAATAAACCACTACTTATGATCATTGCAGCCACATCCAATTTGATGCCACGCATGTGTCAACTCCTGTGAGCAAAGCTCAGCTGTGGAAGGTGATGCTCATTCAGCCAGATGGATTGAGCCTGCCAAATGACAGGACAGGAACCCGAATGTCCATGGCTCTTCTTTGATCTCCTTGCAAGTGCAGGTAATACCCTCCACCAGAGACAGCTGCACAGCAGGCAGCGGCCCTGGGCCCAGACATCAAAGGAGTGCCCCCATTCATAGGGAGTAGCCTCACACCAAGGCCTTTGATCTTAGTGAGAAGGGAAGGGGCGGGGTTAGAGAAGTCAGGAGGTACGTGTTAAGTAGAAGGAGACTTCCACCATTTTGTTTCTCTCTGCTGCTCTCTCTCCTTCCTGTCCCCTCTACTTCCTCTGGAGCAAAGCATTTTGGGTGTGATGTCAGAAGGGCCGAGTCCACTTCTTTCAAGAATAGGGATTGGACCACTAAGGCAGGCAGCGATAGTCCAATCACCTGGGGGCATTTGTCTTTAAAAGAAGGGGTCCTCCCACCACTTTTTTGATTCTCTCTGGAACAACACCTGAGAAGGTTTCAATGGACCTCTTCTGAGAGAGTTGGAGTTTCCAAAGCCCTCCCCCACTGAGGTGAAGAAGGAGCAGTCCAAGTAGACTAGATCTCTGCCCCCTACCCACTCCCAGGGCACATTGGGGGTGACCTTTGCCGTGGGTCAGGACCGGCCAATCTGCGTCAGAATCTCCTAAAGCTGGGACGGCAGACCCTGAATGGAAGCATCCTGTCCTCGAGTCCACCTGAGTGTGCCACACAGCATCTGGAGGACCCGACCAGCTGATAACTCCCTGTTCTGCTGCATTAAACTGGCAGCACCATGTTCACTAACAATAGAACCAGAGGGAATACGCTGGTGCAGTCTTTTGCGCTTCTACACCCATTCACACTGTGTCATGAGCATCACAAATCAGCTCGACGAGGCTTGAACCAACTGCTCGATGTCGGGACCTGACTAGCCTCGAATGGCTGATTCACTGACCCATACATCGGAACAACCTGATCACCAAACCAACAACTGTCGCCCGCCGACTCACACCATTGGAGCATCACTTGTCAACCCTTCTCAGCAGGTACAACCCGACTCGGCAGCCCCACCTCGAAGAGATCCTGGTGAACGCTGTGACCTACATCTCTGAATGCACCCCTTCAAATCACACAGAGCAACCACATTTGCCCCTGCTTGATGCCCGCTTGCTTCTTGGGCTCACATGATCCAGCGTACCCAAACTGAACTCGTTCTGCTCACATAAAAGTTTGAAACCGGGTTTGACACCGTCAACCCAACAAAGAACTAAAAGAAGTTACTGTGAACACTAATTGCCCCCTTGGTCCTCCTGGGCCTTAGAAACTGGTTATGTCACTGCTGCACCTTCTTTAACCTAACGACACATCCTTTTTCGAGGTTGGTCCATTGCCTATCACCCATGTATTCATGCTCATAGTTCAGTGTTTTCAATATGGATTAATTGCAGTATTGCAGATGGTGTGTTTGATTGAATTATATACATATATTTATAGAACTTTGATTGACATTCCTTTTATGTTGGACTGTATTACTGTGTTGTTTGGGTCACTAATGGAGCACCTTCACATCTCTCTTAAGAGCAAAGCCTTCCGTCTGCCCACGTTACCACAAAAGGCAAAGGCGGTATATCTCTTAATTGTGCCTGTTTTACCTTTATGATTGTGCTGGCTCTTGGTTTGTACAAGCGTGAGGGTTGAGTCGGCATTTTTACCCCTACTCACACTTGCACTCCTACAGAGCAGAATCCAATCAGTACCAGCTGTATTGAAGTATGTTTTGTTAATAGGCTTTTATACTGTGACTATCACCACCATAGTGGTTTTACAGAGTGAAAGCTTGTATGGAAAGTGGCGTATTGTGCCCATACAAGCGTTCACCCGACCGTGGTCTGTGGTGGAAAGGAAGAACACTAAAGGGGAGAGAAAGGGACAAGCAAGAATAGGATAGAAACACACACAGACCAAAATTATAAAGATATGATAGGCTTGATGGTGAGGGTGTGCGATCGAGTAAGTAAGGGTGCCTGGGTATTCATTGGTAGTAGGTAAGATGAAATGCTGATCAGTAAGAGGGATCATAAAACATCTTGTGGTAACAAGCATTTTCCAGTGATGGCAATTTTAAATACAATGAAAGGTGGTGCTAGAATTAGAGAATGTTTTTGTGATGGACTCAAGATATGTGCCCAAGTGTGGCGGGTTGTCAAGTAACATTCCTGACGCTGTGTTACCTAAACCAGGTAGAATTCCCAAGCTTTGTTTCTCGGGGGATCGGAACTCAAAGGGAATAAACTCAACAGCAAAAACAAAAGGTGAGTCTGATTGCCCCTCTTTCCGTTGCCTAAATGTGTCAAAGTGATGACCAATTACACACTAAACAGATACAATCTTGTTGATAAGAAACATCATGAACCCGGCACAGACACAGTTCTTACAAAAATAAATTCACTTTTTAATGTTACACATTGTGTATGAATAAAAAAGGCAACAGTTGCCATACCTAAAACATAACACAGTTAAACAATTCACAGTTCGTAAAAAACCTAATTTAAATGTAGCACACAAGGTGCAAATGCACTCATGGGACAGGGGGATGTGAACAACACAAAGTGCTTTGTTTGAAAAAGGAATCCCACAGTTAATTCACAAGGGTGTTTCAGATAGCTGTCGACATGTTGCGGCCATTATTTATTTCGGACACTATCTCTAGTGTCTTAGATCTTTCTTTTCTTAGGCCATCCTCAGGACACGATTCCTTCAAAAGGTCAATAAAGACTCTATGCCCCAGTGTTGATCCACATGACCAGTTCTACAGAAAATATATAAAACATATACAACATGCAAGTTCTTGCTTTGTTCATTACACGAGTTCAATGATAGTTCAAAAACATATCTAAACACTAAAAATATGCACAGCACATTAACAATACCAATATTAAGACCAAATTACACAGACAAATCAATGCACAGGCGTCACTTAGACAGACATTTTAACATAGGGGCAACGTAAGCAAGCTATTCATTACTTTGCTCTTTCAAATAAACCACAACTAATTCCTAGCAGTGACTCAAAAATACTTCTCACAAAAGATGTATTCAGGACTAACCAAATTCATTTCTATTCTTAAATCCAGTGTAGAGTCCTTCATAAGTTTACATGTGTCTCATTTCACATGTAAAGGAAAATAGGTGATTCAAAAACCTAAACCTTGAAGCCAAGGGTACAGGAGGAAAGGAAGGAAAAGGGAAGGGAAGGGAACAGGTAAAAGGAAAGAGACAAGGGGGGGGCAGGGACTGCATTTCATCAAGCACCTCATTATTTCTACATGTCACATTCCTGTTAAGTCTTTTGATCTGTACTGGACCGTTTATTCAGAGACCAAAGTGTTGAAGGGACGGCCGGTGTCAATATTTTCTACTAGACCCTTCCTTGTATTCAAATGTATTCAATATCGCAAAACTGTCCACATATTGTGGAGATATACTCCAAAACGTACTTTTGTCATATGTCAGCACTTTACACATTAGTCCAAAGAAATAGTGTAAGAGCTACCATTGGAACCACCGCCTCTTTGGCGCTTATTATCGAAAAGTGGAAGACGGGAAATCACCTGCCACGGGTATACAACATGGAAGATGATTAGATCAGTAAATAAATTTCTCTTGAGACACATTTCCTTTTTCCTTTACAGGGTTTTGTATACCCGTGGCAGGTGATTTCCCGTCTTCCACTTTTTCGATATTGCATACATTTGAATACAAGGAAGGGTATAGTAGAAAATATTGACACTGGCCGTCCCTGCGACACTTTGGTCTCTGAATAAACTGTCAAGTACAGATGAAAAGACTTAACATGAATGTGACATGTAGAAATAATGAGGTGCTTGATGAAATGCAGCCCCTGCCCCACCCCATCTTGTCTCTTTCCTTTTACCTTTTACCTGCTCCCTTCCCCTCCCTTCCCTTTTCCTTCCTTTCCTCCTATACCCTTGGTTTCAAGGTTTAGGTTATTGAATCAACTATTTTCCTTTACATGTGAAATGTGACACATATAAACGTATGAAGGACTCTACACTGGATTTAAGAATAGAAATGAATTTGGTTAGTCCTGAATACAACTTATGTGAGAAGTATTTTTCGAGTCACTGCTAGTAATGAGCTGTGGTTTATTTGAAAGAGCAAAGTCATGAATAGCTTGCTTACATTGCCCCTATGTTAAAATGTCTGTCTAAGTGAGGGGTGCTGTTGCGCGCAACTAAGATGGCCGCCTGATCGGAGCGCTCCGATCCCACGAACACCCTATATATAAATAAATCCTTTTTGGAGCCGTGGAGACAAGAAACTACTACACCGTCCGTTTCCCGTACTGCTGCTGCACATTGTGTGCAAATCCTGCTTGAAACTGTGGAGGTGCGGGGGGAGTTCACAGCCCGCTTCGGAGTAACAACTTCTCCAGTTCTCCAGTGGACCGCAGCCCGCTCCAGGGCTCTGGAAGAATCCTACGCCAGACCGAGGTGCCGTCATCAGCACAAGGCCATGTGGGGGAGGAGCGCTGTGCACCGCGGTGCAACCCCACGACACAGGCCTGGGATTGGACCGTGTGGGCAGACATTAGGACCCAGTGTGGACACAAAGTGGTCTGTGGCTCCGGCCCACCTCCCGGATAACGACTGGGTCGGCACGCCATCTTTCACGCAGGTCCCCAGCCGACTCATGCATCGGGCCTGCCACTGAGCGAGCCCTCGTCCGACGTTGCGAGTGCAGATGAGAGATGTAGAGGCGTGCAGACCCAGAGACAGTGGCTGTGTCACGAAGTAAAGTTTTATAAAATCCTTCTTACACTGGCTGCCACCCAGAGACAGTGCTAATCCTATGTAGATGGCTGGCCTGACCCGTGTCATCGACCCTTGCTCTGCACGGGTGACCCATGGGCCACAACGAGAAAAGAGGCACGGGTGTGAAAAAGACTGGCCCAATGGACTCCTATGCCAGCTCCCAAGCCAGGGGACAGCGGCCACCATAAACATGGGGGATGACAATCCTGCTGTGATTGAACATGGCGACAGAGAAGACCGCCTAATGACCATGGTACAGAATGGCTTCCTGGCAGTGAACGTCAAGCTGGACGATATTGTTTCAACTATCAGCTCCCTTAAGGCTAGAGTGGACAAGGAGAGCACTCGCGTTACAGAAACTGAGAACAGAATCAGCACAAATGAAGATATCCTGACACAACATGGTCGAGACATAGCACAGCTGAAAGGGGAACTGCGTAAGACTCAAGCAAAATGTGATGACCTGGAATCTCGATCTAGAAGAAATAATATCCGTATTGTCGGCATTCCAGAATCCTTCTGTAAAGGTCTGATGGAGCGACAAGTTGAGGCCCTTTTGAAAACTCTTCTGGGCACGGAATCCTTTTCTAACCACTTTCTTGTTGAGAGGGCTCATCGCACCCTAGCGCCGACACCCGAACCTGGGGCGCCACCGCGCACGATTATTGTGTGCCTCCTGAACTATAGGGACAGGGACGCGATCCTAAAACTTTCAAGGGAAAAAGGCTCCCTGCAATATGAAGGGAACAGAGTCCACATTTATCTGGATTTTTCGACCAGCGTCCAAATGCAATGCAGATCCTATGAACAAGCCAAAAAGCTTCTGAGATTGCATCATGTCCCATACGCCCTCATGTTCCCGGCGAAACTACGGATTCAACATGGAGGCAGGTGGCATTTCTTTGCGACCCCTGCGGAAACCATAATGTACATTGAGGCGTCCATCCCCATCTCTCCCAAAGAAGATCCATGAGATCAGAGCACGCCACCACGACCGGGAGAAGAAGTCCCAGACTCAGCCGACTGACATGGGGTTACGGAAACATACTTACTTTAGCTGTGAAGACGTCTCTTCCGAGAGCAACGGCTCCAATTGATATTGTTTGAAGAGGGTGGGATCGTGAGCCTCTACTGATGGAGGCCCTGCGACTGCAACTAGCGACCCTCAGGAAAGTTCTGCAGGTTATGGGGAATGGGTTACATCATCGGGTTGGGGTTGATGGTGCGGGTGGGGGTGGGGGTAGGGTACAAAGTTTTGCCAAGGTTGGCAGGAGTTTTAAAACGCAGAGACTGGTTGCATCGGGTTCAACTGTTAAGGTTGGTGGCGTAAGCGAATCACTTCACACATTGATAGTAAAAGAAATACCATGGTACTGGGTGACAGGGGGGTAACTTTTAAACTTCTTTCATGGAATATCCGGTGAATAAACAACCCGATTAAGGCCAGGAAAATCGCAGCATACATAACTAGACATAACCCCCAGGTCGTGTTATTGCAAGAAACTCACGCACTGGGGCAGGTTGGTTCCAATTTTCTCCCTAGATGGGGTGCAATGCGATATTATACTGAAAATTCCTCCCAATCCAGAGGGGTTCTGACCCTGATGCATCCGAATCTGGGCTTCCGTGTACAGCACGCAAAAACTGACACACAAGGGAGATATGTTGTAATCTGGGGCGAGTTGGCGGGATGGAAGATGGTTATAGTTAACACCTATGGCCCCAACATAGAAGACCCTGAATTCTACAATGCTATATATAATTTGTTGGTTGAAGCTGAGGATGCGGCAGTGATCTGGGGAGGTGATTTTAATACGATACTTGACACGACCCTCGACAGGTCTACAACTTCCCATAGAACCTTGACTAAAACCGCATTAGCTGTACGACAAATAATGCAACAGATGGCCATGGTAGACATCGGGCGAGAACTACATCCCCAAGAACAGCGCTTCACTTTTTATTCATCAGTGCATGATTCTGAATCTCGAATTGATTACTGGCTTATCAGCTCCACACTCACGAATATGGTCCAGCACTGTGATATGTACCCCCGTACCCTCTCAGATCACTCCCCTGTGTCAATTACTTTGCGCGTCGGCGAGGCTGCCCCGAGGGACAGACACTGGAAAATGCCTCCTGTTCTACTAAGAGACCCTAACGTTTATGAATCACTGCGCACTGAAATAGAGGAATTTGTCCAACTAAACGAAGGGTCAGTAGACCGGTGCGCTACACTGTGGGAAACATTTAAAGTATGGGTACATGGCGCAATTATGGCCAAAACTACGGGTCTATTGAAGGCAGTTAGGCAGTAGTTGGACACAATGGAGGCCAAACTTGAGCTCCCGGAGTTCGAATACACCTGTACACATAGTAAAGAGACCCTGCTGGATATTCACACTACACTGGCAGAATTGAATAAACTTGCTGCGAGGGAGGTACAATGTATGGCCGCCCCGGTCCGAGCTCGTAGATACGGGGAAAGTAACAAAGCAGGGAGATTCCTAGCCCGGATGCTTAAGGCCGAACATGGCCATCCCCCCATAGCGACAATCCAGACACCTAGTGGTGACATAGTCAAAGGGGACCAAGAAATTAATTATATGTTTGCCGCATTCTATAAATCACTAAATTCCAATAGGGACACCAAAACTAAAGAAGAAATAGTGCAATATCTGGATGTGATTGATCTCCCAACCCTGACCCCGGAGACACGCATGATACTAGACACCCCCATATCACTGGAGGAAATTACAGAGGTAATGAAAGCATTAACATCAGGTAAAGCCCCCGGCCCCGACGGTCTAGGTGCCGAATTATATAAAGAATTCCATGATATACTGGCCCCTGTCTTACTGAAAGTATGGGAAGAGGCGATGGAGTGCGGCATACTGCCAGACACTATGCGAGAGGCAGTGATAACGGTCCTTCTTAAGCCCCATAGACCGCCTCATGACATGGGGTCATATAGACCCCTCTCACTCATTAATACCGATGCGAAGATTTTCGCAAAGGTTCTAGCTACCAGGCTCCTGCCCTATATGCCTATATTGGTGCATCCTGACCATGCTGGCTTTATACCAACAAGGTCCACTGCTCTTAATCTGCGCAGACTCTTTGGAGTGATGACACAGATAGACCCAGTGGCGGATGCGGTGGCGGCGTCCCTTGATGCCGAGAAAGCTTTTGACTCTGTCTCCTGGGTCTATCTGTTTCAGGTCCTGGAGGGATTTGGGTTGGGAGGATACTTCGTTAGCTGTGTCAGGTTACTGTATACTTGCCCGGGAGCGAAGGTACTAACAAATCAAACCATGTCATCCCTGTTTCACCTGGGTAGAGGCACCAGACAGGGCTGCCCCTTCTCCCCAATCCTTTTCGCACTTACAATAGAACCCATGGCTGAATACATCTGTCAAAACCATGCATGTAGAGGTCTTCGTATGACAGGGAGACCACAAATCATTTCCTTATATGCAGATGACACCCTACTATATATTGGGAACCCGGAGGTAAATCTAGCGCCAATTATGGCTGAGGTTAAGAGGTCCTCTGAATACTCGGGTACAGGGTTAATGTTTCTAAGTCAGAACTGTTTCCGTTTATACCTAAAACTAGAGATATGTCAGACACACAGGTATTCAAATGGTCACCAACACACATCCGCTACTTGGGGATCAGGGGATCCAGAGACGGGACTACATTGCTCGCAGAAAATCACGGCGAACTCCTACAATCCCTGACTGTTAAACTACAAGTCTGGAGCAAGCTCCCTCTATCCCTATATGGGCGAATAGCGTTACTTAAGATGGTAGTGCTACCCAAACTCCTATACCTTTTTTGCAACATACCGATTTGGCCGGGCAGAACATTCTTCACGAAACTCAAAACGCTCGCCACTACATTAGTATGGGGAGGGAAAACACCCAGGTTGAAGTGGTCCAAAATGACAGAACGCTTTGCAAAAGGTGGGATTGCTGCACCAGACTTTGAACTTTATTATCTAACATCACAGGCACACTTCGCGAGACACTGGTTCGATCCAGAGGACACAGCACCACACATTAGCCTGGAAAGATTTGCAGCATCCCCCTCAGACCTGCGAGCTGTTATGTTTGACCTTAATCAGAAGGACACGTGCAGATATGATCCTGTAAGCGCCACTGCGTGTGCATGGGCCAGGATATATAAGAGACTTGCCATTACAACCCCGTATGATCCGGAGGTACCATTGTGGAACTTCCCGGGCATAAGCCCCACATTTGATAAGGCAGTCCAGGGTACCTGGGACCCACAGAAGCAATTTAGAATGCGGGACATGTTCCCGGAAGGGAGATGTTGTGCATTAGACGATTTTGTCGGGGCAGTGGGTGGAGATCACCTTAAGTGATTTCAGTTTCACAGGATGAAATCTGCCTTAGCCGCCAAATGGCCCTCCTTCCCAGAAGAGCCACCCACACACGAATGTATTGCAGCCATGACGGAACCAGGGGGACTCAGGAAAAGTCTGTCGGCACTATACAGCCTTGTTCAGATCCACTCCAAGCCATGCAATAACATTAAAGAGACCTGGGAATGAGATCTGGGTGTGGAGCTGTGTGAAGCCACATGGTCGAGATACTGCCAGTTGACTAAATGTGTATCCATGAACTCAGGGCTACGTCTTATTCAGTTTAAAGTTCTGAACCAGTTGCACTATACCCCAGCCAAGTTAGCTAAGTTTGTGCAGGGCCACACGGGAAAATGCCCTAAATGTGATGCCCCTGACGCAAACTCCTATCATATGTAATGGGCCTGCCCACCGATAATTAAATTCTGGGGGGAGGTGGCAGAGATTCTGGAAGACATAACCATAATACCTGCTACACCCTGCCCACGGAAATACCTTTTTTGGGGATATTGGTAAAGCTGCAACTACCACTAGGTGATTGATCAATTTAGTGTGTGTGGTTGCGAAACGAAATATACTGAAATGTTGGAAGTCCATAGATCCTCCCAGGCAACAGGACTTCTTGAAAGACCTGTCGATGGTTAACGAACTTGAAGAACAATTTATTATTACATTGCCATCGAGCTGCCGCCCCAAAGACATATGGACGCTGTTCAGGCTCTATCTATGTAATATGTTATCTGATGAAGAGGACAATCCATCGACACCGCTCTAGTACTGTCAAACAAAGTGCAAATGTGTAGTGTATACTGTAAATGTTCATCTCTGTTGTTATATCATGTTGCGATTCGCTAGCCGCTGGCCAGTTTGGTCTTGTTGTACCTTTCTCTGAACAAAAATAAAAAAATAAAAAATGTCTGTCTAAGTGACGCCTGTTCATTGATTTGTCTGTGTAATTTGGTCTTAATATTGGTATTGTTAATGTGGTGTGCATATTTTTAGTGTTTAGATATGTTTTTGAACTATCATTGAACTCGTGTAATGAACAAAGCAAGAACTTGCATGTTGTATATGTTTTATATATTTTCTGTAGAACTGGTCATGTGGATCAACACTGGGGCATAGAGTCTTTGTTGACCTTTTGAAGGAATCGTGTCCTGAAGATGGCCTAAGAAAAGAAAGATCTAAGACACTAGAGATAGTGTCCGAAATAAATAATGCCCGAAATATGTCGACAGCTATCTGAAATACCCTCGTGAATTAACTGTGGGATTCCTTTTCAAACAAAGCACTTTGTGTTGTTCACACCCCCTGTCCCATGAGTGCATTTGCACCTTGTGTGCTAAATTTAAATTAGTTTTTTTTACGAACTGTGAAGTGTTTAACTGTGTTATGCTTTATGTATGGCAACTGTTGCCCTTTTTATTCATACACAATGTATAACATTAAAAAGTGAATTTATTTTTGTAAGAACTGTGTCTGTGTTTCTTAGCAACAAGATGGTATCTGTTTAGTGTGTAATTGATCATCACTTTGACACATTAGGGCAACGGAAAGAGGGGTAATCAGACTCACCTTTTGTTTTTACATTCCTGATGCACCATGCCAATACCCAGGGAAATAATCTACAACTGCCAAGCCAACTGTCAGAAGTGACAGAGCCAAGACTTTAATGTGTAAAGGCCAATGTGGGGAAAACAAACGAGAGCGGGGAAGAAGGGAAGAGCCATACCTTCATGGTCATTCAAAGAGTGCACATTCACTAATGGAAGCTTTGGATGTAGTAATGTGTGTTGCATGGGGGAAGCTATCATAATGATCAGCATTCCTCCTGATTCACTGCTGCCTACCATTAGACACAAACACAAACAACTTACACAATCATATTCCATCTACCACAGTCCCATTGTATCTTCCCATTTTATTAGCACTGTGCATCCTTATGCTGTTACCGTTTCTCACCATCACCACATTTTGCAATGTTTTCCACCCACTGAAGCACCAGTTTGCACGTGGGATAACCTGACTTCAGAACAGGACACTCCCAGCGAGAGCTGTCCTGAAGTTGAGGTATCACATGCACAAGCAACCCACATTTCAGCAAGGACACTTTCAGTAGAATCAGCATAGGAAACAAACACAGAAAAAGCCAAACTCGCATATAGTGGTCGCAGCTGTCCAAACTGGTATATATGTTGTGCAATATACAGGCATATTTTTCTTAGGGTGTGACCAATGAAAACTGCAGAGTCTAGCTTCCATTATTCACTCAAAAGGGCTTCTTACTGACTCACTCTATGACATATTTAAAATGTAAAATTGTGGCCATTCTTATGTTCCCATAATGCTCTTTGCATTTATGCAAATCACCAGGATTGAGTTCTATGAAGAGACACTGTATTGCATGAATATGATCCCCTTGGCCCTGCCCATTGCTCACCACGGCCCTGCCTCTACAAGGATTAGAGGGTTCCCCTAGTACATTATTTCCATTTCCAGCACTGGTCAGGAAGAAACCACACCATTAATACACATACTGATGTAGAGTTAGATTCACGAGCAAAGCAGGTAACTTTGGAAATTGGTACTAAAGAGATCCCGAGAGGTGTGAGGAGGTTGGTGACGTTGCTTTTAATGCTGGCTAAGCGAAGGGGAGCTATGCTGTGGGGGGCCAGACATGCTCCAAAGGTCTCACATTGGGAAAACGACATTTTGCATTGTAATGACATGGAATGTGGGTGGGGCTCACTGATTGGGCAGCGCAGGTGCGATAACGGCATGTGGGATGATGAAGGGAGGGTCTAGACAGCCCTTTGGACATTACGTGCGGGGTGGGGTATGGAGCTGGCTATAATGGGACTACATCTGGAGGCCTAAGTGGACTGATCTATGGTGGCAGTGATAACAATTGTCTGGACGATCTGCACGTGTAGCCTTAGGAGTGGACAGCATTGGAAGGTGTGTCAAGGGTGGGGGAGGGGGGTTGGGATGGGGGGAACTTTGTTGGTGTATGTTGATTATGCGTATTGTCAAATAAAATGTTAAAATAATAATAATAATTAAAAAAAACTTTGGAAATTGGTGACAGTTGGAGTTAAAAGCTCAAGTGGTGGGTGCAGGGTTTGGACTATCAGGAGTTACATGGGATGGAGTTTTGGGCATTGCGCAAAAAAGCCTCAGTCTCAACATGAGGCAGATTTCACAATTGGCATAGTCAGGAGTAGATGAGTGGTTGAGGTGATGGGAACACAGCAAGTGATAATTTTGGCTAGGTATAGTGGGTCGTTTATTTTTAGATTTGGCTTATGGAGGTGGCATTATCAACCTTATTGGTACAAAATATTGGTATACTAAGTATATCAGGGATTTACATGTATTTCTGGTGGCATTTGTTGAGGGATACACACATGCCAGTAGTATGACCAGTGGTTTATTCAATGTAATGTAAATGTGTGTCACAGTAAGGTGATTAAACACATACCAATCTGCCTAAAAAACAGCTTAATAGAAGTTAACAGGTTAATGTCAGCAAATAAGCGGTTCATTGCCTACAATCTTGTCACCTTAAGGTGTGGAGTGCATTTAAGGCCCTGAACAGAAATCCCCTCCACCTGAAACTTCGCATTTAAACCCTGTCACCAAAAGCGGCCCTGTGTTGCTTTTGTTTCACCTGAATGACATGAAGTCATGCACTGCATCCCAAAAACAGCCCTGCATTGCATTTATTTGATCTGAATGAAAAGAAGTTATGCACTGCATCCAAAAACGGCCTTGCGTTGCTTGTGTTTCATCTGAATGACAAAAAGTTATGCACTACATCCAAAAACGGCCATTGTTTTACTTTTAATTCACATGAGGGGCAAGGTTGTCAACATTACAACCTGACACAGCTTTTGCTTTTTATTTCATTTGAACAGCAGCCCTTGAAACGAAGAAAAAAAACGGCTTACACACCTGTGAAAAAGAAAGAAAATTAAAAAGCAACTGTGAAAGGATAGCTCTGCTCGCACAAAAAGGGCAGGTAAATATGCTGTGTGGGTGGGGGGGTTGACTTAGCATTGTACCCTAGGTTTCCACCCACAAGACATAATACCGGAAAAAACTGTTTTTGGGCTTAGGCAGGAAACTTCTCATTTGAAAGCCCCGCTTCCCACTGAAAGTCGCACCTACTAGTGAATCAGCCTGCAATGACACGTAACGTACTGAGGGTGTTATAATTCCCTGCCTTGCTAGACTTGAAGGCAGGGGCTCAGGGATTTCAAGGAAAGCAAGTATGGCTAAAAACATGAGTGGGAGGTGTGAGTTCCTCCTGCACCCACTACCAAGGACAAACAGAAAACTTCAAAGTGGGTAATAAAAATCTGTGGTCACCAGCTGTGGGGGATAAAGCGCCCCTCTCACAGAGGGTGATTGATCCTCCCAATTGACATTAAAGGACTGATTCAATTTTTAGGCATTTTTGTAGCAATTAGAAGGAGAAATAATTTCATGTTATGCTATGTTTTTATTTAATTTCCAGGTGGTTTTCAAGAGATAAAGTTCATTTTCCTAGGACTTTGGGGACTGAAGCGGCCAGTTAAGACTAGTGTCTGGCTGCTCAGAAGATGTGACAATTATGATATTTGATGGAAAGATGCAAGGTGAAATTAGGAACATGCGGAATCATTTTCAGAGTCATAACTGTTATACATTTTATGAAAATTACAAAAATGTGCCAAAGGGCCATGCTACCTCGTACGGAGTTGGCAATCGGCTTACCTAATTCCCTATGACCCCCTCACACCACATAGCTAATGCATATGTCAGGGGCTAGTAGAAATATGAAGTTATGAGTCATAACTATGTTTTGACAAAAAGTGGCCAAGAGAACAAAGAAGGGTAATAAATGCAAATAGACAGATGGTGCTCTCTTCCCTTGAACCAATCATGCCAGGGGGCGGAGAGAGGAATGGTAAACTGTCCTATCTGAGGGGTAGGGGTAATTATAGAGTACTCCCCCTAGATTGTAAAGTGAGTGATGTCATTTGGGCTATATAAGCGGGACTGTACTAAGTCAGAGGAGACAGAAATTCGGGGAGAAGGAAAACGGAGAGGAGGTGACTGAACCATACCATCTTTGAGAGTGCAGTGACCAGACCCCTTGCCTAGCTGTCCAGAGTGTCCTGAGATCCCGCTGGCTTTCCAGAATCCCAAACCAAGGCTTACTTTGTAAATAGCAAATAACTCCAGCCCTAAATTGCATACGCCCTTCCTTTTTGTAGCATTGCACCCATTGAAAACCCATTGAAAACCCAATTGAAAACCATGAATTGCCAGTGTAATACCATCACCTTCCCATAGAAGAAACTGTGTTTAGCCTGTGTATGTTAGCATATTCCCTTTGGTAAACTTTCAGTGTCTATGTAAATCCTTAGCATATTCTTAAGTAAATCAATTAATTCCCCCATTGAAATTCACGGTACAAGTTGGTTAAAATTCGAAATTAACCCCCTTGTCCCTGGTTTCTTTCTTTAATAATTATAGCCATTAAAGTGTTGCCTCAAAAGAATTAGTCTCCTTGTAACTGAAAACCGAATTTGCCCGTGTATTGTGTGCATTACCCCGCAAATTCCTATTTGCATCTGTCCTATTAAAAACCCATACCATAGTCTAATTGAGAGCAATCCCTTTTGCCAACAAGTCTATCTGTTATGTGTCTCTGTCCATGTCAATGAAAATCCATTTTCCTATTCTGAGCTATACCCCTTCCCCAAGCTTTCCGTCATTGTAAATCCAGTGTAAAACGAATTTCCATTTGCCATTGTAGTTTTCCTTTTGCAGTTGAATTCCCTACTTTATTTCTATGCTGCCCTGGTGTGCTGATTAGTAGTCTCTAAGCTTCCCTATCTCCTTAAGGGTAGCAACACAAATGTCCTTTCATTATGTCCCATAGCGTGTGAGTAATAATCAAAATCCAATTCTGCCATTTTGCTCCAAAAACAAGTTTTCACTTTCTTTTCTGGCCTCCCACCCTCGGGTGGTGGGCTTTACTCAAAATCCGATTTTCTCTCGCTATCCCTACTCCTTGCCACTGCCTTCCATTCAAAGGAATCAAGTTAGCTAATGTTTGGGAGTGAGTGTTGCAGTGGGCAGTGCTAAACCGTTGGTGTTATATCTTTCTAAAATTCTTTTTCTGTGTTGCCATTAAAGATTGTGAGTATTGTAACAGTATATCTTAACCTAATTGTTTTGTAGAGATTAGTCCATTGTGTTACCACAACATTAGTGTCCAATTTCGTCTCCCTCTCCTCCCCACTCTCCTCACCTGATCGGTAATCCTCCAATTCTTCCGTCTTGAGATGCCGACGTGAGCAGAAATCTCTCTTCGTGGTTGAAGATACTTGCCTACCACGAGAGGAAGCCACAGTGAATGCTTGAAACAAGCAGTCCTGGGACTCCTTTCCCGTAGTGGGCGACAAGGGAAAAAGCCTGGATGGCAGAAAAAACCCTTGCAAGGAATGAAGCCAAACCGGAGTCTTCCAAGGATATAGATGAAGCGTAGTCTGTGGTAGTAGAAGAGTAGGTGTCCGGCTACTACGGATTTGAGGAGGAGGATGACAAATGATGATGGCAGAAACAAGGCAGAAAACGCCTCGCAAGAATGAGTAGTGAGAGAGACTGTAGCCGGCGGCGAGATAGAGCCGCAAAAGCTGAAGAAGGTAAAGCAAAAGGGGAGAAGAGAGAGAGAGAGAGAGGAAGAAGCCTCGCTCGAAACTAGGAGAGGCGAAAGTAAAGGCACGGACCAAGCCGTGTTAGGGAAATACTAGCGTTCTCACCCAAAGCAGGAAACAAAACACTATGGGGGTTGCAACGCAGAGATCGCCAGGAGTGAGATACTGAAATACTTCCCGGCGACCGCCATGTTGTCGGAGAACTAGACCGCGGCTGCACGTAAAGAAAGCAACGTGCTGGAACTACGGTCTGCGCCGGAGCCTCCAATGCGGAAGTATCCGCCAATCGGCCCGGCTGCGCATGACAATTAGTGGCTGTGAAATTGTGTGATTTTCCTTTTTCATTAAATAATAAATGAATAAATATCTTATTGATACACACCGGCCTGGTTCCTGGTCCATTGTGACACCGGGTGTTTGTGGAGATTGGCTGCAAGACGGGTTGGAGGCCTACTCAAACAGAAAATAACCAGTGGTTTATTAAAAATAAAAAGCGTTTAATTGTATGCCACATTCATCGTCGGGGAAGGAGTCCCTGGCTGGAGTGTGCTGTGTAATAAAACCGGAACAAAGTGGGGGCTTGTGCTGGGATTGAGATATGAGTTTTCACCCGTGACCATGCAGCACAGCAGACTAGCCCATTGAAGTATTGTTACATTTAGTGGATGGTAAGCTGTGTTACACTGTGAAGCCGCCAGCGAAACTTGTACCCTAGGTATCAGAGTGGTGAGGCCACACTCTCCTTCTCTCCTCACATCTCCGACGTCTCTAAGAAGTCACACTACCAGCTGCACCTCCTCAGAGGTATTCTTCCTCTCCTCTCCTTCCCCCAGAAGCTCACCGTCTCCAGAGCCCTGGTTCTCTCTGAGCTGGACTATTGCAACAGCGTCTATCTAAATATGCCTGCCTCTACTCTCTGCCCTCTGCAACTTATCCAAAACAGGACTGCGAGACTTGTCCTTGGCCTCAAGCCCAGGGATCGTATCTCTCCAGGACAGAAATCTCTGCACTGGCTCCCAGTGGCTGCAAGGATTAAATTCAAAACCCTCTGCATTATCCACAAGGCCTTCTGGGGCCTGGGGCCACATTACCTTCAACTCTCTCTCTTACTAAATACCTTCCTTCTCGGGCTCTTCGCTCATCTGCCTCCAACTCCCTCAGGGTTAGCCGCTTCTCCAAGCAACAAGTTGGTGGTCGATCTCTCTCTTCGGCAGGGGCCTCCCTCTAGAAAAGCCTTCCTGCCTCCCTGAAACTTGAAGAGAACCATCTCCGGTTCCGGAAACACCTCAAAACCTTCCTCTTTGCTTCTGCTTTCTCTGCCTCTCTCCCCTGATGAAATTCCCTTCCGAATCTGCACTGGTTACCTGGCCACCCTTTCTGATCTTGGGGCCAGGTCCTGCCTTTTGCACACCTGCCCTGCCTCCCTGGCAACCCCCTGCACTTAGGGACTGGTTCTGTATCCTCACAGTCTCCCTAGCAGCACTTATGTCTGCTCTTACCTTGCACTTGCCACCATCAGGCCGTCTTTTTTTAGCGTATTTATTCTTCTATCCCATGTACTGCACTTTCTCCTTTCCCTTCCCCCTGGCACTTTTCCCTTTTTCCCTACCCTCCCACTTGCGCGATCTGTATGGGACCTGGCCTAGTAGGATCGTTGTCTGTCTTCCACTGTTTTCCCCTCCCTTGCCTCATCGCGCCTTGAAACACTTGTGTATAGGCGTGTTATAAATGCCATATCATATCAAATAAAATATTGTAACCATAAACTGGGCAAGAGCATGGTGCAAATGTTGTCCTTGCATAGATAACCCACAAGCAGTAGAACACTCTTCATAATGAGCACTGTGGAAATTAACATGGATAGGCAGCACCTCCTATCCAAATTGTTCATCAGATGGGAATGGGCAGAACACAAACATGAAGCCTGGCAAGCTAGAATGATGCAAGAGGTAATCCCTATAAATATGGATGTGTGGCAGGACAGTGGCATGTTACATCAAGCCCTGATTGACTGACTTCTATATGATGCAGAACGTCAAAGATGAACATATTAATATGGTCCAACCCACTGCATACATGTACTTCCACATGATAGTCATGGAAGAAAGGTACTAAGAAAGTCTAACCTCTGTGCAAAATCAGTCTGAGCATTTAAATCAAACACAGAATGAGTTAAGGCAGGTAGCGGAGAAAATGCAAGAGAGACAAAATTCTGAGTAGAATTAGGAAACCTCATCAAGCAGCTAAAGGAGGAGTTGGCAGTACAGCAACAAAATAATTCAGAGCAAGAGTCCCAGTTATCTGCGCTAAAAGAGGAGTGCCAAGAAAGGGTTGATTCCCTGAAAGAGGGTCAACTAAAATTGAGTCAAGAAGTGACGTAAAATAGAGTCTGCTTAGACAATATGTGCCCTTTACAAAATCAGATCAAGCATTTGGAGAATAGCAAGTTAATCATTAAAGAGGTCCATTCCCAAGCAGAATTTGACCAGGAACGCCAGCAGTTGGGCGCTATAAAACAACAGAGAGATAACTTTAGTGAATAGAATTGCACACTCTATCAGGAAAAAGAGGCCCTATTCCAGGAAGTGTGCAAATTAAAAACAGACCTGGAGAGAAGTGAGTCATGTTTTCAGGAACTGACTAACATAAAATTAGAGAATGAAAAATTAATGGGGCACATAAGACAAATAGAATGTGATCTAGAGAAGACAATACAGACCAAAAAATTCACAGAGTGAGAAGATGCATCTCCTGCAACAGAAGGGGTCTGACTACTCCCAGACAATACAAGAACCACAGAAAGAAAATTAGGCCCTTTGTGATGAGAACAGGGAACTCTAGAGTCAAGTAGTAGCACAAGGGAAGGTCATAGAAGTCAACAAAGCTCTGATAGCAGAGCACAAGCCTGAGGCCTTTGCATACTATCAAGAAATATGGGCTGAGAAAGAGAAATTTGAGAGGTTAGGAAAAGTGTGTGCTAGATTTAATAAGGACTTGAGGAAACCTGAACAGTTAGAGAGTGGTGGGGCAACCCCTGATCACAGTGTGATGCCCTCTGTACTAAGGGCCTCAAGCCATCTTACCACCCCATATGCACAAGGGGCTCCTAACTTCATGTCCACAGGTTCACAAGAACCTGGGGGCCATGAGGCAGCCAGACTCAATTAGGCCCAGCATGATTGAGCCAGCAGGCCAGCGTCCATCAGAGCTGCTAACCTCTGATATCATAGATGGGCATGCTTCCCTGTTTAGGTTCAAAAATATTGTGGCCAATGTATCTGACCAGGAAGACTCCTATGAAGAGAAAATCAGGGAGTTAGACTGGCAGAAACATCAGCTACAAAGTAACCACCTGGTCCACTTTGCAGATAAAAAGGAGTCTGAGTTTAAGCCCCAATCAGGGAGGTGGGAGGAATTCTCCACCCACCCCAGAAAAAGGGAGGAGTCAGATGAGTACTCCCCTGTGCGAAAGAGGGAGTCCAAGGGAAGTGACCCAGAGAGCCCACAATACAACAGGGGGAAAGAGACTAGGCCCCGTCATTCTGGGAAAGACTCCCAGGCTCAAAGAATTAGGGAGCGCCTAGAGGATAGGGATGGGACTTCAAATAGCAGCAGCTCTGAGTCTGAGGGCGAATGGACTCAGATAATGACATCAATTGGCATAAAAAATTATCGGAATTCCATGGAGTTTGCCAAATGGACATTCTCCCCAGAATACTCCAGCTTCTTTGCTGGGCTGGAGGATCAGGATCATTCAAGGTCATCTACCTACAAGACGGCCATCTTCAAGCACTTCTCTGTGCACCAAAACCCCCAGGAGGTTTGCAAGGTGGCCTACAACCTGCAGTGCGGAGCGGATCAGGCCAGAGGGAATTTGTCCAAGAATTAAAGCGTGCATTTGCACAAACCACTAGGCGGGTCCACACAAACAGTAGGGAGTTCATCAATATCTATTTCCATGCACTTCCTAAGTACATTATGAAACAACTGGTTAGGAACTTCCATGTTGAAAGGACTCTGGATTCGGTAATAGAGCAAGCTACCTGGATCTATGAGGTCCAGAAGCCAGTAGAAAACAATAATTCCCCCAAAAATCTCAAACCAACCGATACCCCTGCTGCTGCCAAGGTGGCGGATGTGAAGGTTACCCCCATTTTGTACCTAGAGATGGGAGGGCCTAAAAATACACCTCCCACTAACCAACCAAACCAGAGGCAAATAAGACCCTCTGACCAGTCCCAAGCAGGTGGTAACCAGGCAGGGTACCCCACAAATGTGTCACCTGACTCTGCCACCTACATAAGCCCAAGGTACAAAGCGAACCGGCTCATCTTGGGGTACGTATGGACTCCCCCGGCTCATGGGGGTGGATTCAATCAGGTGACTATGGCCCCAGGAAACTTCCCTCCCAACTTCCCTCAGGAGGGCAGTAATCTTCCACCCTCTGGTTTAAGTTTCTTCTTCAGATACCCTCCAAACCCCACCATACAGAACAGCCCTCCTTTCACTCCCGCTTTCAGAAGTCTAGACCACCAAATCAGGGAGAAGGGAGACCAAGAATGGAGGGCTACAAGGGAAAACTTCCATATCAAAGTTATTTTGGGAGAAGGGACAGTTACCCTTCCCGAGAGCAGCAAAGAGTTGACTCAAGACCCCTGTATCAGCCAGAGAGGGTGTCACAACTGGAACACTAGGTCCAGAGTTTGATCCAAGACCTGGGTCGCGTTTTGAGGGCTCAGCAGAATTCTCAGATGAACATGGCTGCTCAGAACAGCTCAAACCAAGGGTCTGGCACCCCGGAACAATGACGGGCAGAGAATCCCGACAACCAGCAGGTTCCAGAGGAGGAGAATCGGGAGGAAGGTGGATGCAAAGCCCCAGAGGAAGCTTCCTTCCTCACCCATGAAAAGCCCCTAGAAACCTATGAACCTGAACCCAAATCGCCTACCCCCGAAAAAGCTGTAACCTAGGGTACAGAGAATAACTAGGAGAAACCAAGGGACAAAGAAGATCCATTTTGTGGAGGGAGTCCACGTCCTCCAGTTTGAAGGGGAAGAATCCTTGGAGGACTCTGGGAAGAAAGTCTTCTCTTTCAAGGATGGGGGATTCCTCCCAAAGAAAAATGGGCCCCAAAAGACCATAAATCAGACTCGGTAGCTATGGGAACTGACCTAGAACCACCTATCGCTGAAACCCAGAAAGGTCATCCTGAGAAATCAGAAATGAATGAGGGATCTTCCCCCCAAAACCGGTTCAAGTGACTTCCTCCGGGAGAAGCACAGAATCATGGGAAAAGGGGGATTCACAAACTCCCCAAATATCAGAATCCCAAATTTTATTTACAGATTCCTGAACTCTGACACAGAAAACTGCCCAAGATCCCATGGCGCGGTAGCCCAAAATGCCACTTTCCTTTTCCCCCTGGAGGAGAAAGAAGGTAGGTTTTAGGCCCCCGTCCTGGTGCAGGGGCAGTGTGCATTGCCAGCGCTGGTGGATACCGGATCCCAAACCACCCTCCTGTCTAAAAAGGCATTTCAGCAAATCAATTCAGGAAGGGAGAGAGTCACCAAATTCCCCTCACACCTCTTCCTGGACAACTCCAGATCTTCGATGGGAATGACATTCCCATTGAGGGGACTGCAGATCTGGAGATCAAAATTGGGCGACACAAGGTGAAACACCCGGTCATAGTTGTTACTCCAGAGGGAACCCCCTGTCTCTTAGCGAATGACCTCCCAATAATAGACAGTGTGACCAAGGTCCTCAGGACCCAGAATAACCAGCCAATAAAATTAAGACAGAGCACCAACTATGTAAGCCTAAATGGCACATGCCACATGGTTGAGCAGCGGTCTGACAAAATTGAGTTTCATTTTAGGAACAATCAGGTCTCCGACATCACTGTTATTGCTGTAGGACAACGAACTGGTGATGGGAAGCCTTCTCCATTCCTGAAAATCAACCTTCCTTCCAGTTTCAAGAGGCATTCCACACTGGAAGGAAATACTCTGAAATGATATACTGACCCACAATATGAAACCCCAAATCCCATGATAAAAAGTGATGAAAAACCAGCTCAAAGCTTGCCCAATATTCAGAAAAAGGGTGAACAGCTGTTCCTCCCCATTCAGGTAAATGGGGAGGGGGCCTGTTCTCGCCAGAGTAGACCTGAATACTGAGGAAAGCTTCATCAGAGAAGCGTTATTCAGGAAACCCCCAAAAGATCAGACCACTCCCACAGTTGAGTTGTTTTGTTAGTAGGTATGAAGTCTGAAACTCCTTATTCTAAACATCTCCTGCCTAGCATGTGCATGCTAAATATTTCTATTCGTGGTAAAAGCATAAATCATAATTATTGGTTTGTGCAAGATATCCCCTCTGCCTTCTACTTAGGCAGTGACATTCTCAATCGACTCGCAATTAATTTGGACCTCATTAATTGCCAAGTCCGGTCCCAACTGGAGGATAACCCCAGGGGCTTTGACAATCCTGAAAAAGCATTCCGGTCAGCTACATTGCTACTGTAGGCAGTTGAAGTTCAAAAATGGAGAAGAGGTCATCATCACATAACTGGGCCGACAATTCACCATCCCCCTAAAAACTAAGAGAGCAGGATTTGTGGCTGATTGAAGAGCACTGTGAGGGTAGAGCCCAGGGACCCTCCAAATAATAAGGGTAAGGAACTTGCACCCGGATGGAGAAAAACATATAGATATATAAATAACAGGGAGTAGAAAGTTGATGTCATATAAATTGCAAGTTGTTTTCATTGTAAATTCTATCTAAATCTTCCTGGAAAATGTCTATAAAAAGTATTGAAAGTTTAAAAAAAAATCTTCTATTAGAGAACTAACATCCTTAAATTCCAGCCTGGATAGGAAAACCCTGGGGACCTGGAAGAAAAGGAGGAAAGGGGGTGCCGTGCCACACTCTCCAACCCAAAGATGGAAGGGGATACTGGAGTGCCTGTTCCCAAAGAAATTAAGGAAAGGGGGTACCATGCCATACCCCCAACCCAGAGATGGAAGGGATACAGGAGTGCCCACTCCCTGAGCAAGGAAAATTACGCCGAAGGAAACCCCACTCTGCCCTACTCTTCCCCAACAGAAAATCATGGAAGAGGAGGGGGGATTTGTGGGGTACATTTAAGGCCCTAAACAGAAATCCCCTCCACCTGAAACATCGCTTTTAAACCCTGGCAGTAAAAACGGCCCTACGTTGCTTTTGTTTCACCTCAATGACAAGAAGCTATGCACTGCATCCAAAAATGGCTCTGCATTGCTTGTGTTGTCAGCTGAATGACAAAAAGTTATGCACTACATCCAAAAATGGCCATTGTTTTACTTTTAATTCACATGAGGGGCAAGGATTTCAACATTACAACCGACACAGCTTTTACTTTCCATTTATTTTGAACAGCAGCCCTTGAAACACTGCAAATGGAAGAAAACGGCTTGCACACGTGTCAAAAAGAAAAATGACTTTCAAAAGACACTGTGAAAGGATAGCTCTGCTCGCACAGAAAGGACAGGGAAATATGTTGTGGGGGGAGTTGGGGGGGTTGACTAAGCAATGTACCTTATGTTTCCACTTACAAGAGTTCAATCACCTTGGAAGAGGCTCATAATACCGGAAAAAAATGTTTTTGGGCTCAGGCAGGAAACTTCTCAATTGAAAGCCCTGCCTACTAGTGATTCTGCCTGCAATGACATGTGACGTACTGCGGGTGTTATAATTCCCTGCTCTGCCAGACTTGAAGCAGGACCCCAGGGATTTCAAGGAAAGCAAGTGTGGCTAAAAACTTTACTGGGAGGTGTGAGTTCCTCCTGCACCCACTACCAAGGACAAACTGACAACTTGAAAAAGGGTAATACAAATCTCTGGTCACTGGCTGTGGGGGATAAAGCGCCCCTCCCACAGAGGAGGAATGATCCTCCCAATTGACATTAAAGGACTGATTCCATATTTAGGCATTTTTGTAGCAATTAGAAGGAGAAATAATTTTGTTTTATGCTATGTTTTTATGTCATTTCCAGGCGGTTTTTAAGAGCTAAAGTGCATTTTCCTAGAACTTCAGGACTGAAATGGCCACTTAAGACTAGTTTCTGGCTGCCCGGAAGATGTGACAATTATGAGATTTGATGGAAAGATGGAAGGTGAAATTAGGAACATGCTTGATCATTTTCAGAGTCATAACTGTTATACATTTTATGAAAATGACAGAAACGTGCCAAAGGGCCATGCTACCTCGTACAGAGTTGGTGATTGGCTTACCTAATTCCCAATGGCCCCCTCAAACTGCATATCTAATGCATATGTCAGGGGCTAATACAAATATGAAGCTATGAGACATGACTAGGTTTTGTCAAAATGTGGCCAAGAGACCAACAAAGGGTAATAAATTCAAATAGACAGATGGTGCTCTCTTCCCTTGAACCAATCATGCCAGGGAGTGGAGAGAGGAATGGTAAACTGTCCTATCCGAGCGGTAGGGGTAATTATAGAGTATTCCCCCTAGATTGTAAAGTGAGTGATGTCATTTGGGCTGTATAAGGGGGACTGTACCAAGTCAGAGGAGACATAAATCCAAGGAGACAGGAGAAGGAGGACAGAGAGGAGGCACCTGAACCATCCCATTTTTGAGAGTGCAGTGACCAGACCCCTGGCCTAGCTGTCCAGAGTGTCCTGAGATCCAGCTGGCTTTCCAGAATCAAAAAACCAAGGCTTACTTTGTAGGTAGCAAATAACCCCAGCCCTAAATTGCATACGCCCTTCCTTTTGTAGCATTGCACCCATTGAAAACCCACTCAAAACCGCATTGAAAACCTAATTGATAACCCAATTGAAAACCCAGCATTGCCAGTGTAATACCGTCACTTTCCCATAGAAGAAACTGTGTTTATCCTGTGTATCTTAGCATATTCCCTTTGGTAAACCTTTCAGTGTCTGTGTAAATCTTTAGCATATTCTTAAGTAAATCAATTAATTCCCACATTCAAATTCACGGTACAAGTTGGTCAACATTCAAAATTAACCCCCTAATCCCTGGTGTCGTTCTTTAATTATTATAGTCATTAAAGTGTTGCCTCAAAAGAATTAGTCTCCTTGTAACTGAAAACCGAATTTGCCTGTGTATTGTGTGCATTATCCCATGAATTCCCATTTGCATCTGTCCTATTAAAACTCCAAACCTTAGTCCCATTGAGAGCAATCCCTTTTGCCTACAAATCTATCTGTTATGTGTCTCTGTCCATGTCCATGAAAACCGATTTTCCTATTCTGAGCCATACCCCTTCCCTGAGCTGCCTGTTATTGTACATCCAGTGCAAAACAAATTTCCATTTGCCATTGTACTTTTCCTTTTGCATTTGCTTTCTCCCCAAAACCGATTTTCCTACTTTATTTCTATGATGCCCTGGTGTGCTGATTAGTAGTCTCTAAGCTTCCCTATCTCTTAAAGGGTAGCAACACAAATTTCCTTCCATTCTGTCCCATAGCCGTGTGAGTAATGATCAAAATCCAATTCTGCCGTTTTGCTCCAAAACAGGTTTTCACTTTCTTTGCTGGCCTCCCAGCCTGGGGTGGTAGGCTTTACTCAAAATCCAATTTTCTCTCTCTAGCCTTACTCATTGCCATTGCTTTCCATTCAAATGAATCAAGTTAGCTAATGTTTGGGGTGAGTGTTGTAGGGGGGAGTGCTAAACCATTGGTGCTCTCTTTCTAAAATTCATTTTCTGTGTTGCTATTAAAGATTGTGAGAATTGGAACAGTATATTTTAACCTAATTGTTGTGTAGAGATTAGTGAATTGTGTTACCACAACATTAGTGCTGTGAAATTGTGTGATTTTCCTTTTTCATTAAATAATTAATTAATAAATATCTTATTGATACACACCGGCCTGATTCCTGGTCCATTGTGACATGGGGTGTTTGTGGAGGTTGGGTGCGAAACAGGTTGGAGGCCTACTGAAACAGAAAAGAACCTGTGGTTTATTAAAAATAAAAAGCGCTTTATTGTATTCATTGTCGAGGAAGGAGTCCGTGGCTGGAGTGTGCCATGTAATAAAACCATGACAAAGGTGATTTAAAAATAGTTTTTTCTTCGTGCAAAAGCCTCTACCTAAGAGGGAATTAGTTAATTTATTCAAGTGCATAGCTTATTTTATTGTTTTTTTGGTATATAAAAGATAAAGACTAGTAGTAATATGTTATTCCTTTTATTGTGATGATTTGTAAAATAAAACGTAATATATACAACTTTTACATTAGAACATATATCAATACGAGGAAATATTTCTGACTATAGATAAGCCTAAATACAAAAAATTTAGCAGTCGCCACTCTCTAGAAAGAACATGGCATGATAACCTGTTCAGTGGTTTTTATCCACTTTGAGAGTCCACAGCCATCGCTTTTTGCTCACTGTACTTTTTACAAATATCCATTTGTATATCAGTCTTTGTCCCTCCCACAAGGGCAGCCCAGCACCGAAATGCCTGACAAACCTCATTTGAACAAGAGTGGCAACAGCAACCCCAGACACATGCTTCGGCCTAGTCAGGCCTCATCAGTGAGGTGGAGCTGTGCCTCTTTGAGCACAGTGAGCAAGGTGCCCACGTCTGGGTTCCTCCAGGTAATTTCGGGTGACCAACCCTAAGTTCCTTGCAGAAATATAAAAATGGTAGCAGGCACCCCTCTCTAGAAAGAACATGGCATTATAACCTGTTCAGTGGGTTTTACCCACTTTGAGAGTCTGCAGCCATCACTTTTTGCTCACTGTACTTTTCACAACATAGGAATATCCATTTGCATATCAGTCTTTGTCCCGCCCACAATGGCAGTTCAGCACCGAAATGCCTGGCAAACATCCTTTGAACAACAATACCAACAGCAACCCCATACACACTGTTCAGCCTTGTTGGGCCTCATCAGTGAGGTGGAGCTGTGCCTCTCTGATAAGCCTCAACTGGTGGTTTTGTCAAAGGATCTTGTGCTGATGGCAAGTCAGCCAACTGCACACTGGAACTACTGCAGATGGCTGCATGTGTACTCACACAGGTTTGCATAGAGGGCCTTGGCAAGCTTGGCCTTTACCAGGTGTGTCTATAACAGGGGAGATGTAGAGTCTGACCTTTCCTAACTGTCTGTGAACTAAGAATGGTTCTTTGCTCATCACACCTACATACGGGTTCCGGCTTGCATCGTTGTTAAGTTTTCTGACTGGGGTGATGATAGAGCTCTGGTACAGGGTAATGGACCTCTGTTTAAGCCCATTGAATTTGAGACAATTCCTCGAGTAGTAAAATGGCTTCAACTACTACATGGACTGTCTGCCAGGGCTATTTATACACAGGAAACCCTAGGGGGACCCAACGATTAACTGAACTGCCTTTGAAGGTTCCAAGGTGAAAATATTTAGTTTGGCTTCATGCCCATAGCAGCAAAAGATATAATCATTCATTCATTTTGTCATTTGTATAGCGCCTTTCACCATAATTAGGGTCCCAAGGCACTGTTGGTTGAACGCCCTCAGAGCGACCAGGTTCCAAAATATGGGAAAATTGGGAAATGCTATTATGGGTGTGTGCATTTCAGCCCGTGAGGTTATGAGAGGGTTGCCAAGACCCTACTAGTCACCCATGTCTGAATGGCATGTGAATGGGCGGGAAGGAGGTATACTATGAATTAAGGAGGAGCGGTTGTGTTTGAGTGGATACAAAATTGTATGAGTAGCTACATTTTTAATTTTTTGTCATGAAAGGTAGCTTCATTCTTATGACAGAGGTGTTGTGCAATAGTGTTTGTGTTATATGTGAGTGCAGAGGTATGTGGGAGTGAGGCCGTGCCTTCGGGTAAGTTATGAAGGTGGTGAGTCCAAGAGGAAAAATGGGGTAGCAATACAAACAACAATGTCAACCCCCTGGATTCAATCCATGTGCAAAGTGCTTAGTCTCACATACAATCTAAGTGCAATAAATAAATAGATATATAAATATATACTCACCATCTGATATTATTATTATTTTGTACGACTTAAGGGATGGTCCAGAGACCCCAGATGCCTCCCTCCACTTGCCGATCCAAGGGAGTGCGATAACCCACATTTTAGACTTGTGCAGAACATCAATGCACAAGGTGAGGAGAGCTGCTGTCTGGGGGTCTAGAATTGATCTGGTATTGCTCCACAATGTTTATTTATTTGGGTCCTAATCAGTGGCAGATTTAAGGCAAAGGGCACAGTGGGCAGGTAATGGAGGCAGAGTTTAGGGTGGGCAGCGTTAATTGCGGTCACAAATGCACAATGGTGAACTTTCGGGACAAATATATATTTTTTTTTAAGTTGTCTTTTTTATATTTACCTCTGTTTAGAGGTCTGACTAACTGGAAACAGCTGGGCCCCCTCAGCAGACTTTCCTCTCAATGATAATATTGGACGATCAAGCCTGAAACTAATTTTAGAAATGAACCTATATGAAGGCTAAGGGCACTAGAGAATTACTTGCAGCTTATGAAGACCACACAATCTCCTAGAAAAATGTCTCTAAGAAGGTTAGTTGGATCCCATGTTTGATGACTGACACACATAGGTGCGTGGCAGGGAAAGTCTTAAAAAGAAAACAAAGAACAATGGGGGTCTTATGAACATAGGCAATGGGAAGACGTCACAGGATGTGACATCACAGGATAATTCCAACGGCATGTAGATCCATTTTATGCATGGCCCCAGTGTCCATACCCCACACACGACAAATATCATTAAACACTACTGATGTAATTCGAGGAGTGCACCCAAACTATAGAGTTGTTACATATTAATAATGTCTCCATTCATATATTGAACACCACAAAATTCTTTTGGTTTACACAGGAAAACCTGACACCCAGGGTCGGCAAAATCATTTATAATCACATTCTTTGCTTGACCTGTTTCCATAACAATGAATATACTGTCCGGTTACTGTATTAAGTGATTTGGGTACTCTTCAAGGCATTGCTAGAAAAAAATATTTAACCTGTTAACTCCCAAACCTGAGAAAATACTGATATGAATTATACCTGGGAAGATATGTGGTAAAGTTCTTACATCTCCACCTGAGACAAAATACTGGTTTTACTACTTAAGCAAAGTGTGTAATCCCTGGCAAATCATGCAATCTCGTCATGCCTGAGCTACCAACATTGGGAGCCCATAAAAGCAATTTAGTTTGCAACTTTTGCTATGAAATAAAATCTGCTCTCAAGCGTCATTAAACACTAATTAATTATAATTATTGGTTATTTAAATGGTTTTTTTGCCAAACCACTGCACATAGAACATATTCACATGCAATTATCACCCAACAGAAGTTGGTACTGATTTATCGACCTAAGAAGGATGAAAGGCAGAGTTGGCCTTGCCAGTATTAGAGTCTTTGACCTGCAGATCACACACACATTGCAGAAGTGAGCGCTCAACCTACTGAGCTACCCTGTTACATATTCATAATATACAGTCTATTCATATAGTGCACAACATAAACTTCTCTTGGCTCACACATGAAAACCTTGCATCCCGGATGGGAAAAATAAACATATCACATTCTTTTTGCTTGCCCCATTTCCATAATGTTTATACATTGTCAGATCCATTTATTATGAGATTTGTGTACTTTTCAAGACATTGTTAGACAAATAATGATTTAACCTTTTGACTACTAAACCTTAGCAAATACTGATATGAAGTATACCTGGGAAGATATGTGGTCAAGTTCTTACATCGCCGGGTGGGACACAATCTTGGCTTTACTACTTAAAGTGTGTAATCCTAGGCAAATCATGCAATCTCATCGTGCCTGACCTCCATACACATACAATTAACACCCAACCAACGCTGGCCCTGATTTATTGACCTCGGAAGGATGAAAGGCTCTGCTGGCCTTGCCAGTATTAGAGTATTTGACCTGCAGATCACACACACATCACAGAAGCAAGCGCTCAACCCACTTGTTAGATATTAAAAATATAATGTTGATTCATGTAGTGCACAACAAACTCCCCTTGGCTTACACATTAAAACCTTGTAATGTTAATACCAATGATGCCATAGAGTACTGAAGATCAATGGCATTTTTTAATGTTATTTTCTGTGAAATTTCTCATGTCAAGCCATACCATAGGAATTAGGGAGTCTGCATGCCTTATTGTACACGGCCTTCAAAAATCCAGGCAGGCCACAAAGAAAAATTGAACAGTCAGTGCCTCAGATTCCTAAGAGTCCTAATGTGTTATTTCACTGTGCTGTGTATCAGCTAACTGCCTTTTGCCACAAACGATACCATATGAGGGATTTTTGTATGATGCTAACTGTTCGCACCACAAACTGCTTCTGATGTGCCATTGCCATCGGCCCTAAAGTGGCCTGCTAAATTATTTTGTCAAGGGAAGGTGACTCCCGCTGTGTGGTGGAAGGACTTGGGAGGATGGTCTACAGTGTGGGACACAAAGGCTGGAAAAGGAATTCCCCAAGGCCAGTGAACGGATAGTGAAGGGGTGCAGCTTGGACAGAAAAATCTGGGAAGAGCCCCAGGGGACTAAAGTTGTGGGCCCAGCCAAAGTAACCCCAAAGGCCGGGAGCAGGTGGTTGGGGAGGCTTCAGAGTGGTACACAAAGGCTTAGAAAAGGGGAGAGGGCCCCACGAGAATTAGATAATTGACTGAGCCCCAGTGAACCAGAAGGAGAGGGGGAATGGTGCATCGGGGGCTAGAAAGGAGAAGCAATTCCAGGAATTCAGGACAAGGCTCCAAGGGATCGGTGTTGGGCCAGGCCATTGAACCCCAAGCCCAGGTCACAGCACAAGGGTTGGTGAAACGTGCAATACAAGTAGGCAGGAAGGGAGAGACAGGGGTAACACTTGGTTTTCCTGGCTTCCTATGTGATCTGATGCTGCAGAAACAAACATCTCTCTCCTTTGCAGTGTCTCCCAGGCCTTCAGCATGCATGCACCTTCAGGAACATTTACAGAGTGCAGACAATGACCATAGGCACCCTGCTAGATAAAGGTCCGGTGGCCATGGCAGCCCCTTCTTCCTTGTTGGAGGCACGTCTGCCGTACCTGCTCTCCAATCTGGTCCGGACTCGCCTATAAGGCAATAGGCCCATGGCCGAGCCAAAAATGCAAAATGCTGGTGTGGGCCAGATTTTTGGGTCAAAGTGGGACACCTTTTGGCCAATGTGGGTCAGTTTGATGAGTTACTTCACTAGGAGGCTAGTAGTTTTCACCAGTGCTGCTGAATAAATATTCTTCAAAATGCACAATTTGCATCACATTTTATCAAAAACTCCCCCTTTGGTACCATTCAAACAGTGTCACAAAAGGAATGAAAAGCCATTTGCTACTGTGGGCCACTTTTTCGTTGGAGGCCGAGATAATTTCATGGCCCAGTCCGACACTGTCTCCATTGGAGGAAATGGAATGGTGGAGTATGAGCTGGAGCTGGGTCTGCGAGAGACTGGGAAGGGGTGGGGCAGGGCGCAGGGGTCCGCTTGCTGTTTGTCTACTTGGCGAGTGTTAAATCTGCCTCTGGTTCTAATGAGGGCCACCAGCCGGCTTGCCGCCAATTTAGAGCATTTTTAAATATGCAAGTTCAGCTCATCGGCTGCTAGGCATCTAAGATGCAGAGTAGTGACCCCTGTCTCCAACAGACAACAGCATCGTGGGCGTTGGAACCCAAGAATTGACACATTTTGGTATACAATGAAAAAATTAACATTTGGTCCTATTTATGATCATTTGAAACTCATAGGGCTTTAGTGTGCTACATACAGACCTACTTTCAACTTGTAATAATTGTGGCAGGGTCAGCCGTCTGACCCTGTCAAAAAGGGATAGGACCCCCTCTCAGCCTGGGGTGGGAGACCTATGAGATTGGAAGCCAGAGCCAATCCTATGCCAAAGGGGGAGGTAGAAGTTGTGAGGGCCCCAGTTCCTGTCCCCTCTTTAAGCGAGTACATGTGTGTGCGTAGTGCCACTGTGGATTAACCCATACCTGTCTTGCGTGATATTGGTCAAGTCTTCTCTGTTTCCTGCAGGAAAACTACCACAAACAGTATGCAGAGTGGCAAACAGACCAGAATAAAGAGAGAAAGTAAGAGAAAGAGGCCGCAGTGAGATATGGCACTGCCAAACAGAAATCCAGCAACGCCTACACACTACAGGACCCTCATCAAGCTTTTACACCCACTCAGCGTTCCAATCCATTTAGAGACATTTCATACATATGTCATGGCTGCATGCAATGCTGGCTTGCAAGCTATCAGGGCAGAACATTTCATGAACTGGTATTGCTGTTGCGGTGGGCCGAGATTGCAAATACCCAACAGACAAGAGAAGGGGGTGGGGCATAGACCCCCTTTCATGAATTGCACTGTTTTTGACACCTCCCGTGCTGGGAAGATCAGGCAAGATTGGCCAGGAGAACAGAACCAATGGGAATACACAGGGAGAATATAAGAAAGGACAGGGAACAGGATGGCGTGGATTGTTCGGGTGAGGTCAGAGTAGGATAACGTAGTGGACCAATAGACCAGAAGGAGGAAGGGCAGTGTGGCAGCGACTTGCAGAGAAGTTGAGATATTGGTTGGTGAAAAAATGGTGGTATTGTATTGTGATTGTGCGCGTAAGGTGTTTGAAAGAGAGAGGTTGTGGGAGAGTAGGGAGTCAGTGAGCAGTGACTGAGGAAGTGAAAGGAAGAGGACTGAGGAGAAGGTGGGTGGAGTATTAGTGGTGTGGTGGGAGGAGAGTGGGAGCAGTGTGGAGAGTAGTAATGCGAACAGGGGGAGTTGTAGGAGGGGGGCTAGGAAGACGTAAGATCAGAGGGTGGAGGTAGGTGAGCGAGATACAGAGGAGGAGGTAGCAGGGAGAGAGAGAAGGGAAGGTGAGTGGAGTCAGAGAGAGGAGAGTAGAGAGAGAATGGGAGAAGGACAGAAATACATAGGGAGAGAAACACCAGGGTACCAGAGAAAAATGACAGAGTGGGGCTGGAGTATCTGGAAGACCCCTCCCCCCAAAATCCCTAGAACGAACCCAGGAATTGGAGAAGGTCATGCCTAGGAAGTCCCAGAGAGAATTAAATAGATAAGCCATTTGCCTGTAGGCCATCACATTCAGACAAACAGAGCTTAGATAGTAGATTTTAATATGAGATACTAACCTGGGGAGTAGAGACACCTTGGTGGATGTATCTCTTTACGGTTATATGTGATCTTACTTACCACAAAAACAGTGGTACATAACAGAGTGGTCAAACATCGAAAAACACTGAAATTATTTTTTATTGGGGGTCCCTGACCCCAAGCCCCCATTTGTCCACCCATTTAAATCCACCCCAACCCATTTTAACCACTTACCCCACTACCCTTTATATATTTATTTAATCGTTTTGGTGTTTTTCAGTGTTATTGTCTACTCTGTTATGTACCACTCTATTTGGTTTTCAATAACATGACTGGATACCCTCTTTACTTCTTCAGTCTTTCACTTCTTCTAACATTCACTTCATCATTACAAGGGTATGCTCTCCCCCTTCTTTTCTAACCTTTCCTTGACCCCAACCCCAAACTTACAGCTAACCATACCATATCCTTTGCCATCATGACAATGTGAAGATGAAGACGAAGTAAAAGTAAGAAGACATAAGTAAATGCATGAAGAAGTAAATGTCTGATGAAGTGAATGCTGAAGAGTGTTGAAGAAGTGTTTTTGGCAAAGTAAAGGGGGAAAACCCAATAATAAACCTTGAACTGTCTTTGTGTGTTGGTGTGTTACTGTGGCATCTGTGACTTAATGCTAAAGAGTGCTCCAGAAACAATTTAAACCAGGACCCATGAACAGTTCTAGGCAAACAACATTGGTATACTGTCAGCTGCCCCTTTCCACCAGAAACCATGTCCAGAATAGCTGATCAAATGTACTGTCTCCATTTGGTGATAGCCTTGGGCAACATACATTTTACGCCCTTCACTCAGTGTCACCCCACATCCAAGGGGAGCTTGGGGGTTAGTGTTTAAGAGTGAGAGCCAGAAGGATGCTTACCTCCCACCGATTAAATTTAACCCCTAAGCTGGTACAAAGTTACATGAAATTATCAGCACTTAATTGTTTCATATGCTACAATGTAAACAATAAATCCATCACAAGGCGAGGAGACCTACCACCTACTTGCATTACCCCCTAATATTTAGAGACCAAAAGCAACAAACGACTCTAATAACGACTTTAATAAACACTTAGGTTGCCACCCTGTGTTAGCCATCAAAAACCTGGAACATGTCAAAGCACATGTCAGTACTCATCTCACAGAGCTGAACTTGACAAATATGAACATGTATTCATAAATGTACTGCAACCCCTATTCTGAGTTTTACCTGTAACTAAGAATAACATTGTGTAAAACAATCAATAACAAAGCTAATATGGCAAGGAGAAACTCTCCAAAAGCCCACATTAGTCCTCTGAAGAACTGCACCAATGTCAATGAAATGTTGTCAGATCCAATTCCACAACATGGGCGGGTGTGGGCAGGCTCAATGACTGAGGCTGAAGCATTGGTGACACAGATCCTTGAACATGCCATACCATTGACAGCACAGCAGATTCTACCATTGTGTCTCATACATGGAAAGTTAATACATTCACAACTAACTGGTCCCATGATCAGATCGCTGCCATTACTTCATAATGTATACAGTGAACTGAGAACTCAAAATGTCAGACCATCACAAAACACCAGCCTGCTATTCAGAGTATCAATGTCCCTGGCATCATGCATGCATCTGACGCCACTGAGAACCTCAAAACTGGTGAACCCGGTAACCTGAACCTCCACCCCATGCTTGCTTCTAGGTGCTGATTCACAAGTCCAGTATTCCATTTTCTTCACTCAGTGCAGTCTCTGACGTGTGGCAAGATGCACAACCACACCATTGTACATGATATTATCATCACATTGAGTACACCTTGAAGTGATCCACAAAATGTATCTAATCACTATGCACCACACATGTACTGTGTTCTCAGAAAGAACACTGATGGCTATGACCCCAAAACAATTTAATGAACTCTACTGACATGTCTAATCAGTGTGTGCAGTCCCAACATGACTAAATCAGCACTAGGGTCTTTAATTTAGACTAGGTAAATGCTGGTTATTTGCGTGCTTTGTCAAAATAACACAGACTGCAATTACAGCTGGCTTACTACCTATATATTAGGGAATATTCTATGACCTTGGACCTGGTTCGACATATTGATAATCCTATGCGTCATAGCTAAAGTCATTGACAAAATATGCCCGGTTACAGGCTGGCATATCAATTCACTGTGTATTGGGGGCTGGGATAGGTTTTCAATGTGTAAAAGTAGTCCACAGTTGAAGATACTGGAACCAGATAGATTATAGTTCAATTGGTAACTTCCACACAGTGACGATGTATTCACTATAGCCTGGTCCACCAGCATAAGCTGTACTTTGAGCCCCTGTTCTCCATGCTGTGCTCATTTCCATGGGAATATTCCAGCGGGGCAAATGCCTAAGGCTTGGGGTGGTTCTAAATATGCCATGTGTGCTGCTGGTTTCTGCTAGGATGCTGCTAAAACATTTGAAGGTGTTTTCTATATTTGCCATTGCTGGTGCTCGAATATGCCAAGGTGCAGCCTAATGTGTCAGCTTACCAAGCTTATGGCTCAGATGAGCCAGAGAGTTTCTCAATATGTTGGTGCATAGTATTGTGGGGGTAGACTTGACCCCATGACAAAAGGAAACTGCATTTGGCTGACTAAGACCTAAAATTGCAGAACATTGAACACTGACTGTGGGCTGGCAGAGAAAAGGCCAGCATGCAAATTTCAACACTGCCACATACCCCAACAAATTGAATGGGCCCTGTGCTGAATGATAAGGTTCAAAACCAGAGGCATACATTCCATTAAAAGTGACTGATGCGTAAAGTGTAAAGCAGAAACAGTTACCATGGAAAGGTGTGCATTTTGCAGTTTAGGACAATAAACACATGGAAAGCGAAGCTCCATTGCCAGAGTAATGTGAATATATAACAGGATGTAAATATGAACATTGATGGGATGGCATGTGGGGTGTATTTAAAGCCCTAAGCAGAAATCCCTGTCACCTAGAAAAGATGCATTAAACATTGCCACCAAAAATGGCTGTGCTTTGCTTTCCCTGGCACACGTGTGGCAATCATTTGAACACTGCATTTGCTTCTAGTCCATTGAATGACAAAAGTGAAACACCTTTCACCAAGGGTGGCCATGCACAATTGTTTTTTATTCAATTTTGAATGACCAAAAGCTAAACATTTCACCAAAAATGGCTCTGCGTTTACTTCTCTTACATCTGAATAGCAGGAAGTTATGCACTGCATTGAAAAACAGCCCTGCATTTGTTTTTGTTGCTTCCTTGTCTTGTCTTACTCTTAAATCACATGAGGAGCAAGGATTTCAATATTGCAACCCGGCATGGCTTTTGTTTTCCCTTTCATGTGAACAGCAGCGCTCTAAACATTGCAAGTGAAAAACGGCATGGCTTTTTCTTTTATCCAGTGTCAAATCATAGAGCCCTGTGCAGGGGGTCCACCTCTCCGTGTCAATGAACCGGCAGCAAAATGCAAACCCACTCAAAAGGACAAATAAAAAAAAACACAACCTACAGAGCCGCATTTCAAACATTAGATGAAAAACACGGCTTGCACACGTGTGAAAGAAAATATGAAAGGACAGCTTTGCTCGCACAGAAATATTAATGAAATATGTTGTGGGTGGGAGGTTGCCTAAACAATGTACATTATATTTTCCCCCACAAAACTCCATCACCTTGGAAAAGGCTCAGAATACCAATAAAACCCGTTTTTGGGCTCAGGCACAAAACTCAATTGAAAACCTTGCCTCCCACTGGAAGTCGCACCAATAAGTGAACCATTCCACAATGTGATGTGGCTGAGGGCGTTATAATTCTCTGCTCTGCCAGTGACAGGAAGGCAGTACTAGCAGGGAGGACAAAGAAAGCAAGCGTGGCCCGAGCTTGACCAAGAAATGTGAGTTCCTTCTGCACCCACTATCAAGGGTAAACTGACAAACTTCAAAGGGTGTAATAAAAGGCTTTTGTTGCAAGCTGAGCCAGGGGGAGACATTTGGCTGTGGGGGATGAAGCACCGCCCTCACATATGTGACAGATCCTCCAAATTGACATTAAAGGATTGATCCATTTTAGGCATTTTTTTCCGGCACTCAGAATAAGAAATAATTTCATTTTATGATATTTTTCCATGTGATTTCCAGGGGGTTCTGAAGAGACTAAGCACATGTTCCTAGGACTTTGTGGGCTGAAATGGCCAGTAAAGACTAATTTCTGGCTGAATTATAAATGGGACAAATATAAAAATTGGTGGAAAGATGGAAAATGAGAGTATGAACATACTTAATCAATTGCAGACTTATAACTGTTATGCATTTCATGAAAAGGACAAAAAGGTGCCAAGGGGCCATGCTACCTCGCACAGAGTTGGCGATCGGCTTGCCTAATTCCCTATGCCCCCCCGAAACCGCCTATCTATTTCTTATGGCGGTGGCTAGTATAAGTTTGAAGTTATGATACATAACTCAGTTTTGCTAAAAAGTTGACCAGAGAACAAAGAACTATAATAAATGACAAACAGACAGATGATGCTCTCTCCCCTTGAATAAATAAGGCTAGGGGGTGGAGAGAGGAATGTTAGGCTGTCCTATCCCAGGGTAGTAGTAATTCTAGAGTACTTCCCCCAGATTGTAAAATGAATGATGTCATTTGGGCTATATAATGGGGGGGGGTACTATACTAGACACAGGGACAGACAGACACACAAGAATCTGGGGAGTCAGGAGAAGGAGGATGGAGAGGAGGCAGCTGAATCATATCAAGGAGAGTGCAGAGACCAGACCCCTTGCCTTGCTGTCCAGAGTGTCCTGAGATCCAACTGGCTTTCCAGAATCCCAAACCAAGGCTTACTTTGTAAGTTGCAAACCACTCCACCCTAAATTGCATAAATCGTTCCCTTTTTGTAACACAAACCCCATTGAAATCCCATTGAAAGTCCCAAATTGCCAGTATAGGTCATTCACCTTCCATAGAAGAATCTTTAGTAGCCTGTGTATGTTAGCGTCTTACTTTGATAAATCTCTCAGTTGTCTGTATAAATCCTTAGCATTATTTTGAAGTAAATCAATTCATTCCCCATTGAAATTCACAGTACAAGTTGGTTAAAATTCGAAATTAACCCCCTTGTGTCTTTCTTTACTAACTATAGTCATTAAAGTATAGCCTCAAACAGAATTAGACTCTGTGTAACTGAAAACCGAATTTGTCTGTGTGTTGTGTGCATTCCCCACAAACTCCTAATTTGCATCTGTCCCATTCAAAACCCCAAACCGTAGTCCCATTGGGAGCAATCCCTTTTATCTAGAACCCTATCTGTTATGTGCCTCTGTCCTTGTCTTTGAAAACTGACTGCTGCTTTTGAAAGCTAAACCCTTTCCTTAGCTACCTGTCATTGTAAAACCTTTGTAAAATGAATTTCCATTCGCCGTTTGTATTTTATCTTTTTGTAATTGCTTCCTCCTCAAAATCGATTTCCTTACCTCACTTCCACGTTGTTCTGTGTACTGATTAGTAGTCTCTAAGCTTCCCTATCTTCTCAAGTGCAGCAACACGAATTTCCTTTCTAGCTGTCCCATAGCAGTTGTGAGTAGCCGTGTGAGTAATAAGCAAGATCCGATTCTGCCGTTTTGCTCTAAAAACAAGTTTAAATTTTCTTTTCTGACTTACCATCTGTGGGTGGTGGGCTTTATTCCAAATCCAAGTTTTCTCTCTCTATCCTTACTCCTTTGCCACTGCCTCCCATCCAAAGGGATTTAGTTAACTGAGGTTTGGGGGTGAGTGTTGCAGGGGGGAGTGTTTAACCTTGGTGCTATCACTTGCTTTACAACTGTTCTTTTCCCTATTTTGCAATTAAAGATCTGTGTAAACTGTGTTAGGATTTCTGACCCAATTGTTCTGTAGGAAGCATTGCATTTGTGTTGCCACATATTAGTGGCTGTTGTATTTTGAATATTATTTTCCTTTTTCATTAAATCATAAATTAATAAATATCTGATTGATACACACCGGCCTGGTTCCTAGTCCATTGTGACACAGGGTGTTTGTGAAGGTTGGGTGCGGGACGGGTTGGGGGCCTACTCAAATAAAAGAATCTGTGGTTTATTAACGATAAAATGTGTTTTTATTGTGTGCCACATTCATTGTCATTGGAAGCAGTCCCTGGTGGGAGTGTGCCATGTAATAAAACCGTGACAGGCAGGAGAAATTTCTCTGGCATATGTAGAGAAATCTACATATGATTTGAGGTCAAATATTAAAGTAGGCCACATGTGTAAAAGGAAACACCAGTTTCTGCGCATGAAGAAAAGCTGTACTAGCCCAAAAAGACATTGGGCCTCATTATAACTCAGGCGGTCCGGAAATAACGGTGGCGGTAAACCCGCCGCCACCGTTGTTTCCGGACCGCCTGATCCCGACTCCTGAAGGCGGGAGGTGATGTTCCCGCTAGGTCTGACCTGGCGGGTTTAACACCGTCCTCCTGCAGGCGGACGAGGAAACACCGGCAGCATTACGAGATACTGCCGGTGTTTCCATGATCCCCTTTCCCATAGAGTCCCATAGGACTCAATGGGAATGCGGATTAACACCATTCCGCCTCCGTGATTCCCGGAAAAACGGGGCTGTAATGCCCCGGTAATTCTGGGAATCACGGAGGCGGAATGGTAATACGAGTCCGGCGGTAACCAGGCATTTTTACCACCGCGGTTACCGCTGGACTCGTAATGAGGCCCATGGCGCTATTAGCTGCCGGTATTTTACGGAGTCCGCCATGGTGAATGGCGGAATTACCACCCCATTCCGAGATGTGCGGGGGCGGTAATTCCCCATCACCATGGCACTTCCCCATTGCCATTTTTGCCCCCATAGGGCTCAATGGAAATGGGGAAGGCAGTAATTACGGTACCGCAAATTACGGTAACGTAATTACCTTCAGAGTCCCTTTGCGGGTCCTGTACTTGACGGCTGGTAAATCCAGCCGTTAAGGTAGGGACCCACAAAGGGACCTCGTAGTAAGGCGGTAAGGGATTACCGGTACCCTTCCTGGTACCGGTAATCCCTTACCGCCATCCGTGTAATGAGGCCCATTTTCTTATGAGATTCGAATGCCCAGGCACTGCACACCCCCACCCCTATCCTTATCTGAAAAGAAAATCTTTTTGAAGTTCTCAGAGCCAAGACAGAGGGCGTGGTTTGTGCCAGACTAAAGGGTTGATGAGGTTAAGGTTAACAGAGGACCCTTTAGATAAACAGAAGACCCAGTTAATGGAAGTAAAACATTGAAAATACATGAATTAAAAATGGAATTCATGGTGTAGTTTAGGACTTAACTGACAAGTGAGATGTTACACAGACCACCACATGATGACAGAAGGTGGAGCTTGCCTATGTTCTCAAAGATAAGTGAACAGATGGTCCATTAGCTTCAAGAGAAAGAATGTAAATGACATTTTGGAAAGCTTGGGTCAACAAAGGCCAGGCCAGGACACAGATGTTGCAAACAAAAATATGCAAGTTAATTGAAGGGAAAGCATGCATGTCAATAATTGTTACATAGCAGTGCATGCAGGATTATACTTTGTCTATTATCTTTGGAACCGTGACATGTACAGAAATGGAACAAATATCACTGTAAAGCTTATGTTATGAAAAGGCATATCTGTTGAATAAAATGTCATAAAAATTCAAAACCTGCAATATGATTATGACTTCCCAGAAAATGTCACGAAGCAGAGATTGTGGAAGATAGTAGCTTAGTGAATTATTTAACTCTATATAAACTTTTGTGACACTGACTTTCATCATTTGTGAGTAATTCACGAACAAAATGTCATTCGAACCTGCAACATCGTGCTATCACGGGCCTAATATCATTAACTCCAGCATGATTACACAAACTTAAATATATATATATATATATATATATATATATATATATATATATATATATATATTGTTAGCTTTAGTTAGAAATTATAGAAATTTGCCACATTGTAGTTTTTAGGTGCAAAACTGAAATGTGTGAAAATGTTATGCCAGATGGGTGGAGTCATAAATTGACAGGGATGATGTCTTGTAACTTCATGAACCAATCATTGCAATGGTAGTCACAATAGAGTTCCAATCCAAGATAAGAGCCAATAAACTGGCACATCCTAATTTTAATAATTTGGGGTGTGATTATGGGTTCAAAAAGGGATGCAAAATGGGAGAGAGCTGTCTAAAGTCATCCGAGTTGGAACTGTTGGCCAAATTGCTGGAGGAAAGCAGGAAAAGACTAAAGGCTGGCTGGGACCCATAACAGGAGCGGCAGATCAAAGAGGATTGGTGCTGGAGGTATCCATGACTGAACTTAGTGAACCTATTGAGGTCAACTGACCAGATACCTGTCCTTTCCCATAGCGCAAAACCCAGAGAGATTCTATGTAAGTAACCTGCCCAACTAAACCAACGCTTGTTAGAATCTGTTTGCTTTATATCTTCCCTTATTGATTGGGTGGGTAGAATAAGTAGATCCTTAGTATGTTTACTAAATAATTATTTAATTAACTCCCCTATAGCCAACTAACATAGGGTGATTTTGTAGAAATTTTAAATCAACAAAATTGCTTCCAGTATGAATAAAAATATAGTCTATTATCGCCAAAGGTAAGGGATGTACTTGTCAAAACGAAAGTCTAAATTCGTAACTGTTCACCATTGCTCAGACCCTGTCTAAAGGCAGAGGGATGCTGAATGTAAAAGACAGAGAGAGAGAGAGAGAGAGAGAGAGAGAGAGAGAGAGAAAGATCCATGCTCCAACACTGCTAGCATTGCCAGTGTGCATGGAGGTTAGAAATACAGAGCGCTGCATGTGTGAAATTGTTTTTGCAATAGAAAGGTGTTGCATATTATTTAAATTAAACTTCATGTAAAGTATAGTGCCAAGCTTATGATCTTGTCAGCTTTTAATATGCTGCATCATTGTTGGAATTAAGGACGTTTTGTGTGTGTTAGAAGGATAGAACTGTTTATTTGACCTGTGTTTTATACATGAGACCCAAAAGTGAAAACGCACATGTGGTGCTTAGATCTGTTCTTAATGTCTATTCCCAAAAAGTGAGTTCTTGGTATTGAAGCTTTGTTTTGTGCCGCATAGAAAGTTGCATCTCGTGTGATGTTGTGTAAATATACATTTTCTTCATTAATTAATAAATATATATTATTTCCGTACGCTGGCCTGGTTCTTAGCTTACCTATTGCTAAAGGGTGAGGGATCTACGTAGTTCTATATGAATCACGGACAGGGCTAGATTGAACATAAAAGGAATATTGGTGTGACACTTTTGCTTGGGGAGGGAAAGAATTCCTTGCATTGATTGTTGCCGCATACATATCTCTAACAGTATGCCAGTGAGCTGCTCAACGCTGGTAGGAGTGCTCTTTAATATACCAGTCATCACCCTGTATTCCTACTGCCTCGATAAACTCATTTCCTTCTTAAGCTTCAACTGTCACCTCTTTACTGATGATACTCATCTCTTCTTTTTTCTCTGTTTCATCCCTGCAATCTCTGAATGCATAACCAACTGCCCAATGGCTATCTGCACTAGGTGCTTTAAACTGCCTTATATTCAGCTCCTCAAATACGGAGGTCATCTGTCACCCTGCATCCAACACCAACCTCACTCTCCCTTCCCCCATCTCTTTCCCCTGACCAACTTAACCCCTCGCCCCCTCACGTAGGGCATGCAACCTTGGGGTTCTCCATGGCAGTGATGTGAAACTATTCCAGTTCATCACAGCGGTTGCCACTGCAGTGTCAATCTCCTAAACATTAGAAAGATCTGCCGAATACAAACCACTCAACTAAAACATGTACCTCTACTCTTGTTCTCAGCAAACTGGATTATTGGGTGTGACTACTTCTTGGTCTACCCCTTTATTCTTTTGCTCCTCTGAACAAAGTCCTCAACTTCACGACACACACTCTTTTTAAACCTCCTAGATCATCCACCACCTCTATCTGACGTCACCACACTGCATGGATCGCTCTGAAAAATCGCTCTCCCTTTAAATTCCTTTGAAAGGTGCACTGTTGCTATGAAGACAGGGGCATGCATACAATTGCATTCACGGCCATGTTCAAGTTCAAGTATATATGGCTAGGAATGGGATCCTAAATGTCACGAGAGCTCTTAAAACCGGGCTGGGGACAGAATCACTAGAGATAGCTTACGTCCTTGTTTTTTGGCATTCATCTGGGAGTCTGGGAGCTACTCTGTGGGAACAATTCAGACTTGGGTTGGTAAGCGAGTCAAATGGGTCAAACACATAGTGTAGTTCAACTAGCAGCAACAGCACTTGGCACGGAGGTCATCCATAGTTACTGGGTTGCTGTCGGTCCCACTCCAGGGTCTTAAAGGAAACGTTATGTTTTTCTTCTAACCTATCCAGCCAGGAAGGTTGCCAGAGAGCACATTTTGAGCCGCCAATTCACATAGGCCTGGGGTCCTGGTTACCAGTGTTCAGGCAACAGGCATACCTTGATCCAGCAGCAGTTCACCTCAAATGGTCCTCTCAGGTGGATGAGTGGAAGATCATGCTTTTTCCTTGGAAGTCTTTATCTTTCAAAAACTCTCAGGTGCACACTGTGTTATTAGTAATTCTTATAATGTGTTTCATCAATTAAACAAATGCAATATATGTATGGTGCTTGGCGGCACCTGGGGTCTAGCTACCCCTGGAACTATATACACAATCAATGTAGAATTCAGCTCCAAACCATGGAGTTTATCCCTACACTGTACTGCTAGCTGGGCCACTTGCTCTTTAAGAACATTCATTTTAATGCCCATCCAATCTGAGAGAAAATAATTTAAATGTCATCAGTGTTCTTCTGAATCTTAACCAATCTGGATTATCAGTCTGACGCATTTCAAATATCAATATATTCTTCTTTCAGGGAGATCTACCATCCAATTTATCTACAAAAAATAATACACTAAATCTGACTGTTAACACTAGAGAATTAATTAGAGGTCTTAGCCACCCTATCTTGTAGAGGGCATCTTAATACTATAGTCTGACTTCAAATCTGCAAATAAGCGAGACAGTATTACTATATTGTGTGATCAAGCCCTAAGGGGCATATACACATATTCTATTCAAAAGACAATCTAAAGTGCTCATAGGTGTTGAAGTCACAGGAAACTCTTCACTTCTTTACTTTTTAAGTCCACCAATCATTTCAATGGGCCACCTATTAATATATAATTGACAAAGTTCACCACCTTATGTTTTGTTTATTTAAAAAAAACTATAAGTTATACTGCCACTTCGTTGTCTCTTACCTTACTAGTTCTGCAAAGTTCTGCAAAGACGCCTCGTGCAAATCTATGTTGCCAAACATGGTAAAAGTCCTTACCTTTTGCAGCTTTAGCTGAACTGGAGAGTTTTGGGAACATTTCGACTTTACATAATCAGGTTGGTAAGATAAATTAATAGTGTGGCTAAGACTTCTAATTAATTCCCTAGTTTTAAGAGTCAAATTTTAGACCCAGAATTAGAATATAGTGATATATTCAAAATGCATTGTGCGGATAATCCAGATACCATTTAAATTGGTTAAAATTCATAACAACATTGATGTACTTCTCCCGAAATATATGAATACTATGGAAATATGTTAAGATTGTTTATAGTGGGAATAAGGAACTCATGATTGTTTGAAGCTTGTTAAAAGAAAATTCTGTATGAAACTTGCAAAAAGATTAATAAACACACATTCAAATTGTATTTGAATTAAAGGGACATTAAAATTAATGTTCTGGAAGAGCTAGTGGTCTAGCTCGCAGTAGAATGCGGGGGATCAACTCCATGGTTTGGGGCTGAATTCCTGATACCTGATACCCCAAATAGGCTCCAGTGAAATCCTTCTTCTGGTAATTCAAAGATGATTCTAATTAGGGGGGCTGGGGGCTACTCCCTTGCATAGTCATTATGCCACAACAGATTGGTCCATGTCAAGACTTCTGTAAGTGGCCAAGTCAGGCGGCTGTAACAAGAGTATTTGCCTTCTGATGTGAGGCCCAGAGTGCTTTGTCTGCAGGAAGTGGGGATGGGGCACAGTAAGAATGGGTGTCCTAGGAATTTCCAAGGTTTTGGAACCCCTCGCTTGGATGCAACTGCTCTCCTGGGCTACTCTAAACGTCCTCCTCCCCGGTCTGCCTTACATCTAAGATACTTCAGTCATTACCTCCTGGTGCATTCTCCTTATTGTGCAGGCAGAGTTCAGTTTGAAGCAGTAAACCCCACTCGGCTCCCTGGGGCAGATCCTGTTCCTCTGGAAAGCCTTCTCAGTAGAGAACAAAGGAAGACTCTAAGGCGCAATCTAACATCCTGTTGTGAAAAGACCCCAACCCCAAATAGGCTGATCCACAAAACCCTGACAGCGACATGGGTCACTATAAAGTTTGGGCAATTTATAACTTTATCTCTCCATCAGCCAGTATATCAAAACAGATATTGCTTCTGCTTATGTTTAAAAACTTGCCAACATGCTTAGTGCAGGCACAGTTATATTTAATCAAAACGGATTGTTTACTTTCAAATGGAATCACGTTTTAATTCCAAAAAGGGCCATGCGAAAACTAGAATAACTTTGGTTATATACATGTCATCAGGAAATCCTTCACATTGGAGGGTACATTCATGAAGTTGTCATGATGTGCCTTGCAATGTGTGGACTGCTGACACTTTTGTAGGCGGTTTGGCAACCAAAAACAGGTTTACACTTTTTTGTGAGCAAATCGGCGGTAGTACTTTATGAACGTTGTGCCCTGTTGCTGTTAACATGCGGCTGGCATGCCAATGACTGATGCCCAGCAGCACATAAACTTGCAGTGTCTTAGACATGGCTGTTGGTAAGTTCAGTGTTCTACCCATCATGCAGGCCCATCTGGGTACAAACCCTCCAACTCCAGTTTGTAAAACACAAAGGGGCTAATTTTCCTCATAGAATAGAGGAAATTCCACAAGTACAAAAAAGTACATGTGTACACATTTTATGCATTGATTTTTCTCTACTCCACATTTTCCTTAATTTCTTTGGCAGAGAGGGGGCATGGAACAGAATATACACTTATTCCTCGTCGTCCTCTCCAGTATACAAATACAACAGCATTTACATCTGCGTGCCATCAGCATGCCATTTTCATGCTGTGGAATCCCCCAGCTTTTTACACCAACAAAATGTAGGCGGATTCTATAGGAATTGATTGTAAAGATTGTAATTGTCACTACACCCAATTGTGGGACTGGCTCGACTCATTTCTTGCATCTGATGAACAGAGGATTACTTGTTTTGTGAACATGTGTTTCTATGAAGCCTTCTCTTAAAATGTGTCCTGCTGCTTTATTGTGTAACCTGGTACTTTGAAATCCAGATTTATTGAACAGTAGGAAAGTTGGATCTACTGAATTGTGTACTAGTTTCAACCTTGAAAAACAACTTTGCTGAAAGCATTTTATAGGTTCGAATACTGAAAATTGAATAAGAGGAGATGGCGACTTCTTTGCTGTCCACATAGTAAACTATGGAATGAGGGCTCAAATCCCTTCTTTGCACACTTCATACATTGTGTGAGCCTGAGCAAATCACTTTACCTCACTGTGTTTTATTGTCCTTAACTTTTAAAATTAGGATTTGGTTCTGTTGTGAAATTCTCATTCATATGGGTTTATAATGTATAGTGTTATTCCATAAGTAACTAAAATATTAACCATTTACATAATGTGTCCTGGTTGGGTGGCAGGATGCTATGTATGGGTCTTGTGTTGTGGAGAGGGAAGATGCCAAGTGAGGGTCTTAGGTTGTGGGGGTGGGTAGACAGGGTGCCAGTATGGGTTTTGTGTTCTCGGGTAGGAAGGTAGGAGGCCAGGTATGATCTTCTGCCATGCATGCATGGGGTTGACTCTTACAGCAAAGCCAGACCCCCCCTGGCTCAAATCTGGCTCGGCTCTAGCATTGAATTCTCTAGCTTTCCTTCCTCTTTATATTGGTTTTAAACTAAAGATGGGATGTGAAGGGGTGGGAGAAGATGTAGCCATCGGTCAGGTTTCATACTGGGACACCAGGAAACCTGGGTTCAAATCCCAGCGTTCCCATTTCACAAACGTATGTTATCCTGGTAAAATCACTTTACTATGTTTGGTATGTGCTGGATGTTCCCTACGACCAGGCCTATTAAGAAATCACACAAATAACGGATAGATATGTTGCATCCTGTCCTCACAGTCCTACTATATAATACAAGTAATGCCAAAAATGTCTACCATATATAAACTTGAGAAGGTGTAGATGCAAAAGAGGTTGGTATTTAATTGATTTGCTCTGGAAGTTGAGGCCACTGCTTTGTGTGCTTGGTCCACTACATTTTACTTGCCCATCTGGACAAAAGTTGCCAGTCCTCCCTTAGGCGCAACACTTTACAGGATGTATTTGGACATGCCCACTGATATAGATATCCCATGCAAAAACATGAAGTGGTGATGAAGTGCGAACTATGGTTTCAGTCGAAGTGGGATGGACTGTGTTCTGATTAAGGGCTTGTGGTAACGTTAAGATTGCCATTTCAACTGTTTTACACATTATTTAATAGATGAGAATCTTAACTTCCTATTACAGCTCTTAAAAGCGAGGAGAATCTACATGATGTGCAATCTATTTCTATCAGTTAAGGTGAGTCCGAGTTACATAGGACAACGAAAAAATGAATCGCTAATAACTTTTGACTCGTGTGACGGATTTGGCTGAACTTTTGCAGACAATTAGATATACCCCTGTGTATCAGAAAATAAAATGCAGAAAAAAGCATTTTGCAGGTTAAAACACATGCAAATGCCATAAGGCTAGAGGTGGAGGGAGGCAAGAGGACACCAAGTGAAATATGGGAGTTGGCGGCGGGCTAGGGACCAAGTGTGCAACACGAGGCTCAAACATTTTTCAAACACCCTCGGGTATAACCGCTACTACCTGGCATTTCAAAAGGATCTGAATCACAGAAACAAGTGTTGTGGGGGGATGGGAGAGGGCAAGGGAGGTGAGGAGGCCATCAAGGGGATGGGGGGAGCACGCACACATCAGGGAGGCACTTGGTGATGGTCTGGGAGGGCAGGGAAGGGTTTCATTTTCTTTTGCCGTTTTTCCCGGTACTTGCGGGTATAACTTGGGGTATACCCGTGGCTATGGGAAACAAGTTATTAAAAAAGAAATTAGTCATTGGGCCATATACAGTAAGGTTGGGGTGAAAAAAACTCTGTAGTGTTTTAAAGAAAATAATGGGCATGGACGAGTTGGCGTGATATACAGGGGGCACGGACGAAGGCCTTGGTCACATGGCTGAAAGCCATGGCCAGTGGGCTGCAAGTGTTTTAAAATATGCACTGTGCACGGCCAAAGGCTGTGCCCACTGGCTAGTGGGCTGCTGCCACTTGCCATGGCCGAATGGCCAGTGGGTTGCAAGGGTTTTTAAAAAATATAGTGGGCATGGCCGAAGGCATGTTAGTGTTTTAAAAAATACAAAGGCCATTGCTAGTGGTATGCTAGTGTTCGAAATTTACAGTGGGCACGGCCGAAGGCCACGGCTATTGGTTTAGGAGTGTTCTAAAATACACAGTGGACACGTGACCACTGGCCTATTCATGTTTTAAAAAATACAGTGGGCACAGTCGGCCGACCATAGCTAGTGGTCTTGTAGTGTTCTAAAATATACACTTACACTAGCTGGTGCAGAAAAAAACAATGATATAACAACACTTTTGAAATTCAGGGAAAACACTTTAGTTGCAGGGACTTTAAGGTGAGCAATCCATTGGGCCTCATTAGGAGTATGGCGGTAAGGCAACAACGGCGCCGATATCGCTACCGGTACCATTGCTACCGTACCGCCATACTAGGACTTCTGTTCGCGGGTGCCCTTGCAGCCACCTGGTCTGACCAGGTGGCTGTACCGGCACCTGCGAGCAGAACATGATGGTAGCAACAGTACCGTTATGAACGGTACCGCTGCTGCCATCCTCCCCATTCCCATTGAGCCCTATGGGGGCTCAAATGGGAATGGGGATGTACCGGCTCTGGCAACCGCGCAAGGGGAATTACCGGGTCCACCGAGGTCAGAACGGCCCGGTGATTCCCCTTTCGCGGGTGCCAGAGCTGGATGCGAGTTTGGGGGTAGCCTTGCTGGTAAAACCGGCAAGGCTACCTCCAACCTCGTAATGAGGCCCATTGTAACAATACCTTTGAAATTCAGGGAAAAAACCTGAGTTGCACAAAAACCATGAAATTCAGCTAAAGCCACCTTAACTTTGTGCCGCCAGTTGTGCAGCCTATGACCACAATGATGACATCACAGATTAAATACCTGGTGACATCACTAATGACATCATCTATGACATACACAACAGTCAGTGTATTTTTTAAAGTATACTATTTCAAGATTACTTTTACTTTGTACAATATGTGTTTGATTTCAATTTTAACATGTTAATCACTTACAAAAGACACACAGAAGGAAATATACATCTATGTAAATTATTTCAAGCAAATGTCTAATTTTAAAACTTCATTTCTTTTCTATACATATATATAATAATCACTTTTTTTCAATACCCATGTATGGAAATCTTAAAATATATCCTAATACACAGTTGTTCCTTGTTTTAAAGCACTTTTCATGTCATTTAGAAAATGATATATGTACACATTTTTCTTACAGTAAAACAATTGAGTATTTACATATGTTTATTTTAAAATGTAGTAAATAATTCAGATATCATCTTTTACCCTTTTACCATAGTACCACAAAGTAAAGTGTCACAAGTAGTGTTATGATGCATGTGTAGCTGTTTGCTGTTTTAAACAATATACTATTCTAAAATGCTAATATCACACATGTTGAAACATAAGGGTTGTTTAAATATGGGTATATGCAGAAATAATTGAATACCTTATTACCTAATGAGGAATGACCGAATTTATTGGATCTAATTTATTAAGGATTTGTTTACATGTGTATTCATATGTAGATGGGGTGGTGTAAGGGAATAGGTCAAGGTAGGGGGAAGTAGGTGGGGTCTCCACCCACATTATTTTTTAAAAAAATACGACCAATATATATTCGGTCATTTCTCATTAGGTTTTCTTTTTCCAATCATTTCATGGACAACCCTAAATGTGTGGATATGGTCATGTATGAAGTTATTAGCAATGTCACCAGGGATGCCATCAGTGATGTCATAGATGATGCTATTAGAGATGTCATCTGTGATGCCATCCTTGTGGTCATAGGCTGTGCAACAGGGGGCGCGAAGTTAAGGTGGCTTTTGCTGAATTTCAGGGGTTTTGTTGTGTTAAGTTCCTTAACGTCCCTGCAACTAAAGTTTTTTCCTCTCAATTTCAAAAGTTTTGTTACAATGTATTGCTCACCTTATTGTCCCTGCAACCAGAGCTGGCCCAAGGCATGGGCAGTCTGTGCGGTGGCCCAGGGTGCCACTCTCAGAAGCTGCAAGAGGGGCTCGAAGGCACCAGTGCCTGCCTCAACTATACCAAGAATGTTGGATTTAAGGAGGGCTATGCGGTTTCCATGTACTAAGCTCGCATGAGGCCACAGTGTCACCTCCCAACCTCCCGTGGATCTCTTGAGACCAACACCCATTCCCAGCTGCCCATCAGACGCTGCAGGCCCCTTAATGATTACTTATCCCTTTTTTTTTCAAGCAGAGCATTTAAAGTGGGAGCGAATTACGATTTACAATTGATAGCCCATTTAAGACATTGTTTTGGATGAGCTGTTTGTAATGTTCTGTGTTAAGAAATGCAAATAGGCACTTTCATTCTGCAAGCACACACACACACAAAGCACCAGATAGCTGCCTAAATCTACGCTCGCCTCCAGGTCAATTACAATATATCAGTTTTAAATTAGCTACTTTATTTTCAAATGTTGATATTTAACGCACCAAAAAGCGTGTTGCTTAACATATTTCGGTCAGGATTTATACAGTTGAGTGGGTACCTTGCCATGGTATGTGTACTTTTTAAAGCAGAGTATTGTTGAAAGCCAGACATGGGGTTGAGGAGGGGAAATGATGAGAGGGCAAGTGAGTCCTGAATATTTGCCCAGGATGTGGCAAGGGATGTTGCAATCCTGGAGACTGGTGGAGTTATTTTTCCCTGACTGTGGCCATGTGCTGCTTTTCAAAGAACAAGTAAAGGATACATGTGGGGGGACAGTAACATTTTTCAGAGGCCAGGCGCAACCCCTTTGGGTGTTTTTGATGTTGGCAAGCTTGCTCAAGCATTTGGCTACCAGGATGTCACCAAGGTTGTCATGTTTCCAGTACAACCACATATAATTATCATCAAAGCACATGCTCGTTTTTGGATTTTGTTTTCCAGGGAATATTTCATTACATATTGCTGAGTTTAAAAGGTCAGAACCTTTTATACTTTGCCAGCATATTTACTGGGAATTTCCTCTCTCAGGTTAATTTTCTGTTGTTCATTACTTTTTTTGAAAGGCCAATGTTCTTTTGTCTAGTGCACTTTGTCTAAGGGGAAAGGTCAATTGAACTAAATTGGCATCTTTCACTTTAAGATATATTCAATTACTGTGCGTATATTCTTGGGTGCCAGCTTTTGATTTTTGCTATGGGGCAAATGTTCCCATACTGAGTGAAGCGAGGGAGCCGTACTCAACCCCATGTCAAAACACCACATTTTACAGCACATGTTGCCACAGTAATAGGAAAGAAGGCATATGATTTACAGGAAGGCCTAAATGTATAACATCTCAGCAACAGTCTCCGAACCCGCTCAGTTGCCTTTGCAACTGTCTGCTATAGGTTCCCCTGCTATTCTACACTGTTATACAGTTTTGGCCTGTTCGCCCCCTGCCATCAAGGCTCCTGGGGGTACATTAATGAGGTTCCCTTCTGATCTTGTAGTGGGCAGCACTTGAACAACGTAGTTATTATTTGCTCTTATTTTTTTTGACAGTCAAAATAATCCTTATCTGTAGCTTATGAAATAAAAGCACATTGCTAATTTGGACAATATTTATCTTGTATTGATTTATTTTTACATTTGTAAAGCACACTAAGCCTGTAAGCATCTAGACGCTAGTATTGCTCAAATATACACACAATAAAAATATATAAAAAAATATATATAAACAATCGTGAGACTTCTGCAAAAACAGCAGTTTCTTTCAGTTAGCAAAACACAATCACCATATTTTTGCAATGTCTTCCACAGATAGTGTTTTCGAACCAAAGTTTCAAAAAGACCTTTCGCAAACAGTATTTCTACCAATTACATCTGGGAAGAGAAGTGTTCAAGTTCCTGAATTGCAGACTGCTCTCAAATCCGGGCACCAGTCACTTTACCCAAAGTGAGTGCTCCGGGGCAAATCCTATTATCACACTATGCCGTATCTGCTAAAATTAGAAGCCTCTACAAGATATTCAGATCACAATGTCTGCTACTTCAAAAAATGCCTCCTACCTGATATTGCCACATAGGTAAATATTAATATTGACTATTCCTATACTGGACATCACAGTGTATTTGTCTATTACCTGATGCATGGCAACATATTCCCAATGTAACTTCCCATGACACCTTTGTGAACTAAAGACTCATTCTGTAATATCGCTGGTCACTATTTATGCAAATTAGGGGGGCCCACACATCTTTTGCTGCCTATGGCCCCCAAATCTAAAGGGCTGGCCCTGCCTGCAACTAACGTTTTTCCAGCAGACAGGAAAAATAAGATATATATATGCTATGTTTAATAGCAAACATGTCAAGTAATTGAATGGTGAGAAGGGGCCTTGTTGGTCCGGCTCGCGGGAGCCGCAAGCACGTCCAGTTACATTAATTGGACGAGGCATTAACAAACAAATGCTGGGTTTGCATTCCCTTCAAAGGGCGCCTAAAGGACCTGCACTGTGCGCTGCCTTCTAGAATTGGGAGCCTCGCAGATATCAAAGGCGCAGTGTTCCTGATAAAATAAATAAATACATAAAGAGTTCATGGTCGCGTGCACAGAGGTGTGAGAATAGCCCGTTCACGCGCTCAGCAGCGCTGCCTAATGCTATTTCTGAGTGGCCTTTTAATTCCGCGGCACTGCCCAGGAAACTTTACAAACCAATGTGTAGCATGGACATTCTGCGGCTCGCGCTTCTGCGGTTTCATGTTTGCCCGGGACGGGTCCCGTCCAGTTCCCCCCACGCTCATGTTGGTTCGTTTGAACACTTCTGTATTGCGGTGAATAAAAAGTGCGGGCCTTTTACTCTCCGCACCGACAAACTATCCTCCTCTTCTGACGCATTTATTCGGGTCTCCTCCTTTGCAAGCTTCCTGTATAATATGTACGGGCAGATTCCAGCTCCAACAGCGACAAGACTGTGCTCCAAATTTAACATCAGTGAGAGGGGGTGCGATGTTCAAATGGCTCTGACATATTAAAAAGCAATTCTTGGATGATACCGCGGCCCGCGGATATAATACAAAGCGTGAAGTCAAGTGAAGGAAACGCAAGCTGCCCCTCCCAAGAAAGCCAGTCGCTGCTGAGACCGCAGCCCCCGGAAGGAATGCTGTCCTGTGGATCTCCGGGGTAAAACCGCGGGGTGTGTCCTAAGGGGGAGACACGCTTGGGGCCACATCACAAGGCCTTGGCGTTGCGGCTTTGCTTAATTGTGAGATTGGAGCGGGTGAGGCCAATACTTGGTTCATCTCCACCTTGTATTTCCTTTTGGACTATGTGTTGTCTCTTACAGCCTACATGTAATGTTATGGTATTGTGACGTATATAGCGTAAATTCTTCAATTTTCTTGGCGCCCAAATATATACAGACAAAAATAGTCGACGCTGCGGTGTGTTCCGAAATATAACTTCGCACAGGAATCTAGCCGAACTGCCGCCAAAATTCAGATGTACCTTCCCCTCGAGCTACGTTCATGGACATATATAATATAAAGAGGTGGCCGCGAATATTATTTAAAAGCTCAGCAAATACCGTTCATTGTGAAATGTGCATTTTAGAAACGACAACATTTCCAGTTTTGATATCTTTCATTGAACTCAGGGTACTGTGATGCGACAGAAAAGACAAAGGGCCCGATTTACAACGCGTTTTTTACGGGGGTTTCCATAGAAAAACGCTTTGGTAAATCAGCCCCATTAGCTTTTCAAAGTCCCAAAGACCCTTTTCATCAGATGGTAACATGTAGAAGTGCGAATAACAGGTATCAATATCTCGAATTTTTGCATTATTTTTCATCAAACCAGCCCTTATTACGGAGACAAACTGTTTTGCGTTTTAGAAATGGAATTGTAATGGTTTCACGTTGCTGTGGCATTATTTCCCGGGCCACCTGCCTTTAACTGCAAAGGCTGTGCCGACAAAAAAAGACGAGGGCCCGACAAACAAGTACGCAAATAAATCAATGGACTTTGTTTTGCTTTAATAATATTTTTGGGATATAAAGTTTAGTTTGATCAAAAATCTGATGAATACTTGGTCTGCTTCCGCGCAGAGCTGAAAATAAAAATAGCGTTTAAGATTCAGCCTCTGCGAATTAATTTTTCTCACAAGAGAATTTAGCGGTTTTTGGCCCAAAACTGCTTTAAGAAAAATTACCTCCCCTCCGAAGACATAAAAAGCGTCGAGCACGAACTGTGAGGACCCTGTTAAGTAAATTCGTGATAGAAAAGGTTTTTTTTGTTTCAAAACATTTTTATTAGCAATTATAATTTACAACACAATCCATGTCAGCTTGTAATTCAGCCACTGGAGGGGGTATACCAGAACCCAACAAAGTCTGCCCCTAAGCCCCCCACCCCTTACCCCAGATGCATTAAACACAAGCAAATGCTGCAGTCTCAACCCAATATGGCACACCCCCAACGGAGGGGGACAACTGCCACCCTGATAACCTCCCAGAGTCACTCCTGCCACTAGGGGCTATCCAACAGGCCCATCGGCCGCCAATGATCAGGGCACGTATAGTCTCTATTGCGAGTTTGTGCATAATTCAGGAACTGTCCCCACTTCTGATAGAAACATTGGGACTGGTTCTCCATATGCAACATCACTTTCTCGGCAGCCACCATTGCCCACATAAGCGCCCACCAGTCTTCCTCGCTCGGGGGTCTAGCGGATCTCCAGAAACAGGCTATCGTAGTTCTAGCCACTAGGAGCAACGTTTGAAGTGCCCCACGTGCACATTGAGGCTTAGAAGGTGACCGCCCCCACCCACCCCCCAGCGATCCCAATAGACACATCCCCAGCTCTCTCGGGCGTGTATACCGTATAATGCCTTTAATTGGGAAACACCCAAAAAGACCAATGTCAAAAAGAGAGAGGCCCAAGAGTCCGACCCCATTTGTTCGCATATGTATATGTGGGGCAGGGGGTAAAGTTAATAGAAAATGTGTAGGCATAAGGTGGGGAGGTTGTGCGGGGTCTCCCTCCACACATCGAACAAATGGGAAAAACAGAAAAACAAATTCGGGTTTTTGGTACTCAGGCTTTTTTCTCCGGCTTTTCACACAGATCCGTTAATTGAACCCAACACCTCTGTCCAGTACCTCCAGAGCTTCGTGCATCTCGACCATATATGCATATATGATCCATCTGCCCCACAGCCCCTCTTACACCGGCCATTATTATGTTGTCCTCCCAAATGCCTCATTCTATCTGATGTAAGATAACCTCTAGCCAGAAAGCAGAAACCACACTCAGTGAATGTGACACTTCTAGCTGCCTTCTTAAGCCCCCTCCAGATCCTACCCCATTCTTCCGGGGGTAATTCGAACCCTAGATCCTTATGCCAGGCTTTGACATATGCTGGCAGTTTGGCCTCCTCTCTCTCCCCCCTAAGCATCCATAAAGGTTGGAGAGCAACCCCACCACATAGGCCGTAGAAAATAATAGCTCCTCAAAGCTCGTGAGAGGTCTAGTCACTGCCTGCTGGTTTTGAGTTTGCATCAGCCAATGTCGAATCTGCCAATACTGGTATCGATCTCTTTCTCCCACCCGAAGGCCACCTGGCAGGTAGCGAAGGAGCGAATCTGCCCCTGCTCAAACATGTGTGTTAAGAACTCGCAGCCCCCGCCCTCCAGCTAGTGAAGATGGTACCCACAGAGACCAGCTGAAAATTCAGATTGTTATGTATGGGGGTGAGCGGGGAGGGAAACTTGGAAAGCCCCTGTTTAACCACCAGTGAACCCCACACCCTCATAGTCTTACCCACCGCTGGAAGTTCATAGACTCTTAGCAGCCTATCACCCTTTGGTACCCAAGGAAAGTAGCATAGGGGCTTACCCGGTATATCCTCCTCAAGCCGCCGCCAGCCCTTGGTGGAGCCCAGGTCGATCCAGTCCCTTAGGGCCTTAAGTTGGACCACCCACTTGTATCTCTGTATGTTAGGGAGAGTCATACCCCATCTTGCCCTTGGCCTAAAGAGCACTGCCTTGGAAAAACGGGTCTTCCTTCCTTCCGACACAAAGTTCATAATCTCCTTTTGCAAAGTCGCTAAGGTAAAGGTGGGGCAGCAATGGGGAGCACCTGAAAATGATACAACAACCTGGGTAGAGCAATCATCTTGATAATTGCTATCCTCCGATAGCAGGAGATTACCGTAAAACCCACGGCTGTAACTATAGGGGGGGACAAGGGGAACAAGTCCCCCCCCAACTTTTGTGGCATGCCTTTTTGTCCCCCCATCTTTTGGAGGGAGGGCCGGGGGGGGGGGGCCGCATTGTGGCCACTGCATTCTTTGATCATGTAATATGACAGCTCGAGCCTGGCTGAGGTGCCCAGTCAGGCTTGTGCTGTCTCATTACATAATGCCGAGCTGAGCTCAGCTGTGTGTATGTTTGTTGGATGCAGTGGTCAAAGTGAGCGGGAGCGGTCAGGAGCGGTGCTCTTCTACTTTTTTAAAATGACCTTTTACAGTTCCTATACTTTTATTTTAAAAAGAAAACGTTCCGGAATGGTTTCGTTTTAAAATAAAAGTGTAGGAAGAAGTTGAAACTTGCACTTTCAGTGCGCTGCACGGAATGTTCCCTTAAACAGCAGGTACAAGTGTTTGGGTGGGTGTATTGTGTGTGGGAGGGGACGTGGTGATGGGGTTTGTGGGGAGTGGGTGCAGGCCAGCAGGGAACATAGTTCCACTACTTCTTTTCGTACACTTAGACTACTGGTTGGAGGGCTGGGCGGCAGGCTGACCCTAGTGAGGGGGCACATTTGGACAATCACATTTGGGGTCAGGGGAGAATCCAAGAGTGAGGGGTGAGGTGAGCCACGAAATGCAGTGCATGTAAACATTTTAATTTACACCCCCAAACCACCCACTCCTGCACCAGTCTACTTTTTTGGTAACATTAGTCGCAGATGGCATTTTTACAGGAAAAAAAATAAAACTGCAAGATCATTGCAAATGCAGGAAAGTCATCTATTAGAGCTCTATCCAGGCTCTCTGGCGCAAAATACACGGAAACCTCCTAATTTGCACATGGATTGCACCAACAGAAGTGACATCACAGAAAAGGACATTGCAAGGAGCATCATTAGTCTTTGATACATAGAGGCACAGTGGAAGTGACTTTAGAATAAGGTGCCACAAGTAAGCCAAGGGGCAAATAACTTTGTGGTGCACAATACCACAATATATATGGAGCAACTCTATAATCATTAGGCTTTTTTATTATAATAGCATGATATATTAACATAAGCTTTGAAGTGAATCAGAATCACGTACAGAGCTTAAGATAATACACAACGTGATTTAATTAATTGCCCAGGATCACACACTTTGGTTAAATGGTAAAACTGGGATGTGAACAATTTAAGCAACTGTGCACTTATTCCCAGGTTTAGCTTATATAGATATTTAGTAAGGTTTGCTTTGCATTTCATGTGCTTAAATAATTATTTCTGGCAATGCTTTGGAAGCAAACCACATTATATAATAAACTAGCCTTTCATAGTAAACTAACTGAACACTATATACATTGGATCTGCGTGATTTTTCCGTCGCGGAAAAGTCAGCGACGGAAAAGTGTGCATGAGAAATGTGCGAACCACAAAAGGTTCGCACATTTCCCATGCAAACACGCATTCAAAACCCCTACATACACACATCCCCACCCACAACATACCCACAACAAAACACCCCCCCACCCACACCCCCAACATAAACAAACCCTACTTACCGTTTTTACACGCTGCGTCCCTGCAGCGCCAGTTCCCTTTCACTTCCGTGATCAGGAATTGGCGCCGTAGGATCCTTTTTTTTGGGAGCTGCAGGGATGTCCACCGCAATACCCCGCTCACTATTCCACACAGTATAGTGAGTGGGGGGTCCCCACCGCAGCCCCCTTTTCTTTTTTTTTTTTTAGGTGTGCTGCAGGGTTGTCCCCCACAACACCCTGCTCACTATACCACACAGTACAGGGAGCCGGGTGTTGCGGGGGACACCCCCGCAGTCTTTTTTTTATACTCACCTACAATGCTACCACCAAAGGTTCGAACTTTTGGTATTCGAACCTTTGGTGGTAGCATTTTTCGGTCTTTTTGTATGGTCTGATGTTTTTTTTTTTGTCCGATCGTACAATTCCATATACATTGTCATAGAAATATGTTGAGGAATGAGAGTATGACTTTAGTTTTATTCTCCCCATCCTGAATAAAAAAAGTCACAATAGCATCATGCAGATTAACTTGAGCCTAATAAATCCGCCTTGGGTTTTAAAGCCATAGTAATTATTTCATAAAGCGTGCAACATTATGCACCCTTATCACTTCTGATCACACCCTCCCACACACATTTCTAAAGGGACAAAACTCCCTGCTAATAGTCGCCCCCTCCCTCCCATCAGTGCCTAATGGCTCGCAGTGTAATGCTCTGTTGACACAGAGCAACGTGAGGACCATCTGATGCCTGGAGCTCCTTGGGACATTGACCTGGCAGCAGGACACATCTACCATTCGGAAAGGGTAAGGTGCCCTGTTGCCAGGACAATAAGCGTGCTGAGCAGGAATTGCTTGTCGCACATTGTCCTACCAGTGGGGCACCTTTTCCTTTGGGCACCCTCTTTGAGGGGCCGAACGGGAGTGGCGTCCCACTGACAAATGTCCCTGTCTGACCCCTCGCTCGTTATGCTACTGCTTGGGGTCATTTGAACACAAGAAAACATACCTTCATTTCAATGAGTCAGAATGTTGCAAGTAATTCATGAAATCAGAATAAGCAACCTAATTTGCAGTTTTAAAATCGTGCAGGCATCCATTGTGTATTATTTCTATATGCTTGTTTGAGTCAGTGCCCTGGTGACAATAATCAAACACCAGCTCCCTTCAGCCTGCTTGCAGGCCCTCTTTAGGTAGAGGGGGCGCAGGATTTTTAACTGTTGTCAATGCAGTGAATTCTACAGACCAACTCTAGTGTAATATGTTTCAGAAGACTGGCGTGCCTTAAGAATTGAATTTTAACGATACCCCACCAGTCTTATGAAACTTATAACAGCATCAGCAATGGACTCTTGTGGTGTAGTAGTTCAGGGTTATCCCTCAGAGCAACCATCCGCCCTTCCTCCAACCTGTCCCTTTCTTTCAGTTGTCATATCCCCCCAACATTTTCAGCAAAGTTACTCCACTGGTAAAACCCCAAGAACCAAGATCAGCTCTAATAGTTCTAAGTAGGGTGGGGTAGTTAGCTCGTTAAAGGTCATGACATCTCAGGGAAAGAAAGATCCTCACCGGGACCGCAGCACACTCCAGGCAGGTCAATGATTACAGCATGTCTCTGGATGGGGTCCCAGCCCCCGGGTGCACTGAGCAACTTATCTGGAGGGGGGCCGGGCGTGCCAATCTTGATTTCTCCATGGGGCAACTTGTAAGCTTAACATAGGTGCTCCAGAGGCCTCTGCTCTCCGCAGCCCCACCACTCCTCCCTTATGAAGCTGGGCCTCCTGGGCAGTTGCGGGCTGACAGTAAGGACAGTGAGAGGGCGCCCTCCCCGCTTCTTCTGCTGTGCTCCTCTGTGGTGTGCTCCTTAATGCTGTGGGTGTGAGGGAGGAGCCCCCAATGCCCAATTGTGCACACGCCGATCCCGCCAAGTCTCTGAATGTGGGCTGCTCTTCATCCCTCCAGCTTTCAGCGTATGTTGCTCCTCGCCAGGCTGGAGGGGCTGTGCAAACCGCGGGGTCTGCCGGCCTCACCACGCGGTCTCCTGTACTCCTTCACAGGGGCTGTTAGCAGACCCTTAGCCTTGCACGGCAGGACTCCGGATCGGGCAGCAAGACTGCAAGGGTGGTGCCGAGATCCACACTGCCTCAATGCCGCCACCCACGCTCCCTGCAGAGCTCCTCCGAGATCCACGCCTGCCTCAGCTCCTCTGCCGATCCTCATCTGAGGCTAGGGCTTAACCTATGTGCTATTCACTCACCGATATATGGCCCAATAGCATTGTAGCAATATGCCAATAAGGGCATTACAAGAGCAAAATACCCCAGATAAATTAAAACCGCATATAAAAAACAGATACAACCATAGCAACATATCCAAATTGCACATGATCCGCAGTGTTAGAATTTTGAGGGGCTAATTGTCTTCTTTGAGGTACAGCAGTGTACGGCCAGTTACATAAGTCGAAGTTATCTTGTCAGACGTAGTACCGCTGCTCCATAACCCAGTGGGCGGGAGGAGGTACCTCAGGTTGTTTGACCGGTTTGGTAAATTCCCTGGCAAGCGAAGCTTCATGCTCTAGGATTCAATTCGGGCAAAACCGTGTACTATGCACCAAGAGCAGGCAGGCTGCAATTTAACCTGCAGACAGGAGACATGCATGATCTCACGGGGTCACAGGTTTGCAAACCTCGGCAATGAGCAGAAACCCAAAGACAGAGAGAGCGAACACTAAAGGGGGAGCAAGAGAAAAACAAAGCGGAAGAAGGTGTCAGTAAAAAATAAAATGTGTGAAAGAAAAGAAGAAATAACCAAAAATGAGAAAAATGAGGTGAGAGGAACAGAAAAAGGAAACGGAGAGAGGGGGGGAAAGAAAACGGTAGAAAGAGATCAGAAAGAACAGTTAAGGGCTGGGAACAATTTGGGTTTGCAGTATATCGATTGACTGTTGTCATAAATGTGAAGGTATAATTTCACCAGATGTTATGATAGTTACAGTATGGAGGGCACAATTCGAGTGTACAAATATGGCACTGTTCCAGACATAATATACGAATTGGAGAGTTCCATATGCCCTAAATGGGTTATTTTGAATACAATACAAGGGAAGATATGGCGACGCATAATGGGATTTTCAAATAATGTAGATATACAAACTATATGTTTAGAATTGGGTTTAGCCTCGCTGTATATCTGTGCAAGAATTGCACAATATATGTTCTATCTGAAAATAACACAATATAGTGGAGATGTATTTATGCTTTGTTAGCAAAAACAATGGCGAAAGGGAGTTGCCAAGCACTAAATAAGTACAGGGAAAATGTGCTGGAATTCCTTTCTGAAATCAAGTTTACCATCGATAAAGAGGTAGACATATATACTCTAAGGAAACGATTGGTTAAGACAAACATTTGGGCTAGCATTCTGCGCATTAATGGCACCTTCGGCTAAGAAAAAAGCCCAGGAAGGCATAATACGGACATATATTCTCGATTGCTGTCCGCCGTACTAAGTTTCCTGCTAAGCCATATAGAAGGACATTTCTGCTTTTCCCACTAAATCTGTTCTTGGTCCTAGCAATGCTGGGCCTTAGATATAATATTCCTCCTGAAAAATGGAATTGTAGGCTATGTAGGAAAAATATAAAAGAGACTTGTAAACAGGGGCGGACTGGGACCAAGAGAACCAAAAGAGGCCCTGGAAATAATTTTCAAAGTGGCCTCATATTACAAATTTTGAGCAAGCCCAACCCTTTTCTTATAAGAAAATGTGAAAATAAAATACAAAAGAGACCCAGGGTGCAGAGGCAGAAATCTCCAGAGTTCCCTGTAGGCCAGTCCAGCCCTGCTTATAAAAATATATTATGATGTTGCGGTTTATTACACAACACAAGCAAGTCAGGGATCTCCTTCCCCTACAATGAATGTGGCACACAATGAAAATGCTTTTATTTCTACAATTTAGGTTCTTTTGAGAAGGCCTCCAATCCATCTCGCACACAAACCCCACGAACGCCCAGTGCCCCAATGGACTAGGAACCAGGCCGGTGTGTTTTAAGATGATATTTATTCATTTATTATGTATGTCAAATTAGAATAAACCGCTGACATCAGCCATCAATGTTGTGGCAACGCAAAAACTAAATATCATTTTTGGTCAATCACACTGAGATAACTCAAAAATATACAGTGACAAGAATTTCCTTTTACTTCTCTCACTAAAACAATCAGAGAACAGTTCAAAGTGCACAAGGAAAATGAATGCAAACAAACAGGAAAGTGAATGCACACAAAATGATGCGTTTGTCGCAGAAACCCTCAACCCCCCCTCAAACATCCACTACGCTTGTGTCTTTTGGATGGAAGGCAGTGGCAAGGAGTGGGAACACAAGGCAAAAATCGGATTTGGGATATGGTTCACAGAAACAATATGGGGAGCAGACAAAGAATGGGAAAATCCGTTTTTAGAGCACAAGCGAGGAATGGGTTTTGACATTATTTATAACAACTGCTATAGGAAAGAACTGAAAGGAAGGGTATTCCAGGCAGGGCTTTATGGATTATCCGTCAGAACACAATGGGAAAATCGGATTTTGGAAGACTTGATCACAAAAACAATAGAAAGGAGACAGAGATGCAAGAGGAACATTTGTTTTGTCACCCCTGGCAATAATACACAGATTTTGTAGGTTTATGGTCAGAACAGGATGGGAAAACCGATTTTGGAATGTTTAGCAAAATTTCAATGGGGCAAGAAAATGCAAATGGGAATTGGTTTTTTACTTCACAAAGGGGCATTAGGAACAGAATAGGAAACTGGGAACAATTTCATTTTGCACCCTACAATGGAGAAATAGGAACAGAACGTGAACATGGGAACAATGTCGTTTTGCACCCTACAAAGGGGAAATAGGAACAGAATCGGAAAATGGGAAAAATGTGTTTTTCACCTTACAATGGATCACACATGGAAACAGGGCTTTTTGAAGTCAATACTTTTGCAAATCTTTAGGACTATACCGGCTCACAAAACACTGGGAAAGATTGTTGGCTTTGAATTTCACCAATACAGATCCTGTGGATTAAATGAGGGAATTCATTGATTAACTTTGACAAATATGCTAAAGATCTACACAGGAAAATGAGGATTCTTCAATGGGGCCGTGACTGAAATACACAGGCAAACAAGGGATTCTTCAATGGAGAAATGACTGACATCTACAGGTAAATTGGGATTTTGGAATGAGGAATTATTTAAAACAGTGCTAAAAGAATACAGGGCCTACACACTCTATGGCTTTTGGGGTTTAGTTATACTTACAGGAAAGGTCTGGACTGAACATCAGGTAGCATCAGGACACTGCTGGGCCAGCAAAAAAGGGTCCGTCAAGGTCTCTGCTGAGTCCTCCCAGGGTTCCCAAGTCAGATTATAAATTTCCTGTCTCCACTGCAAGCTAGGCCTCTTACTACTTGGGATGTTTCTCCAGATTTCGACAGCAGATCACCTCCGGGGTTAGTGGAAAGAGTCCTGCTCTGAGGCGGGCCTACTTAGTAATAGGGCAAATGACATCACTGATGTGTCATAGTTCCCACAGAAGGGATTGGTTACTGCTCCAGTGCCCAACTCCCACCTGTGTGCTGATAGGTCTGAAAATGTGGGAGTGGTTTGGGACATTAGGGGAGGAAACCACTTCATCATCTCACATCGACAGGGGGCTTGGTCTGGTTTGGGGACATAGAAGTCTCACTGCATGACAAGTACCCTTCGCCTCCATGTTTTGACAGATATTAATGCATTTTTGAAACCTATATTTTACTGCAAGTCAAATAAGCCTTGGCAGGTATCTGTATATCATTCCTGTGCAAAGATACAATTTTTCTTCATTTACTCCAGAATTATATCAGTGAAAAATATGGCCCTTGGTGGGCGGAATATAAATCATACTGGGCTCGCTTTAATCAACTCTTTATGTCTCTGAAATTCACAAGCAGGGCCACATTATGTTTTCATGAATAACTTTAGTTACATTGATCTCACAAAAATAGTTTTTGGATGACCAGAAGGGGTTAGTTGACACCTTTCCAGAAATCCCACAACGACTATTGTGGGATACATATTGTTGAGTTTACATGATGAAATGCATTTCTCCCATTTTACACAATGGGCAGCCAAATCACTCCTTGGCTTTGGCCTCCATCTTTGCTCTCCCAGTTCCAATTTCTATGTTCATGGTTGTGACGTCAAGAGGCGTTCTGTGTTTAGATTAGCTCAGCTCTTCATGAGCTAATGACTAGCTAATGCATGTTTTATTGAGGCTTGTGACCTGGAGGTCAGAAGTGCTGCAGAACAGACTTCCTTATCTGTTCTTCCACCACAGATTTGATCTCTAACAGAATTTAAAGTTGTAATTTTAAGGGAAGGCACTGAGCTTTGAAGTTGCAGGCTTAGGTCTCCAGGAAAACAGGTAGCCTGTAATGCATTTTCACATCTTATACTCCTGATTGATGATGAACTCCCAGGCCTCCCTTTGGGACAACAAAGGGGGAGGTCCTGGAGCAAATGTCTAACAGCAAACCTAAATGCATTTAAAATGATCTCTTATGAAATACACAGTTTCAGAATATGTAAGTGTCCTGCAAGGTTTTCCCTTGCATAAAACTGTTGAAAGAAGAACATCATAATCACACTTTTAGTGGCTTTGGTGAACATTGTCACTTTGGAGGAAACACGAAAGAACATTTGATTCATTTCACCAGTGAAAGAAACTCCATTTTACAGCAGATGCTTGAAACATAATCTTTGACATTTTCATTTAAGATTCTGGGCACTGCTGTTTCTGAGAATGTTACTTCAGCTCTCCAAACCTTGCCACGTCTTTCCCTTATGCCAGGAAGTTGGCATCTTTAAGTATCTTTAGTTTTTGAGGCCCAATTCCACTTCTTTTTGCTTTGATCTCATAGTCCTCGTTTTCCGAAATGATTTAAGGGCAGGGCTTTTGCTTAAGGGCATGCCTCCCAATTACTCTGGCCTTTTTATTTCTCTCATCCCGGGACTATGTCACCCCACAATTAGAGTGTGAACACTTTAAAAAGGAAAGACATAATTTGCTGCATAGTTATGTATTTGATATGCTAGATAGAGGGCACACTGAATGAGAATGTGGCTTTCTCCACAAAGATGAATCTCGCGGTTAGATATTTTTCTTCCATTTGCTGCCTAAAGATGAGCAGCCATGCAGCATCTATGTAACACTTGAATCTTTGGAAATCTAAGAAACACATAAATAAAACAACTCATTGTCGAGAAGAAAGCAACCATTAAAGACAAGCTCAGAATTTGTTATTGGTGGAGGACTGTTCAAAAGAAATGAAGGCCACCCATAGGCTTGAGAAATAATATGAATAAGCCCAGCACTCTCGTGGAACACCTAATAAGATGTGTTTTGGATTAAAGGTCTCAATTCCAAGAAGTGCATGGAATCAATTTCATTGCTAAATATTATGCCACGTCCTGCTAAAAGGCCCTCTAGATCAACTCAGGAGACACCACAGAAGAGTGTATTCCGTATTGTAGGGTCGAAACACAAAGTGACGACACCTGTAAAATTAGCATCATAGGTTTGATGTTCATCTCTTGTCATTCTTTGTGGGATTTCTATTTCCCATCAGGGGTAACACTGGCTTCAGCACTAGTGAATTAAATGTGCTGTTGTGCGGAAGGTAGTGCATGACTAAAGATATTAGTTGTATCTCATGTGATCATTTTTGACCATGCAACCATTTTTCTGGAATGAAACACAGTAGCTAGGTACCTTCCTTTGTCACCCCTACAAAAGCCATTTTAAGAAAGTTGTTTTTGAGACAGCACTTTGATGCACTGGCACTTTATTGTCCTTTTGATGTACTGTTTTTGCACTTTACTGTATTCTGCACAGAGACCAATTGTATACATATGTGTTGTTGAGATATGTGAAAAAGTATGTGTGCAAGCAATAATAAAATGTTGCACAATTGGTTGGAAATTTGTGAAATAAAATAAAAACGTGAAAAAAATATTTCAAAGTAGCAGAGTGTGCCACTAGATTGTGTGTCTAGCATTGAAGAAATCATTAGACTCTGGTGTCAACCTGAGCAATAGGACGGCAGGGCAAACTGCTCTACGTGGTTGTTGTATCTGTGATATGCTAATTCAAAACAATTCTGACCTTTGGAAATGGTGTCTGATAGGAAGACCTTTGGGCCTAGCTGTAGCAGTACTGAGTCTGTGGACAATAATACATGAGAGATATCTGAAATTTGAGAATTAAATATTAGGAGAAGTTAGGATAAGTAAAGAAAATCAAACAATGTGTGTTTTTCAATCAGAATTGATAGCGCTAAAACTAGATAATTGATTGTACTAGGAATTGTTAGAAAGATGCTTTTTTAGTATTTGAAAGATAAAGGAATACAAAGGAAGCAACACAGTAAATTATAAACATCTCAAACAAATAGGTATAGTATATACATTAGATCAACAAACCAATCAAATACAAATGAAAGAGAACAAACACAAAAAAGCCTGGAAGGCAATAGCGCAGTTGGCCATATAGACCATTAAAAGCACACCACATTTCATTGTATATGTGATGTTGTTATTTCATATGGAAAAACATCCCCTCTCTCCTAGAAATAAGCGACAAACCCAGCAGCCAATCATAGTTTTTAAAATACATTGGGCCTCATTCTGAGGTCGGCGGTAACCTAGAAACATTGAATCCGCCGCCTGGCTTCCCAGTGCCACTGGGAAATTACAAGTCCCAGCAGCGCTGGAAATCAGGCGGCAGATTGGGTAACTCCCTATTCCCGTGGAGTCCCATAGGACTCCATGGGAGTGGAGAGATGGAAGCACTGTCACTGATGGTGCTGGTGCTTCCGTGAAAAGTCGGCCTGCAGGGGCCGCTGCTCCTGGTTGGTCTGACCCTGTCGGACGCAAAGGCCTCTGCAGGCAGACACGTAGCAACAAGGATGCCAGTAAGGTTACCAGAACCCTTGTTTTCAGACCACCACACTTGGAGTGAGGCCCATTGTGTAAGGCATTGTGGGGTGTAATGTATATTTTTAGATATGTGTGTAAAGTTGGTTAAAAAAACGAATTCACATAATAAAAAAAAGGGAAAGTTACCCAGGCAGTGATAGCTAGTGATACACATTTTGGAGATGGGATTGGGGAGGGGTCTGGAAGTAAAGTGGCTTTCATATGTTTGTTCTTGACATAGATTTTCAAAGATTTGCACTTGAGCAGATCCAGAAAGGCCCATGAGCATTTTAGATTTACACATGATGACTTACATCACATTCTCAAAACTTCTTAAAACTGTAGCAAATCTGGAGATAATTGAGCCCCTCTGAGATGCCCATGAGCTACGCCTGTTCCTTGTGAATCACATTTATACTTGAGCATCTCCTTGTAAGCCCCGGAGGCATGCAGGTGTTGTGATAGGCCCAGATATCAATAACCAATGGAAAATCAAAAATCAGCGTAAAAAAGAAACCCAACTTTATTCCAGTACAGTCAGCTGCCGGGAGAGCGTACAAAGGACAATCTCAAAAAAGGAGTTAGTAACAACAAGCTCTTAAGAAGAAAATACATCATACTAACATCATGTTAGTAATCATCATGAAAAAAGTCTACTCTTGAACTTGATAGGACAATAGAGTATAGAACATATATTTCACTATAGGTGGACCGTCTTACTATTAGTCCTTTCACAGCTACTAGCTTGAACTCAGAGGCCTGAGTCCTTTAAGATGAGGTAGCAATACTTAGAGGTGGATAGGGATGCAAAAATGACTCAAACATCAATTATCAAAATGACTCAGGAAGTTGGCAAAACTGGGTTCTGTTTTAATATCAATTATCTAAAACAGGGAGTACAACGGACATCACCTGATGACGCACAGTGTACAGGAGGACGAGATATCCACTGACGGGCCCATAGGCCAGTGCTCACCCTCTAGTACTTGTAAGACAAGATAGCTGCATCAAGTGAGGAATGGGGGTGCAGGATTTACTTACTCCAACACGACTCAATAAGGAGGACTCAGTAGTTTGGCAAAGGGAAGTCCGTTTAATGACAAGTACATCAAACAGGGAAACAATTGGAAATCAGCATATTTGCGATCACCTGTCTCACTCCGACTTCCTCGAACTTCAGTTGAACAGCAACTTTTATACATAAAACTCGTCATCATTGACGTCTAACTCTACAAAACTCGTCATGCAATATAATTGGTCAGGAAAGGTAACTTAAGTATAGGTGCTATATCTGTATACGGTAACAGAGCATGCGGATTGGATAACTCTTATCGGGTGGGCGTCTATGTTCAACCCTCTACATCACGCGTGATAGACTTCACGACAACTACGACATCCCATTGGTTCTACGATCCATAGGACCCTAGATAACTTGGTCTATTGTGATTGGGAAGGTTATACCCTTAGACGTAATGTCCACTTTTAATTAGCAGCATGCAGAATGGACACCCAGGTGCCTCGTGCCCCAGGATTCACCCTGCCTCCTTTCTATCAATCAGTATCTTTGGGCTATGTGTCAATTAGTTGGCTGGATATGGCCTTGAAACTGTAGCCTCTTATCAGGAAAAGTTATGGCATCCTCGGGTTCTGGGTGACACCAGACGTTGGTGCCTCCTTGTGCTTGGCTGGTCACGTATCTGTACACCGTGAATCTGCTTCAGTTTCCAGTTTTTCGTGTATTTGATTCTTCTTTAGCCTCGCCACCTGCTTGGGCCCCCCTTATCTTGACCTTCACGGAGCAGGCTGGTATGCTTTGATGTTTCTATTCTCCAGCGTTGCCGCTCTCCTCCCTTCCTTAGGTTGACCTCGAATTCCCAGGCATGAGCTACTTCTTACTGAGTTTCGATTCCGTGCTTTTCTTTGGCTTTATCTGGAATATGAATTTCGGCCTTGGTGGCCCCTCACAACCGGGGCTTGGTTCTGCTTTACAAAATGGTGTCACACTTGTATAGCGGGCTTCATTGAGGCAGATATATACTTGGCGCATGCCGCTCTATTCTTCTACTAAGCATTGCAAGCAGTACCGTTTTCTTAGCTTCTTGCGTTCCAAGCCTATTTACACGCATTAACTGGTTGGTTACTTCCATCTTGCCTCATAACAACGTTTCCTTACATTTTAACATAGTCTCTTTCCTGTGTCCATTACATCTATTTTCATAGCTACTTGCACTGGCATGCTACCTTCGATAGCCGTTTTCGTTCATTTGTGAGTCTGTCCAGGCCCTTGTGTCATTTCCACTGGCCCTCCACTAAGGCTCTTTGGGTTTCTTCATGGACCATCTGTGTGTACTCCCCATTTTGTCTCAGCGGCTGGTACGGCTGTCTGATAGGGTACCGTGCTGCCCAGGGCTGTCTGGTTATGGCTCTTCTGATGTATACTGGGCAGAGTCCCAGCGCGGCTCTCTGTTGGTTCATTTGCTCCTCATACGTCACATACATTGGCGAGTACGTTCCTTGTACCTGGAATTGGGCGGAAGGGGTGCGGCCATGCTTGGGACCTCCTCTATACTTCCCCCTCTGGTCGGTTCATCAACCACTTCTGCTACTTCCTTTGTATCTACTTCCTTATTTTCTTCAGCGCCCTGTTCATCATCTTCAGGGTTTGTACATGATGGTGTGAATGTATGTGTCTTTGGGGTCCATATCTTTATCACACCCTTCAAACTTCCTGCTGCTTTTACATGTTCATCTTTATTCCATGTCATTAGCGCACATTGTCCATTTGGGCTGCAATAGATCCATTTCCCTTCATACTTCCTTTGTTTCCTGGGATATGTGAACTTAATTCCTTCTGGCGCAAATTCACTATCTTTCACAAAGTCTCTTATTTCTTTGTCAGTCAGGTCTCTGGGCTTCCATCCTGGTTCGAAATCGACCATGATTTTCATCCCAATGGCTTTCTTCGCAGTTTTCTGGCACTGTGTGATGATTATCTTGATAATACAGAATCCTAGCAGTATCAATGCTAGTAAGGCTCCCAGAACCCTGAATATATCTGCCATCCATTGTGGGACCCATGAGAAGAGGGCTCCAAACCAGCTGTCATCGTCCACTTCACCACTTTCATCGATCATCTGGTTCTTTAGGTTTGTCAACATACTTATGACTTCCGTTAGGGTTCCATTTTCTTCATCGTGCAATGGCATAAATGTGCAACACGATTCTCTGATTTTTACGCGAACACCTCCATCCATCGCTGTGATAATTTCAAGTACATATCTGTTCTGGAGGGTAATTAGTCTGATTGATCTCAGCTCTTCTCTGATTGCGTTAAATCCTTTTATAGTGGTGTTGATGGTCTGCAATAACTCCCATCTGGTTATCTGCAGCCATTTAGCATTTACTCCACTTGGATGTGTGGCAAAAGCATTGTGGTGAATACTGTTGAGGTGAGACTGAATAGCCTATTTTTGTATGGGCTTGCATGGATTGCCTCTTCTGATTTGGCAGAAAAGTAATTTTCTCTCTTCATCCTGGATACCAGTTCCACAGATCTCCTTTTTCTTAGGTGAGCATCTGCTTTCGGGAAACTGTCCAAATTGAGGTCAATTTTAGGGATCACTAGTGCAAGAACATGGACGTTCACCGGTGTGCATGTGCCTCCCCAGTTCTTTGGTAGTCTTATATATGCCATGGATCCACACGCCCAGTAATGGTCCATAAGGACTGCGGTTTCTTGTGTCATTCCTGGGGCTTCAAAGATTCGTCCGCAGTTTGCATTTTCTCGCATCTTCCTTGTGCCATTACTTTTGAAGCATAGTTTCGGGCTTTCCAGAGGTACTATTTGCAGGGGTCCTCCTCTGCCTTTGACCCATGTTAGCTACTTGACCAACTTCGGCCATAGAGATTTGCATAACCTCTCTGAATTCTCTATTGCTTCCTTGCAGGCTCCGAGGACCATCCACGCTCGGCAGATTACTACTCCTTCTTCCCATCTGTTTGGGGAAACCACTGTTCCCCGGATCTGCATTTGGCCCCTGTTCTTCCAGATTTGAGCCTCTTTTGCAGTTTTTCCTTGAATGTTCAATCTCGGGTTTATTACCCATCGTGTTCCTGATCCTTTGACGTCAGGATTCTCGTATCTGATCACGTGATTCCTGGTATGCACCCTGTTTCTTGTCTAATGTCCTGAACGTAGCCATCTTCATCTGGGTAGTCCTTTTGAGTGGCCCATATCAGTGAAGCGTCTCTTCCCATAAATTGTCCTCTGGTGTTGAACATTGCTACGTGTGACATACAGTGTGCTGTGGGAACATCAATTTCTACAGCTACAAAGATCTTGGGTTTTCCCATGCTGTACGGTAGAAGTGCACAGACGAAGCATTCTCCTTCTGATTGTCTTCGTCCTACTTCCTTCATGTGTTGGTACCATATGTTGTTTCCGAGATGGGCTGTGCTGTCCAGGTAATCATTGAGTTCATTGTTGTCTTCATGTGGGTTTCTCTTGATACTCAATGTCCTTTTGTAGTTAGCTATTACCACGTCTCTAAATGCGTCTTTATGACTCTTTCTTGCTGGAGGATTCTTGGGCATGCTTATTAGAGGAGCAGGTTTCATTACCTGTACCGCTGTGGTAGGAGAAGGGTTTGCGTTTCTTTTCCTTTCCTTTTGTAATATTTCGTAGATGTTCTCTAGCCACCATTGACTCACCGGCTTCCCAACGTGTGGTTGTGTCGTAGGCCTGGTGCTTGTTCCTTGCATTAGAGCTGGCGTGCTCGTCGTTATAGTCTCTGTAGTTCTATTTTCTAGCTCCTCGTGCAGTTTCTTTGCTCTGACTATGAACGGGAACAAATAATCTATCAGCATTTGGGGGTTTTCTGTGAGTTCCTTTGTGGCTACTTCTGTTCTTTTGAGGGATTTTGCTATAACCTCTCTTTCTGGCTTCTTACTTGGTTCCCCTTGGTTAATTACACTATTTTCTGGGGCTGGTTGTTCGGTAGGCAGTCTTCCCTTCTCTGCTGCCTTCGTTTGAGGCCCTGTAGCCATTGACACTTGTCCTTGTTTGTGTGCATTCAGTGTGTGGGTGCGTGCAGTGGTCAGTGCTACATTTTCATTAATTCCGTGCTGACCCTGTCTCCAATCTTTCTCTTCACTCGTTACCTCAATTGTGTAAGAATCACCTTTAATTACGTTTAATTTTAGTTCGTTTACTTCACCATCAGGTTTTCTTGGAATTGGGATAACTATATAGGGTCTGGGTGCTTTCGTGGGACCCAGGCATTCATTATCTGGTGGGTGCACTGAAATTGGGGCGCTTTGTGCACCGATAAAAAATGCAGTTCTGATGGTCAATGACAGAAACACAATGATAATTACTATATATATACACATAATAGATCTATAAGATATTTGGCAGCATTTTCTTCCAGGGAAGCGGGGGCGTCCCTCTGCTGGTGGTAAAACCAAATTACTGTTCTGGGCCCCCATGTCGAACATAAGTCTATTTTCAGCATTTAGTCCTTTTTCTTACTCCGATTTTGTTACTCAAGAGTTCGTGAATTACTAAAGTGACGAGTGCTTCTCGAGTGCCCCCCCCTCTTGCAGATGATGACGGTAGTCTCTGGGAGTGGAATACAGTTCCCTTGCTAGACTACGGAAAAAGGTTAGGCTAGCCTCTTTGACACATCACATTCATTATGCATATCTACAATAGGTAAAATCCCAGTGCACTCCTCGAATTTGCTTTGGTCCTGAGGACATGCTGGAACCTGTTCGATGCGAAGGAATGAAAAGATGGAACTGCTAAAAATCACACAAAATAAAATGTTATAAAAATGAAACTAAAAATAAAAATGAAAGTGAACATGAAAAATAAAAAATAAAAAATAAAAAATTAAAAATTAAAATAGGAAAAAATAGAGAAAAATAGAAAAACAAGATGGTGGAGTTCTCGTTTCCGCTTTTCTCGATCTGTCCCACGGTGAACAGATAAAGCACTGACTCTCTGTCACCACGATCTGTCCCACGGTGGAAAGATGAAGCACTGACTCTCTGTCTCCACGATCTGTCCCACGGCGGAAAGTCTCATTGGAGCCTCCTAAGGTATTCTCGCTGGAAGTTGGATAGCTCTACCTGGAGCATGATGCCGTGCAGGAGTGTGCCCATGTGTGGGACATTGGCTGGATCTCTGAGGAAGGTGATGACGTCAACATCAGTAGACCTTCCCACCATTTCTGGATAGTCTGTGACCAGTCTGAACAGGCCGTTGTGTGCCAGCCGGGTGGTCCTCAGGTGACAGGGACATTTGTCCTGTTTTGCTGAGTCCCGATCACAGGCTTTTCCTTTGACTTGAACAGTCTCTGCACTTTCCTGTTGCATGGATTGCCACCCGGTAATTTAGTTTAGTCCAAAGCTGGTTCAATTGTGCTAAGTTCCTTGGGTCTCTGATAAAGGTGCGTGCGTCTGTGGTCCTTTCGACAAGTGCTGGGCACTTCTCTATTATTTGGAAGAACCATGTGAAGGTGAGTTCATCAATGTCTACCGGTGGTGGAAGCATTTGTGTCCTCTTCACTGTGCTCGAGTAGCTCGACAAGAGCCTCCGCGATGATGGTCAGTTGTTGCCAGATTACTTTCTTGTTGGCAGGATCTTGAACAAAGTCTGTGACATTGGTTTCTCTCCCTATGAGTGACGGATATGATATCTCCATCAACTGGAAGTATGCAAGCACATCCCACTTGAGGTCTCTGCTGTGGGATACCATAAGTTCTGTAAACAAAGTCTTGACACTGGTTGCCTCAGAACGCCGTGTTACGCTTTCAGAAAATGTCTTATTCGCAGTCTGTATTTCAAAAGTTCATTTTATCAACTTAGTTGTGGCTTTGGATGCGCTTCTTTTTACCCTGCAACTGCGGTGCACAGAGTGGCCGTATTATTGTTGTTTATCATCCTTCTCTGAGTCTTAGGAAATGTTTGGTTAAAAAGCCACACTTTAAAACAGAGTTCTCTTGCCTTTATTTTGCTGCTCATGCGTCCTTCTTCCTCGACATGGATCTTGTCTGCACGTGCTGAGGTTCTTCCCCGTTGTCTGTGGTTTCTTCGTGGTTAGATGCAGTTGGAGGGGCTCTCCCCTATGTATGGTTTAATGTCATTTAGGAAGAGCCACGCCCTCCTTCCTTGAAGCTTGACGGCCGATGGAGTGCAGTCCTCCACGATGATAGGGCCATTAAATCGTGGCTCGTCCCACCTCTTTCTTGTGAAGTTCCTTATAAGCACAGCATCACCAGGGAAGACAAGAGGCGCACATAAACCTTGCACGGCGCCTGTTCCAGCACTTCCTGTTGTATTTTGTACTACGCTGCACCCTTTTCGCCGTCGCTGCAGCTGGCCCGAAATGACAGAGACGCTGGATGTCATACAGTTCAAGTAATCCTGCATCTCTGTCCCCAAGACCTCTCTTGTTGGCTGGGCATCACATCTAGCTCTGCCTCGGGGGGTAAGAGGGGTCCTCATCCTTCTGCCTGTAACTATCTCATGCAGCGTGAGATGATGGTCGGAGCCGGGTTGGTTCGGAAGTACATACAATGCCAGTGGTAGACAGTGCAGCCATCCCTTTTTTAATGTGCTTTTCAGATTGGCTATCCTCTCCTTTAACAAGCCGTTGAGCCGTTCACATATGCCATTCCCCTCCGGATGATACACTGACGAGAACTTGTGCTTTATACCAAGCAACAAGCTGATCTGTTCGAACACTGAATTGACAAAGTGAGCCCCATTATCTGACCTCATTACCTCGCACACCCCCCATCTAGGGAACACTTCCCTCACCAGAATTGTGGCAGCACAGGTAGCGTCTGGGTGTGTACAGGGACCTGCTTCTATCCATCTAGAGAATGGACACACCACCACAATTAAATACCTGTACCCATTGCACACTTGAATCATGTCGACATGCAAGTGCTGGAATGGCCCATTGGGCCGGGGGATAACTCCTCTCACTACTTTCAATGTGTGCCCAGCGGTGAATTGCTGGCAGATAATGCAGTTCATCATAAAAAATGTAACATGCTCTGCTAAATTTGGTGTAAACCAGTCTTCTGCGAGCGTTGCAGCAAGATTTTCTTTTGTCATATGTATAGGGTAGAGCAATTGCTCCAATGCTATTTTTAGTAGGGCGACAGGCATTACTGGTTTACCAGTGCTGTCCTGCCTCCACAATCCGTCAGAGGGGCTTAAGGAGCACCCTCGATGTTTCCACACATTCTTCTCCTCCTGAGGTGCCTCCCCTTGTAGCTCCATTAACTGAGTCTGCCCCATAGGCCTCAGGTGTGGCTCGTGCTACCATCATCCTCTCATGGGTACGTGCCACTTCCACGTCCATGATTGTTTCGCTCTTGGATGCCATACGCTTGGCTTCCGTGTCTGCTTCATGATTACCACGTGACACGAAATCCGTACCTTTGGTGTGGGCGGCGCATTTCACGACCGCTATGCCAACTCGGAGCTGTAGTGCCTTAATCAGCCTGTCCAATAAGGCTGCGTGCTGTACTGGCGTGCCGTCTTCTCGGAGGTAGCCCCTCCTTTTCCAGCGCGATAGTCCTGCATGCACTGTGGACGTCACATAGGCGGAGTCACTGTACACCGTTACTTCCTTGTCTGCATGGTTCTCAATGGCGAGTATCAACGCCAATAATTCTGCAGCCTGTGCTGAATAATGAGATGGTATTCGTGCACTAACGAGTACTTAGAATTCTCTGTTTGCCATGCGTTTTATTACGGCAACGCCTGTATATCTTTGTCCATCTTCTTGATCAATTCTTGAAGAACTGTCAATGAACACGATCTCACCACCTGCCAGGGCATTTTCTTTTACCCTGGGGATTTCATCGCAGAATTCCTCGTAATTTATACAGTCATGTATAGGTTCTCCCTCTGTGACTGGTTCAGCTATGAACGTGGCTATATTCACAGTTTTACATCAAACTATTTTGATTGACTATATTGGTTAGAGATAATCACCTCATAGGCGGATGCTCTCTGAGACGTCAGCGTTCCCTTTGGTTTTTCTAGTATGGCAAATAATGAGTGCTCGACATACAGAGTCATGGAGCACCCCATCACTATGGATGATGCCTTCTCGATGGCAAATGCGGCAGCAGCGAGATTTTGTTCGCATGGGAAGTGGCCTCTCATAACCGGGTCCAGACTCCCACTGTAATACGCAAGGGGCTTATACCCCAATGAGGTTCGCTGAGCGAGTACTGCCGTCATAAAATTGCTGTCAGTATGTGAAAACAGGTAGAATTCCTCTGCGTAGTTTGGAATCCCTAAAACTGGGGCCTTACAAATCGCCCCCTTGAGTTCTGCAAACCCCTTTTCCATTGTCTCAGTCCATTCAACTGTTTCCTTTGTCGCCTGGGCTTTCTTCAAAGACTGAAGCAAGGGCTTGGTATATGAGCTGTAGTCGAAGACCCATGCTCTGACATAATTGCACAGGCCTAGGAAGCTCTGCATTTGTTTTATCGGGAGCAGCTTAGCCGTGTTGATGATAGCTTCAGCTCTTTCTGGGGTTATCTTTTTCCCATCGTGGGAGATTAGCTGGCCTATGTACAGTACATCTTGGTGACAGTATTGTAACTTCTCCTTGTCAACCTTATATCCTTTCTCAGCCAGTACAGTCAGTAGTTGGACAGAGTCACGCCTGCATTGCTCTTCAGTGGTGCTGCAGATCAGAATGTCATCTACATACTGCAAGACAACACTGTCTACTGCAATATTGCTTAGGTCCATTTGCAGGACTCTATTGAAGATAGACGGAGACTCACAATACCCCTGTGGCAATCTCATGCTTTTCAGACGCATTTGTCTGAAAGTAAACAACGTCAGGTCTTACAAATCACGGTGCAACGGGACTGAGAAAAAAGCATTTTTCAAATCGATCACCGTGAAATATCTTGCCTCAGTGGGTATGTTGCATAGAATTGTAGATGGGTTAGGGACTAGAGGGAACTCAGCTTCAACAATATCGTTTAATGCCCTTAAATCTTGAATCAAACGCCAAGACCCTCCCTTTGATTTCTTGACGTGGTAAATCACTGTGTTGCAAGGTGATTCTGACGTGACTAGGATGCCCTGTTTCATCATGGCAGAAATTCTCTTCACAATCCCTTCATCCGATTCTCTGGACATAGGATATTGTCGCGCTCTTGGTAAAATTGCTCCTGGTTTCAAGTGAATTTTTACTTCAACGGCCCGCTTCAAGAGGCCTACGTCATAAGGCCCTGTAGTCCATACTGTGACAGGTACTTGTGCCATGTCATCATCAAAGTATTCTGGACGTATCAGTGCCAACATCATTCTTTATGGCACTTTCTGTTTGATCATTTTGACCCGAAATGTGAGACTCACTTCCACCCTTGTCTCTTCTAGGTCATGGTGTTCTTCGAACAGATCGTCATCGGTGACATTGGTCACTCAGTACCCTTCTTCGATGGCGATAATCGCGCACAATTGTCTCCCTTCGTCATCATATCCTTCAACCAATACCACTTTCCCTCGCACTGCGGCAGATTGTATCATTAAGGGAAATACTTTTCCCTCCTCTTCGTGCATAGGTATTCTTGGTCTAAATAGGAACTCATCAGGGGTTCTCAAGGTTTTATGCGCGAGGCCTGGCAATCCCGCCATAAGCACCCGCACTCCGTATGTGAAGGCTGTCATGACCCACTGGATGCGTCCCTTTTGGGCTTTGTGGTCTCTGACCCGTAGGGGACTGAACTCAGCAGTACTCCGAACATGGCCGCTGAACACGAAACGCTGTTTGCCAGTCTCTGTGTTGTATGCTCTACGTTCTATAAAGCAAACACGCCCCCGCGGCCCTGCGCGTCTCAACGCTATCGCTTACAGTAGTCAGACGTGTGCTGCCGTAGTTCGTACAGCGTCTTCCACTAATTCCTGGTTCCCGGTCCTTTAATGTTCCTTCTCCTTCATCCTCCACTTTTTTTTGTCCTCACCACCTTTCCTGGATTTCCTTCGCACTCGTTTTGAGTGCGCTCTTCGCCTTTTTCCTGGACTTCTTCCCAGACATCTGAACGCTCCTGGAAACGTGTTCCCGACCTCACACTGGAACCCGAGGACCCAAGCACAGCGTTATATAAAACCCGAACTGTGCGAAAGAAGATTCCTTCGAAGAGCTCGAACAAACAACATAGACAGGTGAGAAGGGGGGAAACCTGTGACAGATTGAGACGCCAACAAACTGATACTGTTACGGAAATGGAGGCTGCCGTTCAGGACCTCTTGCGCGGCATGGCGAAGTTAACAACAGAAGTTCAGAATCTCAAGGCCAAAAACACTGCCTTGAAACAACTAGTCCTGTCACGTGATTCTGCGATCAAGGAAAGCGTGTTATTGGGCGGAGTAGAGGATAAATACGATGGCTCACCAAAAAACCTTTGTGGCTTCCTTGATTCATGTTTAGTGCACTTTACATTCAAGCCCTACTACTTCTCCACCCCCAGGGCAAAAGTGGGCTTTATAATTTCACATCTTTCCAGGAATGCATCAACTTGGGCAACTCCCTTAGTTAATTCGGGTGATGCCCTCCTGGATGACTATGATGGGTTTGTACAGGCGCTAAAGACCATGTTTGACCGCCCAGAACAGGTGTAGAGTGTCCAAGGATGCCTATTGGACTTCCAGCAAGGATCCCAGGATATGCTTACTTGTGTACAACGCTTCAAGCAACTCGCTAAGGAAGCAGATTGGTCCTCTGAGGCTTGTTTTACCCTTTTTCAAAGAAGGTTGAATGAAGAAATAAAAGATGAACTAGCCAGGGTAGCTCGCTCAGGCTCTTTCCAGGCTCTCATGGATCTCTCATTACAAATAGACTTTCGTATCCAGGAAAGAAAGGCGGAAAAGAAGAAGACTAAGATGCCCTACCAAAAGACCTCTACAGAATCCTCCTCTAGACCTGAGCCCGCTCCTTCCCCGACTACCGACCCAGAAACTATGCAACTAGGAGCCTTCCGCAGACCCATAACTCCGCAAGAAAGGATGCGAAGGATTCACACCGGGCTGTGCATGTACTGTGCCTCTGATAAACATCTTGTGAGAGAATGCCCTATAGCCCCTCCACGGCGTTCGGGAAATGCCAGCTCCCGATCCTAGATGGAGCACAGCTTCGGGTGAGAGATGTTTGCTCCACATCTATTCCATTCTTGAACAATCTTGTCATTCTGCAGGCCTTCCTATCGCCTTCCAAGAAAGAAATCTATCCCATTCTGGCATTAGTGGATCGTGGGGCCATGGGGATATTCATAGATCATGACTGGGTCACTACCCACAATATTCCATATGAAACTCGAGACATCTTGCAACCTGTAGAGGCTATCGATGGAAGACCTCTCTCTTCAGGACCCATAAACCTTCAAACCAAAGAGATCCTGCTTTCTATAAACAATCATCGAGAGAGGATCTAATTCAACATCATAAGATCTGCCCATTGCCAAATCGTACTGGGTATGCCCTGGTTACAGAAGCACAACCCCTACATTAACTGGGCGGCAGGATCCTTGTTTCTTGGTTCAGAACATTGTATGTCCCATTGTCTATCCCTAGATTTCTCGTCAAGATCCTCTGAAGATACACAAATTTACTAGCAAGGGCCGGTTACTGTCTCGAATATCATCCAGGTTCCCAGGGCCTATCAGGATTACACTGATGTGTTCTCGACTGCCATAGTTCAAGCCCTTCCCCCTCACAGACCTGAAGACTGCGCTATTGATACAGAAGCTTCAGCAGCGATTCCCTTTGGGAGGATGTTCATTCTATCAGAACCAGAAAAAAGATCCCTCCGAGAATACCTGGATACCAACCTAGAAAATGGCACTATACGACCATCCAAATCTCCGGCAGGAGCTTCGTTGTTTTTTGTCCCCAAGAAGGATATCAAGGAGCTTGATTATCGTGCTCTTAATCAATGCACCCTAAAGGACCGCTGCCCATTGCCCTTGATCTCGGATATCCTGAAAGCGGTAAGAGGAGCCGTAGTGTTCACGGAATTGGATCTCAGAGGTGCCTACCATCTGATCCATATAAAGGAAGGCGACGAATGGAAAACAGCCTTTAGAACACCCTTTGGCCATTTTGAATACTTGGTTATGCCCTTTGGACTTGCCAATGTCTCGGCAGTCTTCCAACGTTTTATGGACCGGGTCTTCTCCGATATGCTGTTCCTCTTCGTCATAGTTTATCTGGACGACATACTGATATACTCCAAGGATCATCTGAAGCATGAAGAACATGTTAAAGCAGTCTTACAGCGTCTACGTTAACATGAGCTCCTGGCTAAACCCGAGAAATGCCTTTTTCATGTGTCCACTGTTCACTATCTCGGATTTGTCCTTAGCCCAGAAGGAATTGGGATGGACCGCTCGAAAGTAGACTCCATTCTATACTGGCCTGTTCCAACTACTGTGAAACAGATTCAATCCTTCCTGGGGCTTGCCAACTTCTACCAGAAATTCATACCTTCCTTTTCGGAGATAGTACATCCGATCATTACATTGTTGAAGAAAGATACTCCCTTTAGCTGGACGACACTCCAAGATGAGGCCTTTCAACGGTTGAAGTTGGAGTTTACACAAGCCCCCATATTGGCTCAATCTGACATTGATCGACCCTTCCTAGTGGAAACAGATGCCTCTAACTATGCCATCAGAGCAGTTCTAAAACAGGAATTTGATGACAAATTAGAACACCCCATCGCCTACCTTTCTCACACTCTGACGCCTAGTGAATCCCACTATTCTGTTTTAGAAAAGGAACTCTTGGCGATCCGTCAAGCCATCAAAGACTGCCGTCATCTACTCCTAGCGGCAAAACATCCTGTTCAAGTACGCACGGACCATCAGAATCTTCAAGTCCTGAAGTCCAGCAATCCGTGGAATGCAGGAACAGCCGTCAAGCCCGTTGGGCCTTCTTCTTTGCCCAGTATCAGTTTCAAATCCATCATGTTCCTGGAAAATACAATATAATTGCTGACGCCTTATCCCGACGTACTGACTACGAAATTCTTGAAGACAGATCCTTCCCAAAAATGTTTCCCAACACAATATTTGTCACCCAAGCAATCAGTCTCCTAGAAGACATTCTGATCCAAACCCAGTCCTCTGGGATCTGGAAGGAGTTTATTGGGAAGAATCAGTGGAATCTCGAGACAAGGGACGGATATTTGTTCAAAGATAATGGCCTGGTCATCCCCACACAGAGACTACGACAAAAGATCACAAGCCTATGTCATGATACCCTCCATTCAGGACACCGTGGCATCACCAATACTCTCCGTCTAATACAAAGGCAGTTTTGGTGGCCAAAGATGAAGGATGATGTACAGCATTACATCCAAACATGTGCAGTCTGCACTCAGAACAAGCATGATAACAAGAAACCGGCGGGTCTCTTGCTCCAACCAGCATTGCCAACAAGACCTTGGGAATTCATTGCTACAGACTTTATTGTGGAACTACCACCTTCCACGGGATACACAGCTATTATGGTTACCATTGATTTATTCACACTCATGACTCATTTTACACCTTTATATAAACTACCATCTGCCTCTGAACTCGCTGGAATCTTCCTGGAACACATATTCCGACTTCATGGACTACCCTCCAAGATAATATCAGACAGGGGACCTCAGTACATATCTCAATTTTGGAAACACTTATGTTGTATACTAGGAATCCAACGTGCCCTATCTCAGGTTATCAACCACAGACCAATGGAGCCACTGAACGTGTGAACCAAACCCTGGAGCAATATCTTCGCTGCTTTGCCACCAAGGTCCAGGATGATTGGTCACTTCTAATACCCCTGGCTGAATTCGCATACAATAATTCGGATCACTCGGCCAACAAAACCATCCCTTTTTTTTGTAGCCAAGCATTCCACCCTTCGGTTTTACCATCCATAATACCACATCCTACCCCAGTTCCTACAGTTTACTCCTGGATTCAAACTTTCATCAATGTTCACAGAGGAGCCAAAGAACAGCTCGAAAAGGCCCGAACAAACACCAAGCATTACGCAGACTCCAAAAGAAGATCAGGGCCTTCATACTCAGTGGGTGATAAGGTCTGGCTATCCTCGAAACCTCTGCCTCGACACTGACGACCAAATAAATCGGCTCCCGGGTACTATGGCCCCTTTTCCATAAAAGAAATCATTAACCCAGTGGCCTTTCGACTCAAACTAACAGAATCCTGGAAGAGGATCCACCCAGTTTTTCACACTTTTTTGTTGAAACCATGCGTCCAGTCCTCCCAGACTGCTCCAAGATATACCCCTGTGGTTGTCAATGATCAGTTAGAATACGAAGCGTCCAGAATATGTGACTCCAGGTACAGACGTGGTCAGCTACAGTATCTGGTCGAGTGGAAAGGGTACCCTCCCAGTGGACGCACCTGGGAACCAGTCTCTAACATAAGTGCCCCCAGACTGCTCTGAAGGTACCACATTATACACCCGGGCAAACCCAGAGGAACTGGGTTTCGGAGGAGGCATGCTGTCATGACCCATCGGATGCGTCCGGTGGGTCTCTGACCCGTAGGGGACTGAACTCAGCAGTACTCCCAACATGGCCGCTGAACACGAAACGCTGTTTGCCAGTCTCTGCGTTGTACGCTCTACGTTCTACATAGCAGACACGCCGCCGTGGCCCTGTGCGTCTCAACGCTACCGCTTGCAGTAGTCAGACGTGTGCTGCCGTAGTTCGTACAGCGACTTCCACTGATTCCTGGTTCCCGGTCCTTTAATATTCCTTCTCCTTCATCCTCCCCTTTTTTTTGTCCTCACCTCCTTTCCTGGATTTCCTTCGCACTCGTTTTGAGTGCGCTCTTCGCCTTTTTCCTGGACTACTTCCCGGACATCTGAACGCTCCAGGAAACGTTTTCTGGACCTCACGCTGGAACCCGAGGACCCACGCACAGGGTTATATAAAACCTGAACTGTGCAAAAGAAGATTCCTTCGAAGAGCTCGAACAAACAACATAGACAGGTGAGAAGGGGGGAATCCTGTGACAAAGACTTCTGGTTCTAAGGGTATAGCTCTCATGGCTATGCGTCCTGAGTATGCTATAATCATTTCGCATACATTTGAATAATGCATTCCTGGGGTGGAGCACAATATACCATTCTCGGTAAATGAGATTGTCATATTTAATTTTTTCATCAAGTCCCGACCCAGGATGTTTACTGGGGTCTGACGTGAATACAATAAGGGTACATTCATTTCGCACTCTCCTACAGAGACTGGGAGCGCGTCTGTAAAGGGAACTCTACTGTGAGCTCCTGTGAAACTCTGAGTATCTATGGCCTTGCCGGACAAGGAAAACTTGCCTTCTCGTATGCACGAGCGCGTTTCACCCGTGTCAACTAAGAAGGAATATTTTCTGCCCCCTATGACGACATTCGCCCTATGTTTCCTATTAGGGTCTGGTGTCACTGATAGGATAGAGCACATCAGAGTCCCCCGTGAGCTGTCCTATTTCATATATAAGTTCGGCCCACTGTATGCCTGTGGATTTCCCCCATTTCCAGGATTGACTCCCCCTCCAAAGTTAGTGCCCTGAGGCATTTGCTGCGGTGTCTGTTGGGATTGTCCTTGTGGCGGGTTCCCCATGTTCGAGGGTTGAACAACTTGCTGTGCACCTTGCTGCAAGCCTGATGTCTGCTGCTCTACTGTGTGATTTTGTACACCGCCCTGGTGTGGGACGGCAGGCTGGTTCACCAGGCCTGTTCCCATTCCTTGGCCGTTTTGCCACATGCCTTGGCTTCTGCACATGTGCGCCACATGTCCTGTTATTCCACATAGCCAACACACCAGCGGTGTTCGGGCCATCTGTCCATCTGGCATGGCTGGACTGCCCATCTGCACATTTTGAAATCCACCTTGGTTACCTCGAAACCCACCCGGGTTACTCTGCCATCCCCTTCCTCCGAAACCCCTACCTCTCGGGTAAATCCTGCGTTACCCTGGTTATGCTGGGATGGGTTAGCTGCTGATTGCGTACTTGGTTCAGCTGGGTTTGTCAACATGGCTCCCTCAAGAGCATACTTTGAGAGTTTCTTTTGCTCCAGCTTTGCCTCCTCACCCTTATGAGTTGCCTTTTTTTTCTGGTTTTTCTCTTGCAACAATCTGCAGTAGTGCGCAATTGTCAACTGTATTTCGGCCCAGGCTTTAGCTTCTACTCCTACTAATTTCTTGAGTTGCTTTTGTACGGTTCAGGCAACCCCTGGCATAATATGTGGTACAATACAGGGATAGATTTCGTCCAAGACTCATGCGTTTCGAGCACCCATGTGTCTTGAAAATTCTGGATATAAATCAACGGATCCTCTGACTCTTTCATTTTTCGTGTCATTATATCTCCCATATCGGAAGTGTCAGGGTAAAGTGTTCGTAGCGCTTTCCACACTGCTGCTCTACAATTGTTAAATGGCGCTCCGTCATGGGAAGTGTTAATTATGGTTACTCGAGGGTACCCAGCCTGTTTCCATACATCGTCTACCCTTTCACCAAGTATGGCGATCAGGAGGCCCTTAATGTCCCCTATAGCTAAGGTGACACCCCCTGTCATTTTCTCTAACTCATGTATCCACTTCCCGGCTCCCGATGTCAGCATTGGAAGCTTATTTTTTAGGTTTTCTCGGTCCATGTGTATTGCGGTCTTGCTCCCCCCTTTTCTAACAGTTGGAATTGGAACACACAGTCTTCTTTGTCTTTCCCCGATAGCTTTCCTGTCTATAGCTGGGGTGTCATTCCCGCATTGCTTTCTACCTGGCAATGCCCTCAATCTGTCTGCATAGGCTGGTGCTGCCACCCCCCTCTGACCGTGGGGTGTTCCTTCATGTCGGCCGGGCTGCATGGCAGACTTCGGTGTCCCGGTTGTGAACTCACTAGCATCTGACCATCGTACCCTTTGGCTCCCGGGGAGCCGCCTTTCGCGCCATCTCCCTCCTTCGTGTGCTTCGTCCTCCGTCTCCCCACCGGAGTCGGATTCTGATTGTTCCCAGTTTACGCAACTCCTTGCATCTTCTTCGTTCTGCCCAATCTACAGTCCGTCTAGAACAGTCCCCTGCTCCCACTACTTCGAGTGACATCCTCAGTGTCATATAACTGAGTGCTCTCCAAGCGCTCATCTTCCCTTCCCTTATGGGTCATCTGTTCCAGCCCCATCTCATCCTATATTTTGTCAATCATTTCCCCGATGCTTCTGGTATTAAAGTCAACCTCAATATTTGCCCCACTCGTACCTGGTACCGAGTCATTTGCAGGAAAGAATTCTTCTATGTCCTCCCACTCTACAACAGGATTGGGTTTTTTGACTTCCCGCTCCAAATATTCAAGGTCTTGTGCCCTCTGTCTGCGCTTACGTTCTAAATCCTCATTTATTTCTTTGTGCTTCCTTGCTTCTTCTCTAGTCTTATCTACTTCCCTCATCCTTTCGTCTCTACGTTCCTTTGCCCTTCTAACTTCCTCCAACTTTTGCTTATCCTGTCTGTGCTGGTCATAGGCTGCCTTCTGTTTGCGAACAAGCTGTTTCTCTTGCTCTTCGCAATATAGTTGCTCTCGCCTCAGCCTATCCTTCCTTCTTATCCTTTCATCCCTCATTTCTGTTTCCTTCTCTTTTTCCTTTCTCTGTACCTCATCAAACCCCTTTTCCGGCCTTATGCCATCACTTCCTTTTCCATCACGCTTCAGCAATATCTGACCTCACATCCATTCGTCTTTCGCGAATGCTATCTCATCTGTTCTGTTTTCACTCCCTTTCCATTTCTTTCCCTCTCTCTCTCTAACAAGAGATGCACAACTCTGTGCCTGGTCCTTCTCTTCATCATTATTGCGTCTCTTCTTGTCCCGATGGTCTGTGGTGGCAAGATTAATTTCCTGCTCCTTCTCTTTTATTACGTCACTTCTGTACGTAGGTGACTCATATGTGGGGTCCTATACCCCGTGGCTGCCTTTAGTTCTCTCAGCGGGTAGAGTCCCTCTGACTTACTTCCCTCGATGACTGTCTCAGGCGGGGCTGGCGGCACGGTAGGCGTCTCACCCCCCTCCGTGCATACGTTTAATATCCAGTCTGCGGGCGGTTCTTCCTCCTTCGTCTGTTTGAACATTTTCCACAGTTCTAGAACAGCGAGGCGTTTCTCAAATTATTTGCCTGTGTAAGTGGCATGTAGATAAGTCGTCATGTGTTGTAAGACGGCTTTAGATAGGGACCCATTCTGTGGCCAAGGCATAAACATCTTGTGGGCGTTACCCTAAACCCACTCTGTGCTGTACTTTTTAAGTTTAGGTGCCATTTTGGGTAACTGCTTACACAGATGCCTTCAAAGTGCTGTTGGGCTGCGTTGGGCTGCTGGAAGCCTCCATAGTCGTCCCCCTGCAAAACTCGCTGTTGCCGTCTGCGAGCGGAAGAACGCGGTTCTCGCAACACGGATCAGCTGCTTTCACTTTGGATTTGGACTTGGACACAACACTTGCAGTCTCCACCCACTCGCCTGCCTCCCACTCCGCCCCCCACCCTGCATCACTTCCTATAAATACTTCGGTGCACGCGCATCCTGCGCGCGCATCCGAAGTGCCTTCAAAGTGCTGTTGGGCTGCGTTGGGCTGCTGGAAGCCTCCATAGTCGTCCCCCTGCAAAACTCGCTGTTGCCGTCTGCGAGCGGAAGAACGCGGTTCTCGCAACACGGATCAGCTGCTTTCACTTTGGATTTGGACTTGGACACAAGTAACTTCTTACTTTGAACTTGGTGCCTGTTATTTTGGTGCCGCGGCTCTGCCGCGGCTCACTGTGCTGAATAGAGTACGACCCCTTGTACTTACCTGTGTCCCTTCTTTCTCCTTTTCTGCAGCACTTGCAGTCTCTACCCACTCGCCTGCCTCCCACTCCGCCCCCCACCCTGCATCACTTCCTATAAATACTTCGGTCCACGCGCATCCTGCGCGCGCATCCGAAGTGCCTTCAAAGTGTTGTTGGGCTGTTAGGCGGTGAGGTGGTGTGTTATCTGTGGTGACACTTAAGGGTTCATATTGGGGGAACCTAGTATTACTCCTTTGGGGGGCTGGAAACGCGCTCTCCCTTAGAACGGAGTACAAAAAGTTCTAATGGTTTTTCTGCCTGCGAAGTGGTCGACCTTTAAACTCATCTCCAGTCAAAACTTCACACTCCAAAAAAAATCGAAAAAATAGTAAAAAAATGCAATCCAAAAAAGAAAGCGTGTTTAGTGCTACTCCAGGGCCGAGTGAAACTACTGGTCTCGCGGCACACTGGAGCTCCATAACCGATCAAGACCTAATTAAACATGAGGTCGCATTTTCTTATGCGCGTGCGCACGCTCCTATAAAGTCCTCTAACGAACACTTACTTGCAGGCACAGAATCCCTGCCTAGCACGTCAGAGCTTAAGCCTTCCCGCAAAAGCTTTTTGAGCATGCGTATGGACATTGCTACCTCCGATCCCAAACTTCCCATTGATGATCTCACCTCATCTCCATCGGATAATTCGATACTAGCTCCAGTAGTTCTTGCCGCCCTTGAAAAACGAGTACGGCTTTCGGTTGGGCCTTCCACGCCTGTCTCCCATTCTAACTGTGCAAAAGCTGATGTTCATATACACTGCAAAGATGTGGTACATAGGAAGGAAATGCAAGGTTCTACATCACCCTTGACATATGATTCTCACCCCTCTATCTTTCCTGTCTCCAGCTCTCGACCATCGTCTCCAACCCACCCCCAAAGTGGTAATAGTGAACCAGTGATAGACCTCACACATTCACCCGACTTAAAAACATCGAACCATCCATTAGGATTTGACATCCTAGAGCCCACGGAAGACATGCGATCACTGGAAGCATCCTATCCAGTATTAACACGAATACTTAACCTATTAGATCGTGGCCATGAGTATACTCACTATGAATTAAGGGACTGTAAATCAGCACTCTCTGAAATTCTACTAAAAATCTCTAAACTGGAGGGATTTATATTTGCCGATACTCTTAGACGGGGTCCTGAGATACAAAAGCCGACTCAGATCACAGAGCTTAAAACCAGCTCTGTGACCACACAAACGGATGACCCAGATCCTTCCCTAATCGGACTTACTAATACGAACATTCCTTATCCTTCATATACATTTCCTGTTTCATTTGCACAAACACTCATTACTCAAAAACCTGCGACTTCTTGTCAAATACTCACCCATGCCCAACTATGTAAGGAAGTTGCATTACATCGTGAAAAGTTGGAACAGCTATTACTGCTTATACAAACTGAACCTGGGGAAAAAGAAGCAGAGGTTTACGCTAGTTGTATGGAGGGGGAGCAGGTGTCACATCCAAATAGTCCCTCAGCCCTGACCACCTTATTAGATAACAACGATGATGCTGTCTCCGCTCCGGCTGATATCCTAGCTGGAAATGATGGAACTTTATCCCCCCCTCCACAGCGCTCATTCATATCACGGAAAGATAAAAGACTTTTCTTCCGTGCTCTGAAAAGAAAAGCTGACCGGAAAAAAGCTCTCCAAGACATACAAGAGGACTTATTGCCTCACCCTAATCCAAAGCCTAAAACTATGAAAAAAAATGTTAAGAGTCATTTATCTATACCTTCATCAAATCTAGAATCATTAAAAATTGCTGACACGGATCTGATCTCAGAGGAAATTCTATCTAATACCCACCTAAAAAAATTGCCATTACAAAAGTCGCATGTCTCCACTAATGAAAAAATCCACTCGTCGTCCCAAACACAACTTCCCAATTTCTTTAAACCTATTGACAAAAAGTCCACGCAAAAAGAAAGGACATCAGAGATAGCCTCGGTTGTAAACGACTCCGAACAGATTTTGGACTCGGCTCCTATGGCTGCCGCATCAATCGACGAGCTCAATCAGCTCCAAAATCTTGACAATAATAGGAAGCCTTGTAAGAAGTTGTCACCCCTGCTAAACTGCAGGGGCGGCATTGCAAACCCAAACCATCATGAAATACAGGCACAACTACCGAGAGAATGTTGTGAAGAGACGGGGGACATGAATAAACTGTCCACTACTATCATAGGATGGGAAATAATTGTGGTTGAGAATGGCACTAAGCGGCTTAATCGATCGGCTTTATTACAAGCATTTAATCGCATTCCAGGCCTGCGCACCTTACGTACGACTGATATTGAATGGATCACCTTGCCGCCAATACAAAACCATCGTATGGTGTGCAAGGTGCAATCATCTATTATCACAAATCTTGTTTTGCAATATACGGAGGATTTGCGCTCAATTGGCCTAATGGCATATCCATTTGATTCAATTGATGATGCCATCTCATTTAATGAAACACCTTTGATATCTCCAATGGAGCAAGTGCCCAATTTACCCCCTGAACTTGCTAAGAATGGGATGAATGCAGAGGTAATTGCCCAACTAGTGAGTTTATCAACTTCCACCAAGGACTGGTCATGGTTAGCTGCCCTGCAGAATACGCTGAACGCTGCCATGAATAACGCTCCCCATTAACCCGTACCCTTTTATATCTATTTTGTCTTGGAATTCATGTGGGTTTAGCAATTTAAAATCCTGGTTTAGCAATGCCAATGTAAGCAGGGAGTGTGACGTGATGCTATGCCAGGAGACAATGTGTGAACAAGAACTTATCTTGAACGGATACACCGTTATTCAATTAAAAGCGAAACGAGGCACAAGTGGTAGACCATATGGCGGTCTTGCAATCTGTTTAAATACTAATTTAAATGCAGATGTGTTAGAGGTTTTTCATGCCACAGCAATTTTAGCTGCACTCATCTTGCTGAAGGGTTTCCACCTTGCTCCTACTCTTATGGTATGTTTATATCACAATCCAGCAATGTGTAACCAATCCCTTGTGTTTCAGGAGTTAAATAATCTATTTGACGAAGTTTTAACACACTATCCTTCATGTGACATTGTTGTGGGGGGGGACTTCAATGCGCACTGTATACAAAACACGGCCAATACGCCTAATGGTAGATTTTCCCATCAAGCGAGACATCGAGGACGATTGTGGAAGGAATTCCTCGAAACATGGGAACTAGATTTTATTCCCTTTGTAGGTATTGACAAGTATTATACCTGGCGAAGAGGTGATACTGCGACCTGCATTGATTACTTTGCAACATCGCGGGGCCTGCAAATACTCTCCGACAGAATTATAATACACGATCCTGGGTTGAGTGATCATTGTACGATACAACTAAATTTACAGTTAGAATTAACTGCTCTAGATAAAAACCCCCAACAAAAATTTTTGGAAGGGGATCGTCCAGGCTTGTCGATTCGATGGGCAACTAATTTGTGTGATAAGGTCAATGATATGATCTCTACACGCCTTTCCTTATATTATACATCAGACCAACATCAGAAGTTCCCAAATCTGGTTTATGAGATTCTACCGGGATTAACAACAGAGATATTAAATATATTGTCGTCACGTACACTGCAACCTCACGTTGAATCTATCCCGACTTACTCCAAATTCATAAATGAAGCGAAAAGAGTAAAACACGCGGCTCTGCGTGCAATCCGGAAAACTCATCTTACATGGGAAGCGTTTCAGAGGGAAAAAAGAAAAATTATAAACACCTATCGAAATAAATGTAGAGATCATAAACACTTTACCCACAACAAGTTAAATCAAGATATGTTCAGCACACTTTGCCACAGAGATAGACGAGCAACTTGGGCCTTACTTAGAGCTGGAACACTGACAGCTTCCACCTGTCAGTCGACAATGATCTCTTCACAGGACTGGAGAACATTTTTTGAAAACAAATTTGCTCTCCCTACAGCCTTCATAAAACACGAGTATAAATGGTCGTCTTTAGCCGCGCCCTCTTTTGCGCGATGGGATATTTCGACTATTGAGTCCACAATAGTAAAATTAAAATACTCTAAAGCAGCCGGCCCGGATGGCATTCCACCATGTGTTCTTAAACAAAATCCAGCTTTGTGGGCCGAAATTTACAAAAAACTGTTTGATAACATTCTAAAAACTGCCATCATTCCCGTCTCATGGCCAAACTCTATTATTGTACCTATATACAAAAAAGGACTAAGATCAGAACCTGGTAACTTTCGTCCGATCGCTTTAATTGACACTGCGGCGAAAGTGTTTGCCACTCTCCTCTTGAGAGAATTACAGGTAGTCATCAGGCAGCTAAGAGTTCTGTCCAAATATCAAATTGGTTTTCGTGCAGGAATGGGTACACCGTTGAACGCAACCATTATGGCACACCTGTTAGCCCACCATAAAACAAGGGACTCTGGACCATTATACATGGCATCAATTGATCTTACTTCCGCATTTAACTGCGTCATACGTGCACTTCTTTGGAATAAAATGGCCGATATGAAAATACCTGGGTACCTTATACAATTAATTTCCAAATTACATACAAAAACTACCTATTTAGTAAGAGTGAACAATGATGGTTCTACAACGCATCCAATAAAAATTGAAATCGGGGTGAAGCAAGGATGTAATTTGGCGGCAACGCTTTTTAATCTGTATCTATGTGGTCTTAATGACATCTGGCACAAACAAATATCTTTTCCGGCAAGGCTGGGGCATTTACAAATTCACTGGTTAGCCTTTGCCGACGACATATTAATCTTTGACCGCACGCCCAAGGGCCTCCAAATTAAACTAGATCTATTTGCCTCTTACTGTCACACACACAACTTAAAATGTAATATTGAAAAATCCAATATAGTGATATTCAGAAACCTTAAGAGAAAAAATTTCACTAGAACTTGGACAATTGAAAATTTTCCATTATCAATAGTGCCCGCTATTCGTTATTTAGGATACACCATATCCGATTCTCAATCCTTGTTAAGGTGGAAAGAGTTATTACAAAAGAAAGCTGCCCCTCTTGCCACACAAATGCGAATGGTGTATCTAAAATTTTGTAAATTCTCATTGATGCCACTGCTACAATTCTATCTATTAAAAGTGGAATCAGTTATTCTCTACACCTTAGATACTTGTATTGTAAATATTAACAGCTATCTTGACCAGCTTCAAGGCGGTATGTGGAAAGGGGCTATGCGATTGGCCAAATCCACTCCAAACCCGGTATTAAGACAAGAACTCGGCCTCACGGCACTATCCGCACGTCGAAACTGGCGGCTATTGTCCAACTTCGCAAAAATGCGATACCCCCCAGATAATTGTTTGTATGAAGATCTGGGTAAACTAATGATCAGGTCTGAAAAATCGGGGGGTATGGACCAAGGCCGTGAAGCCAGCGGTGCGGGCTGCACTCCGAAACCACCCCTTAGGGTGTATAAGTTCAATGTAGTTCGAACTAAAAATAACAAATTTCCATTGGTTTACTGCAAAGTGTGATAGTTTAATGTTAGATTCTTTAATCGTGAATTTTGCATCTCGTTAACTGTACATCTTAAGAACAGCAGATGTGCTGGGTGAGCTATAAAAACATTAGTTTTGGCCAATGCATTTCGGAACCTTGTTCCTTCGTCAGGGCCAGCTCATTCTCAAATGCATCTGATCCGAATGCAAAATGATAAGCAATCGAATCTGTAATGTAATCCACAAACATATACGCAAGATTAATTGATTAAATATGCATCAATCGCAAAACATATTCACATGAATAATACAGGTTGATGAAACCATTAAAGCATACAGTATTGCATTTTCAATTTATGGATGTGTTCGGCATGCCGATAGTGAGTCCATCATGCCCCAGTTACCAATGTAAATACACAAGTCGAGTCACACAATTCCAAAGAGTTAACCGGGGTGCCAACGTACGTCGGGAAAAGGGATATTGTTTACAGAATAATTAATGTTTAGGGGATGTATCACATAACCATGGCAAAAAAGTAAAATAGAAAGTATAAATTACATACGTGTCATCCCATATTTAATGCGTGATAACAGGTGGCGGGATCACATTAAGAAAAGGAAAGAAAAACGGTAGAAAAAATCACCAACAGACTGCCACAAATCTTACTGCTTGTCAACTTTCAGTGTCATTGAAATCGACCTGTACTAACCTTGCTATGGTGGCAGAATGGACTGTGAATCGTAAGACGACGCTTTGAAGCTTGAGGCTTGTTGGAAGGCGTTCGGTGAACGTCTGCTGATTCTTATCTAGGGGAGACATGCTTCGCGATCAGTTATGTAACAATATGATGTTGCTAAAGCGCTTATAATGTCTAGGGCTCACTAGCACACGACCGTGCAGTACGACGCGTCTTACCTGAATGTTCAGATGTGGAAAATCGGCAGAACGCGGCTAAGGACGCGTTCTCGGTTACTATGGTGCTTTTTCACGAAGCTTCTTACACGTCGCCGAGCTACGTGAAAAGAGCCACAGAGTTCTGTGAAAAGCCGGCGGCCATCTTACTGCGGCTGCTAGCTTCCATCATACATGTGCCCTAACGGGTATACTATAAAGGATGAAATGTCTAATTGAAATTACTCAACTAAGGATGAAATATCTAATTGAAAAGTGATACTTGGGGGTGCAGTGGTGGTAAAAAATGTGGCAAAATACGGATAATATGAAAAAATGTTGTGTTATAAAAATTAAAATGATAAAAATATATTGTAAGAAATGTACAGTTAATAAAAAAGTTAAATTAATGAAATAATGAAAGACATAACTAGGCAAAGAACATGCCCGAGAAGACGAATTCTACTGAGACCGATAACCACAATGAGGGCCGGCCTTAGTCTGACTGATCTGGTTCCGTACGGTACACTATTCCTGAAGCTCAGGCTGATTTACCATTACTGTTATTACTATGTTAAGATTGGAGTAAAGCTAAGGGCAACGCTAGATTCAAGAGGTCTCGGTTGCCATATAGCAAGTCACTCTAGGGTGCAGGTTCATTTAAGGAACACACAGAAAAGAAAGGGAGAACAGAATAAAAGTAAGAGGAAAAAAGGAAAAAGGAAAAAGAAAAACAAATTGTTAAACAGACATCTTATATAATTGTGCAAAACGTCACTACTATTCCTTATGATTTACATCAGTCGCGGTGATTCTTGCAAAATCATGTTCCCACTCGGTGCTGCTGATGTTGACACAACCAAAATTATCAAACAAACAGTACAATGTCATAATGCGTTCTAATGTGTCCCATGCTGTTAACCCATTATAGTCTAGTGATTCCAGCATCAAAGAAAACAACTGAGGTCGAACTCCTCGTTCATTCCATTCGGTGTCAATGAGTCAAGTTTGTTGATCCAAAAAGCTTCTTTCTGTGCTCTCCACTGCTTCATATCTCGAGAGTGTCCTTTGGGAGGCATGACTTCAAGTACCAGAAATCTCAACTGGCTCACTGTGTGCCCATTGTCATTAAAATGCCTAGCAACAGCTGACATCCTGTTCTTATTCCTAATATTGGATTTATGCTCATTTATCCTAATTCTGATTTTACGTGAGGTCTCCCCCACGTAATACTTACCACATGGGCATCTGAGTGCATAGATTACATTTTCCGAAAGACATGTCGCATGCTGTCTTAATGCAAGTTTTACACCAGTGCGTGGATGTGCAATTGTACTGCCTTTAATAATGCTGTTGCAATTACCACAACTCATACATGGATGAGTCCCGGGGAATTTGTCTGGTTTAGTAACTGGTGTTCTCTCCTTAGTGTTCATCAATAAGTTCCGCAAGTTACTGCTTTTCTGATATGCAAATATGGGTGGTGTAGGAAACAGGTCCACTGTTCGCTCATCACTTGTAAGAATATTCCATCTGTTGCGTATTATAGTCTTAATGTGCTTGCTCTGTATGGAATATTTAGTCACGAAGACCAAATCTGGACTGTTAGTAATAGGTTTCTTTACTAGCAATTGTTGTCGTTCCTGGGCATCAGTCTTGGCTCGTGCTGTTACTAAATCTACCTCTGGGTATCCTCTTGCTTGCAGCTTTTGTTGCAATTGTTGTAATCGTAAATTACAATCCTCTGGGTCACTTACGATTCTTTTGATCCTTAACATTTGACCGTAGGGCAAATTCTGAAGTGTCTTAGGTGGATGAAAACTGAGCCGATGTAGCAGGTTATTGCGATCTGTAGGTTTCGTGTACAATGTGGTGGTAATTTTATTGGCTCGGATAACTGTTTGTACATCGAGATAGTGTACATTAGGATTACCTATATCTATAGTAAATTGGATACGTTGATCGATCCCATTGAGAAATATCAAAAATTCTTGAAGATCTTGTACACTACCTATCCATATGCCGAAGATGTCATCTATAAATCTCACCCATGTCTTCAACTGGTGTTGCCATCTGGGATTAGATAATACATGTGTTGTTTCAAATTGATACATAAAACAATTAGCATATGATGGTGCCATAGTGGCTCCCATGGCAGTCCCCGATATCTGATTGTAATATTTGCCATCGTACTTGAAACAGGAGTTCTTGGAGATGAAGTCAAGAAGAATAATGAGAAACTCATTATTGGCTCCAATGTCTGTTGCACTGAGTAAGAGAGATTCAACTGCTTGCTGTCCCAGATCATGCGGAATACTGGTGTAGAGGCTGACAACATCAATAGTAAATAGAATGTCTCCAGGTGCCAATGAGATAGTATCTAATATTTGGAGGAAATGCGTAGTGTCCCTTACATATGTCCTTGTGGCTTGGACCAGTGGTTGTAGAAAAAAATCTATATATGTTCCTAAAGGTTGTAATAGACTTCTCGTGGCAGCTACTATTGGTCTGCCGGGTGGATTGATCAAGCTTTTGTGGATCTTAGGCAAGGTATATAGGTGAGGCATTACTGGAAATGCGGTCCATAGATACGCCCTTGTTTTGGTGCTAATCCATTCGTTTTCTACAGCTTTATCGAGAATATCTGTTAGTTTCCTCTTGATCTCCGGAGTGGGGTCTTGTGGTAGTAGAGTGTAGGTATTAGTATCCGACAATTGGCGCAAGCATTCTGAATGATATTGTGATGCGTCTTGGATCACCATTGCTCCACCTTTATCCGCGGGACGGATGACTATAGTTTCATCGCCGAATAATGTACGTATCTGTGACAGCTCACCTCTGTTCAAATTAGTTCTTCTTGGTGCGCGAAATTGCATCTTTTTGAGGTCGTTCAATACCATTTTTTGAAACATGTCTATTGCTGGTACTTGTACTGGCGGGCAAAAGGTGCTGCTTGGTATAAATTCTGTGTACTCTGACTCTATTGTTGTAGTAGATGGCGTGTTCTCTGCGAAAAACGCCTTCAATTTCAATTTACGAATGAATTTGAATAACTCAATCTCTGTTTGGAATTGATTAGTGCTGTAGGTCGGTACAAACTTAAGCCCTTTCTCCAGGGTTCGTATCTCGCCGGCTGAGAGTGTCCGCTTGGATAGATTAACCACTAACTGCGATTCGTTTGAAACCTTGTTTGCATCCTCTGACTTCCTCTTTCTCCCCCTCCTTGTCCTCTTCCTCTCTCTAAAAAAGCTGTGTTGGTTATACGTCCTCACTCACAATATACTATTTACAAATGATTAGACTACTGGATGAAATAGCAGTTGAACCAGTAGACTTACAATCGAGGCCGAATTATGTAAAATTACGTATGATGGAAAATGATTGGTGCAAAACTTTAGCTCAAATTGCGGAACTAAAAGGATATAAAGAAGCAGCTCGCTTTTGTTCCCCAAGACGTCCCCTCAAACCCTATATAATCCAGTTTCCCTGTAATAAAGCCAGAGAAACTTACTTCCGATTTAAACTGAATCAGTCCTTAACACTCGAAAGGATTGAAAATTGGAGTTCATATTGGAGAGCAGCGGCGGAGTTGGGATGCAGATTCTGTAAAGATGGTTCAACCAAAGAAACTCTAAAACATTTAGTAACACGCTGCCCTCATTTTAGAAACACACGAATGCTAACAATTGAAAAAACACGTGACCTGCCAGAGGCACGTAAGGAATGGATATGGTTAGCTTGTATGTGGGGGACTAGAACGAGCTTCATACTAGCTTTATGCACATTCTTACGAAGAATAAATCAAGAACTAGAGAACCTTTATCAAAAAGAATCACTAGTAGTTTAGCAGATACTCAGAGTCCATTAAAACTGCATGTAAATTATAACATCAATGATAATTCTTCGTCACGCTGCATTTGTTATGTGACGAAGATTTATAAAATCTAGGCATTTTCACTTAACAAGGCATAATAATGTATCAAATTCCAAAGCTTCATAGAAAATCAATTATGAAGCCCCAATTATACTGTATTAGATCTTATATTTATGATGCATATATGAAAACTGAAATTGGTAAAAACATAGATCCAGGAAAATTTACACGACGAGAATCCTCAGAAACCATCGTTAAATGTGTGAATATCTGCATAACTTATACATGCTACATTCTTTTTATTTTAACTGTATATATAAACAAAACGATGATCCATGAAAGTTGTAAAGGTTTGTTGATCGAACTAATAAACAACAATTTGAAGAAAAAAGATGCGCAAGTGGGGTAACCTCCTCCATTCTCAATTTTGTCACCAACAATATTTATGCAGTTTTTAGACTTCCAATAGTATGAGCGAGCACCAAATATGCAAGCTCCAATCCAATTATTTCCTGCCAAAATGTTATACTCTCAATTTACTAAAGAATAACAATCCATTTGCGATTCCCTCTCAGTTACGGAATCGCGTAAAACCAATATCTCATTGAAAACAGTCACTGGTACAATTCTTCTTACATTCAACATACAATAGAACACATAAGACAGACACTTGACAGACTAGACGTACACCAGCTGGACACACATATACCTGCCTTCTAATTAATACCACACCATGGGGTCTAAACAAACCCCATTTGTGCCATATTTAATCGTCACCATAGCCTAATCGTCCCGTATTATATGGGCTCTGGGTTCACGTTTCTTCTCACCGCTGTATTAAAGCGCAGGAACAAGGCGAATCTTATGTTTTTCTCTCGGGTGCCCCCCCGGTAACCTTACGTTTTTCTCTCGGGTGCCCCCCGGTAACCTTACATTTTTCTCTCAGGTGCCCCCCCAGTAACCTTACATTTTTCTCTTGGGTGCCCCCCCGGTAACCTTACGTTTTTCTCTCGGGTGCCCTCCCCCCGTTACCTTACGTTTTTCTCTCGGGTGCCCCCCCCCACGTTAAACTTACGTTTTTCTTTCGGGTGCCCCCCGGTAACCTTACATTTTTCTCTTATACTCGAGTCATTAACCCCTTCATATATATATAGTCTTCTCTACTTCTGACTATTTAATTTTTTCTCTGCCACCCTCCGTTACCTTTCACTTATTTGTTCTAATGCCTACAAGACATTTGCCAAAGTAACAAGTTTATTGTTTCACTCACCGATCACATCTTTTTCCTCTCTGGAGCTTCGGGATCACCACCCCTTCCTCTTCAGCCTCTTGCAGTCTTTTCGTCTGATTGGCTGCCCGTGGGATTGAGAAGGGTTATGCTTGGAAAGGTAGGTTCCTTCAGACCCACTGCAGATTTTTTATGGACTTACACTATCATTGTCCACGGGAAGCTTCTCAGTCTACTCAGCCGGAATGGCGAAAGGACTCGTGATATTGCCAAAGGCCTAGAGTTACTTTGTGCCGTCGGTCTATAGGTGTCTTAAAATTGAATAATCAATAATCAATAATCGATGGCCAAAACCATTCTCATGCTACCAAGTGTATAGGAGGACGAGATATCCACTGACGGGCCCATAGGCCAGTGCTCACCCTCTAGTACTTGTAAGACAAGATAGCTGCACCAAGTGAGGAATGGGGGTGCAGGATTCACTTACTCCAACACGACTCAATAAGGAGGACTCAGTAGTTTGGCAAAGGGAAGTTTGTTTAATGACAAGTACATCAAACAGGGAAACAATTGGAAATCAGCATCTTTGCGATTGCCTGTCTCGCTCTGACGTCCTCGAACTTCAGTTGAACAGCAACTTTTATACATAAAACTCGTCATCACTGACGTCTAACTCTACAAAACTCGTCATGCAATATAATTGGTCAGGAAAGGTAACTTAAGTATAGGTGCTATATCTGTAAACGGTAACAGAGCATGCGGATTGGATAACTCTTATTGGGTGGGTCGTCTATGTCCAACCCTCTACATCACGCATGATAGACGTCATGACAACTACGACAGCCCATTGGTTCTACGATCCATAGGACCCTAGATAACTTGGTCTATTGTGATTGGGCAGGTTACACCCTTAGATGTTAATCTCCACTTTTAATTAGCAGCATGCAGAATTGACACCCAGGTGCCTCGTGCCCCAGGATTCACCCTGCATCCTTTTTATCAATCAGTATCTTTGGGCTATGTGTCAATTAGTCGGCTGGATATGGCCTCGAAACTGTAGCCTCTTATCAGGAAAAGTTATGGCATCCTCGGGTTCTGGGTGACATCAGACGTTGGTGCCTCCTTGGCTGGTCACGTGTCTGTACACCGTGAATCTGCTTCAGTTTCCAGTTTTTCGTGTATTTTATTCTTCTTTAGCCTCGCCACCTGCCTGGGCCCCCCTTATCTTGACCTTCACGGGGCAGGCTGGTATGCTCTGAAGTTTCTATTCTCCAGCGTTGCCACTCTCCTCCCTTCCTTAGGTTGACCTCGAATTCCCAGGCATGAGCTACTTCTTACTGAGTTTCGATTACGCGCTTTTCTTTGGCTTTAACTGGAATATGAATCTCGGCCTTGGTGGCCCCTCGCAGCCTGTGCTTGGTTCTGCTTTACAAAATGGAGTCGCACTTGTATAGCGTGCTTCATTGAGGTAGATATATACTTGGCGCATGCCGCTCTATTCTTCTACTAAGCATTGCAAGCAGTATCTTTTTCTTAGCTTCTTGTGTTCCAAGCCTATTTACACGCATTAACTGGTTGGTTGGTTACTTCCATCTTGTCTCATAGCAATGTTTCCTTACGTTGTAACATAGTCTCTTTTCTGTGTCCATTACATCTATTTTCATAGCTACTTGCACTGGCATGCTACCTTCGATAGCCGTTTTCGTTCATTCGGGAGTCTGTCCAGGCCCTTGTGTCATTTCCATAGGCCTTAATATTCAGAAGGGTACCTGGTTACTGCCTTGCTTTGCCCAGGTGGGTACAGTAATATCAAATAAAAAAATGAGCAAGGTCAGTTAGATCTATCTGCTGTAGAGTGACCACTACTACACCCCTGGGTGGGTCACCCCATGCGTGGGTGGACACAGAATTATCACAAAATCTGTTTACTGCAATAAAGTTTTATTTTAAGTGCAGTTGGTGTGGTAATACACTGTTGTTTTCACAAAGCATAGAACATTCAACATTGAGGACGTACAGAGTATAGTACCTGATTTGGGACAATCAAGTAGTTAGTATTCGAGATGATCTAATTTTACAGTGTGTTCATTCTCTATGGGCTCCTTGGGAAGGAGGCTAGAGAATTTAGTAGAATCATCAACCGATGCGTGGCCCATAAATAGTTGAACAACAAACATATACAACATGTCAACACGACAGTGTTTCGGCCATTTTGTGTGGAGCTGGGTGAGCTCTAATGGTGTAGGCCTTCATCAGGACAGGAGTGTCTTGGGAGGAGGAATATCCTATGCAGTCTGTTGAAATGAAACAGACAAAGAACGTGTCAGGATATAGGTGGTCGACATAGGTTGGCAGAGAAAGAGTAATAAATACTTGAGAGGCGGATGCCGTTGCGCACCGAATCCGAAGAGCACGGTGTCTCAGATATCAAAGTGGGAAAATCCACTTGCACAGGATGGGGTCTTCATCTTGTGCACAAAGCGCGGTCGTACCTGTCAGAGGATGAAGAAAGGTACGGTGACCATATGGCGCAAAATGTGTGCAATCCCTCTGTAATCTATGGTGAGTATTTAGGCTGACAGAGGTGATGGTTCCCGGCGTGGTGGTGAGAAAGGACCTCATGATGGTAACACTGTGATGGACTACAGTTGTGCCGTTTACAAACGTAGGATTGCACGGTGGACTTGGAGTGCAGTCACGGTTTGCACGAGTGCCGGAGTCTGATTCAATAAGTGCACAAGGTGCTATGGGCCACAGCAGAGGTCGCTAAACCATGGCCGTGACCTGGGTGGACTATGACTAGAGAGCTGGCAAGCATGTCGTCCCGTCTGAGAGTGGAGGAGCATCAGCTGCTTGGAGTTGATGACAGCTTAAGGGAGTCATAGATGACCCCGACAATGCACGGTGGATTGTGGTGCAAGAAATCTTAAAATGGAGTGCCTGTGTGTGTTTTTATCATGGTGCACGACAAGGCTAGGAGCGAGTGTCCCCCAAGTGCTGCGGGCCCCAAGAGCAGAGCCGGGCTGTGTGTGACAGTCTAGAATAATCGGTGCACCGCTTTGGAGTAAAGGAGCACTTGGGGCAGTGAGCGTGTAAACACCAAGTCATAAAGTCTAAAAAGTGGTTAAAATATGCCCAGGTAAGGTGCGGAGTTGCGGCATATCCGACCTATGTTCGCGAAGCGCGTGCAAGGTCAAGTTACCTATTGCGGGTGCGTGGTGCTGCCAAGGAGAACCTCCGGTGGTGCAGTGTCTCACGGTGGAGGCTGCAAGTGTGTGTGTCAGGCGTCAGACACAATGGCATGTTTAAAGGGTCGGCGGCCATGATGATGGGTGTCTAGCACAGTGCCTGCAGGGACGTTCTGGCGATATGTGTTGTGGCACATGTTGCACCAATTCTGGCACAACATTCTTGCAGAAACGGAGGGATGATGGTGGACACACATGACGTGTGCACGGCACTGAGGTGCAAATGTCTCCTGCTGGGGGGTAGTGCAGGCACCCACTTAGACCAAAGTGCAAGTCATGTCAATGCGTGATGCACGAGAGTGGACGCCTGATAATGGTGTCAACAAGCCTGAGCTGCACCAGGTGCATGGTGGTGCTGCTAGCACGTGGGTAGTATCACATTGTTCATACATAAAAGAATGCAATCAATCTGGATTAAGTACATGACAGTGCTAGGAACATGTTAATCATTACAGTACAACATGGTAATATCAAATCGTTTTACATGACAAGAACCCAACGGAACGGCAGAGAATCAATCTCTACACTGCTGTGTGTAGGAGCAGGGTCAGTAACAGTGCTACAGGCCTGTGTAGGATGGGTGTGGGGTTTCAAAAGCAATGCGTTACAGAAAATGTTTCCACTCCACAGTTATGTTTAGGCCCTCTTTTACAGTTTGTAGTTTGTGGACCCATTTCTGCTCTAATCTGGTCAGTATTTTGTCAATGTCTCCACCCCTTTTGGTGGTGCTCACTTTCTGCAAAACACACCACTTTAGGTCCATGTTGGTGTGGTTTTTCTTCACGTAGTGTTCAACTAGTGGTTTGTCCGGTACCTTGTTTTTAATGCAGGACCGGTGCTCGCTGATTCTTGTCTTGACTGCTTTTATGGTTTTTCCGACATACAAAAGTCCACAGGGGCATGTGATGGTGTTTGTTACTTGCTTGGTGTTACAGTTGGTGTGGTCCTGTAAAGTCCATGTGATCTCCTAGTGTGTGAACACTTTTGTGGTCTCGGTGAAATGACAGGCCATGCATTTGCCGCACCGCTAGTGGCCCTGGATCGGTGGTAGATTACATAGAGTGTTGGGTTGTTTTAGTGGTTCCAGGAAGGTGTGCACCAGTGATTCCTTGATGTTGCAGTTTTTTTTTTAAGGCGGAGAGGAGCACTTTCTCGAGGGATCCAGTGTTTTTGATGGGTGGCCAATGCTGCTTTATAGTCTTCTTTATGAGATTGCTGAGGGGACTGTAGGTTGTGACGCACACTAGTCTGTCCAGTTCTTTTTTGGTTGTTTTGGTGAGGCAGATAGTGCGGTCCATGTTGGAGGCTCATTTGTTTGTGTGTCTGACGAATTTCCTCGGGTATCCCCTGTCGAGCAGTCGGGGTTGTAGATCTGTTGCGTGTTTTGCATACGTGTCTCGGTTGGTGCAATTCCTCCTGATCCTAAGGAATTGTCCATAAGGCAGGTTATACTTCAAACTTTCTGGGTGGTAGCTTCCGAAGTGTAACAAGGTGTTACGGTTGGTGGGTTTCCGAAATAGTTCCGTTTGTAGATGATCACCTGACCTATAGATGTGGAGGTCGAGGAAGTCTATGCCGTGGAAGTCCCAGTGCATTGTGAAATTGATGTGTGGATCACATTGATTGATCCATTGTTGGAATGCGGCTAAGTCTTATTGGTTCCCTTGCCAGATGAGGAGTACGTCGTCGATGTACCTTTTCCGAAGCTTAATGTTATTTTTGTAGGGATTTGAATCTGCCGTGAGATTTTCAATTTCAAAGTGTGCCAATGTCTGGTGCAAAGGTGGCCCCCATGCTGACCCCTCTGACCTGCTTGTACAATTGGTCCTTGAATAAAAATTGGTCCTTGAATAAAAAGAAATTTTGAATAAAAAGTGAGATTTATTCAGAAACAGATGTTCCTCGTCGCAGATCCAGGTTTCTCGGAGTGCGTGGTCTGTAAGGCTGCGGATCTCATCTTGTAGATTCTTGGTGGTCACACTATCCCCTGCGAGTTCCAAACCTACGAAAAAATGGTCACCAGAGCTGTCCAGAAGGGACTGTCACAACACAATTGCTACTCAGATAATCTACAAACAGATGAAAGAACAGTGCTACATTCACTGAAAGACAACCACAAGATCACCATCAAACCCGCAGATAAAGGCGGCGACATTGTCATTCTGAACACCACAGACTATGACCACGAATGTCTACGCTTGTTAAGTGATACCAACGCCTACCTACCATTACAAGTGGACCCCACCAAGAATCTACAAGATGAGATCTGCAGCCTTACAGACCACGGACTCCGAAAAACCTGGATCTGCGACGAGGAACATCTGTTTCTGAATAAATCTCACCCGCGGATTCCAGCTTTTTATATACTGCCAAAGATACACAAAAGCTTACAGAACCCAACTGGAAGACCATCGTTTCGGCCTGTGATTCGATTTTTGAACCCCTTTCTATCTACATAGATTTCTTCCTAAAACCCTTCGTGAATCAAATGAACTCCTATCTAAAAGACAGCACAGACACCATGCTCATGCCTGGAACAATCAACATGGAACAGGATTACATCTTAGTCACACTAGATGTTGAGGCCCTCTACACTTCGATCCTGCAACAAGAAGCACTAGAGGTACTGAAACTTTTCCTGGATAAAAGAACCAACACCAAAGCCGTCCCCACCAACTTTATTCTGGAATGCGTGAGACTGGCTATGACTGAAAATGTCTTTTTATTCAAGGACCAATTGTACTAGCAGGTCAAAGGGGCCAGCATGGGGGCCACCTTTGCACCAGACATTGCCAACCTATACATGGCACACTTTGAAATTGAAAATCTCACGGCAGATTTAAATCCCTATAAAAATAACATTAAGCTGTGGAAAAGGTACATCGACGACGTATACTCCTCATCTGGCAAGGGAACCAACAAGACTTAGCCGCATTCAAACAATGGCTCAATCAATGTCATCCACACATCAATTTCACAATGCACTGGGACTTCCATGGCATAGACTTCCTCGACCTCCACATCTATAGGTCAGGAGATCATCTACAAACGGAACTATTTCAGAAACCCACCGACTGTAACACCTTGTTACACTTCGGAAGCTACCACCCAGAAAGTTTGAAGTATAACCTGCCTTATGGACAATTCCTTAGGATCAGGAGGAATTGCACCAACCGAGACACGTATGAAAAACACAACAGCAACAGATCTACAAACCCGACTGCTCGACAGGGGATCGCCGAGGAAATCTGTCAGACACTCAAACAAACGAGCCGCCAACACGGACCGCACTATCTGCCTCACCAAAACCACCAAAAAAGAACTGGACAGACTAGTGTGCGTCACAACCTACAGTCCCCTCAGCAATCTCATAAAGAAGACTATAAAGCGCCATTGGCCACTCATCAAAAACACTGGATCCCTCGAGAAAGTGCCCCTCTTCGCCAAGGAATCAAAGAATCACTGGTGCACACCTTCCTGGAACCACTAAAACAATCCAACACTCTATGGAATCTACCACCGATCCAGGGCCACTACCAGTGTGGCAAATGCATGGCCTGTCAGTTCACTGAGACCACAAAAGTGTTCACACATAAGGAGATCACGTGGACTTTACATGGCCACACCAACTGTAACACAAAGCAAGTAATATACACCGTCACATGCCCCTGTGGACTTTTGTATGTTAGAAAAACCATAAGAGCAGTCTTGAAACACTTGTGTATAGGCGCGTTACAAATACCATATCATATCATATCATATCAAGACAAGAATCAGCGAGCACCGGTCCTGCATTAAAAACAAGGTACCGGACAAACCACTAGTTGAACACTACGTGAAGAAAAACCCCACCAACATGGATCTAAAGTGGTGTGTTTTGCAGAAAGTGAGCTCCACAAAAGGGGTGGAGACATTGAGAAAATTCTGGTCAGATTAGAGCAGAAATGGGTCCACAAACTACGAACTGTAAAAGAGGGCCTAAACATAACTGTGGAGTGGAAACATTTTCTGTAACGCATTGCTTTTGAAACCCCACACCCATCCCACACAGGCCTGTAGCACTGTTACTGACCCTGCTCCTACACACATCAGTGTAGAGATTGATTCCCTGCCTTTCCATTGGGTGCTTGTCATGTAAAATGATTTGATATTACCATGTTGTACTGTAATGATTAACATGTTCCTAGCACCGTCATGTACTTAATCCAGATTGATTGCATTATTTTATGTATGAACAATGTGATACTACCCACGTGCTAGCAGCACCACCAAGCACCTGGCGCAGCTCAGGCTTGTTGATACCATTATCAGGCGCCCACTCTCGTGCATCATGCCTTGACATTACTTGCACTTTGGCCTAAGTGAGTGCCTGCACTACTCCCACCAGGAGACATTTTCACCTCAGTGCCGTGCACACGTCATGTGTGTCCACCGTCATCCCCCCGTTTCTGCAAGAATTTTGTGCCAGAATTGGTGCAACATGTGCCGCAACACATATCGCCAGAGCGTCCCTGCAGGCACTGGGCTAGACACCCATCATCATGGCCGCCGACCCTTTAAACATCCCATTGCGTCTGAGGCCTGACACACACAATTGCAGCCTCCACCAAGAGACACTGCACCTCCGGAGGTTCTCCTCGGCAGCACTGCACACCCGCAATAGGTAAGTTGATCTTGCACGTGCTTCGCGCACATAGTCGGATATGCCGCAACTTGGCACCTTACTTGGGCATATTTTAACCACTTTTTAAACTGTATGACTTGGCGTTTACACGCTCACTGCCCCAAGTGCTCCTTGACTCCAAAGCGGCGCACCGATTATTCTAGACTGTCACACACAGCCCAGCTCTGCTCTTGGGGCCCGCAGCACTTGGGGGACACTCGCTCCTAGCCTTGTCATGCACCATGATAAAAACACACACAGGCACTCCATTTTAAGATTTCGTGCACCGCAATCCACCGTGCAATATCGGGGTCATCTATGACTCCCATAAACCATAATCAGCTCCAAGCAGCTAATGCTCCTCCACTCTCAGATGGGATGACACGCTTGCCAGCTCTCTAGTCATAGTCCACCCAGGTCACGGCCTTGGTTTAGCGACCTCTGCTGTGGCCCATAGCACCTCGTGCACTTATGGAATCAGACTCAGGCACTCGTGCAAACCGTGACTGCACTCCAAGTCCACCGTGCAATCCTACGTTTGTAAACGGCACCACTGTAGTCATTCACAGTGTGACCAGCATGAGGTCCTTTCTCACCATCACGCCGAGAACCACCACCTCTGTCAGCCTAAATACTCACCATAGACTACAGAGGGATTACACTAATTTTGCGCCATATGGTCACTGTACCTTTCTTCATCCTCTGACAGGTACGACCGCGCTTTGTGCACAAGATGAAGACCCCATCCTGTGCAAGTGGATTTTCCCACTTCTATATCTGAGCCACCGTGCTTTTGGGTACGGTAAGCACCGGCCTCCGCCTCTCAAGTATTTATTACTCTTTCTCTGCCAACCTATGTCGACCATCTATATCCTGACACGTTCTTTGTCTGTTTCATTTCAACACACTGCAAGACATTCCTGTCCTGATGAAGGCCTACACCATTAGAGCTCACCCAGCTCCACACAAAATGGCCGAAACACTGTCGTGTTGACATGTTGTATATGTTTGTTGTTCAACTATTTATAAATGCCCTCACCCAAATGGGCCACGCATTGGTTGATGATTCTACTAAATTCTCTAGCCTCTTTCCCAAGCAGCTCATAGAGAATGAACACACTGTAAAATTAGATCATCTCAAATACTAACTACTTGATTGTCCCAAATCAGGTACTATACTCTGTACGTCCTCAATGTTGAATGTTCTATGCTTTGTGAAAACAACAGTATTACCACACCAACTACACTTAAAATAAAACTTTATTGCAGTAAACAGATTTTGTGATAATTCTGTGTCCACCCACGCATGGGGTGACCCACCCAGGGATGTAGTAGTGGTCGCTCTACAGCAGATAGATCTACCTGACCTTGCTCATTTTCTTGTCTGATATTTCCACTGGTCCTCCACTAAGGCTCTTTGGGTTTCTTCATGGACCATTTGTAGGTACTCTTCATTTTGTCTCAGCGGCTGGTACGGCTGTCTGATAGGGTACCCTGCTGCCTAGGGCTGTCTGGTTATGGGCGCTTCAACAGGTATGGCTCTTCTGATGTATACTGGGCAGAGTCCCAGCACGGCTCTCTGTTGGTTCATTTGCTCCTCATACGTCACATATGTTGGCGAGTACGTTCCTGGTACCTGGAATTGGGGGGCAGGGGTGCAGGCCATGCTTGGGACCTCCTCTACACTAGCACAATTTCAACACAATTTAGAAAAAACAAAACTTTTATGAATATAAATCATCATCACCGACGTCATACTACGTGGCAAACTACAAAAACCTATGGGTAACGGTGGTTGGCTATTAGAGGAACATCTAAGTATACATTCTATATAGCCGAGGGTAATGATTGGGTGTCTAAATCAGGTGGGCAACTAAGCCCACCCCAGGTGAACAGTCATCTTCATTGTCATAAAATACACGATTGATTGGTTATACAAACTATAGGGCTCTTTACTACGTGGCCCTCTACAATTGGTTTGCACTCTTATACCCTTCTGGAATATTCCACATGCTAGCATCACGCAGGCTACCATCCCAGGTGCATGGAGGGTTGGCGTGGGCTTCGCCTCCCCACCAATTAGCCCAACATCTGTCATCACTCCTACAGTCTGCCAGTCAATTAAGGCTTTGAACTTGGCCTTGCAATAGCTGTCTGTGCCTGAGAAATAAAGGGAGTGTGACATTGTTCTATCTTCTGGTTTCGGCGTAGTTTGACCCACGCTATTTCGATCTCGACCATGTGACTGGAGACCACTCTTTTGAGCCTTTTGCTGCATTTAATTCTATTAAATGATCAACTCATCACGCTTCCAATGTTTTTTCATTCTGCTTCAAACAGAAGTTTGTTCTTTTTTTACGTTCGTTGTAGCCTTCTTGACAGGCACCCAACTCACTGTGGCTTCATCTTCTTGGTGCGGGCCAGCCAAGCCTTTCTCAAAATTCTCCTTCGCCATCAGTTTAATTCCAACTGCGCCACACTGAAATCCTTTCCAAACATGGGATTTCAAGCCTTGCTAAAGTATATCGTGGAATATCCAGGTTCTGAACATTCCTATATGTATACATTGGTGCATCGCGTGCAATCTAATTCACTATGTAGCCAGCCTTATGAATTCTTTCCCCTACTTGCATGTACAGGTGTAAAATGACTTTGCATTTTCTTCAGTGCGTCTTTGCATGAACATCTTTATTTTGACCCCAAAATGTTGCTTATCAGCTTCTATAGATACCCATACCTTCTTATATGCTTGTCTTCTTCTTGTTGCATCAGTTCTTACTTCGCATGATGTCACCAATCTCCTTTTCAGTTCAAATGCACACTTCTGGAACCCCAGCCAGAAAGGCATTATTTCTTCATGCATGCATGTAGGGTTGTCTCAATGGATATCTTGTCCCAAAGATTCTTTGTAGTACAGGCACAGGCATCCTCACTGGCACTGGCACTGCTTGTGTAGCCATTTCTGGTTCCCAACATATAGGCATCATGACGCGGAGCTTTTGATGGGGGTACTTGGCTCCTCCTCTCCAAGCTCCTTGTAGGTACATTCTTCGACGAATTATAAAGTTTATCCTGGTTACTAGTGGCTAACACTCTATTACAATAGTTGATAAAAAAATACAATTTGATTGGCCGGCCATTCGTTCATCCGCCCTTGGACATGGTTATGCTGTGCCAAGCACATGATGGGGAAGGAGATGTGGGTGACTCCCATGATCTTGTGAAAGTAATATTCCCAACTCGTTGCCATGCTTGCAGTCCATTTACCATTCTGTTTGTGGCCTTGGGCATCTTGTCTTGGTGTCTGGACGTGCTAGGGATTTGGCAGGTGCACTTATCAAATTGGGCTTTGAATAAATGACCATTGTTTCGGTCACATGGTGATGGACCACTGTGCTAAAATAATTTCGACCATTTATTGGGATTTTCTACGTGTTTGGGCTTTCCTACTGTGGCAATTTGGGGCTTTATATGTTCGTTCATTGTGGGATCAATTGGCATGGTCGGCACAGTAGCTGTTGTCCAAGGATATGTGTATTCCTCACCGCTACCTGCCAAAATTATCTGACTTTTATAATTGTGCTGTGCCCTTGGAAACGTTATCTGCTGGGTGAACGAGCAAACTAGGGAAATCAAATTCACTCTCAACAAAAGCAACCAAGCTATTAACTTTCTTGATCTGGAAATTTCGGCTAAAAACAACAAACTCACGTGCTCACTATACAGAAAGGAGACAGATAGAAACACTCTCCTCCACTATAGGAGTTACCACCCGAGTAATCTAAGGAACAACCTGTCCTCTGGACAGTTCCTCAGGTTGAGGCGCAACTGTATGGACCTTGAACAATACAAGATACATGCTAAGCCAGATTCCCCATACCCACCCTCTGTGGGTCCCCACTTTGCCTATTACGGCCACATCTGTGCCACCAGCTGGTCGCCCATCGCACCCCTCATTCTTCTTCTTTATTTAAAGATCGGTGAGTGATTTTCCACCGGCCATTCCCAAACCCTCTGGGTACATTGCACTGCCTCCCACAGGGGTCCTGCTCAAGTCAACAACCAGGCTCCTGTATCCTAGTTCCTGCCAAGCATAGACCTCACAACTTCAAGTTCTTCAAACAGAGCAGGTACCTACTGCATAGCATCTTGTTGGATACCTCAGACCTACCAGGGCCTCTCATACCCCAGCCAACTCACAGGGGCTCAATTATCATTATTTTCTGCTTTTCTTTTCCTCCCCTCGATTCTCCAGCCCTCCTAGAACCATGTGTGCAAACTCAAAACTGTGTCCTCCAGCAACACGCCGGCAGGCCAGTGCACCTCCTTACCTTTGGATGATGCACCATACCACGCTTTGTACAGGTCAGTTTCTGGCCATCGCAAGCAACCAGACAGTGTTTTAAAAAACATTTTTAGACTCTCTATCCCCCCAGAGTCATTTTAAATTGTTTTTATCACATGTTAAGTATCACAACCACCTGCTATTCAACGCCCAGGCGAGCGTTACACTAAAAGAGTCTTCACTTTGTTTCTCCATTTAGGGAGACCCGGTCAAGGCCCATAAAGAAGGTTTCTTTGCCGAAACGTCACAGGACCTTCTAACTCTTAGAGACACCACCTTTGTCCCGAACCAACACTAGATCTACATCTAGACGTAGACCAGAGACTAGGTTACCTCCCAACACGCAGTACACCCTAAAAACACCAACAAGGATGTACTCGGTTATGATATTATGTGGTGGTTGCCCTATAAAACATGTAAACTATTTGAATGTGATGTTTATAGAGGCCAACCCCAGAAGCATTCATTGCTAAACAACTGTTACATTTCTGTATGCATACTGCAATGTGAATGCTCCCTCACAAGTAATTTGAACCAACTTTTGATATGTTTCTTTGCTTTTTCTCATTTCTTTTTTCTTGTTTTGTTTAAATACGTCTGCTAAATACTATGCAGGCTGTGCCAAAAAAAAACTATAAAACACCCCACGGAATCAAACCCGTTTATGATTGGTTGTGGCTAAATAAATAAGCGAAACCTCATTATATGTGTTTCTTTCGCTCTATTTTCAATTGTTGCTAGAGAGCAAAATAATACAGCTCTTCTGATACTAAGCATGTCAAATGTTGGAATCTTTGCAGAAAATGTGAATGTAAAGTATCTTAACTCTGTGTGGTAGGACGCCACCCTCCTGTTCCAAAAGTTTTTAGCTCTCAAGTCCTCCCACAATCCTTGAGCAGTCCCTCCTGTTATCCTGTTTCAGCTTTCTGAGCTGAACTCCCTTCGGTGTATTGACCTTGGTGCTGGGGGTTCGTGTTCTCCGTGAAGCTTAGAGCTGTGTGTTAAGCAATTTTATGTGAGAATTCAGTATTTCAGAATTGAGTACTTGCTGGATCTGGTCTGTAATGGCTGTACTTTGGTTCATTCTCCGCCATGTTGTGCCCTGTTTCTCTTGTATGTTAATATTCTTCGTGCAAATAGTCTACATGCAAGTGTTCTTCATGTCTGCGTGCAAGTGTTCTTCATGTCTGCATGCTCTTCATGTCTACATGTGCTTACTGTGTTATGTGTGCCTCGTGTATCTGTGCGTCACCATTTAATTTTCCCTATCTATATGTATCTACTCCACACCTATCTGCTTGAGTCACTCCATCTCTTCTACTCTGAATGGCCACTACAAAGCTCTTAGCGTTTGGTTAAGGGTCTACTACACCTTTCTCAGCCTGTACCTTTGTTCGTGATAGGGATAGGTGGGGCTGTTGGGGCATGGGCAATGCTGGTGCAACTCTCATTTCCATTACCACACTCCTTCCTCTGGTCTGGTCAATTTATTGACAATTCATCCACTATTTTCCCATATCCTATCATATCCATCTTTGTATCCATATCTTACACACACCCCTGAGGCTCCCCCTTTCTCTACATATTATTCTGGGCCACATGTCATAAAACAACACTCTTTTGCAATCTACCCAGTGTTCCGTACAATTTTCAGGGTCGAGAGGAGGTGCAAACATAGTGCCTGGAGGCCCTATTGGTCGTACAATGAGATGCATCTCATGTGTCTCAGTTGTTTGGGTGTGCATGTGCACTACGTTATCCTTACCCAATATTACTGTCATCATGTGCAAAAAGGTGTCTGTTTGCCGCAGGTTTCACACTTGGCAAAGTTGCAGCTCGGATTTGAGAATTCTGTAGTCAACGACAAATCTGGATTGCGTTGAATTCAGTTTGCAGAGTTTCCAGATGATGAGGGATTGATACTAGGGTAGGTTAGCCCCAAAGGCTAACCAGCTGCCCTAAAAAAGGGCATTGAGCCCTGCAGGGACTGTCGCAGACCATGCTTTAAACCTGGAGGATGAAGGGGCAGAGAAGTAGAACCTGGGAGTCTGAGAGAGAATCAGTGAGGGGAGAGAACTAGGAGCCTGCTCAGGGCTGCATCTCAGACATTGGCAGAGACCAGCCCCATAGGGTGAGGAGAAAAGGCCGAGAGCCTGCTGAAGGCTATATCTTTTCTACTGGTAGAGGCCAGGCCAGACCCAGACGAGCAGGGTAGAGGGTCAAATATTTGCTGGGGGCTATATTTCAGAAAATGCCAAGCAGTAAAGCCAGCTAAGGAGAAGAGAATGTTAGACACAGGAAAATGCCAAAGCGCCACCCTGCAGCCCACAGGGATGGAGAAATGACAAACAGTGACTCCCAAGGAGCTGGTTGCTGGCTATCCTCCAAAGACTAGGAGGGAGCCAGACACCAAGCGAGAGCTGAGAACATCGTGGCCCAAGAGGGAGACCTCTAGCTAGTTGGTTATAAAATCATAGCCTGACAAACGCATTGAGCACATGGGAACATATCATTGCTAGCAGAAGAGTGTCTTCAACCCTAAACAAGGGAAGGGGGATAGTTACTGGTGCAAGAGTGTCTAAGGTATCATCATTATCTCAGAAAGGCAACCGTGGCTAAAGGGTAGGCATATCTGTGCCTGACATGCACCCTAAAGCTGAGCGGGCGGGGGAAGAAGTACTTGCTGATCGGATGGCCAAGAATTGAACTGGGATCTATATCGCAAGCTCTGTAAAGCCAAGAAGCAAGCTAGGTGCTATATCTCTGACACCATAAGCGGAAGACCAGAAGTGAGCTGTGTGCTGTATCCATGAGACTATTTTGTTATTTTAGGCAACCTGAAGAAGATCAAGGTTCCCACAGCTAGGTTATTGAACTACTCTGATTTATCCCATCCTGGCATCCTTAGTATGAGTATTCTTTACTCCTTAGAAATTCCTTATGAAAGAACTCCCCTAGGCACTAAAGGAGTTACCCACCCTCATCCTCTTGTATATAATAAAGATTAAAACATACTGATGACTCCTCTGTGTTCTGTGGCTCTCTATCACATCTGCCAACTAGGAGATGCCCATTTACGTGAGAGGGATTTAACAATCGGCTTTGCAAAGCAGACAGATTCCTTTTCTGCTTCTGGTGATTAGGTGACACAAACATACTACATACTCCTTCGAGAGCATACAGTAAATAGCACTGTAGTACCATCGTAGGAAACATCCAGTGGTCGCCGTTACTACAGCTGTATACATGTATACAAGCCAGCTCTATACAGCTATGAATCATTCAGAAAGGCGACACGCAGTCCGCGCACAGCCACTACCAGGTGACATTGAGAAACGTAGAAAAAAATGCAGGACTTATACTGAGTATTTAATGGGAAGGCAGCAGTTCAAGAGAAGCATACCTGTGTGTCTAAGAAATGAATGCAGTGAAATAACATTCAACACAATTCTTTTGAATAACGTCATGCCATTTTCTATTGTTGACGTTTTTTATTGGTAGCATATTGCAGCAGAACTCAGTTCATAAAAGGGAAAAATAAAATACTGTAGCATTATTTCATAATTTCAGGCATATTATGATTTTTTCAGGGTCAGAGGCTGCAAGAAGCTCATCTCCTGTCTGTCCTCAAAGCCCCACACCGCTGTCTCTTCTGCATATGGGTTTCCTCTGTTAATCTCGAACTTGAAGCTGCACTAATAAATATGAGTGTTTTAAAAGTAAGATATGTCTTAGAAAACAGGCCCCAAATATCGAAGTCATAACGTAGGCCAATTTTGCGCCGCCCTTAGAGGCAATGCCCTGTGGTTATCTGTGGCTTCCCAGAAGGCAGAAAAACGTCTTGAACCAATTGGTAGAAACTGTATCTTCCAGGTGTTCTTACAAAGCTGCATAAGTGAGGAAGTGAGGCTCCCCTGCACCCGTCCCTGATGGTGCAGTCTGCGGTGGCTTCAAAACCAAGTGCCTATTAAAAAATAAATAAAAAAAGAAAGTTACATGTTTATGTTTCCATTTCTTAAGCGCTCTAAACCCATGGGCATTCAAGTCGTTGGTTACAGACAGTGGCATCAAATGTGAAACATATGGATGGATAGGCACATGTGAAAAGTTCAGACAATTGGGATCTTCGGGAAGAAGAGTAAAGTCTTAAGATGTTTCCGGAAAGTCCAGTAAGGTTGTTCAGATCTCAGTGTCACAGGTAAGGAGTTCCAATTCTTGGCGGCGATGATCGGGAAGCTGATCCTCCCCACCCCCCACAATCTCTTTCTCCTGAATCTTGGGATGGTAATTTGTTGGGAGTAGGAGGAGAGGGTAGACCTTGAAGATTGAGCTGTAGTACATTTTTGCTAAAGGTACCTCGGGGGCCAAGTTAAGAGAAACATTTGTGCATAATGGCTAAGGTCTTGAACATAATGTGCTAACTAATAAGTAGCCAGAGAGCACTTCTTCTTGAAGCTGAAATGTGCTCCCAATTTGGTATGTTTAGTGCAGCCCTGCAGGAATTCTTTTGAATGATTTGGAGTTTATTGATGTTGTTCACAAAGGTCCCTGCAAATAGGGCATTGCAGTAGTCCAATCTCGAGCCAATAAGCACTCTTGCATTGGTGAGGCAGCTATCGGCAGTAAGGAAGGGTCTACAGGAGTTAAAAGACATATACATTTTCTCCATACAATCTACAATGAGGCAAAATGGCAGGATTTTAGTTTTTAGATAAAAACCACCACTGGACAAATGGGAGCCGTTTTCCCACATTGTCCCTTCTCGTGACCCTCTTCAGTCTGCTTCCATGGGGCCTTGGCCTAATCAATGTTTGGCCACCTTTAATTTAGTAATCAAGGACGTGCTCAAGTCCAGTGATCGACTGGATCTAGCAGCCAGATTTCACTCAATGATAAAAAAAACAGCCACCTTGCCCTCTCCATCATGGACATGCTTCTGGACAAACACCTGTCTGATCATTGGCATTCAAAAAGCTGAGATTGCCCAAGCACGATCCGCACGAACCTCGATTAAACCTCCCTCTTAAAAACGACTAGTGTATTTATTAAAGAAAACAAGCACAATACAAAGGATACAATATCTAATCTTTCCACCTCATTGTTTGTGGTAAAGAAACTCAAAGGAATTGTTCAGAACTCTGAAAACGTGGTGTAGCCTTTGGGATGGCACTAAATGTATTGGGTATATCATGTATTTGTTTAATGCACGCATTTTGCTGTAGGAGTTTGTGATTTTCTAAGCAGGGTCAGGGCAGCTTGCAGGCCCATGTAAAGTGAAATCTTCGTTTTATGTACACTACAGGATGTGTGACCTCATTCCCCTGGTACAGCCTAGAGAGTGTGGGGTCCCCGCTAGGCAGGAAGGTGGCATGGCTGACCCGAGAAATTCAGAAGCTGGGGTGTGGTGGCCCAGACCAGAGGAGGTTCATGCTAATGATGTGCATTACTTAAGTGAGGGTTTGGAAGAGAGGTAGTTGCTTCTGCAAAGAGGCACATCAGACTATCAGAGTGTTGCAGAAGTTGTCCACGTAAGGGGCCACGCACTACCAGTCACTGGAGGAATATTGGATGTCAGGGGTCCACTGGGCCCACTCTCTGCTAGGAAACGGAACCCCGCTCTATGTGTTGCCTATGGAGAACATAGGTTTGTCTGTTCTGGAGTTCCACCTGAGAAAGAGGTAATCGGGGCCGTAGCCCTGGCATGAGCTTCTAGAAGGAATGTGTTGCCCAGAGAGGACCAGTGATTGGACCGATAACTAGCAAGGATGAATGTGTAGCCCAGTACACCCCTCTTAGTGATGCAAGCTACCTGTGGAAGAAATAGGGGGAAGAAAGGAAGCAATAGAGAGTGTGATCCTATAAGTGTGTTACTTAGCCATTCAGTTAAATATCCCCACAGCCATCTGAGTGCATCTGGGCCAGCCCCCACCTATACAATTAGCAAGAAAAACACTTAAAAACACAGAAATCAGGGTTGCAATAAAAATATCTTGTACAATTTCTACTGTTGGTTATCGCACAAAATGGATGGTACAAGATGCTACATTACGTCAACTACTAAATGTATAACATGCACTTAAGCGTCCTTATAGATAGGGAGCATGAATTCCTATAAGGCTCAACCAAAGAGGGGCAGGCACGCTGACTGGCTCTGACAATTAAGGAAACAATCAATTCCCAAAGTATGAGTGTGTATTTTCATTTTAATGAATTGCAGTCATGATGTCTGACTGGGTTAAAAATAACCAGACAACTGGTTGTCTGTTGGTAGGGTACAATTTATTTGGAGTTCATAAAGGGAAAAAACTGGGATGACTTTTCCTTTGGACAGTAGTCTTTCTTCTACACTGTGTCACATTTGCCACCCAGAACTGACTTCTCTGGTCTGTCTACTCGCAATAATAATGCTTCCAGAATAATGCTTCCAGAGTTGAACTTAATTATCAGGGTAACAGGTATTCTCGGTCTGAAACCAGTCTTGTCTCAGAGCAAAAGGGACTAGTCCTTCCTCAGGAAGCAAAGAGGGTTACCAAATCAAAGTGCCTGAAGATGTCTTCTAGTAAAGTAAGGCAAAAGGAAACAATGTCCGCTGTTAAGACTCTTGGGAAGCGTTTCCCAGGCTACTCGCAGTCTCTCAGCTTTCTGTACCTCTTCTCAGGCTCCTTGGTCGATCAATTGAGTAAGAAGCGGGAGAGCTGTTCCACTTCCTCCTTTAGGCTCAAGAGGAACATGCTCCACCACCTTCCTGTATGTCTTTGCCAAAAGGGCCACACTGCCTTCCTTCCTTCCTTCCTTCCTTAGGTTCCTGGCACTTCTGCCCACTCTCTCACCCTCTCCCTCTTCCTTGCTTTCCCAAAGCATGATTGCTTTGAAGAGGACTTGCTGTAGCATCCTTCCTCCTAATGTCCACCTGTGCTACCTCAACACCTCACTGTGTGCTCGTACCTCCACCATTCTAGGTTCATCCCCTTTGGACACAACAGTTCATCTCCCCTATGTGCACCCTATGTCCTGATTTGCCAAACATTTCAATCTCATTTCCTTGATTTTGGATGTTCCTCCTACCCTCACTAACTCCACTAACCTCCTCCTCCTTGGCATCTCACATCCTCTCCTCTTCTTGCATACTACACAACTCCTACACTCTGCTACGGATGTTCCACCATCCTTCCCTCCAGTCTATCATCCCTTCAATGATTTTCCTCTCTTCATCTACAATCCTCTTTCCAACCATATTCTCCCTTATGTACACTCCTCCTCTATACTCATCTTCCCAGCCTCGTTCTTCTCTTCTCCTCCATAGCCTGCTCTCGCTGCTCTCAAACAGGCCCCAAATGCTCTTCTGCTCCGACTTCAAACCCACAAACCCACAGTCCTTTTCATTTCTCTCTTTACACCTGCCTTCTTGCCCCCGTTATCTCTTCTTTCGACATTTCTCACCATTTCTACGCTAATGTCACCCAACTCTTTCTCTCCTTCTCTTCTTTCACTCCCGACCTCCACCACACCCTATCTCTTCCTGCCTTACGGCCATCAAAAACTGGATGTCATCACATTTTCTTTCCCTCAACACTGACTAGACCAAAGTCCTTTTCTTTCCTCCTAATACGCTTTCCCTTACACCCCCCCTTTCATCCACTTTCCCCCTTCCAATCTCCCCATCTCCACCCATGTTCGCAACCTTGGTTCCTACATTGACTCTTCCCTCTCCTTCTCCAACCACATCTCTCTCACCTCTCGCGCCTGTCGGCACCATCTCTTCAACATCCATAAGATCTGCTCCTCCCTCACCTTCCACACTTCTAAACTCTTAATCTCCTCCCTTATCTTCTCCCACCTCTTCTACTGCTCTTCTCTCCTCTTTGGACTCCCTGCCACTCATCTGGCCCCCCTAAAATCCATATACCATTCCACTATCCGTACTGTCAGTCACCTCGGTCCTCGCGATTCTATTTCCACCTCACTCTCTCAGCTTGGCTGGCTCCCCTTCCTCTCACAACTAAAATTTCAATTCCTCTGTTTAGTCTTCAAATCCCTCGATGAACTCGCCCCCCCATCTCTCTTCTCTCCTCCAATTCTACACTCACTCCCGCTCTCTCTGCTCGGCGGACCTCTTCTTACTCACTGTACCCCCTGCCCCATGCGCCTCCTCACGCTTCCGTTCCTTTCAGCTCTTGGCCCCCCTGCATTGGAACTCCTTACCTCTTTCTATCCACTCCATCCCCACCTACTCATCCTTCTGCACCTCCCTGAAAAGCCCTTCTCCTCCACTCCCCCCTGACTTTCCTTCCCTACCTTCTCCCCTCTCCAACTCCCCTGTTCCCTTCCTATCTCCTTTCCCTCCCTTCCCCTTCTCCTCGCACCCATTGATCTCAAATCAGTTATTTGTAACCTTCCTTACCTACCTCCTCTCCCTTTCCCTTAGCCCTTCCCTCTCCCCCTCCACCTAAGTAAATTGTTCTACATATTGTCTCACTGGTTTGCTTCATGATTGCATATATGCTTCTTTCTTTATTGTACCTTGTTGTTATACTGTAAAGTGCTTTGGATTAAAGTGCTATATAAACCTAATAAACATAAACAAACAATAATGGCTTACACGAGCCAGGGTATTTCCAGGGGTCAACACATGGGTTTGATCATTCTTTTTTTGGGGGATATTGGGTGTCACGCATGTGCTTGTGTAAATTATGTCCCAGTGTTCCTGTGCAGTGGTTTCATCCAACTATGCGTATTGGCACAGCAGAGAAGGCGGCAAAGCCTCCCACAGCGACCGTCACCACAATGCAGTGACCGCAAAGGCTTGTGGCATGACACACTCTCCTAGTTCGCAGCCCAGAAGAGCCAGGTGTTTGAAATTTGGTGTGAGTGTGTCGAAAACCACAAGCTAGGGATTCCCAATGTTTCAAGCCTCAACTAAAAAGGGCAGCGCTCCTATGCGATGTGCCGGGACAGAGCTGGCCAGTTCACTGGATGGCGCAGGAACACTTCCGAGAAGGCTCTTTTGGTGCGAAATCAGGAAACACAGAGAATAGTTGTTCCCACAACTCAAAAGGGTAGAAGGGCATGTGCAGACTTTCTAAGGTCGAGAATGAAACAGGTGTCCGACGGGACAACTGCAGGATAATGGTGCGAAACCTTCCAGCTCATCTCCGGCCGGTCCACGGGTCTGCTTCAGATCACAGGATACTTGGCTCCTTGGGTAGTTCAAGATGCACCACTGTAAATTGACCTGGAATGGATGCAGGGCCCCTTCTTTTATCCGAAGTTCGATGCGTGATCGAATATGGACAACCAATAGAAGATCTGCTCCCTTGCATCCACGCCAGTCATAGTCCAATCATGGTCCACTGTGGTCCTGATGTATTCATGCACACCAGACACCCTGGCACCAGCAGTGTGGATTGGGACCAGCCACTCCCAACTCTCTTCCTGGACAGTAGCGCACATGACAAGCAGGAGCCCGCGAACGATGCGATTTCCGAGGGAGGCTGCATGCCCAAATAAGGAAGACCCGGGTCAGCTCGACCTGGGGAAGAAAAAGGGACAAGGTGGCCAAAGGACAGAACAAAAGACTACGTGGTACAGCCATTTTCGGCACTGGCCACTGTGATGTGCCATCTGCGGTAAATGCAGAATGGTTTGATAAAAAGTAGTTAAAATACCAGAAAAGTAAACTGTTGCCAAAAGTTTGTCCAGGCACACCTGTACATTCACCAGAAATTCCTTACAGGGTGTCTAAGGCCATAAAACAAAAGGAGCCCAGTGCACGGTGCAATGCACTGATAAAAAGTTACCAAGAAATGTTATGTTGTGACCTTCTGTGTGTGTGTGGGTCTGGTAAGGGAAGGAGATGTGTTATGTAGTGACTGTCTGTGTCATGCTGTCATGCTGTGAGTCTGTGTTTTCACATGGAGTGTTGCTGTGTGAATGATGGAATGTTGATCTGAGGGTTCCATACTGAGGCAGGCAGTTAGAGCTCCCCTGCCTGGGTGATGGGGCCAGTGCTCATTCAGTCCATACTCTCATGTATTTGTCTTAATGTAACTGTAACCTAAGTGTCTGGAATAAACTTAAGATGTAACTCAAGACAAGCCTGCAAGTCACTTCGCAACATTGACGACGAGTTGGTCTCTAAAGAAGAATCTGCGCATCTGAAAGAAGCTATCTGTAGGAACCTGCTGCGGGGGGTGCAGGAGAGAGGAGGACAAAGTGGTGGTCAGCACTGGCCCCCAAAGATACAAGTAAGACAACACCCCTCACCCAGGGTTAAGGAAGGGAGGAGTAAGAATGCCCCAGTGCCTTGAACTGCAGCAGTCCACAGGCAGCGAGGGAAGGTGGACTGGACACAAGGGGTTAAAGAAAGAAGTAGGATCTAGGAGGGAAGCCCAGGAAGGGGGCTAAGTCCCCAAAGTGAAGCAGCCCTATGGCAGGGAGGAGAGTCAAGTTTGTCAAGTGGCAAAGAAGAGCTGGCTACGCCTCCCATTGATGTATGTTCCCTTAAGGAGATAAAAAGGAAACCTGCCTTCATAATGAAAGGGAAAATAAACAGAAGTGGAACAGGGAAGTTCAACCTTACAGAGTCATAACAATGGGAAAGTTTGAATTTATGAAATGTTACGGTTCTGTGACTGAGTTTCTCTCTGATAAAATGACCGTTGGTTAGCAGGAGCTCAGACTTGCTCTGCTGTCAAGTTGTGACTAGTGACGTCACACTACCTACAGGGGGAGCTGGCGGAGAAACGGAACGGAAGGATACCAACGTTTCGTGTAAAGTTGTGACAGGCGTAGCTTATTTTCTTTTTCCAAGACTCTGTAGTTCTCAAGCGGTTGGTACGTGGCAAGTTGAGTGTGAGACAGGAAGCAAAGCAGCTGTAAAGTAAAGGACTTGTTCCATTGAGAAATATACGTGACTGTCTCACGTGGTAGCAATCGGAAGCCTTTAGAGTTAAAGCGATAACAGAAGAGAGATAGATGCTTCACGACGTGACGGTGTCATGTGACCACGTCCGGAAGGGTACAAGAGGAAGCTTTGTAACGGATGCGAAGGAGAAAAGAAGTTTTGCAGTGACGGCATTCGGAAGGCATCGGAAATCAAACCGATGCGAAGGGGAGTTTAGCAATTAGACACTGTCGTGCATAAGAGTGGCTTGACATATTCTAAGGGAGGAAGAAAGCCACTCTGCTTCACCGTTACGGACGTCTAGTAGTGGTCAACAGGTGAAATAGCAGCCCTGCAGGCCAGAGCAGTGTAGAGCCACGCTAAGGTGTCTCTCCCAGTACACTGTGTCACGTAATGACTGCATCATCAATAGAAAGCGAATTAAAAGCCTTGCTGTTTGTGACTGCATCGAAGAGTACATGCAGGTGTTGAAGTTAAAGAAGAGATGATACGGAGATGGTCCGGTCTGTACAAAGGACGGATAATGTATCCTTTTTGTTGATGAGGTGGTTGGTTAATACAAGGTAAAGCACTGTGAGTTTGTGATAATATGATGGCGCATTTTGCAGAATAAAGTTGCATGCCAGCCATGGAATTTTAGAAAAGTTGTGTTTACTTTCAGAAGTCAGATGTGCTTTTCTAAAAGTAATGAGTGAGGTGCTTGTGAGTTGCATGTGTTGAAATGAAGGAAGCGCTAACGGAAGAATGGGCTAGCATAATCTTTTGAAGCTTTTCAGGAGTTTAGTTGCTATTGCAACATGGACTTTTAGGAACAAAGTTATGTTATAGGGTCAAAAGATGACTATGGACTTTTAGGAACAAAGTTATGTCATAGGGTCAAAAGATGACCATGGACTTTTAGGAACAAAGTTATGTCATAGGGTCAAAAGATGACCATGGACTTTTAGGAACAAAGTTATGTCATAGGGTCAAAAGATGACGATGGACTTTTAGGAACAAAGTTATGTCATATGGTCAAAAGATGACAATGGACTTTTAGGACGAAATTATAAGATGTTTTAGTATACTGCAGTCATAACATTGCTATTTTTGCTGTGTACATGCAAATATGTAAATGTGCCTGACTCTATTGAGGTTGGATGTGAATTGGATGCACAAGGACCAAGGACTGTTATGAGATATAGTATGAGTCAGGTTGTCACTGCAGAGGTAGTGTCTCTGGTGTGGGGTGACACTGAGGTAGTAGTAAGAAATAGCGACTCTGGTGTGTGTGTGTCTCACAATTGTAATTAAAAGAGGTAGCGCCTCTGGTGTGACTGTCGCTAGGTAGTGGTGAGAGGTAGCGCCTCTGGTGTGACTGTCGCTAGGTAGTGGTGAGAGGTAGCGCCTCTGGTTTGGGTTGCACTAGTGGCATTTGAGTGAGGTAGCGCCTCTCATAAGTGTGACATTAGTGTATTTTGTGGGAGGTAGCACCTCCGATGTATGCATCATGGTAGAGTGAGGTAGCGCCTCTGGTGAGTGTGATGCAAGTGTATGTGAGGGAGGTAGCGCCTCCACTTTGTGTGGCACAATTGGTACTTTAGAGAGGTAGCGCCTCTGATGTGCGTGTCAGTAAGGTATTTGAGGGAGGTAGCGCCTCCAGTGTGAGTGTGGCACAATTGGTGTTTGAGAGAGGTAGCGCCTCTGATTGTGAGTGTCACCAGGGTATTTGAGGGAGGTAGCGCCTCCAGTTATTGGGAAAAATTGTATTGGAGAGAGGTAGCGCCTCTGGTGTGCATGGACGCAAATGTACTTGAGGGAGGTAGCGCCTCCGGTTTGTGGAACATCGTGATGTGAGAGAGGTAGCGCCTCTGCTAATATGAAGTAGGCCTGGTATCAGAGTGGATTAGTGCCACGTTGGATTGTTTTCACAATTGTTAAAGGAGGTAGCGCCTTCGTAAGTGATATTCTCTTATATGTTGTTGTGCCAAAGCATGTGCCTTCTCCAGAGTGTCGGTTTTGGCATGGCGGACTCATGCAATACTGCCATCGGGTTGTCAGTGGTCAAATGCTGGGTACGCAGATGGGTTTGGGATGCCTGGCCAGTGTCTCATGGTTATCTGCAGTATTCAATTGTATTGGCTAAGTTGGCTGAGTCTATTTGGCGTTTGAATTTGTGAGTAGTGCTGTGTTGTCTTTGCCTCCGGTTTAGATGGTGATGCGTTGCATTGAGACGGGTCCGGCAAAGTGTTATGTTGTGATTGTCTCAATGTATGTGTGTGTGTCTGGTAAAGGAAGGAGATGTGTTATGTTGTGACCTTCTGTGTGCGTGTGTGGGTCTGGTAAGGGAAGGAGATGTGTTATGTAGTGACTGTCTGTGTCATGCTGTCATGCTGTGAGTCTGTGTTTTCACATGGAGTGTTGCTGTGTGAATGATGGAATGTTGATCTGAGGGTTCCATACTGAGGCAGGCAGTTAGAGCTCTCATGCCTGGGTGATGGGGCCAGTGCTCATTCAGTCCATACTCTCATGTATTTGTCTTAATGTAACTGTAACCTAAGTGTCTGGAATACACTTAAGATGCAACTCAAGACAAGCCTGCAAGTCACTTCGCAACAGAAATGGCAACAAAGTAAAAGACTAAGGTGTTAGGGAGAATTCTCTCTTCAGGCTGAATTTCCTAACCTAGTGAGTCCCCCAGCAGCTTTGCTGGATTTCTGGAGTTTGTTTTTTTCTCCTGCCAAGAGTGAGACTCTTTTTTCTCCCACTCTTGGACATGATTTATGGTGTTCCTTTGACTGTCAATGTGTTTTATGGGCTATGGGGTCCTTTACTCCATAGGGTCTCATGTGTTTTTTCCTATGTGTGTTACACAGCATCCTCCGTGCCGTAACACAGGGGTGTCATAGTGACACCCCATCATAGACTCCATACCCTGGGACTGACTACTGTCTCCCAGGGCATGTAAAGTCACCATTGGCTTTACTAGTCCAAAATTATTAACAGAAACCGGTACAGACCATCATATTGTGGACGTACTGGTCGGGGCAATTCGATTGCCCCAGGGTCTGGTAGTCGAGGGGGCACGTCTCCGTCCCCCCTGATCGAGTTTTGGCTGGTGGCAGTGGAAACTACTTTTTATATTCGACCGCAAATATATTCCTATGGGATTTTCCCATTGTTCGAGGCTACCAACTTTAATTATTTAATTCTCATAGCCTCGAACATACCGCCGGTTTATTTAATTAATATTAATTCGCCGGTTGGTATTTTTTGCCAGGACTCGATTCTAAAATGGCGTTTGTGTTCTCTTCTGTGACTCCAACCCAAGTCGAGCCCTTTGTTCCACTTTTTGGCGGGCTTCTCCACAGAAACCTCCAAAAGTGGTGCCACTCTGTCTGGGTACCACAGGGGGTGCAGGAGGGGGTTTTAGGCACCCTGGACTGAGTTACCTTGGTAACTCAAGTCGCACTCTTGTGTGATTGGCCCAAGTGGTGAGCCGGCCGGCTCACCACTTGGCATGTTTGATTGACAGCTAGGCTGAGTGAATGGGGGTGTGCTGCATAAAAGCAGGGCTTTGGGGACTGGAACTTCAGAAGTCGCCACAGGACCTGAGAATCCGACAAGGGAGAAGCTGAGCTGACCTACCACGACGACCCCACCGGTGGAGCCCTGCGGAACCGACTCACCACTTCCCGACGACAGAGAAGATCTCCCGGCTGGAGAGGCTTCTTCCCCTGACTGGTGGGCACAACCAGTTTACCTTCTTCTCTTCGCACCCCAGACCGGCTTGTGGTCGAATTGCCCGTGCCAAGCACCCCGGCAACCGGATAGCCACTTACCACTGGACCGCGAATAAAAGGATCGCTCCTTTTACCTGAGAACTCCGCGGCTGGTTTCTTCCCTGGCAGTGCAACGGACTCCTGTCTTCCTCCCCGACGAGATCCTCTCTTCCCCCGGACGAAGCACCAACTTGCAACCGCTGCCAGGAACTACTGCCCCCGCTGGAGTATTCTCACCACTTTAAGGTACCGTGTCCGCCAGGCCTCCCTTTCTAAAGATTCCTACAAGGTAATAATAACCCCTTAACCTTCTGGACTGGGCTGGCCGCCTTGACCCTCTAACTGGTCCCTTTCTTTGGTCCAACTCCTTTTTGAACCTTTACGAGACTCTTGTGCACTGCAACCGTGTGACCTTGGACACATTTCGTTTTGATCCTCTTAAAGTGGATCCGGCCTTCTGACTCTAAACTCACAGTGTTTCTTTGCCTTCCTCTCTTGTTGTGTTTGTGAAAAAGTGTTGGGATCTGTTACAATTTATTCTCTGTTTTTCTCTCCCTTTTAAAAACGAATTATTAGAGTGCCATCTACGTTAAGCGCTCACCGCTGTCTGAAAATAAGTGGGGCCTGACTTAAGACTTGTCTAATATTCTTCTAAGGGAGTGTATATCTTTTAGTGACCGTGTTTTTGAATTGCTTACTATTAGTGCCTGTGTGTTTTTCTAGATGTGGTTTTAAATAAATAATTATATCTCTTTTACACCAAGCCCTGGTCAGTGTTTACTTGTTCTACTGTGTTCTCTTGACCTATTGTGAATACTCTGTATACTTCCTAACTCTTCTTGAGGGAAGTCTGACTGCTCAGCCACAGCTACCAAGTGAATCTGTGTGGTACAGACTGCTACCAAGTGGGTTTACTGCCAAACACCTGTAGTCCTAAATCTTTTGCAGTGGTCCCAGAGGGAACTGCACAGGTTTCTGCCTAACATAAGGGATACATAGTTTCCAACTACTGACAGCCTGAAGGACATTTCAGTTTCCCCATTACAAATGAGCAAAAGCCCACGGGAGCGCAGCTGAAGGCTGTGCCTCAATGGAAAAGGTCAAGCCAGGATAGCCAACCAAAAGTAAAAAGTTTGGGGGGGTCCATAATTTTGAGGGGAAATTACATTCAGAGAAATAATTCCTAGTAGGGGATATTTGCAACATTCCATAAACACTGGAAATGTCAGATATGATGGCCACTTAATTTCGGTGCTTCTTTCTTCAGGAGTATAACAGTTGTGCTTTCTTCCGGGCTATGGAATGGAGGCTGCTCTGGTTTATTTACAGAGTATGCTTCTGAAATATTTTTATTAGGGGGAAGAAGCCCTGGACATAAGAAGGAGTAGCAGCCATAAACAACCCTTTTCTGACCTTAAACAATTTCCCCATACTATTTGTTTTTGAGTGCTGCAGCTTTAACTTCAAATGTAAGCCTAACACTACGATAAAAGCATTACTTACTACCTCCACATAGCCTTTTTAAGATACTTCATTCTATGGATGTTCTTCTAGGTCCACATGTACGATACAATACCAAATTAATGTATAACAGAGAGTGCCTGAATGCTCTTATTATGCAAGATACATGACAAACTTTACTAATCCCCTCCAAAGATGTGCTTGCAGTTAGGGAGAGGGTCTGCACCCTCCTTGGTGATTTCTTGTCTTCATCCAATGGACAGGACTTTGGGATGCCTTTTAACCAATATGGCTCCAGTGTAATCTTCAAGAGGGCTCCAAAAGGATTCAGAGAGGATTCTTCAAGATGGTTCTACCAAATGAAGCAAGAAGATGATTCCCCAAAGGGACCGCAACTGTGATTCAATTAAGCAGGGCGTCTTACCTCCTACATAGTAACTTTGCGATATTGAGTTGGCCCATTCCAAGCTTTCTGTAGGAGGTAACTCCTTGCTGTTGTAACAAGGATTATTCCTTCTAATGTCGGCTGCCAGATTGCCTTGTCTGCAGGTATCAGGAAGGATGTGGGGGGCTGGTAAATCCAAATTGGCTGGCTCCTTCTCTAGTGTGGGGGTCCTCTCCCAGCTACACTGTCCTTCCCACTATCGTCTGCCTGCCTCAGACCAAAAGGGCTCCCATAATGATCTCCCTGGTGTGACTACCACATCATGTTACAGAGGCCCCTTGAAGCTCTGCACTCCCACCCCATCCCTAGAGGAGGTGTGCCCTGTTTTCCTGATAGGCCTTCCCAGCAGAGAACAAAAGGTACCCTAGGGAGGCCCATCATTTGTTGTGGATGACACTCCCATGCCAGATGCAATACACAAATGGCTCTGCAGTTGCAGGTCACACTAGAAACCCAGTAGATAGTAAAAATAACATCAGACTGGGTTTTAACCATTTTAATTGCATTTCCTCATATACCACTACATCTAACAGATATAGCTAAAACTTATATTTAACCAAAGAACTGCCACAAGGCAATGGGGCGATGCAGTTTAAGGTATTTGGAAACATGGGTACCAGTGCTATTAGAGGCAGCCTGCGGCTTTGGGAATGAATTTGAATCCAGCAGCCTGTTTTAGGAAGGCACATGTTTCAATATAGCTGATATGTTGTCCATTCACATTGTAGTTGCTAGTGTGTCAGTAGACAAGGCCTAGCAGAGCACACATTAGGGAAATATACTTTTTTGAAGTAAGGCATGTTCTGCAGAGCTTGCTTTTAGATAGAGAAAATCACCATAATTTTGCATCGCAAAAATAAAAAAAATATCAAGATTGCACACCCTCAGAAGCTGGTATTCTGTTAGCGAGAATTCTGCATTGGTGGCTCCACAATTGGGTTTCCTTACTATACTCTGCTGAGGGGGGCTGCTGCTTCAACAGTAGGTAAAGACAGATGGGCACTAGTGAGCATTTTCCACTGAGATTTAGGAGGTTTTGACTCTATTTAAGTTGGTGCCATGACAATGTGGTATTATTTTTGACTTTGGCTGTGGTATATTGCTTCGACTCAGATGCTGAATGAATGTGAAATAACAGCTAGGAGGTGTCTAAACAATGAGGGGCAGAATACCAGAGCACCCTGTGTTGCTTCATGATTGTGGGTGCAAGTTTGTTAAAGGTGAACAGGGTCATTGCCATGTCCTTTAGGATCCTTTCGGGAGCCATCACAATATGTTTATTGTTGGGCTGCGTTCCAAGGCCCAGCAATATATAGGCTGGGAGTTTAGCTCAGGAGAAACACACTCGCATTGGGGACACGATGATACCATGCAGCATGTATTCAATCCCTGGTCCAGAACTAAGAAGTCGGAGGATTTTGGCATTAAGCAGAATATAAAACAAAAATTAAACTCAGAATTAAAATGCACATTTTCCTTGTTGGATAACCCTTTAATAAGTAATATTGATACAACACCATTGATCAAAACACTTAAAATATCATCAACAAAGAGTACAGAAAAGGTGCTTAAAAAAGAAGATGAAACTTAATAACAAAGATAAGGCTGCAATGGTGGTGATCGATGACCAAGAAATTAATCAAGGTGACGCTGACCTACCCAAGACGCAAACCCAAGGTGATAAGACTAAACTAGCACAGACTGTAGGGATTCAAACAGACTTAAAACAAGCACCACAAAAAATTGCACCAATATTCCTGCCAAGACTCAAAACAAATGGAGACAAGGAGCCGGGCAGGATAGTGTGGTAATAGATGCCCCGACTGAAAACAAAAGGGACAATGCCAAAAAAACAACAGAGGAACAAACTGTAGATCTAGAACACCAAAGTCCAAAAAAGGATAAGACATGCACATGCAAAGATAAACTAGAGGAGTAAGAAGACACGCTTATACAAATACCCAAAGAGACAACAACCAATGTCAGCCCATATGCATTACCAAAAGTATGGGTGAAACGACTACATAGAAAAGGGAGAGGTGATAAACCGTTTTACGGAAACACAATTCTTCACATATTTAAACACGTGACAGATTTATTTCTCTTCTCATCCTCGGAGATAGAATACGTCAAATTCCTGATTCACGGTTGCACAGATATGGCTGAGATGGGCTTGAAGACCAGAGTAGGCGCAAGTGCAATACTAGTAGCAAATAAAGAACGTAGGAAGCTGGGTTATATTGCTTCGACTCAGATGCCGAATGAATGTGAAATAACATCTAGGAGGTGTCTAAACAATGAGGAGGAGAATACCCTGAACCTGAAAGCAATCTCAACAGCATAAGCGAGGAACAGCACAAAACAAACACAATACAACTACTGAATGAAAAAACAAAAGTTTGGGAACTGATTCCAGAAATCCTCTCACACATTTTTAAGAAACTGGAACTGACGGAAAAATTCTCTAGCGCTGGATATACAATTGTGAAACAAGCTGCTACTAGAAAAGATGAGGGTAGACCTGCAAGAGACTTACTAATTGCTTGTCCTAATACAACTGTCATAAATGTGGAGATACTGAGTAATGACATAAATGGAATACTAGCCATCACAATGGAAATAAGAGACAATAAACATCAACAAACTATAATGGTGATGAATTTATACTGGAACTCTGCTACGTTTCCATGCTGAATGAGTTTCTACCAAACATCAACAACATTCTCACAAAAGTAGAAGCTCAGATAGGGTTACGTCACACCATAGTAGTGGGCGATTTGAATTCGCAATGTATCACCACGGTTGATAAAATAGGAGGTTGCATAAGGAATCCAACAGCGAATGGGAAGAAATGCTTAAAGTTTCTCAAAGAGTGGAATCTCATCATGGCAAACCATGGCAACATCGATGGGGACATCCCACCAAATCCCACATGGAAACATGGGAATTCTAATACAGCAATTTACTACTTATTTCTGTCCAGAGATCTGTTTGATAAATGCCAACACTTCAGCATCAATGCAAATCAAAACAGTGACCATAACATGTTAACTGTGTCCATTAATTGTGGAATTGAAGTTGTTAAACATAACTGTATCGAACAGATACAAGTAAATAACAGGAAAATCAGATTGGCCACCTTCAAAAAAGGTGGAACAACATTGAATCAGAAACTGCTAAATTGCCTAGTCACATTAAATGAAGGAGAGATCGCCGAAGTATGTAAACCACAGAACTTCGTAGACTTTCGGTGAGACCTAGGCACACCACAGAACAAGGTACAGAGTAATGCACGAAGACCACATCATCATGCATTTGATGAAGTAACTTGGTTGATAAAAGAGTTATGAAAAATCAAGCGTGAACTCAAATAATTGCATGTAAACAAAACACAGTATGACCAAGCGGTACATGAATTGAAAAATGACTATAAAAATTGGTCTAAGGTACAGAAACAAATGTGATTACAGAAGGATGGAGAATGCATGCTACAGGCAGTAAACAACACCATCTCAAGAAATTACTGGTGCATTATCAACTCACTGACAATTAAACAAAGTCATGTTCAGTGCAACATGATCCCTGAAGAAAGGTGGCAAAAATACTAAAGTGACCACTTCAAAAGATCCACTTCAAGATATCCACAAGAGCTGTTGAAAAGATTGCATATAATGGAGACTGGGAACTACCCATTTACAAAGAAACAATAATAGATTTGATAAAAACCTTATCAACATACAAGGCTGCTGGCCCGAATAGGCTGACCAATGCAATACTAAAATCTAATATTCCAGTATGGTCAGCTATTTACAGAGGTGATAAAAACAAAAGAAATCCAGATTCCTGGCGAAAACCAGTGATAATTCCCATCTGTAAGAAGGGAGATCGGGAAGATCTGAAGAACTATCACCCAATCTCCCTTCTAGATATTAACAGCAAAATCTTCACGGGAGTAATATTGAAAGAACTTGAAATTTGGGCATAAGATAATGGGATACTACGGAAACAACAAATCGGTTTCCGAAGCAGAATGGTGCCCTAATAAGCTTAACAACCAGCGAGTTATTCCAAAAAGGAGGCAATACACTATATGTGGCTCTGATTGACTTTTCTCAAGCCTTTGATACAGTCAACAGAGACCTGTTGTGGAACAAGCTAAAAAAGTGGGGAATACCAAGCGCTCTCCCAGCGATAGTGATTGAGCTCCATAATCAGACCAGACTATAAATCAGACTGGACTAATCAGGAAGAATAAGCAAAAGCATTACAAATGCAAGAGCAGTAAAGTGAGGTTGTATACTTGCCTTCTATTTGTTTAACTTCTATCAAGCAGATCTGTCAAGAAGCTTGGATGGCATGGGTCTAGCAGGACCAAAAGTAGCAAAACAGAGACTGTCATGGATCGCCCATGCAGATAACATCATCCTGCTAGATCATACACCAATAGGATTACAACGCCTCTTAACAGCTCTGGGGATATATGCAAAAGAAAAGGATTTGCAGACTAAGCCTACCAAATCTAACATCATTAAATTTAAAAATCCAGGAAAAGAAGAAAGAAGTTTCAGTTGGAAACTAGACAACACCAAATACCAGTTGTAATGGAGGTTACATATTTGGCCTTCCAACTAAGATGTTTTCCACCTGCAGGCCACCTAGTGCAAGATTTAGAACATAAACTACTCATATTGAAAGCACAAATGAAAAACAAATTGAATTCTTATTGCCAAATTGTCAATAACACGATTGGTGACATTCTACATAGGAAAAATCATACCTTTCATCGCCTATGGAATGGACATAAATCCAATGAGAGAAAGTATCAACTGGGAAAGACTAGAGGGCAAACGTTGGAAAGGGGTTCTCAACCTGCCTCTCTCGCTACCCATCTCTGCACTCTGCTACGAGTTGGGCCTAGAATCACTAAACTCTAATAAGGTGGAGTGGAAAGTGTTGTCTCTCTTCAGACAGATAGTAGACCCACGTAAAAAGTCCCTGTATGAAGATATTAATGAGATGCTATTAAACTGTGATAACCCATTTCTTAACAAATTGATGTCACAAGCGACCTCAATTCTCCAAAAATGTGAACGCAATATACTAGACCTCATACAGAATCCTCAGAACATTAAAGAAGCGCTTAAAAGGAACGACTGGATTCAGACTATAGGTACGGTGAGAGGCTCCAATCTATACCAACCATTATCATCACAAGATAAACCTGGAGGTTGGCGCGCTGTGTATTTAAAACAATTCCCCAACAATCAATAGAGAATGCACTTTCTGAGATTTCGTCTTAATCTCCTCCCGACAAGAGAGATACTACATATAAGACACAAGGCTAGTTATCCAAACAACATCTTCCCTTTCTGTAATTCACACAGAGTTAAAAATGTAAAACACAACTTGATGGATTGTGATGGAACAGAAGCAATCAGAATCTGAAGGTTAGCCAGGTTTGTGCACAGTAGTTGGTCACTGACAACTCACTCCTTTTGGGAAAGAATGGTGTCGGGACAGGAGACAAGGCTAACGATAGAAGTCGTGAAGATTTTCAAAGATCTAAATTAGTTCACAGAAAGTAACAAAGAGAAGAGGAAAAACTCAGACACTATATGAAATCTTAAGGTGCATGGTGTTGGCTCATACTGGATTCAAATCACTAACTCAAAACTCAAATAAAGACAGTAAAGGTTTGATAATTTAAGAACAAACTAATGGAAAAATGACAATGTAATTTATTGCGCACTTTAGGTCAATGTGATTTTTATGTTATGATGGTTTTAAAGAATTTGTATGAGTGAAATTAAATGCTGCGATATAGAATTGTAAAAAGCTGTGTGCGGCTATAATACAATAAACAAAACAAAAAAAAATCAACCCTTTGTTCTACTCAGGACTTTTCCCTCCCTATATCATCCCAGAAGAACACATCCTCAGACTGTTACCGCCTTTTTGAAAAACAAGGACTAAGTGTACAAAACAGAATGCATTGAATAACCTTTGCTGTAAAGTTCCATATGTACACACTTAAGTGTTCAATTTACCAAGTGATTTATCAGTGGAGGGCTCCATTATTAACAATACAATGTTTTCAGGCAGCACACATTCTTGATTGCTGCTGCTTTCTAGCACTGTAATAATAGGTTTCATTATTACTGAGCTTGATGTCAATCAGTGTATCAACTTTGGAAGGTTGAAGGAACGAGTTGTACCTGACAGGACATGAAACGGCCTTGATGCGACGTTGCATCAAGGCCGGACTGATACTAGAGTGGGCTCTAGTTTTGGGGTTCATGTTTTTGAAAATATTCCAGCAAACAATGCTTTTATAAGCATCATTGGCCGTAATGGTGGTTAAAACTATGCGCTTTTGTGAAAAGCCATATACAGATGCTGTAGCATGCATGCACAACTAGTCAATAAAAACCTGCATAAGGTGTATGACATAAGAAATGTAAACCTCATTAATATGCAAATACTACTCCAAGGGGGTAATTTTATAATTAAGTGGAGCCTAAAAGGAAAGCGTGCATGCAGTTTACACATTCCTTTGGTGGTCCACTTCATTTTACATCTGTCCTGAGGCATGGGAGGGCAGCAAAGTGGACATAACATCTCAGCGTTGCTTTCCTCCTCGTTCTCAGGAAAGCATTTGGTTTTACACCTGCATACGATTTTCATGCAGGAGTAAAACCAAAGATTCTAATGAAATTTGCCTCTCACTAACATCTGCTAATAAGCAGGCGGACTCCTTTGTAAGCAGACAGACTCCATTGAAATACATTATAAACCACCATTTTCAAAGCATATTGGCAGGCAGTGTTTTATTTCTCTTAAGGCGGAGTAAAAGTGAAGCGTAAAGTGGGATTTTTACCAGTCCTCCGGACTGTAAATGGACATGCTAAAGACAGGCGTCCATTCAGGCTCTGGGGAATTTTCATTGTTTTTGATGGCTGAAGCTAAAGAAACAGAGTTACGTTTGCGCTTCCTGTTTGCCCCCCTACCTTCGAAAACAACTGGGCTTCATGGCAGAATGAGATTTTAATGCTGGTGTGAAACCAAGTATTTCCCATGGAAACCACCTGCTTTCAGCAAAAGCAGGCAGTTTCCATAGGAAATCATTGTTAACGCCACCTGTCATGTAAACACTCTGCAGTGCAAATAACGGAAATTGGCAGGAGGGGACCTGCGTGCACGTGAGTGAAAATGTATGCAATCCATCCAGGAAATTATGCTTTTCGACAAAATGAGCTCCGATGTGATTTTACCTTCATTTACTCGTAACGTTTAGACTGCAGTTTCAAAGTGTAGAAATTACAGCCAGGGGACCAGTAACAGATATGTGCCAGTGTTGGTGGTGCCCTGCATGCAATTACCATTTCATTGAAAAGGACCCCTGTGACGGGGTGTCTGCCACAAATAACCACTATGGAGTCGATAGTCCGTTCCAAGGGTCTTTATTGGAACTTTACAACAAAATGACTGTATGGAGGCGTACTAAGGCAAGCTCAAAGACTATTTTGGAGGGACAGTAAATATAGCCCTAATGTGGGTGGTACCTATGAACATTGACATTTGGAATTTAATCATGCTGGGGGGAGGCATGCAATGTTATTTAAAGTATGTAGGGCGGTGCAGCCATGTTAAGGATTCACCAACATCCACAATGCGTTCTTTTTTTGGGACAGGTTTCCAAATTGAGCCTTTTATTCAGAAGAAACAACGTATTGTAGTTATAGGGCCAGTGCAACTCCCTTACCTATCCTGTTAGATAGGCGGCACACCATCGCAACCAACAGTGAGAACACCCCAGAGGGACAGGATGTTCTTCTGGCCAGAGTGAGATTTAGGGAACACAATAATAGTTCTTGATAAATAAACAGAAGAAGTAATGACCTTATACCTATACCTGTTTTGTGTGATACTACGACCCATACACTGACATGCTCACACGCAGTGATGTTTAGTGACGTCTGGGATATATTGACCCACTCAACAGCATTGCCCCACATCACTAACCTGCATTTGAGAAAGAAACAGCAACCTGGCTGTACTGGCTCCTGTGCACACCAGGACCTCCAAACTGCATTTTGGCAGCAACAGAAAGAATGGCTGCATCATCCTGCCTAGTACACTTCAGGCAAAATGGAACAAGGGGACACACTAAAAAAGTATGCCAGTGTGTTCTGAAACATATATACGGAATCAAGTGGAAAGGCAGCACTGCTTTGCTGCAAAAGCCAAAATTCCCCTTCTAAATGAAACATTTTCACCCTTTCAAAATGCTGCTTTGATGCTAATTCCATCAGTTCATTCTGAAACCACTGTGAGTAAAAAGGCCCTGTCATGCCCAGGATATTTCACTGTGCTTCACTAAAACCAGGCATAACTCCTGAGTGAAGGCCCAGTCAAACCAGCTCTGAGAGAAATCAATAAGCAACTTTACTTTCACTCGCACAGGCAAACGCGTTTATTTATTTCCAAAATGTATCCAAGCCCAGCAGTTCAAAGAGACTTTAACTGTCTGAGCCAGGTCAGTGGCAAATGTATCTATGCTTTAGCTAAAACTCCTGCATGCAAGGAAATGACTACAGCTGCAAAGACAGCTGAGGGAGCTGCAAAACCGAATTTTAAAAAAGAAATGCTAGCAGTTTTAACACATGTGGGAAAATGGGCTTTGCTGACTGAAGAAAAAATTGGCCTGTTTAAAAATAAATTGTGAAGGAAAGCCTGCTTACTTAACAAAGTAAAGGGTTTATGTTAGTGGTGATAATACACACATAGGCTATCTTCTTTCACAGGTTTGTTTAATTCAGGACCCAAAATAAGAAATTAAAGAGTTTAAAACACATGGGCTGGATTTGCAAGCTCTCAGAAAAAACAGTCATTCCAGTTGCCAGCCATGAAACTTCCCCAAGGAAGGGAGACACACCATAAATCCAGGACACGTACGTGAAAATTGCCAGCTTGAAAAACTTTGAATGGGCTAGGACAAAGAAAGTTCACACGCTCGTCAGACATTTGGCTGTGCTCCAGGCTGGGACAATAGAAGTCCTGGGGCACTAACCTGTCAAGTGTAATGGGCAATAAAACCTTCAATTACGATGGGAAACCCCCCTTGCCTTGAAAGAAATGATAGTTGCTTTCTGGTAGTTTCTGAACATTGTAAACCTGACATAAACCTGACATCATTCCCTTGGAAACCCAAACAGTTGAGGGCAAGGTGGAGACTAGCTCCCCTGCCCAATCCAAGTAGTTTAGAGATATGCATAGTTAACCCTGCCCAGCCTCTACCTTGATGATGTTATTTTGCACTATAAATAAGGGCCCCTGACAAGACCCTAGACACAGACACACTCTTCCTGATTTTCCTGCATTAGCGTCCTGTTCCTGTACCTGTCATCTATCCAGACTCCAGATCCCAACTACAAGGCCAAGCATTGCTAATCCTGCTCCAGCAAGGCCTACAATATTAAAAACCTGCTAATCTCCCATTAACCAGGATAAAACTACGGTACCTTTGGCATCCTGATCCAGCTTGGCTTGCTGCCACTCACTGCATGCAGCTGCCATCCTGCTACCCTGATGACCTATATTATCCAGTGAAAAGAATTTTCCGTCCAGAAGTGCTACCCGGTAACCAGTCCATGCCCAGCAGATCCTGTCCCGCAGATTTTTTCTTGCTGTTCTTTGTTAGACCAGATCTGTGTGGTGACCAGAGCGCTGACTGTCCAAAATCCAAAAACTAAAATGTGGACTGTGAGTATCAATAGGAACCCATAGAAATTCATAGTATACCTTGCCTTGCTTTGTCCTATCCCAATAAGCTATCCTATTCTGACCCTGATATCTTGTTAAAATTGTCAGCATTATATGTAAAACCCCGCCTTTGATTCCTAGTGTCACCGCCGATTTCCTCTTTATTTTTGTTTCGCATAGGACATAAGCAATTATCGATTTTGATTAAATAAATTAATTTTCCATAAAGGAAACGGGGTCCACCATGTGAAGGGTTACAACGGCCGCGTAACTGTGGAAATTCATGGGTGGCATTCTCTTTTTCTTAGGCATAAAATCCAGTTTAAGTAAAATTTGCAATGCATTTTAAAGCCGATTTTCTGTTTTTCACTGTTCTATTTTCCTAAAAACGAACCTGACTCTATCTAACATAACTCACTCAATTTACCAGCTGGAGGAATAATTTCACTTTCATATTGTACCTATTATCTTTAGCTACACCCCAACACAAAAAAACACTATTTTACCCATTTTTATAAAAAAACGTTTTGGTAATTTCAGGCGGGAATTGCAGTTTGCTAATTTTCCGAAGTGTCATTTGCTGCAAACATGTTTCAAAACCTGCCACTCATTTTCAAACTGTATGCTCTTGGTTATACATTGCTTGTCATTGTTTGTACTTCTACATGGTTGCTATAGTAAGGAATAATATTTGCTTCAAGGTTTTTACACACATTGATTCATCCATTTCCGAATGTCATTTTTAGCATTGCCAGGGTTTAAAATCTGTTTTTCTCTCTTATTTGGGGAAGGAAGGTCCGATTTCAATTCTGTTTTCCATTTGTCATTCCTGATTACCTGCTGCTTATGTTTATCCACTCAGAATGGATTATCTGTGGGTTGAGGGACCAATGCAGGGTGGAAATTCTAACTCAAATGCTATTTTACCTAAAATTTAAAAGTGCTCCTATGCCCTGGTGTTTTGTAGATGTGTCAATAGAAGGTTAACTAAGCGCATTGCTTACACTCCTATTGTATTATCACCCCATGGTGATTGCTGCCCCATATTAAAAAGTTTATGAACTATTTTACTTTTCAAATAAATAAATACATTAATTTTACCCACCGGCCTGGTTCATGGTCCATTGTGACCCGGGGTATTTGAAAAGGGGGTGTGATATGAGTGGTGTACCATCTAAATATTGAATCTAATCTAAAACATAAGCATTTCAATTGCACGCTGCATACTGGGCTGAGACTAAGGTGTGCGTCGCCTGATTGAAATCCTTAACAGACGTCACCACGACAATAAAGGCCGGCTTGCCGTGCACGGGTGGGAGCGCAGCTATAGACCAATGTCCAGTCTGGACATTGTTTATTTGAGCAGCGCACGGCTCGCAGCACATCCACAGCCTACATGGCCTCTAACCAGTTCCCAACAAGATAATATTTGTATGTGCTAAAAATACCTATGCCGAATTTACAAGGCATAGTGAATTGTTTTTGTTTAGTCCTTTTAAAAAAGCACCAAGGTTAAAAAACATGATCAATTTAAGCAAGATGTCAACAGAATGGTGACTGTCACACGCCTCGGTGAACATTCGAATGAGCCAGTGGGAACTGTTCCAACTGCAACATAGCACCTTATGTTGATATTCATAAGGGTCGTATGAGCCTTCACTAAACCATGATTTGCCTCCACCGGTCACTCACAGGGCTATAAAGAAAATACAGCATTTGCATAGCTGCTGCTGCTGGAAGGAGCATTGTGGAAACGGCTGAGCCAAAGCAGCCAAGCATGGCGGGCGGCCGCCCTCCATATTCAGACATGCAGTGAAACTGGAATCATGATCCCGCTTTGGCAGATAGAAAGCCAGTATTGGATCAAAGCATCAGGGAAGGGACTATATATATATCTCCACTGACTGTATAAAGTCAATACGCATTTACCGACCAGAAATGATATTTTAAAAAGTGCATTTTAAAAAACAAGTTCACCATTTATGGGAAGTAGTTAATATTACAATTAAATAATACTTCACTAGTCGTTTTCTACGGTTTTATTTTGTTGGAGAGTCAGTCTGTCAGACTGGGTGAATACTTTATAAATGCGGTAGACAACTGATCACGCGTGACGGCAGACCAAGAATTTGCATATGCTTCTCGGCGGTAGACACAAATCTTTAATGCAGACGCATGCTTTGGGAACATTCCAATCTAACTATATCGGAAGCGGGAAAACTTCAAATATAAGTTAGAGGGTCAATTACATAAAACGGCCTGGGTGGTGGACGTGCTCAATTGGATACTGAAATATTGCGTGCCATGTTAGGAAAACGTGCAATGTGATATGCTCCACTAATGTAATTCCTTTTTTCGTGCTGGGCCATGGGCCATTAGTTGGTCCTGAAAGTGCTGCCTGTAGACCAAAACTATTGTCATGGGAAGAAGAGGAGTGAGTTGTGAGGAACGAAACACAGCCTGTGGGTGTTGTTATTCAGCCACCCATTGAACACCTTTATCCATGCTAGTCCCTATGTCCATCCTCACGCCACTTCCTGCACTGTCCCTGGCACTGAACTCTTATTGAAAACAACCCGAGATGCCTAGGTACTATACCAAATGGCAGCTTTTTCCATCTTATGGTCAGCCAGTACCATTATGCCGTCTCTGGAAAATTAAGATTGCATGCCTCTGCAAAATCCAAAACTGTTGACTGTGCCAGTGCTTGTTTAATGTATAATTAATGTGATCACATATCGACCACACATTAAAAAACAGACTTAAAAATCCATAACGTGTGGTGGCTTTGGGCCAAGTCTGTTGTTGGGGGTCCCACAGCTTCACGTGGGTGGCCTGATGGAGGGAGTTAAGCTGGAGAGCAGAACAATATGTTGCTTTTGGTTTAAAGTGTTTTTTTTAAAACTACATTTTTCTGTGTTCAAAGAAAGCCCACTGTCCGGTGCAATCGAACGGAATCCAGCAATATTATTTGGACAACATTATTTTATCTTATTCAGAGCTATGCAGCTTTGAGCGTCTGAAAACCCAGGACAGTTTGTTAATGAATAATTGTCCATCTGCACTCAAGGATACACAGTTATGTATTTTGCATAACATGAATGAATATAAGTTTCTTAAGAATCCACCATTCTGTCAGAAAATCCATAGTTCATATATATCCGGTTTGACATCTATGTACTGTACGCAGAACATGTTTAAGCTAAACACTATCCCTTTCATCAGGTGCTCATATGGACGTGGAGCTCTGACGCCATTTTGAAATCCAAGCTCTTCGTTATGCATGACTGATGAACAGGGCTCTTTCTACACAACAACGCGTCCAAGGCAAGACACTACCACGCGCCCTCCCTCCACACACCTTGCTCTGAAACCCAAAAATACACGCCAACGTGACCCATTCCACTTCAGAGATGTTTGTCCAGGAATGTTTATTTCCTTTGGATTTCTGGGACTTCTCGTCCTACATTTATAGCAGCAAAATCCTGGACTACAAGTCGCAAAATGCAAAGCAAATACTAGAACTAGACTGTCATCTACTAAATGGAATGGGGCATGATAGCAAGTGTGTGCAAACCCTGCTCTGCAATCCCTCCCCAACCTCATTATGTGTGGGATTTAACTAAGGTTTCATTGAATTGTACTTAAAGGTAAAAAGCAGACAACAACACAGATCACATTAGTACAAACAGGAATTCATTTTCATTAAATCGTGTTTATGATTGTCTAAATGAAGAGCACTCTCCTAGATTTTGCTGCCACAAAAGCATCTATTGCTGCAGTATAATCTATTTTTCCAACCATTAAAAAGACCAACTGGAAATGTAATCAAAATGAAAAAAGGTCTTTCAGGTCCACTTGTAATATTAGGCAACTGATATAGAGCTTAACATACACCCAGATGCTGTTCCAAAGGCTGCATTAGAAGAATGGAAGAATGTGTGGAAGAAAGGGAAAGAGTTACGAGGCGCGGAAATGGGGGAAATAGGTTACATGTGTGGCACCTAAGAACGCCTTGAAGCTACTTCGAAGCACTTATGTGGGAAGAGGGGAGGGAACTAGGTAGGTCCTGAGGTGATCCAGACATGATGTGAATACTTAGTCAAATGATCATGTCGGTCAAATGGTCTGGGGGTGGAGCAATGTTAAACATCTATCTGTGGGTGAGAATGCTTTTCTCAAAAATATACTGGGGCTTCCAACAAGTGCCCCCACTTTCCAGATTCTCTTGGAAGGGATTTACAGTCCATTAAACAAATATGCAGAGCCAAGCCGCTCTTGTTCTGGATTAGACTGTGGAAAACTGAGAACCTTATAAAATATTGGATAGCCCTAAAAGATGTAATGGGGCAGGGTGGTGGTTTATCCCTTCCCTGGGTGATGCATGGAAAGACCGAAATTCTCCTACTGAATCTTGCAGAGTTTTGGGCCCAGATAAAACCTCAAAGGCCAGCAGGCCCTAAAAGTGGAAAGGATGAACGAAATAGCAGGAAGGTGAGATGCAGCATTGCAGTTGAGTAGCTACTGGGCTCTTAAACAGGTGCAGGGCTATGAAGATTATCTTGATATTATGAGTCCTAAAGCAATGCGTTCCCTGTTTCTTAAAGTTCGTTCTGGCATTTTACCTTTGGTGTCTGTTAAGTCAAAATAGAATTCCAACGTGAGCTCAGACTGCCCCTTCTGCCCAGGGGTTAAGGAAGATCAAGTGCACGTTTTGCTTTTTTGTCTCGCGTACAAGGACCTTAGAAATATGTCAATAAAGCATCTTTTTCTACAGTACCCGGTCACAGCCGTGGTTGGGGCCATCAGGCTCTGCTTGGGTGCTAAGGTTTCCTTGGCTACCTTTACCACAGGTTGGCTTTTGATCCAGGCCTGGTTTAGAAGAATAAAACAGAGCAATCTTCTTCCATAAGAATAATAATGTTGTCTCATGACGTGCCTCATTGTCCATATTGCCCTATGGGTTGAAGAATGATTGCCCAGCCTTGAGTTCTAATTAACTGCTTGTTCCCCTATGGACATTTTTCGCCATTAGTAGAAAATAACATGCACTGTACGCACGGAAGCACTTTGGTCTGGACTGATATTGGTCATAGTTTTATTACATGTATTGGTAGCTAGGTTTTAATGCATTTAATAGACAGAATTGGTACTTCTTGTTTATACACAAATTAATTTCGTAAATTGAATTTGTACATGGTTTTGTTATGTATATGTTGGCTTTTATGGTAAATTCTTTTTATTGAAATAAAGTGAAATGATGATGATGACAGTGCTGGAGTTTGCTGTTTTTTGTGCACTAATGTCTCCTCGGCCCTTCCATCATGGCCGCCCGCATTGTGTGTGCGCCTGAGTGCTGGGCCTCAGGTGATTGGCTGGGGCTTGGGTGTTAAGGGCCTATGGGAAAGCGGTAGGCTTGGCTGGCCCTCCCACCAAAGGCCCACTCCTAAGGCCCTGTCAGCTACCTGTCAGCTACAGGTACGCCATGGTGGCCTGTGTTGCTGTGAGTGCCCCCGCAACCCCCATGGTCACCTGTGTTGCTGTGAGTGCCCCCCATGGTCGCCTGTGTTGCTGTGAGTGCCCCCCATGGTCGCCTGTGTTGCTGTGAGTGCCCCCCCATGGTCGCCTGTGTTGCTGTGAGTGCCCCTCCCATGGTCGCTTGTGTTGCTGTGAGTGCCCCCCCATGGTCGCCTGTGTTGCTTTGAGTGCCCCCCACCCTCATTTGCATTGTCCTCCCCCTCCCCTTCCATGCAACATGTTTGTGCTACCTAAATTGACTGTGACTCTGCATTTGTATGCTGCTGCGGCCCTGCAACATGGGGTTGAGCAACATGTTTATGCCACCCAAGCTGAATCTGCATTTGTATGCTGCTGCCGCCCTGTAACATGGGGTTGGGCAACATGTTTGGGCCACCTAAACTGACACTGCATTTGTATGCTGCTGCTGCCCTGCAACAAGGGGCTAGGCAACATGTATGTTTTTGCTAGCACTTATGTAACTAAGTATGCCGCCCTGCAACATGGGGTTAGGCAACATGTATGTTTTTGCAAGCACTTATGTAACTAAGTAAGCCTTCTGTAACAGTGCTGCAATACCCAAGGCCTGTTGTGCACTTTATAAATGCAAATCAAATTAAAAAAAATAATAATAATAAATACCTGGAAACTGGCCTGAGTACCTGGGCATATGGTGACAAAAGTTGTCTAGTAGAGTGAGTAGTTGGGCATATAACCCCATCATCTAGAAAATCGTGGCAATTACTGGTACATAATTCAAGTACATGCAGGAATGATAAAATTACCTAATAAATTGCGCAGGTTGCTGCTGTCTCATAGCAGGAGGTGGCAGTTGGTATGAGCATCTGGCAATTGTGCGAGTATCTCGCTGTATGATGGCAATGCCAGTGATATGATGCGGGTATGTGAACATATGACAAAACCGGACAAATTATGGTAACCTGGGCACACGATAATAACACTGGGCACATCGTGTGGGTACCTGGGCATGTGATACCAATACACAGTAGTAAGGGAAACATTTTTACTATACATAAGACATGTTTTTCAATGCAATAGTACACACTCATAGTAGATGGTGCATCTTTACACCTACAACACTTAACCATGCCAGTTATCCTCTTAAAGAAACGGTCTCTGTCTTCTAACCTTATTCTGCTCTAACCCATTACTCTCCAATATTTCCAACGTCCATAATGGGCAACCCGACGTAGATCCGCCTTCCATTATAGAGGAGCCACCAAAATCAGGGAAACAAGGTTTCTATTTAATTTTTTAGTTCACCAGCGTGCACACCTAATCGGCCATGAAAGGCTGGGGCATTTCTCTCCCCCAGCATTGCTTGCCCCATTGGGGATGCAAGCTGGAGACCTACAAGTTTAACTGTGCGGAGTAAGCACTCCTGCACCTCCCAGCACATTCATTTATTTGTATTTATTTACTGGATATTTGGAAGGCGCCTATACAACAAATGGTGTTTCAAGGTGCCACAAGACAAAAAAGGGGGGGACAAGGGCGAAAGAAAACAATAACGGTCCTAGTAGGTCTTGTGACATTCGAGGCGTGCAAATGCAATAACAAGAAGTGCGAGGGGACGGGGGTGGGCTGGAAGGGCGTGCCTGGTGCCGTGTAGAACTCAGAGGGAACCAGGCAGCCAGTTACTGTGGCAGACAGAGGTGTTAGCAGGGGAGAGGGAAGGAAAAGACAAGGAGGGACGTGAGGAGCTTCCGGAACTTACGGAGATCTGGCTCAAGCCTGAGAAGGGAAGTGAGACCATTCCAGAGGGAGGCTCCTGCGGAGGAGAGAGATCTATCCCTCACTCTCTGCTTAGAGAAGGTCTCATTGGGCAGTGAGATGGAGGTACACTAGCTAAACTGTGCCTCTCAGGTACCAGGGAGCTTACCATGCTTCCTCGTTTCTGTGTGCATGGAGCATGGTAGCGAGAGGCCAGGAGAGCAGCTGAGGAAGCAACGTTATGTCAGAGCTGGAGAGAAACAGGTAAGAAAAAATAAATTTTTGTATGCAAGTATGTGTGCCAGGAGGTGTATGTATGCATGCATGCAAGTGGGTGTCTGTAAGTGCACATATGAATGAAAGTGCAGTATGAATGTTCTGGGTGTACAGTGTGAATGATTGAGAGAGAAGCTTTATGGGTGTCTGACTGCGTGTGTGAATGGGTATGAAGGTGTTTATGTGTGCATAAAGGGCTGGGGGGCATTGGTGTCAGGAGAATGGATGCTTTCTTACAGTGGAATGATATGTTTTACTTGCATTTTTGGGCAAAGCAAACCTGATCAGTGTTATCACATGGAGGAGGAGTTAGGGTGGGTGGGGTACACCACATTGGGGCAGGCGGCCTGGATATGTTCTTAGTGTAGCATGGCATTTTCTACTCATGTTAAGATTAAAGCAAACATGATGAGTGTTCTAATGGGCGTAGGGGCATTTGTGCAGCTAGCAAGGACATGTTATTTATTTTACTGTGGTATGGCGTTTTTACTAAATTTAAGGGCAAAGCCAACCTGATGATTGTTCTTACATGGGGGAGGGGTATTTGTTTAGCAAGCAAGGACATGTTTTCTTATTGTGGCATGGTATTTCTACTGGTTTTCAGGGCAAAGCCAACATGACAAGTGTTCTTACATGAGAGAGCATTTGTGCAGCCAGTAAAGACATGTTTTCTTACTGTGGCATGGCATTTCACTGGCATTAAGGGCAAAGCCAACATAACACATTTTCTTAGATGGGAAGATGCATTTATGAAGCCAACAGGTGTATGTGTTTAGATGGGGATACTGGCATGTACTGGCAGAGGCAGCACGGAAATATTTCTTATAGTATCAATGCTGCCATTATGGGCAATGCAAACATGAGTTTGTTCTTACATGCAAATACTGCCGCATATTGGTGCAGGCAGAATGGAAATGCACCAATGCTCCTGCTCCCCGTGTCTGGCCTGGGGAGCAGGAGCCCCCACATTGCAGCAGCAGTGCTCACCAGAGCAGAGAAGCCTCCTAACATCATCCACCCAAAGGTAGGCCTTTGGGGCTTATCAGACTGCAGAAGATTGAAATTGCAGTCATCTCCATCTGAGCGTCGGAATAATTTCAAGACCGCCCCTTAATTCGCTGTAGACATACCTGATGTCCGGAATACCCTGTATCCTTAATCCCACCCTGTGATTCCCTCTCTACAATCACAATTTCAGGCTGCCTCCATTGTGAGCTACGAGGTATAGGTACCTCCAAAATGGCCGCCCGCCATTCTCACTGCATCTAAGCCACCTAACGTCCTCCATCTTCGTGCTACACAATGTGATTGGCTGTGTGTGACATTTAACAACCAATCCTTTGCCGGCAGGTGAACGCCGGCCCTCCAGCTAAGGCACACCTCCAAGGCTACGACCCCTGTCATGAGCCTGTCAGGAGCCGCTGACCGTGGCTCCTTTATCCAACTTCAAAGTCGCCACCCCATCCTGCAATGCTGCTTACCGGGTAAGATAGTCTGCTACTGCCTTTCCTCACTTCATCACCCAGCTACTCATACGCTAAACCGCTCGTAAAACAGCCGGCAGCACATGCGTTTCTTGCCATGGTGGCGCCATCTTATCCCCCACACCAGCTGATTATCAGGCTCTAGCCACATGAGTGTGCAGGCCTCCCTTTTTTTTCTTTGGTTATAGAACACCCCCGATCCTACCCTCGTAGGTACCGCCTAAAGAGCGCCCTGGCTGAGGCTCACTCTTTCCGGCCCTCATACCATCACACACTGTTCCCCTTGCTTCGCCTGTATACTCAACGGACCATGCTGTCCACGCCTTGACTGAACTGACTATCTGATACAATTGCCTCTTCCTGAACATGCCGAATAACTAAGCCTAACGGCCACTTTGTCTGATTGCACTTCTTTAATTGTAACTGCCTCCACCTGATTGTGCCTAATTTGTGTTTCTGGGTGCCCATGCCTGATTGCGCTTGCTATCATTATCGATGCCCTTATCTGACTGTGCCTGCTATCACTATTGATGCCCGTATCTGAATTGTGCCCTTAAGAAGCTGCTTCACCCGATTGCGCCTAACTGCTTTTCTGGTTGCCCACGCCTGATTGTGCTTGCTATCATTACCAATGCCCTTATCTGACTGTGCCTGCTATCACTATTGATGCCCATATCTGAATTGTGCCCTTAAGTAACTGCTTCACCTGATTGCACCTAACTGCTTCTCTGGTTGCCCACGCCTGATTGTGCTTGCTATCATTATCAATGCCCTTATCTGACTGTGCCTGCTATCACTATTGATGCCCATATCTGAATTGTGCCCTTAAGTAGCTGCTTCACCCGATTGTACCTAACTGCTTTTCTGGTTGCCCACGCCTGATTGTGCTTGCTATCATTACCAATGCCCTTATCTGACTGTGCCTGCTATCACTATTGATGCCCATATCTGAATTGTGCCCTTAAGTAACTGCTTCACCCGATTGCACCTAACTGCTTCTCTGGTTGCCCATACCTGATTATGCTTGATATCACCATTGATGCCCATATCTGAATGGGCCCCTAAGTAGTTGCCTCACCCAATTGCTCCTAACTATTTCTTGGCGGCCCATGCCTGTTGCGACAACAGTAACTCTAGATGTATAAACTTCAATGTGCCAAACTGTAACGCCTAACTATCATATGCCTGACTGCACCTGCAGTAACTAGACCTGCCCTATATGATTGTGCCCAACTGTTCGGGTCGTCTACACCTGACGGCTCCTACAGTTACCTTAGAACCTGCTACCTGAATCTGCCCAATCTGTTTTTAGCCCACCATATGATCGTATTAACAGTCAGCTCAGCCACTCTCCCATGAATGTATCCTATAATACTCACCTGCCAACACAGGCTTAACCTAAGGTACCACCGTACCAGGTAAGCCCTCTCTAATTTCTCTGCACCCGCCCCTGGCCCCTCCTAGTCTCCTAGTCTTCAGAACTATGCACACCTCAAAGACTCAATTGCCTATTCTTCGACTGACACTCCTCTGTACCCTCACGACTATGGCTCTTATCAACCTCTTTCCCTGCGCCTTGCGGGAGAGAAACATCAGACTCCGAGCAAGACTGCTTCGGATATATGAACGTAAAACGACCAGTATCAGAGCCCTAGACTCTATCCGTAGGCCTATTACCTTCATTAACAACCTTACTCTTGCAGTACCCACCCCTGGACCCTCACAAAAAACGCAGACCCACCCCTTGGCCCACTCTCCTCGTAATCACGCCGGAACTAACCTCCCTAAATCTAAACTCCCCCTCTCCAAGGACAGAACAAAACAACCATTTCAGGAGCCCTAATTAACGCTCGATCCCTCTTGGCACACCCTGCCAATATTGCAGACATACTTTCCAATGACGACTTAGACTTTCTGGCTGTTACCGAATCCTGGCTACATGAAGCTGCTGGCCCAGCAATCATGCTAGCGATACCAGGTAACTATCACACACTCAGGGTTGACAGGCCTAATTCCAAAGGTGGCGGCCTTGCTATTATAGCCAAAACCAATCTGGCATTAAGACTTACCACCTCCACTGAAATCAAATCTTGTGAACTGTTCACAGCCAAACTCCCTATTTCCAATAATAGCACATTGACTATCCTCCTATTGTACAGACCCCCTGGGCCAATAGGAACCTTTGAGGAAGACCTCTCTAGCCCCCTCTCCATTAACATCAAAAACAACTCACAATTCCTAGTGCTTGGAGACTTCAACCTGGGCTTCAATGACCACAAGGATAAACAAGCCCAATCCATTGAAACCATCCTGACAGAACATGGCCTGACCCAACAAGTCCTTGCTCCCACTCAGATAAAAGGGCGGATACTAGACTGGGTGGCCAACCTGAACTGTTCCACCACCATTACCAAAATAACCCCTCAACACTGAACCGATCACTACCTCATTGGTTTCTCCTCCTCCTTAGAGCCACAAAAATCTAAACACATTGACATAGTTCCTCCTCTACCAACCAGAAGTAAAAAAGACATCACTGCCGAAACATTACTCCCTCTCCTCTTACCCACCCTCTCTTCTAATACCAGCATTCCAGACCCTTTCACACTAGTAGAGACCTTCAATAACACTATGACTAAGGCCCTCGACTCTATTGCGCCAGTTAAACTATGTAAAAGCAAACAAAGGTCACACCTCAAAACCTGGTTTACTCTCCAACTAAAAGAGCTAAGACTTCAAAAGAGGAAACTCCAAGCCATCTGGCGACATTCACCCACGGCCGAGAACAAAACCCGACTAACCAACTTCGCAAACCTGTACAAGAAAGAAATTATCCTCACGAAGCGAAAGACATTCAATGAAAGGATTACAAATGCTAACTCCAATACCAAGGAGCTTTTCTCCATTCTGCGCGAAATGGAAAATCCTATTCCTCCCACAGATAATATCCCAAAAGACAAACAATAGTGCACCAGCATCCAAAATGCCCTTTCCAATAAAATAGCCACCCTGCAGAATAAAAGAGCAAATAGAAAAGCCTCATTGCGCTCTACTGAGATGCCCCCCACCCCACCCACTGTTAATCCTAATAGCGTTACACAGTTCAGATTCACTAATATCTCCATACTTGAAACGGAAAAGGTTATACTTTCACTGAAGCCTTCCAACTGCCAGGAAGACAGCTGCCCAGCACAAATAATTAAGGACGCAGCCAGAGATCTAGCACCGTTTATCTCCAAGCTTATCAACGCTTCCTTCAATTCATGCTCTGTCCCTATTAATCTAAAGGAATCCTGGGTGTTACCAAACCTCAAGAAACAGACCCTTGATCCAGCCATCCCCACCAACTACAGACCTATTACGACGGTACCATTCCTCCTTAGAATTATTGATCGAGTAGCCTACCTCCAAATCCAAAGTTACGTTGAGGCCAATCTCTTACTAGGATCACGCCAATCCGGTTTCAGACCACAACATGGGACAGAAACGGCCCTGATCGACCTAAAGACACAAATCGACGAGTTGAAGGACAATGGTAAAACAGCTATGCTACTCTTCCTCGACCTATCTGCAGCATTCGACCTGGTGGATCATGCAGTGTTATGCGAACACCTAGCGTCAGCTGCACATTTCTCGAGTGATGCCATAGCCTGGGTACAATCCAATCTAGCCAACCGTACGATGAGAGTATTCTGCCCCTCAGACTAAGCAGACCCAATCCAAATCACCTGTGGTGTTCCACAAGGTTCAGGTGTCTCACCGACAATATATAATATCTTTACCAAGCCACTCTTCGACAAACTTGACAGGCTGGCGGTCACATACACTAACTATGCTGATGACACCTAGATCCTTATACCCCTTTCAGGCAACTTTGTCTAAGACACGGCTCTGGTAAACAGCATATACCTCATCATTCAGGCATGATGGCCTCACATGGCCTCTGCCTGAATGACAACAAAACTGAGATTCAGATCCTGGGTTCTGACTCCAACCTAAAGAAACTTAGCCCCAACTACTCAGCCTTCGAAATCGACGGCAACAATATCAAAGTAGCAACTGAGGTAAAAACTTTAGGTTTTTACCTCGATTCTACACTTTCACTGAACAAACAAGTTAGCTTCATGGCCTCATCTACAGCCTATACTTGTAAACTGATTAGGGCCTGTAGACCCTTCTTATCCAAAGCCAGTTGCATAACGCTTGCCAATGCTTTAGTAATGTCTAAACTAGACTATTGTAATCCCTCTATGTAGGTGCTAACAAAAAAATACTAAATAAAATTCAAATATTACAAAACAACGCCCTGAGAGCAGCGCTGAACACACCCCGAAGAGAGCACATATGTAACTTCAGAAGAGATCAGCACTGGTTAAAAATTAGTGATAGGCTACTCCTCAAAACAGTTTCACCTCACACTAGATCATCTAACCATCTCTGTCTTGATAGTCCGAGATTCAGACTCGCCAAAGCTGGCGGAGGCAGTTTCCCTGTCAAAGCGGCCCTCTCCTGGAACTCCCTACTGACAGCCTGCTAGCTTCAGATGCAAAATACTGACTTGGCTCCGTTCTAAGGACATCTAGACATTGCTTCACACTTAGAACACCCAGACCCTCTGTTAAGTCACAATCCGCTTTTCCTTATGTATGATACTACTAACGCCATGCCTGCACTGTGCCTGTACCACCTACCTTATTATGTTTCCGTACTACATGCAGTGTAATTACTTTATGCCTGTACTCATCTATTATGTTGTAACTAAGCTTAAATATTCTTGTACCTGCTGCGCCCAGCTACCTGAGAGTTTGGTGCGCATTATCAAATAAAGAAAGAAAGAAACAAACAAATATGGGCACAGTCAGCATGAAAATGTGTTTTTTATACTGGCAGAATACTGAATATAGTGGGCAAAGGCATCATGAAAATGTGTAGGGAAATGCTCCTGTGCACTGTCGTTGAATTGGCATCTAATGGATTTTGCCATGTCTTACCCGACAAAAGTGATTTAAAACTGTGCAGCTTTTTATAAATTGTTTCATTGGCATTGTGATGCAACATGCCCAAATTGAACCCATCATTTTTAAAAAAATAATTCTTGGAGGGATAACCCTGCCTCTAAACTCCCCCATGGTAGATTAGGGATTCCTCACTACTCACACATTCAGTGGAAATATTTACGCCCGCCCAATTCAAATAAAAAATCACCAGCTACCTATGAAACAACATATAGTGGCAATGTAACTCCAAGTCACCAGGTCAACTTTCTTCAAGTCATTGACTTAGTTCAGCAAATCAATGCATTCTGGGAGCTGTAGTGGTGTCAATCAGATGTACCAGAAAATAATTTCAAATAGAAACCCCTAGTTTGGGTAGGCGTTGTCCCGATGACAAAGAGTCACTCATTTGATCACCCTAAAAAGAAAACACAAGACAATGAGGCTAGTCAACGGCTACAATATCATAAAACAATGCAAATGCACCTTTTCCTTAGGTGGCATGCCTTAGTTTGGCCCAGTAAATCTGTCTTCCACCCCCGCTAAACACCCCCCACTCCTATCCATCTATCTATATATCAATCCATCAATCCATCTATCCATCTTTCCATCTATCTATCGATCTATGGGTATAGTGGCAAATCAGAAGTAGGACTCAGACCCTGGGACATCATTTTCATGGATTTTCATTATATTCTTTTACAATTAGTCTGACCTCTTGGCCAACTTCAAATAAAATAGCAAACTAAAATAATAAAAAGTAACTCTTAAGAGCTAAATTCTCTATTCTAAAACTCAGAAAGTTCAAGGAAAGGATATTCCTGTTAGGATGAATCCAAAACATAACGCCCCGAGAACTAAATCCTATGTTACCTACCACATCTATAGAACAATGAACACACATACACTAAAGGGTTTAACAACTAAAAGATGTTTGACTGCTGCTTATCTTTCTGGTTTTCGCCCCTGGATATACACGGGGTCATCACAAGTTGGGTGGTATCCGGCCCGTAAATCTGCCGGGGTACCGCCCAACACAAATAGCGTTACCGCAACTCAGTCTGACCCTATTGGCACCGAAAATGGGCAGAAAGTGGCCAGATTTACCTCCAGCAAACTCTTGATTGGCTGGAGCAGTAATGCGGCGGTAATAGCATTACTGCTGCATTTTTACCGCTTTACACAACCATTGATGAGGCTCACAATCCCTTCAGGTGCCATTGTAATGGCTACATTTTCCATATAAAATCTTACTTGAGGTATTTCAGTCTCTCTTTCTCTGACACCATGGGGTGTCATTTTCACTTGTTTACCCTACTCCGAAGTGTTTCTGTTCCCCTCCATGGTTTCACACACTCTTTCACTGTACTAAGGGTATTCATCTCTTTCGTACCTGTTCGAGGGTGTCTTCACTCTCTCCCCCTTTTCTGGGGACTCTTGATTCCCCTCTCTTGGGGTATTGAGTATCTTCACTCTCTTAGGTTGGATTCACTCAGAATAAGGGGATAAGTCTCTTACGTGACTCCATTGGACTGGGCTTGCCCTTCTTTCCTATTGCCCTCCAGGAGTAGTCAGGCTACCCACAGTCCCCACATGCCCTTCTTCGCTGAGGTTGTCAAGGGCTACCACAGGCTGCCTTTCTTTCAGCTCCTTGATCAGAGGGGTGCAGGCTTCTTCTTCCCCTCTGGGGGTTCAGCTGGGCTCTCTCAGGGTTCCCTCTTCAGCATAGCAGAGTAGCTGCCTTGATTTGCCCAAACCAGTGGGACAGGGTACCAGTGCCCAGCTGAGACAACTTGCAACTGAACAGCTCTCCCTTTATTCATCCTTTCTCCTCTTATTTGCTGAAATGTCCAGCTTCTCCAGCTTCAACATTGGTGCAAGTAGTGCTTACATCATAGCTTCTTAGGGTATTGCTCAGTTTGATAAACAGTTGAGTCAATTAGGAGTTTCAATAAATTGAAACCAGTTTATCTGGTTTGATCATCCTCCTGGGTAGATGGTATGTATGCCTCTGTGTTCCTCTTGCTTTACAGAAGAAGGTTTTATTTTATTTCCCATGCCTTTGTGGTGTTGTAGACGTTATTGCATTATTTTAGATTAAGTTTACCCATGGTCCTTGATGGGGAATTGAACCCAGGTCTTTTGCATGGCAGGTAACCATTCTACCACTGTGCTATTTTAGCTGCACTGCTATTCAGTGGTGAGGGAGGCTCAAGCCTTTTCCTTGTAGCCAACTGATTTTCCTCTCCATGCTGGCAGTGCGTCCCGCTGCATGTTGCCAGCTTGACCAGCCGCTTCGTCCCTTCGTTGCCATAGGGATTCTGCGATATGTTATTTGTGTGAGTGAAGGAAAAACCTTGATTCACCCCAGTATTTATAAAGTGCCTAAGATCCAGCCCTAAAGCATCTAAGCACTAAAACACAAGAGTATAATAAGAATAATATGGAGCTTTTATTTAAAGAGGTGAGTTTTGAGTTTGCGTCTGAAATCAAAGAGATGTTCAATGGCTCAGAGGTCTTGCAGAAGAGAGTTCCAAAGCTTAAAAGAGCCCATCCCATGAGAGCCTTGCATACAAGGAGGAGTGCCTTGAATTTAATTCTTGCCAGAAGGTAGTTTCCCCAAAACAGTTGAATTATGTCCCGTATGATGTGCCAGTTTCATATCTGGCTGTCACTTTTTGAATTACTTTCACACAGTTTAGTACATATTGAGGTATTTGCAATACAAGTGCATTCCCTTAGTCGATCCTAGAACTAATGACTGCTCGGGCTATAGATGCTGCATGATGTACATAAACGAACAGCCTTATTTGTCTAAGTATCATCAAATTGTAGTTTGATGAACAAACTATTTTATTAACATGCTGGGAAATAGAAAGATGTGAGTCAAAATAAGCTCCTAGGCTTCACAATGATGCATGCACTTAGATATTGACTTTATAAAGGGGATTTGTTCCAGGTTATTCAAAGGTGATGGACATAGAGATGCAACTAGGCACTCTAGTTTTGATTCATTCAGACTCATGCCAGTTAGTGCCCTTCCAATACTCAATATTGCTAATGATATCTGCTCCGAGTTCAGAGTTCTTTTGTAGTTTGTCTGTTTTCAGGTAAAAAAAACCAACTGTGTATCATCCGGCAAAGTTTTGAAAGTTGTTTTGAGATATTTTAGATATACGTTAAACAGCCACGGCCCCTTGTGGCACCCCACATTCAATAGTAAGCTCTTCTGACTCATACATATCGAGTTTTACTTTAGCAATTCATCCTTTACGGAATGAAAAAATCCAAGTGGAGACATTTCCTGCGATTTCAGCGACTTCTTTCAGCCGAGTCATAAGTATTGTATGGACCAGGGTATCAAAAGCAGCCAACAGATCTCATAGCATAAGTAATGCCTTGGAACCTTGATGTTTAGGAGCTGATCTATCAATCAATCAAGAATGGCTATCTCAGGATGGAAACCAGATTGATAGTGACCTAACAGTTTTTGCTCCAGATGTTTCTAGAGCTGGTTAGTGGCTATTTTAGCTAGGATTTTTAAAAGAAACGGGCTGCTGGAGATGGGGTGATATTTTTCTGTGTCATAGGGGTAACCAAGAGGCAGTAGCCAAGGTACCATAGGTACGGAGTTACAGAGAATTCAGTAACGCCTTACCTGTGGTGCCTTGGCGGGAGTATCGTGAATACCTTGCCACCTCTACCAGCCTACACGCTTCCTATTTGAATAAAGGGAGGATGAAGAGGGAGTGGTGTATTGGTGGTCTTGAAGGGGTCCCATCTACTAACTCGTGGATGGTGGGGAGCTACAGGAAACCAAGGAATATAATTAGTGACTATATGCTTCAGCGCCCCCTGCTACACCCACTACCCAAAGATGCCCTTAGTTACGGGGAGGACAGGAGGCTGGGAGTAGTATAGGCAATACTAGGTAGTTTGTGGTACTTCCCTTAGTTGAAGAGACCAGCTGTTCCAGGAGTAATCTCCTTCTGACTGTGTGACCATTTGCTGCACTGGATTTCTTCTACCGTCTTTTCCAGTTTACTGCACTAGGATTTCTAGTGTATCTTCCACTTACTGCAATGGACCTTCTGGTGTCTTTTCTAGTTATTGCACTGGGTTTTCTAGTTCTTACTCTTCTGGTTATCTTCTGTTGCATGCAACCCTAGAATGCGGTTATTGCGTGAAAGTCTTTTATACAATCAAACATAAGCATGTATAATTCTTACTTTTCTACTCTGTTTAGTTTGTGACACCACGGATTTGGACTAGGAATCTGGATCAGGAAAGTCTAGGAGCAAAATATATGTATAGCAAATCTAAAATGTCTCTTTCCTTAATTTAGGATGGATGTAAACACTCTCTTCTTCTTTGCAGAAACTGTTGAAGGTTTTCCAGGCACAGGTGCAGCTCACGAGCAGTCCGGGCCGAGACAGGATCCAGGTGAGGTAAGCACATTTGAAGTCCAAAAAGCTAAGCATGGGTGCGGTAGTGGGTGTGGCTTAAATAGCCTCAATCATAAAATCTACCCCATGAGTTTGGAAGATTTGCGTGATTACACGGCCTTCGGCGGAATGACGTACACAGCCTCCTGGCCCTCCATTTGTCCCTCTAGTGCAGCCCAGGTAGCCACCCCTAACCTGATGATTCGTGGGAAATGGGGTTGTCGACCCTGGTGAGTTCATGACTAGGCTGGGGCACCATGCAGAGTTGAGGCACAATGTTGGGCGCATGACACTCGCTTGGCTTCGGCAATGGTTTGTATTCCATGTACAGCTTTTTCAGTGCGAGCTTGGCACTGGGTGAGTGATCCTTTTTCCATTTTCTCTCTAGGGGTCTAATATTGGTTTTAATCTCTCTTAGATGATCATTCTACCATTTATTATGTCTAGATCCTAATTGAATGGTTTATGTACACATTGGGGCACAATATCATTGATGATTGTATTTATTTTAACGTGCTAATGATTGGCTATTTCATCTAGTGATGAGGTTTGATTGTTTCAAGACCTTATTGTAGAGGAATAGATGAGTTAAGTCTTGTTTAGAAGATGCTGGTTTCTACACAACCTTTCTTTTGTATAGTTTGTAATGGGATGATTGGATCGAAGAATATCAAAACAAATAAGAGCATGATCAGACCATTGTTGTTGATAGGATGGAAAATGTATTATTTTAATATTTCTATGGAGGATCCAATCTAGTATTCAACCTTATAAGTGGGTTGGGTTGTGAATGGCTTTTTCAAACTCTAATGCTGACAACTGTGATGATTCATGGGATCTCGTCACTTCTCCCCTGAGGGGAGCGCTTTACTGTGATACTAGGGAGGTGAGCCAACAACGCAACATTCCCCCTATGGGTGGCGGTAAGCGGGACATCACAGGAAGAGACTCCCATCTTGGGGATATGGACTCCCGTTCCATGAAGGAACTCCCTAATACTCTTTCTTGTGAGACCTTGAGACCCTTATTGTCCCAATAAGTCCATCCTGAATTAACAACTGTTTGCTACTGTAATATCTCTTCTTTTACGCAACCAAGACCTGGAACCACTGAGAAGAGGAAGAGTAAAAGAGACATGATGAATGGCAATAGGTTGGAACCCAATAGTACTGAGAAGAAGAAGAGTGAAGGAGCAATAACAAGTACTCCTTCAGTGAAGATAGCCAGTACTGGGAAGAGTTTGCCCTCAGGAGGTATAACGAATACCTCCTGGAAACAAAGGAAGGACTCTGATCCTGTGGGGGGGAAGCCCAAGCACCAGAGGATAAAAACAGAGGAAGGCCTTGCTAAAGAAAGAAGCCAGCATCGAGCCTGCAAAACCTGGGAAATTCAAACCTGGGGTAGAGATGTCCATGGAAGGAAGCTGGTCCTCGGTCCAAGGGACGACATAGAACTGACAGAGAAGCAATCAGGGAGCCGGCAAAGGGCCAACTCACTTGAAGCTTGGAAGAATTCAGACGGTGACATATCCTCAGGGAGGTGGACCGTGTGGTCTGTGAACAGCGCTGGAACTGCCAAACCAAGGGCTCAGCGCAGCCGCAGAACAAGATGGGAAGCTGAAAAGAGAAACGCTGAGAGCACCCATGAGAAAGAAGCCAGCCTGCGACCCCAGGAAGAACCAGTGATACGCATCCGCTGAGCCAGAGGTAAGAGGAGCAGCAGGAGTTCCGGAAGGGGTCTGTGGAATAGTGAAAGCCATAAGAAAGCCCAAGAGTGTTACAGGGGTAATCTCCTTAGTCACAGTAATTTTGAATATCACAGGAAAGCCCAAGAGTATTATGGGAGTGATCTCCATCATCACAGAAATTGTGAAAACCATAAGAGAAGCCAAGATTGTTATAGGAGTGATCTCCCTCATCACAGTAATTGTGAAAACCGTAAAGAGTATTAAGGTAGTGATCTCCATAGTCACAGTAATTGTGAAGGCCATAAGAGAAGTAAAAGGGAAGAGTGTTATGGGAGTGGTCTCTCTTGTCAAAGTAATTGTGAAGGCCATAAGAGAAGTAAAAGGCAAGAGTTGTACAGGAGTAATATCCCTCATCAGAGAAATTGTGAAGGCCATAAGAGAAGTAAAAAGCAAGAGTGGTATGGGAGCAATCTACCTCATAACAGTGATTGTCAAGATTATAAGAAAAGCCAAGAATGTTACAGGAGTAAGCTCCCTCATGACAGTAATTACAAAAGCCCTAAGAAAAGTCAAGAGTACTATAGGAGTAATCACCCTCACATCAGTAATTGTGAAAGCCATAAGAAAACCCAAGAGAACCACAGGAGTGATCGCCATCACCACAGTGAATGGGGAAACCCTAAGAAAAGCCAAGAGTACCAGAGGAGTAACCTCCCTTGTCATAATAGTGGGAAGAACAGTTTATTGGACACTGAAGAAAGACCAAAGAGGTTTCGAGAGAGAATATATGAACAACCGTTAAGGAAAGAACTGTTTTGGGCCTTGAGAGCCAATAGTCATGGACATTTGAGGATGACCAAAGAAGTCCCCCTGAGAAGCTTCACTGGCTAATCAGGACTATTACAAGACACTATAAGAAGACCAGTATTTAAGGCTGAGCCAGCCAGGCCAGGAGAAGGGAGTCATTCTCCCGATCCCCTTTTTGTTTTATGAATCCTTTTTGTATTGGTGGTAGTTTCAGAATTAGGTTCGTTATTTGGACAGAGGACAGAGTTTTTAATTTGGACAAACCACCTTGATAACGAGCACCCTAGTTAGAGTTCTGTTATGTAGAGCACACCCATTTGTATAAGGAAAGTTAGGTCCTTTTCTTATTTTCAATAAAAGCCTTGTGTAAAATGCCACCCATTTTCCCGACTCCTCCTTCTGACACACCACACAACATAAGCCATAGTTATGATACAACTGTAGCATTGGGTTCTTAAATCCTAGACTGAGATCACCCACAACTAATAGTTGTCCTTTGGGGGCATTAATGGAAGTAACACATTGAGTAATTTCAATGAGAATTCTAGTTTTAGTGCTGCTGGACAGTAAATAATCAGGCAATGTAAAACACCTTCTACCGATACCTCCATTTCTGTTTGTGAAGGCGCTAGTGTGTAGGAATGCTCACCTTCGTATCTCTCGCTTCTGACCTGTTTTCCTTTTAGCCTATGTAAGCGTGTTTTAGGCCCCCGCTTTCTTAGGAATGCCAGAATTAGTAAATGGAAGTTATCATACTGTAAGCATTCTCGCCTGCCTCAGAGCATGTGTGAATCTTTGAGGAGTATATTCCACCTCACTTAATGTATCAGGACATGCTGTTCTCCCTGATAACACCGACTAACATGTAAGAACACAGCTGGTATCAAAGACTTGTATAGTGAGGCTTTGTTCCTTGTTTGCAACATTGTTTCAGTATGATTCCTTGCCCTGTCGGACCACCCCGGCCATTGAAATTCATGTGTTCTTTTGGGTATAGGAGAACGTTGCATGCAGGCATGGGGGATCTCACTTGCGCGAAAGTCTTCTACTGTTGTTGGTTTGTTTTGTCCCGTTTGCTTTTTTACTAATACATTTTTCAGCAATCCACCAGAATAGTCAGTGGTCACTTCTTCCATCACAAGTTTGGTCCCTTAGACGCTGCATTCCTGCTGCTGTGCGGCCAGGTCTAACATACCCCCGGCACCCTTCCTGGTGATCCCTGTGGGCCCTTGAGAGACGATTTCGTCAGAAGGGAGAGCTGGCCGGAGCACCGAGAGACTTGAGATGGGCAGGCATAGCAGGTGCCGAAGAAAGAGCTGATTGAAAATCGTGGATTGGTTAACACAGGTAATTGTGTCTGTGTATTGTTATGTTTTGTATTGTTTTGTCTGAAATGGGTTAGGGTAAAAGTCTCTGAAATCTGAAGTCTGAAATCTGCTGTGATTATCCAAGGATATTGGAGGGGAACGTATCTTGCCTATAGAACTGTGTAAGCAAAAGTAATTGGCCACCGCAGATTAGAATAAAAGTGTAAAAGCAGCACATCCATGCTCCCTACTGACTTAAGAGAACATGAGACCACTGGGTCGATCAGCGTAGTGTAGAATAGATTAGGGACTACAGTGAATGGGCCTCATTACAACCCTGGCGTTGGACCATGGTGCAATTAGCACCATGGTCCATGCTGGATTCCGCCATGGTGGATGGCGGATTTACCGCCCCATTCCAAGGTTGGCGGGGCGGTAAATCCCCATTCACCATGGCCCCTTCCCCATTCCCATTTTTGGCCCATAGGGCTCAATGGGAATGGGGAAGGCGCTAATTACGGCACCGTAAATTACGGTGCCGTAATTAGCAGCAAGGTCTCTTAGTGGGATGGACTTTAACGCCTGCAAAAAGCAGGCGTTAAAGTGTGAATCTGGCGTTAAAGGTTTAACGGCGCCGCAGCCTTTTACGATGCCGTTAACCCCTTAACGCCAGGGTTGTAATGAGGCCCAATGTGTTCTGTATGAGTGTGAAGGAAATATTTGGATGAGATCCCTGTGGTTGACTTGTCTAAAACCTGCACCTGGATATTTGAAACCCTAAATGTGCAACTCAGTTGTGACCCTGCTTTATATTTAACACTCTTTTCTATCCTACTATGGGAGCTGTAACAGGCATTGTTCCTACCAATTAAGTGTCTTGTCTTTGACCCATGTGAGGAATTCATGGTGACAACAGTAAAGACAGACACAAGTGATCACAGTTCAACGGTGTTTATTAAACAGTATGCAGGTTGGAAAAATGCCTAATCTAAACCTAAATCTATGATGGGAACAAGCGTCGATCATCAAATAGAAATAAGGCAGTCCTTGTGGTGTCGTGTCCAAATAAAAAGGGCCTATACTAAGAAACCTATTGCCAAACCTCACAGCTAATACAAAAAGTGTGTGGGATCATTTTCAAGGAAACAAAGAAGTGTTCTTAAATAATATGTCAGGATGTGGTAGCTTGTATCTCCCTTCCCCACATTTTGAGCACCGGGCAAGATGGTATCCTGGAGCACAGTACACACTTGAGCTTTCCCTAGCACGAGTTAACTGTTCTGTTACAGTCTATCAGGAGCCTCGATGGCCAAGTCTTGCTTCTCTGGAAAGTCTCTTGCCTTCGAGGGCCTGACGTTTTCAACAATAAAACAAAAGTTCCTTCTACAAAATGAATGGTCGTTTCCAAAGTTCACATTGGGTGATGGTTTCACTCCTGGGTCCCCCTCTTCCGGGCGCTGAACCCTAAACAGTCCTTTACTTCCAGCCTCCTTAGTCTGGGTTCACTGTGACTTTTCCTTCACTCACAAATCTTAATGTCTTTTCAAACAGTTCCAGTGGACGTCTCTCGGCCGGGTTCACGTTTGTCAACATACTGTTTCCTTGGACTTTAGACTTTGCCCCTTTCTCGTCAACATCCTCTTCCATGTTACACTTGTCAACTTCACATTTGTTTGCAGGATTCACTTCCCTTACTTTCTCAAATTAGCAAATCAAAGACAGGGATTTTGCTTGACCATTTTGACCTAACTTGGCGGCTCTCCTACAGCCTCCTGGTTTCTGTAGTTTTCATTCACACAGGGATCGACCAGAGTCTCTCTGCAGCTGATCTCTCCTCAACACTTTTATAGTTCTTTGAACTTTGTCAACTTTGCGACTTTCATCCACCACAGCTCCGTTCTTATCGGCTCTCCCCTTGACTCACCGGCTGAACCGCTTGGCTTTCTTCTTCGCTGGAGTCAAGGCCGTTAACTCGGTTGCAGGAGTTTCCCTCACTCCTGCTTATCGGTGTCGACACGATCCGTGTACCGTTGACACCTGTTGCAGCAAACTTGGGCTATTGTCATCGGTCTTAAGATTCCCTCTGCAGAGGTTTCATGGGTCTGCGTCGGAAAGGCCAAGGTTGTGCCTCTTCCTGTCAGCCTCTCGATATTTGCCACCTTTCTCCTCCTCTTGAACTGTCAGACCTGGATAGCTGTTTCATCATGCAGTCTGCCTTGCTCGTACTGTGCTCTCTTGCTCCACCTTTTAACCCTGTGGGGAAGGGAAAGGGCCGTCAGGTGTGAGTGATTCTGATCAATTGCCTGACTTTGCCTGACCCTTGTATTGTGACATATCAGGTAAAAGGATCTGGTGTTATTTTGTTCTCTGGTGTGTCATGCAGTCTTGAGTTTGTGTCGGAAAAGGGTTGGGGGGGTGGCAGTGGTTTTGAATGCCCTATGTGGTAGGATGGAAAAAAGGTGTTGAAAGAATGGGGATACTGCGTCTCATCTGTCGGTGTCCCACTCCCCGAGGACCCCCCATCCTGGTGATCCTCCCTCACTGGTCCACCTGAAGCCAATAGCAATGGCTGTGTCCTGGCCACCTGAATGACAGAGCACCAGGGACTAGCTAGGGAGACACCCCCAGGTTTCTCACATCCAGACCTACTGTGGCATGATAGAGTAAGGAGGCTGACAAGATGATATCATTTTGCTATAACCTTTTATTCAAATAAAGAAAAGAACCTGCCTCTCGCTAATTCTAGAGGGGTTTCCATACATCAACACAGAATAAGTCAGGTGCTCGTCAGGATGTAAGTAAAAAGAAACCAATATACCATCCTCTGTCCAAACCAACAACTCTATCACTACCACTAACAAATAAACTAAGAAGAAACGGGTTCAATGAACTTCTGATCCAAGACACCAGGAGAATGGTCCAATTCTCCTGGTGAAGCCATCCAGGGTTAGGTTGACTGAACAACAGTCTCTTGCAATAGGGTCTGCTGTACCAAATATGCTTAGACAAGGAGAATTACTCCCTTCTCCTGATCTATCGGGAGGAGTTCTGGTGACTGTTCCTTGATAGTCCTTTGGGCAAGTCTTTAGAAGTCTCTCTACTTCCTCCCAGGGGTTTGTGAACAACAGAGTTAAGACTTTATCAACTCTTCTTCTTATTGCTGGAGATTTGTCAGAACTTGTTATATCTTGACTACTGGGGAGATTGCTCCCTGACAGTTATTGGCCCTTTTGGTATCATTAACAGATCTTGGGTTTCCTGAGGCACTCTTGAGATTTATGGTTTCTCGTGTCACCACTGTGACGAGGGAAATTACTCCTGAGGAGTACTGGACCCTTGAAGCTCTGTGCATCACTACTGTAATGAGGGAGATTACTCCCGAGGAATACTTGACTTCTGGTTCTTGGGGTATCACTACAGAGGAATATTTATTTATTTTTACATTTATAGCAGCGCGCCAAACCCTCAGGTATCAGGGCGCTAGTTACAGAGTGCATAGAAGTAAACTTAGCTTAAGGTACATGTGCAACTGGTAAGCCACACCGCATGGTATGCGGTAGCTATACAGATAAGCAAGTACAAATGGGTCAAGATAAGGGTACATGTGCAAACTGGTAGGACACACCCCATGGTACTGGGTAGCTATGCAGATAAGCCAGTACAAATGGGTCAAGATAAAGGTACATGTGCAAACTGGTAGGCCACACCTCATGTTACGGGGTATGTGGACGAACCAGCAGACTACTACAGAAGAGGATCAGTCTTGTCCTACCATGACAGATTTCCCTCACCGTCGGAGTGGCAAAACTTTTAAAGATTTCGTTTAGACCTCTATCCAACACGGGTGGTCACAGAAAGGAGATCAAAGGCCCAGGAAGAGAGAGTACTAAATTGTCGGATGTGCAACAAAAGTTCTGAGACCTTGAAGCACCTCGTGCTAGTGTGTGAGCCCTTAAACCCTATAAGAGTCAAATACTTGGGGAGATTCTTTGAGGAATCGACAACGAAATCGCTGGACGAGTGGTGGGCTTGCATTAGATGGGGGGGGGGTCGGCTTTCCTTGTCGTTAGCTGTACTCCAATTTGTGAGGTTAATCTTCACGACTATGGAGGTCATCAAAAACACAATTGTTGGATGAAAATAACTTTTACAGATTGGGCCTTGGAGGAGGAAAAGGGTTTTCTTTCTTTCTTTCTTTCTTTCTTTCTTTCTTTCTTTCTTTCTTTCTTTCTTTCTTTCTTTCTTTCTTTCTTTCTTTCTTTCTTTCTTTCTTTCTTTCTTTCTTTCTTTCTTACAATTCTATGTATGTATTGGTAAAAGGTTGCATCTAAGGTTTAATAAAAACCAGGTGATGTGTAATTAAAAAAAAATAAGTTACGGGGTAGCTATACCGACAAGCAAGTACAAATGGCACAAGCTAAAGGTACATGTGCAACTGGTAGGCCACAACTCATGTTACGGGGTAGCTAAACAGAAGAGCATGTGCAGACTGGAAAAGCCACAACTCAAGGTAAGGGGATACATCGGAGTACCAGTACAATGGAGGTGATAATCTGTAGTAACCATGTGGGTTAAGTGCGAGAAACAGCACAAGTTTAAAGAGTCATTCAGGTTGTTATGTGTAGAGTTGAGGTTGAGGGTAGTCTGGCAGATCTACTCCTCCTGGAGCGGGTTGCATCGGGCATGCAAGTATAGGAAGGATGATGCAAATGGGTGGTTGGGTAAGATTACTGTCTGACGGTGTGCACAAGTCATGAGCGACCTCACCTCATTGAGAGCAGGGGCTACTACCGGGAAGAATGAGAGAAGTATAGAAGGCCCCTGTACCTTGCTTAGATCCGACACATAGGTGTGCAAGCAGTGTTGACTCTACTCGACTCTTTGGGCTCCTTGGACTCAACCGGCTTTCCAGCAACTCCCGCTACCTGTATCTTCACTGGGGAGTGCTACGGGTTCTTCCCGGGGTCTCAGGTCGCTGTTCGTTCTGTACTTACTCAGCGCAAATTCCTGCTTTCCGCTTCTCTGGTCTGTGTGGCTCTGTGGAGCTGTTGCGGCAGCAATCTCTGCATGTTTTATGCACCACACGGTCTACCTTGGAGAGGTCATGCCACTGCTGGAGTTTTTCTGCTTCTTCAGCGATTCGGGTTCCCTCCAGCCCATGTAATTCCTTTCAGCCTCTTCTTCAGCGACCGTCTGTCTCGCAATGCTTCGTGCAGTGAGGGTTTGAATTTTCCAGGCCCTTCAGGCCATCAGCTTCCCTCGCTGCTCTTCTTGCTCCCGAACACCCTTAGTCCTTCCTCTGTCTTTATTTTATACTGCTGGTCCCACCCCAGCATAGCGTCATTGTTTGTTGTCAAAGCCTTTGAAGTTATCTCCATGTCTCCTAGTGGCCACCTCGTTAAAGTTCTTCGGTAATCCTTTCTACTGTTGTTCTATATGTTTCTCTGGTTCTTCTTCGTCTCAGTCCTATCTGGTCTTGCAGATGCAATATTAGCGACTGCACAATAACACACAGTAGTAGTTTCAGGTTGGGAGGGAGAAGGAGTCAACAGGTCCATAGGTTCTGGGAACAAGGATTTAGGGAGGTCATTCACAGGAGTCCTCGTTCCCATGAGGGGAGTCTCTCCCTATGAGGTCTTTACCAACCCATGGGGCTATTCGGTAGCAGCCTCACCTCCCTAGCCTCATTGGGAAGGGCGCTTGTCTGGGGAGAAGTGACGAGATCCTGTGAATCATCACATACCCTTCCCCATCTTCCTCTAGAGGAAATCAAGATAGGAAGTCTACATTCCCTTGTACTTTACCCTTTCTATGTTGGACAAACAACCAAAAGGGGGTCTAAGAACAAACACATTATGCAGGGATTCTCATCCTTCCTCAGGATAAGCCACGTCAAGGGGGAATGGTTTGTTGCCAATTCAAATGTATGACCAGTTAGATAATATCATAAATATACTACAGTCCACTTGGTGGCAAGGGCTTCCAGCTCGATAGTGGCATTGTTTTTTTCTGAGGAAAGATTCCTGCTCACATATATAATGGGATGTTCTACCCCATCATATTCGTGGAAAAGAACAGCCCCAAGAGCACCTTAGATGCCTCAGTCTGTAATATCAATTCCTTGTTGAAATTGGGAACTTTTAATACAGGTTCACTACAGGGGATGTTTTCCAAGGTGTCAAACCTGGCCTGGTCTTGTTTTTCCCAACGCAAGTTGCCGGCCTCAGCCATTTTTCAACTTATCCATCAGACAAGATGTTATTGTAGAATATCTAGGGCTAAATCATCTATTATACCCTGTAAGTCCCAAAAATGCCAGAAGATCTCTCTTCGTTTTAGGGGGAGGTGTTTCTTGAAAAGCCTTAACTTTCTCTAATTGGGGTTGTACTAGGCCATTCCCCACAAAGAACCCAAGATACATTACGGCCAACTGAGGCAGAAGGCACTTTTTAGGGTTGGCTGTTAGTCCGGCTTATCTCAAGGCCCTTATGACCTCATACAAATGGAAAAGGTGTTCCTCCTAGGTTTTACTGTGGATCAGTATTTCATTCAGATATGCGCCGCAGAAGTGTGAAAAGGGCCGCAACACCTTGTCCATCAGTCTTTGAGATGTTGCTGGGGCCCCATGGAGTCTGAAAGGAAGGACTTTAAATTTAAATAACCCCAGGAGTCGTGAAAGCCATTTGTTCTTTGTCGGAGGGATCCAATGGAACCTGCCAATAGTCCTTTGTCAGATCAGTCATGGAGATGAACAAGTTACTTACCCGTAGTAACGTTCTTTCGGCTGGATGTTGCTTCAGAATTTTTTTCCATAGAGTCGAGTGTTGTGCGATGTCGAGTCATGGCCCTTGACGGCCCCTGTCCCGTCCTCGGCTGTGACGTTTACGCTGGAATAAAGAGCATGCATGTGGAAAAAAATGTTCTTAATTTGCATGCTCTGCCATTAGAAGGAGACAAACTTGACATTGCGAGAAAGGAAGGTGTAACACCACAGACATTCTTAGCAATCAAGAGGGGAAGGATGAGAGGGCGATGAGGAATACGTGGGAGAAACATCCAGTCGAAAGAACGTCACCACGGATAAGTAACTTGTTTTCAAATGGATTGTGTCCTCCCATGTATTCCTCATCTTTGATGTACTCCCATAGCAGTTTGTTTTAGGAGATGGTGTGAGAAACCAGAAGGTGTCTCACCCACTAGTTCCTGGGGATCTGCATCCAGGTGGGCAGGATACGGCCATTTCCTTTGGATCCAGTTCCTGAGGGTGGACCAGTGCGGGAGGATCACCTGGGTGAGGAGTCTTCAGGGAGTGGGACACCGGATGGTGAGACGCGGTATACCGTTCCTTGTAACACCTTTATCCCATCCTACAGGTAGGATACGTAGGAACTCTACTCACCCCCCCTTTCCAACACAAATATTTCCACACGGACAGCCCGCTTTGGGAGAAAACAGGCTAACACCCGAGCAGTGTACCTGACGTGTCCCAATGCATTGGTCAGGGTCAGGTGGTGTCAGGCAATTACTGACAAGTACACACACCTGACTCCCATTAAGCTTCCCCACACGGAAAAAAAAGCGGAGCACGATAGCACACTCTGAGTGAGGCAATGCACACTGGGAAACAGCAGTTTCTAGGCGGCAGCTGAACCAGAACAGAAAGACGGCAAAAAAGGAGGGGAATCGCAAGGAGGGAAATTCCCTTGGCCTTTCCGACAAGAAACCGTTACTTTAAACAATACTCGAGATTAGAAAGCGTAAGACCAGCAAACCAGGCTGACGAATCCTGCAGTTTGTGTCAGAGATACCCGGGGCCCTCCCGCATCAGTAATCAAGGCGGGGAGACTCAACAGTCGCTGTGGTACTATCCTTGGCTCCAAGAACTAAGCAGTGTCAGTGAAAACAACACAGCTGGTGAGTTGGGGAGACTGATACAAGACCGGTCTGTGTTGAAGCCAAGGTTGTAAGCAGCAACATTGTATGGCGAGCATTGGGACGAACATTGTTAAAACGTGTGCGATAAAAGACGCAAGTAAAAGTTGAACTGCTGATGAGTGATTGAACTTAGAAACCAAGATACAATGGGCCTCATTACACGGAAGGCTGTAGGGGATTACCGGCACCGGTGCCGGTAATCCCCTACCGCCCTACTTCGAGGTCCCTCATCGGGTCCCGTCCTTAATGTGTGGTCAGACCACACGTTAAGGAAGGGACCCGCTGAGGGAGTATTTATATAGCGGTACCATTATTAGCTCTTTCCCCATTCCCATTGAGCCCTATGGGTGCTCGAATGGGAATGGGGAACAGCAATTGGCATTGGGACTTACCGGGTCTTCAACGGTCTGAATGACCAGGTAAGTCCCCATACCGTCTACCCGGACCCAGAAGGCGGTAGGGGGTAGCCATGGCGCTAATTGCGCCATGGTTACCTCCTACCGTGTAATGAGGCCCAATACCTCTGACAGAGTGGTCCGGCACTGCATGCATGCTCAATCGAAGGTCTCTGTAAGGTACCCAAATGAGAAGTGACAAAACTGAAAGTTAAAGAGTTGTAAGGAGAAATAATTTGTGAATCAAAGTGGTCCTGGGACGGGTCAAGCTAAATCCTGCGCACAGTCGAAAGTCTTCGATGTCGATACAGTAAAGATGTTTTGTGTTAAAGTAGATAAATTAGTCTGAGCCTGGTGGAGGGGGACCCAGGGTGAACAGTGAACCACCCGAGAAAGTAGATATGTGAAAACCCTGAGAACATTGTGTCAAAGAGGGTCTGAGTCCAGCTCAGGGGGACACGAGGTTAATAGTGAATCACCTGAGAAATTCTGTACATGTGAAATCCTAAAAATAAAGGAACTTTAATGTTTGTTTGTTGCATCAGGCCATCTGAAATAAGAGACTTTGAATGGCAAAGAGACTTTAGCTCAGAAGGCCCTGATGTTGAGGTTTTGAACTGCATCCTCGTGCTAGAGAGTGTGCTAAACTGGAGTGTGTCACCTTGTCCCATGCTGAAAACGTGGGGACGGGAAGCCAACGGGAGTGTGTGCACCTTGTCCCATGCTGAAAACGTGGGGAAGGGAAGCCAACGGCTTGAATATCCTGACATATCATTTCTTTAACACTTTTCTTTTTGCCTAACATTGTTTACCACACTATTAGTATTTAGAACTAAGGATTGGCAATAGGCTTATTAGTATAGGCCCTTTTATTTTGACAGACTCATCTAGGACTGCGTTATTATTATTTGATGGTCATAGCTTGCTCCCATCTTTAGATTTAAGATTAGATAGATGTTTTTTTTTAAAAACAATTGAAGTTCAATAAACACCCTTGAGTTGGTTTACGGCTGAACAAATCTCTTTTGATACCCTTTAACTGTGATCACCTGGGTCTGTCTTATTGTTTGATACCATGCAATCCTTCCAGTCGCTGTTAAGAATTTCTATTTATTGATGTGGAGAACAGCCTTCCCAAATGTAGTCTCTTCTCCTGACACAGATTCGAGGCAGTAAAACCTACTGAAGGTATATCCTGCACCAGCACCCCTCTTTCCAGAGCCAAAGAAGCAGCAACTTGACTAGTGGAATGTGCTCTCAAGCCATCAGGCAAGACTTTTCCTGCTAGTGAGTAGCATTCCATAATGCACAGAAGTATCCATTGTGAAATGGGTTGCTTATTTACAGCTAAACCTAACCTCTGTCCTGCATATCCTACAAAAAGCTGATTATCTAGGTGGATGTTTGCAGACCGTGAAATGTCATAACTTAATGCCCTTCCAGGAGCTAGTCGGTGAAGCCTCTCCTCCTCTTTTGAGGGAAGAGGCAGTGGGTAAAAAGTCAGTAAGACTATTCTTTGTGTAAGGTGAACTCTGACACCACTTTCGGAAGAAAAGATGAACAGACTCTTAACACTGCTTAAAGAAAGACCTAAAAGGTGGCTTTGAAGACAGTACTTGCAGTGCCCTCACCCTGCGGCTGACATGATAGCTAACAAAAAAGCAGTCTTAACTGTTAGCATCCTTAGAGGGCACGAGTGTAACGGCTCAAAAGGAGTGCCCATGAGGTGCTTTAATATTAGGTTCAAGTCCCATGTTGGGACGATAAAGGGAATTGGAGGAAACAGATTTGTCAGTCCCTTCAGAAAATGTATCACAATCAGCACTTTAAAGTAAAATCCCTCATCACGAGATCTATTAAAGGATGAAAGTGCCGCTGAGTAGCCCTTGACAGTATTCACTCGTAACATTGAATGGGTTAGATGGGGTAAAAAAGAAAGAACATTTCGAATTGTGCATGTGAAAGGATCCACTTTCTTTTCCCTGCACCAGCTGAGAAATGTGTTCCAACGGCAGCTTTATAGGGATTTAGTTGCTGGTCTTCTAGCCGCAAGCAACACCTCCATCACGTCTTCCGGAAGGTCCCCATCTTTGTATCTCACCCTCTTGGAAACCAGCTGTGAAGGTTCAAAGTGCTGATATCTGGATGAAGGCGACCCCCCTCTTGCGAGAGTAAGTCATCTCTCCTGGGAAGACAAACTAGAGGGCAGATAGGCCATCTCTAGAAGTTCTGGGTACCATGTTCTCCTGGCTCAATCCGGAGCAATCAGGATCATGGATTTTCTGAACTTCCTCAACCTCCTGATGACATGAGGAATTACAGGGACTGGAGGAAACTCATGCAGTAGTGGAAATTCACAGTCCACCACAAACGCATTCCCTAGATCTGCTCTTTGGGGAAATTTCCTGGAGCAAAACTGTTCACACTTCCGATTGACACTGGTCATGACCAGATCCACTTGAGGAGTTCTCCAAAGGGCGAATATCTCCAAAAGGACTTCCTGAGCTAGCTCCCACTCGTGGGAGATTGTGCTCTGCCTGCTCACAGCATCCGCCACAGTTTTTCTTCTCCGGATAGATGAACTGCCAGAAGAGAGATCCCTTCTTTTAGTGCCCAGAACCACAGCTGCACTGCCACTCTGCACAGAGGCTGGAACCCCACATCCCCCCTCTAGTTGAGGTAATGCATGGCCACTGTGTTGTCCGTCATTATCAGGACACTTCTTCCCCATATCGAGGGCAGAAAGGCCATCAGCGCTAGTCTGATTGCCCTTAGCTCTAAAAGAATCATGTGAAGCCTGGACTCTGACGGAGACCAGTGTCCGCTGACTGAAAAATCCTTCATGTGCGCTCCCCAACCTGTGAGGAAGACATCTGCCAAAAAGGTTCCCCTCTCACTACATTCTATCAGCAGGTCCCCCACAGGAGATTCTGGGCGGCCTTGCTCCGGACCTGGAGAAGTTCCGTCATTCTGCCAGAGAATTGAAACCACTGGGATCTGAGAGCCCATTGAAGGGTTCTCATTCTCACACGGGCTTTGGGCAACAGAAAAATGCAGGACGCCATGAGGCCGAGCAACCTTAGGAAGTTGAAGCCAGGTAGATGTTGGGCACTCTGACATTTTTGGACCATCTGCGAGATATGTTGAGCCCTCAACTCGGGTGGTAAGACTTTTCCAGAGACTGAATCCAGGACTGCTCCAGTAAATTGCAGCTTCTTGGATTTCATGGAGAAGCCCAGCTTGTGGAGGAAGTAGCAAGTGCGACTGAGATGACTCTGGGCCTGCTCCTGAGAACAAGCCCTGATCAATCAATCGTCCAGGTAGGGGTAGATGTGAATCTCCTCCCTCCTTAGACTTGCTGCCACCACTGCCATAAGCTTGGTGAAGTCTCTCGAGGCAGAGGTGACCCAGAATGGCAGAACTCGAAACTGAAAGTGAGAACCGCCAACTACAAACCTCAGGTACTTTCTGTGCTTCTGATGGAAGAGCAAATGAAAGTAAGCATCCTGAAGGTCCAATGAGACCACCAATCCTGGAGTCGAAGGGTCTGCCTAAAGAATTACCATCTTGAACTTGTCCTTCCTAAGGAACTTGTTCAAGCATCTCAAGTCCAAGATGGGTCACACTCCTCTGTCCTTCTTGGGGATTTGGAAATAGGTAGAGTACCAATACTGGTTCCTCTCCGCTGCAGGTTCCAATTCCACTGCACCTTTCTCCAACAAGATAAGAATTTCCTGTTGGAGGAGGCGATCTGGATCCGATGAAGATCAGCCTTTCGGGGAACAATCCAGAGGCTTCTTAATGAATGGGAGGCAGTAACCCTAGGCCACTGTTTGTTGCACCCATGCATCCGAGGTTATGCCCTGCCAAATCTGGAGTTGTTGTGACAGCCTGCCTCCTACCAAAGACCTGTGGTTGAGGGAGTCTAAGAGACTTTGCTGACCCAACTGTAGCTGAGGGCAAGTCAGAGGGTGTTGCTCGCGGAGTTCTATCTTCTCTGCATTTGGACCCATGTGGTGTCCTTCTCAGACCCTGTTGAGAGTGTTGACCTCTCCCTGTTGAGATAGAAGAGTAAAAGCAAAAAGGACAGCCCATCCAACCTTGGGCCGAAGGATGTGATGGTTACCTTTTTGAAGTCCCCAGAGATTTAGCTGCTGCTCTAGAAGCCTGCAGCTTCTCTAAACTGTTAGCAGTCTTTTCACCAAATAATTGCACTCCATTGAAGGGCATGTCCAGCAAACGTACCTGGACATCTGGTGGAAAGCCTGATTTCCTAAGCCATACCAGGTGTCTTAGCACAGTGCTGGCAGCCAAAGCCCTGCTTATAGAACCCACTGTGTTAAGGCTTGATTGTAATGACTGCCTCATAGCATCTTTACCATCCTGAAATTAATTCCAAAACCCCCCTCTCTCCTCACCTTCTGGTATATGTTCCGCTGCCAAAGCAGCCACTCCCTAAAGGGTAAACATACATTGGGCCAGAGCACTTGTGGCATTAGCAGATTTCAGCGCCTGCACTAAACATCCTCTTTCCTATGGCATCTATTTTCCAGTCCTCCTTATCTGCTGTGGCAAAAGGGTAAGCTGATGCCCTGAACGAGGATGTCACAGCCTGAATTACTAGGCTCTCCGGTGTTGGGTGTTTTGTGAGGAAATATGGATCAATGGAAGCTGAACTATACTTTTTTGTCAGCGTTTTATTCACTGGTGGGATAGAATCTGGTTTAAACCAATTCTCCATGACCCTGATCATCAAAGCGGTGTGAAAAGGTAACACTGTCTCCCTTATTGGGTTGCTGTCTAATATATCTGTAAGGGCATCTCTTTCAACTATCGCAGCTGGTTTAGCCAGCCAAGATATTCAGACACCTTACTGATTACTGACCTATACGATGGATCAGAAAAAACAGCCACCTCAGGATTTCCAAAATCTGTTTCAGGTGATGCTAGTTTCTTTAAGAGTTTCAACAAGATTTCTCACCTTTGATTCTTCCGAAACCAGCTCCTCTGGCACATTGGGAGTCCCACACTCATATCCAAAGGGAGCCTCCTCCTCCTCTTCCTCTTCCTCAAAGATAAAACAAATTGATTTAAAGAAATCCAATCTGGTTAAAGGTTTCAATTAGTTTGTAGAGTCAATGGAGGGCTTTGTTGGCTTCAAAGGCACTGAAGGTGTTCGATGGCATTGAGGGCTTCGAAGGCTTTGAAGGAGCTGACGGCAAATGCCTCAATGGCTTAGCTGCTTTATGTAAATGCTTTGACGGTTCTGTCGAATGGTTCCATGGTTTTGAATGCTTTGGAGAAAGCCTCGATACCGTTTGGAAGAACCTGAACTTTTGGTCTTCGAGGAGGAAAATGGCGATTTTGTTCTGTGCATCGAAGAAGGCTCCTTCGACTTGTGCTGATGATCCACCCCTTCCTGGCTCTTAGGCGTGCGGTAAGAAGACACATCACACTCCCCTGCTGGTCTTTAGAGACGCAGAGGGGTGGACAGATTTCTTTGACTCCTTCAGAGGGGTGCCAAGAGGGGCAGCATTCTGAAAAATATTGAGCATCTTCAAGTGAAAAAGTTCCCATTCACCAGGAGTCGATGATTTTGAAGGAAATTAGTCTCTCTCAGGAGAGGAGGAAGTAGATGACGACAACCTGTCTCGTTGCTTCTTGCTCTTCTTATGTGAGGATGACGACGAACGCCGTGACCTCGATTTGGAGCGCTTTTGATGCTGAGAATGCTTTTTCTAAGGGGACAAGTCCCTAGAGTCAGAGGAAGATTTCCTCTTTGAAGGGGCAATAGAGGGGGCTTACCGGCTTTGAGTTTCTGCTTTCTTTCCCACTTTCTCGCAAGGCCTTGAATGTCATGGGCTGCCAAGATCTGCAGTCCTCTACCTTGTGGCCTGTCACCAGGCACCACAGACAGACTTGGTGTTGGTCTGTAATGGACATTTTTGCCCCACAATCAGAACACTGCTTACATCCAGTCTTCAGTGTCGGGGACATTTCGAGTTGTTGAAAATTCAACACTCGAAAGTAACACCCAATTCAGAATTTTGCTGAGGCGATGTCACTCCGAAGCACGCTAGCATGTGGAAAAAAATTAGCTCAGAAAACAGTCGCCATGCATGCTTTTTATACCAGCGTCAATGTCAGGGCCGAGGAGGGGACGGAGGCCGTCGAGGCCATGACTCGACATTGCACGAAACTCGACTATGAAAAAAATAAAAAAATTCCGAAGCAAGCTGCAAGATGAGGAATACGTGGGAGGACACAATCTATTCAAAATAGACAGCTTGTCCCAGTTTGTCAATTAGATCGTCAATCCTAGGCATAGGATAATTGTTAAACTGGGAAATAGGGTTCAGCTTTCTAAAGTCAATACAGAACCTCCACGAATGATCTGGTTTGGCAAATAGGACTATTGGCTGGGACCACAGGCTTTCTGACGGCTCGATTATATCCGCCTCTAACATTTTCTCCACTTCTTGAAGGATTATTTCCTTTCTCACCTCAGGGATCCTTATAAGGTTTCAAATTAACCGATTTCCCAGGAGAATCCGCGTCTCACCATCCTGTGTCCCACTCCCAGAAGACCTCTCACCCAGGTGATCCTTGTGCACTGGTCCACCCCCAGGAACTGGATCCGAAAGCAATGGCCATGTCCTAGCCACCTGGATGACAGATCCCCGGGTACAGGTGAGTGAGACACCTTCTGTTTTGTATTGTATTGTATGTTCTTTTGTATTGCGCACCAATGACCCGAAGGCTTACGGGCGCCGACAGAAACACACACAAAAAACTACACTAATCCTAAAGGGAACAATGCATTCAGGTCAATTCAGATAAAACACTAGTCAATGGAGCCAGATGTCGGAAGAGCGGATTTAGCAGAATAGAAGTGTTTTAAGTTTCTTCTTGAATGATTCAGTGGACTTTATATTTCTTAGATCAGCAGGGAGAGCATTCCAAGCCCTAGGCGCAGCATTGACAAAAGAGCCCATAAGAGCTTTATTAGAATTGCATCAAGGAATATCTAGTAGATTTACAGGGTAATTAATAGAATTCAGCGCACAAGTGGCGCACGTGGCTGGCGCACAGTGTGCGCGTGCAACTTTCTGCACCAGCCCCGTGCGCTAAAATCCATTTCCGCGCACAGCGTATTCATGGATTTTAGCATCCAAAACCAGCCGTGGCGCAGAGTGGCGCGGCAACCCTGCAGCAGCGGCAGTTATGCCCCCAACCCCTCCCCGTGCTCCATGCACAGTGCACAAATCCTGTACATGGTGCTCAGGCCCCGAACCACGAAAACGCCAGTAAAACTCCCAACGCACCCCTCCGAATACATGTACACCCCGGCGCGGGGAGTTTCCCACGCGATTGTCCCTGTGCGAGCGGGGTACGTGTGTTACTGGGGTGCGCGGGGAGTTTCCCACGCGATTGGCCCTGTGCGAGCGGGGTACGTGTATTACTGGGGTGCGCGGGTACTTTCACATGCAATTGGCCCTGTGCGAGCGGGGTACGTGTATTACTGGGGTGCGCAGGAACTTTCACACGTGAATTTGCTGTCAGAGCGGGTTACGTGTATCCAGTGTGGTGTGCGGGGAGTCCTACACGTGAATTGGCAGTGTGGGTCCTCCCAGGTGTCCCCTCTAGACCCTCCACGGCCCATGCAGGCAGCCCACACCACAGGGGACTACCCTGCACCCCTGGACATGTCCTGCAGTCAGCCTGTCCACCATGGCCATGCCCCCCAGCCAGGCCATGTGTCACGTTGCACTAGTGATCACCAACTCATGTCCCCCTGCACCCCCACCCCCCAGCAGTGAGGGGCACCTGCCAGTAGGCCCCCACTCATGTCCCCCTGCACCCCCACCCCCCATCAGTGAGCGGCACCTGCCAGCAGGCACCTACACATGTCCCCCTGCACCCCCACCCCCCCATCAGTGTGGGGCACCTGCCAGCAGGCCCCCACACATGTCCCCCTGCACCCCCACCCCCCATCAGTGAGGGGCACCTGCCAGCAGGCCCCCACTCATGTCCCCCAGCACCCCCACCCCCCCAGCAGTGAGGGGCACCTGCCAGCAGGCCCCCACTCATGTCCCATTCATGTCCCCCAGCACCCCCACCCTCCATCAGTGAGGGGCAACTGCCAGCAGGCCCCCACTCATGTCCCCCAGCACCCCCAGCAGTGAGGGGCACCTGCCAGCAGGCCCCCACTCATGTCCCCCAGCACCCCCACCCCCCAGCAGTGAGGGGCACCTGCCAGCAGGCCCCCACTCATGTCCCACTCATGTCCCCTTGCACCCCCACCCCCCCATCAGTGAGGGGCACCTGCCAGCAGGCCCCCACTCATGTCCCACTCATGTCCCCCTGCACCCCCACCCCCCATCAGTGAGGGTCACCTGCCAGCAGGCCCCCACTCATGTCCCCCAGCACCCCCACCCCCCCAGCAGTGAGGGGCACCTGCCAGCAGGCCCCCACTCATGTCCCATTCATGTCCCCCAGCACCCCCACCCTCCATCAGTGAGGGGCAACTGCCGGCAGGCCCCCACTCATGTCCCCCAGCACCCCCAGCAGTGAGGGGCACATGCCAGCAGGCCCCCACTCATGTCCCCCAGCACCCCCACCCCCCAGCAGTGAGGGGCACCTGCCAGCAGGCCCCCACTCATGTCCCACTCATGTCCCCTTGCACCCCCACCCCCCCATCAGTGAGGGGCACCTGCCAGCAGGCCCCCACTCATGTCCCACTCATGTCCCCCAGCACCCCCACCCCCCAGCAGTGTGGGGCACCTGCCAGCAGGCCCCCAACTCACCCCCCCAACATGTCAACATGACCCACAATCATGGCCCTCATGGCCACCAAAATCCCATGGCACGCCACCCCTGCCCAAATAACCAACAAAGCATAACATACACCCCACATTCAAATGCCCATTACATGAAACAACCCAAATGGCATGTATGTACATCAACACATGTCCGTCACACACACACACTGGTTGTCATTGATTGTGTAAACCCACATTTTCACATGCATTAACCCAATGAGCGAATCCCACACATGGAACTAAAATATGAAAATGTATTATGTACAAAAATAAAGCAATGAAATGAAAGCATAACAAAATAGCAAACATGAAATGAAAAGCATGTGCAAAAGAAGAGTAAATGAAAAGTATAACCAATACAAAGAAATCCAAAAGAAAAATAGTCCAAACTCTCCCGCCACCAACGCAAATCCAAAGGAAACGTTAAAAAAAATCCATTGATCCATGGTGAAATCAAAAGAAAAAGTTCAAAATAATCCATTGTCCAACTATGTACAATCCATTGTCCAAAAGAAAAATCCATTAATCCATGTACAAAATCAAAATCAATCCAACATCCAACTGTGTACAATCAAATTTCCAAGGGTCCATGAGCCCAACAAAACAAATGAAACCTATCTAATAACCTACCTAACAAAAAAACTATTTACAAAAGTGTGGGGCATAGTCCAAAAACCCCAAAATAAAGAAAAAAAAGGAAACCTAACACTATAAACTATTTACAATGGCGACAGGCAAGTCCTGCAGCTCACTCAGTGATGTTTTCGGACAGGGCATCATCGAACTCCATGTCTATTTGCTGGAGGCGGGCCTCTGTCCTGGCACTCGAGGCACTCTGCCCGCCTCAACGCCCGACGCATGGAAAACTCCGCCCTGACCATGGTGAGCCGCGCCTCTTCCGCCCACCGCCGCTCCGCACCTATACGCTGGCCCAACCGCAGCCACACAGAAGACGGATCCATTCCAGGGTTCTCCTGGCCTCTGGCCGATGCCTGCCCCCTTGATGCCGATGGCCCCGAGCCATCATTGCTCCCGCCTAGAGCCTGCTCCTGCTGCTGCTGCTGTCCATGTGCTCTGTCCGATGATGCCTGCACATATTCCATCAGCTGGTCTCCTGTTGTGGTGTCCACCCCTGCTGGACCGCCGACTCCCGACTGTGGCAGGGATGGGATCTCCACCAAGCTGGCTGCCTTGGTCAGGCCAGGTCCACAGGGGGCCCTGGTGGAATCTGGGCCCGAAGACGGCAGGGAGAAGGACTGGCGCATAGTCTCCACAGAGGAGGAGAGGTCTGCCAGAGTGCGCGTCACATGTAGGAACCCACCAACCAGGGCCCCTCCCAACAGTGCCACATCGCGACGCCTGCTGTTCGTGAAGGCGTGCGTTCTCCGCCCAGGAAGAACGCACGTCATCACGAATGTCACGCGTGCGCAACGCAACACCAATCAGGACGGAGTCCATACGTTCATTGGACCCCTCATCCGCAGGTAGTGGAGAGGCAGATGACATGGCACTCTCCCCTACCTGCGGACGGGCCTGGGACGGGGCATCCCTGCTGGTGCATGGTGGTGCAGTCACAGGGTCAAGGACAGGGACATGCACAGGCCCCTCTGCGGTGACCTGTGCTGCCTCCTGACCCTGGACTGCACCACTTGCACCAGTGGTACTAATCCCACCAGGCCCAATGTGTGGCTCAGTAGCGGGCTCCTCCTCCTCTGTGGAGACCACCAACCTGGATGTCTCTGTGCCGTCTTCCGCCATTGCAAGCCCCTGTGGGGGCTCGCCCGGCCCTTCCGCCACAGCCGTAGTGGCAGACGCGGCACCAGCCCCCTCGCTCCCGGATGATGGCAAGTCCTGGGAGGGTGGCTGGGCCTTGCATCGCCATCCAGTGGAGGCATCCCCGCCGCTTGGCTCCACAGCGCCGTCTCCGCCCTCGTCTTCACTTGACGCTGCGTAGAGGGAGACATAGAACACAAGCATCAGGGTACAGTACAATATTCGCCTAGACAGGAAGCAATAACACATGAGTGGCAGTGTCTAACGTCACTTCCATCCTGTCCCTCCACAACACATGGGTGAATGCACGCAACACACATGCCTAAACAGGCACGGGGCCTGCTATCAACATCAGCATCCATGTACAAGGGCCTCTATTAATCCAAATGTTGCCTTCAAACTCACATGCATCATGGCTCACACTGATCCCATGCACACACATCACCGCAGGGTCATGCATCATGCCTTGTACACCACAGACACATTGGATAGACACAGTGCATAAAATGGTGACCGCACTGCATGAGTGAATGTACACATCACGGACATGTGTCATGAATCCATGGCGTATCAAAGTCACAGACACACTTCTCAGACACACACACATGTGCACCATACATGTACATGACAGCAGCACCCATCTCTCACACCCCCACCATGTGCAAGAACAGACACTGGCATGCTTTCATGTGTGCATTTGCCATACAGCTCCCCATGTTGCATTGGAACTCATGCACCAACCATGTGGTTCGCAAATTACTGGTCTCACATGCATGAACATGATGTCCCTGCACACACACATCCATACATGGCCCATGTCACACATCCAGGCAACTATCAGACTACCAGCACACTGCAACATGCCCTGTCTCACACAACAATGCTTGGCCACTTACCGCTCAACTCCAGACGGGTCTTCCTCCAAAGGATCTGGGCATGGAGCGCTGGGCATACGTGTTCCAGGACCCTCATCTGGATGTCACTCATGCTTACCCGGCCCCCCTCCGCGAGGCGCCGGGCCTTGTGGAGGGTCCTGGACCTGAAGTCCTCCCAGCGCTTCTTGACGTGCTTGATGTCGCGGGTTGCCACTCCCTCCGCGTTGATGGCAACCACTACGTCGTCCCAGATCCTCTCCCGTCCTTCCTTGTTGGCGCGTGATGTTCTGAAGAGGGCATCATACTGCCCCAGGACATGCTCCACCAGGACACCAACTTCCTTCACACTGAAGCTGGTGGCCCTCTGCCTCTCTGGCTGGGGGTCGCCAGTGGCCTCAGATGGTGTTTGCCCCGACATGGCAACCCCTGAGGCAGGCGTGGGTGGGCAACTGGGTTGGATGGAGCGATGGTATCCCAGTTGGGAGTCTTCTGTTCCAGCAGGGTTGGACACGGCAACTGGAACCCTGGCTGATGTGCTGATGTGCAGGCACCAAATACCAGGGCACGTGGGCAGCAGGCAGCAGCAGATGGCAGGTGGGAGCGTGATCGGGGCTCTGGGGGGCAGTAATTCAGCCTTCTGGGCAGGAGCATGGTCTTCCGTGTGTTGTTGCGTGGCCAGCTTGATACAGAGTGATTTGGCACATGAAAATCTTGCACGTTAGCGTGTAATTCGAGGAAAGGCCCTTCGCCCGTAAGCGCGTCAGCACACGTACTCGGTTTCATTGGACCATAGGCCCTTAGCGCGTAAGCGCTTCTGTGACGTGACTCTCGCGGGCGTTTCCCTTGTGAAGTGGGCATAGTGGTTCAGCGCGTGTGAAAAAACTGAACGTCCACGTGTGAATGCGTGTAATCCGAGGAAAGGGCCTACGCTCGTAAGTGACGTGATGCGCGCGGGCGTTTCCATCAACACAAGTGCATGTGAATGGTACACGTCCAAAAACTGCACGTCCGAGTGTCAGCTCGTGTAATTGGAGGAAAGGGCCTTAGCGCGTACACGCGGAAGTGATGCTGTACGTGTGGGCCGCTTTAAAAGGTACGTGTAGGACCCCATTCCCTTGTAAGTGCTTTTCGTGGAGAGCGAGTGGGTGAATTCTGTACTTCTTGTTGGTTCACACGCGATTACTTCACAGCGTTTCAAGTTCGTACTCCCTGTTACCTCTGACAGCGTTCATTTTTTTTTTGGGCCTGTTTCCTCAGACAGCGTACACTTCTTCTTTTGGCGGGGGTGTTGCCAATGCGCACACGCGCGTTTTTTTCACGTTCTTTTTCCAGGCAGTCGGTGAGTCGCGCACGCATTTACCAACTGTGCTTGCCCCGTGTGTCACGTACCCCTTCAGAGGTCAATGTAGGCTGTGTGTAACATGCGTACGCTTATTTTTGTGTTTCTGGGTGCCACAGCGTAGTGCAGGTTAATTTTTCCATGCACGTGGTCTACGAGGGGTTGCGTGCACGTTAATTTTGTTTTCGGGGTGGCTGTGCGTTGCGTGACCCGTCATCTTCCCCCAGGGGTCACAGACAGCCTTGCTAGAGCACTAGGGTACGAATTCCATCTAGTACCCTACCCCTTTCACCCCCAATTGCCCAGGACAATTGTTTACTGTAACTCCCATATGCACAACAACATCAGTGCCATGGTTGGGAGGCGACCAAGCGGTAAGGGAGGTAAAGGTGGCCGACCTCCAAAAGGTGGGCATGGTGGGCGCAGTAGGGGACATGGCCAGGATTGGCAGGGTGCCCCTAGACCCCCATGTGTGGAGGACCAATCAGGGACACCCATGCTCCCCCCCCATGGTTGAGGGAAATGTGGCTGACACCATCCCAGCTCAGCCCTTGTTGGACCAGCCCATTGTGGCACCTGAGCCGGCACAGGATGACTCCCAGGCTGACTTCCAGGTCAGCAAGTCTAAGCCACGTGTGCTGGTGCAAGTTGGTGTCACCAGGCCACGTGGATCTGGGGCAGCAATGTCATCTGCTGCCCCAAGTAGGCAGGGTGGGGCGGCTGCAGGGGCAGCTGCAGCTTTATCCACCCCAGCTCTGAGTCTCCCAGCCGGGACAGTGTCAGTCCTGGTCCATCAAACTGACGTTGCCCCTGCCAACATCACAATTCAGCCAATGCCTGCACCAAGACCTATGGTCATTGTGCCTTTGCACACTCACAGTACCCAGTCCACCTGCGCTTCTGCTCCTACTGACCAGAGCGGCGCAAGCCACTCAGGCTCTGGTCCACCTTTGAAAAAGAGGAAGAAGTGTGCTCTGGCACTACAGGCTGAGACCCCAGACACGGCTACACAGTCTGGCACGTCAAGGAAGCCTAGCTTTAATGACCCCGAACTTGATGCACTTGTGACCTATGTGTCGGCACATAGCCGCGAAATGGTGGTGACTGCAGGGTGCAAGACCACACCTGGTCAACGTAGGGCACACTGGCAGACCATCGCGGACCGCATAAGTGCCCTTGTATTTGTGAGGCGCACAGCTGAGCTGATGATTGCTACAATCAGTGGACTGACCTGAAATGCAGAGCAAAGAACAAGTTGGCCTCAAATCATGCCACTACTCTGGTGACTGGCGGTGGGTCTCCACCAGAGGACAACGAACTCACTGAACATGAGTCTGTTGCTGGGACCTTCGTCACAGAGGAACAGATCCAAGGCGTGGGAGAGCTACCTGATTACGACGCATTGTCAGGTGAGTGCCCATGCATGTGTGTGTAATCCATGTGTATGTTGTTTGGGCGACAGGTTCTGATTGAGTGCCAGGTGAGGGTGTGTACTCCTGAGTGTTATGGGTCACCCATGTGCTTCCTCCAATACATTCACGTGCCTTTTATTTGGGTATGACAGTATCCCTTCTGCCCACAGTAGCCAATTAGCCCCACATTACTGCTGTTGCACTTGAACTATCATCTTGCAACAACATTGTTCTGAATTTTTCTGTGTTCATTCAGGCTGATTGTTTAGATTATCCCATTTTTCATATGCTTTTTTCATCCCTAATGCCACATATGTGACATGCTTCTGTCATTGTTAACACCCCACATTGTGCCACTTTAGTTACCTGGTTATGTGAATAATTAAACCATTCAGGGCGAGGGAGTATTGGCCTGCTGAAATTTATTTTTAGGGCCTGTTTGCATGTGGAACATGATAGTTGTTTCCTGTCATGTTGAAGTGACCAACCATTGATGTGTACATCTTCCTACAATCACTGTCTAATTGTACACTGGATGTCTTGCAGTGTGCGGCACATGCATATTTTGCAACACTATTGTGCATTAATCTTCTCATCATGTCCATGTGACATGGATGTGTGACAGTACTCATTCACTGACATATCGCTGTAGTTGTCTAATTTACCATGGCTATGCTACATGACATCTGTGTGCTGGCATGTGTCATGTATGTGTATTGGACATGCCACTCACAGGCTGATGTGTGATGCCAGTGCTACACGACATGCTGCGAATGTGTTGCTTTTCCATCTTGGTGTCCTCATTGTCTGCCTTTTTGACTCCCCTTCAAAATCATTGACAGTGCATGCATGCCAGGGTTATAGTCATGTGGGACATGTGTAAACCATGTACAGGATCTCTGTCTTGTCAGCCCTATGTGTGTGCTATGGTGCTCATGCCTGTTTCCATTTCTTGTATTTCATGTTTTTGCAGGTGACAACACACTTGATGCTGGTGAGGTTCAGGAGATGGTGCAGACCCAGGAGGATTCTCAGCCACGACCAGGCACCAGTGGGGGACGTGGTGTGGTGGTGGTTGAAAACACTTTTGTAATGCAGACCATACTGTCGAGGGGTGCCTCTGGGTGCAGCTCCCCAGATCTCTATTCAGGTGCTGAGTCTGATGATGAGACTTATGTGCTGTCGCAGGTCAGTGCTTCTGGCAGGGATGCTGTTCTGTCCAACCCACCTGCACCAGGGGTAGAACCCTCTATGGGGATGTCAGTGTTGGTAGGTCTGCCTTTGGCGGTTACGGATGCAGGGTCACACTCCACAGTATCTGATCCTGTTCCTGGGCCAGCAGATCAGAGGGGGAATGCAGTCCTGCAGCCTCAGGCAATGCCAGCACAGCAAGGTGCAGATCGCCTTGCCCCGAACAGGTGTGGTGCCCGCCGACGCGGTGGCTGTGCGCCACCAGGCAATACTGTATGGGAAAACTCCATGTACAGTATGGCAACCCAACAGGCAGCATCAGTAGAAATGATGGCTCAGGCAATGGAGAGGGTGGCCACTCCCATTAGCCCCCATGAAAGGCAGATGGAGCAACAACAGCAGGCAACAGACTCCATTTGCCAATCACACAGGGAAGACATGTTGGCGTCCAACAGGGACCGACGGGCGGCACTGGAGACTCTGCGTGAATCCATATCAATAGAGTCACAGGGCCACAGGGAAGCCCTGAGGGTGGAACTCCATAACCTCAGGCAGAGTCTGCTTGAACTTGAGGCTTCCCGAAAAGTTAGGGCAGAACAGCAGCTGGAGCAGCTCACACGTTCGCTCTCAGCTGAGCTGCAGGCAACACGTGAGGAGATCCGGGCATCCCATGAGGCCATGCGTGCAGAAGTGCAGGCAACCCGTAACGTGCTGCATGGGGATCTCCGCACTTTAATCCTCCAGAATCAGACCTTCCAGACTCACATGCTTGCTGCCATGGAGGACCATACCAGGGCTTTGCGTGGGGTGCCTCCCATAGTGCCACCACCTCCTGATTCAGCAGCAGAGGGTGAAGAGAGCGACAGCAGTTCTCCCACTATGGCATAGCCGTGCTGGCTATGAGCCCATGGAGGTATTTTTTTTCCGCAACATTCACGCAGGTGGGTGTTGGTGTGCACCCTGTTCTCGAACCTCCTGGGTGGCCTCCCCCCACCCCCGGCCCCCACATGGCCATTTTTTTCAGTGTGTTGCCTTGTGTGGCTCCCGTGGGCATCCACTGTATTCCGGCTGGGCACATGCAGGCTTGTCCTGAGTTTGGGTTAGATGCTTGGGTTCGTGACACACACACCCCTCCTGCTTCCCGTTTCCATGGGCTTGCAAAGGGTGTGAGCAAGTGACAGTGATTTACACAGTGACATTGGGCTCCCATGAGCTGTGTGGGCAGTCTGTAGTCAGTACTGTGTGTACATCCCTAGTGGGCATTGTTGTTGTATTGTACACTGCATGGTGTATTGATATGTGCTTGTGTATCGATATCTTCCTCCTAATTTGCAGGTTCCTTCCTCATGTCTTCACATGGCTGTCTCCTTTGCAGATGGAGTTCATGTTGTATGCAGTACACTGACACATTTGCGTGGCAGCAACAATGTACAGTTGGAAGGGGTCGATGTGCTGGCTTATTCAGGTTGTAAGACTACCACTGTTTTGACTTAGTACTGTCATGTTTTTGCAATGTTTCATGGTGTGTTGCTGTATTGTGTTGGTGGTAAGTATTTGGTCATGTGTGCTGTTTGTTATTGATTACTGGGAGCATATTGTCTGTGGGCAGTTTCCATTTGGGACAGTGCACTTTGTGACACTTGTGTCAGGTCTTGTGCATTGCTTTGTTTGCTTTCACATTGCATGACATGCCATGGTGTGTTGGGTGGCGGAGCTGGGGAGGGGTTGGGTGACATGGCGCTATTTTCATGTTGTATTTTGCAAGGGGGTAGTCATTCATGCAGCATAAATGTGTGTTTTCTTTGTGACACAGCATGGGTTGTCTTTCGGCAGGTAGGGATGCACACAATGTAACAATTCCAGGTGACCAATCTCAGGCTGGTATGGTTGTGACAGTTGACTGTGCCTTATGTCATCATCATTGATTGTCAGCTGGTATGTGCCAGGGATGTGTGCACTCCACAGGGGTGTGATTTTAGGTGAAGTAATTAGCCACCAGCTGCGTACGGACTGCCTCAGCACGTGCCCTTTCCCCTCCCATGCGCAGCGGCCGTGCTGGTGGTTGGGGATGTGGGGGCACCACCATGTCCACCGGCAGGCCCCAGCGTGTTGCAACGTTGTGCAGGACACATGCTGCCACTATGATCCTGCACACTACTGGGGGCGTGTATAGCAGCTGCCCACCAGAGCGGTCAAGGGAGCGAAAGCGTGTCTTGAGCACTCTGAATGTGCGCTCCACTATGCCCCGGGTTGCAATATGGGCTGTGTTGTATCTTACCTCGGGTGGTGTGGTGGGTTTCCGAATTGGCGTCATCATGTGGGTGCTCAGTGGGTAGGCACTGTCCCCTGGGGAGGTGATGATGGGTATCATTAGTGGGGTTGTGACATTACTCCTTATCCGACATGCATGCATGTGCAGGGGCATTTATACTCACCAAGCAGCCATGTATCGCCATGCCGCCCAGCTTCTAGGTCCCAGTTTAGGGTTGACATTCTGTAAATGAAACTGTCATGGGTGGACCCTGGACAGTTGGCATATACTGAGGTGATGATTCCCTTGGCATCACATACTACCTGCACATTGATGGAATGCCAGTGCTTGCGGTTTCTCTAGATGTGCTCAGTTGCCCTGGGACGACGTAGAGCCACATGGGTGCAGCCAATGGCACCTAGCACTTTGGGGAAGTGTGCCACCCCGTAAAAATCCTGGACGACAGCCTGCCTTTCTGCAGGTGTTTTGGGCAGGTATATGTGCCTGCGGACTGATGGGCGTACAGTCATGATAGCCAACACCTGGTGCAGGCAGCGTGACTGCGTGGCCTGTGAGACCCCCCCCCACTATGGCAGTTGTCTGCTGAAATGAACCAGTGGCCAAGAAGTGCAGTACATTGAGCACCTTTTCCAAGGGGCTCAGTGCTTGGGAGCACAGGGTGGGTGATGTGAGGTCATCCTCCCACTCACTCACCAGGTCGAGTATTATGTGAGGTGGAAACCTGTACCTGACATACACCTGGTCATCAGACATCCCAAAAAAACTGGTTCTGGGTGTAAAAATTCTGGGCCTGACTATCCTCCTCCTCCTCCTCCTCCTCCTCCTCCTGCAGTATCCCACGACCACTGCTGCGAGGAATGGTATATTCATCTTGACGTCTGAGCTTGTTTGTTGTTTGCGCGCACTTTTATGCTGCGCGGGTCCACGTACGCCTGCTTCCTGCTGGCGTACGAGTTTCCGGATTAGCGCATCTTTTTTGGCGCATGCGTTAGCCCCGTTCGATTCCATGAATACGTGTTGTAGGCGCGCGTGTGGGCGTTCCGCGCATTTGCCTCCTGTACTTCCCCCGTGACGCCCACATTTTCATGCGTTGTTCCCCATTCCGCGTGTTATGCCCCGTGTTACGCCTACTTTTGTTGTGTGCGCTTCGCTATATGCGCTTTCGCTGTGTGCGTAGCGCACGCTGTTTGAAGACGTGTGCGCCAGTGTGCGCCACGCAGGATTTTAGCGCACATCCATGGATTTACACGCACACGGACTTCCATGAATCGCTGTGCGCGGGTTTCGCTGCGATTTTCGCACTTGTGCTGCGATTCGCACGCTTTTGCACGCTTGCGCAGGAATTTTCAGTACACATTAATTCCATGAATCGGCCTCTTTAGTTGTTAGATCTTAGAGCTCTCGCATTGTGTTTCCTCACCAGCCCATTCCTTAAGTAGGAAGGCATGAGTTCCAATTGGCATTTTTGTGTGATCAATAAAAGCCGAAACTGGATTCTAGCCCTTATTGGCAGCCAATGCATGCCTCGCATTGCCTCTGAAATATGTCACTCCATTTCAGTCCGGTGACCACCCTTATGGCGCTGTTTTGTATCACCTGAAGGCGGTTAAGTTCTGCTTGTGAGCGGCCAGTTAACACACTGCAACAGTAAACGATTTTAGAACCGATAATAGCACAAGCAATTGTCTCAGCGTTCTTTTGCGAGATGTACGGCCAAATTGAAGTAAGCAGTTTGATATAATAGGTGGAAGTAGAGACTAAGCTACTAATTTGTGACCTCATATTCAGGTTCCGGTACAGAATAATGCCCAGAGTTTTGACTTTACTCTGAACTTCAATATTACAACCTGCAATGGAGAAGGCATTATAAAGTGGGCCTAGCTTTTGGATTTGTTTTGGTGAGCCAACAACCATTAGTTCCATTTTATCTTTATTTAGCGCCAGCCCGTTTTGGTGCATCCAAATTTGGATTTTTGTCGTATACCAGGTTGATTTTACACTCATCCTCCTCATGTATTCCTATGAGCGGAATGACACATTGCGTGTCATCCGCATAGTTTGTGAAAGTAATATCATTACTTTCCAGAGTGTCAAAGAACAGGATCATGACAGATTGTATAATGAGGGGGAGATGAAGGCTCCCTGAGGTACCCCATATAATAAGGTAAAGGGTTTAGCTTCCACGTCTCCGTCCACTACCCTGCATTGCCTGTTACTCAGAAATGAGGAAATCCAGAGTACTGCATCCTTGGAGAAATTAGCCACATCCCTCAACCTGGTGGACAGAATAGAATGATCCACCATGTCCAAGGCTGCAGAGAGATCCAAGATCATAAGCAAGGATGCTTGGCCCCTGTCCATGGTCTCCAATAGCTTTGCTTTCAGATCAAGCAAAGCAGTTTCCGTACCATGGTGTGGTCTGAAAGCAGATTGATAATTGTTCAGAATCTGATGTTGATTTACATATTTTGCGATCTGTCTAAAATCTTTAGCAAGAAGGGGGTGTTAGAAATTGGTCTGTAGTTGGTAGCCATCAGCGGACATAGGCTTGTTTTTTTTTAACAGAGGTAAAATCCACACCTTTTTAATACTATTAGGAAGAAGGTTTTCAGCAAGGGATCTATTAACAAATTTACATATAGCTGATATGAGTGGAGCCGGACAGGTTTTAATAATCATCGATGAGCCGGTATCACCACTACATCTAGAGTTCTTAAGCTTTGTGATAACCTTAAGCAATTCCGTTTCAGAAATCGGAGCAAAATTAAACTCCTCCTGCAGACCTGTATTGAGGTGCATGAGCCCTGCTCATTCAACTAATGATTGATTAAGCAGCAACTTCTGCTCCTCAATTCCCCTTTTAATGTCAACTAATTTCCCTACCATTGCATCCTGTATTTTATTGCACCAATCGTCATCTTTGCAGATGATTTCCTTGTTTGGCCCCTTGAGAATTTCTTGGTCTCTAAGAATCTTAACATTCTCTCATTAAACAGTTCCCGTTTTGCTAGTAGAACAGCATCCTTGTAATCCTTAGCTGCTGTTTTATATCTTATCAGTTTTTAAGGGTCCTGCGTTTTCCTCCATTTGTAAAACAGTTTCAGTTTAGCTGATTTTAGCTTTTGTTGCTCCATGTTGAACAGTTTGTTTCTGTTATGCAAGTCAGAAATCGATTTTTTCTTGGGAGGGACTAAAAAGTCCAAGGTCTCCTGACAAGTACGTAGAAGTACATTAGTTGTATCTTGCAAATCATCTGTTATTGAAATGTTCAGAGCTGCGGACTCAAGCAGAGGCATCAGAGCCTCCGAAGTAATTTATTTACAATTTCTAGTCATAATAGGTACACTCCTGCTGACCACTTTCCTATTCACAGACAAGATTGTGGATCTTGAAGTGCATGCAGTAATGATCTGACTATGGACAGGGGAAGACATCCTTTACAGTAATGTCTAGTTCATGGGAAGCCACCCAATCAAGGGTGTGTACTTTGTCATGAGTGGGCCTCCTGATTTGTTGTTGAAATCCCAGCATAGACAAAGCATCCTCTAGAGCCACTGCTATAGGGTCTTCTTCACATCTTAACCAGAAGTTAAAATTACCCATTAAAATACATTTAGAATGGGGTTTAAGCAGAGGGAGTAGAAGATTGCTCAGCAGAGTAGGAAAGTCCTTTCCCACTCCTGGAGCTCTATATAAAACAAGTACATTAATGTCTCGGCATTAATGCCAATTTTCACGAGTAATAGTTCTGGATCCGGAAGTGCAATAGTCTTATAAAAATTAATGCAACACTACCTCCTCTTCCTTCTGCTCTATTCTGGTTTGTCACAAGACTTATTGATGTTCTGTCCAGCAAAACCAAATCATCGGCATACAATAATCTATTTACTGGACATCCACCAATATGCGGTGGGAAGAATCTTATTTTTTCTAAATGCTCTCCTAAATCACATATGTACAAGTTGAATAGGGCAGGGGATAATGTGTAGCCTTGTTTTACACCCCGGAATATAATTATTTCTTCTGTCAATAATCCCATCCTATTCAACCGTACTCTCAATGTAGTGCCAGTGTGAAGGGCCCTCAGCTGCTCCACCAGGTCTGCAGGGCAATCCCAAGATAATAATTTTGTCCACAGCCAGTGTCTATTTATGCTGCCAAAGGCCTTAACTAAATGCTAGACATACGTTGTCTTTATTTGCTAAGGCCATGCTCTTCAACTTTGATAGTAAAAGGATATTTGAGCTTGTGCCCAAACTCTTGACAAATTCAGTTTGAAAAGGGTGAAATCGGCCTTCCCTACTGGACCAATCATTTTGTCTTTTCAAGAGCAGGGAACCATAGATCTTCCCTAGGACATCCAAGAGGGTATTAGGGCCAAAGTTATTGGGTCCTCCCTATTGCCCGTCTTAAAAATAGGGATGACGATCACGCATTTCCAAGAGTTAGGGAGGATATGAGCAATCCTCATGTGTGCAAAAATGGAACACAGCAATTGGGCCCATAACTCCGGATCGTGCTTCAAAATGGCCTTTGAAAGACTGTCGGGTCCTGGGGCACGAGAGGTACTTGCTTTCTTTATCAGAGTGGCTATTTCCTTCAAGTCGTGATTCAAATTCCAGACCGGCTGGGATGTGACAATCTGTAAATCTGAAGAGCCCGGGATCAGAGTATAAACTTTCAAAATGTTTTGTCCATTCATCCTTCGAAATGGCGTTTGACTGATCGTTCGCCCGAGTATTACCATTAGATTTAATCAAATCCCATATTGCGTACGTTTTTTTCTTACTGATGGCTTCGAGAATTTTTTCTGCATTCCATTGGAGCATAGAAAACTGATGCCAACAAAGCCAAATTTGTTATTGGTTTTTCAGTTTCTTAATGGATTCAATTATATCGACCAAGGGGTTATTTCTAAGGAGCCGAATTGCACTCTTCACAGCACCTATTTTCTCCACTAGCTGTCTGTCATATACATGCTCATAGTTTATTACATTTTCTTGAGAAGGATTATTCTGAATGAAAAAACTGTGTAGCATAGGTGTATAATCCAGAACAGCCTAAGTACTTATCCGCCTTCGGAACATGCTTTTTGTTAAATACTAACCATTCTTAGTCGACATCCATTATTGACAGTTTCCAAGCTCACATTCATTTTACCAGATGATTTTAAAGAACCCCAAACAAACATATTCTAAGCAGATTATGGTCACTGGCTTCAGTTTCAACGACTTCAAAAGATTCAATGTCCTAGATCAAATTTCGGGATACAAAGATATAGTCAATAACAGAGCTCTGTTGATGACGAGTCCAAGTGGAGTGGCATGGTCTGTCTCCCGCTAAATGTCCATTCAAAATGTGGCAGCCTCGAGAATCCATTAGTTCAATCCATATTAGACCTCTCCGTTTTGAGGAATTCATGGAGAGTGAGGCAACTCGATTGACTTTGCCACATCAAATTCAAGTCACTACATCTGATTATTAAAAGATCATCCATTTTGTATGCTTAGTCGATAAAATTCGATACTCTCGAAATCAACTTTGTTTCCCCAATTATGAGGGTGTTCCAGTAAATGTTGATTATAATTAAAAGTTTACTAGAGGTCTTTTTCACCTTGGTCCATTGATTCTTCCAACAAATCACTGTTCTTTGAATGAACGGGCATCTGTTATCAGAGCTGCTTATGTCAAGGCCCCTGCCATTTTTAATAGCTGTCAGCAGCCCAGCCGATGGGTCTCCCATGAACATCCACCCAATGCAGGGTTCAGAAGAACTGAAAAACCATCTATACTAGGCTTATGGCGTTCTGCAACCACCACTCTAGCTCTGTGGTTGCTTCCTGGTCTAGTGCTATCGTCTGATGATACTTCAGCCCTTGCTGAAGATGTCTGATCTTCAGCCTCTGTAAGGCCCTGTAATGCAGAGGCCCCGAGAATAAAGCCTGAATGGAGGACGCTAGCAGCCCGACTATCCTCGCTAAAACCTGGAGCAAGACTGTCTGCTTGGTGAGACATACTCTGATCTTCCTCTCTCCTTGCCTGTCTTGCCATCTCTCCTTCTTCACACTTTCCACTGCAACCTTTCTCTCTTTCTATCTTCAGTCCCTTTATCTCTCTGCCGTTTCTCAAGTTCTGTCACTACTTCCCTGCCTCTCCCCCTCCATCTATATACTGCCTGTGTTATTCATTGTAATGTGGCCCTTTTCTGTGAGGTGTGAATGGCATGCTCACTCTCTTCAGGGCTGTGTTTGCTTTGAATGCTCTGCAGATGTTTGCGTTGATACCTAATTGGAAGGGGGAAGATGCTGGAGATTTATGGGGAGAGCCCTTGGAGGTAAGGTAGAAAGGGGACGCTGTTGAAAATAAGGGAGGAGGCAAGCAAAGGTGTCTCATTGTAACGCACATGAACATCCGGGTGTTTATTTCTGTTCTGGAATACTTGAGGAAGCGCATCTTAAATTCTGAATGCCTGCACCATAAGATGCTCGTCCATGGCCCAGTCAGAGGGGGTTAATTTAGACGAAAGGTTTAACAGATTGCATCTTTAAAACAACAACCTTTCATTTTTTAAGCAGGAAATATGCAATGGAAAAATGGAAATAAGCTAGTGTAGGGGCACCGTAAAAATCGAAATCGGGTGGCTCAGCGATCGAAATAAGGATTTCTTGAGTAGGAGCTAAAAGCAGTTCCTTGGTATCTGCATCATCCGATAAGTAGGGTCTGGTACATAGCAAGTTCCAAGCCTACCTTTGTCATGAGGGGCATGCATATCCATTATATATGGCCTAGCATGATTTAACTGACTTCTAGACTTATCCTACTATTATATTAAAGTATTCCCAAGCACTTACTTATTGCCACATGGGTGTTTATATGGCACCAGGGAGTCAAACAGAGCTTCTGGTAGCTGTTGGTGTCAAGCTAACCAGGCACCTCCAGGCAATAATCAGCAGCTAAATAATACCCAGCTCCGGGCAGTTTCAAATCATGTAACTCGCCATAGGACACAAATTGAACTAGGGGCACAAAAATCAAAACAACAGGCCAAATTGGTTTAAGAAACCATATATGTTACCATGCATTTTGTATTTATTAAAAAGGTGACCATCAATAGAGTTAAGGTAAAAAAAAGGTCTAGATCAGTAAGCGCTGCATAACATTCATTTTACTTTTGCGTTAAGACCGAATCATGAGACACAAGTGATGGTTTCATGAGCATGCTAAGGGACAAATCAGCCCACGCTGCACTACGTAAATAATCAATATTATTTGTATTGCATATGGATCCCCGCTTCAGTATTCTAAACCATGCATGTGTATGCTTTTTGATTAGTGCATACCAAATGGAGTACTTGGCATTCAAAGTTGTCCCTTTGTAGTCCTGTAAAAAAATTACGTAAATGAGAAGCAGCAGGTTCGTCCTTGTCTTATCCTTTTCGCCAATCCTCCAGTGGAATGTGTGCTTGGATATATATGGCCACCCGACTTCAAGGGGGAAACTGTGGGAGGTGCAGTGCATAAATGCAGTCACGCAAGTGTCATGTGTTGATGGTTAGGGGAACCACCAATAGATTCCTCCACAGGCCTGACGAATATGGTTAATTGTGTTTTCTTCTATGTTTTCTTTTTTTTAATTTTAATAATGTTATTATTTTTAAGTAACAATGATGATACACGTGTTCGCAAGTTACAGACATCTAGAGGAACTAATTGTTAACAATAAACATAGTATAACCATAATAACATGTGAAGAAGTTAATAATTCTTAAAACAGTAATTAGACAATATGTATTATTTTACAACGTTCTTGGAGCATAGGTTATGGAAGCAATAGAAAATGGAACATGAATTGTTATACCAAATCTGCAATGAAAATGACTTAAGGGGAATTGGAAAAAGAAAGATGGGGAAACAAACTGGTAAACAAGACAGCAAACATACACGAAACAAAAGGGGGGAGAGTGAGGTGGAAGGTGGGTATAATGTTATATTTGTTTAAAGTGTTATTGCAGTTATAATAATAGTATATGATTAGCATATGGATGAGATTATATACAAATATCTAATAGATTCAAAACGGGTATGTAGGTTCAGGTACCATGTGCAGTTACATTGAAATAGTTAAGATAGCGGATGAAATAAATGTTCAACCTGATGTGTGTGTTTTGTATGCCTCTGCCAACAAAAATAAAATATCTAAAAATAAAAATAAAAAAAGATAGCGGATGAAAAAGAACCATTTAGCATTGAATTTGGGATTGTATTCAAATCATTAGCCATACACAATTCCGTATATACAAATAGAATTCCACCATCCTCTGGTGGAGAGAGATCGAAAATCCTTCCAGTTAGCCGTAATACATTTCAAGGCTGTGCAAATCAATAAATCATTAAGTTTGATTGAGTCTGTGGAGATATTTGTTGTTAAGGCTATACTGCCTAGAAAGACATTCAAAAAGGACAGCTGAATATTGACAGAGAATATGAGCTTAATGAACTTCCAAATGTCTTGCCATAACCTGAAAGTAAATGAACATTCAAAAAACATATGCTTAAATGAAGCAGGGGTCAGACCACATGTCCAGCATTTAGCATCTTGATTAGGTTTGGACTTTGCTAACTTAGCAGGGGTAATAAATGCTCTATGAATAAAGGAAAAATAATGTTGTGTTATGTTTGCTGGGACAGATATATTTTTAATTTTAGAGAACCGACTGAACCAAATATGATCATCAAATGTGCAACCCAGATCTTGTTCCCATTTAAGACAAATAGAGCAGACTTCAGATGTTGAGGTGAGCATATTATAAAGTTTAGAGGCTCTCACATCGTTGATCATGGTAAGATGTAGTAGTCTGAAAACGTCTGGAGAAAGAACCTTATTAGAGAAGTTTTGAGTGCGTCTAAACAGGAGTTAATTAACTTGTTGTAGTACTGAAAGTCTGCTTTGGGAATGGCATATTTGGATGATATTTGCTCAAGAGATAGAATGGTAGGACCATGAATAATTTGTTGAATGAATCTGATTCCTTTTTTTATCCATGATCTGCGGTTTAAGACCTTGTTATTAATCAGAATATTTTTGTTATGCCATATTCAAGGGGAGAGGTGCTTATTGGGAGTATTGGTATAAGGGAAACAAAAGGTTTGTAGGGCTGAGATTGATGCTTTAATGGGGTCTAAGTATGTTTAAATATGTAAATGATGTCTGTGACGTTGTAAGGGTATCTGAGATTTCAGGATCTGCAAACCAGTGGTGGGTTTGTTTTAGGAGAAAGGTTGAGTGGTATAGCTTGAAGTCTGAGAATCTAACCCCACCCGTTTCATAAGGTGCTTTTAGTTTAGATAAGGCAATTCTCTTACTTTTTCCTACACCCCATAGAAAATTTAGTAAAATAGAATATATAGATTTAACAAAGGAGAGAGATAGAGGGACAGAAAGCAGCTGTAAATAGTATAGTATTATAGGGGAAAGTATAATTTTAATTGTGTCCACGCGTCCCCACCAAGAAAGGTAAAGGGGAATCCATTTAGATGTTAAATCCTTAAGGGTGTCTAATATAATGTTGGTATTAAGTTTAATAATGTCTTGGATTGTAGGGGCAAATCTAATACCCAAGTATTTAATAGAGCCAATAAACCATTTAAGACCAAAAGCACCAATGTCATGTTTATAGCAATAGGAGTTAAGGGGCATTATGTCTGATTTCTCTTTATTTAATTTGTGTCCGGAAACTTGACCAAACTGAGTTAGAGCATTGAGTAGATTGGGTAGGTGAAGTTTGGGGTTCTCGATAAGGATAAGGATATCATCAGCATATGCTGCTATTTTAATACATGAAGCACCTGCAGGGGGATGCCCGGTATATTTTTGCTGGATCATATAAGTTCCAGTAGTGGTTCAAGTGAAAGAATATATAATATAGGAGAGAAGAAGGAGGACGCTTGGCCATTTAAATAGATAGAGGATTTGGGGGGTGAGTATAGAAGTTTGACCAGAGAAATGAAATTAACACCACATCCGTGCCAGTGTAGGGCTTGAAACAGAGTTCAATTAACACGGTCAAATGCCTTTTCCGCGTCTAAAGCTATTGCTGTGTAGCCTTGTTTGTCTTTTGCCGCTAAGTTAATGGCGTTAAGCAATAGTCTCGCATTTGAGGATATATTGCTTCCTTTCACATAGCCGGTTTAGTCTGATTTAACAAGAGCAGGAAGTGAGGATTCAATTCTATTAGCTAATATTTTCGCAAAAATGTTGCTTTCAATATTAATGAGGGAAATGGGTCGGTGCTTATGAGGAATTGTAGGGTCTTTATTTGGTTTGGGGAATATAATTAGTAGTGCTTCTAAAAATGAGCAAGAAGATATTTTTTGTGATATAAAATATGAGAAAAGTGTTTTAAGTTTTGGGGCTAGAGAGTTAGATAGGTTGATATACAATTCAGTGGATAATCCATCAGGACCTGGTGCCTTCCCTCTACCCAAGCCGTTGATAGCTTTAATAATCTCAATAGATGTAATGTCATTGTCAAGGTGGGAAAGGTCTATTTGAGGGTATGATGTTCTGCTTATATTGTTAAAAAAGGATTCAATATTTCTGCTAGGAATAGGACATTCTGGGGTGTATAAATCAGCATAGAACTTCCTAAAGCAATCAAGTATATCTTTTGAGCTATGATGAGAAATGCCATGAGTATCTTTGATATGGGAAATATGGAACTTTTCTTTTTTAGTTTTAAGATAGGAGGCAAGCATTTTGGCAGCTTTGTTTGATGTTTGATATATTTTTGTTTTATATTTAAGTATTGTCCCAGCTGCAAGATCTGTGATTTCTTTATTGCTTTTGAAACGCAGCGCTATTACTTGTCTAAAGTTGGTTGAGCTAGAGTCTAGATAGTAGCATTGCTCAGCTTGGGTAAGTTGGGAATAAAGGTCGTCTAAATTATGTTTTCTTAATTTTCTTTTTTTACCTGAGAGGGCCATAATATGACCTCTTAAAGCTGCTTTAAACGCATCCCAATTATTTACAACTGAGGTGTCACAGTATTGATTGTTTATAAAATATTGTTGGATAAATGATTGTACTTATTGAGTGAACTGAGGGTCTTGTAGAAGGAAATTGTTAAGTTTCCATCTATTGGTGGTTTTGTTTACATCAGAAAGAAAGAAGGATGTCATTACAGGAGCATGATCCGAGATGATAATATTAGAGATTTTAGAATCTACAATGGAACCAGAGAGGGATTTAATTGCAAATATATAATCTAAGCATGATAGTGTATTGTGTGGGGGTGAATGAAAGGTATAGTCTAATTGTGTGGGTTGAGATAGTCTCCATGGGTCAATTAATCCTGTTTCAGCAAGACAGTCTATAAAGGATTTGTGAGTTTTGTTTGTTTTAAACGCACAGCTGGATTTTCGATCCAGGAATGGATCAAGGACCTGATTAACGTCCCCGCACATTATCAAGTTAGTAAAGTAGTTTTTGAGTATCATTTGTTTGATAGATGTCCAAAAGGTGTCACAGGTTTCCCCCTTTCTCACCTGTTTTCGTTGCCTGATGACTTCTTTAGGAGGAGTCTTCTTTCGTATGGTTCGGGTCTTATACAAGCCCGCTCGGCCGTCCTCGGCTTCCAGTGTTCGTTCATCTTTGATGTCCGGGATCAAGGGAAAACTCCAGGAAATTCAGAAAAAGGATATGGAGCACGCGAAGGCTGTGCAGGGATTCCGTGAAAGGCTGGATAAGAAGGAGGGAAGGTAGATTGGAAAAAGGGGTTCCAGGAACCAGGAAACAGCAGAATAATACAAGGGAGAGTACGGAGCACCCGTCTGGTCACAGCTAGCAGCAGCATTGAGATGCGCAGAGCCGCGGGGGTGTGGTCTCTTTCTTTATAGAGCACGCTGCGTAGAACGTGAAGACTGGTGAGCAGCGTTCTGAGCTTGCAGCCATGTTGGTAGTATTATGGAGTGTAATCCCTGACGTGTCAGATACCAGGAGGCCCAGAAAGGGAAAGTTCGATGTTTCATGACAAAAGGTGGGATCTGGTAATGTAGGACCATAGATGTTGAAGATAGATACATGTATTGAATCAATCAAAAGTTTAACCCAACCCCATCTTCCATTGGTGTCAGCATTTTGGTCTAGAATTTTGAAGGGTAGCTTTTTACTTATTAATATGGCCACTCCATTCTTTTTGGATATTGCAGGACTGGAGATTATCTCCTTGACCCAAAGGGATTTAAGCTTCATTGTCTCTTTGTTGGACAAGTGAGTTTCTTGTATACATGCAACCAATGGTTTAAATGTATTTAGGTGGGATAAAATTGTGCATCTCTTAATGGGATTCTTGCATCCTTTGATATTCCATGTAATACATTTAATGATCATACAAACATATACGTAATGATAGACAAACATTCTATACTTGTAGCAGAATATTAGAATCTGATAGAATCAAAATAGTGTGATTTGCAACAAATATACTCGAACAGTGACACAAAAGGAAAATACATTGGGGGTTCGGAAAGGGAGCAGGGGGTTTGATCATAAACAGAGAAAATATGAGCAAAGAGATAAGAGTGACTACAGAGATCAAACAGGACATGGGAGAAGGATCAGTGAAAAAGGATTTAACGGGTAGTTAACGCCAACTGGGTCATCAAAAGGAAAAAGAACGACCACAGTGGAAGAAGGACGCTGCAAGAGCGCCCACCTCAGCTGTTATAGTAATTGGGTACTGATTGCATTAAGTATTTAGTATACAGGAAAACAATAGAAAAAACAAAAAAACAATAAGTCAAAGCATATTATGAGGTCAAGTTCTCAAGTGATATGCGAGGTTGAGGCATTTGCAGGTGAGGCAGTGTCCATGCCATCACTTTTAACGGATTGAATAAAGGATCTAAGGTCTGCTGGATCTTCAAACATGGTTGTACGACCTTCATGAGTTACTTTAAAGGAGCATGGGTGATATAATCCATATCAGATGTTGAGCTGCTTTAGGACAGGGCGAAAAGATAGGAAAGCTTTTCTAAGGTGGGCTGTACTTCTGACCACATCTTGGGAAATGAATAGCTTGTTTCCGTGCCAGATGAGGGATTTACGTTCCTTAGCTGTAGATACAATGAGCTGAAGGTGAGAGTATTCCAGGAGGTAAAATATAAGTTTCCTAGGTAACAAGCGAGAGGTGGTTGAGAGCAAAAGCAATGGGTTCTGTTCCTTCAGAGCCCTCTGATAGGCCTGAGATACGTAGATTGTTGCGCCTACTGCGATTTCCTAAATCTTCATTATGCCTTTGGAGCTCTTTAATGGATTTTTCTAATTGTACCACTCTAGGGGATAGATCTTCTACTATCCCAATTCTCCTTTCCACTTCCTCAATTCTGTTGTCAACACTTGTCCATCTGTCATCTAACTGCTGTAGTTTAATATTTGTAGTCTCAATAAAAGGTTTAAGTGCTCTGATTTCTGCAAGAATGGTTTCAATGGCAGGGTCAGAGATACCAAGAGGAGGCGGTGAATCACTTTTAGGTCTTTTAAGATTTGTTGAAGATGACGTGGATTCTTTTGCTGTGGATGCATTTTTTTGATTTGCTTTATTGGCGGCCATTATAATTCTAGTTTTCAGATCTTTGAGTACGGAGCATTTCTTTTTTTTTAAATTTACTTTGTTTTGTTGTTGTGGATTGGAGTGACTTCTCAACTTGCCGAAATTTAGTGGTTTCTTATTTTTCTTGTGCTATGACATAACATAGTTTGCAATTATTACGTCCATATTATGTATGCTGTCTGACTCTTATATTAAGAGATCAAACGAACAGACAGAAAATAATAAGGCGCATACTATGGATAATTGTTATGATTCCTGCCCCTCATGTCCCCAGCCCTCCAAGATGTCAGGCTGGAGCCAGGGCACGATCACCTACATGGCCCTGAAGGGCCTCTCCATCCCTCCAAAGACCCACTTGGAGTCAGGCTTGGCGCTTGTGGCACCAGACTCACTCACTCCCATAGGATAACATTGGGGATTGGACTTGTAGTGCATTGATGGGGACAAGATGGATGACCCACATATTTTGGTTCCCAGAACTGCATGTGCAGTCTAGTCTTTTGGGTGTGGTTCAGCCCAGAGACACTTGGGATACCCAGACTCTAAGCCACGCCCAGGCTGAGAAACATGCTTTGTGTTTTCTGCACCTGCAGCGTGACACTCACCGTGTTCGGATCGGTCTCCAGTAGGCCTGCATCTTTCTTCTGCGCTCAGCTCCTGCAAGAACAAGAACACCGTTAGGAACAGCCTTATCTTGCGGCGCTTCTGCCCATCATTCATCGCTTCTTCTGTTCAGCGGGCATCTTCGGCGGTGTCATTCCCATCCCAGCATGCCGCTTCCTTAGGAAAAGGGAAAAGAACAGAAAAAGGCATTAGTAAGCATCCAGCAAATCTTCGCTTATTTTTAAAGACTGTACGAGCTTCAAACGCTTACCTGAATCCCAGCCGCTCTGGGGGAACTCTGTCTCCGGAACTTCTCATCCATCTGCAAGAGGGGAAAAGACAGCGTGGAAACATTTAGAGGCGCTGCATACCGCGCTTACTCACCGCATTTCTTCTTTATAACTGGCATCCACGCTGAAAACGTCGTGGCACCTAAAAGACACAGAAAAAGAACTCAGTCCAATACAAATACGAAAGGGTTGCATCGCGCTCTCACTCACCTTCAGCGCTACTCATCTCAGCAGCACGTTGCCATCCCTGGACGCCGGCCATCATCTAAGGAAGGAAAGGAACGAAGTTAGAGAACTGTTCAAAAGACTCATTATACTTACCTGTCGGACTCTTGCCAGTGAAGTAACTAGGCAGCAACGAGCCCGCATCAATCAACGCGCCCCTGCGCTGAAAGCAGGATGGAGAGCACACTTTCCAAGAAAACAAGGTGAGCTGTGGATCAAAGGGAAGAGTTGGACCCTGGGGAAGAAGGGGTTCAAGCACACAGAGACAATAGGGAGTTAAACTCTACCAATCCTGTGTTTCAGGCCCAGTCTCCAGTCGAGTAGACTCCAGGGAAGGGTTCGAGGTCGTAAGAGGTCAGAACAGGCTGAGTGACGTCCCTGTGGATACCAAGGGAGCGTTACAATAATACAGCGAATAATTATATCACTGAATCAGGTAACGTGGTGTAGAACCGTTCCTGTGCACTCCAGCTGCAGACCAGAGTATGGTCTAGGTCCAAGCAAGAATTGATAATAGGGTAATAGAGTCCAGATGGCCACAGTCAATGCAGTGTATAATAAGGAAGGGAGCAAGCAGATAATGCAATGAGGCTGTGGCGTTGAGATAAAGGCAGGAAACGTTATCTGTAGTAAAGTGAAGAGGCTGGGAGGTGTTGTTGTGGGTTGGAGTGACTGCTCAACTTGCCGAAGTTTAGTGGTTTCTTATTTTTCTTGTGCTATGACATACCATAGTTTGCAATTATTACGTCCATATTATGGATGCTGTCTGACTCAGATCAAACGAACAGACAGAAAATAATAAGGCGCATATTATGGATGGTAAAGAGGATAATTATATCACCGAATCAGGTAACGTGGTGTAGAACCGTTCCTGTGCACTCCAGCTGCAGACCAGAGGATGGTCGAGGTCCAAGCAGGAATTATAATAGGGTAATAGAGTCCAGATGGCCACAGTCAATGCAGTGTATTATAAGGAACGGAGCAAGCAGATAGTGAAATGAGGCTATGGCATTTAGATAAAGGCAGGTAAAGTTATCTGTAGTAAGGTGAAGATGCTGGGAGGTGCAATTCAGGCAGTATAATTTGTGCGTGCACACCATAACAGAGAGAAGAGGTCTATGCCGTGAAAATATTGAAGTTATTTAAATGCCACACAGTTATAATTTTTAGCAGAGGGGAGTTATTATACAGAATCCTTTGATTTATATGATAACAATTGAGAGGAGATGGAGTGCAAGCAGCTTAGTTATGTTAATATTTAAGAATATGTCCCAACAGTATTGTTTTATGTTCCTTCACGTCTTCTTCTTTTGATTTTCACATTCTTCTTTTCTCCTCTACCAATTGTTCTGCTAGACCCCTGCAATTATCTTCACACTCCTCACTTTCCCTTTATTTCCCTCCTCTCCTGTTTCCTTTGTTTTGCTTCCCCTCCTCCCCTCACTATTTTCTGTATTTTACGGTTTCTGTTTTTTTTCTTTATTCTCCCATTCTTCTGCGTAGTAAATCCATTACTAATTGGCAGTTTTCTTTTTTTTTTTCCTGTCCTCCTTCAATGCAGCTTACTTACTGCGCTGCAGATGGCGCTCCGCTGCCAAAGGAGTCTGCGACTCCAGGCCCAAAGCCGGAGCATCACGTGAAGCGGGATGCCGCCCCTCACGTCATGAGAGGCGGTGCGCTGTTGGAGCTGATGACGGAGCTCTAAGACTGGACGGGACGCAACGCGGCTTCCGGAGACCAGCAGAACTCCAAAACCAATGAAATGCTGTGCGGTGCGGCGAAGCCATACCCCCTCTTCTATGTTTTCTAACCGTGGCTTTACTTTAAAAATACATTGCTGGGTTAAACAGCACTTAATCATGTTTTTTTGTATGTGTTTTACTGCACAAGTTCTTTTGAATATCAAATACACAAATGTAATGGTGGCTTTGTGAAACTGAAGCGTGGGCCAGGGCTGCTACCCAAGGGCTGTTATATTGTGCTTTCCCCCAGGAGAAACGTTGCCAGCCCTCCCCTGATGTTCTCCTCATGCTGTTTTAGAAGCATATTGATTACCTATGGCAAACTCAGCACAGGTCTCCAAACCCCTGGCTATCACCAGTGCGTGTGCTCTGCCCTTAGAAAGATTGGCTACGATCTATACCGACTCTAGGTAATCCCGCAGGGTGGTCCATGACTTCGACGTTTTGTTGCAGTAACGTGGATATTTAACTTCCACGGGCACTCCAATATTAAATGGAAAATATGCATCGGCTTTACTGAGCGCATTGTTACTTCCTGCAGCTGTAGCTATAGTCAAATGAAGGGGACATGATCACTCACAGTCATTCACAGCCCAAGGAAATGCTTTAGCAGATGGTGCTGCTCACTCTGCGGGCTTGAATGGGCCCCTGGCACCTAATAAATTTCTTGCTTGTATTGCAGTTCGATGGTCACCAATACCTTCCCTTTCTAGTCTGGCAATCCTCCAAGACCAAGCACCAGAAGTTGAAAAGGTGATATGGACTCAACAAGGCTGTACATTAAAAGTAGGCTCCCTCTGGCACTCTCCAGATAGCCGTATGGTGGCATCTGAGGTACTCCTCCCCTACTTGGTGTATAAAGTTCTTGGAAAAACCCATTCAGGTAGAAATGATTATTATGCAAGACTGGATGGCTCCTGGTTTAGCCTCTATGACTCAGAGTTATTGTGAACATGTTATCATATGTTTGACAAATAATATTGGGAGAGAGGTACCCACAAGGATGTCTGCACGTCCAGTACCAGAAGGTCCATTCATGCACATGCAGACAGACTTTATACAGCTCCCCATCTGCATGAACTATGTTTATTGTCTAGTCTTTGTTGACTTGTGTTCTGGGTGGGTGGAGGTATAGCCATGTAGAAAAGCAGACACCGACACAGTGGCTAAAAAGTTGCTAGCAGTGTCCACACCTCGGGTTGGATTGCCCCTCACTATAGACAGCGACCAAGGAACTCATTTTACTAGTCAAGTTATTAAAGAAGTATGTAAGGCTTTAGTAATAACTCAACAGTTCCATTGAGCTTATCATCCATGCTCTAGCAGACATGTAGAATGCTGGAATTGGGACCTGAAGTTCAGACTGTCTAAAGTGTGTAGAGAGACTGGGTTGAAATTGCTGCAAGCCTTGCCCTGGTTCTGTTGCCATGTGCAACAACCCCGAACATAAACACAAACTATCTGCCCATGAAATCCTTGCTGGTCGTCCCATGAGAATGGGAACTGCACCCCCAGCAGTTTCCCACATTCAGAATCTGCCATTAGAAGATGGGCCCTGCCTGAACCGGCTACGGAACCCTGCCACCCAATGAAACCAGGACACTGGGTCCTGGTGAAGGTCCATCAGCAGATGTTTGTGCTCCAGCCTAGGTGGCATGGTCCATTCCAAGTTCTTCTGATGTCGAATTTGGCTGTAAAGTGCTCAGGGACCCTGGCTTGGATACATGTGGCGCATTGCTGCAAAGTCAATTCCCCAGTTGATGACCTCACCTCCACAGCAACCAATCTTCCTCGGATTGGCTCCAGTTCCACTGCAACCACTGAGTCCATCACAAGTGACATCACCAGTCATTTGCCGATGTCAGACTCTTTCAGTGTTCCTGGAACAGAACATCCAGTACCAGAAGGCGAGGGTGTGACCTGCTCCGTACCTGCCTTGATGAAAGAAATCGAACTTTGTCTGTAGGTCACAAACTTCTGTGCTGGTGTTACGACCTGATTTCTGAACTTGGACAATCAGGGATTGGTCCTGGTGCACATTATTTCCGGATATATTTCTGTTATCATTGTTATCGTTAGAATATTGATATATTATTGTTTCACTGCAATTGATGCGTTCCAATAATTGCTACTTATTATATGGGGTGGGGTCCTCAGAAACTCAGAGTGCATCCCTGGGTCATTTTGTTTGTTCTCCCTCTTCTCGGAATGGATCCTTTATTTATTTAACGAATCTAGTTTAAGATAAACAATTATTACACCAGAACAAATCAGATATACAGATATTCTTTCACATGTAGGGGTGTGGGATATGCACCGACTTTAAAACTGATACGCAGAGCTAGTCCTTATTTGACCAAGAGAAGGTAAAGGGCGATGTCTATGCCAGTTTTCTAAACCTACCAAGAGACAGAAAGCTTACGCATGTTTTATACTTAAAGAAATGTATATGTTGAGTATGGTAACGAGATTCACATAATGCTGCTTCTTCAAGGAAGTGTTGCATGTTCGGGCTAATGTATCAAAACATTGATAGAGCCAATTAGTAGCATTTTGTTAGTCTCCGCCGAGAGGCGAGTGATTGCATGTGCAGTCTGAACTCTCCTTCTAACCTTCTAAGCAGGTACAATGAGTTGTAATGTGACAGGAACATTATTTTCAGCAGGCCTGCATTATTTTTTAGAGGGGCAGTACCTGCACTTCTCAGCAGAGATGCTATAATATTAATGTGCACAGTACCTACATTTCTTAGCCAAGCTACCATCCCTTTTCTTTTGCAAAACATTGCCAACACGTCTCAGATCACCCTTTACTTATAATGGTGAAGTATTAGCATCTTTGAGTAGTTCTGCTCTACGTTTTTGAAGATGTGGGAGTATTATTTCTCAAAAATTATTGTATCATTTTAACAGTGCAAAAGTACAAACATAGCCATCAAAAGTATTTCACATCCATTGTACTAGTACAATGTAATGCACTACTTCTGCTTTGCTTATTAGAAGGATTGCTGTACTCTAAATAGAAAACGGAGTAAGACTGCCATACGTATTTCAAGAGCACCTGCAGGGCTCAGAAGACCTCTTTTACTCTGCATTGCACAGTGCCAGCACCTTGTATTCTTAGCAGAAACTCCCAGGACTGGGTGGGCGCAGTGTTGTAACCTTACTTGGCGGTAAAATGCACACCTTAAACAACTGTAGAAAGATTCAGGTGCAGGGGGCGGGGGGTGGGGGGTTTCAGGCTACAGTACTCTCCATCCAGCAGGCCTGAAATACCCTCTCTCAATGCCTGACAATGATAGCCTCGTATAAAGCAGTATTTACAGATGGTGGTAGGGTTGGAGCAAGGGTTCTATGCCAATTCTTCAATGGGTGAAATTTCGATGGGATTTTTTCTGAGCATTTTATACCCAAAAAACCGCATCAATATTGATTTGTTTTTATTTTGGGGGGCGGGGGTGGGGTTCCTCCCAAAGCCCACATCCCCTAATGTTTTTTTCCCCCATTACCGACCACCCCTACCTCTTATATATACTTTTCCAACCCTTGTCCCCTATATATTTCAATGAGTTTTTTTGGTAAAATGTACTCGGAAAAGAAAACATCAAAATGTCACCCATCGATGAAAGAACGCTATAGAGGAGCAGGATCAGCCTTTGAGTGATGCCACCACACCCCTATGGGCATGCTAGCAAATACATCTCTATCTGTTAATAAATCAACCATAGAGATGGACGTTTCATCTTTAGGTCTCGGGTGCTGGTCCTGGAAGAGCTTGCTAGCTTCATTCTGCCGATATTTATTTAACATGCAAGGTTGAGGTATACATGTAAGCTGATATGACTAGGCAAGAGTTACATACAAGTAGAGAAAGGGGTAAGCCTACTTTTAGGACATCAGGAAAAATATTTGGGAAATATCAATATGATTCGAGGGATACTCCTAGTCCATACCTTATAGCTCAGCCTTAACTATGTGCAGCAGTACTGTTTGCCATTCATTATAATTGCCGTGTTTTACATCCGATGTTTGTTATTTGGGTATAAAATGAGGTAAGACACATTGCAGATGCTCTAATTCGGATGGTACGATATGACAAACAATAAAACATAATTTTCTTTAAAAAAGAAACCGGGGTGAAACCGGGGTTGTACCACTCCCTATCTTTCACGCCGAAAGGTGTGCAGTCTCCTGGGGTGGGGTGGCAAGTCAGGGCACCAGGAGACTGTGCCTGGTACGAGTGACCACAATCAAGATTCCTCAGAGGGAGTGAAGTGTAAGGCACTACATAACGCCTAGTGCGAGTCGCAGCAAGCGGATCTTCAGCATTCCCACCATATTCTTTGTTGCTGTTCCATTACAAAAGACACCTAAATGTAAACATATCGGTCCAAAATAAGGATGCATTCATGGTCATTCATCAGCAGGTTTACTGAATGCATGCTCCGATTCTGTGCATGCTAAAAAACAGTGGCGTGTCGTCCATACTGGGTTAAGGGGCGATGATGCGCCAGTCTCCTTGCCCATTATCGAGAAGCCGAGCCAGCCCAGTTTAAAGCTCCTGGGCTAGCTTAAACTGCCAAAGGGAAACATGGTTTCTGTTCCCCCACCACACATGTTCAATAGACCATTCACTGAAAACTGGCATTTTGCTTCCCCAGCCTTGCATGGCCCGCTGGGGATGCAGGCTGTGGAAGTGCTGCTCTGAATGTGCGTAGAGGCCGCTCCCGTGCCTTGCTACACATTAAAACAGTCTAGGGTGGGAACTTGGGAGTGCTCCGGCTCCTGTGCAGGTGTGCAGGAAGTGCTCTTTGCTTCATGGTCTCTGTTCGTATGGCACAGGAGCCAGAGGGCTTCCATGTTCCCTGGGACACCCGAGCGAAGCGAGGAACATAGTCTGGAACACAGCTGAAGGTAAGAATGTATTTTCTACAAGTGCATGTGCAAATGAATGAGTGAGTGAGTGCATGATGAATGGGTGTACATATGAATGAGTGAGTGTGTCCTGCAGGGGTGTGTGAGTGAATGCTGTGTGAATGAGCGAGTAAATGTTGAGTGAAAGTGTGTGCTTGTGTGTTTGTGCTGGACCAGGCCACTAATTTTGGGAGGGGGTTACGGGGATATACTGGCACCATGGGCATCTCATAAAGCAAGCAATATAAGTGTTCTTACATAGCTAGACCGGCATTTTGGTGCAATCAGTCTAGCTTTTTCTTTGGCATGGCATTTTTTTTACTAGGCATCTATAACAATTAACAGCAAACATGGTAAGTGTACTTTCTGGCTACACTGATATTTTGGTGCAGGTAATCTAGCCATTTCCTACTGTGGCATGACATATTTTACTTGCCATCTTTGATAAAGCAAGCCTGATATAGCTTTATAGACCTTCAGCGAGGGCCGTACCGGGCGTTATGGGCCCTGAAGAATTAGGTTTGAGGGACCATAACGCCCGGTACGGCCCTCGCTGCAGGTCTATAAAGCTATTAGAACACCCTCACTGTTTAATTAAAGTTGAATAAATGGGACATGTTTAATTGAAGTACAAAAAATTGCAAAATGGTAAATAAATCTTGCAGAAATGTTTTGTATTTCAATTAAACATGTCTCTTTTTTTTTTATAGGGTAGTGGAAGGTGCTAGGGTGGGAGGAGTATGCGACCAAAGTGTAATCAGGTGTGTGTATGCCTGCCGCCTGTTCTAATTATGTTTACTTCAGGTGTGCCTCCCCCTCCCCTTCACTACACAACTGTTAGCCACTAGCTACTCCACACAAATATGCAAACTAACAAACTTGTGCAAACGCCACATGTACATATATTCAATTAACAGCCAATAATTTACTTACCTTTCTGTGCCCGTTCCCTTCATTGCCTTTTTCATGCTACACTGAACATTCAGCACAGCCTGCAACATTCCCTTTCATTTCATTGGTAAATATAAACTTCTGCATACGTTCCCCATTATGCTGCAGTGCAGCTCATGTCAGCCCCTTTTCAATTTGAAACGCTGGGAAAGCGTTTCCTTTGGTTTTATTATTTTGTGTCTTTGAGCCTCACGCTGGGAAAGCCTTTCTTTTGCTTTCCTTTCTTTATTTTATGTCCTCGAGCATCACACTGGGAAAGCATTTGCATTGCTTTCCTTTGTTTCTTGTTGCTATACGAAGGTGTATTTCGGAATGGAAAGTTAACTCTTTCCGTTCCGGAATACACATGCAGCCAGAACTACGGGCTGTAATCAATCTGCGGGCTATACCAGTGCGTATAGCCCGCAGATTGACCAATCCCCATCACGGAACACTCGCTAGGGTGTTCTAATACGTGTTATTACATGGCTAGGCTTTAGATTTGGTGCAGCCTGTATAGCTATTTCTTTGGCATGGCATTTTGTACTTGGCAGCTATAATAAAGCAAGCATGATAAGTGTTATTAGATGGCTAAACTGGCATTTTGGTGCAGTCAGATCAGCTATTTCTTTGGCATGACATTTTTTTTTACTGGGCATCTATAATAAAGTAAACATCATAATTTTATTAGGTAGCTAGACTGGATTTTGGTGCAGACAGTTTAGCTATTTGTTTGGCATGGCATTTTTTACTGGTCATCAGAGATAAAGCAAGCATGGTGGAGCAGCCAGTCTAGCTATTTCTCACTTTGGCATGGAAATTCCTACTGGGCATCTATGATTAAGCAAGGTGTTATAACATGACTAAACTGGTATTTTGGTAAAACCAGTTTGGACATGCTTTCGTATTGTGGCATGGCATTTTTAATGGCAAAGCCAACATCAGTATGTTCTTACATGAGGATACTGTCATACATTGGTATAACCAGCGTGTACATGATTTCCTATAGTATTTTTACTGGTATTATTCATACAGCAAACATGAATATGTTCTTATGTGGGACTACTTGCATATATTGGTGCAGCCAACATGGAAATGTATGGGCACAGCCAGCGTGAAATAAATGTTATACTTTTATATATTGTGGGAAAAGGCATCATAACAATATGCTGGGAAATGCTCCTGTGCACAATTGGAGACTTGCATCTATTGGAATTTTTCACGAATTACCCTACAAAACCAACTGCAAACTGTCTGGCTTTTAACCCAATGTTTCCCTTAAGGTGTGCTGTAAAATACACAATTTCAACCCATTATTCAAAACATTTTCTTAGGGAGAGAACCAACCTGAGCCCCCCCACCGCCACTGGTTGGTTCAGGGAAATATTTATACCTCTCCAATTAAAAACCTCACCAGCCGTATAGCTCTGTAAAAAGACAGGTCATGTATCCAAGGATCCCAGTTCTGGAGTGGAATTTGGAACGCACGCTAGGTTTTGAACAAGATATTTGCAGCCCGGGCTGAAGTGGCGTACAAGAATATGATTAAATCAAACATTTGCTGTGGAACATTCTGTTAAAGTATTGTTGGTAAGTATGGTTCAAGAAGCTTTTAATAATCCCAATCAGACAGACTTGCCACCCTGTCATGCATGCTGGACGTGGTCCTACCTCCTACGCTCGTAGAACAGCTAGACCGTTCTATTCCAAATGGCGGTTGTTCGATACGTTGCCGGGAAAACGACGTTTGCACTTTTCACGTCGCTAACTTCACGTGTATTCTGCTTCGTCACGTGAACTACGGCATTACGTATTTAAGCAGCGTGGAAACATCACTCGCTGCTTCTGATCGAATCATTTGGCGTTGTGTAGCTGAACCTCCGGTCTGCATCCTTGCAGGTTACTACAGCTACTTTTTGGGCCTTCTATAGCGTGTTTTCCGCCACACGCTGATTCCTGGAGCTGTTTGGTCGCGTGTAAATCCACACGCGCACGTTGTCTTCCAACGCGGCTGGCCTGGGCTGCGTGAATCCTGTTTGCGTGTAAATCCACACGCGCACGCTATCTTCAAGCGCTGCTGGCCTGGGCTGCGTGAATCCTGTTCGCGTGTAAATCCACACGCGCACGTTGTCTTCAAACGCGGCTGGCCTGGGCAGCGTGAATCCTGCTCGCGTGTAAATCCACACGCGCACACTATCTTCAAGCGCTGCTGGCCTGGACTGCGTGAATCTTGCTCGCGTGTAATCCACACGCGCACGCTATCTTCAAGCGCTGCTGGTCTGGGCTGTGTGAATCCTGTTCGCGTGTAAATCCACACGCTCACGCTATCTTCAAGCGCTGCTGGCCTGGACTGCGTGAATCCTGCTCGAGTGTAATCCACACGCGCACGCTATCTTCAAGCGCTGCTGGTCTGGGCTGCGTGAATCCTGTTCGCGTGTAAATCCACACGCTCACGCTATCTTCAAGCGCTGCTGGCCTGGACTGCGTGAATCCTGCTCGCGTGTAAATCCACACGCGCACACTATCTTCAAGCGCTGCTGGCCTGGACTGCGTGAATCCTGCTCGCGTGTAAATCCACACGCGCACGCTATCTTCAAGTACGGCTGGCCTGGACTGCGTGAAATCTAATCGCGTGTAAATCCACACGCACACGCTCTTTTCTTCGCGGCTGTACAGAACCGCGTGTACTTGTTTCTACCTTAAAAGGAGCGCTATTTCCAACTCCTGCACCTGTGATATTAACAGGGGGATTGATTCATTTCTATACTTTACTCTACGTGGGAAGGAAGCTTTTCAAGGATAATTGGAAGGTGACAGTGAACAGTACTTTGGACGCTATCCTGTGGTGCATCAACCCGGTATCTAGTGTGAGCCTCGTTCCGTTCGGGATAAGTCTCCCTTACTAATCTTCCCTTCCTTGTCGTTTGTTCTACCTTGGATTCCTCAAGAGACTCTGCTGGATTCATCTGCCCTAGACTCAAGGTCAGTGTGTGCATTCATGACATTTTCTATTCCATCATACCCAGGTTGGGGCAGGTATTCATGACACTTTATTTTGTTCTAGGCTGACTTCCTATACCTTACCCACGCCCTTTCCAGTGATCCATCACTCTCCCTGTTTGACCAGTCAGAGAGTTGTATCATTTGGAAGGTCTTAACTTGACTTCACAACTATCAAAACGCGTGAACAGGGATCCGGAAGACCCTACCACCTGTATCCTTTTGAGTACCGTATCCTTTTCAGTTAATACTTTGGTGCTCTCTGACACACCCTGCCCATTTTCCACTAAGTCATCGATGGCAGGGATTGCAGAAAACAGCAGATCACATGGCTAAGAGTGTCCTCCCAGAACCCCATGCTATTCATCCAAATTAATAGTGAGAAGTTTTGTGAGAGAATCCGAAAAGACAAGGCCCCTCCTTCAGGAACTCCATTTCACTTCACCTCAGACAACTAGATCATGTGCTTTCTGCATTTGGCCAACATGTTCTCCACAAACCTGATGCCTGTTCCCTTTGGCCTGGTCCATTAACCTATTTCCGAAATTCCTCACCAGCAGACAAAGCACAATACACTTACTTGCAAGGTATTTTTATGACACCCTCCATTTCTGACCCAAATGTAGGAGACCCTCATAGGTCACCCACTGGTTGCTGTGGCAGATATGCTGTTTACTTTCACACAAATGTCCTACCTCAGATTATATGTGAATCTAAACAACTTATTTACCACATATAAAACGTAGACATGGTATACATGGAAAAAAATGTGACCTACACGTATATATGGCAGATAGGCTACCTACTATATAGTAGATATATGTAGTATAAATGACATTACATCCGTTTTCAGCTCATGTGATGCGACAGAATAACAGTGTGCTGCAATGGAGCGCGCCGTCAGCCCCTTCACCACTCCAACTTTCGCCCTGGGAAGACGCTTACCTGATATCATCAGTAACATTGATGTGTCTTCTTTCCTGTGCCCTTTGCACTCTTCTGGGGCATTGTTTTGTCTTGGAAAAGATGACGTACTTGGGTTTCTCGGTGCTTGTGTGGTCATAGGAAGCAGGCAGGAGGGCGTTGGCTGTTTGAACGTCATCTGTGGCGCAGAGAGAACACTGAATCACATAAAATGAATACACACCATGCGGGATAATAACCACTTCCCAAATATAACATTCTGGTAAGGTGAGTGCCTTGTAGGCCACGTTGGGCCGCTTTTCAGGAATGTGTTCCAAGAAGCACACACCCTGATGCGTCGATTGAACACTACATTACGGAATCTGCCAGCAGCGGGCGCCATCCTGCAGCTCTGAAGCACTTTGCAGCGGGCGCCATGCTGCAGCTCTGAAGCGCTTTCAAACACACACACGTCCTACGCAGCCACCGGAAGCGAGAGCAGGGACGTCATTTGGGGGTCGCACTTGCGACCCCTGAGGTCTCCCTTGCTACCCCTAGGAAAAAAATAATTTTTTAAAAACATTTTTTTGAACTTTTTTTTTTTTTAAATGTATGCTCCTGGGCTGTGGCCAGTGTCATGTGGCTTTTTATTTTTGTGGGTGAATGACTTTCTTGGTCAGGCCTCTTAAAAAAATGGGGTTCCACAAGTATATCACTTTAAGCAGTGACCTTAAATAAGAAAGAATAGGAATAACACATAATTTGGCTTTCTGGAATTCGATCCAATAATTGCTAGACTCATAAAGGTTTATTTCCAGGCACACTTCAGGTGGTGAGTCTCTGATTTAGCCTGTTCCTAAACTCCTCAACTCAGCCTTTCACCCTTCTGAGGTCGATAAATGAGTACCAACACAGGTTGGGTGATATTGTATGTAAATTTAATCTATATAAAACGCTGAAGCGTAAGTGCTATATAACAACATATCATTATCAGTTGCCCTTGGACATCTGCTTGCATTCACAGTAATTTGGTAATATGGTCCTATACACACTGATATTAACGATACATATGGTGATCCATTCTTGTATGAAATGTATATAACATTATAGTGATATTGCAACCATATTTTCTCGTAGTGAACTTAGGAACAACATGTGATGTCCCTTCCTGTTTTGTCAAGGGGTGAAATGTTGTGTTCCATCGCTTCCCATGATGTCACTTCGAGGTGGGTGTCAAATGACATAACTTCCTGTGATGTCATCAGAGGTCAAAGGTCAAGTGATTTCACTTCTGCTACCCCTGGCATTTTGGTGAAATGACGTCCCTGAGTGAGAGACGGACGTGGAAATGGGAGGGAATTTGGAACGCATTGGGGGTGATTTACCAAGACGATGCCAGGAGTAACAGAGACTATTCAATTCACAAAGAAGTTACTGGTAATTACTCCGACTTACTCTTGACTAATCGGTGTACTCTCTCTCCAGAAGGAAGTCAAAAGAAATTCAGAGTTACTCACAGTAATTTCTTTGTGGATCTGTCCCACTTTCTTTCCCTTCTTAAACCATATGTTAAAGGCTTTTAGTCTGTAACACATGTTTATAAAGTTGAAGCCATTCAAGTTTTTATCAGATTCTAAAAGGAACAAACGCATTTGTATTCATGGTTGTTCTACTATGTTTCCGTTGCAAAAATATGCATGTGTCCTAATGCTAAAGCAGGCACTGTTAGACAAACAATGTCTGTGTTATCGCCCACCCTATCAGAATACAAGGAGCATCCAACACTGGCGGTGTTACACAGGAATACCTCCAGCAGTAAATACGATCGTATTAAAATGGGGAATATCGCTTTGCAATATTCCAAATGTTAAATTAAACAAAGTCTTCTCCTCTGATGTATTTAAAAGCTGAAAGTTGTGCAACAGGCTCCAAAGCAGATGCTAGACTCCCACAGCTCCTAGGATCAGCAGCGTGGCACTTCACAGAGGTCAGTCTTCATTACCGAGGCATTAATGGCTGCGTGGGGGCAGGGGGGCACTTTCCTGGGTAGCCTGCTAGGCAAATGGCTCAGGGCCATTACCAGCCGAGAAAGCCCACCCCTCTCAGCCTTTAAGCCATTATCATCTCCACATCGCATCGAGTCACTACTATTTGATTGATCAAAAAAGGTTTCCTTTCATTAAGGCACAGTTGCACCTGAGTGTCCTTTGATAAAGGGACAGACATGCTAGCCAAAGATGAGAAGCAAGGTCAAAATCATGCCCCCTTAATCTCTTGGCAGCCAGATTGGAAGGAGAACAGGTGTGGGAATCGCTATTAGTTAAGTGAGTCTATTCACTGTTTGGGTGTATGGGCTGAGTCAGGTACACGGCATAGTGACTAATGGTAATAGGAGGTGGTAAGAGGAAGCAAGCGGCAGAGAGTGTCAGTGGGACTTGAGGGCATTTTCAGAATCAGCCTTCAGCTACCTCAGAAAATGGGCCAATATCCGCAGATTCAGCTGGCAATCTGAATGAGATGATTGGCTACTTTCCCACGTCGTGTTATATTAGCCATCTACTCCTGTATCAGAACTCTGTGGTTCATACTGAGATCTGTTTCAGACACCTGCGAAGGAAAGCACAAACATGTGTGATGGCATAACACATGTAGGGCGCCACCCAGCTGATGTACATGACAGGTTACGCCCCCATGAAGAGGCGCAATCTATCAAATAGAATAATGTAGACTTTTGCTGGGACACTCCGGGGCTCAGCGTCTGGTTTAAAGAAGAGCTTGAAATGGATCCAAGTGGAAACAACTATCACAATAATAAAAATATATATATATTACTTCAATGCCATCCAAATTCCATCATTTAAACGCTAACCACCACATTGTTATGATATTCACAATTTATTCTATAAGAATACCACAATCAAAAATTCATCGGTTCCCACATGAGTTTCTTAGGCCAAATGATCAATGATCACAATATTTCAGAACAATTCATGAAGGTTGTTTAATAAACACACATAATCATAAAAGCCACATAATCACACATATTCAGGCAGCATCACAAATATGACATTTCAAAGATTTATTGATTAACTAATTTGTACCAATGGATTGGCATTCCTCACGTAAAGACAGCAAATTAGGATTTAACATAGTCAACTCTATTATAACAGAGGGGAGATTAGCAGGGGGGTTCATTAGTCATTCAACATGTCCCTCAGTTACTTCTATATTTATATATCTTTTGAAGGAAGTTTTGTTGAAGTCTTTTGTATTTCTCGTCTGGTGGTGGTGCACCCAGGTAGTGGGTTTCAGCAATAGTACAAGTGGATTTGAGCCAAATAGGATGTGGTAAGAGTTCTGCGTCTTTTAACAAAGTAAAACATTAATACGAACAAAAACATTTATTTTGGAGGGTTTCTCAATTAAGAGAATGGAGCCAAGGAAGTCCATCCAATTTCCTGAACAACTCACAAAAGGAAGCCAGCGTGGGCTTATTCTAGCAAATTATTTATCTGGACGACTAAAGGCACATACCCTTCTGAACATCCGTGTATTCTTCATGGATACACAGTCAAAAGTGCACATCACAACACCCCATTCTAGTTACTTTTATACGATGATCAGCAGCATCTTAAACTTCTCCATTTCTGACTTTTGATCCCTGAACTCCATACCTCTCAATTATGACACCATAACGTTCTCTCCAAATCCCCATATATTTAAAGAAAATCTTATTGTTCGTCACTCCTAATCTTTATGACATTATCTCTAAAATCTCCCTAATCTCCCCTGCATGTCTGATTCCCCCAAATCTCAATGACTTTCAAGGAAAATCTCCCTGATATTCCCTCACATCTCTTTGACATTTCTTTAAAACTATACTAACATTCCAATTATATCTGCATGTCATTTTCTCCAAATAACCCTTCAGAGTCATTAAAAAATCCCTTATGTATTCCGAATCAGACTAGTTAAAAAAAATATCCTACCAAGAAGACCCAAGGAGTATGGTGTCGGATTGAGCTCCTCCACAAAGTCAAGACTTTCATCACTTCCCAAGTTTCAAAATAGTTTTTCAAGCACTGGCCATCTACCACCTGAACAGTGGCAACACCCTACTCACAGGAATCCCAGATGTCACCGTGGCCCCACGAAGCCTGTTGCAGCATGTCTCATCGCAGGAGTAAGAAAATTCAACCACATCAGCCAAACCAGTTCAAGGTAGCAGTGATAAGGGTCTAGGCTAAGTCTCAAGAGGTGGTGAGCTTGTAAAGGATCCACAATGAGTACAGACACAGATTACACTTGGACATTACGTATACAAACACAGTAATTTATTTATGGCCAAACAATACGATGAAAAATTACTACTAACAGGTAGAAATATTACAGAACACTAATAATAGAATAAATATATACAGTCACTGATTGAGGGCATAATACAAATCAAACCCCTGTAAAAGAAAGTACAGATTAGATTGTGCACCAATAGTCCACAGAGAGTTAACCCTAACTTCAATTGTCCTTCCCTAAATTGTCTGGGGCCTTATGTCCAAAAGTTCAGGAAATTTCTGACAAAGTTTGTGAAAAAATGAAGGTAGGGTCTCTGGGGTCCAGTGAACAGTTCCAAGGGTTAGGGGACCATGTATTCGAACTATTAGAAGTGTGCCCAACTTTTGGAAGGCTTGCACCTGCAAGTTATCGTACAACCAAAGTATAGTAAAAGTTTTGTAAAAGTTAGGAAAACTTTTAAAGGGAGTATAGGGGCAGGTAACAACCACTATAAATTACCCCCTATACTCCGATTCTTCCCCAGACTTGGTAGGTCGTTGGAAGAGGGTCTGAGGCTGCTTTTCCTGCCGTCAGTAGCAGTCCTCGATTTTCTGGGGTTGCAGGTTCTAGCTGATCTCCGGTTGGTGTCTTTCGCTGGTGCAAGGACTCTCGGATGAAGAATGCAGCAAAATTCGATGCAGGTCCCCTCTCAGGAATGGACTCGGTTCAGGTAAGCGATATCGGACGGTGGTCACTGCAGCACGGCAACGCGAAGGGCCTCACTTGTCACGGTCAGACCCTCCCTTCTATTTTGGGTCCCCTTGAAGCTAGGACGCTGAAATGTCGCTGAGGTGATTCTTGTAGGAACAGGCTGGGGATCCCCAGAGTTCTAGGTCTAAACTTGGAACAGCGACGTCAGCAGCACAGTAGCCCAAACTCAGAACTGGTCAGCCTCAGGACGGTCCCGGGACACTTCCGAAGGCTCTTCTTTGCAGGGAACCGAGCTGACGTCAGGAATGGATGTTCCCTCCACTCCAAGGGTTGCAGCTCCCTCACAGGACTGCTGAAGATCACAAGCAAGACAGGGCTCCAACAGGACAGCAGTAGAAGTTGGTTGCCAGGCAGTCGGGTCTCCGGTCTCTTCACGGGTCTCACGGCTGGACAGGTTACTCCAGGACCTCTGAAGAATGGGTGCAGGGGTCTTCTTCTTATCCTAAAAGCCAGGTAAGAGCTGAAACTCCCACTAGCCAAGCAGCAGGATTAGCCCCCACACACACCCCAGCAGTGGTTCAATCAGGACCACTGGCATGAACATTCATGCATACCACTCAGACACACTGAAACCAGTTTGTGGATTGGGACCAGACAGTCCCAGCCCACATCCCGCCAGCAAACACACATAACCCCTCCAGTAGCTCGCCAAAAGCTTCTGCTTTCCTGGGCACTGCAAGTCCATATAAGGATTTTCCTGGCCTCACAGCCAAGGAAGAAGGCTTAAGAACAAGATGGCCAAAAGACAAGCGAAAAACCATGTGGCACGGCCATGTTTGGACACGCCACAGTTAGTAGCCAAAATGGGTTAGGCTAAAACAAAAAGCACCAATAAATGGTAAAAAGTCACTGCTGCCACCAGCTTGTCCATTAAGCACACCTAGAGTAATCAATAATCCTTTGCGTGTCAGTCTAGGGCAAAACAAAAAGTGTACCCCACTGTACTGCATGGTAAGATGCTTTGTGCAATGATACAGTTACCACTAGTGATAACAAGTTACTAAAAGTAGTAACAAAGTCGCAAGACTAAGTGAAACAATGTTTCCCAGTACTGACAGCCTGAAGGACGTGTCAGTTTCCACATAACAGATGAGCAAAAGACAGTGTAGTGAAGCTTAAGGCTTCACCGCACTGTAAAAAGTACCGGTTAGAATAAAAAATGAAAGCAGAAAGTTTGGGGGTCCATTAAAATGGAAGGAAAGGAGCAATAAAGAGAAATCTTTCCTAACACCTCCAAGTATGCATCATGTTCAAGACAGCCTGCATCACCTACAACAAAGAAACAAACAAAACACCACTCTGCTTGGCAGAAAAACTCTCCATCTCCAGAGGCAGGTGAATCACCAGAAGTCACACATTGCCAGGCTGGAAACAAAGGATTGCAAGAGGGAAAAACTAAGAAAGAGGATATTTCCCTGGAATAAGTTACTAATTCATATAGGACTGGACCCTCCCCCCACCCATTCAAGACTTCAGGAAGAACCTGAAGACCCTAGCCATCAAAGAACATCACACCAACTGCCGATTGCTTCGCTCAACCCTTTTTCTGCCCCTCTGGAGTTCCCCACACTCCTTACCCATTTACCCATTCCGGCTCTTTCAGCTACCCTTGCATCTTACTTGCAGCCTCCTGGGCATGTCCCCTTTGTACTGTGTTCCGTTGCTCTCCAGCAACATTCACTTTTTAAAATCTGATACACACCGAGTTGTCTCATGTAATGCACAAACAGGTAATCCAATCCTGGTTTTAATTTTGCATTCCAGAGCTTGTAGTCAGCTGTTCTAAAAGGAGAGAGCAACACTACAAGTACTAGAATGGAAAATAAACCAGGGTTAGATTTGCTACTGCATGACCTGGAACAACTTGGTAGCTGGGGTTCCCTTTAAAGCTTACTAATGCTCTCTACAAATGTCACTTGTGTTTTTTCAAAGTTGCTTGTCCTGTTCGTCCTAGCAAATCTCTGCAACATGTTCTCCAAATCTCCCCAATGTTATCTGCAAAGTTCCTTGATGTTCCCTGCACAATATGCAGGTATGTGCAGATTCATGTGCCTGAATCTAGAGTGTAATCTCTTGCTGGACTGCTGCAGAGAGGTGTGAAAAAGACCTCTGCCTGATGCTTCAGGTAGAGTAGGGTGGCCACAGGTGCCGGTGACCCGGGACATTGCTCAGTCCATTTAGGAGGTGCTCCAAGCCTGAAGAATAAATCGAAATCTGAAATATCCCTGTGGAACAAATCCACAGAAGGTGCTACCTACAACAGGTGCAGGGCCCCGATCTCCTGCAGTGCGGGTTTGCATGCTGTTTATCAACCCTGTCAGGAGTGCACCAGAACCGCCCGGGAGAAAATGTTTGCCAAGTCCTTTACACAAAAAAAGACTGCATATACTACTTCTCACCCACAAGTAGTGTGCATGGGCACCACACACTAGAAAACCCTGGTTATGGAGATTCATATATAGGGCTCAGCAATACGGCCTGTAGACTCAGGACACAGAGCTACGCTGTGGTGACTCAACACAGGTGTTCACGAACTGTGATGCCAAGATGGTGGCTGTCATTCATCAAGGCTCAGGGCAGATTCCCGCTCCAGAAGGGGTTGTGCCACCGAATTGGCAGAAAAGCTGTAAACAATTACAGCTTGACAATTCCAGTTTCAGCCTGGAAAAGAGACACCAGAATGTGGTTAAGCAAGGGCATTCCTTAGGGGTGGGGCCTGCCCATTACATACATTTAAGCCTTACAGATAGAAGCATGGGTCGTCGGAGGTAGAAGCAGAGCTTTGGAGAGTTGGAGACAGAGATTGAGGCAAAGCAGAAAGAAGAAGGGTGGAAAAGGATGGCCAGGGGGCAGGAGAGGAGGAGAGAAGAGGTGAAGAGTAATGGGGTGGTGGTAACCAGTGACAAGATGGAATAGTGTATGGAGGTGGTGAAGAGTGAGGCATGTTTTAGAATAAGGAGGCAGTGTAGCGTGAAGAGGTGGTGAGGTGGAACATCAGAAAAAATATAGAGAAGGATGGAGGAGAGAAGCAAAGTATTCAATAGAAGGTTGGAGGGGACATTAGGAGAAGACAGGTGGAGAGCAGAGAGGAGGCTGTTAGTAAAACATCTAGGAGGAGTTGGGGAGTTTGGAGGAAACAGCTGGAGTAGATACCAGGAGGAAGAAGCAAATGAGTATTGAAAAGGATGAGGAGAAGCAACAGGGAGGAGGGTGTTAAGGAGCATGAGCAGGCATGTTACAAGCCTGAAAGAAGAGAGCTGAGGAGAGGTGGAGGAGCAAGCATGTGGCAGAGCATCGAGTGGGTACAGAAGGAGGTGAAGGAGGAGTACAGTGGAGAGGTGAAGACAAGAGGAACAGGAGAGGTCCTCTTAGGTACGAGACATTTGTGACTTGTCAAGTTGGTAGATGGGAATGGAGTGTATGGAAATAGAGCAAGCATTCTGAGAGAGGGAGGTGATGGGAATCTCTATGTCAAGCCTGTGAAGAACGTGATGTTGCCTGCCTCTTCTATCGCTGTTCAACCCCAATGGTTGCAGGTAATGTTGGGGAGATTTGTGTAAATCGTGCATGGGGACAGGACAAACAACTTAGAAAAATCCAACCTGTGCTTTCCCTGGGCTAGTGTGTGTACGCACAAAGGTCAGCAAAACCCACGCAAGGGGTCGCCCAGGAGTTGAGGACGAGAAGCAGAGCCTATATAACAAAAGGCCACAAAAGACAAAAAAACAACCCCTCCCGATTGTGCCAGCCTGAGAAGAGATCCCTGGATTGTAGATTATAGAATCCAGAGATTTTTGTTGTTTAAACCTCAAGAGAAAGACTTCCTATTGTTGTGTTGTAATTTTCTTAGTAAACTCTTCCTGGAAATTGAGCGTTACGAAACTCAAAGGCTTGTTAGCCATCATTATTCTGGTTGTATAGCTTTTTTTGTGTCCAACAGAGATTATTCCATTGATTCCCCTTTACAGTTATACATGGAACGATCCATAGATCTGGGAAGGGTTTAAGGGGCTTTTGCTTTGTTTTGGGAAAACCTTGTAACTACCTTTAAATAAGCCTCCACGTAACACATCTTCATGCCTATCTGGTATTCACCCCGCTCAGCTTTGTAACAAAGGGCATGTGAGGAGATGGCATTTTATTTGCACCGAATGCAGATATTTGATGGTGGAACGTGGAAAAAATGGAAGTTAAAGAAGTGTGTGGAGGATCACAATCCTGAAGCAGTCCACAAGTTGCAATGCACTCTGCCTAACTCAGTTTTGAGGTCCCACTCAGAAATATTATTCACCCAAAATCTCTTTAATAGTCCGCTTAGACATTTAAGAAATTTCACAGATGTTCCTCGCCAATCTCCCTGACATTTCATGATGGCTCTCTGTAAATCTACCTGACGGATCTTTACAAATCCATCTGATGTTCTCTGCAAATCTCCCTAATGCTCAGTACATATGTCTTTAATGTTCCCTGAACATCTTCCCAAATCTATTTGCCAATCTCCACAATGTTCCATGCAAATCTCCATTTTGTGGCAATTTGCCTGCCCTGTCCTGAAGTTCTAAGCTTAAATCTCAAGTGAATATGCTTATTCGCGAGCTACATGGTGGCATGTCAGTGGCATGCTTTATTTACTCTGATTGCAGGTGCCTGATGATGGTGAGTGTGGGATGTGTGAGAAGGCTTAAAAAAGCAAAGTAGATGTCATTTTCCACTTCATTAATCCAGCATCAGAGTCTCAAGATGGTTAGAACATAAAGCAGCACCATTAATTGTTCAGGATGTAGTGCATATTCCTATTTCAGGTCTTCTATTAGACAAGCATAGTGAGCTCTGGTTAATGTAGTCAAGAGTTCACATTTTACCTCCAGCCTTGCCACTAGACCAGCACAGTACACTGTGGGGATAGGGTTCTAGGCCTTTCAGGAGACCAGTGCAGTGATTTATGGGATATGTAGTGTGTTTTTCTTGATGCCAAATGTCCCATAATATTTATAAAGGATTCTTAGAAGAAAGTAACTTGAACTTCTAACCATGAACTAGCACAATGTTCCACTGTCATCTGGTAACAGGCCCATCTTCTGGTACACATGCCTAGCTCGGCCAGAATTGACTCTGCCTCCCTCGGGAGACATATCCCAAATGAGTACATGTTCCGGAACGCACATTTCTAAGAGGGGAGGATAGTGAACAGCAGACAGAGCAGTGACCTCTGCATCCCTCCCAGTCTGACCCATTAGCATACACAGATAATGTCCTATTGGTCGAGAACTGTGATGTGGTCTTCTTACAGGCAGGAATAGGATGGCTGCAAAAGAGATGACTCGTTTAGAGAATGCAGGAGGTGGTGGTCATGCACTGGAGAGAAATAGTTGGATTTCTCCATCCATTTTACCTTGCAACACAGGCATTTTCATTGAAGAAGGCACACTAAACAGCCAATATAGATTGATACACCTTCTGCCGGCACCGTGTGACTACAGTTTGACACCCAGAGCCCTTTCTGGTGTGTAGTATTAATTTCTATCTCCAGACACAAAAGTTTAGAGTCTTCAGCCAGACCAAAAAGCTAAAACGGACGACTGGGTAATGCTATGCAGGGCTCTGAAAAAGTAGAATAAAGCGACAGTGCTATTATTTTATGCAGATATCAATTTAGGCAAAAAGCCCTGTTGGTTGTATATATGATTTCTGCACCATCTTTGGAAAATCCTGAAGGGTAACTTGTCTGTCTTGCTGCTAAACATTTGTCATACCCTTCAGTTTCCTCAAGACCTTACTCTTTAATCTCAGCTCTGATGTAAAGCATGTGCGTATCTCGTTAAGGGAACCCTTTACCAGCTCAATGGTGAAAAAATAAATGCTTTAAAAAAGATATACCACTAATGCAAGGGTGTACGTCTGCTACTGGTACTCCAAAGACATGTTTCCTAAATGTTTCTGCCAGAACTCAAAAAGGAAACTGACACCAGGATTAATTAGACAGTCCTTCAATACCTGTTATGTTAAATTACTTAGAGCCTCATTACGTGTAACCCAGTCCGGAAAAAATGCACGTAAAACAGCCGGTGTGACCAGCCCCGGCATTTTTTCGAGACCGGGTTACTCAGAGTCTGCCAGTAGGGGCAGTCTACTACTGGCAGGCCTGACTTGTCTGTAGGTCAGGCCCCTGCCGGTAGAAAAACCACTGAAGCCCAAGCACCGTTAACAATGGTGGTGGTGCTCCAGTGGTTCCCATTGCATGGAGTCGCCTTGGACTCCATGCAATGGGAACTTACCACCATTGCCGGCGCCCGTAATATCCCAGTAACACCGGGATATCGGGCGCTGGTAACAGTAAGGCGAGACTGCCGGTTACCCGCCGGTGGGACCGGCAGGTTATCAGCAGTCTCGTAATGAGGGCTGACAGTATCCACAGCAAACGCAAATTCTAGTGCAGTACCGTTATGGCACACATCATGAAAACTATAAGGCACACTGTCACAAATCCAAATGGGAATCAATGAGAGAAACAGACCAAAGTGGCAGTTTAAAGTGGGTTTATTTAGAAAGAAACAACAGTAAAAGAGATAAAAAGGAATAACAGGATGACTTCTCCTTGGGCTGAAACAGGTAAGCAAGCAAGTGACCAACACAATGGCAGGATGATGTCTCCTCGGGTGCAATCAACAAGCCAAAACGTTAGTTTCACATTTAACAGTCCAGGATTATGGCCCACCATCCCTGCTGTCCCCCCCCACCTATTTATATCCACCTCTGCCTTATCCTGCTATCATCCACCTTTTCTCCCCTCTTATCAGCCACCTGGTGGGCCTCTCTTTCCCCAGACTCCTGAGTTTCTCTCATTCTTGCTTCCTGGGTGTCTCTACTCCCAGTCTCTTCTGTATCTCCCAGTCTCTTGCCAGCTTCTAGGGTCTCTTTCCGTAGCCTCCTGAGTTTCTCTCTCCCTCTCTCTAGCCACCTAGGTCTCTCTCTTCCCAGCCTTCTGGGACTATTTCTCCCCCGCCCCCAGACCTCCCTTATCCTCAGTCTCATGAGTCTTCCTCCTAAACTAATGGTTCGGTCTCTTCCCTTTATCCATAACCTCCTGGACCACTCTCTTCCCAACTTCCTGGGACTTTATACTCCCCCTTCCGGGATACTTCTCTCCCAAGCCTTCAATGTTTCTATACCCTCCAGCCTACCAGGCCCCTCTTGCTAGACTCCCGACTCTCTCATTTCCCAGCCTCCAGGGTCTTTCAAATTCCTCCTTCTCCCAACCAACCTCTCGGTTCACTTCAAAAACACTTCTTCCTTGTCCTCCTTAGTCACAGTCACCTCCTTTGCTTTCCTCCAGTCATCTCCAACGTAATCTCCTATCACCTCCAATACACTTCTCCTCTCTCTCCAAGCTTCCTCCCTTCTGCCACAGGCCTCAGTTTGATAGACCATCCTCTCTCTGACTTAAGGGAATTTGGGTGTGTCTACTTGTGCAATTGGCATTGCGACTGGTTGTTCCTGGGGACAGCTTGCAGTTTTGATGTGGGACTTGTGGTTGGTTAGTCTTTCTCCATTGATGGTCCTCTCTAAGCTTGATACACCCTGGCCCTCTCCTCGGGAAGGACTGCCTTAGCCTAATAGTTCTTAGGTATATATGTCTGGGGATCTTGTGGGGTGACTGGTTAACTGTTAGGTTAACTGTTGATGGCAAGACATGCGCTATTAAATACAAATGTGGTTATCCTCTTATCTGGGTAGAACTTCCATGCAATGTGCGGCACCCTGCCCTTTTATGTTAGACCCTGCCCTATTAACCGCAGTGTTGTTTCAGTTGATGTGTTTATTTTGCACTAGCATGTTTAGTACCCACCAAATGTGAAAAACGCCCTGCACTTGTGTAAAAGGAAAAAGACTACCATGAAACAATGGCGAGGGGCAGGCTGCCGATTGCTATTTCCCAGAACAGCACAGCCAGGCATATTTTAGTGAAGATTGGAACCGGGAAAAGCTGCAACTACCGGTCCAATAAACCTATAACATCCATAACATACTGGGGAATGTTCAGCCTAACATAGAATCAAGACACATGTCTGAGAATGACTTGTTAAATGATGTTTAAAATCATGCATGCCTATGTAGAGGAGGTCCCAGATACGGCCTGCACTCCAGCCCCCCATTTTGAGGTACAAGGAACATACTCGCCAAGATGTGACGTATGAGGAGCAAATAACCCAACAGAGAGCAGCACTAGGGCTCTGCCCAGTGCCCATCAGAAGAGCAATACCTGTTGAAGTGCCTATAACCAGACAACCATGGGCAGCACGGTACCCGTTGAGACAACCGTACCAGCAGCTGACACGAAATGAAGATTACCTACAGACTGTCCCCGAAGAGACCCAAAGAGCCTTAATGGAAAGCGAGTGGTGACGACACAAGGGCCTGGACAGATTCACAGATGAACGAAACGACAACCAAAAGATGACACGCAAAGACGAAATGTTATGAATAATGGTGTAATGGACTTAAAAGAAGAAACAATGTTGCAAAACAAAGAACGTAACCATGAAAGAAGGATGAAAATATGCAACTGGCTAAATGCCTGTAAATAGGCTTGGAACGCAAGAATCTAAGGAAACGGTACTGCTTGCAATGCTTAGTAGAAGAATAGAGCGGCACGTGCCAACTATATATCTACCTCAAGAAGCACATCATACAAGTGCGACTCCATTTTTATAAAAGCAGAATTGGGCCCTGGGTTGTGGAGGACAAACAGGCCAGGACTCATATACTAGCTCGAAGCCAGACGAAAGAGCAGAATTGAAACTCAGTAAGAAGCAGCTCATGCCTGGGAATTCAAGGTCAACTCCAGGAAGGGAGGAGAGCGGCAACTTCGAAGAAATGAAACTTAAAAGCATAGCAGCCAGCCAATGAAGGTCGAGATAAGGAGGCCCAGGCAGGTGGCAAGGCTAAAGGAAGAATCAAATACACAAATAGAGGGAAAATGAAGCAGATTCATAGTGAACTAACACGTGACCAGCCAAGCGCGAAAAGGTACCAACGTCTGATGTCACCCAGAACCCGAGGATGCCATAACTTATCCTGAAAAGAAGCTACAGTTTCGAGGCCATCCTCAGCCAACTAATTGACACATAGCCCTAAGGTACTGATTGATAGAAGGGAGGCAGGGTGAATCTTGGGGCACACCGCATCTGGGTGTCCATTCTGCATGCTGCTAATTGAAGTGGAGATTTATGTCTCAGGGTGAAACCTACCCAATCACAACGGACCAAATAATCTAGGGTCCTATAGCTAGTAGAACCAATGAGACGTTGTGCTTATAGTGACGCCTATCACGAGTGATGTAGAGGGATGGGCGTAGACGCCCGCCCGATAAGAGTTATCCAATCCTCACGCGCTGTTACCATATACAGATATAGCACCTATACTTAAGTTACATTTCCCAACCAATAGAATTGCATGACAAACTTATGTGTGTAACACGTCAACGATGACAAAAATCTGCTATAACTGTTGCTGTCTGAATGAAGAATTTGGAAGTTGAAGTGAGACGGGCGATCGCATCACTGTTGATTTCCATTGTTTCCCCGTTTTTTGTACTTGTCATTAAACAGACTTCCCTTTGCCAAACCACTGAGTTGTCCTTATTGATTGGTGTTGGAGTAAGAGAATCCTGCACCCCATCCTCCTCAAGGTGCAGCTATCTCGTCTTAAAATACTTGAGGGCGAGCTCTGATCCCATGGGCCCGTCAGAGGTCGCTCCGCCCTCCTGTACACTTGGTAGCAGAGAGGATGGTTTTGACCATCAACTATTGATTATTGAATATTGATTATTGATAAGACACCTATTGACCGTCGACATGAAGTAACTCTAGGTCTTCGGCAATATCACAAGTCCTTTGCCATCTTGGCAGAGTAGACTGTGAAGCTTCCCGTGGAAAATGATAGCTTAAACTTGTCCAAAAAAAAACTGCAGTGGGTTTGAAGGCACCCGTTTTACAAACATAAACCCTTCAATTCCTACGGGCAGTGGATCAGACGAAAGACTTAAAAAGGCAGTAATGGAGGCGGTGATCCCGAGGATCCAGATAGGAACGATTGCGACCGGTGAGTGAAAGAAAAAATTAAATGCTTTGGCAAATGTTAAGGCATTAGAACAAGTAAGGGAAAGGTAACGGAGGGAGGCGGAAAAAACTAAATTGTTAGAAGTAGAGAAGACTGTATATATATATATATATATATATATATATATATATATATATATGGGGATAATGACTCGAGAATAATTAAGAAAACAGAGGTTACCGGGATAGACGCCCAAGAGAAAACAGAGGTTACCGGGATAGACACCGGAGAGAAAACAGAGGATACCAGGGCAGACACCTGAGAAAAGAGAGGATACCAGGGCGGACACCTGAGATAACAGAGAGACGATTCGCCTTGTTCCTGCACTTTAATATAGCGGTCAGAAGAAACGTGAACTCATAGTCCCACATAATAGGGAACGATTAGGCTACGACCACGTTTAAAGACGTCATCAAAGGAGTTCGTTTAGACCCCATGTCGGGGTATTGATTAGAAGGCAGAGATATTTGTGTCCAGCTGGTGTCTGTCTAGTCTGTCAAGTGTCTGTTGTACGTGTTCTGTTGTATGTCACATGTAAGGAATTTTGTCTCATTGATTGTTTGAAACTAAGTAGGGGTTTTACGCGATTCTATAGTTGAGAGGGAACCGCACATGGATTGATGTTCTTGAGTAAATTGGTGATATAAATAATTTGGCGGGAAAAGATTGGATTGGAACTTGCGGTATTGGTGCTCGCTCATATTATAAGGAGTGGTGAAGTTACATGGAAGTATTAGAAACAGGTTTAAGCATGGAAGATATTACTCCACTAGCACACTTATGTAAACAATTGCCCAAGCTTAAGAAATACAGCACCGAGTGGGTTAAGGGTACCGCCCACAAGATGTTTATGCCGTGGCCACAGAATGGGTGCTTATCTAAAGCCGTCTTAGAGCATATGACGACTTACTTGCATGCCACATATACAGGCAAGAAATTAGAAAAACGCCTTGCTGTTCTAGAACTTTGGAAAATGTTTGAACAGTCGAAGGAGGAAGAGCCACCCGCAGACTGGATATTAAATGTATGCACGGAGGGGGGTGAGACGCCTACCGCGTCACCAGCCCCACCTGAACCAGAAACCGAGGGAAGTAAGCCAGAGGGACTTTACCCATTAAGAGAGCTTAAGGCAGCCACGGGATACAGCAACCCCGCATATGAGTCGCCTACGTATAGTAGTGACGACAATAAAGGGAAGGAGCAGGAGAAGAATCTCACCTCCGCAGTCCCGAGGGACAAGGAGAGACGCGATGATGAAAGGAAGGATCAGGCACAGACTAGTGCATCTCTCGATAAGGAGAGCGAGGGAAAGAAATGGAAAGAAAGTGAAGACAGAACTGATGAGAAAGCATTCGCAAAAGACAAATGGATGGGAGGACAGATATTGTTGAAACTCGATGGAAAAGGAAGTGAGACCGAGAGAAAGGTCTGATGAGGCACAGAGAAGGGAGAAGGAGAAGGAAAAGGAAGTAAGGGAGGAAAGACTAAAAAGGAAAGATAGGCTGAGACGAGAACAGCTATATCGCGACGAGCAAGGAAAGCATCTCAGTCGCAAACAGAGCGCAGCCTAGGACCAGTACAGGCAGAACCTGCAAAGGTTGGAAGAAGAGCAAAGGGTAAGTGAAAAAAGGATAAGGAGACGAGAAGATGAGGAAGTTCGGAGGGCAAGTGAACGTAGAAATGAAAGGAGAATGGAAAAAGATAAGGTCAGAGCAGAGGCGGGGAAGCGCAAAGAATTTGATGATGATATTGAACGTAAGCATAGACAGAGGGCGCGCAATCTCGAATATCTGGAGCGGGAAGTTAAAAAACCCGATCCTGTTGCAGAATGGGAAGACATTAAAGAATTATTTCCTGCGTACGATTCAGTACCAGGCACAAGTGGGGCAAATATTGAAGATAACTTCAACACCAGAAGCATCGGGGAAACGATCGATAAAATCTATGGGGTTGGAACAAATATCCCAAGGGGAAAGGGAAGACGAGCGCTTGGAAAGCACTCAGCTGTATGACACTGAGGATGTCACCCGAAGTAGTGGGAGCAGGAGACTGTCCCTGGACAGGCTAGAAATTAGTAAGAACGACGATGGCACAAGGAGTTGCGTGAATTGGGAACATTCAATGTCTGACTCCCGAGAGGAGAAGGAGTGCAAGACAAATGAAGAAGGGAGACGGCGCGAAAAGTGGCTCCCAAGGGACAAAGGGGTACGATGGTCAGACGCTAGCGAGTCTGCACCAAGGACATCAGAGTCTCCCGCGCAGCCTGACCAGCATGAAGGAACACCCCATGGTCAGAGGGGGGTGTCAGCATCCGCCTATGTAGACAGATTGAGGACATTGCCAGGCAGACGGCGATGCGGGAATATTACCCCAGCGATAGACCAGAGAGCTATGGGGAAAGAGCAAGAAGGCTGCGCATTCCAATAAAGGTTGGAGTAAGACCACAATATATTCCATGGCCACACATGGATCAAGAGAACCTGAAAAACAAGCTTCCAATGCTGACATCAGGAGCCGGGAAGTGGATACACGAGTTGGTAAAAATGACAGGGGGTGTCACATTAGCTATAGGGGACATTAAGGGTCTCCTGATCGCCATACTTGGTGAGAGAGCAGACGATGTGTGGAAACAGGCAAAGTACCCCGGTGTAGCCATAATTAACACTACCCATGACAGAGCGCCATTTAATAATTGCAGAGCAGCAGTATGGAAAGCGCTACGAGTGCTTTACCCAGACACTTCCGATATGGGAGCTATAATGACTCGAAAAATGAAGGAGTCAGAAGATCCGTTGATTTATATCCAGAATTTCCAAGACGCGTGGGTGCTCGAAACGCATGAATCGTGGACAAAATCTATGCCTGTATTTTATCACATATTGTGCCAGGGGTTACCAGAGCCAGTACAAAAACAGCTTAAGAAATTGATAGGAGTTGAGACTAAACCGTGGGCCGAAATACAGTTGACTATTGCACATTACTGTAGATTGTTGCAAGAAAAGAATCGGAAAAAGGAGGCAACTCGGAAAGGTGAGGTAGCGAAGCTGGTGCAAATGAAATTATCAAAGTATGATCTTGAAGGAGCCATGCTGACCAGCCCAGATGAACAGAACGTACAACAGGTGGCTAACCCACAGCAGAACAACCAGGGTAACGTAGGATTGTACCCGAGGGGAAGGGGATTTAGAGGAAGAGGATGGCAGAGTAATCAGTGAGGGTTCCAAAATAATCAAGGAGGCTTTCAAAACGTGCAGATGGGCAGTCTAGATATGTCAAATGGACAAATAGCCCGACCACCGCCAGTGTGTTGGCTGTGTGGAATGACAGGGCATTTGGCGCGCTTGTGCAGAAGCCAAGGCGCATGGCAAAATGGACAAGGAATGGGAGCAGGCACGGTGAATCTGCCTGCAATCTCACAACAGGGTGGTGCACAGAATCACACAGTGCAGTAGCAAGCAACAGGCTTGCAGCAAGGTGCACAACAAGGGGTTCAACCCCCGAACATGGGGACTTGCCACAGGGGCAATTCAACAGGCACCACCGCAAATGTCTCAGGGCACAAACTCCGGAAGAGGAGGCAACCCTGGGAATGGAGAAAATCTGCAAGTGTACAGTGGACCGAACTCGTATATGAATTAGGACAGCTCACTGGGAACCCTGATGTTCCCAGTGAGCTCTATCCTATCAGTGACACTAGACCCTAACAGGGACCAAGGGTGAATGTTGTCATAGGGGGTAAAGAATATTCCTTCTTAGTTGACACGGGTGCGACACGCTCGTGCATACGTGAAGGCAAATTTACCTTGTCCGGCGAGGCATAGATACTCTGAGTTTTACAGGAGCTCACAGTCGAGTTCCCTTAACAGACACGCTCCCAGTCTCCGTAGGAGATTGCGAGATGAATGTACCTTTATTATATTCACGTCAGACCCCAGTAAAGATTTTGGGTCGAGACTTAATGACAAAATTGAACATGACAATCTCGTTCACGGTGGAGGGTATAGTATGCTCCACTCCAGGAATGCATTATTCAACGGTATGCGAAATGATCACAGCATACCCAGGACGCATAGCCATGAGAGCTATATCATTAGAACCAGAAGTCTTTGAATATGGCATGCGTGTGCTTATGGCGGGATTGCCAGGCCTTGCAGATAAGACCATGAGGATCCCTGACGAGTTTCTATTCAGACAAAGAATACCTATGCATGAAGAGCAGGGACAAGTATTTCCCTTGATGATACATATTGCAGCAGTGCGAGGGAAAATAGCATTGGTCGAAGGATACGATGATGAAGGCAGACAATGGTGCGCGATTATGGCCATTGAAGAAGGGTATCAAGTGACTGACGTCACCGATGATGATCTGTTTGAAGAACAACCTCACTCAGAAGAGACGACGTTGGAAGTGAGTCTCATATTTTGGGTAAAAATGATCAAAAGAGAAGTGCCTCGGAGGATGATGTTGGCACTGACACGTCCGGAGTACTTCGATGATGACATGGCCCAGGTGCCTGTCTCAGTATGGACTACAGGACCTTATGACGTAGGCCTCCTGAAGGGGGTGGGAGAAGTGAAAATTAAACTGAAACCAGGAGCAATTTTACCAAGAGCGCAACAATATCCCATGTCCAGAGAGGTGGATGAAGGGATCGCAAAGACAATTTCCACCATGATGGATCAGGGCATCCTAGTGACGTCAGAGTCACCCTGTAATACAGTGATTTACCCCATCAAGAAATCAAAGGGAGGGTCTTGGCGTTTAATCCAAGATTTAAGAGCATTAAACGATATTGTTGAAGCTGAGTTCCCTCTAGTCCCTAATCCATCTACAATCCTATGTAACATACCCATCGAGACAAAATATTTCACGGTGATTGACTTGAAAAATGCCTTTTTCTCAATCCCATTGCACCGTGACTCTCAAGATCAGACGTCATTTACATTCAGACAAATGCGTCTGAAAAGCACGAGGTTGCCACAGGGGTACTGTGAGTCCCCGTCCATTTTCAACAGAGTCCTACAGATGGCTCTAAGCAATATTGCATTGGATAGTGTCGTCTTGCAGTACTTGGATGACATTCTAATCTGCAGCGCCACTGAAGAACAATGCAGGCACGACTCTGTTCAACTACTGACTATACTGGCTCAGAAAGGATATAAGGTTGACAAGGAAAAGCTACAATTCTGTCAACAGGAGGTGCTGTACGTAGCCCAACTAATTTCACATGAGGGAAAAAAGGTGAACCCAGAAAGGGCTGAAGCTATCATGAACACGGCTAAGTCACTCATGATAAAGCAAATGCAGAGCTTTTTAGGCCTGTGCAATTATGTTAGAGCATGGGTTTTTGATTACAGCTCAGATACCAAGCCCTTGCTCCAGGCTCTAAAGAAGGCCCAGGTGACAAAGGAAAAAATTGAATGGACTGAGGCAATGGAAAGGGGGTTTACAGAACTCAAGAGAGCGATTTGTACAGCCCCAGTTCTCGGGATTCCTAATTATGCAGAGGAATTCCACCTATTCTCACACACAGATGGCAGCATTATGACGGCATTACTCGCTCAAAGAACCTTGTTGGGGTACAAGCCCCTGGCGTACTACAGTGGGAGCCTGGACCCAGTCATGAGAGGCCACTTCCCATGCGAACAAAGTTTAGCTGCCGCAGCGCTCGCCATAGAGAAGGCGACTCCCATTGTAATGGGATGTTCCATGACGTTATACGTCGAGCACTCATTGTTTGCCATCTTAGAGAAACCAAAGGGTACATTGAAATCTCAAAGAGCTTCCGCCTATGAAGTGATCATATCTAATCCATCGATCAAAATAGTTCGATGTAAAACAGTAAACCCAGCTACGTTCATAGCTGAGCCAGTCACTGAAGGAGAGCCGATGCATGACTGTGCAAACTATGAAGAATTCTATGATGAAATCCCCAGGGTGAAAGAAAATGCCCTGGCGGGAGGTGAGATCGTTTTTATTGACGGGTCTTCGAGAATCGACCAAGAAGACGGACAAAGATATACAGGCGTTGCCGTAATGAAACACATAGCAAACGAGAGAATTTCAAGTACTCGTCAGTGCACGAATACCATCTCATTATTCAGCACAGGCTGCAGAATTATTGGCGTTGATACTCGCCATTGAGAATCACGCAGACTAGGAAGTTACAGTGTACAGTGACTCCGCCTATGTGACGTCTACAGTGCACGCAGGCCTAGCACGCTGGAAAAGGAGGGGCTACCTCCAAGCGGACGGCATGCCAGTGCAGCACGTAGCCTTATTGGACAGGCTGATAAAGGCACTACAGCTCCCAGTGGGCATAGCGGTCATGAAATGCGCCGCCCACACCAAAGGGACAGATTTCGTGTCATGCGTAAACCATGCAGCAGACACGGAAGCCAAGCGTATGGGATCCAAGAGTGAGACGATCATGGAAGTAGAAGTGGCGTGCACCCCTGAACGGATGATGATAGCACGAGCCACACCAGAAGCCTATAGCAATATGGGGCAGACACAACTGATGGAGCTTCAAGGGGAGGCACCTCAGGACGAAAAGAACCTGTGGAAACGTCGAGGGTGTTCCTTAAACCCCTCTGACGGATTGTGGTGGCAAGACAGCACAGGTAAACCAGTAATGCCTGTAGCCCTACTAAAGATAGCATTGCAACAATTGCATTACCCATTTCACATGTCAAAAGAGAATCTAGCAGCAACGCTCGCAGAAGACTGGTTTATACCAAATTTAGCAGAGCATGTTGCATTCTTTATGGTGAACTGCATAATATGCCAGCAATTCACCGCTTGGCACACATTAAAAGTAGTGAGAGGAATCATCCCCCAGCCAAATGGGCCTTTTCAGCACTTACATATCGACTACATCCACATGATTCAAGTGTGTAACGGGTACGGGTGCTTAATTGTAGTGGTGTGTCCATTCTCTAGATGGATAGAAGCAGGTCCTTGTACACACCCAGACTCAACCTGTGCGGCCAAATTCCTGGTGAGGGAAGTGTTCCCTAGATGAGAGGTGTGTGAGGTGATGAGATCAGACAATGGGGCTCATTTTGTTAACACAGTCTTTCAGCAGATCAGCTTGCTGCTTGGTATGAAGCACAAGTTCTCGTCTGTGTATCATCCGGAAGGTAATGGTATTTGTGAGAGGCTCAACGGCTTGCTAAAGGAAAGGTTAGCCAAGTTGAAGCTTACTCTAAAGAGGGGATGGTTGCACTGCCTTCCACTGGCATTGTATGCTCTTCGGAACCAACCAGGCTCTGACCATCATCTGAACGCCGCACAAGATAGTCACAGGAAGAACAATGAGTACCACCCTTACCCCCCGAGACAGAGCTAGATGTGATGTCCAGTCAACCCTAGAGGTCCTGGGAACCGAGTTGCAAGAGTACCTGAACTGCATGACATCCAGCCTTAATGTAATTTCAGACCAACTGCAGCAACAACGAAAAGGGGGCAGCGCAGCACAAAACACAGCAAGAGACGCTGAAACAGACGGAGTTCAAAGTCTACGTGCTCAACTCATCTTCCCTGGAGACGCCGTGTTGGTGAAGAACCACACGAGAAAAAGGTTGGACGAGCCAAGATTCAATGGTCCATTCACCGTGGAGGACTGCACTCCTTCAGCTGTCAAACTGCAAGGCAGAAGAGCATGGATCTTTCTCAATGACATTAAGCCCTATATCGGAGAAAGCCCTCCAGCTGCACCCCACCGCACAGAAACCACAGACAACAGGGAAGAACCTCAGCACGTGCAGACGAGATCCATGATGAGGAAGAAAGACGAATGTGCAGCAAAGTCTAGACAAAAGAACCTGTTTGCAAGCTGTGGCTTAAACTGAACATTTCCTCTAAGCAAAAAGGGGATAAGGACATAACGGACACTGTGTGCATCCTAGTTGCAGGGTGAAGAAGAAAATTACACATCTAAGCCACAACACGTTTGTTGACACAAACTTGTAAATCAATCACACTAAAGCGTGGGTGAGAAACAAGACTCAAGTAGATTGTGATCAAAGACTTGTGCCTAAGGAACTAAACGCAGCATCCTGAATCATCAAAGAGCAAGATGTCGCTTTGCAGCATTTATGGTGTCTCCCAGCAGAAATGTCACAAGGGATGTACTAACCTATTTCCAGATAGTTCTAGTTTCCTATCCGTCACTTGTCGGGAGAGTCACCAGTGTCACAGACTTTATCCAAGATCCTGCCAACAAGAAAGTAATCTGGCAACTGCTTACTGTCATCGCGGAAGCCTTCATTGTTTTACCAGAATACAGTGATAAGGACACAAATGCTTCCACCGCAGGCAATTAAAGATGAAAACGTCAATACACTCTTCTTTCACATCATAGAGGGGTGCGGTGCCCAGCTATTGTCGGAAGAACCACAGACACTCTCACTTTCATTAGAGATCCAGAAAAACTCTGAACATTTGAGCCAACTGTGGACTAAACTAAATGACTTAGTCGCAATCCACGCAGCAGGAAAGTGCAAGGACTGTTCACATCAAGGGAAGAGCTCATAATCCTGAACCCAACAAGGCAGGACAAATGTCCCTGTCACCTGAGGACAGCTGACTGGCTCACAATGTCCTCTTCCGCCTATTAACTGACTGTCCGGAAATGGTGGGGAGACCTGTTGAGGTTGACGTCCTCACCTTCATCAGAGACCCAGCTAACGTCGCACAGATGGGATCACTCCTCCATGGCATAATGCTGCAAGTGGAGCTTTCTAACTTTCAGAGAGACTACAGGAGAAGATTCCAGTGAAACCTTCTGCCGAGGGACAGATTGAGGAAGCCAAGACAGCTCTTCATCTTTCCGCCGTGGGACAGATCCAGGAGACAGAGTCAAAGCACTTAATCTTTCCACCGTGGGACAGATCGAGGGAGCAGAGACGAGAACTTCATCTTTTATTTATTTATTTTGATTTTGATTGATTACCATTTTTCCATTTTTCACATTGAACAGTTTCCAGCATGTCCTCAGGACTGAAACAGATTTGGGGGGTGGACTGGGAACTCACCTATTTTGAATATGCACAATGAATGTGACTCACCAAAGGTGTTAGTCTAATCTATTTTCCATAGTCAAGCAAGGGAACTGTATCCCATATCCAGAGACAATCGTCATGCACTAGAGGGGGGACACTTGCGAAGCACCAGACACTTTATGGTACAAACTTTCTGAGAAACAATAATGGAGTAAGTGAAAAGAATAAAACATTGACATTTGTTATGATTAAGATGGGGGCCCAGAACAGTAACCTGGTCCTCCCACAAACAGAGGGGCGCCCCCGCTTCCCTGGAAGGAAATGCTGCCACCTTTCATACCGCACGATTATGTGTATATGTATAGTGATCATCATTGTCTTCCTGTCATTTACAATCAGAACTGTATTCTTTATTGGTGCATGAAGTGTTCCAATTTCAGTGCACCCACCGGATAATGTACACATAGGTCCCACAAAAGCATCCAGACCCTATATAGTTATTCCAGTCCCGAGAAAATCTGATGGTAAGGTAAACAAACTAAAATTGAATGTAATTAGCAGTGATACATACACACTTGAGGTAGCGAATGAAGAGAGAAGCTGGAGCCAGGGTCAGCGCAGAATGAATGAAAACGTAGCACTGACCACTACACGCACACACACACTGAATGCACACGAACCAGGACAAGTGTCAATGGCCACAGAACCTCGAACGAAGACAACAGAAAGTACGAGACCGCCTACTGAACAACCAGTCCCAGAAAAGCTAGAGAAAAGAAACGACAGGAGGAACTGAAAATAAAACTGCAGAGACCGTAGTGACAAGCACACCAGTTCCAACACAATGAACAAGCACCAGGCCCACGATGCAGCCGTACGTTGGGCTCACGACAGACAGATTAAAGGCACTTATAGAGGGCAGGAAAAGAATGCAAGAGGAGAGGAAGAGATTTGCAAAACCTCCACCTATCACACCGATGCAGATAAAGAAACCTGCTCCACCGACCAGCATGCCCGAGAGACCCCCAGAAAGGAAAAGTCAGACAGACGCGTTTAGAGATGTAGTTATAGTTAACTACAGAAAGACACTAAGAATCAAGAGAAGCCCACATGAAGATAACAATGAACTAAACGACTACCTGGACAGCACAGCACATCTAGGAAACAACATTTGGTACCAACACATGAAAGAAGTCGGAAGAAGTAAAATAGAAGGAGAATGCTTCGTCTGTGCACTTCTAGCGTACAGCATGGGAAAAACCAAGATCTTTGTGGCTGTAGAAATTGATGTTCCAACCACACACTGTCTGTCACACGTAGCAATGTGCAACACCAGAGGACAATTTATGGGGAGGGATGCCTCATTGATATGGGCGACTGAAACGGAGTACCCTGATGAAGACGGTTACATCCAGGACATCAAGAGAAGAAACAGAGTGCATATTAAGAATCACGTGATCAGGTATGAGAAGCATGAAGTTAAAGGAACAGGAACAAGATGGGAAATAAACCTGAGACTGAATGTCCAAGGAAAGACTCCAGAAGAGGCTCAAATTTGGAAGAACAGAGGCCAAATGCAGATTTGGGGGACAGTGGTTTCCCCAAACGGATGGGAAGAAGGAGTGGTGATCTGCCGAGCTTGGATGGTCCTTGGAGCCTACAAAGAAGTAATAGAGAATTCACAGAGGTTATGCAAACCTCTATGGCCAAAATTGGTAATGTTGCTGACATGGGTCAAAGACAGAGGAGGACCCTTGCAAATAGTGCCACTGGAAAGCCCGAAATTATGCTTCAGAAACAATGGCACGAGGAAGATGGGAAAAAATGAAAACCGCGGACGAATCTTTGAAGCTCCCGGAATGACTCACGGAACCGCAGTAATTATGAATCATTACTGAACGTGTGGAACCAAGGCATACATAAGATTAGCGAAAAACTGGGGAGGCACATGCACAATAGTGAACGTCCACGTTCCTGCACTAGTGATCCCGAAAAGTGACCTGAGTATTGACAGTTTCCCGAAAGCAGATGCTCACCTGAGGAGAAGGAGATCTGTGGAACTGGTATCCCGAATGAAGAGAGAAAATTACTTTTCTGCTAAATCAGAAGAAGCATTCCATGCAATCCCATATGAACACAGGCTGTTCAGCCTTACCTCATCAGTGTTCACAACAATCATCATGCCAAGATTCCAGGTTGGAGCAAACACTAACTGGTTACAAACAACCAGATGGGAATTATTACAGACCATCAACACCACCATAAAAGGATCCAACACTATTAAAGAAGAACTAAGAGCAATCTGATTGATGACTCTCCAGAACAGATATGTACTTGACATGATCACAGTGATGGATGGAGGTGTTTGCGCGAAAATAGGAGAATCATGTTGCACATTTATACCTTCGCATGATGAAGAAAATGGAACTTTGACAGAAGCCATAAGTATGCTGACAAACCTACAGAACCAGATGATCGATGAAACTGACGAAGTGAATGATGACAGCTGATTTGGAACCCTATTCTCATGGGTCTCACAATGGATGGCAGACATATTCAAGTTTCTGGGAGCCCTGCTATTGATGATACTACTAGGATTTTGTGTTATCAAGATAATCATCACACAATGCCAGAAAACTGCAAAGAAAGCCATTGGGATGAAGATCATGATCGATGTCAAACCAGAATGGAAGCCCAGAGACCTGACTGTTGAAAAAATAAGAGACTTTGTGAAGGCCAGCGAATTTGCGCCAGAAGGAACAATGTTTGTGTACCCCAGAAACCGAAGGAGGTATGAAGGAAAATTGATCTATTGCAGCCCAATTGGACAGTGCCAGTTTATGACCTTGAACAAAGATGAACATGTAAAAACAGCAGGAAGTTTGAAAGGAGTGATAAAAATATGGACTCCAAAGAAACACACATTCACATCATCATGTACAAACACAGAAGACGAAGAAGTGGATACAGAAGAACCAAGTAAGACAAATCCAAAGAAGTGGTCAATGAACCGACCAGAGGGGGGAGTGTAGAGGAGGTCCCAGATGCGGCCTGCACTCCAGCCCCCCATTTTGAGATACCAGGAACATACTCGCTAAGATATGTGACATATGAGGAGCAGATAACCCAACAGAGAGCAGCACTAGGGCTCTGCCCAGTGCCCATCAGAAGAGCAATACCTGTTGAAGTGCCTATAACCAGACAACCATGGGCAGCACGGTACACGTTGAGACAACCGTACCAGCAGCTGACACGAAATGAAGATTACCTACAGACTGTCCCCGAAGAGACCCAAAGAGCCTTAATGGAAGGCGAGTGGTGACGACACAAGGGCCCGGACAGATTCACAGATGAATGAAACGACAACCAAAAGATGACACGCAAAGACGAAATGTTATGAATAATGGTGTAATGGACTTAAAAGAAGAAACGATGTTGCAAAACCATGAACGTAACCATGAAAGAAGGATGAAAATATGCAACTGGCTAAATGCCTGTAAATAGGCTTGGAACGCAAGACGCTAAGGAAACGGTACTGCTTGCAATGCTTATTAGAAGAATAGAGCGGCAAGCACCAACTATATATCTACCTCAAGAAGCACATTATACAAGTGCGACTCCATTTTATAAAAGCAGAATTAAGCCCTGGGTGGTGGAGGACAAACAGGGCAGGATTCATATACTAGCTCAAAGCCAGACAAAAGAGCAGATTCGAGGTCAACTCCAGGAAGGGAGGAGAGCGGCAACTTTGAAGAAACGAAACTTAAAAGCATAGCAACCAGCCAGTGAAGGTCGAGATAAGGAGGCCCAGGCAGGTGGCAAGGCTAAAGGAAGAATCAAATACACAAATAGAGGGAAAATTAAGCAGATTCACGGTGAACTAACACGTGACCAGCCAAGCGCGAAGAGGTATCAACGTCTGATGTCACCCAGAACTCGAGGATGCCATAACTTTTCCTGATAAGACAGATTGAGGGGGGGTTTCACTGTCTGCGCTCCCAACCAAATTAAGTAATTGGTACTTATAGAGTCAAAAGGATATTGAGAGCAAAGAACTATTACATAGTCACTTTCGGGTTTAAAGTGTGATTTTTACTGAAGTATATATCATACAGTGTGTTCTTAAGTACATATACTTCACAGCTTGTGATTTTTGAACAGGCTGGAACATTGAGTGCCAATAAACAAAGCGACTGTACACATTATGATTCCAAAAATAATTGGAACGAAAAAAAGGGTTAATACCAATGAAAACAAATGTAGCTGCACAGATTGTGATTCCAATGGTAATTAGAACAAGAAAGGAGTGCCTTGACAATGAAAGCAAATGCCACTGGTAATTTAGAACAAGAAAGGTGCCAAATGCAACACAAAAAAAGGTGCCAACACGTGTTTCAACCCAATCCGAATCAGATATGATTTTTCTTTGTGTATGATGAGTGCAATACACTTATGTGACTTTATGTTAAGAGGAATGTGCTTCTTTGTCAATACTCATGTGTAGAGTAATGTGCTTTTCGGTTGATACTCAGTAACTCCTAAATTTAAATGCCCTGAGGACGGCCCGGATTGGGTTGAAACACGTGTTGGCACCTTTTTTGTGTTGCATTTGGCACCTTTCTTGTTCTAAATTACCAGTCAACTTCTGACAACGCCTGTCACAGATTCCTTTTTCAAATCACCCGCAAACCTGCACTATCCAATACAAATGGGAAAATGTTGATACTGTGGAGACTTTCTACCTGCAGAACATAGATTGAACCTAAGTACTGTGTGACAATACACGACTCACCAGTTCCTTGCATAGGATCAGACAGAAATTGTACAAATGCAATATCATATATGATTTTTTTTTGTGTATGATGAGTGCAATACACTTATGTGACTTTACGTTAAGAAGAATGTGCTTCTTGGTCAATACTCATGTGTAGAGCAATGTGCTTTTCGGTTGATACTCAGTAACTCCTAAATTTAAATGCCCTGAGGACGGCCCGGATTGGGTTGAAACACGTGTTGGCACCTTTTTTTGTGTGGCATTTGGCACCTTTCTTGTTCTAAATTACCAGTGGCATTTGCTTTCATTGTCAAGGCACCCCTTTCTTGTTCTAATTACCATTGGAATCACAATCTGTGCAGTTACATTTGTTTTCAATGGTATTAACCCTTTTTTCGTTCCACTTATTTTTGGAATCTTAATGTGTTCAGTTGCTTTCTTTATTGGCACTCCATGTTCCAGCCTGTTCAAAAATCACTAGCTGTGAAGCATATGTACATAAGAACACACTGTATGATATATACTTGAGTAAAAATCACACTTTAAACCCAAAAGTGACTATGTAATAGTTCTTTGCTCTCAATATCCTTTTGACTCTATAAGTACCAATTACTTAATTTGGTTGGGAGCACAGACAGTGAAACCCCCCCCACCTCCAATCTGTCATTTAATTGAAGGGTTTTTTGAAAAATTACCCCTGTGGTTTATCACTTCTGTTGCATACCATCTAAATCATATAACGCTCCTGGCATCAGGCATACACACGTGAGTGATGCGCACAACCATTTATAGGATAATTTCTCACACTCAGCAATTTTTCCTGATAAGAAGCTACAGTTTCGAGGCCATCCTCAGCCAACTAATTGACACATAGCCCTAAGGTACTGATTGATGGAAGGGAGGCAGGGTGAATCTTGGGGCACACCACATCTGGGTGTCCATTCTGCATGCTGCTAATTGAAGTGGAGATTTATGTCTAGGGGTGAAACCTACCCAATCACAATGGACCAAATAATCTAGGGTCCTATAGCTAGTAGAACCAATGAGACGTTGTGCTTATAGTGACGCCTATCACGAGTGATGTAGAGGGATGGGCGTAGACGCCCACCCGATAAGAGTTATCCAATCCACATGCTCTGTTACCATATACAGATATAGCACCTATACTTAAGTTACATTTCCCAACCAATAGAATTGCATGACAAACGTATGAGTGTAACACGTCAACGATGACGAAAATCTGCTATAACTGTTGCTGTCTGAATGAAGAATTTGGAAGTTGAAGCGAGACGGGCGATCGCATCACTGTTGATTTCCATTGTTTCCCCGTTTTCTGTACTTGCCATTAAACAGACTTCCCTTTGCCAAACCACAGAGTTGTCCTTATTGATTGGTGTTGGAGTAAGAGAATCCTGCACCCCATCCTCCTCAAGGTGCAGCAATCTCGCCTTAAAGTACTTGAGGGCGAGCTCTGATCCCATGGGCCCGTCAGAGGTCGCTCCACCCTCCTGTACACATGGCATGGTAATTCCCTGCAAACCCCAAATGCATGCCACTGTTGATATGTAAAATGTGCTGGAATATGAAGTTCAACTTACTTTAAACGTTACAAACGAGAGGGGATGTGTCATTGATAGCTCAAGTGACTGAGCATTCTGATGAATCTGTTTAGTCTGAACCTTCTGAATGGTAGACATGTTAGCTCTCATGCTTTTAGTGTATATGGTCTCAGGTAGCACATCAATTGACGTTAAGCTTGTACTAAAACTGAACAGATAGGTTAAGCACAATGTGCTGCTGGCCCCGTAACAAATGACAGTCTAATAAGTGGCATGCAAACCCTACTGTCCACACACTCAGACATCCAAATGCCCTGTGTCTGACACACTCAAGACCATGCATGTAAAATCACTGACTCTCTGCTATCTGCATTCCCAACAGGTGCCACCACCTCCAGCAAGAGTGGTGTTGCCAGGACCATCTCCAGCCGAGAACCAGGCACCAGGGCACAGTGCGCCACCTGTGCCACATCTACCACAGATGCAGCCACCACTGCCACCACCACAACTACACTCATGACCAGAAGCATCTCCTGCATGGTCAACACTCCTGCCAGTGCCACCTCCAGAACATCCTTTGCCTCAGCCTGTGTCTCCACCCATGCAGTACCACCCATTGCTGATGGCCAGACTGTACATTGCAACTGCCTCGTGTTGTCTCACACCATGTGAAAAGATGGGAGTGCCGGGTAACGGAAGGGTCACAAAGACATTGGAAAAACACCATCAGCCACTTGAATACGTTTCAGGAGATCTCGTCTTTATTCGGAATTCACAGTAACAGGGAATGTGAATAAAATGGAAAGGAACTTCTCTTACAGGTAGAGGAATAAGTAAAGTAAAGCAACCTAATTCATATGTCTCGGTGTCATGACTCCCCTGTCCCAATAGGTGTGCTTCTGACTTGCCTGTGCGTTTTGTAAGCAAGCATTTCTATGGTCAGGATCATGTCATATTGAAAGTCTCTTCCAGGATTCGACTCTTGGCAATCGTATCCCACTTGTTAGGTTGTTATAAAGCCTCCCGGGCCTCTCGATACGCTTCCCTCTGGCAGTAGGATTATTGTGGTTGCATTTTGTGACTTGCCTGCTTGTCAGTTGTATGGAGAGAGGATCCAAATGCAAACCAAATTCTTACAAGTTACTCTTCTTCGCTCTTCTATTAAACAATGTGTTTGATACAAAATAGTTTCTGCTTGGGACTCTCCCAGGTGCACAGTCATTGGCACTGCTTCTCTGATAAGTGAAGTCCGGGTGGGTGAGAGGTCTCTGTAAGTGACTGGGAGTTTGCTGAGAGGTATCTTAGTTACTCTTGCTGGAGCTCGAAACGTTTCATATGCAGGTCCCACAGAGTCTCCCCAATGTGAGGTTGTTCAGGAGGGTTCATGTGTGCTGAGTGGGGTGTACCTCACCTTTTGGTCTCACAGTCCTGAGCCTAGTACTACATCCTGTCTCACCTCGCTTCTCACTGGGCCGATGCTCACTCATGCCTAGGGCCTATTACTGCGCTTGCCCATTTGCATCGGGCTGGCTCTTGTCTAAACTCCTGAACGTTTCGCTATTTGCTAATCCCTCTTCCCACTCCCCTCGAGTTAGGCTTGTCTTGTATTCCTCTCTATCATTCACTGTCCACACATCTCCCATGGTCCTCCCACCATCTTTTTTCCCTAGTTGTTCTTTCTTCCCCCCTCCTGCAGCTACCTTTCCTTCTTCCTTTTCGCTTCTCTACCTTCTTCTCTTTAGACGTTTTGTTTGTCTTACACTCTCTCTCTTTCGCTCTGTCTCTTTTTCTCGACGTCTTCACCTCCTCCAACCCATTCTGCCCCCTTCCCTCTCCTGTACCATCAAAACTCCCTGCACCTTCACCTCCTTCTGTCTAGCCACCTCCTATTTTTTCTGGGACAAGATTTTCAAAGCCTGCAGAATGAGTTCAACACAGAGGATCCAAAGGTCCCTTTAAGAGGGGCAGCAGGGCTGACCATCCCCTGCCAACCCATCAGTGTGTGGCGTGAGAGACCAGGGGAACTTCCCATACCATCACAGGGGCCCACATCACATAGCAAATGGCGGGGCCTAGCCCCCCGAGGTGCGGCCATACCAACAGCAAGGGCTAGGCAGGGATATCATCACAGATGGAGAGAAGGGACATGAAGAGGTAGGCATGGTATTGTGTGGAATGGAAGATCTTGTCGCGCCTTGCAACACTTGTGTACAGGTGCGTTATAAATGTCACATCATATATCATGTCATGTCATATCATATCATCTGTATAGATATGACAGGGAAGGAGTGGGGGAGGGGAGTGGGTGGGAGTGGGTATCTAAATGAGTTGTCTGAGTCATGTCCCTAGCAGGTAGGTCAGTGTTTGACTGTGTGAGAACATGAATCAGGGCAGGATGTTGTGCTGCAGCATCATGGAGTCATGGGTTGATCCTGGAAAGTGAGTATATCAATGAGTGATGTACAGGACGGCATTGCAGCCCATCTGAAGATTAATGGTGTGCTGTTGCTTCGGTTTGTGAAAACCAGATACTTTGTGTGAGGGATTGGGGGGGGGCAATAGTATGTGGTAGCAGTACAGTGCCCCAGCCCATATGGGAAGTCAGCTAAGGCCAAACAGTGTTGCCACTGTTGATGTTAGCTTGTGTGGTGAGGAGGCAGATGCAGCAATGTGAATGGGGCAAGAGAGCATTCAGGGCCTAGCTGAGGACACTGGAGAATGTGGGCTGTGACATTCCATGCAGTAGATAGATCATCTTTCTTTTGCAATATATGTTCCATAAAGGAGTACAATCAATACACTTAATGTATCAATACATGTCCATCTATCCATCAATAATTAGCGAATACAATAATAAACGTGTCACAATTTCCAATTTCTAAATCATTAACATCATATACTAGGGACAATAGAAGTGTTCAGCGGTACAACCATTATACTCAGATGCACAGAATCCTGGTATTATTTCACTAGTTAATCCTATTGTAGTACAATAAAATCCTAATGGTAAGCTCAGATGTTTGAAAAGTCACTAAATATATAAATACAAATTAAAAATGCCATTATTAAAACACAAAAATGGTCTGTCTCCTTACTGAGGTTCCACAAAAAATAAGGAAGTGAACCAAAGTTTCAGGATCACCACAATCACACGGGCATCTAAAACCTGCATTAGCAGAATTTTTCCAGCTCACTTGCAAGGTTTTCATCAGCAGCCGGGCTAAACTAAAGTGAGATATTTTGAAATATATGTGGGGAATTGAGCGCCCACAAACCCAAATTCAGTGAGGTAGAGCTGCAGGTATTAGCTGGTGAGGTGGTGGGTAACCAGTGCTGATGGTCTGTTTTAGACAAATACGCGTAAAACATCTGTCTGCTGCAAGAGCACATTATGGACTGACATTAGGAGCAAATGTTTCCTGAAAGCCACGGATCCTGATTGGTTGGCAGGATTTTAACGCATTCAACTGCAGGTGCGAGTTCTCATTACACAGTGTTTCCTAATGGTTCCAGGAACTTAAGGTGCAACATTCCAGGATGCAGCACTTCTCATAATACTCGGTTTCTTGTAGGATTTAGGAACTTTGGTTATCAAGTTTCAGTTTGCAGGACTTCTTAATACACTCTGTTTCTTAATAGCTCTAAGAAAAGTTCAGCACTCCGCTGCTTAATGGCTCTAGGAACGTTGAACATCTGTGTAACTCCTGTTTCAATTAAGCCAGAGATTACACTAGGGTGTCCAGGATAGTTTACAAATGAAGTAGGCACAGACCATTTTAGGTTCTTGAAAAGTATATTTTATTAACATGTCTTTTTGTCAGTGATGCTTACATGTGTAGGGTAGGTTTGCTCTCAATTTTAATTTGGAGTTACATATATTATACATGGAATGACTAAACGTGGCTTGGTCCTGGGTGGGGGACATGTGGAATGTCTCCACCCCGACGGCGGGAACAGATGGTCTGTCTGGAATGGTGGTTGGGAGGGAGTTAAGGAAAGTGGAGACGGCTGAGGTCTGAGGTGCTGCCACAGCTGGGCATCCCCCTGGTGTTTCAGGGGCCTGTAATATGCTCGGATGGAGGTGAACAGTGGACCCTCTGAAATGATCAACAACATCCCTTATTGTGTGAAAGCCTTGCTCGCAGAGCACCCTATTTGTGGAGCGGGTGCCTCCATTTGGTCGCCACCATGTCAGGGAACACGGCACGGGGAAGACACCAAAATTATTTGAAGGGCCCACTGATACTTCAATATGTGCATCACTTTGGCACCTGAGGAAGGGAGAGAGAGTAGTAGAACACCTGAATGTCACTGATGCTGGAGTAAGCTGCCACTTAGGACCCTTGCGTCATTGCGCGGCACTCTGAGGAGTGATTTTGATAGCGCTGTGGTGCTGACATGTGTTCCAGGGCAATTCTGCCCATTGCGCACATGAATCCGGCGCTGACTCTTGCAAACTGTAGTGGGGCACGGAAGGCTAACGTGGATAAAGAAATGCCAGCCCAACAGCCGAGTCATGTGCCTTTGCACCCATGAAAATAAATCTAATAGCATGAACAGGAGGCTAATCATGAGTGGACTGGCAGCTGGAATATTAGTTTCTATAACAATGGGTTGCTCTTTAGGATCTATGATGTAATCTCTGTAAATCCTAACACCTATTCTTACTCACACATGATTTACAATTCAATTAATTTAATTGACCACTCTCCTGATATTAGAAGATACAATTAATTTGATTTTATTAATACTTTTTTTAACCAAAAATACATTCATATACATAAACACAAATTTACTGCCTACAGTCCCATTCATCTAAAAACATCACTGTTACAGTTACATCTATATATGCATCCAGTTGGCTAGACACTCCTTCTTAAATCAAATGATTTAAGGTATCACCTATTTTAGACCACAATATTATAACCGTTTAGAAACATCACAGTTGCACATACTTCTATATTTATATATACATTGCTAAACATTCATTCTTAAATCAGATACCTAAAAGTACCATCTGTTTTAGACCCTACATGCACATGTTTCTGTCCTTATTGAAACAATGCTCAGACCTTTTTCAGGGGTGATAGGAATGCAATTGTATAGATCTACAATTGTTTTAGTCTCTAAACATTTACACATTGGAGAAAGTGCTGCACAGTGTGGCCCCAAGTTGATATTGCCACGGCAATGGGCCAAGGCAGACTGCAGTTGCCTTGGGCACAAGATCAATGTGTATCATACAGGAAGTGCCCTGATATCTACACCCTTCTATAACTCAAGGGCCCTCATTACAAGCTGGACAGTAATTCCGCTGGGCGTAATTATAGTTTGATATGCTATGATATGGCAATTATAACGCACCTATACACAAGTGTTTCAAGGCGCGATGAGGCAAGGGAGGGGAAACAGAGGGAAGACAGAGAAAGCGATCCTACTAAGCCAGGTGACATTGAGATCGCGCAAGTGCAGGGGTGTAGCCATGGGTCCTGCCTGTTGGCAGGGTTCTAACTTTCACTGCGGGTCTCTCCTGGTGGGTCCTCTCGTCCCATTCCTTGAAGTAGATGCCTGTGTGCAAGGCCTCCTTCCTAACTATGGTGGGCACCTACTCACTCCCTTCCACTCCACGTCATGCCACAGACGCAGAAAAAAAAGGACTAATGTGTACTGCTCACTGAGCCATAAAATTAGGGCTGCCACTTTTGTTTCTCTCCATGTCAATGTGTTATTTCGTTAAAAAAAAAACTGCAAGGAAGTTCATGACTCTTTCCCATTTCCCTGGTTATATACATGAATGCTGACACTATTATTCATATACTGCACTGGAAATCTTAACATCACCACTTTTGGGGGCCTTGCTCCCAAACGCAAAAATTCTCAAAATTGCTCTAATCAATAAACTAATACTACAATGTTTTGATTTCATCATTCAACACTTTGATATAAACTAGTTTGGCACTAGCCATCCTACTTCCCCAACACACACACAAACAAGGCATAGTAACGTGACCTCTCAGGAATTCGAAGAGGTCAAAGACAACCTCCATCCTGGGCACCTAAAGGAGTGGGTTTAACATGACCCTAGACTGCGGCATGACAGGGGTACATCTAGAGTGTCACTTAAGGACCCTTAAGGCAGAGCACACAAGTACAAAACAACTCTCCAAAACTTATCCTGGCTAGAAGGCAGAAGGAAGTCAGAAACCAAAGAAACTCGCTAAGTGGCGGAGACCATCAAAGTTAGGCAAAAGAATGTCAGAAATGTACACTATGCCCTAACACGTGGGTAGTTCGCTGTTCTGGGCTGGATATAATGTACATACCAAGTCTGCCCTAGTTGTAGGTCTCCCACAACTCTGGGGAGCCTTCAGTCATTCACTGTTTAGTATATACCAGAACATGAATAGACGTGATCCAATTATGCAAGACTGGTCACCCTCTTCAGGTGCAGTGGCGGCTGCTATGATAGGGCGGCCGGGCGCCGCCCCCCCAAAAAAAGAGAGAAGCTAAAAGAGATTCAGTCAGAGAACTTCTCTGATTGAATCTCTTTTAGCTTTAGTACTGCTGCATTTCCTTTGCCAACAGCGTGGGGGCGCTGTGGCAAGGAAACAATAGTGTGTTAGGTCGGCCCAGCGCCGGGGCGCGTCCCAATTTAGTATATATTTTTTCTATAGTAGGGTGCGTGGAGCTCGTAGCTCCACGCACCCTACGTAGCCCCTTTCATTAGAAGCCTGGCGGGGCGCTTCAGGGGTGGCCCCGCCAGTCTGAAATTTGCGCAAACAGCGCACTTATTCCCTCCCCTGCCATGGATACAGTAATATCATTGGCTGGCAAACAGCCAATGATATTACTGTATCTATGAGTCAGACTACTGGCGGCGCAGGGTGTGTGCGTGCGCCTGCGCCGCCTTCACACCCTGTTGACTGTTTCTCTTTCCAGCCGCGGTACAACGAGTCAACATCAACAAGTTGTGGTTCTGCCCAGTGAAGTGCCGCCGTAAGTACCCCCATTTCTTCTCTGGGCCCGGGGACTGGGAGTGTTACTTACACTCCCCTCCCCGAGCCCAAACTATGTGGTCCACCACACGGCCCAGGCCCAGGGCGGAGTCAACACTGAACGACGTGTAGGTCAGGGCCTACACGTCGTTCAGTGTTGCTGCCGTGCTGACTGCCGTCAACTTGGGCGAGCCTTGGTGGTAGCGAGCCACCCGCTACCACCAAGGCTCGCCCCAAGTTGACGGCAGTCAGCTCGGCGGGGGCCGCCTGGGCCTAGCCTTGTTTTGTTTACCCCCGGTCCGTGCGTGGCCCAAGGGCCTTGCCTTGGGCCACGCCGGACCGGTACGCAAGGCCGCAGGCAGGCGTGCGCTGCTGCTGCGGCTGCCCATACTGCAGCCGCGGGCAGCCGCGACCACTCCCGCATCTGCGAATAGTGCCGTTTTATATTTTTGGCATTTTTCCACAAACAATGCCGAAAATATAAAACGGCCGGGAAATGGCACAAGTCACCAGGGAGAGCCCTGGCAGGGAGAGGGCCTCTCCCTGCCAGCCAGGCTCTCCCTGGTGACTTGTGCCGTTTTATATTTTCGGCATTTCTTGTCGAAAAATGCCGAAAATATAAAATGGCACAATTAGCAGATGCGCCGGGAGTGGTCGCGGGCCGCGGCTGCATACAACCACAAACGCGTCTGTGATGTATTGAAAACACAATACATTGAAGTGCATGTATTTTAGACACAGTAAAATACTACTTAACTTATGCCAGCCATAAGCAACGGAATGCAAACTATTTTCTTTGTGAAACGTTTAACTACTAGAAGCATGAAGATGTTAGTTGTTACAACGTAAGTATCGCATATAAAATAAAATAACAAGCAGTGTTCATTTTCCCGGGCTGTTGACGTGTTATTGGCGCGTGGTACCATCCTCAGCCAGAGCTTTACGTTATCTAAAATTAGTATGGCAAACGAAAGACTGGGGATTTGATCTCTCCATGCCGGCAGCTGCGCGATGGGACGACACTGCCACCTCGTCTCTTCCTCCAGGGAACATCTGGCTGTGTTGGAAACAAGTCGCTAGTTCTCCCCAGTAAATGCAGATGACAGAAGATCTTCCGTGAGGTATGCTGCTGTGTGCCATGTCAGGCAGCTGGGTATCTCGAAGCCCTCGCAAAAGCTGGATGCCACGAGCCTGTAATCACGTGGTGCCATACGTGTCCTCTTTTTACATCTGAACAAGGCATTCTGTTCTATCTCTTTCAATAGCGGGACTCTCCATCTGAACCAAAGCACCCCATTTCCAAGTGTGTACTGCTGGCCAGCCTGCCTGGCACCCCTGAAGCAGCATGGGTGGGTGGGAGAAACACTGGCCCACCGCCACCTCTATGGCCCCACTAACGGAAACGGTGTGGGCTGAGGGCTCTGCAGGCTCCGAGGGCCAATGTATACAGTGTGCCTCACATTACCAGGCGATGGACAGCCAGATGCCTGACGCAGTGCAAGCCACTGTGCTTTTACTGTCAGCTCCCATGAAAGGGAGATTTAAGGGGAGCGATTTAGTAGTGGAGTGGTGATGCCTGTCCATTGCCAATTACCTCTCCCCTAATGGGCACACAATGGCACCTGCCATCCAACCTTAAGCTAGATAATTATTTGTTATTTATATAGCGCCTTAAGCCAAAGGGCTTTACAGAGAACATATGTACATACATTTATCATCCCACCCGAAGTTGGTGCTCATTTATCGACCTCGGAAGGATGAAAGGCTGAGTTGGCCTTGCCGGGATTCGTACCTGCGACCTGCCGATCACACATAGATCGCAGCAGCGAGCGCTCAACCCGCTGAGCTATCTTACCGACAAATGGTCAACCCTCATAACAACTTCGAGAAAGTGCCATGTTGTGCACAACTGGTGTCAACTGATTTTGGTAGAAATAAACCACAACTTGAGTACAAGTTCACCTTTTCAAAACGGTGTTGAGCGATTGGAAGCAAAATAATGTAAGCAAGAGAACAAGCAGGATAACGGGGGGGAGGGGGGGCATACCTCCAGAGACTCTGCTGGCATGTGTTTCATTCGGGTTTATCACCAATAATGACTCGAGGTGTGGTCAGATACCCCTCTGCATAGTTGAGTTGGCTCTGCAGCCTTAATTCTACAAGCAAAATCCCATTATCATCCAGGAGAGCGGCAGTGCACATCTGCTCCCGCTTTCCTCATGATAAAATTACTCCCTCTGGCACTGCGGGAAGGGCATCGCTGACTGATGCTCATTCCCTCCAAATCAAAGCTCTTTAAAGTGCTCACATCCATAGTGCCACATGCCACCTCTTCTCACATCTCATTCCCGTTGGGCATCATTTCACCTGCCGCCGCAATCGTCCATCCTTGGGGTCCAGCTGGACAGCGAGATGTGCCTCTCCACAATCATGACTAATGCCAACAATGCAGCCACCTCCCGCTACTCATCGTGCGCAATGTCTGTCCCGTCTCACCTTCCACTGATCCAAACCTCAATGTTGAGCAACTACCCAAAGGAGTTAATCGGACGAATTCTTGATTTAGGGCCTACAAAAAAGTCACCATATATCCCTTCATTCCTTTCGAATGCCTGACCTCCTTTGCACCAGATTGAGGACTGTGTGTCTGTCTGTGTGTGTGCTGTGCGTTGACACGCCCGTCCCTTGTAGTATGTATGCAGCACTGCAGCAGTGACATGGGATCCTAGGGTGAGGCTCGAAATGTGGCCTTAGTAGATAAAAGGGCAAACGGTTTTGTTAAGTTTAACTCTGAGTATAACTTAGACTACAAGGGAAAACCTTCGTTTTATTGTAGAGACTGAGAGCCCCCAGGTGGGTGCACTCTCCATAACGGTCAGCAATACACTCTTGACACTGTTTCCCGAACTCCCAGGAGTTCGAGAACGGCATCAGGATCATTACAAGATTACATCACAACTGGTAATTTAAATGATTCATATAGCTCTATTTCTGCTTCAACGCGTCTTTTAATTTCTTTCTGCAGGGATGGCAGAGAGTTTACTGAGTCCAAATCTATAGCACTTGTCACCATGCTGTCTCAGCAAGTCTCCAATGGTTGCTTTCTTTCTTCAGGAGAAACTAATGGCGCCTCCTGGCTTGCCATGGTGTGGCGCTAGATGCAGGCCGCCCTGCTGCCCCTGTGCGAGTGAATGGTGGTGTACGCTTACGTGCTAACGTTCCGCAATGCGCTTCATGGGCATGGCGTTGGAAGTGAAGTGGTTTGGGCAAAGGCCTTTAAAGTAATTTGAATCCAACCTCACCAAACGCCTTTTTCAATAGCCTTTATTTCACTGTGTAGCTTTCTTAAAAAAAATAATAATAATATATGCTGTCAAAGCGTATGTACAATTAGGGCAGAAATACCCTTTGCTGGAAGTTAGCCCAGGACAAGTCTACTGCCATGAATGTTAGAGGTACTCTGTTAACCCTTTAGTGCTAAGGACAAGTCCACTTGCATAGAGCTCAGCATTTTCTACAAAAAAACGCTTTGTTGTTTTGGTGTGATTCCTTATTTTTTTTAAACAAAGCAAATGCTAATAATTAGGCGAACTAAGACCCATGAGGGGGCCAACCCTACCCCCTGCCAGCTCATGCTGTGTGTGATAGCTCTCTATTTCGGGCTGATAACTTCTGGTCCTGCCTGTCGTTTTGACTTTTGCAAAGGTGTGGATGTATACCTTTATAACTGCAGCCATGATACCATTGCCCGTTGACCCAAGTGGGAACAGTACCACTTGGCCCTTTACAGTAGCAATACTGTGCTACAACTTATTTATGAATTTCATTTGTATAGCGCGCAAACAGCCCGGAGGCATCGAGGCGCTGTTGCAAGTACATGTGATTTGTGATGCATTCATACAAACATTATTGCATTAGGTTACATGTATAGTATATGTAGGTACGAAAGAGCCCCGACGATGCAGTTAAAGATTAGCATTAGCAGAAAAGCTAATCAACTGCACATCAAACACAAATGGCCTTGTCACATACACTTTTTCAAGACTCACTAATTCAATGCTAACACACAAATCAAACATGCAATGTGTCCCGTGACCAGATATGTGCAATATTGTTACTGGGGTATATAATATAGAGCCGTAAAGATGATATTGTTTCTAATTTTCTATTTCACAATGCTTTTTGAAGTCTGGGCTCATGCCCTCGAAGCCATTCTGCAAAAACACTGTCTTTGGGCTGCCAATACTGTCCAATACAGCATTTATAGTTTCCTTAGATGTCTGTGCATTTGTGACCAAGCATGTGCACAGCCACTCACCCTCTTGGCCTCATAATTAATAAAATGTTCTGTTCAGCATGCATCAGTTCTTCTCATGATCTACGTGAGACACAGAAATAAATAATACCCAATTTGAAACGATACTGAAGTTGCAAATGGCAGAGGACTTCTGTGCCCATATTAGGGGGGCTTTATAAGGGAGTGCCTTGCTGCTGCAGGCACGCAGCTCGTTATGCATGAGGAGATGGCATCTGCAATCCCAAACAAGTCAATGGCAAATAAGCTGGCATCACGGGAATGACATAGACAGCGCTGGACACTTCACATGTGTGTGTGTTTAGTACCAGCTATTATCAATACAAGCTGCTGTAAAATACACCATCACACTTGCACACGTAAGAATAGTGTACCGCCATTAATATGTAAAACCGAATGCTTTTTTCATATTTCGGTGGGTTTTTTGGACAGTAAATTGCACATTTTGTAGGCCATTTTTCCAAAAATTTCGTGGGGGGAGAACCCCCCGCTCCCCGCTTGGGGGGGTGGGCTCGCGCGGTGCGCGCGCGCTCGCTACTAAATTCGCCCTGGCAAATTTACGCCCCACCAGCTTTCAAACTCACCAGCCGCCACTGTTCAGGTGTCTTCAAAGAGATGTGCATCACTTAATTTGTTTGGTGCATGGCACCACGCACTGCTGATATCGCTCATGGGCACCGAGTTGCCATGATTAGAATGTTTCTGTCTGTGGGCCAGGGGAGGCCCTGAGCTACCTCTTGTTCGTGATGGAGTCTCCCCAGTGGAATGTACTAAACAGTTCATAAATGAAAGCTTCATGAGTTACTTATGAGTTTGGGAGGTAAATTAACATTTCTGTCCAAAAGGTTCTCATTGCCAAAGATGTGCTGCATACAGCATACACCGTTTTGCATTATGTAATGCTCCCGAAGAGAAGTGTAGATGAGATGAAGCAAATCATGATAATGCCATGCAGAATATCACTGCGGTGAAGCAAGAAAGTTATGGATTATGGTAGGCTTTAAATAAGTATAGCACTGAATGACAATATAAATGAAAACGGAAGATTTAAGGTACCAGAGACTAGTGTATATACCGCTTCATTTGTTGTGTGCATGGGGTGGGCTGGCTCTGGCCAGCATTCCTGTACTGCACCTGTTGAAAACTCACTCCCAGGGTTTTCACCACAATGTGTGGGCACTGGGAACTGCCATTAGTATTAAATCATCAAACAAACCTGTCATACGAATATTATAGCCAGCTACCCGTTTACACTCTTTCTCTACTTCGCACAATGAATCTTCCAAATGCATCAATGCTTGAAAGACTGACCGAGGGTATTAGGGCTGCTTTAAATGTAACTACTGTATAATCACTATTACCAGCACAATGATGAGCAACGCAGCTGAAACAATGTGTTTCCTTGGCTGCCCGTTGTATTTATGTGTGTATTTATATCACAGTTAAGCATCAAAACCATAAAAAGAAACTGTGGGGTTCTTCTATAACTGATTGTAATACTTACATATTTGTGGATAGACTGTGTGCTCAGTCATTGTGATTGCAGGCTTGCTTTTCTTCTTGGCATCCTTGGACGCCTTCCAGTTCATTAGGAATTGCCTTGCCATGTCATGTATTTCCTTCCCATCCAGAATTTCTGAAAGTACAATAGAACCAAATAACACATCTTATACTAAATACACTACCAAATACATCCTATACTATAAATGGCTCATGTGCCCGGCCCATACAATTGCATGTATATTTTAGTGTTATCCGTTTGGCTGGCCAGAATCAAAAATATATATTTAAGCAGCTGCTTTAAATAAGCAAAAGGTTACTACATTTTTACTACAAACTCATTGTTGTGGACCAGTGGGTTTGAATAGTGGTTCATAAAAACCTTAAATAGACTGGTGAAAAAATAGGCCCAGTGAGCAAGGGTAATTTGTACTGATCAACAAAGATTTCTTGTTTCTCTGTTTTCCAAAAAAAGAGTGGATGATCTCTGAGGAAACAGCATTTTAGAAGAGGAGTTTTCTTTGTTAGGATTATGCATGCCCCAAAAGGGGATAACACATATCTTTTAAAAATGGTTATACTACAAAAGAAACCGATACATCTTCACAAGTGTAGGGAAAACAACAAGATATTCCACGACTCCACTGATTTATAACAAAGAACTTAAAGCTTATAGGCTTCCAATGGGACTGACTTCACAACTGGTTCCTTATGAGTTGTAGGCCTACGTTACGAGAATACAAACATTTTCCTCCACAGTTTGGTATAACTCAAAAATACATTCTACACTTACCGCACAACAAATCTAGATATACTTAAAAAAATAAATTGTTTACACACGATAGAAACGATGGAAATCTTGGGCCCGTGATTGGGTATTGCTAAATCTGCGAACTTTTGCAGATTATGCAAAAATGCAAATGCGTTAGAAACAATAACACTTTTTTTTTGGATTGTCCGGCAATATGAATGGAAAGTACTGAATTCTTTTACAAATACGTACATATTAGTATAGCTCTAAACTCGGAGCACTCCTGGGCACGATGTATGAACAGCAACTAAATTGGTCAAAACAAGAGCAAACTAGAAGACCTGAAGATTAACTTCATCTCACCCTCAAAGCATTCTTGAAATAATCCTAGGTCTTACTGTCTTCTACACATATTGTAATTCATTTTTGATAGTTTAAATTGTTGAAATAATTAATTGTAGGTTAGTCATTGCATATATCTGTATTGTTTATTAACATTATTTTTTTCTCTTTTTCGTATTTTCTTTTTGTCTGTATTATTTGTATAAATGTTCGACTTAAACCACATGATATGAAGGCAAAGTATACAAGGTTAACTTGCAACTAAATGACACATAAAACAATAAAAAACGATAACAGCATTTCCCAATCGATAGAAATCGTAGGTTAGTCACTGTTATAACATGATATTGTACTCCTACATTATCCCAGGTGCTGCCATCACTGGGACAGTTAACCCCCTGACACAAGCATTCTACACACTGTGATGGAGTCACTCATAGGGCGCTCATGGAGTGGGTTTTAGGGGGCGGTCTATTGGGGTCAGGGATAGCCACCTGCTAAGTAATGTGTCCCTTGGAAGATGGTGTGGGGTGGATCAAACAGAGTCCACCCATCCCCACCCCATTGAACCTGCAGTGAGCCCCACATCCATCCCATCAGGGAAGGCTTCCCATTGTGGCCATAATATATCTCCTTGAGATGTATTAAATGGGATGATGGGATGGGTACCCCATAATAGAGCATTGGGGGTGGACTAGTACCAACGGCTAGAAACACAGAACACACCAGCGTGAGGAGGGATTTGAAAGAGACAGCAACTCCCGCCAGTGTACCGCTCTTACCAGTCTCGGGTTTGCAAGCCTGCTTGCAGAGCAGCAGATCCCTCATTGTCTCAATCATGCTCGTATTGCTGGCCTAGGATTGCCTTACAGGCTTCTCTTGTGCCCCACCTCTTTAATCCCTTTAATACTGCCCCATTCACCGACAACAGTTTCCCTACCTTTCATGCGTCTATAACTCGAGTACCTTGATAGTAGCCTGGTCTTGGTTTCTTTTACGCAACTCAATGCTATAGTGGCTTGAACCGGACTATCATCACTAAATCATCACTTGGTAGACAAAGAGGATCTGTAAGGGAATGCTGAGTCAATGGGCTAGACACATAGGGTCTGTAATACAAGGTGACATTTGTAAAAGGAGAGCAAAGAAGAAGTTCAGGACGAAATTTCCAAGGGAAAATAAGGGAGTTTGGGAACAATTTAAAAGCAAGACAACAGAATTTGTTGAGGAGTGCTTTGGCCTGGACCTCCGGTGTAGACTCCACAAAACCATGGGAGGTTTAGTCAGCTTCCATAAACATGAAGCAATGGAGTAACATTATCATTAATGAGGGGGCCTTAAACGTCAGGAGAGATGCCATTCCCGACCAGCATACAGTACGTGCCGAGGACCATCACGCGTGTATATATCTATTACACAGCCACAGTAGTAGCTGTGTAGTTATGGTTACGTTGCTAATCCCATAGGAAGAGCACTTTTTGGGCAGCTTATAACTTCGCTCCCCCTGGACGAATGCACACCAAACTTTGCAAAAAAAAAAAGTATATGGCCCACTCTGAATTCTTTTGCAAAGTTTGGTGAGGTTTGGTCCAGGGGGGGCAAAGTTATAGGGGGGGTCCCAAAACTTGTTTTTCTCCCATAGACTGAATGGGGAAAAAACTTTGCTCACGCCTACAGCCCAAACCGCTGGACGGATTTTCACCAAATTTGGGCAGGAGCAGCGGCTTGGTCCCGAAAGCGTGCCTTTGTAAATTTGGTGAAAATCCATCCAGCAGTTTTTTTTAAAAATGACCAAAAAGTAGGTCACAAAAAATTAGTGATATCTATGACCGCTCTGCGGACACATTTCCCTGTTCACTCCGTGGAGAGTGTCCTGATTGTCTAAGCAGGTTGCGTCATGTTCGCGGACATGCGACATGTCCGCTGATTGGATGGTGAAGAGCGTGGAGTGCATCAGAGTTTTTGGGACGCCCGCCATCTTGTATCCGTGGACAGCCGCGGACAGCGCGGCGACAAATGTTGGAGGAATACAATTTTTGCAAGTGTGTTGGCGTTTAAGACTGGGGAGGGTGGGGGAGTAAGAGATGGGTCAAATATTGTATCTATTTAGGTTGCAGGCACCCCTGTTGTGTTCGTTGTGTCCACGGACAGCCACGCTGTCCTTGATGTCCGTAATCGACCAAAATGGGAGTGTCCTAAGGACACTATACCTGTCCGTACTGTCAGCAGGCAAGTTGAAACTGTTCTAAGAACATACACGGTTTGGTTTGGTAACTGGAGTACATATATTCTTTGTCAATTTCTGTGATGAAATAAAAGATCATGTTGGTATTGGTAGTTTGTAAGGACTTATAACATTGAATAATAGACATTCTTTATTCATTTCGACCCTCATATTTAGTAGAGAACAAACCAGCGTACTGTGCTATTTACTCAGTTTCTGTGTTTGTTTTTCAAATCATTGGATCTGTGGGAGAAAAAGAAAATCCATGTCGGATTAAAAAAACCTTTTTTGTTATGCTACAGTCTATTTGTTTGTTTGTTTGTTTGTTTCCAGAGTTCACTTGTTGTTTCTGGCTAATGTTCTATCTGTTGGATTGTTGCATATTTTTGGAACAGTTAGATACCTGTTGGCTTATTCTAATTGTCTATTTTTTGTTATCATTTAGTGGTATTGATTTATCTGTTTGGTTGTTGCAAAATATTTTGGCAGTTAGATACCTGTTGGCGTATTCTAATTGTCTATTTTGTGTTATCATTTAGTGGTATTTATTTATCTGCTTGGTTGTTATAGAATCTTGGGGCAGTTAGATACCTGTTGGCGTATTCTAACAGTTTATAGTTTTTTAATTGAAGTTTTGTTAATGTTTAAGTACAGATTAGTTATTAAATGTTGGTTTTAAGAAGATTAAATAAGCGTTTGTAAGATTTGCTGGTAATCTCTGCTTTAGAGTAATGGTACTATCATTACATTTGAACCATCCACATTTCTTTTAATATATGCAGTGTAGTGACCTGCATTGGTTGTGGCTCCTGTGTGCTAGATTATACTTATTGTTGTGAAGGTTTTCTTACCAAGTGATACTTGACCATGTGTGAATCCAGTCAGCTTGCAGTTGTTTTTTGTACCATCTGCATTGTAACGTAGAAGCATTAGTATTATGTATTTACTATGTGTTTGTATTAGTAAGGTGGAGTGATTATCTGAATTGCAGGTAGTACATAATCTACCATGGTTTGCATTTTGTACAAGTTGCTGAAATGGAACGGATTCACAATTAGGTATGGATACATACATGAAGCGCTCATTAGGGATTTGTTCCTGTGTTACATTGCTGCAGAGAGTGCATGTATGTTTCCACATGTATGAAATCTGGAAGATTTCATTTATAGGTATGTTTTTGTGTTCCAGTACTTGTAGTAAGTACATTAGAAATTCTTATGGATCTTCTTGTGAGTTTATAGTGAATTTCACCATTCCAGCACAGTAGTCCAATTCTTGTGTATTCCATGAACACTATACGTGTTGTCAGGATTATTTGTTGCGTTTCTATGAAGTACTAACATTTGCAAACACAATTGGTCTGTACTGTGTAAGTAAATGTTGTCAACAATTGGTGGTAATTGAAATAGAATATTCATTGCTACATTTGCATAGCAATTTACACCAGTTATATTAGAAAATTTGAATGGACCAGATAGGTCTGTGTCCAAGTCATTTTTTCAGAGTGTTTGTTGCTTCTTTGAAGAAGTACCTGAGTTACTTTGAGTAATAGGTTCTTCTTTGGTTGTGGTAATTGATGAAATATTAGCTTCTTTTACTCTTTGGAGTATTTGAAGTGAGATCCTGTTGCATTTCTGTTTGAATTATTTTTCTTTTACAATGTTTTCCTTTTTGTGGAACAGAATATGTTTTTAGATGGGGGGTTGTATAGTGAACATAGTCTATTGTATTCAAAATGCAAGGAATATCAACGTTTACTTTACTTGCATCAAAGTTGATTAGAAAGAGACCGTCAAGTGTACGTAAGCGTCATAGTGCTACGCAGCTCATGCCTTCTTTAAAGACTGTGTTACCAATATCTATCAATGCTTTGTCTAGGGTAAGACCTTGTGATTTATGAATAGTGACTGCGTATGCTAGAGTTAGAGAAAATTGTTCTCTGTGTACATACATGTCTTTGAAGAGAAGGAATCAAGCTGTTGAGCGCCCTATCCTTTTTACTTCTGCAAGTTTGTCAAAGAGAATATTGACAAACTGAATTTTGTTGTCATGTGGGTATGTTTGAAAGCCAACAACTGTACGCAGTGCTCCATTAACTAGTCCTTGCTCCACGTCAAGGTTACGTTTAAGCATTACTCTACAGTTTAAGGATAATTTTTATATTTTCTCCAAACCAGCTGTGTTGGAGATAGAATTTACTAAGGTATTTAGTCTTGTTGTGGCTTGTTGACACATGGGAAGTGTCATACCATGTACATCCAGTTTGCATGTGGAGCAAATTTCAAATCTTGGTTGCATTTCTTTTTTCAACATTGTTTCATTGAATTTGGAACAGCTTGCAAGAGTTGGCATTAAGGACCTACACTTGACATTTTTGTGTGCTAATTGTTCCATAACATCAGCATTGTGAATGGCCTGTGAGGCAGCTTCAGGGATGTGCTCTCCCACAGGAGTGTTTCTTGTGGTGAGAGGAGCGGAAACTGAGGATGTAGTAGAGGAACTCAACCTACTACTCTCCTCACAAGGTACAACCTTGCGAACGGCCCCACCGTGAAACGACCTTAGGTGTCGCTTCATAGTTCTCGTACCAAAGCTGTACGAACCAACCCTCCCACGACTCAGCACCCTATTGCACTGGTTGCAGGTGACCTTGTTCGCACGCGCCTTGGGAACGTTACCATGAATGGTAAATAACCGCCACACCCAAGACTCACGGCGAGTGCTGGTAGTAGGGACTTCCACTACCTCATCCTCGTCATCCTCTTCATCCTCCTCCTCTACAACCTCACGCCTGTTCCCCACTTCAGGCCCTTGGGGAGGCGGTGGTGGTGGAGGGTTTGGGGGTGGTGCTGAGGCAGATGTAGCACCAGGTGGAAGTAGAAGAGCCATGGATGCCATCAGGTTTCAGCAAAATCTGGAAGATTGGCAGCCAAAGTACACAGTGTTCTGTCAGATAGCCAGAAACACAATGAGGATGAGCTCTGGGGTGTGGGCTTTTATAGGGGTGCAAATGTGTGCGGTTCGCGAACACCCGCGCTCTCTGCGGACAGATCCAACACCCAAAAAAGGCTCAAAAAGTTCCAAAAAGTATGTAGAAAGTCAGGGTCATTGTCTGGGACATGTGCTATGGTGAATTTTTACTAAAAAATACTGTGGATTGCCTGAAAAGGTACTTTTAAAATGTTCGGGGACCCAGACAGTGTCCGCAATTCAGGACACACACTCAGTGTGGGTGCGGTCACATGATGGTGACGCGAACATGTCCGTGAAGGGAACGGGTGTCCGCAGGACACCAAATGCACGGGAACCGTCGTGCACATGCGCGCGGGTGTTCTACGGACAGTGTTTGGGTCCTGAAACTAATTAAAAGTGCAACACAAGTGAAACTAACAGTTACAGACAGGTGCGATGTTCGGAGAACTTACGGGTGTGGTGCGCATGTGCGTAGATGTTCTCCAGGCAGTATGGACAGGTATAGCGTCCTTACGACACCTCCATTGTCATTTGATTAGGGACATCCTGGACACTGCATGTATTCTTACAATAGTTTCAATTTGCCTGCGAACGGTACGGACAGACATAGCATCCTTAGGACACCTCAATTTTTTCGTTTAATCACGAACATCCCGAGCACCGTGTGTGGTCTTAGAACAGTTTCAACTTGCCTGCGAACAGTACAGACAGGTATAGCATTCTTAGGACATCCCCATTTTGTTTACTTACGGACATCCCGGACACCGTGTGTGTTCTTAGAACAGTTTCAACTTGATTGCGGACATTACGGACAGGTATAATGTCCTTAGGACACCCCCATTTTGGTTAATTACGGACATTCCGGACACCCGCGCTGTCCGCGGACACCGCAACTGCTTTTTAAAAAAAAATAAGACACAAAGGACTGAATTAAAACACACATAATATTTTTTTTAAATTATATATAGATGTACAATTTATGAAAGAGAAGGGGAAGCAGAAACTGACACGAACACAGGGGAATTGGGGATTTCAAGAGGATGGATAGGAGGAGATGAAGGGATGGAAGTCTCATCAAAACGTTTTTCTTTGTGGAGAAGGTTTGGGGATAATTGACTGGGATATGGAGAGGGGAGACAGGTACACGTGGAACCATGGTATTTAATTTTTTCTTTTATGTGGTCCTCCACACATTTTTTCAAATGGTTGAAATTTGCCATGTGCATGTCCATTTTTTCTTCCATGCGCTGGAGAATCTTTTCCAATGTATCTTTTGGTGTACTATTTTCAATGTTTGTATGGTCTGTTAAAACATATATATATATATATATATATATATATATATATATGTTAAGTGTACATAAAGTAATGCTTATTAATTTGCTTATATAGAGAAGTGTCTACGATTAGTATCACTATAATTTCCTCACCTGGGAAATTCTCCTCAAGCCATTCTAAAGTATATATACAAATATATATATTACTTTTATTGTATCTAATACAGAAATTTTAGAAATATATAAGAAAAATGAAGTATACTTACTAGCTTCTGGTAGTATTGATTGGTGGATTTGGTGCACATCATCCTTTAGGATGGGGAAGCGCCTGCGTGGGTCCGGCCACGCATCCGATAATTAAGAAGAAGAAGAAGAAGTTGTGTTCTTACTGGTCTGTAGATCTGCTGTTGCTCCTAGTTGTGCAGTTTCTGTGAGGTAATTATGTTGGAAGCCTATTTTTCTTATTTTGGTATATTCCATTTTAGTACATATGGAATTTAAATGGATGGTTGATGTGTTAGATATATAGGTTCCACTTCTTATTTATTACTACATATAATGTGTTTGTGTACTGGTTTTTGAACTTGTGCAGTGTTCATATGGCATGATATAACAATTTAAGATACCCCCCTGAGTTTTTGGGTAGTGTTGCTGTTGTCTGTGTCCGTCCGCGGACATTCGCACAGTCTGCGGACATCAAAATCACTAGCTGGGGGTTCAGTATGTTCTATGTTACATGTATATAAAGTCAGGGATATTATGGTTAAGTTGTGCTACTAAAAATCTATGAAATTCAGTAAAAAAAAGTTGCTAAAGGGACGTTATGGTTAAGTTGTGCTACCAAAAACCTATGAAATTTAGAAAAAAAACTTTGTTAAAGGGACGTTATGGTTCGAAGTAAAACCGAAAACCCCCTGAAATTCGCCAGTTATGGTAAGCTAAGCAACCATAACTCGGGCCACCACGGTGCACTGCTAAGACTAACACCCAGGACATCAAAGATGACATCACAAATGTAATTGATGACATCACTGATGACATCACATGTGATTTCTCTTTTCATGAAAAGTGTGTATTAGGGATTGTTATTATAATGTTGACAAGTGTCAAGGGTCATTGGAATAAATATGAGCTACTTAGTGCATTAAGCAATGCATTGATATAAATAGCATTCTATTATGAAGTTCTATCAAGTATACTAAACTACTCATGTAGAAACATAGGCATTGTGTGCAGCATACATGAAGGAGGTGCAATATTCATAATCTTGCCATGTTGAACAGTGAAATGATAACTGCTTTCTTTTTAGAGTTTTGCGTACTGTGAAACATGTAATAAGTAGCTAATGAAAGCCACTTACTACATAATTGCATTATTACAGACAAAACACAAAGAGACAACAACACATACAAATATAAGTATATACAGGAAAGTGTAGCAGCAGTAGTAGCAGAAAGTGTTCATAGCCTAACTGATTATCTTAATGCAGAGAAATGATTGCTCTGTTTCAAAGCTGCTACTTCCCCTATGTATATGTATTATATGATGTGATACAACCTTAAGGAAAGTAGTGTGAGTACAATGTATACAAATATGAGCATATACAGGGAAAGTACAGTAATAAAAAAACAGAACTATCAGAAAGTGCTGATAACCCTACTGATTAGCTTCATGCACAGAAAGCATTGCTGTCTTTCAAGTTTGTGTCTTCCCCTATGTATATGTTTCATATGATATGACTGGACCTTAAGGGAATTACTGTAAGAGCATACTTGAAGAATAAGTCTACAAATATAGCACCTTTTCAATTTTTAGTTATTGACTTTTACTGAAGAAAACCATGTGGCATAGATATGTCAGTAAAGTGATGTCATCAATGACATTTGTTATGTCATCTTTGATGTCCTGGGTGTTAGTCTTAGCAGTGCACAGTGATGGCGCGAGTTATGGTTGCTTAGCTTACCATAACTGGCGAATTTCAGGGGTTTTTCGGTTTTACTTGGAACCATAACGCCCCTTTAACAAAGTTTTTTTCTGAATTTCATAGGTTTTTGGTAGCGCAACTTAACCATAACGTCCCTTTAGCAATTCTTTTTTACTGAATATATATATATGTGTGTAAGGGCCGCTTGTGGCATCATGTAGACCATGACACACACAAACATGCACTTGTATTACAATTAAACAACTACCTTTGGCAAAGGCAACAAGCCTGTCTTGTTTTAGGTTTAATATGTTGTATCGTGTCTGGGTGTAGAGTGGGTGGATATGTGTTTGGGGATGTGTTTTTGTCTCTCGTAGATGACTGCTATGTACATCTAAAACAGCTTTGTTAATGTAACAAGGATTCACAGCCTGACAACAGGGAATATTCAACAGGATGGGAATCTATTAAAGATCCTGATGCTGCAAGACATGGTTATATCTTCCGGGTGTGTTATATGCAATGAATTGTCAGTCAGTGTATTACCAGCTACTCACACCACATGAGATGGATTGACATTTTATGGGCACATACTTCAAACATGTAGGTTGCAGTAGAACCATATGCCCCTGTAATGGCATTGTATACCCAAGGAGTGTATAATATGCCCTAGTATTCCTGTTGTATGCTTGCTACATAGACTAGGTATTGCCATATTACACCCGGGTGCTAAAACACAAAAACAATGTGCCTGGTACTTACTATATGCCAAGTTACTTACATCATACTGGGTAATGCTATCAAATGGCCAGGTACTGACTACAGTTCCACGGATTACCATGAACAGCCCATGTACTCACACCAGTGCCAGTTTCTGCCATTAAAAGCACAGTTATTCACACCATTGCCATGGATTGTAATCAAAAGCACAGGCACTCACATCATTGCCAATTACCTACAGCACTACCAGAGATTACAATGAAAATAAAATAATGGGTACTCGCACCATTGGTGTGTGTTTCCAGCAACACCCCCACACACAATTGCCAGGAAATACCATCAAAACCCCAGGTACTGACATCATATGGGCAAGTATTCAAATCATAGGCACAGTGGCCACTTTACACCCATAGTGGGTGCAAGGGTCAATGGCCATAGCGTGGAGCCATGGCTTTCTTTCTACAATGTCAGGGCATGGCCTTAGGCGATGCCCCAGACCCTCCCAGAACACACAAAGTACTGACTGGGCCTGGCCTGAGGTCAGGCCTAATAGCCTAATGGCCACTTTACCCAACATCACGTTTGCATGTTAGCATGCAGTACACATTCACCTAAGCAATATATTTGTCATATATCTTGAAATAGTCAACAACATTTTTACTCTGATGGGTTTTTCCGTTGATACATGTTGTGATACCATCAGTTATGTACTCTGTGATGCCATCAGTGTTCTCTAGTTTCCAGTGATGTCATAGATAATGTAATACGTGATGTAAGCAGTGCTGTCAAAAGTGTGCTAAGGAGCCGCAGGAGGGGGCTCAAAGTTAAAGTATTGAGATTTCCAACACTTGGCGAATTTCAGCGTTTACACCATCACTTTAGTGTCACTTCACCTAAAGTTTTCACTGAATTTCAAGGGTTTTGTTGCGTTTAACTGTTTCAACATAATTCTCATAACTAAAGACTTTTTATTTCATTTCTACGGTTTTGTTATACCCAAACCAACTGCAGTAATAACATTTATTTCTTTTCATATCCTCAAGTGTCATCTATCCATCTATATATATATATATATATATATATATTTATATAAAAGTGGGCATGCATGGGTTTGTGGCTGTGCGTATCTTCCCTATACAATTCCACACCGTTTCACCAATCGTTACCAAATTTTGCACTGTCACCTGTTAGGACCCTCCACACATTACTGCCTACATGACATCTGGAAACCCAACCCCTTTCCGCAGATTTCAGCAAAAGTGAAAATGTAGGTGTGGGTTTGTGGCTTCGAGTATGTTCCTGATACAGTTCCACACTGTTTCACCAATCTGCACCAAATTTTGCATAGACACCTGTTAGGACCCTCCTGACATTACTGCCTACATGACATCTGGAAACCCCACCCCTTTCCCCGGATTTCACCAAAAGTGAAAATGTGGGTGTGGGTTTGTGGCTTCACGTATGTTTCCTATACAACTCCAAATGTATCACCAATCTGTAGCACATTTTTCATATTTTGTTAGGAGCCTCTGTACATTACTGGCTACACGACATTTGGACACCCCACTACTTTGCCTGGATTTCAGCAAATGTCTTTGAGTTTGTGACTTCCCTATATAATTCCACACCGTTTCACCAATCTGCACCAAATTTTGCAGTTACCTCTATCTATGAGGGAATGCAAGCCTGGGCAGCTAGTAGCCAATATCATCAGTATGTTTCAAAGAAGCTTCATTGGATTTTTCATCATTATGGGTCCGTGGCCCACTGATCATGGCCTACTGCTATTACCAGTAGCCACTTTGCAATCCCGAGGATCTGTGGGGGGCAATGTGCACCCTATTAGGTATATGGGATGCAGTTGTGGGGTTTAATCAAAGGCCCCAACAAACAGAACTGAAGGGCCCGCTGGAAAAATTATCTGCCAACCTTCATAAAAAGACCTTGACACTGAAAATGAGCCTAATACGGCAGACTGAGGGGGTTTCTGCAAGTAACACAAGGAAGTGCTGCATGAAAGGCCTATCTGTCATTACAAAAGGAAAAGCTGCCTTTTAATTCACAGTGGCAGAAGCAATTCAAAGGCCCCTTTCACATGAAAAGCAGGAATTGGAAACACTGACACTAAAATGGCTTTATATGTGTGTTTGCAGTTTTAAAGCAAGACATGAGAAATTGTTCCCCTGATAACATGAAGATGTCAGGGAAAAGACTTAGGGCCTCATCACAAGTCTGGCAGTAACCCTTAAAAAGTGGCTGTAACGGAATTAGGGTCGCCAATACCGCTCCGCCGGATCATGAGCTGGCGCAAATACCGCCGACTGTATATTCAGCCGGCCACATGAAGCACAAACACAGCTGCATCAAAGGTCCATGTACGGCGGTATTACTGGTGAAATCCGGCACAAATACCTCAGAAAACACGGCGCTGTTACCTCCAGTTTACAGCTGGAGGTAAATCAACACAAGGGTCAGAAATGAAGCCACAGGTGAACCCAATCCACTCCAGAGGGCTACATAAGGCACACCCCTACTCCAAACACTGTTTCCAACACCATGCTGCCACTAGCCACTGTGAGCTGGGACAGGTAGCTGCTTGTGGAAGTTGAGAGGCAGGACAACTAGACTAAGGCACCGGGAGCACAGGGGGAGAGGAGGAGAGAAGGAGGAGAGCCCAAGCAAGGCATGCACCGATCCCTAAGCGTCAGGCCCTCAATGACAGCCAGTTGGTCACTGTGTACCGCCTCAACAGGGAGACCATAACTGAGCTGCTCACCAAAATACAGATCAACATAGGGAGCAGGATCAACGTATGGGGCAGCTGTACCCCTACTGCTGAAGCTAGTGTCTGTCCTACAATTCCTTGGAACTGGCAACTTCCAGCACTTTGTGGCCATGATGCACAGCATGGCACAGTCCACATTCTGCACAATGTTGGCCCAGGTGCTTGAAGCCCTCCTGCGGCAGGTGCAATGCCACATCTCACTGCCTACCATCCAAGCCCAGGTCAATGCCATGAAGGCACATTTCTATGCCGTTGCCCAAATTTCAAATGTGATCACTGCCCTGGACTGTAACCATGTTGCGTTGGTGGCCCACGAAGCAGTGTACGGTAACTGCAGGCACTACACTACTCCCTGAACATGCCGGTGACCTGCAACCCCCAACCTGTACATCACCCACTGCTCTGCCCGCTACCCTGGTTCCACCCGCGATCCCATGGTCCTACAGACCAGCACACTACCAGGATATATGGAGAGGCACAGAGGACTATGGACCTGGATAGTGGGTGAGGAGAAATGCCTTAATGCATGCACTGAGAAGTACATGTCCAAATGTGATGGGGGGTGTGAATAACTACACAAAGCATGGCATGACAAGCAAATGCAGAATCCATACCCGACCACCTCCCACAACAATGTCACAGTTCAGCCCAGGAAGCAGGCACATGTCAGACTTCCTTGGATGGAGAAGCTGATGTACAAATACAGTAGCAACTGTAAACACAAACATGACTACAGGCACCACAATGCAACATACACTAACCAAAGCAATGCTGACAAATGGACACATCGCATCACACAACAACAATCCTGCCAGTACCACAGGTATGCACCCATGTGTGCCAGGCCCACAATGGTGACCCGGTGGCCCCAGATGCTCAGGGAGGGCCCATGGGAAACCCAGCATGCCACATGCATTGTGGAAATACACTACCACATGACAGCCACTGTGTCATCTGCACATGTCACCAACAGGCACCTTACATAACATATGCTGCAAGGGTACAGGGTACATGTGAAGCAGAAACAATGCATGGCACGAGTGACACAGCATACACAGACATTGAATAGACACAATACATGAAATGAAGGCCCATTTTCATGCACACAATGTCTATTGCCCTGAAATTGTGTAAAGCAACTTCCACACCTTAAACTGTGACTAATGGCAGTGCCCCCACACACGGACAGCTTTCGTGTGTTAATAAACTACTGCTAAACCCAACTTACATGAACTCTCATTTGTTGCTTGATCAGAGGCGTTGCTAGGGGGGGGCTAAAGGGGCTATAGCCCCTGGTCTTTTGGTTCTAGCCCCGGACAGAATCTCAGGAGCTACAACCAAAAGACTAGCTAGCCTCCAGTCCCGACAGTTCCAATATTAGCATAGCCCCGGGTCTTTTCCAGACCTAGCAACACCCCTGTGCTTGATATAGTCGAGCTGACTCGAACAAATACATTATTAGATCTCCAGCGAACAGGTGAATGTGATTTTTACAAATAAACCCCTTTAACTCAGCGGGATGGAAGAGTACTGTCTCCTAAGAACCCCTCACCGGCAGCAGGACCCACTACCAAACTACCATGGTCAGCGCAGTGATCTGTTTTTTTCTAGTGCTCTACCCCCCAACTCGTAAAAACAGACGCAAAGGTTAGAGTGAGCCAGCCTCTGACCCTGAGCATAGACTCCTGACAAACATGGGCACTGTCACCCTCTCTATATACAGCTCCAGTAGCTCATGGTAGAACTAAAAATCGATCATAAGGGGAGCAAAAAAAGAACAGTGTTTAGTTCTTGCTGTTTTCATTTATTTTAACATTAGGAAAATTCGTCCCCTGCTTACTTTTTCATCTGCAAAAACGTTGCTTCAAACCCTGGTTTTATCTCAGTTGCACTATTGTTTTTCTCTTTATGTTGGTCCTCCGAAATGTGGTGTTCTTCCGTTGCGGTCACTTCTATATTCTGCAGTTCTGTCTTCCCACACTTTAACGTTTTCGGCTGGACTTAAGTGGTTTAGCAGCGCTGAGAATTCCAATGTCTTTGGTCTTTAAATCTATTGACGCGTTGGCTCCTCCTTATTTATCTGCTCTGATTTCACTTTTTCCTCCACCACATAACCTTCATTCTGACTCTCAGTTTCTTCTTTCTCCCTCTCCTCCTTTTGCTGCTTCTCGTTTTCATTCATTTCAATTACCTGCTCTGAAACCGTGGAATTCTTTACCTCTGGACATCTGCTCTTGGGCTAATCTTTTACAGCTTAAAAAATGCTTAAAAATCCATCTCCTTCATCTTTCCTTCCATGAATAATGTTTTGAACCCCTTCGATGATGCATTTTTTGTTATTCTTTCTATTTTATGTACATTTTAATTAATATGTGAAGTGCTTTAGATAAAAGTCTTATATAAATGCAATAAATAAACAGATGAGCTGATCTCTGATGTTTGTTGATAACTATTCAAAAGACAGAGCATCGAAGCAGAAAAGTCCTGTTTCCTCGTTTTCCCCTTCATGCAGTTTCTTTCGGTCTTGTAATTGTGTGGCTTATGGTGGTGAATTGGTATCAGGAGTCGGTTACCTTCTAAGCAGGTATAGTGATGTTTTCTTTATGAATGCTTTGTAAGTGATGCAGGCTGTCCTGAACAGGATGGCTGCTTGAGGGGGTAGGCAGTGCAGCTCTTTGAGGATGGGTTTGCTGCAGCATGCTGGACGGCTTTCAGAGTGGCAACTGGGACTCCTGCGAGTAGGGCTTTGCCATCGTCCAGTTGGGAGATGGGCATCTACTCTACAAGGTAGGGCAGGGATAAAAGCCTTCCTTTTGTAGAAGAACGCAAACTAATACCTTGCTCTTTGGATAATGTGTGCTTTCAAATGAGAGGTCATAGTCAATGGTAAATCTGAGAGTTTGCACTTGATGAAAGGAAATACATGAATCTAACAAGCTCATGTCCATCACCCACTTCTGGACTTGCACATTCTTTGTGTTTTTTCTGGTGAATTAATTCAGTCAATATGGGCTTTGGGTAGGAGCTTGACATCCGGCTTGGATGGGGGACAGGCAGTGTTTGAGGTAGTTTGCATGCAGAGGTTGAAGAAGACAAGGGATAGGATTGAGCCTTGTCGAACACCACAGGTTATTGGGATGTGCTGGGATCTCTTGGGTCACATCTGGATGCACAGGGCTCTTGCAGAGGTACGGGGAGAACCACTGCAAAATTGGTCCAATGAAGCCCATGCACATGGCAAGGATGCTCAGATGGGTCTCATGGTCAACGGTATTGAAGGTGGAAGAGAGGTGGAGCAGGTAGGGGTGCCCTTTGCCCAGGACTTCAGCTGCATTACATTGTTTTGCTATTGTTATCTTTGCTGCTTGGTACATTCATGGTTTTTGTTATTTTCTGTATTAGAACTTGCCACCGTTAGTGCCCTTAAAGACTTTAAAGCTCCCAATATACAGTGATCCGCTGCCGTATGATGCTGCCTGCTTTTAAATGTGTCTAATGCACGTTACTAAAAACAGTGTTTTCATGAGTGTCATCGTGGAATGGGAGGGCATACCTAAAAATGGTATTGTTCAACTGTGTGTTGCACCTTTATGATAAGGTTTCTGTTCAGTGTGTGATGACTTTGAGCTGTGGCATGTAATGTAACTGTACATTACGGTGAATAATTCAAGCCTTTTGGGGCACTATTCCCCACTTTGGAAAATCGCCTCCTGTCTAAATTCTACTGGTTCCCTCCTGGACCACATTCCGCCATGTAGGATAGTACCTTTGGTTTTTACCTGGCCGAATAATGACCAAATAATGGGTAGTTTAGAGGAATGGGTCGACTTTCTTTCGATTACAATATTTTGTGTAATCTTAATTTTGAACCTTCTATTCTCACTCTGACAGTATTGTTATGGTTGTACGGTGCTCCACTGCTCCTCGGATCAGGACTACAATAAATGTTATAAATAAATAAATTAATTAATCAAATCTCTGGGATATATTATAAGAGAACATTTTTGCTTACAGATGAGTATTTATTCCAGGATATGGTCAGTGTTTAACATTGTTACTGAAGGGAGGGGCCCTGGGTGGTGCAACTTGTGATATTTCTTTTCAGCAAGAAAGCAGCAGTGTCTAATCCAAACAAACTGTCTTCACTGACAGGCTCGGACTGGCCTATAGGGCAATAGGCCCATGGCCGATCCAAAAACACAACATGCCGGTGGGGGGCACGTTTTGTTGTTAAAGTGGGCTACTTTTTGGGACAATTTGGGACAGTTTGAGGAGTTAATTCACTCTGTAGCTAGTAGTTTTGAACAGTGTTGCCCGAAAAAATATTTTTTTTAATGTACAATTTGCATCACACTTTATAAAAAAAATCTCACCCCTGGTTACTATTCAAACAGTGTCACAAAAGGAATGAATAGCCGTTTGCAACTGTGGGCCACTTTTTCATTGGTGTCGGAGACAATTTTATAGCCCAGACCGTCCCTGTTCACTGACATGCAAACGCGACCCGGTGGATTTCTGGAGCATGCATGATAGGTGCTGCTCAGAGAAATTAAATCAAGAATAAGGCTACAGTGGACGCAGTGAGCTTCAAAATGCCGAAGACATGATGAAGTGAATCAGTGGAATTCTCCACGGTGACAAGACTGCAATAGCAAGCACTGCCAAAGCTAATAGGTCGTCAGGCTGGGCAAATGCAGAAGATACGCCTTGTTTGTTCTGAGGGGCTTTACAAAACAATCCACAAAAAAGCCAGACCTATACGCTTGGCCAATGCTTGTCTGAAGAGGCTTTGGGTGAGGAACATGGTGGACAGGGTTATGTGTGTAAATGGAGCCAGCCTGCGAAGTTCTTAAAAGTGGGCGAGACAGTAGGGTAAGGATTCCTGGAGCTTGAACGCAGTGACATGGATGGGAACGGTGCCTAAAGGCTTTTGTGGGAGGGAGTTGCTGTAATGAGGCGTAGGAGCGAACAGGGCTCAGAGTTATGGGTTAGGACCGGAACGGGGCAAAAACGCGAGACCAGACCAGCGAACGCTCAGGGACCGCGTGAAACAGCACACATACCGCTTCAGCTATACAAAGTGGCAATGCGGCCCATTATTAAATAAGGGCAATCCCTGCGTGCACCCACAGTGCCCAGCAATGGTGCAACATGCTTTGCCAGGGAGCGGGTTCACCCACTGCACCATCAAAGTGTGCAAGTGGTACACCTTCACCAACACTCACTTGGATGGCAGGAGAACCCATGTCAGTATGGGTGCCGGTGCACTCTTCTCTCCTTTGGAATGAGCCACGACCCTCTCGCGGGGGTGAAGTCTGTAACTGGGCCACCCTGGTCTAATGTCCCCCGGACAGTCCTTTACCTCTATAAATGGCGTCCTGAGGTAGGCTGAGCATGTGTTCGAACCTTCATTGTTCCAATGTATCGGAACAATGTCAAAATGTATCGGTGTGTTCACTTGTGCTGTAGACGTTTAGTATTGTCCAACAAACTCCTGTTCTGTTTGTTTAGTAGATCAAAGCCACAACGCATAGAACCCATAACACTTGACTTATTAGAACACCACCACACTACTTCAACTTGAATTCTGATAACACTTTTTAAATATTACAACAGCTTTTTACCTAAATGTTGAGAAAGGACTATGAGCTTGTCTCTGTATTTTGGTGCTTGGCAAACCGGGTTTCCTCTCAGATCCAGTCTCCACAGATGTCTCCATTGGCTCAGCACAGATTCCAAATCCTGCATTTGTGGGGGAAAGGAAACATGCAAATGAAACACAACCTATTTCAAAACAAAGTTAGCAATAAACATATGTGACAGCCAGTTGCCCCAAACATTTTAATATCTCATAACAAGCCTTGGAACTACACAGTCCATCCATATACAATTTGAATTTTGACTGAGGTAGTATTGAGGATGGTCACCTTCAAATTGCATGACTTCTTTTTGAGGTTATGGTGGGCTGAAATATACTTGACCATCGAGTCATCCTTCTTAGATGGGTTGTCTCAATTATGATGGAAAAGGCTTCCCCGACTAGGCTGGCCGAGTGGATAACTCATGGGTTAAACACTCACTTCTGACATGGGGCAATCGAATCCTGGTACATCAAACTCAGCCTTTTATCCTTCGGAGGTTCATCAATTCAGTACCATCAAATGAGGTAATAATATTATTATTTATTATTACAGCTCTCAGAAATGGGAGCTATCAAACAAAGCACAACACAAAAACCTGATGTGATTAGTCGTATCTAGTTATTCTTATATGGAACATAAGCAGAAAAGAAAATATGTCAGGCATAAGAATTCTCCGTTTACCTGCTGCCATGGACAGACCTGAAATGCCCTCTCTCTAATTGGCCAAACATGTCTTAGACCCCACCAGAGTCTGCTTACTACACTGCGCTACTGACTACTTATGTAATGCATTCCACACCACCAGCAGCAAACCCTCAACAGGCAGGCGCAGCAGGGACTCTGAGAATTAGACGCGCTGGACTTCCCTCTCCTGTACAGACAAGGGACTCTATTGGCAGAAAAGGCATCGTTGCCTGCTACCTCTCATCGTTCGCATAGGTGCCGATACTACTCCATCAGTGCGTACATGGGGTATACAGAAGTGCAACTAAAGACAGACAGACCGATAAACTCTCATTTTTTTGTAGCACTGTGTACATAAAAGACCACTCCAAGGAGTCTCACGTTTTTTTCCGCATTTGAAAGTTAAGCAGAAGCTGATAGTTTAGTTGTGTCTCAATCAGAGCCCTTAAATCTAACTGTCTTCTAAGATTAATTTGTCTAGGTCTCCCAGGAGCCAACCCAGATTGATCAGGCAATACCACAACAGGTAGGGGAGGAAGTAAACAACGGGTTAGTAATTTAGCCAATATAGACAGTCCCTATTGTCTTCGCCTGGTTTGGGAAGGACTGTAATCAGGCCTTCCCATGTACGGGGATCTATTTATTAATTATTCCGAGTGTACAGCTTATTTTGATTTAGGGATCTGATTTGAACCCTAGGTGCCATAAGGATTTTGATAATAATTTAGAAAGACTTGATTCGCCTCCGATTTACCCCAGCATTCAGAAACTGTTGAGGAAAGTATACCTTCAATCACATTTTGTCTGTTTCTTGCATAATGGCCCATGACAGTAAGCTCCCTGAATGATCCCCCCCTCCTCCTAAAATCAAGTCATTAACGTAAGACTCTCAAATTTGGTTTCTTTATTGGCTAACTGTCTAAACGTTACCAAAGCTCTCTCAATCGAGGATAGTTTTCACCACCTCTGACAACCAAGCAAATATTCGAAAGTTTTTATTTGATGCGCAAGTGAGTTTAGTTCACGAGACTCCTTAGTGATACACACACCATGCATATACACTTTAAAAGCTCCCAAATGCAATAAAAAAGGTCCCAAATGACTTGTTAATTAAAAGTAAAAGTTTAATTTCATCTCCCAAAGAATTCTTGCACAGCCAGCACAATAATCACTCCAAGTCACAGAAATGGTTCAATGGCTTTTATTTTATTTTTTGAGGAGACTGGGGACGTCCGTCTCTCTCTTGTCTCGTTATGACCCTCCTCTGTAACACAGGCATCCCTAACCCCTGGTTAGTGCTACTATATGTTTACCTCTACTGTCTAAAAGCTGACAAATGCTGCGATGATCACCTAAATGCCCGCTGTCCAAACTCCCTGAAGGACCTCCTAACTGTCCCTACTCTATCCAGTAGTTAATGATATAATGGGATTATGGGATCATGCCTTGCAAACACACTACGTGATTGAAGCTTCTTCTAACACCCCACTCTTGCCTCTCCCTTTTTACTCTTTCCTCTTGTCCACTCTGTGATACAGATAAGATTTGGAAGTGGGAGTAAAAATATGTTTTCACTGAAAAACGGACGTGTTTTTGCAATAAATATTCCTTTGCACCTAGTTATTCAGGATGTACACGAATTGTTCGTTTGACAATTGCTCGAATTACAATTGACCTTTTCACAATTGACCGAATTGTGAAGGTCAATTGTAACATATATGTGGGGGGAAACCCCCCACAACCCCCCACCTAACGCCAAACCCCCCAAAACCCCTATATATAAATATATATACCACAACAGGTAGGGGAGGAAGTAAACAACGGGTTAGTAATTTAGCCAATATAGACAGTCCCTATTGTCTTTGCCTGGTTTGGGAAGGACTGTAATCAGGCCTTCCCATGTACGGGGATCTATTTATTAATTATTCCGAGTGTACAGCTTATTTTGTTTTATGGATCTGATTTGAACCCTAGGTGCCATAAGGATTTTAATAATAATTTAGAAAGACTTGATTCACCTCCGATTTACCCCAGCATTCAGAAACTGTTGAGGAAAGTATACCTTCAATCACATTTTGTCTGTTTCTTGCATAATGGCCCATGACAGTAAGCTCCCTGAATGATCCCCCCTCCTCCTAAAATCAAGTCATTAACGTAAGACTCTCAAATTTGGTTTCTTTATTGGCTAACTGTCTAAACGTTACCAAAGCTCTCTCAATCGAGGATAGTTTTCACCACCTCTTACAACCAAGCAAATATTCGAAAGTTTTTATTTGATGCTCAAGTGAGTTTAGTTCACGAGACTCCTTAGTGATACACACACCATGCATATACACTTTAAAAGCTCCCAAATGCAATAAAAAAGGTCCCAAATGACTTGTTAATTAAAAGTAAAAGTTTAATTTCATCTCCCAAAGAATTCTTGCACAGACAGCACAATAATCACTCCAAGTCACAGACATGGTTCAATGGCTTTTATTTTATTTTTTGAGGAGACTGGGGACGTCCGTCTCTCTCTTGTCTCGTTATGACCCTCCTCTGTAACACAGGCATCCCTAACCCCTGGTTAGTGCTACTATATGTTGACCTCTACTGTCTAAAAGCTGACATATGCTGAGATGATCACCTAAATGCCTGCTGTCCAAACTCCCTGAAGGACCTCCTAACTGTCCCTACTCTATCCAGTAGTTAATGATATAATGGGATTATGGGATCATGCCTTGCAAACACACTACGTGATTGAAGCTTCTTCTAACACCCCACTCTTGCCTCTCCCTTTTTACTCTTTCCTCTTGTCCATTCTGTGATACAGATAAGATTTGGAAGTGGGAGTAAAAATATGTTTTCACTGAAAAACGGACGTGTTTTTGCAATAATTATTCCTTTGCACCTAGTTATTCAGGATGTATACGAATTGTTCGTTTGACAATTGCTAGAATTACAATTGACCTTTTCACAATTGACCGAATTGTGAAGGTCAATTGTAACATATATGTGGGGGGAAACCCCCCACAACCCTCCACCTAACGCCAAACCCCCCAAAACCCCTATATATATATATATATATATATATATATATATATATATATATATATATATATATATATATATATATATATATATATATATATATAAATATATATTACCAAACAGATATATATATATATATATACGGTCAATTGTGAAAAGGTCAATTGTGACCCTTTAAATTCGGTCAATTGTTCATTCAAACAATTGTAAACAAACAATTTGGGTAATACCGTTATTCATGCACGTTAAAAGATACATGTTTACTTCTTTCAATCAGGCAGTTGTAATAGTAGTTTCTTCCTGTGGTACTATGTGCACTACTGCTCCAAACATATCCCTTGATCTTTGTGGATGAAAGCAGGGGTATAAGGTTCTAAGTGTCTGTTTCCCATCATTTTGTTGGGAGTACGTTTACTCCTATTTTCAATCTTGGGGAGTATTTGCCTTTTTTAGGGTGTAAATGTGGCTGTTACATCACTTATCAGTAGGGCTGTGTCCACTGCATCTCACCACCCAATCACTCTTCTATCCCTTCAATGTTCCCACTACTCCTGTCCTTACCACCACCGTTTGATGTTACTCCTCCTTCCACTACTACACTACTCCCATTTCACCCTACGACTCCCTCCGCCACACCACTACTCCCTCCTCCACACTGTTACTCCCTCCTTCACATTGCTACTCCCTCCTCCACACTGCTACTCCCTGCTCCACACTGCTTCTCCCTCCTCCACACTGCTACTCCCTCCTCCACACTGCTACTCCCTGCTCCACACTGCTACTCCCTGCTCCACACTACTACTCCCTGCTCCAAACTACTACTCACCACTCCAAACTCCTACTCCTTCCTCTAATCTACTCCTCCTCCCTCTAACCTATTCAGCCTCCCTCCATCCTACCCCTCTGCCCTCTAAACCACTACTGCAAACTCCTTTCACTCAGGCACATTTTCTCCACAATAACTCCTAACTCTATATGGTCTATGCACTCGACACACTCACAGACACTCAATCTACATAACCACTTTCACTCATTAGCCAAAATCTCTCCTGTAGAACGAATTGCCTCCACACTCCACCACGCTTTCTTTTCTCCTGCTGGTGTCATGGTCGTCCACCATGAAAGGGTTGCTGTCTTTTTGCTGCTTCTTGCCGCCAGCCGGTTCAGAGCTTTTCCAAGAAGAAAGAAAGGCAGCACGATACCTACTGGCTTTATGCCAACACATGAAAAGCACAGTTGGCTGATGAGAAGAGGTACACAAAGTGTTTAGCCCTAACGACGGACATATCTGTCCAAAATGCATTGGCCAAATAGATTTGTGTACAAAAAACCTGCTTCTCGCAAATAAAAGCGTTTTTTTAATGGAATACAATGAGTACTGATCCAACATATGATTGAAAACCAAAATATCTCATGATACATTTGTGAAACTGAGTGAAGGAATTGTAGCTCGGACGGAGCAACATGAGAGCACATGGCTTCCCAGGGGCAACTTCAGGATTTGGCATTGTAATTCTTACTCTAGTGCCTAGAGCTGAACCAGTGTGTTCCGATTACTGTTCTCGAACAACATTTTGGAAGAGAGAATCATACACATATTATTGAAGTACAAGGTGGTGCCCACCTATCCTTTACTTTCCTTCTCCACCTTCACCTTCTGCTGACCGTGCCAGAATAACCTATACTTCCTGTTTCCTGCTTACATTTCCCCTTTTGTCTGCCAGGATTGAATAACTTTCCCTGACCAATCTGGCCCCGTCTTTCCCAGGGACGTGTGTGTGTTTAGCGAAAAGTAGGAGGCTAAGCCACATCCACCTTTTCCATCTAGTGAGTTCAGAGTCTGGCGACTCGGGAAAGCTAAAGTTCATCTTTGTATTCCTGGACCCCCTTTCGTGGGGTCTCCCTGTAACATCAGTTCAGTAAGTGGTATGTTTGGCATGTCAGAAACATCTGCTACAGCCCCATGCATCTGGGTTGCGTTATTGTTCTTCATCGTGGCAATGGCTTTCTTCGGGTATTCGTCCAGCTTTGATTGCCTCCTGTCGGGTCCTGTCATGCTCCCAGGAACTAGATGTAGAGGGGGCGGTTACGTGATAGTGAACCGCCCTGTAACTGCATGTCAAGATGCTTGAGTGAACAAACAAAAGATACCATTTTCAGATTTTCTGTGGCTGCAAAACCGAATCAGGACCAGCTTACAAACCAAACCATCAGACACCAATGTTAGAGGGACAGCAATGAGTGTGAGAGTAGCACTCCGCTATTTGCAATTCAGAGAAAGTTGCAGCTACATTCCCACCATAGCAAAGAGAAAATCCATCAAGTCAGCATGAAGTAGAGGGCCACCTTGATCACTGACTTTCATTCAGGTAAGTCACTCTGCACCCTTAAACCCGAAGCGGGGGTGTAGAATGTCTGACAGAGAAGTGCCCACCCATCCAGAGACGCAAGAGGAAATAGAAGACAGGGACTGATTGTCGTTGGCGTGGGTCCCATTCAGATTCGGGCTCTTCTCTTGTGCTGCCCTTCATTCTTCCTTCGACACTGCCCTCCTATATGCTAAGCAATCCTATTATTTGGATCTTCTAAACTCTTACTCCTCCCACCCCTCCCGTCTGTTTTAAACATTAACTGGTATTCTTTCTCCATCCTTGTCTGATCCTACGCTTGCTTCTTCTCTCTCAGCCACTGGCCTGAACTCCTATTTCTCTTCTACGGTTGCTCTTCTATACTCTGTAATTACTCTCTCACCTTTCACACCTGCTCTTCTTCCTTCCTCTCACTCTCCTTCTATGACCTCATTTCATCGTATTTCTATTTCTGACACTGGCTTCTCTCTTTCCAGAACTCACCCTAACTCTGCGCCGTCTGACCCTATTCCTTCTTCTCTTATTCCTAAAATCTATCCGTCTCTAATGCCTTACCTCACTGCGTTGTTCAATACTTTGCTCCTAACTTCATCTTTTCCTTCCACTTTTAAACATGCTACTATTCTCCCAAATCTCAAAAAACCCTCTCTAAACCCTTCCCTTCAATCTAATTTTCGCCAAATATCTCTCCTCCCTTATCTTTCAAAACTTCTTGAACACCTTTTCTATTCTCAACTTTCTTCTTTTATTACCACTAACTTTATTCTTCTCCGCTTTCAATCTGGTTTCCGACCCTGTCATTCTACCGAAACTGCCCTTCTTTCTATCTGCGACTCACTTTTTTCTGCTCACTATGCAAAGCACTCCTATCTTTTGATCTTTCTTGACATGCCAGGCACCTTTGATACTGTCGACCATTCTCTTCTACTTTCCTCTCTCTCCTCTCTTGGGTTTATTGGGGCCGTCTTGTCACTCTACCCTTCTGATTGCACCTATTCTATCTCTTGGGCTGGCAAATCCTCTCCCACCATTCCTCTCTATCATGGTGTCCCTCAAGGTTCTGTCTTGGGGCCTCTTCTTTTCTCTCTTTACACCTGCCCTCTCACTACTATAATTGCAACTTGTGGCCTGTCTCATTGTCTCTACGCTGATGATACTCAGCCCTACCTATCCTTCTATTCATACAACCCTAACTTCTTGTCTTCTGGCTATCCAGTCTTGGATGTCTGACTATTATCTCATTCTCCACCCCTCTACGACCGAGTTTCTTTTCTTTCCATCCTTAACTATTCCCTGAACTATTCCTCCTCCTTTGCCGCCTCCCACAATGTCCTTTCCTCCCTCACTTCCTATTTCCCCTTCTGCCTGCAACCTGGGCATCTATCTTGATCCTTCTTTTTTTTTTCTTAATATTCGCAAAATCCTGTCGTTTTCTCACCATTTATGCAACTAAGCTGTTAATCTCCTCCCTTATCTTTTCTTATCTCTTCTATTGTTCCTGCCTTCTCTTTGGTCTTTATATCTCTCGCCTAAAACGTCTAAGGTCCATCTATAATTCTTCTGTTAGGCTCCTTTTTACAATCTCCCCACGGGATTCAATCTCTCAAGCTATGTCTACACTTCAATGGCTACTTTATCACTCTCACCTTAAGTTTAATTTCTTATGTCTTGTTTTTAAGTCTCTCGATAATCTTGCCCCTCTTATCTGTATTCCCTGCTTTCATTCTATTACCCCGCTCAATCTCTTTGTTCTCAGTCCCAATTTCTTTTGTCTGCCCCTCCCCCCATGCACAATCCCATTTTCGTTCTTTTTCTCTATTGGCTCCTCTTCACTGGAATACACTTCCTTTCTCCCTCTGCTCTCTTTCTTCTTATCCTCGTTTCAGTTCTGGCCTTAAGGCTCATTTGCTTTCCTCGTAAATTTTGTTTTTTCTGTCATTTTATCACTTGATTTGTACTGTTTACTATATTATTGTTAAGCGCTTTGGTATAAAGTGCTCTATAAATCAAAATAAAATACAAAAGAAAAGTAGAACACTATGCCGTAAGGCCTCGTGGGTTCTCCCCAGGCTGTTATTAATAGTAAAAATCAGGGCCGAGAGGCCACCAGGGGGCGCGGGCAGGATGGACGCCTGAACGTCGAGCTCCGCACCCAGCCCCGGGTGAATCACGATTTATCGGCGAAACGAGGGTCCCATATACTACGCGACCCCCCCCAAAAGACGTTGAAGCCTGTGGCCCCCACCTGGGTCCAACTTTGGTTCCGATCCGACGCTCCTGTGCGGAGTTACACGGACCAAGGCGATATCGGCTGCCCCTCCCCCACGACCTGGCGCGGAGTGGCGCAGGAGACAGCACGAGCCGCGCCGCCCACGAATAGGCCCGAGAGGGTGGGCCCGCGGCGCTTCCTCCCCTGGGCATCCTCCGACTTGAAGAAAACCGTCCATCTACACAGGGAGCGCACGCCCGGCGCCTCTGGTGCCCGAGGCCCGGCCTGACCCGGAGAAAGGCGGCGCCCGTCGTAAACTGGCCGACACGAACCCCTCATGAACTGGAGAGAGAACTTGCTGAAATACCAGTTTGTTCCCAAAGAAAGGACCATGGCCGCCGGTAGCCCCACCGTCCCACCCCCGGATCTGGGGGCTATCCAGAACAACATCCAAACGATTCTGGAGGAGATACGAGGTATGAGGACAGACATGGGGGCCAAACTGGCCGACCTCACCACCAAGGTCACCACCTTAGAAGACCGCGTGGAGGGCGTCGAGAATAACCAACTTTCGGCGACACTCCTCGAAACCCAAATGGACATGAGACTCCGAGACATGGAAAGGCGCGAGGAAGAGCTTCGGTTCAAGGTTGACGACATGGAAAATAGGGAGAGGAGGAACAACCTTCGAATCTTTGGCCTGATGGAATCTGAGGGCGAATCCGTACAAGGACTTGAAGGCAAAGTGCACGATATCGTGAGGATCGCCCTGGGAACGGAAGACGTGGGGGCGATCAACTTCGACAGGGTGCACCGAGCGGGGGGGGGAGGTAGAGGCCCACGCTCGGTTCTGGTTCGGCTGCACTACTACAGGGACAAGATCAGAATCCTGGAAAAGGCGAGACATCTTGGCACCATACAGTACGGTGATTCGAAGGTATCCATCTTCCAAGACCTCTCGGCCCTAACCCTGTCAATGAGGAGGAAATGCGGCACACTCACAAGATGGTTGCAGGGAAAAGGAGTCCGATATCGGTGGGGTCACCCCTTCTATTTGGAGTTTGAGTGGCTAGGCGAGAAACACCACCTGGTGTCGGAGGAGGACATACGAAGAGCCACGGACGATCTGGTGAACGGCCAGGTGGGCCATTCGGGCGCCCAGGAGGGAGGACCACGGGACCCCCCTAGGGGTCCCGACGGCCCAGGAAATCACAGTGGGAAATCTAAGGTCAAGGGGGCCCGAAAGTTTCGGAAAACCAGACACCCGTCAATGAACCCGGAAAATCACACTGACTCATGAAAACGACGTTCGATTGGAAGGAGAGATAATCATGAGGTGAGAGACGATTCAGGGTATGGACGCAGGAGGCCCTGGGCCCACGAACTGCCTTGAACGGGCACCGCGGCGGTGCCGCGTTTGGCCCACCGGATTTGGGTCGGCAGACCATTATGTTAAAAAGTTAACTGTTTATTTGCGTTGCCCCGCGTTTGGGTTTCTGGTTGTGGGTTGAGGGCCCGGGCGGGGTCTCTGGTTTTTGTCTCGGTTAAGTGCACCGAAGGCCTGCAGGGGCCGACCTGAATCGGACTTGCGATCTGGGACTCTCCAGATACACGAAAACCCCGGGGCTGGGGTTGGAGTCCTTGGTGGTTCGTTGACCGGCCCCAACACATGTTGGGGAGAGTGGACGGACGCCTCAAGGTTCAAGGGTGGGGAGGGGGGAGGGAAGACACGGGGAGGGGGGTCAGTTGCAAGGGGGGAGCGGATGGGGGGGATAACGGGGTAGTTTGGGGGACTCAGGGGGAAATTCAGTTCAGACCGCAAGAATACGCTTGGCAAGGGGCACTAAAATTCAATCACCACGAGGGGTTCAGAATACGCACACGGTGTGATGACAATGATTGAAGGGAAGGTGGGCACGTTAAATGTCAAGGGTCTAAACTCTCAAAATAAAAGATCCCTCACGGGCAACATGTTCCGAAAACAACACCTGACGGTCCTATTTCTACAGGAAACACATTATAAGCGCGGGAGGGAATCCAGAATTAAGGGGAAAGACATCGGCAGCAACTATTGGGCTTCACACCCGACCTCGAAGAAGGAGGGGGTGGGCATTCTCCTGGGAAGGGCTCTCCAACTAACGGGGGTGGAAACCAAGAGGGGGTTTGGGGGTCGATTTCTGGGTGTCAAGGGGCTTTGCGAGGGGCAGCGAGTTACTCTCGCCACCGTATACGCGCCCAACACGGGCCAGGTGGAGTTCCTCACACGGATCTTTGGTGTCATGGATGAATGGGCCGAGGGGGCCATGATTCTCGGGGGTGATTTTAATCTCATAGCCGACCCCCAACTGGACTGGTGGTCCGCCAGAGGTGGGGTACCCAAGGGGATCACGAGGGATAACCTGGCTTTGCAGAACCTCTTGAAGGATCACTACTGGGTAGATGTTTGGCGCAAGGCGTACCCGGCCCAGGGTGGTTACACATTCTTTTCTCCCCCGCACTGCACCTACACCAGAATCGACCTTCTGTTGGCCTCAGAGGAGGGAGATGGGGCGGTGACCCAACCAAAAGTCGAGACCATAACGTGGTCGGACCACGAACTACTTATAGCTAACTGGTCCCTGCCCATCGCCCCGAGATCGGCTCGTTGGCGGTGCAACGACACGCTCCTTAGGGATCCAGCATTCCGTGAGTTCATGAAGCAGGAAATGCTGGCCTACTTCGAGACAAATGACACGGGGGAGACGGACATGTCCATGGTATGGGAAGCGGGGAAGGCCACCTTCAGAGGCCTCCTCATAGCGGAGGGCTCGAGGCGTAAAAGAGAGAGGGGCCTGATCGAGAGCAGACTCCGAGGGGAGCTGCAGATCTTGCGGGCCAGACTGGGAGTCCCGGGAGTGGACCGGAGGGCACTATTGGACGAGATGCAGGGCAAAAGACAGGAGCTCCATACGGTTCTCATAGGGGAGGTGGTTAAGAGGATGCGATATACCAAACAGAGATACTACGAACAGGGCGACAGGGTAGGCACTCTGCTGGCCCAGAGGTCGAGGGGGTGTAGAGTGGAGAGAGGGATTACCCGGTTGACCGACGAAGAGGGCAGGGTTCATGGGAACCGGCATGAAGTGACGGAATGCTTTGCTGAGTACTACAGCAAACTCTATTCTAGGCAAGCGGGCGAATCTCAGGAGGACATTGCCTCCTACCTGGCAGAACACCCCCTCCCCAAACTGACCGACCAGGACTTGGAGGCCCTCGAGGGGGAAATTTCAGAAGAGGAGGTGGAGGGAGCCATCAAGAGACTGAAGGCCGGAAAGGCTCCGGGCCTTGACGGCTACACAGCGGATTTCTATAAACAGACCCAGTCCACCTTAGTGAAGCCCCTGACCAAATTGTTCAACCAAATTAGAGGCAACGACACGATCCCCCCGACTTTCCTACAGGCCCTCATCACCGTCATACCTAAACCTGGTAAAGACCGGGCAGCTTGTGGGTCTTACAGACCCATTTCACTTCTCAACTTAGATGCCAAGATCTTTGCTAGGATCCTGGCCTCCAGATTGGAAAACTCCCTCCCACGCCTGATACATCCTGACCAGGCGGGATTCGTCCTCAATAGACAGGGTTCCGATAATTTAAGGAAGACCCTCCATGTATTGGCCACAACCGAGGCCAGGAATGAAGGCGCTCTCCTACTGGCTCTTGACGCGGAGAAGGCCTTTGACAGGGTCAGCTGGGCTTTCATGAGGGAGGTCCTCTTGTCGGTGGGGATGGGTCCAAGGTGGCTGGGATGGATATCCGCGCTCTACTCCTCCCCCTCGGCCAGAGTGGTGGCTAACGGGATTGAGTCTAGGGAATTCCCCCTTGAACGTGGCACGAGGCAGGGATGCCCCCTGTCTCCGTTAATCTACGCATTGGTGATGGAACCGTGGGCAATCTCGATCCGCAATGACGCGGACATCAGTGGTGTACAGATGGGGGATATGCACTGCAAGATCTGCCTCTTTGCGGATGACGCCCTGCTCTATGTCACCAGACCGTCCCAAACAATCCCTCGGGTGCTGCAGGGCCTCGCAAGATATGGAGAACTATCGGGGTATAAGGTTAATTTGGACAAATCGGTCGCATTCATGGGTGGGAACCTGCCAGACACGGAGGTGGCCTTTGTGGAGGGTCTCCCCTTCAAGCGGAGCGATGAGGGGTTCCGCTACTTGGGAGTCCAAATCACACGTAACCTTGAGGACCTGTATGGGGCCAACTTCCCCCCCCTCTGGTCAGCAATCAGGAGAGACATAGAAAGGTGGGCGGGAACGGGTCTCTCATGGATGGCACGCCTTAACCTTATAAAAATGGTTATCCTCCCAAAATTTCTGTTTCTCTTTCAAATGCTCCCGGTCCAAGTCCCCAAGGCCTTTTTTGACGAAACAAAACGCATCCTCCTTAGATTCCTCTGGCAGGGCAAAAAACACAGGATTTCATACGAGGTTCTGACTAGGACCAAGGAAGATGGAGGGGTGGGCTACCCTGATCTCGAGACGTACTATAGGGCTTCCCAGTTGAGGATCCTGGTCGATCACTTCTCACCGGGACCGAAAAAACAGTGGGTAGCCATGGACAATAGGCCCCTGGCGCCCGTCACACTAGAGGAATGGCTCTGGGTCCCAAGGAGAACGATCCCCAGATCAGTCTTGAACCACCCGATTCTAAGAGTACTGTGGTCCCTGTGGAGAGAGGGAGGTTACTATAGATGGCTCACGACATGGCCCTCCCCCTTGAGCTGCATCTGGGCCCCTCCTTTCCTGGCCAAAATAGCGGAACCAGCAGCCTACCAGACATGGTTCGAGGTGGGCCTTGGTAGGACCGGCCAGTTGTGGGTGGGGGGCTCCTTCCTCCCCTTGAAGGACCTAGAGGAAGCCCTGGGAATAGGCACGCTTTCCCCGTTCCGATATCTTCAGCTTAAGGGTGCCCTCACGGAACCATCTTGGGGTGATACCCTCAGGAGGGAACTCACAGACTTTGAAAAACTCCTTCTGACCGCAAGGGGCTCCAAGGGGATAATCTCCCGCCTATACAAGCTCTTTCTGTTCTCCATCCCCCGAGACCCGCCACCAGCACGCATACAATGGGGTAGGGACCTGGGCGAGGAAATTGATGACGAGAGATGGACAGAGATGTGTAGACGGGCCAATCGATCCACATCCTCCCTCCAATATCGCCATCAGGCCCTCAAGATATTACATAGATGGCACTACCCCCCGCAAAGAATAGCCAAAATGCGTCCAGGATATGACCCACACTGTTGGAAATGTAGGACAGAGAGAGGTGACTATGTCCACATGTGGTGGGGATGCCCAGTGGTCCAGAAATACTGGGACAAGGTGCGGACCTGGATCAAAGGGGTAGATGGGATAGAACGAGTATCCTGCCCGTGGCTCTTCCTCTTCGGGATTAGTAACGAAGAGGACCGAGGTAACACTCATGATCACATGCTCCAGGTGATGCTGGTAGCAGCTAGATGTTGTCTGGCGCAGAAATGGAAACACCCGAGAATGCCAGGGGAAAAAACCTGGGTGACCAAAGTAAGGGCCATCTACGACATGGAGTTCCTCACACACCTGCTCGATGAGTCTAAGTCCAGTATCGAAGAAATTTGGCTCCCCTTCTTTGATAAGTACGGCCGAGTGGTCTAGGTCCTGAGGACTGAGCTGAGGGATTCCCCTCCTCCCCACGGATGTGGGACCATGGGCCAAGGACCCGGCTGAGAACTGAACTCGTTGGGCCCATATGACTTTGGCGTGCCACACGCATATTGTATTGACGCCTCCATCATTAAGAGAGCCCGTTGTGCAAGTGTTTATCAAGGCTATGTAAGCGCGAACTGAAGGGGGGTGGGGGGAGGGAGAGGGAGGGGGGGGGGCATGGGGTGTGTTTCGTCTGGTTTTCTCTTTATGTTAACTCACATTAATAAATGCAATGCAAGAATGTAACCTCGTTATGCACCAAAGAAACTTAATAAAATTGATTTTCAAAAAAAAAAATCAGGGCCAGCCTCTACCATCAGGAGCTCTATGTTATGATCCGTAAACCGCATCTAAAAGGGAGCTGAGCCCCACTGCATCCTCCAGTAAAAAAATATTGCACAGCCCACAGGGAAAGCACAATGTGGCAAGGTGCAAAGTAGGAGTCCCCAACCCCCACTGCTGCAGTTCTGTAAGGCTATGTCACACTGGTGAGCCTCTGCTCCAGCACATAACATCTCTGCAGTTGCAAGGATTACAGACTTACACCAGGCATCACTGTGATTAGAGTAGCTTTGAGCACCCAGTTAACGGTGTTCTGGACTCTGGCAACATTTGCATCCGGATGGAAATTGCAGGATTTCTGAAGCAGATTACGCTGCCCCACTACTGAACGATCATCTAGATGGCTAATCACCAGACCCATCCAGGATTACATACCATCTCTCCCTGCCCAGCAGCTCATTTTTAAAATCAAAGGACAGCATTTTGACATCTTCCCAGATGTCTTTTATGTGCTGAATATATTGTCGGGACCAGGATTTGTAATAGGATTTCCGATTGTTACTTTTCAGAGCTGAATTATCCCAAAAACAAGGCCTTGTTATGTATGGTACTTTATTCCCTATTTTGGAGATAACTACCTTGCATTCTTTCAGGGAGTGGGGAGTGGGAAGAGAACAGTTATTAGCAAAGGGAATCCTGTCTGATTTCAGCTGGTGAGAGAAATAGCTCAGAATTACTGCATGACTTTCAATCTGGATCCAGGTCAAGAATTCTATTTGATGAGAGATCGGCGCCACATTCCATCTAAAGTCACAAAGGGATGTAGTCCAGGGAGAAGGCTCTTAGGTATGTCGGTACATCTGGGAATCCAAAGCCTCCTCTGGAAGTACAAAGGAATCTTTGGTGGCCATCCCCTGCTCTCCATAGAAAGAATGAAAAACATTTTTCTAGTTCTTTAGAGTCTTTCTGGCATAGCAGTAGCATGGTAAAAGCATTCAAGAGCCGGGAAAGCAATCTCATCTACATAGCACCGACCTTTCCCTATAGAGTCAACCTTTCTTTTTTTCAACTCTAGCAATCCATCGCACGTCTCAGTAGGATCAGCTGCAGATTAGATGTTGACAAGTGATTTATATCACTGCCAACTTGTATTCATTAATTCGTTTCATCATTTGTTTAGCGCCCACAGAGGAACCGAGGTACAAAATATGGGAAATTCAGAGAAGTGCTAGAATGCGTGTGTGCATTATAGCCATTACAAAGTTATGAGGCGGTGGCCAATTCTCTGCTAGCCACCCATGTTTAATTGGCATGTGCATGGGTGGGGAGAGGTAGTCTAAAGACTAAACTGGAGTGGTGTGTGGGAGGATATTCATTATGTGTGTAGCTACAGTTTGAATTTGTGTCGTGAAAGGTAGCTGCGTTCTTATGGCAGAGGTGTTGTGCAATGTGTCAATCGAGTTATGTGAGCAGGCAGGTGCGTTCAGTTATGCAGCCGTGTCTTTGGATAGAATTCCATAAACAAGGAGTGCGATAAGTATAAGTGAGTTGGCCACACTCTAATGAATGCCTAGGATCAGAATATTCACTATATTTGATGCATTGGTTACAATTCTACATTTGTCTGGAGTTTAATGCAATGGCTGCATTCTACATTCAGCTAAGTTAAAACCATTAATATTTTCTACCTATGCCAGAAAAGGTAAGTTGGTTAATTGCTGCAGTCACATTTTCACTACAATCACAGATTGAGTGAGAAAGCTCCATGCTGCGTACTGCACACATCTAGATTCCATCAATTGGTTACACTCTGCAATAACCTAGCTTTTCAGGAGGGAGTCAGTTCAAAACCTTCTGTAGATACAGTAAATAGGCTACATCCAGCCATACAGCGGAGTATTAGGAAATTGGCTACACTTTAACGAGCCAACAACACATCAGTTAGATGAATGTTAGAGTCATCAAGAGTTAGTAGGGGGGCTGTCTGTAACAATTTGCATTGAGAGAATTAGGCTAAGCTCATCAGAGATAATGGGCTGTCTTTTACCTGGCAGAAGGGTTGCTGGTGGTTGGGTTTGTGGCCTGCTTAGGGGTTCCGTGGGTGCACGGATCAAACTAAAGAATGAAGCCACGCAAGGGATGCCCTAGCTTCTGCCCCCATTTGGCCACCCCCAGCGGGTCCCATTGAAAGTGTGCCTTGTTGTCATCAGACCGGCATTCCGTAGTGATCGGGTGACCAGGTGGGAAGGGAAGCAGCATGGTGGCTTGGTGTCAAAACGAGTAAGTGTGAAAGGGGTAGGGTAAGTCATGTTGCAGGAGGGAAAAGCCATGTTTTGATGGCTAGCGAAGAGAAGCTTCAGGAATTCTGGATGGGAGGAGAAGGAAAGAAAAGGGGGTGTGGGGTGGAAGGGAGGAGAGAGCTGTGAGAGAGGTCATAGTCACTAATTTGGTGTTAGTGATGTGGTTTCTTTCTATAGTGATGTTGTACAAGTGATCTGACAGAGCATTGCAGAGTGCTTGGGAGTGTTAGGAGGGGGTTAGATCAGGGAGCGGCCTTGAATTCTGCTATGATCGTATGGAGTTCCTTGCTCAGTTTGTGGGCATTGGAGATTCGGGTTTCGTAGAAGGATCCTTTGGCTATCCTAATTTCTACCCTGTAAGCCCTGATCTGCGTGGCAATGTTGGTTTTGTTCAGTAGAGAGGGGTGGATCTGCAATCTGCGTTCCAGGTGGTGGTTGACAGTTTTGTGTGATTTGAGGGAGGGAATGAGCCACTTGGGAGGGGGACCAGAAGATAAGATAGAAGAAGATAGGGGAGTGATCAGTCCAAACTAATGGGCAAGTGGAGGGAGGTGAGATTCATAGAAGTGAATATTGCGTCAAGTGTGTCTCCAGCAGTGTGGGTGGGGCCAGTAATCAGTTGGGTCATGTTCAGTGCTTCCATATTGTTGATAAGTGGGTGGGTGAACTGGATGGAGGGAGCAGCAAACCAAATGTAAGGTCAACTAGAAGGTGAACGAGGGGTGGGAGAGGAGGATGGCTTCTAAAGAGTCGCTGAGGGATTCAGCGAAATATCTATTGTAGCCCGGTTGACTGTAGAGTAGAATGAAGCTGTGGGTAAAGGAGGGGTAGAGTTGGAATTTAAATAACAGAGATTTGCAATCAGTGTTACAGGGTTGTTTCTCTGAGTGTAAGACTGTAAGGTGCTGCTCTGAAATAGGTAAAATAAATCCAAGCTCATCTCACATCCAGCCCCTGTGACAGGAAAAAGAGATCAGAAAGACTTCTGTCTTTGGCCTGTTTATTTCGAAACTAGAAAGTCTGCAGAAGACTGACAGGAGGTTAAACAGGTGCTCGTTAAAGGATGTGGGGTGGATAGAAAATTCAGCAGGCCACCTACATAAAAAACAAACTTGGAACAGGAGTAACAAAAAGATATATACCTACAGTCTCTGATCTAACACATAATGTTATGACCAATGGCTTAATCACAAGGTCAAAGAGAGAATGTGAAAAGGGGTTCCCCTGTCTAGCACCTAGGCCTATAATGAAGCTGTCAGACACATGGCCATGCAGACTGTAGGGTTGACCTGCAGGGCATTAACTGAATGTCCAGCCAAATCCCGCCCTGGCCAAGATATGACTCAAGTAACTCTACCCCACCCAGTCAAAAACTTTCCCTACATTAACAGCAACAACAGTGTGGGGTAATTTGTATAAACATTGACCTTGACGGTTAACTCTTTATTGTATCACTGCCCTTCCTATTCTGAATCAGCCTTCCTGGATTTTGTAAAAAAGGAACAGCATTTATCCTCAGCATGAATATTTTGGCAAGAAGTTTCACATCAGAGTTTGGAAGAAAGATTGGCCAGAAATTCCCCCAATCTGTTTGGGGTTCACCTAGTTTAAGGTTAAGGGTAACCAAAGCCAAGGACACTGCGTCAGGGATGCTACTCCACTTCAGTATTTCATTGTAAACTTTGCTACACTAGTCCTAGAAAATTCAACCAGCACTCCATCAAGACCTGAGCTCCTATTAATACTCATCAGCTAAACAGTCGTTGCAACATCCTCCCGGGAAATAATCATTTCCAGTTACTTCAAGGAATACTCTGGGAACATTTTGAAGGTCAGGTTTACAAAGAAGATAACCAACTCCTCTACTGAACGGTCCTGGGCTATCATGTTTAGGTTACTAAAACAGCTTTGGAATACTAAATGAACACCTTCATTGGAATTAAGAATTTCCCCGTCCGTTAAATGTATGTATGTATGTATAGGATTTATAAGGCGGGATCCGACCTGGTAAGCAACGGAGCACTCTACATAGGGGATGTACCCATGGTGTTAGAGGTGCAGCACAGAAATAGCAGAGCAGGATGGAGGGAGACAGTCCTATCTGCATTGGTAACTTGTTCTAGAGACAGAGTGTGTAAAAGGAAAAGGCCGGTTTCCTATTTTTGCAGTTCCTTGCTTCTGGTCTGGCGATGTTGTGACTTCTGGTGGTGCATTGGGATTGTGAGGTGGTGAGTTTCTCAGTCAGGTGGAGTGGTAAATATAGGTAAACTAAAACTAGTTGTGACTGCTTTGCAGGTGATGCAGGCTCTGTTGAACATGATGCATGCTGGAGGGGTAGCCAATGCAGCCCACTTGGGATGTGGGCAATCATGGAAGAATCCTCCCTAGCTTTTTCCACCTTTTTAAGCCAATCGGCCAACAGCTTCCCTGCCTTTTCACCAGAATCCCAGAAGGCCTGAGTGGTGTAAACATTTCAGACTGCTGAGTGAGTTTTAAATCAATTTGACTTCTTTCCTCTTAGAGACTCGCCGGGCTGGACTCTAATATCCAGAACATATATATTGCTGTTCAGCCTTCATAAGCGAGAGTTCATGGGCACTTCGGAAGTAATCCTCTCTTTCTTGACTGTGTATGAACAGCTATTAATGAACCCCCTCACACTAGCCTTCATGGCATCTCATAGAATAAACACATCACTAACTGAATCTGTATTCTCATCTAGAAAGACATTAATCTCTCTTTCCATCTATTTCACAATTTTGACATCTGCTAAAAAGCCAGAATTAAGTTGGCAACCTTTCTACCCCAAAAACTGAATGTCAAATTGAGATTCATGGAGATGCTTGCATGATCAGAGATGACGCTTTCACCCATCGACGGTCCCACTACGCAGCCATCTAACTAAGTCCGTAGATATAAAGAAAAAAAATAATTCTGGAATGTGAGCCATGCACAGGGAAAAAAGGGAAAACCCCTCTCCTGGGGTGAAGGTGTGGTGAGTATTTCCTTTTGAGACATCCCCCAGCGCCGCAGATCAATGGGCCTCATTATGAGGCTGCCGCCGGTATTTTATTTTTTAAGGTGCCCCGAAATGGGTAATTACTGGGTCATTTTGGCCTTGCCAGACCTGGTATTTGCCCATTCCTGGGCGCCGGGAAAAGTTCTTCCCCATTCACATTTGAGCACCATAGGAATCAATGGGAATGGGGAAACTGAATGCACTTGCACTGTTATGAACGGTGGCGGTGCATCCGACATGCTGTGCTCGCGGGTGCCGCTCTGCGCGCCTGGTCACACTTGGCGGGCAGAAAGGCACGAGCGAGCACAACTCGTAGTTTGCCGGACCGGGAACTACGGTACCGCAAGCTTACCGGTACCATAGTTCCCAAACCGGCAAACTTGTAATGAGGCCCAATGTCTTTGTCATTAGGGGACGGATCCAAAGTAGCACCCTGTACTGCGTTGGAAACCTCCCACCCCCTCAGTATGTGCTCGTCACCCTTCAGATACAATACATCTTTAAGTAAAAATTAAAAAAACATTTGTGAGCATCCATTAGGAGCATACAAAAGTACCCAGAGCCTGAGAATCCCCTTTGGTCATATATACAAAGGTCTGGGAGCCCTTCTGCCACGAACGAACACGGCCACATAACCTGTTCTATGGGTAGGCTCCCACTCTGGAGGGTCTACAACCAAATTTTTTTCGAATGGTACTCTTGTTCAGAAGAGAATTGCCTGGCATTTTGGTACTGGACTGCCCTTGTGGGTGGGACAAAGACTGATATGCAAATGGATTTTTCTCCTCTGTTAAGGGCGCAGTGAGCTCAAACGTGGTTGTAGACCCTCCTGAGTGGAAGAAATTCCATAGAACAGAATATTTGACTATTTTCCTTTTCAGTAGAGGGGCTCCCACACTCCTTTCTCCGTTGGTCATAGCCTCCTTCAACATGTACCTCTCTTCTGCATGGGTGAGTGATTGACCCAATGTGAACCGAAGATCCTTATCAAACAGGATTAGCGTACTGTCCCGCTCTTTTTACATCAGCAGCTCAAAATGTCCATGTTAAACCTGTTAGTCAAAATGTTTGCCTTACGTGACTCAAGGAGATAAGATCCCGAAGAAAACAAATATCTGTCTTCCACTTGGATAGATTTGTCAACAATTTTTTATACTTAACTGGTGAATTTTACCCTTTATCATCCAGCAAACAATGTGGAGGGACTTGGTCATGAGAACTGGTATTGGGCTGCATATTATGTGGCGATGTGCATATAACCGTCTGGATCAAGGCAGGAAGGAAAGTGAGGTGGAGGGTGCATGTCTATCCAACTAACTGCAATATCATGTGAAAAATCGTTTACAAAAAAATCCAGCCCTCAAACATTGCTCGGTCAGGTGATGAGTCAGCGAGACAGGGCCCTAATGCAATGACAACACCTATAACTAAAATTGATACTTCATGAGACAACACAATAAGGACAACCCACATAAGGTGAAACACATACACAGGTCAATAGAGAAGGGCCCAAAACAAGACCCCTTTCAAAAAAAATATTCCATATGTAATCAATTTCATACCCCAAATTATGGAACATGGGTCACCCTTGCTCCAGTTCTGGAAGTAAACCTCAGACAGCCAGGATAGACGTTTAGAGGGTTTATAAAAAAGGCTAGGAGTCATCAGAGTGTTAGCTAGCAAAAGAGAAGTCCCAATCCTGTAGTCCCATTGCATGGCTACAATAAGCATGCCTTATGGGATCAAAAGGACCAAAATACCTTATTTTCAGTAGCTAGTTAGGGGGTGTAGCTCTACCACACAGAAGGCCAGACAAAGTATCAGCCCATGTAGCTACCATTGCTACATCAAGAGAAAGATAAGAAGAGAACAAGAAATGAAAGTGTGCCTTATTGCCTATCTTCTGAAAGATTCCAGTCCAGAGGGGTGCAGGTTCTAGGAGATCCCGAGCCCCTGCAGCCTTTACGGCCCCCTCTCGGCTGTCATTTGGTGCTGTGACTGATTGTTCCTCAACTTTGCCAGGCATTCAGAGCCACATAAGACCCGCTGCCATCAATTCAATTTGGTACAAATGTTTAGAAAACAGTGAGTTGCATGTGGCAGTATGCAGTAAAAATGTTGCCAAGAAAAATGTAGTCAGTGAACAAATCGTGGTGAAAATACCTCTGCAGTGAAAGACACCAAGCAAAATGTGTTCAGAAAATGTAGCTAACTAGTAGCCAAAAAGGCAGTGCTGCTAATGTAAGTGTTGGGGTTGAGAAGGGTTTAGTGGGCTTGTCATTGCCTGGGTTAGGGCAAGGATAGGGACAGAGTAAAGAGTTTGGTTAGAATTAGGGACATAAGGGCAGTTGTGGAAGGGCTGGTGATGTTGGGGTTTCATTAGTGCTTAGGATAGATTAAGTGTCAGGGTAAAAGTTAGGGTAGGGGTTATGGTAAGGCTACAGCTAATAGAGTATGGTTTGGGTAAGTGTTAAAGAAAGAGAAAGTGTGGTTCAATAGAGCTGGTGAAGTTGCCGTAGGATAGGGGGTAGGATAAACCTAGAGGTTAGGGGAGAGTAAGCCTTATGGAGAGTGCCAAGAGTTGCGGTTAGGATATGGTTAAGGTTAGGAATAGGATTAGTGCAAGGGTTTGGGTTAGGGTTAGGGCAAGGGCTATGGAATTTGTGGTGAGCTGGTGATGGCGTTGGAGTTGGGTTCACTGTTCATTTCTATGCATCGGGTGATTTGTATTGAGCCACGTGCAAATGAAATGGTTTTAGTGTGCTGAGGAGTTAGTGCTATGGAGGGGTTCAAGGTAGAATAAGGGTTGTAATTAGAGTCAGGGTAAGGGTTAGGGATAGAATTAGCGTGATTGTGGAGGTTTGGTTCTATAAGAGGTTTGTGTCATTGTTAGGGTTACATCTTTGTATTTTTGTGTATTTAAAATAGCTTTTTGGTGACCTTATTACTGGCAACATTTTCGACTAGTTTTTGCTGACTACTTTTTCACATGACTGCAGTTTCCTGGGAACATTTTCACATAGAACACATGTGGGATCCTCCGGCCTGGAAAGGTGTTGTAGATAGCAGGCTTTTCTCCTCCATGCCCTCTCTTGTCCCTAGTGTTTCCTATATGGTGGCTTCTCAGCAAAAGATTGTGGAATGTGACATGCACAGAGGGAGCCCCATGCTCAGTCCACTAGGCGGGCACCCCTTTAGCTGTCAGGAGGGAGGGAGGCTGTGCAGGTATGGGGATTCCAAGGCTCTAAGGCTCTACGCAAACAGTTACAGGGGAATTCAAATGTTGCCCCAACCAGCACCAGTAAGGGAATTGCACTATATGGTTTACTCTAGCCGAGTGGCACTATGTTAATAGTACGTGTAATAAAGGATGGACCATTGAGAAAATGTATTTACCAGCAACCCGGGGGAACTTAAGTGGTACAAAGCCAATCCCACCCCTTGGCACTCAAGGAGAGCCATCATTACACAACACTCATAAAACACTCTATGCCAAAATTGCAACAACAATAAAGATTGAGCACAGCACCCCCTGCAATATCTACTATCAGTCAGGCATAACAGAGATCATGGCAACAATAACAAGAACATGAGCGAGTCATAAACATATACACTCGTAGACTCAAAGTCCTAGAGGACACTAGTAACCAAGATCCTGGAGAAGGATTATGTGCTTGAAGTCCAGCCAGATAATGAGTGGGCTATCTCACCTGCTCATAATCTCTAATAAAAGCCTATGCCTTAGTATGATTCGTGAAAGTCTGGTGGAACTACGTCCCTTCCTTGGCCCTTAAGGTGTGGGTGGGGATGACACAGGGGACCGGACCCCAACAACTACTACCTAATGAGGGGCCGGGGGCAAAGTATGGAGGATCTCCTGGTCTCTCACAGAACACTGGGGTTATTAAGGAGGGGACCACCACTGATCATGCTGCCAATATGCACCTTTTAAGATAACAGACTCAGAATATTCAATTGAAATCTGCGGGCCCTATCGGCCCAGACCGACTGTAATTGGCCCGTGTCGAAATGACTCCCAGGCTTACTAAATTGAATCCATCAGAGAGAGGATCACCACTATCACCGGAAAGAGACACACAGACTACCGGAGCAGACGTTGGTACTGTTGGTGTGGGAGGAAATCGTACCAAAATGTCGACCTGACAATTGCGACGGCCGAAAATGCCAACTTTTATTTTTGACCGCCACCTTACACCACATATATATGTGGGGTGGTATAAAATATAATATTAATATGGGGGGTCTCCCCGCGCATATATATGTGGCGTAAAGGGTTAAAAAAAAGTCGGTATTTTCGGCCGTTGCAATAATCACATAGATCCGTGTGGGAGTTACTGTGCGCATGCTCGATTCTGCCAGTTCCAAGATAGCAGACTAGCATTTTAGAGGTTAACTCTGACTGTGGGTGAAGGTGGTGAAATCAAGATAGATACACCTGGACGTGTGAAGCCTGGGCAGTCTAGCCAATCCCTGAAATGGGATGTTTATCACACTCAGCTGCAACTCCATACCACAAGCCAAGCCTACAAGGAGGGAAGATCTGCTAATAAAATCCATGCAGGAAAAAGAGTAATGTGGGAGTTTGGAGTAGCAGAGCTGGATTGGAGGTGCTTGAGGATTGTATGAGTAGTTAGCAGTGCAGGGGGAGTTGTAGGAGTAGGGAAGACAACAAGAGAAGGTGAAGGCTTTAAGGAGTCAATGGGATGCAAGGGAGCAGAAGAGGTTGGAGGAGCTGAAGAAGGGGGAAATAGAAAAGCACCAGAAGTGAGGAGGTCGGAGAAGTTGCTGGAAGGAAGGAGAGGCATGTGAATGAAAGAAGAAGAAATAAGGAGTGGGAGAGGAGAATCATGGGAATGTCCTTGGCAGCATAGGAGACTGCTAGACAGTGGGCAAGACAACATAACTATTTGTTGTATGGGAGGAGTGGGAAGAGGAAAAAGCACTTGGCTGGAAGTCAAGGAGTTTAGACAACATCCAACTCAAAGTCTATAAACAAGGTTTAGTTCCGGGCATAGTACACAAGTGAGGGTCAAAAAGTAGAGGAGCAAGATGGGCTTGGAAGGTCATAGGTCCCAGTCCCTAAAGCAGGGAGGTGACCCACACCTCAATCTCGCAACTAGTCATGCTCTGAGCTCACTTCATCTCTATGAGTCACAGTGGAACCTGCTCCTGAAGAACCTAGAACTGCAACAAGAGTACCGAATCATCTTGGTGATGCTATCCAATCAGTGGCCCCTCAAGGAGACCACACCCCACCAAGACATCATTCAATAGAGCAGCTATTTACAAATAACTGTGAGTGGCACAGTGGAGGGACCCAGAAGAGACTTTTGGAGAAGCTTTTTGTATTTAGAGGACCTTTTGCCTTTCTGACCTGTTTCAAAGTGTGCACCCTTGTAGATAGACACAAACAACTTGTGAAACAAATATATTTTTTTAATCATTTAAGTTTTACTAAACAATTTACAACAATGTCTGCATCTGCAAACATCAGACATTGGGCCTCATTACGAGTTTGCCGGCCTGGAAACAACAGTACTGGTAAGCTTGCTGGTACCGTTGTTTCCGGAATGGCAAACTATGAGTTCTGCAAGCGGGTGCCTTTCAGGCAGCCAGGTCTGACCTGGCGGGCGGAACGGCACCCGCTCGCAGACCTTGACGGATGCACCGGCACTGTTGCACACAGTGCTGGTGCATCCGTCCTCCCCATTCCCATTAAGTCCAATGGGAATAAAAATGACTCCGGTGGCAGCCATGCCGGCATTTACCGGCACGGCTACTGCCAGAGTCATAATGAGGCCCATTGAAATTGGTACATAAATCCAAATACATCAAAACAGACAATAAAATAACAAAGTTATGTGATGAATCATATATGATCATCGCAAAAACCCTGGCTTGGGACTCTTCTCATGTGGCCATTGAAAGGCAGATGCTTCCTAATCCTGAACCTGGGAGTGGTGTTTGGCGGGAGGATCATGTGGAAGGGGACTCAGGTAAGGGGAATTGGCAGAACCCTTTAACTAACTTTCCTAGGGATCCGACGGTCTGAATGGCCTATTGCAAGATCAAAACCGTTGATAAAAAAGAAGAGCAAGATGTTGGGGACTTCAAGTGACAATGCTCCAGGTACTGGGACGAAGATGAGGGGCTCAGAGGCACAGAACTGTAGTATGCAGTCTAGCGTTTCTAATGGCCCACCCCTGAGTGGGACTTTTGATTTTTTAAAGCCCCTTGAGGTGCATGCCATGAGAAGCAGTAGGAGAAGAAGTCAGCAGCCGTGTATGCAGCAGAGGCAGAGAAACAAAAACGCTGGGAATGCCGCTGCGTTTGTAGCGGATTATGGTGCTGAGGAAGTCGCAGAAGTTAGAAGCCTAAACTACAGAGGTCGCGCAGCGGGAAGCAGCATTGTGACAGGCTACCCCGTGGGGGGGAGAGAGACTATCTGTATCCTGTGGCCAACTCCGATGGCTGGCAAGCATCGGAGAATGTGAGGAGCAACGCAGGCCCTGTTGTGAAAGGCGCAGACCACGGGAACCAGACCGGAGCTGTCAGAAGCTCCAGACCCAACGACCAAAGAAGTGACAGCATGAGCAGTTTGAGCAGACGTGCAGGGAGCAACCGTTGAGTTGCCCCTTGAAAGGTGACCCACAGGGCGCTCTGTAATAAACCCCTGGTTGTTTATAATCATTTTGAATACTGAACCAATGAAAGAAAGTATTTTTGGCGCAATAATCATATTGAGAGAAAACGAGAGGCGAGAGTTGGTAACTATATTTGCCCAAGTAAAGAGGGGGCAAACCTGTAACCATCATGGCCAAAGTAAAGAAGGGGCAATATTGAAACAAGATTATAACCAACATTGCCAACGTAAAGAGGAGGCAATATTTAAACCAGATAATAACCAGCATTGATTAAGCCAAAGAAGGGTCATTTCAAATGAAAGAGGAAACAGCTTTCGTGAAGCGAGAAACCTGAATAAGATATACTACCAGCAGTTACACCTGGTGTGATAGTGGAACCCCAAAGGTGGCAGGAGAGAAGCCCTCCTTGTAGAAAGTATGAAGGGAGAGAGGAGCATAACCTGCACTCCATGTGGAAAACAAATCAGTAGAACAAACAGCATCAATGTTGAAAGTCAAAGACTTTGCTAATGTTTGAAGTAAACAAGAGTACTTGTACTATTGGTAGGAGTTTTATCCTGGCAGGCAAGTACACCAGCAAAGGGATTGTTAGTGGTAGTCCTGCCAAGTTGGTGGACCAGGAAGATGACATTGAAGTACTGCATTGTGGTGAAAGGTTGTGGTGGCAAGACCTCTAATGTGTTAGATGAACTGTGGTATAACCATCCTGACAAAACATTGTTGTTAATGAAGATGAAATGTGAAGTAGTTGTCTTTTCCAAAGAGGAGGAGTTATATTGAAATATTCATTTGACGATGAAGATAAAGGGCTTCATCACAAGTTGGGCGGAGTGGTAAAAATGAGGCAGTAACACCATTACCACTGCATTACCGCTCCGCCCAACTAGGAGTTGGCTGGAAAATTGGGAATCCACCTCCAGCTCTGAGCTGGGGGTAAATCCACTAACTTTCTGCTCATTTTTGGTACAATTAGTGCAGCGCTATTATTGCTGCAGTAATTGCACCAAAAATGCCCTATTGGGTCCAATGGACCAAATATAAATAGGGACATTTATATACTAATAGCGCCGGACTAAGTTGCAGCAATGCTATTTGTGTTGGGTGGTATCCTGGCAGATTTCACACCGGGATACCGCCCAGTTGGGATGAGACCCAAAGACTTTTTGTTGGACAAACAAGAGCTTGTGGAAAACTTGAGGAGCGATGAACCTTGTTTAATCCTCAGACAATCCAAGTGTCAAGTGAAACTTGAAAAGAGGGAAGGAATTTTGAGTTGAAGGCAGAACTTGGCTATCGAAAGGAACTTTATGTTACCCTTGCAGCTGAATTTGACCTTTGAAAAGAACTTTACTAATTAGAACCTTTATCCTGCATTCATCCTGGGGAAGGGGATCCAACTCTGGTTACAAGGATACTTGGTTATAAAGGTTATGTTGGAATATAACTGTTATTTTTTTAGTTTGAACAGCCATATAAAACCAGTATGATTTTGTTGTATGTATAAGTGTGAAGCACAGATTCCTTTTGATGTTAGGGCGTTTTCCTTTAGTCATAGTTTAATAGGCAGGGAAATCCTTGTTAGGGTAGGGAAAGTGTGGTGTTTATCATACCCTTATCATTTAATAGAATGGGTACTTGTGAAAATAATCTATTCAGTTATCTGCCTCGCATTTCTGAATTCTCACAGTAACAAAATCAAGACAAATCAAATGAATCACAGGGTACAATGTGGAGGTCGTCTGAGAACTAAGCCAGTGATTTGGGCATTATATGAGTGAGAAGGAAGTAATCTCATGGGTTTTATGGTGTATTCCAGGGTCATCATGCCGACACAAAAATGTGATAAGAGGGCCCCATTCCAGGAGTTATTGCGTCATCTGCCCTTTAAGCGCTGCATCTATCTTACACATTGCCGCTATGAACCATTCCCTCGTCCACCACTCCTTCATGTCGAGCACAGTTGAAGACTTCAAATTTTTCGCTACGACAAGCCTTGCCGCTACCAAAAAGTGGGTTATCAGCTTCAAGGTTTTATCCCCCAGTTTGTATTGCCCCTGCAAATCTTCATCCCCCAATAACACTCCTTGGGGGTCTGCTACCAACCCCACTAATCCTTTTAATCTGGCCCAACACCTCCTTTCAAAACACTTGGATAATTGGACAGGTCAACCACAAGTGGATAAAGGTGCCTGGGGCGCCGGAGCATCTCCAGCATGTGGGAGAGTGTGTCGGATTCATTTCATGCAAGAGTTCCGGGGTTAGGTACCATCTAAGCATCAGCCTGAACCCATTCTCATATAGCTGAATCGACTTAGAATATCTCCCAGCCCTCGTCCATATATTGTACCAAGCTAGGTCATCTATTTGTTTTCCTTTGTTTTCTTCCCACTTGACCATATATGTACGGGGGTTTAAATCTATTAGAATTGAGAATCTTATATAGAGAAGAAACCTTACCGGCTAGGGGGTTCCCAATGAATAAATCCTCAAACTGTGATGTTTCCCTTTTTGCCTGATTCACTACTTTCATGCTCGCAATCCAGTGTCTGAGCTGTATATAACCATACCTAAGAGAGCGACAGCATCAATCATGTAGGGGGACCTCAAGTCTATCCTGTTTAAGGTTCAACCAATGTTTGGGGTTTTGTGCAGCCATGTGGCTTTCTAACAGCGGCACGAGTTGGTTGGCATACAAATAGCTTTCCATATCAGGTACGGCCAGACCTCCCTTTTCCTTCGCCGCCATCAACGTGTGTCTAGTCACTCTAGGGAACTTTCTTGCCCAAATAAACGAGAAAATGTGGGATTGATGTTCTTTAAGCATCGCCCTCAGGATCCAAATTGGTAACACTTGAAAAATGTATAGCAGCCCCGGCAACAGGGTCATTTTAACCACTGTCATTCTTCCTAGCCAGGAGATTTCAGACTCCCCCCCATCTTGCCAAAACCTGTTTAGTGGAGGCAAAGAGTGCAGGAATTTTAGCTGCATACAATTGATCATACCGGGGGCGGTGAGATGGATACCCAAATATTTTAAAGCGCCCGATGCCTATGGGAATGCAAAGGTATTAAATGATTAACCATCTCTTGTGTTTCTGAGATACTGAGTATGGTGGATTTTGTGGAATTAATTTTAAAACCCAGAAAAAGAGTAAATGTTCCAACAAGGGAACAATATGAGTTAATGAGACCAGGGAATCCCTTATTTATAAAAGAACATCATCTGCATAAAATGCAACTTTATGTTGGTATCCGGCAATGTCCAACCCACAAATACTTGCCTCCTAGCGGACCAAGGGAACCATGGATAGGGCGAACAATAAGGGGGACAATGGGCAGACTTCACGATTACACCTCTGCAGATACACCAGATTCAACAATGCACCGTTCAGTTTGATCCAAGTAGACGGAGAATGAAATTAGCCTTCACCCTTTTGAGAAAAACCGGACACAATCCAAACCCTGCTAGTACCTTGCACAAGTATACTCAGTCAACTCATTCAAATGCTTTTTCGGCGTCGATGGAGAGAAGAGCCATTTCCCTTTTACACTGCAGTGCCCAGGTAATGACATCAATTGTCCGGCGTATGTTGTCATGTCTTTTGCGTCCCGGTATAAACCCAGTTTGATCCCCACCCACTATGCCAGGAAGCAGAGTGGTTAAACGGGCTACTAGGAGGTAGGCAGAGTGCAGATAACCTGGGAGACTTACTCAACCGTTATGGGGCTATCTAGTTTTTGTTTGCTAGTCTCTGTGTCCCGGGGGAGGCGTGTCTCCTGGATAAAAGAGTCTTGTTGGGTCCCATTAAGGGTCTCAGCGGTAAACAGCGTTTTGTAATACTGTGCTAAAATGCACATTTTTGTAGGTTCGTCCTCGTGTAAGTCAGCTGCTGCATCCCGTAAGCCCCTAATTGTGTTACTATTCCTATAGGCGCTAAATTTAAATGCCTTATTGGAGGTACTAAAGTAAAAATGTTTAGAGCGCAACAATTTATGGGAAATGTCATCCACCCATAGCGCCTTTAGTTCCGCCCTTACCGCCTGTAACTGCCCGTATGTCTTCCTAGCTCCATTCCTTTTATAATGGGCCTCCCATTCTTGTACCCTCTCCTCGGCTCGTCCTCGTTGGGCCATTAAGACCCTTTTATGTACTGAGGCCAGACTAATAAGCTCAACCCGCAGCATAGGTTTAAAGGCATCCCATACTGGAGCTGTAGGCATAGCCCCTGTTAAGATACAGGGTGATACTCTTGGAGATGGTGGTGCAAAAAGCTGTGTCAGATAAAAGAGAGTTATTCAGTTTCCATAGGGTGGTCTTCCTGATGCCCAGCCCAATGGTGTCTGACTGCAGTGCAATGGGGTAGTGATCCGACATCCGCACTGGCTGGTAGAACTGGTTCTATAGTAGCAGAGCTAATCCCCGGGAGTAGGGGCAGAGAAACCAACAAACAGTCAATCCTAGAATAACTACAGTGGACATGTCAGAATTGAGTAAAATCATCAGTGAGGGGATGAAGATGGCACCACACATCTATTTGTTGCAGGTCTTCCATAGCTTTTTTAAGGGAGACTGTTTTTGAAGCTTCTGACAGTGACTGGGCCTGAGCCACCCATCCCCATATCCAGTACCACATTAAAATCACTGCCAACCACAAGATTGCGCCGCAGACATTGGGCGATATGAGGGAACATTTGAGCATAAAAACTCTTGTGCTACTGATTCGTACCATAAATGGAAACCAGGGTCAGATCCCTATCTCCAACCTGTATATGAAGCCCCAAGTATCTTCCCTGGACATCCCGGATAACATTCATTTTCTCAAAGTGGAGAGAATTAGCCACTAGGATTGCCACACCCGCCTTCATCTGAGGGGAGGAGGTGAAATACTGGTGGGGGAACCATCTGGAGCGTAGCCGCGGCCAATCCTTTTTTAATAAATGGGTCTCCTGGAGTACAGCAATGTCGGCTTTCAACTGCACCAATTTACAAAGCACGCCTTCCATTTCCTTAGAGTATTCAGCACTTAGACATTCATGGAGACTATTTTCATGTTAGCCATCACAGAACCTTTGCCCAGCATTGCTACACCCCTGATTCCAACCAAGCCCTGGGTGAGTTGAGCACACCAGAACTGCACCTCCCCTTCCGGGATCCATTGGCAGTGACCATTCACCTCCCCCACCTCCATAACACTGTACAGACCATACCATAAAAACATAAACAACAAATAAAAGGAAAAGGGAAAGGGAAAAAAGACCCCGTCCTGAGAATACGGACAGGTAAAACATATTTGACTGAGGGCACATGCTCCCAATGCCCTCTAAACTGTTTGTGGATTCTAACAAAATGATTTATTGAAACCACATCAAACCCACATATAGTGAACCATAGCAGCCATACGAAAAGCTTTATTGCCAGGCACAGAATACGGGTCGCCTCATCACATAGGCTTCAGACTCGTCTGTCAAGTAGGAGCCTGCAAGTCTGCACTCCTTTCTCTTCTGTCAATGGAAGGGCATCTACGATCCTTCTGCCTGCTTCTCCTAGAATGTGGCTTGGGCCAGTCCATTGAAGGGGCTTCCTGAGGCGCATGTCCTCTTCTGGGATCTTTAAACCGTCAATCACAGCTCAACGGGTGGTGAATTGGTGCTGAATGCTGTCCAGATTTAAAAGGATGCAAAATGGGTATGCCCATCAGTATTGGATGTTTTTGCTCATCAGCCATTGGGTTAGTGGTCTCATTGCCATGCGCTTTTCAATAGTCCCTTGTGCCAGGTCTTGAAACAATTGCAAAGAGTCACCCCTAAACAAAAGCCTGTGTTCCGCTCTGATCTTCTGAAAAACGAGCTCCTTCCTTTTGAAAGAAATTTACTCTTGTTAACACATCCGGAAGAAGATTTTGGCGTTCTTGAACATTCAGATAGACTCTATGGGCCCGGGCGAGAGTGAGATCTGCCTCTGTCTCTGCTAATATTTCCAGGCACAAGACTCGAACATAAGCCTCCAATTCCAGGTCGGTGATCACCTTCAGAATCCCTCTGATGCAGATATTGTTCCTTCGTGAGCGATTGTCAGCATCTTCTTGTTGGTCATCAGAGGAATTTCTGTGGGCTCCCAGTGCAGCTACCCTCTGCTCCAGTTGTTCGTACGAATGTGTCTGGTCACAGAAGGCTGTCTTCAATTCTATCAGCCTGGATTCGGTCTGTTGGATATTCTGTGCCAGCTCCTTAAAGGAGCCTTTCAGCTCCTGCAAAGTAGTGGCAATTTCCTTTTGGATAGACTGGAACAGGCACGTTATATTGCCCTTTGTCGCAGGTTGTGCATCCAAATTTAAGATTGGGACGAACTCAGAGCTTGAGGGGTCAGCAGAGGTGGAGTTTGGTTGTTATAACATATCCTTGATGGAGGTCTTAGACGTATCCTTTGCTTTGCTGGTCTTCATATTTAAATCAGCCTCTGTTGCTCTGGTACGCAAGCTCGGTTAGAGGCTAGAAGCGTGCTGCCCCAGGAGATGGATTCAACAGCTTAAAGGGGCACTGGGAAAAGCAGACCACACAATGCAGGCACCCTACTCGTCTATCTCAACAGATTATCAAACTCCAGTCTGGCACTATACTTCCTAGAAATGTTCCAGCTTGGGGTAACCAGAAACACAGGTCAAAGAAGCAATATCCATGCAATACTATGCAATTACAGCCATAATTTCATTGTTCGTGCTTGGTTCTTTGTTTCCAACACTTCACTGTGCCCAAACCAGCTCTGATTGCTTAATGGTTCTAAGCCCCAGTGAGCCGTGGCCCCTTCATGCATACAGCTTCCCTATGGGATCAAGGCAGTAGTGTCTCAAAGAGCCCATGCGGTGGGGGACCTCCAGTCTAAGCAGAAGACAGCTTTTAATGGCAGAGGGAACTTGTGTAGCCTGAAATAGCTCTCCCCTGACAGAATATCAAATGATGGGCCATTCCCTGGCTCTGAAGTGCTTATCCCGGACTGTTAATGCACTAATGGGGCTATGGCAGGCAAACCTGCTTAGTGTCGCCACTTCAGCTTATCCTGCAGGGAGCCCGGGTTCAGATGTTTGGTGCCTACACGCCCTCCCACTGTTCCTGGCAGCCATCAGGTCCAGGCTGGGACGCTGTTTGCTTATGGCCGGGAGGAGCACCACAAGCCCACCGTCATTGAAAGCCTGAGGTGGGAACTCCCGGGACGGGGAGCTCCGTGCAGCTTGTCGGACGTACGTTAGAGGCATACAGGGCTCCCGGTGACCGCTCTCAGAGCCGCAGCAGCCGCTATTAAGACACGGCAGCCTCATCGGGTCCCGGCGGGTTCTTACTGCGCTGTCTCCAGGGGCATTTATGCACTGATTATCCTGGCAGCCATGTTGGCATGCCAAAATCAGGGACAAAACAGGCCAGGTGTTCGTGGCCAGATGAAGCCTTCCAGCAGATCGCCGACTCTCAAAACACTATCGATCAGCACCCAAGGAGTTCCGAGGCACCTCCTGCTAATTTCAGCTTCGCTGCAGTGGGATGACGGGTTCTATTGAGAGTTAGAGACGGGTTCTAACGGGTTCGTTAGAGCGGCAGAGCTCACAGGGCTAAGCCGCCATCAGTCTCCAGCCAGGCCACGCCCCCTTGTGAAAAAAATCTATGAGTTGCGTCATTTTTGAAGTCCACTTTGCTTCATGACAAAGGGTTACACCGCACTACCAATTTAAAAGCGGCTGGGTGAAACATGTAGCATGCTCGATTTTTTCATTGCCCCCTTCTTTACCTCAAGGAAAGGTTTTCTTTGGCCCACAATTACAATATTCAGTTAATTGAAAACATGATCTTTCTTTTTTAGTCGCCCTAGAAAGTGGGTTGCATTTCTCTTGTTTTCCTAAAATCCAACAGGAAACCTCAGTAATTCGAGTATAAAGGGGAATGACTGCAGCCCCTTTGGAGGAATCTTGGCCAGATTGGATGTGCCTTTACAGCCCTTTCGAAGGAACCCCACAGGTCTGCCTGTCACAACCGGCCTTGGAAAGCCTGCACCTACGTTAATTTTCCTGATTGGAGATCTTGATATTAGCAGCCTCCAATTGTGCAAAGAGATCAGACACCTTCTTTTCAAGAGCTGAAAATGTAATTATCAGCCAGTGAGAGAGACCCTGCACTTCAGCTCATCTGTTCTTTTCTGCTCCCACTTAGGATCATTTTTTTAGTTCTACCATGAACTGTTGAACAGAGAGGTGGACAGTGCCCATATTTGTCAGGAGTCTTTCCTCACTCTACCCTTTGAGTCTATTGGATGAGTGTGTGCTGCCACCGCTCCCTGAGGGCTCGAGACCACCTCTATATGGCATTTCAGTTTAGACACTGATATGCAGTATTCCTAGCGGTATGTGCTGTCAGAATCTTCAGGGAGAGCAGAGGAACTCACCGATTATGCAGCTGTGCGCTCCACTGGGTTCTTTGAAACTTTCTCTTATTCTTTATATGGCACTTATAATATTCTCCAAAATACTTATTTTGTTTATTTATTTAATTTGTAATATGCATCATGCCACTAATGGCTACTTCAGAGTGCAGATAACCACACCTCTTTAGACAATACAGATACCTGAAAAGTAACACCCCCTATTTCATTCTTTACTACTACATTAACAAAATGCTATACTTTTCGGGTATAAATATGGAGTTTGCCAGTAAACCAGTGGTAAATCTGCAGAATTACCACCAAACGTAGTTAACAATGTTGTCACTCTGCCACGTGCTATTACGACAGGTTTACAAGCGAAGGTATGACGGTGTAAATCCATTGGACTCCACTGGAATTTTGAACAGCTTTGCCGCAAGCACTATTACCACGCAGTAAATTTGCAGAGTATTGGAGGTAAATTGGAGGATTTACCTCCAGCAAAATGCTGGTGCTATATCACCCACTTTACCTCCAAAATTGTAGTATGGTGGTGCAGTAATGCAATGTTAAAGTGGTGGCAATAGAATTATTGACAATTTACCTCAATTTTGACTGCACTGGCGTAGTTGCAACAAGGCCCATATTGTCTGTTATAGCCATAGTACTTCTATTCTTTATACTTTCCAGAATTCATTTTTTTTCCTTATGTTCTTCCCTAAAGGTTTTCATTGCTATTTTAAAAATAAAAGTGCAAAATTGACCAAAGTAACCAGAGAGGCAAAGGTTATCATTGTTCATATCATTGTTCATGCCTTTATGTTATAAACATCAGAGGTGTTGCACAATAGAACATGCACTGGCAAAGCCAATAGGTATATCTTCACAAAATTGGCTTTGCCAATGATTGTTTTTAGAAATCAGCATAGCATTACCGCCCAACCATGACTTCAAGGTCTCCCTTGAGCAAAAATGTGTTTGTGCAGCGAGCAGTCAGCATGTTACCCAGGGCTCGAAATTGACAGGAGCTGAGAGCTATTTAGCACCTGCTTGAAGCATAGAACATCCTGGTTAGCTTGATACCAACAGCTGCAAGGAGCTACTTTTGACTCCCCAGAACATCTGGTGCCATACAAACATACCAATGTCACTTGGGTCCCATATAATTGACACAAGGATGCAGTTTGCCTCATGTGGAAGTCAGATTTGCAACTCGCTAGGTACTATTGCTTAGTTCTGGAGAGGTAGCTCCATCTTACCAGGTGATGCCAGATACCCAAGAGCTGCTTTTAGCACCTGCTTAACAAATCCATATTTCAATCCCTGGGTAGGTTGTTATTGAGAATTTGATTTGAATGCAGCACAAATCTGATCTGTAACATTAATCTCTCTATTTTAAGTTCATACATTTTTTTCTTGACCTTCTCAAATAACATTGAGGTAGGGGCATAGGAACCAGATGGAATACAGGGGGCTTATAGCCCCACATTATGGAGTGGGGGGGCTAGAAGATGATGTAATACCATCACTTTCTTGAACAGAGGACACAGGGCAAAAGGGCTCACATGGTTTATTTAATCAACTGCTGTCTCACAGACACGGGGAAACCTCAAGAGTTGAAATGGCTCCCTTAGCCTTTGAAATATAAAGATTATTCCTCGACAATTAACAGTGAGAATTCTTCAGAGTTTGAAAATTGAGCTGCCCACAATTTCCTGTTAGGTTTCTGTAATGAAACTAATCTGGTAACCACATGTTGCAAATTATTTGGGTTTGCCGTTACTGGTGTTAATATCCCAAATGTGTAATGATGGCCTAGAGTGGTAAAGGGGCTGCAATGCGTAAAAGAACAAAATGAAGCTCGAAGCACGCATTTGTTTAATATTGTTATTACAGATTGTATAATATGTGAATAAATGGCCATTCAGAGTGTAATTATGTTTGTAATACTTGCATACTTTGTTTCACCCCCAATAAATATAAAAAAGATACATAGGGCCATGAAGGCACACACACACAAATACTGCAATTTGTTTTGGGCTAAAATGGGATGTGTCCGTAGCTAATCTCCTAATTGTAATACTCCCATCATCATGTGTGTGTCTCTTTTGCCCCTGATTTGCAGCTATCATTGCTAGACACAAGTATGTAAGGAGGCCACTTTGATTGTCTATGGTATATATGCATTCTGGTAGATCAGGACAGAATCAGGAGATGGACAATGTGAGATTGTGATTGAACTCTTTCCTCACTGTAGATCACAAAATAAACCTATACTGTCGCTAATTCTGGATTATTGGCCCTACTCTAACAAACAATATACAAGGGTGCTCATCAGGATGTCCATTTCAAACTCGAAAGTTCTCCATCCAGAATCCAATGCTGACCTGAGTTCTGCCCCTACCACCATAAAGAAAACACATAAAATCAGCAAAGGTGAGCAAATGACTAGTAGTGGGCTTCTGACCGCCACCCCGAGTGTTTTTCTCAATGGGGGCGCCCCACCCGTGTGCAGTCTAAGCCAGTAGGCTGAATTACTCTCCCTCTAACTCTTCTCTTATCTGAACTGTTCACATCAGTCTCATAAATGTCTCTTGTCTTCACTCTAGGGGTAGTTTGTATGGCCTGTGTTTCCTCAATCCGACGGTTCTTCCGGTAGTCTTTGTTCCAGCTTGGGTTTCAGTCCGATTCACCCCACCTTGGGGCTGGTTTTTCTCACCCGCCTTGGTGTTTTGTTTCTTTCATTACCATGGCTTGGGGTCTTGGTTCTCCCACCCTGCCGTGGGGTTTGGTTTCTCGTGCACCTCCTTGGGGTCTCGGGTCTCTCACTCCTCCCCCCTTGGGTTTTGGTTTCTCGCTCCACCTTGGGGTTTGGTTTTTCTCTCTCCACCTTGGGGTTTCTGGTCTCTCACCCCATATTGGGGTTTTGTTTCTCTTTTCCGGCCTTTGGGTCTCTGGTCTCTCACCCCACCTTGGGGTTTAACTTCTCTCGCCCGCCTTGACGTCTTGGGTCTCTCTCCCCGCCTTGGTTGGGCATCTCCTCCCCTCTGCTGGTTCCCTGGAGCCAACACATACCACTGTTCCTTCGGCGGTGCTCCTTAGGAGAATCAGGGAGTTTGGCCGCCGCAGCACCGCCTCTTTGGTTCTTAGCAGATTTTGTGGAATGGGCGAAGCTTGCCCTCTGCCACATCGGGACCCTGGTGCCAGCAGGTGCTCCATGTTGCTCCTCTAGGCCAGGCATTTCCGGCTCCTGGACTGGCAGGGCTTTGAGCATTCCATGGGCTCAGGTGTGATTCCCTTCACCATCTATGACATACACTCCTCCCAGGAGGAGTTCCCCACGCTTCCCTGGCTCCACAGGCTTCTCTTCGCTCCTACCTCAATGTAGATCGGCTCTTTATTGCTCCCTCTGTAAGGGGGTGAGCTGTTCCAGCACACCCTCGTTCTAGGCGATTTTGGTGCAGGCAGAGGGTAAGAAACCATACAAGCCAGTCTTGCACGAAGTTTTAAGTTATCACCATGGGCGTAATTTTAGGGGGGGCGGGGGTGTTTGTCCCCCCCAACTTTCAGGGCACACTATTTTGTCCCCATTTATTTTTCAGAGCTAATTTCCCCCACAACATTTTCAGCAAAGTTTCTCCACTGGTTATCACACAATGTAAATCCCATATAGCCAACAAAAACATTAGGCTCTTGAGAGTAGGGAGGATGACTGATATCCCTTTCGTGAAATCTCCCATCCCAGAGGAAGTGAGGGGGGTCAAACCCAGTGGGATCCTGCATGCCCGGTCCCCTAGTGGGTGTTAAGCTCAGGGGGCTCACCTCACTAGTCCCAAAGGGTGTGGCTCTCCCTTTGGGAGAGGGGACAAATACCCATCACAGCATACCAGTGTATGTGTAGAGGCACTTGAATACCAGGACAGTTATGTGAATACTAACAGGCAGAATGTGAATTGTTTGTATTAGCAAATACACATATAGGAACACGTGTGTGTGCTTTCCAAATTTGTTCTTATACAACAACAGAAAGAGGACATCAATTCTACAACAGATCAATCAATACATCTGCAACCAGGCTATTGCAAACGCAAACAGTCCCAAACATCCCTAGGGTGCAGGGTGAGCCTGGGTAACTGCTTTTTAACATTGTGCACTACTTTACCAGCATTTCTGGTAAACTACAATGTTAAAAGCAGTTAACACTCTTCCCCCCCCCCCAAGTCTGAACCCACACTTGATTGCATTATACTTCAGCGAGGATTGCATTATACTTCAGCAGACCATCTGATGTGTCCACTGAAAGGTTTAAGATTAAGCTACATCCCTAACTCTATCTGGTTACCCAGAGGTAACATTTTAGCAAATGTCACTTGTGGCTGGCCAATCTACAGCAGCACTATTGTAAGTTTGAATTGTTGATGTTTTACTGAACTATGGCACCACACACGTCTTGCTTGGTAGTTTTTAATCGGGAAAAGTCTTTACTTCTCGTATCCCTTGAATTGGGAACTTTTTTTTTTGGTGGTGGTGGTGGTACTCCACCTTGCAGCTGTACCTTCTGTTTAGCAAGCATTTCATTCTCCCATCCTAGTTGTGTTGCTCTGCCTTTTGAGGGAGGGCTACTACAACCTGGACGATTATAGAGCGGTGGAGTAGGGGCAGTGATGTCTTACTGGAACGCAACTCGATGGCTTAAATCTCCTTCTTACTTGACTTTAGTATATGCAGTGCATGCTAGCCAATGTTTCCACTGTTCTGCGCTGCGCTGCAAGATTATCTGCTTTGCACATAATCACACAATCCAGTGCCAAAACCGGGATAAGAAGCCAGGTCTGCAAGTTGCAAAGTCAGCAACCTATGTACATACTATTTATTTATTCCAATGGTGTCTGGGCCGCTATGTGTCGTCTTGCTTCCAATGCGAGCACGTTGCCCCTGCGCTATCCTCCAGATGTAGAACCTTATGGTCACTGCACAGCATGTGGTTATACAGAACATTTACAAAAACAGCATAATAGAAAGGAGTAAAAACAGTTTGTGGGGCCTTTGGGGTAGGTCATTAGTGGGTTTACTTTTTGGGTCATAAGCCTCAGACCTCCTATAACCCTGGGACTTTTGTAGATACATGTGACGTGGAGTTCGTCGGGGACGGCGGTAGGTCTGGCAATATTGACGATTGGCAATAACAATGCAGTCAGATGCGAGGTGGGGGCCCCTTCTGCCCGGCATTGTGTCAAGGTTATGAGGTCAAACAGCCAGTAGACCAGATGCTTGACATGCCTTACAACTGAAGTCCTGCGATAGGCGGCTAATTACACCAGTGCCAATAAGCCCTTTTCTTGGTAAATATCTGTAACACGCTATCATCTGCAAGCTTTCCTTCCACATCTTTTCAAGAAAAAGGTTGCTTCAGGAGATGGTGCCCGCCACTACTGAAAAGGAGAATTCCCGCTAGGCAAATAGCATTCAAGACAACGGGAATTCGAAGAGCACGCAAAGGGTAATGACTTTTTAGAAACAGACCTATGTGGGTTTGCGATTATGGGCTGATAATAATTACCAAAGACCAAACGAAAAAAACAGGATGCAGCCGTGCGACTCCAACAACTTTTTAACAAACGCAACAACTTTTTCACACCCGTTTTGATGGATGTCTTGCTAGCCGGGATTGCGTGCTAAGTGACTGAGCAGCCTTGCTGCAGGGCGTGGGCTTCGTTTGAGACAGAATACCCTAATGCTGCGGCTGGATAGGACTAACTCCTGGACACGCTCTAGTTCATCGCCGTTGTCTGCACAAACAGAGGCCTCACTCCGCAGCCTTGTACTAAAAGGACCTAGTACCCTGTAAGGGCAAGTGTCTCTATGATAAATGACCATGTCACGCAGCCGCAGCACAACAGCGCGCAGAAAAACATAAGCTCCTCAGCAGGCCTCAGCAACAATGGCCACAGCCTTTTCAGAATTAATGATGCCCATTGATGAACCTGGGGTTGACCACTGTGCTCTGAGCTTCTATCGGAAACGTCTGGAACAACGGATCCAACGGTGCCGACAGACAGCAGTGCGTCGCCAGAGGGACCACTTGTCATAATCTCCTTGAAAAAAATCGATCATTTGCCTTTTGATGTTGACTAAATGGTGAGACGAATGAATCCATCTTCTTTGAATCCTTTGCTTGGATCAATACTGGGCAGAGGTTGAATACATTAAAGGCTGGGGAGTAGGGAAACAATTGCCTGGCAGTTCACATAAAAATGATACCAAGCTGCCAACCGCTCCCTTACATTCATTCCAAGCAAAAATCAACTCTAATTTCTGATTCTATATGATGCTGTCATTGCCATTCGGCCTCTGGTATTTTATGTGGGCGATTTCCCAATGGTTGGATTTCATCAGCTTATACTGGACCTCATTCTGAGTCGGCCAGTGCGGTAAAAAAATAGCCGGTATTCATGGATACCAGCACTTTACCGGACCGGCCGACTATGGGTCTGCAGGTGGGGCACCTGGGTTACCTAAGCCAGGCACCCTAGCGGCAAATAATTCCCTCATTACACCGGTACCAGTTGTGACGGCAAATCCCCTCATGGAATCCTATGGGACTCCATTAATGGGGATTTACACCATCACCCCGACACTTGTCATCCGGCGGCAATGGTGCCAGAAATGGTAACTATATTTGCTGGTATCCTGGCGGCTCTACTGGCAGGATATCAGCAATGTCAAAATGAGGCTCAAGTGTGTTCTGTATAGGGTAGAAGTGGAAATACCAGCATTCCTCCTGCCAGCCGCCTCGTTAAGTGCATAGGATGTTTTTCAGTTTTTCAGAGGCACCCCTGTGCCCCCTCAAACCCACCTTACCTCGCAGCGTCGCTGCTAGTTGCCCAACCTTCCAGGATGCAAACTGGGCCCTAATCCCAGCACCGGCTTTCCGAATCAGCCCTCAGTGAGCACTTTAGTATTATTTTAACGTCTAAAAGGCGAGCAGGCTAGGAAATGGGCCGTCCAAGATAATGTTTGTCTTGCCGGAGCAGGGCACTCCCAGATCTGTTCACAAGCTGAGCTCTCTCCCACTAGCAGCCAGGCTTTGGAAAAGTCAGCACATTGAAGTGAGTGGTGGCACAGCTAAAGCCCCACATCCTGTTGGGAGACTGTACAAATTAATATATGTCTTGCAATTTGGAAATATGTTTTTGTTAGGGTGAATATTGGGACCAATAAAAAGAGCAGAGGCCAACTTTCATTACTCGCTCAAAAGTGTTTCTTGCTTATGTTCCCAAAATGCTCTTTGCTTTTATGCAAATCACCATGCTTGGGTTCCATGAAGAGATACTGGGCCTCATTACAAGTTGGGCGGCGCACTGCCCAACTATACGTTTGGCAGAATGTTGGAGGATACCACTCAAGCTCTGAGCTGGAGGTAAATCCACCAACTTTCCACCCAATTTCAGCAGAATTACCCATTCAGTCCAATGGGACTAAAACCAACTGCCGCCATTAGTAATCCGAGTGGCGGTAATGCTAATACCATTTGGTGGCATCTGGGCAGATTTACTGGCCAGATACAACCAAACTCGTAATGAGGCCCACTGTGATGTAACCTGGCCTGGGGCCAAGCCCTTCAGCCCCACCTCACCCTCCCTCTCTATTGCCCTCCAAGGAGGAGGGGGTTCACAGAGTACATTTGTTTTATTTACAGCACTAAATGTAAGCAAGCATCTGCCGACAGGTTACTGCAGCAGGAACACGCGGTATTAAGCTTGAATGGCAATTTACAGACTACGGTCGAGATAAACCAACATAACATAACGCGTAGTCTGCAATGGCATTTTGTATTACACTAGGAAGCTTTTGCAGATAGGCATTTAACCCACATCTACTTAGCACAAATCAGGCATATAGAAAGCATGGAACCTAGTGTTTGCAAGGTTTTAAAAAAATCACACTCAAACCTTCCCCTGGTTATTGGCTTTTCAGAGTCAGTGGTACCATGGGGAAGGGATCTGTGTCCAACCATGCTGTCTTTAATCGAGGCGTTGGGATTTAATGATGATCAAGCACAAATGCTCTGTCCAATATTCAACACTGCCTTTAGACACAGTGGAAAGGGTAGCACCAATATGGACTGCAACGGAAACACCCAAAAAGACCAAAGCCCAAAAGCCCGGCCCCATTTGTCCGTATATATATATATATATATATATATATATATATATATATATATATATATATATATATATATGTGTGAGGGGGGGGTAAAGTTAATAAAAAATGTATAGCGGTAAGGTCGGGGGTATTGCAGGGGGTCTCCCCCCACATATATATATATGTATGTGGACAAATGGGAAAAAAACAAAAACAGGCTTTTGGGACTCAGGTTTTTTTATTCTGTCTTTTCACACAGATCCGACTACAACTGCAGTTGAAAATCCACTTTCAGTAAGGGTCCATTTCCGGATTGCGGCAGCCGGCATGTTATGTTATTGGGATTTATTCTGCGCACCGCTGCCATTTACATGCTCTCCTGCCATTCTGGCAGATCTGAGAGAGAAGGGGGTGGGTTCGGTGAGTGGGGAGAGAGGGAAAATGCAACATAGCTTTGTGTGCAGACAGGAAGTACCTTGAGCTCTGTGTGCAGGCCTGTTTTAATGTGTACTCTCCCTCCCTAGTTCCCCGGCAGCCCACTGCATACGCATCTGGGGCTCTCGTGCCTTCTGAGGCCCTTCTTCCAGTGGCACCCCTGCCATCTATTATTGACCCGGCTCCCTTGCCTGTACTCCTTTCGGCCTCTCTGCCTTCTCTTGCCTCTATCTCTTTGGCGACCGCGCCGTTTACGGTTGGGACTTCTGTCCCCTCCACCTCCCGTAAGTCCTTTAAAAATGGCAATCTGCTCCACATCGACCACATTAAGCCCTCGCTCTGCAATCAAGCACTCCTCTGATATCTACCACCTCCTTGAACACCTGGACCTTGATGGTCTTGCTCTCACTGAGACCTGGTTTAAGGACATCCCTGTCACGAGTTTTGACACACTTCTGCGTAAAGCCTATAAGGCCTGCGCCCAGGCTCAACAGATCAGGAGAGGAAGCTGCCCTGATCTTTCCAGAGTGGATGCCTGTTTCCATCATTCTCATTCAGGCCTATTCCTCTTTCGAATGCTTGGTCTGCAGGCGCTCTCTCTCTCTCTCCGGTCTCCTCTCTTACACTAGCCACCTTCTATCGGCCACCGGGCCAGTCCGCCCTCTTCCTCTCTGAATGGGCTGACCTACCATCTTGACTCTCCTGACTCCTCAGGAGCTTTCCGCAACCTATGCGACTCGCTCTCTGCCTCCATTCTACCCTCTGGTGCTTCACATACAGCTGACCACACCTTGGATGCTCTCATCTCGACAGACATCCCACTCTCTGCCCCTCTCACTACACCCTGGTGGACTGATCACTCTTTTCTTTACTCTCACTTGAAGCTTTCTTCTCCTCTAACCCTCGCACACCCAGCACTGCCTCCCACCTCCAAGGTCTTCTGACCCATGAAAAATGTGTCAGTGGCTGCCTTTGCCTCCACCTACTACCCTCCTCCTACTCCTGCGCCTGACACCCACCCTGCCACAGCCCTCTCTAACCTTCATCTCTTCATCTCCAATACTCTTGACATCCTTGCCCCTGTCATGAGGGTCCGAATGGAGTCTCCTAAAAAGTGCAACTCTTGGTACGACTCTAATCTGGCTGACCTTAAACGCAAGTGCAGGGTAGCGGAACGGAAATGGGGATCTACAGGTGCACCCACTGATATAACCGGCCTTCTGCAAAGGCAATATAGACTCTGCATCCGGGTCAAGAAAAGAGTCCATATTCAAGCCCGCATCTCTGCGGCATCCAAACACACGGACAAACTTTTCAAAGTCTTTAAGGAGCTGGCCAACCCTACTGCAGCCTCATCCTCTATTACACCCACCCATGCCCTCTGCTGTGCCCTGGCAGCACACTTCACTTCCAAAACCTAAAACATCCTGCCCTCTCTCTCCACCGCATCCACTCATGCACCATCATCTCCTGGGCCCCCTTTGGCTGCCCCCACCGTGCCCCCTCTTCTCTCCTCCCTCTCCCCTGTCACACCTGAGGAGGTTTCTGGACAAGTCCGGTCCACGAAAAGCCTCTTCCAAACAGGTGGACCGCTCCCTTCAAAACCATCAAGGACAACATTGACTCTCTAGCTCCAGCCTTGGCAGACCTCTGCAACCTTTCCTTCGCCACTGGAGTTTTCCACACTTCTCTCAAGCATTCCCTTGTGAACCCTTGTGAACCCGACCCTTTTATTCCGGCAAACTATTGCCTGATTTCCAGCACTCTTTTCCTGGGCAAACTCCTGGAGAAGTTGGCTATCTCTCAGCTTACCCTCCATACAGAATCCGATGGTTGTCTCCATGATCATCAGTCTGGATTTAGAACATCCAGAGGTCGGAAACTGCTCTTCTGAACACCCATGAAGACCTGCTTGCAAACCATGACTCCTACTCTCCCTCTGTCTTCATCTTCCTTGACCTTTACTCTGCTTTTGATACAGTAAACCACAACATCCTGATCTCCCATCTCTGTGATACCCTGGGTATCACAGATTAAGCCCTGGCGTGGCTTGTATCCTTTCCCTCTGACCATCCTTCCGAGGTGGAACTTGGGTCCTCTCTCTCCGCTATCACTCTCTCCACTTGTGGTGTCCGCCAAGCGTCTAATATATCCCCCTTGTTTTTCAACATCTACATGTTCCCCTTGGCCCACATGATCTCTGCTTTCACCTCCAACTTTCAGTGTTATGCGGATGACACACAGCTCTCCTTCAGGCTACCCTCGGCTTCTTCTTCCTCCTCCTCCTCGCTCATTCCAGACTGTCTGTAATTCAGGCCTGGTGTGCTGCTAATGATCTCTGCCTCAATGCCAGCAAGACAGAGATCTTCCTCGGGGGGGCGCTGTTGCGCCGAAGCAAGATGGCCGCCTGAGTGCTGTGCTCTGGACTGGGAGAGCGCATAAACACTAAATTAAACCCTCCAAATACAGCTAAACCGCTCTGCACTGATGGTGCTTCTGGGGGAACCTCTCTGCTACAACCCTGCGGACTTCTGGACCCGGACGTCCCCTGAGGGCTGGGCTGTGGCCCCCGTTCGAACTGGGGCTGAAAGTGCCTCACTCGCCCCACGCCGCGGCTCCAGAGACCGCAGCTCCCTCTGCCACCTGAGGACGCGGCGCTGCAGGCCGCCGTGGGGGAGGGGCGTCCGAGCCCTTCTGAGCGCGCCGAGCTGCTGTTGCTGGCGAGTTCGCCCTGCACTACCCCCGCCATATTTCTGCGGATTACTTGGGGCTCCACGCATCCTGCCCGGACCGGCTGCCACCTCCTCCCACCTACTCTCAAGACGTCTGGAGAAGCCGGATTCCCCCGCTGCCTGGCCTCATACTGCAGGGGACGGAGGCATCGCTGCGGTCCCCCACGCCGGCATACCGCTGGCCTGTCCTCCCCCTGATCCCCCTCCCTAAGGAACACTGGACACATACCACGATGGGGTGGGGTGTGCGGGGGGGGGTTGAAGTGACCAGCTCCTGCATTCCTGGGCTGCCGGACCCGGCCACCACAGGCACGCCTCGAGGCCCACCATCCTTCTAATCAGCAGTGATAGTGACGCCTCGACCTGATCTGTTCAGCGCGGGCTGGCACTGGGGCCCCGTGATAAGGGGACGTGGTCTGGCACTGTTTCCCCCCGTGGCCTGTGGGGACACACACTGAGGCCTAGCTCGAGCTGTGCTACACCGTTGCCTCTGGTGCCTGCTACCCACTCCCCCTGACTCTTGAACTTCCTGTGGGCTCACTGGGCCGGTGCGGGGCTGCACACCTGTGAACACCCTCACTGCATACCTCCATCACTGGGGCAACAAACCTTTGGCACTCCTGGACCTCGCCACTTAGAATTAACACGACTGCGCTCACATGTGGGGCCCCACCAGTCACCAAAGCCAATTGAAATAGCTGGCGGATAGGAGTTCCTGGGGGTCCCCCACGGCCACACAGGGTTGGGATTAAATCCACTGGATCGACCCTGCAGTCCTCTAGCTGCACTGCACTATCTGAACAATCCACGCGATCCTGGCTTGAGGCGGCAACCCACCTGGTCCACCTGAACCTACCCTGCTTATAACTAACCACAGTGATCGCATTGTCTATGCTTGGTGTCTCACTGGACCACACCTCAGGGGCCCCTACTGACATTGCTCTGTGCGTGGATTGATCCCCCTTGTGCCATCCCCGCCTACACTGATCTCGCGAGGCATCAGACCCGAGCCACCAGAACAACGGAACACCCCACGGACACGGGGGCACACCAGAGCCTTTGTTGTGCCGGGGGTAGCTACGCAAGCACTGTGCCCAACTGGACCTCACCACCATCCTCCTGGCGGCCCCTTCCTGGGCAATTGTCAACTTAGAAACTTGATAACTTTGATCGCTGACGCTCTCTGAGGTTCCTGGAACTCGCTTTCGCCGTCACCATGACCAAGGGAGCTGGGGCTGGAAAGAAGCAAAGCTTGCTAAACATGTTTGCCAAGACACCGTCCAAGCCCCCGTCCGAGCCCCCGGTGGAAGCACCTAAAGCCTCGACATCTTTGACCGCTGATGACTCGCAGAAGATGCTGGAGAACGTGCGCGAAGGATTCACCACGCTGCATACTAAATTAGACGACATGAATGGCACCATCTCTTCTATAAAAGCCCATATCGAAAGAACAGACAGCCGGGTCGCCGAGATTGAAACAAGGGTCGGTACCGCGGAGGATGACCTGGGTTCCCTTTGTGCCACAATTTCCACACTCACCAGTCGAGCTTCGGCAGTTGAGAAGAAGAATGATGACCTCGAATCCCGCTCTAGACGGAATAACCTGCGTATTGTCGGCGTGCCCGAGGACAACATCAAGGAGCCCATGGAAGAGTACGTGGAAAGCATCCTTTTAACACTCCTGGATACCCCGAAGCTCTCCGCACAATGCGCTGTTGAAAGGGCACATCGCTCCCTGACTGCGGGGGGACCTCCTCGTCCCATTATAGCCAGAATCTTAAATTTCCGGGACCGGGATGCCCTTCTGCGGGCGGCCAGGGCCAAGGGGGAGTTACTACTTGGAACGGCGAGGATCCATCTCTACCCCGATTTCTCCGTTGCTGTGCAACAAGAACGCAAAACCTTTCTGGCGGTGAAAAAGAGACTTCGTGACTTGGGAGTTAAATACTACATGCTCTTCCCCGCAAAGTTAAGGATCGAACATTCCAACCAAACATTCTTCTTTACTATTCCTGAAGAGGCATCGAAATTTATTGACAAACACTTTCCTGGTTGATCCCTTCATCGTTGCTGCGAGGTCTACGCCCATGGTTGTCATGGATCGAGCCTATGCCATATATGTGACCGTCGTTGGCGAGGTTCCCTATGATAGCCACGCTTCAAGTGAAATGCATTAGTTACTAGTTTTGGTCTTGTCGCTCCATTGATCCTCCGCAATGTGGCCCTTGGCTGCCAGACAGACTCTTTGTGTTTAGAGGCGTTTGATGCCCTGATGAGGCCCCAGTTTGGATACTATCCTAATCTACCTCCAGGCCTCCGGTAGTTAGATACCGGGATCCTGAGTTCGCCCACAGCCACTCTGGGCCTACATCATGCTCTCGTGTTGGTGCTCCAAGGACCATGGTTACTTTCCTTGTCTCCAGTGGCCCTCTCTCTCTTGAACCATGGCCCCACCGCGCCCTCGTGCCTACACTGAACACTCTGGTTAATACTGCTGTATTGTATAATCTCCTCACACTCTCCCCAGTCCGGTGCGCCATCGCCAGGCTAACTAACAGGCCCCCAGGCGCAGATGCCTCGAAGTTTGCTGTTGTTATGGTTCTCTTTGGGTGTCATCCCTCTGATTGGGAGAGGGGTGTGGGGGGGGTGGGACGTTATGTTTAAAAAAGTCTTGACAACCACCGGAGGTGCCGCATGCGCTGTAGTAGTACATTACGAACACATAGGTAGGGATCCACTTGCATCCAGATCGACTGTCTCCTTTTCGCTGGTACCCCATGTACAGAAACCCAATCAATACCCCTACACGAATGGCAAATAACGACCTGACCTTTATGAGCTTGAACGTCCGTGGGTTAGGTAATCACAAAAAGATGCGGCAGATACAGCTACATGCTGAACGCCACGGTGTAAAAATGCTATGCTTGCAGGAAACCGATGCTCGCTCTGACCAATGTGAACGATTCGCTAAACAGTGGGGTCCCCAGAGGTATTATACTAACTATTCCACTCAAAGCCGCGGCACTCTTACTTTAATACACAGGAGACTGAAGTTCACGTGTAACCACTCGCGTATAGACCCCCTTGGCAGATATGTATTAACCATCGGCACGCTGCAACACCAGGAGGTAGCCATCCTGAACATATATGGTCCGAATGTCGACGATCCCGACTTCTGCCTACACCTAGCCTCTGTCCTGGAAAGCTATCCCCTGATCCCGATTATATGGGCAGGCGATTTTAATACGATACTAGATGTCACCCTAGAAAGGTCGGGCGCGAGGCCTCGCCAACTCCCCAGAGCAGCCTATACCATTCTTACAACTCTCCCTCGACTGGCACTACTAGATGCCTGGCGGCTAATGAACCCCGATTCCCGCACGTACTCATTTTATTCCTCAGTCCACGATTCTCATTCTAGAATAGACAGATGGCTCATAACTGACGTGCTGGTCAGATCCCTGTCCCACCAGGCTATCCTCCCCAGTACATTATCAGACCATTCACCGGTACTCATCTCGTTGAACTGGGGTCCAGACGCGATAAAACGAGGCAGTGGAGGATGAATTCTCATGCGCTTCTTGATCAGGTCTTTGCTACCGAGCTCGAATCCTCCATTGAAGAATTCTTTGAGGTCAATACAAACTCTGTGACGACGCAAGCCATCCTTTGGGAATCCTTTAAAGCATATACGAGGGGAATTGCCATTTCCAAGGGATGCAGCATTCTAAAGGGAATCTGTGCGGATATTGCCGTTAGTGAATCAACTCTGGCCAACTTCAAGACCCAATATGCTCAGGATCACTCCCCAACTACTCTAGCGGCATTGGGTTCGGAGGTCGATAGGTTCCACACCCTTGCAGAACGTGAGGTTAAATTCCTGGATTCCCCCCAGTCGGTAAGGAAATATGGGGAGGGAGAGCGACCGGGCCGTATGCTGGCCAGGCTGCTGCGCTGTGAATTCGGAGCTCCCAATATTCCGGCTATAGTGAGGCCTAACGGCTCACTGGCCACTTCCCCACAGGATATCAACTCTGAATTTCTATCGTTTTACACCTCCCTGTACTCAGAAGTTGATGGTCCCAATATATCAGAAATTGACTCATATTTGGATAGTCTTCCTCTGTCAGTCCTGTCCACTGATGCCGGCATCTCCCTGGAGAGGCCTATCACTCCCGAGGAACTCACTGAGGCCATTGAATCGCTGGAAGCTGGGAAGTCCCCGGGCCCGGATGGACTCCCCATGGAATTTTATAAGCAATACAAGTCACGCCTGGTCCCACACTTACTGGCCCTATGGGAGGAATCGTGCGAAAAGGGCATACTTCCCCCATCTCTCCGGGAGGCGTAAATAACAGTCCTCCTCAAACCTGGCAAGCCCCCTACCCAGTGCGGTTCATACCGACCCCTCTCGTTGATTAACAGTGATGTTAAAATATACGCTAAACTTCTGCCCAACCGCCTAGCCCCATACATGCCCCACATCATCCACCCTGACCAGGCAGGATTTGTCCCGGGAAGGTCCACATCCCTGAATTTAAGAAGGCTCTTCAATGTGATCAGCAGGGTCAACCCGACCACAAAGGCGGTAGCAGCCACTCTGGATATGCAGAAGGCATTTGACTCGGTCTCATGGAAATACCTCTGGTGAGTTCTCAAGAAATGTAAGTTTGACCTTCACTTCCGGACCTGGGTTAAGCTACTCTACACCGCCCCCTCGGCCAGAGTTCGCACAGAGGATAGGTGCTCCATCACCTTCCAGATATCCAGAGGGACACGACAGGGATGCCCGTTTTCCCCGCTAATCTTCGCCATAGCCATTGAACCCTTTGCCGACATGATTTGCCAGTTACACTCTCATATGGGATTGCGCACAGCGGGCCAATCCGATATAGTTTCCCTGTATGCTGATGACGCTCTCCTGTACATCAGCTACCCTGAAACCAACCTCGCCCCTATCCTGGCGGATGTTGCCCGATTTGGAGACATATCTGGGCCGAAAGTAAACTGTTCCAAATCTATACTATTCCCACTTACAGACTCCACACAACCCCTGTTGGATTTATGGGGATTCACCTGGTCCAATCTAGCATCACCTACCTGGGCGTGATAGTCTCCCGGCACACGGAGAAACTGCGCAAAGACAATTACCAGAATTATCTGACAAACCTGGCTATAAAAACATCAAGCTGGACTAGACTCCCCATTTCACTAGCAGGTAGGATTGGAATACTTAAAATGGTAGTATTACCTCAACTCCTTTATCGTTTTATCAACCTGCCTATATGGCCAGGGGACGCATTCTTCAAATCACTACGCCATATAAGTAACACCTTCCTTTGGCATTGAGGTGCAGTCCGCCTCAAACTGTCTACGCTGACCACCCCCAAGGAATTGGGTGGGTTTAGCGCCCCAGATTTCACTAGATACTGGGTGGTAGCCCAATCTCAATTTGCCTCTCATTGGTTTAACACCATCGACCCCCCCACCCCCGCATGTTCGGTTGGAGAAAGGAACGGTTTCTGACTGGTGATTGGCTCCCTTATCCTTAAACCTATACCTCCTGAGCCTGGCTCCGCAGACCCCGTGGCTTGCACATCCTTAGCATTAGCCAAATTCTGGGCAATAGTCAACACACCTCACCCATTCCACGGGGACCTGCCACTATGCAACTTCTTCCCTGATGTCCCACCTATTCCACAATCTATCGTATCCTGGTGGGCTGATGCTGGCTTTCTGACACTCCGGGATACCTATGAACAGGGCAACTTCATCGAGTGGTCTGAACTCCCTCTTTCCCTCAAGCGTAGGCCCTCAGCGTGGCTACAATACTCCTTGCTCCAGAGGAATCTCAAATCCAGATACCCTAATCTCCCCATGCTATCACCCGACGAACCCATAGTTGCGGAACTCTGTTCCTTTTCCTCCTTCAAAGAGAAGGTGTCAAGGCTCTATTCCTTATTGCAGGCTAGAGCAGCCCCTGCCGTTACCAAGTTGAAACGCAGCTGGGAGGAGGATCTTGAGATCGAGATCACTGATGAGAGATGGTCCCGAATGTGTGCTCGCACCCACGATGTGTTCTATAATTCTAAATTTAAGTTAATACAATTCAAGGTGCTGCACAGATATCATCATACACCAAAGAGACTACATCGTATGTTCTGTGACTCTCCTCCCAATTGCCCCAGGTGTGGTACTAATCAAGCGTCTTACATCCATATGCTCTGGTACTGCCCTCACCTGACCCAATTTTGGTCTGACATCTGCTCCACGTTATCGGACATGCTGGAGCACACTATTGTCCCCACCCCATTACATTGCCTCTTCCATGACCTCACCCAGTTGGGGCGCGACTCTAAGAAACTGGCGGGTCTTTGTATGTTGTTGGTGGTCCGCTGCATATTGATGTGCTGGCTCCGCCCTAAGGCACCTACCTACACACAGTGGCTCAGGACAATTACGTGGGCACATGACACGGAAGAGTCCTGGAGCACAATGCAACATCCACATTCAAGGCCAAGAGACATCTGGCGAAAGTTCAGAGAGTACATGTCCGCCATGACTTCGTCTTCAAACTCTGTTCCATCCTCCCCTGGTTGTTCTCCATAATAAGGTCGCTCTGTGAACTGTGTCTCCTTTGATTCAAATGCCAATATTTTATCTACTACCTGATCCCACTGCCTGCCACAGATAACTCATGGTATATTGCTGAATATGTATGTTACTTGTTTTAGCTGCTGGTGCCATGTGGCTCTCTCTGTTTTTTCGTGTGTTGTCAAGTCAAATAAAAAAAGTTTTAATAATAAGACAGAGATCTTCCTCTTTGGGACACCCGCTCCGACTTTCCCACTCTGGCCGGCCACCCTTGGCCCTGTGCCCCCACCCCACACACCGGTGAGACAAAAAACCTGGGGGTCATTTTCGGCTCTACTCTCGTTCTAGTGTCACATCTCGGACATGTCCAAAAAACCTCATTACCAACTGCACCTCCTCAGAGGTATTTTACCTTTTCTCACCTTCCCCAAGAGGATCAATGTCTTCAGAGCCCTGGTCCTCTCCAGACTGGACTATTGCAACAGTCTCTTCCTCAATCTACCCACTTCTTCTCTTCGACCTCTTCAACTTATCCAAAACAGAACCGCAAGACTTATCCTTGGCCTCAAGCCCAGGGATCGCATCTCTCAAGCGCTGAAATCACTCAATTGGCTCCCCGTGGCTGTAAGGATCAAGTTTAAGTCCCTCTACATAATCCACAAAGCTCTCTGGGGCCTATACTATCTACAACGCTCTCTTCCCAAATACTCTCCTTCTAGAGCACTCCGCTCGGCCTCATCCAACTCTCTGCGGGTGAGCCGTTTTTCCAAGCAGAAATTTGCGGGTAGATCCCTATCCTTTGTAGGTGCCTCTCTCTGGAACAGCCTCCCTGCCTCTCTCCATCTTGAACCAGACCTCCTTAAGTTACGGAAACTCCTCAAGACCTTCCTTTTCTCAACCCTCTCCCCTGCTAACCTCCTCTCTCCTCACCTTTTCCCTCCTTTCTTTCTCTTACCCAACCTACTCAGCTCGCTGACTGGTCTCCTGGTACACCTTCAGAGCCCTACAGGGCCCAGGCCTCCCGCACCAGTCCTGCACTTGCCTCTGGCCGACTGCACATTGCTGGCACTACTGCACTATGCTCCATAAGAGGGGCAAACACTCTGCACTTATCACTGGCCACGGTGAGACTGGGCGCTCTTGTCCTCCTCCCCCTCCCTCGCACTTCCTGTCTCTGAGTACTTCACAGCCCTGAATTTATTATGCGTAGCATGTCTGTCTGTCTGTCCGGTCCGCCCTCTGTTTCCCCTCCCTAGCCATGCCTAATACTGTAGTATATGTACCGTATGTTCCTTTCCCCTCCCACCTCTCTCTCTCTCTCCTCACTCTTTGTCACGCACTTACACTAGAACATATGCCTCTGGCCTAGCATGCTAGTCATTGTTGCTTGATCATTCGGAACCTTCAAGGCCTAAGAATGACGACTGTAATCCCTTGTTTCCTTTCCTGCGCTTTGAAGAACTCTGTAGGGGTGTCCTTCGGATAAGGTAGATTTCTGGGGGCAACGTGAAGTGGGCTAGTATCTCTGGCAATGGGCAGTGAGTAGCGGCTGGTGCTTTTTGAAAATGGGGGAACACAGGGATGAGCAGAGGATATGCGAAACATGCTGCAGAGGGTACGGAGTAGACAGTGGGTGAGAACAGTTCTCAAATGGAGCTCAGAGGAGGGAATCCAGAGAGGGCAGGGTCCTTGCGGGGTCCCTAGCAATGGCAAATCACATTAAGAGGTCAAGGTGTGATATCTAGGGGCCCGCCCTGCTCACAGCTTTGGCTCCACTCCTGAAAGTCAAGGGTAGGCGGAGGAATGAGAACACCTATGGCTGTCAGATGCTAGTGTTTGATCTCACCCAAGGCAGGTGATCGTGAGGAGGGTTTAAAAACGTAAGTTTGCTACAATCCAGCGAGGGCACCTTTGCCCTGTAACCTGCACAGTTTTGCTTTGCAGTTTTTGACCTATCCCCGATTTTCAGGAATCCTGACTTCCCGAGTTTGCTCTTCTTTCAAAGCATTCTTTGTCCAATTCTACATTCCTTTTCCTTTTTTCTGGGCATGGGACATTTTTCTTTCTGTTATGCGAGCACTATAACCACCCAGGGGATACGTTCTAGCCAATCAGATGGAGAAGAGTCCAGTTGCATGCCTTCTTCACATGGGCATGGCATTCCTATTGATCGCCCTTCAGGTGGGTGCAGAGTCAAAATGTGAAGTATGAGGAATCCCCTTTTGTTTTTGTTAGTACATTTATTAAAGTCCAGCCTGAACATGTGAAGCTGTTTTGAGAGCAACTGCCTGAAGAAGTTCATTATCTTTGATAGAATCGAGCATCCAGACAACTCTGCCTTTGAGGCCCTTTATTGTCTATCTGCTTTTCCTGGCAGCCAATATGCATTTACTTCTCTGCCACAAGATAACTAAAGAAAAAGTGTTCTGTATTGCAAATGTGACATTTCAGCATCAGAAACACACACCGTAGTACAGTAGGACTGTGGTATTCAATTAAGCATCTAACCCTGTACATGTCCAAGGATGAGGAAAAATACTGTTTAGGTTGTGATGTTCATGGAATGCCTAACTGCCATTGTTTTGCCCCAAAGCGCTATGGGTTATCAGGGAATTTGCCAGACCATTGCCTAAACACTTCTAGACTGTAATACACTACACGAAAAAAGTGTGCTTTGGCACAAGTGGCTACTACTGTAACCTTATATTTCAGATATGTGGAGAGTACTGTTTCACTACCAGCAAATTGGTCGTTGCTGGTTTGGGAACAGTGTTAAGATGGATTTCTAAAATCATCCCCGGAGGTCACCCTAATAATGGTGAACAGGGAGACTGAATTTAGCCAAAACTTAATCAAGGTAGCAGTGGAGAGCAATCTAGTCTTAATCTCAAGAGTATGAGCATGGTCAGGGCCCCAACGACTTCACACAGAATAACACACAATAATTCAGCCTAGACAGTCCGTTATAATAATAGTTATGTATTTAGGACTTTAGAACACATCAAGAAATGAAACTAGCAGGTTGTAAAATCACACAAAACCATATAACATAAATGTATACATTCACAAGTAGGTTCACTTACAATAGATCCCTAAATAATTGACCAGGTGAAACTGGTAAGTACTCGGGTGTAGGTGAAATTATTCACTTTTCTTAAGAAGTCCAGCCCAAAAGTTACAGGTTCAAATACAAGGTTTCTCTGAGGAAGATATTGACTATAGGGTTGCAATGGACTTGTTGTAGTGATTGAAATAGTTTTAAAAATTCAACCATTTGTCAGAAGACTGATAAATTATCCTCTCCCTTCCAGACGCTAACCCTGGGGGAGGATTCTTGTCCCAGGTTCGATGACCAAAGGTAAGAGGAAGATAGGCGACAAAGGGCTTTGCACCCAATGTTATCCTATGGAGGGGGGCCAGGCACAGGTATTTTTACTTGCTCCCTGACTCAGAATTTCCCAACAGTCACAATAGATCGTCTAGGGGTTGCAGAGACGCTTGGTCTTCTGTTCTATGTTTAGGTGAGAGGTGCCAAGGGGAAGTGGCAGATTTAAGGCAAAGGGTCCCGTAGGCAAAAATGACAGAAGGTCCCAGGTGGGTGGGTAATGTAGGCAGAGCTTAGAGTGGGCAAAGTTGCACAATGATGAACTTTAGGGACAAATGCTACATTGTTGTGTTTTTTTAAATAGTCTTTTGTGTTTGGGGTCTGAACACACAAAAAATAACAATATAACTATGTTGGGGCGGTCGATAAAGGTCTCAGTGGGGAAAAAGGGGTTCAAGCTGCACGTACCATATTGGTGACTGGCGTGACAGTGATGTTGGTGCAATGGTGAGGTTTAGCATGTATCTAGTGTAGTTAATGAGACTGGGGTAAATGTTACTATTAGTGGTACATTGTGTACAGTTGATACATTTTAGACTTGCACGTGCATAGCAACATAATGACAAATCTGCTGATAGAATATGAAAACAATGTAGTCGTGTGGCGTGCACATAGCGCCTAAAGATGGAAAGTGAAGAGCCTCATATACGCACATGAGAAAGGAGCTTCATGGATAGAGAAGCCTCTGTAAGGGGACACAGTAGTCTTGGACATACATGCACAGACATACATACAAAGGGATCTTCAGGAAAATGTGTTTGGGACAGTTGGGGAACAAGGGGTACATGGTAAATACACAAATCTGTATATTGCGGATCCCCTAATAGCTAAGGATTGTGTAGGACGCAGAAACCTGGGGTGGCGAGATAAACTCTGTGCGACCTGGGTAGCTGGTTGATTGAGGTTGAAGGCTGGTGGAAGGCAGCTAACTGCATTCGGGCAGCTGCGATAACATCAAATGGTCAGCTGCAGCCAGGCTCTGGTTTTACTACTTGGTGGTATTATGGAGAGGATATGTACATGGAAGTCTGTTATTCAGTGTCCAGGGAAGTCTGGCCACCTGGTAGGGTCGAATTGGAACTAAGTAATAAACCCAGTGCAATGGGTGCTTAAGGACAGAGTGGACAAATGGTTTATGGGTTTCGATCAGGTTCTCAGGAATGACCAGGATGTGGCCAGAAGCCATACATGCTGAAATGGTAGTCGTATAGATTAGCGTGAAATGAGGACGTCGGCAAGTCTGGGTGGATAAGATGCTTATCACCAGTTCAAAGGGAACTTGTTTGTTTCTCTCCCTCCTCGTATTGTTGAAGTATCCTTGGTAAAGCCATGTGCATCACGACTGGGGTTAGAGGTCTCCGACCAGATGGAACTTGTGATAAATTAGGAATGTTGTGCGAATATGTAACCATGCGATGATGTCATGACCTACTACGGAAAGATCCCAAAAAGGGGTGCGCTTTAAATATGAGATAATGCAAATGTATGTTGAAAGGGGATGGTGGTTAAATAAATTTATCCAATGAGAGCGTGGGAACTGAGGGGGATTAGATTTCTTTGTATAGGGTTGACCAATCATGTTTGGGGGGATGTCTTTGTAACAAAATATGTGGGAGTGTGTTAACGGTTGCAAAATGTATATAATGTGAAATCTTTGTGTGTTTCAGAGAGAATCGGTTTAGTTTGACTCTACGGCATCATCTAGCCCCTCCCGGCCGTTTGTACAATAAACCTGCTTTACGGACAAACGTGCACTTGCTTCTTAAGAAGTGGGCCTGTTTTGGGTTATGGAGATCAGAGGTTCACCCCCACACAACCTGGGTATAATTAGCCTTAACGAACTGAAAGACCTAGTTTTCAATTGCCAATAAATCTGTTCTCAACCATAAAGCCACTGTGCGTGTACACCTGAAAACCACAGTACAGCACCCTTTGCAGGGATGATTGTGGACCATGCAGGTGATAAAGGCTAATCCAGACATTTATCCTTGGGAGTTTTCACAAAATAATCATCATGGAGCCTGGTAAAAAATGTCCAAAATGAATGCACTAAGAAAATAATCTATGTCTCTCTTCCATAAACAGACACTATTACTAACTGTAATGTCATGCATGGTACAGATGCGATTGGGAGGTCTAGACCACACGCTCTAAAAATGTTTATTTATTGACCATTTATCTGGCATGCGCAAACTGAATTGTCACTTTCTGCACTACGATAGGTGTTATTTATACCCATCTTTATGGTACTATATGGAAGGATGATGGCCAGAGCTGGGCTTGCTGAAACTCAAACCTGTGACCTGCAAGTTAAGCACAGATCTCTGCCACAAGAACTCAACTCACTGACCTATCCGGCCGTCAAAGTGCACCGAATAAGGGTTTTATACTGCAGTGCACCTGTGGGCATTGTTTTAAGCTGGACAGCTACACATGGTTCGCCCGGGCTGTGCATCATTGCAGCCCCACACCTCATCACTCATTAAAAGGCAATGTGTCTAATGGCCCAAACAAAGAGCTCATCCTCTGAATATCCTTTAGGTGCTATAATCTAGGTCTGTGATCAACAACCAGATGAACAGAGTGCACCGTTCAGATGGCACTGTAGCTCGGTGAAATAAGGCACCTGCTGCACATGTCAGTGCATGGGCAGGAGGATTATGTTCAAACCCGTCAAGGATGACAACCTTCAAACCGAGATGACATTCTAATTATTATTTCCTGGGTAATACAACTTTTTTGAAGCCAAAATGAAGTCCTTGGTGCTTATTACAAACATCAAAAAATCATTTAGTTTCAAATATGTGCAATAATAACGTAGTACAAATGAAATAAAGCATGGTTACAACAGCTCCTGGAAACTCCGTGGATCTCTGTATTTCATTGATCTAAGGGTGAGAAAAGTACCATCTTTTGTTTGAATTACAAAAAAACATTTGGTTAGAGCTTTGAAGCTACAAGCCTCGGGTCATAAGCACTATATTAAAATTCCATGTCAATTAAAAATAATTTCTTTGGATGAACAGCATTAAAGACCCAAAACTGCTTGGTTGTTTCACAGTTCTACTCACAGACATATACTGCTGTATGACGCAAAGCCACCTCCACCTCAGTCTTGGTAAGACCGAAATCGTAATATGAGGCAGAACAGCTCTCCTTGCCCAACCAACCCCTTGGCCACCTTCCTTAGGACTCCCACCCGCTGCATCATCCTTAGTCAAAAACCTGGGATGCACCCTTAGCTCAGACCCTCTCTTGCCACATCAATGCTATGTCCACATCATGTCACTTCCACCTTCGTATTCTCAAGTGCATCTTTCTTTATCTCTCCTACCCTCATAGAATCGCTGCAATCATGACCATCCTCCACTCTCCCCTATACTATGCCAATTCCCTCTATCTAGGCACCCTTTCCTTTCCACTCAGAAAGCTCCAATGGATCCAAGACTCTGCACCGAAGCTTCTCCTCGCACTCTCCCTTAGAGAACACACCTCACCTGCACCCATGGTGCTCCGCCAGCTGCCCATCAGCTGCCGGGCCACTTTCAAAGCCATGCGCATTATCCTCCATGCCCACCACAAGAAAGGCCCTGAATTCTTCCAAAACAAATGTACATGCTACCACCCCAAGTGCAAATACTTATTTGAAGACTTTTCCTATCTGGACCCTCAGCGGCTACAGCTCCTGGAACGAGAAAGACACGCAGTAAGAGCCCCATGATTATAACAACGCCCACGTAACTATCTTCCTGTGAATTTGCTTATTTGCACACGTTGCCTGTCAGCCAAACTTCGCATCAGCTGTTGCTCCAATCATCCCTCTTGCAGCGGCTCCAATCTGGCATGGCATTTCGGGCATCCCGCGCCTGCAGAAACAAAAGGAAACAAGACAATATTATATTATCTGCGCTCCGTGCCACCAACAGACAATAATATAACGAGCAATACAAACAAGCAGCGCTTTGCACCACAAGCTGCTAGAACTCCATAAAGACACACACAGCACTATAAGAACACTTACCTCTGCATTGCAGTGCATCTCGTGCACCGCAGCTGGCCAGGGCCAGAGCTCCAGTGAAGTAACTGGATCCGATGCTTACCTGGTGGTACCTTCAGTCTTCAGCTCCATATTAAAACGGTGAGCACATCAGCCCCGCGCCAGCCAGCAAAGCTAGAGGCAGCATAGAGGGAGGTGGGGGGAAAGCAGGGGAACATGTACTAAATCCCTCTACTTGTTCACCCATAGGTCCTCATCCAGGTCCCTCATCAACCTTGCCAGAGGTTCCAAATCCTACCAGGCCACTCCCAACTATACTGGTCACTGGGCTACACCTCTTCAGTGGTGCAGTTGGGAAGAAGTGGTTTGGGAACTCATCATATCCAGTCCATTCATTGAGGGCAACGCTTCTAACAGTTTCGGACCAGGCGCTCCTGCAGGACACCAGAGGTAATCGTTACACTTGCCCCCTGTGCCTCTATCTAAGTTCTGCCCTGTTTTGTATCAGGGCCATTGCTCCTTGGGGGTAGGTATGTGATGAAAAATACCCCTACCGGGTCTCAATACTTTCCCCCCTGGCCTTCCACTTACCTTTGCTGGCAGTCGCCCCTTCGTTCCGCACCCTTTCCTGGCCGCCCACTTACCAACCTTAGAAATAGTAAAGAGACTAGTGTCCTATACTATTCTTAATTCATAATTTGTAGGGGGTTTTAAATGAAATTGCAGTGTGTGTGTGGTGTGTGTGGTGTGTGTGTGAGAGATGAAAAAGAGGACACACTCCAGTTCCCTTCACAGTAAACCTCCTCAGCCACTGGTGTTCTCCTCCTACCGGTTTCTGTGCTCTTCACATCATCAGGGGGGCAGTCTTAGTTTGCAGCTCACATATATATATATATTCAGTGAAAGAAACTTTGTTAAAGGGACGTTATGGTCAAGTTGCGTTAATAAAAACCTGTGAAATTCAGTAAAAAAAACTTTGTTAAAGGGACGTCATGGCTCCAAGTAAAACCGAAAAACCCATGAAATTCGCCAGTTATGGTAAGCTAAGCAACCATAACTCGCGCCACCACCGTGCGCTGCTAAGACTAACACCCAGGATATCAGAGATGACATCACAAATGTCGTTGATGACATCACTGATGAAATCACATGTCTGGCTCCCTCTTTTCTCCTTTACTGACATATCTAGGCCAGTAACAGTCAGGATCTAAAAAATCATGTACTCATAATTCATATTCAAGTACTATATTTGTAGAGTTATACTTCAAATATTTTCTTACAGTAATTCACTTGGGGTTCATTCACAGCATATGAAACATATAGATAGGGGAAAACACAGATTTGGAAAACAGCAATGCTTTGCCAGCAATAATGGTCGGCGAATAATAAGTTGACTCGTTGGTCTATAAAATCGTTGAAAGTAAAATTTACATAATATTTGGCATATCCATTCTCTTGACGTAACTCGGACACTGCGTTCAGGTCAACGAATTTTCATAAAACATTTGTCCAGTTTTGGAATGGTGAACTTTATCATATTTGACAGTGTTACATCCCTCAGAATCCTCCCTTTGTTTCAAGGTAGAAAAACAATGTAACCTTATACTGTGTACGATGCGTGGGTTTGCTCAGCTCGGAAGCAAAAATTCAACGGCACTGACCTTCACTCAGAATGGGAGCCAATAGCCCTTCAGACCATAGTGGCATTAGAAATATTTTTGAAAAACATATGAATTGTTTGCTACCATTCAGCAATGTGGGTGACATTTCTACGGATTTACTTTGTTCCTCTGGATAACTTTGCACTCTCCCAGCGACTCCCACAGCCAGGTCACACCATCTGTCTGCTCAGCCCATCTCCTCTTCACGCGGCAAATCACGTAAACATTTTTCAAAGAAGCAAGTCTCGAGCCCTGACAAAATGTGCTCATATGAGAATGTCCGAGCAAACCCTGCTGCAACCCCCTCCGGCCAGGCCGCAGTCCCCTGACCCAATGACCGCAGTTCTATATTAGAGGCCTATAATTTGTTCCAAATCTGCCAACAAAGTAGGGGCACTGACATAGCCCAAATGCAAAGCATCACAGTGCAAAACAACTACATGTGGACTGGTCACCCTGCCCATATCTCCACAAACGTGTACAATTCCCTGCACATTGAAACCAGGCACAGTGCTCCACACCACCTCCACTCCTTTAACATCAAAATTGTTTGCCACATTCCTGCATTTAGCAGCCTGCTCCAAACCATGCACAAACTTATCTCCAACCACCAACACCCTGACTTTCTCCACCTCTGCCATCTTCACTACATCTTTCAACACAAACCACAACCTCAACATCTGATTGGCTGATCCCTACAGTCCCCTTTCCATGCTGGATTTGCTGAGAAACCCCGGATGTGGCACACCATGTCCACAGACAGCCGCGGTATCCGCGGAGCGCGTAACACTCGGGCAGCCCTTCTACCCTTTCCATTTCACTCTCTGCACCATTTCCTCATTGGCTACTGTTAAGGAGTCACACAATCATCCACCAATTACATCCAAGAACTCTACATCTAACTATCATCACATATCAGCACTTTAAATGTACTATTGATCACTCTCAGTACAATTGGGCTGTGACTGCAAAGGACCTACAGCAACAACTACTAAAAAACTCCCCAAGATTTCTACTTGCAGATTCATGCACATCCACATGCATGAACACAGACTACAGGTATGCATATTTTCTACACAGTACATGTACAGCTCTACTAGGAATACATATAAACAGAGTAACTGCCACTTACCCTGTATAAACCGTAAAATGAACTTACTGTCATTTCTCCCATCTGCTATGATGAAGTGTCAATTGCAAACCTGTCTGCTCTCCAAATTTTTGTTTACAGACACAGCTATCTAAAAAAATGTTATTTCATATTAAAAGGTGGGAGAAATAACAGTATAAGTATGAAAAAGGCTGTCCAGTGTGTTATAAAATTACACGCAGCCAGGATGAGTGTGATATGATATGATATGGCATTTATAAGCACCTATACACAAGTATTTCGAGGCGCGGCGAGGCAAGGGAGGGGGACAGAGGGATGACAGACAACGATCTTACTAGGCCAGGTGTCATTCAGGTCACGCAAGTCCATGGGAAGCTGAGGGGGAGAAGTGCATGGGGGAGGACAGTGCAGTACACGGGATAAGAATAAATAACAATAAGTTAAAGTATGGCCAGCCGGTGGCAAGTGCAGGGTGTGTGTAGACATCAGGTGTCAAGTGCTGGAAGTGGGACTATAGAGATACAGAAACAGTCCCCAAGTGCTGGGGTTTGCTAGGAAGGCAGTGCAGGAGTGCGACTGGAGCGGGGAGGGGGGTGCCTGGGCCAGAGAGCAGAGGGTAGCCAGGTAACTAGTGCAATTTCAATGTCAGCCAGGAAGTCAGCAAGGAAGACGAGGAGAAAAAGCAGAAGCAAAGAGAAAGGTTTTGAGGAGCTTCCTGAACCGAAGGTGATTCTCCTCAAGTTTCAGGGGGGCAGGGAGGCTGTTCCAGAGAGAGGCCCCAGCCGAAGAAAGATCTACCACCAACTCGTTGCTTGGAGAAGCGACTGACCCTGGGGGAGTTAGAGGCAGAAGAGTGAAGAGCTCGAGAAGGAAGGTATTTAGGAAGAGAGAGTTGAAGGTATTGAGGCCCCAGGCCCCAAAAGGCCTTGTGGACAATACAGAGGGTTTTGAACTTAATCCTTGCCGCCACTGGGAGCTAGTGCAGAGATTTCAGTCCTGGAGAGATACGATCCCTGGGCTTGAGGCCAAGGACAAGTCTCGCAGTCCTGTTCTGGATAAGTTGCTGGGGGCGGAGGGTAGAAGCAGGCAGATTTAGAAAGAGGCTTTTGCAGTAGTCCAGCCTAGAGAGAACCAGAGCTCTGGAGACAGTGTGCTTCTGGGGAAAGGAAGAATACCTCTGAGGAGGTGCAACTGGTAGTGTGACTTCTTAGAGACGTCAGAGATGTGAGGAGAGAAGGAGAGTGTAGAGTCGAAGATGACCCTGAGGCTTTTAGCCTTGCAGGTGGGAACAGCAAGAGGGCCAAGGGAGGCCGGCCAGAGAGCTGCAGAAAAGGAGGGAGCGGGTGTGCCGATGAGGAGAATCTCAGTCTTACTGGAATTAAGGCAGAGGTCTTTGGCAGCACACCACTCCTGGATAGCAGACAGACAGTCAGAGATGGGGGAAGTAGAGGAGGAGGCCGAGGGTAGCCTGATGATGAGCTGGGTGTCATCCGCATAACACTGAAACTACATGCATCTTCATTCAAGCACCCACACACACAGACAATGGGCCTCATTACGAGTCCGGCGGTAACCGAGGCGGTATAACCGCCTGGTTACCGCCGGACTCGTATTACCATTCCGCCTCCGTGATTCCCGGAATTACCGGGGCATTACAACCCCAGTTTCCCAGGAATCACGGAGGCGGAATGGTGTTAATCCCCATTCCCATTGAGGACAAACCTGGCGGGAACATCACCTCCTGCCTGCAGGAGTCGGGATCAGGCGGTAAACGGGTTTACCGCCACCGTTATTTCCGGACCGCCTGATTTGTAATGAGGCCCAATATCATTAGAAAGGCTCCCAGCTGAAACACCACTGCCACTATATGAAATCCTTCTGCTTTATTTCCTCACACCTTCATACATGCATACATTGCATGCTTTTCTGTACAATCTCTGCCATTTACCCTGTAAAAATAGTAAAAAATGCATATGATTATTTCTTCTATTTCTTAACATCCAATAAAATAACATGAAAAAAACAAGTGTGCTCCATACATTTACTATTATACTCATTTGTAAAACATACTCAACTAACAGATTTGAAATAAAATATACAGGATGCACATAGGCAAAGGAAAGTGCATGTGCATACTATGCTCAGTTATAAGAAAAAACTACTACTACAAAAACAAAAAAAAAACAATGTTTACATTAACAAAAGTGCTATAAACACACATATGCACTTATTTATTTTGCAATTGCAGTGAAGACCACTCTCCTGAAAAGCAGCAGCGTCTGAAGTACGAACAACAACCTAGAAGAATCCTACTCTTTCCATACAAAAGTAAGTACAATACTAACATAATATTCTAACTGTTACTCAAACACACTAACATTTTAGTATTGTAGAACAAACAAGTGTATTAACCCTCTACCATTAGATATAGTATTAGTGCTTCCCCTCGCTAATTGCATATTTTATATTGTCATCTGAAGCCCATATAGTAACACACAAATACAAGAACAGCCTTCCCAACTTGATGTAGCTGCCCATTGCACAATCACACACCTCCACAATCATCCTTACCATCATACTCATGCACAAAGCATGCATACACTGCACAGCAGCCCAACCCACACTTTCTTTTTTTCTCCAACAGACCCCAAAGAATGCCTACCAAAAGGCAACTCAGTAGAAAGCAACGCAGAAGTACAGCAAATCAAAATAAAAGTGTCCAAAATAAGCATCCATGTCTAGAAGATTTTGTACAAAAGTTCAAACAAAACAGCTAATACAGTCATTAAGCGAAACAAAACAAGCTTCCAGTAGAGAAACTTTGCCTCCTCTATCAAAATGTAAAATGAAACAGAAAGTGATTAACAAGACTTCAGCTACCACTAACGCTGCACCTATAAATCTTGAAGTAGTGGCAAGTAACCATACCCAAATAAATATTTTACAAACAATGTTCTGCCACAGAGTCCTTCAGAACCTTATAAAAACAGGAGAGAAATCATGCACAACACTTAAAACCTACCATAGAGAATGTATCCTAGAAGCTCTCATAGACAGTGCAATCCTTCTCAAAAGGAAGTTATTTATTTTAGTTTTAAACAGAATGAAACCACTAACAAAACTAACCACTAAACTACAAAAAAGACTTATCAATAAACGAATTATCAACAAAAATAGCTTCTTAAACATCTGTGGAGGTGAATGGAGTCACACCACGAGCAAAGAACCATGCTTTAATTAATAAGCATATAAACACAAGCAAACAAACCCAATTGCCATACATAGCAGTGGACAAGGGTATGAAAAACCTAACACCATTATGGAACAAGAAACTCTGCTCACAAAAATATCCCCAGAAACCTCAGTATCACCCCTCCATTCTACTGAACCAAAACGTCCAATCTACAAATGGCCGTGCACATCAATGTGTAACATTGCCAAAAATTCTTTCAAATCTTTACGTCAGTTCCTCAATCAGTATGTAAAAAGCAAAGACAAATTCAAAATGAAACTACTACAAAATATGGATGCCTGTCCAGTGTGTAAATACACAGGACTACAAGCACATTCATTAGCTTGCATTTCAGGACCTATTTGCAAAAGCACCTTCCATCATATCAAAATGATATCAACACATCATTCAACTTTAAGAAATTTGGTCCATAAACTCTACTATGCTAAAAGTACTGCTTTAGCACTAGCCAATTTAAATAACAATCTTTGACATGGTACAGCCAAACAACTACTCGAAAGAATAGAGCATATCCAGAGAAAATATTTTGGAAGTGAAAGCCACTTACAAAATGCAATAGCTTTACAACAAACTAGCAACTACTGTACAAATAGCAACCTTCTATTAAACACATACAAAAAAGAAATAATAAAGTTTAAAATTACCTCAACTGAAGTACCAAACCATGTGTGAGTGTGGTGCCACAGGACTTTTTTTTATAAAAGTAGCGCAAAAACTGTATACATAACGTACAAAATAGAAGACAATGAAGATTCCAAATGGTTCCAATTAGCTCTCTACCTTATAGCAGAAAACAAATATGAAATTACTGACCCCTTAATACTTTGCAATTACTGCACTGGAAAACTTGACAACAACCAAACACCTTCACGTGCTATCACAAATAACTTGGAATTATTCCCACTACCAAAACCCCTGCAACAACTAAATTTATATGAGAGCATCATAATTCAAACAGTGCAGCCATTTCAAGCAATAATACGCCTTCAACCAAAAACAGTAAAATGATCTCCCTCTGAGTTAGAGAAAGGCATTTGTGGCAAAGTAGTTTATTTACCATTAGATCTCAAAGAAAATGTACACACTCTAGGAGTGCAACGGCCAATAGATCAATCTTTAATTATCTTATTTTTTTTATTTTTATTTATTTACAGATTATACGGTTTACAATTTTGAAACCTTTAATCTAATCATACTCCTGGTTTATATTTCCAGTTTAATTTCAGGTGTCGCCTTGTTAGACCTGTGTTTAATTATACACTTCTAGTTTCTTAAGAATTATGATCATCAGTCTTAGGAGCGCTAATGTCGTTTTCACTTTTTCTCCTTCAACCAAGATCTTCCACCACTCATCCACGTTCTTTGTCAAGCGACTTCTGAGTAATTTTACTAATTATCTTAGTAAATGGCGTACCTACAAAAGACAAAAAAAATTGGCAACAACTCGTGGACTTACATAAAGTTAGACAAGCCCTGCAATATCTAAAAAACAACAATGAATACTACAAAGAAATTAATATTGAAGAAAACCTAAGAGAAACCATTGAAATAATTCAAGAGTCACCAGAAACTGGTCAATTTCAACTTCTAAAACCTGTTACAGAATCCAATATTTTAGACCATTATACAATTCATCCTTTACACTCTAAAGACACGATAGTTGATGCACTGGAAACGTGCCAAATGCGACAAGCCAAAGGATCTCCAATCAGCATATGGGAAAAAAGTATAGACACATGAGCCTTTCCTCTAGTCTTTCCTACTGGAAAAGGAGGAAGGTACGATGATAGACCCACACAGATAACAGCATCAGAATATCGATCTTTACGAATGTATTCTGACGACCCCAGGTTCAGACAAAATGTGGAATACATATACCACCTTCTCTTTGAAAGTGAAGTAGCAACTCTATGCAACAGAGTTGCACACACATTAAAATCAAGTACCCATTTTCAAAGTATGTCAGCTACGCAATTATTTAAAAAAGTGCAAAAATAAGATGAGGTTTTACAGTCAAGTATTACAAATCTTTTAGCAAACATGCGTGGTACATAAGAATATTGGTTCCGACATCACGGAGATGTACGCTGTATGATAAGAAACCTTGGCCCACCCACTTGGTTTGTGACATTAAGTTGTGCAGATTATGCATGGGAAGATTTATATGATTTCCTACGCATAGCAAACAAAAACAAAACAAACATACATATAAAAACACCAGGAGAACTCTGCTCTCTAGATCCTGTAAATGTATCAAGATATTTCCATCATCGCTTCATTTCTATGCTACACTTTATTTGTAATAAGACTGTTCCTCCCCTCGTAGAAGTTCAACACTACTTTTGGAGCAAAGAATACCAAGCCAGAGGAGCCCCACACATCCACATGCTATTATGGATTAAAGATGCTCCTAAATGTGCTAAATTTGGTCAAGACAGTGATGCCACTGTTTTGCAGTTCATCCAAAAATATGTCACTTGTGAAATCCCTTCACAAAAAACACATAGTGACCTTCATGCACAAATTTTACAATTTCAAAGACACAAATGTGGGAAATATTGTTGTCGCAAATATTTAAAAAAGGGAAATACTACACCAAATGCCGCTTTGGTTTCCCTATACCAGTTTCAGCAACAGGTCAAGCAAACAACTTCATGTCTTGAGTCAGAGATAGTGTCAAAGGTAAATCACCTAAGAACACATATTACATACAAAGAACAGACGAATCAAAATGCATCAATGATTACAATGCAATCATTGCCCTCCTATGGAATCCAAAGAGCTGATGGCTGGAAGGTTTAGAATGAATCTTAACCACTGGCATTGCTCTGGGCAACCCTCCAGACCACCGTTCTTCGCCTGCCAAGCCATTACAGAAGGGGAAAGACCATATGCAAATCAGGCTTTGGTCTAGAGACCAAAGCTTCTCCTCACTGATGAGCCCCAACAAGGGCGAAACATGTTTGGGGATGCTTGTGGTCTTTTGCAGAAGGGATGTGACCTAGCAGTTTGGGCTGGACTGCCCCTTTTGGGGTGGGCCCAAGCCTGATTTGCATATGGTCTTTCCCCTTCTGTAATGGCTTGGCAGGCGAAGAACGGTGGTCTGGAGGGTTGCCCAGAGCTTTGCCCGTGGTTATGATTAATTCAAAACCTTCCAGACATCACCTTTCTGTTTTGCCAAAGTCACCCCGAGTGGGACGGGTATGCCTAGACGTGGGTCCCGAGTCTGCCGGGCCTAGAGACCGAAGCTACTCCCCACTGATGACGCCCAACAAGGCTGAAACATGTATGGGGATGCTTGTGGTCGCGTGCAGAAGGAATGTGACCTAGCAGTTTGGGCTGGACTGCCCCATCTGGGGTAGGACCAAGCCTGATTTGCATATGGTTTTTCCCCTTCTGTAATGGCTTGGCAGGCTGAAAAGCGATGGTCTGGAGGGTTGCCCAGAGCTTTGCCCGTGGTTATGATGAATTCAAAACCTTCCAGCCATCACCTTTCTGTTTCTCCTATGGAATCCAAACATAGATGTGCAGGACATTGCAGACAATTCCACTGCAGTTGCACGATATATCACACCCTATTTAACCAAAGCAGAGAAAACAGAACTTCAGGACCTCTGGGATGACATATCTTCTGACAAAACACTAGCACAGAAATTGTACAGCTTAGGCATAGAAATGCTCTCTCATAGAGAATGTGGCTGCAATAACGTTGCAGACCATTTAACCGGTACTGCCTTGTATGGAAAAGTCTTGGTCCTGTTAAATCTAGAAAAAGAGTTCTCAAATCATATGAGGACATAGAAACAATAGCGAAACATGACTCCAACAGCCAAGACATTTTGAAAAACAATTTACTAGACACATACTACCCAAACAGGAGTACTACTTTGGAAACCATGTGTCTCTACCACGTAGCTCAAAACTTCACATGCAAAAATAATATTAAACCAGATGAAAAGAAAGGTAGATACAGAGTTGTAAATTGTGAAGGCAGCTTAGTGAAACTTACCAAACGCAGCTTAATTAATCATATTAAATTGTCATTAGAAACTCCTCAACATAAAGAACTGTATTACATGTCCCTGCTACAACTTTTTAAACCATGGAGAAAAGAAGAAGAGTTACTGGATACATATGACTCCTATGAAGACACTTTCAAAGCAAATGAAATCACTATAACAGACGTAAACTTTACACAGTACCAAACGATGTTGAACAATGAACAGCAACAGGAAAAAGAACTCCAGGCCCAACTAGAAGTGGAATCTCCCGACAGTAATCAACCTTCTGTAACAGGAATCCAAGAACCTCTTGGACAGCCACTAATAGCAAATGATGCAGAATTAGCCATGACAGAAGTAGAAAACACCATGTGTCAGTATGAACAAGCTACAGAAGAGTTTGCTGTACTGAAATCACAACTGAACAATGAACAGCGTAGCATTTTCCAAGAAATAACAAAACAAATTGAACATGGTGTGCTACATGAAAATAAAAACTGTACCTGCCAGGACTACAAACCTATACTGCTATACGTGAGTGGTCAAGCTGGTTCAGGCAAAACATTTTTAATTCAAATCATCAGCAAGTTCCTCCAACAATTGACAAAGAACAAACTGTCAGCTGTTGTAACCGCCCCCACAGGTTTAGCTGCCTACAACATAGGCGGTGTCACTTTACACCGATTACTATTCCTTCCAGTAGAACACCAAAACAAATTAGACTATTACCAACTTTCCACCGAAGCTGCAATGGAACTACGCAGAGTTTTCAAACAAATGAAAATACTGCTAATAGATGAGGTGAGCATGGTCTCCAACCTAATGTTGGCTTTGATTCACCTCAGATTACAAGAGGTCCTCAAAACAGACTACAAAGAGCTCTTTGGAGGAAAACACATTATTGTTTTCGGAGATCTTCTTCAATTGACACCAGTGAAAGGTGAACCTATTTTTAAAACCTTAGGGCACAAACTGTGTCATAAAACTCTTGGCAGCATAGGAAATGTCATCCTTTGGCAACATTTCCAATACAGAGAATTAACAGAAAAAATGCTCCAGTCTGCAGACCTCACATACGCCAACATTTTAAAAACTATTAGAGTTGGTGTACTATCTCAAGAAGCACAATCAATATTAAAATCCAGGCACATCCATGCAGTCTATGGCCATAACTCATGTGCTACTGATTTCATGGAACAATTAGCACACAAAAATGTCAATTGTATGTCCTTGATGCCAACTCTTGCAAGCTGTTCAAAATTCAATGAAACAATGTTGAAAAAATAAATGCAACCAATAATTGAAATTTGCTCCACAGATTAACTGGACGTACATGGTATGACACCACCCATGTGTCAACAAGCCACAACAGCTGGTTTGGAGAAAATATTAAAATTATCTTTAAACTGTAGAGTAATGCTTAAACGTAACCTTGATGTGCAGCAAGGACTAGTTAACGGAGCACTTGGTACAGTTGTTGGCTTTCAAACATACCTACGTGACAACAACATTCAATTTGTCAATATTCTCTTTGACAAACTATCAGAAATTAAAAGGATAGGACGTTCAACAGCCGGCTTCCTTCTTTTCATAGACATGTATGTACGCAGAGAACAATTTTCACTAACTCTAGCATACGCAGTTACCATTCACAAATCACAAGGTCTTACCCCAGATAAAGCATTGATAGATATTGGTAGCAGAATCTTTAAAGAAGGCATGAGCTATGTAGCACTATCACGCTTACTAACACTTGACAGGCTATTTCTAATCAACTTTCATGCAAGTAAAGTAAATGCTGATATTCCTTGCATTCTACAATACAATAGACTGCGTTCACTCTACACCGCCATCTAAAAACCTATCCTGTTCCACAAAAAGCAAAACGTTCTAAAAGAAAACTAGTTCAAACTGAAACAATACAGGATCTCACTGCAATTCCTCCAAAGAAAAAAACGAAACAAATACTTCATCAAGTACCACAACCAAAGAAGAATTTATTGGTCAAAGTAACTCAACTACTTCTTCAAAGAAGCAACACACACACCGAACAAATGACTTCGACACAGAACTGTCAGGTCCATTCACAATTTCAAATACAACTGGTGTAAATTGCTACGCAAATGTAGGAATAAATATTCTATTCCAATTGCCACCAATTATTGATAACATTTACTTACACAGTACGGACCAATTGTGTTTGAAAATGTTAGTCCTTCATTGAAATGCAATGAACAATCCTGATGACAGCACTTACAGTGTTCATGGAATAAGACAAGAATTGGACTAATGTGCTAGAATTGTCAAATTCACTATAAACTCACAAGAAGATCCACAAGAATGTCTAATGTACTTACTACAAGTACTGGAAAACAAAAACATACCTATAAAGGAAATCTTCCAGATTTCATACATGTGGAAACATACATGCACTCTCTGCAGGCATGTGGCACAGGAACAAGTCCCTAATGAACGCTTTGTATAAATATCCATACCTAACTGTAAATCCATTCCATTTCAGCAACTTGTACAAAATGCAAACCATGGAAGATTATGTACTACCTGCAATTCAGATAATCGCTCCACCTTACAAATACAGACACATAGTAAATACGTAATAGTAATGCTTTTACGTTACAATGCAGATGGTACCAAAAACAACTGTAAGCTGACTGGATTCGCACATGGTCAAGTATCACTTGGTAAGAAAACCTTCACATCAATAGGTATAATGTACCACGCAGGAGCCACAACCAATACAGGTCACTACACTGCATATATAAAAAAAGAATTGTGGATGGTTCGAATGTAATGATAGTACCATTACTCTAAAGCAGAGTATGCCAACATGCGTCTAACTGCCCCAAGATTCTGTAACAAACAAACAGATAAATACCACTAAAATGTAACAAGAAATACACAGTTAGAAAACGCCAACAGGTATCTAACTGCCCCAAGATTCTGCAACAAGCAAACAGATAAATACCACTAAAATCAAACAAGAAATATACAGTTACAATACGCCAACAGGTATCTAACTGCCCCACAAAATCTGCAACAACCCAACAGATACATGAATAGCATAAAAGTAGAAATAAACAATAAGAATATGCCAACAGGTATCTAATTGCCCCATAAATCTGCAACAAGCCAACAGATAGAATATTAGCAAGAAACAAGAAATAAACAGTAAAACAATGAAAGAAATATATCACCACAACATAGAAGGTTTATTTTTTTAATCCAGCATGGATTTTTTTTCCCACAGACCCAATGATTTAGAAAACAAACACAGAAACTGAGCAAATTGCGCAGTACACTGGTTTGAACTATAGTACTTGGAAAGTACTAAATATGAGGGTAAAACAATACAGAAATGTATATTATGCAATGCAATAACTCATTATGAACTACCTACTCTAACATATGATCTTTTTCTTTTATCACAGAGATCGAAAAAGTATGTCTGGTCCAATTACCCATGTCATGAAAAAACTGCATACAACCACAAAAAACTCAACCAGTAAGTATACAATAAATGGACTCACAAACACTGCAGCATAATACACCCATTCAAGCAAACATCTAACCATACACCACAATCCAAAATGTTTACTTCCATGGGTATCTCATGACGCAGTCCTTGTTACAAACTCTACAATCTTAACTGCATAGCCTAGCCAACACTTCACATACAAACTCTACAAATGAAACAGTACACAAACTTTTGGGTTGTGGATATTTGATGGGTGTTTGATTCTATGTGTGTTTTATGCTGCAATGGTTGTGGCCAGGGCCTAGAGTCATGGCCTTCGGCCATGCACCCAAGACTCTAGGCCCTGGCCACAACCACTGCAGCATAACACACCTATGCTATCAAACATTTTGGCTGTGGTATGTGGGCAGCTTATAGGGGATATTAATTACAATCAATGCTCTACTAACAACCCAAAACCAATATCATGCTGAAGTAAAATAGCTAGTAGTGCATTTATTATGTCCGCGGACAGCCGCGATGACTGTGGACATGGCGAACACATCAGGGGCACCTGTCATCTAAACAAATATAATATTTGACCCAACTCTTACTCCCCAACCCTCCCCAAGCACTCCTACACAACAACACACTCCCCAAAATAGCTTTTTGCCTCTGCTCGCCGCCGCAATCCAAGATGGTGGACGCATCGAAACAATGTGACGCACCTCACGCCTCACTTCAGCCAATCAGCGAACATGTTGCGTGTCCGCGGACATGACGCAAGTCGATCAACCAATCGGTGTCCTGTCCGCAAAGCGAACAGGGAAGTGTGTCCGCGGAGCGGACATAGATATCACTAATTTTTTTGCCTTACGTTTTGGTCATTAAAAAAAAAAAACTACATGACAGATTTACACCGAATTAACAAAAGCACACTTTCGGACTAAGCCGCCGCTCCTGCCGCAAACTTGGTAGAAATCCATCCAGCGGTTTGAGCTGTAGGCGTGCGCAAAGTTTTTTCCCATTATGTCTATGGGAAAAAAGACATTTTGGGACCCCGCCTATAACTTTGCCCCCCCTGGACCAAACCTCATCAATCTTTGTAAAAAAATTCTGAGTGGGCCATATACTTTTTTTGCAAAGTTTGGTGAGGATTCGTCCATCGGGGAGCGAAGTTATAAGCCGCCCAAAAAGTGCTCTTCATATGGGATTAGCAACTTAACCATAACTACATGGCCATGTAATGTAATATATATATATATATATGCACTTTAAGCATTTGCACTTTATCAAGTTGCCACATATAGTGGCATTTTTGATAGAATAGATTTTTTTTAAGCAGGTTTGTTTTTTATTGTGTTATGCAGAGGCAGTTGTACTTTTCATTGCATTTGCACTTTAACTGTATGTTTCCATGTTATTTATTACCATGTGTTGTCCTTTTCAGGCAACTAGTTGCCTCAACTGTAAACTATATCATATGGAGGGAGGGAATTGGTAGGGTTTTATTTCATGTACACTGCAATTCACAGGTCATCTCTGTCTTTATATACACATCATGAGACTTGTATAACCGTTTATTTGGTGTTGATGCATCACATTGATTTTGCCTACTTGGGGTCATATTTGTCTGGCATTTATGTGTGGCATTTCCCTCTATCGGGTTTTAGAGCACGTAGTCAATATTAATGCACTTGCATTTTATTACTCTGATTTTCCACGTGCTTGCAATCGGCAGTTTTGAACTCCAGCATGCCATTTGCATTATTTAATTGATTAATCAGTTGTGAAGATGAGTGCCATTCATGTCGGACCTGGGATTCACACATTCCGACATAAGTTATCTTGTTTCAGCACCATGCTGAATAGGCCTTTCCAATATGGCTGCTTGCATTGCTTACATGTCATATTCACCTTTTAGCACAACGTGATTGACAGCAAAGTGAGATTTTAAATGTTTTGTGAGATGAGTGCATTTTGTTGTGAACAAGCACTCAGGGAGTGTGAAAAGCGTCCTTCCTTTCATGTGCTCTGTCAGTGCTACAATATATTGGGCCTCATTATGAGTCACCCGGTATGGAAATAACGGTGGCAGTAAATGCGCCGCCACCGTTGTTTCCATACCGGGTGATCTCGAGTCCTGCCGGCGAGGTGTCATTCCAGCCAGGTCTGGTGCCAGTGTTTCCACTTCCGCATTCCCATTGAGTCCTATGGGACTCAATGGGAATGGAGATTTACCGAATTCCGCCTCTGGAATTCCCGGGTCACTAATGCCCCGGTAATTCCAGGAATCACGGAGGCGGAATGGTAATACGAGTCTGGCAGTAACCTGCCAGAATTTCAGGCACGGTTACCGCCGGACTCGTAATGAGACCCATTGTTATTAAAGATCCGTGTACTGACTTTATCACGGTGTTGCCTTGATTTTCTCTGCCACCAGACCTTGGAGTGCGGTCTAGCGTTTTTCTTTTTTTTTGTGCAATTTATATATATTTCTATATATAGAAAACTATAGATAGATGTAAAATGAAAATAAGATAGTTGCGAGAAAGGATACGAATCATAAAGATGCAACTTAAAATGTGATAAACGAACATATCGTTTAAAAAAAAAAATATATATATATATATAACAAATTGATTCAGCCAAAAGAAGTGCTCTACATACTTATAGCTGGTGCTTCAGGGCTAGAACTGGCTGGAATACACAATATGTAAAAAAACATGCACCTCTAGGGTTGTAGCACTACAGAAAACCCCAAGGTAAACATGTAAAGAGACCCCAAGCACTCAAGACCTTGCTACTATTTGTGAATTTTTTTTATTCAAAAATAGAAATGCATCACACGAAAAGAAGGTGAACAAGGAAAGCCTATTCACCTACATGACAATCAAGTCTAAAAGCACTCACCCATCCAGGTGGAAAGACACCATGCGTTCCGTTCGTTCTAACGAACTTCCTCAGCCAGAGGCTTTCCTTGTTCACCTCCTTTTCGTGTGTGATGCATTTCTATTTTTGAATACAGTTTATTTTTCACAAATAGTAGCAAAGTCTTGAGTGCTTGTGATCTCTTTACATGTCTCCCTTGGGTTTTTGTGTAGTGCTACAACCCTAGTGGTGGATGTGTTTTATATATATATATATATATATATATATATATATATATATATATATATATATATATATATATATATATTCACTGAAAAAAAACATTGTTAAAGGGACGTTATGGTTAAGTTGCACTAATAAAAACCTATGAAATTCAATGAAAAACTTTGTTAAAGGGACGTTATGGTTACAAGTAAAACTGAAAAACCTCAGAAATTTGCCAGTTATGATAAGCTAAGCAACCACAACTCGCGCCACCACTGTGCACTGCTAAGACTAACACCCAGGAAATGAAAGATGATATCACAAATGTCATTGATGGCATCACATATCTGGCCCACTTGTTTTTGTTCACTAACATGTCTAGGCTAGTTTTTATTTTTACTAACAATGAGAATTTAAAAACTTGAAAACTTGAAAAGGTGCTATATATATATATATATATATATATATATACATACATACATATGTATATATATATATATATACACACACACACACACACATTAACCTCCATAGAATTTTCCATAGAATTTGATTTGACCTCATAGTGCACATACATAGGGTAAAGAGCAGGCCTCAAACACACAATTAATTTGTAATTTGTGCACATGATAATCAACTCTAATGTTATTGTCATGTTTTGGTGCTGTTGTTTCTTTCTTCTTTACTTTAGTTTCCCTGTATGTGGCTCTAATTTGTATGCATTCTGGGTTTTTATATGTATTTATTGTACTAACACAAGTATGTTGTAAGTTTGAAATTGTTAGCTATTTATTCCATGTTTAACATTACGCAAAACTTTGGTAAGGTAGCATTTCTTATTTTACTATCGGAAATTACCAGATTAAAAATATTGTACTTTTTGGGTACATGCTGCAGCCATTGCCTACATGTATGTATGATTAGGTTCTTGTATTAAAAACAACACCTGAGGGGGTTGGCCACCAGGGGGGCGCACGGATGTTCTCCTCTTTCGTGTCAGCTCTGCGCCTTGGGTCCAGAAAAGCAGTAAGAGCCCCCACTGCTTGACACCCCCCCCCCCCCCGAGGCTGCAAAGTGCACGAATCAGGGTCGGAAGAGGCCCGCACCAACTGTGCGAAAACTGGAGGAAAATCAGACCAGTTTTCCTAAAGAAAATCGCTTCTCATGAGCAGACACGATGCTACGCCACGTGAGTTTCTACCCCCAGCAATCTAGGAGACCGTGGCTCCATCCTGCGGAGCGCCGAGCCCCATGGTGGATCTGCGGGCCCCCCCGCAGCACGACTCACATATGAGGAAGCAGATCAGAAGCAGCAGAAGACAACGTTGGATCCCGCAACTACGGGGTGAGTGGAAGGCTCTCATTGAGCAGGAGTGAGGCATAGGCCTGCGCCTGAGAGACCCGTGTCTCGCGCGCCCTCCCGGCCTCCGGCACTGAATCCCCTCCAGAGGTCCCCACACCAGTGCATCCCAGTGGGCACCGCCAAGGCGATTGTGCGGGCAGGGCCCAGATAAAAACGCATCCATATGCCCCAACTGCGCGTAGGAAGGCCCATCTCATCATAAGAAGAAGCGTACAATGGTGATCACTAATAATTTATGGGCTCCCGCGTGACCCAAAAGCCCATTCGACCTAGAACAATTGCAAGGGCTTAACCAACCCGAACAAGGGGCACACCTCTGCCAGGGAGGCCCAGGGGAGACAGAGTAGGCGAGAGCTCATCCCCACTAAATTACTGAACAACTATTGAGACTGCAGCATTCCAGTGACCCGGAACGGGTGCTCATGTGTCTCTTCCTCAGAGTGCGACTAGACATGGCTCTACCCCCCACACAGGCGGCACACACGAAGAAGCTAACAGACGCCACTAAATAAAGCACTGGGTCAAGGGCGACAACACCACATATCCTGGAAAAGTAAAGGCATCACATCTGGCCTGAGGGGCTGAAAAGATATGCTCCTATCTCCTGGAATCATACTGGGGCCATCCGTGACTGAGGTCACAGCTGTGGGGCACTGAACCGATTAATGCTGTTGTGCAAGGGAACGAGGAATCAATATATGTCCAAGAGAACACCTGGAAAGTGTGCGGATACCAGGCACTAAATTTAATGGCAATAAGACACCGACCACTTCACTTCTAACCCAGTGACTACGCAATTACCAGACACAATTTTTACGACAATGTCATAGGTCGACTGGCACGTGGAGACAGAAAGGACCACCTGAACCCAGCGATCACTGTGAGCAAAAGTTATCCCTACTGAATGACTCTGGCATTCCAGCTTTCAATCCTGACGTATTCAGAATTTCCAGGAGGCACCACAGGGTGATATCTGGGGTATATGAAAGCACAACAAAAGCTGGCCATCTTTGCTTACGCTCCGTCATCTCACTGCACCACCAACTCCAGAATGGCAACTACAGCAATCGCGAATGTTGAAACTGCTGCCACGAAAGGGGAAATTGCTGCCCTACTGAGTGAGATAAAGAGCATGGGGGCCAACATAGGAGGTAAAATTGACAAGATCACGCAACGCCTAGACAATATTGAAGACAGGTTAGAAGGAGTTAAGAACAATCAAGTCTCGATAGACACCCTAGAGACACAGCTGGAACATAGAATAGCCGACCTGGAGCAGAGGGAAGATGATTTCAAACTTAAAATGGATGATTTGGAAAATCGGGAAAGGCGGAACAACTTACGCTTCTTTGGAATTCCAGAACAAGAAGGTGAAACGGAAGAAGATCTCAAGAAAACGCTTCACGACATCATTAAGCTTCTAGTCGCTGATGACGCAATCGACGAACCCAAAACTGAACGTATTCACAGAGCTGGTGGCCCCCCAGCAGGCCCAAGGTCCGTCCTCGCCCGGTTCCATCATTACCAGGACAAGGTCAGGGTGCTGGAGAAGGCAAGGAGTGGAGGTGCGATCACCCTCGGAGGGGCACACATAACAATATACCAAGACCAGTCCTCCCTGACGCTAGCTCTCAGGAGAATGTGTGGACCCCTCACGAAGTGGCTGAAGGAACGGGGCACTCGCTATAGATGGGGATACCCCTTATCCCTCTCTTTTGAACATGGAGGCTCAAAGATTAGGCTAAGATCTGAGAAAGAGATAAAAGCGTGCATATCTGAACTGGTTGATCCACACGGACAAAGGGATGATCAAGAGGACCCAACAAAGGATGGAAGAGAATGGCGTATTCAAGGCCAGATATCGAAGAGGCAACATCTACCCAGAGGAGGACAACTAGGCCTTAGCAGACTTGGTATATTTAAGTTAAATGCGCTGTAAAGCACAAGGTTTGATTACTGGTCTGTAGATTGACATCGAAACTGATGTTTGTTTTTGAATTATATGTTGGGAACGGGGGAGGGCAGTGGGGGCTCATTTCTACTTTGATTTTATTTCTGCAAGAGACCGCGAGGTAAGGGTCTCCGCTGGTGGTTCGATGCCGGGCCAGTGTTTTTAGCTGGACTCGATCAGACGCCACCAAATGGGGAGAGGGAAGGTGGGTGGGGGGAGGCAGAGGCACAGGGCAAGGCTAGGGGAAGGGCAAAGGTAACATCTTCAGAGACAGAAGAAGAGAAAAATGAAATGTAGTTTGTTGAACAGATGGCATGTTGGTGGTTGCGGTTGAAAATTTCGTACACTCTGATATTGCACAATGACGACAACCGCTGAATCAGGCAGAAGGGGCTCCTTAAAGGTGGGAACGCTTAACGTCGAGGGGCTCAACTCACCGACTAAGAGATCCCTAGTATTCAGAGAGTTTTGTAGAGCAAAAATGGATATCCTTCTTCTGCAAGAGACATGAAGGGGGATGAGAGGTCAGTTCTTGGGAAATGTATTGGAATAGAATTCTGGGGCTCTGGACCACTGAGAAAAGGAGGGGTGAGAATTCTTATCAGGAAAGGGATATACTTTAAGGTCACCAAGCCTTGGTCAGACACAGAAGGCCGAGCTTTATTGGTAACAGGATCTATCGGAAATGTGAAGGTGACAATTGCCACGATTTATTCTCCTAATGTAAACCCAGTTAGATTCCCATCTAAAACAATCCCCAAAATAATGCTCGAAGCCACAGGGCACATCATTCTTGGGCGGAGATTTTAACCTATGGGCAGATCCTACCATGGATCGAAAGATTGGTAACCCAGTAACGAGAGATAGAATCAAAGGAGAACATAATGAGTTTACAGACATGATGGATGTGTATGGGATGAGCGATGTGTGGAGACGAATGCACCCAGATGAGCGAGGTTACACCTTTCACTCAGCCCCGCACAACACCTTCACTCGAATTGACTACATTTACTTCTCAAGAGATCTATATAACACCACGACACACATGGCGATCAGCCCAATCACATGGACGGACCATGATATGGTGATTGCTGACACACAGTGGGAGCACCTACCAGTCAGGGGAGGTAAATGGAGATGTAATGAGGCCTTATGGAAAGACCCTGTCTTCAAGAATGAAATGGAAACAGAGATTGTTGAATACTTTAGATTGAACAACACTGGGGAGGTCTCTAAACAGGGGGTGTGGGAAGTGGGGAAAGCATCGTGGAGGGGTGCCCTCATAAGGGAAGGGGTCTGTAAGAAACAAGAGAGAGTTCTGATTGAAAACAGACTCTGGGAGGAGATTTGCCAGCAAGATTGGGAGGCTAAGGGAGGTGACACGATAGATCCCACCAAAATTAGCGAGGCGAAAAAGGAAGAACTTTGCCTCCTAGAACACTATCAGACAGTGCGTAAACTGCACCTGCTGAAACAAAAGTGTTATGAAAAATGGGACAAAGCTGATGCACTGCTAGCCGCCAGGCTAAGCGAACAACAGGCAGAGCGCAGGATGCTGGAGATAACTGATGAAAAGCCTAACCCAGTGACAAGCAAACCCACCATCCCCGAAGCCTTTGCTGCCTTCTACAAAACATTGTATACCCCAGAGGCAGACCCAGATCCGACTGGCATAGAGAATTATCTTGCTGCTATCGGCATACCCAAAGTAACAGACATTGATTCAGCTCATCTAGAATCTCCCATAACAGAGGAAGAGATACAGAACGCGATAAAAAGGTTGACGCTAGGCAAATCCCTAGGGAAAGACGGATATACGGCCGGATTCTACAAATCTTTTGTTACCCACCTCATACCATTCTTGGTTGAACTGTTAAACGAGATTCTAGAATCGGGAAGAGCCCCAGACTCCTTTGTTAGAGCTCTCATAACGGTAATTCCTAAAGATGGAAGGGACCCCAAAAGGTGTGGATCGTATCACCCCATATCTCTGCGTAAAGTAGATGCGAAAATGTATACACGAGTGGTAGCCTCTAGACTGGAGACACTTATGCCTCATCTCATCCATCCTGACCAAGTGGGCTTCATACTCGGGAGACAAGGAGCCGACACCATGCGTAAAACCCTGCATCTTGTCAACGCGTCCCAGAATATGAACAATGAGCCCGCCCTGCTTTCCATAGACGCGGAAAAGGCATTTGACAGGGTAGAATGGGACTTCCTGACAGCAGTCTTACGCAAGGTTGGGATAGGGCCTAAATTTAGAAGGGGGATTCGGGCAGTTTATAAAGCACCCAAAGCCTAAGTATTTGTAAATGGAGACTACTCTAGATAGTTTGAATTAAAACAAGGTACCAGGCAGAGATGCCCCTTCTGGGCTATCATCTTCGCTCTCTCATTGGAACCACTGGCACAGAAGATGAGGGAAGATACCCGGGTTGAGGGATTGCAACTACGCCAGATCGAGTATAAAGTGGCATTGTATGCCGACGACATACTCCTTCATGTGGCCAACCCGAGAACATCCATCCCCAGAGCTCTGCACCTCCTTGAGGAATACGGCCGAGTATCGTTTTTCAAAGTCAATAAAAGCAAGTCAATTTTGTTCCCCCTACAAGGGTCCGCAGAGGCAAACAAAGTGAAATACTCCTCCCTCGGTCTCACGATTGAACATAGTATGTTGTAATATTTAGGAAAACGAATTACAAGACAGATAGAAGACCTATATGAAGCCAACTTCCCAATACTCCTTCAAAATTTCCATGCGGACCTTGCTAGATGCGACAAACTGACAATATCCTGGCTAGGACACCTCAATGCGATAAAAAATATCTGCCTCCCACGGTTCTTGTATCCCTTCCAAATGCTCCCCATTAAGATACCAGAACACTTCTTCTTGGAAGTCAAGAAGGCGATTGTAAGATTCCTATGGCAAGGGAAAAAAACTAGAATTGCATAAGATACCCTGACATTATCTAAGGACAAGGGCGCGGTGGGTCTTCGAGATTTTAGGAAATATTATGAAGCAGCCCAATTACGGGTGCTTATCCCCCACCTCCGTAATCAGAAAGAACCACAGAGGATTTCAATGGACAACCACTACCTATACCCGGCCATGGTCTCAGAATGGCTGTGGACCCCAAGGAGGAAATTACTGAACAGATTGAAAGCACACCCGATACTAGAAATCATATGGGAAACATGGAGGCAAGACACAGAGATGAGGAACATTTCCACGTGGCCATCACCGCTGAGCCACCTGTGGTCCCCAGGAATTAACAAACATATCCCCAATGTAGAGTGATTTCAAACTTGGTACGAGTCGAGACTAGAGAGAGTAGGCCAACTTTTGAGAAATTACTCCTTCATCACGCTCCCAGAGCTAGTGGAGGCCTTGGGAATAGGGGTACTGTCCACATTCCAATTCCTACAGATTAAGGGCATCTTAACGAGACCCGAGTGGAAAGATGAATTGAGGAGAGAACTTAGCCCCTTTGAGATGCTATTGAACTCCAGGACAGAGATGAAGGGGCTGATATTGGTTATGTATAAAATATTGATAGAGGCAGGTAGGGGAACTACGGAACCTCTTAGAATTAAATAGCAAAGAGACTTGGGGGATCATATTGATCCAGATGCATGGGGAAAAATGTGCAGAGCGGTGCCCCGAACATCTATATCATGTCAATATAAACTACATGCTACCAAACTACTACATTGGTGGCAGTATGATCCACATAGACTCTCCAAAATGTATCAGTCAGCCAGCCCACTATGTTGGCGTGAATGTGGGGAAGTTGCGGACCATTGGCACATGTGGTGGGGATGTCCCCGAATTAAGGTGTACTGGGACGAGGTCCTGGGGTGGATCAGAGACTTAGATGGTGTCCAAAGAACGGCAGACCCCTACCTCATCTTGTTTGGTTTTGAGAAGTATGAGGATGAATGCAGAAGAGTCAAAGGTCTGGTCGCACAGCTACTGCTAGGTGCCCGGGCCCTGCTAGCTATGAAGTGGAAATCTGCAACAACCCTGAGTGAGAGAGAATGGGTCAATGTAGCGTCAAACATGTGCACCATGGAAAAAATAATGCCATCCCTACATGGAAGGTCCATGCGATGCGACACTTTTGTGGATGGATTTTTTGAACACATATATGCCAGGAACAATACATTAATGTGTAGAAACATGTTTTGAAGCTGACTCTGCTACCTGGCTTTCACGTAACATCCTCCCAATGTTTGACATTGTCTCATGTGACCCAAAATGTGATGAAGAAATACAAACCCCCCAACAAGGGGGTCCCCTAGGACCTGGAATCTGACCACATAAATATAATACCACACTATTCTTGTAAAACAAATGCCTAGCCCTAGAGGGTGTGGGGGCAGGGTGGGAGGTGGAAGAGGGAATGGGAACGGGACGGTCACTACAAAGTCTTACAGACTGAAGTTGAGAAAGTAAACCAAGCTTATGTTGAATGTTGATTCTAGTCTGCAAAATTCCCAACTCTGTCTTGTAATCAAATGTTTACACTTATTTTTCTTTTTTACCTTTTGTGCGACCTGTTTGTATTAAAATCTAATAAAACTAAATTTTAAAAAATTAAAAAAAACAACGCCTGAATGTTTTCTTTAGATGAGAACATTCTTTAATAAATGAAGTAGTTTATGATAGATCTCCCGATCACCCCTGACATCTTGTTACCGACATTATAAACACTACCCCTCTTGTAGGGACTATTCGTGAAAATGATATTAATATGTGATGTCATCAGTGATGTCATCAGTGACATTTGTGATGTCATCTTTCATGTCCTGGGTGTTAGACTTAGCAGTGCACGGTGGTGGCCCGAATTGTGGTTGCTTAGCTTAGCATAACTGGATTATTTCAGAGGTTTTTGGTTTTACTTTGAACCCTAACGTCCCTTTAACAACGTTTTTTCATTGAATTTCATAGTGTGAAATACTTGAGGGTATCTCATCTAGCAAACCTCAAGAGTCACTTATTCAGGTGGCCAAGAAAGGGAGGACCTTCTCTTATCCCGACCTGAAAGGCAGGTGAGTGGGAAAAGATCACCTGGGTAGAGGAGCCCGGGGTTATGCTCAGGAGAATGCCCAAAGGGAGACGTGGTATCTGGCCAGAGAAGGAGAGGAGGGCGAGATACCCGAGGCTTTCATGAGCTGTATTGCATCTGGTCCCCTTCCTCCCATTAGAACTCTGCTGCCCCGATCCAGCATCCCCTCTGTATGTAATCAATCCTCTAAGGTCCCAAACCCGGTTACACCCAAAATGCATAACTCCCAGAATGATTGTTTCACTGGTCTCCCTTCGAATACTCCCCATCCTTCTTCCCGTCCCTCTGATTATCATTTTCTACATTCCCAACCTGATCGGACAAAACACTACGATTCCCACAATCCCCTTTGTTCATGTCATGAAGCCCGCTGTTTCAGCTTACCCAGCAAATCCTGTCAATGACATCCCTGATTGTCATCTTTTGAAACCCCAATCTCCTATGACAGAATACTACCGGTCCCACGATTGCCTATGTTCTGTTCTGCATCCCGGTCATTCTCGTCCATTTCGTAAACATTCCCCATCCTACCCCGTAGGACACACGAACCCTCTAACACCCTCTTTTTCTAAAACAAATACTTTTTGTTACTGTGATAGAAAATGAATTCATTATGAAACTGTTTACCTGACATGTCCCAACCCAAGGGTCAGACACACTCAGGTAATTACTGGCGATAACCACACACACCTCACAGCCCTTTCCTTTCCCCACAGGGATAAAAGGTGGAGCAAGAGAGCACACTACGAGCACGGCAGGCAGCATGACAAGATGGCTAACGAGAGGGAGCAGTTCAAGAGAAGGAGAAAGGCGGCGGGAAGTGAGAGGGTAGCAAGGAGAGAAGTGACCTTGCCCTTTTCATCCCATGCCCGCAGAACCTTAGTGGAAGCCAACCTAAGACTGCGAACAATAGCACTAGTGTCTTGTAACAGATGTCAACCGTACACAGAGCGTGCCGACGCTGATAAGCGGGAGCAAGGGAAACTCCTGCTACCGTGGTACCGGCCTTGAATCCAGAAAAGCCGAAAGCAAAGCAGTTCATCACAAGTGGTGAGTCAAGGGGAGAACCGATAAGAACCAGGCTGTGTTGAATGAGAAATGCGAAAAATGGCGAGTTTGAACCTAGTTAAAGGAACTGTGAAAGAACTGTAAAAATACTGAAGGGAGAGAGCTGCAGAGGGAACCGACACCACGTGGGTGTCACTCCGAGAGTCTCTGGTGAAACCCTGTTTGAGTGAATGAAACTACACAAACCAGAAGGCTGTAGAAAAGCCGCAAGAAGAGGTCAAAGTGGTCATGCTGGAAAAAGTAAAATCCTCGTACAATCGAAAGACTTTGATCCACAAACTTGAGAAAGTAAGGGAAGTGAATCCTGCATGGTGAAAGTAACAGGGAAGTGAATCCCGTTTGTCAAGTAAAAGGGGAAAGTGAATCCCGTAAACATTACAAGTGAAAGTGAATGCAAAGTTGGCAAGAGTGAACCCAGAAGAGGGGTGCTAACCAGAAGGGGAAAAGTCTTAAGTCCCGAGAAACTGTTTGGACAAGGCAAGGAATGTCCACTATGAACTGTTTGAAAAGACATTGACACAATAAGGAGGGGACAGGAGAAGTACACTGTCCCGTTGATCATTTTGGAATCCGAGCCCAACGGAGGGAGAAACCAAGGGACACCAAGACAGGAGAAGTACACTGTCCTGTTTGTCAAAGAATGGTCATCGCCCGGAAGAGGGAGACCCAGGGGTCAGCCGTTATCACCATGATCACGTGAACCCGAGAAAGTTAGGTTCACAGCGCACTATTGAACAGACTTTTTGTGATTAGCAGAAGACTTGTTGAACGCCATAGGGAACCCGGTGGAGGGAGGCCAACAGTCGAGACGGGTCCGAGCCCGAACAAGGGAGCTCCAGGGGCAAAGTCATCAACAAAAACCTATTAAGAAGAGGAACTGTTTTTGAAGGGTCTGCTCCAGAAGAGAGGGACCCATGGGTGAAGTTGTCACCCAAAGTGAACTGTGAAATAGAACTTTGTGTTAGTTTGTTTTGTGAATACATCAGGCCCTTGAAGGCAAAAGACTTTCAAGAGGAACGAGACTTGGCCATCAACGGTCCTGATTGCTGCCATTGGAACTGTTAACTCGTGCTGGGAAAACTAGAGTGTGTACTGTGCTCCAAGCTCCCGTCTTACTCGTGCTTCGAACGTAGGGAAGGAAGTCCCAGTCTACCGCATCATGACTTATTATTTATGAACACTTCTTTCTTTTCCTGAAAACTATCCCACACCCTTTTTTGTATTAATTGTGAGGTTTGGCAATAGGTTTCGTAGTATAGGCACAATGCCACTAGGACTGCCTTATTTTTCATTTGATGGTCGACGCTTGCTTCCATCTTAGATTTAGGTTTAGATTAGACATTTTTCCAACCTGCATACTAAATTAGTTGTTCCATAAACACCCTTAAACTGTGATCGTTAGGCAGAATCCTATGCAATGCCCTTAGGGACCACTGCACACAATTAAGACTACAAGTGGTAATACAATTTCACCTTTGGTACAAGCATGTACTACACAGAAAGAGTGGTAGCAATGGTTGAGCAGCCAGACTTATCTCAAGAGCAAATGAGAAGTAGTAGAGATTACACAAAGGACTACAATTACAGTGACTCACGCACACACTGACTCAAGGTTTCTGGTTAAAAAATACAAGTACATTTATTTTTAAACCATCTGTTCACAAAACACTTCACTTCTATTAAAATAAAACCACACTTCAAATATACTACACACAACCAATTCCCCTTGTGCAGAACAATTCAAGGTAAGTACCTTAGGATTTGACAGAATGGTGTTGCGAAACAAAGACGTTACCGGGAGTACATACGCGATCCCTTTTTGACAGTAATGACAGTTCGGTCTTACTAAAGATAAGCGTACCCGCGGGAAGAAACGTAACCAAAGTCAAACACACTTAGCCCATGAATTAACACAAGAAAATTGGGGATAAAAATCATAGGCAATACTTTTGTCAAGGCAGATAGAATCAGAGGGCATCTTCTAACCAGTAGATAAAAGTCAATAGGCCTGCACCAGAGTCAAATGTAACAGGGGGCCCTGTTGCCGAGGATCATACGGTTAGTTCACAATTCGAGAATGCCAGGAGTAATTAGATAGCGTCATAAAGGGAGGCAAAAAGTTATAAGAGGGAAGGAAGAAAAAGGACAAGCCTTTGGTGAGAATGAAGGGTTCACGCCAATTCCTCGAAGTCGGCAAAGTACCTTATTCGTTGAAGAAAGCTGGTGCCACGGCAGTTGTTCCTGGTAGTTCCTGCAGACTCACGATTCCTGGAGCTTCAGTCGTGGGGACAAGAAGGAGGACGTCTGGAGTGATCTGCACTACCCAGAGATGAGGCCAGCAACGGTGAATAAAAGGTGCGCTCCTTTAAAACAGGAGAGGCTCTTCAGATGGCTATCCGGACCACTACAGCTGTGTGCAGCGATTTCGACCAAGAAGAGGATCCTCTGGCTGTGGAAGATGAGCTGGTTAACCCCAGCAGGCTCAAGGGAAGAAGACTCCGGACTGGATCTTCTCTATCGTTGAAGGGTAAATAGTTCAGGACTCCAGCAGGGCTTCACCGGGACTCGGGAGTTGCAGCAGTCGTCTTCTTCTCCGCTTCTCTTCGGTTCTTGCAGTTCCAGTGGCGACTCTGACTTCCAGCCCAAGAGTCCTACCTTTCATGCCAAAATCCCCCATTCATACAGCCTGGCTTCCAATCACTCAGCAGGGGGGTTGTCCGGGCCGGACAACCACCTCAGCCAATCGACTAAACCCCTCCCTCATATTCAGCCCACCTAGACACCCAGACACCAAAGGAGGGCTTCTGGACAGAAGCCCGCCAAAGGTTGGCGAACAAAGAAGGCAAACCTGGTTTGGTGCGAAAAGTAAAACACAAGAAGGACTTTAACAAAAAGAAATGGCGACTAAACCCGGCCGGAGCCAAAATAAAAAGTATTTGGTCAAGCAGGTTTATGTTCGAGGCTAATACAATACCCTAAAACAGTACCACGTTTATATAGCATAATCGTGGTAGAAAAGTTAAGCTAGATACTACTGCCACCAGCCAAGTCTAAATGTTAAGAGAGCAAAACAAAGCTCCAAGAGGCACAGACAAAAAAGGGGTAGTCCATGTACTCCATGTAAGATGGGGTGTACTAGGTCTGTAACTTAAAGTGACTGTATAAAGTTAATGGCAACTTTACATGTTTCTGGGGGACAGTAGTCAGCCCCACAAAAATTGAGTCAGTGGGAAGTCTCAAAGACAACCCTGTGTCACTGCACTGAAGGTGCTGGGTAACACACACAAAAAGTGGGGCTCATGGAGTGGTGTGGCTCCAGAGCCTAAGATCATACAAAAAGTAGAAATACACATGGCAAAACACATGTAAGAGTAGGAAAAAGGCTCACACTCTTAGCAGGTGGAAAAAAGAAACCCCAGACATCCAGCAAAGCTGCTTAGGGACTCACTAGGTGAGGGAAATTAGCCATAAATGAGAATTCTCCCTAACAGTGATAACTTGTGTCTATCTTTACTGTTGTCACAATGAATTCCTCACAATAGATTTTTACTAGTGCGACTTAACCATAACGTCCCTTTAACAAAGTTTCTTCAGTGAATTTCATGGGTTTTTACCAGTGCATGCTAATTTGCTACAACTTACTAATATCATACTCACTCCAATATAGCAACATTTCTCTCCAATTTACAAAGTTTCACCTTAAAACTCTGCAATTTCCCACCTTCTAGCATCATTTTTAACACTGCTATACACTTTTTGAAACTTTTTCCACTGTTTTTGCGTTCGTCGACATTCACGAACATCTGACATCATTGCAGACTTTCCGGACAGTGTCACGTGACTGTACGTGTGCGCGTGGCATGAGGATGTGTTCGCGAATGTGTCCGCACTTCGCAGACAGTTCAGAACTGCACTTTGTACTGATCTCGGAACTTTCAAGCTGAAAATGTTCCCCTTGCACAGCTCTTACACCTATTCTTACTCATTATACATTAACAATCTAGTACAGAGCACATACTTGGAAGAATATTAGCGAAACTGCTATTTATCTTACAAATGACATCAGCTATTGCCTGCCCTCCTCCCCAAGAGCCACCACCACCACTAGCTGGAGGACCTACACAACAGAAAAAGTTCAGTACTTCCAAAGACAATGAAGAGGACCAAGAGGATGAGGCAGAGGAAATGCCTACCTCTAACATCAAGTGAGAATCATGGGTGTGGCATTTATTTACCACTGTTGGGAATGTACCAAAGGCTAAAGCAAATGCACTGAGTCAGTCGCGGACTACCTGGACAGTACTCCTATAAGACCAGCTCCATGCGCCGCCACACCATTCCAACCAATGCTCTCAGAAAGGCTGTTCCTTTTGTAGCAAGTAGTAGGCTGTCTTCCTCCACCTGATCCTCCTCAACCAATACTGTTGTAGAGGAGGTCCCAGACATGGCCTGCACCCCTTCTTCTCATTCCTAGGTACCAGGAGCGTACTCGCCCAGGTATGTGACATATGAAGAGCAAATTAACCTACAAAGAGCTGCACTGGGACTCTGCCCAGTATACATCAGAAGATCCATATCGGTTGAAGCACCCATAACCAGAAAAACCTGGGCAGCACGGTACCCTATTAGACAGCCATACCAGCCGCTGATACGAAATGAGGAGTACCTACACACGGTCCACGAAGAGACCCCAAAAGCCTTAATGGAAGGCCAGTGGAAATGACACAAGGGCCTGAACAGACCCATGAATTAACAAAAGCAGCTGTCGAAGATAACACGCCAGTGCGAGTAACTATGAAAATGAATGGAATAGACACAGAGAGGACACAATATTACAACGTGAGGAATCAGTGCTACGAGACAAGATGAGAGCAACCGTCCTGTTAACGTGTGTAAATAGGCTTGAAACGCAAGATGCTAAGAAATCGATATTGCTTGCAATGCTTAGTAGAAGATAGAGCGGCTAGCGCCAACCGTATATCTACCTCAATAAGGCACACTATACAAGTGCGACTTCATTTTGTAAAAGCAAAAAGGTATACAGGTGGCCAGAGGCCTGACAGGCCAAGTTTCGAAACCCAGCCAAAGGCAAGAGAAGGAGCGGAATCAAAACTCAACAAAGAGCGGCTCATGCCTAGGAAATCGAGTTCAACCAGAGAAGGGGAGGAGAGCGTCAGCTCACAAGACTCCAACTTCAGAGCATACCAGCCTGCCTCATGAAGGTCAAGATAAGGGGGGCCCATGCAGGTGGCTAGGCTGACACAGAATTAAATGCACTAAAAGCTGGAAACTGAAGCAGATTCATGGTGAACGAACACGTGACCAGCAAGGCGCGAAGAAGTACCATCGCCTGATGTCATCCAGGACCCGAGGATGCCATAACTTTTCCCGATAAGAGACTACAGTTTCGAGGCCATCCTTAGCCAACTAATTGACACGTCGCCCTAAAACACCGATTGATGGAAGGGAGGCAGGGTGAAACTTGGGACACCAGGCACAGGGGTGTCCACTCTGCATGCTGCTAATTAAAAGTGGAAATGTATGTCTAGGGGTGTAACCTGCCCAATCACAATGGACCAAGTTATCTGGAGTCCTATAGATATTGTAACCAATAGGACGTCGTAGTTATAGTGACATCTATCACGCGTGAAGTAGAGGGATGGGCATAGACGCCCACCCGATAAGAGTTATCCAATCCGCATGCCCTATTATCATATACAGATATAACACCTATGCTTAAGTTACCTTTCCTAACCAATTATATTGGTTAGGTTATTTTTGTAAAGTAAGACGTCAATGATGACGAGTTTTATGCATAAAAGTGGCTGTTCAACTGAAGTTCGAGGAAGTCGGAGCGAGACAGGTGATCGCACTACAGCTGATTCCTTTCTCTGTTTGATGTGCTTGCCATTAAACGGACTTCCCTTCGCCAACTTACTGAGTCTACCTTATTGAGTCGTGCTGGAGTATGTGAGTCCTGCACCCCCTGTCCTCACATGGTGCAGCTATCTTGTCTTACAAGTTCTAGAGGGTGAGTGCTGACCCATGGGCCTGTCAGCAAATTCCTCTCCTCCTGACTACTGTAACCACACAGCCTACTTCTGTGGGATACAAAATCCCACCACCTACCATGCAAGCAATAAAAGAGACTGTTAATCCATATCTTTTGAAGACAAAAGTTGTCTGCATATACTGCAACACACCAGTCTGCAGGGGGGAGAAATTTCGTACTGCTTTTAAAGCTGTAATCAAAGAGCATGAGAAACACTGCCCCCTACCTTAGATGTAACACACGTGCAACATCTTCCCCTGTCCACCTGCCACTCCATATTAGTGCTTGGTGCCTCTTCCCTCATTTCCCTCCCCACCTTGCGTTCTAACATCTCCTGCAAACAAAAGAAATAATAATAATTAAAAGACAACAAAAAAAGGTTCCTCTAGGAACCACCTTTCACAGTTAAAAAATAGAACCAAAAAAAATCTTAAAGACTCCATGTACTTTACATTTCTCAGTAAAGTATTTAGACTCATTAAGATTTTCCAACATTTCCATTAGCATTTTGTGTTATGCTAATGGGAATAATGTGGTGTTCATCCCCCGTTCTAGGGACTGCAATGCAGGATAACGGCCTGCCAGCCCTAGTCATCGGCCCAATGAAGCGAGGACGAATAACGAGGACTCCATACTGTTATCCCCGTTCCAGCCCCTGCAATGGGGGATGAAGGCCGTTACCACCCCGGGTTGCCAAAACGGTAACCTGGGTTGCTAAAAAAGGAAAAGGATTTCTCTTCCTACACTGGGACACGCGCGGCGTTCCGTTGTAGGAAGGAAAATCCTTTTCCAAGATGGCCACCATAGTAGGGGAAGGCGGGGCTCCATACAGAGCCCCTCTTCCCTTTCCATGGCGGCCTGCAGAAGGCGAAGAGAGAACCCTATGACCATATTATTACAAGCACATTTTTCTTTCCCTTTCAAATCTATCCCAATTTCAAAAAACTTTACCACATAGCCAGTCCCTGGTGGACATGGCCACTTTATCCCCATTGGTCCTCCCTCGTGGTCATGGCCAGATTGTCTGGGTCATAACCTTATGCCATGACCCGGACATTCTGGCCACTGCCCATGGCCACAGGCTATACCTCAGTCACCAAAGGTATATCACTATTTTTTGTACCTACGTTATGACACTTGTCAAAAAATAAAACACTGACACATTTGCAAAACCATGCTTTCGGATCCTTGCCAATGATCCTTCCACGAATTTGCTTGAAATCCACCCGTGTTTTATTTTTTCAAAAGTGTCAAAAGTTACTTACATACAATAGTCATATAATTAAGCCCCCACTTGACGAAATCCATTCAGACCCTGCACAAACATTCAAGGTTGAATCTCTAATCTTTCTGAAAACGTTTGTCTGTATTCATCAAATGGCAACAAAGTTATAAGCCATCTAAAAATGTTGAGACCTCCCTCTAATTTTGCCCCCTCTTGATAAAACTCCACCAAGCTTTGCAAAAACATTCATTTCTAGCTCTAAAGTCTTTTTGCAAACATTTATGATATGATATTTTATTTATATCGCGCTCATACACAAGTGTTTCAGAGTGCAGAAATGTGTGCAGATTCGCCAAATGCCACCACATTTATAAGCCTTTACAATATTTTGAGACCCCCCCTCTAATTTTGCCCCCTCATGACAAAACAGCACCACACTTTGCAAAACCATTCAGAATCGGGTCTAGAATGTAATTCCAGAATTACGTGCAGTTTCATTGAGTGGCGCAGTTATAAGCCATCCAAAAACAGCTTTTCACCAACACTGTAATTCACAAATAAGCATAGATACCCCTCAACATCTACGATGAAGACTTGCCCAGGACTGTTGGCGGATGTCGGAGAAGAAACACATCAATTTTTTGGCTTTTTAAGGCCATATCCCATCCCATCCTTATCACTCCTCACCTTTCCAGAGATTGTTTGATAGGTTTGACAAGTGCAATGTTGTGTTTTTTAATATGTTTTTACTGCGATGTTCGCGGACAATGGGCACTGTCCGCAAATCCAACATGGTGCGCGTTTCCAAAAATCTGACACTTCACGCTTTTCACCATCCAATCAGCAGGTGCAACAGGGAAGTGAGTCCGTGGACCGAACCCAGATATCACTAATTTCTTTTTATATACTTTTTGGTCATGGTCATTTGAAAAAAAATGACTGAACGGATTTACACCAAATTTACAAAAGCACGCTTTCGGGACCAAGCCGCCGCTCCTGCTGCAAATCTGGTGAAAATCTGTGCAGCGGTTTGGGCTGTAGGTGTGAGCAACGTATTTTTCCATTGCATCTATGGGAAAAAGTACACATTTTGGAACCTCCCCTATAATTTTGTTCCCCCCCCAACCCCCTTGACGGAACATCACCAAAGATTGCAGGATCGATGTGACGGGCCATATACTCTTTTTGCAAAGTTTCATGAGGATTGGTCCAGGTTGGGTGAAGATATAAGCCGCCCAAAGAGTGCTCTCCCTATGGGTTGAGCAACTTAACCATAACTATATGTATATGTATCATCTGATGTGAGTGACCCCTAAGGAAAGTAGTGTATGAACATATGAGAAGGGTGCTGTACACAAAGATAGACCCTTTTGACTTGTTAGTTCCTGACTGTTAGTGAAGAAAAGCACCTGGCCTACTTATGTCAGTGAACAAAAAAGAGGGAGCCACACATGTGATGTCATCAGTGATGTCATCAATGAGATGTGTGATGGCATCTTTGATGTCATGGGTGTTAGTCCTTGCAGTGCACACTGGTGGCGCGAGTTATGGTTGCTTAGCTTACCATAACTGGCGAATTTCGGGGGGTTTCGGTTTTAACCTGTAACCATAACGTACCTGTAACAACTTTTTCCATTGAATTTCATAGGTCTTTGCTAGTGCAACTTAACCAGAACGACCCTTTAACAATGTTTTTTGTTAGTGAATTTCATAGCTGTTTAGTAGGGCACACTAACCGTAACGTTGCTGTAGCATAGTGTTTTCTGTGAATATGATAGCTGTTTGGTACTGCAACGGAACCATAACGTCCAGTTAGCAACGGTTTGTCACTGATTCCTTGGCTTCCGTCATGATGAATTTGTGGAAAGGCCAAAATATCTGGTGTATGTATCCATTTGAGCTACCCCTTCCTTTTCCTAATAGTGTTGGTGAATCCTAGCAATTACAGATGTACATGGTAAGTGTTGGTGAGTGTTGGAGTGGTTTCTCTTTTTCTGTTAACATTGCATGCTGCATCTGTGCTGCACTGTACTGGCTGAGATGACTGTAGGTGAGGAATATGGACGTTTCCTAGGGTGACTGCACCTGGCCGGCGTATGTGCAATCACACAGCAAGTATCCATATGACTCCATTAGTTGCTGCATGTCCGCATCTTCTAACGCACTTTTAAATAGTTGCGGGCACGCACGTGTATCCATTGCACAACTATACCCATATGTAGGGCATCCTCTGTGTGCTCCTAACACCGGCCCTGTCGCCAGCCCTACGGATTTATATGGTATGCGACCCCATTTCAAGTACTCCTGCCGACTACGTAAGTGGCTCTTCAAACGTAACAAGGTATGGCTGCAGCACGCCTGGCTGTATCAGGCCCACTGGAACAGCAACCTGCAGTGTAAGGGGAGCAAATAAATGTGGCATTAATTTGCTTGAGGTGCTGCTTGCCTTTCCATGACCCGTGAAACAGACACACCGGCTCTGCACTGAACACCATGACGGAAAGTGTCAAGAGGTCGCCTGCGGGTCGTACAGTTGAAGAAAACATGAAACTGCAGGTGGAAAAGTTTGTAGTGAGTCTGCAAAATGGCAAAGTTGGTGCGGCTTGGTCATGCACACACTAGTGCATGTAAAGGCAAGTAAGCAAAGAACAGAATGTGCAGAACACAAACAATGTCAATGGTGGATAGGAAAGAACTGTAGCCGCATGGGTCGCACTGACTAATTATTTTCCTGCTCCACGTAATGAAGCTGTGTTGCGTGTTGTTGTAAACATTCTTGTATTCCAAAATGTATGCATCTTCGTGAATGCTACTCCTACGGCTGATGGCGTAGCATGAAGTGTTTGTAGTGCATGTGACGACAACTGAAATGGAAGCACAAGTGACCAGTGGGCAGTCCACTGCCCTACCAATAATGCAGTAGGGTAATTTCATGTACAGCATTTTCCACATCTGCTGCAGCCAACAGGGGCACGCCTATAGGGCAGCGGAGCGCCAAAACATCCTTGCAGACCATATGCCACGCTACAGACCCTTACCCGGCAAAGGGCATTGTATTTTGCATGTACAGCAAGGCGCTACTGTACAGAGGGAAGGTACGTGGAAGTGCGTGCGAAGGGTCCTTCCGGGAGCATGACAATGACTGGCACCTATGTAGGTGAGGGATAACCAATAATTCATTCTCTCGGCACGCCCCACGGCATGCAGGTGTAGCCCCTTCCGTACTTTGCTTTTCCTGCTGTTCCTTCTGTGGCTGTATTGGAACACCAAAATAAACAGAAAAGAACTGGGAAATGAAAAAAGGGATATAAAGAAAGCTCCTTTCAAACATGAATGGAATTTCCAATGAACGGCGGCACAGCGGGAGGCATGGCACTGCGCAAAACACTGTAGTTGAATCGGGTGGAAAGGGGGAAACCTTAGTTTCTACTATCAATTGTTTATTTATTCTGTCACAACACAGTGGCAGAACCCTATGCATGTGTTTTATTGGAGTTCCTTCCTCCATAATATTGCGCGCGTCCCTAATGTTTGACTTTAACCTTACTGCTATGTTGTACGTGCTTCAAAAAAAAATACAGATCAACCCACTTTTTATATATATATATATATATATATATATATATATATATATATATATATATATATATATATACACACACACACACACACACACACACACACACACACCCTCCCCCCAGCCCGAAACCCCCCACCCCCGACTCATCCACCTCCCTTCCTTTTTTACCACAAAAGAACAGCACGTGAAAATATAAAAGACGAAGATCCAGTCCCATTCCTTATATACCGAACCACTACGTAATACCACTTATTGCTTTTATCGTCATAAGAAGAATACTGTGTGGTACTACGTCCCAGTCCTTATAAACTGGGGATCCTTTTTTCTTCCCTTTCCTTTATAAAAAGTAAAAAAACAAAAATACATGACAATTTCAATAAATTATCCACTTTTATATCCAATTTACTCCACAACACATCCTATACAATCTTATTTCTTAATACCAAAAGTCCTATTGCATACTTCATCACCAATACTACATCACCAAAAGTCCTATTCCATCTATTCCACTGACCTCGTACAACAATCACATCACCATAATATCACCCACATCACCAAATCACCCACATCACCATAATATCTTTTGTTCACATCACCAAACCGTTCACATCACCACATCACCATATTATACATACATGTTCCCATGTTGTTATCACCTGCAAGAATATACTCATGTGGGCGTTGTTCACTTGAGGTTCCCTCTGTTACGAAGTCCCCATGCCGGTCATTCTAGAGCCACACCTTGCTCCAGTGAGCAGAAAGGATTTCTATTAAAATTGCTTCAACTAAAGTCACTCAGGATACATGGGTTTTTTAAGTTAGGATTCTCAACACTACAGTTGGGCGTGGCTGACCTGCGTGGGGCTTCACAAAGCACAGGGGAAGTAACTAAGTATCACGTCGGGGTCACCACTGAAAGTGAACCCCAAATTAGAGGGGCGCCCCTTAAATACAGGGGACCCATAATCACCATAAACCAGAGTAAATGCACCCCTCTAGGGAATTAAAAGCCATGAGTCTATCTTGCAGGTGATAACAAGACGTTAATCTTTACAGATCATGAGGATTGGGGAAATGACAGAGGACTCTGCCATTTCAGACAGCATTCTGTCGTCTTTCGCTGACTCCCAGGTCCTGAATACTGGTGCTGTACCTCAGGCTTAAGTACTCTTCACTTGGGTCACTGGATACCAGCAGAGCTCCACCAAACTTATCCTTCTTGCCATACAAGGGATGCTTCAAAGTCTCCAGTGTTGCATGGCCAGGTTCCCTACTTTACATAATGCTGTATTAACAGGAATACTTTGTTGCTCTTGTTTAGCATAATTTACTATGTTATAAACATTCATACATAAACTCATCTTCCTGCCCTTCTCTCAACATTAACTCCATAAAATTATATTTGATGTGGTCCAATAATTCCTACAAAAAAAACACTTATTTTTATAATATTCTGTCATGCTGAATCCTTTTTTTTAGTCTCCATTGGCTTGTGATTGACAGGACCAGTTGCTCAACCACGTTGTGCTCTCCAGCCTGCCTAGTATATATTTAGCACAGCTTGACTTTACCGTGTGCTTTGACATTTAATTTTTAAAACTACACAGAATAACATTTACACGTGTTTTTCAACTAATTTATTTGTACATTATATTTTAAATACTACCTATCTATATTTAGTGACTGGCCATACCTGTGTGTGATTATTTTTGCATGAAAAAAGCTTTCTCAGTGCTATAGTGCTTAGCGAAGTCTTGCCTCATTTGTAAAGCGCGTGGACAGTTTAGAAATGTAGGAAAGAACCAAGCTCCTTCCAAACAAGCACTACCTCATTGGGTTACGCGTAAATAGGCACACACGCATCCACCAATCGCATCAAAGCCGCCATCATCCAACACTGTCACTCCTGTGCAACACTTCAAATGTACCATTACACATTTAGAGTACAAGTGTTGTGCCATTCCAAAGCACATCCACTACAAACGTCAGTAAAAGTATGCACGATTTCTCCATCCACATACATCCACATGGTCACCCAGGATGTGGCACGTGTAATCATGAAAGTGCCAGAGAATCCACTACCTTTTCATGATAGTGAGGGTGGGGGTGGGGAGGCGGTGGGTGGAGGGAGAAGCAATATCAAGCTGGGTAGGGGATTGGGTCTTCCATCGTAGATGTATAAAGTTTTTTTTTAATTTATATATATATATTTTTTTTATATGCGTTTCTGTTTGCTTCTCCTCACATTTTTACCACATTCTGGTCAATGCTTCTTGCACAATGTAAACGAAAATGGCATTGCTCAAATAAATGCCATTTCTACGGAACCACTGCATATTTTGCGACCTCATGATCTCATAGTGGGTGGAGAACATGCCAGCAGTCTGCATACATTCACACATGCTTCTGTTTATAACACACCTTCTGATCTCTGGCAGCGGACAAATTGCACCGGCATGGGCCCATACTGCTCTTGGTGTTATGCATGAGAAAACGACCTTGGCAGAAAGAAAATCTGCATCAATGCGTTCAGCAACCTCTTCAGGTGACGGATTAAACGTCCACACGACATGTAACCCAAATGTAGAATTCCATAGTGCAGCACGACAAAGTCAGCATTCTTGACGGAGGCCACATATCTGCAAAGGCGAACCATCCCGCCGAAACTGCAGTCACCCTGACAGCCCCAGAAAGCGTCCACTCCTTCTAACCGTAAATTACCAGCAACGCCTCTTTGCACACAACACCTGTGCAGATGGCTCACAAAGGTATCACCGACGATAAGCACTGTGCGTCTCTCCATCTCGACCAACCTCACGACAGTATCGGGAAGATATGGTACCACCCCTTCCTGTCAACCACACCTTAAAAACCTAATTGCCTATTTCCCACAATTCCATCTCCATGGCCAGCATGCTCATAATGGCAGGATGTGCCACATGCGCTGCCCCATCTACAGTGAGGGCCACGGGCCAGTAAAGCAGACACAATACTTCTTACCTTTGCAGTGGAATCTTTGCAGCACTCCCATATTGGGTGCTCTCAAATGATCAAACACGCATGCAGCAATCACATACAAAACCTCTGCATTGTACACTATAAGTTCTGTACACCACGCCATATTTCCCGTTAAACACTCTCACTGCACGTTACGTTTGATTCCAAAGCCCCTCCACTAGAAACATCTTCTAACTAATGCACGATTGCAACATCACCGAAAGATCCTGCGCATGCACGCAACAGTGCAGCCCTTGCCCACACCCACCACAACACTATGGATCCATGCATGCGACCATGTGGGCAGCTAACATTATGCACAAACGTAACATACGTACTGGCACTTCTACCCAACTCCCCCACACCATAGAACATCCATTCACGAAAACGTGTCACAATTAGTAGAATCCACAACCATACCACAGCCTGCACCAGCCCTACCCACTGCCATTCACAAAGTATTGTGTCACTGTCAACCTAAGCACAACAGCTTCACAGCATTGCCCCTACTTCAAGCAATCTGCACACAACACACTATCCAAGCACATATAAGCTGCACTTCAACCATACCCTCTTCCATACTGACAGTATGCAAACACTGCACCAAGTGCTCACACTGCGTGAATTTTCACTGCACCATCTCCAACCACACATGGAAAACTTTACCATGTTCTAACAGTAACCTCACCTGCGGAACAAACATAAACGCATGGCAGCTCACTTCTGCTGCTCTATTGCGTCTGAAATGTGCTCCACTCCCATTCCGTACAAGTCACCACCCTCTAACTGATGCAGACTCACAAATGCATTATTGCCATGAGTGTGCTCAAGCCCTAGCCTGTTCAGTGGATGGCCTACGGGCTACAGCCTTCGGCCATTCACCCAATAGTGTAGGCCTTGAACACAACCACCGCCAACGTAATGCCACCATGCATGTCACTCCACATACACACCACTGCCACCAGCACTCCTACCCAACATGTGCACCGCCATGGAGCTATGCAGCAAAAAAGTGGAACAGTTACCATAATGTAGAAAGAAACTGTCTCCTGCACCCCTGCACTTTCATTCACACACTACAGCCGCACCAACTTCCGTTCACAAAGTATTGTGTCACTGCCAACCTACCCACATACTGTTCGCAACATTGGCCCTACTCCAACCAATCTGCACACACCACACTATGGAAGCACCACCCTCTACCGGATGCAGAGTCAGACATGCACTGTTGCGCTGGGTGTGCTGAAGGCCTAGGTTCTTGACTGCATGCCCTACGGCCTACGGCCTTGGGCCATGCACCCAATAGTCTAACCCTTCAACAGACCCATCGCAACTTCATGCACCCATGCATGCCACCATGTGCCCAACTACCGCAATCCATCCGCACAGCACTCCACCCACACTCCCACCCAACCTATGTCATGTGCAAATCACTCCCCTTCTGAAATTCGCCTGCCACCACATACCACGGAAAGAGGTTGGCGCAAAAAGGTCGCGGCACAAGCTATCGGGCCGTTACGACAGCTGCCTCCAATCACCACACAAAGTAGTCACCTGTCTAGGTACCCGCGAATTGGCGCAATACGCACAAATACTGCAGCCCCTTCTCTGTCTTCTTCGACCTATTCACATATGTCACATGAACCACTTCTCACTCCCCCACCCTTTCCCTCCCTTCTTGCCACCAAAACACATGGCGTACGGTATATTTTACGGTACCCTTCCCCCGGCGCACTCTCCCCCGATACACCATGGTGGCATTTCCCAAAAATGTTGATGCAGAGCACGCTACCCTCCAGCCAACCACCGGCCGCGTCCAAAGTTCTCTTACAGCATGCCATACAGCAAGCCAATGACACTTCTGTCCGTAGAGCGAACAGTGAAATGGGTCCCCGGACCCAGATATCATTAATTTTTAGAGACGTACATTTCAGTTGTTTGCAACAAAAGTACTCATCTGATTCCCACCAAACACACAAAAGCACACTTGCTGACCCAAGCCCCCACTCCAGCCGCAAATTTGGTGCAAATCCGTCCAGCCGTTCGGGCTGTAGCCGTGCTCAAAGTTTTTGCCCATTAAGTCTTTGGAAAAAAAACATTTTTGGGATCCCCCTTACAACTTTGCCCCCCCTGCACAAAACCTCACCCAACTTGGTGGAAAATTCAGAGCCGGCCATATACTTTCTTTGCAAAGTTTGGTGAGGATTCCTACAGGGGGACCGAAGTTATAAGCCGCCGAAAAAAAGTGCTCTTCCTATGAGTTTAGCAACTTAACCATAACTACACTGTAATATGTATATGTATAGTGAAAGAACTTTAGTTGGAGCATCCTTGAAATTCAGTGAGAAAACTTTAGGTGATGTGACATTAAGGTGCCAATTTAATGCCACAAAACCCTTCAAATTTGGCAGGTGCCACCTTAACTATGAGGCCTGCATTGCGCATTCAATAAGTTTCCTCATGGCATCACAATGATATCACTGATGATATCATATATGGCATCATGATTGACATCACTGGTAAAGCGGATCACACTTTAACTGTATTTGAAAATATAGCACAGATGCAATATATCCTGTCTTTTGTGAAGTTATGAACACATTTGTCAAGCACTGTGAATAATGGGTGGGGAACTACAGAAAGTTGTTCTTGCACATAGCAATTGACAATTTAGATGTAACGTAGGAGAAGTGTGCAAGCTTTGTTTCTCCTGAGGTTTTACATTAGAACGCTCACTAGCATTATGCAGCATTGGAAATGGTGAGTATAAATGGGAGTCATAGTGACACCATCAACAGGGAAACAGATTTCATAAGATACGGCACAGTGCCACACCGCAAAGTCATACTTTTTATTTTTTATTAAACACCCTTACCACCCCCATAGAAAACTACATGGGTACAAAGAGGTGAGGGGGAAGCGGGAAGAGGAAGACTATGCAAGGAAGGGGGCACTGGCCAGCAGCACTCAGGCTGCTCGGAACGCAAGCTTATACTGAAGAATACAGCCCATGTTCTAAGAATCCTGATTGGCTAGCGCCCTGATCAGGGAGCAAATGAAAAAAACAAGAAAAATGGCCCTTTAGCTTATGGCGTGCCACTGCCTAATCCTCCTGGAGTCTTTTCTTTTTCGTATAAATATAAACATATGAAAGTTAACACAACATCATCAACTTCTAATATACAAATATACAATCTGAATTGAGAATCACAGTTCTCAAAAAATGCTCATAAAACTTTTGTTTTTGCAAAATGTACTTTTATTAAAACAGATCTCAATCTCATTTTTTTTACATTTGATCATTCACCTTTTTTACATTGTATACTCTTCATTAGTCATACCTTACAAAGCAAGAAATCAAGCGAAATAGTGCAGATTTATCTCCATGCCCACTGCCTCTTTGCCAAATTGGGCAACAGTAATCTACCTCCTTTATACCCCTCAAATCCTTCCTTCAAACAAATCAAACATTAAACAATCTTAAAATCAACTTTTAAAACTTCTGTAAAAAGCCTGACTTTGAGAACCACGCAGAAGAGAACACTGAATGTCCAGACATTTCGATTGTGCATAGTGCAGGGGACAGTTTGGGGTTTGTGACCCCAGTGTCTTTGCAGGTTGCCCTGAAGGATTTTTTTAAAGGACTAATGCAACTGTTTGCTGCTGCTAAGATTATTTTTTCTGAAATAAATCAGAGGCAAACATGGAGATGTCCAACAAACTTTATTCATAAATTGAAGAATCTGCTTTTTTATATGCTGCAGGAATGTCATCTTTTGAGAATGAGAATATAAGTTCTGATGGTGTGAATTGTTTTGTCAAGACGGAGTTCATTTCACAGATGTCAGAAATGCAATTTTCCTTTACAATGTTATGAATGCATTGAAAAAGTCCCTGTAAGAAAATTGTAAAGGAAGATGTAGAGTGTACAGTACTACTGTATATAAAAAAAACAAAAAAAGGAAAAAAAGGTGTTCGTTAACAAACCCCCCCAAAAAGATTATTTTCAGAGCCACCACTAAAGATTAAAAAAGTTAAATTGTGATTACTTTTCCCACCCACCCCTTTCAGTGGCTGCGACATCCGTGGACATTGGGGGATCAGCCAATCAGGTTTTCCTGGGTGTGGTGTACAGGAAGAGAGGGTATCAGGAGTTTTGTTAGTAAGAGTTGTGAGAGGATTGAAAATGGCCATGGCAATGTCTTTCAGCAAGCAGTGTTTGGATTTTGGGGGGACTCTTGGGTTTATTGATTGGAGGTGTACGCTAAGAATTGTGGAATAGCCAAAAATCTTGGATTCCCTGAATTGGAAGTGCTCTGGTATGGAGTGCGAAGCATGAAGTGGGTTGACTTGCTCCCATTTTGTGCAAATATGGCTGAAATGAAACATCAGGACATTATTATTGTTCATTGTGGAGGGAACAGTTTGGGGAACGTGACTGGAATTTCCTTCCAGTTGGCAAAGAAGGAGACATTGGGAAAGTTGGAGGAAATGTTCGTTAATTCTAAAATTATTTTTTCACGCATTGCTCAGAGACAGATGTGGATGCATTTGAGTTAATTTGGTCCGCAAATGGAAAAAGTGAGGCGCATTGTCAATAAAGCTGTGTGTGCTTTTGTTCGAGATGTTGGCATGACATTGTTTCATAATGAGAACACTAAATTTGATCGGGCCAACATTTTTCGGCATGATGGGGTCCATCTAACTGATGTGAGTCATCAGATTTTTGTGGAAAACATTCCAAATGCTTTGAAGCAGTTTTTTTGTGAAAGTGAGAAGAGTTAATGAAATCCAGTGAAATGTGTAAAAGCCAAAAACACATAAAAAGGTTCTTTTAAGAGCCATACTTCTTGAACGCAAAACAATTAAAATGATATCAATTGTCTCGCCCCGTGCCTGGATTTTTTTTTTAGACTCCCACCCTGTCTGCGGTCTATGCAGGCTGCACAGGGGCCTATGACTTTTTTTCTCAATTCTATTTTTTAACTGTGAAAGGTGGCTCCTAAGGGAACCTTTTTTTGTGTTTTGGGGGATTTTGTCTTTTTTTGTCTTTTTTTCAAAGACAGGCGAGGTAAGGGAGGGAAGGGGCATCAACCACAGGGACGAAGGGGACGAATGGGCAGGTGCATGTTTCTCGTGCTCCTTGACTGCAGCCTCAAAAGCACTCCCAAACAGCTGCCCCCTACAGATTGCTGCTTCACAGTACATACATAGCACTATGACCCTCGAAAGAGAAGGGTCAACAGCGTTCTGTATGGCCTGTGAAGCCGCCGCTGGGACCCTCTGCCCCAAAGATGAAGATGATGGGGTGTCATGGTGCATACTCCCACACCTCTGGAACTGATGGGCCCACCCCAGTCACTGGCATCCATAAGGGCTTATCAATCCCCGAAGGAGTGTCCTAGGACTTCCTGGACTCAGTCCTGGCGCCGTTGGCACCAGGCTCATAATATGGGCTGAACTGCATGGGACTACATACTCAGCATAGTGAGGCTGAGTCTTTCTGCCTACCATGGGTGTGGCTGAGGGACTACTTTATCTGAAAAGGCAGGGTGTGGCTAAGGGACTACTTTAACTGGAACTACTTGCAAGGCTATTTAAACCACACCCTTCAGACAGAACATGCTTCGCGTTATTCTGCACTCCTGCAGCGTAACGCTCACCGTGTCTGTCTTGACTCAAACTTCAACAGCCACGCCCGTCCAAGAGCTCACGATCCATCGGCGCCTGAGAAGAAGGGAAAGAAAAGAACAGGAATTAAAACAGCAATTGGGGCCTTACCTGAAGCATTCCATCCAGAAGGCCGCACTTCCTGCTGCTTTCCGACTGCCGCACCTGCATAGAGAAAGGTATCTGCATGGACAAATTATACTCACCGGAGTCTTCATTCCTTTGGGACTTCCTCTGAAGCGGTACATCCAATCGCTGCTCCGGAGCCGCGCCGCACCTGCATTGCAGAAAAAGACAAGAACAACAGGTTTATCGCGCACAAAAAGAAACCATATATAAAAGCCTTCAATGCCATCGGCGCAAATACTCACCCGCAGGAATCCTGCTCCACGTTTTTGGGAACAGGCAAAATCTTCATCTGAAAACCGCCAAGGCCTAATCTGAAAGAAAGGATGGACAAGTTCAAACTTGGGCAATAAGGACATTTAACAACTATACCAAGCACCAATTGGCATAGAGACTTACCTGCTGAGTCCAGCTATTCAAGACTCCGCTACAGCCCCGCAGGATCAGTGAAGTAACTTGATCCGGGGAAGACTGAACATACCGCTCCCCTGCTAGATCAGGACGGAGATTCCACCATTAAAAAACCCAAGGTGAGGCAGCTGAAGGGAGGGGCATCAGAAGGTTGCAGGAGGTGGAATCCAAACCCATACCTCACGGCTGGCTAATATCTCATTTGGCATTTTAGGCAAAAGCTCGAGAGAAGTGATAGCGAGGGAGAAGACGCGCGTGCAAGCACCCTAATTCAACCCATGCAGCGCCAGAGAAGACTTCATTTGTGCAGCTTCGAGCAACGCCCCCGTGGAGACCAGGTGAGCGTGACAGGGGTGGAGGAAGTCAACCTGCTCTTACCTGAGAAAGGTATTGCTTTTCTCAGAGCAGGCGGTGGGTCGATTTGGTGTGGCGGCTCATGGAAGTAGTCCGGTAGGAATACAAGCCAGGTTTCCCGCGACTGAGCACTCAGTGCAACAAACCTTGCTTGCACAAGCCTTTGGGACATTTCCAACGGTCGTGAAAATTTGCCACAAACAGGAACCACTCTGAATACTGGTGACAGGGACTTCCTCCATTTCATCATCCTCTTCTGTATCACTGCACCTGTTCTTGTCTCCAGGCCCTCCAGATGATGATGGCGGTGGTGGTGGTGGGGATGGTTGGGAAGAAGCAATGGCCATTAGAGATGCCATGGTCTCCAAGAACAACTTCTGCAAAATACAGGAGTAAAGACAAAAGAAATGTGAAGCAAGTGATCTCTGCTGGATAGCCAGATTGAGAATGAGGAAAAGTAATGGGTGGGTCCCGTTAGAGGAACCGTCAGCGGACTGTCGTACTGTCCGCAGACTACAGAGTTGAAAATAGGCCTTGAAAAGTTGTAAAACGTTGCCAGATGAACATAGAATGGGTCTGGGAGCAGTGCAAGGGTAACGTTTCTGTTGGCTGGAAAAGCACTTTTAAACTGTCCACGGCCAAGGACACATTCACAGAAATCACCATCATGCTGCACAGGTGCGGTCACATGAGGACGTCTGCGGCCGTCCATGGACACCCATCGGGCAGGAATCGCAGGGCGCATGTGCTGTGGTATCTGTAGAACAGGCATGACCGACATGTCCAGACATCAGGCCTGCCCGGGGGCACCTCCATTTTGAGTGCAGATACCCCGGACAGTCGTGGTGTCCGCTGACTCATTATGGGAAAAAAATAGGAAATATCACACAACAATAAAGAAAACAATTATAGTACAAAAAATAAATTCATTCAAGAAAGGGATGGGGTATCAGAATGGGAAACATAAATGGGAGAATTAGGACTTTGTGTACAATAATTATGAGAGGAGGAAGAGAGTGAGGTTTCATCAAAGCGCCTTTGATTGAAATGTCCTGAATTTGGTGGGGATGCTTTTTGAGGACATGGGGGACAGGTGCAAGAAGGACAGTGATAAAAGTTTGTTAAAATCATTACTCAGTTCATCCAATTTTTTAGACAAGTTCATGGTTTGATTATTTACAGTTGGGGATAGGACTGTTTGTGATTCTTGGGATTGTGCGTAATTAAACTGGGGTGTGGTTTCTTCATGCAAACTATGCACTGTAAGAGAAATAGCAATTATTATTTTACTAAGGTGTGTATAAAATACATTATTTGTTTGCATTAAAATATGCATTGTATGCCATTGGAGATGTTATTGTAGCTCATTTCTTCCTTTGGGAAGTTCTCCTCTGACCACTGTAGTGTGCTTGCCTTCTGTGAGAAAAGAAAGTGCTTCTGTCTTATAACACATGTTTATATAATGAAAGACAATAACAGAGAAATAAATACAATGCACATACTGTTTAGTAAGAATGACTTGTTCAATAAGCACCTGTTGTTTCTCAATCTGTATGAAGAGTTGTAGTGAGGAGATTATATGAAGTGTACAATTATGGTTTGTGATTGGTGCATTCCATTGTAATGTGTGCTAAATAAAAAATATTATTCGTATTTTTTAACGTGTTTGTGCAAAAAGGTATATTTGCATGTTGTAAACAGTAGTTGTGATTTTATGTACATCTGTTTGTTGGTTGAAGGGTACATCCTTTTTGGGTCTCCCCTATGATTCTGAGCCTTGTAAATGCTGCACATTTAGCAAAACTGCTATTTATCTTAAAAATGGCATCAGGTATTGCCATCCCTCCTCCCCAAGAGCCACCACCAGCTTGAAGACCTACACAACAATGAATGTGCACTACTTCCAAAGACAATGAAGATGACCAAGAGGATGAGGTGGAGGAAGTGCCTAGCTCTAGCACCAAGAGAGAATCATGGGTGTGGCAGTTCTTTACCACTGTTGGGAATGTACCAAAAGCTAAAATTACCAAAGTGAAATGCACTGAGTGCAACGTTGTACTAAGCCGCAGACTACCTGGACAGTACTCCTATGGGACCACCTCCATGCACTGCCACACCCAATCCAACCACTGCAATGCTCTCAGAAAGGCTGTTCCTTTCTTAGCAAGTAGTAGGCTGTCTTCCTCCACCTCATCTTCCTCAACCAGTACTGTAACCACACAGCCTACTTCTGTGGGACACAAAATCCCACCAGCTACCTTGCAAGCAATAAAAGAGGCTGTTTATCCATATCTTTCGAAGACACCAGTCCTCTGTATATACTGCAACACATCACTCTGCAGGGAGGAGCAATTTTGAAGTGCTTTTGAAGCTACAATCAAGGAGCATGAGAAACACTGCCCCTACCTTAGATGTTACCCATGCACAACATCTTCCCCTGTCCACCTGCTGCACCACATTTGTGGTCAGTGCCTCTTCTGTCATTTTCCACCCCACCTTACTTTCTAACTTCTCCTGCAAAAAAAAAAAAATCATCAAACAACAACAAAAAAAGGTACCTTAAGGAACCACCTTTCACAGTTAAAAAATAGTACTGAAATATTTATCTTATAGACTCCATCTCCTTTACATTTCTCAATGAACTAGATAGACTCAATACGATTTTATCACCCTAACTTCAAAAGCCCTCGCGGCACTGATTACGTTAGCCCGCCCGTAACCCTAACATCACTAAACGTTCATAAGGTTATCTAACCCAAAACAAGGAACTTAAGCACATAAATCTACAACAAATGCAAAACTTTTCTTTCTTTTTACAAAAATGATACAAACATTTTATTTTGAAGAAAACAACAATAGTCGGGACTGCAACAAGTACTTTTCATTGTGACACAACGAGAAAAAAAATGCTATTAAGTCCATGAAAACTTGATTAACTTTTTCGAATACAGTTCATAGCTACCGAACTTTGTATCATTCTCGTTTTGAGTGAAACTGTCAACAGTGATGTTGTAATGCCAAATCCGATCATCGATCTATAAATGCAAGACTTTGCGTTCTTCACCAAAAACTATCTTCCATGACCAACGAGTAATGTACGCACATGGCGTAACATTGCAGAGGAGAAATTAGTGCTTTAAAATTGAAATTAAAAGCAACAGTTTTACATCTGCATGTTTCTACAACCTATACACCCCCATATTGCGCCGTGTTACTGCAACCGAAAAAAGGATAGATTGTTGTCTGGCGGTCGTCCCAGATGATTGTTATTACATATCCGTTGTTGATAATTATTGTCCAAATACTGTTGAAGAAACTGTCAGCCGCTAAGCTGTACCCATGACATGCGCACATCAGGATTTTATAACTATAAAACCAAGAAGGCAATAACATATTTCAGTAACCACTTTACAGTTAAATATCCACAGTACATTCTTTTTTTTGGCTATACATTTAAGTTACAATTCACACGTACAATGTCTATTCTTTGTGTCAAATTGAACATTCATCCGTCAGGATGTTCATCATATGGCACAAGTTCAATCCACACTTCAAAAAATATTATTTAAAATCTTGCTTACATTGCATTTTGCAAATCCATTCTTCCAATGTAGCAGAGGACCAACCGCTTCAAAGCACAGTTTTCCGAAATAGAAACTTTACTTTCCAACATCAGCTTTCAATGTAGTGAATTTTATCATTTCTTTGTGGATTTTTGACACATTTACTACTTCGAATTCTTAGTGCGGTTTATTGAAGGACACATAACAATGAGCCCCTTCATGTGCCGTTCACACGGTGCCCAAGTCACCTTCGTTTTCAGAAACACACGCCACAAAATTTAACAATATTACTGGCAATCGGTGTACTCAAAAACAACAGAATATTTGAAGTAAACCACATAGCACAATATTTAATTCCATTCTACCGCCATCAATGCACCTGTTCCCAATACATTTACGTTTTCTTTAAAAAATAACCTCAGGCATGGTCCACACAGGCACGGATTCCCTACACGTCAATAATAATCTGCCCCTTGCTTTCTGCTATGAGAAGAGTTTCCCCAGCAGAGACTTGCAGCAACAAGATCTAAGGTATTGTGAAGAAAAGTAGGTTGTCAAAAAGATCTGCAGATAGTGTGTTCCACCGTCTCAGACAGCCTTTTGGATAATGCAAGGGTATTGACTTTCATCCTTAAACCAACCACAAAAACATCACACTTTGTCCACCATAATAAGCCTGAACAAATAATAGTAACTTTAATACAAGTACACGAAAAGTGTAGACATACGAACAGTGGAATACAGGCTTACTAGTTTCTGTGTACATCTATTCCCACAATCATATCCATTTCTGCAATCATGCAGAAATCCCTCGTTGCCCTCCACAGTAAGATGTAAATGTGCAAAGGCCACAGGCACATGTTCATAATGCACATTGGCATACAAATTCCTTTGCCTGTTATTTCAATGTTGACTAACACTGTGGCACATAAACATTTGGTGTATTGCAATCTGCAGCCACTTATCATTGAACCTACTTTCCCGCATGTCCAATTACATCCAGCTCAATTACATAATTCCTTCATATTACAAACACTTTGTACTCCCACTACATTACCTACAATTACTATACACATATTACTACTGTGGTCGTTGTGCCCACCGCACAGAAACTGGCCACTGACCAAGGCACAATTAACTATATAACAAGTACTTACCATACACCGTCAACTAATAAAACTTACTCTGACCCTCATGCAAATGAAGGGATGTCTGCAGACACCGAAATAGACAGCGGAATCAGCAGCATTTCCAAACCCTTTTTCACCTATAAAACAGGACCACATTGCCTTCATTCCACTTCCCTACCATTTCTATGCCTTCTTCCAGCCATCAATTGAACCCAAATGTCTTTTCCAAGCCATCCGTCCACAGTGCTATCTGTGAACGGCCTTTTTCAGCCTACAAGCATCATAACATCTTTTTTCCACTCATCCACCCTTCCCAACCCCTCTTTCCACCACCAAATGACCCAATATGTGTTTTCCAGACCTTTTTTCCCAACCCGCGGTCCGCGGCTAGCTGTGCCTGTCCGCGGATCCAACATGGCGGGCGTTTCGGAAAATTTGACGCACCTGCTTTTCATCATCCAATCAGTGGGCGTGTGCGTGGACATCACGTCGTCCTCTGTGCCAATCGGAGGCCCGTCTGCAGACCAAACAGTGAATTGAGTCTGCGGACCAAACCCAGATATCACTAATTTCTTTGTACCTACTTTTTGGTTGTTTTAAAACAAACTACTGGATGGATTTACACAAAATTTACAAAAGCATGCTTTCGGGACCAAGCCGCCTCTCCTGCTGCAAATTTGGTGAAAATCCGTCCAGCGATTTGGGCTGTAGGCGTGAGCAAAATACATTTTCCATCGCGTTTATGGGAAAAACCACACATTTTGGGACCCCTCCTATAACTTTCACCCCCCTTGACAAAACCTCACCAGGCTTCGCAGGAATGATCTGACGGGCCATATACTTATTTTACAGACTTTCGTGAGGACTGGTCTGAGGGGGCAAAGTTATAAGCCGCCCAAAAAGTGCTCTTCCTATGGGTTGAGCAACTTAACTATAACTACAGGGCGGCTACTGCAGGCCCTGTAATATTATATATATATATATATACAGTGCCTCCACCTATTGAATGAAGGGCAACTGAACCCAGAAAAAATTATACGAGAGCAATGCCTTACTACCACATGAATATTACGACAACAATATCCAGGATATGTCGGATGTTTTTTATTATTGTAACAAGACATATCAAATAAACTTCCAATACAACAGTCAGTTGCTGGCAACCTATTTACACATTACTGGGTAAACCGTACCACAGCTGGTACAGAGGCAGTTTAGCTAGGGAGAATACCAAATGGTGATTCCTCTATTTTTTCAATGGTTGAAGGCAGCTGTTTGTGAACTGATCCTTTAACTATGAAATGTGTTAGTATGTCTAAAGTCTGGATCATACTCCACTATGAGGAATGAACAGTATCCTCTTTTGTGGAAACCTAATGTAAATCCCCACTGTTAATTTATACATGGCACCTGCTGATATACCCAGGATTTCTGTCAAAGTTAGAGACTTGAGAAGTGGGTTACACGTGGGGCATCCGACCCTGTGACCACCTTAGCTTACAAGGAAAACCACCCTGCACCCTGTTCTACAGAGATGAAGGCCTAAATAAAACTATTAAACTTCCATCTTTGTACCTGTGAGGCACAACGCCTCCTCCACTCAACAGGGGAGCACCGAACAGAGACCCCTTCGCAGAAACTGACTAGCTGCCGCTAATTTCTCCTCTCACCACCAACTCACCATTAACGCTCCTGTTCATATTTTACTTTAGGAGGCAATATAACTCTCCTGATTACAGGATGACTGCCCTCCCTCATTTCCTTTCTCTACAACTATTATATATCTCTGTATTGTTGCACATGATCTACTTGTCAGCCAGTCTGTTATCTTAATTAATCTTTTGTAACGCGCTTAATACCGGAGACCAGTCTCTAAGCATGGGACTGGGATTCAAACCTGTGTTGCTCTGCGTTGGCTTGCTTCCAAGGAACACGTATTACCCCTGAGCGACCCCTCCTGGCCCAAACCATAATGATGTCCAAAACCTCTCCTGGGTGACTCTTCCATGTCCATGTACATGGGCTAGACCAGTGATGGCGAATGCGTGGCACGCGTGCCGCTGCCGGCACGCCGAGCCATCTCTGTGGGCACGCCGTGACTACAGTCATACACTGTAGTCACGGCGTCGGCTCCCGCGGACTACATCTCCCACAGTTCTCTGGGGAGAACCCTCCCCAGAGAACACTGAAGCCACGCCCCCGCTATCAAACATCTGACGCACCTGCGTGGGATATCACCTGACACACGGACACCACAGGAGTGACTGGAGTGAACGGAGCGACCGGGGACTGACCCCACACCGATTCCAGCAAATCAAGTAAGTTCTATAACCAATTGCCGACCGGGCCATAGCCAAAAGATGGCTACAGCACGGTCGGCTTATTCTGGGAGGGCGTCCATGGACGTCCTCCCAGAGAATCTTGCTCCCGCGCGCCCTACAGTGCGAGGGGAGAGGGGAAGAGAGAGAGAGATGCAATGTTCTGCCCATACTATGCAGTGCTGTGCAATACTCTGCCCATGCTGTGCAATACTCTGCCCATACTATGCAATACTCTGCAGTATTCTGCCCATACTCTGCAGTATTCTGCCAAACTGAATAAAGCCTTTTTTTAACTAACTTACTACTCTTAGAGCGGCGCTGCTCTATCTAATAACAAAAAGGGCTCATTATTAGTGTCATTGTGAAACATTTTCCCCCCTCATTGGTGTATATGGCCTCATTATAGATGTCATTGGGAAACATCATTGGGGGGGAATTGTGGCCCTATCTTTGGTGTCATTGGGAGGAATGTGTGCCCCTTCATTGGTGTGAGTGGGGGGCATTATAACCTATTGTTAGTATAAGTGGATAAATCAGTGAGTTGCTCTTCTACAATTCTGTGTTTATTATGTACCTTTTTTGTGAAATGTTGCAATAATATTTTTGGTATAGGTAGGTAGGGATAGATTTGTATTGGGTGCTTCATCCGTCTTTATTTTAAAAAGAATTGTGTTTTTTGTAGACTTGAACACCCAAAAATGAGTACATCAAAGAAGGCAAAATTAAAAACAGATAGTGGAAGATCATTCCAAGAGGCCTGGACACAGTCATTTGGAGTGATTGAACGCAATGGGAAAGCGTTTTGTGTTCTGTGTAGTGAAAGTGTTGTATCTCGCACATCAAGTGTCAGACGTCATTTTGATACCAACCATAAAAGTGTTGCGGAACTTGGTAAAGCTGAAAGAAAAGAGTTTCTTGATGGGAAATTAAGGAAATATCACTGCCAGTATCGTAGTTTTTGCAACTATCTTTCTAAAACAAATTATCTGGCAACTGCCAGCTTTGAAATTTCACTGTACATAGCAAAACATGGGAAGCCCCTCTCTGATGGCGATTTTATCAAAACGGCCATGTTGGCTGTGAGTAATTCCCTTTTTCATGATTTCCCAAACAAGGACAAAATTAAGCAACAAATCTCTGAAATGCCACTTAGCAGAAATACTGTTAAAGATAGAGTCCTGCGTATGGCAAGTGATGTTAGTCAGCAGCTCACCACTGACTTACAAAAGGCAGCCTGTTACTCCATGTGCTTGGATGAAAGCACAGATATAAATAATCATGCAAGGCTAGCAGTAATTTTGCGTTATGCTGTTGGTGACACCATGAGAGAAGAGCTCATGAAACTGGTGTCTTTGCCTGGAAGAACACAAGGGATAGATATCTACAATGCTGTGATGGAGGCTTTTTTGTCACAAGACATAAGGCCAGAAAAAGTGGTTTCAGTTACTAGTGATGGGGCACCTTCCATGGTGGGGGTAACATCTGGTTTCATACAGTTTTTTGTTAAAGAAGCAAAGCATCCAGTCATTCAATTTCATTGTATTATACATCAAGAAGCTCTTTGTGCCAAGGAAAGCAGCAAAAAATGAGACGATATTCTCAAGGATGTCACAAAAATGGTGAATTACATCATGGCTCGTGCTCTTAATTGTTGACAGTTTCAAGCACTTCTTGATGAGGTACAGGCACAGTATAATACTTTACTTATGTACAATAATGTACGGTGGCTAAGCAGAGGAAGGCTCTTGGAGAGATTTGTAGCCTGCTTGGATGAAATTACACTGTTTATGAATGAAAAGGGGCAGGAATATCCACAGCTCACTGATATGACCTGGCTCACCAACCTCATGTTTTTTACTGATTTTACAATACACTTCAACGTACTGAACAAAAAACTGCAAGGTTTAGGGAAAACAGCAGAAAGGATGTTTTCTGATATCAGAACATATGAGAGAAAACTGCAGGTTTTTGAAAGAGACCTTGAAAATGGGCAGCTGAAATATTTTCCAAATCTAAAAATGTATTTGGAAAATTCTACAACATTTACAGACAATCCAAACCATCATGAAATCTACAAGGAATTTTCTAGCATTATAGTAGTTGCAAAGGAGAATTTTAGTAACAAATTTTTACAGTTCCGTAAAATGGAGACAACCCTGTGTTTTCTTACGTCTCCAGATAAAGCCAAATGTGAAGAACTTGATCTTTCCTGCTTACACTGGTTAGATTTAGAAAATCTTGAAATGGAGCTACTGGAATTTCAAGAAAGCTCTTTCTGGAAAAATAAATTCTATGACCTGCGTGCAACACTTGAGAAGATGGAGTGTGAAGGGATAACAGAGGACAGCACAGTTGCTAGTTCGGAAAATGAAATCCTTAAAGTGTGGAATTCTCTGCCAAATAATTTTAAGTCAATGAAAACACTTGGGATTGCTTTTCTTTCCTTGTTTGGGTCATCGTATGCTTGTGAGCAGCTGTTTTCAGCATTGAATTATATCAAATGTGATGCCAGAAATAGACTAACAGATGAATTCAGTGCTGTATGTGTTGCTCTTAAACTAACAGAGTATGAGCCAAGGTTTGACAAGTTATCAGCATGCATACAACAGCAAAAATCACATTAATTGTGCCCACAAAAGGCGTCTTTAAAAAAAATACATGCACGTGTACAGTTGTTGTTTGTTTTTTTTGTTTTTTTCAATAAAAAAAAATGTTTAATGGAAAGCTCTGTTATTGTGTTTTTCTTTTTAAACAAAAGCTGTTAATTAGTTTGAAAAACTGTACGAATTGTTTTTTCTAAACTAAAACCTCGTTATTCAGGTTTAATTGCAGTGTTGGCACTTTGAAAAAAATAAGTCGTTTTGGTTTGCAGTTTGGGCACTTGGGCTCAAAAAGGTTTGCCATCACTGGGCTAGACCCTCTCTAGGGACCCAAGTCATATGATATGCATAATGACAGTTCTTCTGTCATTATGTGTTTGGATTCTCACCTCCCCAGGACAGAAAGGGAATAATCTGAGGAAATGCTAAATGATACTCCACTCAGTAAGGGAATATGTTCACAGCATCACTCAGCTGAAAACAGTCCGTTACCTTTCACTGCCTGATATACTCTCTCCGCAGACACCTCATGCTTCTGTACCCTGTCATGCATCATCACAGTCATTAGCACAGTTAACTGTTAGTCATACAGTTACTGGGTTACAGCTACTCCTTGCCAGCCTCCATGGAGACATCCTGCTGCCACCTACTGTCTGACCCCTCGCTACCGCAGTGCAGAGCGACCCACCAATGAACATTAGCAGGAACTACCAATATGAAAGTTTAACTCCTTAGATCCCAGGCAGCATTTTCACATCTACTGGATAATTAAATAAGAAATACATCACTTGAAGTCTATAAAATGATATGGGGTTACACATGTGCAATGTATTATTTCAATTGTAATACCCATGCTGTCTTTCAGGGGAATATTTCTTGATAAGCTGGCATCTGGTATTTTACCCTTCAGGTGAGCAGACATCAATTGCCAATTCATGTTTTACATTTAAACTCTCATACTCCCATGTCCAATGCTTTCCATCATCCAGTAGAATGTGGGTTGTGAGCATATTGCACACATGCAATTAAGTAATCATGTGCATTAAGTACCCTGCATGGTGATTTTTATGAAAATGATACCAATGAGGCAAGTTTGCAGACTTTATGAACAATTCATACTAAACATTACCTCTATTTCTCTCAAGTGGTTGTCCATTGCAACAAGTTGGGATATGTTTTCCAAAATGGCTAAGTCTTTAAGTTCATCAATGTGGTTGTTGCTGATATTCAAAATCGTGAGAGATTTCTGTAAAACAAATAGCAGATGTAAGAAAGAAACACTGTAGTGTTTTTATATATTATATGATGTTCACATTTGGACATACATACATATTTTTTGAAATATGGAGCACAACTTTAGCTAAAAAGTAAAACAATTCAGCAAGAATGTAAAAAATCTATTAACATATATAAAACGCTTAGGTATGTTTCCGTACTCAGCTGATGCAATTTATCAGTGTTAGGTTGCCCTCTGCTGTCCAAATGGCAAACTGTACCCACTTCAACAACAGCTACCATTTCAACAAACACAATGAGCACGGTTCTACGCTTCAACTTTCACCTTCCACTATCGCAAACATTTGAAAGTTACTTCTTTCTACCCCCCACTTCTCTTCACACAGGGCACAGCAGTTCCAGTGTCAATTAACAGTTAATTACTGGCTCAACGTTTCAGTCTCTAAAGAGCGAAACACTGCAGGGTGAATGCTTCCTCATGAGCTAAAATTGAAAGTAGGTACTGTAATTATGCTACTACGCAATCTTATTCCATCACAGGGACTCTGCAATGGAACAAGGTTAACAATTACGTGCCTACAAAGACACATCATAGAGCCCGTGTGATTGATGGAACTTAAATACTGTTCTTATACCGCACATACCTCTCATTCCATCTGATATGTTTAGCCTTTTTAATGACCATTAATAAGTCACAGGGACCTACGCCCCCTTCCTGGAAGCGATTAGTGGTAATTCTGATATTTAAGAAGGGGGACAGAACTGACCCTATGAATTATCGACCGATATTGACCTTTAAAATATGCTAGAATGCCATAGGTTATGCCAGGAACTGCAAGTGTTATTTCAGGAAGGCTCTGCATGACTGTGGAAGGAGTTGAGATCAGTTGCTGTCACATGACATGGAACGGTCAAAAAAAGAAGAGTCTTTCTATGGCTGAGCAGGAGCAAGCCGAACTGGAAGCTGGATTCTGGGAGACAGTGGCGTGAGACCTCACAGAGGTGGACCGATTGGTCCCACAACTATGCGATACTGCCTGCCCAGAACGTCCGCAGAGACACTGCAGGACTGCAGAGAGAAGAGCAAAGCCAAACAAGTGTTCGATGGGGACACAGAAGCCCGACACCCCTCGTGATCGCCTTCGTCTCAGTAATTGTATGAGAATAAGAATTGTGGAAGAAAGCGTCAGGAGTGATCTCCTTCATCTCAGTAAACACATTGAGAATAAGACTTGTGAAGAAAGCCTCAAGAGTGATCTCCCTCATCCCAGTAATAGCATTAAGGATAAGAACAGTTGCAACGAACACCTTGGAAGGAATCTCATTCATTTCAATAATTGTTCTAACAGTAACCAAAGCAAACAGAATCCCCAGAGCATTAACCCTTGTCTCAATAAGTGGGACAAGACTGTTAAAATCAGAGATAAAGAGTGTGATACATTCAAGTGAGCCCTCACAGAAGTGTGGAGAGTTACTAGAAGGGCTCATAAGAACCATTGTGAAAAACAGATAGAAGAGCACTTTGAGTCAAGGAACCAGATGAAGCGAGTCATTCTCCTGGATTGCATTTGTTGAATCAGAAGCTAAAGATTGTAAAGGACTGTCAGGAGAAGGTTGAACTTGTGGAGCCAGGAGAAGGGAGCCATTCTCCTGGCATTTTCACTTCAAAATGTGAACTGAAATAAAGACTGTTAAACATTGCCCCTAGGGCTGATCCCTACAGAACCAGGAGAGGGGAGTCATCTCCTGGTACTATTTAGGTTTCTTTCTGTTGTTTACTGCTAGGGCTAAAGTAGAGGAGAATTTCGTACAGAGGACGGATATTCAGTTGGACTTCCACCCCGATAACGATCACCCAAGTTATTCCTTGGTTAGGTCGGGACCACCCTCTACAACTAGGAAAAGGTAGGCATTTTCTTCTTTCTTGAACTAAAAATCATATTGAAATGCCACCTCTTTCTCAGACTCCTCACTCAAGCATGCCACAATAGGTGGCCTTAAAAGAAGATTCAATGCCAATGAGGCTGCAGAAAGGCCCGCGAAAGTAAGGCCGTCGCCTGTTCACCAGCCTGTTAACCTGCCGACACTGCCGTCTGCCAGTCCCCAAGGCCACCGAAACCCGCCTGTTAAGGTATCATTGCGCTTGTAACATCACAAATTGACAAGGGGGGTGGGTCATGGGAGTCTCTCTGCCAGGCATTAGTCCTGGTTACGAGAGACTTACCCAGAGTCTTTAGCTCACTATCTTTCACAGAGAAGAAATATCCCAAACATATCAGTCTTTGTCCTGCCCTGGGGCAGTCCAGCACCGAAATGCTAGGCAATTCTCCTCTGAACAAGAGTACCAACAGCATCCCCCAGACACGTGTTTCGGGATGCTGTTGGTACTCTTGTTCAGAGGAGAATTGCCTAGCATTTCGGTGCTGGACTGCCCTCAGGACAAAGACTGATATGTTTGGGATATTTCTTCTCTGTGAAAGATAGTGAGCTAAAGACTCTGGCTAAGTCTCTCATAACCAGGACTAATGTCTGGCAGAGAGACTCCCAGGACCCCCTTGTCAATTTGCATATTCAAGTAACCTTGGGTCTCACCCTAAGTTACTAGGGGAATCCAGACGTGGACCCCTTGCTCACTATTCTTAGAGAGGCACAGCTCCTCCCTACTGATGAGGTCCAACCAGACCGAAACACGTGTCTGGGGATGCTTTGGTACTCTTGTTCAGAGGAGAATTGCCTAGCATTTCGGTGCTGGATTGCCCCAGGGCAGGACAAAGACTGATATGTTTGGGATATTTCTTCTCTGTGAAAGATAGTGAGCTAAAGACTCTGGGTAAGTCTCTCGTAACCAGGACTAATGTCTGGCAGAGAGACTCCCAGGACCCCCCTTGTCAATTTGCTTGTAACATCACTGCTCAGTTGAGCCACAACTTTTTCTGCTGCTCACACTACTCAACTGAACGTTATTGTACCTAATCTTTGCTTCAGGGTATCGCGAAAGTCCTGCATCCAACCCAAAGTTACTTTTCTCTCCTAACCTATTGGTGGTAATCTATGGTATGCCCCATCTGATCAACAGCCCCTCTGCTCTCAGATACCACCCTTGCACGCCAACTCCACCATTCTTTGCGGTCCACCAAGCACTACAGTAACTTAATACTTGCATTCCTGTCCAACCTGCATGTGCATTCCTGCTTCTCAGTTGCTGCCTCATGCACGCGACCCCAAATATGTTAATTTGATATCTAGGTGTGCACTTCAGCCCATTGTGCCATTTCAAATCTAGGTGTTGTGCATTTTAAACCTAGGCGTTGTGCTTTTTATGCATTTTTTAGCCTATTGTACCATGTCAAATCTAGGTGCTGTGCATTTTTAGCCCATTGTGCCATGTCAAATCTAGGTGCTGTGCATTTTTAGCCCATTGTGCCATTTCAAATCTAGGTGCTGTGCATTTTAAACCTATGCGTTGTGCTTTTGATGCATTTTTGAGCCTATTGTGCCATGTCAACTCTAGGTACTGTGCATTTTTAGCCCATTGTGCCATGTCAAATCTAGGTGCTGTGCATTTTTAGCCCATTGTGCCATTTCAAATCTACGTGCTGTGCATTTTAAACCTAGGTGTTGTGCTCTTTAGCCCACTGTGGCATTTAGCTCCCTGACATTGAATCTAGCCTACTGTATCACGCATTACATCCCCGCAATTCATGTCTGATATTTGAATCCAACTTAATGTATTCTACAACTGCCTTACTGTGTTGTGCCTGACAAATGCTGTACTCTCACTGTGCTGCCTTAGTCACTTTATGTTTGTTGCTTTTAATCATTGACAGTCTCCCCATGTCTGCTGTCTTAGCTATATAGGTCACTGATACCGTGGCCCCATCCAATTACACTATATCCTGACCTGTGACCAACCTCCTGGGTATCCCACTCAGGTAGCTAGCACTTTCAACATGCACGCCAGTGTGCTACTGTCACTATACTACACTGCAGCCTTACTGGCTGCCCTAGTCACACAGTCACCCATTACAACAGCCCCACCCCAGCGTGCTGAACCCGACTTGCCACCGCATAGTCTGACCCACATCACCTAGCATCACTAATTGCAACCATGACTCCCACTTCGATCCAGGCAGCTTCCACTGCTGGCTCCCACAACTCTAGTGACCATGCCAACCAATACCTCAATGACCCAGTTCTATGGTTGAAACACTTTGCTACAAAACCCACCCCCAACCAGCCTTGCCCTCTCTTACTAAGAAATAAGAGATTAGGCACTAGACTCCGCCTACGGCACACCCGCTTCAACATTACCAAGCAATACTTACATACTCCACTTGACCCACCTGCACCTAGCCCCACACGCAAATCCACCTCCACTAGGGCCGAAGCGCCCGGGTTCAAGGGTGCCCTTATCAACGCTAGATCTCACAGCACACGCATTAGACATTGCTGACCTCATCACCACCTCTGACCTTGACTTTGTCGCCATATCTGAAACTTGGTTAAATGCTGCATCTGGTCCTTCACTAGCCTTGGCGTTACCGCCTGATTACGGCATCATGCGATGTGACCGCTCCACTGCCCTATCCAGAGGCGGTGGCGTGGCCTTCATCCACAAAAATTCTATCGACTTAAGGCTGGTCCCTAATACCAAACTCGAATCAGCTGAGTCACTGTCTATCAAACTGTCACTAACGCCCAACCAAACGGCCACCCTCCACTTTATCTATAGGCCCCCAGGCCCAGCACCGACCTTTATCGGCGAAATATCCACTCTCCTCATTGACAAAACCAATAATAACTCACAGACAATCATCCTAGGCGACCTGATGCCTCCGGGCCCGATGGCTGCGCGGTATAAATAAAACAAATACAAATACAAATACAAAAATAGAGAGCATAGGAATCTAGTAGACATTATGAGCAAGAAGATTTGGCAATGATCTTTATTGCCAATTCTACTATAAGGAGGCATGGAAGCCATGGAAAATCCAATAGGTCTGGCTTTGCTAATGGACAGGGTAAAACCTTTTTGGTCTGTGCCGGGCATACACAAATATCTTCTCTATTTTTTACCAGTGATTGATACGTTGTACCTTTAACGCTTGGTGGATTAGAGTATGCATTCCGATTATTTTTATACATACTCCTGCCTGGACTTTGAGGTCCTTTCATCTCAAACTGCATACCAAACAGGGACAGTTGAATTCTTCACGCCCACTCCCAGCCCCTCTATTGGAATTAAGATTTTGAACACGGACTGCACAATTATAAGGTGAGCCAAAGGGTTCTTAAAGGAGACTGTTTGACTTGCTCCTGTCTGAGCATCTAGATTGGGAAGGACAAGTTACTTACCTGTAACTCCTGTTCTCCAGCATTGGAATCTTTGATGGATTCACATGCCCATGAATATTCTCTGTCGTCCGGCTGAGAATCCTCCGTAATAACAAAGCAGTTTTGCTTTAAACTTAAAACACTGTTCGGTACTTGTATAGCTCATTGCTGTTACTTTGGGCCATACTGCCCCCCGCCAATGACAGTGGTCCTCCTTAGCTCCACCCCTGGTTACCATCTTCAGATTTAAAAGCGCATGTAATGTGGCAGTAGGAACCAAAGAAAAGCCATGGAGAGGAAGGCAGGATGGTCGCATGTGAATCCATGAAAGATACCAATGCTGGAGAACAAGAGTTACATTTAAGTAACTTGTTCCTTCTCCAGCATTGGATCTTTCATGGATTCACATGCCCATGAATATGATTATGTAGCAATAAATACACAACAACCAATGGGAGGCTGTACAGGTCTCAATAGCAGCAATGGAAAAAAACCTCACCTCTGGAACACTCATCTCAAGCACCGCTTGGCCAACACAGGACTCCTCCCTGGAATCCCTGTCAACACAGTAGAATTTCGTGAAGGTGTGGGTAGACCTCCACGTAGAAGCCCTACAGATGTCAAGCAGGAAACACCAGACAGGAACGCCGTAGTAGAAGCCACGGCTCTGGTGGAATGTGCTATTGGTCTACCTGGCAGTGGCCTGTCCGCCAACAGACGACAATACGAGATGCAGCAAGATAGCCACCTGCAAATGGAATCCTTTGACAGTGCCCTCCCTTGTTCAATGGGTCCAAAGTTACAAAAGGTTGTGAAGTTTTGCAAAAGTCTTTTATGCATGTGATATAAAACTGTAAAGCACTGGCAACGTTTGGTGATTGCAATTCCCTCTCTGCCGGAGAGGTGGGAGAGCCAAAGAACACAGGTAGGAATGGCGGCTCGTTCAGGTGAAAAGTCGATGGAGCCTTTGGCATAATTGAGGGGCGAGTAAGCAGCACCACCCTGGATTGATGGAAAGTGAAATCCGGTGGCTTGCAGAAGAGAGCTTGCAACTCCCCAACATGTCTAGCAGATGTAACAGCCACTAGAAAAAAAATCTTCCATGAGAGAAACTTTAGAGGGGCTCAATGCTCAAAAGGCAGCTCCTTGAGTTTGCAGAGAACCAGATTGAGCTCCCACACTGGAGCTGGTGCTTAAACTGGAGGGAATGTCTGGGACAGACCCATGAAGAACTCCTTAACCAGCCTATGAGACCACACGTAAGGCTTGCCCGCTGTGCAAGTATAATCGAGAGATAGCCGCAAGATTGACCTTTATGGATGCGGATGCGTGTGCCAGCCCTGCCTTTGCCAATGATAGAAGATATGGCAGTATTTGATTAGCCTTGATTTGAAGAGGGTTGTGCCCTTGTCAATGACACCATATAGTGAAACGTTTCCACTTCTGCTTGTAGCAGGAGATAGTGGATGGAGCTCAAGCCATTGCCAGAATTATTCTGCATTCCAAAGGCAATGTGAAGTGTCCAAATTCTAGGGCTGAAGGAGCCAAGCCATCAACTTCAGGGACGCTGGGTTGTGGTACAGAACAGACCCTCCTTCTCTGCAGAGCATATCCGTAAGAGAAGGCAGTCTGATGAAAGGTGCTACCAACAGATGTAGAAGGTTGGAATACCAAATTTGCTGTGGCCAGGTTGGAGCAATGAGGATCATCTTGCATGAATGCATTCATTACCCATAGAAGAAGTGGGATTGGAGGGAATGCATATTTATTTATTACATTTGTTATACAGCCATACCCTAAGGTATCGTGGCGTAGTTACAGACAATTAATAGAATGTACAAACTTAACAATTGTGGGCATGAGGCAACATCCCCGCATGGTTGTAAGAGAGTTCAAAATTACATAAGTAACATTCTTGACAATTATGGGCAGGAGAAGGGTGTAAGGTCCAGCAGGTAACAGAGCATAGGGCTGTAAGTAACTATGACCTTTGGTGTTATTAGAATTGGTTAAATAACCAAGTTTACAGTGATTTTTTGAATAGTTGGTGGGATTCTTCTCGTTTGATGTTAGTTGGGAGAGTGTTCCAGTGTTTGGGGCTAGAACTTTGAAGCTGCTGCCCCCTGCTCTTGTGCTTTTGAATCTGGGGATAGCAAGGAGGAAGCTATTGCTGGATCTGAGCTGCCTGGAGGAGGCTTTGTAAGTAACAGGGTTGTTGAGATATTTGGGTGATTTGTTGGCAATGCATTTGTGTGTAATGCATACGGTTTTGTAGATAATTCTTGCCTTAATGGGAAGCCAGTGATTGTTTTTCCTGATGGTTGAGATATGCTCATTCTTTTTAATTCCCAGTGCGGCTCGGAGTGCTTTATTCTGCATGAGTTGGAATTTGGACGGGTTGGCATTGGACGTACCTAGTAGGGGTACATTACAGTAGTCCAATTTAGAGAGTATAAGGGCTCTTGCTAATGTGATGCAGTTTTTTGGTGTGAGGAATTTGCGACTTAATGAGATGAGCTTGGTGGAGTACGAGGTGGCTGAAGAGAGGGCATTGACTTGTTTGGTCATGGATAAGTTGGTATCAAGGTAAACACCTAGAGTTTTCACCTGTTTGAGAACTGGGATTGTGGTGTCATCTATGGTGGAGGAAGAATAAGAAGGCTGAAGTGATTTTATTCTGGGGGCAGAACCAATTATGAGCCGCTCAGTTTTATCGTCGTTTAGACAGAGACTGTTGTGGGCCATCCAGTTTTGGATAAGAGCATATATTTGGTTGATAAGTAGGGTGTCAGGTTCATAGTTGCCTGATAGGGGGATAAGGATCTGGGTGTCATCAGCGAAGTTGGTGTAAATGACATCCATGGCACCCTGGGCTGCGAAGAGTAGCTTTGTGTATGCGTTGTAGAGGGTGGGGGAGAGGCAGGATCCTTGGGGAACGCCTATGAGGACTGGTATGGGGTCAGCAGAGGCTTTGCCGATGGATACTCTTGAGGTCCTGTCAGCCAGGAAGGATTTGACCCAGCTCGTAGCGTCCTTGGAGAAGTTGAAGTTATTGGAGAGGGTGGCACAGAGTTTGTCGTGGTCGACCAGGTCGAAAGCGGCAGAGGGGTCTGAAAGCATTAGAAGACAAAGTTTGCCTGCGTCTCTGTTTGCGTCCATTTGTATTTTCAAATCGAGGAGGGCCATTTTGGTGCTATGGTTGGGGGGGGGGGAGCCTGATTGTCGGTCGCCCAGTGATTGATTTTGTTCAAGGTGGTTCTGGATTTGGGTGTATGCTATTTTGTCAATTATCTTCAGTCGGAAGGGGACTGTTGTAATTGGGCAGTAGTTAGTGGGAATGGAGGGGTCTAGTGTAGGTTTTTTTAGTAGAGGAGTTACCAAGGCTTTTTTTATGCTGATGAGGACCGTATTGGAATTAAAGGAGGCACTGACAAAGTTAGTGATGAGAGGGGTTAGTGTGGAAGCACAGAGTTTGACTAACTGAGGGGGGAAGTGATCTTCTTTGCAGTTGGACGCTTTTAGTTTGGCTACGGTGTCTAGTACCTCTTTGTGGGTGACGGGGGTGAAGTGGAAGGGAGTCGTGGGCTTGGTGGATGTAGCGTCCTCGTGGGTGGTGAGTTGTTTGCCTGCTAGGCATTGTTTTTTGGACGCAATTTTATTTTATAGTAAGAGAATTTTGGAGCCTAGTGCATCTTAGATAGTGGTGCACCAGGTTTTGCTGGCATTGGCTGGAGGAGCGGCTTGACAGGGGTTCACTAGTTCTCTGAGTATGGAGAATAATTCCTTCAAATTGGAGGAGGCATTGGTGATTCTTTGGTTGAGAGCGTTCGCTTTATTGGTTATTATGGCTGCTTTGTAGATTTTGTTGGCGTTGTTAAAGGCCTTTGCTGAGTCAGGGGTATGGAATTATTTGTGGGCTTGTTCAAACGCTCTCTTGGTGCATCTCAAGGCAACTAGTTCATCATTGAACCAGAAGCTTGTGCGTTTTGTCGGTTCTGCGGGCTTTAGTGATGACGGGTGCTAATGAGTCAATGGTGTTTGAGAGGGAATTATTGTAACACTCTGCCAGGTCGGCAGGGTCATTCCTGTCTGGGTTGGAGGCCGCTAGTGACGCTTGTAGGGCAGGGGAGAGGTTTTCAGCTGTGAGTTTTTTTATATTTCTGGTTTCATAGGTTTCTGGTTTGTTAGTTGCTGGAGGGTCTGGGGCACTATCGTTCAGAGAGAAGCCAACAATGTGGTGATCGGACCAGTCTGGGGGTAGGACCGAGACGAGAGATATTTGAGAGTTAAGTGAGAGGATCCAATCCAATATTCTACCTTTATCATCGGTAGGGGTGTTAACTAGTTGGACAAAACTCATGTCTTGCATGGCTGAGTAGAATGGCAATGCTGTATGATCAAGAGGATAATGCATTTGGTGTTCGGCTTGATAAGGGGGGGCGAGAAGATGAGGGATGTCTAAATCTGGGTAAGTGTTTTTGTTTGGGGCTCTGTACACGACCAAGAAGTTGGTAGTGGTTTTGGGGTTGGAGGTGTATTTGGCTAAAAGGAGTTTGTATCCTTGCGTAGTTTCAATGGGGCATACTCTGATTTGAAGTTAAGATTTGGCTATTAGGGCGACTCTGCCTGCTTGGGTGTGGGTTCTATCAGTCCTGAGAATGTTGAAGCCAGGGGGGATGGCAAGGGCTAGCAGTGGGCCTGAGGCATGGTGTAGCCAGGTTTCAGTGACTACTAGAATGTGGAGATGTTGGTCAATGATGAGGTCATGGATTTCAATGGCGTGGGCGCCAAGTGTTCGGGCATTGATGAGTGCGCAGTTGAGTTTGGGTAGGGGGCCGGTGGAGAGGTATACGTGCTGCCTGTAGATAAGAGAGGTTTTGGTGTTCTGGGGTTGTTTAGGAGGGGCTTTAGTGGGGCATTTCTGTTGGTGGCTATTAGTTATGATATTAGTTAAGGAGGCAGATTTGTTGAATTTTAGTGAGTTGGTCCAGGATCCGAGTCTATTGCTTCTGGCGAGACCTGAGATGGGTTTGGTTTTGTAGGTCTCTTTGGTGGAGGTTGGGGAGGAGGTGGTCTGGGTGTGTGCGGGATCTGGGTTGGTAAGGCCTTTGTTGGGAATCGTGAGGCTTTGTTGATGTGGGTGAGGAAATGCGGGTGTGGACGGTAGAAATAGGGTCGGGCAAGGGATAGGGTGCTGGCGTTGGCAGGCTGGTCTAGCTAGGCCATTGTTGAATTTGAGGAAAGTGCCGCCAGTTAAGGGGATGTTGTTAGGCATGAAGAAAAATGGGAACTTGATAGCTAGTATGTGGTTTAGCATAGTAATGAGAAAAAGGTGATGTTGCTAATGTATACAGCTGTATAGAATAATAATCAGGTGGTGCTAACAGGCCGCGAGGGATAGTGGGCACAATTCTAACAAGGAGCGACTTGCACTAGCAATCAAAATATCAAAGTGCTAGTAGGCACCATGGGATAGCAGGCGCAATGCTAGTATTTGCGACTCGCACCGGTAAGCAAAAATACAAACCAGAACAGTTTGGCTAGCAGATGGGAGCTGGGGTGGCGGCCTGAGCATGAGAGTACTATGCCTAACATGTATTGCAAAGCAATTGTCAGTTAACCAGTGCAGACAGGCTGGTGCCCCAGGGGGGACTGAATGTCTAGGACTAGTCTCCAGATAGGATTGGTTGGAGGTAGGAAGTCAAGTTATGCTGGTGAGAGGCATTCACTAAAAGGTTGTTAAAAAATCTAGGCATGCATCAATGGAAGGATGCAAAATACATGTGCTGACAAGGAACAAAATTGTATTTAGACAGGGTAAACTAATTCATAATTGACATAGAACCTGCATAGGTGCACATAGATAGTAACGTAGTAAAGGAATATAGGAATAGGTCCTCCCAGGGCATGGACAAAGTGTCCCCCAGATTCCTTCCTTGAGGGTACCTGCTGGCAAACTGCTTGCACTTGGAGTTGGTGGCTGTGGCGAACAAGTTGATCTGTGGGCAACCCCACCTTGAGAAAAGATGAAGAACTTGATATTGATGGAGTTGCCATTCGTGGCAGGACCGCAGTTCCCTGCTGAGGGAATCTGTAATAGCATTCTGGATCCCAGCAAGGTGAAAGAGAATGAGGAACATGTCCTGGAATAGTGCGCAGTGCCACAGTGTCTGTGCCGCCTTGGGCAAAACAGGGGAGCGGGTCCCTTCCTCCTTCCTGATGTAGAACATTGTGGTGGTGTTGGCTGTGAAAATGCAAATCACCTTCCCTTGGAGCTGGGGTTGGAAGGACTTGAGAGCCCAGAAAAACAACTCAGAGCTCCAACACATTGATATGTAGTATCTTCTCTTCCGGCTGCCATGGAACCTTACAGTGTGTGCTCCCCAACCTTCCAGGGAGGTGTCTTTTGTCATGGTGGCCTGATGTGCCGGTGAGTGCACCAGGGCGCCTTGCGTGGTGCGCTGTGAATGAGTCCACCAATGCAGAGTCTGGCGAAACGACAGGTTGAGTGAGATCTTGTAGTTCCAGGAGTTGTTTGCACCTGGCATCTAGGAACTAATAGACAGATCTCATATGCAGTCTGCAGTGAGGCACTAGAGGGATGCATGAGGACATTGTCTCGAGTACTTACTTGATTGAGCAAACTGTTGTCAGTTGGAGAGAGGACAGCTGCTGAATTATGCGAAGTGGTGCACACCCTTGGTGCCGACTTTAGGCTGAATGGCAGGGCCTTGAATTGGTAGTGCTTCCCTTGAACCACGAAGCGAAGGAAAAGCCTGTGTTTCCTATGGATTGGTATGTGGAAATATGCATCCCCCAAATCCAGGGACAAGATAAAATCCCACAGTTCCAGTTGTTCCAGCACATGCTGAAGGCTGACCATGCAGAACTTTTTTTGATTTTAGGAACTTGTTGAGATCCTTGAGGTCCAGGATGGGTCTCCACCCAGCAGACTATTTTCTCACCATAAAGTATCTGAAGTACACGCCGGAGCCCTGGAGGTGCAATGGAATGGCTTTCATGGCCCCTATTTGCATCAGGGACTGAACCTCTTGTAGGAGGAGTGGCAGATGTTGTTCTTGCCTTCATAGTGGAGGAATGGAGGGGCATTTGTCTTGATGTTGTCGGTGGCGATGTTTAGCCATTGCTCAGCAAACTGCGATAGCCAGCCTTCCAATGGGGTGAAGTGTGGGCTCGAGACCTGGTGCTGGTTTGGCTTGTTTTGGGGTTTGCCTGCGATCTTCATCTGTATGCCTCCTGCGAACTGGTGCGGGATGGTTGCCGATAGGCAGGCGGATAATCTCTGGAGGTCCCAGAGAATCTGCCCCTTACCGGAACGAAAGGACTGTCTTCTCTGTTGCAGGGTCCCCAGAGACCTAGCAGTATCTGTGTCTATTTTGATGGCTAACAGTGTCTCATCAGCATCTTTCCCAAAGAGATCCACCCCATCAAAAGGCATGTCCATAACCTTTCTTCAGGGTGAAGCTTTGTGGCTTTTAACCACCCTAAGCGCATTAGGACTGCCCCATTGCCCATCTGGCAGAAGGCTGTGTCAGCAATGTCCAGAGCCACAGTGATGGCATGATCTGAGGCCGCTTCCCCCCGCGTGCAGCAAAGCAAGAGACTCATCCCGTTTGTTATCAGGTAGGAAGTCCAAGATGGGTCCCATCCTGTAGCATAATTCCCTGTCATACCTGGAGAGAGTGGCTAAAGAATTGGCTGCCTTCATGGTGGCTGCAGCTGTGGTAATTACTTGGTTTCCAAAAGCGTCTAGCTGCTTGCTTTCTTTGTCCGGGAGCACCATGCAAGGAGAGGACGGGTTGGCCAACTGTTTTCCTTCGTCCGCGGAAACCACAGAGTCAGAGCCTGGCTGAGTGCGAAGACACTTTGGAGTGGAATCTATAACTTTGTATATTTTCTCCAGTCTGTCTTTCTTTGGAGGTGCTGAGGAAGGATTCTTCATAATCTGCAACCCATCCTCCCAGATGTCGTCAAGCATTAGGAGGCTACTACCAATTTTCTGCAGGCTTCCCGCCTCTTAAAAACCAAACCCTTCTTTCGTTGTTCCTCTGGAACAAGGTCAAAAAGCTTCACAGCTTACACGAGCAGAGCATGCAAAGAGCAAATTTCGTCCTGACGTGAACCTCTGGAAGGCATGTCCGGTGGCTCCCCATCAGCCTGCACCAGGTCGTCAGCATTAATATGCATGTCTGAAGATGTGTCCAGGTGGTGGAACAGCCACTGGTAGAACAGGTACTGGTGGTGGAACAGACACTAGTAGCTGGGGAGGTGCTGGCAGAATTAGGTCCTGTTCTTCCTCCATTTCCTCATGCTCAGCCTCTAGAGGATCTTCCACTCCTGAGAATACACCCTCTTGCATCAACTGGGCAGGAGGTCCTGCTGGAACCAAGGTATAGAGCGGTTTGGTTTTAGTGGGCCAGAGTAGGAAAGAGAGAGGTGGAGGGTATCTCCTTCTGCACACTTGTGCTCCTAGGAAATGAAGCGAGCAGTGGTGCTTGTGGAGTCGACAGCGGTGCCGTAGACACCCATGGTGCAGATGCTGGCCTTGAAGGTTGAGCAATCCTGGATACTGTCTTAGTCATTGAAGTTGTTGATGAAGCAATCGTAGACGGAGTAATTGTCGACGAGGTGGTAGATTTTTGTCGATGCACCATCTATGCAGTCATCGAAGGGACACTCATCGGCAGAGGGCACGTCAGAGGTGGCGGCTACCCTCTGTGGCCGTGCGGCTTGACGTTCGGGTTAGGTCCATTCCTCTAACCCTGTGGCACTACACGCACGGGCTGGCTGTACGGACCAGCAGCTCCTGCTCCAGCGGCTCTAGCTGGGTATGCCGCGGCTGCTGCGGCTCACCGCTGGACTCCCCGCTGGTTCCATCAGGGATCACCAACTGTCCTGCAGCCCTCAGGTGGTGCACCCATGTAATGCAGAGGCCCCCCAGACTGGATATCCGGGAACCAGGAAATGGTGAATGCATTAGCTTAGTCTGGTAAGCTCTGCTCCAATTCAGTGTCTGATTACAGAAAGCCTTCACAAAAGCCTCCTTGTGGCGGATATAATGAACTAACTGGTGTTGTGGTCACCCCCACCACCGGTATAGTGCCCATTGTCTGCTTCCTTACATGAGTCACTGTTTGTTGCCATGTCAATGAGTGAAAAGCGTGGGGGGAGGGGGGTGACGGTCCCACTGCCTGGGAACCTGGGTGATATGGGTCTGCAAGATTGCTCACGGGGAATGGGAACAGTGGATTCTGGGGATTCATCTTCTTTCCCGGTCGGGACTTCCCAACTCAAACAATGCCTCTTCTGATGGCTAGTATCGCCAATGAACTCCTCTCATGCACTACTCCTTCTGATTTGGGTATTCTGATGGACGCTCTAAATGATTGGGTGCTTGAACTACAGCATTCCAAAGTGATCCAGGCCTTACAGACAGTTGTGCCTTCTAGGCCTGTTGCGTTGTCACAGCTTCCCAAATCAGACAACGCTTGCAAAGTCAATCTACAAAGGGCTACTATAGACCAGGACACACAAACTGGTCTCTCCAGTGAGTTCCCCTTATCAGTTACTTAAGAGAGTGCCAATTTCCCTAAAGTCGACTTCATAGACCCATTACAGGAAATCTCTTTTCAGGCACCTATATCTGGCCAACAATCAGTTAAACAACAAGCTGTGGTCACTGTTAAATCCAAGAAGGTAACCCGGCGGAGTCTTCAATTAAAAAAAATCACAAATGGCTAAATAATTGACTTCAGTACTTATGATTTCATCAGTGGCCAAAGGCACATTGTTATCACCAATTTCCCAAAGTCTGAAGGAAAAGTACCCAAACAAGCCCTTCGCAATAAAGTCCTTGCCTGGCTTCAACAGAGAACTAGACCTGGGGTAGTCAGAATGGCTGACCTGTTGATTCTGCGCAGATTGGACCTTAATGACTAGTGTACACAACCCAATTGTGTCTGTGTCCTGGTCAGCTGTGGAGGTAGCACCCTCCCGGCCTTCCTAAAATGCTGCAAATACATTCCCAGAGGAGGCTCATATTGTAATTTAATATTGTAAGGTGTTTTTTTACAGGTTGCTCGTTTTTACTGCTCATATGCTATGCCTTTTGGGCCCTCCTTAGCTTACCCCACCTGATTGTGGCTATCTTTTGCTGATTGGAATTCATGTACCCACGATTATTCTCACCTTAGCCAATGCAATAGTTTTATGTTTCTATGTTATATTGTTGTATTTGTTGGTTTTGTCTGCGCCCTCACGCCTCGTGGCTCATGGCAGTGTGTTATAAATTGATTAAAGTAAAGTAAAGTTGACGAGGTAGTGGAAGGAGTAACTAGCATCGACAGGGTAGAGGTCATGACCATCGTCGGTCCTCTCATCTCCGAAGAATGGGACAAGTGTTTTGTCGTCGTCATAGTCATGATTGTTTACTGTGGCTTTAGACGGGTCCGGAGATTGGGGTGCGGCTGATGTCATCGATTGGGGGTAATCAAAACATGCGACTAATGTCCCCTTCTAGGTTTCTTCCCCAGGGAATTTTCCTCATGGGATCTCAACCTCTCTGTAGAAGGAGTCAGATAGACGGGTCTGCCAACCCTGGCAGAAGAATGACTCTGGACCGATGCCGAATCGGAGGCCCTGGCACCCTCTTCCGGCTAGGCCAGCAACCTTCTATGATGATCCTTCAGAGTCTTCATGGAGAAAGCTTGGCAAATGGAGCAGTTGTCCACTTCATGGTCCGGGAGCAGGCAATAGATGCATTTCTTGTGTTGATCGTCCACAAAAATGTTCTTGAAGCGACACTTAGAGCAAGGTGTGAAAAGGCTTTTCCTGCTGGCGTCCACCATGCCCGCTTGAAGAGTGCTTCAAAATGTAGAAGAGGACCTCTCTTAGAAGATCGTTGGATGTTCAGGAAATCGCCAGCAATGGAGCCCCACTACCAGCAGTCACAGCAGTGACCGATGATGAAGAAACATTCTGAAATGTTTCTCAAAAATAGACCAAAAAGTCAACATTTCGAGGAGCGATACAAAGAGGACACCCAACAAGTAAACGTGCGGTAAAAATCTGAAGATGGCCACTAGGAGTGGAGCTAAGGAGGACCACTGTCATTGGCTGTGACAGTATGACCCAAAGTGACAGCAATAGGCTTACAAGTACCAAGCAGTGTTGGCAGTGTTTTAAGTTTAAAGCAAAACAGCTCTATTATTACAGAGGATTCCCAGCATGACGATGGGGAATATTCAAAAGCGTGTGAATCCATGAAAGATCCACTGCTGGAGAAATATCAGTGCTCAGCTCTACCTACTCTTGCACACCCACCGTCTCGCTACACCATTCTACCCAAACAAGAGACAAATATTCTACTCCAAACTGATCAGTTAGGAACCTCAAAAAGACAATTACACATTTGTCAGCCCCCAACTTAGCTCTTAGTCACTATGAAAATGAAATGTCAATTTCAGCATGAAGTAAGTTAATGCAAAGTAAAGCATTTCACCACTTTAGCTTTCACCCATACTCATACCCAAAATCACAGAAAGTGGTAGTGGCTGCCTGGGAGCAAATCTCCCATCCCTTACAGTGGTCTTTGGCAGGGGAATAGGGTAAGTATGCTAATCTTACAGTTAACAACTATTATTTGAAAAGGTAAATTAAATAAGTGTCTGCTTTCAAACTATTATATTAAAACCTCATAATTGATATAGTGTATCCAAATAAAACAAGCATTGGCAAAGCCATTATGTGTAGCTTTTGTGCAAGCATGGGATAGATATTTGCTACGCGCTGGCATAACAGTGCTACCTGGACACAACATGGCAACAGTTGGAAAATGGTGTAATTACCTGGGCAAACGATAGCAGTGCCTAGAAAATGACAAGGCAAAACGTCTGACTTTGCAAATGCGTGTTTTTAGCAAGACTTCAGTGCAAGGAACAAACATAAATCAAGTGGCCCCGGGCACACTTGGTTAAGACAATTTTAATTACACCAGTAGGGCATGGGCAACTTCAATTAAGCCATTACCTCTCAGAAGACTGTGATTAGCTTGGTCTTGGGCAATCAATGGTGTGGTAAATAACCAAACATCACCCACCAGCTGTGTTTCCCCTCCCACATGTCATCTTCCTACTAGCTGTACTTCAATGCAATAGTTTTGTTGAGGTATAGGTGATCCTTAAGCACCACGAGATAGCCAAAACTAAAAAGGAGCTTTAGCCCAAGAGTGTTGTCCTTTAAATCTTTCTGTTAGGTGGGAGGTAGTTCTTGCTCCAATCCATTTTGACACCAAAAAAAGAATGAGTAACCACATTCCCTGATGTCTAGTAAGACAACACAATGAAGAGCTGTACTTTGGACAGCTTTAAAGGGCTGAAGGTGTGGCTGCTGATGGTTAATTGCACGCTAGGAATAGGAATGTAGACTGATGAGTGTCCGTAGGATAAATAAGGATGCCCTCAAATGGCTCCTGTACATGCAGGTTTGCTTAAAGTAACCTGTGACGTATGAGCACTGCAACTAATATCTCAACTCCGTATTCTCTGACCTTTGTCCACTCACCACAAATCAACAAAACGATAGGCGTGGGGAGGACAGCATATTCCTCGTGTCATACTCCTCTTCTGCTGGGAGGTTTTTGTAACCTGATTGACATGTGCTAGGTTACAGTTCATGATAATAGGTGCTGCTACCTGGCTTGTCAGTATTACTTAAGCGGTTGTGTATTTCTCACATGGATTAAACAGCAACTCTTGTTTTCTTCAGATGTAGGTTGCAATTTAGGAAGTAAACAGGTTTGCGCCCCTTCAAGCCTGGATTCACAGACAGGCTGATTACCAGAAACACTGTTTTATTAGCAAACACTTCGCTTTCCAACCTGCAAAGAACGAGTCAGCAATATCCTACCAACGATGGCTGGATACATTCAAGGCTCCTTTCCTTCCCGCCTCTTTCTACATTGTACCCCACCCTCTATCTGTACAGCTCTCTTCTGCTATCTAGCTACAAATCACCCACATACATAGATAACACCCTCTTTCTCCAGGCGTCCAGGCGTGTTGGGCAGCTGCCTTGAAGGCAGCATGTTGAAAGCATTTTTAGGACTTGGCTCATAGGTGTCGCCTTAGCTTTAGGCACCCCATATAGCCAAAAAATGAATTATGTGAGTGTGAAGAGGGCAGGATGGAATTCTTGGACAGATAACATAACAGGCTTATTTGTAAAGCGCACGTTCACCCCCAAAGGGGCATCTTGGCACTAATAACAGGTGTTTATTGTAACCCAACTTAATGGTACTCATTTTATCGACCTCGGGAGGATGAAGGGCTGAGTGGACCTGCCGGGATTCGAACCTGTGACCAGGAGGTCAAAAACATACCGCTGTAGTGGATGCATTAGTCCACTGAGCCAGAGACCCATGCCAGTGGTTTCACCATATCCCCAGCCTCTGAACACTTGGCTGTACATTGGTGGCCTTTGTCACAAAAGGACATGCCATTAGCTCCTTTGTGCTGTCATTTGATTCAGCAAGTGAGGGAGAATGAAGGAAGCTATGTGGCTGACTTGTACCTTCTCCTGTACCATTGTATTGATTTATGTCACGCTACTTGGCTTCGAAGGTGGTACAAGTTACTTTGCTGGATTATCTCATAACTCGGAGAACTAATAGATGTCCCTCTGTATTGCTTTTCTTTTATTGTCGAGTCTGGTGGTTTTAGGGATTCTACTAATTAGCCTTCTGGTCATTGTTTAATGTAAACAAAACAGCTGTTCATATTGCAGGAACATAATGGTGGTCCATCAAACGCGTTTAATCAGACAGCCATTTAGCTTTATTATTATTTTTTTGTTGTGCTTTATTGGTTAATTTTAAACTTTAAAGAAAACTAAAAATAAAATATTCTAAACTGCTTGCTCCAATCCCAGTTACGAGTCTTGCTAAGGCCAGTACTTTGTCTCAGACATCGGAGGCCCATGTTGTAATTATAACCCCAGAAAGGGAACATGGAGTCCAGTACCCTGGTCCACAGCTGATCCCTGACTGTCAGTGCTCTGTGCAACTGAAAGCCCCAAGGTCACCCCATATACTTCCGATAGCAGTCCCAGAATTGGTGAACAGTGCGGTTATTGATGATACTACCATATCCTTGACCCATTGTCAAAACAGGCTGTTTTATCTTCGGGAAATTCCTCTTTAGAACTCTTTAGTAGAGCTACAGTGGAAAAATTGCTGAAAACCGAATGTAATCCCTCAGTTGTCTCTGACAACAATGTAACACTGAAGAGTCCCGCACAACAAACCGACCGGGTCTAGAGGGAGGTGGCATCCGGGGGGACAGGTGGCTTCTCCAAGGGGGAGCCCACCTGCCCTTGATCCAGCCCCTGCGAATTGTGAATATGTTGCCAGATGAGCAACAGGCCAGAAATACCGTAATTCCTACTCACCTTGGGTGACCTAAATGCCAAAATTCCTGATGACAATGGCGCAAATTTATATTATACCCAGGACTCTGACTTTCCTTTTGCTAGAATGAGTAGATACAGCCTATAGAGGAGGGGGCCCAGATTCATCTAGAAAGAAGATGGAGGGCTGACTTTGGCATCAGTATTTTACGACTATAAATTCAAGAAATTCAATGCTTAATCTTGCCCATGATCCTCACACATGGTCGGTAGGCACGAGGTCTTCCACTATTGATTATATTTTTGCCTCAGCGCTTATATTTGATTTCTCACACTCTTTCAATATTATGTCCTCCCCTTTGAGTGATCACAGGATCCTAGAAGTCACAGTTCGCCTTGCCAGGCATAAGCGACCACAAATGCACCAAAATGTGTATATAAATCAACAAAATATCGAGTTACATGGCACAATATAAATGTCCAAGAATTCAATAGAGTCTTTGTGTCGGAGCATCACCTTACTCCCTTATAAGCGAGATGCCTTCTATTTACATATTCAAATTTTACTCCCTATCTTGACGCGTTAATTGTTAGGTCAACCAAATGCAGAATAAAGAACATCTATTCTGTAACCCATCCTCTTGTCTATGACACTCAGGTACGGTTGGCAAAAAATGCAATGCATAGAGATCTGATAAGACTTCGTACCTTGGGACTCTCTCAGGAACTCCTAAAGGAAGGCGGTAAGAAATGAAAGCAAACTTTAAAAAACTGGCTTAAGAGCCCCAAGTGCTGTATGGTGCAAGCGGATAACGAATCAATGCTGAATGCTTTGAAAGATGGCTCCTCGCGCCAGTTTTGGCGATTAATAAATGCAAATGAGACTCTGCAGGCCGTGACACAACTAAACACCATTGCCGAAGAGGTTTGGGCTGCTCATTTTGGCTCACTGTACACTGCCAGAGCTCCCCTCTTTGCACTGACAGATTTGATTCGAAAGGCTTCATGGAATTGTAAATTCACCATTACTGAGATTATGTTACAAATTAGAAAGTCAAGTTTGTCTCGAGCAGCTGGGCCTAATGGCTTGGCAAATATCGTACTGAAAGCAAACCCTGAAATCTGGGACAAGTTGCTCTGTCTCTTATTCACGGGCATTGCAAATTCCAAGCAAATTCCCAGTTCTTGGAATTTATCATACATAGTCCCAATTTATAAAAAAAAGGAGACAGAGCCCTTCCGCTAAATTATCGACCAATCGCACTGTTTGATGCAGAATCAAACGTTTTTGCGTGTCTGATTTTGCAGCAAATGGAAGAATGGTCAACCTCGAATTCGACATTACCAAACCTCCAATTTGGTTTTAGAAAGGGTGTTGGGGCAGAAGTAGGTGGTTTGGTATTAACCTTACTCCAAGAACTGGCCTGGAAAAAAGATGCCACTCCTATCTATATTGCGGCAATGGATCTGTCTCTCACGTTTGACCTTGTGGACAGACCTTTATTATGGTCAAAGTTAAGATCCTTGGGTTTGCCTGTGGAAATTCTGTCCATCCTAATACATCTACATGAAGGCTTAAAGGTACAAATTCAATTGAATAGTAAAGGCCTTTTATCTTTTCCGATTAAGACCTCTAATGGTCTGCAGCAGGGCTGCATCTTAGCACTAGTATCCTTTCCCTGACCACGAGAGTACGGGATCCCCGGGGAGTAAGTTGTGAAACACCCTCTGGTTTTTCACACTACCCTTGACCATGGGATATTGTGGCTAAGAGGGACAAAGCAGGACTGTTTGCTCTCCCTGATGTGCTTCACTCTAACGATTGGGGCTCTGGCAACCCTGCTGAGATTAAAGCATCTACACGTGCTATGCATCTATGCACACACACAAAGTGCTGGTTGTGACTAAGACATGCTACTGTGCCGTCACATGGTGTGGTTTCACTGATCACAGCACGATGCTTGTTAGGACGGCTGTGATCACGTGTGTTGGGCTTATAACCGCTCGCCAGTTGCGTTTACTCCTAACCTGACCCTGTGTGTGTTCTTTGTATGCATGTTGGAGTAGGGCCCAGCCTCCCCGGCCCCCTTAACACCGTAAATGTATGCAGATGACCTGTTGCTGTTTATTAAAAAACTTAAACACAACCTGACAGCAGTCATATATCATATTAATGAGTATGGGGAATATTTCGGCATTCATATCAATGTCAATAAATCCATTCTATTTCCTAACTAAGATACAACAATAAAACAGATACAACGATACGAAAGATACAACAGATACGATGGCCTTGGCTTCACCTGGCAAATGGAGAGTGCACGTTACCTAGGGATAGACATTGCCAACAAGGTTAGCATATTGTATAGGGTGAACTATGCAAAAGCAACAGATACATTGAAACTACAGATTGTCAGATGGCAGTGTCTCCCCTTATCGCCGTTAGGTAGAATATCCCTGATAAAAATGTCCATTCTCCACAAATGTTTGTACATTTTCATCAACGTGCCTTTGATCCTACCCAAGAAATTCTTCAACAACTTAGGAGCATGTTGATGGAATATACATGGGCAGGGAAGCATACAGGAGCCCGCTGGGATAAACTTACCACACCATTGGAGTTGGGTGGGTTGGCAAAGCCCAACTTCGAAAATTAATTTCTAGTGGCTCAAGTGCATTAACTATCGTTCTGATACAGACAGACCGGACACACCTCATGTTCAAACAGAAAGAGCCATTGCGGCCCGCACTACTTAGAATAGGAATTCTGAGTGGAACCTGAAGTGATAAGGGTGAAATAAACATGGTTGCGTGTACATGCGTTGCACAGAAAAGAATGACCACAAAAGTGGGGTCAAACTGTATTCGGCACTGATCCCAGAAACTCACGTGGCAGGTCTGCCCATCACTTCAGAGAAACTATACATCAATGTCATAAACACATTGGGGATGGATACACTCGCTGATCTTTTCCAAGAAGGTAATTTTATCACATTGAATACATGGAGATCTAGAGGAGGCATCTCCCTGCTTGAGATGTTTCTTTATTTCAGGAAAATAATGTATTGTGTGCAGTTCTTCCATGCTTTCCCACGCAACCAGTCACAATGGGCATTCTTCATTACACTATTAGGGCACAAGGAGAGGGGAGGCTGGTTTCTCGCCTACACCCCATATTAAATGTAAGCAGTGTTAACTGCCTCACCCAAGTGAAAACAAAATAGGGGTAACACATGCAATTACCATAACCGATAAGGACTAGTCTTATGCAGGTGGCCAAACTACAACACACATTATTCTCTTGCTTGCCCAACAGAATGTACCCTCACATTGAACACATATGTTGAAGTAACCAGTAAGATTTTAGAGAGGACTTACCCCTTGAACCATTAATCGGACTGCTGAAGTTAACAAAGAATATATCCGCTGTCAGGGTCAGAAATGTGAGGCAGACATTTTTGTGAAGGTTTCTCAACAAATGCCATTTTATTAAATTAGAAGGTTGGAAAAACACCTCACTATCCCTACCCTGATGAGGATTTCCCTGCCTAAAATAAACTAAACACTCTAACAAAGGATATCTGTCTCTCACACTTATACATACAATACATAAAAAAGGAAATGCATCACAGTTCAAAACAATAATGATTCAATTTGCAATATAACCCCAGTATCTCCTTATAACCTGGCGAATTCCCCTTTCCCAGATTTAAGCAGGATTCTGATTCACAGTGCAAAAAAAGAAAACAAGGAAACGCTGGTTTGCAACAAAGTTCAAACACACTATTTTGCAACCTCAGTTTATCAACAGACCGTTCCAACAACTCCAGTAATTCAACAAAGAAAATAGAAAGTTCTTCCTTCCCCTTGAATAAGTGCACAATGTATCCTACTTAAATAAAGGACAATTTCTCATTACATCAACACAATAGTCTTGGTCAGGTTGATTTGCCACAACTGATAAGTTCTGAAGATATGTATAACTTCTTTGTAACAGCTTTACACAAGTCTTCCTTCAGCACCACAAACTACAAATTGTCTTTGTCAAGATCACTTTATAGACCTTCATCAATATCTAATTGGTTTACGTTCATGCCCGGCCTACTACCTTAGTTTACACCTTGTTTACTCCCGTGCCAGACCTACTACTCCAAATGTTTGCCATCCGGGTATACTCGCTTGCCCCAACAGCGTTTTCACAACAACATGTGCTTTTGTGGTTAAGATCAATTGACAGAAAGGTTCACAACAGCTTCACAGTGCTCAATAGTTTGCAGCTTCAAAACTTTAAACAAATCTTCAGGGAAAACAAGATTCACAATGGTGCTTCTGTAAATAATGCTCCTCTCCTTCTGAATATCCTTTTCCATAAGGGCAGCTTTTTGACCATCTTGTTTCCCCACTGCACAAGTAACCAAATACTGGCAAGGCATTGGTCTTATTCTGCTTCTCCCTTGACTTTGACCATGTGTGTTTGTAACAGCTTTTACCATAGGTTGTAAGGGATGAGCAACAAGTTTCACAACTTATGGACCTTGCATTAGCCCCCTTCTGCCATTGGCAATATCTGATGGATTGTATTGGCCTTGAAATTAGACTCTCTTAGCTTGGGCAATACTTGTAGATATTACTTTTTAACATTATCGCCCCATCGGGTTTTCCACAATCTCACATCATTTGGTTTGGTTAAATAAGGTTTTCGCTGTTTTCCAATAGTTCGATATTCAAAAGTACTTTCAAAGTTACTTTCATTAATACGCGAATGCTGCTTTTGCTGCTTTTCAATAGTTTGATATTCCAAATTACTTTCAGAGTTAGTTTCACTCATGTGCGAGTGCTACTTACTTGTTAAACGCCTGCATTGACTATGCAAACTGGTACAGAGCGCTCCGGGGTCACTACCAGCTTGTGAACTCACTGGGTAAGGCTTGCACTTCCGATCCCCTCACAGCTCGCAGGACTTCTGCTTCTGTGGCTCCTAGCCACCAAACAAACTGCTTCTCTTAGTCCACCGGCACCCGCGCCACCTGCACCCAGAGCTCATCTTGCTTCTTAGACCCTCTGGTGCATGCCAGCCACCAAAGAGAGACTCCTGGGAAGGAAAGCTTCCCTCGCTTTCGCTTCCCACTGCGCAGCCTCTGCAGCACAGGTCTCCAGGGGGCAAGCTTCGCTCTTACACGCTTCCTGCTGCGCGACCCCTGCACTTCAGGATTCAAGAGGCACAGACCCTCTCAGGACTGGCAGCAGATATCTGCCGAACAGTGGTCCCGGCGTCTACTCTCGCCTCCATCTTCTGCCTGGGCTGCCTACACGAACCATACTGCTTCTGCTTCTGGCTTTCTCTGCCTTTCTCTATGGCCTGTACCTGAGGGGGCCTTATAAGCATATGGGTCTCCCTCAGCTGTGGGTCATCTGATTTAAAGATCTGACAACTCCTGCAACATTGTACCTCTTCAGCCCTCTTCCTCGTCCCAGTACCTAGCGAATTATGGGACTTGAAGTCCCTAATGACAAGTTAGATTTTCGAGTTTGAATTTTACTCTTAAACCCAAATCTGTTCCTTATAATATTCTTCAAAGGAATATCATAAGGATTAGTCATCAGACTTGATTGAAAAGGGGAAGGCAGTTCTTGTTCGCAGTTATTATTCACAAATTTCCTTTCGCTTTATCTTTGTGTGTTAGGGTGGTCTATAGTTTTACAAGTCTGTTGGATTTTGGAAGGGTTTTTATTTCTCCCAATTCCTAGGAGATTGTGACTGTTTTCACCCCTATTTATATGTGTATCTTGTGAAATGGAAAGATGGTTATTATTACAACAATCCATTACATACTTTGGCATTAACGAGATATCCTCCCTAGAGGAAGACAAAATACTGTGTCTAATCACGAGTCCTCCCATTTCCATGGGCCTTTTCTCCTCCCAGGTGACCCACCCACAGAACACCACTCCCAAGGTCAGGATCAGAAAGCATCTACTTTTCCCTGGCCACTTAGGAGGAGACTTTAGGCAGGGATTTAGTGAGTAGACTCTAGGATTCAGCACACCCCTCATGCCTGAAAGCTAAGTGGTCTTCTGCTTGATGTTGCGCGCAGATGCATTGCTAGACTTTGGAGCAATGAGACAGCACCTCTACTCACAATGTGGTTTGAGTAGTCTCACTCTGCCACGATACTGAGGACAATTATGTAAAAATGTTACCACAGGCAGCTAGACCTGCAGATATTTGAACATTGTACAGAAGCTATCCACTCAGACCACCTGCATAGGGAAACCATCCCCTCTTCTAGCACAATAGCTACAGAACAGGAGACAGGGGAGCCACGAATCCAGTATGCCGACATCCCTGAACTTTATTCTCAATTAAATTTGTTTTTCCCCTTATTGTTGAATTGTGATGATGACTGTATGTATTCCGTTATTGCTTTTGTTATTGACTACTGCAACAGCCTCTATCTCAACTTGCCTTCCTCTACTCTCTGCCCTCTGCAACTAATCCAGAACAGGACTGCAAGACCTGTCCTTGTCCACAAGCCCACGGATCGTATCTCTCCAGCCTTGAAATCTCTCCACTGGCCCCTGGTGGCTGCAAGGATTAGATTCAAGTCCCTATGCATTGTCCACAACGCTGTCTGGGCCAGGGGCCGCATTACATCCAACTCTCTCTTCCTAAACATCTTCCTTCCCGAGACCTTCGCTCATCTATCTCTAACTCTCTGGCAGTCAGACGAATCTCCAGGCAGAGATTTGGAGGTAGAGCCCTCTCTTCTGGAGGGGCCTCCCCATGGAATGGCCTCCCTGGCCCTCTCAAACTCGAGCAGGACCACCTCAGGTTCCAGAAGCAGCTCAAGACCTTCCTTTTCGCCTCTGCTTTGTCTCTTGCTCTCCCTTGCTGACCACCTGTATGCCACGCTAGCTGGTCGCCAGGGAACCCTCTGAACTCAACGGGCACCAGGCTTCCTCCACGACCTGCAAGCACCTGTACTGCCTCTGGGCCTCTGCACACTTAGGGGCTGTATCTGTAACTCTACAGTCCCTGCCCCCATTTTGCACTTTACAAAGCTGGCTCCCATAGCTGGCTCCCCGGCTCTCTACTCAGAGTAATTGCTGCCCTGAATGCGCTGCCCTGAACGCACTTCCCTTTCTCCCTCCCCCGGCCCTTCTCCTCTCCCCCCTGCACTTGCATTTTCTGAATGACAAAAGGCCTAGTAAGATTGTTTGTTTCATCCTCCCTATCTCTCCCTACCTTGTCTTGTTGCGCCTAGAAACACTTGTGTACAGGCGTGTAATAAATGACTCATCATATCATATCATGTTTGTAAAGAACCAAAAATCTGAATACAGGGAAATCACAATGCGAAAGAGGAAAGAGGAAGTGACACACACACCCTGCAAAGGCCATACATGCATGGCTTCTCCAAGAGGGTGATTTCACTAATTCACCAATTCGTTAATACAACTAAATTCCCCTGTATGGCCTTTTCCATGGCTCCTAGAAATTGCAATCCCCAATAGAATAGGTTCTACTCAGAATAATAAAGGAGTGTGGAATGTAGCAGACACCACATGCCGTGAAGAAACATTGTCCTCATTACATGAACTTTACAGTGTTCGCCCTATTTTCCTTATGGACCCAATGCCTTCCTAGTTACTTTCTCGACCTCATATCCTCCAAAAGGGCTACCATCATCTCCCTTCATAGTCCCTTTATTTGTAGTAACTTCATTGTACGTTACATTGGTGCACTGCCACAAGTGGACTAACAACAATTAATTGCAATATGAAATAGGTTTGACAACGAAACCAGAAGCAGAAGTAAGCATACTAATAAAGAACTGAAGCATATCACGATAATAGGGTGACATTGTGAGCAACTTAACCTCAGCAATGACTACTAAACAGTTGACCTGAACATAGAACAGGTAATTGAATTAACAAGGGAGACATAAGCATTTTAATATGAGCCGTGATTAAAAATATTTCACCCGAGCAGAAAATACTCACTAGACAACAATGTCAGATGCTATAACTACATGATGAATAATTGTACATCAATATGACACCAAGTTATTATAAGCATATTAACATCCATACAGACTTACCAGACATATGATGGCATTATTGCAGCGTTCAAGGCTGCACTTAGCAAATGATGGCAGCTCCTGCACATATACACTGTAGCATATGGTGACTAGCTAAGACATACTGTGGTATTAGTGGGGAATTTGAAGTTGCACTTGACATATAACAGTTAAAATATGTTGACTTTGCCAACGCCTTGTTCACAAACCAAACATTTCTTTTTAACACAGAGGTTTCTGTGCATGTGTGGCCTCATCAGGTGCCACACACCTTTGTTTTGCTGGCTTCCCACACCTTAGTCCTTTCTGGTCCATCCATACCATAGGACAGGAGAGTCTGCAACATGTGGCACTCCGGATGGTTTGGACTACATCACACCTCATCCTTTGTCAGCATAGTTAATAGTAGGGGGTGATGGGAGTTGTAGTCCAAAACTGAGAGCCTCAAGTTGCAGATCCCTGCTCTAGGAGTACAGACAAAAGTGGATGGGGGGTAAGGGGACTTAAGAATGGGATCACACGAGTGCAGTGAGTGAAATTAAGTTAACTAGATCTTTATTTTCTTTCTTTTTTTTCCTTTTCACCTTAGAGTTTATTGTGTTAAGGAGTGAGGGCCAGAATAGAACTTTGGACACGGGACAGTTTTGTTTTGGACATTCTGACTTTGACAGACCCTTAGTTTTGCTTTTTGATAGGGAAACACCTACAGAACAGCGACAGAGGCATTTCCCGAACCCCCCTTTTCTTTAATAAAAGTCTTTAGCCAAAACCATGTCTAACTTGTGCCCGTGTTTCATTCCTGGCTCCTCACTGTTCTTTATTTTAGCTTTTTGTTGTGTTTTTGGTATTCACCATACCATTGACAAAAAAAGCATTTTAACAATTACACCAATTTCATTATTATATATAAAACCAAAATTGATCTATTAGTACAATATCGATACAAGAAGAAAATTGCATTATTACATCAGCATCATTAAAAAACAGACATACCCTTTACCTTGACACTGGATACCTCATTCTAAAAGAAACTACTAGTTTACAAATTTCCATTAAGAACCCAACTAAAGCCAATATTAGAGATATTTGTGTTCCACTGATACGTTTTTCCCATAATGCTTGCGATATACCATTTGAGGGAGAATATACAAACGGACCAAGGCATTTTATCCTAAGCAACAGGAGTGCTGGAGAATCAATTATTACGTCATACACATTTTCAGTGCACTGACTTTTACATACTCTGCAAGATCTTCATTCTCTCAAAATTGTGCGTTTGGGACCAGTCACCTCTAACGTGGGTAAACAATTGAAACGAAATTTCATATACCAAGTTCTAAACACAGATGAGAGACATTTCTGTAGGTATGGTCTTAATTCGTTTTTGGTTACATACCAAATATATGCAATATGATATGCAATTCAATCTTTGCAGATCGTCTGAGTCTGTTATTCTATCCCAATTTCAAAGCTTCCATTTCATAACATTATAAGAATCATCGTTATTGATACTCAACAGTTGTGTAAACTCGGCGCACATTCTTCTAAAGTTTAATAGGTACTTATTAAAATCACCTTTAAGAGTCTCTCCTAAAATTCCTGCTAAACTAAAAACCTCCACATTAGTAATTTTCGTACACAGAAAAATGCTCTTATTAATGTACAATGCCCACCAGGATTGCAGATTCTAGCGGTATGACACTTATTGGAACTGATTGGGATAAGTTAAGAACTTCTCTCCAAATATATCCTTACACAATGTCAAAATATTTTCTATTTGAAAAGTGAACTATTTCGGTTCCATATAGTATCATTGGAGTTACTAGATCTATAGTTATCCAACATTTGTATCCTACCGGATTCACATGCTTTTTCCAATGTTCTCCAATGTCAGATTGAGAATCTGCCATACAACCGATCAACATGTACGTAGCAATACTTGAAAAGCCCATAAAAACAACAATTTGAGTTTTGTTTTGACCAGGTATTTCCAACTATTATAAGCCTCTTTTATGGCGACTGGGGGGTCATGTGTAACTATAACAGTTAAGTGAGGAACTATATTTGCATGTAATCTCATTTTCGCCAAACACCATCACTATTGTAGAGGGTTTAAACATAAAAAAAATTCTACCATTTAATGTGAGAGTGGAAAAAGCCATAAATACTTTTCCTGGATCTCCATGAACATTTCGTTTTTTTGGGCCGAATTTTAAAAAACGTTTGTATTTTTGCACTTTTTAAAAATACATACTGCGTGGGGAGACCACCACACCTCTCCTCCACTGCCCCTTACCACAACCACCATCTATTTTTCAATCAAAATATGCGAACATTTCGAAAGAATTAGGCCAAAAATAGTCAGTCTCGAGACCATTGCTCCCATCAAATTGCGTAAAGGTAAACAAAAAGCTCACTTGAAAACTTTGCAAAATAACGCCTTGATATCTGCTCTAAGCATCTTAAGAAGAGCTCACATATCTGAAAACAAGAAGACAACATAAATGGTTGTCAATTAATGATAAGATCCAATTTAAAACTATGTCCCTCACGCATACATTTCTAAACCATGCAGCTCCTCTTTACTTAACAGAAACGTTTAACCTCAGATCCTCAACTGGAGTCACCAGGTCCTTGAAACGCACTCAGCCTGCTAGTCCCTAGATACAAATTACAAAAATCAGGGGAGAGTAGCTTCCCAGCCATGGCTGCACAGTTGTGGAATTTACTCTCTCTTTCCTTGAAAAACGCCAACTCATTCTCAAACTTCAGAATTAAGTCTATTAAATGGCTAGTTGAGAAGCAATAACATTATGCCTGACCTCATTACCTCGGATCCCCAAGCTGACTCTTGGTCTGCATATTGTATGTAATTTATCTGTCGCCCTTAAGTTGTGATTGTATATATGTGTAAATGCCTTCTGTATGTATGTGTAACTCTGTATGCCATGACCTTATATACCTGTAACATTTGCAACTGCCAAATGCGCCTAGATACCTCTGGTTTAAGGTGCGCTATAGAAATAATAAAACAAACAAACAAGCTGTTAGGAAAGATTTTCTTTTTGCATCTTTCCCTCCCTAGATTTCTATGGGACACCCCTTCTTTTTGCATTGTTTTTTAACCTGTCCTGTCCTGACTTTTTGAAGGGAAGTAAAGCCCGAAGCTTCACTACTCTTGTTTTTTGCTCGCTCATTGTTATGGGAAACTGACTAGTCACTAAGACTATCAGTACTGAGAAACGTTGTTTCTCTTTTTGGAATTCTTGTATTTTTACAATTGCACACACCACCGTACAGTGGCATGCAATTAGGATACTTAGTATCCTTATAACCTTTTACCTTTTGGGTTTTTAGTTACTTTTTATATGTGCCCAAGAAAGGCTGCTGGCAGCAGTAATATTTTGACTGTTTTTGTAACATTTTACTTGTGCACTTTTACATTTACAATGAATGCCTATTAAAGTTGGCTAGCCCCCAAAGATGTCCGTGCCACAAGGTTTTTCACTTTTTCTTTGGCCATGGGGTAGTTTGGCCTTTTTCCTGCCGTCTCAGGTCAGGAAATCCCATATATGGTATTGCACGTGCCCGGGAAATGCTGTTGCTTTCCCGGGCTAGTGACCCTTTGTGTGTGAGAGCCGAAAGCAGAGAGGGTGGAGGGTCTGGGACTGTCTGGTCCCAGTTCACGTCCCCTGGTGGCAGAAAGTCTGCTGCTGGGCAGGTGTTGAAGGCTGTGGTTGTCCAGGATTGGAAAATCACTGGCTGTTTGAACGAAGCAGATCCTTACTATTGGTGGGCTTGTCCTTGCTTCCAGCACCAAATCTGTATAAAAGGATACGCCAAGCTCCCATTCTTCAGATCCACATTGAAGCCAAGATTCCCACGAACAGGAGCAGCCTGCTGATGGCTCCTGCAGTTGTCCAGTATCAACAACAGTGATTGGCCTGGTGAAGTCCTGCCCCTCTGCCTGAAGACCCTCGTCAGTGCTTCGACCCTTAGACTGGTGGGACCAACTAGCCTCGACACCTGCTCAAGGACTTGTGCCAGCAGAGCCTTCAGAAGTGTCCCTGGACAGCCCATGTACTGACCATCTCCCTCCTCGGCTACCACGCTGCAGCCATTACCATTCCGAGTTGAACCTTGGAACTTAGTGGGTCATCTGCTTGTGGTGCCAAAAGCCACCTGCTCCCAGAATTTCAGCTTCCTATCTTGAAGGGAGGCTTCACTGTAGCCACTTTTGTGGTTGCCACTGAAAGATCGCCTGTCACCGTCTGATGGCTGTGACCATTGCCAGAACTATTTGCATCCATCCTTTGAGGTGTCCCAAGGGAATCTATCCTTCAAACAACTTAATTTTTCATTGTTTTGGACCTTCACCTGGAAGCTATCCCAATGCCGGAAGTAACCCTCTCACCCGTGACACCTGTGCCTCACTCACCCGAACAAAGGACAGCAAATTGTGTCTCCAGCAAATTCTATACGACCCACATTGTCACCGGAAGGAATCAGAGTCAGGGGATGGGGGTTGGAGGTAAGTAAACATAGCTGTTCCTGCCCCCCCCCTGTCCTTCATGGGGTAACATTAGCTGCTAAGCCCCTTCTCCCCCAACTCCCTCTGGCTTGAACTTTGGTTATCGAACCTGGGTCAAGCATCCTACTCTAGGGCTAATCTTGGGACTAGGATAGAGAGGAGTACTTACCCGAGTATGGGAAAATACTTATTTCACTTTGAAAAACTTTGGAAACATTATGAATGCTTCTGAATCACCACCGCTGCCCATTGCATCATTCTTGAAATCCCCTCCTCTAACTGGCACCTTTGACTTTTGGGCACTAGGCCCCATATACCTTAGGGCTGGGCCGCTTAAGAAAGAGGGAACTGGGGTTGATCTGAGTCTGTCTATTTCGCTTACATTTTATTACTTGCATAATGAGAATTCCCAGACAGAAGAGGCTGAACCCATAGTAGGAGGAGGTATGAGCATGCGGTGCAGATTCGAGGAAGAGCACGGCCAGACCAACAATAGAGGGGTAGCCAGGAGGGGAGGAACCAGGACCTTAGGAGGGGAAGGTGATAAGGTCCCTTTGAGGGTGGCTTCAAGGGGAGACAGGGTAATGAGAACATGAGTGACTCTTTCGAGGCAACCAGGGGTAGTTTCTTTCCTATCTGCAGCTCGCAGCCAAACTAGAATTAAGATTACAAAAGGTGGCTGAGGAAGGGTTAAGGAATACCGGGAATGAGTTCAAAGAAGACAAATGGTACAGGAACCCCATAAAACCTGGAACTCATTCAAAAGGAGCATAGGCATGTGGGAATCCCTTTGTACCCAAACCTGAACTTAAAGAGAAGAAGGATGCAGGAACCACTAAGCCTGGATGCAGAGTGGCAGAGGTGAGACTATTTGGTCCTGTTTGTTTGCGTGTTGCATTTTCCCAGAAAAGACTTTTGTATTTATTAAAAACCTGTTTTTCCATCCTAAGTGGTGTTTAACCTCTTTGTGTACCCCACTTAGCTATACGACAGGGAAAATTGCTGATTTTACTGCATATTACCAATCTGACACTGGGAATAGTCCACTTCCTGCTGACTTGCAGGAACATTTTGTAGCAGCGGGAAGTGACTGCTAGCTCTCAAAAAGTATTGAAAATAAAAACAGATTTTAAAGGAGTTCAGTTTTCAGTCAGTGGCGGCAATGATAAATGTATGGCTAGGCCAACCAGTCATTTATATAAATATTTCATCAAGAGTCAGACAAAGGGGTCATTATGGGAAGTATGCTATTGCCTTGAAGAGACATGCATGCAGAAACCTGAATGATTCCTTCCTATAATGAATTTCACACAGCTAGGGGGGAGAAACCATCCAATACATGCAGTATTTTTTAAATAGCCCATATCTAAGTTTCTAAAAATGTTTTTTTTGTTTTAAAATGTCCACCCCATTAAATGGGTTGGAAATGCATGTTGGACAGCAGCGTGTCACGCCGCGGACATATGGGTGAGTAATAACCTTCTTCACACTGCGCCACCCTATTGGAAGGAGAGCGCGGATGTGAGCTTCTGAGAGGCTCACATTCTCAGCCCTACCGTCTCCCCAGACCCTTTGGGCTGTATATGAATGCAATGTGCTAGCACATCCCCTCTGCTTACTGGGCAAACAGTTTTTGTAAGCAAGAGGCGAGTAAAAACGTTTATCGCTACCTTTTGAGCGGGGGAATAATTATTTTTTATTTTTTTTATTTTGATACAGCTGAATTTAATCAACTTTTCAAAAAAAATAAAAACAGATGAAGTAAAAATACAAGAAAGACACATTAAAATGAATAGTAGAAGAGAACAAACAATACAAATGAATTAGGAAAGTCAACTATACAATCTCATTTCTCAGATGTACAATTAGTTCTATACGCTTTAAAATTAGTGACAATAAATGATTACATATTAATTTCAGAAGGTAAAATTACATCAAGGAAATGAACTATTGCTTTGATGATGGAGAACTTAGTTCCAGCAAAAAGTAAATTCCAAATCTGATTTTCATCATATTGATTATACAGATTTAATACATGAGCAAAATGTTTAGTTCGTAACTCTTGCAAATTGGTACAGGAGATGATTAGATGTTGCAAAGTCTCCTTTTCTGTCGACAACTCGAAGAAACGACAATATTTCAAATTATGAGGAATTATATGACGCCTACTAAGCACTTCTCTAGTTAAATACAGATTTAATCTAAAACGTAGGAAGTTGTTTCTTATAACTGGTGCAGGACATTTCAACAAATAGCTCGCCACTTGGCCGAGCTTTTTATGACCAAAGTTATCTCTAGTGAAATCTTTGAATTTCAGACAAATTTCAGAATTTAATGTCCAGGCACAATGATAAAACTTAGTTTTGGCCTGTGCTGGTCTTTCAAGCAGGAGCGTAATAGTTATGTCCGCATCAGACAAAATAGTCAATACCTGGTTTTGCCATGTGAGTGGAAAGGGATGTTTCGATTTAGTTAGATGGTGAGCCACCATACTCAAAATGTTGTTATTTTCCAACCCCAACAAACATTTGCGAAAAAAAGCACACATTCGCCACTTGACTCTAGATGCTAACGAGTTCAAACCCAACTCAAACCGTAAAATAGGCATGGGTGTACAATTCGGAAGGTGTAATACTTTTCTCCAGAAGCAGGCTTCTAGTTTGATCCACATTACATCACTGGAGTACAATTTCGATTCAGCCGCATCGATCAACATTGGTACTACCTTTTGCTCATAAAAAAGTAGAATGTGTTTCAGCGTAAATTTACCATACTTATAATGCAAAATTTTAGCTTGCGAGATCAGATTCAAGAGTTTGACCTGCAACTTAGTCTGATACAGATAATCAATTCTTGTATTCGGCACCATAAGCCCCAAATATTTGTACTCCGATGCAGTTTTCAATAACACATTACAAATCAACCATGGATAGTTAAATGTTTTGTTTTTGCGGTGAGATTTACAGATCATAATTTGTGATTTGTCAAAGTTCACAATTAAATGATTATTCTTCACATAAGTCGTAAGGGCACCCAGTAAATTTTGGAGACCACTAGGGGTCTGGGATATTAAAACCAGATCGTCAGCGTACAAAAGCCACGCTATGCGCTGTCCCCCCAGCTCAGGAGCATCAGATGTAACTTGCCTAAAAAATGTACCCATGTCCAAAATAAATAAATTGAACAAAAAGGACGCCAACATACAGCCTTGCTTAAGACCCACATATGTATTAAACGATGAGGACAAAAGGCCTTCCATAGTTAATCTAATACGCATAGTGGTGTCAGTATGGAGATGAATTATCAAGGCTAATAATGAAGTAGGGCAGCCTAGCAGATGTAGTTTTTGAAACAAAAAATCACGATTTACTGAGTCAAATGCAGAACGGAAGTCAATAAAAGCGCAATATAAAGATTGCTTCTGCTCTGCATGCTGGTCCTTTAACATGTTAATGGTTATAATGTTGGGAAGTGTACCCAGCCCACTAATAAATCCTGATTGAAAGGGATCCCTTTTGAAGTTGTTCTTGGGCCAAGTGTTCAAATCTCTCAATATTAGGCGGCAAAAGATTTTCCCAGGCACATCTAATAATGAGATTGGTCTATAGCTGGCCGGATTGGACCGATCACCTTTCTTATAAATGGGTACAACAATGGCTTGTTTCCAAGTGTGAGGTATGTGCTGCGTGTCAATAATATTCATAAACATTGCATATAGTATATCAGCCCAGATTGTCGGATGTTGTTTAAGAAGCATGTTTGACAACCCGTCTGGGCCAGGAGCTCTTGAGCCACTAGCTTGATTGATGACAAATAGTATGTCCTCCCTATCAGATTTGAGATCAAACATCAAATGATGCAAAGATTTAAAAGTCTTCATAGTATCAGATGATGGAGCATAAAGGTTAGAGTAAAACTGAACCCATGTGTCTTCATTCACATCATTTGTCTGAATGGAGACTTGATATCCTGCTGTGGCTAGATTAATTAGTCTCCATGATTCTGCCGAATTCTTACTGGCTAGTGTTCTTAACATGGTACTCCCGTCATTTTGGTACAATTTAGCCTGCCTACCTCTCACCCAATTCCTATATCTCGTTTTGATTTGAGTGAGTATCATTGCTCTCTCATCACGAGGGAGTTTATAGGCCTCTCTTTTTTCAGCACGAACTATCGATTTCATCGCTTTCAATTCTTGATCGAATATATGTAAATGTGGAATTTGTTTTCGATTATGTGTGATGGAAGTTGGCTGAAACAACTGCATTAGATCATGATAAATTACAGTTGAGCATCTTTCACTATAGTTGTGGCACTTTAATTGAGCCTCATAACAAGCTCTAAATGCTTCTAAAGATTCTTGCGACCAAGTTAACCTATTCCTGGCTGTGTTTACAGAAGTAGAACCTCTTAGATATTGCAAAGTTTCTTGGGTCTCATTTTGATGGCAGACCCAGGTCATTTTGAGCATGTTATGGTCACTAGCGTCCATGTCAATGACTTGAAATGTTTTTACTTTACTTAACATGATAGGGTTGACATAGATGTAATCAATTATCGCCTCGCTAGTTGCACGATGCCATGTTGCTCTAGGTGGAATATCCATAGCAGTCGAACCATTTAACATAAATAAGTTTCTGGAGTCCGCAAGGCTCAACCATTTGTCAAGGCGACCCATATCAGATTTATTTTTTGGACCCAGACAATGGAGATTAAAGTCTCCAGCTATAATGATGGTATCCACTTGGCAATCAAGTAAAATAAGATCAAGCTCCTTGTGCATAGAGTCCAAAAACCCATCGTCTGAGATACTCAAAGGGTTCCAATATACATTAATAAGTGCACAATGCTTACTGTGTCCAGTCAGTCTGGTCATTTGTAAATGGGAATTTTGAGAAAACCATGATTGGATTTTTAAGGCAGAACTCTGCCTAACAGCCGTTAGCAAACCAGAGACAGGACAACCTAATTTCCCCTTGACAGCTGGAGTGTGTACAATATTATGATTATCCCATGTTGGAGCACGTAACAACCAGGATTCTTGTATTAAAATAATATCGTAGTTTAGTAATGAGATATCTTGATTGTTCATTAAGTGCTTGTGTCCTCTGGAATTCCAGCTAATCAAGGAGAAAGTGGTGTCATGTCCATTTAAATGCTAGCGCTGCAAATGTTTGTGGTTGCAATGACATTTAGCTATGCGAGCATTTTGATTTCTATTCGATTGCTGATGTATATCTGGTTTGGTGATATCCAATGCGTTGCAGTCTATGGGTTCCAAACCTGTTGAGACTATAAATCCCAGGTCGAAAAGCTGGGTCTTTGCGGCCCAAATGGCATTAACCACCACTCTAGAATTTATCCATAAATTCACAGCTGCCCAATTTATTCGATCCGTAAATTCCACCTTTACGATGTCAATAGATCCAATGTCATCAAGCTCCAGCAACTCGCTAAATATAGATAGAACAGCTGCTCGATTCAAGTAATATTGCAGAGCCGGTGCTGGTCGACATCTAAAAGGTAGTGAGTGGACAGCCGGGCGTTTGGAGCAAAGGGCAACATTTTTCTGGGTATCGACTTTACAAGGGGCTGATATTTTTGCATTTAGCTTAGAGGCAGATTTAACTTCATTTCCATTCGGTTCAGTTTGGGAAACCAAGATTTTGGATAGCGTGATTTTAATCAATTCTTCAATGTTTGCACAAGGAACCATCACTTGCTGTGCAACATTGTTATTATTAGAAGATGAAGAGCCAGTTTTCGTTAAGGAGTCAACTGGTTGTATTTTCGACACGGCCACCGAGTCAGGATGTTTTGTACCGTCATTCACATCAATATCGGATGGCTCAGGTGTATGAGCCGTGGATAGAGAATCTGGAAGAAGCAACTTCTTTGGCGGCAATTGAGAGGCCATATAGTCATCCACTGCCTGCCTTAATTCTCTACGACGGTCAGACAGGGTTTGATCTTCTAGTGCTGTTTTAGATTGCAGGCATAACAATGTATTAGGTTGGTGGATGAGCAAGCATTTTCAGCAGCTATGGCTACATTTACCAAGGCATTCAAAGGACTATACGATTCAACAGACTTACTCTTCTCTAAAGAGTTCATGGTCTTCCTGATCTGTGATTGCTTCAGATATTTTTTTGTAATAGCTCTAGATGCAATTTTGGTGGCATTAGAAGGTATTGAAAGTTTTTTAACAAAAGTTTCAATGTTGGAACTATTCTTGGCTACAGACTTGATATTTTTCGACTTCTTGCATACACCTTGCTTTAATTGAATAGGCTTCGTAAACATACCGGATGCATTTGTATGAGTAGCATCAAATAATGGATAGTTAGGTTTTTTTCCTTTTTTTCCCTTGCTCGCCCTGTGCTACACAATTGTTTGAATTTGGAGCCAGATCAATAATGGGATTCAGAATAAATGGTATTGCATGGAATGATTTAGGAGAAGCTAAAGACAAAACGTCAGTTCGGGAGCTCACCGTCTTTTTTAGCTTGGTGGCTGGAGTATTATTGTCACCTAAAGTTTCAAATTTGTTCATGATGTCAAGATGGGTGGCCAATATCTGGTTCAATTGCTGTGAGTGCACATTGGCCTTGTTGACTAAAGCTTCAAACAGTTTAGCAAGAGACTGGATAGCCATATTCATAGAAGTTAAAGGAATCTCAGTCAAACCAGTTTGTTTATCAGGAACTCCCAGTGATGGATGGTGATTGACTGCCATTTTGCATGGAGTAGGCGCAATAAACGATAACTTCTCAACTGAGTTTGCGCTAATGTTCGTAAACAGAATAGGTGATTTTGATAAATTGTCAGACAGCGTCTGTGTGGGGAAGCAAGATACATTCGTGTCTAAGTCAATTACAGCCATATCACTAGATATCACTGATTTGTCAGACTTGCAATTATAAGTTGAGTCATGAGATGTGTCAAGCATATCTAAATCAATAACAGATTTAGCAGCAGTACCGGTTAACACATTATTCAATAAGATGCTATCTGTTAAAGAAACATTTTCATCAGCAAAAGTGACAGTCGGAACGCCAGCGGTCACAGACTCTGTTTGTGCTTTAAATGCCTTAGAGCCCACAATAGGATGTACAGGTAAAATCATGTCACACACAACATCATGAGCATCATGCTGCCCTTGCGCAAAACCCTTTTGATAGGTGACTATCCATACCAATAACTTCAGATTGCAGCTTGATTCCCTCAGATGGAGGGTTTGTGTGTTCCACAGACTGGTGATCTGGATGACGGACTTCCTGACAAAAGGATCGAATGTCCATATTCAGGGGAGTCTCTGATTTAGATTTCAAATTGACTTTGCACGAGGAGGGAGTAGAACTGAATCAGGATCTCTTAACAAGGCATTGCAGTGAATTAAATAGGGAGCCATCAGTGTTTGTACGATGAGCAGACGTTACCACTGGCATGCCAATTCTAAGGGTGCTGATGCCTCGTTTAATTTTAAGCGTACTGAGGTTCTATTTTGAATTCACTGGTGTACAAAACTGTGAATAATATATGGAGACAAGCAAATGTGGACAAAAAACAGCCACGAAACCACGACAAGCGCGGCAAAGCGGGACTTTCCGGGGCTTCCAAGGGTGCGCGTGCGCGGTGCGCGCGCGTGCCCTGTTATATAGCCACACCTCACGAACAAATCCTAGGCAAAGGAAATAGCGAAATATTAGCTTTATATAAGCATAATATCTATCAGTTCTTTGTAGACTCTGTCTTCTTTTCAAAATAGTTCACCTTGTGGGATAGGTAGTTCAGTCCTCGTTTAATGTCGATCGTGGGTAAAACAAATCCACAAATCCAGAGAAGCAGGAGCAGGAGCAGAATACTGCGGCTAAGCGGGACTTTCCAGGGCTTCCACGGGTGCGCCCCGGAATAATTATAGAGTAATAGTGCAAATGTTTAGTATCTAAACCTCTCATTTTGCAGTGTTCACCACATGCAGTATTTCCAGAATAGGTGTAGAGAAGGATCATCAGAACACATTCAGTCAACCATAAAGTTCAGCGCCTTTACATGTAAAGATCAGGTTGTGAGAGTTCAATGCCTATAGGGGCGTCTGTAGGAGCCTGTTGGGCTATAACTCACATGATTTCATTGCCCCTTGCTTAGGGTATTACCTTGGACAAACATCTACCAGCTGGCATTCCTTCTCCCTTGCTTCAGGTTCTTGTCAGGTTGTGATGTATTTCTCCACTAACTATGGGATTCCTCCTTGCGCCAAAGCTTCCAACAGGTAACAGGCGTTTGGCTCTTCAATTTCGGTGCCTGGCACCTGCAGGGGCTGCGATATAGCCCTCAGTAGAGCGTGCAGCTTTTTGTACGTCTCTTGGTCTGGACTGAAATGTCATGGCGGCCACATGGCTCTGCAGTGGAAGCCGGAGCCCATTCTCTGCTGGTGTAAGAGGCAAGAGCTGAGGTAACCAGGTTTGCTATTTTCCAACTGGTCTAACGGCTTAACATGTGGAAAAAAACATATAACAGTAAGGGAAGTAAATAAACCGATCATTCACACCATTCGATTTAGCCATCAAACCGTTTTCAACTAATGCAATACCATGTTTATATGTTCTTGTCATTTGAGTCTCCTTAGGCATTTCGATACCTTGCTGGTATTGCGGGTAATAATGTCGACAGTATCAGAGTTTCTTACCAACTGAGTAAGTTGCAAAGCCTGATTGTGGGGATACTGATCGCTTTCACCTGCCACAACTTCCAGATCTGTAATAAGTCACCAATCTCAATGTGGGTTAAAGAAAATAGTCTATGGGTCCATTTTGCAATGTTATGAATGCATTTTTTGCCAGAGTATCACAGCTGTTCACGCTACAAAGAGAATTTTCTGTTGACAAGTGCTTTCAAATGTTGCTGTGACTATTGGTAAATTACACATTAAAAATCATTTAAGGCATGCCCCAGACTACTTCTTCATTAGGATCTGACAATTCCTCCTCTTGTGCAGGTGTGTATGAGAGCCTGGCATTCAGGTCGCCCCAATCCGAAGAAACTGATCTAATTCTGACACATACTGGGTTTCCTATAAAAGTGCCTGCAGGATTGTACACAAAAACGAGAGGCGTTGTAAGAACCACAATTATCATAAATATTGACAATTACTCCCAGATTCCCATTTCTATTTTTAGTTTTTAAAATGTGTAGATTCATTGTAGATATGGGATCGAGGGTTAAATCAATAACCAATGAGATCGGGGACCACGGTTTGCTCTAACGCGGGCTCTGGTGATTCATGGCGTGAATATAGTTGAGTACCCAGAAATGTAAAGAAGTTCAATATCCCAGGTTTCCTGGAGGAATATTATTTTGAATAAAGAGAAACAAACACCACTCCAGGGCATTCATCTTGGCTTCCAGGCCAGCAATACTGCATGAAACAATTTTCAGAAGGTCAGTATTGTAAAGAATAGTGTCCTCAGGGCATCAGCTTTATCTGCAGTTGCCAAACTGAGGGACAGACAATTCCACTTCTCCAGGAAGCTCAAATCTGTTGCTAGCTCAATGTGATTGCATTGGGGGATAACAACACCTTGCAGGTTAGGAAAAAGCCTGTGCGGAACCATATATACAACAGAATTGATGGACTTGCTGGTCGGTCTCAGGGATCCTCCATGTGCAATATTCAGTGTCTTGACTGGACCGGAGAACATCCTATATCCACAGAGGTGAAAATTAAAAAAAAATATTCCAGGAAACCGTGATTATGTCTTTTATACACCCTATCCAACATATCAGACTCTGGGTATTGCACGGGTAATATCAGAATTATGGAAGGTTGGCCAAGCCAGGAATAGAGTGCTACGTTCTTATTGTCAGCATGATTGACAGTAATTGACTTATTATTGCTAATAGGATTAACAGTAGAGACTGAGACGATCAGTGGTTGGTAATTGAAAGCACAGCTTTTTATTCATTCAGAACAACCGTTCACTTGGGTAGACACTGGATTTCCAGCCCCAGAATTTAGCAGCTCAACCGTTCCTTCTAGAGACTTGATTCTCAAGAATGGCAACATCTAGAGACTCCTTGATAAACGTCTACATGAGTGAGAGCTGGCTTACACAAAGCTCCCGACTTTAAAAACATACCTTGTGAGCACTGTAGGCATCTTTTGGCATTATCAGCTGTGATTCCCTTGACTAGATTCTTCTCATGGTCATGGTCGGTCAAGTCTTTTAAAGCCTTGTATTATTGGCATTGCTAACAAAAAGATTCAGAGTGAGAAGGGGAGTAAAAAAAACATCCTCAATAACCAGCAGTTTAGACGGTGATGAGGACTTGACCAAGAAAGTAGAGGCAATCCAGGAGCAACCGCCTCGTTTTCTGGCACAGCTGTTCCATCTTAAGAGCCCCCAAAGTAAAAGCAAGATGGCCAGTTCAGAGGTTGAAAAACCGAAATGGCCAGAGCAGGTACAAACTGGTGATGAGAATAGGTTTCTTCTGAAGGGATTATTTACACGGATGCGTTTGTAAACGTGATGAGCAGCTCACAACTCTCACTGCTTGACACTGAGACCGCAACTGAAGCCCATGAAGACAAGAATATGAGTATGGGTCGACGGCCCATCTCCCTGGCAGGAGTGCCCGCACTAACTTGCAAGACGGAGGCATCCAGATTGCTGGTTAATTATACGCGTTGCTGGTGGACATTGCTACACTCCTTACATACGACATGGCTGAAGGACTAGGGATGGCACACTTGGCACTCAACATCCGTAAAGAAGTGCTTGACCTATTCCATGAATTTAAGAGCCACGAAGTGTGCCTGCACATTGTTGAAACTGTTCAATCCATCGCAATAAAACACGAGTCATTCCCTTCCACCTAGGGCACATGGTGGAAGGGGATCTAGGTAAGCTAGAGGAGTCTGGCATCATTGAAAAGGTAAGAGGACCAATGCCTTGGGTGTCGCCCATTTTGGTGGCTCTTAAACTGAAAATAAAGCAGGACCAAACCCACCTCTGCATCAACATGCAAGTACCGAACAAAGATGTGAAATGCGACCGACATCCCATGCCAACACTGGATGATCTACTAGATAGTATATAAGGAGAAAAACACTTTACAAAACACGTCTCCAAATTTGACCTCAATGCCAGGTACCATAAAATCCCACTACATGAGGACTCTCGCTACATTACAACATCCTCGTCTCATGGATGTGCTGCATCGGTACAAGCGCCTTAGTTTTGGCGTGTCATCAGCTGTCAACGTTTTTTAGGACACTATAAGGGGTGTGACCGCAGGGATCACCAGAGTCATTAGCATGAGTAACGACAGCATGGTGTTTGTGAACACTACTCAAACACCAGCATATGTTGAGAGAGGTCGTCCAGAGGCTCATGGATCACGTCCTCGCACCTAACCGTAAGAATTGTGAGTTAAAGAAAGACAAGGTTGAGTTCTTGTAATTCGTCTTTCACAAGAACAGCATTTCAGTAGATTCTCGGAAGCTCTATGACAATAAGTCTGCAGCCTAGCACTAAAACCAGCCAGAAAACACACGCTTTTTTAGCATCTACTGTGGAAGGTTTATCCCTAACTTAGCGTCCCTGACCGCTGCAAAAATTTAGGACGATGAGTGGGGGGGACTCAACAGGTCGAGGCATTGCAAGCCACCAAAGACACACTAACGCTGGACACGACATAGCATACTTTGACTAAAGAGATAGAGCACATTTGTTGTGGATGTCAGCACCCACGGAATCGGGGCAGTCCTCACTCAGATCACCCCCGTTGGTGCCATTGTACCGGTGGCTTTTACAAGCAGAGCTTAATGGGATTAGAATTCAGATATTAGAAAATAGGAAAATAGGAGTGGTATAGGGGTGCCACCATTTCTACATTTATCTGTATAGGCAACCATTCACTGTGATATCCGACCATAAGCCACTGATACAGGTTTCCAATGGCTCAAGTCTCCACCACCCTTTGAGAAGTCGATTCCCGCAGCTGAAAAGATTTCAATGTATTATTATCTACCATCTGGGCCCCAACAACCCAGCAGATTTCCTCTTAGGCCAACTCAGAGTGGCCACGAGGAAAGAGAAACAAACAGCACTACAGCTGGAACACATGAACCTCATCCTATCGGCTAAAACCACCAAAACAGAGGCACAAGCAGTCACCAGCTGCCCAAGTGCTTGGAAGTAATGAAGCAAAGACTGTCCACTGAAAAGTGGAAAGGACTCTTGGAGGAACAATAGCACCTAAATAAAGAAGCTCGCCATCATTCGAAAAGCCTATTCTTCAGGAGACAAACTGTCCATTTCCACCTAATGGCTACTGCTAAGGGTTCCTTGCATTATATTACCGGCATCACTTTTCTACAGGGTTACCCAGCTGGCTGACACCGGACACCAGGCTCTGTACAATAGCAAAGGGTCACCTCTGAGAGAAGGTCTGATTTATGTGGCTCGAGAAAGCAGTGGCAAACACTGTAGTGAGTTGCAAACCATGCCAGGCCACAGGCCTTCTGCCCAGCCTGGCATCCATCCAGTCGATGTCGCGGAGCACCATTCCGTGGGAACAAATAAGAGCTGATTTTGGGTCACTACCCATTGGGCAGTGTACCCTGCTTTCTGATCGATGAATTCTCCCATTCCCACGATACCAGGATGGTTGACACCTGAATATGATGGTGAAAGGGTGGTGAATCATTTGAAGGGACTTCACCAAGGACAAAGCCAAAGGGCATTAGCCTATAAGCCATTCCTCGGAATGGGAGAGACACACTGCATCTGAAGAATCAGCGACACCAGGGAAAATGCCACAGTACCTTGGACCCTCAGCCTTTTATAGCTAGGGGCTGAGAAGGCCGCATGGTCATCGTCTGCAGGGGGTTAATGACAATCACCCAGAATTCATCATACTTCAAAGTGCTGGGAGAAGTACTGAAAGGAGAAAAAAGCCGAGGTAGACAAGCCGGTCCAGGGAGCTCTGAGGACACCTGTGAGAGGAGACCCTGTATGCCCAAGTTCCCATCAGTATCTGGGGGTCTCAGCAAAGTGGTAACCTATAAATTGGCGGCTAATGCTACAAAGCTGGTTCAAGGAATTTATAGTGGCAATTAAATATATTAAAAGACACTTGGGGGGTCAAGACTTTATTTGGGTGAAAAGGGATGTGGTGCTGTTATCTGATGAGAAGCACGAGGCCGCAGCATGGTCAAGGTCACGGGCTGCACATTGACACATACACGCATGCAGTTATGCAGTGACGAATGACGTTGCCAACGCGCCAATAAAAAGAGAAGGCTTACCCAAGCACTGGTGAGAAAGCAATATAGCCATTACCGAGTCACGTGAGTTCATTTATTGCAGAGCCATGGAGGCCTGAGTGGGCAAGTTCCGTCCTTCAGTCCGGCTTCCCCTCCTGTTGCTTGGATCTAACAAGAAGCACAGAACAGGGGCTTCCACTGTAAGAAAAAAAGCATGCATTCAGCATTCGGCATCCTGATTGGGTCAGACACTGTCCCAATGTGCTAATGCTGTTTGTTTCCCAATAAAACAAGCATTGGCAAAGCCAGCAGTTTTCGCGTGTGTGTATACGTATTAGGCATTTGCCAGGCACTGCAATTAGATGCCCAGGTACTCACACAGTTTTGCACGTGCTACCATCAATGGCCATTTAATACACTACGCCAGTGCCTGGCAAATACCTTTTCCATGCCAACACAAAAGCCAAAACTGTTGGCATTGCCAATGCTTGTTTTCCTTGGACTTGGCCTAGGAAGCACGTGTGGACTCAGAGACTGCAGCCATGGGCTACGGAAGAAAAGAAAATGAAATGTGGTGGTGTGAGACACCACCAAAAGAGAACCAGGCGCTGCTATCACATGTCCAGGTACGTGCACCACTTTCCAGCTGCTAACATTAATGACCAGTTAGTACCATTATGGCAATGCCTAGAAAATACCTTTGCCATGTCTACACAAATATATAGTGAAAGACGACTCAAAAGCTACCCCTATTCAACCATGCAATAAAGGTACATTTTAATCAATTTAAATAGGATTAAGACACAGATCTAAAAGTTGTAGGTATAGGTACACAGAATTAAAATTTGACTCCTCCATTTTCCTAGCCTCGTATGTGATCTGTATCAGCTAGTATTTGTTAAACCTAGCCTGCTATTTTGCATACCTACCTTTATTGCATGGTTGAATAGGGGTAGCTTTTGAGTCATCTTTCACTATATATATACATGTAACTTGCCTTCCCGACTCAAAAAAGAAGGCACTCCTTGCCCTATATTTTTTTCATGTCTACACAAAGCCAAAATGAGGAGAGGAACGTTGGGGAAAAAGGAACGCTATCTTGCCTTCATCACCCAGCATTTTACTTACCAGCACTGCGAGCTCCGTGTGGCTCTTGCTGAGTTGGTCTAGCTTCCTGAAGGAGGCGGAGCTTGGCCACGTGACGAATCACGTGACCCCTTGAAGACATATACTGCCGCTCCAGCCGCCCGAGCGGGGTGTTTTGTGTATGAGGAGAGGAACGTTGGGGAAAAAGGAACGCTATCTTGCCTTCATCACCCAGCATTTTACTTACCAGCACTGCGAGCTCCGTGTGGCTCTTGCTGAGCTGGTCTAGCTTCCTGAAGGAGGCGGAGCTTGGCCATGTGAAGAATCACGTGACCCCTTGAAGACATATACTGCCGCTCCAGCCGCCCGAGCGGGGTGTTTTGTGTATGAGGAGAGGAACGTTGGGGAAAAAGGAACGCTATCTTGCCTTCATCACCCAGCATTTTACTTACCAGCACTGCGAGCTCCGTGTGGCTCTTGCTGAGCTGGTCTAGCTTCCTGAAGGAGGCGGAGCTTGGCCACGTGACGAATCACGTGACCCCTTGAAGACATATACTGCCGCTCCAGCCGCCCGAGCGGGGTGTTTTGTGTATGAGGAGAGGAACGTTGGGGAAAAAGGAACGCTATCTTGCCTTCATCACCCAGCATTTTACTTACCAGCACTGCGAGCTCCGTGTGGCTCTTGCTGAGCTGGTCTAGCTTCCTGAAGGAGGCCGAGCTTGGCCACGTGACGAATCACGTGACCCCTTGAAGACATATACTGCCGCTCCAGCCGCCCGAGCGGGGTGTTTTGTGTATGAGGAGAGGAACGTTGGGGAAAAAGGAACGCTATCTTGCCTTCATCACCAAGCATTTTACTTACCAGCACTGCGAGCTCCTTGTGGCTCTTGCTGAGCTGGTCTAGCTTCCTGAAGGAGGCGGAGCTTGGCCACGTGACGAATCACGTGACCCCTTGAAGACATATACTGCCGCTCCAGCCGCCCGAGCGGGGTGTTTTGTGTATGAGGAGAGGAACGTTGGGGAAAAAGGAACGCTATCTTGCCTTCATCACCCAGCATTTTACTTACCAGCACTGCGAGCTCCGTGTGGCTCTTGCTGAGCTGGTCTAGCTTCCTGAAGGAGGCAGAGCTTGGCCACGTGACGAATCACGTGACCCCTTGAAGACATATACTGCCGCTCCAGCCGCCCGAGCGGGGTGTTTTGTGTATGAGGAGAGGAACGTTGGGGAAAAAGGAACGCTATCTTGCCTTCATCACCCAGCATTTTACTTACCAGCACTGCGAGCTCCGTGTGGCTCTTGCTGAGCTGGTCTAGCTTCCTGAAGGAGGCGGAGCTTGGCCACGTGACGAATCACGTGACCCCTTGAAGACATATACTGCCGCTCCAGCCGCCCGAGCGGGGTGTTTTGTGTATGAGGAGAGGAACGTTGGGGAAAAAGGAACGCTATCTTGCCTTCATCACCCAGCATTTTACTTACCAGCACTGCGAGCTCCGTGTGGCTCTTGCTGAGCTGGTCTAGCTTCCTGAAGGAGGCGGAGCTTGGCCACGTGACGAATCACGTGACCCCTTGAAGACATATACTGCCGCTCCAGCCGCCCGAGCGGGGTGTTTTGTGTATGAGGAGAGGAACGTTGGGGAAAAAGGAACGCTATCTTGCCTTCATCACCCAGCATTTTACTTACCAGCACTGCGAGCTCCGTGTGGCTCTTGCTGAGCTGGTCTAGCTTCCTGAAGGAGGCAGAGCTTGGCCACGTGACGAATCACGTGACCCCTTGAAGACATATACTGCCGCTCCAGCCGCCCGAGCGGGGTGTTTTGTGTATGAGGAGAGGAACGTTGGGGAAAAAGGAACGCTATCTTGCCTTCATCACCCAGCATTTTACTTACCAGCACTGCGAGCTCCGTGTGGCTCTTGCTGAGCTGGTCTAGCTTCCTGAAGGAGGCGGAGCTTGGCCACGTGACGAATCACGTGACCCCTTGAAGACATATACTGCCGCTCCAGCCACCCTTGCGGCGTAAGCCCTGGAGGCAGAAGGGCTGGTGCTGTTTGGCTGTTCGGCGTGGTCGCCGATCTTCAACTAGTAAGCCTCCTTGTCTTCCAGATTCACCAATCTGTATGGCCGCTCTCCTGGTACCGACATAATAACATTTACAAAGCTATTGTTATTGACTATTTTTATTTTTCAATAATAGAAATCTGTGCTTTTAGAGACAGCGGAGCTGTAGACTAATAACACTCATACTGACTGCTATATTTTTCTTTTTTTTTTTCTTTTTTTTTTTATATAATTTTTTTTTTTTTTTTTTTTTTTTCTTCGGCCTCACTCTTACTCAGGCTAACTAGATTAAGGATAAACACAACATTTTATTTTTGGGGGAAGTTGGCGGCAAAGATTTGTTTTTACAATGCTATTCTATTGCTTAAACATCGATTTTATTGAATCTTATGATGAGATCTGGTTTGCGCAGCCAAAAAGGCCCTACACTTTTACCAGATGCTATTTTAGCTGACCCGGCTTTACATGTTGACTCTACCTGCAACATGGCCAAGTGTAGATTATCTAATACCGTGTCCTCAATTACTTCTAAGTCTCTCTGTATTGTTCCATCTTTGGTGGAACCCACCCCTCTTTTAAATAAGGCCATGTCTTGTAGCCTCACTTCGACAAAGCCTATTACTTTAAACACCCTGGAACCTGCTTCTCCACTTGTCACTCATAAAGCTATGATCCATAACTCTGACACTACAGGTGTTATTACCAGTGTTTCTGCAGCAGGTGACATTATTGTTCATAAAACTCCTAGAAAACCTAAACTATACCAACAAGTACTTGGGCAGACATACATGGACAAATACATCTTAAAAGCAACCTCAACCAGTACAGAAATAAAACTCCCCAAAGTTTGTAGAGGCAACGCTATGCTAGATCACTCGGCAATGTCTACACAAGCTTTCTTCGGTGGAAATAATAATATCACTGATCTTAGCATAATTGAGTGTGCGGATAAAGCAATGAATCTGCCATATATTACTGGAATTCCGGAAATCTCTAGATCCTCGTCCCAAGAGCCAGTGGCTGATAACACACCCACCGCCCTAACTAACATTATTGAAGACTTTGAAAACAACATAGCGGACTATGATCCGGACTTAGGCCCTGTGTCCATCGATCGGAACCAAGTAAATTCTCCACAATTACACCATACATTAAAAGACGTGGATGAACGGATTCGATTGACGCATCCGACAGTTTCAGCCCTAAACGTTGTTCTGAGCTCCTTTGTTGAGTTATATGACAATGTTTGGTCCGAGCTTAAATCTGTCAAAATTGCAATGACAGAACTTAATCTGAAAATTGACTGTATTGGTACAGATATCTTAGTGGATCTTAATAATAAAGTGGATTGGATTGGCACTACGATATCTCAGAGGTGGCCGGTGCAAGCACCACAGGGCGAAAGTTTTCTAACCCCTCCTTGTCAAACAGCCATTGTCAATACCCAAATTATAGAGATATCGGATAACAACTTGCCAGTGGAATCTTCTAATATTGCTGTTGTTCATGATCAGGATTTACCAACAATTTCTGCTGGTCTTGGTACTCCTGCCATCTCTACAGGCATATTGGCCAACCCCATTCAAAGCTTGTCTAATTTGACTTCCAATCCGGGTCAATCTAACTTTACTTGGTCCCCAGTTTCCATAGTAAATGCCATTAATAAAGAAACCCTCTCTGAAGAAACTAAGCCCACTTCATTGGCTAATCCCTGCAATACTGCTGAGGAGCTATTTAATACTACTAAACCTACTCAGTTGATAGAGTCTAGTTCTACAATAAGCTTGATCCCAACTCAGGCTTCTAAATGTACACAAGACAGTGCTATTAAGCACCCAGCTTCCAAGAAAATGACGGCCCCACGTAAAACGCGCCTTATCAAGCGGAAATTGGCTACTAAGCAAACCAACTTACTTTTCACCAAATCTACTGCAAAGGTCGTCACTTTCTTGAATACTGCCTCTATCTCCAAGGGTAAATCAACGAATGTTTTTAAGCCTCCAATGACCACATTGGTTGATTCCATGGCTCAAACGGATAGTTGTAATCCTCCAGTTACTCATGTTTCTGACATGTGGTCAGGAAACCCTCCAAAATTCTGTTTGGCCCCCTCAAAACAGCCTATAAGTGAAACCCTATACGCCTCCCCTATTTTAAAACTATGCCCTTTGGTGCCACTTCAACATGGATGTGGTACAGGCAAATTTAGATCCAGTGAGCAAACTCTATTGGTTCCGTTGGTTGCACAAGCTGCAATCCCCAGCAAACTACAACCTGGAGTTGATACTAGTAAATTTAAAACCTACGAAGCAGCTCTTTTGACTCCTGGCGTGACTAAAGCTAGTGGTACTGGCGATTCCAAGTTCCGAGAAGAACTTCCCATGGTTCCTGTGATTCCACAAGGTGTAAATCATACTAAATTATATCAGGGGTGTGGTATTGGAAAATTCACAACCTTTGAAGTAACCCCTCTGTCTCGGGCTGTGACTCAAGCTACCAATCTAAATTACTCACAGAGCTCGTCGGTCTTAAGGCCGCAACAAATCCCGGCAAACTGGGGTCCCATTCAAATGCAACCTCCTACGAATATAACACCTAATCAGCTCCTGATCCCTGCACCTCCTTTGGATCTGGGATTGGAGAGGGGACTCTTTCAGGATATTAACAATCTGCCTGCCTCTACCCACCCCACATTCTCTGTCGGGATTCGCAACCTGGTGGATCGCCTATATAAACCACAGGCCAGACCTTTGCCCCCTTCTGCTGTCAAACATCTTGATATAACCATGAAGGGTTCTCAAAATTTATCAGCGGGCACCTTAACACGCCAACAATGTACGAATAATAAGAAACCTAATCCCTTACACTTGATAAAGATTCAAAGCCTGCTGAAATTGGAAGAGCCTGTTTGTTTGAATCGGCGTAATGTATTATCTATTTTTTCTGAAATCCCAGCCCTCGCTCTCATTTCCTCTAAGGATATTGATAGAGTGGCCTTCTTGGATTGTAATTCTTTGGATATGAGTATGATTCTCCTTGCGTCACCACTTGTTAAAGAACTGATTCTTACTCAAAAAGACTCTCTGAAGGAATTGGGATTCAGAGTTGAAGCGGCTTCAGCATGGGAAATGTCGACCAATGGGCCCTCTTTTCCACAATCAGCAGTTAAACCAATAGGGGCCCATGCAGGTGGCCAGGTTACCCTGCCCACACCAATAACCTCATTGAATCAACAAAACAAAGACGTTGACTGGGCCGCCATCATCTCCACCCTGTGGCAAAAACTTGTGCCTTAGGCCTATGCCCTTAAATCTGACTTCAGATTCTCAGTCGAACCTTTGTATAAAATCTTGGAACTCCAGAGGCAATCAGCACCTATTCTCGAATTTGGAGTGCCTACATCTGTTGAGAGATGCAAATGTTATATGTATTCAAGAGACTTGGATGACCTCACCCCCTTGTTTAGATGGTTTTCAAATTTTCGATCAGCCGGCCCAACATAATCCGAGGGGTAGACCTTCGGGTGGTTTACTGGTGGCAGTGGATAACTGCTCTGGGTTATCCGGAAAGGCTCTTTTGGGTCTTCCTTATGGGGCAATGGGGGTAGTTCTTAATTCGAGTATTGGCCAACTAAAATTACTAATTATTAACATCTATTGGCATACAGGGGTTGGTGTAGTTAAGCTGTTTGTGTCTCTTATCTCGCAGATTATTTTGGAGTGGGTGCTGGCTAATGATTCAGGACATGTACTATTAGCTGGGGATTTGAACTGTGATTGTTTATTTGACTATTCATCATGGGTATTATGTGAGCTGTATCCCTTTGACCGATGTGATAAAAGGAAAAAACTGGCTAGTCAAACTTGGTACACTGAATTGGGCAACCTAGGTTTACAGCCTCTTCGTGATCTCTCACAACCCTCTTCTAATTCTATTAGTTATACCTGGCGGCGGGGGTCTTCCACCTCTATGCTCGACTACATCTTTGTGGATGAGTATCTTCTTACAAGATGCTCGAAGTTTGAAATCTTCCTGAACTCCTGGAGTGACCACGGAATATTAACGCCAACTTTTAACATCTGCCTGTCAAAGGGGCGGCTGTGCCATCCGATCGTGGTCTCTCCAAATGTATCAGGTTCTGCTATCCGGTGGTCCCCTAAAAATATTGAAACTCTGAACGGTAAACTGTGGGATATGCTTAACAAAACTTCTCTTGACTGGAAATTGGCAACATTTAATTCTGCAATGGTTACTACCTTGATCCAAGTGGCAATAGATGATATTGGCACTAGTTCTGTAAGCCGAATTCCAGTTACTAGGCATTTACATCAATATAACTCTGAGGTGGCAGCAGCAAAAACTATTAAGAATAAAAATATTAGGAAATTACAAACTGCAATAAGCGACCTGTCCATTCGCCTAATCCTTATTAAGAAGGTTAAACAAGCTTACAAGAACTACTGTAAAACAATTAAACATCAGTTACTACATCAGGACTCGGAATTAATGCTACAGGTTATCATGAAGGCAAATGTCGGAGCCTTCTGGCAGATTGTTAACGGACAGGATGGTAACCAGGCCATTGCTGAACTTAATCCAATTGCGGAACAAGGTTGGCTAGAGTTTTACTCAAATAGATTTTCTCCTAGCCCCCTAGTGGCAATGGCCGGTTTAACTGACTATGATCCATTAGTCCCTCATCCTAAATGGGCTCCACCGGTAGAGATTGATACGATCCTGGAGTTAATTCGCAGGTGTAAGAGATCTAGAGCCCCTGGCCCGAATGGGTTAACGAACAATACCTTTAAAGCAGACCCGAATCTTTGGGCCAATCTCTTATGTATTGAGTTTCGGGATATCTTGCTAACTGGGACATGCCCTATTTCTTGGTCCACGGCATATGTTATCCCGATCTTCAAATGCGGTAGTAGGTCTGAGCCCAAAAACTATCGGCCTATCGCTTTGATAGATGCGGATTGCAAAATCTTCTCTGCTTTTCTCCTTTCACACTTAAGGGATTGGGAAAAAACTAGCCATCCTCTGAGCCCCTTTCAAACGGGCTTCCGTAAAAACCACTCCACTAACATCAATGGACTGGTAGTTAAGTGTATTCAGGAGACTGCCTGGAGCTCAACTAGGGGACCTATTTTTATGGCCTCAGTGGATCTCTCGGCAGCCTTTGATTGTGTTGACCGAAATAGGCTATGGCAAAAACTTTATGCCTGGGGTCTGCCAAGGGGCTTAGTTAGCCTATTGGAGGGGGTATATAACAATTCTACTGTTCGAATCCGGTTAAATAAAAAGGGGGATATGTCAGATGCTGTCCGTACGCATCGTGGGGTTAGACAGGGTTGTGTGTTAGCCCCTTGGGTGTTTAACCAATATGTCTCAGATGTAGCAGAGCACCTTGTGAAAGAGGGGCTATTAGCGCCGAGTATTGGCACTTTGAAGCTTATTTGGTTGGCTTACGCTGATGATTTTGTTCTATTTGATCTAACTAAGGTGGGGTTACAGCGTTTGCTAGATGTATTTGCCAATTATGCTCAACTTAATGGCTTGAATATTAATCCTGCGAAAACCAAAATCCTTGCCTTATCTAAAGGGGTTGTCAGGAAGAAAACTAACCTCTGGAAGTTAGGAGGTGCAACTGTAACCTGCTCCACTTGCCTTATTTACCTGGGCTATTATCTGGGAGCAAGTAGAGGCTCAAAAGGGCAGAACCTTCTTCTCCTGAATAAAGCCAAGGTACTGGCCAGTCAGGTCCTTAAAATTGACCGTAAATATGGCCGATTTTCCATTAGACCTGCTTTACTCTTTTTCGAGGGGAAAATCGCACCGAAATTGATTTATGGCCTAGAGTTTGGGACTCGGTTAACGATCGCCAAATTGGATGTTATTGAAGGGGATATATGGAGACGGGTCTTACTCATCCCCAATGCAGTACCCCTGGCTGCGATTCGCTTCGAGCTAGGTTATATCTCTTTAACAGCACGAGTTGATTGGAGGAAGCTTCTGCTTTATGCTAAACTTAAGGCCCCCACTGCCAACACGTTATATGAACTGGCTGGCAATAACATTTATCGATCTGGATTCCTATATAAATTTGCTATGCTCTGCGAAGATATTTTGACAAACATCAGTTCAGATTTAGAGCAACTAATCAATAATCCCACTAAAACTAAAATGAAGCTGTGGGACTTTGATTGGTGCCGGACTGTGGATGCTTTCCATGCATATACTTCTATGTCACACTTGGCTCACGAACATAAAAAAAGAGGAACTCTTTCTTCAATTCTTAAGATCTTCCCAAATCGGGATCACAGACAAACACTACTCAGACTGCGGTGGAATATTCTACCTACTCTGGATACTAAACTGAGGTGGAAACAGATTACAGCGGCTAATAGTCTTTGTAGATTTTGCCACTTAGTCCCTGAAACGGCTAAACACCTCATTCTGTTTTGTACTCATCTCAACGTCCTGAGAGACTCTTGTTTGAATGCCTTGAAATTACAATTTCTAGGTCTTTCGACTGACCTAGTATGGCAACGCTGTCTGTGTATTGGAACAAGTAGGGAGGGTCTGGCCTTATCCAGTTTTATCCGTAACCTCCATCTTGAATAGATATGCCTGTTGTTACCATGCTGTCTCAAGATATAGGCTAAAGATATAGGTTAATCTGTTGCTTTTGCGTTTGTTCTTGCAATTTTTATGATGATTCTCTGATTTCTCAGCTGTTAATAATCTCAAAACTTCTGTAATACTCTAAAAATGTAAATTGTGTATTTATTTAATGTGTTAGTGATTTTTTGTAAAGGTTTAATAAAACCATACACAAATAAAAAAAAAAAAAAAAAAAAAAAAAAAAAGCCAAAACAGTTGACATTACCAATGCTTGTTTAGTTATACTGCCTACTCCAAATATAGCATTGATACATAATTACTTTGTATCTACATAGCCATTTGTGTCCACGCACTGTACATTTGCCTTCTGGACGGCGCATTCTGCTTTCTCCTGGTTTACTGTTTTTCAATCCATCATCTTTAGTAGATATTTGCTGATTTCACTGGTGCTGGATATGAGACCGCTTTCAGCAATGGCGCTTTTCATCTGACATAACCGGACACAGCCTGTTAGTGCCAGAATCGTGGCATCATCTGTAAACAATTCCATGTACGCTACTTGTGTTTTTCATTTGTGCCAAGGGTGTCTGTTTCCAATTCCTTAAGTTGTGTCCAAAGGCCAATTACTCAAAGTAGAAGTTTAAGAGGACACAAATCAATGAGCACCACACACCGTGGGTAATAATAAGCAGCGCTCAGATACCTGACGGTTCGTAGCGCTATATAAATGCAAAATTATTATTATTATTATTGTCCTTCTTTTTGATTTGCCATATTACTTACTGTGATTTCAGTGATGCTCATGCACCACACCTAAAACATGCCAGGGCATCTGAAAAGCAGAAACACATGCTTCCTTTTATGCACTTCTTTAGTAACTTTAAGAGTGACACACTCGTACGGAGGCATGGGCACACATGGTCCCACATACGCATACAACACACGCATACACGTTTGCACGCACGGGCATGCATATACACACACGCGCGCGCACAAGCACAAACGTATGCATTTTGTCTCGGGAGGATAGCTCAGCGGCAACGTGCTCGCCTTGGAAGCAAGAAGACATGGAGCCACGCAGGTTCGATCCCCGGACCCGCGCTTAGAAACCTCTTGGTATTAAACGCGTTATAATTAACCTATCATATCATATCATATGCACAAACACGCACACACACTGACACATTTCTTCCTGCTACCATTTGATTTCATAACTGACAACAGAAATGCAATTACAGCTTCTTCTTGGTTTGGGCTTTTTATTGCTGGGGGAACAAATGCTTTATGAATCACAATACATGGATCTGCATTATTGTATGACTTATTATAACATGACTCGTTCCCTTCCTGTTCGTTTGTTTAGTAGCTTTGCAATCCCAGTTAGTAAAAACAAATTCATAGCCGGCGGTGGCATCGGGTTTCCCGATACCACCGCCAGCTTTGAATTCGTTTTACTAACTTTAGCAAAGCAAACTCAGAGCCGGCGCGCCATCAGGCTTCCTCGATGATGCCGCTGCCGGCTATGAATTAGTTTTAAAATGATTACATCGGATTGACTTACTCAAGACTGCCCTAGAGCCCTTCTCCGATTCAGTGAAAGAAAATGGATGCAGTGTGGGGGAAAAGCACATACTCTAAAGCCAATCACATAATAGTGACATCACTAACAAACTGGTCAGCCAATCAGCTACTGCTCACATATGAAAGCATTAGATCAACCCCCACAAATCATTAAATTGGCATTTTCAGAACCATTTAAAACCAAAACATAATAGTACAGTACCTTGTTTAAATTAAATACAAAATACAGCACAATGTGTAACATAACTTGAAAGCTGCAGTAAATATATTTTAAAGCATCAAACAAGTCAAATAACTTTTTAATAACATTAAAACATGGTGTCCACCATTTTGGAAGGAAAAATGGCTGACAAATTCACCACACAGAAAATCTGCCAAAGAGTGCAAGAAGAGGTGTGTTGTGGTAGGAGATGGGTGGGAATGGGATGAAACCCCTATAGATTTCACTTGGCGATGGGTGTTAAATGGGTGGGACACATAGCCAAACTACATAATATCCATCCTCATATGTCAACCTGTGTTGAAAAGCATTACAAACCTGCATCCAAGGCCCCTATTTCAAGCTCACATGTTAAAGCTCTGATTTTAATGTAAATAGTTTCAGTTTTAAAGGTAGCGGTTTCAGCGCCACCTAATATCCAAAACTAAAAACTAGGAAAGAAAATAAGGAAAACATTTGTGTATTTTTTTTATTTCTGCAAAAGTTGTTTTGACACTATGACATGTCCCCTTTCTCCTTGTCCACAATAGCCAAGTTAACAGTAAGGATTCTGTATTTGGTGAACAAACTTTTAGTTAAAATGCTGAGTAGTACAAAATATATAAAACAGCTGTGGTCTACTGCATATCATTTCAGAAAACAAGTCCCTACGCCGATAAACAGACAAGTGTTTCTATGCACCATGGGAACAGAGTCTGATCGTTGAAAACACTACTTAAGTTTTTGACTTTCTCAGAGAAGGGGAAAGCGAGTTCATTTCTGTTGAAGCAGGGAGTTCTTGCAGTCCCTGGTGTCTGTACTGATGGTCAGCAAGGAGCACATTCATGAAAAAAAGTTGAGTTTTTTAACGAACCACATGGGTCGAAACTTAAGTGGTCTTGAGCATCACGCAGCGCATCAAAAAATGTTATCCTTTTGTTCAGAGGGTGTGTGAGAAGCTTGAAGGTGTCTCAGCCGCTAGTCCCCGGGGATCTGTCATCCAGGTGGCCAGGACACGGCCACCACTTTTGGATCCGGTTCCTGGGAGTGGACCAGTGTGGGAGGATCACCCGGATGAGGCGTGTTCGGAGAGTATAAGTGGGGCACAGGATGGTGAGACACGGTACACCCTTCCCTGTTAACACCTTTTCCCCATCCTACCAGGTAGGATATCTAAGAACTCAACCCCCACCCTTTCCCGACACAAACACTTTCTCACGACAGTTCACCATGAGCGACAACGGCCTAACACCAAAGCCATATACCTGCCATGTCCCAATACAATGGTCAGGCAAGGTCAGGCAAGGTCAGGCAATTACTGATCATTACACACACCTGACATCCATCACACTTCCCCACACAGATAAAATGCGGAGCACAAAAGCACACTCGGAGTGAGGAAAAGCACACGAGGAAACAGCAGTTCCAAGCTGGCAGTTTACTACAGGAGAAAGACAGAGAGACCAGAGAGGGTTGCAAGGAGAGAAGTGCTCTTGACCTTTAGAGGCCGTTACTTTTGCGAACCTTAGAAAGTAAGAAGCCTAAGACTGGGAATTAAAGCTGAACAAACCTACACTATGCATTGAAGGTACCCGGGGCTCTCCTGCGTCGCTAACCAAGGCAAGGGGGAGTGATTGACCGTGTGGTACTGTCCTTGGCTCCAAGAACAAAGCAGCACCAGTAAAGACAGCATAGCCATTAAGGCAGAGAGACTGATGCCAAACTATCGTGTGTTTGAACCAAGGTTGCAAGCGGCGACATTGTATGAAGAAATCCAAAGAGAACAGTGTGTGAAACGCACGTCATGAGTGACGCGAATATAGCTGGAAACCAAAGGAGTGAATTAACTTTGGGAGGCCAAATGAGATACCATATATAGAGTGGGCCTGCGCCAAGTGGGTGCTCATTCAAAGGTCTCTGTTAGATATCCAACGGAATGGCAACTGTATTGTAAAATAGAAGTTTGTATTGAAGTGGTTCTGCAACGGGTCAAGCTAAATCCTGTGCACATTCAAAAGTCTTCAACAAACTAAGGTGAACTGCAATTGGTCCAAGCTCGCTGAGGGAGACTAATTGGAAAAGGGGAGGATCTGAGCCCGGCTGAGGAGATCCGGGGTGAACTGTGAGTCACCTGAAAAAACGAATATTCTCTGAACTTTGTAAAAAGTGGGATCTGAGCTCGGAAGACGGGGATCCAGGGTGAAGCACCCGAGTTGAATACTTGCAAGAAGAAAAGAAATTTGAATCTTGTTTTTTGTACACCAGGCTCTCTGAATCAAGAGACTTTGATGAGAAAAGAGACTTGGCACAGAAGGCCATGTTTCTGGAAATATAACTGTATCCTTGTGTCAAAGAAGCCAGAGTGTGTGCTTTGCTCGAATGAACTGCCTTGCCCCGCGCTGTAAACGTGAGGAAAAGTGGCCAACGGACCGAACAACCTGACATATCAACATTACACCCCCACTATTTCTAAGTTAGTGGTAAGGATTGGCAATAGGTTTTTTTTAGTATAGGCTGCAATAGGATTTTTTAGTATAGGCCTTTTTATTTTGACAACACTCCACTAGGACTGAATTATTATTATTTGATGGTCGTAGCTTGCGCCCATCTGTAGATTTAGGATTAGATATGAGTTTATTACACCCTTGAACTGTGGTCACTTGTGTCTGTCTTACTGTTGATGCCATGCCTTCCTTACCTGTGGCAGTGCATCCATTTGGGACCTCTGTTTTTGTTTTTATCATGTAACTTTGCCCGCATGGACAGGTGGAAGGTGGCATTATGTGCTGATCGCAGCCTGTGGAGTTGGTTTGATAACACGTCGCAGTACCTACGACTCTTTTAGTCTGATGAGCAGACTACCAAGACATTTACGACCATGTGTAAAGCTGACCTACTGATTTATCTATGTGTTGAGGGACAATTGTTGGAGCCTTATTATCAATGTACAAAAGATCAAGTGCAGCCACCCAGTTTTGGCTCAGAGAGGTGGTTCTGGACACCTGTCCGCAACAACTATTAGTAAAGAAAAAAATATGTAGGCCTGGGGTTTTCGACCACTGGGGAGAGATGAATATTTTTGGTTGCAGTTCAGTAATATAAAACTGAAAACACCCACTCCTTCTTGAAAAAATAACTGTGTGAAAGTAAATGGGTTAATTGCAGGCACTGAACTACTCATTATCCAAATGTGTATCACATTATGGTGATTGAGAATAGCCATTTCTGCCTGCAAAAGCATGTGTCTGAAAGTTAATGTGCTAACTGCAGCTATCAAGCAGATCATGGTGCAATAAAAGAGTTTTAAGCAATTGCGCATGAATCCACTTGATGTGGAAACTATAACGCATTGCAGCACGCAACCCTAAGTTATTAGGTTGTTTAATATTTCTGTGGCGGGAGTAGGTTTGGGTGCAACATGTAGCAAGTAGTAACACGGTATTGATGAATTTTTAATCATTTAAAACAAAAAAAGCAAAGACCAGTTGTTAATTAATGACCATGTTATTAATTGCATTGGGATGATTTGCAGAAAAGTTCAACATATAAAAGTTGTAATGTTTAAAATAAATATGACTATATATAGGAACAGAGGTAACATGAAAGCCCATAGGTAAACTAAAACCGTTATCTTTGCCAATGCTTGATTTTACTGTTGCGTCCAGTATTGGGCTATATGGGATTTTTCCCCATAGGCTCTGTGGTTTGTGCTAATCCAAATCCCATGGGGCTGAAAAATAAGAAGCTCGCTGTCCCCCAAAAAGTCAACCAGCTGCGTAATTTTTTAACATGATTCCCAAGCTAGGACACCCACATGACAGTACGAGAGGGCTGGGCTGGCATCACACACTTTTCCCGAGGGCTGCTATTGGCTCGCACTCTAGCTCTGATTTGCAACTGGAAGGAGGTGAGCAGGTCCTAACTTAGTGTGGAACATGGCACCAAAGACAACTTCGAGTTGCATAACTTTAAGGCCCTTTTCAGGCAGACCTTAAACGTTTTTTTGTTGTTGTTTTTGTTTATTTATTTTTTGTAATGAAAGCTCCTGGGGTGTGGCCAGCACCATGTGGCTCTTTACTTCTGGAGTGGCTGGCTTTCCTGCTCAGGCCCCTTAAAAAAAGAAGAAAAATAATAACAAGAGTGCCATAAGTCTAACACTTTCAGCACTGACCCTAAATAAGAAAGAATAGGAATACCAAATAATGTGTCTTTCTGGAATTCTATACAATAATTGCTAGACTCAATAAAGGTTTATTTCAGGCACACTTCAGGGGGTGAGTCACTGACTTAGTCTGTTCTTAAATGCCTCAACTCAGCCATTCTGAGGTCGATAAATGAGTACCAACACAGGTTTGGTGATATTGGGGATATATTTTTTCTATATAAAGCGCTTAAGTGTAAGTGCTATATAATAACACATCATTATCATTTGGTCATTGACGTCTGCTTGCATTCACAGTAATTTGGTAATATGGGCCTATACACACTGATCTTAACGATACATATGGCGATCCATTCTTATATGAAATGTACATCACATTATAGTGATATCGTAACCATATTTTCCGTAGTGTACAATGCTATGTGATGCCACTTCCTGTTTTGTTAACGGGTGAAAGGTCGTGTTCCATTGCTTCCCGCAATATCACTTTGGGGTGAGGTTAAATTACATCACTTCCTGTGATGTCATCAGGGGTCAAGGGTCGTGTGATGTCACTTCCGCTAACCCTGGCATTTTGGTGAAATGACATCCTTGTATGAGTGGGGGATTAATATTGCTGTATAGACCGAGAGAGGGGTAATTGTCGCAGGATAATGACCCGACACCAAGTTATGGCCCGAGGCAAAGTCGAAGGCCAAATGTGGGGAAAGGTTATTATCCCAAGTGATAATGAGCGCACACCCAATCCCCCAATCCCCCAGTACACCAGTACACCTCCCTCGCCTCCCGAAGTCCATAAGGCATAGTGGTGGTTTGCATTCTATGACAAGACTGGAGACAAGCATTATGCTTCTACTTCTTTATTTTACTACTCCTCAGCAGTTTCAACAAACTAATAAAACCAATAACAAATACTGAAAAATGTCTCAGACTTTTCTTCCTTTGAAACTACAATCCCCATAGTCTCTGTAGTGCATCTCACTCCCAGCTCAGCTATGACCACTTCCTGTCCCTGAGCTCCTCTTCTTCTTTTACTGCTCTTCAAGCAGATAAGTACTATTTCTGATCATCTCCCTATATAATGTGGCTATTATTAGTGCAGCATTGTTTAGGAGTAGAACAGAGTTATAGTTTGTGTGCCAGAGTGCGCAGCGCCTGAAGATTAGCGCAGGAGCGTTTAAGTTTAATCTTTGATCCTAATATCAGATCGTTTAGGACATGCCGCGAGATGCACAGCAGCGAAGAGGCGAGCATGAACCGCGAGCGGTTTTTACTTTAGCTTTGGTTTTAATTATTTAACTTATCGCTGTGAGGGCGATCGCACCCCACGATGCGACCACCCTGTGCCATATGACCGGCACGCTAGTGGTGGCTGGCCAGCGCCGTGAGTGCTTACAGCCGCTGAGGAGCTGCAGACAGGGAGTCCCCAGCTCTCTCCTTCATGGAGGCGGAGGCGCGGGAGACACAGAGCGGCTGACATCGCCCCCTCCTTCGCGGAGGTGGAGCCTGCCGCGCTCGGGGATGCGGAAGTCCCCTGGCCCCCTCCTTTGCAAGGGAGGAGCCACACCACGCAGCTCGCTTCCGCGTCGCATGTTTTGCCGCGACGCGGAGCAGATCGCACGATAGAAGGTGGGCCTGGTGGTGAACCTGAAAGAAGCTATGTTCGCAGCAGCCTCGAGCAGATTTGCTCGATATACCGAAGCAGAACGCTCTGGATAAAGCCCCGCCCGATCTTGGCACGAACAACCAGCAGCACGCGAGAAGTGCTGAAAGCTTCAGTAAAACACTAGCAGGCATAAAGCCTGCGCAGTACTCAGTGCCCCTCACAGCCAGGGGCCCAACAAGTGAATTGCCCATACCAGGCACATATATGGAGAAATTAAGTCCGGTGCAGCCACTATAAAAAAAAATGTAAACAAATTAAGTATATAAAAGGGGAAAGAATATATATCCACCCTGATATCGTATACTGGTGCTCTTTAGGATCACCAGAATTATCTATAGTGCTGAGACACCTTCACAGGTATACGAGGCTTACAGCAGCATCTCAAGATGTCGGAATTTGAGTGGAGTGAAGAGGAGCAGTCATCGGACTTAGCTGCCAGCTTCAAGGAGGACCTGGGAAGTTCACTTATAGATGCAGTGGCTCAAGGGGTTAAACCCCTGAAAGACATGCTGGAGTCTTTGGAGGCGATATTACATTAGCCAATAGAGAGCACCAGGCGGACAGATCACACGCCCGCAGAACCCTCTAAAGTAGGGTCAATGGGGAGTACTAAGGCCTGAAAGAGGAAAGCCCCTCTCGACCCCCAGGGCCCTTTGGATGGGGCAAAACAGAAGGCCCCGGAGGTCGTCGACGCCTTCGCAAAGCTCCGCGAAGCGTATTTGCGGCGTCAGACAGTGCCAGACCTCACGACCCCCACTCCAGGGGAGGATGATGATGGAGAAGAGAACCCGGGCTTGGAAGAGGAGCCGGAAGAAGGAGACCCTTCCTCCCAAGATCAGGAGGAATCAAGGGAGGAGTAGGAAAGTAAACCCAGTGGAGGGAAGAGAATCCGCAAGGAGAAACACCTCAAAGAGGTGGAGGAAGATATGTTTGATCCGGACAGCATCCAGAATCCGAGGTCAACCGATTGGCAGCCTTTGCTAAGAGTGGCACAGTATATGACCAAGAGACTAAGAAAAGCACTAGATAAAGAGGTCCGTCAGCGCCTTTGAGCGCAGTGACCTAGACTGGATCTTCCAGGGAAGGTGGCCGAAATGCCGGAGTTAGACCCCCAAGATGCTGACATTCGTGTCAAAGACGACCAAGGACCCCTGCAAAGGTATCGCTAGATCCTGGAGAAGCTGTCAAGAGAAGGTTCTTGAGCTAGCCGGTCTGCTCGCTAAAATCATGGACCTGGCAGAAAGGGCCAGAGATACGGGGGAAGAGGTAGACCCCGACGCCCTAGCAGGCTGGGCGCAGACAGCAGTATGCCTACTAGGTAATGCTAACTGCGCCAACGCCTCAGAACGCCGGAGAGGACTGTTATTGAAGATCGACGCAAAGCTCAGTGATCTCGCCTCAGACGAAGCCGGAGAAGCAGCACAAGGGCTCATATTCGGGGAGACTTTCGGCAAAGAAAAGGGCCGCTTCGTTGGCACCTACACGTCACCAGAAAAAGCGCAGGCCTCAATCCGCAAGATCTTCCCTAACCGAGTTTTTGGCTGGACCAGTCGCCACAGGGGTTGTTCGACTGGTCGTAACCAAGGTGGAAGAAGACCCCCGAATCCCAGAGCTCAATACTGGGAAAACAGACAGCAAGACTCCTTCTTCCCGACCAGAGGTGAGAGTTGTGCATTACCCTCCAGTAGGGGGGAGAACTGGTATGTTCTGGAGAAACTGGCGCAAGCTTTCCAGCGATGCCTGGGTGCTGCAAACGGTTCTGGGTATGCATCTGGAATTTGTGGGTCCACCCATACAAGAGTGCAAGCCACACCTACAGCGTTTAGAACGTGCAAAGCAGAGGCTACTAGACCAGGAGCTATACCTCCTAGCAATGAAGAAGGCCATAGAGAGGTGTCCGAGGGACCCCGAATTCAAAAGCAATATGTTTCTGGTGCACCTGAAGGAGAAGGTGCGACCAGTTATAAACCTAAAGGAGCTAAGCAGTTGGGTAGTTTACCGTCACTTCAAGATGGAGGGCATCCACCAGCTGCGAGACTCACTCAGAGAGAAAGACTGGCTGACGAGGCTGGATCTGAAGGATGCCTACTTAACGATCCCAATAGCAGAAGAGTTCAGGACATTCCTGGCTTTTTGCTGGAAAGGACAGCTGTAGCAATTCAAGAGCATACCCTTCAGGCTTGCTTCAGCTCCCTGGGCCTTTACCAAGCTGATGAAGCCAGTAGCAGCAGCTATAAAGGAGAAAGGAATAAGATTGATCATCTATCTAGACGATCTCCTGCTATTGGCCGAAGACCGAGAGGCTCTCATATACCAGACGGGTCCAAGATCTGCTGGCGTCACTAGGATTCCTTGTAAATGTAGAGAAGTCAGACACCAAACCAGCACAAAGGCTGGACTTTCTGGGCTTCGTCTTGGATACCAGGAAAGCAACTCTCAAGCTGCCAGCGCAGAAAATTCGCCACATCAAGAGAGAACTGAGAGGGTGTCTGCAGAGACAAGTGGTGTCACTCAGAACCCTGGCGAGAATAGTGGGGCTACTAGCAGCCTCCATTCAAGCCATATTCCCGGTCCCTTACATTATCGAGCATTACAAAGGCTAAAGATAAGGCATCTGCAGCAGGGCTTGAGGTATCATCAATCAGTGCCGTTGGATCAGGAATCCAAAACAGAGCTGGAATGGTGGTTGCAGAATATGGACGCCTAGAATGGGCGTGCCATTTTCAGAGACCGTCCGGATCTGATTATAGAATCTAATGCCAGCTGGCTAGGCTGGGGAGCAAGGTGCGGAGACCTGCAGACTGGAGGGAAATGGAGCGAAGAGGAACTCCGCCTCCACATAAACTACCCAGAGCTACTAGCAGGGTCTTTTGCGATCAGAACCTTCACAGAGGGGAAAATGAGATTGTGTGTCTTACTAAAGATGGACAGAATATCAGCAGTGTGATATATAAACCATCTAGGCGGCACCAAATCCAGAATGCTAGCAGAACTAGCGAAAGATTTTTGGCATTTTTGCCTGCAATCGGAGACATCAGTCACTGCGTAGTACCTCCCCAGGACACTGAATGTGATGGTGGACTGGAACTCACGCTACCTCACGGACTCCAGCGATTGGAGACTGGATCCAGCAGTGTTTCAGATGATGAACGAGAGATGGGGCCTGCTACACATAGACCTCTTCGCACCCCGGTTGAACGCCCAAACAGCAGTATACTTCAGCTGGAGGCTGGACCCGGGAGCTTGAGCGACAGATGCGTTCCTGCAAGAATGGAACAGAGGTCCACACTATGCTTTTCCCCCATTTATGATGCTGAGCAGAGTTCTAGCGAAGTGTCGCAGGGAGAAGACAGAGCTGCTGTTAGTAGCGCCTCTCTGGAAGTCCCAAGTGTGGTTTCAAACACTTATAGAGCTGACAGTGGATCACCCGAGAATACTCCCAGAAGGAGAGCACCTGCTCACGGACCCAGCTGGGTCATATCATCCTCTGAGAGTGAGAGGGACACTCCCGCTCATCGCGTGCAGGATATCAGGAGACGTTGGGTGCTGCCAGGCATTTCGGCTCAGTCTGCTCAGCTCATCGCAGAATCCTGGGCTCCGTCCACGAGAAGGAGCTACGACACGGCTTGGGCCAAGTGGACTAGCAGGTGCAAAGGGAGAGGTGTTCATCCCATTTCTGCCCGTGTAGTGATGATTTTAAATTTTTTAGCGCAGCTATTACAAGGCGGAAGAGCGTTCCGCACCATAGGTGTATACAGATCCACGATTTCCGTGGGACATCTGCCTATCGAGGGAATACCAGCTGGTGTGCACCCAAGCAGTAGTTAGACTCATTCGAGGGTACAGATTTAAGGCACCCCCAGAGCCTCAATACAAGACACTCTGGGATGTGCAGGTCGTCCCGAAGCTATTGGAGAGTTGGCCCGGGAACAGATATGTATCCCTAAACCAGTTGTCAGGGAAATTAGCGATGCTTTTGTGCGTAGTGTCTTGTAAGCGTGTGTCAGACGTGAGGGCGTTAGATGTAGATAGGAGGTCTTTTGGGCCAGATGGCGTAATGTTCACAATAGTCAAGAGAACGAAGACGGGTACTTCATCAGTACACTACCCATATTTTCCGGATAGACCTAAATGGTGCGTTGCAAGCTTCGTCAGAGAATATGAAAGCAGGACAGCGGAACACAGAGCCGATAATACCACGCAATTGCTTATAGCACGTAGAAAGCCTTTTCAGGGCGAATCCACAGCCACTATTGCCAGATGGGTGAAAGAGATCATGCAGGCAGCTGGGATAGACGTAGGAAAGTACGGTGCTCATTCTGTGCGAGGAGCCATGGCATCTAAAGCGTTTAAGACAGGGGTATGTATCCCTTAGAGATATTATGCTAACAGCAGACTGGTCGAATGATCGAACATTTAAAGAGTTTTATTTCAACCGACCGAGAGTTTAGCGGTCGCAGTGATGGGAAGCTTTGAACAAGCATAATGCTCGCCTCCAGTCTTGTCATAGAATGAAGATTACCCCAGCTAACTGGACAGGGAGTATTAATTATATTAAAGACTAGGAGGTGAGCATTAAATTCCCACCCAAGCTATGTGTTGCACAGGAAATTGGATTTTTGCATGTGATAAGACTGTTATGATATTTGGCAATACATGGACGTCACCCTGATTTCTCTGCTTTCTATTGTCCTTAGGGGAAGAGCAGAAGAACAATTGATGTAGGATACTAGCAGACATAGTCGCCTGAAGTCGAGGAAGTTCGACATTCGGTTTGAAGTGATTCAAGTCTTCGCCAGTTGCAGGACTTTGTGTGGAGTTAAGAGGGACATTTCAGAGCAAGTAAAAGAGAGGAGGAGCCCAGGGACAGGAAGTGGTCATAGCTGAGCTGGGAGTGAGATGGACTACAGAGACTATGGGGATTGTAGTTTCAAAGGAAGAAAAGTCTGTTGAGACAGTATTTGTTATTGGTTTTATTAGTTTGTTGAAACTGCTGAGGACTAGTAAAATAAAGAAGTTGAAGCATAATGCTCGCCTCCTAGTCTTTAATAGAATGAATACTCCCTGCGCAGTTAGCAGGGGTAATCTTCATTGCTGTTTGCCTGTTTACTTTTGAAGACAAGAGGAGCGGAGAGGAAGAAAGGAAAGAAAAGTAGTAGGAGGGAGGAAGGAAGGGAGGGAGGGGAAAGGAAAGGAGGCGAGAGGGAGGAAGTGATGGAGGGGGGAAGGAGAGGAGATGAGAGGGAAGGAAGGGGGAAGAAAGGAAAGTAGAGTATTGGGAGAGAAGGAAGAAGGGAAGGAGGGAGAAAGGGGAGGAGGGAGGAAAAGAGGAAAGTAGAGGGAAGGAAGAAAAAGAAAAGTAAAGGAGCGGAGAAGGAGGGGGAGAAAGGAGAGGTAAGGAGAGGAAAGGGGAAAGGAGACGCGAGGCAGGGGGAGAAAGGAAAGGAGACGAGAAGATGCGGGAGAGGGAGGGAGAAAGGAGAGGGGGAAGAAGAGGAGATGAGAGGAAATGATGCCCGCCCTTACACTGCCGTATTTCCAATGCTCAGTGTATCCGTGTAGTTAGCCCAGTCGCATATGCATGAGATAAATGTAAACCTCAGGACCTAGCCTCTCATCCTGTCTTTGGCAGGAATGAGGCCACTCCCCTTGCCTGCTCTGTGATTTGGTAGTTAGCATCTCCGTATTAACTCGGGGTACTTGCCAAGTCCGTATTAACTTGGGGTACTTGCCAAGTCCGTGAAACCTGTCGTGGAGCCCTGCGCTTTTTTTGAGATAAAGGAGTTGGACACATGTGCTTGCTTCTTCACTTTGGAACCGGAGGGGTCGTTCTATCGTTTGAATGGGGAGGATCAAGATCCACCCCGATGGGCGCTACTGGGCTGATATGCAAGCAGCTGAAGTCACAGAGCAGGCGCACACCCACCAACTCCGACATGGCATCCCGCCAGAGTGGATCACGTTCTGACTAAATAATTAAGACATGCGTGGCGGCTTCTAGCATACACTCTGCCCGGGGCTTCCACAAGGAATGCAACTCGACGTACGAACGCACTCAAAGACGTCTTCCGAGCGGAATTCAGACCATAGCACAACACACATCTGCTTTCAAGTATAATGGCGAAAAGAAACAAAAATGTTTCAGGGAGACCGTCTGCATTGTGCAACCTGGGAGGTAACCGACGGGCTGCCGCGCCCAACGAACGAGGGCCCCTCTGCGGGGGCCCCCCTTAGTGCCGACTGCCTCACGAGGCACGGTGGTGGGAGGAGTCGCAAGGGGAGGGGGGGGCATGAGCCAAGCACGACACCACCCTGGAGGGGGGTGGGGGGTTGGGTGACGTCATCTCCCGCGCACCCATTCGCGCCATAAATACACCTGGACAAGGGTCGCGTGGTCTATCCTTGTCGGCTCCTCGCCAACGTTGCAGCTGTTTTCGTGCCTCGACGAGGAAGGAAGCAGTCCTGGTCGAGTCGTTCCGGTGGTTCCAGTGGGTTACAGTGAAGGAGTGTCCAGTTCCAGGAGGAAGTGAGGAGGTAAATAATTTGGCGTTTGGGGTGTTTTGCAGTTGGGGGATGCCCGGTTGCGGAGGGCTTCACGGGGGCGGAAGTTCAGGGGGACTAGGCCGGGAGAGTAGTTAAGCACGCAGGGGGGGGGGTGTTTACAGTGGGATCGCTCAGGGGGAAAGGGGGGTGTTGTCATTATTGGATGTATGTCGGTTTAGTGTGGCAGTAAGGTAGACGCTTTCCTGTTTGACGTTAATTTAATGGTTAAGTGGGGAAATGTTTTGTGGCTGGTGGCTTCGTTGGTTTTGCTACGTTGGGGATCAACCGATACGTGCAGTTATGCGGGTTACATGAAGTCAATTGCTTAGTGGGTCGTGGGAGGCGCGTTGTAATTGATGGGAAAGTAAACGGCAGAGGTGGAAACAGAGGCTAGTGAGGGCACAAGGGTTGCCGTCGTGTAAGTTTTAGTGCGGGTGGGGGAAAACATTTGGTGCGCTCCAGGGCGAAGGGGTGGGTCTTTTGGCTGGGTGACTAACATGTGCATATGGGCCACAGGAGGGAGGGAAAATGCGTTACCCCTTCGTGGGTTGGGTAAGTGTTTATATGTAATCAGCACCATGTAAGGGGCACCATGGGGCGTCAAGGCTAATGGCGGGCCTGTATGGGCACCAGGGTCCACTGGTTTGTGTCTGACCGGGGCAAGGGCAATGCAATGGGAGGTTAGGATTGTCAGGTCAGCAAGCGGAGCGCAACCCGCTCGGGGGCTTTTCAAGAGGGTCAATTTGGCGCGCCTTCGCAGACACAGAAGGGGTTCGTAGCGGGGGCGAAGGGTAGTGGGCGCGAACCCTCGCTCGCATTGGGGCCGTGGACCGGGGGTAAAGGGAGGCAAGGGGGTAATCAATGTACTTGTAATGGGATGGAAAGGGACTGCTTGACTACCTCGGGCGTGGGGTAGGCGTCTTGGCATTCTGGGAAAATGAAGTTGTATTTAAGTACGCGAGAGTTTCGCTTTTGGATTCAGGAATGGCATTGTTTTGGGCTTTTGGGCTTTTGGAAGTTTGGGACCACGCTGTGGCATGGAGGTTGCTACATCGGGATGTGGCATGTTCAGTGCTCAGAATGCGATGCTTGCCAAGGCTTGGTTTGGGGTCATCGTTTGGGGTATGCCATTTGTTTACGCGCGCACATGTGGCCGCTGGGGTGCGGTGCGTGGGCCGTTTCATGCCGAAAGTCGGCATACCGTGTTGTTGCTGCGTGGAGTCAAGTTGGTGCGCTCCGCAATAGGGCTAAAGGAGGGGGGGGTCAAGGAGTTGGGGCAAGGCGAAGGGGTAGTGGGCAATGTATAGAAATGTATGCATAGTATATGGTTTAAGAAAGGGAGTTGCTTGAATGCGTCAGGGTATTGGGAAGGCGTGTTAGCCACCCGTTAAGAAGGAATGGGCAGCAAACTCGGGACGTTACGGGCCTAGTGCTTTTGAATGTGCAATTTGGGTAAGGCTTTGGAGTTGGTGGCATTGTGGGGGGGGGAATGCTGCAGTAGCAGGCATGGCCGACTTGGTTTGGGAAATGTGGGGACGTTTAGACGTGCAACCCCGGGACGGTGCAGGGCTGGTGGGTGTAACGAGATGTTTGGGGAATGCCCGGGGTTGTTGGCATCGTTTTGAGGTGGCCTCGCTTTGCATGTCCGAAATGCCCGATGTTGCCGGGATTGCTTTGGGGGGCTCGTATTTATCAGGCGTGACACGTGGTGGGTCACTTGTGGTTGCTGGGCATGCCGTGCGCGGTAGCCACTTGTCGGAATTCGGCAAATGGCTGTATTGTGGGGAGGAGGGCCTGGAGTATGGAGCATTGCTAGGGGCAGCAGGGCTTTTTTGGGCGGGTGGGAACACGATGATCCCGGGTTATGGGCAACTAAGGGGCAACAGAGGGTCTGGGTCGCCGCATGGGCAATGGCGGCTGTCTGCGAAACGGGGGGCATTGACTAGAGTGATGGGTGCGGCAGAGGGGCCACACGGGGAATGGGGAGTGGAGGCTGGCGGCATGACACAGGGTGGGTAGAGGCGGGGAATTGTGTCCTGCGGGTGGTTTGGGCCGTGGTTTTTGTGGGTGTCGTGCAAGGGGGGGATGCGGTGCATTGACTTTGTGTCGTTATGGGGTGTTACAGGGCGAAGATTGCCAAAAGGCGTAAGGTTTGGGGGTAAAGGGGGGTGGTTGCGTCCTGCGGTGTGTCCAGGGAAGGCGTTGTGTTAATTCTGTGGATTGCTTGTGGGCATTGCAGCCGGGGGGTTGGGGCGCAATGGCACGCGACGTGCGCTGGGGCATGGGGGTTGCAGCCTTGGGACTTTGCATGTCCAGTGCTCGGGGTGCGCAGCTTGGGAGGGCTTGGTTGGGGTGGCGGCGTGGTGAGTGTGCTCTTGTCTGCTGGGGCACTTGCGGCTGCAGGGGGTGCGGCGCGTTGGTCGCTGCATGCCGAGATGCGGCGGACCGTGTTGTTGTTGGGGGAGTCGGGAATGGTGCGCTCCGCAGCATGGTCAGGGGAATGGAGGGACAAGGGGTTGGGGCGGGGCGAAGGGGTGTTGGGGCAAGGAGTGTTGCGGGGTGCATCCCTCTTTTGTTTGGGGCGTGCACCATTCATTTACGGGTGGGCCTTTTGGAGTGGGATTCAAGGTGGGCATGCGTGGACAGGCGTGGTCCCGCGATGTGATTCGGGCAGCTCTGGTCCCCTGTCTGCGTTGCTGTGAGCCGTGACCCAGTGGCTGGGGTGGTATCTGACTGTGGTTTGATTGGGTGCAAGCGAGGCATGGGTTTTGCAGCGAGTGCTGTGGGACGCCCTTTGGAGGTGTTCGGGTTGGAGTGGAGCGCAATTCTGGCCAGGATGAGGAAGTGCATGGGACTTGAGCATGTCGGGGTCCACGTTTCTTGGCAAGTAGTATCGCCTTGGGTCGGTGGCGGGTTCGGGCGCTCCCGCTGCCGTTGCATGGGGAGATCTCGGGCGGGGCGGTCCATGCCCCCCCCTCGGTGCTGGGCGTTTGCTCGCGTTCTGCTCGGCAGCAGGGAGGGGCTCTGCCGTGCTGGGCGCACACACACGAGTTGGCGCTTCGTGTCCGAGGGCGCGCGGGGGGGCGCATGCAGCGGTGCAGTTTTGGTGCAAAAAGGGCGCATGATTCGGGGAATGGGGCACATTGTTAGCTGCAGTTATGGAATACAGCACATCCGTTGGTGCAGTGGTGAAACGCGTCCCAGGTGGCTGTTTGAGAGATCACAGGATTTTGGTGCAGTTTTGGTGCAGTTATAGAGCAAAGTAGCACACCATGTTGTGCAGTTTAAAATCAAATTCCTGGATGGGACCGGGAGATATACATTTGGTGGAGATTTATTGGGGCATGGGCAAACGGGGTAGGAAAGGTGGCTTGACGGGGGGGGTTACACAAGGTAGAGGGGCGGGGTCGCTCAGTTTTGGGCAGCCAGGGTCTGAACTGCGGGCGAGCAGGTAGTGAAGGGTCAGCTCACCAACAGGGCAGGCCTTTCAAAGGGGCAATGTAACGGTTGGCCTTCCCATAGCTCATTGCAATTTCTTCCACCCCTCAGGAAACACAGGGCGGAGGAGGGTTCCTGAACCAGGCCAATCGGAGTCAAAAGGGTCGGTCTTGGAATCAAAGGTAATGGGGCCACAAAGCGTTCACGGCAGGCAACGGAAGCAGCCAAGGGAAAGCGGGGTAGGGTGGGCGGTAATTTCTCGTTCTTCCGTCTCGATGTGACAACTTTATATTTCCTACAGGTCGGCATGTTCCACTCGCAAGGCCCTGATATGGAGATAATCGCAGACACGCAACTAGACGAAGGGACAGTCGAGGTGGAGACAGCCATTTCGCCAGCACAGGGACAGACCATGAACGCCGAGGCTTGGGCCACATTCTCAGTGCTTGAAAAATCCGTAGGGTGGGAAGCGGCGATGATCAAGATGGGGGCCCCCCAGCCGTCCGGCGACACGATTACCACGCAAGCAAGCATCTCACCGTCCCCTAATAACAGCTCCGACTCTCAGTCTTCCTCTGGACTGGGGGAGTGAATAAGCTCACGCAAGAGACAAGCGAAAATGAGCGGGTGCCCCAGGGGTAGAAAGACCAAGAAGGAACTGGAGGAGGACTTGGCCGCACTGACTGCCTTAGTGGCGGAAGGAAGAGACAGGGAGGCGTCAACATCACCGGCGGGTGATCGCCTCAACAGATCTGCGCTCCCTGCCCCTATTTGCGAGGCCCAGGAGGATACTGGGCCGAGCAGGCGGTTTGGGGCTCCGCTGGCAAAGCGACGCACCTTTGAGGGGGAGTTGGACTGGGGAGAAAAAAAGGACATTATAATGGATGTGTTGTGCGGGGGAAATGCCCTGGCACAGGGGAAGGAGACAACCAGGGAGGAAGGGGCAACAGGCCCCAGCAGGGTGTGGGCAGCCGGGGAGAAAACCACAGCCAAAAACGTTGGCGCCGGGGCTGCGCGGAGCGAAGGGAACAGGTCAGAGGGGACCAGCGAAGTGCGAGCACCCGGTAGAGCACACCGCCTCTCCAGGTAAGGCAGCTGAAGGGCTTCCGGCAATCACGGAAAATAATTATCTATCTTGGCACATACCTGACTGTGTGCAAAAGGAGATTGTGAAAGGAAGGTTCATAGACACCTTTTCACTATTAGAACATGAAACCAAAGGTTACGACACCCTGCAGGCTAGTGGGAGCAGAGAGGTGGTGAAAGCGAGGAAGAGGGTGAGGCCCGAGGAGAATTTGCAAAATTGGGTGGCGGGTTTCAGAATCTTGGCGCAAATCATAGTACAATCCAAGCCCGAGCAAGGGCCAGCGCTATACAATTATAGCCAGTGCGTAATTGAGGAGCACAGGAAGTGGGGAGGTACAGCATGGCTTTTGAGGGACCAGAGGTTTAGGAAGAGAATGGAGATTGACCCCAAGCTAAAATGGGAACACAAACTGGTGGAGGATTGGTTGGATCCGAGGCCGGTTTCAGCAGACAGCCTTATCACAAGGGGTCCCAGCATTGCAGGGCAAGCTTTGGATGTCACGCGCACAGCCCAGCAGGCGTTGCCAGCCACACCAAGGATAGAGCGTAAGGAGCTTCTACAGGCGGAGCCCCCCGCAGGGAATGGTGGGGTGAGGGGGATGCAAAGCGCACAGCCAGGGAATTTCAGAGGAAGAAGAGGGGGTGCGGGCACGCAGGGGCCGGCGCGCCCCTCCCACCCGTGCAGAAACTTTAATGAAGGGCACTGCAATTGATTGCCCAATTGCCGTTTCAGGCACGAGTGTTCCAGTTGCGGCAGCTTGGCCCACGCTGCCAAATTTTGCAGGTCACTGGGACCTGGCCCTAATACCTGGCTGCACAAAGATGGAGGGGTACCCAACATGTAACTACTTGAGCAGCCACGAGACTGCATGTGATTCACCTGTTCATGCCATTGTGTGTACACTAATAAAATGTATCTCTCTTTAAGGTAGCACAGCTCGTGTTTCGTCTGACTTGCGGGAGCACAACGCGTACCTAAGCACCGGCGCATGGGGGCCCCGGCACAATGGTAATAACCGTCAATGGAGGGGCATGACAGGTGTTGGCGGCCACACGGCAAGGGGCGGAGGTCAGGGGAGGAACCTGTCATTGGGTGGCAGGCGCCTCTTAGGGGGGGCAACGGCATACATTGCCCAGAATGGGGGGGAACTTGCCCTAAAGGGGCCATCACCTATTGTACTACCGAAACTCCTGCCCTGGTTAGCCCGCTACCCCGCAGTACGGAGAGGAACATCTTATAAAAGGGTTTCACTTGGGGTTTTGCAATTCCGTATGAAGGGCCCCTGATGCCACGCTCAGCAGAAAACTCAAAGTCAGCTAAGGCTCACCCCGAGGTGGTTCGGGACAAGATAATGAAAGAGCTAGGTTTGGGTAGGGTGGCAGGCCCGTACGTGCTCCCCCCCCGGACAACCTCATAGTGTCACCCCTGGGTGTGGTGCCTAAGAAAGAGCAAGGTAAATATTGCCTAATACACAACTTATCGCACCCCAAGGGCAACTCAGTGAATGATTGGCTGGACGAAAAGGTATGCGTGGTGTCATATGCGTCCTTTGACCAAGCGGTAGAAGGGGCTAGGAGGTTGGGGAGAGGCGCACTGCTGGCCAAAGTGGACATTGAGGCGGCATTTAGATTGCTCCCGGTCCACCCAGATAGTTTTCACCTGTTGGGGTTCCAGTTTGAAGGTGGTATTTATGTGGACAAATGCATGCCGATGGGATGCAGCATATCCTGTGCCTACTTCAAAACATTCAGCACATTCCTGGAATGGGCAGTACACGTGTTGGAGAGCAGGGGGGTCAAAACCCATTATTTGGACGATTTCTTGTTCATTGGGGAGCGGGGCACAGACATTTGCAGCTCCTTATTAAACAGATTCATCGGTTTAGCCACAGAACTAGGGGTTCCGTTGGCCGCAGGAAAGACGGAAGGCCCCTGCACCCGCCTGACCTCCCTGGGTATAGAGATCGACACTATGGAGGGTCTATGCAGGCTGCCTCAGGAGAAGGTAGCTGAATGCATTGCCCACATAGATACAGTGTTGAGCTGCCACAGGGTCTCTTTGAAGGATATCCAGTCTCTGATTGGTAGGTTGAATTTTGCAGGAAGGGTTATCCCGTTGGGGCGGGTCTTCGCTAGGTGGTTAACAGCGGCGGGGCTCCAAAGGTTGGCACAGGATACGCTTGGGCGCGGGGATAAAGGACGATCTGCGCATGTGGAAGGGTTTCCTGACAGACTTTAATGGGGTGCGCTTGTGGAGGACCCCCTGGGTTTCATGCAACGAGCTCCAGCTATTCACGGACGCGAGTGGCAGACACGGGTTTGGGGTGATTCTGGGGGCTCAATGGTGTAGGGCGGATTGGCCGAGCGCTTGAGGCAAGAAGGGTTGGTGCAGAAACATCAATGTACTGGAACTATTTCCTATTATAGTGGCCCTGCATCTCTGGCCGGGTGAATTAGCCAACAAGCGCTTAACCGTATGGTCGGACAACATGGCTGTGGTGGTGGGTATAAATACACAGGGGGCCCATTGCCCATCCACCCTGAGCCTGCTGCGCCATCTGGTGAACATAGGGCTGAGGATTAACACAGAGTTGGGGCACGCCACATCCCTGGTGTCCTTAACATTGCTGCGGATGCACTTTCTCGTTCGCAGATGGGTCGATTCCGGAAAGCACATCCAGGGGCGAACAAGGACATGGTACCGTTCAACAGCGAGTGGTGGAGCCTAGTGACCTGGAAATGGGTATGAGGGCATTAGCAGCCAGGGCACTTTCGGGGGGGTCAAGGGAGAGATACAACAGGGGTTTTGAGACCTTTTTGAAGATCACGGGGGACTGGGACAACGACCTCGGGGAAGCCAAGGTTCAACAATTCATACTATGGGCCAGGAAGAATCACAAGTCCAAATCTTGGCACGCAGGGCATTTATGCTCTATCGCCTTCCATAGCCAGCTAGCGGGTGGCAGCGACCCAACCAAGGGCTTCCTAGTCAGGGCAGCACTGAGAGGCTGGGACAGGGAGGAACCCCCTAGCAGGGATGATAGACGTCCTATCCATTTCGAACAGTTGAAACAAATGCTCACTCGTGTCAACCTAATATGCTACTCCCAGTACGAGTGTACTCTCTTCAGAGCTTGCTTCACTTTAGCCTTCTTTGGAGCCCTACGCCCCAGTGAATTGATCGCCCGCTCAAAGCACGATCGGGAATTCAAGGCATTGCGGAGGAGTGATATAAGAATCTCGGAGGGAGAACTGAGGGTGAAGATAAGGAGCTCAAAAACTGACCAGCGGGGAGCTGGAAGAAACCTGGTGCTGGGGTGTTTGGGGGTAGAGGAACACTGCCCTGTCATGACCATGGGTGCATTCTTGGGGGCCAGAAAAGGGGGCCTGGGTTACTTGTTCATACACGAGGAGGGCTGCCCCCTCACGCAATTCCAATTCAGGAAGGTAATGGCTTCGGCTCTCGCAGGCATTAGAGGCATCAACGGGCACTACACGCCTCACTCTTTCCGAATAGGGGCGGCTACAACAGCATTCCAGGAAGGACTGGGGGAGGTGAGCATAAAGAGGATTGGGAGGTGGCAATCAGACAAGTACAAACTCTACATAAGGCCTGAAGGTTTGTAGGATTGGCAGCACCGAGGGGGGAAAGGGGGGGGGGCTAGGGAAGCCTGGGGCGGCGCAAGGACGCGACAATTCACCAACCCGCAACATTATCTCTCCACAGATCGCAAGTCGGTGTGGGTCATCGGCCACTCATTCGTGGCGCGGGCAGCAAGGGGTGTGGAGAAGGAATACAATGGTATGCTTATAGGTTTCGTGCAGACTCAAATGTACTGGGTATCCAAAGGAGGGATGAGATGGGACGATTTGTGGGGGGTGCTGGATGATTGCAGATGGTGCTACGGCCGCCCGGACATAATAGTGATCCACTTGGGGGGAAACGACCTGGTGGCCAGGGGGAGAAGGGGGTTATTGGCGGGGATGAGGGCCGGGCTCACCCAAATTGGGAACAGTTTCCGGGGCACGACATTGGCATGCTCTGAGATCATACCCAGGCAGACTTGGAGGGGGGCACATTCCCAGGGAGGCATTGAGGAATCCAGGCGAAAACTGAATGTAAAACTGGGGAAATTCCTAATCAGCAGGGGCTTTGGATGGGTCAAGCATGCCTTGATCAGTTTGAAAACTCTGGGTTGCTTTGGGGAGGACAAGGTGCACTTATCAGAAGTGGGGGTAAGGGTGATGGTGTACAACTTAAAGGATGCCCTGTAGGGGATGGGCTGTAGATGAACTGCCGGGGGAGGCCAGCAGGGGGGGCAAGGGTGGGTGTCTATTTGGGCTTTGTCAAACGAAGGAAAGCCTTTAGGGGCCTGAAACGCTCCCCCCCCCTTATCTTGGTGGGGGGGGGGCCTCCGGTAAGGATACGGAACGGTCAAGGGAAGACCTCATTCGGCACGCCGCTGCCAGGTCAGTTGGCCCTCCTGAAATGGAGCCCGGAGCAAGCAGCAAACAGTCAGGAGGAGCACCAGCAGGGAAGGCCGCGGCACAATTCATCACGCCACCGGTTATAGCCGGAGGGCCTGCGTGCCTGCTGCGGACTGAATGAATGGGGTGAAAGGTACGGGTTGGGAGTATAATTGGGGATTCCTGCGCTAAAGGCGACCAGGTGCATGAGGGGGAACTCACTGCGGCCGGTGGCCCGCTGTGAGTCGTGGCAGTGACACTGGTCGCAGCGACTGGTCTCTGGCAGACAAGCCCAGCGGATGTTACCTGGTGTTCCCGTTAGAAAGTACTGGCGGATACCACAAGGAGAACTGCACAGCCATCAGTTCATTAAGAACGGCGCCCAGGAGTATTAGACTCAGGGGAGGCCCACGTTAATGGGGAGGGTTAGGGGGCTTGGAAGACCTTTCCAACTCCAAAGTGGGTGGGGTAAATGGGAAGTGCATCGTTGGAAACTGAAAATTGGAAAGCAACAATGAAGTCAGCAAGGGGGGGGGAATTGAAAGTTTGCACTGTAAACGGGGATCTGGCAAGTACGTTGGTAACTGAGGGGAAGGGGGGCCCCTGGGAGATTGGGGGAGGATCAGGGGGGGTTCTAGAGAAGGGGGCCCTTTGTGATTGGCAGCTTAAGGAGATCAAAAGAAACTTGGGGGATGGAGGGCTTTGAAGTGTGGGAGGTAGGGGCCAGGAGGAGCAGGGGGGATAGTTGGGGAGGACCCCTCTTTAGCGAAAGGCAGGGGAAGATGATGGGGATAAGAAGGAGGCTGGGCTCCGGGGGATAGGTAGCGCTTGATGGATGGGGCTCTAGAGAACAGGAGGGTGCGACGGGGGCCGGAGGGTATGGGACAACTAAGGCGGGGAGAGCTAGGGCAGATAGGGGTCTTGGCGGAAGGGGGGAGAGGGGCTCCCTGGCAGGATGGGCTGGAGGAAGACCTGTTTGGGGTAAGATAATTAACCATGAGTAACAAGCCAACCCTGGGAAACGGGAAGAGGGAATCCAGGGAAAAGGGAGCAAATGGGGAAAAGGAGACCGGAACGCATCCTTTAGAAGGAGCCTAAGCGGAAATGGAGAATGGAAAGAAAGTAAAGCACAGAATAAGATTGCACTTAAATAGCGTTGGGGAAAGAAAATGAAAAGAAAAATTGCAAAAATAAAGAAATGGCCAAATGGTAGAGAGGGACTGCTGAGGAAGGGACTGGGCGCCCGCGTCGGGTCCCCCAAGGACCCGGAGGGGCGGGGGGGGGGGAAGTTGCTTGCTCTCAGCGCAGAATCCTGAGTGTAAACGGAACACCTGTAAGCTAACTCCTGACTTTATGTGTAATAAAGTTTGCTGTGGCAATTTTCTCCCACTCATACTACTGGTCTCTGCCTATCATTGGGGTTGATGGGGGTGGGATGCTTTGGGAGGAGGGTAGCTGGGCAGGAGTGAGAGTCGGAATGTGGAATGGAGCTGGGGGGGCATTGGGAGCAACAAGGGCTGCCACCATGCCACCCCACTGAGGGTGTCGGCGCTACGACGGGCTCCCGTGCCCTACGATGGAGGGCCCCTCGGCGGGGGCCCCCCTTAGTGCCGACTGCCTCACGAGGCACGATGGTGGGAGGAGTCACAAGGGGAGGGGGGGTGTGAGCCAAGCACGACTCCACCCTGGAGGGGGGAGAGGGGGAGGGGGGGGTGACGTCATCTCCCGCGCGCCCATTCGCGCCATAAATACACCTGGACAAGGGTCACGGGGTCTCTCCTTGTCGGCTCCTCGCCAACGTTGCCCTCCCGCCCGCCCTTTACAATGTTGTACTGATGTGTGATGTTTTCACTTACAGACAAGCCCAGCGGATGTTACCTGGTGTTCCCGTTAGAAAGTACTGGCGGATACCACAAGGGGAACTGCACAGCCATCAGTTTATTAAGAACGGCGCCCAGGAGTATTAGACTCAGGGGAGGCCCACGTTAATGGGGAGGGTTAGGGGGCTTGGAAGACCTTTCCAACTCCAAAGTGGGTGGGGGAAATGGGAAGTGCATCGTTGAAAACTGAAAATTGGAAAGCAACAATGAAGTCAGCAAGGAGGGCGGGGGGGAATTGAAAGTTTGCACTGTAAAAGGGGATCCGGCAAGTACGTTGCTAACTGAGGGGAAGGGGGGCCCCTGGGAGATTGGGGGAGGGTAAGGGGGGGGGGTTCTAGACAAGGGGGCCCTTTGTGATTGGCAGCTTAAGGAGATCAAAAGAAACTTGGGGGGGGGCTTTGGAGTGCGGGGGTAGGTGCCAGGAGGAGCAGGGGGGATAGTTGGGGAGGACCCCTCTTTAGCGAAAGGCAGGGGAAGATGATGGGGATAAGAAGGAGGCTAGGCTCTGGGGGATAGGTAGCGCTTGATGGATGGGGCTCTAGAGAACAGGAAGGCGCGACGGGGGCCGGAGGGTATGGGACAACTAAGGCGGGGAGAGCTAGGGCAGATAGGGGTCTTGGCGGAAGGGGGGAGAGGGGCTCCCTGGCAGGATGGGCTGGAGGAAGACCTGTTTGGGGAAAGATAATTAACAATGAGTAACAAGCCAACCCTGGGAAACGGGAAGAGGGAATCCAGGGGAAAGGGAGCAAATGGGGAAAAGGAGACCGGAACGCATCCTTTAGAAGGAGCCTAAGCGGAAATGGAGAATGGAAAGAAAGTAAAGCACAGAATAAGATTGCACTTAAATAGCGTTGGGGAAAGAAAATGAAAAGAAAAATTGCAAAAATAAAGAAATGGCCAAAGGGTAGAGAGGGACTGCTGAGGAAGGGACTGGGCGCCCGCGTCGGGTCCCCCAAGGACCCGCAGGGTCGGGGGGGAAAGTTGCTTGCTCTCAGTGCAGAATCCTGAGGGTAAACGGAACACCTGTAAGCTAACTCCTGACTTTATGTGTAATAAAGTTTGCTGTGGCAATTTTCTCCCACTCATACTACTGGTCTCTGCCTATCATTGGGGTTGATGGGGGTTGGGATGCTTTGGGAGGAGGGTAGCTGGGCAGGAGTGAGTCGGAATGTGAAATGAGAGCTGGGGGGGGCATTGGGAGCAACAAGGGCTGCCACCGTGCCACCCCACTGAGGGTGTCGGCGCTAAGGAGAACGTCACAGCATCTTGTTTGATATTTGCAATAACAGACTCCGCCAACGGCGTTGCTTGCCAGATGCCAGGTAACGCAGCATGCTCTTACCGCCAGGGAGTGCAGGGTTCTTGGATCAAACAGAAGCTTTTCGCCCGGAGGCAGGCGCTGGCTCTCCATGTGCAGCTCGCGCAGTTCTTCGCACCCTTCCAGCCCTTCTACCACGGTGATGCAGTTGCCGCTCAAATAGCTGTGGGTAAAGCACAGGCACGTCAGAAAGGGAACTTCCAGGTGTGACTCAACTAAACGGCGCAATAGAACGTGCTGTGGGGCAAACTCAGTGCAGCAGCCCGTCGAAATGTTAATAGTGGGTAGATAGGTGCAAATAGGCTTCGCCCACAGCCGGATAACCAAATATAACACATGAAATATACACCAAAATCCATGCGCGTGTCCTCAAATAATCAATGGCTAATTAGAATTTAGCTAAAATTGTGTAGACATGGATTTAATTGGTCCGCTCCACAGTAGCCTGTGATGTGGACAAATCAGTGATGTGTGTATTCGTTAGTAAGTTACTTCTTGTGATTAGTAAGGAAACTAGAATCACTTATAGTCCTGAGTTGTGACTGGATTCTAATATGCAATGCCCAGGTATCGCATTTCATGTGTGAATGCCCACATGCCAACACTTGTTTCGACCTTTCTAATGGTCTTTGTCAAGGCTGGGCTAACAAAATTAAAATGTTGATAATACATGACCAAATTACACACAATACATATCGTGTGGGTGTTTGGTAAACATAGATTCACATTCCAAAGAAACAAAAAGGGAAAGGAATAATTGCCAATGGCACAAATATGTGATCCGGATTAGGGAGGGGAAAGAGAGACAAGAGAAAAACAGAACACATGTTTTTTAGTAATGTCAAAACATAAACGGAGACATGTTTCTGATCACACATTCTGCAACCTTTGACTAGCCAGATGTTTGGAGCTGTAACTCCCATCAGCCCTAGTCAGCATAGACAACACTGAGGGATCATTTGAATGGTAAACATCTGGAACGCAGTAGGTTGCAGACCCTAAGGTGCACTGACCAATCCTGGATAAGATGTTAAGCTTGGTGCAGCTGCTAAAGGAAACATTCTTGGGGCAAAATCTACAAATTAACATGTGCCCAGTGCTTTGCGTATTTGTGTTGTTGTAAGATGTAGATAAGGATCAGTCCATGCCACAAACTAAACAAATTCCCAGCACAGGGAGAAAAAGTACGCCTTCAACAGAGTCCCCTTGGGTCCCATTAGACAGGTATCATTTGCACAAGGCACGGTCATGGATTATCACAAATTATGACAACTAGCTGTACCTGGCATTTCACACATTGACCTAGCATTCTCGCTATATCTCTCTAGCTGCGCACTCTTCCTCTCCCTGTCTATGCCACTCTTGCTTTGTCGATGTCTGTGTGGATAAATCGTGTTATTTTATTTCCTTTGAATGGGCGCATCACATTTGATGCAGTCTTGAAGTGCAAGGCCTGTCTGTGTAGAGGCAAATTGTGTCCCCTCCTCCCCCCCGGGTAGCATCCAGACCACTATCTGTGAAGAGAAAAGGAAAGTGGACCAAGGAGAGTGGGCGGAAGGTGAAAAGCCAGGGAGACAAAAACAGCATGCTGCTGCTGTCTGGCACCTTAGGCACAGGCTTTGAGGCCTTCCTGCATTGCCTAGGTGTATTCAAGTCATGCACAAAGAAGCCGGAAAACACATACACTTCCACTTACTCCCAGGAACGCAAATGGCCACAAACTGCCAGGTTCTATAGACAGGAAAGCAGCCAGGAACCATAGACGCTCTTAAATCAGTGTGGCCTTTGGTCCGTGGCTCCACTGGGATCAATGATCTGGACCATGATGCCTAGACATTCTGGATGTCTACTAGGAATTGTATGGGGGTGGTAATGTAGTGTGGGAGGTTGGGTTGCTCTTGGCTTGACGCTGCAGAATCCAGCCTCGTCTCTCCTTCCCAAAGTGGGCTGCAGTTACTTTGTCCTGTTTACAGAGGGTATAAGGGTAATCCTAAAATCAGAAGGGTTGCAAATCTTCCTTTTTGGAGCTCTATATCTTGCAATGTAACCTTTACCTGAACCGGGTGCTGCTGACGTGAATTATTATATTATTTGGGGGGCTATGGACTGCTAGATGGGCTGCCAGAGGTTAAGATACATTTTAAAACTTCCAGCTGTCAACTGTTTTGTTTTGCTATAGTCACCCAAAGTGATTACAGGCGAAGGTTGCACCTCACTGATGACGTCCAATAAGTCCAAAAAAAGACTGGGGTTGCTTGCGGTCACGTGCAAAAGGGATGTGACCACACCGTTCGGGCTGGACTGCACCTTTAGGATTGGGGCCAAGCCTGATTTGCATATGGTCTTTCCCCTTCTGTTATAGCTTGGCAAGCTAAAGAAGCATGGTCTTGAGGTTAAGATTGATCTGAAGCCTTCCAGCCACCACCTCTTGTTTTGCTGATGTCACCCAAGTGTGATGGGTATGCCCAGACATGGGCCCCAAGACTGCTTGGCCTAAAGACCCAAGCTACTCCTCACTGATGACGGTAAATGGGGCTAAAACATGTTTGGTGTTGCTTGTGGTCACGTACAGAAGAGAGGTGACCACACCGTTCCAGCTTGACCTTCCCCTTTGTCGTGGGAGCAAGCCTGATTTGCATATGGTCTTTAAGTAACGACTTCGCATGGTGATGAAAAATGATCTGGAGGGCTGCCCAGAGCTATGCCAGTGGTTAAGATGTATTGTAAACCTTCGAGCTATCACCGCCTTTTTTGCTGAAATAAATCTAAGATGGACAGTCTTGGGCACTCCTATTGTACTCTTTTGAAATACTCCTAGGAGAAAGGACCATAGATGGGTTGCCTCCTGCTTTCTATAAAATCAAAGCACATTTTGGGAACATAAGAATGACGACAGATCATTAGATTTGCCAAATAGGTCTGTGATAAAAGGGTTATATGCGTGAATCAAGTACATAATGTCCACTGGACATGGTACCCATTTCATTGTTCACAACACTCATCCTAACATTAAAATATTTGTAACATTTGTAAGTGACCTGGAAAGCTAGCTCAGGGGCAACTCTTTTGTCTTGGAAACAAGACAATGCAGAGCAGCGCAGGTTCGAATCCCGCTCCAGCGCTTAGAGTCTTGTCTCCAGTACTAAGTCCGTTATAAAGAAGAAAGAACATTGAAGGAAAGAAAGCTGAACATTGATGCATATGAACTGATTTGACAAGCATCAGGACTAAGATGTGAGGAAGAAGGGGCAGTCACTTCATGGGGGATGCAGGGCTGTCCTGAGATGATTTTTCCATGGCCATGCACAAGCTCAGATCACCAGTGCACATTCTAGGAGAATTACATATACGCAATGCAACAATGCCCAGAACGAAAGTACCCAAAACATGCTGAAGTCCAGGTGTATCACCCCCCCCCCCCACCAGCACTTGTATACCCTCATCCACCAGCACCTTGATCTTATCCTGCTCTCAAATCACTAGAATGGTAAAGCGCCCGGCAAGGAGATTGCTCTGCTCACTGTTTTGCTTATGTTCAGTGTTTCTGCACAAAACCCTAACTTTTCACTTAAAAAAGACAAAAAGATCTATGGTTTTCACTTTGAACATTGCCACTGCAATATGACAGCCAATGCCTGCCAAAGGCTCTAAAAATCGAGGAGGACCAGTGAACGCCAGACTGGGCTTAAAACAATAGCTCTGACCCACACGCCAGCTTGCGGGGTGCCAAAATGGCACTTAAGCTGACGCAGTATCAATAGCTGCACAGACCATTCCCCAGGGGACAGATGCATGCTTTGACAAAACTTCAGAAATAAATAATTCAATATAGGGCTTGCCTGCGGCTGGCAGAATTAAAATAACATAATTTGACCGAAAAACAAACGGGACTGTTCTATGAGTATGTTCATCCGAGATCATTCTAATCATGCATCAATACTCAAATTAATTGAGGGAAGAGGAAAGGTTTGATCGCTTTATGACAGAGAAAATAATTCTGTCCTTCCTTACTTGGACAGGTAACCTGTTCTGTATCAGACAATCATATAATGCCTATATTACTGTAGCGTCAACGCCGAGGTCTGGCGCGGGCTTCGGTGATAAGGGAAGTACTACTGGCTTGAAGGAGGCCCATAGGGCGTCATTAAAGGTATGGTGGTAACTGTAAAAACAAGTAGTATTTGAACTAGAAGGTATGCCTGGGTATATACTGACAGTACTTTCTACGCACTGCATGCCGTAAATAGTCCATGCAATCTCAACCTGCAATTAGGTGGTATTTAAAGAAATAGGGGGCATTTCGAAGACCACTTGTTTTGACCGCTTCCATCATACCTCCACCGAGGTCCGTGGGTCTTTCACACTGTACTTGGCTCTTGGGCTGGCTACATTGGATCCCTCGCAGCCATATTTCAGTGGAGAAGCCTAGTCCGCACAGCAGTTTCCGAGCCTGGATCTGGTATGCTTTTAGGACACATGTCTTATAAACTTCCTTTTGGGGATCTTAATCACAAACCTATACAATTGAGGCTGAAAAGCATCCATCTAATTATGACACTAATTAGGGGAGGTGACAGGAAATTACTTTGGAGAAACAACATTTATTTTTTATAGGCAAAAAAGGTAGTTTGCTAAATCTGTAAATATAGCACAGAATGGACCTGCGGCACAGAGGGCAGATTGGCAAAGCCCTGGCCAAGAGGGGAGCTTTTCCAAATTTGTGCAGCAACAATTACACAGGCACATAAACAGAGTTTACAAAGGGAAAATGTTAAGCAAACAAATGCCCATACTACAGTTGGGGAGAATGTTACAGGAAAAGGAAGGGGACCTGGCAAAGCGACAATGGATGCTGAGCCAGCGAGAGGCAGAGAGTGAATCGCCCTCGGCTACCCCTCCTCCTCTTCAAACAGAGGACGAAAGAGCAGCAGCGGGAACCCAGGGATTACACCCCATGAGAGAATTAAAAGCAGCGGCAGGATACACTAATCCCACATTTGTACCTCCAGCATATAGTAAGGGGGGGGAGAGGAAAAGCAAGGTTGAACAGGCGACTAAGGCAACACAGAACACAGGCAGCGAGTGCAAAGCGCGCAGCAAGATCCAGGCGAAGTTAAAGGAAAATGACCTGGGGAAAGGGGGAAGCCTTGAGGGGCAAAAGCCAATAATACAGAATGAATGGGTAGGCGTACAAATATTACTTAAATCGGATGAGAAGGTTGAAGGAGAGACAGGGTGAAAGAGCAGGGAAGTTGCAAGTAGCAAAGACACAGAAAAGGCGAGAGAATGGGCAGAGATAGTGGAGGAAGTAGAAAGACGGTAAAGGGAAGAGAAGAAAGAGAACAAAAGGGTGCGCATAGAGAAACAGAAAGTAGAAGCACGAGAGTTAGAGGAACAGGAGGCGAGGAGACAGAAAGAGCTTGAGGGCATAGCAAAAAGAAAGACAGAAGAAGAGAGGGAAAGGCAAGTGCAAATAAATAAGGACAAGAGGAAGTTAGAAGTCAAACGACTCCTTAGGGAGCAACGAAGCAAAGAAGAGGAGGGACACTCTACAAGGGCAGCACAAGTAAAGATGGGTTTAACACATTTTAGCGATGAGGAAAAGGAGACACAGGGCAGGAGAGAATGAGACAGAAGCGGGAAAAGTAGCAGAGCTACCCGACGGATAGACAGAGATGAGATCAATCTCTCCATGAGCGGGGAACGCAGAAGTATAGGTCAATCAGGAGGAAAGCAGCAGGGAGACATGGTATTGAGGAGGCTTAGCTTTCAGGAGGACATTGAAAGTACTGATGGGGATATAGGGTCCGGCGACGATTTATTGGGGAGTGGGGACGACGAAGAAGAGACCCTCTTGCCGCCAGATAAAGACACAAGAAGTATGGGGAGACGACAAAGCCATGGACGGACTAACGGAAGACAGAGGGGGACTGCTACAGTGTCCTAAAGATATATCACTCAGCACAGGCAATATCACCTCATATGTGCAGAGGCTTAAAGATATGCCAGGGTGAAGAAAGGAGAAATGACAAGGGCATTTACCCCCAAAAAAGACATCGGGAGACAAAGTGGAGGGATAGGACTGACACAGTGCCATTATTAGAGAAGTGAGGAGGGCAACATGAATATAGATCATGGAAGATGGACAAAGATAATGTAAGATGCAAGTTACCGTCATTGACCCTGGGGATGGGAAGTGGATATATGAGCTTGAGAGAATGACAGGAACAACATTAGTGGTGGGTGACATGAAGAGTTTTCTTTCAGCAATTCCTGGGGAGGTTGCAGGTGATGTTTGACGCATGCACAGTACAGACCTCAACCCGTGGGGGGAGGCATGCACCAAGGGTTTAGAGGGAGAGGAGGAGCACCAAGGTGACGAGGGAATGGACATCAAATACAGCAAGGTCAAGAGGGATTTCAGGGGGGCTTTTAGAGACCAATGGGTCTACCACAGTGTTGGGTGTGCAGACAGATAGGGCACATATCTCGAGTGTGTAGAAACAGAGGTGGGATGCAATAGAGGTGGGATGCAACAGAATGGGGTAATGCCGCACCAACCCACATACCTGGCAGAACAGACTGACTATTATGCCCTGGATCAAGCACAGCGACAGGCACAGACCCAGGACGTGTATATGCAAGCATATCAGCCTATGACACAGGCACCACAAATGCAGGGAGCCATACAGCCATATCCACATGCACCACTGGCACAGCAGATGCAGACACATATGCAGCCACCTCAAGCAGCACAGCAGGGTGCTGGTACACCAATACTTGCAGCCTCCCTGGGATCGACTCCTATTCGGAAGTCGAGGGGGGGTGACTGTTGTGGTGGGCAACCCATTTACAGGCACAGTGATGTCATTATACCCACAATAGGACAGCCCACAGACAGACCTGAAGTGTTCAATCCTATCAGTTACACCCAACCCACAGAGGAACCACATAATGGGGTGACGATAGGTTTCAAGACATTTTCTTTCTCATGGACATTGGGGCAACTAGATCCTGTATCAGGGATGGGACATACCCAATGTCAGGCAATACCATGAATGCGCAGGGATTCTCTAGGCTGGCGGATTTGGTTCATTTTACAGACAAACTCTCGCTCTCTACAGGGGAGCATGACTTAGCTATGCCACTATTGTATTCCTGATAGACACCAGTGAACATAATGGGAAGAGACATAATGAGTAAGCTCAATATGACCATCTCATTTACAGACAAAAGATAGTGTGTTCAACACCAGGAATTCATTACATGAATGTGAGAGAGCTTATTCAGGTGTATTGTGGGCCCATGGCACAGAGGGGGGTGCCAGCAGACATTGACCTGTTCCATTATGGAGTGGAGGTATTGATAGTATGGCTTCCAGGGATTCGGAAAAGATTATGGCAATTACCCAACAAGTACATATTCAGGCCAGAAGGTCCATTAGATCAGCATGAGGGGAAAGTGGTTCCAATAGAACTCGAGACAGTAATAGTGGGGGAAGACAGCATACATTACATAGGACAGATGGCACAGGACAGTCCTGGAGGATAGTGACTGCAGTGGGGGAAGGGTACAGGTTGACTGACGTGATTGACGAAGAACTGTTCCAGGACAATCAATCAGATCACGAATTGGTGGTTGACATCAGCATTCCAGATTGGGTGAGAATACACTATAGGGAAGTACCACAGAGAATGGCTATGTTGCAGAAAGTACCACCAACATTTCTCAAGGAAGACTTGGGAAGGGTACCCAGCATTTTATGGACCACAAGTCCCTATGACGTAGGACTACTGAAAGGGATAGGGGCAGTAAAGATAAAGCTTAAACCAGGAGCAATTTTACCAAGGGCAAAACAGTATCTCTTATCAAGAGAGGCAGATGAGGGAATCTATGAGACAATTGCAGCATTAGTGAAACAGGGCATTCTAGTACCATCAGAATCGCAGTGAAATACCGCAGTGTACCCTATGAAAAGGGCAACAGGGGGTTGAGAGAAACCTGAAGGTGTCTCCCTATCTAGTCCCTGGGCATCTGTCATCCAGGTGGCCAGGACACGGCCATAGCTTTTGGATCCAGTTCCTGGGGGTGGACCAGTGCGGGAGGATCACCTGGATGAGGGCTCCTTGGGGAGTGGGACACCAGTGGGTTAGACGCTGTATCCCCCTTCTTTTTACACCTTTTCACCATTCTACCACGTAGGACATTCAAAAACGCTGCCTCCACCCTTTCCTGAGACAAACACTTTCGTACAACACGACCGACAGTGGACTAACACCCGAGACATTTTCCTGACATGTCCCAATACAAGGGTCAGGCATTGTCAGGCAATTGAACAGAATCACACACACCTGATGGCCCTTTCCCTTCCCCACAGGGATAAAGGCTGGAGCACGAAAGCACAGGACAAGCAAGGCAGACTGCACAACGTAAGATTTAACTCAGCACGGCAGTTCAAGAGGAGGAGAAAGACGGCACATACTGAGGGGCTGACGAGGAGAGAAGCGACCTTGCCCTTTCCGGCCAAGGCCCCTTGAACCCTCCACAGAAGGAATCATAAAACCACAAACAATAGTCAGCGTGTGTTGCGGCAGATGTCTACAGTACAAGAGACCCTCCTCCGCTCATAACCAAACTGGGGAAAGACGCTGGTCTCCGTGGTACCAACCTTGACTCGAAGGAGAAAGAAAGCTAAGCAGTCCATCACAGCCAGTGAGTCGAGGGGAGAGTCGATAAGAAACCAAACTGTGTTGAACGAAAGTTAGCAAGTGGCTAATTGAACTGAGAAAGGCTTAAAGAGCTATTGATGTAAAAGGGGGAAAACCAGCAACAGAGGAGTCTGACACCACCTGGGCATCACTGCTCTGGGCGATTACACGATTATTGAAACTACCAGAACCAGAAGGCATTCGGAAAGGCAACAACAGATGAATGTGAAGTGAAGGGAAATGAATCCTGCTTTGTGAAATTAACTAATGAACAGTGTGTTGACAGGAGTCAACCCTACTGAGGGATATCCACAGTGAATTGTTTGAAAAGAAATTAAGACTCGTGAAAGTAAGAAAAGCCCTAGTGAACCCGAAGGAGGGAGGCTGACGTCTGAAAGGGGTCCGAGCCCAAAGGAGGGCGATCCAGGGAAGGGTCATCACCCCAAAGCTCATTTTGGAAAGGAACTTTTTATTTGCTTGTTTGAACCCATCAGGCCCTGGCGGCAAGAGACCTTTTGACAGAAAAGAGACTTAACGACTGGGTGCCCTGATTGCTGAAAGCAGAACTGTTAGCTCATGCTGGGAAAGCTTGAGCGTGTGCTGTGCTGAAAAGTCCCACCTTGTCCCGTGCTAAAAACGTGGAAAGGGAGACCTCAAGTATTGCATCCTGACTTATCTTTTTGTGAACACTTCTTTCTTTCTTAAAGAACATTATCCGACACTTCTTTTTGTATTTAGCGTAAGGATTGGCAATTGTGTTTTTTTTTAGTATAGGCCAGTTACCTTTGACACAACTCCACTAGGACTGCCTTATTATTATTTGATGGTTAAAGCTTGCTCTCATTTTAGATTTAGGTCTAGATTAGGTGTTTTTCCAGCTTGCGATTCCAGTTTAATAAACACCCTTCAACTGTGATCACTTGTGTCTGTATTTACTGTTGCCACCATGAGTTCCTTACATATGGCGTCAGGGGTGGGATGTGGATCAATTGAAACAAATTGGGGAACCCTACAATTTCAAAAACTTAGTCAGAGAGCCTCTAACCTTTCCATCGCCACCAAGGAATCAATAGGGTTTGATATCTGTAGCAGTAGGGAAGCTATTATTCCTTCTGGGAAAAGAAGAATGATTCCTATGGATTTCGTTTTGATACTCCCTCTGGGGTGCTCTATCCGATTAGCCCCAAAATGTGGTTTAGCGTGGAAGTTTGGGACAGATGTCTTAACAAGCGTTATTGATCCCGACTTCCGGGGAGACGTGAAGGTTCTTTTACAGAATCATGGGGAAGTCCCTTTTGAGTTGCGTTGCGGCAATCAGATTGGTCAGGGAATTTTGGAAAGAGCTATAGTCCCTCAATTTAAAGAAAGCAAACCAGATAAAACAGAGAGAGCTAACTTAGGCTTTGGGGAAGCTGATACATCTCTTGACATTGAAGAAAGGAAAGGAGACAAACCTACCATCTATCCGACCTGGCCTTTGCCCAGCGAAAAGACCCAGCCTTCACTGAAGCTTTTTTTATAAGCAATTCTGTGACAAGAAGGCAGAGAGAAGGGCAGTCCGTTTTCTTCTTAAAACAAGGGTTACTTTACAGGAGAGAAACCTCCACCAAAGCTTTGGTAAAAACACAATTAGTAATGCCCAAGAGTCAGCGAAAGGTTGTGCTAGAGATCGCGCATTCCCATCTTACTGGAGGGCATCTAGATCAATTTAAAACACAGTGGGAAATTTTACTGGCCGGCGATCCATGCTGATATTAAAACTTCCATCCAGACATGCAAAACATGCCAAAAGACCAGCACACACATCCCATTACCTGCCCCTCTGAACCAGTTACCGATAGTAGAAGTCCCCTTTTCTAGAATTGGCATGGACATAATAGTACCCCCAGAGACATCAAAATCGGGAAATAAATACGTCTTAGTGATTGTAGATTATACAACCCAATATCCCGAGGCATTCCCAATGCGAAATAACACAACCCAGTGAATCCTTAAGCATCTTCTACCGTATTTCTCCAGGGTTGGGTTTCCCAAAGAAATGCTAACAGACCAATGTTCAGATTTTATGAGTAAACTGATGGCCGAAGTCAAGAAGCTACTCCACAACACTACCTAGCGAACTTCTGTTTACCATCCACAAACCGATGGGCTGGTAGAAAGATTCAATAAGACCATAAAACTAATTTTACGGAAATTAGTAGACAAGGACGGGAAGGACTGGGACTGGACAATCCCATGGGCATTATTTGCCGTGAGGAAACCCCCCCCCCCCCCCCCAAAGCTTCCACAGTTTTCTCTTCTCGCTCTTTGAATTGCTCTATGGAGGAGAACCCAGAAATGTCTTGGACATGCTCTGGGAAACTTGGGAAGAGGAGCCACCCATTAAAATCTCACAAACCACCACTCGAATGCAAGAACACATGAAAATGATCCGAGACTTGGTTTGTACTCATGTGGGGAAGGCCCAGAGTCAACAAAAGGCTGCTTATGTTAAGAAAGTAGATTTAAGATCATTCTCCATACGACAGAATGTACTGGTCCTCTTGCCCACCTCAGAAAACCAACTTGTCTCAAAGTGGCACAGACCTTATGAGATAATAGAACGGACAGGAACCTATAAGTACAAAATAGCCCAGACAGACAGAAAACAGAAAGTCCACTTATACCATATAAATGTCTTGAAAGAATGGAAGGAGAACCCGTCAGCCACCCATGCCAAAGTACTAGCCTGTCTGGTTCCTGAGGACATACACAACTTTAACTTAACTCCTTCCGAGTTGTCTATCCAACAGCAAGAAGATCTAAAAGATGTAGTGATCGCATTTCCTGATGTATTCTCAGAGAAACCAGGAAGAGTAAAAGGTGCATACCACTATATCAGAACACCTAAATGTAAAGTGGTTAATCTAAAGCCATATTGACTACCAGAAGCCTGTTAAGAGATAGTGATCGAGGAAGTCAATAAAATGTTGAAAACGTAGGGGGGCCAAGGAGAGAAGCAACCTTGCCCTTTCCAACCAAGGCCTGTGAATCCTCTGCAGAAGGAATCATAAGACCGCAATCAATAGCCAGCGTGTGTTGCACCAGATGTCTACGGTACATGAGACCCTCCTCCGTTGATAACCAAGCTGCAGAGAGACGCTGGTCTCTGTGGTACCAACCTTGACTCGAAGGAGAAAGAAAGCCAAGCGGTTCATCACAGCTGGTGAGTCGAGGGTAGAGTCGATAAGAAACCGAATTGTGTTGAACAAAAGGTAGCAAGCAGCTAATTGAATTGTGAAAGGCTTAAAGAGCTATTGATGTAAAAAGGGGAAATCCAGCAACAGAGGAGACTGACACCATGTGAGTGTTCACGCAGGAATCTCTGGCAAATTACCCGATTATTGAAACTACCAGAAGGCCTTGGGAAAGGCGAGAAGAGGGGTCAAAGTGGTCATACAGGGGTCTTGTAAAATATTCTGTACAGTTAAATGTCTTTGACCAACAGATGAATGTGAAGCGAAGGGAAATGAATCTGCTTGGTGAAATTAACTAATGAACAGTGTGTTGACAGGAGGGATATCCACAGCGAATTGTTTGAAAAGAAATTAAGACTTGTGAAAGTAAGAAAAGCCCATAGTAAACCCGAAATAGGGAGGCTGACATCTGAAAGGGGTCCGAGACCGAAGGAGGGAGATCCAGGGGTGAAAAGTCATCACCCCAAAGCTCATTTTGGAAAGGAACTTTTTGTTTGTTTGTTTGTTTGTTTCTTTGAACCCATCAGGCCCTGGTGGCAAGAGACTTTTTGACAGAAAAGAGACTTAACGACCAGATGCCCCGATTGCTGAAAGTGGAACTGTTAGCTCATGCTGGGAAAGCTCGAGCGTGTGCTGTGCTGAAAAGTCCCACCTTGTCCCGTGCTGAAAACATGGGGAAGGGAGACCGCAAGTATCGCATCCTGATTTATCATTTTGTGAACACTTCTTTCTTAAAGAATATTATCCCACACTTCTTTTTGTATTTAGCGTAAGAATTGGCAATCAGTTTTTTTTGTATAAGCCCTTTTTATTTGACACAGCGCCACTAGGACTGCCTTATTATTATTTGATGGTCGAAGCTTGCTCCCATCTTAGATTTAGGTTTAGATTAGGCAATTTTTCACCTTGCATTTCCAGTTTAATAAACACCCTTGAACTGTGATCACTTGTGTCTGTCTTTACTGTTGCCAACATGAGTTCCTTCTAGGGGTCACATCGTTTTATACAGGATTGCCTCCTTTGAACCAGATTGTTGAGGCAGAATTTTCTTTAGTTCCAAATCTAGCGACAATTCTATGTAGCATTCCCACGGAATCTACGGTAATAGATTTGAAGAATGGTCTCTTCTCTATACTGCTTCACATAGAGTCACAGGACCTGAATTTGTTTCTACATAGAAACCCGGAAGTGGAAACACACTAGGCTCACACAATGGTACTGTGAGTCACCTTCCACATTCAATAGGGTCCCCCAGATGGATCTAGGTAATGTAGGTAATGTACAATTGGAAAGTACCATCATACAGTACGTTGAAGACATTTTGATCTGCAGCAAGACAGAAATGCCATGTAGAGATGTTGACAGTTTTAGCAGAGAAAGGGTACAACGTAGATAAGGCAAAATTACAGTATTGCCAGAAGCAGGTGTCATACGCCGCCTCCCGTGGACGTTATGGTCCAGGGTGCGGCTTGGGGGCCGCCATTGCAGCGTTCCACCACGTTTTCGGACGTCCCTGTAGCAGTCTAGCGTTTCCTTCACTGCGAGCCGGGAAGCTTAACAGCCACGCCCCCCACGGTTCACAGTGCATTGCAACCCGCTTGGTCAGCTCCCTGACTGCTTTCTTTCGGTTGCTGTTACGCTAGTTTCCTTCCTTTTCCCCTCTCTCCTCTGCCGCCCCTTGGGCCGCTTATTGACTTCCCGCTTTCCGGTCCTCTTGTTTATCCTTTCCCTCTTCTTCCTGCTCCCTTGGACCTCTCCGTTGTTGCCTCCCTTTCTCCGGCTCCCTTTCTGTTCCTTCTCTGTGCTGTTGACTTCCGCTGGCCGTCATTATCGGCTACCTTACGGTTCCTTTCGGAGCCTACCTTCCACCCGGAATCCTTACGATGGACCTCCGCTGCTGCTGTTCTACCTCTGGGGTTTTTTGTGTCGGCTGGCTTTTTCCCCAGTTTGTCCCTCTCGGAAGAGGGGCCGCAGGTAGTGCTATTCACAGCAGTACACTGTGGCTTCCTTTCGTGAGAAAGACATTTTCTCCGAAAAAAAAGAAAGGAGAAAGAAGGAGAAGGATTATTGCGCTAGAAGACCACAGATATCATCCATTCAAGACCAATCTTCAGGTGAGGAGGAGGAAAGGGGAGAAAGGTTAAGGGTGGGGATTGAACATACTCAGAGGGCTGACAGTTTGCAACGTCCAGTGGTCAGGATGGCGACCCCAGAACAATTGCAAGAGATGGTGGCCGCTGTTCAGAACCTCTCAGCAGAGGTTCGAAATTTATCTATGGAAGTGCAAACCTTGAGGACTGAAAATAACATGTTAAAACAACTGGTTTCTAATTGTGAACCCAAACCAGTGGACTTGCCTCCCATGGCACTCCCATCAGGGAAAGATGACGGGGCTTCAAAGAAGCTCAAGGAATTTTTGGAAGCTTGTAGTATCCATTTTGCCTTTAGACCTCATACATTTCCCACAGGTCATACCCGGGTGGGATTCATGATTTCCAACATGTCGGGTAATGCCCTGGCCTGGGCCACTCCACTTGTGTTGGGAACCGACCCCATACTACAAGACTACGAGGCTTTTGTAGGCCGACTGAAACAAGAGTTCGAGAGGCCTGAAATTTCGTTTTCTGCAGGCGAAGACCTGTTAGACATACGTCAAGGCCAGACGGATGTGCACACCTATCTTACCACGTTCAAACGCTTAGCCACAGAAGCTGGTTGGCACGAGCAGACCCAATATGTCATCTTCAGAAGAGTATTGCGGGAAGATATTAAAGATGAGTTAGCCCGATCTCCCCGGCCGGCATCCTTTCCAGAATTGACAACCTCAGCTTTACAAATTGAACATCGACTCTTCGAACGCCAAATAGAAAGGCGACGGAATCGGAATACTACCTTTCCCGGCCATATTCCTCCTCCTCCAGTTTCAGCATCGGCACGATTAGAAAAACCTATGCAGATTGGAACCACACGTTTGTCCTTAACTCTAGAGGAAAGAAAGCAAAGAAGAGACTTGGGGTTATGCGCCTATTGTGGATCCGACCAACATCAAATAAAGAATTGCTCCGAGATTCCTTCACGACGAGCAGGAAACGAGAACCCTCGGTCCTAGGAGGGACGGGAACCCGAGAGGAAGTAGCCAGTCCCTATGTGTCATTATCAGTGGGTCCAGTGAAACCACAGGAAGATTCGAGGCTAATGGTACTCAAGGTACTATTGTTTATAGACCACCGCAAGATTGAAGCATTGGCCCTACTGGATTGTGGGGCCGCCGGCAACTTTGTGGACACCATCTGGGCCGATTCTGTCGGTTTACGACGCATGGACCGCAAGGAGGATCAGAAGGTCGAGGGGGTGGATGGTAGTCCCCTCAGTTCAAGCCTTGGCTTCTCATTTCACCACTAAAACACACAACATCCTGTCCACCCTCTCTTCCTCTATCTCCTCTTCCTCCTCTTCCTCCTACTCTACCACTCCTGGCACGTCTGAAGCTGTCCCCTTTCTCCCCCTTTTCCCCTGTTCACCCCCAACAATGTTTCTAGACAAGTCTGATCTATGAAAGTCTTGTCAAAGCAGATTATCCCCTGCTCATCCAGAACCATCAAGGACCACATTGACACCCTTGCTCCAGCCTTGGCTGAATTCTGCAATCACTCCTTTGCCACTGGAACTTTCCCCTCCCCCTTAAGCACTCCTGTGTCTGTGTTTCCTTCTAAAGAAGCCCTCAGCCGATCCTTCCTCTTCGGCTAACTATCGCCCAATCTCCATCACTCCTTTCCTGGGCAAACTCTTGGAAAAGCTTGCCATCTCCTAGCTTAATCTGCATACTGAATCTGTTGGTTGCCTCCACGACCACCAGTCTGGCTTTAGACCTGCCAGTAGCACAGGACCTGCTCTCCTAAACCCCTGTGAAGACCTGCACTCCAATCTTGACTCTAATCTCCCGTCTGTCCTCATTCTCCTCAATCTACCCTCTGATTTTGACCATGCCATCCTGCTCACATCCCTCTGTGAAAACCTGGGCATCACTGATCAGGCCCTGGCCTGGTTGACATTCTTTCTCACTGACCGACCTTCTCAGGTCCAACTGGGGTCTTTTATTCTCTCTTCTAGCCCTCTCTCTCTCTACTTGTGGTTCCCCAGGGGTCTAACCTCTCTCAATGCATGTTCAACCAATACCTAGCACCTCTTGCCAACTGCATCGCTACTTTCTGCTTCAATTTTCAGTGTTATGCGGATGACACCAAGCTCTCTGTCAGGCTCCCCTCAGCGACCTCGGCTCCTTCTCTCATACCAGGCTGTCTGGCAGCAATTCAGGAATGGTGTGCAGCCAAAGATCTCTGCCTTAATACCAGCAAGACTGAGATCCTCCTCATTGGAACACCTGCTCCCTCCTTTCCTCTCTCTCTCTGGTCGCCCACTTTGGGCCTTCTTTCTGCTCCTTCCTGTGAGGAGTGGTGTCATCTTCGACTCCAGCCTCTCCTTCTCTCCTCACATTTTTTTTAAAAAAACTTTATTTTTGGTTGCAATTCACATTACACACGCAGTAACCTCCCAATAGTACAGGATGCACATAATATAAGCATAGTTTCCCCCCCATTAATTTCAATATATACAACATCATTGCATTTCCCGATGTTAGACATGTATTGCTGGCGTTAAGGCAAACAATTCAGTCAGAATCTGACTCTCCAGAGCTTGGGGAGGTGGAAAGCAGATAATTTCTGAATGCTGACCATATGTCTTTAGGTCTACACGGAGAGGGGACCAGTCCGATGTATGTTTCTTCACATTCATGCACGTATGTCAGTGCTGTTAGGAATTGTTCTGCACAAGGGGCATGGGCGCTTTTCCATTTCTGCAAGATACATTTCTTAGCCACTACACATGCAATGTTGAACAGCCTCCTGTTTTTTTCCGTGAGTTTTCCTATGTCGTCGAACAGGTATTTTTGGAGCGTGAGCTGTGCAGGGATTTGTGTAATGTCTTCCAGTTTGGTTGCTACTTCCCTCCAGAATCTAGTTGTTTCAGGGCAGGCCCAATACATATGGTATGAATCAGCTTGAGAGGTTATTGCATTTGGGACAGTTTGTATTAGCAGATTTCTTAAATTTAGCCATTTTGACTGGGGTGTAGTGCAGTCTATTGAGTATTTTGAATTTCTGAGTCTGAGCGCCGCATTGAGGGAGACTTTCTTTGTGAGCAGGCAGTACCTGGTCCACGTTCCTTCCTCTATTGTTGTACCCATGTCTTTTTCCCAGGAGGACTTTATATTATTGGATGATTTTGTGTGTGTTTTGATTAAGGTGTACAATGTGGAGACGCCCATGGTGGGCTGCACATGAAGTGCCTGGTAGCAGGAGTACTCGGGCGGTTCAGCTGGGTATGATGGCCAGTGTTTCTTGAACGCTGCCCTCATGCGGTGGTATTGTAGCGTGACGAGTTGGCCCTGCCCAACTGTGTCTGCAAAGTCCTCAGGGGTGACGAAACTGCCATTGGGGAACATGGCCTTCATTGTGATGTCATAGTTCGGGACCCAGGCTTTCTGTATAGAGGGATCGTACGTGGGTGCGATGCCTGGGAAATTCCATAATGGGGCTTGGGAGTCGTAGGGGGTTTCAATATGGAGGCGCCTGCTGATTGCGGCCCATGCAGCGATTGTGCAAGATGCAGGGTCATATTCGCATTCTTCTTTGTGGGATTTCGCAAAGATTATGGATCGCAAGTCCGTTGGGCGGACAGAGTGCCGTTCTATGGGAACATGTGGTGCTTCTAATGCGGGGTTCTGCCAGTATTTGGCGTATTGAGCCTGTGACACGAGGTAATACAGCTCATAATCGGGCGCAGCGAAGCCACCCATGTCATAGGGTTCCACCAGTTTTTCCCATTTAAGTCTGCTGGCACTCCCGTTACAGATGAAGGTGGTTGCCAAGGATCGTAGGTTTTCAAAAAAGGGCTTGCCTGGCCATATTGGGACATTATTTAAGATATATAGGAGCTTAGGGAGGATTACCATTTTGAGTACCGCTATCTGACCAGCCAGTGATATGGGCAATCTAGTCCAGACTTGGAGTTTAGTGTAGATCGTCTGCAGTGTGGCTTCGTAGTTGTCTATATTTAGTGATAGTTTATCTCTAGATACCAGGATCCTCAGATATCTGATGTGATCAGGGGACCATTTTAGGCCGTGTGTGCGTGAGGGGCAGGTGGTGGCCTGTGTTAGAGGGAAGATTTCAGATTTGGCTGTATTTATTTTGTACCCCGAGTGTAAGGTGAAGTCCTGTATAACTGCCAGTATGGGTTCTAGGTTGTTTTCAGGTTTACGAATATACAGTAAGGCATCGTCCGCATACAATGAGATAGACTGATAGATGCCGGCCAACTTTATGCCCCTCTTTTCTTGTTCTCTTCTGCGCGCAGCTGCCATTGGTTCGATAGTGAGTGCAAAAAGGATAGGGGAGAAGGGACAACCCTGTCTAGTACCTCGATGTAAAGTAAGTTGGGTAGAGAGGGTGCGATTTGTTAGGACCCTGGCTTTGGGAGAGATATAGAGAAGCCTGATGCAGTGTTTAAAATATGGGCCAAAGCCGAATTTTTTGAGGACCTCAAACATGTATAACCATGAGACGGAATCAAACGCTTTCTCGGCGTCTAACGAGATAGCCACAGCCTGTGCGTCTGGTTTGATCTGTGCCATAATACCGAACAGTGTGCGCAGGTTAAGGGCGGTGGATCTCGTTGGGATGAAGCCGCATTGGTCAGGTTGTATTAAAGTAGTCATTTTAGGGAGAAGTCTGTTTGCGAGTACTTTTGCGTATATCTTGGCGTCTGTATTTATGAGGGACAGTGGACGATAGGACGAGCGGTCGTGGGCTGGGCGTCTAGGTTTTAGTAGGACTGTTATGACTGCATCAGTCATTGACTCTGGGAGCGAGCTGGAACTCAAGGCTTCCTCCCATACATGGGTTAATATAGGGGATAGTATTTCTGTATATGTTTTGTAGAGGTCGGAGCCTAGGCCATCAGGACCTGGGGTCTTTCCAGCTGCCAGTGACTTGATCGCCTCAGCGATTTCCTCCTTGGTTATTTCCTGTTCAAGGGCAGGGTTGTCTTCAGGTGTGAGTCCCGGGAGATTGATCCCGTTCAAGTATGTTTCAATGTCTTCCTGACTTCGCGTATCGTGGTTTGCGTATAGGCTGGTGTAATATTTAGCAAATTCGGTGTTGAATTCTTCCTCTGTATGCACAGGATCGCCTTTGTCTGTCATGATGCTAGTGATGGGGCCATGATAATGCTCATTACGTAATATACATGCCAAATGGTTCCCTGCTCTATTTCCTTCACCATATCTACGGGCCCTGGTCGGAACGGACATGTATTGTAGTTCTTGGATTGCTAGCTCATTGAATCTAAGAAGGTGTGCATTGATATCGGCCAGTGTGTTCTTGTTGTGCGTTACACTATAATCGTTTTCAAGGGTTTTCAGGTGCGTTTTGGTCCTATTTAGATTGGATCTGACACTTTTCAGAAGGCCAGTAGTTTTAGACATAAGACTTCCCCTCACCCAGACTTTAAATGTTTCCCACACCGTGGCCCACTTCCCCACCGACCCTGTGTTCAACTGGAAGAATTCCTCCATCTCAATTTGCAGAGATTCAACTACGTTAGGGTCCTTCAGGATATTTGGAGGCATCCTCCAGCACTGAGTTGGTCGTTTAATGTTCTGGAGTGATATCTCAATCGTAACAGGGGAGTGGTCAGAGAGTGTACGGGGGAGTATTTCACAGCTCACTACAGACCACAGCAGGGGAAAGGATATGAACCAGTAGTCTATTCTGGATTCGGAGTCATGGGCTGTTGAATAGAAAGTGTATTGAGGGTCTGTAGGGTGTAGCCTTCTCCAAGCATCGGACAGAACCCTGTCCTGCAGGGCTTGATGTATGGTATTTGCGGATCTGGTGAGTGACCTTTGTCGACTGGAGGACCTATCCAATAGTACATCTAGGATAGTATTAAAGTCTCCACCCCACAGCACCCATGTATCAGTTGTTGTGTCGATTATATTGAGGAGATGCATGTAAAATTCGGGGTCATCCGTGTTTGGGCCATAGGAGTTGACCAGTAGTATTATTTTCCCCACCAACTGCGCCCCATACCACTACGTATCTACCCAAGGGGTCGATTTTACTTTTTTTCGAGGGTAAACCCGCACGAGGGATGTATCAATGTGAGGACACCTCTGTTCTGTGACGAATATTCGGTATAATATCTGTTGTTACCCCATTGTTTCAGGAGATTTTCATTGGTCTCCCGCAGTGTATGGGTCTCCTGAAGCATTACTATGTGCGGGTGGTGTCTGTTAATGTATGCCCCCACTTTGCTGGATTTTGCTCTGTTATTCAGACCTCGGACGTTCCAGGTTAGCAATTTAAGTGTCAACTCGTTAGAGGTGTGTGATCTCTGTGCCATTTCAACAAGTTATAGTTAGTTTTGGGAGGAAGGGGTATCGCTGTGGGGGGATCGGCGCGTGACTGTGCCTGCATTTTTAACATTGAACACAACAGTTAACCGCTTCCCAAAAACGTGGACGACCATATATCTGGCCATTGAAACAGACCCAAATTCCCCGTACTCACCCCCACCCACATCATCTGTTCCAACTTGATGATGAACCCCATTTAAAACCCTGTGGTTTCACTCGTGGAGGTGGACAAGTGCTGCAACACCGCTTTCGTAGCCGAGCGCGTCTCATCCGGCTATCTTTAATGATTGGAGAGTAATACAAAACACAACTAAAAAGGAACAGTTCTGCCTTTCGCTGATGACATAATGATGAGCATCTTGCTGAAGAAAGGAGGAGGTTAGGTGCTGTGGTCGATCAATATGCCACGTCGAGATCTATACCGGCTGCTGCAGAATATTTTGATCAAGTTTGTTTCTTCCAGGAGGTAGGGCAATAGCGGATTCCACATAGGCCAATGCAGCCGCCGGGGAGTCAAAGAAGTGTGCACGTCCGCTGTGTTATATACTTAGCTTTGCTGGAAACAGTAGAGCATATGGGACCTGTCTCACCCGCAGCTGACGTTTGATGGATTCATACAAACGTCTCTGGGTTCGGACTTCCGCAGAGAAGTCCGGATATATGTGTATGTTGTCATTGCCATGACTCAACCGGCCCTTTTCTCTTGCCAGTCTCAAAACAGCGTCTCTATCTCTGTAATTTAGTAGCTTTGCCACGATCATGCGGGGAGGGGGCACCTGGTTTAGGTGGCGGGGCCAGAGTGCGATGTGCCCGTTCGACCAAAAATTGAGGCGAAAAGGTGTCAGAACCAAGGAGGGTCTTCAAGAGGGTTTCGATTTGAGTTTCCATTGGGCCTTTGCAAAACGATTCTGCTAAGCCGACAATGCGTATATTGTTCCTTCTCGACCTCGACTCCAAGTTCTCACACTTATCACAGAGTTTATTCATTTCGCTTTTCAAGACAGTAATGTCATGAGTGTTTTGTTGGGTCGAGTCTTTGTTTGCACTTATTCTGTTTTCAGCATCCGTGATTCTGGCGCTTTCCTGGCTTTGAGGGAGCCTATTGTGGAGACAATATCGTCTAATTTGACATTTATTGCTAGGAACCCGTTCTGGACCATTGTTAGGAGATGGTCGAACTTGGAGTCTTCTGTGGCAGGAAGGTCGGGAGCAGTCGATAGGCCCGAGCCCTCTGAGGATGTTTGTGAGTTCGTAAATTAATCCATCCACCCGGTTTTCCTGCTTTTAATCACGTTTTTTCCAGGCATGATGTCGGGAGGTTTCAGTCGCAACAGGTACAGGTTTCTGGTTTTTATGGCCAATCTGCCCCACCACTTGGCGAATGAATCAGTGTGGTCAGCGAAGGGAGGTGTGTCAAAGGTTGTTCGCCTTTATGATTTGAACAGCGTTAGCCGTGAGTTCTGTCTGTCCCACCCGCGTTCTCTGGAATGGACTGTGACCTCCCATGTCTCTGTGTTATTGCCGTATTCCCAAGCTTGTGGTCTGTCCGTAGCTTTGTGTTGCGCCGAGGGGTAGCTGGTTATTTGTGCTATGGGTTGGGTTGCGAGGTGGGACGCCTGTCTGGTGGTTTTGTCAGGCTTGTTGTGTGGTTTCCCCAAGCACCACCGCTTCTCCCTATAGTTTCAGGGACAGACCGTGCCCCTTTGCGTGGTGGTGTATTCTTGTACTTGCGTTTTTCGTGCTGATTTATGCTGGAGGGAGTCAAAAGTTATGTCAATATGCTTGGGGGTATGCTGCCCGCTGTCTTCTGCCCAAGTTGTATACAATTATGCAGAGGATTCCAGGAGGCCCCAACTGGTGAGAGATCGCTCCGCTCCTGCGCCAGCAGTGGTGAGTTGAGAGCACATGAGCCCGTGGGTAGCAGAGCACCGCAGCCGCGTGTACCACGCGCTCTGGAGCCGGTGGCCGCGTGATCGCGGTCGCGGCCGGTCAGACGGTCAAAACAAGGGACCCTGTCTTTTCCCTTATTTTTTTCCCCCTTTACTTCTCCTTTCCTGATGCGCTCCGGGTGCTGCCGGATGAGGGATGAGGCGCTAGGCTGTCAGCGCCACGCAGGCCAGTGCTGGGAACGAAGGTCGTCTCCGGCGCCGGGAGCGTGGGGGCTAGTTGGACGCGTGCGGTTTGGGGTGAGAACAGGAGGTAAACAGCGTCTCTCCTACCAGAGAGGACTGGCGCCCTCGATGTGCTTATGCCGATCCAGGTCGGGGGTTTCTTCATCTGTTGCCTGCTAAGACCGCAGAGCTCGGGCCGCCCACTGTTGGGTCCTCGCACTTCCTGGAGCCGCGGCACATGCGTTGTTTCCTCTGGAGCCGCGGAGCTGTGCAGGGCTTTTCTCGCGCGTTGCAGCTCGTATCCAGGCACTCCGGATCCGATTTCACCCGGTGTTTTTTCCGATGGATGCAGGACAGCGGCAAATGTCGGTGCCAATGGTCTGTTAGCACGAAGGAAGGCAGATTAAGGATGTATTTATGCCAGGATTGTACGCCGGAGAGGAGCTCCAAACTCAGGCGGCCATCTTGTTGCGCAACAGCGCCCCCTCCTCTCCTCACATTTGTGACGTCTCTAAGAAGTCAAACTATCAGCTGCACCTCCTCATAGGTAGTCTTCCTTTTCTCACTTTCCCCCCAGAAGCTCACGGTCTCCAGAGCTCTGGTCCTCTCTAGGCTGGACTACTGCAACAGCCTCTTTCTACATCTGCCTACCTCTACTCTTTGACCTTTACAGCTTATCCAGAACACAACTGAGAGACTTGTCCTTGACCTCAAGCCCAGGGATTGTATCTCAACAGCTCTGAAATCTCTTGACTGGCTCCCTGCGGCTGCAAGGATCAAGTAAAAGAACCCCTGCATCGTCCACAAGGCTTTCTGGGGCCTGGGACCACTCTACCTCCAACTTTATCTCCCAAAACATCTTCCTTCCCGAGCTATCCGCCAGCCACCTCCAACACTCTGAGGGTCAGAGGCTTCTCCAATCGGAGAGTTGGGGGCAGATCTCTCTCCTTGGTTGGGCCTCCCTGCCTCTCTCAAACTTGAGCAGAATCCCCTCCAGTCCCAGAAGCAACCCCAAGACCTTCCTCTCCCCTGCTGATGTACCTGACTGCTCTATGCACTGGTCACCTGGATACCCTCTGAACTCGGGCTCAGGCTACTGCATGCCCAGTTGCCCTTGCACTGCCTCTGGGGTCCCCCGGCATTTAAGGGTCTGTTACTGCAACCCTGTAGTCCCCCTTCTCTATGCTCTTATGAGACACCTGCTGGCTGCACATATTGATTTCCCTTCACTTCTTCATTCCCAGCCCCCCGGCACTTCTCCCCTTCCCTCTTCCCCACACTTGCACAATCTGAATGACACAAGGCCTAGTAAGATTGCTGTTTTGTTCTCCCACAAGCAAATGAAATGTGTGAACGCCTAAACGACACATTGAAAGAAAAAAATAGCCAAAATAAAAGCAACTATAAATAAGAGTTGGCTACATTGCCTGCCCTTCGCCCTGTTCGCATTGCGCAACTAGCCTGGGTCCGACCACCATTTAACGCCACACCAGGTGGTAACCGGACAGCGAATGTGACTACCCCAGGCTCCTCCCACTAGGGCATTGACAGATGCCAATTCTGTTGCTGATGTATTTGGTAGAGAGATGTATGAGTAGGTGACTTCTTTGATGGTTAGTGCAGCTTTTATTTCTCGCCAACTGCAGTCACGGCGGGAGAGGTCAAAGACGAGCGAGGAAGGAGTACAACATCCCAGAGGCCAACTAAAATAGCTTGGCACCGCCAGCACTTTACCCTGGGGACTCTGTGCTGCTACGGAACTTTACCTGAACCTTGTATAAGCCCAGGTTTAGTGGCCCCTATACGTGGTGGAAGCAACCGATCAGGCAGTGAAAATACAAGGAAAAGAGAGCCTGGATCTACATTGGAGACGTGAAACCCTGTCTGTCAGGCAGAGACCTCTCCCAGCATTGAAGAATAAGGGGGCGATTGGAGGCACGAGGAAGAACAAAATACCCAACCAAGACAAAGACAAGCAGAAGACTTGTAGTCTGTACATCCAGATTAGGCACAGTGGGCCTCATTACGGGTCAGTCGGTTTGCCGCCGGACCCGTAATAATTTACCAGCACCTGCCTTCCCAGTGTCACCAGCTCATTACGAGCCTGGTGCCCCTGGGAAGTCAGGCGCCGGTAAATAATAAGTCCCCATTCCCATAGAGTCCTAATAGACTCTCTGGGAGCGTGGACACAGAAGCACTGGCACTGTTCCGACCGGTGCTGGTGCTTCTGTGACCAGTCTGCCTATAGCGGCCGCTGCGCCTGGCAGGGTCATACCTGTCGGACAGAGCGGCCACGGCAGGCAGACTCAAAGTTTGCGGATCTGGAAAGAACAGTGCTGGTGAGCTTACCAGCACCCTTGTTTCCGGACCAGCAACATGGTAATGAGGCCAACTGTCTTTTTTCTTTTTACAAATAGCTATTCATTGTGAAAGTGGCGACTGTTATGTCTGTGTTCCATGCTTTCCCCGAGGCCCCTAAACTTTCCAGGATCACTTTGTTCAATTCGTCATACAGTTTGAACAAGAGAGAAGGGTGCCTCCTGGTCTATTTTGTTCATTCTTTTTTGCTTTATCTGGCCCAAACCTATCCACAACTTCATCGAGGAAATGCATCTGTCATATAAGTTCTCAGAAACCCCAGAATCTGTATAGTGTGGGAACAACTGATCTTCATCGCACTCACACAATACTACACACATAGAGCTTGATCTAACATACATTAACAACACACACATTTTGAGGAATTTCAGGTTGGTTCTTCGCCACATTTGGAGCAGCACAAGATAATGAAGAGGAGTAAGTTATGGGTACCATTATTAAAAGTGCAATTGTGATAGGTTTTGCCTTCTGTTGTCTCTACCTCTTTACCCTCATCCTTGAATGAAGATAATTTTTTGAAGATGCACATGCTGTGACCCCTACTAACATAACCCTAATCCAGGCAGGCATGGCCACCATATCAGGCCAGGCGATAAGCACTGCCAAACCAGTAAAGAGAAGTAGACGCAGTGCAGACCTAGATTTAAGTCAGGTTGATTCATATCTAACTGTTTCGGCATGGGTATCTAATAACATGTGGTACACACACGACCAAAGTAGGTAGACACACCACTGCAGAGAGATGTTAGGTCTGCTATCTCATCCCTTATGCCATGATTGCCTCCAGAATGTTTGTGGCAATTGAAATCCCAGCAGCAAGGGCACAATGCCTCATGCATTTATCGTTGTGCACCAAAAGGGGAAGATTTCAAGGGAAAAGAGCTACCTTAAGATGGACGTCGAAACAGACTTTTCCATATGAAGATAACGATATAAAGACTCTAGAAATGATGGATGACTACCGGAAGAAAGATCAGGTCATATAATACATAACCAAAGGTCCACAAAAAGGAGAAACAAGGGTAGTGACACGAAAAGAGTTACCATGTCCCAAAGGAGGACCAGTAGAGATAGGAGGAGAACCAGGATGCTGGGAAAGACTACAAATACTGGTGTACTGACAAGTATACACAGCTGACGGTTGGAAAGAAGGAGTGGTGGGGAGCAAGGCGCATGCACTCCTAACAGTTCTAGTTCAAATAGTACAAGAGGAAAACGACAAATGCCTGAAAAAATGGGAAGCAAGTGCGAAGTTACTAACATGGGTGGAAAACGAAGCTGAGCCAAAACTCATTATACCAATCAAAGGAGCAGTATTATGCTTCCAGAACAATGGTCCAGTAAAGGTTGGAGAAAACAAGGAATGTAAGCAGACAGTAAAAGTTCCAGGTATGAAGGTTGGAACAGCAGTATTTATGGATCACTATTGGGCCCGTGGATCAGAAGCATACGTGAAACTACCACCCAACAGGGGGTCGTGCTCCACGGTCCACCTGAACACACCAGCGCTGGTGGTACCCCAGAAGGATATCAAAGTAGATGGATTCCCCAAGATGGACTCTAGCAAGAGAAAGAAGAGGTATGTAGAGCTGACAAGAGGGAAGAGGGGAAACTATGCATCATCAAAAATGGACGAGTACCTAGATGCAATACCACCAGAACATAGACTGTTTAGCAGGACAGAAATATTCTTTGCATCTATCATTCCAGCAGTGCAGGCCACAACAAACGCAAAATGGCTCCAGATTACGAAGTGGGAGCTGATGCAGACAATAAATTGCACCATCAAGGGTTTCTACGCAATCAAAGAAGAGCTCCGAGCAATGAGTTTAATGGCGCTACAGAATAAATATGTTTTAGATTTAACAACAATTGAAGGAGGAGTTTGCACAAAGATTGGGTCTTCTTGCTGTACATTTGTTCAAGCAAATGACGATGACAATGGAACACTCACTGAGGAGGTAGGGAGAGGGAAAGTAGACAACATGAGAAATTGGGGAGTTTGTGGGGGGCTGGGGAATGTTTTCACATAACCAGGGTTATACTAGGGATAACTGTGATATAATAGAAAACAGGATCAGGAATGAAAGTGTATCACATGAAAATGACCACAGTTATTTGCAGGCGTTTTACAGATAACCAGCGTTATTTGTAGTACATTGCTAACATAACTACGGTTACTGGAAAAAAAAGAGCATTTTTAAAAAGTGGAATTTTACAGCTACAGTGAGGTGGGGGTAATGGGTGTGGCCGAAAGATATGGGTACTGGGTTACTTTAAGTAGCCAAATAGTGCTATTTGGAAAGTGGGCATGGCGAAAGCCATGGCCACTGGCTATGGCCAATGGCCATGTCGAGTGTGCTAAAAAGAACTAGTGAGGTGGCCATGGTCGAAGCCCATGACTCGCGGGTCTATTGAGGAAACCTATTGAAGCAATAAATAGAGTAGCCACGGCTGAAGGCTGTGGGCACTGGCCACTGCCAAAGGCCATGGCTTCTGGGCCTGGAAGAAAGCTAGTGGGGTAACATGTAAAGGGGCAAATGGTCATGGGCGAAAGCCATGGATAGTGAGCAAGAAGCAAAGGTAGTGTTTTAAAATATACAGTGGGCACAGCCGAAGGGCCTAAAAGACATGTATAGTGGCCACACCCAAAGGCTGTGGCCACCTAGTGGGTCAATAAGAAACATATTGGGGGAATATGTACAGTGGATATTGACAAATGCCATGGTTAGTGGCCCAGCAGTGTTTTAAAATATACAGTGGGCACGGACGAAGGCTGTGCTCACTGGCCAGAGTCAAAGGCACTGGCTAGTGGGCCCGAAAGACATGTATAGGGCCGCAGCCAAAGGCTGTGTCCACTGGCCATGGCTGAAGGCCATGGCTAGTGGCCCATAAAAAAAAAACAATGATATAACAAAACTGTTCACATTTACTGAAAAAAACATATCATCACTACAGTGATATATCACAATCATACAGAAAAACCTTAAAGACTTACATTACGGTGCAGTTAAGTTGTGCAGATTTAACGCAAGAAAACCCATGAAATTCAGCAGATGTGAGAAGTCATGGCTTGCTTAACTTGACGTGTCCCTGTTCCAAGGCCCATGAGCACATACATATTATGAGAGAAGGGATTCACAAAGACAGACAAAATGGCATTATGGGGGGGATCAGCATGAATGCGCCGAGTTAAGTTGGTCATGACTTCCCACATCCACTGAATTTCAAGGGTTTCAAGGATATTGTTGCATTAAATCTGCGCAAAGTAACTAAGGATTTTTCAGTGAATATATGATATACTTGAGGTTAATTTCTCTCTTTTTCTGTATGATTGTGATGTATCACTATGGTGATGATTCAATAAACAAAGATGTACCTGGACCTGTGTGGCTGCACCAATGCACGTGCAGCTGTTACAGGGTACAGAAAGTTGTTCCTAGGAATATGAGGCAGCACCTAATTTAAGACCCGAGCATACGTAACTGTTGCTGGGTAGATGAGGCTGCACCCAGACAGCAGCTACACATCGGTTATGCTGGATGTACCTGAGCATGAGAGGCTCTGCACCAGAGCATATGAGGCTGCACTTAGGCATACGAGGCATTACTTGGGCATATCATGACTGCATCTTGAGATAACCTCAGTATGAGAATAAGCCTGGCTTTGAATAACTGTAACATCTGGCTTGCAATGGATGAAAAGGGGCATGTGATGATTTTAACTCAACAGAAGAGGGTTGTATCTAGGCAAATGATGTCTGTACCTTAACCTGTGATCATATACCTTGGGTTATGAGGCTGTACATGGGGATATGGGTACTTACCTGATCATATCGTATGAATACCCATGCAGGCAGTGTCCCTGACATATCACGGGTGTACTTCTGGCCTAGCATGGTGTGAGAAACCTGACAGTATTCTCCCAAGTAGACCTCGAGAATCCCTTATTCAGGTGGCCAGGGAAGGGCTGGTGCTCTCAGATCCCAACCCTGGGGGTGGAAGAGCGAGGGAGGATCACCTGGGTAGGGGAGCCCGGGGTTGTGTTCAGGGAACTACCCCAGGTGAGATGCTGTATTATACCGGGGAAGAAGGAGAGGAGGACAAGATCCCTGAAACCTTTGTAGGCTGTACCACATTTGTCTCCCTTCCTCCCATTGAAGCTCCCTTACCAGAATCCTGCCACCCTTACACCTCTGGTAAACCAATTAAAAGCCCCAACACTGTTACAGTAGGAAACAACCTCTCTCAGAATCCTTGTTTTCCTGTTGCCCACCAGAACCCTCCTGCTCATTCTTTTTCATGTCCCTCTGGTTATTACTTCCCGAACTCCCAATCTGCTTTGACAGAACACCACCGGCCCCCCTATTGTTTTCACAAACCCTACCAAACTCACCTTGATGAAGTCACCTATCCCCTTAGGATGAAGAATATAATTCCTCATGTCACCTCCCCCCTTTTCCAACCCTTTCTCACACTGTGGAAAACAACAGACTAACCCTAGAGCCATTTACCTGAGATGTCCCAACACAAGGGTCAGGCAGAGTCAGGCAATTAACCAGAATCACACATGCCCGACGGCCTTTCCTTTCCCCACCGGGATAAAAGGTGGAGCCCGAGAGCACAAGACGAGCAAGGTAGACCGCACGAAGACAGAGCTATCCAGGTACAGCAGTTCAAACAAAGGCGATGAGAATCAATAGAGTTACAAGGAGGGAAGCGACCCTGTCCTTTCCGACAGAGACCAGAAAAGCCTCCCAAAAAGGAATCGTAAGACCGCGAACAATAGCAGAGTGTGTTTCAGTAGATGTCAACGGTACACAGAGCATGCCTAAACTGATAAGCAGGATAGAGGGACACACTTGCTACCATGGTACCGGCCTTGAGTCCAGATATACTGAAAAACAAAGCAGTTCATCACAGCCGGTGAGTCAAGGGGTGTACCGAGAAAGAAAATGAACTGTGTTGAATGAAAGTTACAAAGTGGCAAATTAAGAAGGGTTCAAAGAACTTGTAACAATAAGGGAAAACCAGCTGTAGATGGGGCCGGAGACGACATGGGTGCTTATTCAAGAGACTCTGGTTAATCCCATGTTTTTTTAAAAGCACCGATACCAGAAGGCCGTAGGAGAGCCGCAAAGAAAGGTCAAAGTGGTCATGCAGGGGTCTTGCAAAATCCTCTGTACAGTCAAAAGTTTTTGAGCGGCAAATGATTAGAAACCAAAGGAAGCAAAGGAACTGTAAAATTGGCAAGGGTGAACCTGACGTAGGGATGCCTACAGAATGGGGAGAAGCATGATACCCGATGAATATTGTGAGGACAAAGAGTGAACCTGACAGAGGGATGTCCACAGTGAACTGTTTAAAAAGACATTAAGATGAGCACATCAGTGAATAATGACCATAAGGTCTGGATCCGGATTAGTTCCCAGTATTACAAAGTTTGAGTCTGGGTGCTAATTGTGTTTGTACAGAAGCTTCTTGATCTGTAAATTATTTTGACACCTCCTAAAGTACGAGTGAGCCTTTGTCCCAAAAAACGAATTAATGCATGAAGGATAGTCTTGTTAAGAGCAGTCTTACCAAGAGGCTTCCCTCAGACACCTCCTCTCCTTCCCTCATCTCTAAGTGCCTAATTGCCATTTAAAATTGGTGTGCCGCCAAGACTGAGATCCTCCTCATTGCTACTCCCTCACCATCCTTTCCCCTCACTCCCTGGCCGGCCTCCCTTGGCCCTCCCTCTTACCCCTACCAGTAAGGCTAAGAACCTCAGGTTCATCTTTGACTCTACACATTCCTTCTCCGCACACATCTATGACGTCTATAAAAAGTCTAACTTCTTACTTCACCTCCTCAGAGGTACTCTGCCTTTCCTCTCCTTCCCTCAGAAGCTCATTGTCTCCCAAGCTCTGGTTCTCTCTAGGTTGGACTACTGTTACAGTCTCTTTCTAAATCTACCTGCCTCCACCCTCCGCCCTTTACATCTAATCCAGAACAGGACTGCAAGACTTGTCCTTGGCCTCAAGCCCTGGGATCGTATCTCTCCAGCTCTGAAATCCCTTCATTGGCTCCCAGTGGACGCAAGGATTAAATGTAAAACTCTCTGCATCATCAACAAGGCTTTCTGGGGCCTGGGTCCAAAATACTTTCAACTATCCCTCTTTAAATACTTCCCCTCTCGAGCCCTTCGCTCGTCTACTTCTAACCAGAGGCGTAGGCCTGAGGGGCAAGGCCCACCCAAAATCTGTAAATGCCCACTCAGCAGTGCTGTGTGGGTATTTACGGATATTTTTGTCAGTGTAGTGGGCCCAACTACATTAGCATCAGGCCCCATTTGCTAGACAATCCTGGCTACGCCTCTGCTTCTAACTCCCTCAGAGTCAGTCGTTTTTCAAAGAAACTAGCTTGGGGTAAGTTTCTGTCTGCGGCTGAGGCCTCCCTTTGGAACAGCCTCCCTGCCTCCTTGATAATTGAGGAGAACCATCCCCGGTTCCGCAAGCACCTCAAGACCTTCCTCTTCGCTTCTGCCTTTGCCCGTCTTCTCCCCTGCTGATCTATTTTCTCTCTCAGGCACCGAGCACCTGGCCACCCTCTGTCCTTTGGGCCCAGGTACCTGCTCACCTTGCCACCCTCCAGCACTGCCTCCAGGCCTCCCCTTGCACTGGGGTCTGTATCTGTACCCATACAGTCCCCGACCCACTTTTCTTCTGCACTTATCAGATATAGCCTATCTGCAATTGCCACATTCTCGCTGCACTACCACTGTTTATCGCCTTATTTATTTATTTTACTTATTATTATATATTCTGCCTCTCCTCTGTTCCGCACTTTCCACCTCTCCCCCCTTCCATGCACGTTCTCAAAGTCACTGGGCCTAGTAAGATCGTTGTTTTTGTTCTCCCTTGTTCCCCTCCCTTTGCCTGGTTGCGCTCTGAAACGCTTGTGTATGAGCGCAATGTAAATAAAATATCATTTCATTTGATTTATATCACTTGAAAGCGAGACACTATCATAAACATAAAACATGGACAGGAATATTCTAAACCATACAGACCTTATACGTTGGATTTGCTATTAAGGTTTCATTAACTCAGGAAGAATGATGAGATCTTACAAAGGTTTCTCCTGAATACTCCGGCTGAAGATGTAGCACGATATTCAACTGGAAATGGAGACTATGGGAAATATCACCTAAAGTTATGAGATAGCCAATATTGAAGCCAAGTTCCCCTATGCATTTACGTTATGCCAAGTGATTTACAGTGATTTTGCTAAGGTTTACGAAGGAAGGCTAGAAATATCTCTTCAAGGGGAACTACGTTTTCACAAAACTATAAAATGCTGTTCTTTGTTATTAATGTTTTACCGTCTGCCAATTTCTCAACAAAAAAGCTTCACTGTCTCCCTTATTATTAACTTGTTTGTAAGGATTTTTCTTACTCGGTCTGTCCTCCATTTCGTGAACTGCCTTCAGTATTGTAAACAGGGAGTGATATCCCATCCATCATAGCTGCAAAAGGGCAGAGCAACATGTTCCATTTCCGTTTACTTTCAAGTAGCAAGTTTGCCTGCCTAGTAATCCTGCCCCACCAGTAACACATTACAACCATTACTTCTACTAGTATGCGTGACATGATACCTTCTGCAGGGTGTGCTCGCCTCAGCTATTTTTTTTTTAAAAGTGTATCAACATAGTCAAGGTGTATTCTGGAGGAAAGAGCTGCTTTGCCAAGCAAACCCATTGCCCACATTTTCTCTGTAGTTAAAAGGTGCTGCCGGTGGTTAAACCCAGGCTGGCTTCCAGCACTGTGCGCAGTTCAGAGACACACCAGCAGTTGCGGGGCAAAGTGATAACCATCCAGAAAGAAAGTTGCATTCAGTCTGAAATGCGCTCAGGAGAAGCCCTGCAGCAGTTTGACTAAGATCCACAAAATGATAAGGAAAGGGCTTTTGTGTGAAATACCAGTGTGAATGTGTAACTGTAAAACATAATGTTTGTCTTCTTTTTAAATGTATTATCTCTAAAATAGATCAGTTTGCAGTCAGGTAAAACAGTGGGAGGTCAGGCTGTTTTGTGTGGGCTTTTTTGAGATTAAACATAAATGAAAAACATTTCTGATAAGACATAATTCAGTGAGGACTATTTCTCGACTTACTCGGGCAAGCACCTAGACAAATTGGGTTTATATATGGTGATATACTTTTTAAAATCTATCCGGAAGGAGACTAGTTTGCTATTATTAAACTGCATCGATTTATATTTAGCATTTACCAAAACCTGCTTAGTCAGTTCGCAATGTTGATCTGTCTGTGCTTAGATCAGTTCATTATTTCAGACATCCCTACTCTTACATATTGGAGTCAGCCTATCAGCTTTCTAAGCTCGAAATATGCAGGTTACTGCAACAACATTAATTCCACAAGATAATATGAATAGATTGTGTAGGTAATGATGGCATGATGCCATGCAAAGCATGCCAACCTGGAGCATATCTTCCATTGACTATCATCCTGCACCAGCATATGACTCATAAACCCTCTCAACAAAACTAGTCAACAATGAGGCGATATTCCCCGGGTGGGCTGGCTGACCCAGTTGGTAACAGCCCGCTGCCCAAGTTAAGGGTGCAAGAGCAGCGAGGACAAACAATGGCCCTTTTGGCCCTATATAAAACCCTTTGTCCCGGGGAGCGGCCACTGGCAAATTGGTTTATTTTTTACCATTGGCCGTAGGCCCAGTGACAAACTAACAGCATCCCACCAATCCCTCTATGGTGTTGCAATAGAGGGAACCACCCTGCCCATTTGCAAGGTTTTATGGAGCAGAGTGCATGGATGGGTATGGTAATGTGCTAACGTTTATTTGCACTTCTATGGGATTCATGATTATAACATTGAGTGTGAAGTGGACACTCGCCTCCAGATGGGAAAATACATGGGGGTGGGCATCGCACCTCCTCCAACACCTTTTTGAATTGCGCTCGTTTTTAGTTTAATGTTATTTCATTGCTTTTGTTTTCATATCCAGACAGTAAAAAACGAAGCTAGACATTATGCAGTCAAAACGTATGTATGTATGTGGTGGAGCTTAGCCTCATGGCGTGGTGGGTGATGAGCGCTGTGCACTCCCTGGGCAAATGGTAGGAGTTCCATCTATGCCCAGGTTCACAGCCTCTTGCCAATCAATGCGATCCTTGTTTTTACCAACAGAATATGAATAATTAGCTGCTTTTTTTAACACCCTATTATGCATTTAACTATGAAACCCGTGTCTGTGTCAATGTATCGCCTAATATTAACTATCTAGCATTTGCTCAGCCCGCTCCGCTTCGGTTTACCCATTAACAAGTGGAACCAAAGCGCACATGCTGTACTCTGAGGAGCTCTGCGTGTTCCATCTTGTAAGCTCCGACTCCATATTTCCTTTTGTTGCATTTGTTTACCAGTTGACAAATGGAACAGAAACATGAAGAGGCAATGTGGGCTCATGAAGACTTGAGGCAGAAGTCTGCCGCGCGGCTTGGTGGCAAGGAGATCTGTGCTGCACTGTCTAATGCTGGACAGGTCCAGCCCTTCCACTGAACACAAGTGAGCCAGTTCGGAGCCCCTCAACATCGAATGCTTTCTATTAGTTCACTCTCCACCGTTACTACAACATTTTAAAAACGAACCTGCTTCTTTATTAAAATGTGAGCTACTGAGTGGGCTGCCTTTTTTCATCTCTTTCTATTGAATGTTGGGTTGGGTTTGGATCGTGGCCATTCCCTTACCACTTGCCTAGTACATTACAATGTGTGTGTCACCTAGTGTGCCAAGGCTTGGCTTGGGTACGGTAATGGTGGTGAGGGAAGCAGTCTGTGCTTTGTTTTTGTATACAGATACCGACCTTGCCAACATGATGCATTCCATTCCAATATGTAGGCACTTATCCAATCATGATTTGTGATTTGTATCCTGCAGCTTGAATGCTTGGTTTTATAATGGAAAAAGCGGAACTACAAGCCCCAGAAGGCAAAGAATGTTTTAAGCTGTCACCTGCGTTCTGTTATGGAATCAAGGTGAAGGATGTACTGCACACAAAACAGCGGATCGAGACAGAGTGGGACTTCAGAGACACCCTGTTCATGGACAAGATATCCGCCCCTTTTGAAAGCTTCAACATGATGGCATTTCAGAAAAGAGTGCTCCTGTCCAGAAAACCGCCAGCAAACCACAGCCGACATACTATTGATAATCCACGTCTGGCGGGAGGAAAGGGTGTTTCCAACAGTACACATATTTGGCAAAATAAAATTGGTGTAGTGGACCTGGTGCCCAATTGATTGAGGGGTTCACTCAGGTGATGAGGTATTCACCCACATGGTAGGCCTTCACCAGGCTATAACTCTGGTCCCCAATCAATTGCGGATAGCCTAGACGGGCACTCAGCCCGCGTCCACCAACCACAGACACTTGAATGCCTATGTGCTTGAAAGGACATCTACTGTACAGTCGCACCCTCTTTAGCGTGCATGTATGGCCAGGGCAAGAACATGGAGGTGCAGTGCTTCAACCTGCATTAATATGAAAACGAACCACATAGTGGCATAATTATAACAGTATATTTAAAGGCTGAGTCTGGTGTGTATTGGAGATAACTTGAGGGCAAAATAGTGGTGTAATGTGCCATTGAGACGTGCAATTAAAAAAAAGAGCGATACGTTCAAATGTAACAGTATCTACTTTCAATGGACTTGCATATTTTGCCAGCCAACCACTCTCATATCATCTTTGCAGGTTTGTTCAACTTTTCAGCTTTTAACAACTTCCCAATGTTGTGTTTACAAAATGCAACCGCTTCTCATGCCATATAAATACCCAGATATTTTAAACCTGTTGACGCTCCCTTAAGGTGGGTGTCAATTTAGATGTATGTGTAATCACCCAATACATATCGCTAGACATGCAGTCAGTCCAACTCAAGTGTTGTGGCCATAATACCATGAACCCAGGTAACCTAACGCATAATGCAATCAGCATATAGATCTATAATACTATGCTGCTGCCCCACAGGTATTCCAAAGCAAGAGAGCATCTTTGAGAAGCAAAAAGCAAAACTTAAACAGTTTATATTTCTATATTGCTAGAGCGCACAGATCCAATCCTATTGCGCGGTTCCAGTCAGCATATGACCCAGAGCCCTCTGTCATGCCAAGGAATCCCCTGAAGGGCAGGGCTCTGCAAGGGCCCACCCTTCTCCACATGGCACAACATCTTATTTTCAAAGTGTCAATAAATATTTCGCAAGAACTGGCTCTGGTCCACACTCATATCATATTTTCTATTCATATGGCTCAGAATTCTTAACAAAATGTTCGAAAACACTTTAAAAAGAATAATTACGGTGCGGCAGGGGAAGGTGTGGCTGTTTGTTTTTTAAAGACACCCCCTGCCCCGGACCACGTTAAGAACTGTTCTTTTCTATTTCAACCGGGCACTAGGGTGCAGCCAAGGGGATGGGTACCTCTCGGTGCAGCCAAGGGGCTGAGCACCACAAGTGATTGTTGGGACTAGGAGAAGTATTGGGAAGATGTGCCATGTGCGGGAACCTGGTCACTGTGCCCTGGTTTCCAGCACGTGGCAAGAAGCATTCACACTGGCGAAGCCATTCCACATCTTAAAAGGAAGATTTGAGTCAGAGATTTGTGTGGATCCAATGTTGAAAACTCAAGTATTTTCAACCGAGGAGTGTAGCAAAGAACAAAGTCACAAAATTATTGTCCCTTGCCAGAAAGTTTCCCTACCATGTACAAAATGTCGACCTCTCCTCCCACAGCTCACAGACCATTCACTTAACCAAAGAGAAAGAAAATCTTAGCCAGATTGTTTGCAAGGTTGAATTCACGCATTGGGAAATAAGCTCTCAATCTTTCCAAAGTAACACGGGGAAGGAAAACAGAGAGTACTGGCTTCCAAGATGACAGCCAGGCTCTTTATAGACTGTGTCCAACCTCCTAAACACAAAGCAGAACCAGGTTCACTCAGGGAAGCTAGCCAATCCCAGCCCTCAACCAATCACCACTCAAAGGTGGAGACTCTCAGTGGACGTCCCTCCTACAAGGGCAGTTCTGTCTGATAGGTTAGGTTGCAGGAGCAGGATTCTTGCAATTGCTGAAGGCTAGTGACTCAAAGGCAGTAGAAGACCAGGAGACTGCAGGAATGGAGAGGTGGTGACATAGGATAGCAAGGGGCGGTGTTTAGAGCTGAAGGGATGGGAAAGGATGATGTTGGTAAGAATGTGGTAACCTCAGGAATGAAGAGTGAAATGAAGGTCTGGTGGTAGCAAAAGACTCATCAGTGCTATAGAAGAAGGAGGTAGCAATGTCAGGAGCAGAAAGTGAATTGAAGAAGGCAGTGGTAACAAAGAAGGTGGTAATATCAGGAGTGGTGGGGAAGGAGTGCTAACATCAAGAAGCGAGAGAGAACTCAAAGAGGTGGTGAAAGTGAAGAGTGTGGAAATATCAGCAGCACAAGAGAAGAAGGCAGTAGTAAAGAAGGTGGAAGATGGCAACATCTGATGGGAGTGAGCAGAAGGAGGCATTGAGTGTCAGAGAGGTGTTACCAGCAGAAGGCAAGAGTAGACAAAAGGGACTGGTAGCGGTAAAGAAGGTGGTGAGAGTTAAAACCAAGGTTTGACAAGTAGAACTGACATGAATTAAGAAGTTTAAGCAAGAGGTGGTGAGATCAGAAAGAAGAAATCAAATCCCAGGCAAATCAGAGAGGCGAACATCAGAGCCCAGGAATGATACGGAAGCTGTTGTAACAACAGAAGAGGGTGGTACAGAGGACGTGGGGAGAAAATAGAGAACATCAGAGAGTAAACAAGAGAGCAAGGAATAGAAGGGCCTAGCCAGCCAGAATAGGAAGGAACAGGCGGGCCCAGTCATCCCAAGGCATGCCCAGATGATGGGAGGAGGAACGAGATGGGGTCAAGGAGAATATTGTGAGGATTGAGGGTTCCAGGCCGCGGAGAATGGGGAGAACTACAGCTCCCATGTGTCTCAGCAGCAACTTGTGCTGCGCACGTGCCTCCGGGTCCTTGAAAAGAGCTGCACCTGCCCGTGCTCCTTGCTGATTGCTTTGTACGTTGGACGCATGGCCAGGATGCGGTAGAGGTTGGACGAGCAATTGAGTGCTGGAGTGGCCCCGGGCGTGGCAGAGATTCCTTTTGATTGCCCGGGCCGCGGCGGTGATTGCCGCCAAGGGAGGACCCTTGTAACCCTTACAGCAACTCGCTCGGGGACGCCGAGCTGGCGCCCCGAGCCAGAGATAAGAGCAGCATTGTGAGTGTTTTTTTTTGTTATGGGTGTGAGTCAACGTCCTTTGCTGAGAAGGGGACGGTTTATGTAAATGCTGAGCAGTGTCGTTCGCACGCAATTTTGTTTGTGCTCGTGCTTGGACAGTTTTGTGCAGTAACGGAGCATCACTGGATGTAAACCTCACCCTGTGAGGTAACAGAGTAGCGGTTTGGGACCGAACTTGGATTTAAGGAGAAAATCATGAGTATATGAACCCTTATGACATGGGAGAGTTGGCGTATAGAGAGGCAACCAGGGTATGTTATATGTTGTTAATATGAATCATTATGTCCTCAGCACGTATGGCTTAATGTAATTGTGCATTGCTTTCTATGATGTATGCATGTATATGGCAACACACTGTCAGCTTATATGTTATAATGAGCATTGGCGGTAGGCAGGGGACAGGCAGCAGGAGTGGCAGTGGGTAACAGGTGCTGGTACTGCTAACTAGAAAGAGAAGTTAACTGGTGCTCAATCAAGGGAGTGCAGGAGTTGAGTTCATGAAGACAAGTGTAAGGGTTTTTCCTAACTTCCCCATGCCTATCCATTTACTCAAACCTAACCCTCTTTCTGGTTACCCTACATTCCCCCCACCTCTCCACAACCTCTTCTTAACCCTCTTCCCCCATTAGCTGTCTCGTGGTGACCTGTTTTGTCAATATCAGGGACCTGTGCACAACCACCAAGGTGGGAGGGTCTTACTCCCTTCGGCTTCCATTGTTGAGGAGGGTTGCGGATACCCCTCCAGATGTGACATAACAATCAGCCCCCATACGGGAAGATTGACCTCCGTTGACGGCACCAGAGCATTTCTCAGGGGATCCCAGAAAGAATTTAGCCTTTTTGACTCAGTGTCAGTTTCGGTTTTTATGCAAGCCAGTTGCCTTTGATACCACATAGGCTAGAACAGCGTTTGTCATTTCATATTTATCTGGGGATGCAGCAGCGTGGGCAATTCCATTAGTCCAGAAGGACAACCCCTTACTGTATAACTGGGATCAGTTTACTACTGAATGTGGGTGGTTATTTGACCAGAAACATGTTACATAGGTCCAGGATAAGGAACTGCTGTCATTACGCCAGGGAAGTCGGGACTTGGTAACATGTGTGACACAGCTAACAGACCTATTATAGAAACCGATTGGCCAGCAGCAAAGCAAACAGTGCTATTTTATCAAAGACTCAGGGAGGAGTTAAAGGATGCAATAGCACAGGTGGAACCCCAACCCAGTACTTGTACTGCTATGATCAATTTAGCCCTGCTGTTAGACCACAGGTTCAGTGAGACAAAATGGGAAAGTAAAAAGGTGGAGTTCCCATTTGTCTGATTAGATCGGAGTCGGGAGAGCAGTGCTAAGACAGGTGACAGTGAACCCATGCAGATAGGAAGCATTTGCGGGGCGCTATCCGTGGAAGAGAAGGAGAAGCTTTGCAAAGATAATCTCTGTTTCTATTGTGCTAACGGGGATCACTTTATTTGGAATTGCCCTAACACGCCCCAGCAGAGAAGAGGGCTTAAATCAAAAGCGGAATTGGGAAACGGTCAGGCTCGTTAGTAGAGGGAACTACACTGACTAGTCTTACATATGATAGGTTCCCTAATTGCATTGCCAACACTGTTCAGAATAGGACACCTCATTTGTACATATTAGTGACCTTGCTGTTTTCCACCTCTAAGATAACAGTTTCAGTCATGATTCATTCAGGGGCTACAGGACATTTTGTGGTTTGTAATGCTAGCCGAAAAATTGAAATTACCTACACAGGCTAAGGAGGTCACGGTACCTGTTTGATCAGTGGATGGATCCATGTTGGTCTGGGGGCCCATCCCTACCCAAACTCGACCTCTGCGCATGCTGTGCTTATCAGGGCATGAGGAAGAGATAACCCTTGATTTAATTACGCCACCACAATTTGGGGTAATAGTGGGGATGCCCTGGTTAGTTGGCCATAATCCTTCCATTAATTGGGTTGAGCGCACCCTGACTTTTGATGCCCCAGGTTGTGTTGGAGATGTGTGGGAAGGGGCAGGACTGGCCACGTTTTTGGTGGAAGGGACAGTTGGACAAGTGAGTATTGGTGCAGTAGAAATGGCCCTCCCAGTGGTCCATTCTGAGTATTCAGAGGTTTTTGACAAGGGGCAGACGGAGTGCTTAACTCCACATAGACCTTATGATTGTGTTATTGATCTAGAGGCCAATGCCAAGTTGCCATGTAGTTGAATCTAAGCTCTGACTGAGCAAGAGAATCAACATCTTTGAAAATATCTAGCTGATATGTTGGCTTGTGGGCTTATCCGGGTGTCTAAATCATTGGTGTCATCTCCTTGGTTTTTCGTGCCTAAAAAAGAAGGTACATTGAGGACATGCATTGATTACAGGGCATTGAACAAAGTGACCATCAAAAACAGATTCCCTCTGCCCTTGATATCAGTTTTGGCAGATTAGGTGAAGCCAGCAGCCATATATTTAAAACTGGATTCCAGCGGGCCTATCATCTGATCAGGGTTAAGGCCAGAGATGAATATAAGACAGCATTTTGGACAATGTTTGGTCTATTTGAATATCTGGTGATGCTGTTTGGGTTGTGTAATGCCTCTGCTGCATTTCAGCATTTCATGCAGGACATTTTGAAGGACTACATAGACATTTTTGTAATCGTTTACATAGACGATATTTGATCTACTCAGAGAATCAGGAGCAGCATATCGAGCATGTCCGGGCTGTCCTGCAACGCTTGAGAGAACATAGGTTGTTTGCTAAATTAGAGAAATGTGTGTTCCATGCTACTAGGGTGGAGTTTTTGAGCTTCATTCTTACACCCAGAGGTATTGAAATTAACTGAGTGGCCATCTCCGCAGAATGTGAAAGAAGTACAGTCCTTCTTGGGCTTTGCCAATTTTTATCATAGATTTATTGCCAATTTTTCACAGATTATTACACCAGTCACTCAGTTGCTCCGTAAGGCAAGTCAATTTAGATGGGACACGGAAGCAGAGTTCGCTTTTCAGGAGCTAAAATGTTTGTTTACTAGAGCGCCCATTTTACAGCATCCAAACATAGAAAGAACTTTTCAAGTGGAGACAGATGCGTCAAATGTAGCTTTGAGAGCAGTCGTGTTACAAAGGGATCGGGAGGGCTTCTTACACCCAGTTGCATTCTTTTTGCGCAAGTTAACAAATTGTGAACAAAACTACTCAATCACAGACAAAGAACTCCTGGCGAGGGCCGCTAGAGAGCCCAGTCAAGATGGCCACAAGCCTGTGAGCTCCTGAGCAATCCTGCACTATTCAGTCTTTATCCTGCTCCGATTGATCTGCCATCACTTTTATAAATGACTTAAATGATATGGAAATTTCAACTGCCTAGGTTGGTATAACATTGGAGGACAACAGTGCTCGAGGGACGGAGATAGAAAGGCGAACGCTGTCGGCTCAGTGCAGAGGCGGGAATCCCTGGTGGGATTTCCTGACTGGTGTATGCGGCCTGTGAGAGTGAACAGAGCGGGGAGCGTGGCGGTTCACCCTGTGCCAAGTCGGATGAAGACGGCTAGCTAATTGTGAAGCCAGGGAGGAGGGAGGCATCCGTGCCGGGTCTCAACACGTGGTTGCTGGGATCATTGGAGGAGGAGAGATGTTATTTCGCATGCGAGCGCGTATATTCCACTGCTGCTTTTTCGGAGATCTGAAACGCCGGAAAGCGGGACATACGAGGTGTTGACGAATGCTGCCAAAACCCCTGCATAGCCGAGGGACTACGAGCATAATTGCAGTGAGTGGCGATCATCTGCCGACAGCAGCAGCCCACTTGGCTCCCCAGCCGCATGGTTCGGTGGTGACACGGAGGAGGGGGTCAGCTCCCGTACCACTGCCTGGTAATTCACATGATGCATGGGCCTGCAGAGGGTCCTTTTGTTTGTGTCTTGTGTGCCGCATTGACCCTGATAGGGGGGAATGGAAAGAGGAGGAACACCTGTTGTCCCCCGCAAAAGTGCCTAGCTTTACTGGGTACACCGGCACACAGAGCTGCATATCTAGGTGAAAAAGGAGGCCTTGATCTGAGGAGAAGATCCGGTGGGGCCACAACAAGCTGTGTAAATGAGGGTGCAATGTGGATGGACATTAACAGCCTCACTGACAAGGCGCGAGATACTGCTAATGGTGGAGTTACTGTCCGGCAGTCCAGGAAAAGAAATGCCACTCAGTAGGGACGTAACGTCTGGGTTGGCACCAATTGGTTTGCGATCCGCTCCTGGCAGTCTCCTTGCTTGATTCTTCCTCAAAGTCATGTGGATAGGAGTGGGGAGTGGGCATGCTCCCAGACATCAACAGGCCAATTTGGAGTGATATATAAGAGGGAAAAGTCATCTGGGGGCTGTGGTGAGATTCTTGACGTGGTCTGTGCCCCATATTGCATCTAGGTGGGATCAGGAAATATCCTCAGCAAGATGTCCAAGTCACAAAAATCAGGCACCTGTTGTCCCCCTGGAAAGTGCCTAGCTTTACTGGGTACACCGGCACACAGAGCTCTATAGCTGGGGGAAAAAGGAGGCCTTGATCTGGGGAGAAGATCCGGTGGGGCCACAACAATTTGTGTAAATTAGGGTGCAATACGGATGGACATAAACAGCCTCAATGACAAGGCGCGAGATACTGCTAATGGTGGAGTTAGTGTCTGGCAGTCCAGGAAAAGAAATGCCACTCAATAGGGACGTAACGTCTGGGTTAGCACCAATTGGCTTGCGATCCGCTCCTGGCAGTCTCCTTGCTTGATTCTTCTTCAAAGTCTTGTGGATAGGAGTGGGCATGCTCCCAGACAACAACAGGCCAATTTGGAGTGATATATAAGAGGGAACAGTCACTCTGGGGGCTGTGGTGAGATTCTTGGCGTGGTCTGTGCCCCATATTGCATCTAGGTGGGATCAGGAAATATCCTCAGCAAGATGTCAAAGTCACAAAAATCAGGCAAGCAACAATCCAAATTGCACTTTGAGACCGCAGCCAAGACACTGGGCCGCATTACACGGTATGCGGTAACCATGGCGCTATTAGCCGGTGGTTGCCGCCGGTATTTTACCGTGTCCGCCTTGGTGGATGGCGGAATTACCACCCTACTCCAAGGTGAGCAGAGGTGGTAATTCCCCATTTACCAAGGCACTTCCCCATTCCCATTTTTGCCCCCATAGGGCTCAATGGGAATGGGGAAGGAGCTAATTACGGTACCCAAATTGCGGTACCGTAATTAGCACCAAGGTCCCTTTGCGGGCCTGTTCCTTAATGGCTGCTAAAACCAGCCGTTGAGGTCGGGTCCGGCAAAGGGACCTCGTAGTAAGGCGGTAAGGGTTTACCGGTACCGGTGCCCTTTCCGGTACCGGTAAAGCATTACCGCGTTCCGTGTAATGAGGCCCACTATCACTTGGGGACAGCTCCCTGATTGAAGCCTTGAAGTCCTCCATCCTTGATCCGGGGGGAGCACTCAGCGATATTAAAACAATGCTGGGTCAAGTACAAGCGAGCAACAATCGCTGGACGGCAAGATGGTCACCTTGACAAGCAAAGTAGACCATATACAGGTGCGCTTGGATAAGCCTGGAGATCGTCTGTAAGAGGTGGAAGGTTGAGTATCCACGGTTGAGGACAAGTCTAACACAGCTAGCAGAGAATAGGTAGCAATCAAAAAAGCGATGATGGAACTAACAGACAAGCAGGACGATCTCGAGTCTGGTTCTCGGCACAACAACCTGAGAATTTTGGGGGTACCCAAGACAGCAGGCCAGCACAATATGGAGGCTATAGCAGAAGTAAGTAACACAAGTGAAAAGGGTCAGTCTTGCCTAAATGAATATCCCCATATGCTCAATAACATATCATAGTAGTCATATCTGTTTCTTCAACAATTATTTTATATTCGAAGAAAGACCTATTGGTCTATTGGCACACATAAAACATAGAACAAATTATCTCTGGATGGACATGGACAATAATTTGTTCTATGTTTTATGTGTGCCAATAGACCAATAGGTATTTCTTCGAATATAAAATAATTGTTGAAGAAACAGATATGACTACTATGATATGTTAATGAGTCTATGGGGATATTCATTTAGGCAAGACTGACCCTTTTCACTTGTGTTACTTACTATAGAGCCCTCCTGGGCAGAACAGGGTCTCAACCAGGAGCCCTTCTAATTGTACTGGCTATGGCAGAAGGCCTATTAAAGGAAGTCTTGGGTGATGAGGAATTCTCAGCGGTGTGTATAGTGCAGAGAGCCCATCGTATTGCCAGTGGGAGAAAACCGATACCGGGAGTGCCGGGCCGACCCCTGATCGCCAGACTATTGAACTATCGAGACACAGACCTAGCTTTGCTTTAGGCCAGGCAAAAGGGCTCCCTGACATATCAGGACGCACAGTTTTTTTCCGACTCCTCGGATAAAGTGCAGACCTCTAGGAAGACGTGCATAGATATTAAAAGGAGACCTAGAGAGCGGGACATAAAATACGCAATGCTCTTCCCAGCAATACTTAGGGTGCAACATGATGGCAGGACACTATTTTTCTACACCCCTGAGGAGGCGAATGCATTCCTTGAGACCCTGCCTACACTGCGGCCACAGAGGAAATAATGACTAGGGGGTTCCATGAAATAATGTCCCCTCAAAAATATTGCCATGTAAATAAATCACAGAAAAATTGCCATTTTTTGTGGGGACATTATTACATTGAACATGTGGGGGACACCCCCGCAACCCCCAAAGCCTTTTTTATGTTTCATGGGGAGCAGGGGACACTCACGCAACCCCCACCTGCCCCAGTCCCTATATATATATATATGGTCACCTATATAATGTTACCACAACCTTTTCCCAGCGACATTATATGCTTCGACCATATATATAGGGATATTATTACCTGATGCCGACTATGGAGACATTTCCCATAAGCATTGACAGATACGGAATGGACATGTGTAGGTGGCAAATGCTTAGTATGCACTGGGAGACAAGGCACTATCCAGTTTTGAGGATTGCCCAGAGAACTGGCCCTGGCAAGCCCCCAATGCGTGAGCTTCTGTTTGGTGTTTTGATGAGGGGGAGGGGGGAAACTGGCAGGTTGGGGTTGCTTGTGGCGGTGGAGGGAGAGTTGTAAACATTGTAAAAATGGCTAACATTAAGGATGCACCGAGGAATCGAGAGTTGCTTTACTTAACTGGACAATGGAGTGTCACAGCGCCACGAACTATGCAAAGGGAACAATACGTGGTTGTAAGGATGATAGGGATACACTTAGGAGCATTACATGGAATGGACGCATTTAACACCAGGTGGGGAAATCGCAATTTGGGCAGAACTGGGGCTGTCATTGCTACTTCTCTTCCTGCTCCTCATACCCCAGAGGGGTGTGTATTTTCATACACATCTCCGTCGGGTTCCGCCTGATCACTATGGTTAAGGATCAAGAGGGAAGAGGCCTGGTAGTGCAGGGAACCATACAGGGCAGGTTGTACACACTGGTTAATTATTATGGCCCAAATCTATCCGTTTCGGTAGCGACCCTATAGTGGATCGACCGCCAACTAGAAGGGTTGCCATCTGGGGAAATAATTTGCAGTCAGGGAGCCCGACCGGGACTGCACGGGGTGTGTTCACCATCTGGTACCAAAGGTGACCTGCAAATTGCAAGATATGTGCTGGGCTTGGGAGGTCAACGATGTTTGTAGAACCAGGAACTTAGGGAAAATGGAATACACATTTCACTCCTCTGTTCATAACTCGGCATCCCGGCTAGACTACTTTTTGGCTTCCCACATATTAGTATTTTAGAGCGCACACTATTGGATCATGCCCCAGTGCTATTAGCTATCCAACTGACAGGTCGTGAAAAGGGGGGGGGACTCCTTGGGTATTTAAAAGTGAGGGGTTGACAGATGGGGTGTTTCGAGAGGGATTAACCAGGCCCATAGATACCTTTTTTGAAATTAATGTTGGATCAGTGGAGTCATGTGTGACATTTTGGGAGAGCTTTAAATGAGTAATCAGAGGGGAAGGCATTCTGAAAGAAGCCGGAGTGCTAAAGCATATTTGCAGCAAACTCACACACACTGAAGCCTGCATACGTAGACTGCAGACGGGGACACCCACAGCAACATTGATAGAACAAGCAGAGATTAAAAAACTGTTCCAGTTGTTTAATGAACTGGCACACAGAGAAGTAACATTTCTCCTGGGGGAAACTGCGGTGCGACAATATGGGGAGGGGCAGTGGCCGGGTAGATTGCTGGCAAGTATACAAGATTAGATGTCTCTAAGAATCGGGTTTTATCAATAAGGGACGCACAAGGAGTAGGCAGATTCGCAGACTCAGAGATAGTTCAGGAATTTTGTAGTTTTTATGGTCAACTATACTCTAGCCAAACACAGGTCTCTCAACAAGCGGTAAATAACTACTTAGATCAAGTGGCTTTATACTGGTGTACGGATGAAGAAAGGGAGTGGCTGGCTGCCCTGTGTCGTTAGAGGAGGTGCTGGGGCTATTAAGTCTCTCCCATCAGCGAAATCCCAAAGGCCGGATGGATATACAGCTGAGTTTTACAAATATTATGCTGGCAAACTGGCTCTCCATCTACTGCAGTTGTTGCACCAAAGTCTGAAAGATGGCCGATTAACGGAGTCCTTGAGGGAGGCAGTGGTAGTGGTGTTGCTCAAACCGGACAAAGAGGCAGATGATTGCTCTTGCTACCGACCTATACCCTTTATCAACCTGGATGATAAGATTCTGCCCAAAATACTGGCACCCAGGTTGGCACAGCTGATGCATAGGGCAGTACAGGCAGATCTATCCGGGTTTATACCAGGGCGTTCCACCTCCTATGGACTACATAGGATGTTTGGGTTAATGTCAGCGGTGCAGCAAGACAAATCAATTGTGGCGGCACTTTTAAACACTACCAAGGCGTTTCATTCTGTGGAATGGCCTTTTGTATTACGTAGGATGGGGATAGGGAAATAGTTTATATTGTTAGTCTCATTACTGTACACATTGTCCGGTGCCAGGGTCAGGGTGAATAGTCAGTTTACCCCAAATATAATGCTGGAAAGGGGCACTCGGCAGGGATGTCCTCTATCACTGCTATTATTTGCATTGGCGATAGAGCCGCTGGCGGAGATGGTTAGGGAACGCCACCTGCACAGAGTGGTGGTCTCTCTTTATACAGATGACATGGTGCTCTTTGTCACTGACCCCAAACGTAATCTCGACCCGATTATGTGGGACATACTGGTATTTGGAGACTTCTCTGGGCTCAGAATTAACATCACGAAATCGGTTCTTTTTCCACTAACAGATGGCGCTGAACGTTATATAGATGGGTGGGGGTTTCAGTGGCATGGGGACAATACTCTGTCCTTAGGGATAAATATTGCTCGAACCCTAAATGACTTATAAAAGTATAACTACCAGAAATTAATGGAACAGGCTAAAACAGCGATGGGTCGGTTGAAGGATTTACCTCCTAACCTCTACGGGAGAATCCTGTTAGTTAAAATGGTGCTGCTACCTCGTTTTTTGTATGTGTTCTTCAATGTCCCACTGGTGCTACCCAGAGAATATTTTCGGGATCTGAGATCCATGACACTGCGGTTCATTTGGGCAGGGAAGCAAGCCAGAATCTCGTGGGGAAAAGCTAGTTGCGAGCATAAATGAGGGGGTTTAACATTGCCTGATCTTGAAACGTACTCCGATACGGCTCAAGCGTGTTCTGGTTTGGGGACCAGGTAGACAGAAGACATGTAGAGGTGGAGAGAGAATTGGCGACACAATTGCTTTTACGGTCGGTCATTCTGATGGCACCTGATAGGACCTCCAGCATAGATAACATGGTAGAATTGACCTGCAGAGTGTGGACCCAAATTGAGCACAGATCTAGAGGTGAGGTCATTTATTCTCCAGACCTGCTGGTCATTTACATACCGGGAATCCCGCTAACTAGTGAAAAAAGCGATGCTGCCTTTATGAACCGAGTGAAGTTAACTTAGTTCCGTGACCTTTTCCTAAATGGTCAGTTCATAACATTAGAGGAGATGCAGGATAGACAGGGAACTTAGATCCCTGGACATGTTTTTATATTTTAGACTTAGAAACTCTACAAGGCAGATATTTTTTACTTTCCTTAGGCAACCAATGGCTCCAATACTTGACAAAATGCTTTGGGGAGGCCACAATAACAGGGTGGTCTCCGTCATGTACGGTCTTAAAGCCAAACTGAAAGCAAGTACCTCCTCCCGGGAAAAATGGGAAATCTCACTGGGATGTGAAATACCGGAAGCGACGTGGAGTTATTGCTGTGAAGAAACAAGGAAAGTGGCACTCAATGCCAGATTTAAACTGATTCACTTTAAATACTTGCACCAATTCTATTACACACTAGCCTTACTACACAGATGCCTTCAAGAGTTGTGCAAGATGTAGTAGTACAACAGCCAATGTCTTGCACATGGCATGGGGATGCCCAGCGATCCTGCATTTCTGTGAGGTGGTCTTTCAGACACTCAGTGACATAGTAGGTGAAAAAGTGGGCCCGAACCCAATAATTGCAACATTGGGCTACACCAAACTTATCCCCAGAGGAATGAGGAAACTAAGTGGGTTGCCTAAGTGGGTTGCTTTTACACCTGGCCAAGAGACAGGTAGCGATGATGTGGGGTGGAACCCAATCTCCAAGACTAGGTGAGTGACGTACTGACGTCCTGTACTGTAACGACATGTAGACGGAATACGGTAAACTACTATACCACCAGGCTAGGCCCAAGACATACGGGGACCATACATTCACTACCTGATTGCTCAGTCACATAGGTCACAAGAAAATCTGATCCCGAACCCAGGAAGTCCAGAAACTGACAACAATATGCGGGATGAAGTTACCGAACATGAGTGGCAACAAGATAACCCACTTGAGATGTATGATAATGGAATCTGCGAATGTGGTGCTCAAACAAATTGAGACTAGAAATTCTGTACCTCGATTCACTGTGCTATTATTATTATTTTTGTTTTTTCCCTATGTTGCTGCTGAATGTTGGCACACTGGTGCTGGTTGTGTTGAAAAATGCCAATAAAAAGAGTTTTAAAAAAAAGAACGCCTGGAGATTAGAGCAGCCTTACAGGAGTGGAGGCATTACCTTATGGGGGCGTGACACCAGATAACAGTGTTGACTGACCATAAGAATCAGCAGTAGCTCAAGAGAGCCAAGACCTTGAGTTTGAGGTAGTTGCGCTGGGTGCAGTATTTTGGATAGTTTGATTTTGTTATTACTTACAGACCAGGGACCAAGAATGGGAAGGAGGATGCGTTTACCAGACCGCAAGCTTCCGAGACACTGGTACATGAGTCACGGCTCATTATCGAGGCCAAGAGAATTGTGGGAGCTGTTACACAGGGTCTGTTGGAGTAGGTACAGCATTCTTTCAAGAAAAGGGAGCTGCAGGGTTGGGCGGCCCAAGACACTTCCAGATCTATTTGCAGTGGGTTACCCAATCATGTGGGTAGAATATATCTTCCTACAACCCAGTTGAGAGACAAAGCTATGTTTTGGTGTCACAAGTCCCCTTTGGCGGGGCACGTAGGGCAACATAAGACATAGCACATGTTGAGTAAATATTCTTGGTGGCCGAATATGAGTACACAGGTACATGAATACATTCAGCAGTGTGACATTTGCATGAGAAATTAGGCAGATCATAGGAAGAAAAGGGGGTTTCTGCACATCTCCATGGATTTCATTATGGAGTTACCGAAAGACAACCAGTACGACACCATACTAATGGTGGTAGATTATTTCTCCAAGCAAGCACATTTCATTCCTTGTGTTGGTATCCCAAGTGCAGGCGCATTAGCAGAATTGTTTTTGCAGAATATAGTTTGCTTACATGGGCTACCTCATGCTATTGTGCCTGACAGGGGTACCCAGTCTACCTCACGGTTTTGGCAGGCGTTTTGCCGGTTGCTGGGTATCAACTGTGTGCTGTCTACCAGTTACCACCCACAAACAGATGGACTGATGGAATGGGTGAATCAAACCCTTGAACAGTATTTGTGGTGCTTTCTAGCTGATGGAATACATGGGTACATGCACTTTGGATAACAGAGTTTACCTACGATAACACAGAAAATGATTCCTTGGGCATGTTGCCTCATATATGTGTTTATACGGGCAGGAACAAAGCATGCTATATGAGCATGTCCCTGTAACAACTAACTTACCAGCACTCATGGAGTGCAACCATTTGTTCACCGGCATAAGGCAAAAGGCACGTCAAAATGTGGAACAGGCTAAGGTGACTTACAAGAGGTATGCCAACAAACGAAGACAGAACTTGCCCAAATACGTGGCGGGAGATAAGGTATGGTTGTCTACCCAGAATATACATATGGCAGGGGCTGAGATATGTACGCCTCGATTCATAGGGCCATATGTGATCATTAAGAGTATATCTGACACAGCGGTAACATTTAAGTTGCCTGAAACATTGAAAATACATCCTGTATTTAATGTGTTTTAATTAAACCTGCAGCCCCTGGTAGTCGGCCCCGTTAGGACACCCGCTAGGACTCCTACCTGTCAGAGGCTGTGGAGACCCACACATCGATTCCGGTCCTGGAGACTTTATCCCCAATTCCGGTGGTGGGGTCCGCGCTCTGCGTTGTCCTCCATTGCCAGAGACAACGCAGTTGTCGGCTCGCGCTTGCATGGGGTCATGCTGTGCCCTTGGAAAGTGCGCCCTGGGCAGTGGCATGTCAGCTTGCTTGTCAGGCCTCGCTTTCGCGCCCGCTTGCAGGCGCGGATTGGCTGCCTTCGCGCATGAGTTGGGCGGCAGCGCGTCGGCTTGCTTGTCAAGCCTCATTCTTGCGCACGCTTGCCAATGCTGATTGGGCAGGAGGGTGTTGCGTTCCAGCCCTCGGTCTCCCGCTGACACCTTATCAAGCGGGCTGAATTGGAACTTGTTGCCTCTCAACGCAGCTTGGTCCCTTCCATCCGCTTCGCTCCTGTTCGGTTCCAGTGCCTGGTCTCTTGTGGCTTCCCTGTTCCCTGTTCCCTGTTGCCTTGTTGGTATTCCTTGGCCCCTGGTTCTTGGGCCCTGAGGTACGTGGGCCTTCCCTGGGTTTCCCTCCTCCTGGGATTCTTTCTCACCCTTTTCCAGGGCTCCCTTGGTCCTTGCTTTTTCCCTTGTTCTGGGTCTCCCCTCTCCTTTCCTGGTCCTGGCCCCCTTTCCTAGCCTTAGTGCCCCTTTTCCCGGTTAGGAAACCCTTTGCCTGACCTTGTGTGCCTCTGCCTCCAGCCATGGTACTTGCTCTTGTGGACTGCTACCATCTCTTCGGTTCTACTAGAAGCTACTTCTTCATCAGTTCATCACATCAGCTGGAGACGGCCTTCCCTGTCAGTGCTTGTACTGTTCTGGCGCCACGTTAAGACACAGGGAAGCGCCCATCCGTGGCATCAGGAGCCGGTTCCCCTTTCACCCTGTGCAGTTAGGGTGGAGGTGGGGCTGGTTCTTTGCGCTACCCATCGTCGTGCCATCACTGCACCATCAACCAACGTGACAGACTGGCTGCACCTCAATGAACACCTCCTGGAAGCAGAGGTACGCAGCGTCCCCGGGACGCATATCTTAACAGGCCCAAGAAGTCACCTATCATGCTGAAGGATGGGCAGGAAGAATACAAAGACGAAGTATATTGGATTCAGGAAGACATCATCACTGTTTGTGGTACTTGATCGACTGGGTTGGTTATGGACCGGAGGACCACTCCTGGGAGCCCGCTTCTGAGGTGCACGCGCCAAGGTTTATCAGGCTGTTTTACAGCAGAAACCCAAGTAAACCCAAGTTTACTTGGAAGGGCCCTAGGAAAGGTGGTATTGTGAGGATTAGCAGAGAACGGGGAGAACTAGAACTCCCATGTGTCACTGAGCACGTGCCGGCGGGTCCTTGAAAAGAGGTGCACCTGCTCGTGCTCCTTGCTGATTTTGTGTACGTTGGAGGCACGGACAGGATGCGGTAGCGGTTGGACGAGCAATTGTGTGCTGAAGTGGCACCGGGCACGGCAGAGATTCCTTTTGATTGCCCGGTCCGCAGCAGTGATTGTTGGCAAGGGAGGGACCGTGTGGCCGGCTTGTGTGCCTTACAGAAACTCTATCGGGGACGACGTGCTGGCGCCCCGAGCCAAAGACAAGTGCAGCATTGCAAGGGTTTTTCTTTGTTATGGGTGTGTGTCCACATCCTTTACTGAGAAGGGGACGGTTTATGTAAATGCTGAGCAGCATCGTTCACATGCAATCTTGTTTGTTCTCATGCTTGGAATGCTTTGTGCAGTTATGGAGCATCACTGGATGTAAACCTAACCCTGGGAGGTAACAGGGTAACGGTTTGGGACCAAACTTGGATTTAAGGAGAAAATCATGAGTATATGAACCCTTATGACATGGGAGAGTTGGCGTATAGAGAGGCAACCAGGGTATGTTATATGTTGTTAATGTGAATCATTATGTCCTCAGCACGCATGGCTTAATGTAATTGTGCATTGCTTTCTATGATGTATGCATGTATATGGCAATACACCGTCAGTTTATGTGTTATAATGAGCATTGGAGGTAGGCAGGGGACAGGCAGCAGCAGGAGTGGCAGTGGGTAACAGGTGCAGGTACTGCTAACTAGAAAGAGAAGTTAACTGGCGCTCAATCAAGAGAGTGCAGGAGTTGAGTTCATGAAGATAAGTGTAAGGGTTTTTCCTAACTTCCCCATACCTATTCATTTATGCAACCCTAACCCACTTTCTGCAAACAAAGGGGGGTCTGGGAATCTCTCTACCAGCACGAACACAGCCCAATGACCTGTTCTTGGGTGAATAACCCCTGGGAGAGACTCTACCAAGTCTTTAGCTCACTGTCCTTTTCACAGAGAAGAAATGTCCCCGCATATCAGCCTTTGTCCTGCCCAGGGGCAGTCCAGCGCCGAAATGCTAGGCAATTCTCCTCTGAACAAGAGTACCATCAGTAACCCCATACACGTGTTTCAGCCTTGTTGGGCATCATCAGTGAGGTGAAACTGTTGCCTCTCTAAGAACAGTGAGCAAGGGGTCCACGTCTGGATTGCCCTGTTAACTTAGGGTGAAACCCAAAGTTAATGTATGCAAACAAAGGGGGGGTCTGGGAATCTCTCTACCAGCACGAACACAGCCCAATGACCTGTTCTTGGGTGAATAACCCCTGGGAGAGACTCTACCAAGTCTTTAGCTCACTGTCCTTTTCACAGAGAAGAAATTTCCCCGCATATCAGCCTTTGTCCTGCCCAGGGGCAGTCCAGCGCCGAAATGCTAGGCAATTCTCCTCTGAACAAGAGTACCATCAGTAACCCCATACACGTGTTTCAGCCTTGTTGGGCATCATCAGTGAGGTGAAACTGTTGCCTCTCTAAGAACAGTGAGCAAGGGGTCCACGTCTGGATTGCCCTGTTAACTTAGGGTGAAACCCAAAGTTAATGTATGCAAACAAAGGGGGGGTCTGGGAATTTCTTCTCTGTGAAAAGGACAGTGAGCTAAAGACTTGGTAGAGTCTCTCCCAGGGGTTATTCACCCAAGAACAGGTCATTGGGCTGTGTTCGTGCTGGTAGAGAGATTCCCAGACCCCCCTTTGTTTGCTAAACCACTTTCTGGTTACCCTACAGTCCCCCCCTACACATCCACAACCTCTCCATGACCCTCTTCCCCCCACTGGCTGTCTCGTGGTGACTTGTTCTAATTCTGAAAAGTAATTTCAAAGTATATTTACATTGTTACATGAATTGCCTTTTTAAAGAATGCTTATTTAAAAATGTATGTTAATTAAATAAATAACTATTTATAACAGAAACCTTGGATGTAAGTGTTACTTTGCTAGTTCTATTTACGGATTTCATTTGTACAGCTCTACAGCTCCCATTTACCCCTCTAGAGATAGGCATGGCTGCTCAGTCACACTACCAACTTGTGTAGTACACATATATACCAAAAGGTAGGTTACCTAATACCAAGCAGATAAGCGTAAGCGTTGTGTAGTCTCACACAGTGTGACTGCATCAATTCTTACCTAACAATCATGTCAGGCTTTCCCCATACCTGGTCTGTTTCCTTTGCCTTTTTCCAAGTTGGAAGCTGTGGCTGTGCAGGTCAGCACACATAACCACAACCATATTTCAGATCTTAGCAACGCTGATCAGAAGCCAGCCAAATCTCGGGCTGCCCGCTTCTTCCCCCCAAACGAAAACTACCAGTCTCTGTGTGTGGGTATTATGAAACTGACCACCTGTGCAACTCCTCTGATGACCAGTGCAAACAACAGGGGAATTGCTCACCGGCCAACATGTCTCTTGACCAAGGTGGCTAAGCTACAAGATCCAAGCAGACAGGCCCCTATCAGCATTATAGCAGCATTCTCCATCATTTGGAGTTACTCCCAACCCACACTCTCAGTACTGCTTCCGAGTATGGCGGGAGCCATCTTGAGTGTTCCAAAATGTTATTCTGAGGAGCATGCTGCCCTTGTTCATCGCTTCCCACCTGAGCCGCTGTTGCCCAACAGGGATCAATCTGTGCAGAATCACCACCTGAGAGTCTGCATTTAGTGGCCACCCTGCAATGCATATACCAGTAGACCCGACCGGTTGAGTGGGGTCAGCAGGAGAGATGTTTACTTGTACTTCCTCTCCAGTTGGCTGCTAGCCACAACCCCTGGCTCCCATTTGTTGGCAAACAACATGCGCGACGGTATGAGCTAGGGCTAATATTAGAAACCCCTCAACACCCTTCAGAGAGGTTACGAAAGTGCGTTCGCCTGCTTATTCAGGTAGACCATGGACACGGTATTTACCATAAACATGTAAACAGAGCAGTCATGAAGGTCAGATCGTGTGAAACTGGCAGGAATAGAGCTTCAATGGGAGCACAGCTCATCTATGTTACTGTACTGAACAGCATTTCTTCACGGCCAGCACATGCATACAGCACATACAGGGATGCCGGGTCAAACTTGGGTAAAGAAGTAGTGGCCAACAATCACAAATCACTGTTTATTACTTTTTGCCAAAAACTATTTAAGTAGTGCCGGTAGGGGCGTTTCCAGTAAGAATTCTGCCTTTTAGTGCATATTGGGGCAACAGCGTTCGTCAAAACCAGAAGCTGCACATTGGTTTAACATCTGGCAAGTGTAGGCCACATTGCTGTCACAGAAATGTGGCCTACACTTGCCAGATGGTCCGTCCCCATTGTCCTACAGGCCGGTCGGAGCCTGCAGAAATGGGGACGGGGCCTTCCAGCATCAAAGTAAGTAACTCACGCTCTGTATGACTGTCCCCATGTAGTAAGTCTTATCATGGTAGAAGGCAAACATAGTATTGATGATTGCAGTGCAAGTCTGAAACCCTAGGATTACACCACCAAACGAGTTCAGTCCTCATGAGATTGGCAACAGAAGAAAGCAACCCCTCTCCCTCCATCCTAATGGCCTCTGTGTGACTGTCTTGCAAGGACTGCGTGTCGAAAAGAAATGGCCCCAATGGAAAGCCTGCTTAAGAAGCCTGCAACGTTGCTGGGATGTGTGCATGTGTATCCAGAGATAAAAGCGTGATTTTGTTATCACAGCAAGGAAGGAAAGGAGCATGGAAGGACAGAAGGAAGAAAGGGTGGATGCAAAGAGGGGGAAGGAAGCACAGAAGGAACCGAGGGCTTGGTGATAAACACGATTCCCTTGTAGGAAGATCTTGAGGGTTCAAAGTGTGAATAGAGTCGGGTCACGGAAAGGAGCCAAAATTGTGGACAATTGACCATTTGTGGAAGTTCTTTTTTTCCTTTCTTTTTCCCTCCTTCTTTTCTTTGTTTGTAACATTTTACGGTTTTTAAAAATTGGTTTATTAGTTAATATCTGATCTATTTGTATGGGGAAAAATTGTTTATGTTGTTGGTTTCATTCATTGATTGAAAAATGTTGCTTTGTTTGTGAAAGGTTAATTTTGTAACCATACACAATGAATAAAAAATTAAAAAAAATGGAAGCACAGAAGGTGGGAAGGAGGTATAAGGAAGCACAGAAGGAGAGAAGGAGGGGAAGGAAGCACGGAAGGAGGGAAGGAAGCACAGGAGGAGGCAAGGAGGGGGACGGAAGCACAGGGGGAGGGAAGGTGAAAGGAAGAACAGGAGGGGGGAAGTAAGGGGAAGGAAGTGCAGAAGGAGGGAAGGAGGAGGAAGGAAGCACAGAAGGAGGGGGAAGGAAGCACAAAAGGAGGGAAGGAGGGGGAAGGAAGTACAAAGGGAAGGAAGGAGGGGGAAGAAAGCACAAAAGGAGGGAAGGACGGGGGAGTAAGCACAAAAGGAGGGAAGATTGGGAAGGAAGCACAGAAGGTGGGAAGGAAGCACAGAAGGAGGGAAGGAGGGGGAAGGAAGCACAGAAAAAGGGAAGGAGGAGGAAGGAAGCACAGGAGGTGGGAAAGAGGGGGAAAGAAGCGCATAAGGAGGGAAGGAGGGGGAAGGAAGCACAGGAGGGAAGGAGCGGCGGAAGCACAGGAGGAGGGAAAGGCAAAAGAAGCACAGGATGTGGGAAGTAGGGAGAAGGAAGCACAGAAGGAGGGAAGGAGGAGGAAGGAAGCACAGAAGGAGGGGGAAGGAAGCACAGCAGGAGGGGGAAGGAAGCACAGTAGGAGGGGGAAGGAAGCACAGTAGGAGGGGGAAGGAAGCACAGTAGGAGGGGGAAGGAGGCACAGTAGGAGTTAAAGAGGGGAAGGAAGCACAGAAGGAGGGAAGGATGGGAAGGAAGCACAGAAGGAGGGAAGGAGGGGGAAGGAAGCACAGAAGGTGGGAAAGAAGCACAGAAGGGGAAGGAAGCACAGAAGGGGAACGAAAGGGGAAGGAAGCACAGATGGGGGAAGGAAGCACAGGAGGAGGCAACAGGGGGAAGGAAGCACCGGAGGAGGCAAGAGGGGGACGGAAGCACCGGAGGAGGGAAGGGAGAAGGAAACACAGGAGGTGGGAAGCAGGGGGAAGGAAGCACAAAAGGAGGGATGGGAGCACAAAAGGAGGGAAGTAGGGGGAAGGAAGCACAAAATGAGGGAAGGAAGGGGAAGGAAGCACAAAAGGAAGGAAGGAAGCACAAAAGGAGGGGGAAGGAAGCACAAAAGGAGGGAAGATGGGGAAGGAAGTACAGAAGGTGGGAAGGAGGGGAAGGAAGCACAACAGGAGGGAAGGAAGGGGAAGGAAGCACAAAAGGAGGGGGAAGGAAGCACAAAAGGTGGGAAGATGGGGAAGGAAGCACAGAAGGTGGGAAGGAAGCACAAAAGGAGGGAAGGAAGCACAAAAGGAGGGAAGGAGGGGGAAGGCAGCACAGAAAGAGGGAAGGAGGGGGAAGGAAGCACAGAAAGAGGGAAGGAGGGGGAAGGAAGCACAGGAGGTGAGAAGGAAGCACAAAAGGAGGGAAGGAAGCACAAAAGGAGGGAAGGAGGGGGAAGGAAGCACAGAAAGAGGAAAGGAGGGGGAAAGAAGCACAGAAAGAGGGAAGGAGGGGGAAGGAAGCACAGGAGGTGGGAAGGAGGGGGAAAGAAGCACATAAGGAGGGAAGGAGGATGACGGAAGCACAGGAGGAGGTAAGGAGGGGGGTGGAATCACAGGAGGAGGGAAATAGGGGGAAGGAAGCGGGGAAGGAAGCACGGAAGGAGGGAAGGAGGGGAGAGGAAGCACAGAAGAAGGGAAGGAGGGGAGAGGAAGCACAGAAGAAGGGAAGGAGGGGGAGGAAGTACAGAAGGAGGAGGAAGGAAGCACATAAGGAGAGGGAAGGAAGCACAGTAGGAGGGGGAAGGAAGCACATAAGGAGAGGGAAGGAAGCACAGTAGGAGGGGGAAGGAAGCACAGTGGGAGGGGGAAGGAAGCACAGTAGGAGGGGAAGGAAGTACAGAATGGGGGAGGGAGGGGGAAGGAAGAACAGAAGGAGGCAAGGGCGGGAAAGACGCACAGAATGTGGGAAGGAAGGAAGGAAGGAAGGAAGGAAGGAAGGAAGGAAGGAAGGAAGGAAGGAAGGAAGGAAGGAAGGAAGGAAGGAAGGAAGGAAGGAAGGAAGGAAGGAAGGAAGGAAGGAAGGAAGGAAGGGCGATAGTGTGTCGACATTTTTATGCGTCTAGTATGAAAACAGCGTTTTATATATTTTAATAACGCTTAGTACATTTACTTCAGTAATTAAACATTACCTGAATTTACATAATTGAAACCATGCTAGTCTAACAATTTTCCATTAGCTACGAAAAGCAAATAAACATCTACATATATATATATATATATATATATATATATATATATATATATATAAATATCTCTATATCATATATGATACACACGCACATTCAAACGAATACATTTCTGAGTGAATCATCTCTTTTTATTGGCAAGAGGGAGGGACAGCCAATGAAGTAATTGCCGTGATAAATGTGATATGTGTCAAAAGGCGATAATGTACCGAGTGCCCTCGGGTGGCAGGGTCCCTCCATCTGTCCCCTTCATGGCGTGTTAAACAGAGGTTAAGGGCAACAGCACGCGGCAGGGGCGGGCGGAGCCGCGTCATGGGCTGAGGGTCCATACCTTGAAGTAGGCCTTTCACCACCACGCGCCCACGAGACTGCAGCTGAGGGGCCAGAGAGCATCGATTGTCCTTCGGAATATTGAAAGCGGCAAGATGGATGACTAGGATACAAAATCAATCAAACATTTCTGGTGTTCTTTTACAAGCCACCAGGGCAAAGGGGATCATTGTTGGTGTCATTATTAGGCGCATTTAGTCAAACGGCCCTTCAAAGCTACGTGTTCATTAAACTGTGCATTCTAAAGGGGTACGTTAGGGAGGGGCTCTTGTAAAAAATAATGCATGTTGTACGTTTGTGTACTAGGAAAACGGGACATGTGTACATTTTAAGTATGTTCATAATCCTACAGTAAACTACTGATTAAATCAGCCATATAAATGACCTCATTTCAAAGCAGTTGATCAATGAATCAACGAATGAGGGCTGCAAGTGTAAGAGTCAACTCACCACGTTTTGTGGAGGGCAACATTTTATGTTAGGGTACTGAGAGGATGAAAGCATTGGGCACCTGGAGATAAAAGGACATTGTTCTTTGTATTTATTTAGAAACCGGGTATCACTTGGAACAGAAATGATTTACAACATGGGCAAATAGTGATGAATTTCAAATTTCCTGAAATGTCTGCAAATAGGTGTTTGCAGAAACATATATGCCAACAGTATCCATTCCATAATGGAGATGGTAGCCCAGTCCTGGTTTTAACTTTGCATTCTGGAACTTGTAGTGCTCGATTGCCCCATTATAGACCTGGAACTGCAAAGTTAAAGCCAGAACGGGCTAGTGGCACCCTAATGGAGCGGATCCTGCCGGCATGTATGATAACGTTAGTAACAGGCACTCCTAATCACTCCGGTGAGCACGTGCTTGTACTAACTTGTACGCATGCCTTGTCCAGCCAGCCTCTGGCAGAGGGAAGTCAAGTACCGTTGTTGGGGGGGCATGCGTACCCGCGACCCTAGCTCATCCACATCACCCAACCACACTCACACCCGCTAGCAGTGAAGGCCGTCTATTTACTATGGGCCTCATTACACGGAAGGCGGTAAGGGTTAACGGTCACCGGTAATGGTACCGGTGACCATTAACCCTTACCGCCTTACTACGAGGTCCCTTTGCGGGTTGGTACTTTAACGCCTGCTTTTTAGCAGGCGTTAAAAACCAACCTGCAAAGGGACCAAGGAGCTAATTACGGCACCGCAATTTGCGGTACCGTAATTAGCATCTTCCCCATTCCCATTATGCCCTATGGGGCAAAAATGGGAATGGGGAAGGGGGAATTACCGCCCCGCCAACCTTGGAATAGGGCGGTAATTCCCCTTTCCTCCAAGGCGGTGCCAGTATTTTACCGCCATGGACCAAGGTGCTAATAGCACCTTGGTCCACCGCCTATGCCAACCTGCACACATTTTTTGAACTTTCAAGTAGTTTCTAGGTATAGAGGGACTAAGTATTTACTCCTTTGATGCCAATAAATGTTACTTTTATTTTACAACTGCAAAAATCAAAACGATTAGTTATGTCAGCGTTTGTTTTTTCCTTGTTCTGGATGAAAATCAAACAGAATGCACAGTTCCTCAAATGGAACAGCAATGCGCGCAGATCCCCCAGGGAGCCCTGGCTAATGCACGGGGGCAACCCACTGCACTACACTTTTTCTCTTCCATGCGCCCTGCGGACTCACGCAGGCACACACTGACATGCGCATGGCTATAGCAACCCCATGCCTGTGTGCCATGTGTATGTTATGCCACACTACGTTGGGTTATTGTGGCAGCCGCGCAGGTGCTACTTTTCAGGAAAGGAAGCATACATCTTCTCTGCTGTTGTATGAAGAAAAGTAACCCCATTCAAGTAGCCCCTGGCCGTGCAGAGAGGCCCTGTGACTGCTGGGTAGACGGGGAATCAGCAGTACCAGCCACTACATGATAGCCGCATGGCTTAGTGATGCAAGCGCCCGACAGAGGGGCAGGACCGGGTTCGAATGCTTCGGCTCTGATTACGAGTAACCTGGTAACCGTAAAATACGGAGTATCAGAATAGTACTCATTTACTGTTGTCATATTAAGAATTTCCTCCCAAACGCCAACTGCGTCATTTCTCAACTTCACAAACAGCACTAAGAGCACCCTGGGGTGCTACCAGCTATAAACCCCTCCGTCGGGCGATGGGGGGGGGGGGGGGGCAGTGTCTGCTAGGTAATGGCCCGTGGCCCCTAGGGATTCCGTTTCTCCCACTGCTTAATATAACGGTGAGGAGAATGAAGCGCATCGCGTTCGCTGTAGTTTAGGCACCCCCTGCCGTGCATTGCTCTCAGGTTCTGAGGGAGGGAGATCGCAGGAGAGCAGGGGGTGTGTCACATGTATTCATTTTTTTAAAGTATGCATTTAAATAACAAATGGGATGCATTATTGCAGATGGCACAAATAAACTCCTGTGCCTTCCCTCCTTCATCATGGTCTACTTGCCTCACCGAGAATGTGTATTTTCAGAGATTCAGGGGGTGAGGGGCTCTCCTTCTCTACCTGCTGCTCACCTGTCCCAGCTGTTCCAGCCTGGTCTGCCACAGGTACCCACTCCATTCGTGGAGCAGGTGCCGGGGTGGGGGCTCTGCTTCTCTACCTGGAGCTCACTGTCCCAGCTTGGTCTGCCACAGGTACCCACTACATTCGTGGAGCAGGTGCCGGGGGTGGGGGGCTCTCCTTCTCTACCTAGTGCTCACTGTCTCAGCTGTTCCAGCCTGGTCTCCCACAGGTACCCATTGCATTCGTGGAGCAGGTGCCGGGGTGGGGGCTCTGCTTCTCTACTTGGTGCTCACTGTCCCAGCTGTTGCAGCCTGGTCTCCCACAGGTACCCACTGCATTTGTGGAGCAGGTGCCGGGGTGGGGGCTCTGCTTCTCTACTTGGTGCTCACTGTCCCAGCTGTTCCAGCCTGGTCTGCCACAGGTACCCACTGCATTCATGGAGCAGGTGCCGGGGGTGGGGGCTCTCCTTCTCTACCTGGTGCTCACTGTCCCAGCTTGGTCTGCCACAGGTACCCACTGCATTCATGGAGCAGGTGCCGGGGGTAGGGGGCTCTCCTTCTCTACCTGATGCTCACTGTCCCAGCAATTCCAGCCTGGTCTCCCACAGGTACCCACTACATTCGTGGAGCAGGTGCCGGGGGAAGGGGGGGCTCTCCTTCTCTACCTGGTGCTCACTGTCCCAGCAATTCCAGCCTGGTCTCCCACAGGTACCCACTACATTCGTGGAGCAGGTGCCGGGGGTAAGGGGGGCTCTCCTTCTCTACCTGGTGCTCACTGTCCCAGCTGTTCCAGCCTGGTCTGCCACAGGTACCCACGGCATTCATGGAGCAGGTGCCGGGGTGGGGGGCTCTCCTTCTCTACCTGCAGCTCACCTGTCCCAGCTGTTCTAGCCTGGTCTCCCACAGGTACCCACTGCATTCGTGGAGCAGGTGCCAGGGGTGGGGGGCTCTCCTTCTCTACCGGGTGCTCACGGTCCCAGCTGTTCCAGCCTGGTCTGCCACAGGTACCCAACTGTCTTCGTGGAGTAGGTGCCGGGGTGGGGGGCTCTCCTTCTCTACCTGGTGCTCACTGTCCCAGCTGTTCCAGCCTTGTCTGCCACAGGTACCCAACTGCCTTCGTAGAACAGGGGCCGGGATGGGGGCTCTCCTTCTCTACTTGGTGCTCACTGTCCCAGCTGTTCCAGCCTGGTCTCCCACAGGTACCCACTGCATTCGTGGAGCAGGTGCCGGGGCTGGGGGGCTCTCCTTCTCTACCTGCTGCTCACCTGTCCCAGCTGCTCCACCCTGGTCTCCCACAGGTACCCACTGCATTCATGGAGCAGGTGCTGGGGGTGTGGGGCTCTCCTTCTCTACCTGGTGCTCACTGTCCCAGCAATTCCAGCCTGGTCTCCCACAGGTACCCACTACATTCGTGGAGCAGGTGCCGGGGGTAAGGGGGGCTCTCCTTCTCTACCTGGTGCTCACTGTCCCAGCTGTTCCAGCCTGGTCTGCCACAGGTACCCACGGCATTCATGGAGCAGGTGCCGGGGTGGGGGGCTCTCCTTCTCTACCTGCTGCTCACCTGTCCCAGCTGTTCTAGCCTGGTCTCCCACAGGTACCCACTGCATTCGTGGAGCAGGTGCCAGGGGTGGGGGGGCTCTCCTTCTCTACCGGGTGCTCACGGTCCCAGCTGTTCCAGCCGGTCTGCCACAGGTACCCAACTGTCTTCGTGGAGTAGGTGCCGGGGTGGGGGGCTCTCCTTCTCTACCTGGTGCTCACTGTCCCAGCTGTTCCAGCCTTGTCTGCCACAGGTACCCAACTGCCTTCGTAGAACAGGTGCCGGGATGGGGGCTCTCCTTCTCTACTTGGTGCTCACTGTCCCAGCTGTTCCAGCCTGGTCTCCCACAGGTACCCACTGCATTCGTGGAGCAGGTGCCGGGGGTGGGGGGCTCTCCTTCTCTACCTGCTGCTCACCTGTCCCAGCTGCTCCAGCCTGGTCTCCCACAGGTACCCACTGCATTAATGGAGCAGGTGCTGGGGGTGTGGGGCTCTCCTTCTCTACCTGATGCTCACTGTCCCAGCTGTTGCAGCCTGGTCTGCCACAGGTACCCACTGCATTCATGGAGCAGGTGCCAGGGGTTGGGGGGCTCTCCTTCTCTACCTGATGCTCACCTGTCCCTGCTGTTCCAGCCTGGTCTGCCACAGGCACCATCTGCCTTCGTGGAGCAGGTGCCGGGGTGGGGGGACTCTCCTTCTCTACCTGGTGCTCACTGTCCCAGCTGTTCCAGCCTGGTCTGCCACAGGTACCCTGTGCATTCATGGAGCAGGTGCCGGGGGCGCTCCTTCTCTACCTGGTGCTCACCTGTCCCAGCCTGGTCTCCCACAGGTAGCCACTGCATTCATGGAGCAGGTGCCAGGGGCGGGGGGCTCTCCTTCTCTACGTGCTGCTCATCTGTCCCAGCTGTTCCAGCCTGGTCTGCCACAGGTACCCACTGCATTCATGGAACAGGTGCCGGGGGTGGGGGCTCTCCTTCTCTACCTGGTGCTCACTGTCCCAGCTTGGTCTGCCACAGGTACCCACTGCATTCATGGAGCAGGTGCCGGGGGTAGCGGGCTCTCCTTCTCTATCTGGTGCTCACCTGTTCACCTGTCCCAGCTGTTCCAGCCTGGTCTCCCACAGGTACCCACTGCCTTTGTGGAGCAGATGCCGGGGGTGGAGGGCTCTCCTTCTCTACCTGCTGCTCACCTGTCCCAGCTGTTCCAGCCTGGTGTCCCACAGGTACCCACTGCATTCGTGGAGCAGGTGCCGGGGGTGGAGGGCTCTCCTTCTCTACCTGGTGCTCACTGCCCCAGCAGTTCCAGCCTGGTCTCCCACAGGTACCCACTACATTCGTGGAGCAGGTGCCAGGGGTGGGGGGCTCTCCTTCTCTACCTAGTGCTCAATGTCTCAGCTGTTCCAGCCTGGTCTGCCACAGGTACCCACTGCATTCGTGGAGCAGGTGCCGGGGTGGGGGCTCTCCTTCTCTACCTGCTGCTCACCTGTCCCAGCTGTTCCAGCCTGGTCTCCCACAGGTACCCACTGCATTCGTGGAGCAGGTGCTGGGGGTGGGGGGCTCTCCTTCTCTACCTGGTGCTCACGGTCCCAGCTGTTCCAGCCTGGTCTGCCACAGGTACTCAACTGCATTCGTGGAGTAGGTGCCGGGGTGGGGGGCTCTCCTTCTCTACCTGCTGCTCCAGCCTGGTCTCCCACAAGTACCCACTGCATTCATGGAGCAGGTACTGGGGGTGGGGGGCTCTCCTTCTCTACCTGGTGCTCACTGTCCCAGCTGTTGCAGCCTGGTCTGCCACAGGTACCCACCTCATTCATGGAGCAGGTGCCAGGGGTAGGGGGCTCTCCTTCTCTATCTGGTGCTCACCTGTTCACCTGTCCCAGCTGTTCCAGCCTGGTCTCCCACAGATACCCACTGCCTTTGTGGAGCAGATGCCGGGGGTGGAGGGCTCTCCTTCTCTACCTGCTGCTCACCTGTCCCAGCTGTTCCAGCCTGGTCTCCCACAGGTACCCACTGCATTCGTGGAGCAGGTGCCGGGGGTGGAGGGCTCTCCTTCTCTACCTGGTGCTCACTGCCCCAGCAGTTCCAGCCTGGTCTCCCACAGGTACTCACTACATTCGTGGAGCAGGTGCCAGGGGTGGTGGGGGCTCTCCTTCTCTACCTAGTGCTCACTGTCCCAGCTGTTCCAGCCTGGTCTGCCACAGGTACCCACTGCATTCATGGAGCAGGTGCTGGGGGTGGGGGGGCTCTCCTTCTCTACCTGGTGCTCACTGTCCCAGCTGTTCCAGCCTGGTCTGCCACAGGTACCCACTGCATTCATGGAGCAGGTGCCAGGGGTGGGGGGCTCTCCTTCTCTACCTGGTGCTCACCTGTCCCAGCTGTTCCAGCCTTGTCTGCCACAGATACCCACTGCATTCGTGGAGCAGGTGCCGGGGTGGAGGCTCTCCTTCGCTACCTGGTGCTCACCTGTCCCAGCTGTTCCAGCCTGGTCTGCCACAGGTACCCACTGCATTCATGGTGCAGGTTTCGTGGGGGCTCTCATTCTCTACCTGGTGCACACATGTCCCAGCTGTTCCAGCCTGGTCTGCCACAGGTACCCACTGCATTCATGGAGGAGGTGCTGGGGGTGGGGGGGGCTCTCCTTCTCTGCCTGGTGCTCACCTGTCCCAGATGTTCCAGCCTGGTCTCCCACAGGTACCCACTGCATTCATGGAGCAGGTGCTGGGGGTGGGGGGCTCTCCTTCTCTACCTGGTGCTCACTGTCCCAGCCTGGTCTCCCACAGGTACCCACTGCATTCATGGAGCAGGTGCCGGGGGTGGGGGGCTCTCCTTCTCTACCTGGTGCTCACTGTACCAGCTGTTCCAGCCTGGTCTGCCACAGGTACCCACTGATTTCGTGGAGCAGGTGCCAGGGGTGGGGGGCTCGCCTTCTCTACCTGGTGCTCACTGTCCCAGCTTGGTATGCCACACGTACCCACTGCATTCATGGAGCAGGTGCCGGGGTGGGGGGACTCTCCTTCTCTACCTGGTGCTCACTGTCCCAGCTGTTTCAGCCTGGTCTGCCACAGGTACCCCCTGCATTCATGGAGCAGGTGCCGGGGGTAGGGGGGTGCTCCTTCTCTACCTGGTGCTCACCTGTCCCAGCCTGGTCTCCCACAGGTACCCACTGCATTCATGGAGCAGGTGCCAGGGGCGGGGGGCTCTCCTTCTCTACCTGGTGCTCACCTGTCCCAGCTGTTCCAGTATGATCTGCCACAAGTACACACTACATTCATGGAGCAGGTGCTGGGGGTGGGGGGCTCTCCTTCTCTACCTGGTGCTCATTGTCCCAGCCTGGTCTCCCACAGGTACCCACTGCATTCATGGAGCAGGTGCCGTGAGTCGGGGGCTCTCCTTCTCTACCTGGTGCTCACCTGTCCCAGCTATTCCAGCCTGGTCTGCCACAGGTACCCAACTGCCTTCGTGAAGCAGGTGCCGGGGTGGGGGGACTCTCCATCTCTACCTGGTGCTCACTGTCCCATCTGTTCCAGCCTGGCCTCCCACAGGTATCCACTGCATTCACGGAGCAGGTGCCAGGGGTGGGGGGCTCTCCTTCTCTACCTGGTGCTCACGGTCCCAGCCTTGTCTCCCACAGGTACCCACTGCATTCATGGAGCAGGTGCCAGGGGTGGGGGGGGGGGGGCTCTCCTTCTCTACCTGGTGCACATCTGGCCCAGCTGTTCCAGCCTGGTCTGCCTCGGGTACCCACTGCATTCGTGGAGCAGGTGCCGGGGATGGGGGGCTTGCCTTCTCTACCTGGTGCTCACCTGTCCCAGCTGTTCCAGCCTGGTCTGCCACAGGTGCCCACTGTATTCATGGAGCAGGTGCCGGGGGCCGGGGCTCTCCTTCTCTACCTGAGGCTCACCTGTCCCAGCTTGGTCTGCCACAGGTACCCACTGCATTCATTGAGCAGGTGCTAGGGTCGGTGGCTCCCCTCTACCTGGTGCTCACCTGTCCTAGCTGTTCCAGCCTGGTCTCCCACAGGTACCCATTGCATTCGGGGAGCAGGTGCCGGGGATGGGGGGCTCTCCTTCTCTACCTGCAAACCCACGGCCATATTTGTGGCTTACCTGGCCTACATCCACTGGTGTTACAGGGGCCCCCGCAGCCCCCGAGGTGCAGGAGGCCCTGCGACCACATGTCTTGGGAGGGGGCCCCACATGGAGTAGAAAAGAAAAAATAGTTTTCAAAAAATGTTTTCATTTAATTTTTCTTTTTGAATTCACTCTGCATTTATAAAGACATTATTTCTGTAACAGAAATAATTTCTTTATGAAGGCAGAGTGAATACAAAAAGAAACTTTCTTTTTGAAGGCTGGGGCTGCCCCAACCCATGACATGAAGACCCCAGGCTGGAAGGCTCCATGTGATGGGGTGGGGTGAGCCCTATGACTTAAAAATAAATAGTTTATTTTTTAAGTCACTCTGCCTTATAAAGAAATTATTTCTGTTGTGATTCAGTCCTTATCAGAAATCATTTCTTTATGAAGTCAGAGTGACTTCAAAAAGAAACAATTTATTTTGGAAGTATTATGGTTCCCCTCAACCCCATGGCGTGTGCGTGTGTGAGTGTATGGTGAAAGAATGCACACAAATGTATGGGTGGCTGGGTCTTCGTGTGTGCGTGTACAGTGAAAGGATGAACACTTAAATGTAAGGGTGGGTGCCTTGGTGTGCCTGCATGGTGAAAGGGTGTATAGGCGACTGTCTGTGTGAGTGTATGGTGAAAGGGTCCACACAAATGTATGGGTGGCTGGGTGTGCGTGTACAGTGAAAGGTTGCACACTTAAATGTACAGGTGGCTGCCTGGGTGGGCCTGTAGGGTCAAAGGGTGCACACTTAAATGTATGGATGGCTGGGTGTGCGTGTGTGTATATGGTGAATGGTGTGTGTGTGCTTGTGTTCAGGGGCACAACAAAACCAACATTTCAGGGGGGGCTAACCCGTCAAATGTTGCGAGAGGTGCTAATTTCACGTGTGGTGGGGAGGAGCAGACTTATTTGTGTGGGGGCATCTAACTTCTTCATGCATTTTAATGAGACTATTCTAGTGCAGCTTCAATGTTACAAGCAGTTACCACTCTCCTTTAAGTCTGAAAGTACCCACTTATGGACTGCTGTGAGAATGACTGGTCTCCTGTTCCCTCTCTACCCTTCGAATCACTCCCCTGGCATGCAAATACTAAACCCACATCACAATTTCAATTGCCTAAAGAATTTGGCATTTGAATGCAGGTACTAACAGCGAAATGCTGTAAATTAGTAATTGCTGGGCTGGCCCTTGTTAACAGCGAAACCCAGGTGCCGTTTAACATCGGTGTCCTTTTCTGTCCGGCAACTGCTCTGTAGGTCAGCCAGGCCAAGTCAACATAGCCCACAATTTCATGGGGTGGGAGGAGGGGTGCTGAAGCCCAGTCAGCTCAATGGTGTGTAACGCTCACCTGGTTCCCACGGAGGCGCAGGTCTGGCTTCGAGTGCTGATGCTTCTTCAATGGTGAAGCGCAGGACTCAGAAGATGGACAGGAAGGGCCCTCTACTCTGGCTTCTCCGGCTCATAGGAATATACCCCTGTGCGTGAAAAGGGAGTATTACCTACTCTCTTCCCACTCTCTTCCAACCCTCCACGATACCCTTCCACGATTCCCCGTGAAGTCTCACCTTAGGGTCTGAAAGGACGAGCTCTCCATCCTGCTTCTGACGCAGGGGCACGTTGAACCCAGTTACTTCACTGGATTGAGGTTGGATGGGAGTTCAGGTAAACTAGATTATACTGGTAAGGCGCTGTAAAAGTTCTGTTGCAAGTTCAAAAGTTCAAGCTTTAAATAATAATGTTCATTGTCTTTTTTCAGGTGATGAATGAAGATTCCTTTGGAGACTTCTTGCAACAAAGCGCTAATGTTGATGTCTTTTCCCCATAGGGGCCGGGGTTCGGAATGCCGGGGATATGGCGCCGACCCGAAGTGAAACGTGCAGTTCCAGTAAAGATCTGGTAAGTCCTAGATGAGCGCTCAGGTAATGTTTTTGCATTCGCTCATCTAATGTCTTTGTCTTTTTTCCCCAGGGGTCCAGAAAATGCTTGGAAGCAGCAAGACCCGAAATGAAATGGGAATGACCCAGCAGGTAAGTCTTAGAAGGAAACCTAGCTTTTCCTATTCCCTTCCTTCTCTCACCTCTTATTCTTGTCTTTTTCTCTAGGCTCTGGGAAGTGGCTGTGTATCCGGATGATCGCTGCTGAAGATGGAGGAACCGAGGAAAGGTGAGTGAAATGCAGCGCTGCAGCGATCGTAACGAAATGCTTTTATAAATGATGTCTTCCCTTTCAGGATCGTCGGTGATGTCTCTGTGGTTCAGATTAGCTGGTAGGTCTCTTGTCTCCCTTTGCAGGTGACCCAGGATGCTGACAGGCGTGGCTGAAGTCCAGATGCAGGAGCTGACACGGTGAGCGTCCAGCTGCGAGGAGCAGAACAACGCGAAGCGTGAGTTGCTGATCGGGTGTGGTTTAAATAGCTTTGGAAGAAGTTCCAAGTTTGTATCCTTCCTCCGATCAGGTATGTATCCTTCCCCGACCACACCCGGGTGGAAGGTAGTCCCACAGGTAAAGTAGTTCCTATTCAGGCCTCAAGAGGGCCTGAATGTGGCAGCATGGTCTGCATCAGGTAAGTGCACATTAAAACACTTGAACACATGTCTAGCTTTATGAGCCTGGCGCCTAAGGCGCCATGACAGAGGTCCAACATGAGCCTGGCGCCTAAGGCGCCAGGACTGCGTCCAAAGGGCCCCAGCTTGGGCCCGCTGGCACTCCCCTGGGGGAAATGATGCCTGCCTCTGGGGTTGGTGGGTCGGACCTGGCTCCTTGGAGGTAGGCATCATGACATGGTGTTGCACCACTACTTGTGTTTAATACCTTGATTAGTTATTGGTAATCTTCATTATTCTTAGCCCTATACTTCCTCATCCCAGTACTTGTGTATGAGGCAGTACTTGCGTATGAGGCAATATGCCTCATACGCAAGTACTGGGTCGAGGTAGCGGTACACGAAGGCAATGCCTGACTTAGCTACCTGTAATCTTCATTACTCCTAGTCACACTCTTCCTCATCCCAGTACTTATGAGGCAAGGAGCCTCATACGTAAGCAATGGGACAAAGACGAGGGACGTGGAGGTAATTCTGTGCCAACAAGCTGATTTTGGAGGTTGGGGTAGGGGATGGGTGGCATTGTGCAATAAATCATAATGGTCTTCCATGTCCATGCTAAGCAGGCAAGATATGTGGTAATAGTGGCTAGAGAGGCATTTTGGTGCAGCCAGTCTAGTCATTACTCAGTTTGGTATGACTTTTTTAACTGGGCATTTCTGATAAAGCAGTCCTGCTAAGTGTAATTACCTGGCTAGACTGGCATTTGTGTTCTGCTATTCTAGCCACTTCTTGCAGCGGCACTGTATAAATTATATGATATGATATGATAAATCCTATATAACGCGCCTGTACACAAGTGTTTTTAGGGAAGGAAAACAGAGGGAAGACAAGACAAATGATCTTACTAAGCCTTGTGTTGGTCAGATTGTGCAAGTGCGAGAACGAGAAGTTCAAGGGGAAAGGGGGGGGAGTGCAAGAGAGAGGGGAGGGGAAAACAGAGCAGCAATGTTCTGAGTAAGTGCATGCAGGGCAGCGCGGCTCTGGGTAGTGCAAGGAGAGCAAGGGAGTATAGGGTTAGAGTTACAGCCCCTAACTGCATGGTAGGCCTGGAGGCAGTGCAAGGGTGACTGATCAAGAAAGAGCCTGGACTCAGTGAGACTGAGGGTAGCCAAGCAACCAGTTGGTACAGCAGACAGGTAGGTTGAGTAGGTCAGCAGGGGAGGGAGAGAGTGAAAGCAGAGGAGAAGAGGAACATTTTGAGCTGCTTCCGGAACTTCAGGTGGTCCGGCTCAAGTTTGGGGGGGGCAGGGAGGCCATTCCAGAGGGAGGCACCTGCAGAGGAGAGAGATCTACCCCCACTCTCTGTCTGGAGACGCATCTAACCCTTAGGACTCAAGAAGGAAGGTCTTTTGGAAGAGAGAGTTGGATGTAGTGCAGATCCCAGCCCCGGAAAGCCTTGTGCACAATGCAAAGGGTCTTGAACTTGATCCTTTCAGCCACCGGGAGCCAGTGGAGAGATTTCACGGCTGGAGAGAAATGGTCGCTGGTCTTAAATCCAAGGATAAGTCTTGCAATCCTGATCTGGATTAGTTGCAGAGGCTGGAGAGTAGAGGAAGTCGGATTGAGAAAGTGGCTGTTGCAGTAGTCCAGCCTAGAGAGAGCCAGAGCTCTGGAGACAGTGAGCTTCTGGGGGAAAGTGAGAAAGGGAAGAGTCCCTTTGAGGAGGTGCAGCTGGTAGTGGGACTTCTGGGCGACATCTGAGATGTGAGGAGAGAAAGAGAGTGGAGTTGAAGATGACACCAGGAATGAGCGAGAGAGGAGAGTGGGCTGAGGGGAGCCTGAAGGAAAGCTGAGGGTCATCCGCATAACACTGACAGTTAGAGGAGAAGGTAGAGATCAGGTGGACCAAAGGGGTCAAGTAGAGGTTGAAAAAACAGGGTGAGAGGATAGAGCCCTGCGGAACGCCACAGATAGAGAGAGGTGGCGGAGTGAAAGGGAGCAAGTTGAGCCTGGGAGAGGAGTTCCAAGAGTAAGGAGGTCAGCCACTCCAGGGCCTGATCCATGATGCCCAGGTTCTCACGGAGTCGATTGATCAGGATGGCGTGGTTGACGTGTCGAACGCAGAGGAAAGTTCAAGGAGAATGAGGACAGAAGGAATGCTGGAATCAAGGTTAGAGATCAGATCTTCAGAGGTGTTCAGGTGAGCAGTTTCTGTGCCTCTGGCAGCTCTTAAGCCAGGCTGATGGTCATGGAGACAACCAACAGATTCAGTGTGGAGAGTAAGCTGTGAGATGGCCAGCTTTTCCAAGAGTTTGGGAGAGGGGAAAGTTCCAGTGGCAAAAGAATGATTACCAAAATCGGCCAAGGCTGGAGCAAGGGTGTCAATATGGTCCTTGATGGTTCTGGAGGAGCAGGCAAGCACCTGTTTCGACGACACTTCCATAGATTTGACTTGTCTAGAAACCTTGTGAGGTGTTAGAGAGAAAGAGGAGAAAGGAGGAGGAGCGGGAGAGATGACTAAAGGGGGGCCGAGAGAGGAAGGGGGAGAGGAAGAGGAGATTGTGGACAGGATGTCCTGAGTTTTAGTGGAGAAGCGAGAGGCCATAGTCGTAAAGAGGGCCTGTTGAGGGAACAGGAGAGGTAGTGACCGCAAAAGGATTGGCCAGTTCTTTGCAGATTTTACAGGAGTTTGGCTGTGCTTGTAGAAGATGCAGAGACGCAGGCTTGAATGTGTGCTCTCTTCTTGATGAGTCTTATTGCTTCGACTGGCATTTCGGTGCAACCCGTCTAGGTATGTCTAAATGTGGCCTGTCATGCTTTACTGTAATGTCATTACGTTTCTACACTGGTCTACATTGTGCAGCCAGGTGGACGTGTTTTCATTGTGGCATGGCATTTTTAATAGCAAAGCATTCATGTTCAAGTGCACTGTTGGTGACTTGCATGTATTGGATTGGTGTTACCCTACAAAACAATAGCAAACACTGTGGCTTTTTAGCCAGTTTTGCTCAGAAAGTGTGCTGTATGTTGCATTAAAACACATATTTATATCTTTCTCCTTGTGCAGTATACCCCTTCAGCAGCACATTCGTGCCTATTGTGCAAGTGTGGTAATCTATGCCGGCCCAGTGTGTGGCACGACCTGTGATTTGTTGCCGAGTTGGGGGGGCCTCAGCATGGCTTGCAGGGGGTTCCCAGATCTTGTGTTACGCCACTACTTACATCACCTAAGCACCAAAACCAATAGGGGTTCAGTGAGCCTCTGAAATCATGTTGACGCGTGACAGTAGGTTTTGGGTAATGTATGTAATCTACTACATGTTTTTGCAAATATGTTGTGCTTCGACAAATCGGACGTCAATAAGCTATCAGTTCTAAAAACTGAAAATACACACTGCTAATCACTAGCCAGGCAAAGGGCATTGTCTTCTGGCAATACGCACTGTTAATCAATTGTCATGAGGGTTGTATGTAATGATTTCAAACAGATTTGGCCCCAGTTTCTTTTCTTTCTGACAAATTCTGCCTCTATTTTTTCGGGGTCTTTTCCCTCCTGCCACTATACCTCCAGTTACAACTCTACCTGCCTAATACACGTACCTTACCCCATCCGGGCAACTTGATGTGCTCTCTCCACTTGATTTTTCTGCTCTATAACACTGTATTCCACCGCCAACTTACCTCTGCAACTTGATTTGCACGCTCCACTCGCTTTTCCCGCTCTATAACACTGTATTTTACCAGCTTTTCTCCTTCTTCTCTTTCACCACACTCACTGCTTCCCAGTCTTGTCTTCCTCTCTCTATCTGTTTCCCCTCTCTCCTCTCCCCTTACTATAGTCTATGCACTTACTCTATCAGAAATGTCATCAGACCTAGTATGATAGTAGCTTGTTTGTTCCTCCCCCTCCCAAACTTGTTTGTTCCTCCCCTTCCAGCACTACCTGAAATGTCATCAGGCCTAGTATGATAGTAGCTTGTTTGTTCCTCCCCCTCCCAAACTTGTTTGTTCCTCCCCTTCCAGCACTACCTGAAATGTCATCAGGCCTAGTATGATAGTAGCTTGTTTGTTCCTCCCCCTCCCAAACTTGTTTGTTCCTCCCCTTCCAGCACTACCTGAAATGTCATCAGGCCTAGTACGATAGTCACTTGTTTTGTTCCTCTCCTCCTCCCTCCACACCCCCCACCCACACCTCTGGTCAATTTCCGGCACTACCAGAAATGTCGCCAGGCCTAGTACGATAGTCGCTTGTCTGGTCTCGTCCTTCCACCCCTCCCTCTCTTCCCCATCATTGTCAAAGCTCTTGCACTATCTGAAATGTCGCCATGCCTACGATAGCTAATTTCACATTCTTAATGTTTCCAGGCCTTTACAATGTCATTGTATTTTCCCTTGCTCCTTCCCTTGCCTTGAAGCGCTTAAGGCGCTATATAAATAAACTATCATTCATTCACATAGAAATGGGTCTTTCTGTTTTAAAGAGATCAATTTCCACTTCCCATGGCACTCAAGTTTGCTGCATTTTCTCGTTGTTATAAACATATTCACACTCTGGGCACGATCGTGTTTACAAGAATGAATAGGGTACGGCATTAGATTAGGGGTGCAAATATCAATGACACCCACGGCAGGCTGTGCTGGCTCATGGCGGCACTGTCACCCTTGCTAACGGAGTGGCCAGGCATTTACCAATCATGCTACTGACCCCTGACGGCGTTAGCTCCAGGTATATAGTTCATGGGTTAAGCAACTTCCTTTGACACTTGGCAAGTTTAAATCCTGGCAGGTGCAGCTCGCTCACCTCTTCATCCTGCATAGGTCGACACATTGAGTCGCATTAAATTGGTTAATCATAATAGCTGTTATAATGCATGGCAATATCCATATAAATGCCTGGAAATATGTTTCCTATCACAGGCTAGTTGTGACATCACAATCTACCTCTAAAGAGAAAATGACATTACAAACTGCTCAGTTATTACGCTTCAGTTGTGACGTTGCAATGCCTGCTGCTTGAGCCAACATAGAGCAGAATTCCAGCTGTCACTGCAGCACTCAAAGACGTGCCACGCTTTGCATATTCCTTGCTTGAAAACTAGCTTTCTGTGACACTTTGCAGCCTCTAACTGACAAAGATCTCTTCATGATAGAATGTTTAATCTGTGCAGTGGTGGAGTTTAACACACGTGAGCAAGAATCTGCATGTTGTTACCCACTGCTGAAATTAATTTTCTGCAACACAGCAGCATGTTAGCTTTTCTGAATAGAAACAGATTCTATATTGATTATATGGATCAGCAAATAGAATGTCTCTTACATTATATCAAGCAAGAGGCCAGAAATGAAAGGGGGTGGCAGTGTGTGGCCATGTCTTATAAGGAATAAAATGCCCCCTAGTCGTACATAAAAAGGATATTGCATACTTCATCCCATAGGTTATATCACATAGCTTAGAAGTGAGAAGAATCGGTCGCGAAACTCTTTATTAAAAAAAAACAGTTTATATTAAAAGATGCATGCCGATTATCTGCTGGACAGCTTCAAATCCCCCAAAAATACTCCTCATGAAAAACCGGTTTCTGGCATTCCTCTCCCCTACCTTTTTCCTGCAGCTTTTTTACAGTTCCTTAGCTACAAGCTAGCTTTAGGACATAGTCATGCGTAGGTTTATAGACATATAAAGCCCGCTATTGATCCCTATGGCCCCAGATCACCTTTTATAGTATTTGTATTGTATTGTTTAAAGCGCGGACCTAGATCGAGAGCAGCGGAGCGCTGTACAAGGTTTGGGTAGCCGGCGTCTGGGCTGGCATCTTTTAACAGTAGCGCAGTATGCCATCTAACATTTGCACCCGTGCTAAAAAATGTGCAAATACATTTAGTGCCAAGGGCCAGAGATTTTAGGACTGCCTTAGATCAGAGGGAATAGTGCAGACTGTTTGCTGCGTGCCAGAAACATAAATGCATTTGCTATATTTTGTTTTATATTATTTAGCAAACAGTAAAAATTTAAAACCAAACATGCGTATTCATTATTGCATTAGTGATTATACGGATTGGAGCAAAACCTGTTTGCTGCATTCCTTATTCCCTAAACAGCAAAACGGGTGCTACATGAATGCGCTCCTTTTTTTAGTGTCGACCATCTGATCCCTGTTTTGCTGCTTAGCTAATACGGAACGGAGCAGACGGGGTTTGTCCCACCCAATCCATAGTATTTAAAAACGTTGGCACTACAGCACAAATGAATCCGACACTGTTTTATGTACTGTTTGCTGTGTAACAAAAAAGCACATGTCGAACTAAAGTTCTTTTTATGTTATGCGCCAAACAAAGGAGAAAGAACAATCCACCCTCCCCCCCCCCCCCCGCCCCAACTGAAACATCTTTAAATAACACGGATTGGGATCAAACTTGTCTGCTCTATTCCCTTTCAAACAAGCAGCAACATTGAGGATTAATTCATCTCGCTTCACTCTTTGCACATGGGAAATATTTAGATAATGTTGGCACTGGAGTCCCTCCATGGCCTATTACAAACTTTTACATCATGGGCTCAGACACTTCGGCTGCTCTGAAGTCTGTCGGCCAATTGGGCAATATAAAATATAATCATTATAACCCGTTGTTTTAGGTGGGTGAAAATGGTGCTGAACGGTAAAGTTAATTTCATCAGAAAATCATTGCAATGAGATAAAAGCTAAATAAGATCTTCCCCTAAAACGTGTGAATAGTGCAATCTGCCACCTGAATTAATTCACAACGGGCGGGGGCTAGAGATATGGTATGTGAATGTATAAACTGCATCATGCACCTTTCATGGAAGTGCAAGATGCACCATTGTCAGGGAACTGGCAGAGGCAAATGTAATGGCATGGGACTTAGAGAGAAGGGAATAGCAGTGGCAGATAAATACAGGCCTTTGGCTACATCCCTTCCTTCCTCCTCCATACTCCTTGGCTGCTGATTTGTTTGAAGCTCGTGCATACCCTCTTGCTGACATGTGTCCTTTTCGTATTGGATGGCCTTGGGTTTAATCTTTTTTGCAAAGAGTGCCCTCTGTTCTATATGGTCATATTATGTTGCTGTATGGAATGGCTTGCTTTCTTATTTGAGATTCATGTTGGTTTTCTCTGTAATTAGTCTTTGTCCTGCTGAAAGCTGGCCAGCAAACCAACATCTGCTCACTGTGAAAAGGAGCATTGTCAGTGACCTAGATTTGACCTATTCAGTGTTTCCCTTTTCTCCTGTGACTAGGACTGGAAGACTGTGAGATGCAGAGTACAAGCACATAAGTTGCCTTCTGGCTTCTCCGCCCCTTTCCATCACCCATCACTGATCTCTCATTGGTCCCCACACCCTTTTCTCTTCTTCTACCAGAAGTTCCCTTTTTGTGTTTATTTTTCTGCATCACATAAAACTATACGTTTTAAACGTGACTATGTACCTACATATTCTGAGCCAGGAACTTTGAAGTATTAGATATGCATACTTGTTTACATAATGAATTTGACACTTCGGGAATTGCTCAGTCGAATCAATACACCTATATTGTAACTAAAGGAGGTTACATGTAGTGCTCTTTTTCATTTATGTTCCATCGTAGATTACTTCATATGAGTTCTAATACTATGCCGGAATGAATTATCATAAAAGTATTGGCTGGCATAATGATTAAATAAGAGACACACACATTTAACGAATATGATTCCTTAATTGAATTTGCCTGCATGACTCTATATTTCCTATATACTACTAAGGACACTCTTCTTTGAACCAAGATGCCTGGACAGGAGCAGTCTGTCCCCCTCCTTAGGGTGAATGTGTTGCTTCTGCACCTGGCTGCTTAGTCAACACATGATCAAGAACTACCGTCCTAGTCTCAGGCTGGGCATAAGATGGTTATTCTCAAGTATGTGGCAACTGTCCCTGGGCTTGTGAGGCTGCACTTGCCATAGGATGGCAGGAACATGCAGCTGGACAGAGCACATGAAGAGTATGCTTAGCATGTGAGGCTTTAACCATCGTATGAAGTGCCTGCGGATGGAAAGCAGTGGTGTTCGTCTGAGGCCATAACTGACATGGGAACGCCGCAAGTGCTCATAGCTGGCTGTAGCATGACAACGCCACTTGCCTATGAGGCTGCTGATGAGGGAGCCCCTGGCACCCAAAAGCCTGGTATATTCAGGCAGCACCCAAATAAAAGTTTGGTTGGAAATTCAAACATTTATTTTCGTTAGTTAGTCATTTTAATAATGTTAAACTTGTTTTATTTAGCGTAATGGTGTTGCCTCCTGTGATACTATCAGGGGCAACAGTTATGTGATGTCACTTCCTGTGACATTATCTAGGTAAAAGGTCACGTGACAACCAATTCAACCAGGGAATCTCAGGATAGCATTGCTGTGGGGGTTTGTCTGATGAAACAGGGGTGGCAAGCACTGAAGCCCGGTGTGAGAAGGGATATGTTGCCACAGCGGCCGTAGATGAGACTTATTTCAGGCTTTAGGAAAACCTGCTGGTCTGCGAGATTTCTTTTATTGTGTGGTCGTGGCATGGGCTAAGGGGACTTGGCCTACAGACCTATCGACTAAGTTAAGGCCTGGGTCCGTTTACATTGGAATAGTGATTTTATGGGTCGAGTTGTCAATGAGAAAGAGAGGATGAGGCTGGTGGCAAGACAGGGATACCAACACAGAATTCTAACCTTTTGCAATAACTGTGCAGCACCCAACATTTACATTAAATTACTAATGGTTCCTGGGCTTTTGCACAGTGTTTTCAAACCAAACGATGGGTTTGCTACTGACCAGTATAATTATTTAGCAATAAAAGCAAACACAATAACATGCACCAGAGCCTCTTCAGAGGCTGGGAGCACATGTGAGTGGAGTAACTTTGGCGGACATAAAGCCCTTTGTAATGGCTTTGCGCTCACACAGGTAGATGAATTTACGGGTGGAGCTGGCTCATGGCCTGGGCTCACGGCTGACAAAACTTGTTCAACTGGAAGAGTAGGGAAAAAGTAGGGCTTGACATTAAGAATAGCCCTGCAGCCTCACAGGAACATCCTCTTGTGTCTGGACAAAAGGCAGGCTCTTCGCATTTCACATTTGATAGAACTGAAAATAGTTGAACAAACTAAAGAATCATGTTCAAGTTAAGACTTCTGGGGCTGTGTGCTGCTGTCCTATCCTTGCACTGCTCCCTTGGCTATTCGTGCGCTCCAATGGGATGAAATGTACAAAGTGTTAAGCGACCTGTACACTCCAACTGCTCACAGACAGTGTGTGTTTCCTCTATTTCTCACAGATACCCAATGCCCCACAAACACCCCCAGTGCCTCTGTTACTATTTACCTGCTCCACCACCTTCAAGCAGAAACGTTCTCTTTCAATCCCAGGTCCTTGAAGCACAAAGATGCTTCATTCACAACATTCCCCCCTCCAGTGCACATATGCTGCTCTTCCACCCACTCTGAGCCTAAAGACGCCCCCTCTCTCAATCCAAACATGCTCCCACCTCTCCAAGTATGGAGCTGTGTTAGGTAAGAACTGATGCAGTCACACTGGGTGAGACTACACAACACTTATCTGCTTGGTATTAGGTAACCCACCTTTTGGTATAGGTCTGTACTACACAAGTTGGTAGTGTGACTGAGCATCCAGGCCTATCTCAAGGGGGGTAAATGTGAGCTGTAAAGCTGAACGATTGAAATCAGTAAATACGAGTAGCCAAGAACCACTTACACTCAAGATTTCAGTTATAAACAGTTTTTTAATTATTTAACATCATGTTTTAAATAAGCACACTTTAAAAAGGCAACAGTTTGTAACAATATGAATAAACTTTTAAATTACTTTTCAGAATCAAACAAGCCAGTGAATAATTTTTGGAAATGCTTCATACACTTTTCCTACAAGGCGACTTCAATCACAAGGATAGTCTTTGCATTTATATAATACACTAACATATTTTGCAGATTCAGAGTGGCAGAAAGGAAAGGTTAAGCGAAGCAAAAAGGTAAGAACAGATTCTCGGAATATGTGAGGACAACTGAATCCTTCAATGAAGTCTAGATAAGTCTTTCCAATGTACAACAAGCTACCACCTATGAGGGACAAACAGTATCAAAGTCAATGGATTTAGAAGAGTGCCTTTAGGGAGCCAGGACAGCCAAAGTCATTTGGACACAGTCTACAAATCTGATGCACTTCTTGGACAAAAGTCTTGCACAAAGTTAGAGAGTTCAGAAAAATCACTTGTAGGGTCACAAGCTGTTAAACGTGTGAGAAGGGAGTTGAAATCAACTTGAAAAAGGTAAACCAATGCAGTTACCCAGTGAGAAAAGTGTGGCTAAAGGCAATAAGGTAAGTACCCCAAGCCTAAACAGTACCTCTAGTTAGAAGAGTGGTCCAGCTGGATTCCGTCTTGCTACAGCGATGCAGACCCTGGTTCCTGAGCCACAGTCGTGGGGACAAGAGGGAGGACGCCTGGAGGGCTCCTGCGGCAGTACTCGGGAAGGTTGACGACAGCTACAGGCTCTTTTTGGTTCAGCGGCACTTCGTGGTTTCAGATCTTAGCAAACAACACTGATGAGGATCACGGACATCGGTTGGACTTCCTTCAGTCCCAAAGGACTCCACGGGAATGGGTTCACGGAAGCACCGGCACCGTTATTAACAGTGCCTGTGCTTCCATGACAACTCTGCAGGCGGATACAGTTGTGCCCAGCAGATCAAACCTACCGGGCATAACGGCTCCCACCCACAGGCGGGGGGTGTAGCGGTCCAGAAAGGGTGCTAGTACCTTGCTACCAGCACCCTTATTTCCAGACCGCAACACTCGTAATGAGGCCCAATATCCCTTCATCAGGAGCAGTATCAGTCACATCAGGTTTTCCAATAGTTCAATCTACAATAGTAGAAATGTGTTCAGTCATAAGACACCAAATCTACTTATAAATGTAAGTACTCAGACCAAGTGAAAAATGATATATAAAAAAAAATCATACCTCATACGATTATCTCAATCAATTCTGCGTGGTAAGGGCATAATGCCTTTTTATGGGTTGTGAACGTTGAGCAAGCAAAGCAGAGGTCTAAAAAAAACAAAATTCATAAAGCCCATATGTGTAAACGCCTCTATGTACTATCAGTTCAAAAGAGCAACCATCTGAAATCATATCTGTCTATAGTACATGTTACTGAAGGTGGATCCACTAAGGTAGAGAGCTAAGGAATGTGTAACCGAAAGTAAATCAGTACCATGACAGTTCTGTACAACATATATACATACACAGCTTCTGTGCATGTATTTGTATTCTACCTATATCAAACAACCTCACCTCTAATATAGACCGAGTTTTGCAAAACACAATGAGAGTATCTGGGAAATAAAAAAACAACTCAAAACCTGCATATGAATGAAATCCTCAGAAACAGTACTGCAAATCAATCATGAGCCAAGATCAGGAGCTTCCAATAACTCCACTTACCAAACCAGTGCTTGGAAATCTCAGATGAAAACGTGGTAAGCAAAATGGCTGCAATAAATATTAACGTAAACGCACGTACATCCTGTGAAACGTCACTGTAGAACAAATGAAAGCAACTACATGGCAAAGGTAAGCCACTGTTGATGGCGTTATTGGAAACCTATGGGGGTACAGTATACATGGATACTAGTTATTACGTGGCAAAACCACGCTACTAAATATGACGTTGCCTCCTATCTGTAAAAATGGATTAACCATGAAACTTCACTAAAGACAAAACACAGTCCAAACGGTATGTGGGAACAATATGGTCAGTGTTATTGTTGGTGATGAGGTTTCAGATTTGTTAACCATGAAACTTCAAAACATGATGACGTGCATCACACTAACTGTTCCGCCGTCTCAAACTTCAGTTTCCACAAAATCCTCCCATTTGCAAGCAAAGAACACCGGAAGAGGAATCATAGGGTTTCAGCCGCCATTTCATTCTCACTAGGGCAGAGGTTTTCAAAAGTAACAGCCTCCCTTCAAAATGTTCCTGATCTCTTTCCTTTGTCAACTACAGTTTCATACTCAGCAACCTTAGCCTTGCAGACCAAGCATCCACCATGACGCCCAGGAAATGTCTCCTGTGCTAGGATCAATGCCACCTTCTCAGAATTCACCACAGCCGCCCAGATTCTCTGCCAATTTGGATTGTTTGCTGAGTTTGGACCTGTACTGCTGTTCTGTTATGGCTCACACACAACATATTATCCAAGTACTCAGATCCCTATAGCGCACAGAACTGCAACCGCAGGTTTTAAAACACCAAGATGTTAAAGATAGAGCCATAGACAGGACAGTGAACCTTCACCTCTTTCTGGATACTTGTAACTAATTAAATCATAAAGGGCAAGTACGTGGACAATGTTAAATGGCCATCTTTTGAATAAAATGCTGTCATGCAAAATCCTTCGGTGGGAGTGTCAATGAGAAGTTCAATCCTATCAATCTTGAAAAACCAGTGCACTACTCATACGATTAAATACTCTAGGTTTCCTCCCTCAACCAGTGTCACTCCCTGTTCTAGTTGGTTGAGGTTGTTATTGGAACTCATCATTTCTCTTGGGGCAGGAATGGCACCACAGATGTCAAATATTGAACACATGTTCTGTGATTAGACTGGCTGATCCATTTTATTTCAAACTCTACCCCTTTTTTTCAGGGCTTCAAGGTACATGCAGATTAAAGCTTGTGCCGCCATATTAATTTTGTATCCCATGAATGCGCTTGGAGTGGGGGCTCCTAAAGCTATGTGCTCCACAGACCTACGCGTTCTCAGGTGTTCGTTCACATTGCATGTCCTGGAAACAGTGGTCCCAACTGTCAACACTGGTTGTTTCGCTATTCCACTAACTCTAAATGCTGCATGAGAATTACAGGGAAAGAGCGATTGGTGACTGGGGTGTCATATAGTCTGCACTATCGTTTTGGCCATATCTCAGTCCTTTAAAGGGGCAGTACCACATAATGTCTTTCTCCGGCTCCGTGCATGGTGGGGTTGGCCAAGGGATGTATGGATGAATAAATGCGTACCTGGGATAAGGATGAATGCATTTTTAAAGGGGTGGAAAAATGAGTGTGATGATGTGTGAATCAACGAGAATGCCAGGATGGATGAGTGCGTGAGAGTAAGAACAAGTGCACTTGGCATATATTGGCAGTACCTGGATACGTGGGGCTATGCCTTAGCCATGGTGACTATACTATGCATTGGCTGCTATTATAGGGCCATAGGAGGCAGACAGCTTTTGGTAAATGGTGGCAGCAATTGCAAGGCTATACCTTACTTATGGTGACCTGAATATAATCTCATTATTAAGGCATTTGAGTCTGTACTTAGCATATGATGGCAGCACCTACAGAGCTAAACCTTACATATGGACACTATACCAAACTGCACCTGCCATCTCGGCCTGCTCATGCACGCTCCCACTGCAACCACGAAAGGTCCACACCCTCTCACACTGAGTATGCGCCCTACACACTAAACATATACCGACAAGCTGCACATAAACATACAGCCGTGCAGAGGAAATTAAATCCCTATACACAAGTCAAAACTATTGGCTTTGCCACAGTTTGTCTCCATTTCTAACGGGCCAGGCAGTGCTTAGACTGCCTTTACTGAAACAGAAGTCTGGGGTCTGCAGCCCTCCCTGGGTTTAATGCAAACAAATGTTACAAGGATGGACTCTCTGTCCCACAGACAGCACCAGGGTAGGGAGATGTTACTGAGTCCATTGACTGATCACCCTGCCTGAGTGACTTGATGCTTCGCCACAGCCTTCCCATGGGCTGGTAGTATCAGGGGTCCTCCACTAGGTTCTGACCTACACCTTTGTCGCGTAGTTTGATGACATTCTAGGTCCTGGTGATTGATGCAAAGATGCAGCAGGTATGCATTTTGCACATACGGTTGCACCGTATCAAGGGATAAGAAAAAAGTTAACCTGTGTCCTGCATTCAGCTTTCTTGTGTCTGGGCAGGCACTGTATATTGTTTGCCTTTTCTTAATGGACTCTTTTAAACAAATTTCAAGTAATGGTCGATGTGGGACTGGTTTGGCGGTCCGGTAACAACAGTGCCGGTAAACTTCGGCACCGTTGTTACCAGACCGGCAAACTACGAGTTCTGCGAGCGGGTGCCTTTCAGCCCCCCAGGTCTGACCTGGCGGGCGGAATGGCACCCGCTCGCAGACACTGACGGTAGCACCGGCACCATAGGACTCAATGGGAATGGGGAGGCATTATTACCTTTACTGGCACCTGGCAAAGGGGAATTACCGGGTCCGCTAGGGCTGGAATGCCCCGGTAGATCCCCATTACCGGTATTTACCAGCACCGCTACCGCCAGGGTCATAATGACCCCAGGAGGATGAGGAGGGGTTCATTAGGTGCTTGTATTTCTCATCTCACATTTAGTGCTTTATATACATGTCGTTAGAGTCTCCAAATCGATAACGCGATTTTGATGTGGTATACATACTAGAGAGAAAAGAAACTGGTTCAGAGCATCAGTATCCCACCTCACTCTCCTCCGCCCCTTTACACACACATAGTGGCAAAGAAGACCATGATGGCAACACCAGGCCGCATGACCTCACAATGAAACAGCACACATTTAGAAATCAGGCGACTGACGCCAAACCAAAGCTTGACTGAAAAATCAAAACTTGCTGATTTAGTCTGTATGTATTGTCGTCAATGCCTTTAACCACGTTGAGGCCTAGCCTGTATACGGATGCTAACCCGAGGGGGTTCCCTGGCTCGGCAATAGTGCTGAAAACACACTGCAAAACATTTCTTTTTTTTAATTTACATTCACATTTTACATTATAAACAGAATCAAAAAACTGCGATATCAAATTGAAGTGACGTGAGCAAAAACAGCGAGGAGAATGCACATGAAAAAAGGCATCACATGAAGTATAGAACAGTACGGTCCCTAACCTCACAATGTTTCATTGCAATTTCAATAAATCATGACCAGGCCTGCTCATGTAGTTTTAATTTATTTTGTCTACCCCACAAAATCCTTTCCGTGATGACGAGGTGGTCAAAGAGGGTCCCTTCTATTATGAGGAATTCGTGTTGCAAGTGCCCTATTGATGACTGGGGGTGCGGCAAACTGAGCAAGGTTTACTTTTTGTCAGAACTAATACAATATTAGCTTGCACGCATGCAGAAAGATAGGGCTTCATTACGAGGTTGGTGGTAACCCACCAGTGCCACCGGCAGGTTGCCGCCAACCCCCTAACACTGTTTCTGCCGCCTGACTTCCCGGTCCCACCGGGATATTACAAGTCCTAGCAGATCGGGAAGTCAGGCACCGGAAAATGTTAGTCCCGATTCCTGTGGGGTCCGATAGGACTCCAAAATGCACTTTCGACTTCTAAACAGGTTTTCAGACACAGAAGACGGGTAAATGAGTAATCCCAACCTTTTGCAGTCGGCCTCTGCAGAAATAGCCTTCAGTTTATTGTCTGATAAGTCTTAGTATATAGTAGATATAATCTCCCGATGTTTGAGAGCGTGACCAAAGGAGTTCTTTTGTTTATTCTGGTCAGTAGTAAAGCACAGGATAAGCTAAATGCCTAAAGCTATTTAGGAGTTTCAATTTGTGCGATAAAGTGAGAGCCTTGTAGATTGGAAAAGTTGCAAGGAAACAGATGTCATTGTGCCCTTTGTATTAAAATCTTTAGAGGGGATTAGTCATTTGTTCGTTTAAGTATATTTCCAGGTCATGTAGCCGTACAACATAAAAGTTCTTTTTTAAAGGTGCCAGAAGACTGTAGAATGGAAATGGCTACCTATAGTTCAAGGGAATAAGGATTAAGCAGACCTTCCTCTATTTGCTAAAATAAGTCAGCGATACCATGTGCAATCATACTTAGAAATTAAAGGTTTTAGGCCAATTATTGCTAGCAATGACTTATGTTTTCAATAGTAATGTTTAAACTATGCACCATCGTCAGGACCTACTACAACCAAGAAGAGGTGTGCTTTAAAATATGATCTGAAGATAATAATGAAGATAAGCCTGACCAATTAAAATGGAAGAACTGGGGATAGATGGGATTTCTTTAAAGAGGTCTTGTCCAATAATATTTGGTGGGTGGAGAGTAATAAAATGTATCTGGGTGTGTTTTGTTGTTGCAAAAAAGTATATAAATTGTCAACTGATGTTGTATTGTTGAGACTCAGGTTAGTTGCAACACCATCTAACCGCTCCCCATAGCTTATGTACAAAAAACTCGCTTAATGTACAACTGTGTACTTACTTCTTGAGTGGTGAGCCTGTTTTTGATTATGGTGATTAAAGGTCTGCCCCCACAGCGAGAGAGATTCTATATATCTCTTGTAGCCATTCCGTTTTGGTAGGAGGTTAAATTGACTTCCAGTTTTTTTCTATTATTTTTTTCGCAACCATAGTAGCTCTGAAAAACCAACATTTCTGAGGGTATGTTAGGTCATCTTTTTTTGAATCAGAACCCAGGATTAATGTTTCAAAGGAGAAGTCTGTTTCCATTCTTCAGACATTATTAACTCATTGTAGCTACCTCCTTCCAAAATGGATTAACACAACACCATTCCCATAACATGTGCTCCAAAGACCATCTTCTGTGACGGCAAACTGTAAGGGAGGCAGGGTATCACAAGTATGACACTGACACAAAAGTTACACGTTTCAAACCCTTTATTTGATTCTTGAGGTTTGAAAAAGCTCCTACGTTGCCCTATAGCTATGATGGGAGCAGTCTCTACCATCAAACAATAAAGAAAACACAGTCCAAAACAGTCAGTGCAAATCAAAATGGCTAGTCCTAACAAAACCTAATGTCTGCCCTATCTCTTTTACAAAAAGTGTGTAAAGGGGAATGCGTATGCAAAGGAAAGTCAGTGTTATAATATAAAAGATCAAGGTGGCCGAGTCAGCTCTCCTCCCCACATTGGACAGCATGGAGTAAGGCAGCCACCGTAAACAGGATGACACACTCTGGATCAGGTTATCAAAAAAAGGCAGTCCAAAACGTGGATTGAGGCCCGCTTGGCCTTCCACGTTAAAGTCACTTATTCCGGCTTTCCAAAGGTCATTTCACAGTTCAACAAAAGATCACAATGGTCTCCCTCTGTCGGGCTCGGACTTCTCAAGGCATCAATAGCTCACGTAGGTCTCCCTCGGCCGGGCTCGGACCTCATAATCACAGTACTTGCAGGGTTTCCTTTTCCCAAGTTTCATTCACATTCTTTAGGGGTTCCCTTCCCGAGGCTTATTTAATGTTTCAAGTTCCTATGACCTTTCACCGATGTCGAAGACTTTCGATTGTGCAAGGCTTTTCCCATAGGCCACCGCAGGACCACTTCGACTTTCACTTCAGCTCTCCCATAATGTTATTTGCCCCAATGTCTTTTGGTATTGGTAGTTCCATACCACAATCGGAAAAGTTCAAAGAAATCTTCGTCTTAAAGCAATCACCTTTTAACTTCCCCTTTCGTCCGGGTTAATCCTGACCATTGCACATTTCAAAGTTTGTTCACTTCACCGCTTTATAAAAAGACCTCAAACATTTCACTGAGACTTTCAAGTGGGCTATTTCCTTTCCTCTGACCACTCCGCTACTTTGTATCACTGGGTCCACACTTATCAGTAATTTAAAAGTTCATTACTGGTTTGCTTTCTTTCACGTCTCTCCAGCATGCGCGCAACCTTCAATTGTGAGATACACTGTTGCGGCTTCAATCTTTCCATGACACAAACCGGCCTTTCATGTATTTCGCTAACTCACGGGTCGTGAGCATTCCTTTCATGTCTCTGCTGCTTTGGTACACGAGTCAAGGTTAATACCACAGGCTTGGCCTCGCCACCCCAAATCTGTTATTCACCAAGGAGGCTTGCTGGCATCCTTGAAACACAATGCAGGCTTCTTCTTGTCTGGATTTGGCTTTCTCTGCATCTCCTTCACGGTTTCTCAGAGGCAACGACCTCCTGTCAGGATCTTCCGGGTTTCCCTAGCCTTTTCTCTGGTCCCTTGATGGGTCGACCTGCTCCAGTGGGTTTGCTTCACTCCAGAAGATCTGCTCCTTCTCGTTTCTCACCTTGCTCAAAGTGTGTCTCTATGTTCTGCCTTCTATCCGTGTGGGGGGAGCTAATGGGTATCAGATGTATGTGATTAAGGTCATGTATCTGACTTTGCCTGACCTGATTAACGGGACATGTCCAATGAGATATGTAAGTGTTAGCCTCTTTACTCTCAGTCTTCCTCTTCCTCAGCCCAGTGTTTGTGTAGAAAGGGGGGCAGTTGGGTCGTTGGCGAATCCTATAGAATAGGACGGGATATGCGCACGGGAAAGGGGCAAATACTGCGTCTCACCATCGGTTGCCTCACCCCCAATCCCTGCAGAGCCCCCACCCAGGTGGTCCTCCCGCACTGGTTCACCTCCATGGTCTGGATCCAAAGGGGATGGCCATGTCCTGGCAACCTGAGAGAGAGAAAGGTCTCTGGGGACTAGTAAGTGAGACACCCTTTGGTTTCTCACAAACTCCAACATGCGTCCGTGTCTCACAGACCCCTTTAATGAAGTTTATCTGCAGTCCAAAATACTCTATTTAGGAGTTTGATTTGCCTAGCTCTATCAGCCAAGTTGAGTGATGTCAATTTAACATTTTTGTAGAAGCACTGGCATTGTTTTTCTGAGATGTAATTCCCAATTTCTTCTGACCATTCCGGTAAATGTGCAGGAATACTAGTTCTCATGCTTTCAAGTAAAGAATATACCAATTAGGCCAGATTACCTCTACTCTCCATCTGCAACAAGATTTCCCATAGTTTCTTCTCCTTCCCATCAATTCCTTCCGATCTGATAGCTGCCTTAAGAATGATCTTCCGTTTCCTATGTTGCCAGATTGAGCATCCTTCCATAACCTGTTTATTTTGCAATGTTTCAAACGAGATCCATTTCCTTTTATCAATCAAATATTTACCATAATGTATGCCAGATAAATGCCAATTGGGCCACCATAGCAGTTTCCTATTATTCGTAAATTTGGGATTTAACCAGACAGGCGCCTTGTATGGATCCACACCCAATAGTTCCGCAAAATCTCGCCAGCCTTTCCTGATAAATTCACTCAGCATTCAGAAGCGCAAAGGGCCCCTGAAACCCTGTGGGCTGATGGGTTGTACTGGGAGAAGTGCGAGGATCTGAACAGCAGGGTGTGGTCAAAAGTATGCATGATAACTTACTCCGATTTACTGGCTTGAATGGCATTGCGGGATGGGTCACTTACCTGGCTATGGGTCTCGTGAAAAAGCAACATAACAATCAGTGATGAAGGTAAAGGGACTTTAAGCATTTAGGTAACCCCAGTTCTCGAGTTTGTTTATAAAATGCCTGCTTCTGACACACTACTCTGTATCTGTACATACAGCCCAAAATGAAGCCTGCCGACTTCTTTGAATCAATGACCTAAATGACATTTGCAGCAGGGTAGGGAGCTTAATTGGGTGACCCACTGAAGCAAAATAATCTATGCATCAAGGGTGTGGTAGACCCTGCCCTGCAATATACTCCTGTCTACATGAACAAGGATTTTTGAGCAAGTACTATACATAAATGAATCCGAAGTAATTAAGCATTGCCCCTTATTAAAATGTGGTCTTTCTTGAAGTTAACACGCCACAGGACCGATTCAGGCCATAAAAGTGAACTGTGCATTTTCACATTTCAATTCACGTTTAAAGTGTAAACACATGTCTACAACTTTCAGTGTTTCTTCTTTGGCAGTGGCTTCTTGAACTACTACAAAAAAACAAACCAAGCAGACTAGAAAGCAAATAGCAACATAGTATGTACAGCACAAAAAAGCAGCTGATTGCATGCATGCACACTAGACAGTAAACAGCACGATAGTACACAAAGACAGGATGTATGCACACCAGATACGAATAAGAACCAAATGATATCCGAACACTGATGCGAACACCCATATACACCAGAGTACTTTTACCCAAAGCTAAAGAGCAGGTGAATTATAGTTTCAGCAATGTTGAGTTTAGCTTCTGTTATGTTTACTATGAATGCCTTTTGTTTAGTGCATAACAGGTCAAACCTTAACGAGTCATCTACGTCTTTATTTGGTTGCACTTCTTTGAAGAGAAGACAAAACATACAACTTTTTTGCCTTTGGTCATAATGAGAAGTGAATTTGCTATGCAAAAAGAACTTACAGTTTCTCGAGCCTCTTCAGCGATGTCAGGTTCTCTATGCATGAAATGGCGTTGTTCTGGAGATACAGATGACTCAAATTTGAAGCGAACCCCAAGTTCCGGATTTGGTTTATACGGTTATCATATAAATAAAGGACAGTCAGATTTCTGCATAAGGAGAGGTCATCCTGAAAAAAAAGCCCATCTTGTGTCATTACTGTTTCCATAAAGCAAAACAAGCGTTCTGATGCCAAATGTTTAGGTTGCTGCCAATGCTTATGCAGGCCTTGGATTTAGGCTGGCCAAATGCGCCCAATGACAGTAATGTGTGCTCATGTTTGCGACATTGTACGAACGCGCTTTAACACGTGGACACTTTATACCGTCACACTGCAATGACTCTTGATTTATTTTTGTAATATTTTATAATTTCAAAGAAAATTATGTGAATAACAGTGGTTATACTCCTATAAAAGTCTTCCTTAGGGACAATAGAGAACATTGATTGAAGCACGTTTTGAAATATTTGAGACATAATTCAATAATCCAAAAGAATACAGTTCGAATTAGACACAAGTGAAAAAACAATGAACAAACTAAAAATGTACAATCCCGGTGATGGCGGAAAATAGAACTAGGACCCTTCTTATAAAACAAAATGGGCATGGGGCAAATTCCGGCAGGGCTGGGACCGGATGTCATTCTGTGAGGGTTTTGGGGAATAGAAAGCTAGAGCTGATAATGCACTTGGAAGCTCAACCCAGAGCTGTGGCAGGTGTAAAGGTACGAGAAAAAGCAAGACTATCAGGACGTTGATGCCATACAGGAAACCTAGAAATAGCACTTGGCTAGCTGGCAGTGGTGGATTGGCCTACAGGGAACTCTGGAGATTGCCCAGTAGGCCTCTTTAACTGGGCACCATTGTTGTCTGCTCTTTTTTACTCTCTACTTTCCACGCTGCCCCCTTCCTTCCATCTCTCTTCCTCCACCACATCTGTTTGAATTACATCATTTGTTACAAAGAGTGCCTGCTGTTCCTCTACTGCATTCTTCTGCCGCCTTCTATTTGGGAAGGCAAGATCTACAAGCATTTCTCTGCACTTTGTAATGTGATTTTGAGTTGAATGTCGAGAATGAATGGCCTGTGGTGATGGGCATGCCCTGCGTGGTGCCACATATATATATATATATATATATATATTGGAAGTTGGGAAGAAGAGGGATGGAGAAGGTGGGAACCTCTAATAATATAGACTGAAATTGAAAGAATGCTCAAAAAGTTGAATGAAAAATGTAGAAAACTTAAAATCTGCACTTACAAAATGGAGAAAATACAAGAGAGTCGAATTTTAAAACACCCAGAGGGTTTCTGAAGGGTGGTGAGAGAGGGGTGGGACAGCCACTGTCCGTTTTGCTCAGCAGGCGTTAGGTGCGGGGGGAGAGGCTACTGTACGGGAGGTGCGGTTGGGGGGGGGGGTGGGAGGGTCGTTACCCTGCAGTGAAGATGGTGTGACCAAAAGTTCAGAAAGGATGGTGTTAAGCAGGTTAGGTGTTTACACGACCATTATCTGTTTAAAAAAAGCAATTGACGGTTGTTTTTGATGATTATTAAAAATTAATTGTACTTAGAATGTAATAGTATAAAGACAGTCTAGTTTTAAAATCACACACAATCCATGTTGTGATACCTTTTATTGGACTGAGTGGATGTATTATGCTGAGATGGTAAATACATAAGCTTTATAAGAACCACAGACCTCTTCATCAGATGGTGGTCACTGATAAAAACGTGAAGTAAAAAAGAAAAAAGCCATTAACCCGAAAAAATATTGCTTGATCACCAGAGCATGAAGAAGTCTATGGGGCTTTGAAAGCTTACGCATTTTACAATCTCAGCAGATCATTTTCCGTCAGTCCAATAAAAGGTAGCAACACTTGGATTGTGTGTGACTGTATTTGCGATGCTATCATTTCAGATTCAACGTTTCTCCATTCAAGATTTAATTATTGCATTTTTTAACCTTGGGGATGTTCACATCAAACCGAGTTGGTGAGGAGGGAGGGTAAGATGGAAGGACGGGAAATCTTAGCACCCGAATGAACTATGACAAGCATACACAACGCATTTCTGGGTGCCACTGCAGAAGCACAATGACACATTCTTTTTTTTTTTTCTTTTTTTTTTATTTTTATTGTTGTTGTGTTTGATGGAACATCTTTACAACATATAAATTAAACAATACAGTTCAAACTTTACAAAACATTATTTTCTCCCGGCACAACACTAAAACAACACATATGCAATAAAAAACATCAATAAAAAGATCAGACAGGCGCGTCCAATGTTACATTAAAAGTACAAATTGAAAGCAAGCAAGAGGGCCACCAGGGGGCGCAGGCAAGATGGACGCCTGAGCTTTGAGCTCCGTACCCAGCCCCGGGAGAACAACGGTGCTAGCACGGAACGGGGGTCCCATGACCTGCGAGACCCCCACCATACACTGTGGGAACCTGTGGCCCCCCGCTACACCCAACTCCGGTGCCAATCCGACACCCCTCAGCCGAGTTCTACGGGCCTGAAAGTTCCCGCGGCTCCTCCCCCGCGGCTCGGCGCGGCGCACTGGAGGAGGCCGCAACTGCCACACATACGCGGCCTCGATTGGAGTGAGGAAGCCACAGGCAAGGAAGAGGCGGCGCCGCACTGAGGAAGAACCCGAGGCCGTACACCCGCAGTGCATCGGGGCTTTCCGCCCCGGCCCTAGATACTGGGCACGGTTCTGGCAGAGCGCGACCGACGCGGCCCAATGCAGGAGAGGCCTGAATCAGAGAGGGCCAACGGCCTACTGCCCACGGAACGGCAACGCCGCCGGGGGGCCGACGCGGGCCGCGACCCAGAGTGATCCCGAGACCCCAGAGCCAGGTGAAAAGAGAAGGCCACCGGCCCACGGGGCAGCAACATCGCCAGGGGGCCGACGCGGGAGCGCGCCCCCCGACCTCCCCTCTTCCGATCCCACCGGGCGGCGACCGGGGGTGATCCCGGGACCCCGGAGCTGAGTAAAAAAGAGCAGTGTCGGGGCCCTGGAAATTGGATGCCCGCCCCCTCTCCATATTGAGCGGACCTACAGGCCACCAGGAGGCCGCCGTCGCACAGCGACCCGTGGGGTCCGAGAACCTGGGGGCCGACGCGGGAGCGCGCCCCCCCTATACGCACCCCTCCCCCACGGTCACCAGAGGGGGGCATCCAGGGCCACTTGTGATCCAGAGCCACCACCACAGGGGGAACCGACGGGTCCGGATGGGCCAGACACGCACTGAGACAACCACGGAAAGCGCGCTGCCCCCCGCCTCGCCAATAGCAGGTGGCCAAAACAAGCCCCCCATGAGTTGGAAAGAAAACCTGTCGAAATACCAATTTGTGGCTAACGAGAACGTCATGGCGACCGGGGGCCCCTCCATCCCACCCCCAGAGCTGGGTGCTATCCAGAATAATATTCAGACGAGTCTGGAGGAGATCCGCGGGATAAGGACGGACATAGGAGCCAAATTGGCGGACCTTACGACTAAAGGCACCACCTTGGAAGATCGAATGGAGGGAGTCGAAAACAATCAGCTCTCCACTACTCTCCTTGAGACCCAACTGGAAATCAGATTCCGGGACATGGAAAGACGCGAAGAGGAACTCCGGCTCAAGGTGGACGATATGGAGAACAGGAAGAGAAGGAATAACCTGCGTATTTTTGGTTTAGTGGAGGCCGAGGGAGAAACCATACAAGGCCTTGAAGGCAAAGTACATGACATCGTAAGGATTGTCTTGGGGGCGGACGCCGAAGGTGCCATTCAGTTTGACAGGGTCCATCGGGCAGGAGGAGGGGGCAGAGGCCCGCGTTCGGTCCTGGCCCGGCTACACTATTACAAGGACAAAGCTAAAATTCTGGAGAAAGCGAGGAACCTTGGCAATGTTCAATACGGTGACTCCAGGGTGTCCATCTTTCAGGACTTGTCGGCTCTCACCCTGTCATTGAGAAGGAAATGTGGAAACCTCACAAGATGGCTTCAGGGAAAGGGGGTCTGATACCGCTGGGGCCACCCCTTCTGTTTGGAATTTGAATGGCTGGGGGAGAAACATTGCCTGGTGTCTGAGGAAGACATTCAAAGGGCCACGTACGACCTGGTCAGAATGGGACAGCTTAGCGGGAAATCTAAAGTCAAAGGGGCCCGGAAATTTTGGAAAACCAGGCACCCGTCAACGACCTCCGAGGATCACCGGAAGCCATAACAGCACCGCCCTTCCGGAGATCGAGGAAATCCTATGATGAGCATCAGTCCCAGGATCTGACAGTAAGGGGTTCTGGGGCCCGGGGGGACCACGCAGGGGCGCCGCGTTGGCGCGACATGCGGCCCGCTGGTTTGGAGGGCGGGCAGAACTTTATTAAATGTTAGCTGTTTTGTTGTGGTGACTCACGTAGAAAGTCTGAGTTTGGAGTTTACAGGCTGAAGCGGGGGTTCACGGTTCCAGAATTCTACCTCGGCCATTTGCGCCGAGGATTTGGTGGGGTAGACCTATATTGATTCCAAGACTTGAGATTCCCTAATACAAAAAAAATCCCGGGGCTGGGGTTAGAGTCCTTGGTGGTTCATTGACCAACCCCGACACTTGTTGGGGGACGTGGACGAACGCCCTATATTACGAGGGAAAGGGGGGTGGGGGGATGGGGCAGAGGGGGAGGCTTGGGCTTGGGGGGGCATGGGGGAATGATTAGCGAAAGAGATGGGGAGGAAGGGGGGGAAACCAGTTCAAATCACAGACACTTGCTTGGCGGCGGGCTCTGAAATGCAGATGCTACGAGGGGTTCAAGGTGCACAACCTAAAAGACGATAATGATTGAAGGAAGGATAGGCACGCTGAACGTCAAGGGTCTTAACTCCCAAAACAAGAGGTCCCTTACGAGCAATATGTTCCGCAAACAACATTTAACAGTCCTCTTTCTACAGGAAACACACTACAAACGGGGAAGAGAATCCAGAATTAAGGGGAAGGACATTGGTTCCAATTACTGGGCCTCACATGCGAACTCCAAGAAGGAGGGGGTAGGTATTCTCCTGGGGAGGACGTTCCATCTCACGGGGGTAGAAACTAAGAGGTTTTGGGGGCCGATTCTTAGGCGTCAAGGGGTTCTGCGAGGGACAGCGCATCACCCTGGCCACCTTATACGCGCCCAATTCAGGGCAAGTGCAGTTCCTCACTCGGATCTTTAATCTCATGGATGAATGGGCAGAAGGGGCCATGATACTGGGCGGGGACTTCAACCTGGTAGCTGACCCCCGTCTGGACTGGTGGTCTGCCAAGGGAGGGGGGCCCAAGGGGATTTCTAAAGACAATCTGGCCCTGCAGGCCCTCTTGAGGGACCATTATTGGGTGGACGTCTGGCGAAGGGCACATCCGGGCCAGGGAGGTTACACTTTTTTCTCTCCCCCACACTGTACCTACACTAGAATTGACCTCATGCTAATCTCCGAGGAGGGGGACGGGGTGGTTCAACAGCCAAGGGTGGAGGCCATAACATGGTCGGACCATGAATTGCTTGTGGCTGACTGGTATGCCTGTCGCCCCAAGATCCTCCCGCTGGCGGTGCAACGACACGCATCTTAGGGACCCCGTATTCCGGGATTTTATGAAACAAGAAATGTCGGCCTATTTTGAAACAAATGATAATGGTGAGACCGACATGTCCACAGTATGGGAAGCCGGAAAAGCCACTTTTAGGGGTCTCCTCAAAGCAGAGGGCTCGAGGCGTAAACGGGAGGGGGGCCTGATTGAGGGCAAACTCCGGGCGGAGTTGGGGGTCTTGCGGGCCAGACTAGGTGTTCCAGGAATAGACAGAGAGGCACTCTTAGAGGAAATGCAGGGCAAAAGACAAGAGCTACACACGGTTCTTATAGGGGAGGTTATTAAGAAAATGTGGTACACCAAGCAAAGATACTATGAACGGGGAGACAGGGTGGGGACTCTTTTGGCACAAAGATCCCGGGGCTGCAGGGTGGAAAGGGGGCTTACCCAGCTTAGCGATGAGGAAGGCAGGATTCACAGGGGCCGGGAGGAAATAGCGGACTGCTTTGCCGACTATTACAGCAAACTTTATTCCAGGCAAGCAGGCGAATCACTGGAAGATATCTCAACCTACTTGGCTGAGCACCCCCTCCCCAAACTATCTGACGAAGACATGGGGGCCCTTGAGGGGGAGATTTCAGAGGAAATGGTGGAGAGCGCCATTAAGAGACTGAAGGCAGGAAAAGCACCGGGTGGGGACGGCTACACGGCTGATTTCTATAAACAGACCCAATCGATCTTGGTGAAGCCCTTGACCAAACTGTTCAATCAGATTAGGAGCCGAGACTCAATTCCACCGACGTTTCTGCAAGCCCTCATCACCGTCATTCCCAAGTCCGGTAAAGACCAGACGGAATGTGGGTCCTATAGACCCATCTCACTCCTTAACCTAGATGCCAAGATTTTTACCAGAATCTTGGCCTCCAGACTTGAGATCTGCCTTCCACGCCTAATACACCCTGACCAAGCGGGATTCGTCCTCAACAGGCAGGACTCCGATAACATACGGAAGACACTCCATATACTTGCCACAGTGGGGGCCCGGGACGACGGGGCTCTCCTACTGGCTCTCGATGCGGAGAAAGCCTTCGACAGGGTTAGCTGGGCTTTAATGGGGGAGGTTTTCACATCTCTGGGGATGGGTCCTAGGTGGCTGGGGTGGATGGCCGCGCTGTACTCCTCCCCCTCGGCTAGAGTGTTGGCAAACGGGACAGAAACGAGAGTTCCCCCTCCAACGTGGTACAAGGCAGGGATGTCCCCTGTCCCCGCTAATTTACGCACTAGTAATGGATCCATGGGCAATCTCAGTCCGCAATGACGAGGCTATTAGGGGAGTACAGATGGGAGACATGCAATGCAAAATCTCCCTCTTCGCGGACGATGCCCTACTCTACGTCACCAGACCATCCCAAACAGTCCCCCGGTTATTACAGGGCCTCACGCGCTATGGAGAGTTATCGGGTTATAAAGTCAATCTGGATAAGTCAATGGCGTTTATGGGTGGGAACCTGTCAGACCCGGAGATGGCCTTTGCGAAAGGGCTCCCCTTTAGATGGACTGAAGAGGGATTGCGGTATTTGGGAGTACAGGTTACGCGTGACCTTGAGGAACTGTACACAGCCAACTCCCCCCCCTCTGGTCCGCAATCAGAAGAGATGTAGAGAGGTGGGCGGGATCGGGGCTCTCCTGGATGGCGCGCCTTAACCTCATAAAAATGGTTCGCCTCCCAAAGTTTTTATTTCTCTTCCAAATGCTCCCGGTGATAATCCCCAAGACCTTCTTTATAGAAACAAAGTGAGTCCTGCTCAACTTCCTCTCGTCGGGCAAAAAGCATAGGATCTCCTACGAAGTGTTGACTAGGGCTAAGGAAGATGGGGGAGTGGGTTATCCTGACCTGGAAACGTACCACAGAGCTTCTCAGCTGAGGGTTTTGGTTGATCACTTCTCCCCAGATACGAAAAAACAATGGGTTGCTATGGATAACAGGCCCCTTGCCCCTGTCACAATAGAGGAATGGCTTTGGGTCCCGAGGAAGAATATCCCCAGGAGCATCTTGAATCATCCAATCTTGAAGGTATTGTGGTCCTTGTGGGGAGAGGGAGGTTACTATTGGTGGCTCACGACGGGGCCATCCCCATTGAGCTGCATTTGGGCCCCCCCCTTCCTGGCCAAAATAGCAGAACCAGCGGCGTATCAGTCGTGGTTCGAGGCAGGCCTTAGCAGGACCGGCCATCTTTGGGTGAAGGGCTCTTTTCTGCCCTTAAGTGACCTCGAGGAGGCTCTGGGAATTGGTACCCTGTTCCCCCTTTTGCTACCTCCAGCTCAAAGGTGTCCTCACCGAGCCATCCTGGGGCGATACCCTCAGGAGGGATCTCACGGAGTTCGAAAAGCTTCTCCTATCTGCGAGGGGCTCTAAGGGGATAATATCTCGCCTTTATAAACTCTTCCTGTTCTCTGTCCCCAGGGATCCTCCACCGGCGCGCACACGATGGGGTAGGGACCTAGGAGAGGAGATTGATGACGAGAGGTGGGCGGAGATGTGCAGGCGGGCCTACCGATCCACGGCCTCCTTCCAGTATCGCCATCAAGCCCTCAAAATACTACACCGATGGCATTAACCCCCGCAGAGGATTGCCAGGATAAAACCAGGGTATGACCCACACTGCTGGAAATGTAAGACCGAGAGGGGGGACTACATCCACATGTGGTGGGGATGCCCAGTGGTCCAAAACTATTGGGAAAGGGTACTTGCCTGGATCAAAGGGGTGGACGGGGTTGAGTGGTCTCCCTGCCCATGGCTCCTCCTGTTTGGAATCGACATTGGGGAGGGACAGGAGGGCACTCAGGACCATATGCTCCAAAACATGTTGGTGGCGGCCGGATGCTGCCTCGCACAAAAATGGAAACGCCCGGAAATGCCGGGGGGAAAAAACGTGGGTGACCAAGGTGCGGGCCATATATGACATGGAGTTTCTCACACACTTACTCGATGAGTCCAAGTCCAACATCGAGGAAATCTGGCTCCCCTTCTTTGACAAATATGGCCGACCAATGTAACGCTCCGCGCCTGAGCCGGGGGTCTTCCCACAGGGGCATTGGACCATTGCACACTGACCTGATTGTGACTTCTCCCAGTGGGACCCAGGACTTTGGCGCGCCAAGTGCACTCTGTAACGATACATCTGTCTCAGGAAAGTCCGTCAAACAAGCAACTAATGGGATCTTGAACTGTAGGGGGGTGGGGAGAGGGATGGGGGGTGGGGTGTTACGACTGTTTTTCTTTGTTAACTCATGCTTACACATGCTATGTAATGTTGTGCTACATATATAAAACTTAATAAAAAGTGATTTTCAAAAAAAAGTACAAATTTCACAATTCCAAATTCTTTTATCACCATTTTAGTTAAGCAATTAAATGACAAATACACTACACAAAACCTTTCTATAAAACACTCTCCAATGCAAAAACCATCAGCTAATTGAGTGCTGATCGTGTGCTCCTTCAGGCCTCCCATATCAATTCCTCCAAGTAGTAGAACAGTCATCCCCGCTGCAATGCTACTGATATGCGCGACAGTGGATTATTACCCCGATCAAAACACAATGTAAATGAAACAATGAAATGATGGTCCTTAATCTCTGAGGGGCGTTCACTTCTTCTGGGGTTTCCCCAGATAACGTGGCACTGCGTATACTACAATGGGGATTGCCTTGTGGTGCCGCCAAAAGTGGTGGTATTCAGTTCCCGATAGCTCCCGTTCACTTCGACCACTGGGTTTGCCAAAGAATAATGAATCAACAGGGTCTGCTTTCGAGTATGGGCTTTTGATTGGGGCGCAGGGGAGTGCTTCGAGGGAAGTACACCATGTGGCAGAGCAAAGGGGCCACACAAATACATCTGCAGGGGCCAACTCGGTGGTTTAGAGGGGAATTCAGAAAGCTAAATAGAGTCCATTTTGTATGTACAGAACCGCGTACTGAAGCAACTTATTCTGTGGTCCAGTGAAGCCGCCATGCTCGTACTGGCCGTAAAGCTGGATCTAATGTATGCGGCGAGCGTACAGGCAAGCAGCTGTGCTCTGGTCTCTTTTCACCGCCTTCCCTGCGAGCAGCTCGGGGCGAGCCATAAATATCCATCACGAGGGAGCGTAGTATGGCTTTCAAATGAACAAACCATATGTTTGATATGGTGTGTCACACACGCCTCGTCTACTTAACTTGTCACTTGTATTCCTCTAAAGTGCTCGCTTAACCAAAGGCAGCATAGTTTAAAGTATTGCTGCCCGCTAACCTCCAACATATATATATATATATATATATATATATATATATATATATATATATATATATATAAGAAGGAAAATACAAGTAAAGCTACACGATTTATTTTGAGTGAGATACTGGGTTGGCAACAACAAAAAGCAAGAATCAGAAATGAACACGGCTAAACCAGATGTGGAAAAGCATATTGGGAGAAATACAGGCGCAGCACTCCTTTATTACGTGTTCGATATCCTACGCTTAATGACAAATCATCCAGAAGCAGCTGTGTCTTCTGTTGCTCCAGGGTCCAACTCTTTCCTGACCAGATGAAGTTGCTATGGAAGTCCCAAGAGTCACTATGAACGCATATCTTCTAATATCACTAGAGCGCTGATTCCAAGTAGCCCGAAAGTGCCTGGGAAAAGGGTGCTGCTCTTACTACCGTTCCTTGGCAGGCCCAAACTGCATCTTTTAAGGCATTCCTTCTGAAACGTCAATGAATGTTGCATTTCATTCCAATCACAGGTTTCTATCCTTGGACCTCCCCTACTGTGTCAATGCCACCCCAAAAATGTACTGATAGTCAATGGAAATAGTGCAATTTGGCACTTGGGCTTAGACATTATTGGGACTGAGTTCATGGAATATGTGCAGGTACCCAGAAGTCTAGGTCCTGCCCAGGAGAATGGCTCGCCCTCATCGCCCTTGGGTACGCGATGTCATTCTGGCCACCTCTCAGCTGCGTTTAGAGCAGTTGCGGACAGCTGAAGAGGTTGCATATTTTCTTCTTTTGATGCTAAAAAAAGTGTTCATCCTTTTTGTGGATCTGCAAATGTTATGCACGTTACACATCAAAGCCAGCTGCATGCTTATGCCAAAAATGACTACAAGCAAGTAACTTTATAAAACATACTCTGGGGTGCGTTTAAGTCTGACAAATAGTCATTGGGCCGGCCCTCACGTTGCTGCATGCCTGGAGTGAAATATTCTACCAGGCTTGACATTTAGGCTCATGGCCTATTGCAGTCTGGTACAGATAGTATTTTATGTATAAACTATGCAGGGATGAGGGGCGTGGCTATCTAGCCATGGTGTAGGACGCGCCTTGCTGAGCAGCTCCTGTGGATCCGACATTGATCCGGGAAATTAAGTTTTAAAAATGACTTCTATGCCTCAGGAATGAAAGCACAGGCGTGCGAAAGGGTGCCCAGCAATGACTATGAAAAGCAAGTAAATCGGGTTTAATACCAGGCAGGGAATTGACTTTGAAGACTACGGCCGCACGGAGACAAAGTATCTAAAATGGCGGACAACAATGGGTTTGCAGCCGAGGCAGCGGAAGCAGCTGATTAGACATGAGTGGCTGGACGAAAAGAAGAGCGCTGGCCTTTGGGGGCTGTATGGAGCTCTGGCAGTCGCATGCCTCGCTTTTGACATGGTGAGCGGTGGCTGCTCACAAACACCAAGTCATTGTTTTGATATTCGGAGCAGCGAGTGGATCGGGGACATGAATACAGCGACCGTGCGCATGAGGGGCTGAGGACCGGCATCTAGCGCTCACGCGGCCCCCAGCCAGAGACAACTGGTGTTCGCGTGCTCCCCCGCCGCCTGCACATGTATGCTCCTTGCTCCGCACAACTAACATAGAACATTGGATTGTGTGCAGCGGAGAGGTCTTCACACAGAACACTAGCTGCGTGCAGGAGCTATTTAACGACGTTGAAGCCCTGAGCGTGTTCTGAACGTTCTACGTGCCCGCAGCTGTAACCACTCGCGAAGCGCCGTCAAACAGAACCACTGCTACTTTGTATAATCGATGTGATGCAAGCCGTGCTGTGCGAGGAATCAACGTGGCTGGCAGGATACAGTTTCTGCTTACAGCGGCGGGCGGATGACTAAGTGAGACGACAGCTAGAGTGCTACTCTACATAACGAAGTGCCATACTGGTGCATGAAAGACATTGGGCTTGACGGGAGGAGTGCTCTTCTGTCTTGGTTGGGAGACACTGGTTCGGAGATCAGAGCTGAAGTGGCCATCCCTAAGAGTAGATGGGATTGATACAATGAAGCGGGACACGCTGCTATGCAAATGGAAGCATAGGAAGACATTAGCATGACTTTACCTAAAAGGAGCAAGAACCCAATCTATCCTGAACTGTTTCTGGATGACGGCATAACAAGCAGGAAGGCGCCAAGCAGGCTGAATGCCGACGCTGCAGAAAGTTTCCCATTAGGGTGAATACACAACACTAAGTGCCATATAGGCCTGCGGCATAGTGGCAGTGGAGTGGAGGGTGCAGCTACAGATCCTCGAGAACATGCAAATGGAGTATCGATCACAATAGGCAGAAAAGGTACGTGGGAGGACACAGCCCACTCGAGATGTAACTTTGCATGCCACAATATACCGCAGCCCCCTGAGGATGATGCCCCTGGGCCTGACTGCCCTGGGGGGAGTCACAGTAACACCAGGAAATACAACTAGCACGATATAGGGGAGCTGGAACTAGATACGCATGCAGGATTGCATGATGTCGGTGAAAGGAGCGAGGGCCAAGAGCAAGCAACCCACAATGGAGACCTTCACCAAGACTCATCAGACTCCTACTGCCTCGGCTCAGAGCGCAGCGGCGGCCTCCATGGATGGTACCCCAGAAGGAGAAAACCACTTGGTTCTAGCAGCTATAACAGAGCTGAGGGCCACATGGGGAACAGCGATGGCGGATCTACGGACAGCCCTGGAGAATAAAATAGATGCAGTTGGAATTGAAGTCACTCTGCTGCAACAAGACGTCAGAGCGCTGGCTGAAAGGACAGGTGGTTTGGAGAGTGCGGTAAAGACCAATACAGATGTCAGCACAAGTAATGCAAAGGAGGTTCACATACTAAAGCAGCAGGTGGCTAATCTTGAGAACCGAGCAGAAGCGGAAGGCAGGGCAAGACAAAACAACACCCGGGTGGTCGGCCTGCCAGAGGGAGAAGAAGGCTAGGACCCCACGGATTATGTGGAGAATGTGATCCTCCAAGAAATAGGAGCAGACAAGCTTTCACAGGGGTTTGCGGTTGAACGTGCACATCGGGCCCTGATGGGAAAACCATGACCTGGGGCCCCACCTCGAGCGATAATTGCAAAGATCCTGAATTACAAAGACAGAGAGAAGATCCTAGAGTACTGTAACGCTCACCTGGTATCCATGGGGACGTCACTCAGCCTGTTCTGACCTCTTACAACCTCAAACCCTTCCCTGGAGTCTACTCGACTGGAGACTGGTCCTGAAACACAGGATTGGTAGAGTTTAACTCCCTATTGTCTCTGTGTGCTTGAACCCCTTCTTCCCCGGGGTCCAACCCTTCCCTTTGATCCACAGCTCACCTTGCTTTCTTGGAAAGTGTGCTCTCTGTCCTGCTTTCAGCGCAGGGGCGCGTTGATTGAAGCAAGCTCGTTGCTGCATAGTTACTTCACTGGCAAGAGTCCGACAGGTAAGTATAATGAGTCTGTTGAACAGTTCTCTAACTTCGTTCCTTTCCTTCCTTAGATGATGGCCGGCGTCCGGGGATGGCGATGTGCTGCTGAGATGAGTAGCGCTGAACGTGAGTGAGAGCGCCAGGCGCAATGCGACGCTTTCGTATTTGTATTGAACTGAGTTCTTTTTCTGTGTCTTTTAGGTGCCGCAACGTTTTCAGCGTGGATGCCGGTTATGACGAGGAAATGCGGTGAGTAAGCGCGGAATGCGGCGCCTCTAGATGTTTCCATGCTAACCTGGAGTGTCTTTTACCTCTTGCAGATGGATGAGAAGTTCCGGAGACAGAGTTCCCCCAGAGCGGCTGGGATTTAGGTAAGCGTTTGAAGCTCGTACAGTCTTTAAAAATAAGCGAAGATTTGCTGAATGCTTACTAATGCCTTTTTTCAGTTCTTTTCCCTTTTCCTTAGGAAACAGCATGCCGGGATGGGAATGACTCCGCCGAAGATGCCCGCAGAACAGAAGAAGCGATGAATGATGGGCAGAAGCGCAGCAATGTAAGGCTGTTCCTAACGGTGTTCTTGTTCTTGCAGGAGCTGAGCGCAGAAGAAAGATGCAGGCCTACTGGAGACCGATCAGAACACGGTGAGTGTCACGCTGCAGGTGCAGAAAACACAAAGCATGTTTCTCAGCCTGGGCGTGGCTTAAATAGTCTCTAGGTATCCCAGGTGTCTCTGGGCTGAACCACACCCAAAAGACTAGACTGCACATGAAATATGTGGGGGCATCCATCTTGTCCCCATCAATGCACTACAAGTCCAATCCACAATGTTATCCTATGGGAGTGAGTGAGTCTTGTGCCACAAGCGCCAAGTCTGACTCCAAGTGGGTCTTTGGAGGGATGTAGAGGCCCTTGAGGGCCATGTAGGTGATCATGGCCTGGCTCCAGCCTGACATCTTGGAGGGCTGGGGACATGAGGGGCAGGAATCATGGCAAGTACTTTCGCAAAGGTGGAACAATAGAAAGGGCATCTACCAACATCACAGCGTACCCTGACTACACTATGTTAGTGCAAAGACAGCGGTACAGCTATGCAGCGGGCAAGAAGATGGCTGCGCATGGCTGGTATCAAATATATGTTGCTGTACCCTGTGAAGCTAAAAGTCTTGCATAAAAGTAGAGCGTTCTTTTTTGATACCCGAGAGGAAGCAGCGGCATGGCTGGACTTACAGGGCTGTCCGGAGCGAGATGAAGAGCAGGATCGTCAGGAACATGATAAGTGAGGAGGATGTATTGTGAATATTAAGGGGATAAATGGGAGGGGAGTCCCAGTAACTGCATTATGGAACTTTTGGACTCACTGACCCTGTTGGACTGGAATATAGTGAATAAAATGCACCAGTAAACTGTGTAGCACTAGGCATAGTGAATTTGAAGTAAGCAAGAGCAGCAGGATTAAGGCAACCTACCCCCAAGAATTTGTAGTAAGGCGGCCATTAGGGCGACTTCACCCTGCTGAGCCGCGAGTACAGGCTATTGCCAGAAAGGGCTAGATGCAGGGGTGCCTGAGATCCAGGGATGAAGCTGGGCAACAGTTGGGGAGGGTGTTGTTAGGACAGGGAAGGGAGGTGGGAGGGCGGGAGGGAAGGAGGGAGGAACAGAGGGAGGGAGGGAGGGATGGAGGGAGGGAGGGAGGGTGGGGGGTGTGTTTTTAGTTAAGGGGAGTTTAAGTTGGGAAACAAGCCTATATAGACGAGTTAAGCAATTGGATTTGGACTGTACATGAGAAAGGAGGAGTGGGATTCTACCATGCCCTGGGGGACCTTAAAGTAGTTATCTGGAACGTCAGGGGGCTCAGTAGTTATTTGAAGAGGAATAAGGTCATGCTATACCTACGTAGACAGAAGATAGATATAGCCTTACTGCAAGAGACACATCTGACGCAAGACAAGATGGAGATGATTGGGAAGAAATGGAAGGGGACTGTGGTCGGTTCATCATATTCTGCATATGCTAGGGGAGTGATTATCTGGGTGGCGCCACACGTCCCATTTCAGCTGCTACAGACGCTGGTCGAGACGGACGGGAGGATGGTTATAATGAGGGGATTGGTGGAAAATAGGGAGATAAGCATTGTAAATATGTACGCCCCGAACCAAAATACAGCGGCATATTTTAAAACATTGTGTAACAACCTCAGCATGTGTGTGGGGAGTGCAGTGATCTGGGGCGGGGGGACTTTAACTGTGTATTAAACCCTAAGGTAGACAGATCAGATGGGAAAATTGACAGACCTGCCCCAGCTGCTAAAGCGCTGCAGACAATGCTGAATGACTATGGGTTCAGAGATGCTTAGAGGGCGCAACACCCCCAAGAGAGGCAATATTCGCACTATTCTGCCGCGCAGCAATTACATACAAGGCTAGACTGGTTTATGGTCATAATACCGAATCTAAAAATCTCGAAAAAATAAATCTCGAAACAAAAAGGCCGAAAAAAAAAGGTCGAATTTTTTTTTATGACTTTTTTATTCGAAATGGGGGGGTTCCCCCCCATTCCCCCCCTTTTTTTTACCATTTTTTTTTAATCCCAGACCCCAAATAAATATATAATTAAAAAAAAAAATCGACTTTTTTTTTGGCCTTATTGTTATTCGAGATTATTTTTTCGAGATTTTGACTGACCACCGGCTAGACTATGTCTGTCACACCAGAGATAATGACAGAGATCATGCACGTTGAATATAAAGCGAGGGTCCTTTCGGACCACTCGCCTTTGATCCTCGGATGGCAATATCGTCCCCGGAGGGCGAGGATACCGACATGGCGCCTCAGAGCAGAGGCGCTGAGAGACCCCCTCTTTAGGGAGGATATGAGGGAGGAGATTGTTAACTATTTTGAGACAAATACTGGCAGTGTGGACTCGGCAGGCACATTGTGGGAGGCCTTCAAGGTTGTGATGAGGGGGTAGCTATAGCAAAATCTAAAGGACTGCAAGGAGGGATCCTGGCTGACCTGTGGGAATTGGAGGGTGAATTGGAAAGGGCACTGGAGGGAGGTAATAATCCTAAAGAAGACACTGAACTGATACTCAGGCTGCAGCAGAAATGTGCTGGGCACTGGGAGAGACTGTGTAACCTCAACTACAAAAATTATATAGAGAGACAGCATGCGGGAGGGGATAAACCAGGGAGGATTTTGGCATGGCTATATAAGAGTGAAACCCCTAGACCCACGATTAGAACGATAACAAGAGAAGACGGAAGGGTGGTTGATACCCAAGAGGAAGTCAACCAGGAGTTTGCAGACTATTACGGGCGGCTGTATGGAGATGATGGGGAAGATAATCACGCGACGATAGTAGAAACATTGGAGGACATAGGATTGCCACAGATTAGTGCCAAGGAAAGAGAGGAGCTGGATGCACCGATCACTTTAGAGGCGCTAGAGGAGGTGGTTAGACAGTTGCCCACTAGTAAGACCCCGGGGGCTGATGGACTCCCAAATGAATTCTATAAAACATTCAAAGGAGAGGTGCTTCCCCCGCTGTTGGATATGTTGAATGAGCATATGAGCTCGGCAGACTGCCAGAGTCACTTAGAGAAGCGATTATAATACCGTTACCCAAACCTAATAAGCCCGGGTATAGCTGCGGTTCATACAGACCCCTATCAATGTTAAATCAAGACAGTAAAATACTGACGGCCGTTTGGCAAATAGATTGAGAAGGGTCATTGGTAAATTAATACATCCGGACCAGACAGGCTATGTCCCTAATAGAAACATATCCAACAATCTTAGAAGGCTCCACAGAGTCATTGAATATGGAAATGAGAATGAAGGTGAACTGGGAATTGGGTCACTGGACTGGCCTTTTACTTCGGTCAAATGGCCATGGTTGTTGGCGGCCCTGGCTGGCTATGGGATGGGTCCTGGATATTTACAGTGGGCTAAAATGTTATACAGTGAACCGCTGGCCAGAGTTAAAACTGGAGCAGTGATATCGAAAAGGTGGCAACTCCATAGGGGCATCAGACAAGGCTGCCCATGGTCCCCTATGCTCTATATATTGGCTCTGGAACCCTTAGCGATCTACTTGAGGCAACAATATGACACGAAAGGCATCGCTGTGGGGGGGGTGAATGACATCTGATATCCTTATATGCAGATGATGTGCTGTTGTATCTGCGACATCCAGAGGAAAACCTCCAATACATTTTGGAAGTAATGGAAAGATATGCGGGGATGTCTGGTATAGGGGTGAACCCTCAGAAGTCCAGCATGTTCCCATTAGGCGGATATAAAGAGATCCCCTTGAAACAACTACCGGTGTTACAGATAACATGGGTGGTTAGCACATTTCGCTATCTAGGGATAGATATATACCACATGGTGGAAAAGGAGCATAGGTGCAACACAGAGGTAGCCATTAAGAAAATCGAAAAATTGCATGAGGTTCTGGGTAAAGCTGCCTTTAGCAATGATGGGGCGTGGGGCGATGTTGAAGATGGTGGTCCTGCCTAGGCTCCTACACTACTTTGGGAACATCGCGCACTGGACACCAAAGAAGTTCTTCACTAGATTGGACAGTATGTGTAGGACTTCCTGTGGCATGGAACACGGAACAGAGTGGCCCTCTGGAAGCTACAGAATTTCTATGAGAGAGGGGGTATTAAACTGCCAAATTATGAAGTCTATTTTGTAGCAGGCCACTTGCAATACGTGGCCAAATGGCTCGCAGAGGAGAGTACCTCAGAATCCAGGTTGTTCAGACAAGATTGTGCCCCATTTTACTTAAGAGAGATTATGTGGCTGCCCAAAGCAGAAGTGGAAGGGCGTCCCAAGATGATGGTACTTGGATGCAGGATGTGGCATAGGACCTGCCAGATAATGGAGAACCCATCCCCGTGTTCCCCTCAAGTGCCACTGGTTGCACTAGAGGGTGGAGAAAAGCAACTACGGATGATAATCAGAAACCATTGGGACCCGGTTGGAATAGCGACCATGGGAGATATTTGGCAAGAGGGGACCCTAATAGATTTTGAGGTGTTGGGGGAGGAAACCGGGCTACATTCAGGCCAGGATCTCACGTATCAGACTGATGCGGAGAATTAAGAAAACGTGGCCTGAACTAGTACTGGAGGAAGAACTGGATGCTACTATAAACATGATATATGGCATAGCAGAGGGGGGACACGAGATATATAGAATATACGAGATGGTGATGTCTAAAGTGGGGAAGGAGGTAGTACAAGTGAGACAAGACTGGGAAAGGAAAGTGGGAGCCCCGATGGATGATGGGATGTGGGAACGAGCTCAAGGGTATCATAGGAAGGTGTCGAGGAATGCTAGACTAAAGCAGATACAACTGTATATCACGCACAGAGCATATATGACACCCCAGAGGATATCTAGGTTTAAAAATGCAGGACGTCAAGCATGCCCTAAATGTGATGAAGAGAATGTGGGCATGGAGCATATGTTTTGGTCATGCCCGGTTATCGAGCGCTTCTGGAGCGAAGTGGCACACAAGCTATGGGATGGAAGACATGCCACAAACCACGAGTGGAGGTATGGTGGAAGGATTTGCAGAAATGGGCGGAGGCAGAAACTATGGTATGGCAGGAAGCTAGCAATGTAGGGGGGGAGGAGGAGACTGAGACCCTGATGGCATGGAAATTATTAATAGCAGTTATTTGGGTCAATGCGAGACCCAATGGAACCCATGAAAAGGAACACCCTGTTGCAAGACACGGGAACAGAGCATTAGAGGAAGTGGGCTCGTAACGGGGGGTGGTATATGGGAAGCAGTGAACACAATCAAGTGATGTATAATTGAAATTTATTGTATGTACTGCAAGTTTGGTTTGTATGGTTTGTTTAAATAACTAATAAAAAATTTAAAAAAATAAAAAATAACTATGCAGGGATGCAACATGGCGTGTGGTAACAATGCCAGGACTTACAGAGCCTGATTTGAGAGCTCTGTTTCAGCACGTTTACATCTAGACTGTGGATGAAGCAGTTGGGTAAGAAAGGCGGCAGTGGGTCGTCTGCATTAGTAGCCTTAGAATGTTTACACTCGGTGGTGACTTTGCGTGTAGATTCATGCTGTGTGACAGAAGAGAAAGCATTTACCTTTGTGTGGATGCATTTATGAATAGGATTCATATTGTGCAGCGTAGCTACCAAGCAATCGAGCACAGTACAGACATGCGGAAGTGAGAATGCCGGGTAGAGCGGATTGAAGAGAGGTCCATTGAGAGTGCTCAGGGGCCAGGTTCTCCAGAGATCTTTGTGGGGCCTGCATGCATAAGTGCTTTCTGCCTTGAATCCTCCCACAGTTGGAGTACCATTTAGTTGGATAACAGAACACCTGCTATTTACGGTGCAGTGAAGATCCCCAAACTGCGGCCCGGTTGAGGTAGTATGAAGAAGAAAACTAAATCAAAATATCCCCTTTAGTGTTGTGGGGGAGGAGAGGAGGGGCAGCTTTGGCCCGTCTATATTCGGCTGAGGCACACCATGCAGTGGCATTCTGGCTTCACTACTGGTCCAGCCTAAAGAGGTTTAATGGAAATGAGTCTGGCGCGGGACGTTTGTACCTGATAAGGTGGGCATAGCAGACTTCCTGAATCACAACCTGTAGGAAGAATGCTGCCACTGCTTCACCCAGGCCCATCAGGCCATCCTTCTGCCCGCCTGTTCATCTTGATGCTCAAGTGCTCACAGTAAGCATGTTGGGCACCATCTGCTTGCATGAAGAAAAGCCAGGTTGCAAGGAGCCGGCAGATATTCAGCACCATTTCTCACAAGATTTTGTCTCGAAATTCACTTTTTGTTATTTATTTATTTAGCTTTGATCTGCTTCTTGCTAGGAGGATACTTGCCGAACATTAATCATCACAAATGTTCCAGGGTTTTAAACTGGTTGTTTGGCTTGATAGCACAAGGGAACCTGGAAACATGTTGCCAGTCTTAATATTGCATCTGGGCAGCGAGTCCATAGATCGATTGAGGTTGCTCCCACTAGAGTTCATAGACCAGTTGAATTGATAATAGTGGAAGGGGAGGGGTTACAACCTCTTGATGGGCACTCTAAAGACCGTTTCAAACCCTTTCATTACCGGGCGCAGCCATATTGGACCGCAAACGGTTGATAAGAATCATACGGGTATGGGTTCCCAGGACTAACCCCATCAACAGTGGATTACGACTGATTGAGCATTCTTACACCTTTCACCAGGTTTTCAAATGTATGCTAAACCAATCAAGAATGCATTACACTCCTTGCAAACATATGGAGGCAGGTGTGTCTGGGGTCTGAATTAATATTTATACTGTATGTGAAGGCATCATGAAGCAAGACACAGACAGACTTAAAGTAAAAAAAAAAAAAGATATTTATTAACTTCAATGTCAGGATGGTTACCTGAAAGAAAATAAAGTCGGAGTCAAATAGTTCAACTTAATAGTCTGTCTGTGTCCAAAACCCATTCTTGCCCCCACAGCTAGAACAAGCAAATGTGTAGGCATGTCAAAGTCAAAATAAACACTGTTCAAACTCAAGTTCTGAGCTTCTTTCAGCTCACAGCTTTCTCTCGGCTCCCCCTTCACCAAGCACAAGCAAGTTACATGAAAAAGAGTCTTGAAGATTACCTTTTTTTTTTCTTTGGAGTGTAATTCAAAGCCACTTCTGGGGTTCCCTTCCCCAAGATTCAAACACAACGACTTGAGATCCCAATCCCAAGACAGCAGCAATATGATTCAAAGTCACTCCGGGGTCTCCCTTGCCCATGTTCCAAACATTCCAATCCCAAAACAACATAGATAAACTTGCCAGGCCTCAGGGTTCCCTTCCCCAAGACTACAATGTCTCACTCAGGTTCGTAGGTACATACTCCTGTGTTCACTTGCTTCCCTTTAAGGGGGTGCTTGTGGGCTTTTCGGGTTTCTCCTTCGCTGTCTCATAGCTCAGCCACCATGTGTCACACACTCCTTTCCAAATGGCAGAATATTCAGTTGCAGTTCATAGTTTAATGCAATTTTTTAATATGGCTCTGTGTTGCTTAACTATATTCAGTTTCAAGATTTGGATCTGTTCGTTGTGCAACACACATTTAGCATTTTGGTGTTGTACTTGTTTGTTTCACAATTATATTTCCTTATACAGTTCAGTGTTCAATTACACTTTCACCTCTAATTTCATTTCATGTATAACAGGCTTTCAGCCTTCAGCGTCTTACTGTTGTCTTTTAATGTAAAAGTTCTCTTTGAGTTCGGTATTCAATAGGCAGTCACTTCCTTAATATTTCCTTTTAGTTCGGTATTCAACAACCATTGTTTTCCGTACTTTTATTCTATTGCTGAAGACTTAAAAAAATCTTCCAGCAAGGCTTGCGATCACTTCAGCAAACTTTAATTGATTCACAAAGGAAGAATTCACAACGTTCGGAGGCTTTCAAAAATTTACTTTATTCCTTTATCAAGGCACGCAACCACTTCGCTACATTCCAAAGTTTCAGCTTCATAGACAATAGGAGTGTCACTCGCGGTTACAGTAACACCAGGTTTCTCATTCTGAAAACCTCACCGGCTCACTTTGGAGTCATCTTTTGCATCACGTAGACCACAATCTGGATGGCTTCAGCACAGGGGGATTTACTGTGCCCCTCAGACACTTCCATGCTCTTGCAACGCCACAGGAGTACGAGCAGTCTCTTTATTGGAACGAAGGATGGTCTGGCATCTGGACTCTCTCTTTCCTCGCCTCTGCGCCATGGACACCCATACCCTCAGCATATTTTTACGGCTGTAGCACGGCTTCCATCTGCTCCCATCTGCTCCCATTAGTGTCGCCACTTCCTCTCCTGCAAACACCCCTTTTATACACCTGAGATGTGTAAAGGGGTTGCAAGTGTGTGTCCATTTCACTAATTGCCTGACTATAGTTAGGCTTGTTAGCATGACATGCCTGATCTTTACAATGGTACTATTCTGAGGCTCTCTTCCTGGTCTCAGTACCAAAGTGGTGCATGTTGGTGTGCATTGCTCCTAGTCCCGTCTTCCTCGTCCCAGTACTGTCAAAAATCAAATGTGGAAAAATGAGGGGGCTGATTTAGAATAACCCATAAAGGTAGGGAGAGGGTTGGATTTGTCATCAAAGGAAAAAGGGGGATGCCATGTCTCGGCCGAGGGTTACCCACTCCCAATCCTCAAGGACCCTCCAAACAGGTGATCCTCCTTCGCTTCTCCACCCCCAGGGTCAGAATCCAACGGCAATGGCCTTTCCCTGCCACCTGTGCAGAGGATCCAAGGGGAGTAGGAGTGAGAATACCCTTGGATTTCTCACATGTAGATGTGTCATCTATAGGATACGGTTGCCAGTCAATTCGTCGAAAAAAATTGGTCGACCAGACAAATGGTCGAATCAAATTGGTCGAAAACCATTTCGTCGAATTTTTTTTTTCTATTTTAACCCTTTTTTTTTTTTTTTTTGGGGGGGTCCCCCCCCAACCCCCTTTTTTTCTCTAAAAACCCATTTTTTAACAAAACGAAAACCCAAAAAATAAATATATAAATAAAAAAATGTTTTCGCCGAAATGGTTTTCGACCAAATTGCGTCGACCAAATTGCAGTCGACCAGTTTTTTTTCGACGAGTTGACTGGACACCTAGGATACACCTGCTCTGTCTAATGCCGGTTCTTGGTGAGGAGAAACTGTTTTTCTCTGCTGCCAGCCAGCCAAAGTAAAACCCTCAGGGAATTCAAATCACTAGAGTTGACAGTATGCCGTGAAGTCCAGATGGCAATCCAATAGATGCAGCTGCAGGCAGAATTGTTATCAGTAAGAACTAGGAGCAGCAACAGTCAGAAGAATTGTTGAATGAAGAACTCTCGCTCTCTTCGTTCTGCTGATCTTTTCTTACTCTCGGTCCCCCCACCCCCTTGTGCCGCCTCTCGTTTCCATTCTTTTCAGCTCCTTGACCCATTACACTGGAACTCCCTACCTTTTCCTATCCGCTCCTCCCTCACCTATTCCTCCTTCTGCTCCTCTTTGAAATCACTCCTACTTCGTTCCCCTCCCTGACTTCCTTCGCCCTCTCACCCTTCTCTCCCTCCCTCTAATAGCCTTCCCTTTGTTCTCTTTATCTTTCCCCTTCTCTTCTAAATTCTCCTTCCTCCTACTACTCACTTTACTCACTACTTTCTCGCCCTCTTCCCCTCCTTTCCCCTTTTCTCATGCAAATTGCTCTATATGCCGATTTTCTGGCTTGATTCATGTTTACTTTTATTGCTTCTACTGTTCCATGTGTATGTGTTCTTGTTGTTAACTGTAAAGCACCTTGGATTAAGGCGCTATATAAAACAATAAATACAAATACAAACTGGGACGGAAGAAGGAAGAGGCATCCAGGGGAACAAAGGCCAAGAAAAGAAAGGAAACAGAAGGAGCAGCGTTGCCAGTGTCACCTGAAATTACTGCCATCTGAAAGAGCTCTGGCAGCCCGGTGCAATGATCTGGTCCCTGGAGGGATCGAGCCCTGGTCTGAAGATGGACATATGCCCATAATTATCGGGAGGTCTCAGAGCAGCCACCGTGCTGGGATGGACTAATAGCATGCCCACGCAAAAAGGACTGAATCAGAGCTCTGGAGGTCCATGGTGAAAGAGCGGCAGGTCCAGGACGGCAGTGTGAGCAGCTGTTTCTGTCCGCCCCACCAGCATTTCGAGGTGCACTAGAAACTCTGGACAGGGGGTGGACAGGAGCCTGTGATGAGAAGAGACGCACCTGCACCAGGGATTCCTGACAGAGCGTCCACACAGGGAGCAAGGAAGTGACGCACTCGAGGGCCACTGCGGGAAAGCGTGAGCCCGGAAAAGAGAAAGGCGGGCAGTAACAAGGGTAGCTCTCCTCATGCTTGTTGGGCGTTTTGAGCACCGGTGTTCAAGAAGAGACCAGAAGAACACTTGCAGGAAGATGCACACAGTGGACCAGGGAGACCGTCTGGCTTCGGAAGGGGCAAGCAAGCAACGACACACTTGTCAACCTCCTACAGACACTCCTGAGATGGCATGCACCCAGTTTGACCACAGCAATACAACACGAAGACGCGAGCCGAGCCGTCACCCAATGCTTCTCCAGCCCACATTCTGGACTACACGAGCACTCTTCCTACTTCGTGTACTACATTGCAAACCATGCTAGACTGAAGACTGGAGAAACCTGCATGCCTCACAATGACAGAGGCACAACAATAATGTACCTCTTCAGAGAAAATGCCTTGCCACTACAAGCACAGGGACTCAAGAATCTGCACACAGAAATTTGAGACTCGGATATTCAAAATCTGTTATCCCTCCTACTTAGCAACATCAGTAGAGCCTAAGAACAAAGAGAAAATAGAATCAACAGATTTTGAAGCATTATTGTTAAACACCAGGAACCACACACAAGTGGTTGGTTTATCCACTTTACAAATTCCTAAGTGACAATGAGAGTCAGTCCACCCAACCCATAGGATCTTCCGTGTCTGGAAACAAGGCCACACCATCTTCGTACCCCTGTCTGAGGTACAGGGACCAAGAGGTTAATTCGCCCTGAGGAAGGCTCAACATTGATGCTGCTAACACTGGCAAGCCGAAACGTGTTCCAGTGCTCATTCTTTTTTTAAAAAATTCACATGAGTGCTGTTCTAAAATGTCTAAATTTGCAAACACACACGTTGGAAGATTATAAAACATGATCATGCATTGATCATGCATTTAGAATACAGTAATATCTTTTTTTTAAAACAATCAGGAGTACACAAATAGGGATCCTGACATTTTCTCAAAGTAGCAATAAGTCTACTACTGAGGAACACTTATGAGTTTTTTATTTAAATCCATGTGTTCCCTTTGTTAGTACATTCTTCTGTTTATTTCTTCATTTATTTCTTCATTCATTGTTGGTGTATTTTTTACTTCATATAATTTAAAATTATTGGTTTCAACCTTTAGATATTGTCACCAAACTATGTACCTGTCATTATGCACTGCATTATTAATAAATGTTGACAAACTTTAGACACTTTTTTATGTTTTCCTATTTGTGACTCTTTGAGCACAGAACAGTTCTAGATGAATTCAAATGAACAATGCAAGCAAACTGTGTTGTCTTAAGTGTGGATCCCCATTTCTTTTGTCTCATATAGCAAGGGACACACTAGCAATGCCGGAGTGGGTAAGCAGGGACTTCCTCCTCACTTCCAACCATCCTGGTGTGTTAAGGAAGGTATTATAGGCTGAGGAGGCCCTTAAGTAAGGTCCACAATAACCTCAGCTGAGCAAGCCCCAACAAGAAGAGACAACGCCTAATTATAAAATACAATTGGCACGCACCCCTTCTTCTGGCTAACAAAGTTGAAACCCAAGGGCATCCACAGGAGAGCCGCTGCGCGTCTGACACAAAGACTGGTGTGTTAATAGAAGCACAGCTAGCAGGCCACCCAGAGAATTGTTACCTGGCAAGTACACTGGGGAATAACGAAAGCAACTATCCGAGTAAGAGTTGTGCTGCAGCCAATACAGGTGGGAAAGTGGTCGCGGCAAGGAGGCAAACTCCCTGAATCCTCTCTATTATGCGCAGCAACTCTATGAGTAAACATGCAAAGCAGGCCATTGATGTCAACACGACCACCCACCAAAAGAACGAAAACCACTAAAAGCATTCTGGGCAGTGGAGAAAGACAACCCAGAAAATATGGAAGGGCCAAAGAAAAAGACCAGAGTGATGGGTACCAAGGACTCCATACAGCCGATACAAGAGGATGTGATATAGCTCCAAGGTAAAGTAGCAGATACAAAACAGCACAAGGAGCTTAGGGTGGCCACCATTGAAGATTTGGAGAACCATCATAGGTGTGAGAATTTAAGAGTGAGGGGTCCCAGAAGGGACAAAAGGGTTGAACCTTAAGAGCAGCGATGTTCTAAACAGTTTTCTCTGAAATCACAAAGAAGGGAACAGCTTTAGATATAGTACACAGAGTGGGGCTGATGCATTGCTGTCCCCAAATCCTACCACGGGACATTATCATGAAGTTTCATGCCTACAATACGAAAGAGGAGGCATTTTGGGAGTCCAGAGAGATGTTCCATTGCATACCAAGCCATATTACTTCTAATATTTCAAGACATAGCGGGCCTCACCCGTCAGAAAAGAGTTATTTCGCTAAGTGACCGAGAAACTGAGGCAAGCAGAAGTGAAATATAAATGGACCGTTGCCTCCGGAATACTGTTCAAATGGGAGGGCAAAAGGTCTGGTATACCACAGTCAAAGAAGCAGCGAGAATCATGGGAATGACCTTAGAGCAAGAGGAGCATTCTGATCAACAGATGAGCAGGTGGAATAGAGCAGCACCCCCTTTTAAGAAAGGGCACAGACGGAACCTAAAAGTCCTGGCTGAGGACTGGATGTAGGTGTACACCCGACTGAGATCGGATAGTGGTAATGTCCATTATGATATAATGAGAAAATGTGTATTATTTTATTTTAATTTTTGTTTAGAGCTGGACCTGGTCTCAGAGAACCTTACATGGTTCAAAGTTTGAAAAAAGAAGTTACAAAATGTTTTCAAGAAAGAATAAGAAGATTCAGATAGACAAGTGACAGCCTTGAGGAGGGATGGGTTAAGTGTGGGGAGACAGGCATATTTTGAGGCTCTTTCTGAAAGTGGTGATGGAGGGTGCAGTGCATACGTGAAGAGGTAGGGTGTTCCATGCCCATTGCGCCCAGTGGGTACATTCTTGCTTTTGTGTGCATCTGAGTTTGCAGAGTAGAATGTGTAGAAGTTGTTGGCTGTCTGGTGTTTGTGTGGTTGATGGGTTTGAGATTGAAATGAAGGTAAGATGGAGTTTTGTGGTGGATGGCTTTGAATAAAATGGAGTGTTCTTTGAACGCAATTCTCTGGGGTATGGGGAGCTAGGCAAGAGTGGGGGTATGTGTGAATGTTTGCGCAGGTGGAGGATGAGTCTGGCTGCTGTGTTCAGTATGGCTTGCGGGGCGTGGGGGCTACAGTGCTGGCTTGAGCAGGGGTTCTGGCCAAAGTCCCTTTAAGGCCCCAACAGAGCCAAACAGGAAGCTGCCCTTCACTACTTTAGGCCCTTGGCTGCAGACCCCCGGGCTGGACTTCCAGGGGAGACTGAATGAGAGAGACAATAGGTCACATGTCACAAACCTTGAGATATTGACATGTCCCTTTGGAAGCCAATCGAAGTGCTGCAGATGGCTTCCACACTTGAAGGCAGAGCCCTGGTTGCTGGAGGCCCAGGGAGCTTTGTTCTGCGGGCAGGGCCCTCACAGGGTCCACAGGGTCCTCTGGCAAAGCAGCATTTTTTACCATTTGTGGTTGCTTATTGCATTTTAAAATCATGGGCATCAATTATTATTGAATAGCAAGTTAGCATCTGAAGACACAGATCATTAGTAATAAACATAGTAAAAAAGACTTGCATCCATAATGGTGTATAAAGTCTTTTCTATGACTATTGCTATTGGCTTTGACAATGCTCGATGCAATGGCTACCTAAAAAATCTAAGTCATGTGTCATGACTTAGCCCTAAGAGTGGGTGGCTCTTAGGGCAAGTAGAATACAAGACAGCTAGGGTATTTCTGAGAGATCGTTTGTGCAGGGTACAAAAGAGCAAGGGTCCAAAAGTATGAGTGATAGTGCAAGAAAGAGAGCCTGGATACTAGAGAAGGGGTATGTGTGGAGCTGCAAGAGAGATAGGGTACAAGTGTACAGTAGATGGTGCACGTGAAAGAGCAAAGGTGTGTGACAAAAAGCAAGGGAGCTCGAAGGGGAGCACGGGCGGGCATGGCGATTGCTGGGGAGGTGGATATAAGTTTAGTGTGGGTGATGTCCTGCAAACAAGGATAGACTGAGAGGTAAGTAGGAATAAGGAGAAAGAGAGAGACAGAGAGAGAGAGAGAGACAGAGAGACAGAGAGACAGAGAGACAGAGAGACAGAGAGACAGAGAGACAGAGAGACAGAGAGACAGAGAGAGAGAGAGAGAGAGAGAGAGAGAGAGAGAGAGAGAGAGAGAGAGAGAGTGTGTGTGTGTGTGTGTGTGTGTGTGTGTGTGTGTGTGTGTGTGTGTGTGTGTGTGTGTGTGTGTGTGTGTGTGTGTGTGTGTGTGTGTGTGTGTGTGTGTGTGTGTGTGTGTGTGTGTGTGTGTGTGTGTGTGTGTGTGTGTGTGTGCGCGCGCGCGCGCGCGCGCGCGCGCGCGCGCAGAGTAACACACAATGAATGGAGGCCCCTATAACATGCAGCGCGATTCCCCTGAGAATCTGACAATACACCATCCAACCAATGTCTGCACGGGATGAGCATGGAAAAGATGGGCCCATGGCCAAAATACTGGTGTAGACATTTCCATACACTAATCCCTCTGCCTCCCTTCAATACAATAGGTTTTGGCTACAAAGCTGCTTCTTAACTAACCACTAACAGCCAGAGACATACCAACATGGCTGAGCTAGTCATGAAAGTTCATTACTGTACATTGACCATCTGCAGAGGGAAATGTATCGAGGGAATATTTACAAAAAGTCATCTCATCAAACCTGGGAGTGTTGGAAAAAGGAATGATGAACCTATTTTACTACCAGCCCCTTGGTCCATGGAAACATGGGTGGAAATGTCATTACATGGGAAATAGGGCCAGAGATTCAGACTAGCGAAAAGCTGGTGTATTCTTTTTGTTCATGTTTCCCAGCCTCCACTGTTGTTTTAGTACATACTCTTATTTTTTTTAGTTCTGGCGACTGGCGCTGCTATGTAACATGCGTGCCTGTTATGTTAAGTACATTTCTAAAGCGCACGTTCACCTGGAGGTATCTTGGTGCTAGGATCGGCAGAAGGGGGCAGCAGCAAAGGAGTAGAACAGATGGGTCTTAAGGTTGTGGCGAAAAACCAAGTGGTTTTCACTGGCACGAAGATGAACAGGAAGGCTGCTCCAGGTTATAGTGGCCATCACAGAAAAAGCACGACCGCCCATCCGAGCCAGTCTAACTCGAGGAACAGCGATCAGTAGAGCTGACTGAGAGTGCAAGGGCCGGGATGGCACATAACAGGAGAATTTTTCCTGTATGTATTCAGCGCCTTGATTGTAAAAAGCGCGGTGTACCAGGCACAATGCGCTTCTCAATCGGCAGCCAGTGTAATGGTCTGAGCAACAGGGACATGTGAGCACGGGGAGGAGGGCGAATCACTGCCCAGGCGCCCGAGTTTTGGAGCTGTTGAAGGCGTTTAATGAGGTAGCTGGGCTGACCCAAGTAAAGAGTTGCAGTAGTCTGTAGTGCTCAGAACCTAGGCAGCCACCACGGGAGCCCGATGTTTAGTTGGAATGAAAGGGAGTACCTTACGTAAAATCCGTAATTTAAAATGTCCAGATTTTCATACAGACACCACCTGGGGTGCCATGGAAAGAGAGGCCAGCTTTTTACATGCCTAGTGAAGTAGGCCAGAACTCCGGGGTCTAGAAAGAGGGGGATGTAGAACCATCTGGGTGGCACTGTCAGGCCCTTGTAATGTGTCCTGCAACCCCCGAACAGTACCCCAGCCTACTGCTCGTGGTACATACAAAATCTTTTGCAAAATTCTGATATCTCTGCATTTTCAGTATTACAAGAGCGAGGAGGATTAGATGAGGCAACGGCTGAAGATACATGCACAACAAAATGACACGTATTTTTCAACATGGCTAAATGGTCGTATAAATGCAATGTTTTATTATCTGCACACACGCACTAGTGTAGAGGGTCATAGCAAAAGTTGGCGTTGGCAATACACGCCCACCCAGGCCAGAAGCACACAGAAAGAGGCTCTCCCGATCTGCATTAATCACAAATCAATACACGCAACTTGCCTCTTCCTCTTTTTACGGAATCCAGCAACAGTTGCTGTCCAAAAAATAGGGAAAGCATTAACTGGTGGGACCTTTCCACCCTGAATCTAGCAGAATCACTCTAAAGCATCCCGGTCACCTGGCACCTCCCTTTAGAATGCCACCTTTACAGTGAAACATGTGTGTTTATTAGGGACTAACATTCTGTTTGTCCAGAGTCGGCCCAAACTCACACACAACTTTCTACCAATATCTGAAATTATAAATATCAGGCAATTTAAATAAAACGAATTTTAGAGTGCTTCCGTGCTGCCATGGAAGAGAATAGACATGGGCCCTCCGGAGGTGGAAGGCCCAGGGGCATAAAATGGGAGGTGGGGTTTGTTGTGGGTCCGGACCTGGGCAGTACCTACCAGGTGCTCGCCCATTAACATGCGGGTGTTAGGGTGGGCCACCAGGCCCCGGCAACAATAGGGACCCAGACTCCTCGGTGCCCTAACTGTAGGAAGGTGGCAGGGGCAGGTGACAACAGATAGTCCCTGGCCCTGACACCTCACATCAAAGGGCCCTCTCCCATCCGGACGGACGTGGAGACAAGGGGCCTTTTGATGCATAAAAGGGGGCTACCTTGCCCCCAGGCAGGTTTTTGCCTATAACTGAGGCAGGCAAGGTAGCACCCAGTCATCTGTTCCTCTGCTGCTGCACCAACTGGAGCCCTGAAAAAATGTAATTAAAAACCACCCTCCCTCCCGCTAAATAAATACACTAGTGAATCACAAATGGTAAAATGGGGCAGGTATTAAAGTTAATATACGAAAACTCTCAGGATAGAGCAGGCACCAAGTAAAAAGAGATAGGTTCACAGGAACGCTCAAGGTAATAAGTTATCTTAGAACTTAAATAAATATTTGAACCACAGGGGCAGGTGGACAAACTTGGAGAAGTTTGAAGTAAAGCCGAAGCCCAGGAATCATCCACCAAGAAGGAAAAGACATAAAATATCAAAAAGGCAAACGCCGAATAAAACAAAATAAATTAAAGAACCAAAAAACCCAGGTTGCAAAACTGGAACTGAGTTTGAGCCCAAAAACTGGAATTTCAGTTTGATGAAAGCCGAAGCTCAGAAATCCACCACTGAGGATAAAAAATGAATAACGCCTCACAAGGGGCCAAATCCCAAGTGGATCATACAGCAAAAAGGAGCATGAAAGTGGGGAAAGTCAAAATGCCTCCCCAGAGTGCATGGGAAGGGCAATCCCAAAAAACAGGAATTCAATTTGATGTAAGCCGAAGCTCAAGAATCCACCAATGAGGATAAAATCAATAACGCCTCACAAGGGGCCATATCCCAAGTGGATCAAAGAGCAAAAAAGGAATGCTGACATTTGACTCAAAACAAGAAAAAGGGCACACAACAGGGGAAAACCAAAATGCTTCTTCAGGGTGCATGGAAAGGGCAACCCAAAAAGGAGTTAATGTTTATATCAAAGAAAGACGGTTTATTGCAAGAAACTTTTCAAGACAGGAATGCCATTGGCGAAGCACTGGAGATATCTGCTATAGTAGGAATGCAGTATAAATGTCACTTTTAAAAGCAAATAAGATAAACCGGACACAGCTCATACGTTGGGTCCACAGAATGGCACAAGCTTTTGTATGATGGGCGGTAGGGATCAGCCTCGAGTTGGCCCTACGTGGGAGTAGGGCTCCCGCTTACCTGATCCCCTGTTCCCCAAAATATTTGTGTTATGTTTTCCTTGTGTTTTTTTTATTATTGGTTGGTTGTTTTTTTTTTTTGCACCATAGCTCATGATACAATAAAGCTTGTGGCCAAAGTTTTTCCACCTTACCTTTTGTGTGGCCTCCTCCTTTATGGCACTATCATTAATGTCACTTGTGTCACCCTGCATGGCTCCCCCAAACTGAAACACTTCCAGGCTTAAGTGTGTTATTGCACCGCCTAGGAGAAGGCATCCCTACAGCAGAAGCGGTCCCAGCAAAGGAGTGAGCTGGGGGAGGAGATGCAAAGGATGCAGCAACTGGAGTGGTTTTGAAAGTGACCAAGCATGGCCCACAGGCAGGCAGCCGACAAAAGAAGGATCGTTCCGCGGTCTGGGGGAGATCAAACATGGCAACCATATCCTGCATCGCACACACCCTTCTTCTTTCTTATTTTGTTAGCAATGCTTTGGCACATAAGGTGGCACTAGCGCTAGCCAGATGCACCAAAACCAAAAATGTCAAGAAACCTCAAGACCTTCACATGCCCCTTTGGGAACCAATAACAGTGCTGCAGGTGGCTTTCACATTTGAAGGCAAAGTCCTAGGCCCAGGGGGCTTTGTTTTGCAGGCAGGAGCCTCATACGGTGTACACGTTCCTCTGCGTTTCTGCATACTTCCAGTGCCTCTGGAGTGGCTGGTTTTCTGATAGTTATAGCCGTTAAGATGGCTCAGTGGGTTCAGTGCTCGCTGCTGCAATCTGTGTGTGATCTGCAGGTTGCAGGTTCGACTCCTGGCAAGGTCAACTCAGCCTTTCATCCTGCTGAGGTTGATAAATGAGTACCAACACAGGTTGGGTAATATTGAATGTATATTTGTTCTATAAGAAGCGCTTAAGCGTAAGTGCTATATAATAACACATCATTAGTACCCGGCACGCGCAGCGCACCGGGAATACAACGTGGTGATTGGCTCTTTTAGGAGGCATACCACATGGTATTCCCTTGTACGCCGTGCGTGCCAGGTACTCTGTTCCCGGCGAGGGGCGTGGCAGCCCCTCAGCCAATGAGGAGGCTCGAAACGGGGCAATCCCCTCTCCGAGCATCCCCATGGTTGGAGGCTTCCATGGTCCCCCGCCAGAGACCGCGGTACTTTTTTTTTTTTCCTTCCTTCCTTCCTTCCACCCTCTCAACCCCACTTACCTTATTTTTTCTTCTTGTCTTGGGAACGAACGCGCTGGAAACAATTCTGTCCCCAGCGCGTCTGCTCCGATGGCCACCATGGAAAGGGAAAACAGACTACGTTTTCCCTTTCCCGGCGGCCATTTGTTTCACTTTTTTGTTTTTTTTCTGTTTCGAAATGCGCGAAACAGAAAAAAATGCTATTAGTACCCCGGACTAACGGGCCGGGGTACTAATGGCAATAAGACCCGAGGCAGTGGGCCAATACCGCCCAGGCTAATGCCCCGGGGGCTTCGTTAAGGCCCTCGCCTCGCTCAGGCCTGTAACTACGGCCCCGGGGGCATTACCTCGGGCGGTATTGGCCCGCCGCCTTGGGTCTTTATTGCCACATTATCATTTGGCCTTGGACGTCTGCTTGCATTCACAAAAATGTGGTAATATGGGCCTCTATGCACCGATATTAATGATACATTGGGTGATCCATTCTTTTATAAATGCATATCACTTTACAGGGATATAACCATATTTTTCGTAATGTGCTTAGAAACAATGCTATGTGATGCCACTTTCTGTTTGGTCAAGGGGTGAAAGATCATGTCACATCGCTTCCTGTGATGTCACTTTGGGGTGGGGTCAAATGACATCACTTTCTGTGATGCCATCAGAGGCCAAGGGTCATGTGATGTCACTTCCTCTACCCCAGACATTTTGGTGAAATCCCTGGGTTTCCCTAAGAAATCCAGGTACTCACTGCTGTCCCACTCTTTTACTGATAACTTGAGTAATTATCTGTACATTATAAGTTGCAAGGCTGCCACTTCTCGCCAGGATCAGCTGAGTCTGAAATACACATGCACAGCACTGGGAACATTAGGCGTTTGTCGGTTTAAATCCTAGAAGCTTACAGTAATTGGCTGATCTCACTCTGGCACTTCTACGAAGATCTCAGCAAGGATGCAACTGTTTACACCACTAGGAACCCACGGATAATAGAAACCATCAGTCGGTTGAAAATTGTACCCGCCTGAAATAAAAAAAGGGCTAAACAGTTCTACTGAAAAGAGCAAAAAGTGCAGAATCAAAAAATCCCAATCAATAGGACTTTGTCACCGTAACAGATAGCATAAGGATGCCTCTTGTGGTTCACTTGAAATTAAGTCGCCACTGTGGGAGGGAGTGAATGAACCACAGGCCGCGCTTATGACACCAAAGTGGGAGAGCGTGGCGAGATTGAAGGAGTAGATGATGCCGGAAAGGACAGGGCTGGTGTGCGCGGTGGGATAGGTGTGTCTGTGGGTCAGTCTCTCTAGACACACATATATACTGCATCCATCCTGGAGGAGTTCCAGCAGCGTCTGAGGTGAGCTGTCGGAAACGTGTATACGGCAGGTCATTCTCGGCCGCAAAGGGCTGGGTTGCTCTACTTTCCATGCGTCATTCACAAAGATGAGCTCTCTGCAGTGCAGGCAGTATTTCCGCTTCCCCCTTCGTTGTTCGGTACAGTTGGCCACATTTAAGACAGCTTTTAACTTCCCAAGGCTTGCCCGATAAGAATACCTACTAGCAAACGTTTGCAACACCAAGGTGACTCTAACTGGAGTCTATGGCGTTTCTCGTACTCAAGCTCGAGTACTGTGCGCGCCCTCTACCGTCCGTAGAAAGTAAATGCAGCTTGACAACAGTCATTCTGCTGGAGGCATCATCCAAGCTGAGTGAGCTGCTGCGGCCTTATCGAACCACCAGAGATTTGCCCTAGGCAGAGCTTGCATAGTGTCCACTTGTTAACATCAAGGTGTGTATATCCAGCAAGACCAAAGAGAATAGTCAAGGAATCATTTATTTGTCGATATACAACATCATATTCGGCTAAATTTACCTGCATGAAAATACAGACTGTTGTGGGGTTAGAGAAGCGATGGAGGGGATGGATGGTCGGTGCGTTACAACTGCAATCCGACGAATGTATTCCAAAACACCAAATGCACTGATTTCCAAAAATGTAGAAGCATTCCAGAAGGCGTGTGCATTTCAACAAAAATGAATGTGACAGGTGAACACTATTTTCAAAATGAACACTATGACCAAAAAACTCCTTCATATTCTAACTCACCACTACTTTTGTAAGGCTGGTCCTTCTAAGTGCTTCAAGGGACAGGCTTAGGAGGGAACCACTATTTCACTATCTTATGGGTTTGGTGGAGTGGTAAAGTGGCAGTAACAGAGTTACTGCCATTTTTACTACACAGATTCTGACTTTGGAGGGAAAGTGGAGGATAAACCGCCTTTACTTGGCTGGAGGTTTTTCCTCCACTTTACCCATATAAATTGGAGAACTTACCACAGCCAGAGTTACCACCAATAGTAAATGCTCCAAATCCCCAAGAGTCATGTGGACTTCTTGAATGGAGATTAACACTGCCAATCAACCACTCATAATTAGGTGGATTTACAGTCATTACAAGTGGTGGCAACATTCTTTGAGTGTGTAGGTATTTCCTCTGGAAATACAACCAAACTTGCAATGAGGCCCATGGTCTTCAGCGAGTAGGCATTGATCCAAACGGTGGAGGGGAGATTAAATCTGGAACATAGACTGGAAACCACTATTGATTTGAGGAACTGCAAAATTAAAGTTCTGAAAAACAATACGTTTTTGTATTTTCTGAGGACTTTTTTCAGGTTTTTTCCACAGTAATTTTTCTCACACTAGGAGCTGCTTGGCTTGAACATTGTGAAAACTATTTTACCGTATTAGAAATCTCCATTATGTGTGGTATAAGGAAGGCATGGTATCAAACAGTGAAGACAGACAAAAGTGATCACAGTTCAAGGGTGTTTATTGAACTTCTGTGGGTTGGTTGAACACCTATCTAACCTAAATCTAAGGATGGGAGCAAGCTACGACCATCAAATAATAATAACACAGTCCTAGTCGAGTCTCTGTCAAAATAAAAGGACCTATACTAATAAACCTATTGCCAATCCTTACTTCTGAATACAAAAGGGTGTGGGACAATTGTGTATGCACAAAGAAAAGTATTCATGAAATGATATGTCAGGACAGTTGAGCAGTTAGCTTCCCTTCCCACGTTTTCAACGGTTACCAGTCAAATGGTCGAAAACATTTGGTCGACAGACAATTTGGTCGACACCATTTGGTCGAATGCCAAATGGTCGAATTTCTTTTTTTTTTTTTTACCCATTTTTTGGGTTTTTTTGGGGGGTCCCCCCCCAACCCCCTTTTTTTTCTTTTTTATTTTTTTTCCCCACACGAAACCCCACAAAACACATACATATAAAAAAAAAAAAAATTCGACCATTTGGCATTCGACCAAATGGTGTCGACCAAATTGCAGTCGACCAGTTTGTTGTCGACCAGTTGACTGGACACCGTTTGTTTTCAACACAGGGCAAGGCAGCACGTTCGAGCTCTGCACACACTCTGGCTTCGCTGCCATGAGGGTACAGTTCAAAGCATAGGTATCAGGGCCTTCTGCCAAAGCCTCTTTTCCAATAACAGTCTCTTACTGCAGAGGGCCTGTCGTAAAAAAATATCAAAGTTCCACTTTTATCAGGATCTTCACATGCACACGTTCTCGCTTGCAGTGTTCATCATGGGTCTTCCCTCCTTAAGGCTTGGACCCCCTTTTTACCACAATGTTTACTGTTGGTCTCCCTCATTCGGGCTCAGACCATGGATCTCCCTCGTTCGGGCTCAGATCATGGATCTCCCTCGTTCGGGCTCAGATCCCTTTAGCACAATATTCACATTTGGTTTCGCTCATTCGGGCTTGGACCATGTAATCTCACTTTCTATGGTTTCCTCTTGATATCAAAATCAAAGACTTTCAAATGTGCGATGGGTTTTGCCTAAACCGTTGCAGGACCACTTCATTTCACTTCACACAATGATTTGATCAATCTTCTATTTTCGTTTCTGCCACTTCTTGGCGTGACACCTTACAGAGACCTTTGATTCAGCACATTCACGGTGCCGGACCACTAAGTCAACAGTATCGTATCTTTCCTTCTCAAGTTCAAACATTCATTCAATGTTTGTTCCAGCGCTCATTATACATTGTTGCCGCTTGCAACCTTGACTTCAACACAGACCGGTCTTTCATTGTTCTCCCCTACTCACCGGCTGTGTTTATCTCTTTGGTGCTTCTTTGTTCTGTAAACCAAGGACGATACCACAGCAGCTGGTGCTCCTCCCCGCTTTGGTCAGTTACGCGGGAGGGCCTACAGTATCTCTGACACACAATGCAGGATTCTTCAGTCTGGTTTCCAGGCCTTACACTTCCTGACTCAAATGTTTTTTGAAAGTAGAGGTTTCTTCCTGAAAAGGTCAAAGGTATTTCTCTCCTTGCTAATCCTTTTTGGTTTGCCGTCTTTCTCCCCTCGTTCAGCTACCGACTCCAAACTGCTGTTCCTTTGTGTGCTTTACCTCGCTCAGAGTGTGCTCTCGTGCTCCACATTTTATCTGTGTGGGGAAGTTTAATGGAAGTCAGGTGTGAGTGATTGTCGGTAATTGCCTGACTTTGCCTGAGCATAGTAGAGGGACATGTCAGGTTTACTGCTCAGGTGTGAGTCTGTTTTCTCCCAGGGCGGGCTGTCTGTGTGGAAGTGTTTGTGAAGGGAAAGGGGAGGAAGATAAAGTTCCCACATATCCTACCTGGTAGGATGGGGTAAACGTGGAGGGATACCGCAACTCACCATCCAACGTCCCACTTCCACTCCCCAAAGACCCCTGACCTAGGCAATCCTCCCACACTGGTCCACCCCCAGGGTCTAGATCCAAAGACGAGGGCTGTGCCATGGCCAACTGAGAGAGAGATCCCCGGGGACTAGCGGGCGAGACACCTTCTTGTTTCTCACATACCCTTCCCCTATGTGATGTAGCCACATGTGTTTCACAGGGAAACCTGGATAGGAAATCGATGTTCCCCTGGTCTTTGCCTTTTCGGTGTTCCACAATGAAACAGTAGAGTTGCAGGTCTAAGAACCATCGCATGACTCGAGGGTTAAAATCCTTTCATTGGCTTATCCATACTTAAGGTGAGTGGTCTGTGACTTCCTTCCTAAAAGATAGTACCTTATATGGTTGATTGCCCATTTGATGGCAAGGGCCTCTAACTCCAACACAGAGTAGTTATTTTCACGTGGGAAGTGTTTTTGACTAGTGAATAGGATAGGGTGTTCTAATTCGTCACAAATTTGCAATAAGACTGCTCCTAACCCTGTGAGAGACGCATCAGTTTGTAACAAAAACTCCTTTTCAGTTAGTGCTAAATTCCTCCCAATTTAGAGACCCCCAGCTCTTTTGCTGAACCTTGTGACTTTGTACTTTTAATTCTATGTGTTTTCTGTGTTTCTTTTGACTTTGGAGTCTGACAAACTCCATAGGCATCATCTTTGCATTGTGACACACAGCACCTTCAGTGCAGTGACACAGGGAAGTCTCTTAGACTTCCCAGAGGTTTAAATACCTTTTCTTGGTGAAACTACGGTTTCCAAGAGCAGTGAAGTTAAATTGACTTTACTTACATTTTGTAACTTTGTAGACCCAGCACACACTATCTTACAATAGGGTGCAGGAGGAGTTACCTAGTATCCCCTTTGTCTAGTTTCTCATGTAACATTTTTATGTGACCCTTTCTACAATTAAAGGCTGGTGGCAGTGGTTTACTTTTTCCTACGATTGTGTGTTTTTACCACGGGATGTAATTGCAGCTGCAGTAAGATACCCATGGGTGCCGATTTCGTCAAAAAGGCCCGGTCTTCTTTTTTCACCATTTCTTGTTGGAAAGGTCCTATTTGAGATTTACTCTGCACGCCAAACCAGGTCTGGTCCCTTTGTTCATTTTGTCTTTGGTGGGAGTTCCATGTGCCGCGCTACGTGCTAATTCAGCACGGGGAAAGACTTCTTTATGGCTCAGATTCTGGTTGCCATGGAGCCTGTATCAACAACAACAGAGACAGCCGGGTCAGCTGACACGCTCCATGTGTACGCTGCGTACGCGGAAGCCCTGTCCCTCTGCTCTTTAAATCCTGTCTCTGCCGGGGCTTCCTTGCTGCCGATTAGCGTTAGTCACATTTACTATTGTGTCTAAGCCTTTGTGTAACTTCCTCTCGGGTCACCCTGCAAGGGTTTACTATTTCCTTTCCTGGTTACTGAACTCAGCCTTAATCCGCGCTCTGGACTGCCTTCAGATTATCACTCATTTTGGGTTGATTTACACAAAACTGAACCCAGAACTCTTTTGGATTGCTATTGATGACTTCCTGGTTTTTTCGTCTCGGGACGTTTTCCGAAACCTTCCTGTTCCACTGCTCTGTCCTGTGCAGTTTTGTTCCACGAAGACTGCGGGGATCATACCTGTCGTGCGAGTACCTGCTTTTCACCTCAAATCAGTCAGCTCCTTGTTGTGCTTTTGGGACAAACTTCTGCCTTCCACGTGTTTGCCTGTTTTGCTTATTGACTATTTCACTTACCTGAATTTCTCTTAGTGGATTGTCTCTTTTTCTTGGATTTCATTTTCAAAGGCTACCTGGATTTGTGTTGAATACCCTGCCAAGGTGCATTTCCAGGACGCTGTCCAGTACATGCACCAACCCGTACCTAGTGCGTCCCTCGTGCCGTTTGGGTGTGTTTTCCCATACTAACTCCCCATTTGTTATTTTCTCCTGTCGTTGTGTCCTATCCATCTGGGAATTATACTTCAGTGTTATTACCATCTCAGGTCAGTTCTTGGAGTCTACATTTATTATTGGGATTATTCTTATCTATAGTACAATCTCTCATTTTGTGGTATTTTTCTCACAGGCGCAGAATCTATGTTTTCTATCCAACAACACCTGACCATATCTCAGGTATTCATTGTTGATTTAGTTAGTTATTGTCACGTAGAAAAAAACGTATTGTACAGTTCTAATCCTTTTGTGATTCCTTTACAGCATGGGGTTGGCGGTGCACTTGTTCCCCGCTCTTTTATACAATTGATACCTCTGTCTGTATTAATATTCAAACAGTAGAGTGATACATCTTAAAGAAGAGTGCCTCCCTGGAGGAAGCCTGATTCTTAGAAATCAGGGGAGCTGGAGTTGAAGAGACTGATTGCTCCGTTACTCAGACTACCACGCCTGTCTCACAAGGTCTGAATCTAACTTCCCGAGCATTTTGCAGTGTGGTGAGTAACAGAATTGGCAGCCACGAAAATGTCAATGGAGGAATCAGATGCATTAGCGCAAATAGTGCAGATGGTCACTGTTCTCCGAACTGACCTAACCAATGCACAAGAGGCTTTGCGTCAACGCATGGATGCAATTCAGTCTCTAGTTACGACTCCAGCATCACAGGACCTACGGTTTTGGGGTCTGGGTTTCCTACACCCAGTCAAGAACCAGCTCCTGTAATGCTCACCACCCAATTCCCACTGGCTCCCCCGGAACGCTTTCTGGGAGACACTAAACAATACCGGACGTTTGTTAATCAGTGCAAATTGCACTTTTTGTGTCATCCCGCATCATTTCCCACTTCCGCCACTAAGGCAGCGTTTGTGTTATCACACTTAGGTGGTACCGCCGCAGCTTGGGCAAATCCATTGCTGGAATACAATAGTCATGTACTATGCAATTGCGATGCTCTTCTTGCCATGATGAGCAACGTTTTTGACACCCGCTATACTGCTCAAGCCACAGATCTGAAGTTACTCAAGCATAGGCAAGGGAACAACTCTCTGCTGGTTTACTTAGCAGGATTTAATCAACTGGCAGCTGAAACATATTGGCCGGAAGAGAAGAAAGCCGCTGTTTTCTATCAGGGCCTCTCCGATGAACTGAAGGACATTCTGTCCACAGTTCCTGTTGTTCCCACAGCCTTTGGGGAACTGCTTGATTTAGTGCTCCAAATAGACGCTCGCAAAGCCGAAAGGCGTGGAGAAAAGAGAACAACTCCCCTCTTGCCAGCGATCTCAGAAGTCACTGCGCAGTTGCCAGCCCCTGAGCCCATGAAGATTGGTGCCGTCAGAAGTCCGCTAACACCAGCCCAGCGAGAATATCGCAGATCACACAATCTATGTATGTACTGTGGTGCGTCTGATCATTTGTTGCCAGAATGCCCAAAAAACCTAAAAGAAAGGCGGGAAACGCCAAATCCCGACAGTAGATGGAGTCCCTACCTATGGGAGGCCCAATTTTGGACTCACCCAGGCCTGCTCCAACCCATTAGTTTCACCTCCCTGTCACCTTTTCCTTGGCTCATGGGGGTTCCTTTAAGACTAAGGCCATCATAGATTCAGGAGCCATGGGCAATTACATTGATCACTGTTTTGCCTGTGTGTCAGGGATTCCACTGATTCGCAAGAAGCACCCCCGAAACCGTCAATGTAGTAGATGCATCGACCCTGGTTTCTGGTATGGTTACTCACCAGACAGTACCTTTGGTTATGTGCACCAATGAAGGCCATATAAAGGAAATATCCTTTGACATTATCAAGGCTCTGGTCTACAAGGTCATTCTAGGCATTCAGTGGCTTCAATATCACAATCCTGCCATTGACTGGTCATCACAACAGGTCCAGTTCCCCTTCTCGGTATGCAACATGCAATGCACAACTCTGCATGGTATCACTCAAGGTAGTCCTACCCGAGCGCTTAAGTCTTCTTTACATACCAGAGCCGTCTCTAATGTCTCTTTGCCCTCGGTTCCTACCGAATACACTGATTACATGGATGTCTTCGACAAAGGAATGGCAGAGACATTACCGCCTCATCGGATCTATGACTGCCCGATAGACTTAGCACGCGGGGCAAAGATACCCACTGGAAAGTATACTCCCTCACTCTGAAAGAAGATGCAGTTCTGAAAGAGTACATCGACAAGGCCCTTGCTATGGGGTTCATCCGTTTGTCGAAGTCTCCGGCGGCGCCCCCACTCAACTTTGTTCCCAAGAAGGAGGGGGATCTCCGTCCCTGCATTGATTATCGTGCCTTGAACGCAGTGACCAGTAAAAAACAATACCCACTCCCGTTAATTTCTGTCCTTCTCGACCAATTGGGTTCTTCTCAGGTTTTCACGAAAATTGGATCTCAGATGGGCTTACAACTTGGTACGCATGAGAGAGAGGGATGAATGGAAAACTGCATTCAAGACACGCTACAGTCTCCATGAATACCTGGTGATGCCTTTTGGACTCTGTAACGCCCCAGCCACTTTTCAGGTCTTTATGAATGACCTGTTCCATGATATCTTGGATCAGTACATAGTAGTCTATTTGGATGACATCCTGATCTATTCCCGGACACTTCCTGAACACGTTCAACACGTCAGAACAGTACTCCAACTTTTGCGGGAGAACAAACTGTTTGTAAAGGTCGAAAAATGCATATTCCACGCCTCTGAGTTGGAATTCTTGGATTACGATCTTATGAACCAAGGCGTTCGTATGAGCAAGTCTAAAGTTAAAGCTATCTTGGAATGGCCAGAACCCAAAACAGTGAAAACACTCCAGTCCTTTCTGGGGTTCGCCATTTTTTATAGGTGATTCATCCATGGCTTTTCAGCACTCTCCATGCCTCTTACTTCTTTGACCAGTGCCAAGGTACCATATGTTTGGTCTCGAGAGGCACAAACGGCCTTTGATCAGTTGAAATTAGCATTCACATCAGTGCCTGTGCTCAAACACCCAGATCCGGACATACCGTTTTTTGTGGAAGCCGATGCATCCGGCTTTGCTATAGGTGTGTCTTGTCGCAAGAGTGTGCCCACATAGGCGACATACATCCCACGGCCTTCTTTTCCCGAAAATTGACAGCATATGAAAAGAACTATTCGATTACTGAACGTGAACTCCTAGCCATTCAGGATGCATTTTCGGAGTGGAGACACCATTTATTAGGGACTCGCCATCCTGTTACTGTCTACTCAGATTACAGGAGTCTACTCGCTTTCAAGTCCATGAAATGCCTCAAAGCCAGACAGACATGTTGGCATTTATTCTTTTCGCAATATAACTTTACTATTACCTATCGCCCTGCCAAAGCTCAGGTGTTGGCCAAAGCTCTCTCTCACCTTCATGCAGGGGAGCGGTCCTTACAGATGGAGCCCCTCACGCTTCTGCCAGACAAGGTCATTTGTGGGTGTGCAGTGCAACCGTTCCTACAGTCAGTCATTGTTGATTGGGTTTCTACTCATCCTACAGAAGTATCAGACCTCAACTTGGATCTGGTTCAGGGCCTGCCGTTCATACAAGGGCGTATATTCATTCCGCCGGGTCATGCCCGTACTCTAGCCCTTCAGTGGTCTCATGACTCTGTCATTGCAGCACACCCAGGTCATAAAAAAACATTAGAAGCATTACGACGTTGGGCCTGGTGGTCTAATATGTCACGGGATGTAAAGGACTACATAGCTTCATGTGCGATATGTGCTCAGTGCAAAACATCCAGATCGAAACCCATAGGTTTGTTACACCCGTTGCCGGTCCCTTACAAGCCCTGGCACATGATATCTATGGATTTCATAGTCGACTTGCCAGAAGTACAAGGTCACAATACCATTTGGGTAATCGTTGACTACTTCACTAAGTTTGCCATCTTCGTACCTTGTAACGGTCTGCCTTCTGCTCCTAAATTGGCCAGATTGTTCATGGCTAATGTCTTCAGGTTTTTTGGTCTACCATCCGTCATAGTGTCTGATCGAGGGATGCAATTTACATCACACTTTTGGAGGGCGCTCACAACTTCTTTCGGCATCGATGGCAGGTACTCTTCATCGTATCATCCTTAGACGGATGGCCAGACTGAAAGGGCCAATGCAATAATAGAACAATACTTGCGTTGTCTAAGTCTTCAATTTCAACAGTCCTGGTTTACGGCTTTGCCACAAGCCGAATTCGCTTATAACAACTCTATGCATTCCGCCACAGGGGTTTCTCCATTTTTTTCCCTATACGGATGTCATCCACGGTCTTTGCCACTTGACCCAACCCTACCTGCTACTAATCCAGCTGTGTTGGCTTGTGTGCGTGATCTGGATCAAATACACCGGGACGCCTGGTTTCACTTGCTTTGGTGCCAGGAGCATGCCAAAAAGACCGCTGACGCACACCGAGCACCAGCACCAGACTATCCTCACGTAACCTGCAAATTGCCTGGAAAAGATCTTTGCTTCCACGATTTGTGGGTCCTTTCTTCGTCTCCTCTGTGGTGAATCCCGTTGCTGTCAGATTGGCACTCCCGAAGTCTTGGCTTATTCATCCTGTGTTCCATGTATCCCCTGCTCAAACCCTTCATTCCTTCCACACGTTTACAGGCTCGTCCATCCACAATCGTGGTGGATGGTGAGGAGGAATTCAAGGTTTCTCGCATCCTGGATTGTAGGATCTCTAGGGGTTCTGCAATATATTTGGTAAACTGGAAGGGTTTTGGACCCGACGACCATACTTGGGAACCTCTGGCTAATCTACATTGTCCTGATCTCTTGCAGGAATTTCATTCCGCCAGGGGGTTGCCGGTGTCTTTGGGGGCAGATGCTGTTACACGCCGACAGCATGGAGTTCCCTGTGCCGCGCTACGTGCTAATTCAGCACAGGGAAAGACTTCCTTATGGCTCAGATTCCGGTTGCCATGGAGCCTGTATCGACAACAACAGAGACAACTGTGTCAGCTGATGCGCTCCATGCGTACGCTGCGTACGCGAAAGCCCCACCCCTGTGCTCTTTAAATCCCGCCTCTGCCAGAGCTTTGTTGCTGCCAATTAGCGTTAGTCACATTTACTATTGTGTCTAAGCCTTTGTGCAACTTCCCCTTGGATCACCCTCCGTGGGTTTACTATTTACTTTCCTGGTTACTGAATTCGGCCTTAATCCTCTCTGGACTGCCTTCGGATTATCCCTCATTCTTGGTTGACTTGCACAGTACCAAACCCAGAACTCTTTTGGATTGCTATTGCTGACTTCCTGTTTTTTTCGTCTCGGGACGTTTTCCGAAACCTTCCTGCTCCACTGCTCTGTCTTGTGCAGTTTTGTTCCACGAAGACCGCGGGGGGCATGTGAATACCTGCTTTACGCCTCAAATCAGTCAGCTCCTTGTTGTGCTTTTGGGACTAACTTCTGCCTTCCACGTGTTTGCCTATTTTGCTTATTGACTTTTTCACCTACCTGAATTTCCCTTAGTGTATTGTCTCTTGTTCTTGGACTTCATTTTCAAAGGCTACTTGGATTTGTGTTGAATACCCTGCCAAAGTGTATTTTCAGGACGCTCTCCAGTACATGCACCAACCCGTTCCTAGCGTGTCCGCCGTGCCGTTTGGGTGTGTTTTCCCATACTAACTCCCCATTTGTTATTTTGTCCTGTCATTGTGTCCTATCCATCTGGGAATTATACTTCAGTGTTATTACCATCTCAGGTCAGTTCTTGGAGTCTACATTTATTATTGGGATTATTCTTATCTATAGTACAATCTCTCATTTTGGGGTATTTTTCTCACAGGTGCAGAATCTATCTTTTCTATCCAACACCGGCTGACCATATCTCAGGTATTCATTGTTGATTTAGTTTGTGACTGTCACCTAGAAAAAATGTATTGTACAGTTCTAATCCTTTTGTGCTTTGTTTACAGCATTGGGTTGGCGGGCGCATGTTCCCCGCTCTTTTATACGATTGATACCTCTGTCTGTATTAATATTCAAACAGAAGAGTGATACATCGTAAAGAAGATTCCGTCTCTGGAGGAAGCCCGATTCTTAGAAATCAGGGGAGCTGGAGTTGAAGAGACTGATTGCTCCGTTACTCAGACTACCACGCCTGTCTCATTAGGTCTGAATCTAGTTTCCCGAGCATTTTGCAGTGTGGTGAGTAACAACTGTTGAAGCCCGCCTCTGGCTCTAGCGTGTCTGGCAGGGGCAGGAAGTGAGGGAGGTGCCCGAAACTCCCTGTGCTTAATCCCCTTGGTTACAGGAATGCACTCAAAGTTGATTGGCCGGCTGGCTGTCCTTGGAGGACAGCCTCGCTGCTGTGTGAGTGACAGCTAGGCTGCAAATGAATGAGAGAAACCTGCATAAAAGGCGAGGCTTTTTGCTTCGAAGACAGAGTCGACCACATGACGAAGGAATCCAAAGAAGAGCTTGGAAGAGACACCCGCTGCAACTCCTGGACCGTTGGTTTCCCCGGTGAAGCCCTGCTGCATTGCTGAAGCTCCGAAATCACCTTGATTAGAGAAGCCCTGCAATGGACGACTTCTCCCCTTGGGTTGATGGGACCAATCCACCCCAAAGTGAACTCGTCTGGACATCTTGAAGCAGGACTGACCAAGCCTGAGCCACCTCAACAGAGTGCTGGACCCCAGAAGCGAGGAAAGTCCATAGTGGTATCCGAGAACCGCAGTGGTGCTGTTTGCGAGAGACGCGAGGAGCTGAAACCGCAAAGTGCCGCTGATCTGAAGTTTGCCCATTGCTGCCGCCAACCTTCTGTTCGTAGTGCAGTCGTCCCCAGACATCCTCCCACTTGTCCCCACGACTGAGGCCTTGGAACACAGGATATGCAGACCTACACAGGAACAGAAGCCAGCTGGAAGCAGTTTTTCTTCTAACCAAAGGTACTGTAAAACTAAGAGGACTTATCTCTTGTTGTGTAGCCTTGCTAGCTCTCAGTTGAGACTTGTCTTGGTTGCCATTGCAGAGTTGCTTGCAGTGTTGCCCCTCACAAGCCTCCCAGCTTGTAGCCCTTCGGTGATTTCATTTCCACAAACATTTCTAAAAACATTGTGCAAGACTTTTACTTACCTGCACGAAGATCTCCAGCTCCCCTAGACTTTGCTCAACTAACATTGGCTGTCCTGGGTCCCTGAGAGACTCTTCTTACCTCTGACTTTGTTCTTTTGCCTTTCCGCTGGGAAAGGGTTAATTTACTTTGCATTGGAGGGTTGAAGGAGTACTTACCAGTTTATGAATTATTTGTTAACCTTTGTTTTATTCCCATATCTAACCTTTGCACCGGCCTCAGTATTGCTCTAAACGTACCAGTGATAGATCAATGTCCACAGTGTCCTAGCTATTTAAGTCACCCAAGGCTGTTGGAAGTGTCTGTGTGCTATCCCCAATGGGTATCATCTGATTAGAGAAACTAAGAGTATGTTTTGAAGTATATTTTAAAGTGTTACGTGTTTTGCTCCCTTCTAAAGAAGGCTTATTCAACTGACTGTTAAATAAATGAACAATTGTTTTATCAAGAAACCTTGTGTATAAGTGTTTATTTGAATAACTGCCATTGTGAAACTCTGTGTTACAACCTTACATCTCACATTGACCCCTCTCGGGATAAGCCTGGCTGCTCAGTCCCTCTACCAACATGTGTAGTACATGCTTATACCATAGGTTAACAATAATCGTGTTATATGTGGTTTACAATCAATGATTATAATGAAGATGATATGGGAACAGAGGGACAATTTTGTCCTACTTGGTCTGACTCCAAGTATTTTTCAAAATGAACAGGGGGACATGGCCTATTTGGAAAAGCCAATTGAGATTGAGGAACCTAAAATTGAAATGGTATCGCAAGGGACTTTACCAACAAATACTGAAGACATTATGAGGCAAAGATTAGCTCTAGCAACAGCAATAAGTGGGATGTCTGGTCCAACAAATAACAAAGTAAGAACAACTCCCATAACACAACAGCATTCCTTGGCATAATGAATTGCCATTTGGAGTCATGTCTTGGAATAGTTGTGGACTAACAAATTTTGTTCGATGGCATAATAAGATTGATACAGTTGGTCGACCTGCTGTAATTATTCTTCAAGAAACAATGCAAACTGGTCACTTTAATGTAGATGGTTATGAATGTTACACACAATATGCCACAAGGGGTGAAAAGGGGCGCCCATCAGGGGGACTCGCTGTGATTATAAACAAGTCCTGTAAATTTGCATCAGAGAGGCTTTAAAAAAGATTTGGAGTGTATGGCTGAGGAATAATCCTTATATGGCTACTCGAGGACTGTTACACTGTTCCTTTGTATTTATTGGAACAGAGTAGGTATTTCTATTGAGCTCCTGATGGAAACATTGGATGCAATTTTTGAAATGCATTTGTTAGAAATGCTCAAGTTGGTATAGTGGTGGTAGGTGATTTTAACTCCACATGTTACCAGGTACGGTCCAGTGGGGTACCGGGTTATGCATATACACGGCCCTTATCTGTAAGGAATGGTCACAAATAGGTCGAGTATTTTTTGAGTTGGGATATCCAAGGGGTAACACCAAAAAAACAACTCTCCCCTTTTACTTGGACCCGTGGAGGTGTACGGTCTTATATTGATCATTTTTTTCTTGTCTACATCTTTGTTTAAGGAAAGCAAACTATTTGAACTTAAAGACCTCGGGTTGGGTGATCATTTTGCAATCTCTATAGGTTTGCAGTTACCAAATTGGTGCATTAGCGCAAATCCAATTCTGGAATGAATTGAAATGGACAGACCGCGATTGTCTATTAGATGGAGTTCTACTACTTGTCACCAGTTGATATGTAAAATAAGTAACAACCCAATTTTTTGGGCTAGGGGAGAGTTTGATCTACACTCAAGTGCTCACCTTGAAGAACTGATGACATCTAGAATACAGGATCATCTAAATAGTATTGCATTAACCACAAAATGTATATATAAACTGAATTTGCATAGGCATGCTTTTAGTCTAGCGATACACCAATCTAAAATTGAAAAAAATAGGAAGCTTCGACAATTGGGTAACATGCAGCTTGAGGCTGTGGTGCACTGCATAGAGAAAAAGCGTACAATACTAGCACACAAGAACAAAATAAAGAGATTGAAGGGGATTGTAATGCTACAGGACAATCAACGCATGATGCACCATCTGTTGAAACATGAAACCCGTCAGATTTGCACGATACTTAGAATTTTAAATAGTGGAACTGAAGGGCTGAAGGAACCTGCTATATTGGCCCCGGCGTGGATGGAATATATTAAAGAGAAATTTAAAATGCCAGATACATTTGAGATACAAAGTAAAAGGGATTATTCCAATTCTATATTGGAAAGGTCCCCGTGGTCATTTGATGACATAAGATTTGCTATAACGAAAATAAATGAGTCAAGGGCAGTTGAGCCCGATGGGATTCCACCCTGTATATTAAAAGTTAATCCAGATTTGTGGGAAATGATTCTCAAGCATAAATTTGACAACATCTTTAGGAGTAGACAGATTCCTGCCACCTGGTGTACAGCTATTATTGTGCCCATTTACAAAAAAGGGCTGGCTTGTGATCCCTCCAATTTTGGACCTATTGCCTTGAATGATGCTTCATCGAACGTTTTTTCCCAATTGATCCTAAAAGGGTTACAGGAATTTGCGAATAAGCACAATGTATTGTCTAGATTTCAAACAGGCTTTAGAAAATGTATGGGGTGCTCTCTGAATGCAACAATTGTGTCCCTACTTCAGGGTCGTTCGAAGAGTTCACATACAGGGGCAATCTATATGGCTGCCCTGGATTTGAGCTCGCCCTTGGATACTGTAATTGGGGAGATTTTATGGGAGAAGTTGTTGCATTTAGGATTTCCACCCCATTTAGTGGCGCTCATTGCTTTATTACATTCTTCTACCTCCTATAGAGTACGCCTAAATACGGAGGGTGCCTTAACTGAATCTATAATGACGGAAATTGGGCTCAAACAAGGATGCAATTTGGCAGCGGTTCTTTTTAATTAATACATCACGAATGTTGAAAACTGTTGGAATGAGGCTATTATCCTTCCAGCAACACTTGGCCATTTAAAAATAAATTGGCTTGGGTTTGCAGATGATTTGCCAATCATTGATAGAAACTCTTTTGGTCTGCAATTCAAATTGAATTGCTTTGCTGAATTTGCAGAAGCACATAACCTTACAGTGAACGAATCAAAATCAAGAATTGTAATTTTTTCAGATGGAAAAAAAATGGTAATAAGGTTTGAATGGTCAATAATTTGTGAAAGAATTGAAGTTGTGCAATTAGTGAAGTATTTGGGATATACACTGTCTGATATACTTTAAGAAATGGTGGAAAGAGTTGTTGACGGACACATTTAAACCCTTAATGTCTCAAATGAGAATTATACACAAACAATATAGTACGTTTTCATTGCTTCCGATTATCCAGTTTTATTTGCTAAAAATTGAACCCTCCATTTTATATATTTTGGACATATGCAACGCTGAAATTGGCGAAATCTTGGACACTTCACAAGGAATATTGTGAAAAAAGGTTCTAGGCTTATCTACTGCGATCCCCAATGACATTATACGTCATGAATTAGGCCTACTTCCGTTGTCAGTAAAGTGGCACTGGCGCCTTTTAAATAATTATGTTAAGATACTATATCCACCTAGCAATTCCTTATATGTGGACCTCAAATGTATGATTTTGGCAGGATCTGTGAATTCACTGTCTAAATTTGCGGTGAAAATGAACGCAATTTTGGAAGCGATTTTTGTTACTCATGAGGAATTAGCTGCGGTCTTCTTAGCGGCAAACAAAAGTTTCAAAGATACTATTGGTGTATGCAGATAGACAGAATTGGTGGATATAAAGCTTATTATGAATATGCAAAATTCACAAGAAAATGGGACGATCACCCGAGATACATATTACAATTTCCATGTATGATTGCACGTGATCTATATCTACGTTATAAGCTAAACCATATCCCAACAAATGAACGAGTACAATTTTGGGAAAAGAAAGAATGGTCCAAATAGGCAGGCAGTTGACGGTTCTGTAAGAATGAAAATGAAGTTGAAACTCTTAAACACGTTGTGATGTTTTGTGAGTACTTTGAGGTTTTGAGAGTTAATGCATTTGAGGGTTAATGCATTTAGTGTCAAGTTCTAAATTAAATAGAGATGCATTATGGAATCGCTGTATGTATGGAAATAGTACTGACTTACAAAAATGTTGTTATTAGTGGACAAACAGTTGCGTGAGAAATTACCCTCATCTTACTGAATAGAAACATCTCATTGGATTCTGGAATAGTGGAATTTTTTAATGTGTTCTTTAGGCATAACAGGCGTAATTAAATGTGATGATTGTGTTTAAAAAAAAGAATATATATATGTAAATGTGTTTGGAAGTAATGAAGTTGTATAATATGTTTGTTTTCTTTTTTTGGGGTTTTAGATGTTGTAAAGTATATGATGGGAAGTCCACTTAGTTTTCCTTTGAGGGAATTTGATGTATATAGAATTTTAATCTGAGGATGATGAATTGTTGTATATGTTGAAAAGTGTTTATGAAAATGTGATATATTAATTGTAAAGGTTTATATGTAACCAAACACAATAAAAAAATAATATAAAGGTTGGGTTAACTATTGCCAAGAGGACAAGGCTAGTGCAGTCTCCCACAGGGTACTGCATACAATCGTGCCTAATACTGGTGGCAGGCGGTGAGGATCTATTGTAGAGTTGTTACATTGAGTATTTGCTTGGCTTTTGTTCAACTAGAAACCTTCACAAGGCTAAGCTCCACTAGAACAGTAATTGTAACATGCCAAACATGGATAATGTCAGTCAGGAAGCCCTGATCATTTTAACAGTAGAACAACTGAACGAAATGTGTAAGATCAGGAATCTCCCTATTAAACGAAAGAAGAATTAATCGCAAGGTTGTTGAATCACCAAAGGTTGGGTAGTAGGCCTATCACACCTTCTAACCCAGGAAATGTGGAAATTGATAATGAGGATGATAATTCAGAGTCGAATTCTAATGTCTTAAAAGAGTCAGAGTAGGGAGAGGAGTCCCGGGATAGGAGCACCTCTCTACCTCAGCAAGCCCTTTGGCCTCAACATATGTCCACTAGGACCCCACAAGGTCCATCACTGAGTCCAGAATATGTGTCTCTTTTGAAAATGAGACTTGAATTGGAATTTAAAAGGTTGCAAGTTCAAGCTGAAGCCAAACATCAGGACATCAAACTCAGGGAATTTGGAAATGCCACATGCCCTTGAAATGAAAAGATTGTCTCTTGAAAATGTTTCCCTCCCAGAGTCCTCTAGGTTTTCCAGTGCCAAGAGGCCTCAGCTGTCTAAAGAAGCAGTGAGTATGTATGATGTGAAACTTGATATTCTGGATTGGTTGAGTGCTTTTGAATACAATCATGGGATTCAGGGTCTCACAGGGAATCAGTTGATTCCTTGGCTTTTGTCTAGGCTTCCCAGGTTGCAACTGATGCTGTAATGGAGGTGGGGGAACTTGAATGACAGGAGTATGAGCTGGCTTTGATAGCCAGATTTGAGAAAACTCCTTCCCAGTACCTTAAGAGGTTTAGGACCCTCAAAAGACTGATGGTACCCCTTGGGCTTCCTGTGTGGGGGAATATTTGAAAAACTTAGATGGATGGGTTAAGGGTTACAAAGTGAACTCATTTGAAGGAATGAGAAATCTGTTTTTGTTAGAATCAATTTTTGATGCCTGTTCTCCTGAGCTGAGACAGCACTTGGCTGTACAAAAGGGATTGCTCCCAAGAAGCTAGCAAAAGCTGCTTGCTTGTGGGTTGCCAACAGGGCAAGACACAAGGATTCTGGGGCCACTCACAAAAAGGATCACGGGAAACAGCACAAGAAAGATGACAAAGATAATTCCAATTCCAACCACCCAGAAGAGGTCCCCCAAACCACATAGGGTAGACCCCATGGGAAACCTGGTGGTCTAGTGAACCCTCTGGTGCCCAATCAGAGGGAGGTCAGCAGAGCCCCTCATTCCAGAGACCATTTGGTAAATGCTATGTCTGTGGGTCTGTGGACCATCTGAAAGGAGATCCCAGATGCAAGGGTAAACCTGTACGGGTCAACATTGCCTCTTTAGCCTCCATCCCTGAGGGAGAGGTACAAATGGCTAATGCCCACTTTCACCTGCTGGCTGAAGAACCCTTTGGTGTTCAAGCCAGTGTATCCTTAGAGTCCTTGGGTCTGTGTAAAAATCAGAATATGGATGTGTATAGCTCCATTCCAGATAACTCCAATGGGTAGTATATTGACAGTGTTCTTGTGAATGGCCAGGGACCCCCTGCCACGAGAGAGACTGGAACCAGCAGAACAATTGTGGATGAAAGCTTTTTTAAGCCTGAGGGTGTTGTAAAGGCACCCAAAGGTCCCACTAAATTGGCTGGAGGCCCTGTCCAAATGGTTCTAATTCTACCAGCTCTCATTCAGTGTAACAATATGACAGTGAGGATCCCTGTCAGTATTCAGAATGAGGTGCCTGGGAGAGTCCTGTTGGGGAATGATTTAAAGAAAAATAATCACATGGAACGTGAACGGGCTGGGGTCCGGAATCAAGCGATGTCTTGTTCTGCAATTCTTGAACAGACATTCTCCCGACGTCGCCCTGATAAATGAGACACACTTAGCTGGGAACAGCTGCACTTTCTTTCGTAGAACCAACTACCGATTGGCCCTACATGCGGGATACGCTATGGGATCCAGAGGGACTCTTATCCTGATACATAAACGCGTCCCATTCACATCGCTAATAGTTGAACAAGACCCCCGGGGTCGCTATGTGGTGGTTATGGGAACACTGGGACAGGAAACACTGGCCCTCCCCGCCAGGACTGGGAGAGGAACTCCTGGAGGAGTTGGTCACCCTTATGGCAAAACACCAACCTGATACGTGGATTTTGGGGGGCGATTTTAATGATGTAATGTGTAACATGAAAGACTGCACTCACATCAGGGACTGTAACCCGAACACTCCCACCAAACTAGCAAAATTTGCGTCGGCCCTGGGCATTCGGGATGTGTGGCGGCATCTCTACCCTGTAGACGAGGCCTACTCATTCCACTCGGGAGCACACGGGTCCATGTCCAAACTAGACTACCTCTTCCTCCCAGGCACCAATATACACAGGGCGACCGCTGCAGACCTACTCTCCCGAGGCATCTCAGACCACTCACCCCTCATGGCGTTACTGCGCATACAAAGGGAAACCCCACCCCGATCATGGAGGCTGAACAGCTACTATGTTTGTTTGTTTGTTTGTTTGTTTGTTTATTCATTTGTTAGGCGCACCAGACTCGTAAGTAAAAGGGCGCAATGACAAGGAAATGCAAGGCTTACATGATTACACAGGTTACAGACAGGATATATACAATATGAACAATAGGACTGTGGCTAGTTTGCATGAATGCGGGAAATATACAATATGAACAATAGGGCTGTGGCAGTTTAGTATGATTACAGGATATATACAATATGAACAATAGGGCTGGATCAAAGGTGCGTGCACTAGGATATAAAACTTATATGAGTACACATGCATGGGCAGCAGTATTTACATAAAGAGAGAGTATAGCAAGGTATACTGTTTCTTGATTGCAGGATAGTGTCCTCAGGGAAGGGTGAAGGGTAACTAAGGATTGGTGGCAGTGATATGCTTTATTAAGTTTTTCCTGAAGAGTGGATATGGTTGGTCAGCTCTTAACTCCTGGGGCAGTGAGTTCCAGCTTCTGGCTGCCTTAACAGTGAAGCTGTTGCCCTCGATGGTAGTCAGTTTGTATTTGGGGATATTTAGGCAGTTAGTGTTCCCCATTCTAGTGGGTCTGAGAGAAGTTCTTCTCTGAAGTTTGTCTATGAGGTAACTGGGGGCCGCGTTGTTCAAAGCTTTGTGTGTCAGAGAGAGTGTTTTTAGAAGTATTTTATTGGATGTGGAGAGCCATTTGTGTTGATGTCTCAAGGCAGAGATGTGGGTTTTCTTATTTATGCCAAGGGCTGCTCTTAAGGCATTATTCTGTAGCGTTTGGAGTTTATTAGTGGTGGATTTGTTAGCCCCAATGTAAAGGGCATTGCAATAGTCGATTCTAGAGAGTATAAGAGCTCTAGCCAGGATCAGACAGCTATAGTCAGAGAGGAATGGTTTACCAGCTCTAAGAAGTTTGCATGTGTAAGCCGTAGACGAGGTAAGGGATTTGACCTGTTTGTCAAAGGATAGTGTGGAGTCCAAGTAGAATCCCAGGGTTTTTACTTCCTTGGAGACTTTAATGGTGTTGCCGTCAATATTGAAGGAAGAGTAATCTTGACCTAGTTTTTTAATATTGGCCTGCGAACCCAATATTATTAGTTCAGTCTTATCATCGTTCAAGCATAGGCCGTGTGTGGCCATCCATGCTTGGATGATAAGGTAAATTTTGTTCACTAGGCCCGTGTCCGCACTGTAATCCCCAGAAAGTGGTAGGAGAATCTGAGTATCATCTGCATAGTTAGTGTAGGTGACACCCAGCTGGTCCAGATCGTCGAACAATGGCTTAGTGAAGATGTTATATAGGGTGGGCGAGACGCAGGATCCTTGCGGAACGCCGCATAGGATGGGTGTAGGCTCGGCAGATGCTGAGGAGGAGAAGACTCTCATGGTCCTCTCACTCAGGAAGGACTCGATCCACTTGATAGCGTCCGTGGAGAAGTGAGCTGCAGAGTCAAGGTGCCGACATAAGACCTTGTGGTTGACCAGGTCGAAAGCAGCGGAAAGGTCGAGTAGGAGCAGGAGTACCGTCCTTCCTTTGTCTCTCAGTTCGTCTATCTGGGACTTAAGGTCGATTAAGGCAGTCTCAGTTCCGTGCATTGGACGGAAGCCGGATTGTCTGTTGCCCAGGAGTTTGTGCAGTTCTAAATGCTTCTGTATTTGAGTGTAGGCGGCTTTATCCAGTATTTTTAGTAAAAATGGGACCGTGGTAATAGGTCGATAGTTAGTGGGAATGAGGGGATCAAGTGTCTGTTTCTTGAGGAGTGGTAGCACCCAGGATTGCTTGAGGTTGGCAGGTATAGTACCTGTAGCAAAAGAGGCATTTATCAGTTTGGTTATAAATGGGGAGAGTTCTCTAGCAGCGTCTTTTATTAGCTGTGCAGGGCAGATGTCCCCTTTACAGTTTGAGGGTTTTAAAGATAGGATGATTTTTTCTACCTCTAGGATGGACATTTTTGAGAAGTGGAATGTGGCATTGTGTGCCGGTGGTGGCTCATTGGGCTGGAGAATGTTAGGCAGGTGCTGTAAGTTTAGAGCCTTCTTTTTTAATTGGATTTTGTTCTGAAGTGTATCGATTTTATGCTCTAAGGCTTGTTGTATGTCAGTACACCAGGATTTGTCCTTGGTGCAGACGTCCGGGGTAGCAATAGGGGACTCTAGTTCTTTGAGTATGCAGAAGAGTTCCTTCATGCTTGAGTTTGAGCTAGCAATGCGTTGGTCATATGAGTTACGTTTTGCTTGGCAGATTTCCTTTTTGTAGAGTGAGGAGAGTACAGTTAATTTGGCTTTATTCTCGCTAGATGGGCATCGTCTCCAGTTTGTTTCACTTTTGTTCTTTAGGGTGCGAAGGTCTTTGAGTTGTGGGGTGAACCATTTGTTTAGGTGGGCTATGGGTTTGCTCGGTCTGAGTTTGATAGGAGCAATTTTATCCAGAGTGGTAAGCATAATATTGTTGAATTCCTGAACTAGGCCGCTGGGGTCGAGATTATCAGACAGTGTATTGAGAGTAGGCAGTATGGCGGGGATGATTTTTTCTACCGTAATACTTTTATTACTTCTGGTTAGGCATGGTGGCGCTCGTGGTCGGACCAGTGGAGTGGGTCTGACAGTGGATAAGAGAAAGGAGATCAAAGAATGATCTGTCCATGCTAAAGGCAGGATGGATGTGATAGTGGCAGAGCAGTTGAGGTCGGCTACCCAGTCCAGTATTCTCCCTTTTATGTGGGTGGGTGTAGAGACTTTTTGAGTAAGTCCTAGTGCTTTGATCGTATTGGCTATTTCTGTGGCATTTTTGTCTGTTTGGTCGTTGAATCCTAAGTTGAAATCGCCTAATATAAGTAGTTGGGTGGAGGGTTTCAGGTTGTTCATGATTATATTATGCAAGTCTTCCTCGAAGGTACCAAGAGGGCCAGGTGGTCTGTATATGAGGTGTATGGTAATGGATTGTGACTCATTAATCTGCATTTTGGCGGTGAGGGATTCGCATGATTGTAGAGATTGGGTGGGGGCTAGTCTGAGACCAAGAGCCGTTTTAGAGATGATAGCGATGCCGCCTCCTCGTGTATTATCACGGTCTTGTCTGAGAATGGTGTAGTCGTCTGGGACAGCTAACATGAGGGTAGGTCCTGCTGCAGTATGGAGCCACGTTTCCGTGATTGCGAGAAAATCCAGGTTCCCTTCTGTGATTACATCGGCAATATCCGTAGCGTGAGCGACTAGTGATCTAGCATTAAGGAGCGCTCCCTTGAGAGGGGGGTCCTCGGGAGTTTTGTTGACTCGGATGGGTTTGTCAGTGGTAGTGCAAGCTTTGGGATGGAGGTTATTAAGCTGGAGGGTGTTCTCATTCGAGGTAAATGTTTGAGTAGGCCGTTTGGGATGGCTAGGCATTCGTGAGCTAGGTTTGTAATTGGTTTTGAGGTTGGAGGCCGGAAGGGTTCTTCTCAATGGTTCATGTAATTTGGTTAGTCTTGCGCGGAGTCTGTTGTTTCTATTAGGAGTGGTACAAGGAAGGGAGGCATATAGTATTGTTTCTTGGGCCTTGCAGAATGTGGGGGGCTTAAGTTGCATATCGTTAGTAGTGAGTTGGCTTAAGTTTGAAGTAGGTATTGGTGACTGAGTAATGTGGATGTGACTGCTGAGGACCGATTGTGTGAATGTAGCCATGATGCAGAGGGCTAATGCTAGGTGTGGCATCCTTCCAGTTCTAGGAGAGAGCTGTCTAATGGCGACCATAGGCACAACACAGGGCACAATATAGGTTAAATGTGGTCTATTGGCGACCATAAGGCACAACACAGGGCACAATATAGGTTAAATGTGGTCTATTGGCGACCATAAGGCACAACACAGGGTTCAGCATAGGTTAAATGTGGTCTAATGGCGACCATAGGGCTCAACACAGGGCACAATATAGGTTAAATGTGGTCTATTGGCGACCATAAGGCACAGCACAGGGTTCAGCATAGGTTAAATGTGGTCTATCTGGGCTCCCCTGATCTTGTTGACCACCTCACGGAAGTAACTAATGAATATTTTGAAATTAATACCCCTACGGTCGATGACCCAGTCACGATTTGGGAAGCATACAAAATGGTATTGAGGGGGGGGGAGGCGATTTCCTGGGTAGCGGGTAACAAGAGGGAGCGACTTTGGAAGTTGCTGGAGGCAGAAACTGATGTGGGCGACTGGGAAGCCAAATATGTTCGTGACCCAAGCCCGGAGTCTCTCAGATCCCTTAAGGGTGCTAGTGAACGCCTTTGACATATCGAACTAGACAACGCCAGACAAGCCCACCAAGACTCCAGGGCAAGGGTATATGAACACGGGGAAAAAGCTGGGAAAATGTTGGCCTGGCTCGAGAGAAGAGATGAGGGTCAACGCCACGTTAGAGAGATCATAACCCCGCAGAATGGGAAATGCCACTCAGACAGGAATATAGCACAGGCTTTCGCTGACTTCTATGCTACTCTGTACGCCGCCCCAGTGTCCCCTCTGGATCCCTCCCTACTAGACAATATCACCCTGCCATTCCTATCGGAACAACAGAGGACACAACTGGACTCGGCTCTCACCGAAGCGGAGATCGCTGAGGCTGTAGCTCAATTGCAGTCGGGGAAAACACCAGGCCCCAACGGGTTCCCGGTCGAGACCTGGAAGAAACTGGGTGGGGAGAAACTGGCACCATACCTTCACAAAATGTTTCTCGGGGCCCGTGACCAGGGCGCTCTCCTGCCGGATCTGCGTAAAGCCACGACAGTTGTTATTCCCAAACCAGGTACGCCACCCGAGCAATGTGCCTCCTATAGGCCCATCTCATTACTCAATAGCGAAACCAAAATCCTTGCCAAGATCCTGGCCAACCGGTTGCAAGCGGTAATTACCTCCCTGGTCCACCCGGACCAATGTGGGTTTATGCCACATAAATCGAACTTGCGGCGCCTCCACCTATTGCTGGAAAGGGCCCTTATCATAGACAAACCGCTTGCATTACTTGCCATAGATTTTGAAAAGGCGTTCGACTCGGTTCGCTGGGACAGCCTCTGGGAAACTATGCGAAGAATGGGATTTGGGGACAACTTCCTGGGATGGGTGCAACTTCTCTACACAGACCCACAAGCGGAGGTGAAGGTACATGGGTGGCCCTCTGAACTTTTCCCCCTGAGCAAGGGCACACGGCAGGGATGCCCCTTGTCCCCCCTTCTCTTGGCCCTCGCAATAGAGACACTCGCCCTGTGGCTCCGCCAGAGCAAGGAATGGTTGGGATTCAGGTGGCCGGAAGGGCACGAAGACAGGACGTCTGTACGCGGACGACCTCTTGATATACTTGGGTGACCCGATACGAACCTGCCCCATAGTAACGCAAATGCTCATACGATACGGTGAATTTAGTGGGCTGAGAATCAACTGGGACACATCTATCCTGTTCCCGGTAAAGGGCGGTACACTGGCTGTCCCCCAGGAATGCCCATACAAGGTGGAACCAAGCGGCTTCCGGTACCTTGGGATTTGGATATCGGAGGACCTGACACCCTACGCAGCCCATAACCTCCAGCCGATCATGGACCGTTTTAAAGACGATGTCCGCCACTGGAGGCTTCTCCCCCTGACACTAATGGGTAGAGCCGCCCTCTTTAAGATGATCACCCTGCCCAGATTCCTGTATGTACTACAAAACGCACCATTGGAGATTCAGGACGCCGAATTTGACCGCCTTGACTCCCTCCTTAGAGACCTCATATGGGGAGGGGGACAGCCTCGTATTGCACTGGCTACACTCCAGAGATCGGTTTGGAAGGGGGGTATCGGCGTGCCCTGTCTCCGAGCTTACTACTGGGCCTCCCAACTGGCGGTGGTTAACGACCTACATGGGGATAGGGAACTCCCGCACATAAAGGCAGAAATTGCAGCCATCCACGACACTGACCCATTACACCCGCTCTACCAGCCCCTCCACAGACCCCTACCCCAAACAATGGCAACATATATCTCAAGGGTCTGGAGACGGGCCCACGCCTATGTGGGATAGAAAGACAAGATCACCACGGCACAACCCCAGTGGCACAATAGTAACCTGGCCGAATTGGGGAAACTCAGACCATGGCCCAAATGGGAGGAGGCCGGAATCACACGGATTGGGGATGTCTTGATAGATGGGGAAATCGCCTCCTTTGTAACATTGCAGCAGAAATTCCACCTTCCAGCAACCAAATGCTATCACCATACTCAACTGACTCACGCCCTATGAACACATATCCAGTTGGACCCCGCTATTCCCGAGTATACACCCATAGAACGCAATATACTCCCAACACATATCCCTACTAGAGTCACTTCTATATTATACAATGCCATGTCCTCCTTTTCCACTCCAGAACTTCCTCGTCTTAAATCCAAATGGGAGGACGATGTGGGAGCCATAGACCCAGAGGACTGGATCCAGATCCTAATGCATCCCAGGGAGATTGCTATCTCCTCCAGACTCCGCTTGGTTCAACTTAAAATCCTTCACAGAATATATTACCCAAGAACCATGATGCATGGCTGGAAATGTGCCCCAAACCCGAACTGCCTCCGATGTGGGGGGGAGGTCGGTACATTCATACACATCCTCTGGGAATGTCCGCGGATTCAGACTTTCTGGGGGAATTGCTGCAATGAACTATCCAGGGTGCTAGGCCGCAATATAACAATGGACACGAAGGTGTTGTTGTTGGGCTCTCCCGATGAGAACACTACTGATAAATGGGAAGGATTGCTCCTATCCACAGCCGCAGGACTGATGAAGCGGAACATTGCACAAAAATGGGGAGCCCTAGAGTCCCCAACACTGGAACAATGGGCAGATGATATGGACACGCTTGCAATGTTAGAGCACAGAGTTTATAAAGCAAGAGGCTGCCCGACCAAAGCTTCTAAGATTTGGGACAGATGGGAGGAGAGAGAATCCCAGTAACCTCATGATGCCCTAAGACACTAGACTGAACTGTAGATGGAAAGGGCGACAAATGGAGATCATTTGACTCTTATCGTGTCTTCACTTATTGATTCATTTTTTGAATGCGTATGTTTTGACCTTGTTTTTTTTTGTGGTTTCGTTGATTGTATTGTTGTTTAAATTCAATAAAATGCCATATTAAAAAAAAAGACTCTAGGAGTAGTGTCCAGTGCCCCCACACCTCCCAGTGGGAAGAAACAGAACCAATCCAAATTGGGTAGAGAGGAAAGCGTAAGACACCACTCTGAGCCCGTGGGTCTCTCTACAAAGAACCCCACTGTAAGTCCTTGTGTAAGTAAGTTAACCTTTCACCAAGGCAAATCCAAGGCTAGAATATTAGGGAAATGGGAGCCCAAACCATGCTCCATCATTGCCACTCCAATTGTAAAGTCTTTAACCCAACTCTACTTCTGGGGAAGCGGCGGATAGACACACTGTACCCCTATCTAAATCTATGAGAACTGGTAATTCTCAAAGCTGGTGGAAAACCAGGAAATATAGGTCGAAGACTAAACACCTTAAGACTGTTGGATCTTCTGTTGAAGACTCCAGTATAAATCCTAGTGTTAGGAGGGAAACATCTAAGCCAGGTAAAATGAGATCTCAGAGGAAGTGGAAGCATGCACCCTGCTTGCCCACAACCCCCCGCCCCAACCAGGATACCAGAGACCCAACCTGCTCTTGTGAGAGAGGTGGTGAGGAACCATGGAGGCCCCTCTAGATCTAAGGAATTCCCTTCTAAGGACCCCTTGAAAAAGCCTATTGTAGGTGCAGAAGTTGTCACAACCTCTGAGGGACTGTTCACTCAGATCCCCTATACATTAAATAAGAAAGGTGTACCCCACAGTATTTGTAGGTCATAAAGCTTATAAATGAAAACACCTGATAAAAAAGTGCCATAGCAAGGGTTACAAAAGGTTGCTGGTGTACTCAGCTGGCCATTTAACCGACTTGCAACAAAAGATCCATCCTGGTGAGGATTAGATCATCCTGTCCCTTAGTCTGGGGGAGCCGAGTGTTAGGGAGAATTTTCAGTTAGTGCTAAATTCTTCCCACCTTAGAGACCCCCAGCTCTTTGCTGAACTTTGGGGCTTTGTACTTTTAATTCTAGGTGTTTTCTGTGTTTCTTTTGACTTTGGAGTCTGACAAACTCCATAGGCATCATCTTTAAATTGTGACACACAGCACCTTCAGTGCAGTGACACAGGGAAGTCTCTTCTTAGACTTCCCAAAGGTTTAAATACCTCCTCTTGGTGAAACTACTGTTTCCAAGAGCAGTGAAGTGAAATTGACTTTACTTACATTTTGTAACTTTCTAGACCCAGCACACACTATCTTACAATAGGGTGCTGGAGGGGTTACTTAGTATCCCCTTTGTCTAGTTTCTCATGTAACATTTTTATGTGACCCTTTCTACAATTAATGGCTGGTGGCAGTGGTTTACTTTTTCCTACCATTGTGTGTTTTTACCATAGGATGTAATTGCAGCTGCAGTAAGACACCCATGGGTGCCCATTTCGTCAAAATGACCCCGGTCTTCTTTTTTTGTACTTTCTTGTTGGAAAGGTCCTTCTTGAGATTTACTCTGCACACCAACCCAGATTTGGTCCCTTTGCTCATTTTGTCTTTGGCAGGATTCACTGCTGAAGCCCGCCTCTGGCTCCAGCGTGTCTGGCAGGGGCAGGAAGTGAGGGAGGTGCCCGAAACTCCCTGTGGTTAATCCCCTTGGTTACAGGAATGCACCCAAAGGTGATTGGCCGGATGGCTGTCTTTGGAGGACAGCCTCCCTGCTGTGTGCGTGACAACGAGGCTGCAAATGAATGGGAGAAACCTGCATAAAAGGCGAGGCTTTTTGCTTGGAAGGCAGAGTCAACCACTGGACGAAGGAATCTGAAGAAGAACTTGGAAGAAACGCTTGCTTCAACTCCTTGACCGTTGGTTTGCCTGGTGAGGCCCTGGGCATTGATGAAGCTCCCAATTCGCCTCGACTAGAGAAGCCCTGCAACAGATGACTTCTCCCCTTGGGTTGGTTGGACCAATCAACCCCAAAGTGAACTCGTCTGGACATCCTCTCGGAGCTGGCTGTACTTCCATTGCTGCTGCAGGAACCGAAGTGCCAGGGAGAGGAACACCAGATCAAGTGCATCGCTTTTAAGTTGGACCCGAGCTCCAGGAAGATCCTCCAGGCTCCCTTGAAGCAGGAATGATCAAGCCTGAGCCACCTCAACAGAGTGCTGGACCCCAGAAGCGAGGAAAGTCCATAATGGTATCCGGGAACCGCAGTGGTGCTGTTTGCGAGAGAAGTGAGGGGCTGAAACCACAAAGTGCTGCTGATTTGAAGTTTGCCCATTGCTGTCGCTGACCTTCCATTCGTAGTGCAGGAGTCCCCAGACGTCCTCCCTCTTGTCCCCACGACTGAGGTCCAGGAACACAGGATCTGCAGACTTACACAGGAGCAGAAGCCAGCTGGAAGCAGTTTTTCTTCTAAGCAAAGGTACTGTAAAACTAAGAGGACTTACCTCCCGTCCTCTAGCCTTGCTAGCTCTCAGTTGAGACTTGTCTTGGTTGCCCTGGCAGAGCTGGTTGCAGCTTTGCCCCTCACAAGCCTCCCAGCTTGTAGCCCTTCAGTGATTTCATTTCTACAAACATTTCTAAAAACATTGTGCAAGACTTTACTTACCTGCAAGAAGATCTCGCTCCCCTAGACTTTGCTCAACTAATATTGGCTGTCCTGGGTCCCTGAGAGACTCTTCTTACCTCTGACTGCTTTTTCATTTCCCCCAGGAAAGGGTTAATTTACTATGCATTGGAGGGTTCAAAGAGTACTTACCAGTTTAAGAATTATTTCTTAACCTTTGTTTTATTCCCATATCTAACCTTTGCACCAAACTCAGTATTGCTCTAAATGTATCAGTGATAAATCAATGTCCACAGTGTCCTAGCTATTTAAGTCCCCTGAGGGTGTAGGAAGTGTTTGTGTGCCATCCCCAATACGTATAATCTGATTAGAGAAACTAAGAGTGTGTTTTGAAGTATATTTTAAAGTGTTACATGTGTTGCTTCCTTCCAAAGAAGGCTTGTTCAACTGACTGTTAAATGAATAATTGTTTTATCAAGAAACCTTGTGTATAAGTGTTTATTTGAATAACTGTCATTGTGAAACTCTGTGTTACAACCTCACAGCTCACATTGACCCCTCTTGAGATAAGCCTGGCTGCTCAGTCACTCTACCAACTTGTGTAGTACATGTTTATACCAAAGGTTGTGTTAACTATTGCCAAGAGGGCAAGGCTGGTGCAGTCTCCCACAGGGAAGGAATGAGCACGTATGCACACCTGAGTGGTTCAGGAATGGACCTGTTTGGTGGTTTTTAGATTAGTAAAGAGGTGCGGGGGAGAAAGACACAACCCTGACACTAGGTTGTGAATTTAAGAAAACAGAGAAAAGAAGGGTATCCACAGGTTGTGGACCCCTCGCGTCCCCTGCACACTCAAGAATACTGTCAATAGATAGCCAATAGGTATCGGTTTCTAGGCAGAATTCAATATAATGATTGATAAACAGTTTTTCGACAAAATGCAGTGGGTAATTCTCCCACAGGGTACCGCATACAATCTTGCCTAACAAAAGGTCTACCACCTTCAGGATTGGGTTCTAGCACAAGGTTTGCTTTACGTTGTTGTAACATATATCATCCTCATCAGTCCAATGGATCTTCTGGGGTTCAGTGTTCTTTAATTTGTCGGTTAACCTAGCTATTTTACCAGAGAAATTAGGGATAAACCTACGGTAATAACCAATCAATATTAGGAACGCCCTGATGTCTCTCTTGGTCTTAGGCATAGGCGTATCTAGGACAGCGTTCACTTTTTCTCATTGGGGCTAGACACTGCCATTCCCTACAAAGAAGCTGAGGTATGTCATGGCTGATTGGACCAGCTTACATTTGGATGAATTGGCAGTTAAGCCGGCTTCTCTGAGGGATCTCATAATGGTAAGAGATGGAAAAGAAGGTCTTCCCCAAGTCTTACTGTAAATGACTATGTCGTCCAATATAAGCCCCACAGAAATCGGAGTAGGGCTATAATATCCTATCCATAAGCCATTGGAAAGTGGCTGGGGCCACATGTAGGCCAAAAGGGAGGACTTTAAACTGGAATAGTCCCAGGGGCACTGATACAGTTGTCTTTTCCTCATCAGGTCCATGTACGGGGATCTGCCAAAATCCCTTGGTTAAGTCTAGGGTTAATAGAAAGATGGCACCTCCGAGTTTATCTATTAACTCATCGATGAGCATCATTCAATAAGCATCGTAGGCGGAGAAGGCGTTAACCTGTCTGAGGTCTATGCAGAACCTCCAAGAATGATCAGGTTTTGTTACCAATACAATAGGGGAGGACCATGGGCTAGAAGAAGGCTTGATAATGTTTGCCATCAGCATTTATTTCACTTCCTCTACCACTATTTGTTTTTCGGCTTTTGGGAGTCTATAGGGTTTTAAATGGGACACTTTTGGGGGCGCCAGCTATGTGGTCGCTTCCTTGAGAACTCTGGCGGGCTCCAAGCCGCAGTGACTGATATATGGGCCTAATCCCATAACAATGAAAAAAGGGCAGCACTGATCGGATGCAGAAGGTCCATGGAATAAACCCCTGCAGTTAAATAGAAAACCAGAGCCCGCAACCCCAGGAATCTGGCACCGAAGATCAGCCGGTCTGGCAATCAAAAAACTGACAACATGGCGGCCTCCTGGCACGGCACACGGTGAGAGTCGAGTCATCTATAAAGGCAGCAGAGGCAAACATTGATGCCTCCCCACAGCAATCCGCCCCATCCAAGCAGCAAAACATGACCAGAAGGCCTGCACCTGCAGAGCAGAAGTTGTGGAGAGGGGCTCTGGGGGTGCTGGGTGCTGGGTGCTGGAGCAGAAAGGCAAGCCTGTAAGCCTTCCCTGCCAGGACTAGAGCCGCGACCAGTGGAGGGTGGCCACCCGCGACAGTGTCCTGCAACCTGCAGCAGCCCAGCTGAGAAAGAAGGAGACGCGGTTGGCGTGCGCTCTCGGCAGGGAGCTAAGGTGAAGAGGCACGGAGTGGAGCTGAGGAGGCGCGGCGCGGGCCCTGCCAGAACTGAGCCCTGCTGCGGCACACCACCATCGAGGCAAGCGGAGACCAAGGGCTTGTGGAAGCGGCGGTTGGCGAGAGGGAACAACGGCGGTGAAGAGCAGAAAGTGAGTCTGTCCCCCCACTCGTCGACTAACAGGCATTTAAGAAGCGGTAAACCACCATACTTAAAGAAACCTAGGGGTGAGGGGGGACATGCGACCAACGGGCACTCACCCCCCCAGCAGCATCAGCGGTGTGGCCCTTGGAGCTCTGGACAGGGTGGGGACCGCACCAGAACAATAACTGCCCAAAAGTGCCTGAGAAGAATTGCCCACAGATTAAAGAGGAAGCCTGAGACCCCTTTTAAATTGGCCAGCAGGTAGAAAGGGTGCAGCTGACTGTACATAGCAGCTCACATTGGAATGCAATCTGGGAAGGGGAGAAAAGGAGGTAGCCAGCATCACCACAACCTGGAGCACCTCACCCTCGCCAGCATCACCAGGATGGGGACCATCAAAGAGGGATACAGGAACCCCCCTTCACTAAGACTTGGCTACGCTGACACCCCATAGGGGGTAGCAAGGGCAAGAAGACAATTTGGAAAATTGGGAAAGCAAGCAACAGAACCCGCACCGGAGCATCCCCACGCCCCAAGACGCCTCCAGACACAATGGCTAAACAACCCAAACACCAGAAGGCAACAGACATTGCTGCAATGCTGCAGCAAGACAGGACCAAAAAAACAGAACCGGAATGAGCCATAACCCACTCTCCAGATGGATCTTCAGGTCACTGGGCTACCAAAGAAGATATACAATCCCTTCTGGCGGATATAAAAGCGGAGTTCAGGAACTGTATGACTGAAATATCATCTAAGGTGAAGAACCTCTACGACCACATGGGGGAGGCGGAACAGAGGGTCAGCGACCCGGAGGATCAAACCCTAAACCACACAGCCCAACTCGCGGAGCTCCAGAAGAAAGTGCAAACCCTAGAGGACAATAATGAAGACATAGCACGTTAGCAGGAAGACATGGAAAACAGGGTCCAGAGGAAAAACATTTGCATCCGAGGGATCCCATCAACAATCTCTGATCAGGCCCTACAAGCATATGTAGGGGACCTATTTCAGACGCTCCTCCCGGACTGCGACAAAACTCTACTGCTACTTGATTGAACCCACAGGCTGCGCGACCGCAGGAGACCCTCGGCAAACTCCCCCCCGGATGTAATGACCTGAGTCCACTTTTTCTCCACTAAACAAGACATCATGGCCGCCAGCCGCACACAGGGTTACTTAACCTTCCAGGGATCCCAAATCCAGATATATCAAGACCTGGTACCAGTGACTGTACAGAAGCGGAAGTCACTAAAATCTCTAACACAGTCCTCCAAGACCAGAAGATAAAATATTGCTTGTTCTTCCCGGCAGCACTCAGCTTCACCTTTGAAGGCCAGCTCTGCACAATCAATTCTCTAGGAGAAGCCAAAGGCATACTGACAGGAGGGCTTTCTACCCCGGACGAAGACCAGACAAATCCATCACCCTCCGTTGGCCTAGAGAAGACCCTAAGGCTGAACGGAATTCCTGGGCTAGAGTGGCGTGCAGGGGGAAAACAAAATTCTCCCCCTTCAAGGTATAAAGACTTGTCCCTGAATTCTCTCACAAAGCCCGGCAACCCACAGAGCCCTACAACACTGATCGTATCTCCCCAAGATGAAACTGGAGCACTCAGATCCTGTACGGCTCACCCCGGCCCTAGGAGTGTACACTCTGTTTGGCTCAAGGCCCGGTGGGCCCAACTGGAATTTGGTTAGCACACAAAGTTATACTGTTGGAAATTTTACACATTCACAAAAAGTTAAAACACCGGTTGCAACGGATATGCAAGGAATCTACAGACTAAGACTACAATGGAATCCCCCCAACCCCTAAGACCCCCTGCACCTTTAGAAGAGGCTGACCCGCCGGGGGATAACCCCCCCGCACCTAAAACTGTGCTTTGTAACCCTTAGTACCAGAGGCCTGAATGCCCCCAGCAAGTGGAAGTCAATCCTGCGGCGACTCAGAGACTTGTCAAGCTCGGTGGCCTCCCTACAGGAGACCCACCTGGTCCCAGACGACATCCACTGGCTGAGGAACAGGGCCTTCCCGAAACAGCACCCAGCATCTAGCAGCTCCAAACAAGGGGTCACTGCGATCTTAGTGGCCAGAGAGGTCCCATTTACATAGTTGGAGGTGCTCAAGAGCCCGGAAGGGCGCTATATTGCTGTGAAGGGCAAGCTATTCGGACAGCTCTACACCCTTGTCACAATTTACGCCCCCAACGAGAAACAAGAGGCCTTCTATCAAGACTTAGAAGCAGATCTGCATCTGTTCCTCGAAGGCCCCATAATGAATGGAGGAGACTTCAACGTGGTCCCGAACCCACTGATGGACAAATCCCTTCGACGGCACCGAAAGACTTTAAAAGCGCTCTTGCTCTACTCCATCTCTTCAAAACCTGTAAAGTAGTGGACGCCTGGAGGGTTCTGAATCTAGACATAAAAGACTTCTTCTTCTCACAGATGCACCGCACCTCCTCCCATATTGACCTACTGCTCGCTAGTCCCCAGCTGCTTTCTTTTACAGACAAGACATTAATAGGGGTTAAAGCGATCTGTGACCACACCCCCGTAATCCTGGCATACCAGATGTATGACCCAGACTGGCCGGCGTGGCCCCAATGGTCCCTCTACGATCCATTACTGAACAACCTGTCCCTGTGGGACGCACTAACCTCAGCTATCCGCAACTACTTTGTAGAAAACCGCACGGAAGACACGTCTTCTGCCACAAGGTGGGACGAAACGAAGGCGGTCATAAGATGGGAGCTAATATATAACAGCTTATCAAAGGCCACGCTCAGAACTACGAGAAACTCTGGAAAAAGACATAGCAGTAGCGGAGGCAAAACAGCATAAAGGATGGTCACCCAAAGAGGCCCGGGTCCTACGTCTCGCCCGCAGTAAACTTGAAGCACTCTACATGGAAGACACAGCCCAAACCCTCAGCAGAACCAAGAAATGCAACTATGCCAACGGCAACAAAGCCAATACATTCTTAGTCAGGAAACCGGCGAAAACCCACTCCTGGAATTACATCACAGGCCTGAAGGACACTGAAGGGGTGACTCAATATGCAGAGGCCACCAAGTTAAAAATAGCAATGGCACACCTACAAAGCACCATGATGGCTTCCCACAGATCAAAAGCCCAGCAAAAGCAGTACATTGGAGAAGCCGCCCTCCCTCACCTCTCAGAAACAAACAGACAAGCCCTGGAATCGCTGAATCTCATCCGAGGAGGTAGACACAGTAATAAAGGCCCTGAAACTGAGAGCCCCGGCCCAGATGGCTTCTCCCCCAAATTTTACAAGCTTTTTAAAGCCCCTCTATTAAAACCGCTAACAGAGCTCTTCAACTCTTTCCAGGAAACAGGAACAATAACCCAGTCAATGCAGGAATCAACCACAATACGCCTACTGAAACCCGGGAAGGATCCAAGGAACTGCGCCTCCTACAGACCCATATCACTTCTGAACATAGATGCGAACATATACTCCAGGATTTTGGAAAATAGACTGGAGAAAACCCTCCCGGACCTAATAGATACTGACCAGACAGGGTTCATACTGGGAAGAGGGACCGGGGATAACATCTGCCGAGCAATCAACCCAGTCGGAGTGGCGACTACAGCGCACAAGGAAATGGCACTACTGTCTCTAGATGCCACTAAGGCCTTCAACAAAATAGACCGGGCCTTTACAGTGAGAGGATATGAGATATATGATTATTTACATGGTTGCTTTGAGCATTCCTCATTGAAGTATGGAACATGCTAATCGAAGATAGATGTTAGAAAATACAAACTTGATTAAGGTTGGAGGCTGGACAGAGAGATATGCAGCCCAGCTAAACAACAACACAGCGCCATCAAGGGAATAGGAGTGCAATGGAACATACAAATAAATAGAGCATTAAAACTAGAGATTCATGAGATTCGGGGACATTGAGTCTAGCTAAATATTTTTTGTTTATCAACCATGAATTATTAAAAATAGGAGTGTTTTACTCTCCTATAGGACGTACTGAATAACCAGTCCTGGCACTCCACCATATAAGACGAACAGATGATCTGTCGAAAAAGAAGTACAAGCACTAATAATATAACTTCAAGAAGGGAGTAAGACGGCAGAAGTGAGTATACTTTTTTGAAGCAAATAAGGAAAGTTATATGGGTTAATAACAACGCCAAAGCAGGAATATTAATCTAAATAGACGCTATCTCCCGCAGGAAAGAGTATGACATTTCGTGAATGTGGGAGCTTGTGAATGGCACGGACGAACACGTGGAAACTGCTTATCTGTCTTGTAAGTATATGGACATAGATGAAAGGCATCCTACATAGGATTATGCGAATGGGATTGAGCGGCATATTTATTATAGCTGTTAATATTTCATTTTGTAGGCGAGATCTTATTGGCTTGATTCTAACCTGCAATTGAAAATTGGATACATTCTAAATTTCTCGACCACCCCCGCAGAGTGAAAAGGTGGAGGTGAGACAGATTGTATGACTACTCGTGAGTCCGTTTCTTGAGCCATTAAAAGGACTATATGAAATAATAGTGATGACACCATAGAGAGATGATTATGGTTTTATTTATATTTTTAGGTGGTGTGGCTCACCCTACCATGTGAAACAGGATATAGCAAGAGAGCTCGGGTTTCTGTCCTGAAGAAGGTTGCATGACTCCTGGACTTTAATTGAGAAGAGTCCTACGACAAGTGAAATGCGTGTTCTGTAGGAACAGGGACATACAGAGTTGGTTACCAAATAAATAGTCAAAGGGAACCAGAGAATATGAAACATTGTGGATTATAGTGACCTACAAAATTGGTCAATTTTGGATGAGAGCGGAGTAGTGTGTGAGGTAGAAAGGAGAGTGAACGAATGGTGGGAATTTGTTGTGGGTGAGCCTATAAATTCTTTATTGAATTGCATTGTATTGATGAAATTGTATGAACTATGTATGTTAATTGGTTCATTTTTTAATGTAATGTATAATAATTAAAGCTGATTTTGTACTATAAAATTTGTTAATCGATATATATGAAAAGATAAACCGTATATGAGGTGTCATCCCTCATCCACTGGTCCACTGTTGCTTCTATATATATTGTATAGCCCGAAGGACCAGGTTGTAATCAGGCAATTACCTTTTTTGTTTGATACTGTGAGCACAGACCGTGGCTGTAGGGGCATAGGTGATTGAGTGTATTGACAACACGTGAAACAATGGAGAAGGTAAACATCTTCTCTTTTTCAGATGAGCATTATAAGAAGCTCCTGGAAACTCTGGCATTACTGACAAATGCTGCAGCAGTGATAAGTACTAATAGTGGTCAAGATGACCTAGACAAGATTACACAGAAAATGAAGAAATTGACCAGGACGGATCTGCACGGCAAATTCATGCTCCAGTACCTTAAGGCGGGCATTAATCCCAATGGGTTACAGGTTAGAAATGTCCTGAGAATATTTGTTGACAACCCCCGCTTCCAGAAGAACTTCAGTAGGGTTGGCAACAAGTGTTCTCGAGACTGGATCATCCTGATAATAGAGACAACTGAGGAAGAAACTAAAAAACAGGGGGAAGAACTGGCCAATTTAGAGAAAAAGTTCTTGGATAACAAGAACATTAAGGATGCTAAGAAACAATTGGAAGATCTCGAAGTAGAGATACAGAAATTCAAGCAGCTCAATCTCGACCGCAAAATGTTCAAACTGCAAAAGGACATGTCGAATTATCAAGAAGAAAAAACATATCCTTATTTAAGAGAAGGGTTTTTTACTGATCCAGTAATTGGCCAGAATTCCTGGCGAAACAACAGATATGTGTCTTTCTCCAATACTTCGAGGTCATCAAGTGGATCAGATCCATCTTTAAATAACCAATCAGGCCCCAGTGGTAATAACAAAGGGAGAGGCCCCCAACAACAACAACAGGGTTTTCATGGACGCAATCAGAGAGGGCCCCCAAGACAGAGCCCCGGCATGAGAGCCAGACAATGGTATCAGAGCCAATGAGCAATGCCAACACTGATGCAATACCCATGGTTAATTTAACCACCCTGGTTCTGAGTACTACAGAACGAGAGCTTCTGTCTAAAGGGTTGTCTTTTGTTCCAGTGGCCAAGGCTGACAGTTTCACTACAGAACTTGAATTACATAGATTTTTCAGGAATATATGCTTAAAATATTACTTTGAAACCTTTCTACCTAAGAATTGCAGTGGAGGAGAGAAATCTTCAGTGGACAATGTACCTAATATTACTGGACTGACGTCAAATCGACCTTCAACCCACCACCCCACACTTGTTCACCCGAAATAGAGGCTTTTGAAAATAGAGTGATGCGAGAGGTTAAGAAGGTGATTGAGAAGAAAAACTATGCACAAGATAACTTGACCAGAGAAGAAAGAACTTATATCAAGATGTTATGCGACACAAAGGGCATTACCATAAAACAGGCGGATAAAGGGGGTGGTATAGTGATCATGCAGACCACTGACTACGAGAAAGAATGCCTGCGGTTATTGGGAGATGAGGAATCATATCAATCAAGCTACAGGAAGAGATTAAAAGTCTTACTGCACATGCTGTAAATGAATCATGGATATGTGAAAATGAAAGCCGCTTTCTAAATAAAACTCATCCTAAGAGAGCGGCTTTTTACATCTTACCCAACATTCATAAAAACCCCACCAATCCCCCCGGGAGACCTATCGTCTCAGCGATTGATTCCCTCCTTGAGCCCTTATCAATTTATGTTGAACTTTTATTGCAACCATTTGTAGAAATCATGCCTTCATACGTAAAAGATTCATCAGATATGATATGAATCACACAAAGTCTTCAAGTCAGAACGGGTGAAATTTTGGCAACAAGAGACGTTGAGTCATTGTACACCTCGATTACCCAGATGCAGTGCCTAGAAATCCTAGGTGATTTCTTGGATAAAAGAAGTATGTCCCACTGTCCCCCTACAGGGTTTATCCTTGAGTGTGCGCGTTTGTCCATGACAGAGAATTTTTTCCTGTTTAAACAGCAGCTCTACAAACAAAAATGAGGGGTCAGTATGGGGGCCACTTTCGCCCCAGATGTGGCAAATGTATTTATGGCAAACTATGAAGAACGATATATATCTGGGGAAAATAGGCTATTGAAGCAACAGGTGGACCTATGCCAATGTCTGGTAGCATGGCATAGGTACACAGACGATGTGTTCTTAATATGGAGGGGCACAGCTGTGTCCCTGATGGTCTTTCAAGAATAGTTGAACACTTGTATTTTCAATATTAGATTCACCATGGAATGGCACAGAGTAGAGGTAAGTTTCCCAGACCTTAGGATTAGAAAATATGCTGAGGAGTTGACTACCACATTGTTCTGAAAACCCACCAACAGGAATACATTACTACACTTTACGAGCTTCCGTCCGGTAAGTTTACGTCAGAATCTCCCGTATGGACAATTCCTCGGATACGGAGAAACTGTATGGCTAAACAAGAATTTAACAAACATGCAACACAGCTACGAGATAGACTAAAAGAAAGAGGCTACCCAAGGAAATTGGTGAGCAGTAATCTGAAAAGAGCAGCCAATACCAGGAGGTAGGAGTGCTTGAAACCACGAGAAAGCAAAAAGGAAAGAAGACTAGTCTGTGTGACTACCTATAACCCAGTGAGTAACGATATCAAGAAAATCATAAACCGCAACTGGAATCTCATTAAACAACCAGGGAGTCTGTATAAAAGACCCCTCTTTGCTTTTAAGAAAAGCCAGAATCTTAAACAAAGATTAGTCCAGACATATAAGGATCCAACAAGAGAACCGACTGTACTTAACCAGTGGGGGTTACCTCAGATAGTAGGTCACCACCGATGTGGTGGCTGTGTCGCATGCCCCCTGACTGAAACCAAACTGGAATTCAACTACGAACGAGTAAGATGGAAACTGAATACACACACCAATTGTAGGACTAAGAATGTTGTTTACATCATTAGCTGCCCCAGCTCACTTATGTACGTAGGTAAGACAACAAGGGAGTTGAGACAAAGGATGGGAGAGCACAGATCCTGTATATGAAACAAGATACCGGATAAGCCTCTAGTGGACCACTTTATCCAAAACGGCCATGAAGATACTGACCTCAAGTGGTTTGTCTTACAACATATCAGACCATCCACACGAGGTGGCGATATGGCGTCTACCCTGCATAATGTAGAGCAGAAATGGATTTACACTCTAGATACGGTCAGACGGGGTCTCAACATTTCCGTCGAATGGAACCATCTTTTTGCTAAGAACTAAGTACTTGTGTTCTGGATCCATATTCTAATTATAATGTTCATCTACACCATACAATTAACTATGTCCCCCCTCCTCTGTATCCGAAGGAGGATATATATGATGTCCATATGAAGCAGAAACATTTGCACGACATTAATAATGGTGATGTCTGGCTTGTGTTTCATGATGATTTAAATCCCACAGTATAAGTTGCATATTACGACTACATAATATCTATCTCCCACAAGAGAGGCATACAGTATTTGAGATAATACCCCTAGATTATGATGGGGTGTGTATTTGATGCATTTTTGCATTTCCTCTTCCCGGAATACTCGGAATTGTGAAAAGAATCACCGTCGAGAGGATAGGGCCATCCCATTTTGCGCGAGAGGAACGGGGTGATGTCGCCTCTTGGGAGTTGCCATAGTCCTCTTTTTATGACTATGGGAAAAGTGGACAATATCTACAGACGGGCGCGGGCTGTTGACGTAATCGCCCGCGACACCATGAGACAGTGCCTAATGTCAGGAGAAGCAGCGCTACGGTAAGCAACTTCATCCAGACACGTTGGCACGAACAGCGTGAACATTTTGTAGTGAGAGGTTTTTGAGAGGTTAATACGCGGTATTCGTCTCGCTATGATACACTAAGCCCAGTGATGTTTTCTGGGAAGTGAGTGCGCATGTTTGCAGTAAATGTTGGGATAAGCGTGCATCATCTATGTGTTTGTTGTCGTTTGTAAGCCTTGCCCCAATTAATTAAATTGGATTCATTGACAATAAGTGAGCGGTTTGATGTGAAGTAGCGCTCATGCCAATGCCGGGCTGAGGCGGACTGCCAGAGAGGGGGAAAGTCCTCAGTGAGAGGATATGAGATACATGATTATTTACATGGTTGTTTTGAGCATTCCTCATTGAAATATGGAACAGGCTGATCGAAGATGGATGATAGAAAATACAAGCTTGATTAAGGTTGTAGGCAGCCCAGATAAGCAACAACACAGCGCCATCAAGGGAATAGGAGTGCAATGGACCATACAAATAAAAAGAGCGTTAAAACTAGAGATTCATGAGATTTGGGGACATTGAGTCTAGCTAAATAATTGTTGTTTATCAACCCGGAAGTATTAAAAATAGGTGTTTTTACTCTCCTATAGGACGTACTGAATAACCAGTCCTGGCACTCCACCATATAAGACGAGCAGATGGTCAGTCGAAAAAGAAGTACAAGCACTAATAATATAACTTCAAGAAGAGAGTAAGATGGCGGAAGTAAGTATACTTTGTTGAAGCAAGTAAGGAAAGTTATATGGGTTAATAACAACGCCAAAGCAGGTATATTAATCTAAATAGACGCTATCTCCTGCAGGCAAGAGTATGACATTTTGTGAATGTGGGAGCTTGTGAACGGCACGGACGAACACGTGGAAACTGCTTATCTGTCTTGTAAGTATATGGACATAGATGAAAGGCATCCTACATAGGATTTTGCAATTGAGATTGAGCGCCATATTTATTATAGCTGTTAATATTTCATTTTGTAGGCGAGATCTGATTGGCCAGATTCTAACCTGCAATTGAAAATTGGATACATTCTAAATTTCTGGACCACCCCCGCAGAGTGAAAAGTGGAGGTGAGACAGATTGTATGACTACTCGTGAGTCTGTTTCTTGATCCATTGAAAGGACTATATGAAATAAGAGCGATGACACAATAGAATAGAGAGATGATCATGGTGGTATTTATGTTTTTAGGTGGTGTGGCTCACCCTACCATGTGAAACAGGATATAGCCAGAGCCCTGGTTTCTGTCCTGAAGAAGGTTGCATGACTCATGGACTTTAATTGAGAAGTCCTACGACAAATGAAACACGTGTAGACATAAAACCTGTAAGAGCAGGGACATACAGAGTTGGTTACCAAACAAATAGTCAAAGGGAACCAGAGAATTTGAAACATTGTGGATTATAGTGACCTACAGAATTGGTCATTTTTGTATGAGAGCGTAGTAGTGTGTGAGGAAGAAAGGAGAGTGAACCTATAAGATCTTTATTGAATTGCATTGATGAAATTATATGAACTATGTATGTTAATTGATTCATTTTTTAACGAAATGTATAATAATTAAAGCTGATATTGTACTATAATATTTGTTTATCGATATATATGAAAAGATAAACCGGATATAAGGTGTCATCCTTCATCCACTGGTCCACTGTTGCTTCTATATATACTTTACGAATTGGTCCTGGAAGCATTCCGCTTTGGCACCATTTTCCGCAAAATGATACTGGCCAACTACAAATCCCAGAGAACTTACTTAAAAGTGAACCAGAAGCGCTCAACCCCGAGGCAAGGATACCCCCTCTGCCCCCTGGTCTTCGCTCTCATAATGGAACCTTTTGCCCAAAGAATATGCAACAACCCGGCTATCAGAGGAGTAGACGTAAATGGTAAACAATACACAGTGTCCCTAAATGCAGATGATGTAATGCTCTCCCTCACAGATAGTGCCTCCTCTCTACCAGAATCCTTGGCCGAACTAGGGCAATTTGAACAAGTGGCAGGCTTCTCTGTCAAATACCACAAATCTGGGGCCCTAGCAATAGAGATGCCCGACAATATACTACATGAGCTACAGCAAGTATGCCCTCTAACATGGAACACGAAAGCAGTAAAATACATGGGAGTACAAATCACAGGTACCCCTAAAGACCTCTACGCAGAGAACTTCACTCCCCTGTTGAACGACCTAGAAACTGACCTTAACAGATGGGCAGGCCAGGAAATGTCCCTACTAGGAAGAATCACGGCCTGCAAGATGAATCTTCTCCCTAGATTCTTATATGCATGGTTGACCCTGCCAGTGGAAATTCCTGTCAAACCACTCCAGCGCCTCCAAAAAGCACTTCACTGGTTTATGTGGAAGAAAGGAAAGGCTTGAATCCCCAGGACAGTGATGAAAGGGGCGGCCAAATGGGGTGGAATGGGAGTGCGATACCTGCACCACTACTATGTGGCAGCGCAACTCACGAACACAGTGGTGTGGACAATCCCACTCAAACCCCGAAATGGGCACTGATAGACCAAGCCAGGTGCCCTCCCCCATTAGGCTCCCTGCTACACGCCTCTGGGCCAGCTCGCAGACACTGGACAACTGTCCTGTCTTCGACGAGAACCTCTTGGAAGGCCTGGGAGTGGACATTATGAAAGAAAGGGTTCCCCAAAGGGCTGAGCCCGAACTCTGCAGTCCTACTAAATCCGGACTTCACCCCAGGCCTAGTGGAGACCAATTTCAAAAGTTGGAAACAAGGAGGGCTGAAATGGATTTCACAACTGTACGAGGGGGGCTTCCCCCTGACGTTTGAGGAGTGCAAGGCCAAATTTGCGCTACTGGAAACAGACAGGTTCGCAAATACACAGATACACCACTGGATTTCCCAACCACAGGTCAAACAGGAAGATACTAGAACTCTGTGCCCCAAAGAACTAACCCTGCAGGAGGGCTCCAGAAGAGGCCTTGTCTCAAGACTATACAAACTGTTACAGGAAGACCTACTGTGCGCATACGCCCCCGCTACATGACCCAATGGAAAAAGGACCTGGGCCACCCGATAGAAGACGCCACATGGATAGAGATATGGACAAGAAACAATAAAGCTACCAGATGCATAACAAATAAAGAGTGTGCACTTAAAACTACTCTATAGGTGGTATTAACCTGCCCCCCCCCAGAGAGCCAGCATCACTTTCAGAGGTCACTAAACCCGGAGTGCTGGAGACACTGTGGGGTGAGGGGTACATACATCCACATGTGGTGGGACTGCCCAATAGCTGGAACATTCTGGGAGGAGGTGATCTGGACCATCGAAGCGATCACGCACTGCAGACTACCAATGGGCCCACCGGTGATCCCACTGGGATCCCTGGTAGCAGACATCTACTCAAGGAACGGGCCGAATGGCAAGACTGGTAACCTAGCTCCTCCTGGTAGCGCAAATCACCATAGCCCGGAAGTGGAAAGCACACAAGGGCCCCCTATTGACAGTATGGTGGATAAAAGTCTGGGACATCCTGGTGGCAGAGAAGATCACGGGTGCGAAAGAGGGAGCTCTACATCGCTTCACAGACTGCTGGTCCCCAGTGTTGGAATATGACCGGGAATTCCTGCCACTCACCTCTAAACCAAAGAAGGCGGAGTGGACCCTAAAAGCCTAGTGGGAGAAAAGCCGGTACCGCAGACTGATGGGGAGGACGTTAAAGGGAATGGGTTGGGCTATAGTAGCTATGTCAAATGTAAAAACTGTTTCACCACAAATCTTTGTAATCATTCCATTGCAACCGACTTTAAATAAAGTTATAAAAAAAGAAAATTGACCACTTTTCTCTTTGGAGTTCCCCGTTTGCTTTAGTATCTCATATGGCCCATCCCATTTCTGACACCACATGCAAGGAAGGCATGGTATCAAACAGTGAAGACAGGGGACACAAGTGATCACAGTTCAAGGGTGTTTATTGAACTACAATGGGTTGGTTAAATGCCTATCTAACCTAAATCTAATGATGGGAGCTAGCTACGACCATCAAATAATAATAACGCAGTCCTAGTCGAGTCTGTCAAAATAAAAGGGCCTATACTAATAAACCTATTGCCAATCCTTACTACTAAATAAAAAAGGGTGTGGGACAAATGTGTATGCACAAAGACAAGAAATAATATGTCAGGACGGTTGAGTAGTTGACTTCCCTTGCCCACCTTTTTCAGCACGCGGCAAGGCGGCACGTTTGAGCTTGCACACACTCTGCCTTCTCTGCCACGAGGATACAGTTCAAAGCATAGGTATCAGGGCCTTCTGTCAAAGCCTCTTTTCCAATAACAATCTCTTACTGCAGAGGGCCTGGCCTGTCATAACAATCAAATATCTAAGTTTCAGTTTTATCAGGTTCTTCACATGCACAAGTTCTCGCTTCCAGTGTTCATCATGGGTCTCCCTCCTTCAGGCTTGGACCCCCTTTTTACCACAATATTCACATTTGGTCTCCTTTGTTCGGGCTCGGACCATGTAATCTCACTTTCTATGGTTTCCTCTTGATATCAAAATCGAAGACTTTCCAATGTGTGATGGATTTTGCTTAAACCGTCGCAGGACCACTTCGATTCACTTTACACAATGTTTTGATCAATCTTCTACTTTCGTTTCTGCCACTTCTTGGCAGGATACCTTTCAGAGGCCTTCGATTGAGCACATTCACCGTGCCGGACCACTCTGTAAATGGTATTGTATCTTTCGTTCTCATGTTCAAACATTCATCAGGAGTTTTAGCTTTACTTGCATCTTTCATCACACACGTTTAACAATGTTTGTTTCAGCTCTCGTTATACAATGTTGCTGCTTGCAACCTTTACTTCAACACAGATCGGTCTTGCATCGGTCTCACCGGCTGTGTTGATCTCTCTGGCGCTTCTTTGTTCTGGAAGCCAAGGACGATACCACCGTAGCTGCTGCTCCTTCCCGCCTTAGCCTGTTATGCGGGAGGGCCTGCGGAATCTCTGACACACAATGCAGGATTCTTCAGTCTGGTTCCAAGGCCTTACGCATCTTGACTCGAAGGTTTCTTGAAAGTAACGGCTTCTTGCCGAAAAAGGTTAAGGGTATTTTCCTCCTTGGGAACCCTTCTTGGTTTGCCATCTTTCTCCCCTCGTTCAGCTGCCGACTGAAAACTGCTGTTCCTTCATGTGCTTTGCCTCGCTCAGAGTGTGCTCTCATGCTCCGCCTTTTATCTGTGTGAGGAAATTTAATGGAAGTCAGGTGTGAGTGATTGTCAGTAACTGCCTGACTTTGCCTGACCATAGTAGCGGGACTTGTCAGGTGCAAGTGTTTGGGAAGGGAAAGTGAGGTGGGGGATAAAGTTCCCACGTATCCTACCTGGTAGGGTAGGGTAAAGGTGTTAAAGGGGGAGGGATACTGCGTCTCGCGATCCGGTGTCCCACTCCCACTCCCTGAAGACCCCTCACCTAGGGTTCATAGTCATAATATCGAAAACATAATTTCGAATTACAAAAATGTCGAATTCAAAAATGTCGAAAACACATACATATAATAGAAAAAGTCATTAATTCGAAAATAAAATGTCGAAAAAAAAGAATCGAAAAACCAATGTTAAAATTACTATGTAAAATGTCACAAATACTAATGTTTTTTATGGGGGGGTCCCCCCAAAGCCCCCATCCCAAACCCCTACCCCAACCCCCCCCCCTCCTCCCCATCCCCTCCCAACACCCCCCATGGATATACCTTTAATTTAAAAAAATATATATTTAATAAAACATTAATTAATTAAATAATTAATTATTTTTAAAAAACATCCCAAACCCCTACCCCAACCCCCCCTCCTCCCCATCCCCCCCACCCAGGATATACCTTTAATTATTTAAAACAATTATGTTTAATAAACTATTATTAATTAATTATTTATTTAAACATTAATTCGAAAAAAATTCGACATTTTTGTAATTCGACATTTTTATTTTCGAATAAATATTTTCGACATTTTGACTTTCGAAAATATTGTATTCGATATTATGACTGGACACCCTCACCTAGGTGATCCTCCCACACTAGTCCACCCTCAGGGTATGGATCCAAAGGTGACGGACGTGCCCTGGCCTCCTGAGAGAGAGAGAGAGAGATCCACTGGGACTAGCGGGTGAGACACCTGGTTTCTCACAGTGGCCATAGGAGGTCCTAGAGTACACAGTTTGCCCACACCAGGAACCATACTGATCTTGTTTTGCGTTCAAGGGAGATCTTCATCTCATATGTGTTTACAATGAAAGTGCATTCGTTTAATATGTGAAGTTACATAGCGTGTTTCTCTCATGCATTTTTTACCACACACTTCATCCATCTTTTCCAGAATATGGCCAAAGAATACTGAATTGTACAGCAAATGCCCATGTGCGTAGGCAGAAGCACAACATATCCCATAAAAGTTGTCTTGGCCTTATCTGATGCCTTTAGTGTTCAAAAGACTGTCCATATGTATAGAGAGCAGCAATAAGGTCGCGAGATAGGGAGGTCCCGACTTTGGCTAAGTCTGAATTAGCATTTTCTCAGTACAGAGCGCTCATGTTTATATTGTTTTGCTATTACTAGATGAAACTCTCCATTCTCTCACGCGAGCAGGAGAAAGCCTGAGTCGTGTGCTCCATACAAGAAGATACTCTCATTATGGTTTATATGGAGTGCACAACAATACTATGAAACTAATATACATTCATCCCAATGATTTGGTTCCATCTCCCTTTCCTTAGCAGTCCTGCGGGTTTAGAGATTCCAGTATGAAAAGCAAGAACAATGTAAGTGTCCTGCCCATTAGTCCCTCACAAGTCATATGGATGATGTTGATCCTGAACACACATTTTCTTGTGCATGAAGGTCTTTGCAAGAAAGATTCCAACTTTTAGATACCATGTGAAGGTTGCATGAAGGTTATGTTTGGCTGCTTTGAGTATTTAAGCGCATAACTGACCAAGAGGCACTGAGCAGGGTAATATGAACACCTGTAATTTGCAAGACGAAGAAACAACAAGCTTGTAGGATCAAGTGTTATCTAAAAAGAACAAGTTTGTTATTGATGGCAATATTTAAGTGGACAGAATATGATTACATATCAAAGCATTCTTTCATGCAGAGGGACAGACAATACTTACAATCTCATCAATATTTTTGTTTGAGAAGTTCAAATGAGTGATTTTCTTTAAGCATTGAAGCACAGATTCATCTTTGCGGTTTTTGACGTAATTGCTGCTCCTTGCAATGAGCTCAACCGTAAGCCGAACCATTTTTTCCTGCAAGCCAGCGAGTTCCGACAGAAAAATTGTGTCTATTATCTAAGATGTGCCAACAAACATCCTCATGGACAATTTTTCAAAGCCATCTGAAAATAATGTGAAAACAAATTAACCAGCGGATTACAGTTGTTTGATTCACACACACTCATTTTAAAATATAGACTCATGTCACATTTCATTTCCTTTTCTGTGGGCGCATAATACACAATGGGGCTCATTTTGGACCATGTGATCCATTCACACAGAGAGTAAAAGCAATGCCTAAAACGGTTTACGCAGGTTTTTTACTCTCCATGAGATTTTGCATTTGTAAAGAGGAGCATGGGCACAGACCGACATTTACGACCCCGCCACCCTCATCCACTCCATAAATATGGGAGTATTTCTGACTGCATGTGAATTGGATGTAGGCAAAGATGCTATGAATTCCTCTGGAATCTTCATATTTTCCAAAGGAATCCATGTAAATGCCCCCTGCCATCCAAATAATGGCATTTGTGATCCATTGTGTTATTGGTGTTAATGTAACATGGAAATCCGGGTCTGCTGATTTCGGCATTTGATTTTCACCCCGAACAAAATGGATGAAAATTGCACAGTGGGGCTATGTGGAAGGAATGGCACTCATATGCAGTCCCCTCCGTGCAATGTGAAACCTGATAGTATGGAGAGGCCTGGTTTGTTATCATTATGGAATCATTACTCATTGTTATGGAATCATTACCCATCATTTCCCATTTGGGGATTCAGTTATCCATCATTGTATCCTGTTTAGTTATCCATCAATCATTCTGATTAGTACATGAAGTAGTATCATTAGACTATCCACATTATTCTGCCACATATATGTAGCATTTGTATTTGCTTATAGAATGAGGCCTGTTATATTTGAAGTGCCATGTAGAGACATGTACACATGTTATATTTAGAGACACACGTAGAGATATTTTGCTATGTATGATGTATGCATCGTAGAGAGACAAGCATTGAGTGTGCATTTAGAATATGCATTGAGCTTTAAGTATAGTGCTTGGTATGAATGAATGTTTTAGGCACTACATTCGAGAATAGAAAGCATGAGGCCTATGGTATTATAAAGTCATTCTGAATGGAGACACACAGAAGCGCTGCAGAGTGTGAAGTTGTTATGAGTTAGTGTGTAGAAAGGAATGTAAACAGTTTCTTGGCAGGAAGGTCGTAACTTTGCCCAAGAAACGAATGAGACAGCCTGGCTTATCAGCATCTTGGAGGCCTTGTGTTTGCAGACAGCAGAGACAGAGAAGGTGGGGGCCAGGCAGCAGGGAGTGCTTTTGCATGGAGAGGAGAGATGGTCTGTTCTCTGAGGATAGAGGGATTTTGTATGGAGAAATAGATGATAAGATGGTGTACTGCAGGCAGACAGAAGGAGATATGATATAGATAGGCCGACATGTCACATGGACAAAAAACACACAGTGATTGACCAGAACACGGAGTGATTGCAAAGTAAAGTACATGCAACACAGACATTTAGGCACTGGCTCGGATTTAGAAACGCTGACAGAGACAGAGAGGCATTTAAGCTTAGAGAGAGACATGTAACCATGGAGAAAGTGTGACGTGAATTGACACTATAACTGGAAGCCTGAAATTGAAGTAGAGTGAGACGTCTGGTTGGCATGAGATCGAGAGGCGTTTGGTGTGGGATTGATGCATCCTTGGCAGACCAGCTTGGGAGAGATCGATGTGCTTGGCAGAGGCTGGAGGCAGTTCGAGTGACCAGACTTGCCAAAGGGAGCTGCAGAGGGGAGAGATGGGACACATTCGAGATGAGACCAAGGGAAGCTTGCACATGCAAATGCGAAGTATGGTTTATTGCCTAAATTGGTTGATTAGAACAGACACTCAGACAGAGCTATAGTTGGGGTAATCAGACAGGGTTTGTCTTAGAGAGAGAGTGTGAAGTATGGTGTGGAATGGAGAGGAATGGTGTGGCAATTAGATAGATTGCATAGAAGCTTGTAAGGCTTTTAGTTATTGCATGGTAGATTTGCACCAAAAGCATAATAGGTGCAAATTCAAGATTTGCATTATATTATAGTAGTGTTTGCATCATGCATTGCTGTGCATAAATAAATGTATTCCATTGTATTATAATTGGTAACTGACTTGTGCGTTTTCATTTGAGTATTTCTTGTGTCATTTCTTAGTGTTTGGTGTACATGTTATTTCGTTTTTTGTCTATTCTTATGGTTATGGTAATAGGTTATGTTTGTGTGTTCATAGCATAGAAATCTAGGAGTAACACAGTGCACAGAGGCCCTGAGATACAAGAGCGGGGGGGGGGCATAGTGATCTACACCCCCTAGGAGTTTGTCTAAGACTGATGCATGGTCGCCCACTAGGGGTAGGCCAATGGTAGATTTGTCAGATTTGTTTTACGGTCTCACACCGTGCACTGTCCAAGGGATCCAAGATAACTTTGATTGACCTCAAGCATCCAGACCCTAACAGTCTGAAGTCATTTATATAAGTGAAGACTTAATAAGGGCCATTTCCCAGGTAATAATTATAATTGTTCTTTTATAACGCTCTTAATACCAGCAAGTGGTTTCTAAGCGTGGGATCAGGATTTGGACGTGTGTTGCACTGTGTTGTCTTGCTTCCAAGCCAAATGCGTTGCACCTGAGCTATCTTTCCTCCGGTTTATTTATATGATGCAGATTCCTGCACTGCTAAAACTGTTCAATTTTTTAATTGAACGTTTGAAAACATGTGTAAACTCTCACATCCTTGCAATATATTTTTCAATGAGAACTGTAGAAGAGACTGGAGCAAACAAATTGAACAACTAGAAGCATAGTCTGGATTGGAAATATCCCCAGCTGATATTTCAAATGCATTCCACTGATCTAAAATTAAGGTTGCAACAGCAAATTCTATGTAACAGATCCTACATGTCTCTCCAGAAAATGCACAGATTACACTGCGTCAGCTCTGACAAAAATTGCAGAAATTATCTACATAAGTGCTCGAACAGACATATTTTCACACGCATCCACAAAGTGTACTCTTGGTGGAATGATAGTCTTGCAAGCATCCATCTAGTCACAAATCATCTGAAATTATCTTCCAGACATATCCGGTTTAATAACTTGCAGGAAACTGGGAAACATGGATGCCATACAGAATGATTGATTATTCCTTTGCATGCCAAAGGCAGTGTGTTTATATATCCCAAAAAAAGTAGGTTATTTGAGCCGCAGTATGTTTAACTATTCACCTTGAAATGACAGGGCAGATTGGCACTGGCTGTGTGCTCCCTTACTCCCAGCAATCTGTGAACAATATAAAAGTTAAGTCCCAGGGAGAAGGGTCTCTTAGAGCCTTTTAACCCTATTAATGCCAGGGGCTATCTGTTGGCAAGAAGTTGGTACTAATCAGATTCAACCCGATATTGAAATGTGGATTGAGGAAAACTCCAAACTAGGCACAATGGAAAAAATGCCCTTTAGAGAAAGAAACAAGGACAAAGATATTTAAGGGACGTTTTAAAATACAGATCATTAAATATGTAACTCCAAACATCTATCATTTGCAAAAATGTACAGTCCATGTATCAAACTATTCAGGCCATATTCAGAGGCCGATTCATGGAATTAATGTGCGCTGACATTTTCGGCGCAAGTGTGCGAATCGCTATGCAAGTGCGAAAATCGCAGCAAAACCCGCGCACAGCGATTTATGGAAGTCCGTGCACGTGTAAATCCCTGGATGTGCGCTAAAATTCTGCATGGCGCACGCTGGCGCACACGTCTCCAAACAGCATGCGCTAAGCGCACAGCGAAAGCGCACATAGCGCAGCGCACACAACAAAAGTAGGCGGAACAGGGGGCGTAACACGCGGAATGGGGAACAACGCGTGAAAATGTGGGCGTCACGGGGAAGTACAGGAGGCAAATGCGCGGAACGCCCACACCCGCGTCTACAACACGTATTCATGGAATTGAACGGGGCTAATGTGTGCGCCAAAAAAGATGCGCTAATCCGGAAACACGTACGCCAGCAGGAAGCAGGCGTACGTGGACCCGCGCAGCATAAGTGCGTGCAAACAACAAACAAGCCCAGACGCCAAGATGAATATACTGTTCCTAGCAGCAGTGGTCGTGGGATACCGCAGGAGGAGGAGGATAGTCAGGCCCAGAATTTTTACACCCAGAACCAGCCTTTTGGGATGCCTGATGACCAGCTGTATGGGAGGTACAGGTTTCCACCTCGCATAATACTCAACCTAGTGAGTGAGTGGGAGGATGACCTCACATCACCCACCCTGTGCTCCCAAGCACTCAGCCCCCTGGAGAAGGTCCTCAATGTACTGCACTTCTTGGCCACTGGATCATTTCAGCAGACAAGTGCTATAGTGGGGGGGGGTGTCACAGGCCACGCAGTCACGCTGCCTACACCAGGTGTTGGGCATCATGACTGCATGCCCATCAGTCCGCAGGCACATATACCTGCCCAGAACACCTGCAGAAAGGCAGGCTGCCGTACAGGATTTCTATGGGGTGGCACAATTCCCCAAAGTGCTAGGTGCCATTGATTGCACCCATGTGGCTCTACGTCCCCCCAGGGCATCTGAGCACATCTATAGAAACCGCAAGCACTGGCATTCCACCAACGTGCAGGTAGTTTGTGATGCCAAGGGAATCATCCCCTCAGTATATGCCAACTATCCAGGGGCACCCATGACAGTTTCATTTACAGAATGTCAACCCTAAACCGGGACCTAGAAGCTGGGCGGCATGGCGATACATGGCTGCTTGGTGAGTATAAATGGCACTGCACATGCATGCATGTCAGATACTGAGTAATGTCACAACCCCACTAATGATACCCATCACCACCTCCCCAGGGTACAATGCCTACCCTCTGAGCACCCACATGATGACGCCAATTCGGAACCCCACCAGAGGTAAGACACAACACAGCCCATATTGCAACCCGGGGCATAGTGGAGCGCACATTCGGAGTGCTCAAGTCACGCTTTCGCTCCCTTGACAGCTCGGGTGGGCAGCTGTTATATGCTCCCCCAGTGGTGTGCAGGATCATAGTGGCAGCATGTGTCCTGCACAAAGTTGCAACACGCCAGTGCCTGCCGGTGGACATGGTGGTGCCCCCACATCCCCAACCACATGCACACCCGCTGCGCATAGGAGGGGAAAGGGCACGTGGTGAGGCAGCCCATACGCAGCTGGTGGCTAATTACTTCACCTAAAATCACACCCCTTTGGAGTGCACAAAGCCCTGGCACATACCAGCTGACAATCAATGATGATGACATAAGGGACACTCAACTGTCACAACCATACCATCCTGAGATTGATCACATGGAAGTGTTACATTGTGTGCATCCCTACCTACCCAAACACCACCAATGCTGTGTCATCAAAAGACATACATCTATGCTGCGAAATTCATTACCCCCTTGCTAAATACAACATGAGAACAGCGCCATGTCACCCAACCCCTCCCCAGCTCCACCACCAAACACACCATGGCATGTCATGCAATGTGAAAGCACACAAAGCAATGCACAAGACCTGACACAAGTGTCACAAAGTACACTGTCCCAAAAGGAAACTGCCTACGCACAATATGCTCCCAGTAATGTATAACTAACAGCACACATTACCAAATACTTAACACCAACACAATGCTGCAACACACCATGGAAAAATACAAAAACATGGCAGTACTAAGTTCAAGTAGTGGTAGTCTTACAACTTGAATATGCCAGCACATCGACCCCTTACAACTGTAGAGTGTTGCTGCCACGCAAATGTCTCAGTGTACTGCATACAACATGAACTGCATCTGCAAACTAGACGGCCTCGTGAAGACATGAGGAAGGAACCTGCAGATTAGGAGGAAGACATGGATGCACAAGCACATATCAATACACCATGCAGTGTACAATACAACAACAATATCCACTAGGGATGTCTACACAGTATGGACTACAGACTGCCCACACAGCTCAGGGGAGCCCAACGTCACTGTGTAATTCACTGTCATTTGGTCACACCCTTTGCAAGCCCATGGAAACGGTAAGCAGGAGGGATGTGTGTCTCACGAACCCAAGCATCTAACTCAAACTCAGGACAAGCCTGCATGTGACCATCCGGAATACAGTGGATGCCCACGGGAGCCACACAAGGCAACACACTGTAAAAAAAATAAAAAAATAAAAAATCAAAAATGGCCATGTGGGGGATTGGGGGGGAAGGGGGTGTGGGTGGGGGAGGCCACCCAGGAGGTTCGAGGACAGGGTGCACACCACCACCCACCTGCATGGATGTTGCGAGAAAAAAAAATACCTCCTTGGGCTCATGGCCTGCACGGCTATGCCATTGTGGGAGAACTGCTGTCGCTCTGCTCATCCTCTGCTGCTGCATCAGGAGGCGGTGGCACGATGGGAGGCAGCCCACGCAAAGCCCTGGTATGGGTTCCATGGCAGCAAGCATGCGGGTCTGGAAGGTCTTTTTCTGGAGGATTAAAGTGTGGAGATCCCCATGCAGCACATCACGGGTTGCCTGCATTTCTGCACGCATGGCCTCGCGTGATGCCCGGATCTCCTCACGTGTTGTATGCAGCTCAGCTGAGAGCGAACGTGTGAGCTGCTCCAGCTGCTATTCTGCCCTAACATTTCGGGAAGCCTCAAGTTCAAGCAGACTCTGCCTGAGGTTATGGAGTTCTACCCTCAGGGCTTCCCTGTGGCCCTGGGACTCTATTGATATGGATTTGCGCAGAGTGTCCAGTGCCACCCATCGGTCCCTGTTGGAGGCCAACATGTCTTCCCTGTGTGATTGGCAAATGGAGTCTGTTGCCTGCTGTTGTTGCTCCATCTGCCTTTCAGGGGGGATAATGGAAGTGGCCACCCTCTCCATTGTCTGAGCCATCATTTCTACTGATGCTGCCTGTTGGGTTGCCATACCGTACATGGAGTTTTCCCATACAGTATTGCCTGGTGGCGCACGGCCACCGCGTTGACGGGCACCACACCTGTTTGGGGCAAGGCGATCTGCATCTTGCTGTGCTGGCTCTGCCTGAGGCTGCAGGACTGCATTCCCCCTCTGATCTGCTGGCCCAGGAACAGGATCAGATGCTGTGGGGTGTGACCCTGCATCCGTAACCGCCAAAGGCGGACCTACCAACACTGACATCCCCATAGAGGGTTCTACCCCTGGTCCAGGTGGGTTGGACAGAACAGAATCCCTGCCAGAAACACTTACCTGCGACTGCACATAAGTCTCATCATCCAACTCAGCACCTGAATAGAGGTCTGGGGAGGTGCACCCAGAGGCACCCCTGGACACTATGGTCTGCAGTAACATTGGGTTTTCACCCACCACCACGCCACGTCCCCCACTGGTGCCCGGTCGTGCCTGAGATTCCTCCTGGGTCTGCACCATCTCCTCAACCGCAACAGCACCAAGTGCGTCATCACCTGCAAAAACATGAAAGACAACAAATGGAAACAGGCATGAGCACCATAGCACACACATAGCCCGTGACAAGCCAGAGATCCAGTACATGAATTACACATGTCCCACATAACTATAACCCTGCCATGCATGCACTTTCAAAGAGATGGAAGTGGAGTTAAAAAGGCAGACACTGGGGAGAGCAAGATGGATATGCAACACATTTGCAGCATGTTGGGTAGCACTGGCATCACACATCAGGCTGTGAGTGGCATGTCCAATACACATACATGACACATGCCACCATACAGAGGTCATGTAGCATAGCCAAGGTAAATTACAAAACTACAGCAATATGTCAGTGAATGAGTACTGTCACACATCCATGTCACATCGACATGATGGGAAGATTGATGCTGAATAGTGTTGCAAAATATGCATGTGCCACACACTGAAACACATCCAGTGTCCAATAACACAGTCATTGTGGGCTGATCAATGGTTGGTCACTTTAACATTACAGGAAACACCTGTCATCTTCCACATGCAAACAGGCCGTAATAAATAAATTCTGCAGCCCAATAGCCCATCGGCCTGAATGGTGTAATCATTAACATAACCAGGTAAAAGTAGTGGCCCAGTGTGGGCTGTAAACAATGACCGAAGCATATCACATATGTTGCAATAGGGCAGAATAATGTGTACTAAAAATGGGAGAGTGGAAACAATCAGCCTGAATGAACACTTACAAAATCTGACCAATGTAGTTGCAAGATGACAGTTCAAGGTAAAGTGCACTAATCTGGGTGTAATTGGCAACTGTGGGCATAAGGGATACAGTCATACCCAAATCCAAGGCACGTGAATGTATGGGAGGAAGCAAATGGGTGACCCATAACACTCAGGAGTACACACCCTCACCTGGCACTCAATCAGAACCCGTCACCCAAACAACATACACATGGATTACACACACACATGGGCACTCACCGGACATTGCCTCGTAATCAGGTAGTTCTCCCACACCTTGGATCTGTTCCTCTGTGACGAAGGTCCCAGCAACAGACTCATGTTCAGTGAGTGTGTTGTCCTCTTGTGGAGACCCACCGTCAGTCACCAGAGTAGCGGCAAGATTTGAGGCCAGCTTGTTCTTTGCTCTGCGTTTCAGGTCATTCCACCGCTTGTAGCAATCATCAGCTGTGTGCCTCACAAATCCAAGGGCACTTATGCGGTCCGCGATTGTCTGCCAGTGTGCCCTACGTTGACCAGGTGTGGTCTTGCACCCTGCAGTCACCAACATTTCATGGCTATGTGCCGACACATAGGTCACAAGTGCATCAAGTTCCGGTCATTAAAGCTAGGCTTCCTTGACGTGCCGGAGTGTGTAACCGTGTCTGGGATCTCAGCCTGTTGTGCCGGAGCACCCTTCTTCCTCTTTTTGTTCAAAGGTGGAGCGGAGCCTGAGTGGCTTACGCCGCTCTGGTCAGTAGAGGCAGAAGCACCGGTGGACTGGGTAGTAGGAGTGTGCGAATGCCCAATGACCATAGGCCTTGCAAAAGGCATTGGCAGAAGTGTGATGTTGGCAGGGGAAACATCAGTTTGATGGACCTGGACCGACACTGTCCTGGCTGGGAGCCTCAGAGCTGTGGTGGATGGAGCTGCAGCTGCCCCTGCAGCCTCCCCACCCTGCCTACTTGGGGCAGCAGATGACATAGCTGCCCCAGATCCACGTGGCTTGGTGACACCAACTTGCACCGCCACATGTGGCCTAGACTTGTTGACCTGGAAGTCAGCCTGGGAGTCATCCTGTGCCAGGTCAGGTGCCACAATGGGCTGGTCCAACAAGGGCTGAGCTGGGATGGTGTCAGCCACGTTTCCCTCAACCATGAGGGGGGGGGGGCATGGGTGTCCCTGATTGGTCCTCCACACATGGGGGTCTAGGGGCACCCTGCAAATCCCGGCCACGTCCCCTACCGCGCCCACCACGCCCACCTTTTGAAGGTCGGCCACCTTTGCCTCCCTTACCGCTTGGTCGCCTCCCAACCATGGCACTGATGTTGTTGTGCGTATGGGAGAAGCAGTAAACTATTGTCCTGGGCAATTGGGGGTGAAAGGGGTAGGATACTAGATGGAATTCGTACCCTAGTGCTCTAACAAGACTGTCCGTGACCCCTGGGGGAAGATGACGGGTCACGCAACGCACAGCCAGCCCAAAACCAAAAAATAACGTGCACGAAACCCCTCGTAGACCACGTGCGTGAAAAAATGAACCCGCACTACGCTGCGGCACCCAGAAACACAAAAATAAGCGTATGCGTAATACACGCAGCCTACAATGACCTCTGAAGGGGTACGCAACACACGGGGCAAGCACAGTTGGTAAATACTTGCGCGACTCACCATCTGCCTGGAAAAAGAACGTGAAAAAGACGCACGTGTGCGCGTTGGCAACACCCCTGCCAAAAGAAGAATTGTACGCTGTCTGAGGAGACAGGACAAAAGAAGAAGTGAACGCTGTTTGTGGAAACAGGCCCAAAAAGAATAAAGAACGCTGTCAGAGGTAACAGGGAGTACGAACTTGAAACGCTGTGAAGTAATCGCGTGTGAACCGACAAGAAGTACAGAATTCACCCACTCGCTCTCCACGAAAAGCACGTACAAGGGAATGGGGTCCTACACGTACCTTTTAAAGCGGCCCACACGTACAGCGTCACTTACACGTGCATGCGCTAAGGCCCTTTCCTCAATTACACGAGCTGACACTCGGACGTGCAGTTTTTGGACGTGTACAATGAACATGCACCCGTGTTGATGGAAACATGCGTCACGTCACTTATGCGCGTAGGCCCTTTCCTCGGATTATACACATCCACATGCGGACGTGCAGTTTTTCCACGCACGCTGCCACATCACGAGGGAAACGCCCGCACGAGTCAAGTCACAGAAGCACTTACGCGCTAATGGCCTTTGGTCCAATGAAACCGCGTATGTGTGCTGACGCGCTTACGCACGAAGGGCCTTTCCTCGAATTACACGCTGATGTGCAAGATTTTCACGTGCCATATCACTCCGTATCAAGCTGGCCATGCAACAACACAAGGAAGACCACGCCCCTGCCCAGAAGGCCGAATTACTGCCCCCCAGAGCCCTGAGCACGCTCCCACCTGCCATCTGCTGCTGCCTGCCTGCTGCCCTCGTGCCCTGCTATTTGCTGCCTGCACATCAGCCAGGGGTGCAGTTGCTGTGACCACCCCTGCAGGAACCGAAGACTCTCGACTGGGATACCATCGCTCCACAGCCCAGCCCCAGGACCCAGTTGCCCACCCACTCCTGCCTCTGGGGTTGCCATGTCGGGCACAACACCATCTGGCACCACTGGCAACCCCGAGCCAGAGAGGCAGAGGGCCACCAGCTTCAGTGCCAGGGAAGTTGGTGTCCTGGTGGAGCAAGTCCTGGGGCAGTATGATGCCCTCTTTGGAAGTTTGCGCGCTGTCAATGAAGAACGGACCAGGATCTGGATGGACATCGTGACTGCCATCAACGCGGAGGGGGTGGCAGTCCGCGACTTCCACCATGTCAAGAAGCGCTGTGAGGACTTCAGGTCCAGGACCCTCAACAAGGCCCAGCACCTCTTGAAGGCAGCGGATGCCGACGGGCACCTGGGCCACCTGTCCGACCACCAGATGAGGGTCCTGGAACACATATGCCCAATGCTCCATGTCCAGGTCCTTGAGAGGCAGACCCGTCTGGAGTCGAGCGGTAAGTGTACATGCATACTGATTGGACGATGTGCGTGTGGTGGTGTGCCAGTAGTGTGCAGGTTGCACATGTGTTTTCGTAGGGCCATGAAGGGATGTGTATGAACGGGGCGTGAGGCTGCCACATGTGAGTCCTCTTAGGTGTGAGACACATCGATGGTGCATGTGTTGGTAAGCATGCTGTGCAAATGCAGGTGTGGCAGCACACATGTTTGAATTTCTGTGTATGTACGTTGGCATGGTTGTGGTGTCACACATGGATGGTGGTTCCTGCTGCATGTATCGGCACTGTGTACATGTGCGTGTATTTGACAAGTGTGCAACTGTGATGCAACATGGATGCACGTGACGCTGATATGTAGAAGGCTGAATGCAAGATGTGACATGTATGGCGATCACATCACTGCGACAGTTGGAGGAGATGTAGACATGCATGTAAGTTTGGTGGCGTGTGTGTGTGTATCTAGTGCACTCCCTGTGTTTCATGTGATGTCAGGCTCACCTTTGGCTGTTCATGGTGTTGTATGTGTATGGATGTTGCTGCCTGGTGCAATATTGCTGTGGAAATGCTCATGTGTGTGAGTTGAAATGACATGTGTGTCGTGGAGTGTGATGCCATGTCTGAAGTTTGACACTGCCACTCATGTGCAACTGTCATGTGTGTATCAGTCCATTGTACAGTGCCCTGATGTCTGTGTTTTATCTCTCCCTGTCTGCAGCATCAACTGATGAACAGGGCAGAGAGGTTGCTGTGGAACACAGCGGCAGGGATCGCACCACCCGGCTCTCCTCCCAGATTGTCATCTCGTCAGGGAGTGAGGCGTCTGGTGCCGCATCCCAGGCCGAAGCTGCCGAGGGTAGGTCCAAGAGGCAGAGGTCGGAGGTGGACTCCTCGGCAGCAGAAGGGGCAGCTGAGACCCCACAGGGTCCAACGGAGGAAGATGGCACAGAGTCATCCAGGTTGGTGGGGGGTTTGGTGGAGGAGGCCGCGGAAGGGACACACATGGGGTCTGAAGGTGGGGATTCCACTGGTGCTAGTGGTGCAGTGCAGGGGCAGGGACAGGAGGCAGCACAGGCCACCGCAGAGGTGCCTTTGTGTAATCCTGTCCCTGATCCTGTCACTGCATCATCTGGCACCAGCAGGGATGCCTACTTCCAGACCCGTTTTCAGGGAGGGGATGAGCGCACAACAACTGGCCTTCCTCTCCCTACAGACGTGGCTATCCGGGACCGTGTTGAGCCTATCCTGAGTGGGATAGGTTTGCATCAACGGGGCATGCGAGGTGACCTGCAGTCTTTTCGTGGAGAGACTGCACGTCGTCTCGCATGCCTCTTTGACCACGTTGACCTACTGGGACGGGTCACCGGTGCTGGATTCCTCCGTGTGCTGGACTTTCTTGCGACCCCCTCCTCACCTGCACCCCTTACGCGCCAGTCGTCCTACATGCCATCTTCCCACCCATGTGTCACCTTGGTACCCTGTGGAGCTGCCCCTGACCCAGCGGCCAGGCTGGTGGAGGACACATCCCTGCCACAGTCGGGAGTTGGACGTCCAGCAGGGGTGGCCACCACGACAACTGCACCCCAGCCGGAGGAGGACGTGCAGGCAGCAAGAGCCAGGGCACAGGCACAGCAGCAGCAACATGGTGGGAGCAATGATGGCTCGGGGCCTTCAACATCGGAGGGGCAGGCATCGGCCATAGGGCAGGAGGACCCCGGATTTCAAGTGTCTTCCATGTGGCAGCGGTTGGGCCACGCCATAGATGCGGAGCGGCAGCAGGCAAAAGAGGCACGGCTCACAATGGTCAGGGTGGAGAACTCCATGCGGAGGGCCCTGAGGCGGGCCGAGTGCCTCGAGGCAATTCGCAGGGAGTTGGAGGTGAACATGTCGTCGTCCCTGCGAACCCTCGGGGCCATGGAAGAGGACCGCCTCCAGGACATTGAGCGGGAGTTCAATGAAGCCCTGGCCCGGGATAAGTGAGCCGTCGGACTAGCCCGCTGCCATTGTAAATAGTTAGATAGTGTTAGGTTTCCTTTCTGTTTTTGTTTATTTTGGGGCGATTGGACAATGCACCACGTTTTTGTATACAGTTCTTTATTAGGTAGTCTTTTTTGTAGGTTTCATTTCATTTGTTGGGCTCATGGACCCTGGATTGGTGATTTGTATATAGTTGAACAGTGGATTTTCTTTTTTTTCTTTTCATTTCACCATGGAGCAATGGATTTCACTTATTTTTTTCCCTTGGATTTGCTTTGTTGGACTGAGACTTGACACATTTTCATTTGGATTTCTTTGGATTCTGATTTCATATTTTTCATTATTTTCTGGACATGCTGCGTTTTATTTCTTCTTCACATTATTGTGTGTTTTCTTTTCATTACAATAATTTTGGATTCAATACATTTTTGTTTCATACTTCGGTGTGTGGTATTCTCTCATTGATTTCATGCATGTCATGATGTGGGTTTTCACATTCACTTGCACCCATTGTGTGTATGTGACGGACATGTGTTCATTTACATACTTGCCATTCGGGTTGTATCATGTAATGGGCATTTCTATGTGGGTGGATGCAATACTTGGTTGGGTCTTTGGGCTGGGGTGGAATGGGCTGTGATGTGGCTGGCCAATAGGCCCATGATTGAGGATCGTCATGACGTGGGGGCAGGGGGACATGAGTGGGGGCCTGCTGGCAGGTGCCCCTGACGGCTGGGGGGTGAGGGTGCAGGGGGGACATGAGTGGGGACCTGCTGGCAGGTTCCCCTGACTGCTGGGGGGTGGGGGTGCTGGTGGACATGAGTGGGACATGAGTGGGGGCCTGCTGGCAGGTGCCCCTGACTGCTGAGGGACATGAGTGGGGGCCTGCTGGCAGGTGCCCCTGACTGCTAGGGGTGGGGGTGCTGGGGGACATGAGTGGGGGCCTGCTGGCAGGTGCCCCCGACTGCTGGGGGGTGGGGGTACAGTGGGACATGAGTGGGACATGAGTGGGGCCTGCTGGCAGGTGCCCCTGACTGCTGGGGGGTGGGGGTGCTGGTGGACATGAGTGGGGGCCTGCTGGCAGGTGCCCCTAACTTCTGGGGGGTGGGGGTGCAGGGGAACATGAGTGGGACATGAGTGGGGGCCTGCTGGCAGGTGCCCCTGACTGCTGGGGGGTGGGGGTGCAGGGGGACATGAGTGGGGGCCTGCTGGCAGGTGCCCCTGACTGCTGGGGGGTGGGGGTGCTGGGGGACATGAGTGGGACATGAGTGGGGGTCTGCTGGCAGGTGCCCCTGACTGCTGGGGGTGGGGGTGCAGGGGTACATGAGTGGGGGCCTGCTGGCAGGTGCCCCTGACTGCTGGGGGGTGGGGGTGCTTGGGGACATGAGTTGGTGATCAGTAGTGCAAGGTGACATGTGGCTTGGCTGGGGGGGCATGCCCATGGTGGATGGGCTGCCTGCGGGACATGACCAGGGGTGCTGGGTAGTCCCCTATGGTGTGGGCTGCCTGCAGGGGCTGTGGAGGGTGTAGAGGGAACACCTGGGAAGACCTGCACTGCCAATTCACGAGTAGGACTCCCCACGCACCCCCGAAATTCACGTACCCCGTTCTGACAGCAAAATCGCATGTGAAACTTACCGCGCACCCCCAAATTACACGTACCCCACTCCGATCGCGTGTGAAACTTCCCACGCACCCCAAGAATACACGAACCCCACTCGCACAGGGCCAATCGCGTGTGAAACTTCCCGCACACCCCAGGAATACACGAACCCCACTCGCACAGGGCCAATCGCGTGTGAAACTTCCCGCGCACCCCAGGAATACACATACCCCACTTGTACAGGGCCAATCGTGTGTGAAACTTCCCGCACACCCCAGGAATACACGTACCCCACTCGCACAGGGCCAATCGCATGTGTAACTTCCAGCGCACCCCAGTTATACACGTACCCCACTCCCACAGGGCCAATCGCGTGTGTAACTTCCCGCGAACCCCAGTAATCCACGTACCCCACTCGCACAGGGCCAATCGCATGTGAGACTTCCCGCGCACCCCAGGAATACACGTACCCCACTCGCACAGGGCCAATCGCGTGTCGAACTTCCTACGCACCCCCAATTTACACGTACCCCGCTCCGATCGCGTGTGAAACCTCCCGCGCACCCCAGGAATACACTTATGGAGTGTTACGGCAGATAGGTCTTGAAACAGCTGAATGTCCACCCCGTTCATCCTGATTTGTTCAAGCTGCCTCGCTCTCCGTAGTATGAGTTCTTTTTGCGGGTATGAGGATAGAGCAGCCAACACGTCTCTGGGTCTCTCCCCTGGTCCCCCTGTGCGTTTTGGGCCCACTCTATGGATACGGTCTATCCCCACTGCCTCCGAGTCTTGTGCTTCTATGATATCCCTGAAGACCTCCTGCACCGCTTTCCTTAGGTCCCTGTCCGTGACTGATTCTGGCATATTTTTAATGCGTATCTTCGATCGGCAGGACCTGTTTTTTATGTCCTCGCACTGTATTTCCAGATTGTGGGTCAAATGGACAAGGTGCTCTTGGGTTTCGCTGTTTTGTAGAGCCTCTTCTTCTGCGTTTTGCACTATTTTTTCTAGGGTATGAGTTCGCAATGTCGTGTTTAACATCATGGATTGCCTGCTGCATGTCGTGTTTGATTGCGGCGAATTGGTCCTGAACTGTCGACATGAGCTTATCTTGTAGCTCTTGTAGGGGAGGAGTGGTCCAAAAGACCCCCCTTGCCTACACCTCCACCCCAGGTGAGGGCCATGGCTCATCGGGCGTCCCCTCCTTACCACCAGGGCCCAGGTGGTGGATGGCTCACCTGCTGAAGACGTTGCCCGCACGTATTGAATTTAGCTAGGCCTTAGAAACCATTTTGTCTACTAAAGATGGTGTGAGCTCAGCGCACTGTAGCGCGGCCCCCACCCTCGGAGAAGTTTCAGTTATCCCTGTCGCAGCAGCACCCTGGCAGATCCGCTGTGAGCCCGTTCCCACGAACAAGACGGACATGAGCTAGCATAAGATACTAACATTGTAACAGTTCACCTTCCGCAGTGTATCATCGCTCCCAGCATGACCCGGCCAGCAGGCATGGGCGATGAAAAGAACGGTAAAATGGTCATCAGATGGCAGAAAGTCTCTACATGTGAATACCAAGACCACTTGCAAAGTATGCTTTTCTTCACAAACTCTCTTATATTACAAAAACCTGTAAAATGTATAAACATAGAAAGCATGCTTCCATGATATAAGCAATGGCGAGCCCACACCCCTGCAGCTGGGTACTAATAATAAAGGAGCGTTCCAGGGATTTATTTGTTACGTGTATCACTGGGAAACTTACACTCCATGGTCTTGCACCATAACCGAACTAATGCTGCTAGAGTACACGAGAAGACGAATGTAACCATACAGAGGGCTCATGTGAAGGATGCGCGAGAATGCACTTGTCGTGTGTGTATGTCTAAGCCCCTTACGTGCCACCACCGTCACGAACAGCGGCGGGTCATTTTCTATGTACTCCACCAACCTTACTACTACCTCACTTACTGCAAATGTATATGCATATAACTAAATACTGTAGTTGTTAAAACATAGTGTACGAATAAGGTGCTCAGACTGGATATAATCGAGACACATCCAGCAAAGTTGAAATGCATGTTTTAAAGTGATTTGAATTAGTATTATAGAGTGTTCAAATGTTTGTGATGTTTTTACCTAAAGTCGGCAACATACGAGGAAGATACCTTTTGTGAATATGTGCAAGGCCATTCCCCCTCCCACCCTGCTAAGACTGCCAAACAAGGGAGCCGAGGCCCGCGCCGCACTGCTCCACCTCCCCCAACCAGACTGGAGCCGCTTCAAAGATTTGTAGCCCCCTCTGCAGCACCCAAGGCCACGGCCCGCCACCTGCATTATTTACAGCACAGCAGTAAACCTCCGCCTGAACACACACTTCCAAAGGCGCCCCCTCGTAAACCCCGCAACCCACCGGATCATCTTAAACTTATGGCCCTGTGCAATCAGGACACCCAATACTTTGACAACACACAGCGGCACATCCATAACAACTTCTAACAAGGCAGAAAGACCCGTACCGCCCGTCCCAAGCCCTGAAGCTTAGCACCTCGACCTGTGGCCCCGGTCAACAGGACACTGGTAACCATGTCCTGACGTATTACCATCAGACCCCTCACAAGGTGCATTCCTCCTGTGTTGCATTAACCTGTAGAATAACCTATTGGAAGATTTACTAAAGGAGATAATATTGCAATGACTGAATGACTGCGGTGTGCATGGCCTAGGGCAAATAAGTCAGGAAAAGACATTCATCTCTGACACTGGCCGCGATGGCACAACAACACCGCCCGGATGAACTCAGCCAACCTGCCAGGCCCAGCCCAACCCACGAGGCTGACCAGTGACGTCTTCCAGCCAAAGCCAACCGCATCACAGCAGCGCCTATAGTTAGTCATCGCCACCCAATCCCATCGAACTTGTGCCCCCTATAGTATGTAGGTTCTTATGACGTATTTTGTAAATATATACGCCTGTCTTTGCTATTGTCAGACAGAGCGCTCTCGGAGTTTGCAGAGTTCTTTGCATGCCCTATTCTGATTGATAAACTCCCATTTACGCTCACCCGCACTCTGTCTTGGCTTTATTCCCGACTTGGGAGAGTCCTTCATTGTCTCTCATTGCGGGGAGGATCGTGCTGGTTGGGGACGCTTGCCTTCAGTGGTGACCCCGAAAGCGTGATTATTATCATTATTTTTTCCCGATCTAACATTACCGTCCCCTTTTGGCACGAGAATCTCCGGTCGAAAAGGGATACGCACGGTGAGCCGGCTCCGGGAGGCTGCCCGCCAACGGCGACCGGTACACTAAGAAGTGCGCACTCAATAGAGAGAGGGTACGGGATCCCGGTTGAAAAATCCCCTTTGAGTACCGCTCGCCGGGGCCGACTGTTGAGTGGACGGCAACACTGCCTGGACGGACCCAGTTTCGGAGACTATCGGTTCAAGACGGGCACGTGAGTATTGAGTGCGAGCGATCATAAAGAGAGTGGAGGAGGAAATCTAGGACAGAGGACGAAGAGGGGTAGAAAAGGGGGTACGCAGATCTACTAAGGATCATCCTAAATTTTCTTTGCTTTTTCTTTGCATATGGCCATTAGGATTACGAGGTGAATAAGAGATATAAGTGATGGGAACCTAGCTCCGAAAGGGGGTGGAAGGCGGCGCCGCATAGTGCTATCTTGACTAGTACTGGGAATATATGAAGAAGTGGATAATAAGTTAAAAGTGTCTGGCAAAGGGGGACACGGAGAATATATTAGTGACTGCTATTTCTTTTTTCTATTCTTTTCTTTAAGGTTGGGGGGAAAATAAAGGTGAGATCAGTACAAAATGTTAGGGGGAAAGTAAGAGAGAGGGAGTTCTACTAGAAGAGGGAAGAGTAAATCAAAACATATATATATATATGCGCATCAATATATCTGAATAAGACGGACAGGGACAGCCGGCTAGGGAGGAAAGGGAGGGTAGCCTAAATTGTGAATAGAGTGTTACAGAGAGGTGTGTCCACCTCGTATGCGTCAGCAGACAATTTGGTACTGTGAGTGTGTAAAATGGCTATAAATGCATAGTAATTGAATGGTCATGGTAAGTGTGGCCGGATAAAGCCTCTTGAAGACAAAAATGACAAGGTGAAGTGAGTGTGTACCTTTTTGATTTCTGGGTTGATATTGTCAAAATCACTGATGGTTTGCTCTTGTATGTGCCCCCCACAAAGAGGATAGAATAGAAACTGTGTACAGCTAGGTTTGTATTGTGCAGGCAGGGGGAAGAGCGCAAAGGAGCCCATTATTGAATGTGAAGTAGAAAACGAAAAAAAAATATATATATATATATATATATATTGGTAATACATCTACATTATAGTTGCGGACACACCGAGACACACAAGTACTAGGAGGGCACAAAGATGGGGGCCGAAACACCCTTATCACATATTTGTAAGAACCTACCAGGGTACGCGGAGCGGATTAAGAAATATCATGACCAATGGATAACAGAGCTGAAGGGAGAGGGGTTACCCCAGATATGGCCCGAGGGAGGGTCATTTGATAAAAGTATTCTGGATATGGTGGCCACATGCATTTGTTTGAAATACAAGGGGAAGCAGTTGCACAATAGGAGGGAAATATTGGATCTCTGGAGGTTATTTGAAGAGATACCACCGCCTAAAGCACCAGCAATAAATACTGACCTACCATCCACCACAGACAATCCACTGATGATACAGAAAGATGCTAAAGAATTGTCAAATGTAGAGTCACCAATAGAGGTAATAAGCTTGTACCCGATATTAAACAAGCCTGTGCCCGCAGAAGGGTACAGTGACCCCACTTATGTGCCTCCCCCGACAACTACTACACCCCACCGGCCAACGGCACCCCCGCCATATGAAAGTACAAGGGAGCGAGCCCAGGCAAGTACACAAAGGGTGGACATAGAAAAGCTAACAGATGATTTACAATCAAGACTCTCAATAGCGAAAGATGAGCTCTCAAGGATAAAAGACGTATGTGAACAAACAGCACTTAACGCAGCAAGATCAGGGCGCAAGTCTAGAGCGCCAAGTGAGAATAGAACACTCGAAGACGGGTGGAAAAAAGGTGAGATCCTGTTCAGAATTGAGGAAGAACCGACACGAATAATTGAAGTAGGGGCACGAGAGGGAAGTATCGATAATGAAGAAAGGCCTATAGGGGACAGAGAGGAACTACTATGTGAGATAAGGGACGATTTGGGAGAAAGCGACAGGTTGAGCCTGGCAATGGGAGGGGGAAGTGAAGGGGTGGATGGCACATGTTCAATGAGAACACTGGATGATGAGTGGACGGGACGATTAAGGAACAGGGTGGGGAAAATGGCATCACTGGGAACATCAGCAGCCAAAACGGGTGCAGATGCAACGACTAAAGGAAAGCTACAGCTCCCGTTGATACATAGGGGAGGAGGGAGGCCGAATTATATCCCATGGGCTCAGATGGATAAAGCCAATTTATTAAAGCTATTGCCCCCGTTATCGGGAGGGGCAAGTAAGTGGATATACGCCTTTGAGAAACACACTGCCGGGGTACCCCTAGCAATAGGTGATGTGAAGAGTCTGCTTGTATCAGCAGTGGGGGATCAGGCTGATAGAGTATGGGTCAAGGCCGGTTTCCCGGGAGTAACAGACTGCGACCGCCATGACGGAGCATCCTTTAACACAGTGCGTGCCAGGGTGTGGGATGCCTTGCGAGAAACGTTCCCAGATACGCCAGACTTACAGTCAGTAATGCAGTGTACGATGAATGACGGGGAGGAGGCTATGGATTACATTTTTCGGGTCCAAGAGATGTGGAGAGCAGAAACGGGCACGCCCTGGCATCAATCGACATCTTTATTTTATTTCATTATAAAAAGAGGGCTCCCAAAGGAAGTGCAAAAGGCACTCGACAAGATAGCAGGTATTGAAGCGAAGGGATGGCCTGAAATTCAGAGCATAATAGTGCACCATTGTAAGAGAATAAAGGAGAGGGAGAAGGAGGTGGCGCAGAAAAGATTGGCAGACGAAGCAAAATTAGTGCAGACAAAGTTGGTGAAGGTCGCAGCAGCAGTTGCCGCGCTCCCACACAGCAGGGAGGGTGATGAAGAGGAGGAGGGGCTGGTAGCAATACAAGGAAGGATGGCAACTAATTGGGCAGGAGCGGCCCAGCGGCAATGGAACGAGCAGGAGCAAGGCGGAGGTCCGCAGTGGCAAGAGTGGACCCCTCGAGGGGGACGAGGTGGGTATAGGGGCCGAAGAGGAGGCGTACCGGGGTACGGGGGAATGGGAGGAAATGGATGGCAGGGTCCTAGAGGTGCACAAGGAAGTTGCTGGAACTGCGGGAGATGGGGGCATTACTCTAGGGAGTGCAGAAGCAGACCCAACAACGGGTTCCAAGAGGTAGAACATTATAGCCATCCCCACCCGGGGAGCCCATATGGTCTTCCAATGGGACAACCACAACCGATAAACCCAGGCCAAGGAAATAATGAGCAACAACAGAGACACCAGTATAGAACACAGAGCCACCTACAAAACAATGACAATATGCAGTATACGCCAGGCAACCCTTTTGCGACAACAGCAAACGGGGCCCCCGCACCAGCACCCTATAGCGGCGTATCAGTGGTTTCGGGGAGCGTCTTTAATCAAGGGGGGGCGATGAGACACCCCGCATAGGACAGCCCACAGAGAACACTTGCGTGTCCAGTTCTATCTACCACCTACGATGCAGCAGAGGAACCATTGGTAGGGGCGCAGATAGGAGACAAGCAGTTCATATTCATGGTTGATTCGGGAGCGGAGAAATCATGCATTAGAGAGGGCCGGTTCCCGTTATCTAACCGGAAGTTAGAGACGCAGGGGTTCTCTGGGGCTGTAATTGAAGTTCCTTACACAGAAGCATTAGATGTAACAGTGGGGGGTAAGACTGTAAAGACACCTTTGCTGTATTATGAACACTCACCAATAAATTTATTGGGGAGGGATCTCCTGAGTAAACTCAACATGACCATATCATTCACTGAGAGAGGTATAGTGTGTTCAACACCCGGAATATGCCCATTGCGTACAATGTTGGTAGTACAAGCCCACACAAGTAGTACGGGGGTTGCCGGAAAATGAGGAAATGTTCATCGAAGGGCTAAAGACATTGGCCCTCATAATTCCAGAACTGAGAAAAATGGACTGGAGGATTCCAGCAGAGTTCCTCTTCCGCCCCATAGTGTGCCCCGACACAGCACCAGGGTCAGTGGTATCATTAGACTTGCACGCTGTACAGGTGTCAGCGAAAAGGATTGCTGTGATTGGATTAGATATGGAAGGATGTGAGTGGCGTACAGTACTGTGCACGAATGCCAACATCGCCCTAAGAGACTTAACAGACGAGGATCTCTTTTCAGATGCAGAGGGGGATGGTGAAATTGTAATGGAAATAGCGATGCCCTGTGACATTTTGATTCAAGCTAGGGAAATCCCCGCTCAACTGATGGCAGTGGTAGGAGCACCGCCGTCATTTTTTGATGATGACATGAGACTCGTACCAAATAATTTGTGGACAACAGGCCCCCATGATGTAGGGCTGTTGCATGGAGTACAACCTGTGATAATAAAACTAAAGCCAGGAGCAATTTTACCCCGAGTGAAACAGTATCCATTGTCCCGTGAAGCTGAAGAAGGGATAAAAGAGACAATAAATGCACTACTAGCACAAGGGATAATAGTGCCTTCAAACTCCCCATGTAACACATGTATTTATCCAAACTCCCCATGTAACACATGTATTTATCCAATCAAAAAAGCAAAAGGAGGGTCTTGGAGGATGATACAGGATTTACGCCCCCTAAATGATGTAATTCAGAAAGAGTTCCCTTTGGTCCCGAACCCTGCATCAATATTATGCAGCATCCCAAAAGCGGCATCACACTTCACAGTGGTAGACTTGAAAAATGCATTTTTCTCAATCCCTCTGGCTGAAGAGAGTAGAAACCTGACAGCATTTACACTGGGGGGAAAGAGATATGAACACTGCAGATTACCGCAGGGATACTGTGAGAGCCCAAGCATATTCAACCGCATATTGCATGAAGACTTGGGAAACCTATCAGTTGAGAGTACAATCATTCAGTACGTGGATGATTTATTAGTGTGTGCACAAGACAAGGAAACATGCAGAAAAGATTCCACAACACTCCTAACGCTATTGGCCAACAAGGGGTACAAGGTAGACAAGGGAAAGCTACAGTATTGCATGACAGAGGTCTTATACTTGGGACAACTGATATCAAAAGATGGAAAAAGAATAATCCCCGACAGGGTAGAAGCGATAAGATCAGTAGGAGAACCCACAACAGTAAAAGACATGCAGAAATTCTTGGGAATGTGCAACTATTGCCGAGCATGGATATTAGACTATGCAGCATACACGAGGCCCCTCCTACAAGCACTCAAGGAAGCACAACAGGAGAACAAAAAAATAGAATGGTCAGAAGAAATGAGCATGTCATTCAAATCACTAAAAGAGTTAATTTCAAGCGCTCCAGTGCTAGCAAATCCTGATTATGGACGCGAATTTTACCTATTCTCACACTGCAAGGGAACACTCATGACAGCTGTTCTGACACAGAAGACGTCCCTAGGACACAAGCCTCTGGCTTACTATAGTGGTACTTTAGATGCTGTGATGCAAGGCCATTTCGCGTGCGAGCAATCACTCGCTGCAGCCGCGTTCGCGATTGAGAAAAGTGCCACAATTAATGGGTTGCCCTGTGACATTGTTTGTGGAGCATTCATTATTTGCAATACTTGAGAGGTCAAAGAGCACACTGACAACGCAGCGGGCAACAGCCTATGAGATCATATTGTCTAGCGCCAACATCCATGTGGTGAGATGCAAGACAGTGAACCCCGCCACATTCATTACAGAAGCATGCACACTAGAGGACATGCAGGACCACAATTGTCCTACTTACACAGGAGAAAGAGGGGAGGACACAGTGGTGTGTGAGAACGCTCTGAGCGAGGGGGAAGTGTACTTCGTGGATGGGTCTGCATCGATTGACGTGGACACGGGAGAAAAACATGTTGGTATGGCAGTGGTGAGGCTAGAAGACGGTGAGTATGAAACACTAGTACAGTACCGCCTCCCATCACATTACTCCGCACAAGCAGCAGAACTGATTGCGCTCATAGAAGCACTACATGCAGCAAAGGGTTGCGCAGTGACAATATATACAGACTCAGCTTACATGACGACGACAGTACATGGAGGTCTAGCAAGATGGGGGCGGAGTGGATTCCGACGGGCAGACAGAACACCAGTACAGCATGCAGAATTGTTGAAAGAGTTAATTGAGGCCCTACAAAACCCTACTGCGGTAGCAATAGTGAAGTGCCAAGCACATACATCCAACACAGACGTTGTGTCTTTGGGACGCTGCCGCCAAGGAAGCTTCCTATTTTGAGAAATATGAAGCAGGTGAGTACCTGTTGCAGCACAAGACAAACGAAGAGCTCCCAGAAGGCTATAGCATGATGCCTATATCACAAATACTAGAATTGCAGGAAGGAGCTAGTGCAGATGAAAAATTGATGTGGACAAAACGAGGGTGCAGCAAGTCGGCAACAGACTTACTGTGGCGACAAAACAACTCAGGGAAAGTGGTCATGCCAATCAAGTTATTAGAAATTGCGTTTCAACAACTACACTTCCCTGCACACAATACCAGACAGCACATCGCAGCAGAAATACAGGAAGAATGGTTTGTGCCCTGTCTCCAGGAGCACGTATCTCGATTAGCGATGGAATGCACAACATGTCAGATATACAATTCAGGAATGACATTACGCACGCTCCGGGGAACAATTCCAAAACCCATTGGCCCATTCAGAGAGCTACATATTGATTACGCGGACATGGGGGAAAGGTGTAATGGAGCACGTTACATGATCGTGGTTGTATGCCCATTCTCAAGGTGGGTAGAAGCAGGCCCATGTGCACGACCTGATGCCAAAATCGTTGCAAAGTTCCTAGTTAGGGAAGTGTTTCCGCGCTGGGGAATTTGTGACGTGATTCGCTCAGACAATGGCACTCACTTTGTAAATGAGCTTTTCAAGGAAGTTACTACATTATTGGGAATAAAACAAATTATGTTCAATTTATCATCCTCAAAGTAATGGCGTAGTGGAAAAGATGAACGGACTGTTAAAAGGCAGATTATCAAAACTATGCTTTTCATTGAAAAAGAATTGGATTTACTGTCTGCCCCTTGTGCTATTTGAGCTGAGAAATGAGCCAAGCAAAGACCACCATTTGTCCCCGCACGAGATCGTGACTGGGAGACGAATGTACACAGCACACTCTCCACTGCGTGAACACTCAGATGCACACCGAAGCGCCGCGATATTGGGAGATGAGTTCACAGACTATTTGAAGAAATTGACAAGGGCAGCGCGCGCGATATCAAAGCAGCTCTCCCCACCGTTCACTAGAGAGGAGGGAAACATAACAGGGTCTGTCACGGAGCCTGAACAACAGCTACAGCTGATGCCGGGCGACTCAATTTATGTCAGAAGTTTTGTGCGTCGATGGAATGCACCACGGTTCCATGGCCCATACGAGGTAGTGTTTTGCACGCCCACGGCAGTGAAAGTAAAGGGCTTGAGATACTGGGTACACTTGACAGATGTACGAAAAGCATATAGTAATGTGCAAGAGGAGATAGATGAGGAGGCACAGACAACAGCAAACAATGCAACTGAACAGGATGTCTGAAAATGAATTTGTGTATGTGTGACAGTAATGGACCTGAATGGGAAAATGGCTGATAAGTATACTGGCATTCTTTTTTTTTTTTAGATGTTACAGGGAAAAAAAAAAAAAAAACGTTTCTTTTTATCTTGTGAACTTATATGTAATTAATGAAGTGATCAAATTATGAAGTATTTACACCCTTGTCTGTGCATCCCCGTCCCTCCAAACCCTACCCGCTTCCGTTCCCTGTCAATATATATTGGCACTAATAGTGCCAACAAAATGTTTACATGCATGCACTTAATGCACTTTTATATCTCAAACAGGAGCTACCATGGCATCTAACGGGCAGCCTGCAACGGACAGAATTAGTAGAAAGAGAGTTATTACATGAGAGATGCAGATATTCGTACGAGTGTGGATTATCTGTGTGCATTACGTTGTTTTTTATACTAATGTTTGGCCTGGTTACATATTGGTTTGTAGCGTTCATCTCTATCGAGATGAACGAGGGGGGAGGGATTAACAGCACTGGGATTAACAGCACTACTGGGACCAATGCAACTGCAAGTGTCAATACTAGGGAAGGTGATTTTTTGGTATGGGACGGAACTAAACTTGTATGGGGTTATCATACCACACCGTCCAATGCTGTCATCTTACAAAAGAAAGAGTCACAGGGTGGAATGCAAAACAACACAGTGTCTCCACCAGGGATATCTAATTACAATGCCCGCAGTTTAAATGACCGAAACCCATCTGCCATATCATGGTTGTATAACACCCCCACCAGCCATCCTGCCCCCACACTAAAAAACAACCTGCAAGATAACGTCAGGGACGAAAAGAAAAAGCTGCTAGCAATACACGAAATATTATATGATACATGGGCCAAGGGGGGCGGGAATGAGAAAGGGGGGTCTATTTTATCCCTCGCCCAGGAAGTTGGGAAGTACATGAGGAACAAGAATAACAGACGAAAGAGGGAAGTAGGGAGGAGGAAATATGATGAGTACTATGGGTTAGGACTAGATAAAATGGAAGACCCACGACACCCCCACCAGACAAATAAATGGTATGCGGATATGAGTGCCACAGCTAGACAAACAACAAACGAGAGCTGTTATGTCTGCTCCCTCATTCCTCACGCTTCAGGTACACCCAAAGTATTGCTACCCAAAGAGTTGCCAATTATAGATGCCCAATGTCTCCTTCATCTCACGTTATGCAGGATTAAGAACACCTTCCAGGCACATGAAGTTACTTTTCAAATGCTGCAGAACGAGACAACTTGCTACCCAAAAGCGGAAGGGGTGGTATGTCTGGAGGAACCATTTTTTGTAATACAGGGGACACTTTTTACGGACAACAAGTGGAAGGATGAAGAAGTAATGTGTAAAGCTGAAGCACTGAGAGGTGTGGCACCAGAGAAATTGCAGTGGATAGAAGAAACATGCACACCAGTGTGGAAGGAACACATTTCAAGACTAACTTGGGTAACCGCCATTGAAAAACCCTTCAAACTGCAGAACGAAATAGACTATGAATTATGTTTTAAAGGAGAGGGGAAAACCTCCATGGGGACAAACAAGAACTGTAACAAGACCCTCACCATCCCAGATCTGAGAAAAGGGACAGCGGCCCTGATGGACACGTACTGGGTATGCGGCAACCAGGCATACCTGCACCTTCCCCCGTCATGGAGTGGCAGCTGCTCGATGGCCACTCTGCACTCAGCCCTAATGGTAATACCAGAAAGCCACATCTATGGAAGCAAAAAGACACAGGAACGCATACAACAGAGTGCAGCCCAGCCGACTGCGGAGTCACAAATGTATAACCTGTCTTCCGGAAACAAGGGAGAGGTGCTGACCCGTAACAGACGTGCATCAAACTACATATCAAAAGAATCATCAGAGCTGTTGGCTCAGATCCCAGACAGATATCGATTATTCAGCTCAGCAGAAACATTCTTTGCCTCACTCATCTCAAGTGTCCAAGCAAGGGCAAACGCAAAATGGCTCCAGATAACACGTTGGGAATTGATTCAGCTGGCCAATGACACTGAAGAAGGGTTCAACGTAATAAAAGTGGAACTAAGGGCTTTACGGCTGATGACAATGCAAAACAGGTATGTCTTGGACCTGTTGACGGCGATGGATGGAGGTGTTTGCCGAAAAATAGGAAGTGCCTGCTGCACCTTCGTACCTTCTGAAGACGCAGAGAACGGCTCCCTGTCCCATGTGATCGAAGCAGTCCACAACCTAGGAGAAAAAATGAAAATGGAAGGTGGAGCAGAAGACAGTACGTGGTTTGATAACATTTTCTCCTGGGTCCCCTCATGGCTTGGAACAACTGTGAAATTTTTGATGCCAGTTGTGGTGTTCCTCTTTTTAATCTTTTGCATGTGCCAGGTGGGTCTTCGAGTTTGTGCTAACGCAGTACCAAATGGTGCAATGATGATGGTGACAATGGGCAACACCCGTGGGACAATGCAAAACATGCAGGAAGTGCAGGTACAAACAGGAACAGATGACACACCAAGATATCAGCTAGTGCCTATCTATCACGACAAAGATATCATAGATAAAGCATGGGACACCACCATTAGAGAGCCCCGTGTACTAAAATGGTACCAGGAGGTGTGGGTAGATTTGGCGGGAGATGGCGGATGTATATACCTGACTTGTACCCCAGATGAATATGCCAGAAGAGGGGAAAGCTTACGGGGGGTGTGCAGAGCATGGATGCCCATAAAAGGCACACCTGCATGGGACGAGGCAGTGATGGACGAAGCAGAATGTAGAAGGCTGGAGGACTTAAAGTATTCGTTACTTAAGTAACGAAAGGGAGGAAATGTAGGGGAGGAGTGGTCCAAAAGACCCCCCTTGCCTACACCTACACCCCAGGTGAGGGCCATGGCTCATCGGGCATCCCCTCCTTACCACCAGGGCCCAGGTGGTGGATGGCTCACCTGCTGAAGACGTTGCCCGCACGTATTGAATTTAGCTAGGCCTTAGAAACCATTTTGTCTACTAAAGATGGTGTGAGCTCAGCGCACTGTAGCGCGGCCCCCACCCTCGGAGAAGTTTCAGTTATCCCTGTCGCAGCAGCACCCTGGCAGATCCGCTGTGAGCCCGTTCCCACGAACAAGACGGACATGAGCTAGCATAAGATACTAACATTGTAACAGTTCACCTTCCGCAGTGTATCATCGCTCCCAGCATGACCCGGCCAGCAGGCCTGGGCGATGAAAAGAACGGTAAAATGGTAATCAGATGGCAGAAAGTCTCTACATGTGAATACCAAGACCACTTGCAAAGTATGCTTTTCTTCACAAACTCTCTTATATTACAAAAACCTGTAAAATGTATGAACATAGAAAGCATGCTTCCATGATATAAGCAATGGCGAGCCCACATCCCTGCAGCTGGGTACTAATAATAAAGGAGCGTTCCAGGGATATATTTGTTACGTGTATCACTGGGAAACTTACACTTTATGGTCTTGCGCCATAACCGAACTAATGCTGCTAGAGTACACGAGAAGACGAATGTAACCATACAGAGGGCTCATGTGAAGGATGCGCGAGAATGCACTTGTCATGTGTGTGTATGTCTAAGCCCCTTATGTGCCACCACCGTCACGAACAGCGGCGGGTCATTTTCTATGTACTCCACCAACCTTACTACTACCTCACTTACTGCAAATGTATATGCATATAACTAAATACTGTAGTTGTTAAAACATAGTGTACGAATAAGGTGCTCAGACTGGATATAATCGAGACACATCCAGCAAAGTTGAAATGCATGTTTTAAAGTGATTTGAATAAGTATTATAGAGTGTTCAAATGTTTGTGATGTTTTTACCTAAAGTCGGCAACATACGAGGAAGATACCTTTTGTGAATATGTGCAAGGCCATTCCCCCTCCCACCCTGCTAAGACTGCCAAACAAGGGAGCCGAGGCCCACGCCGCACTGCTCCACCTCCCCCAACCAGACTGGAGCCGCTTCAAAGATTTGTAGCCCCCTCTGCAGCACCCAAGGCCACGGCCCGCCACCTGCATTATTTACAGCACAGCAGTAAACCTCCGCCTGAACACACACTTCCAAAGGCGCCCCCTCGTAAACCCCGCAACCCACCGGATCATCGTAAACTTATGGCCCTGTGCAATCAGGACACCCAATACTTTGACAACACACAGCGGCACATCCATAACAACTTCTAACAAGGCAGAAAGACCCGTACCGCCCGTCCCAAGCCCTGAAGCTTAGCACCTCGACCTGTGGCCCCGGTCAACAGGACACTGGTAACCATGTCCTGACGTATTACCATCAGACCCCTCACAAGGTGCATTCCTCCTGTGTTGCATTAACCTGTAGAATAACCTATTGGAAGATTTACTAAAGGATATAATATTGCAATGACTGAATGACTGCGGTGTGCATGGCCTAGGGCAAATAAGTCAGGAAAAGACATTCATCTCTGACACTGGCCGCGATGGCACAACAACACCGCCCGGATGAACTCAGCCAACCTGCCAGGCCCAGCCCAACCCACGAGGCTGACCAGTGACGTCTTCCAGCCAAAGCCAACCGCATCACCGCAGCGCCTATAGTTAGTCATCGCCACCCAATCCCATCGAACTTGTGCCCCCTATAGTATGTAGGTTCTTATGACGTATTTTGTAAATATATACGCCTGTCTTTGCTATTGTCAGACAGAGCGCTCTCGGAGTTTGCAGAGTTCTTTGCATGCCCTATTCTGATTGATAAACTCCCATTTACGCTCACCCGCACTCTGTCTTGGCTTTATTCCCGACTTGGGAGAGTCCTTCATTGTCTCTCATTGCGGGGAGGATCGCGCTGGTTGGGGACGCTTGCCTTCACTCTTTAAACCAGGAGTGCATATCTTCTTTTGTTGGGGGTAGGTCGCTGGAGGCGATGTGGTCTGCTTCCGACGGTGTCGACATGGCCTCCAGGGGCCTACATCTCGTCGATACAGGGGTCTCCGCTGCCCACATCTGTATAAGGCTGGAGTCCTGCTTAGCAGATTGCTGGTTCTGTTGGGTTCCCCCTCCCTTCACTTTCGCTCTAGACATAATTCCCACAGATGATCACCGCCGCAAATCTCGTCCGTGTCTTCCCCTCTCTGTTCGATGGTTGCGCGGTTTTAGCTTGAAAGGTGGCCCTAGGAGGGGCCTGCTGCGTGCTTCGGTTTGGGCTGATGGTGGTTTTTTTGGGTGGGGTCTTAGAGGGGGGGGTTAACTCTCCCCTTTCCGTCGTGCATAGGAGGGGGGGGGAATGGTCTTCCCTTGTTGTGGCTATCTTGTCAGGGCTTCCTGTGGTTCCTGCCGTCTGTTATGGCCGTGTGGGGGGATGTGGGATTCCCCCTATCGCTCTCGGGGTCCGCCCGCCGCTTCGCTAGGGCCGGGGGTGAGATCTGGCGGATGGGGGTCCTCACCTTCCAGTCCACCGGGCCGGGGGACTACTGCTGGTGCCCCTCGGCTCTGGGCATCGGGTTGCGTTCGGTGTGCCTCCTGCTTCTCCCCCGCTCCCTCCACGAGTTCGGCTGGTGTCGGAAGGTGCCGATTCCACCTCGCCAGGCCGCCGACTCTCTGATCGCCTCTGCGGGCGCTGCGGTGCTGGGCCTCACTCCTTCCCGGACAGTCCTTGCCATCTACCTCCTGTGTATCACATGGTGGACCGCCTCGCCCCCCGCGCCTGCCTCTCCGCTCCCTCGGCCGCGTCGGATGGTTCGCCGGTGCGGTGGGGGATTCCTCTTCGCGGCGTCTCTGGATGTCGGGGCTTGGGGAAACTTCTCCAGTGTGCGTCCTGTGTCTTCGGACGATGTTCGGTGCCGGATGTAGGTACTGCCACCCTCCGGATCGTTGCTAGTTACCGTGCTGCTGAAAGGCCCGGCGGGAGCACGTCTCACTCACGTCTCCCTGCTCCGGCGGCCATCTTGGAATGTATTTTTGGTATTGTGTGTGCATACTGTAAGATATGCAATTATTTTTGTAGATGTCCTTATAGCATATGCATTTCTAATTGATTAACTTTTCCTTTTTTATATTGATTTGTATAAGATTTTATTTTAAAGCCAAATCACAATAAAGAAAACGAAAAATACTTAATTATACTACTGCTTGCCTAATACTTAACATGTAGTTAATTATCTCATTGCCCTGCTACATATTTAGAAATGGTGGGGCCGTAGGTTGATCAAAGAAGGGCAGTTCATTGGAAAGATAATTTGACTTCTTGGATGGAATGAACTTCTAAACGAGCAAGTTCTTTTAACAAAATACGAGCCAATGGAGGGTCAGTGTGGTTCTTAGGGTTGGGGTGGTGTAGTTGGTGCATTGTGATCAAGCAGCTACGAAGAACAAAAACTTTAGTGCAGGGGTCCGCAATCTGCAGCTCTCCAGATGTTTTGGACTAGGACGCCCAGGATCCCTCACCACTGACTATGCTACCTAGGGCTGATGGTCTCAGACTTTCCCACTTCCCAGGTTTCTTTGTTCTGTAAGGGAAAAATGATTTAACGGGCCACTTGGCCTTCATACAGTCCTAATCTTATTCAGCTCTCATATTTCATGGAGTCTGGTTGGTGTTGCTTCTCCTCTCCTGGAAGACTGCTTACGATCGACTGTCTCCTCATTCTCGGCCATCCTTTTCCTACGTTAATCAGGCCTTCTCTCTCTTGGCCCAATGAATCATGGCTAGGGAGTAAATAGCATTTTTTCTCAGGTGTATCAAGCTTCAGGATATGCTCTCGGTTTCTAGGCCATCATTTACCCGAGATGACGCAGACCTGCAGTGCCACAGATCTTCATAAGCCTCGGCAGTCAGCGTGGATAAAGACATGTCCCTACTCGGCTCTGCTCTGCAATTTGGTGCCCTTTTGCCTGGGCCCTTGCTCCTGTTATACTGCCATCCATGTGGTAGATTCTCCATTCCATCTAGTGAGAGTCCACAGGTATCTAGCTAGCTTACAAGATCCCACGGAGTTGTTGTGTCAGCAGTGTATGTCTCATCATCTCTTCTCAAGGCGCAAGGTTCCTGTGCCCTTTCCTATGATGTGACCTCTGTCCAGAGGAGCCAGTTTTGCTACAGCATTCTCCACCTTTCTTACTTCTAGCTCTCCATTGTGAAATTATGGCAAGGGCCTCTGCTGTCGAAATAGACCATACAAAATGCATATTTCCAGGCATGGTCTGTCATTACATCTCCAAAGGCTTGGGTGAGCGTACGAAAAGAGTGCTTATGGATACAAGAGCCTGACATTCTGACCACAAAATATAACTGGGCCATAGGTCTTGAAGAGCAGCAGGGCCATTGCACTTCTCCATAGCATGGATATTCAAATGCTATAATCCTGATTTGATAAGGGGCATGCACTTGGTTTTCGACTCCGCAAACCTGCACCCTAGAAAGCCTCCTTGCAAGTGTAATGTCTTCTAAGATCATGTCACACAGTCAGACCTGCATCTGTGACATTTTTGAATCCACCAGGCAGAAGAAATTCGTTTTCTTTTGGTCATATCCAGTTTAAGGTAGATGGCGGTCACCTAGGATTAAGCAATGCAGAGACAAGACCCTGAGGTAATGGATTTCATTAATTGACAATACTTTGAGGTAGAGCTGTATTCCATTGACAGCTTGGGGATGGTGAAGCTATGTGGCTAATATTAGATAAGAGGTTCCATGTAGACGTTGAAAATCATATGCTAGAGAATGGACAAATGTTGCCCCCATCTTACTGACAAAAAACAGGGTATCTGGCAGTCTCCTTTTTTAACTCACTGCTCTAGCTCAATTAAAAGAGAGGAAATCAAGTTGAGAACATGTCAAGCTCATGTCAATGCAAGAACAAGGGCAGTCAGTGAAGTTTAACAGTCTACTGCGTCAAACAGCAGACTCATGTGGATGGGTAGGCAGAGGTCTCCTTTGCAGGTGATACCATTGACAACAACCCGGATTTAAAGACATTTGGTGCTGCCAATCAGTCCAAAGGTACATTTATATGCAGGTAGTTTTTGTATGTAAGTTGGAATGCCTGTGCTTTTCCAAGATGTTTACAAAGAAGGCTATGTTAGTGACGGGGGGGCTAATTGGGTAGTTTGTCGGGAATAAGATGACTTTTTTAGAGGAAGGATTTTTCCAGTGAGGAGAATGTTCCAGTTGCATAGAATATGCGGTGACTGCTGAGCACCAACTCCCTCTCTCATCCCCAAAGAGCTCAGCAATGGGCTAAATCTCATCCATACACCGGAAGGACAAGTGTAAGCATACATTGACATCTTCCTGTTTCACTAAACCCTCAATCTCCCTGCCTAGTCTAGTGAATTTCATTTTGCCCGAGGGAATTTATTTGTGTTTAAGGATGGTTAGGAGCATGGATTAGGAACATGACTAGTAGGGGGAACGTAAACATAAGAGCAAGTCCCTCCCTCTCAGGCACGTCCGCAATACTTGATCATCTCTGAGGGAGCAACATCAAGATCCCCTTGACACTGCTGCTACTGGACGGGATATGTTTCTGAAGCCAATACCTTTACTACTGCACTTGAAGGTAGTAGGCAAAAATGGCAGACATGGCCATGAGGACAGGTACTGTCACCCCAGCACCTTTTTCCCTGGTGGTGGCAGACTAGCAGTCACCTAGTGCCACCAAATTACCAGAGGCCTAAAGTCCCACCTGAGAGTTCCTTCTAGCAGCAAAACTGAGGTAAGGGGCTAGCCGATCAAGTGACAGAGGAGTGGGCGTAAACTCTGGAAGATGCTGATCTCATCAATTCATTGTTGATTGATGTATGTGTGTTGAGTCAGTGTTTTCTAGATTTGCCAAGTGGTTTCCTCTAGAAAATGGCTTGTAAGAACAGGTCCCGGTGGGTTATGGATGGCTGGATTAATCGGGTGGGGAATGTTTTTGGCAATGGAGAAAAGATTAGGTAGAATGTGTTCTTTTTATCATCATACAGAGGAGCTCTAGAAAAGGAGCTCTGGCGAGAGTAGAGTGCTTTCACAGCATTTGTCGTGCAAAGTCAGGAGAGGAGGCTTCCAAGATATAGATGTTTGCGTTTCAAAATGCAGGTGTGGCTGTGAAGTTGACAAGTGCCTTTGTTATTTGTTGTTGAAAAGCGTTTATACCACACTCATCATCACTGCAGTGGTCTTATTATATGAACTGGAAAGCATTTAAATGAGAAGGAAGGTGAGATGGGCAAAGAGGCATTCATAGAATATGATAAATGGAGAAGAGGAGTTAATGGGAAGGAGGTTGTGTGCAACTCAGCCTCCTGTTTGTGGTGCATAATGGTGAGCTATTGACATTGTTCTGTCATGAACAGTTTATCTACCTTGTTATGAGGCCTATGTTGCCTGCGTTTTTGATGGGTAGGATGGCCCTGATATGGAGTCTGGGGGTTTGCAGGTACGCGCATGTTCGTTTCAAGAGGACCTAGTGCTCCGGAAACGTTTTTAAGATACAAGTATTTTACTCCCAATTTTTTTAAAATTGGGAGTAAAATGATTTTTAAGGTAATAAAAAGGTAAGTCCCATTCCCAATGGAAGTATTTAATAAGCAAGTAATAAATATTTCAATCAATATATTTTGCACCAAGTTGTACATGTGCATTAAATGTTTACCTCTTCAGACCAGGCAGTAATTTCCTCCAGTGGCACTACACATACTACTGGGCAAAACATATCCATCGGGCTGTGTGGACAAAGGGGGGAGGTAGGGTGGGACAGGCTCCTCTGTCTGATTCCTATTTTTGTTGGGCGTATTTTTACTCCCCATTTTAATTTTTGGGGTGGATTTGCATATTTTCTGGGAGTAAAAGTGGCTGATACACTGCTTGTCAACTAGCTACTCAAATATGACAATTTGCTACCCCCCAAATGACAAACAAAATAAAGCACTTCTATAGTCACATTACATACTAAAGTCATGACCAATGCATCCTACCACCATGGGTACCAGAGGTTCCTCTCTGGACACAAAAGTCTATGGCCCTGACACAGAACACCTAGAAAGAGACGCCCCGCAGAGCTCGGGGTTCTTCCAGTCTTCACAAAAGCAGTTATCGTGCATTGTACCCGACTCCTGACTAGCCTAAGAAACAGTAAGGCATGGTCTTTTCACTAGTTCATTTTTTCATACTTTCGATCTAATATATAACTAGTTCATTAAGTGCCTGGGATAAGTCAGCCTGTAAAGCAACATCTAAGAGTTCTAGATAGGCTACGTCAGAAGAGAAGGAGAGTCCAAAGGTATAGGTATTGCCTTTAGACAAAGCACATAAATAGCATTAACTTCTAATTTTCTGTGCGGTTCAGTCTGATACTATTTTCCTTTAATAACATTTTTTCTTTTTCTGCAAACATTGAATGTTCTTATACATAATTCTTTCAAACATTACAAATATCAATTGTTCTTTACAACATGAAAGTGTACATGATAACACAGCAAACTTTAGTGGACTGTCATGTGTTATAAAAAAAAAACACACAAGCATTTGTTTTAAACTTGAGTGCAGTCAAAAAAGAAAAGCGAGCTACAGTGTAATCAGTTGTTGTAGCATCTATGTATCTACACAGTTAGAGCTGAATTCATATGTCCATTTTCAGTATAGCCTAACTGTGATTGTATTGCAGTCTCATCAGGTGGCCAATATATGGTCGTACTGCAAGTTAAATGTTGACCAATACAGGGTCAGATTTCAAAATGACCAATCTTAGTTCGACGTTGGAAAATAATTCCCTTGGTTTGGACTATGGAGGGACAGTGTGATTATAGTCCATAAACGTTTCAGCAAGCAATGGAGGCTGACTTCTTCTGGGCCTGGGATTGTGTTTCTAAAAAAGAGAGAGCGCGGAAATGTTTAGTGTGGCAGGCCTAGCTCATGGCAGGTTTAAAAGGACTTTGTAGGGGTACAGTAAAAAGGCATAAAATGTCATGCTGGCAAGGTAAAATAAATTCAATGCCTGTGTAGGCACCACTAACCTGGTAGAAAATCCCCTGTGTGGAGATAATGTTCAGCTAGACACATTCTCAAACTGTAAAAGTACCAATGTAATATACATCATAGAGTGCCCCTGTGCTCTCCGATACGTAGGCCAAACCAAGTGACCAGTGTACATACGGATTATAGAACCTCGCTCCAGAATCTGTTGCAAAGCAGCCACAGCCCCACTTGTACCTCACTACACCGAATTTCAACATAGCCAGGACGACATAAGGTGGTGCGTTGTGTACAATGTAGAAAGCAATACTAACATAAGTAATGCACTTCACCACAAAGAGGTGTGGTGGATGTTTAAACTACAAACCATCAATAAGGGCCTCAATGAGGCTGCTGTAACATCCCCTTTGGGCCTACACTGATGCCTTAGACGATAGACCATGACCTGCCCAGCATTGCAACATACACTTTAGGCGCCCTCTAGTGTTCTACCAAACTTCATGCACAACATGGCAACATTTTCCAGGCCATGCCACCTCAGACATGCACCATAAGGCCATGGTTCATGACTTGTTTCACGCACCAACGGCTTCCTTCATTAGCTGCCATACCAAATCCCCACCTGGGAAAACTCTGCTGTCAAAGACGCCAGACCTTGACATGCTTAGCACTTAAACATTCATTTGAGGCACCCCCTGGGTCCAACAAAATAACTCAATTGAGATCATGGCTCCCCGTTGTAGACCATGGTACACCGAGCATGAGCGCTGCGGCCATAATCCGTGACCCGTCTGGGCATATGTACATTAGCACACACTTCTCAGCTACTAGGATGCCAGTGTGACTCGCACCTGGACATTTTTTGCCATACATTTAGGGCGGTTTACAGCCAGGGCCCCAGTAATTACTTACCAGCCCTGGCAGCGTCAGGGTTTCCCTGACAACCAGCATGCTGAAAAGTCTGTGTATGCGCACCAACTAGCCACTCGATTTTAGATCTAATACAAATGCCCAGCTAGCGCCCTTTAGCTTTCCATCCCCATGACAACGCCTGAATACAGACCCCTCGCGGCCAACGGCATCCTCAACACATAGTAAAGCTGACACAGAATATTCGGTAAGCAAACTGCTTTTTCCTGCATATTCCAGCCCAGCACACGATGCCGCTGATAGAACAGAACTGCTATGACAACTTAAAACAGCTACAAACTGTGTGAGATAGCCATCGCAGTGAATCAGCATACACTTCTTTCTTGATCCTCCAGCACGACAGGCGCTGCGAGAATGCAACACAAATGGAGAACATCAGCCTGACTCCAGCAGTACCCCCACAGGCACTTAATGATACGTGCACACTGCCAACTTCCAGCGTTGTTGGCTAATATGTCTGTACATATCTGGGCACTTTATATCCTGCAATAAAGGGCTTATTGTGCCATTTTTTCTTCACTGTCCCTTTGCAGCTCTACTCTAACTTGCCCAGAGGAACTCGCCTTCAAGTTACACAGAGGTTTCATCCTGCTCCCAGACTTCCGCATTCACTGTGGAAGCACATTGCATCATTTAGAAACAGTATCTACCTGAACATTAGCTCCACGCAGGGGATTTTCTACCAGGTTAGGGGTGCCCACACAGGCACTGAATTTGTATGCCTTTTTACTGTACCCCTATGAAGTCCTTTTAAACCTGCCTTCAGCTAGGCCTGCCACACTAAACATTTCCGTGCTCTCTGTTTTTTTAGAGACACAATCCCAGGCCCAGAAGAAGGCAGCCTCCATTGCTTGCCGAAACGTTTATGGACTATAATCGCACTGTCCCTACATTGTCCAAACCAAGGGGACCATTTTCCGATGTCGACCTAGGATTGGTCATTTCCAAATCCGACCCTGCATTGGTCATCATTGAACTTGCAGTACGACCATATATTTGCCACCTGATAATACAATATCACTACAATCACAGTTAGGCCATACTGAAAATGGACATATGAATTCAGCTCTAACTGTGTAGATACATAGATGCTGCAACAACTGATTACACTGTAGCTTGCTTTACTTTTCGACTGCACTGAAGTGTAAAACAAATGCGTGTGTTTAATTTGATTTTATGACTTGATGTTTTGTAACACATGACAGTCCCTTAAAGTTTGCTGTGTTATGTACACTTACTTGTGGTAAAGAGCAAGTTATATGTGTAATGTTTCAAAGAAATATGTATAAGAACATTCAATGTTTGCAGAAAAAGAAAAATGTTAAAAAAGAAAAATGGCAGTATCAGACTGAACCGCACAGAAAAATAGAAGTTAATGCTATTCATGTGCTTTGTCTAAAGGCAATACCTATACCTTTGGACTCTCCTTCTCTCCTGGCCTAGCCTATCTAGAACTCTTAGATGTTGCTTTACAGGCTAACTTATCCCAGCCACTTAATAATGAACTTGTTATATACTAGATTGAAAGTATGAAAAAATGAACTAGTGAAAAGACCACACCTCACCGTTTTTTGTCTTTATTTAGCCCTTTTGTCTTTCCACGTAGGGGCTCCCCTTAGGTTGCCTTCCTGACTAGTCTAACCCACCCCCACACCCTTCCATATCCATAGATCATGCAAATGCACATTGTGCAATATAAAGTCAAATAACCCAACACAATGGACTCCAGAAGGCAGCATCAGAATCTTTTTCATTTTTCAGTAGGCAAAGACAGACCTCTGGTGCAAAACTGTCCGAAGATCTCCCAAGATTGGTTTAACTATGGACAGTAGAAACCCCAGTGTGGTAAAAAAGGACAGAGGGGCAACACGTCAAACAGGGGCTTTGACTCCATTCACCCATACAACTTCTTGCCCTGCACGGCCCAACGTATTTCACTTCATTCTAGAGTCTGTCCTAGAGCGCAAAGAAGTCCAAAAACAGATGTACTACCCACAACACCAAAGCGCTGTACACCCAGGCCATTTAAGGCAACTACCTCAAGTCGGGTTGCATGCGAACGCTGCAGGAATGTTGCTAAGGCGATCCATATATGGCACTCTGGAGTCTTGCTGTATTTATGGCCTGGGTTCAGCTTAGTATTCTTCCCCCCTGCCCCCCAACTGGGGAGTCTTACCACATAATAAAGATGGCAATAGGGATGGCATAAGATGAGGTATTACCAGCAGCCCAATAAGACCATTAACCAAGCAAGCAAGCACGCAGACAAGCCTCTTCCTCCTCTCCTCTTCAATCAGATTATGCTATGTAAATGGAGCATTGTGCTGCAACTAGGCATAGCACACAACTCGTTTTGGCAGTGAATCACTCTGCCACCCTCCACTCCTTGAGCCCTATCCTCAGCAGCACCACAAAGACACCCCCATGAGGGATGGATGATCGTGGATACAACATCATGGTGTTGGGCAAAAAGAAGCTTCCAGGTTCAGCAACCTCTGTCCTCGCCCTCTACAGCATTGTGTTCAGCATTTCATGTGAGACACCCTGGGCACAGGAGGCATGCATCACAGCCTACAGTAAGAGGCTGCAAGCCGACACCTCAGATCACCCCTATGCTCTCCAGCCTACGTGGTAGAACTAATCTTGCCATAAAGCAGTCCTGTGCCATATGGCTGAAAATTGTCTCTAACGGGATTGAGCACAACACCCAGGAACACCTCACGGGACACACCTGAAAGCCAGTGCCTCAATCGACCAAGAAACAGGACAGTAGCGGATGACATACAGCAGCAATGTGGAGCAACATGACCACATTAGGGAAACAGTAATTCTCCCATTTGCTCGCTCCAACTCTGCAGGATGAAACTGCCAAGTAACTCTCCTTTGGCACACTGCCCTGTGACAGCACACATCCGAAGAAGCAGGAAGTAGAAACCCAAAAGCCTATAAAGCTATCAGTATGAGGCTAGTGGTAACGAAGAGGATGTGCTCCTGTGGTAAAACATTATTGCTTTAAAAGATGGGCAATAGTCTAAAGCATACTTTAAACATATTTTTAATGAAAGTTCCTATGTAAACGCTTTGAGCAAACGAGGCTCAAAGTGTTCACATGGGAGCATCCATTTTGCCATTTCAGGCAGCCTCCTCAGCTCTGCCCTGGGAGCATCCATTTTGCCATTTCAGGTAGCCGCCTCAGCTCTGCCCTGGCGGCACTAAACAATCAGCAAAAGCCCCCTACTGGGAGATTTTGCTTACTGCAGCCAGAGCAGAGCTGCATGAGCTGAGGAGGCTGCCTTCACTTTCATTTTACGTTTTCGGTGCTCGCCAAGCACAGAAAACGTAAAATGAAGGCAAAAAGCAATGGCCCGGCTCGGAGGAGGGTGAGAAACCGCAGCGTTTTTAAATACAACATTGTATTTATGTTTGGGCATCTAATAACATTGTCTGGCAAATGCCTAATACTTCTACACAAACCAAAACTGTTGGCTTTGCCAATGCTTGGGTTTAACAAAACTTCAGTTAAGGATAACCATAGTGCTTATAAATCGAGTGGCTGAAGGCAGAACCTGGTTGAGACAGTTTTATTACACCTGTAGTGTGTTTGCACAAAAACACTGGCAGGTACTTTGAGTGCAACGTTTGATGGTGAGGCTTGTTTATTGCAAGCTCAGAGAGTTCCCATAAGACTGGGTTTGGGGCAGGAACTAGAGGGGAAATGATCATGGTGATTAGCATGGGCAGTTAAATAACCAAACAGCACCTACAAGCTTTGTGTCCCCCCCTCATTTGCCATTTCTCCCTAGCTGTACTCTAATGCAAAACTAGAACTGGTGCCCCTGATTTAATGTCCAAGCACACGCTGTCCCAAACCATGCTGCACGTGTTACCCATTTTGATTAACAGGTGTGACTTAACTCATTTGACAACATGCACATTTACATCTGGAAAATGAACACTCCGAGGCAGAGCCTAGAACGAAGAGATGGCATTCTCTTGTCTTTCCACTAGGAAGGGTGCCCTTGCAGCCAGTTCAAGAATAGGTCTACAATTCCCAGACGGGCTAGAACCACAGCCAGAAAGTCACTGCGCAGTGCCAGATTTCCAGGCAGTCTCTACATTATTTAAAGCCTGGCATCCCTTAGCACAAACACCTTTACAGCAGCATACTGCTCATGTTCTCCTTTGGTCTGCCCATTCCTAAAACACTGAACTACCAAAAGGTTGATCCTTGGCAGTGCCAATGGATTACCACCAGGAGGTTTCCTCTCCTAGCACATTCGGTGCCACCCTACGGGCCAATTTGGAGAGTATTAAACTTTGCTAGAAATGTTTTGTTACACAGGAAATCACCACCAGTGGTCTCAGTGAGGCTTGTCTGGAACTGGGTATATACCCCCTTTTTTCTGGGCATCAAGAACACAAGGTGAAGCAGTGACAGAATGGAGGGGGAGGACATGGCTGCAAAAAATAGGGCAGTTAAATGAGAGAGGGGGCAGGTTACAGGAAGATGCGTAGTACTTGGGCTAGTTTGGGTGCATGTGTCGATCCATCCACACTAGATCACAGATCAGAATTGGAGAAATAAGGAGGGTAAATTCAAAGGTGTCTGAAGGAGAATTGAATATATGAAAGAGAGCAGTGAGACAAACGCATCATATTAAAGGGGTGTGGACGTGTGCTCAGGCAGACCCTCGTCAATAGACTCCATGAAAGGTGTTAGGGAGAATTCTTATTTCTGTGCTAATTCCCTTCAACCTTACGAGACCCCCAGCTCTCTTGCTGGATTTTAGGGCTTTTAATTTTAACCCTGGAGTGAGCCCTTTTTATCACTCTATCATGTGTTTTGACCTGATTTGGATCATGCGTTTCCTTTTGTTTTGGAGTCTGACAAACTCCATAGACATCTACTTTTTGTATGGTGACACACAGCACCTTCAGTGCAGTGCCACAGAGAAATCTTTTATATTTCTCCTAAGGTTTAAATAACTCTTCTTGTCTGAACTACTGTTCCCAAGATTAGTGAATTGAAATTGACTTTACTTACCTTTTCTCTTTGTAGGTCCAGCACACAACATCTTATGTGAAGTGCTGGGGGTTACTTAGTAGTCTCTTAGCCTACTTACTCATGTAAAAATGTTTATGTTACCCTCAGTACTTTAAATGGCTGGTGGCAGTGTTCAATTTTCCTACCATTGTGCTTTTCTACCGTTAATGTTCCTAATATTGTGCCTTTCTACTGCAGGCTGAATCCTCAAGAAGCAGTATAGCACCCATTGGTGACCATTTTGTCAAAATGGCCCCGGTCTTTTTTCACCATTTTCTGTTTTCGGGGTTTTTCTTGGTATTTACTCTGCACGCCTATTTAGGTTTGAGCCCTTTCTTCATTTTGCCTTGTGGCAGGCTTCAGTACTGAAACCCGCCTCTGGCTCCAGTGTGTCTGGAAGGGCAGGAAGTGAGGGAGGTTCTCGAAACTCCCCCGTCCTGTGTCTTTAGGAATGCCTGAATGCACCCAGTCTTGATTAGCTAGCTGGCTGGCTGTCCTTTCAGCAAAGCGACCCTGCTGTTTGAGCGACAGCTAGGCTGTGCATGAATGGGAAAAACCGACTTAAAAGGCAAGGGTTTTGGGACTAAAGAAAGAGTCAACCACTGCGAAGACCAACCCGACAAAGAAACCGTGAACAAAGCTTGCTGCATCCTCCTGGACCTTTGATTTGCCCAGTGAAGCCCTGCTGCTGTGCTGAAACTCCTTTTTTTCTGATCGACGAGAAGCTTGGGAAGGGACAACTTCTTACATTGGGTTAGTGGGACCAACTAACCCCGAGACGAACTGCACTGGACCATCTTCCCCAACTGGCTGTACTTCTTTGCTGCTGCAAGAACCGAGTGCCAGGGGTCAAGAAATCCATAGTCAAGTGCACCGTCTGCAAGCCAGCCAAAAGCTCCAGTAGTCTCCCCAGGACCCTCCAGAAGCAGGACGCCCAGAGCTTAAGTCCCCTCACCAGAGTGCAGGAAGCCCAACCGGTGTCCAAGATCCACGGTGGTGCTGTTTACCGAGCGCTGAAACCGCAAAATGCTGCTGATCTGAAAAGAGACTGTAGCTGCCACCAACCTCTGAATTGCTGCTGCAGGAGTCCTCCAGAAGTCCTCCCTCTTGTCCCCACAGCCGATGACCAGGAACCCAGGATCTACAACACTACAACCAGACGGAAGCCAGCTGGACCACTCTTCTTCTAACCAAAGGTACTGTTCCAACTTGGGGGTACTTACCTCTGTGTCTTTAGCTTTGCTCTTCTCAGTTGAGACTTTCAGTACCTACTTTGCTAGAGTTGATTTCAGCTGTACCCTTCAACAGCTTGTGACCCTAAAGGGTTTTTTCTTCAACAAACTCTTTGTGCAAGACTGTGTTATCTAAGAAGTGCCTCTGCTCCATAGACAGAGCTCCACTTGACTTTGGCTGTCCTGGCGCCCTGCAGACTCTTCTAGTCCATGTGACTTTGATATTTACTGTCCCTCAGAGGTGATTACTCGGTTTCAAACTATTAAAGCTGAGAAAGGTTTTTGTCTAGACTTCTTTGGAAGATTTAAGTGCCCACATGCTCCAAGAACCCGTTTAGCCTTTTTCCTTCCCTTAACCATTCCTTTCTGCAAACCTCAGAACCTACAAAGTGTACTAGTGATATATAAATGCCATTACTGTCCTAGTTAGTGAAGTCACCTCATGGTGTAGGAAGTGTGTAAAAAGCATCTATAAATTGTATCTACTAGCTTTGTGTTGATTCTGGAAAGTAGATTTGATTTTTACATATTTTGCCCCTTTTTTAAAGAAGGCTTATTTTAAAACCGTTAAATAATTATTTATAACAAAAACCTTGAGTGTGTTACTTGGCTACTTGTATTTGCGGATTTCATGGCCACAGCTCTATGGCTCACATTTACCCCTCTTGAGATAAGCCTGGCTGCTCAGTCACACTACCAACTTGTGTAGTACAGGCATATACCAAAAGGTGGGCTATCTAATATTAAGAGGACAAGTGTTGTGTAGTCTTCCACAGGGTTACTACATCAATTCTTGCCCACCACTGGTGGCAGGCGGTGGGATAGATGTAGAGTGGTTACATTGATTATTTGCTGTACTTGTGCCCAACTAAACCAGCCACAGGGCTAAGCTCCATTGAAAGGTTAAGCAATTGTAACATGCCAAATATGTATAACTTTAATGAGGCAGCCTTGATTGTCCCCGACAGCAGATCAACTGAAAAACATGTATAACCAGAGGTCTGACTCTGAAAGGAAAAAAAGTGTATTGATTACAAGGTTGTTGAATCACCAGCATTTGGGTAGTAGGCCTGTAACACCTACTCACCCAAGTAATGTGGAAGATAATGATGAGGATGTTAGCTTACAGTCAAGCTCCAATCTGCAAGAGGAGGTAGACGAGTCTCAGGAAGTGACCCCCCCCCCTGCCATAGCCTGCCCTTGTACCTTAGCCACTTCTCATTGGGACCCCACAAGGTCCACATTTAAGCCCAGAATATATTTCTCTTGAAAGACTAAGATTTGAGTTGGAGTTCAAGAAACTAAATGTCCAGGCTGAAACCAAACATCAAGCGGTGAAACTTAGAGAAGGAGAGATGCATCATGAAATGGAAATGAGAAAGATGTCCCTTGATTCTGCTTCCCTTTCAGGGTTCTCTAGGTCTGCTAGTCCCAAGAGACCACGCCTGCCCAAAGAAAGAGCGAGTATGTATGACCCTAACCTTGATGTGTTGGATTGGCTAGGTACGTTTGAATAAACCTACGGTCTTCAAGAAATAAGTGGGAATGATTTTATTCCATGGCTCATGTCTAGGCTCCCCCTGAATGGCTGTGATGGAATTGGGTACCAGTGAGAGAAAGGCATATGTATCAGTAAAACTGGCATTACAAGCCAGATTTGGGTAAACTCCTTCCCAGTACCTTCAGAGGTTTAGGAACTGCAAAAAGACTGATGGTACCCCTTGGGCTACCTGGGTATGTGAATGTTTGAAAAAATGTAGATGGAAGGGTTAAGGGGTACAGAGTGAACTCCTTTGAAGGAATGAGGAATCTTTTTTTGTTAGAATCTATTTTTGATGCCTGCTCTCCTGAGCCTTTATAGCATTTAGCTGACTCAAAGGGGATTGATCTCAAAAAGCTAGCACAGGCTGCTGACTTGTGGGTAGCCATTAGGGCCACTCACAAGGACCATGTCCCAACTCACAAAAAGGAAGAGCGGAAGCAGCACAAGAAAGAGGGAAAAGAGAATTCTAATTCCAACCATCAAAAAGAGGGCCACAAACATAGCAAGGGTAAATTCCATGGGAAACCTGGTAGGTCTAGTGAAACCTCTGTTGCCAAACCAGAGGGAGGTCAATAGAAACCCTCATTCCAGAGAATATTTGGGAAATGTTTTCTATGCGTGTCTGTAGATCATGTGAAAGGGGATGCCAGATGTAAGGGTAAACCTTCAGGGGTCCACACGGCCCCCTTCGCCTTCATCCCCGAGGGCGAAGCCCAAATGGCAAGTGCACACTTTTAATTACTGGCTGAAAACGCTGATGGAGTTCAAGCCAGTGTTTCTTTAGTGTCCCTGGGTCTGTGGCAACAACAGAATGTGCATGTGTACAACTCCATATCAGATAGCACAAAATATTATAAGGACAGTGTTCTTGTAAATAGTCAGGAGACCCCTGCAATCAGACACTGGGGCACGCATTCCAGTGGTAGATGAACGTTTTTTCAAACCGGAGGATGTAGTAAGGCACCCAAAGGTCCCAATAAACTTGCAGGCAGCCCTATCTAACTGGTTCCTATTCTGCCAGCACTCATCCAGTGCAGTAATAGGACTGTTGGATTTCCTGTTCATGTACAGAATGAAGTGCCAGGGAGAGTCCTGTTGGGAAATAGTTTAATAACTCTTGGTGTTGTATCTAGTACCTCCAGGCCTCCCAGCAAAAAGAAGCAGGAGCAAACAAGATTGGCCAGAGAGGCAACCTTGAGAGACTCAGTTTGAGGAGATTTCCAATACCTCCAGTCCACAGGAAGGCCACCCTTCTATTTCCAAGAAAAAGAACCAGACAAAGGAGAAATCCAAGGTCTCTGGGAGGAAGAAAGATCTCAAGCCTAAACCTGTTCACAGGACAAGGACATCACCCAAGAGGACTGTCCCAGGTCACCCCAGTGACCCCTTCCCCAGCTGAAGACGAATGGGAAGACCAACCAAACTCTGTAGAGACAGCTACTGGTGACGCACAGCTGGTAGAAAACCTTCTATGCTTGGAGATCTTGATCCCAAAGACCATCCTAGGCTGCAGACTTTACGTGCAGAAGGTGGACCCTCTACAGCAGACTTCAGCAGAGGACAAAGAGCGACCCTCTCTAGAAGGTCTGCGCCAGCAGACAGCTTCCCAGCTGGACGGGAAACAGCCAGTGAAGCATAGGCTTTACTGGGAGGATGGCCTCCTCTACAGTGAACAAACTGAGTCTACCCCCAGGAGACTGGTAGTGCCCCAGGAGGTGAGACAGAAGTTCCTGCAGTTGGAACACGAGATTCCTCTGGCTGGCTGCTTGAGTTTCAAGAGGACCAAAGAGAGGTTATCTCTGTACTTCCAGGGGGCTGATATAGAGGAATTCTGTAAGAGCTGCCACACTTGTCAGACTTCTGGCAAGAGCGGGTCAAAGAATGTGGCACCTTTAGTGCCCCTCCCTGTGGTGGGAGTCGGACATTGTTGGTCCCCTAGATCCCCCTTCTTCAGACAGACGATTTATATAGGTTGTGGTAGACCATGCTACCAGGTATCCGGAAGCCATATCTATGAGAACTGTTACTGCTCAGGCAGGGGCTAAGGCCCTCCTTGGTATCTTAACCAGGGTAGGTTTTCCTAAGGAAGTCATCTCTGACAGGGGATGACATTTTATGTCCCACTACAAGCACACCATGTGGAAGAACTGTGGAGTGAGTTACACATTCTCAACTGCCTACCATCCCCAAACCAATGGGTTGCTGGAGAGGTTTAACAGAACTATGAAAAGCATGATAGGTGCTTTAGAGGTACCCCTTAGAACAAAGTGGGACCTACTACTGCCACGCCTTCTATTTGCTTATAGAGAAGTCAATCAAGAAGCCCTTTGGCTCTGATCAAGGAAGGGTTGTAGAGTGCTTCTTCCTTACAACCAGTGAGAGTCACTGACTATGTGCTAGGCCCCAGGAAGAGGGTGGCACTCATGATGACGGAAGCTTCAGACAACCCAAAAGCAGGTCAGGCTCTGGTCAAACATTGGCATGACCTGACGGCCAACATGGCGGAGTTTACTCCAGACCAGCTTGTTTTTGTTATGGTACCTACAAGGAAGAGGGCCTTAGGGAACAAATGGATTGGACTCTTCAAGATTGTGGGTAAACGTGTAGAGGTCAATTATTTAGTGGACTTGGGCAATCCCAAGGAGGCCCCTAAGGTCTATCGCACAAATTGTCTGAAGGGACTATGTTTCGAGACCAGAACTAGGAGCTTTGCTTCTAGCCTGTGATCAAGAGGAGGAGAATGAGCCTCTCCCGGATCTCCTCAGGGGACAACCCTCAGATGAGACAATTGAAGGAGTAAAAAACTCTCTTCAGATTCGACTCTGCAACAACAGGAAGAGTGCAAGGCTCTGTTGAATCAGTGTGCCTCCCTGCTCTCACTGATACAAGGCTTGACCCCTTGGGGCCAGCATCATATTCTCACTGGTGACAGTCTCCCTGTCAAAAGCAGGGGTTACAGAATGTCAGATCAAGAAAGATCCCACATAAAGGAAAAGGTCAAGAAGAAGCTTGATCTTGGGGTGATTGAGCCATCTACAAGTCCAAGGGCTAGTCCAGTTGTACTAGTATCAAAAGCAGGAACAAAAGAGTTGAGTATCTGTGTGGATTATAGAGCCCTTAATGCAGTCACTATGACTGATGCCTATATAAACTATTTTCCACCCCAGGAGGCCTCTACCAGTTTAAGGTTATGCCTTTTGGACTAAAAAGTGCACCTGCTACATTTCAGAGGATGGTGAATAAAGTTCTGAATGGGTTAGAGGACTTCTGCATGGCATACTTGGATGACATTGCAGTGTTCAGCCTCACTTGGGAAGAGCATCTTCGCCACCTACGATGTTTTGCAGGCTCTGGAACAGGCCCATCTGACCATAAAGGTTAGTAAATGTCAAGTTGGTCAAAGTAAATGGGTCTACCTTGGACAAGAGGTAGGATGAGGTGAAATAAGGCCATTGCCTAGCAAAGTACAAGCTATACAAGACTGAGCCACCCATACTACTCAGACCCAAGTGAGAGCCTACCTAGTTCTCACTGGGTATTACAGGAACTTCCTAGAGAGCTCTGGGGCCATAGCTTCTCCCTTGAATGTAAGCTCCGCACCCAAATTCCCCAAGGAGGTCAGGTAGAATGAGGCGTGCACTAAAGCTTTTGAAGGACTAAAGAAAGCCCTTTGTCAAGCTCCAGTCTTGAGAGCTACGGACTACAACCAATCTTTCATTGTACAAATAGATGCTTTCAACACAGGGATAGGTGCGGTTTTGAGTCACTTGGATGATAAAGGGAGGGAACACCATATCTGCCTCATCAGTAGGAAACCGAGGGACCGCGAGACGGGGGGGGGGGGGGGACTATTGAACATGAATGTTTTGCAATTGTGCGGTCTCTGAAGAAGTTTAGGCCATACTTGCATGGTTTTACTCCATAATTGTTAAGGTGGTCAATAAGCCTCCATGGATTTGATTTCACCATAGAACACAGGTCAGGGTGTAATCACCAAAATGCTGATGGTCTCTCCGGAATGACCGACTAAATTAGGAGATTCATCCAAAAGTGGATTAAATCCTCCTGTCCCTTAGTCTGGGGGGGTGGGGGGACGAGTGTAGGGAGAATTCTAATTTGTGCCAATTCCCTTCAAACAGAGGGCCCCAGCTCTCTTGCTGGACTTTAGGACTTTTAATTTTATCCCTGGAGTGAGTGAGCCCTTTTCTCATTCTATCATGTGTTTTGACCCGATTTGGATTATGCGTTTCCTTTTGTTTTGGAGTCTGACAGACTCCACAGGCATCTACTTTCGGTATGGTTACACACAGCACCTTCATTGCAGTGTCACAGAGAAATCCTTTAGATTTCTCCTAAAGTTTAAATACCTTTTCTTGTGTGAACTACTGTTCCCAAGATGTAACGCTCACCTGGCTCCCACAGAGGCGCTGACCTGGTCTGGATTGCTGTGACCTCTTCAAGCGTGATGCGCAGGATTCGAAACACCGACTGAACTGGACCCCCAAATCTGGCTTGTCTGGCCCGTAGAAAAATCTTTCTGTAGGTGGAGAAAGGGGATTAACTGACTGCAGAGTATTGTGATTGCTTCCCACCGCCCCTTTGCTCTTCTCTGACCACCTCCGAAATCCCCAATCAAGGCTCACCTTTATGTTTAAATGGATGAGCTCTCCATCCTGCTTCTGGTGCAGGGGCACGTATTTGACCAGTTACTTCACTGGTTTCGGAAGGCGAAATGCCGTAAGTATGCAGTTTAAAAAGTTCCAGAGTAGAGTCTTCTCTTTGTTTGCTTTTCTTAACCTGCGATCTGTCCTTATTTTCAGGTGCAGAGTGGAAGTGATGCTTCGAGGGATATTGCCGGAGATAAACTCAGGTGAGTTCGTGATAAAATGATCCCTTTAAATGTCTTTGAATCCCTCTAGTAATGGCTTTCTTTTTTCCCCTTAGGGGCCGGGGTGGGGTACCAGGCCAAGAAGTGGCACCGACCCGAAATGAGGAGTGGTTCTGTCAAATATGGCCAGGTAAGTCTTGTGACGGAAAATCAGGCTTTCCTCATTTGTTCCTCCTGCTCACCTTTTGTCTCTTCTTCTCCCCTGCAGGTGCAGAGATGTGGCGGAATGCCCAGAAGGTCGCGGTGGATAGTGAAGAACCCACGAGGCAGGTGAGTGATGCGCAGCGCTGCAACAAGTAGCGCAATGCTTTTAAAGAATGTCTATCTTCAGGATCGCTGGCGTGATGGTTCCGGACACAGGTAGGAAGTTAGATTAAGTTCTTGGTTTTCACCTTTTCTCTTCCTTTCAGGTATCCCAAGATCGAGGCGGGCGTGACTGGAGGCAAGATGCAGGAGCAGGCACGGTGAGCGTTCAGCTGATAGATGCAGAGCAACACGAAGCACGTGTGGCAGTCCGGGCGTGGTTTAAATAGCCTTGGAAGAAGTTCCAGGTAAGTATTCTTCCACGGTCCCCACCCAAGTAAAATAGTTCCTTTGATAAAATAGTCCCTCCTAAGCCTCATTTGGCTTGAGGCTTCATGCAGCATGGTCTGCGTCAGGTAAGTGCACCAAACACCCTCTTTTATGAGCCTGGCGCCTATGGCGCCAGGACTGATGTCCAACATGAGCCTGGCACCAAAGGGGCCAGGACAAAGTCCAAAGAGCCCCTTTTAGGGGCCGCTGGGCTTTTACCCGAGGGCATGATGCCTGCTCCCGGGGGTGCTGGGCCTGTCCTGGTGCTCCGGGGGTAGGCATCATGACACAAGATTAGTAAAGTGAAATTGACTTTACTTACCCTTTCTCTTAATATGTCCAGCACACACCATCTTATGTGGAGTACTGGGGTGTTACTTAGTAGCCCCTTATCCTACCTACTCATGTAACATTTTGTATGTTACCCTCACTACTTTAAATGGCTGGTGACAGTGGTTTAATTTTCCTACCATTGTGCTTTTCTACCGCAGGCTGAATCCTCAGCTGCAGTATAGCACCCATGGGTGACCATATTGTCAAAACTGCCCTGGTCTTCTTTTTTCACCATTTTCTGTTTGTGAGGTCTTTCTTGGGTGTTCCTCTGCATGCCAAGCCAAGTTTGAGCCCTTTATTTGTTTTGCCTTCTGTGCTGAAACCCACCTCTGGCTCTAGTGTGTCTGGAAGGGCAGGAAGTGAGAGAGGTTCCCAAAACTCCCCTGTCCTTTGTCTTTAGGAGTGCCTGAATGCACCCAGTCCTAATTGGCTGTTTGGGTGACAGCTAGGTTGTGCATGAATGGGAGAAATCTGCTTAAAAGGGGAGGGTTTTGGGACTAGAGACAGAGTCGACCACTGGGAGGAACAAACCTGATGAATAAACCGGGAACAAAGCTTTCTGAATCCTCCTGGACCTTTGAATTGCCCAGTGAAGCCCTGCTGCTGTGCTTAAACTCTTTTCTGATCGACAAGAGAAGCTACGGAAGGGACGACTTCTTTCTTTGGGTTATTTATATTGATATTTTATTTGTATCGTGCTCATACTCAAGTGTTTCAGAGCGCGACAAGGGAGAACAAAATCAACTCACCAAGCCCAGTGACATTGAGAACATGCAAGTGCAGGGGAGAGGGAAGGGAGGGGGGGGAGTGCAGGGGGAGGGGAAGAGGTGGAAAGTGCTGAGCAAAGGAATACAAAACAGTGGTAGAGCAGCTAGCAAGTGCTAGGTTTAAGGCACAGACGGGGTGTCTGATCAGTGCAGAAAAGGGGGTGCTGTAGTGTTACAGATACAGACCGAAGTGCAAGGGTTGGCAGGAGGCAGTGCAGGTGTGTGGCAGGGTGAGCAAGTATCTGGGTCCAAAATCACAGGGTAACCAGGTGCATGATGCCAAAGCAGAACAGATCAGCAGTGGAGAGGGTGGGGGGCGGGTTGGGGCGGGGCAAAGGCAGAAGCAAAGAGGAAGGTCTTGAGGTGCTTCCGGAACCAGAGATGGTTCTCCTCAAGTTTCAGAGTGGCAGGGAGGCTATTGCAAAGGGAGGCCCCAGCCGAAGACAGATATCTACCGCAAGCCTGTTTCTTTGAGAAACGACTGACCCTGAGGGAGTTGGAGGAGCAAAGGGCTTGAGAGAGAAGGTGTTTACAGGTATTTTGGACCCAGACCCCAGAATAACTTGTGCACAAGGCAAAGGGTCTTGAATTTAATTCTTGCAGCCACATGGAGCCAATGAAGCGATGTCAGGGCTGGAGAGATGTGTTCCCTGGGCTTGAGGCCAAGGACAAGTCTCACAGTTCTGTTCTGGATGGCCAATTACCTAGTGGGACCATCTTCCCAGACTGGCTGTACTTTTTTGCTGCTGTAGGAACCGAGTGCCAGGGGTCAAGAAAGCCATACTCAACTGCAAAGCCGGCCAGATGCTCCAAGAGTCTCACCAGGACCCTCCAGAAGCAGGGAAACCAGAACTCAAGTCCCCTCACCAGGGTGCAGGACTCAAGGAGTGAAAGAAACCCAACCGGTGGCCAAGATCCGTGGTGGTGCTGTTTACCAAGCGCTGAAACCGAGAATTGCTGCTGATCTGAAGAGAGCCTGTAGCTGCTGCAGACCTCCGAACTGCAGCTGCAGGAGTCCTCCGCACATACCCCCCCACCCTCTTGTCCTCACGACTGAGGCCCAGGAACCACGGATCTGCATCACTGCAACCAGACAGAAGCCAGCTGGGCCACTCTTCTTCTAACCAAAGGTACTGTTCCGACTTGGGATACTTACCGCCAATGTTCCCTCTAAGCTGTGCGCATGTGCGCTTGCCCAGCTTTCTTATGGGTGCCGCTCAGAAGAATTTTAGCAGCGCACACAGTCAATTTCCACCTATTCAAAAAGATTTAATAAGGAACAAGCCACAGCAGATAGTTTCATTTTTGAAACTAAGTCATACGAATAGTCTTGATATTCTGGTCTAGGCTATATACATTGCCCTACTATGCAAGCTTGACCTTAAAAAGCTAAAACCCCTAAAAATAGAGTACACCCACAAGATTAGCTCTCCCCACTCAGGACTCCTATACTTTACCACTCTTATATGTTAGGACTCGATCTTCCGTCCCAGGCCACATTCAGATATTACCAGACAACCTTGACTCTACCCGCCATGGCTCTGTAAAAGGTTACCAGACCTGTACCTGCATCCACGTGTTTTGGTGTTATACTATGAATGGTGTTCAAGAAATTGAAGTTTTGTTATTCAAAAGCATCACCCAGACTATGTAACCCAACTGTCAGCTCAAATATCAGATAATGGGCCTCATTACGAGTTTGAAGGTAGCCATGCCGTTCTTAGCGGCATGGCTGCCTCCAAACTCGTGTCCGGGTCCCCAAAAAAGGGAATTAGCAGGCCATTCCGACTTTTGCAGGCCTGGTAACTCCCTTTTTTCGGGACCGGGACTGGTACAGCCCCATTCAAGCCCCTATAGGGCTCAATGGTAATGGGGAGGATGCCAACAACGGACCCGTTAATGACAGGTCCGTTGTTAGCATCCTGGTCTGCTCGCGGGTGATGGTATGCATGTCTGGTCTGGCCCAGACGTGCATACCGCCACCCGCGAGCAAACCCGTAATGTGGCGGCCCAGAATGAACGGTGCCGGTTACCTTACCGGCACCATTCATTACGCGGCCGCCAGTCTCGTAATGAGGCCCAACGACTATACGCAAGTAGGCTCCTGGATGTGTAACCTCACCCCATGCTTCCTGTTCTTTGTACATGTCACACAAGCCCTTTGTTATGGTACCCTTGCAAGTTAACATGCTATAAAACTCAAATATTAATTTACCCACTAAGGAGATTGAGTAGGCACATGTCATGTTCAGAGCATCCTACTTTCGCATTGCAAACATTACCCTATAAGTGGAGAGTATCATTGCAATATCACTTACTTGGCCTGCAAGGGATAATGGTATGGACTATGTCTGCTATTGATTGCATGCAGTATTAGGGCAACGGATATTCAGATAACTGGAATGATTTTTACACAATCTGCATCCTTTCCAGGTTTTCATAGTTCCATGGGGCATAGACCTTAGGAAATTACATGTTAACTCACTGCTATACAAAAACTGTTTCACTGAGCACTCGTATAACCCTAACCAAAAATTTAAAGGTGGGGTACGTTGCAATAAATCTTGTATGCACTTCATAATAATAGTTCACACACAGATTCATGATATTTCCTTACACTGTCCATAATATCATGGTGAGCCTTCAAATATGTTTTGCTTGCAAATTATTGTTGGCATGCAAATAGCCCAGTTAGTGTTTTAATGCTACAATCCCTCACTTTTACATAGCCCTGTCAACTATTTTTGTAGGCTAGCACAGGAGCCGGGGAGGGGTACGGTGGAAGGGCACAGGAGAACACTCCTCCAGGGTGAAGAACAAATCAACAACTTTCAAAAACCAAATCAGATGTTTGGCAGTATAGAACAGTGAAGGAAATGTGCTTGTGTGCTAAAGGCTGAGAAATTCTAGTAACAGTTTAGGAAAATGCATCTTCTGTTTCTTTCTATTCTCAGCAGCTAAGGGCTTTTCAATATGATCATGTGTTTGCATGTATTGCCTCTAGCATTCCCATGCACCTTGCTCGAATGATAACAGTGAATGTAAGAAGAGGGGTCCCTAGTAAGAGAAGATGTTACTCAATCTGTTGTACCTGTGAGCATTGTTGCTACTGAACAGTATGTATGTATATATATATATATATATATAATATTAATTACTTCAACTGGGCTCCAGAAGACACCTCAGTAAGGCCCTTATTGAATTTTATCTAGGCTGTGGTGAGGAAGGCTGGGCACAACTATACACTGTATTATGTGCCGTGTTTGTTCACCTAGGCAGGGTTACGAGCAAGGCTCTGATACGATTTAACTCCCTACTTTGAATCCGCAAGGCTCTGATACGATTTAACTCCCTACTTTGAATCAAACGATTTTTTCAGGAGTAAGAAAGTAATTTGCTTTACCAATAGGGATATTTCATGCTTAATAAAATATGTTCTTTAACCTTAAATTCTTCTTGCAATCGGCAGTAATATCAGAGTGCCCAACTATGCCACTGCTCTACTGGTCACAGATTTGAAAAAATATTATTGGAGCTTTATGGGTAGAAGCATGGGGTAGGATCCTATATGTTCATGCATTCCAGTTTTTTTGATGGGCACCTTTTGCCTGTGTTTAAAGAGTAAACATAAATGGGGTATATGATTCTTAGCTTTAAGGCTCATTTTGAGAAATGTTGTCACAACTCACAGGACAACGGAACATGGTAATAAGCAGATGCCCAGAAATTCTGATCATATTCTGTGGGGCTATTATCGGTGACAGCAACATCTGTGATAAGCAATATTTGTTTTTGTAATAAAACAGAAGTGATTTTTTTCCAATTGCATTAAACACTTTCTGCATTGTCTCTGAAGAGTGTTGAGAAATGAACAGCCACAAGTAAACCGTGTTTATTGTGAGCATACAAAGCTTTTTTGTGCATACATGTATTTTTCTCTGCACAGGAGTTCTTTTGGTATGTATTATGGCTTATCTTGAAGTGTGGACTGGTTGATGTGCTCTCGTTATAATCAGATGTTAAAGATTTGAATTGCAGTGGTTGGGAAGGGGAAATTCCCTTCCAACTCTTAGGAAGCTCATGAAGTATGCTTGATCACAAAGTGGCTTACCTCGTTATTCAGTTGCGCACATGTAAAATATTGTGCACACAAAAGCTATTAATTGCTGCACTTGGGGAAAAATAATTAGAGGGAACATTGCTTACCGCGGTGTCTTTAGCTTTGCTCTTCTCAGTTGAGACTTGCAGTAGCTACTTTGCTAGAGTTGATTTCAGCTCTACCCTTCACAAGTGTAACAGCATGTGACCCCCCCCACAGTGATTTTTTTCTCAAACTAACTCTAACTTTGTAAAAATAGCGGAGGAAGTGGGGAAAGCCAAAGGATCTATGATGGGTAAAAGACCCCAGGCCCAGACTGGTTTGGGAAGGCTTACTACAAAACGTTCCGAATCATACTAGTGGCACCCTTGACCAAACTTTTACAAGAGATATGGGACTAATTGCTAAGGGTATGGGCTCCTCCATAAGGACCCAGAAGACTGCAAATTCTCACCATATTTCACTACTCAATGGAGATGCAAAATTGTACACAAAAGATATTTGCGCAGAGATTGGTGGGAACTCTACCAGGAATTATCCACCCGGACCAGGCAGGCTTTGTCGTGGGGCGCCACACATGATAATATCTGAAGGGCTATAAATGTTACAGCATGGGGCCGAAAAACCAGACCAAATCGGTCTATGATGGCCTTGGATGCCACCAGAGCCTTCGATATCCTGGACTGGAATTTCCTACAACTAACATTGGAGAAGCTTGGGTGCTGGCCAATTTTCTTTTGCATGGCCTTAGCTAACTACCATAACCCGACAACTTGGCTCACGGTCAACAGGTCAGACGCAGCAAGGATACCCGTTGTCCCCACTAATTTTGCCATGAAGTCGTTGGCACAGGCGGTCAGGGAGGATCAGGGGATTCAAGGGGTCTCCATGGTAGCGAGCGGCACAAAAAAAAAAATAAAGTGGTACATGCAGATCTCCTGGTCCTAAGAATACATCACAATCCCTTCCAAGGTTTATAACATTATTGAACAGCTTTGCGGGGGGTCTCAGGATTCCATATCAACTATGCTAAATCTAAGGCACTTAATATGGACGACCCGGTGCAGGTGGCTGAATGAGGTAAACACTTCCCGTTAAAATGGGAACAAAACAATAGAATATCTGGGGGTGAACCTAACACCTACATATCTAATGCGGCTAACATTACAAGATTATTGAAATCCTAAAATCGAGGATCTTAAAGAGGACATGCAGGAGCTGTTGTGGTTTGCAAGCATAACAGTCATACAAATGTCCTTACTGCCAAGGTTCCTATCTATATGTGTTGGGCTCACTCCTGATTCGGATCCCAATCTTAGGGATCAAAAACTTGCAGAGGGAGATCATGCTTTTCACTTGGAGGAAAAAGAAACCAAGGCTGCCCAGAAAGGTTTTGCTTCGTCCTCCTGCACTGGGGAGCCAGAGGGTCCCAGAATTCAATCGATATTTAATGGCTGCACAGGTGGCCCGGATGTGCCAATGGGCCCCACGGGAGAACTCGTGGTCTAACATAGAAAGAGAGACGACCAGCATACCTCTGGAGAATTTAGGCTTCTTGACACCGAAACACAGGGAGGGGGGTGGGGGGGGGGGGGGGGTTGGGGGCAGGGCGGGGGAGTGTAACACTGCTAGACACCACAAAAAAAAAACTTTTCCTGGGACAAAGCATTACAGGGGATGGGTACAATCAGAGGAGGCCCACTAACGCCAATGGCTTACAATCTGGACTTCACAGCCGCAACAAGGTCTCATTTTTGGACACCGGGAGGTGCCTCAATCCGACGTTGGAGGATTCCTAAGCCCATTAACGGTTGAGGACTGTAAAAAACAAATTTCAGGTACCAGAACGCAAACGTTTCCACTACACCCAAATAAGACATTGGCTCGCGAACAAAACAGTAAAACAAAAGGCCCAATATAGTACCATTCGGGTTGGAACGCACAATAAAGGAAGGGGCAACAGAGAATGGGGTTTCCGAGACACTATCAGCTACTAGATGGGTCAAGTCCCAGAGGCATCCTACCATACATGTCCAACAGGAACAAGATTTTGGAGAACTATCACACAGGACACGTGGGGAACAGATATGGCACCAGGCAATGAAACCCTCTAAGTGTGTGTCAATCAAGAATCAGCATATAAACTATGTCTCAGGTGGTACAGGACACCACAACACGTGCACTCTATTAACCCAGAATATTCCGACAGGCTGGCGGGGTTGTGGACAGATTGGAGACCTGATGCACATGTGGTGGGATTGGCCTTTAGTGGAGGTATACTGGAAAGAAATACTCAGCCACATTAAGAATGCAACAGAGGTACAGATGCCCCTCAAACCAGTGGTGGTGTTATTGAGTGCCACAGCAGAGGGAACCTATGCCACCACCAGAAGCAGCGCCACGCTCATCACTCACATGCCGAGTGCTCCAGGATCACCTTGGCACACTCAAGGAAGAACAAACAGGGGCCCGTTGTAGCGATGTGGTGGGTGAGGCTGTGGGGAGTGGTGGCTATGGAGAAGGTGACAGCCCTGGCTAATGGCACCTATTAAGTTCATGGCAGTCTGGCTCCCAGTCCATGAATTTGTGGCAGAGCAATACTACTTTAAGCCAACATCGCTACGTAACTTCTCTATCATATGTCAATAGACGAGCCTCAGAAGCATGGGCCCTAACTGGTATACATAACCAGACTGAACCAACAATGAAAATCACCTTAACCTAGAGAGTTCAACGGAGCTATGAAGGGGGGGTGGGGGGGGGGTGTTAAGGGGAGTTAAATGTTATTAGCACTATAGAGAACGTAGCAAATAATGGATAAGAGGGCTACAAATTCCAAGTTGCCCTAGATGGTGCTTCTAAGCGTGTTGGGTGAAGGTGTAGTCCTAAACTGGGAAAAGAAGCTGCTGTTAACTGCCTTCTTCGTAGCCAAGACAGACAGCAGCAAAGCAGCAAAACAGGGATCTCCTGAGACTCATAGCATCATAGAGGGTGGAAATGGATCAATGTTGTGCACTGGAGGAAAGGATGTAAAGATGCCCCACAAACCACCACAAAATATGGGGCAAGAAGACGGAGCAGTAAAGAGATACTCGGGGGGGGGGGGGGTGTGGAGGATGTCTCCTGGGCTTCACCGGGTCAAACAAGACATTATGGACAATACAGGTAGAAAAACAAGGGACGAGGGTTGGTGAAAAGGCAGGCGGATTCAGAAACAATGTTATACACGGGAAGTATAAAACAGATCTTTATTCAAAATGGGAGGGATGGCAGCTGCGATGAACGAGGGAGATCCACCCACCCAGCACCAAAAAATAAGGGTTTAACATAGCAGGCAGCGCGGTTGATCGTAGTCCGAGCTGGTGGATGGGCGTGTTCAAGGGGAGCGGACCTCTCTGGACATGGCACTCAACAAAGCAGGTATACAACAGTGCTTCCAGGAATTCCAAGACAAGTTTACCCAGTCATGTCAAGCACAATTTGACTCATGAAAGGCAGACTTAAGGCAGTCGATACAAGAATTGAGAGGGGATCTGTCCAAGCTACAGGAGAGAGAGAACAGACGGAAGGAAGGGCTCTGCAAGAGATGGTCAAGGACTCAAGGAAAAATGAGGAGATTGTGATACAACCTAAAGAGGTGCTCAATCTGGAGCTCCAGTGAAAATATCTGGAAAATAGGCCAAGGTGCTCTAACATAAAATAAAGTGTGTCATAAGATCAAGCCAATAAGGATTTCGAGCACCGTGCAGCTGCTCTTTGGCGATTGCCTGGGGAGGGTACAGAGACAGATATTCCAATTGACTGGATATATCGTGTGGGCCCGAAAAGAAAGGAGTCTGGGGCCAGACCTCGAGATGTACTTGCAGCAATGGCATCCTTTGGGCAAAAAGAATAGATACAGCTGGCAGCGCGGTGCACCCCCACAGCAATCAATGGGAAGGATGTCCAACTATTTCAAGAACTGGCACAAAACACGCTACAGAAGAGGAGGGAGATGGGTCCTTTGGTACAAGCTCTTTCACAAAAGCAAATTAAATAAAAGTGGGCATTCCCTTTTTGTCTGCTATTCACATGGGAGGGTACCCAACACTACTTGTGAGGAGGGAGTGCAAATTCTGATATTTTTTTTTTTTTAAATGCGTTATTAAAGTTTTACAAATACAATGAAACACATGTGATCTCAGTATAGTATTTTGTCTCGTCAGGTTCTCATTCTCATCCGACCCTCCCCCAACCCCAACTTAGAACAGTAACTGTCACAAAAAATGATGGGGACCGTGGGGGTAGATCCAGAGAATAACCCAACCCCTCTCAAGAGGAAGCCATGGGAGTGGGTGAAGGTGAAGGTGACAAGAGGCAGATGGAGGCCTCCACCACGGGGTCCACGCAGAGGGACTGATTTAGTAGGAGCGGAACGAGGGGGAGGTTAAGACAGCGCTGAAAGAGGGGCACTAAAATGGGGGGGGCTTTGAGATCCTAACAGAATATTAGGGGGATGAATACCCCAGTGAAGAAAAAGCTAGAGGCATTCCTGGGAAGGGATAAACATGAAGTGATAATGTTCCAAGAAACTCATATCAGGAAGGGGAATAGAACGGGGGTCAAAATATGCTACTATTCCCGAGCAGATCAATAAAGTGCAGAAGGCAAACAGCAGGGGGTCCTAATAACCTTCAGAGATACCCTGGACGTGCAAGTTCTAAAAGTCTGAGGTGAGCAGGAAGGGCGGTATTTATTCCTACAGGTATGGCTTGAGAGTCCAAATTACACCCTGGCAAATGTATACACCCCCAATTTTTATGGGGGCAAGGGGCTCTGGCTGTACTCGAACAGTACAAAGAGGTTATCCTGGCAGGGGATCTAAACCCAGCATGTGAGCCTAGGATGGATCGTAGTAAATCCACGGAGCAAGGGGCTCAGGCCCCAACGAAAGCTTAAAAAAAAAAAAAAAAAAAAAAGAGAATACATCTTCTAGCCCTACAAGATGTGGGGCAGGCTGTAAGGTGGGTGAGAAGGGGTACACTTATTTTTCACACATCCACCAGTCGCTCTCCAGGATAGACTACTTCTGGGTATCTGCGAGGCTACTGGGGAAGGTGCACGATATAACGCTAGGTGCTATATCACCATCTGATCTTGTCCCAATGATGATTAACTTAGATATTCGGGCAACAGAGGTTTCCAAACAAGCTGCTGAAAGATACGATACTCTGTGTGAACATAGCAGAAAAGATTGGCACGTACTTCACAGAGAACATCTCCCCGGAGGTGACGGTACGGTAGGCATTTAAGGTGGTGTTGAAGGGGGGCAGGGGAGAGCTCATAGGGATTAAGGCCCAGTGGGATAGACAATGGCGCTGCATGGAACAGGATCTGGAGGGCCAGCTACAGGTCATGAGGGGACTAGCAGAACGCCAATTCCAAAGTACTTCAGAAGTCGCTTAACCACATTAGGGGCAATTGGATCTCATATGGGCACATAGATAGGGCAGAGAAGGCTGCTATATAATAAACAAAGATAGTATATGAAGACCAACAAGGCAGATCGGATGTTAGCGAGGCAGCTTAGAGCCAAACTGCAGCAGGGACCATGGTTTCTTTGAAAGATCGATTAGGTAACAAAGTCATGCAAACTATCACAGAGGTGTTTGCGGACTACTCCTGCCCTATACTCCTCGGATAACCCGAATGGGGAACTACAATTGGCCTACCTGAACAAAATCCTGCCACCAAAAATAATGGCTCAGAAAAAGGAAGCATTAGAAGGGGGATATACTGGAGGATGAGGTGGAAGGAGCCATCAATGACCAGCGTTGGGTCCAGATGGTTTTACGGCAGTCTTCTACAAGTGCAGGTTCAAATGGCCCCCAGACTAACGAAACTATTTAATACCTTTGATTCCTATGGGAAGATGGCCCCAAGATCGAAGAGGCAAAAGTGGTTCTGTTCCCTAAGCCAGGCAAGGATCCAACGCTTTGCGTGTCATAAAGACCGATCACACCAATTAATCTCGATGCCAAATTATACACCAAAATACTGACATGGAGGTGGTCAGCAATTCTTGCAAGGCTTGTATATACAAATCAATCTGGGTTCATCCGAGAGGCAGACAAGGCAGGTACGCCATCTCTTGGAAAAAACCTTCTACAGGAAAGAACCCTCAATACTGCTCTCACTTGATGCTGAAAAAGCTTTTGATGAGTGGAGTGCTCTTTCCTATTTAGGGTTCTAAAGGTTGTGGGGTTTAGCCACAGGTTTCTAAAGAAAATACAGGCCAACTGATAATATCCATCCCCTGCACTTATATCTGAAATGTATTTTGACTTTTGCGCATAACCACCGTGCCCCTCACCATAGTACACCTCCTGATACAAGTGTCTAACTGATTATTGCATTCCCTATCGTAACTACTGTCCTTTACCACACCAACTGCACTGTATAGCGAACACTCCAATGCATTACTGGTCCCTGTGACGTATGCGCTCTCCAGTATCTGCAGCTAATCGCTGCTTGCCTAGCCCTTAGAGCTGTGCCTATCTGCATTTTCCAGGAATTTGCTCACATGTTACGTAATCCTCATGCCCATGCACTGCCTCTGTAAACCTATCCATCTGCTGTATTGTGCATCACTTGTTCACCCATAGAACTGTCCTGTAAATCCTTGGTGTATTTGCGTTTGCTCGAACATGGATCTCAAACTGCCTAATTTAAAGGAGGTTTCCCCTACATACTTCTTGTAACCACTCTTCAGCCCCACCTGCCAGGCCCATTCCAGCACCACCTGCAGACCACAGTCAGTCGCCCACAGCCTCAGACACAATTTACCCTATACCCCTCCTAAGCCACATAGCCCGCCAGAACACCCGCAGCTCCTCTCACGTCCTAGGCCTACAATCGTTAGAAATCAATTGCTTGGAACCCGCTCTGGACTAAGCAGCCTCGTACATACTGAAACAAGCAAATAAAACCCCTCTACCTACACCTGGACCCAGGCTGACCGTGCCGCCAACTGGCATCAAGAAAGATACACCATCTAACCACACACAAAAGAAATATACCACTAAAACCTCCCCCCAGCCAACTCCAATGTGCCCCAATTAATGCACGCTCCCTACCAGCACATGCCACCGAGATCCACGACTTACAGTCCTAGACCTCGATGTGCTCACCATCACAGAAACCTGGCTTCATGAGGCCTCTGGTCCGGCAATCGCCCTCTCTCCCGACTTCATTATACTCCACCAGGACAGAACCACTAGCAAAGGAGGATGTGTTGCCCTTATCCTCAAGATGGCCCTTGACGCCAGACAAATACATTCCTCAATAGTGGATAACTGACTCATCTGTCAAATTATCCCTCACCCAACAATACACTAACACTCCACATCATATACCGCCACTGCTAGACATCCAGGGTAACCTCCTCCACCTTCTAGGAGATAACCTAAAAAAACAGAGCACTCCAGGAGACGTTAACCAGGGCTTCAATGACCCTAACAACAAGCAAGGCAAAGCCTTTGCCAAAGCACTTTCATATGGGCTTTATCCAAAGAGTCAACAACTCAATGCACAGCAAAGGTCGCATATTAGACTGGATTGCTGATCACAACTGCTCGGTAGCTATCAGTTCCAATACCCCACGTCCATGGACCGATCACCACTTCCACATCCCAACTAGAAACATCACTAAACCTACATCACCAGTGCCCTCAGCCATGGCCAGATCCTCACGTCCCCTCACCAAACATAGGCTCATACCAGAGGATCCAGCTCTAAGGCCCCCTTTCTCCAACAACCTGTTAGATCTCTACAACACCACTCTTGAAAGAGCAATAGAAGCCACTGCCCCACTAGAGAAGAAAAGAGCCAAATCTAATAACTATTCCAACTATCGAAGAGTTAAGTGATCTGAGATCCCTTAAGCGCTCAGCCCTCACCAAATGGCAATCCTGCCCATCTGACTCCACACTAAAAACCTACAGAACTATTGCCAAACAATACAAAAAAGCTATCACATTAGCTAAATCAGCCTACAATTGCAGAATCTCCTACGCCAAATCTGAGTCAAAGGAGCTTGTTTGCAATATTCAGGGAAATGACTAACATCCAGAGAACAGTGAAAGATGTAGCATGGTGCAATAATATTCAAACTGCAATGCTTAATAAAATAAACACCCTCCAGAATAATATTAACTCTCAATTCAACGCACTGCCTTAAACTACGGTGCCCCCGGCACTTGTAGTCACTCAAGACAAAAACATACAGCCCTTTGCCTTCAGAGAAGTGACCGAGACAGAAGTCATGAAACATATTAAGCCTTCTCCATGTAAAGGCGATCTCTGCCCAGCAAACCTCATTAAGAGTGTGCAGACTCACTAGCCCCATTTCTGACAGCATTTATCAATGCATCATTCGCTGCTGGTATCGTCCGTCCGGCCCTCCCGGAGTCATGGTCAGACCACTGCTAAATAAGAAAAAAAATTCCTTTGACCGGGACTCACCTAATAGTTACAGACCCATCACGACCATGCCTTTCTTATTAAAAATTCTAGACAAAGCCGCATACTTCCAAAACCAGAATCATCTAGAAACTAACATTATTTTAGGGAAAAGGCAATCCGGATTCTGTCCTCCACGTCATGCACAGAGTCAGCACTGCTCACCCTTAAGAACCAACTACAGGAAAAAACAGACAAAGGCAAGCCAGCGCTACGCCTTCTCCTTGACCGTCTACAGCATTCGAGCTAGTAGACCATAAGATCCTCTGCAGACACCTCAGAGAAGCCGCCCACTTTTCCCAAGAAGCCACAGCCTGGATCACCTCCTTCCTTGAAGGAAGGGCTATGAGAGTCTTCTCTGATCAGGCCTGTGCTATCCCATCCCCCATCCACTGCGGAGTCCAACTGAGGTCATGTACCTTGCCTACCCTCTACAACATTTCCACCTTACCCCTCTTCAATTATCTAAATGAGCACGGCATAGCTTTTACAAACTATGCCGATGATGCTCAGATTCTTATCCCCCTCTCTGGCGCCTATTTACAAGATTCAGCTACCCTAAATGAAACCTATACATTCATCTGGGCCTACATGGCAGCCAACGGCCTGTGTCTCAATGGAGACAAAACAGAAATCCTACTGGTAGGGCCGAAGGAAATTCTCAACAAGCTCAACAGTAAATACAAGTCCGTAATCACAGCCTCTTGCAGCGGTCAAAACCTTGGGCGTTTACCTGGACTCCACCCCATCAATGAAACGCCAGGTTAGTGCCATTAATCATCTGCACTTACAACCAAAATAATTAACAGTCAAACCATACCTCTCTGCAAAATACTGCCTCACCATTGCCAGAGCCACCATCGGGGCAAAGCTGGACTACTGTAATGTACAGCGTCTTCCTAGGCACATGTTAAGCAGAAACCTGTGCAGTTCCCTTAGGGAACACTGCAAAAGATTGAAGACTACAGGTGTTGGCAGTAAACCCACTTGGTAGCAGTCTGTACCACCCAGGTTTACCTGGTAGCTGTGGCTGAGCAGTCAGACTTCTCTCAAGAAGAGTTAGGCAGTATGCAAAGTATACACAATAGGCACTCAGATACAATAATACAAGCAAGCACTGACCAGAGCTTTGGTATCAAAGTATATAATTATTTATTTAAAAACACACGGTTTGAAACACTCCAGCACTCTTATTGTAAAATATTCTAAACACAGTTACTATTGTAATATATACACCCCTTTTTCCTCATCAGATAAGTCACAGTAAAACACCACTTATTTTCATACAGAGGTGAGCGCTTAACTAGATGGCACTCCAATAAGTTTGTGAGAAAGGGAGGGAAAAAGACAGAATATGGAAAGGTACACCACTCTAAGGTTCAGGAACACTGTTAGCAAGGCAGAAAAGAAAAAGTCACTGGTGAGCCAAAGTCCAAAGGCTGGGCCCACTCAGAGAGAGCAGAGCACAAATGCGCCCAAGATCACACTGTTACACTAGGCTTAGAAAGTCTTGCAGAGGGTTCAGAAAGAGTCGAGAGGCTTAGGAAAGTTTAGCCAGGGTGTCCCAGGCTAACCCAGGTTCGAAAGCCGGGGGCTAAATCTACCCCGTACAGTCGGTAGCAAGGGAAGAAAGGCGGGACACGGTACCTTAAGTGGGAAGGATCCTCCAGCGGTGGCAGTTGTTCCTGGCAGTGGGTGCAAGTCGCGTCGTCGTCCAGGGGGAGAGAAGATCTCGACTTGGAGGAAAGATGAAGGTCGTTGCACTACCAGGAAAGAAACCAGCCGCAGAGTTTTCCAGTTAAAGGTGGTACCTTTGTTTCGCGGTCGTGGTAAAACGTGGTATCCCAGTTGCCGGGGTGCTTGCCACAGGCAAGGCGGCCACGAGGTACGTCGGGAAGGCGAAAAGACGGTGAAACTGGTTATCCCCACCAGTCAAAGGAAGAAGACTCTCCGGCGAGAGATCTCCTCTGTCGTTGGGAAAAGTGGTGAGGCGGTCCAGCAGGGCTCCACCGGTGGTGGTGGTGTCGTGGCAGGTCAGCTCAGCTTCTCCCTCGTCGGATTCTTAAGTCCTGTGGTGACTTCTGAAGTTCCAGTCCCCAAAGCCCTGCTTTTATGCAGAAAACCCCCATTCACTCAGCCTAGCTTTCACTCAAACATGCTAAGTGGTGGGCCAATCAGGACGGAGTGCGACTTGAGTTGCCTAGGCAACTCAGTCCAGGGTGCCTAAATCCCCCTCCGCCCCTCCTAAGTACCCCAGACAGAGTGGCACCACTTTGGAGGGCTTCTGTGGAGAAGACCGCCAAAGTGGAACAAAGGCCTCGACTTGGGTTGGAGTCACAGAAGAGAACACAAAACGCCATTTTAGAATCAAGTTTTGGCAAAAAATACCAACCGGAGAATTAATATTAATTAAATAAACCGGCGGTATGTTCGAGGCTACCGTAAATAATTAAATAAAGATAGTAGCCTAAAACAATGGGAAATCCCATAGGAAAATATTCGCGGTTGAATATAAAAAGTAGTATCCACTGCCACCAGCCAAAACTCGATCAGGGGGGACGGAGACGTGCCCCCTCGACTAACAGACCCCAGGGCAATTGAATTGCCCCAGCCAGTACGTCCACAATATGATGGTTTGTACTGGTTCTGTTCAGAATTTAAGACTAGTAAAGTCAATGGTGACTTTACATGCCCTGGGAGACAGTAGTCAGTCCCAGGGTATGGAGTCTATACTGGGGGGGTCACTATGACACCGCCGTGTTACTGCACTGAGGGTGCGGTGTAACACACATCACAAAAACACATGAAGCCCTATGGAGTAAAAGACCCCATAGCCATTTAAACACCTCTAGATTCAAAGAAACACACTCAAATCATGCCCAAGAGTGAGGGTAAAAGAGTCTCACTCTTGGCAGGAGAAAAAAATAAACCCCAAAAATACAGCAAAGCTGCTGGGGGACTCACTAGGTTAGGAAATTTAGCCTAAACAGAGAATTCTCCCTAACAGCACATTAGCAAAAACCCTGAATAAACTACAAATCACCCAAAACAAAGCCCTTAGAGCAGCATTAAGCATTCCCAAGAGGGAGTGCATTCTCTTCAAGACTATCACTCGGCACCCAAGTATCTGTCAGAAAGAATTCCCTTAGACCTAAACGGGCCCAGCACTCCCACCAGCTCACGGTCCCCACCTTTAAACGAGCCAAAGTCAGAGGAGAGCAAGCTTCCCAGTGCTAGCACCCAAAGACTGGAACACCCTGCCACTGCCGCTCAGGAAGGAAACCTCCCTCACTGCTTTCCGAAAAGCACCGAAAACCAAGCTATTCAACTAGCCTTGTGACCAGGGTATGTACCGGGCCTAGTCCTTAATACTGTAAATGCTTTCCTACAGGAAAGAGCCCTAAATATACTGCTCTTGCTTGAAGCTGAAAAAGCTTTTGACCGAGTGGAGTGCTCTCCTATGTACAGGGAAAGGGGGATTGAGCCCATATTTGGTGGGGGATGTCCTGCCATTCTGAAAAGGGGACAACATCTCATATGAAAGCCATGTTTGAGCTGAAGAAGGGTAGGGGACAATGGAAAACTGTGTGGCTTGCGAGACCCTGCAGAGGACACGCTATCCAAAGTGATTTTTTTTTGTATTTGTATCACGCACCTAACCCGGAGGTAACTGGTCGCTGGAAAACTAAATGTTACAGAAACAGTTACATAAAAAAGGCAATTAAAGACGTACATTGTTCTAATAGCCGCTTGGTCGGCAATAGTGCAAAAACAGAAACAGGCCCCAACGGAATAAGCTGTGGTCCTTCGTCTCATTGGAATGGGTGACTTTATTGTTTACAGGGAGCTCAGAGGGAATTTAGACGGGACTGGAGACCAGTACTGATTGGCCCAAAAGTGCCCCCACAGACTGCGCATCTTCGTCATACTGTGAGACGTTGTGAAAGGGGAACTGGTTAGTGGGAAAATAGCACGGCGATCTGGGGAGGGTTTGGGAGTTTTTTGTTATAATGAAAAAGTCAATAAAAATAAGTTTTAAAAGGGGGGCACAAGATGACTAGCATGCGTCATGCAAAGACTACATGCGTAAGTGTGAGAAGGATGATAAAGCAAAGTCTTGGATATTTATCAAAAGCCAACCTCCCTTTTTCACTCCCCAAGCCATTATATTTTGCTCAAAGCCGCTCCACATAGTGCCACCCCCAAGAGCCAAAAATAATAGGGTAATGCCATGAAAGGTTTGCCAACAGTGATTTGACAGTATAATTCGGAGTTTGCCCATACAACTAAGCAGTATTTAAACATTTGCACATACGTTGGGTCAACAGCACTTCCCAGTTTGCCATCATTAAACATACAGAACCCCAAAACAAAGGCATAAAATGTTACCATACTGCTCCAAAATGAATGGCATACAAAGTGAAAATGTCAACATTGCCCTGCGTTCGAGCCAAGAGCCACAAATCATGGCCCCATCCTTTTACAAACTCATCTAGGAACGTTGCTGCACTGGAATGCCTAGGTCTGCATCATCCCTCTTCTACAGTTTTCAGCTGCCCCTGCTACTCATCTCCTCCGAAAGGCGATATCACGCAGGTTTATATCTATCACAGATCTACCTTTGTGGCATTGTAGTAGTCTAGAGGCTCGCCGCAGACTAAATGCCATAGTCACATTTCGAAAAACCATCTCAAGCCAGGACGGACTAAAAGCATTAGCAGTGTACAAAAATCCTAAGCAAATACAAAACATGCACATATTGTAATTGAGTAATTTCACTGAAGCTCAACCAAATCTAGCATCCCAAATTCCATGTCTGCAGAATTCAGGTGTGAGGTTATAATCACTGCCAGTCTCCCACAGCCTTGTTTACAATGTAAACGTGTTTCAAATGCCAAGTGCCAAATAGCACAACAATGACAGGCTTCTGCCTTGCTGGGCTTAGTGTGGCGTCACTTGCATATTTAGGTGCAGCAAGCCGGGTCTCACTGGACACACAAGCTCCCAAATCAGAGCTGCTCTTATAGTCATTGTAAACACATCTCTTCGATTTTAATTGTTCTCACCCAGAAGTCCGTAAAGCAAACAATTGTCTTAATGGGACCATTGTCACTTCCAAAGATTGCATTATTTATCAACACTTTTCAATTAGCTTCTGTATCCTCCTTAGGTTTCCATCATGAATTTTGGGCAGACAGTAAAGATAAATAACCTACCTCACTTAGACCTGGTGCACAATTATTAAATGGTAATCCTGACGCAGTAGATTGACCACCAGCAAGAAGCTATAAGAAGGCAGAAATCAGTGGTTGTGGCATGCCAGCTATGTATGTTAACATCTAGTGGAGGAAGGACTCAATGCTGGAGGTGACCTGAGAAAAATAGAAACAATGTTCATCTCATTGAAAGCCTAACAGAGGGTGGGCCCCAATTTTTTTTTTGTCAACTGAATAATAAAAAAATGCCTTTCACAGACTCCTGTGGAGAGCGTTTAGCATGTAAAAATGGAGATGTGAATAAAGTAACCATTTGAGGCTGCCAAAATGGAGAAGATGAGGCATTCCCCCAAAGTGGGGTCTAAAGTTGGTACAGGTTAAGTACTGGAGTGCTAGTTTAGGTAACTGTAGACTTGCTACAACAGGAAGAAAATAAAAATCCCAAATGCAGTAGGGATAGAGATGTAAGGGATTAGATGGGAGCGTCTTTCACACCACATGTGAAGGGCTTCGTAAGACTTAATTTGGATCCTTGGGCAAACCTCCAATCGATCTAGAAACTAAAATCAACCCAACACACATTCCTGGTGGAAGGATGGGACCAAGAAGAAAGAAAAAAAAAAAAAAATAGAAACACAGAAAAGGGGGTAACTATAGGTAATTTGAAAGAAATACTTGTAAACTAACAAATATAATCAATTTGGGACCTCTTTGATGCCCAATTAAACATGTAAGAGTAATAATACTATGAGCAATACGCACATTAGTATCAGCTGGGGATAACTGACAAGTGAATAAGTGTACAACTCAAGCCAACAGTATGACTACTACCTTTACAACAAGAACAAAAATAAAACGATCATTCAAGCAAGAATCTTCTTGTTCATAACTTCCAAATCACTAGTCTTATGTTTAACATTTTACAAAAGAGCAAAAGCAGAAACACAACAAATGTGTCAACGTCACTAATACAAACATTCACACTTAAATAATTGTTCATTTATAACGCGCTTAATACCAGAGATTGGTTTCTCATCGCGGCATCAGGATTCAAACCGTTGTTGCACTGCGTTGTCTTTCTTCCAAGACAAACGTGTTGCCCTTGAGCTATCCCCTCTCACGCTGCATGGAGATATGATTAGGGTAGTATGAGATCTAAGAGTAAAATCGGCTTTCTTTAGGTTGCAGTGCAAACGAGTTGATTTCCATTTATTTTAAACCGGCAAATACATACTTCATGTATGTCTAACACATTTGATAGCAGATCTGATACTTAAATGCTATAGAAAACTGAATAGTAAGGCTGCTATAATTCAAGATTAATCTGAAAAGAAATACGCAGCATACAAAACATCCATTTTAAAATACTCTCAAATAAATACACCCATGACACCAAAAATGTTGATGTGTTTATTTGATAGCTTACTGCCAGTGGTGTCTCTCCCTACAGATGTTACCTCATATTACATGTAAGTGTCATGTTTGAACAAAATTGCCTTTAGAAGATTGAATTGGACTAAGATTTGGTTATCTGGTTAGAGGAGTAATAAAAACGCTGAGAGATTTTAATCTGCAAGGAGAAACAATATAAATATATATGTACACGCACATGCCAAGATACCTTCTGAAAGGTGCTCTGAGGCGGACAAATAAAGCTGGAGGATGGATAACAGCAAGTAAGCCCACCCCAACTGCAAGGCCAAGCTGTATTCAGACAGGGGATGCGATCACCACCATTTATTTATCTTGTCACCATTACAAAACGACAGTTTAAAAAAAAAGCCATACAGCAACAGTTCACCTTTGTTCAAATTCTGAACACATCCTCATTAAAAATGTGTTTGTGCACATTACATATCCACACTGTACTTAATAAGACCATGCTCATAGCTCCCCAAAATCCAGATGAATTACATTGCAAGTATCACTTAGCACAACTGCTTTTTCTACAAATTGTGCATGGAGTAAAATGCCCCGAATGTATTTAAATTAATTACATTTTCAAACAGAACATAAAATATGATGCAAATGCTTAGCCCATCATTTCTCAACTGCCCCACCTATTTTTCCTCAGAGTGGCATTTCAAAGGTTTCCATCTTGGTTGTCGCATCGGTTACATGAGTATCACAACAACACAAATCAAGACAAACGTGTCCCAAAAGGGGAGCAGTCCCGCCCACACTGTGCCAAATAACACAACACAGACGGGTGTCTTCCTTGCCAAACTCAGTGTGGAGTAGCTTGCATATGTCGATGCAGCAAGCAAGGTAACAGTGACTGGACACACCACCTCCCATATATGGAAAATGTGTCCAAGACTGCTCCCTCTGGCTTGGTGGTTCAAATAAACCGTACATGGTTGGTCAAGAGGGACAGAGAAGGAAGAAAAAAAGAAAATAGCACTGCGCCAATGGCAAAGTAATGAACTAAGAATGAAATCATGTATCTCTATCACATTTTAGTGATTTAAATATTTAAAAAGCTAAATGAGACTGTTCTTAGATCTGTGAAGAAGTCTCAATCCAGATTTCAACGGCAGGGAGTAAAAAGTGCTCCAGCATCTCTACTTGCAGCTGGTCAAATTGCAAGACACTCTTTAGCCAGGCTATGAACTTCCAACATCAACAATAATCGTATTTGGCCACATATCAGCTGGGTAAAATGGGCTTGCAAATTCACACAATTGACCTAAATCCAATTCAAAGTAATGCGTTTCTTGCAAAATGTTCAAAATTACCCAAAGATATCATGTCCTTAAAATTCTGACAGTTTGTCACTAATCTTCTCGAACAGAGTTGAATGGCACCCTGCAGCAGAAGAAAGACGTTGCCAAAGTTGGAGCAAGTCTAAGTCAAGCAGAGAGGACACACGTGAATAACAATATGTGAAATATATATGTTTGTTGTAGGCACCGATGGCCTCACCAAGGCACATTTTGGACAGTGTGTGTTCCTCTCACACATTCCCCATGGTTGACCCCTATATAACAACCAAGAAGCCAGGTTATCAAGAAGGTTTTAGGACTGCTGAGAGATCAGGATGAATCCATTATAAACAACCCAACTTGCTGTGACCTATGATAAAACTCAAGGTCAACTCCACCTTCTTGACACGGCAAATAAAGTAGTAGTCAACAAATAATAAAATTAACAAATTTGGCTACAACAAAAGTACAAGATCGCAACCAAGCTAACAGTGGGTATAACGGCTGACTATCAAGAATAAGCCACTCTTATTAAAAGCTAGTATCAGTATCACCAACACTTGATACAGCTCAACCAGAAAATATCTCTGCCCCATTGTCTTGAAATATAGCGGGCATACATTGGGGGCTGTATGAAAATAGATGTGAATCATTGGCATATGTATTGTCATTTGTTTCCATACACCCAGACCATAGAGGAATTTCTTACAAACAGCTTTTGAACTTTAATTTTGATAGCAGTGGCAGCTTAAGAAGTGCAATTTTAAGGTGGGGCAGACGAGATTCTGTCCACTGGTATCCAGTCATTTGGTCTAATTACGACAATGATTATGACTTAGAGATCAAATATTTCGAATAGCACTTGTGTAGTGCGGGAGCCTACATTGTCCCCTTCAATAATCATGCGCATGGGGGGGTGGTTTGGGGGGAGGGAATCCTTCAAATCGCCTGCAGTCTCAGAATGCAGAAATGTACCTTTAAAGATGCTGGCATTACAACAATTGGCAATTCTGACAGGCCGGTGCAACTCTCCATCTACGAGGCAACTGAAACAGAGAGAGAATAACCAGACACCATCAAATGTAAGCAGAACTTGTCTGGGGGTAGAACACTGGTGCTTTTCAGCCAGGTCAGGCTGGATTGTGAGGGGTGGGGGGGCAGAGTAGAGAGTCTCCTAATGCGGTTGTGATCGCCTTGCCCGATTAGCAAAGTGTCCATTCTTGCTGGAATATTTTGCGGTAACATTATCATATCACTACAACAGGAAACAGAGACATACAGGAGGTTTGGGGGTGCGAAGGGCGTTTTTATACACATGGGACTTCCTATTTAACTAGGCATTTGAATGAAAACCTTGCAATTTGATTGCCAAATCACGTGAGAACATTACATATTATGAGGGGGTGACATTTAGGTGTGTCCCTTTACAACAGCCACATAGAAAGATCCTTTCGAGAAACTAGGAATCGCAGCAGACAAAATAAAACACAGAAGCAGAATTATGACAATGTATGGACAATAGACAGATGACCTGGCTGAAGTGATGTTCAGATGTAAATAAACTCTGCAAAAAACGTTTTGATCTGGCTCTTTTAAGGAGTGTAACATGTCATGGTGGGGAAAAAAAAATATATCCAACCCAATGAGCCACTCTCCTCCTCCTTAAAAGCAGACAGGTAAATCCAGGGATCTGAAACCAAAAAAAGCAGTCTTAGGAAGGAACTTTTTTATAGTATATTGCAAACATATACTTAAACTAGTTTCACCCCCACCGAGTACTCCCTCGTGCCGACAACCATTCTAATATAGCCAAGGCATTGACGTAGAAGCAGACACAATAGCATGCAACTCCTGATGCAGAAGATTTGGTGTTTATTATTTTCGGTTCAAAAAGGGGCCATCTCACCCTCCCAAAAGGGAATACAGCACACCCCCAGACCTCAATCCCTTTCCATTATTGTGTTTGCATCTATGGAGATGGGAGGAAAGGGGTTGTCAAAAGTTAAGCCTTGGCATTTCCAGTTGTCCGCCACCATGAGTTTCTCCTACAGCCCTCCCCTGCTGCATTAAAAAGTATGTAAGGGACCAGTTACAGATCTTGCACACAACTGTATACTTTAAAAATGCAAAAGCTGCCTGGCTCTATCAACAGTACTGCAACATGAACTTAGACTACTGGTGGGTGCCATTGGAACTAAAGGGACCCGCCAGCAGGGCAACGTTAAGAGTAAAGATCAATTCCTCCAGACCAAAGACTGCTGCGTATGGGTCGGGTGTGGTATGAGGTCGAGACCACCAGTTTTAAAGTGGGTTCAATCACAATGGCGTTTACATTTTGAGTCAAGAAAACAATAAATCCTGAGCAGTTCCAATGTAAACCGGAGACTGACTGATGGAGTCCTAGTCTGAGGTGTTGAGGGAGGGGTCCACATGGCAGCTGGTTGGCTGCAAGGAAGGTCTGTTTTCTTCTTGCCTGCCATCACATGTAAATAGAAACTGAGCGTTACACAGTTAACACTCAATTGCCAAAGAAATTAAGCCAAGTAACTGTAGGTGTCCTTTTCACCATCAACACGCTCCAAATATTCCTTCTCAATCAAAATATCAATGCACTTCTTAATTACAGGAACTCGAGGTTTGAATCTAGAAGAGAGTTGGGTCAGCACTTCTCCAAGTAGCTGCTGGTGTTTTAGAACCTTTCTCATTTTCATTATTCTGACAATAGCCGCCTGAATCAGAAGCTTACGGTCTTCCTCTATATTCTTGTGTGTCGTTTCCTGCTCTTGCTTTTGTTCAGTTTTCATTGGTACATTGATATTAACCCTTAATTTCTTATTTTTATAGCCAAGGTATAGCTTTATTGAAGTATCAGGCTTTAAATCCACTTCATCAACATTTGCATTTTCATCTTCCAAGACCAATAATTTTGACTTCAATAGTATCTGTAGAACCTGTACCAAAATGTCCATTTTTATCTGTGTGCTGTCAGTTAGCTGCTGTACAGTATATCCATCTTCTGTGTTATATTGTAGTAGTATAGCCATTTGGAATGTAGATGCTTGCAATGTATATCTATTTTTAAAACAATTGGTCACCAATTCTCCTTTGGAAAGCTGATACAACCAAGTTAACTTCCTCCCACTGTGGCGACTGGCATAAAATGCAGTAAATCTTTGATAACTGCGCTCCAGCTCTGATGGAAGAGCAAATGTGCAAGACTGTTGAAATGGCCATGAACCAGAGCTAAGAACCTGTATACTAAAATCCAGGTCCAATGGTTCGGAGTTGGTTAGATGTTTCTTGAACTGTTCATTTAGGTCCTTGCTTACACCAATGTCTTGAAACATTCTCTGAAGTTTCGAGGTATACTCAAAGCCGCATGCTTGCTTGAGTTTAGAGATCATGCTTGCCTCTGCATCATCACTAGCACTGTTCTGGTGAACCAGCCTCTTTGCCAGCATTTTTGCATAAAACTTCTGAAATACATCTTTATCTTCAATGTATTTGAATACTACCATCACTTGATTTAACGTATCCTCAAGTTCAGCTTCTTCTGGGTTCTTCGAGCTTTTCTTTAGCAAGGAGTCACAGTACCGAGCCAACAGCTCCGGAGATTTACTGGACGACTGTGCCATTTTTGTTACTGCGTTGTTATTAATAAACCGACCACAGGCCTTATCCAATGCTGCAACAAAGCCAGCATCATTGTTGAAAGCAGACATGACCAGCGCATTATACTTCTTATGAACATCTAATACAGTCTGCACATACATTTTAGGATCATTTTGAGCAGCTTCTCCACATTTTTCAATAGCAGCAAGACCTTGATTGTGAATGTGCGTTTCCAAGAGTTTTTTAAGTTCGCCAAGGCCATCTTGGATGCGGGATACAAGATTATACATACGCCCCAAATCTTCATTTTTGTCTGCATCTAGCAAGTGTTGAAATTCTGTATGAAAAATGTCTAAGTGCTTTTCAATTAACACCTGCTCACATTTTCGTGCCAGTTCATCTTGTGTACTCTCGTGAAGATAGACCTGCACCCTGCGTTGTTCCTCCAAAAGACGAGCTTCCGCCTTTTTCATATATTCAGTAACTGGGTTCTGCTGCAAGAATTCAGTGCTCTCTCTTGTATAGAATCTTTCTGTATCAGCCCAAAACTGAGATTCAAATGATTCCTTATACACCGTAAGCGTGGGACCCTTTGCAAATGCATCATCTTCATTTAGTCCAAGTTCGACATAAGACTGAACAACACCACTTATCAGCCTCGTGTTGATTGTTTCACCATTTCGTTCCTTTTCGATCAATTTCAACACAGCATTTGTTACTCGCTCATTTAGAGGCCTAAACAAACTGTCTCTCCAGGTCACCAGGGCAAGTGAATAGATTTCGTATATTCCTTTGCGCCCTTCATCACACTCGCGACGGACCCAATGCCTATTGAGATAGGCACAAATTCCATTCAGTACTTTGCTTGAAAACCGATAATCTTCCCACTGTTGTGTGTAAAATTTCAAAACACTCTCACCCATCAAATCTTCACCATCTTCTAGAAGATTTGTCAAGTAGTTCTTCAGAAACTCCTTCAGACGCTTGTACAATTCTAGGCCAACAAACTGTGCTCCTCCTGGCGTCTGGCCCTTTTTAGACTTTGAGGGAGGTACTCCGGCACCTCGAGCTTGGTTGGACTGATGCACACTCGTACAGTAGTTATACACGTGCGTGTAGAGTTCCATGTAACGTGACCTGGCCATACTTTGCCGAGTATAAACCTGTTGGATGCCAGCTCGGAGATCATCCCAGATCTGGTCGAGGCCAATCTGTTTAAGTCCATGTGGATTCTGACCTCTGCTAGCCGCCATTCTGTTTCCTCAGATATACCACAGTAGTTATCTCAAGATCCAAAAATCTTCAAAGAGAGAGTGCGTTGGACTAAAAACTGCTTTAACCGGAAAATGCTGATTGGTAAGAGTGAACGTCCATTAAAGTCAATGCGGCCATTGAGCCCGGCCAAGAGTTGGGACTGTTTTCCAAGGTGTAAGCGTCGCAGCTAGTTTAACTAATCCTCCAGAAGGAATACAGGGCTTGACCTGCCAAACAGAATCCCGGCAATGCCTATGCCAACGTACATTACGAAGGTGACTCCGGGATATAGTCACAAATGTCAAAAGTCCGTTTCTGCAGCACAAGTCTCCCCACTCGGCCACAAACGTTGACGGCGGAAACGATAGTTTTCTTACAGGCGCGATACAGTACGTTGCCAGGCACCCGGCATTGTTTTCCGACACCTAGCTCATCTGCGCCATCCTGCAAAGCAATTTCCTCTCTCAAAAGCGATGTACCGGCTCCTCTACACCACGGGCCCAACCGGGGAGGAAGGGTAGGTAGAAGGGGCTGCTGCCGCCACAGCGAAGGATTGTGACGTAATCAGTAGCCAGGTAGGCCCTCACAGCTCGAGGGCTACGAACCGCTTTTGGAGTAAGACGAAGGCGCTCGCGCCTATTTATTTACAGGTAAGACGCCGCTGCTGCGAAGGAAGACGCTTGCTGCGAAGCTCTGTGGCCCTTATTGCTCAGCCTATTTTCTACTTCCGGATCATAGAATCAGTGACACAGAAAACAGAAGGAAGTGACGTTGGGTCACGTTTCTATTTTTCTCTTCTGTTTCCGCGTAGAGACATAAATACACTGACATTCGCATTGGCGCCGTGCTTTTCTGTCCTCCCTTGCCGTCTCCTTTATCCCGGAAGTGTATAAGCGAGACAGAGCAACGGGAACAAGTGACTCAGGGAAAACTGCAGACCTCGGTTGCAGAGCCGAGTAAAATACAGCTATAAAAACTAAAAGTTATCAGACGTCACATAAAAGAACAATGTTTGAACATATAACAATATTTTGGAAGATAACTTATTGTACAGTAAAATGACAGTGAAAGGAATAGGGGCTGCCTAAACAGGTATTTGTAAAGACAATCGTTTTTGGGCAATTGTTAGTGTTCACACAAGTAGGCAAAGCTCTCAAGTTCCCCCTTGCCATGCTCGAAAAGGTATCCCGGTGATGCGTTTTTTCCTTTTGAATTCAGGGACTGGTCGTTTTTTCTGTCCCAATTTAAACGTAGGAAAACCACAAGTCCCAGAATTTCAAGAAAAAAACAGGACTCGATGGCTGTGGATTTGGGTCCCTCACCATGACATTAAATTAAAGTTTCTTGGTAATAGAGCAAACACAGTTATCAGGACTTGCAAATAACCAATGTACAAACAAGTGTCTGTTCTGTCCCGCAAAACAGGCTTAGTTTCAGTATTTTGAGCTTTAAGGGAGCTGTACCAAGACACTTCTAGCCACGGTGTTGTGGCCTTAAAGGACGACAGGATGCTGCAGTGGGCTTTAATTGTCTTTATTACAAGACAAACAGGTGGGCATAAACTTGGCTGAGTGCAACAGGGGAACTACTCACAGTTCAGGGCCCTGCCAGTTGCATCACTGGGGGCAAGGTGTGCAGAAAGATGGCACGCTGCAAGCTTCCAGGGCTCCCATGTGGCCTCCTATGGCTTTGGAGTTATGCCCGGGCAAGGTGTGCACAAAGATGGCACGCTGCAAGCTTCCAGGGCTCCCATGTGGCCTCCTATGGCTTTGGAGTTATGCCCTGGAAGCTGGTGTCATTAGGCTCTTCAGGGCCTCAGTTCCGATGGCTCCTCATCAGGAGCAGCGCTCTCGGTAGACCTCACTGGTCTGGCGCTTCGCCAACACTGGCAGGAACATTCTCTCGTGGAGCACGGGCTCACGAGATCTCGTTAAGTCCAGATCTCGTGAGACCACGCTCCCGCGATCACGTGACGTTCCCACACACCTCCTTTACTGGGGAAAAGGATGGATGGTCATTCCATGACAAAGTCTGCAAACTTGCTGGGTCTCCTTCTCTCTCTCTGTGGTCTGCTCCGATCTGGACATGGGGCAGGACTGCGGGAACGCTCTTGAAGGGGTGCAGGTGATTCGGGTTCTCCTTGTCTTGCTCTTCGCTGTGACTCCCTGAGTGGGGTTGAAGAGTTGGGGCTAGAGAACTCGTTGACGTGGTGTGACTCCGAGTTATCTCTTTCTGAGAGGTGAGAGTTTTCAGATATCTCCTGGTGGTCTTGATCTTCTCCGGCTTCCCAGTGTGGCTGTTCAATGGATCCTTTCCTGCGGTACATGGCCACCCTTTCTAGATTCCATTTCCTTCCGTCGCTGGTGCAAATGTGGTTTGACCCTTTCTCCAGGACTTCTATGGGACTGCTGTATCTGGAGCCCGTCGAAGTGTCTTTGTGGGGAAGGCGTATCTTTACTCGGTCGCCTTTGTTAACTACTGGGTGGCGAGCGGCTCGACGCAAGTCCCCTTGAGTCTTCATGGCTTCTTTGTTACGCTGCATGCGGAAAACTACATCTTCCATGTCCACTTCTTCGTCGGCCCTCACTTGGTGGAGCCACGGTGGTACCAGTGTGGATGCTGCCCTTCTCCCCCTTAGCAGATGGAATGGCGAAACGCCTGTGACGGCGTTGGGGGTGATGTAGTGTGCTGCTACAGCTTCCTTGACTGTCTTGTACGGGTCTAGGCCCGAGGCATGCGCCAGTTGCAGCGCTCCTTTGATGAAGTGGTTTGCCCGCTCAACCAGGCCATTGGCCTGTGGGTGGTAAAGACTTGCTCTCCGCTGTCGAATGTTGTTGAGTTTGAGGAATTTCTCCATTTCTCGAGAGACCAGCTGGACTCCGTTGTCCGTGACAAGTTCTTCTGGTAGGCCTTCCCGCTGGAATACGGCAGTGAGTGCTTCTATGACTGTGCTTGTGGTGATGTCTGCGGTGAAGTCAACCTCGACCCATTTGGAGAAATAGTCGTCCATGACTATCCCGTATTTGTGTTCTGGGGGCATGTTGTCCAAAGGCCCAATGAAATCCAAACCTAGTTTGCGCCACACCCCCTTGGGGACTTCGGTGGGCAGCATGGGAGCTTGCCTCACGGCTAGGCGCTTGTCACTGTTGGTGCACTCATGGCACCTTTCGACCATTTGTCGTATGTCCTGGTCCATGCCCGGCCACCAGTAGGCGTCGCGTATCCTGCGTCTGGTCATGTTGTACCCCAGAGGCCCTGAGTGTGCTCTGCACAGTATCACTTTGCGGATTCCGCTGAGCGGGATGACTTGATCGCCTCTGAGAATGAGACCGTTCATGGTGGTGATTTCCTCGTTCACCTTCCAGTAAGGACGAAGGCCTTCGGGGATCGCTCTCTCGTCGGGCCACCCTTCGCGAACCCAGACACCTAAGCGCCGTAGGCCGTCGTCCTGCTCGAATTCCTCCTGCCAGTGGCGCTCACTCAGGTCCATGTACTCGCCGTTCCTCAGGTCACTGATGGAGGCTACGACACACTCATCTTCCAAGAATGTGGTACCAGGGGCATTTTGGTTCAGGAGCCTGGACATGCAGTCCGCTTGTGTGTTTTTCCAACCCGCAATGTGCACTATCTCGTATGTATATTCTTGCAGCTTTGCGGCTATCCTGGCCAGCCTCGGGGTGGCGGTCTTGGTGCCGCCCGGGCTCAGCATTTGAATGAGGGGTTTGTGGTCGGTGACCAACCTGAATCTCGTGCCCCAAACATAAGATCTGAAGTCGACAGCCCAGCCACATGCCAACATTTCTTTCTCAACGGTGGAGTAATTCTTCTCCGATGATGATAGCGCTTTTGATGCAAACGCCACAATGTTTTCAGTGTCTCCCTTTTTCTGAGTCAAGGTGGCCCCCAGGCCGTATGCGCTGGCGTCTGTAGTAATGCAGGTGTCCCATTCAGGGTTGAACGGTTTCAGGCATGGCGCGTGTAGAATTCTCCTTTTGATTTCACTGAACGCTTCGTTTTGCTCTGGGCCCCAGGAGTAGGCTGCCCCCTTCTTCAGAAGCTCCCTCATGGGGGACGTGGTCTCGGAGAACCTCGGGACGAATTTAGCATAGTACTCGGCTAGGCCCAGGAATGAGCGTAGCTCCTCTCTGGACATCGGAGCCGGGGCTTCTGTTATGGCTTCCATGAGGTTCTTCTTGGGGCTGACGCCTTCACTTGAGATGCAGTACCCAAGGTATTCTACCTTGCTCACTCCAAAGACGCATTTTTCGTGGCGTAGATGAACGCCCGCCTCTTGAAGTTTGCTCAGGACTGCCCTGAGAGCTTTGTCATGGGTCTCGTTGTCTTTTGCATACACGAGAATATTGTCTTGAAAGAAAGAAACATTTGTGAGTCTTTTCAGTTGAGAGTTCATCATCCTCTGGAATGCGGACGCTGCCGACGACAACCCAAATGGCCTGCAGGTATATTGAAAGGTGCCGAAAGGGGTGATGAACGCTGTCAGAGGGCGGGAGGATTTGTGTAGGGGAATCTGGTGATAGGCATCACGCATGTCCAGCTTCGAGAAGATTGCCGCCTCTTTCATCATGAGGACAATCTCGTTGATGCTGGGGAGAGGAAAGCTATCCGTGACTACCTCTAAATTCAGGCTTCTCAGGTCGATGCATATTCTGAGGTCGTTGCTGGATTTCTTTTTGACCAACACCACTGGACTCAGCCACTCTGAAGACTCCACGGTCTTGATGGTGCCTTCTTCGACCATCTTCCGGAGGTGGGCATCCAATGCGGGTCTCGCCGTGGCAGGTACTGCCCTGACTTTGTGTTTCACCGGGACCGCGTTGGGTTTCAGGCGAATCTTGTGGACAAAGTTTCTCACTTTCCCTGGGTTCTCGGAAAACAGGCTCGGGAAAATCTCCTTATAATTTTGCGCTGCTCCTGAGTGAGAAGACCATGAGTACCTGTTCCGGAGTGCTGGGATCTAGTTTTATGCTAAGTTTGTGTTGATCGTCCCATCCCAGCACGGCTGGGCCTTTGGGTGAGAAGTACACTTTGGTAGTGGTAGACCTCCCTTTGAAGTCGATCCGGGCTCCGATGTAGCCTAGTAGGTCGACAGTTGCACCTCTGAACACCGTCGGTTTTTGCCTGGTCGTTCTGATCTCTACTTGTGCTTGTCCCATGATCTCCTTATACGTGTTGATGGGAAGGATAGTGAGGTCAGATCCCGAATCTGCCATGACACGTGTTTCCATTCCGTCCACTTTAATGGTGCAGTGGGGCTTTTCCCTCCTGGCATGGGGGGCGTTGACCATGACGACCATGGGTCTGTCCTGTAGTTCGTCATCATCGCTCGAAGCGCAGTCCCCATCGACGCAGGAAACGTTTTTCTCCCGCCATGTACATGTCGGAGCCACATGGCCAATGCGTCCGCACTTGGTGCACTCCTTATTCCTGGCGGGGCAGTCGCGATCATTCGCCATGTGCTTGGTACTGGCGCATCTATAGCATTTCGGCACCTCCTTTTGCCTGGGGCCTTTGTCTCTGGGGCTGTCGCGGGACTGCTTGTCTCTGCGCCCTCTCCATTGTAGCGCCGCAAGTTCGGACACGGGCAGGTGACTTCCCGCCTCTTTGCGTCTGCTGGAAGTTTCTTCCTCTGCCCTGGCAATTTGGATGGCCTTGTCAAGGGTGACCTCCTTTTCTTGGATGAACTTGTCCTGGACTTTCCTAGAGTTAGTGTGAACGACGAGCATGTCGCAGATAACTTGTTCTGCATTTTCGCCAAAGGCGCAAAGAGAAGCCAGCTCCCTCATCCTGGTGACGTAGTCGTCCACGGGTTTGCTCCCTTCCTGTTTGCGGGTGTAGAACCTCAGCCTGTGCAGTACCACGTTCTCCTTATTTGTGAACCTCTTCACAATGCGACGAGTCGCTTCCTTGTAGACATCGTCGTCATCGTCGTCGTCGGCCGCAGGTATTGCTTTCAAGCTGGCAAAAATGCGCTGACCTTCAACCCCCAATGCATTTAGTAGCATCGCCCTCTTCCTGACCGGGGCATATCGCGTGCCGCCCACCGCCTCCAGATAGGTGGAGAAAAGGGGCTCCCACTGCATCCATGGAATTGCTGGGGTCCCTGGCGAAGGGAGAAACGCAGGGGGCGGTGTGGCGCCTTGCATGGTGGGCCCGTGGGTCTTTTGATATCCTCGTCGCCAATTATGTTGTGGCCTTAAAGGACGACAGGATGCTGCAATGGGCTTTAACTGTCTTTATTACAAGACAAACAGGTGGGCATAAACTTGGCTGAGTGCAACAGGGGAACTACTCACAGTTCAGTTCAGGGCCCTGCCAGTTGCATCACTGGGGGCAAGGTGTGCACAAAGATGGCACGCTGCAAGCTTCCAGGGCTCCCATGTGGCCTCCTATGGCTTTGGAGTTAAGCCCTGGAAGCTGGTGTCATTAGGCTCTTCAGGGCCTCAGTTCCGATGGCTCCTCATCAGGAGCAGTGCTCTCGGTAGACCTCACTGGTCTGGCGCTTCGTCAACACTGGCGGGAACGTTCTCTCGCAGAGCGCGGGCTCACGAGATCTCGTTAAGTCCAGATCTCGCGAGACCATGCTCCCGCGATCATGTGACGTTCCCACACACGGCTGCCAGGGGTGTTGCTTTAAAACTAGAGAAGTCGTTGAAGGTAATTTGGTGGCCCATAGCAAAGGGAAGAAAGACCCACTTTGGATCTGAAAATTGCATTATTTAAGTAACACAATGACATATTCCACAGCCAGGCCCTGCTCGCAGGTTTTCAAACAACTTTGCTGCCTCGAAGATGTGGGACTTTATTGCAGTTCAAGCCCACGAGTTGCAGGTCAGCTGACATCTATGAATGGCGTTAAGTACAAAATCAGACCCGAAGGCTCGTCGTCCGTGCCAGCCACGCAGTGATGTGCGTGGCAGTTCTACGTTTTCATGATTATTAAAAGAAATATTACTGTTGCTTCACAAATGGGGCTCATTACTAGTATGGCGGTGTCGGGAAAAAGTGGTAGTAACGGAATTACCACCACTTTTCTCACTCTGCCATGCTCGAGTTTGGCCCTGGAGTGGGTGATTTATCTCCAGCTACAACTGGAGGTAAATCCTCACACTTTCCACCGAAAAATCAGCAGAATTACCACAGCAGTAATTCCACTGAAATCCCCCATGGAGTCCTATGGACTCCAAATTAATGGGGACTAACACCGCCGCCACCACTTGTAATCCAGCGGTAAATCCGCCCGACCAAGTAGAGGTACCGGTTATTCCATTGGGCAGTATTCCAGCAGATTTACAACCGGAATACCACTCAACTCACGATGAGGCCAATTATGTACAATCTGTGCTTTCCAAGAAATACGAGACAATTAAACACCAAGAGTTACTTGTAATTAGTAATGTCGGTAAAGATGCTACAACGCTCTGTTGTGATTCTGCCCTGTTTTCTTTCTCTCACTCTCCTGATCTGCTGCCTTCCTCTGTCCTGTTGTGTATGTCAGCCTCTTTTTCTCTATTGGAACCTATTGTCTATACTTCTGGAATCCGTTCTCTTTTGCCCTTCCCCCCACTCCTTTGTACTCTGACCAAACTTGGACACTGCAGCTTTCTTGAATTTGGAGATTCCCTTGGAGCTGTCCAGACACTTGACAAGAGGGTTTCCCTCTATCTTGGGTCAGTCTTGGGGGAATGTCTTTTTGCCTACCTTGGTACCTCCGGTGGCAGATTGGTCTCTTCAAGGAACAGGCCCTATCTCTTCAGGCCACAAAACAAGCACAAGACCATAGTAAGTCGAACGCTGTCTGATAAATTTGACAGTTTGCGACGCCACCATACTCAATCAGAAATGAACCAAGTTTAGCATCTTATGAACGCTGATCAATGCTTAACTGCAGAAGTACAAGCCCTCCATATGGAGAACCAAACCCTGTGCCAAGCAGTAATAATCAGGGAAGATGTACCCATGGACGTACCCAGTGGGGGTACAGGATCAATAACGTTTGATGGCCCTCCCCAGAAACTGAAGGAATTCCTTGATATTTGTATAATCCAGTATACCTTCAGGACCCATCAATTCCCTTTGGACCATTCCAAGGTGGGATATATGGTGACTAATATGGCAGGTAGCGCACTGGACTGTGTAACCCCCACTTGTCGCATCAATAAATCCAGCCATGGGCAACTTTGACACCTTCCTGGGCATATTGACGGAAATGTTCAAGAGACCCGAAACAGCACACACTGCGAGGAAAACCTTTTGGACTATGTACACAGAACTTCCGACATCATGGGATACCTTACCCATTTCAAGCAACTGGCGGACGAAACTGGATGGCCAGAGAAAATCCAAACCACACTGTTTCAAAGGGGATTAACTGAGAAGTTAAAAGACAAGCTTTCCAGGGTGGCTCGCCCAAGGTCGTTTGCTGATTTTATTACTTTGGTGTTATAGCTTGACTATCGACTGCAAGATTGAAAGGCGGAGCAGAAGAAACACTGACCTGTTAAGTCTCATTTAGACACCCACTCTAGCGCGCTTTCTACTGCCTCGGTACCCAAGCCCATGCAAATCGGGATAGCCAGAGGACCACTATCAGAGGAAGAGAGGCAAAGAAGATCTTTAGGCCTCTGCATGTATTGTGGATCCAAAGGCCAATTGGTTAGAGCATGTCTGGTGGCACCTGGACATTGACAGGGAAACGCTCACTGCCTTCCTTAATGGGCATCAAGGGTCATGAGCAGGAGTGTTCCACTTTACTATCAGGGATTGGATCGAACCAACAAGATTCCAATCTGTTAGCCCTCCAGTTCCGCTTGAAAATAGATTATGAGAATTTTTGTATTATTTCTGCCTTATTTGATTGTGTGGCTGCTGGAGTACTTCTGGACATTTAATGGGTCAAACAACACCAGGTTCCCACTGAAGCCAAGACACAGTCCCTACCTATTGAAGAGGTAGAGGGAGTACATTTAAGTTCCAGTCCCATTGTTAACCAAACTAAGAAACGTATCGGCAGTCACACTGAAACACTATCCTTCAACCTCAACATTTTTCAGTTATTCTAGGAATACCATGGCTATGCTGACACAATTCCTATATAAATTGGAGGGCAGGCACAGTTTCCTTAGGATCCAAACATTGTGTTCAACAGTGTTTCTTGAATACAGAACACAAGAAATAAACACCTGAACAAATCACCCAGGCCAACATTAGTATGATTCCACCAGAAATTAAAGCCTTTTTTGGTGTCTTTTCCAAAGACCAAGAAGGAAGTCTACCCGCAAATAGAAATGAAGACTGCGCAATTGATCTGGTACCAAGGTAGCACCATTAATTTCAGACAAATGTTTGTTTTATCCGATACAAGCCAATTCTCCTGCAGTGTTTCAGAATTTTGTTGACCGGATATGCTGTTATTTACTGTATACCACCACAATAGGTTATCTAGACGACATTCTGGTTTTATTCTGAGTCACTACCTAATCACCATCAGCACGATCGGGAACTTCTCCAATGACTACACCTAAACCAACTAAAGGCTAAACTTGAAACATGTGTATTTCAAGCTTCATCCGTATTATACCTGGGTTTCGTCTTATCGGCTGAGGGAACTGCTATGGAGCCTAAGAAACTAGAGGTAATTACGCACTGGAGTCCCCCTATGTCCGACAGACAGCTTCAGCAATTCCAAATCAATTATTACAGCAAATTCATAGATAATTTCTCCTTGCAAGTAGAGCCCTTGACAGACCTAGGGCCTCATTACACGGAAGGCGGTGAGCCATGGCGCTATTAGCGCCATGGCTCATGCCGGTAAAATACCGGCACCGCCTTGGCGGAAAGGGGATTTACTGCCCCATTCCAAGGTTGGTGGGGCAGTAAATCCCCCTTTCGCCATTGCCCTTCCCCATTCCCATTTCTGCCCCATAGGGCTCTATGGGAATGGGGAAGGCGCTAATTACGGCACTGCAATTTTGCGGTGCCGTAATTGGCTCCGAGGTCCCTTAGCGGGTTGGTTTTTAACGCCTGCAAAAAGCAGGCGTTAAAGCACTAACCCGCTAAGGGACCTCGTAGTAAGGCGGTAATGGTTAACGGTCACCGTTACCATTAACGGTGGCCGTTAACCATTACCGCCTTCCGTGTAATGAGGCCCTATGTAAAAAAAAAAGTGTTGCTTTCTATAGTCTGAAGAAGAGGGCAGAGCTTTCCAGGATCTTAAGAATACCTTTTCTCAAGCTCTGATCTTGTTCCAACCAAATATCTAACAATCATTCATCGTGGAGGCAGATACCTCGGAGATGACCATTGGAGCATTACTCCTTCAACTACAGATGGATGGATGGATGGAACACCCAAATGCCCACCTCTCACGCACCCTCACCAGTAGTGAGGTTAATTATTCCATCCTAGAGAGGGAACTGTTGGCCCTCAAGTAGGCATGTATAGAATGGAAACATCTACTAATGGAAGCCAAATTTCAAGCAGAGTTTAGAACAGACCACATAAACTTACAAGCTTTACAGAAGTTTGAGGGTCGGAACATCAGACAAGCTAGGTGTGCACATTTTTTCACGCAATCTGACTTTAGGATTGCCTACATTGTATGCCACACCAACATGGTTGCAGATCTGTCTCGAGAGGACAATTCCAAAACCAAACCTAAAGTGATACCAGAAAAGCTCAAGGCAAAAACATTTTGTTGCTGTTGTAAAGCGCTTATACACAAGTGAAGTGCTTCAAAGCGTTTATAGGTTAAAGGTGCGAATGAAAAGTTTCGAAATACAATAGGTTCGAAACAAAAGGACCGGAAACAAAAGGTTCGAAAAAAATGTTTATTTTTTTTACTATTTTTTTTTGTTGGGGGGGGTACCCCTCCAACAGCTGTTTTTGTGGTAAAGACCACTTTTTGTTACCTATACGGAAACCCAAAAATAAATATATTATAAAAAAATTGAACCTTTTGTTTTCGGTCCTATGTACCCGAACCTATTGCATTCAAACCTTTTGTAATCGCACCTTTAACCGGACACCCTTCAAAGCGCTTCAAGGTGGGAGGGAAGGGAACAAGGGAATAAAGTAGTCATTCTTAGGACATGAAGTTTACGAATGATCTACCAAAAATAACTAGCATACTAGGCCTGATGCATTTCTACTAGTGCAAGTGCATGACAAGAGGGAAGGAGCGAAGGGGGGGGGGGGGAGAAGGAAAGAGCATACGATCAATAAACTGCCGTACTAGGTCTAACGACTTGTCAGACACAAGTACAAGTGCATGACAAAGAGTGGGGAGAGAAGGAGGGGGAAAAGGACATACAGAACAATAAATTACTGTACTAGGCCTGGCGACAATCAGATTGATTGATGATTGGTTATCTCTAATGTGCCTATGCATGAGTGTTTCAGACGCGACCACGCTAGGGAGGAGAGACAAAGGGAGGACAGGACAAACGATCTTGCTAGGCCTAGTGTATTCAAGGTTGTGTAAGTGCGCAGACAGGAAGCGCGACGGAGGGGGAACAAGTGTGCCCAGTCGAGTAGGGGCCTGGGTTAAGTGAAGAGAGGATGCCCCTCTCATGGAACATATTCCAAGTGTAGTAGTACCAGACAGACTGCATTGTCCCAGAGGCAAGTGTAGGACTGGCAGGGGAGCCTGGGACCTGTGAGGCTTTGGAGGTGCACCAAGCGACCAGTCAGCGAAACTGAGCAGAGTTGGGGAGGAAAAAGGTGGAGGGAAGCAGGAGAGAAAAGAAAGGAGGTTAGCAGGGGAGAGGGAGAGAGAAAGAGGAAGAGAAGAGGAAGGTCTTCAGAAGTTTCTGGAACTTGAGGAGGTCAGGCTCAAGACAGAGTGAGGCAGGGAGGCTGTTCCAGAGGGAGGCACCTGCAGAGGATAAAGATCTACCCCCAAATCTCTGTTTGGATAAACGGCTCACCCGCAGAGAGTTGGAGGCGGCCGAGCAGAGGGCTCTAGAAGAAGAGTATTTAGGAAGAGAGTGTTGTAGATAGTGCGTGCCCCGGCCCCAGAAAGCCTTGTAGACTATGCAGAGGGACTTTAACTTGATCCTTGCAGCCACTGGGAGCCAGTGGAGGGATTTCAGCACTGGAGAGATGCAGTCCATAGGCTTGAGGCAAAGATACGTCTGGCGGTTCTGTTCTGGATAAGTTGAAGAGGTCGGGGAGCATAAGTAGGAAGACTGAGGAAGAGACTGTTGCAGTAGCCCATTCTAGAGAGAACCGAAGCTCTGGAGATGGTGAGCCTCTGGGGGAAATTGAGAAAAGCTAGAATACCTCTCAGGAGGTGCAGCTGGTAGTGGGACTTTTTAGAGATGTCTGAGATGGGTGAAGGGAAGGAGAGAGTGGAGCCGAAGATGACCCTCACATTTTTTGCTTCACTGGTGGGTGAGGACGCAAGACCAAGGGAGGCCGGCCAGAATGAAAGTGGGAAAGCGGGAGCAGGGGTCTCAATGAGGATGATCTCCGTCTTACTGGCATTAAGGCAGAGATCATTAGCAGCCCACCAGGACTGAATTGCGGACAGACAGTCAGGAACGAGTGAGGAGGAGGGAGAGGCAAAGGGTAGCCTGAAAGAGAGCTGTGTGTCATCCACATAACACTGAAAGTTGGAGGTGAAGGCACAGGTCCTGTGGGCCAAAGGGGCCATGTAGACATTGAAGAACCAGGGGGATAGATTAGATCCATAGGGAACACCATAAGTAGAGAGAGTGATAGCAGAGAGAAAGGACCCAAGTTCCACCTCGTAAGGACGATCTGATTGAAAGGACACTAGCCAGGCCAGGGCCTGCTCTGTGATGCGCAGGGTATCACGTAGACGGGAGATCAGGGTGTTGCGGTTTACCGTATTGAAAGCAGAAAAGAGGTCAAGAAGGATGAGGAGAGAGGGAGAGTTGGAGTCAAGATTTGAGAGCAGGTCTTCGCAGGTGTTCAGAAGAGCAGTTTCCGTGCCTCTGGATGCCCTAAAGCCAGACTGCTGATCATGGAGACAGCAAACAGTTTCGGTGTGGAAGGTAAGCTGAGAGATAGCCAACTTCTCTAAGATTTCTCCCAGGAAAGGAGTGATAGAGATCGGGCGATAGTTTGCCGGAAAGGAAGGGTCGGCAGAGGGTTTTTCAAGCAGAGGGTGCACAAGAGAGTGCTTGAGAGAAGTGGGGAGAACTCCAGTGGTGAAGAAGAGGTTGCAGAAGTCTTCCAAGGCCAGAGCGAGAGAGTTGATGTTGGCCTTGACGGTTTTGGAGGGGCAGGGGTCCACCTGTTTGGAAGAGGCTTTCATAGACTGGACTTGTCTAGAAACCTCCTCAGGTGTGACAGGTGAGAGGGAAGACAGAAGAGAGGGACGGGTGGGGGTGCCGAAGGGGGCCCAAGAGATGATGGTGCACGAGTGAGTGCAGAGGAGAGAGAGGACAGGATGTCCTGTGTTTTGGTGGTGAAGTGTGCAGCCAGGGCTGTGCAAAGGGCCTTGGTGGGTGCAGTAGAGGATGAGGCTGCAGTAGGGTTGGCCAGTTCCTTGCAGACTTTGAAAAGTTCGGCAGTGTTGTTGGATGGCGTGGAGGTGCGTGCTTGAATATGGACTCTTTTCCTGGATTGGATGCAAAGTCTATATTGCCTTTGCAGACGGCGTCAGGCCAGCTTGTCAGAGTGTGCACACCTGAAGATCCCCATTTCTTTACCGCTGCCCTGCACTTGCATTTAAGATCAGCTGAATCAGAGTCATACCAAGAGTTGCACTTTTTGGCAGACTTCAGTCAGACCCTCATGACAGGGCCGAGGATGTCGAGAGTGTTGGAGATGGACAGGTGAAAGTTAGAGAGGGCTGTGTCAGGGTGGGAGTCAGCCACAAGAGTAGGAGGAGGAGAGTAGGTAGAGGCATGGTCCACTCCTTCTTTCAACAAGTCTTGTCTGATACTATGCAATACCCCGACTCCACGACACCTTCTTCTGGATTACATATTCAATAAGGTTTTATCTTCAAAGGAAAACTAATTTATCTCCCCACTATCAGAGTAAGGAAAGAAGTGTTGCAGATGTTTCAAGACCACCTGGTCGCAGGACACAGATGAAAATCTAGCACCAAGACAGCTGTCTCAAGGTATTTTTGGTGGCCTAGATGGCAATTAGATACTGAGGGACACATAAAGACCTGTGTGGTATGTGCCCAAAAAAAGATCATACCTCAAAGAGCACTCAGTAAATTGGTACCACTTCCTATCCCTGCAAAATGCTAGGAAGCAATATCCACCAATTTCATTGTTGAGTTAGCTCCTTCAGAAGGGAAAACAGTCATCATGGTGGCCGTGGATCAGTTTACCAAATTAGCAGACTCCAGAGCTTTGAACAAATTGCTGGATGCCGAGGAAATTACAAGAATTTTCCTACATGACATATTCGGACTACATGAATTACCTTCAGCTATCATTTCTGACTGGGGGCCCAATATGTTTCCAGGTTTTGGGGCCATATGTTTAAGGCTCTGAAAATTCACTGAATTTATCAACGGTCTGTCATCCCCAATTGAATGGTCACAATCAGAGGACCAATCAAGTACTGGACCAGTACCTGTGTTGTTTTTCTACGGTATCTCTCTATTTTTTGCTTTGTTTGGGTTTCATCCCGCAGCCCCGCAATACCCCTCGTAGGGTTAGAGGCAAGTGGGACCTCATTGCGAGAGACTCCCCTGTCTGGGAACGAGGACTCCCATTCTTATGCGGAACTCCCTAATCACATATCACTAACCCACCTTCAGTGGCATCTAATGAAAGAGGGAAGATACCCCGGATGTGATTCGTGCGGAGAAGAATCAGATCAGATAGACCGCGGAAGAAAGCGGAATCCGGACCCTAATACGAACGAAAGCACACCGGTTGAGAAACCAAGAGTAGCAGGATGGGCACCATCGGCACTAACGGGAACTTGTTTCAGCCCTCGGCAAGGGACACGGCCCATTCAGCATAACCGTGTAATTATCCTCCCATGCCGGGGAAGGAAGGAGACAGTATTGAAAACTGACTCACGGGCTCCACCGAGGCCTGACGAGAGCAACACAAGAAACTAAGATTAAGAAAGTGGAATGTGACGTTGTCTAGACACCTGTTTCAAACAGAGACTCACCTAAATGGTTAACAGCCTACACAAGCCCCTGAAGAATTTCCGGGTATTTGATACGAGACACTAAGAGCGGAAAGAAACATGTCGGGCACATTTTGTGGTTGTGGAATGAGACTATGAAAGTGAATGAAGGAAGAATGAATGGAATGAGACTGAGTGAGTTGTGTTCAATGAGGTATAGCCTACTGTGAATATTAGCACAGCACAAGACACTTTAACGGACAAGTATTCAAACTAACATACTTACCTGATGAAGGGGGGAAGCGCATGCAGATATGATAGCGAACGTGCCTTCTTCAATTCTTTTGTAGAAGACTGAACAGATACCTCAAAACTTTAAGTTTTTAACATTTGTATGTATTTGATAAATAAAATATGTGTATTTTTCTATAACTTGCTCTCTTGCAATGTTTTTTTCAGTACCATAAATGAATATGGTCTGGGAATAGAACTCACCTAGACAAGGTAGCAATTGTAAATCACAAGATTTGTGTTTCAAAGTGTTAAGGGTTGATCCCTTTAGTTCAAGGGTATGCTTGTGATTAATATCCCTCAATCTCTCCTTGTTTGATCATCTAATGAAAGAGGACACAAAGAACGGATTAAAATCTGTTCTTTGTCAACAAAACACCCTGATGATGTCTATGGAGAAACATTCACATGGTAATGTGATGAACAAAACCAACAGAGAAATACAGAATGTAAGTCAGATAGAGAGGAAGGACGCTGGGGAAATCCCACGGTAGTGTCATAAATATAAGAGGTGGAGACCTAGAGAATGAGAGAGTCCGTGAGTTTCAAACCAGTTGGGAGTCAAATAGTGAAGTAACCTTGATTGCGCTAAATCCGCCTGGGGAAAGAAGTCCATGTGCAACATCTGACATGGGAAGGTGGAGACGGGAGAAGACGCAAGTAGTGAAACTGGATGCAAAGCATTGTGAACCGAAGTAAGCGAAGGATGGTGGCGTAACCATAAGCAAGTCACAGTGAACCTCAAAGGTCCATGAATAACGCCAAAACCATCTTTGGAAAAGTATCACGGAACAAGCTGATCGAATGAAGGGCGGAAGAAAGAGAAGCCTACGTGCCAACAGAAGAGAAAGTCCAGACCTGTTGGGAATCCCAGTGATGCTACCCTTGAAGGTTCCAGGTAATGGGAAAAGTGGACACAGGAAGGGGACCAGAGATAATAACTGGAACACTTATACCCATCGCATTCAAGATTAAGGTTGTCTGAAGAGATTGGGAATCATTACTGGAACACTCCTACTCGTCCCAGTCAGAAGCAGATATCAAGATTGTATGAGGAGAGTAAGAATCACAAATGGAACGCTTCTACTCATACTAGTCAAACACAAGGGTCAAGAGTATATGAAGGGAGTAACAATTATAATTTGGACACACAAACTCGTCCCAACCAAGATAAGGAAAGGACAATGAGAAAAGGAGAAATCTTGAGTAACTATAAAGTGAAAGATAGCAATTTATGCAGAAGTGGAAGAGAAGGGCTAAACCCTAATAAAAAGAAAGGAAAATAGTAAAAAGTAAAGAAGCAGAAAACAAATAAAAGACACTATTGTGATCCTGAACAATCCAAGATCTGAACTATATGATCTGATAAGAACAGTTGCCAAGAACCCTCAGAGGCTATTGTGATGAATCCGGTGGTGTCATCACTCCTTTCCCAGTGGTGGCTTCCCCCCATATGGTCAGACGACAGCAGCCGCTACCTGATCCTGACCCTGGGGGTGGCTATATGAGGGAGGACCACATGGGGGGAGGCAACCAACAGGGGAATGTCATGGCATCATTAAACAATACATGATATCCCCCTTTTCATTTTGAGGATACTGCTTCCATTCCCCATGCCTTAATGGTATACTGTTCTAGCTCTCCTCATTCCCTCTTCAAAACTACTGAAAATACTTCTTCAAATGCTGCATATAAGTCATCAAACATGCCATTAAAAACGACTGAAAACACCTTGCCAGAGTCTGCCTACAAGTTATCACAAACTGACTTCCCTTCTTCGAAGGGTAGAAGTATTGCCAAGAGGAAGCGGAACTGAGTTATGAAGATCAGTGAAGGCCCAGAGTAAGCCACACTCTAGTTGTTGTGAGCGCATATTGACCAGCGGGACATTTAAACAGAAAAGCCAGCTGACAGGAGGAAGTTGGCTGGAGAGGTGGAGTCCTCTCGGTTCTGACCGAGGGACTGCTGGGCGAATGCAAGGTCCGTGGAGCCAACCGGCTCATTGGAGAAACCGAAGGAGGTAGACTGCAGAGATCAGTATGCCGTGGGAAGGACAAAGGAGGAAGCATAGCCTCCTGGCATGCAGCTGTACCGAAGAGCAGCCTCCACACTGTTGGGAGCGCAGGGGAGTGTGGAATAGGCAAGTGAGAGACACGGGAAGGACAAGAAACACGAAGTTGAGGCTGCAATTACAAAGGAAGGAAGTGGGACGCTAACACAGGTTCACCACGGGAGAAGCAATTCCCACTACAGCAAACTGGTGAGTTCACCCGAGGGAAGAGGGAACACTGGGTCATTTCAGTAACAGGACCGAAAGCGAACATGAGTAAATGAAGCAGATTAGAAGGAACTAAAAGTACCATATCTCTTAAAGAAACAGAGCAGAACAACTATAAGAAACTGTCAAGTTTACAAGTGTGCACAATACGCATATGAGAGAAAGCCCAGGCAGGAGAGAAGACCAGACATTTCAAGTCTTAAGTGTTTATATATGATGAAAAGAAGTGTTTGCATATTAGAGAATCCCGGCAGGAGAGTATACCAGGTAAAAACAAATTTGACAATTTATAAAATACACTGCATGAGAAAATCTTAATAAGTATAAATCAGAAAGTAACCAAAGAGTGTGATTTAGACATATCAAGGAGTAAGAAGAAACCTGACAAGCGAGTACACCAGATAGTCTATCAAGAATCAGAATGACAGCCAAGATGCATTGTATATTAATTATATTTGATCTAAAGGAACCTACGCAACCAGTATAAAGCTGAGTGAAGAAAAATCCAGGGGAGCTAGAACTCCTTAAGTTCCAGAAGCTCCTCAAGACTCTTCTTTCTCTTCTTCTTTCCCTCTCCCCCTCTCCTGCCAACACCCCCGCCTGCCGCAGTGACTGGCTGCCTGATTCCCTCTTAGTTCTACAGGGCACCAGGTCCCACCCGCCCAGTTCACCCCCTCCTTGCACTTAGCATGTGGACCCCACGGCCCTGCTCCCCTTGCAATCCCTGGCACTTGCCCTCCTGGCCTCCTCTCAGCACTCGCCTGGCCACGGTGGCCCTCCCCCTTTAGCCCACTTTCACTTGCACTCTCTCCTCTTTACCCTGCACTGTAACGCTCACCTGGTTCCCACGGAGGCGCAGGCGTGGTCTGGACGGCAGTGGCCTCTTCGAAGGAGATGTTCAGCACCCTGAAGATGGAGTGGGCTGGGTTCCCAAATCCGGCTCGTCTGGCTCGGATGAATACCCTTCTGTGAGCGAAAAGGAAGGGTTAATACTCTGCGGGTTTTGTGTTGATCTCCCGTTCCCCTTCTCACCCTCCTTGCAACCCTTCTGTAATTCCCTGTGGAGACTCACCTTAGGGATTGAAAAGGTGAGCTCTCCATCCTGCTTCTGATGAAGGGGCGCGTTGGGATCCAGTTAGGTCACTGGATAGTAAGTTCGAGTTCGCTTGTCTGTTCCGGTAAGTACCGTAAATGTTTATGGCAAGCTTGAGTCTAAACTGTTCCTCTTCTCTTTTGCAGGTAATGGAAGACTCCGGGCTGAGGGCGGTTTCCGTCGAAAACCTGATTTCAGGTGAGTTTTGGTGTAGGCCCACTACTGTCTTTTCCTGTCTATTTTTCCTTAGGGGCCGGAGTTCGAGAATGCCGAAGAAATGGAGCCGGTACGAAGCAGAAGCTGAGTCCGACCTGTAAGCTGGTGAGTTTAAAATAGTTTGTTTGCTACGGTTCTTGCATTCACTAATGTGATGTTTGCTTTTTCCCCATAGGGGCCGGGGTGCTGAAATGCCCAAGGAATGGCATCGACCCGAAGGTAAGAAGAATTAGCTTGGCGGGTAAGTGCTTCCTGGTTATTTTCCCCTTCTCACCTTGCTTTCTTCTCTTCGTCTCCCCGTAGGTGCTGGAATGCTGCAGGAGATCCGGATGGGTGTCGCAGAGCCGAAGGCGCCACGTGCAGGTAAGAGAAGTGCGCCGAGATGTATGCGACGCGGTGAGTATTTAAAATGATGACTTTTTGCAGGAACGTTGGCGCGCTGAATCCGGAATGCAGCTTTAACAGGTAAGGTTTGTTTTCCCCTGTTTCTTCTTCCCTTTTCTATCCTTAGGTGTTTCCAGGATGCTGGCAGGCGTGGTCGAGGACTGGAGCAGGCACGGTGAGCGTCCAGCTGCTATGAGCAGAGCAACGCGAAGCGTGGTTTGCTGTCTGGGCGTGTCTTAAATAGCCTTTCAAGTAGTCCCAGGTATGTATCCTTCCACTGGAGGTATGTATCCTGCCACCAGCCACTCCCATGTGGTTAAGTAGTTCCTTTTTCATCTGGAAGTTGTAGAATGATCTACCAGGTAAGGAAATTGCAGCATGGTCTGCCAGGTAAGTTTGCACCAAACACTATTCCTTCCATATCTTGTATGAGCCTGGTGCCGATGGTGCCAGGACTGTTATCCCTTATGAGCCTGACGCCAACGGCGCCAGGACTGAGTCCAAAGAGCCCCTATCTGGGGTGGCTGGGACTTCCCTAGTAAACATGTTGCCTGCCTCTGAGGGTGCCGGGCCCTGTCTGACCCCTTGGAGGTAGGCATCATGACATGCACTTCCCCTTCCCACCCTAGCAATTTGCATTTTACGCAGACTGGCACTTTCCCCTCGCCCTCACACTTGTTGTTACTGCACTTGCACAATCCAAATAATACAAGGCCTAGTAGGACCATTATTGTTATTTTTCTCCCTTGTCCCCCCATCCTTTGTTTGTCTTGTGGCGCCATTAAATACCATTTATTGTATATGCATCTTACAAATATCCAATAAATAACATATATTTTTTAAAAAATTAAATGTACGTGTTTTTGGCAAATTGCATGCCATTTACACATGTAAAAACATATTAAACATTAATTTCATACACAACATTTAAATGCTAAAATGCCATTTCCATATAAAAAAATGTAAACAATATAAAAATTACAATAATCATTTCATAGTCATGATATATATGATTTTACTCTATATCTAAAAATCCATTTGCTCATTAGTTTATCAATTGTAACAGGCCAGCCCTCAAATTAAACAAAAATCGATTTGAGTTTGCTTGTGAATTCACTCCATATATGGAAAGCCGCATCCGTAATGGCCAATAAGTTACCCATGTAGCTCATGGACCAGAATAGACATGATGAATCAGTGTTCATTTGGCTCTGCCAGTTAACCATCTTGAGTGGTTGACCAAGGTGTTTCTTAGAACGGGGGCCTACTGTACTTTATGCATTGTTCTTATGTATAAGAGGCATCTAGCAATCTTCCACTGTGTTTTCAGTGAAAGTAAGCCCAGTTCGAGGTGCAAGGCCTCTACCGGGACTGACTGGGGGACTCCTAAAATAGATCGTAAATGTATGCCCTCTCTCTGGTCCAACCATCCCACATGTCTTTCCGGAAAGGTTTCCAAGGTATACATTAGCGCTGGCACCATACATTTCTTATATACCTCACGCATGGCCTCAATGCTTCCCCCACAATTCTTGCGCACATACGTTTCAATGACCTGCCATCTACCAAGGATCTTGATATGTGCCAGCGTTTTATAAGCACTAATACTCTGAGAGGTCAATATGGGGGACCCCAAGTATATGTATGACTCAACCACTTCCAACTTATTGCCTCCCAAAAACCAAGTAAATTTAGGGCTTCTTTGATGCTTCCTTCCCAGTATCATAACCTTGGTTTTATTTTGGTTGATGGTTGGTCCATTTTCCTCAGCATATTTTTCTAATCCTGCAATGATCTTTGCAACCCTAGAGGGGTCTGATCCATAACAACTGTATTATCGCCACAGCAGAGGAAAGGCACGGTTGGACAGCTAGTTTTGGGGGATAATTATTACATTTGTGCAGTGCACAAGGTAAATCCCTTACATAAAGATTATATAATGACGGTGCAAGGGCGCAACCTTGTTTCAACCCCAAGTTGGTGCTTATCGGGCAAGTAAGTGAACCAGCTAGATTAGTTCTAACTGTTACTTTGGTGTGTCTATATAGTTCCTTTATGAAATGCAAGTGTATGATCTATACCGCAGAATGTTAATTTTCCCCACAATCTAGTTTGGTCAACCCGATCAAATGCACAGGAATAGTCCACAAGGGAAACATATAGGCATACCCCTGAAGTTTTCTCAATCTTGGCTTATATAAGCTTAGTAGCCCAAATGCAATGCACAGTTCCCCAGCCCTTGCGAAACCCAGTTTGGGTCATATCCAGCAAGCCTCTGCTTTTACTCGATCTATCTAACTCCCTAAAGAGTAATTTGTATATTAAATAAAATAATAGTGCTGGGGTCAGTATGGGTTAGTTTGGACAGTGTACTGACCTTAGTTTGGACTCTGTGAGAAACCAAAGAGTGTCTCACCTGCTAGTCCCCGGGGATCTCTTTCTCAGGTGGCCAGGGCACGGCCATCGCCTTTGGATCCAGACCTTGGGGGTAGACCAGAGAGGGAAGATCACCTGGATGAGGGGTCTTCGGGGAGTGGGGGTGAGGCAGCCGATGTCGAGACGTGGTATTCCTCCCTTTCCCGGACCCATGATCCCTCCTATTTCATAGGCTTCTCTGATGTCCCAACCCCTCCCCCCCATTTCCACACAAACACTGGGCCAAGGAAGAGGGTGACAGAGTAATAATACTAACTCTTACACATTGCAATGGACATGTCCCGCTAATTGAGTCATGCAAAGTCTGGCACTTGACTCTAAGTGCATACATCTGATACCAATTAGCCTCACACAGATAAAACGCAGAACATAGAGACACACTCTGAGCAAGGTGAAACACGGCTAAAAGCAGAACCTCTGGGGTGAAAGGGAACCTACTGGAGCAGAGCAATGGACCGAGGGATGAGAGCCATGGGTGGAGAACCCCAGGAGTTCCCTGCAGGAAGTTGTTGCCTTCCAAAGGCAGCGAAAGACACGTGGAGAAAGCCAAAGCCCAAACAAGAAGGCTGCACTGTGTTTCAAGGACGCCAACGTCCGGGTGAACAACAGAGTTGGGGAGGCGAGGCGAAGCCTGTGGTACTAACATTGACTCTTAAACTGGAAGACAGTATAGACCAAAATGAAACACAGTCAGTGAGTTGGCTAGTGACGTGAGAGACCGGTGTGTGCTAAAGAAAGATTGAAGTGGCAACATTATATTGCACAATTGAAGGCGGCACACATGTCGATGAGTTGCAAAGAAAGGCAGACCTGCGAATGAACCTTGAGTAATGATAGCTGTAAATTCAGCGATTCTGAGTGACAGAGTGGTCCGGTGAAGGGAAGTAGCCCATTCGAAAGTCTCAGTGAAAGGTGAAAAGTTTGTAACAATAAAGTGAATGAACTGTAAAAGCGAGGTGATTGAAATTGTACCCGAGAAAAGGGAGAGTAAAAGGTGAACATTGAACCTTGGTGCATAATACAGTGAACTACCCAGACCAGGAAGCACTGGGGCAAATAACAAAGGAGTGTGAGTTGAAAGCTGGAAAGTCGAAGTGGTCCTGCAGAGGTCTGAAGAAAAAAAGCCATGCTCATTTGAAAGTCTTTGACATCAGGAAACGGTCTGAGCCTGACTGAGAGAGATCAAAGGTATAGGTTAGGGGAATGGAACTCCTAAAGGAGGTGACTGAAGCTTTGGGAAGGGAACCCCTACAAAGGCTGTGATTGTGAGGTCCGAGCCAGGCTGAAGGAGACTTATGTTGAATCAGGTACCTTTTGTTGAGAAGTCCGAGACCAACTGAGGGAGACCTATGTGAACTGTTGATGCCTTGAGAGGTCTGAGCCTGGCTGAGGGAGACCTACGTGAACCTTTGCTGTGAAAGGTCTGAGCCTTACTGAGGGAGACCGACGTGAACTGTTGCTTTAAGAGGTCTGAGCCCGACAGAGGGGGACCGACATGAACCTTTTGTTGAACTGTGTTTTGGAAACTGGAAAGTAAGACTTTAATGGGGAAGGCTAGGCGGGCCCCGATCCATGTCTTGAACTGCCTTTGTGTTAAGAGCCTGAGCCAGAGTGTGTCATCTTGCATACAGGGACCGCCTTACTACGTGCTGTCCAAAGTCGGGAGTAGAGCTGACTTGGAATAGATATGAAAGATCTACTTATTGAAATGAGACATTTTCAATACATCTTTGTAAAATGTACAAGGATGATGCTTTGATCCAAACTGTGAATCTCTTCGAGAAAATATCGATTTGTCTGTATATTTGTGACCTGTTTTTTAGTCATACCATCGTTGTACTGGCCTTACAGATGGTTGTTTTAACAATTTGAGTATGAATTAAAAGTTGTTGTATTTTTGTAAACATTCATGTTCACGTGATTTCTGCAGCCAAGTGAAAATAAGCATCACCCACAGGAACTACCACCCCTTTGATAGTGTAGAGGGAAGTTGGGTAGCAAGTGGTGCTCGTTGCTCTTGTATATGGTAGAGCTGACTCAGCCACATTTATTCTTTATATTTGAACACTGACTTTCTTTTGCATACATATTCTCCTTTTCACACTTTTTGGACAACATATAGGGCAGGTAGGTTTTTGTTAGTACATGCCATTTTTGATATGACGGACTCAACTAGGACTGTTTTATTTATTATTTGATGGTCGAGACTACTCCCATTTTAGCTATAGGGCAAAGTAGGAGTTTCACCAACCCCATTCAAACTTTGATAAAGGTTTTACAAATTGTACCTTTTGTGTCAGTGACCTACATGTGATACCATACCTCCCTTACAACTCTCACTGATGACGAAAAGCACATCAGTTTGTTTTGTTAGGTAGGGAACACCGGTGGTTTAGGGAAAGCTAGGAGTTTTCACCTTTCATTTAATAAATAACTAACATGAGATGAAAACCAGATTCTGTGTTCTTCTTCTGACCCACACTTTCGGATTCCCCTATGCAGGAAACCCATTCCCACTGCTGATGACTGGCTAACAGAACTTCAAACAACTCACGGTGTTGTGCAAAACAATCTAGTATCGGCACAAGAGAGGATGAAAAAGTTTACTGACAAACGAAGAATGGATGTCCCTTCCTTTGCTGTTGGAGATCATTTGGTTAGCTTCCAAGTCACATCCCCGACACATAGCACCATCTAAATAAGCTCCAACATACTTTGGTCCATTTTGTGTAATTCGATTTGTGAATCCTGTGGAATTTCAGTTACAGCTACCTCCTTCTTAAAGTAGGATACATTCCGTATTCCATTTATCACTTCTTTGCCCTTATTTTGGTAATACCAGCAATCTTCCTTCAACCCAGATAACCTCCCCTTGTGCTTGTTGATGGGGCACAGGAGTTTGTAGTCGCGGACATCTGTGACTCCCAGTGTCAGAGAGGGGTGCTTCCGTACCTGGTTCCTTGGAAAGGGTACAACCCCTTTGACAGAACCTGGAAGCCAGCACATGTGCATTCCCCTGAGTTGGTGCGACGATTTCATAGGCTTCAACCCACTAAGCCCTGGTGCACCTGGGAAGGGGCATACTGTCATGGACCAGTGTGGGAAATGCTTTCGACACATTCTATGGACCCACCGCGCTGGGTTTGGCAAACGTTCGTGAAGGCCTAGTTTCTGGACACAGCACAATCCATCGCCACATTGTGACGTCACTGTCATGGCGAACAGCATATCACCCATTCGGACTTGCAGTAAGGTTGCTACGATGCTCAGTTGGGATTTTGTCCCATTTTCTTTCGCTTATTCTCATGATCTGCTGCCTTCCCCTGTCCTGTTTTGTTAGTCAGCCTCCTTCTCCTTATTGGAAGCTACGCTCTATACTTCTGGAATCCGTTCTCCTCTGCCCTTGTCCATTCTGCCATGTACTACGACCGCGCACGTGTATGCTGCAGCTTTCCTGAATTTGGAGATTCCCATGGAGCTGTCCGGACACTTGACAGGGTGGTTTGTTCCCCAGAGGGTTTCCCCCATCTTGTGTCTGTCTTTGGGGAAGGTATTTATGCCGCCTACCTTGGTACCGATAGTGGCAGACTGGCCTCTTCCAGAAACAGGCTTTATATATTCAAGCCACTAAACAAGCGCAAACCATGGTAAGTCGAACAGAGTCTGAAAAATGTGACAATGGCAGCTTGTCATTCATGTTCGTTGATCAATGGGAAGCTTTCTGCGCACACGTCAGACAAAGGGGCAACTATTGTATTGTATTTATAACGTGCAATCATCAGGCCCGGAGGCATCAGGGCGCAATTTATGCAAGGTTACATATAGAGCATATATACATACATACCAATTATAAACAGTAAAAATAAACAAGCATTTCTATATACATACATTACAATGCCGATGAAGGCATGACAGTGACATAACAACAGGTGTGTCCACTAGTAATAGGCAAGTCATTGGACCAGATTATGTAAGACACGGACAAGTCTTAGTGATGGTTGAAGAGCCATGATTTGGTTTTGGACTTGAATGTGTTGAATGAGTCTTCAGATCTGATTGTAACGGGGAGTGAGTTCCATAACCTGGATGCTAGGACAGGGAAGCTAGTGCCCCCGGCTTTTTGGATGCTTTTGATCCTTCATCTTTTTTGGGTAGTCTAAGCATGCAGTCTGATTAGTTATGTTTCCATCCAGGGAGGTGATATATGATGAACGTGCATTCTTGGAGTTTTGCTGCCAACCTGGCCAATCTTGGAGTGAAAGATTTGGTCCATCCTGGACTTGGCATGTGGATCTGTGGCTTGTGGTCTGTGAACAGATTAAACTTGTTTCCCCCAAAGGTACATGCAGAAGTGTTCAGTAGCCCATGTTCAGGCTAACTTCTCCTTTTCTATATCAGAGTAATCCTGTTCAGCTGAAGAAAGTTATATGGAATTAAAGTTTTTTATTTTTTTAATATCATACAGTACGCAGTAAACGATGAATAACACATTGCATCAATAATATGAAGCAAATACTACAATGTGTTCTGCTTTGTACTTCCTCTATGTGAGAGTGGTACCCACAATGTAGGCGCTGGCGCCAACTGTAATGCATGTTTACAACTCCAGATCAAATTGTCTGAGACTAGGAGCATTAAGAATGTGTGATTGTAGCCGCTCAAATGCTTTCTGCTGAAAACCTGTCTAAACAAAGTCTGCTCCTTTCTTCAGTAGGTACCATTGAGGTTCTCTGTTTTCCTAAAAATTGGGGTTTGAACTTTGCATAGTATTCCACTGGTCCGAAGTATGACATAGGCTCTTACTTTGACACAGACAAGTTTTGATTTTATATAGTACGCCGACAGGGTATATTTAAAATATTTTACTGGCTCTACATGAAAGATGCATTTTTTATTTCTTAATCAAATGACCGCAGTTTGAAGTCTTTGGAGCACTGCCCCTAATCTAGATCTGATCAGAGCACGTCTTTACCTGTATGAGGATATCATCTTGGAAATATGCTACTATTCGTGTGTCTCGGAGGAAAAGGGTCCATCATTCTCTGAAAGATGGATTTTGCTGACAAGAGTCCAAACGGCATCAATCTATATGAGCAAAAAGGAGTGATGAACGACATAAGCAATTTGGAGTCATGGCCCTCATTACAATAATTGAGGTAAGTAATTCCGGCGGGATACCAGGAAACTGCCCCTACCGTCTCCGCCACCTGATAGCCCGGTGTTACCGCAATATTACGGTTGGCGGAGAAAGCAGTAAGTTCCCATTCCATGGGTGTCCCATAGGACTCCATGGGATGGGATTGCCGGAATCAATGGCACCGGTAGTACCTGTGGCAGTGATTCTGGCGTTTATTTTCCAGTGGGCGCCTGAACTACCGGCAGGACAGGCCTGCCGGTAGACCACTTCCCCCACCGACCAACTTGTATTTCCCCAGTGCTGAAAAAATGCTGGTGCCAGAATTACCTGCATTTTGTCAGGCATTTTGTCCGGACCGGAGACGTTGTAATGACCCCTTTATCTTGTGACAGGCATCCCCCATGTCTAATTGTGTAAAGGCATGCATATTTCAGCATTACAATCAACTCTGATATGCTGAGCAGTGGATATTAATTGGTGATTGTCTCTTGATTGGGGCTTCCCAGGTCAACACACAGAGATTTTGTTGGAAATCAGTGTTTTAATTAGCAGAACTGGTCTTCGTAATTCTGAAGCTTCTATGGGTTGTATCGTTTTGTCACCCTGAAGCTTCCATAAGAGTTCCTTAAGTGCTTCTCTTGCTGTCACTGGAACGGGGCAGGCACTATATTTATTTGACCAGGACTGCTCCCGGACAAATTGTGATTTTGTGCACTTCGTTCTCCCTTTATTGCTGAACTTACCTCTATACTAATATACTGTGTGTTCCACATAATCTACAGGAACACAGAGTACTTAGTCCTGGCTGTTGGGGTCTAGGACAAGTTCTAATTTTGCCTGGTCATGCTAGCCAAGAACTGCTGGCCTGTGTCTGTCAAAATACCTTTTTGGAATTCGGCTTGTCGCCTGTTAAGTTCCAGCATGCACGTTTCATAACCCAGCATATTCACTTTGTGTACTCCATAAACTATGGGGTTCACATATACCTTTTTCTACTGTGATCACATATTTGCCCACCAATTTCTTGTAGTTTGTTGATGTGATCACTGTTCGGTCTGATTAAACATCAAAATTGGAGGGGGCATAGCCAGCAGCAGAGCAATGAGGACGTGAATCCCAGAGGCTCCCGCGGCCTCTGGAAAATATCCTGTAAATAGCCTGCTATTTGAGCCAATACCCCTTAGAGAGACAATCGCATGAAGAGCCATTGGGCAAAAAACGGGCTTTGAAAGCGGCTCCTGAAACCAAAGCTGAATCATGAAGGAAAAACCGCACGGAACAGGAGACGAACTGCCAAGATGGCCGCGGGCTGTTGTGCGAGTATGGCGAGCCGTGCTTGGTGCTGAGACACTAATCGGTGATCCAGCACCCACTCTGAGACCAGCCAACAACTGTAGGCAACGGAGCAAATACAACCACCGGGGCGCTGCCGATCTGAATCCCAACAGCGGCGAGGCACCTTATCCTGTGCAGCAGCCCCAAAAGTGTGATCCACGAGTAACGCTACCCGTGGGTGGCGGAATAAAGAACTGACCTGTGCCGGCTGGGGACCTGGACGGTGAGCGCAGACTGTCCAGTGCGGGCGGACGCTCACAGACACCCTGTCTGCCCTCTGTGAGTGACCGAAGCACTGATCCCTGATAGCTCTTCGGACGGACCCGTGAGCCATCAGCACAGGCGACTGAAACCCTGCGGGCACCAATAGTGCCCCGGGCTCCCTCTGGGGACAAAGCTGCGCACCTGGAGGAGCATCCGGCTCTGGAGGTAGCAAATGTGGAAGAGGACACACGTGGCATAAGGCCCCCCGTGCAACCTACATATGTTCACAAACTGTTTGCCTGATAAGCAAGGGAGGTGACAAACCGCAGCGGGATTACGTAAGGGTGGATCCCCCCACATTGTGAAACTGCCCTATACCTGCACTGGAAACTGTGCATGAAACAAAACGGCTCTGCCACTACACTTCCAGCCAACGGCCCCGACCGCCATCCTTCCCCTGAGAGGAGCCGAAAATAGAACGGAGAGAGAGAACTGCTTGGTGATCACCCACCAATCGCGCCCTGGGTCTGCCCGACTCCTGCGCACCCCGACGGACAGTGTGGGCTGGACGTGCTGTGTATGGCAGGGGAGTAGCACTGCAAGCTAAAAGCAACTGCGAAGCGGTGCGTGTGGGAAGGCGGACCCGGTAAGTGCTCCCCCCTTATTGTGTGCTGGCTGTTCACGTATTATTGCGGCCCTAAGGCCAACACTGCTGCTGGCGTGGAGAGCAAGGTGGGCCCCTTTGCCCCACGCTCCCCCATGGGAAGACCGAGATTCTCACAGACCACCTGAGCACACTCCCGGGATCAGAGCCGAAAGGTAGCCCCAGCTATACACCGGCCAAGATCCCAAGTGACACTGAGCTGGTGACCCGAGCACATGTAGCACCTACCAGGGTGCTAGAGGTATCCCAGAACAGACAGCAACTCTGGGTCACTAGTGGCAACACTGAGCAGAGGGAACGAAATCAATAGAAAGGCGGACAACATTACCACCTCCAGAAATGGCATGGGACAGTTTGTTTGACCACCTGCTACCGGACAGGGAGGTGAAGCTGACACGGCGGGAGACGGGAACGGCAGTGCTGCGGTCTCCAGAACGCCATGCACAAATAGCACAGACAGAAAACCTGTGAGCCTACACAGAGTAAACAGCACCCACAATCAGCAACACACTCAGTAGACATCAACCAGAACTGTCCATAATAGCGGGGCTGCCTGGAGTGGGGACCCGGGAAAGATAGAGGGTGAATTCTTTCAGTGCTCATAGAAAGCGGAATCTCACTGAGTATCTTGGATGGACTCAGCCAGAGTGCACTTTGTGCCGGTGGGAGGGTAAGGGAGAGATCACCGACTGCCGAACGGAGTGTGCTCCCTGTCGAGGGAATAGAATGATCATGCTGGCGCCCGTGATCTGCAGTGATTTCCTGGTCTGCGGGTGTCATGGGTGCTAGCCTAGGACTCTCTACTACTATGCCCCTGGGTCATAAGGGAGCCTGGTCTGAGCAGTCAGGGGCCATCTGGGTGAGGGATTGGCGAAGTAAATCAATGGCAGCATCACAGTGGGCTGGGCACACCTCTCCTTTCACCCACACTGGTCACAGGGCTTAGATTAGGCTTACTCACTTCCGGCATCTCCAACATGGCGGTATGCCATAAAAAGAGGAACTGACATGTGCATTCCAGTCTCTGGGCGTGGTAAGCTATATAAGCCACGCCCAGAACTGTCCCGTGCTTCGTGTGGAATCCTGTACACACGCTCACCTCGACTTCCTTCTGCTCTGGCTTCTCGCGTCTTCTTCATTTTCCCCGCAACATCCTGAAAGAAGAAGAAGACTTGTTACCTCTGCGGTCCACGAACTCCAGCTTCTGCATACCTCGAACTCTTCTTGGCAGCACCGCCGCTCTCGAACTCTTCTTGGCAGCGCCACCTCTCTTGAACTCTTCTTGAAAGCGCCGGCGCCCTCGAACACTTCAGCCCGCTGCCTGCTTCTGGCATCACCTGCTTCAGCATCTTCTGGTATCTCAACGGCATCCTGCAAAAGGAAAAGACAGTGAGTTGAGCATGTTTAAAAGACACAGCGCCTTGCACTACGCGCATAATCAGAACCTAGTCACCTGACACTAAGGGCAGACTAGAAGTGAATTTACCTGCATTTCACAAGCCCAGTGGAGCAACTGGATGGCCACAGAACTCACCAGCACACCCAGTGGAGCAACTGGGATCCCGTGGAACTTTCCAGTACCCAGTGGAGTAACTGGGTCCTGCATACCAGAACTTACCTGTAAGCCCTGAAGAGCATCTGGGACTTGATATAGAACTGCATCGCAAACCCAGCATAGCTGCTGGGTCTTCATAGAACTTACCAGCAGCATTATAACTCAGTGGAGCAACTGGGCCTAAGACTCTATGCTGCTTACAGCAAAACTCGACCACAACTCGGCGCCCCTGCGATTCGAAGGATGGAGAGCACACCAAACCAATAACAGAGGTGAGTCTAGAATCAACCCCATAGCATACAGATAACAGAGAGAAGGGGGGGTTCACAGGGTAGATAGTAGAGCACTGACGATGTTGTGTTGCATTGACAGGTGTTCCAGTAGAGGAGGGAAGAGAATCAATTTCGGGATAGCCATTAGAGGGATTCCTCGCTCCCGCAGAGTAAGCAGGTGAGTGTGACAGCGGGCACTCCGGAAGTGGCAACAATAGGAGACGGGGCAAACTACAGCGATTAGATGAACTGCCTTCCCACACTCCAGAGAATTGGTAATTAAACCTATATCCGAGACGCATGACTTTTGACAAGCTGAACACCATACTGGTTAAGGAAGGAGAACATTGTTGACCAGGAGTTGAGAGCAGAACATCGTACGGTTATTGGCTCTAACTGACATCCCAACTGCACTGTGCAATTCCATGCTCCCTCACCCAGAGAGCCCTCACTGTGCAAGCAGGCAGTAGTCGTGCCCACCATGGGCAAGGATGAGGCCAGAAAGCAGCCTACTCAGAGCAAGATCGACCAGTACACGACACCAATAACACAAGCCCAAATGTTGCATAGTAACACATCTTCTCGAAAAATATAGAGCTTTCAGTGGTCTGAGGGTAAACTGGTCCAAATCTATACTGTTTCCGGTGAATGGGAAGGGGGACGTAGTCCCGGAGAACTGTCCTTACGGAGTTGAAAGAAGCCACTTTCGTTATTTAGGTATACAGATCACAAGTGTTCTAAATGAATATATGGTCAAAAACCTTCATTCAATTGTGGAAGGATTCACGGAAGATGTACGCCATTGGATCTCCTTGGCACTGACCCTCTTGGGGAGAGCAGCGCTGTTCAAAATGATAGCCCTTCTTATGAAAAATAACAACGAAATAGTGATATGATTAGCACTTGTTGCTGTGAGAAACGTTGATTGATGTTCCCTTGAATTTTCCTTTATTACCAATATTGGTTTTTATACCTGCCTTTATATTCATTTTCATATTGTTGTATAAGTAATAATCAAGGCAAAGTGATGTGGAATAATGGAAAGACAGCTTAATAACCTACATATATTATGCACAGCGCTGCAACAATACGAACAATCAATATGTGTTGAGATACTATTCAGTATAAAAGACCACAATTCCCAGAATTCCACACCATCAGATGGAATACCTCGATATACACTATCAGATACAGATACCTCTTGACTACATAAGAACTCATGTCCGCAAGTGCTTGTAGACTCGTTGAACATTATTATTCCCAACAGTTAGATGTTTTAGACCACCCGCATTAATCAAACCATTTAGTGTGGGACAAAGTGTGAGACAAAGTGAGAGATCAAAATGTCTTTGTAGGCCCGTGGGCACTACAACTCCCAGAAGTCTAGGAAATCACGTGACGGAGATCATATGTCACATGACATTAAATCGCACGTCACATGACTTTAAATAAACATAGGTAGTGATGTCTTTTAAGGCGAGGAAATCACTGACATAGGTAAGAATGTAAATGGACCAGCATCCAATAATGACTAATACTTAGTTGATCATTTAAAACACTTACACTTGTTATTTTTCGTGTAGATTTTTCGCGAACTAACGGGAATCGACTTCTGTGCTGGGATTGTTAACATCGCTAGTACCCGATACTGCAGCAACACACAGGTAACACATTGACCTTTGAATCTAAACTTGTAGAATTGGAAAAGCGTTTTATTAAAGCCTGCCACATATTATTATACCTTATATAGAATGTAAGCTGACTAGGCATTACGGTGGATAAACATGACGACACACGGAGTATTACAGAATCTGGAAACACGCAGGCCTTGACAACAATACACAGGTAGGAACAAGGATACTTATCTTTCTAACACCATAGTGACGATTTGATCTAACTATTATCTAATACACATATCACTATTATTATTACCAGAACATATGAGAACTGTCTCATAAGATGACGTTTCCATCATTCCACATCGAAATGGAGATTTGAAGTCCTAAAGAAAAGAAAAACACTGTTGTTCTGTGTTTGGATAAGAAATCATTTGTTGAAATTTATATTTAGAGTATTGTTGAATTACCAATATTATTAGGAAATACTGTGTTTAATGAAATAGTTATTGCCCCTGAACAAGAGAGGCATACTCTCGAAACGTGTAGAGGCCCATATCAAAAATGTTTTGTATTTTATGTAACCCTGAGTGAACTGAACTCTGATTTTTGTTTAAAATAAGCACTAAAAATATCATGTGCATAAAATAATTTTTGTACAACACTGTGTATATTGAAACTTGCTTTCTAATTAAGAATTACAAAACAAAATGACTTACGAATTTAGCTGTTCTAAAAACATAAACTAGTGAAAATTGTGACATTTATTTAAATTTTGGTTGGATCTTTTTTTCCAATATCAAGAGGTATGCAGGGGATGGGAGTTCCTATTATCAATAGGAATTCCATGTTTTTTCAAAATGATAGCCCTGCCCAGTTTCCTATATGTCCTCCAGAACGCCCCACTTTACATCCCAACGAGTGTGTTCCGCAGAATTGACTGTATACTCAGGAACCTTTTGTGGGGAGGCGGACACCCAAGGATAGCGCCCCGAACACTCCAATGGTCTATATGGGAGGGAGATATTGGGCTGCCGTGCTTGCAGACCTACTACTGGGCGAGTCAGATGTCAGTAGTGAACAGGATATTACACAGTGACACATCGTTGCCACATGTGAACGCAGAAATTGACATGAGACAAAGACCGCCCGCGGTCTCTACCAAAAAAGGTAAGTACAGTACCCCCCCCAGAAAATGTTAACTCAGACGACATTAATCTGGGCAGAGACTCACAAATGTATTGGTTGGGATAAGAAAATTACCCCAGTACAACCTCTATGGGAAAATGGGAATCTCCCCGAGGTAAGCCAACTCCCTAGATGGCCGGGCTGGGTGTCATTGGGGATAACAAGAGTGGGTGATATAGTTGCAGAGGGCAAATTGGTACCGTTTGAAAATCTAGTATCGAAGTTTAACCTCACTGAAACTGAACAATATTGTCATACACAACTGTGACATGCACTACAAAGCCATCTCCCGGCTCTGTCTAGCATGCCAGAATGCACCCCCATGGAGCAGAACATAGTCCTAGAACGTATTGACACTAGAATAACCTCTGTTATGTACAGTGCTATAACTTCCTTTGCTACACCTGAATTACTAAGTTTGAAAGCTAAATGGGAGAGGGATGTGGGCACCATCCAAACAGAGGATTGGTCATGATTCTGATGCACCCCCGTGAAATGGCCATATCATCTAGGCTTCGACTTATTCAGCTAAAGATATTACATAGAATATACTACCCAAGACTGGCTCTCTATCGTTGGGGCAAGATTGCGGAACCGAACTGCCTGCGTTGCCAACACGAAGAGGGAACCTTCTTCCACATACTGTGGGACTGCCCACATATCCGACAGTACTGGTAGCAATGCTGTGATGAACTCAAAAGAGTCTTGGGTCGTGTAGTCCCTAGAGAACCCAAACTGCTGTTATTGGGAGTGGAGGATGAAGGGGCAATGACGCAGTATGAAAAAATATTTATTTCGACCACTACAGCTTTGATTAAGAGAAACATAGCAAAATTGTGGGGATCCGATGTAACTCCCCAAGTTGAACAGTGGATTACAGATGTAAATATATGCATAGCAATGGAGCAGAGGGTATATAGAGCCAGAGGATGTCCGGAGATAGCTGGGAAAATCTGGCAGAAATGGGCAGATGCTCAATAAATTGCCAAGCCGGATTAATGCATAAACGAGGGAAATGTGGTGTTGCTGCTAAGAACTGTATATTATGTTTACAGTGTATGATTTCCTGGATCCAATGACCTTTGAAAAGTGATGTAATCGACTGCATACGAGTCCTATGTTGTAATGTAGAACATGAAAACCAATAAAATGTGTTACAAAAAAAACCCATCAAAATTGGAAATTAGACTGCAGTCTCTATCGCAAACCTAGTGACAGGAACCCTTTGTTGCACTTCGAAAGCAACCATATTACACATATCAAAGAAAATCTACCATATGGCCAATATTTGAGCATTAAAAGGAATAAGCTGGCTGACTTTTACAAGCATGCGGAACACCTTGATGCAAGATTACAATCATGAGGGTACTCTAAATATTGCTTGTTAAATCCAAAAACTGGGCCAGGTTTACGGATGGAGAAGCCCTTTAGACCCCCAGAATCACATAGAAGAGGAGAACAATATGCAGATGACATGTGTCATCACGTACAGGAGCCATACTTTTCAAGTAAAAATAATGCATAAAGTACTGGCCACTAGTACAATTGAAGTTATCTGGTGAACCACGACCACACTTTGCTTTCAAACGGGCAAAGAACTTGCACAATCATTTGGCCCACTCACAGTTCAACCAAGAAACCACAAGAACAGGCCTTTGGAACGTTTGTCCTGCTACAGGACATTTTACTTGCGGGAACTGTGTCTCCTGCAAATATACTATGAATATGAAATAATTTACCATAGGTGACAGGATCTGGACACTCCGGAACCTGACCAATTGCAAGACTAACCAAGTAATCTATTGCATTGAATGCGGGCTGCGATAAGTGGGACAAACCATGAGATCCATCCATACACAGATCTCTGAACACAGATCGAAGATTCGATGCAGAAACATTATAGCACCTTTGGTCAATCACTACATTGCATATCAACAGTCACCGAATGCCATACTGTGGTGGGTTATGGATGCTGTTAAAGGAATACCGAATATCCAAAAAAGCTAATTTGAAAAAGAAGCCTGTTGGATCCATAGGCTGGATTCCTTTAATAATTGTCTAAATGAGGAATTCCATCCCTATACCTTGGCAATCCATTGCACGTAGGAGAACAGAGGTCCCTGATTCGGCCTGTAGGTTCAGCTCTTTTAATTTGAGCTTGACAACTATGGCGTTCTATCTTATTTGTCCCCAAGAGGGACGGCACCACCCAAGTTCAGGCAACTGCCATTTCTGCCAACATCCCCCCAAACTGCACACTAGGGCAGGACATGACTTACTTATACACACACTGGCCCGAGCTTTGTGCTATTTAAGAAGCATTAATATAGCCTCAGTTGACTAGTAACAGCAACACAGAGGCAACCACGTTATTTCCGGGTAAACATGCCGGGTTACCCCAATTACGGTCCAACAAACCCGAGCCAGCCATTCAACATTGCCAAAACTAACTAGAGACAGCGCTCGGGACTCAGCTTGCAATCGAGATAAGTACAAATCTCTCAAGCGGGTCCCTTCTAAGCTACAAAGTAGATGTCCTCTTAGCACATCCAGGGTGAGCCCTCTGCAGTTCTCTTTTTCTTTTGATTATTATTTTACGGTTGGTGCCAGGATTCTAATTTCCATGTGTCAGCACCTGCTACTACAGTACAGAATTTCTACAGTAAGGTGGTTCCACCTGCTATTAGTAAAGCTCCCTCTTCGTTTGTAGATGACATCTGTGTCCAGACAAGCAACACTGCTGAAATATTCAGTATAGCCGGTGATTGCTACCCGCATAAGTAACAAGAGGAGCTCACCCCCCCCCCCCCCTCCTGACCTCCAGAGAGGGCATGACTCTCATTGCTCCACATACCGGTTGTAAGCCTAACCGGGATGCATGCACACTTTTCTATCTGCCTGCACTTAGTTGTGGTTTCAAGCATGTGTACAGTTATCTGTCCAAACTAGAATGTGTCCATTGTCACATGTCTGTCGAGGCCCTCTGTGCACAACCACGGGACTGCAAGAGCACGTCAACCCTATTCACACACATGGCTTTACCACTTTGAGGGATACACTAGCCATGCATGGTTTGGAGAGCACCTCAGCCAGTTCTGCACCCGCACACGTGCCACTATCTCTTCACAAGGTCCCAGTTCTTTTATAACAGAACATGATTTACTCAGTTGGGGCTGACGGTCGCATGTCTGTTTTTCCTTGTTTTACAGATAGATGCACTCTTAACTAGACAACGAGAGACGTTGACTCACAGTACCAACCCCTTTTTTCTACTATGAGTGCAGTGTCAGCCTCACTGCCACCACTAGCCTACAGGACGGTTGTGGATGTTTGAAGCACACCCGGGCCTTCTCCAAGGTAAGTGACACGGGGTGCCCTTCGGGGCTTTTTGGTTCATTTTGGATGTTATTCTGCAGTGACACTGATATGATACTATTTATCCATACAGACTCTTTAGTAAATGCCCTGAGGAAGGCAACTGGACCATTACCATTGACGCTGAAACGTGTTATCTATAGGGGTCTTATTAACTGTTTAACCCCGACAACTCATCTTGAGCAACATCATACATGTTGGCAGACCCCCCTGTATACTAGACTTTGATAACTGGGTATCAAAAGTAATGTAGGAGATACCAATTGCAATGTGAAACTTTATTAATTCAATTCACTCCAATTGATTAATTTAATCCACTTCGTATTGTGAGAAACCTGAAGGTGTCTCACCCGCTAGTGCCTGGGGATCTGTCATCCAGGTGGCCAGGACACAGCCATTGCTTTTGGATCCAGTTCCTGGGGGTGTACCAGTGCGGAGGATCACCTGGATGAGGAGTCTTCGGGGAGTGGTAGTGGGACACCGGAGGGTGAGACGCGGTATCCCCTTCCTTGTAACACATTTTCCCTATCCTACCAGGTAGGATACCTAGGAACTCAATGCCCCGCCCTTCCCGACACAAACACTTTCTCACAAACATTTCACCATGAGCGACAACAGACTGACACAAGAGCCGTATGCCTGACATGACCCAGCACCATGGTCAGGCAAGGTCAGGAAATTATGGATCATTACACACACCTGACTTCCATCACACTTCCCAACATGGATAAAAGACGGAGCACGAAAGCAAACTCTGAGCGAGGCAAAATACATGAGGAAACCGCAGTTCCATGATGGCAGTTTAATAGAAGGATAAAGACGGCGAGACCAGCGAGGGTTGCAAGGAGGGAAGCACCCATGACCTGTAAAGACCGTTACTTTCGTGAACCTTAGAAAGTAAGAAACCGTAGACCAGGAACTAAGGCTGATCAAACCTGCGCAGTGTGTCAGAGGTACCCACGGCTCTCCCACATCGATAACTAAGGTGGGGAGGAGCGAGTGCCGCTGTGGTACTGTCCTTGGCTCCTACAACAAACTGGCATCAAAAAAGACAGCGCAGCCGGTGAGTCGGAGAGACTGATATCAAGCCACCTTGTGCTATGAACCAAGGTTGCAAGCAGCAACATTGTGTAAAGAGAACAGTGTGTAAGGCGTTTTGGGATGAGCGACATAAATACAATTGGAAGCCAAAGGAAAAGTTGAACTTTGTAGTTGAACTTTGGGAGGCCAAGAAAAGATACCATACACAGAGTGGTCCGGCGCCACGTGGGTGCTCATTCGAAAGTCTGTGTTAGGTATCCAACTGATGCTGAGTGTGAGAGAAAGAAATACTGAGATCAAAGTGGTCATGCAATGGGTCAAGCTAAACCCGGTGCACATTCGAAAGTCTTCGATAATTTAATGTATGTCACAATTCGTCCAAGCCCGGCTGAGGGAGACCAATTGAACAAAAGAAAGGGAACTGAGCCCGGCAGAGGGGCATCCAGGGTGAACACCCGAATTGAATACTGAAGAGAATGTTTGCATGTTGTTTCTGGTACAGCAGGCCCTCTGCATCAAGAGACTTGCGAGAAGTAAGGAGACTTGGACACAGGTCCTAAACTGGTGCGGCAGAAGCCAGAGTGTGTACTTTGTGGAGTGACCCACCTTGCCCCGTGCTGAAAACGTGATGAAGGGAGGCCAACGGTCCGAGCATCCTGACATATTATTTTGTGAGCACTTCTTTCTTTTTCATGAACATTACCACACATTATTTGTAAATCAGTGGTAGGTATTGGCAAAAGTTTATTTTTAGTATAGGCCGTTTTATTTTGACAAGACTCCACTAGGACTGCATTATTATTTGATGGTCATAGATTAAGGTTTACATAAGCGTTTATCACACCCTTGTGCAAGTTCAATAAACACCCTTGAAGTGTGGTCACTTGTGTCTGTCTTACTATTGATACCATGCCTTCATTACATTTTGTATAAAAAACTAAATGACTGGGCATTTGGCTTGGCCCTATCTAAGAGATTGTAACACAATTAACTTAATACCTGTGCCATTCTGCCTTTGAATGAGTCCTTCTATACCATTTCCGGCTCCATATTTCATTTGACACACCAAATCCTTTTTTGGGTAGGGAAGTAGAGATTCTTGCCCATACCTCAGACAATGCGACTCCCCCTATCTCCCTTTTCTTTCGTGTCTTTCCCCTCATTCTTTCTTTGAATCTGTTGTCCAAGGATCTGTCCCTTGGCTCTTGGCAAATTTGTATTTCTATGCCTTATGTTTTTTTTGTACAAAATGCTATTTTTGGCAAATGTTAAATCAGCGGATTTGGTCTCACAAGTACATACTCCAGTGTTGGATCTTCATGTTTTCTCATAGATAATTTACCCCAGCAACCACTGATAATAGGGGTTACCTTTATATAAGTTTGTATCACCGTTAGGTCTGAGCCTGAATCTGCTACCAATTCTCCGGGGTTTTGTGAAGAATCAGAGATGATTCCCCCCAAAAACCTGCTCTGCTACCCTCTTCATGTGGCCAGACAAAGGCAGACGCTTCCTAACCCCAACCCTGGGGGTAGTGTAATACAGGAAGATCACATGGGGGAGGTGGGAAGACACGTGGAAGACTGGGGTAACTCCCTATTCAATTTTCCCCATAATCCCACCATTTTGATGACTCTTTGCCAGACTGTAGAAGTTGAAAAACCTAACTTTTGTGGAGGAAATGTATGGGAGCGAGGGGTCCTCAGGCCCCCTCGTGTCGTACGCTCCTCAGTACAGGGCTTGGACCACGTGCCTCCGGTAGTGGGATTGCCCCTTGCCCTTATGTAAAGTTAACCACGGTTGACTGCTACATAGATGGGACTACTGAGCAGGATACGGGGCATCCATCTTTTGTGCCCCCTTTCGACTCCATCTTGGGTAAACAGGCCTCACAGCGATAGTACAGCAATGATCAGCTCCCCTTCCACCGCAGCAGCCAAGGACAGAGACACACACACAAGGCGCGCAGGCAGCTGGCTGGCCCACACCCTTGCACTCCCCCTGCGAAGGAAAGCTCTGCGCTTCCATTTCTCACGCTGAAGCCGGAGAAAGTTGCAACAATCAATATGCTACAGTTTTCTTCCTCTGAGATCACTGCCGCCTGAGAACCAGCATGTGAACCAGAATGAGCTAAGAACTTTCTGCTCGTTCATCCCCATAAACGTGCAAGCCACCCACCCCCATTTTAGAACAATTTATTACCCTCCTGACCCTACGCTCCCAGTAAGGTATTTCTTTCAAGTGCCAGACCCTCGCCTGTGCTGCGAAACCCACCCAACACACCCACTACTAACCTTAAGCATCTTACCACAATATATATTTTTACTTATACTAATAGGTCTAAAAACTTAGCAGATATGTGAAACTCAGCTTGATTCTTTTACATGCACAATAAGGTCAAGGCCTCCAATTAAAGCCACGAATGACCCAATTGTACTGACAATAATTGTGTAACTTGTGTAGAAATATGAAAAGTAGCATAAAATGTTTTAGATAATTTGTTATTTAGTGTTTTTTTCGAATGCAACATATTAGCTTAGGTAGTGACCACAGTGACCGGACCCTGACCTGCGTGGAGCACAAGATATTTGACGTCCATCATCTCGTCAGCCACTCAGCCAACCAGAAGGAAGAGATGCCACCCACACCTACAGCACCACACCGCCTGGCCAATCGGGTCCATTTAGCATTTTTTGTTAGAGTTACTTTAATTGATATATATACAAGCACTGATGTAAATGTTGGTGGAGGTTTTTTGGGTTATTTCCTAGCTGGAGAAATAAACCATCCTTTGAACTCTTGCAGCCGGGTCTCAGTGCCTCCTTCCCCGACAAGGGGTGGTTATTTTATTTTCTCTCACACGCAGTAAGCCGGGGAAAGGCACCTACATTTTTGGTGACCCCCGCGACGTGATTTAGAGAGGTGCCTTGAGGCCTGCACCGCCCGGCAGCGAGATCCAGGGCGCCCCCAGCAAAACCATCTACTCCGCGGTTGACCAGACTGTGCACACCAAGAAGAAAGGGTCAAGGGTTCCCAGTTGACGAATACCCGATCGAAAAAAGCTGCTCGCCAAGACAGGCCACGGCTTGGTTGGGGGACGGACCTGAGCGAGGTCCGGCCGTGAGCGGCGACCCTCGGAGTACCTGACTGAACATGTGGAGTCCCGGTTGCAAAGACCCCAAAGGAACGTAAGGGGAAATACGGGAAGAAGGGAACGAGCAACAAAGGGAAGGTAGTTAAGAATAGGGTCTGCGCGAGTGACGGTGAGGCTTTTCTGATCTATCCTTTATATGGCCATTAGGTGTTGTAAGAAGTGAGAAGAAGAGAAGTGGTATCCTAGCCCGTACGGGGTAGAAGGCGGCGCCGCATAGCATTTGTCCCGACCAAGTGCAGAATAGAGATAAAGAGAAAATAGTAGGGGTCTCGAGTAGACTCGAAGTAGTTTTTAGAATATTCTTTTTCCGTGGAGGTAAGAAATCTTGAGACATAATAAAGGTGAAAGAGGTGGGGAGTGAATGCGAAATAGTAGGTAGAATAGGGAAGAAGAAAAGCCAGGGACAGTAACGGGAACAGGGAAAGAACAAACGCGCGCAGGCAGTGCATGTGTATGTTGCATGATTATATGTTTGTTGGTCTGCTTTGTGTATATGTCTTGTTGAACACACCAAAATATTTCAGTACAAATAACTTGTGATTAATAAATAATAGGCAAAGAGATAAATGGTGAGAGGTGACCAGGTAACACCTCTCAAGAAGAACAGCTAATGTGACATACCACAATTGCGAGCATTGATAAAGACCATATTTTCACATATTGTAACTGACATATCAAGTGAGAGGTGGGAGGTGGGAAGGGACTCAAGGGTACCAGAACACACAAGAAAGGAAAAGAAACATTGCCATGGGGGAAGTAACACCACTGGCACATATTTGCCAACACCTTCCACTATATAGTGACAGGATACAGAAGTATCACGATCAGTGGATCACTGAGATAAAAGGAGACGGGGTTACACCAATTTGGCCAGAAGGAGGGTCATTTGACAAAAGAGTGTTGGACCTAGTATCAACACATTTGCTAGCACGATACAAAGGGAAACAGTTACAGAACCGGAGAGAAGTGTTAGATTTATGACGAATGTTCGAGGAAGTTGCCCCCACGGCAGAGGTAGGTACAAGCCGAATGATAGAAAAGCAGAAAAAACCTGAAGAAGTAGGCGGGACACCAAAAGGGGAATGCTCAACAACTACAACCGAAAACGAAGTAACAAAAATATATCCCTTAATGACTAGGGCAGTGGTAGGGTTTAGTGAACCCCTGTATATACCACCCACCGCCACTGCTCAGGGCGGGGCAACAGCCCCCGAACCTCCACCATATGGCAAAGGAGGCCTGAACAGCCCCACGAGTGAACCTCCTGTGGACATAGCACGTTTAACAGGTGATTTAGACTGCCAGTTAGCACACGCACAAATGGAAATAACATGGTTAAGAGCTTTATGTGACAAAGGGCAAATGCTGCCAGGGGGAGGGGAGGTACCCCCGCTGTCACTGGATGATCTCACACCCCTGATAGGGGCAGCAAGCAATGCAACCCCAGCAGTCTCGGTATCAGGACAATCTATAGCATTACAAAGGACGTCATCGCAGCAGAGACAAGAACAAGGGTGGCAGTCAGGACAGTTCCTGTTCCAATTGAATAACAAACCAGTGAGAATTATACGCCCAGATACACCGGAGAGTCACCAAAGTGGAGATCAGGGTGAAAGACAAGGAAGTGAAGCCAAGAAAAACTGGGAGGATAATAACGAGCTAGAGTCAGAAATAGAAGAAATATGGGATGATTTAGATGAATACGAAGAGGCAGCTGCTGCAGAGGGTTCCCCACTGCCAAACTGCCGTTACCCAGACACACTATCACCACCATTATGGCAACAAACAGGGAGGACAGGGAACATACTGGTAAGTAAAACGAAAAAAGGGAGAACGAGCAAAACGGGAAAGAAACAGAAACTACAAATGCTACTGATACATAAAGCAGCAGGTAGGCCAAACTATATTCCGTGGGCCCAAATGGACAAAACCAACCTGTTAAAACTCCTCCCCCCGCTGACGGGAGGGGCAGGTAAGTGGATACATGTATTTGAGAAGAACACGGCAGGTGTGCCATTAGCTATAGGTGATGTAAAAAGCTTATTAGTATCAGCAATCGGGGAGCAAGCAGACACAATCTGGGAAAGGGCAGGGTTCCCGGGAGTAACAATGAGCTGTGATCGACACGATGGATCACCATTCAACAATGTTCGAGCACAAGTGTGGGATGCATTGCGGCGTGCATTTCCAGACGTTCCAGATTTACATGCAGTGATGCAGTGCACGATGGAGGAGAACGAAGATCCTGCACAATTCATTTTGCGAGTGCATGACTTATGGAGAAGCGAAACTGGTACGGCATGGAATCAATCAACAGCTTTATTCTATTTTATCATTAAAAAGGGGTTGCCAAAAGAAGTGCAGAAGGCCTTGGACAAAATAGCTGGGATCAAAGCCAAAGGGTGGCCTGAAATACAGAGCATAATTGTAAAACTGGAGGAGGATCAAAGAGAAGGAAAAGGAGGTCACGCAAAAGAGACTGGCCGACGAAGCAAAATGAGTACAGACGAAATTAGTGAAGGTTGCCGCCATGGCTGCCAGTGTAACCGCAGACAGAGGAAACGAAGGAGAGGAAAACGTGGGAGGAAGGCCCGTTGGGATAGCAGCACAGTGGGTTGGAGAGGACCAAGGACAGTGGAACGGAGAAGAACAGCCATGCCAAGGATCACAGTGGCAGAACAGGCAGGCCCAAGGAAGAGGTGGGTACCGTGGGCAGAGGGGAGGATATGGAGGAATGGGAAACAGAGGGTATGGTGGGCAAGGTCCAAGAGGAGGACAACAGGGGTCATCTTGGAATTGTGGAAGATGGGGACATTATTCACGAGATTGTAGAATGCGACCATCAGGGTATTTTCAAGGGCCGCAGCAACAGACCATGAACAATAAACAGGGGTGGGGCTGCCCACACCCAGGTAGCCCTTGTGGAGCTCCAATGGGGAGGGGGGGGACAACAAGATCAGTACTGCTATGACCCCCAAATGCAACAAAGACAGCGAGCCCCACAACAGCAGCAACAGCAGCAGCCACAACAGCAAAACGCACTACAGCCCATGGCAAGACAAAACCCAGTAGGGAACATAAACAATAACCCTTTTGCAGCGGCCGCAAACGGTGCCCCTGCACCATTCCGTGGCATAACGGTCGTAGGTGACAACATTTTTTCAGTGCCAGATCAGCAAAGATACCAAGACTAGGACAGCCCACAGGGAGTACTTGCGTGTCCAGTCCTATCCACCACACAAAGTGCAAATGAGGAACCACTAGTGGCGGCAGAGATAGGAAACAAGCAGTTTATCTTTATGGTAGACTCTGGAGCAGAAAAATCATGCCTCACAGAAGGGCGGTTTCAGCTCTCGGGAAGAAATTTGGAGACGCAGGGGTTCTCTGGGGCTATTTTAAAAGTTCCTTATACAAAAGATCTTGATGTAACAGTAGGGGGAAAAAACTGTGCGCGCACCCTTATTGTATTACGAAGACGCGCCCCTCAATTTGATGGGATGAGATTTGCTCAGCAAGTTAAACATGACCATAGCCTTCACTGAATGAGGGATAGTGTGCTCGACGCCAGGGGTATGCCCAGTACGAGCACTCCTGATAATAAGCAGGATTACAAAGGAAGTTGCAGTAAGAGGGATCCCCATTGACATGGACATGTTCGTCTATGGAATACAGGTATTAGCCCGAGTAGTGCCTGAAATAACACAAAAAGAGTGGAGAATACCATCAGACTTCATATTCCGCCCAATCACACCAACAGATGTAGTGCCAGGCACAATTATATCTATAGACATTGAAGCAGTTCAAGTTTCCAACAAACGCATTGTGGCCATAGGCCTGGACACGCAGGGACGCGAGTGGAGAAGTGTGCTATGCATAGAGCCAAACATAATGCTAAAAGATGTAACTGATGAAGAATTGTTTACTGATTACGAAGGGGATGGAGAAATAATAATGGAAATAAGCATACCATGTGACATTATGATCCAATACAGAGAAATACATAACCCACTCATGGCTAACATAAAGGCCCCACTGACAATATTTGAGGAAGACATGGCCAGGGTAGTACCTGAAATTCGGACTACAGGACCACACGTTGTGGGATTGTTGCATGAGGTGACTCCCATAAAGATAAAACTGAAACCAGGTGCCCTCCCACCCAGAGTGAAACAATAGCCAATATCCAAAGAAGAAGAGGAAGGTATTAGAGAAACAGTGAATGCACTCCTAAGCCAAGGTATCTTAGTGCCATCAACTTCCCCATGCAACACAGCGATTTTTCCGATTAAAAAAGCGAAAAGAGGGGCGTGGAGAATGGTCCAGGACCTCTGCCCACTCAATGACGTCATCCAAAAAGAGTTCCCATCAGTGCCTAACCCGGCATCAATATTGTGCAGTATACCAAAAGAGGCAACTTGCTTCACTGTCATTGATCTGAAAAATGCCTTTTTCTCAGTGCCACTCGCACCAGAGTCTCAGTACCTTACAGCTTTTACATTAGGAAACAGCAGATATGAACATCGCAGACTCCCATAGGGGTATTGAGAGAGCCCAAGCATTTTTAACAGAGTACTACGAGAAGACATTGGCAACATAGATGTAGGGAGCACCATTATACAGTACGTAGACGATTTACTCGTCTGCAGCAAAACAGAAGAAGAGTGTAGAGAAGATTCGATAACACTGCTTAACGTATTGGCTGCCAAGGGATACAAGGTGGACAAAGGAAAGTTACAATACTGCCTTGCAGACGTTGTGTATCTTGGCCAGCAAATGTCTAAAGACGGAAAAAGAATGCTACCAGACAGAGCAGCGGCCATTCGACACATTATCATACCAAAAATAGTGAAGGACATGCAGACATTTCTTGGCATATGTAACTATTGCCGAGCATGGATCCTCGATTACGCAGCATACACACGGCCAATGCTACAAGCACTGAAAGAAGCACAAAAGAACAGAGCCCCAATAAAATGGACACAGGAGACAATTGCCCAATTCTCTCGATTAAAAGACCTTATTTCAAGGGCCACCAGGGGGCACGCGGATGTGGTCTGACTTTGCGTGAGCTCTGCCACTTTGGGTCCCTAAGAGGGATTGAGCCCCCACTTTGACGCCCCCCCCAAGATTCTACGTCGGTGTGCTGCCAGCAGAGAGCCCCCCCCCCCTGTTTGGTCGAAAACCCGATCGAAAACGACCACTGCAAACCGGAGATATACATCCATAAAAAAGACGTCACACGTAACGGCTCTGCGGCCCGCTCGCAAGGAACTGCGCAACGGTCGGAAGCGGACCCTAGGCCTGCCGAACGAAGGACGCCTGACAGACCTAGAACCCTGACCACGGAATTCGCACTCCCGGCGACGTCCCGTGCCGCAAAAGGAGCCGGACAGCCTTGGTCGAGTCGGCGGAATTTCCGAAGAGCGGGATCGGGCTAGGCTAGGCCCTGGAACAGCGCTGAGCGGGGAGACGGTAGGCCCACCCATCCCATCTACCCTGTAAACAACGGCGGCATCACAACGCAGCGGCGGCTCGGACCCCTCGCGCCCTAAATTTTTCGCCTTGCACAATAAGAAATCACCCCCAAAGCGCACTCTGGGTAACCCATACGCATTACTGAACCCGCACCCTGGGCATATCAGCAAACGCCTAACTTACGGAGAACACCGACGTCGAAGTGCAGAGGGTAGGGCCCCCAATCCAGGGGGTGTGCCTCCTCTGACCCCGACTCCGTCTCCCCATCGAACAGCATTGGTGATACTAAGGAACTTTGGGAGAACCAATGGACATTAGGGAGAAACTAGCCACATTCTCCTACGTCTCGACTTCTGCCGAAAACTGCGCCCATACCATGGCAAACCCAAATCCCTCAGAGAGTGAATCAGCAGCTACCAAAGGGGACATTGCCGCCTTGCTGGGCGAAATAAAGAATATGGGTGCCAGCATTGGCTCCAGAATTGACAAGATTACCCAATGTCTAGATACCATGGAGGAGAGGCTCGAAGGGGTCGAGAACAATCAAGCGTCCATAGACACTCGAAGCGCAACTCGACCAACGGATGACCGAACTGGAGCAACGAGAGGAGAGCTTCAAATTCAAGCTTGATGACTTGGAAAACCGGGAGAGGCGGAATAATCTGCGGATTTTCGGAATCCCGGAACGAGAAGGGGAAACAGAGAGCGATCTGAAGAATACCCTGCCCGACATCATCAAACTCTTAGTTGCAAACGATGCAGTTGATGAACATAAGACGGAGAGGATACACAGAGCCGGAGGGCCCGCAGGCGGACCGAGATCTGTCCTCGCTCGATTCCACCGCTTTCAGGACAAAACACGGATCCTCGAGAAAGCAAGAGGCAGCGACTCAATTACCCTCCAAGGATCCCGAATCTCGATATACCAGGACCTATCATCCATGACCCTGGCACTCCGACGCACGTGCGGGCCTATCACCAAACATCTGAAAGAAAAGAACATAAGATACAGGTGGGGGTACCCCTTCTCTCTGTCCTTTGAATATAACGGAAACAAAATCAAGCTGAGCTCAGAAGGGGAGATCAAGGCGTACATCTCCGAACTCCTTGGATCAAGCGCAGAGGAACATGATCGGGGAGACCCACGCTACGAAGAAAGATGATGGCGTATACAGGGCCCCAGAAGGAAACGTGTCAAGGGATCAAGGACATTTCGGAGAGGTAATACCCCCCCAGGGGGGGAGAACTGATGAACTACGACACTGGTAAGACGACATATACTTTAATACATATGTCCATGGCCTGAACTGTGTAAGGATATCTAGGGTCAAAAAAAGATCCAGACCATGTACACAAAGATGGGGGGTGAAGGGGGTCTCAATCAAGATTATGATGTTATAGTAGTCTTGGGGACCCGAGGCGACGGCCCCTAAAGGTGGTTCGATGCGGGACCAGCGTTTTCACCTGGGTCCACACGGACGCCGTCAATGTGAAAAGGGTGGAGGGTGGGGGGGCTGGGCAGACAAGAAATGTACAGAGAATGAAGCTATACCGGCAACACGAAGGATCACTCAAGATGACGTGAGTCCCTATGACCAATATACATACTTGACATGGGTCTCGAATCCACAACCGAAATACTGTGATAATGGCACCAAGTGAAGAGCAGAGGGGTTGGAGTCCCTAAGGATAGGAACACTTAACGTGAAAGGCCTCAACTCGCCGACCAAGAGATCACTAGTGGCGAGGGAATTCCATAGATCTCAAATAGACATTCTCCTTCTACAAGAGACAAAGTTTGCCAAGGGGGAGGAGAGAGGAATACTTGGAAAAAGAGGGGGAAAGGAATTCTGGGGCTCGGGCCCACTCAGGAAAGGCGGAGTCGGAATCCTGATCAAGAAAGGAATTAACTTCTAAGTGAAAAAGACCTGGTCTGATGTAAGCGGGCGGGCTCTCCTGATATCTGGGACAATCGCAAAGGTCAAAGTAACAGTCGCAGTAATATACTCTCCCAATGCAGGACAAGCCAAGTTCCTAGAAAAGACAATACCCAAAATAATGTTGGCAGCATCCGGCCAGGTTGTTCTTGGAGGAGACTTTAACCACTGGGCAGACCCGACCAAAGACTGGGAACCGGGCAACCCGAGATAAGAAGTCAAATGAGAAGTGAATGCACTGGACTTTCAGACATAATGGAGATATATGATCTACAAGATGCGTGGAGAATTAAACATCCTGATGAAAGGGGTTACACATTTTACTCCAATACGTACAAAACATACACCAGGATTGATTACCTGTACCTCACCAAGGACCTCCTTGACACCACAACGCTATCAGAAATAATTCCGATAACATGGTCGGACCATGACATGGTCCTGTCAGATATAAGATGGGCAGATTTACCTGTTTCAGGAGGGAAGTGGCGCTGTAATGAAAGCCTGCTGAAAGATGCAGTATTTAAAGTTGAAATGGCAACTGAAATCGCGGAATACTTCAAACTAACTAACAATGGAGAAGTCTCCAAGCAGATAATATGGGAGGCGGCAAAAGCCACCTGGAGAGGCATCCTTATACGAGAAGGATCTACCAAAAAAAGATAGAGAAAGATCATTGAGCACAGACTTAGGTCCGAAAAATGCCAACTGGAGAGCGAGAACAGAGAACACCTGGGCACGGACTGCGACAACATCAACATGGCACAACGTAAAAGGGAAGAGCTAAAACTATTGGAGCACGAACAAATAGCACGCAAACTCAGATTCCTCAAACAAAAATTCTATGAGAAGGGGGACAAGGCCGACGCACTATTGGCAGCCAGACTCAGAGAACAAAGGGCAGAACGGAAAGTCAAAGAGATAATTGAAGATAACCCTACGAACACCCAAATCCCCCACACTATCCCAGAGAGTTTTGCCAACTTTTACAAGGCGTTGTACACCTCCGAAGTGACTCCAGGGGAATCAGGTACAGAACACTATCTCTCCCAGAAAGATATGCCCAAAATCTCGTACCCCAAAACTGAGCTCTTAGAATCCCTGATATCCGAACCTGAGGTCCAAGAGGCAATTAAAAGACTAACTATAGGTAAATCCCCCGGAGAGGACGGTTATACCACTGGGTTTTATAAAACCTTCAGCAACCAACTGACACCATTCCTGACAGAGCTCTTTAACGAGATATTAGAAACAGGGACGGCCCCCGACTCCTTTACGAAGGCGCTAATAACAGTGATCCCAAAGGAGGGAAGGAACCCCAAACTTTGTGCTTCATACCGCCCAATTTCATTGCTCAACTTGGACGCAAAATTGTACACCAGGGTACTAGCCGCTCGATTAGAAGTACTGATCCCTCACCTCATACACAATGACCAAGTCGGATTTATACTGGGTAGGCAAGGGGCTGACACCATGCATAAAACTCTTCATCTCATCCATGCATCACCAGAACTACCAAATGACCCTGCCCTACTGTCAATAGATGCCGAAAAGGCGTTTGATAGAGTGGAGTGGGAATTCTTGAGGGCAGTCCTTCGCAAGGTGGGGATAGGGCCGAGATTTAGGAAAGTGATACAAGCAGTATACACATCCCCAACGGCATCTATCTCTGTTAATGGGGAATACTCCAGATGGTTTGGCATGGGACGTGGTACTAGACAGGGGTGCCCCCTCTCAGCTATACTTTTTGCACTCTCCCTAGAACCCCTGGCCCAAAAGATACGATCGAATAGAAGGCATGCGATTGGGAACAAAAGAATATAAGATAGCACTTTATGCTGATGACATACTTCTACACATTACCAACCCCGCTGTATCTGTCCCTCATGCTCTCCAACTATTAGAAGAATATGGTAAACTCTCCGGGTTTAAGGTGAACAAGACTAAATCAATATTGTTCCCTTTGCAAGGATCAAAAGAGGAAAACAAAACCAAGTTCTTGCCCTTAGGCCTCAAACTCGAACACTCTGCCTTTAAATACTTAGGCATCCAGATCACTAAAAACATAAAGGACCTATAAGAAGCCAACTTCCCTCCCCTCCTCCAGAGCTTCTCGGCCGATCTGAACAGGTGGGACAAACTCACGATTTCGTGGTTAGGGCGGATTAACGCCATTAAAATGGTATGCCTCCCCCGATTCCTGTACCCTTTCCAGATGCTACCTATCGAGATACCAAATGCGTTTTTTGACGAAGCTAAAAAACGTATGCTTAGGTTCCTTTGGCAGGGAAAAAAGGCGAGGATTGCATTCAATACTCTGACGCTTTCCAAAGACAAAGGAGGGGTAGGTCTCCCCGACCTGCGAACATACTACAAAGCCTCACAACTACGCATCCTTATCCCACACTTACGTTAACACAACCATCTACAATGGGTCCACATGGACAACCATTACTTCTCGCCGGCCATTGTGTCAGAATGGCTATGGACCCCTCACAAAAGGATACAATGGAAAATTAAGGGCCACCCGATATTGAGTACCATCTGGAACATCTGGCAACCAAGCAAAGCAATGAACAAGATCACCACCTGGCCGTCCCCACTTAGCCACTTATGGTCCCCTGGCATAAACGATCACATACCTGAGGTAGGGAGATTCCAATCCTGGTACGAGGCGGGACTCGAAAGGGTAGGGCAACTCCAGCAGAAGGACAAATTCATTACTCTCCCAGACCTAACTGATGCCCTAGGGATAGGCCCATTGTCCACCTTCCAATACATCCAGATAAAAGGAGTCCTCACAAAATCCACATGGAAAGAAAAACTGCAGAGAGAACTCACACCATTCGAACAACTATTGGATTCTAAGTCTGAAATGAAGGGTTTGATATTGGCTATGTACAAGGAACTTATCGAAGCAGGCACCGGGTCCACGGAACATCTTAGAAGCAGATGGGGGAGAGATTTAGGAGAGGAGATAGACCCAGAACAATGGGAAATGATATGCAAAAACGCATCCAAGATGTCCTTATCCAGCCAATATAAAACACACGCCATCAAACTCCTACATAGATGGCAATACGACCCACTCAAATTGTCCAAGATGTTTCAGACTCTGAGCCCGAAATGTTGGCGAGAATGTGGAGAAACTGCTGACTACTGGCACATGTGGTGGAGATGCCCACGCATTAGAGTATTCTGGGAGGAAGTCCTGGCATGGATTAAGAACATAGACGGCATACAGAGAGATGCTGATCCACGTTTGGTTCTCTTTGGAATGGAAAAAAACGAGGACGAATGGACTAGACTTAGGGGTCTTGCCCCACACCTATTATTAGCAGCCCGTGCGCTGCTAGTAACAAAATGGAAATCCAAAAAGGGTCCAAGTAAAAAGGAATGGATCAATTTATCAACCAACATTTATACAATGGAATTGATCACGGCTTCCCTGCATAACAAAGCACCGCAATGCGAGACCTTATGGTCGGAGTTTCGAAGCACACATCTCTCCGAGACGATGGACTCCCAACCCGAAGACACTACGTGATCTTAAATAAACTAAGAATCCCAAAACATTCAATGCAAGCCAGCTAAGACCCAAGAATCAAGGAAAACTCATAATAGTGAACCGAACATTACCCGCTATGAACATGTCAACAGAGAAAAGATGCCGCAATGATGTCTGCCCAACCACGGGGAGGGAGGAGGGTCGGTATGGAGAATATTATTCTGATTGTTACTACTATAGATCTGAAACGAACGCAAGTTCGAACAACTGTATAATGAGACTCTAGTTTTGTTCTTTTGATGTAACCACATGCTAACAGAGTTGTAACAAGTGAAACACTTGAATCTTTTGTTCTTTTTTTTTTTTGTTTATTTTTGTTTCAAAATTAATAAAACCAAATTTATTTTAAAAAAAGACCTTATTTCAGACGCCCCAGTCCTTGCAAATCCAGATTATGAAAGGGAATTTTTCCTGTTTTCATACAGCAATGGAACATTGATGACAGCAATATTGACCCAAACGACATTGCTAGGCCACACACCATTAGCGTACTAGAGTGGAATATTAGACCCAGTAATGCAGGGACATTTCGCTTGCGAACAGGCCCTCGCTGCAGCGGCCTTCGCCATTGAGAAAAGTGCCACGATCGTAATGGGATGTTCAGTGACGCTATATGCGGAACACTCACTATTTGCTATCTTGGAAAGATCAAAATTTACTCTCACAACACAGAGAGCCTCTGCTTATGAAATAATAATATCAAGTCCAAATGTACATGTGGTCAGATGCAAGACAGTGAACCCAGCCACACTCATTACGGAGCCATGCACAACTGAGGATTTACAGGAACACGATTGTAGCACGTATGAGGGAGAGGGTGATGACATTCCCAAAGCAAGAGAAAATGCCCTTACAGAAGGAGAAATCTATTTCATAGACGGGTCAGCATCCATAAACTCAGAGACAGGAGAGAAGCATGTGGGGATGGCAGTAGTGCGCATGGAAGAAGACACATACGAAGTGATTGTTCAAAAGCGCCTCCCCTCACATTACTCTGCGCAAGCAGCCGAACTGACCGCACTAATCAGTGCGTTACACACAGCCAAAGATTGTGCCGTAACAATATATTCAGACTCAGCTTATGTCACCATCACAGTTCACTCAGGGCTATCACGCTGGCGAAGGAGAGGGTTCAGAAGAGCAGACGGGTCCCCCGTACAACATGCCACGTTGCTAAATGAACTAATAGAAGCTTTAGCAGAGCCATCGGTAGTAGCGGTGGTTAAATGCCAAGCCCATACCAATAACACAGACGCTGTCTCATTGGGGAACGCGGCAGCCGACGCAGCAGCGAAGGAAGCCTCGTACTTCAACAAGGCACCAACATCAGAATACGTTGTAAAAACAGCCACAGCAGAGCAACCAGCAGAAGCATACAGTAACACGCCCATAGCACAATTGATAGAACTCCAGAGAAGGGCCCCACCGGAAGAGCAGGAGTTGTGGGGCAAACGAGGGTGTAAGCAATCAGCCACAGATCTCATTTGGAGACAGGAAACGACAGGCAAGGTAGTGATGCCTGTAGAATTATTAGAAGTAGCGTTCCAACAACTGCATTTCCCAGCTCACGTTGCAAAACAACACATTGCCTCAGACATTCAGGAGGATTGGTTTGTTCCCAGTCTGCACGAATACTTGTCTAAATTTGTGATTGAATGTACTACATGCCAAACTTACAATTCAGGAATGACATTACGAACTCTGCGTGGCACTTTGCCACGCCCTACAGGTCCATTCAGAGAACTACATATCGACTACGCCGATATGGGAGAAAGATGTAATGGAGCGAGATACTTGATTTTGGTGGTATGCCCTTTTTCACGGTGGGTGGAAGCGGGCCCCTGTCCCCATCCTGATGCAAAATGTGCTGCCAAGTTCCTTGTGCGAGAAGTATTCTCGCTGTGGGGAATCTGCGACGTGATCCGTTCAGACAACGGCACGCACTTTGTGAATGATCTCTTCAAAGAAGTAACCTCCATTCTGGGGGTGAAAAATAAACTATGTTCGATTTATCATCCAATGGTCAATGGATTTGTAGAGAGGATCAACGGGCTGCTCAAAAGCAAATTATCGAAATTATGCAGCACGTTGAAAAGAAATTGGGTATATTGTCTGCCCCTAGCACTGTTCCAACTCAGAAATCAACCATGCAAGGTTCGCCATTTAAGCCTGCACGAAATCGTGATGGGGAGAAGAATGCATACGCCGCTCTCTCCTGTTAGGAGGGGGTCTGATGCGCACAGGGCTGCCACAGTGCTGGGAGAAGAGTTTAAGGAATACCTAGCGCAGCTAACGCGCGCAGTACGCAGCATAGCAAAACAAATTGTTCCACCATTTACTGAAGATGTAGCAACAGACACCTCCATGCCGAGAGCAGATAGCCGGGAGGGGCCTTTAATGCCAGGGGAATACATTTATGTTAGAAATTTTGTAAGAAGGTGGAATTCACCAAGATTTCATGGTCCATACACAGTGTTGTACAGCACCCCAACTGCAGTTAAAGTGAAGGGGTTGAAATACTGGGTGCACCTCTCAGATGTGAGTTTGCAGCCGCTGCAAAAGGGTTATTGTTTATGTTCCCTACTGGGTTTTGTCTTGCCATGGGCTGTAGTGCGTTTTGCTGTTGTGGCTGCTGCTGTTGCTGCGTTTGTGGGGCTGGCTGTCTTTGTTGCATTTGGGGGTCATAGCAGTACTGATCTTGTTGTCCCCCCTCCCCATTGGAGCTCCACAAGGGCTACCTGGGTGTGGGCAGCCCCACCCCTGTTCATTGTTCATGGGCTGTTGCTGCTGCCCTTGAAAATACCCTGATGGTCGTATTCTACAATCTCGTGAATAATGTCCCCATCTTCCACAATTCCAACATGACCTCTGTTGTCCTCCTCTTGGACCTTGCCCACCATACCCTCTGTTTCCCATTCCTCCATATCCTCCCCTCTGCCCACGGTACCCACCTCTTCCTTGGGCCTACCTGTTCTGCCACTGTGATCCTTGGCATGGCTGTTCTTCTCAGTTCCACTGTCCTTGGTCCTCTCCAACCCACTGTGCTGCTATCCCAACGGGCCTTCCTCCCACGTTTTCCTCTCCTTCGTTTCCTCTGTCTGCGGTTACACTGGCAGCCATGGCGGCAACCTTCACTAATTTCGTCTGTACTAATTTTGCTTCGTCGGCCAGCCTCTTTTGCGTGACCTCCTTTTCCTTCTCTTTGATCCTCCTCCAGTGGTGTGATAACAGCAGTGCATAATTTAGGAGAAAGAATGAGAGCAGAAGGTGGAGCAGACAACAACACGTGGTTCGATGATCTGTTCAGCTGGATACCATCATGGGTGAACATAGCAGCGAAGATACTCATTCCCATTATTGTCTTTCTTCTTCTAATATTCTGTGTGTGCCAACTGGGACTAAGATGCTGTGAAAATAATATGCCTAATTCAGCGATGATGATGGTAACAGTGGGCCGACAGACAACGGTGGCTACCATGATAGATGCCCAAGTACAAACTGGAAAATACACCGCAGTATAGAATGACTGCCATCTATAGGCAGTACGGGGACGTGGTCCTACATCACACTACCATTAAAGAACCAAAGAACTTGCTGTGGTATAATGAGGTTTGGATAGATTTAGATGGGGATGGTGGAATATACTTAATGGTCACCCCAGAAGAATACGCAAGAAGAGGTAACAGCTTAAGAAGTGTGTTTAAAGCATGGATGCCAATAAAGGGTACACCCACTTGGGATGAGGCTGTGGCTGAAGCTGAGCGCTACCGAAGGGAGAACGGAAAGAACGAGAGAAGTAGTTTGTTACTTTAGATGTAACGAAAGGGGGGAGTGTATGGGAGCGAGGGGTCCTCAGGCCCCCTCGCGTCGTACGCTCATCAGTACAGGGCTTGGACCACGTGCCTCCGGTAGTGGGATTGCCCTTGCCCTTATGTAAAGTTTACCACGGTTGACTGCTACATAGATGGGACTACTGAGGAGGACACGGGGCATACATCTTTTGTGCCCCCTTTCGACTCCATCTTGGGTAAACAGGCCTCACTGCGATAGTACAGCAATGATCAGCTCCCCTTCCACCGCAGCAGCCAAGGACAGAGACACACACACAAGGCGCGCGGGCAGCTGGCTGGCCCACACCCTTGCACTCCCCCTGCGAAGGAAAGCTCTGCGCTTCCATTTCTCACGCTGAAGCCGGAGAAAGTTGCAACAATCAAAATGCTACAGTTTTCTTCCTCTGAGATCACTGCTCGCCTGAGAACCAGCATGTGAACCAGAATGAGCTAAGCACTTTCTGCTCGTTCATCCCCAGAAACGTGCAAGCCACCCAGCCCCATTTTAGAACAATTTATTGCCCTCCTGACCCTACGCTCCCAGTAAGGTATTTCTTTCAAGTGCCAGACCCTCGCCTCTGCTGCGAAACCCACCCAACACACCCACTACTAACCTTAAGCATCTTACCACAATATATGTTTTTACTTATACTAATAGGTCTAAAAAGCAGATATGTGAAACTCAGCTTGATTCTTTTACATGCACAATAAGGTCAAGGCCTCCAATTAAAGCCACAAATGATCCAATTGTACTGACAATAAGTGTTCCCAATTGTACTGACAATAATTGTTATGTGTAACTTGTGTAGAAATATGAAAAGTAGCATAAAATGTTTTAGATAATTTGTTATTTAGTGTTTTTCGATTGCAACATATTAGCTTAGGTAGTGACCACAGTGACCGGACCCTGACCTGCGTGGAGCACAAGATATTTGACGTCCGTCATCTCGTCAGCCACTCAGCCAACCAGAAGGAAGAGATGTCACCCACACCTACAGCACCACACCGCCTGGCCAATCGGGTCCATTTAGCATTTTCTGTTAGAGTTACTTTAATTGATATATATACAAGCACTGATGTAAATGTTGGTGGAAGTTTTTTGGGTTATTTCCTAGCTGGAGAAATAAACCATCCTTTGAACTCTTGCAGCCGGGTCTCAGTGCCTCCTTCCCCGACAAGGGGTGGTTATTTTATTTTCTCTCACACGCAGTAAGCCGGGGAAAGGCACCTACAGAAACTACAAGTTCCCAGAATCCTAGAGGTACTGAGACGAGGAAGAGGGCTGAAGAGGTATGTAGATGTAGTAGTCAGGCAATTAAGCCTAGTAGCCATTCCAGTAGTCAGGCAATTAATGCTAATAGCCTACACCTGAATCCTACCCTTGAACCTGTGAGGCATAAATGGGCCCGGCAGGAAAGGAGCAGTAGAAGGAGCTGGACCAAGGGCTGGAAGATGGCTGAAGCAGCAGTAGCAGAGGAGACTTACAAGGCTCGCAAATCACACGAAAATGGAAGAATAGAAGCGACACCGGAGCGTGGAGAAAGCAGATTTCACCTGCAAGTTCTGAGAGAGTCCTGTTCTTCCAAACTCTTACGTGCAGAGGCTGCACAGAGGAAGACGAGCTGGCGGTTTATTTTTTTCCATGGGAGTTGTATTGCAGTGATTGCAGAGCCGTGACTGTGCAGGAGACTAAGGCCAGAAGCAGAAGGCAAGCCGAGGGTCTCAGAAGTAAAGGGAACTCCCAAATTAAGTGGCCGGACCGAAGACACCTGTGCTGGTGAAGGGTTTGGGTTCCCAGCGAGCCAGAAGTAGTAGCAGAGGCAAAGGAAGTCGGGGAAGCAGTGCAGCCAGCCAAACCAGTGTCACTGAAGCCGTTGAGTGGAGCACAGTGTTCAGATACACTGCGCAGGCTTTGCCGGTAACTGTAGCCAGCTCCTAAATGACTTGCGCATTGCTGTAAGCAGGTAAAAGCTGTTCGGTATAATTGAGTTCTTGTTAAACAATGGACTTGTAACACTCGCGCTTATCGTAATATGATATATTTTATTTTTATTGCGCTCGTACACAAGTGTTTCTGAGCGCGACAAGGCAAGGGAGGGGAACAAGGGAGAACAAAAAACAACGATCTTACTAGGCTCAGTGACATTGAGAACGCGCAAGTACATGGGAGAAGGAAAGGGTAAAAGTGCATGGAAGGGGGGAGGAGTGGAAAGTGAGGAGCAAAGGAAAACAAATAAATAATAAAATAAATAAATAAATAATAAAGGCAACAAACAGTGGTAGTGCAACCAGCAAGTGGCAAGTGAGGCAGCAGACAAGGTATGTTTGATAAGTGCAGGAAAGGGGGGGGGCTGTATGGTAACAGATACAGACACCAGTGCAGGGATTGCCCAGAGGCAGTGCGGGTGGGTGGCAGGGTGAGCAGATACCTGGGCCCAGAAGAAAGAGGGTAGGTCAGGTGCACGGCGCAGAGAAAGAAAAGATCAACAGGGGAGAGGAGTGGCAAGAGGAAGGTCTTGAGGTGCTTCCGAAACCAGAGTGGTTTTCCTCAAGTTTCAGAGTAGCAGGGAGACTGTTCCAGAGGGAGGCCCCAGCTGAAGACGGAGATCTACCCCAGCTCGTTTCTTTGAAGCACGACTGACCCTGAGGGAGTTACAGGTAGAGGAGCGAAGAGCTCGAGAGGGGAGGTATTTGCGGAGGGATAGCTGAAGGTATTTTGAACCCAGGCCCCAGAAAACCTTGTGGACAATGCAGAGAGTTTTGAATTTAATCCTTGCGTCCACTGGAAACCAGTGGAGAGATTTCAGGGCTGGAAAGATACGATCCCAGGGCTTGAGGCCAAGGACAAGTCTTGCAGTCCTGTTCTGGAGGAGTTGTAAAGGGCAGAGAGTAGAGGAAGGTAGATTTAGAAAGAGGCTGTTACAATACTCTAACCTCGAGAGAACCAGGGCTCGGGAGACAGTGGCCCTCATTACGACCCTGGCGGAAATCGAAAAACGATGGCGGAAATGCAATACCGCCATCGAATAGCGCTCGGTGCGATTATGACCCGTCACCGTAAAGTACGATGCCATTAGCGACACCGTAGTGAACGCCAACGCTAACTGCACCAAGTACGCGCACGCGCGCCATGCGAAACCGTAATTACCACCATGGCGCAACGGTACGCGAATTCTGACCCTAGCGGACATTTACCTAACGCCATCAAGCATGGCGGAAAGTACCATTCCGCCATGGTGAGAAGTACGGCATCGCGAACCAACCGTAAATGGCCCTACTGAGTGCCTGTACACCACTCCCTGGCCACATTGCACAACTCCTCGTAGGTGCAATGAAGTCACACAATGCAACCAGTGAAATGTACAAGTCACCCATGCATGCCAACGAACAAATGAATGTAGGGGCTCCAAGTGCCTTGTGAGTGGCCATCCATATTTGCCATGGCACCATTGCCGTACTGATGCAGCACAGGCATGTGAAGGTTCAAGTACAGCAACATGAACTGAAATATGAGACAAACAAAAAAAGGCCCCCCATCGCTTGACACCAGTGTAAGGCAACATTCAAAGCAGTATCCTGAGTGAGACTGCACCAGCCCTGTACTCCTGCCAGTAAACAAACCAACCATCAGCATAAGCATGTACCACACAAGTTGGCAGAGTGACTGAGCAGCCAGGCTCATCTCAGGAGGGGCCAATGGGAGCTGCAGGGCACAGATGGCACGAATACAGAAGCTATTCCAATGGACATGACCTCAGTCTCCCTCCAAGAAACGCACGCAAACACAGGCACCTGTGACCAGCCATATTCTGATAATCACATCATTCCACCAATCCACCTGGCTGACCGGCATCTGTTACACAAAAGCTAATCCCCCGCCCCTGAGCATGACATCATTAAAACAGTCATAATGGCAGCCCCTATCCCTGACCTCACTGGGCTTCGTAGGCAAACGCGCCCAGTACAGTACCACGCAACTATACTCAGAAGCCGGAACCCAATGCAGATCTTCTCACAATACATCGCCCCACAAATAGGAATATGCTACATTACTTGCAAAGAAGAACGCTACACGGTTAATATCAGAATAGAAATTTAATGCACAACAAAATCACCAAGCCCATACAGCTATTAGGTCATGAACTCCAAAATATATTTCATTATTGTGGGCTGCATCCGCAATAAATGACCAGCTTCTTCTTGTGTGACGCCCTGTACCTTCATGGTACACAGGGGCTACATTCACGTTCAAAAAGGCAACATGGAAGCGCCTAGAACCGCAGGGCCGTCCCATTAGGTAGGCACTAGTCCAGCTGAAAGGACGATATGTTGCTCCTAGCCACTAGAACTGCGTAAGGGCATGTGGCCCATTGGCGATCGTCCCATAAGATCGTAATGGTGCTCCACTGATTAACACGAAGCAGCAGGTGTCAGGAGTAAAAGCCATCTGCAGGAGTGGCATACAGATGGCAGCGGCAAAAGGGGAGGAGATACCTGTCACCCAAATGAAATGAAAAAGAATAGTATGGGCATCAGAACTTCATTTGAATTACTCACTTCAATGATCACACTAAATCCACAGCCATATGCATGCTAGCCCACTCAAAAGGATTATTCCCACTCAAAAATCACTTGCGAATCATAACTATATAAATCGAGGTGAAAACACTATTACAAACGAGTGTTTGTGTGCATGCGTCTGTTAAAACAGAATCCATTAGATGGGATTAGTAACGTGCATAGACACAAGAGTTTGAATGCGCGTCGAGACAGGGAGGGTTCAACAAGGGCAGATAGACGATGGTCCCACTATGGCAGCCCTGCATCACATAGCGCAGGGGAAGTGGATAGATTCCAAAAAGCCATGTACATGGCAAACTCTCTATTAAATCATCTGTCCATGCATCCATACATCATTCCCTCATCCCGGTATGAAAACGCCTGATTATTTACTCACATAACATGTGAAATTTCCATTGAGTCTGTGCATAATGCAGTCTGCAAAATCCACTGTGCTCCAGCCCGGAATTCCAGTGTTGTGAAGTAACATGTATTTGGGAACGTCCGGCCTTATTGTCCACTACGCTATTGCGCATCCCATACTATTCATATCAATCATTGCATTCTCGCCATGGCCCCTGTCCCAAGGACATTAAACAATAGAACTTTATATCTGCAGTCAGACCTGTGGGCATCTCCTCGCCGCTAGCTGAAAACCGAAAGCGCTGTCCTTCGAATTCCTCATTTGCAACATCACGTCGAAAAGGCATCTGTGACCGCTCGAAATCACAAATTCATCCATGTAGTGCGGCAGTGTGTGAAAATGGCAACTGGCTTCACTCACAAATGGGACGCCCCGCCCGTCGGTGAACCTCGGTACAGTGCTGCATGAGGGTCCACCGTTAATCGAGTACTACATTCCACTGACCCTTCACAAGTTTGTTCGCGACTGTAAAGATAGTATGTGAAACAATGGGACCATAGCAGAATGAACATATGAAGCAATATTTCACTGCCATCGGGATTGAATACATGATTGTAATAGCAAGATGCCATGCGTCAAATTGCAGCGTTGTGTGCGGGACGTGCTCGCCCAAAGGGGATTGCAGCTTGCACAGGTGGAATGAATCACCACAGGTGGAGGCTATACAGCCTGAAAACACATAAATTGCACACCCAACCCCCTCCCACAACCACACCCACTCCAAAATGCTACCGGCAGGACTAGCGATGTTGGCCCTGGGGGACCTGATAGCACTGCAAGTACTCCAACTTCAAGAAGAAGACGAACACCAACTACTACAACAACCGGCCGCACAGAGGAGACGCAGGAGGAGGAGGGCAAGGCAGGGCCAGCAAGGCCCACCAGCACAGCCACTACCACCACGCAGGCAGCCCGCAATCCCACGCCTCCGAGCTCATCCGTTCAACCTCACTGATGAGCAGATCCAGACCCTCTACCGTTTGGACCGGGACACCATAACCGCCATTGTGGACATGACACACGCTGACCTTGTCAGCATGATAGATAGCCCAACCGCCATCCCACCCCTACTGAAGGTGGTGTCTGTACTACACTTCCTGGCCACAGGCACCTACCAGCACACAGTCGGACAGTTGCATGGCATTTCACAGCCACTGTTGTCACGGACACTATTGCAAGTGCTCGATGCCCTCCTGAAGCACGCAGACGACTACATCTCTCTACCACGCTCGGAGCAGGAAATTACGAACACAAAAGTGGGATTCCATGCACTTGCCGGCATACCGGGTTGCATTGGTGCCATCGACTGCACCCATGTGGAATTGGTTGTCCCACATGCCATGGAGGCCCAGTACCGCAACCGAAAACAATATCATTCTCTTAATGTACAAATGGTGTGTGACTCCAACAGGATCATTACACATTGTTGTGCCCGATTTCCTGGATCAACCCATGATTCTATGGTCTTGAGGAACTCTACAATACCACGCTACATGGAGCGACACGCAGGGAACAGATCCTGGCTACTCGGTGAGTCTCATTTCATGCATGATAATGTGGGGTATGTGATGCGGCAATGACCTGGCAGGAAGGGGGGGGGGATGCGTACGTAGCAATGTCATTCCACAAACATCCTTTATTGTCCACATACAGGTGATACCGGGTATCCACTGAAGAGATGGCTCCTTACACCACTCCGGAACCCACAGAACCAGCATGAGGAGGACTACAACCATGCCCACTCACGTACCCGTGTAGTCATAGAACAGGCATTCGGCCTACTGAAGGGTCGTTTCCGCTGCCTCAGCAGGTCTGGCGGGGCACTCCTGTACCGCCATGAGAAGGTTGCAAAGATGGTCATGGCATGTGTCATGCTACACAACATGTGCGTACGTAGAAATGTGCCCATGCCCCCTGACGCAGAACTGCAAGCACCTGAAGATGGTCATGATGAGGGTGGGGATGTGGCAGCACCTCAAGGAGTCCGCGAGGCACAGGAGGGCCGTGAAATTCGTCAGATTATCATAGATTCATGCTTCTAGCACTCACGCCTGGTGGCTGATACATGGACACGGGACTTGTGGCACTGTGTGTGTCTGGAACATGCACAATATGGACTGTACGCCTATAAAGGCCTCGTACACAAAGATCAATGTCCACACATCTCATTGGATGATTGTGAAATGTTTATAGCATATGTGAAATTATGTTACACACCCCATCGACCCGCCACCCAAGTAAGCCCAACACACCCCCTCCACCCTCCTACCTCCCCCCCGAACACCAGTGTCCAAAGATGCTCATCGTCAGTGGGCAGACGCTATTGCAAGCCCCCTCTCCGGGTATCAGGGGCACCCCTGCCTGTGGAGCGCAGGTTCCTCCCAGATCTACGTTGGGGGCTGCCCTGGACGGAACTTGCAACGGATGATGTCCCTGCCTGCTCACGTCCATGCATGTCCCTAAGGGTTTGTGAGAGCTCAGTGAGCACAGGGCGCACAGCGGCAAGTTCAGCACATACGTCTTTGGACGTCGCATGCAGTTCCCCCCTCAGGCTCTCGGTGCTTCTCTCCATTTGTACTCTCAGGCTCTCGGTGCTTCTCTCCATTTGTACCCTCAGGCTCTCGGTGCTTCTCTCCATTTGTGCCCTTAGTGTCTCTGTACTTCTCTCCATTTCTGCCCTAAGTGTCTCAGTAGATGTTTCTATGGCTGCCTTAGTACCCCCACATTCATCAGCATGCTCCTTGAGGAGCGTGGCCAGTTGCTGCTGTTGCACGATCACCTGGTCGAGGGACTGTTGCCTCTGCTGGGCCATGCCCATTTGCGGTGGTGTCACAGAGGGGCTGATCACCTCATGTTGCCTTGCCACAGGGCTTGTGGGGGATGGCCAGTCGTCGTCTTGTGGGTGCCCCTGCGTGGTATCCTCATGGTGTACGGGATGAAACAAACAGACAGGTCATGGATGGATCCTACATCGACAGCACCGTTTTCTGTGTCGGAGCATGCTGCCATTAATGCAGTGTCACCTATGGTGCTGCTGCCACCAGAAGCAGTGCCTTCTGTGGCATCCATTGGGGGGACCTGTGGTGCTGCTGTTGTGGGCATGCTGGCTGCTGGGGTGCCTGTTGAAGTCCCCTCCTGTGTGCTGCCACTTGATTTGTGCTGCTGCCGTGTCTTGATCCGTGCAGCTGAGGTGGAGGGTCTTTGGCCGTTGGTCTTGGCCCTCTTTGCAGATGTGCTGGTAGGGGTGTCCTGGAGCTCGTCGTTTGAATCGGACCCTGTGGTGGAGTAAAGGAGGGCGAGCGTTATTAATGGGTCTGTGGAAATTGGAATGGCAATGTATCACATGCATTGGGGTGGTACCTGAGGGTGATTTGGGTCAGGGCCTTGGAGGTGGTTTCATTTTTGTGTGGATTGAGGATGCAGTTGTTTTGCAGCCTGCAGTTAGGGTGTGCCTGCTGCACGTGTAGAGGGTGTTTTTAGGATTTTTAATTATTTATGTATTTATTGTGACTTTTAAAGTGCGCTATCAGGCCAATGTATGTGGACGTTGTCCTGGACATGTGTTTCTGTTGCACTATGTGGACACATGGTACTTCACATGATTGGACATTGTGGATTTAGATTTATTTGGCCCACCTACCTGATTCTTCGGATGTCTGCACTCCTTTCTCCATCCCTCCGACTCCCTCTATACTCTCCATTCCAATGGTGGAGGCACAGATTTCTTCCCAGGGGGTCAACTTGATGGGTGATTCCGATCCTCCCCCGGTAGCTGTGGCAATGTTACGGTTGGCTGATAGTATGCTCCGTACGCGTATACGCAAGTCGTCCCATCGCTTTCTGCATTGCTGTGGGTTGCGGGGTGCGGTCCCCACCGCACTTACCCGCTGTGCCACCAGGGCCCATATGGCCTTCTTGTTTGCAAGTGCCGTCCTGGTCATTTGCATCGAGAAGACGACGGCAGCATTCTCCTGGAGGGTCTCTGTGAGCACGGTGAGTTCCTCATGGGAGAAGTGGACCTGCCGCTTGCGGTCGCACGCTTTTTTCGCTACTTTTCCCATTTTTGTTGTTTTCACTAGAGTGGATTTCGGGTTGGGATGTGTCTCAGGGTAGGATTTTTAATGGTTGTGTGGGAATTCTGATTTTATAGGTGTACGGCGTGCTGTTTCCCGTTCCGGGACCATGTTTTTACTTCCGTTTCCGTATATTTACGGTTACCGTATTTTCCGATTGCCGCTCATTACGGTGACCGCTATGATGGGTGGCGGAATTGCACCTAGGGCGCCGTACGACGGCGGTGAGGGCCGTTTTGGGGACATTTCCGCCATCGCGGACTTTGCACTTTCGCCATGGCGTAGTGCTCGTGCCCGATGGGTCAGAATTAGCCGCACTTTACTCTGTTGTGCAATGGCGGAAACGCTATTTACGCTATGGCGGTCAGGTCAGTTACTTTCCGCCAGGGTCGTAATGAGGGCCAGTGAGTTTCTGGGGGAAGGAGAGGAAAGGCAGAGTACCTCTGAGGAGGTGCAGTAGGAAGCTTGACTTTTTAGAGACATCAGAGATGTGGGCAGAGAAGGAAAGCATGGAATCAAAGATGACCCCGAGGTTCTTAGCCTCGCAGATGGGGGTTGGAGGAGGGCCAGGGGAGGCCAGCCAGAGAGTGAGGGGAAAAGAGGGTGAAGGTGTGCCAATGAGGAGGATCTCTGTCTTGCTGGCATTCAGGCAGAGATTGTTGGCGGCACACCAACCCTTTATGGCAGTTAGGCAATCAGAGATGAGAGGAGGTGGCTGAGGGAAGCCTGAAAATGAGTTGAGTGTCGTCAGCATAGCACTGGACATTGGAGCAGAAAATGGCAATGCAGTGGGTGAGAGTTGCCAGATATTGGTGGAACAGCCAGGGTGAGAGGTTAGACACCTGGGGAACACCACAGGCAGAAAGGGAGATAGATGAAAGGAAGGATCCAAGTTGGGCCTCGGAGGGTCGATCAGAGAGGAAAGAGGTCAGCCAGGCCAGAGCCTGATTGGTGATACTCAGGTTGTCACGGAGACAGTTGAGCAGGATGGTATGGTTGACCGAGTCGAAGGCAGAAGAGAGATCAAGCAGGATGAGGACAGAGGGAAAGTTAGAGTCAAGGTTGGAGAGCAGATCTTCATGGATGTTCAGGAGAGCAGTTTCCGTGCTTCTGGCAGCTCTAAAGCCAGAAAAAGCAAAGAACTAACAGGTCGACTACCCCTTCCTTTGTGTCCCCAAGTGCCTACAAGTCAGTCAAATTGGCAATCTCTTTAAATAGTAGAAATGTCTAGTACAAAGCTCTGATATTCAAACAACTATTGTTTATTTCATTTGATATATTTCTAAAAAGATCTATACACAGATCTTATATAAACTGTACAATTCTAAAAAACACATATATTGCATTAATTCTTGTGTGTTTTTTAACAAAAACATAAGTGTTACATCAAACTTTACACATCAATAAAAAAAGACATTAAAAAAACACAAAGCAATTCATTTTGGACAAATACTATCTAAACCTTTGGGAATAAAGATCAACACACAGTATCTATGGTAACGCCCTCGTAGATTAATACACTGGTTATCTACAGAGGGGGCTGTTTCTTCCTATATTTGTTCTATACAGTTTCTCTATATTACTACGTTTGATGTTTAGGAGTATAGTTCAATATTATAATTCATAGAGAACATCCCTGGATATAGATATAGGTGGAGAACAAGGAAAATGTAATGAAGGTTTCCTTTGGATTTGTCGACATATGTTTCGGCCGTCTAGACTCATACAGTGCACTCTCGAAAACTGTTGGTCTTATACGTATGGGCCGTCTTTAGGACAGACAAATTGTTTTTACAAGAATGCTATTCTTCCCAAATGTGATGCTTCTTAGCTTTCGATCTACAAAAGAGATCAAATGTGTTTGTTGTAATTAAAAATTTGTTTAAACTGAGTGTTCATATTTAATGAGCAATGTCTATGGTATTTGTTTCATGTACCACCACAATTACTGACCTATAGTCCACTATAATTAACTCTAAAGAAACTGTGGGTTTCTTGAGAAGAGGATGCACAATGAGTGCTTCAGAGGGGAGGGGAAGGCTCCTGAGGCAAAGGAGTGGTTGCAGAAATCGTCAAGGACCCGAGCTAGGGTATCAATGTGGTTCTTGATGTTTTTAGGGGAACAGGGATGAACCTGTTTTCACAAGGCTTTCATACATCAGACTTGTCTAGCGACCTTGTCAGGGGAGAAAAGAGGGAGCAGGGGTGGCTGAAGGAGTGTCAGCGTTCACAGAAGGAGAATGGAGAGGAGGTGAGGACAGGTGGACAGTATGGCCTGGGTTTTTGAGATGAAGTGAGAGGCAAGTGCATTGCAAAGAGCCTGTGAGGCGATAGGAGGGGTAGAGACTGCAGTAGGGTTAACCAGCTCCTTGCAGAACTCCTTTAAAGAGTTCAGCCGAGTTATTAGATGCCACAAAGACACAGGCTTGGATGTGGGCTCTCTTCTTGGTGCGGAGAGAGAGTCAATATTGCCTTTGGAGCAGCAACAGGCCAGTTTGTCAGAGGATGAACAAGAAGCACTCCATTTCCTCTCAGCGGTCCTACACTTACGTTTAAGTGTAGCTAGGTCAGAGTCATACAAAGAATTACATTTGGCTCTGGACTTCAAACAGATCCTTATGACAGGGGCAAGAGCATCAAGAGTATCAGAAATAGAAGAGCATAGCAGAGACAGGGCTGTGTCAGGATGTGAGTCAGCCAGAAGTGGAGGAGGGGGGAGAAGGTGGCAGCAAAAGCCTCCAATGACACACACTTCATGGGCCGGATGTCCGAGAAGATAGGTGGCAGTGTTGGGGTAGGCTTGCCTGTGGGGAATAGAGGGAGAGATAAGAGAAGAGGAGGGAGTGATCGCTCCAGGAGAGAGGAGTGGTCAGAGGGATTGAGAGGGGGAAGTCAGAGGAGATCAAGACATCAAGTGTGTGCCCTGCAGAGTGAGTCGGGCCAGAGGGGAGGATAGAAAGGGAGAGAGAGTTGCAGAGGTCATGGAAGAGTACAGAGGATGAACAAGGAGAGTCTAGATGGATATTGAGGTCACCAAGGAGAGTTGAGTGGTTGAGGCCAGGAGAGAGGCGGAGAGGTCCGCCCACTCAGAGAGAAATGAGGTGGTTTGACCAGGAGGTAAGTAGATAGAAGCCAGACATAGTAAGAGAATGGCTAGGAGAGAGAGAGCCTGCGGACAAGGCATTCAAAAGAGGAGTAAGTCTGAGTGGGAATGATAGAGGCAGGAACCCACTCAGGAAAGATCAGGGCTACATCCCCTCCGGACCGAGAGGATCTAGGTGTGGAGAGCATCTCGTAGTCATCAGTGAGGAGAGTGTCAACACTTGTGACAGAGCTGGCCGTGAACCATGTCTCAGTAAGACCGAGGACATCTAGGTCAAGTTCTTCAAGGAGGTGGCAGATGTCAGAGGAGGGTTTGACAGTAGAGCGAGAGTTGAGAGTGGCAAGATGAAGAAGGTTACCAGCCTTAAAGACCTTCCAGGGAGGGATACAAATCAGAGGTACGCCCTGCGGAGGAGAAGGTGCCCAAGGTGGGACAGAGGAGCAGGAAAAAGAGGGCAAGGAAGCCGGGGGGAGGGGGGAGAGGTGAAAGCTTTAACGCTTGCATGAGAAAGAAAAGGCATTTAGATCCATTGTTCAACACTTTAAAACCTGTTGCGGAATAACAAAGTGGTTGTGTGTCCTTAAAACAAATTACAAATACAAAGAGTGAGAACCCCATCAAAAGAAGGTTGTGTGTACACGATTATGTTTCCCAATGGAAGTCAGAGTTGTAGCCATTACCATTGCATAGGAATACAATTCCTCATTCAACTTTAAATTTTTAATTCCATCTGAAAGAGAGGTCGCATGTGCCTAATTGTTTTTTTCACTTGAAAAGACGAAACTCTATACAGTATCCAGAAGTGACAGTCTTTCTAATTCAAAAAAGTAGTCTATTTTTTTCAAGATGGCAGCCAAGCCGGGTAGACGTGCGTGAACGTAACTCTATCCCCCAGCTCGGGCTGCAACAAAAAAGCATACAAAAAAGCAAGCACCGAGCCCTCCAAGAGCTGCCTACCATCCACCACATGACGGACTATGAAGAAAGGGAGGCGTGCCCCTGGAACGAGCTGGTCAATAGCGATCGAACCGGATCCTGCGACCCGGCCCAGGACAGCCATCCCGCCAGCGGGGAAGCCCGGGAAAGAGCCCGAGTTCCCGGCCCCGCCAACAGCAGGAAGCAGCGACTCTGGCGGATCCAGCGAGAAGTCCGGGAGGCAAGAAGCGGAGCCCGACAGGGAGAAGCAGGCTCTCCACCAGAGCGAATCCCAGCGGGGTGAGGAGAGGCCGGAAGGAAGGCTCCACCCCGGCGGAGCGCCCAGAAAGAGGAGGAGGCCGGGCCTGGAGCCATCGCCGATCCGACGGAGAGGAGACAGACGAGGGTGCCCCCAGTCTCATACACGAGGGAAAACAGAACAGGACATTGGGGGAAGGGGCGAAAAGGAATCAATACCTCCCGGAATCAATAAGAGAACACAAACAATTATCCTGGCATACAACCTCCGAAAGCCCTAGAGACACAGGCTCCCCCTCCCACAGAGACCCCCCCCAACGCACAAAAACTCAGAAAGAAGCCCTCTTAACGGGCCTAGGGGGAGGCACAACGGCCTCCCGAAGGTCAGACCCCCAGATAAGGGAGATCTCAGCAAAAAAGGTACAGCTGAGAATCAAGAGTAAACAAGGCAACAGGGAAACGTAAACACCCAAAGGAAACGAAAAAGGAGGTTTCAGGGGACACAAGAAAGAAGTCCCCATTGAAATACAAGAGATCCCCAACAGAGTGCGCCGAAACCAGGGAAGCATAGACCCTCGGGGTCCGAGAAGCGGGACCTTAATTATTCCATCTGGCACAACGCAGCTGGGCCCATTTAAGAGTCGAAAATAGACGGATCACAACAACTTATACCTGGACCAGAAGACCCAAAGGGAAAAGCACGATAAAGAAGCCCACCCGGAAAGAAACACACACATGTCAAAAGCTAGGACGAGGCTCGGGTCACAGGCAGCTGCGGCAAACAAAAGCGGATCCAAACAGGTCCAAGATATGACCCAAATCTGGGGAATAGGAAACTCAGCACTCAAGCAAACAGACAAACAGAAAAGTAAGGGGGGAGACCCAACAAAATGGAAAGAAGATATAGAAATGGCCTCGAGAGACGACAAGAAAACCTGGTTCAAGGAATTTCAGGACCAGTTTATTTCCTCAACACAGGCGCAGTTTGATAACATGAAGGGGGAATTGAAACAAGCAGTCCACAAACTGAAGAAGGACATAGAAAACCTAGAAGAGAGAACAGATAACCTGGAAAGGACGGTCCAGAATATGGATGAGGAAGCCCTCCAACATGCAGAAGTACAAGACTGCCTGGCACGACTGGCAATGGAACTTGAATCCCAATGCGAAGACTTGGAAAGCAGATCCAGGAGATCAAACATAAGAATTAAAAATATGCTGGAAACCGTAGAGGTTAAAGACCTTCGCACAGCAGTACAACAAGTATTCCAAGATATACTAAAGGCCGGCTCCGGAGAAGAAATTCACATCAACAGAATACACAGAGTAGGCCCTCGAAGAACAGGGGAGCCTGGAACCCGCCCAAGAGACATTCTAGTGGCCATGACACAATATGTACAAAAGGAACAAATCCTAAGGAAGGCCAGGACAATAGAGCAAATAAGAATGAATGGAACATAAATACTGTTGTTCCAAGACTTAGCACAATCTACGCTCAGAAAGAGAAGAGAAATGAGCCAGGTAACTAAACTCCTAACCGAAAAACAAATACGATACAAATGGACATTCCCTTTTGGCCTCCTTTTCACATGGGAAGAAAGACAATACCGAATCGCTACTTGCGAGGAAGGCCTCAAGATCTTGGGGTGCCAGGAACAAGAGTCAGAGCCCCCAAATACCGGTGAAACCCAAAGACATAGGAGAGAACCGAGGGGATGGCAAACGGAGAAACGAAGAACAAGATTCCAATCCCGTAAACCAGAGAAAAACTAAGCTACCTCGGAAATGAAACATGCACGCAGGAGCAGATGGACGGAGAGGCAACAAAGGCATAGACTCACTAGATAGGGCAGGTGTTTACATGAAGGTGTGGCAGAGCCAAGGGACGGCTTTGGAATCTGCACCACAAGCAGGGTTTAGGAATCCCTGCGAACTGTTAACCCCGAGATGTTAAGAGGGCATGGAGCAAAGGCACAATGCCGGAGCAACCATAGGGCCCAGGGCCCTCCTCAGGGACAAAGTTGGGGGGGAGGGAGGAGGGAAGGGAGGGAAGGGAGAGAGTTGAGGGGAAAGTTCGGAGGGGAAAAGAGTTAATCACCGGTACCAATGCATACCACCGCGACCCACAAGACGAATCCAATAAGAATCACCAGACACACTTGAAATGGGGCTAAAAATCTTAACATACAATATCAGAGGGCTGAACACGCCAGTGAAAAGGAAAAAAAACAGAACATTTCTTGCACAGAGAGAAATTTGACATAATATCGCTCCAAGAAACACACATACAGAAAAAGAGGATAAGAGGCTACAATCAAATTCTTCAATCCAATGACGAAGAGAAAAAAAAAGGAGTACTAATAGCATTCACTAACCATCTAAAGGTCCAAATCAAAGCGTCATTATCAGATAAAAACGGTTGCTATGTCTTTGCGAAGGTCCAGATAGATAATTGCCAACTAACCCTAGCAACCTTATACGCTCCAAACACGGGCCAGGAGGGTTTTTATCAAAGACACGATCAACAAATTAGAAAACTTTGCGGAAGGAGAAGTGATCCTGACAGTAGACTTCAACCTAGCATGGAGCCAGACAGAAGACCGATCGAATCCCAAAAATACCCAACAGGGGACTCCCTCACCAGCGCTTAAACAGACAATGAAGAATATGGCACTAGAGGACGTGTGGAGGAGACTCAGAGGAACAACAAAGGGATGCACATATCACTCACACGTACATGACACAAGCTCCAGGATCGACTACATATGGGCCACAGGAGCCATAGTAGGAGAAATCCAGGACATTGTAAAAGGCCATGATCGTTATCAGACCACGCTCCGCTATGGATCACACTTCCAAACTCCGGAAGCGATCGGGGCTATGGCGATGGACGCTCCCAGCGAAATCATACAAGATCCAGTGGCAAAAGAAACAATCAGAGAAAAGTTAGTGGACTACTTTGAGCAGAACGACACCCTGGATGTCTCCCCAAGCACCATATGGGAAGCCTTCAAAGCGGTAATAAGGGGACAAATAATAGCGCTGAAAGCACAGAAAGATAAGCTTTCATACAAATGGGAAGACGAACTGGGCAAAAAACTGGAAGAAATAAGAGAAGAAATGACAAAGAATACTTCCAGGAAAATAAAGAGGGCATATCGACACATCCAGAGCCAGCTAGACCTGATCAGGACCAAAAGAGCGGAAACGCAACTACTGCACACAAAACACTGGTATGTGATGAAATCAAATAAAGCTGACAAACTATTATCAAGGCAATTAAAAGGCAGACGGCAAGACCAAATGGTGCAAACCCTAAAAGACGGGCAAGGAGCAAAGAAAACACAATCGAAAGACATCAAAGAAATATTCCGAGACTTCTACCAGAACCTGTACACATCACAGCGCCCGAATGAAAAGGAACAGGCGGCCTTCCTAAAAGAGATAACACTTCCAAATTTAACTCCAGACGAGAAAGCAACGCTTGATGAACCAATAACGCCAGAGGAGGTTGAAAAAGCGATTAGAGACCTACCTAAGAACAAATCTCCAGGACCGGATGGCTTTACTGCGGCCTTCTACAAAACATACGCAGAAATATTAACTCCCTACCTAACCACTCTATTCAATACATTCAAGAAATCAAACAACATTGCCGCTTCCATGAATGAGGCAAAGATACTAGTCTTCCACAAAAAGGAGAAAGATCCAGAAAACCCAAGCTCATACCGCCCAATAGCCCTAATCAACGTTGACGCCAAACTCTATACTAAGGTACTCGCTAACAGGCTAGCACCCCTGCTCCCCAAACTGATTCACCAAGAACAATCGGGATTCATCCCCAACAGGAAAACCCATGACAACATTAGACGAATAGTACACCTCATAGAGAAAGCTGGAATCATGAAACTCCCATTAGCAATAATATCGATAGATGTGGAAAAAGCATTCGACCGGGTAGAATGGACCATGCTATTCGCGACACTATGGAAAATGGGCATGGGAAACGACTTTATAAACATGATCCGGGCCAACTACAACAATCCAACGGCCAGGATCGCAGTCAACAGGGAATTTTCGGAACCCATCAGAATAGGAAGGGGCACAAAGCAGGGATCTCCTCTGTCACCCCTACTGTACGCAATCTTCCTCGAACCCCTCCTGGCAAAGATCAGAGCGGCCCCAGACATAAAGGGCATAGAAATGGGAGGGCAAATGCACAAGACAGCTACATACGCAGATGATATGATGATGACCGTAACGGAACCAATAAAGACACTCCCCCTCCTCATTAGCAGATAGATGACTATGGAACAATATCCGGGCTACAAATAAATACGCAAAAATCCTCGGTAATGGCCCTGGCCGGAGACAAAGATGAGATATACAAGAAAACAAAAGACCTTGGAGTAACACTGATGCCCAAGATAAAAGACCTCTACCTGGCGAACTTTACGAAACTCCTAGAAGTCGTAAAAAGAGATCTGGAGATCTGGAGAGATGGAACCTGCTGACAATCTCCTGGTGGGGCAGAATTAAGGTCATCAAGATGACAATCTTACCCAGATTGCTGTATTACTTCCAAGCACTTCCTATTTGGATACCGTCAACTTTCTTTAAGGCACTTTCCAAAATAATAACAAAGTATATTTGGCAAAACAAAACACCAAGATTGTCACATCAGGCACTCACAGCGTAAAAATCAGATGGAGGTATGGCGCTTCCCCACTTCAGGAAGTATTACGTAGCGGCACAACTGTGGGTTCTAAACAAATGGATCTCGGACACATCAGAAAAATGGTGGGAAGCACAGGATAGAGCAGTTCCAAGATCAAACCTGCGCCACCTCCTATGGAGGAAACCCGAGCACAGACACCAAAACATCAAAATAAGTAAAGTCATGAGTACCACTATGGAAATATGGGACAGAGCAACCAAGAAAGAAACTTTCACGATAGATCCCGCCCCATTCATACCAATGTTCGACAACCCAGACTTCCCCCCAGGAGCGGAAAAAGGAACATTCCAGAAATGGCGAGACGCGGACTGCACAAAAGTGGGAGACCTGTTCGACGGACAACATTTCAGAACCTTCGCAGAATGCCAGGAACTGTTGGGCCTCACGGAAAAGGACAGATTCCAGTATGAACAGATTCACCACTGGCTCACAATGCCAAGAATAGCCAAGGCATTGACGAGGGATCTCACTCCATTCGAGACATACATGATGAACCAAACGGGAGAAAAGAAATTCGTATCCACCCTTTACAAATTCATAAACACCCAGGAAGAAAATATAACTTGGCAGTACATGAAAGGAACAAGTTACTTACCTGTAACTGTTGTTCTCCAGCATGGGTCTGGCATGGATTCACATGCTCATGAATATTCCCCGTCGTCAGGCTGGGAATCCTCGGTAAAGAAAAAACCAGTATCAGTTTCGTTTCTGATCTGTCTTTCGTAGTAGTAACCAATCACTGGTCTCTGCGTCATACTGACCACAGCCAATGACTGCCCTCTACCTAAGCACCGCCTCTGGCAGCCATCTTCAGATTTGGAAGCACGTGAAGTGGCAGTATGACCAAGTGAAGAGCCGCAGAGGGGTAGGCGGGAGGGTTCGCATGTGAATCCATGCCAGACCCATGCTGGAGAACAACAGTTACAGGTAAGTAACTTGTTCCTTCTCCAGCATGGGGTCTGGCATGGATTCACATGCTCATGAATAAAGAATACATAGCAGTACACACATGCACAACCACGGGAGGTGGCAAAGGCTCAACATTAAGCAGTACATCAACTCAACATTAAGCATCTTACCTCCTCACCAGGCTCACCTCAGGCGAACAGGTTGCGCAGCACTGCTTGGCCGACCCTGGACTCCTCCATGGAATCCCGATCGACGCAGTAGAATTTCGTGAAGGTGTGCGTCGACCTCCACGTAGCAGCCCTGCATATGTCCAGCAGGGGCACACCAGAAAGGAACGCCGTGGTAGCTGCGATCGCTCTGGTGGAATGGGCTCTCGGACGGCCAGGCAGCGGTCGGTTTGCCAACCGATGACAGTACATGATACAGCCGGAGAGCCATCTGGAAATGGAAGCCTTCGAGAGAGCCTTCCCCTGATTGACAGGTCCAAAGTTCACAAAAAGTTGTGACGTCTTTCGAAAACACTTCGTGCGGTCCACGTAGAACTTCAGCGCTCTAGCCACATCCAGCGAGTGCAAAGTCCTCTCAGCCGGCGACGAAGGCGACGGGAAGAACACAGGCAACACCAAGGGTTCGTTGAGATGGAAGTCCGACGGTACCTTGGGCATGAAGGAGGGGTGCGTCCTGAGCACCACCCTCATGTCGTGAAAAGTCAAGTACGGGGCCTTGCAGGAAAGGGCCTGGATCTCTCCCACCCGTCGTGCGGAGGTGATGGCCACAAGAAACGCTGTTTTCCACGACAGAAACTTCAACGGGGCCGAGTGCAGAGGCTCGAACGGAGGTCCCATGAGCTTGGTCAGCACCATGTTGTGCTCCCACGCCGGGGCCGGAGCCTTCACCGGCGGGAACGATCTGAACAGTCCCTTCATGAACTCTTTCACCAGACGATGAGACCACAAGGACGTCCGGCCCGTGGTTCTGGTGTATCGGGAGATCGCAGCAAGATGAATCTTGATGGACGCGTGTGCCAGTCCAGCTTTGGCCAGCGTCAGCAGGTACGGCAGTACCTGGGGAGCCGTAATCCGTAGAGGGTTAATCTTCTGTGCGTGGCACCAGACAGAGAACCTCTTCCATTTGTGTCCGTAGCATTTAAGAGTCGAGGACGCCCTGGCCTTTGCAAGAACCTCTCTGCAGTCGGCCGGTATGTCGTATCCTCCAAACTCTAGCGCTGCAGGAGCCAGGCCTGCAAGTTCAGCTATTTCGGGTCGTGGTGGAGGATGGCGCCTCCTTCCCTGGAGAGTAGATCCGCGTCCACCGGCAGCTTGATTGGCGGGGACGCTGACAAGTCCAGAAGGTCCGGGAACCATATCTGCCTCGGCCACGCAGGTGCGACGAGGATCATCCTGCACCGTGACCTCTTGAGCTGGTTGACGAGCCGGATTAGCAGTGGCAAAGGAGGGAACGCGTAGAGGAACAGGCCCTCCCAGGGGAACGAGAAAGCATCGCCCATGCTCTTCGCCTGGGGAAACCTGCTGGCGAACCTCCGGCACTTGGAGTTCGTCGCCGTCGCGAACAGGTCGATCTGGGGTGTGCCCCACCGTCGGAAGAGGTGATCCACTAGATCCTGCCGTAGTTCCCACTCGTGGCACGAGCGCAGCTCCCTGCTGAGTGAGTCGGCGATGGTGTTTTTTATCCCTGCCAGATGAAACGGCACCAGAAACATCCTTTGGGCGACGGCCCAATGCCACAGGTCCTGCGCCTCCTTGGACAGTGCTGGGGACCTGGTTCCGCCCTGTTTCCTGATGTAAAACATGGTGGTGGTGTTGTCGGTGAAGATCCTCACCACCTTGCCCTTGAGGGACAGAAGGAAGGACCTGAGGGCCCAGAACACTGCACGGAGCTCCAGGACGTTGATATGGAGGGACTTCTCCGTCGGGAGCCAAAGGCCTCTCGCGTGCAGATTTCCGGTGTGCGCTCCCCACCCTTCCAGGGAGGCATCCGTGGTCACTGTCTCCTGGTGGTCTGGGGTCTGGAAGTCCATGCCCGCCGTCAGATGCGCGCGGTTGCCCCACCACCGGACCGCTCGGCGGAAACTCTCGTCGAGTGTGATCCTCTCCTCGAAGCCGCCCGTCGTTTGGATCCAGCGCGCGTCCAGGAACTCCTGCAACGGGCGCATCCGGAGCCTGCACATGGGAATGAGGTAGATGCAAGAAGACATCATTCCGAGGAGGGACTTGATGGACCTCACCTTGGCCGCGTCGGAAACCAACATCCGCTGTATCTTGCCCAGGATGGACCCGGTCCTTTCCTCCGACGGGGAGGCCAGAAGGGACACTGTGTCGAGCTTCGCTCCCAGAAACAGTGCGTTTTGAGCGGGTACCAGGTGGGACTTGGCGTAGTTCACGGAGAATCCCAGGTCCGTGAGAAGTTGGACGGTCCTTGCCGTGTGCTCCACGGCGAGCTCCCTCGTCTTGGCTCGGATGAGCCAGTCGTCCAGGTAGGGGTAGACGTGGATCCCCTCGCGGCGCAGCTGCGCCGCCACCGGTGCAAGGCACTTGGTGAATACCCTGGGTGCCGACCGCAGTCCGAAGGGGAGGGCTTTGAACTGGTAGTGACACCCTTGGACCACAAACCTGAGGAATTTTCGGTGCCCCTTTAGGATGGGAATATGGAAGTAGGCATCCTCCAAATCCAACGACGACAGGAAGTCTCCTTCCTCCAGCTGACCCAGGACGTGCTGGAGGGTGACCATCCGGAACTTCTGCGCCTTGATGAACTTGTTCAGACGTCGCAGGTCTAGGATGGGGCGCCATCCTCCCGTCTTCTTCTTCACGAGGAAGTATCTCGAGTAAACTCCGGAGCCCCGAAGCCTCTTTGGGACGAGTTCGATGGCGCCCTTCCTGAGCATCGCCTTTACCTCCAGGAGAAGCTGAGGGACGTGAAGCTCTTTCCTGGCCATGGGGGGGACGCGCGGGCACCTTCTTTGAAACTCGAGCGCGTGGCCCCGGGCTAAGGCGTCCAGCACCCAACGGTCGGTGGAGATGGACTCCCACACGCTGACGAAGCTCGCCAGCCGGCCTCCCACCGGGGTGCTTCGGCAGGGGCCCGACCCCACGGCCGGTTCAATCCTGTTTCGACGAGGCTTTGCCGCCTTGACCTCCTTGGCGACGACGGCGGGGTCCGCCAGACTTGCCTCGTCCTCTGTAGGCCTCCTGAGACGACGAGCGGGCCGCTTGACGGTAGGTGGAGAAACCGCCACCGGAACCTTTGGAGGCGCCCTTGCCTCCGCTGCTCCGAAAGGGCGTCCGTCGTTGCTGTAGAACCCCAAGGGCCCGGGCCGTCTCAGTGTCCGCTTTAATGGCCTGAAGGGAATCGTCCACTGTTTTCCCAAACAGGTTGTTCCCATCGAACGGCATGTCCAGGACTCTGGTCTGTACGTCTTGACGGAAGTCCGTAGCCTTGAGCCATCCACGCCGCCTAAGGCACACGCCGTTGCCCAACTGGCGAAACCCAGTGTCGGCGATGTCCGTCGCAATAGTGATGGCGTGGTCCGACGCCACCTCACCTTCCTGTAGGATCTCCAGGGCATCCGCCCTCTTGTCGTCCGGTAGGAAGTCCAGCAGGGGAGCCAGTTTGTACCATAGCTCCCTGTCGTAGCGGGCCACGATAGCCAAGGCGTTGGCCGCTTTAATCGTCGTCGCTGCAGACGAGATGACCCTGCGTCCCATAGCGTCCAATTTCTTTCCCTCGCCGTCCGGTGGGGAAGTCGATGTGGAGGCCGCACCCCCCCCGCTTTCTTCCAGGCCGCCGCGGAGACGACGGAGTCCGGGGTAGGCTGCGCCCGGAGGCACAGGGGGGCCGCGTCCAGGACCCGGTACTTCTTCTCGTACCGGTCTCTTCTAGCTGGCGTCGAGGAAGGGTTCTTGAGGAGGGCGAGGCCCTCATCCCAAATGTCGTCCAGTAGAGGCACCGCGAGGACAGTCTTCCTCTTGGCCTCGCGCCGTTGATAAAGGAATCCTTCCTTTTTCTTCTCCTCAGGGCAGAGTTGGAAAAGCTCAGATGCCCTGGCGATCATGGAGTGGAACGATCCAATCTCGTCGGGCGGAGAAGCCCTGGTGGGAGGAGACGACGGTAGATCCTCGTCGTATACCTCGTCGTCCGTACCCGTCGCTGCCGTGGCAGTCCCCGTATCATCCCCTCGGGTGGACGGGGAGGAGGGCTGGACGGGGCGCGACGGCTGAAAAGGAGGTGGAGGGTGAATCCTTCTTTTCTTGGGCAGGGGAACACCAGAAGGTCCCGGTTCAGGATCCCCCGACGGGAGAGGTTCCTCCGTCGGCAACGGTAGTCTCGTCCTTATCTCTGAACATAAGGACTGTATAGCCAACAAAATGGCCGCCGAGTTGTCTTGCGGCGCTGGCAGAGGGGAATCCGACGGGCGATCAGGGGCCCCGTCGGCACCCTCGACGATGTCGTCGTCACCCGCGTCGGAATCCATCCCGACGGGCCGGTCTTCTTCCACGCCAAGGCCGTGGCTTAAGACCTCAATCAGCTCTTCCTCCGAGGCTGAGGCCGAATCTACGACGACGCCCTGCCCCCCCCTTTTTCTTCCCCGCCGGGGATTTCACGGGGGTCCTATCGATGGGCACAAAAGAGGACTCCCTCCGAGGTGGCAGGGAGACTCTGAGCCCCGAGGTCGCCACCACTGGTGTAGCCTCCACAGGCTGAGCCAGGGCCGCCGCGACAGTATCGATAGAGGGCTTGGCCGGATGGATTAAGGCCTTCACCACCTTAGGTGCGCTCACCGCCTTATCCTTGAGGGGGGGGACACTGCCTCGCTCTCCCTCCAATGGGGCCTTCGAGCTCGACCGGGGCCTCTCCAGGAGCTTCGCCGGGTGCTCGCCCTTTCTCTTACCCGACCCAGAGCGTTGGCTCGTGGCTGAAGGTGCCGGGGAGGGTGCGCCCTGCCTGGCGCCCGTAGAGCCCGACCGTTCGGCGCTCCCGGAGCCAGCGGACTCGCAGTGCTTGGCCTTGTGTTGAACCCCCATCGCCGGGGCGTCCTCAAAGGTCTTACAAGACCGCTCGGATTTCTTCCTCTTCTTCTCGCCTGACGGGCTCTTCCCTTCCAGCCAGTTGGCGAGACGTTGATGGCGGTCCTTCATGGTCCGCTCCGACATATTGCCGCAAAACGCGCAGTCCTTCTCCACGTGCGTCTTGTCCTCATGTAAGCAGTAGAGACAAAAGGAGTGTTCGTCCTCCTTAAAGACGTTCTGCAGCTGGCATCCAGGGCAGATCCTGAACAGCTTTCCGGGCGTCGAGCTTCCCTTCTCCTGGGCCATGTCCGGGCCTGAGAAGCTTCTGGAGTCCTCCAAAAGCGTAGCTCGACGAAATCTTCACCCTTGAGGGGCGCAGACGAATCCGACACGGGTCCCCGTTGATCGGATGGAGAGTCGGTGGAGCTTGAGGCTCTTTTGACCGAAAAAACGAAGTTTTTGAGAAAAAACGTGAAAAAAATAGCACTAACGCTCGAGAGCAATAGCACGAGGATCCCAACACATGAACGTGCGGTAAAAATCTGAAGATGGCTGCCAGAGGCGGTGCTTAGGTAGAGGGCAGTCATTGGCTGTGGTCAGTATGACGCAGAGACCAGTGATTGGTTACTACTACGAAAGACAGATCAGAAACGAAACTGATACTGGTTTTTTCTTTACCGAGGATTCCCAGCCTGACGACGGGGAATATTCATGAGCATGTGAATCCATGCCAGACCCCATGCTGGAGAAAAATGGGAAACCACGCTAGGGAAACAAATCACGACGTAACAATGGACATACCTCTGGCTAATAATCCCTAAATGGACACGGGCAATACAAACGAGAGAAGCCTGGACAAAAGTGATGATCCAATGGCACTATACTCCGGAAAGATTACACAAAATGTTCCCGGCAGAACAAGGGAAATGCTGGAGGGGATGCGACACCATGGGAAATTGGAGACACATCTGGTGGGACTGTAAAGAACTACAACAATTCTGGTCGGAAGTGAAAACTCAAATGCAAGAAATTTTCAAGGGAGCAGCTAACCTAGGAGAAGAAATATGGATGTGCGGCATGTGGGCCCCCCGAGACAAGTCATTTACAAAGACACACAAACTGAACTTTATGGATTTCCTAATAGCAGCTTGGCTAGCTATAGCACAAAAATGGAAACAAAAGACCCCTCCAACCACACAAGAATGGCTTCACAGGATATGAACCTTTGTAGCAATGGAGAGAATAACATACAACCTCCAAGGGGATAGACAGCGTTTCGCTACAGACTGGGGAGACGCCATAGAATACCTGCAAAGTGACTACATGCTGCAATGGTGCCCTCATAACCTTCGCATTCTGGATATGTTCACAGGTTAAGTTCGAAGCAACAATGGGACTCAATGGGATTGCAAAGACGTTAGAACTGGTGGGAAGGGGGGGGTATAGGAAGGGGGGCGAAATGGGACAATGTTGAGTCCTGATGTTCATGTTTAAAGAAATGCCAATAAAAATTTAAAAAAATAAAAATAAAGTAGTCTAAAATATTGGGAAGAACGAGCATTACCCAAGCCAAGAGGCAAATCCTTTTTATAGTGAAACCTGTCTTGTTAAGAATTGAAGAGCCATCTAACTTGTGAAGAATCCTATGGACCCCTCACTGAAACCTTGCCTAAAGTCTCCTCCCAGGTGGCCAGGGAAAGGCAGACGCTTCCTTACCCTGGGGGTGGTGTACTGCGGGAGGATGACCTGGGAGGAGACAGGGCCCCAGGTAGTGACGAGATTCTGTGGGATGAGACGCAGTATGTTTCCTCTGACAGGAAGATTCTTACCACTGCACCAAAAGAGGTTATGGCCTGTTGTGATTTTAATGTATCTCAACCTCATATCAGATCTAAAGTTGTAAAACCTAAGGGTGTAAAATCTGAACAAACTATACCAAAAGAAAGACCCTTTTTATTATCTAGAACTAAATACCCTTCTCAATCCCAATGGTACAATGTAAAGGATTGTGGAAATGTCTTTTCTAAACCATCTTCCTCTGTAAAAGCTAAATCTCACAGCCTCTCTATTCAAAGCATTAAGAGAATTAAGTCTACCTTTATAAATCATTTAGAAAAAGAAAAACCTAATTTTGTTACAACAAACTACCAGTCCCAGAAACCTAGAGGGACTGGGACGAGGAAGGGGGCTGAAGAGACATGCAGATGTAGCAGTCAGGCAATTAAGCTGAGTAGCCATTTCAGTAGTCAGGCAATTGAGACCAATAGCCCACACCTGAAGCATAAAAGCCCCCCACATGAAAGCAGGAGCAGAAGGAGCTGGAGGGCTGGCAGTAGTAGTAGTAGCAGCAGAGGAGGAGCACGAGGCTGACAATTCATGAGGAAGTGGGAGCACAGAAGGGACGCAAGAACGTGGAGACAGCAGATTTCAGCTACAGGTTCTGAGAGAGTTATGTTCTCCCAAAACCTGAATGGCAGAGGCTGCACAGAGGTAGATGTGCTGGAGACTGAGTTTTCCCCATGTGAGGCAAACAGCTGTGATTGCAGAGCTGGTAGCGTGCAGGAGACTAAGGCCAGAAGCAGAAGGCAAGCCAAGGGTCTCTGGAGAAAAATGGACTCCCATTTAAAGTGGCCGGACCAGAGACACCCGTGCTGGAGAAGGGTGTGGGTCCCCAGCCAGCCAGAAGTAGTAGCAGAAGTTGCAGAAGTCGGGGAAACAGTGCAACCCGCAGGAGCGCTCTCCCTGAAGCCGGTGAGTGAAGCATGCCATTCAAATACACTATGCAAACCTTGCTGGTAACTGTACCCAGAACCTAAGTTACTTGGGTACGGTCTAACGCGAGGGAAAGCTGTTTATTTATCTGAAGTCTTATTTCACAATGGAAATGTAGCAGTTGCATATATTATAAAATACCTGATATTCATATGAGAGCTAAAGCCATTGAAACTCCATTGTTGAACTCTGTAAACTGTTGCTGAATAACGGAGTGGTCGTGTGTCCTCAATTAAGAAGGAGAAACGGGGGCCACTAGGGGGTGCATGGAAGAGAGCTGATCCTTCTGTTGGCCTTGGCACCGCAGGACGTAAAGGGATTCTGAGCGCCGCCTTTACTCCCCCGGCGGTCTGAATAGAGGGTAGCCTCCACGAGGGGAGCACCCCGGGCACCCCCGCTCTAAATCTGGGACAATTCCACCCATGAACGGCAGACATAGCAGCAGTGGAAGGAGAGGCAGGAGAGGTGATGGTCCCGGCCCGCAGCGAAGAAAGTGAAAGTAATACGCGAGGACCGATTCAAAGGAGACCTCGTGGGAAGAGGGCTGAGGCAAGGCCCAAGACCCCAGATAGCGGTGTGCCGTGCGAACTGCAGAGGGAAGCAGAAAGGAGAGGGCCACAGCAGGAATGAGCTTGGAAGAATCAGAGCCACCCCTGCTGGGAGGAGGAGACAGGGCTAGAGGGGTCCTCCGCTGCTAACACTCTCGCTCCGACCCTGGGGAGGAGGACTGGGCGGGCACTACAACCTGCCAGCATGAAGAACCCCAGAGCATGCCAGCGGCAGACCAGGGGGGAGCTCTTCCACCCAACCAGAGAGGAGCTGCGCAGAGGGGCCCTCCGGGGCCAGCAGACGGTGCACCCACCCACAGCTAGAAGTAAGGAGCATATTGTGAAATCGATAAAGTTCCCAAGAGGCCACGCTGTGATCCCAGAGATACAGCAAGCAGGCAGAGGCCAGGTGAGGCCGCCCCCCGAGGCAGGACAACCAGGGGGGCCCCAGGGGCAGAGTCCATCTAGACCAGTAGGGCGAGCTGACCTGGGGCACAGGACGTGGGGAATCCCTGGCCGCAGCTGAATTCATTGGACAGACTGTGTGCCCCCCGCAGATGGGTCCCTGGGGGGGTTCGGCAGAGAAGCGCAACAGAAGCCGGCAAAGAAGGTGCAGAGGTGGGAGCCAGCAGCGAGAGCAGGGCCTCCAGCCCCTGGAGTGTGCCGATGCCCCCCCACCCGGGGGTACTCACTGTGGAGGAGAGACGGAGGGTGCTGTAGTGGTGATGGAGTGGACGGGGCCCAGCGGCAGAGGGGTGGAGGTGACACACACCACCTAATTGGGAAGATCCCACTGCGGGTGAAGAGGAGACCAAGGCGGCCCCCAGTGGCAGGTATGGAGGTGGGCATCTGAGGTGAGCTCGGAGACAGTCTTGAGGGTTGAGGGTCCCTGCTCGGAAAACTGGGGCAATGCAAGAGGGGGGAGAAGACACCCCGAACCTATTTGAGCCCTCCCCAAGAGCAAAGAAAACCCAGATCGGAGGCTTAAGATCACAGACCGAGAGGGAGGCCATCTACGGTGCATAGAGCCCGGGCTGCAGAGTTCCCCCTCCTCCAGCCCCTGAGCTAGAGAAACTCACTACAGAACTTCCAATTCACAGGTGGGGACTGGGCGGGGGCAGACCCTACCCCCCCTCCCCGACAGCCAACATGGAGGGGGACCCGGCAGCCACGAAATTCGACGTTGCAGCTCTGATGAAGGAGATCAGGGGCATCAGATCAGCCCTAGACCAGAGGCTGGATAAAATGGACCAGAGACTTCTCTCGGTGGAGGACAAGATTGAAGGGATGGAAGCTAACCAGGCCTCAGTGGACACCCTGTAGCTTCAAACGGGATTGAGGCTGGTACAGCTGGAGAGGAGGGAGGCAGAGACCACACTCAAATTGGATGTTGTTGAGAATAGGGAACGCTGCACTTGCGCTTCTTTGGTCTCCTGGAAAAGGAAGGGGAGACAGAGGGTGACACCAGAAGGGCCATCATGGAGGTGGTGTGCACACTCTTCGGCAACAACGACATGGATGATCCCACCATTGACCGGGCGCATAGAGCGGGAGGTGGCTCAAGAGGCCTGCTCTCGGTGCTGGCACGTTTTCACTAATATGAACAATGGACAAAGATCGAGGAGCGAGCTCAGAAGGGGGCCCAATCAATTACAGGGAAGCCCAGGTGACTATCTTCCGGGACCTCTCGGCCCTCACGCTCACGAGGAGAAGGATGTGCAGCCCACTCACCAAGTGGCTGATGGAGAAAGGATGCGTTACTGCTGGGAAGTCTCATTTTCATTGAACTTTGAATACAATGACCAGGACTACTGGCTGGAGATGGAGGACGACATACACAGAACCTTGGATTAACTCATGGGGGACTCACGGCTCTAAGCATCAGCCTCTGGAGAGACTGCTGGATCAATGGCTTGCCCGCGAGCACCAGAAATAGAGGCAAGATGGCAGCGGCACGCAAGTATTAAAAGCTTAATACTCTGCTGAGGGGCCCCTCTGGCTAATGACCTGACCATATGAAGGGGACGAAGCTGCTAAATGGCGATGTTGTAAGTGAAGGCAAACGGGGGGCCAGCCTTGAGAAAGATTGCAAGGTGGAGGCCTAGGGAGGGAAACGAGATGGATTTATCATGGCCATATTGACCCGAGGGCAATGTTGATGTTGACGTTGTAAAATGGATAGGGGGGTGGAGGTGGGCGGCTCAGTAACAACAAGGGGTGATTTGAGAGAGTCCTGTTGAGTCGGGGTCTTCTGGTGTTGCTATCCTGGAGCATGCTGGTTTTGGTGTCAGGGTTGGATGCTCAGGGGGCAGGGTGTAGTCTGAGATGCCCCCAGGGGGAATTTAGGTAGTTCAAAGTTTTTTCAGTGGTTCGGGGGACAGCCCCTCTTGGGGCTCAGGTTCTATTACAAGGTGGTGTGATTTCTCGGGGGAGGAATGGCTTAATTGGAAGGAATGGAACTGGAGATATGCCTGTCGATTGGTTCCCTCAATCATAGAGGGCTAAACTCACCTGGTAAGAATTCAATGACTGTAAGGGAATTAAGACGGGCCAAACTGGAAATTCTTATGGTACAGGAGACACACTGGCAGAGTGGTGAAACAGATGCAGGTGTTCACGGCCTCGGGTATGGAGAAAAAGGGGCGACTATTGTGTCGTCCCGCCTGGTGGCGAATGTGTCATCCCACCTTCGACTGGTGGTGAATGGGACACAGAGGGACCCGGGTGGATGCTATTTGTTTATTAAGGTAAGCCTGAAAAGTGAAAGGATGACCCTATGCTCGATATATGCCCCCAACACGGGGCAGGCAAACTTGTGGGAAGGGGTTAAGGTTGAACGGATAACGCTTGTGGAAGGCCATCTGGTGGTGGGGGATTTTAACATGGTCCTGAACCCAAGGAGGGACCGTAAGAGATTAGGGGTGCAGGGGAAATCCTAGGTAAGGCCACCTCCAGGAGATTTGGGAACACCAACCAGGATCTGGGCCTTGTTGGCTCTCTGCGGGAGGGGGGAGGACAGAGAACGCCCTTTCACATTTTTCTTAGCTGTTCGCAACTCCTACTCACGCATTGAGCTAATATTAGTGGATGGGGAATTGAAGGCCCATGTAAAGGATTCAAGGCTCAGTCCCATGGTCAGACTATGACATGGTGGTGTGCGTGATGGAATGGCCCTCAGATTGAGGGCCCAGGGAGGGTGGCGGTGTAATTATTTTCTGTTAAAGGATAGAGAGGTCTTTCAGTCAGTGTTAACAGAGATCACAGATTATTTCGACTTCAATGATAATGGGGTTTTGGGTGTGAAAACTCTGGGAGGGTTTTAAGGCCATGATCTGGGGAGGTGCTTATTAGAATAGGATCAGAAAAAAGAGAGCGGGGGAGAGTGTGGGGAAGGAGCTGAGGCGTAGGATTCGGGACCTACAGCCAAGCGGACCTGGGCGTGCGCCTCTCACAATGTCCAGCGCAGCAGAGCTGAGGCGCCATAGGGCAAAGCTTAAGGCGATCATAGTTCAGGACACGAAAAAGAAGCTACTGTTCCTAAAGCAAAAATACCACGAACGAGGGCGAACAGGCAGATAAAATACTCGTCTGGCGACTGCGGGAAGAGAGAAAAAGGAAGACGATCGGCAATATAAGGGCCATGGATGGGGTGGCAGTGCACACCCCTGAGGGAGTGGGGAGGGAATTTTCCCGGTTCTATAAATGGCTCTGTACTTCGGCGGCGAGAGGCAAATAGCCACCTTCTTGGATACCGTGCCTCCACCGGGGATACAGCGGGGGGAGGTGCGCTGCCTGGGAGAGCCCATATCTGAGGAGAAGGTTGTCTGGTCTATAAAAGGGTTGAAGGCGGGCACAGCCCCAGGCAGTGATGGGTTCACAGTGCAATTCTATAAGCGGTTCAGATCCACTCTGGCCCCATATATGACTCGGGTCTTTAACACAGTGCTGGAGGGGAACCCCTTGCTGGACTCTATGTTAGAAGCAGTAATTGTGACTATACATAAAGAGGGATGTGATCCCAAAAAGTGTGCCTCCTATCGCCTGATATCTCTACTAAACAGTGATGTTAAGATCCTAGCTAGGATCAGAGGTACCCGGTTGCAGAAATGTATGCCGTCCCTGATCCATGGGGATCAAGTGGGCCTTATAAAAGGGTAGACAGGGCGCTGATAACATTCAAAAAATGATCAATCTGCTATACCAGGCTCAGACCCAGGGGAGTGACGCGTGCCTTGTCTCTGTTGACTCCGAGAAGGCGTTCGACAAAGTGGAAACGCCCTATATAAAGGTGGTTCTAAAGAGAATGGGCCTCAAGCAGGGATTTATGAAATGGGTGGAGGTGATGTACACACGACCGACAGCACGAATGAGGGTTAATGGTATCTTGTCCGGGGCGCTTTTTCTAATGCGTGGGTCAAGATAGGGGTGTTCCCTCTCGCTGCTGCTGTACGCCCTCACAATGGAACCACTGGCGATTGCAATCAGGGCCGACCAGGGGATCAAGGGCATTAGGGGGGGTGGAATTAAAATTGGCCCTTTTTGCAAACAACATCTTGGCCTACCTCACGGAGGTGGTCTGCTCGCTCCCGAAATGCATGGAACAAATGAAGAAATATGGGCACCTCTTAGGCCTGAAAATCAAGGTAGACAAGTCCACCATAATGCCTGCCGATCCAGGATGCCCTATATCAGCTGAGCGCACCCATTACTCGGGGATGAGGGTCGAGCAAGCACAAATGAAATACCTTGTGGTAGTGTTGACAACGGATCTCTCGGGCCTGACGAAAGCGAACTTTGAGCCTGATGCTTCTAAAGATCAAATAAGACCTTCAGAGATGGAGGGCCCCTGACCCTAGCGTTGTATGGGCAAATGGTGGCTGTGAAAATGAATGTCCTCCCTGGCTGCTCTACCCGTTTACAGCCCTCCCACTGAAACTCCTGGAAACTTTCTTCGGGGAGTTAAAGGGGGTACTATCTAAAGTCATAGGGCAAGACAAGCGAACACGAGTGAAGTGGGTCACCTTGACGTACCCACGATGAAAGGGGCCCTTAGGGGTCCCTCGCAATATGGAAACAAGGCAATAACCATACACGAAAGGATGCGCCAGACACAAGGTTCAAATTCCCAATGCTAGGGTTTATTGCAAGCAAAATAGTCCCAATTGGCCAACTGTGGTCTCACGCCCCGCGACGTGTATTCTCTAGACCTCAAGGGACGCAAGAGAGCGAGTTACGTACATCAGTTACATATATACAAAATGCATATCATACAATCAGCTATGTCATGTTTAACACCCCCCTTTTATTGAGTTTCTTTGAACTCGGGATGATGATGGACATTTCCGACGAGTATGACAATTATGACACTTTTCATGTCTATTCTAGTAACAATGTGCAATTTAGAAAGTGCGGAGGCATCTTCTAGTTGTTGAACAGAACACGGTGCTTCTGTTCTTGGAAGCAAACTGCACATGGGGGAAGAGTCACATTCCAAGCTTTGCTATCTATGAGGTGCTATTCGTGTCCTGGGAGCCGACACGCTCTAAAGGGTTTTGTGAAGGGGGGGCCGTAAGAAGAGCATAATTCAAGCCTTTAGCTGCTTTATTCTAACATATTCTACCACAGTACGAGACTGGCTGGCAGCTGTGAAATGATTAAATGCCCTGCAGCTCTCCCTCAAGGCTACAGAGAGGGAGCGTGGGCGTTCCTTTCTGGGCTGCTCATGAGGAGTTTCAACGAACTCCTCAGTCCCGCGGCCTTGCCCTTTCATATTCAGACAACAATGTTAACAGTTGAGCAGAGTAAGCAGAATTCGCAAGAATTGCAAGCTGCAAAGCAGTTTAGACAGAAAGCAATGAGCAATGGTTAACAAGCAAAATGGCGATTCTTGCTACGTTTAAAATGGCCGCTTGTTGGTCAAGCATAGCAGTCTGTATTTCTATCATTCTGTGCATAAGACGGTTAGCCTTCGGCCATCAAGATACGTCTATCATCCAAATGAAGGGTATTCATTTTTCCAGATTGACCAACCCTCCTTTTGGCCGTATGCCAAACGTCTTATTCATTCATTGTATCCTCATCTGATGAGGATAAGTCTGGGGTATCTATGTCTAAACCTTTCATGCTATCATAAGCATCATCTTCATCATAAATGTCTATAGCCATGAATTGTTTTACTGTTTTTGTTTCATCAGTGTCTCTGTTATTTCGGCCATGCTTTTGTTTTCCTCTCGAAACCATGTGCATACATCCCTTAGTACATCCCTCAGTTATCTCAGTGCAAACTATTGGTAGGCATTGTATGCAACAGCAACATGTTATGAATATACCAAATACCACCACTAGTATCGAAATTAGCTTCCAACCCCAGGACCGCAATAGTCCCCAAAACCAGGATCCTATCCCCCAACCCCCTTCTTCAGTAGAGAGTGTGGAACTTAGGACATGTAATTTCCGGATTGCTTTAAATATCGTAGGGGAGTAATCATCTATAAACACACAGCATGCAGTTTTTACGAGTTTGCAAACTCCCCCACGATCAACTAATATTATATTAAGAGCCATTCTCTTTTGTAGTGCCATTAGCCTAATTCCTTTTTCTTCCAACGTCATGTTGTATAAGATATCCGTTGTTGTATCTATTGTATTTTTTAGTATTCTGGACAGTTTCCTTATGTTATAGGAATTTTCTATTTGGGCCAAGAATGGTATAAACGATTTGGCTACATCCATTGCTATCATTCCATCTTCACTACTCCTTCGGGTTCTACCTTTTAATCGCCTCACTACTTCTGCAGTTTCTAAGAGGAACACCCCTGGGAATAGTAGACCCAAGTAACACATACCTCCCCAGTTCCTAGGTAACCATGGATATGCTTTTTCCCCACATATGAAGTAAACAGGGTCCCCTACGTACACGGATTCTATTTCGTGCTTTAAAACCACTGTGTTCAGGCAGCTGCTAAACGTTCCTACTTTATAGGAACCTTTTTTCTTTAAACATAGGGGAGCAGTTTTGGGGCTGTAATCCACTGTATAGGCACGGGGCACAGCATCTTTATTCCATTCATCCCTTATTCGAAATGTCATTACTGATGTTTCTTCTGCTGGCGGGGTCGGTCTATTCTGCCTATATAATCTATCTAGTCTTGTTGTCTTTCGTGTATTTTCCCTCATGGGATCTGGTGAAAACACGCGAGCTTTGTGGAATATGGAACAACCCACAGGTTTCATGATCAATTCCTCAAATTCATTCATATTGGTCTCATCTAGCTGACCTGTATTACTCTTGTTCCATTTCCCAAAGAACATTGCACTCAACGATACTTCACATGAATAAACCATTGATAACGGTTGTACATACCAGCCTATCCCTTTTCCACCGTGCTGTGGTAAAGGGGCACAAACCCAGCAATCTTTTTTTCTTTAAAACCGCATGGGTCATGTTCATGATGAGCAACAATGTATTGTTGCCATATCCTTCTCTATGTCTTTCTTCCATTGGGGACAAATTACCAGTGATTACATGAACCGGGCTTTCAGTAGCTGCTTTTGGCAAAAGTCTTTCTAATGGGTGCGCGGACTCCAGGAACCATAGTGTAATAGCTATTATTGTTGGTGCTACCATATTTAGAGAACACAGGACCAATGTCCAAATCAATACCTTATTCCTTTTACCATGCTTTTCCCTAAATTTACAATCTCTAAAACTATCATCTTTTCAGCAGGGGTGCAGGAGGAGGCTGAAACCGGTCTTGGTTTGTTCTTCATCGTCCTTCTTCTTGCTGGCAAAGTTCGTCGCAAATGTCTCTCGTTCTTGATGCCAAAAGTTCAATGAAAATGTCACAGTTCAATTCTGCCAACCCTTTCACAGCCTAGATCACTTATCCCTCCGAGCAAGATTAGTTGTTCTTTCTCCCACTGCTCAGACGATTTCTGAACAGTTCTTTATTGACAGAGTACTATGTGCATCCAGCTTGTCCCGCTCTGGCTTAGGACACATGTACTCTATCAGCCTTAGTACCTATGTGCGCCCAGCTTGTCCTGCTCTGGCTCCTGACACATGTACATGTACTTTATTATAAGCGCACTGAGGAGCCGTGAGTCTTGAATTGTCCAACTTGCACAACTCTCACACTTCTCTCCTTTACGCCCCTGGTTCCTACTCCATCCGTGAGTGGAACCAAAGGCAAAAGAAAAGCACCAAAGATCTGTGGATCACTTTGCCTGTCGAGGCCGCAAATTATACCGTTTCACTCCTGGTATTGTATGATCCGTGAATAGTCCTGTTGCACTTCCAGTATCAGGCTCAGTGTCAGCCTGCGGCGCAATGATGGGTAGCGATGAGCGTAGTGGCAATGATGTAGTTTCTTTCTTTGGCTTTGGTGCGTTTGCAGAAGCCGGTGGGCGCCTTGTTTCTGCTCGTGTTTGCAATGCAGAGTTTGTGTCGCTCAGCAGTGATGCTGTTTCTGCTGAGCAACGTTGGGGTACTTTTCGCCCTTTCCCCTTCCTGGCACCCTCCTCAGGCTCTGTTTCGAGTTTCACTTCTCGCTTAGGCTTTGTTTCAACTTTCACTTCTCGCTCAGGCTGATGATGTGGCAGTGGACTGGCAACAGTTTCTTTCTTTTTCAGGACCGTTGTCTCTTTCTGGTCGTCTGGATCAGGCAACGTTTTCAGTGAAACTGGGAACCTTTTGGCATGGGTAGCTTGAATCCAGGCCTTGCGGCCGTCCACCCGTATGGCCGTCTGCGTCGCCAGCAACACTTGATAGGGGCCGCGCCACCTGGGTGCTAATGCTGTCTTCCGCTCAAAGTTCTTAATCAGGACCCAGCTTCCAGGCTCCAGCGCATGCCCTGGTCCGGTGTATCGCACTGGTAACGCCTCCTGCACCTGCTGATGAATCAAACGCAACTTCTGCATTAAAAGGCCACAGTACGTGCTTAACACAGGATGCTCGACCTCACATAATCATTTGGGCTGCGGTGCGCACCATACATTTGCCGGTCTCCCCATTATAATTTCATAGGGGGAGAGCCCAGTTTTAGCCTGCACAGACGTGCGCATGCACAATAGCGCTAGGGGTAATGCATCCACCAAACTCAACTTGCTCTCAGCACAGATTTTAGCTATCTTTGACTTTAAGATACCGTTACGTCTCTCAACAAGTCTGGCGGAACTCGGATGCCTGGAACTGTGGAATCGTTTCTCTATCTGTAGACCTGCACAGATCTGTAACACCACTGCGCCCACAAAATGTGGCCCGTTATCTGACCACAGGACACGGGGCAGCCCGAACCGGGAGAAATACTCCTTCAACATTACTTTTGCCGTTGATATTGCAGTACAGTCTTTTAAAGGATATGCCTCCACCCACTTGCTAAATGCACAAATCACCACTAACACATATTTGTAGTTCTGGCACCTTTCCATTTCTATGAAATCAAAATGGATCACCTCGAATGGCATAGAGGGTGGGCCAAAACTACCTACTGGAGTCACGGTTCCCTTCCCTACATTGTGTTGCAGGCACGTAATACAATTCTGCACTAGCCTTTCTGCATTCTTTTTTATGTGCTCATTTTTCCATACTGTGGATAAATGCTGTACCATTTCCTTCGCGCAAATGTGGGTAGGGCTATGCGCCATTGTAACCATTGCAGTTACGTAACAATTTGGCAACATCCGGTTCTTGGTCTCTTTGTCCACCCAACATCCTTCCAAATCTAACTCAGCAGAGCCCTCCCCTGAATCTCTTTGGTCGTGACCTCAGCCTGCATTTCTTTGACTGTGGCAACTCCATTCTCTATCATACAAGGTACTTCCTCTGTTTGTACTGTCATCATTCTAGTACTCAAATCAGTGGCTGTTTGTTTCGCAATCCTGTCTGCAAATGCGTTTCCCTCTCCCACTTTGCATGTTACCTTTTTATGCGCATTTTACTATAGCAATGCTGAATCCTGGCCCCATGTGATGTCAAGAAGCCCCTCTCAGCCCAGAGTCGACCAAAGGTGTGAACCACCCCGAATGCGTACTGACTGTCAGTATAAATATTCACGTTCAAATTCTCAGAGAGTTCACAGGCTCGGGTCAGTGCTATTATTTCTGCGGCTTGTGCCGAATTGTAGGGGATTCTTCTGCTTTCTACAACACTCTCTAGGGTAGTAATTGCATATGCGGCCGTTGATGTGCCATCAGGTAATTTAAAACAAGAGCCGTCACAAAACAACTCCCCATCTGGCTCTTTCTGTGGGATGTCGCTCAAGTCAACTCTTCCCTTTGTTTCTTCTTTAGTGACCATTAAACAATCATGGGGTGGTGATTCGTTGTCACCAATTTCTGCTATGGGCAGTGGCATTAATTATGCAGGATTCAATGCGCTACACCTCATAATTTGGATGTGGGGTGCAAACAAGATGAGCTCATATCTTGTTAGTCTAGCAGAGGTGAGGTGTTGCGTCTGTGTTCTGTTTAATAGAACGTCTATGGCATGTGGCACCATCAGAATTAAAGTATGCCCCAATACCATTCCTTCCGTTTGTTTCACTGATGCAGTAGCCGCTGCAACAGATCGCAAACATCGTGGTAGGGCGCGTGCTACAGGGTCCAGCGCGGAAGAATAATAGCCGCATGGCCTATTTCTTCCACCTTGTTCCTGTGTCAAAACCTCCAATGCACATCCTTCACTCTCGCTCACAAATAGTCTAAGGATCTTTTTATAGTTAGGAGTGCCTAAAACTGGCGCAGCACACAATGCAGCTTTCAATTGCTCAAACGCTTTCTGACACTCCTCATCCCACTGTAAAGGCATCACTGCATCCTTTTTAGTTAATTTTATCATCGGCTTCACAATCAACGCAAAATTACTGATCCACTGCCGACAATAAGAGGCCATGCCTATTACAGCTCTTACTCCTTTTTGGAATAGGCATACTAGAAATACTTTCTATGCGTTTTGGTGTTAATCTTCTCCCTTCTTTCGAAAGTAGGTAACCCAAATAAGACACCTCCTTTTGATTATACTGGAATTTCTTCAAACTTGCCTTGTGACCATGGGTCGCTAGTTGTGTCAATAGTAATATAGTACTTTCTTTGCAGATCTCTTTTGTGTCAGCAGCTAGTAACAAGTCATCTATGTACTGCAAGAGTACGCAACCTTCAGGTAATTCTAGCATGTCTAGCTGCTCTTTTAGCGCTCTGCTGTAAATACTCGGGCTTTCTGTGTATCCTTGTGGAATGCGTGTGAATGCGTGTGAATGTGAATGATCGACCTCCTAGAGTGAACGCGAACAGATATCTACTGCTTTTATCCACTGGATGCTAAAGAACGTGTTCTTCAAATCAACTACACTAAAGTATTCTGCAGTGGCCAGTATCATTGTCAGTATTGTTGTGACATCTGGGACCAAAGGGAATTGTGGGTCTAGCACTTTGTTCAATGCGCGCAGATCAATTATGAAACGATATGGTACTTCATTGCCTCCTTTCTTGTAAACTGGAAGAATCGGGCTGTTGCACGTGCTACCTGATATTTCTTCAACCACCCCCAATCTCACCAGGTCAGTAACAATACTCTTTAATCCCTTCTCACCTTCAACAGAAATTTTATACTGGGGAATTCGTGGTAATGTAACACCTTTTTTCAAAGTTATTTTTGCTGGCTCTATTTTCAAGCATCCTACATCGTTATCATGCATTGCCCATAGACAGGTTGGTACTCTACTTATCTCTTCTGTTAACGCTTTTGACATAAATTCCGTCACCGGTGCATCGTGAGGCCAAATCGTGAGGAACACCCCATCTGCCGTACAATGTATAACTGCCCCCAATTTTCTCAACAAGTTTAATCCTTGCAAGTTCTCCCCACAATTTTCTGTCAGAAGAAATGGACACTGTTCCGTAAATGGTCCTATTGTAATTGGGACAGCTTCGGACATGGGGTTAATTACTGGTGTACCTGCGAACCCTGCAGAAACATTCTTTTGCCCCGACAGTGGGATCTCCGGAAACAAGTGGTGGTCTATCGAACACTTCTGTGCCCCCGTATCTACAAGGAAACGGTGCTCCTTATTCCCGACTCTCATTTCTACGTAGGGTCCTCTCTGATTCACGGGAATAGACACTGGTTCCGACCCCTGCCGTGGGCTGTCCTATTGCGAAAATAACACATCGTCCGATGTGTAGTCACCGCTGCTACTATAATACGTGTTTGGCTGTGTATCAAAAACATTCCCATTTCCCCCTTTGTGTCCTCCACTCTGATCATTTCTCTGTTGGCCCTGCCCGCCCTGATTTTGGTTCGGAACACTTTGGTTCAATGCCTGGTTCTGTTGAGCTTGGTTTTGACCATAGGAATGGTTTTGATTACCTCCATTGGTATATCCCTGCTGCTGCTACATGCTATTTCTGCTTGGGCCATTTGACCCCTGATGTCCCCTATGGGGCCTTCTCTGGCCAAACCCACATCTATTCTGTATGTAAGGGCATTGCGCTCGCCAGTGTCCTTCCTCTTTACAGTACGCACATTGATTTAATCCCAATGACACCCCGTGCATATTATTCAAATTTCCCCTGCCTTGTGCATTTCCTCTACCTCTATTGTATCCAATTACCTGCTGCAGTAACACCCCTACCATCGTTCGCATCGCTTCTTTTCTCATCTCCAATGGGTACCCATTACACATCTCACTTACTTCCTTCACTGACGTTCTTTTGTTCGACATCCATCGCATTATTTCCCCCACCCATGCCTGCAATCTTTGTTTATCACTTATTTGTCCCGGTGCCGGCAAATGCTTTGCACCACCTGGAAAAACTGTCGGCCACGATTTTTGCGTATACAACCTCGACGCCTCCTTCCTACCTTTCTTAATACACTCATAACTATATTCAGGTGTAGCAAACATTTCAGCATATCTATATTCCATTTCATTTTTCAGTTCAATGAGTTTGTACACATGCTCTCTTACATCTCCATCTCTTTGCTCACTGCGTGCTAACTTATTCAAATCTAACAATCGTTGTGGCGATTGCATTCCAACACTACCTGTCTCTCGTTGCTTCTTCGGTACCCATATAATGAGGCCAATGCTGCCGTCCCATCATTTCCTTCTATGTACATTTCTGCCTCTTGCTGTAATTCAATCTTTCTTTCTTTGCTGATCGCGTTGCGCGTTACCCGCCCAAATCCTGTTCCTTCACCCCCGCCTCTCGCCTCCCCGGTCTCAATTTCGACTTTGGGAGGGGCGGATGGTGCTGAATCTGTCTCTGGAGCGGGAGGTGGGGATGGGACAAGTGACACAGGTGGTATCTGTGAAGGGCCTTCCTGGGTGCTGGGAAATTGCGCGTCTGCGGTCTGCGCTTGTGGGATGGCTCGAGCTGTGGGTGGGGCGTGGGTTAATGCTTGCATGAGGGGAAGTGCTTGGGCTGCGGGAGGGGGTATGAGAGCTACTGGTTGGGCCTGCGCAGTCACTACTGGCGTGTTTGGTTTCGATCCTGGTTTTGGGCCTCGACCCGTATGGGTTAACAAATGTTCCATTAATTCGTCTGCTATGTGCAGTTCCCGCTGCGGGTATATTCCTATGTTCATTTGCTCACGTCTCCCTCCCCGTCTTAGACTTGCCGTCCACTCCTCCTCCTCCTTTTCTTCTGCTACCTCAAGCTTCGATTTGTGCCTACGCGTATGCTTCTCTCATCTCCTAAGTCGGAGCATTGCTTCCCTCCTCCAATCTGTGATAGTCTCAAAAGCTGCGGGTCGCGCTTTTTCCCTTATCAACACCCTTTCTAAGTTATCTATCCTCGCAATCTCAAAGCTACTATTAATCGGCCACTGATGGTCCTGTTGCTTTCTAGTTTGCCTATGCCAAATTTCACAAAAGATTATCGCACCCACACCATATTTTGCATACATGTCATAAGCCGGCGTTCCCCCAGGCGGTGCACTTTGGCCATTTTCCAAGGACTGTCTACCGCAGCGGAAAAGCCCCGCTAAAGTGGACAGTACTCCAGGCATGTTTTAACCTTCCCCTTGGTTAATCAACCTTACTCTGGATGTTTGAATTTGCAAAATCAACACTCTACCAATAATCAGGGTTTCGTTTGAATCGGGGAATCTGATCGGGGAACCTGATAAAACAAGTCGCCTGTTTCCTGACGCAACCTCTCCCAACGTCGTGTCTGCGCTTCTCTGGCTTATGCCTCGTTTCGGGACCCTCGCCTCCTTTGCCCTCTGGCCCGGTACATCGATCAGGGATCAGATGTGTGCAGATCTGCGGAAGGAATCTCTCCTCACTTCTACAGAGCGCCCCGTACAGCTCTTGATCCCGGCTCGATCGTCCCGTCCTCGCCGTTCTCCACCTTTACTCCGTTACAACGTATACGATGGGGCAAGTGGGGGAGGGTCCCTATTCGGGCATCATCTTGAAAGGGGCCCTTAGGGGTCCCTCGCGATATCGAAACAAGGCAATAAGCATACACGAAAGGATGCGCCAGACACGAGGTTCAAATTCCCAATGCTAGGGTTTATTGCAAGCAAAATAGTCCCAATTGGCCAACTGTGGTCTCACGCCCCGCGACGTGTATTCGCTAGACCTCGAGGGACGCAAGAGAGCGAGTTACGTACATCAGTTACATATATACAAAATGCATATCATACAATCAGCTATGTCATGTTTAACACCCCCCTTTTATTGAGTTTCTTTGAACTCGGGATGATGATGGACATTTCCGACGAGTATGACAATTATGACACTTTCGATGTCTACTCTAGTAACAATGTGCAATTTAGAAAGTGCGGAGGCATCTTCTAGTTGTTGAACAGAACACGGTGCTTCTGTTCTTGGAAGCAAGCTGCACACGGGGGAAGAGTCACATTCCAAGCTTTGCTATCTATGAGGTGCTATTCGTGTCCTGGGAGCCGACACGCTCTAAAGGGTTTTGTGAAGGGGGGCCATAAGAAGAGCATAATTCAAGCCTTTAGCTGCTTTATTCTAACATATTCTACCACAGTACGAGACTGGCTGGCAGCTGTGACATGATTAAATGCCCTGCAGCTCTCCCTCAAGGCTACAGAGAGGGAGCGTGGGCATTCCTTTCTGGGCTGCTCATGAGGAGTTTCAATGAACTCCTCAGTCCCGCGGCCTTGCCCTTTCATATTCAGACAACAATGTTAACAGTTGAGCAGAGTAAGCAGAATTCGCAAGAATTGCAAGCTGCAAAGCAGTTTAGACAGAAAGCAATGAGCAATGGTTAACAAGCAAAATGGCGATTCTTGCTACGTTTAAAATGGCCGCTTGTTGGTCAAGCATAGCAGTCTGTATTTCTATCATTCTGTGCATAAGACGGTTGGCCTTCGGCCATCAAGATACTTTATTTATTTATTTATTTTATTTTTTTTATTTATTTTACATTTATAAAGCGCTCACACAGCCCGCAGGCATCGAGGCGCTGTTACAGGAATTGTTTTGTTTTTTTCTTAGCTGCGTTATCTTTTTTTTTTTGTCTTAGTTACGTATTTATAACGCGCTTAAACACCCAGAGGTTTCTAAGCGCGGACCCGGGGATCGAACCTGTTGTTTCTTCATGTGGTCTGGCTTCCAAGACACGCACGCTGCCGCTGAGCTATCCTCCTGGGATACGTCTATCATCCAAATGAAGGGTATTCATTTTTCCAGATTGACAACGAGATCAGGGGGGATTTGGCTTCCCTGACCCATATTTATACTATAAAGCAGCAGAATGGAGTGGGTTACAGATTGATGGAGAAACTCTAAAGGTGATGGGGTAACTTGTAGTGATGACCCGATAGAGGGGAGCCAATCCAAGACACTCTAGCCCACTCATGGTAAAATATATCACTGATAATTCATCCCTGAGAGGTTTCATTGTTGAACGAACGCCTGTTCCCTGAACATACTGATTAGTTGACGGGGAAAGAGTGAGGGGCAGGGGAAGGTATTACCTTTGTTGGATAAGACTGAAAGAAAAACTGATGTCATTGATTGTCCAAATGCAAATAAAAACTAAAGTTTTAAAAAAAAAAAAGAAGGAGGAACGCTTGTAAACGATTCCCGATTACTTAACCCCGCCAATACCCGAGTTACAAGTAACAAAGAGTGAGAAATATATCAAGCAAAGGTCACGTGCACCCAATTGTGTTTCCCAATGCAAGTCAGAATTCATCCTTTATTATTACATGGAAATACAATCCTTTCTTCAACTTTAAACGTGCAAATCTATTATAAAGAAGGGTCGCGTGTGCCCAATTGTGTTTTCACTTGAAAGACTGAGGGCCTCATCATGACCATGCCAGTGCGGTGACAACGGTGCGGGAAAGCCTACCAGCACGGCACCTTTGTTACCGGACCAGCACACTCCGAGTTTGCGGGCGGCTGCCATCCCACCCACCCACAAACTTTCCGGGAAGCACTGGCACCCTTATTAACAGTGCCAGTGCTTCCGTCATCCCCATTCCCATTGAGTCATATGGGACTCAAATGGGATTGGGGATTTACATTTTTCCGGCGCCTGACTTCCAGGAACACCGGGGTCGTGAACCCCAGTGTTTCCGTGGAGCCAGGCTCTGGAAAAAAATCACAACTCCGGCAGCAGCTTGCCGGTTTTACTGGCACGACTACCGCTGGAGATGTAATGAACCCTGAATTTTATACTAAAACCAGAAGTGACATTCTTACCATTTCTAAAGAAGTAATTAGTTTAAACCAATCAAGAGACGAACACGCATTGACCAAATCAAAAGGCACCCCATTTGTATAGTGAAAGTCACATTGCCAAAAGTTAAAGAGCCCTCTAACTCCACTGTAAAGTTGTCAACCATCAATTGACCTAAGATACGATTTAGCATTATTACCTGAAGCTGGAAGAGTAGCACTACAGCTTTTGGGTAATTGTTTTGGGCTGATGACTGGCAAAAAGGTGTGAACAAAGCTGAGGAAGGGGAAATAATTGCTTTTGAAGAATATTCTAACGTAAAGTGGCAGAAGACAGGAGAGGCAAAGAGGCTGCCCCTTTTGAGAAAGTTAGCAACAGGAAGAGTGCCTTGCCTACCTGCAGAGGTTGATCTTGTCGAAGTCTGCCTAGCAGATGAAGACAGTGAATTGTAGGAGTTAGAAAGACGGGAGAGGCAAAGAAGCTGCCCCTTTTGAGAAAGGCATAAAAAGGAAGAGTGCATTGCCTACTTGAAGAGGTTGAAGTGTATCCTGTTGAAGTCTGTCCAGTAATTGAAGTAATGAGCTGTAGTAGTAACGCTTAAGATGTGTCACATTGAAGTGGTATGAAGTAGAACCGTACTGTCAGACCAAGTTGACTGTTCTCATGGTACCAACAGTAGAAGTGTTGAAAGGGACGCAGCAGCATAGAGAAAGCATGCTGATAAATATACCAATGTACAGTTGTAAGAAAAGCTGAACTGAAGAAGTCTTAAAGAATTGTGTACTATTGACTTCAGGGAAATATTACACCTTCTTTTGAACTGTTGTAGGTTGGTTGGAAGGAGAGAGAACCTATCATAACCAGGATTACCATTGCTGCCATTTCCTTGCTGGAAGTTGGAAAGGAATCTTTTCACCCAAGGATAAAAGAGTTTCTGCCAGTGGAACTTTTTTTGTTGTACCCTTTTTTTAACTTGGAACTATTAACACCTGGTTCAAGATGTTTCTTTTCCTTTGAAGAACACTTTGAGTCAACTTGAAATCCTGGGGAAGGGATCTTACCCAGGATACCAAAAAGTCATTTAGATAGTACAGATTTCCTAGCTAGCTCCTTTCAGCTCTGCCTCATTGTTCCTAGCATCTGTGTATCTGTATTACAACGAAGTTGATTGTTATTATTTTTTAACTTATCTTTAAGAATTGTGAGGAAATACTGTTCTTCATTTTGTGATCCACCTAGTTTCGATTTTACTACAACACTCTTTTGGGCATGTACTCAATTGCCATAGTAACAGTTGCTATGCCTAATTTGTAACGCTGCGTGCACTTTGAACTACACATCCCAGCAGGACTGTAGTCTGGGACCGTATTTAGTGAATTATCAGGCCCGTCAGCACTGGCGCGTCAGGGTTTAGCAAGTCTGCTTGCTTAAACACCCTGTGCTTTACTGCACTCGAGTCACTTCCTAGCTAGCTCCTTTAAGCTCTGCCTCATTGTTTTTAGAATCTGTGTATATGTACTACTGCCGAGTTGATCATTATTATTTTTAACTTATCTTTTAGAATTGTGAGGAAATACTGTTCCTAATTTTGTGATCCACCTACATTTGATTTTGCTACAAGACTTTTATTTCTGCATTTTTAAAGCGCTCAGACAGCCCGCGGGCATCGAGGCGCTGTTACAGGAATTGTTTGTTTTTTAGTTGCGTAATGTTTTTTTTGTCTTAGTTTCATATTTATAATGTGCTTAAATACCCAGAGGTTTCTAAGCGTGGACCCGGGGATCGAACCTGTGTTGCTTCGTGTCGTCTTCGGTCTCGCTTCCAAGGCAAGCACGTTGCCACTGGGCTATCCTCCAAGGACTCTTTTGGCTATTTCTTCAATTGCCATAGTATCAGTTCCTGTGCCGCATTTGTAACGCTGTGTGAACTTTGAACTACACATCCCAGCAGGACAGCACTCCGGGACCGTATTTGGTGAATTATCAGACGCGTCAGCCCTAGCGCGTCAGGGTTGAGCAAGTCTGCTTGCTTAAATACCCTGTGCTTACCTGCGCTCGAGTCACTTCCTAGCTAGCTCCTTTAAGCTCTGCCTCATTGTTTTTAGCATCTGTGTATCTGTATTACTGCCGAGTTGATCGTTATTATTTATAACTTATCTTTTAAAATTGTGAGGAAATACTGTTCTTAATTTTGTGATCCACCTAGTTTCGATTTTGCTACAAGAATCTTTTGGGCATTTCTTTAATTGCCATAGTAACAGTTCCTGTGCCGCATTTGTAACGCTACATGCACTTTGAACTATACATCCCAGCAGGACTGTAGTCCGGGACCGTACTTAGTGAATTATCAGGCGTGTCAGCAATGGCACGTCACGGCAGGATGCGCCGGCGCTCACCCCTGGACATTGCTCTCTCCATTTCCTTGCTACTTGTTTCATGGTGGAAGCAAGGAGCGACCCAACCGCAACTGCGACCATGAAGCACGATCACTGTGTGCCCCTACCAGAAGACAGTAAGTCATTGGTTGAAGGAGCTCTAATTAAGAGTGACACGGGGCATGTTACCATGTCACTCCTCAACACCCGATCTCTGGACAAGCATGCACTGGATGTTAGAGATGGCTAAGATAGACAGCAAATTGATACCATGGGGCTTACTGAAACCTGGCTCCAGGATTCTAGCAGCCCTAATATCGATTTAGCAACTCCACCTGGCTACACCTTTTTCGGTCAGAATAGAGAGGATGGCAGGGGAGGGGGGAGTAGCTATTCTAGCCCGAACACATTTGAACTTTTTTCAAGATCCCATCTCGTGTAAACGATGTGAAATCATCGTTATTAAAAAAATTGCCGACACACAACAATTGTCTAAATATCATATTGATTTATCGACCCCCCATGACACTCCCTCAATTATCATCTCTTCATAAACCCAATACCTCATCTGTCGTGTTGGGGAATTTTAATAGGAGGCTTGGAAACCCTCTGGATACAGAGGCTGCCCAGCTGGTCCAACTGTTTTAGCTCAGTAAGTTCACAATTGATAGCAGTAGGGATCCTACACATAAATTGGGCAACGTGCTAGACTGGGTTACTAGCAAAAACGCAGTCTTGAACACACCGTTGTTCACCCTTGTATTTGGTCTGAACATTTCTTTTTAATGTTTCAGTTCAACTTGCCTACCCCCACGGTCCATAAAAAGAATCCCTCTCTCATCACAATAAGCAAAAATTACAATAGGATTCGACAAGGAGATCTAGGGTCCTGTTTGGCTAAACATATGCAATGTACATATGATCAGGAATCTCTGGACAAATTAGTCTTGGAGTATGATAGACTGCTTACTGACCTCTTGGATCATATAGCTCCAATGACTTTCAATGAGGTCAGGCAAAGATGGAAGGACCATAAGTGGTTCTGTGAAGCACTTCTGGATCGCAAAAGAAAAAGAGGAAAGCAGAACGTGCATGGGTGAAGGCAAATAAGAGAAAAATTGAAAATGTTGGAAAAATTGTATTGTATGGAAATCTTGCATGCAAAAATAAAACACTTTGAAAATCAAATCGCACAGGCCGAAAATGACTCTAAGAAACATTTTCAGATCCTTCAGGGAACTTGAGAAACCAAGAGCCATGCTGCAACAATTCTCCCCCACTACCCTGGATTGTGAAGCAATTCAACAAGCTTTTGCCCAGAAAATAATTGCTGCACAATCCCATATTGTAGATAAGATGGGTAGAATGGAGCCTACCACCTTCTCGCATAATAATAAGGAACAAACCCTGTGTGACAAACCTACTTTTAGATTCTAAAAGTAGGCACTCCGCATTTAAGTAGTTCATCCAGGGAATGGGCATTGCCCCAAACAATACTTGAGACGCGTCCGGATAGAAAGGAATTAATCCAGCCCATAGCCTCTGCTGAATAGATACCTGCCCCTGTCAGGACTTTATCGTGGTTGACAAGGTGGAAGGCTGCTGACAGATCCAGCAGCATCAGTAGTCCTACCTGTTCTGGTGCGACTTGTGGTGCGAGAGATGGTTGTGTGAGTTTTTGAGTGAGATAAGTATGCAGAGTTTGAGGTTATATTGGTTAGTGGGGTACCTGACCTTTAGCATGATAACATTCACAGTATTGTCTAAGTGTGGCACTTGTTGGCCTTCACAATCCTATCTAGATGCGGCACAGGCCAATGTTCAGAATTCTATCTAGGTGTGGGCATGCTAACATTCACAGCCTTATCTAGATGCGGCGCAGGCTGGTGTTCACAGTTCTAAGTGTGGCACATGCTAACATTCAAGTTTCATCTAGGCGCGTGCATGCTATCCTTCAGTCAAAATCCTATCTAGATGCGACGCAGGCTAATGTTCACAATTCTATCCAAGCGTGGACATGCCAACCTTTACAATTCTATCCAAGTGTGGACATGCTAATATTCACAATTCCATCTAGATGCGACGCAGGCTAATGTTCACAATTCTATCTAAGTGTGGACATGCTAATATTCACAATTCCATCTAGATGCGACGCAGGCTAATGTTCACAATTCTATCTAAGTGTGGACATGCTAATATTCACAATTCCATCTAGATGCGACGCAGGCTAATGTTCACAATCCTATCTAAGTGTGGACATGCTAATATTCCCAATTCCATCTAGATGCGACGCAGGCTAATGTTCACAATTCTATCTAAGTGTGGACATGCTAATATTCACAATTCTATCTAAGTGTGCACATGCTAATATTTACAAATTCTATCTAAGCGCGGACATGCTAACATTCACAATTTACCTATTGTGCCAATGTACCTATTGGGCCAATTTTCCTATGCTAGAGATTGTTCCCTTAGCTCCTAGACTAGGCAGGGACTTCCTCAATAGAGTAGGGAAAGCAAGGCTTTATTTTCAATGATTTACTTTAATAAAATGGCACATTTGTAAAAGAAATCTACAAGCAGTTGTCTGCCTTGCATTACTGACCCCTCTCAAACTACACTGTGAAGTTGTTAACAATCAAGTGGTCTAAGAAACAAGTACACCATTGTTACCCGAAGCTGAAAGAGTGGCACATAAGCTTATGGGTAATTACCTGGTCTGATAACTGGCAAAAGAGTGGGAACAAAGCTGGGGAAGGGGAACCACATGCTTGTGAATACAACCATGTGGTGTGAATGACTGCTGAAGCTAGTGAGGAGAGAGTCGTGTGAGCAGAAGCAGGTTGTTCTTGTCGCAGTCAGACAGACAGAAGAGGCAAAGAGGCTGCCCCTTTCATTTTTAGAAAGTCATAATAAGGAAACGCGTCTTGCCTACCTGAAGAGGTTGAAGTGTCTTGTCTAAATCCGACTATCTATTTCAAAGTACTGAGCAGTAGTAGTAATACTTAAACTGTGGTGGTATATTCAGCTGTCAGCGGATATCACATTGAAGTCGTTGAAGAAGTAATGTACTGTGGGACAAAAAGGTGACTGTTCTCATAGTACGAACAGTAGAAGTGTGGTTGTTGAAAGTAGAAGCAGCAGCACAAAGAAAGCATCCTGACAAATATACCAAATGTACAGTTTTAATTGAAGAAGGCTTAAACAACTGTGTAACCAGTATTACCATTGATGCTATTTCTTTTCTGGATGTTGAAAAGGGATCTTTTCATCCAAGAACAAAAGAGTTGTTACCATTGGATTTTTGTTTTTTGAACTTTTGCTTGGCCTTTGAACTTTCAAGAACTGGTTAAAAATTTTCTTTTCTTTTGTTGAACATTTTGGAGTTGACTTTGCATCCTGGAGAAGGGATCTTACCCAGGCCCTTACCCAGGACAGGAGAAGGGCATTCAGACATTGTGTTGATCTTGTTTATTATGTTGTGTTGGTATATAGTTTCCTTTGTATATATGTAGTTTAGTGTGAGGGCCAGAGAATGTTCTCTAGACTAGGTAGGGAATTCCTCTGTAGAGTAGGGCAAACAAGGTATTATCTTTATATCATTTCTTTGTTAAAATGGCATATTTTGAGAAAGCTACAAACAATTGTCCACCTCACATAACTTACCCCTCAGAGTTTCCATCCACATGGATTGTGCAATGGAGTTTTGTCCTCTTCTTATGTGCAGGATCAATGCCCAGTGTGTGCAAGATCACGGCCAGTATGGCAGCTTCTTCTCCACTTGATTCACTATCATTATAGTGTTCATTTTCTACTGTTGCTACCAGCTTTTCTGGTGGCTTGAATTGGCAAAATGGCTGGTACAGCCAAATGACGCACAGTCTTTATTTCTTTGTTGGCCAAATTGTATTTGCTATTGCACCTGTGGCATGATTGTCTTAAGGTTTTCTCTCTGTTTGTGCCTTTCCTGTGAGTGGTATTGCATGCAGCTGGGGATTTGGGCGTGGGGAGGCGGGGGTGGAGGGCAAGCAGGAAATTGCTTTTATCTCCACCATGTGAGATGGCGCCTTTGTGTCTCTGTCCAGGGTAATGTATTTTCCTTGAATACATTTTTCTGTGCTTTTTTGTTGTTGGCGTGAACCAACAGCATATCTTTTATCATCATCGGATTTGTATCCTAAGTTGCAGTAAAGTAACAATTCTTTTAACTCCACAACGTTATCATCTATCATCTAGTATAACGTTTTGCTTATTAATTTAGTGAAGAGACAATCTTCTCATGGCCTCGCAATAAACAGTGTTATTGACCGCCACCCTTCGGTTGGGGTACTTCCTTAAAACCAGCAAAACATTTTGTGCTCCTCTAACTATGGTGTGTTCAATAGCATGCCTTTCTTTAATTGGGAAGCAAAGTCTGTACCTTCAATCACCGCCACGTATGCTTCAAAATAGTAGAATCCATTGATTCAAAGGGACGGACATTCTCCAGGCACTGGGAGAAACAGAGGTAGTGGTGTAGCACTTTACATGATGCTGGTAGATAGTGTAAACGTTTAAAAAACGGAATAGACTTCATTTCTTTTCATATGTGAGTAAAAGGGTTTATTACAGAGTGCCTTGCAAGACAAATAGACAGGATTCTAACACTGACCCATTCCTGGCCCAACTAACCCACCCCTCACTCCAGATGAGTTCCCTTTTGAGCTCCAAACAATTTTCTCCATGTCAAAAAAGCCCATACCACACCTTCTAGTGCCCTATTGCCGCCTTATCTTAAACAATTAACCACTGTATCTCATGGAATTGGTCCCCTCTTTATTCCATGTGGTGTCACCAGACTAATCAATTCTGAGTAAATATGGCGTTCTTGACACATTTACGATGGAGTCCTTCTAAGGTGAGGGGCTTATGTCTCCGCCCCTATTACCATTTCTGATGCTGTTTAAGGCTTCTTTATGAAAGCTGGGTTAGACCAGTGAGATCCATTGGCATCAAGCACGCGACCTTGCTCAAGTAACCCTGACCAGGCCAAATTTCCATTGTCAGAACCTTTTATTGGATATCTGTGATAATTTCGAGAAAAAAAAAACAAATTGACAAATTGTTTTGACCGAAAAAAGAAAATTACTTTTTACTTTTTTAACTTTCTTTTTTTATAATGCGGGGGCTCCCCCCACAACCCCTTAACCGCCATGTGCCCTAATTTATACCCTTACCCCACCCCCCAACTATTATTTACCATACATATACCAAAACATCTACTATTTTCGGTAAAATGAATTAGGTCATTTCTGATTCGGTTTTTTGTATTAGGTTATTTGTACGGATTCACCTTTTATTGCATCTGCGCAGTCCAATAGGACAATAGTAGGTTTTGCCTGGTTTCCAATAGAAACAGGGTACCCTGACCAGAGTCTGCTGGGATATAATGAAAAATAATAAACACTAGGGCCATCAGAATGATTTTATGGAAAAGTGTGTCAAACAAATGTTCCCCTTCATCGTTTTCTTTTGTTAAGGCAGTTCCCTACATACTCACTCCACGTAACATAACCCCTTCCCAGATTCAACATTTTCATTATTATTTTCTAAAATTTTGTTTAACTGGGGAACTGCGGCCTTACCAAGACCACACTTTTGTGCTTCCTACCCAACTATCACAACAGCCACATTTACATTTTTGTTTTCATGTACAGGGGTATTGAGCTTTTGTAGGAGCAGAGCCCTAACTTTCCAACCTTTAATATCCCTCTGTTACAAACTAAGCATGATGCAAGCTTTATTAGAACTGCATGTTTCTTTTCTCTTCATTTATAACTTCATGTATACCTTTAGTAAATTATTCAGTTCATGTTGAAGTGCATCTTTTTCTTCATCAATTTCATGATGTACAAAGGATGGATACAAATGTTGGGTTGTGGCACACGGAAAGAAATTGGAGGGCACTGCATTACTCACCATCGTTTTCCTTCTATTGCAACACCATCGACAGCAGGAAACAAGAGCTGCCAATTGGAAGAGAAATAGGATTAGACACACAGTGGAGGTGCTGCAAGATTGCTCGGAGACTTCATTATTAATGACACATAAAATGTTGTTAGGAGTACATAAAGTGGCTGTAAGGTCAGCTACTCCTAATGCTTTCTACTGCTCATTAAATACTACTTGCAAAACGTGTAACCTCTTCTGAATGTCAGGATTCTTTTTTACTTCTGGTATCAACTTTTGCAGCTCCTCAAATCTTCTCGGCCAGTGGTCGAAGTGGGCGGGAACGGTTAGGAGCAGTGCTCCTCTACTTTTTTTAATTAAGTTTTACTGTTCCTATACTTTTATTTTAAAAAGAAACCATTCCGGAATCGTTTCGTTTTAAAATACAAGTGTAGGAAGCAGTTGAAACTTCCACTTTAGTGCACTGCACTGAACATTCCCTAAAACAGCAGGTGTGTTTGTTTGGGGGTTTGGAATGAGCGTGGGAGGGGCATGGGGATGGGGTTTGTAGGGAGCAGGGCAGGCCAGCAAGGAACATAGTTCCACTACTTTTTTCATGCACTTTGTCCACTGTTCTAGGCACTATCTTAGGCCATCCCTTCAAGAATTCTATCTGAATATGCACTGACTTACTTTCTACCGCAGGACAATATGCATTTAACTGTCTTGCTCCTTTCTGTATCATAAAATGCAAACCGGTAGTCGGCATGGAAACTAGTTCTACACACATATCCTCACCATGAAATAATAATATGCTTGTTAAGGATATTCCTGTTCCTGACCATCCCAACATATTCCATTACCTACTAACAGCACTTGGCTCTTTGCTAGTTTATTAAGACATTGCAGCTGGGGTGGTTCAAGGGGCCACGACTTCCAGGTTGAGCTAATTTCTAGGCACACGTCCAGAGTTATCCCTGAGGCAGAGGTGAGGTATCAGGCTGAGTTGCCAGGGGGTATCACTTCCCACACTTCTGTTTGGTTCACCCAGTCCCAAATGCATCCAGACCATGGACCTTGTATGGTCTTGGTAGTAGGAGCGCAGATGCTTTTTATCAACACTTGGATAGCAAAAGGTGCACTCTCGTCGTCTAAAGGTCCAGATGTTGGACTGAAAAAAGTCTTTCCAGGTCCACAAATCTTCTGTTACAACAAAGTAGTTTCCCAGTAGTCTCAGCTTGCTGTTGTGCTGCACATCTTCACGAATGCTTGTGAGTTCAGAGTTCATGTAGTCTTTCACTTCTTCACAGGCCATGTCCCATTGCAGTTTTTGCCCTGTCACCATCACACCATGGATCAGCTAGATTAGGGCATCTTGTACTTTTCCTGAGGGTCCCGATCACATGGAACTCTCCAATATTTGTGTTTGTGTTGGAGAGCTGTGCCCCGCAGATATGCTTTGTTGCTCATTCTAGGGGACCCAAGAAGCCTTCTAAATTGTGTCACTTATAGACACACCAGGTTCCAAGGGCTGTGTTTGCCCCATCCCAGATACGATCTACTACTTTTCTGTCTTCTGTAAGGGTGCAGAAGTAGACGCGGCACACAGAAGTGACATTTTCAGGTCATAAACCTTTATTTAATAAAAGTAAAGTCGAAACCATATCTGTCCCTATAACTAAGAGGGTTTCCCTGCCTCAAACAAAACTAAGGATAGCATCAGAATGTCAGTCAAAAGAAGTATAGTCTACTGTCCTATGTCCCAAACCTATTTCTGTCCCTCACACTTCAAAATAAAACTGTAATACCATCTTGCCGAGTCCAGAAAGGTGTTTCCTTTCTTCTGGATAGTTTTGGCAGTTTGTGATTATTGGGGAGATATCCTTCTTCCCCTGGCAATCACTAGGGCTTCCAAAGTAATATCACACAGATGAAGGGGGAGCCCTTGCCCAGGTCTTTTAGACAACTATTACAGTTCCACAAAGATGGGGGAAATATGTCTCCCTTCCCCAATCCTTTTCTCAGGCTCTCCCAACGATGCCTGTGGTTTTACCATAGGATACCCTTCTCCTCTTGTCTTTTGCAAAAGGGTATCACTATCCCCTTGGTTTTCTCTTCCACTTGTGGGGGACCCAGACCCCACTTTCAGACTTATAACGTCTCTCACTCAGGTCCGGTTCACTAACCTCCCAGGGACTGTTTTGTACATACAATACTGTAATCCTTTCATCATTCGGGTCCCAGGTCCCTATATCAGGTTTATAATGTCTCCCAATTAGGCCCGGTTCACCAGCCTGCCAGGCACTGTTTGACACAAACATTTCTCTGGAATTCTTCCAAGTACTGGCACGAGGAAGATGATAACTCTCGTACTCAGCTTGATTGTTTTCAATAAATGGTTTTACCCCGGGGCTCTCTCTTCTGCCCTGACTTCATCCAACTCCACCCCTCAGGGTCTCAATAGGGGTCTCACACTGTCCCCTGCTTCATAGAGCACTTTCCTATTCATAAACACAGTTCTCCTTATAGTTTATTTAACCATTGGCGCTTGACCCTTACCCCTGCTTTACAGGCTGCTTCCCTCTCCAGCTCCCAGCTTCTCTGGGCTTCTCTTATCAGCATTTGGCTTCTCCGGGCGTCTCTCGGTTTCTCTCGCCCGTGGAAACACGTGCAGTGGATCAGTAGCCCTGGATCCCTTGCAGGTACAGCAGTACCTTCTCCCGCTCTCTGGCTCGCCACCGGATACCTGCTTCTCCCGCTTTGGTCCATGTGTGTCAGCGGTGTGCTCCACTGGGACGCGTATGTTGGCTGTTCGGCATCCCAGTCTCCTTCGGTCCCTGGTCTCCGCACAGCAGCTCCCCTCAGCTCAGGGTTTCTCAAGTAAGGATCAGACCATGAGAGAAGTCTTCCTCTCTTTTTATGTTTGGCCGGCACATGTGAGAGCTGGTATGCTCGTTTTGGTTCCGCAAAGGACTCTTCACTCATCTTTTCTTTTAGTTCTCCTTACTCTTCCTTATCACAGTATGGGTTTCCCCATACTCACAGACAGACTGGTCTACTCTGCATAAGGTAACTAGGAGCAGAAAGAGGGGTTGCAGAGGATGTAAGTGTTGTGGCTCTAACAGTGTGCAGGGATGTGGTTTTGGAGGTAGAGGGGTAATTGTCATACCACATTCTTCCTCGATAGTCTTCATCTCTACCACAGAGAGATCATTCCGCTGAGTACCACCCCCAGGGGGACTACCAGGTAACAGCCTCACCTCCCTAACCCCATGGGAATTGTCCCCCTTCAGGGGAGAAGTGATGGTACCAACGTATTTGTCACACTTTGTATATGCAATTCATCCCTCTGTTGCTGAAGGCAGATGGCTGCTCCCTCACTGCAGTTGGGAAACTGAGTAGTAACCTAAAATTCAGACAAGGGAATCATGAATAATAACATGGCTAAGGTGGAGTTCAAAACAAAATATCAGTATACAGATCGATCTCTTAACAGAATCATACCAGAGAGACCGACTATGCATTTGAGTATTCTTCATAAATGTAATGACCTAATAGGTTGACAATACAAGGTATTGTATTACAGTGTGGGTTCTGGTATCTAAATCTACACTATATCAGAATAGCTTGGGTGGTGTTGGAGCACACCTGGTCCTCTCTGTACTATTTCAGGGGTTCAACGCAGTCAGTAAAAAACTAAAAAACTCAGTGGAAGTATTGTAATTGTTCCCCTGAATTTACACTTTGATCTTCTATCTCACACCCTCCTGGTACAGCCACTTGATGAAAGCTATGGGGCATGGACACTATGTAAGTGGCCCTGCTTTCATTACCAGCCTGAGCATGTTCCCTGACCACAACAGCAGTGTTTGCATGGTAACAGATGTGACAAATCAACCTCCGGGGCACCAGTGGTCCAGGGATGAATATCGGTTTCTAAACCATCAATCAGCCCCACACCTCTAATACACCAGAAGGGATCCTAAAAGATTGGAAACACAAGCAAATTATAAACCTCCATCTCAAATTGTGGTAACTTGGACGGAACAGCAGGCTTATCTCCAAAAAGGTTGTGGATCGTTGGTTAGTTACAAAACAGCGAAACTACTATTATTACCCAGTGATAAAAGGGACTGTCCAGTCAAGGTTGTATAAAAATGATCTACTTTCTTATTATCACAACAGACAGTTCTAGCAACACTACGAAAAACAACCCACCCTGTAAAGGAATGCATAGGACAGACAGTTTCAAAGAAGGAAAAGGGATGTGCTCTGGATATTGACAGGAGGGTAGTCGTTATGGTAAATAATAGCAACAGTTCAAGGTTACTGGGCTTCAGCGCAAACAGAGCAATGGGTCTTAAAATGTCTCTAGGGGCATTCCAAGAATGACCAGGGGGACAGAACCACAATGTACCATGTGCTGTGGATGTTCTTGTTGCTTGACAGGGACGAGTCAGCTTCAGTACGCTTTGCAGGCTTCTGTGAGAGAGTTCAAGAAGGTCATCAGCTGCGAGTATCAGGCAGCAAGAGTTTGGCAAGCAAAGCTGGACGAATGGCTGCAGGCGAGCCCAAATGGTGGGTCGGTGTCAGGACTCGCTGTCTCAGTGCTGGTTGACGGTTCTGAAGCACTGGCTGAAACGTCTCGGATGTCTTTAAGTGACAGCAGCTTAACAACGGTCAGCGTTGCAGTCAGTTGCAACTCGAGAAACTCAACTGGCTCGAAAATGTCCTTTAAGGCAGAGTTCAGTAGATGCTCATCGAGGCACTTCTCACAGCTTATTCACTGGGCTTGTGTCATCCTTTAAGGGGGATGGCCCAAAGCTGAGGAGTGTGTTGCAGGCAGCTGCCTTTTCCTTGGTTTCGGGTTCAGAGACTTTCTGGCACTTTCCACCTAGGAAGCTTGCTGCAGAGCCTAGCAGGGCATGTTGTGTGCTGGCTGAGTCCCAGTTCTGGAGTGGCTAGAGGGTCCTCTGGATTCGGTATCTCCCTCTGTTCCCTGGGAGATGTTTAGGGGAGGGATCTCGCTTCCCTCTTTGGAGGTCCTGGCCTTCCTTCACTAGCAGAAGACATAAGGCAGACTGTACCTTCAGCCAGGGTCCAATGATGAGTTCCTCTTGCTACACCTTGCAAAGTCTTCAGATGATCTGCCAACAGGGGGTCTCGGCCCTTTTTTAAAGCGAAATGGGCCACAGTGATTGGTGTAGACTAAGCCTACTTTCATGAACCAATCCTGGAGTCCCTACCAACAATCTCCTGTATGTGTGAGGTCAAAACAAGAGTGCTTTGCAACAGGAAAGGTAAAGGGGTGAAAACGAAGTCCTACCCATCTTCCTGTCTGCTATGGATCAAAGAGTCTCTCTGGTTAATGGATCATTCTGTGTTTCCTGATTAAAGCGGCAGGTCTCCCTTGAAGCTACAGCAAGACCAGACTCTCTGGCTCCTGCAAACCACATTCTCGTACCTTATGAATGGGGCCCCCCTGTAGGGAATACTACTGTACACACGCAGTACCATACATGACACTTCACTGTCATCGATACTGAGGGCAGGAGCTGGCTTCAGGTTGACACAGTTGCATATGAAAGGTTGTTGGAGTTTCCTGTCTCCTCTGTTAGCCTCTGCAGCCAGGCCCCACGTGGATCTGTTTGAATTACCCTCTAATTGGTATGGAAATCACTGCCACCAGCTGCAAGGGCCAACAAAAGAGAAGGGCGGATCAATGGAGGGCATTTGTGAAGTGCCTTTGTGAAGTGCTGATCGCTGGCCCGGCCCAGATCTCTGCCCCTGTGGCATTTCTTGAAGTCTTTGAAGAAACATTAATTGGTATAGATTTCCCATTAGACATACTGGAATTCTCATCATCTGATATTTAAAATTGTACCTGCTGCTAAAAAACGTTTATTTTGATTGTTTTAGGCCCTTTTCTGATGGCCACACCCCCTTCCCAGCACCACCACCATATATTCAGGACGCGTGTGCATTTGTGGAAGTGCCTTTGTGAAGTGCTGATCGGTGGCCCGGCCCGGATCTCTGCTCCTGTGGGATTTCGTGAAGTCTTTGAAGAAACATTAATTGGTATTGTTGTGCCCTTGGATAGGCCTTCCCTCGCCCCCAGGCACCGGCAATAACAAGCTTGCACGGAGTAGAAATGATCACGTCTTCTTTATTCCAATCTTAACAGTGTCTGCCGAACTCTCCGCCCTCCCGCGTCACTTCCCCTACCCGCCTCCCGGAACATACGTCAACATGATCTCTCCCCCCCATTTTAAACAGTAACAGGCTCCGCAACAGGCTGGAGTCAACATGTGATTAGCTAGGCCATTTCCTCAATGAGGCGGCGAGGCTTGTTTCGGGCTCGCTGTGGACGCGAGCCACTTGACACAGGGGGGCTGCTGGGGGCTCCATTCTCGAACTGGTCCTCCTGGTCTGAGCCTCCAGTGCCCTCCTGATCACCTTGATAGGGATCGTCTTATACATAGTCAATAGGGACTACCACCCTCCCACTTAGCCGTCGAGACCCTGAGGTAGGGATCTTCTTAAAGTGAGAGGAGGTGCGAGTGGTGGAGCCCTCCGCCCCTTGGGCCGTGACCATGGACCCTTTCTTTGCAGTGACTAGTAAAGGTTCTTCGCGAAAGGAGGAGTGCTTATGTGTCTGTGGCTACCGCACAGAAACTACATCCCCCACTTCCAGCCGTGAGTCTCTTGCTCCTCAGCGTTCATCCGCATACTCTTTCATGCGTGCCTTTGCTGCCATGTCGCGCTCCCTCACCTCTCTGTCGACATCGGCTGACCACCTGCCACCTTGGCTTGGGATAACCTCGTCCGGATGTCCCTTCCAAACATTATTTCGGCTGGCATCCTTCCAGTGGTGCTATGCGGAGTGCTCCGATAATCCCGGAGCAACTGATGCAGTACTTGCTCATACGGTTGCCCCGTGAATTTGGCAACTTGTAATGCCCTCTTTAGCTTGGCCATGAACCTCTCGATCATGCCATTTGCTTGAGGCCACAAGGGGGTAACCTTCTGGTGGTGGAACCCCATGTACTCAGCAAACTGCTTAAAGCTGTGACCACTGAACGGGGGTCCGTTGAATGTCTTTAGCACCCACGGGACACCGTAGGTGGTGAAAACGCGGTCCAATACTGGTATTACGTGCTGGGCCGCCGTCGATGACACAAGCTGGGCTTTGGGGTATCTGGAATACTCGTCCATGATGGCTAGCATGTGATTCCCCCCCCCTCGATAGGCCCAAATAAGTCAGCCGCTACTGCTTCCCATACTCCTTTAGGGAGTTCCGACATCCTTAGGGGTTCCGGGTGTCGGTTGTGAGTTATGAGGCAGCATGTGGGGCAATTTTGTAGCACCTCCTCCACCATGGCGTCATGTCGCAGGAACCAGACTTTCTGGCACAGCATGCGTTTGGTGGATACTACGCCTCCCTGGCCCTCATGTGCAAGTTCAACGACCCTCCTTCTCAACGCTAGGGGAATCACCATTTTACAGTCCTTCAACAGCAAGTGGTCGTCCGAGAGCGCCAGCTCCTCCTTCACCTGTAGTAGTTGATCTACTTCCACCCGTACCACTTCACCCAATGCCCGCCCTCTCTCCTTGGCTCTTCTCCAGAGACCCGAGCGGAAACCTTCACAGATGATCTAACATGCTGTATCCGTCTCAACTTTACGGGCTATTTGAGCCGTCTGTAATCCCTCAGGCACCGCCTGTTGTATGAGGTATCCGAGATACCGATCGGCCACTGATGTTTCTGGGATGCATCCTCTTGTGGGGCGCCTGGCGAGGAAATCAGTGGGATTCTCGCCTTTTCCAGGCCGGTGAACGATCTCAAAAGGAGTAGTCCTGCAGCCTCAACCCCCATCTCGCGATGCGGGGTGACATTTTTGCTTGTGGATTTTCGTGCAGAAACAGTGGGGCCTGATGGTCTGTCACTACTCAAAATGCTTTGCCATACAAGAAGAGATGGAAATGTTTGCACGCCCATACCACTGCCAGACCTTCCTTCGCAGCCTGGCAATACGCTTGTTCTGTGGCTGACAGGCTCCTGCCGGCATAGGCGACTATGTGGGTCTGAGACTGATCCATTGGGTCCATGTGAGCGAGGATGGCCCCAAGGCCTACCGGGCTTGCGTCAATGGTCAGTACCGTGGTGCGACTGGGATCATAGTATGACATGTTTTCAGCTCTGGTGACTTGCTCACGGATGGTTTCAAATGCCCTTTGACACTTGTCCGACCAGTCGAAGGTGGCATCTTGCTTGGTCAATGCCCTCAACAGTTCACTCACAGTGGAAAAGTCCTTGATGTAACGTGTGCAATAGCTGGCAAGGCCCAAGAATGACCTCAGTTCGAAAAGGTTTGAGGGGGGCATTGCTTAGTTTAATGCGACCTTTTCGGGATCAGGTGCCATGCCGCTTTCCGAGAAGATGTGCCCAAAGAAGCGCAGAGTGCTTTTCCTGAATTCTCATTTCTTACGATTGAGTGTGAGGTTGGCAGCTTCCAGGGCCTTACATACCTTTGCTAGGGCTTCATCGTGCTTATTGACGTCCAATCCAAAGACCAGGATGTCGTCGCTATAATTCAAGCAATTTGGAATATACTTTATCACGTTATGCACTTCAGCCTGAAAGATTTCAGCTGCTGAAGATACCCCGAAGCTTAGCCTTTTATAGCGAAAGAGACCCAGATGGGTGACGAACATGGTGATATTTCGGCTCTTGGGGTTCAGCACCAGCTGGTGGTATCCTTTCTTCAAATCCAGCTTGGAAAAGACTTTGGCTCCATTCAGCAGGTGAATCATGTCGGTGATTTGTGGAGCCATGTGCCTCTCTCATTGTATGGCTTGATTGGTTTGCCTCATTTCAACACGTAGCCGGATGACCTCGGACCCTTTCTGCGGGACACCCAAGTGGTGGGGCCCATGGCTGGCTCTATCATGTCCTGCTCCAGCAGTTTGAGAAGCTGATCTTCCACTTTCTTTTGAATGTTTACAAGGATGCCTCTGTAGTGCTGGGCTATGGGGCGTAAAGAGTCATCCATGTAGAGTTTCACCTGCCGGTTCCTGAGTCTCCCTATACCGTTGAACAGGCTGGGGTAGAGATTGTTGATCATCTCAACCGGATCGAAGTACTTATGAACCATGATGTTGTATAATACGTGTATGAGCCCCATGTCCGTGACGGTCTTGAAGCTGAGGACACAGCCACTTTCTGGCCAAGACATGTATGGGTATTTTCTTTTCATGCCCTTTGTAGCGGCACAGGCCTTCAAATTGTCCTTTGCATTTGCGTTTTAGAGGCGCTTTTGCATCATATGCGTAAATGTCAATGGTTGCTACGGTCAGTTTGGGTCTTTGTGGCAGTTCACTGAATACCTTTTCACTGACCACGTTTACTGTGGCCCAGGTGTCAATGAGGAACTCTTTTGGCTGTTCATTTAATTTCATGATCAGGGTAGGACTGTGCTCCGTGGCTGTGGGGTTGCCTAGTGCATACACATATGATTTCTTCCTTTGATCACTGCCTGATGAGCTGATGTCAGATTCTGACAGGGTTTGTTCCACTAAGTATCGTACGTGACGCCTGCATCTGCGTTCCGATCTCACACGTGTGACAGATCTTCTCGGTTCCCTTCTGTCACGTCTCTGTCTGTCCTCCCCCGACTCACTCTCCTTCTTTTCCGGATATGCGTGCCCCTGTGAGTGCTGTGATGGGGCGCTGGACTGTGGAGGAGCCGTCGGCATGACCTTTAGCTTGGGTCTCACTGGAGCTTCTCTGGCTCTTTCCCTACCTTTGTCTCAGGTAAGCCTACATACCACACACTGCTGGCCAATGGCTGGGCACGTGCCCTCGGGAGGGTACTCGAACATGCACCTGTAGCAGAACGGCTCCTCTGCTCTTTCCTGAAAGAGTCGATGGACCATCTCCTGTGGCGTGCGGTTGTTAAAGCTTTCGACTTGTGAATCTACAGCTTCCTCAGCCCGCGCCAGTGCCAGTATCTCATCTAAGGTGCAAGACTTCTGCAGCAATTTCCTTCGGAATGTCTGTAATTCGCACCCTGCAATGATTTGCGATCTCAGGACCTATGTGTTGGAGTAATTCGCAAAATCACAGTGTTTCATCTTGGTGCAGTCTCATGACATAAGCTTAGTGCTATGGAACAAATGACGCTCATAGTCCACATTTGTGTGGGGGTGAAATATGCCGCCAAGGCATCTTTTAGATCCTGGATGGAGTCAATGGAGTCAGAGGGCATCTCATCAATGATATCATGAGTGGCGGGTCCCAGCGCTAGTTTGCGGAGGCATTTCTGAATATCATCCGCGATGGGCCCTGTGGCCCCCATATACAGTTCAAAGTCCCTTATCCATCAGGCCCATCTAGGACCCATGTTGCTGGAGTCAGCCACATCAAAAGTGCCCGGCATCTGACCCGCCAGGGTATCAGGCAGTCTCTATGGGGTCTGGTTGGGTACCAGTGGTCTCTGTGCTAGGGGCCCCTGGAGTTGTGCTTGCGCACCCTGACCTCCATCTGGTATGGACATTTTGACAGCTTAAGTGGCCATGCTATGTAATATCTGTGCCTTTGCGGTTTCACGGCCACCTTGGTGGCACGAGCACTGTGTTGGGTGGAGGTGGACCCACCAACCCTTTTGCGCTGCAGTGGTGGCTGCCTACCTAGGCACGAACACCACCAGTGATCTGTGAGCCCCTCCTCACCTCTGGATGTGTTCTGTGGAACCCTGGCCCTGATGTGTGCTGTCCACAGCACGTGGTCACCGCCGCTGTCCGGGTTGTAAAATCATCACAGAATGTTCATCATCGTCGTACTGTGGAACCGCCGCTGCCTGGGGCGTCCCTCAGCCCACACGAGCCTTTGATTCTCTTCAAAGGAACGTTCACTCAACGTTCCATAACACCGCACAGCCCAGGCGTTTCTATGCCCTTGCGAGTCCATGGTGTCTGGCGGCGAGTCATGCAGCCTTCTCGTGCCGTAATATCATGTACACACTGCAGTGCGCACTGCATTCCATCGACCGTCCAAGGCACAGCAGCCCTCGATGTGGGTGGATCTCGGCAGCTTCAATCACCGCCTCGTCGCCAGTGTTGTTGCCGTGGATAGGCCTTCCCTGGCCCCCAGGCACCGACAATAACGAGCTGACACGGAGTAGAAATGATCACGTCTTCTTTATTCCAATCTTAACAGTGTCTGCCCAACTCCCCGCCGTCCCGCGTCACTTCCCCTACCCGCCTACCGGCTCCCGGAACATACGTCGACATGACAGGTATATATTTACCATTGGACATTCTGGACATTCATCATTTGAAGTTTCAAATTTTATCTGCTGCTAAAAACCATTTATTTGTTATTGTTTTAGGCTCTTTTCTTGTGGCCTCACCCCCTTCCCAGCACCACAACCATATTTGTGGAAGTTTCTTTGTGAAGTGCTGATCGATCGCCTGGAGTGAGTAGCGAGCAGCGATCATCAGTTCGGGTCTAGTACTCGGTGCACATGTATATGTAAAACGATCACGGTGCCCAGTACTGCTGACTGCCGTGACACGTACACAGTGATTACTGGCGGCAAAGACAACAGCACCCTGCATACCCTTTTGTTTGCTTTGATTGTTCAGCCCTGGTTAGCCCGGCTAAGCCCCGCTTGCAATTTAATGCGAAAATCGAGGTGAACGGAGTTGGTATAAGTTTGTATCAACTGACTAGCCAGCGAGAATGCTTCTTTTTTATTGCACTGTAGTTGCATCTTGAAATTATCTTATAGAAGTCACGTCGCATCACATCATTTAGCATTTTAATTTAATTGTAATAGTACTTGTCAACTAACGAGAAAGGCTGCCGTTCGGGGAGGAGGCCGCATTAGACCATGGAGCGGTCTTTCGAGGTATCCATGAACTAAGTCCTCATTGAGAACGCATTTCTTTGCGTTACATTTGGAATGCTGCTTTACAAGGTATTAGCATTATAGATACGAATGAAACAAAATACTTAGCTCTCAGCCGATTCACATAACCTTTTAGAGGTGCTTGTATACTGAGCTTTTGGTGATCGAGTTTAACATAATACGCTAATTTTAGCGAGTAGAAAAAATATATAAACAATTGGTGTTTAGTATATTGATTGTAATACTAGTAACAATACCATGGAACAGGCAACACCCTTTAGTGAAAATATTGCTACGAATGTTGTCGATGGTACAGAGATGAGGCCTCTCTGCTCTCAGAAAAATTCCCCACTTGAAAACTCCAATATAATACTGACGCAACGTTCTCGTCGTATTTGTCCGCCAAAAGTCCTCTCGGGGCCTAAAACAGCAACACATTCTAAAAATATGACTGCTTTTTTCCCCAAAAGAAATGCTTTGATCACAATTGATGAAGAGAGTGCCACACAAGAGATTGCCTGTGAATTAAATTCATCTCTTAGTTGCCTGTGAACCAAACTAATTGGGGATATACTTCATAAGAAAGGCTATGTTGTTACAGGCCCTAATGGAACTGAGGAATCGGGCGTACTGTTGCATCCCCAAGGAAAAGCTCCTACTGGCAATAGTGACATGCACCACCTGCACGACTTTTCAGCTAATAAGGAAAGTAGTGAAAGCAAGGAAAGCAATGCATGTTGCATTACGGCTAACCAGAGAAACATCCCAGAAATAGCTCCAGACAAAGATTGCAGCCGAGACTATAGCAACTCCCGTTGCCAGAGTCGAAGTGATGATACACAGTGCAGCCACTACTTCCCTTATTGACCTTCATGAAAACATCAACTTACCACTGATGAATGATGATATTGAATATTAAGTTGATGGGGGTGAGGGGGGCACTGTTGCGCGCACACAAAATGGCCGCCTGACTGTTGAGGTCCTCTCCGGCTACCATCTTGTGTGATTAAATATCCTTTCTAGGAGCCACCCAGAGAACCTACACTATACGATTCCTGTTCAAGACTATCTCTCCCAACATAGCGCCACCTTCCTGACGGCAGCTTGGCTGTTCTCTGGCGAGGGTCGGGCTGTCAACAGGCAGAACTGCCCTTCTTCTTCTTCTTAATTATCGGATGCATGGGCGTTACCCACGCAAGCGCTTCCCCATCCTAAAGGATGATGTGCACCAGACCCACCAATCAATACTTAGCTTACATAAACTCACAACTCCTCCCACCGCCCCGTTTGCCTCACAAAATCCAACATCACACTATTCCTCCTCCTGCCTCTCTCCCCTTCACCTCCCAGCAAAGTCTTCCCACTCAGCTCAGCCACACCCAGCGAAGACAATAGAACCCTCATCAATTCTCTCTCCTCAACATGTCTCTCACACCTAAGCAGAAAATGTCCCACAGTCTCAGGCACACCACACACTGCACAATCTCTCGGCTCACGTTTCCCCACTTGAAACAGACAATCATTCAGTCCCGCATGTCCTATCCTCAACTGATTCAGCATCACCTCCTCCCCCCTCCTCCATTCCAGACTCCCCGCATCCACCTTCACGGACACTTTCCCACGAACACCAAACATCCACCTGCCCTTCACCCCACTCACCCACCTCTCCTGCCACTCATCTATGACCCGTCTCACCACCACTGCCTTCACCTCATCCACACTCAAAGGTAATCTCACATCAACCGCTCCCCTTCTCATACCCTCACCCGCCGCCAGATCCACTAACTCATTACCCAAAATACCACTGTGACTGGGGACCCACGCCAACTCCAATTCCATTCCCCTGTGTACGCACCAATCAATCTTCCTCCTGATGTCCATAATCACGTCCTTCCTATCACCATCCCCCGCCATAATCGCCTGCAACCCACTCAATGAATCTGAAAATATCACCACCTTATCTAACCCCAACTTGCACACCCTATCAATCGCCAATGCAATCGCCACCAACTCAGCCGTACAAATTGACACATCATTCGTCAATCGTCCCACTTTATACTCCCCAGTGCTTTCCAGATAATACGCCATACCCACTCTCCCAGACACAGGATCCTTCGAACCATCTGTAAACACCTTGCATCCTTCCTTTCCTGCCACATACGCCTGGCCCAAAGCTTTGATCTCGCTCCGCAATCCTCTTTTCTTCGACGGTCTCTATAATAATCAAACCTCCAATTATACTTGAAACATTCACGCACCGGATGAGCCACACTCTTCGCACTGCACTTCACCCACCATCTCATATTCAACGCATCTCTCCTCAACCCCAACGGCATCTCCCCCACAAGCACCTGAACCCCATTCGCTGGAGAGGACCTCATCACACCTGAACACACCCTCAATGCCCTTGCCTGAACCCTGTCCAACCGCAACTTCTCACTTGCCGTGAAACCCACTGACACTTGACATCCGAAATCCATCACACTCAAAATTAACCCCTTATACAACATTCGTAGACACTTCTGTTGAGCACCCCACTCTTTCCCAGTCACCCTCCGCAACAAATTCAACCTTCGTTTGCTCTTATCCACCATTCCATTCACCTGAAAATTCCAGTTTAACTTCCTATCCAAAATCACCCCCAAATACCGAAACTCTTCCACGCTTTTCACCCTCTCACCTTTCAAAACCAAGTCCAACCCTTGCTGCACTCTTCTCCTTGAGAAAACCATACTCACACTTTTATCCACAGACATCGAAAAAGCCCCATTTCCCACACCACTCCTCCATACACACTATCGCAGCTTGCAACCGATTCTGCATCAACAAAAAACTTCGCCCTCTTACCCATACCACACCATCATCTTCAAAGAAATCCACCTGACACCCGAAACCCTCCAGAGCTCGAATTAACCCGTCCACCATCACATTAAACAGCATCGCACTAATCATACTCCCCTGCGGTGTCCCATTCTCCATCTTCCAAACCTCAGACAACACCCCCCTCACTCTCACCTGAAAGGTCCTGTCAGCCAAAAATGCCTTAATCCACCGAAACATCCTCCCCTTCACACCCATCTCCAACAGTCTCACCAGCAACCCATTCTTTCACACCATATCATACGCCTTCTCCAAATCCAAAAAGAATGCCCCCACCATCTCCCCATCACACAAAGCCTCCTCCACTCCAGTCACCAATCTCACTAACGGATCTGCCACTGACCGATTCTTCCTGAACCCACTCTGAAAATCGCTCAGACACCCATTTGACTCCAAATAGAACCCCAAGCGCTCAACTATCATCCGTTCCATAACCTTACACATCACGACAGTCAGCGCAATCGGCCTATATGACTTACACTCCGTCAGGACCTTGCCACTCTTCAAAATCGCTACCACAATCGCTCTCTTCCATAATCTCGGTAAAACTCCACTCTTCCAGATCTCATTCAACAATGCTAACACCTCCAACTTACATTCCACTGACAACTTCTCCAAAAATACATACATGACTCCATCCACCCCTGGACTTGACCACTTCCCCTTCCGAATCGCCCTATCCAACACCGCCATAGAAAACAGAGCCTCATACTGCTCTTCCCAAGGCCCAACATTCGCCAACAACTCCCGCATCTCCTCCTCAACCACTCCCATACTTAGTCTCACTGCCTCCGGGAAGTTCTCTGAACTGTGCACTCCCGCAAAATGTTCCCCCAGCAAATTCGCCTTCTCCCCATCTTCACTGACCACCTCCACCCCTTTCAACAACACAGACATGCCACACTGCGACTTCATTAACCCGGACACCCGCTTGAACTGCTTCCAAACCTCACCCACATCAGAATTACTCCCCAGAGACCCACAATAGCTCCTCCAATATACGCGCTTTCCCTAATCACCCTCTGCACCACCGCCTTTGCCTTCTTATATGCCAACAAATCCTCCAACATTCCCGTTCTCACCGCCCTGGCCCTCGCCTTCTTACGCGCTGCCACAGCCTGTGAACATTCCACCGACCACCAAGGAACCTCAACCTTTCCCCCTTTCCCCTACTCTACCTCCGGAACTGCCGCTACCGACGCCGCTCTCATTCCCTGCACCAAATGCTCATTCCATTCATCCACCCCCCATCCCTATCCCGAGAAACAATCAATTCCTGACACAATTTCTTATACAACTACCAATCATTCTTCCTAAAATTCAACTGACTTCCAAGCATCCGGGATCTGACCCCTACCTCACCCCTCACAGTCACTAAAATGCCAGAGTGATCACTCCCCATATCCCCATCCTCACGCACCATCCAGTCACATTCACCCGCAATCGCAGCAGACACCCAGGTCAGATCCAAACACAACAACTTCCCAGTCCTCACATCCAATCGTGTGCCCGAACCGTCATTCAGCAAAAACAGACTCAATTCATCCGCCATACCCTCCAAAAGGTCCCCATTTGCATCCGTCCGATCACTGCCCCACAACGTATTGGCACTGTTGAAATCACCACATAAAACACAAGGTCCCACATGTCCCCTTATCACTTCAGACAGCACATCCACCTCCACCACCTCACACGGATTATAATAATTCAACACTAGGGCCTCATTACACGGTAGGCGGTGACCCATGGCGCTATTAGCGCCATCGCTCATGCCGGTAAAATACCAGCACCGCCTTGGTGGAAAGGGGATTTACCGCCCCATTCCAAGGTTGGAGGGGCGGTAAATCCCCCTTCCGCCATTGCCCTTCCCCATTCCCATTTCTGCCCCATAGGGCTCTATGGGAATGGGGAAGGCGCTAATTACGGCACCGCAATTTTGCGGTGCCGTAATTAGCTCCGAGGTCCCTTAGCGGGTTGGATTTTAACGCCTGCAAAAAGCAGGCGTTAAATCCCCCAACCCGCAAAGGGACCTCGTAGTAAGGCGGTAGGGATTTACCGGTACCGGTAAATCCCTACCGCCATCTGTGTAATGAGGCCCTAAGACTTCTGATCCTCCTACCCGAATCCCCGCCCCGATAACCTCCACTGCTCCATCTACCACAATCTCCCTTGCAACCAACCCCTTCCGAACTGCCACAGCTACACCCCCCTCTCCCCTCCTTCCTATCCTTACGAAACAACTCAAAACCCGGAATCACAAACCTCAGATCACCCCTTAACCACGTTTCCTGAATACAAACCATATCAACATTCAATTCCCCACACAACACCGCTTTCAACTCCTGCCCATTCCTCAACAAGCTCCTCGCATTCCACTGCAAAATTCTCAGGCCGACGCCCCACTCTGTTTCCGCACTTTAGTAACCTTCTTGAACACTTCTTCTTCCGACACATCTACAACATTCAAAAACCTCCTCCCTGCTTCCACCACTCCTTTCGTACGATTCAACACACTGACTGACAAATTCCCCTGAACCAGCTCCAGCACATTTATTATAAAACACATAAACTCCGAACAACCACCATTTCTACGCCTTTCACCTCTCTCACCACTCCCTTCCTTCCCGCAGCCTCATCCACCACCGGCTCTCTCCTTCACATTTCACTCACTACTCGAACCGGTTTCACCTTAGCCACAGCCTCCGCATAAGATAAACCTTCCGCAGCCCTCACCTGCACCACCTCTCTCGCCACTCTTTGACTCTCACACCCCCTAAACGCAATAGAGTGCCCCCCCACAATTCACACACTTCTCCGGAGTTTCCACCTTACATTCTTTAATATCATGATCTCCATCACACTTCCCACAGTGCCTCTCATTCCTGCATACCCTCGCCACATGTCCAAACTGCTGACATTTATAACATCTCAAAGGCAATGCTACATAAGCTTTCACACGAAACCTCTGATATCCCAAATTCACCACCTCCGGACACTCCGCTCTCACAAACCTCACTGCCACAGTTGTAGACACCACATTCCCAGGTGTATCTCTCCTCCCCAGCCTCCACGCCTCCACTACCCCCACCTCTGCCAGCTGCTCCTCCACCTCAGACATATTCACAGTCAACGGTACCCCATACAACACCCCCTTACACGACACACCACTCTGATCAAACACTCGCACAGCGCGCCTACCCAGACAACCCACCTCCAGCATCTTAGCCTTACTATCAGCACCCATCCCCTCCACCAACAACCGACCCCCAGTCACCACTTGCACCCGAGTGACATTCCCCACAGCCTCTTTCAACCACCCAGCAATCACCATCGGATTCTCCCCCTGAAACATTTTCCCACGACTATCTGGCTTCAACACCACCTTCCACACACTGTCATACTGCATCTGCTCCTCCCCAGGCACACCGCTTCCTGAGGCCCCCAGCCCCTCCAAAATACACTTTTCCTGGGTCCCCGACCCTGAGATATCCCTAACCGTCCCCCCACCATCATTCTTTTGTGGAGACCTGCTGCGATGCTGCCCCTCATTCCCCCGCTTCCCCCCCTCCACAGATGTAGACTTCACAGTCAGTGTCCTCCCCCTTTTCTCCCCTTCCTCCACCCCTCCCTTCATTAAGCCTTCCCACCCCCCTTTCCCATTCTTACCACTTCCTCCGAGCACACTCTCCCCCTGCACCCTCCTAGAGAGTCCGCTCTATTTCCTTAATCCCAGCTCCCTCCACCCAAACACCGCTCCTCCCTGCCTGGGTCCGCCCACTTCCAGAGTGCCAAAGCGTTTATCTCCTCACACGCCTTCAGACGCGCCTCTCCTGAGGCGATCTTCGCGCTGCTGCGCCACCAGCGTGCCCGTCACGTGCAAGCCTCGCTCTCTCCCGCGAGAATTGCGGAACTGCCCTGTGGTGCCTCATCGACCAGACTCACATGGGAACGTTGCCCACTCGATGAGCGGGCTGTGAGCAAGGTCCCTGCTGCATGCACACGACCAGAGTGCGGCGAACTGTTGGACTGCACCCGGAGGGTGGCCGCTCTATGCTGCCAACAAACATGCACACTCCTCATCAGATCGGGAGGACCCATAACATACATGCCAACCCTCCATCCCGCCTAAAATAAATGTATCCCCAATGCATTCTTATGGGAAAATGTTAGTCTCCCGATTTCCCTTAAGGAATCTCCCTCCCAAGTGTGTCCAAATGTTGGCATGTATGCCATAACCCTAGAGGCGGCGTGCCGACTGCATACTCAAAAATCCCTGAACCGAACCTGAGACTCTACAGAGGCCCCGGGACGAACCTGCGATGGACAGCAGTGACACCTGTTGGTTGAGGGCGGATACGCGCCTGCCAGCTGGAGTGGCCTGACCAGCTGTGAGGTGCACCGTCGTGGCCTGCCTGCCAAGTTGGCCAGATGCCTGTAATGCGAGGCCGCTTGCTGGTCCTGATTTGCACCACGGGCGGCAACTGATGACCCTACGGGGGAGTTGAGGATCCCTTCCCCGATCCTACACGAGGTGCAGCTGAGCAGTACAACGTGTGCCCCTGGGGGCATTGCGCGGCAGCCCTGGGCTCTGTGAGGGGTGGGGCAGTGGCGCTTTGAGGTTAGTGCTAGGAAAATCAAACCCGCACTGAGCGGGAGGTCCGGTGGTGCGGACGCTGCAGGGCAGGGTTGGAGACACTGAAGACTAATAACACGGCCCTTGGACAGGCCACATAGATCCACCGTGGTGGGTGTCGTGGGTGACCCTCCCATGTGTATTGCCCCTTAAGGGGATGTGTCCCTCCCACGTGTATTGCCCCTTTAAGATGAGCCATGACTGTGTCATGGCCCAAGCTAATAAAAGGAGCTCCTGCAGGCACATGAAACAGAGCGGCTGCAGACTCCCAAAGAGGAACGACTGAGTCCGTGTCTCATTATCAATGTAGGCCACAGGCCTACACGTGGAGGCACAGGCCTGCATGCCCTGATGCCGTGGGACCCGCGCATGCCAGGATGGCAGCCGATGTCCGCACGGTCAGAGGCCTGGCAGGCTGTGACCCCACTTCATGGTGCTGATGCCCCATAGCACCGGGGGCCCTGCCGGATGTCCAGGGCAGGCCCCAACCCCCACACATAGTGGGACTGTCTGGTGCTAACAGAGATAGCACCCAGGGGCGCCTGCCGGATGACCATGGCAGGCGACCCCCAACAGTGGGGACAGTTTCAAATGGAAATCCTGGGGGACACCAAGACCTGATCTCATTGCGGACTGTCACTGCCTTGGGAGGGCACCATGAACTTCACTCGATTGGACTACCCACAATAGGTGGAGCGCTGGCCTGCCGGGTTACAATCAGGCTCAGTGGGCACGTGACACACCTGCTAACTTATTGGCATTGATCTCCTGATCAGCGTTCACAACCCTGGGGGACCCCCCCCACCTTTCCCCCCTGCTGTTTGCCTCACCGGCGGGGCGACATGGAGGTCTGGCCCCGACGCTCCTATGTGCAGTGATTAATCTCACTATGTTATGCTGGCACCATACGTTTTGTTGCTGAGGTGCCTTTTCCCTGCTGGGCACTACAGCGCTGGAACTCCGTACTGCTGTGGGGATGAGCTTTCAGCCTGTGCCCTAATAACCCGACTGAAATATCTTCATACCTGAACAGTATACCCACTGAAGGGGAACTTGGAGTCTGGGATATCGCACTAGTGGTGTGGCTGGATCACTGAGCCGAACTGAGGCACCCATATAGCCGCCGACACGGCCCGCGCACACAGTGGATCGTGGTGCCAGGCTGATTCGGCTATAGGGCTGGGGGCCTATAGCACTACAATATGGTGCGCAGTGGAAAAACACGGCCCTTACCCAGTCACAGAAGGTTTCACTGACTCATTAACTCCGGAACCGCACGAAAAAAAGAGGACAGACAGACAAGACTTATATTCAACCCGGTTTGTATCCCGTGGAATGTAGGCGATGCTGCCATACGTGGGAGAGCACAGTACATTCCAAGTGTCTGGCGGCCTCTGTGATAATAGATTGCACGGAAAACATCACAAACTGAAATACTATGTCAATGTGTGCGTGTTGCAAACCATAACTTACAGCACATATAATTTTTTTTTTAAAAAAGGCGTGTGACTGTGATCACTCCCCCTTTGCTACATTATAGCACGCAGTACACGGAAGCACCTGACGAAAACACTGCAGTAATTGTATACAGACTTGCACCAATTGCTACTTGGAGATGCGATGATCTGCGCACTGAATGGACCCTAGCTCATACCTACATCCTCGGGGGCTCGGCAAGACAGAGGGTCTTCATGGCTACATAGTGGTGTCTCACAGATCCCATTTTGAACACTGACCGACAGCCTCTGGTTCAACACCACATAGTGGCTACACACAAAACACTGAGCCTTTAGAACGAACTCACCCTACGGATCTATCCCCTCGCGGGGAAGGGACGCCACAAACACAAAGCTCCATTGGAGGGCCTCACTGCATAGACACCTCAAGTTAACTGGCATCACAGTAAGAATATATATTGAAACGCTACGTAGACGTACTCAGTGCCTGTGACCGCCTGGTCCCACTGCGTATTATTGACTGCATTAGCCACCCTGGAAGCTGTGAGCCGCATATAATTCTCTTGTACGGCGATGACAAGAGGAGCCAGCTCCAAGAAGAAGAAAACTGGTCCTATGGATTCCTTCACGAGTAGCCAAGCCCTGGTCAATATGCCACTGCCACCGGCTGAACCCCCGGCGACATCCACTGAAAACTCCAGATATGACCAACTCCTGGTCACCGTACAACGTAGATTCATGTCAGTTAATGTGAAATTAGAAGACATTGTCACCACGATTGGTTCGCTGAAGGCCCGTGTTGACAAGGAAAGTGCACGAGTAACAGAAGCTGAGGGCAGGATCAGCACCAATGAAGACTCGATTGGGCAACATATTTGTGATATTACTCTTTTAAAGGATGAGATGACCAAACTACGTGGCAAATGTGACGACCTGGAATCCAGGTCCCGTCGAAATACCATCTGCATAGTGGGTGTGGCGGAATCCTTCTGAAAAGGGCCTATGGAAACACACGTGGAAGCGCTTTTGAAAGCCTTGTTCGGCGACAACGCCTTTTCGGAACACTTTTTGGTAGAGAGAGCCCATCGCACGCTGGCCCCAGCGCCAAAACCAGGGGCTCCCCCGTACCATAGTCGATAAACTACTGAATTACAGGGACAGAGACACTGCTCTCCGTCTGGCAAGGGAGATGGGACCCCTCCGCCACGATAGCAACAAAATTCACATTTATCTAGGCTTCGCTGAGGGAGGGCAACCTCAAAGAAGATCATAGGACCAAGTCCTGAAACACACTCCGGCTGCGACAGGTCCCGTATGCTCTGATTTTCCCGGCGAAGCTGCGAATACATCATGGAGGCCGTGCACACTTTTTTGAACATCCTACAGCGGCCATGAATTATGTAGAGGTTACGATCCCACTTCTGCCACGGGGATGGGGTCCAGATCAAAATGTACACCTGCAGCCCGCTGTTGACAGGAGAGACCCAGCCGATTAATAAGACTGAATAGAATATCTTTTTAACGTTGCAACATGAAAAGGTGGGGTCTGGGTGGCACTGACCTAAACCTACTTTCAAAGCCGCATGGGAGGCGTCCAGTTCCGACGGCTGTGGACCGCAACGCACGCACCTCCGTAGAGTTGCACAAGTTAATGAGAGGGGTACATCATCATGTTGGGGTTGATGGTGTGGGTGGTATTGGGGGAGGGACATGGAGAAGATTTACCCTTGGCACTAGGCTGAGGCTTGTTGGGGTTGTTAAAGGTTCAAAATCAGAGAGTTATGTTGCAACAACCACTGTCTGTTTGGCAGATACACATCAGTACACAGGTAATAGCACTGCAATAAATGACAGATACAACACGTGTCGACAGAGGGTTGACCGTTAAATTGCTCTCCTGGAATGTGCAGGGGCTCAATAATCCAGTCAAAGCCAGAAAGGTTGCGGCGTATGTTACTAGGCATAGCCCACAGAACCTTCTTCTCCAGGAGACACATGCACTTGGAAATGTTAATTCCAGTTTTAACTCACATTGGGGGCCCCTTTGGTATTATGCAGAGTACTCTGCCCAATCCAGAGGAGTTCTCACCCTGATTCACCCGACAATGGGTTTCCGATACTTGGACAGTAAAATAGATGTCCAGGGCAGATTTGTGCTGGTCTGGGGAGAGGTAGCAGGTTGTTCGATAGTAATAGTTAACACTTATGGGCCAAACATTGACGATCCAGAATTTTACAGGACAATACTAGATATGCTGGCCTCATCAGATGATGCGTTGGTATTGTGGGGGGATGATTTCAACATAATCCTGGATGTATCTCTGGACCGATCCTCTGTAGCTCCCCGGGGTCTCACAAAGGCCGCATCCACACTACAACAAATAATGATACAAGCATCCCTGATTGACACGTGGCGTGTGCTTCACCCACAAGAGAAGCGGTTTACATACTACTCGTCTGTACCCGAATCAGAGTCTCGTATAGAATATTGGCTCATTAGCTTGTCCCTTTCAGATGCCATATTTACTAGTGAGATTCACCCCGTACCCTTTCAGACCACTCCCCAATATCCCTCACCCTGATCCTGCGTGATATTTCGCCGCATGCTAGACGCTGGAAGATGCCCCCCACCATACTACGGGACCCCCAGGCATGCGAATCACTTCACATAGAGATAGAGGAATGTTTTTAATTGAATGAAGGGTCAGTGAATAATAACTTTACTTTATGGGAGACGTTCAAGGTGTGGGTGTAGGGTGTCTTTATTGAAAAATCTACCGGGTTGCTGACATCTGTTAGGAGAGAATTAGGAATACCGCAAGTTAGAAATGCTTGAAATTAAGTACAGCACTACACATAGTAAAGAAACCCTTTCTGATATCGACATAGCATTGAATGAATTTAGTAAGCTGGCAGATAGAGATGTCCTATATATGACCACCCCTGCTTGGGCCCATTGATATGGAGAAAGTAACAAGGCTGGTAGATTCTTAGCCAACATGTTTAAAGCAGAGGGCTATCAGAATCCTATTGCCAGCATTAAGGCTGCACATGGGGTAATGGTGAACCGAGAAGAAGACATTAACACCACATTTGTAGACTTTTATAAATCCATCTACTCCAACCAAGACGTCAAACCTAAAGAAGAGATAGCTGACTACTTGCATGAGCTTGACCTCCCAACCCTTACCCCGGACACACAGAACGCTTTAGATACACCCATCACACTCGAAGAAATTACCAACGCTATAAAGGCATTAACACCTGGCAGAGCTCCAGGCTCAGATGGCCTAGGAGCCGAAATATACAAGGAGTTCCATGACAAGCTAGCCCTGGTTCTGCTGAGGGTGTGGGAGGAGGCAATGGATCATGGCACACTCCCCGAATCTATGCGTGAGGCGGTGATCACGGTCCTCCTTAATCCCCGATGCCCTGCACACGACATGTCCTCCTATATACCCCTCTCCCTGATCAATACGGATGCCAATGTTTTTGCCAAAATCCTTGCGACCAGACTCCTACCACACATGCCCACCCTGACCAGGCAGGCTTTATTCCCAACCAATCTACAGCCTTAAATCTATGACGACTTTTCGGTGTAATGGCACAAATCGACCCGAAGGCCAACGCAGCGGTTGCTGCGCTAGATGCCGAGAAGGCTTTCGATTCAGTGTCCTGATCCTATTTATTCTTAGTACTCAAACGTTTCGGTCTGGGAGGGTACTTTCTTAAATGTGTCCGATTGCTCTTCACCAACCCGGGAGTGAGGGTCCTCACTAACCATACCATGTCTTCCCTCTTCACTTTGGGTAGTGGTACCAGGCAGGGCTGTCCTTTCTCTCCCATTTTGTTTGCACTCACGATAGAAACCATGGCGGAATTCGTCTGGAAAAATCACACGCATAGAGGTATCAGAATGACAGGACCCCCACATATAATATCTCTTTATGCCGACGATACTTTGCTATATATCCGTAACCGGAAAACCAACCTAGGACCTATTATGGCAGACATTCATATATTTTCCGAATACTCCGGGTGTAAGATCAATGTTTCCAAGTCTGAGCTATTTCCATAACCCCTAGTACAGGGGATTTGTCTGATATAAATGGGTTCAAGTGGTCCCCAACACGGGTCCGCTATCTGGAAGATGTTGTATCTAACGACAAACACAGGTTATACACAGACAATCATGAGAAACTCCTACAGATGCTAACTACTAAATTACAGCTGTTGTCCAAACTCCCTATTTCTCTGTATGGCCGGGTGGCCCTTCTTAAAATAGTAGTCCTCCCCAAACTGCTGTACTGTTTTGGTAACATTCCCATTTGGCCCGGTAAAGCTGTCTTTGCAAAACTTCAATCACTTGCCACCTCATTTGTGTGGGCTGGGAAGACAGCCAGATTGAAATGGGCCAAGCTGGTCGAACCGTTCTCTTGTGGCGGCATTTCAGTCCTTGACTTCGAATTATATTACTTAGTGGCTGAAGCGCAATTCGCTAAGCACTGGTTTGACCCCGATGACACAGCCACGCATATCCCTTCAGAGAAATATGCGGCCTCCCTCTCCGATGTTCGATCGGTCATCTTTTGCCCCAAGCACAAAGATTCTTGTGAGTTTGACCCGGTAAGCACTACAACACATGCATGGTCCAAAATATATAAGAGGATTGGATTAATGACCCCATACGACCCGTAAGTCCCACTGTGGAACTTGCCCAACATTATACCCACGTTTGATAAAGCCCTGCAGATGCTGTGGGTCCAGACCAAACAACTTAAAATGTAAGATATGTTTCCTGGGGGCACAAATGTTGACCTGAAAGACTTTGTGGACACAGTGGGAGGTGGGCAACTTAAACGATTTCAGTTCCACCGGATGAAGGCCGCATTTGCTACTAAATGAGTGCATAAATTCCATAACAGCGGCCGAGGGGCGGAAGAAAGGGGTCTCGTTGTTGTATACCCTAGTCCAATCACACTCAAGCTCATGTAACACCATTAAGGAGTCCTGGGAACTGAACTTTGGTACCGAATTAAGTGAAGGACAATGGCTTAGATGTTGTCAACTTACTAAAACTGTATCCATGAACTCTGGACTGCGACTAATTCAATTTAAAATACTCAACCAGCTACACTACACCCCCACGAAGTTAACCAAATTTGTGGAAGGTTGCACGGGGAAATGCTTAAAATGTGTTGGACCAAATTCAGGCGCATACCACATGTACTGGGCGTGTCCCTCAGTGGCAAGATTTTGGGGTGAGGTTGCAGACATACTTGAAGAAATCACATCAATCCCTGCATCCCCATCCCCATTGATATACTTGTTTGGGGACATTGGTAAGGTGGCCGAGACCACTCGAAGATTATTTAATGTCCCTTGTGTGGTTGCAAAACGCTGTATATTAAAGTGCTGGAAATCTGTCAATGAACCTCGTAGAAAAGACTTCCTCAAGGACCTCACAATGGTTAATGAATGTGAAGAACTATTTGTATTAACGGTATCACCAACCTGCCGCCCCAAAACATCTGGGCTCCATTTAGAAACTACTTATGTAATATGCTATCGGATAATGACTTTAAACCCCCGTCGTCACCTCGAATTGCTATACAACATGAAATGTACGTACTGAAATCAAAATGTTGTAATTGATGTAATACTCTGTTAACTCTATAACGGCTCTGTTCTGATGTGACTCTCGATGAAAATAAAACTAAAAAAAAAAAAAGAATATTTATGTGATGGAACTGACATTACATCGACTCCTGGTGTGATGGCCATAGACCCTCATATCTTTTTTGAAACTTACACCTTAGATGTACCTTTGCTCGAGCACTCCACAACTCATAAAAAAGGGGTGTCCAGAGAATGGCACTGAGTTGGCGCTGGAACAAGAGGGTCTGCCGAACGCCCTGACTACTAATCTGAGTGAAGACATATTAAATACTATGTTATCAGACTGCAGTAAATCTAATATGTCATCTAATGAAATGTTCTTAGCTTTTGAGTGTCTATTCACCACATTGGTAAACACATGCAGTAAACTTTATAACAAATTAGATCTACAATCCATATTGCTTTATAAATGCATCAATAAAATAGGAAAATTATGCATCATCAGAGCTCTAACACAGATATATTGGATAAGGAAATAAGTACTGTCTTTACATTTCATGCTAATAAACCTGTAATGCCAGTTCCAAATATACCTTCAAGACACTCAGTCGCAGTGAAATTACCAACAATTTCAAAAAATGTCTCTAAGAGGAAATAAAATAATAAACCTATCTCACAGGCAATCATGTATGCCAGCCAAGCGAAACCCAAAAACAACCCTTTTGTGTAAACATGAAAAATGTCCTGGGGAACATTATAGCGCCACTGGACCCCATCACTAATGATATAAAATCAGTGAATATAAATGGCATACAGAGAACGTCAGTACCACTTGTGAAGGACAAATCACTTCCCCAAAACTCTGCAAGTTTACCGTCCTCTCTTAACCTATTATCATCACACCATTAAATGAGTTGGAACCACTTCTATCTCAATCAACTGTGAATACTGTGCCGCAGAGTAATGACTGTTTAGACTTGTACAACTCTAACCCATCTCAACTGAGATAAACTATCCACCATTAAACAGGGCAGTTGTTTTGCAAATATTCCACTCTATTGTCGGTCTGTGTGTAATACATTCTGACGACATTAGAATAGTAGTTCAAATCGAACACAGTAAAATCAGTACCTCTAACATCTGGTTTCGATCTGCTGCTATATTAGAACATATTCTAAAATTTGAGCCAGAATTATTTCGCCTGGGCTTCTCATGTAACATAGTGGATATATATCCAGAGAAATTAAGACAGCACACACCAGATGTTGAAAATAACAACATACTCAATAGCAGACAAACTATTGTTGAGATACGAAAGGCAAAGAGCCCTAGAACCGCCCCCAATAACCAGGAACTTAATAAGAAAACAAAGTCATTTGTTATCAAACACAGCGTATTCATCGAGATATGATCCATGGAACTGTAGATGTGGTTGAAAATGCCAAACAAAATAAGAAAATTGTGTCGAAACGGGCTATTGGTAATGGCTCCGACTAGCCTTAAATCCCATCTGTCCCAACTGAGTCGGTGCATTGATATCTTGTACTCTTGGAACACTAGAGGGTTCACCCATCTATTTGGTGAAAATGGTCTGTGGAGCAATATGGACATTTTCAGTGTCATTGTTTTACAAGAAACATGGCTTATAGAGAACTTGTTGCTTGATGGGAGAGAAACCATTCAAAAAGCAGCATCAAAAGGCCGACTCGGCAGGCCTGCTGATCAGTGTTAGTTCTCCTTTGACTATAGTTGAGATTCCCTTTGAATCCTCCTCGGTGTTGGTTGGGAAATGAACAAAGAACAGGTCAGACCTTCATCATTATAGATGTCTACAATCCTCCGTCTAGAGTGAAAACAAAAACCAACTTGAAGGTGGTAAGAGACATAATGATAAAATATGGAAGTAAATTTCCTATATACGTTATGGCCGATTTTAATGCTAATATCCTACCTGATGTGGAAGTGCAGGTGAATTTCCGCTCCAGTCCGACAAAATTTGCTAAACAAAATACAAGCAAAAATCCATGGGCTAATATGCTAGATTAATATCAGTTGATAAGCCTGAATGGGTTGAATCTGAGTGATGAACAAAGAGGCTTCACGCGCATTAGTGGAAACAGCGCCTCCACCCGTGATTATGTTTTTACCAATGCTAGGGGGCTTGAATGGGTGATAAATATGGGGATTGCGTCGCGCAAAGAGAGCAATCACCTACCGCTGTGTGTACTGTTTAAGACCGTAGGTATAACCCAAAATAACAAGACCTATGATAAACCGGGCAATACTTTCCTGAATAATACAGGCAATCGCATCCAATGGCACCCTGTGAATTTAGCAAAGGGAAAAATTGTCAGAACAAATTATCCCCACCTTTGTTGACTTCTGCCAAAATGCTGGTAATGGTGGACAGAAAACCAGTGAGATTTTCACGACTACTATAGAACTAATCAAGAATCAAGTGGCGTGCACACGCGAATACAAATCCGCTCATGAACGCACAAACAAGATATTGAACAAACAGAATAATTGTGACCCTAAAATCAGTCAGGAGAAAAAAAAGCTCTGCTCCATAATTGCCACCTTACTCTCGTCCTCCATATGGTAATATGATGCTGCTGGAGTAAATATTAAAATTAAAGAGGCGAAATTGCAATATAGAAACTGATTACGGCAACACAAAAAACTGCGAAAATGAGCGATGGTTAACCATTGCCCATTTAGCTACTACCAAGAATACAGTGGCCATATGGAAAGTGATGAGGGCAAATAAAAAAAGTGAATTGCAGATTAATTGTATTCCTGAGGATGTATGGGTTGACCATATAACACAAAGTTTGGGCACTGTTGGAGAAAACAAGACAAGTATCGATATTCCAGATACACTGTGGATATGTAAAGCAACATGCTCAGATTTTCGTAACATAATTGAACATCTAAATTGTTCCCGAGCATGCAGCCCTGACGGGATAAACAACGGTCTAATGGAAATGTCTCCTACATTATGGGCAGACGCGCTGTGCTTGTATTCATAGATATTGGTAGTCTGGATTTCTCCTGTTATCTTGGAAGGAGAGTCACATTCTCCCAATATACAAGAAGGGTCAGCGTTGTAATCCTTGCAACTACCGACTCCTGGCTATGCTAGACATCCCTGCAAAAGTGTTTACACAGATACTATTGGTTGACTTGAATGCCTGGATAAATGATCATGCAATACTAAGCAAATATCAAATTCGACACTGTAATCAGGACAATCTTCGGCACAAATTGCAAGCATGGAACATCCCTCAGGGTCTCCTGAAGATGCTAATGCTATTACATGTCAACACAAGTGTTAAAGTGCGTCTTAACGCCATTGGACAACTAACAGAATCTATTTCCATTGCAACGGGAGTCAAGCAGGGCTGCATAGTTGCAACAACATTATTTAATTTATATTTGGCTGACCTTGCAGTGTCCTTCAACCCAAATTTGCTATGTCCTATCAAAGTAGGCACACAGCGCATAAGCTGGCTCGGCTATGTGGATGATGTATTATTATTAGACTATACACCCAAGTGGCTACAAAGTCTAATTGATAGTCTGGGCAGTTTTGCTGAACTGAATGGACTACGTATTAACACAGAAAAAAGCTAAATAATGGTATTAGCAGGAACTAAGAAAAAACTGGTGAAAATGAGTTGGTTCCTTGACCATAAGAAACTTGAGTGTGTCACTTCTTATACCTATTTAGGACTATTAGTCGATGACAAACTCAATTGGAAATCACACTGGGAAAAATCCAAGACTACATTTTGAACGTTAGTGGGTGCAGTGAGTGCCTTCATCGGAAGAAATGGTGGGCTGTCGATCAAGACAGTTTTACTACTATATACCATGAAAATAGTGCCTGTCTTAACATACTGTATTGAGATACTGTTTCTCTAAGGAGTTGAAAAGATTTGAAGCTAAAATGCTAAGGAAGCTGTTCCGCATGCCACATTTAACAGTAGAATTATTTTATCTTGAATATAACCTAACATGTATCCTATCAATTCTTGTCAACAGATCATGTATGTGCTCAGTAGATTTGATGACTATAAATTATAACACTATAACCGGCAATTACGCAAAGGCCGTTCTCAGTTTAGACAATTTTATCCGGATTGGTGTATGGGGGAAAATATTCCCAATTTTTAATAGCTGGAAAAGCGGTTGTGGAATTGATATATCAGCACCCAATACAAAACAAATAAAGTATTGGTTAAAAAAGAAGATTAGATTGTTTGACCGTGACAATGATTTGGTACAACATTCGAGTAAATCAAATAGTGGACCATTCATTGAACATATAACTTCTCGATACAGCCTTCCAAAATATATCATAGCGTTTCCTGAAGCATGAGTCATAAGACAATACTTATTAATAACATTTAATAAAAGTAAAGTATTGGAATGTGAAGGTGCAAGGAAAGGTCTACAATGTAATGAGCGTAACTGCTGGTTATGTGGAGGAATAATAATTGAATCTTTAGAGCACATTTTGACAGAATGTGAAAGTTTAATTCATATTAGAGTCGAAATGTTGAAATCATACAATAACTATTTTAATTGATTTGAACCTAGAGTATTGTGGAAAATGGTCATAGATGAGCATGATGAGAATTTTATTTATCATATGATTAGATTTTATAGGAAATGCACTGAGATATTTGAAGTATGATGGAATATGATGCTTCTGCTCCCATTGTCCTCATTGAACAAATATGTCTCCAGCTTTGATCAACTATATATACGCGTTGGAGGTGCTATTTTAACATTTTTTGGACTAGACCTACGTGTTTAACCAGCGTAATTATGTGTTTTCATGTATCTCCTGTATGTATTTTACATATTTTTTATATTTGATATATTTATTAAAATTGTTGTTTTTATGTGGTATATATACAAAGCGTTTAGCTGTAATTATAAGAATACAATTGAAATGAATTAATCAGGCTGGCCATGGCAGGAGGAAGGTTTGGTCCTCCCCCTTCTGGAGATGCATCGTGCACTCCTGCTGTCATATCCCAACTAAATATGACAGGACGGACTGCGCCTGTAGGCTGTGTCCACCCTTAGTACACAGGTCTATGTGTTTGTTGTGCTGTGAGCATAGGAAAATGTGTGTGGATTAGCCCCGCATATTGTCCTGAGGTTTGTCTGACATCATTCCATTTCATAAAAAATTTCAAAAGAGCCCAGGCGCACAACCACCGTGATGATGGCCGGATTCTTCACAAAGGTACCAAAAAATAAACTTCAGGACTTCTTTTCATCCCAATCTAGTATGTAAAACAGAATAAAAGTAGTGTGTTAAATCACAAATGTGAGAAGGTTCAAGATATATTTCAGGCATCTGAGTTGATCTAGTGGCAGCTGTCTTTCGTACTGGCAATTTACTAGAGATAGGGATCAATGGAAGTAGTCCTCATCGGACATCCAATTAGGGAGACCTTCACGGGATAGGGGAGGATGCGGTGGGGGGACATAGCAGACTTTGGAAGAAATCCTAACAACCAGTCTACCCAACATTCCCAACTGGCAGTGGGGCTGGAACAGCTTTCCTCACACTATTTTTAAGGCAGATGGTGCTGCACTTAAAATATTCACTGGCCATTTTAGGAAAGTCTAGTCCAACCCAAGTTTTATTCAATGTCATAACCATTCTTTCCATTCCCACATATGCTTGACCATGATACATCCTAACAAGATGTGAATGGAGTATTTTGTTGTCACTAATCAACCTTGGTCATCTTGCCACAGGGAGTTATCGTGTAATCAGCAGCCCTTTCAAATCCAATTATCCTTTTGAAAGGTAGCCCAAGTTACAGGGGTACCCCTTAAGTATACGGGTACCCCTAATAAAGCTCAGACCAAATTACAGTTCACCCCTCCAGGGAATTAAGGCCAAGAGTCTTTATCTTGCAAGGATAACAAATTTAATCTTTACAGAAAATGAGGAGGGGGTAAAAGAGCTCTGCCCCTGAATGGCATTCTGTCCCTCATTGATTCCAACTCCTGCAGACTGATGCCAAGCAGGAGCTTTATAGACTGTTCAACTTGGTTATTGAATACTGGCATATCTCATCCAAAACTGTCCTTCTTCCCTTGCAAGGGATGCCGCAGTCTTCCTTCTTGCATGGCCGGGTTTCCATTTAGGACAAACTACTTAGCATACTGCTGCCTATGCAAGAATACACTGTAGCTCCTGTTTATCATCATTTTTCTATATTATAAACATTTATATATAAACACACCTTGCCAGCGTACTCTCCACACTTCACTCAATATACTCGTATTTTATCTGATGCAGTAATTCCTCTTAAAACCTTATTTTCACATAATGTTGCATTGTGTACATGAGCATGTACACTCCCCTATTCCTAATCTGCACGGGCTTTGGATGGACAGGAAACAGCTGCTCAGCCACTCCGTGTGCTCTGCCAGAGCTAGCCTCGGTGACGCAACACTGCCTGCTCTGCCATCCATTTTTAGTGCAGGCCACAGCGCAGGCCATATTCCTTTTGGCACAGAGCCTACTGCTCTTTACCGTGCTTTAAGAAAAACTAAATACAATTTATAATTTTAAAAATGTGTTCAGTTACCGGCCTTGTCTGTGTGCAATTATTTTTTTCAGTGCTCTATTGCTTAAAGCAGTCTTGCCTAATTGTAAAGCGCTTTGGGGTGCAGGAAGGTGCTAGCTCCTCCACAGCACTTTTCAATGGGTATGGGCATTTGTGAGGGATCAGAGATGCAAGGCGGGCACAAAGTGGTAGTGTTTTCAACATCAAACATCTTTATTAAAAGAAAAAGGTTGGATAAAGGGCTCTCTGTCCCTACCCTAAAGAGAGTTTCCCTACCTAGGAAACTAAAACTAAAATTCAGTCTGTGTCCTGTCATCAAACTTAGGAAACATGTCCTTGTGTCCAAAACATATCTGACCCTCACACTAGAAAGGAAACAATTAAGAAATGTAAGGAAAATGGATGCCATACAGTATCTGTAAGACTATTCACCTGTATAGTTGGAACACTGTATGTTACAACTGAAAGTAGTGTAATGTGATTAAATAAAAGTAAAAAAAAAATAAGAAATGTAAGAAAAAGTGTCTCTGATCTAGGTTTAGCCAAAAAGTGTTCAAGTGTAAAGCAAATAGACAAATCCAACAAAAATGGTTTCTTCCAAGGATACGTCCTTGAATCCAGAAGATGGTTCCCTCCCCCTGTATTATTTCAGAAAGGATGGTGAAAGTGTATTTTCCAAACAATGTTCTCTTATAGTTGGTAAGAATGTTTCAGGAAGGATAGCGAAAGTGTCTTTTCTATGCAACAACTTCTCAAAAACTGGTAAAATGTCACGAGTCCAGCGGCAAGCCGCTAGAAGCACCCGCAGGGTTACTGCCGGTCGGTCATGAGGCCCAATGTCTTTCTAAGGATTGCACAAGTGTCTCTTTTATACAACAGTCTCTTAGAAAAAACCTCCTGGTTTACTCTCCTGCCAGGAATTCTTCAGTAGATTCTTTAGATCCCCTGGTATACTCTCCTGCCAGTTATCTATTCACAATGTCTTTTTCTTTCATATACTTCACAAGGATTACCTTGTGTACTCCCCTGCCAGGAATCCCCCTCCGGGGTTTTATAGATCCCTGGTATACTCACCTGCCAGGTATCTTTTCCCCAAAGGCTCAACGCCTCATATACTTCCTTTACCAGGACTTCTTTCAACATTATCTTAGTCTTTCAGTTTAGCACAGTTGTACTCCTGCACTGTCTACACTTCATTGGCTTTAGATACTACTTGTTCCAACGTTCCCCGCATTGACATTTCATAAATGGAGACCTGTTATGATATGATATATGTCATTTATAACGCATCTGTACACGTGTTTCTAGGCGTGACAAGACAAGGGAGGGGAGGGTACGAAGGGAAGACGAGACAAACAATCTTACTGGGCCGTGTATCATTCAGATTGTGCAAGTGCGGTAATGTGAGGAGCAGGGGAGGGGGTGGGAGAAGCGCCTGGGAGAGGGAAAGGGAAATGTGCAATAAGGGCAGCAATTGCTCTGAGTAAGTGCAGCCAGGGCAGCAAGGCTCTGGGTAAGTGCAACGAGGTGGGGGACTGTAGAGGTTAACAGTTGTAGCCCCTAGTGCGCGACGGGCCTGGAGGCAGTGCGGGGGGGCTGGTGATATAGGAGCATGGTACCCAGTGAGACTCTGAGGGTATCCAAGCAACCAGTCCGCAAAGCAGGCAGGTAGGTCAGCAGGGGAGGGAGAGAGAGAAAGCAGAGGAGAAAAGGAAGGTCTTGAGCTGCTTCCGGAACTTCAGGTGTGCTGGCTCAAGTTTGAGATGGGCAGGGAGCCTGTTCTAGAGCGAGGCATCTGCAGAGAAAAGTAATCTACCCCCTACTCTCTACCTGGAGAAGCATCTGGCCCTCAGAGAGTTGGAGGCAGCAGAGAGAAGAGCTTGAGAAGGAAGGTATTGAGAAACAGAGTGTTGGATGTAGTGTGGGCCCCGGCTTCAGAAAGCCTTGTGGACAATGCAGTGGAAAGTGGAGAGATTTCAGGGCTGAAGGGATACTGTACCTGGGCTTGAGGCCAAGGATAAGTCAGGTGTTATCAGAGAGAAAGAGGAGAAAGGAGGAGGAGAGGGAGAGGTGGTCAGAGGGAAGCCAAGAGAGTTAAAGAGAGAGGAAGAGGATAGCGAGGACAGGATGCCCTGAGTTTTAGTGGTGAAGTGAGAAGCCCAGGCCCTACAGAGGGCCTGCAGGGGACAGGAGAGATGGAGACTGCAGAAGGATTGGCCAGTTCCTTGCAGATTTTAAAGAGTTCCGCCATGTTGTTAGAGGCCACAGAGATGCAGGCTTGGATGTGGACTCTCTTCTTGGACAGGGCAGAGTCTGTATTGCCTTTGGAGCAGGCGTCAGGCCAGTTTGTCAGAGGATGCACCTGAAGCCCTCCACTTCCTCTCAGCCACCCTGCATTTACGTTTCAGGGTCGGCGAAGTCACTGTCATACCAAGAGTTGCACTTGGAGGTAGGCTTCAGACAGATTCTCATGGCAGGAGCAAGGATGGCAGGAGTGCTGGAAATAGCAAGATGGAGGTTAGAAAGGGCTTTGTCAGGGCGTGAGTCAGCCATAGGAGTAAGAGGAGCAGAGTTCCTCAAGTTATATCTTTTAACTTTTTCATCAATGTTCATTTGCTTGTGGCAAATCTTGTTCCAACTTTCCCCGTATTGGCTTCTCAGGTATGGAGACTTGTACAAATTCTGTCTTTCAACTTCTTCATCAACTTATTCCAACTTTCTCCATATTGGCTTCTTAGATATGGAGACTTGTACAAAGTTTGTCTCTCAACATTCTCATTCACATATATCGGCTTGTAATAACATTTGCTCCAACTTTCCCCATCGTGCCCTTTCATGCATGAGGATTTGTGCAAATTCTGTCTCCCTACTTTACTTGGTCGGTATTCAAAATGAGCTCTAAATTGTTCATATGCCTGTCGGTAGGCCCCGGGGTTCCCACTATCACTGGGCTGACTCACCAGTGTTTGAAAGCAGCTTCTTGAACCTTTGGCACACTACTCAGCGAAGTCCTCTCTCGGGAATGGTGGGGCCTGCTTTGCAGACCCATTATCAGCTTTACTACTGGCACTGTGTTCACTTTCCGGTGAAGCTTTTACTGTTTGGTATGATTGCGTCCTTGACAGCTTTGCTGTTGCTGCTGCTGGTTGTTTAGTGGCTCTTCCCTGGTGCTTGCCATGCTCCTCTGGGACTCCCGCCAATCCGGTAAGAAATGCTGACAAGTGGCAGCTTGAAAGTGTAGAGGTACAGTCAGACATCCTCACTCCAAGCTCCGCCCCTATGCTGCCTATATGTTGGGAACCAGAGATGATGACATGTGCAGTTCCAGTTGGTGTACCAATATCACAGAGAACCTTCGAGACAAGATATCCTTTGAGAAAACCTTACCTAACTGCACAAAGACACAGCATTCTTTTGGAAGTAGTACTGGAAGAAATGTGCATTTGAACAAAGAAAGGAGCCTGATGACATCATATGAAACAGGAGTTGACGTATCTAGAGGCTGGATGGAGATAAGAAACATAATAGTATTCTCTAAGAAATGAAGAATAAATGGTACAGATGAGCAACATTTCGGGCTTGAGATGACGATACTCATGCTAAAGAAACGCTGGAAAATATGTAAATCAGTTTACACGTGTACAGTGCTAAAACGCAAGTAGGGAAAAGTATTCATAAGGATTGCTACGTAGTGAATTAGATTGCGGCGATGCGCCAATGTATATACATAGGAATGTATTTAACCTGGATGTTCCACAACGCACTTGGCCTGAAACTTCATGAACAAAAAAAATACTTTCAAATGAGTGGCCCAGTTGGAAATTACTGATGGCAAGGTAAGTTTCAGAGAAGATGGGATGGCCCAGAACCAAGAAAATAAGACCACAGTGATACTGATGCCTGTCAAGAAGGCTACAACGAATGTGAGAAAGGAACACGCTTCTGTTTGAAGCAGCATGGAAAAACACTAAAGGTTTCTACAGTTCATTTAATAGGATTGCATGCTGCAAAAGGCTCGAAAAGAGTGGACTTCAAGTCACAGGGGGGAGATCGAAATAGCTTGGGTCAGGCTGCACCGAAACTAAAAGACACAGTGAAGCTATACTCCCTTTATTTCCCAGGCAAAGTCAACAGTTACAAGGCCAAGTTCAAAAGCCTAATTGTCTGACGGACTGAAAGAGTGTTGATGGATAGTGGGTTAATTGGAGGGGAGATATGATCACGCCGAGCTTCTATGCACCTGGGATGGAAGTCTGCATGCTGCTAGCATGTGGATGATTCTAGAGGGGTACAAGGGTGCCAAACCAATCATAGTGGGCCATGTAATGCAGAGCCCTATAGTCTGAAGAACCAATTTATTGTCGCATATTTATTAACAATGAGGACCAGTTATTGGGGGTGGGTTTTGATGCCCACCTGACTTCAGTACCCAATCATAACCAGTGGCTATATAGAACATATTCTTAGATGTTCACTGAGAGCCAACCACAGGTACTCATAGGCTTTGTAGTTTGCCACGTAGTATGACGTCTGCAGTGACAAATGTTATAAAAGAACTGTTTTTTCTGAAATGTTTCGAGATCAAGCTGTGCGGCGTAGGATGATTCCCGTTGTACTCCCTGTTTTAGACATTGTTGATATTAAAACAGAGCGCACTTTGCCAAAACTTCCTGAGTCGTTTTGATTATTGATGTTTGAGTAACTTCTGCATCGTCATCCACCTCTGAGTATTGCTACCTCATCTTAAAGGGCTCTTAGGAGTAAAAGTTTAAAGCTTTGTCCTCCTGCTGCTCCGTCTGTTTCCGGGTACCTGCCTTCTCCTGCAATCCAGCTTCCCGCTTCGCCTGCTCTGCTTCTCTTCTCTCCAACACCTGAAAGTGCAAGCCATTTTTAAATGTCCTGTGCAGCTGGTCTCCCTTGAAACAACTAGTCTGCGTCTTCAGCTTGGGTTTTCTTTCAATCGATACTAACTCCTTCTTCCTCTTCTTCATCTCAGTACTTGAGGCGTTATGGCAGTTGGAGACCATATTATTCATAAGACTTCTAATGTGATTAGGGAAGCCCTGCCTGGCCCTGCGGGCCTCCGTGAGTTTTGTGCTACATTTGTAACATTATTTTTGCCTCGCGCTCTGAGCGCGTTGTTGTGCTGCTTCCCCCCTCCCACTTCCTGGTCCTCCTCTCCCTTCCCGCCTCCCTGCCCGCCCACACCCCCCCTACCCTCCTCACTCTGCCTATATCCACCCCTTCCTGGGCAGCCCCCTGCCTGGCAGCCCCCTCGGCTAAGGGCCCCTTAGGCAAAGGGCGGCTCCTACGGTTGCGGCTCCCTGTGTGTGTCTGCAGGTGTCCGCAGGGGACGCCTGGCGCCTGCACTTCTTCTTCCACCTCTCCCGGCCCACCCCATCTAATCCTGGTCACTTCTTCGCATGGTGTCTTCTCCTCACTATGTCCCACAGTTGTGGTAATCAGGGTTTTTCTCCCCCCGCAGGATTCTCAAACTTAGGTGGCCTCTGTACCTAATACGCTCTCACTGTTCTGAATTGTGGTAATCAGGGTTTTCTCCCCCCGCAGGATTCTCAAACTTAGGTGGCCTCTGTACCTAATACGCTCTCACTGTTATGAATTGTGGTAATCAGGGTTTTTCTCCCCCCGCAGGATTCTCAAACCTAGGTGGTCTCTGTACCTAATACGCACTCATGCACTGGTGGTGCACTTTTCTGTAATGTGGTAAACTAGGGTTGGCCGCTCTCTCACTGCCTGTGTGCTCTCGTTTCGTCTGTCCTCCTCCCCCACTCCCTCCTACTCCATGGTGCTCTCTATCTCGCCTATCTTCTCTAACTGCTTCTCTATTGACTACCCTGCTCTCCTCACTAAATCTGGTAGGAAAAAGTTTAAAAAGGACATCCTGGTCTCCAACCCAGGTCTCCCTATCGCTGACACCTACACTAGTGCCTGCTCCAAGGAAACTCTCACTGACATCCTCTTTTTCGTGCCTTCGCCTGACCTATGGACCCTTCATATGGTCTCTGTGCTCTCTCCTTTCTCCTCTTCTCCCATTAATGGTGGCACCCGTTGGGATGTCCTCTTGGCCTCCTTCCACTCCTCTAAGGCCATCCTTAATGTCTACGCTAACGGGACCGTCTTGGTCCAAGGCCCTCAGGCCAACCTTCACCTCTTTGACAGACGCTTCCCATGCCTCATTAACTTCCTTTCCTCTCCTGCTGTCCCCCCTCCTCTGTCCTCGGCTACCTTGCCTCTACCCTCCCTCCCTGCCCCCTCTCTTGCTCCTTCTTCTACACCTCCACAGGGCGTACCTCTGATCTGTACCCCTCCCCGGAAGTCCTTCAAGGATGGCAACCTTCTCCACATTGCCACTCTTAACTCTCGCTCTGCAATCAAGCATTCTTCTGATATCTGTCACCTTCTTGAGGAACTGGACCTTGACGTCCTCGGTCTCACTGAGACATGGTTCACGGCCAGTTCTGTCACCAGCTTTGACACACTCCTACCTGACGGCTACAAGATCCTCTCCGTGCCCAGGCCCAACCGTGCAGGGGGGGGTGTAGCCCTTATCTTCCCTGAGTGGATTCCTGCCACTGTCACTCCTACGCAGTCATACTCCTCTTTTGAATGCCTTGTCTGCCGTCTCTCTCTCTCTCCTAGCCATTCCCTTACCGTGGCTACTATCTATCGGCCACCTGGTCAAATCTCCTCCTCCTTCCTCTCCGAGTGGGCTGACCTCTCCTCCTCACTCCTGTCCTCAACCACTCAACTCCTCTTTCTTGGTGACTTCAACATCCACTTGGATGTCTCCTGTCCCCCCCACGGGACTCTTTCGTGACCTCTGCGACTCTCTCTCACTCTCTATTCTCCCGTCTGGGCCTACTCATTCTGCAGGGCACACTCTTGATGCTCTGATCTCTTCCGCCCTTCCCCTCTCCGTCCCTCTCTCCACTCCTCTCTCCTGGAGTGATCACTTTCTCCTATCCTCCCACATCACCCTCCCTACCCCACTGACAAAGCCACCCTCACTACTGCCACCCACCTTCTCGGTCATCCGACCCATGAAGCGCGTGTCAGTTGAGGCTTTCGCTGCCACCTTCGCACCCCCCCTCCCCATTCTGCTGACTCTCACCCTGACACTGCCCTCGCCATGCTCCACTCTGCTATATCTGATACTCTTGATATCCTTGCCCCTGTCATGAGAATCCGCCTGAAGCCCAAAGCCAAATGTAACTCCTGGTATGACTCAGATCTCGTCACCCTCAAACGCAAGTGCAGGGTGGCAGAGAGGAAATGGCGTGCTTCATGTTCATCCTCTGACAAACTGGCCTGCCGCCTGCTCCAAAGGCAATACCGTCTCTCCGTTCTCTCCGAGAAGAGAGCCCTTATCCAAGCCCGCATCTCTGCGGCATCTAACAACTCGGCCGAACTCTTTAAAATCTGCAAGGAGCTTGCCAACCCTGCTGCAGTCTCTACCTCTCCTGTCCCCTCCCAGGCCCTCTGCACTGCACTTGCCTCTCACTTCATCTCTAAAACTCAGGACATCCTGTCCTCACTCCCCTCCTATCACCTCCCTCCCTCTCTTCCTGGCTCTTCCTCTGGCCCTTCTACAGCCACCCCTCCTCCCTCCTTCTCTGCCTTTCCCCTTTTCTCTGCTGATGAGGTTTCCAGACAAGTCCGATCTATGAAAGTCTCATCCAAACAGGTTCACCCCTGTTCCTCCAAAACTATCAAGGACCACATCGACGCCCTGGCTCCTGCCCTGGCTGACTTTTGCAACCACTTCTTCGCCTCTGGAGTCTTCCCATCCCCCCTTAAGCACTCCCTTGTGCACCCTCTTCTTAAGAAACCCTCTTCTGACCCTCCTGCCCGGCTAACTATCGCCCAATCTCCATCACTCCCTTCCTGGGCAAGCTCCTGGAGAAACTGGCCATCTCCCAGCTTAACCTCCATGCTGAATCTGTTGGCAGTCTTCATGACCATCAATCTGGCTTCAGAGCTGCCAGAAGCACGGAAACTGCTCTCCTGAACATCCGTGAGGACCTACTCTTGAACCTTGACTCCAACACTCCGTGTGTTATCATTCTGCTCGATCTCTCTTCTGCCTTTGACACTGGCAACCATGCCATCCTGCTCAACCGTCTCCGTGATAACCTGGGTATCACTGGTCAGGCTCTGGCGTGGCTGACCTCTTTCCTCTCCAATCGACCCTCCCAGGTCCAACTGGGGTCCTTCCTTTCCGACATCTTTTTCTCCACCTGTGGTGTCCCCAAGGGATCAAATCTCTCCCCCTGGCTTTTCAACCAGTACCTGGCACTCCTTGCCCACCGCATCGCCGCTCTCTGCCCCAACTTTCAGTGCTATGCGGACGATACCCAGCTCATTTTCAGGCTACCCTCGGCCTCCTCCTCTCCTTCCCTCATCTCTGACTGTCTGTCGGCTATCCAGGAATGGTGTGCCGCCAATGACCTCTGCCTTAATGCCAGTAAGACTGAGATTCTACTCATCGGCACACCCACCCCCTCCTTCCCTGCAGCTCTCTGGCCGGCCTCTCTTGGCCCTCTTCCTGCACCTACCTGCACGGCAAAAAACCTCGGGGTTATCTTCGACTCCACACTCTCCTTCTCTCCTCATATATCTGACGTCTCTAAGAAGTCACACTACCAGCTGCACCTCCTCAGAGGTATTCTTCCCTTCCTCTCCTTCCCCCAGAAGCTCACTGTCTCACGAGCCCTGGTTCTCTCAAAGCTGGACTACTGTAACAGCCTCTATCTTAATCTGCCTGCCTCCACTCTCCGCCCTCTGCAACTCATCCAGAACAGAACTGCTAGACTTGTCCTTGGCCTTAAGCCCAGGGACCGTATATCTCCAGGACTGAAGTCTCTACACTGGCTCCCAGTGGCTGCGAGGATAAAGTTCAAAACCCTCTGCATTGTCCACAAGGCCTTCTGGGGCCTGGGGCCTAAATACCTTCAACTCTCTCTTCCTAAATATCTTCCTTCCCGAGCCCTTCGCTCATCCGTCTCCAACTCCCTCTGGGTCAGCCGCTTCTCAAAGCAACGAGCTGGGGGTAGATCTCTCTCCGCGGCAGGGGCCTCCCTCTGGAACAGCCTTCCTGCCTCCCTGAAACTTGAAGAGAACAATCTACGGTTCCGGAAGCACCTCAAAACCTTCCTCTTTGCTTCTGCTTTCTCTCTCCCTCTCCCCTGCTAATTCTTCGCTGAATCTGCACCGAATCTGCAACTGGGCCACTCTCGCCGACCTCGGTCCTGGGCCCAGCCATTCTGCACTTGCACTGCCTCGCTGGCAACCCCTGCTCTGCGGGACTGTCTCTGTATCCCTACAGCCCCCGTTCCCAGCACTTGTCTGCACTTACCTTGCACTTGCCACCAGCTGGCCCTATTCTTTTTATTATATATACTTACCTTGTACTGCACTTGCCCCTTCCCCTACCCTTGCGCTTTGTCCCTTCCCCCTTCCCCTGCACTTGCGCGATCTGAATGACACGTGGCCTAGTAGGATCGTTGTCTGTCTTCCCCCGTTTGCCCCTCCTTGCCTCGTCGCGCCTTGAAACGCTTGTGTATAGGCGCGTTACAAATGCCATATCATATCATATCATTTTGTTTGGTATTTTTATTTGGGACAAAAATATCAGAGACACAGGATGCTAAATGGGAGTTATGTGTATTTGAAGTGCGAAGGTTATTCTGCTCAGAGTGTTTGGCAGAAAGGGTTCTTTGGGTCCTACAATGGGAGGAATTTGTGGTGACAACATGCCATCAGGGTTGTAGGATTTATAGGGTCTTCCTAATTTATAAAGGACGAATAATGTGTCTCTCCTGATGGGGTCACCACATCTCCCCGACAGCCATCTCCTCCCATGTGATCCTCCCTCATAATACCACCGCCAGGGTCAGGGTCTGGTAGCGACTGCCGTCCACTGCCCACATTGGAGGAGGTACCGAAGTCTCCTGGGCCTATAACCTGCCAACAGTACAAAAGGCTAATGGGAGGAGATACCCCCCTGGCCACATGGGAGGAAAAACCAAAGTCGCCAGGGCCTATACCCTGCCAACAGTACAAAAGGCTAATCACATTGAGTCTCATGACCCCTCTCCACACTCGCACCTCCACGACTCGCAAAAGGGACAGAAATGTGTGTTTAAGAACGCGCCTTCTCTGCTCCTCCCACACTAGCTCAGCATACTCCAAGCGGCTCTCGATAAGCTCCGCTGCAAACGCCTATTGGCGCTATGATCCGCAGAGACTCGTAGCCTCAGGCTCCAAGAAAGCCCCTTCACCCATCAGCCTCCATCCAGTTCATTAGTCCTATGAACAATCCACGGATCCTGAACACTGCCTGCAGCACCATTCTTGAGAAAACCGACCTGCGTCGCGATGTGAAAGCGTGTGCACAAACGGTTAATATAATTGCACAAAACATGTGGAACGCAGTGCCCACCCTGACTGTGAAAGACTGTAAGGAAGGCATGGTAACAAACAGTAAGATAGACACAAGTTATCACATTTCAAGGGTGTTTATTGAACTTCAATCGGGTTTGAAAAATGCCTATCTAATCCTGAATCTAAAGATGGGAGCAAGCTATGACCATCAAATGATAATAACACAGTCCTAGTCGAGTCTGTCAAAATAAAAGGGCCTATACTAATAAACCTATTGCCAATCCTTACTTCTAAATACAAATAGTGTGGGAAACAGTGTTATGCAAAAGAAAGGTGTTCAAGAAATGACATGTCAGGATTTTCAAGCCGGTGGCTTCCCTTCCCTACGTTTTCAGCACGGGACAAGGCTGCACAATCGAGCTTAGCACACTCTCTGGCTTCTCTAGCACGAGGATGCAGTTCCAAACTTCCACATCAGGGCCTTCTATGTCAAAGTCTCTTTGCCATTCAAAGTCTCTTATTTTAGAGGGCCCGATGCAACATGACAAAACATTAAAGTTCTTTTCTTCTCAGGATTTTTACTTATACAACTTCTCAGGTGTTTTACTGTTCACCCGGGTGCCCCTCTGTTGGGCTCAAACCCACTTTAACCCAAAACCTTCAATTGGTCTCCCTCTGCCAGGCTCAGACCAAATTCATGTACTTTTCCAAACTTTCTTTACTTCGTCAAAATCTAAGACTTTCAACTATGTGCAGGATTTTGCTTGACCCGTCGTAGCACCACTTCGATTCACATTTATTCGTTCTCTTTCAATTGATCTCCCTACGCCAGGCTTGCACCAAATGTATCTACTTTTGTCACTTCTCAGCTTGGTACCTTAAAGAGACCTTCGATTGAGCACCCACACAGTGCTGGACTACTCTGTCCAAGGTATTGTAGCTTGCTTTAAAGTTGAATCACTCATCAGCAGTTCAACTTCACTTGCGCCTCTTATCACACATGTTTTAACAATGTTCGTTCCAGCGCCTGCCATACAATGTTGCTGCTTGCAACCTTGGCTTCAACACAGACTGGTCTTGTAACGGTCTCCCCAACTCACCGGCTGTGTTGATTTCACTGACGCTTTGTTCTTGGAGCCCAGGTCGGAACCACAGCGGCTGGTGATTCTCCCCACCTTGATTATTGACGCAGGAGGGCCCCGGGTATCTCAGACACACAATGCAGGATTCCTCAGCCTGGTTTCCTGGTCTTACGCTTTCTATTCTTCAGGTCTCTGGAAAGTAACTGTTCCTTGTCGAAAAGGTCAAGAGAATCTCCCTCCTTGCGATCCCCTTCGGTTTTGATGGTTTTCCTCTCTCGGTCAGCTGCTGTCTCAAAACTGCTGTCTCCCCGTGTGCTTTGCCTTGCTCAGAGTGTGCTCAGCCTTTTAGCTGTGTGGGGCAGTGTAATGGCAGTCAGGTGTGTGTGATGGTCAGTAATTGCCTGACCTCGCCTGACCATTGTATTGGGACACGACAGGTATACTGCTTGGGTGTTAGTCTGTTTTCTCTTATAGCGGGCTGTCCATGAGAAAGTGTTTGCGTTGTAAAAGGTGGGAGGGGAGGTAGGGGTAGAGTTCCTAAATAACCTACCTGGTAGGATGGGGTAAAGGTGTTACAAGGAAGTGGATACCACGTCTCAACATACAGTGTCCCACTCCCACTCTCTGAAGACCCCTCACCCAGGTGATCCTCCCACACTGGTCCACCCCCAGGAACTGGGTCCAAAAGTGATGGCTGTGTCCTGGTCACCTGGATGACAGATCCCCGGGGGGTAGTGGGTGAGACTCCTTCATGTTTCTCACATGGACACTATCACAAACGTTTCTAACACACTGCACAGGGATTCTGCTGCTCCGCCTTCTAACGTTACGCCCTCGTACAATGGCTCTGCCTCCACCTGGGATACCGATGTGACAAACGCTGCCATTTCGAACACACTGCTGGAAGTGAGAACGCCTATTCGTGCTATTGCTGAGCTCACTAGCAATGTTGGTGCTGCACATAATGTCACCAATGCTATTCCTGAAAATGTTGCACCCATTGCATAAGGGTGCATCATGAACTGGTGTACTCACTACACACAACATATTAACAGTAGCATTATTTGTCACATTGGTGGCACAAATGGGGGCAGCATCATTTCATAAGGATCCTGCTGCCCCATTTGTGCCACCAATTTGACAAATAATGCTTCTGTTAATATGTTGTGTGTAGTGAGTACACCAGTTCATGAGGCACCCTTATGCACTGATGCTACCCCCATTTGTTCCACCAATGCGACAAATACTGCTACTGTTAATATGGTGTGTGTAGTGTGAAAAACCAGAGGTTGTTTCAGATCCTAGCCCCCGGGGATCCGGTACTCAGGTGGCCAGGGAAGGGCCATCGCTTTTGGATTCTGACCCTGGGGGGTGGACAAGCGAGGGAGGATCACCTGGGAAGGGGGTTCTCAGGGAATGGGGGAAAACACCCAATGATGAGACATGGTATCCCCCATTTCCAACCATTTTTGAAACCCCTGTCCCCATCTATTTCATGGGTGATTCCAACTCCCATAATTCCTCCCCACTGCATTTTCACAAAACCACTGAGAGGAGGAAGAGGAGGAGTGAAACTGTAAAGATTACCTCTAAGGTTTCAGGAGAGCCATGTCCCATTAATGAGGGCAAGCAGAGCCAGGCACATAACCCTAATTGCACACACCTGACATTTGTTAACACTCTGTATCATGATAAAAGGTGGCAGGCACAAGCACTCTGAGCGAGGCTGGAGAGGATGCAACACTTCCCGAGTTGCCATGGAGCAGGTTAACACTGAGGGATAGCCAAGAGGCTGCTCAACCACTTACCAGGAGCACAAAAGATGCCGACGTGAATCCCGTATTATCGTGCAGCCATAAGTGTTTGAGTAGGGGCTCGGAAAAGGAGGAGGAGCACACCTGCTAGGTGCTACGGGATCAACAGCTGCCCTCCTGAACAAAGAGCGAGTTCGAGGATGTGCAAGAGAGACGCAGGCAATGGCTTTGTGCAGAGAGAGAGAGAGAAAGCGTCGGGGAGAAAAGGCAGAGCGAACACGACCAGTGAGTGATCAAAGCCCGGGAAGGGGCCAGTCTGTGTTCAGAGGGAACTAAACCCTAAACAAGAAAGCAAAAGTTGGAAGTTACGCTTGTAATCACATAACATGAAAGACTGTTGCTGAAACCATTGAATTCAAAGGTTTGACACAGAGTGGTCCGGTGAGGAGAAATTGCCCATTCGAAAGACTGTGAACGTGAATGAGAAGAGAAACTGTGATACGTTGAATGTGAAAAGCCAAGAGGCAAAGTGAGGAAACACTGAACATTTTTTGTGTTTGAACTTACCGGAAACTACAAGTACCAAGATGCATTGCTGCTAAATGCTATCCGAACACTGTGAATTGAGAAGTGTAAGGGAGGCATGGTATCACAAGTATGGCACTGACACAAAAGGTACAATTTGTAAAACCTTTATTGAAGTTTCAATGGGGTTGGAGAAACTCCTACCTTGCCCTATAGCTAAGATGGGAGTAGTCTCGACCATCAAATAATACATTAAATGGGGGTGTGTGGCCAATGAGCGGCTACATCCTGCTGAAATCCTGCATATATTTGGGCTGTTGAAACTGCAAAAACGACACCTACAGACAGCGGAATGATACCAGAACAGTTTGCTGAAGTGTGGGGCAGAACCAATTTGCGGATCGAGAGATCTGAGCTTTGAAAGCAAGACAACCGGCAGCAATAAGCGCACAAAATGGCCGACGCAGCAGCGTAGCAGAGAGGACCGGCATAGGAGAACTGTAAAGTGCCACTGAGACCGCTGGTTAATTCACCTGTCGAACTAGCGCTGCTGCGAAGCTGTGTGAGGTCAGACCATCAAGTACTGCCAAACTCTTGTGGACGGCACGAGAACCGGCAGAGACAGGCGAGGGCACACATCCAATGATCTGCAGTGACACCGCACAGTTCAGATTGGGAATTTGGCGGCAGAGGACCTCGGCACTGAAACTAGGAGGAAAGTAGCGACCGGCCTGGAACCACCCCTCCCCCTGCCGTACCGCTTTGGCGTTGGCGTAAAGACATATCTCCCTACAGGACTTCCTAAAACTTGCAGCAATGCTACACAGCCCTAGCGGTCGGTGAAGAGGAGCTCCCTGGGATTGAGGACGAAATGCACGATGAGGGCACTGCGCCTTAAACTGCTACGCACCTGAAATGGAGATAATACCAGCTGCAGTTCGAGTGACCCAGGGAGCCTCGCTGAAGGTGCTTTGTGACACAGATCCTTTTCCCGAGCCATCCTTTGGGAGTTGCCGGAAGCAAACGAAGCACTGTGACTGACTATTTATGTGCTTGCCTCCTGGGATCCTGAGATAACACAAGAGCCGTGCCGAATCTCCGCAGATCTTGCTCACTGATCATGCAGCGGCACGGCATGTAATGTTGGCCTGTGTTTTAGAGGTAAGCTGCCGATAACTGGAAGAATCTTATTTGATACCTGCTGCCACTGGGCTGCTGACACTGCTCTAGGAGGCACGGACTGCGGGTGTATAATACACTGGGAGGCTGGGTCTTTTGCAAGCAACGGTCATGGCGGTCACCCGGCAGTCCTGACCTTGGTCATCATTCACTCGAACATTACAGGATAACTGCCTTTGAGGAACGTCTGTGCACCAGGAGTGACACTGTGCAAATCCACCTGAGTACTGCAGAAGCACAGCATACTGTGGTCAAATCTCTGTTGTGTGCGAGCAAGGGCAGAGGGACATGCCTACAATTATTATCACATAGATACAAATGCCTCTGGCATCGACTACTGCAGCAGATCTAGCCTCCGTAACATGTGGTAACACAAACGTTTTATGGATACACCCTTCATGCTTGATGTTACGCAGTCTGGCTTTTGGTGAGGGTTGTGGATGAACACATGAGCCGGCCCTAAATGTCACTCTGAGACCATAAACCAGTTCATAGAATATTGCTGCGTGGCGGGATAGACAGATACACATGAGGGACAAGTGCTGAGGTAGGCCCCCCTCCTCTGGAGAAACAACAGTGACTGCTGAGCCCAGAAGCATATCAACGTGCCGCAGCCACCTCCAGACCCAGCGCTTTCGTGGTATAGTACCGTCACTCACGCACAATCCCTCTCTGCGGCTGACGACTCTATACCTGAGCCATATAATATATTGCAATCTACATAGAAGAAGTTGCTACGCTACGTTATAAATACTGGAAACCCTGTTATGGGGTAGGACAAGACCAAGAATACTACCACACAAAGCAGGATGTAGAAGTACACAATACCCACCCTAACCCCTCCAACAGATCAAACCAAGACTGATGACGCATTGGACACTGAACATACCATTTCCCTTAAGGATGTGATGAATGCCATAGCCAGCTCACAAACCTCTATGGAGAAAAAAATGGATAGTATCAGAACGGAAGTGTCTCTGCTGCCTCATGACTTACAAAAACGTACTTTCCGCACAGGGGAAGCTGAAACCCGCATATCAGAGGCAGAAGATGGCTTGCGAAATATGGGACAACAAATGAGTGGTGTGCTGGAACGCATTAAAATGCTGGAAGAGAGGGTGTAGGAAGGGGAGGGTCATTCGAGATGCAATAATATTCGGATACTTGGGATGCCCGAAAAAACAGAAGGCCCTTGCATGGAACTATTCCTAGAACAATGGCTATCCGACCTGTTTGCGCTGAAGACTTTTTCGACATTCGTCTCCATCGAACGAGCCCATCGCATACCGACTGCTAGACCAACTACTGGAGCAGCACCGCGCACGGTAATCGCCAAAATACTAAACTACAGAGACCGGGATACTGTGCTTCAGATGGCCAGAACAAAAGGCTCCATAACGTTCAAAGGCTCCAAAATAGCTTTCTTCCCGGACTTTTCCAGGGAAGTACAAAAGGCACGGTAATCCTTTGATCCACTAAAAAGAGGCCTACAGGTCCTGAATGTCAAATACGAGCTACTATTCCCGGCACAACTGAAAGTCTACCACAATGGTACGACTATACACTTTACAGACTGCAAGGAAGCGTGGAACTGGGCGAAACGCCATCTGGAAGGGGACTGGAGACTGCAAAGTAGACAAGAGAACAGACGAAATAGACCGCGCCCGGACAGATCACCACGAGCGAGATCGCCGCAACAGCCAGTAGACGCGCCTCGAATGGAACCCAAATGATATGAACAAATACTCCACAACAATTGTATGACTGTCTTAAGGAAGAGCGCATACTGACACTGATGCTTCAGTCGCTAGGTGTCAATGAATCCTCCTGCACCTAAGATAGCCGGCGGCCCACAACAAGCCGCCCCCGGAAACCTATATACAAGACAAGTAAGCAACACTCAGTTACCTGCTCCCCCAAGGCATGTTTGATGCTGTGTTGATAGGGGTTGGCAGGAGTTTATTTGGTTCAAGGTTTAGTTTGATTGGGCGACAGATGATTTAGTTGGGGTTATAGTGTAGGGAGGGGGGAGTTGGGGTTCGGTTTTCTACTCACTCATGCAAAAATTCCACATCTACACCACACTTCTGCAAGATGATGACTGTTCATGAAATAGCATACAATGGTTGCACCCTTCACAATATACATGACTGCACACAGCAACGTCCACATAAGAAATGATACCCCCGGCCAGTGCTTATACCAAACAACTGAGACTCCTGACATGGAATGTCAACGGCTTGGGGTCCGGTATTAAAATGCGACTGGTGACGAAACTCATCAACAGGTATAAACCTGACATAGTGCTCCTTCCCGATACTCACCTAATAGGCACAACATGTAACTTTTTCAAGAAAACCAATTACCGCACAGCAGTGCATGCAGGATTTTCCATGGGCTCTAGAGGGGTGCTGATCCTGGTACATAAAAGGCTTCCATATACTGTCACTAGTGTGGCTCGAGACACAGGGGGGAGGTATACTCTCCACCAACGCTCATGACGGCTCTGATAGAAGAAATAACGCCCATTCTGTCTAATAGTGTAGCAGACACTTGGATATTAGGGGGAGATTTCAATGAGGTCATGAATGTTGAACTAGACCGCACACACCTGAGAGGGAGAAACCCTGCACTCCATACCAAGCTGGCTACCTTTGCCTCTACACTGGGGCTCAGGGATGTGTGGAGGGATTTGCACCCAGATACGTGCGAATACTCGTACCACTTGGGTGCACATGCCTCGCTCTCCAGGCTAGATTACTTCTTCATGCCTGTTCAGGACATTCACAAGGCGAGTGGCGTGACACTGCTCCCCATGGGCATCTCGGACCACTCCCCGCTCCTGTTAGATATTGAGACGGAAAGACCCTGGCCCCCTCCAACCTGGAGACTTAATAACTACTATCTGGGATTCCCAGACCTGATAGAAAAGATATGCACAACCTCAGACACATATTTTGAGTTAAATACGGGATCCGTAGACAACCCCCAAGTACTTTGGGAGGCATATAAACCTGTCCTGCGAGGAGAAATCCTGGCATTGATCCAGGCTATATGAGACGGGAGATAAGGCTGGGAAACTGCTACCATGGCTAGAGAAACGTGACGAGGGCCACCAACAGGACAGAAACATTCAAACTGCAAATGCGGAGCCTTTGTCAACCGACCGGGGCATCGCAGAATGCTTTGCATCCTATTATGCGGAACTATAGAGTGCCCCCACTACCTCCATAGACACTACAGTGCTAGATGAGATTGTGTTCCCTTCACTAGACGAAGGACAAAAAAACATGCTTGTAAGGGAGAAGAGAAACTACTGGCTGCCATCTCAACTCCAAACTGGGAAGACCTCAGGCCCAAATGGTCTCTCGATGGATTTGGGAAAAAAATAAGTGGGGACAGCATTGCCCCACACCTCCTTCGCAGTTCCGCTCACTCTAAGCAACAAGGGATACCCCCGTTGGACTTGCGAAGGGCCAGCATAATAGTAATTCCAAAAGAGGGCAAACCTCCGGACAAATGCTGGTCATATATACCGATCTCTTCAACAGTGAAGCCACAATTCTGACCTAAATTCTCGCTAATAGATTGCAGGGTGTGATAACGTCACTTATCCATCCAGATCAATGTGGCTTTATGCCCGGAGGATCTACACAGATGAATATCCGTAGGCTAGCGCTAGGAAGAGCACTGCCTTACAAGACTCTCTGGCTTTGCTGACGATTGACCTCGAAAAAGCCTTCGATTCAGTCTATTGGGAAGCACTGTGGGCAATTATGGGAAAATTGGGCATTGGTGGGCAATTTATAGACTGGGTCCAGCTTCTATATAACTCCACTGAGGCAGAGGTGAAAGTGAATGGATGGCCATCACGTAGCTTCAAACTGGGAAGGGGGACAAGGTAAGGGTGCCCTTTGTCAGCCATGTTATTTGCACTAAACATTGAGCCACTGGCAATAATGTTGAGGGATACACAGAAATGGCAGGGTTTTAGATGGGCCCAGGACTGGGATGACAGGATATCTCTATACGCTGATGACCTACTGATCTACTTGGGTGACCCATATGTCTCCTTCCCCGAGGTCACCCAGATACTGACGAGGTATGGAGGGTTCAGCGGCCTGCGAGTAAACTGGGGCAAATCAATACTGTTCCCTATCAAAGGAATTGACTGTATACTGCCTGAGGTCTCCCCATACCGAGTTGAACTAATATGTTTCCGGTATTTAGGTATCCAAATCACAACAAAGCTTGAAGATTACGTCCCTAGGAACCTATACCCAGTCGTAAACAGGTTTGCAGAGGAAGTGTGCCACTGGGTCACGCTGCCACTGACACTACTCGGAAGAGCAGCGTTATTTAAAATGCTAGCGCTCCCTCGCTTTTTATATGTTTTACAAAACGCACCATTACATATTCCCACAGCTGAATTCAAGAAAGTTGATAGAACACTGCAGAAGTTGCTATGGAGAGGCGGACACCAGAGAATAGCTTTATGTACGCTCCAGCGCTCAGTGTGGGAGGGGGGAATCGGACTGCCACATATACAAACGTATTACTGGGAAAGCCAAATGTCGGTCATAAATGACAGGCTACATGGTAATGCAGAACTACCACATATCCGACCGGAAACGGCAGCGAGACAAGGTACTCCCCCATTAGAAAGCCTCTATCATGACCTGAGCCACCCACCCCCTCACACAATAACAACCCATACAACACAAATATGTAAACCCACAAACACATTGGATGGGGCAACAAGATTACTCCGATACAGCCCATATGGATGAATGCACTTCTCCCTGAACTTCGTAAACTCCTGAAGTGGCCCAAATGGGAATCAGCGGGAATATCAAAGATTAACAATGTAATTGAGGAGGGCAAGCTAATACCCTTTGCAGACCTAACAACGCGCTTTAATCTCCCATTGACTGAGCACTATCGCTATACGCAGCTGTCCCATGCCATTTGAGCTCACACGCCAAGTCTCTCTGATTTACCTGAATGTACACCGATTGAGAAAAACATTGTTCTAACCAATGTAAAAACTAAAACTACATCAATTATGTACAGTGCAATATACTCTTTTGCCACAAAAGACCGCTGTAGTCTCAAATCCAAGTGGGAAAGAGACGTAGGCCTGCTGCTGCCTGAAGAATGGACTACAGCATTAATGTATTGCCAAGAAACTGCAATATCAGCCAGGATCAGACTTACAATTGAAAGTGTTACATAGGGTATACTATCCACAAGTTACACTCCATCGCTGGGGCAAGACCACACATGCAAAATGCCTGCGATGCAAACAAGAGGAGGGCACTTTCTTCCACATTCTATGGGAATGCCTGTAAATACAACCATTCTGGCAGAAATGCTGCGACAGGCTCTCTGTGGTGTTGGGCCGACCGATACCTAGAGAACCCAAACTGTTAATACTAGGGGTAGAAGAGGAGGGGGTGTTGACCTGTTTCGAGAAACTCCTGCTCTCGATGACCACTGTCTTGGCCAAGAGGAACATTGCACAACTATGGGGCTCGGACGTTACCCCACTATATGACCAATGGGTGGCAGATGTAGACATGTGCATAGCGATGGAGCACCGTGTGTACACAGCTAGGAGCTGCCCCGGAAAGGCCCACAAAATCTGGCAAAAGTGGGAACAGACTGTATGATGAATGAACCGAGTGCTCCTAGACAAAGTGATACGCGAAAAAGCCTTGAACCGCAGAACAGATGCGATACCTTGCATTATGTGGAGTAGAAGAAACACTGTTGTATAAAGTACTGTAACGACCTAAGTTATATGAATGTTCATTGTATGATGTGTGCTAGGGGTGTCACGGTATTAGTTTTATGACGGTACGATAACCTTCTTGCCAAATGACGGTATATCATGGTTATCGTGGTATAGCAGGTGGAGTTAACTAATCTTAAATTTTCCTAAAAGGTCATAAATTGTCAGATTTATCAACGCAAACAAAACCAGGCAACCAGGGCAAGAATTGGGCTTTTCAACATACTTTCCACTGAAATGCCACCCCTTGCTTCCACCAAACACAAACACACGTGTGGAGAGGTGGAGGGGGGGGGCGTCTGGGGAGCCCTGCTGCAACTGGCAAAGCAAACTGAATAGCTTTTCTTAAGTGGTCATTTAAGCTTTTAGCTCCCACACTGGCTACTGGTGAAGATGAACATGTTGCCATTTTGATAACCTGCATGCCACAGATCAATGGAGGCTGATGGTAGTATACGCTTGTGCACATACACACACGCACACACACTCTCTCTTTACGTTACAGCCTTTAGTTTACTTGCGGGCCAAAGGGTGTTCAGTAATCACGGACATGTTAACCTTTGGTTTGGCAACAGGGAATACCCACAGAGAGAATTTCGCAGTGTGACTCATTATATGTAAATTCAATGATAGAACCAGGGAAATCCCCCATTGTCATATGTTTAGCAAACATTATCCATTATAAATATATAAACCCCAAAGCCGCCAACCCAAAGTAAACCCTTTTCCTTCTTGGCACTGTATTTATTCTTCCCATTGCTAACATATTGAATTTGTGTCAGGCACATGTGGTTTATGGAATGGCATTAAAAACTGCTCCAACTTAAACTACTTGGCAGACGGCACACCCAACAGTGAAAGACCAAGACTGTGCAGCACTTGCTTGCTGCAGCCTTTACAAATCAGATTGAAAAGTACACTTAACGGTATAAACGGTATACCGGTATAAACAATGTGACGGTTATTATTGTTCAATTAAGTGGTTCACGGTATCTTTAACGGTATACCGTTATACCGTTACATCCCTAATGTGTGCTGTTGTTTTTAAGTATTCAAAATATAATAAAATGTGTTATAAAAAAAATACATTAAACAGTCTTAGAGGAGTCTGTCAAATCAAATTGGCCAATACTAACAAAAACCTAATGCCTGCCCTATAGCATGTACAAAAAGTGTGGAAAGGAGAATATGTATGCAAAGGAAAGTCAGTGTTCAAATATGAAGAATAAGTGTGGCTGAATCGGCTCTCCTCCCCACCTTGGACAGCACAGAGTAAGACGGTCCCTGTAGGCAAGATGACACACTCTGGCTCAGGCTCTTAACACAAAGGCAGTTCACGACGTGGATCGAGACCTACCTGGCCTTCCACGTTAAAGACTTCCAAAACACAGTTCATCAAAAAATTCCTGTTGGTGCCCCTCTGTCTGGCGCAGATCTCTTGAAGCAAATGTTCACATCGGTCTCCCCCAGTCGGGCTCGGACCTTTTACAGCAAAAGTTCATACCGGTCTCCCTCAATCGGACTGGGACCTTTCAAAGCAAAACAAAACACTTGCAGGGGTTCCCTTCCCCTATCTTAATTCACCTCCTTTAGGGGTTACCTTCCCCTAACTCATTGCACCTTCGTTCTCCCTCAGTCGCACTCAGACCGTTTCCTGATGTCGAATACTTTTGACTTTCGCAAGTGCATATTTTACAGACCTCGGCAGGAACACTTCGACTTTCCAGCTTTCAACTCACACTCCTATGTTATTTGCCGCAGTGCTTTCTGGTCTGGGTGGTTCACTGTATTATGCACCAAAGTTCAACGTTCAGCTTTTTACTCTCCCCTTTTCTCATGGTCAATTTAAATCACCTCGCTTTTACAGTTCATTCACTTTATCGCTACAAACATTTCACCTTTCACAGAGACTTTCGAGTGGGCTACTTCCTTTTGCAGGACTACTCCATTACTCAGTATCAGTGACTTTACGGCTATCGTTACTTCAATGTTAATTCACAGGTCTGCCTTTCTTCGAGTCTCATCCACACGCGTTCAGCCTTCCATTGTGCAATATTATGTTGCCACTTAAATCTTTCTTTAGCACACACTGGTCTCTCACGTCGCTTGCCAACTCCCTGGCTGTGTGCGTTTCTTTCTTGTTTTTACTGGCTTTCAGTTTACAAGTCAAGGTTAGTACTGCAGGCTTGGCCTCACCTCCCCAACTCTGCCGTTCTCCCGGGAGGGTTGCTGGTATCCTGGAAACACAATGCAGCCTTCTTGTTTGGGATTCAGCCTTCTCCACATGTCTTTTGCAGCCTTTTGGAGGCAATGACCTCCCGCAGGAGTTGTTCTCCACCCGTGGCTCTCATCCCTCGGTCTGTTGCTCTGCTCCAGTAAGTTTGCCTTCGCCCCAGAAGTTCTGCTCTTACTCGTGTTCCACCTTGCCCAGAATGTGTCTCTATCTTCCACCTTTTATCCGTGTGAGGAGAGCTAATTAGTATCAGATGTAGGCACTTAAGAGTCAAGTGCCTGACTTTGCCTGACCCAATTAGCGGGACACGTCCAATGCATTATTACTCTCAGTCACCCTCTTCTTTGGCCCGGTGTTTGTGTGGAAAGAGGGAGGGGGGTTGGGACATCGGATAATCCTTTGAAATAGGATCTTGGGTATGGGAAAGGGAGAAATACTGCGTCCCACCACCAGCTGCCTCACCCCCACTCCCCGAATACCCCTCACCCAGGTGATCCTCCCGCACTGGCCCACCCCCAGGGTCTGGACCCTAAGGCGATGGCCATGCCCTAGCCACCTGAGAGAGAGAGATCCCTGGGACTAGCAAGTGAGACAACCTTTGGTTTCTCACAGAGGGGGAAAGTCGAAGTAGTCATACAGAGGTCTAGATAAAATCCTTGCAGTATCGAATGTCTTCGACAGACAGAAATGGTATACAGTGATTTTAATGAATTGATATATGAAATATAATAATGAAAATATATCACATTTTCTGTAAAAGGTATATATGAGGGATGGGGTAAGGGATTAAAGGGGTCAGGGGTTGAGGCCTATGGTATAGCCATGTTAGTAATTTATCTCTGGTTAACATTATTAATACCGTGCCCCCCACCCAAGTCCAGCCCTGCCTCAACCACCTATCAGTACCCCAATGTGACTGACAACCATAACCCCAGCCATGTTGCTGTCCCCTCCAGTTGGGTCACCCATGCACCCGCCCCCATGAACCGGGTCACTCATAGTTCAGAAGGTGGCACCTGCAAACCCTCAAGCCCAACCCTCAACTTAGGCTTGGTCAATGCTTGTTCACTAGCTGCTCATGCCTTATATATCCACACCCTCTTGTCAGTAAACGACCTTGATGCTCTCGTTATCACGGAAACATGGCTGCACGCAGCATCAGGCCCAGCTCTATCCCTCGCCACTCCACCTGGTTACACTATCTTCAGAAGTGAAAGGCTGAACACCAGAGGCAGAAGAGTTGCTCTCTTAGCCAAAGACCACCTACGTATTAGACAACTCAACACTTAACAATAACTGAGACATCCTTTCACTTAAACTGACCGCCTCCCCCACCAACACTATCACAGCACACCATGGGCCTCATTATGACCCAGGCGCTAAGTGTTTAAAGGCGCCGTAAAAAGGCTGCGGTGCCGTTAAACACTTAGCGCCTAATTACGAGGTCCCTTTGCGGGACCCGACATTAACGGCTGGTTTTACCAGCCGTTCAAGTAGGGTGCCGCAAAGGGACCTTGGTGCTAAGTACGGTGCCGCAATTTGCGGCACCGTACTTACCGCCTTCCCCATTCCCATTGAGCCCTATGGGGCAAAAATGGGAATGGGGAAGGGCCCATGGTGAATGGGGAATTACCGCCCCGCCAACCTTGGAATGGGGCGGTACTTACACCATTCACCATGGCGGACCCCGGCATGGACCATGGTGCTAATAGCACCGTGGTTTAGCGCCGGGGTCGTAATGAGGCCCCTTGTCTACCGCCCACCTGGCCATATCTCAACATTTGAAGAAGACCTACATCTTAACCTAGGAGATAATGACAAGCCATCCTCGCAAGTGGTTCTCCTTAGGGATCTCACTCAATCTAGGCCTTAATGACCACACCAATTTACCAGCCACCTCAGTAGTGAACTCCTTAACCGCATTAGGCTTCAGCCAACGTATCCACAACCCCACGCATACTAAAGGGCGCTTTCTGGACTGGCTAGCGGACCTCAACTGCCACATCCGAGTCAAAACCAACACTCCCTGCCCGTGATCAGACCACCACGCCATCACCTTCAAAATCCCCCCTGGTTTACATACCAAACCTCCCACTAAACTGCTACCACATCCCTAGCCCTCAGCTCCAGAAAACTAACCAAAGATACTCTATCACCATTCCTCAATGCCCTCAAACCAGAGCTCCTGGACACATCTGACCCCAAGTGCCTAGTGGATCTCTACAACAAAACATTGACTAATGCAATTGACACCATTGCCCTCCCCTTAGTACCTAGAAAAGCCAAACTTGTAGCTCATATAAATTCCTAGTACACAGAGGAACTTACAGCTCTCAGAACGGTAAAAAGACTTGCCAAAACCAGCTAGAAAAGCAACCCCACTGCTGCCCTTAAACAGAAATTCTCAATCCTCTCCAAATAATACAAGAAAGTCATAATCCAAGCTAAAGCTAGCACTTTTAACACAAGAATAGCCAACACCAATTCGGACACTTGAGAACTATTCGGCATCCAGCGTCCCTCTAGTATCCACCATGACCAAAGACCCAGATTGGTGCACTAGCCTACAGAACGCTATGTTGCAAAAAATAGATATGCTCCAGAAAAAAATACTTGCCAAACAAGCTAGCCTCCATCAGTCCTGCCAGGGCACCAATGCCACCCACAATTGTACTTCCAACCCCCTCACACCGCCAGGAGCCCCACTGTTCAATTTCAACAAAATCACTGTTCAAGACACACTACACATTTTAACAAATCTTAAGCCATTTAGATGCAAAGAGGACATTTGCCCGGCCCCCCTTATCAAAGACTGTGCTGAAGCACTGGCACTGTTTTTTCACAGCCGTCATCAACTCCTGCTTCTCGTCCTGCCTTGTACCTTCCAGCCTCAAAGCAGCATGGGTTCTACTCCTCCTAAAAAAAGTCTCTTGACCCGGATATACCCAACAACTACCGTTCCATCACGAAAGTTCCCTTCTTATACAAAAATACTTGATAGAGCTGCATATGTTCAAATTCAACAACACCTAGAAATAAAGCATATCCTAGGAATCCGCCAATCTGGCTTCCGCCCAGGGCATGGCACTGCGTCAGCGCTCCTCGACTTGATAAACCAAATGGACGAGATTAGGGATGAGGGGAAACCTGCCCCACTGCTGCTCCTAGACTTGTCTGTGGTTTTCAACTTAGACGATCACAACATATTGTGCCACCATCTCACCTACGCAGCCGCCTTCTCCCCAGAAGCGACATCCTGGATTGCCACCTTCCTTAAGGGCAGAGTAATGAGAGTATTCTCTGACAATGCCAGTGCCGCACCCTCCCCTCTCATGTGTGGGGTAACCCACAGGTTGTGCATCTCACCAACTCTCTACAATATACTCAAAAAGCCTCTCTTCGACTTCCTGGACTCCCTTGGCATAGCATATACCAATTAAGCAGACAACACTCAAATTCTCCTTCACCTCTCTGGCACCTAGACTGACGATGCCGCCACCCTGAGCTCTACCTATGCCACTACACAAGCCTGGATGGCAACCCACAGCCTTTGCCTCAATGATGAGAAAACAGAACTGCTCATCGTTTGGCCCTCAGCTGTGATGAAAAAGCTGGACCCTGATTATTCATCCTTTAACATTGATGGCACATTCATCCCAGTCTCACCAGTGGTAAAAACTCTTGCAGTATACCTAGACGCCTCACTATCCCTAACCCGTCAAGTAAGCGCCATATCTTCCTCAGCAACCTATTCAACCAAACTCCCAAACACTGCCAAAACCTTCCTCTCTACAGACAGCTGCCCGATGATTGCCCGTGCAGAGGTGGGCGCTAGGCTCAACTAGTGTAATGTACTATTCGCTGGTTCCTCAGCCGATAACATACAAAAACTCCAGACATCCAAAACAATGCCCTACGCGCTGGCCTGAACATTCCCAGATCAGAACACATATCAGCTGCCCGCAGAACAGTACAAAGTGCTGCAACTCACTTCCGCCAGCCATTAGAGCGGAAAACTCATTCTGGACCTTCAGAGCCAAGACCAACTCCTGGCTTTTCTCCCAAACCACCATCTAATACACCAGACTAGCTCCCACATTGCATACTGTATATGTTGTATATATTGAATATGCTGCTCACACTAACAGAACATCATTCATGACTATGTACCCTAGCTGCCGCGGAATCACAAATACTTGGGTCGACTGTAATCTCTTCTGCTATAAGTCAGAACCTTGCAGGCATAACTTTCTACTTGTGTTGTTGACTCTGTAACTGTACACCTGTTTTTCAACTGTATTCCACTATGTAACCTACTATGTAACCCATTATGTAGCCCACTATGTAGCCCACTATGTATTCAAGTACAAGCGCCCAGTTACCCTTGGGTTAGGTGCGCTATACAAGTAATAAACTAAACTAAACTAAACTGGCTCCCCATCCGAGAAAGTATCTTATGCAAGATACTCACAATCTCCCACAGATGTATCTCTAAATCTGCCCCGCCATACCTGTTTCAAAGAATTGCCGAGACCCATTCCGCCAGGCCCACTAGAACCCCCTACACCCACTGATTGGTACAACCTAAATTCAAGTGTGCCAAAGCAAGTGGGTCAAGTTTCTCAGTCATTGCTGCTACACAATGGAACTCCCTTCCACCTGCAATAAGAGCAGAGGAATCCTACTGGTCCTTCCGCAAAGCCCTTAAAACCTGGCTACTTGACTAATCCGATCAACACTGAATCCACCAACTATATGTTGTACCTGATGTGGATTACCACCTTGTGTTTTACTATACTATTTAACTAGTTCTTTACAGCTCCCTAATGCCTGAGGGTTTGTGTGCTATACAAATTTAAACAATTTATTAAATAAATACATATTTGACTGGTGATCAGTGATGACTCCACAGGATTCAACACACATTCTCTTCCACTAAGGCCAAATCCTCTAAGGTCTTAAAGGGTGAGCGGGTTGAGATTTGTTTTACTGGGAGGACATATTCACCCTCAGTGGAAGTTACAGCAGCCAGATTAGGGGTTTGATCTGCACAATCATTGCAGCAACTAATTTAGTCATTTTAGGGTTGAGGTGCAGCACACTTAGGGATTGCGATTTTCTCAGGTAGCATAATAGCATCTAAAAGGGCTTTAACATACTGACTGTTTTAATAGGGCATCCGGTCAAGGTTAGAAATCTTCGCTGTTTCACCAAAGTCGTGGGCTAACCAAAACGCATATCAAGATCCGGTATAGATGTGTACAGACTGCTTTGTGGCTAGACTGCATGCTGTAGTTAATGATATTAATTGTGCCACTTGGGGATAGGGGGCCAGGGGCAACCTTCCACTTTCCACCACCTCTCCAGGTTCACACACCACATACCTCACACATCAAATTTCCCATTGTGATCCCGACAACACGCACCATTAATGAAGTAACTTAAAGCTGCTTCAGGTAGGAGTACATCAGTTAAATATGTTAGAGGTGTCCATCTATAACTGGTCAACCAACAATTGGTAATGGCCACACAGTCGTGGGGTTCAGTATTATGGGGCTCCCCGTCTTCTGGAGTAGAGACTTAGAGATGCTAGGCTTAATAATACGGGTCAGAGTAACACTGGAAGAGTTCAAGAGGAGAATTCTATTTTTGCTCGCACAGGATAAATACCTGTGCATAGCCTTAGTGTTAAATAGCATAAAGATGATGGAATGAGGTACTGCCACCTTCAAATGTGTACTTACTGCAATATTGTCACACTGCCCCACTGCTACATTGGGGCCGACATGGATCTCAGTTAGGGTAGCATTCCCACTGCGACTGGGTGTAATTCCTTACATTATGGGTGTAATTCCTTACGTAGGCTATGGGTCTATGATGTATGGCATGTTTCTGTGTCAGGACAGCTAGAGCAAATCGATTTCTCTCATGACAGTACAGAATGAATCCCCATTTGTAAACAGGGCGTCTCAATGCAGGGGCATTACCTAGACACTTCTTTATCCTAACAAACGCTCCTTCAGCCTCAGGAAGCCACTGTAAAGGTTCCAAAGTTTTTACCGAAGTGTATTGTTCTTGGGGCTTGACAATCTCAAAGTATCCTAAAATCTCTTGTAGTCAATAAGCGACTACCCGCAACAATACCCTCATCTGTGTAACAGTCTGGGGCTTCACAATCTTATGGACTACCTCGGCCCGTGAGGGGCTATCAGTCAGAGGCCTCGGGTTATGCTGTTTCCTAAATAGTGTACTATCTGTCTACACATCTGTAATTTGGTTTTGGACGCTTTATCGCCCTTGACTGCAAGAGCGGTCAGTAGGACAGGTTTGTCTTGCTTGCATGCTTCATATATGAAGGTGAGGTGATCAACAATTCACCCACAAACTGAACCAGAACTGGATTGAAATATATATTAGCACACTTCGGCCAAACGCCTTTGGTGCCAGAAAAAGTACATACAAACACAGTATTAAAATATTCATAAAATATAAGAACACACAGAATAAAACTCAAAAGAGAGCTGGAAAAATGACAAGTCAAAATGATTGAAAAACTACTTGGCTATTCTGCAGGTGTCCAAAATGGTTTTGAGCAACAAAGCTTTTTGCCTTAATTCCATGTTCCTCTGTAGATATTCTAGCAGGTTATTCTGCCCACATACTAAAATAATGCAGTCAGCTGAAGGATTCCACTCAGGGATATGGACTCCTGTGAGCTTTTATAGATCGCCAAGTCTAATAGTGCCTGTTAGGCAGAAACCTGTGCAGTTCCCTTAGGGACCACTGCAAAAGGCTTAAGACTACAGGTGTTGGCAGTAAACCCAATTGGTAGCAGCCTGCACCACCCAGATTTACCTGGTAGCTGTGGCTGAGCAGCCAGACTTCCCTCAAGAAGAGTTAGACAGTATATAGAGTATACAAGATAGGCACCAAAATACAGTAGCATAAGCAAACACTGACCAGAGCTTTTGGTATCAAGTATATAATTATTTATTTAAAGACACACTTAGAAACACTCCAGCACTATTATTATAAGCAAGTTCAAAAACACAGTCACTATTAATATATATACATCCCTTAGTCCTTATTAGACAAGTTTTAGTTAACACCACTTATTTCCAGACAGAGGTGAGCGCTTAACTAAAGATGGCACTCCAATAAGTTTAAGAAAAAGGGAGGGAAAAGGCAGAAATTAGGACCAGCACACAACACAAAACTTTCGAAGCACTCAGCAAGGCAGGAAAGTCAAAGTCTACTTGTGAGCAAAAAGTTCAGAGGCCAGGCTCCCTCTTGGAGAGAGTAGAACACCAATGCGCCCAAGATCACACAGTTTAAAAGGCTTGGAAAGTCTTGCAAATAGTTTAAAAAGGAATCAGTTCAGCTCAGAAAAGTTCAGTTAGCCAGCCTAGGGCCAACCCAAGTGGTAAATTGAGGATTTACGAGACACCCCACACAGACCGTTGCGAGGGAGGCCAGGCGGACACAGTACCTTGAAAGTGGAGAGAATCCTCCAGCAGGGGCAGTTGTTCCTGACAGTGGATGCAAGTCACGGCGTCGTCCAGAGAAAGAGAAGATCTCGACGTTGAGGAAAGCTGAAGGTCGTTACACTGCCAGGGAAGAAACCAGCCGCGGAGTTCTCCGGTAAAAAGGTACTATCCTTTTATTCGCGGTAGTGGAAAAACGTGGTGTCCCGGTTGCCGGGGTGCTTGGCACAGGCAAGGCGGCCATGAGATGATCCGGGAAGGCAAAAAGGCGGACAAACTGGTTCTCCCCACCAGTCAAAGGAAGATGACTCTTCGGGATGAAGATCTCCTCTGTCGCTGGAAGAAGTGGTGAGTCGGTTCAGCAGGGCTCCACCGGTGGTGTCGTTGTTGCAGGTCGACTCAGCTTCTCCCTCTTCGGATTCTTTGGTCCTGTGGAGACACCTGAAGTCCCAGTCCCCAAAGCCCTGCTTTTATGCAGAAAACCCCCATTCATCAGTCCTAGCTGTCACTCAAACATGCTAAGTGGTGAGCTGGGCGGCTCACCACTGGGCCAATCACACAAGAGTGCGACTTGAGTTGCCGAGGCAACTCAGTCCAGGGTGCCTAAACCCCCTCCCACACCCCCTGTGGTACCCAGACAGAGTGGCACCACTTTTGGAGGCTTCTGTGGAGAAGCCAGCCAAAAAGTGGAACAAAGGGCTCGACTTGGGTTGGAGTCACAGAAGCGAACACAAACGCCATTTTGGAACCGAGTTCTGGCAAAAGATACCAACCGGTGAATTAATATTAAATAAATAAACCGGCGGTATGTTTGAGGCTATGTTAAAAAGTATTAGCCTCGAACAATGGGAAAATCCTATAGGAATATATTTGCGGTTGAATATAAAAAGTAGTATCCACTGCCACCAGCCAAATCTCGCTCAGGGGGGACTGGACAGTGCCCCCTCGAACAACAGACCCAGGGGCAATCGAATTGCCCCTACCAGTACGCCCACAATATGATGGTTTGTCCTGGTTCTGTTCACAATTTAGGACTAGTAAAGCCAATGGTGACTTTACATGCCCTGGGAGACAGTAGTCAGTCCCAAGGTACGGAGTCTATGTTTGGGGGTCACTATGACACCCCTGTGTTACGGCACGGAGGGTGCTGTGTAACACACATACCAAAAACACATGAAGCCCTATGGAGTAAAAGACCCCATAGCCCATCAAACACATTCAAAGTCAAAGGATCTCTCAAATCATGTCTAAGAGTTGGAGAAAAAGAGTCTCACTCTTAGCAGGAGAAAAAAATAAACCCCAAAAATCCAGCAAAGCTGCTGGTGGACTCACTAGGTTTGGGAAATTAGCCTTAACAGAGAATTCTCCCTAACAGCGCCAGGATTCATTTCTTCATTCATCGATGCGAAAACCTTGTTGCAAAGGGCTTTCCCAAGATCGTGCTATGTTGCTCTGGGAACATTAATGATAACATTTCTTTTGTTCTTTATTTGAGCCAAAATGTTCTTATCCCTAATTTCTGACATATTCCCCTTCCACCTAATGATTGTTTCCATGCTTGCAACAGAGTGATCATCTGAGTTGAAGGTAGAAACTGGGTCATTTGGAGTACTCTTAATGACTTTTTGACATCTTTGGGATGATTGCAGAAAGTCCTCCTCGCAATGTGATTTATAGTTCAATGGAGGGATGGATGCAAAATGTTGGTAAATGGGCAGCTTGTTTGCCCACCTTTGAGGGCTCCGACTTCTTTGTCACTATCGTAGGCTCCGACTTCTTTGTCACTGTCGTACCATTGATCAACACACTGGCCATGCAAGGTAGACAGAGATTAGACAACACTTTTTGATGACCTTGATGTTGATTTAACGTCCAATTTGTCTGAGAGGAGTAGTTTACTTGGATTTTCACCTTGGTCTTTGTATTAGCTTTGCCTACCAGGGCTACTAGTTCGCCTCTAAGCAGCCCAATTTCCTCCCTTTGCTCTGCCAGCAGCGCTTCTAGTTCTAAATATGTAGGAGGAAGCAACACAACTGCTCCTCCATGTGGAGGGGGTAATTGCTTGGTTTGGGCCACTCACCCTGTCTTCTATTAGGGACCAGTCATTTGCATCAAAATTGTAGGGCAAGTTCTCTGGTTCCTTATTGCGAGGATTGATCAGACTGAAGATCTGTTTCCCATTTTCATCAGCCATTTCAGCAAGACGCGAGTACAAGGTGATATATTCACAACTTCCTGTCACTGGGTAGGTGTGGAATCGGCTGAATGCGTAGGAAAACCATATACAACACTGTCTGATTCAATCCCCAGCCCCCCCACTCCGGTCTCTAAAGCTAATCTGCAACCTGGAGTTTGATACATCAACCTCGCTCTTGACTGCCTCAATTCGCATCCTTCTCCTCCCGCTTCTCAGTAGTACATCTTGAAAGAGAGGTGAACCTCCCATTATGGATGTTTCCTTGAACAAGGTGGTGTGGTTAGCCTCTGGGAGTATGTCATCTGTTTCACTTGCCAGTTCTCCCAACACATAGAGTGAAGTATGAACAGATTCCACTTTAGCTATTCTTTCATCGGATGACGTCTCCAGTAGCAAAACTGGTGACACAGGAACATTGCCAGCCATTGTAAATAAGTCAATAATTATTCATTGGATTGCATGCTTTGCAGCAAGAGGTGTTTCTAAACATGAGGGGTTACATTGAGTGCCTTCAATTGCATTTCCGTTGGGCTCTCGTAACAGGCATTTGTGTTTTTTCTTCCAGCTTACAAACCAATTTGAAAACAATAAGCTTATGTGGCTGGTGTGTGTGATTCCAGAGTGTCTAAAACGCTTAAAAAACCTGTGATGGTAAAGGGAGGGAGGATCAGAGCAAGTGAAGAACAAACAGTAAGATACAATGAACCTTCAAAGTCCCAAATGCTTCAGAAAAACATGCTTATCTGTTCACAAAATACATGCAGATGTTCTTTCGTGTGAACTAGTAATTGTCAGCTACACTACTTCAGTGGTTTTCTAACAGGCGTGCATGCCTTACAAGTTCACGCCAAATGCCAAGCCCTTTCGGTTTTCCTTTTTGCTTTCACACTAATGCAACCTCCAAAAGAAACAAAAACAAATCCTGTTTAAACAGTAAAACGATAACATGATACAGGGCCCACACACAAACCTTTTCAGCATTTTACAACTGAATTGCTTAACAACTAAAATACAGCTTACTTAAGGGCATGGGGACCCACCATCCCAGCTGCAGCTCTTCACACATACTGTGTCCCATTTAACAAAGCCCTCCACGGCAGCAATCAATCTCCATTTCCCATGTCTGTGTTTCCATCAAGCCCATGCATGGCCCCTGATCTGATCAATGATACTCTGTGCAGCAAGCCGCACCATAAGCGGCCATGTGTCAAACGTGAGAAGAAGCACGCACAGCACAGGCCGCTGCCACCAGCAACTCCCGGAAACTTTATATCATCAAGATCCTTTTTAAATTATTGTGAGAAGAGTGTGCGGGGGAAGGGGATTCAGTAAACCACTAAAGCAAACAGGTCCAGGTGTCCTGCATTCCTCTGTGAAAATGTAAACACAGAATGGCTATCCTTATGCATGAGAACCGAGAAAAAGTCTGAAAATAAATCCACTACTGTCAAGTGTGTGGCTTCTGGTGGAATACAAAACAGTACAGCATCGTTGTCGGGTTTGGTACGACAGGGAGGGAGGGGATGACCACTGTATTGACAGCTTTCATATCCTGGACAAAACAATAAGTGGTCTTTCCCAGCTTATTGACTGGCAATATTGGGATATTACAGTGGCTAACAGTGGGAACAATAATGCCTTGGTTGAGAAGTGTTTCAATAACAGGGGTAATCCCTTGTTCTGCCTGTGGCTTTAGGGGGTACGGAGGGATTCAGGGGAGCTTCTTGAAAGGGTCTAACGTCTCCTGACTGGTTCTGCTGTGTGAATGTATCCCACTTCTTTATCATATGTCGACCATAGGGTGGCTGTTATGGTATCAATCAGGTCATTTAGGGCATCTGACCATTCCCCATCAATTGGTGGTTCCTCTATTGGGTCTATCTTGGATGTCTCTTGGACCCCATCAGCATTAGCATAGGGCATGCTTAAAAATACCCCGTCAGATGTACTATAGATGGTGCATCTGAGCTTGCACAGTAGCTCTCTACCCAAAAGGTTGACTAGGCATGTGTTGGAAACAGCTCCCAATGTAATGGTGAGGAGTTCAGTAAAGCGATGTATTACTGGGTTGTGCGAAACGCCTACTGCCCTAACAGTTTGCGTGGATCCGGGCATGTGTGGGAAATTATCGATATGAAGTGCTGCCTTATTCGTCCCAGTATCCACTATGCAAGGTACCGATATTTCCTCCACACTGCACAGTACAAATTGGCCATCCTGGTCAGTTGGGAGTACCAGGTCCATAGGGATTTTACCATCCTGTCGTAGTCAAAACAGGTCTTGGTCATTCTGAGGAATAGAAGGCTGACCAGGGACAAATGTCAGGTATAAGGAACTTAAGTGATAACAGTACAAGGGTGTTTATTGAACAATGAATGCTGTATGCTGGTTGGAAAATGCCTAATGTAAACCTAAATCTAGGATGGAAGCAAGCGTCGTCCATCAAAGGAAAATAAGGCAGTCCTAGTGGCGTTGTGTCAAAATAAAAAGGGCGTATACTAAGAAACCTATTGCCAAACCTTACAACTAATACAAAAAGGGCGTGGGATAGTTTTCAAGAAAAGAAAGAAGTGTTCTCAAATAATATGTCAGGATGCTGTAGCCTCGGTCTCCCTTCCCCACATTTTGAGCACGGGGTAAAGTGGTATCTTGGAGCACAGTACAGTCTCGGGTTTCTCCAGCATGAGACGACAGTTCCAATGGCAGTTCTCAGGACCATCGATGGCCAAGTCTTGCTTCCTTTGAAAGTCTCTTGCCTTTAGAGAGTCTGATGTGTTCAATACGCAAAAACAAAAGTTCCTTTAACAAACAAATAAAGTTCAATTTCCAATGTTTGCTGGGTGATAGGTTCACCCTTGGGTCCCCCTCTTCTGGGCGCTGACCCTTCATGTATCGTCGTCCACAAATTATATAACAGTTCTTTTTTCAATGAACGTTTGGGTGACAGCTTCACCCCTGGATCTCCCTTGGTTGGGCTCAGACCCTCTTGACTGTCAGTGCTATGGTGAGGGCTTCACCCCTGGATCTCCCTCGGTTGGGATAGGACCCTCCTCAAATCTCAGCCGGATGTTCCTTGGTCGGGCTCGGACCCTTCTCTTCTCTTAGTTTCTCAATGTCTTTTCAAACAGCTCATAGTGGACATCCCTCGGCCGGGTTCACATCTGTCAACACACTGTTTCTCGGGACTTTAGACTTTGCCCCTCTCGTCAGCATCCCATGGTCAGGTTCACTCTTGCTTTCTCATTTACCCACTGACATCCCTCAGTCGGGTTCACTCTTGCCATCTCTTTTTACACAGTCCAATGTTGGTGGGATTTGCTTCCCTGGTTTCCTCTCACTGCAGGATTCACTTCCCTAGCTTTCTGACAGTTTGTAGATCAAAGTCTTTCGATTGTACAGGGATTTTGCTCGACCTCCTGTATGACCACTTTGACCTATCTTGGCGGCCTTCCTATGGCCTTCTGGTAGTTTCAGTCAATAATTGGTTGACCAGAGTCTCTTGAGTTAGCACCCACGTGGTGCCAGTCCACTCTGTAGCTGGTCTTCCCTTTTAAAATTTTACAGTTCATTTTGCTTCCAGTTTGCCATTCTGTGACTCTCAATCTACACAGCCCGGTTCTTATGGGTGCTCCCTCCGTCTCACCGGCTGTGATGAACCGCTTCACTTTTTGGCTTCACTGGAGTCAAGGCCAGTACCACTGTCACGTGAGCTTCCCTCGCTCTTGCTTATCAGCGTAGGCTTTGCCCATATAACGTTGACATCTTCTGCAAGACACATGAGATATTGTTTGTGGTCTTAAGCTCTCTTCCACGAAGGGTCCGACGGCCTGATATGAAAAGGACAAGGTGGCTTCTCTCCTCGCCACCCTCTCGATTCCCGCTGCCTTTCTCCTTCTCTTGAACTGCCGGGTCTGGTAAGCCGTATCGTCTTGCTGTCTGCTGTGCTCGTACTGTGCTCTCTTGATCCACCTTCAATCCCTATGGGGAGAGGAAAGGGCCGTCAGGTATGTGTGATTTAAGTCAATTGCCTGACTTTTCCTGACCCTTAGGTTGGGACATGTCAGATGAACAGCTCTATTACAAGTTTGTTGTTTTCTACATCAGGGAAAAGTGTTGGTGTCGGAAACGGGGAGAGGTAGAGTTTCTACGTGTCCTGCATGGTAGGATGGGGATAAGGTGTTATCGGGAATTATAGTCTTCGTATTGGAAAGGGGAGGAGTTGGAGTGTCAGAGTATCCTACGGTACGGGATAGGAAAGGTTTGTGAAATGGGCGAGAATGTCCGGGATGTAGAACAGAACATAGAGGATTATGGGAACGGTAGTGTACTGTCAGGGTAAACTGAGTGTTCGGGAAAAAATAACCAGGGCAATCTGGAATAGAATGTCCGAGGTGTTTTGGTGGGATGCACGAAAACAGGGATTCTGGGGTAGATAATCCTTGGATGCAAGCAGGTTAGAAATCTTAGAGGATGGGTTCTGTATGGAGGGTTTATTGGATCTGGGTAGAAGAGATTCAATAGGAGGGGGTGCAGATGTATTGTAAACTACGAAGGCCTCAGGGATTTTGTCATCCTCTTCTTCCTCCTTGGTACAATACCGTGCATCACCTTGGATATTCGACCAAAGCATAACCCCATTCTCCCTGACCCAGGTGATCCTCCCTCACTTGTCCACCCCCAGGAACTGGTCCAACAGTGATGGCCGTGTCCTGGCCACCTGGATAAGGGATTCCTGGGCTTTACTTGGGAGCACACCCTAGGGTTTTCACACAGAGTATTAATATTAGGGCTGGCGTCAGTGAAAGGGGCCATGTCTTTGCCCCTGATTGTCCCGGAAATATGGTCTCTGGGGTCTTTAGGGCAACTCATTCTTACAGTGTCCCACCTGTTTGCAATATTTGCAGACCAGATTTGTCTGTGGTCCCCGCAGACTCTGGTGGTTCCACTGTCCCTGTTGTCCTTGCTGTCCTCATTGTCCTTCCTGTCCCTGTTGTCCCCATTGTACTTGCTGGCCCTGTTGTCCCCATTGTACTTGCTGTCCCTGTTGGCCCCACCGTCTCTGTTGGTCTGGTGGTATTGATAGCCCCCTACCAGTCCTTCTGTTCCTGCCTGTGCCGAGGGCAGTCTTCATCTTCCGTGTGTTTCACAGTCTTCCCCCTCTCTGGGCAGAGTTATGTACTGTGGCAACAAGGAATTAAGAGACTGGCCAAGTGCAACAGAACACCTCCAGCTCCATGATCACCTCTCACGGCACACTCCCACCCCGTTCCTGCCACCAGCCCTGCCCACAGTACCTGATGTTCAATCTTGGCAACATAGGCATGCTTCACACTCCACGATACCTTGCACAAAACCCTCCTTGACTGTCCACTCTTACTCTCCTCCCAATACTCTCTTCCTCAGCCTTCCTAAACCCAAACCTTCCTTCCTAAACTCAACTGCCCATCCATAGTGCACAACCATGCCTCTATCACACTCAAGAGTTGTACCCAAACAGTCCAGTTCTGTGTATCCCAGCCTTGCCGCCAAGCACGCCATTATTTCCCATAAAGCCCTGGTGAAACCGCCTAAAGATACAACTATCCTCTCCCGCTTTTGCCTTGGATCTCAACGTTGTCTCAAACTCTGATCCAGAAATCGCACAATTTCTTCTTCTTTGTCAAACCTCTCTCACCCTATTCTAGGTGTCCCTAGAAACATTAGGCTAACTTCTCACACACACCCCCCATCCCATCTACTTCCTACCCACCTCATCTGGCTTCTGCCAATCCGCCAATATTACCTGCAGTTAACTAGGCTACATCGTTCAAGTGCGATCAAGTGCTGATCAATGCCCGCTCCCTAGGGGTACATGCTATCAAAATCCACAATCTCATCTTAGACCACCACCTTGACCTGCTTGCCATCTCAGAATCCTGGCACCATAGTGCCTCATGCCCGTTGCTCCCACTGGCCATTGCCTCAGACTATTCCATTTACAGGGCTGACCATACTAACTCCATCGGAGGTGGAGTTGCTCTCATTGCGAAATCCTGCCTTCGCATCAGCATTATTCTTACCGCTCTCATGCCTGGATATGAAACGCTACTCCTCAAATTCCTGATTAACCTCCAGACCACGTACAACATCCTTTTCATCTACCGCCAACCCAACTCCCGTAGCTTGCCAGAGTCGGATATCCCCCTCTTTATTACTCCACTTATGAACCCAGCCACGAAATGTATTATACTAGGCAACATCAATCTGGGATTCAATGACCCTGCAGACACCAAAGCAGCCACACTCATGCAATCCTTACAGGATATGAATTTCACTCAACTAGTTACCTCTCCCACTCATGCTAAAGAACGCATCCTAGATTTGATTCTCACTTCCATTACTACTCTCAACATGTCCTCCATCTCTCCAGTTTCCTGGTCAGATAATTTACTCATAAAATGTGACCTCTCCCATGACAAACCGCTAGTGACCAACACACTGCGGACCAACCCCATTCTTATCCGTAAAACACAAAAATTAATGCTTGATACGCTCAACCCCACTCTCACTACCTTTCTTACTTCCACCCAACCAACTCACAACACAGACGACCTTGCCAGGCACTATCACCACTGCCTCCTCCTCACTATGGAGCAGCATGCCCCACTAAAATCTAAAATACCCAAACCACACAAGCCTGTCAACTGTTGGTTAGCAGATGACCTTGTTACACTTCGGTGCAATAAGAGGGCCTAAGAGCATCTCTATAAGAAGCACACCTCCCCCACTAATCACACTAATCTCACTAATGCCATCAAGCTATACAAGAAAGCAGTAATATCCTACAAAGCTAACTTTTTTGACACCAGAATATCTAACGCAAGCTCCAATGCCACCAAAATCTTCTCTATCCTAAAATAACTTCAAAAACCATATCCTTTCTAACACCCAGACTAGGTCTGACAAAGACTGGTGGTTGCTGTTCAAGTTGACTTGGCTAAAAAAATGGACCTACTTCGTAATAAAATTACTAGCAAAAAAAACAGCATGCCACCTAACTCACACTTCATCATCCAGATGGCTCTTGCCCCCGCACTCCCACCCAGATTCACCCTTTCTCCTTCTCTAAAGTATTCCAAGAAACTGCCCTGGACATCATCCAATCACTGAAACCCTCAAACTGCAAAGGTGACTCCTGCCCGGCTCAGATAATCAAACTCTGTGTGCCAACCATGTCTCCCATCATCACTGAATTTGTTAATGCCTCCTTCAAGACTAATGTCGTGCTCACCAGTATCAAAACAGCGTGAAACACCCCACTCCTTAAAAAAACATCTCTCGAACCAGCTGTGCCCACCAACTACCGCCCCATCACCTCAGTCTCTTTCTTACTCAAAATTCTGGACTGCATTGCCTACTTGCAACTCCATTAGTTCCTACTGCACCACCACCTCCTTGGTGCAAGACAATCACGGTTCCGTCCTAAACATAGCACAGAAACTGCGCTGGCCGACCTCAAAATGGAATTTGACAACAACCGAGACTCAGGCAACCTGGCCATCCTCCTGCTCCTTGACTTGTCAGCAGCATTTGATCTGGTGGACCATGGCATGCTGTGCGAACACCTCAGTTCTCATTTCCAATTCTCCAATTCGCGCTCTGAAAACACTTGTGTACGAGCGCCATAGAAATAAAATATCAATCAATCAATCGAAGATGTGGTTGCCTGGGTCAAATCCTTCCTCAGTGATCATACCTTTATTGGTGACTCAGCAACCAACCCTATCCCAGTTCCCCTAGATGTCCCTCAAGGCTTCTGCCTATAACCCACCCTTTACAACACCTACAACAAGCCCTTATTTGATATCCTGGATTCCCTGGACATCATTTGAACTAATTTTGCAGACAACACTGAACTCCTTATCCCCCTTACTGGTAACCATTCTGAAGATGTTGTTGACCTCAACAAGGTATATAGCACTATCCAAAACTTGATGGCCTCCCACAATCTCTGTCTAAACGATAAAAAAACTGAGTTACTCATTGTGGGATCCCCACATCGCCTCAAGAGCCTAGATGTGGTGTAATCCTCCTTAACCATCGACGGCGCAGCAATCCCTGTCCTCAAACACATCAAACACTAGGGGTTTACCTGGATGCGGACATGTCCATGACTAAGCACATCAACGCCCTGTTCTCATCCACAGCCTACACTACTGAACACATCCCTCTGAGCAGGCAATTTCTTTCTCCGAACAGCTGCTTGACATTGGCAAGAGCCATCATTGTTAGTGAATTGGAGTATTGTATTGAAGTATTGTAATTCTCTACTTTCTGGAACATCAGCATCCAACCTGTCCAAACTCCAACTCCTCCAAAATTAGGCCTAGCGGGCTGCACTGGGCCTGCGTCGATCCGACCACATCTCTGCTTCCCGGTGCAAAATCCACTGGTTGTACAACAAAGCCTGCATTGACTTTAAAATCCTAACCATTGCCCAACGTTGCATCTACAAAGAAGTCCATATCTACCTGAACACCAGCCTTACCCAGAGACAGCAATTACGTTCCCTAAGCTCTTCAAATAACATCTCCCCTGTTACCCCACACTTCAAAAAGTCTAGAGCAGGAGGTGTGAGTTTCTGTGTCATAGCCCCATCCCTCTGAAACTCAATACCACCAACTATCAGAAATGAACGTTCCTTCCCCACTTTCAGGGACTTGTGAAAACATAGCTTTTCAACAAATATGACTAAAGCTATTTATTATCCAGCCTCCATATTGTGTTTTCTGCTGCTGCATCTGTACACACGCCAGGATACCCTCGACCTTGGGCGTTTTATATAAATGTTATAAAGAAATAAATAAAGTGGTGTCAAGCTGATTGCAGTAAACTGTTATTTAACGGAAAACCTATTTGTCCTTACCTCTAATGGAGTTTCCCTACCTAAACTAAAGAAACTCGGTTGCCTGTCGGGAAGTCAATGTGAGTACAAATCAAAAGGCAATGTCCCAGTCTAAAAGGCTGCTCTGCTATCATTGTTACTACAACAAATCATATACAGTTCTGGCTCTGCTCATTACCCAGGACTCCGTTCTCCTGGATGTAATATTGTCCCTAAAGACTCTGAGGTTGTTCAAAGCAAAGGTTCCATAGAGTTTCGGCTTTCAACAGCAAACAAAACAGTTCTACAGGATTCTCGTTGGGGCTAGGAGAATGACTCCCTTCTCCTAGCTGGTTCCCCAGTGTCTCTTATTGTTCTCAACAATACTTGTAGTTCCTTTACAGAGGTTTACACAGACTACTTTCTTTGTATTCTTTATCCTGTCCCTGCTGGGACATTGAAGGGGCTTCCCGAGTCCCTCTCAACTCTCCAGCACCACATTCTTGTGAAACTGCCCAGGAAATATGTTAAAGAGAGGTTCACTATCTTCTCAGTTTCTTCAGATTTTACAGTCACCAGTATTCTCAGAGGTTACCAGGTTAAAAAGGAAAAAGGCCTGATTCTCATCTTTTCAAAAGAGAAGACAACGACAAAAACAATGGTCTTCATGTTTCACAAAGGGAATGTTAACCCAGTGGATTGAAAGGACTGGACTCTTGGCAGGATCTGGTGTCGACCACTTATAAGGTTGGAATAGCCTTTTCATAGAGGTTGATTGGTTTTCACTTGCAAGACCAGCCCTTGATGATTCTGGGGTGTGCGCAGGAAGTCTTCTATTTCCCACTTGCTTTCGGATGTTACGTCTTTGTCAATGATTGTCCTTGAAAGTCCTCTTAAGAACTTTGTTCTCGCCAATGATTCCCCTTAAGGTGCCTGGACGGGTTTCTGTTCCTTTGACAGATTTTGAGAAGATAACCCCTCGAATAACATTTTGGGGTAGTTGGGGTTGGAATTTTAAAGACAGTCTTAATTTACAACTGCTGAGGTGAGTGTTACCTCTCTGTTAGATCACCGTTCTTTATACTTGTTGGCTCAGTTAACAGTTCTTCATAAGAGGTGCAATCATACTAGCTTGTTGTTGCCTGTGTTACTAAGTTCTCTTAACTTTCCCTTGGCTCCCTCCTGGTCTTTTAACAACTCCTTTTACCTGGTCTTGGTGTCAGGAGGCTTCGCCGGTTCTGCCTGGGATCTTGTGATGATCAATATTTTCTTCTCTCGTTGGGCGCTCGTTTTCTGGGCCTTGTACGGCTGGTTGTTCGGATGTTGGTAATGGACTCGACCATCCCTTCCCTACAGGTCATTCAGCCACCACCACTCTAGATGCTTCTCAAGCCCGACAAAGCAGCTTTACGACAGGCCGGGGTTAGCAATCTTGGCGCAGTTGTCGGACCGCACAGTCCACCCACTACAGGTCACGCCACCACAACCCAATCTCCATTGTGCCATTGGCCCGGTTCCTGGCCGACTGGTATGACGCTTTCCAGGCGTACCACCAAGAACATATGTTTGTTTCACCAGGGTGTTATGCTGATTCTCCTCTCCCTATGCCTTATTCTCGCTCACCCGCCACCAGCTTCCACTTCTATAACTCCCGGATGAAGTCGCACCATGCCGGGTCTTCAAGGTGTTTTTTTAAACCTGCAATGTTTCATGACATCATCCTATGAGATCTCAAGTTGGTTCCAGACTTTGTAACAGGGGTCTGGCGACGTCGGTCCATTTCATCTAAACAGTTCTGCAATAATCTTACTTTTCGATGATACAAGAGGGGTTGCTATGCCCCGATGGTGCGGGGATAGTTGAATTTGCCTTTAATGAGCAAACATTTGGGTTTTGTGACTGACATGTGCTCTGGCCTTCAGTGCTCGGGCTAGTTCTTTTAACACTATACGGTACAATTTTGTTGGTCAGGGAGGCTTTGATGGACCCATCCTCACTAGCTACTGCTTCTGTCTGGACAGTTGGTATACACTTTCTGACTGCCATTTCCAATGATTTAATAGATGCAATCAAGTTCCTTAGTTCCCCCCAAAATGCCCCAGGGCCTTCTCCCTCTGACCATATCAAGCCCAAGTTTGGCGTATTACTCCTTGCACATCAGGCTCTCACCTCACTGGCTTTAACCACTTCCTTATGTTCCTGGCTCTCCTCACTATTGTAGTGGGGCAATTATTGACTAGAGAGCATGTTCAAGCTCTGCCCCCCCGTGACAGAGAAATGCGATGCGGACATAAAGACAAATAATGACTGCGCACGTGGTGAAAGCTGAATGATTCATAATAATGTATTCCTAAATGTGTCAAGAACAGGATGGCGCGGTTAAATGTTGCAAGAACAGGTCCATGAGACTCGAGACATCATGACAGGGATAACATGGGCTGTTTTATTTAAGAACAAAGGCAATACACTCGTCTTCTCTTCCCATCTACATAAAACATGTCATCATGCAGCCAGTTCATGGAGAGTGTGACCGCATGTTAACCTATAAGCGCATGTCTTTTTTCACAGCAGAAGTAATTTAGAGCCTACCAATAATATTGAAGAACAGGTCTGGCCGTTCCTATACGGCAATAGGCCCATGGCCGAACCAAAAATGCTGGTGTGGGCCAGTTTTTTGTGTCAAAGTCGGCCACTTTTTTGGCCAATATGGGCCAGTTTGATGAGTTACTTCACTATGCTGCCAATAGTTTAGACCAGTGTTGCTGAATACATTTTCTTTAAAATGTGCAAAAAACTCCCTCTTGGGTACTATTCAAACAGTGTCACCACAAAAGGAATGAATTTCCATTTGCAACTTTGGGCCACTTTTTCATTGATGCCCGAGAGAATTTCATGCACCAGTCCGACCCTGTTGAAGCATAATAAGGTAGCACATTTTAATGGGATGGTTTATGGGTGGGATCGTAGATAAAGGATTGTCCAATCATTTTTATTGGACATATAGAATTATGTATGTAGCTTAGTAGAGGGGGGCCAATGACCAGGAACGATAGGTTTTCATAACTGTGACTTCAAAATGTCTATACAAACTGATGTTTCATGTTGAGATGTGGAGAAAATCTTGAGTGAGAGCTTGGCTGGTAATCTTGTTTTTCCCCCTGTTTATATTGCAATAAAGCTGGATTACCTTGTATTTGGCATACCACAATCCACGATGTGTTGTCTCTTTTTTGGCAAATACCAGTTATTTGGCTGTCATGGCCACAGGCCCCAGAACACAAAAATCACACCATCCAGTGATGGGTCACATGACTCGCTTATGTCTCTTTGGGACCCATAAACACAGGGGCCCTGGCTGGACTCAGTCCTTGGCCTTTGGCGCCAGGCTCATATAGAGATGTGAGCAGCAACAGTTTATTTCAGTGCAGGAGTGCTTATACTTTATTTCAGTGCATGAGTGCTTTTATTTTACAAGAACTTTCCAGGAGCTGAAAGCCTTTATTCCAGAGAACATCATCATGTGCGGACTCATCGGGTGTGGCTCCCTAGGCCTGGTCTTCATGTGCTGAATCATCGGGTGTGGCAGGCAGGCTGAAACTGGTGGGTGTGGCTTCAGAAGCTCAGCTATATAAGCTGCTCCATCCTTAAGGACGGTGCTTCGTGTTACTGTGCACTCATGTGCAACGTGACGCTCACCGCCACTTGGACCAGTTTACTTACCTTTGAAACCAGGCGTTCTCCTTCATACTCACCTCCAGGAAACCGGTGCTTCATTGCTTCATCTGAAGACTCAGCTCCTGACATCCAGTGATCTTGATCCCGATGCTGCAGCACCTCACTCCGCATCCACAAACTCGTACCCTGTGAAGAAGAAGACAGACAAGTTTAGAACATCCGTCCTCTGGCCTCCCCGCATTTGAACCCCGGTCGTCCCCTAGTTAACAATTTACCAGCTACTGTACTGCTGCAGCTTAGTTCCTCATTCCCTCCGGCTGCCGCCTAGAGCTCCGCAGCTTCTGCCAGGGCAGCAACATCACCTGCAAGGGAAGAAAGCAAAAGAGCAAACATCAAAAGTGGAACGGACAGCAATACAAGACAACAAACTTTATAATACAACAAAAACGGACGAGGAAAGACAAAGGCAAACAGGAACACTCACCTGAATTATAGTGGCTTAGTCGCAGCAGGGCCGGACTACCACGTGCAAGGGACCAGTGAAGGAACTCGGTCCAGATCATACAAGCGCCCCTGCCAGAAGCAGCAGGACGGAGTACTCACCAAAACTAATCAACAGGTGAGCTTTCCAGGGACAGCGTATCCCACGGGTACCACGGTTTGGGAGAAGGGTTCTGGAAGGGGATCAGGCGCACAGGCAGGCATACTCACACCCCCTATTTTCAATGCAGGAGCAGTCCCGAGCAGCATCACCTATTACCACCAGTCACCACATAAGCGCAGACGGCGAAGTCAGACCCGAGCGACCTCACCCCTGCGACGGCTGCCACCTTGCCCCAACGCCTCCGCAGAGACCCGGTGAGCGTAACAGAACGCGAAGCCTCTTCAAATCTCTGCCTGGGTGTTATGGAAACTTCTGAATTTGACCAGGTGGCCCGATTACTGGGAGAGTTACGGGCTGAAGTTCATGCCTCAAGACAGGAAACCAATGCCCTAAGGAGGGATCTAATTGTGAACCAGGAGGGGACAGATGAACTAGCAAGGCAAATGCTCCAGACACAGGCAGGCCAGGTCCCACTGCCGGGGTATGCCCCTCCTGCCGCGCCTCCAGAGCCCATGCCAGTACAGGTGGTTCTTCCGGGGGGGGCGTTCCCCTGGCCCCACCAGAACGCTTCACAGGCGATCTAAATAAGTACGCCATCTTTATGGCTCAATGTCGGCTACATTTCTTGTGCAGGCCTGGAGCATTCCCCAACGATCAAGCGAGAGTGGCATTTGTACTCTCATATTTGAGCGGTAGTGCAGCGGACTGGTCAATACCCTTGGTAAACCAGAATGATCCTTTGCTTCGAGACTTTGGAGGTTTCCAGCGTGAAATGGAGAAACTATTTGCACGGCATACTCAAGGGCGGGCTCTGGACCATGAACTGTTATCACTACGGCAGGGTAATCAAGACTTACTAACATATATCACTTGCTTCAATCGTCTGATAGCACAAACTAACTGGCCAGAGGAGAATCGAACTACGCTCTTTTACTGAGGCTTGCAAGGGGAACTTAAGGGCGTATTAGCCCAAGTAGTAAATCCCCCGGAACGATGTGCTGAATACATCGACCTGACAGTGCAGCTTGATCACAGATTGCAGGATCGGAAGATGGATCGAGCCAAGGCCGAGGTGCGGTCGGTCTACGTGCGTCCCTGTGAGACTCAAACCAAATCACACAATCAGTCCAAGCCAATGCAAATCGGAGGCTTGCAGAGCCCACTCACCAAGGCAGAAAGGGAGAAAAAGAGACAGCAGCAGCTTTGTTTGTACTGTGGTAAGGCAGGTCACTATCTCCGAGAATGCCAGGTGAAACCACCCAGGAAAGCAGTTGGAGCAACTGACAAGGGTGAAGAAGAAGAACAGGACTCGGGAAACTCCAACACCCGGCTAGCTTAGGGGTCCACTTGTTGAGCAGTGAAAAGGAACCTATACAGACCTCACATCTAGTCATCCATGTGCTCCTGGTAAACCACAAGCAACCATCGAAAATACATGCCTTGGAGGCATACATTGACAGTGGGGCTGTGGAAAATTACATGGACCAAGATCTGGCTACCTGGATAGGCCGTCCCCTCTGACAGAAGCATGTTTTGGAAAACGTCACAGCAGTTGATGGATCTCAGCTATCATTCGGCCCAGTGACGCATTACACAGAGAAGGTCACGCTTCTGTGTCAGGACGGTCACCAAGAGAACATCACCTTCGATCTCATCGGCGCTCCTCAGTTCCAGATGATATTGGGAATGCCCTGGCTGGATACCTACAATCCAAGGATCGACTGGTGTAAACGGGTTCTGACCTTTCCCCAAGACTGTGCCGACACCTGTTATAGCAAGGGATTCTCATTAAAAGGTCTTACCAACCCAGGTTCGTCGAAGAAAGAAACCATACTGGGCCTCACCAGTTCACTACCACTTGAATACCTGGATTACCAAGATGTCTTTCAAAAAGAGCAAGCAAACACCCTACCTCCGCACAGACCGTATGACTGCCAAATTGATCTGGTACCTAGAGCTCAAGTTCCCTGCAGCTGGATTTGCGCCCTAACAGAACAGGAAAACCAGCATCTAAAAACCTACCTTGATCAGTATCTGGAAAATGGCTTCATTCGTCCGTCCAAGTCCCCTGCATCCTCGCCCCTCTTTTTTGTGCCTAAAAAGGAGGGAGACCTGAGAACTTGCATTGACTACAGAGCACTTAACCAGATCACGGTAAAAAAAACGGTATCCGTTACCGCTTATCCCCGAGCTCTTGGATCAAGTCAAAAATGCTCAGATATATACAAAACTAGACTTACGAGGGGCCTACCATCTAGTAAGAGTCAAAAAAGGAGACGAGTGCAAGACGGCCTTTCACACAAAATATGGCGTTTATGAATATCAGGTCAGGCCCTTTGGACTATGTAATTTTATGGCATTCCAATTTTTCATGAATGACGTGCTCCGCGAACTGTTGAACGTCTGCGCTCTTGTCTATATTGATGACATTCTTATCTATTTGACCACCAAGTAGGACCACGTCAATCATGTCCGGGCAGTTTTGGAGAAACTGCGGCTACACCGGCTATATGCCAAATTGGAGAAATGCTTCTTTCATGTGACAGAGGTAGAATTCCTCAGCTTTATTCTCACACTACGGGCGTACGCATGGACACGCGCAATGTAGACGCTATCCTTAACTGGCCCTCACCGACATCCATAAAGGGAGTACAGAGTGTACTTGGGTTCGCCAACTTTTATCGCCGGTTCATTCCCGGGTTCTCCCAGATCGTCCACCCAATCACCTCTTTACTATGGAAAAATAAACAATTTAATTGGTCCGCAGAGGCAGAGAAAGCCTTCCAGGAGCTAAAACAAGCATTTACCATAGCACCAATTCTACGGCATCCTCGACCAGAACTACCATATGTGGTCGAAACTGATGCTTCCAACAAAGCAATGGGAGCAGTCCTGTCACAACAAGACCCCGTAACAGGTCAGTTGCATCCCGTGGCATTCTGGTCTCGCAAGTTTTCAGCCCCTGAATTGAATTATGCAATTCCTGATAAAGAAATGCTAGCAATTAAGGCAGCGTTCAAAGCCTGGAGACATTATCTTCTTGGAGCTAGACATACAGTCACCGTCGTCATGGATCATCGCAATCTACAAAATCTGAAGACTGCTAAAGCGCAATCATCATGCCAACTCCGCTGGGTTCTTTTCTTTGCAGAATATGACTTCGTCATCACCTATAGACTCAGAGTACACAATGGAAAAGCGGACGCCCGGTCTCGCATGAGTGAGTGAGAAGAGGCATTCACTACACCAGACACCGTGGCCATCATCCCTAAAGAACGAATCCAAGGCATGATTGCCACAACCACCAGACAACTCTAGACAACTTAAAATCTGACCTGCAACACTTGATGAGCCCACCAGCGCAACAGGAATGGCTAGGGAAGGGAGACCGGTATACGAACGTGGACAACCTACCATTCTACCAAGGACAATTGTACATCCCGGATAAGAAACTACAGAATCAAATAATCGCAAACTATCACGATTCATTAGTAGAAGGGCATCCAGGAATAGCCAAAACCCAAGCTAAAATAAAGAAAAATTACTGGTGGCCAACTTGGCGAAAGGACATTGTCCAGTTCATTGCAACCTGTGGCACCTGTGCACAACACAAGTCCCAAAAACAAAGTCCCGCAGGTCTGCTACGTCTTTTAGAAGTACCCCCAGCACCTTGGCAAACGCTATCAATGGATTTTATTACATACCTTCCCTCCTGTAATGGATACAATACCATCTTAGTCGTCGTAGATCTGTTTTCCAAAATGGCCCACTTCATTCCCCTGAAAGGTCTCCCAACTGCTTCTACTCTAGCTACTGTGTTTTTGGAACAGATCGTCCGGCTACACGGGTTCCCATCAATATTGATATCAGACCGAGGAACTCAGTTTGTCTCTGCATTCTGGAAAAGGTGTTGTAAAATTGCCAAAATCGACCTCCGGTTATCTACAAGCCATCACCCCCAAACCGACGGCCAGACCGAATGGACTAACCAGACCCTCGAGCAATACATAAGGTGTATGCTGCAACAAACCGAGGATACCTAGAAGGACATACTTTGGTTAGCAGAATACGCATATAACAACTCCATTCACACCAGTATGGGACAAAGCCCATTCTACATAGTGTACGGTCGACATCCACGGGCATCTGTTTTCAACCCACTCGAATCATTATAAATGCCCGTTGTAATGACCTTACACAAAACCATCACCCAGGTTTTTAAGGAAGCAGCAAAGCATCTTGCCAGAGCCAAAGAGAAACAGAAGCAGTTTGCGGATCGACACTGAAGGGAAGCTCCCAACTACCAAGTCGGAGACAAGGTTTGGTTAGCATCCAAAAACATCCCCCTGAAAGGACCATGGGTGTTCCGTCCCAGATATATGGGACCCTACACTATCAAGGCTGTGAACAACCCGGCGGCCATGAAATTAGAATTACCGGCCCACATGCGGATCCACCCGGTGTTTCATGTCACCCTCCTAAAACCATTGAGACCAGGTACGCGGATCGATAAAATAGTTGAAGGAGAACCAGAATACGAAGTTAAAAGGATCCTAGAATCTAAGATGGTCCGGTCCAAGTTATACTACCTTATAGACTGGAAAGGTTATGGACCCCAAGATCGGCCTGGGAACCCAGTGAGCATGTCCACACTCCACGATTAATCAGGCAGTTCCACCGCAATAACCCCCCTATACCAAGGCCAGGGGGGAAACCACCCATGAGAGGGGCCTTGAAAGGGAGTGCTGTCATGGCCACAGGCCCCAGAACACAAAAACCACACCATCTAGTGATGGGGGCAATGGGTCACTTGACTCACTTCTGTCCCTTTCGGACCCATAAACACAGGGGCCCTGGCTGGACTCAGAGAGAAGGGGTCTGGAAGGGGATCAGGCGCACAGGCTGGCATACTCAGGCCCCCTATTCTCCACGCAGGAGCAGTCCCGAGCAGCATCACCTATTACCACCAGTCACCACATAAGCGCAGAGGGCGAAGTCAGACCCGAGCGACCTCACCCCTGGGAGGGCTGCAATCGTGCCCCAACGCCTCCGCAGAGACCAGGTGAGCATAACATTGGCTTTTTTACCTCTGGTTTTCACTATCTTCTCTGTTCTCCAACTCCGGAAAGCCTTACTTCACTGGTTGCATAGACTTTGTGTATTTCACACTGTCATCCTTCTGCTTGCTATTTCACACTGCTCCACTTTTCCGAAAACTCCCAATTCAACAACTTCCTTGCCAGTCCCCTTTTCTTCCTCTTGTCGTGATCGTACTCAAGTTCCCAACTTCCCCACTGCAATCATTAATTCCTTCACCAATTCTTTGTATATTTCTTCCAACCCCTTCTCATTACATCAGCACTTTTCATCAGTTGTCTTATTCCTTTCCTCCACCTGTCTCATGTCTCCCTGTTTTCTTCACCCATTTGGGCACCTTCCGTCTTCCAAGCAATGATCTTCCCTCTTTCTTCTTCACCCCTTTGGGTACCTCTTGCTGTGTGACTACCAGGGTTCCTTTTCATCCTTTTCTCTTAGAGAAAGGGGGAGGATAACCACAATATATATACTGTGGCCACAGATGGATAAAGACAATTTAAGATGTAAATTACTGAGTTTAATTTCTGGTGCGGGAAAATTGATTATTGAGCCATAGAGAATGACATCAGGAATGACATTAGCTATAAGTAATATAAAAGGCTTGCTAGCAGCAATCATAGGGGCGAGAGCCGATGACATTTGCAAACAAACAGGACATGCGGGTGTGACGGCATGACACACGATGGAGCACCATTTAATAAATGCAGAACCGATGTTTGGCGGGTGCTCAGAGTGCAATACCCCGATACATCAGATATGGGTGCGATTATGACTTGGAAAATGGGGGAGGATGAAGATCCTGTTGCTTACATTCAAGATATTCAAGCGAAATGGCACCTTGAGAGGCGTGAACCGTGGGATAAAACAGTAGAATTATTTTGACACATTTTGTGTCTGGGACTGCCCTGAGCCAGTGCAACGCCAATTGAAAAACTGGTGGGAAGGGAAGCAAAGCCATGGCCAGAAATACAATTGACGATTAATGCAGGAGAAGAATATGAATGATAAGGAGAAAGCTGAGAGTAGAAAGCAGGAGGAAGCAAAGTTTGTCAAGAAGCAGTTCTCAAAAATAGCCATAGAGGGAGCAGTATTGACAAGTAATAAAGGTGGGGTGACACAGGAGATTCAATCAGTGCAGCAAAACAATGTAGGGTATCCCACAGATCAGAGTGGGTAGAATCTTTGGCCAAGAGGAAGAGGAAATGGGCAGAGAGGAGGAGGATGAGGTGGATTTCAAAACCCTCAGGGGAGAGGAGGATTTAATGGTGGACAACTGCAACAATGTTGGAATTGCGGAAGAATAGGACACATAGCTAGAACATGTAGAAGCAGAGGCATACGGCACAATTGGCAAGCTCCCAGAGGGGGGATGGGCTATGCTCCACAATATAATACAGAATCACAGGAATATTATGCCCAAGATCACACGCAGGTTCAGACAAGGTGTCACAATGGAATATGACTTCAGGCGTTCAGCAAGCGCCTGCACCCAAATTAGGGAGTGTGGCTGTGGTAGGAGGAAATCCTTACAGGTACAGCGATGAACTTATATCCAAAATAGGACAGCCCACAGAGCGACCTGATGTGTTCAGTACTATCAGTGACACCAGACCCCCAAGAGTAACAAAGGGTCAAAGGGACGATAGGAGGCAAGACATTTTCATTTCTTGTAGACACTGGAGCAACTCGTTCCTGTGTCCATGAGGGAAATACCCAATGTCAGGTATTGCAATGAATGCATAGGTATTCTCTGGGGCAATGAGTTTAGTTCCTTTTACAGATTAATTACCAATCTCTATAGGAGAAGACAACAGGTCTATGCCATTATATTGCAGGCAAACGCCAGTTAACATGTTAGGGGGTGACTTAATGACGAAACATGACAATGGCCCTCATTACGACCCTGGCGGATTTTTTCCGCCATCGACGGACTTTCCGGCCATGGCGCAAAGTCCCTTTACGCCATGGCGGATGGCGGACTTACCGCCCCATTCCGAGGTCGGCGGGGCGGTAAGTCCCCATTGACCCATTTACCCTTCCCCATTCCCATTTCGGCCCCATAGGGCTCAATGGGAGTGGGGAAGGAGTTAATTACGCCACCGTAAAATACGGTGGCGTAATTAACACCAAGGTCCCAGAGCGCCATGGATTTTTCCGCCCGCAAAAAGCGGGCGGAAAAATGACCATGGCGCTCCAGGAACTCGTAGTTGGCGGTAAGGGGTCCGCGCAGCTAACGCTGGCGCAGACCCCTTAGCGCCAGGGTCGTAATGAGGCCCAATATCTTTTACTGATGAATGAATAGTGTGCTCCACTCCAGGGATACATTATATGAATGTGAGAGAGTTTATATTAGCTTTTACAGGCCATAAAGCATTACGATGCGTCCCTTAGGACCCAGTGGTATTTTTTAATAGAGTGACTGTTCTATTATCGTGGTTGCCCAGATTGATAGGTAAACTATTAAGAATACCTGATGAGTTTTTGTTTAGACCAGAAATTCCTATGGATGATGAAGAAAGGCAGATTATCCACTTGGAGTTAGAAGCAGCAGTGGTAACAGAGGAAAGGGTGGTACTTCATGGGACAGATGATGAGGTAAGAGGACGGAGAACAGCGATAGCCCACAATGAATGATATAGGCTGACAGATTTGACGGACGAGGAGTTGTTTAAGGATGAGAACTCAGATGATGAATTAGTATTTTTCATAAGTCGCACTTTCTGGATAAAACTAGAGAATAGAGAAATACCGCAGAGCATGCCGTTGGTAAAAAATACACTGTAATTTTACCAGGAAGATTTAGAGAAAGTGCCAAAGATTTTATGGACCACAAGTCCATATGACGTGGTTCTATTAAAATGAGTAGGAGCAGTTAAAATCAAGCTTAAACCAGGAGCACTTTTGCCACGTGCAAAGCAATACTCCATGTCCAGAGAAGCGAATGGAGGTACATTCGAGGCAATTTCAGCTTTGATGATGCAAGGAATATTTGTACCATCCAATTCTCCATGTAACACAGCTGTGTACCCAGTGAGATAATCGACGGGGGAAAGGGGGGGTCGTGGAGATTTATTCGGGACCTTCGCCCTCTAAACAATATAGTCAAAGCTGAGTTTCCTTTAGTTCCAAATCCTGCAACAATACTGTGCAACATCCATCCCATCTAAGGCCAAATATTTTACAGCAATAGATTTAAAGAATGCATTCTTTTCAATTCCTCTCCATGAAGACTCACAGGATTTGACTTCCATTCCACCTGAAACATACTCGATTACCCCAGGGGTACTGTGGGTTCCCGTCAATCTTTAATAGAGTCCTCCAGATGAATTTAGGCAAGAAGAAAGATGCTCATGACTATCCTCTCAGAGAAAGGATATAAAGTGGAGACAGAGAAGTTACAATACTGTCAGGAAGAGCTCTTGTATATAGGACAGTTTATTTCTCATGAAGGGAGGAAACTGATGCCTGAAAGAGCAGAAGCAATTATGAAGACCTCAGAACCTAAAAAAGTGTGGGAAATGCAACAATGTTTAGGCCTATGTAACTGTTGCAGGCCCTGGGTTTTCTATTACAGTACTTCTATTCAACCACTTTTAAAAGGACTTAAAGAAGCACAGGAGGGCAAGAGTAAAATAATATTGACAGATGAAATGACTGAAGGATTTGAAGAATTAAAAAAGGTGATCAGTATAGCCCCTGTGTTTGGAATTCCAGATTATCATGAAGAATTGCATTCATTTTATCATTCAAATGGAGAAGTTATGACAACAGTCCCTACACAGAAAAATGACATTAGGACATGGACACAAACCATTAGCCTATTATAGTTGGATTTTAAATCTAGTTCTGAAAAGGCATTATTTTTGTGAGCAGTCTTTAGCTGCTGCTGCACCATTCGCAACTGAAAAGGCTTCAAGTATAACAATGGGGTGTTCAGTAACATTATTTGTCGGGCATGCATTATTTGCGATTTTAGAGAAACCCAAAAGTACATTGACCACACACAGAGCATCAGGATATGAGGTAATTATATTCAATCCTGCGATTAAAATTGCCAGATGTAAGACAGTGAATCCAGCAACGTTTATAGCTAAACTAGTAGGGGGGGATGATTATATACATGATTGTACAACGTATACTGAGAACTATAATGAAATTCCCCAAGCTAGAGAAAATGCCCTTGGGAAGGGGAAGTTGTTTTTTAGTGATGGTTCTTCAAAAATGTATCAAACGACTGGCGAAAGGCATACTGGATCACCAGTAGTAAAACTGAACCGAGATGGTGAATTTCAAGTAGTGACAAGCACGATATTGCCTTTGCATCGCTCAGCAAAGGCTGCAGAATTAGTGTCGCTAATCACCGCACTTCAGAGATTCGAAGATGCGGAAGTGACGGTGTACTCTGACTCTGCCTATGTGACATCAACTGTACACGCAGGTCTGTCACATTGGAAAAGGAGGGGCTTCCTCCACGGAGACGGCACTCCAGTGCAGCATGCAGCCCTATTGGATAAACTTATTGAGGCGTTAGCATTCCCATTGACTCTAGCAGTCATAAAATGCACAGCACTTTCTAAAAGGACAAATTTAATTTCTCACAGAAACGAAGTGTGAGATTTAGAAGCCAAAAAGGCAGCCTATTTCCCAACCATTTCCAATTTTTAAATAGAAAGTCTTAAACAAATGACAGGATGATGCATGTTGGTAAAGGAGGGCTTTAAAATGCTGCATATTGTCCAGTTAATTGAGATACAAGGGCACGCACCACAAGAAGAGAAGGAATTATGGAAGATGCAGGGGGGTTCTATATCTCCCACTGAGGCAATTTCGAGACATGATAGCACTGGAAAGCTAGTTAAGCCTCTAGCATTATTAAGGGTAGTGCTCGAACATTTCCACTACCCTGCGCATGTGACTCAAAAGAGTCTAGCTGCTACAATAGCAGCAGAGTGGTTTTCGCCAAACCTATTAGAGCATGTGGCACAGTTAATTGTAAATTGCATTGTGTACCAGAAATGTACTGCAGGGCACACTTTGCAAACAGTGAGAGGAGCAATTCCTAGACCCAATGGCCCATTTTAGCACCTACATATAGATCATGTAGATATCCTGCAGACAAGCAACGGTTACAGATATATGCTGGTTGTAGTATGTCCTTTTTCTAGATGATCGAGGCAGGTCCATGAACACACCCTGATGCCACGTGCACTGCCAAGTTCTTGTGCTTGAAGAGTTTCCAAGATGGGGTGTGTATAATGTTTTGCGGTCTGACAATGGACCGCATTCTGTAAATGAGTTGTTCGAGCAAATAGTTCTTCTGCGAGGCATTAAGCATACGTTTTATTCCGCTTATCACCCACAGGTGAATAGTGTTTGTGAACGATTAAACTGATTATTGAAGGAAAGGATTGCAAAGATCAAGATGACTTTAAAGAAGGGATGGCTACATTGCCTATCCCTAGCCTTATACGCTCTAAGGAATCAGCCTGGCTCACATCACCATCAAACTCCTCATGAGTTGGTGACTGTACGCCTCATGAGAACCACCCTTGCTCCTCCAAATAGGTTAAAAACGGATGCCCATAGCATAGAAAAAACATTAGGTGATGAGATGCATGATTACATATCAACAATGACTACAAGTTTTTCTTTCATGTCTCAACAGGTCAAGAATCGAAGGGAGGGTTCAAAGAGAAGCGACTAAGACGATCAACCCATTGAAGCAGAGGATTGTTAAAACAACCTAGTTTAAACACAGGAGACCAGGTGCTGGTACGAAGGTTTGTACGCATTAGGAGCACTCTCCGCTTTGAAGGTCCATACAAGGCAGACAGTCACACCCGCAGCAACCAAGCTAAAAGGATGAAGAGCCAGGCTTCATTTGCACCACATCAAGCCATATAAAGGAGAAACACCGACCACTTCTGTAACTACCCACAGTAAAGCAGCGAGAAGAAGTTCCACGTATGCAGACTTATTCTATGGCCTAGAATAAAGATAGGGTAAGTAAAGAGCACAGCAACACGTTAGACTAAAGGCCTATATCTTTTAACATTTGGCAAAGGAGTAAGCAGACTTGCAGTTATCCTGGAACTTTTTTTGATAGGCTCAAGAGACAACGCATTGAAGTACCGGAGAGAAAGGAAGAAAAGCACACTTCATCTTTATGTTACCTATTGCAATTACATCACACATATTCTTGTATGCTTTTTTTTATCTACATATTACAGTCTTACCGAGTTCTAATAAAAAGAAACATCAACATCATAACGTTTTTTGGAAATTTTAAGAACAATCATTTTATTTTTAGAATATTTGTTGCAATCATCTTGCAGTTGTTGTTATACAGGTGTGATTCATAGAGACTTACATATTAAACGTTTGAGCAAAAAGGAGGAGGTTTCAGAATATAAGAGGATCATGCCATCAAGAAAATCAATGCGTTTACATGGAATAATAATTGTGGTGTCATTCTGCATTACGATTTGTGTTTTCATCCCGATTATTAAAACATTTAGACAAGTTATAAGAAACAATATAGATATAGTGGATGACAATGAAACATTTACTGTTGCCCCTGATGAAATCACGAACAGCATTTTTTATAATCTTACTAGGCATTTATTTTGATTTAAAAGGGATATTGGGGAAAATCATGAAGGGATAAATACATATCTTGACAATTTGGCTCATTTAGAGAATAACCTATGTATCAGCACATGAAAAAGGTGGGAAGGATAACATTATTGGGCCAGTAGATCAAGAGCATATATATAATTGCCACCAAAATGGGGAGAGGTTTGTTCATTGGTGCTGATAACCATGCCACCCTTAGTAGTACTACAAAGTCACCTGCAGATTACAGGCTTCCGAAAAATGGACACACACCAGAGGAAGAAAATATTGTTTTATATTAGTAGACAGAGGAGAGATCATTACTTCTCTGCAAAATCAATAGAAGTCTATTATGACATTCCAGATCAATAAGTGTAAATGCGCAGTACCACAAGGTAGAAAAGATGCATAGAAGCTTGCAATAGAGGAAAATATAACGTGGAAAGGACAACCATAGTTGGAAAAGGGACGCCAGCTTGTGTAAATATTCAATTCAACTACCTCAGAAGCCAATCAGGGTTGCAGAGTCAGGAGACGCTGGAAGAATAGCTTTGCGTGCAAAACAAACATGAGCGAATGTTGACTTTGTATCAAGGATGCTATTTTAAGGAATAGCTGCAAAGTACGGAGGGAGCCAGACGGATAAGACATGGGTGAGACATATTTCTCTTAGATTAAAGAAGAAGAAAACATCTGCAAGAGCCAAGTATTGGTCAATTAAAAATGTATCAAGTATATACAGGGTAGAGTGAGCAAGTTTCTAGAGGCCAAGAGGAGCAATAACACCCATTAAATCAAATAGCAGTAAATAAGAGGCTGAAATTGACAAATGTGTGGTCTCTTCACATGTGTCGCAGAAATTGAAAACAAGGGCTATTCATTAAGTCTCGGATGAAGATAGTAATGTGATTTCACTCACTTGAATTTCCTAAAACAGAGAACAGGCTACAAGGTCAACTACAGATGGATAACTTTAGCTCATGGCCTGTCTGATGAGAGATGGACTAATTGGGAAAGAATGGAGTAATCTGACATGATTCAAGCACCTGGGTTTCGGGTTTCCTTACGTGCTGTTAGCCGAGCCGAAAGTCCAAGGTTGGGCGAGAATGCCAACCAATCAGTGGATCTATGGGGCAACCTGCTATACAATGTTGCAGAGAGCAATCCGTTGCCATTTTGTTCACTATAATCAGTATTATACATATTTAGAGGTAGTTTGAGGGTTGTCTTACAGATAAGAGACAGCCAATGAAGTACTAACCCATATACATTCTATAAGTAGACATGTTCCCCTAACCAATCCCTTCCGTTAATATGTTTTATGGTTTGCCATGTAGTATGACGTCATAGATGATGCATGTTGTGGTATAATACCTCTGTGTAATCAATTTTGTGTGTGATTGTGCAAGCATTCCTCTGGTGTTTGCCAGTTGACCATGCTTTATTAAACAGAGACTAAAGTAGTACTTTGCTATATTCCTTGTGTCTGCCCAGTTATGTGGTCTGAGATCTGTATTGGTTATTCCATCTAGCACAAGAGACGCTTCAAGGTGCTAGAGCACAGATGGACAGACCAAGAAGGTTTCAGAATGCCCAGTTGGACATAGACAGGTAGAGTTGGGAGGAGGAATCAGTACAGGACAGGGCATACACAGGAGGTTCAGAGAAAGAAACAAGGGTATGGAAACCCAGAGCTAGGGTCGAAGGGATAGGCAGGTGCAAATAACTCAACCTCTAATGAGACAGTCAGACCCTGTCCCCTACATGGTGGTGCCTAACGCCGGAGGACCCATTTCCCCCAGAAACCAAGATAACCATGGAGGGAGCCAGATGTCCTTCTGGAGTTGAAACTCCAGCTTTGCTTCTCTCTGGTTGAGGGCAACAAAACATGTAGGCCAGGAACTACCATCAAGTAGAATTAGGGTGCAGGAAACCCCATACTCTAAGACGGATATTGAGAGAGGTTTTCGGGAACCCTTGGAGGTGTTCAGCCAATCCGAAACAGAGGACTGAGCGGTCCTACAACCCCAGACTTACCAAGAAGTAGTAACTTTTTGTTTGAACACTACTTCCTTGAGGGACATCCTTTCTTTGGTCACATTTTACAGAGCAATACCAGCAACCATTCCTGGAAAGTAACAATCCTGACATTTCAGTTTACCTTATTCCTACCCTGCTTATTATTTTACCTCTTCACTGTAAAATGCCCCCAATAAAACACCCTTCTCTTAATGTTCTCAAGGTTGTCTGCTCATTTCATCACTGTCACACTTGACAACTTTCTCAATTCAATGGGAGCATAAAGGCATACCCACCAGCCTCATTGGAGGTGCTTAGCCTCCAGTTTAAAATGCACAACTACTAAATTCAGATTACAGCAGATGCACCCGGCTGCTGAGTAAGTGGTAATCATATGTGAATGTGCACTCACTTCCAGTCCTTGTTGAGGAGTACAATAATTAAGTTGGTTATATATGATGTTCAGCATTATGACTAATGCGTAAGCTACACATGGATCTTTTTCAATAATAACAGTGGCAGTCTGTAGGAAAAAGAGGGATATGATTTAATTTGACCAATTTCTAAACTGTATTGCAAAGACGTCTGCCACAGCCTCGTCATAAAAAAATTACTTTGACTAAAATCCAGAAATTGTTGATATGTCTGTCAAAATCTGATAACATCTGGAGGCAATGAGAACAGAGCAGCTCACGCCATATTATGTGAAAACTGTACAGGGTCGGATGAGATCTTTTCTACATTAAGGCCTGTCTAACTTGACATAAACCATAAGGATAGTGTGATATCTGCCTGACACGCCCTTTTCATTCATAAACACCATGTACTGGAAGGCACTGGTGTTTACTGAAAAATAGTTTGACATTACATTGCATGCCCCTTACTGTATAACCAGTCCAAGAAGAAAAGGTTTTTGATCAAGAACAAAGTACTGTCGACTGCTCAAGTCTTACTCATTAGGTGTGAATCTCACATGTTTGAGCAGAGCACCACTCATAGCCTCAATGGCTTTATTAGAGTTTAGAGAAGTTTCAAAACTAGAAGGACTCATGTTTCTATTATTCAATAATTTTGGTTCAAAACATTCAAATGTCTTAACTGTAATATTGCTATCTCTGTGGGTTGAGACATAAGACTAAGACATATTAAGCGGAAACTCTAGAAAACTCAGCATGCTGTGCTATGTATTCATGACAAACCAGACTTAACAAGTAGCACTGAAAATCCAATCTTGCTTATGTAGCTCCTCATGATAGCTCTTTGTTCCGTACCCATCTCCACCTCGCTGGGATTACCTATCGGCCTCCGCCTGCTCCCTGCTTTGCTTCCATTCCCTAGGAATGGCCAGCAAAGGACAAAAACGAGTTACGTTCAGCTCAATAGTCCCTGCTTCACATGGACCTAGATTAGGAGACAGCACTGAGAATCTGAAAAAACTCTCCATCTATGAGAAATGGATGCTGGCTAAGCAACCAAATTGTCTTTTCCAGGAGACTGGAGCCTCTTCACCTACGACCCCAAGTTTTTGGTCAGCCCATATACAAGTATAACAAAGTTCTTCTGCCAGTCGCCACCACTAGAATCACTTCATTGACTAACTCCTTCTTTGCCTCTGCCCACATCCATTTAGGCAACCTGAGTAGGCCTCAGTATCCTGTCACAAAGCACCAAGGAGATAATCAGAGGCTGAGATACTGTCTTAGGGTTCACCTGAGGTTTATTGTAGTTAAAGAGAAGAATTTAAGCAAATATAATTATGATATGTACTAGTTAAAGCATTCCTAATGTCCATTTTACCTCCAATCCTTAAGGATCCCTCCCTTCCAACTCTAGGAGAAGCAGTCTTTGCATAAAAAGGACATTTCTGAAGTTTGTCGTGCAATGGAAATAAATCAGTCTTTTCTGCTAACAGACCATTGAGCAGATTCTCTTTTTCAGGGGAAGTTGATCATGCACTTGCATGATTTCAATTTCACCTGGCCTACTAAGATCGTTCTCTGTGTATCCCTCTGTTCCCCCTCCCTTGCCTCGTCGCGCCTTGAAACACTTGTGTATAAGCGTGTTATAAATGCCATATCATATCATATGTAACAGACCAGAAAAAAGGTCAAATCTTTCTCCAATCAACAAAAAGGGGTTTTTCAAAGTCTTTCTTGGTCTCTCCCCGGTATCACTCACAGTCTTTGTGCTTTGTTGGGTCCGATGATAGCAAAGAGATTCATTATTGATTCTTTGTTCAGAGAAGTCTTAGCGCACCATCCATGTGCCTTTGTTCTCAAGCTCTTCTGGGGTGTTGGGCCAGCCATGTACAAGAGTTCAAACATGTCGCGAAAGCCAAGAGCATCAGAATAGGAGCAGTTCGGTTCCACGTCGGGAGGGAGGCTGGGCTGGAGGTGTTGGGGCCTGTTGTTCTGACCCTGGCAAACTCTCTGGTAAACTCCCTTTTCCCAGGGTCCTACGTATGTGGGCTCTCTGCCCTCCAACTCTCCTAACTGCCTTCAGGTAAGGTTGTGTCTAAGAAGGGCTTCTTTACCCTCGCTTGATGGAATTGGTTCAGCTGCGGCTTCTCAGATATCTGCTCTACGTTTTTCCATAAGCTCCCCTGCCCACCACAATCACAGCACTTGTAAGTTTGGTTGGTGAGGGTCCCACCCTAGCTTTTCTCCATACTCTTTTTCAACTCTTGGCTTCCTTTATTGCCACCTCCTTCTGAAATCCCAGTCCCACCTTCAGCTCCTCTTTCTCAGGTCCTCCCTCTCACAGTTTGTTCTGAACTTGTAGGCCTCTAGCAGTCCGTTAATCCAGGCTTTCTCAGCTTGTATGTGGTTTGATGCAACTTGGTATCTCTCCCCTCTTGGGTTCTCTCTCTGTAACTGTCCTGCTCACTTGATAGTCTTAACTCCTCCTCACAGGTAATTTACCTTCTTTCACTCGTCTTTGTTGCCAGTCTTAATCTACTTCCCACATAGGGTTATTCGTTCTTCTCTTTATATGCTTTAGACACTTCCAGTTAAACATTTTATATTTAGGGTTTCCTGTTCTAGGTGTTCATAGGTTTTTTGTTTTTTTTTACTTCTGGGGTTGTTTTTCCAGTGTTTTCAAAAATGTTCAGAATCTGTGTTTATATTATGTTATGTTATGTTATTTGGCATTTATATAGCACCTCATGTATCATTGGTATGATCTCAAAGCGCTGGTAGGTTGAAGGCCCTCGGGAACCGCAGTTCAGTCAGTAGAGAGAGAGAGTGTGGTATGGTGCATGGGTGCACCGGATATGTGTGCAGCTGGTGTGGTTGTTGCATGATAGCTGCTTCTTAGCGGTAGGTGTGGTGCTGAGGCAATCATTTGGATGTGTTCAGTCTGGAGAGTGGACACCCAGACTGAGTTCTGGCTGCGTTAGGCCGGAGGAGACGCTTAAACTAGCCGTAAAGTGCTCAGTTAGCTGTGTTTTATTAGGATGATGTGGAGGTCTTGGGGTCATGTCAATATGAGAACAGCTAGACCGAATGCGTCATAGTACAGCTGTGTTCTAGTTGAATGATGGTGTATAAGGAGAGTAAGCATAATAGTGTGATATGGTGGTTATCAGTAAAGCGCATGCGATCAAGCACGAGAGCAGGTCAGGGGGCGTACATTGGGCACAATTTCTAAGTTCCAACAATAAGTGCGAGACATGATATCATTCACAAGTCTATCTTAGTGCGGGATATGCTATGATTCACAATTCCAACTAAGTGAGGGATATGCTACAATCATAATTCTATCTAGATGAGGCACATGCTATCATTAACAATTCCATCTAAGAGTGGCACATGCTATCATTTACAATTCCAACTAATTGTGGGATAATTATCAGTGTTTTTCCCTAGTACCCCCGTGAAATAATCATGGATAACTCTTTTCCCAGTGTAAACACACAAATATTCTTTCATTGTATCATTGCATGCATAAGTAGGGTAATATCTCTCATGACCGGCTGCAATAATAACATATGCCCAGGTATGAGAGGTTAACCTTGTAATCCAACCTAATGCAACCATTGCTCAAAAATGCCCATCAATCACAGACTGATGTTGACCTGTTTTGACACTGGCATTGTCATGTATAAAAGGTGGCAGGCTTTGAGAACTCACAAGATCTTTAGGCAATGCAAAGTGCGATTAAATTATTTGCCAAGGTCACACACTTTGGTTAAGCAGCGTGCTAGAAGCCCCAATGTTTTGTGGCTGGTCTCTTGGTGACTGTTGTGATGCATCACAGGACCCCAACTAATCACATTTAAGCAGCACGGAAAAGGGACAAAAATGACTAGTTACAAGAATAACATATGCCCAGGTACTTTTGCCCCCATAGCGAAAATCAAAAACAGTACCCATGACTATACGCACAGTAAGTGAACATATATCGTAAAGTGAAATATACAAATGTAGTTCAATTGACCTTCCCCTTAGAAAAAAAGGTGTGCAAGACAAAAGAGCATTGGGCTTTAATTAAAAGTAATGAACACTATAAAAATAACATGAGAGAGGAAATGCTCCAATAAATATGCTGGCAAAGTATAAAAGGTGCACAACTTTTGAACCCAGCCATCTGTAGTTAAATATTCCCTGGAAAACAAATCCTAATACGAGACAACTGCTTGTGGTCTTGTGGTTAAGCGTCTGCACTGGAAACACGACAACCTGAGTAAAATCCTGGTTGCCAAATACTTGAGCAAGTTTGCCAACCTCAAAAAAAAAGGGGGCTGCGTCTGCCCTCTGAAAAAACATTACGCTGTCCACCCACGTGTCCTTTACTTGTGCCCTGAAAAGCAGCCACAATCGGGGAATAATAACTGCACTCGCAAATACAATTGTGGCATTATTTCACCCCTCTTGACTCAGAGACTGGAAATACCAGGATGCAATTCAGCAAACGTAAAAAAAAAATTGGGTTTTGAAAACGTATTTTCAAGGCTTATAACAATATGGAAGGCGTGAAGGGGTTACCGGTTAGTGTTTCAGTGTTTGACAAATGCAGGGTTCATAAAACTATGAAATGATAAACATATTACATTCTATCAAAAAAAGACACTTTTTGGTGTTAAATGTGAACATCTGTCACCATGTATTCCCTATCAGTTACTTGATCTATCTTATTTCACTCGCACTGTAGCGCCTTACCAATCACTAAAGCAATCAATATGGTGCCACTGCACTACTAGTTTGCAATAGGGCAACACAAAAACGACCGAAAATCACAGACAGGGTTCGCTCGCTTTGGTTTGACCTTTAGTTTAGAAATGCAAACGTTCGCCAATACCCAAGGAAACTGTAGGATTAAAAAACGCAGGCCTTGCTTGCACTTCTAGTGCTGCTGTCTTCAAGCACTACATCCTGCAAAAGAAGACTTACCAAGACAGCGGTTAACGACGAGGCTAGGCATGTTCATCCCACACACATAAGTCAGGCGCAGAGAAGGGGCACTGGACGTACCCCCTGGAGGTGTCCTTCCACTGCAACCTCTCGCCATGTCACATCAGCTGAAAGGCGACACCAGGAACTAAGCGCTTCTTGCTATCTGCCCATCTCAGACTGGCTTTACCTGTCAGGCTGCCACGAAAGCGGACGTCCTTTGCAGCAGCTGAACTGAAATAAATTAACTTCTAGAGGGCAGTAGAGCAGCGGCAGGTGGTGCAGCCAATGGATGAGGACGTGTGCCTGCCAGGGTCCAATCTGATGACCACGAGGGGTGACGTGGAGTTGAACCAAGCACATGAACCGGTGACCCAATCCCTTTCCACCCGTGATGGAGGTGATGCAACCCTCCTGTGAAAGCAAGGCGGTGAAGAGAGGCAGTGACAATGCAAACCGAGAATGATGCAGCCGGCACACGCTCTCTTCATAGCATCCTCTGCCAAGTCAACCTCACTGTCTGCCACAGCAGGCATTAACAACTCCATGGAACAACGTGAGAGGGAGTGAAGTAAGAACAGAGGGGCACGCATGCATGCAAATGAGAAACCCATAGTATAGGGCTCACAGCACCCAGGTAGAACAAAGAGGAGTCCGTGGGTGGCAACCGAGAAGGTACAAGGTCACTGATGGAGAAAGAACGTATGTTTTGTTCTTGTGCTAATGAAGTATCAGGGGCTGGTGGCCGGCAGTGCAGCTAACAGCTGAAACAGCAACACTGGCTGTGATGTTACTGAAACCCGAAAAGCCAATTTATATTTAGTATCTTGTTGTTATTACTGGGACGATTTTCTCTCTCTGTGTAATGTTGCCCCAGTGGCCCCCCGCTTCTTCCATTTTTCCCATTGCCTCTCTGTATGTAGGGGAACATTGCAGGGCCTGGCATTCACTCAGGTGTTCCTCTTCTGTATATGCGTTCTCGTTCCTCGGTTTAGCCGGTCTCCCGTTCTCGGCTTCCCTTCTGGCTGTTGCTGTATACAGATGATGGCTTTAGGAAGCTGTTTGAGCTCCCTCCTCTGATGGTCTTGGTGTGGTTCATTTGGCGTCCTGTCCACCACGATATGGACGTAGTGCTGTCACCTGCTGGTACAGGATTCCACTCTCCTGCCTCACAATGGTTTCTCTGTTGATGAATGCGCCGGCGTATCAGACAGGCGTTCTTTGCCTCCTCTAAATCGCGAGCTCCACAGTTCATCTCAGGTCCGCCTCACAGGCATGATCACGTCAGAAGGCTTCCCCTGCATACAATACTCTCTCTCTGTCTCCATGGTACTCCATTTGTCTCAGTTAAGTACACGTCTCTTGTTAAAGAGACACCTTCTTTTCTTTTTCCAGGCTCGTTTGTTTCAGCATTGGCTTCAGCCAAATATGGAGAGCTTACATTATTCTTCGTAGCAGATAGTCCCATATGTGCTACTATAGTATGTGGTTTAGAAAGTTCTTCATACGAATGGGTGTCCTTGTCCCTTAAGGGGGAGTCTCTCCCAGTGAGGTCCACTTGGCGAGACCCCCAAGGAGGATCTTGCGGAGCAGGCTCGCCTCCCTAGCCTCAAAGGGGTAGGCTCCCCCCTGGGGAGAAGGGATGAATACCTTTGATTAGTCACAGCACACACACACTCATTGGGCCGGGTTCTCTATGAGGGTTTGTACCTGTCAGGAGTTCCCTAGCTGGCATCAGGTCACCGAGCTGTCTGCTTCCGGGATGTCTCTAGCAACCTTCCCGGACTCAGCATTATGGCTACACAATTTCAGCAGCATTGTGTTCCACCTTCAAGATGGCGGTAACATAGGTACTGCAATAACGTACTAGCGTCCCCATCCAAGATGGCAGAGACGCAAGTACGCGCAGGTTCCACACCGGCATTACGGCCGAACGCCATGAAGTCTGGGGCTGCAGCTGTGATATATGAGGAAATTGCATCAGAGCTCCAGCATCTAACAATGAACACCATGAACCGGAGCTACGTATTGTTAATTCCTTTTTGACTCTGTCTAGGTAATTAGGATTTTCATTTATTTGAATGTTGTGCTATTTGAATTTGCTTTGTTTTCCCAAAGAAGACTGATACCCTGGCTTCAAGGGAACAGTTACCTTGCCTACCTTTCCTCTGTACTACTATCTGTGAAATTAAAAGATACCTTTTAGATTTACAATAGAATTCCCAGCATGTGCCAAGGTTGTCTCAGGTAACTAGCATTCTATGGAAAAGGGTGAAGAATTTTACAAGTAAATTCTACAGATCACTGATAACTAATGTCTTAATTTCTATCCTTTGTGCAGTTTACGTTCCTGACTAGTAGTCTCCTGTCCGAGCCTCAAGTATAGCCATCCACAGGTGGCTGAAAGAGTGCAGAAGATATACCCTTGCAGGGCTGGAATCAGGAAACCCAGGTTATGTAATTTGGTGGCAATCCTTGTTCCTTTCCGCAACTGGCTGACTTTGTGGTTCCTGAGAGCTCAGGTTTGGATGACCAATCTGGTCCTGTGACAAACTGCAACATCTTCCTTCTCTCTCTGAACCATGGAGGCAGTAGTCAAAAACCTGGGTTCCTCTTTGTAAAAGCTAGAGGCAGACGTTACTGCCTCCAGACAAGAACATGCAGTATTATTCCAGGCACTTACAACCTTACAGGGTAAGGTAGACAAAAGAGAGAAAAAAGCCCCACCATAGGCCACCCATGGGGAACATCTGGACCAAGCCCTCCCACTTCAGGGAGTCAGGCTTCTGCTATTAATTCACATTCTTTATTTACCCTAGCTACATTGCCTCCTCCAGGAATGGGACCAAGCATTCCATCATCCCCCCATGCTCACCAAATTTGCTGGTGAGACTAATGAATTTAAGTGTTTTGTCACAAAGTGTCAAATCAATTTCTTCAGCTGACCCTAACTATATACTTCTGACCAAGCAAGGGTTGCTTTTATCTTGTTTAACCTCAATAAGATCGCATTAGCCTGGGCTACCCCTGAACAGAAAGTAATGATCCCATCCTCTTACATTTCAATGAACTCTATGATGCTTTTCAAGTCATGTTTAACAGGTGACATGCCACCCAGTCAATCAGAAATGTGTTTATTGATTTACAGCATTTGCTAGCCTATGGCAGCCCAATTCCAGAACCTTGGTTCAGACTACTTTGCCAGAAGATGTTCAGTTAAACCTCTTTTATCGAGGCCTTCAGGACGAATTGAAAGACGCCCTTAGCCAAGTAGTGAAAACCCCTGCACCCATGACCTTAAAAGACTATGCAACATTGGTGGTCCAACTCAACCAACGATGGGGTGAAAGAAGGGGAGAACAAAGAAGATGAGACAGAAGGAGACCCTCCACTTGAGGAGAGAAATGCCTTTACCTCCTCCAAAAAGTAAAATCCTATGCAATTTGGAAGTACTCTGGCCCAGTATCCGCAGACGAAAGAGAACAACATTGCAGACATTGTAGTTTATGCTTCTATTGTGGAGAACATGGCTGTTCCGTCCGAAAATGTCCAAAGTATTATCTTCCTAGTTCGGGAAACAAAATCGCTACCCAATCAGATGGGAGAAAGTGACCAGCAACAACCCAAACGCCCAACCAGTAGCCTGCCCGACCATGCCAGGCAATGCACAACATTTTATCATTCAAGTTCTCTAGAAGAGGGGTCCAACACCTGGGTGGATCTATTCGCTCTCATCCATAGTGGATCCACTGGAAACTTGGTAGACCTAACATTCCGTTGGAAACTACACATTCCTTTGCAAGACAAGGAGAGGATTGAACCACTTCTTTCTGTAGATGGATCAACTTTAATCTTAGGCCCCATTACTCAACAAACCAAACTCCAGACAATGATTTGTTCAAGACCTCACCATGAAGTGATCTCTAATTTGCACTATTGCTGCCACTCATTTCCAGATAATAAGTGGCATCCTCTGGCTAACCTAACACATCCCTCTTATAGCCTGGAAACAGAGGAAACTCACTTTCACCGGGGAGCAGCGCCCCCCCCCCCCAAGTTGCCAAAAACAGAACTTGGAAAACGTTTCATGATTGTCTGTTTCCCATGATACAAGTAGCTATTGCAAGAATTTAGGAATTACCCACAGTATATTAAGATTTTGCTGATGTCTTTGATCCCATAGAGGCTAACAAACTCCCACCTCATACTTATAGACCAAATGATTGCCAATTCAAGCTGTTACCAGGAGCTCAAATTCCATATGGCAGGGTGTATGCTGTTAGAGAAAAAGAGAACATCATACTGCAAAAATATATAAAGGAGAATCTAGAAAAAGACTTCATTAGACATTCCACCACACCTGCAGGCGCCCAAGTCTTTTTTATAGCCAGGAAAGGTGAAACAAAACTAAGGTCTTGTGTGTACTATCGCCAGTGCAGCACAACCATGTTTAAGAACAGATATCCCTTACTATTAATCCAAGTCCTTACTTATCAGCCTCGCCCGAGCAAAAGTTATACTAACCTGATCTAAATGGAATCTATAATTTGGTAAGGATTTCACCTGGGGATAATTGGAAAACTGCTTTTTGCACAAAATGTGGACAATGAATATGAATATCTCGTATTGCCCTTTGATATTACGCAACACCCTGTTGACTTCCAATATTTCTTTAACGTCATCTTTCGTGATATCTTGGCTATCTACATGGTGATCTATTTGGATGACAGTTTTCTCACCATCTTTGGAAGAACATATACACCATCTGCAGGAAGCATTGGCACGACTTTGGTCTAACCATCTCTACGCCAAAGCATCCAAATACATATTTCAGCAAGAAAGAGTCGCTTACATTGGATACATTTTGTCACTTCATGGAATAGAGATGGACCCCAAAAAGAATGATGCAGTGCTGGAGTGGTCTGCTCTCCAGACTATTAAAGAACACCAACGTTTCCTAGGATGTGCACATTTTTATCGCAGGGTCATTCCCAAATATTTCCAAATCCTACTACCACTAACACAGTTTTGAGAAGAGGAAGGTCGTTCTGTTGGGATTCAATGGCCCAAGAGGCATTTGAAAAACTAAAACTGCTTTTCAACACCAAACCAGTATTAAAACTCCTGGATCCGTATTTACCCTTTTACGGTGGAAGCTAATGCATCAGATTATTCAGTGGGAGCTGTATTATCAGAAAAGGATTCTCAGTCATTAAAATCCCATCCGGTGGCAAACCATTCACAAAAACATAATCTAGAAGAACAAAATTACAGTATCTTTGATGAAGAGTTATTGGCAATCAACAAAGCTTTCCTGGCCTGGAGACAACATTTAGAAGGAGCAAGCTATCCAGTCCTTGTCATAACAGACCATAAGAACTTGGAATTCCTTCTTGTTGCTAGGGCCATTAATCAGCGTCAGAAGTAATGGATCAATTTCTTCTCCTGTTTCGTGGAAACACTAAACACTGTGGCTTATGCCTTGTTTACGTTGAGCCCCCATCCCACTTACCCCCATGAGGGTACCCTTAGCAGCTCCCAATCAAATGATAGCTATCAATCAACCCAATCTAGAGGCATATGTAGAATTAATAAAAGGAGAGCAATATCAATAGAATGAGGGAAACCTTTTTAAGTAAGCATGTGAAAAATACTGAAAATCAAGACCTACGAAGGACTCACAAAAACCCTTTACTCCATTGGTGTCATGATACCATGGGGTTTGGACATTTTGGAATCAGAAAAACCCTAAAGAAGGTTTAGAGATATGTTTGGTAGGATAACTGTCAAGACGATGTGAAGGACTATAAACGAGGATGCAGCACTGTGCAAGAGCAAAGGTATCATGCCAGAAAGTCATGGGATTGCTCCAACCATTGCCGATACCCACAGGCCAAAGGAAGACATGTTTGATATATTTCATTACAGACCTACCATTGGTGCAAGGCCAGACAACCACTCTGACCATAGTGGGCTCCTTTACCAAAATGCTCATTGTATAACTCTCCCAAGGATGTTCTCACCCAGAACTTCATTCAAAGTTTTTTTCAGCCCCACGGACTTCCAGAGACTATCATCAGAGATCGGGGGTCCCAATTTGTCTCAAAGTTTTAGAAAGAAGCCAGCAGACTGATGGGAATCCCTTGGAACCATGCTTAAGTCTATCATCCCCAAAGCGATGGGCAGACCGAGAGAGTGAATAAGACAATATCGCTGGTGTTATGCCACCGAATGTATTGAAGATTGGTTAGCTCTCCTCCCAGTGGCGGAACTTTCATACAAAGATTCATTCCATTCATCTGTTGCTGATATATCATTTCATCTCTCATACGGATACCATCCCATCTCCATCCCCCTGCAAAAGAACTCCACCATCCCTACAGCCACAGGCAGGATATGGCTACTGAACAAAGGCTTGCATGAGGCCTCCATTAATCTGAAATAGACTCAAGATAGTATCAAGAGTCAAGCAGATAAGAGAAGGAAAGACGTTCCATGATATCAAAGACATGATGAAGTTTGGTAGTCTACTAAAAATAAACATATTCCCACCTGCTCCTAGAAATGGAAACCAAAATGTATTGGCCCCTTTTTTATTGAGAACGTTGTCAATCATGTGGCAAAAGTATTGGCTCTTCTGAACACCTACTACACGATTCATCCCATGTTTTATGTCTAGCTTCTCAAACCTGTTGCTCATTCAAGAAAATATATGGATTGTCACCTTTGAAAACCACCAGCAGTTGGCCCACAGGATACATACAAAGTGAGGAAAAGTCTATATTCCCGGCGATATAGAGGCACCATACAATATCTGATCGAGACTGGGTTGGCTATGGACATCAAGAAAGGTCTTGGATTTTAGCCATGCATGTATTTGCTCCTAAACCCCTCAAGAAACTCCACACCACCCACCCATAGAAACCTGGGGGGAGAGCAGAGAGGATGAGGGCACTGGGGGGAGGTCCAGAGAGGGGGACATTCTATAAGGTGTTGCCTAGCTGATATCAGGTCACAGAGCCATCTGCTCCAGGGACATTTCCAGCAGCCTTCCTGGACTCAAGGTTATGATTACGCAACACCAGCAGCATTGAGTTCCCCCTTTAAGATGGTGGTACGATGGGTACCGCAATAACATATTAGGGTCCTCTTCCAAAATGGCGATGATGCAAGTGCATGCAGGATCCACACCATTATTAGGGTGAAACGCCATGATGTCTGGGTCTGCGGCTGTGAGACGTGGATAAAGGGAACCCACTCTGGAGCCCCAGCATCTCGCAAACCACAAACTCCATGGACCGGAAATATGCATTTTTCATTCCTTCTTAACTCTTCAAGATTTCTGTCTAGGTAATTAGGTTCTCATTTATTTTAATTGTGGGCTATTATGTGAAGAAACGGCTAAACAGGAAAAGATTCCTAGCCCTCCAGCAAAACGGAATTTGCTTTGGTTTGCCAAAGAAGACTGATACCCTGACCTCATGAGAATAGTTCCATGACCCAACTTTTCTTCACATTATAATCTGCGAAAACTAACAGATACCTTTTAGTTTACGAATAGAATTCCCGGCATGTGATAAGGCTGTCTCAGGTAACACATGTTTGGGGTAAAAGGGGAGGGGGATTTTACAAGTAAATTGTGTGGATCCTTGTAAACGAATGTCTCAATTGTTATCCTTTATTTGTATTTGTATTTATTGATTTATAAAGCGCCTTACACCAAGGCGCTGTACAGTGGAACAACTTAGCACATAAAACATAAACAATATAACGGTAGAAGCAAAATTACAATATGAACCATTCAACAAAACAGTGAAAAGAGCAATTAACTTAGGGGAGAAGGGGGGGAGTAGTGGTGATGAGTTGGAGGAGGGAAAGGGAAGGGAGAGAGAGGGGAGGTAGGAGAAGGGGGAGAGATAGTCAAGGGGAAAGAGTGAGGAGGGAGGGGATGGAGAGGGGGAGGGGGTTTCAAGGAGGAGAATGGAGGAGGAGAGATTTAAGGGAAGTGCGAAAAGAGGAGAAGGTAGGGGTGGAGCGGATTGCGAGAGGAAGGGAGTTCCAGTGCAGAGGCGCTAGGAGTTGGAAGGAGCGGAAACGGGAGGAGGCACAGGGGGAAGGAAGAACAGTGAGAAGGAAATGGTCAGTGGATCGAAGGGAACGGGAGGGGGAGTAGAAAGTGAGAAGGGAGGCGAGGTAAGGGGGAGCAAGACCATGGAGGGATTTGAAGACAAGGCATAGAAAGTGAAATTTAAGTTGAGCGTGGAATGGTAGCCAACCAAGGCAGGATAGCGAGGTGGAGATGGAGTCACAGGAGGTAAGGAGACAAAGGGTACGAACAGCAGAGTGGTAGATGGATTTAAGGAGGGCAAGATGAGATGTAGGTAGTCCAAAGAGTAGGGAAGAGCAATAGAAGAGGCGGGAGAAGATGAGGGAGGAGATTAAGAGTTTGGTAGCGTGGAACGTGAGGGAGGGACGGATTTTACGAATATTGAAGAGGTGATAGCGACAGGTGCGAGAAGTGAGGGAAATGTGTTGGGAGAAGGAGAGAGAGGAGTCAAAGAGGACATTCCAGACCAGTAGTCCCCTTTCCCAGCCTCAAGTCTAGCCACCCACGGGTTTCTGAAAGAGTGCAGAGAGATACAGGGTTCGAAAATAGAATTCAATTAGCAGGTGCTAAAACCAGCTCCTGGGTGACAGGCTCCATCCAGTAGGCAGGAACTCCTGCTGGGGAACCAAGAACAAATCCACAACACACTGCAAATCTAACTTTCACATGAGATGCACACTTTGACTTTTTGCCCATTATGTATGGTCCATTACATTTAAATGTGTCATAGATGTGTCCTTATTCTTCCCTATTTACATTATCAAATATTCAAAATAAATGTCACATATCCATGTTAGTAAGGCACTAGTTGGCCTGGGGAGCCAAAAGTAGCTCCCGCTAACTGTTGATTTGAAACTAGCCAGGCTCTCCCAGGGTAGAAGCAGGAGCTAAATAGATCTCTCTATTTGCAGAGTATGGGGTTTGTGCATTCTTCAGACACTGGAAACAAAAAGTTGGTTACCACACATGAACAGGAGCACTGGGGTTCTATAATTATGAGCTCAGGACCACTCTGACCACAGCTTCTCTGATGAGCGAGTTTTGTATTGCAATATCGGTACTCAGCCCTGCTGTGGGGGCGGGGCTGTGGCATCACACTTCACTGGTTTAGAAAACAATATTTCCCAACCATGGGGTCTGTAATAAAGGCTCAGTGGAATGAGTATCCTTGCTACTGCTTACCAGAAGACTTTGTGCATCTGTTAAAGGACCAGTTGCCTTCTTGTTGCAAGTGTGAAGTTACCCTGCCTCCAGACACAGGTTTTGGGGGTTGAACAGGGGATCCTCCCGAAGTCCTGCATCACAGAGCGGGTGGTGATACCTGGCCCCCATGGTCATCTTTCCCCAAATACCCAAACTTCATCACCTCCACAGATCAATCGTTTACTTGCACACCATGGATAATGCTAACAAAGAAGAATCTACTTCCTGCCCAGTGTGAGAAGAAACATAACTTTATTTTCAACATATCCAAACAACAATGATGACATTTCTCTTTCCTTATTTTAGATACTGTTAAGGCTGCGTAGGCATGACCAGTCTTTTTTCTGCTTCACCACTACCTATCGAACTTGGTAAAATGAATTCAAAATCCCTTAACTGTGCATAAGTCAACCATTCTCATTAACAAAATGACACAAATGTAGGTGTAAACTAGTAATTAAAATTTCACTTTATATTAAATAACAGTGTACAGATTACAAATAAGGTTCACAAAGCTATATTCAAAATAACATATTGTTAAATTCTTAACAATATTAATCCCTGTTCTGAGTCCCTGTTAATGAATAGGAGATGTAATTCTGAATTATTATACACATAAATGATTACATATTAAGCCCCATTAATGGATATTCATGTCATTCATAGTGTTAATTAACTGAAATTGGCTCATGATCAGTCTCTTCATCTCTTCAGTATAATTAATTCCTCTTTTCACAGTCAATCACTTGCTCGCTTTTTCAGAAAAAATTCTGACACCTGGCCAGTATTTAGCACAAATTCAGGCGCTTTTTCAACATAAATATTTAAATGAATGAGTTATAACCCTGTAAATTAATTATAATGGATGACAGTAGACTGCGGAAAATTCAACAATATTAATTCCTGAAAAAGGAAAGAAGTTATTCTTCACACTGCATTTTTTCCAATTACTGTAACCCTAAAATATTTAGACAAATAATTATTTATGGCTGCCAGTAAACTCAAACCATTTAAAAGTCTTATTGGTCCTACTTTATATTCAGGCCCAAATTATCATTGTTAATTCCAAAATCTTATGGTAAAGTTTTTTTTGTTACTATAAATCACGTACCTCAAAAATTAATTTGTGAAGTTTTCTTCCAAGTTTTTTTTCAATTGCTTATAACGTTCAAATTATATTTCTTCTCTTATTCCATCTGCAAAAAAAAATCATTTATATTTGAGTTTGCACATACCAAAGCAAAATACTAATAGCTATACATTATTACCACATATAAATAAATGCAACAGTGAAGAAATGCTTTTTCCTCCTCCACACAGCAAGAACAATTCTACCTTTCCTCTCCTTCACGCACAAAACACTCACTATCGTCACCCAAATCATGTCAAAAATCGACTATGCAAACAGCCTCTACCTCGGAATACCAGAATACCTCCTGAAGAAACTGCAACGGATCCAAAATGCAGCAGCAAGACTACTCCTCAAACTATCCAGAAGAGACCACATCACTCTAGCCCTAAAAACACTACACTGGCTCCCAGTAAAACACTGCATCACCTTCAAAACAATGTGCATAACGCACAGGGCAATCAGCGGACAAGGAGCAGAATTCCTACAAAAGAAAATAACAGTCTACAAACCAACGAGACCCCTCCGATCAAGCAACGAAATCCGCCTGGAACTCAAACCATACCTTAAGAAAAAACTTGAAGGCACCTCCTTCTACCACTTAGCTGCAAAAACCTGGAACAACATCCCAAAAGAAATAAGAAACACTGAAGATCACCTAAAATTCAGGAAATCACTAAAAACCTGGCTCTTCAACACCACTAAACCAGACTAAATCTGGAAATGAAAACCGGAAAAAGGATGACTAAACCGGAAAGGACACAGACATCCCCTACCCGAGAGGGTAACTCCCACGGCACCTGGACGGGTGACACCGGATAGACTGGAACACAGGCGGCATGCACGGAAACTGAGTCAACTACCCCAGACAATCCCACCAACACTTTCGCCCGCCCCTTAGTTACCGCCAGGCACCACAGTGATGAGGAATTATCGAGATATTGGCAATCACCACATTACCTGAGAGGTTGACATTGGCAGGTGCACTGGCCACAGGAGTATGAAGGGAGGATAAGGGGATCTATGAGAGAGCATGTTAGAGGTGGGGGCCAGAGGAGTAAGGAACCTTATTTGCCAGTCGGACCCAGATCAGGACAGAGCCGCATCAGGGGAGACTACGCAAGCCGAACGCTTCAATTCAGGATAGAGACGCAAACTAACCAACCCTACTAACAATTTCCCTTTCTGCATACACCTCTCAAATTCCAAACCAAACACAACCAAAACCTACAGCACAACAAACCGCACAAACTTCACTACATCGCAACAACAAAACAAAAACACACATAGTCTTGCACAACAGTACACAACGACTACCGGCCGCAAACACCCCTGGCCCAGCCAACGGACCCACCGGGCTGAGGCCACCAACAGCACATCACTGCTCTCTTGCACTTTTCCTGCTTCCTCCCACTAACTCAACCTCACCTCCTCTTTCAAGCCGCCAGAGCGCCAGGGGACCACTCCGGTGGTGATAGTGCACGGTACAAATGTCCTTTAACATTAACATAAACTACATTAGATCCCAGATTACCTGCTGTGTGATCATTCCACTTGAAAATGAGGTCTGTGCTATTCTCTCGACTGCCTCCATTACAATCTGTGAGATGCCTAGACGGCATGATATTATGACATTTCTCCTCTGTTTAGTTTAGTTTAGTTTATTTGCTTATATAGCGCACCTAACCCAGAGGTATCTGGGTGCTTTTGCTTATAAATACAACACATGTTACATATATATATATATATATATATATATATATATATATATATATATATATGTATATATATATATATATATATATATATGTAGCAGACTGGCAGAGGTGAGCCTAAAAATACAATGAGAGGGTAGCCACCAAGCATGTGTTACAAAACAGTATAACATGTCAGGCCTGAGGTCGGCAGAAAGCATGTGTTACACTGCAGGATAACAAGTTAAGCCAGGAAATATGGTAACATAAATAAATGAGAAGTTTGGCAAGAGGCCAGAGATGGGATGGTGCATGCCTAGATTTACATATCCAGGCAAAGCTCTTAATGTATAGCAGATAAACAGTATAAGCGGTAAGGAGAGTGTGCACATGGCTAGCATAACTGGGCGAAGTAGACAATCAGAAGGAAAGGCGACCCTAGTGTTACACATCTAGGTGCAGGCAAACAGATGAATGGGTGAGTAGGTCTGAGGGACTGTTTCATGCCAAATTTATCAACCAGGTATTTAGGGGCCAGATTTGAGAGGCATTTATGGGTGACCATAAGGGTTCTAAATGTGATCCTATCTTTTATGGGGAGCCATTTAGCATTCTATCTTATTTGAGAGATGTGGTTAGCACGCAGGAGGTTCAGAACAGTTCTGAGAGCATTGTTGTGTAGCACTTGCAACTTTTTTAAGTTACATTAATGGTGCCTAAGTATAGGGTGTTATAGTAGTCCAGCTTCGAGAGTATCAGTGATCTAGCCAGAGTGATACAACTGTGAGCGGAAAGGAAGGGCCTACACACATTAATGAGTTTGGAGGAGTAAGCCATTGCTGAGGCTGTGGCATTGACTTGTCTACAGAGGGAGAGGGTGGAATCCAGATACACTCCTAAGGTTTTGACGTCATTAGAAACAGTGATGTTGTTCCCGTCAATGTTAAATGATTTGTATTGGCGCTCTAATTTGTTGAGATGTTGCCTGGAGCCGACGAGAAGAAGCTCAGTCTTCTTGTTTTTGAGGCATAGGCCGTGATTAGCCATCCATGCGTGAATTCTAAGATGTTTTATTCAAACGTTTAGAGTCTTTGTCATAGGAGCCTGAGAGAGTAATTAGTATCTGCGTATCATCCGCATAGCTCGTGTATGGTACGCTCATATCATGTAGATGATCAAACAATATCTTCCTAAAGATGTTATATAAGATGGGGGATACACAAGAACCCCTAGGGGACGCCACACGTGATAGGCGCAGGATCTGCTGAGGCTGAGGGGGCAAATACCCTCATGGTTCTATCTGCGAGGAAGGACTGAATCAAAGCAGCCACATTGTGTGAGAAGGAGGCTTCTGTAGTCAAATGTTTAGTGAGAATATTGTGGTTGACTAAATCGAACGCTGCCGATAAGTCAAACAAGAGGAGAAGAGCAGGGTTACCATTCTCTTTCGATTCGTCCATTTGGATTTTGAGATCCAGCAAGGCCGTCTCAGTGCCGTGTCTTGGCCTAAATCCAGATTGGCGAAGACCTAGGAGGTTGTTTCTTTTAGATTTACGTAAGGCTTTCAAGTCTGATGAAAACCATTTATTTAGATGTGCGGGTGATTTGGCTTTTCTAGTTTAATCAGAGCTATTGAGTCTAGGGCTTGGAGTATGTTGTGGTTGTATATGTCCACCAAACAGGATAGGTTTTTGTTTAACATCCCATGAATGTTTGTGACAGATCTGAGTGTGGGGAGCAGGTCTTCTAAGGTGATAAGGCGGTTGTTACGGATTAATGCAGGTAGTGCTTGTGAGCTGCTAGGAGTGGGGCAGATAGTATCCTGAATCGCAAATGAAATAGCGCAGTGGTCAGTCCAGGCACAAGGAGGATTTGAAAGTATTTCTGTATAGCAGTTCAGGTCTGCTACCCAGTCCAAAATTCTGCCCTTGTTGTGCGTTGGTTCGGAGATGAGGTGGGTAAAGCCTAGCTCTGAGAGTGTGTTCTCTAATGCTGTGGCGCAAGTGTCTTGGATGTCATATAGGCCTAGGTTGAAGTCTCCCAGTAATATTATTTGAGAGCCTGGTTTAGTGTTGTGGGTGAGAAGGTGAGTGATGTCTTCCTCGAAAGAGAAGATAGGCCCCCAGGGGTCTGTATAGAAGGTAGATGAGTAAGGTCCGTGTTGCAGATAGAGGAAGTTTGACTGAGAGAATTTCTCTTGGGGAGAAAGGTTCGTTAGGCAGTTCTCTGATGCCGAGTTGGTCTATTCCACCGCCTCTAATAGTTGTTCTGTCTGATCTGATGATGGCTTAATTCTCAGGCAGTGCCAATATAAGGGATGGTCCTGCGGCTGAGTGAAGCCAGGTTTCTGTGACTGCTAAGAAGTCAAGCTTGTTAGATGAAATGAGGTCTGCGATGTCTAGTACGTGGGCAATCAGAGACCTAGCATTGATGAGGGCTCCTTTGAGGTGGGGAGCTGTGCGAGGTGCAAGGCTGGTAGAGAGATTGAATGCATCCAGGGCTACGGTATTGTTGGAGAAGGTATGATCTTTGGTCGTTAATGAAGGTGGGTGTGTGGAAGGTGTCTTGCTGAGTGGATGGGTCTTACAGTGAGGGCTGACGGGCCATGGATTGCTCGTGCGCGAACCTAACCTGGCATTCCTAGAACTAGTGGGGCAGGGAATGTTATAAGTAAGCTGCAAGGTGTGTTGTGATGGCCATAGGATGTGTGGCGAGGAGTAGCTGCTGCGTTTGGCGTCTTGAGTATCGGGGCAAGGCATGCTATGCTTAGTCGGGAAAGAAAATAGGAATTTGCTAAAGGCTAGGGTGTTAACTAGAGATAAAAAGGTGGCCACGGTAAGGAGCCAAAGGTTAGCCTTATGGGCCCTATTGCGTAGGCAACCCAGGTGCGCAAGAGTTCAGTAGGTTGCAGAATTGTTCCGAGGTATGGCTAGCAGTTTGAGTCTCAGTGAGAAAACATGTAGCATCGTCAAATACGCACTCACAAAGAGGGTATAGCTGATGGCCTTGCTCAAAGTAGAGAGACTACTTTGGGAGGGAGTCACAAAGGGGCTCTGTTGTTTTATATTGGGGGCCCACAAGACTTGTTCATCCAAGCGATCCTCATTTCCCCTGTATGTTGCCTGAGGCCAATCATCTCCATGAGGACCACGACCATATTCGGCTGCAGCTATCGATCTCCTCTTATTATACACGCAGTTACCATTCGTAGTGGCTACCAGGCTGAGAATCTGATGCCACCTCTCTTATAAAGTTAGGAAAGGAAGGGATGGTGAAATTGGCTCATTTGTGGTCATGGTAGGCTCCTTAGAACTTGTTACAAAGGATTGGGGGTAACATCAGAAGAGGCTGGGCAAAGTCTAGCCGGTCAATTATTTTATCCGTAAAAAGGGATTGTTCTATAGAGGGGACAACGGGAGGGACGGTCTTTCCTGAACCCAACTGGTGGTTCCCCGAAGCCACTGGAGGATAGTTTTGGAGCTGGCACACTCACATCTTACTGCTGCCCACCAGGGAACATGTAAGACCCAAAGCCAAGTAATACCAAGGTTCTATTGCTAGTAATATTTGCAGACACGAAGAGTTATGTCATGACTTCTGCGATATGCCACAAAAACGCAGCTACTCCGGTACCCCAGGGCCGATTGCAACCTCTACTAATCATCGACATTACCTTTTCACGCATAGTGGGCCCACTAGAAACATGTAAATTGGAGAACAAGTTTATTCTTGTAATTGTTGATTTTTCTACCCTGTATCCTGAAGTATTCCCCCTTAGGAACAATACTAGTCAGCAAAGTCTAAAGCACCTACTTCCCCTACCTGTCCCGAGTTGGAATCCCAAAGGATATTCTTACAGAGCAAGGCACCACCTTTATGTCCAAGATTATGCAGGACCTCAAAGAGATATCACACATTAAACTTTGCGTACATCGGTGCACCACCCTCAGACCGATGGACTTGTAGAAAGATTCAATCAAACTAGTATTCTAAATAAGTTGGTAGAGACATATGGTCGTAACCGAGACGTCATGATTTCTATGAGCGGGTAAAATGTGAGGCGGACCATGTTGTGAGGTTTTCTCAACATATGCTATTTTATTAGAATATTAGGTTGGATGAATGCCTCACTATCCCTAACCTGACGAGGATTTTTCTGCCTAAAATAAACTACAGGAACCACTCACACTTAGACAACAAACAGACAAGGAAATAAATACATGGCAGTTCAAAACAATAATGATTGAGCTCAAAAAGTAACCAAAGTCTCCTTTTAGAACCTGGGCGAGCTCCCATTCCCCATGTTTTAAATGTGATTCAGCGTCACAGTTCAAGAAAAGAACTCAAAGAAATCTTGATTCACAACCAAGTTCCAATATAGACTGTTGAAAGTTCAACTTGTCAACAAAAAGTTCCAACACATAGATTATAACATTGTTCTTCTTTGTACGGGTGTTTAGGGTATCCAGTCAATTTACCGAAGCAAATTTCACTGGAACCATAATACCGAAAAATACCGAAATTATTTAATAAATATATATATATATATATAGGGTAGTGGGGTAAGGGGTTAAAATGGGTCGGGTGGGGTTATATAAGGATAGGAAAACAGAGGGCTTGGGGGGACCCCCAAAATTAAAAAAAAGAAAATTTGGTATTTTTTCAGTATTTTGGTTGCTGTGAAATGTACCACTTAGAAATTTGCTTCGGTAATGTCACATATAACCATCTTTAGTTCTTCAATAGCAACAATGTTTATATTGGTCAGGATGATTTTGACACTTTAACAACTCTAGGAAATATAACTGTTGTTCTGTAGCAAAAGCCTTGCTGGACTCTTCTTCTAGTACTACTAAAACAAACTCTGTCAGGACCACCTTGTAGCCCTTGTCCAACTTCCACTTGGCCTGCTTCCTTGCCATGCCTACAATCTCCAAAGGATTTCCATTCGGGTTTTTCCGCCTGCCCTAACAGCTTTTCACAACAACAAATGCCTTTTATATTCAAAGTCAACTGATAAGAGATTACAACGGCTTCACAGCATTCAACAACTGACCGCTTCAAGATTCTCAACACCTTTCCAGGGAAGACAAGATTCACATTTGATGCTCTTCAATACTTTTCTGTAAATAATGTTCCTTTCCTTCTGGATACTTGTCCCCAGAAGGGCAGACTTGTTTGCCACTCTTGTTTCCCCACATCACAAACAACCAAAGACTGACAAGCTGTGGATATCCCAATGTGCACCCGATTTTGTATAAAATATGGGCACCTAGATACAGAGTTTATATCCATTGCGTTAGCCCCCTGCTGCTGTTTGCAATATTGGCCAGAGTGTATTTGTCTTGGCTTGGCAATACCTACTGACATCGGTTCTCAATAAAGTTGCCCCCACAGTTGGTTGGGTTTTCCAAAAACTCCCACTTTCAAGAATACTGTCATTTGGCTTTTGTACATTAATCCTTAGCTGCTTTTCACTAGCTAGAATTAGACAAATAGCTTGGAAACCACTTTCATTCTTAGGCAGTTGCGGCTTCTGTTTTACTAAAGTTCAATTTTAAAACCAGCATTTGGATTATTCTCATTCACACGGCAGTGCAGCTTTGCACTCGTTCTGCTACTACGTAAGTGCCTTTCACTCGCACGCCTACGTCCCGCCTGTGAACAGGGGCAGAGCGTTCCGGGGTCACTCACCAGTTTCGGAGTGCGACTTGGTTGCCCTCACGTTTCACTGGACGTCTGCTGCTCTGGCTCTTCACAATGCGGCCAACCACCTCAGTAAGGCTGCCTTTGTTTGTGCCACTTCCATTTGGAGCACCACTTGCTCCGGGGTAACCTGGTGCACCCCAACCACCAGAGTCGGCCTCAAGGATCGCAGGTACACGCCAGCCATCTGTAACGGCCTCCGGTAGGCTTCCTGCCGCACATCCTCTGCAGAAGGGGTGTCAAGGGGGAAACCTTCCTTCTGCACGCTTCCCGCTGGTTTCTGGGGATACGGACCGTCTCGGGACTGGCAGCTGGAACCTGCCCTGCAGTGGTCCTGGCGTCCACTCTTTCCTCCAGCTTATGCCAGGACTGCCAACTCGAATCACATGCCTTCTGCTTCTGACTTCCTCTGCTCTTCTCCAGCAGAGTCAGCTCCTTTTCTATGGCCTGCATCTGAGGGGGCCTTTTATGCCACTCAGTCTCCCCCAGGCGTGGTTCATCTCCACTAATGAACTGACGACTCTTGCAACATTGTGCCTCTTCAGCCCTTTTTCTCGTCCCAGTACTTAGGGAATTCTGGGACTTAAAGTCCCTAAGGGAAACATTAGTTTTCCTTACTTCTGTTATTTTGCAATAAGCCATAAGAAGAGTGGCGCTTCGAGGAAAGTTAAACAAGGGGGTTTGCCATTCGTCGTGACATGCTTCCCCTTCATGTGATCCTGCCGCAGAACACCACCCCCAGAGTCGGGATCAGTAAGCATCTGCCTTTCCCTGGCCACATGAGAAGTGTTCCAGGCCAGGTTTTCTGGAGTAAACATTGCTGATTCATCACATTCCGTTGGCTCTCTTTGCTGTTAGGAAAACACCTCAGGCGTCTCTAGTATACTCTCCTTTTGAATTACTATACGGAAGGGAACCTCAAGAAGTACTTGACATGCTAAAAGAGACTTGGGAGGAGAGAAAAGAGGATACCCTACCCATCTAACAAACAGCACAGAAAGTCAAAGTTCATATGGCTGTTAGGGAAATTGTGAAACAACATTTAGCAGAACCCAAGAACAGGAGAAGGCTCTGTATGTTACACAAGCTGTAGCCCGATCTTTCTACACAGGTGAATCTGTCTTAGATATCCTTCCTATTTCAGAGAACAAGAGGATTTCTAAATACTATGGACACTATACAATTCTCGAAAGAAAAGGTCCCTTGATTTATGTTGTGGCCCAATCTGATAGACGTCAGAAGACGACCATGTAAACTTGTTAAAGGAAAGGAAGATCGAAAGTAGAGGAAACTACCATGACCAAGGCCACACTCCATACAGACCAAGATCTAGAGAGCCAATTAATACCCAGCCACCTACCCCTTCTGTGGCAAGTCAGAGGGATACAGATTCTTAGAGGACATGGTTCACAATATTTTATCAAAGACTATTAAGGCCGGGGGGGAGGGCGCAGTTGGACGCCATTGAATATGGCCGCCTAAACGAAGAGCTGGGCGCTTTCTAGAAATCCTACCAAGAAATCCTGCGTTTCAGAGAGGTTTTATTGGAGGCTCATACCAGATACGAGTGGTGAAAGTAGAGAGGCGCTAGTAGAACCAAAGCTGAGCAGTTCTGCACAGTCTATCCTTGAAAACGACAATCCGACGGTCCGTGCGCCGCACTGAGCTGCGGCTGGAGGGCGAGTTATTACGGCGTTCCGCCCGGCTCCCCAGAGACGCAGCAACCGGGCATCAGATATCCACAATCCATCAGGAGCGGCCGACTCTGCAATCATGAAAATACAAGCGCCAGAGACTGTGGGAACCGTAAAACTGCACGCGGCGGAGTGGAGAGATATATCACCCGCAACACAGCAGACTAGATCCGAGACAGGCCGAGGCACCGCTATAATTGGCGGCCCAACAGTCACCAAGGCATCCGGCAAGAACGGTGAGCGGCCCCTCCCCGGTGAGCGCCCATGTGCCTGTGTGCGCTGCGGGCACCAAGCTGAAGGTAGGCTGTAGAGGGGATGGGGTGCGTGTGCCTGAGGGACGCGATCCCCGAGAGAAGGGAGTCGCCAAACCAGGCCTGCAGCCCGAGACTGACGTATAAACCCTGCAGAGCCCTGGATAGTCTGGATCAATACACTCCGAGCATGCAAGCGGAGGAGGGAGACTGGACACTCTATCACCAAAGTGAATCCCCAACCGGGGCCCCACTCCAAGAACCCTACAACAATTTGAGACATTTGTGCATTTCCCTCCCACCGGCAGCATATATCCGCCTACCTTCCGGAGGGATCCTGATCTTAGAGCCACAATATGCATATTCACAGTGACAGCAGAGGGCTCAAAGCAACATACGAGTTGCCACTGCAGCGGACGTATAGGCAGCTTCATCCAGAGCCCGGGGCACACAACAATCATATTTCAGTGCGACAGCATGTCTGTTGGAGTGATAACACGTGAGAAGCTGAGTGGCTACACAGTGGGAGGTGTGCTATGGCCCCAGGCTTGCTACTCTCAATCTCTCAAGGTGAAAGCACGTGGAAAGGGCCCCAAACCCAAAGCGGGTAGAGAGGACATACAGCCCCAATACATAACACTGATAACCGAAGGAGTACCCAACCCATTTACCAGCCACTATATATAATAAAAAACGCATACCCAACAGGGGAGTCCAGAAGCACAACGAGGTGGAGAAACTACTTCCAGTCAGAGTCAACTCTTACATAGCTACACGTGACACACATACATACTGGGACATGACAATGGGCAACAGAGGGAACAGGAAAGAAAAGGTCCCATGTATGCATTTACTAGCCCCAATATGGGGGAGAAAGGAGTAGGGGTCTCGCAGGCGGGATCAGCTAGTACATCAACACCTGGGGGAAGAGGCACCGACCCCTATATGACAGCGCTTCAGACGTGTTTTGCCACAGTGAAAAGTAGACTGGATGACATTGTCAGCAATATCTCTGCAATCAAGTCAGACCTACAGAATGTGAATAATATAGTTTCCGAGGCCGAGACCAGAATCGGTGTATTAGAAGACACATCAGTATCATAAGGCAAAGACATAGAAGATATTAAGAAGAACTTGAAGGCGATGCAAGCCAAGTGCAATGACTTGGAGTCAAGATCACGCCGGAACAACATTAGGGTGGTGGGCCTGGCGTACAAAAACCCTGAATGTCTGCATGGAACTATCTAGAGGAAGTGATACGAGCCATGCTCCCAGAAGCACAGTTCTCCCAACAATTCCTCAATGAGAGAGCTCGTAGATCCCTTGCCCCGCCGCCTAAACCAGGCGCACCACCGCAAATGGTTATTGTACGCTTACTCAACTACCGTGATAGAGACCTGATTCTCCATCTCTCGAGAGAGAAAGGAACGTTAACATATGACTCTGCAAGAGTCCATATCTATGCGGACTACTCCAACGGCGTTCAGGCAGCCTGCCGCGCGTTTGATCAAGTCAAAAAAGCACTTAAAGCCAGATCAGTACACTACGCCATGTTGTTGCCTGCGAAGCTCCGCCTGCAATATTCCGGAAGAGCTCATTTCTTTGAATCACCTGAAGAAGCTATGGGGTACATAGAACAAAACATCTCACTCCCCCCGAATGGAAAGGACCCGCCAACTCAACCCAACACTTGAGCAAGGACATCGACACTGAATGAAGGCCATGATTTTCATATTGCCCGAACTGCTAGAAGATAGCGCAGCAGCCCCTAGGGTGGATTAAACAGAATATTGGGGTGGCAGCCACACAGAACCACCCACAATTGCAGAAGTTGCAGTTTAAGAATGGGGTTACACTGTCCAGTTGGGGGGTTGGGGGATGGGTCAGGCCAGTTGCCTACATAAGAGAATGAAACGGAGAAGACCAGAGGATCACAAGGAACGCAAAAGCATATGGGGGTGGTGGGGTGGGAGTTGGGGGATTGTTTGTTTGCTTTAAAAAACTGACGAATACACAGCACCAGAGGAGTTCCTGCCGTATCAAAAAACCCAGGAATTATGTTGATATGCACCTTAGATGGCAACACACAGGATGACCCAAGTTATTAGACTGCTGACTTGGACATCAGAGGCCTGGCGAACCCTATAAAAGCCAGGAAAATCCTAGCTTACGCTAACAGACACAGGATAGATATTCTTCTACTACAAGAAACACATGCCACCATAAAAGTCACTGAAACCTTCGCCCGGAAATGGGACCAGCAAAAAGTGGCGACAGACTACTCCTCGCAGGTCAGAGGGGTGCTAACAGTGATTCATCGACGTACCGGATTCCAGATGATGAGATCCAGAGTGGACACAGAAGGAAGGTATGCGATCATATGGGAGTCAAAATGCGGCCAGGAACTGATTTGAATCAATACCTACAGCCCGAATGTGGACTCTCCAGATTTCTACCTACAGATAATAGCACTAATCTCACCAGTGGGAGATGCGAGAGTAATATGGGGAGGCGACCTCAATACAATCCTGGACTCTTCGAAAGACAGGTCATCCATAGGCCACAGAAACGGCACCAAATCAGCACGGATTATCCTACAGGCCATGGCCACTTTACCCCTTGCAGATGCTTGGAGAGCTACACCCACTCCAACAGGAATACACATTCCATTCATATGTGCACACATCCAGTTCATGTATATATTACTGGGGGGGCGTGGCTAACAAGCCATGTAGAAGGTCGGTCAGCTCCGGCGCTCCCGAGGATCCGTCCATCATCCTGCCAATGCCCACTGCCTGAATCACTGGAAACAAGAAATGAAGGCAGGCAAATGGATGGTAAACGAAGCGGCACGAACGGAGACGCTTGGAGGCTGAAACAAAGTTGCACACATGAAACTGACCGTGCAGAAAGAAACACTGCGGCAAAAACAAAGGATACAAAATGGCCGCCCAGTAGTACAAAGTGCTCCAGAGACTGAGCGCTGCCGGGACAAGTGTGCGCTGCCCTGTAAATGGACTGGACTGATGCTGCGATGCGCACTTCTGTGAGCCGCTCTGCATTGTGAAGGGGAAAGCATGCGGGCACCAGAAGCAGACCGCCCTCGTGTGCACGCACATTAAAACCCCAGCGCGGCGTTGTGGCTAGGAGCACCGGCGTGATGAAAATCACCCGGATCAGCCAGCTGACTGCACCGGAGCCGGCGTGGCAGAGGGTGCAGGCCCCCGCTGGAGATTGGGTCTGCCCTTTCCCGTACAGAGCTGCACACAGCAGTTAAAAAGGGGTTGAGTCTACCCTCGATGGTGGTGCTGGTGCCCCCCTGCACAGAAGCACTGACAGCACTAATTGGGGGGGGCTGGTGAAGATACAGGGTTGCTGTGCGGGATGCACTCATCCCGACCCTGATGAACAGAACTAGCCAGCAGGCCAAGTAAGGCCAGAATAACGTGGCCAGAGAGGGACAAGACCCAGCCCCACCAGGACACACTTAAGAGTATTGGAGGCAGCGCTGGGGCACAGGAGACGGGTGAAGGTGACCCCTCTAGAAGTCACCTTGAATGTGGCGGACCGCCAACGCTTGTAAGGCAAAACCTGGCCCCATTAGAATACGCTAAGGATCACAAGAGGTGGCGCCGGGGCAGAGGAGACTGGAAGAGGTGATCCCACAAAAAGCCATCTTGAACGCGGTGGACCACAATGCTGTGTGGCCTGCATGAGAGAACCAGGCAAGGCCATAGTAAGCTGGCATAGTAGAATCTCAGGACAAAACACAACCAGGGGCCCATACAAAATAAAAGGGGAAGCAGGACAAGAGCGCAGGAAACACCAGGATACAGCTGGCGAAACTGGCACCGGCACAGCACACATGGAAAGCATAAAATATAACGCCCCAGGTCACAAGGATATGACCTCCTCCACCGGGGGGAGAAAAAGGTGAACCGCCCAAAGTCAACAAGCGGCGAGATGAACCTGGATTCCAAAAGAGCATGCACGATGAGCAATCTACTTTAACCGGCGCGGGGGGAGAAATCTAAAGGTTAAGTGAGACGCTTGGGCTTCCCCGCACCTCGAGAGAAGCACCACGCCCCCGCAGTGAGTAATCCCCGAACGGATTCCAGCATCAGGCAGGAGAGCGAGCGTAAATATTGGGAACCACAGCCCCAACCATTTCTATCTACAATGCAGGGCACAGTAAGATGGCATCCAGGCTGCCTAAGTCGAAGGGGAAGCAACCCACTATGGAGGACTTTACAAAAACTCCACAAATGTCAGAAGGAGCCAGGAACAAAGAGGAATCCTCAAGCGGACGCATCACCAACGCGCAGAGACCGCCAGATCCTTGAGGCTATTGCCGACCTGAAATTGACATGGGAGACAAAGCTGGAGGCGGCGATGACCACACTTAACAAATCGTTTGAGGTCAAAACAGATGCGGTGCAGGTGGACGTCAACTTACTGAGGCAAGATGTAAGGTCGATAGCGGAAAGCACAGGCGTGCTGGAAAAGAAACACGGCTGCCTGTGCGTCACACGCTTCGGAGATCCATGCACTGCGACAACAAGTAAGCAATCTAGACAACAGAGCTGAGGAAGCCGAAGGACGTGCGCGATGGAACAACATACGCTTCGTCGGACTCCCGGAGGGAGAGGAAGGGACGAACCCCACAGAATATATTGAGACAATGCTGCTGCAAGAATTCGAGGGGGGAGCACTCACTCAAGGATTTGCGGTTGAGAGGGCGCACATAGCCCTGTCCAGAAGACCCCCCCCCCCGGTGTTCCCCCTTGGAACATCATCACACGGTTGCCCAGATCAAGTTTCAAGTTCTGGAGGTCGTCAAGAAGCCACATAGGGGTGGAGACTACCAATCCATCCTCTCCCGCAGGGAGAAGTTTTGGATACACCAGCTAGACACACTTAACCCACAAGGGCTCAATGAGGAATTTTCCCTGAGGTGTTTTATCTGAACTTGACCTTGCTCCATGTTCTCCTATAGAACAATGGTGCTAACACACTGTAGCATTTTAAGATATCTTCTTTCACTGTCCTCTCTGGTCTATACTGTGTGTGAGTAAAGACAGTTTACCTTGTTCACACTCTTTCGAAATTCCTTTCTGTTTCTTTAATGGTTTTGACTGAATTTAACTATAATGGAATCCACTCTAATGTACTTATTGAGTGTGATTTCTGTCTTCCACAGTGGAACAACTGTTAAAACCATATGAGTCCGGGACATGTCGACCGGCCCTCTGTTTAATTACTTATGTCCTAGAATGCGTTGCTTCTGCCTTTTAACGCATTGATAGGGAGTTGGTATTTATGCTGCTCCATTGGGGGCGTTTCCACGGTTACACCAGTGCACTTTTTAGTTTTTATAACATATAACATGTCCTGTATTTAGGTTTATTTAACATACACTAGAGCTCCCACTTGGGAGGTTTCCCACTGTGGCCATAGTACTCAGCACGTATATTCATTTAACCTAGATTATCCGTAAAATAATTTATCTGGGGTCCTTTGACAACTAACATAATTAGAATTCTCTATGAGACTCATCCCTAACATACTGTCCAATCTTACAATGTGGATTATTGCTTGTTGTAATCCAACAGCAGGCTCTTTTCCATTGTGCAATACACTTTCCACAATGGCGCTCATCTTAACACCAGCATTTCAGCTATGGTGCACATGAAGATTTTACTTAGTCCTTTTTTTTATCTTCCCCACACACACACTCGGTTCTGGATGGGCTGGTGTCTGTGTAGATCGTTGCCAGGGAGACGCTGAGACCCTCCACAGTCCACACGAGCATCTCATCCCCCCGATCGGGAGGCGCTCGTGTTTTAGTTACATTGAGCAACAGAAGCGGCTTTTGCTTTCACACGCGATCGTATAGCGTCATTGAAACTACTTGGCAGAGGTAAATACAACAGGATATCAATGGCGCCTTACCTATATCAAACTACGATCCATTAGATCCCCTCTTTCCACTGGGGAGCATTCTGAATTGTTTGCTTCTTTCATGTTTACAGCCGAGCACTTTAGATTCTGGTTCCCGAGGATATTTTGGGACATATGAATATTTCCGGGCAAGCAGTGCATCCGCACGTGTAACTCCCGTTTTAACTTGCAGATTGTAAGGTAAGTGAGAGCTCTACATATGCTTCCATTGTTTTTTCACGCCTGTTATGCACTTATGGACCTAATTAATTTCTACTCATTTCTATTCATAAGGGACTGTTGTCCCTTTATTTCTTTGTTGTTAGCGTTTTCTGTGAACAAACTTTAAATATAATAATTGTTTTTGACCAATTACATGTGTAATGAATATTCAAACTCTTAGAACCGCTTTATTTATGTCTCATGTATAGGCATCTTGCACGCCTGAGACGAGGGTTTTCTCCACCAACTGGCGGGTAGAACTGAGAAACACGAGTTCACCAAACTTTGAGGGTTTTCTTACGCCTCACCTCCACTATACTTAAGGTATGCTGCTACTCTACTTTTTTGGCACACACTCCTTGGAGATGTTTCTCACAGATGGGTAATCACCTCTATTCCTTTGATTATTTTCTGATATAGAACATGGATTTGTTCCTGGTGCACTGGCCACAGTGGGTACCCCTTATTGGGGAGTAACGTTTATGAATACCTCAGATAGTTACATTTGAACTACTCCAGTTAGGATATACCTATATATGTGAATTCGATGTGGGTTCAATAAGGACCACTATGTTTAGCACTTTACATGCGTATATTATGTTTGTTTAAATGTTGTTTTTCATGTCTGTTTAGGTTTTGCAGTCCAAACCCAATAGGCTCAAGAAGAAGGGATGAATATCCCGAAACGCGTCAGCCACGAATTGTATAAATGGACTATCATTGTTTACTGTTTTCATGTTTTTTTGTAGACAGTCATTTTGGCTTTTTCACTTCAGATCTGTATGGTGAATTTACTGTGACATTAATTAAAAAGCTCCCCCTGTTTTTGGGTTTTTTACAAAATCACTGAGTGTTCAGTCTTACTACTAACTTGATCAGAATATTATTAATTAACTACAACAAATGCATTTAAAATTGCTGAACCATCAATTGATGGACTTATGATAGAGTGCAGGGGACGGGAGGGTTCCTAATTTTGGATCCTCGTCTTTTGATTCTACTTATATTGTTATTGTGATCCTGTGCCAGGTTCACGTTTCCTCCCCCGCACCTCAAAAAAATATGTATACTTCTACACATTATTGAATAAATCAATCTCTAATTTTAGAATACCAGGGAGTGCTTCTACTGATCTACCCCTTTGCACAGTCCCCCCTGAGAACAGTCATAGCAAAGATATTGAATTATCGCGACAGGGAGAAGATCTTGGAATACTTTCGTAAAGGTGGCACGATACGCAGGTCTTCCGCGACCATCACAGAGTAACCAGATTACACACTCCAGGTGCAAAGACGGCGGATGAACAACAGAACAGTGAAGAAGAGGCTGCGCGAAGCGGGCCTCAAATACATGCTGATGTATCCAGCGAAACTGAAAGTGTTTCACCGGAACCGGGCAATTTTTTTCGAGACCTCTGAGGAGGCGACGGACTGGCTGGACACACAGAACTGTCCTATGTGGATGGATGACCAGAAGGAAGGAGGAACGGAGAAACGAGGCGCAGGCTCCAAAGACTGAGGTGCCGTAATAAATTGAGACACTGGGACTTGACTATAGACCTGTGCAGTTAGACAAAGGCGGGCAGAATTGGATGTAGCGACAGTTCGGGAGGACCCAAACTCATACCCCTAGATAGTTTAGTTGGGTTACCAGTAGTACGGTAACCCCCTGCTGGGCACCTAGCACCGGGTTCGCCAGGTTAGGGCCAAATGAGGGATCGCCTGAGATCCAGGGATGGATCTGGGCAACAGTTGGGGCAGGGTCGAGAGGGGGGAGGGGAATGAGGGGTTGGGGGAGAGTTTGTGGAGTTGAAGTGTTGTTTGTGGGGAATAGTTTATAGAATGGGAAACAAGCGTACACACCTGCGCACCTGCGCCTTATGCGGGAGTGGGAGAGGGACCGGAAAGGAATTGGATAATGCTGAAATATGGGGGACCTTAGAGTAATAACATAGAACGTAAGGGGGCTAAACAGTTACTTGAAAAGAAACAAGATAATGATGTACCTAAGAAGGAAAAAGATCGACATCGCCTTGATACAGGAAACACATTTTACCAGAGAGAAACAGGAGGTGGTCCAGAAGAAATGGAGAGGAATAGTCATTGGCACGCCGTATTCGGCGTACGCAAGAGGGGTGATCACGTGGGTAGCCCCACACGTCCCATTCAAACTATTACAGACCAAAATAGATGGAGATGGGAGGATGGTAGCAATACAGGGACTGGTGGAGAACGAAGAGATATGTATTGTATGGGAGCGAGGGGTCCTCAGGCCCCCTCGCGTCGTACGCTCCTCAGTACAAAGCTTGGACCATGTGCCTCCAGTAGTGGGATTGCCCCTTGCCCTTATGTAAAGTTAACCACGGTTGACTGCTACATAGATGGGACTACTGAGCAGGACACGGGGCATCCATCTTTTGTGCCCCCTTTCGACTCCATCTTGGGTAAACAGGCCTCACTGCGATAGTACAGCAATGCTCAGCTCCCCTTCCACCGCAGCAGCCAAGGACAGAGACACACACACAAGGCGCGCAGGCAGATGGCTGGCCGCCACCCTTGCACTCCCCCTGCGAAGGAAAGCTCTGCGCTTCCATTTCTCACGCTGAAGCCGGAGAAAGATGCAACAATCAATATGCTACAGTTTTCTTCCTCTGTGATCACTGCTCGCCTGAGAACCAGCATGTGAACTAGAATGAGCTAAGCACTTTCTGCTCGTTCATCCCCATAAACGTGCAAGCCACCCACCCCCATTTTAGAACAATTTATTGCCATCTTGACCCTACGCTCCCTGTAATGTATTTCTTTCAAGTGCCAGACCCTCGCCTGTGCTGCGAAACCCACCCAACACACCCACTACTAACCTTAAGCATCTTACCACAATATATGTTTTTACGTATCCTAATAGGTCTAAAAACTTAGCAGATATGTGAAACTCAGCTTGATTCTTTTACATGCACAATAAGGTCAAGGCCTCCAATTAAAGCCACGAATGACCCAATTGTACTGGCAATAATTGTTATGTGTAACTTGTGTAGAAATATGAAAAGTAGCATAAAATGTTTTAGATAATTTGTTATTTAGTGTTTTTCGAATGCAACATATTAGCTTAGGTAGTGACCACAGTGACCGGACCCTGACCTGCGTGGAGCACAAGATATTTGACGTCCGTCATCTCGTCAGCCACTCAGCCAACCAGAAGGAAGAGATGCTACCCACACCTACAGCACCACACCGCCTGGCCAATCGGGTCCATTTAGCATTTTTTGTAAGAGTTACTTCAATTGACATATATACAAGGTTGATGTAATGTTGAAGGTGGGAGTTTTTTGGGTTATTTCCTAGCTGGAGAAATAAACCATCCTTTGAACTCTTGCAGCTGGGTCTCAGTGCCTCTTTCCCCGACAAGGGGTTGTGTCGGCTATTTTATTTTCTCTCACACGTAGTAAGCCGGGGAAAGGCACCTACATTTTTGGTGACCCCCGCGACGTGATTTAGAGAGGTGCCTTGAGGCCTGCACCGCCCGGCAGCGAGATCCAGGGTGCCCCCCAGCAAAACCATCGCCTACGCGATTGACCAGACTGTGCACACCAAGAAGAAAGGGTCAAGGGTTCCCGGTTGACGAATACCCGATCGAGAAGGCTGCTCGCCAAGGCAAGCCACGGCTTGGTTGGGGGACAGACCTGAGCGAGGTCCGGCCGTGAGCGGTGACCCTCGGAGTACCTGACTGAACACGTGGAGTCCCGGTTGCAAAGACCCCAAAGGAAGGTAAGGGGAAATACGGGAAGAAGGGAATTAGCAAACAAAGGGAAGATAGTTAAGAATAGGGTCTGTGTGAGTGACGGTAAGGCTTTTCTGATCTATCCTTTATATGGCCATTAGGTGTTGTAAGAAGTGAGAAGAAGAGAAGTGGTATCCTAGCCCGTACGGGGTAGAAGGCGGCGCCGCATAGCATTTGTCCCGACCAAGTGCAGAATAGAGATAAAGAGAAAAATAGTAGGGGTCCCGAGTAGACTCAGAGTAGTTTTAGAATATTCTTTTTCCGCGGAGGCAAGAAATCTTGAGACATAATAAAGGTGAAAGAGATGGGGAGTGAATGCAAAATAGTAGGTAGAATAGGGAAGAAGAAAAGCCAGGGACAGTAACGGGAATAAGGAAAGAACAAACGCGCGCAGGCAGTGCATGTGTATGTTGCATGATTATATGTTTGTCGGTCTGCTTTTGTGTATATGTCTTGTTGAACATGCTAAAGTATTTCAGTACAAGTAATTTGTGATTGACATAAGGTAAAGCAAAGAAATAAATTGTGAGAGGTGACCAAGTAACACCTCTCAGGAAGCTAATGTGACATATGGTAATTGTGAGCATTGATAAAGAACGTATTATTTCCACATATTGTAACTGACATACCAAGTGAGAGGTGGGAAGAGATTCAAGGGTACCAGAATACACAAGAAAGGAAAAGAAACATTGCCATGGGGGGAGTAACACCACTGGCACATATTTGCCAGCACCTTCCACTATATAGTGACAGGATACAGAAGTATCACGATCAGTGGATCACTGAGATAAAAGGAGACGGGGTTACACCAATTTGGCCAGAAGGAGGGTCATTTGACAAAAGAGTGTTGGACCTAGTATCAACACATTTGCTAGCACGATACAAAGGGAAACAGTTACAGAACCGGAGAGAAGTGTTAGATTTATGGCGAATGTTCGAGGAAGTTGCCCCCACGGCAGAGGTAGGTACAACACGAATGATAGAAAAGCAGAAAAAACCTGAAGAAATAGGCGGGACACCAAAAGGGGAATGCTCAACAACTACAACCGAAAACGAAGTAACAAAAATATATCCCTTAATGACTAGGCCAGCGGTAGGGTTTAGTGAACCCCTGTTTATACCACCCACCACCACTGCTCAGGGCGGGGCAACAGCCCCCGAACCTCCACCATATGACAAAGGAAGCCTGTACGGCCCCACGAGTGCACCTCCTGTGGACATAGCACGTTTAACAGGTGATTTAGACCGCCAGTTAGCACACGCACAAATGGAAATAACACGGTTAAGAGCTTTATGTGACAAATGGCAAATGCTGCCAGGGGGAGGGGAGGTACTCCCGCTGTCACTGGCTGATCTCACACCCCCGATAGGGGCAGCAGGCAATGTAACCCCAGCAGCCTCGGTATCAGGACAATCTTTAGCATCACAAAGGACGTCATCGCAGCAGAGACAAGAACAAGAGTGGCAGTCAGGACAGTTCCTGTTCCAATTGAATAACAAACCAGTGAGAATTATACGCCCAGATACACCGGAGAGTCAACAAAGTGGAGATCACGGTGAAAGACAAGGAAGTGAACCCAAGGAAATCTGGGAGGATAATAACGAGCTAGAGTCAGAAATAGAAGAAATAGGGATGATTTAGATGAATACGAAGAGGCAGCTGCCGCAGAGGGTTCCCCACTGCCAAACTGCCGTTACCCAGACACACTATCACCACCATTATGGCAAGGTAGATTAAGACAACGAACAGGGAGGACAGGGAACATACTGGTAAGTAAAACGAAAAAAGGGAGAACAAACAAAACGGGAAAGAAACAGAAACTACAAATGCCACTGATGCATAAAGGAGCAGGTAGGCCAAACTATATTCCGTGGGTCCAAATGGACAAAACCAACCTGTTAAAACTCCTCCCCCCGCTGACGGGAGGGGCAGGTAAGTGGATACATGTATTTGAGAAGAACACGGCAGGTGTGCCGTTAGCTATAGGTGATGTAAAAAGCTTATTAGTATCAGCAATCATGGACCAAACAGACACAATCTGAGAAAGAGCAGGGTTCCCGGGAGTAACAATGAGCTGTGATCGACACGATGGATCACCATTCAACAATGTTCGAGCACAAGTGTGGGATGCATTGGGGCGTGCATTTCTAGACGTTCCAGATTTACATGCAGTGATGCAGCGCACGATGGAGGAGAATGAGGATCCTGCGCAATTCATTTTGCGAGTGCAAGACTTATGGAGAAGCAAAACTGGTACGGCATGGAATGAATCAACAGCTTTATTCTATTTTATCATTAAAAAGGGGTTGCCGAAAGAAGTGCAGAAGGCCTTGGACAAAATAGCTGGGATCGAAGCCAAAGGGTGGCCTGAAATTCAGAGCATAATTGTACACCACTGGAGGAGGATCAAAGAAAAGGAAAAGGAGGTCACGCAAAAGAGGCTGGCCGACGAAGCAAAATGAGTACATACGAAATTAGTGAAGGTCGCCGCCATTACTGCCAGTGTAACAGCAGACAGAGGAAACGAAGGAGAGGAAAACGCGGGAGGAAGACCCGTTGGGATGGCAGCGCAGTGGGTTGGAGAGGACCAAGGACAGTGGAACGGAGAGGAACAGCCATGCCAAGGATCACAGTGGCAGAACAGGCAGGCCCAAGGAAGAGGTGGGTACCGTGGGCAGAGGGGAGGATACGGAGGAATGGGAAACAGAGGGTATGGTGGGCAAGGACCAATAGGAGAACAACGGGGGTCGTGTTGGAATTGTGGAAGATGGGGACATTATTCACGAGATTGTAGAATGCGACCATCAGGGTATTTTCAAGGGCAGCAGCAGCAGCCCATGAACAATGAACAGGGGTGGGGCTGCCCACACCCAGGTAGCCCTTGTGGAGCTCCAATGGGGAGGGGGAAACACAAGATCAGTATTGCTATGACCCCCAAATGCAACAAAGATAGCCAGCCCCGCAACAGCAGCAGCCACAACAGCAAAACGCACTACAGCTCATGGCAAGACAAAACCCAGTAGGGAACATAAACAATAACCCTTTTGCAGCGGCCGCAAACGGTGCCCCTGCACCATTCCGTGGCGTAACGGTCGTAGGTGACAACGTTTTTTCAATGCCAGGTCAGCAAAGATACCAAGACTAGGACAGCCCACAGGGAGTACTTGCGTGTCCAGTCCTATCCACCACACAAAGTGCAAATGAGGAACCACTAGTGGCGGCAGAGATAGGAAACAAGCAGTTTATCTTTATGGTAGACTCTGGAGCAGAAAAATCATGCCTCACAGAAGGGCGGTTTCAGCTCTCGGGAAGAGATTTGGAGACGCAGGGGTTCTCTGGGGCAATTTTAAAAGTTCCTCATACAAAAGATCTTGATGTAACAGTAGGGGGAAAAACAGTGCGCGCACCCTTATTGTATTACGAAGACGCGCCAATCAATTTGATGGGACGAGACTTGCTCAGTAAGTTAAACATGACCATAGCCTTTACTGAAAGAGGAATAGTGTGCTCGACGCCAGGGGTATGCCCCGTAAGAGCACTCCTGATTATAAGCACGATTGCAAAGGAAATTGCAGTAAGAGGGATCCCCACTGACATGGACATGTTCGTCTATGGAATACAGGTATTAGCCCGAGTAGTGCCTGAAATAACACAAAAAGAGTGGAGAATACCATCAGACTTCATATTCCGCCCAATTCCACCAACAGATGTAGTGCCAGGCACAATTATATCTATAGACATTGAGGCAGTTCAAGTTTCCAACAAACGCATTGTGGTCATAGGCCTGGACACGCAGGGACGCGAGTGGAGAAGTGTGCTATGCATAGAGCCAAACATAATGCTAAAAATGTAACTGATGAAGAATTGTTTACTGATTACGAAGAGGATGGAGAAATAATAATGGAAATAAGCATACCATGTTACATTATGATCCAATACAGAGAAATACACAACCCACTCATGGCTAACATAAAGGCCCCACTGACAATATTTGAGGCAGACATGGCCAGGGTAGCACCTGAAATTTGGACTACAGGACCACACGATGTGGAATTGTTGCATGAGGTGACTCCCATAAAGATAAAACTGAAACCAGGTGCCCTCTCACCCAGAGTGAAACAATACCCAATATCCAAAGAAGCAGAGGAAGGTATTAGAGAAACAGTGAATGCACTCCTAAGCCAAGGTATCTTAGTGCCATCAACTTCCCCATGCAACACAGCGATTTTTCCGATTAAAAAAGCGAAAGGAGGGGCGTGGAGAATGGTCCAGGACCTCCGCCCACTCAATGACGTCATCCAAAAAGAGTTCCCATTAGTGCCTAACCCGGCATCAATATTGTGCAATATACCAAAAGAGGCAACTTGCTTCACTGTCATTGATCTGAAAAATGCCTTTTTCTCAGTGCCACTCGCACCAGAGTCGCAGTACCTTACAGCTTTTACATTAGTAAACAGCAGATATGAACATCGCAGACTCCCACAGGGGTATTGCGAGAGCCCAAGCATTTTTAACAGAGTACTACGAGAAGACATTGGCAACATAGATGTAGGGAGCACCACTATACAGTACGTAGACGATTTACTCGTCTGCAGCAAAACAGAAGAAGAGTGTAGAGACGATTCGATAACACCGCTTAACGTATTGGCTGCCAAGGGATACAAGGTGGACAAAGGAAAGTTACAATACTGCCTTGCAGACTTTGTATATCTTGGCCAGCAAATATCTAAAGACGGAAAAAGAATACTACCAGACAGAGCAGCGGCCATTCGACACATTATCATACCAAAAACAGTGAAGGACATGCAGAAATTTCTTGGCATATGTAACTATTGCCGAGCATGGCTCCTCGATTACGCAGCATACACACGGCCAATGCTACAAGCACTGAAAGAAGCACAAAAGAACAGAACCCCAATAAAATGGACACAGGAGACAATTGCCCAATTCTCTAGATTAAAAGACCTTATTTCAGACACCCCAGTCCTTGCAAATCCAGATTATGAAAGGGAATTTTTCCTGTTTTCACACAGGAATGGAACATTGATGACAGCAGTATTGACACAAAAGACATCGCTAGGCCACAAACCATTAGCGTACTACAGTGGAATATTAGACCCAGTAATGCAGGGACATTTCGCTTGCCAACAGGCCCTCGCTGAAGCGGCCTTCGCCATTGAGAAAAGTGCCACGATCGTAATGGGATGTTCAGTGACGCTATATGCGGAACACTCATTATTTGCTATCTTGGAAAGATCAAAATCTACACTCACAACACAGAGAGCCTCTGCTTATGAAATAATAATATCAAGTCCAAATGTACATGTGGTCAGATGCAAGACAGTGAACCCAGCCACATTCATTACAGAGCCATGCACAACTGAGGATTTACAGGAACACGATTGTAGCACGTATGAGGGAGAGGGCGATGACATTCCCAAAGCAAGAGAAAATTTCCTTACAGAAGGAGAAATCTATTTTATAGACGGGTCAGCATCCATAAACTCAGAGACAGGAGAGAAACATGTGGGGATGGGAGTAGTGCGCATGGAATAGGACACATACGAAGTGATTGTTCAAAAGCGCCTCCCCTCACATTACTCTGCGCAAGCAGCCGAACTGACCGCACTAATCAGTGCGTTACACACAGCCAAAGATTGTGCCGTAACAATATATTCAGACTCCGCTTATGTCACCACCACAGTTCACTCAGGGCTATCACGCTGGCGAAGGAGAGGGTTCAGAAGAGCAGACAGGTCCCCCATACAACATGCCACATTGCTAAATTAACTAATAGAAGCTTTAGCAGAGCCATCGGTAGTAGCGGTGGTTAAATGCCAAGCCCATACCAATAACACAGACGCTGTCTCATTGGGGAACGCGCAGCCGACGCAGCAGCGAAGGAAGCCTCGTACTTCAACAAGACACCAACATCAGAGTACGTTGTAAAAACAGCCACAGCAGAACAACCAGCAGAAGCATACAGTAACACGCCCATAGCACAATTGACAGAACTACAGAGAAGGGCCCCACTGGAAGAGCAGGAGTTGTGGGGCAAACGAGGGTGTAAGCAATCAGCCACAGATCTCATTTGGAGACAGGAAACGACAGGCAAGGTAGTGATGCCTGTAGAATTATTAGAAGTAGCGTTCCAACAACTGCATTTCCCAGCTCACGTTGCAAAACAACACATCGCTTCGGACATTCAGGAGGATTGGTTTGTTTCCAGTCTGCACGAATACTTGTCTAAATTTGCGATTGAATGTACTACATGCCAAACTTACAATTCAGGAATGACATTACGAACTCTGCGTGGCACTTTGCCACGCCCTACGGGTCCATTCAGAGAACTACATATCGACTACGCCGATATGGGAGAAAGATGTAATGGAGCGAGATACTTGATTGTGGTGGTATGCCCTTTTTCACGGTGGGTGGAAGCGGGCCCCTGTCCCCATCCTGATGCAAAATGTGCTGCCAAGTTCCTTGTGCGAGAAGTATTCTTGCGGTGGGGAATCTGTGACGTGATCCGTTCAGACAACGGCACGCACTTTATGAATGACCTCTTCAAGGAAGTAACCTCCCTTCTGGGAGTGAAACATAAACTATGTTCGATTTATCATCCAATGGCCAATGGAGTTGTAGAGAGGATCAACGGGCTGCTCAAAAGCAAATTATCGAAATTATGCAGCACGTTGAAAGAAAATTGGGTATATTGGCTGCCCCTAGCACTGTTCCAACTCAGAAATCAACCATGCAAGGATCACCATTTAAGCCCGCACGAAATCGTGACGGGGAGAAGAATGCACACGCCGCTCTCTCCTGTTAGGAGGGCGTCTGATGCGCACAGGGCTGCCACAGTGCTGGGAGAAGAGTTTAAGGAATACCTAGCGCAGCTAACGCGCGCGATACGCTGCATCGCAAAACAAATTGTTGCACCATTTACTGAAGATGTAGCAACAGACACCTCCATGCCGAGAGCAGATAGCCCGGGGAGGCCTTTAGTGCCAGGGGAATACATTTATGTTAGAAATTTTGTAAGAAGGTGGAATTCACCAAGATTTCATGGTCCATACACAGTGGTGTACAACACCTCAACTGCAGTTAAAGTGAAGGGGTTGGAATACTGGGTGCACCTCTCAGATGTGAGAAGGGCGCACAGCGTCGCACTTCCCCAAAATGAAACCGACTGTGTGGATGCCATCGCTAGCACAGTTTGACATGATGAAAATTGCAACTTAAACAGGGAAAGTATAGGGTAAAAGCAAAATGTTTTTATATATTTTGCCTCTCTCTCTCTCTCTCTCTCTCTCTCTCTCTGTTTTTTTCTTTTCTTCTCATGTAAATCGTGTTTTTTCTATATTTCTTCACTATTTTTATGATAAATGAAAAGAAATTCTTAAATGCCTAATTGAGCAAAGAGATGAAAAAGAATGAACAATTACAAATATGTTTCTTTTCATGATGACTTAACGAATTTGTCTCGCCCACATAGGTTCAACATGAGCCAATGCAACGAAACGGCTGAGCAGGCTGAGATGTTAGATAGAAATAGGGATGCCACTATGGCCAGTAGATTAAATAATGTAGAATGTGTTATAAAATATGCTGCCATACTATTTGCAATAATGATGTTTTATTTTATTTGGTATAACGTTGTTTTATTTGTGGCAAATGAAATGAACAAAGGGGGGAGCGGGGCTAAAATGACAAAACCAGGGTGTAAACTAATATGGACTGGAGCAACAACTATTTTGAAGGACACTTATAACATTGAATCGAATAGTATAAAGACAACGTCACCCTATGAACAATTGCATGTAAACAAAACTGCTATTCCATTGTTGAGTAATACTATGGCCAAGGAAATAGAGCTTGGATGGACTGCAAATGACGATTACTATTGGTTGACTAACTCCAGAAATATAAGCATGCACACACACACGGCACCAGAAACCACTACTGAACACACACGTTACCATTAACAACATAGATGATGCATGGTCCAGAATATTCCCACTGCAATATCAACGAGTTGGTACCCAATTAAAAAACAAAAGGAGGAGAAAAAGGGGGGTGGGAAAAAACAGATACGATATTTATCATAACCTGGGGTTAGATGAAATAGAGGACCCCCGACACCCTGACCAATCAAATAAATGGTATCCAGACATGAGCGCCGCAGCAAAGCAAGCAAGTAATGAAAGTTGCTACGTGTGCTCACTTATTCCTCATGCAACTGGAACCCCAAAAATGTTAATCCCACAGGAAGTACCCTTGTCTGAGGCCCAATGTTTGATTCATCTGATGCTGTGTAGAATAAAAAAGACATTTCAAGCACACACAGTCACTATGGAAAAATTGGAAAACGAACAAACTTGCACCAGCAGACGACAAGGAGTAATCTGCCTCCAAGAGCCATTTTTCATCATAAAAGGAACAAGGTATGCAGACGACAAGTGGCATAATGAAACGATTAAATGCAAAGCTGAGGGGCTTCAAGGGCTGCCAGATGAAACATACGAGTGGGCAAAAGAAACGTGCATCCCCATCTGGTCACAGCATATCACCAAGCTGACATGGGTCACACCCCTGGAGAGGCCCATAAAAATTCAAAAAGAAATACTGCATAAACTTTGCTTCCATGGAGAAGGGAAGGTGAATATGGTAACCGTGCAGCAGTGCAATAAGACTTCAATAATGCCAGATATGAAAAAAGGCACTGATGCATTAATGGTTATATACTGGATCTGTGGCAAACAAGCCTACCTGCATCTCCCAGCATCCTGGAGGGGCACTTGTGCCCTAGCCACACTTCACTCAGCATTAATGGTGATACCAGAGAGCCACGTTCAGTTTACAGCAAGGCCTTCGGCTGACACATCGGCAGCAGGCCAATGGGCTGAACCATCGACAGCAGGGCAATCGGCTGAACCATCGACAGCGCCCGACGAGACAATCACTGAGCCCCCAGCATACAAACTATTGTCAGAAGAAACATTAAGAACCAAGTTGTCACGCAGCAAAAGATCCAATTATATTTCGTCCAAATCGTCAGAACTCCTTGCTGAAATCCCACAGCAGTACAGGCTTTTCTCATCTGCAGAGACATTTTTTGCATCATTTCTAGCACAAGGCGTTCAAGCAAGGACAAACGTGAAATGGCTGCAGATAACACGTTGGGAGCTCATCCAGCTGGCTAACGATACTGAAGAAGGATTCAACATCATAAAAATAGAGCTCCGTGCACTGTGCCTTATGACGATGCAAAACAGATATGTCTTAGATCTTATCACGGCGATGGACGGTGGTGTTTGGAAAAAAATGGGGGGGGGGCGTGTTGCACGTTTGTACCAACTTCAGATGCTGATAACGGGACACTGTCACACGTGATAACAGCAGTGCATAATTTAGGAGAAAGAATGAGAGCAGAAGGTGGAGCAGACAACAACACGTGGTTCGACGATCTGTTCAGCTGGATACCATCATGGCTGAACATAGCAGCGAAGATACTCATTCCCATTATTGTCTTTCTTCTCCTAATATTCTGTGTGTGCCAACTGGGACTAAGATGCTGTGAAAATAATATGCCTAATTCAGCGATGATGATGGTAACAGTGGGCCGACAGACAACGGTGGCTACCATGATAGATGCCCAAGTACAAACTGGAGAATACACCACACCGCAGTATAGAATGACTGCCATCTATAGGCAGTATGGGGACGTGGTCGATAATCTACATTACACTACCATTAAAGAACCAAAGAACTTGCTGTGGTATAACGAGGTTTGGATAGATTTAGACGGGGATGGTGGGATATACTTAATGGTCACTCCAGAAGAGTACGCAAGAAGAGGAAATAGCTTAAGGAGTGTGTGCAAAGCATGGATGCCAATAAAGGATACACCCACTTGGGACGAGGCTGTGGCTGAAGCTGAGCGCTACCGAGGGGAGAACGGAAAGAACGAGATAAGTAGTTTGTTACTTTAGATGTAATGAAAGGGGGGAATGTATGGAAGCGAGGGGTCCTCAGGCCCCCTCGCGTCGTACGCTCCTCAGTACAAAGCTTGGACCATGTGCCTCTGGTAGTGGGATTGCCCCTTGCCCTTATGTAAAGTTAACCACGGTTGACTGCTACATAGATGGGACTACTGAGCAGGACACGGGGCATCCATCTTTTGTGCCCCCTTTCGACTCCATCTTGGGTAAACAGGCCTCACTGCGATAGTACAGCAATGCTCAGCTCCCCTTCCACCGCAGCAGCCAAGGACAGAGACACACACACAATGCGCGCATGCAGCTGGCTGGCCCCCACCCTTGCACTCCCCCTGCGAAGGAAAGCTCTGCGCTTCCATTTCTCACGCTGAAGCCGGAGAAAGTTGCAACAATCAATATGCTACAGTTTTCTTCCTCTGAGATCACTGCTCTCCTGAGAACCAGCATGTGAACTAGAATGAGCTAAGCACTTTCTGCTCGTTCATCCCCATAAACGTGCAAGCCACCCACCCCCATTTTAGAACAATTTATTGCCATCTTGACCCTACGCTCCCTATAAGGTATTTCTTTCAAGTGCCAGACCCTCGCCTGTGCTGTGAAACCCACCCAACACACCCACTACTAACCTTAAGCATCTTACCACAATATATGTTTTTACTTATACTAATAGGTCTAAAAACGTAGCAGATATGTGAAACTCAGCTTGATTCTTTTACATGCACAATAAGGTCAAGGCCTCCAATTAAAGCCACGAATGACCCAATTGTACTGACAAAAATTGTTATGTGTAACTTGGGTAGAAATATGAAAAGTAGCATAAAATGTTTTAGATAATTTGTTATTTAGTGTTTTTCGAATGCAACATATTAGCTTAGGTAGTGACCACAGTGACCGGACCCTGACCTGCATGGAGCACAAGATATTTGACGTCCGTCATATCGTCAGCCACTCAGCCAACCAGAAGGAAGAGATGCCACCCACACCTACAGCACCACACCGCCTGGCCAATCGGGTCCATTTAGCATTTTTTGTTAGAGTTACTTCAATTGACATATATACAAGGTTGATGTAATGTTGAAGGTGGGAGTTTTTTGGGTTATTTCCTAGCTGGAGAAATAAACCATCCTTTGAACTCTTGCAGCCGGGTGTCAGTGCCTCTTTCCCCGACAAGGGGTTGTGTCGGCTATTCTATTTTCTCTCACATGTAGTAAGCCGGGGAAAGGCACCTACAGTATTATAAAACACATACGCCCTGAATCAGGACACTGTGATGTACATCAGGTCCCTATACAAAAAGGTTGACTCATACCTGGGGAGGGCAGTGATATGGGGAGGGGACTTCAACTGTACATTGGACCCAAGGGTAGACAGATCAGATATGAAATGGGACAAACCTGCCCCGGCGGCCAGGGCTCTGAGGACGATGTTATTGGAGCTCCGGCTGGAGGATGTGTGGAGGGTACACCACCCACTAGATAGACAGTACTCGCATTATGCGGCCCCGCAGAAGTTATATACAAGGCTAGACTACATGTTTGCTACACACGACATGCTGGCGGAAATAACATGCACGGAATACAAGGCGAAGGTCCTATCAGACCACTCGCCTTTGGTACTAACGTGGGAATATCTACCCCCGAGAGCCAGGATTCCAACATGGAGACTAAGAGCAGAGGCATTGCAAGACATGGAATTTAGAGAAGACCTGAGAGAAGAAATTACAGATTATTTTGAGAATAATACAGGAAGTGTGGACTCGGCAGGCACTTTATGGGAAGCATTCAAGGTTGTGATAAGGGAAGCGGCGATAGCTAAATCCAAGGGGCTGCAAGGAGGGATTTTGAAGGAACTACAAAAAGCGGAAACGAAACTAGAGAAAATGATGGGTGAAGGGGGGGACCCTGACGAGGTAGCTGGAACCATAAGCCAGCTGCAACAGGAATGTGTGGGACACTGGGATAGATTGTGTGACTTAAGCTACAAGGAATATACCGAGAGACAACATGCAGGAGGGGATAAACCGGGGAGAATGTTGGCCTGGCTATACAAAAATGAGTCCCCCAGACCAGTGATCAGAGCGGTAGTGGGAGAGAGTGGGCTCATACTGGATACCTAGGAAGAAGTAAATAGAGAGTTTCTGGAATTCTACAAGAGATTGTACAAGGACGAGGGGGAGGTGATAGCACAGAGATAGCGGAAACACTGGAAGACATTGGCTTGCCAAAAATAAATGAGGAGGAGAGAGAGGATCTAGGGGCCCCAATCATAATGGAAGAGTTAGAAGAAGTGGTGGTACTATTGCCCACCGGCAAGACTCCACGGACTGATGGACTCCCAGTCGGGTTCTATAAAAAGTATAAAACCAAAGTGCTCCCCCCGCTGCTAGCAATGTTGAACGAGGCGTTCGAAATAGGAACACTACCACAATCCCTGAGAGAAGAGATTATTGTCCTACTCCGTAAACCTAACAAGCCAGAAATAGAGTGTGGATCATATAGACAACTGTCCATGCTGAACCAAGACAGCAAAATACTTACCACGGTGCTGGCTAATAGAATGAAGTGGGTCATTGGTGACTTGATACATCCCGACCAGATAGGGTATGTCCCGGGAAGGAGCATATCAGACAACTTAAGACGTCTCCACCGGGTTGTGGAGCACGTGAGAGGTGAATCGAGTGAGATTGCTATTGTATTACTTGACAAGGTCAAAGCGTTTGACTCCGTCAGGTGGCCCTGGATGATGGCATCCTTGTCATGATCTCTGCTTCCAAAAGGTCAGGGTTTTCCCAACTCCCTTGGAAGCAGATCCATAACCCAGGTTCCGAGTGCCAACCAGTCCCAATTGGGACCTTTTGGACCCAGTCCTGGCGCCAGTGGCACCAGGCTCATAAATATGCCCAGTCCCAGCGCTGGAAGCGCCGGGCTCATAATGCTTGGGTGGACTTACCTGCAGCAGACCATGCTGCTTACTTGCCTGCCAGTTGAGCCTCTGATCCTCTTCTGTTTGGAACTACTTTTCCTGTTGGGTGGGGCAGGAGCCACTCCCTAGATTCAGAACACTGGAACTCTTCTGGAAAGCAGGAACTCTTTTCTTACCTAGGCGTGGCTGTGGAAGGAGACACCTAAGCACTACAGGAGGCTATTTAAACCACACCCGATGGATGAATCTTGCTTTGCGTTATTCTGCATCCTCTGCAGCAGAACGCTCATCGTGTCTTCTGCATCTGATCCTGGGCCTAAGGAAAAAGGCTTACCATCCTGAATCCAGTCTTCAGCAACACCTATAAAGACAAGAAAGAACAGGTTAGCATTACGGTCTTCAGTGACAGCTCTTCACTTACCTGGTCCATCGGCTGTCACCAACGCCTCGCGCTGCATTCCGGCATCTGAAAGACAAAGGCTTACCTACTCTTCGTGCGCTCCGGAGGTCTTCACACTGCATTCCTGCATCTGAAAGACAAAAGCTTACCAACTCTTCGCACGCTCCGGAGGCCTTCGGCGCTGCATCCCGCATCTGAAAGACAAAACAAGGTGCGTTTAAAGACATTGGGGAACTTTAATACTCACGTGCCATTACTCCTTTCCACATCTAACCCAGTGGGTATTCCGGCACCCTGCAGCCGCTCCGAACTTGTACCTGCAAAATAAAAAGACAGTTAGAGCGCATCGTGAAGCAGGCAACAAGCGCTTACTTACGTGCTTCCAGGCGCTTCTATTCATCACACGGGCTCCATCTTCAACTCACTTCAGCCCGTCATCCGCCATCGCCGGAACCCTGCAAAACAAGAGACATCATTACTAAAGACTTTAAAGACATTAGAATTACTCGAAACTTACCGTTCGTGCAGTAAACGACGGACAGCAGTCCTCTGAAGTCAAGAGGCCTGCTCCCCTTATCCAGTGAAGAAACTGGTTACAGCACCCTGCCCCGAGGCAGATGGAGAGCACCGTGTTCACTTACCTAAGGTGAGAGCGTTAACCTTTGGGGTTCTACAGGAGAAGAGAAAGGGAAGAAGAGAGAGACAATCAATAACCCAGTTCCTTAATCCCATATTTTCTATCTGCAGACATCTTACCCTTCGAGTCAGACATACAGTGCACAGAGGTCCAGCCCAAAGAGCCAGCCGTGTGTTACACATCACCTTTGAAGATACGGTATACGCCCAGTCAAGACCGGCGCCTCTACGGGAATCAGGTGAGCGCTACAATCCTTGAGCAGTTACGGGATGGGACCAAGATATCTTAGATGGGTAAGATTGCTGTACAGCACACCACTGGCTAGAGTCAAGACAGGGGCTTGTATCTCAGAGAGATGGCAACTTGGCAAGGGCACCAGGCAGGGATGCCCATGGCCGCCAATGCTGTACATACTAGCGTTAGAACCCCTGGCAATATATTTAAGACAACAATACGGAACAATTGGGATCCACGTAAATGGGGAGCCGCACCTAATATGCAGACGACCTGCTGTTGTACCTGCGATATCCTGCGGAAAACCTCCAATACATACTGGAAATAATGGCGAGATTCGCAGCACTATCGGGCATCGCGGTTAATCCCAAGAAATCATGTATATTCACGCTGGGGAGGTACACAGGAGTCCCAGGAAAGCAATTGCCAGTCTTGCAAATACCATGGGAAACTGATAAATTCAGGTATTTTGGAGTAAACGTTTATCACACAGTGGAGAAGGAACATAGGCATAACACTGAGAGGGCGGTAACAAGTATAGAAAATAGCATGAAATTCTGGATTAACCTACCCTTGGCCATGATGGGAAGAGGAGCGCTACTGAAAATGGTTGTATTACCCAGATTATTGCATTAGTTCAGAACATACCGTATATGATACCGAAATGTTTCTTTGGCAAACTTCAAAGCATATGTAGGGGGTTCCTCTGGCACGGTACTAGGAACAGAATAGCCCTGTGGAAACTGCAGAACATGCACGATAGAGGGGGCATAAAACTGCCAAATTTTGATGCCTATTATCTGGCTAGTCAATTGAAACATGTGACCAATCGGCTTTCCGAGGACGCTACGTCAGAGTCCAGATTGCTGAGTCAGGGGTGTGGTCCGTATTTCCTCAAGGAGATGATATGGCTCCCCAAGTCGGAATTGAGAGGGTGCTCGGGGATGCTGGAGCTGGGATGGAAGATATGGCGAAAGGCATGTTAGGCTATGGAAAACCCAGCCCCATGTTCCCTGCAAATACCGCTGGTGGCATTCACCGCAGGGGATGAACAATTGAGGAGAATAATCCGAGGACGATGGGAGTCAGTGGGGATAGCAACAGTGGGAGATATATGTCAGGAAGGGAAGATAAAAGAATTTGAGGTGCTGGTGGAGGAGACGGGCTTACTAGTGGGGCAATACATTACCTATGCTAGGATGGTACGGCAAATCAACAAGACATGGGGCCTCATTACGAGGTTGGAGGCAGCCATGGAGCTATTAGCTCCATGGCTGCCTCCAAAACCCTTCAGACTCTGCCCTGGTGAATGGAGCAATTACCGGTCCATTCCGAGGTCGGAGGGACCGGTAATTCCCCATTCACCAGGGCCATTCCCCATTCCCATTTGAGCCCCCATAGGGCTCAATGGGAATGGGGAAGGCGCAAATAATGGTACCGCAAATTGCTCTAGAGTCCCTTTGCGGGTCCCGTTCTTAATGCCTGCAAAAAACAGCCATTAAGGAAGGACCCGCAAAGGGAACTCGTAGTAGGGAGGTAAGGGATTAACGGCACAGGTGCCCTTACCGGTGCCGGTAATCCCTTACCTCCCACCTCGTAATGAGGCCCATGGTCTGAAATAGTACTAGAGGGACAACCCGACGAAGCTATAGAAATGATGTATGACATGGCAGATGGAGGGCATGAGATTTCCAGAATTTATGAGCTCTTGATGTCCAGGATAGGGAAAGAAGTGACCCAACTAAGGTTAGACTGGGAGTAAGAGGTGTGGGAAGCCATGAGTGACAGTCTATGGGGAAGAGCCCAAAGGTACTATAAAAAGGTGTCCAGAAATGCGAGGCTGCAGCAAATACAACTGTATGTAACTCATAGAGCATATTTAACCCCACAACGAATAGCTCAATTTGAGAAAGCAGAACGACAAACATGCCCCAAATGTGGAGAAGTAAATGCAGGAACGACTCACACTGTTTTGGGCATGCCCAGAAATTGGGAAGTTCTGGGGAGAGGCAGCCCATCGGTTAATGGAAAAAGGGATTAGGATAAATGTAAAATCAGTATGGGCATGTACGGTGGTGGGGTTCCCTAGGCCGCGGCAATCGAAGCATGTAAGCAAGCTAAAGGATCTGGCATACATACTTGCCAAACGAAGAATAGCTATGGGATGGAAGGCAAGCCACAGACCCAAAGTAGAAGTATGGTTGAGGGTCCTGCAGAAATGGACTGAAGCCGAAACGGCAGTATGGCAGGAAGCGAGCAGCAGAGGGGGGGGGAGGAAGCTGAATCCCTGATGGCTTGGAGACATATGGTGGCCACATTACATGAGCCTGCCCAGAATGACCTCAGCAAGAATGACTCAGCTGAAGAGCAGGCTACAGGATTGCCTTGAAACGGAGCAGCAGTGGTATGCGAGGTGGAGTAGGCTCGAGTTGGGGGGGAGGGTTAATAGTAAACAGCAGAGCCCATATGTCAAGCATCAGCTATTGTAGACCGATAAAGTATACTGCTGGTTTGTTGAACGTTTGTAGTGAAAACCAATAAAAACATTAAAAAAAAATAATTATATATATATATATATATATATATATATATATATATATATATACTGGCTTTGTTCCCTGGAATACGTCCCAAAGATTGGAGAGTGTGCCATACTACCACACACTCTATCGGACCACTCCCCAGTCATCCTAGATTTACAACTGTCAGCCTTAGTCCAATCCCCACACACCTGGCGTATGCCACCACATCTGCTGAGAGACGAAGCTATGATAGAACCACTGCGGACTGAAGTGATAGGGCCTCATTACACGGACGGCGGTAAGGGTTAACGGTCACCGTTAATGGCAACGGTGACCGTTAACCCTTACCGCCGTACTACGAGGTCCCTTTGCGGGTTGGAGGAATCAACGCCTGCTTCTTGCAGGCGTTCAGTACCAACCCGCTAAGGGACCTCGGAGCTAATTACGGCACCGCAAAATTGCGGTGCCGTAATTAGCGCCTTCCCCATTCCCATAGAGCCCTATGGGGCAGAAATGGGAATGGGGAAGGGCAATGGCGGAAGGGGGATTTACCGCCCCTCCAACCTTGGAATGGGGCGGTAAATCCCCTTTCCGCCAAGGCGGTGCCGGTAATTTACCGGCATGGTCCAGGGTGCTAATAGCACCCTGGATTACCGCCTTCCGTGTAATGAGGCCCATAGTGTTTTTTGACTGCAATATGGGATCGGTAAGTTCGGTCAAAACAGTTTGGGAAACCTTCAAGCTATGGCTGAGAGGCCATCTAATATCTCTGGTACATTGCACTCTCTGAGAGGTAAAGAGGGAACTATCCCAAACCGAACATGTTCTAAAAGAGCTGGAAGAGGTACACACACAATCACCAGGGACTGATACATTAGGCCCTCTGCAGAGGCAACAGGCTAAATTCAGATCATTAGCAGAGCGTGTTTTTTTTATATGTTGCAGCCTGTAAAAGCCAGAAGATATGGAGAGGGGAGTAAGGCAGGCAAAACCCTACCAACCTCATTAAAGCTGAACAAGGGATCAAGCTTATCACTAGTATTAATGATCGGGAAGGTAACACACATATAGATACCCGTGAAGTTGACAATGTGTTTTTGGAGTTCTACTCTAGATTGTACGCAAATACTGACCAAGTCTCACCAGATGAGCTACAGGCATACATGGACTCATTTCCTCTCCCCCATTTGGAACCGGAAGACAGGTATGTCTTAGATATCCCCCTGAGGCTTGAGGAGATCGAACAAGCTATTAAGGACCTACAGGCAGGTAAGGCGCCTGGGCTATTCGATGTCCCTGCAGACCTTTATAAAGTATGCAATGCAGAGCTCGCCCCAAAGCTACTGGAGGTGTGGGAAGAATCCCCGAGTTACGCGGTCATGTCAGAATCCATGAGAGAGGCCGTAATAACGGTGCTGCTCAAACCTCATAAACCCCCCGCCCCCATGAACCCGCCTCCTATCGTGCCCTGTAATTAATTAATGTTGATACACAAATATTTGCCAAAGCCATAGCCAATCGATTTTTACCATATATGACCAATCCGGTTTTATTCCCTCCTCCCGTTCCACAGCCCTAAACCTACCTAGATTATTTGCCATCACCTCCCAACTAGACCCAAAAGGGAAAGAAGTGGCGGTCGCACTGGATGCTGAAAAAGCTTTTGATTCTGTTTCATGGAATTTAATGTACGCCATATTGCTAAAGATGGGATTCGGACCGGAATTCCTAGGCTTTATACATCTGTTATATAGAGACCGCACTGCCAGAATCCGAAATAACAAGACCCTATCATGCAGATTCAAACTCCATAAAGGCACAAGGCAAGGCTGCCCGTTATCTCCCCTTATTTTTGCACTCACGATAGAAGGCATGGCATCACATCTGCAGTACGAGCATTCCGTGAGGGGAATTCGCATAAGAGGAGCCCCGCAATTCGTCTCACTATATGCAGATGATACTATGCTGTATATTAGGGACCCAGAGGTCAATCTGCCCCCAGTAATGCAAGAAATAACCGAATTCGCAAGGTACTCCGGATACAAAATAAAGTAATCTAAATCCGAAATAATCCCCCTGACCCAGTCCACAACACAATCAGCCGCCACTTCCCAATTCCGATGGTCCCTGACGATGGCACGCTACCTAGGTATAATAATGGCAATAGATAAACGTATTATTCGCTAATAACTACAAACCATACCTAACGATTCTCGAATGTAAACTGAATACTTGGAATAAACTCCCATTATCCACATATGGCCGCATAGCCCTGTGAAAAATGGTAGTGGTGCCCAAATGAATATATTTGGTTAGTAACATACCTATATGGCCTGGTCGGAAATTATTTTACAAGGTGCAGAATTTAGCAACTAGCTTCGTATGGGATGGGGGCATGGTAAGAATGAACTGGCCGAAAGTGTGTGAAAAGTATGACACAGGCGGTCTAGCCACTCCAGACTTTCTCCTTTACTATTACACAGCAAAGGCACACTTTGCCAGATACTGGTCCAATTCCACAGAACAAAACGCTCACATACAAGCCCAAAAAATTTGCGGCCGACCCCTTAAGCTTACAAAACATGTTATTTGCCTCAACGAGGGGAGAGGAAGAAGTGGCAGATTCGCTGTCCTCTACTATATGTGCTTGGTCAAAATATTTAGCAGGGTAAAATGCGAGAACCTGTACTGGCCCCACTCCCCCCTATGGCACTATCCGGACAGTGAACCCACACTAGACACAACATTGCAGAGGAGATGGGACCCGAAGAAAGAGATGCGACTTGGAGATCTTTACCCGGAGAGGAGGTTCACAGCCTTGGAGGAGGCCCAGAATAAGGTGGGAGCAAGCCTCATCACAACACTGCAATACCATCGCCTGAGGGCAGCATGTAGGGCTAAATGGCTGTCATTCCCAAACAAGCCACCAACTCAAAAAATTTCTCTCTGATTTCTTAACGCAAGAGGGGTTCGTGGGTAATATATCTGGACTGTACAAGGTGGTACAATCACATACCCTATCCAGCAACAAGATTAAGGCGAAATGGGAAAGGGACCTAGGCATCACAATTGAAGCTCAACAATGGACAAAATACTGCTACTTCACCGAATCCATTTCCCTATGTGCCAATTTCAGATTGATCCAGTTTAAAATGCTGAACCACCTGCACATCACTCCCAGTAAAATTGCCAAGTTCGACCCCTCCAAACCGGCACGGTGCCCAAAATGCGACGCTCTGGCAGCAAACTCTATATACATGTATTGGGTGCGTCCACCCATTAAACGATACTGGGAAGATATTGCCACTACTCTTAGTGAAATACTAGACCTACACATACCAGCGACACCTCTGAAGTATTTGCTGGGAGATATTGGCAAGGTGTCAGTTAAAATTCACAGACTTTTCTCGGTGGCGGGCGCAGTGGCCAAAAGGAACATACTGAAGAACTGGAAAGTGAAGGCCCCCCCACTTTACAAGCATGGCTGAGGGATTTAATGTATGTTCATGACTGCGAAGAGAACTACGTCAGGGGTATAAATGCCACCTCGAGGTCAAAGGACATATGGGGCCCCCTTAGAAGCTACTTAAACCCCATTCAGGCGGAGTCAGAAGAAAATGATGGTCAGTCAGATTGTTAATACTATGTACCTAGATGTGCTATTGTCTTCATAATGTAATGTAATCAAATGTATATAGACGGAACTCAGAACCTTGATTTTGCTGAATTGTATTCGTCAGCTGAAAATAAAGTTTAAAAAAAAAAAAGACTATTAAGGCCTAAACTTTCCCTATCTCTATGGGGGGTCCCTACTTGTGGTGCTCGTCCATCTGTCGTAATAGTCCAAATAAAAAGTCCACTGTCCAAACTATCCTAACTGACCCTACTACTATGTAAAGCAACTTAGCCTCAGAGAATGGTTCCCTTCTCCTTAGGAGACTTCTAGTATCAATCTATAAGGTCTGGATTAGTACAGGATCCTGAAAAAGCCACTTGTGATTTCTTGGATCTGTCTCTGTAACTTCAAATGGGTTGGTGATTTCTTCTTCTTCTTTGGGAACCCCCTTTAGGGTTTTCTCACACGTGTTGTACTCCTGTTTGTGATTCTCAACGTATCCCTGGATACACTTGTTATTGGGGTCCCACCTGGACTATTATAGCTTAGTTCACTTTGGTCTGTTTGACCTTGTATCTGCTCTATTATTTTCCCCTTTTCACAGGATAATATGATCACTGGTTCTGGTCTTCCTTTATTCACCTTTTTAATAATGCTCTGTGTCACATTATCACGTTGTAAGTTCATTGTTGTCAAGTTGAATGTTTCCTCTTTTTCCAGGACATTATGGTCACTGGTACATCTCTCTCGTTAGTCTCCTTTTCAGTAACCCATTCTTTGGTATTATCACATTTTAGGTTTTCTTGCTTCAAGGTTAACTTTGTCTCATAACTATTACTGAGACGAGGTGGCTGTACGGTATAAATATTCCCTCTTTGAGGCCTACTGTAACTTCCGTCCTGCAAGTTACCTTTGGTTTTGAAGGAGAATAACTTCTGGAGTCGGTTTCCTTGGAATCCTTCTCATTCGTCCTGGACCGCTGGCACCTTCTCTTTGTTGGCATCTGCTTCCTCGCGGTCTCTCTTTTCCTTGTGGTTTCTCGTCTCTTTGTGGTGTACTGGTGCTCGGACGAGAAACCGGAAATCCTGTGGCTCCACACTGTCGGCGGTATCTGTGAGGTTCTGCGGACCCGCAATCCACCACGGATCCTCTTCCGTGCTCTCAATCCCACCTATTTGGGGGCTCCTGCCCTGCTGGCTTCTCAGGCTTCGGGTTCACCGTAGCTTGTGCATCCCGACTGACAATCTTGAGCGAGCTTGAATCTTGCAGGCTTTCTGATTTCTGCTTCCTACAGGTGTCACACAGCTTGGGGCTTCCCTGGGTTGACGTCTGCATTTTTCTCCTTTCATCCTCTGGCTCATCAAGTGTACGTTAATCAAGGTCCACATAGCAGTGGATTGGTGATTCTGATTTAAAGAGACATATCCTTTCCCTATAAGATCATGGAATCTCTGAAGAATTTCTTCGCCACAGTTTTGGCGTGTAGCAGTTTCTGCTGTTTGAGAGCATGCCATGTAGGCTATAATGCGCTCTGCTTTAGGGAATTCCTCACGAGAACAGGAGTGGCCTCATCACGAGTTGAGCGGTATCCCGGTGGTAAATTTACCGGAATACCGCCCACCACAATTACTGTTACCACCACTTGGTCAGCGGTATTACTGCCGGATTACAAGTGGTGTTGGAAGTCCCTATTTTTTTAGTCCATTGGACTCAATGGGGCATTTTCGGTGCAATTACTGCGGTGGTAATTCCGCCATGGTAATTGCACCGGAAATGGGTGGCAAGTCGTAAGATTTACCTCCAGCTCTGAGCTGGCGGTGAATCATCCAACTTTCCGCGCAACTCATATTTGGTCGGTGCAACAATCCGGCAGTAATGCTATTACCGCTGCATTTTTACTGCACCACCCAACTTGTGATGAGGTTCCTTGCCCCCTAAGGGGAGTCTCTCCCGGTGAGGTCCCACTTGCTTCAAACCTTGGGGAGGGTGTTACAGAGCTGGCCCAACTCCCTAGTTTCACAGGGGAGTTCCCCTTGGGAGAAGGGATGAATTCCCTTGATTTGTCATACTTCCCAAAAAAGACCTTTACGATTTGTTAAGATAATTCCCAGAGGTCTTCTATGAACAGCCAGGTAGAGTGAATAACCTTTCCCATTCCATTCATACACCAACCAAGCAGACGGTAAACTTGAAACCTTACCGAATCCGAGAGGCAAGGGGAAAAATCAAGTTAGGGTCGTCTAAATATATTTCTAGTCTTGACAAAGGGATATTGGCAGGTGCCCCTAAATACAGCCGATAGGGAAAAGACCACCCTCTCCAAAACTCAAGGGCTTTTTTAATTTAAGGTATTTCCCTTTAGCTTGCATGGAGCTCATGCTACATTCCAAAGGATAAAGCTATTAAGACCTTTCTTTTCTGGAGCATATTTAGATATTGTCATCCACAGTAAAACCTGGCTGGAACATATGCATCACCTTTATGTAATTTCACAAGCCCTCAGGAGAGCAGGTTTAAGGGTGTGCAGATGGGCTTTTAATCACTTTTACCCAAACAGGCCCACCACTTAAGAAGGGAGTACACAGTTGTACATAATCAAGTTTATTGTACAATTCTCGGGGGAGCAGTTAGATGGTGTTGCAGGACCAAACTAACCTCAACAAACCACACCAGTTCACATCTTTTATACAGTTTTGCAACAGTTAAAACACTCCCAAATCCTTTATTGCAATCCATCCCCCAAACATGATTGGACAAAACATGCTTCAAAGAAATCCCATCTTTTCCCAATGTCTACATTTTCATATGCAAGTTTTATCTTAATAGTCATCTTCAGATCATATTCATAACGCACCTCTTCTTAGGATTTGTCCGTAGTAGGTCATGACGCAAGCACATAGTTACACATTGCTGTTGAAACATAATTCATTACTAGCAATAACTGGCCTAAGCCGTTTAAACCCCAACTTTTAATTTACACATGGCTCGCATGAATATTCCCCACGATATGACGAAGGCTGGGTGAATGATTTCTCTTTGAGTTAGTGAGGCTATCTCAGTGAACGTAGGATAGCACAGGGGCAATGCACTGGTTTTGGAAGCAAGCCCACGCAGAGCAACAGAGGTTTGCATCCCGGATCTGAGCTTAGAAACCAAACTCAGGTACGGTATTAGGCGCGTTATAAAAAAACAAATAAAATACATAAATACAATTCCCCAGGTCACCGTTCCATTGAAACTTTCCAATCTACATAACCCCCACTTCATGGCACAATTGAAACTCCTGAATAGCCTTAGGCATTGGTTTTCCCCACGTTTTACTACTGACCAAAATAAATAATGAAATTCCTTCTGTCACGCTCTCAGGCATCAGGAGATTACATCCTATTATCAGACCATAAAAACACGTGGCTATTTTCTACAGCTGTACTAACCGCAAAGGTTGAAGTTAGTCATTCACCTGCCTTCTGCCTTCTGAAAACCAGGCAAAGTCAGTTTAAAAGTCAAAATACATTTTGTAAAAAGGGTCTCAACTACCGTGTTTCTGATTTATTTGTGAGATTCATGAATTCCTGATGTATTTGGATTATTGTACATGTATGTTTTTACATTTGGTGGGTTTAACATTTTATCTTTCTGCGCGCATGCAAGCTAATATGTATCAATTTCTAGAGTAGCAGGAACACTAAAGTAACATATCCCAGCCATAATTAACTACACTTTGATACCTATGAAATTGCAACATCGTGCCCAGCTCACCGCCACGCCCAGTTAGCCATACGGTACGCACAACATGGACCCCTCATAATCACGGGGACCTTTCCTGACCATGCAAACATTCCCTCCTTTAGTTAATAGTTAACTAACAAATCATAATCATCTTCTTGGGGAACAATCCCACGACAATCTCTCACACTGGTCTCAATATGGGCATACTCCTCCACCGAACAAACCCAACTCGTGCCCCCACCATTTCCGCAATCTACCCACTGCTCCACATAAGCATGCCAATTTGGTGGAGGACGCAAGACACCTTCAGTTTGAGTACCCATATGGGTTGAAGTGGTGGTGGCCCTAGCCTTGGACAGAGTTACAGTCATAGTGGCAGCCACTGTTGGTACCTGGGCAGAGCAACAACGTAGTAACAATTGACAAGAACAAAAAAGGTAACATGATCTTCGCAGTGAGGCTCAAGCAAGAAGGCACCAACGAGAAGAGAGAGTCTCGATCCATGAGCCGTTGGTGATCGCAGCGCCTGTTTCCAAGATCACTTGCAGTTTATGCAGGCTACCAATAGTTCTGGTAAGCGTACCGTTTTTAGTATCATTTAGGCACAAACATGCAACAGGTACTCGCTTTCTTCCGGCATACCCCACCTACATTGCTGTTAGGAGGTCGTGTATATACTGGTGTTGCAGAATCATAAGTCTGAGTGCCCTTATTTCTTCCCTAATGGCACTGAACGCTGACTCAGAAGCGTTCATAAAGAGTAGGCGTTCATACGTGCCACCATTTGGGCCTTGTTGGTCCCCTTTTGCAATGGCGCAGAAGGGCTAAAAAACGGTGGTGTGGAAGGTTGCCCAGAGCAATTGCCAGTGGTTTAGATTAATTCGAAACCTTCCACCCATCACTTTTGTGGTCAGTTTGTTTCTCCTTGTGAGAGAGGGTATGCCCAGACGTGGGTCCCTTGCTCGCTGCGCCACAGGGAACCAGGCTGCGCCACAGGGAACCAGGCTGCACCTCACTGAGGAGGTCCAACAAGGCCGAAACATGTCTGGGGTTGCTTGGTTTTCTGTGCAGAGGGGACCTGGCCTAGCAGTTCGGGCTGGGCTGCTACCCTCGGTGGCGGCAGCTGCTGACTGATTAGCACATGGCTGGTCCCCTTTTGCAATGGCGCAGACGGGCTAAAAAACGGTGGTGTGGAAGGTTGCTCAGAGCAATTGACAGTGGTTTAGATTAATTCGAAACCTTCCACCCATCACTTTTGTGGTCAGTTTGTTTCTCCTTGTGAGAGAGGGTATGCCCAGACGTGGGTCCCTTGCTCGCTGCGCCACAGGGAACCAGGCTGCACCTCACTGAGGAGGTCCAACAAGGCCGAAACATGTCTGGGGTTGCTTGGTTTTCTGTGCAGAGGGGACCTGGCCTAGCAGTTCAGGCTGGGCTGCTACCTTCGGTGGCGGCAGCTGCTGACTGATTTGCACATGGCTGGTCCCCTTTTGCAATGGTGCAGACGGGCTAAAAAACGGTGGTGTGGAAGGTTGCCCAGAGCAATTGCCAGTGGTTTAGATTAATTCGAAACCTTCCACCCATCACTTTTGTGGTGAGTTTGTTTCTCCTTGTGAGAGAGGGTATGCCCAGACGTGGGTCCCTTGCTCGCTGCGCCACAGGGAACCAGGCTGCACCTCACTGAGGAGGTCCAACAAGGCCGAAACATGTTTGGGGTTGCTTGGTTTTCTGTGCAGAGGGGACCTGGCCTAGCAGTTCGGGCTGGGCTGCTACCTTCGGTGGCGGCAGCTGCTGACTGATTTGCACATGGCTGGTTCCCTTTTGCAATGGCGCAGACGGGCTAAGAAACGGTGGTGTGGAAGGTTGCCCAGAGCAATTGCCAGTGGTTTAGATTAATTTTAAACCTTCCACCCATCACTTTTGTGGTCAGTTTGTTTCTCCTTGTGAGAGAGTGTATGCCCAGACGTGGGTCCCTTGCTCGCTGCGCCACAGGGAACCAGGCTGCACCTCACTGAGGAGGTCCAACAAGGCCAAAACATGTCTGGGGTTGCTTGGTTTTCTGTGCAGAGGGGACCTGACCTATCAGTTCGGGCTGGGCTGCTACCTTCGGTGGCGGCAGCTGCTGACTGATTTGCACATGGCTGGTCCCCTTTTGCAATGGCGCAGACGGGCTAAAAAACGGTGGTGTGGAAGGTTGCCCAGAGCAATTGCCAGTGGTTTAGATTAATTTGAAACCTTCCACCCATCACTTTTGTGGTCAGTTTGTTTCTCCTTGTGAGAGAGGGTATGCCCAGACGTGGGTCCCTTGCTCGCTGCACCACAGGGAACCAGGCTGCACCTCACTGAGGAGGTCCAACAAGGCCGAAACATGTCTGGGGTTGCTTGGTTTTCTGTGCAGAGGGGGCCTGGCCTAGCAGTTCGGGCTGGGCTGCTACCTTCGGTGGCGGCAGCTGCTGACTGATTTGCACATGGCTGGTCCCCTTTTGCAATGGCGCAGACGGGCTAAAAAACGGTGGTGTGGAAGGTTGCCCAGAGCAATTGCCAGTGGTTTAGATTAATTTGAAACCTTCCACCCATCACTTTTGTGGTCAGACCATTTGGGATTGGCCACTGCTTGGGCACCAAGTGCCAGGAGTGCTGCAAGGAAACCCTGATGTGGCTAAACAGCCGATATCGATCAGGAATGTCTGCTAAAGCCTGTAATGATGCTGCTGAAAAGTAGTTTGATCATCTCCTGCGTTGCAATTTTTCGTGATTTTTGCTATCAAACATAGGGCCTCATCAGTCGTTGGGCGGAGTGGTAAAAATGCATCGGTATAGCTATTACTGCTGCATTACCGCTCCGCCCAATCTCGAGTTTGGGCAGAAAGTGGGATGTTTACCTGCAGCTTTTTGCTGGAGGTTAAAACCCCCCCTTTCTGCCCATTTTGGCACTATTACCGCCAGTGCTGTTACCGCTGGTGGTAATAGCACCGAAAAGCCCCATAGAGTCCTATGAACTAAGAATAAATGGGGATTAACAGAGCTACCACAACTTGGGATCTGGCGAATAGCGCAGACCGAGTTGCAGTAACGCTAATAGCGTTAGGTGGTATTCCGGTGCATTTACTGCCAATATACAGCCCAACTCGTGATGAGGCCCATAGTCTTTATCCATATAAGATGGTGAAAGGGACGCATGGGCACAGGGGAGAAGGGGGCACAGATGTAACTTCGGGCACTGAATGGGCCAAAATCAGGTGCACTTCAGGGATAACGAGGACTGGCACATGAAGGGTAGAGAACCTGCACACACCTCTCCAGGCTGAAGGCAACTGCCTGTAGGCATTCTGTTCACAGGTAAAAAATGTGTCTAGGAGAGCCGCCCAACCACCAGCCAGTCTTTGATGCGAAGCGTGCAGCTGCAGTTCCATTTGTGCTAACTGGCACTGTGTCATTGCCCTTGAAAAATGGGTGTCTGTATCTGAACAGGCTTTTCTGGCACTTTCAGCCACGTCAGATACTGCAAATGATTTCTCCATACTGTCCCGCACTTTTGATTTATTTGTGCCACCCCTTCTTTGGAGAATCCCCTCATTCCTCCAACTCTGCAACTCTTCATCCCCAGCTCCCATCGATTTTTAGAAAAATTAGCTCCTTCCAAGGTCAATTGAACTCTTTGAAAACACCTAATATTTTTGTGTTCTGCACTCTTGGCAACTGAATAATCATCATCACTTGGTACGATTGATGCCGTACTTGACGGCCCTCGAACCCTCTACATGGCTAGGTGCACTAGGCATAGAGCATCTGCTACCTCTACCTCACTCGGGATAAATACCCTAGGAATGCCAGAAGCATGCCTGATGAAAGATCATATGTAGCAATACCCTACAGATCTCTCTCTCTCCACCTTCCTCACATGGCTATACCATAGGCTATCCACTGCGAAACCATGTGCATTCATTGTAGGATCTAATTCATAATCGTCATTATCAAAAAGATTATTATCAACATTTCTTTTCACTCTTAACATTTTCTCTTCTGACTTCATAAAACTAGACAATTTAAAATTTCCACTTTTATACTAGTTGTCATCTTCAAATATGATGACCCAAGGACCAAGAAAACCACAAAAACTTTAATTTCCTGGACATTATTTTTCCCATACAAAAATTATTGAAATTGCAGATCTCTATTTGCAACCCCCTTTACACTGAAACGAACAGTGAATCCTTAGGGCATAGTTAACTTCTATGCCTGCTCCGATGCAGGTGGAGGGCTGCAGGTATCCCTTTGAGTATCCCTTTGGTAGATGACTCTTGTTGCCCGTCACCTTCACAACAGTCGGGAGTCACATAGATTACTCTATGCAGCCCATGGAAATGCTGCTTTCCAGTGATGCATGAAGGTGCAAATATAGAGGAGGTCTGCTGGGAGAATCAATGTCTTGTGCTGCTTAATTGTAGTCTCACCGTTTTATCCTGTTGTCTGTGGGTGAGAAGACGCAACCTGTGAGGATATAATCTTAACACTTTTCGTTAATGCCATAAGGTATTCCCTAAATTCCTCTCCTAGGACCACTGCGGTCTTGTGTGTGTTTGATGTCATATGTGTAGGTGAGAAAGCTGTATGTAGCCTACGTCCAGTCATGATTTTGTTAGGCTCAGGTGGTGTTCACTCCCTGGCTGATTATGTAAAAAAAGCAGTGCTAGCGGGAGGCATAGATACCATGATTTTTAAAACTCTGCACATATTTCAGCTAAACAGGCCGTAAGGACCCAATTGAGCCTCTCCATGCTCCCATTGGCCTGTGGCTGGTACACTGAGCACAACCTATGCCTTAGTCCTACTAGCGAAGCGATTTCTGCGAACAAGGCATTAAAGAAGTGGGTTCCGTAGTCAGATTTTAGGAACTCGCAAATTCCCCATCTTGGAAATACCTCTCTCACCAGAAATTTGCTGCCGATTTAGCATCAGGATGTACGCAGGGGCCAACCTCAAGCCACCGGCATAATGGACAAGCCACGACAATTTGATATCTGAATTGTCTGCACCTCATTACCATGTCCACAAAATCGATTTGGATCTCCTTGAATGGACCAAAGGGCCTGGGCAAGACCCCCCTAACCGACCTCATGGTATTTTAGGGATTGAACTCCTTGCACACTACACAATTCCCTACAAATCTACTTACTGTTTTTGTAAGTTGGGGATAAACCAGTCCTACTGGAGCTCTGCTGCGAGAAGTATGCGACAGATAATGTAGTTGCTCTAGAGCCAAAAGAATCAGCTCTACCGGCATTACTACCTTCCCCATCACCTACTGTCTCTAAAGCAAATCTGTGGGTGAGAGAAAACATCCTCTTTTTCCAGCGCTCATGTTCTTCTCTAAGGGCTTTCCCTTGAATTTCTATAATCTGGAGCACTGGGACTGAGGTGTATGGAGCTGTCAACTGTACCTGTTGGGCCAATGGTTTCCATTTTCTGGAAATCTGTGAAAAGAAAATAGACCACTTCCTTCGCCGCCTTGTCTGTGGCATTATTTCAGAGAGCTACTGAATTAATGCAATTGGTATGGGCAGTGCACTTTACTAGACCTAGCTTTGCTGGCAAGGTTAATGCTTCAATTAACAGGAGGATAATTGTTAACAAATTATTCCTAATGCTCGGTCCCTAGCGATAATCCTATTAGCCCTGTGTTTCTAGAACCTCCTGTAGTGTTGATACCAACCCTAGTTTGTGCTGGTGTGCCGACTACAAATGGTGTATGGAGGTCCTAACCCTTTCCTCTCTCACTACTTTCCTGATTTCTAAAAGTAAGTCCACACTTGTTGGGGGTCGGTGTATATATTTAATGGTACCGCCTCCATTCTGTGTGTCTTATCACAATTCAAAAGACCTTAAGTCAAAGAATATAGTTAAAAAGAGCTAGTTCTCTCTTCGCCTAATGAGGAGATAGAGTTAAGTAGCAATGATAATTATTGCTTATATGCGAGCCCTTTCATCTATGTATGTGGGGTATCGGAGTCTGGATTATCAAGCCAGAGCTACTAAAGTAATGGTCAACCGGTTTCAGCAGGATCCTTTAATAACCGCTTTCTTCAGGACGAATACTTCGGATTTAGGTATTCTCTATGTGATCTTCAAATCTTTGTAGATTATGAGGATATTTTCAGGTATTCAGTGGGCTTGTTGGTTCAGTCCCTAAACCTAAGGGGTAAAAACAAGAAGAGAAAAAGTGGAACTGGCATCAGTCTTTTATGTATTTCTGTAGTAGACAGTCTATCCATAGAGTCCACTGGTATTGTGAATTACCTGTATTCTGTGGGAAACTGTCTCATTCTTTCTTTTGTGATGAACAGAGTTTTAAAGTTCAGCTGGAGATCTCACTTGTGGGAATCTAGAAATAAGTGGATAGTAGATACTAGTGCCCAGTTCTTTTTACATCTGATGATTCTCAGTCATAGACTGCATGTAGGACAGAACTAGCATATTTTTCACCTGTTTATTCTGCTTCATTTCTTTAGGAAGAAGGGCAGGATCAGGTTCACTGTCATATGTTCAAGATTCCGTAAGGTTGATTCCTGTGGGTTAGATAATGAGATCAATCAATTATAGGCATTCGCCATTTTAGATATATCTATATGGAAATCCACTACCATTAGTGGTTGTCCATGATTTTGTCACCAAGATAAGCATCTGGTCTTTAGACCATCCTCATATCTAGCCGGCAGGGTCTGCAATATTTTAGCCTCCTGTTCCCATATTTATTAGTGATTCAAGCGTTTTATGCTCAATAAAGCCAAGTCTAAGTAAAAAATAAATAAATAAATCTTCCGGGTCAATGAGTCGCGGTTTTCCCGCTTTTGATGTCCCAGCACTAACAAGATGTTTACATTGCTATTCGAACGGAAAAAATGACGTGTGCCCTCAGTTTCTTAGTATCTACCTTCCGCTTTTCAGCAGAGTCACAGGGTGCAGTGCCCTTATTCACATGTAGCAGCTCCAACGATTACGCTCACCTGGAGTATTGATCCGTGTTGTTTTTCGTCCGGCTTGTGTCGTATCGCATCCGGTGGTTGCTCTAAACGCCATCTTGGATGGCTGCTTCTATATGCAACGTCATGCCCACGTGATCGCTAATGTTATCGTGGCCGCGCAATTATCTATGGTGCTTCGTGAAGTTCTTGAAATGAACACTTCAAAAGTAGGCGTCGATCTTTGTAAAAAGATTTCTTTTGTTTCTATTTTTGTTTGTTTTGATGCTCGATTCGGCTCTATTGGTCCCTCGCGGGATTATGGGAAATGTAGTCCCATCCATTCACCGCTTTATTTAAAAATTGGTGGACCTGGAACGTCCTTGAGCTGTTATGTGGAGTGAGCTATATCCATTCTTCCATGTATAGTACCGTAGTTGATACAGTGCCCATAGTGTAAATTCCATATATATTATTCAAGCCACAAACTGTATCGGGCGTGAAGAAGGCGCTATATGACAGTATGTTTCACATATATTTTCCAAGTCATAATATATGGAGGGTATTACAAATACTCTAGGGCAGTATATTAGTGTCTGCCCATAGGGTACCAGAAGGTACGATGTCTCCAATACTCCCCAATTTATATGTTTGGTGTGCAGGGGATGTATATTCAAAGCTGTCCTTTCAAATGCATTTCTATCCTGGTCGCAAAGTGCCTCTGGTCCACTCTTGATTTTCTATGGTACTGTTTACTGGACCGCCAGCGATTGACAGCAGATGTCTTCATTGAGGCCATGTTTGTGACTGCGTAATCTAAAGATCCATTGTTGTTCTCTTCTTTTTTTTTAAATGTGTTTATTTTTAAATCAAGGCAGGTTGTCAATTACAAAATATTATGAGCAACAATTTAGGCATGTCGATCCCCAGTCCTTTTCTCCAGATCTCCTCCTTCCTCCTCCCTCCCCCCCCCCCCGTCCCCGAGACTGGATTCCTCCTCCTTAGGTTGCCCGCTTTGCGCCTCATCATCTATATGTCTTTTCAGGGTTCTCTTGATCCTTCATGGTCCACCGGGCCTTGGTGGGTTTGTAGGTCAGGGCGGGGAATCGCTGGTCATATTCTAGTATTGGGGCCCAGATATTCTGGAATCGGTGGAGAGTTCCCGCCTTCGCTGCTGTCACCTTTTCCGCAATCAATATATCCCAGAGCTTTGTCCACCACTGGGCCATGAGGGGGCCTTCTGGGGATTTCCAAGAGCGGGCCAGCACCGTTTTCCCTGCTAGCAGACAGTGGGTCAGTAGTTTTGCTCTGTTTCCGGAGCGTGGGTAGATTGCGGGGATTGGAACTCCCAACAGAACTGGCTCTGGTTCTAGCGGGATCGCCGTTCTGGTGATGTGTGTGATGGTTCCCAAGCATGATTTCCAAAATTGCTGGATCTTTGGGCATGTCCACCACATATGGAAAAAGGAGTCTGGGTGGCCGCACCCTCTCCAGCAGGAATAGTCTAGTTGAGGGTTTATATGGTGGAGTCTAAGGGGCGGGTAATACCACCGTAGCATGATTTTATACGCGCATTCCCTGTTGGTGATGCAGGTAGATGAGGCATGTGTTTGAGTCCAAATGTCTACACAGGTTTGGTCTTCTATTGGGTGTCCCAGGTCTGCCTCCCATTGGGCCATGCAGCGAGTTCTCGTGATCAGGAAGTCGCCCAGAAAGCGCCTATATAGGGTGGATACACTCCTACGACCCGGGAGGTCCCCAAGTGTGAGTTCCAGGGCGGTGAGAGGGCGCGTTTCTGCCTGCAGAGTTTGGGGGTGCGAGCACCAGTGGCGCAGTTGGATATAAGTGAATCTGTCCCTTTTATGGAGTTGGAACTTTTCCTTACATTGCTCAAATGTGAGGGGTGCCTCTCCTGCGTATAGCTGGTCTATGGTCTCCATGCCACCATTTATCCAGTTTTGGAAGTTGCAGGGGTGCGCTCCAGGTGAGAATGCCGGATTATGAAAGATCGGGGATCGTGGGCTCAGACCTCTTGGCACTCCCCTTCGTTTCAGTGCCCAGTCCCAGGAGCTTAGAGTATGTTTAGTTGATAGGAGGAGGTCTCCCCAGTGCGCTCTGAGGGGGGGTGGGATGTGTGGCAGAAATCGTAGGGGTAAGGGCACTTGTGATTGTTCCAGTTCTACCCATCTAGGGCAGTTTGTGATAGTTTGCCACGCCTGGATCTGTGCTAATTGGGCCGCCACTCTGTAGGCCTGCAAGTCTGGGACCCCCCAACCCTCCCAGTCTGGAGCCCCCCAGTAGCGTTTTGAGGGGGATTCTCGCCCTCTTACCTTTCCAGATAAATTTCAGCATCTTTCTCTGTATATCACGAAGAGTTGGTGCGGGGATCGCAACTGGAAGGGAGGCGCAGGCGTACAGGAACCTCGGAAGGAGGTTCATTTTACAGGCTGTAATGCGTCCCAGCAGTGAGATCTCCTGGGTCGCCCAACGTTTCAGGTCTCCTTCCAGTTCTTTGAACAACCGGGGAAAGTTAGCTTTATATGTGTCTTTTGGGTCTGCTGGGATGTGGACCCCCAGGTAAGGGATAGCCCTTTTTTCCCACGTAATCGGGCACATCTTGGCCAGTGGTTCTCGCTCTTTCGGGGTGAGGCCGATGCTTAGGGCCGTTGATTTGGCAAAGTTTACTGCAAAGCCTGGAACTTCTCCATAGCTGGCTATGTCTCTTAGTGCATGTTTCAGGGATGAGTGGGCCTCTGAGATCGTGAGCAGTACGTCGTCCGCATATAGGGCGATTTTGTGTTGTGTCGGGCCGACCTGCGGGCTCTTGATCCGGTTGTTTCGGGTAATTCTCTGGGCAAAGAGCTCCATAGTAAGTGCGAAGAGCAGAGGCGACAGCGGGCAGCCCTGTCTGGTTCCACAGGACAGGGGGATTGGAGCCGAGCTGTGTCCATTGATTCTGAAGAAAGTTCTTGGTCCGTTATAGTTGGCCAGGACCATTGTTTGGAATGCTGTCCCAAAGCCAAAGGCCCCTAGGGTGTGTTTCACGAATGTCCAATCCACCCTATCAAATGCCTTGGCCGCGTCCAGGGCAATTAAGACCAGTTTCTGGGAATTCCGGGAGGCAAGGTCCACCAGGTTTAGGGTTCTCCAGATGTTATCTCCTGCCGCCTGGTGTAAGATGAAGCCTGCCTGGTCTGGGTGGATGATCTCCGGTAGGACGCGACTCAGGCGGTTCACCAGAATTTTCAAATATATGTTTGCGTCTATGTTCAGAAGTGCAATCGGTCTGTAGGAGGTCAGGTTTCTCGGATCTTTTCCTGGTTTGGGCAGGAGGATGGTAGTTGATTCCTGCATCGATGGGGTTGCCGATCCCGTTTCCCTGAAGGAGTTGAAGAGTGTTACCAGGGGGGGAATCAGCTGGGGTCTGAATAATTTATAGAACCTAGTTGAAAATCCGTCTGGGCCCGGGGCTCGTGTTTTGAGCGACTTAATGGCCTCCTCAATCTCTTCCTCTGTAATGGGCTCCTCCAGTTCACCTCTTGCCATGTCGGGGAGTCGGGGCAGTGCTGCCTTTTGCAGGTATTCCGTTTGTTGCGATAGGTTCCGTGCGGTTGCTGTCATGATCTGGGTCAGATGGTCCACCGCTAGTTGTTGTTTTTTAAGTTCTGAGTATTGTATGACTCCATTGGAGTCGCGCAGGCCAGCGATCACGTTAGTTTGTCTCCGTTTGGCCAATTTGGCCACCAGGAATTTATTCGCCTTGTTGTTCTTCGCGTAGTATGATTGTTTGGCCTTCGCCATGAGTAGTGCGGTTTGTTCCGCATAGTGGGCTTCTAGTTTTTTCCTGGCTGTGCTTATGGTTCGCTGCGTCCTGGGGGACCAACCTTTTTTCTTGTGGACTTCCTCTGCCTCCCTCAGCTCTTCTTCCAAGGCTATCCGGGCCTGTCGCCTATTCCGGTGGTAGACCGCTCCCTGGGCGATCAGGGTGCCTCTAATCACTGCCTTCATGGCGTCCCAGTTATTCGCCACAGAGGTGTCTGAGGCCGGGTTTTCATCGAAGAAGTTTTTAATCCCTTTTGTGATCTTGTCTCTTGTTGCCATATCGTTGAGGATCGGGTCATATAAAGACCATTTACGTGGGTTGTTGAGTTTGGGGTTCTGGGCCCGGAGTTCTAAGATCACTGGAGCGTGATCGGATATGGCTCTTGTGCCGATGGACACCTCCTTGATGAAGGCCAGGGTTTGAGGGGAGGTTAGGAGGAGGTCGATCCTCGAGAAGGTTTGGTGGACGTATGAGTAAAAAGAGTAGTCTATTTCGGTGGGGTGAAGCACCCGCCACGCGTCCACTATCTCTAAGGATCTGAACAGCTGGAAGAGGCTCAGCGCCTGGGTAAAGTCGCTCGGAGTCGGGGGGTGTGATCTGTCTTTGGTGGGGTCAGGAACCCCATTGAAATCCCCTCCGATTATCATTTGGCCCTCTACGAAACGTGCGAGGGAGGAACCCAGTGAGTTATAGAAGTTCGATTGTCCAGCATTGGGGGCGTACACCGAGATGAAGGTGTATAGGTCTCTTAGCAGAAGGCATTTGACCGCTATGAATCGGCCTTCTGGGCACGTTTTCGTTTCCAGTACCTGTGGGTTTAAGTCCTTTCTGAAGAGGATCGCAGTGCCTCGTTTTTTGGTTGCTCCAGAGGCGAAAAATTGAAGTGGGAATAGCCGGGAGCGAAGTCGGTTAACATCTGCCTGTAGCAGGTGGGTCTCCTGAAGCATGGCTACCGCAGCTTCCTCGTCCTGGAGTTTTAGTAGAATTGCCTTTTGCATGCTAGGAGAGTTCAGTCCATTGACGTTTAGGGAGAGAAGTCTCAAGGTCTGATGGTCTGATATTACTTCTCTCCCCGTCGCTTGGGTTGGGGGGCAGTCACAAGAGGGTGATTCAACCGCCATTTCCGGTGTGAGCCATGAGAGTATCGTCCGGCACTTGAGGTTTTAACGTGGGACCTTAACGGGGGGCCGCAACTTTAACTAGTGGGTGGGCCGACATTGTGAGTACGGACGCACCTTAGGCCAACAGGGCCAACTATCCAATCGAGTATTGTGTACTGTGGGTTTCCAAGGAACTAGAGTTGGAACGTTTCCTTGGAGTGGGTATGAGCCATGGGTATGGCCCGCCGCCACCGTCGTTGAGATCTATTAGTTTAGAAGTGAAGTGGTGGATCCCTATTAGGTGAGGCCAGGTGAGCCGAGTCTGGAATATTATCGGTTCCCTGGAACGCGGAACCACCTTTGATCATCTCCTCCTGTTGTTCCACTGTATTTTCTACCATGATGACCGTCTGGGCTTCGGGGAGGGGGGTGGCTCAGGGTCCCCAGTCCCCTCTGGGTTCGGCGTGGAGGGCTCTCGGGGTGAGGTCGGGTGCATGATTTTATCTGCGTCTTCCAGGTGGCTAATTCGGCATAGGGTGCCTTTATATGAGAACTGCAGAGCTGTCGGAAATAACCATCTGTATCGGACCTGTTGGTCCTGGAGGAAAAGTGCCAGGGGTCGGAGAGCTCTCCTTTTCTGAAGGGTGAGTAATGAGAGGTCTTGATAAATCTGAAGTGGGGTGCCCTGGAAGGTGATATCATCTCCTTGACAGCTGATCGCTGAGATAGCCTCTTTGGTTGTGAAGAAGTGGACCCTGGTAATCACATCAGGGGGGATCGGAGTCCACTCCCCGGCGTGGGCGTAGCCTGTGGAATCGGTCTAGCAAGAGCTGGGATTTGTCTAGGTCTGGGAGTAAAGCCTCGAAGAAGCTCCCCACGTACTCTGCCAGCTTGTTGTGGGGGACGGAGGCTGGGACGCCCCGGATGCGGAGGTTGTTGCGACGTGCCCTGTTTTCCAGGTCCTCCTATTTAAATTCCAGGATCTCGTATTTGTGTTGCAGGGTACTGATGGATCTCTGGATTTCCCCTAGAGTGGTTGTGTGATCCCGTGAATGGTCTCTGATTTCTCCGAGCCTCTGCTCGACCTCAGCTACCCTCTGGTCTGTCTGCTCCACTTTGGTGGTGAGTTCTGAGAGGCAAGAGCGGAACTCGGACTTAATGTCAGCCATGAAGGCCACTAGGTCCCCTTTGGTATCGAGGGCACCCCTTTCCTCTTGAAGTTTCTGTGGGGTGAGTTTAGGAGGGTCTTGCTTCTTACTTTTATCCGATGTGGCGAACATGGTGGTTATATCCGCGCCCTTGTTGGCCTTCGTTTGCTTGGACATGATGGTTATGTGGAGCGGTCTCGGCCGAAGAGGTCACTGAGTTCTCCGGAAAGCACTAGGATTGTGGGGGAAGCCTCTAGGGGTGAATATTGCTCCAAGCTCCCTGCTTGGTCAGGTCTTGCAGGTTCCTGAGAGTTGTTGGGGCGGCTGGTCGTGTGTTTCCACAGTTAGCTATCGAGGGGCATTCAAGCATGGAAAGAAGAGCTGGCAGGAAGAGCCGTTGCCCCAAGGCGAACCAGTTCACTGGGTGGGTATATGGGCCGGGGCGCCCCAGGAAGCTTGTAAGGGGGGAAGTTTGTAGCAGGTAGGGCTTCAGCTGGTGGGACTGCCGCGTGGAGCGTTGGTCTGGGAGGGACCCTGGGCCGTTGCTGTGGTCCCCTGCTGATCTAGCACGCTAGGTCCGGCTCAGGGTGTCCAGTTGTTGCGCGGAGAGGGGGCTTTGTTTAGTGGGACATACGAGGTTAGAGCTTATCTGGGCGGCAGGAGCGGCCCTGGGGCATCCGCTCAGTGCCCCACGCCCCCGGAGCAGATCGATCAACGGGGAGACCCTGGTCGCTGGCGGCAATGTTGCCAGCTGGTGCTGAAAGAAGGGCCGACGTCGATCCTTAGGGCGGGGGGCAAGTTTATTAGAACAGAACTTCATGGGGCAATTATGAATGAATATCTTCGGGCACATATAGCCCCGAATGGACTCATTATACGAATAGAACCCAGAATTTTCTTGGAAGAATTAAAATTCAGAAAAGACTGGAGTTTTATTTCAAACAAATGTGCAAGGGATTGGATCATACTGATCATAAATATGGCAAAAACTGTATCAGAGAGATTAATGAATGAAATCATTACAAAACAAGATGCTATAACAACCAAAATGATTGTAGGGGAATATCTGAAAAGCATGGCAACCCTGGATGCGACAATCAAAGAGTTTAAAGATCTGAACCTCAATAAAAAAGTGATTAAACTCAAAAAGGACATCACTGCGTACTCCCACTTACTATGAGGACCAAGAAAAAAGTTCTAATATGCCTAACATAGGACCCATGAGAGGTAGACAGTACCAGCAAAAAAATAGACCAAGACCGGGGAACTGGAATTTCTCGAGCGGGAGCTCAGATGAAGATACAGGCAGAACCAACAGCAATGTCCAATTTGAAGACCAACAACAAAATAGAGGTGGAAGGACTTGGGGTTTTCAGGCCCCAAGAGGACGCGGCAGAGCCAGAGGCTGGTGGCAGGAACAATAACCCAGAGTCACCAGGAACCGAGGGAGAGGGTGGTACCAACAGAATGCATATCCACAGTACACCCCAAAAGAGTGATAACAGACCCTGAAATATCTGGGAAAGAGTCTTTGGTTGTTAATCTCTCTACTTTTGCCTTATCAACAACCCATCTAAGAGTGCTACAAAAAGGCCTCTCTTTCGTCCCAACATCACCACATGATCCTTTTTAGACTAGGATCGAGATCACTCAATTAATGAGAAAGAGTCGGCTAAAACAATATTTCTCCCAGAACATCTATGAAGGAACATCTGATGTTACGGGGTTACATAACAAATCTACCTATTATCTGCCCCCATATGCCATAACAGTGGAGTCTCAAACCTTTGAAAAAATGAAACTTAAAAAACTAGAGGAGAACGAAGCAGAAGAAAAATCAAATAGCTTCCATAACATGACAAAGCTTGAAAATATAGCCCTAAAAGAACTACAGACCAATGGAGAAATAATCGTTAAACCAGCTGACAGGGTGGGGGGGCATTGTTATCATGAATAAAAAAGTCTACGATAAGATGGTCAACACTCTAATAGAAGATCGGGCCACCTATCAGAAACTCGGAAGTGACCCCACAGAGAGAATAAGACATATGAACAATCCGATAATTGAGGAAGCAGAAGCAGAAGGCCACATTAGTGCCAAAGAAGCGGCCTTCTTGAGTCCACAAAATCCGAGGCGACCTGCTTTTTATGCTCTCCCTAAAATTCATAAAGGGACCTCCCCAACACCTGGACGACCGATAGTGTCAGGAATTGGCTCTATACTAGAGCCACTGTCACAATTTGCTGATTTCTTTTTGAGAGAAGAGGTCAGCAAAATGCATTTGTATACAAAGAACACCACAGCAGTCCTGATCCACCTGGATAGTCTCACATTAGAAAGCCAAGAGGTCTACATTGTGACCATGGACATCGAGTCTTTATATTCGAGGATCCCCCAGAGAGAAACCTTGAAGGTGATTGAGGAGATATTGCGAACCAAAACTCTGGATATCCCAATCTCATTAATAATGCAATTGGCGGAAATAGCCCTAACAAAAAATGATTTCCTGATCAAAGATTGCTATTATGAACAGATAGCCGGGACGGAAATGGGCGCAACATTTGCACCTACTTTGGCCAACTTATATATTGCAGACTTTGAGGAGCAATACATATACCCTGACACCAATCCCTATACCAACAACATTTTGAGTTGCCTTCGTTATATTCATGATATACTACTACTGTTTAATGGGGATAGGACCACTTTGAATAGATTCATTGAATGGATCAACTCACTCAATCCCTTTCTCAAATTCACACACGAGGCCAGCAAAACTGAAGCCACCTTTCTTGATCTGAGAATCATCAGGACAGGACAGACCTTTGAAACCACAGTATTTCAAAAACCCACTGACAGAAATTCCCTCTTGGATTATAACAGCTTCCACCAGAGATCGCTAAAAGAAAACCTACCATTCGGGCAGTTTCTCCGGTTCAGGAGGAATTGCAGTTCTAAAATGGAATATGACATACAATCAGAAAGACTGACGAACAATCTTAAGGATAGAAATTATCCTAACAGAATAATAAAGCAAGCCAAAAAGAGGGCAAGGAACATACCACGAGAAATAACCCTCAACCAACATGGCAAGAGAAAGAGAGATGAAAACACTATCACAGCAGTATTTAGCCATTCGTCAGTCACTAACCGCCTGAAGAAAGAAATCCGAAAAGCTTGGCATTTATTAAATATAGAAGGCAACACTCTACCTGTCCCCTTACACTCTACCTGTCCCCCTTTTTGCAATAAGGAGGAGAAAAAACCGGAGGGATTCTTTAGTACATATGTACAAAGACACAACTAATCCAAATGAGACAACTACACTGTGGAATGCACCAAGACCGCAGGGACATACACCATGCGGTACCTGTATAGTCTGTAAATTCACTCAAAGAACTACATCCATAGACATAGGCTGGCAATACCCTTGGGAACAGAGGACCTTCACGAACTGCAACACCACTAATGTGGTCTACATGATACAATGTCCTTGTAACAAGAAATATATCGGAATGACAACGAGAGCGATTAAAATACGGATCGGGGAGCACAGGTTCAATATCAGAACCAAGAAAATAACTGCCCCCCTGGTGGAACATTATATTGACAAAAACCATACAGAAAATGACCTTAGGTGGACAATACTGGAGAAGGTCAGGATATCAAAGAGGGGTGGCAATATCTCAGACCTTCTTTTAATAAGAGAACAACAATGGATCTTTAGATCACGCAGTCACAAACATGGCCTCAACGAAGAAATCTGCTGGCAATCGCTGGCGGTCCAGTAAACAGTACCATAGAAAATCAAGAGTGGACCAGAGGCACTTTGCGACCAGGATAGAAATGCATTTGAAAGGACAGCTTTGAATATACATCCCCTGCACACCAAACATATAAATTGGGGAGTATTGGAGACATCGTACCTTTTGGTACCCTCTGGGCAGACACTAATATACTGCCCTAGAGTATTTGTAATACGCTCTATATATTATGACTTGGAAAATATATGTGAAACATGCTGTCATATAACGCTTTCTTCATGCCCGATACAGTTTGTGGCTTGAATAGTATATATGGAATTTACACTATGGGCACTGGTACCATACATGGAAAAATGGATATAGCTCACTCCACATAACAGCTCAAGGACTTTCCAGGTCCACCAATTTTTAAATGAGGCGGTGAATGGATGGGACTACATTTCCCATAATCCCACGAGGGACCAATAGAGCCGAATTGAGCATCAAAACAAACAAAAAAAGAAACAAAAGAAATGTTTTTACAAAGATGGATGCCTATTTTTGAAGCGTTCATTTCAAGAACTTCACAAAGCACCATAGATAATTGCGCGGCCACGATAACATTAGCGATCACGTGAGCATGACGTTGCATATAGAGGCAGCCTTCCAAGATGGCGTCTAGAGCAACCACCGGACGCGATACGACTGAAGCCGGACGAAAAACAACACGGATCAATACTCCAGGTGAGCATAATCGTTGGAGCTGCTGCATGTGACTCTGCTGAAAAGCAGAAGGTAGATACTAAGAAACTGAGGGCACACAGCATTTTTTCCGTTCGAATAGCAATGTAAACATCTTGTTAGTGCTGGGACATCAAAAGCGGGAAAACCACGACCCATTGACCCAGAGGATTTATTTATTTATTTTTGACTTAGACTTGGATTTATTGAGCATAAAACGCTTGAATCACTAATAAATATGGCACAAGTAAGAACAGGAGGCTAAAATACTGCAGACCCTGCTGGCAACATATGAGGATGGTCTAAAGACCAGATGCATATCTTGGTGACAAAATCATGGACAACCACTAATGGTAGTCGATTTCCATATAGATAGATCTAAAATGGCAAATGCCTATAGATAATTACCTGATTGATCTCATTATCTAACCCACAGGAATCAACCTTACGGAATCTTGAACATATGACAGTGAATCTGATCCTGTCCTTCTTCCTAAAGAAATGAAGCAGAATAAACAGGTGAAAAATATGCTAGTTTTGTCCTACATGCAATCTATGATTGAGAATCATCACATGTAAAAAGAACTGGGCTCTAGTATCTACTATCCGCTTATTTCTAGATTCCCACAAGTGAGATCTCCAGCTGAACTTTAAAACTCTGTTCGTCATAAAAGAAAGAATCAGACAGTTCTGCACAGAATACAGGTAATTCACAATACCACTGGACTCTATGGATAGACTGTCTACTACAGAAATACATAAAAGACTGATGCCAGTTCCACTTTTTCTCTTCTTGTTTTTACCCCTTAGGTTTAGGGACTGAACTACCAAGCCCACTGAATACCTGAAAATTTCCTCATAATCTACAAAGATTTGAAGATCACAGAGAATACCTAAATCAGAAGTATTCGTCCTGAAGAAAGCGGTTATTAAAGGATCGCGCTGAAACCGGTTGACCATTACTTTAGTAGCTCTGGCTTGATAATACAGACTCCGATACCCCACATACATAGATGAAAGGGCTCGCATATAAGAAATAATTATCATTGCTACTTACCTCTATCTCCTCATTAGGCGAAGAGAGAACTAGCTCTTTTTAACTATATTCTTTGACTTTAGGTCTTTTGAATTGTGATAAGACACACAGAATAGAGGCGGCAACATTAAATATATACACCGACCCCCAACAAGTGTGCACTTACTTTTAGAAATCAGGAAAGTAGTGAGAGAGGAAAGGGTTAGGACCTCCATATACCATTTGTAGTCGGCACACTAGCACAAACTAGGGTTGGTATCGACACTACAGGAGGCTCTAGAAACACAGGGCTAATAAGATTATCGCTAGGGACCCAACATTAGGCATAATTTGTTAACAATCATCCTCCTGTTATTTGTGTGATAATACGATTTGGGTAAAGAACAGGAGGCGACCACCCATGACTCCTTTTTGTAGTTACTTAATGCTTCAATTAGCCAGGATAGAAGTGCAGCATGCTGAACAGGTGACCCGTCAGACCTCCTAAACCCTCTGCTCTGCCATCATGATGACCCATAATGGACAGTGGCAGTGACGTACGCTGAGTCAGAATAAACAGTGACTGCCTTCCCCTTACTCATTTCTAGTGTCTCTATAAGTGCTACCGGCTCCACCGCTCGTGCAGAGTAATGAGAAGGCAACCGGTTCTTCAGTCTGACCTGGTACTCCCCATCCAGAAGACCCAAGACAGCTGCACCTGTATGCCTCTCACCTGTCTCCTGGTTGATGGTCAAAGACCCATGAACAAAAATTACCTCACCCTCTCCAGGGCATCCTCTTTCATATTCACAACAACAGCACCTGGCGTTACTTCCTGTGGCACCTCAGGCTGAAATGAGAACTCAAATGCCACCCCGAAATGCAGGTTTGGAGTGGCTGAGAGGAAGTGCAGGGCATTGGGGCATCATTTGACAAACTGACCTGCTACCTGCTCCAAAGGCAATACAGACACCTTGTCCTGTCCAAGAAGAGAACCCACATCCAAGTCTGTGTCTCTGAGGCCTCTAACAACACAGCCAAACTCTTTAAAATCTGCAAGGACCTGGCCAATCCTTCTGCAGTCTCCACCTCTCCTGTTCCCTCCCAGGCCTCATGTACGGCTCTGGCTTCTCACTTCACCACTAAACTCAGGACATCCTGTCCTTTCTCTCCACTTCCTCTCACTCTCTTGGCCCCCCTCTGGCCACCTCTCCCTCCCTCTGCTTCTCCTTTCTCCTCTTTTCTCCGACCACACCTGACGATGTTTCTAGACAAGTCAGATCTATGAAAGTGTGATCCAAGCAGCTGCTCTCCTGCTCCTCCAGAACCATCAAAGACCACATTGACACCCTCGTTCGAGCCTTGGCCGATTTCTGCAATCACTCTTTTGCCATTGGAACTTCCCCTCTCCCCTCAAGCACTCACTTGTACACCCCCTCTCGAAAAAGCCTTCTGCCGATCCTTCCTGTCCGGCAAACTACCACCCGATCTTTATCACTCATTTCCTGGGAAAACTCCTGGAAAGGCTGACCATCTCCCAGCTTACTCTCCACACTGTATTTGCTGGTTGTCTCCATGATCATCAGTCTGGCTTCGCAGCAGCCAGAGGCACGGAAACTGCTCTCCTGAATACCTGTGAAGATCAGCTCACTAATCTCGATTTTAGCCTTCCTTCTGTCCTCATCCTCCTTGATCTTTCCTCTGCTTTTGACACGGTCAATCATGCCATCCTGATCAATTGTCTCAGTAAGAAACTGGGCATCACGGATCAGACACTAGCTTGGTTGACCATCTTCCTCTTGGATCAACCCTCCCAGGTTATTTCTCTCCACCACCTCTCTCTCCACATGTGGTGTTCCCCAGGACTCCAACCTCTCACCCTGTCTCTTCAATGTTTACTTGGCCCCTTTGGCCCACCTTATCTTTACCTTCTCCTCTAACTTTCAGTGTTATGCGGATGACACTCCGCTCTCCTTCAGGCTCCCTCAGCCTCCTCTCCTCTCTCGCTCATTCCTGACTGTCTAGGAGTGGTGCGCTTCCAACAATCTCTGCCTTAATGCCAGTAAGACTGAGATCCTTCTCATTGGGACCACTGCTCTCGCTTTACCTCTCTCACTCTGGCCAGCCTCCTTGGACCCTCTACCTTCGACTTCCGGTGAGGCAAAAAACCTCGGTGTCATCTTTGGTTTCACTTACTCCATCTCTCATCTCATCACATCGCAGACCTTACCAGCTGCACCTCCCCAGAGGTATTCTTCCTTTCCTCACTTTCCCCCAGAAGCTCACTGTCTCCAGAGCCCTAGTTCTCTCTAGGCTGGGCTACTGTAACAGCCTCTTTCTCAACCTGCCTTCCTCTACTCTTTGACCTTTGCAACTAATCCACAACAGGACTGCAAAACTTGTCCTTGGCCTCAAGCCCATATCTCCCCAGCCCTGACATCTCTCCACTGGCTACAAGGAACAAGTTCAAGACCCTCTGCATCATCCACAAGGCTTTCTGGGGCCAGAGGCCACACTACATCCAACTCTCTCTTCCTACACACCTTCCTTCTCAAGCCCTTCGCTCAGCCACCTCCAACTCTCCAAGGGTCAGATACTTCTCCAAGTAGTGAGTGGGGGGTAGATCTCTCTCCTCTGCAGGTGCCTTCCTCTGGAATGGCCTCCATGCCGGACCACCCGAAGTTCTGGAAGCAGCTCAAGACCTTCATTTTCAGTTCTGCTTTCTCTCTCTGTGTCCCCTGCTGACCTACCTGTCTTCTACGCTGACTGGTTGCCTGGCTACCCTCAGAATCTTACTGGGTATCAAGCTCCTCCACGACCAGTAGCCCCTGAACTGCCTTAAGGCCTACCGCGCACCTACGGGCTGTATCTGGAACCTTACAGTCCCCTGCCTCCTTGCACTTACTCAGAGCAATGCTGCCCTGATTGCACCTTCCCCCTTCGCTCCACCTGGCCTAGTAAGATCATTTGATGTGTCCACCCTCTGTCTTCCCTCCCTTATCTTGTCACGTTTAGAAACACTTATGTACAGGAGCATTATAAATGACTTATCATACCATATCATATCATATCATGGTACTCACCAGGCCTGATTTCTGATCCCCGGGATCCAACACAACAAAACCATCACCACATGAAGAAACAATTCTGCATGCACGGGAACCGCCATAATTGCACTGTCGCTACAATAGGTCTGAAAACACGCTGCTTCCCTTAATGGATACAACCCTGGGGTTAAGCATACTATACCTTCCTCCGTGAAAAGAATTGCCATCTGCAACTTGCTTAGGATGTCCCTTCCCAAAAGATTTGCTGGGTGTCCATACAATACAACAAAGGGGCTGATACATTTTGATTACCCACCTTGATACAAAGATCTTCAATATAAGGAACCAACAGGATAGCCCCACAGAATCCCTGTGTGTCCATCGTTTTGCCTGACAAGGGGAACTCACCTTCAAGATTTTGTAGCCTCTGTGTCAACCATGCATCTACCTACACACCTTTCCGGGGTTCTTCTTCTGGATCAGTAGTAATGGACAGGACTGAACACATCAGAGACCCCTTTGGGCTGTACTACTCCTTGTACATATAAGCACCTAGGAGAGAAAAAGGATTTCCCGCAAAAACACTCCCTCCAGTGTAGTGCGTAACTGTTCCTCGAGGTAAAGGATTCTTGTCCCATGTCTGCACAGATGCCTTTGCTGGCATTGTCAGTGGGATCCCAAAGGTCTGTGCAGCCCCAGTCGCTGGGTTCTGTTCAACCCATGCCTGCTGTGATTGCACAGAGCCCAGGGCATATGGCAGGATCGGGGCCTGCATCTGTTGAGCTCCCATGTTGAACTACTGTAGTCTGCCACGACAATCTCGTGGCACGTGTCCCAACCTCCCACATGAGCAACACTGAATCCCTTATTTCCTGTTGGCCCATTAAACTGGGGACCCATTCCTCCAAACCCGCCAAATGACCCACTACCCTGTGGAAATCCTCCCCTGCCCCTCTGAAACACGCTCATCGGCCTTGGACGGGGGATATATCCGTCCATCCACCCCTGTGTCATACCCAGTTCACTGTGTTCCTGTTGTCCTGATTGCCCCTGCTGTCCCTCCATAGAATTTGTGATTATTGCCCCTTCTAGGCAAACCTTTGCTAATTTCTTTTGAACAATCTTAGACTCTGCTTTTTGTGCCTGCTCTACACTCTCGCTCTCTTTTTCTTGTCTTCTTTTGCAAAAATGCACAATATGTGCCTGAATCTCTGGCCAACCCTTGGCCTCCACTCCCTACCACTTCATCTAAATTGTGCTGGACTTCTTTGGGAAGTCCCTTCTTCAGCATGTGGTAAAAAAATCAGCACATTCCTGTCCCATGCTTCTGTTTCCGCCCTCCACATCTCCTGAATTAACTGGATGTGTTCAGCAGGATCATCGTCCAATTTCATTGTCTTAGCTAAAATTGAATTGATATCAGGCGAATCAGGATACATAATCTCCAAGGCCCCCACGCTTGTGCCCTAAGATTATTAAAAGCTGCTCCATCATGGGTATTTGTATCCAACTGAACTCCCGGAGGCCCCGATCTCTTCCAAAGCTCATCTGACTGCACCCCTATTAGGGCCAGGAATAAGCTATTCATGTCCCCTATGACCAACATGACACCGTCAGTTTGTTTCTCTAATGCATAATCCACTTCCCCGCCCCTGCAGTAAATGAAGGGAGTGTCTTTATCAAGTTACTCTAGTCCATCGGTGACCACAGGACATAATACACTCTTTCCAGACTCTTCTGGAGCAACAGAAACTGAGTTATGCCTTTTTTTCTGGGGCTTCCGCCATCTCTCCCCTTACTACTTGCTACAGCCATTTGAGTACCCTGGTGCATCCTATGGCTTCACCGTGTGCTTTCTATCGCTGCTACTGGAGCAATAGGTAGGGTGACTACACCCTGCTCTCCCTGCTCGACATCCCATTCCTCTCCTTCTTCATCGTCTACTCCAGCCACTACATCTCCTGACCCTTCTAAGGGATGGAAGCATAATCAGCACTATATATAGATATTAGTGCAGTCTCCTATCCTCCCTGCTCAGCCCCTGTACCCGTGGCAGCATTCCTGTTCTCCATATCCACCTCAGCCATTCTGATAACCGAGTTATGCAATCTAACAAGAACCTGCCCATGTCTCCACCTTCCTTCTTCTACATCCCTTACCTGTCTTCTCACTTCTTCCTGCTCTTCATCTCTTTGCTGCTGCAGCAGCAATACCCTTTCCTCTGCTAGTCTTAGCGCTTCCTTCATTTTTTCCCGCTCCTGTGTCTCTACCACTCTTCGCAGCCTATCCTCTATCCTAGCAGGAAAAGGCTTAACCTCTACTTCCGCTGTCATTTTCAACCCTTTATCCACTCTTCTGACTGCCAGTCTCACTCCTCCAGCCTTAATCTATCTGCTAACCTAGCAGTCGGGGGGTATCTCCTTGCTTCTCTCCATTTTCAACCTCTCTTTAGGCCTAACCATTGAAGGAGTTATCCTTCCACTTTCCTCAAAATCCCAGTTCTTAGAAATCTTAACTGAGCCATAACTTGTGTCCATCTCTCAAGCACTGGAGTAGCCATTGGGGAAAATGGTGGTACAAACTCAGGGTCTGTTTACCCCTTTGCAGGCTATAAACGATAGCACCGATATGGGGGTGGTGCAGAAGTAATTCTTGCACCGTCCTTTTTCAGCCCTTCACCCACAATTCTAACATTATGACCCTTCCTGGCTTTTTCATACATCCTCCATAAGTCCAAGATGTTTAACTGCTTCTGTAACTTTGAGCCCGTGTGCTTTGTTGTTAGAAAAGTATGCATGTTCTCCAATATCCCTGTATCATAGGTCCCCTCAATAGGCCAAAAATGTATCCTTTTCCCCTTACTCTCCCACAACATTCTCTACGATACTTTAACATTTTCGCCTTATACCCGTGCAACGCATGACACAAATATTTCAACTGAGTCTCCATACTCCACAACCCAAGTAATCAAAAAATAGTTTAACAAAAAATCTGAAACTGCGCTCAACCAGCAGCACAAAAAATGTTTTACCAAAAAACTCCCTTTTTACCTTTACCCAATTCCTTAATTGTACTTCACACTTATTCACCGTACTCGTCTATACCGCAATTACCTCACTCATCTACTTACTTCAGTTATTTTTTTGTGTAAACTTTCCTTATTGAGATTTTACAATATACCAAAAAAGAGACAAAAAACATTAACACAAGCTAACTAATAAACATCATTTAAGCTACATAACCGTATATTAGCATAACGTTTATAACAAACTTAAAAAGCAAGAAAGGTGAAGAAAAGAAATTTCAGACAGAAAGAGAGAGAGAGAGAGAGAGAGAGAGAGAGAGAGGGAGAGGGAGAGAGAGAGAGAGAGAGAGAGAGGGAGAGAGGGGGAGAGAGAGAAGTAATGAGAGAAGAGGAGAGGGAAGAAAGGGAATGAAGAGAAAAAAGAAAGACGTTTATAACAAACTTAAAAAGCAAGAAAGGTGAAGAAAAGAAATTTCAGACAGAGAGAGAGAGAGAGAGAGAGAGAGAGAGAGTGAAAGAGAGAGGGAGAGGGAGAGAGAGAGAGAGAGAGAGGGAGAGAGGGGGAGAGAGAGAAGTAATGAGAGAAGAGGAGAGGGAAGAAAGGGAATGAAGAGAAAAGAGAAAGAAAAAAAGGGAAAACAGCAAAAGGGAATTTGCATATATATATATATATATATAATGAAATAAGAACATTCCATATAGTAGACTATTCATATATACAGTTCATTAAAGACATTCCATATGACATAATACTTGTCCGTTTTGTTCAACCTCTGATAAGTTACTTCTCTCTACTTGAAAGAATGACTAAATCCTGTAACCAGCCTTCAATGGTGGGCCTAGCATCACTCTTCCAGAATTTCAAGATCTGTTTCTTAGCTAACAATAATGCTCTGTAAGTCCAGAAGAGCTGGTCAACAGAGAGCTGATTACCAAGCGGAAATAAACCTAGCACACACAACAACGGAGTGTGAGGAAACGAAAGCTCATAGATAAACTCCATAAACTGCAGGACTTCATCCCAAAAACCAGCGATTTTCGCACAGGACCAGAACATATGCAAACCAGTACAATATTCAATTTACAGTTCCAACATGTGTCATCTTACAGAAGCTTACAATGCTTCATTTTTGAAGGCGTCCAGTAAATACCATGCACAACCCTTTGCTGAAAGAATCTCAAATCTAAGTCAACTTTATATTTGCAAGGTCCTGCACAGATACAACTCCAGTCTCCCTTCATTAAGTTAAAACCCAATGCATGTGCCCAAATAGCGCTAGCTTGCTCAGAACGAACATTGCTGCTCACCTATGCAAGATGTTTATACTGAGTAGAAGCCGACAAAGGTGCGCTTTTGGTTAAATGCAATATTGGAGGAAACATTATGTGGTGAAGCATTTAAAGGTGCAAGAACATTCTCAAAAACTTCGCAAAGGATACGATAACGGCAATCCTCCAATAAAGGCAGTTTATACTTAAACCTAAGGAACTCAAAAGAAAGCATTGAGACTCCATTGTGTATGTGACCCAGTCGCCAGATGCCAGCAAACTGCCAAGAGGGCCACGAGAGGGTATGATTATCAAAACGCAACGCCGGGTTCTTCCAGATTGAAGAATCTGAACTCAGTAAATATTTAACCGCAGAACCTCCACAACACCTTTCCCAATCTTTTAAGGTATGCCTGATAAAAGGTGTGGATTTATCTGCAGCAATCTTTTTTTCAATACTAAGGAAACAGTCTAAGGGGATCGGCTGCACAACATTCTTCTATATATGAACCCAGTTTGGGGAACTAGCAGCATCCTCCCTTAACCAGAAATGAAAGGTGCGCAAGGCGAAGGCTCTATGATAAGAGACAATGGGCCTCATTACAAGCATGCCGGTCCGGAAACAACAGTGCCGGTAAGCGTACCGGCACTGTTGTTTCCAGACCGGCACACTACAACTCTGCCAAGCGGGTGCTCTCCCACCTGGCAGGACTGGCACCCACCCGCAGAGTTTCACAGAACCACCGGCATCGTTATACCAGTCCTGTGGGACTCTATGGGAATGGGGAACAGCATTTTTCCGGCCCCAACTTCCCGGCCGCTGGGGTTTTAATCCCCAAGTGTTACCGGCAAGTCAGGCGCCGATAAATGTTTGCAGTCCGGCGGCAACCCACCGGTATCACCAGCACGGTTACCGCCGGACCCATAATGAGGCCCAATGTATGGGAATCCAAAACCACCTAAAATGTACTGGTTTCCTAAGTACATCCATTGGGATCCAGGATCTACCCCCCTCGCTCCATAAACTATTAATCAGAACTTTATTAATGTCATGAAGCAAATCACCCGTCAAAGGCAAAGGAAGCATACTAAAAATATAAAGCAGTTTCGGAAGCATGGTCATCTTAATTACGTTGATTTTGTCCCACAGTGTTAGATTCAACCTTTTCCACTTCAAACACTGCTATCTCTGCTAGTTTTATTCGAATATTGGAGGCCAATAAAATATTGGAGGCCAATAAACAATTAACACGCCTAGAAATTTGAATTCCCAGCCCAACTATCCTGTTCAACTCCAAAAAGACCTATGTGACACAGTGCTGAAATTGGGAAGATTAGTGTTTTAGATACGTTAATTTAATAATCCGAAACCTTGCCAAAAGTAGTCAGTGTTAAAATGAATTCCTTGAATGAAGGCTCAGGATCAGAAAGCAAAACTAGAAGGTCATCCGCATAAAGGAGTACTTTGGAGACGCAGTCGCCCATCATGATTCCCTTTATACTCACATTTACTTCAATTCTACTTCTCACCTTTAAACAAAAGACAGCATCTTATCAAAAAACACTAGCGGGCCAATATTTCATAGATATCCCCACCACTCGAGCATAGGAGGCACGCAGTGCTTGCCACTACAGCACTGCTGCTCTTGCTTCCCTCTCTTTTACTAGTAGAACCTTCTATATTACAAGATCGTCTTTTCCTGACTACAGGAAGTTTTCACGTCACTTGTTCGACTAACCAAGATAATCGAGGTTAGGGGCTCCCCCTGCACAGCAAATATAAAAGAATGTCAAGGCCTACTTGTGATTCTGGAAATGCATCGGAGGGACAAGGCCTCCATATCCTTGTCCTTTATTGCTTTTCATTGTGTGTTCTGTTGTGTTTTCCGCGCAGGAGTTCATGTGGGACTCCTGGCGGTGCAGCTCTCTTTCTTTTGGTTTGGTGAACGGACCCGTGGGATACCCTTATGGCACCCATTGGTGGGGGTACAACCCTGTGCCCCTAGTGTATGTTTTTGGGCACCTGTGGGTGGCCCACAGAGCAGGGTATGGGCTGGTGGCAGCTCCATGCTGAATGTGACAGGTGCGTGGCGTATCCTCCATTTTGGGATACCCCGGCCCTGCCATTGGGATCAGTTGATTCCTGATGGAAGACAAGATGGCCCCGGTGGCCTCTTGCTTTCTATTACCCATTACCTTGTTTTCCCAAAGTCCTGGGAAGCCCTGACTCTGTCCCTTCCCCCTGACTGGCTGTTGGATGGAAGTGCCATATAGGGTGTTGTTGTGAAGGCCCAGTCAGACTAGCTGGAGCCTTCCTGGTGATGTATGTTGTGGGTACCTCCTGTGGGTGGGACCTGGGTGAATAGAGTGTGTGACGAATATGCATTCTGTGTTGTGGGTGTCTAGTATCTGGTGGTTGACACAATGACTAAGACAACCCTGCCCGAAACCGGTATGAATGCAGCTTGGAGTGTTGAATGGCTCGGTACTTGTACCAATACACATAACTTGTTGTGAGTGTCTGGAGAGAAGTGAATGGCCTGAATACCTCGTGTGCCTGATTGGCTGCCTGCCTACATGAATGCCCATAGTCGTGATTGGATGCTTGAGTGTGACCCAGCGGAATGAATGGGAGATCAACAGTATATCTGGGGACCTCTCACTGCTAGGAATCGTGTTCAGAAGCTGAAGTCCACTACAACGAGTAACTGGATTAACTGACGCTTGACCTTGAACCCCTGCTGGACGAGAAGAATTTCTGTTGCTCTACTTCACAATCTGAAAGCTGCTGTACCCCCAAGGACTGACCCAGAGAGGACCTGGTAAGGCGCCCTCTTCCCGAGTTACGAGGGACCATGGTGCACAGCTGATCTTTGCCAACGCTCCCTGGTAGACAGACCTTCGACAGGCTGCCGACCCGATACGGGGACTGCTGCGGAACTCCAAGGAGAGGCACCCGGACTGTTGTCTACCCCTGTCGACGACCGCCGTCGCCGACCGGAGCCGCCGTGCTCCAATTTGCCTAAGAACTTCAACTGATCATCGGACGCTCTCATCTGCATCGGCATCCGCTTGTCTCCCGCTGGAGAAGGCCCGACCGTCAACGCGGCGAGGAGCATCCACCGGTGGGTTTCCCGCCACCTACAGACCGCAGAGATGCCGGCGACTCGACGCCCTTGCTGGGCCACAGTTCTTCATCATCTCTTTGCGGTCCAGAACTATCGTCACCGAGGTGCCCCGCACGCCTCCTCCTTGCAGGACTCCAACGCTCTGTCGTCGACGAGCACCGCTAGGAACGAAGCTGCCACTTCCCTGCCATAGTTCACCCTGTTCACCGTCGGACATTCGACGACCCGTGACTCCTGCCTTAAAGGGAGGGCACTCAAGAAGGGCCGTCGATTCCCAGACACCGAACGCCAAGTTCCCCGACACCTCTCGACGATCCGTGGCTCCCGCCTGAAAGGGAGGCACTCAAGAAGGATAGGTCGGTGCATCGTCAGAGAACTCTACTCCACCAGGTACATTGGGGGGGTAAAACCTTAACAGGAAGATGTAAGACTATTGAACATTTGGACTGGGCTTGTGCTATATATCTTTATCTACAGGTTGCCCAGGTGGGGGGATCTCCACACAGAACTGTGCCTAGTGGTAGAGGTCAGTATTCTGCCTATTGTTTCAACCATCTTGCGTTCCTTCCTATCTCTATTGCTGGTTTACTCGTTATTGATCTGTGTGACATTTTAACCGTACAGTTGATGTACTTTAATGAGATTTGATAACATTAGTGGTACCACTCTAGACGTGTATATATTTATCATTATTGACTTCCAAGTACAAAGTGCGTTATTGTGATCGTGTACATACCTTTGAATATTAATTATATAAAGACTGTGTTTTCAGTAATACAGTGTGTGGACATTCCTTTGTGGGGGTTCGGGGACTACACTGTACTTAAGAACCAGCCTGCATCACCTCCTGAGAAGCTAGGCCTTGATTGCTCGTCCATTGCTACCGTAATAGAGAATCTTGGCTGGGGTCTGCTGTGCCTCTCCTCTAACATATAGAGAGCGGAAGTACAGACACCCCCTACCAGTCTTTACACTACTTCAGAAAGGTACCTACAGTTGCACTTACCCTAAGATACCACTCACCTTTAGGTGGAGGCTCCAGCAAACCAGACAAGCAAACTAAAGGGTATCAGGCGAAGCCTCACAATGGGCGTGCAAGGTTAAAAAAATATATACAAGGGACTCACAACACAGCACAGTTCAATCACTCCGTCAAAACATCCCCATTTCCAATCCCTGCAACCTCAACTAATTTCACACCCACACTCGAAGGGCCTGATTCATAGGAAAATGTTCCATGAATCAGGCCCCAGGTCTACCCTTACCAAAACCCCTAAAATCAAAGAAACAACCCCTTTTCCCCACTATTTCCCCCTTGCGTGCACCCCAAACGTGCACTCATGTGAACCCGAGGCGCTCCGATGTGGTGCTCCGTCAAGTCATCCTGCACAGCTAGGCCACTGCACCACGTCTCTGAGGAGCAGACGAACCTTTAACCAATATGGCATCCACAGACCTCTTTTTCACTGTGCACGGGAGACTGATCCCTGTTGTGAGGGGCCACAGCTGAGAGGTGTGGACAGAAGACCCCCAACGTCTCGGAAAGCCTGGGCTCTGACACTGGGTCGCCAAATTTGCGGATGGGTCTTTAATCACCTTAACCCAAACAGGCCCACCCCTTAAAAAGAGGCTACACGGTTTTTATTGAACAATTCTCTGGGGAGCAGTTAGATGGTGATGCAGGACCAAACTAACCCAAGTCTCAACAAGCCACATCAGTTCACATCTTTTAAACTGTTTTGAAAAAGATGAAACACTCCCAAATACTTTAGTGCAATCCAACCCCCAAACATGATTGGACAGAACCCTTTCCAAAGAAATCCCATCTTTTCCCAATTACTATGTTTTCATTGGCCAGTTTTATCTTAATAGTCATCTTTAGATCATATTCATAACACATCTCTTCTTAGGTTTCGTCCGTGGTAGGTCATGACGTCAGCACATCTACTAACTAAGATACTTATCAGACCATCATTCACCTGCCTTCTGAAAATCTGGAAAAGTCAGTTTAAAAGTCAAAGAACATTTTGCAAAAAGGATCTCAACTACTCTGTTTCTGACTCATTTATGAGATTCATGATTCCCCATGTATTTGTATTATTGTACATGTATGCTTTTACATTTGGTGAGCTTAGCATTTTATATTTCTGCGTGCATGCAAGTTAACATGTATCAATTTCTAGACCAACATGAACACTAAAGTAACATATCCCATGCATAATTAACTGCACTTTGAGACCTATGAAATTGTAACATGTCTCCCAACTCACCACCACCCCCAGCTAGCCATGTGCGCGCAACATGAACCCCTCGTAATCACTGGGACCTTTTCTGACCACCCCTACAAGGGCAAACCTAAAGTAATGCCACCTGGCCCAGGCGGCTGTAAAGTACCTTGGTTACTTCGTAGAGAATGGACTGGATAAATCTCAGACTCAAAAAGTCAACGTGATAGAACAATCACACATGCCTATGACAAAAAGAGACATTCAAGACAGTCTACTACCGACCGCTTATCCCCAATTTTTCCATCTTTGCCGCCCATCTCAAGGACAAATTGAGAAATGTTCAACCTCAAAAGCTTGTCTGTGAAAAAGATGCTCAACAAAGCTTTGGGGGTTTAAAACAAATATTGTGTCAGGAACCTGTACTGAAAATGCCAGACATTAACAAAGATTTGTCCTCCAGACAGATGCCTTTAAGGACGGTTTGGGAGCAGTATTGTCCCAAAAATATGATGGGATGTAACACCCCATCTTATATACAAGACGGAAGTTGTTCCCTTAAGAACAGGCATATGCAAAAGTTGAATTAAAAGCCTTGGCCATCAAATGGATGATATTGCACCTGCGTTACTATCTGACAGGAAGAAGATTCCGACACCGTAACATACCACTCACTCCTAACTGGGCTGAGTCTTCTGAAAGAATCCAACATTCAGGTCACAAGATGGTTTCTAGATCTCCACCCATGTTCTTTCTCTTTGGAACATCGAAAAGGGAAAGAACAAGGAAACGTGGACTTTTTAAGTCACTTCCCTCTTCCCGCCCATAAGGGAGCCTCTCGCTTATCGTATGAATCTGGACAATTCGCCCTGTCTTCTCAGGAGGGAGCTAACACGTTTGAGGTTAGGGAGGTGAACTTGCTTAACAAGACCCTCTCTAGTGGTAAGGGAAAGCGAGACGTCACTGGGAGTGACTCCCCTCTAGGGGACATGGACTCCCATTCCTACAAGGAAATCCCTATGAATAATACTCTGTCCCCATATATGGGTACAGAAGAGTCTGATGTTACAACTGTTTTGCATACAACAAATACTGATATTGCTCATATATCACTGGCTCAAGGTAATAGTGGCATTCCCCTGAACTTAGTAACTGATGAAAAGCAACACACCCCTTTAAAGTGCGGAAGTGAGAATAAAGGGACGAGGAACCTTGAATGGAGGAGAAAGAAACCTATGCAGAGGCGAGACTCTTATGTACAGATGTCCTGCAGGGGCAAAACCGCACTACGCCACGGAGCCAGAGGTAGCGTGGAAAGACACAAAGAGAAGGAAGAGATGCCAGAAGGGCATCACAGAGAAAGTCGATACATCCAAGCAGGACACAGGGACGAAAGGACCGTCTTTCCTGGTGGTGTGACCACTCTGCAGCCGTGGTGGGTCTGGGACCCGGGATACTATTCCGAGGCCTGATCAGAAGGGAGGATTGACTCCTCCCATTGGAAAGCAAGGACCACATAGAATGCTGAAGTGGGCAGAAGTAGAGAAGCAAGAGACACAGACGGAAGGATCGTCTTGATTGGTGGCTTGACCACACTGCAGCCATGGTGAGTCGGGGACCCGGGAAACTACGCAGAAGCCAGTACAGACCAGAGGGACGAATCCTCCACTTGGAACGCGAGGACCACACAGACTGCCCAATCGGGCAGAAGAAGAGAAGCTGACGCTTACGTGCCCGTGACGCTGTGGAGAAGGGTGAACGACAACATCCCTGCTAGGACGCCATCCCACTGGAGCACACCCGAAGGCATAGAAGGTACAAGGATTAACCAGGGTGGAGGGAGGTGAGCCGAAACAAACAGAGAAATAAAATGACAAGAAGGGTTATGGGAGCCCTAGAAACCAGAGTGTTGAATCTTGGCAAGAAGCACATATAAAACCAGAGAGATTAAGGAAACCTGAAAGCCAGAGGGGCCTGGAGAGTCCTCGAGAAATAAGTGACATTGGTACAATCATAAGGAGAAGGGAACCTGGAGGGTTCAATCAAGATCAAGATATAGAACCCACAGAGAGAAAGTGGTCAAGGTGGTGGAAAAGGAATAAGGGAAACATTCCTCCACATAACAAACTTGACACATTGGAGTTATTTAGAGAATTACAAATCAACCTGAAGAGGGTAACAAAAGAGCTGAAAACACTTATTTTCTGAACTATCTCCTGAGAGAGAGATACAAAGGACAATCGGCCAGACATAGCCTAACCTGAGAGGCTATTGATTGTAGATAGTGGTTAGGTTTGGTCTGAGGACTACTTTCGATTTTGATGACGGACGAGCACGCTTTGCTTAGTTTAGTAGGTAGGTGAAATCCCTGTTAGCAGAAGGGATAGATGGCCATTTTCTTTTTAGTTTAATAAACACCCTTGAAATGTCATCCTTGAGTCTGATTCCTTCTTCTGGTCCGCCACAGCGGTTATAAGAATTTGGCTTTGACAATGCTTATTCATGTTTATATCGAGCTATTTGATATGCGCAGACGGGAACTCAAAAACTGCTGTCTAGTCCTTTTATGTGCCAAGGTCTTTAGTGAACATGTGGCTGAAGAAACTAGTGCAAAGCAGAACTCTGGCTCATGGCCACACCCTGATTTATGGATTGTCCCAGTAGGAGGCAGCTTCATCCTCAGTTTAATGTTGGTATGGTGGAGTAGTAACTGCTTCATTTTTGCACAGGGCGACATCAGCTGAAGGATAGAGCTGAACAACAGACTTTTGGTTGGAACTTTGCATCCAGCTCGCTACTGCATCAAGTGTTTTGATTTACCATTTTGTGTGTGCTTAATTCAATAATTCTAGTGCTATGTGAGCTCCAGAAGTGACCTCTGAGCAGCACTCAATGGCACTGATTGGTGCGAATAAATGTGCATAAGGGGGTGCTGTTGAGCGGCAACAGGAATGGCAGCCTGATTCTCAGCCCAACAAAATCCTTAACGGTAAATATCTGTCACGTCGCCTGTAAACGTGGACTGAAGACTGCGCTGTGCTTGGCCATGCCCTGAAGATCCTTGTGCCAAAACCACAAGTTAATCTGTGCAGGGAAAGTGCCTGTTTCAAGCTTCAAGTGTCGGGCATAGTGGGTGAGGACAGCGACCACAGTGTGAGGAGCCATTCCTGCTAATCGAGCCTGGAGGAGTAGAAGCTGTAAGTGGGAGTAGCTTGCTACCCCATCCCCTGAACCAGCCAGAGACTCACCGCAGAGGTACCGTATCAGCGTGAGGGGCGGCTTGCCCTGTGTAACCCAGGAAGGCGCTGAGGGTCCGATTGCAGGCAAAGAGGAGCGGTCAGCGACCGTAGTGAAGATTGAGGTGAGCTGTGAGAGCTGGACGACGATCGAGTGGCAGCAGAGGCCTGGGCTGTGCATGGTGTAGCCCTCGGTGCCCTGCTTCCCCGCCGCCCGAGCCTGATCCTCCTGCCCTGCGGGAGGGGTTAGGCTTGTACTTGGGACGACAGCCTGATATACGGGTGCCTGCTCCAACGGCGGACAGGCGAGCCCGGATCCCCCGGCCCAATACTGCTTCCCGGGGACCGGCTGGCAAAGCAACACAGTATAGCAACGGATCCTCAGGCTGGATATTAAAACGAATCGGGCAGTGATGTCCTGCCACCTGGTCAGCCTACAGTCAATATAAAAAGGGGGACAGGGCAGGGATGGGCTGTTCCCCCTCCCCCTTCCGCTCAACTGATTCTGAGCCTTTGGAACGCAGACCACTCAAGCTGGTACAAATGGGTATAGTGGGGGGGGGCACCCTCCTTTCACAGCTACCAGTTCACTAAACCTGATTCTTGCCAGCAGCACACAGCGCGGATTATAGACTACAGACATTAAAGTTCTAATATATCAGACCCACCCACCCCTGCGACGTCTGCTCCTCTTGATATCTAGCAGCGGGGGTTCATGCTGAGGCGGTCAGGTGTGGTTAGACTGAGGCGCTCATAGGTTTCTGCGCTCTCCGATACTGCACTAGGGCAGGAGTGGTCTCGGTGCAAATTGGGGCTGCTGAGCCTGTCCCGGATGTTCCTTTGTATCATGTTATCCCCAACTTAGATCTTGCTGCACCAACAGTTAAAGTCCACACAGGTGGCGACAAGGGGCCACAGGAGATAGACAGGAGCCTCAGGATGACCAAGGGAGCAGGGAAGAAACAGGGACCTATGGACTCCTTCACCAGAAGCGTGCCCCGGGGTTCAGGCCAGCGACTCCTGAGAAGGCAGGTACGTCCGCCCCCACGATCACTGAGGCTTGAGATGACCAGCTGATGACAGCCATGTAAAGTGGGTTCCTGGCAGTCAATGTCAAGCTCTGCGACATTGTAGCCACCATCGGCTCTCTAAAATCCAAGCTTGAGAAAGAGACAGGCCGCATGGATAAGCACTGTTGAGGACACAGTGAGTCAACACGACCAGGATATCACAATGCTCAAAGCTAAACTAAATAAGACCCGCGGAAGTGCAAAGACCTTGAATCAAGATCAAGGTGAAATAATATTCGGATTGTCGGAACGCCTGGGGCTGCAAGCAGGGGACCCATGGAACCCTTCATAGAAGGGCTGCTGACGGCCCTCTTTGGGGACGATCAATTCTTCAGCTATTTCCTTGTTGAACAGGCGCATCGCATTCTAGCACCAACGCCCAGACCTGGGGCCCCACTGCGTACAATAATAGCAAAGATCCTCAACTACAGGGACAGGGATCACATCCTGAAATTATCAAGAGAGTGGGGGACATCACGTTATGAAGCTAACAATATTCATATCTACCCCGACTTTGCGGCTGGAGTGCAGGCACAGAGAAGATCATATGATGCCGTCAAGAGACTCCTGAGAGCCAGGCAGGTCCCATATGCCTTCATGTTTCTGGCAAAATTGCGAGTTCAGCACAGAGGTAGGGCACATTTCTTCATAAATCTGGTGGATGCTGCAGGGTATATTGAATCATCAATACTACTCCTTCCACCTGATCGGGGGAGAGTCCCTGGTAGACATCCGGACGAGAGGCTTGGACAGAACAGGGATGAGAACTGATGGTGAAGGTGGCAATATGCTGAGGAGAGGTGAGTGTGCACAACCAAAACTTCCAATTTCTACTTCTTCAAGTTATAATATTTTAATTACTCTGCATGGGGTGCAAACCCACTGGTGAGGTGCCTCTGTGAGATGGCACTACAAATATGAACAAAGACGAGACCTTGGCCGTGAAGCTAGCGGTGTGGGCTGCACTCCCAGAAACCACTTTCCTGTGGTATATCTTTCCAATGTTGTATTCATAAGACAATAAAGTACCAATAATAGTGGTCACGTGATAAAGTCTTAATTTATTCTTTAAGTTGATGTTTGATATTTAATATCCAATAGTTGCAGATGAATCAGAAATTAGGCTTATGAATTTTGGACGAATTCGTCCTTCGTCAGGGCCATTATTTCTTATTACTATTGTACCAGCACAATTGTAATCCACATGCAAAGTAATTAAATAGCATAAAATCACAAGGAATCGCCATTCAATCGGATATGACATTGTAAAACTAAAAAGTTCAAATATTTGTCCCAAGCATAATACACATATCGGTATAATAGCATAGAGTCCACAGCATTGGAGTCCAACATTATCATTAGGATGTGATATCACATTATGTGTACCAAAGGTTTCATGTTATAGACATTATGACATTCAACCATGTTTCAGGTTTGTTCCCATTACCAAGTTGCAATATCCACAAAGATAAATCATAAAATAGCATTTCAAAAATTGCATAAATGTAACATGTTCATGATTTATCTTTCGGATATTTTTATTTTATTTTTAAAAAAACATTTATTAGTTTGTTACAAACTTTTAAAAAAGAGAAAAGCAAAAAACTCAGGAATCACAAAATGAAGTCTCTTATGGCCTGAAACGGTCGCACTTCCTTATTGATCAAATTAGACAACTGCTGCCATTTATTGAAAGTCTCATTTTTGTCTCGATAACAAATTCTTCACTTTTTTATTTTCTGTTTGAAGTTGTTATTTTTCCTGTTCGTTCATCCTCTTATTCAACTCGATAAGATAAAATGCCAGTTGCTATGGTTAGTTTATTACTTTCGCCATTGTGCATTCTTGTCCACCATTCTTCCCCACTACCAGTTGTGTCCTTATGGATTTCACTTTTTAGATTTAGTTCTTAAGTCTAGGTGCTTCAATGTTTCCTCAGCTTCTCTGCAGAATCTACATGTGAGGTCATTTCTCAAGTCTTTATTCCTAAGGCTTTTTATTTCTTTAGTAGGGAAGAGGTTCAATCTGAATTTCAAAAAAGTTGTTCTCATGTGTTTGCAAGGACATTTTTCCGTGTATTTTGGCAAGATGTTCAGTGATTTTGATTCAGTGGCTTTGTTCCTCATACACCAAAGTTCAGCTCTCTGGTTGATGGTGTCAATCCAATCCTGCTGTAGTAGTTTTTTAATAACGGCAATTGGATTCTGCAACAGTGTTTTTTCATCCGTATTTAATTGCCGTAAGATCTCTTTACATTTTTGGTGCCATCTGCATAGCAGTAAATCACTCTCATGAGTCCCTTGAGTCTTCAGCAACCTGAAGTGGATGAAGATAGTCAACCCCTAAAGCCTTTCTATATAGGCCAATTGTATTCCAGGCAACCCTTGCATTAATAGGCGTTAGACTCAATTCATAGCAAATACATGCCGTTGGAAAGCCTTGTGGAAGCTGCAAAATTCTTTTCTAAAATATGTGTTCACATTGAGACCAAATTCTGTAAGAGCATCCAAACATAGTTTCAGCGTGAATTAGTGCCGGGACAGCTTTGCTCTTATAGAAGCTTATCACAGGCTTATATGAGAGTTTTCCAAACTTCTTCTGGATGACTGCCCCTTGAGCCGCCAGTTGTTTACATTTCCTAATGATTTTTCTAGTCATGGGCATATCAATGATGCTTGAATTCACTGTAGTTCCCAAGTACTGTGTATGTAATACGCATTCCAACTTCGCTTGTCCAATGACCATTGAACTCTTTCGCTTTGGATCCTTTTAGATTTTTTAGGATCAAAATCTCAGATTTTGTGACGTTGATTTCCAAGCCATTATGATCGATGTAGTTTTTCAAGGCTGTTTCGTTTCCGCTGGAGTCCTATCGGAGTTACATCAAGAAGCACAATATCACTGGCATAAAGGATCCAGCTGATATGAGTTTGGGTTAATTTTGGAGGAAACGAGTGCACTGCTTCTAATGCATCTCCAACATCTGCTAAAAAGAAGTTAAAAAGTGTATCTCCAAAGGGGTACCCCTGTTTCACTCCTCTTGATGTTTTAATGGGCGCAGATATTCGTCCATTTCGGTCCAGGCAAATTTGTATTTTAGTGTCAGAATACAGTTCTTTTATAGCCATGATTAAACTCACTGGGCAGCCTCTTTTCTCCGATTTAGTCCATAATAGCTCACGATCTACACCATCAAAGGCATGTGCCAAATCTACAAACGCCAGGTAGATGGAAGTACCTTTTCTGATGGCTTCTATTTTTAGAAGGTTAAGGATGAATAGGTTCAGCCCACAGCCAACTCCTCTGACAAATCCTGTTTGTCGGATATCAAACATAGCAGCTGTCTTAATCCGAGATGTTCATTGGGCTAAAAGTTGAGTTGCAAACATTTTTCCTATCACATCCAAAAGAGCTATTGGACGATAGTTTGTGAGTTTTGTTCTACAGCCATTTTTGAAGATTGGTACAATTATTGCGTGCTTCCACAAAACCGAGATTCTTCGTTCTTTTACAATATTTTGGAAAAGTATGTCACAAAATTCCGCCCAGGCACTCAGGTCTTTTTTTATTGTCAGGTTTGACAAACCATCTGGAACCGGACCCCGCAAAGAGCTGATCCTCTGGATGTTTTTGAGGATGTCATCTCGAGCGATAACGAGGTTCCAGGCTTCTGATTCAGCTAGTTTTGGTTCGCCATTCACTCCCTGTTTCGCAAACAACTTGCTGTAATGGGCAATCCATTGTTTTTCTGTCACCATATTAGATTGCATGGCATTTTGAGGAGCTTCAAGATCATCAATAAGAGACCAGAACCCTCTAGAATTCTGTTGGTTCAAGCTCCACATCATTGTTTCCGCATCCCTTTGTTCCATACTTGCTTTATGGGACGAGATCCAATTTTTGTATTGCATGTGTAATTTCTTCTTCTCCTTAATCTAATTTACTTTATGGTTTTTCATAATGTTTCAAATGCTTTTTCGCAATTCTCTTTTCTTTATGACAATTTCAGGATCGTATACATGTTTCTTGAATTGTGTTTTTTTTTAGACCCATGGCTTTGTTCCCTGTAGATCTCTAAAAGGGAACAATATTCAATGTGGTAATTTTTTGTTTTCACATCATTTGTCCTGAGTATGGAAGTCATGTTGGTGATTTTCGTACTATCCAGTTTCAAACGACTTCAACCTGGTTCCAGGTTTCTGCATGATTAAGACGTTCTTGTCTCCAAATAATCTTCACCAGGTTGTGGTCGCTTTGAGGCATCTTAATGACGGTTAGGTCGATATTTTCTTTGGCCATGGTTTCTGAGACAAAGAAATAATTAAGGATGGAATTTTGATTTCCTCTTTCCCACATTGTCATAGGGGGTATGTCACCTTGTACATTTCCGTTCATTAAGTGCATACTTGTGGCATCCATTTATTTTTCAGGATTTCTAAGGCCTTTTTGGTGTTATTTTAGGGCTTAGCTGCAATTCTGTTCCAATTAGGTCTCCACAATTAGGTCTCCACAAAGTAAGATGTTAGGATTTGGATGTTTACATCGACTACTAACCAGGTGATCGCAGATCTCATCCAAAAAGGCTAAGCCCCCAGTTGCTTGGTGGTTCCAATATACATTAATGATATAGATCTTCATATTGCTGCTCCCTACTTTTTGTTTTGTTTCAAGCGTAGACAGTTGAATGTGAGGTGATGGATTGTGTGAGTTTATTATTTGCAAGCCACTAGCCCGCTTGACCAAGGTGATTAGCCCAGACATCGGTCTACCTTTTCTCTGTAATATGGCCGGGTTTATCACAATTTCAATTCCATCAATACATGGCGTTGTTGACAGCCAAGTGTCTTGCAAACATAGAATATTGCAGGATTTCAAGACGTTAGTGGACGTATGCAACAGGTGGCTAAATCCCCTTGTATTCCAAGTTCCAAATGTGATTTGCTACTGATTAGCTGGGCATTAGCTTTCGAGTTTGGTATTCAAGGATTCCGCTACCCAGCTCCAGGTGTCATCTGGTTTGATTTTTAACGAAAGTTCTTTACGGTTGCTGATATAATTTGACTCTCCATTTCTGGCTTGGAAGGTTATTTTTATTTGTTTTCTCATAGATTCCGATAAGTAGCTAGATGGGCCCTCTTCCGATTTACTCTCCTTATGGCAGTCCTCCATCAAGTTTCTTCCAATTTTCTCTGGGTTATTCTGCCATTTCACATTTTTTTTTAGTCCAATTCTTGGTTTGCAATTCTCTTTCAACAACCTGTGCTTGGTTTGGTAAATCAGCTTCTGTATTCTTCACTTCTAACATTCGAAAGCCTGCTTTATAGATTTCAAGTACAACTCAATCATGTATGGACTTGTGAATGAATTCGACTCTTTTTATGTCATTAGACTTTATGGACTTTAGTAGTGGTACATGATGGAGTAATTGTAAAAGGTTGTACCTATTTAAGATTAGCCCATCTCCAGACTTTATAAATCGTTCCATGAGTTGATAATATACGTGGACTATCTTAGAGTTCTTGAGCAAGTTCATACTCAGATTTCCCTCCATTGTGCGGTTGTGCGTTCTCCAATTGTTTTCATTGAGCTCAGCATCTTGATTTACATTTATTTGGAGCTCTGAAATGCTCTTTAAATGAAAGATCTCTCACTGAAGTTTGAGAGTGATTTATCTCAGAGGGAGTTTGTTTGCTTAAGTGTTCTTGGGTTACTGTTTCACGTCTCGCTACAATTTTCTTTCTACGATCTTCTATTGTAAAGAAGTCCTCTTGTTCGCAATTTGATGGATTAGCCATATTATTTGATGTCAGATTTTTCTTAGGCGAATGTGACACGAAACAAACTCGTTTCGCATCTTTGGGGTCCACCACAGCCTCTTTCGGTTGTGGTTTGTCTTCCACATCAGAGCAGATAGATTTTTTCATCAAAAGGTGACACCTCTGCCTCCTCCTCCTCATCGACAATGCTGTTATAAGTCGACATGTTCATCAAATCCTCAGTGGTTATTTTGTCTTCACTCTCCAGTGTAGGCTGGTTTCTGCGATTGTTATCAATCTTGGCATCTTTAGCTTCAGAATATTTAGCTATTACCAGATCTTCACTAGGAGGGTCATAAGGCTTTTGCTTAATATTTTGAATTGTTACATTTAGAGATTCGATATTTCTCAGGAATTTACATGAGTTCTTAGGATTCATATTTTCTTGTTTAGGCATGTTTTCGGTTTTTCTTCTGCATTTTCCTTGTTTGGAAGACTATTCCATCGATTTTGGGCAGTATGTATTTTTTCTTCTCAAATATCGAATAGGTTTCATTAGGCAATGTTGGGAGATTCTCACCTACGGGATCTGCATTTCCCGGATCAGTGCTCAGACCCTCTGCATTTGCCGAAGTGGAAGGTATTGCCTCTTGTAATGAACCCGAGGACTTTTCAGTGAGTCGCGGGAGGTTAACCCTGGCCGTCTCTGATGCCAAATGTGCGGTCACCTGTTCATTGGTGCGACCCACCTCTTCATTTATTAAGATGGGGCCCACTCCCAGTAACCTCTGAGAACTACCGCTCTGATCACTGTCCTTAGGATGATTAGGTGAAGACTTCGAAGTAATATATCTCACGGAACTCGTTCCTCTGTTGTCCGTACAAGACTTTTGTCTTTCTGTTTGGGTTTGTAACACGTCCAAGCTCGATCGGTCAATCTTTACTCTTGTCACCTGTTCTCTTTTTAAGATTGCCAAAGCTTCACACGCGACCTCCGCTAGTAGTCTTTTATTTTGGCCATTATTTTTGAGCGTATCTTTCAACATAGTAAATGATATATCATTTTTGTTGGTGATAGACACATTTTGATGGCTCATTTCAAGTAAATCCATTTCCAACTTTGTGATTTTTGTGTTCAGGAGAGCTAGCAGGGTATTTTGATCCCTGTAATTTTCATTAAGCTTTTCATAAAACTTTGTCAAAGGTGCAACCGCGATGGTCGTGGCGGACATGAGGTTTGGCTTGAGCTCATATACCACCCTTTCTATCATTTCTGACATGTAAGGATTGTCTTTTAGAGCTCCAAGGAGGCATTTGTATTTTTCGTGTTGAGGTCGTGTTGGTTTAGTGTATTGCCCTGAATGCAGTATCACCATCAGTGGAGGGAGATGACTCCTCAGTAGACGATTCTTGTTCATTTGTTTGTCTATGAATGTTCGGACTAGCCACACTCATAGAAACTACACCTTTCTGTTGTACGTTATCCATTAGCTTCACCTGCTTTTCTGCAAGCAGAGCATCTCCAACCCTGGGCTAGAGTCAACTCTCCATCTTTTCGAGGGCTGTCTTTTTCTCTCTTGGAAGACAGTCTCTTCAACCCCAGGGCTCTTTGGTCCATCCTTACTTTCCTGATTCTCCGAGCTCTCTCTTTCTCTGTTATTTCCTTTCGTCGAGGCTGAGATCTGTCTTTCAATATTGCTCACTGTTTCGACGGCCCTAGAATTTCGAACATACTTTTGCGTTTATGAGTGGCAGATCTTTAATGAGTTGATCTGCAACAGCGATTGAATCGCGTCGATTTTTGGCAGAAGGAGTGCTTAGTTCCCCATTATTTGCTGCATTATTCACTGCTTCTGCGGTAGTCTTGCAGGATGTATCAGTGGAAGACCGGACTGCACCATCACGGCTCTCTCGTCTTTGATTAGCAGAATACATCTCATTGTCGTCTGTTCTGAATCCAGCTGCATCATTGCTTATGGGGGCTCCAGAGTATTTTTATCTAAGCCAGATGGGTCTGTTTTCCAGTTACAATTTTATCTTCTTGGTGAAGCATTTAAGCAATCGTGGCCCTCCTCATTGCCATCAGTCGTAAGAGTAAAATTGTAATTGTGGCTACTGATCATCACATTATGCGAGAGCCCATGTTCCGAGCTCCTATAGAAAAACACAGCAGGAAACCCATCATTTGTGGTGCATTGTTGCAGGGTGGAGATGCCGACCCTTTCTACCACTCTCCATGCAAGTATCCTCAGCTGTGGTATTTTGTTGTTGGATAACCTCTCTCGTGTTGCGTGGACGTTTATACATGCAGACTGAGGGAGAACATAAATAAAGGGCGCGGGAACAGATTGCTTCTCCGACCACGGCTCGGAGAAACATTACAGCACTTTCCGTGAGGCTTCCCTTCAAGTTGTCATTCAGACTTTTATTTGAGTGAGTTAGGCAATCAGCTTCAATAACACCCTTACCCCTAGCAGCCCCAGGCAAACAGTTTGTGTCCAATAGTGCTACTGAATCTGAGCGTGTAGCCGCAGGGTCGCTTGTGTTTTGGCTGTATTGTGAGTCAGAGCCACTTGTATTTTGACTAGCTGACAGCGCATTGACATTCAGATTGCAGCTCAGGTTCTCGCGCGGTTCTCCTGCACAGACCTTGTTTCCAATGCTCCATCGGCAAGCGAGTCACCATTAGACTTATGTATTGCAACCTGCATATGTTATCGAAAACACTCCGACTCACTTACTTGTCGAGGCGGGTTGCAGAACGCAGGTTTCTCAGCATTATCCGCCGGCAATGTTGGAGGGGCAGGTTGCGAAGTTGAGTTGCATCGCTTCTGCTGGGTGCGAGTTATCGGTTGCATACCGGTCCTTCTCTCCATGGAGTCCCTAGCCCCGCACAACCCACATGGAACACAGGGAACACTCCTGCACACTCTGCGACGCTCTGCGTCCGGGAGTGTGTTTTTGAAGTAAAGTCTCCTCCTCTTCCACCGCAATGGACAAAACACTGCTTCACATTCTCCACAAGCAGCGTAGCGAACACAGGGAACACTCTGCACACTCTTTCGGATATTGCAACTTGGTAATGGGAACAACCCTGAAACAGGGTAGAATAATGACTATAACATGAAACTTTTGGTACACATGATGTGATATCCAATGCGGTGGACTCTATGGTATTATACCGATATGTGTATTATGCTTGGGAAAAATATTTGAACTTTTTTGTCTTACAATGTCATATCTAATTGAATGGCGATTCCTTGTGATTTTATGCTATTTAATAACTTTGCATGTGGATTACCATTGTGCTGGTACGATAGTAATAAGAAATAATGGCCCTGACGAAGGACGAATTAATCCGAAATGCATAGGCCTAATTCCTGATGCATCTGCAACTACTGGATATTAAATGTCAAACATCAACTTAAAGAATAAATTAAGACTTTATTACTTGACCACTATTACTTTATTGTCTTATGAATAGGGATTCCAATTTTCAGAGATTACGATTTTTACCGATATCTAGACCCGGTAATATAAATCTATTACTCAGGGGACTCCGCTGATAAACAGTGGTAATTCATACTTACTAAGTGCAGGGAGCGGGATTTGAAACCATGTTGTCTTGTATTCAAGACAGAAGCATTGCCGGTGAGCTATCCTGGCAGCTCTATGAAAGAGTTGTATTTTATGACTAAAATGATTATGCACCGTTGCCACCTTGTAGCCGAATGTTGAATTGACTGCATTAAAAACTGCTTTTTTTTCCAGGTCGCTTCTGCCTCATTCGCGTTTAGCATTGCGCGTGCACTTCAGAAGTTATCAAAGAGGTAGTGAGTGGGCAATGCCACTTTATCTCCCTGCATCCCGCCCGCACCATAAAGTGGGCACTTGTGCCACATTGCCCTGGCTGTCTCCACTGCTAGTCTCCCGCAACTTGTGGGACGTGGAGAGGACTGTTACGTGGGGAGGACTGTTAATGCCTCTGGTGCAGGGGGCACCAGAGACAGTTACAGGCCTCAGCCACGGCCCGGTTTATTTATTTATTTGGCCAATGTTTGTCAGGTCCGTGGACCGAATTACTTCATTTATTTCTGCAATGTTGAAGGTGAATGCCTTTTGTCCTATGCAATTTGGGTGGCTGTGAAAAGCCAGTTTATTGAAATATGCATGTTTCAATTTGAACTGCAAAGAACGGCATAGAACACATGTGCAGCCCCTCAACAGACGTTGCCCCCCAGGGGAAAGAGACAACTGGCTTAACAACTGTGTATGCTTTCCATTGTTAATTGGCAGTTCCATTTTAATGAATTCTCCCCCATGAGGGTGCGTGACTCACATAGTTGCCTTTCTCAGGTGCAACAATTATGAATGCTCTCCATTGCATCGTGTCATTCTTTTTTTTCCACTAGCCCCCTGATCAAAACTAACGGGGTGGAGAGGCGGTGTGTTTCCAAGTGTGGAGGCAAGGTGCAATAACTATGAATGTTCTCCACTGGTGGTCGCATTACCATGATCCATTTTTGATACTCATTCGAATGCATGCTACACAGAATCACTGGGCTGTGAGTGCTGGTGTATGCGTGGAAATGTAGGTTGGGGCAGCTTGGATGGCGAGGTTGGGGATTTTGGTTTGGCAAGGGTTTGTACAACAGATTACTGGATTTACCATGAAAGTGATTAGAACATCTTGCACTGAGAGATTACCCTACATATGCGCACAATGAAACAATAAAAGAACGCTTCAGTGTTTACAATGGAAAAAAACAGGCATCCATGATTTTTCGAAAGGGGTAAATGGGAAAACACAGATAAAAACAGATTCTGACATTTTTTAAAAACACTGGAAAAACACCCCTGGAAGTAAAAAAAATGAATCCTACATATGAATACAACATTGGAAAGATATACCACAGGAAAGTGGTTTCTAGGAATGCAGCCCACACAGCCGGCTTCACGACCAAGGTCTCGTCTTCGGTGAAGGTGGCAATGGCTTGGTAACAAACTAAATTGTACACAGGCACGTGAACATATTTGTTGATTAATCTGCTCTGAGCATGACCCCTGGAAGTTTCCAAAGTTTAAAGGGCAGACAACATTAAGTTGGGGTAGATGTTGAGGGTGGTGAGAGGGAGTGTTCAAACCAAGGGAATGTTGGAATGCTAAAGCTCGGGTTACGGGTTGGGGGAAGGCAGTTGGTGTTTGGAGGGAAGTTAATGGTTTCTTGAAAATTGACAGCACTGGGCTGGCGGGTGGACCAGGTGGTGGCAACTACCGGAACAAATTGGGTATACTAATGGTTCCTAATTGCTTGTTGTTAGACTTGCATGCCGGGTGAGACAATTGATCTAATGTCTTGGAATGTCCAGGGGCTAAACAATCCTATTAAGGCCAGACAGATTGCAGCATATTTGGCTAGACACACCCTTAAGATAGCAATGTTACAAGAAACTCATGCACTGGGCCCGGTTAACGCTGGTTTTGCGCACACTCAATCCAGAGGTGTACTTATCATGATACATCGTACAATACCCTTTGAAGTTGGACCCTGTGGGCAGATATGTTGTGGTAAAATGAATACTGGCTGGGAAAGCGGTCATTCTAGTAAACACTTATGACTCAAATGTGGACGATCCTGAGTTCTTCTCCCAGGTAGCCCAAATACTGATGAGGATGGGTAATGTCTCCATAAATGGGGGGGGGAGATTTTAATACGATTTTAGATGTGAGTTTGGACCGAACAACCACCACCGAGCGCGAGCTATCGGCTGCAGCCAGAATGCCTAAGCAGATAATGTATCAACTGGAACTTATAGATATATGGAGGAATTTGCATCAGAAGCTTACAGAATACACATATTACTCAACGGTCCATGATGCATCATCAAAGATCAATCTCTGCCTGCTTTCTGCTGCCTGGGCGCCCAATGTGCGTGGTAGCAGAATTCTGGCTTGCACCCTTTCAGGCCACTCACCGGTGGTGGCGTCCATTGGGTTGGGCAACTTACCGAGACCCCAATTACTATGGAGAAGGCCTGCAGAGGTGCTCACTGACAGCGTGTTAGTGGACGATCTCTGTGAAAAAAAGATTTTTTGAAGTGAATCAGGGTTCGGTCTCTAAGTATGCCACAGTATGGGAGACCTTTACGGTATGGCTGAGAGGCACTATGATCTCAGTCACAACTGGGACACTAAAGAATATCAGTCGAGAGCTAGCAGTAGTGGAAGAGGATCTACGAAGGCTAGACAATGAATATGCCACAAAATCTGATAAAGCAATACTTGGGGTGATAAAGGGTAATCTACTTAGGTTCCGAGACCTATCTGATAAGGAAGTATGCTACATAACCAAACCGGTCCTGGCGAGGCGCTATGGTGAAGAAGACAGACCCCAGAGGTTATTGGCGAGAATAATTAAAACTGAGAAAGGCATAGCGCCCATCACCGGAATATTGGGATCGAATGGGGAGCTCCTAACAACCACAGAGGCAATTAGCGGGAGTTCTTAGGGTACTATACTAAATTATACGCTAACTCTGATTTGTGTGCGATAGACGAAACTGAAGCATACTTACATGGGGTACACCTCCCGTGCCTCCCCCCGGAGAGTAGGTTGGGCCTAAACTCCCCTATCACAGCCGAAGAAATAGAGAAAGTGTTTGGCTCTGTGTCCTGAAATGACTTGTTTGCAGTACTTAGAGGATTTGGATTTGGCGAATATTATATTAAGTGTGTTAGACTCATATCGTTGGGGGGATGGCAGAGACATATGGAACGATACATTGTACAGCATGAACTGATCTCCAGAGGGACTATACTGGAGGCAGAGACATCGATCTGTATCATTATTGTTAAGAGGGTGACCTGTGCCTGCAAAGTAAAGAGGGGAAAGACTCACAACTTCAAACTTTGAACTGATATAACGAAGGCACCCGTACCACGATTATTGAGCTGGTTGCCCACACCTGTAAAGCAAACAGTTGTAGAATTAGCTTATTTTATGATTTAAACGAAAATTATTGTTGATATGTTGAAATGACTTTAATCCGTAGAATATGTTGGGTTACATTTAGTGCTTGATAACGAATTGGAGAAACAGAGACACTGTATACATGCATAAGAATGTATATTGCTGGACGCTTTAACTATCTATCAATAAACAAATTTAAATTTTAAAAAAGTGTGTTAGTCTCCTCTACACCAACCCAACAGGCAGAATACAAACCAAAGGGACTCTTTCTGAATCATTCACACTTGAAAGACGGACAAGGCAGAGATGCCCTTTTTCACCACTATTATTTGCACTTACAATAGAGCTATTGGCACAACAGATCAGGGACCAGCATGCGCACAGGGGCATACACATAGCGGGCCGCCCCAGGTTATATCCTTATATGAGGATGATACCCTACTGTTTATAAGGAACCCAGAGACACACTTGGGACCGATCATGGCAGAAGTGGCCACATTTTCCATCAATTCCGGTGTGTGCGCATTTGGTTTGCGCTTTGTTCATCTGACAATTGATCGCATGCAAGCATTGTTTTTTCAGTCTGTTTGCAGCGATCAATTGTCAAACAAACACACATCACCAAACCAAATGGACCCCAACATATCCCAAATATCTGGGAGTGAAGATGTCATGAGAGACCGGGCATGGAAGTTGTGGAGTCGTTGGAGGAACCACCATTGAATGTGTCCCCACACTCTTCAGCGCAGTCTAGTCTCTCTGGCCGGCTTCCTTATCTTTCTTCTGACCACGCCCCCCTGCACATTGCAAACTTATTGTATACTTAAAGAACGCTGCTGGCAAGTTCGCTCCGCGTCCTTAGCTGATTTCTCCTCCGTTGTCTTTCCAGTTCCAGCCTCTGATCCTCCTCTGTCCTACTTCGACCCTGCTGTTAATATTCACCTTTCTTTTTCCTTCATTGTATTTACTTTTCATTTCGCTCTCTCGGCGGTCTCCGCTGCTTCTGCCTTTCTTTTGTTTCTCTGTTTGCCTCTCAGCCTTTTGTTTTTCCCTAGTGACTGCTTACCTTTTGCTTTCCTGCTTTTTCTCTTCTGTTTAGCGCCTGGGCTCGGTAGGTACTTTCCTGCTCGTTTCATCTTGCCCGGTGCTTTTCTTTTTCCTTACCTCTTTGTCACGCCTTCTGTTTCTTCTTCCCTCTCCTCCACTTCTGCAATAGTTCCTGTTCCTTTTGCTCCTCATGTTTGCCACCTCCGAGGAGCTATAACCGGTTTTCCCTTTCATTTCATGTGTTCCTTTCATAGGGGTTTCTTCAGAGATTTCCGGCACTGTTGGCTCCTAGCAAACTACTTACATCACTGACAGCTGCTGGACAGTCCTGTTTCTTCTCTGGCCTCACATCAGGTTTTTTCTGACTTTGGTATCGCTATCTATTCCTTCGGGGAGTTTCTTCCCCTTGTAATTTCTTTCTCCTCGCCTTCCTGGGCTCTCTTCCCATCCAGACCATCAGTACTCAAGGGTTTCACTGCTTTCCGGTCATCCCATCAGCTTCTACCAAGGAGACTCCATCTACAAACATCCAAGGGAATTCTACCCATCTGACCAGTAACAAGAGTCCACAAGTTCAGGGCGTTTTCCCCTTACGTGGGCTGCTCAGGGGAGACACCATTCTTGTCTTGGTGGTACTACATCAGACGAGAGTGGTGAATTCCCAGAACAGACCCTACCTCTTCAAGAAAAAGACGGGAACACCCGAGGAAACCTTCACTGAACTTTCTGTATCTGACGCCTCAACTAGTCGAAGCAATACTGAAACTCAGGTGAGATTTGCCCAATCCGACAGAAGGTAGCACGCACCCGACAGTCACTACACAAACTAAGTCATGAGGAATATATTAACACTCTGGCTGTAAATTTTGAACTCTGACAGAAATCCTAGATGTCACTGTATGGCAGAGTATCCCTCTTAAAAATGGTAGTGGTGCCGAAGCTCCTGTATTATTTTACAAATATACAGATATGGCCGGGCAAAAAGTTCTTTGTTAAACTCTGATCCATGGCAGTGCATTTTGTATGGGGTGGAGGGGTGCCACGTATGAGCTGGGAGAGACTCACAGTACCCTACGAAAGGGGTGGCTTGGCTGCCCCGGATTTTGAATTGTACTATCTGGTGGCCCAAACACTTTATGCGAGCTACTGATATACAATGCCCCCCAAACTCATACATATAGACATGGAGTGTTACGACGCTGCCCCAACAGACCTCAAGGCGGTCATCTTGGATGACCAATACAAAAACTTGTGCGTATTCAGTCCAGTGCGTACAACAGTAGGGGCATGGACTCGACTGTTAAATCGCTTAGAAATAGCGGTCCCATATAATAGAACAATAGGACTCTGGAGTTGTCCCTCCCTTCCCCAGACGCACACGATGCAGACATGTAAAAGGCTTGGGACCCGGGTAAAGAGATGGTGCTGGGAGACCTATTTCCGGGGGGCACAAGATGAGTTTAAAGAGAAACTGGGGGCGAGGCAGATTAGGTTGTTGCAGTATTTCCGACTCAGAGCAGCAGCACTCCGCAGATGGCCATCATTCCCACAGGAGCCGGAAACATGTGAATGTGTTGAGGATGTGACCTCAAGGGAAAGACACAGGGTCCAGGTTACACAACTATACAAGGTGGTGCAGCTCACTCAGCCCCGTAGGATTACAGTTAAGTCCAACTGGGAGAAAGATCTGTGGGGAAGTATTGATGATATGAAGTAGCGCAGATGCTGCCTCCTGACGAAGGAATTTGCGTTAAACTCAAGATTGAAGCTTATTCAATTTAAAGTTTTGAATCAGTTGCATTGCACCCCGGCTAGGGTAGCACGCTTCTCTCCAAGCACGGAAGATGAATGCCTGAAATGTGGACAAGGGGGTGCAGATTCTTATCATATGTTTTGGGCCTGTCCAGCGGTGGCATGATTCTGCCAGGATGTAGCAACAGCGCTGCATGTCATGGTTGGAGTTCCACCCATGTTAATCCCACTAAAATACCTGCTGGGAGACTTTGGGAACATTTTCACACTAAAATGTAAACTGTTTAATATATCGTGTATTGTGGCAAAGAAGTGTATATTACTTAAGTGGAAGTCTCGAAAAATGCACCCACACCCACTGAATGGTTAAGAGAACTGACATTTGTAAATGAAAAAGATGTGGGGCACGCTATGACTGTGCCAGCCGTGAGCAGACCAATGGACATATGGGAACCCTTCCGGTCATAGCTCGATACAGTCTCAGCAAGGACTTGATTCAGAGTCAATCCTATTGTAAACTATGTGTGTTATGTGAACCAAAACTACATGTATGTCTACTGTTTGAAATCTCTGGGTCATTCGACCTGGTGCAACCTGTCTACCTGGCTGCTTATATAGGTTTTTTTTTTAAATGTGCATAAAAAATAAGTAAATATGATATAATCATGTCTTGCACAAAGAAATATATGACATTATCCAGCAGCCAAGATGTTTCATTACCCAGTAGTGATAAGGGAGCTTCTCAAGGAACATAGACTGGGTAAATGATTGTTGATTATCCTTTGAAAGATTCTGTTTTTAGGGGCATACAGGATTAATTGATACATGTGTGCAGTATCAGAATACCTGCAAATGGCCTACTTCAAAGCCATGTGCATCACTCACAATGCCCTCCACAACACCGGACCTGAATTCCACCAGGATGAACTCATGCCATCAACCCACCAGGAACCTCCGATCTGGCTCTGATCTTCTCCTCGTTATCCCCCATTAAATCCCCACCAGACTGGGAGGATCCTCTTTCTGCATCCAAACCCCTGCCATCTGGAACGTGCTTTCCCTCCACATCCGCTGCATTAATAACCACCTCTCATTAAGAAAGGCCCTCACAACTTGGCTATTCCCGACTGTAACCAAAAATCCTCTTCCCCACCACATTTCCATCACCATTTCCTCATTCACAAGCACCAGCCTCACTCATCGAAACACCAACAAGTCACATTTGCAGCAGATACCTGCTGCTGTCGCGGCTGCCCACCTTTTGCCAATCAATCACTGACAACCTATCATACACAAACCCACAGGTGGATGCTGGCCATTGTCGCATCGGCTCGCCCTGCTAACTCAATCCCCAGACCACCCATTGCACACAATCAAACATCGGCCACTGAGCCTCCTTCGCTCTGACTGGTGCGCTCAGGCTACCAATATACACCACATGGTTGTCGGATGGTAGCTTGTACATTACCAATGAAGAGTTTCAGGACAGCCGATCAGAACATGAAATTAGAAGGATATTTGGGGGTAGGAAATTTGTTGCACCTAGATGGATTTTGGGAGAGAAAATGTGACGCACTTGGATGGATTTTGGGGTTGGGAAGTGTGACGCACTGGATGTTTTTTAGGAGGGGTAGGAATGGTGTAGCACTCTTTCACTAGCCTATCTGTTTACGCAAATGTTTTATGATGATGTCACCAGCAATCTGAAACTCATAGGGAGAACCACCCAATGAGCCTGAAGTACTTTGAGGACAAACTGTTAATTTCACCAAGTAGCTGTATTAGGATTGCCCCTTCTGTGCTTAAAGATCTGTCAGGATAGCTTGCCACTGCTCTGGGGCCTTGGTACTGACCCGACATTTTCTCGACATTAGCCCACTTATACGCTTAAAATACCTGTAAGAACATCCATGGGATTGTACCTAGATATGTAGGTAGCCTGGCCTTGCAACTAGAAGAAAGCACATGCAGGTTAACGCATGTTACACCTACAGCATTTACGCCTTATAATGTTTAGCCCACCCATGACGCTCGAAGACAGATGTTGGTAACCCTCCATTGCACTGCTTAGGTTAGCCATTGTAATGCACAGTGGTTATGTGTAGGTATCCTTGATATCACACTTAGTAGACTCCTTTGGTTAGTGTTTGTAGAACTTGGAAGATATGTAGTAAGTTTATAAAGGTAACTGGTCTATTGCGCTTCGAGAATTCCATTATCCTAGTTTCTATGGTAGCCTGCTATCCCGCCTAGAAGATGTTCTAGGACAGCCAGTTAATTGCACTTGGTAGACTTGAGGGTAACCAGGCCATAGTGCCTAGAAAAGTTTATGAAGGAAGTGGCTTTTTCTTCCCCACAGAAGATCAGATGACACAGTGATATCTAAGGGTTGTATACTAATTGACCTTTTCACAATTGACCTCGGGAGAATTGACCTCGCGAGAATTAACCTAATTTAGAAGGTCAATTATGACATATATGCGGGGGGAAACCCCCCGCAACCCCTTACCCAATACAAAACCCCCTGGAACCCCCCACCCAATCCCCTTGTATTATTTATAATCCAAAACCTGCCCAATACATGTATAAAATAACTAAAATAATATAAAGGTCAATTGTACAGAAGGTTAATTAGGACCACTATAATTGGGTCAATTGTGCAAAAGGTCAATTGTAAAAGGTCAATTTGGGTAATACCACATCTAAGATAAGCTCTATCCGAGCTTAAGCTATGCATTAACTCGCCACTTAGGTGGACATCTGCCACAGGCACGGCTATCCATCCATGCCCTTTAGAACACAGCTAAGACTATGTCAAATTTGGTCTAGTTGGTCACATAACCGCTTAGCACTGAAACACCAGACTTGCCTCAAACCCTCTGTCATTAAGCAAAATCGATGGGGCAAAGCAGGAGCGGACGCTGCAATTTTTGACAGACTGGACCCACTAATCACATACGTATGTGAACACGATAACCCCAATATCCATCATAGGCCTCATGAGATGGCATCATTTTCATTTATATAAGTTAATGAATGCGACTAAAACCGAACCCTGACATCACTGGAAGACACTGTGATTTCCACCTGAAAAAGATCTTGCTTGACATGTTTCATAGTTGTTGAGTATTTTCTTTTGTATCTTGTTTTTGCTTTTATTTTTATCTTTATTTCTTATTTTTATTTTGATAACCTGTCTCCAAGTTTATTATCTGTAATATGGCACCAAGAACACTGGAAGAACCGCATGGATGGTGAGGTCTAGCCATTTTATTCCCACATTTGTTGTCTTTCCTTTCTTTATAAGACCATTCATGATGTGCTTGTTTTTGGTGCAAAGTGAATTGAGCTTTAATAAAGTTTAAATGGTAAAAAATATAAAACTCTGTCATTAGAATACAGCAACAAGCTACGACACATTTTGATCTCTCTGGGTAAATTTCGAGTCTTCTGCACTAGCGCTCTGTCGTGACCTTCCTCCGCACCTGTCCACATGCCTGAACTCTTTTGTTGCTAACTGATCCAAGCTAGCCCTCCTAAATCCTAATCTTGGCTAAATGCACACACACATCTTAACACTCATATGGGAACTTTCCGATACCTGGACTTGGGTCCCCAAAGACGTCCCTACCACAAAGCAGTTTGAGGCCATACAAATGGGAAAAGGTGCTATATAAATGACTACTACAATACAATATAAAGCAATAAGAGACTTTTCTAGAGAATATCAGGATGTGTAATGCGAGGAGGGGTTGGAAAGCACCTTCTCGAGAGCATACAGAGGAACTTGTTATGTGATATTCCACCATGTAGGCCTAGGTTAAGGGTTCTGGAAAACTCCTGTTAGGTTTCACATCAGTCACCTGACAAATAACCGTTAGAACAGGAGGCATAGAGGGCAGGGCAGATTCTTGAGGTCAGTTACAGTGCTGTGAAGATGTAGTAGAGATGTTGTCTTGCAAGTCAAAACGGTTTCTGTTTTGCTACTACCCCAAACTGATGTGCAAGCTTGTTTTCTCCGATACTATTAATTAATGCTTAATTTAGTATTATTACATGACACGGGTGTCCAAATAATTTCACAATTATCAAAATGTATCACCTAGAGTTAAAAAAAAAAATACAAAATAAGTATCATCTAAAAATTGGAATACCATTATTCAACAATACAATGTTATTTGTCCATTTGTATCCAGACTAACACAATATACATTTCCATTTACAATACAAAATAGTCTCAATATCCCGTTTGATTTTTACAATACTTTGTCATGGTTTTCTTCTCCATTACAGTGAAACAAATCAAAACTTCAATAGCTATATTTATTTTGTTATGTATTTATTTATTTGGATTTGGTTCTAACATGAAAACCTTTTAAAAAATGTAAGATTAACATCAATCTAAACAAGATTTTACAGAATTTCATAAACATGTTCATACAAGTACATATCAAAACACACATGGTACAAAAAATACAGGACACTAGATAAAAAAAAGCAAAAAGAACATTCAAATTACAGAATATACTAAGTTTACAAACTATCCAGAGGAATACGAAAGGATATGCAGGGTTTTCTGAATGCCTGTCAGTATTAAAATTACAAAATGTAAAAAAAAACATACCTAGAGCACCACAAGATAGAGCCTTTCTATATGTCTAGGCATTGATAAGGCATGTTATACATGACCAATCTCATTGTATAGCATTTTTAAAAGGTTCTTGTGCTTAATTAGCTCCTTAATTAATTCCTTTGCAAACGTTCTTCAAGAACCTAGCACAGTTAGTTTCAATTGAACACTTTTGCCATGCATCATATCCAACCAAAGACAATCTAAAGGCACCCAATTAAGATTTGTAGGAAATGTTCCAAAATATTCTTTGACTTTTTAGAGCTGCGCAGAATAGTAATAAGTGCGGCAATGATTAAACAGAACTTGCAATATGTTAATTTATCTTGTGCTCCCTGCCTTATATATTGGATTTCATTAGTTGATAAAACGTTAAGTCTGAAAGACATATAATCGTTCCTCGCCTTTTTTTGAGGAAAACGTATTAAGTTTGTTGCCGGTGTTCCCAATATTTTTCCATATGACACAATCTGAGAATATAATTTGGTTCTAATTACCTCATCTACGGTCCTAGACCAATCAAATTAATGGTTTTTCTTTTTTTGCAGAGTTCATGTAATTCCTCAATGTGTCTGACTTAGTCCCAAATTTTCCAGAATATTTGTACATTGAAAATAAAGATCGGGTAGAAAGCCTTTAGGGGAAGAGCACTCCATTCCTTCTTTCCCCAGTACAGTGTACAAGTTGTATTCTATACTGCAATAGGTTTTGCGGAAAAGAGTCAGCTTTCTCCATTCCATCCAGCTAGCCAAGGATTGCAACCCCAGTTCATATCTAATGGCTGCAAAGGTGACAGTCTTTTGAGGGTTAATGAACAGATTATTTGCGAACATGTCATCGTTAAAACTTTTAATCACCCGTTAAAGGCCTATTGGCGTGTGGTCCATCAATATAAAGTAATCCACGTAAGCCGCCCAGGCTATCTTTAAGTTACCAGTTCCTGGTGAAACAAAAGTAGATTTCAACAGTGGCTTACCCACGTCTGAGACATACAGGTTGATATTGCGCTATAATCATCTCAATATCAAACAAAAAACATTTTCTTTTAAACAGTTAATTCATGCTACTTGCACAAATTGGGGCACATACGGTACAGTGTCCAAAATGTTCAGTATGGCCAATAAATCCTTCAATAAATGTGTACATACTATTTAACATAATATATTTGCTGCATAAATTATACATGCAACAGTGAGAGAAGGAGCCTTCTGATTCTGGTGCAAGAGGCTCGCTAAATGTCAGAACCTGCCCCAGTTATGTGAGGTGGAAGTTTGGGGATCCCCAGTCCGTGAAAGATCTTCCCCATGTGCCACAAATGTCAACAATTGGCAAGGTCTGAAACCCATGGACCATTTGGTCTTCCTGGCGTCTCCCTCCCTGAATGCAGCATTCCACGACTACTTCCAACATGGCAGCGGAAAGTGTCATGCAGTGGTCTAGTGTTTCCAAACTCGGTAGCCCTTCTAATTCTGCTAGCTGTTTTGGTTTTCGCCTAAATGCTCGCCGTGTGGAAGCTGCCTTTGCGTCCCGACGCTAAGACTGCCTCGCTCAGCGCTCTGGTAAATCTTTCCTGGTGTTCGTTATCTGTCTGCTCCTTCCCATGCCTTCTCCCCTCCTTCCTGGACTCCCTGCTTTGCTCCCTCTTCTATTCTCCGGTTCCATTTGCTGCCTGCCTTACCGTTCAACTGCTCGCCTACTGTTGTTGTTGCCTGTTCCTGTGTTGCCGCTCCAGCTTGCTCCTTGATCCTTCCTGATTGTATCCGGACATGGAATCTTCTATCAAGAGGAACTCTTCCTTGCTTTCAACCGCAGGGTTTGCCCCTGTGTTTTTTTCCCTTGCATTACTTGGTGGTATCTCCGGGGGGGTATTCTGCCGGCACTCCTTTTCGGGGACTGGCAGGATGGCTTCAGGAGAGGCTCGTCCATATCTTCACAACTCCTGGACTCGACGCAGACGCAAAGAATCCCCAACGCCATCCAAGACGCCATCCCCAACCAGGACCGCACGCCTGACTCAACAGCTGAGTCCTCCAGCCTTGGAGTCTGACAACAATTGGACCGATCGCCCAATGCCTCCTAGTACAGTTGGTGGCCCCAGTTTGTCATTGCAGAAACGCAACTCCCAGAATCTGCATCGGAGCATCATAGAAAACCGAGACTGAAACCAGACATCCAGAAAACCAGGAAAGCAGCAATTCATGGAAACTGTGAAGCGGCACCATGTCCCAACAACAACCAGCACCTCAGAGAAACAGCAAATTCACCATGCCAACAGAATCTTCAGACTCAACAGCCCGACAGAAAAACAGTCAGAAAACTAACAGATATTGTTTGTAAAACTATGCCGGAAAAGGGGAGGCCTGTAGAGGGGGTTTTAAAGCCTCTCACCTGCATCCTGGGGGAAAGAAAGGCACCAACTGGTTCAAGGTGTCAGTTGTGCGCTGCAGCCAATGGGAAGGGCAGAAAGGCACTGAACCACCAGCCTCACAGTATAAAAAAAGCAGTAGGAAAGGCAGAGTGTGGGTTGTACGGTGAGGTCACAGGAGGAGCTGGAAGTGGGCCGAGAGACCAGGAAGAGGATGGACGCAGGAGCGAGAGTGTTGGAGAGTTGGTGGCAGAGTTTAGATATTGTGAGGTATTTGTAGGAGAGAGTGATACCGGTTTTGTGCAGTGTAGTGTGTTGTAAAAAGTGGGAAGGGGTGTATAGAAGCTGTGTGAGTGAGAAAGAGAGAAAGATTAAAAAAAAGAGGGACGAAAGAGACAGAACGAGGGAAATAGGAGGAGAGGAGTGGTGCAGTAGGAATTGGAGTGAGAAGGAGTGTTAGGAAAGAGGGAGGTTATTAGCAAGGTGTGTAAGAGTGGGATACAAGGAGAGGTGTGCAGAAGAAAATAGGGAGGGGGTGAGAGTACTGACATTGGGTGTACTGGAAGTGTGAGCAGGGCAGCATATCCCTGAGTTTTTGGAATCAAAGTAGTAGTAGTGTGGAGAAGGTAGAGCAGTAGTAGAGTGGAGAAGGGAGGGTGGTAGGAAAGAAGGTATAACATCAGAGGGCGGATGTGGAAGAGAGAGAAACATTGGACATACAGAGGAAGGATACATAGGGGAGAAATAAGATGGGTGGATTTGGACGGAGGAGAATAGGGGAAGGAGGAGAGTAGTTAAGAGAGTTAGTGGACTCGAATACCCTATGGAAAATACATGCGCTACCCCTTTAGAACTAACCATCAGTAGTGTAGGGCCAGATTAGAAAGTCCCTGGGGGCATCTAGGTAGCCGGTATCTTATGGAACCATCACTCGTTGAAGCCAGCTACTAGCTATATTTTTTTCAAATGTAGCAAACTCGTTAGTAACTGCACATTGGAATATATCAGTGATGTTATCATTTGTCAAATATCGAAGTAAAGGTGGACTTTGGTTTTAGATTAGATTCTAAAGCAATATTTTGGCTTATACAGAAATTGTCTTATAATTCTGTTGTCTTAGGAATTTGATTTTCTTCCAAAGTGATCAAAAGCTGTATCTCTCTAATATTATTGATAGAAGGTGATGTTCTACCATATTCCTTCTGAAAAATTGCCCTCTTCAGTATATTTGGGGGAAAACATTTTTAGCTTTGATTTACATGCAAATTTAAATAAATTGAATGACATCATTTTTTTAGTTAGCTTTGTTTTTTTGTTTTATTTTCCTGGATATCCTTTATTTGTCCTCACTAAATGTGGATTCAGCATCAGAAGTTTGGAGTGGAGGCCGGTATGCTACTTGTAGAGTCTTTTCTATGTTGCACATTGACATACTTTGGTTAAAACGTAAAGACACAATGGGCCTCATTACGACCCTGGCGGAAGACCATGGTGCTATTAGCACCATGGTCCATGCCGGTCAGTTACCGACTCCACCATGGAGAAAGGGGGAATTACCACCCCATTACAAGGTTGGCGGGGCGGTAATTCCCCCTTCCTCCATGACCCTTCCCCATTCCCATTTTTGCCCCATAGGGCTCAATGGGAATGGGGAAGGTGCTAAGTACGGTGCTGCAAATTGCGGCACCGTAATTAGCACCAAGGTCCCTTTGCGGGTCCCTACATTAACGGCTGGTCTACACCAGCCGTTAAGGTCGGGTCCCGCAAAGGGACCTCGTAATTAGGCGCTAATAGGTTAATGGCGTCGCAGCCTTTTACGGCGCCGTTAACCAATTAGCGCCTGGGTCGTAATGAGGCCCAATCACTTCTATATATGCTTCCATCCGTGACATTTTTCTCGATATTTTCTTATTTTAATGTCATCTTGAAAATAATGCATGATTATCTCCAATGTTTCATAATTTTTGAAAATTGAATCAGGTCTATTACGTTTTTATAAACTTCCAATTTAAGTGCCTCAGTTTGTTTTTTAACATGCATTTTAGTAGCATGTTAAATTAACATTTCTGCTATATTATTTGATGCTTGGTGAAGTTTTTCTACAATGGTTTTTCGAACTCATCATTTGACTTATCATCAAAGTTACAATGAATGTATATTCTGAGTCCCCGTGTAACTGTGCCTGCATTCAGATATCTTTCTAAGGTGGCTTTTTCCCAAAATGTTGACGTTTCTTTTTTACGTATCGTTTCCAGACACATTTTTGCTAATGTTTTCCTCTCTTGTCCAGGTTTCACCTTTGGTGCAAATAAGATTGTAACATCTTTTGAACGTTGACCCTATTACCTGTTCATTTTACACCAACTATTAGAGAAACATAAAAGAAAAGCACACTCACAATTCTGTTCAAATTATTTTTTTTAATGCTGTGTTAATATCAAATATCCCTAATGCTGTCGGTAACCCCCAAAGTCTGAAAAAATATACAAAACTATTTTCTTTTCAATTACAATTGTGCAACATGTTAGGGTTTGGGAAGCCACACTTTGGGGTAGAGCAATTTTTTTAACAAAAATAAGGTTCATAAAATTATTTTCATAATATATTGTTAAAGTCTTTACAAGAGACATTCATTATACTAAAGAGATTGAGAGACTGAAATTGAAGTAATTTCAATGAATACAAACTAAGAAGTAAATGAATACCCATTAATGGGACATCATATTTAACACGTTGGTGTATCATTATTAGGAAGAAAATCTTTTATTTAGGAAATAGACCATCGATTAATTTTGTCAATAATTTAACAATTTATTATGAATATAGTTTATTAACCGTATTTATAATTTCTACACTATTATCTATGTGTATACATAAATATATATTCAGTGGAAAAACTTTGTTAAATGGACATTATGGTTATGTTGCACCAATAGAAACCTATGAAATTCAGTGAAAAAACTATGTTAAAAGAATGTTATGGTTACAAGTAAAACTGAAAAAGCCCAGACATTTGCTGGTTATGGTAAGAAAAGCAACCATAACTCGTGCCACCATCGTACACTGCTAACACTGGTTGGTGCCCCTTTCCTGCCTTCCCTCCCCGACCTAACCTTACCTCTGCTAAAAAAAAACTAAAAAAGCCAAAACAAATACAAAATGAAAAAAATAAACAAAAAAGGTTCCTTTAGGAGCCACCTTTCACAGTCAAAAAAATAGAACTGAAAAAAATTCACAGGACCCTTTGAAACCTGCATACTCCATGGTCAGTGCGGTAGTCCGCAGACATCTATACAATTCCAGCCGTGGGGTGGGAGAATTAAAATCATTTTAATTGTTTTTGGTTCAAAAATGGTGGCTCTTAAAGGAACCTTGTTTTCTCTTTTTGGCTTTTATATATTTGTTTTAATTCTTTGGTTTTATGTACTCATCTAGCAATTATTCTGCTGATTCTATTTATTTTTCTGTTTTTCCTTTTTCTTTACTTCAACTACTAAAGAATACTTCAATCTATATTCTGTATGTTCACAAATACTGCTTCAATGCATTTTGAACTTTTTCAAGAAAAATCTGATTGCCAACATCAGTGAGATGCACACCATCTCTTCGAAAAAAATGTTGACAATATCAAATTTAATATTGTCATTATGGAAAGATGTCATCCCAACATCCTGCAAAAAAAGCAGATACAACTTTATTCACATTCTGCCTTGCTTTCTCAATTTGTGGACAAAATAAATTTGAAAGCATCCACATTTGTCTCTGAGCTATCCGTAAAATAAAAATATTTCCATCAACTTTCCAAATGTTTCTTTCATTGCAAATTGTAATGAAATTCCGGTAACACAGCCCGAACCTTTGCTTCCACTGTGCACTACATTGATGTTTGGATGATTTAAGTTAACCATATTCTCTCAAAACGGGAGGAATTCCGCCCGCTTCATTCCTCAAACTTAGTACCATGAAACTTGAAATTCTTGAAATCCAAGATTGTCAGACAATCTGCAGTGCTCACAATACACCTTCAGCCAATGGATCCACCATTCTCCCACTTCATCTTCACTGCACACAACAAAGATAACTCTTGCTACCCAGTCTTCCTGTACACCACACACAGGAAATCTGATTGGCTGATCCCCTGATGTCCGCGGACAGTTCTCTGCTGTCCTCTTTCCATGCCAGGCATCACAAAAAGACCCGGATGTGGCACGTGCCATTCGCGGACTACCTCAGTAGCGCGGTTCATGCAGCATGGGGGAGCCCTTCTACCCTTTACACTTTCAAGTATGAAACACTCCCTCATTGCCTGCTTTCAAACAGTCACACATCCACCCACCAATCACATCCAAAAACTATACATGTATTCCTGTCATCTCAGTTCAACACTTCAGATGTCCTCCTGAACTCTCAGAGTACATGTCTCCTGTTACAGCCACCTGCATCAAAACCTACTACGAAGGATGATGGCGGCTGGAGGTGAAGATTCAATGGCGAGAAAGAGAGATATCGCCTCACTGTTGGAGGAAATCAGGGGTATGAGAGCCGATATAGGGAGCAAGGTCGACAAGATTAATGTCAGAATTGACAATATGGAGGAGAGGTTACAGGATGTAGAGCATAATCAGTCATCCCTGTACACTCTGGAAACCCAAACAGATGTAAAGATGAGCGAACTCAAGAGAAGAGAGGCTGACATGGCGCAAAAGATGGATGATTTCAAAAACCGCAAGAGGAGAAACAACCTCCGGTTCTTCGGGATCCCAGAAAAGGAGGGGGGAGACGGAAAGGGATCTCAGGCAATCAATACATGAAATTACGAAACTCCTCTTCAAGGACGCCTCGATTGATGAGACTACGATCGAGAGAGTCCACTGAGCTGGCGGTCCTCCCGGAGGCTCGAAATCTGTGATGGCACGATTCCATAACTACCCTGCCCGGCTCAAAAGTCTGGACAGGGCAAAGAGCTGGGGAGCGGTGACACTGGGGGCGGCAAGGATCACTATCTTCCAGGACATGTCCTCGCTGACCCTTACGAAGAGGAGACTGTGCCGGCATCTGATGATGTGGCTGAACGCTAAATGAGTGTGCTATAGATGGGGATTTTCGTTCTCCACCTCCTTTGAGCTTGATGGGCAGAGACACAGGCTCGTGATGGAGGAGGAGATACACAAAGTCACAAAGGAACTACCTGGTGAGGAGGGAGCAGCCCTGGGTCCACAGGTAGAGAACGGCGGCGACAGAGGCTGGCGTATTAAAGGTCCCACGAGGAAAAGGACCCCGGCCTCTAGGACGTTTATGAAGTTAAACACAACCCCTCCCAATATGCACTGAGTGTACGCTTCGAGGTGACTCTGAGTTGGTCGACCCTGAGGGTGGTTTGGGAGTTCCCCCTCGGGATGCACCCAAGGGGTGTCACTGCAGGGTCAGTGGGATTCCAGTTGTGCTCTGCTGTTGAGCCATGGGGGTGAAGAAATGTTTTAAGTGTTGAATTGTCCTGAGGTTTTGTGTGGTCCGGGCGTCAGGGTGGGGGCACCCGAGTTTGAGTTGTCTTTAGGAGGGGCCCGGTTTTCGGGTTTGTTTGGTGGTTCGAACTCGCCCGGTGATGGTAACCAGGGGGGGTGGGTAAATGAGGGCATGGGGGGATATGGGGATGGGAACCGGGGGCTTGGGGTATTCAGTTTACACGTAAAGGCTCATGTCATGTTCGCCGGGGAAGTGGAGTCTCCTGTTAAGAGGGGAGGTGCTTTTGTTTGGAAGTCGAGGCGCGACAAAGGACTTGAATGTGGCGGTTAGGGCTACTGCAGTGATGGGGGACAGTCTGCGGGTGTGTGCATTAAACATCAAGGGGCTTAATTCCCCTACCAAGAGGTCTTTGATTGCCAGGGAATTCACAAGGTCAGGCATTGATGTTTTGTTCCTCCAAGAAACCAGATATCAGAAGGGTGATGAATGAAGGATCCCATATGGGGATACTGGTAATGAATACTGGGGGCCTGGTATTGCCAGGAAGGCGGGGATGGGGATCCTGGTCCGGAAAGGGCTACGAATGGAAGTATCAAAAGGTATGGTCTGAAGCTGAAGGGAGATCGATGTTGATCTCTGGCCTGATCAACAAGATAAGGGTCACCTTTGCAACGATTTATGCCCCAAATCAAGCCCAGAAGAGATTCCTACAAAGAACTCTGGAGAAAATAATGAGTGAGACCCAGGGGCACCTTATCCTCTGGGGGTTGGAGGGGACTTTAATGTGTGGATGGGCACCAGTCTGGACAGACAGACGAGTCAAGCAGGGGACCAGGCATGCCACAAACTGGGGGATGTTTAGTTGGGAATGGCCATGGAACTGTACGTGTTAAGGGACATATGGCGCCACCTTCATCCGCAGGAGAGGGGATTCACTTTTTACTCTGCACCACATGGCACTCTCACTAGGACAGACTACCTGTATGTTATCAGGGACTTTGGGAGTTGTCCAGGGACTCAGTGATCCACCCGATCTCGTGGTCTGACCACAACATGGTTTCTGTAGACATTGCCTGCAAGGCCTGTGCCTTAGGAACTATATAAGTGGAAGTGTAATGACTCACTGTTAAAGGATCTGGTCTTCAGAGAAGGCTTCGAGAATTGCATTAAAGAATTCTTCTCCATCAATGACACGGGTGAAGTGGGAAGGGGGACGGTATGGGATGCAGCTAAGGCCACATGGAAGGGTTTGCTGATCCGCGAGGGAGCCCGCAAGAAGAGGGAACGTGCACTACTGGAGAAAGGACTCGGGGAGAGAAAAGGTGCTCCAGAGGTGTGCTCAGTCCTCCCCTGAGGAGAGGGAAGGCTGTATTCAGGATGCAAGGGGTCTGAGGGAAGAACTGAAACTGTTGGAAGAGGGGAAGGCGCTTCGTAACCATCAGTTCCTAAAACAAAAATTATTTTAGAAGGGATATAAGGCAGATGCCCTTGTCGCCGCCAGGCTGCAAGGACAAAGGGCAGCAGATGTGTCACAGAGGTTGAGGGGGGGATGAGGCTAGTGAGAACACAGCAGAAGGGATCCAGGAGGCATTTGCCTCATTTTATGAGGCCCTATATAGAAGCAAAGGGATGACTACTTTGGGAGCGATTAACACATACCTTGAGGGGACTCCCTTGCCATCCATATTTGGGGTTGACTCAGAGATTATGGATCCCACAATCAGGGGTGAGGAAATTTGAATGCCATCGGACGACTCCAACTTGGAAAAGCACCTGGAGATGATAGTTTCACACCAGGCTTCTATAAAACCTTCTTGCGGGCCGTGGTTCCCTAACACTGCTCTTCAATGATATCCTGGACACAGGAAGAGAACCAGACTCTTTCGTCCAGGCCCTCATTTTGGTGATACCCAAGGAGGGTAGGGATCCCAGATCATGAGGTTAATATCGCCCAATCTCACTCCATAGATGATAAGATTTACGTTAGGGTCCTCGCTGCGAGGTTGGAGGGGCATCTGGCGAATATTGTACACTCAGACCAAGTCGGGTTTGTCGTTGGGCGCCAGGGAGTGGATACTACGAGGACAACACTCCATTTGATCAATGAGGCCCAGGCCATGCAAGGTGATCCCACACTCCTTTCCGTGGACGCAGAAAATGCCTGTCAGGCTGAGATCCTGGTGTCTGCGGAAGCTGCTGAACCCCCGACAATCCACCCAAAATGTGGCACACTGAGCTGATAATATATATAACCGCTCAGTTTACCTCGCTTCCAGGGGAAAGGGGGGAAGGGACAAATAAACAAACACCAGGCTGGAAGCTATCAACTCGCTGGTTCTTCACCTGTAGTTAAAACATAACCATGTAATACACCTCATTACTCAATGGGTTACTATACTAACCTTAAAACTCTATATCCTTTACCAAAATAGTCAAAAAACCATACCTGGTACTTCTCTTCAGTATGCCCAGAGAAGTGATAAGCAGACAAGACTTCCTTACTTGTTGACCAGAATCTTAAAGATCATTCAGCCTTCTCAGCAGGTCCATGAATGTAATATTTAACTTTGTAGTTCGTCTTCTCAACCTCAAGATTCTTGAACAAGCTCTAAAGTTCTTCAAATAAGTTTAAGGAAGTTCTTTTAAGTTCTTGTATTTATTTTTATATTTTCTTTTTAGAGTGTCTTTTACTCTGGAACGAATTTAAAACTTGCAATGAAATCTTCACATGGAAAAATCCAGCACACGTGCTAAAATCCAAACCGCGGGAAATACGCACACGCGCTGAAAATCCGAATAGCGGGTAAGACGCACAAGTGCTAAAGTCCAAGATGCGAGTAAAACTCACTTGTGCTAAAGTCCAACCCACGAAAAAATACGCATACGCGCAAAAACCAAATTGCGGGAAAAAAGCACACGCGCTTTTATTTTATCACGTGACACTTCTGAGAGCTCGCGCGGTAGCTCCACATAGATTTGTTCTTTGGCACGTGCAGATAAGAAACGCGTAATATAATACACACGCGAACTCACGTAGAAAAACCCTTGCGTATATGAACAGTAAACGCGAGTCCAAAGTTCACGCTCGCGCTTCACTCTCACGAGCAGAGTCACACGCGCAGACTCAAGGTAACGGGAAAAAATCACGCGCTAGTTTGAAATGATACGTAGGAAAGAAAACAAAAGTACACGTTTCAGTTTTTAGATACAGGTTTGCGATTTCAATCCTTTTAAATTAATATAACCTTTTTACAAAGTTCATCAAAACATGGAAAGTCACTTATCTTGTGATTGAGTCTTGAAAACTTCTTTTCTCAGAAAATTGGAAATTTCTCACTCCTGTCCTGTGTCTCCACCAAACTCCGTACACGACTCCTGTTTAATTTTCAAAGATGCCGCTCGACTGCTTGAAACTTGACACCCTTGAACAAGTTAAGCAGGAGCAGCATAGCACACGACCTCTCAGCTGGGCAAAGACGATGAAAGGCAGTTTAGAATGTTCACTGTCCTCCCTATAAACAATCTCTAGCCAATTAGAATTTAGACTGAGAACCTCCATCTTGGCTTGGGGCATTTTCTATAGACTGCAATGAAGGTTAAGGGCAAAATTGGCTGTTTAAAAATATAACCCATAATAACTTCCCAAAACCTTTCTATACTAAATATGTGTCTCCCCTGACCCAATGTAAATGAGTATATGATACTGTATGTAAAAGAATATGTCGCTCCAACCTGACAGTACCTGACAGGATCCCCCTCCTAACGCCCAGTCCCTGGACCACTTTTCAATGGAAATTTTTTATGGAATCTTTCAACCAAACAAGGAGCATGCACATCACTTGCTTTCTCCCAAGTGCGCTCTTCAGGACCAAAACCCTCCCAATCAATGAGATACTGTAGCTTTCCTCTTACTCTTCTAGAGTCCAGAATTCTCTTAACCAGAAATTCTTCGGAAGCATCTTCCTCAATCACAACTGCTGAAGGAGTAGGTGTCAAACTAGTTCCTTTAACCACATGTTTTAATAAACTACCATGGAAAGTTGGATGAGTTTTCATATGTCTGGGTAATCTAAGACGAACAGCCACAGGATTAATCACCTTTTCGACAACAAACGGTCCTACGAAACAAGGACAAAACTTATTTCTTCCTTTAATTCTCAAAAACTTGGTTGATAACCACACCAAATCTCCCTCACTATATTGAGGACTAATCTTTCTTTTACGGTCAGCAAACCCTTTGTATTTTTGTTTACTCTCCACCAACACCCCTTTTGCCTTTTCCAAGTTTCTTTTCATGACTTCTAGTCTCCTTTCGACTTCTGGGTTTCCTGAATCATTATTGATCTCAATACTAAGAAAACGAGGATGAAAACCTTGTCCCAAATAAAACGGAGACATAGAGGTGGCATCCTTTCTACAGTTGTTATATGCGAATTCTGCAACCCACAACAAATCTACCCACTCTTCACCTGTCTGCAGATAACACCTCAAATATTTTTCCAACTCCTGAATTATCCTTTCTACCTGCCCATTGGTTTCAGGATGGTAACCTGATGACAGACATACCTCAACTCCCAATCTCTTACAAAAAGCTCTCCAAAACTTAGAAATAAATTGAGACCCTCTATATGAGATGACCTGACTGGGAATTCCATGTAATCTTAGCACTTCTTGCAAGAAACTGTGAGCTAAACTATCAGCGGTAACCTCTCCCTTCATTGGAATGAAATGTGCTTCTTTAGTGAGTAATTCAACTACAACCAATACCGATGTACACCCTTTATCTTGTGGAAGATCCGTGATGAAATCTTAGGACACTGAGTACCAAGGCCGCGGTGGAACTGGTAACGGCTCCAATAACCCAGAAGGCTTTCCGATGAGATTCTTAGATCTAGCACAAACTTCACAGGTCTTAACAAAATTAAGGGTATCTTGTCGAATTTTTTCCCACCAAAAATTTCTTCTGACCAACTCAAGAGTCTTCCAATACCCTGGATGTCCTGCCAAAACTGATTTGTGACACTCCTTCAACATTTTTTCTCTAAGTTCAATTGATGGTAAATAGAGTCTGTCATCTAAATAAGGTAAACCATCTTTAATTTTGCGAGTTGGATCCAAACAAACCCAATCTTCAAGTTGTGTCTCAGAAATGGATTCCCGTACTTTCTTGAAGATTTCGTTCTCCTTTTCAATCACAGCAAGAACAAAACGTTCTGGAACGAACAATGGAAGAGGCTCACAGACCGACTTAACCTCACTTTCTGGAAACTGCCGTGACAGAGCATCTGCTTTTTTATTTTGATTACCTGGCTTAAAAGTAACTATAAAGTCATAATCCACAAAAAATAAGGACCACCTAAGTTGTCGAGGTGTCAGAGTTTTTGCTGTCTTCAAAAAAAGTAAATTTCGGTGGTCAGTTAATACGGTCACAGTGTGACGTGCTCCTTTTAAAAAATGTCGCCATTCTTCAAATGCTGCTTTGATAGCAAGAAGCTCTCGGTCTGAAATGGTGTAATTTTCTTCCGCAGGTGAAAATCTCTTAGAAAAGTAGGCCACTGGATGCAATTGTCCTGTAACATTATGCCTCTGAGACAACACTGCTCCCATTGCCACATTGGAAGCATCAGCCTCTACAAAAAATGGTTTGGAAGTATCAGGATGTATCAAGATAGGAGAGGTAATGAATTTCTCCTTCAAAATTTGAAAAGCCTCATCAGCCTTAGCTTCCCAAACAAATGGAACTCAACTTTTTAAAAGTTGAGTAATTGGAGCTACTAAACTGGAGAAGCCTTCAATGAATCTTCGGTAAAAATTGGCAAATCCCAAAAAGCTCTGGATCTCCTTCACTTTAGTTGGAGTAGGCCAATCACGAACCGCTTCCACCTTTTTTGGATTCATTTCCAGGCCACAAGGAGTGATCACAAATCCTAAAAATTCTACCAAATCCGTATGGAACTGACTCTTCTCCAATTTAGCGTAAAGATTATTCTCTCTCAATTTTCTTAAGACCTGTTGAACGTGAATTGTGTGTTTCTCCAAATTCTGGGAAAAAATCAAAATGTCGTCAATATAGACGATAACAAAAACATCAAGAAATTCCCGAAGAACCTCATCGATAAAAAATTGAAAAGCCACTGGGGCATTGCAAAGACCGAAAGGCATCACTTGGTACTCGTACAGGCCAAATCTGGTCTTAAATGCCGTCTTCCACTCATCCCCCTCTTGGACCCTTACAAGATGATAAGCTCCACGTAAATCCAACTTAGAAAATATGGTAGCACCTTGGCTTTGATTTAACATTTCTGAAATGAGAGGGAGAGGATACTGATTTTTCACTGTCATTCTATTTACCGCCCTGTAATCTATACAAGTTCTGAGAGAACCATCAGCTTTTGGCACAAAGAACAATGGTGAGGCTGCTGGTGATTGAGAGTGCCGAATAAATCCCTTAGCCATATGTTCCTTTAAATATTCTTTCAAATAATCATTCTCTTTTTCTGTCAAGGCATAAACCCTACTGCTAGGTAAAATAGCTCCAGGCTCCAACTCTATCTTGCAGTCAAAAGGTCTCTGAGGAGGCAACTCTCCAGCTTCCTTTTCATCAAATACATCCCAAAAATCCTGATAACAAGTAGGAAGTTCACCCACAACTGCTCCAATGTCAAAACATATTGCCCCTCTTTCTGCAAGCGAAAAGGAAACGGAATTCACAACTTTTTCTTTCTCTTCAAAAGATTTTCCTGAAAAACAATGTTCCAGACAAAAGGTTGATTCTAAGGATACAATTCTTGCACTCCAATCAATTCTGGGATTATAAAGAGTAAGCCAGGGCATACCCAAAATAGTTTTCAAGATTGGCGCATCAATTAACTCAAAAGAGATATTTTCTTTATGACCTCCAGTCATCTCCATCTCAAGTAACTCTGTATTATGAGTGATTGGACCTGAAGAAAGAGATGTCCCATCAACTGCCCTGACCTGCTCCACTTCTTTCTTTGCAACTAAAGGAACACCTAGAGTTTTTGCCAATCCCCTATCCATGAAATTACCCGTAGCTCCTGAATCAATAATAATTGGCCCAGAACCTAAAATTACTTTTTCAAACATCAAGGATACGTTCACAGTTATGTGAGGAACCGCTGTCTGTATTGTGTTATCCACTTGTTGTACTCTGCCTGAAGATTTGGAGATCTTCTTGGGGGTAAAAGGACAGTTTTCAAGAAAATGGCCACTCCTACCACAGTATAAACACAAATTATTCTCTCTTCTTCTTGCCTTCTCTTCCTTGGACAACGGACCTCTCACCCGGCTCTGCTGGTCAATTATCTTTGACTTCACTTCTCTGTTCACCACCTCAACTTTAGGCCTCTCCATTCTTCCTGGAAACCTAACCTCTCCCTGAGAACGTCTACGCTCTAAACGTCTTTCTGTTAAACAAAAATCCAACTGAACTACCAAATCAATTAAGGCATCTAAAGTATTTGGTCGCTCCAAAACTCCAGCCAGAGCATCTTTTAACTCATACTTTAAGCCCCTATAAAATAAGGAAGCCCTCTTCTCCTCTGGCTATCTACTTTCTAAAATTAAAGTTCTAAATTGAGTGATATAAGAAATCAACTCCTTTCCTCCCTGGCGCAGTTCCAGTAATTCTCCATCAACCTCTAAAGATAACTGTCTCTTATGAAACATTTTCTTAAATTCGGTCTGGAAAAGGGAATAATTATTCAAAGCCAAACTCTTTTGACTCACCAAAAGACTTCCCCACGCAGAAGCTTCTCCAGATAAATATGATAAGGTGAATGTTACCTTTGAAGCATCTGTGGAAAACAACTCTGGACGACTTAAAAAATGCAATTCACACTGAGTCTGAAAAATTGTGAAACTTTCTTGAATCTCCTAAAAAACGTTCGGGAGCGGCCAAAGGAACAGGCATAACTAAAGTTCCTAAACCTCCCACTGCCCCTCTGGGAAGTCTAGGTTCTTGTTCTCCTACTCTCACCAACTCAGGTGGGTTTCCTGCACCTTCCGAAGCTTCAACTTCTCTTTCTTGTATTTGAGTTACCTTTAAATTTAACTCATCTATTCTTTGACAAAGACTTGAATATTCCTGATGAGCCACCCGTAACTCTTCTCTAATTTCCCTAACCATTACTCCCAATGCCTCCATGGCTGTCTCGTCGGGGTTCATAACAGCTTTGGCAGACACTTTTTTTATTGGCCTTTCATTCTGTCAGGCTGAGATCCTGGTGTCTGCGGAAGCTGCTGAACCCCCGACAATCCACCCAAAATGTGGCACACTGAGCTGTTAATATATATAACCGCTCAGTTTACCTCACTTCCAGGGGAAAGGGGGAAGGGACAAATAAACAAACACCAGGCTGGAAGCTATCAACTCGCTGGTTCTTCACCTGTCGTTAAAACATAAACATGTAATACACCTCATTACTCAATGGGTTACTATACTAACCTTAAAACTCTATATCCTTTACCAAAATAGTCAAAAAACCATACCTGGTACTTCTCTTCAGTATGCCCAGAGAAGTGATAAGCAGACAAGACTTCCTTACTTGTTGACCAGAATCTCAAAGATCATTCAGCCTTCTCAGCAGCACCATGAATGTAATATTTAACTTTGTAGTTCGTCTTCTCAACCTCAAGATTCTTGAACAAGGTCTAAAGTTCTTCAAATAAGTTTAAGGAAGTTCTTTTAAGTTCTTGTATTTATTTTTATATTTTCTTTTTAGAGTGTCTTTTACTCTGGAACGAATTTAAAACTTGCGATGAAATCTTCACGTGGAAAAATCCAGCACACGCGCTAAAATCCAAACCGCGGGTAAAACGCATACGCGCTGAAAATCCAAACCGCGGGAAAAAACACACGCGCTTTACTCCAAGTCGCGGGAAATACGCACACGCGCTGAAAATCCAAACCGCGGGAAAAAAACACACGCGCTTTACTCCAAGTCGCGGGAAATACGCACACGCGCTGAAAATCCAAATAGCGGGTAAGACGCACAAGTGCTAAAGTCCAAGACGCGAGTAAAACTCACTTGCGCTAAAGTCCAACCCACGAAAAAATACGCATACGCGCAAAAACCAAATCGCGGGAAAAAAGCACACGTGCTTTTATTTTATCACGTGACACTTCTGAGAGCTCGCGCGGAAGCTCCACATAGATTTGTTCTTGCGCACGCGCAGATAAGAAACGCATAATATAATACACACGCGAACTCACGTAGAAAAACCCTTGCGTATATGAACAGTAAACGCGAGTCCAAAGTTCACGCTCGCGCTTCACTCTCACGAGCAGAGTCACACGCGCAGACTCAAGGTAACGGGAAAAAAATCACGCGCTAGTTTGAAATGATACGTAGGAAAGAAAACAAACGTACGCGTTTCAGTTTTTAGATACAGGTTTGCGATTTCAATCCTTTTAAATTAATATAACCTTTTTACAAAGTTCATCAAAACATGGAAAGTCACTTATCTTGTGATTGAGTCTTGAAAACTTCTTTTCTCAGAAAATTGGAAATTTCTCACTCCTGTCCTGTGTCTCCACCAAACTCCGTACACGACTCCTGTTAAATTTTCAAAGATGCCGCTCGACTGCTTGAAACTTGACACCCTTGAACAAGTTAAGCAGGAGCAGCATAGCACACGACCTCTCAGCTGGGCAAAGACGATGAAAGGCAGTTTAGAATGTTCACTGTCCTCCCTATAAACAATCTCCTGCCAATTAGAATTTAGACTGAGAACCTCCATCTTGGCTTGGGGCATTTTCCATAGACTACAATGAAGGTTAAGGGCAAAATTGGCTGTTTAAAAATATAACCCATAATAACTTCCCAAAACCTTTCTATACTAAATATGTGTCTCCCCTGACCCAAGGTAAATGAGTATATGATACTGTATGTAAAAGAATATGTCGCTCCAACCTGACAGTACCTGACAATTTGATCAATGAGGCCCAGGCCATGCAAGGTGATCCCACACTCCTTTCCGTGGACGCGGAAAAGGCCTTCGACAAGGTTGAGTGGGATTCCTTGGAGGCAGTGCTTACTAGAATGGGGTTGGGCAAGAGATTTCTTAAATGTATCATGGCAATAACTCCTCTCCTTGGGCCTGTGTAATGGTGAATGGGCAATAATCTAGGTGGTTTCATCTGGGAAGGGGTGAGGTAAGGGAGCCCGCTTTCCCCCCGCTCTCTGTGTGCTTTCGCTGGAGCTCCTGGCTCAGTGACTTAGACAGCACCAGTGAATTGAGGGGTTCACTGTGGAAGTTTTGACTACAAATTGGGTCTCTATGCTGACGACATGCTACTACACGCGGTGAACCAACTTACCTCAGTCCCAGTGGCGGTTGACATGATTGAACGATACAGCCGAATGGCAGGGTTCAAAATAAATACAGGCAAGTCGGTCCTCTATCCCTTAGATAAAAGCAGGGATGATATGGTGGTATGGTTCGCTCCCATGGGCATGAAGGTAAGCTTGTGAACACTGAGGTATTTGGGCATTAACGTCACGAGAGAGTTAAAGGGCATATATGAGGCAAACACCCCCCTCTGGCATTGGAAGTGGAGAAAGACCTAGCGAAATAGAATAAGTTGACCGTATCATGGATGGATAGGCTGAACGCAATTAAATGGTGGTACTCCCCAAGTTCTTGTATCTATTACAAATGCTCCTTATACAGATCCCTGATGCCTTCTTCAGAACAATCAAGGGAACACTCACACAATTCTTCTGGCAGGGGAAGCAACCAAGGCTCTCTAGTGTGATACTGAGCCTCTCCAAGGATCAGGGGAGTGGGTCTCCCAGGCTTGAAACTATACTACACCTGATTCCTCACCTCAGGCGATGGGCAGATTTGCAATCGGTGGGACTAGACAATTTTCACTTAAGACCAGCAACGGTTGGAGAATGGCTGTGGGTCCCCAGGGAAAAGTTGTTGAAAAGGGCAAGAGAACATCCCATCCTGGGTACTATTTGGAGTGTATGACGCCAAGGAGTGGGAATGGGAGGCATCACAATGTGGCCTTCTCCCCTTGGTCATCTCTGGGTCCCTGGGATCAGGGATGCCATTCTCCCCTTGGTCATCTCTGGGTCCCTGGGATCAGGGATGCCATTCCGAATCTGGAGAGGTTTCAACAATGGTATGAGGTGGGATTGGAAAGGGTAGGAACATTGTGGAGGGAAGGCAGGTTTATTACGCTACAAGAGTTAGAAGGGGCCCTGGGGTTGGGCAGGCCCTCCGTCTTCTCATTCCTGCAAATGACATTTTTTTTTTGAGGGAGATTTTGAGAGAGAAAATCTAGAGAGAACTTACACATTGAGAAATTCCTAGATACCGCCACAGGCTTCAAGAGACTGACTGGAGCCCTATAGAGGACCCTAGTGGACACAAGAAGGGGATCCTCCGACAGCACAGGTTGAAACAGAGATGGCCGGGAGACCTAGAGATAAACCTCTGCCCCAGACATGGCAGAGAATGTGCCAGGGAGCCTCCCATGCCTAAATTTCAAGCCAGTATAAATTGCATGCCATTAAATTGTTACACAGGTGGCAGTATGACCCGGACAGATTGGGCAAAATGTTCCAAAGTGTGAGGCCTATGTGCTGGCATGAGTGTGATCAAAGGGCCGATTACTAGCATATGTGGTGGAGGTCTGCAGCGGTCCAGTCATACTGGGATGAAGTCCTTAGCTGGATCAGGGACCTGGATGGGATCATGAGACGTAAAAGACTGATGCTGGTTTAGTTTGGGCTAGAGGAGCATGAAAGTGAGTATATACGATTACCGAAAATGGCCTGCTTCTAGCGGGGAAACCTACCCCCCTCTGGGAAAGAATGGGTTAACACGGCTAAGAATCTATATCTGATGAAACGCCAAATGGCAATGATACACAGCAACTCTGGGTCTGTGCAAACGGAATGGGCAGGCTTCTGTGAAAAGCACATGCAATAGGTGTGCCCTGTGATTTTGCTGCATGCCTTGGGGGAGTGGGGCAATTACCTCTTACCACCTCAGTTAAGGGATTACCACACGCAGAATGAACTCTACCCCTGTCAGAGAGACTGTAGACTCTCTCACGAAATGTTACGCAGTATAAGCGAACATGGTAGAGCCCTTCATTGTTAAGCGGGCCGGGGAGAGAGGGTTGGGGGACTATGTTGGGGAGGGGCGGGCGACAAGGTGTACATGACAAATCGGTGGTCTATTGTTGTGCATTCTATGATTCTCTGACATGCTCTGATGATAATACTGTTGTTGAATTCCTTTGTCATTTATTTTTCAGAAAATTCAATATAAACTGAAGTTTAAAAAAAAATAATTCTATCAAACTCTCCAAGATTTCTAATTGTAGATTCAACAACATCTGCATCTAAGACATAGTACAGGTATGCTTATATTGTTTTAAGTATTTTTGTCAACTCTTTTTTTTACAAATATATATATGCAGGTTTCCTGCCACTTACCCTGTAATAAGCTTCTCAATAAGCATATTCTCTTTTTAACCACTCTATCAAATGCCATGTATTGCAGCATTTAGCACCTGCTCACATCAAGTGGCAGTTACTTACAATGCTGTACGTTTAAAAAAAAATTGTTTTAAAAGCATTTTCATAAAAGTAAGAAAAGGCATATGCGCATTTATAGCAGCAATGTGTGTGTAACTGTTTTCTAAAAGGAAAGGAAAAGCACATAAAATAAGATGTGTACAACATTTTTAAGTGGCACTTGGTGTTTGCAGGTTTAATATGTTGGCAGTACATGCATACTTGCCAACATGACCCATTACAAACTATAGCTGCTTATCATGTCTTGGTTTCTTTCTTTGCTTCTGTGACTTCTAATACCACTTCTCCCATTACACAACTCGTCCCAGAATGCACAAAAAACTAACCAGGCCTACACTGCAACATTAAAAAGTGTCACATTAGGGGGCATGGGCAAGATGGCTGCTTAGACGCTATGCTCTGTCCCCAGCCTTGGAGTTACAGCAGTAATATGGAGACAGGCAATCTTTAACCCACCTCGGGAGCTTAGACCTGAGTGTGGGAGACTGCGGCTGTTCAACAGAATCCTGAGAAGGGGCCCAGAGCTGCGTGGGCGCTCCCGACCCGCATCAGCATTTCTCCCTGTGGTTGCCGCCAGTCCGGTGCCCGAGCGAGCGGCCTGCTACGGAGTCGAGGAGGAGCAGAGCAGAACCTGAGCAAAGGTTGGTGCAGGGTGCTTGAGCCCGGACTGCGGGGGTGTGGGACCCCAGCCTCACTGGAACAAGGTGACGTTGTCCCCCCCAGGCGATCCTGTTGCAGGGGGAGTGTGGAGTGAGAAACCAATCATGCAGCGGCCTGCGTGTGCGTCTTGTGAGTGGTGCTGCCGGCTGTGGCATTCCCCGCTGGATCAGCCCTAACTAGGAGGTTGTTGGTGCAGAGAGGGGTGATGGGGCAGAAGCTGCGGGCTCCCCTGTTCTGACGTGGCTTCACGCCGGGGTTGGAAGGCTCTAGAGAACTTATAGCCCCTGGGTGCGGGCAGAGACTGGTAGGAAAACCTGCCTCGCCCAAGTGGAGAAACAGTGGCTCTCCCCATGCTATACAGAGGAGACGGCAAGCGGAGCTACTAGGACCCCACAAGTGGCAGGCCCTTAAAATTCCTGACGCAGGTGCGTCCATCATCTGCTGTTCCCAGTGCTGGACACTGTTGACTACGTTGGGCCCAGCCAAAGGGACATCCTGGTGGATTGACATTGAGGAGGCCAAGGGACCAGTGCACCAGCTGGGGATGCAGCACCCACACCCCCCCTGGACTGTAACGGGTGGTAGGAGTAGCCTCTGTGGCATAGAGGAGGCGTGGGGGCTTCCCACTGCTTTAGGCCACAGTGAGGGTTGCTGTGAGAGACCACTTGTGGAATTTCCAGGTGATGCACGAACAAGCTGCAGAGGAGGAGGCATCCTGGGGACAATGCTATGTGTGACCTACTGCTGAGGAAGGCTTACAGTGGGAGGTGAGACAGTGGAAGAGTTCCGCAGCATGGGGCGGAACGCTTGCAGAACATGTTTAAGGGGTAGAGGCAGCTGTAGTGTCAAGTAGTACCCCGGAACCCAGACTTTGGCGATTGAAGATCCCCCTACGGATGATCCCCCTACTCCGGGAGAGAACAGAAACACGCACAGTAGAGGAATTCTCACAGCGGGGAAGGGGTAGGGACTCTCCTTGGTTAACTTGTTCTGGCTGGGGGTCGGTTATGCAGCTTCATACCGCACACCTGTAGCCGTGTAGAAACCCAGCTTGGGGAAGACCCAGTACTGAGGAGTCCTGTCCCCCGAGTGAGGATCCTGGGCTGTGGCCCCTCTCTATTATGGCGGATCTTAGGGGTAGGGGTAAGACTCTAGCAGGTAGAGGGGATCACAGTGGATACCTCTTGTGGGGGTGGCAAAAAACAGATCTTTCACCCTATGAGCTGGAAGGAGGCCCTGGCACAGTTCTAGTACCACACGGATCTATAAAGAGCGACATTCAGACCATTCAGACCATTCTCAAAGAGATCAGGGGAATGAGGACAGACATGGGGGCGAGGCTGGCGGACCTTTCAGCCAAGGTGGTCACCCTTGAGGACAGAATGGACGGTGTTGAAGCCAATCAAATGTATACTGGGCTCCTGGAAACGTAAATGGTGGCGCGCTTTATGGAAATGGAAAGGCACAATGAGGAGCTCGGCCTCAAAGTGGACGACATTGAGAACCGGCAGAGAAGGAACAATCTTAGGATTTTTGGGCTGCAGGAGGCGGAGGGAGAGACATCGGCAGGCCTGGAATGCAAGGTGCAGGAGATAATAAGGATGATACTAGGCACTGAGGAGCGTTAAACAGTCTCAATAGATAGGGTACATCGTGCCGGTGTGGGAACCCGTGGCCCATGCTCAGTTCTGCACTATTATGGAAACAAGATGAGGATCCTGGAAAAAGCGAAGTGCCTGCGCGAGGTGAACTATGGTGACTCCAGGGTGGCCATTTTTCAGGACCTCTCAGCCCATACGTTGTTGAGGCGTAATAAATGTGGGGCCCTCACTAAATGGTTGCAGAAGGGGGTGAGGTACTGCTAGGGCTACCCCTTGTCACTGGTGTTCGAGTGGGAGGTGGAGCAGCACCATCTGGTTGCGCAGGAGGACAGACGGGGACTAATGCGCTCTCGCTAACTAGTACGTTTTCTGACAGACTACCATTCTACCTCGCTCTTGATACTTATCTCCGTGGGACTTGACCTTAGTCATTTGTATTTATTTAGGTGACCCTTGACGTTGCGGTCCCTTGTGAATCCTTCAGCTATTTGGCTACAATGACAGACTAGAATCGTCTTTAACTTCTTTGACATCTTAACTGCAGATAGCTACTCTTCTTGTAGCCTAATTTGAATATTATCTTGGGGTAAGTGGTTATGCACTTACGTTTTATCGCCATGGCATTTAATAATCTAGATATTTGAATGTATCCCGCATTTTTTATCTTTTATATCTTATATTTATTCAGGGATATTCAATCCTAACACTTACCTGAACTGAATGAGCCATAATTGAGTGAAATCATCTCCAATAGCTTCATCTGGAAAAACTTTTTTCCCCCTTGGGGAATCTGGGTAAGCGGATACTATGTTTTTAAGCTTAGAAGTCCCATAACCAATATTTGCAACCTATTTCTAGGAAGTGTTGCACAATTTATAGAACTAGGGATTATTTACTCCATTTATGATTGATTTTGAAATTGTGAAGTTATGAAGTTGTCAGTAAATAGGCTGACAGTGGTGATCTTCTTGATGTTCTAGATAAATAGATGACTGTGTGCGAAATATGTAAAAACATAGGGCAATTTGGCCATAAATTACGTTGTTGACTGGAAGAGATGTTTGATTCTGTACCTACTCCATTTTTGCTTTTTGAAATATTGTATGTGTCAATACAAATTATTCTAATGGGTAATTTTTTGTAAAAGATTCTTCTTGCAGATATGAATAAGAATAACTAGTTGTGAATTGCCCCTGAAGAAGTGATTTCTCACAAAACGCATTGGGCCAACAATAAAAGAATCAAGATTGATGAAATAGTTTGTGTAATCTAAGTTTTTTGGATATGCATTACCACTTGTATGTGTATGTTTAAATTTAACATTGCTTATTCAAAAGATATGTAAAAATCCCTTTCTTTGACAAAAGAAAGTAAATACCATCCACTACACATTCCTTAAATGACAAGGGGACTCATTACACGGTAGGCGGTAAGGGTTTACCGGTATTTTACCGGTACCGGTAAATCCTTACCGCCTTACTACGAGGTCCCTTTGCGGGTTGGGGAATTTAACGCCTGCTTTTTGCAGGCGTTAAATACCAACCCGCAAAGGGACCCAGGGAGCTAATTACGGTACCGCAATTTGCGGTGCCGTAATTAGCGCCTTCCCCATTCCCATTATGCCCTATGGGGCAAAAATGGGAATGGGGAAGGGCAATGGTGGAAGGGGGAATTACCGCCCCGCCAGCCTTGGAATGGGGCGGTAATTCCCCTTTCCACCAAGGCGGTGCCGGTATTTTACCGGCATGAACCATGGCGCTAATAGCGCCATGGTTCTCCGCCTACCGTGTAATGAGGCCCTAGGACTCTTAAATGAGCCTTTTGATACGGGAACTTTATTTTCTGTCTCATATGTCACAACCCATATGCCAGGGTTGTTTATTATCTCCTCAGCACCTAGAACTAATATAGAATATATAGAATCATTGTTTGATATATAACTACATGGGAGTGCAGATCGATTCCCTTTCTTTCTTGCAGGAGGACTTGGTTGGCAGCCGGGGGGGGGGGGGCCAGCTCCGAAACATGGTGGTCAAGGATCGGACCCCAATCAGGGCCCAGATTCTGTATGGGGCAAGCACAGGGCAAAGGGCGGGCGAAAGTATTAGAAACTGAACACACCCCGCATGGAATGACGACGAATGAAAGGGGGAGATGCCGGATTTGTATTGCTAACTTGCTTCTATTGGGGGTCGCCCCATAACCTTGTTTGGGGCCCTAGCGGAGGCCATTGTGATGTGGGACAGGCCTTTTGTTAGGTGTTGAAGGAGTTGTTGCCTGACTGGTCTTACTTGGTGCTCCAATTGATGAAGATGAAGAAGGGGGTGGAAGTGGGGGGTATGAGTTTGGGGGGGGGATCCGGGATTTGGGTGAAATGGTTTATGGTTTCGCTTAAAAGTTTGAAGGGGGTGTTGGTCATATTTTTTCCGCTGATGTTCTGGGGTTGTGGGGGTGGCAGTGATGCTTGATGAGATGCCCAAGGCAGGTGACGAGCCCCTGATGATCCGATAACTGTACCCAGTATGATCAGGGTATGGGAATGGACGCCTCAATTTAGGGTAGGGGAGGGTGGGGAGGTAAGGTTGGGGGGTGGGCGAAGGGGGGGGAGGGATGGAAGGGGGAGGAAAGGTACGGGAACCCATGCAATGGAATAAATATGCTACAGGGATGATGTACTTCGCTGGACATGATAGGAGTAACAGACAGAAGGTGAAAAAGGAGTATGGTTTAGGCGTTGTTGGTACGCTGAACGGAGGTGATGGTTGGTACGCTGAACTTGAAGGGGCTGAATTCTCCAAACAAACACTTCCTGACCAGCAACATGTTCCGTAAACAGAAACTGGCAGTTCTCTTTCTACAAGAGATACATTATCAGCAGGGGACAGAATCACCTATAAAAGGGAAGGAGATTGGTAGAAACCTCTGGGCATCTCATGCAACCTCCAAGAAGGAAGGATGGGTATATTGCTCAGCAAGTATCTCCATTTGACAGAGACTCAGGTCAGGATGGGATTTGGGGGGCGGGGGGGTTTGTTGGCATAAAGGCTACACATGGGGGAACACGAATCACACTTGCGACCCTGTACACACCCAATGTGGGACAGGTGGGGTTTCTGCTCCAGGTATTCAGGGTGATGGATGAATAGGCCGAGTGGGCGACGCTGCTGAGGGGAGATTTTAACTTGACATTGGATCCTAAGTTAAACAGGTGGTCAGCGAAAAGGACGGGACGAAAGTGGCGTCCAGAGATAGGCTAGCTCTAGAGGCCTATTACATGATCACTTCTGAGTGGACATTTGGAGGAAGAGCTGGCCAGCCCCTGGGGGCTACATGTTTTTCTCTTCTCCCCATCAGACATATAGAAGGATTGGTCTCCTCCTGATCCCTAGAGAGCGGGAAGGAGAGGTTGGAGTGCCAAGGGTGGAGGTAATTACATGTCCGACCATGAGCTAGTGGTGGTGAACTGGCAGCTCCCTATGCCACGTCGGAGCTTTAGATGGCGATGCAATGATACTCTGTCGAGGGATCGGGTCTTTAGGGATTTTCTAGAAAGGGAGATACGGGACTGTTTTGAAATCAATGATAAGGGGGAGACAGGTATGGCCAAGGTCTCGGAGGCAGCTAAAGCCACTTTTCGGGGACTGCTCATTGCTGAAGGGGCACGCAGGAAGCGTGAAAGGGTACGATTGAAAATAAACTCTGAGAGGAACTGAAGTTGCTGCATTCGCAGTTGACTCAGTGGGACGCAGATAGGGGGCCCTATTGAGTGAGATGAGGAATAAGGGGAAGGAACTCCACACTGTGCTTATCGGAGACGTTGTAAAGAAGTTGAGATATACCCGACAGCGGTACTATGAGAGGGGTGACACGGTGGGTACCCTCTTGGCTAACAGGGTTAGGGGCTGTAGGGTGGATAGGAGGGTAGAAGGGGTCCAGGATGCAGGGAGGGCAGATGGGGAGCGGGGGCAGAGATGTCGTGGGCTGCTTCACAGACTTCTATAGGGAGTTATATGATAGGCCAGCAGAGAAATCCCTGGAGGAAATCCGGCAATATCTGGTTGAGCGGAACTTCCCTAAACTTACGAGGGTGGAGAGAGAGGCCGTAGAGGTGGAGATAACTAGAAAAGAGGTGCTGGGGGCAATCCGGAGGTTGAAGTCTGGGAAAGCCCCGGGGGAGGGCAGCTTTACAGCGGATTTCTACAAGCAATACCAAGTGCTGCTGGCGTATCCTCTGGCCAAGTTGTTTAATTCCATAGCGGGACGGGACACGATACTGCCGACATTCCTTCAGCCCCTCATAGCAGTCATCCCGAAACCAGGGAAGGAACTAACCAATTGTGCCTCATACAGGCCGATTTCCCTTCTTAATGCGGATGCCAAGATCTTTGCCAGGATCATGGCGATGTGTCTGGAACCCTGCCTCCCCCGACTGATTCACCCGGATCAGGTGGGTTTCGTGTTACATAGGCAGGGCGCAGATAGTATGCGAAAAACCCTTCATATGTTGAATGTGCCGGCAGTGAGGGAGGAGGGGGCGCTCCTGCCCTCTCTCGACGAAGAAAAGGCATTTGATCGGGTGAGCTGGGCCTTTATGGGCGAGGTCTTGGCGTCCCTGGGAATGGGCCCCAGATGGATGGGTTGGATATCGGCTCTCTACTCAGAACCTACAGCTTGCGTGGTGGTCAATGCAAATGAATCATACTCCTTCCCTCTGAGGCCTGAGACCCGTCAGGGGTGCCTGCTCTCTCCGCTGATTTATGCGTTTGTAATGGAGCCATGGGCGGCATCTGTTAGGGACAATGAAGAGATACGTGGTATCACATCACAGTTGGTAGGGTTGTCTGTAAGGTCAGTCTTTTTGTGGATGATGCTCTGCTCTATGTTGCTATGCCATCCCATTCGGTTCCACGCCCCTGCTGGAGATCTTCGAGTACTACGGGGAGTTGTCGGGGGTTCAAAGTCAACCGGTGGAAATTAGTGGCATTCATTGCAGGGGTTACTACATTAACAGAAAGAAGCAAGAAGACTCTGTACTCTGGACCAGAGTATTATTATGAATCACAAATCTGAAGGAATGTCCAGAGGGCAAAACTATATTAATCACAAAAGTGTATCAAATTGTATTCACCATGATACAAAACATTTTCAAAAAAGTCAGTTAATGACATAATACTTTGCATAACATCATTATATCACATAACGCAACAACATGGGAGTACATAAAAAGTGGCTAAAATTAGTCCATCACAACAACCATTCATAGTGCAGCATTCAGACCATACATCACACTCAGTGACATTCAACCAAACAACAATAGCTAAAATACATGACAAAATGAATTAGCAGTAGGAGGTGGGATAAACATTCCTCACATCCCATCTGATTATTTTAGTATCTAAAGTTTTTACAAAAACAGCAATAGAGATAATTAAAAACAATCTATCGCGAGGGTGGATCTAGGAGAAAGAATGTTGTATAGATCACATCCCTGGGGAGTAAGCTTACTCCCCAGGGATGTGATCTATACAACATTCTGGTTGTGCATAGGGTTGCATATGGGACATTTACCAGGCCAATGGAGGAGGATCAGGTAGGTTTTCCTGACCTGGCAACTTATTGTAAAGCGACACAGCTTCAGGTCTTGGTGACCTTTTTCAATCCACTATCAGGGAAACAGTGGGTTGCAACGGACAATGCAGTGTTGGCCCCGGTCACGTTGGATGAATGGCTGTGGGTCCCCAGAGCCTCTATCTCGAATAGTATACTCCATCACCCGATCCTAGAGGTCTTGTGGTCCGTATGGAGAGAGGGAGGGGACAACAGATGGCTTACACCGTGGCGTCACCTTTGAATTGCATTTGGGCCCCTATGTATGGATGGCATAGAGTAGCCGTTAGCATTTCAATCATGGTACGAGGAGGCCGGGCTTAGTAGGGCTCGGCAGGTATGGGAGGGGGTGTTTTTATATCATTGCAGAGATTGGAGGAGGCATTGGATCTTAGCAAGTTGTCGCCTTTCCGTTTCCTGCAATTGAAGGGAGCGCTCTCAGAGGGAAGGTGGGGGAAAATCTCAGGAGGGACCTGACGAGCTTCGAGAAATTCCTGATCACACAGAATGGATCTAGAGGATTGATAACAGGTTTGTACAGGTTGCTTCTCTCAGCGATCCCAAAGGATCCCCCACTTCGAGAGTCAAATGGGGTCAAGACCTGGGTAGGCACATCAAGGATACCCTCTGGGCCCGGATGTGTAGGAGGGCAACCTCTCCACAGCATCACTGCAGTATAGACACCAAGCCCTGAAAATATTGCACATGTGGCATTATCCCCCAGTGATAATCACCCGTATGAGTGAACGATAAGATCCGCATTGTTGAAAATGTCACAGATAAAAAGGGGACTACATCCACATGTGGTGGGAGGTGCCCAATGGTGCAAGCATATTGGAGGGAGGTCCTGTTGTGGATAAAGGGTGTTGACGGAATTCAGAGGGAATTCTCGCCGTGGCTTCTTCTCTTGTGGGTGAGTGTAGAGGAGGGCCCGGATGCAGAACAGGGGCAAATGTTCCAAGTTATGATGGTTGCAGCGAGATCTTGTCTGCCCCAATTGTGGAAGAACCCATGAATGCCAGTGGAAACGGATTGCGTTTCAAAGCCCCAAGCTATATATGGTATTGTACGATTGGACCGAGAAAAAAAAAGGTCCAACCTTACAATACGACCCAAAAATGCTACCACCAAAGGTTCGAACACCAAAAGTTGTGTGGTATAGTAAGTGGGGTGTTGCGGCGGACACCGCCGCAGCACACCTGTGAAAAAATAAAAATGAAAAAAACAGGGGCTGCAGGGTTTCCCCCGCAACACCCTGCTCACTATACTTTACAGTATTACAGTATAGTGAGCGGGGGTTGCGGGGGAAACCTCTGCAGCCCCCGTAGTATGTAAGTATGTTCGCATGAGAAGCACAAGTTACTTACCAACTGTAACGTTCTTTCGACTGGATGTTCTTCCCATGTGTTCCTCATCTTGTGATATTCGTTATCCCCAGCTTCGCTGCTTCGGAATTTTTTGTTCGGCAGAGGGTGCTGTGCTCGAGGCCGTGGCGTCGATTGTCCCTCGGCGGGCTCCGTTCCGTGTCGACGTCACCGCTGGTATAAATAGCTCGAGCCGCGCCCGTTGGCTTCAGTTCTGTTTTCTCGAGGACATACTCGTGGAACATCCAGGCATTTCCTGTGACTGATAGGCCCATCGTGAGTGGAAAGTGTTAGAATACGTAAACTGTACTGTGGGGTAGGCTGGGAGGGTCGATGAGGAATATGTGGGAGGAACATCCAGTCAAAAGAACTTTACAGTTAGTAAGTAACTTGTTCTTCGAATGGACTGTGTCCTCCGACGTATTCCTCATCTTGTGATAGACTCCCATAGCAGTGATCAATTTGGAGGTGGCAGTGCTAGTTATTGTTTTCATGGACGGAATGAAGTACCGCCCAGGCAAATAAACCTTAATTGGAGGAGGAGGCATCTAAGCAGTAATGCTTGATGAAGGTATGCATTGATGCCCATGTTGCAGCTGAGCAAATGTCTTTTTCAGCGACTCCCCTCTTCAAAGCCGCAGAAGTAGCCATTCCCCTAGTGGAGTGAGCTTGTAGCCCATCTGGTGGGTCTTTTCCTGCTAATCTGTAGCATTCCAATATAGCCAGAATGATCCAGCAGGATATAGTTTGTTTTGTCACAGCTAACCCCAATTTACGACCTGTATAACCCACAAAGAGTTGGTCATCTTGAGGTAATTTTGACATTCTTGAAATGTAAAAACTGAGGGCCCTGTTGGGGTCCCGTCTATGCAATCTCTCCTCTTCTTTGCCCAAATGAGGAGGAGGATAGAATGTTGATAAAAATCATTTTTTCTGACAAATGGAAGTCAGAAACTACTTTCGGTAAGAAAGATGGTTTAACCTTAAGAACTACCTTGTCCTTGTAAAAGATGGTATATGGAGGTTTACATGAGAGAGCCTGTAGTTCACTAACCCTGCGGGCTGATGTTAATGCCACAAGAAGGACAGTTTTTAGTGTTAGAAGCTTCAATGTACAGGAGTGCAGTGGCTCAAATGGTATACAAGTTAGAAATTTAAGAACTAAGTTTAAATCCCAAGTTGGGACATGAAACGGTACTGGAGGATATACATTGCTAAGTCCTTTCAGGAACTGAATGATTAATGGAATTTTAAAGTAAGAAACCTCTTCCGAGGAGTGCTTGAAAATGGACAGTGCAGCAAGATATCCTTTAATTGTTCCGATCTGGAGCCCCAGATTGGCTAGATTAACAGGAAAGAAAGCACCATTGGGGTGCCACATTGAAAAGGGTCCACATCCTTATCTTTGCACCAGTTACTAAACTTGTTCCAACGACACCGGTACAAGGATTGGGATGTCCTTCAACCGTTCACAAGGATTTGGATGGAGAACCCGACCTTCCTCTTACGAGAGAAGATCCTCTCTTTGCGGAAGACGTATTGGAGGGCAGATGGACATGTCCAGAAGGTCCAGGTTAACCAGTGAACATCTCTTCTAAAATTGGAAATGTGCTCTCTCCTTTTTGGATATTCAGAGCTGCTCTTTGGACATTGTTTTGCAATCTTTGGATGTTATCCGTAACATATTTATTGGCACCTGAGTACAGGGCGTTACAGTAATCTAATCTGGACATTGTGAGAGCATTGGACAGGGTAATACAGCTGGTGCCAGAGAGAAATGGTCTACAGGCATGGATGCAAGTTTAGGCTGTTGTAGATGCAAGTGAGTTGACTTGTTTCTTAAGGGCGAGTGAGGAGTCAAGGTGGAAACCTAAAGTTATAACCACAGGCATCACCTTGATGAGATTGTTGTCAATATTGAAGGAGGCGTAACTAAGGATACGTTTTTCAAGATTAGTTTCAGAGCCTAGGATCAGTATCTCAGTTTTATCGTCATTCAGACAGAGGCCGTGTGATGCCATCCATGCCTGAATGAGAAGGTATATCCTATTTACTAAGGCTGTGTCATCTAGAAAGTTGCCCAAAAGGGATATGAGGATATGGGTGTCATCTGCATAATTTGTGTAGGTGACACCCAGTCTGTCCAACTTATCAAACAAGGGCTTAGTAAAAATGTTATACATAGTGGGTGAGACACAAGATCCCTGTGGAACTCTGCAATATATTTGAATGGGGTCAGCGGAGGCTGATGGGGAGAAGACTCTCATTGTGCGGTTAGCTAGAAAGGATTGGACCCAGGGTATGGCCTCCCCTGAGAAGTGGGCAGCTGACCTGAGGTGGTTACATAAGACTGCATGATCCACCAGGTCGAAGGCTGCTGATAGGTCCAGGTAAAGTAACATAGCTGTTTTTCCATTATCCTTCAGCTCATCAATTTGTGTTTTAAGGTCTAGGAAGGCTGTTTCGTGCCATGAAGGGGGCGGAAGCCAGATTGCCGTGATCCTAGCAGGTGATTAGCTTCCAAATATTCCTGAATTTGCAGGTAGGCTACTCTATCAATGATTTTAAGTAGAAAAGGGACAGTAGTAATGGGTCTATAGTTGGTCGGAATGGTGGGGTCTAAAGTTTGTTTTTGAAGCAGAAGGGGAGGACCCAAGATTCTTTAAGATTGTTGGGCACTGTATTTGTTTTGAAGGAGGCATTAATGAGCTTTGAGATAAAGAGGGATAGGTCTCTAGCTGCATCCTTTATTATTTGAGCTGGGCAACTGTCTCCCTTACAGTTAGAGGGTTTAAGGGAGAGTATGACTTTCTCCGTCTCAAGGATAGAGATTTTCTTGAAACTGAAGGGTGGGGTTGTTCTGTTCCAAGTGCGTTGGGGTGGTTGCTGCTCAGAGGGGAACAGTATGGCCTTTTTGTTAGCTATTTTGAGTTGGAGAGATGACATTTTATTCGACAGAGCATTTTGTATGTCAGTACACCACAGTTTGTCCTTTGGGACATTGTCTGTCGGTGGGATTGGGGATTCCATTTCACGCAGGATGGTGAACAGTTCCTTGGTGTTAGATTTAGCCTTTGCAATTCTGTCGTTGAATGTGTTCTTTTTAGTATTAATTATTTCTTTTTGGTATAGTTTGGATAGGTCAGTTAATTTGACTTTGTTATCGTCAGTAGGGGAGTGGCGCCAAATGGATTGGTGCTTTCTTTTTTGTAATCTTAGATCTTTAAGTTGAGCAGTGAACCAGGCATTCAGATGAGATTTCTGTCTACCTTTGCGCAGTTTGACAGGTGCAATAGTGTCCAGGGCCTTAGTCATGGCGTTGTTAAAGGCATTCACTAGTGCATTATGGTCGGTGTTGCTGTCCGGTTGTTGATGGAGGAAAGGAGATAGGGGATTCGCTTTTACGCTGTGATATCCTTATTACTTCTAGTTGGGAGTGGAGGTGCCACATTGATGGTTTTAGGACTGAGGAGATCTAGTGTAGCATAGAAAGTAATTTGATAGTGGTCAGTCCAGGATTGCGGGACAATATCAGTAATGGCAATATTACAATTTAGATCGGCCACCCAGTCAAGGGTCCTTCCTTTGATGTGGGTAGGGGAGAGGACTTTTTGTGTGAGTCCATGCGCCTTTAGTAGGGCTGCTATTGATTGGGCATGTTTGTTGTCAATGTAATTAAAGCCAAGATTAAAGTCCCCCAGCAACAAGGTTTGTGAGTGGTCTTTTGCATTATTGGCTATGAGGTTGATTAGGTCCTCTTCGAAGGTTCCCAGTGGTCCTGGGGGCCTGTATACCAGGTAGATGGTTAACGTGCGATTATCGGATAATAGGAGTTTAGCTGTAAATATTTTCCTTGATGAGCAGGATGGTGAGGCGGCAAGTCTGATAGGAAGATTGGTTTTAGAAATGATAGCTAAGCCACCGCCTCTAGCGTTAGGCCTGTCTGCTCTAAGTATCTGATGGCTATCAGGTAAATGCTAGCATAAGGGTTGGTCCTGCTACCTCATGAAGCCAGGTTTCAGTTATGGCAAGCAAGTCCTGGTTCTCAATATTTAGAATGTCTGCTATTTCAGTAGCATGGGCTACCAGCGATCTGGCATTGATGAGCTTCCCAGATAGCGTTAAGGTGCTACTAGGTTTAGGGATGGAGGGAAGTTTAGCTGTTGAGGTATTCTGGCTCATGGGATTCTTAGTAGTAGTACCTGCATGAGCAGAGTTTAGGTTGTTAGGTTTAGACGCCTGTGCTCGCTTAGTCAGGAGTTCATTAGTTTGGATAGTGTTATGTGTGGGATAGCTATTTATGTTGTTTCTTTTTGGTTCATAGAGATGGCGTAGTCTTGACCTGAGTCTCAGGTTTCTGTCCTTAGGTGGGCACGTTAAAGTAGTAGCAAGGGCCATTATAGTGAGGAGACCAAGTGTAAGTAGTATGGGCTGGGTCTTCTGATTTTTACTCATATTCAAGGAGTTAGTTAGGTCAGGGTGGCAGCTCGATTTTTCACGGAATAGGCTAGTTTCACTATTCACAGTATAGGTAGCAGATTTCACTTTTTGCAGTATGGGCAGAATTCACTTTCACAGTATGGACAGGTTTCACTTTTCACAGTATAGACAGAATTCACTTTTCGTTGCTTTCCTCAAAACATCATAATGTCCCTAATTATTCAATCACACCACTACTCCCTTACTCACTAACCCAAGCCCATCACACCTGCCGACTCTTACCCTTACAACCTTACCAACTACAACTATCATCCCACTACACAATCACACAGCACTCTCTTCCTCTCTACAATCACACCCACACATGCATCCACAATACATACATGTACATTCCACAACTTTCAAGCTCAAACCTTAATTTTTACCAACAGACAGAACAGAATGCCTACTTAAAAGCAACTCTGTAGAAAAAAAGAAAAAAATAGAGCAGATAAGAATAAAAGCAAGCCATATAGTCATCCACCTCTCAAATAATGTATAGAAAACATTAAAACAAAACAGCTACTAACTTCACTCAACAAAACTAAACCAGCTACCACTAATAAAAGCAAGGCCCCTCTTCCAAAAACTAAAAGTAAAAAAAATCTATAAAAAAAGTAAACCTACTAATGAACCTAACAGTATATATACCAATGTTAATATAGCCACAGTAAAGCATTCTCAAAAATATATTTTACAAAAAATGTTCCAGGGTAGAGGTCTTCACAATCTTATAAAGACAGCTGAAAAGTCACAATCTACCTCAGAAGACTAATCCTCTAAACTCTAATTGACAGCACATGTCTACTAAAGAGAACATTGTTTATATTGATTTTAAACAGAATGAAACCACTAACTGAATTAATCAATACACTACAAAAAGTAAACATGCACAATGTCAATATAGATACCTTTTCAAACTTCTGTGAAAGTGAATGGCTTCACACAAGCAGCGCAGAACCATATTTTGATGAAGAGTCTTATAAACAAGAACAAAAAAAACAATTGCCATAGACAGTAAAGATTGAGGGTATGAAATGGTAGGAGACACCATTATGGCAAAAGAAACCCTTATAGAAAAAACATCCCCAACATACTTTCAACTAAATTTTCCTTTCGCCCAAACAAACCGTCCAGTGTACAAATGGACATGCAGCTCAATGTGTAACGTACGCCACTCCTTCAAATCTTTATGACAATTCCTCAATCACTAAAAGAAAAAAATAGAATAAAAACTTTACAAACCATGGACTCTTGTCCAGTGCGCAGCCACACTGGACTGCAAGGATATTCATTAGCCTGAATTTCAGGAACTGCTTGCAAAAGCAACTTCCACCACATCAACATGTTAGCAACACACCATTCTGCTCTATGTAATCTTGTACATAGACCATACTATGCAACAAGTCCTGCTCTAGAACTGCAACATTTAAATAACATTTAAATGGAACAGCCAAAGAACTCCTTCGAAAAATAAGGCACCTCCAAAGTAAATATTTTGTAACAGAAGTTGTCTTCGAAAATTCAGTAACTTTAGAACATTAGCGAAAGCCTCACAAATACCCCTGAGAAGCACATACAAAAATTGAAATAGTGAAGTCTGAAACCACATCTGCTGAAATACCAGACCAAGTATGTGTCTGTTGTCACAGAACTTTTTTTATAAGAAAAGTACAAACATAGTAGATATGGCCTACAAAATAGAGGACAACGAGGAATCCCAATGGTTCCAATTAGCTTTATACCTAGCAGCAGAAAATAAATACAAAATAATGGACCCTTCAATAGTTTGCATGCACTGCAAAACAAAGCTTGACAATAACCAAATGCCACCACGTGCTGTCACTAATAACGTAGACATATTTCCACTTTCAAAGGCTCTACAGCAATTTAACTTGTATGAGAGCATTATAATCCAAACAGTACACCCATTTCAAGCTATAATGCGCCTTCAACCCAAAACGGCCAAATTGCCTCCACCTGAGTTACTAAAAGGCATCAGTGGCAAAGTAGTATATTTGCCATTAGATCTTAAAGAAAATGTAGAATCTCTCAGAGTAAATGGCCAATAGATCAATCTTTGATTGTACTAGTTAAGTGTGTACTAATAAAAAAGACAAAAAAATGTGGCAACAACTTTTTGACTTAAAGTTAGACAAGCCCTACAATATCTGAAAGAAAACAATGAATACTACAAAGATATAAACATAGAGGAAAACCTAAGAGAAACCATCCAAATAATTCAAGATTCACCAGCAATTGGCCAATTTGAACGTGTAGATCCTGTTACTGCAGCCAACATTTTAGACCAGTATACAATTCACCCACTACACTCCAAAGACGCCATTGAAGATGCATTAGAAACATGTCAAATGCGTCAAGCCAAAGGATCCCCAATGAGCATATGGGAAAATAGTGTAGAAGCACATTCCTTTCCTCTGCTCTTTCCTACAGGAAAAGGAGGCATATATGATGAAAGGTCCACACAAATTAGTGCATCAGAATATCGCTCTTTACAAATGTATTCTGAAGACCCCAGATTCAGACAAAATGGAGAATACATTTTCCACCTCCTGTTTAAAAGTGAACTAGCAACTCTATGTTATGGAGTTGCAAACACATTAAAAACAGGCTGTAGTATTTTATATATGTCCATTACCCAACTGCTTAAAAAAATAAAAGACAAACATAGCGTTTTCCAGTCAAGTATCACAAATCTCTTGGCAAACATGTGTGGTACAAAAGAATACTGCTTCCAACGTCACGCTGATGTATGTTGTATGCTAAGGAACCTAGGCCCACCCACATGGTTTGTTACTTTAACTTGTGCAGAGTATGCATGGGATGACTTGCACAACTTCTTGCGTACTGCAAACCAAAATAAAGATGGAATAGATATAAAAACACCAGGAGAACCCTCTTCTCTTGACCCTGTCAATGTATCAAGGTACGTTCACCATCGCTTCATTGTCATGCTGCACTTCATCTGTAATAAAACTACTGCTCTGCTACGAGAAGTGCAACACTTCTTTTGGAGAAAAGAATATCAATTCAAAGGAGCACCACACATCCACATGCTTTTGTCGATAGAAGATGCTCTCAAATGTAGCCATGACAGTGATGCCACAGTTTTACAGTTTATTCAAAAATACATTACCTGCGACATCCCTTCAGAGACCACACATGCAGCTACGTATACAAATCTTACGCTTTCAAAAACAGTGTGGCAAATACTGCTGATGTAGATTTAAAAACAAAGGTAAATACTGTACCAAATGTTGCTTTGGCTTCCCTGGACCAGTTTGCAAAAAAGGACAAGTAAATAGCTTGATGTCTTCTGTTAGACACAGTGTGTGACGAAGCATCCAAGTACATCAGTGATTACAATGTAATCATTGCCCTCTTGTGGAATGCAAACGTAGACATACAATACATTGCATGCAATTCCACTGCAGTTGCAAGATATGTCACATCCTATTTCACCAAAGCTGAGAAAACAGAGCTAAAAGACCTCTGGGATGACATCTCATCTGACAAGACACTGTCACAAAACTTGTACAGCTTTGGTAGGAAATTGCTCTCACATAGGGAATGTGGATGCTACGAAGCTAGAGACTGTTTAACAGGTACCGCCTTATATGGCAAATCTGAACACATAGTCTGGCTAAATCTTGCTCCAGAGTACTAAAATCCTACCAAGAGGTAGAAACAAACAATCATCACACATGATCCCAACAGCCAGGACATTTTTATAAAACAATGTAATCGACACATACTCCCCAAAAGAAGTACTGCTTTGGAAAACATGTGCCTGTACGACATAGCCCAAAACAACTACTACAAAAACAATGTCACACCAGATTAGACGACTGGCAAATATTCAGTCTCAACTTGTGAAGGAAGTCTAGTGAAACTTACCAAACCCAGCCTAACTAATCATATAAAGTTGTCATTTAAATCACTGCAACATAGAGAACTTTATTACATGGCCCTACTGCAACTTTTTAAAACCTTGGAGAAAAGAAGAATTATTAGGTGATTGTGACTCATTTGAAGCTGCATTCAAAGCAAATGGAAGCAGTATAACAAAATGTAAATTTCAAACAATACAAAGAAAGGTTGGACAATGAACGCCAACAAGACAAAAGAAATTGAAGCTCAACTAGATAAAGACACTCCTGAGGGCAATCAACCTTCTCTTACAGGAAGCCAAGAACCACTTGGAGAATCACTCATTCTAAATGAAGCAGAAATAGCCATGACTGAGGTAGAAAATACCATGCATCAATCTAAACAATCTGAAGAAGACTTGTCATTGCTAATATCACAGCTACATGACAACTCACCATTTATCTAGAAGTCACTGAAGAAATTGAACATGGTTTTAAACATGAAACTAAAACTTGTAGCTGTAAAAATTATAAACCTCTGCTCCTGTATGTAAGTGGTGAAGCTGGTTCTGGTAAAACGTTCTTGATTAAAATAATCAAACAATTTCTACAAGACTTAACAAACAACAACATTTGCAACAGCCACCACAGGTTTAGCTGCCTATAACATAGGAGGCGTAACTGTACACCGCCTACTGCTCCTTCCAGTAGAGCACCAAAACAAATTAGAATACTACAAATTATCAGCACACGCTGCTACTGAAATACACAGAATTCCGAAACAAATTAAAGTGCTCCTAATAGATAAAGTAAGCATGGGTTCCAACCTCATGTTGGCTTTAATTCACCTCAGAATGCAAAAAGTCCTGGAAACCGACTACGAAGAACTGTTTTGGAGAAAAATATGTTAATGTTTTCGGAGACCGCTTACAGTTAACACCAGTAAAAGGTCAGACTACTTTCAAAATATTAGGACACAAACAATGCCACAACACACTCGGCAGCATTGGAAATGGAAATCTCTGGCAACATTTTCACTACAGAAAACTAACTCAAAACATGCGTCAGTATGCAGGCCTCACTTATGCTAACATTTTAAAAAGCATTAGAACTGGTCTGCTTACTAAAGATGCAAAATCCATCTTAAATAGTAGACTAATCCATGAGCTATATAGGCGAAACACATCTGCTCCTGATGTCATAAAACAATTAACTCAACAAAATATAAAATGCATGTCCTTAATGCCAACCCTTGCAAGCTGTAGTGAATTCAACAAGACAATGTTAAAAAAGAAATGCAACCCATACTGCATATGAGCTACACAGACAAACTCGATGTACATGGTATGACACTCCCTATGTGTCAACAAGCAACAGCACAACTAAATAGCTTAGAAAAATGTATCTCCAACACAGCTGGATTGTGAGTGACGCCGAAGGCGATCGGGATCTGTCCGGACCCCAATTTTGTTTTTGTTTAAGCGGTCTGTAATGGGCCACAGTTAGCTTTAGCTTCTACTTCTTCCAATTCTGACAAGAATACCGACAACCACAGTTCTACTGATGCTACACCAACTTCTGATTTAAACAAGTTTGCTGCTACAACCGCAACTTCAACATTAGGCAAATTCAACAAGACTTCTTTGACCTCTACAGGTTGGCAAGGCACTCTTCTCTCTTGTATGGCAAGAAAGGGCAGCCTTTTTGCCTTTCCTTCTGTCTTGCAGTTACCACAAAACCTGCTTCTAGCTTTCAGACCACTTCTTCTTCTTCTTCTTCTTTCAAATAGTCTCAGCCAAGCAGACTTTAAAACAACTTCTTTTAATAAGTACCCAACTCCCTTCCCCAGCTTCATATACATCTTTCCTCCAGTGGTTACCCTCTTTCTGCTTTGGATGATCTCATCATAACTTCAACAACTTTACAACACTGTTGTATAGTTCTTAATTGAGCGGGATTCACTTTTATAGAGTTCACTCTACGGGCTTGGTGTTAAGATGGATTTCTGAACTCGGACCTGGAGGGGCAGAGGTTCGGAAGGCCAGCCTAGTTTCTTGGAACAGGGTAACATCTGGACAAGCCAGACCAATCAGGGTAGCAATGGCGGCGATCAAAACTAAGTCTCAAGAGGGGTGAGGGTGACTGAAAGACCTCAATGAGCACACAAAGCAAGGACACTTACAAATTACTCCAGACAGGTGTTATATTAAAAATATAGACACATTTGTTACAAGGCCTTTGTAACATCGACCATAGCAAAGAATCACAATAATACTAAAGTAAACCAACACATCACAATCAATACAATATATATACAAGACCAGGGGGTCTAAGGAGTTATGAGCACGTAATATGTAGACCACCTAGATGGGGAGGAAAACAGGCAGTGCAAGTAATCATTAGACCCAGTTCAACATCAGAAATACACCTAACTAGGAGGAAGTCCGAGCCCTACGAAGAGAGGAGACTTATGCTCAAAAGTACCTGCACGCGCTGGTGCCAATGGATAAAGTAGGGACTCTTCAAGTGTGGGATAGAGTCGCTATTTCGCAACAGCGGTAGAAAAGAAACGGGCTCCTGCGCGAGGGGCCAACGGTTGGTGTATGGACTACTCACCGGTCCCCGAAGCAGGCAGACCCAGACTTCTCCAGTTCAGTTCAGGTTGCTGCCAGGTTCAGCTGAGATCATCAGGACGTCTCGACACCGCGCAGATTCTGTGTAGCAGGATGCAGGGTCGAGGGTGTCCCAAATGCAGCGAACGTGCACAGGTTGTTACCACAGCAGGGCAACACGGCAACCGCGTTTACTCTGGTCCGGGCGCACTCGTCTCACTTCAGACCTGGGAATGCCAAGTGTATGAAATTCAGTGTGAGGGTGCCGTGGACGCAGAGCAAGCAATAAACCAAGTTTCGAGGGCTTCCCTGAAACGGCGGCGGTGACAGAGCAAAACGTCCTGCGTAAGCTGGTCAGCCCACTGGTTGGCCCAGGGACACTTCTGAATAGGCTTACTTGCAGGGTTTGATGAAGGTGCCGGGAATAGTTGATCCCATTATTCCAATGGGTCGAAGCGCCTTCGCAGACCTTGTAGGACGATCAGATGCAGAGGGGTCTCGCAGGGCGACAGCGGCTCAGGGTGCCAAACCTTCAGCGGGTCACCAGCGGTTCCTCGACTCAGCTTCTTGTTGCAGGATACTTGGCTCCTTATCCCTTGTTCGGTGTGAACTCAGGAGATCGACATGGTAGTGGTGTTTCCAGCCTCCTCTTATCCAAAGTTCCCTTCGCTTCAAAACAGAGAGGACACAATGGGAGATCTGCTCACAAACATTCACACCATACGTGGACCTATCATGGACCACAGTGGTCCCAGGCATTCAGGACACTCCAGACTCTCTGGCACCCAGGATGCGTATTGGGAACAGACATACCAGCCCACATCCTGGAGGCACACACAAGGCATGCAGAAGCCCGCGAAAGCATTGGGTTTCGCGGGAAAGTGCATGACCAAATAAGAACGGACCCGGGTCGGCTCGACCTGGGGAAGGTGTAGGGGTAAGATGGTCAGAGGACAGGACAAAGAACCTCGTGGCATGGCCATTTTGGGAGCCAGGCCACTCATTTGTGCCAAACGTGGTAAGCGCGGATAACATGGCGAAAAAGGGTTCAAAACACAAGAGAAAAGATAGCTGCCACCAGTCCTGTCCGTGACACACTTGCACAGTTCATAATAAGTCCAGCGAGAGTTTCTAGGGCCTTTGGAATGGCTAGAGACCCAAGAGCGCGGTAAAGTAAGTTACAGTGCACTCTTGTTTCATGTTGCACAAAAGCTGCAACATGATGAAAGGACTAAGGGAAACGAAGTCTCCCAGTACTGACTTCTGGGCTCCCAGTACTTAAGGGCATGTCATTTTCCCCATAAGAATTGAGCGAAAGCCCAGAGGAGTGCGGCGGAAGGCTAGATCAGGGTGTTAAACAACAGCAAAATGTTTGGGGGTTGCCACATGCAGGGAAAATTACATACAATTATGAAATCTTTCCTAACACTTGGGTAATGCTTGTTCTTGCTTCAGCTTCCACAACTTCTACGACTTCTGCTTCAGCCTTTAATATGTTGCAATATGTGGACTTCTTACTGAAAAGGAAATCAGGCACATGTGATTTTGTTTGACTTATAAACTGCCACTTCAAAGACAGACATGTTCCCACCTTTCGGTCAGCATTCAGCTTCCAAGGTATCAGGAAACATTGGGCCTCATTATAAGTTTGCTGGTCCGGAAACAACGGTACCAGTAAGCTTGCCAGTACCATTGTTTCCGGACCGGCAAACTACGAGTTCTGTGAGCAGGTGCCTTTCAGCCCACCAGGTCTGACCTGGCGGGCAGAACGGCACCCGCTCGCAGACCTTGACGGATGCAACAGCACCATTCATGAATGGTGCTGGTGCATCCGTCCTCCCCATTGAATCCAATGGGACTCAAATGGGAATGAGGAGTAATATTTTCCGGCACCCGGGAATGAGCAATTACCGGGTCTGCCAGGGCTGTAATGCCACAGTAATTGACCATTCACGGGCGCCGGAAAATTCATGACTCCGGCAGCAACCGTGCCGGTATTTACCGGCACGGCTACCGCCAAGGTCATAATGACCCCCCTTATCTCATGCACGGTCTCTTTAAACAGTGCTTGCAACTCTTCGGGAAAGTGAGTTCTACTTCAATCAAGCTACCCGCAAAGCTCTCTGTGTGAACAGGAGCCACGGGACCACTCGGTAACAAGATATTTAATATATTAGAGAAAATAAAGGCTTTCACTACACACAAGCATTTTACATAAGCGTGTGTTACATTTCTCTTCTCTGAAAGACTTCCCACTTTGGCGTTTAACTTCTACTCGCCTAGATGTAAGCACAGTATAGTTAAAGCTGGTTACAGTTACCAGCAAGGTATTTCTGTTGTTCAGGAGTACAGAGCTTCCTTTTCTGACTCCCAATAACGACTGCAGGATGCTAGTGCTTCCCGGCTTGGTTTCTTCTCCTGATACTGCTATGGGCACTCTTGGGATTCACACCCCTCTGCTGCACAGGTGTCTCTGGTCCGGCCTCTTCAAGGGAGGGTCTCCTGCTCTCCAGTTTCCCTCGGCTTGCTTCTGCACGTGGACCCTGTGAGAATGCACAACTTCCGATCTGCATTCACAGCAATTAGGTGCACCTGGAAATACTGTCTGTTGCTTCCAATGCTATCACAGCCAAACAGGGCTTGTGAACACAGGACTAACTCAGAGGCTGCAGGTGAAATCTACCCCTTCCTCTGCTCTGGCGTCCCTTCTGTGGTCACACTTCCTTGTGATCTGCAGGTTTCATGATCTGCTCCTTCTGCTGCTGCCAACCTTCCAGCTCCTGCTCCAGCTTCTTGTTGCCGCTCCTCCCTGCTGTAGCTCCTTCTTCACAGTCCCTGAGGGATTCTGGGTCTTGCAGTTTATTTTGGGACAATTCGATTTCTCTAATTATTTAAAAGGTTTTAAGATGGATTTTCTTCCAACAATATCATTAAGGGAAGAATTATAAGATTTAATCATTTGAGAGGCAAAAAGGTTAGTAAAGATTACATGTTCACTGTTCCTGCTGGCATACCTTTGATATTGTGGGGGACATAGGAACTTAGGCGTATAAAAGATTGGTTCCTTGGATTCAACAGTATTCCTCTTCAAGGAAAAATACAGCGTCTCACCCTGTGCAATCTCCCCACCTCCCTGGACCTGTTCTCCACCCAGGTGATCCTCAGTACACCACCCCCAGGATTGGGATCAGGGAGGGGGAGAGAGAGAGCGAGAGGGCGAGATGTTCAGCACATCCACCCCACTGGCCTACCACATAAAATCTGCTCCTCTCCCCCACATCCTATCTCTCTTTTACTTGGCCTCTAGAAGGCACAATCCCTCTGCAAAAAGTCTTCCTTCATCACTAACCACTTTGACTCTTATCTGTCTGAGCTCTCCCTTTTTGGTAGGACTGAAACATGGATCTCCCCTCATGACTCTGCTACACTAGCATCTTGCACACTCACTCTCCCACTCTGCCCGACCTGTTGAGAAGGGTGGTGGTGTGGGGTTCATTATCAATAAGGCCTTCAACACCGTCCCTCTACCCCTATCTGATACCACCTCTTTTTCTATTAAATATGGCACTATTCAACTCCTCCCTCCTACTCATCTCACTGTTCTGGCTCTCTATCGACCCCTGTTCCTCTCAACTACTTCTTTCCTGATCTGAACCTTCTCCTAGAGTCACTTCCTACTGATATCCCCACTATCATGCTAGAGAACTATAACCCTCCCATGCCCTCTTCAGCCACCTGCCTTGAATGTAACTCCCTCCTATCTCACCACCATTTGACCACGTAATCTACTTCCTCCATGACCAGGTTAGCCACTCTTGTGGGAACTCTGTTGACCTTATCTTTCTTTCTAATTCACTCTCCTACTCTGACCTTTCCATTCAACCACTCTCCCTCGGATAACTATCATGGTCCCGCCACCTTCTACCTCTTCTCTCCCCTCTTCAATGACTAAGAGGAAATTCAAGCAGGACTCTCTCGCCCCTTTATCTTGATGATGTGAGGAACTCTCCCCTGCTTCTGTCCCCTCTTCATGCTTCTTTGATTTGCTGTGCTTTTTCCACTATGCTCTTATGTCTCCATTTAACCAACAGTATCCTGCTTGCAGTTACACTTTCCAGTCCCCGTCCTGAGTCACCTCTGAAATTCAGACCCTCAAACATGTGCCTTAGCCTACAACGTTGGTTTAAATGATGGCTCCCTGGCCTACAAAGATTCCCATGCTGCCCTCACCTCTGCACCTGACTCTGCCAAATCCTCCTACTACACAAACCTGACCTCCTCCCTTCGCAATCAAGCTTGCAAACCTTAATTTACCACCCAAGCCAATATCCATCGCCTCCTCCCATTCTCTTAATAATTTTGCTCAGTGCTCCAGATAGGATTTGAAGGTGGAAATATTTTACTCCCTATTTTTTAAAGTTGGGACTAAAATGGATTTTAGGGAGTAAAAATGTAAGTCCAATTTCCAATGGGAGTATTTTATAAGCCGACAACTGTTTTAGCTGGAAAACGGAAATGTTTTTGTAATAACTATTTCTTTGCACCTAGTTACCCATGTACATTAAATACACATGTTTGCGTCTTCTGATCAGGCCGTAATAGTAGTAGTTTCTTCTTGTGGTACTGCGTACACTTCTGGTAGTACCTATTTTATTTTGGGGAGTATTTGCCTATTTTTAGGGAGTAAAACTGGCTGATACACCCCTTATATGTAGGGCTGACTGCTCAATTCTTGCTCAATACTTTTCCTATAAAAAATCTCTCAATTTGTGACACTCTCATAGCCCTCCTCTCTCTCCCTCCTCAACACTCCGTTTGTCCACCACATCTACGCCTTAACTATTCTACTCTCGACTACTTCTCCGCTACCTCTCCTATTGAATTAGCACTCATCCTTCATGGTGCCAACACATCTTGTGCTCCTATCGACTAGCTCTCTTTCTGCTGGACTCTTCCAAGCCTTCTTCAAATTTGTAACTGCCTTTCCCCCATTGAGGAAACCATCTGCTGACCCTAAAGTCCCAGCAAACTATTGCCCAGTTTCCCTCTTTCTCCATTAATTCAAAGGTCCTTGAGTAGGTGTTATTCAACTGGAAACCTAAGCACCTTGAGGATGACAGCCTTGGTAATCCACTTAAATCTGGCTTGCACAGTAAGCACTCCACCAAGAATGCACTCACGCATGTCTCCAACATTCTCTCTGATGCTCACAACTCCAAACTCTCTTTTATTCTCGTCTTTATGGATCTATCTGGCACTTTTGAGACAGTTGGCCACTCCTCCTCACTCTCCAGATCTTTGGGTTTTGCAAATCTGCTCTCTCCTGGATCGCCTCCTACCTGAAAGGTTAATCCTTTAAATTCTCCTGGAACTCCAAAATCTATGACCCGACTCCCCTCCCTGTCGGTGTCCCCCCAAGGGTCCGTATTTGCACCTCTGCTCTTCGCTCTTCACCCTCTACCCTCTATACCTCTTCCCTAGGAAGATTTCCATCAACCTTTGGCTTTCAGTATCCATTTTTTGGTATTGACACTCAGATGTTGTTCTCCTTTCCCTCCTTCATCCCAGCCATCTCTGAAAGCATTACAAGCTATTTTGCTGCAAGATTTCCTGGATTGCTCTCTGCTGACTCGTGCTGAACTATTCCAAAATGGAATTCATCTTTCTCCCAGATTCCAATGCATTCCCTACTCTCCCCTCTTCTTCCCGTTTGACCTTCTTGCTCCCTTACCCAAGGCTTGTAATCTTGGGGTCGTCTTTGAAAGTGACCTCTGACTGCAGCAATTCATTACTCTGCCTTTGCTGCTCATACTAACCTCTTCAACATTTGAAAAATGTGTCCTTTTCTTACTAACAACTCTACAAAATCTCTACTCTCCACCATTGTGCTCAGCAAACGTGACTGCTGTTCAAGCCTACTCCTTGCCCTTCCTCCATCTAGATAAAGTCCTCAACTTTGCTACCTACATTCTCTACAACCTACCCAGATGTTCCCCCACTTCTATTTACCAACAAAATCCTGCTTGGCTCTCCATGTACAACTGCTCCCTTTTCAAGTTCCTTCTCCTAGCCTACAAAGCTATCAACAGCCTTGCTCTTAAGTAGCTATATGAATGTATCTCAGTTTACTCACCATATCATTCCATTCGATTGTCCTCTGAACTCAACAACACTGTACCATGCTCTCCCTGCACTTCCTCTCGCTTCAGCTCCTTCTCGCTACTCGCCCCTCTACACTGGAATTCCCAGCGCATCACAAATCAAAGTCAGCCAGACTATGGATCTCTTCACATCTCAGCTTAAACATCATTTACTTGCTAAAGAGGGATCTCCACCTGCCCTTTCCCCATTCTCCATACTTGACCTCACCACTCCCTCCAGTGATGCTTAATAATGTAATTGGATATATTTACTAGCACAAAGTACATGCAGTCTGCACCGGTTCTGTAGACAGACATGGTAACATCAATTGTTGAAAATCAATAATCATGTAGGTCACTGTTCCAAGTCGATTATCGCTTGACGTGCTTTGCACTCTGAAGTAAATTGCATTGAGAATGAGCACGTGTGGCTGGCTGACATACCCCAGAACAGATGTGGAGGCAAGACAAGAGTTAGCGTGCTCCAGCATACTGGGACCTTCAGTCCACTCTCCCCACCTGTAGCCTCACCCTTGCTCAGTGCAGTGCATTGCGGTGCAAATATCTCAGAAATGGTGCCTCCTAGGGCCCTGAAACATGGCTAATACCTCAGAGCAGACGTGGAGTAGAGTTGAGAGTGGTATGTTACGGTGCAAATAGCTCAGAAACAGTGCATCCTAAGGCCTTAAAACATTGCTTACATACCCCAGAGCAGACGCGGGGGTAAGGAGGTGAGAGTGGTGCAAATATCTCAGAAACACTGCATCCTAGGGTCTTGAAACATGGTTTCAAGGACCTTTGAGTTTTGTTCTTCACATCGAGTGGCTTAAAATGACCACTGTCGGGGTGGAATGCAGTGAAAGGGGTGGGGTGTCTAAAAGGGGTGGGCGTACACATTTCATGAAACCAGTGAGGTTCAGAGGGTCCTAGGAGGTAACTGCACACTTTGGTGCAGAATCGTGGAACGGTGTGGAATTGTATAAGGAACAAAATGTTGCAGTGCACATTTCTTGCAAACAGTGCATCCTAGGTCCTTGAAACGTGTTTTGTTCCTCGCGTTGAGATGCTTGAAATGAGCTCGGTCTGGTCCTTCAACAACCACTTTGATGTTTTGCTACTTTCAGGCAACCATCTCATGTGTGCAGGGGCTGAAATCCAGGGGAAGGGGTGGGGTGTCCAAATGTCATGTAGCTAGTGAAGTCTAGAGGGTCCTAACATGAAACTGTGCAAACGGTGGTGCAGATTGGTGGAATTGTGTGGAATTGTATGAAGAATAAACAACCAAACAAACAGATGTTCTGTTTTAGATAGATAGATAGATAGATAGATAGATAGATAGATAGATAGATAGATAGATAGATAGATAGATAGATAGATAGATAGATAGATGATAAAGTAATTCTCCTTAGTTTGAAGCACTTGCTCCCTTAAGTTAATGATACCTTTGTGATAAATAGGCTCATCACGTTCTCATCTTTGTGCTATCTTTGTACTGTTGTACAGGCACTCATGGAAATGCTTCCACCATCTCTAAATGTGTTAATGCAAGTCATTTCCAATCAGAATTGACATCCCTGTCCTTCAAAATGAACAAAAATATAAAAAATTATAAACAAATATACAGTATTCACTGTATGAGGAATCCACCTCCCAAGAAAGACAATACTACTTTTGTTGCCTAATCAAGAAAATCCTTCCAAGTAAGGGTGAGCCCTGGCCACTTCCCTACAGTGGGGAGGGTACAAATTCACCACTGCTTCTGTCTTCGGACAGATGATCTGAGGGTAGGTAGCTTTAATGGTGTCCTATTTTGCTTTTGTGTTTCTGCAAGTTACCCGAAGCAAAGTCATCGACAACCTAGGACTTTCAGCTCTCTATTATACCAGATGGCACATGGCCTGGACCAGCAGCATAGCCATTTGCCAGCATAAAACGTTCTGCTTTGTGGGCTCATTTAATCGAGCCACAGCACCTGCCCACCCCAACAGAAAATTGCAGGTGGCATCATTATTTTTATCAGCATCAACGCAGTTAAGAGTATCAGCTCATTCTCTCCTGATCACTCTTGTGCCACAGAGGTACTAGTCCTGCCTGCCCACACCAAGTACCCCTTTGCAAATGGATCAAGGAAGGTCCTCTAGACTTTCTACCAAAAGCATGGATGATAGAAGATCCTGCAAGTCTTGCTCCCATTCCTGGGGAAGGGATAGCAGGCCCAGGAATTAGTCACATCATTTCAGGTCATATTCATGCTAGAGGAGCCCCAGGAGGACTGGCCCTGCCTCTATCAAGCTTCCTCCTACATGTCTCCCCAATCCCTTTGGAGCCTGCCCTCACCACCACAATTTCTCAACTGGAGCTAAGGGCCATGATCACGGACATAATAAACTCTGCCATGTCTACGACGCTGTCCCTCCTCCAACCCCCCCAGCCCTCTTCATAGCCAGCCGTTTCCCTCAATCTTACAACAGGAGGTGTTCAGCTCCATGGGGGGATGGGCGATGACGGGCGATGCTAGAAATGCTCCTGAGGAAGGAGATAGTGAAGGAGGTGGCTATACATCACCCACACATCTCCTACATAATTTGGAATTGCAGGACATGAATGCCACTCTGGTCTACGAGGATTACTCCAATTCATACAGTCACTACGTGTCCAACCCTAAGACTAGTCTTCTGATGTTACAAAGTATCCAAGACATGAGATGTTGCCATGCCTAGAAGTTGGTCTAAGCTCTATCCTCTTCAGGGATTTGGTCAGCAATTCCCATAAACTCTAAAAGTGGATTTCATCCTCCTCTCTTTTGCAGGGCACATCTTTCTGGCAAAAGGAGGAGGAAGCTCCATCAAATCCTGTGGGCAAGAGAGTGGAGTCAGCACTTAATAAGACAGCTGGGGCTTCTAATTTTACACTGAGGTCAGATGCCTACTCCACCTATGTCACGCTGGTTCCCCTCAAAGACTTCGTGACCCTCATATCCGCCGTAGAGGAAGGTGAGGACTGCAAGGATCTATCTACTAGAGGTCCTTGAAAAGGGGGGTTAGTAACTCATTGAATCACATATCAATGAATTGGCGAAGCAATCTAAGGAGGACAATGGCCTGTTTGTGCCATCCAAACCCAGGCCGGCCCACCCTAAGGCTTCCTGTGGGTACCCATCCAACTGACCTTTCAGGCGGCTTCCAGGGTCTCCATCAATGGAAGGTTCAGTGGAAGAGGAGGTTATAATCCCACCAAGCCCATGTCTAACCCCTTTCCAGCCCAGTCAGCTTCCTGACTCCTGGAGACCCAGTAGCCACATCTCAGCTCCAGTGGGGCCACTTGATGCATTTAATCTGTGTGTATTCTTTAAAAAAAAATGTTTTATTAAAATGATTTCATTTATTTTTATAAACTTTTCATTTACATGTAGTATGTGTAGTATATTCATTACAGAACTTTCGTCCACCTTTCATTTTCCGTCTTATGTGCCTTTTTCCATTATGTTAGTCCAGAATTGAATTATGGTGTAAACTAATTTCTTGTTGTTGCCCATCAAGATCTGTGTCCATCGCTCTTTAGGTTCCATCTGTTTATTAGATGATAGAAAGAGCTCCCTGAAATAATTGCCCTTCTCAGTCAGTGCAGTGCATTCCATTATTATATGAAAGAGCAATTCTTTAATTTCCTTTTGTTTACAGAACCGACAGAAAGAACAAGTTACTTACCTGTAACTGTTGTTCTCCAGCATGGGTCTGGCATGGATTCACATGCTCATGAATATTCCCCGTCGTCAGGCTGGGAATCCTCGGTAAGGAAAAAATCAGTATCAGTTTCGTTTCTGATCTGTCTTTCTTAGTAGTAACCAATCACTGGTCTCTGGGTCATACTGCCCCCAGCCAATGACTGCCCTCTCCCTAAGCCCCGCCCCTGGCAGCCATCCTCAGATTTGGTAGCACGTAAAATGGCAGTATGACCAAGTGAAGAGCCGCAGAGGGGTAGGAGGGAGGGTTTGCATGTGAATCCATGCCAGACCCATGCTGAAGAACAACAGTTACAGGTAAGTAACTTGTTCCTTCTCCAGCATGGGGTCTGGCATGGATTCACATGCTCATGAATATAAGAATACATAGCAGTACACATATGCACAACCACGGGAGGTGGCAAGGCTCAACATTAAGCATTACATAAAACTCAACATTAAGCATCTCTTACCTCCTCACCAGGCTCACCTTAAGCGAACAGATTGCGCAGCACTGCCTGGCCGACTCTGGACTCCTCCCTGGAATCATGGTCGATGCAGTAGAATCTCGTGAAGGTGTGCATCGACCTCCACGTAGCAGCGCTGCAGATGTCCAGCAGGGGCACACCAGACAAGAATGCTGTGGTAGCAGTGATCGCTCCGGTCGAATGGGCTCTCGGACGGCCGGGCAACGGTCGGTTTGCCAACCGATGACAGTGCATGATGCAGCCGGAGAGCCATCTGGAAATGGAAGCCTTCGAGAGAGCCTTCCCTTGGTTCACAGGTCCAAAGTTCACAAACAGCTGTGATGTCTTCCGAAAAAACTCTTCGTTCGGTCCACGTAGAACTTCAGCGCTCTAGCTACATCCAGCGAGTGCAAAGTCCTCTCGGCCGGCGACGAGGGCGACGGGAAGAAAACTGGCAACACCAAGGGCTTGTTGAGGTGGATGTCCAACGGCACCTTGGGCATGAAGGAGGGGTGCGTCCTCAGCACCACCCTCGTCTCGTGGAAAGTCAAGTATGGAGGCTTGCAGGATAGGGCCTGGATCTTTCCCACCCGTCGCACGGAGGTGATGGCCACAAGTAACGCTGTTTTCCACGACAGAAATTTCAACGGTGCCGAATGCAGAGGCTCAAATGGCAGCCCCATGAGCCTGGTCAGCACCACGTTGAGCTCCCACGCCCGGGCTGGAGCCTTCACCGGTGAGAACAAACGGAACAGTCCTTTCATAAACTCCTTCACCAGGCGATGAGACCACAGGGACGACCGTCCTGCAGTTCTGGTCTATCGGGAAATCGCTGCCAGATGTATCTTGATGGAAGCGTGCGCTAGTTCAGCTTTGGCCAGCGACAGTAAGTACGGTAGCACTTGAGGGGCTCTAATCCGTAGAGGGTTGATCTTCTGTGCACGGCACCAAACAGAGAACCTCTTCCACTTGTGTCCGTAGCACTTGAGAGTTGAGGACGCCCTGGCCTTTGCAAGAACCTCTCTGAAGTCAGCCGGGATATCGTACCCTCTAAACTGTAGTGCTGCAGGAGCCAGGCCTGCAAGTTCAGCGACTCCGGGTTGTGATGAAGAATGGCACCTCCTTCTCTGGAGAGAAGATCTGCGTCCGTCGACAGTTTGACTGGTGGGGACGCTGACAAGTCCAGAAGGTCCGGGAACCATATCTGTCTCTGCCACCTCGGTGCGACAAGGATCATCCTGCACCGGGACCTCTTGAGTTGGTTGATGAGCCTGAGCAGCAACGGCGGGAACGCATATGGCTGGGGGAACCTGCTGGCGAACCTCTGGCACTTGGAGTTCGTCGCCGTCGCGAACAGGTCGATTTGGGTTTGGCCCCATCGCCAGAAGAGATGATCCACTTGATCCTGGCGTAGTTCCCACTCGTGGCACGAGCGCAGCTCCCTGCTGAGTGAGTCAGCAATGGTGTTTTTTTATCCCTGCCAGATGAAAAGGTACCAGAAACATCCCCTGGGCAACGGCCCAGTGCCACAGATCCTGGGCTTCTTTGGACAGGGCTGGGGATCTGGTTCCTCCCTGCTTCCGGATGTAGCACATCGTGGTGGTGTTGTCGGTGAAAATCCTCACCACCTTGCCCTTGAAGGACGGGAGGAATGACTTGAGGGCCCAGAACACTGCTCGGAGCTCCAGTATGTTGATGTGGAGCGGCCTCTCCTCCGGAAGCCACAGGCCTCTCGCGTGAAGATCTCCGGTGTGCGCCCCCCATCCCTCCAGGGAGGCATCCGTTGTCACCTGGTATGCTGGAGTCTTAAAATCCGTGCCCGCGGCGAGATGCGCGTGGATGCCCCACCATCGAATTGCATGGCGGAATGCTTCGTTGAGCGAGATCTTGTCCTCGAAGCTGTCCGTCGCTTGCGTCCAACGGGCGTCGAGGAACTCCTGCAGAGGGCGCATCCAAAGCCTGCACAGGCACACCAGATAGATGCAAGAGGACAACATCCCGAGAAGGGACTTGATGGACCTCACTCTGGCCACGTCCGTGGCCAGCAGACGCCGTACCTTGCCCAGGATGGCCTGCGTTCTTTCCTCCGACGGCGAGGCCAACTGCGCTACTGTATCGAGCTTGGCTCCCAGAAACAGCGCGATCTGCGACGGAACCAGGTGGGATTTGGAGAAGTTGATGGAGAATCCCAGGTCCGTGAGCAGCCGGGCGGTCCTTGCTGTGTGTTCTACGGCGAGTTCCCTTGTCCCTGCTCGGATGAGCCAGTCGTCCAGGTAGGGGTAGACGTGGATCCCCTGCAGGCACAGCCGCGCCGCCACTGGTGCTAGCCACTTGGTGAACACCCTGGGCGCCGACTTCAATCCAAATGGGAGGGCCTTGAACTGGTAGTGCCGCCCTTGGACTACGAACCTGAGAAACCTTCGGTGTCCTTTTAGGATGGGGATGTGAAAGTACGCATCCTCCAAATCCAACGACGATAGGAAGTCGCCCTCCTCCAGCTGGCCCAGCACGTGCTGGAGGGTGACCATCTGGAACTTCTGTGCCTTGATGTATTTGTTTAGCCGACGCAAGTCCAGGATGGGACGCCAACCTCCTGTCTTCTTTCTGACGAGGAAGTATCTTGAGTATACTCCGGAGCCCCGGAGCCTCTTTGGGACGAGCTCGATGGCTCCTTTCTTAAGCATCGCCCTTACCTCTAACAGTAGTTGAGGGACGTGGTTTTCCTTCCTGGCCACAGGAGAAATTCGGGGGCACCTCTTTAGAAATTCCAGAGTGTGCCCGTGGGCCAGGGCATCCAGCACCCAATGGACGGTGGAGCTGGACTTCCACACGCTGACGAACCTTGTCAGCTGGCCTCCCACCAGGGTGCTTTGGTGGGGGCCCGACACAACGGCCGGTTCAGTCTTGCTTGGAAGCAGCCTTGCCGCCCTGGCCTCCCTGGCGACAACGGCGAGATCCAGAGGACTTGCCTCGTCCCCTGTAGGCTTCTTGCGACGAGGAGCAGGCCGCCTGACGGTAAGTCGAGGAGCCGCCGCCGAATCCTTTGGAGGCACCTTGCTTGCCTCCGGAGTTCCGGAAGGGCGGCCACCGCTGCTGCAGAACTCCCAAGGCCCGAGCCGTCTCCGTGTCGGTCTTGATGGCCTGCAGCGACTCATCCACAGTCTTCCCAAACAGATTGTTCCCTTCGAAGGGCATGTCCAAAACCTTGGCTTGCACGTCCTGGTAGAAATCCGTCGCCTTGAGCCACCTCCGCCGTCGAAGGCAAACGCTGTTGCCCAACTGGCAGAAACCAGTGTCGCCAATGTCCGTGGCCACAGTTATGGCGTGGTCCGACGCCACCTCACCCTCCTGTAAGATCGCGCAGGCCTCTGCCCTCTTGTCGTCCGGGAGGAAATCCAACAGGGGGGGCGATCTTGTACCACAATTCCCTGTCGTAGCGGGCCACAATCGCTAGGGCGTTGGCCGCCTTAATCGTTGTCGCTGCCGACGAGATGACTCGTCATCCCATGCCGTCCAGCTTCTTTCCCTCGCCGTCCGGTGGGGAAGTTGAGGATGAAGCCGGTGCCACCCCCGCTTTCTTCTTGGCCGCCTCTGAGACGACAGAATCCGGGACCGGCTGCGTCCTAAGGCACAACGGGGCGGCGTCGGGAACCCGGTACTTCTTCTCGTACCGGTCCCTCTTGGCAGGTGTTGTGGACGGGTTCTTCAGCAGGGCAAGTCCCTCGTCCCAGATGTCATCCAGCAACGGCACCGCGAGGACCGTCTTCCTCTTTGCCTCGCGCCTTCCTTCTTCTTCTCCTCAGGGCAGAGTTGAAAAAGCTTGGATGCCCTGGCAATCATGGCGTGGAAGGAGCCAATCTCGTCGGGCGGGGAAGCCCGAGGAATCGGAGACGGGATGCCAGTCCCGTCGTCACCGCTGTCGTCATCCGTCCCCATCGTGGCCGTGTCCGTTCCGTGTCATCCCTCAGGATCGGGGAAGGCGACAAAGGCTGAGAAGGTTGTGAGGGCTGAAGGGGCACTGGATGAATTCTCCTCCTTTTGTTCGGAGGGCTTCCCGACGGACCCGGTACAGCTGGGTCGTCCGTCGGGGGCAGAGGCAGTCTCGTCCTTATCTCCGTGCATAAGGCTTGGATTGCCATCAAAATGGCCACCGAGTTGTCCTGAGGCTCGGGTTGCGACGGGTGTTCCGGGAGCAATGGTTGTTCCTCCACGGGAACCTCGTTGTTGTTGCCACCCTCGCTCTCATTGTCCCCCTCCTCGGGATTCCTCCCGTGGGGCTGGGTTTTTTCCAAATTCTCGGCCAGTTCCTCCTCAGAGGTTGTGTCCGTGTCCGTGACAGCCACCGCCCCCCCTCTTTTTCCACTGGGGTCTTAACAGGGGTCTTCTCGATGGGCCTAAAGGAGGATTCCCTCTGCGGAGGCAGGGAAACTCTGGGGCCCGAGGTCGCCTCCACTGGGATAGCCTCCACAGGCTTCGCCAGGGCCGCAGCGACTCCCTCGATAGAGGCCTTAGCCGGGTGAATCAAGGCCTTCACCACCTTGGGCGCGCTTGAGGCCTTCACCTTAGGGGGAGGGTCACCACCTCGCTCCCCCTCCGCCGGTTCCTCCGAGATCGACCGGGGCCTCTCCAGAAGCTTAGCCGGGTTCTCAGATTTTCTCTTCCCCGAGCCAGAGCGTTGGCTCGCAGTTGATGGTGTCGGTGAAGGTGCGCCCTGCCTGGCAGCCGAGGAGCCCGACCGTTCGGCGCTCCCGGTGCCCGCGGACTCGCAGTTCTTTGCCTTCTGTTGGGCCCCCGTCGCCGGGGCGCCCTCACAGGACTTAGAAGACCGCTCGGACTTCTTCTTCTTCTTCTCACCTGCTGGGCTCTTGCCTTCCAGCCAGTTGGAGAGACGGGTCCAGCGATCCCTCATCGTCCGATCCGACATGTTAAAGCAAAACGCACAGTCCTTCTCCACGTGCGTTTTGTCCTCGTGGAGGCAGTAAAGGCATTTCAAATGCTCGTCCTCCTTGAACACATTTTGTAGGTTGCATCCCGGGCAGATCCTGAACAGCTTGCCGGGAGTCGAGCTTCCCTTCTCCTGGGCCATGTTCTTCTCGTCCACGAGGTAGGCCTCAGAAACTTCTGGAATCCTCCAAGAAGCGTAACTCGACGAAAACTTCACCCTTGAGGGGCGTAGATAAATCCGAAATCGGAAGTAGAAACGGTGGAGCTTGAGGCTCGATTAAACAGAAAAATTAGATAAATCTCTTTGAAAAAGCACAAAACGCAGTAAAAGCTCAAGAGCTATAGCACGAGGACTCCCAACACTTGAGCGTGCGGTAGAAATCTGAGGATGGCTGCCAGGGGCGGGGTTTAGGGAGAGGGCAGTCATTGGCTGGGGGCAGTATGACTCAGACACCAGTGATTGGTTACTACTAAGAAAGACAGATCAGAAACGAAACTGATTTTTTCCTTACCGAGGATTCCCAGCCTGACGACGGGGAATATTCATGAGCATGTGAATCCATGCCAGACCCCATGCTGGAGAACGCTAAATTCATCTGAATTTGTTTTGTTATCACCATAATTTCTCGTGTTGGAAGTAGATTCAGACGAAGCCTCAGAAAGGTGTCTTGGATCCGTTGGTCCAGAAAAAGTACGAGATAGTTTGCCAAGTGATTTATCGGTTTTATCTTACATTCACAATGTAGATCCATCTTATATTGGACTTTTGAGTGGATAGTAGTTATCCAGTCATTTCTCAGGATCCGTGTTTTAGCATATTGTGGGCGCTGTGTCAGCATTTCAATCGAGATGCCTGTCATTCGAAGTTTTTCATTCATGGTGCATTTCTATTCGTTCAATACTATGTCATTACAGGAGGTGTGATTATAATGTAGTATGTCTAATGCTGGGATATGATCTTCGCTCAAGATTTTTCTGTATAGGTCAAGTTGTTTCCAAATAATATAACAGAACTGTACCAGGAGAACGAGAGAGACTAAAGAAGGTGGGCAGAAGAATGTGAAACTCAAATCATTATGTTAATTTTATTTAGATTTGTCTAAAAAACATATAGAAACATTGACATTTAATTAATTCTTAAAAAACGTTTTACTAATCATGCATCCATACACTCATTCACTAATATAGTGTCTAAAAGATACTAAGAAGTTACAACAACTAATCATTTCATTAATCTACTTAATCTACTTCTTTAAGAGGTTCAACAGGAACAAATTGATGTTCGTACCAACCTTTTTAATGAACCCAGTTTGTCCTGTTACTTGCCGGTTATTGTCCGTTGCCCAAATTGATAGTGTGTTGAGCAGAAATGAGAAGATTTTCCCTAAAGGGTCTAGCAAGGCGATTGGGCAGTAATTGCCCAGGTTTATCCTGTCGCCTTGCTTATAAATCAGAATTAGTATCGTTGCCACAAATTTGGTATAGTATTTATTTCTGCTATCAGATCAAATATGTGCGTGCAAAACTCAGCCCAATACTTTGGATTGGATTGTATTCACCTTCTCTCTTTCTATGATTGGTTACAATGTTCACCCTTCTGGCACCGATCAAGGGTGTAAAATCCTTGTCCATCATTTTTAAGGTCAGGCAAGGGTGCCTAAGCGTTGCAACAGCTCCATGGTTTGAGACTGGGTCTTTCAGAGACTTTTACAGAATTCAAACTGTTAGGCAAGATTGTATGCAGTACCCTGTGGGAGACTGCACCAGCCTTATCCTCTTGGCAATAGTTAACCCAACCTTTGATATACGCATGTACTACACAAGTTGGTAGAGTGACTGGACAGCCAGGCTTATGTCAAGAGGGGTCAATGTGAGCTGTAGGGTTATCACACAGCGATTCACACTGACAAGTATGAAAATAAACACTTACTCTCAAGGTTTCTTGATTAAACAATGATTTATTAATTTAACAGTCAGTTGAATAAGCCTTCTTTAGAAGGGAGCAAAATATGTAACAATAATAAACTTCAAAACCACACAATCTCAGTTTCATTAAATCAGTAGATACCTATTTGGGATGGCACACAGACACTTCCTATACCCTAAGGTGACTTAAATAACTAGGACACTGTGGACATTGATATATCACTGGCACATTTAGAGCAATACTGAGATTAGTGTCAAAGGAAAAGATAAGGGAATAAAACAATGGTTAACAAATATTCTTCAGCAGTTAAGTACTTTTTAAACACTCCGATGCAAAGTAAATTAGCCCTTTCCCAGCTACACAAGTTATCTAATGTGTGACTTTTGTTGAGGGATAGTTAAAGCACAAAGTCAGAGGTAAGAAGAGTCTTTCAGGGAGCCAGGACAGCCAATGTTAGTTGAGCAAAAGTCTAGCTGAGCTGAAGCACTTATTGCAGGTAGGTAAAAAGTCTTGCAATGTTTTAGAAATCTTTGTAGAAAATGGAATCACTGTTCGGCCACAAGCTGGGAGGCTTGTGAGGGGCAAAGCTGCAAGCAATTCTGAAAAGGCAACCAAGACAAGTCTCAACTGAGAGCTAGCAAGGCTACACAATAAGAGGTAAGCAACCCCTTAATTTTACAGTACCTTTGGTTTGAAGCTGGCTTCTGTTCCAGTTGTAGATCTGCAGATCCTGTGTTCCTGGGCTCAGTCGTGGGGACAAGAGGGAGGACGTCTGGGGACTCCAGCACTACGAATTGAAGGTCAGCTGCAGCAATGGCCAAACTTCAGATCAGCAGCACTTTGCAGTTTCAGCTCCTCACGGCTCTCGCAAACAGCACCACTGCGGTTCTCGGATACCTTTATGGACTTTCCTCGCATCTGCGGCCCAGCACGCTGTTGAGGTGGCTCAGGCTTGGTCAGTCCTGCTTCATGGGAGTCCAGAGGATCTTCCTGGATCTTGGGCCCGACTTAAAAATGATGCACTCTATCTGGTGTTCCTCTCCCCAGCAATCGGTTCCTGGATCAGCAATGGAAGTACAGCCAGCTCTGAGAGGATGTCCAGAGGAGTTTGCTTTGGGGTTGAATGGTTCTACCAACCCACGGGGAGAAGTCGTCCATTGCAGGGCTTCTCTAGTCGAGGCAAATTCTGAGCTTCAGCAATGCAGCAGGGCTTCACCGGGCAAACCAACGGTCCAGGAGTTGCAGCAACTGTCTCTTCCAAGTTCTTCTTTGGATTCCTTCGTCCAGTGCTCGACTCTGCCTTCCAAGCCAAAAGCCTCGCCTTTTATGCAGGTTTCTCCCATACATCCGAAGCCTAGCTGTCACTCACACAGCAGGGTGGCTGTCCTCCAAGGACAACCAGCCAGCCAATCACCTTTGGGTGCATTCCTGTAACCAAGGGGATTAAGCACAGGGAGTTTCAGGCACCTCCCTCACTTCGTGCCCTGTCCAACACGCTGGAGCCAGAGGCGGGCTTCAGCAGTGAAACCAGCCAAAGACAAAAAGAACAAAGGGACCAAACCTGGTTTGGCACACAGAGTAAATCTCAAGAAGGACCTTTCCAACTAGAAATGGCAGGCCATTTTGACAAAATCAGCACCCATGGGTGCTTTACTACAGCTGCAATTACAGCTGCAATTGCAGCACGCAGTAGAAACACACAATGGTAGGAAAAAGTAAACCACTGCCACCAGCCATTAATTGTAGAAAGGGTAACATAAAAATGTTTCATGAGAAACTAGACAAAGGCGATACTAAGTAACCCATCCAGCACCCTACTCTAAGATAGTGTGTGCTTGGTCTAGAAAGTTACAATGTAAGTAAAGTCAATTTCACTTCACTGCTCTTGGAAACAGTAGTTTTAACCAAGAGAAGGTATTTAAACCTTTGGGAAATCTGGAGGACTTCCCTGTGTCACTGCACTGAAGGTGCTGTTTGACACACTGTAAAAAGGTGATGCCTATGGAGTTTGTCAGACTCCAAAGTCAAAAGAAACACAGAGACCAAATCACAGTAAAATACATGAGAGAGTGGGAAAAAGGTCTCACTCTCTAGTCCTAAAGTCGAGCAAAATTGCTGGGGGTCTCTAAGGTAGAAGGGAATTAGCACATTTCTGAGAATTCTATGTAACACAAACTTATGAACCTGTTCCAGGATATTGTATGTGTGAACTATGGTAAGGATCATTGTGAAACTCATACAAGGATCGCAATCTCTGTGCGAGCATTCGCTCACTGTGTCTCCCTCTCCGGGACTACGCAGCAATGGGTATATGCGTGTGAGAGAATCAGCACTTGTTCTATGGATGATGGGAAGTGGGTATCCTCGACTCTCTTTCAACACAGCGATGGAGGGATCAGCGACGCAATAAGGATTGAGCCATTTGAGACTGTGTATTTATGAAGAAACGAGGAGCCCCCTGTCTTGCCTACGACTGGGAGTTAAAGAGTGCATGCCATTGACCCGTAATCCCATAATACCTGCAGGTTGGGGAAGGGCAGAGGGACTCTGAGGGTTCCTGTATACTATTTCTGCACAGCACTTCACCTAACCTATGGAAATCCCAGGCCCACACAGTACCCTGTATTCACCGAGGTGTCCCGTGCAATGGGACCTTGTCAAATAAGAAATTTTTTCTTTCAGATAATCAATGCATTGAGCCCTTCTGCCATTGAATAAACTCCACATTTCAAAAACATACACTTCAGTGAGTACAGTTAGTATATGAGGAGCGTGTGGTATGATATAAAAAACTGCTTCCACACATTTCAGATAACAAGGTGTTAGGCTTCACTACCCCCAGGTAATTTATATAGCTGACATTTAACCACCATTATTACCTAAAACATAACTAATGACGCTTTCATTCTGACATGATGGTCTGAAATAAATTACTGGTAAGGCTCCATCCTGGGTACTGTTTTATTCGGTGTGGAAAGTTTCAATGACTTTCACATCAACAATATTCCCATCTTTGTCCAAGCTGATCCCTCCCTTGTGTTCCGTCACAAATGCGACTCGGTGTGGGTCATGCTCTGTACTTCCTTTGACCAATATTGGTTTGGCTATACCTCTCAAATCATTTCCAGATTACCCCCGACCTTAGTTTGCTGTGCGCTCATCTCATAAATGAGCACACAGTTGGCGAGCTACATATTATAGAAACCATGGAAACCATGTGTTCATGAGCTACCATTTTCCAAAACATGCAGCAGCAATAAGGCAACTTGCTACATGAAAAGTGCGTCACCAAAAAAGGAGCAATGTCCATCCTCACACTGCACATTGAAAGAAGCAAGTAAAACAACCATTAACAAATCCAATACTTCTGACTTCATATAAGAAACCCCTTCCAGATCCTGTGCAGAGGAACATGGGAGATAGCCAGCATGGCAGAATCAGGGCCGTTGTTGGGCGATATGAGGTTTGGTAACATTCACTTCCACAGCTCTGCTGCCCACTGTCAATGATTGCCATTGACTGCCTAGAATATTACCATATTGCTGAGGATTGTCAACACATATCCAGATACTTCTCTATTGTCAAGAGCTGGCATGCATCCAAAGGTCAGTTGATTGCAACAGGGGTATGGATTGCCATCTAGTGTCCAAGTGCTAGCACCATTGGCAAGGATTGCCATCAAATGCCCAGGAACATGTCCCACTCAAATCTCGCTCCATTGGTTCCTTTCTGTCTGCATTCTCTAAACTGGGAGTGCGCAGGAGGAGAATCTAGCAAACCTGAATTCTTCCCCTGCTTACAGGCAGCCCTATAGATAAGGGGTGTATCACACACTTTTACTCCCAAAAGAGTTTACAAGTACTTCCAAAAAATAAAAATGGGGAATACAAATACTCCCAACAAAAAAATAGGAAAAAGATATGTAGAATCTTGCGCCCCTGCTTTTCCCCCTCATAGCTCCATGGAAGTTTGGACCAGAAGTGCACATAGCACCACAGGAAGAAAGTACTATTTTAACTGCCAGATTGCAAGAAGTAAACGTATGTTTTAATGGTCATGAATAACTAGGGGAAAAGAAATAAATATTACAAAAATATTTCCGTTTTCCAGTTAAAACATATTTTTACTCGCTTATAAATTGCTCTAATTGGGAATTGGACATACATTTGTACTCCCTAAAAATAATTTTACTCCCAACTTTAAAAAATAAAGAGTAAAATACTCCCACTTCCAAATCTTATCTGGAGCACTGCTTACAGGCATTACCAAACAGGCAACTGGTTGTGGGGATGAGTGCAACATCACTGCACTCTTGCAGCCACACCAGCTTCCCCTCAATAGTCGTGGAAGCATGCAGGATTAGGGGAGTGCAGCATTATATTCTCTGTGCTTCCTTTGCTCTGCTTTCCTCCCCGCTGTCATGGACAGGTGGAGCGGAGAGGATGGCGCAGCCAATGAAGCACAAAAAAGGCAGCAGGAGGGTTCATTGGCTTCCCTGATGGTTACATGCCTTGCTCAGCTTTCCACTGAGGAAGGCAAGGCTGCTTGTGGGAGTGCCTCACAGAGTGGATGGCCCACAGATGAGGGAGGTGTAATGGACAGTAGCCCTGGGCTTGAGATAGTGTGCGGGCAGCGGAAGTAAGCACTGTGCAATATGGCTCAGCCTCCAATGAAAGAGGCCAGTCATATTAAGCATGGAAGCAGAAAACGGACACCAAACCTGTCTCAATAGAATACATTATTAAAACGAAGTAGTAGTCTATTTCTTATGTTCCAGAGGGGCATGGATGTGACATGTTGCGGAAAGGCAAACAAAATAACATTATGTGCAATGTCCAATACAAGGAACATCTCTCTATAACAATGGCTTTCTCTCCCTTCGGATGGCACATTCAGCACCACCCAAAGGAGTCAAAACCAATGGCACCCATGTAAGAAAAACAAATGAAGATACATGGAAAACCGTAAGACATAGCCAGTACCTTTCAATAATGGTAGACTCCGAGAGTGGTCACTATATGGCAGACAAAAAAATTGCCCTTTCAGAGCAATGTCCTTTTGCCAAAATACTAGGAATGGGAGCTACACAGGTGAAGCGAAAGAGGGCAATACCTTTAAATAGAAAAATCCTCACGTTAACATCTCATACATGTACAAAATGTAGGAACAATGGGCAGGCCTTCACTATTAGCAAATAGGTGGCACCTTTCAAACACTTGTCAGAACGTCACTCTGGAACAGGGTTCTGCGAACTGCAGCTCTCCATGTATTTTGGACTGTGACTACCACGATCCCTCTCTGTGAACTATGCAGGCTAGGAACAATGGGAGAAGAAGTCCAAAACATCAGGAGAACCGAAGGTTGAATCCTCCTACCCAGAGTAAAGTCCAGCGGACTAATTATAAATGTCTTATACTCACTCTATTTGCAGGGTTTGCAGGCATCTACTGAACACACTGGAAATGTTTGTTGGTGCGTAATGGTGTCTTTTGGTTTATATTTCAATTTATGTTTAAATTATAGGCCTACATTAGGGTGACAAGGCCAATTTCATGTCCCCGATCTATAGTCCCACCCCACAACTCTGGGTAAGAAAAACAGACAGTGATTTCTCAAAATGCAAAATGTATTTAAAGAATCAAAGACCAATTCAAACAAAGGTTTGTCTCCAGCTTTATACCAAGGAAATCACTTCATGGTTATAGGCACAAAAACAAACAACCACACGGCATTTCACCTGCCTACATCAATCTCACTAATGCCAATCCACACAAGTATTCTAAATACTTCTGTTGCTTGTCGTCCTTAACTTCACAAAAGCATTTCAACGTGAGGCATACCATTACATTTTAAATACTGTATTCAATGACACCTACATTAAATGTGGTGCAGTGCATCTTCTCTGAATATGTGTGTGCAGCTTTCAATGAACATATCTGTGTGTAAAACCTGCCATTTATTTTTATCAGATCTACAAGTTTTGAGTTGGAGATGTAATATTATCCAGTTAAAGGTATCATGTTAAAGCAACACTTCCTTTACCCATCACACATAGGTCTACCAGTACTTTTAAGTATAAGCAAGAATATAGGGTTTTAAATTTTGCATGATTTTCTGTGAATAGGATGAATTCCCTGAGCTAATTTCTGTTGCGCAAATATCAAATTTATGACCAGGCTCCGATTGGCTGGAAATGTATATGATACCTCGACAGGCAATACTATTCCATGATGATACTATGGGCTGCATGAGTCTATGCTGGCAGGTTACACAGACTTTATTTTGAATTGCTGTTAATTTTACAAAGACACTCTGCATTTAAGTTACACCAAATGCTGTCAGTTTGAAACTGTGCTTTGGGGAAATGACATCTCACTTCGTACTCAATTTATACAGGAGACACAGGACACCATGTGTAACACTGCACCTGTATCTTTGTCATATTAGCATCCCCACTTCACTGCCTACCCCTTTGGTTCCTGGGGTTTTACCATGGATACTCTATTGGGACAATTTGGAGTTCTCATGGCTCTACCTCATTTTAAACGTGGCTTCTTATTTTTGGGGAATAAGCTTGGACCTTCTATCTGAAGTTACTGCCTCTGCAAGGTCCTTTTCAGCTGGCTATTCGGAACCCAGTCACCAACACGGCTTACTCCTCAGTTGCTCAAAGGTTTCCTTTCCCCAACTTGCCTGGAAATCAGTTTCCAATTGGTCTCAACTCCCAAGCCATCTTCTTCTAGTTGTATCTAGAAATATTCTTCAATATCAATCTTCCAATTCCATGTGCAAGATATTTTTATAATCACCTACTTCTCTCCTCATAGTGTGACTAGGGTGTGGCTTCCACCAGTCTCAAGACACAAAAGGGAGGTGGGAGCAACTTGTGAACTTATGAAGAGGCATTTCTCTTATTTGAATGTAACTCTGGATGTGAAAGTGCAAGTAAATGCTATATTCAGTACATCAGGACGCTCAATTCAAGAGATTTGAAAAATAGTCTCTCAAAAGAAATTTCAGAATGGCTTAAGTAGAAACACCCTTCCCCACATTCAAAAGCACACGGTCTCAAGAGTTTCTTAAAAGGATGGGTAGATGGCACAGTTCTATCAATCGAGCACACTTTGGCTTACTGGTACAATTCAACAGTTTAGGCTTGGGCTTCAAGCTTTTGACAGTTCAACAAATTCTTTAGGCTTCAACTGCCTTGCCACAAATGCACAGTTCTACATTTAACTTGTACTTTACCACAGTTCAATACAGGATTCCCTCTGCCGGGCTCGCGCCTGTCTTTCTCTTTGAAGGGGTTCCCTTCCGCAAGAGATCACCATACAATTAGTTCAAAACAGGCTTCCCTCCATCAGGCTCGAGCCTGTCTTTTCTCTTTGTGGGGGTCTCCTTGCCCAAGGCAGTCCATACAATTTTTACCTTACCTCACTTTCACTTTCGAAGACTTTTGAAACTGCAAGGATTTTACATAGACCTCTGTATGATCACTCAGACCTCTACCAGTACAACAATCTTCATCAACTCTTAACAATACTTCTTGGTACTTTTAGTTCTAACAATCTTCATCAATTCTTTCCTTCGCCGTACCAAGTTCATACGTTGCCCTCTTGGCATGTTAAAGTTCATATACTTCATTTTCCTTTCGATCAACTTCCATTCAGGTTCGCTGTTACTTTCTTGCCTTCGCATTCTGCTTCATCACAACTTCAAACACTTTACAGAGACTTTTGAATGTGCGATTCTGCCTCACAGGATCACTCTGTTACTTTGTATACTCTCATCACAGTTTAGCAATTGTCCTTTCCACTAAGCGATTTTGCCAGCACGCGCACAGCCTTCAACTCTTGCTACAGTTCCACTTCTCTTTAACAAAACTGGGCCTTTGTTGCCTTCAATAACTCGCCGGTCTTGTTAATTGGGTTTCTTTCTTCAAAGCCTTTCATGTAACAATCAAGACCATTACCAACGCCTACCAACGCCTCCTCTGCTCCTCCCCAACTTCATCATTCACCCGGGAGGGGAGCAGGCCACCTTGAAGCACGGTAAAGGTATTTCCTTCTGACTTACTCGGTTCCAGTCATGGAACGCTTACGGCTTTCCGACAGTATGTAATTCTCGCCTGGCACTTTTTCGTTCTCCGTAAATGCCGATCAGTCCCTTGGCCTTTCACCTTCGACAACCTGGCTTGCATCAGCCCTGGAAGAACTGCTCCTTCTCGTACCCAGCCCCGCTCAGAGTGCGCTTGTGCGTGCCACCTTTTATCTCGACAGGGAGTGCTAACAAGTGGCTGGTGTATGTAGTTAGGATTACGTGCCCAACTCTGCCTGATCTCTTTAAAAGGATAGAGCCATTGTAAGTCATGTGAGGTAATCTTCCTGGCCTAATTCCTCTTCTTCCTCCACTCAGTAGTGTTGTCAATGTGAAGTGGGGAGTAATTATGGGAGCTGTAGTTTCCCATAACATAAGTAGGCATATGGGGTTAGACCGCCCAATGCCTGAGGCTATACGCATTACGTCTGTAGTCACGTATTTAAGCCAGGCCACGTCGCAGGAACGACGGCCCGGGATTTCCGTTTTTGCGGAGCTTGAGTACAATTCACGATTGCCGCAGATTGAATGACAGGTAACATGCTGGTCCTGTTTTCTTTTCTTTTGTTGTTTTTTGGATTAATGCCCCTCTCCATCTGTTTCTGTTGCCAACTGTTAGAGGGAGCCTTGAATTTTGATTCCTTGTGATAAGGAGTCCTTAACACACGAAAGTTCACAACAAGGCAAGACTCGTTTAGATTAAAGCTCCAGCCTTTCAGGCTATTCCTAAACAAACAGATGGACGGGCTATCAGCCGTTTACGGTTTAGTAAACTGGCCCGTGCTTTTCAGAATTAGGAGAATGGATCAGCTATAAACAGTGGTTTATAATCATCCGGTTGTTTACTTTGGGGCTAATTAGCGAGTAGGCAACCGGTAGACGGTCTAATCTATGGTAGTGTTTTGTTGTTTTATTTATTTATTTATTTTCTTATGTTAGTTAGACCATGCAGTTGGGTGAGTCACATTGGTAGTTTCAAGATTTATTCGCTTGTTTACTCTGGAATCATTCTATACCGTGGAACTCTACCATGACCATAGAAACAGTATCTATTTATTTACTTACTAATTTACTTATTTATGCAGATTCGTTTTGTCAAGTTCGTCTTTGTCCAACTGGGGAATTTTCAAGCCCTGTGGACCGTGGGATCCAGTGTCCTTACTAAGACTACTATTAGACTGATACTTTGAACTCTACCTGCGTTGTCTTCTTGTATGCCACGCTCTCAAAGTTCTGAACATACACATTGGGGCATCCAGGTGAGCTGCCCGATTCTAGTTTTCAATTTTGAGCTTTAGCTCACATACATTTGATGTACAAGTGGGTTGTATTTGGACAACCAATCCATTTTTAAATAACTTTTGGATCTGATATTTTTTCAGTCACCTATAGATCCAATGATTGCTTTAGCCTTTATTTCTTACTTTCATCAATTGTTCTTAGACTGTCCTTTCCGACTCTTTTCCTTTTGGGCCCTTTTTTCACCGGGACCATGGTACAATTGGACAGCATGAATCTACTTGATTTCCTTGCCTCACTTGTTCTCTGTAGGAATTTCTTGAGTAATTTCATTACCATGTACTTTTATAGATAATTGAAAATTCTAACTGTTTATTTATACCTTGCGTTGCAGATCCAATTTGTTTGAGATCCCTTTTTTGGTGCGGATGCACAGTTACCCCCTGGACTTATTGACAGGATTGTGGAATCAGCCCCCATACCGGGTCGAGATTATGGTAATTACCTTTTCTCCCCCTTCTCCTTTTTACATTGAATGTCACAAGACTTGTTGAAACCAATTGATATGGGAGAGGTCCCGCTTGCTGCACTTATAGATCATCTACTTTTTATTCAGTATGTAACTGCTATTCATGATGTGTTTCTTTCTTCTTTTTCTTTTCCATACCCTGTTTTAGGTGAAAAATGTGTTTACTTTTTAAAAATGTGTAAACATATAGAAGACAAAAAAGTTTTTTAACTACACCTGGGTACGTTCAGACAAAAACACAGATGAACAATCCAGAATCTATGAAATTCAAGGGAATGCTATGTCCTGATGAAAATGGACATCACCTGCATGTTTTGCTAGATGTGTTATTTCCATCGAAACTACTATTTTCCAATGGTGCCATGTCATTCACATTTATTATTTGTTTTTTCCTTCTTCATGACACCTTAGTAGTCGACGCACAGCATCCCATAGTTAGATTTTAGTGTGTGTGCTTTACTGCTTTGTTGTTTGTAATTTAATACAATTTCTTTCCATAGTTCGGTCTTTTGTGTTCCTGATTTGATTATTGAAATGAAACCTTCTTTGTTTGGTTTTCTGGACTCAATATTATTTTGACTGCATTTTTGACATTCATTTGATTGTTTATATAATTAGTCTGGTCAGAGCGACTGGGGGTCCCCCACTTGAGTGATTCCCTTCACTCGCTTGGGGCACCACCCACGGCATGCCCAGATTAATTCTTAGGTTTCATGTGATTAACTGACTTGCGACCTTTCGCAGTTGTCACTATTTGACATTAACATTACTAACAGTATGCACCTTTTTAGCCAACTGTAAGATACAATTTTGTATATTGTACTAGAGCTTTAGACAATTTAATACTCTTTTAGACTATTTGTATAAAATAAATATAACATTACAAATTAATTGTTTGTTCTATGTGTGATGATCTGTTGGGCAGCTGGGGGAGCCTCTTTCCTTGTACATATGGTTGAATGATGTCCTTTGAATGAATTTTTTGGCCTTTCCGTTGGCTTGACCTCCATGTAGAATTATTTGTTGCTTCCCTCCAGCCAGCGAAGTAGGGGAAACCCATCGTTTGTTTTGCTGTAATAGTGCAGTGTTCCCACTGCGTGGGTTACTATTTGAGTATAACTCTTTTCCTCGCAGGGTCTTTCTTGATTGTTTTTCCTCCAGAACAAACTTGTTCAAGTGAAGTGTGGTATCTCTTCTTGGTTCCTCTACTCCTGGACTGCCATACATATACACTTATCCTCTCTTCCCATCTTTTCTTTTTCTTCTGATCAGTCAACAAAAGTTTTTTTACCCTCCCCTTTTTTCCTCATGGCGGCCTCAGATATCTACTCCTTTAGTGAGGAACAAATGGCTGAAGCCATTCGTGTACCCTCTTTTTTTGATTCATTGGCCCAGACTACCGGGGAAGAATCTAATACGGATATCACCAGTGAAGGTATTCTTAAATTAAGAAAAAAGAAATTTAGGACCGAGATGCACGGGCACCTTCTTACAGAATACCTTAAAAAGAACATTATACCACAGGGTCTGTTAGTCAGGAACGAACCATGTCTCTTTGTCGATGATCTAGAATACAAAACAGCATTCTCTGGAATAGGAACTAAATGCAGTAGAGACTGGATGCTTCTGACCATTAACACAGCCCTCAAGAAAAGTGTCATCGTGGGCAACGAGATTGATGAAGCAGAGGCGGCATTTGCTCTTGATACTACTATTCTTAATATCAAGGAGAAGCTTGATCTTATTGACAAGCATACAAAAGAATTCATTAAATTGACTACAACAAAAAAGATGGAGAAACTTAAGAAAGATATTTCCACCTTTTCTAAAGAGTCTGCCTACCCATACCTGAGTCCCGAGTACGCGGGACCTGGTCTGTGGATCGATCCCGCTAATCCCAATCAAGGTCCCCAATTCTTTAAGAAGAGAGTCACCTTTTCCGACAGCTCCTCGGATGGGAGTGGCTCTTTCCAGAATCAAAATTCATGCGGATATAGAGGACGCCATTGGAATAGAGGTCCACGGAGAGGTAGAAGAGGTCGACAGAATTGGCATTTCCAACAGTACATGCAAATGCCAATGTTTGCACCCCAGGGACCTTATCCGGCCTTCCCTCCTCCCAATCTCCCTTTTCCTCTCGCCGAGCCAGGACCCCCGCCCTTAGAAAACATGTTTCAGACCAGGAGGAGATCTTACCAACGCTAATTAACCAGTCCGCGGTCTATAATATCTCTAAACGGACCTTAACAGACAATGAGATTACTGTCCTTGAAAAGGGCTTTTCATTTATCCCAATGCGCAATCCAAGTCAAATGGATCTAGAAATGGAGCTTCGGGGCTTTTTTAGAAAAATCAGACTAAAGGATTATTATGGAAATAACAGCAATGATTTACATAACAACAACACACCGTTTAAACCTAAGTCTACCTTTACACCTACATCCCAAATGGTCTCTAATGAAACCATCATCTTTGAACGTGCAGTCTTACGAGACTTCCATTCCATTTTCGTGGAACCTACTGACTCGAAACATAATCAATGTTACAACTTTTCCAAAAAAGATTGGTCCTGCCTTGAAGAACTGAAAAGGGACACTTCTATTATCATTAAACAGGCCGACAAAGGCGGAGCGGTAGTTGTCTGTGATGCTTCTTTCTACGATTCAGAAGTACTAAGACAACTAGACAACGCTAATTTTTATTTGAAACTTAGAGGGGACCCTACAGTAGGAATACAAAATGAAATTCTAGCCCTAGCTACACGGGCTAAAGATGCGGACATTTTGAGTATTAAAGAATTCCAATTCCTTACTAACAAAGGTATGCGAGCTCCCCTCTTCTATATCCTTTTGAAAATTCACAAGAATATGCTTAATCCCCCAGGACGTCCAATAGTGTCGCTTTGTGGCTCGATCCTTGAACCATTGGGAAAATACATCGATTATTTCCTTAAACCCTTGGCGATGGACACCCCTACTTATCTGGCAGATACTACTGATGCCATTGTCCACCTTGAAGGCCTTCCTTTCAACCCTGTCAATAACTTGTTTATGACTCTGGATGTGGAGTCTCTATATTCCAACATCCCCCAAGCAGAGTCTCTACCTATTATGAAATTCTTTCTGGACCTTAGAAGCGATCCACAACTAGTTCCGAGTGAATTTATAGTTGACTTATTGGAAATCGCCCTTACTAAGAACTATTTTAGGTTCAAGGAAAGTTTTTATTTACAAGTAAAAGGAACCGCGATGGGCGCTGCTTTTGCCCCCAACTACGCGATGCTATTTATGTGGGCTTTCGAAAAAGTTTCTATATTCGACGACTCCAATCCCTTCCTGCAGTCCATCACTTTTTATAAGAGATACATAGATGATATCATTATCATCTGGGACAAGACCAAGGGTGACCATGAACTATTTCTCACATGGATTAACTCCCTTAATGAACATCTTAAATTCACTATGTCCACCAGCAACACATCTATCTCTTTTCTAGATCTTCTACTTAAAATCAAGGATGGAGTCATCTCGATAGAACTCTATCGTAAAACCACAGATCGGAACACGATTCTGCATTTTGATAGCTTTCATCCTCAAGCCCTGAGAGAAAGTATTCCCTATGGTCAATTTTTGAAAGCAAGACGAAATTGTACAGACAAAAAAGATTTTGTGGCCCAGTCCAACATCATAGAGGAAAGACTATCACAGAGAGGCTATCCCTCGCATATATTAAGACAGTCGTGCAAAAGGGCAAGGCACCAACATCGGGAAATTTTGTTGGCCAAAAAATCGCTTGAAAATTCGAACCAATCGCGCATGGTTTGTAAAATGACTTATAACACACACCATGCCCGAATCAAGAAAGCTATTGGTAAACATTGGCACCTGCTTCAAATGAATACACCTGATTTAGAATACCCCATGTTTGCCTTTAAAAAGGGCAAGAATTTGAAAGGCTGGTTAACCCAGGCTGACAGATTACGGACCCCTCTGTCTACCAAAACGATAACTGAGATATGGGGAATGGAAAAGGTGACGGGTCACTACCCTTGTGGCACTTGTTGCCAATGCGGTTCCACCAGTGCAACCAATATAGTTACCATTAACCATAGACCCTGGAAACTTAGAGGGCACACGACGTGCAATTCAAAAAATGTAATCTATGCCGTCATGTGCCCATGTAAGAAAACATACATAGGCAAGACTACCAGACCTGTCAAATTGAGGATATCAGAACACAAGTCTAGAATCAGGACCCGCAATTTGTCTTCACCTTTAGTTGCTCATTTTGTAGAGCACCTTCACAGTTGCGAAGATCTACGTTGGTGGTGTCTCCAACGTATAGTAGGATCCGATCAATATGCTACGGCCAACAGACTGGCCTCATGTGAGCATTGGTGGATTTACAACACCCAAAGCCACATTTCAGGTCTAAATGCCCAGGAAGAATGGCAATCAGTATTTAACTAATCAATATACAGATTACCTTTGTCCAGATATATGTAGGGCTCCTCCTTCCTTTTTTATGGTGCCATCAGTTTCTAATTTCGCTATTCCTGGCCCTGCATTCTCACAGGCCTTTCTTTTGTGTCACACTTCATGGAAGGGCCGACTGCGTTTTATTCATTCATTTCTTTTGTTGTTTTTGTCCGGCTTTGCAATGCCGAGTTGCAAATGTGTCACGGCTCATTTCCAGGACACGCGCATGTGACTTAATGAAGGCGAGGTATCTATTCGCTTAACACACTAGAGACAACATACGTCCCGAATAGCCTACAGCCTTGCGAGCAATTTCAACCACCGCCCAATGCCTGAGGCTATACGCATTACGTCTGTAGTCACGTATTTAAGCCAGGCCACGTCGCAGGAACGACGGCCCGGGATTTCCGTTTTTGCGGAGCTTGAGTACAATTCACGATTGCCACAGATTGAATGACAGGTAACATGCTGGTCCTGTTTTCTTTTCTTTTGTTGTTTTTTGTTGTTTTTTGGATTAATGCCCCTCTCCATCTGTTTCTGTTGCCAACTGTTAGAGGGAGCCTTGAATTTTGATTCCTTGTGATAAGGAGTCCTTAACACCCGAAAGTTCACAACAAGGCAAGACTCGTTTAGATTAAAGCTCCGGCCTTTCAGGCTATTCCTAAACAAACAGATGGACGGGCTATCAGCCGTTTACGGTTTAGTAAACTGGCCCGTGCTTTTCAGAATTAGGAGAATGGATCAGCTATAAACAGTGGTTTATAATCATCCGGTTGTTTACTTTGGGGCTAATTAGCGAGAAGGCAACCGGTAGACGGTCTAATCTATGGTAGTGTTTTGTTGTTTTATTTATTTATTTATTTTCTTATGTTAGTTAGACCATGCAGTTGGGTGAGTCACATTGGTAGTTTCAAGATTTATTCGCTTGTTTACTCTGGAATCATTCTATACCGTGGAACTCTACCATGACCATAGAAACAGTATCTATTTATTTACTTACTAATTTACTTATTTATGCAGATTCGTTTTGTCAAGTTCGTCTTTGTCCAACTGGGGAATTTTCAAGCCCTGTGGACCGTGGGATCCAGTGTCCTTACTAAGACTACTATTAGACTGATACTTTGAACTCTACCTGCGTTGTCCTCTTGTATGCCACGCTCTCAAAGTTCTGAACATACACATTGGGGCATCCAGGTGAGCTGCCCGATTCTAGTTTTCAATTTTGAGCTTTAGCTCACATACATTTGATGTACAAGTGGGTTGTATTTGGACAACCAATCCATTTTTAAATAACTTTTGGATCTGATATTTTTTTAGTCACCTATAGATCCAATGATTGCTTTAGCCTTTATTTCTTACTTTCATCAATTGTTCTTAGACTGTCCTTTCCGACTCTTTTCCTTTTGGGCCCTTTTTTCACCGGGACCATGGTACAATTGGACAGCATGAATCTACTTGATTTCCTTGCCTCACTTGTTCTCTGTAGGAATTTCTTGAGTAATTTCATTACCATGTACTTTTATAGATAATTGAAAATTCTAACTGTTTATTTATACCTTGCGTTGCAGATCCAATTTGTTTGAGATCCCTTTTTTTGGTGCGGATGCACAGTTACCCCCTGGACTTATTGACAGGATTGTGGAATCAGCCCCCATACAGGGTCGAGATTATGGTAATTACCTTTTCTCCCCCTTCTCCTTTTTACATTGAATGTCACAAGACTTGTTGAAACCAATTGATATGGGAGAGGTCCCGCTTGCTGCACTTATAGATCATCTACTTTTTATTCAGTATGTAACTGCTATTCATGATGTGTTTCTTTCTTCTTTTTCTTTTCCATACCCTGTTTTAGGTGAAAAATGTGTTTACTTTTTAAAAATGTGTAAACATATAGAAGACAAAAAAGTTTTTTAACTACACCTGGGTACGTTCAGACAAAAACACAGATGAACAATCCAGAATCTATGAAATTCAAGGGAATGCTATGTCCTGATGAAGATGGACATCACCTGCATGTTTTGCTAGATGTGTTATTTCCATCGAAACTACTATTTTCCAATGGTGCCATGTCATTCACATTTATTATTTGTTTTTTCCTTCTTCATGACACCTTAGTAGTCGACGCACAGCACCCCATAGTTAGATTTTAGTGTGTGTGCTTTACTGCTTTGTTGTTTGTAATTTAATACAATTTCTTTCCATAGTTCGGTCTTTTGTGTTCCTGATTTGATTATTGAAATGAAACCTTCTTTGTTTGGTTTTCTGGACTCAATATTATTTTGACTGCATTTTTGACATTCATTTGATTGTTTATATAATTAGTCTGGTCAGAGCGACTGGGGGTCCCCCACTTGAGTGATTCCCTTCACTCGCTTGGGGCACCACCCACGGCATGCCCAGATTAATTCTTAGGTTTCATGTGATTAACTGACTTGCGACCTTTCGCAGTTGTCACTATTTGACATTAACATTACTAACAGTATGCACCTTTTTAGCCAACTGTAAGATACAATTTTGTATATTGTACTAGAGCTTTAGACAATTTAATACTCTTTTAGACTATTTGTATAAAATAAATCTAACATTACAAATTAATTGTTTGTTCTATGTGTGATGACCTGTTGGGCAGCTGGGGGAGCCTCTTTCCTTGTACATATGGTTGAATGATGTCCTTTGAATGAATTTTTTGGCCTTTCCGTTGGCTTGACCTCCATGTAGTATTATATGGGGTTAGATGGACTGTAGAAAAAGGGGGATACCATGTCTCGCAATCAGTTGTTTCACCCCCACACGCTGAAGACCCCCTACCCCGGCGATCCTCCCTTGCTTGTCCGCCCCGAAGGTTGGGATCCAAAAGCAATGGCCTTTCCCTGGCCACCTGAGTATGGTATCCCCGGGAACTAGGCTGGGAAATACGGTCTGGTTTTTCACACTAGTTTCTTTTGCTTTTTCAGAGGAGATCAGATAGAGTGTCCCGTGACTTAACCAAATTGATTTTATGAGGGGTCTGAAGGGATATATCTGATAGCTATATTTTCACTTTATGCATTAGCCAGCACCATGCAATGCATACAAGGCTTCGGCCTAGAAACCAGTTTGAACATGATGAATCAGGGCCTTACTGTGGTCCCACATCTTCTGATATGTTTGGGGGCTGGAGTGAGGTGAATCCTAGGTCAACTCCAGCTACATTTACAGGCAAGTGTTATATCAAATTTAATAAAATATAGTATTTGTTATCAAGTTGGATGAATTGCATGGCAAAATACAATAGAACTTCAATGATGTTCTTTTATACATTAAACCTTGCATCATTTCAGTTAAAAATGAATCATATTGCAAAATACACTTATTGAAAATGAATAAGAGGTTAATATCATATTAAATAGCATTTTTCTTCTTTATGCTTGGGGCCCAGGAACATTAGCACTTGTGATTAAATCCTGGAATGGTTTATTTAGGTTTTAAAACTCTGAATATATGTTTTGAGGCGTGTTACATTATTTTGTTTGAGACAAACACAATCTTTTTACATTTGGGACAGTTCCAACTTCCATGCATTTTTCTGCATGTCTTTACAACCCATTGGCCAACTCTGGTCTTGTCGACCCTACCTCATTTTGCAATCCTGTTCTACCCTTCATCCTTAACGCACCGCTATCCCGTTCCGGTGCTACGTTCACCTTCTAACACGTTCCCTAGCAGGGCCTCCATCAGGTAAGGGCTCCAACACACCTTGCACGATGGACCGCTGAGCCTAGGTCTTAAATGCACTGAAACCGGTTGGAACTACCATGCTTCGCCTTATCACTCATATCGAGCCTGCGGCCCTCCAGTCTCATGTCACTCGCCACTAACTGCGCCTAAGGGTATCATCCCTAAAACTGTCACAATGTTGACCTGTACGGCTAGTTTTGCAATCACCTAATATACTGCTACTCTATCAGCAGACTCTTTGCTCCATGTGTTTCCCTCAAGTGCCACCCATTCCCTCATGTGTCTATAGTACTACATTCTGCAATGCTCTTCTCCTGCCCAAACTCCTTCATGAGAGGTTTCATCTGTCTGGGCATTCCCCCTACTAATGCTGCCAACTATACCTGTATTATGTCTGTGTGCACGCCTGTAGCAGCCTCCGTAACACGAGGTGAGGCTTTGTCAGGTTGCGCTACCATACCTATTGTGACCTTGATTACCTGCACTGCAGATTTGATGTAGCCCCATGTAACATGAGGTGTGTATCTGCCAGGTTGTGCTACCATACCTATTGTGACCTTGCTTACCTGTACTATGCTGCATCTTACCTACATACTACTGCATACTTGATGTAGCCCCCCCCCATAACAAGAGGCGTGGCTTTGCCAGGTTGTGCTACCATACCTATTGTGACCTGCTTACATGTAAAGCATACTTGATGTTAACCCCCCCCACCCACCCGTAACATGATGCAAGGCTTTGCCAGGTTGTGCTACCATACCTATTGTGACATTGCTTACCTGTACCATGCTACATCTTACCAACCTACTACTGCATACTTGATATAGCCCCCTGTAATAGGAAGCGAGGCTTGGCCAGGTTGTATACACACACAAACTCTGTCTGTAACCATGTGCATATTCTTGCACTTCACTCATGTATTATGCACTTTCTGTAACTAGCGCCTATATGCCTCAGGGCTTGGTGCGCTGAAATAAATGTAAAAAATAAATAAATAAGTGAATAACAAAGTTCCAGCTTGTTGTGTTGTAAAGTTTCAGTTCCAATTCAAAATGGAAAAGTTCCAACTCAAACATCATTCCTTATTGACCATAGATTTACTTCAATGTTGCTTTCCTGGAGAATGCAATCCTTCTCCCAGTATTTCTGCTCTCTGAACTAAACCTCTCCAGTTCATGCCAGTGCTGCTGAGACATGCCCTGCCATGTTGCACTGACTGAGGTCTGGTATCTGGCTGACAGTCATTGTTTTGATCTTTCATTCCTCCTTAACCCCAAACTGTGAAGCACAAATACTATCTTGGTGAGCTGGCAAGTGACTGCTAAGTGAACAGTCTGCAGTCAGCTCCTCGTTTGTTTTGTCTGCCGTTTTCCCTGCCATGGAGGAAACTAGTGCACCATCGCTACGGATTGACTGTTTTGGGCTGTTCTGTCGCTTGGAGCTCGACTACAACCCCCTAGTGGGCTATTCTACTAAATGGATTTCCTGCACATGAGCTTGCAAGTGACTGCTAAGTGAACAGTCTGTGGGTCATGGCGAGGTCGTCCGGGCGGCGACGGCGAAGTCCCAGTAAGTGTGTGTCGGCTGTTCAGGGTTGAAGATTGTGCTACTAACACACACTTGTGAAATAGTGGGACTGGCGTGTTCGGGGTGTGCAGGCTGAGGTGAGGCGAAGACTCTGGCACTGTAAGCACATGTAACAGGTACTAGCGCGTTCAGCATACAGTAATCAGTGAGCATTTTCCCACAACGTTACTCTATGGTGCCAATAGTGCCTTATCCCTGCCTCAACAAACTCTGACCTTCTCTTTCCACGTTTTAACTAACTCTGACCTGCTCTTCCCACACGAGGTACACAGAGTGCCGTGGAGCGGGTCTAGCCAACAGCCAAGCACAGACAACATAAATATATCGAACTGGTTCTGGGAGACTGCGGGCCGTTGGGCCTTTGAACCCCCTTTCAAAAGGCTAGTACGGAAAGCAGCATACGAGGTGACTTGGCTCGGCATCACTCCTCTTTTATCTCGAATTGCTCTGAAATTGAAAAGCAGAGGCAGAATACTACGAGCCCTCACAGAATGGTGGCAACCCTTAGAAGCATGGGATTGATAGCAGAGCCTTCAGTGGGGGGAAATATACCCATGGTAATGCCCAAACCAGAGGGGGCGGGGGGCCAAATAGGCTGCCCTGACGTGTTCAACCATGCTGACGATGGGCATCAAAGCTATGGGGACTGTAGCTCTCAGTAATAGCATCGGTCTGGTAGTAGCTGGAGAAGGTCAGTAGATTGGGGCATTAAACCCTCAGGACAACTCCTTGAAGGTGGTAACAGAAAGTGTCGAAAGAGTACTAACAAGAATTGAAACAGACATAAACAATATGGTGGAAGAGGATTTTGGTTCAGCAAAAGATCTGGCGTCTGATGTGTCCATTTTGACACCAGCAAGTTCACACAAACTAGGTAAACGTGTGAGACTGTCCCTGTACTTCAAGACGAATCATTGGTCGATTCCGGAATCACCAGCTATTGCTCAGGGGTTGACTGAAATAATGTTGTACCAGTCGTAAGAATTGATCCCAGGCAGGGAGGACGCTTCTTGTTCACCCCTACCGCTATATTGCATGTGTGAGGGATTGGGGAGCCCAGATAATAGATGGGGGTGGGGGCCCGGACACCATGGATAGAGTGGGGCCCAGAGACGAGAACCCGTTACCTCAGGGCAGGGGGAGCAAATTGGGACAGGGGGAGATGTATCTTGTGTGGTTGATGAACTGTCCTTCCCAATACTGTCACGAATTATGAATTCTCTGGACAGTGGGTACAATTCATTGAATTTTGAACTACGTGAGGTACGGAAAACCCTAAAGGAGCTCGCAGGTAACCTAGAAGGGTTTATAGTTGCCTCATCAAGGGTGTATGGGCCTGAATTGGGGCCTAAGGGATAAGAGGAGGGGGTAGCCCCACCTTTGATGCCCACCGATGCTGGGAATGCATTAGAATTGATTACAGTGGAAACGGAGGATTCAACAAAAATACCCTCAGGGAGAGGCTGTGCATATTGCAGTAGAAGAGCCTCTGCGGCCAGTATCAATTTTATGGAGCGGTCACGAGGAGACAGATGTAATCCTGTGTGGTAGCTTCAGGGAGGTTTTGCCGCCTGTAAAAGGGCCAAAAAGAAAAGAGAAAAAGTGTGGATGAAACAAAGAAATCAAACAATTACTGCGCGAAAGCAAAACAACAGGGGAACACATATATTTTATGGAAATGTTGAGGAGGGAGGTTGAGCAGGGCAGGGACTCAGACTTTGAACGGAAGAGGGATTTCTTCAAAAGTAAGAAAGTAAAGGGGACTGTGGCATCTGTTATCAGTCCATTAGAAGGTGTGGGGTCGGGGACTGGTGAAAAGGGCCCTAAGAGTGCTAACCAAGTCAAAGATAGTCCCTCTTTTGATCTAAGTAATATCTCAACCTATCTCAACTAGTGGACAGGGCGCATGGGGGTGGAGAACCGAAGGACTCAATTTAGGCTGAACCTTTTGTGGCGAGGGTAAGTGGTAAAGTTGGAGTATTGAGGGACTTAACCTATAAACCCCTACTACGTCCTAAGCACTCCAAGCCTGTGGTGGAGATCAATAAAGTGGTAGAGGAATTTGCGCCAGCTATGGAGCATAAGCTATAATCTATTTTTTCTAGCTAGACCAGTTGTGAACAGTTGAACTGCGCCACACAAAAAAATCCAAGAAGTACAGTTGTACAGTATTTTAATTCGTGTTCTAGACAGCCTGACATGTGTTTCGAGCGTAGCTCTTACTCTGAGGCTGTTGCAAATAATAGCATAAAGATTTTTAACATATACATAAATATATACATTGCCATTCAAAATAGATAGGCCAGACCACGGGCCATTGGAGGTTGCACCACATGTGTATAATGAGACAAAGCAACATTATAAATCCTGGATGCCAACATTAGGTCAGATGCATAGCAGTGCATGTTAGCATAACAATACATATTAGCACACAGTTTTATGTAGACAAAAATTGTTCATTTTACCAATTCAAGTAGTGGCATCAAGGCAATCCAAAATCAAGAAGAAAAAGACAGAATAACAGAAACAAGCTGTTAGCCATGGGGGTAAATAAACAACCGTGGACAAAATCTGCGGCAGTTCCGAATTTGTCGGGATTGTAATTAAAAAACAGTAAAGGGGCATATTTACCAAGGAGTCTTATCCAATCTGATACTATGCACAGTAAATAATCAAACCCTGTATGAGCAATAACTTGACAAAGACCTGATGGTCAGTTACCATTCTTGCTACTTAATACTTGTTGCTCATATGCACTTACCAATTACGTGGAGTAAGTAATGAGTAAGCTCCTTATCTGGAGTCCGAATCATAGATAAGAGCAAATAGTTGCACAAATAATGAGGTTGCAATATCTATAAAGTAGAGGAAATTGCCATATGTTTAAAAAGAAAAGTATTTCTGTTTTACCTTAAATAAAGCTGCGGTTGCAGATGCGCAATAGTTTAAAGACTGCAGCGTGTCCAAAGTGCCACCGTAATTGAAAGAGATTTATGTCAACAGTTTGAGTTAGGAGCCCGCATAAGCGAATTAGCCGATACATTGTAATCCAACTGCAGAAAGAGAGAAAGTAGAAAGCAAGCCCGAGTTAGAATGGGGCTCTCAATTACTCAAAATGCCAATAATTAAGCAAGGTAAGGGACTGTGTGCATTTGTGCAGACATTTATCTTACCTGCCTTTCGGCATCAAAATGAATCAAAGGGAGGACGCGTTGCCGCGTCTCCCAATGATTATATCCAGCCACTATACTGTGAGCTGCAACGTGCACCGCGGTGTTCCAAGTAACCTGGTCAAAACCTGTGAGAGGTTAGGTACCTGGACTAAGTAAGGAAGTAATAAGATTGTTTTGTTGCGCACAGAATAAGAGCCAAATTGTGAGTTATGTGAGTGAAGATCATTTAGCGCACTAAAATTGAGCCAATTATGCATTATATGAATGAAGATTAATTAGCAGGTAAAAAATCAAAAATCAACGGATATTTTGGAAAACGCAGCCTCAATTGCCGTAATTAATGCCATAATCATTAATAAGTAAATGAGGATTAAAAATTCAAAATATGGCGCCACAGAAACGGCCATGATTGTTTATCCACCTTTACACTATTCCACATATAGATCATAACTAGACCGTTCTTAAGGGCAATAGTACGTCACAATTCTGGCGTGTCACTGGCAAGTCACAGTTCAGCAATGAGCCAATTTAAATGACAATACAGAGTACAGCCATAGGTTAAAAGTACAATGCAAATTAACATGAATAACAGCTTATATCAATGGAGACTATCCACGGGTTAATCCATGGTAGAGTAAAACATATTTGCCAATTCATTTATAGCGAAAAGAAAATTATAAAAAATATAGCAGAAGAAAAAGAAAACATTCCTTTATCTAACAGCCTAATTCACAGAAATACATGAAACTCATGATCCGAGTTACGGCCCCTGGTAACCAGTCTGTGTTTGCAAATAAGTCGTGCTTTTAGCTGCCTGAGTTTAAGTTCAATGTTACCTCCTCTCTTAGGAAGGCAAACCTGGGCTAATCCTGTGACGCGAATATCCTTAACATTATCCAATTGGTGACAGGTCTGCCAATGTATTGCCAAAGGATATTTAGATTCCTGTTTCGACAATGTGGAAAAATGCTCACGAATACGAATCTTCAGGGGCCTGATTGTGCTGCCAATGTACATTAGACCACAGATACAGATGATGCAGTAAACTACGAATTTCGTGTTGCAATTAATAAATGCGTTAATTTGATGTTTACCGGTTATTCCAAAATCAACTGTATCGGTCTCCAAAGTACGCATGCACATATTGCAACTCCCACACTTGTGGAAGCCTTTGGCCCTCCCCTGTGCAAGCCATGTCCCCCCACTTGATGGTTGAGACATGAAAGATGGACATAAAATGTTTTTCATTGTGGGTGCTCTACTAAAAGTGATTGCAGGGTTGGGCTCAAGCCATTTAGCCAAGTCATGATCTAAATGTATTAAATGCCAGTGGCATTTAAGAATAGCATAGATACTATTGCTATCACTGTTATAACAAGTAATAAGTCTGGTTTTATGTCGCTCATTAGCACAGCTTGCTCTGGTTTTGGGTGTCAGCAGATCCGCTCTCCTCAAACTGGACACTTCTCGTTCAGCTTTAATGAGTATATAAAGGGCTTATATCCGCGTGTTATAAATTGCCCATGGATAAACTCTTTTGCCACCGCAAAGTCAGCATCAAGTGAACAGTTCCTCTTCGCTCTAATATACTCTCCTTTCGGGATGTTGTTGATCATAGAGTTTTTATAAGAACTAGATGAGTGTAACACATCTAGTGAGAAACATGAGTGTTGGTTTCCGGTATGTTTTAGTCTTCAAGCCATCCTTAGACACAGAAATGTTGAGATCAAGAAAGTCAATTGAGCAAACACTAAATTGGTGTGCAAATTGTAGACCCCAATTGTTGGCGTTGAGGCAATTAACAAATTGAGATAAAAAATCCTCGGTGCCAGTCCAAATCATGATTACATCATCAATATACCTTTTCCATAGGTATATTGATGAAAAAAGCCAGCATTGGTAAACACATATTGCTGTTCGAATTGGTGCATGAATATGTTAGCCACCGAGGGTGCGAAGCTCGCCCCCATGGCAATGCCAATTAATTGTTTGTAATATGTGTTGTTAAACACAAAAACATTGTTTTGCAACACGCAAAGAAGTAAATCTTTAACCATTTCAATATTCAGATAGTATGATGCTGATTGTTGGCGAAAAATATAATTGATACTGTCAATTGCTTTCTGATGATCAATAGATGTATATAGTGCCTTAACGTCGAGTGTGACCATTAAGACATCATATAGAGGTGGTAAATTCTCAAGTATGTGTAGAATATGCATTGTGTCATGTACATGTGTCGTTGTGGTGCATACCAGAGGTGAAATACATTCATTCACATATATCGATATCAGTTCCATAATGCCCCCCTGCCCACTGATAATGGGCTTGCCTTCTGGTATATTCACATATACCTTGTGAATCTTCGGCAAAAAATATACAGTTGGCACGGTAGGTTTCTCAGGAGTCAAAAAGGCTTTCTCTACGTCTGTAATAATACCTAGATTAAACCATTTGTTGATGATTGAATGTACTGTATTGCGTATACTCGAGATTGGATTGCTTTTCAAGATTTCATAACAACCAGGCAAATTCAAATGGGACAGTGCCATAGCTATATAATCTTCTTTATCCATAATTGCAACGTTGCCTCCCTTGTCGGCTTCTTTAATCACAAGGGAGTCGTTGGAAGCTAACTTCTGCAAGGCTAATGATTGTGCTTTAGTTAAGTTAGATGATTTGCAATGCGGATACTGGGAACATCGGTCACTAAGTGTGTGGATGTCATTGGTCACTGCTCGGTGAAAGGTATCAATAATATGGTCTTCTGGAAAGACAGGCGTAAACTTTGAATTGTTTGAAAATTCTTTCATTTTCAAATTACGTTGCTGAATATCCAATTCTTTCAATGTGTCCAATACACTGGACTCTCTATCAGATATGGCATCATCAATAGACATCAAAATATGTGTGGTCATCATTACTTGTAAGGAAAGCTCAGATGGTTCAATTACTGGTGTTTTGGTAGAATATTTTTTAACTTGTGTGGCAAAATATTTTTTAAGTTTCAGTTTTCTGATAAATTTGAATAGGTCTATCTGAATCTGTATATTATCATTCACACTGGATGGTGCGAAAGAAAGACCTTTGTTAAGTAAGGAGTGTTCTTCTGAAGAGAGCTGATATTTGCTTAATTTATGCACTAGATTTATCTGAACTGATTCTGAACCTTCTGATTCTGAAGGAATTTCTGATAGGAAGCTCTTGTTGGACGTTGACCGAGTGGAGCGGCGCTGCCCACGCCCATGTTGGCCGCCCCTTGTGCCCCTTGGTTTGGACCTGGCATTGTGGTATTGACAGCGGGCGGAAGACAAAACCTGACCTGTTTTCTTATAGCTTCTTGTCTGTTGCCCTTTTTGAACCAACTTATTTGTTCTAAAAAAGGCGCAAGGGTAGGGGGTTCCGCTAGTTTCTCAGATTCCACCTCACCCTCATTAATTGTTTCACCTTCCGTTAGTGCAGCTTCATCCGAAGTCTTCTTGCTAGACCTGTCCGAATCACTTTCAATATCGGAGCTGACTGGTGATGAGGCTGCACTACTATTACGAGATCTTGAGACATCATCAAATTTAGGTTGATAGGTGTATACACGATTATTTCTATAATCCCTATTATCTCTTGAAAATGTCCTCGATTTCCTCATTTTAACCTCATCCTGGTGTTTCCTCAATATATTATACATAGTTTTGAGATTTATGTCAATAGTAGCGCTGGGAGCGTCATAGAGGTCCATTTCTTGTTTAAGCTCGTCTATCTGTTTTACAATGCGGGCATGTTCCCTTTCTGCATGTTCAATAAGTAATTTCATCATGTTGTTTGAACTAGAGGTCAGGTTTGTTTCCCACTTGGCTGCCAGATCACTGTCCTGAGGATCCTCAAAGTCTGGTAAAATAAGTATGCGAAGACCTCTCGGTATTTTATGGTCTTGTAAATAATGTTTGAGCGTTGTCATCTCCCAAAATGTATGGATCTCCCTTATGCTCAACCTTTCTAATATAATATATATGCATAATTGGCTCAATTTTAGTCCTAATTAATCCTCATTCATGTTATGCATAATTAGCTCACCTTTAGTGTGCTAAATGATCTTCACTCACATAACTCACAATTTGGCTCTTATTCTGTGTGCAACAAAACGATCTTATTACTTCCTTACTTAGTCCAGGTACCTAACCTCTCACAGGTTTTGACTAGGTTACATGAGGGCTACTACCTTACACAAGATGGTGGCTATTGGAACACTGCGGTGCACGTTGCAGCTCACGGTATAGTGGCTGGATATAATCATTGGGAGACGCGGCAACGCATCCTCCCTTTCATTCATTTTGATGCCTGAAGGCAGGTAAGATAGACGTCTGTACCGTGCTTAATTATTGGCATTTTGAGTAATTGAGACCCCCATTCTAACTCGGGCTTGCTTTCTGCTTTCTCTCTTTCTCCAATTAGATTACAATCTATTGGCTAATTCGCTTATGCGGGCTCCTTACTCGAACTGTTGACATAAATCTCTTTCAATTACGGCGGCACTTTGGACACGCTGCAGTCTTTAAACTATTGCGCATCTGCAACCGCAGCTTTATTTAAAGGTAAAACAGAAATACTTTTCTTTTTATACATATGGCAATTTCCTCTACTTTATAGATATTGCAACCTCATTATTTGTGCAACTATTTTATCTTATCTATGAGTTAGACTCCAGATAAGGAGCTTACTCATTACTTACTCCACGTAATTGGTAAGTGCATATGAGCAACACGTATTTAGTAGCAGGAATGGTAACTGACCATCAGGTCTTTGTCAAGTTATTGCCCACACAGGGTTTGATTATTTACTGTGCAGAGTATCAGATTGGATAAGACTCCTTGGTAAATATGCCTCTTTGCTGTTCTTTAATTACAATCCTGACAAATTCGGAACTGCCGCAGATTTTGTCCACGGTTGTTTATTTACCCCCATGGCTAACAGCTGGTTTCTGTTATTCTGTCTTTTTCTTCCTGATTTTGGATTGCCTTGATGCCACTACTTGAATTGGTATAATGAACAATTTTTGTCTACAAAAAACTGTGTGCTAATATGTATTGTTATGCTAACATGCACTGCTATGCATCTTACCTAATGTTGGCATCCACGATTTATAATGTTGTTTTGTCTCATTATACACATGTGGTGCAACCTCTAATGGCCCTGTGGTATGGCCCATCTATTTTGAATGGCAATGTATATATTTATGTATATGTTAAAAAAATCTCTATGATATTATTTGCAACAGCCTCAGTGGAAGAGCTACGCTCGAAACACGTGTCAGGCTGTCTAGAACACGAATTAAAATACTGTACAACTGTACTTCTTGGATTTTTTGGTGTGGCGCAGTTCAACTGTTTACAACTGGTCTAGCAAGGTTTTTTCTGTGGGGTGCAGGGCAAGGCACTCACAATTTAACAGCTGACCGCTGCCGAACACCATCTTCTGAATTCATGGCAACAGCGCTGGATCTCTCTGTGGCCTCCTTTGCCCACTTCTCTTTGCTTCTATTTTTTCTAGACCAATGATTGTGGATGCTGATCTAGCAGATGAGGGTACAGAGTATAAAATGCCGGTGCCACCGTCACAATGGATTGAAGAAAGGGGATCTGGCGCACCAAACAGTAAAATCCTAGCAGTAGGCTTCTGCCCCAATCTGCAGCTGAAGGGTGGGGAAACTAAAGGTGTCACTCAATTGTCAGCGGGTGACAGTGCTAAAAAGTTAGTGGGGGAAGATGCAACATGCCTCTACCTAAGACGCCTTTTTGAAAGTTCTAACAGAATTCCACTTAATAGACATTATAACTTGTCGCTGATGTTTTAAATTCCTAGGGGGGGCGTGGCTTGGAGTCGAGGGCGGGCAGCGGCTGATCTGCCGAGCTCCGGCCGAGATGCCGTTTCCTGATCCTTTTTCTCCGGTACATGAGTAGCTGCAGCCAGTAGAAAAGCACGCGTCGGTGGGAGAAGCGATCCCCGTCAAGAATCACCCGAGGGTTTGGGTTTTCGGAACCCCTGGGGGGAAGAGGAGGCTCCGGAACGTACCCCCTCCCCCGCTTCGATCCAAGATGGCGCCCTGCGTGGCTTAACAGAACCCCTGAGCTGACGACCTCCACCAGCGCACTTTGGGACTTGGCGCCGGGGGGCGGGGTGAAGTGGCATCGCTCGTCAGAGCAGACCCCCGTCTGAAACTGGATCGGAACCGACACCGGCTCCCGGGCTCCTGACCTTCGCCGTGTGTGGGCCGCCCCAGCTGGTCCAACTCGCGCACCGCGCCCAACACACGGGAGCTCCCGCATCGCTGGTGTCCTGCAATACTGCTGCACAACCTGAATCCCGCAGACGGGGCTGTACGAGGGGACACACGCAGCCACCTCCAGGAAGCAGAGATAACGGAGGACCGCTGCCGTGGCACTCCGCCCCACAGGCTCCCCCGGAGGACATGATTCCGGCCGAAGCAGTCAGAGGCCCTGAAGCTTAAGGTGCGTGAGACCACACAATACCCCCGAGTGGGCCCCTTGCCACCGCCGCACCCTGAGGCCGCCTGCACTTGGTTCCTCGGCTGGTCTGCCTTGGGCACATAATTGGCCCCATGCGTTGGGGGGTGTCAATTCCCATCCCCTGGCCTCGATTCACTGAAGGGCCCCAACTTTCACCCTAACGGCATCCCAGCAACTTAGCCCTAGGTCAGCAGCAACTGTTATCCCAAGATGGCCACCAAGAACAAGGCTAGGGCTGCCACCATGGACTCCTTTGTCTCAGCCAAGGCAAAGACCTCCACCCAAGCCAGAACTAGCCTCTCTGAAATTACTCGACCAAACGAAGGGGAGGCCAACGATAATCACTCTCAGATATTGGACGCCATTGCCTCATTGAGAACCCATATAGACTCCAAAATCGACGAGTTCAAAATTGACATACAACTCATTCGCCAAGATGCCCGCAACTTGGCGGAGAGGGTGGCGATCATGGAGAATTCCAGAGAGGAAACGTCCGGGGCCACCTCAGCCCTGCAGACCGAAGTCTCAGATCTAAAGAGGAAGGTAGCCTTCCTAGGAGAAAGGGCGGAGGAAGCCGAGGGCCGGGCCAGACGGGGGAACATCAGGGTCCTGGGTATCCCGGAGGGAACCGAGGGCTCGAACAACACATCCTATGTTGAAACCCTCCTGTTACAGGAGATTGGGGCCGGAAAACTGACTCAAGGCTTCGCGGTCGAAAGGGCCCATAGATCCCTCCAGAAACGCCCTCCCCCCGGCTCGCATCCACGGCCAATAATAGCTAAGATACTGAACTTCCAAGATAGAGAAACTATCCTACGACACTCCAGGGAAATAGGTCCTATCGAAAGGGGGGACGCTGAAATCACTATATACCCCGACTACACTCAGAAAGTACAGAGGGAGAGGAATTCATTCGTCCCGATCAAAGCAAGGCTTCGCCAACTGAACCTCAAATACAGGTTGCTTTACCCCTCGCGCCTAAGAGTCATTCATAATGGGCGAACGATATTTCTCGATAACCCGGAGGCGGCCAACATGTGGCTAGAAGACAATAACTTCGCTGACGGCAAGGATGCCCCTCGGAAAGTAGACTAAATCCCTGAGCCCTTTTGCACCGCCTACATGAGGCCATAAAGTGCAAAAGAATAGCTAGCAACCGGACTCCAGCAGGTAATCCAATCAACAGTTTGATGTAAGGAAACGGCCCTTGCTCGGCCCTGCCTCCTCACACCAACCCTACCCCCAGCAAAAAACCCAATAGGGCCAGTTCATCGCCCGACCCAGCTCGCGGCCGATTCCCGGATGGGTTCAGACGGCTCGAGAGCGCCTGAGCACTGCAACAGTGTTGTAGTCGCTGGGCGCACCAGTTTGAGTTATGTTATTAGTTCTATTAGTTTCGCAGTCTACGCATCATTAATGTTGGTAAAATGCAAGATGGTGGCAAGATATGACCCAAGAGTCCAAGTGCCGGGGGCCCCCCGCCCGCAGAGCGCCACCTGTGGTTCGATGTGCCACCAGGCCAAAGGGTTGGAACCCCATGCTGAAACCGAAACATTGACCCGATGGCGTCACAACTTATCATGATGACATGGAACGTGAGGGAAATGGGCTCGTACCTCAGAAGGAATCGCGTACAGTCCTACCTCAGGAGGAAGAAAGTTTCGATCGCAATATTACAGGAGACCCATCTCACGGAGGACGCTATGTCCAAATTAGCAGATCGATGGGAAGGGACTATGAGAGGGTCTCCATACTCCAAATATGCGAGAGGTGTACTAATATGGGTGAACCCGAATGTGTCCTTCCAGCTACAAGGGTGGGATTCCGACAAGGAAGGAAGATACATATCAATGTGGGGCACCATAGAACAGACCCCGATCTGCCTCACTAACACATACTTTCCACAGCATGGAATCCCGTCATACCTAAGTGCGTTGAGCGCTAAACTGGCACACCACCGAGGTCGAACCTTCATATGGGGGGGGAGACCTCAACTGCGTCATGGACACAAGTATGGACAGATCACGCCCTCCTCCCCAACCAAGCAATCCCACATCTCGCACTTTGACAGAAATACTCGACCAACTTAACCTGGTGGACATCTGGAGAGTACAACACCCAGCAGCCAGAATCTACTCACACTACTCAGCCCCACACAGCGTCCACACAAGAATTGATTATTTGTTTGTTGATAAGGAACAGATACCATTGGCAACATCCACAGAATTCCTGGGGAGATCTATCTCCGACCATTCCCCGCTGGTCATGCAATGGCAACTAAGGGGACCCAAACCCCCGATCCCCATGTGGAGGATGCCCACCGTGGCATTAGAAGACCCAGAGTTCAGAGAGGACCTCGCCGAGAGGTTAGAGGAATACGTCGAAATCAACAAAGGATCGGTGTCCACCTGGAGCACATTGTGGGAGGCCATGAAGGTGGTTACCAGGGGAGAAATCATATCAAGAGCTGGTGGCACCCGCAGACAACTAAAGTCGACTCTTGAGGCTCAAGAATCAGAGATCACACGCCTGGAGTCCACCCCTGACATCTCCCCAGAGATCGAGAAGAACCTGAAAACAGCCCGTAAAAAATGTCGGGAATCATGGGACAGATTGGAGAAATTTGACTTTGCAACATACACCGCCAGATCCCACAGAGAGTCGGACAAACCGGGTAGATTGCTTGCTTGGCTTTGCAAGCGAGAACACCCCAAGCACCTACCAACGGAGATAAGGGATGAAGAAGGAGTATCACACAAGACGCAAATGGAGATCAATGAAGCATTCGCCAAATTCTACTCTAAATTGTATGTCCACGAATCCCAGTTACCCACCGCAGAATTAATAGAAACACTGGAGGAGATAGGCCTCCCCCAAATCTCCAGAGAGCAGAGAGAGGAGCTGGACTTGGAGATTACTCCTGAAGATGTGAAAGTGGCCATCAGGTCGCTCGCTAACGGCAAGGCCCCCGGCAGTGATGGTCTCCCGCCTGAGTTTTACAAAACGTACAAATCCATTCTCACCCCCATCCTGCACGAAGTTTATCAGGAAGCCTACACAAATGGTATCCTGCCCAACACTATGAAAGAGACTATAATCATCCCCATGCTTTAGCCGCACAGGTCACCCACCGATTGCGATTCTTATCGACCTTTGGCCATGCTAAATTATGACAGCAAGATTCTCACCTCTATACTGGCCAACAGACTCGCTAGAGTGATAGGATCCATAATCCATGAAGACCAAAATGGATTTGTCCCAGGACGCAACACCACAGCTAACCTAAGGAGGCTACAACACATCATGGCCGAAACCCATGACCGTGAGGAAGACCTGGCGATACTGTCACTCGACGCCATCAAGGCCTTCGACTCCATCTACTGGGAGTGGCTTGTGGAGGTTTTAAGGAGCTTCGGTTTTGGTGGGGGCTTCATTAGATGGATCCAGGTACTTTATAACACGCCAATGGCCAGGGTTAAAACAGGCAGAATTGTCTCGGAATCCTGGGCAATACAAAGGGGCACGAGACAGGGGTGCCCACTCTCGCCCATGCTGTATATACTGGGTCTGGAGCCGTTAGCCATATATTTCCGTCAACAGTTTTTTGATGCTGGCATTAAGGTGGGCAATGTCTACAATATAATATCATTATATACGGACGATGTACTTCTATACTTGAGGAACCCCGAGGTCAACGCACCAACAGTACTGGGGTACTCGACAATTATGCGAAATACTCAGGAATACAATTCAGCAGACACAAATCCTCTGCATTCCCCCTAGCCAGACTACGGGGCATTGCAGAAAACGACCTCCCGCCCACTGGGATAAAGTGGCAACTCGACAAGTTCCGGTATTTAGGAATCAATCTGGGCCACACTCCGCAACTCACGCACGAGCACAACACTGAAGTTGCAGTAACCAGCCTTTGGCGATCAATAAGATTTTGGTCCAAACTACCACTGTCAATGGTGGGCAGAGCGGCGATTGCTAAGATGATAATTCTTCCCCGATTCCTGTACTTCTTTGTCAACATTTGCCACTACGTTTGCCCGCCCTTCTTCAAGACACTAGAGGCCATTATTAAGGACTTTTTGTGGGGTCCCCGCAGGCACAAACTGACACTGGCCACGCTGTCTCTCCCACATAAAGAAGGAGGAATAAAACTCCCAGATCTCCAGCTCTACTATTTGGCTGCCCAGCTCAGTCACATCACGAAGTGGCTGTCAGACGAACCATCGGCCGAATTGGGACTACTGAGGCAGTCTCCCACAAACTTAATCCCTAAAGAAACTCTATGGTACCCTCCTCGGCTACCCTCCGAAACCCCGCTGGTTGTTAGGCTTGGTAGGCAAATATGGGCCAGGACCTGCCACATAAGGCAAGTGAAACATCCGTACTCTCCAGATAACCCCATAATGGTGGATGTGTGCAAAACGGAGGTGGAACTCCCCACTCCAAGGAGATGGGAGGAAGCAGGCATATACACATGGGGAGACTTGTTCACAGATGGGGAATTTAGGGACTTCGAGTCGCTACAAGACATTGAAAGACTATCCAAGGGCCAGTTTCTCTGGTACCATAGGATCAAACAGATCACGAAGAAGCAGTGGAACAGCTGGCCAGAAGAGCCCACCCCAGACCCGCTGCTACAGGAAATGCACGACCTTTCGGATGGATGGAGACCGATTTCCAGACTTTACAACAAGCTTATCGACAAACCTAATCCCAAAGGACAGGCACTGAAGGCGAGATGGGAAGCAGATCTTGAATCCCCACTTACCGACAAGGAATGGGAAAGCGCATTAATATACCCCAAGAAAGTGTTGCGGAACTCCAGATTCGGACAAATACAGCTGAATGTCCTCCACCGGACATATATGACTCCCCACAGGGTTGCTTCATTCAACAAGAAGGTATCCCCGGCATGCCCATGGTGCGGGAACGACAAGGCAGACATGATCCACATGTTCTGGACCTGCACTAAAGTGATGTCACTCTGGTCCAAAGCTAAACAATCCTGCATAGAAGCTGGAATGGAAAGGTACGACTGGACACCCGGAGAATGCCTACTAGGAACATACCCTAGACCAAGCAAACTCAAACATGTGGTGAAACTGATGGACATCTCATGCATATTGGTCAAAAGAACTATAGCGATGGCCTGGAAGACTCCGGCAGGCCCCAGGCATGCACGGTGGTTGATCGAAATGGCGAGATGGACGACTGCTGAAACCAGGGCCTGGCAAGACGGAATCAAAACCAGTGGAGACATCACAAGCGGCACGCTGGACTCCTGGAAGGCCCTTCTGAGCGATATGCACTTCAACGCAGACTACAAGCCTCCCTGAAGAACTACAGCGTCCTACAGAAACTGATTCCTAACACCAACACAGAGAAGATATTAATCGAAACTGTCCCCTCTCACTTCCTGAAACACTAGAACTTTATTTTAATTTGTCACCTCATACCCCATATGCAATGCCACATGTAGACTGTTGTTGTTTCTGTTGTTCTTATGTTATTTCTTCGTATTATTACAGTTGCAAGTTGTACTGTTTCGTTATTATCTCAAAACTAATAAAATACTTAAAAAAAAATAAAAAATTCCTAGTTTAAGGCTGGTAACATCAGTTTAGTGGAATTTGCCTTGATATCGTTAAACTACATCTTCGCTCACAGATAATTAAAAATGCGATATCGGCTGAAAATGAGTGTTTTCTAACTTTAGGATTTGAAGTAGCAGATGCAGGTGTTTCTTTTATATCCAGGCTTGCTCCTCTGCAACTTGGGATGGGACAAAGGGAGAAAGGGCATGAATCCGTAATGCGGGTTGATGTAAGTGAACCGTTGTGGTGTCAGGCACACTTTCCACAAAATAAGGCTAACTACGGGCAGTACCATGCGACTACTGGAGACAATTACATAAACCATGAAGCCTGAAATTTGAGGGTATCCACGGTATCTTGTACAATGTAAACATTGGAAATAATCAACATCGGTTTGTGTCATATGATATTGTATATCTGCAAGAGACTCTTTTGGTGGACACTCTGATTATTGAAGGCTTCAGCGTTTTCTTTATTAAGGCAGAACGAGGTCGCAAGGGCCGCCCATTCAGTGAAATAATAATGGCTGTAAGGTGAAATCAGGTATTCGCTGTACACCAAATAGACCTGGAAAGAAAATATATGCTAGCAGTCCTGCTTGAATGGATGGAGCAGGGAATGGGGGAGATCAACACGTGTTTTTTGGTGAATGTATACCTGAGTTCAGATCCTAGTAAGACAGAGAAAGCTTTGAATTCTCTTTCCTTTTTACTGCTGGGGGAAACCTCAGAAGAGGGTGCATCTGTTGTTATTGTGGGGGATTGTAATGCGGAATGCTTGGATGATGTCTGGTATTAATCTGTGATTAGGAAAAAAAACATCAGGTGAGGCTCATAGGAGGGGACAAATGATATGACAGGAGGTAGATGCATGGGGCCTGCCACCGTTAAACAGAGATTCCTCAGGCGATGCGCCCCCTCAAGAGCTTCACTTGGCAGAATGGTCTGCAAAAGTCCACCCTAGACTACATTTTCATGTCTGCTGATCTGTTTCAGAAAGGAGGAACCCTGAAGATCAACCATACAGACTTGAGCGATCATTCTATGGTCTATTGTGAATTGATGATCTCTGGGTTGAAACAAAGTGTGGCTAAACCATTGAATGTGGAAACTAACCCTAGGAACTTTGCAGTGAAATGGTCCCCGAAAATATTGGGGGCTTTTGACGGAAAGATCATGAATCTCTTCTGCTCAGGGGCGGAGGTCCTGTGCTCACCTGATAGCTTTGCCCCCTGCATCTCAATGGTTCTGGGGAGTCTAGTGCCAGTGAGGCACTTGGAAAATGTACCTATGAGGGTGGGTTTGAACCATGCTTTCGATCCTTTGGCGAGGGCATGTAAGAGGCAGAAAAGGCAGATGCCCCAAGAAGTAAGGGACGCAGGGTGGAAGAGGCATCTATGAGAGCACATTGAAGTCGGCACCACAAAACAAAAATATAAAACTGGCTAAAGGGCCATACTTTTCTGATGGGGATCAATGACGCAGAGGAAATGTTGAGTTGCATTCTTGGAAAAGATACCACAAGATTTTGGCAGTTAATAAAGCCTAGAGGAACTGCAAACCCAAGCATTATCAGAGGGGGAATGGACAAAGTACTTCAGGGAGGTGTACGTTGTGCCAGGCAACAGTTCAACCAGACGATTCTTAGACTATATCTGGCAAGGGGCATTCGGATAGGACCTGGACGACATTGCCCTGTTGATAGATAAAATCAAGTAAAAAGTAAAAAGCACCGGGGCCTGATGGCCTGTCAAATTTGACCCTTAAATTGAATGTCCTATTGTGGGCACAATTACTGTCACTATTGTTTAAGAATATAATATTAAGGAGCAGGCTCCTAGACTCATGGTGTGCTGCCTTAATAGTCCTAACATTTAAGGGAGGTGATAGATGGTCCGCAACGCAGTAGAGGCAATTTCTTTACTGGATGCATCCAATACAATATTTGCTAAAATAATTCAGAGAGAACTACATTTATGGACAGGAAGAGCAAATTGTATAGACTCCGGTGAGGCGGGGTTCAAGAAAGGAGTAGGGGCAACTTTGAATAGCTTTGTCCTGGCATTACTGTCAGGCCAAGCAAAGGAACAGGAGGGATCTGTATACCTGGCTTTCTTTGACGTCAGCAAAGCTTTTGACCACGTAAACAGGGAATCTTGTGGAAAAGCATGCACAACAGTGGTTGCCCTGAACTATTAATTGGAATCCTGGAGGCTCTGCACTCAGGCACTAAAATAAAAGTCAGATTAGATTTGCAGGGCTCATACACTAATTGGATAGAGACTAATCAGGGACTCCGTCAGGGTGTGTCCTTGGTCAGTTTCTTTTTCAGTTTTTATATAATGGATATGCCAACTTGTTGGAACTCTACTAGGCCTAACCCACCCAAATAAGGGGAACAAAAGGTGCAACATTTGACATACGCTGATGAAATTGTCATCTGCGATGTGACTCCCATAGGGCTGCAAAGAGCACTGCAGGCGGTGCAAGAGTTCCTTAGCCAGCGGGATCTTAAGATTAACAATATTAAAACAAAAATCTTGGTACTGAACAGGGGAAAGTGTAAGTGGAAATCAACTGGGTGGAACATCAAAGGGCAAGCATTGGAGGTGGTTGACAACTTTTAGTATCTGGGTTCTGTTATTTATACGGGAACAAGTAGGAACTTGCCGGACGCTGATATAAGTTCAAGATTACTGCCAGCAACTTCCCAGTTAATTCAATTCGACCTGAAAGGTACTCATTGCTGCCAGTTATGAAATTATTCAGACAGCAAATTGTGCCGGAGCTAACTTTTGGAGCACAGACAAGAGAAGATTGTACACCCTGGGCTAAGCTGGAAGCAAAACAAAGGCCTCTGTCCCGGTGGCTGGAATTCTGTTTGAATTAGGTCAGCTACCAATAGAGAACGGAATTGACTGGGGAAAAATGCAAATCTTTGCCAGGATTGTCAGTCCTCCAAATGCTTCCTTTTTTATACATCTACATGAAATGTGGGTAAAGGGTAATTGTGGGGTTTTAGTGAAATGGGTGGAGTGAGGCACGTTGTTACTCTAAAAGAATTGAATCATTGACGGAGGAACTTTTGCTGAATCCAAACAAGCTAAAACAGAAACTATTTAGACATGTTTGGATTCAGCTCAGGGCTGTATTAAGGGAATACGAATCCGTACATGATCATTTTAATTGGTCAGTAAAATACTACAACACTTTAGCCCCATAGCTGAGGAAACATCCATCGAGAGATTTTAGGTTTAAAATGTTGAGAGTAAAGCAAAATGTATGCCCAACTAGGGAAGTATGAGAGAAAAGGACTAAGGTGCCTAAAGGTAAAAGATTATGTCGTTACTGTGCTCTACAGGAGGAGACCTTAAAACATGTGTGTGTCTCATGCCCAGATTTACATAAGGTATGGGAGAAAATAACTGAGCTGCGCCCCAGACTGACTGGAGAGGATCTGTGGATTCATATATATTTTAAATACCAATGAGCTATCACTGTCAATAAGGCTATTGGAGTTTTTGGAAATTGTCCTCAAAGACTATTAAAAAGGGAATTAATTTGGTTCTGTGATTTTAAAAATATTATGTGAACAGGATTTTTGCATTTGAATTTTAAGGATTTCTGTATTTATTATGTCTTTTACCTTAGCTTTTAAGGATGCATAAATTGCTAATGTCGATGTGTGAAAAGTTCCGTTTTGTTCTAAAACCCACAATAAATAAATAATTTTAAAAAACAATCTTTTTAGAGGGAGGGGCAGACCCTTAACAAAACAGGCAAAGTGGCACACATTGAGTACTCATTGTGAATTTACCGAAATGGGGACCTTTAGGGCCTTAGTAGAGCATTATACATTCTTGTTTCAAGTGATTAAATCAAGCATTATTAAAAAACACAACTTTTGCAATATGCCTACCTATTTTTAAATGTAATAGTTTAATAACATACTAGTGCTGTTTATGGAAGTTGAACACATTATTGAATAGGGAGTTTAGCCATTTTCATAACAGTAGTAGAAGGGGCCCTCTTTTGTCTCCACCAACATTTTGACAGTTGGGCAAGCTCCCTGTTTCCAGTCTTAGTCCCTCCCCCTTTTGATATGCTTTGATATAAACTTAATATACATTCCATATAAAAATAAAACATTTTTTTTTATCAATTTTATATCAAAGGTATAAAGTGGACATACATTTTATATCATTTGTTATAAGTGAATATAAATTGTACATAAAATCTATACAAAGATTGGAGTAGCGGTCGACGATGTTGCTTGGTCGAGCACCAAGAGCAAAGTGAGCTCTGAAGACAGGGACTGTGAATCTAAGGTTTTGCAGAGTGGTGCAGTGATGCCGTCATAGAGGGGCTACGCCCTGATTTGATAGGAAGGGGAAAATATCAATGTTGACATCTTTTTAATATAAAAATGTATATACACATGAATGTACACATTTATATTTCTGATATAAAAATTAATATAAAAAATGTAATTTAAAACATATATGTTGTGGGGGTTTCATTTTGGTGAATGGATTGTGTGTTCACGATTGTGTTGGCAGTCCTGTTTTCGTCTCTGTTGTGTTTCCTTCATGTAAGTTCCCGGGGGACATGGTATGCTCCATCAGCAGGGGGAAGGGGAGTGTGGATGAGGTGATTCTACCATAAATCCTGTCACAAGTCCCCCCGCGTTAGCCATAGGTGGGCAGGACCAAAGAAAATAAATAGACATGTTGAGTGGCGCACAGGGGGCTCTTCTCTGAGGACACACGCAGGGCGACCAGGCCCTCCACAGTCAGGAACGTCCCCTCAGGGCCGTTGATCGGACCTGCATTTGCTCTCCCCTTCCCAGGGTTGAGTTAGCGAGCAGGGCCGAGAGTGGGGCAGCCCAACTCGGGCTGAAGCAGGTGCCCGTTTGCTGTTTCCCCATCGCGGGGGACAGACGGTAGCTGTCTGATTTTCCTTTCCTGCTCTTTGACATGAGATAGGAGTTGGGAATGTTTTGAGAAGAGGGCCAGTGACAGCTTTATGTGGTAAGGAGAAAAGTATACTGTCAGCGCCTGGCCGTGTCTGTCAATTTCTCTTTGTTGCTGTTGGGAGAGGGGATCGGAAGGTGTTATTAGCTGGGCTTTTGCCTTAAGCCCTTCCATGCTACGCAGATGTGAGGAGAGTCATCCGCAGGGGATTCTGTGAGAACCACCATACCCTTAACCCACTGCCATTTTCGCACTAGCTTTAACTAGCTTCTTAGGGTCAGGGTTTTGTTTCCCTTGTTTTAGGGATACTACCCTGCGCCACTGAGGTGTCCTCAGCACATAAGGGCCCATGCTCAGACCATGTAAAAAAAAGGGATGAGTGACTCAGTGAGCCGTGGAGCTTTGGATGGGTTCTTTTTATTTCTTGGGGCCTTATCCAACTCCCCTATACTTCTAGACAGGAAAGGATTGGAGTTCGTTTTTTGTGGGTCAAGAAAAGAGCATGGGGAGGCATGCCTCAAGAGTATAAGTAATTGAACCAAACCCTGTTAGACCACAGAGGCCTAGGCTCTGTAATGTACGTGGCGACATGTCAAGTAGTTAAACCTGCCATACCAGCACTGTGAGCCGTTTGTTTTCTTCTTAGGGCTCTTTTCCCTTAGTTATATCTGAGCACTGTCTGGTTGGTCACGGTCCTGTGTGTTGAGTGTATTGTGGTAGTCTGCAGCTATCCGTAGTTCTAAGGGGTTGTGGTGTTGCCTATTGTGATTACCAGCTGAAGGGAGGCCAGTACCACTAACGTGGCACAGGGTACATTATGAGTTATAAGGTGACAGCAAAGGTAACCAGGAGACCCGGTATTTAAATAACTATTTGTCAAAATGTGAATGAACTGGCGCCCAACAACCATCTACCCTTACCAGATTGATGCTATTTAATTATTTATTATCAGATGTCAATGAACTCATGCTGCCAAGACATTTATTCATCTATTTATGAAATATCCCCATCCAAACACCCCTCCGCCCAGGTGCCTGAACTAGGGTATTTAATTAATTATTATCAGAAGTAATGAAATTATGTCATTTAAATATTTGTTTATGTCATGTATTAATGGAGAGCGCTCCCACTCTAGGGGCACAGTGGTGTAATATTACACATGTGGTACAGAGATTCAGTTATATATAAAAGAAAAGCTGTTCAGGCTTATCAAATGAAATAAGACTGTCGCCTTATTTGTCCAGGTGCACAGGTACAATTGTCAGTCATCAGGGCTGCCCTACCCTAGGAGAGGGCCAAATCCCCCTCAGGGCAGCTGGCATAGTCACGGGTGCTGTCATAAGCCTTCATCTGAGGTTCTGTCATTAATCTCCCTGGGTTTTCCATTTTCACATGTGTGCAGTAAGGTGCACGTATCCCATGCTCAGGTCTCCTACATGTTGCTGCTCAGCCCTTCATACAGAATCATAGGGAGAAACACCTTACAATTAAATTGTTACAAACCCATGTAAGCAGAAATACATAAATCTGTATGTGTTGAGAAGAAAACTGCTCAGGGAGGGCTCTGACTCCAGCAGGGGTACTGTCAACCCATTGTTAGAGTGCTGGCCTGATGATCACCTGCTGCAATAGTAAGTGACTTGGAACAACTGATTGCAACTCTGCGAGGGGCCTTGCTTCTCGGCTGGACTGGGCCTGCTGTTTTATTCAGAGATGGTTTCAACAACATTACAAAAGTGAGCTTGGAGGTATTTTGAGAAATGTGCTTTAATGTTTTGTTTTTGTATTTTCCTAAAAATATACAATTTATGTTGTTTTATTCAAGCTTTGAAAAGGCTTTTATTCTACTGTATTTATTGATATTCAGGCCCTTTTTGAGGTGAGGAGGTGATCAAAGGCACTAGGATGTGCATTTTTGAACTAAACAGCTTGGTGCTTTTGATGACGTGTTTTTAAATATACCGTTTTTGCTTACAAGGCTCTGTGGTTTTGCATGTCAGCAAGGATAATGCAGAGGTGGTGGAAGAACCGGATTGTATTTCTGTGTGTGTTAAACCCTAATTGCACTTTTGGTACACTTGTCTTTTTGTGATGCAGCATATTTGCACGCACACTATGTATTGTTTTAGTTTCACAATGCCGATAAAGTTGATAGATATTTTTAGTGTGTAAAATATTCAGATTGTATTCAAATGCGTGCAATGTGAAGTTAGTATCCGAGTATGTGCCAAAGATCACACTTGTTGTACAAATGGTATAGCGAAGATTTATTCGCACAAAGCACAAGAGTTGATATGAGGCAGGCCGGTTAAAATATGCTTCACTGTGCTTAGAATGCACTCAAAGGCACTATCACTGCTGTCCTTGTAGCCATCCGAAACATTCCATTTTTAAAAGAAAATCCAAAGTCGTTGCACAAAGTAAACCCTGACTGCACTTTTGGCGCATGTGTCTTTTTGTGATGTGGCATATTTGGATGTGCACAATAGAGTGTTTTAGTTTCACAGTGCAGATACAATATTTTTATTGTGTAAAATATTCTGCACAGAGGGATCACTATGTGCCAAAGATGTTGTGTTTAACAAAAGAACGCTGGAATGCTGGATTTTTTGTAAGGTCTGCAAGTGGCAGGGTGTTATACCGGGCTTGAGCTGTTTGGGGATGTGTAAAACTCAGCTTCTTTTAAGCTTTTATCACTGTACCAGTGCATGTTTTAGATTGTGTTGGACTCGTTTTGTACTTCCAAGTAGGTGCTACATTTTATTTTATTCTGCCGGCAAATTGACACAAAGTAAAACAGAATGTGGCTATTCTCTGTCTGCAAGGCTAGCACAGAGTGGTGGCCTGCATCTTTGCATGTGCAATATGCAATGTCTACTTTAAAACACAATTGAGAGGTAGAAGTGTGCTAAGACTCTTAAAATATGGTTCTAAGTTTTGCAGTATTTTATACAATCTTGACAATGCGTGCAATGTGAAGGCCCAATTTTAGCAGATCAGGCGTTTTAGGAAAGATCACACCTTTGATGAAGTGGTGTAGCCGAGATTTATTTTGTACAAACTGTCTGGCATGACAGATTTTTTTTAAGGGGACAAGTGCTGGCTGAGGTGTTACACCGGGCTTCAGATGTTTGGTGATGTATTATGTATTGATGGCAGACTGTTTCTGTGTAAAAGATGTTCTGTTCTGATTCCATATTCTTTCTTTTTAGAACCAACACGTCTTCCAACAGATGGATGGCACAGCCACCAGAGTCTCTGGATGTGGATTGTGGTAACCAACAACCGGCAGGCACTGGATTTCTGGTGAATTATTCATTTAACGCAACACGCCCCATCTCGTCTAGGGGCCTGCAAGATACAAGGATGATGGCGTCAGCCACACTTTCAGAATGACTTGTGGTGGCACTTTAACATGGATGAACGGATGGTGCTGGAGCTCCGTAATCAGTGTCTCGGCTTATGGATGCAAGCCCAAGGAACCGCCACAAATTTCACTGCTTTGTTGTCCCAATGAGTTATACATTTGGGACAGCGCTGCTACCAATGCTCAATCATGGAACGCTATAGATAGTGGTATTGAGCCCCAATCTGTGCTACAGGGTGTGACGGAGGCCACAACAGTTTCTAAGTGTGAAGCATTGTCCTGCAGTTTTCAATCCTCTTAGTATTTCACAGCGCCACTGCCGTCTCTACTTTTAAATCATCTAGGTCGCTCAGGGGATGCACCCATCCTACCTGAGTGTCTGAGAGTTGTTTGTTTGAATCTGCATGTTTATTTTTTTGTTACCCTAAAACCTTTTCTCTCTGCATTTACCTGATTGTGCATAATCTTTTTTACCTTTTTGTATTAAATATGTCTTTTATATAAATAAATATTTGTTCAAAATCATAAAATGGTCTGGCTCTTTATCACGGGTTCCTTTTTATTATGTATAATAACATCCATTGCTTGTTGATTTTTAAAAGGTTATTTTATTCAGAGGTGTAACACTAGCATGTGGTGGGGGGACCAACAACCCGATACGGGCTAAAGAAACTGTTTCTATGCTTCTGATCAAATGTTGTAAGTTAAGACACAGAGTAGAACTCTGTTGCTGTTCGAGATGTTGGCTTTTTTATTTTCACAGTTGATGCTACAGGCTCCTAACATCCTTCCATACCTGTCAACGTCCCTTTGTCTTAATATATTTCCAACAACGTCATGCCCAGGCATGTTCGCCCCATAACAGCTGAACATAAAGATGCAAACTAGGTGTTATAAACAACACCTTTTTATTAACATTTAAAACAACCATTCAGATTTTATTCGCAATATTTTAGGTTATCAGATGTTGTACGACGATCCTTTTGGCTACAAAATGCATAGTAGCAGCAGCCACCACATGGCATGTTCTTTCCGTACTTTAACTTTGAAAAAGCCAACTTTTCTGGAATTTGAATGTCTCATTCATCTCGCTAGGCTGCAAACTTTTGGCTGGACACTTTTCTTATCAACACATAGAGATTTCCTGAACTCATGTATTGTGTGCTTACTTGGGAAATGAGGTTTATAACAATCTAATTTTAACCGTTTCCTGGGTCCAGAGACACTATTCTTATCAACCGAACACGGCATTCTGTTTTCTGCATACTTGGCAAATTAAGCTCAGCCTGCAGATGTTTCCCGTGCCAGCATTCCGTCATAAGTTAAAAATAGCTTTGGTGCTCATCGTTGGGTTTAGTTGATAAACAAATGTCCTTGTGTATTTCTCCTGGTGCGTTTACACAGCTGTCGCATAACAGCCTGTATTCTGGTGAGCTTAATATAAAGACCCGTCTGTGTTTCCTGCTGCCCGCACAAGTCTTGATGTGTCATCAGAATTTGAGGGATTCCTGGCATTCCATTGTGTATTAATCATCTGTGTTAAAGCAGTACAAAACCCCTACCCCACAGCAGCTCCCCTGTCACACGCTGTTTGCGAGGACACAGGCTTTGTGAAGAACACTTTACTTTCAAAGTGAACTGCTTTTCATTATATTTACACTCTGTATCAAAACCAGTTCATATAACATTGATATGTATTTTTATATCAAAATTGATATCCAATTTTTTTTAATATCAAAATGTCGGGGGAACTTTATATAAACAAATTATATTGATTGTATATACAAAAATCTGAATTTGTATATACATTTCTATATAACAGATATTAAAAATTACCTTCATGGTGATTCAAGTTCTCTTAGTCTAGGCTCTACCACAACAGATATTAAAAATTACCTTCGTGGTGATTCAAGTTCTCTTAGTCTAGGCTCTACCACAACTGGTTGGGAACGCCTGCATCCACAGGCGGGCCGGAAAATGCTGGCTGCAAAAGATAGCTGTCAATTTAAGAAAATTGAAGGCGTAGGGCCTACGTCGCGCATGTGTCCCTCAGTGCCCCGGGCACACTTCTTACCCCTACGTCACCAATGTTCCACACCCGGTTCCTGTGGTTCTGCCGATGGTGGTAGAATTTAAGTATATGCTTACTATAGGGGATGGCTGGGTGGGTGTTGTGAAGGACGGAGAGGCTGGACTAAGAGAACCTGAATCCTCATTAAGGTAATTTGACATTTCTCTTTCATCCTGGCTCTCACTCCTTCCCAACTTGTTGGAACTAGACTAAAAGCCTTAGAATAAGTAAGGGTGGAATTTTGCATAATTTCTAGAGGATGTATCTGTAGCATAGCGCTTGCAAAAAGCAAGAGGAGTAGCCCAGTTAGCAGATCTATGGATTTCTACAATGGGAACATGCCTAGTAAAGGCTACGGATGCTGCCTTGGCTCTTATGGAATGAGCACAAAGTCTCTACAGAGTCGCAATCCCTTTCATATCATAAGCCTTGGAGATACAGGAGACAACCCATCTGGCAATGGAAGCTTTAGCTGCTTTATTGCCAGGAGATGGACCGCCGTCGGTAATGAAGAGCTGGTCTGCCTTCCTGAACTGTTTGGTCCTCTCGAAATAAAATTTTAGAGTTCTTACAACGTCTAGATTATGTCATGTCTCCTCGGCCTCAGAAGCATGCGACCTATGAAGAAAAACAGGAAGACATTTCTTGATTAAGATGAAAATCAGAAACCACTTTTGGTAGAAAGGAGGGGACTGTACAGAGGACTCCTTATGCAAAACTATATAAGGTTCCTTTGAGGAGAGAGCTTGGAGTTATCCAATCCTTCTAGCTGAAGTAATGGCTACTAGAAATGCTGTTTTCCAGGTTAGAAGTTCTAATTCGCATGTTTAGGTATGCTCCAATAGCCGATAAGTAGTGTTTGCAAGTGTCGACTTTGACACCTGTGTAAACTAGATGAGATATGAAGGACATGACATTGTCAATAGAAGTCTCTAGAGGATTAAGGTCGCAGTCTAAGGCCGAGTGACAGAACCGTAACCATTTGCTACGATATTGCTTCTTATAGAAGCTTTTCTGGAAGCTGACATGATGGTTAGATTTTGTTCTGACAATTGTAAGTGGGAGAAGGCTAGTTTTTCAGAAACCAGGCCTTCAAGTTCAGCAAATGTGGGGAGGGATGAAGACCTTCCCTTTCTGTTGAGTCAACAGACCCCTCGATGATGGGAGATCTAATTTGGAAGTCCCTGCTAACTTCAGGAGGTCTGGAAACCAAATCAGAGCTATAAGAATCATTGTTAGATTCTGTGACATTTTTAATTCGAGCAATGTTGTGTATCAATGGGAGAGGTGGAAAAGCGTAAAGTGCTAGGTTCAACCAATCCAGGTGTAGAGCATCTCCCAGGGACTGAAGACCGTGACCTTGCCTTGACGCAAACTGAGGACATGGAGTGTTGTGCTGGTTGGAAAAGAGGGCTACTGAGGGATGGCCCCACGTCTGAAATATTGTCTTTGCTACTGATGGTTTCAGGTCCCACTCGTGCAGAGCAGACTGTAACCTGCTCAGTTTTTCTGCTAGGACGTTCTTCTTTCCCTCCAGATGGGACACCACAAGAAAATGTGATTCTGAATGGCCCAATACCAAATCTTCTCTGCAAGGAGACACAGGGGAAGGGAACGAGTACCCCCCTGCTTGTTGCTATATATTATTGCAGTGGTATTGTCCATGAGAATTTTCACTACCTTTCCTTGAAGTGAGGGAAGAAATTATTTTAGAAAGAACAATATGGATTTTAGTTCCAGGACATTTATGTGGTCCCTTTTTTCTTGAGAAGACCAAAGGCCATGTGTGGTTAGATTTAGACAATGGGCTCCCCAACCACACTCAGATGAGTCTGCTATAATAACTATTTGGTGAAGGGGAGGCTGAAAAGTAGACCTGATTAATAGATTATCTGGGGAGTTCCACCAGATTAGTGAGTCCTGAACTTGGTTTGGAATTTGAATTTTCATTTCCTGAGAATGCAATAGTTTGTTCCAGTTGCAGGCAAGATGCCACTGAACTGTTCTCATATGGAGCCTTGCAAAGGGAACTAGGTTTATACAAGAGGCCATTAAGTCAGAGAGTCTTTGAAACCACCAAGCTGTTAGAACCAGATGTGTTTGGAACTTCAAGATGACTTGTTGAATTGCTCCTGCTTTTTCTGGGGGAGCGAAGGCTCTCTGTAGAGTAGTATCTATTACTGCTCCTAGAAATTGGATCCTTTGCGAAGGGATGAGTTTGGATTTTGCCATATTTACGGAAAACTCTAGGTTGCAAAGAGTGTGGCATGTAAATTGCACCTTTTGAGGCACTTCCTCGAGAGACTGGGCCTTGAGGAGCCAGTCGTCAAGGTAAGGATATAGATATACTGTCCTTAACCGAAGGTAAGCTGCCACTGTTCCCAGAATGTTTGTGAATTCCCTATGAGCAGAATTTAGTCCGAAGGGCAGACATGTGAACTGGTAATGAGACCTTCCTATGGTGAACCTCAGGAACTAAGGGCGGTCTTTGAAGATGGGAATGTGAAAATAAGCATCCTGTAGACCTATAGATGCCATTCAATCATTCAGATGAAGAGAGCCTAGAATCTGAGGAATGGTAACCATATGAAAGGTTTCGATAAACAGAAACTGGTTGAGATCAGAGAGGTCTAGAATTGGCCGGATCCCACCAGATTTCTTTGGGATCAGAAATTACTGTGAATAAAACCCCCAACCTAATTCCTCTTGAGGAATCAATTCTATCGCTCCTAAGGAAAGGAGTTTTCGAATCTCTTCCAGGAGCTCCGGGGATGATTTTTGGAGTTTCGGGGGAGAGGATGGGACAATAGCCAGAAGGGTGAGACAGTAACCATTTCGAAAAATATTCAAAACCCATTCCTCTTGAGTAATGCTTTGCCAATGAGGAAGAAGGTTGGACACATTTCCTGGTACCAGGATGTATGCGCCTTAATAATAGTTATAGCAGAAGGTATGCACATCCCCGGGAGGAAGTCAAATAGACTTCTCTTGTTCTTGTGAAGAATTTGAAAAAGGAGAAGGCCCTGACTTTGATTTAGGTCTATATCTTCTCTTCTTAGAATAGTAATACGATTTTGCGGATGTGGCAGGACCACTATTCCCTTGCGGACGTGGTTTGAACGACTTATGGTTCTGGTTCTACCAAAATTGAGCTATGGGTTTTAGCAGAAGTGACACTGACTTTACATTTTTGAAGGATCTCATCAGTAGAGGGAAACATTAAAACTTGTTTCATTATTTGTTTTCAGTTCATCCTCGTAGGTTTGTTATTTTTGTGATGTTTCAGTACTATGAGTCGTCATGATGTTATTCCGAAATTGTATTATGGTAAAAACAAGTTTTTTGTCATTTCCCAGGAGGATCTGAGCCCATATTGTCTCTGGGTCCATCTGTTTTGCAGATATTCCAAACATATCTCTGAATAAGTTTCTTTTTTCCGTCAATGCTGAGCACTCCATTACAATGTGATGTAGTGTTTCTACAATTCCATTATTCTGACAGACTCAGCAGTATTGATGAGTTTTTGGGATCAATGAAATTTTTGATCGAAGTTCTCTTGTCGACAGGAGATTTAGGCGAAATTTCAGAAATGTATCACGGATTGATTGGTCCGGGGACAATGTGAGATAGTCGAGTAGTTGGTTAATTGCTCTTGTCTCTAACTCACATGTCAAGTTCAGTTGGTAAATTGCTTTCTGTTCCATCGTGTTTATCCAATCATTCTGTAGGATCTTTCTTTTTGCATCTTGCGGGTGTAGTACCAGCATTTCTGTCGATATTTCTTCTTTTGCCATAATTGTTTCCATCGCTTTTTTCCCAGGCATTCAAAGCTGTTATATTCATTTAATTACTCTTTTTCCGAAGAATTTCATGCGCTGGAATTTTTTCCTCACTTATCACTTTTCTGTTTCCATGCAACCATGGGTTCTAGTGATTGGGATGCAATTTCAAACCGAATTCTTGGCATGTGCAATGCTGGTGGTAACGCCAATACCTTCCTCCAAAAGATAGCTTTGTATTGCTGCCATCTTCTCTGCTGTAAATTAATGGTAGTTTTCCTGCCGTAAATCAGGATGGGCACTACCTTTTGTCTATAAAATGCCACAATTGGTTTTAATGAATTTTTCCAATTTTACGGTGGAGAAATCTTCCTTGTCCCGCTAGTGATTCCGTCTTTGTCTCAAGCTGTTCCGGTCATTCTTTTTCCGTTCTTGATTGATTTATCAGGACTCCCAGGTATTTTATTGTTTTCACTACTGCAAGTCTATTCCCTTCCAATGATAATATCGGGGTTCTTCTTTTCTTGTTTATCGATTTTGTTAGCATCATGATTTTGGTTTTTGCAGCATTAATTTTGAGATCGTTTTTTTCCATGTACTTCTCCATATTCGAGAGGCTCGTTTGTAGGTCTTTTTCCGTTTTATCGAGCAGTAGGATGTCATCTGCATACATCATAACAGGTAAAGGAACTGTGTTAATTTTCAGTGGGTTCAATAAAGTTGAGTATGTTTGTTCTTCAAAATCGGATGTGTAGAGATTAAAGAGAGAGGCAGCTAAGGGGCATCCTTGTTTTAATCCATTCCATGTCTCTATTTGCGCTGTTATAACACCTTCCTTTGACATCCTGATTTGGACTGTTGTATTGCTGTATAACTGTTTTATAGGTTCCAGAATGTTTGTTGGACAGTGCCATCTTGGCAATTTATCCCAGAGCATTTCTGTATTTACTGCGTCAAAAGCTAATTGCAGGTCCACAAATGCTGCGAATACCTGGGTTTTTATTTATGATAGCCTCTTGTTTGGCTAAGTTTAGGATAATTAGGTTTACATTAGTACCAACATTTTGGACAAATCCTGTTTGCCTGGTCGCCTATCTATTGTTGTTCTTCGCCCACCTGTTTAATTCTTCTAGCAAAAATCCTGCGAAGAGCTTTCCCAGTGGGTCCAGGAGCGCAAGTGGCCTGTAGTTGGCCCGATCCTTCCCTTCTCCATGTTTAAAGATCGGGATCAAAGTTGCCACTTTCCATGTGTTAGGAATTCTGTTGGTCTCTACAATTATGCTAAATAGTTGGTCCGTTAATGCTGCCCATTCTCTTGGATCTTGTTTTAGAGTTATTGTATTGTTGTTTTTCTACTTTTATTCTCTTTGCTGTCTGGATGATTCCGTTTCTTTAGTTCTTTAATTTTTTTGCGATGATCCTTTTTTTTCCTCCATGATTTGTATGTTAAAGTGATGCTTGTGAGTCTTTGTTGCTTTTTGTTGTGACTTATCGGTTGGTAAAATGGATGCAGGAGTCATTCATAAATCAATTTCGCCATCCCTTCTAGGGCGGTGTTCTTAAGGTCTTCCATCAGTTGGGCTAGTTGACATTGTTTAATTCGTAATCTGTTCATGCCACATGTTAATTCCAGTGGTGGTAAAAGATGGTTCTTCGTTTGTCGTGCAGTTGCAGTCCATGAGATCGTTAGTTTGTGGTGGTCGCTCTTAGGCGAAGGTGTATTTCCGCTGAGGATCACAGAGTTTATTCCAGGTGTCACATAGAATATTAATTAAAACTAGCTCTGGTCCCAAATGATATGCTGGAACCTGAGATTCTTGAGCCAAATTGTCCCCAGACTGAGGAGAAGATTGTGGCAAGATTTGAGGAGAATTCACTCTCACAGAAGTACTGAATAATTGTTCCTGAGGAACTGTAAAAAATGTTGAAGCATCAAAGTCGACTCTTTGGTACCGAATCAGAGATAGATGCAACAGGCGATTTTTTCCGCTTGCGCTTCCTTGGAGAAGTCAGTACCGGACTGGATCTCGAGTGAATGTTTATGCCTCTTGTGGGAGGACTTATGGGACTTCTTCAGTACCAAGGAGCTTGAGGTCTCAACTGCAGTGACCAGGGATAAGATGTTGTCTTTCGGTACCGAAGTGCTGGAAGGGTTACATGCATTAGCCGTCTTGGCTGTAGCAGACAGGGGAATCAGAAGGTACCGAGTCGACCACAGAGGCGAGCGCCTCTTTGAAGGAACCCTTGCCTGTTCTGAATACCGAGGCATTAGAGGGTTTCCCTGGTACAGTAATAATTATGTTTGGTGTAAGCAATTCTACCGGTACTGGCTGGATCTTTTCAGACCCTTTCTCATCTGGAGGTACTAATGATTCCCCACCTGGAGGTAGTAGCATTTTCCCACCAAGAGGTACTCTCAGGTGAACACGCCCAGGGTTTCCCCCTGGACGGTCCTGTGAAGACCCCAGAACTGAGGAGGCGGTCTTCCCCTGGGTACCGAAACAAGTAACTCACCTGATGGTATGGACCACCGCTTACCAATGTCGGCCTCACTCCTTGTTAGGCAGAAACCTGTGCAGTTCCCTTGGGGAACACTGCAAAAGATTTAAGACTACAGGTAGAGCAGTAAACCCCTTTGGTAGCAGTCTGTACCACCCAGATTTACCTGGTAGCTGTGGCTGAGCAGTCAGACCTCTCTCAAGAAGAGTTAGGCAGTATGTAAAGTATACACAATATGTACCAAAACACAATAGCACAAGCAAACACTGACCAGAGCTTGGTTTCAAAAGTATATAGTTATTTATTTAAAATACACATAAGTTAAAAACACTCTAGCAAAAATATAGTAAAAGCACTTCAACACAGTTATACTGAAAGTAAATTCAATCCTTTCTCCTATCTAGACAACTCTAGGTTAACACCACTTAATTAAAACAGAGGTGAGTGCTTAACGTTAGATGACACTCTAGTAGTTTCCAAGAAAGGGAGAGAAAAAGCAGAAATAGGTTAGACACACCACTCTAAGGTCCAGAACACTTGCAATAGGCTTAACGAAGAATAAAGTCACAGGTGAGCAAAAGTCACTAGGCAGGGCCCACTCTTAGAGTAGCCGGAGCGAAAATGTGCCCAAGATCACACTGTTAGTTAGAGATTCAAAGTCTTGCAAAGAGTCAAAAAGAGGTTAGAGTGGCTCAGAAAGTTTAGCCAAAGTGTCCCAGGCACTCCCAGGTTCGAAAGCCGGGGACTAAATCTACCCCGTACAGTCGGTAGCAAGGGAAGCCAGGCAGAACACGGTACCTTAAGCGGAAAGGATCCTCCAGCGGTGGCAGTTGTTCCAGGCAGTGGCAGCAGGGCTCGACGTCGGTCAGGGGAGAAGAAGTTCTCGCTGAAGAGCAGAAGAAGAGGGTCGTTGCACTGCCCGGGAAGAAACCAGCCGCGGAGTCCTCCGGTTAAAGGGTTGGTGCCGACTTTCGCGGTATGGGGGTAAAGTGTGGTATTCCGGTTGCCGGGGTGCTTGGCACAGGCAAGGCGGCCACGAGATACCTCAAAGAACGGAAAGAAGGCGAAAACTGGTTGTCCCCACCAGTCAAGGGAAGGAGCCACTCCGTTAAGAGTTCTCCTCGGTCGTCGGGAAAAAGTGGTGAGACGGTTCAGCGGGGCTCCACCGGGTGGTGTCGTCGAAGCAGGTCGGCTCAGCTCTTCCCTCGTCGGATTCTTGGTCCTGTGGCGACTTCTGAAGTCCCAGTCCCCAAAGCCCTGCTTTTATGCAGCAAACCCCCATTCACCCAGCCTAGCTGTCACTCAAACATGCTAAGTGGTGAGCCGGGCGGCTCACCACTTGGGCCAATCAGGACGGAGTGCGACTTGAGTTACCAAGGTAACTCAGTCCAGGGTGCCTAAATCCCCCTCCACCCCTCCTAAGTACCCCAGACAGAGTGGCACCACTTTGGAGGGCTTCTGTGGAGAAGCCCGCCAAAAGTGGAACAAAGGGCTCCACTTTGGGTCAGAGTTACAGAGGCGAACACCAACGCCATTTTAGAATCAAGTTTTGGCAAAAAGTCCCAACCGGAGTTATAAAAATAAATATATAAACCGGTGGTATGTTTAAGGCTACCGTAAATAAATAATTAAATGTGTTAGCCTAAAACAATGGGAAATCCCATAGGGAAATATTCGCGGTCGAATATAAAAAGTAGTTTCCACTGCCACCAGCCAAAACTCGATCAGGGGGGACGGAGACGTGCCCCCTCGACTAACAGACCCTGGGGCAATCGAATTGCCCCAGCCAGTACGTCCACAATATGATGGTTTGTACTGGTTCTGTTCAGGATTTAAGACTAGCAAAGTCTTTGGTGACTTTACATGCCCTGGGAGACAGTAGTCAGTCCCAGGGTATGGAGTCTATGTTGGGGAGTCCCTAGGACACCCCTGGGTCACGGCACAGAGGGTGCTGTGTGACCCACATCACAAAAATACATGAGGCCCTATGGAGTAAAAGACCCCATAGCCCATTCAACACAAGGTTTAACCAAGAAAACACACTTCAACATGTCCAAGAGTGAGGGTAAAAGAGTCTCACTCTTGGCAGGAGAAAAAAATTAAACCCCAGAAATCCAGCAAAGCTGCTGGGGGACTCACTAGGTAGGGAAATTCAGCCTAAACAGAGAATTCTCCCTAACACTCGCCCCCCCCAGACTAAGGGACAGGAGGATTTAATCCACTCCTGGATGAACCTCATACCTCTAGTCGATGATATACATCCTAGAGAGTCCATCAGCATTTTGATGGTGACACCTTGACCTATGTTCAATGGAGAACTCAAAGGTTTTCTTTTGCAAGCTAACGGACCTACAGACCCTTTGAGGAACATCAGTCTTTTTGTTATAGGGGATCTGGTTGACCAGTCCCTCAGAAGTTGGTACAACTTCTGAACCTATGTTAGGCTTTTTGAAGGGGTCCTTATAAAGGATTCCCTTAGATCTAGAGGGGCCTCCAAGGTTCCTCACCACCTCTCTTGTGGGAGCAGGTTGGGTCTTAGGCCTCTTGGTTGGAGGGGTTGGGGTTAGGCAATGTACCTGCTTCCCCTTCCTCTTAGATCTACCCTTACCTATTTTAGGAGTTTCCCCCCTAATATTAGGATGGGAGTTGGGGTCTTCAGTAGAAGGTCCAACAGTCCGAAGGTTTTTGGCCTTAGACTTTTCTTTTCTGGTTTTCCACCAGCACTGAGAATTACCAGTTCTCTCAGGTCCAGATAGGGGCCTAGTTGGTCTATCCACCTCTTCCTCAGAAGCAGGGGGAGTCAGAGACTCTGAGACTAGGGGAACAATGATGGAGCTTGGTTGGGGCTCCCATGTTCCTAGCATACTATCCTGAAAGGTGCCTGGGTCAGAGGTCAACTTACTAAACCCAAGGCTTGTAGTGGGGTCCTCAGTAGAGGGTCCCACAGGCTTAGAAGGGTCCTTCAAGGTAGCCTGTCTAGCCAATTTGGTTAAGTTCTGCTTCTCCATACTGGGAGGCCTGGGGGTATGTGACACTACTCCTAGAGTTCTTAGGTCATTCCCCAACAGGACCTTCCCAGGTACCTCAGTCTGAACACTGACAGGGATCCTCACTGTCATGTTGTTACACTGAATGAGGGCTGGTAGAATAGGAACCATTTGGACAGGGCCTCCAGACATCTTAGTGGGACCTTTGGGGGCTTTGGCCACATCCTCAGGTTGAAAGAAGCTTTCATCCACTACTGTTCTGCTGGCCCCAGTGTCTCTCCTGGCAGGAGTATCCTGGCCATTGACAAGAACACTGTCCACATAATACACCTTAGAGTTAACAGGTAGGGAGTTATACACAACCCTATTCTGGGGACTAACCAGACCCATAGGCTCTAAGTTTACAGTGGCTTGAAGACCCAAGGGTTCTTCAGCAAAGAGTTCAAAGTGGGCACTAGCCATCTGTACTTCATCCTCAGGAGTGAAGGCTAAGGAGACTGTGCTGATCCCTGCAGGTTTACCCTTGCACTTGGGATCTCCTTTGATATGGTCAGTACCCTGACAGACATAGCATTGTCCAAATGCTCTCTGGAAGGGTGGCTTGTTCTGACCTCCTTCTGGCTTGTGGCCAGAAGGTACAGTAGCCTGACTAGGTTTCCCATGTGGCTTACCCTGGTTATTTTGTGGGTTGGGGCCCTCTTTGGGATAGGAATTATTAGAATTCTCTTTGGAGTCTTTTTTAGGCTGTTTCTCCCCATCCTTCTTCTGAGTTACCCCAGAATCCTTGTGAGTGGCCCTGTTGGCAACCCACAAGTCAGCAGCCTTAGCTAGTTTCCGGGAATCTAATTCCCTGGAATCAGCCAAGTGTTGTCTGAGCTCAGGAGAGCAGGCATCATAAATAGTCTCCAACATAAACAAATTCTTCATACCTTCATAAGTGTTCACCTTGTAACCCTTAATCCATCCCTCTAAGTTTTTCAAACATTCACTCACCCAGGTAGCCCAAGGGGTACCATCATGCTTTTTGAGGCTCCTAAACCTCTTAAGATACTGGGAAGGGGTCTTCCCAAACCTAGCTATCAAAGCTAGTTTCACACATTCATAGTCCTTCCTATCCTCCTCCCCCATCTCCATTACCACATCAGTTGCAACAGGGGGGAGCCTAGAGAACAACCAGGTGAGTAAGTCATTTCCTGTGATGTTCTGGAGCCCATGATTATATTCAAACAGAGACAACCAATCCAACACATCCAACTTAGGCTCATACATACCAACCAATTCTTTAGGCATCCGGGGTCTTTTAGGACTGGAACTTCTAGAGGAGCCAGAGAGAGAAACATTCTCAACAGATAATTTCTTCATTTCTAAGTCATACTTGAGCTCCATTTCCCTTAGCCTTAGTTCTTTGTCAGTTTGAGCATTAAGTTTCTTATACTCCAATTCTAGCTTCATTTTCTCCAGTTCAAAGTACTGAGGACTAAATGTGGGACCTGGTAAAGGTCCAGTAGGCACAGCAGGTAGAGCAGGCAGAGGCCTAGGGGGGACAGTTACAACAGCCTCACCCTCCTCTTCTGACTCTTCCTCAGAATCATCAACATTTTGCTCCATGTTAACTTCAACACTGTCATCTACAGTTGCTGGAGTGGTAGGTTCCTCTGAACCATCACCCAGACTTTGGTTAGCTAACAATCTTTCAATCAGCTCCATTTTCTTGCCCTTAGTCAGGAGATCCTTATGTTTACAGAGCACTCTTAAACAATCAGCAGTTTTGGCTGCAAGGGACTCTTGACTATAGCTTTCTATAACTGACATGTTAGAGGTTTTACTTTTACAGTGCTAAGCTTTGTGGTTAGTTGCACTAAGGTATCTAAAGCACAATAAAATGTATACTCAATACAAATCCCACCGCTGTACACCAGTGTTAGGCAGAAACCTGTGCAGTTCCCTTGGGGAACACTGCAAAAGATTTAAGACTACAGGTAGAGCAGTAAACCCCTTTGGTAGCAGTCTGTACCACCCAGATTTACCTGGTAGCTGTGGCTGAGCAGTCAGACCTCTCTCAAGAAGAGTTAGGCAGTATGTAAAGTATACACAATATGTACCAAAACACAATAGCACAAGCAAACACTGACCAGAGCTTGGTTTCAAAAGTATATAGTTATTTATTTAAAATACACATAAGTTAAAAACACTCTAGCAAAAATATAGTAAAAGCACTTCAACACAGTTATACTGAAAGTAAATTCAATCCTTTCTCCTATCTAGACAACTCTAGGTTAACACCACTTAATTAAAACAGAGGTGAGTGCTTAACGTTAGATGACACTCTAGTAGTTTCCAAGAAAGGGAGAGAAAAAGCAGAAATAGGTTAGACACACCACTCTAAGGTCCAGAACACTTGCAATAGGCTTAACGAAGAATAAAGTCACAGGTGAGCAAAAGTCACTAGGCAGGGCCCACTCTTAGAGTAGCCGGAGCGAAAATGTGCCCAAGATCACACTGTTAGTTAGAGATTCAAAGTCTTGCAAAGAGTCAAAAAGAGGTTAGAGTGGCTCAGAAAGTTTAGCCAAAGTGTCCCAGGCACTCCCAGGTTCGAAAGCCGGGGACTAAATCTACCCCGTACAGTCGGTAGCAAGGGAAGCCAGGCAGAACACGGTACCTTAAGCGGAAAGGATCCTCCAGCGGTGGCAGTTGTTCCAGGCAGTGGCAGCAGGGCTCGACGTCGGTCAGGGGAGAAGAAGTTCTCGCTGAAGAGCAGAAGAAGAGGGTCGTTGCACTGCCCGGGAAGAAACCAGCCGCGGAGTCCTCCGGTTAAAGGGTTGGTGCCGACTTTCGCGGTATGGGGGTAAAGTGTGGTATTCCGGTTGCCGGGGTGCTTGGCACAGGCAAGGCGGCCACGAGATACCTCAAAGAACGGAAAGAAGGCGAAAACTGGTTGTCCCCACCAGTCAAGGGAAGGAGCCACTCCGTTAAGAGTTCTCCTCGGTCGTCGGGAAAAAGTGGTGAGACGGTTCAGCGGGGCTCCACCGGGTGGTGTCGTCGAAGCAGGTCGGCTCAGCTCTTCCCTCGTCGGATTCTTGGTCCTGTGGCGACTTCTGAAGTCCCAGTCCCCAAAGCCCTGCTTTTATGCAGCAAACCCCCATTCACCCAGCCTAGCTGTCACTCAAACATGCTAAGTGGTGAGCCGGGCGGCTCACCACTTGGGCCAATCAGGACGGAGTGCGACTTGAGTTACCAAGGTAACTCAGTCCAGGGTGCCTAAATCCCCCTCCACCCCTCCTAAGTACCCCAGACAGAGTGGCACCACTTTGGAGGGCTTCTGTGGAGAAGCCCGCCAAAAGTGGAACAAAGGGCTCCACTTTGGGTCAGAGTTACAGAGGCGAACACCAACGCCATTTTAGAATCAAGTTTTGGCAAAAAGTCCCAACCGGAGTTATAAAAATAAATATATAAACCGGTGGTATGTTTAAGGCTACCGTAAATAAATAATTAAATGTGTTAGCCTAAAACAATGGGAAATCCCATAGGGAAATATTCGCGGTCGAATATAAAAAGTAGTTTCCACTGCCACCAGCCAAAACTCGATCAGGGGGGACGGAGACGTGCCCCCTCGACTAACAGACCCTGGGGCAATCGAATTGCCCCAGCCAGTACGTCCACAATATGATGGTTTGTACTGGTTCTGTTCAGGATTTAAGACTAGCAAAGTCTTTGGTGACTTTACATGCCCTGGGAGACAGTAGTCAGTCCCAGGGTATGGAGTCTATGTTGGGGAGTCCCTAGGACACCCCTGGGTCACGGCACAGAGGGTGCTGTGTGACCCACATCACAAAAATACATGAGGCCCTATGGAGTAAAAGACCCCATAGCCCATTCAACACAAGGTTTAACCAAGAAAACACACTTCAACATGTCCAAGAGTGAGGGTAAAAGAGTCTCACTCTTGGCAGGAGAAAAAAATTAAACCCCAGAAATCCAGCAAAGCTGCTGGGGGACTCACTAGGTAGGGAAATTCAGCCTAAACAGAGAATTCTCCCTAACACTCCTGTTCCGTACGAAGTCTTCGGTCATCTTCGATACCGGTCCCAGCTGTGACATGGAGTGAAGACGAGTCCGCAGAGACCTCGGGTGAATCCCACAGCAAAAGACACAGGTACTCACTGAGTGATGTATAGCCAAACACCGGATGCAGGCATGATGGAGATCGGCTGCCGAGAATTGCTTCCGACAATGGATGCACTGCTTGAATTCTGTCGCATACGGCATGTGTAGAGGGAGACACCGCGAATTGAAATAAAAATGAATCATCAATCGCTAAGAAAAAAGGGATGGACAGCAAAAAGTAATGCCGCAAAAAAGGAGGGAGTCGCAGCACAGCAAAATTCTGACCTGCCCAGTAGGCGGAAACACAGGAACTGGGTTTGGAACGTTGGTGACGTAGTGGTTAGGTGTGGGCCTGGCGCGTGAGGGGCGCACGCGTGACATAGGCCTTATGCCTTCAATTTTCTTAATGTGACAGCTATCTTTTGCAGCCAGCTTTTTCCGGCCTGCCTACGGATGGTGGCGTTCCCAAACAGTTGGGAAGGGGTAGAGCCAGGACGAAAGAGAAATTTTTATATTCATTTTTATATTGGAAATATTACTTTTTACATTCATTTATAGATACATTTTTATATTAAAAAGATATCAAATTGTTTGATATCATTTTCCGCTTCCTTTCACATCGGGGCACAGCCCCTCTGTGACGTCATCACTGCGTCACTCTGCAAAACCCTAGATTCACAGTCCCTGTCTTCAGAGCTCACTTAGTTCTCTGCACTCGACCAAGCAACATCGTCGACCGCTGCTCCCATCTTTATATACATTTTATATAAAATGTATATCCAATTTATGTCAAATGCACATTTGATATAAAATCGATATCAAACATTTTTTTATATCATTTTTATATTAAATGTACATTAGGTTTATAGCAAAGCATATCAAAAGGGAGAGGGGCTAAGACCGGAAACTGGGGGCACATCCACCTATCAAAATTTTGATGGAGACAAAAGAAGGCCCCTTCTACTACGCATAACCAACAGAATGTTTTTTTGTAAACTCGTCTTCTTTGTTTTTATGCTTAAAGTACTTTCCGTGCCTTTCGCACAGTGATACAACTCTTTTAAAGAGCACCGACTGTACCTGATAACACTAGTTAAGTGTTAAGGAGCCATTGTTGGTATTGTGCAAACATTGGCAGTTCAGTTGGTGCAGACACATTCCTATCCACTTTGTTCTCTGGTGGCACATCGTGAATGCATGGTCATTCTTATGTATTGTATTGTTTATCTCGTAGTGGCATGTCAGGAGTTTTTTTAAGGGTCATGACTGTTCATGTTCTGAGGCCACAAGATATACTTTGTGAGATCAAAGACCTTCTTTTTAAAAGTACACCGGCAAGGTTGGTAATGCTAAACCTAAAACTTGCTGGATTTATTTAGGCAACTGACCAATTATAAGTTACAGGAAGATCACCCAAGTACCCTAAATTGCGACTTTAAAAGGCATAACACATACATTCAAATTACAGTGTTGAAGTTTCCCCAGCACATGTATGAACATGAATGTGCCATCCTGGCCTGGGTTTACTCGTTGCATTCTGGGACTTGTAGTTTTGCCTCTCTCGTTTTAAATTTAAGTGCCAGAATGCAAAGCAAATGTTAAAACTTGCTGACCTACCCGCGCATGTCATGGGAAGCTCTAGAGCTCCCTTTATAGATGAGTTAACGTGCTGCCTTACGGTTTATTGTTTGTGAGACTTCCTGGATCAGGGACTGTAAAATGTAAGTACAAATGTGCTTCCACTACATTGTTTTTATTACTGATTCAAGCACAACATATATTCCAAGATCAAGATAAAGATAAAACATTCACGGTTATCTGGCACATCTGACCAGACATTACCCATTATTACGTGGGAAAAGAGGACGGAGGAATTAATTTATAGGCAGGGGTTCCAGTGCAGCATGTTATGTTATGTTGAAGTATATATCCCCGCAGCGCTGCCATTTTCATGGCCTCCAAAGAGGGAAAATACAGGTGTTGTACTCAACTGTGGATGTGAGTAGAACCAGGAGTAGCTGGCATTTGTGTGTGCGTGCTTTGTTTTGTACACTGGAGGCTTGTTGCTTCCATATGGGAGAGATCTAGTGTCTGGGTTGTCGGGTGTTTGGGGCTAGTAGGAGGGCTGTTTATGAGTTGGTTTGAGAGCGATGTGAGGTATAGGATATTTAGCTGGGGGTTCTCTAGCCATCTGGGGCGTGTAAGGTAAGTCTGTGTTGAGCGAGGGAGATTGAGAAAGGAGATTAGGTTTTGGGTATCCTTTCGTGGGTAGTCTCTGGGTGCTAATCGTATCCTTTTTCTTTTTGTTGGGAACTCACCTTCGTATGGGTGTGGAGTAACCTTGCTTCAGAAATTGGGGTCACAATGTTGTGGTTGTCTGGGTGTGGAGGGTTGAGTTGTGGGCAGTCTCTGGGTGCTGTGCAGCAATGCGATTCCTTTTTCTTTTTGTTGGGCACTTAGCTTGGCATGGGTATGGGGTTATGTTGCTTCACACTTTGGTGTGATGAAGTTATGCTTGTCTGGGTGTGGAGGGCAAACTAGAGAAGAGTTAGTATTGTAGTGAATTATTGTTTCGGGAGAGTGCAACTGTCTCAGATGGAAGCGTTTTTTCTAGGGTGGACTGGGGTATGAAGGATGAGCTACTGGGTTCCCTGGGTCCTCTTGATCCACTAAAACCTGTGCACTTGGGTTTGAAGGAACATAGTGGAGTGGCTTGGCTATTGTCTGTATGTACATTAAGCCAAGGTGGAAACCCTAATCTAACCTGCAGGGCCGTACTTAGGGCAGGGCCGCCCAGGCGACTGCCCGGGGCACCATTAGCCCCCTGCCAATGCAGCTCGGGGGAGTTTTCAATGCCTCCCCCGAGCTGGCGTGGTGGGATAAGGTGTGGCACACGCCATATTGAAATTAAATGTGCCCCCCCCCTCTCTGGTGCGGGCCGCATTTAATAGCAACAGGGTGCTGATGGTTTTGCATCGGCGCCTATTGATAAATGTGGTGCCCCGCCCATGACCAGGGGCACACGGGGAGAGGGGCGCCACATTTTTGTTTTGCTGCCCGGGGCACTGCCACCACTAAGGCTGACCCTGCTAACCTGGGGCTGTGCTCTCCAAGAGAAATGTTCATACCTACGGGTTCAGTGGTTGAGTAGGTGGGGATTAGAGGAGAGTGACTGCACAAGAGAATTTACAGTATGAAAAGTCTCACGAGACAAGTTGCTCCTGATGTTTATGTTGGGTTAGTGGGAAAAGGCATGCTATGTAGGATAATTCCTACATTGCTGGGTAGAGAGACCAGTATGGGGCAGTCAATGGGCAGATGTGTGTTGTTTTGAAGACTTGTGCACTGTGTAGCTGGTAGTTTTAACCCCTTAATTGCTATGGGTGATTATGTTCCACCTATTTGCATAGGAACGTGAAGCAGTCCAGCAGTTAATCAATGCTATTTTCTCAAATGCACTTTAAAATCCACCCTTTTCTGCACATTTCTCAAAACCAATGTGCCACCAGGGACTAAGCAAAGAATTTTTGAGAAAATGAACCAATTACTATTTCTGAGCTTGAGTTACTTTTTTGGTGCCTACGTTAGGCCAATTATAATAATTATTACAATTCAACTTGTACGTATCTGATTTGGAAGAAGCACTGAATGGGATAAGTAATCGCCCTCCCTGGATAGGATGCGAGACATCTTGGCTAACATATGCAGACGCGATAGTCCTTATAGACCTTACGCCTGTGGGTTTAAAAGTTCCATCAATGCCCTATCTGCCGATGTTACCACTAACCACCTATGCATTAATGTTTCTAAAACAAAAATCTTGGTGATCGGTAATAAGACCAAACGAAATTCCACTTTTGTCTGGAAATTAGACAATTCGAATCTAGAAGTGGTAGACAGCTATGCTTATTTTGGTCTTCCTTTCTGTTCCCCTCCGCCGTACCCTTTTATAGAGAATACATCTTACACACAGTTCTTAAGAAGTGGCTGGTGATAAAGAGATTCATAGCAAGGAAGGGTGGTAAGAATTTAGATGGTCTGATGATGATATATCATACTAGCATTACACCAGGGCTGACATATGGATTAGAGATACAACCTGAGTCACACATAAAGTGGATGGATAAGATTGAGGGAATACTCTTAAGATCCATTGTAGGAGTCCCTAGAACAACACCGGTAGAAGCAGTTAGGTGCGAGTTGGGCCTACCTTCTATTTGATCAATATGGCTCAACAAACGTGGTGAGCTATACATATCTTTGTTGACCTCTTCAGCCGATGCCAATTCACTTTTGGGCCTTATTGCATCCAAGTTGCATTCAGGAAATCGTAATCCATTTCACAGTTAAAGAAAACAGCACTAACGCACTTTGTAAACATTGAATTCTCGGTAAACAAAATGTATGGATTCACCCAATGTCTTGGCAATTCTTAATCAGAAGACACAGGTTTGGGACAGGGCTGACAAAATCCATAAACTGCATAATAAAAGGAGATATCAAGAATATTGCCAAAATATGTGACGGCAAATTAAGGAAATTAATTTCCTACTTACGATTCAATATCTTGCCAACTTATGAATATTACGGTGGCTGGTCTAATGAACCTTATGAAGCCCTAATATGTCGGCTATATAATTTAGGAGCCGAAACAAGTCGCCATGTACTAACCCAGTGTCCCTGCTTAAAACTGCAATATTTGAAGGGATATCAAGCATTGGTGACACATGTTGAAGACATTCAGGGTGACCAATTTTGAAGCACTCTTGTTGGATCAACTTTATTAGTGATAACTAGTGTGAGCTACTGTGTGTAGAAGGAGGCCTCAATATTATTTGGGGCTTATTCCCCACATGATAGCCACAGTGCGTATTAACATTTAATACTTGTAGTTATGCTAATAAGAAGTACATAGTAGCTTCCTTTTTTATACGTTTATTATGTGGCCCAATGGGAAAGAAGTCTACCCACTCTGCATAATTGATACGAGTATACCCTTACTCTATGGACTGCAAATTGTTTTATAGTTTGTATTAATGAATATGAAATGTGTCTTTTGTATTATATTTAAGAATGCTTCTTTTATGTGAAACTGCGCTTAAGGTTTTGTTTTTAAGCAAATGCACAATAACATTTTTTTTAAATATTAATAATAGGGGCTGAGTACAGGGTGGCCAAGGGGGGGGAGCAGGTGCCCCTTGCTTCTGTAGCAACGGGGGCAGGAACCACACTTTGGCTCCATAGTGGTGTTTACACTTTTCAGTTGTCAGATGGAACTTCCCAAACGAGACCGTATGCATTGTCAATGGTGAAGAAGATAAAACACTAAGCTTTCAAGCCATCTACATGAACTGCACTGTTGCTAATGCAGAGACTGAACAGTATCAGGGATGCACGTGCAATGCTCACTTTCTTTTTTTAATGTAAAACCACCGTTTTCTAATTTATTGTGCATTCATTTAAATTAAACCTGTCACAAATACAACAAATCAAGAATACATGTAAAATTACAAACAAAATAGGAATAACATGTCATTATATCTAAAATACAATCAATTCCAGCAGAACACGTGGAAACGTCCGTAGGACTAAATACATGGATCGTCCACATTAGGTACAGCTCGTTGATCAATTATTAATACTTTAAAAACCTGAAAACCATGATTGTTAATGCGATCGGGGTTCCAAACCTAAAACACACACCCAAAAGGATTCACTCTCAATAAATGCTGCATTATGGACATACGTCCCAAAAAATAAATGACGAGTATCAGCGAGTACAGGGCAACAGACGAGGACATGTTTCAAAGTTTTCCGAGCAGGAGCCTGGTTGCAAAAAAGCATGAGGGACCAGGAAAATCTGCTGTGTTCCTTATGTTCAGGATTTCTAAAGTTAATAGAAGGTTGAATCTAAATCTCAGGAACTGGTGTCTCCATTTCCCATTCAGGATTTTCAAAAGCGGTCTCTTGGCTAATGGTGCTGGAAACTAAAATGCTTCATTCGCTCCTTGGATTACCGGGTGCTGTACTTGTGGAGCTAGGACTGCAGCCATTGAACTCCCTATGGAAGGTATCAGTCTGTAGGTTTTGGGCTAGGATCAGATTTGAAAACTCAGAGAAGATTACTCTTCTAAGTCTTACTTCGGGACATGCCCAAAGAAAAAGCAGGAGTATTTGGTTTAGGCATGGAGACAGAGGTGCTAAATCATCTTGAAGATAAAGGAAGGAGAGGATTACCCGAGACAGCTGCTGACTTTTATCAGATGGGGTTTGAGAAAAAATCTAGACACTTTGACCGTATACAATCTTTACTCCATCTAGCTGAGCAACGAAAATATCCACTCAATGCACAAGGCCAGTTTACATAGATGTTTTGCAGCTACCTAACCAAAATTCGATCACCAGAGTTGACACGTTTTATATTATACCCAAGATTTGACATTTTGTCTGTATTAGGAAACACTGGTGCATGGTTACATACAGCTTGCAACTAGTGCTCAACCCAGGAGCTGACCCCATACTCCTTGACATTCTATTTTACCATGTTGGTTTATACCCGTTACCCTGAAAGTGAGATGGCCCCAAATTACAATATTCTGCCTAGTTTGCCCAGTTCTCTGCCTGCTATGCCATCCACTCTGCTTAGTCATTTACATAATGAATACACAAAGCTAACTTGATATCTACTTAAAGCAGCTATCAATAGTTTCATCCAGTCTGTACATCTACAGACCTACTACAAAACTGTACACTGTAGTTGGCCTCCAGAGCTCACTTTGCTCTACGATTATGATTGCATTATATATTTGCACCTGCAGTAGAGCGAGCTGGTCAAACTGTTTTAAGCGCCTTTTTTATCATATCTATTTATTTGTGTCTGGTCATGCAGCTAACCCTTTTACAGACACTCATCCAGGGCTCGCAAAGTATTTTCGCCCACTTGTATAGTCGAGTAGATTTTAAGAAGGGCCAGTACCATTTGCAGGCGATGTTGGAAACTTTTTTTTAAACTTTACTTTGTTTACAGTAAATGTCAAATAAAAGTTCCACTGTGCATGACTGGCCTCTGAGTTGCAGCAATGTGCCAAACTAAAGCGGGTTTGTAGTGACATGCACCATTTTACAGAAAGAATTTGCAAGGCCTGACTTATCTCACTAATGTCTTACTTTAGCTGTATACAAAACTGCTGTATTGTTGCTCATTTTATATCTTGGGTACAAGTATCTTCTGGTGGCATAAAAACATTAGTACAAAACTGCTAATCAAATGGGTCTGTTTGCTAATCAAGAACAAATGTAATTAACAAACTCTGATAATCAATTTAAAAAAAAAAAAATGTATACCTTGGGAAGCACTGGAAATAATTTCAAAGTGACCCCATATTACACAGTTTGAACTACCTCAACCCTTGTCCTAGGACAAAATGTGAAAATGAAATACAAACTAGAGCCAGACTGCAAACAGACACCAAGAACATCTCCACAGTACCCTGTAGGCTAGTCCAGCCTGGATTGCTACCCTTTTCGCTCATCTCATCCCCTTCCATCCCCCCTGCGCTATCAAAAGCAGTTCACAGCTATGCTGTGCACGTCCAAGGGGGCTGGGTGGATGGGAAAACTCTAGTTACCAAATACAATGTGCACCTCAAAATGATCTTCCACACAAGCACTATTGTTCACATGACACCCTAAAACCCTGTGTCTCCAGACTTTCCTCTTCAAGACCCAGGCAGGCTACAATTCCTTTGTTGCTCAGCCGTTTATGAATTCCAGCATGGGTAACCTAGACTCCATCTATCCATATAGCGAACATTAAGTCTCTCACTCTCACAAATTACATTGTGTAAAGTACAGTAATATGCTAATCGAGTATTACATCACTACGGAACGCACCAGCAATGTTCGTGAGATACTGCAATGGTTAAACAGTGGAATAAATACAGTCATAATAACCAACCCCCTTTGCGCTTCGTGTACTCAACAGTGCTAGACCAGAGTAAGCTGTGCTCTCTATGCAATTTTCTTGCAAGGATGATATATCCACTACCGTTCAAGTAACACACACCAATCTGAAATATTCACACATTCACGGCGCGTAACCAATTTTGAAATGCTATTGAAGACTTGCATTGTACTCCCATTTCTTTTTCGACTGACATGTTTTTACGAAAACAAAACCTACCATCTCTATCATGACTGACTGAGAACAAGTTCCCTTTGTAATGTGGCCTTCAATGTAAACCAGCAACAGTTCGAAGGACACAATTTGTCGAATAGCCACACAAAATTATAACATTTACTATATTGGAGTGGACATTCCAAAACGTAGCTTACACTTCTACGATACTTGTTCGGAAGGCTTCTTCATTGACAGAACGGCACAATGGAATTTCCCAAAATTATGTAACTTGACATTCAGATAATATTATTATTGGAATTAAAAACTAGCAGAATGCTCTATGCATAAGAACTAATTAAACAACATGCAAACTGGCCTTGTTCTCCGTTGTTAGCTCTAGCATATTGTAACTATTAATCATTTATGTTCCGCAATAACCACCGGTATACATAGTAATAATATGTGAACCGCTTTGCCCCATGGTACATTCCATTGCATTCTACAAACTAATAGAGTCCCATTCCGGGGCACTGGGCAGTGTGTAAACATTGTCCGTGGTCACGTGGGTTCGCTTTTCCATCACTAATGTTCTCAGTTAATTTCTAATAACGTCTGTCTGCAGTACAACCTCAAACGTTCATATTTGTCTCCTTGTTTTCTGCATATACTTCTACATTATTACGAACGATACCCAGTGCAGCGCAATGCACAACCTTTCACCAGATCCAGCCCCAGATATGTAGCCGGATCTCGGGATTCAACCAGCATTGGCACGAAATAGCCTTTAAGAAAAACCCCTTTGAAAAGATAAACACAAACAAAAGGCGCTTTGCACGCTACGGTAGTAAGTGGGAAGCACAGCCGCAAACACCACATTAGCCCCACAAGCCCTATTCTGGCTCTGCCCGCTACCTATATCACAGGCAAAAGGATTGGAGAAAACCTGCAACGAGCCGGGGGCTCCCCTCTCTAACAAAATGTGCTCTGTGCAGTCTTCACACCTTGTAAATGTTTTCGCTATATTAACCAAAAATCACTGTCCCCTATCGACGTTGTGCTAAAAAAGCAGCTAGCGAGAAATCTACATATTCTTTTCTATTGGTGTGGAGAGTTACACTCCTTTCCATTGGTTCAGAGATTTGTATCATTTACACAACTTTCCAAATCAATAGAAAAGAGTGTAACTCTCAAAAACAATGCAAGTACTATAACATTGAACCGCGGTGCTGTGCACCTCTGTTCCTGATTATGAAAGGCTTCTAGGACATGTCTGCAAATTGAGTGACAAGAAAGCAAACAGTAGCATACTATAAAGGCACGACACGCGCCGTCAATGGGCATACATCTGGGCACATGGACTTTAGCCGTGCGTTCCTTCCATCAATGTTAGCATGTTGCATGGCTTCGCGTTGTCGCTCTTGCAGCTTGTTAGACTTTAGCACAGTAAGGACATTTTACCACAGTTGGTCTATGTTGATATTTCTACTTCTATTCGTTGTCCTGCCCAGGGATATTGCTAGGTGTGGAAAAGATCATGGGCTAAGCTAATGTCGGGACTGGCAGCATTCGGGGCTAGCTATAGCCTTTTGGTTGTAGTCCCTGAGCTTCTATCCGGCGCTACAACCAAAAGGCCCGTGGCTATAGTCCCCTCAGCCCACCCTTAGCAACGCCTCTGCCCCTGCCCATATTTCCATATTGTATTTTGTACACAGTCATGCAAACGATGCGTTTGGTAAGGTCCAGTAATATATCCATTTTTTTAATGCTACAGTGATATGGGCACTGGCGTTTTGGCAATTACCCATCAAGCACATGGCCAATTATGCAAATTAGGTGATGACGTAATTTAGCTACTTCTAGCGACTTTTAGGACTGCCAATAGGTACTTTCCTTACTAACCAGTTCGCTACACTGGCTCTTTGCGACCGCACTGTGCACAACCTACTTGCATAGACCACATTACACCACTAAGTCGAGCATCTAGGTTCGCCAAGAGTTAAAGACCCTGTGTTTGACCAAAAAGCAGAATCCATTTCGAAAACACAATTATCACCGAGCCACCATCTTTCCGGCCTTGCTCAAACTTGCCTTTCTCAAATGAATTGTGGTATTTGTATGTTCGCATATCTGACTCCATTTTCACACGGACGCTGCATGCTTCAACAATACAGAAAACATAGCAACAAAAGCCTAGTATGATTTGTGTATTTTTGAAGCAATTAAACAAAGTCGTTTTCTAAATATTATTTTTAACATATCCTTTCATCGAAATTCAACTGGCACCTCCGCTCCTTCTGAACTCCGCCCCCTCCTCCAAACCCCACCCCCGCACCGGCCCTTGTGGAATACCACTCCACATTTCTTCCATTTCCACCACTTTCTCTACCTACTTCACAGCGCTCACCTTTTACCCAACTCGTGCTCTGAAATACTCCCCCATGTTCTCATGCGTGTGTTCAATGTCTGTGGTTTGTGTGTATAATTACGTTTCATCCAATTATCAGTTATATAATAACTTGCTGGCTGCACTACCACTTGTCTGCTTACATTATTTAATTATTTATTTATTTTTATTGTTTTGCATACCACTTTCCAGTTCACCCCACCCCCCATGCACGTTCACCCTTTTCCTTTCCCATGCACTTCCACGTTCTCAATATAACTGGGCCTAGTAAGATCATTGTTTAGTTCTCCCCTATTCCCCTCCCTTCTTTCGTTGCACTCTAAAACACTTCTGTACGAGAGCAGTGCAAATAAAATATCAATATCAATTGTCATACTCCAGTACAAAACAGTGACTAAAATGTACTTTTATTGTCTTATCTCGACAGATATCTTCTACCGTACTGCATGTGCCACAGTTTCCAGCTACCATCCGATGGATTGTTTTACCAGCATTGGAAAATAACTCTCCACAGAATTTTCTCCATCACTGTGACATGGGACAAGAAACATGGGACAATCTGTCCTTTCGCAGTACCAGTAAGAAGAAGCAACCTATCAGCCTTCCAAATGTAGCAACGTGCAGAAGCAAAAGCATCCCGCTTCAAATTGCAAAAAAAGAACTTCTCCCACAAAAACCACCATATGCGTCACTCCAATCTTTGACTGCTGCAACATGAAGACACATAAGAAATGTGGTTCTTTGCAATCAGCATATCATGCAGACATTGGAAACCACAATAGAATAATGCAATGTTCCTTAGCTGTAACTTCCATGGGGGAAAAAGTATTGCTAATTTTGTGTACTTAATAATGTCTTGCAAACGTTCTTTGTTAAATAAAAACACTTGTTACATTGAAAACTGTTACTGTTTCCTTACAGAAATCTATATGGCAATTCCAATTTTAGCAAGAAAGAAAACGTACCCTGTACACGACGATATCTGTGTTGATATTCCTGGTTCTGCGGTAAGGAACGTTTTGGCGTAAATGATAACAAGGCATGTTTGGGTATGATGCCCACAAACGTAAAAAAAACAGGTAGACCAGATCGTTGGGACTAAGTATATCACATTCAGAAGTGGCCCATCTCTATTATTACTGCAAGGGAATTTGAATTTAGTGCAACACATCAACTGCTAACATTAGCACAACATCACTGCACCCAATACATTGTTTCTGCATGTATGAAAGTGAATAAAAGTAAGGAAAGATGCACAAAAAACTTTTATAATTTATCACAGTATGCTTAACAGGATATGCCCGAACGATCAGAACAATAACATTTTTTAACACACTTTCCTTTCATTTCACACACAACGTTCCACCGTGGTGTACTTCACAAACTTACTAACACAACACAGAAATCACACTGAACTCTTAAAAATAACCAAGCAAAACAAATCCTAGAAGCTCTCGTTGACAGTGGAACGCTCCTCAAAAGGAAATTGTTTGTATTTATTTTAACCAGAATAAAAACACTAACAAAATTAAGCAGTGAACTACAAAAAGTAGTTTGAAGCATGCCAATGTCAACAAAGATACCTTGCAAACTTCTCTGCAAATAACTGCATTCACAAAACCAACACAGAACCATATTTGAATGAAAACGCATATACACAAGAGAATAAAAATCCAATTGCCATAGGTAGCAGTGGTGGAGGATATTACATTTAAAGACAACGCCATTATGTCACAAGAAACCATAATTCAAGAAAATGTGCCCAACAAACTTACCATCAACTCTCCAATGCACCAAACCAATCCGTCCACTGTACAAATGCCCCTGCACCTCAATGTGTAATATACGAAAAAAGTACCAGTTCCACTTCAATGCTATTGTCTCACTGTGTTCCAAAAAGTGTACACTGCCTATACAGTACGTATAATCACTATACACATATTATTGCAATACTTCTTTCCAATAGCCAAATGCCATTACTGTACACATATTATTACAATGCTTATAGCCAGTGGCCACAATATTGGGTGTATGGATGTATGATGCTGTGGTGGTTGTGGCAAGTTCCTACACTCTTGGGTGCATGGCCTACAGCCTACGACCTCTGGCCATGCACCCAAGAGTCTAGGGACTGGCCACAACCACCACAGCATAATACGGCCAGGCACCCATGAATCTAACCAGTGGCCACAACCCACACACATAACCCAGGAGCCTGCATACTTTATTGCTGGAATAGCCATATGACACTGCAGTAGTTGTGCTAATGCCTAGATTCTTCTTTGCAGAGCCTATCTGTAACCTATGCAAACATCCTCATATCACTTACATTCCACTCACCTCCCCTAATGAAGCCTCCCTGCATTCACAAGACAATCCGCCCAGCAGTCCTGTCTGCGGACTACCGCTGTGTCCGGGGACTGCTACGCCCCACACGGTCTTCTTGCACCTAAACAAATACATTCTATCAACCATCTTTCACTCCCCCACCCTTCCCACCCCTCCTTCAAACACCAAATTCCCCAAAACATGTTTCCCAGCCCTGTCCCCCACTGTGCTATCTGTGAATACAACATGGTGGCGTTCCGGGAAAATGTGATGCATATCACGCTTTCCTCCAGCCAATCAGCGGGCACGTTGTCTTTCCGCGGACATCACGCGGCCCTCTGGGCCAATCGGAGTCCTGTTCGCAGAGCGAATAGGGAAATTGGTCTGCGAAGCGGAGCCAGATATCATTCATTCTTTGGCACCTACGTTTTGCCTGTTTTTAAAAAAAAACTGCACACATTTCCACCAAATTTACAAAAGCACGCTTTCGGGACCAAGCCGCTGCTCCTGCTGCAAATTTGGTGGAAATCCGTCCAGCGGTTTGGCCTGTAGGCGTGAGCAATTTTTTTTCTGTTCAGTCTATGGAGAAAAAAAAAATTGGGACCCCCCTATAACTTTGCCCCCCCTTCACAAAACCTCACCAAACTTACCACAAAAGCGGGCCATATACTTTTTTTTGCTAAGTTTGGTGAGGATTTGTCCAGGGGGAGCGAAGTTATAAGCCGCCCAAAAAGTGCTCTTTCTACGGGTTCCGCAACTTAACCATAACCACACGGCCGCTAAAGTTAGAAGTTTTAACACATGGTACTGAGCAAAGTCGCGGCTTCCCAGTACTGCAGTACACTTCAAGCCCCATCTCCCTGAGTATACATCATGCAGGTGAAAATTCCATATTATTCTAACTTTAAGGAATGATAGAGCAAGCACATAACGGTTTTAAGAGATCACTCGAACTAAGGCCCATCTCTAATCCACAGATCCCTTCGGCGAAAATACTATCTGCCAAACTCCTAATATCACCCAACCAAACAGCCACTATTCACCTCATATTTCGTCCCCCTGGTCCTATCACCTCCTTTATTGATTACATCTCATCACTGCTGGCAGAAAACACTAAAACAAACTCCCAAATCATATTACTGGGTGACCTAAACTTAGGATTCCAAGACCCTAATGACTCTAAAGCCCTTGATTTAGCAAACACATTAACCAATTTAGGTTTTTCTCATCACATCCACACCCCAATGCACAATAAGGCTAGAACCCTTGATTGGCTGGCTGACCTAAATTGTAGCATTGACTCAGTGGTGACCACCCCCTGCACGTTGTCAGATCATCATAAAATCACCTTCTGCATTAAAGCTAGTCAGCAAATCACCAAATCAAATATTGCCCCTTCTATATCCACCAGAAACAAGAAGGACATTACCAAAGAAAAACTCCTCCCCATCATCCTCCCTCTCCTCAATAGAGCAACATCTACCTGCTCGGACCCTACGGTACTAGTAGATATATACAACCAAACCATCCAAAAGGCACTAAATATTATTGCCCCACTTAAAACACGGAAACCTAAACCTCGAGCCCACCTCAACTTTTGGTTCACCCGACATCTGAGAGTTATACGGAAAATGATAAGAAATGCAGAGGCCCATTGGAAAACCCATCCTACAGAGGCTAACAAAAGCTCCTTAAGCTTAGCCTCATCCGATTACAAAGAAGCAATCTACCGTGCTAAAAAAGACATGTAGAATAACCGCATCCTCAAAGCTGAATCTAACACCAAAGAGCTTGTTAAGATCTTAAGAGTTAGAATCTCCTGCAGCTCCAACTGACACCTGCATCACTGACGTAGATTGGTGCACAAATATCCAAAAAGCCCTTTTTGATAAAATGTCCACACTTCAACTCAAAATTAACGCCAAAAAAGATAGCCTCGCCCCAGACTGGCTACCTAATCAACATCTCAACCAAATACCTCTTCGAATACACATTGCCAAACCTTTCCACTTCACACCTCTTACTGTTATTGAGTTAGAAAATATCATTAAAAAACTGAAACCATCAAATTGTCAAGGCGACTCCTGTCCCGACCCCGTCATCAAAGATGCAGCACATGATCTCGCCTCCTTTATCACTAGATTTATTAATGCTTCTTTCAAATCTGGAATAGTCCCTGATAATCTAAAGGATGCCTGTGTCATCCCTCTCTCAAAAAAACCCACTCTCCACCGAACAATCCAAATAACTACACACCTATTAGCACTGTCCCATTCCTCCTGAAAATCTTAGACTGTGCTGCTTACTTACAAATTCAGGATTATTTGGAAACCAATAAACTATTAGGCCTCCATCTATCAGGTTTGCGTCCCAGACATGGAACAGAAACCACCCTTATTGATTTAAAAATGCAAATCAAAGACTTAAATGACAATGGCAAGTTGGCACTCCTTCTGCTGCTAGATCTGTCAGCAGCATTTGATCTTGTCAACCATCAAATTCTCGGTCAACACCTTAAAAATACTGCCCACTTCTCAAACAAAGCCACATCTTGGATTAGCTCATTTCTAGCAAATAGAACCATGCAGGTCTTCTCCCCATCTGCCTCCGCCAAACCTTCTCCAGTTCAGTGTGGTGTCCCGCAAGGGTCATGCGTCTCGCCCACACTTTACAATGTCTTCCCGAAGCCACTCTTTGATATACTTGACTATCTGGGTGTCACCTACACCAACTACGCCGATGACACCCAGATACTCATCCCTATCACTGGTGACTACGTGACTGACGCAAAACTACTTAATGACATCTACGCAGTCATCCAGGCCTGGATGGCGAATCACGGGCTCTGTCTAAATGATGAGAAAACCGAGTTACTCATCCTCGGCTCTCACTACAGATTAAACAAACTGGACCCTACTTTCGAAGCATTTATCATTGATGGCAACACCATTAAGGTGTCCAATGACACCAAAGCCCTAGACATCTACCTTGACTCCTTCCTGACTACAGCCAATTGTATCACCCTGGCCAGAACACTCGTTATGGCTAAAATCGATTATTGCAACGCCCTATATCTCGGAACTAACCAAAGGAATATCAACAAGCTACAGGTAACACAGAATAAAGCGATAAGAGCTGCCTTAAACATTCAGAGAAAGGCCCACATCTCCGACACCAGGCGCAGTCTTCATTGGCTCCCGGTCACGGATAGCATATCCCTCAAAACTCTTGCACTGACCCATAAGTGTCATTCTAATTCGGCCCCTGTCTACTTAGCCAACCGCTTTACTGCTCACTCCTCATCACGCCCACTGAGATCAGTTCAGGCTCAAACCTTATCCACACCCAGATTTAAGCTGCAAAAATCTGGAGGGTCCAGATTCCCTGTCCTTGCAGCCCGACTCTGGAATAGACGCCCCAATGCACTCAGATCTGAACCCTCCTATTTAACATTCAAAAGTAAAGTCAAAACATGGCTTTCCACCCAGAACCACATTCACACAGGACCTTAACTTTCACCTTTCTCACTGCTAACGTACTTTGACATTATTTACTTGTATATATTCTATCTGCTCTCATGGTATACCACCTTGTACACTTTGTATATTTGCTGTCTCATTAAGTGACTCTTGTAACCGTCACCACCTGGATTCCTGCTCTGTAACTATGTATATTTTGTTCTGTCTGCTTTGTAACCATGTATACTTTCATACTTATGCGCCCAGATGCCCCCAGGCAAGGTGCGCAATACAAATAAATACAAATACAAATACGAAGCACAGCTAAGGTGAGACTACTGTCGAGCAGCAAAAGACCTTGCCATGCTGTAGCTTCAACCAGATCCATTTCATCCCAGTGAAAAGAAAAGAAAGTCTGCATAAGTGATAGTCCCTAAAGTAGAAAGCTGCAGGGTGGCATAGGTTAGGTGACTATTGGTGTGATGTTATATGTTGAGATCATCCTTTAAATCTTTCAGATTTTTCGAATTCCGTCTGTAAAACGTGCTTTAAAATGTACCGTTTCCACCTGGAAAGGGGTCGAGCTCGGTTGCTTGCGCATATTTATAGGGATGAGGATGGGGAGGGAAATGTTCTCCCCGCAAAAGTAGAACCCATGGACTACCCGGGAATATTGTTGTCCAAGTCCGACCTCGGGAATAGCTAATTTACATGATGATATTGGATGCACAAAATCTCACTGACAATTTTTACAGAAATGTGGGCAAAGCAGGTATTCCTCAATGCATTTACTGTCTTTCTGTCGCAGTGCCGGGGGACATGTTATGATGATCCCTTCAGGCACACGTGTGTGGATCGATGTTCTTTTTTTGCCTCATAGCGTACACTGCCGGCACAGTACTTTATTATATGAATCAGCTATGGGCGTGTTTTTTCTGTAACTGGATCAATATGTGGTATATGTTGTGGGTGGGTAGAGGATGAGGGTCAGCCTGGAATATTACGGGGTAAGGTTGGTTGCCTGGAGTTGCAGATCATGTGTCTGCCATGGGACCCATACAGGTGAAGGGCAAAAGCAAAACACTGCATGCACCGCAGCCTCGCCGTGCAGCACTCTGCTGCCCGGGCCTACCTGCTGCAGTTCGCTGTGAGGTTCGCGCATTTACTGCTGTGGGGTCATCAGGACTGCTCTTCTGGGCTGGGGTGTCTGCTGATTCTCCACCAGGAGTAAAGCATCTGAGCTGGTAAATGGCAAGAGATTCCACTATCCCGCCGCCAGGTTGTCATAGAAACAGAACGCTACAAACAGTGCGAAGTCAGAAGGGGGCGAGGCTTAGCCGGTTTGCGCGTGCGCCCGGAGCCGCTGGTCAGACACACGAGCTGGAGTAATCTAGAGCGATGTGACTGGGTGGGTTTTAGATGATGGCCGTGCGCGTGCGCTGTGGCAGTAGGTCCACGCAGGCTTTTGGGTTTCGGCCCGTTCCCAGTAGTTGATGCTCAAAGAGTGAAGCATCGAGCCCGCCTGACGATTGCACGGGCGCCGTTTGAAAATTATGTTGGGGTTCTCCTTGCCTCCAGATGGAAAACCCACCTCCATATTTCAGCAAAAAAAGACATTGATATTTTTTAAGGTAAATTTGATTCTAATATCATCACACAATTAATAGGAAGAATCGAAAGAATTCTTAGGAATTCATAATTTTCTTTCTAATATACTTCACAACATTTATAATATTTTAATCACTGGGTGGCAAGCTTCCTAGAAAATTTTTGTGAATGAGCCTACTGTCAGCCTTTGCTTCAATTCTGAGGAGAAACCTCAGATCATCAATGCAGTGGGTTCTGGCACGCAGATGATAATGAGACATGTTTTTTTGTTCTCTACACAGCAGAGCAAAGAAAGACAACGCAGGGGCGGTGATACCCTAAACGACCACTTAAAAAAAGCTGTTAAACTAAACTTTGTTTGACAGAGTCGCAAATCCCTCCCCCATGAGGACCCATTCCAAGTGAAAAAATGTAAAGGATAAAATGCTGCCCCTGAGTAGAATGATGTGAGTTGTGTACAGGCTCGGACTGGCCTATAGGGCAATAGGCCAAAGGCTGAGCCAAAAACACAAAATGCTGGTGTGGTCCAGTTTTTTGGGTCAAAGTGTTTGATGAATTCATTCATTCTGCAGCTAGTAGTTTTGACCAGTGTTGCTGAACAAATATTCTTTAAAATGCACAATTTGCATTTCACTTTATCAACAAAAAACCCAACCTTGGTTACTATTCAAAAAGGGTCACAAAAGGAATGAATAGCCATTTGCAAGGGTGGGCCACTTTTTCATTGGTGCCCGAGACAAGTTTATGGCCCGTCCGACCCTGGATGTGTAGGGTGATGGGTAGCGGGAAAGGTAAGACTCAATGGTGGCTCTGAGAAATGTAAACCTGTCCAGCACGAAGGCCAGGGTCTCTGCAGGTATACGGATCCCACGACCTTGTGGCGGTCACGGCCTGCAGACAATGTGTGGCTCCCGTTGCCAACAGCTGGGAAAATCTGCGTACATAAGTTAATAAAAATGCAATAAACTTGTGTAGTTTAAGGTTTTCAAAAGCAAAAGAGCAGTGGCAAAAATTGTAAATACTTTTTTTGTGACGCAGTTTCAGATGGTGCTGTTTTGTATCTCTGCAGCTAGGGGTGGACTGGTCATTACAAAGGTGGGGCACTGTGGGCCAGTAACATTAAAGACTCTTGCTAATTTAGGGATGCCTGGCTGCAAGTGATCACTGCCATTCTCCTGTCCCTCTCAAACCAAGGACTGCCACAACAGACACAAAACAAAACCACATATTAGAATAACTAAAGGACCTGTGAGACTTTTTGCAACACCTCCCACTACCAACATATTCAAGGCCCAGAAAGGGCCAAATCCAGGGACGTCAATTGGGGAGCCACCAGGGGTCGCAACTGCAACCCGTGGTTCTGAGACCCCTGGTTAAGGGTTGCAGAGGCAGAGAGAAACTGAAAGTAAAGATGGCTCTCAGATGAGAACCCTCTTTACATTCATTTCTTTTTTAAGTCAGTCTGACTTCAGAATGAAATGATTTCCGTTATGGTTTTCTGTAACAGAAATTATTTCTTTTTGAAGAATGATTTCAAAAAGACTGCCCCCACCCTCAACAGCAAACAGGACATGTAAGGCTTTTGCTCCCCTTCTCTGTGCATGACAAGAACCAAAGCTGGTTCCTTGCTTGCGTGGAACATGGGAGCGAGAAAGACCTGCCTGCAGAGAAGTTCCTCGGAGCAGCAACAGATTCAGGAAAGTGTACGATTTTTGTGTGTAAATGTGTGCGAGTGCCTGCATGAAAGGCTGTCTATGTATATGTATATTATGTAATGTGCATGATGTATGGGTGGCTGGGTGGGTGTATGAGTGAATGTTGGATGGGTGCACTGTAAATGAGCATGTGAATGGTGTGTAAATGTGTGTGCTTGCTCTTCATTACTCCTTGTCCTACTCTTCTTTGACCCAGTACTTTCCTATGACGCACCTTGCCTCATACTTAAGTATTGGGGTGAGGAAGAGGGATGTGGAGGTAATGCTGGGCCAAGGGGCTGATTTTGGGGTTGGAGGAAGAGGGTGGCGGGGAGAGGGGACATGTCGGGAGGGTGGGGCGCTATCACGTAATGGGCATCCATGATGACACAGGCATGATATGTGTTGTTAGCAGCTAGACTCGCATTTTGGTAAAGCGAGTCTAGTAATTTCTTAACGTGGCATGACTTTTTTTTATGGGCATCTATGATAAAGTAAGCGTGATAAGTGTTATTACCTGTCTAGACTGGCATTTTGGTACCGCCACTCTAGTAATTTCTTACTGTGGCATGACATTTTTACAGGGAATCTATAATAAAGTAAGTATGATAAGTGTTATTATCTGTCTAGACTGACATTTGGGTGCAGCCAATGTAGCCATTTCTTACCGTGTCATGGCATATTGTTCTGGGCATCTATAATAAAGAAAGAATCATAACTGTTATTACGTGTCTAGACTAGCATTTTGCTGCAGCTATACTAGCCATTTCTTACTGTGACTTGATATTTTGTACTGGGCATCTCTGATAAAGCAATCATAAGTGTAATTATTTGGCTGTATACCAGCATTTGGTTTCAGCCAGTCCTTACTGTGGCATTGTATATTTTTCTGGGCAGCTATGATAAGTAAGCATGATAAGTGTTATTACATGGTTTGGTATTTTGGTGCTGCCAATCTAGGTATGTCTTACTATGGCATCGCTTTTCTTTTTTTCTGTGCATCAAGGCTACAGCAAACCTGTTAAGTGTTATTACATGGCTGGCCTACATTGTGCAGCCAGTTTTGACATGCTTTCTTAGGGTGGCATTGCATATTTAATCGCAAAGCGATAAGCTAGCTGAGCGGGTTGAGCGCTCACTGCTGCAATCTGTGTGTGATCTGCAGGTTCAAATGCTGGCAAGGCCAACCCAGTCTTTAATTTTTCAGAGGTTGATAAATGAGTACCATCTTCAGTTGGAATAATTGTGTATAACTATGTACCATGTACAGCACTTTGGGAAGTGCTCTATAAATAACACATCATTATCAAAAATGAAAGCATTAATGCTCCTGTGCACTGAAATTGACTTGAATCTATTTGATTTTTGGGTACTGTATTATCGCACCAATTGGCAATGTAGGGGATCTACTTTTAATATAATGACAATACTTGACAAGCAGCTGTAATTGGCATAATATGGAAGTAACTGGCCATACAATGCTGAAGTGGCATATCTATGGCATTGCCTCAGCATATTTTGTGTGTGTTTATAATTTATCAAAAACATGAACACATTTTTAATCATACTCTTCATTCGTTACAAATGGCAATAAATCACTTCAGACACAACATTCTAAAACAAACATTACAGACATGAATTCCTTCAACACAATACAATATATGACCATTTACTATATACCCCTCAGGGCCTCCCTTTCTAACCACCAAGATGACATTTTCCACCTATTCAACAAATTACTCCCATCCCTACTTCATTATGGTGGACTAATCGAGAAAAACATTTCCCCCCAACATTTTGTGTATCACTATTGAAATATTCACTAAAGCAATGGTCAGTGTGATGGAGAATCCATACAAGAGCCTAGAACACATGACTTTGCTGTTTAAATCTTCTAATCTCCTTATGAACTTCCCAAAACACATTTTCCTCAGTCCTAGTGTTGCGCTGCAGCCAATCAGTCAATGTTTTATCGTTTCTGCCGCCCCCAGCTTTTTACAGAGCCGACAATTTATTTCTTGCCAAGCCAAAGGATCCCTCTTATGTGACCCCACCTTTTTAGGCAGCATATTAAGTTAAGACAAAAGCGCAAATAAATGTAATGATATTTCTAACCTGGGAATGTCATCACGGAGGACTGTATCTCCTTATATTTCCTCAGTTGTGTGGTTAGCTCCCTTTGTAGTTAATACAATGACATTCTCTGTGTATGTTTCCCCATTTTACAATTTTCATTTTGTTGTATATCTTCACCAGGCTTTCCACTAATGTAAGTTTGTCTGAAGCCATTTCATCAAGAATCTGGTCACAGTACTCCCCAAGATTGCTCAATGCTTTGTCAGAACTATTGCTTAAAGATATATTTAAATCTTCAAATATCGAACCCAATGGTGGAACCAATATTGCTTCGGCCTATGTTGTACTATTATGTCTAACCCTGTCATATCATGACCCCTCCCATGGCATATGAAGGCAGCACCCTTGTTAAAACGTGGTTTGTTTGTTTGTTTATACAGGTTGGTATCTAAAATAGTTTGCTTCAGTACGTATTTGCTATTTTGTACTTTTTAAACATCTGCAAGCCACTTCGGTAACGTCAACAGGGTTAAAAAGGAACTGATGCCATCTGGGTCAAAGATCAAGTGGCATCACTTCCTGTAATGTTATCGGGTATGTGATGTCACTTCTGCTACCCCTGGCATTTTGGTGAATGGACATCCCTGGCTGAATCTATTTTTTTTCTGCAGTTGATCAAATTTGTACCATTAAATGGCTAATATTGGCACTAGGGCTATAAAGCAGGATTAGAAGTGTGATATGAAATATACTATTATCAATCCTGTTTATTTATAACCATGGCCTGTGCACATTGCCTTTGTACGCTGCAGAGCTCTCAAGTTTCCCAGTTTAATGTGTGAGAGCCATCCAGTCCTAATTATTTTGTGGAATTCTTTGCTAGTGCGAAATTTGAAATGGAAAGTGATAAACTACAAGCCCCAGAATTCAAAGGAACAAAATGGACTCGGTGGCTTCCACACGCATTGAACTTGGAAACTTGAGAACTCAGACGATGGTTCAGTGTCGAGTGTTTTAAAGAGAACATCAATCTATGAAATGGCGGCAGAGCCATTTTAGCAAAGGTTGCAGAAGTCTTCTATTTTGTGGTAGTGTTTTGGAGTGAAGAGGCTGTCACAGTATAAAGGGTAATACGTTTCTGAACTGGACCGGTGTTCGAAACTGCTCCTACTCCGGGTGGCCTCCCAGTCTGCTTTTGTCTGCAGCAATTGGATCACACAATGGCTAATTCCCCTAACTATTGTGAGTGGAGGTTAAGATTCTATTAAGGAGACAGTCGTGTATGATTTTCTTGAATTACTAATCCAGCATCAAAGAGAAAATGCACTTTAAAACTTTTGTTTTTGTACCGTTAACCGTTCTGAAGGAGAGACATGAAACAGAAGCTCCCAGTGGGTCTGGATCACGCACCCCAGGACAACTAATCGCCCGAAGCACCAGGTCATGAAAACCCCTCTAATTAGCACATCCTCCTCTGCTTTAGTACTCAAAAACGATTTGAAAACTCTTTGCATCAACAAAACACAGTTAGAAAAGAGAAATATCCCTAGGTTGATATTGAATCCTCTAAAGTGTCATCTGTTTGCCACTTAAAATCCTTCCTTAACTGAGAAAAGATGAAATCACAACCTGGTGGTGGGAGGTGCGGAAGATACTACAAACCTTATTCACGTGATCCCTCCAACAGGTCGCTGTAAAAGAACACCGCATATTATTAACACTCTTTTTAGTATATTGTGTAAAATGCGCTTAAGCACTGTGGGAGCAACCATTACTCGTACAAATGGAAATATGGCCTTAAACTCAATTCAAAGACACAGTGAAAAACTAAGAGACATTTTAGCTGGCATGTGATCTTTCTATTCATGGGAGATATAGACAAAACATATACCCGATACGCATAGTGAATAATAGAAACATTTTTAATGTCCTGTCCTCAAAACGTGTTATCTTTATGTCAAAACTGATGAATGATATTAAATATTGTTTGCAAAAGAGGCAGGAACTGACCGTCCTTCCTTAGAGAAGGGACACAATTAGTCTAGGAAGAGATATCTTTTAACGGATAAATGCTCCATGCTCAAGCTGAAACACAAAAGGGGATCCCTTTTCAGTATACACGGCAGCCCGAGGGAAGAACTATGTTGTTCTGTGTCAAAAGTAAAAGTCACTGTTTTGTGCTAAAATGAAGACTTTGCTGTTCACAACAGACTTGCCAAACAGTGTGATCCTTTACAGCCTACTATGGGGTGCATGTAAAGGCCCTAAACAGAAATCCTTGTCACCTGAGAGGCTCCATTAAACATTGCCACCAAACACTGCTGTGCTTTGCTTTCCCTGGCACCTGTGTGGCAAGCATTGGAGCACTGCAACGCAGGAATCGCTCTGCGTGTGCTTTTATTCCATCTGTGTGACAAGAAGTTAAACATTGCACCAAAAATGGCCCTGCATTTGTTTGTCTTTCATCTGAATAACAAGAAGTTATGCCCTGCTTTCAAAAACGGCCCTGCGTTGCTGGTGTTTCATCTGAATGACCAAAAAGTTATGCACTCCATCCAAAAACGGCCTTGTCGTACATGTAATTCACATGAGGGGCAAGGATTTCAGCATTGCAACCCAACACAGCTTTTGTTTTCCCTTTCATGTGAACAGCAGTGCTCTAAAACACTTCAAATGAGAAAAAAACGGCTTGGCTTTTTTCTTTATTTAGAGTCTAATCAAAGAACCCTGTGCAGGGGGCCTACCCCTCCTTGTCAATGGACCAAGAGCAAATGCATACTCCCTCAAAAATGACAAAGTAAAGAATTCCATGACCTACAGAACAGCATTTCAAACGTTCGATGAAAAAAAAACAGCTTGCACATATGTGTGAAGACAGAAAAGTGACCTTTAAAAGCCACAGTGAAAAAGATAGCTTTGCTCGCACAGAAATGTCAGTGAAATATTTTGTGGGTGGGGTGTTGAGGTTAATCCCTCAAAATCAGATTACTTAGATCTCACAGCAAAAGAGTACAAGTGATAGGATGGTTTTTCGGTGGAAACTGCCTGTTTTTAAATTGCTGTTGTTGTGGGGTTTGTTGGGATCTGCCCTTTTCTGTACTGAGGAATAAAGACTGCCTCCTGCGCACATGCTCACAGCGAGTGAGAGGACGGTTTTGCAGTGAAGAGCATTACACCCTGAAGCCACGTCCACTGGTAGGAGGCTGCATAAAATCTCACAACACACACATTCACCACACGCGCATTCAGAGGTGTGCTGGAAGTGTGCTAATCTCTGTACCTCACACTGCCCTCAGAGTCTGCACTTCAGCAACTTCCTGCTTTGGATTTGGACGTTATACTATTGTTCTAGCATTACACCCTGGAGCTACACCCACTGGTAGGCTGCATAAATCTCGCAACCATGTGCATTCAATGCATGCTCATTCAGAAGTGTGCTGGAAGTGTGCTGTTCGTTGTACCTCACGCTTCCCTCAGAGGCTGCACTTCAGCAACTTCCTGCTTTGGATTTGGACTTTATACTAATATTCTATGTCCGATGGTATATGGACTAATTTAAATATAGCTTAAATATACTGCGTTTACATATTGTAATATTGTTAGGTGTCTAAATCACCCCTTTTTGTGTTTTATAGCGTTACACCCTGAAGCCATGCCCACTGGTAGGAGGCTGCATAAAATCTTGCACCCACGCAAAGTCAGCGCCTGCGCATTCATAAGTGCGCTGGAAGTGTGCTGTTCGCTGTACCTCACGCTGCCTTCAGAGTCTGCACTTCAGAAACTTCCTGCTTTGGATTTGGACTTTATACTAATATTCTAGGTCCGTTGGTATATGGACTATCTTAAATATATTGCTTTTACATATTGTAATGTTATTAGGTGTCTTAATCACCCCTTTTTTGTGTTTCATAGCGTTACACCTTGAAGCCATGCTCACTGGTAGGAGGCTGCATAAAACCTTGCGACTGCACACATTCAGCGTGTGCGCATTCAGAAGTCCGCTGGAAGTGTGCTGTTCGCTGTTCGTTAGCTCGACAGATCGCGACAGCGACAGTCACACTCCCTCCCGCGGCTAAGCTTATCTCGACAGTCACGCCATTGTCTATGGCGCAGACTTGGTATTACTATGTTCACTTGTAGTATAGCCGTAGTTTGCAGAGAATAGTTATTTAAGACCTGGATATCTAAGACTGTTTGTTTTCAGGCATTTATTCATATCTTTTTACATACAGCCTCCCAGTAAACTGTATAGCTTCCCCTTTAAGTGTCTTTCCCAGAGTGCCTCCCGTCTTCAAGGATATCACTCGCCACGCCTCTGGCAGCGGCCGTCCGAGCTGCACCATAGAACCGGCGAACCGGAGAAGAAGCAAACAGTGAGTGTATGAGAGTGGGCGAGTGTGAAGCCCCTGTCCCCTTTTGCTACCTGGGCGTCCTGTTACTAGCACAGTTGCTATAAGTACATTATTGAAACTGTGTCCATAAGTAGTAGTAGCTTACCGCTGTATTGCAATTGTTTGGTCAGTGTGTCCCAAACCCTCAGTTATTGTTCTATAGTGACGACAAAAGTTGTAGTGACACTAGTACCAAGATTCAACATTATTGATATTGTAAGATGTAAATATCAACCCCTGCGAAGCAAAGTGATGGTGGTATGCCACCTGGGAATGAAAATGAAGAGAGCAAGTTGATGCGGCGTTGCCAATGGGTGTGCCCTACTAAAATTATAACACACCCAGAAAAACAAGTAAAATCTCAGAAAATGACAAATTACTTTCAGAAAGTATCTGTACTTAATACCGATATTGATAACGCTGCACATGTGGTGACCAAATTACACCGGGTTTCACTAAGCTGCTTAGGCTCTAAGTTAGTTAATACTCTTCTCTTGCCTGCCAGCAATGGTGTCCCGGTTTCGCATCCAATAGAAAAGACTCCAGTGAATCCTGACTTTATAGATCTATGCCAATCGCCAAAAACCGGCAAACAAGTAGACAACATGGGGATACATAAGACCACAGGAGCTCTCGATATTTACCCCGCTCCCCACCCAGAACCTAACTCCATTACAGGTCCCTGTCCCAGCTTCTACCCAGACCACTAGTGACCTAATCCATGTCCCTTTGTCCTGCCTGTGCCCCTCCCTCCCACCTCCCATAGACCTAAATCAGAGCATGAGTGATGCCGACATTAAATTTCTAGGTTCCTCACTAGATATCTCCTTCCCAACTCTAAGTGCACCGGACCACCCAATGCTCACCTACCCTAAAATAGAAACTAACCGAGAATCAGTAGATGTTAGAGGAGGTGCCACAGTAGATGAAAATTCCCAGAGTCCCCCCCCGTCCACCCCCACCCCATTGCTTCCCCTCCCCACCTACTGGAACAATTCCAGATAGAGTATGGGAATTATCTATCGAGGCACCCTCTAGCAGTGTGCAACCAGACTGTCTTATGCCCGGTTGTACGTCTCCAGACAGGACAGTGTTGAGAGCACCAGTAGCATGACGTCTGATTAAATGTTTCTAGCCTTTGAACGCTCCTTGTCAGCCTCATAGACGAGAGTATAAAAAATAGAAAACAAATTAGACCTGCAATCACTCTTGCTCCATAAAAGCATCAGTCGAGGTAGGAAGCACGTACAAGATCAATGGACCAACACTGAACCGTCTGTTCCTTGTACATCCTCCAAGCCCCATTTGATTCCCCTTATCTTTTCTGCTAAATCTTGCATTGATGGCAAGGTGAATAAAACAAGCACTAAGGCGGACAACTGTTTGACTAGTAACATCAATGGAGACAAAAAAAGGAGTTATATCACAAGCTGTGATGTATGCCAAACGACCAAGGACCAACCAGAAAGAAAATATAGAGACATCTTTATTGGTCATTGCTGCTAAAAATGAGTATGCGGTTGTGAGTTCTATCTCAACACCGCAGGTTCCACTATGGTCCTTTGCAAATAACTGCAAGTGTACCACACCTGATGTTGGATAACCTCCTGCCCCCTGTCTAAGCCAAATAATAGTGCGACTGTGGGCAATTGGTATGACGGGCAGTCCGCCCAACCGAGTCTCACCGACTTGTGGCCACCCATAAAGGTTAAGGAACTTGTACCTGCTACGGCCCAAATTAAGGAAAATGCTCACCCAAAAGGAGAGAATATGCTTAAAGGGATAGTTCACTCTAAAATTGGATTGGCTAAAAAGATGGCCCATAATCAAAGTTTTATATATAAACAAAGTTCCTATGTAAAGTTTTGAGCAAATGAGGCTCAAACTCACAAATTTCAAGCACTAGGAGGCATCCATTTTGTGAAATGGATGAGCCTCCTGTGCTTGCGTTTAAACTCTGCCCTCGCGGCACTAATAAAGCAAAAGCCAGCCAGGTCTAATAAACAAAAGCTACCAGTAGGTGGCTTTTGTTTTATTATTGCTGGAGAGCAGAGAATGCAGGCAGGAAGACTGCATGCCGGTAAGTGCCTTTTAATTTGTTTTTCTTATAAAATCACGGCAATTATAAATACAACCGCGTTGTATTGATGATTGCCATGGTTTTCTTTCTAAGTTTCCCAGGCTCCTCCCAGGCGGAGGAGCCCAGGAAACTTAAAAATAAAACCACAGCAATTATAAATACAACTGGGCTGTATTTATGACTGCAGCAGCTTTCGCTTTGTCTCCCGGGCTTCCCCGAGCCGGGGGAGCCTAGGAGACGCAAAGTGAAAGTACCAGCATTTGTAAATACAACATTGTTGTATTTATAAATGCTGTGGTTTTCTTTTTAAGTTGCCCGGACTCCTACAGCCCGGGGGAGCACGGGAAACTTAAAAAGAAAACCACAGCATTTATAAATACATCAGCATTGTATTTAGGATTGTAGTGGCTTCAGCTTTGAGTCTCCCGAACTACCCCGGGAGCCTCAAAACTGAAGCCACTGAAATCATAAAAACAACAATGTTGTATTTATGATTTCCATGGTTTTCTAACCACAGCAATCATAAATACAACAATGTTGTATTTATAATTGCTGCTCCTTTTCTTGTAGGCAAGTCCAGGCAAATATGAATACTTCACTGGCATCCGGCAGAGTATGCATAATTGCTGCGACTTTCTTTTCTAGTTCAACGCACACGGGTAACTAGAAAAGAAAATAGCAGCAGTTATGAAAACTCCGCCGGCAGCTGGCGAAGTATTTATAATTGTGCTGCCTTTCATTTTACGGTTTCTGTGCTTCCCAGGGCTTGGGGAGCACAGAAAACATAAAATGAAAGTGAAGGCACCTCCTCTCCATGTTAAAGGGATGTGCGCTCAAAAATTGTATTGTCCCAAAAGATGGGCAATAATCAAAAATATATGTAAAACATATTTTTAAAGAAAGTTCCTATGTAAAATGTAAGTATTCATAATTGCTTGGACTTGCCTACAAGAATAGGTGCAGCAATTATAAATACAACCCTGTTGTATTTATGATTGCAGTGGCTTCAGCATTGAGTCTCCCGGGAGACCCCGGGAGACTCGAAGCTGAAGCCACCGCAATCATAAATACAACGCGGTTGTAATTTTAAATGCTGTGTTTTTTGCTTTGAGTCCCCGGGAGACTCAAAGCGAAACCCGCTGCAGCCATAAATACAATGCTGTTGTATTTTTAATTGCTGTGGTTTTCTTTTTAAGTTTCCCGGGCTCCTCTGTGCCGTAATTTTATAAGAAAAACAAATTAAAAAGCATTTACCGGCAGAGCTTAACACAAGCACAGGAGGCTCATCCATTTCACAAATAAATTTGAGATTTTGACCCTCATTTGCTCAAAACTTTACATAGGAACTTTGTTTAAATATATTTTTTATATACATTTTTGATTGTGGGCCATCTTTAGCCAATACTAATTTAGAGTGAACAATCCCTTTAAGCTCTGCTCTGGCTGCAGTAAGTGAAAGCTCCCAGTAGGGGGCTTTTGCTGCTTGATTAGTGCTGCCAGAGCAGTGCTTAACATGCACAGAGGAGGCTGCTTGAAATCACGAAATGGATGCCCCCATGTAAACACTTTGAGCCTCATTTGCTCCAAATTTTATATTAGGAACTTTCTTTAAAAATGTTTTAGATATATTTTTGATTATTGCCCATCTTTTGGGACAATAACATTTTTGAGCGCACTATCCCTTTACTGTACTTCAATTGCAAGCTATACCTGCAAATGGACCTGCTCCTCCTTTAAATCGTGCAGAAGTCCTCAGCCTATTGCACAGTTTTGCCCCTTTGCCTGTCATATTGTCTGATGATATCATATTGGTGGATCAAGTTGATCATAGTCCAAACAATATTTCCAATATTCTCTTCAAAATAGACTCCTTGTTAGACTGTCATGTCGCAACAAGATGACATTTTCAAAATGGGATATCAAAGCTCGACTATTCAGATACCCAATATTAAGTATTGAAACCATGTTGGAAACACTGGCTAGCGGAACACACAAATAAGAATGCCAGTATTAGATAAGACATCATACCAACGTAGCGCAATTAGGCAGAACACTTCATATCACTCTGGCTGCCAACATCTATGCAGCATAAGTTGTCAACCCCATATTTAATCAGTTGGGACAGTACATGCAACAAATTTAAATCTGATTGTTGCCACTACACTAGATGCACAAGGATGTTCCCAACCTCCTAAACCTTAGTCAGTCTTAGATGACGATGACGTAGGTTATTAGCAATGGCTCCCACTGTGCTAAGATGTCACAATGACATTCAGATGGTGATGTCTTGGAATACTTGCCGCTTTTCTCACATATTTAGTGATGGTGGACTGGTAGCACATTTAAACACTTATTCGATCATTGCCATACAGGAGACATGGCTCTGCAAGTCCGTGAAATTTGATCGGCGTGCAACTATCCTTAAAGTAGCGCTTAAGGGTCCAAAAGGGCATCCAAAAGGAGGACTGATAATATCGGTGGCTTCCTATTGGTCCATACAGGAAATTCACACTCCAGTATCGATGGTGTTAGCAGCTGATCTGAGATACGGCACCAGACGCTTGATACTGAAAAATGTGTATGACCCCCCTTAATAACAGAGCTACTGATGTAAATGTTGCAGCCGTAAGAACCATACTGAATTCCTACCACTTATCGCTTACATTAATAATAGTATGCAATTTTAATGCCTCTATTGATCTCGCTAGCGTACTAGATAGTGAGAATTTTTCCGTCGCAGCCAAGTCTAGTTCGTAGTGCTGCTAGCTGTCGTGGGAAAAAGTGGGTGTCTCTCTTGGATGAATTCTCCATGACAAGCTTGAATGGGTATTGACCAGGCGATGCTTCCATGGCATACACTCGAGTGAGCAGCAACTCTGCCTCCACCCTCGATTATATGTTTGTAAATGAAATGGGCTTGCAACTGGTCAAAGATATGGCAATAATTGCATGTACCGAAAGTGATTATTTGCCATTATGTCTCATGCTGACATCACTTGATGGCTGTAAACTGCGAACCATAGAAGCAACAAATGGGGACATTATTATAAATGCCCAGGGTAACAGAATTCGATGGATTGACTCTAATTTGGAAAAGGCAACCATCGTGTCGCGCATGTTGCTCACAACATTTAATGAATGGTATGAGACAGCATCAAATGATCAACCTGAACCCATTATTCCTGCCTTTGCTAAGATGGTGCTAAAGATTAAGGAATCTTTATCAGAACCTCGCACAAACAAAAGCATTGCTGAAAGAACAAACAGAAAAATAGATAAATGGATGAGCCCGTAATTTCAATGGCAAAATGTGACCTAGGAAGATCAATAAATAAATGTCCTCTTCCACATATCAAGCCTTTCTCTCCTAGTGAAGTTTGCTGTTACATCAAAATTGTTAAAAAAGCAGTATTCTAAATGGCTAACTGATTATCGAGCTAAATGTAATTCTGAAAAATGGAAAGAGATTATCCAGTTAGCACTTTAAAAAGATAACATCCGATTTTGATCAGTCCTGCGCTACTCATCACCTTGCGGTCTACTAACTACCAGAGTCACGGAACCTGACTGGACGATATTCATTGCAAAGACGGTGGGTCTTAACGAGCCTGAAGATGACCCAATATCTCTTCCTGTCGTAGATTGGAATTGTCAGTCATCTATCTACGACATTGCTAATATTGTCAGGCATCTCAACAAATCATGGGCAGCAGGCCCGGACGGCATCTGCAAGGCACTGGTACATGAAGTCAAAGCCATATCTTGCCTGTTCATAAAAAGGGCCCATGGAATCTGACGTCCAATTATTGAATGCTGGGCATGTTGGATGTGCCGTCAAAAATATTTGCAAAGGTGCTGTTAAAGGAGACATTTCCACTAAACCAGATGGGCTTTATACAAAAATACAACACTGCCCAAAATTTGTTGGTTTTGGTCACTTCGATTGAATATGCCTGGGAAAGGAGGACTACAAAGGTTCATTCAGCCTTTATAGATTTTTCGTCTGCTTTCTATTCTGTGCTCGGAGGAAGAAAAATTGGTGTCATGGAACATTCCACCGGGGCTATTGAAAATGCTGATTCTCCTCTATACTGACACCTATGTCAGGATTAGCTTAGCTGCCAATGGGAACTTATCTGCTCCAATACTGACACGACGAGGATTCAAGCAGGGGTGTATAGTTGCTGCCACCCTCTTCAACCTCTAGCTCTCTGACTTAGGTCTCCAGTTCATCAGCCCGCAAATATGTCCAGTAAAGATGGGACAGCATTTTACCAGTTGGTTGGCATATGCTGACAATTTAGTCTTAATAGACCACACTCCCAGAGGACTACAAAGTCTGTGCTGGGCAAATACGCAGAAACAAACGGGTTAGTCATTAACATCGACAAAAGTAAACTAATGACATTTGCTCCAACAGCTAGGAAGTCTTGTAGCCTCGTCTGCTCATTGAACGGGTTGAAATTAGAGAATGTCACTTGTTACAAGTATCTAGGCATACATATTCAAAATAACTTTGAGTGGGATACGCATTGGCAAGTGAGTAAATTGAAATGTAGTAATGCCGTTAACACGATTAGGCATTCTGTCGGGAAACAAAGTGGAATGTCAATAGACGCTATCTTGCTGTGGTACCAAACAAAAGTTAGATCGATAATGTTTTATGGAATAGGAATTTGGGATGGAAAGCACAAGACCATACTCAGACGATATGAAGCAGTTACTCTGCGTAGGCTCCTGTGCCTTCCACCATCCCTATTCGTAGAGTATCTGTATCTTGAATTCGAAATTGTTGGAAGTACTCTGGATGCAACTGTAAAAACAATACTATTCTGTGACAAACTGATGCAATTAGAGTGCGACACTATGATAGGTACTTTTGTAGATGCCTTTTTGTGACCTTGATAACTACCAAACAATGGGCACCTTGGGGAATATCCTAAACACATGTATCAAATGGCAAGAAGGATGCTGTGGTTTGTTCCCCAATGGGGCAGTTTGTGTGATAAAAGTCCTGTCTTAAAAATAAAATGCTGCAGTTCAGCAAAGAACAATATCTCGTCAATCTATTGTGTAGCACCCACAGCTCTGGCTTTTGTGAGTATATCGCTAGCCGTGACACTAAACCCTCATACAGCGTATCCCAAAAGTGCGATTGCAAGGCAATATCTAAGAATGAAATTTAACATCAATGTAGCGTTATTGACCCAAGGTGCACAGCTGGGAATTGCGCACCATGTACGTTATTGTAGGCTTTGTGGTACTGAAGAGCTCGAAACCTTAGACCAATTGTTATTAGGTTGCGAAAGCCTAGGTGGCTTGAGATCTAGCTATTTGAAAGCATACAATACCAGCATTGATCTGGAAGATCTTACAACGATCTGGGCTGCATTTTTAAATGGGCGTGATGCCAATTAGATTTTCTATTTAGTCAAATTTTATTGGAAGTGCATGGAATTCATAAACATTGTATCCTGATTACTTTTTAATCTTTGATAAGGAATCCTTTTAATCAGAGGTTTTTACTTTTTTCATATGGTTTTAGTGTTATTCATAGAATTAATGTTTTAATGAGACTGATAGAGTTTTAAATCAATAAATAGTTTCTTCCAGGATAACCATGTATTCTTTTTCCTGCTACCATTGTTTTAACCGATAGTGATAACTATGTAATTGTAATGTTGTTTGTATGTTCTGTACATTGTATATACAAAGCCACTCGGCTGATTGTATATTACAATAAATAAATAAAAAATAAATTACTTAGACCTGAAGTACATTAAACAAATCAAAACGAAAGAGGTGGTGGCTGAAAGCTTTGGAATTAATCTTAACCTCTGGCATTGTTCTAGGCAACCCTCCAGCTCCACGTTCTTCACCTGCAAGGCCATTACAAAAGGGAAAAGACCATATGCAATTCAGGCTTGGTCCCACCCCCAAAAGGGGTTCCAGCCCGAACTGCTTGGTCACATCCCTTCTGCAGGAGACCCCAAGAATCCCCAAACATGTTTCATCCTTGTTGGGCCTCATCAGTGAGGAGTAAATTGGGTCTCTAGGGCCAGCAGGCACGGGACCCACATCTGAGCATACCCATCCCACTCAGGGTGACAAAGCAAAACAAAAGAGGTGATGGCTGAAAGGTTTCAAACTAATCATAACCACGGGCATTGTTCTGGGCAACCCTCTAGACCATCGTTCTTTGCCTGCCAAGCCATTAAAAAAGGGGAAGGCCAAATATGGAAATTAGGCTTGGTCCCACCACCAAAAGGGGTAGTCCAGGCCAAACTCCTTGGTCATATCTCTTCTGCATGAGACCTCAAGCATCCCCAAACATGTTTTGGCCTTGTTGGGCCTCATCAGTGAGGACTAGCTTGTGTCTCTAGGCCCAGCAGGCAAGGTACGTTAAAACAATTATCATCCTTGAATCCCGAGAGATAATATGAATTTGCATCAGTACAGAAGGGAGAATGGGCCTGGAATTATGAGGGCCTGTATATGAAATCTAACTTGACTCCATAGGGACAAGGATACCTGAGGAAATAATCATGTGCTGGAGAAAACTATGAATTGGAAGACAAAAGTAAACTAATGGCACTGTAAACTCCGGAAGGGTAGATGATGGAGAACAGGATAAACCTCCCAAATTAAAGCAGCACACACAAAACACCCTGAAGGGTACCATATTTTGAATGTACCTCGTAACTTGGATACCCCTAGGGTCATAGAGTTGACCAAGTACATTATGCTAAAACGTAAATTACCAAATAATCAATTTGTTTATTCGGAATATAGACTGAATTCCATAAAACAACCACAAAAACATTTAAAATACAGATCACATGTAAGAGAATATTAACCTTCGTACAAACCGGATGAAGATGACAGTCAAACTACATAATGAGCAATTTATCAGTTACGCTTTTATATAACATGACCAGCTCGGCCGCGTAAAGGGCGAGTGCGAATTTCCTGCTGTTTGGCTGTGCTGCGTTGTGGACTTGTCCTTTTGGAGGGACGTTGTCTGCACAGTTGACCCAGCGTGTGCTCCTCGCGTCCCTCGCTCTCCGAGGTAGACTGAATGCGAGTAAGAGAACCGCCGCATCGCGGGTTGAAGCCCCGCCCACCCTGGTAGCTCCGCCCATTCAGGGAGTGCGGAGATAAAACTGGACCCCGGCAACCCTTGCGGCGTGAAGCCCGGCCGCGTAAAGGGCGAGTGCAAATTTCCTGCTGTTTGGCTGTTTGCTGCTTGCTGCAGGTTGCAAGTGCTACTCCACCCATTCCAAGCCTCAAGCAGGTAATCCCTTGTATATACCTTGATATCCGTGTGAAAGAGGAGCTGCAGCGACGTGCTACGGTCTGCTTTCTCCCGTGGCCAATTGCTGTGCTAACTGAGACTTCTCCTTCTCCTTTTTGCTGACTCCACCTTAAAGGTGTATGTAGGCGCGCAGCGCTGCATGGAGTCCCAAGGAGAGTTTAAGTCCACCCTAGACCATACCTAGATCTACGGTCTTACGCAAAAATAAATTTTACAATAAAGGTTGGCCCTTATAGGAACGGCCGTATGAGTAGCCGTAGTGACACTCGTGCAATGGCCCCACAGACCCGGCTAAAACAGAAAACTCAACTTGAGTCTGTGCGCCAGGGTTCCCTCGTTTTATCTCCCTCCCCATCCACCGCAACTCCCTCGTCTCAAGCGATGGCTGGTACTCTTGATCTTGCTTCATTAGTGGTGAGTGGAGGAAGTACGAAGGTAAGCGTTCAACCGTCAATAATGTCCTTATTGCCTAATAATCTACTGGATGAGTGTACAGTGACAGGTACGGTGTCATCGCTTTTGAAATTGACATTGGCGGCCATTGAGAAAGAAAAGCTACTTGCACACCTCAGACTCAAGCCAGTTGCCGGTGCGTGTCTGAGTTAAGTAAAAATTGTGTACCCACTGGAGTGTCTGGCTTCTCGGTCAGATGCCATACCGCTTTCCTCAGTGTTTAACAAAAACGCATTTGCTTACGAAAGTACCAGCGTAAATGAAAATACAGGGCTGAATGCTAATACAACAAATGGCGACCTTATAGCTCCACTGACGTTAATTCCTGCAGCCGCTCTATCCTTGACATCTGTGGAGATGAATTTGATTGAAGCAAATTCTGCATCTTGTCAATCCCCCTTTGATGTAACTGATACAGAGTTACTACAATTACAAGTATCTGCTGATAACTCGAACATTCCAAATCTTGTGTTCACACCTCCATTTGTTCAAGATGAGATTGGGCAGTCTTCAAACAATTCTAATAAAACATGAGATGATAAGGTGGCGGATGTACAACGTAAAGCAACTATAAAGACTAACTTATGCTTTGAGAAATCAAATAGTGAATATAAAACCACAAAAGGGACCAGCGAAAGATTCACTCTGCCATGTAATACGTCTATGACACTTTCAAATAATGACGGCATACTAAACAGTTTGCGAGGGCCACAGACTCAGAATTTGACCACAGCATCACAATGCCCGCAGACACTAAGGGGCTAATTCATAGAATTCAGCGCACAAGTGGCGCACGCGGCTGGCGCACAGTGTGCGCGTGCGAATCCCTGCGCCAGCCGCGTGCGCCAAAACCCATTTCCGCGCACAGCGTATTCATGGATTCCAGCCACCAAAACCAGCCGTGGCGCACAGTGGCGCAGCGACCTTGCAGCAGCGCCAGTTACGCCCCCAAGAACGCCTTCCGCGCAGGGAAAAGCCATCAAAATCCCCAATCCAGCGCAAAGGGCTGCGCTAACCCTGTACCAGCACGGCAAGCGGGCTACGTGTATTTCAGGGGTTCACGTGAAGTTTCTCACGCGAACGGGCCTGGGGGAGCGGGCTACGTGTATTTCAGGGGTTCGCGTGAAGTTTCTCACGCGAACGGGCCTGGGGGAGCGGGCTACGTGTATTCCAGGGGTTCGCGTGAAGTTTCTCACGCGATCGGGCCTGGGGGAGCGGGCTACGTGTATTCCAGGGGTGCGTGAGAAGTTCCACACGCGAATAGCCTGGGCGCGTGTATTTCAGGGGTGCGCGGGAAGTCCCACACGCGAATAGCCTGGGCGCGTGTATTTCAGGGGTGTGCGGGAAGTACCACACGCGAATAGCCTGGGCGCGTGTATTTCAGGGGTGCGCGGGAAGTTCCACACTCGAATAGCCTGGGCGCGTGTATCTCAGGGGTGCGCGGGAAGTTTTACACGCGATTTCAGCAGGGTACGTGTATTTCAGGGGTGCGCGGGAAGTTTTACACGCGAATAGCCTGGGCGCGTGTATTTCAGGGGTGCGCGGGAAGTTCCACACGCGAATAGCCTGGGCGCGTGTATTTCAGGGGTGCGCGGGAAGTTCCACACGCGAATAGCCTGGGCGCGTGTATTTCAGGGGAGCGCGGGAAGTTTCACACGCGATTTCAGCAGGGTACGTGTATTTCAGGGGTGCGCGGGAAGTTTTACACGCGAATAGCCTGGGCACGTGTATTTCAGGGGTGCGCAGGAAGTTTTACACGCGATTTCAGCAGGGTACGTGTATTTCAGGGGTGCGCGGGAAGTTTCACACGCGAATAGCCTGGGCGCGTGTATTTCAGGGGTGCGCGGGAAGTTCCACACGCGAATAGCCTGGGTGCGTGTATTTCAGGGGTGCGCGGGAAGTACCACACGCGAATAGCCTGGGCGCGTGTATTTCAGGGGTGCGCGGGAAGTTTCACACGCGATTTCAGCAGGGTACGTGTATTTCAGGGGTGCGCGGGAAGTTTTACACGCGAATAGCATGGGCGCGTGTATTTCAGGGGTGCGCGGGAAGTTTTACACGCGATTTCAGCAGGGTACGTGTATTTCAGGGGTGCGCGGGAAGTTCCACACGCGAATAGCCTGGGCGCGTGTATTTCAGGGGTGCGCGGGAAGTTTTACACGCGATTTCAGCAGGGTACGTGTATTTCAGGGGTGCGCGGGAAGTTCCACACGCGAATAGCCTGGGCGCGTGTATTTCAGGGGTGCGCGGGAAGTCCCACACGCGAATAGCCTGGGCGCGTGTATTTCAGGGGTGTGCGGGAAGTACCACACGCGAATAGCCTGGGCGCGTGTATTTCAGGGGTGCGCGGGAAGTTCCACACGCGATTTCAGCAGGGTACGTGTATTTCAAGGGTGCGCGGGAAGTTTTACACGCGAATAGCCTGGGCACGTGTATTTCAGGGGTGCGCGGGAAGTTTTACACGCGATTTCAGCAGGGTACGTGTATTTCAGGGGTGCGCGGGAAGTTTCACACGCGAATAGCCTGGGCGCGTGTATTTCAGGGGTGCGCGGGAAGTTCCACACGCGAATAGCCTGGGCGCGTGTATTTCAGGGGTGCGCGGGAAGTTCCACACGCGAATAGCCTGGGCGCGTGTATTTCAGGGGTGCGCGGGAAGTTTCACACGCGATTTCAGCAGGGTACGTGTATTTCAGGGGTGCGCGGGAAGTTTTACACGCGAATAGCCTGGGCGCGTGTATTTCAGGGGTGCGCGGGAATTTTTACACGCGATTTCAGCAGGGTACGTGTATTTCAGGGGTGCGCGGGAAGTTCCACACGCGAATAGCCTGGGCGCGTGTATTTCAGGGGTGCGCGGGAAGTTTTACACGCGATTTCAGCAGGGTACCTGTATTTCAGGGGTGCCGGGGAGTCCTACATGTGATTTGACAGTGTGGGTCCTCCCAGGTGTTCCCTGTACACCCTCCACGGCCCCTGCAGGCAGCCCACACCACAGGGGACTACCCTGCATCCCTGGTCATGTCCCGCAGGCAGCCCACCCAACATGGGCATGCCCCCCAGCAAAGGCACATGTCTCCTTGAACTAATGAACACCAACTCATGTCCCCCACCACCCCCACCCCCCAGCACTGTGGGGCACCTGCCAGCAGGCCCCCACCCATGTCCAACTCATGTCCCCCACCACCCCCACCCCCCAGCACTGTGGGGCACCTGCCAGCAGGCCCCCACCCATGTCCAACTCATGTCCCCCACCACCCCCACCCCCCAGCACTGTGGGGCACCTGCCAGCAGGCCCCCACCCATGTCCAACTCATGTCCCCCACCACCCCCACCCCCCAGCACTGTGGGGCACCTGCCAGCAGGCCCCCACCCATGTCCAACTCATGTCCCCCACACCCCCCACCCCCCAGCAGTGCAGGGGCACCCACCACCAGGCCCCCACCCATGTCTCCCACCACCCCCACCCCCCCAGTCACCAGGGGCAGCCTCCACCAGGCCCCCACCCATGTCTCCCACCACCCCCACCCCCCCAGTCACCAGGGGCAGCCTCCACCAGGCCCCCACCCATGTCTCCCACCACCCCCACCCCCCCCAGTCACCAGGGGCAGCCTCCACCAGGCCCCCACCCATGTCCCCCACCCCCCAGCAGTGCAGGGGCACCCACCACCAGGCCCCCACCCATGTCTCCCACCACCCCCACCCCCCAGTCACCAGAGCACCTGCCAGCAGGCCCCCACCCATGTCCAACTCATGTCTCCCAGCACCCCACCCCCATCCACCAGGGGCAGCATCCACCAGGCCCACACCCATGCCTCACACCACCCCCACCCCCCAGCAGTGCAGGGGCAGCCTCCACCAGGCCCCCACCCATGTCTCCCACCACCCCCAGCCACCATGGCCAGCCCCCACCAGGCCCCCACTCATGTCCCCTATCACCCCCACCCCCCAGCCACCATGGGCAGCCTCCACCAGGTCCTCACAATCCCCAACACACATGCACGTCAGCGTGTAATACGAGGAAAGGGCCATGCGCGTAAGCGCGCGTGGAAACTACACGTCCGCGTGTAATACGAGGAAAGGGCCTATGCGCGTAAGTGACGTGACGCGCAGGTGTTTCCCTCATTGCACGTGATGACAGAACACACGTGGATTTCAACCAATCGCGTGTGAAAGTTCCCGGCACCCCGGAACACACGTACCCAGGCCACTTGCGTGTAAGCACACTCCCCTCCGATCACACGCGATGACACTCGGACCGTATCCGAACACGGGAAACACGCGCACGGCAAAAGACGTGCACAGGCATCAACGCGTCTGCCACACGAAGGCAGGCGGAAGCGTCCCCGCGCACAGCATAAAAGTGCGCGCAAACAACAAACGCGTATATACAGCTACGATGAATGCCCCATTTGTCGCTGCACTGATCGTGGGACACCGCAGGAGGAGGAGAATAGCCAGGGCACGCATTTTCGCAACACGGACAAGCCTTTTTGGGATGCCTGACGACCAGGTCTATGGCAGGTATAGGTTTCCACCCCATATCATCCTAGACCTGGTCAGGGAGTGGGAAGATGACCTCACATCTCCCACCCTTTGCTCCCAAGCATTGAGCCCCTTGGAGAAGGTGCTCAATGTCCTGCATTTTTTGGCCACTGGGTCATTTCAGCGGACCACTGCCATAGTGGGGGGGGTCTCACAGGCCACGCAGTCACGCTGCCTACACCAGGTACTGGCAATCATGACAGCGCGCCCCTCAGTCCGCAGGCACATATACATGCCCAGAACACCCGCAGAAAGGCAGGCCGTTGTCCTGGATTTTTTCAGGGTGGCACACTTCCCCAAAGTGCTCGGTGCCATAGATTGCACCCATGTGGCCCTACGTCCACCTAGGGCCATTGAGCACATCTACCGAAACCGCAAGCACTGGCATTCCATCAATGTACAGGTGGTATGTGATGCAAAGGGAATCATCACCTCTGTCTATGCAAACTACCCTGGCTCCACCCATGACAGTTTCATATACAGAATGTCCGCCCTGAGCCGGGCCCTGGAAGCTGGGCAGCATGGCGACACATGGCTCCTAGGTCAGTACAAATGCCCTTGCACATGCATGCAAGTCACACACAGACAAATATCCAAACCCTAATTATCTCAACTATTATCATCTCCCCAGGGGACAGTGCCTACCCTCTGAGCAACCACATGATGACGCCAATCCGGAACCCCACCACACCACCCCAGGTAAGATACAACGCCGCCCATATTGCAACCAGGGGCATAGTGGAGCGCACATTCGGAGTGCTCAAGTCACGTTTCCGCTCCCTTGACCGCTCTGGTGGGCAACTACTCTATGCACCACCAGTAGTGTGCAGGATCATTGTGGCAGCATGTGTCCTGCACAATGTTGCAACACGGCAGGGCGTCCCGGTGGACATGGTGGTGCCCCCACATCCCCAACCACAGGCGCTGCCCATGGGAGGGGACAGGGCACATGGCGAGGAAGCCCGGACCCAGCTTGTGGCCACATTTTTCACCTAAACTCCCACCCCTGCGGAGTGCACACAGGCCTGGCACATACCAGGTGACAATCGATGATGACAAAGAGACAGTCAACTGTCACAACCTTACCACCCTGAGATAGTTGCCATGGAAGTGCCACATCGTCTGCATCCCTAGCTACTTAAACACAAGCTATCCTGTGTGACCAAAAGGCACACATATGACATATGACATGATATGGGCCATACACAAGTATTCCAAGGCGCAATGAGGCAGGGAGGGGGGAACAAGGGAACACAGAGAACGGTACTACTAGGCCAGGTGTCATTGGGATCGTGCAAGTGCAGGGGTAGGGGGAATGGGAAAAGTGCAAGGGGAAGGGTGGGGGGGAGTCCAGTACAGGGGAAGTAGCCCGAAAAAATAATACATAGGTCACCTGGTGGCAACTACAAAGGTGAGTGCAGTCAAGTGCTGGGAAGGGAGGGCTGTAGGGATAGAGAGACAGTACTGCAGTGCAGGGGTTGCCAGGGAGGCAGTGCAAGTGGAGAGTGGCTGGGCCAGGGACCAAGGTCGGTGAGAGTGGCCCAGTTGCAGCTCCTGTGCAGTTCCAGTGGAGAATTCTGCAAGGGAGAGGCAGACAGTAAGCAGAAGCAAAGAGGAAGGACATGAGGTGCTTCCAGAACTGGAGATGATTCCCCTCAAGTTCAAGTCAGGCCGGAAGTCTGTTCCAGGGGGAGGGCCCTGCTGCAGAGAGAAATCTACCCCCAGCTAGTTGCTCTGAGAAGCGGATGACACGGACATGCAAGGTGTGCATCACACACACCTGCAAACCAGGCCATGGCCATCACTGTCATGTCACACAAACCCTCCCAAACATCAACATGTCATGGCACGCAATACCCATACACCAATGCAGTAACGATAAGGTACACATTGCCATGTCCTAAATGCACAGTGGCATCGGACACTGCTGGCTGACCCGGAATCAGATGAAATGACAGACCAACAACCTCCCACCCAAAATAAGTCATTACAAAATGCATTACAACAGTCGTAGACGTAACATCACAATGAATGCCTATCTACATGCACATCATGCATTGCAAAATCAACACTGCAGCTCATGTGTGCAGTGTCCTACTCCTGCATCACACTGCTCAGTGCACAGCACAGTGAACAGCCATTGTGTGTGATGCACACCCTGAGCATCACATCTAAGTGACAGACCACGTCAAACATCAAATCAGGCATGTACTGGATCCATGATCGGTCACAGAACATGTGCTGCCGGGACACAGTGGGCACCAGAAGGCAAACAGTGTACATGTGTATATGCAAGGGTGGGAGTACATGTAGTGCATCAGAGTGCAAGTGTGTGGTTCTGCAAGGACATGCACTCCACATATGCATGTGCACTCAAGTGACCATCAGTGTTCCCTACACATCACATGTGAACATCCACCATGTGTACACCCCAGCATGTCAAACCACAACTATCCCCTCGCACCTGAAAGGAAAACACAACACATGAACAGGCATTGATCAGCAGAACACAACATGTACATGGGATACCACCATTACTATGTCAGAGTTCCCATCACACTGCAGGGCAAGGCAACAATCAACAACAACCCCCCCTCCCTCACAAATGACCATGACCCACTGAACAACTGCAACTGGGTCATGGAGCCCCCAAACCTCAATTCCACCTGGCCACAGGATCACCTTTACCCTTCGTCACCATCTCCCACCTTGTGTGTAAAAAGATGCCTGAACCCTCAGAATACACACTCATTTCCGAAACACAAAATCCAAGGCATAAAAACGAACCCAAACACCCTCCAGTAGATGACTTGACGTAGCAGTACCTCACAAAGGCCAAGTACTACCACAATGATGCAACAACCAAGGTAGCACAGCAAAACAATGTCACGACAGGATGTGAGACATGTGTGGTACATGACATAGGACGATGCACCATGAATGGATGTGTACTGTCACAGGTCCCCTGTAATGGCGCGGGAGTGCCACGAAACAACCACCCCCACCATGTCCCGGGTGCCTGCAAGGTCAAACTCACACAGGCCCCTGAGACCCTGGTGGGGAAGGAGGTTCAGGGATATGCAGTCGGGACAGGTGTTGACACACTGGATGACTGGAATGAGCGGCAGGAGAGGGGAGGTGGAATGACACATGAAACTAGGGAATGCACGAAAATGTACAACCTGCATGAACACATACACAATCCAAACAGACTTGGACATCATTGTCATGGCCTTCTGTAGTCCAGGCTCAGGAGTGGTACGAACCCACCACCCCCTCTAGGGTTTTGGCGCCTGCAAGTTCGGGGCTTACACAGGCATCCGCAACCCCAGTGGGGAAAGAGGGTCAGGGAACGTTGCTTAGATAGGCACGGGAAGCAGGAAGACCGGGTAGAGGGTACAGGTTTCAAAATTGCATAGGATCACGGGTGATTAGGGAGAAAATAACATACCAAATTGAACCAAACATACATCCATGCATCAGTACACTCCCCAGCAAGCCTATGCAGAGCAGTTTGTAAGAAAAACAACAAGACACTTAGCTCTGGTTTTGAGTGCTGGCCTCCTGCCTGCGCACTCTCAGGTCCGGTTACAGGAGCACTGCAATGCTGCAAAGAGAGACACAGTCAACAACCTGTACGTGCCAATTGCACAAAAACACAACACCAAACATGCCCCATAGCAACAGACTACTCTACAAACAGACAATCTGTGGTTGATGCTTCGTACCCATATATAACATCACCCCTGTGACGGGTTATACACAGTCAATGCAGTAAGGCAGCCGCTGCTGGGTGCGTGGCAAATGGAACACCAATGTGTCACAATTCACACAACATGCAATGTTCCCTGGGTAAGCAGACAGACCCATATTGCAAGCCATGACTACAGAGCAAGTTGTGTACCACCATGACCGAAACAAAGTTGGCAGTGCATTTATCATAAAGTACATGGAAATGAAATGCACTGCACCTGAGTATGTCCCTTGCTGTATGTCCCTGTGAGCTGCCCCTTTCCATGTCTCGGAAGGCTACATGGTTGATACAAGTGGCTCAATGGACCTTGGTGTACCGGAGGGTATGTGCCACTGCCCCTGCATGTGTCCCAGACAACCCTACTATCAGCAGCCATCAGTCCACAAACACATCTGAGCTGCATTGTGTGCTTCAACACCAATATTCGTCTAAGCTCACCCTCAGTGCTGTGACTAAGCCTGCATGTGCAACTTGCCTGGTGCAAGCTTTGCTGTGTCGTGGCCCCCCTGTGATGCTCACCTTGCCTGGAGTTCCTTGGAACATGTCAGCAGTACTAGGATGTGGGTCTGCAATCACTGTGCCTCTGCTCCTGCACACATGTGCATGTGGGCACCAACAAACGGGTCCAGAATTCCGTCGTCCAATGGGACATGTCTGCTGGCAAAGGTGCTCTGGAGGCTCATCCCCCTGCAGAAAGGGCATGTAACACATGATTAATGCTTCAAAGTAATCTGTGTGTGTCTCATCAGGCATCTCATTACTTGACCATGTCAGAGAGTCACATCACAAATCACACCATCAGTCCGTCTTTCACCTACAAAGTGTGGAACACTATCTACAGCATGAATTGCAACAAGCACATGTACAGGAAAGAAATGAAACATACTACACAATGCATAGCAATCAATGTCCACATTAATCATGATACACCCCATCTAGCAAAAGCTGAACAGTGGACAATGACACCAAAATCATCCCCACTAGGGGTGTCAACACAAGTCACACAGCACCAGACATGCCACAGATATGACAGTCCAATGCCCTTGTGTAAAATGCTGTAACACCGAACCATCCTTGCGAGCCCATGGATAAGGGAGGCAGGAGTGGCATATGTGAGTCAAGGAACCCAAGCAGCAAACACATACACAAGACAACCATGAAGGGCCCAGCTGGAACAGACAGTGGATGCCTTCAAAAGCCACAAAGCACCGCACCGTCACATGAAAGCACAATAGACTAGCAATTTTAAACTAACTCAACTATTAACTAATTACACTAACTATGGAAAACCTACATTACCTATTTAAACTAACTATCAAACAGAAACTTAACTAACTAAACTAAAAGAAAAATCAAAAATGGCCACATACGACCCAGGGGGGGGGGGGAGGCACCCAGGAGGGGGGAGGTACAGGGTGCTGCTCAACATCCACATGCGATGATGCTGAGCCAAAAAAAAACCTCCATGGGCTCAACGCCTGCACAGCACGACCTATGTGGGAGATAGATGGTCGTCCGAGTCTGGCTCATCCTGGAAAGGAGGACGTGGCACAGTAGCCTGGCCACGCCTAGCCGCAGCTTGCCCCTCGTCGGCAGCAAGTCTGCCGGACGGGTGAGCCTGGTTCTGTGTGGCGATGTGACGTAGGTCTGCATGCAGAACCTCCCGTGATACACGTGCTTCCTCTTGCAAGGTAGCACGTGTAACACGGAGTTCCTCCTGCAAGGCCTGGCTGGACAACCGCTGCACCTCCCGGCAAGCCTGTAGCTCAGCCGAGATGGTACACTCAAGCTGTGCAAACCTCTCCTCTGCCCGCTGCCTCTGGGACATCATAAGGACACCCAGAGTGGATCTGAGGGAAGCATACTCCTCCCTCAAGGCATCCATGTGCGCCTCTGCGTGAGCAGCAATTGCTTGACGCAGAGACGACATTTCAGCCTGGCGTGCCCTGTCTGAGGCCGCCATACCCAGCCTGAGCGAGCGGGCCGTGGACCGTGCCGCCTGCTGCTGGAGAAGCACCTGCCTAGCAGGGGGGAGCACAGATCGGGCCACACGCTCCATGCTCTCAGCGATGTTCTCCATTGCTGCCCCCTGCCGTTCGGAATTGGCAGTCATGTCTTGCTCCCACTCAGTATACAGCGGTTGCGCGCGGCGACCGCGTTGCCGGGCTTGACCCCTGCGGGACCCAAGGACCGGGGGTCCTCGCTGTGTTGGCACCGCCTGCGGCTGCACGACTACATGCCCCCGTCGACGTGATGTCCCAGGCACATCAGTGACTGGTGTGGAGGGTGACCCTGCGTCCCGATCCACCACGGGCGGAGGAACCAAGACTGTCTGATCCCTCAGTGCAGGTGTCGCAGACAGAGGAGTGTCCACATCAGAATCACTCACCCCTGACACATGGACTTGATGGTCATCCAACTCAACATGGACGTCAGAGTCGTCATCAAGGCTGGACTCATAGGCAGCCAGAGACAAGATGGACTGCAGCACTTGGGGGTTTTCGTGGCCTACCACCCCACGACCCACACTAGTGCCGGGTTGATGTGGCGTTACCAACCCTGTGTCTGGCATGACAACACCATCCTCTGCCTCCATTGCGTCATCACCTGAAAAATAGAGGGGAAAAGGTCAATACACATGTCAGAAGCACACGACACACACACACACCGACAGCAAAGGCATCAGGCAGACATGTGACACACAACATATGACCTGGCATGCATGCTGGGTCTACTTTGAATAGCTTCTGTGATCAGACCTGTTGAAAGGTGGCAGTTTCCATGGAAGTGGGTCTATGCAGTGCAGAAAATGTGTACGCCACTCACTACCTACATGTACAAGCACTACATGGTGTGTGCCAGGAAATGTGAAGGCAGTGCAATGTCAAAATCAGACATCACGTGCATTGTGCATTCAATGTGTACCATGTCCAGAGGCCAAGCACCCCTCCACCCCAGTACCAAAGCAGGGATGCCTATCATGGTATCAAAAGGCTGACCATACACCTGTGTATTGACAGGCAGTGTTGACTGGCATCAACAGCTTCATGTGATTCAAATGACAACACTGCAAATGATGCTGGGACAGTGGGCAGGACACATGATGGAAACTCCGGAGGCCGCCCACGTGTGAAGAAGACACAACAAGAGTTGGACAGAGTCATTGGCCATTGAACAGGCTGAGGCCTGTGAGCCACACAGATTGTCAGAGCCTAAACATGTGTGCAACGCAGGACTGAGGCACAGTTGACATGGGAAGGCTGATGAGATGGCAGGCAATGTATGTAACCAAGGACTGATATTACAGTGATCATCCAGTCAAGCACACATAGGGGCATGCGTGCAATGCACATGGAGCATGAATGGGCACTCATGTCCCTGCGGGACATCTGACCCATGCACAGTACAAGTGAGATACCCTGCATCGAGTACTAAGGCTGTACGACATGACATATGTCTGGCAGATTCTACGCTGGAAGTTAGCATCTACACAGGACACATGGACAAGAAACTACACATTGGCAAGATTGGAGCAGACCAGTGCAAAGGTGGAACTGGGGTGCAGAGTGGCGGAGGAGGGGCAAGGGAGCATGCCTACATGGAGTCCCGCATGCAGGCAGAGGAGACATGCATGACGGTAGCATTGCATTACTTACACATCAGAACCATGTACACGTCACATGTAGCAGCAATCATGCACAACACATCCCACAAGTGAACCACACACGTCCTCAACAAACACGCATCAACACTCACTGGACTGGGCATCAAAGTCCAGCTTCTCTCCCACTCCTTCGACCAATTCAGGTGGTATGAACTCCGCAACGAGAGCCTCATGCGGAGTGAGTTCTTCCTCCTCTGGTGCAGGCCCACCGCCAGTCACCAGAGTCAAGTTGTAATTTGAGGCACGCTTGGCCTTAGTGCTGCGCTTGATGTCATTCCAACGCTTTTTGCACTCCTGCGCCGTGCGCACCTCATGGCCGAATGAACTGACATGTTCCGCAACATGCTTCCAGTGGGTGTCACGTTGGGCAGCCGTGGTCTGACTATTGGCACCCACTAGCATGTCACGGCTGTGGCCCCGCACGTAGTCCACGAGGAAGTCCAGTTCCTGCTTACAGAAAGGCTTCTTCCTCGACGTGCAGGAGGTCGTGGCTGTGTGTGGGGTCGCAGCCTGTGCTGCAGGTGCAACCTTCCTCCTCTTGGACTGTGGCGCAGACCCTGGCTGGCTAATGCCGCCCTGACCAGCATGGTCAGTGGGTTCGGTGGATTGAGCCAAGGGAGTGGCAGGTGGAGGGATGATCAGAGGCCTGACTTGTGTCAGTGGCAGCTGGGTGCCCACTAATGGACCCTGCGCAGCAACATCAGCTGTGGCAGGGTGGTTGGCCGCAACGGTCCTGGTTGGCAGGCTCACAACCGGGGTGCTGTTGGGTGCATCTGCCCCTGCACTTGCCAACACCCGGCTGTTCGGGGCAGCAGATGACATGACTGCCCCAGGGACACGTGTCTTGGTCTGAGCAGCCCAGCGTGCCCCTATGGTTTCCCCCCTGGCCTGTTGGAGATCTACCAAGGGCTCTTCAAGTGCCAACGCAGCCTGCGCTGGCAGACCCTGAGCCTGGGTGGCGGTGTCCACAGCTGCACCTGCAGCTACCACCACCCTTGGGCCCGTGGCAGTCGATCGAACGGACTGCCGGGTGATATGGGTGCCAGTGCCAGATGCAGGAGCTGCATCCCCCGGAACCACAGGGGGTGGTGGCATGGCTGCACCGACACATGGCACAACATTGTGCTCAAGTGGCGCACCCCTGCCTCTTCCCCCTCTGTGGCTGCCCTGGACACCCTGGAGTCCCCCTACTCCCTGGTCACCACGGCCACGTCCCCGACCACGCCCGCCACGAGGAGTACGCCCAGCTGAGGCGCCCCTCACCTTTGGTGGCCTCCCAACCATGGCACAGATGTAGTAGTGCTGGCACAGATGGAGTGGTGCCAATGGGAGGTGTACACCACAATTGACCTGGGCAATTGGGGTGAAAGGGGTGGGAAGCAAGATGTTAACAGCCCCCCTGCACCTGCAAGGCTGTATGTGACCCCGGTGATGTGGTGACGGGTCACGCAACGCTCAGGCACCCCAAAACTGCAGTAAAACCGTGCACGCAACCCTGCAGCCTACGTGCGTGGATTGAACCTCCCGCAGTACGCGGTGGCACCCAGTAACACGAATAACGCGTACGCGTGGGACACGCAGGCTACTATGACATCAAAAATGGGTGCGATACACAGGGGCACCCGCAGTGGGAAAAAGAGCGTGTGTGACTCACCATCTGACTAGCGCGATGCAGAAAAACACGCGTAGCCAATACCCCCGCCAAAAGAAGAGATACGTCCTTGAGAGCTGTGAAGTTGTGATGGCGCGCGAAACAACAGGAAGCAGCAACACACGTCGGTCTCCACGAAAGGCACGTACAGCGAACTGCTGGGCCCGCTCACCTTTAACCCGTGCTGAGGGAAACGCACGCGCGCGTCACGTCACTTACGCGCATAGGCTCTTTCCTCGTATTACACGCGGACGTGCAGTTTCCACGCGCGCTTACGCGCATGGCCCTTTCCTCGTATTACACGCTGACGTGCATGTGTGTTGGGGATTGTGAGGACCTGGTGGAGGCTGCCCCTGGTGGCTGGGGGTGCAGGGGGACATGCGTTGGGGGGGAGTAGTGCAAGTTGACATGTGGGTTGGCTGGTGGGCATGGGCATGGTGGGTGGGGTGCCTGCATGACATGTGCTGGGTAGGCCCCTGTGGTGTGAGCCAAATGCAGGGGCCGTGGAGGGTGTAGAGGGAACACCTGGGAGGACCCACACGTGCAATTCAAGTGTGCTGCTCCCCGCGCACCCCTGTAATACACGTACCCTGTTGATATCGCGCACACCTGTAATACACGTACCCTGATGGAATTGCGTGTGTAACTTCCCGCGCACCCCTGAAATACACGTACCCCGCTCAATCGCGTGTGTCACTTCCCGCGCGCCCCCGAAATAAGCGTAGCCCGCTCCCCCAGGCCCGATCGCGTGAGAAAGTTCACGCGAACCCCTGAAATACACGTAGCCCGCTCCCCCAGGCCCGATCGCGTGAGAAAGTTCACGCGAACCCCTGTAATACACGTAGCACGCTCCCCCAGGCCCGATCGCGTGAAAAAGTTCACGCGAACCCCTGTAATACACGTAGCACACTCCCCCAGGCCCGATCGCGTGAAGAACTTCACGCGAACCCCTGTAATACACGTAGCCCGCTCCCCCAGGCCCGATCGCGTGAGTAAGTTCACGCGAACCCCTGAAATACACGTAGCCCGCTCCCCCAGGCCCGATCGCGTGAAGAACTTCACGCGGACCCCTGAAATACACGTAGCCCGCTCCCCCAGGCCCGATCGCGGTAAAAAGTTCACGCGAACCCCTGAAATACACGTAGCCCGCTCCCCCAGGCCCGATCGCGGTAAAAAGTTCACGCGAACCCCTGAAATACACGTAGCACGCTCCCCCAGGCCCGATCGCGTGAGAAAGTTCACGTGGACCCCTGAAATACACGTAGCCCGCTCCCCCAGGCCCGATCGCGTGAAGAAGTTCACGCGAACCCCTGAAATACACGTAGCCCGCTCCCCCAGGCCCGATCGCGTGAGAAAGTTCACGCGAACCCCTGAAATACACGTAGCCCGCTCCCCCAGGCCCGATCGCGGTAAAAAGTTCAAGCGAACCCCTGAAATACACGTAGCACGCTCCCCCAGGCCCGATCGCGTGAGAAAGTTCACGCGGACCCCTGAAATACACATAGCCCGCTCCCCCAGGCCCGATCGCGTGAAGAAGTTCACGCGAACCCCTGAAATACACGTAGCCCGCTCCCCCAGGCCCGATCGCGTGAGAAAGTTCACGCGAACCCCTGAAATACACGTAGCCCGCTCCCCCAGGCCCGATCGCGTGAGAAAGTTCACGCGAACCCCCGAAATACACGTGCCCCGCTCGCACAATTGCTGTATGTTGCCACTTTTGTAATGCGCAGGGACGCTACCGCCTGCCTTCGTGTGGCGGACGTGTATCGGCTTGTGCGTGTCTTTCGCTGTGCGTGGCTTTGCCCTATTCGGTTCCATGAATACGTGTGGTTCGGGTGCGTGTGGGCGTTCCCTCTGCTTCCCTGCAGTACATCCCCAGTTACGCCCTTGTTTTCGCAAGTTGTTCCCCATTCCGCGCGTTACGCCCCGTGTTCCGCCCACTTTCTAGTGTATGCGCAGAGGTTGTGCGCACGTCTTTCGGGATGTTGCAGTGACGTGTGCGCCATGCACGGGTTTGGCGCACATCCCGAGGAAGACACGCGCAGGGACTTCCATGAATCGCCTCTTTTTTTTCGCTTGCGCCTGCGTGCGCCTGCTTGCGCGTAGATTTTCGGCGCACGTTTGTTCCATGAATCGGCCCCTAAAAGGTCTACAGTCTTATACTCCATCCAGTCAGTCACCAAGAATACTTGACCTGGCAGGTCGGGAGGCTCGCCTCACTGAGAGGCTGACGACTGACTTCCAGTCCATTAAAGAAAAGCTAGTACAAGGCTTCGTTCATTCACCATGTGACAACCTGGTAAAGTCAGTACGAAGTGGACGTGATGAAACTGATATGGCAAGACGGTCTACTGAAGAGCAAATGAGGCTGTCTCAAATTAATTCACAAAATGGATTACTGTTAACTCGAACAAATTCGAGTTCTATTTCTATGGATGACAATTTCCCACAGATACATGGTGTACGGTGGCCTAAAAATACAAATACGGACGTAATGGAAGTTGAAAATATGCCACAAAATGCTGAGAAACATGCCACATTGGATGACCATCGACCAGAAGTGCATTCACAATCAGTATGTGATAAACTAGCACAAGAGCAATTGAACAAAACCAACCTGTCGGTGGCTGCCGGCATCCAAATACACAATAACGTTCTAGCTGCAACCTCCCTCGCGCTTATTCCTTTCGTGAAGTTATACGAAAGTTTAAATGACTCCATAAAAGATCAAGGAACTCAAATTAACAACTTAATTACAAAAGTAGACGCAATGACACATTTAAACAGTGCTCTACAACAAAGATTAGAAAGAGAATCAGAGATCTCCTCACAATGGCAATATCGCCTTGGTGATCTGGCGACAAGTGCACAGGCAGAAAATTCTACTCTAATGTCAGCAACATTAGAATGTATGAAATGGCTGAGACACAACATACATACAAAAGGTGATGGGATCCACGTAGTACACAACATTGACACTGTTGGAAAAGAAAGTAGAGCCCATCTACATCCAAATTGCCATAGTTTAGGTCAAATGCAATCTTCAGGAAAGGCCGCTCAGTCAATAAAGCCTACTACATTAGTGGTAAACGCAACACAGGCAAGCAGTCCGGATCCATCGGACGAGCAGGAAAGCTTGCAGGCTGTACCTGTGCTGCCTTTAGTCGAATCCAGTGCGCTAGTATGTGTAACAAATACCACTGCCGAAAATGGCCAGACACAAGACCCTGAAAAATCTAGTGCCATATCAGATGTAACAGCAATCACTGTGAAGAAGATGACCTTTGATATCTTCACTGGTGCGGCAAAGAATCTGCCCACCTGTAAGGTCACGACCGGGAAGATGACTGCAACAAAACAACAACCTGCTTCAAACAAAGTAAGAAATAAGTCGAAAAAAAAGTCCTCTTCACAAGTCAAACAATTTGTTAGAAACTTGTCAACCCCACATAAGCTTAGCCTATTTGAGCGCACACCACAAGGGCAACCGACAGACAACTCAACAAAGGCACAATTGTTGGAGTTGAAATCTCAGCCTAAGAGTGCAAAAGCCCTGTTTGAATCAAAGGCAGAATCCAAAAAAACGGCTAAGATTAGATTCTGATAATCAACAAATAGGGGAAAACGAAGTTTCGGTGGAGCTATGGACTTATCGACTTATTCAATCGAGTCAGAAGTTTCATCATCCTCACATGAAGAAACAAGTGCTGGAGAAAGGACATCATGAAGTCGTGATCTTACCTTTCAGGCGAGATTGACTAAACAAATAAATACAAAGTGGCGGAATGCAGATGGAGTACCCATGTTGTCGTCAGTTCATGATGAACAAAGCACGTCTTTGAAAGAACCTGCCGCACAGCCAAAGTTGTCTTCAAAAAACAGGAGCTGGAAGTCAGCTACAAATCTGAATCCTAGAATGACTGCTGCTCAATTAAATAAACATCAACCAATGAAAACTAAAGATCATGAAAAACACCAGATAGAGAGAAATCATAAATCATGGAAAATCAGAGTGGAAAATTTGTTCCCTGAAGAAAGTGAAGTGAATTTAAACAGAAGTAATGTGATGAGATTACTTCACAATATTCCATCCTTACGCACAATAACTACAGAAGATATTCTGATTGTAGAATACATCTCTGAAAAGTCCGCTGACAGTGTCTTTCTACACATTAGATCAACCGCTGTGGAAAGAACGCTCTTAGCGGCAAAGGATGAACTCCTATCGTATGGTTTCGAAATACAATCTGAGAGAAATGTGAAACAAGTTTCCAAATTAACAGAACAAACTTCTTCAAATGAACATAGACGTAATGATTTGAGAACGCACTTCTCCGAAAGAGCCCCTCGGTCTCCAACGATCTATACTTTGAAAGATTCATCTGAAATCATAAGAAGAGTTGACGCCAACAAAGTCCATCGAACGTAACCATCATTAACCATAGGAACGGAAACATGTGGAATTTTATCTTGGAATACGAGAGGATGTACCCATTTATTTCAAGAATTTCCAATCCCGCAGGTAAATAACTTTATAATCTGTTTACAAGAGACTTGGCTGAGAGAAATCCCAATAAAGGACAGGTATACCATTGTGCTAAACAAAGCAAAGAAAAATCATTGTGGAAGACCCTTTTCTGGTCTAATCACAATGGTAAATAACGCCTTTGGCTGGGAAATTGTCCAAACGTATACGCCAAATATTTTTGTACAAGGCTCATTGTTACAGCTGATGTCAGCCAATACAAATCAGACTTCACACTTACTGGTAATTAATCTATACTGGAACCCAGCAATGATTTCGACGGTGAGTTTCATCAAAGCAGTGACAGGCATAATTGATCCATGCTTAACTTTATTCAGAAACTTATTAATATTAATCTGCAGAGACTTCAACTTCTCCTGGTTTAACGCTTCTTCAAGTACTATGGTGGAAACAAGTTTGACACATACAAAGGGCGACAAATGGAGGAAAGAGATGAAAGCGAGAAGTTGTGAGTTGGTAAACGGACACATTTATGGAGATATGCCACCACGACCTACTTGGCAACGAAAAAACACTCATAAAACATTAGACTACTTTTGGATCTCCTCGTCTTTCTGGCCAAAAGTAAATACAATGGCAGTACATAAGACTGACAACAGCGACCATAGCATTTTAGAATTAACTTGCACAATAGAGCAGTTTCAAACCCTGCACAATTACAACTGTCCTGTAGAAGCAAATGAAGGCAGGAATCGTTTGCGAATTAAAGATCATCATCATCTGCCAGTTGAGAAATCGATTAAAAAATGAGCAAACAACTGCCGCTGTAAAAATAAATTACGCCCCATTACTACAACAAATATGTACGAAAAAAACAATATCAAAGTCCCACCAGCTGTTTTCTCTGCCGGACTATTCCTAGAGACTGTTTTTTAAGAGTAACGAGTGATGGATGTGGGAAGTGACCTTTGTCTGAATTGTCATAAATTTATAATGTTTTATCTACTGTACAAAACAATCGTGTTTTCCTATCAACTTCTGTAGTATTTTTTTGCTGTAAAAAAAATGCAGAAATGTTTATGGTTTATGCCTCTGCGACTACGTCGTTCAGATTAAATGGTCTGGACATACAAAAAAAAAAAAAAATGCAAAATGAAATATCGAAATTGGCTCAAATCGTTCAAAATACTTAGAGATCAAGAACGTGCGGAATTGATGCTCGGTCTGATAATCCAACGTAAATCAAGAGACATCTGGAAAATTCTCAATACGAATAATTCCCAAGAAGCAATTCTGGTTAATGGAATATCCATGGCAACATGGGAAGATCATTTCAGAAAAGTATTTGCTGGCTCATCAACTGATGACATAATAAAGTTCACACAATCTGTGGAGCCCTGGGATGTATGTGAACCCAAAGATAGACTCCTTACACTTATAAAGCACCTTAAGAACTTGCGTGCTGCAGGCCCTGATGGGTTAACGAATGTTATGATAAAAGAGAAAAAGGAGTTATGGGCTGAATTTATTGCGGATTTATTTGAAGTAATATCAGTGTCCAAATGTATACCCAATTCATGGAAGTCGGCTGTCATTGTGCCTATTTTCAAGAAGGGCAATAGGGAAAATCCTGCCAACTACCGCCCTATTGCCCTCTTGGACATAATAGGGAAAATCTTTGCGACTTGTTTACAACAGAAAATTACAGCTTGGGCGGTAAATAAAAATCTATTAGATGTCCGCCAAACTGGTTTTACTAAAGAAGTTGGAACAGAAGTTAATCTTCTAATTGTGAATCTGTTGAAGTTGGAAACCTTAAAGACAAAGAAAAAACTCTTTATAGCATTTATAGACATGCGTCAAGCCTTTGATCGAATAAACCGCATAAAATTGTGGAACAAATTAATAACATGGGCTTGCCCCCCAACTTTACTGGAGCCGCTAATGGCTTTACATGAAGAAACTTCGATAAAAGTTTGCACTAACAACAGTGGTAGCCTGACAAAAGAAGTTCCAACAATCCATGGAGTTAAACAAGGATGCCCGCTGGCAGCGTTACTGTTCAAGCTTAATATTGCTGACCTGCCAGCAGCTTTCCAGAACATATGCTGTTTTCCACCAAAATTGAACCATCAAATAAGTTGGGCCTTATATGCCGATGATATTGTATTAGTCGACCAAACTGAGATTGGGCTTCAACGGCTCCTGAATGCATTGGTGATCTACCTACAAGTCAACGATAACAAGACTGGATAATTGATTTGAAGCATCGGATGGCATCCTTTACACTTCAGGGAAAACGGTTACATAATGAATATGGTAAATTCACCTTCATTCCGATAATGACATTCTATCGGCAAAAAGTTATACCGGCGATAACATATGGGGCGGAAGCTGGATTGAATTTGGATAATCGGATCTGGCCGATTTTAGAAGGTCAGTTTTGGAGGGGAGTTTTGGGATTACCATCCTATATTTCCATTGTAATAATACGATATGAATTAGGCCTGGAACCTTTAAATGGGCTAATCCAATGGAAATCAATTGCCTTACTACGTAAAATGAACCTCAGTACCGTTGCTCCTGCCTATGAAATTTTAAAGGAGTCGGCCAACAATCCATACACCGGAGTTCTGGAAATTTGGGCCATGAAAATACATAAGATTCTAAAAACTATTGACATTGCTTGGGAAACTGTCATAAATATGCCGCAAATTGCAAAAAAAAAGCTCAGACAATGGCATTGGACAAAAAACACGGAAACATGTGACGCCATGCCGTCTGCACTTAATCTGGGTATAACATGCAACAAACTAGATAAACTACCTAAGTATTTAGAAAGGTTTCCATCCAGATATCATCGTAATAAATTCTTGAAATTACGACTCAACATCTATAAAACTAAGGAGATGATGTGGCAGAGACACTTCAAAGAAGTAACAGATAATAAATGCAGGTTTTGCAAGAGTGAACCAGAATCCTTAAAGCATTTAATTACTGAATGCAGTAATGTATGTATCCAGCGTACATTCTTTTTTCACCATCTGACATTATTACATCATAATCCTGAAGACTGGTGGCATACATCTATAGCTGGAAATAACGTGAGATTCATATGTGCCTTAGTAGACTTTTTGGAAAATGTGCTTCAAATAGATCCATCTTGATGAGATGATATAGCCGTTTTTCTTGGTTAAATGAAGAGGATTGGACAGTTTTGTATGTTTGTAATTAAAGTTGTGTAAACAACTAAATGTTACAATAAAAATAAAAAAATAAAAAATAAAACATGACCAGCTCTTCAAAGCTTGATGCAAAAAAGACAATAAGGGAAAAACAAATATTGGTGTTTCCACCTCCAATATGTAATAGAGGCCAAAGCGGCATTGTAAAAACCCTGCTCCTCTAAATCTAGAATACATTTTTCTGTATTATTCGCAAATATGCAGGCCAAAAAGAAAAGTGCATTAAGTCTTCCAACTCCGTAGAACACAGTATACATTTTATGATGGAGTGAAAAATCAGTCCATGTTTCGAAAACAACTTCCTGATGAATGCAATTCAAATGTGCCCTAGTAATGCGGTATCTGTCAGACATACGATTGCTCCATAAGAGATATTGTTGAATTTTGTCTGAGGCAAAAATCATGTGTCTACGATTGGAAGGCTTGGCCAATTCCGAGGTCTCCCTGTTATCTCGGATAAGATATTACAAACGAGAAAGTAGATTCTTTCGTTGAGATGTGGCTAAAACACTAGAGGCCTGATTTACAAAAGCCTTTTTAAATGGGGAAAAACGCTTTGTAAATCAGGCCCTAAGCATTTCTAAATATAAGCCAACATTCACTTGCAACAGACATTTTTTGACCTATTGAAGCCAAGCAATATTGGCTGCACCCATTTTGCAAATATTGGTGATCAAACATTGTGGCATGTCTGCTTTCGGGTTAGACCGCATTCTTAGCCAATGTGACAATGGTTCTAATGCTAGCTCATCCTCTAGAACATCTACAATCAGCCCTGATGAACAGCATAATTCAGGGCTGATTTTCGGAGTCCAAGTAACCTTTTCAAAAAACATCCTCAACCGTTTCCAGCGTTGTCCGTTTAGAAAAGTCCCATATTGTGGCAGCGTACTTTACAGTGGCCTTTGTTTTTGCTTTGTATACTTTTAGGGCTATGCTAAGTGGTTGGGCTTTACGTTGTTTCATAGAATCATTGATTCCACACAAAGATTGCTGCATTCTGGAGGTCTGTCTGTCTAGGTGTGGTTTAGCCCCAAATAATCAAATTCAGAGACCTGAAGGATACTGCACATACTGCTAAAAAATCTTCAGGATTTTCTTCACTTTCATTTCCAGTAAGCAAACCATAACTTCAGACTTTGCTGAATTCACATGCAGGTCCAGTGAATTAATAAATGCAGTGTACTTAGGTACGATAAGTTGCAGTGCTTTTGGTGCCATTTGAATGGGCCAACACTGGAAAATAAATGGATGCTATTCTCGGAACATCAATCTTGCGACCCGCCAGCGCATCATGCAGCCCATTGATGTACAGCGAAAACAATACAGGAGCCAGCTGACACGCTTGACGCACACCCAACTGAAATGAACCAGAAAATAAGGGGTGCAGTGTTCATTGTTCCCACTCCTAACGCACGCCTTGTGTGAGAAACCAAAGGTTGTCTCACTTACTAGTCTTCGTGGATTTCTCTATCAGGTTGCCAGGGCACAACCATCGCCTTTGGATCCAGACCCTGTGAGTAGACCACTGCGGGAGGATCACCTGGGTGAGGTGTCTTCAGGGAGTGGGGGTGAGGCAACCAATGGTGGTATGTGGTATTCCCCCCTTTCCCGTACCATGACCTATCCTATTTTTTAGGATCCTCCAGCGTCCCAACTCGCCCCTCCCCCTTTATACACAAACACTGGGCAGAGGAAGAGGGTGACTGAAAGTAAAGAGGCTAACCCTTACATATATCATTGGACATGTCATGCTAATCATGTCAGGCAAAGTTAGGCACTTGACTTTAATCACATACATCTGATACACATTAGCTCTCCCCACACGGATAAAAGGCAGAACATAGAGACACACTCTGAGCAAGGTGGAACACGAAAAGGAGCAGAACTTCTGGGGTGAAGGCGAACGTACTGGAGCAGGACGACTGATCGAAAGACTAGAGCAAAGGGTAGGGAAATGCTGAAGATCCCTACAGAAGGTTGTTGCTTCCAGGAAACCGTGAAGGAGACTCAGAGAAGGCCAAAATCACAGACAAGAAGAAACCTGCATTGTGTTTGAAGGAAGCCAGCGACCCTCCCGGGTGAATGACAGAGTTGGGGAGATGAGGCCAAGCCTGTGGTATTAACCTTGACTCTTGAAACAAAGCCGCAGAGACAAAAAAGGAACACGCACAACCAGTGAGTTATTGAAAGGCATGAAAGGCTGGTTTGTGTCAAGTAAAGATGAAGCTGCAACAGTGTATCTTACAAGTGAAGGTTGCGCACGTGCTGATGAGGCGCAAAAGAAAGCTAACCAGTGATGAACTTTTAAGTGGCTGACAACTGTGAAGCCGGCGAAAGGAAGTAGCCAACTCGAAAGTATCTGCAAAATGTGAAATGTTTTGTTATAAAGCGGCAAAGTGAGCGAACTCTGAAATGTGTAATGGTCAGGACTAACCCTGGCAAAAGGGGAAGTGAAAAGGTGAATGCTTAAAGAGAAAGATTTCTTTGAACTTTTGCTTATGGTACTGAACTACTAAACCCAAGAGACACTGGGGCAAATAACATAGGAGTGTGAGCTGAAGAGAAGTTCAAAGTGGTCCTGATCAGGTCTATAGTAAAAGCCTCACACATTTGAATGTCTTTGACATCAGTAAAAGGACCGAGCACGACTGCAGGAGACCGGATGTGTGATAAGTTAGGGAAAGGGAACCCCCAATGAATGTGCATTAAGCTTGGGGAAGGAAACCCCTGCAAGTGCTGTGATTGCGAGGTCCGAGCCTGGTTGATGGAGATATGCGTTCAATCAGGTACGGGTTGATTGAGAGGTCTGAGCCCGACTGTGGGAGACCTATGTGAACTTTCTGTTGAACTGTGAAATAACTTTTGGAATGCTGGAATACATGACTTTAACGTGGAAGTGCAGGAGGACCTCGATCCATGTTTTGAGCTGCCTTTGTTTTGAGAACCTGAGCCAGAGCGTGTCATCCTGTCTACGGGCCGCCTTTCTCTGTGCTGTCCAACGTGGGCATGAGAGCTGACTCGGCCACTTTGATCCTTTGTTATAACACTGATTTTCCTTTGCATACATATTCCTCTTTACACACTTTTTGAATGAGGGATACGGCAGGCATTAAGTTTTGTTAGTATAGGCCTTTTTGATTTGACAAAGGCTCAGACTGTCTTTTTTTATTATTTGATGGTAAAGACTACTCCCGTCATAGCTATAAGGCAAAGTAGGAGTTTCTCCAAACCCCAATAATATAATAAAGGTTTTGAAACTTGTAACTCTTGTGTCAATGTCATACTTGTGATACCATGCCTCCCTTACATATTGTGTTAGGAGTGGGATACGACTCAATTGAGACAAAGTGGGGAGCCCTAAAATTCCAGCAACTTAGCCACAGAGCCTCAGACCCCCTCTACTGCCACAAAAGAATCCATAGGCCTTGCTATATGTAGCAGCAGAGAAGCCACTATCCATCCCGGGAAAAGAGGGATGATTCCCACAGACTTATTTCTTATACCCCCTGCAGGTTGTTATATAAGACTGGCCCCATAATCTGGCCTAGCCTCGAAATTTGGTCTGGATGTCCTAGCAGGTTTTATATATCCAGACTTTCGGGGAGACATAAGTTATTTTACAGAACCATGGCGAGACCCCGTTTGAAATAAGTCTGGGGACAAAATTGCACAGGGAATTCCTGAGAAAGCTCTATTTCCCCGTTTTGAGGAAACAACTGAACCCGATGAAACAGAGAGGTAACTTAAGCTTTGGAGAGGCCAATGAGATAGGTACCACCGAAGCAAAAGGGGAAGATGAACTTACCATTCTTCCCAACTTAGCCTTCACCCAGCGAAATGATCCAGTACTCGCAGAGACTTTCTTGCAAGTGATTCCTGAGGGAGAAGGAAAAAAAGGGGAAGTCCCCTTTTTCTTCCTGAAACAGGAATTACTATATAGAAGGCAAAGCTCTAGGGAAGGTCCTAGTAAGACTCAATTCGTAATACCCAAAACCCATCGTAATATTGTTCTAGAGATTGCACATTCTCATTTGACAGGGGGACATTTGGGACAATCTCACATCAGTGGGAAATTCTATTGGCTGGGTATCCATGCTGACATAAAGAACTTTATTCAGACATGTGAGATATGCCAAAAAACCAGCTCACATATTCCCGCTACCTGCCCCTCTAAACCCACTACCGAAAATAGAAGTTCCATTCTCAAGAATCGGGATGGATATTATTGAACCGTTGGAAAATTCTAAACTGGGCAATAAATATGTTCCCGTGATTGTTGATTATGCCACCCAGTACCCTGAAGCCTTCCCCATGTGGAAAAACACAACCCAGCAAATTTTAAAACACCTTCTACCATTCTTTTCTAGGGTTGGTTTCCCCAAGGAATGTCTAACGGATCAGGGATCCAATTTCACGAGTAAGCTCATGGGTGAAGTTAAGGAATTACTACACATTACTGCCTTGAGAACCTCAGTTTACCACCTCCAAATGAATAGATTGGTGGAGAGATTTAATAAGACCCTCAAAATGATTATGAAAAAGTTAGTAGACCAGGATAGGAAGGACTGGGATCGTATGATACTTTGGCACCTGTTTGCAGTGAGAAAGACCCCTCAGCCATCCACCGGTTTCTCCCCTTTCGAGTTACTCTACAGTAGAGAACCAAGAGATGTCTTAGACATGCTCTGGCAGACATGGGAAGAAAAAGAAGTGGTGCCAATACCCTCCTCACAGACAGCTACCCGATTGCGAGAGCATATGAAACTCATCCGAAGTCCAATCCACTCTTATATGGAGAAAGCCCAAGCCCAAGAAAAACTTACCTATGACAATTGTAAATATGTTTATAGTACTGCCTCTAATGTACGTGTTCTACCCTCCTATTTGGCGTGATACGTCCGGCAATGTAACCCTAGCTGGACCTCGCCACACGTATGTAACGAAGCTTTGCAACCCTCTTGCTGCCTTTGCGCCTGGCTACCTTCGGGTTAGGTGCGCATTACAAATAAATAAATACAAATACAAATACAAGAAGGTAAATCTAAGATAATTTTCAGTAGGTTTGAAAGTGTTAGCTCTTTTACCCACCTCTGAAAATAAACTTGTTTCAAAGCGGCATGGGCCCCATGAGGTACTAGAGCAAACAGGAACCTGTACTTATAAAATAGCACAACCCGATAGAAGGCAAAAGACCCACCTCTATCACCTAAATCTCCTGAAAGAGTGGAAAGAATATCCTTCCGCTACTAAATCCTCTATATTGTCTTGTTTGGTACCGGAGGAGATAGTTCTTGGGGAATAGGTTCTGAGTTGACTATCTAAATATAAGGGATTTGAACATCCTTGTTACTGCACACCCCGATGTATTTTGTGAGAAACCAGGGAGAGTACAGGGTACTTGCCACAATATCAGAACTCTAAAGGGGAAAGTGGTCCATTTGAAGCCATACAGACTCTCAGAAACACAAAATCAGGTAGTGATTGATGAGGTTAAGAAAATGTTAAAGGCAAATATCATCGAGCCCTCTTCAAGTCAATGGTCGTCCCCTATTGTGTTGGTGACTAAACCCAATCACTATTGTAGGTTTTGCATAGACTTTAGGCAGGTCAATGATGGTCTCCGCCTTTGATGCCTATCCTATGCCACGTATCAATGATTTGATAGATAAACTAGAAAATTCCACATTCTTGTCAACCCTACATTTAACCAAAGGATATTGGCATATCCCTGTTCATGGACCTGATAAGGAAAAACAGCTTTCTCAATGCAAATAGGGCTATTCCAATTCAAAGTCCTCCCTTTTGGATTGCATTGGGCCCCAGCAACTTTCCAATGACAAATGGACAGGATATTACAGCCTAATTCGGATTTCTGTTTGGCCTATATTGACGACATAGTCATTGATTGTAAAACCTGGTAAAACCATCTTTTCCACCTCTCTACTATTATGAGAACCCTCTGAGAGGCCGGTTTAACTGCCAACCCAACAAAATGTAAGCTGGCTCAGTCAGCAGTGAAATACCTAGGCTTCTTTGTAGGGAATGGCAGTGTCAAGCCACAGCAAGAAAAAGTGAAAGCTGTTCGAGATGCTCCCACACCCAAGACCAAGAGAGCTCAGGTCAGTCCTAGGTTTGATTGGATATTATCGTAGATTTATCCAAAATCTTTCAGATAGAACAGCCAGACTGACACATTAAGAAACAAACCAAAATCCTATATTAAAAGTAGTAGACTTTTCAAAGGAATAAGTATCACAGATCAGTGCCTCACTCACAGGTTTAGGAACAGTATTATCACAAATGCACAATGGATTAGTACACCCCATCCTATTCACTAGTTGTAAACTATTTCCCCAAGAGAAGAACTACTCTGTGTTGGAACTGGAAGCCCCTGCCATCAAATGGGCATTGGTCCATCTTCGATAATACCTTCTAGGGAGAAAATGTACACTCATCACTTACCACTCACCTGTGGCATGGATAAGTCAATGAAAGGACTCTAACCCTCGAGTCATGCAATGGTTCTTAGACCTGCAACCCTACTGTTTCGCTGTGGAACACCGAAAAGGTAAAGAACAGGGGAACGTTGATTTCCTTTTCCTGTTTCCCTGCTAAACAGATGTGGCTACACCGCATAGGGGAAGGGTATGTGAGATCCCAAAGGGTGTCTCACTTACTAGTCCCCGGGGATCTCTCAGGTGGCCAGGGCACAGCCATCACCTTTGGATCCAGACCTTGGAGGTGGACCAGTGCAGGAGGATCACCTGGGACAGGGGTCTTCTGGGATTGGGGGTGAGGCAACCGATGGTGAGAAAAGGTATTCCCCTCTTTCCCGTACATTTTCCCTATCCTATTTTTTAGGATCCTCCACTGTCCCAACTCCCCCTCCCATTCTTCACAAACACTGGGCCGAGGAAGAGGGCGACTGAAAGTAAAGGGGATAACACATATCTCATTGGACATGTCCCACTAATCGGGTCAGGCGAAGTCAGACACTTTACTTTAATCACATACATCTGATACTCATTAGCTCTCCCCACAGGGATAAAAGGCGGAACATAGAGACACTTTCTGAGGAAAGAGGAACACGAGGAGGAGCAGAACTTCCGGGGCAAAGGCAAACCTACTGGAGCAGGACGACTGATCGAGGAACTAGAGAAAAGGGTAGGGAAACCCTGAAGATCCCTACAGAAGGTTGTTGCTTCTGGGAAGCTGTGAAGGAGATGTGGGGAAAGCCAAATCGCAGACAAGAAGAAACCTGCATTGTGTTTCAAGGACGCCAGCGATCCTCACGGGTGAACGATAGTTGGGGAGGCGAGGCCAAGCCTGTGGTATTAACCTTGACTTGTGCATCGAGGCCGCAGAGACTAGAAAGGAACGCACACAACTGGTGCGTTAGTGAAGGACATGAAAGGCTGGTTTGTGTCAAGTAAAGATTGAAGCCTTAACAGTGTAGGTTGTGCACATGCTGATGAGACACGAAAGAAAGCTAACCAGTGATTAACTTTTAAGTGGCTGATAACAGTGAAACCAGTGATACAGAGTAGAGGAGTGGTCTGGTGAAAGGCAGTAGCCCACTCGACAATCTCAGCGAAATGTTTTGTTATAAAGCGGCAAAGTGAACAAACTCTGAAACATGTAATGGTCAAGATTAACCCCAGCAAAAGGGGACGTGAAAAGGTGAATGCATAAAGAGAAAGATTTCTTTTAACTTTTTGCTTATGTTACTGAACTACCAAGAACAAGAAACACTGGGGCAAATAAAGTGTGTGAGCTGAAGAGAAATTCAAAGTGATCCTTCGAAGGTCTATGGTAAAAGCCTTGCACATTCGAAAGTCTTTGACATCAGTAAAAGGTCCGAGCCCGACTGAGGGAGACCAGAAGTGTGATACGTTAGGGGAAGGCAACCTCTGAAAGTGCTGTGGTTGCAGGTCTGAGCCCGATGCAGGGAAACCTATGTGAACTTTTTGTTGAAATTTGAAAGAACATTTGGACCGCTGGAATAATTGACTAACGTGGATGGCCAGGTGGCCCTCATCAACGTTTTAAACTGCCTTTGTTTTTAGAACCTGAGCCGGAGTGTGTCATCCTGTCTTTGGGGGCCATCTTTCTCCGTGTTATCCAATGTGGGGAGGAGCGCTGACTCAGCCACTTTGATCCTTTGTTATCACACTGATTTTTCTTTGCATACTTATTACCCTTTACACACTTTTGTATGAGAGATAGGGCAGGCATTAGGTTTTGTTAGTATAGGCCATTTTGATTTGACAAAGGTCTGACTAGGACTGTGCTTTCATTATTATTTGATGGTAGAGACTACTCCCATCATAGCTATAGGCCAAAGTAGGAGTTTTTTCCAAACCCCAAGAATCTAATAAAGGTTTTCAAACTTGTAACTATTGTGTCAGTGTCATACTTGTGATACCACGCCACCCTTACACTTGTTGCCCTGATGGATTAACATTAAAATGTCCACGATAGCTGTCTGGCATTTTATTGACCTGAGCACCTGCCACATTTTGGTTCTGTTGACTCAATCAAATGTGGTGCTCAGCTCCTTGAAAGCCAAGTAAATAGGTTCTCCCCTAACAAACAGGGAATGTGATGTTAGCAAATAGAGGTGCAGGGCTTTCTCATTAGTCCCTAGGCCTGCTGGAAATCCTAGCTGTATCTTTGTAAGGATATTATGTTCCTTACCTCAATTCTCTAATTTCTTTTTATAGGCATCTTCTGAATATTTTAAAGTTGGTATCCAAGAGGGAAATCCATCTGTATGCCCTTGGGCCGCCCCCATTGCCTTTTTTGAATTATCAGGGAAATTATGGCTTTTTTCCATGAGTCAGGTATTCTGCCCATTATCAGAACTGCCTTATAGACCATGGTAAGTAGGGTTGCCCCGATTTTAGTCAAATCATGGAAGAGTTCATTTGGGATACGCTAGGACGCAGGGACCATTTGTGGGCCTATTTCTTGATGGATTCTGTAACCTCAATAGGGAAAATGTCAATAAACATTGGTTAATCTGATGTTAAGTCTGCTGAAGATTTTGCAAACATATTAGAGGAAGGGGGTACGGATTTAAAAATACTTCCTTTTCCTTATACAAATCTGCAAAATTCTCAATCCATTCCTGATCTGATATATTTACTTTCCAGGCCTGTAGTCATTCTGCTATGAAGTGGTCCATTGGCCACTATGTCCCAGAATCTTTTGGAGTTGATCTCAGTACATAACATAAATTACCATAGAAACTACTGCCCCCAATTCGCCCGGGAAACGTTAATTCTGTCCACAATTACTGTGATGGATATTGTAAAATGAAATGCCTTCTTGCAGACCTGAGGCAATTGGACGAGTCCTAACTGGTCTAAACATGTTAATGTTAAAGGACATTTGTACCGCGCACTATCACCACCGAAGTGGTCCCCTGGCGCTCTGGCGGCTCTGAAAAAGGGGAGTAGAGGGTTTGGGTTAGTGGGAATAAGCTGGAAAAGTGCAAGAGAGCAGTAATGTGCTGTTGGCAGCCTCAGCCCGGTGGGTCCGTCGGCTGGGCTTGGGGTGTTTTATGGTCCGTAGTCATCGTGTGCTGTTGTGCAAGTCTATGTGTGGTTTGTTTTGTTGTTGCATTGTTGTGAAGTTTGTGCGGATTGCTGCGTTTAAGGCTTGTGGTTGTGTTTGGTTATAGTTTGAGAGGTGTATGCAGAGGGATGGAATTGTTAGTTGGTTGCTTAGTTGGCATTGCTGTCCTTGCAATTGTGGGATTCCATCTAGGTCCGGTACATGCTAACAGTCACATTTCTATCTAGATGCCGCGCAAGCTAGGTTCATAATTCTAAGTGTGGTGCATGCTAAGAATCACATATGCTAACAATCACATTTCTGAGATTCCATCTAGGTGTGGTATTTGCTAACAATCACATTTCTATCAAGATGCAACGCGGGCTAAGCTTGAGAATTCCGTCTAAGTGTGGCACATGCCAACAATCAAATTTCTGCCTAGATTTGGCGCAAACTATGCTTGAGAATTCCATCTAAGTGTGGCATGTGATAACAATCACATTTCTGTCTAGATTTGGCGCAGACTAAACTTGAGAAATTCCATATAAGTGTGGCATATGCTAACAATCATATTTCTATCTAGATGCGACGCGGGCTAAGCTTGAGAATTCCATCTAAGTATGGCATAAGCTAACAATCAAATTTCTGTCTAGATTTGGCGCAGACTAAGCTTGAGAATTCCATCTAAGTGTGGTATATGCTAACAATCACATTTCTGTCTAGATTTGGCGCTTCTATCTAAGAGTGAACATGCTAACATTCACAATTCCGTCTAAGAGTGGACATGATAACATTCACAATTCTATCCAAGAGTGAACATGCTAACATTCACAATTCCGTCTAAGAGTGGACATGCTAACACTCACAATTCTATCTAAGAGTGAACATGCTAACATTCACAATTCCGTCCAAGAGTGGACATGCTAACATTCGCAATTCTATCTAAGAGTGAACATGCTAACATTCACAATTCCGTCTAAGAGTGGACATGCTAACATTCACAATCCCGTCCAAGAGTGGACATGCCAACATACACAATTCCGTCTAAGAGTGGACATGCCAACATTCACAACTCCGTCTAAGAGTGGACATGCTAACATTCACAATTCTGTCTAAGAGTGGACATGCCAACATTCACAATTCCGTCTAAGAGTGGACATGCTAGTATTATGGCACACTATGTTATTGGTAGGTAAGATAGAGTGGCGGGATTTTCTGGAGTGATTGCTCTACTCCCCACCCATGCCACACTCACGGTTTTTTGTTGGTATCTGTTGGCTGCTGGCTTCCTTGGCATCCCCTGCGGACACCTGCAGGCACATCTTGGGGCCGTCCTTTGCCTCGGGGTCCTTCGCCGCAGGGCTGCCGGGCAGAGGGCTGCCCTTGGATGTCCTTGAAGTGGTGTATGGGGACCAATCCGGTTGGAGTGGGCGTGTTGGGAGGCGGGTACAGGGGAACCAGGAAGCGGGTGGGCTGGGGAGAGGGACCACGCGCCGAGTGCGCTATGGTGCTTTTAAGCACCTATGCAATATTGCATTGCAGGGTTTGGGGAGGAGGGGGTCGGGAGACTCATTACCATGGCCTGGGTCCCTAAACAAAATCTAGAGCACACTTTCCATTACCAACCCCCTTTTGAAAGCTATTTCTAAATTTGGCCAGGTACAAACCAAAGACAAAGAAAGCTGTAATTTATGCCTATTGAACGCCTGTATACTTTAACCTTGTCACAGAAGTTGTAACTAAAAAGAGAGAGGATCCCAATCATTGAGGTTGACCGACCGAATCTGCCTACCCTGTAAGTATCTTAGCTATTCAACGTGCTGAGTTCTAGGCATTTATAGCCTGTTACAATGGAAAGGATAACACCCTCCTCCACCTGTTAACCCAACCCTCTTCTCATAAGACAGCCTACAGACAGGATTTTTGTGATGGCATGTTAACAGAACTCATTCTGAGAAACAACGCCAGAGTCTCTGATGACATAGCAATGACCGGAAAAGGGGACGCCCTCCTGGGAGAGGAGAAACGCCCATGTAAGCATCTGGTGTACATGACAATAAACATGAGAAGGGGGAACGATTGAAGCAATGATCCCTAGTAGATGTTGTATTTCCAATGTCCTGACCTACATTGGGAAAATGTCACACTAGGAAATTGCGTTCTGGCCGAGTGGTTCCAAAAAGCTGCCGGGGAACAGCACATGCGTTTACTGCACTCTGCATCATCAGGAAGAGGTGGCGGACAGTGAGTTAAGGAGGGGGTTTGAGGGACTGGTAGGGCTGTGTGTACGTGTATGTTGTCAGGAATGGGGGAGTTGGATCAGGGGAATAGGAGTTCAGGGGTGGCAGGATTGTCCCGGCATGATAGATGTTTGGGAGTGGGGGAGGGGAGGTGGGGGAGTGGGCATAGAACAGGGATTGCATGGGTGTCCCCCACATTAGGGAACTGTAGGGAAGGGGGCCCCACAAAGTAAAAATGATTCTCTGCAGCGCATACATCGGACCTAGGCAACTGGGTTACGATGAAATCGGCCTGCAGGGAATTGACGTAGAACCAGAAATTGTAGTATGGAAATACTATGTGACAAGTGTCCTAAGACAGGGTAAAGCCAATGATGAGTAACCCTATAACTCCACTAACACACTATGTAGTTATACCAACACTGGGAGGTGTAATACTCACTTGTGTGTCTTTGATAGACTCTAAGCCCCTCACTAACGATCATGAGGTGGATTAGCCATTATATGTCAAGACCAGAGGCCTTCTATTATGGAAGTTTAAATGGTGGAACATTCTGTCATGTCATACATTATGGGGTGGGGGATGATAATCAACACCACAAAAGCTTGTTATGAGTCTTTGCTACAAAACAACCCAAACTACCACTTTGATCAGTACTCTGCAACCTTTGGCTCTCCAGATGTTTTGGACTACAACTCCCATGAGTCATCACAATTTACTGCTGATTGTGACTGATGGGAGTTGTAGTCCAAAATATCTAGAAAGCCAAAGGTTGTAGACGTCTGCTATAGACCAATGTCCATTCATTGCAACATTTATAAAAGGGTTGCTATAACCGAACCAAATAACTGATGTAAAGAGAAAATATAAGAAGCTCCCACCGTTGGTACTAATACAAAACTTGAGGAAGGTGAAAAGGGACCCAGAAAAAGCATTGGAAATGCCAATTATAGTTTTTCTTATCCATGGGAGTCCAGGAAAGGAATATGATATGATATCATATGATAGTCTATTTATATAGCGCCTATACACAATTTGTTTCAAAGCGCTTTAAGGCAAGGGAGGGAACAAGGGAAAATAAAATGGCATTCTTAAAGGCCATGAACAGTAAGGATGTGAAATTGACTATCGTACTCGGCCTGACGACATTTCAGATAGTGCAAGAGCTAAGTCCTACATAGGGAAGGGAGAGGGAGAGTGTGAAAGAAATGGAAACAGACAGGCGACTACCGTACTAGGCCAGATGACATTTTTGGTAGGGCCAGAGAAGAATAAAAGATATGGGAGAGGGGTGCAGGGAGGGGGGAACAAAACAAGCGACTATCATACTAGGCCTGATGACATTTCAGATAGTGCTGGGGGGATGGGGGACAAGAAAGAGGAGGGGGGGAGGAAACAGACAAGGTTGCTATCATACTATGTCCAGGGACAATTCTGATAGAGTAAGTGCATAGAAGAAAGTAAGAGGAGGAAGGGAGGAGATATGAAAAGGAAGAAAGGCAGAGAAGGAGATAACAGAGTTAGCAGTCAAAAAGAGTGGAGAAGCAAGACGGGAGAGCGAATACAATTGCAGAAATCAGTAGTAACACATAATGTTTCAAGCCAGGATACAAGATGAAGATGGGAACAGCATGGTATGAGAGCACTTTCTACATTGGAAAGTATCATGACATTGAGTAAATGATGTTGGAATTGCCTGAATTAAGAATAGTTGACTGTCTGAAACAGGGTAATAATAAAACGGAGAAGCTACACTCAGGAAATCGCTTCCATATACACCGCAGCGGGCCATTTGAACTACCTTATGTTTCTGGGGTTAATCGAATCTGGCAAAATGGGAAACAAAACAGACATTTGGTAGAAATGGAAACCCCAAGCTGAAAGGAAAATAGACAAGTCTGCTGCCCAGAACCTCCAAAACACTGCACAAAGAAAACACTGAGTACCGGTGTGGTGATGTAGCCTGTGGGAAAAGACGAAGGAAAAAAAACAATATTTTTTCCAAATGTGTAAAGGACGCAGGACTCGAGAGCTATAAGGGAACACATATATTGTCTGACATTGTCACGGGAAATCCCCTTGGGAAAGAAATCCTCCTTAATCACTGATATATGAGTAAAATGCATCTCCCACCCGAGAGAGTAAACCTGTGATGTGACGGTATTACCCCGTTCCCTATCAGGCCGGTTTGCTCAAAGCCCATTTGCTCGTAAAATGTTTACGGGGTCTCCCCCACATTTTTGGTGCTAAAATGTGCTGAAAGAAAGCGAGGAAATGGACTTCAAGCAAATTGCTGCAAGTAAATGTCATAGATCCGATGTGACATCCAGGACTGACAAGTGAATAGCTGTTGATAGGCATGGCTGTGACGGCAAAACTGAGCAGGCCTGCTACTGAAGGTATCTTGAGCCCAAATGTTATGTTCACTGGAACGGATGATCATCCGAGCAGGACCCAGCAAGCACTGCTACTGTAACTTAAATGCCAAAGGGTAGTAGTTACCCCTACCCAAGTCTGAGATCTGTCCCCTCAGGACTTTGGAAATACCATCTAGAAATAGAGTTGATAAGACTTCACCCTGGTTTATCATACTTGGATATTAAAAAACAAAGAATCTATGACATGTGCTGAGGGCTTGATCCATGCTCCCTACCTGGCATCAAATCCATTTTGTTTATACACTGGCTAAACGTGGGGTTCCCATGTAGCATGGTTATAGATCTGAGGAAAAATGTTAGGCCCGTGTTTGTAGCTACATGTTCGCATTGTTGTCCTAAATGAGGGTAACTCTTATTCATCGAATGGCTAGCTCTCCTAATTGCCAGAGTACTTAGCATATTAGAGTCCCGGTAACCTAATCTTCCATTATTTTCTTTGCGTGGGATGATTGTGGGTTAAGCCCTCCACTCAATACACAAAGCTCGGCAGCTTGGTAATGGTTTCTTTGCGTGGGATGATTGTGGGTTAAGCCCTCCACTCAATATGCAAAGCTGGGCAGCTTGGAAATGTTTGATGAGATCAGGACAGTCATGAGATTTAGATGTGCATAGGATTGTCCTGGAGATTCCCTGGTGGGAGCCTCTCCATTTAAAAGCCATGAGGTCTTTTTTGTTTTCTGAGGACCTTGTGGAGTACCACAACTGAGAGAGTCTGATAAAGAAACATGGGTAAGCGATTCATTTTTATCGAGGCAATTTGGCATAGCCAAGACAACGGCAATAGTTTCCATGTGTGGTAGATTGTCTTTGCCTGTGACACACAAAATGAAGGTTCGAGCATGTTTTTCACCTCAAACACAGGGTTTGGTAGCAATTACCGATTATCGGGCCTAGGTGTTGACCCGTGAAACAAACTGGGAATAATCTAAATTTATAGTGAAATGATGGGTTAAACTACACAGTGTCACGGTTCTTCGTGAAATTATTCTATTTTTCCTTGTAAACTGAGGGTGGGGGTGGCTCTTTCCAGTGGTGCAGGCAGCCTTGCGGGAGAGAACCTATGCAACAAGGCCAACGTTAAGGAGACTTCCTGGAAAATAGTCTTAGTGACCATTTCATCAGGCCATAGTTTGGGCAAGTGGCAAGCCCAGCCCTTCCAAAAGCCCAAGGCTACTTTCTTTTAAAGATTTCTTTTTCTTTTAAACAATTTTTATTGCATTTTTATAAACAACAAACTCCACTCAAATACCCCATCTTTAAGAATAAGGTTATTCGCCCACCCCCAGATTTTCTGCCTAAGATTATTTCTAACCTGGCCGTATCCCAATCTGTCCCCTGTGAGAAACATATGGGTATTCTCCCATTAAGACACAGAGAGTCCTCTATTCAGCTGGCCTAGGGAGGGCCTCTGCTCTTGGATCCCAACCCTGGGCGTGGAAGAGTGAGGATCACATGGGTAGGGGAATCCGGGGTTGCCTTTGTGGGAATGCCCAGGGCGAGATGCAGTATTCTGATGGGGCAACAGAAGAGGAGGAGGAGGAGGAGGAGGAGGAGAAGGAGGAAGTCCTGGATGCTTTCGTGGGATACGTTGATTCCCGTTCCCCCTAATCCAGGTCTAATTTTCTCTAAATCCAATATCGTCCTTAATGACCCGGAGGGGTGTTGGGGGCTCAATTGCCCAAGGTAGGGAAGAAAGAGAAACCAACTAAAACCAAGCCAGGAGTCTGATGTCGATATCCATTCACCCACCACCGATTTAAACCACAGGGAATACCATAAAAACCCTGGCTTGTATAATCAACCATCAGCAATATGGAAGGGGGCAACCATCCCCTTGAATGAAAATCAGGCTAAAGGATTTCCCTATGTCCATTGTCGATTCCCTGATAGAATAGGGGGAAATAGATCTATTCTCCAAAACCCTTCCATCACCCCTACCCAACAAATACTTGGACGAGGAAGCAGCTACCAGGAGTAGTGAAGATTTCCCATAGGAATAACATGGGCAGTGTAAGGGTTGAGCGCTCGCTGCTGCGATCCGAGCGTGATGTGCAGATCGCAGGTTTGAATCCCAGCAAGGCCAACTCAGCCTTTCATCCTTGCGAGGTCGATAAATGAGTGCCAATTTGGGTTGGGTGATATTGTAGGTAAATATGTGCTCTGTAAAGTGCTTTGGGTTAAGGCACTATATAAATAACACATCATTATCATTAACCCTTGCACTCAGGAGCTGTTTCTGTATCCCTACAGCCCCCCTCCAGCACTTGACACCTGATGTCTGCACTTTCCCTGCACCTGCCACCAGCTGGCCGCACCAGCTGGCCGCACTTTTATTTGTCTTTATTTAGTTATTTTACTGTTATCCTATGTACTGCACTGCCCCCTCCCCTTTTCCCCCACACTTTTCCCTTCCCCCCTCCTCTGCACTTGCGCGATCTCAATATCACCTGGTCTAGTAAGATTGCTGTCTCTGTCTTCCCTCTGTTCCCCCTCTCTTGCCTTGTCACGCCTTGAAATACTTGTGTATAAGCGCATTATAAATGCTATATCATATCAAATGATAAATGTTGAGAACCCACGCTACTTATAGTGTTTCCACCCCACGAGGATAAAATCATTGTACATGTCGAAGAACAGAAGCGAGTCGCGATCATAAAGCAGTTTATTCTGAGAATGACTAACATCCCGCTTAATCATCAATACTTTTCCTTCAAGATCAACTCCTACTTGATACCCTTCCTCTGTCTACCTATCACCTCAAGCAGTAGGACCATCTCATTCTGAAAGTCAGATATTCCCCATAGCTATAGTCTTAGACCTAGTGGGTTGGGAGCGGCACTTGCAGGGAAGGGTTTGGCAGCTATAGACCTTCCCACTATCTCAACGAGTTTCACCCTTTATCCTCCAGAACAACTAACGGGCAGTAAAAAGGGTTCAGACCAGGAATCTGACACCAATTCTGAACATTTTTTAGACTCTATTTCGGAAGGGAAGTCACATAAAACGATTATTCTACCCACAACTATAGCTGCCCTGGAGGAGGTATTAACCTTTTTAGTGCAGCATCAGATTGAGGCAGAAAAATGGTTTCAGGAAGGATTGGATATGGTGATAGCGGTACAAGTGAAACCTAATATTCCCCAGTGAATCCTACAACTTCATAAAGAGGGAGAGGATCTAGGACATTTTTTTTGTTAATTTCGATAGATTAGCCACACAATTCCAGTGGAGCGATGATCTCAAACTCTGCTACTTAGGACCCCGTCTGAAAGGTGAACTTCAAACATCTTATCAACTCCTCAATCTCCCCAGACCGGTTTCCTTTCTTGAGATCAAGGAAGTCCTTTTGCAAAAGGTGGGACAAACCAGTACCTTTTACTGCCACAAATTACATTGTTTAAAATTAAGCCCGGGGGATACACACATTTAACTAGGAGAGAGAATAAAAAATACTGTTTCCCTATGGTTCAAAGGCAAAACATTGGCTGAAGTGCTTGACAAAATAATCATAGAACAATTCATAAATTCTTTACCACCTTCTCTCCAAAGGGCCGTATTACAACTTAATAAGCCCACTCTCACCCTGGCAATTAAAATTGCTCCAAATCATGCAGAAGTGAACCAGCATTTCCATTCTTTAAACTGGAGTGATGAGAAAAAAGCGGGTCGAGGGACTATCCGTCCATATCCCTCTTCACAGGATAAGACAGGGACCTTTATAAGCACTAAAAAAAAGAACCTTACCTTCACGAAAGATCAAATAAAAGGCCAGGGTTCCGAGGCAAATCGGAAATAAAAGAAAAAGAACAAACTGAGTAAGCCCATCCCACTTGTTTCTCTTGTAAAGAACCCAGACATCTACCTCGGAACGGCCCCCAAAACCAAAAGGAAGAACAGATGGAAATCGGGTGTCTAATAGATGAGGAATGGGAAGGACGGGGGGAGGAGCTAGAAACAAGGAGCGCATGTTACTGTGACATCCCCACAATGGGATGGCAGTACAGGCCTTCATTGATGCAGGCAGTAAGCAGACCGCAATAAGATTCAACCTGGTCCTCCTTGATAAAATAAAGCAAGGGAAAGTGGTTCGAATCACCTGTGTGCATGGGGATCAAGAAATCTACCCTAAGATCCCTATCTCCATTCAAACCCAACATATTAACACCACCATCCCATCTGCAGTAATACCAGGTCTACCAAAAAGCTAATAATTGGGAGAGATTTTCCAGGGTTCTCCTCTCTCATTCAAAACATTCAGACTAGATCACATTCGGCAGGCAGAACCTTTCCATTCAGAGTCGGAAATTTGGACATGGCCTATAGATCCGGGAAGTACATTAGAAAGAAATTCCAAGAGCCCTACAGCGGGTGGCCAGTGTTCTTGGGGAAGGGTATGTGAAAAACCTAGGGGTATTCTTCCAATAAGAACCTGATAGCACTCTCTTCAGGAGACAAGTGCAAGGCCATCGCTCTTCGATCCCAACCCTGGGGGTGTACAAGCAAGGGAGTATCACATGGGTAGCGGAATCCCGCGTGGCCTTTGTTAGAATGCCCCAGGTGAGACACACTATTCTGACAGGGCAACAGAAGAGGAGGAAGAAGTCCTGGATGCCTTCATGGGATATGTTCATTCCCGTCCCCCTAATCCAGGTCTCATTTTCTCAAAATCCAATCCTGTCCTTAATGACCCAAGGGGGGGGACTAAAAAGTCAATTGCCCAAGGTGGGGAAGGAAGAGAAACCAACGAAAAACAAGCAAGGGGTCTGATGTCAATATCCATTCATTCACTACCAATTTAAACCACAGGGAATACCATATAATGGGTATAACCAGGCTTGTATAATAAACCATCTGGAATATGGAATGGGGCAACCATCCCCTTGAGGGAAAATCAGGCTTAAGGATTTCCGTATGTCCATTGTCGATTCCCTGATAGAATAGGATCAAATTGATCTGTCCTCCAAAACCCTTCCATCACCCCCTCCCCATTTCCAACAAATACTGGGACGAGGAAGAGGCAACCAGGAGTAGTGAAGATTTCCCATAGAAATAACATGGGGAGTGTAAGGGGAACCAACTGTACAAAGAACTTAAGTTGCCCCATTGATAGTCAGGCATTTACTAGTTACTCTCACCTGACTCCACTTAACTGTTTTTCCAACTATAAGAGGTGTGGCTCTACACAGGTGAGAAAGCGAGTTGGGGACGTTGTTTGGACCAGAGAATCCAAGGAGCATGGAGCAGCATGATCTACAGCCCATAGGAGACTAGCATGCCACGACGGTGTCAGTGTTTGTGAGGGGCTGCAGTGTGGCTAGGGAGCCGTGTCTCCAGAGAGCAGGAGCGAAGTACCCTGCAGGTTGATATTGACGGTTGGAACATTACTCGTTCCCTTGGGACCTGTGCCGTCGCAAGGGTATCTGAGGGTCAGGTGGCGAGACCCTGACCTTAGGCCCGCACAACCAGAAGGGACCGTTTGTCACTGAGCTGCAGAGCCTGGGGGGGGAGGAAGGGGAGGGAGGAAGGGGAGGGAGGAAGGGGAGGGAGGAAGGTGAGGGAGGAAAGGGAGGGAGGGGAGGGAGGGGAGGGAGAGAGGGTGGGAGAGAGGGAAACTCAGGAGCATGTGGCTGACTGAAACAGAGCAGGCGAAAGAAATGCATAAAGCGAGATGGAGCGGGAAAGAGGAAGGAAATGAAAGGAAACTGGTAAAGCAATATATATTGAAAGAAGAGTGACAAGATTAAGAGAAAGCAAGAAAAACAGAGCGCGTAAGGGGCGTGAAGTGATAGAATTATAATAAAGAGGGCGCAGGTGACCCGAAACGAGAGGGACGGGTGCAAGCAACCCGGCAGAGTGGAAAGTGTGCATGAGAAAGCTGGAAAAGGTGCCAGTCGCCACGGAAAGGTAAAGAGAGTGCAAGTGTGCATGAGAAAGCTGGGGAAAGTGCCATGGGGGAAGAAGGTGCCGGTGCTGGAGAATGAAAGAAAGGTGCCAGTGAGCACTCGAAAGAAGTCAAGAAAACAGAGGGCAACAAGAAGGTGTGCAGAAAGCCCCTGAAGGTAAAGAGTTAAGAGCAGGAAATAAAAGAGAGGGGTTAAAGCTCAGAGTGCTCGCGCTTAGGAGGAGCAAAGAAGCTGGTGTTTTCGAAAGTCTCTGATGCTACCCCTTTAAAGATCTGTATATGAAAGAAAGGTACATCCTGACAAACTGAACTAGTGTTTCGAATCACAAGAGGGCCCTGAGCTTGGGGAAGTGAACCCTGATGGTCCTAAAAGCTGAACTTGTATTTCAACTTGGAACAGGCCTAAACTTGAGGAAGGGAACCATAAGTTGCCTTGCATATCTTTTTTTTTTTTTTATAAATGTTTTATTGGTTTCAAAGTCAAACAAACAAAATATGTTGCAAGTAAAAGCAATGTAAAAAAACCTTTAACATTACAACATGAACATTCCTTTCCGTAGTCACTCTTTATCTATCACAACAGCACATCCTTAATACTTACTTCATTTCCTCATATCTAGGCACTAGTTGTAACACAAATTCCAACATTTTAAATGCAGCAATTATCATTCTGGTCTGTTCCCCTATTGGCACCCATCCTCACCATTCCATTAGGTTAAGGGTTTCACCCATCAACTTGAACCCCTCCAGGAAGGCACTTCTAATCTGCTTTAGTGATTCACAATTAGTTATCAAATGCATAGGTGTTTCAACAGTATCACTGTTTTTACAGTAACAACACTGAGTGTTTTCCACTCCTGGGCTTTTCCTTAACCATTGCACTTCCTTTGTGTCGAGGATGTTTAAACGGCATCCAAGCAATAGGTCTATATGCCTTGGGGATGGGAATTTTTTTAAGGTATCTAGATGGGACATTTAGGTCTTTCCTCTCTGCTGTCTGTGGTATTTCTTTTTAAGGCTTTCACATTTATCTTGGGTAGATATCCAATCCCCTGCCATCAATTTTTTCTTTGCCTTTATAGGATTCAACATCAGCATTCCCATTGTCAGTCTAGAAAAATGGATACCTCTCATGATTGACGGCAAACGTATTTTGGTGGCCGTGGGCCAACCGTCTCATGCACGATACGATAGAAATACAGGTTTCCGAGTTTATCAATGAACGGCCATTTTGATGTAACAAGGATCGCCATTTTGTTTTCTAACAATTGCTCATTGCTTTCTGTTCAAATTGCTTCGCAGCACATTTTCTGCTTACACTGCTCGACTGTTAATATTGTTGTCTGAACGTGAAAGGACAAGGCCGCAGGGCCGCGAGGCTAATAAGAGTTTGTTGAAACACAACATAGGCAGCGCCGGGAAGGAATGCCCGGCTCCCTCCCGAATGTAGCCTTGAAGCAGAGCCGCAGGGCATTTAATCATTTCACAGCTGCCAGCCAGTCTCGTTATATGGTAGAATATGTTACAATAAAGCAGCTAAAGGCTTGAATTGTGCTCTTCTTACGGCCCCCTTTACCGAGCCCTGTAGAGCGTGTCGGCTCCCAGGACACGAATAGCACCTCATAGATAGCAAGGTCTGGGATGTGACTCTTCCTCCGTATGCAGCTTGCTTCCAAGAACAGAAGCACTGTGTTCTGTTCAACAAGTGAAAGATGTCTCCGCACTTGCAAAATTGCATATTGTTACTAGAATAGATATTTGAAGGTGTCATATTCGTCGAAAGTGTCCATCACACCAAGTCCAAAGAAACCCAATAAAGGGGGGTGTTAAACATGTCAGCAGCTGATTGTATGATATGCATTTTGTATATATGTAACTGATGTACGTAATTCACTCTCTTGCGTCCCTCGAGGTCTAGCGATACACGTTGCGGGGCATGAGACCGAGTTGGCCAACTGAGACTATTTGCTTTGCAATAAACCCTAGCTTTGGGAATACAACCTTGTGTCTGGCGTATCTATCGTGTGTGGTGACTTGCCTTGTTTCCATAGACGTGAGGGACCCCCAGGGGCCCCTTTCACCATCTCTCTGTTCTTCTTTAAGATGTTTTCCACTTTCAATCTCCAAAGCTCAAGATGCTTATCATGGGACCCTTTACCTAGGTCCAGGATTGGAAACGGCAAGATCGTAGAACCTGCTGCACATTTCCTGTGTAGTGACATCGTCTTCTACAGTACCATAGGCTGCCTATCAAAGTGGAATCTTGATTGTTTGGTGTTACTGAAGGAATTGAAGCTTGGGTAAGTGAAGCTTGGGTAATGCCCCGAGGCATTAAGAATATTGACATTGTTTGAACTATGAAGGTCCTATGAACAGTTCCTTTTGAATGGAGCTTATTCTTTAGAAGCTGACCAGCCTATAGCTGGTAAAAAGACCACCTGAAGCCAATCCTGGTTTCCTATTTTTGTTGAACCACCACTTTTTGCTTTTGTAAGACTTCATAACGCATTTTTGTCAAGGAGTGAGGGCAAGCATATGTTTAGACACAGAACGATTTTTATTTTATACTTCCAGAATTCGACTGCCCTTAGAAACATCAGTTAAGGGAACCATCCCTTTAGTGTTAGGGCCAGTTAGGCATTGCACCAACCCAGAAGCGTTAGTAAATAAAGGTCTTGAACGATTATCTTTGAGTCTGTGTCTCTCTTGATACCATGCCTGTCTCACATACCATGCCTATTTTTGTCGCCAATCACCCCTCAATGGAGGAAGAAACTTTGCAAACACTCGAAGTATGACCAGCACTTTATTATGTCTCCAAGATTTAAAGGTTTCACCTGTCTTTTTTTCCAAGATGACCACGATGGTGTGAACACTGCGGCCGTTGAGCTCCCGACCCCAAGGCACTACAGACTCCCCCCCCCGGCATGCATTGCCCTCCCCAGGCAAATCGAGACTACGATGAGCCCCCAACGCAGCGGAGAGGAGGCGGCCATCGGGCGGCTCCGACTTGGGGACCTGCGCAGCATTCTTCATTGCAGCAGCGCGGTTCCCGCGCCGCATCAGCGTTCTTTGCCCAGAGTAAGGGGGCCGTGATCCTGGGGTCGAGGCGGCAGGGGTCGGTGGTGCGGCTTCGTGCGGACCACTGGAGGCGTGCCCCCACTGCTGCAGCGATCCTCCGCCACCCCACCCCCAGAACACATCGGCGGCCTGAACGGTACCATTCCTCAAGGCCGTGGAGGAGGATCCCACCCGGCGCGGGTTCTGCACGGGCGCGACCCTCTCCGGGTGGAGAGACCCTCGGGTGCAGGGTGTGCCGCATCTGAGGAGGCGCCCGGCGAGCGGAGCAATCACCCCCCGGGACCTGGTGTGTGGCAGGGGGGGCCGCCAGTCAAGGAGAGGACGCCGCTCACCGGGGAGCACCTGAAGGTACGAAGAAGGGAGGGAGGAACGGCCTACATCCCCGATTAACTTTCTGCCACGCAGTGTATCACCGCCATCTGGGAGAGGCACCCGTACTCTTGCAGCTGATCTGGCACATAGGGGGCACTGCAGTGAGAGTGGAGTGAGAGTGGAGGGGGGCATGGAGTGACCCCCCCTTCAGTGAAATCTTCCCCCCAGCACGAGGGCCCTTGGCTGGGACGGTTTATCCACGGGTCCTGCAGCACCTGAGAGGCGTAAAGACCCCTTGACTCCCTCCTTGGTGATAGCGACGGGTCCAGCTCCAGAGGGACCGCAGCAGCGGCCAACCATACCCCCTCTTCAGGCAAGCCACCACCTCCCTCCCGCTGAGCCAACCCCAGACATCGCAGAGGACTTGTAGCGGCGAAAAGAGATCTATCAGTAATATCGGCAGCCACTGGGGGGATCCCCCTTCGGAAAAGCAATCTCACTACCCCGCGCCTAAGCCTAGGAGGGGCGGGGGGACCCCGTGCGGAGACACAGACACTTGCCTTTCCTGCTGGTCTATTCCTGAATCCTATACACTGGGCACATTGCCAGTAACCATCGCTAGCATGTCTAAGAACAAAACCAAGGAGAGTCAACCCTTCCAAAGACCCCTAAGGAAACTCCAGGAGAATGCATTGACAAAGATATGGGCTAAGGACACGGAGGATGCCCAGGGAACAACCTCCAAAGAATGGCTCGCTGGAGAACCACAGGTGGATCTAGAGCTCCAGGACCAACATGTCACGCAAACGACACTTAAGGTCCTGCTGGCCGACATAGTGGATAAGATCACTGCTGCAGGTCAAAAGCAAATGGACGCCCTCAGGGAGGACCTGGCGGAGGGCATCCAAGAAATTAAGAGAGATATTAGCAAGATAGAGGAAAGGGTCGATACGAACGAGAGGGCGATTCAGGACTTAGCCGAGGATGCACGGAAGAAGGACTCCCTCCTGGACACATTGGAGACAGCCGCGCACAACCTGGAAATCCAGGTAGAAGACTTAGAAAACATGTCTAGGCGCTCGTAACATTCGCATCAGGGCCCTCCCAAAGGACACCCAGGATCAAGAGCTAGCCCAAGTTGTGAAGGGCATCTTTGTGGACCTCCTGGAAGCGTCAGACACGACGGACCTGGTCTTTCATAGGATACATAGAACGGGGGCCAAACAAGCAGATCCAGGCGCTATACCCAGGGACGTCCTAGTGTCACTGCAAGAAGGAGAGAATTCTCTCAGCAGCACGGAAGGCAGGACAGATTACCTATAATGGGGCGGAGATTGCGCTATACCAGGATTTGGCCCAAGCAACGCTAAACAAGCGCCGAAGAATGGGGCCAGTACTCGCACACTTGAGAGCTCAGGGCATTAGATATAGATGGCTGAACCCTTTTGGTCTCGCCTTTGATTGGCAAGGGAAAGCGCAGAGGATAACTACATGCGAACAGGGTCTCTCCCTGCTGGGGGTGGAGGAGGATGCTCCGCCTCCACCTACTACGTCTTCATCCCAGCGAACCGGGCAAAGAGACTGGGAATGGTCAATGGCCCGGTCAAAGAAGACAAGGAAGAATCCAGGCGCAACATCTAACCACTTCTGAAGGGGTCGCCACAACAGAAAGGGCAGGAACTTAAGATCTGCTCTGAGGTGTACTGGGAGTGACTTCAGCACATCATTTAGTGAGCAATGTGGGATAAGGATGCCTGGGGAGGGCATACGTAGCAGTGTCAAAAAAAATTAAAAAAACTTAAATAAAAAGCTAAAGGTGAGCTTGAGATATGTATTCACACCTAAAGCGCTCTGGGGGGAGGAGAGGGGGTGTAGATCTTGGAATGGGACAGGGACATCCTGCGTTGGAACTGTTCAAAGGCAATCGATGGGACTCTCGAGGTTCGGAGGGGGGCTGCGGCCAGTCATCTCACATTGCCAGGGGGGAGGGGTGGGGGCAGGGGGAGGGGTGCGGGATGGGATGGGGAGGGCACGGGAGCCCCAAGGTTCAAGACCTGAAAGTAAAGATCCTGCAGAGCTCGACAAAAAAGCATCCCCACGGGAGGAGGCCGCCTCGATAATTGGGGGCCCCTGCGACCCACGCTCTTGGCCATGTAACCCACTATGTCTACCCAACGATCAATGACGATCTATATCCGAATGCCTGATCGTAGAAGGGTCAAGATGTGGGGTTATTCTAGGGCACTACAAGCCACACAATCTGAAAAGAAAGCTGGTGTTTTCTTGGCTCTTAGGGATGGGCTCGATCTGCATATAACGGGGTAGATCACAGACGACCAAGGAAGGTTCCTGGCGGTAACCTTGGAAGGCGATGAACTTCCCCCTCACAGTGGCGACGCTATACATCCCAAACACGGCGCAAGATCTCTATATTCAGAGCGCGCTGGGAAAACTAGAGGAATTCGCCAGGTCCCCCATGGTTCTTACCGGCGATTTCAACATAGCATACGATCCCGAGAGGGATAGAACTGCGGGATGGGCGGGCTCACAAGGGAAACCAACACAGGAACTGAAGGAGAAAGTCGGAAATTTGGGCCTGGTGGACACATGGCTAGAGATAAAGGGGGGAGGCCTGGGGGGGTTCACCTTTTTACTCACATGCGCACCGATCCCACTCGAGAATAGATTATATTTGGGTCTCTGACAATTTACTGGGGAGGGTGCAAGAGATCACCATGGGCTCTACAACACTCTCTGACCATGCCCCCTTGACTATAGCACTGAGACTTAACGGCAGACCCCCGGGTCTGTGGAAGTGGTGCTATCTGACTATTCTCTTTAAAGACCAGGGTTTGCTCCGTGAAATCGAGGAGGAAATAAAATGCTTCTTTGCGGAGAACCCAGTAGAGGATACGACATCCCAGGTTGGGTGGGACGCCTTTAAGGCGACCCTGAGGGGAGCAATAGTAGCCCTAAAAGCAAGAAGAGACAGGGAATTGAGAATCAAAGAGGCACGCCTGGAGGCTGCACTTAGAGAGTTAACTGCAAAAATGGGCACATATCAGACCCCGGCGACCAAAAGAGAGTATAGGGCGATTAGGGCCCAGCTGGACCTAATCCAGACTCTGGCAGCTGAGCGAAGCTTACTATATCTCAGGCAGAAATTCTACATTAAAGGTAATAGAGCAGACCATCTTCTCTCGAGACTCCTTAGAAGGGACCAGAATGAGAAGGCAATACTGAAAATTAAGGTGGAGGGAGGGGGCACCAGCTCCTAAAATGAGGACATCTCAAGGGAATTCACTTGTGTTTATACCAACTTATATGCGTCCGACGCTCCGGCACAGTCCTCCCAACTAAACTACCTAGACGGTCAATTTGCCCCACATAACCCGTGAAGAGATGGAATCGTTGGAAAGGGATATCACAGAGGTTGAGGTTAGGGACGCAATTAGAGCCCTCCCCAATTTTAAGTCGCCGGGTCCGGAGGGCTATGTGGCAGAGTTTTATAAATCACATAAGGAACTATTCATTCCAGTCCTAACCAGGCTCTTTAACCAAATAGGGCGGGACATCGCAGTCACGGGAACAATGGAAGAGGCGAAAGTTGTCCTCATTCATAAAAAGGGCAAGGACCCAACAAAGAGTGTACCTCCTACTGGCCCATAGCCCTAATTAATGTGGATTCTAAGATATACGCCAAGATTCTAGCGAAAAGATTAGACCACTTGATCCCGAAACTGGTTCACTCGGACCAATCAGGATATGTCAGGGGTAGACAAACCACAGACAACGTCGGAAGGCAAGCCCACTTAATAGAGAAGGCCCACAAGAAGGAAGTTCCCGTTCTCCTGATGGCAGTAGATGCAGAGAAGGCGTTTGATCGGGTGGAGTGGGGATTCCTTTTTGCAACTATGCTCCGGATGGGGTTTGGCCCCAACTTTTTAGATAAGATTAGGGCTAACTATAGACATCCTACCCTCAGACTAGCGGTGAAAGGGCAACTCTCAGAACCGGTGAGGGTCGAGAGGGGCACAAAGCAAGGATGCCCACTGTCCCCAATATTGTACTCCCTCCACTTGGAACCATTCCTTGAGGCGGTGCGCTCCAACCCGTTCATAACCGGCATTCCCTTTGCATGGGAACCGCATAAAATCGCAGCATTTGCTGATATGATACTCTCTCTGACCCGCCCGAGTACTGCAATCCCTGCAGTGGAAGCTGAGTTGGCTCACTTTGGCAGCGTGGCCGGCTTGAAAGTAAACCCCTCTAAAACAGAAATCCTCAACCTTACGGTCCCGTCCCCAGAAGCCCACTCCTTGAAGCTTACCTCTCCATACAGATGGGTAGACCACTCTCTCACTTATTTGGGTGTAAAACTAACGACAAGTGTGGATTACCTGTACCAGGCAAACTATCCACCCCTACTGGAGAAATTAAAAAGCAAGATGATCGACTCGGGGCCCCTAGCGATCTCGTGGTTAGGCCGTATCAAAACCTTAAAAATGTCTATACTCCCAAAACATCTGTATTACTTTGCTGCCCTTCCGGTACGAGTTCCCCCAGCCTTCTTTAGGAACATGAACAAAATCACAAGCAGGTTTGTGTGGGCCAATAAGCCTCCAAGGTTACCGGCCAGGCTGATGAGAGCTCCCACGGAGCGAGGGGGCATGGATCACCCGATTTTCGGGCCTACTACAGGGTGGCGCAACTGAAGGTCCTCCAGGATTGGCAAAGAGATGACCAGGGGAAAGTGTGGAGGCCCATGGATAGGACGGTCGTAGGGGAGGAACTGGAGGGGTTCTTGTGGAAGCCAAAACAGGATAGGCCACCTCAGATGTATAAAAGTGCAATTCTCGCCCTAGTAGCCAACCTGGGACGAGGCGGTGCAACAGGCCGACCTAACGGCCCATCCATCGCCCTTCACCCCCCTATTTAATAACCTGCAGTTCACTCCTGGGCAAAACGCGACCGCTTTTCAGCAATGGCATCACGGGGGCTGTAGGATGGTACATGATATGTTCGAGGTGGGCCAGGTTAAGCTCTTTGATCAATGTAAGACGGACTGTGCACTGGATGAAAGGGAAAGGTACCGATATTGTCAGCTTAGACACTGGCTCACCCATCCCAACCTAAAGCAAGCCGCTACCCGGGAATGAACCCCCTTTGAAAGATACCTCAGCAAGGAATTGGGGGACAAGCACTTAATCACAGACATGTAGAAGCACATGAAAGCAGGTGAGGATCCTCCACCCCGAGCCTATATGAAGAAGTGGGAGCAAGCTACCGGATCCGTTATCGAAGATGAGGATTGGGGGTGGTTATGGAAGCAGATACCAAACCTAACAAGGTCCCTTCAAATAAGGGAGATGTGGTTGAAGTTACTCACCCAGTGGCACATCACCCCTGCCAAAATTCACAGAATGTATCCTGGGGTATCCCCCCTCTGCTGGAGAGACTGGGGCATAGTGGGCAGTGGGGCACTTGGGAACACATTTGGTCGGAGTTCCCAAAACTAGAGAATTATTGGGCGGGATTTGAGACGCACTTAAACATACCTTGGGGCTCAATTGTGGGGGGAACAGAGGACTGGCGATTCTGGGACTGGGGGGCTCCTTAGCATCAATCAAGACGAAGGCGGATTGCAAGCTTTATATAATAATGATGATGGCGGCTGCTATGGTCCTAGCTAGCAGATGGAAAGCAAAGGACCCACCGCACAATCACGAATGGGTGACAAAGATGTGGTCCCTGGTGGCGCTGGAGTGGCTCACATACTCACTGCAGGGTGATCACTTGAAGTTCAGGTCGGACTGGGACTGATCTGTAATCCGATTCCTGGTGGATGGCACAAGGCAGCGGTGGTTGCCACGAAGCATGCAACTCTTGGGCATAATAGACTCTGCCGAGGAGCCATATTAAGCATGGGGCAGGACAACAGATTATAGCCCAATTGAAAGGGGAGCAGTAGCAGGGCGGGGTCGAGGTGAATGATCATGGAGAGGTGGGGTAACTTTGAAATACTCTTGAACCTCATGTCGGGGAGGGGGAACGAAGGGGGGAGTTGGGGTACCTGTTACATGGTTTGTTGTTTACTTGTGAAAATGCCAATAATAATAAAGTTTAAAAAAAAAGAAAATGTCACCTGTGAGATTGACTCTTTGTAGCATGTGGCCAACTCCGCCATATAAGTGATGACATGGTTGAACACCACCTGTGCAAGTATTATAGAGTATCAGAAAGGAGATAGACGGGCAGTAATTAGAAGGTTTGTTTGGGTTCGCTGTGGGATTTCTCAAAAGGGGTAGACCTATGGCCACTTTATAGCAGGTTGAAGAGATGTGAGAGGTAGACACAGCTGAGGAGCGCCACCTCCTTGATCTGAGGTGCAAAGGGGTCATTGGTGGCACAGAAAGGATTGACAGAGCAAAGAATGGGTGCAGGATCAGCTGGAGTGTTAGCCGAAACAATTGACAACAGGGAAAGAGGTGAAAATGAATAGCTGACATATTGGGGTGCAGGAAACGAAGGTTAGCGAGTGTCATGGGTTTTTAGAAAGTGTAGTTGAGACGTCGCAGGCAAAGTCAAAAGGAGAAAGAGAGGTAGGAATGGAGATCAGGCGAGGGGGCGCCCATAGATTTCAGTGTCATTGATAGCTTTCAGGATGGAGATTGGAGAAAAGCACTAAAGTTAGTGCAGCAGCATGTTTAGGCTATTTCAAGAGCTGAAGTTATTGTTGAGATTGGTTCCTTATAAGTGGAAAAGCTGGCTGGGTAATGGGTTTTCTGCCAGCATTGAAGTTGAAGGTACACGTTGGTTCTCAGTTGCTGGATAGCAGGGGAGATCCAGAGTTGAAGGCATGGGTAATAGGAGGTGAACAAGTGGGCCTCCTAGTGGTGTTTCATGGAAAGAGTGAGTGCTTGTTAAAGTCATAGAAGGCTGTTTCAATAAGGATGGCAAAGGGTGGGAAGAGTACCCACCTGAAGGGGTACCTGACTGAATCGAAACAGGGAGCCACTGCGTCGGGTCAAAATGTGCATTTGGTGATCAAAAGGGAGTGGGGCGAGGAGAAGGTTTGTGTAGAGGCATAGAGAAAGATGAGACCCCATGAGTTACCATGAATCTAGGCTGACGGGATGTGGAGGGTGAGCAGTATCGGTAGGGATGTTTTGAGCTGAAAACAGTAGGCAGTTATAAACTATAAGAGGTTGTTGTCATGCCTGGGTATGGTTGGGATTTCGCTGGGCAGGGATTTAAGTAAGAGTTCTATATTGCTGAAAAAGAAGTTGAGGGTCCCAGAAGGCAATACATGACAGAAATGTATTAAAAAAGGCAGAGGATGAAATCGAGTGGAGGGTTAGAGTGGACTATGGGGTGTTTGGGGTGTTTTTGTTCTAATGAGAAGACAACCACTTGCCCCTTTTGAACAGGCAAGGGTAGTGAAACTAGGTAGATTAGTCATGTAATGATTTTGGGGATCCATGTTTTGCTAACGGCCAACACTGAGAGGTGGGTGAGGTAGGAGTCAAATATGGTATCACTCTTACCGTGTTATTATCCTATTGCCCCTTTTCAATGGTCTGGGCCATATCCTCACAATTTTTTCATCAGAACCAAGCAAGAAACTAAACATTACAGCACACAGCTGTAAATTAGACGGCCTGACACCTGCCAAAAAAAAGTTCTACCGGAATGAAAAAACACACAACAAGGAAAAATACTGCAAAGATATGCAAACTCCATTAACTCTTATCATCTTGGGACTACACACCATACAGGCACAACCCATTAGGTAACACTGCTGTGGGAAAACCTTGCCACCCACCCTACACTACAATCTCGCCTGTAAGAACACACAGAGTAAACTAAGAACACAAATGCAGGAATACTCAAATGGAACTTACCCAAAACACCTTAGTGGTAGATATTAGAAATTGTATGCCTCCATCTCAGACTTTAAGTGAATTCCGTACGGGTCACTCCTAAAACCAAGACCCCAATCCATCGGATGTTAAAAGTGGAAAGAGGGAGGTGGTTGGCGACTTTATGGATAAGCAAGGGAAAACTAGGAATTGTAGCAGGAATATGGTCCTCAGAGATGTCTCCATAGAAAAGACAAAAATTGTAGTAACGAATTTGAATCCCACTAACTGGATAGGTGATCCATGTAACTCTCAGATCATTAAGCCCTACGTTGATGTCGTGGCTCCTCCAATCACTCAAATTATGAATATGTTTTTCCATTCTTCTAACATCCCTGATGTCTTAAAACAGGCCTGGTTTAAACCATTGCTTATAAAGCCATCATTGGATCGCAAAAATCTTGAAAATTATGGACCCATTTTCAATGTGCCATTTCTTTCAAATGTCATTCATAAGGTAGTTAAAATACAACTATAAGATAACCTGGAACATTTTCTGATACTGGAAGACAGACAGGATTCTGGCCTTATCGTGAGACAGAAATGGCATTATTAGATGTCAAAGATAGTCTGCTTCAGATCTTGGATAAAGGTGAGGCAGACATGCTGATGCTCTTAGATCAATCGGCAGCCTTTGACACCTTCCACCACTCTATTTTGTTAAGCCGATTAGAGGTGGTCACAGCTTTATTTATCTGAACAGGTAGTGAACTGGTTTAAATCATTCCTCTCTAACAGAATATTGAGAATGAAAGTAGGCGATTGTTGCTCAGAGCCAGAGCTACGAACATGTGCAGTGCCGCAGGTTTCATGCACATCACCCATGCTCTTTAACATATATATCAAACCACTACATGACCTGCTGATCGAAAAGGATGTCATTTTTCAGAACTATGCTGATGACACAATTTGTTTTTCGACTATCAGGTTCATATGACGATAACATGATATTTAATAGGGTGACTTTCAGGGAAATTGCAGTATGAATGTCATTGAACTGGCTCGGCCTCAAAGAAAAACCAAGACTTAAATCCTATTTTTTTTTAAAACGTATTTTATTAGCATTTAAATATAGCTAACATTTAACAAAAAATAAAGTGTTAAACAAACAAAACAGTCTTCATTAGATGTTGTGGTATCTTCAATGTCTATACGAGGGCAGAGGTAGGTGAATTCGTGAGTTCGGGTGCCGAGGTTGGGTCAAGTCGGGCGTCTTTGGAAGTTTTAGGTGAGCCTCTTCCTGGCATTGTTGTTTCTGGGGTTCCCTTCAGGGGGTGTTTGTGGTCTGCAGTAAAGGGCACATCTCTTAGGAGGGTCTTCCACGATTCGAGGGTGTTGTTTGCTTCGTCTGTTCCATAGTTGGCCCCTTCCTGCCATGCCCGGGTCTCTGCCTCGGACCACCTTTCTAGTTCCTTAATCCAGCGTTCATACCTCGGGCCCCCTGGGGACTTCTAGGCCATAGCTATGGTTCTTTTCGCAAGGATACAGGATAGGTCCATCAGTTTGACTACGTGTCTGTATTTGCTTATTTTGGGGTGAGCTTCTAATAAGCAGACTTTCGGGTCCCACTCATATCTGGTTAGGCCAGCAGTTGTGCAAGTCTGCCTAACTCTGGACCAGAGTGTATTTGCCTTATTGCAAGTCCAAAACATGTGGATCATGTCGGCTGTGTCGTTGCCGCACCAGGGGCAATTCGGTGAGACTTTCTTGTTGAATTTAGCCACCCGCTGTGGGGTCATGTACGTCCTGTATAGGGTATTCAGTTGTATCTGCCTGAATCTGGCGTTGCGGGACACCTCTTTTGGGTACAATAAAATTCTTTCCCATACTTTGTCGGTTAGTGTGATGCCCAGGTCCACTTCCCATCTCTCCTTGAGTGCTATGCCTTTGGGGTTAGGTTTGTGCATCAATCGGCTGTACAGCCGGGTTACCGGGTTCCATCCATCTGCTAGCTCGTACATCTCCTGTAATAACGGATCCAGGGTGGGTTCCTCGGGCCAGCTGTCCCATTTGCTTCTGGCGATCTGTTTGAGTCGGTGATACCATAGAAATTGGCCGCTGGAGAGTCCTTCAACCTCCTGCATCGATTCAAAGTCTCTGAATTTGTCCTCTTCGAACATGTCCCCCCATACATAGATCCCGGCACTCTCCCAGCTTCTTGCTACCTTCAGATCCGTCGTGGTTTTGCATGCGTCCGCTAGGATGGGAGAGTTGGGTGAGTATGGATGGCTCGATTGTAGGATGGAGCGAGTTCTGGTCCAGATCTGTCTGCCTAATTTCGCAATCATGGGGACATTCTGTGTCTGCTTGAGTGGGTTCCAGAGTACTTCCTTGGGGAAGAGATTCATTGTTTTGTTCGTCTTGAAGCCACCTTGTCACGCGGCTGAGCTGTGCAGCTAAGTAGTACATTTGAAAGTCGGGGAGTTGTATTCCGCCTTCTTTGTGTCGTAGCGTGAGGATTGAGAGGGGTAGTTTGTGTCTGGAAGGGCACCATAGGAAGTCCCGGATTAATATTTCAAGTGTCTTGAAGAATGTGGGGTGGATATAGTAACAAATGTTTGTGAAGTATAGGAAGCGAGGAAGAATTATCATTTTTGTAATGGCCGCCCGACCCATCATTGCAAGTGGCAGTTTTGCCCAGAATTGCATAGAGTTGTGGAGTCCTTTCAGCGCCATTTCGGTGTTGTGGTTGTGTGTGAGTTCTGGGGTGTGATGGATGTTTATTCCCAGGTATCGAAATGCTTTGGGTTGCCATTTTATCCCCACTACTGGTAAATCAGTTTTTGCTAGGCCTCTGAGTCTTGCCAGCAGGAATGCACAGGATTTCGATCTGCTAAACTTGATTCCTGAGTAATGTGCATAGTTGTCCAGGACGTCTAGTATGACTTGTGCATTTATTTGTGGGTCTTTCACATACAAGAGTACATCGTCGGCGTATAGGGATATTATGGAGTGTTGGTTGCCCAGTTTAAGGCCTGCGTCGAAGAACTATTGTCTAAAATAGATGGCAATTGGTTCCAAGCCTAAGATGTATAGCATCGGCGATAGCGGGCATCCTTGCCTAGTGCCTCTCTGAAGCTCCCAGGGCTTCGAGATCATCCCTCCAGTTTTCACTCTTGCCATTGGTGAGTTGTAGAGCACCTTGATCCATCTCACAAAACCCTCTCCAAATCCAAACTCCCTCAGCACCTCGACCAACCATTCCCAGATTATGGCGTCGAAGGCCTTGATGGCGTCGAGTGAGAGTACCGCAAGAATCTCGTCTCTCGTGGTGGTTTCCGCCATAGTGTGTTGAAGTCTTCTTAGGTTGGCCGTGGTGTTGCGTCCCGGGACGAAGCCATTTTGGTCGTCGTGAATCAGGGTTCCCACCACCTTTGCAAGTCTGTTGGCTAGGATAGTGGTTAGGATCTTGCTGTCGTAGTTTACCATTGCTAATGGGCGGTATGAGTCGCAGTCCATGGGCGGTTTGTTGGGCTTGAGCATGGGGATTATGATTGTTTCTTTCATAGTGTTAGGGAGTATCCCTACTTCATATGCCTCCGTGTAGACCTCATGTAGTATCGGAGTGATGATATCTTCGTAAGCTTTGTAAAGTTCAGGCGGGAGGCCGTCACTGCCAGGAGTTTTACAGGTGGCCAGCGACCTGATGGCTTCCTTAACATCTTCTGTAGTGATCTCCATTTCCAAAGCTACTCTATGTTCCTCGGATAGTCTCGGTAACCCAATCTCTTCCAAGGTGTTCTTGATTTCATCTCTGGATATTTGCCTGTTGTGGGAGTATAGTTTACAGTAGAACTCCGCAAAGGCGTCGTTTATATCCTTTTGGGTCCTGCATGTTGTCCCATTCTCGGTTATGATCTCTGTAGGAGTGTGTCTTGGTTGTTCACGTTTGCATAACCAGGCTAGTATCCTGCCTGGTTTATCGGCTTCTTTGTGGGTCTTGGCGGTGTTTGTTGTGAAGTCAAATTTGGCTAGCCTGTCCCAGGTTGTGCGACATTCTTTGTAAATTTCTTGTAAGGTCTCTTCCATTTCCGGGGTGGCGACAGTGCATGCCTCGAGGCGTGTTATTTCAGCTTCTCGTTCTTCTAGCGCTGCCGTCAGGTGTTTCCGGATGCCGCCAGCCCCTGCTATCACCTCTCCTCTTATCACTATCTTCATCGCCTCCCAGAGCGTGCTCCAGGTTGATACAGAACCTTTATTATTGTCTATGTAGTCATCAAGTTTGTTGCCGAGGGCTTCCCTGAATTCTTGATCCGTAAGGGCTGCGATGGGCATTTTCCATGTTGCGATCGGTGGTCTGGGTCCCCTTAATTTCCATTCCATAATTAATGGTGAATGATCAGAGATCGATCTGCCTAGGTATGCTGTTGCGTCTACCATTGAGGTTTGCTCTCTGTTGATAAACAGATAATCGATCCTTGTGTGAATCTTGTGAGGGGGCGAGTAATATGAGTAGCTTCTTTCAGTGGGGTGTTGTTCCCTCCCAATGTCAACCAAGTTGAGGTGATCCAGCGCATCGTTGAGTGCTTGAGTGGCGGCGTTTCTCGGTTGCTGGGGGGGTGTGGATCTATCCATGTTTCCGTTTCTGTAGCAGTTGAAGTCGCCAGCCCATATGAAGGTCCCTTCCCTGTGATGCGTCATTTTGGCACAGAGCGTTTTGAGGTGTGAGGGAATTCCGTGTTGTGGAAAGTAGGAGTTCACTATACAGACCGCCGTATGTTCAATGGTTCCCCATATTATTAGATACCTGCCTTCAGGGTCTGCCTCCAAGCCCAGTAGGCAGAATGGCACGTTCGGGTTCACCCAGGTGAAAACTCCTCAAGCATAGCTAGAGTAGGGTGCTCCTTTCGCGGTGCCTCCCCACCGCTCCGCTAACCTGGACGAAGACTCCTTCGACAGGTGGGTCTCTTGGAGTAGTGCAATGGATACCTTCTTTCTGCGGAGATAGGATTGGATCCGATTCCTTCTCAAGTATGATCCCATACCACGTACATTCCACGTTATCACTTTCAATTGTGTCGCCATTGGGATGGAGTGTTGGATTCCGTGCGTCTGCCCTCTTGTGTTTTTCTCAGCGGTTGTTGATTATCCTTGGTGGTTCCCAGATCTCGGTTCTTAGTTCTGATTTTGCTTATGCACTGTGGTGGTCTTGCCCTCTGCCTTGCTCGTTGCACTAGTGTGAAGACTGTTAAACTAGAGTAACATTTAACAAAACTGGAACTGGTGCGCCCAGCGACTGCGTATTTCTCGCGGTGCTCAGGCGCTCTTGCGCCGTCAGGTCCCATCCGGGTATCAGGCTCGAGCGGGGTCGGGCAGGCAACTGGCCTGTCCTGGTCTGTTCGTGGGGGCTAGGTCCTGTGCCTGGTGTGAGGCCAAGCGAGGGCCGCATCTGCTTGATAAATAGTGGTGTAGGTTACCTCCTTGGTTGTCGTAGGGTTGTGATGCGGTATGCGCTTATGTGTCAAGTGCGTGGATAAGTGGATTTCCTCATTTAACCTTGGGATAGGTGCCCCCATCTTCTGCTAGGTTGTTGTCTTCCATCCACATATTGGCGGCTGCTGGGGACTCTAGGAAGATTGCACGTCCCTTGTAAATGACCTTTAGTCTCGATGGATAGAATAACATATATTTTAGGTTCAGTTGCCGGAGTCTGGCCTTGATAGGTACGAATGAGTTTCTCTCCCTTTGCACCTTTGGAGTATAGTCTGGGTAGACAGAGATTTTAGCTTTGCCACGTTATATGGGGCCCTCTTCCCTGGAGTGCCTCAAGATGGTTTCTCGGTCCTGGAAATTAAGTATTTTGGCGATTATCAGGCGAGGGTGGGATCCTGGGGGGGGTTTCTTCTGGAGGGACCTGTGTGCCCTTTCAACTGCAAAGCCTTGTGTAAGTTTTCCTGCGCCTACTTCTTGTTGTAGGAAGGCCTCTACGTATGCTGTTGGGTTTGGGCCTTCGTCGCCTTCTGGTACTCCCAGTATCCTGATGTTGCCCCGTCTGGCACGTTCCTCGGCTCTGGCCTCGAGGATAAGACTTAACTCCTATTAATACTCCTTTCCAGACCATCTATGAAGAACTCCCCAAGTTTATTGTTTTGAATCCAAGCAGCTCAAAACAAACTGTGCTCACAAACAACTGGAAAAGAACATAACCCACTAACAACCTCATGTTTCATCCACTTTCACTCGCCACATGCTCACCAAACTCGCCAATGCAAATGTCCCAACAAAACCCTCATCCCACAGCAAAGCAGTCACAGCTCTAGACCTCTCGAATCAGCTTGCAAACCCATCCACTGGCCAAAAAACCCACACCCTCCCCAAACACTTGAGGTATCCCATCCGGAAACAACTGCTGGTTTACAAATCGCCATCCTGCTAGAAAACACTCCCAATTCTTCATGCACCAATAGTTTAGGACAGCACCCTGCGATTTTCCTCTCCTCCCCTATTTACCACCCCTAAACGTGTCCATTACAGATCCACGTGACCGCTTGGAGACCGTGAAAATGGCAGCGGCACAGGTACAAATCCCAATAAAACAAAGTAACCCACCAGCAGGCTACTCAGTGATCTCTGTTAAAGGGGTCCAGGGCTGTCTCAATGCGTCTTTGTCCTCCCGACAGCTGGAAACTGCCAATTCCAGTTTGAGGTCTTACACTATGCCAGCAGAGTGCTTTGTGGGCAATCTTGCCTTAGGAGTGCAAGTTGGTCAGCTTTATTGGTTAAGTTATATTTGGAGCAATTCCCTTGGCGTCCCAGTCCTCAGCTTTAAAATAATGAACTCTCTGCTCACCACAATTACAGACCTTGATTTTGTATAAGACCCTGTTTTCAACACTGCTGTATGTCTTGATGTGATTTATGTTGCTGCTCAGAGCCCCTTTGATGTGCAATGACCAAGCCTCTCCTCAGTGTCTTATACAAAAATAAATATATTCCAATCCAAAACACATTCTTTGGGACACACAAAAGCAATTGTTGCAGTGCCAAACATGTGTACGAGTCCCCTTAAAACCGGTGTCTCTTACTCTATAATATGCAGCCTTTCTGAAAAGGTTTACCATATCTCTAGACTGGAGAACAAGGTTTAATTGCACAAAATACAAGTAAGTGCCAGCAAAGAACTCTGCTGCCACAGAACGCTCTGATAAAAACAGCTTAAGAAATGGGTTTAAAAATACGCAACGCCACAAGTAACGCACATCACATAGGTTACAAATCCATGTAGCTGGTTGGTGCGACACTATACAAATAAAGCCTGCTTCATACGGGTTGCCTGGCGATTGGTCCCAGCATCTTCTGTCCATCTCCTTCTATGTGGGGATAGTCTTCTTCCGTCATCGGGTACAAAGACTCTAATTGGCAATTTATTTACATAGTTCATTATTTCATAGCTCTACAGTGCACCTGGTACCAATGACCTGAGCGAGGTGTAAGAAACCTGAAGGTGTCTCACCTGCTAGTCCCAGGGGATTTGTCATCGAGATGGCCAGGGCAAGGCCATCACTTTTGGATCCAGTTCCTGGGGGTGGACCAGTGCGGGAGGATCACCTGGATGGAGGGTCTTTGGGGAGTGGTAGTGGGACACCGGATGGTGAGACGTGGTATCCCCTTCCCTGTAACACCTTTTCCCCATCCTACCAGGTAGGATACTTAGGAACTCAACCCCGCCCCCGCTCCCCACACAAACACTTTCTCACGGACAGCTCACTGCGAGAGAAAATGGACTAACACCTGAGCCGTATACCTGACATGTCCCAACAGAATGGGCAGGCAGAGTCAGGCAATTACTGATCATTACACACACCTGACTTCTATCACACTTCCCCACATGGATAAAAGGCAGAGCATGAAAGCAAACTCTGAGCAAGGCAAAGCACATGAGGAAGCAGCAGTTCCAAGATGGCAGTTCAATACGAGGAGAAAGAAGGCCAGACCAGAGAGGGTTGACCTTTTCAGAGGAAAACCATTACTTTCACGATCCTTCGAGAATAAGAAACATAATACCTAGATTTAAAGCTGAAGAAACCTGCATTGTGTGTCAGAGGTACCCGGGGCTCACCCTTGTCGATAGCCAAGGCGGGGAGGAGCGTTTGCCGCCGTGGTACTGTCCTTGGTTCCCACAACAAAGCAGCGCCAGTAAAATTAGCATAGCCGGCTCCCCAGAAATATCTGTTTGGGGACATAGGAAAGATAGCGGAGGTGACCAGAAGATTATTTAATGTAACTTGCGCAGTGGCAAAAAAGTGCATACTTCAAAGCTGGAAAAGCCCATACGCACCACGCAAGGACAACTTACTTAAAGAACTCACATATGTAAATGATTGTGAGGAACAATATGCGATGACATTGCCTGGAACGAGCCGGCCGAAGGATATATGGACCCCGTTTAGGATATATTTGTGTGAGTTGTTGACCGATGATGAAAGTCGTCTGAAGGCCCTGATACCTATCTAACTGTGTTAAATGTATGATGCAAGATGTGATTATGATACTGTATTGCTTGCTTTCATAAGCGTTGCTGCAATGTCGTGAACCACAACTAATGAAGAAAGTTTTAAAAAAAAATCAGCATAGCCAGTGAGTCGGGGAGACTGATAGCCGACCGGTCTGTATTAGAACCAAGGATGCAAGCGGCAACATTGTAGGAAGAAATCTGAGGAGAACAGTGTGTGAAGTATATGTGATGAGCGACGCAAATATAATTGAACATTAAAGGAATGACGAAACTTTTAAAGCCAAGATAGATACTGTATACAAAGTGGTCCGCCGTAACGTAGGTGCTCATTCGAAGGTCTCTGTTAGGTATCCAACTGAGAGGTAACAAATGTAAAAAGGATTTGTGAAATCGAAGTGGTCCTGGAACGGGTCAAGCTAAACCATGTGCATATTTGAAAGTCTTCGATAGTTAATGCAAACTGAAATTGGTCCGAGCCCAACAGAGGGAGACTAATTGTGTAAGAGGAAGGATCTGAACCGTGGGTCACCTGAGAAAGAATATTCTTTGAACATTGGAAAAGGGTATCTGAGCTCGTAAGAGGGGGATCCAAAGTAACAATTGGTGTATAAAAGGGATCGGAGCCCGGCTTAGGGGGATCCAGGGTGAAGAGTGAATCACCTAAATTAAGTACTTGTAAGAGGAAAGGAACTTTGAGTTTGCTTTGGTACATCAGGCCTACTGAATCAAAAGACTTTGATAAATAAAGAGACTTTGGCGCAGAAGGCCCTGATGCTGGTTATGGAACTGTATCCTTGTGCCGAAGAAGCCAGAGAGTGTGCTATGCTCGAGTGAACCGCCTTGTCCCGTGCTGAAAACATGGGGAAGGGAGGAGGCAAATGGCCTGAACATCCTCGCATATCATTTTTGTGAACACTTTTTTCTTTTTCAAAAACACTACCCCACACTATTTGTATTTAGAGGTAAAGATTGGCAATATTTTCTTTTAGTATAGTCCCTTTTATTTTGACGAGATTCCACTAGGACTGCACTATTATTATTTGATGGTCGTATCTTGCTCTAAATCTGTAGATTTAGGATTAGATGGGCATTTACCACACCCTTGTTGAAGTTCAATAAACACCCTTGAACTGTGGTCACTTGTGTCTGTCTTACTGTTGATACCATGCCTCCCTTACAGAGGCAGATACATTCGAAGTTGTGATAACTTCTCCGAACTACGTGAACCCCCACTCCTATCCCAGACACGCCAGTGCCTCCACAACTTTCAAACCCACAGGCCTAAATTTGTTACTTTCTCCCCTGGCACCTTGCAGCATAAATCACATGAACCGATGGTGGGGGCAGACTGTCTCTTCTCTCTGATCTTCTTGATCGATTGGCCAATATACAGTTTTATGGCCAGGGGTCTTAGGCTGGTCAGTGCACTCAAATGCTTGTGTCGTGGGCCTTCGGGCCCTGGCCGCTATAACTTCAATATCGGGACTGGTGAAGGTCTAAAGCCCTCACCCCCTTCTCATGGGATATCTCTTCAAAGATCAACTGCAGCCTTCTCTTGGCCTAGCAGGGCACATTCCTTCTGGCTTACATGCACTAATGATAAGACACATTGGAGAGCTGTGTATCTCCATTGAATTAAACTTCTGCAGGGCTGCCAGGGCTGTGAGCAGAAATGCATGCACACCCTTCTAACCCTGGGGATGGGATTAAGCATACTGGCATAGCTATGACACTAGGCCTTGATTTCAAGATGGTGTTTAACTTCTAAAATTGAGTTTTATTCCACACACAATATTAGTACCAGGATTCACTATATTTCCACTACAATTCAGTTTCTATGGGTGACGCACCCTGCCCCCTACATTCTCCCTGTTCCCCTACAACAACATATTCTACAATCGCCTCATCCTAAATTGCTGTGGGGCCTGGGACTTCCGCCCCTGTCCCCCAACATTCCCCCCCCTTTGTTAATTCTATATTAACACACCCCCTTTCAATCCTCTCAGTCTCCTCATACCTCTGTGTCCCTTACTTGGGCACCCACACTCTACATACTGACCGCAAACCTTCTCCTACCTGAGCGTACTGCTCTGGGGTGCAAGTGAGATACATACAGCCCACATCTCCTTTTAAGTCAACCCATTGCTCCTCATAGTTTTCAGGACATGGGGCTGCCGTAGTAACTGTCCCGGAGGTCAATTTGATGCTCTATTCTCACCATACGGGGCACATCTGGGTCATCTGTTTGTACCTGTCCATCTTTAGTACTGCGAGGTGCACTGTTTACCCCAATTGAACCCATCATCATCGCACTATTAGGGATGGCTTTAGCACAGCATTGAAGTTCCAACTGGCAAATCCAGACAATCACCAGTACAAACACCACCACTGGCATCAGTATCTTTACAACTGTTCCCATCCACAATGGTGCCCATGAGAAGAGGTCATCAAGCCTATCACTCTTATGCATCCCTGCGTCTGTCTCCATGTGTTCTCTGAGGGTATGCAGGGCCTCTATTACCTGTATGAGAGACCCATTCGCAGCATTGTTTGGGGGTATGTAAATACAGCGTGATTGTCCTATTTTAATTACAAATGCCCCATTCCATGGCTGCAAGCAGATTGAGCACATATAGGTTCTGCAACGTCATTAACCACATGGCTCTCAGTTCATCCTTGATTGCATTAAATCCTTGTTCAGTGTCGTTCACCAACTGTATCAGCTCTCACCTAACTGTTTGCAGCCATTTGGCGTTGGCCTCTGTTTGTACTCCTGGTAGTAACAAAGAAGCAAAAGATTTCTCTTCTTTATTGTACTGTCTATTGATCAGGTTTTTCTTTAAGCAATTCAGCTGTTGTATTCGACAAATAGTTAGACCTCTTTTTCCTTATTAAAAGTATGTTCTCCTTTTTCTCTAGCAAGATCCAGAAGACAGGGGCTGCAGTGGCAATGTAGAGGTGGTTGGCCCTGGCGGTGGCACAGGGGTAACCAAGCTCCCTGGTCTCATGGTTAGGTGTGCTTCCGGGACCATGAGAAGGGTCGAGTGCAGCGGGGTCAGCGGGCATACACCCTTCCATGATGGTGGGAGGTGCAGAAACGCCTGCTGGCCACAGACCCAGTACATATCCATCACTGCTGCTGTTCCTTTCTTGAGGTCTGGAATGTTTATTGTCACATTGCACTTGTCATTTAAACCACGTGGACATCTCCTGCAGTATAGAAGCACAGTTGATATTCTTCTTTTTTCTGCACCTTCACAGGCTTTTCCTTTGCTTCAATCCATGTTAGCTTTTCCACGTACTTCCCCCCAGTACTCTTGACATGCCTTGTTTAGCCTCTGAATCCCTTCCACTCTGTATCCTATGAGTCCTCCTGTATGCTGTGCACTTGGAACGCGTTTTGCAACCTACATAATGCTAGACGGACAAGACATTGGGCATCCAAGAGCAGAACCTCCTGCGGTATTGGCACCTTTGGGGCTCCCGACGCATGTGGTATTAGGGAGCAAATATAACAACTCCATTTACCCTCTGTTTCCCAACTGAGCTCATGTCCGCATACCAACTATTACTCATCTCTGGGTGGTGCACATCCTCTATCATGTCAAAACCTAATCCTCTATATGTGTCATATTTTTTATTTGCATTCTAAAACGTTTTAATAAGTTGGCATATGGCACATATAACTTTAGATATGATAATTGATTTGTATTCGTTTTTCATGTCATCACATTCCCAATTATTAGCATATTGGTGTTAATTCCTAGTATTGTATTGTTATCCCCATTGTGATATACCTCCTTCGAACATCCCACCTTTTATATGTTCCACCCATATAAAATTACAAATTAAATATACAGCAAACCAAGCATAAAAATACTAAAAATCTTCAATGTAAAATACATCACACTCATATATGTAGAGAAAAACCTAGTATTATCAGGTCTCCTCTTAGCTTCATGTCGCACTTTAACAATAGGCGCATCGAGAAGTAATTGTAATTTCATTATTAAAAATGCAAGAAAAAAGATCAATCACTTAAAATAGTGAAAATTTGCTAATACATAAAATAAAAACACAAATCAACACTATATATACAAATGGACATCTGGTGAATAACTGCATCTGTATGCTCACTATTAGTAGGCACTACTCATGTGTTACTGTTTTGTTCGTTCGTGGGGGGGGTGCAGCATTTGGAGCACTTCAAACATCAGAAAGGTGTACCCAATATCGCAGCTCCCGGACCTTCACCACAAACTGTGGGCCCTATTCTCAACTTGGCGCAGTGAAGGTGCTAAACGGCGCGATTCACTGCGCCAAAAGAGGACGCCCAGGCTCCATTATTATTCTCAAGTGGGCCTGGGCAACCTCGTAGAGCACGACAGTGATCTGTGTGGATTGCGCCTGTTTTTAGTTCGGTCGCAATCCAATCTCTGCAACATTTTTGTAAAATAACGACATATCCGTTATTTTACAAAAATGCTGCCGAGAACACAGATGAACACCTTCCTATCCACCAAAGTGAGCAGCTTCAACAGTGCAGGATGTTGAAGCTGCTTACTTTTGTGTATAGGAAAGTGTCCATATACACCTTTTAAGGTGTATATGAACACTTTCATTTAAAGTGAGCAGCTTCAACGTTGCATACTACAACGTTGAAGCTGCCCGCTTTGGTGTAAATGAAAGTGTTCATATACACCTGTGCGATGTATATGAACACTTTCATTTAAAGCGAGCAGCTTCAACATTGCAGGATGCAACGTTGAAGCTGCTAGGTTTGGTGTAAATGAAATTGTTCATATACACCCGTGTGTTGTATATGAACATTTTCATGTACACCAATGAAAGTGTCCATATACAACACACGGGTGTGTAATGTATGAACACTTTAATTTACACCAAACAAGGCTTCTTGTGGCACACCTCCAGTTTAACGGCACCAAAAGGGTACCGTATATGTGCGCTAGTTTAGCGCACATATGAAACTGGCAGAGTGCCACAAGAATAGGCTTCCAAAAAGCCAGTTCATGAATGTGGCGGTTGCTAGGTTGGTTTAAACCCATCCTAGCAACTGCCACATGTATTCTGAAAGTGGCGCATTCCTTCCGACTTCGGAGGAATGCGCCACCTTCAGAATAGGTCTTAAGTACCGTAAAGGTCGTTAAGCCTTTTAACATCCTTTTCGGCACTTAACACCTGGATGAGAATAGGGTCCTGAGGGACATAGACCATGGTAAACGGGCCGTTCTATCTCGGTTCACTCCATCTGCGAACAAAGTTCCTAACAAATATGAGATCACCCGGATACAATTGTAGAGGCTTTGCTGTCGTTGAACCAGGTGCAACTCTGGCTGTTTCTTCAGATCACTGTGGTGCTATCTGTTGAGAAATAAATGTAATTGATCTGGTCAAAACATTCAAGTAATCCTTAAATTCCTCACCCAGAACAGACGTCACCCTGTGAGCATCAGAGGTCTTCCTTACGGGAGATAAAGGCGGCTGCATCCGCTGGCCTGTTACCACCTCATCCAATGATAAGTGATGATCCTTACAGGGCTGTGTGTGCAAGCTGAATAGAGCAAGAGGAAGACAATACTCCCAGTTTTTCTTAATGGTGACACACATCTTAGATAATTTTACCTTTAGCGATCCATTGATCCTCTCCACAACCACGTTGGCCTGGTGTGGTAAATTGTACACTGTGATGCTGGAAATGCATCGGAGGGACAGGGCCTCCGTATCCTTGTCCTTTACTGCTTTTTATCGTGTGTTCTGTCGTTTTTTCCGCACAGGAGTTCATGTGGGACTCCTGGCGGTGCAGCTTTCTTTCTTTTGGTTTGGTGAACTGACCCGTGGGATACCCTTATGGCACCCATGGGTGGGGGTACAACCCTGTGCATCTAATGTATGTTTTTGGGCACCTGTGAGTGGCCCACAGAGCAGGGTATGGGCTGGTGGCAGCTCCATGCTGAATTTGACAGGTGCGCGGAGTATCCTCCATTTTGGGATACCCCGCCCCTGCCATTGGGATCAGTTGATCCCTGATGGAAAACAAGATGGCCCCGGTGGCCTCTTGCTTTCTATTACCCATTACCTTGTTTTCCCAAAGTCCTGGGAAGCCCTGACTCTGTCCCTTCCCCCTGACTGGCTGTTGGATGGAAGTGCCATATATGGTGGTGTTGTAAAGGCCCAGTCAGACTAGCTGGAGCCTTCCCGGTGATGTATGTTGTGGGTACCTCCTGTGGGTGGGACATGGGTGAATAGAGTGTGTGACGAATATGCATTCTGTGTTGTGGGTGTCTAGTATCTGGTGGTTGACACAATGACTGAGACAACCCTGCCCGAAAAAGGTATGAATGCAGCTTGAAGTGTTGAATGGCTCGGTACTTGTCCTAATACACATAACTTGTTGTGAGTGTCTGGAGAGAAGTGAATGGCCTGAATACCTCGTGTGCCTGATTGACTGCCTGCCTGCATGAATGCCCGTAGTCGTGATTGGATGCTTGAGTGTGACCCAGCGGAATGAATGGGAGATCAACAGTATATCTGGGGACCTCTCACTGCTAGGAATCGTGTTCAGAAGCTGAAGTCTCCACTACGACGAGTAACTGGATTAACTGACGCTTGACCTTGAAGCCCTGCTGGACGAGAAGAATTGCTGTTGCTCTCCTTCACAATCTGACAGCTGCTGTGCCTCCAAGGACTGACCCAGAGAGGACCTGGTAAGGCGCCCTCTCCCCGAGCTACGAGGGACCATCGTGCACAGCTGATCTTTGCCAACGCTCCCTGGTAGACAGACCTACGACAGGCTGCCGACCCGATACGGGGACTGCTGCGGAACTCCAAGGAAAAGCACTCGGACTGTTGTCCGCCACTGTCGACGACCGCCGTCGCCGACCGGAGCCGCCGTGCTCCCGTTTGCCTAAGAACTTCCATTGATCATCGGACGCTCTCGTCTGCATCGTCATCCGCTTGTCTCCCGCTGGAGAAGGCCTGAGCATCGACGCGCCGAGGAGCATCCACCGGTGGGTTTCCCGCCACCTACAGACCGCAGAGACGCCGACGACTCGACGCCCTTGCTGGGCCACAGTTCTTCATCTCTTTGCGGTCCAGAACTATTGTCACCGAGGTGCCCCGCACGCCTCTTCCTTGCAGGACGCCAATGCTCTGTCGTCGATTAGCACCGCTAGGAACGAAGCTGCCACTTCCTTGCCGTAGTTCACCCTGTTCACCGTCGGACGTTCGACCTGTGACTCCCGCCTTAAAGGGAGGGCACTCAAGAAGGGCCGTCGATTCCCCGACACCGAACGCCAAGTTCCCCGACACCTCTCGACGATCCGTGGCTCCCGCCTGAAAGGGAGGCACTCAAGAAGGATCGGTCGGTGCATCGGCGGAGAACTCTACTCCACCAGGTACATTGGGGGGGTAAAACCTTACCAGGAAGAAGTAAGACTATTGAACATTTGGACTGGGCTTGTGCTATATATCTTTATATACAGGTTGCCCAGGTGGGGGGGATCTCTACACAGAACTGTGTCTAGGTAACGGGGCCAGCATTCTGCCTATTGTTTCAACCATCTTGCGTTCCTTCCTATCTCTATTGCTGGTTTACTCGTTATTAATCTGTGTGACATTTTAACCGTACAGTTGATGCACTTTAATGAGATTTGATAACATTAGTGGTACCACTCTAGACGTGTATATATTTATCATTATTGACTTCCAAGTACAAAGTGCGTTATTGTGATCGTGTACATACCTTTGAATATTAATTATATAAAGACTGTGTTTTCAGTAATACAGTGTGCGGACATTCCTTTGTGGGGGTTCGGGGACTACACTGTACTTAACAACCAGCCCGCATCACCTCCTGAGAAGCTAGGCCTTGATTGCTCGTCCATTGCTACCATGTAGAGAATCTTGGCTGGGGTCCGCTGTGCCTCTCTTCTACCATATAGAGAGCGGAAGTACAGACACCCCCTACCTGTCTTTACATACACATCCAGTGCTTGTTGCCCAATAATGCGGTCACTTCTTTAAAAAGTTTGTTATAGAAATGGGTGCCATTGTCTGACCGCAGCACATCAGACACCCCAGTGATGAAATACCTCTCTTACTAAGAATTTGGCAGCGCATTTAGCATCTGGATGTGCCTAAACCCACTGAGAGAAGGGACACACAATGACAATCATATACCTACTCCCATTGCACCGCTCTCCCATATCAGCGTAGTCTATATGGAGCTCACTAGGGTAAGGTAATGCACCTTGTTTCGTTCTTAGGGTGTGACCAGTACTGTAGGTCTGGCATGTGTTGCAATTTATGACCATTTTGGTAAGAACTTCCTGCTGATTGGGGACAATCCAGTCCTCTTGTATATCTGCAGCAGTATGCTGTTTTGACACATGAGACGGATGATGCAACTGGTCACAGGCAACCAACAACAGTTTGTATGGCATAACAGCTTTACCCGTACTTCCTTGTCACCATAACAAGTCCGTGGGAGATTGTGTACACCCTCTTTTCTGCCATATCTCCTTCTCCTCCTGTGGAGCATGTCCTTGCAACTTAATAATTTGTGCTATCAGAAGGGAAGTGTATGTTGCTGGCAACTGATCTCATCCCGGTGCAATTACTGGCTACTTGGAGATGTTGGGCACTGGGAGATAAGTGGTCTGTTTGGCTGCAGCATTCGCGGCAGTGTTACAGAGGGAACCTTTGTGTCTATCGTTTGTATGGGCGGTGCATTTAACCACCGCCGTCATGGAGAGCTGGGAAAGGGCTTCAATCAGTTTATCTAGCAATGCTGCATGTTGGACTGGGCCCCCGTCAGCCCTCTGAAACTCTTTCCTTTCCAACCTTGCACGCCCAGAATGCACTGTTGTTGTTACATAGGCAGAGTCTGAATAAATGGTCTCTCAGCATGCCTGGGAGGCTAGAAGTGCCTCAATCAGCACTATGTGTGCTGCTCCCTGGGCTGAATAATGCATGGGCAGCCTTTTTTGTTCCCGGATTTCGTATTCACCATCCACCAAATGGACAACTGCCACTCCTGCATGTCACAGGCCTGTCCCCTGGTCAATGGTTGCTGAACCATCAACAAAACATATTCTCCCCCCCCCTACAGCGGGCTATCCTTTGCTTTGGGTATGTCCTCCTCATCCTTCTCAAATGTTAGACGGTCATGCCTAGCGCTGTCCTCCTCAGTACACAACTCTGTCAAAAAGGTGGCAGGGTTTACTGTCTTGCATCGCACTATGTGCATGTTAAAGCTGGATAAAATAATCTCATATGCGGATACTCGCTGTGTGGTTAATGTGGACTTAGATTGTTCTAATATGGCAAATACTGTATGCTCCACATGCAATGTTATGGGACACCCCATGGTGATTGTGTAGCTTTTTTCTATTGCGAATGCAGTAGCGCAAGCGCTTGTTCGCAAGGGAACTCTCCCTGCGTTACTGAGTCGAGCATTCTACTGTAATAGGCCAATGGCTTCTGGCCCATAGTGCTCTTTTGAGTAAGTACTGCTGTCATCATCTGGCCATTAGAATGGGAGAACAAGTAAAATTCTTAAATGTGTAGTCGGGGTGTTGCCAGCACCGGGGCGGTGGAAATAACCTCTTTTAGATCGTTAAAGCTTGTGAGCATGTTCTCTGTCCATGTTATCCTATTGCCTGTCTTTTTGCTTCTTTAAGGCCGTGCAGCAAGGGCCTAGTGTATGCAGCATAATGTAAGATCCATGCTCTGCAATAATTGCACAGCCCAAGGAATTTCTTTGACGGTTTTTGGCTGGGGAGCACTGCACATTCATGCAGCGCGTTCTGGTGTCATTTTCTTCACATGGACGGATATCAATTGGGCCAAGTAAAGAACCTCCTGGAGGCAATACTGCAATTTAACCTTATCCACTTTGTACCCCTTATGTGCTAACTGCTGTAAGAGCATGACAGAGTCCCTTCGGCACTGCTGTTCATTGTCACTGCATACTAACAAGCCGTCCACAAATTGAGTGATAGTGCTGGGTACCTGTATGTTTCCCAAATCTGCATGTAGTATTCTGTTAAAGATGCTACGGGATTCGAAATACCCTTGTGGCAATCTTGTGTACTCGTATCACTTTCCCCATGCGTAAACTAACGCAGTGAGGTATTGAGAATCTGAGAGCAAAGGTATGGAAAATAAGTCATTTAGGTCTACAACAGTGAAATGTGTTGCTTGCTTTGGGATACCACACAAAAGGGTTGCAGGGCTAGGAACTACCCGAAATTCTGCCTGTACAATGTCATTCAAGGGGCAGAGATCCTGTATCATTCTCCAACTTGACCCCATCGCTTTTTTTATTGGGTATAAAGCTATGTTGCATGGAGAGTTGGAGGGCACAATAATCCCTTGATTTAGAAGTTGGACAGGGGGTATTGTCCCACCCGGGGCAACACTCCACCGTGTTTAAGTGTGATTTGAACGGGTGCCACCCCCTGCAAGAGGCCAACATCGTGGGCACTCACTGTGCATAACATCTCAGGAACCGGGGGTTGTGGCTTGATGGCTACGTGAGGGGACGCATATTTCCGGAGCTCCCGTTGATCCATTACTGATCCTGTGAATTAAGGGAGAATGCGGACGATAAAGCAGGCTGGCAGCACACCCAGGGACGCATGAAGGTCCAGGGCATACACTGTATGCAGCGCAAGGCTGATCGGCGGGGATCGAGAGGAGCTGCGGCTGAGAAGAGTCAGCCGGGCACCCGAAACTGAAGGGCAGCCAAAATGGCGGCAGCAAGCACACAAAGGGTCGTAATCTAACCGCAATGTCGCAGCCGCAGACTGAGGTGGATGGTGCTGCGTATGCACCCGCTGCAGCTTTGCGGTAGGTGTGAAACTGAGCAGCGACTGCCCAGCGCTGAGCCGTTTCGTGGGACATTAGAGCCACTGGAAGATTATGAACGGAGCGGCGGAGTGTGTCTAAGAGGAGAGGCGCACACAACGGACCAGGGGTGGTGCACTCCCTTACAGTGGCTAATGCTACCAAGGTACCGCCGTCATACGGCAAGCACACTCAAACAATAAGCCCGGTCTCGCATCGGACCACCCGGATGAAGAAGCAAGAAGAATAGACGGCACTGCGGTCGGTGCACCAACGTTGACGGTTGCAATGGTAACAGAACACGAAGGATCACTGAGTGAGGCGGGTGGCAGAAGACAGTAGCAGGCTATGCGAAGCTTCACACACGGTGTGTTGGATACAAATGACATTTCTGAATGCAACAGTTGCTGACAAAAGCAGGCGCAGTCCAAGCCCCCAGAAAAATGAAACTGACGAGGCATTAAGACGAGCGAAATCCTAGGCACACAGCTACTCAGTAAACATACAACACATGGCGGGCGCGTAGAACAAAGGAATCAGCGGTGCGAATGAGAACAGGAAGCAGGACTACCCTGTCGGAGAGCTTTGGGATTGTTCAAACCCATATGCGTGAGGTGAGCAAACACACCGCAAAGAAAGGAGCTGCAACTGCGTCCCAGAGAAGGTGAGGCACCACGGCCCAACAAGACCCGGTTACGAAATGCAAAGGTGAACTGCACATAAGCTGAGAGCAGGAGCCTATACACGGCGGCAGCAAGGAGATATTAGACGCCCCACAGTGAAAGCTCGCACAGGCTCTGGCAAACACTGTCAGAGGTTTGGGGAATAAAAAGCAGACAACGAAGTCCAAAACCTGGTGGGGACAGCGTGATTGCAAACCACTGCAGCGGATTGCAATGCTACAAGGTGCTGAGCAAGGTTAAAGCATCATTGTGAACTAAGACAACAGAGGGGCGTGGCTTGATGGCAACGTGAAGGGACGCATCTTCCCGGAGCTCCCGTTGATCCATTACACGGTTACCAAGCCCTAGCCTTCGGAATAGCACAACACCAAGTGGACCCTCGCAAAACAGGCGCCTGCGCCAACACACATGCAGGCGATACAACACAATGTCGAACAAACTAGTAAGACCAAAGAGCAAGCAGCCCACACTGGAGGCGTACGCAAAGACATCACCCGGGGCGGAGGGAGCTCAGAGCAAGGACAAAACCAACACTGTGACGGAGGAGGCCCCAGGCACTATCCAGGAGGTGCTGGCGGCAATTGCAGACCTGAAAGTTGCCTGGGAGACCAAACTGGGCCTGGCTATGAATGAACTGAAAGTAGCATTGGATCTTAAGGTCGGAGCGGTTCATGAAGATGTGAATTTGCTTAGACAAGATGTGAGAGCACTTGCGGAGCGCACTGGAAATCTGGAGAAGGATATAGCCCCAAACACTGCAGACTGCGCCACCAACAGATCGGAAATACATGCCCTGCCTGGTACAGTGAGTAGGCAACCTGGAGAATAGAGCGAAGGAAGCGGAAGGACGTGCTAGACGCAATAACATCCGCATCGTTGGTTTGCCAGAAGGAATGGAAGGATCGAACCCGACAGAATATGTGGAAACCATGTTACTGCAGGAGATAACTGGAGGGGCCCTGACCCAGGGGTTTGCTGTGGAAAGAGCGCACAGAGCTTTGACAAGAAGACCGGCCCCTGGGCCCCCCCCCCCAGGCCAGTGATCGCCAAAATTCTGAATTACCGAGACCGGGAAAAGATACTCGAATTCTTTCGGAAGGGTGGAACGATTGAGAGGGGGCCCACTAAAATCACTGCATATCCGGGCTACACCTTGCAGGTACAGCGTAGCAGAATGAACTTTGGAGTGGTGAAAAGAAGACTGAGAGAAACAGGTCAGAGATACATGCTGCTTTACCGGGCCAAGCTGAAGGTGTTCCACAAGAACAAAACTTTGTTTTTCGACACGCCAGAGGACGCCATGGAGTGGCTAGATATGCAGAGTCCCCCCCAGGAATCGGATATCCAGACGGTAGCTGAAGAAGATAAGTAACATGAGGCTGTGGCACCCTCGGTGACAGAGCGTAAGACACTGGGACTAGAATATAGCACTGAATGAAACTCTGGGATGGTGCTGCGTAGACAGTATATTTTTGTAAGATCCGGTTGAACTGAATAATCCCAATCATATGAGCGGGTGCTCCGGGGAAACGACCCTTGAACCCCCATAGCATTACGCTTAGTTAGGTCCCTACTAGTTTGGTGACGCCCCGCGGGGTCCTAGTCCTCGGAGTCACGAGATAGGACCAGACACGGGTGGGCCTGAGATCCAGGGATGGAGCTGGGCATTAGTTGGGGTTGGGGTAGGGAGGGGGGTGGGGCAGAGTTGTGTGCAGTGGGGCAAGGTTGGGGAAGTTGGGGGGTTTGGGGGGGAGGGAGGGGAATGAGCCGGAATATGAGCCACCGAAGAGGACACAGGAAGGGGAGGGATGAGAGCAGACATTGTAACAATGGCATCGGGTAACCTCAGAGTAGTGACCTGGAATGTGCGGGGCCTTAATAGTTATTTGAAACGTAATAACATAATTATGTATCTGAAGAGAATGAGGTGGATGTGGCTCTGCTACAGGAAACCCACCTCACCAAAGAGAAACTGGAGGTGGTGAAGAGGAAATGGAAGGGTAGCGTCACAGGGGCCACATACTTGGCATATGCACGGGGGGTGGTGACATGGGTGGCACCGCACGTGCCGTTTCAGCTGCTTCGGTCGACAACAGACCCGGAGGGCAGAATGGTGGTGGTGGTGGGACTCCTCGAAAACAGAGAAGTGAACATCATAAACTTGTATGCCCCCAACCATGATACTGCAGCCTATTTTAGGTCTCTGTATGGTAAAGTTAGCCCGCTGCTGGGTGGTGCAATACTGTGGGGAGGTGATTTCAACTGCACCCTGAACCCTGGGATGGACAGGTCATATAGTAAGACACCGAAACCGGCGCCAGCAGCCAAAGCGTTGGGGACATTGCTGGCAGAGCTTGGTCTGGAGGATGTGTGGAGGCGACTGCATCCAAAGGACAGGCAATACTCGCACTATGCCGCGCCACATGACCTACATACAAGGCTGGATTACATGTTCGCCTCTGCCGAGATAGCGGGAGAAATGGTGGGGGCAGAATATAAAGCCAGGGTACTGTAGGACCATTCACCTTTGGTCCTGGAGTGGCAACACCACACCCCCAGAGTGCGTATCCCGACATGGAGTCTCAGAGCTGAGGCCCTCTAGGATCCGGGATTCCGGGAGGACCTGAGGGAGGACATTGAGGAATATTTTGAAATAAATACAGGAAGCGTAAGTTCTATGGGAACAGTATGGGAGGCATTTAAGGTGGTGGTGCGAGGGGTAGCTATATCAAAATCGAAAGGACTTCAAGGTGGGATAGAACAAAAATTACGAGATACTGAAAGGGAGCTAGAGGACCTGATGCGAAGGGGGGGGGACCACCCGAGAGGATAGTGCTAAGATGAGAGATTTGCAAAGTGCTAGCAGCGAACTCTGGGACAGATTATGTAAGATAAATTATAAGAAATGTATTGAGAGGCAACATGCGGGAGGCAACAAGCCCGGCAGACTACTGGGCTGGTTATACAAAAATGAGACACCCCGGCCGGTTATTAGAGAAGTTAGGGATGTGGATGGTCAGATCTGGAATACCCAGGAGGGGGTAAATGAGGAGTTCCACAAATACTATAAACGTCTGTATGAGGATGTGGGAGAAGATATGGGCCAGGAGATTCTGGGAACAATCGAAGATATCGGGCTACCCACTGTAGACGACCTAGAAACGGCAGACCTGGAGGCCCCAATCACCTTAGACGAACTGGATGCGGTGATCCAACACTTGCCCACGCGTAAAGCGCCAGGGTCGGATGGATAACCTAGCGAATTTACAAAGCGTTTAAGCAAGAGTTACTCCAACCACTTCTGGCCACGTTCAATGAGGCCTACGAACAGGGGGAGCTGTCGGAGACACTCCGAGAGGCAGTGATCATCCCACTCTTGAAACCGGGCAAGCTGAATGTGGACTGTGGGTCATATAGGCCGCTATCAATGCTTAATCAAGAGAGCAAAATACTCTCTGCGGTGCTGGCCAACAGACTAAAGCGAGTAATCGGCAAATTACACCCAGATCAGAAAGGCTATGTCCCAGGCAGGAATATTACCGACAATCACAGGAGGCTGCACCATATCATTGACCAAACAGAAAATGACCCGGGCGAGCTGGCCATAGTGTCATTGGATGCGGTCAAGGCATTTGATTCAGTGAGGTGGCCATGGTTGATAGCGACCCTGAAAGGATACGGGATAGGGCCGGGATATATTAGATGGGTCAAGATGTTATATAGCTCCCCGACTGCGAGAGTCAGGACAGGCGCTACAATTTCGGATAAATGGCAACTCGGCAGAGGGATCAGACAGGGATGCCCCTGGTCGCCCATGTTATATATACTTGCATTGGAGCCATTGGCCATTTGCCTCAGGCATTAATATGGGGAGGTGGGGATTTGCACTACAGGAAATACACACTTAATATCACTGTATGCAGATGACATGCTCCTCTATCTGCGCTTCCCAGAGGAGAACCTTCAATATGTGTTGGAGGTGATGGATCGCTACGCCGCCCTCTCGGGTATATCGGTAAACCCCGGGAAGTCCAGTGTATTCCCCCTGGGAAGGTACAAAAATGTTCCACTGGAAGACTTGCCCATTTTACAAATACCCTGGCAGACAGAGACGTTCAGATATTTAGGCATAAACATATACCACAAGTTAGAATCGGAACACAAACACAATACAGAGAAAGCTGTTGCAGGTATAAGAAATAGCATGGTGTTTTGGGCCAGATTACCCCTGGCCATGATGGGAAGGGCAGCGCTGCTCAAAATGGTGGTCTTGCCCAGACTACTGCACTTCTTTGTAAACATACCGTATTTACTCCCCAAACGCTTTTTTGCTAAGCTCCATAGCCTGTGCATGGGCTTCATATGGCACAATTCAAGAAATAGGGTGGCCCTGTGGAAACTACAAAACTCGTGTGACAAGGGGGGCATAAATCTGCTGAATTTTGAACTATATTACTTGGCGGGAAAGTTACCATATGTAGCAAGATGGTTGTCGGAAGAGGAATCGGCGGAGGCCAGTCTCCTACAGGGCGTCCCTGCCCCATACTTCTTAAAAGAAACGGTATGGTTGCATAAAACGAAAGTGACGGAGATGGGGAGACTGTTGGTGCTGGGCTGGGAGGTCTGGCGTAGAGCATGGAGAACAGTGGTTGACCCGGACCCGCTCTCTCAGCAGGTCCCGTTGGTGGCATTATGTGGGGAAGAATCCCAGCTGATCAGGGGGTCCGCAGATACTGGGAACCTGTAGGCTTGGCCACTCTGGGGGACATATGGCAGAAGGGGGAGGCAGTGGAATTCGAGAGGTTGCTGGAGGAGACAGGGGTCCATAGGGGCCAATCTATCACCTACACCAGGATCATGAAACGGGTGAGTGGGAGGTGGCCTGAGACGGTGCTGGCGGAAGAACCTGACGCCTCTGTAGAAATGATGTATGATGTTTCGGAGGGCGGGCATGAAATATCTCGGATATATGAGCTCTTGAGCGCCAAAGCGGGAAAGGAACTGCTCCAATTGCGACTTGACTGGGAGGAGGAGGAGGAGGAGGAGGAGGAGGTGGTGGGAGAACCCATGACAGAGGGACAATGGGATAGAGCCCAAAGGTACCATAAGAAGGTGTCCCGAAACGCAAGAATCCAGCAGATCCAGCTGTATGTCACCCACAGAGCTTACTTGACCCCCGGCAGGATAGCCAGGTTTGGCGCTCGACCATACAGAAATGCCCCAGGTGTGGGGAGGAAGAAGCTGGGCTGCTACATATGTTCTGTGACCAACATGTAGATGTCCAAGGTGGTGGCACAGATACGACGGCTTAAGTTTGTGGGGTGGGAGGGGGGAGGACAGAGGAGAGCATTGAATAATATGTTGTCTGAAAATTGATCATGAACGTCCTAAAGAGTTGTAATGTTTGCAGTGTTTGTTGAAATAATAAAATAAATTACAAAAAAACATCTCGGGAACATGCACTAGGTCATTTTCAGTGAAAGGGGGCATTTTTACAAAGGCCATCAAGGAACACTTTACTCTACGGTATTGCACCATTATCTTACAAGGTATGCAAATAGCTAGGACTATTTCTCCATCATCAACCCTGTGCTCTAACAATTCTGCATCTGTTACTTATTTTAAAGGTACTGTTGGCTCAATACACAAAACGGTGGACCACTCACACCCGTCTGAATCAGTCCTGATTACCACAATCCTCTTCTCTGACACCACTTATGCTTCCAAATCCAGTTAAATCGCTATCCCTGCCGCAAGCTCTGGGGACACAACGGCTCTAAAGACAAAAAAAAGATGGTATCCGCCAATACCCATTTCCAACTTGGGGCCCTGTATTAAACAAGACTGTAATCCCATACAAAAACATGTTGGAGTGAACAGGGCTGCCGCGAACCACCACCTCTCCTCCCATGGCATGTATTATTATCATGGTTATTACAGCACACATTGCCGCAGTAGCATATACTATTCCTTGATCTGTAAATGAGGTGGTCATATTAAGCTTGCTCGGGATGTCACACCCTAACAAATTTACTGGGGAGGTTTCCGAATATAATAAAGGGGTACACAACACTTTTCCTCCTATTTAGATGGGTATTTCTTCTGTAGAAGGAACCATTGCTACAACCCCATAGAAGCCTTGTGTGTCGAGAGTTTCACCTGATAATAGGAAGTCTCCTTCACTAATGCATGATTAGTGGCGCCCATGTCAACCATGAAGATGAACTGTTTATTTCATGCATCAACGCCCACCAAGGGTTCCTTGTCTGGGTGGGTAGTCGTGGACAGGACTGGGCACGCAAGAGCTTTCTGTGGGATGTCCTAATCAGGATATGTATTTGTGCATGGGAAGATGAAAGGGCTGCCCCTCATGACACCTGCTACTCAGTAATGCGTCATTGTCCCATTAGGAACGGTGGGGTGGGCACCTGTACCTGAGGGGGCTGGGCAGCTGTGTATACGCTTTGTGTATCTTTTATGGTATTGACATGGGCATCAGGGGTGCTGTTAAGTGTTGCTTATGTGTTGTTGGGAATGTGGGAGTGTATGAATTATATCCCGCCCCTATCCTGCTGTTACACCCCCTCGCAAAATGACCAGTTTTCTGCATCCCCAACACAGGACTGGTCCTGCTCCCCCTCCCTGCCCCATTCCTCCAAATCCAGCTCTGCCCCCTCTTCTTCCTTGAAAATCTCCTTGGCAGCAGCCAGGGTACTGTGACTGAGACCCACCGTTCCTTTGCCCTCCGCCTGGCCAGAATGCTGCTATTCTTGCGTCCGCTCGCGCCACTCCCTGCTCCACAGAGTCCATTTGAGTCACGGCTGTGATCGCCCCTTTAACTGCTCTTTTTGCTAACTTCTTCTGTACTAGTTTTGCTTCCTCCGCCTGCACCCTCTGTGCTGTTTCCTTCTCTCTTACTTGATCTGCTTACAGTGATGTATAATTATAGTTTGTATTTCGGCCCACTCCTTCTCTTCAATACCCACTATCTTATCGAGGGCTTTCTGTACTTCTTTGGGCAACCCCCTTTTAATGACAAAGTAAAAAAGCAGAACTGAGCAGTCACACTGTTCCCCCATCTCTGCCCTCCACATCGCCTGTATCTTCAAAATATCTAGGTGGGGTCTTCATCATCCCCCATCATATACTGCATTATGGACTGCAAATCCGGTGTGTTTAGGTATGGCCGATGAAGTGCGGCCCACACCTGCACCCTGATGTTGTTAAAGTGCGCCCCATCATGTACATCATCATCTATCTTTACTCCTGGGTATCCAGCCTTAACCTAAACGGCGGTGCCCATGAGAAGAGGTCATCGAACCAATCATTCTTATGAATCCCTGCTTCTGTCTGCATATGTTCTCTGAGGGTATGCACTGCCTCTATTATATGTGTGAGAGAGCATTGTTTGGGGGTATGGAAGTACAGCAGGATTCTCCTATTTATTTTACAAATGCCCCCTTCCATGGCTGTAAGCAAATCAAGCACATTCCGGTTCTGCAACAGCATTAACCACATGGCTCTCACTTCAACCGTGATTGCATTAAATCCTTGTTAAGTTTTGTTCACTAACTGTTTCAGCTTCCACCTAACTATTTGCAGCCATTTGGCGTTGGCCGCTGTTTGTACTCCTGGTAGTAACAAAGAAGCAAAACATTTCTCTTCTTTATTTTACTGTCTATATTGATCAGGTATTTCCTTAAGCAATTCAGCTGAGATTTTTGACAAATAGACCTCTTTTTCCTTTTTAAAAGTATGTTCTCCTTTTTCTCTGGCAAGATCCAGAAGATGGGGGCTGCAGTGGCAATGCACTGGTGGTTGTCCCTGGCGGTGGCACAGGGGTAACCAAGCTCCCTAGTCTCATGGTTAGGTGTACTTCTGGGACCACGAGAAGAGCTGAGCGCAGCGTGGTCAGCGAGCAAATGCCCCTCAATAATGGTGGGAGGATCAGAAACGCCTGCTGGTCACAGACCCAGTACGTATCCATCACTGCTGCTGTTCCTGTCTTGAGGTCTGGAATGTGTATTTTCACATTACACTTGTCACTTGTACCCACAAGCCATCTCCTGCAGTATAGAAGCACAGTTGATTTCCTTCTTTTTTTCTACACCTTCACTGGCTTTTCCTTTGCTTCAATCCATGTTAGCTTTTCCACGTACTTCCTCCAGTACTCTTGGCATGTCTTATTTAGCCTCTGAATCCCTTCTTTTCTGTGTCCTCTGAGTCCTCCTGCCATATAGCTCATGACAGTGTCTTCCCACCGATTGGTTACAAACTTCACTCCTTTCAACTGCATGTATGGTCTTTTTAAGCACTGTGGGCTTCTGGAATTGCGGGAAAACTGCTGTTCATCTGGGTCCATCGTCACAAGGTGTATTGCTGTGCACTTGCAACATGTTTTGCAACCTACATAGTGCTAGATGGAAAAGACATTGGGCATCCAAGAGCAGAACCTCCTGCGGTATTAGCACCTTTTGGGGCTCATGACGTGTGGTATTAGGGAGCAAATATAACCACTTCAATTTACCCTCTGTTTCTCAACTGAGCTCATATCCGCGTACCAACTATTACTCATCTCTGGGTGGTGCACATCCTCCATGTCAAAACCTAATCCTCTATATGTGTCATATGTTTTATTTGCAGTCTAAAACGTTTTAATAGGTTGGCACATGGCACATATAACTTTGCATCTGATAATTTACTTCTATTCATTTTTCGTGTCATCACATGCCCAATTATTAGCATATTGGTGTTCATTCCTAGTATTTTATTATCCCCATTCTGATATACCTTCAAATATCTCCCCTTTTATATGTTCCACCCATATAAAATAAAAAATTAAATATACACCTAAACCAAGCACACAAATCCAAAAAATCTTCAATGTAAAATACATCACACACATATATGTAGAGAAAAACATAGTATTATCGGGGGTCCTCTTAGCTTCATGTCGCACTTTAACAATAGGCGCATCGAGAAGTAATTGTAATTTCATTATTAAAAAAGGAGGAAAAAAGACGAATTAGTCAAAACAGTGAAAATATACTTATACATAAAATTAAACCGCAAATCAACACTATATATACAAATGGACATCTGGTGAATTACTGTGCATCTGTACGCTCACTATTAGTAGGCATTACTCATGTGTTACTGTTGTGTTCGCTAGTGGGGGGTGCAGCATTCAGACCCCTTCGAACATCAGAAAGGTGTACCCAATATTGCAGCTCCCGGACCTTCACCACAAACAGAGTGGCATAGACAACAGTAAATGTGCCGTTGGATTTCGGTTTACTCCATCTGCGGACGAAGTTCCTAACAAATGAGATCACCCGGATACAATTTTAGAAGCTGTGATGTCGTTGTAGCAGGTGCAGCTCTGATTGTTTCTTCAGATCGCTGGTTATTTCTTCAGATACATCTCCTGTATCTTCAAAATATCCAGGCGGGGTCTTCATCATCCTCTATTGTATACTGCATTATGCAATGCAAATCCGGTCCGTTTGGGTATGGTCGCTGAAGTGCGGCCCACATCTGCGGCCTGATGTTGTTAAAGTGCGCCCCATCATGTATGTCATCATCAATCTTTACTCCTGGGTATCCAGCCTTCACCTAAACATCTCCTGCCTGATCCCCCACAATTGCTACATGCACACTTTTTATGTCTCCAACTGCTAAAGGGACACGGGCTGTTTGTTTCTCAAAGGCATATATCCACTTCCCAGCCCCTGCATTGAGGGGCGGGAGCACCTTGATCAGGTTATTTTTTGTCCATCTGAGCCCAAGGTATATACTGCGCCCTCCCGGGGCCATTATGTAACAATGGCAACTGTGTACCCATTGTCCTTCTTGCTGTCACTCGCCTTTTTCCTTGTCGCTGATGCTCACCCAAACCTGTTCCTCAACTGCAGACCCTACAAGCTCTCTACCCTTGGGGTAATTGCTGGCGTCTTCATCCTCTAGTTCATCTACCGTATGCCACTCTACTGCTCGCAATTCCCTATTTGTATCTCCATCCCACCTCACTGTCCTGTAGCCTACACGTCCCACCTCTCGTTCATCACCCTTTCCCTTCTCCTTCTCAATGTGAACATCCTTTATTGCAGTGCTATCCAACCTCAAACAAAAGGTATCCTGCCCTCCATTCGTCTGGTCCACACCCCGATTTGATTCTTTCCTCCCTGAGGGCCTTCAGCCGTGCCAACTCCATTTGCGCTGCCTTTAATGCCTCTTTCAACTCCTGTGGTTTCCTATCCATTGGTACGAAAGTGTTGGTATTAATTTGGTATGGGGGTGGTTACACAGATGGTGTTGTGGCTGATGGGGGGCACATATGTTGGATTGGTATATCTGGTGGTGGGAAGAGTCGGATAACATCTTGGGAAGGGTCACAGGCACTTCCTTGGCCCCTTCCACTGCATAATATAAGCTTAAAACACTAAAACAACAAGCTTAAACTATAAACTAAAATAACAACCACTACTTCACCTTATTCCCCCACCTGAAATATATTGGGCACTGGAATTCGAGCCCTCTAATTATATGGAGCCCTTACTTCTGTATTCTCTTATCTGTTTTCAAAAGGTGGCGACATCTTCCCTACCTCCCAAAGGATTCCCCTTCGCCATTTCTCTTCTCATACTTATAAAAATAATAATAATAAAAATATGTACACACTTCTCGACTCAGTGACACACCATTCCACCAAACACTCTCACCCCCTCTTCTCCAATACTCAGAAACCCAGACACCTTTCCCCAATTCTCCCAACTTCCCTCTCATCGGTCTCCCCCGTTGTTTTCACCAGCAAGAGGTGTACTTACATCTGCATGTTCACCCAAGCTCCTCCATCACGGGGTACCATTGACGGCCTACACCATCCTAGGAGCTGTGTCCCACTCCAAAGAGCAGACAGGAATTCTGTCAAAACGGCTCCTGGGAATCCTCCATCTCTGCAGAAAATCTAGGATCATGTCAGCGCCACCAAATTTGTAGATCAACCTTTCAATGCACACACCAGAAAAATACAACCCACTAGGGAAAAAGGCCCAGCACACATCTTGCAAGGAGAAAAAGGTTTAATCGCAAAGAACTCTGCTGCCACGGAATGCTCTGACAAAATCAGCATAAGCGATGGGTTTTAAAGATGCACAACGTCCCAAGTGTGAGAAACTTGAGGGTATTCTCCCAGTAAAACCTTGAGAATCCCTTATTCAGGTTGCCAGGACATGACCATTGCGGATGGATCCAGTTCCTGGGAGTGGATCAGTGAGGGAGGATCACCTGGGTAAAGGAACCCGGGGTTGGGCTTGGGGGAATACCCCAGGTGAGACGCAGTATGTTAACGGAGAAGAAGACCAGTATGGAGAGATCCCAGAGACCTTTGTGGGCTGTGCCACAGTTAGCCCCCTTTCTCCTACAAAATCTCCTCTATTAAAATTTACCAAACCCCATCTGGCAAATCCCCTAAGAACACGGACCCTAGTAGAGTTGAAAACCACATCTCCCAGAAACCATGCGTTCCCGCATTCCACTCGAAAACTCGCAACCATTGTTTTTCACGTCCTTCTGATTATTCTTTTCCAAACACCCAGTCTACCCTGACAAAACACTACCGGTCCCAAAAGGCCCTGTGTTCGATTCACGATCCCGGTTAATCCTGTATCCCTCACAAACCCGAATGATCCGGTCCCTCCGATTATCATTTTCCAAACTCCCTGTCAAATGTAATCAACTGCTACCATTCTTACAAACCTACAAAACCTTCTCTTTTTAGATTCCCACAAGCCCCAATACGAGGATTTCCCCTCCATGTAACACCTCTTTCCCTTCCGACCCTCTAGGATACCCAGAAACTCTATTGCCTTCTTTTTCCGACACAAATATTTTTCCCCGACATAATGCCAGGCACCTGAAATGTCCAACCCGAGGGTCAGGCGAAGTCAAGCATCTGACGCAAATCAGACACACCTGGCGGCCCTTCCTTTTCCCCACAGGGATAAAAGGTGGAGCAAGAGAGTGCAGTACGAGCAAGGCGAGTACAGAAGACAGCATGATGTGACGGCAACCAGGCGGAAGTCCGAAATAAGGAGAAAGGCAGCAGGAATCGAGAGGGTGGCTAGGTGAGAAGTGACCTTGCCCTTTTTATCCCAGGCCCGCAGACCCTTTGAGAGCCTAAGGCTGTGAATAATAGCACAAGTGTCCTGCAGCAGATGTCAACGATACACGGGGCAAGCCTATGCGGATAAGCAGGACAGAGGGTAGCTCCTGTGCCCATGAGACTGGCCTTGACTCTAGAGAAGCCAAAAGCCAAGCCGTTCATCAGTCGGTGAGTCAAGGGGAGAACCGATAAGAACCGGGGTGTGTTGAGTGAGAATCATAAAAAAAGTGGCAAGTTTTGAACTAAAACAGATGAACTTTGAATGAACTGTTGAAAGCGTGAAGGGGAGATCAGCTACAGAGGGAAAGCAGGGCCACGTGGGAGCTAACTCGAGAGACTCTGGTCGAGCCCCAAATGAGAGAAACTACAGATACCAGAAGGCTGTAGGAAGGCCAATGAAATAGGTCAAAGTGGTCTTACAGAGGGTCAAGCAAAATTCCTGTACAATTGAGACTTTGATCTACAAGCACTGTGACAGAAAGTGAAGTGATTCCCACAGAAAAAGGCATTGAGAAATTGAGGGAGGAGAAAGCCCGCAAGTGGCAAGATGTGACAGAAAGTGAAGTGATTCCCACAGAAAAAGACATTGAGAAATTGAGGGAGGAGAAAGCCCGCAAGTGGCAAGATGGGTCTAAGCCCAACGGAGGGAGATCCAGGGGTGAATGTACCACCCAGAGTTGATTGATAAAGGAACTGTACTATAATTTGGATTACAATTGGGAAGGGTCCCAGGGGTGAAGTCATCACCCTACGTGAAACTGTGAAAAACAATTAAAAAGGGTCAGCTCCCAGAAGAGGGGGACCCAGGGATGAACCTATCACCTATCACCCAGTGAACATTGGAACAAACTTTCCTTTGTTTAAAGGAACTTTTGTTTTGTTGTTTGAACATGTCAGGTCCTCGAAGGCAAGAGACTTTCAAGTGAAACGAGACTTGACCATTGACGGCCCTGATAACTGAAAGCTTGAGGGTTAAAAGCTGAACTATCATCTCGTGCTAGAAAAGCCCGAGAGTGTGTCCTGAGAACTACCATTGGAACTGTCGTTTCGTGCTGGAGAGGCCCGGGTTACCCCGTTTCCAAAACATGGGGAAGGGAGACCCAATCTATCACATTCTGACATTTTATTTGAGAACACTTCTTTCTTTTCTTGAGAACTATCCCACACCCCTTGTTGTATTAGTTGTGAGGTTTGGCAATAGGTTTCTTAGTATAGCCCCTTTTATTTTGACACAACACCACTATGATTGCCTTATTTTTCATTTGATGGTCGACACTTGGACTCATCTTAGATTTGGGTTTAGATTAGACATTTTTCCAACCTGCATACGACATTCATTGTTCAATAAACACCCTTGAACTGTGATCACTTGTGTCTGTCTTACTTGTTGTCACCATCAGTTCCTCACACAATTGACGCACATCATATAGGTTACAAATCCATGTAGCTGGTTGGTGCGACCCTACCCACATTGTAGCCTCCTCCATACAGGATGCCAGGCGATTGGTCCCAGCATCTTCTGTCCATCTCCTTCTACATAGGGATCTTCTTCTTCCGTCATCGCGTACAAAGACTGTAATTGGCAATTTATTTACACAGTTCATTATTTCATAGCTCTACAGTGCACATGGTACCAAGGACATGATTGAGGCAGATACTTTTGAGGTTGTGATAACTTCTCAGAACTACGCAAAATCCTGCTTCTGTCCCAGACACTCCAGTGCCTCCACAACTTTCCCACCTGCAGGCCTAAATTTGTTGCCTTCTCCCATGGCACCTCGCAGCACAAATCACATGAACCGATGGTGGGGAAGTCTATCACTGCTCTCTGATTTTCTTGATCGATTGACCAATGTACATGGGCTCGGACCTATAGGGCAATAGGGCCGTTTTTTTTAAATCAAAGTGGGCCACTTTTTTGGCCAGTTTGATAAGTTACTTCACCTTGCGGCTTGTAGTTTTGACCAGTGTTACTGAATGAATATTCGTTAAAATGCACAATTTGCATCACATTTTATCAAAATCCTCCCCCTTGGGTACTACTCAAACAGTCTGTCACAAAAGGAATGAATTGCCATTTACAATGGTGGGCCACTTTTTCATTGATGCCCGACAGGGGCGTAGGAGACACATTAAATCTGGGGGGGACAGGGGACACCTTGGGGAGTTTGCTACAGACCAGCACTGCACTACTTTAATTATTTAGCACCTGATATGATTCTTTACAGTCCCTGCCGTACTGGTCACCTCTCCCTCCTAAAAGATGGTGCGTTCTGGACTGGCTCTGTGTGGCGCATGGGGGGGGTGGGTAGGACCATTCTCTTTTTCAGCCACCCAATGCCACCCATAAGCAGAGGGCAGCTGAAAAGTATAGGGCAAAAGGTAGTACCCCAGTGGTGCTATCCGTTTAACACAGTATCTGTGTTTGTGCTGGGTATGTGAGTGAGCTGAGCATCTCTGCTTCCTCCCCAATATCCTCTCTCTTCATTTATTCAATTCCCCATTTGTCTCCCCACGTCCCTGCTTGCGCATGCCACCCAAGGTAACCTTGAGTCCCACTGCTGTTGACCACTTTCGTCCATATTGCTGCTTGGGTCTTGCTACAATATGGCTGTTGTAGGCGCAGCGGCCACCTAGAACACCACAAGGATCCGGGCTCCAAAATCGCCCCTGTGGTTCCAAGGGGATGACAAACTGGCACTTCACTTTAGCTGGCATAAATGATTGCATGGGCGCTCAGCACATGCCTCTTTTTACCACAAGTAGATCACCAATTATCTTACCTAGCACATAGATGAGTGAAATAACTTCTGTTGATGAACACAGGGCACATGTGTTACCTTGTCTGAGAAATGCCAAGTCGCCAGATTTATGGGAAAACCTCTGCCACCTGGTACCATGTTGTAGTTATTTCTTTTTTCCACCACCAGCACTTTTCCTGCTGCGATTTGGAGGCCCATACACCTATAAAGTAAATATCGAACTACAAATCCCAGCATGTCTAAAAAGAAGGAATGGAAGAAAGGGAACATGGGGTCTGTTGGTAGTACACAGGATTAGTCAAATTAAATCTCCACAACTTTAAGTTCTTTAAGTCTAGAAAATGATACCCTCATGGTCTAAAGACTGACGTTGTGGGACCATGCTAAAATGGGTGAGAGTGTTTGATGGATGATATCAGTCAACAGCCAGAGCCTGTTCTACAAAAGAACATTTATTTAGGCCTTCCCTGATGATCTTTTTTTGATGCCTTGTCTTTATCGATACAAGAGCAGAGAAGGTTTGTTTAATTCTATGCCCATTTAATATGCTTCACAGCCTCCCTTTCCCTCTGATGGCTGTATGCTATTCATGAGGTTCTGCAAGCACATGCATCCACAAAGCTTCACTAACAAGGTGCAGGTCAGGTGACAAAACAAAATAATAGCCAGGGCGCTATTAAATATTAATGCCCCTTTCCTCCTCGTGACATGTGTTGGAAGTGCACAATCATAAAGCAAAATGATAAATTTTCCGTGCACGAGAGCAGGGCGCATACTGGCATGCTCAAGCCCTCAGGCAGCATATATATATTTTTTCTTCTTCCCCAGGCAGCAGCATGGTGATTGCTGGTGACCAGGCGTGGCAGCCCCTGTGAGTTATGGTGTGTACCCCGCAAGCGCTGCTGAGGAGAACGCAGCGTTTATGGACTGTGCTGGGGCTTGTGTCGGACTCTGAGTCTTGCATGATACATGCAGCATGAGCTGGTGGTGGCGGGTAATTTATTTAAGGGTACGTTTAGTGTGCATGCTGGGCTGTCGGCCCATGGATCTATAGCCTATGTGCATGCAAATGGACATGTTCACCGGGGGTGCAGCCTCAGGCTTTTTTCCTCCACATTGTAAGTTAGTGCAAATTGTGCTGCTCACTACACATGGCTGTAAAGTCGGGCTCTCGTCTCCCGATATTTTAAAGCCCTAGTCTTTTAGACTGTATGTATCGTCGCGAATGCAGTCAAAATTAATTGAGCAATTTTCACTATATTTAGCTTTAAATATGGAAAGTATCATAGAGGAGCCGGGTTTCGGCGGGTGCCTCCTTGAAGGAGGTGCTGTGCTGTGCTTATGGAGATATGAGTATATTTGCAGTAGGTGATAAACACACAAACCAAGGTGGATAAAAGTAGCAATTTTGCAAGACTTTCTCAGTGTTGGATAGTAGTGAATTTTATAACAATAGGATTACTTGGGGTAACTGTCAATTGTTTTGGAAACTGTGGACAGTTTGTTGTACGCCAAATGTAATGTGTTAAGGCTTTGGGCTTTCAGATGTGTCTCCCGTAGATGTATGTGCATAGGGGAACTGCTTCCATAGAAGGTTTTTGTGATTTGCTGCCAACTGCACGCGTCTGATTTCAAACGCGTTTCGCGGTTCTATATTTACCGGTTTAGCTTTGATGAGCACCGCTGGTCTTCAGTCAAGCACAGGATTGGAGTCAGCGTTTTCTAGAGGGCAGTATTACGGCAAGCACCCGCTGGCTCACAAAAGGATGGGTTCATTTAGCCAGTTTAAATTGCCAGCAGTATGTGCATAGTCTGGACTAGTGCACATGCTGCCTGCAGAGCAGACTCCAGGACACACAAACTGGGGGGTGAGGGAATAAATGCCATTGCATTCCCCCCACTTAAGATTGTGGGGGGGATTTGCCCCCCATCCCCCTCATGTCCTACGCCCCTGATGCCCGAGACTATTTTATGCCCCGGTCCGATGCTGCAAGTGCAGTTTCAGGACCAGGGGTTTTAGGCTGTCAGTGCACTCAAATTCTTGTGTTCTGGGCTCTGGGTTCCCTGGCCACTATAACTTAAAAATCTAGGCTGGCGAAGGCCTAAAGCCCTCACCCCCCCCTTCTCTTGGGATAGCTCTTCAAAGATCAACTCCAGGACTTGCTTGTTCTTGCAGGGCACATTTCTTCTAGGTTACATGCATTAATGATAAGACACAATGGAGAACTGTGTATCTCCAATGAATTAACCTCCTGCAGGGCTGCCAGGTCTGCGAGCAGAAGACATACGCACACCCTTGGGACAGGATTAATCGTACTGGTATAGCTACGACACTAGGCATCGATTTCAAGATGGCGTGCGTTTAACTTCTAAAATTGAGTCTTATTCCACACATAATATTAGTACCAGGATTCACTATATTTTTACTACAATCCAGTTTCTATGGGTGACACCCCCCCCCTACCACATACATCTTCCCGTTCCCCTACAACATCGTCTGCAATTGCCTCAGCCTAAATCGTAGAGGAGCCTGGGGCTTCTGCCCATGTCCCCCAACATATCATAGAATTTCTTTTAATGTAACCCTGTGCGGTTATTTTTTCAAATAATCAAGAAGTACACAACTTTGTAACTGCGCCTGAATAAAGATAAAAAAAATATGCCTGAAAACAATTTACTATGTTTTTTCTATTTTGATTCGATGTCAGGAAAACTGAGTAATTTATTGGCAGGCACCATACTTTAGAAATACCTTGTGACCAAGTATAACATGTACTCCTGTTTTACACATTTTCTTTCCCAACCTCATCTCCTTGGATGCCTTTCCATAACATTTAGCATGTGAAGTTGTTTGGGGAGGAAAAGACTCTGAAACATAAGGGAAATGGGCAGGATGAAAATGTACATGGCAAACGAAGACAGATTACGAACTAGTGGCCCTACTTTCTCTCCAGCTGTACCCCCGACTGTATCCATCGATTTTGTTGGGGCAGCAATGGGTGCCCTTCTTTATACCTTTCAAATATGGATCAGCTACTCCCCGGACAAGCTCCTAAGAGGTAACTGCAATGGAAGCCATTGGCGTTGGCGCATCTTCCAAGTGGAGAACTAGGGCCGGTGCTCGGCTGCATACATGCCAACATACTCCATTCCACTTGGGAGGCGTTTGCCCAGTTTGTCCTGGTTGTTTTTTTTTGCATTCTGGGGGTTGCCCAAGATTTGTAATAGGAAGTCCACGACTACAAACCCAGAACCTTTAATTCAGGGAATCCAAGAGGTGGTTTTGTACCCATATGTGTTCACTCATCATGCACTCAGTCACTGAGGGTCCCTCCGCCAAGTCTGCATGCTTGTACTCATAGATCCCTCGTAACTTTTGGGGAAATGAGGTAGGGCAGTTTCTAGGCAATATTGCACTTAACGCGAACACCAGACTACGCTCCCGCCCCGCGTTGCTCCTCTGCTGCTACCACGCACTGCACTCCCTTTCCAAAATCACCAAATCCTTGCAATTTAAAGACCATTTTATTGACTTTTACTTAAAATTAAGTAGGCGTCATATAGAACAATATTCGAACAGGAATTCATTTTCTACCTCATGTTTTTGTTCTTTGTCTAAAAGAAGTACACATTCCTGGCTGTTGCTGCCGCAAAAGTGTCTATAGTTCAGGATAATCATTTTTTAAAGTTTGCTCTCCATTAAAGGTGTGACAAGAGCCAATAGCTCTCTTCAGTTGGAGAACACAGCGCTCAGATGCCATTCCAAATGCCCCAGCAGACGAAAGGAAGATGGACGAGAAATGTAGGCAAAGAGATAGACCGTGGTAAAAACAAAGGCAGTTCCCATCAATGTTAAGTAATGTTAGGTCACAAAGAGTTCCTTGAAGCTACTTCAAAGTGCTGTGGGGCAAGAACAGAGAAGTAGGTAGGCTATGAGGAGAAGTCATGTTACCATATTATCTAAGCTACGCACCATATAACAATACCTGCCAAAAGGTGTGAGGGCACGAGCACCTAATGGGAAAACCTGTTATATGGTGCGCGTATGTGAGTGCAGGATTGAAATATCTAGAAAAAGCAGGCGTACGTAGGCAACAGCTTACTAATAGGGTGAGTTCCTGAGCATATAATGGTAACTTCTGGCAAATAGTTGCATGCTGGATGGATAGCTCATGTGCAACGTGCTAGGTTTGGGAATGGGGCAATGGCATGCGAGAAGTTTGAAACCCTGGTGGTACCGACTACGCCCTTCTTCATTCTGAGGGCGATGAATCAAGTACCATCCGTGGGTAATAATAACGTGCATTGGCACAGAGCTTATAAGTGTTCCTTCTACGTGAAACTCTATAAAAAGCAAATTATAAAAATGATAATAATAATATGGTGCAAGTACAATGTCAACATATTGCAATGACTCGTACATTGTGCCTTGTTACTCTTGTCTGATGGCAAAAGCTGGCCATTTGTGTAAATACCCGGCAAAATTGTGAGTTCTTTACTGTGTGATGGTACTACCTGTAATAGGTTTTATGGTAACATATTCTGGAAAAACCTATCAAGTGATGGTAACTTAGACATGTAATTGTAACTCTGGGCAAATCGTGAATGTACATGGGCATGTGATCGCAAAACCTACAGTGGCAAGAAAGAAAAGCTTTTCACTACACACTCGTCAAAACCGTTAGCTTTGTCATTTATTGGTGGTGCAATAGATGTTTTCTAGTTTTCCACAGTAAATAAAAACACGCAACCAAACAACCTCTCAGCCTTCAAACATTAATTTTTCCAACTCCTATCCTCTTTGCTAAAACTTAAAGGGCAGCAATGGCGAACAATATTGTTTTTTCCCTACTTACTCAAACGGTTTCTGCCTCCCAGTAAAGAGCAACGTTTGGCCATTTGACACCGTGTTACCTGAGCGCATGCTTCCAGTCCTGGGCTTTTGTGTAACAGATGAATGCATTCTGAGAATTGTAATCTTTTGTCTTAACTGGATTAACACACCAGAAAACTATGATTTTCAAAAGAAACTCCAGTGGTGTTCAGATGACCTGGAGTCACTCATTTGATATCCCTTAAACATGAAACTGAACCGACTCACCTGCTAAAAGACCTTAAATGAATGCCAATTCCTCCCTGCTCATATTACACCTCCCTTTCATCATTTACTTTGGTCTACCACTCCTGCCCTGCCCCCACAACTGCCTACTTCTGCAGGCTATCTCTGGCCCCTTTTGATTAAGCCAGCAACAAACAAACCTTCAGTCCACCATAAATGTCCAACCCTCCATTCGAGCATGGTTCAAGCATGATTCGTTTCACATAGAGATGCTAATTCGCAGGTGGGAGACGTTGCTAAAAAACCTCAAGCTGAGTATTAACCTATTGGCTGCATCACGGTTGCCAGGTGAATATGGGCAGGGCAGGCTTTTATTCCCTGGCTCTGTCTGTGTGTTAAATGCAACAACTTCCTGCTCTTCCAGGTGGTAGATTAGTATTCCTGCTCAGCACACTCATTGTCCTGGCAGCAGGACACCTTACCCTTTGTGAACGGTAGAGGTGTCCCGCTTCCAGGACAATGTCACAAGGAGCTCTGGGCAACTATGGCCCTCATTACGAGTCCAGCGGTAAAACCGGCAGGCTGCCGCCAGACCCGTAGGGCTTTCCCGGCTCTACTGGGGCATTACAGCCCCGGAGATCCGTTAATTTCGGAGCCGGAATTCTGTAAATCCCCATTCCCGTGAAGTCTGTGAAGTTGAGGGAGACTCTTTGGGCTACTGAACGCCAGTGTAGGCTACATCTGGTGTCTGATATTTGCTGATTCCTGGGAATGTTCAGTGCTGCCCTGATAGTGTTATTTTGAGTGACCTGAAGCTTGCTGAGATTTTGTTGGCTAGTCCCTAAGTAGAGTGCATTACAGTAGTCGAGTTTCGACATAATAAGGGTTCTAGCAAGTGTGATGTAGTTCGATGTGGTGAGGAAGGGACGAGATGAGTTTGCACGGTATCTAGTCAATTCATCTAAAACCATTCCCTCCAATACCATTCCATCGAAATGTTTCCATCTAAAAAATGTCCATCTAATGCATGTTTTTGGGGGTGTAAAGGGTTAAGTTTTGTTCAGGTGTATTTTAAAGGGTACACAATGGGCGGTTGGGGGGGAAGACCTCAACCCCCAAAAAAAGAACACATTTAAAAAAAAAAATGCATTGGATGGAAACTTTTTAGATTGAAACATTTCGATGGAATGGCATTAGATGCAATGGTTTTAGATGAAATGACCATAAAACGTTTGCACTTGTAGGTGGATGCCGAGATTACAGCATTAGTTTGTCTGGAAAGTGATAGGGTGACTAGGGTTTTAGTATCGTTAGAAACTTTGATGGTGTTGCTATCGGTGATGAAGGATTTGAAGATGGGGTGAAGTCTGAATGACCAGATATACATCATTTAAGGCTTTAGTATCCAGCAAGTGATCTCCTGTGATAGGGATGAGTATCTGGGTGTCATCAGCATAGTTAGTATAGGTGACACCCAGACAGTCAAGAATATCGAAGAGTGGTTTCGTGGACACATTGTAGAGTGTGGGTGGTACGCAGGATCCCTGAGGAACCCCACAAGGAACTGGAGAGGGATCAGCTGAAGCAGACAGGGAGAAGACCCTCATGGATCTATTGGGCAGGAAGGAGCTAATCCACATGGTAGCTTTGTCTGAGAAATGGGCTGCTAATTTTAGATGTCGGCAGAGAATTTGGTGGTTGACCAGATCAGATCAAATGCAGCCGATAAATCAAGTAATAGCAGGAGGACCAGTTTGCTGCTGTCTTTTAAATCCTCAATTTGGGTTTTTAATTCAATGAGGGCGGTTTTAGTCCAGTGCCCTGGTGGGAAAAAGCCGTATTGTCTGAGACCGAGGAGTTTGTTGGTTTCCAAATAGTCTTGGATCTGCAGATAGGCAGCTCGGTCTAAAATGTTTTGCAGAAAGGGAGCAGTGGTGATGGGCCTGTAATTGGTGTATATGCTAGGGTATAAGGAGGGTTTTTTAAGTAGAGGGATGACCCAAGCTTCCTTGAGGTTGTCAGGGACTATGCCTGAGATAAATGAGAAGTTTATAAAGGCAGTGATAAACGGGGCTAGTTCGTGGGTGGCCTCCTTGATGATGGGAGCAGGACATGAATCACCCTGGCAGTTGAAGGGTTTGAATTTGCTGATAATGTTTTCAACCTCAGAGATGGTTAGAGGTGAGAAGCTGAACGGTTTGAGGGTGTGAGGTATTGGGGCAGTATTCCCGGGGGATGGGTGGGGGGTTAATTAGGCTGCAAGTCAGTCTGTAGGCTGTTGTTTTGGAGTTAATTATGGATAGAGGTGTAGCGATTTTGTCAAGGAGCGCTTTTTGAATATTAGAACACCATGAACTGCCTTTACTACAGGTGTCTGAAGAGGTAGAGCGTGATTCAAGTTCTTTAAGTATCTTAAAGAGCTCTTTAATTTTGGATTTGGCTTGCATGATACGCTTGTTATAGGTCTCTTTTTTGGCTTGAAAGATATCCTCTTTATAGTTAATGGAGGCTATAATGAGACTGTCTTTATTGTCATCAGATGGATGACTTTTCCAACGGGCTTCCTTGTTTCCCTTTTCTTTGCGTAACACTCTCAATTGTGGCGTGAACCAAGAATTAAGGTTTGCACGCGGTTTAGGTTTCCTTAGTTTGATAGGGGCAATGGAGTTCATGGCTTTGAGCATGATGTGGTTGGATGTATTGACTAAGACTGTGGGGTCTGTACATGACAGTGAAATATTGTTTAATATGGGTAGGATGAGGGGGAGGAGTTTCTTTCTCGTTATGTCCCTTTTATTTCTGGTGCAGATTGCGGGTGCAATGTCCTGACTATGGCATTGGTCATTGGCTTTGATACTGAAAGAGGTTGTGTGGTGGTCAGACCAAATGCACGGTGAGTTAGCCACTAAGTTAATGGTGAAGTTCAGATCGACCAGCCAATCAAGGGTTCTCCCTTTGCTCTGGGTAGGTTCGAGACTGTGATTGGAAAAGCCCATGTCAGTTAAGGTATTGGCAATGTCTAGTGCTTTGAGGTCGTAGGGGTCGCTGAGACCAAGATTGAAGTCACCAAGCAAAATAATTTGCGAATTGGTCTTGGTATTATCTGCAAAGGTAGTGATAGGACCTGGGGGCCTGTAGATAAGGTGGCGGTTTGGTTTGGTGAGACGGGTAACTTGACCGTCAGTAACTCAGCTGAGGCAATTTGTTGATTAGGGATGACTGAGACCGAAGGAGGTTTTGTGAATGATGGCAGTACCACAGCCTTTAGATTGATTGGTGTTACGGTCACATCTAATGGTAGCATAACCACTGGGTAAGGCAAGGGAGAATAAGGGACCTGTTGCTGCATGTAACCAGGTCTCTGTGATAGCTACGAACAGGGGAGTTGCTAGGTCTGGAAAAGACCCGGGGCTAAGCTGATGTCGGAACTGTTGGGACTGGGGGCTAGCTAGTCTTTTGGCTGTAGCTCCTGAGATTCGATCCGGGGCTACAACCAAAAGATCAGGGGCTATAGCCCTCTTAGCCCCCCCCCCTAGCAACGCCCCTGGCTACGAAGTCTAGATCATGCAAAGTGATCAGAGTCAGCAATGTCCAGTGCATGCGCAGGGAGGGACTTGGCGTTGACAAGGGCACCTTTTAATCAGGGTCTCTACACTCAATTAAGAGCATGCAGAGCAAATGTCAGCACGTACTACCGTGATACATGTGTATGATGCAAAGTGAGTAAGGTGTGTTCTCCTTAGCTCATAATCATTCAAAAGAGGTGCATATGGAGCGTATTAACGTAAATCGTACATGATTGGTAAAGACAAGGAGAGCTAGTGCAAAGTGTACATTGGGGCAATGAGCAACGATATGTAAAAGCATATATGAGCAGGCATGGTGTAATGGAAACACCGAACACAGCCTCCTCTCAGTCCTGTAAACTCCGATGCCCCTCCTCTAAACTTCAACCTTTTGGGATCCCCCTTCACGTTTTTTCCATTTCCCCCACTGAGGGTAGGAGAATTTGAACCAAGGTGGTTTGGAAAAAATTAAGGGGCTGAGAAATTCATGTAGCCTCCACTGCTGCCAAGTGGTTGCCTTTCTAGCAACATGTTGGTGTGAACCTCCATGTTTGCATCCCAACGTATGAGCCTGCAAAATCCGTGTAGCTTTGTCACAGGGCTCGGCTGTACCCACCTTCCTCTTTCACTGCACCCCTCCTCTACTTAATGGCCCTCACAATGAGGTTGTCAAAGTATAAAAATTAGCAGTAGTTGCAAATACTGCGTTTTTTTATTTATTTTTTATAAACACTGCAGACCGAATTATGAAGTATAGGGCATTTACCACAAATGGCATATCTAGGAATACCACATGAGGTGAAATGCTGCTAAGAAATAGTGTGAATTTTTAACTACACCCAGGAGGTTGAGGGAAACATTGTCAAAACAATTTTAATAAAGCTTTTATTGGCAGCACCTCCTTTCACGCAAAAATAATTTGATGCTCACCCTTTCATACACTTTGCAACATGCAGCAAACTTTTTCTTCATAATTTTTTGATACTTGACGTAAAACAGTATATTATAAAGCAAACGTGTGAGCACTGTTACGGAACCAGCATAGAGAAGAAGCAAATACATAAGGAAGATAGCTCAAGGGCAACGTGTTCGCTTTGGAAGCTAGAGGACACAGAGCAACACAGGTTTCATCCCCGGATCCGCGCTTAGAAAGTTCTGGGTATTAAGCGGTTATAAATAACCTATTTTATCATAAAACATGTGAGGAAAAACCAGCGATTAGCAAGTACAGACTCAATTGCAGCCATCACCAACTAAGCCCTTCCATACCGACCATCTCATCTCCCCTCCGACAGACCAAAGACCAGTGGTGCAACTGCACTGTTTTGAAATGCGCAGATGTACATTACCACACATAAATGCATCGGTTAGAGCATTATGTGGGTCCCCTTTAAAGTCAAACTGGGCGGCACTTTATTGCTGAGCCCGAGCCAAGAAACCATGCAATAAGGAAAGCGACATAGGGCCATTATCCCCCATGAAGGGCAGGGAGGATAGCTCAGGGTCAACACATGTGTCTTGGAAGCAAGACACCGGTTCCGTTATAAAAGATTAATTAATCCTGGACGAAGCAGATTTCTTCCCAGGCTGGCATAATCCAGCCTTTGCATAGTGGGAGAAGAGAGGGATGGAACACAATCAACCTTGCTAAACTTCAACGCAGTATGTATAGACAAATTTCCTCTTCAAGAAAGAAGAAGTAGATAAGATCAAATGTGTCATTCTTGGGAGGATAGCTCAGCGGCAAGGTGCTCGCCTTGGCAGCAAGACGACACGGAGCAAAACAGGTTCGATCCCCGGGTCCGCGCTTAAGCGTGTTATAAATAACATATCATATTATTAGGTATCAAACCCGCAAGTAAAAGCTGGGGAACACGACAACCCCCGCCACTAGTACTTACTATACAAAATAGCATATCTACAGAGCAAATCTCCCATATTTACAAATTGCTCAATAGATTAGACGCCACAGAGGTTTATCCAAAACATGAAACGTTAGGAAAAAGATTTGCATACGGTTTGCTTCAGCTGGCACCTCTCTCCAGATGCACAGAATCTGGCCAGAGCAACCCCTAATATGTGGAGAACTGGGCTTGGTGGTTCTGTCCCAAAGGTAAGATTTTCTGGAAGATATTCTCCAAAATCAGTCACTCTTGCAATATCACTACCAGTGGAACCCTCCCTCGTAGTGCTGCTGGGAGATGTTACGGAAGGAAGCTACCCACGTCCGGGAAAATTGGCAGAATTATTTACTGTCCTCCTAACAGCAGCCAAACATCTCGTAGCTAGAAACTGAAACACCGAGAACGACCCTTCATAAACATGTGAAAACAATAGCACTATAGAAAAGGAATGCATTGCCGTTAAATCAATAAGATAAATATGACCAACAATTGTATGCCTTTACCTCACATTATTCAGAAAATCTGCACTTTTATACAAACTGTCACGACATCCTCACTTCTCGCTTTTTTAAATATTAAATTTGTTGTTGTAAGGAACATTTGAACACAAAATGTTATACCGGACCAAACCCTCTATATTTCTCAAACAAGTATCATTTACGACAGGCACCCAATGATGAGGTTGGAAAAAGATATTCATTCGGTTTGACCATAGGCACGGATGATATAAAGTCCTTAATTACTCATATTATTGTTTTTAATAAAATGTTTAAAATAAAGTTGTAGAAAAAAAAAATGAGCAAAGTTACCAAATCCGCCATAAAGATGTGACGAAATTCGACTTGAGGAAAGAAGAAAGCCAGGTAACCAGGGTACCAATGGCAATAATATGAAAGCTTTATAGAAGAGAGCAGTGAAACCATCAACACCTGGCACCTTTATGTTGCAAGGAACTTGCGATGGAACACAGTCTCAATCGCCAGACATACTTTTCTGGGAAAATGGGCGAGAATGTTAACTTTTTGGTCCTCATCGTATTTAGTCTAACGCTGTGTCAATCAAACTGGGGATGAATTTCATCGTTTTGGGAAGCCAAAGTTTATGGCCCAGGAAACAGTTGGCTTTATTGCCTCGTGAATGGTGCGTTCTCGTTCGCAGAAGGGGATGTGCTAACTTGTCGTCCACGACTGATTCAAAATTAGACCTTACCAAGCGTAATTCTCAATGAGCCCAGACAGAGCCCTTCTTGAAATTGTGTTTTTTTGTTTAACTCCTTCGTTACTGCGGTCCTCTAAAGGATGAAGGCTGCTGCTTTGCTGGTTAGCACCCCCCTATTAACTGCTTTCTTCTGATCCCAAACCATGCTTTGGTCAACCTCCACCGAAAGATTTTCTTGGAAATAATTAGTGATAGTGACATTTCTGCACAAACTCCACCACCTCTCTGGCTCCCTCTGCTTCTCTGACGGCTCTGCCTTCTCCTTCCTCTGCCACCCATCCGGCACCTTCTTCTTCCTCTCTGCCGTCTCCTCCTTCCTTCTCTGCCCATTCTCGGGCCCCTCTAACACATCCGCAGGGCATAGCTCATGCCTGTAACCCGCCACAGAAGTCTTGCAAAGGTGGCAATCTGCTCCATGTCGCCTTAACTCTCTCTCCGCTGTCAAACACTCCTTGTCCTCGGATATCTGTCGTCTCCTTGAAGAGCTTGATTTGGATGTACACAGGCTCACCGACACTTGGTTCACTTCCGGCTCTGTTACGAGTTTTGACACTCTACTTCCTGTTGGCTACAAGATCCTCTCCGAACCCAGAACAAACAGTCCTGGAGGGGGAGTAGCCCTGATCTTCCCAGAGTGGATCCCTGCTTCTGTCATTCCTACGCAGGCTTACTCCTCCTTTGAATGCCTGGTCTGCAGGCTCTCTATCTCCACTGCCCTCTCTCTCACTGGAGCCAGCATCTACAGGTCACTTGTGTACGAGCGCGATAGAAATAAAATATCACTATCAATACAGGTCGCTTGTCCAGGTCGCCCTCTTCCTCTCCGAGTGGGCTGACCTCTCCTCCTACCTCCTTGCCTCTACCTCTCAACTTCTCCTCCTAGGAGACCTCAACATCCACTTGGATGCTTCTAGCACTCCTCTGGGCTCTTTCGCAACCTCTGCGACTCTCTCTATTCTTCCCGCCGGCCCGACTCACACTGCAAAGCACACCCTGGATGTTCTGATCTCGTCAGAGCTCCCCCTCTTCAACCTTCTCACCACTCCTCTCTCTTGGACTGAGCAGTTTCTTCTCTCCTGTCGCTCTCTGCCCCTCAGGCTAAGTCGACCCCGGCACTACCACCCACCTTCTTGGTCATCCGGCCCATGAAGCATGTGTCAGTGGAGACTTTCAACGCTACTTTCTCTCCTCCTCCTCCACCTTTGGCTGACTCACACTCTGACACAGTTCTCTCCAACCTTTATCTCTCAATCTCTAACACTCTGGGTGTCCTTGCCACTGTCATGAGGATATGTTTGAAGGCCGCATCTGAGTGCAACTCTTGGTACAATTCCGACCTCGCCACGCTTAAGCGAAAGTGTAGGGTGGCTTAGAGGAAGTGGAGGGCATCAGGCTCATCCTCTGACAAACTGGCCTGCCGCCTGTTCCAAAGGCAATACAGACTCTCTGTCCTTTCGAAGAAGAGAGCATACATCCAAGCCCTCGTCTCGGGCCGCTAACAACTCTGCTGAACTTTTCAAAATCTGCTAGAAGCTGGCCAATCCTGCTGCAGTCTCCACCTCTCCTGTTCCCTCCCAGGTCCTTTGCACGGCTCTGGCATCACCATTAAAACTCAGGACATCCTGTCCACTCCTTCCTCTCCCTCTCCCATTCCAGGCCCCTCTCCGGCCGTATCTGCTCTTCCTTTCTCCTCCTCCTCCCTGTTCACTCCTGACCAGGTTTCTAGACAAGTTCTATCTATGAAAGTCTTGTCAAAGCAGTTGCTCCCCTGCTCCTCCAGAACAATAGAGGACCACATCGACACCCTTGCTCCAGCCGTGGCCGATTTCTGCAATTACTCTTTTGCCACTGGAACCTTCCCCTCCCCCTTAAGCACTCCCTTGTGCATCCCCTCCTCATGAAGCCATCTGCCAATCCAACCTCTCCGGCAAACTACCACCAGATCGCCATCACTCCTTACCTGGGCAAACTCCTGGAAAAGCTGCCCAACTCCCAGTTTAATCTACATACTGAATCTCTTTGTTGTCTCCACACCACCAGTCTGGCTTCAGAGTAGCCAGAAGCACAGAAACAGCTCACCTGAACACCCGTGAAGACTTGCACTCTAATTTAAACTCTAACCTTCCTTCTTTCCATATTCTACTTAATCTACCCTCTGCATTCAACACGGTCAACCACGCCATCCTGCCCAATCATCTCTGTGACAACCTGGGCATCTCTGGTCAGGCCCTACCCTGGTTGACCAACTTTCTCTCAGATTGACCCTCCCAGGTCCAACTTGGGTCTTTCCTCTCTTCTCTTCTATCTCTCTCTATATGTGGTGTTGTCCAGAGGTCTAACCTCTCTTCCAGGCTCTTCAACCACTACCTGTCACCTCTGGCCCACCGCATCTCTACCTTCAGGCTCCCCTCAGCCTCCTCTGCTCCTTCTCTCACACCGACTGTCTGTCTGCAATTCAGGAATGGTGTGCTTCCAACAATCTCTGCCTTAATGCCAATAAGACTGAGATCCTCTTCATTGGGACACCTGCTCCTGCCTTCCCTATCTCACTATGGCCACCCACCCTGGGACCTCTACCTGCACCTTCCTGTTTGGCTAAGAACCTTGGTGTCATCTTCGACTCCAGCCCCTCCTTCTCTCCTCACATCTCTGGTGTCTCTAAGAAGGTATTCTTCCTTTTCTCACTTTTCCCCAGAAGCTCACTGTCTCCAGAGCCCCAGTCCTCTCTTGGCTGAACTACTGCAACAGCTTCTTTCTAAATCTACCTGCCTCTACTCTTCGCCCTCTAAACTAATCCAGAATGGGACTGCAAGACTTGTCTTTGACCTCAATCCCAGGGATCGTATCTCTTCAGCCCTGAAATCTTTCCACTGGCTCCCTGTGGCTGCAAGTAACAAGTTCAAGACCCACTGCATCGTCCACAAGGCTTTCTGGGGTCGGGGACCAAACTACATCCAACGTTCTCTTCCTAAGCATCTTCCTTCTCGAGCCCTCTGCTCATTCACCTCCAACTCTCTGAGGGTCAGGCGATTCTCCAGGCAGAGAGTGGGGGTAGATCCTTGTCCTCGCTGGGGCCTCCCTGCCTCTCTGAAACTTGAGCAGGACCACCTAAGTCCCGGAAGCAACTCAAGACCTTCCTTTGCGCTTCCGCTTTCTCTCTCCCGCTCCCTGGCTGATGTCCTTTTTCTGCTATGCATTCTGGTTACCTGGCCACCCACTGAACCTACTGGACCAGGCTCCTGCATGACCAGATCCCTTTGCACTGCATCCGGGCCTCCCAACCACTTAAGGGCTGTATCTGCACGCTATAGTCCCCCGACTATCTGCACGTATGAGCCACCTTCCTGGCAGCACTTATGAATTCCTTTGCACTCTCCCCTCACCTTTCCTCCTTGGCATTTCTCCCCCTCCCTCAACCCCATACTTGGTTGACTAGAATGACACAAGGTCTAGTAAGATCGTTATTTAGTCCTCTTTGTCTTTCCTTTCCTTGTATTATTGTGTCTAGAATCACTTGTTTACAGGAGCATTATAAAGGACTTATCATATAATACTACTCTGGCAAAATAGGACTGTAAAGCCTCCCTGGAGGGTTGCGTGGAACAGTTATACTTTCAAACTTCATAATGTTCGAAACTGGGGAGTGATCGGAGAAAACCAGACCAATTCCGGCACAGAAAATACTGGAATCACATGACACTGAAAGAAGGATCAGGTCGATTCTAGAGAAGCCTCTATGGGCAAAAGAGATGTGGGTGCAGTCTCTTTCCCCTGGTTACAGGACGCACCAGACCTCAATCACTCCCAGTTCCCTCAGAACCTTGCTAGTGCACTGGAAATGCAGACATTGGCAGCAAAGGCAGGCAGAGATTTATCAATGTGCTGATTGGGCCCAGATCAAAATCGCCTCCTACAATCACCTCCCCTGCTTTGGAAATGGTCGTTAATGGAAGATAGTCCAAAAGGAATTCTTCCTGCCCAGATTCAGGGGCATAGAGTGATATTCGTGTCACTAGATGTCTACTCTGAACAGAAGACCCTTAACCAGCAAATATCCACCCCTTGGGTCTCAGAGTGTCATGATGTACAAAAGGAGTGCTGTTTGCAACGGGTATAGCCGCTCACCATTTCTTCTCTTCCTCTGAAGCAAACAACTTTTTGGGAAAACCTGTATGATGAAGTCTAGGTTCATCCTGAGGCCATAGGTGGGTTTCCCAGAGCATTGCTAATCTGTTTATTGGAGAATGAAGGCCCTGGCCATTCAGGATAAGAACACGCGAGTCAGCCATAGGACCAAGAAAGAGGGAACATAAACACATAGGACCAAGAAAGAGGGAACATAAACAAATATCAGTGTCCCAGGCGAGTCCTCCTACTCAAGCAGTCTCTGCCTGTCTCAACCATGCCACATATCATGTCAATCTTCACATTATAAAAAGCGAGTCCCCACTTTTCCTCTCACACCCACCTCCTCACACATGTTACCACCTTTCAGAAGGTCTCTTCTGGCCAGGTCACCGTCATCACTCTTTAGGCGATTCCAGCCAAGCCAGGACCTCCCCCACCACCCCACCAGCCACCTGAGCTCTAGCTCGAGAAGGCAGAGCAGGTTAAGCACCCAACCCAGAGTAGTGTCTCAACGAGAGACGCTGCCATCTGAAAAATAGAGATGAGTTTGTGTTGAGAGAAACCTCCATCTTGTGATCCATAATGCTTACACGCCCAGATAGGGCGGAGGAAGTCGGTAGAAGAGAGACAATAGACCTAGTATGGATATAAGCAGAGAACAAACCAGCTGCACTAATACAGCTAACGGAACCTGCCAGGGTGCAAGAAAACACCTTTATATGGGTTTAGTAACAACGGATGGTACATAGGAATCAGCGTTACAATGATGCGTTGGTTTTAGGCTTTTCGTGCGTGCATGCATAATAATAGTGCATGTGCACCTATTTGATGTAATGCTCAATGAAGGACTACACATGTGTGGAACGGCTTGTGATGTAAGACACCCATGTTTCACACATTTAAAAAAATAATCTGCAGCATACTACTACTATGTGCTATACCTTAATACGCTGTACTGCGGCTAGCACATACGTTGATATGTATGCAGTTGAAGTGCAGCGACTTTGCACGCAGAGTATGTGCATTGAGAGTGGTGAGAATAGTATTGTTTAATGGGCATGGTGTGCATATGTTTAAGGCTATTTACCATGTGTTTTACATAAATGTTTTTGAATCTATTCACAGAGATTGACTGGGTGAAAGGTCTTTCCCCATAATGTTCTCTGATGCTGAGCAGCTTGAATAATATAAAGAATTTCATTTCATACACTATATTGGATTGGATGTTTACCTTTTTTAAATAATTGTTTGCAAAGAAGGGGTGAAAGATGGAACCTCTTGATGACTGCTAAAGATCGCCATAATTTATACAAATTGAGACTACTGAACCCCTATGCCACACATGGGAGCGAAATGGCATTGGTTTGACATTGGATCACACCTTTGTTTCACGAGCCCTTCTAGCACTAACGGAATCCTTTAAGGTGGGCAGAACCACCAACAGTGACCATAATATCTTGATAACAGCTTGGAAGCCATCGGGTTTAACACCTTCGTTCATGACGACAGATGTCGAAAGTTTTAATGGGAATGGACATCTCAGAATAACAGCAAAAGCTATTAAAGATCTCTCAGGAAATATAAGACTGCCTCTAACCACGTTAATAGGGAGAAGTGGGACAAAATTGACTACAACCCCCTATTTCTAGCCTATAAAACGAGGAGGATTCACCACTCTAACTTGACAAAATCCAATATTCACGCTTGCAACAAAACTTTGGTAGAGAAGAGACGGTGGGTGAGACGAGCGTGGAGGACGGCCAAACAATCGCACAACCCTAAACTAATTTCCAAAGCTAAGACCATGGCAAAATTCTACAAATCATGGCTGCGACACAGGCAATACGAATTTTACCAATCTGACTCGGAAGCGATGCTACGTACTCTGAGTGGGAAGAGATCTAGGGATTTCTGGACCTTGATTAGACCAAATACTAGGGAGAGCAACGCTGCCTTGCAAAATAATATAGCCAAACACACCTGGATAGCTCACTTCTCTGAACTATACAAGAAACCAGTCGATGAACAGTCCCCAACTAAGCCTTCGCTCGAATTAAGTTGGGAAATTTCCATTAAGACAGCACAAATTATGAAAAAGATCAAGAAACTAAATAACTCAAGAGCTGTCGACCCTGACAGGATCACTAACTTTGAGCTGAAAAAACATCCAGAAGCCTGGGCAGGGTTCGTTAGCGCAGTCTTTCGAAATTGCAATAAAACCAGAGAGATCCCACCATCTTGGAGGAAAGCTCACGTCGTCCCTATTTTTTAAAAAGGTGCTAAGGACAATCCCTGTCATTATTGGCCCATTGCCTTAGTGGATTCCATTGGCAAATTGTTTGGGTCCTTTGCCTTGGATAACTTGCAGGAATTAATAACTAAGGCCGATTATCATGATCCCCTCCAGGCGGGATTTGTTAAAGGCATGAGCACCACAGCCAATATATTATTGCTCAACTCCTTGAAAGCAAGAATACTGGAGGGGAAACCTCTTTTCTACCTGTTTTTTGTTGACCTGGTCCAAGCCTTCGACCAGGTCAACCGCGATTTACTCTGGAAAAAACAAATCCAATGAAATTGTCCTGACTCCATCCTTGCTCCAATTAAGGCCCTGTACTCATCAACAACCATGAGAGTCAGATTGAATAGAGCTGGCCTCCTATCTAGGGAGATCTCTATGGTGCAGGGAATTAAGCAGGGTGCCCGTTGGCACCAGCGCTATATAATTCATATATAGCAGATTTCATGGACTTGCAGGAGAAGGTTGGAGCATTTCCGCCTAAACTTGGAAACATACAAATTCCTAGATTACTATTTGCGGATGATATAATTCTAATTGATCAGACGCTAATGGGCCTCCAGTGGCATCTACTCAATTTGACCACCTACTTGAAAGAGAACAACTTGCAGCTAAACAAAGCCAAAACAAAGGTGATTTAATTTGCCAAGAATGGGACAGACAAGACCACTTTAAAGCTCTTTGCAGACGGGATCCAGCTAGAAAGGGCAAAGCGCTTCAAATATCTTGGAATCATCCTGAATAACAGCAAAACAGAGACTCACATGCAAGATTACTTAGACAACAAGCTTGCATCTTTAATAGCTCAAACAAAGGTGGTTAATAGAAAGTTTGGCTGTTTCTCCCTACAGCCAATTTTGTACTTCTTTGGAGCAAAAGTGGTACCCACTTTAACCTACGGAGCTGAGGCCATTCCCGCTCTAACAACTACAGTGTGGAAGAAATTGGAAGGTCGATTTTGAAGAAGAGTTTTGGTTCTACCGCAGTCAATTCCAATTGCCTTAATTCGCCGAGAACTTTGTATAACGTCCCTCAAAGCAGTAGTGGAGCGTAACGACCTAATGCTCTACAGATAATTAATCGCACCCAAAGACCCTTTTTGAAGTCATCAGAGACGAAATGGAGGGTGAACAAAATGGAATGCTAACTAATTGGAGGGACAAAAACAGGCAGCTTCTGGTCAAAATAGAAAGCTCAGAGAAAGAATTGCTACATAACCCTCTAAAAGTTAACAAAAAGTTACTTGATTGGGATTGGATCGAAACACAGGAGGTAGCTTCCAGAAATATTCTTACCAAAGACCTTTCACCAAGACATTAAAAATTGAATGAAGCTCCATCTTATTTAATTAAATTTCCCAACCAAGGATTTCGGAATAGCTTAATTTGCCTCAACTTGCTCTACACAAATGAAATTCGAGCCATTAGAGGCTCTGCAACATCAAACAGCTGTCGCTTTTGTGTGAATGTAAACTAGGTTGAAACGGTAAAGCACCTCCTTCTATATTTGTCTGAAGCCAGGGAAACATGGATGGGTCCCCTTTGCGTGGATCTTTTGACTTTGTGAGCAGGATTGGTGGGCTTGCTTAATCAGTGGCGAAAAAACTCAATGGACTATTGCAGTAGTGGGTTTCTTCAGGCAAATCGGCTTGGATGGCTCATCTGAGAAGGGCCCACTATGCTCAGTGACGCCGAGATGAACCATTAAGCTGGAGAACAAATGACGATTTGCCAGCCTCTCATCTCGAAGGAGAACTAAAGAGGCGGGCCAGGTTCTGAAATATTGTAGCCAAAGGAGTTTCTGAAACAAAGTTAGCCCCAGAACAAGTGGAGTGACTTATTAATTGGAATTGGAATACTATTTCTTTTAGTGCACTTCTTAGGGCCTTTTGATAGTCTTTTTTTGTAAAAAAAATTGTCTTGTACAATTAAACCAAAATAAAAAATGTTTAAAAAAAAAGAATTGCTTGCAAAAAAGAAAACTTAGTGATAGTGGGCAAAGGGGATTAGAGTAAACACAAATTAAGCATACTGGCATGTTGAGCTTGCTTTGAGCATGAAATTGTGCATCCTAAATTGTACTCAATCTTTGAGCTGTAGTGCTTTAACACTGAGGCTTGTCGGTCCGTACTTTCACCCAATCTAACCTTCCGTGTGCGGCTTGCACAATATCTTTTGATAGGCTCTTGAATCATGTAACGTCCTCTCTCTCTATGCTGTGAGACAGAAAGGATGTCGGGGGAAGGAGAGGGGTTTTTCAGAAAGAAGTTGAAAGAACCATGGCTCCATCCTTCATTATATTTACGTGCCCAATTCTAGAATAAAGAATGTAACATTGACGGCAGAGCTGGTGACCACACACGCATGCCTCTGTCACCCAACTTCATCAAGTGGAGGTCCAGCTCTGCTGCTGCCGTGCCCCAGCCCAGGTGCATTTGCCAAGTGAAACATTGCAGACATGTACCTTCCTCATCTGTTTTCACCAAGCGGAGGTCCCGCTCAGTTACTTCTGGGCCCCTGCCTGGGCAAATTGGCTGATCACACTGCATCAACGAGTGACGCACTGATCCTATTAATTTCACTGAGTGGAGATCCTGCTCTGTTACTGTTGCACCATCCGACTTGACTTAAGCGCACCTACTGGTCACACAAATTCATAGACGTGATGTGTGTTGCACACCTGGCTGTTCTTCCTGGGCCTCATGCACAATCAATAAACATTTACGGAAGTAAAATTGTGCATTTAAAAGCCACGGGTCTAAGTCCCGGTCATATTCTCCATTTTGACCCCAAATTGAGATCATTTGATTTTCGTTTCTTCATCAATAGAAAGGACGGGGCTCACACCTTTTCCGCATTAACCAAACTGAAAGAAGATACCTACTGCCATGTATCTCTAGCACCTAAAACATCTCCTGTGGCGTACCAAAAGGATCTAGCCTCTCCCCGCACCTCTTCAACATCTACATGTCACGCTTAATGAAAATTATTCGGAACCACGGACTAACCGCCTACCACTACGCAGGTGAGACCCAACTCTTTGTCAAGCTAGCCAAAATCCAATACCCAAACAATACCCTCAGCAGTTGCCTCACTGACGTCACAGGTAGTATAGCTCAGTGGCAACGCACTCGTCTTGGAAGACGACACAGAGCAACACAGGTTCGAATCCCGGGTCCGCGCTTAGAAACCACTTCGGTATTAAGCGTGTTATAAATAACCAATTATAATTATGTACAGCTCAGTGACAACCAACAACCTCAAGCTAAACCCAACCAAAACAGAAATAATGATCTCACCCCCAGAGGATAACACAACAGACACACACTTGAACTGGCCACTCGGCATGGGCCCCCTACCGGAAGCATCGGCACTTCTACAAAATTTGGGAATACTCGAGGACAACAGACTCTCACTGAAACCACAAGTCAACTCTGTAGCAAGAAAATGCTTCTACCTATTGCGATTTCTTAGAGGGAACCTCCTCTACCTCTCCTTCCCATGCAAAAACCCTTGCAATCAACTCCCTAGTATTATCAAGAATCAACTATGCAAGCAGCCTCTACACCTTGGAATGCCAGAACGGTTCACCAAAAAACTCCAATGCATCCAAAACACTGCAGCAAAGATACTAGTGAGACTAAACCGAAGAGACCACATCACAGCAGTCCTGTGAAGCCTAAACTGGCTCCCAGTACAAAAATACATTAACTTCAAAGCCCTTGGCATCGCCCACAAATCATTGCACGGACAAGGGGTCAAATTCCTCCAGGCCAAGATCAACTGCTATCAACCAGGAAGAGACCTAAGATCAAGTGACGACCTTCAAATTGAAAGAGAACCAAACAAAAAAAATGGAATTCGAAGGAACCACATTCTCACGTCTAATTGCCAATCTATGAAACTCGATCCCAAAGGAGATGAGAACAACAGAAAACTACCTCACTTTAAGAAAATGACGGAACACCTGGCTATTTAACTCACAATGATTAGCTGATTAGCACAAAATGGCGCTGCCTGCAATGTCACCAGGGGCCCAAGATAATCCAATGACAGTACAAACTCTTCTGGAACCAACAATAAAACAAACGCGCCATACCATCCCCTAACCTTGCCCACCCTTCGCTCCACTCCAGCATACCCTACACATAGCTTACATGATCTATCGGATGAGTCTCACCTCACACAAAAGCACAACACACACATACATCATGAAAACTAACTGCCACAAACAAACATCGCAGTCACTGGACGTTGCCCTTCTAGACACAATAACTCCAGTGCGCACAACCCAAACACACCTTTAAAGGTGACCTGCACAGATGCCAGTTTCTCCTGGCTCTACAAGCGCAAACAGAAAAACACAACCGCTATCATACTCTCTCTTCCCTCACTAACCTACCCAACCCACTTTCTTACAGAACCACGTGAGCGCCTGGAGACCATGTCAATGATAACGGTGCGAGGTAAACTTAACATAACATTATCATTCATTCAAAAACAAGGACAATAAAAACTAGCAAGACCAACCTGTCCCACACACACCCACATGAGCAACTAATATTACATTACCTTTAAAGCTACATATGCCAATCAAACTCTCTTCTTAAGGTATCAGATAATGAGATCTCTTCATCCATGCATGCCACACCCTCCTCATCACGCACAAGCTAAACATTGCGCGGAAAATCGCTGGAAAAGTCATCCGTCGGATGCTCACAAGGATGAACTCATCCTAGCCTCCTTGAACTATAAAGATGCTATCTTTATAGTTCATGCTAAAAAGGAGTCCTTCAACAATCGCATCATGCAAGCAGACTCCAATACTATGGAACTATTCAAGATCCTAAAGGGACTTGAATCTCCCACCACCACCCCTGACACCTGTATTAAAGACAGTAAATCGTGTGCAAACATCCAGTCAGCACTACTGAATAAAATCGGTTGCCAGTCATTTGGTCGAAAACAATTGGTCGACTGGACAACTGGTCGAATCAATTTGGTCGAAAACCAAATGGTCGAATTTTTTTATTTTTTTTTATTTTTACCCCTTTTTTGTTTTTTTTGGGGGGGTCCCCCCCACCCCCTTTTTTTTCTTTCTTTTTTTTTCTACACGAAAACCCACAAAACACATATATAAATTAAAAAAAAAAAATTCGACCATTTGGTTTTCAACCAAATGACGTCGGCCAAATTGCAGTCGACCAAATGACTGGACAGCAATAAAATCTCATCACTTCAATCCAAAATTAAAGACAAACAAAACTGCTTGAAGTCTGACAATCATCCCACTACCTCTGTAATGGCTGTCCCCTTGGCCACACCTAACCTTAAGCCTTTTGCATTCTCGCCCCTTGCCATCCCCGAGGTGGAAGACATCATTAATAAAATCAAACCATCTAATTGTCAAGGCGATTCCTGCCCGGCCACTATTATCAAGGATTCCGCTCACGACTTGGCCCTGTTCATCACAGCCTTCATTAACTTGTCCTTTAAAACAGGCATTGTTCCTGACAACCTTAAGGACGCATGGGTGATCCCACTGCTTAAACCATCCTTAGACCCAAGCATACCCACTAACTATAGACCTATCACCACCGTTCCTTTCATGCTTAAAATACTACACTGTGCTGCATACCTGCAGATTCAGGACTATTTGGAATCTAACAATCTCCTAGGTTTAAGACAATCTGGCTTCTGCCCCAGGCATGGGACTGAAATGGCTCTGATAGATTTGAAAACACAAATTGAAGTCTTGAAAGACAACGGGAAATTAGCCTTGCTATTACTCCTTAATCTCTTGGCGGCCTTTGATTTGGTCAATCACCAAATCTTATGCCAACACTTCCGCTCTGCTGCCCACTTTTCAGATTCAGCCACTGCATGGATCAATTCCTTTCTGTGCAATAGATCCATGAGGGTCTTCTCCCCCTCAGCAGCCGCTGACCCTGCTCCAATTCATTGTGGTGTTCCACAAGGTTCTTGCGTGTCACCTACACTATACAATGTGTTCACTAAACCGCTCTTTGATGTGCTTAATTATTTGGGTGTCTCTTACACAAATTATGCTGACGACACCCAGATACTCATTCCCATCATTGGCGACTACACAGTTGACACCAAGGCCTTGAACGATGTGTATTTGGTCATGCAGGCCTGGATGGCCCAACACGAACTTTGCCTTGATGATGACAAGACGGAGCTCCTTATCCTGGGTTCCACTGAACGTCTTAATAAATTAGAGCACTCTTATCAGTCTTTCATCATTGATGGCAACGTTATCAAGGTATCCAGGGACACCAAAACGTTAGGTATTTATCTAGACGCCTCCCTGTCCTTGTCACGACAAACTAACGCAGTCAGATCAGCTTCGGCATATACTTGCAAACTTATTGCAGCCTGCAGACCTTTTCTGACTACACCGAATAGCATCACCTCTCATCATGTCTAAAATTGACTACTGCAGTGCCCTCTATTTGGGGACTAGTCAGGCAAACCTGAATAAATTGCAAATCACACAGAATAATGCCATCACAGCGGCATTAAACATTCCTAGAAACCAACACATCTCTGAATTCAGAACCAGTCTTCACTGGCTCCCAGTTAAGCAGAAAATTTCTCAAACTCTTTCCCTTACCCACAAATGCTTGACCAATAAGGCCCCCCTACCTATCTAACCTTCTTTCTTTCCACACACCCACCCGACCACAAAGAATTGCTCAGACACACAGTCTATCTATACCACGCTTCAAACTTCAGAAAGCTGGGGGCGTGAGCTTCCCTGTTTTGGCTCCCAAGTTGTGGAACTCTCTCCCCACTACCATCAGATCTGAGGCTTAATTTAATGCCTTCAAACAGAAATGGAAATCTTGGCTCATTGCTCATATTTGACCGTGTCCTTGAATCCAGTAAGCGCCCATAGTTACCTGTCGACTGTATAGCTTTTTGGTCCTACTAACCTACTGTAATTTATATAAAAGTCTTGCTTAATTTATGTTGCTGCCTTGATAACGTTTTCTTGCTCATTTTGACTCTGTAACATTCTGAGCCTAACGGACACATCATTGTATGAACCTTTAACTGTTTTGAGCATGACCCAAGCTCATGTCTTTGCATAACCATGTACCTCCTGTTAAGTCTTCGCGCCCTTATGCCTGTGGGCCCGGCACGCGTTACAAATAAATAAAATACAAATACAAGTGAGCCTACCATGGAGACACTTTATTTGCACGCTTTTCTGCACTTTGACACTGCTGATTTGCAGTAATTCAGGCACCAGGTGGGCCTGATGAATAAAGGATTTCAATGTATACATAGAAGTCATGGATCTACGAAATGAAAGATGAGCGAGAGGAATATGATTGCACTCCTGAAGAGACCCTGACATTGGCCTGCACGGCCATGGCAATTCACGTACAAGCCAGACACAATAAACGTATCTTAGACACAAACAGCAACGATATGTCACATCAATACAACTCGAAATTCTGAATCCATTCTCAACCGCGCTTGTAATCAATGTGGATTCGACTTCCCTCACGAAGGTGTCTTTCCGGCAGTGGGCAACGCATGTGATTCCTATGGTCGAGAAAAACATTTCAGATCTGCAGACAGAGGTTATAAACAACCAGCCCATACCCATACCAGTTGGACCCATTACCCACAACAAACCACAATGACGCATATCTTGTGCTCGTTGGAACGTCACCAGCGATCCCCAACTCTCACTCAAAAACACCACAAAGAGCTTTTATATGGCAGTCACATCAGAAAGAAGGAAATCTCGAAACCACATCTAGCCAGCATCAAGAATCTGACTCCTCATCCAGTGGTGAAAGAAGATGTCACTAAGTATTTGCGCTAGGGAATCCCACTGCTATTGAACACAACCTTGTTCTTTCACCACAACCAAATGAAAATTCATGGTATCAGTGACACAGCATGCAAGTCTCCAACACCTGCTTTGAGTCTCAAACCAGCCGAAAAAGACGTATATCCCTATGGTTCCGAGTCCACACTCATGTGCAAAAGTGTTTTGACAGGGCCTTAGTACAGGCCTTCTCAGGGGAGAAGGGGGCGGGAGGGAACAACCCACAGTGCCGGTAGAAGTGCAGGACCCCCCTCCCAGCCCTCCTTACTTTGAGATGGTGGCATACCAGCCACAGAGGAATGCCGGGGGAGGCCGCAGCAAGCGTGAGAGATGTCGCCGGAGGCAGTGAAAATGACCACAACGGTCACGCTCGCTGGAGGATTAAATGCGACACTGTGGGATTTGGCATCCTTCACAACACCAGCGCAGTTCCAGCAAACAGCAAAGCCTCCATTTAACCAACATGGGTCCTACCTTTCAAACGAAGGCATTATTAATAGAGGCCCCACTAACCCACCAGGGAAATTAACATCAAAAGGCCCACCAGAAGGCCTTATCAAACGGGGACTCCAGTCCCTCAAAGTGTTTTACTTTCTATGCAAGACTTCCTGGGTAAGGGGCAGTGCTTACAAGCCCTTTTTTTAAACCTACCTAAGCGTTTCCCCAGCCACAACCCTGGAGCCAGGGAAGTGTGATTGGACAGGCTGAGTATCCAATCCTGGCAGGGGGTGGGGTATTTAAGGAGGTGTGTGAGAAAGTTAGTTCGGTGAGGACAGGAGGTGGAGGAGGATGTCCGAGACACCAGAGGAGGCGAGAGCGAAAGGAGTGCATAGGCAATTGGAGAGAGGGGGGTCAATGGAGTGTTTGTGAGTGACAATAAGAAGTGTGTGGAATAATGACAGAGTAGGAGGTAGTGGTAGTTGGGAGTGGAGATACGGGTAGTGTGAGTAGCGAAGTAGAAGTTAGAGTTAGAGAGAGAAAAGGTAGTACGAGTGGTAGCGATCATAGCTAGTGTGACTAAAAGGGGAAGAGGTAGGAGAGTGGTAGTAACACTGATAGGAACAGTAGAGTGTGAGAAGCAGTAGTGATAGGTAGTAGTGATAGTATAGAGAGAGTGGGAGTAATGGAATAAGGGGTGGTGTTATCATGAGAGAGGTGATATTAGAAGTGGGGGAGTAGTAGAAGTTAGGAGTAGGAAGAAAGAGGGAGGTAGTAGGAGGTAGTCTTAGTAAGTACATGAGTTGAGAAATAAGAAAGGTAAGATCAAAGAGTGGAGGTGGGAAGGCAGTGAACGATCGGAGGGACAGCAGCATGGTGGGAGGAGACAGTCTCAAAGACCAGTGTAGTGAAGGGACAGGTGAGATTGTGTAGGGGAGATGGGACACCAGGTGAAAGATGGCACCATCCCCAACTCTCTAGAATACTTATCAACCTAGTTAAGGGAAAGATCAGAAGTTCCTACATAGTCGGCCATCCGTTTAGGGGAGCCATAAATAGAACAAGATAGAACATCAGGTGTCACCGGTGGCGAGAATACTAACATCCCTCATAAGGACGCCAGCGCTAGGAAGGGAGTAAACTGGCTCAAAACCCTGGTTAGCCTGACAGTACCAAGACTTCTACAGCCATTCTAGCTGTCTGTAATTTTGGAATAAACATCCCTGGACTTACAAGTCTGTGTGGTTATTTGTGGCGGACACCCCCTTCACAGTGTCCTTCCAACACTTTGTTTGTACAAAGCAAGATGGCACAAGCAGACGTCCCAGGAGGCTGTATGATCAGCTTCAAATCTGCAGGGCATATGGGACTTGTGCATGTTCTATATCATCTCATCACAGCATACATATCAAATGCAAAGGGCATTGGCATGAAACTATTTCCCTCCTTATTTCAAGGCCTTGGAAATTTGGAGGATCTACAAATAAAATTACACATCATAATATAAAGCCAATTGCTCAACACTACAGGGGCATTCCCCTACACATGCAGTTACAAGTTGAAAATGAAGTAAAATCACTACTAGATCAAGAGATCATTGAACCTACAGGAGTTCCCACACCATGGGTATCTCTGACAGTCCCGTTACCCAAGAAGGAACCATGTGGACTCATTTGACTGTGTCGACAAGCGCACTCCTAACTCCTAAGGACATAGAACGGGAGAGCCATTTAGTATCAAGAATGACTGATATGTTGCATCTATTACATGGGGTGACTGTATCCCCCAAACTCGACCTGAACAAAGGTTATCAATTAGACTTGATCAGCCTCTAGATACATTACAGCCTTTGCAATACACTTAGATTTAGTTCAATAAAAATGCTTCAACTTTGGAGTTTCTTCCACAGCAGACATTTTTCAAGAGGAAACTCACAAGATAATTAGACTCAATCACCAGTGTCTAAATTACAGCGAATGAAGTGTTTGTCTTTGGGATAAACCAAGAAGCACAGGATGCCACTCTTTGCAGAGTTTGTATGGTGCTAGAAGATGCCCATCTCACTTTGAATGCTGACAAACGCGAATTCAGCAAATCCACACTAAAATTCTTTGGTCACATCTTTTCAAATGTGGGTCTTCAACCTGACAGAGACAAAGTACAAGGTCTAATATACAACCCAAGTCTGACAAATGTACCAGCAGTCAGATTATTTCTAGGAATGGCCAGCTATTGTACTCGAAACATCAAAGACTATGGGCCTCATTACAGGTCGGGCGGTCCGGAAATGACAGTGGCGGTAAACCCGCCGCCACTGTTAATTCTGGACCACCCGATCCCGACTCCTGCAGGTGGGAGGTGAGTCCCATGGGACTCAATGGGAATGGGGATTTACCGAATTCCGCCTCTGGAATTCCCGGGACACCAGGGTCGTAATGCTCTGGTATTTCCGGGAGTCATGGAGGCGGAATGGTAATACGAGTCCGGTGGTAACCAGGTGGTTTTACTGCCTCGGTTACCACCGGACTCGTAATAAGGCCCTATATGTCAAGAAGCACACCTTTGTGCCTGCTTAAAACAACCAGATATAACTTTAAATGGTTTCAGAATGTCATCAAGTGTTCTGTCTGATACTACCCAGACCTATCCACACAACTCACGGTAGATGCAAGTCCTCTGGCACTTGGTACCATCCTAGCTCAATACAAAACGGGTTCAGCTTCACTGTGCCACATAGTATCTATCACATGCAGGTATTACTCTTAGTGCAACAGAACAATCTTATTTCCAAGCTGAAAAAGAAGGCTTGGCAATGGGGCTGGTTGAGAATACTACCATTTGTTTCTTTATGACAAAAAATTGACCATCATTACAGATCATCAAGCCTTGACAGCTACATATGGCAAACAATGCTGCTCTGGATTGCTGCGAGTGGTTTACACCTGTAGGAATACCAGTTTGACATCATTCACAAGCCTGGCCTGGAAAACAGAACAATCCTGCAGATTCTCTCTCCAGACATCCTTTACCCATTACATGTGATTCCAGGATGTCGGAAGCTGAACAATATATCAGCTACGTAATTTATCATGCATGGCCTTGAGCACTTTCCATAGACATCATCCTTCAGGAAACGGCACAAGACAACATACCCACAAATCTGAAACATTGTGTCATGCCGTGAAGATGGTGCAGCATGTCTGTTGCAACTATTGGAATGCCACATGATCATCATGGAGCACTGAAAATGTTTGCTCCTATAAGAAATGTGGAATTGATGGGTGTACGCTATTAGTAAAGGCGGACCCCTGCACCGATCTGGTTTGCAAATCGCATGTTTTCTTCCTGCTGCTGTAAAAAAAGGTTTCAGTGGGACAAACTCACAAAATCAGGTGTGTGTGTGGAGGTAAGTGAGGAAGTTGAAACACTGCAAGTATTGGCGCTGGGTCCGTGAAAAATGTACTCGCATCTAGAGGATCCTGGTAAATGAATGGTCAAGACACTTCAGTATGTATGTAGCCTTGATTTAATTAGCACTTAGTTGCCCATGGTTAACTGGGCATGTGTAGCGGTTGGTCACATGAGGAAAGTCAACACGTGTTTTGACCGTGGGTCTTTATCAAGGCAAATTTTATTGTTGGTGCTGGTCCTCATGTAAGGATGCTAGATAGCCACCGAGGAGCCTGCAGGGCTGCAAGAGACAAGATGCGCGGTCATGGTGATCTTTCGAAAGACTTATGGGGTTTCAAATTCCTCTCTTGCGTCCTATAAGAAATGGTCTCTCGGTCGGTACCATGTGTTAAAATTGCGGCAAAAATGGCTGTGGATACAAAATATTGTAGCAAAAAGGCAGTGGTTTTGCCACCGCAATCCATGTAAAGTATGTGAGGGACACCCCCGCACCTCCCGGACCCATTACACCATTTAAGGGGAGCGGGGGACACCCCTGCAACCCCCGCTCTGTCAATCTGGAAAAGTGAACACCCTTCATTTGAATAACAGACGTAACTTGATGGCCGAAGGCCAACCGTCTTATGCACCGAATTATAGAAATACAGACTGCTATGCTTGACCAACAAGCGGCCATTTTAAACGTAGCAAGAATCGCCATTTTGCTTGTTAACCATTGCTCATTGCTTTCTGTCTAAAACTGCTTTGCAGCTTGCAATTCTTGCGAATTCTGCTTACTCTGCTCAACTGTTAACATAGTTGTCTGAATATGAAAAGGGCAAGGTCGCGGGACTGAGGAGTTTGTTGAAACTCCTCATGAGTAGCCCAGAAAGGAATGCCCACGCTCCCTCTCTGTAGCCTTGAGGGAGAGCTGCAGGGCATGTAATCATGTCACAGCTGCCAGCCAGTCTCGTACTGTGGTAGAATATGTTAAAATAAAGCAGCTAAAGGCTTGAATTATGCTCTTCTTACGGCCCCCTTCGCAAAACCCTTTAGAGCGTGTCGGCTCCCAGGACACGAATAGTACCTCATAGATAGCAAAGCTTGGAATGTGACTCTTCCCCCATGTGCAGCTTGCTTCCAAGAACAGAACCACCGTGTTCTGTTCAACAACTAAAAGATGCCCTCGCACTTTCTAATTTCACATTGTTACTAGAATAAACATCGAAAGTGTCATAATTGTCATACCCGTCGGAAATGTCCATCGTCATCCCGAGTTCAAAGAAACTTAATAAAGAGGGGTGTTGAACATGACATAGCTGATAGTATGATATGCATTTTGTATATATGTAACTGATGTACGTAATTCGCTCTCTTGCGTCCCTCGAGGTCCAGGAAACTCGCGGGGCGTGAGACCACAGTTGGCCAATTGGGACTATTTTTGCTTGCAATAAACCCTAGCATTGGGAATTTGAACTTCGTGTCTGGCGCATCTTTTCATGTATGGTTATTGCCTTGTTTCCATATCGCGAGCGACCCCTAGGGGCCCCCTTCAGCTCCCCTTAAATGTTGTAATGTAGTACACCTTTAACGGGTCAAACCACTGCATTTTTGCTGTGATTTTTCTGTACTGGCGACATTTTTGCCATGATTTCATCACTGCATACCTCTCGGTCACAACACAAGGTGTACTTCTGAAAAAACTCAGAATTGTTGCTCCTTCCTTCCTTGAAGATAAGGTAATTGAGCTGGTCCATCAAGGTCACCAGGAATTGTTACCAGGAATGTTCTCCACAAAACGTTTACTGTGACAGAAAGTTTGGTTCTATAAAATGGATTCCCTGTTAGAATCCATTTGCAAGAGCGTGGCCCCATAGAAATTCCTGAAACAGCTAAAAATAACAAGATTACCTCTCAGTGTGTGGGATGAAGTAGCTATTGATCTAATTGGGCCTCTCGCTGTGAGTTTGGCCATCGATGAAATCCTGGCCTGCAACTGAAACCTCTACAGCAGCTCATGCTGTAATACTACCTGCATTTCCACACAGTGTCCCTTACCATAACAGGCATTCAAGGGTCAATGATTTCTGTAGGACAGGCTGGACCTTAAATTACATGAAATTTGTCATTCTTCAAGGCGGTGCCTTCGACAAATGACTGGTGATGTTCACACTGTGGACAGCTGTTATAACGAGACGGGCTAGCCTCCTGACATTAGAATTCTATCTCAGAGGGTTGTGCGAAGCGCTACGAGATGGATTGAGGAAATTGGGTAAATATATATTTATTTGTTAAGTGGCGGGGGAGCCACATCCTTTTTTTTTTCTCTCTCTCTGCTCTGAGATGAGAAGAAAGTGAGGTCAGGGGAAGGTGAGGGGTTTTTCAGAAACGAGAAGAATTAAGAAGGTGAAAGACCCAGTGACTCCGTCCTTCATTAAACTATGCGTCCTAATTCTAGAATGGAGAATATAATAAATCAGTCAGAGAAACAGAGGTAATAGCAGAAGGCTCGGTTCCAAAATAGTGAAAAATTGCACGAAACAAAGGAAGACCATGCATGTTAGTTTGTGCATCACAGTACTCGAGTAGTAAGGATTCATGCATTCCACATGTATACACGTTCACCATGACTTGAAAGCACCGCGTAGGGAGCGTGACACTTTATGACATGCACCTCAGTTACTGCAACATGGGAGGGCCAGGGCATTCTGCCCTTTGAGAACTAATGCCAGCGTGTGGAGGCAAGCACTACCCTGGGCAGTCCTCATAGTTTTGAGCTGTCTTTCCATGAACCATGAGTTGGGGTGACCAGATGTCCCGGTTTTGCCGGGACTGTCCCGGAATTGGGTGTTCTGTCCCCCTTTCTAAAAGGCAGTGGTCCCGGTTTTTGTTAGTAGTTCAGCATAGCTGACAGGAATGCACAATCCCACACAGAAGACATGCTAAATTTTACGAATGCATACAGTGGTAGTTTGTGATGAATCAATTATATATAATATGTGTTTATTCCATCAGTAACACTTAAACCTCCTTCCCCTCCACCCACTACTGAAGTGCAGTTCCTTGACAGCCATTGTCAAGAGTTAGTCCTATTTTTTATGTTAGTTGCCCTGTGCCGGTTTTTTACTTTTTAAATCTGGTCCCCCTACCAGGAGTGCATGCCTGCGGTTGATCAGAAACACACACATTGTACGGACAGGAGAGTTTTCCTGCCTATTCTGGCTCCAGGCAAGTAGATAACCTTCATCTCAATTTCTGTCAAATTCAAACGATAGGGATTAACGGCAGTTACATTTTACATACACTTGCCGTTCCCTGTACGTAAGGACACACGTTTAAAGGAGGAAACTACTCAAATGATGATATTATGTCTAGCTTCAATGATTAATTGCATTTTCAATATGTGTGGCAGCCGTTATGGAACAACTGACTTGCACTGGCGGAGCTGCCAGTCTGAGGCATTGCTCAGATTTGCTTCAGCAAACACTAGAAGCTTTTTAAGTACGGGATGAAAACGCATTGTGCCCAGGAGGCGAGTTTTGATGGACAGCAGCCGTGCTTTTCATTTCACTGTTGTATGTGTTGTTGTATGAAGAGGGGTCCTGGTGGGATGATCCATCAAGGAAACTCTAAAAGATTTAGGGAATGAGTTTGCGATTTAGCCTAAATGCTGTGCCCTATGATTTCTTCCTGGGTGATACGATGCATGTCACTGGAGGCAATGTTTTGTAATCCATGACGTTTTATTTGTCAAGGTCAACGGCACTGGCTTGAACCTCTGTCAAAGCTCCTAGAGAACAGTTGAGAATGAGAGCAGGAGGCCCGCTAACATGAATGACATAATCCGGAACTAATTGGGATCCAAGGAGGCATGCGTTGGAGCCAGGTGGATTATGAATGCTCTTGTGCGGTTTCTCTCCTCTCAGCATACAAGTAGAGCAACTATACCTTGCTTCCTGAAATCTTTTGGTTTCCACCCCTTGCAGTTGCAATTACATTTCCACCCAACAGGTGGTATGTCACCATCCCAACTGCCAAAACGGGTTGAGAACATGGTCACCCCTTTTCTCTACAGGAAGAGAACGGATACAGAGGTGATGGCCTTGCAGCTGTTAAAATAATACTTAAAATTCTCTTGGTTGGGAAACTGGACTATGCACCCTGCTGATGGCAAGATTAGTTGCCTCACAGGTGAGTGATTGGAATGTATTTCTATCCTGTTTTTGAAGGGTCGTCAAGTGTTTCTGCTGTACAACTCCCACCATTTCTGCCTGCTGGGGATAGGGTCATGTCTGAGAATCAGTTAGGAGTAAGTTCATGTTTTTCATGCTTTTTTCACCCCATTTACACCAGCGTGTGCTTGTTACCACAAGGTACATTCACATCGCAGCAATTCAGTTAATTATGTGTACATAGCACCCACCCTTCACGCCAGTGAAATTAGCATTTCCCCCAGAATTATCTGTGTTCACCCTGGTGCAGGGGCGCCGAATACGGGGGGCCTCCGAGCCCCCCCCGCCACCCCCCCCCTCCCCCCGCCGGAGAGAAGTGATGCAGCATCAATGGCCCTTTCCATCGATACTGCATCACTTCTCTCCGGCCGGGTATAATCGCGAAAATGTGCGATTAAGCCCTCCCCTCTAGGACTAATTGGTGTATGGTCCTGGAGGGGAGGGCAGTGGTATTCAAACTGTGGGGCGCGCCCCTCTGGTGGGCCGCAGCCTCATGCCCAGGGTAGGGGGGGTGGGGGGGGGAAGGGTGGCAGGTATCCACAGTTTGAAAAAAAAAGAAGACAAAAAAAGAGGATAAATGACCAAAGGGTCGGGCTGTTGCTTCATTAACAAGCAGCAGCCCGATCCAAGGCCCCTGCCACACATGCTTAGTGCAACAGGGGCCGGGCCTTTGTGAGGTCTCAGGCTCCATTAGAAGCCTATTTATAAAGACAAAAGTAAAAGCGCACACCTTCTTTTGCCTTGATGATGGTCATCCCCGCAAAAGAAGGTGTGTGCTTTTTTTTTTTTTGTCTTCATGAATAGGCTCCTTATGGAGCCTGAGGCCCCAAAAAGGCCTGGCCTCTGTCGCACTATGGGTGGTGGCAGCAGGGTCGGATTGGCCCCTGGTCGGACTGAAATCGTCCCTGTGGAGTAAGGGCCGGTTTCAGGCCATGCTTGGGCTGGTTTGAAAAAAAAAATTGGGAAAAATTCCCTTTTTTCAAATTTATTTTTTCATTTTTTTATTCTTCAAAAACCTCTCATCCTTCTTGGGTCTATACGAGTACCAACACAGGTTGGGTGATATTGTATGCATATTTGTTCTATAAAAAAGAGCTTAAGGGTAAGTGCTATATAATACCATATTATCATGTGACCTTGGACGTCTGCTTGGAGTCACAGTAATTTGACAATATGGATCTATACACACAGATATTAATGATACGTATGGTGATCCATTATTGTATGAAATGTATATCACCTTAGTGAAATCATAACCATATTTTTCGTAATGTAGTTTACTTAGGAACAATGCTATTTGATGCCACTTCCTATTTTGTCAAGGGGGTGAAAGGTTGTGTTTCATCGCTTCCCGGGATGTCACTTTGGTGTGGGGACAAATTACATCACTTTCGGTGATATCATCAGAGGTCGTGTCGTGAGGCGAGGGGTGGGCCACTTTTCTTTGGATGACCGGGCCTATTTCTTGTCCCGGTCCGACCCTGGGTGGCAGCAGTGGTGTGGAACTGCCCAAGTGTCACAGAAGTGCTAGAACATATTTGGGCACAGGCACCTACTGTTTTACAAATTAAGCACTTGGTATACGCATGCAGTTGCAATTAAATGTTCATTAAAAAAGTATGCCCTCAGGAGTATGCTATCACAGAGAAATGGGACCCCAAAGCCAGTTCAACTACCCACTCCCAGGTGTGCTACTGAACAGGTAGATGTAAGTCGAGAGCCAACCAACCTCTTTCTCCTATCTGTGCTACTGTACCATACAAATGAGGGTGAATCGATCTCCTGCAGCCTCTCTCCCAGTCATCGATTCTTGATGATTTACTGGTGCAGTCACAAAAAAAATATTTTTTGGGGTTCATTTTGTTTACAAAAGTAGCGCATTGCTAAAACCCCCTAGCTGCCAGTTCATTGTCCTTGGAGCGTCCCAGGCTCCCTACCCCCTGAGAGCCACCAACCTTGGGTGCTGTTTTATAACAAATGAAAGACGCAGACAGAACAATAACTGTGTGAGTCAACTGAGAGATGAATGCACTCATGCTCCATTCAGAGAGAGGCTTTGAAAATGTAGCTCTGACAAATCAGAGAATCAGGGGGGCAAAGAAGCACTGCACATCTCCGCTCCCTCTTCATGGGTTTACGGTTGCCACCTGAAAGGTTGCCAGCAGCTAACCTGCCATCCTGTCCCAACTCCATGCCTCGTGTGCTATTCCCTGGTCAACCAAACCCTGTGAACTCATAGGCCGCATACGACCCACAGAAGTCTTTTTACCGCCCGTCCTGAACGTCTGTTTCCTGCACTAGTGCTATTAACGCGTGTAGCTTCAAGGTATAATATTAACAACCAGTGTTTGTGGGAAAAGGGTCGGTATAAAGTCTCTATTTCAGAGCCAGAGTCAAATGATAAGGTGCTTGTGGCAGTATGGCGTTCCAGGCCTCTGCTTGGACGCTGGGTTCTGCAACCTTTAGCTCTGCAGATGTGTTGGACTACAATGCTCATCAGCCCCAGACAGCATAGTCACTGGTTCCTCTACATCAGCCTCTTGCTGACATAGAAGGGTTTATAGCTGTTCAGTGGGCATTCAGTGGTTAAGATCTATGCTGGCCTGCCATCTTGTGGTAAACGGCAGCTATTAACCTTAAATTTGTCACCATTGCAAGTCTCACTTCTCCCACAGCAATAGCAGAGCCCGCTTGCCAGTGGCTGATAATCCCAAAATTCTCTGTAATTTTATGCAAAGCTGCATTTTATTTTTATAAGGTTATTTTACTCACTGAATGCTGATCAAGTGTTTTAAGTCTGGACTTTATTAACTGGGTGCTTGTAATTGCAGCACAAGCACTCTTTACAATCTAAACTAGAGGTGTGTTTACAATGTTGATTGTTCCAAAATACATCTCCTAGTGTGCTGCTTTGGGTCAGGTGGCCTCCTTTAAGCTGTACACAATGATACATTGTCTGGTTGACATACTATGTGATTTGTGTATTTTATAAAGGAAACTAAGGCCACTAGAACTCACCACCCCAGAAACTCCCAACCCCACCTTTGGGGGCTTTCCTGTGGACATGGGAACACAGGAAAGAATGAATAAAAAAAAGTATTTGCCTTCAAGAGGAAGCTATACCTTTGCAAAAGAACAGTTGGAGCTGGGCAAGCCACCTAGCAACATTAAGGTCCAGCTTTGATGAATACTTCCCTGAAGTAAATGCTGGCATTAATGACTGGGTGATGCAGACTTTTCTGGCAGAGGAGGTGGTGCATCATCCATTTGATGCCCAGGAAGAGCTGATTGAGGTTCAGTCGGACACTACTCTGCAATCTGAATTTAGGAACATTACAGTGGGTGAATTTTGACTGAAGGTAATCCTGGAGTATCCTACATTCGCATAGTCTGCTATACAGTCGCTCTTACCCTTTGGGTCTTACTACTTGTGCGAAATAGGCTTTTCAGCATCGGCTTTTTTACTGACTCCTTCATTTTTTGTACAAGGGGTGTTTCAAATGAATGTTGAAAACCCGGAAAGTGGGAGTTTTTAAAACATGGAGACAACCATGGCTACAACATTTAGACGCAAGTGCTTCCATCAGTCCCAAACATCACATGGCTGCAGGGTGAGCCTGGGTAACTGCTTTTTAACATTGTACACTACTTTACCAGAATTTCTGGTAAACTACAATGTTAAAAGCAGTTAACTCTTCCCCCCCAAGTCTGAAACCACACTTGATTGCATTATACTTCAGCCAGGATTGCATTATACTTCAGCAGCACATCTGATGTGTCCACTGAAAGGTTTAAGAATAAGCTACATCCCTAGCTCTATCTGGTTACCCAGAGGTAACATCTTAGCAAATGTCACTTGTGGCTGGCCAATCTACAGCAGCACTATTGTAAGTTTGAATTGTTGATGTTTTACTGAACTATGGCACCACACACGTCTTGCTTGGTACTTTTTAATCGGGAAACGTCTTTACTTCTCGTTTCCCTTGAATTGGGAACTTTTTTTTGGTGGTGGTGGTGGTGGTGGTGGTACTCCACCTTGCAGCTGTACCTTCTGTTTAGCAAGCATTTCATTCTCCCATCCTAGTTGTGTTGCTGGACGATTATAGAGCGGTGGAGTAGGGGCAGTGATGTCTTACTGGAATGCAACTTGAAGGCTTAAATCTCCTTCTTTCTTGACTTTAGTATATGCAGTGCATGCTAGCCAATGTTTCCACTGTTCTGCGTGCGCCAACACCCGCGCCCCCACGCGCCGTTGCACCAAGTTGGCGACTACATACAAATTTGCGGTCATATAACTGCCAGTGATGTCACTTCCTGTATTTGGGCCCCTCCTGGGAAATTCATAAGTCGGCTCCCCTGCCCTGGTGCCATATGTTAACCTAAGAAGGTAACTGCAACACACTGAAGGTTGGAAACTGGTAAAATATATGCAGCCTATATCCCAGAGGATCTCAGTAATCCAAGAGGGAACTGTGAGAAATGCAGGGAATCCATCCCTCCTCCCCAGGGGAGACCAAGGAAGTGAGCTAGCTCTGCAATACCCTCCCTAGGGGTTGAGGCAAGTGGGACCTCACCGGGAGAGACTCCCCCTTTGGGGACAAGGACTCCCATTCCTATGAGGAAATGTTACGCTCACCTGGTTCACACGGGGGCGTCGACCGGAACTGGGCCGCTGTTTCCACCAGCGTGACGTGTAGCGCCGAGATGACTGACTGGACTGGCCCGCTCAGCCTAGTTTGTCTGGCTCGCAGGAATATTCTTCTGCAAAGGAGAACGGGAATTAACCACCCGTGGAATGAAGTGTCAACCCACCTTCCTCACTCCCGTTGCCTTCCCACAGATCACTCTTGATGTCCCCTCCTTAGTTTCAGCTGATGGTTTGGAAGGAGGAGCTCTCCATCCTGCGTCGACCGCAGGGGCGCGTTGATGACCAGTTACTTCACTGGCGTAGAGGAATTGGTGAGTTCCAGTATTGACTCTAAAGTCCAATTGTTCATAAGAGTTCAAATGTCTGATCTTCACTCTGTCCGATTCCTTGCAGGTTGCCGATTAATCCACTCGAAGATTTCCAAATGGCAATTGGTAAGATTCAGGTAAGTCTATTGTGGTTTTCCCCTCAGGGGCCGGGGTACGGCGATGAAGCAGAGTTGACTGCGCTGACCCGAGATGAGGTGAGTACCCCCCCGTGGTAAATCAGGTAAGTCCCTGGGGGTAGCTTGTGTAGCCTTAGAGAGTCCCCTAGCTCACCTTGCTGTCTTTGTCTCCTTAGGTGTCGGAGGCCGGCCGCGAGATGGAGAGAGCGTGATGAAATGCTGAAGTACCGCCAAGCAGGTGAGTTCAGCGCGGCGCCGGAGGAATGCGAAGCGATGCTTCAAAGACTTCTGTCTTCCAGCTCCGTGGCAAAATGGATCAGGATTCAGGTAAGGATTAAAGTTAAAACTCCTGTTCTAACCTTTATCCTTCTTTTCTTCTTGTTTCAGGAGTCCCAGGACTGAAGCGGGCGTGGCTGAAGACTGGAGCTGCTGAAAACACTGTGAGCGTTACGCTGCAGCAAGCAGAATAACGCAAAGCATGTGTGGCTGTCTGGGTGTGGTGTAAATAGCCTTGGAAGAAGTTCCAGGTAAGTATTCTTCCACAGCCCCACCCAAGTAATAAAATAGTCCCTTCAGTAAAATAATCCCTCCTAAGCCTCATTTGGCTTGAGTCTTCATGCAGCATGGTCTGCCTCAGGTGAGTATGCAGCATGGTCTGCTTCAGGTAAGTTATCAATAATGAGCCTGGCGCCCATGGCGCCAGGACTGACTTTATCTTTATGATCCTGGTGCTAGGACTGCACCCAAACAGCCCCTAACTGGGGCTTTTGGGCATGCTCCAAGTGGCATGATGCCTGCTTCCAGTGCTGCTGGGCCTGGTCCGGTCTTCCGGGGGCAGGCATCATGACAGCACTCCCCCTCAAGGCCCCTCCTAAAGTCGTTCTCCCCCTTGGCCATGGTTTGTCTGGAAATTCCCGATGGAACCTCTTCACTAAACGAGGTGCATGCACGTGATCACTAGGTTCCCAAGACCTTTCCTGCGGACCATAACCTTTCCAGTCAATTAGGTAAAAGAGTTTTGATCTCACTCTTTTTGAGTCCAAAATATTCTTGACTTCGAACTCGGGCTCCCCGTCTATGAGGATAGGTTCAGGTGGAGTGGTTAGCCTAGTTCCTGGTTGCACTGGCTTCAAAAGAGACACGTGGAATACGGGATGGATTCGCATATGAGCAGGTAGGTCCAACTTGACGGCCACTGGGTTAATAATTGCCTTGACAGAAAAAGGTCCCAAATACCTGGGGTTAAAGTTTCCGAGTCCCCTTGAGTGGTAAGTGCTTAGTGGCTAACCATACTTGCTCCCCTAGTTGGTATTGAGGAGCTTCACTTCTGTGCTGATCCGCATCCTTTTTGTATTTTTCCTTAGCCTTTTGCAAATGAATGGTTGCTTCTTTAAAGGCTTTTGTAATAACAGCGTGGAGATGGTCCACTGCGGGCATCTCTAAATGCTGGGGTGAGTCCAAATCTGAGGTTCGAGGATGGTGCCCATAAATGGTAAAAAAAGGACTTTGTCCAGTTCCTGAGTGTACGGAATTATTGTACGCATACTCTGCGATCCACAGAATGTCTTTCCAATTCCGCTCAGACTGATATAGCATACAACAGAGGTACTGTTCAAGAGTCTGGTTGGTCCTCTCCGTTTGACCGTCGGTCTGAGGGTGGTGACTGGTCGAAAGCCTAACATCAATTTGTGCCAGTTGGCAGCATTTCCTCCAAAAATGTGAAATTGACTGCCCCGATCTGAAATTAACACTGAAGGAAAGCCATGCAGGCGGACAACATTTTCAAGGAATTCCTTGGCCAGGATTGAAGCTGAAGGTATCCCTTTTAAAGGAATGAAGTGGGCCATTTTAGAAAAAAGATCTACAATAACTAGAATGGTATTGTAACCTTGGTACGGGGGTAAATCCGTGATAAAGTCTAATGACAAGGTATGCCAGGGGGTAGGTGGTATGTCTAATGGTTGCAATAATCCAGCAGGTTTTTTCTTTTGCTCTTTATTTTGTGCGCAAATGCCACAAGACATGACAAATGACTTGACATCCTTTCGCCAGGTGGGCCACCAAAATTGCTTCCTAATTTTAGCTTTCGGTTTTTGCAATACCCGGATGCCCTTCTATTAAGGTGTCATAGTAATGGGAAATGACAAGTTCCTATAGTTCTTTTTGCGGTAAAAATAGCCGGCCTTGGTAATAAGGTAAATCGTCGATGACAGAGTACTCTGGACCTTTCTTTGCCCAGTCCTGTAGGGCAACGGAATCAAAGAGTTGGTGGATCTTGTTTTGAATGTCCTCCAGTGTCTGTATGGATGTCAGGCCAAGGATCCTCTGTTCCGGAATTATGGGTACGGGTTCTAAAGTTATTTCTGCTTCTCCCATTCCAATCCGGGACAAGGTGTCTGCTTTACCATTCTTACAACCTGGTCGATAGGCTATTACAAAATCAAACTCGGCGAAGAACAATGCCCAACGGAGTTGGCGCGAAGATTGGGCTTTGGCTGTCTTTAGGTATTGTAAGTTGCGGTGATCGGTGATGACCGTGATGGTATGTCTGGCACCCAGTAGATAGTGCCGCCAAGCCTTGAAGGCAGACTTGATGGCCAGCAGCTCCTTGTCGGTTATGGCATAGTTTAATTCAGGGCCTGAAAATGTTCTTGAACAAAACGCCACTGGGTGAAGCTGGTTAGTTTCGGGATCCTTTTGGGAAAGGACTGCTCCCATGGCTGAACTGGATGCATCTGTTTCCACTATGTAGGGAAGCTCGGGGCGCGGGTGTCTTAATATGGGAGCAGATGTGAATTTAGCTTTTAACTCTTGGAAGGCGTTCTCGGCTTCCTCTGTCCACACAAAGCGTTTGTTTTTTCGCAATAGCGTTGTAATGGGATGTACAATGTGCGAGAAGTCCGGGATAAACCTGCGGTAGAAATTGGCAAAGCCAAGCATGCTTTGAACTCCTTTGATTGAACTTGGCGAAGGCCAATTAAGAATGGCATCCACGTTTCGTGTATCCATCCGGATTCCTCTCGGGGTCAGAATAAATCCAAGGAATTCCACTTCCGTAGTGTGGAAGATGCACTTTTCCAGTTTAGCATATCATTTATGCTGGCGTAACTTCTCTAGGACTGCTCGGACGTGTTTTACATGCTCAGATTCTGATAAAGAGTATACTAAGATGTCATCGATGTAAACGACCACACAAACGTCGATAAGCTCTCGGAGGACATCGTTCATGAAGAACTGGAAGGCTGCTGGTGCATTGCATAGTCCGAAGAGCATCACCTGGTACTCAAATAGTCCGTACTTGGTGCGAAAAGCAGTCTTCCATTCGTCACCCTCTTTGACACGTACCAGATGATATGCCCCCCGAAGGTCTAGTTTCGTGTATATACAAGCGTCCTTCACCTGGTCTAGTAGTTCTGGGATCAAAGGCAGTGGGTATCGATTCTTGATGGTTATCTGATTCAGTGCGCGGTAGTCTATACATGTTCTAAGGTCGCCTTCCTTTTTCGGTACGAAGAACAAAGCTGAAGATGCAGGGGACTTGGACGGGCGAACGAAGCCATTAGCAAGGTACTGGTCTAGGTACTGGCGCAAATGGAGATTTTCGGGTTCCGTAAGGGCATAGATTCTGCTGCAAGGTGGTTGTGCTCCATGTACAAGATCTATTTGACAATCATACGATCTGTGAGGTGGTAAGGTGTTTGCCTGTTCCTTTTGGAAGACATCCTGAAAGTCTTGGTATTCAACAGGTAATTGTATGGATACTGGAATTACTGGGGCCAGGATTGAGTTTTGAGTTTTCCTTGGGTAGCAGGTGTGAGCACATTCTGGGAAGGTTAGTCTCTTCTCTCGCCAATCAATACAGGGATTATGTTTTTCCAACCAAGGTATCCCCAGTATCAGCTGAAACTGTGGGGCCTTGATTAAGTCAAACACCATAGCCTCTCGATGCCCATCTTGACTCAGCAATGTCATCTCTGCAGTGGAATGAGTTACGGGTCCAGAGGCAATTTCCGTTCCATCTACAGTGGTGACAACATCGGCCGTGGTCTTGCGGGTGAGAGATGGATTCATCCTGGTAGCCAATTCCCAGTCCAAGTAATTTCCTATGGCTCCACTTCTACGTATGCCTTTACCGCGTGCATGCGTGATGGCTGCTCTGGATCTACAAGGACCATGGGTATGGTGAAATGCGAGGTCAGAGTGTCCTTCTTTAAGCTCGGCAAGCGGACCTCTACGCTTGCCGGGCGTGGTCGTTTCCCGAGTCAGATTTCACATGGTTTTCGTCTGCTGCTCCTATAACTTTCTTGGGTGGTTTTACAGGGCAGTTCCGAAGAAAATGACCAGTAGTTCCGCAATATAAACATAATTGCAATTGCCATCTTCTATCTCTTTCCTTCTGGGTTAAGGGTCCTTTAACCCCCCCCCACCGATTTGCATAGGTTCTGAGACATCTACTCCCTTGGAGCTTACGTGGGTTTTCACCAGCACCCTGTTCTCAAACTTGGTTCGGTCAGCCTTCCTGGTTTGAAGTCTGTGAACGAGCCGGACCACTAGATCTATATATTCAGCACAGTCTTGAGGCGGGTTCACGATTTGGGCCAAAACATCTTTGAGTTCTCCCCGAAGTCCTCGATGGAATAATGTGATTCGCTTGGCTTCAGGCCATTCGGTTTCCACTACTAATCTATTGAAAGTTGCAATGTAAGATAAAAGATCCTGGTTACCTTGCCGTAGGGATAAAAGTTCGTTGTCCAAAGCCTGTCCTCGGGAGTGTCGGGCGAATAGTCTTTCCATGCTTGTTCGAAAACCCTGGAAATCTCGAAGAATCGGGTCATCTTGGTTAACTAGTGGAATGGACCAATCCGCCGCACTGCCGCTGAGATATGACAGTACAAAGGCTACCTTGGCCTGATCGTTTGGGAAAGCTCCAGGTCTACATAAAAAGTGCAAGCGGCATTGATTCATGAATGTTGCAAACCCTTTTGGGTCTCCGGCAAAGCATTCAGGCGGAGCCAAAGGAACGGCTCTAGGTAAATTTTTCTGCACCGGGTTACTCAATCGTACAGGAGCTGGACTTGCCCCAAGTCCTGGTAGAGGTGTTTGTCCAGCCTGGCTCTGTAATAGTTGTCTGGCCAACTCATCAGTTCGTTCTTTTGACACTATCAGTTCCCTCCTGAGGGCATTGGTTTCTTGGCGGGCGGAATGCACTTCGGCCCTTAATTCCCCTAATAATTGGGCCAACTGATCAGTTTCCAAGGTCTCCATGACGCCCAGGTGGGTATTTGTGGGTAGTCTTCGCGTTCTGTTACGCTCACCTGGTTCCCACGGGGACGTTGGCCGGAACTGGGCTGCTGTTTCCACCAGCGTGACATGTAGCACCGAGATGACTGACTGGACTGGCCCGCTCAGCCTAGTTTGTCTGGCTCGCAGGAATATTCTTCTGCAAAGGAGAAGGGGAATTAACCACCCGTGGAATGGAGTGTCAACCCACCTTCCCCACTACCGTTGTCTTCCCACAGATCACTCTTGATGTCCCCTCCTCAGTCTCAACTGATGGTTTGGAAGGATGAGCTCTCCATCCTGCGTCGACCGCAGGGGCGCATTGATGACCAGTTACTTCACTGGCGTAGAGGAATTGGCGAGTTCCAGTATTGACTCTAAAGTCCAATTGTTTATAAGGGTTCAAATGTCTGATCTTCACTCTGTCCGATTCCTTGCAGGTTGCCGATTAATCCACTCGAAGATTTCCAAATGGCAATTGGTAAGATTCAGGTAAGTCTATTGTGGTTTTCACCTTAGGGGCCAGGGTACGGCGATGAAGCAGAGTTGACTGCGCCGACCCAAGATGAGGTGAGTACCCCCGTGGTAAATCAGGTAAGTCCTTGGGGGTAGCTTGTATAGCCTTAGAGAGTCCCCTAGCTCACCTTGCTGTCTTTGTCTCCTTAGGTGTCGGAGGGCGGGCGCGAGATGGAGAGAGCGTGATGAAATGCTGAAGTACCGCCAAGCAGGTGAGTTCAGCGCGGCGCCGGAGGAATGTGAAGCAATGCTTCAAAGACTTCTGTCTTTCAGCTCTGTGGCGAAATGGATCAGGATTCAGGTAAGGATTAAAGTTAAAACTCCTGTTCTAACCTTTATCCTTCTTTTCTTTTTGTTTCAGGAGTCCCAGGACTGAAGCGGGCGTGGCTGAAGACTGGAGCTGCTGAAAACACGGTGAGCGTTACGCTGCAGCAAGCAGAATAATGCGAAGCACGTGTGGCTGTCCGGGCGTGGTTTAAATAGCCTTGGAAGAAGTTCCAGGTAAGTATTCTGCCACAGCCCCACCCAAGTAACAAAATAGTCCCTTCAGTAAAATAGTCCCTCCTAAGCCTCATTTGGCTTGAGTCTTCATGCAGCATGGTCTGCCTCAGGTGAGTATGCAGCATGGTCTGCTTCAGGTAAGTTATCAATAATGAGCCTGGTGCCCATGGCGCCAGGACTGACTTTATCTTTGAGCATGGCGCCATAGGCGCCAGGACTGCACCCAAACAGCCCCTAACTGGGGCTTTTGGGCATGCTCCAAGTGGCATGATGCCTGCTTCCGGGGCTGCTGGGCCTGGTCCGGTCTTCCGGGGGCAGGCATCATGACAGGAAATCCCTAAGGCATCCCCCGTTGTGGCATATATGGGATCACCCAATTTGAAGACCTGTATAAAACTAAGAGTCTTGACTAAGGATCAAACACATTGATACAGACAAGAAAGAAAGAGGAGCTGTCTCTTTAAAGAGAGACCTCAATTTAACTAGAACGAAGAAACTAGAGGAAAGAGGACACACCAAGCTGTGTTGAAGCTGTGAGAGGTGTAGAGGCATATGCACACAGGGGAATCCCCGAACAGCGTAACGCCTGAGAGAGGCGAAACCGAAGAGAGCCATGGAGGGCACAAGTTTCAAAAGTGCTCCGTATAAGAGCAAGATGCTTGATGTCTGGCATCTAAGCAGATGGGGAATGCCAAGAAGATGGAACCTCAAGTCCCAGTGGTGGTGTGACCACGACAGCTTTGTGGTGAGCAGTGCACCCATATAACAACACGGAAACCACTCACCTGAGTAATCAACAAGACAACCGGTTACATGCAGTGATACATGACTGCCGAAAAGGAGCCAGCAGAGAGTGAGACTCCGGCAGAAGCAAGAAGCCAGAGAAGTGGAAGGAACGAAGAAGTCCCGAGCAGGCACTGGCCCCAGAGACCTTCCCCTGCAGATACCAAGATAACAGGGAGAAGGGAAACATGAGTAAGCCTTATTTATTTATTTTATTTTGTTTATTTGAATTTTCGTAACGCGCCACTCGCCCAAAGGCCTCAGGGTACACATAAAAACAAAAGACAGGAGACAAACAAAACATCAGGCAGAGGAAGGAGAAGGTGTGAATCGGTGTTTAGTCAAGTGGCCAGTTGAAGAGAAACATCTTGAGTCTTTTTTTTAATTCCTTTGAGGAGTCAATTTTTCTTAGTTCAGGGTGTGCAGTGGCTGGTACACCTTCAGGCGCTCAGCCAAATATGTTGGGGCCTCGTGGATCACACATTTATGGATCAGGGCCAGGATTTTGTGGGAGACGCAGTGTTTCACAGGCAACCAGTGCAGCTCCCTCCTTGCATTTGTGATCTGATCCCGTCTTGGGAGTCCCAGGGTTGCTCGAACAGCCCCATTCTGGGTCACATGAAGAGCTGAGAGGTTGGATTGAGAAGTTCCCATAAGTAAACTGTTGCAGTAATTCAACCGCGAGTTGAGAAGTACTGCTGCCAGCATGGTGACATTTTGGTGCAACAAAAAGGGGCGTGGCGTATGTAGTTGAGCAACTTATTGATGAGACTGCATGAGGTCCGAATCTGGGTGACATGCTGCCTCATTTTCAATTCAGCATCTAGGGTAACAGCCAGGGTCTTTAAACTCTTAGCCAGCAAGATGCAGTTGTTGACGATAATAATGCTTTTATACTCAAGGGGACTTTTTTAAGTATGTGACTGGAGGTAATAATTAGGAGGTCAGTCTTGTCATGGTTAAGGGTCAAAGAATGAGTTACCATCTGAGACTGAATGACAGAATGAATGGAGTTAATGGTCGATGTGTCTTGTGAGTGGATGCCTGTGAGCTTTAGTACGACCTGGATATCGTCAGCATAGTTGGTGTAAAGGACGCACAGGTCGTCAAAGAGCCCTAGAAGAGGCAAGATGTAGATATTGAAGAGAGTGGGTGAAAGACCGGACCCCCTGGGGTTTATCCGCCGGTTATGGGTGCCAGTAAAGCAATAGCCTAATTGATGGTGACTGTGGCATTGCGGGCCCCAAAAAGGACGCCACCCATTTGGTTGTTAACCCAGAGCAGCCCATGAATTATTCTAACCTGGTTACCAACAGGGCATGGTCAACCAGGTTGAAAGCGGCAGATAGATCAAGCAACATCAGCAGAGCGGAATGGCCCTGATCCATGATGCCGGAAAGACTGGATTTCAAGTCAAGCATGGCGGTCTCAGTGCCATGCTTGGTTCTGAAACCTGACTGCCGGGGCCCTAGTATGTTATTTTCTCCAATTAATTTTTGAAGTTGAAGATATGCCACTTGGCTCATGATTTTGAGAAGAAGGGCACATTCTTGATGGGACGATAGTTTTTCGTGAGCAAGAGGTCATGGTTGTCCTTCTTTAAGAAGAGAGTGATCCAGGCCTCTTTAAGCAATGGTGGAAAACGCATCCTTCAGACATGGAAAGGTTCACCAATTTGGTAATCCATGGTCCTAGAACACCAATGCAGTTTAATATTAGCCTAGAGGGGCAGGTGCCAGCCATGCATGAGGTGGGTTTCATACTGGTGACAATAAGAGTGATTTCACACTCAGTACACTGGGAGAGAGAGGAGTTTGCTCACTCCTTGACATGCGGAGCTAAGGGGCGGACTAAAGAGATATCATTAAGACTGATGCAGAACCCCCCCCCCCCCCCCACATGGGAAGAGGGGAAATTACCTCATAAATTGAAGAAGCAAAGAGTTTAACAAATCAGAGATAGAGAGAGCAATAGAGAGAATAATTCAATAAGAGAAAGAGAATTCTATGAAGTCAAGGCAAGTGAAGCCTGTAATAGCAAAGAGACACAAACCAAATCTCCCCTGGGGAGGGAGAACATTAACAGTCAAAGTATAAACCCCTAAGAAAGTATATGTCATACAAATACCAAAGGCTGATCAGCCTACGACAAAGGATAAGACAGGGAGCTACAAGGGATTCCAGGAAATTAGTCCTGAGGGAAGAAGGAAAACCTAAAGGTGTTAAAGAGTTGCAAGAACTTGTACAGAAGGTGGGAAAATACTATTTAAAAATATCCTACTAGCAATATCCTTGAAGAAAAGGGGAACTTTATGAAAGGGACAGTCAGGAGAAGGGAATTCTCCTGACCCCATTTTTGGTTAGAATAGAGGTATGGTCAGTTGGTATTCGTTTTTGGACAGCAGACTTATTGCCTTTTTGGTAACCTCTGGATGAATGACGAGCACCTTATTTATTTATATAGGCATGGAATACCCCAAGGCAGTAGCGAAAGATAGGCCTTTTGATTATTGTTTTTAATAAAAACCAGCTGAAATGGCATCACTGTGTCCACGTCCTTCTTCTGATTCACCAAAGAGCCATGTTTCTTTAAAGCCACCATCAGCACCACCTTAAATTGATGGAAGGACTAATGACTGATTGGGAAGCAGCCTCAGGGCTGTATTCCCAGCAGGGACCATGCATACTGAAGGCCACGCTCACTTGAGTTTGCTCAGAGCCATCTAGAGTGGCATAACACAAAATGCGGGGGTCCCTCTGTGAACCATGCTGATGGCCCCTCAAGCTCCTCAACAAAGCACGGACCTCGCCACACTCTGGGCCAGCCTGGATCACTATTCCTGCGCAATGCACATGATGATCATGCGGCTGCAGGGGCACACTGCCCCCAGGACTGGGTGAAACATTTAAGTATGTGGTTTAAATTACCTTAAATCCTTCACCTTGCATAGAAACAAGGGGACTGTGCCTGGCCACTGACACCCAAATGTACCAGTATCCTGTGTGCATGGCCAGTAATAGTATGCACAGTAATGATACCATAAAAAACATGCTCATGCTGGCTCTGCCAATATATGCTAGGAGCCTCAGGTAAGAGCATTCTCCTGTTGGCTTTGCCCTTAATGCCTCATGACACAAATGCAATGCTATCGTAATGAAACATTTCCTTTCTGGCTGCACAAATACCCCCCACCCCCACCCCCCCCATTTAATAGCACTCATGTTGACTTTGCCAGTAAAGAAAGCCATGCCTCAGTAAGAAAAAAAACATCATCTTGCTGGCTGCACAAATACTCCCTATACTCCCCCGCCACATGTAAGATCGCCCATCATGTTGACTTTGCCCTTGGCACCAGTAAGCAAATATGTTCTTGCTGGTTGCACAGATCCCTCCCCCACCAAGCGAGAACACACATGTTGGCTTTGACCTAAATGCGACTAAAACATGCCATGCACAGAAAGACAATATTCAGGTTGCCTGTACTATAACCCTTAACCCAACCCCCACCTCCACTATTAACACTCATCAAGTTGGCTCTGCCCAAAAATGCCAGTAAAACATGTCATGTCACTCTAAGAAAACATCCATATTCAATGTCCCCTGTCTGGGTCCAAGCCATGCACGCACCATTCATATCCATTTACTCACCAGTAACTTACCTATATAGCTTCTCTCTCAATCATTATGTGCATCCAAAACATTCACAATACATTCTCATTCTCAGGTACATTCACACCAATATAAACATGTGACGCGTGCGCGCGCTTGTTTCTGACTAGGTCAGAGGGATTCAATGCGCCTATCCAGGCCTCTGGCTCCCGCTCTCCATACAGACAGTTACAGGAAGCAGGGAGAGCTTTCTGGTTCCTGGCATATGCAGTGCCTGCTGCAACTGCTGCTCATGAGTCATGCACTCTGAGCTTGGAAAGAAACTATTTGTTTCTAAAGTCAGAGTGCTGAGGGTGTCCCTGCTATGCCAGTGGTCATCTAGTTATTGCTATTACAGAATTCAAGGCTTAACGGTGCAGACCTTTTGGTACACTGGTGCTTGCGTTACTGCATCGTCAACAGCGCCCTCTGCGTGCCTCACCCTCAGCGCTGTCAGCTGGCCTTACTGTGACACAAACTACTATACAAACCACCAACACAACATAAACTTTGGGTGTTGCACTGTACACATCTGCAGCCCCGTTTCTTGGCCCGGGCGCAGCGGGAGACGGCCTGGAGCATAGAGCTAAACAGCCCAGGAGAGGGGCACAGTAAGGGGCCCACCCACAAAGCTGACTCTGATTTTGCCAGACAAAAGATTAAGCAGCCTGCTGTGCCGGTGGGTGCTCGTCTGCAATGTGCAGTTGGCTATCTGCTGACTAGTGGATTACTGAGATGTGTTGGAATATGCAAACAAAGGAATCCATATTACAAACGCAGCGTGTGAGAGGTTCGAGAGTCACACAACCTGTGCCCCTCATTCTTTGTGTTGACCGCCTTTGAACTGGGGCAATTTATAAGTGATGGCTCATTTAACAAGCCATTGCTTTTACACAGCATGTGCTTAACATGGCAGTCTTAAGAACTGAACATGGGGCATTTTTATTCACCAGGCCAGCACGAGTATCAGTTAGCTGACCAAACCTATGCATACATCAAAGAGAATTGAAATGCCACACAGAAAATGTTTTTCTTTATTTGCATGTCTCTTTATTTGACACACCAAAACGTTTTTATTTTGTATATTACTTTTTAGTTACATATGGTGCATCCCTAGGAAAGTTAACTGTCATTTTCTTGCTTAAGTATTCGAGTGGTTGCTTTGGGACATGGACTAAATGCATGAGCGCAGAATCAAAGCTCTTTTAATTTTCTAAACAAGTTAGTCACTGCTTAGCGCGCACACCAGATGGCAACTCAGCGTCACTCGGCACCTTGATTAGGAAAGTAGAGTTAATTGTGTGTCACCATGCTGACAGTAGTCCATGGCAAATAAATACACTGATGTGTGCAGCAATTTTTTATGCAGTGCACAAGCCACCACCCTGTTCGTTAATGACGTTTATGTGGTGCTCCCGTATGTAACAGCACATATGCCTGTTTTTGTGTGATGTGTCAAAAGTCCATACAAAAGCATACTGGAACGTTTTGTGTATGTATCTCTGACAAGCATGCCATACTGCGCCCACACTTAAACGCATAAGGAAATCAACGAAGAGGCCTGAAATTGTACATCCACTAGGTCAAACTCCCTTTCTACACCCGTCCAGTGTAGCCGGTCTATAGCCGGTCCGATAGCACAGCGAGTAGAGCGCTCGCTTTGACATCTGTGCAGAGCCTGCTGATGCAGGTTCGAATCCCAGCAGGGACAAACTAAGCCTTTAATCCTTCCGAGGTCGATAAATGGGCACCACACACTGTGGATAATAATAAGCAGCGCTCAAATACCTGAAAGTTCGTAGCGTTAAATAAATGCAAAATTATTATTACACTGCCACACCATGATTTTCACTAGCTGCACACTAGCTCTAATAAAAGATGCTAATGCCAACTCTTTTAGATAAAGTATGGGCCTGCAGGTATTTGCAGAAATAGCCCCTGAGACCTGAGTAATAGTGAGGAGGTAGTGGCTGAGGAACTGTGGACCCTTTACTGTGCATTAGAAGCCAGTCTTGTTTAAAACGCTTCATCAGCTGATATCCCAACTCCTGTTGGCCGCCAAAATCAGTGGCTCGCACCTGGAAGACCACGGAAGGACCACTGATGACCCTATGGTGGCTTAAACAATGGGACATTTTGATAGCAGAAAAGGTCACGGCAGCCAAAGCGGGACTGCTCCACCGATTTACAAAAAACGCTTCATCAACTTATTACTGTTAAGGCTAAAGTTTGGAAGAGGTACAATCCTTTCTGTGTAGCCTTTCTGTGCATTGTTTATTGGGTCTCTCTTCTACAGTATACTGTCCTGTCTATAGATATAATTCTTAAAGACGTTTCTGTATTGGGGGTTGGCCATGCTCGCACTGAGACCCAGCCCTTCCTCATCTAAAATTCTTCAGAAACAAGAGGTAAGACAGCCCTTGTACCCCATTTGAGTGTCTGATGTTGCAGCCATTTTATACTCTCATCCAAAAACATAAGCTGTCCAAATGAATATGTATGGTTTATGGTTACAACCATTTTAATGTTTTAATGTTGTGAACAGTGATGTGAGCACCAAGCCATGCAGCTGTCATGAATTTTGAGATTCACACATACGATCCTTTTATCACAGACTTGTTTCTCCAATATGGAGATCTCTGATCACCGCTTTAGTCCTGAAAGGCTATGTGATTTAATGCAAAGCATACAGGAACCCTCACTGGTGCTATGTGTTCCCTTGCCCACTCTCGTAGAGGTATTTTGAAAGCATAGAATAAGAGTGCACCAGACTGTCCATCTTGGAATGATAACCTTCGATCAGAAAATAATTCATATGGTTGGTCTAGTATTGCCTCTTGCGAAATACAAGTGAGGTGGTACGAACAGAACCCCTGCAACACAGGGCCAGTGGGCCCTCAGACCCGGGTAGGCTGGTCACACCGCAGTGTGCCGGTATGAACAGTTTGAAACTGCATTCAGGCAAGGCCTTCCCTAAGAGCAGGTGAGAGAAAAACCATTTACTTGGACAGCAACAGCTGTGATTTCATTTCACATTAGAATTCCTCTGTAAAGTACTTGCATTGCAAAGTAATGAAAGCAACTTAATTTATATAGCAATTATTCATATTGAGGAGGGGTTCTGTCACACTGCACATAGGTATAGTTTGGGAGTGAAGTGTGCCAGTCGAGGGGAGTGGGAGGCTGCATTTTGGTGTTTCGCCCTGGGCACCAAGCTGGCTAGTAACTGCCCTGCACATCTGCATCACATGCACCATTTTGCACAATGATTCAACACGCGTGCTGCTGCCCTGTATGTTTGAATCAGATCTTCCCAGTTAACTCAAGCTCTCTACCAGCACATTTTTGGGCTCAGAGAGTAGCCAAAGTCCACCTGTACCACTACCATTCATGCTACGAACTGTGCTTTGACTGCGATAAGTAGGGCCTTGTAGCCCCCTCTACTAGTTAGCAGGCATTTTTGCCTTTAATCCCTCAGGTAGGCTGCCAAGCCGTTTTAATTTGAGGGGACAGGTCCTGCAGTTCTGCAATCTGTGTCCTGGAACCAAGCAGGGACTATGTCTCAGTCTTGGGGAGCAGGACACAAGGATTGTTTTGTTGAAGTTATATGTTTACGTTTTTGCACATTTTTGTTGTATTAAAATTAGAAACATTTCCTTGCACAGTTTGATTGTGTATGTTAGGGTGAGGGTCAGATTTAGTTTGGCCACAAGGTCAGCCTGCTTTAGTTTTGGTTTCATAGAAAGGGACCCTCTCTTTAGGATAGGGAAAGTTTGGCCTTTAACCAAACCCCTTTTGGTTAATAAAATGGCTGATGTTGAGAATATTACCACTTTTTGCCCGCCTCACATTTCTGACCCCTCACAGGGGCAATAGCCCCAGGTCTTTTGGTTGTAGCCCCGGATAGAAGCTCAGGGGCTACAACCAAAAGGCTAGCCCATAGTCTCGACATGCGTACTTGCCAGATAAAAAGGGGGCGTAGTGGCAAACCTCCAGCCATTATCTATGGATGGTTTAAATATTAACACTGAACACCCTGCTTCGGGTTTAAACAATGGTAATCTCGTCAACGAAGGCTATTATTTTAGCTCTGTGACCCATAGAAGTCCCACAGCAAGAGGCCCAGTGGCTGGAAGATTCTAGTTGGCCTGCCAACAACTAACTGCAATAAGTGCAATCTCATTTGTCTGAAAGACATTAACAGGTTGACACTTTTGGAGCTGTCGGGGTGCAGGAGTAAGTCTCGGACACAAGTGAGGTATTGTGGTTATAAACATTTATTCATAAAATTAAAAAGGTTGGAGAAAGGCCATTTCTATCAATGCCTCAAGGAAAATAAGGTAAACTTGTCACAATGTCCAAATGAAAATAGTCTGCCGACCGTTGTTTTCCAAAACCCTACCTCTGACCCCAACACTATTAACTATTAACTAACAATCAAGCATTCAGAAACTCCAGAGTAAACGAATAGCGACAGTTCTTGCCACTTCAGCAGGTCTCAAGTGTTCAAAGGGAAACCAAGAGTTCTGTCTCTTAAACAATCTTCCAGTGGCCAGGGTTTGGCTCCTTTCCCCTGGCTTCTGACTGGTCCTAACAAACAATCTTCCAGTGGCCAGGGTTTGGCTCCTTTCCCCTGGCTTCTGACTGGTCCTAAGAAACAATATTCCAGTGTCCAGGGTTTGGAGTCCTTTCCCTTGGCTTCCGACTGGTTCAGTTAGGAGCTTATCCTCTCGCTTTCAGTAATGGATAGTCTTGGTTTCTCGTATGGTCCCAGAACCTCTCTTTGGTTCTCGTATGGGTGCGGGTCCCAGACTCTAAATATGTATTCACCATGGCTTGGTACACTTCCCTGTCAAACCTGTGGCTTTCTTTCACTTGCGTCTGTTATTTTCAAGGTCCCTGACCCTTCTCAAATGCTTTTTACACTTCTCCCTGGCTTCCCCACACCTACAGCCCTTCTCGGTATGCTGGCGTATCTTTTCTCTTGGTTAGCGTCTCCCGAGGAACAGGACCTTTATGCAAGGCTCTGGCAGCACTAGGGAGCTTGACTTCACTGGTCGTTGCTTCGAATCCTTTGGTGTCCTTCTCAGAGCGGCTCAGCTCTGTGTTACAGCTCTGCGTTTCGGGGGACAACCGGAGGTTGATTTGGGTACTTGCTCTCACCGTCCCTTCTTCATGGACCTCCAGCGGCGTACCTCCATCAGAAAGTGCGGATTTGACAGCTGCCTTAGACTCTCCCTGTTGTAGGGTAGCTCTCTCTCGGTGTCCCAGCTGACAGGAATTTGAACTCTCTACCTTCAATGTTGAGTTACTCTGGACCAATCAAATATTATGGAGACGAAACCGTTCACTCTGGTTCTCTGGAATGATGTGCATCCTCCTGCGACTCTTCTTCTTCACATTACTTGTGTAATTTTCATATGGAAAACCAATAGTGTCCCCTGGTATTCTAGTCAGATCTGAGGTATTAACTTGACTGTGCAACAAAGAATGTTAGCCCTATCTAATGCTGAGAAAGAAGCGTTGGGTCTTCGGTAAAGAGGGGGCTTGGGATAAAGTGGGATTATTCTGCATTCTCTGGGAAGGGTCATTCGTAACCCCATAAGGGGCTTCCTCTCCCATGTAATCCTCCTCATGTGTACCACACCTAGGGGGACTATTGTACTGTGGACGCACCATCCTGGCCCTAAGGGGGAAGGGACGACATCCTCCGATTTCTGAACAGAGCATACCATTTACTGTATAGGGAAAACACTTGCTAGCTACACAAATTCCATTTTAAAGATGAGTGAAAACAATCCTCCGGTTTACAAGGATCCTCCAGAATTCTTTATTCTAAGTAAACGTACAATTTTTAATTCAGCTGTTGCATGCAATGCTCTATCCTTACTGCATATTTGCACCCATCATTGATGCCAAGCCCAGTGAACGGCAATTGGAAACAGATGAGAGGTTATTGGGGTTACAGCCTGTTGAGTAAATGCTATGGAGTGCAGATAAAACTCCTTCCATTATCTGGTGGCTTTGGACAGGTAGGCAAAAGCAGACACCAGCATATGGAGAATAAAATTGAGCACATTACTCCCTTCACCGCTTTACGCTTATATTAGGTGCATTTTCAAACGTGGCTCCCGGTGACCTAGTTCTTCCCTTGCACCTCCAGAAGACTGGCGTGGCACACGCGTGACTGGCGTGGCTGGGTTCTCTTTTTCTGTACATATGTACTTAGTTTCATTTCACAATGTTCACAAGGTATGTTGCTTTAAATCAGGTGTCTGTGTCTGTCTGACATCCCAGCATGGGTAAACTTGGGTGCAAAATATACAGGTACATGAGTCTCAAAAGCACATATGGAGCTGTTTCACTAAGTAAAATGTGTGGGCACACTGCACGAGTACAAAACAAACATTGACAATGCCAACAGATTGAGCTTTTGTGTAGTCATGGGAAGGGCACTTGCCAGGCATGCAGGCACTGCTGTAGTGGTATTAATTGTCCATTGATGGTAGCAGGTGCAAAATGGTGCGAGTAACTGGGCCTCTAATATCAGTGCCTGGAAAATGCCTACTACTTACACATAAGCCAAAACTGTTGGCTTTGCCAATGCTTGTTTTGACAGGACCTTTAGTGAAGGAGACACAAAGTGCTTATAAAGTGGTCAGGTAAATACATTTTCATTACACCAGGAGCCGGTTTGCACATCCAATTAAGTAAACTCTCAGAAGACTTCCTCGAGTGCAAAGTTTGATGGTAAGGCTGGATTAAAGCGAGCTCAAAGAGTTCGCATGAGGAGGTGTTTTGGGCAGGAATTGGGTGGGCAAAGGGATTAGTATGGCCATGGTCAGTTAATGGGTGGGCAAATAACCAAACAACACCTACAAGCAGTGTCCCCCTCAAATGCCCTTTCTCTCTAGCTGTACTCTAGTTCAATCGTTTCGGCGTGTAGGTGTAACCACATAATAGTCCACACCAAAAATGGATTAAAAATTAGAAATATGGGAAAACGGACAATGACAGGAGATGCTACATATACTCGACAAAACGGAATCAAACAATATTGGCTTCTCATTAACACCTCACATTTCAATTAAACGCAGTATAAATACATCACTCTGTTGGAAAGCACAATTGGACAGATATTGTCTTGACACTAATAGCCCACACTTACAATCCAAAAGAGACAGTGGCGGGCATCTGCAACTAGCATATCCTGCGCCCTGCAACACAGTGGGGGAATTCCAGTACAGGTTTTGTGTGCTGAGAGATCTTTCAGTGCTTTATGGAGACTTCACAATTGGCTCAGATATAAAATGGGACAACTTAGAATACAGGAACTTGCTGTACTTTCAATGGAGAAAAGAGTGCTACAGTCAGTTTCTGATGATGCTCTTGATTGTTTTGCTGGCATGCACACACAAAGGCAAGCACTTAAAATGATAAATGAAGTTATTAGAGATTGTGACATTATACAGTTTGTTCAAATATATTTTACATGGTTTGTTTTAATCGGTTTTTATAGGACACAATCCAGTATCTGTGTACAGTCCACAGTTGTTGCAAAGATTCACATTTGTTTTGTAGTATATATCTTAGAATTTAAATGTATTAACGATTGGCTAATCTATGTTGGAATTGGAAAGGCATCTCATTTTTACTGCAGTATATGTTCTGTCCATACTGCATCTCTACTAAGTGCAACTCACACAGTAATGGAATACATCCACACATTTCATTGTTTTAAAAGCTATTTTGGAATTAGAAATGCTTTTCGTTCGTTAGTTATATTATTTTGGGTATTTGTATCCCGCCTCCTTGTCGCTGGCCGCAGCTTATTAGCAGTACAGTATTCGTTAGCCCTTTAGATCACTAAGAAAATATGTACTTTTATTGTTATATTTTATTTAAAATTGTGCTTAAATGTGTGATTTTGACTGTAGTTTTTCAAAAAATGTCTCACAGGGGAGAACCCCCTCTGTACCTCCCTGGTCAACTTCAGACTTGCTAGCTACATTGTATAATTTAATTATGTCCCACCACGTTTTAAGCCCACTAGCTACCCTCTTGTCAGATTGTCAGCCTAACAACCAGCAGCAACTGACTGTATGGCTAATGTGGCAAACAGGCAGCTCTCCAGCTGCTGCTTAAGTACAATCTCATTCCACAGCAAGTCTTTGGATGCGCTCTCCAAAGGCTTTACTTTGTCTTATATAACCTCAAAGTATTACCTAGGACTATTGGATGAACGTTCACACTTTGGAGAGGCAGTATAGCCAGCTACATGTTAGCAGTACTTCCAAATGAGTACAAGCAGCATAGTATGCAATTTAATGCTCATAAGCGAGGCACGTGCGCTCAAATGATATAGTAATGTGACGTCTTAACTTGCCATGGGCTCCAGAAATGGATCTTTTACAAGCCTAGCAACGCCCCTGCTAAAAACCTAAAAAGAAATTCTACTGCAAACCCAACTGCCTTGGTCTAGGAATGTGCACAACCCAGAGAAGTGGACGGTGATGATTGAACTTAAAAGTGACCTCTCATTTTCCTTTTTGTTCCACAGGAGCAGCAATCGGACTAGCTCAGAAAAAGGACTTGCTGACCAAGAGACTGCGGAACCAGAGACACTTGTATAGACAAATATGGGATGACCGAAACTTGGTGGCCTCAGCATGGTTCATATATACAGGGAATGAAAACAGCAAAAAGTTGGGGGAGCTGGAGAAAATATTAGGGCTACAAACCTAATCGCAGGTCAAGAACGTAGATGCGAGTTTAGGTGAAATGTGAGTGACTGAACATCTGAGCAGCATGACACAAAATGTGCTAATGAGTCTAATTTCCAACATCACATAGGCAGGCAAGAAGATTCAAAGAGATATTGATGTGAAGAAGTGAAAGACTAAATGAACGATCAGCTGAGATCGTTCGGTGAGGAAATTATTCACGAGTCCTAGCCAGAAGCACATAGTGAAAATGCAAGAGTTCCAGTGACACTGTAGCCTTGGAGACATACATGCCAGCTGGAATTGTTATGTCAAAGAAGTGAGATGTTCATCACTGACTGGGTATTTTGACAAGCCGTCTCTGGGATTGGGTGGTCCACACAGATGTCTGGCTGGTGCAAATCCCAGGTGACTTGAATCGTTAGGTGCTGAGAGCACCTGAGATGAAACCAGACCGGTGTATTGATTTAGGCAAGGATTGAACTTTAGGACTGTGAGAAGCACTGCAAATCTAATGTGTAGTAAAGGAACACACTGGCTATATAAACTGTCGTCACCAGTGTCTGTTGGAAAGGGGTTGCTAAACGACTCATGCTTAATGGTACTTGCATGTTTCTTTAAATGACAGTTGTATCCTAAACATAATTAATTTGATAGCATGTTGTCCTTGATTTCTATGACTGAATGGCACACAGTAATAAACTGTGCTGCAGTAGAAAAATAAGACATCCGACTGAGATACAAAATGAATTTTGATTGGACTGCCATGAAACCCATACCAATTAGAGAACTTGAATCAGTTACTGGCAGAAGTACAAAAACTGCCTGATGTGAATAGAGTTATATGTGATTGAGACAATGTTCCATCAAGAAAAACGTGCATTTGAACTAGCTCAACGAACAATAACGCTAGGATCAACATTTGATGTCCTTTGCATTGTGGCAAAAGTGGTGAAATCAATAGGCTCTGACAAATGGGTTATGCGATTAAGCCTCATAATTGCAGCATTTAATTCTCATCCTGTCACTGGTGCCATCTTAGAAACCTTCGCAAGCGTTCTATTTGCAATGAACGGCCAATGAAGCTTATAGTAAATTGTGTGCATGGGGATACGAAGAATGGGGACAGAGCTAATGCCACAAGAAAACGGATCCAGATATGATGCAAATTGGGTACATGCAATGTCTTGTTATTTGGGCTTGTTGGACTTCCTGCTTGGTTCACACACTAAATGATACACTAATAGTTGGATAGCTCCCGGGAGGATAGCTCAGGGGCAACGTGCTCGCCTTGGAAGCAAGGCAACGAGGTTCGATCCCCGCGTCCGCGCTTAGAAACCTCTGGGTATTGCGTGCGTTATAAATAACCTATCCTATCGTAGCTAGGAATAGGGGTACTATGAGACCCAGTTGGAGGTAGTAAGATAAAGACAAGGATTGGAAAAATAAAATACTAGTGGGATTGTGCCTAAGAGAGCAAAAGAAGAGATCAAAAGGGAAATGTCAAAGGCGGCAGTATTTTATTTTTCCATCTAGATGGACCGAGCTGAGCCATAATAAGAGATGGCATGGAAAACCACAGCCATGATTAGAGAGGTGGAGTGGAAAGAAATCCGATTGGTCGGTGAGCCTGAAATGTAAAGCTACACCCAGTTAATGGCTCAGCAATCTCATAATTGAAGGTGGGTTTCACTGCCTGAGAACCAGAATAGAGAATCACGTGGGCCCCAGTGGTCGAGTTCGACACCAATATGTGTTGTGGAAAGATCAATTAGAGGTGGTGGTCTTCCTCACATGTTGTAGAGGTCTTGAATGGAACTGTAAAGTCATGTCCTCCAGTCAGATGAAAAACTCCATTACAAGGGGAGATGCAGCATTTTGCAGTCCTGTTTCACTGTGGTTATGAAAATCATTCCATGTATTCATGGGCGTAATTATGGGGGGAGGTCTGGGGGTTTTGTACCCCCCAACTTCTGTGGCATGCCTTTTTGTCCCCCCCAACTTTTGAAGGGAGGGCAGGGGGGCTGCAATCATCAATTATGTAATTGGACAGCGCAAGCATGGCTGGGGTGCTCAGCAAGGCTTGCGCTGTCTCATTACATAATGCAAAGATGCCTGGCAGCCGCGCTGGAACACATTCAGGGCTGGGATGCCCTGCATGGCTCAGTCCCTCACCTTGCCTGGCCTGACTCAGTCAGTAGCCAGGGTGCTGAACTGGGTGTTGCAGGGCCTGGCGCCTGTGTTGTCACGCAAGCAGCAGCACGTCCGGGGGCCAGCAGCACAAAGCATCGCTTTCCGGCTTTGTGTTTGTGTGACACACAGACAGGAACTAGGAAGCTCATTCATCTTCCTGGTCTGTCTGGAGGCGTGTGTGAGTGCGAAGAGGTTAGGTCGGTGTAACGTGAGACGTGGCCTGGGCGGCATTTGAAAGCAGAGCAGAGGTACTTTAAAACATGTTTTTTTAATTGTGTCTGTGTATGTTTGTTGAGGAGCTCTGTCCAAGCCCTCTGAGGCAAAATGCATGCAAACTTCCTAATTAGCATATGGATTGCACCAACAGAAGTGACTTCACAGAAAAGGACATTGCAAGGCACATCATTAGTCTTTGATACTTGGAGGAACCATGGAAGTGACTTTAGAATAAGTTGCCATAAATAAGCCAAGTGACAAATAACTTTGTAGTGCAAAATACCTAAATTGCACTATTGTTATATGTGGAGCAACTCTATAGTCATTAGGCTTTTCCATTACAATAGTTTGATATATTAACATAATCTATGAAGTGAAACAGAATCACTTACAGAGCTGCAGATAAGGCACAATGTGATTAAATAATTTGCTCAGGATCACACACTTGTTTAAATGGTGAAACTGGGATGTGGACAATTTAAGCGACCGTGCACATCTTTCCAGGCTTAGTTGATATAGACATTTATTAAGGTTTTGCTTTAATTTTCATGTGCTTATTATTTATATAATACATATAACAATTATTTATAGCAATGCATTGGAAGCGAACCACATTACATAATAAACTAGAATTTCATAGTAAACCAACCATACACTATGTACATTGTCATAGAAATATGTTGAGCAATCGGAGTATGGCTTTAGTTCATTCTCCCCATTCAGCATGCAAACTCACAATAGCATCATGCAGATTAATGTGAGCCTAACAAATCCTCCTTGAGTTTTAAAGCCATAGGGCCTCATTACGACTTTGGAGGCAGCCATGCCCTTAGTAATGACCTCATGACCTCTACTCCAGCATCACATATCTCTCTGGGACACTATCGCTATCTCTCTCATGACCTCTACTCCAAAATCGTGTCCGGGTCTGAGTTCCCTGAATGGGGAAATACCGGGCCATTACGACTTTGGAGGGCACGGTATTTCCTCCTTCAGTGAACCCGGACCCGGTCCTTCCCCCATTCGAGCCTCCATAGGGCTCAATGGGAATGGGGAGTGAGCTAACAACGGGCCCGTTATCAACGGGCCCGTTGTTAATTCCCTGGTCCCCTCGCGGGACCCCCTCTGGACGTCTGGTAAAACCAGACATCCAGAGCGTGTCCCGCAAGGGAACCTCGTAATAGGGCGGAATGGGATTAACAGCGCGGGCACCATTACCGGTGCCGTCAATCTCATTCCGCCAGCCTCGTAATGAGGCCCATAGTAATTATTTCATAAAGCATGCAACATTATGCACCCTTCTCACTTCTGATCACTCCCTCCCATTCACATTTCTAAAGTGGCAAAAGTCCCTGCTAATAGTACCTCCGTCTCTCCCATCAGTGCCTAATCGCTCACATTGTAATGCTCTGTTGATACAAAGCAACGTGAGGACCCCGCTGCTGCCCGGAGCTCCTTGGGACATTGGGGGTCATTAGGAGTCCGGCGGTAGGGTGTTAATGGGGCCGGTAGAGCTGCCGGCCCTGTTAACCCCCTACCGCCGGTTTACGAGGTCTCCTCGCGAGACCCGCTGAGGACGTCCTTAGCGGGTCCCGCGAGCAGACCAGCATGCTATAAACGGGCCCGTTGTTAGCATGCTCCTCATTCCCATTGAGCCCTATGGGTGGGTGGGTTCCTGGAATGGGGAAATACCGGGCCCTCCAAGGTCGGAATGGCCCGGTATTTCCCCATTCTAGGAAGCCAGAAACCGGAATGAGGGTAGCCAATGCCGCAAATTGCTGCATGGCTACCTCCAGGGCCGTAATGACCCCCATTGTCTTGGCAGTGGGACACCTCTACCATTCGGAACGGGTAAGGTGTCCTGCTGCCAGGACAATGAGCATGCTGAGCAGGAATTGCTCAGCACACATTGTCCTGCCAGCGGGACCCTTTTGCCGTTGGGCACCCTCTTTGAGGTGCTGAATGGGAGCGGTGTCCCAATGACATATGTCCTGGCCTGGCTTTTAAAAGAGCTACGGGGGGGGGCAGCTTGACCACCCCCTTGCCACTCTCCCGCTTGGTACTCCACTGCTTGGAGCCATTTCAACACAGGAAAACATACCTTAATTTTAATCAGTCAGAATATTGTAGAAAACATTTCTACCAGTACGTAGACTTATAGGGTGCTGTGCAGAACCCACGTTTGGAGATATATGGCATTTAAAATCTATACCAATTACACTTGGTCACCCACTGCACTGCATTAACCAATGGTTTCTGCCTTTGAATGAAATGAAAAATCAGGCAAATTGCTGACATTCCAGTGAACCTGGTCCTTTCGGACATGGCTTTAGTGTTCAGCTAGATCAAGCCAATGTACCCCAACGTTTCAGGTATCACAGGGTGATAGTCTGGTGTGCTCAATGGACGTTGCGCCACTGTTTCCATGTGTTATTGTAAATGTACATATAAATGTTGTGTGCACACAGTGTATGTCAGTGGAGGTGCTGGGTGCATCTGTGTGTGAGTGAGAGTGTGTGCAAGCGTATGTGTGTTGACCTTTGTGTCTGAATGAATGATAAATAATTCATTGTATGTTCTAGTGGAATTAAGTTTGTGAATGTTATGTTGTGTCACTGGGTGCATGGCAGGCCGGCTGAAGATGTGTGGGGGCCCAATTGAATTTTAAAGGTACGCCACCAGTCTTATGAAATTTATAACAGAGCGTCAGCAATAGACTCTTGAGGTGTAGTAGTTCAGTATTATCTCTCAGGGATTTAGGTTATTTGACCGACGTACAAAATCACGGCAGAATTAACCGTGGTCATTTTCGCTGCAAATACGTTTTTACTTCTGTCCAAAAAAACAAACCCATGTCCCGTCAAGCCGCCAGTACACCCATAAACCCCCCCCCCACTTACCTTTTCTCCATCTGCTGCCTCTCCTGTAACCTGCAGCGTCAGATCCATCCCTTTAACGCGGGTCAGATATGATGCTGCAACGTCCCGTTTCTTCTTTTTTTTGTTGTGTTCCCTGCCACCAATGCTGAGGAAGCGTGCGACACCCCCACAACTGTCAAAGCCAAAAATACTGAACATGTGCTGAGGGGGCCACCCCTGCAGCCACTGCTCTTCATGTTCGGTATCTTTGGCTTCAAACTAATGGTGGTGAACGAATTCGGTCAAATCTACCATTCAACCATTTTTTATTTTTACAATTTGGCCGAAACGTTCCCTTAGTGCCACCATCCGCCCTCCCTTCACCCCACCCCTTTCATTCAGTTGTCATGTCCTCTCCCGCCCCCCAATATTTTCAGAAAAGTTACTCCACTTGTGCCACGTCTCATCGTTTCTCAGCGTAAATCCCATAACTCTGCTCATTTTAATGGCTGTTGCCCATCTGGGTGTAACCATATGTGCGACAGCTTTGACTGAACTGCACTGGCGAGCGAGCCATGTTCTAGAGCTGGTTCTTAAACGCCTGAATGTAAACATATCGCGGAAAAACTTCATTGTAGTGATAGACTGCGCAGCTTCATCTACATTATCATGACATAAGCATATACACCGCTCATAACTCTGGAAAGAATGTCATGCTAATTTCTCTCTGGTATATACTGGCACATTGGACCCACGCGCTAAATGTAAACAGCCCTTGTTTGCAGTCGGTGTGGAGGGGGATTCGGATGCAATGCAGACTCCAGCGCTGTAGAGAAACCTCGGAAGGCCGCGTCATGGCGTCTGCAGCTCGTCACACACACGCCAATCACCCCGGAACGTGTTTCTCTGTTGTAGTAGGATTGCGCGTCGTAGAACAAACGCCTCTCAGATTCATTGTGGTGTGACTCTGGGCTCGGGAGGGGTGTTTATTTGTACTGGGCCGCACAGTAGTTGGATTTGTCATTTTATTATGCCATGCTGAGGTTGTCAGTTTAGAATCCGAGTTCCTGGCTAGACATTACAGAAACGTGTACGGAGACCATACACGAATACCATTTTGGAAGATACAACTTATTTAAATACTTGTTAAATTAACGAACCCATTAACAACAGAAGCTTTCTGTGCGGTGTGTGCATGGAAAAAGCTGAATGTACACCTCTGTAAATAACTCGCGAGGAAGCCAAGATGACTTCTGAGTGCATACTGTATATGTGAATGCCTGCCCTATGCGCACCCAGAACTTACTCGAGAATATCCATATGCGGGTGCTCCCCGGGGAGTGACCCATCGGGCCAAAGGTAGGGGACTGTTGCGCAACACCCAGTCAGTACTTTTATTTATTTAGTTATGCGAATTTGTAAAGCGCACTAACAGCCGATAGGCATCGAGGCGCAGTTGCAAGAAGGTGTCTTGGTTACCGGAACAGTTCATTGCTCTGGGTTACAGTGAGCATAAGGCCTAACATTGTATGGCATAGGTGGTTACAGGTTATGATCTCATATACATACAATGATTGATCACCGCAGAGTGTCAAAGTTATGCAAATAACCTGTTTTTTATAGCTTTCTGGAAAGCTAGGAGTGAGTCTCTGCCTATGAGATGGAGAGGGAGAGAGTTCCATTGTGTCGCCACCATGACCGGGAAGCTGGAGCCTCCTGCACAAATCCTGAGTGTCTTGGGAATGGTGATATGGTTGGTGTATGCAGTTCTGGTGGGTCTGTCTGTGAAAGGTTTGGAGATAGGTAGAGAGGGGCTGTGTTGTGGATGCATTTGTGGTGCGAGGGTGAAAGTTTTAAAGATGATCCGCTCTTTTATGGGGAGCCAATGAACTTTTTTCCTGGCCGCTGAGATGTGCTCCCTTTTGAAGATGCCAGTGGCTGCCCTTAGGACATTATTTTGGATGGTCTGGAGTTTACTGATATTTTTAGAGAAGGTGCCTGCTAGGAGGGCGTTACAATAATCAAGCTAAGACCCTATTATTGCTCTCGCTATGGTGAGGCAGTTAGGCTCAGAGAGGAAAGGTCTTGCTGCATTGATCAGCTTCGAACGGTAAGCCGCAGCAGAGGCTATGGCGTTCACCTGTCTAGTCATTGAGAGGTTGGAGTTTAAGTAGACTCCCAGGGTTTTGACCAATTGTGAGACAGGGATGGTGGTGTTGTCAATCGTGAACAAGCTATACTGTTGGTCAAGCTTCTTTAGGGTTAGAGAGGATCAATTAGCAGTAATTCTGTTTTTTCCCCATTTAGGCACAACCAGTTTTCTGCCATCCATGTTTGGATGGTAGAGTAGATGGAATTAAGGGTTTCCATGTCAGACTGATAGTCACCGGAGAGGGGGAGGAGGACCTGCGTATCATCAGCATAGTTGGTGAATGAGATGCCTAACGTATCCAGGATGTTGAACAGAGATCTCATGAACAGGTTGTATAGCGTGGGGGATATGCATGAGCCCTGGGGAACTCCGCATTTGATGAGGATTGGGTGAGCGCACACTTGGTCTGAGAAGACTTTCATGACTCTGTCCTGGAGAAAGGAAGTGATCCAAGCTGTGGCCATGGGGGAGAAGTTGACGGCGGATGAAAGGTGGTGGCATTGTAAGCCACAACCATTTTAACATGTATGTTCCGCACTTACATGCACGTCTAATTCACCACTGAATTATTTATAATTGCAGCATAGGTATGAAAAATGCACGTATTGGTGCCAAATTGGCTGTGTGATTGTGAGAAGTGGCAACATTCATGGAAATGGGATTTTTTTTTAACCAGGAGTAAACAGTGGTTTATATTTCTCACTTGTCACCACCCCAGCAAACTCGTACTATTATTATTAGGGTATTTATTGAGCGTAGAACTAGCTTCTAGAAGCAACAGAGTGCTTTATAGTCATAGGGGGTAGAAAATGGTATGGTGAGGGGAGTAGAGAAACAAGGGAGTGGGGAGCTAACAGGGGAGTGGGAAAGACAAGCAACCAGGGGAGCAAACCGTGGGTTTTAGATCACCCAGTCTCGGGCATGGTGGGGAGTGGAGGGTGTGAGGACCTAGCTGTCATGGTGGAGCCATTCCTTGAAGAGGACGGTATTGCGCTTCTTCCTGAACTATAGAAGCAAGGGGGCCAGTACGATGTTGACAGGAGGCCGTTCCAGAGCCTAAGGGTGTAGACAGAGAAGGCTAGTCTTCTGGTTCTTCCTTCCTACACCATCAGAGTTCAAGTCTTCACATGTCCTTACTTCTGGCAGATCGTAGGCCTCCCGAGATGCTGGGTTTCTTAGTAAGGTAGTGTTAGGAAAGATGCTTCTGTACTGCACCTTTCTTTCCATTTCTATAGATCCCCAAACCTTTTGTTTTTTATTTTTGAATCTGACCTGTTCTTATTACAGTGCAGTGAAGCCTTAAGCTTCACTACACTGGCGTTTGCTTGCCTGTTATGGAAAAACAGGCTTGTCCTTAAGGCTGTCAGTACTGGGAAACATTGTTGTCCTTAGTCTAGTTACCTTGTTACTACTTTTAGTAACTTATCACTTGTGTTAATTTTTTATCATTGTACAATGCATCTTACAATGCAGTACAATGGGGTACACATTTTGTCTTACCCTAAACTTACACTCGGAGGATATTTGGTTACTCTAGGTGTGCTAAATGGGCCAGGTAGTGGCAGCAGTTACTTTTTCCTACTTTTCGTTTTAGCATTACCGCGTTTGGCTACTGACTGTGGCTAGTGACCAAACATAAACATGCCATGAGATCTTTCAGTTTTGTCCATTGGCCATCTTGCATTTTAGCCTTCTTCCTGGCCTGTGAGGGCAGGAAAATCCTTATATGGACTCCCAATGCCCAGGACAGCAGAGGCATTTGACAGGCTACTGAAGAGCTATGTGCATTTGCTGCCAGGTAGTGCGCTCTGACTGTCTGGTACCAAGCCACATACTGGTGCCAGTGTGTCTGGGTGGAATGAATGAGTTTTGCTGCCAGTGGTCCTAATTGGACCACCACTGCTGGTGTATGTGTGTGTGTGTGTGTGTGACAGATCGGTCATTGGCTAGTGGGGGATGCTCCTCTTACCTGGCCTTTTGGATAAGAAGAGGACCCCTGCACCCACTCTAGAGAGATCCTGGAAGAAACTGAAGGAGCCAAGATTCCTGTCCAGCTACAAGACTTGCAACGAGACCTTGGACCCGTCGGAAGAAGGCTTGGCGATCACCTTCTGCTGCTGCCCTGTAGAAGATCTCCAGCAGTCCTGCAAAGGAGCTTCGACCCTTGGAGTGGAGAGAACATCTATTCTCGACATCAGCTCAGAGTCCTACGAAAAAGAGCCTTCAGGAGTGTCTGAGGAATGCCCTGTGGCTGACCAGCTCTGAGTTGGGGCTACTGTGCTGCCAAATCCGCCATTCAGAGTTGAGGTATGGACCCTCAGCTTGTGCTACAAGACTTGCCTCTGCGAAATGTTGTGGTCCTAGCATCAAAGGGACCCGAGATAGGGAAAGTGTGACGGTGAAAAGCGAGTCCCTTTGTGTCGCTGTGTATCGGTGGCCGTCGCCCAAAATAGCTTACCTGCATCCATTCCTGCCCTGAGAGGGGCCCTCCATAGAGTTTTGCTGCATTCTTCCACTGAGTCCTTGCAACAGCATCAGACACAGACCAGAGATCTGCTCGAACCTCCAACCCTTGGGGATCAAAGGCTGAGGCTGACAGCGGAAAAGGGACCTCAGACCTACTTCAACCGACCTGCCCAGTCTCGTGAAGAATCGCAGTACAGGGGCTGAGTTATAGTGATACTTACCTGCACCCTAAACTCCCTCAAAGTTTGCTAACTTTTATAAAACTTTTCTAACACTTTGGCTTTGTCATAGCTTGTTCACACAAGCACTCTGAAAGCTGGGAACACGTTTTTTACTTTAACTCGTCCCCTGACAATTTGAACTGTTCACTGGACCCCAGAGACCTTACCTTCATTTTTTCCAGCTCCACAAACTATGTGGAAACTTTACTGAACTTTTGGGTACAAGGCCACATACGTTTTAGGGATGAACTTCTGAAGCTAGGGACGATTCTCTGTGGACTTGTAGTGATAATACTAATCTGTACCTTTCTTTTCAGGGGTTTGTGTATTTTGCCCTACACCAGTAATTGTGTATATGTATCTATTTTTTGTATTGGGTGATATTACCTGCTAGTCGTCATTTTTCACTGTGTGTTTTGGCCATAAGTAGAGAAGTATTTTTATACCCGATTGTCTAAGTATAATCCTTGACTGCTGCGCTGTGTGTACTCCTTGTGAACACTCTACAAGCTCACAACCTCTTGAGACTTAGCCTAGACCACTCACCTAGCTACCTTGAACTGGTTTGGCTACAGCTCCCCAGAGTTGTCCCGCTCACAACATAGGTATTCCTTCTATGCATCTGTCCACCAGGCAAGAGTATAAAAAATCAATCCTAACGTGTAGCATGAGGACTTCAGGGTGACAGCCTTGAAGATGATGCTACAGGATTTGAAGATGATACAGGCTTGCAGCGAGAGTCAGTGCAGTTCAAAGAGAGCCAGGGTGATGTGGTTGAATTGGCAGATCCTTTGAGGAGTCACGCTGCAACATGAAAACACATCTCAGGGATGCCAGGGTAGTTGCTGAATGTATATTGACGTAAATATAATGTATATAATGTCAAATATATTCATTTTGCATTGTAATGTTTGCCTAAGCATGTACACATTGAACTGTGCTATTGTGGCCTGCAAACGCCATCTTGGTTCTTTTGCTCTCATTTCCGAGTTTTCATTCTGAACGCGGTGAGTACTCACAAAGATACCACTTCGGAAACTCTTCCAACATGCCCCTGCACAGGAATGCTGAAACTGTTGAGTACATTGTTTGTCTTTTAACTTACAGCCTTGAATTACTACCACGAACATAGCTAATCTGTAAATTAGGTGCCATCCTGTCTTCCATGATTCTTTCGGCCTTTCCCCAGCTAATTATGACTGTGCATCCAGACAATTAAAGTGAAGTGCAAATTCACAGCATATGTTCTTCTGAAGGATCAAGCTACTGGGTAGAAATACAGACTGACCTTTTAGTCTAGCAATAATATAGATAAAGTAGTGCAAGGAATGTTACCTTGTGCTTGGAACACAATATACTCCTACACCCCACTCCGCCCTGCTTCCCAGACAGTAAATTGTCTGCAAAGTGACGTTGAGTGCTCTAGCACATGTTGCCATGGTAAAATGCCCACGTCTGTAGGTCTATAGGTCACAAGCCATTATCACATGATGAGCTAGCCGAAATTCAACACGGTATTCCAAACCTGTATAAAGTACATCTACTCCCCCATGTCTTAGCTCACTTTTTCTATGCCTGTATACTTGCATTACTAAAACCTGAGACCACTCGAGTGCTAATAAACTGTTGCTTATATATTTGTTCCTCATGACTGGTGTGTCTTCATTCCTTTGCAGTAGCCTCATGTTTTTGGACTAACAGAAGACCTCTCCCAAAAGGGCATTGCCACCATTTACGTGGGAGAGGCCCAAGGCTTGGGCAGCAGATTGGAGGTTTTCTGGGATGAATGGCTTGATTTTCCACAGGAGAGGCACTAGGCTGTTTGTGTCTTCTTTGAAATGTGCTGTTTGAAGGAGAGGTGTCTGTCGATGCCAAACAGGAGTAGGAATCCAGTCTTGGAAGGGTTGAGAGTGTAAGGGTGTCCCCAATTACACTCATAGCAGAATAAATAGACCACTCTAGGGAAAGACGGCAAAATGTCTATCTTGTAAGGATAACAAGTTTAATCTTACAAAAATGAGGATGCAGCAAAGCACAAGGACCCTGCTGCCTGAACGGTCTTCTCCTGTCCCTCTTCCGTTCCTTTCCCTGCCAAAGTGGTCCCAGGCATGGGTTGATATAGTCCAGTTTTGCAGTAGTGGCATCACTGGATACAGGGCCATGGCCCTATCCCAATCCATCCTTCTTCCAAACAAGGGATGCTCCAAAGCCTTCCTTTCTTCATTGTCAGCGGTTTCTGTCAGAACATGCTGCTCTACATTTTGCTAACTTATGCAACAGTACACTGCAGCTCATTTTTGCTACATATGAAAATTTTATGCATAAAAACATTTTTCAGTCATTCTCTCCATATTCCACTCATTCTACTCCTGTCTTTATCTGGTCCTGTAATCTCCTTTAAATCTTATTTTCATAATTCTGCATTTTGTCGCACAGAGCATGTAAAATCCCTATTCTTAGCCTGCATGAACTCTTGACGGACAGTAGACAGCTTGTGAGTCACTTTATGTGCTCTGCCAGTGCTAGCGAACACTGTGCAAGCCTGTAGTCCATTTTTAGCACAAAGCACATTCTTGGGAAGGAGGGGGAGTTTGCATTTACCGTACTAAGATTTTACAATGCATAGGATCTTGACATTACAAATGTATCCAGATAATAGTTAATTGTGCTTTATATTTAAACAATAACTGCCTTCTTCAGTGCCTGCCCATGTCTGTGTATGTGCTTATATCTGCATGAGAGAGCCTTCCCAGTGCCCCTCCTCCCCCTAGTCCATTACAGCACCTAAAGGAAGTCTTACCTAATTCTAAAGCGCTTGGGGGTGGGGGAGGACCCTGGTTCTTTCCCAACAAGAGCTTCAGGTAAGCATTGGATACTCGTTTTGACATCGAAGTGATAGCAAGGTGCCAGGTTCTTCCTATTTTAGTGTTATTTACTGTATTTGTTTGTCCACTCTATTCCCTTACTCCCATTACCAACAGTCAGATGTATACACTGTGCTCTGTCACTCTTTGCTCAGGCTTGGCAATCGCAGAATAAACATTCTGGAGCTTGCCCAAGCACACACTCTAGCCCCTCGTGTATCCAGTAGTACATTGCGTACCAACATACAATTCTACAAATCTGCCTTGGAAAAAACAACCGCCTCCTCTTTTTTGCAAAACTATGGGCCATCTAACAAGACTTCGATGCACCCATGCAATCACAAAGCATTTCACTGCTGTAACCCACCCCTCCCTGTGATTGTAACATCCATTTCCTGCTTCCCCTATCCTCTTATCTTCCCCTTGCTCATTTTCTTCCCCTCTAGTAGACTAAGGTATGGATGTCCCTGGCGGGGTCACAGTACGCTACTAGATGCACAAGCCTATGTGCTTTGAAACTAATACAGTGATAATCTGACACTGTACAAATGTATATTAACCTAAACTTTGCCACCCTACTGAAACCTATTGCTCTTAGTAGGACCAAATATTCAAACATTACTGGACTTTCATTGCAAATGTCTATCCACGTGCATATTATGCTGTTAATAGTATACACAGTGTAATGTATGCATAGTGTAAATCCGGTGTGAGCTTCCTTACGTTTGTAAAGTGATATAAAAGCAGGCACCACCAATGGTACTAACATTTCTTTTGGGTGAAGACAAATACATGACCATGTATGGAGCACTGCAGCAAAGAAGTAGACTAGGCATTAGAGCAGAAAAACATAGAACCACAGATGAACCAGGATAGACCCCCCTGGTGCTGCATGCTCGCTCACCACTAGGCCAAATAGGGGATCTTTCCTGGTTATGAGCGTCCTTACATTTGTCACTTAGCTCTTTTGTCCCTTAACATTCGTTACATACCCTAGCAACTCATTAACATGTCTAGCTGTTTACATAGCATTTTATTGCAGGGATAGCCCTGTTTTCCAAAACTCCCAAAGTGGCCAGAGCTACGGTCAGAAGTCCTGGCATAATTTATCAGGAGTTACTAGCAGTTGCTTTGCCACCAGGAGCCTCACCATAGATTCATTGACCTGCTCTATTCTTCTCAGGATGGGCAACATCTCAGCTGTCTGCCACCAACTTTTGTTGCCATAGCACTTATTCCAAAAGACTAGTAGTGTCTCTTGTAATGATTGCCTTTCCGGATTTATCTGATGTTCTAATGGAATGTGGTTGAAGGAATGATGTGGATTCCAGTGATTGGATGCTGGACCGAGTACAGTATGTGTGGGGACCCTTCGTCGTTCACATTTGCTTCCTGGCTGGTGGCTCATCTTCGAGTTTTTTTATTTGGCCTCTGAATCAGTAGGCATGCTTTCTTTTCTATAGCATTGAGATGTCTTTAGAGGCTTTGCTTTCCCTCCATTACGATTCTGAGAGCAACTGTTCATGTGAGGTGTCTGGCGTGAATAGTTTTACTGACTCCATTTTCTCCCGCTCTGTTTCCTACTTCAGAACATGCACCTGGAATTGCTTGAACCGATTTCAGTTGATGAAGTCTCGGTGCAGAGTACTCTACTAGCTTCCACTCCAATATTTGGGGTTAAGGAGCTGTTAGCTTTGCAAGTAATCCAAAAGCTTTCAGGTATTCCTTCAGAAATTGTTAGGCTTCTCAAAGACGTACTAATTGCACTATATATTTATTGTTAATATTTATAAAGCATAACATTCACCACCAAGGTGGTCTCCAGTGCTGGCACTAAATGTATATTAAGCACGTTCTGAAAGAACCTAATATTCTGTCTAATAAATGTTTTCCTGGTACTTGGGGCCCCATCTGGAAATCTAGGATGCTTGCCCTCTTTTTTAAACTCTTATCCACACCATATTGCCTTTCTTGTGCGTGGCCAGTCCAAACCAATGTATCCTGATAATGTCACACTGGCACCTTCAAAAGGTAGTTCTGGTTATGGAAAAATGAAAAAAAAGCCTTTGCATACATGAAAGACTCCTCCTTGTTGGTCTCCCTCCCAAACCTGTTTTACAACTGTTCCGAACTCCGTCGTTGCTAAGTCCGGTCCAGCCCTTCCGCCACTATATGTGGTTAGCCCCAACCTGCATCATCCCTATCCATGACAATGCTAGCCCCCTTTGTAGTCTGGTCTCTCCCCATTCTGCATATTAGTTTTATTAGACTCCCCCGTGTCTCTGCTAACAGTCTACCCAACATCACTGTCTTGCATCACCTCGCTCTGCTCATTAGATGAGCATATCTTGTGTAAGGCAGGACGGGTCCGTATGCCCCATCCTGTGCATTCTGCATGAAATAAGTCTATTTGCTCATCCCATTGCGGGGGAGACATCCCCTTACCCTTCACTTGCGACAGCGGAAGGAAGCCATTGGATGACACACCCAGACTCCATTTTGTGTCATTACAGGCTCCATCTTTTTACTAGACTGCACATTGACCTCTAAGAAGCCTTCTCTCCCCTTACCCCGCGGCGTGCACAGCCAGCTCTGTCAGCCCCCACCACCTCCTCCCCTGTCTCCGCTACACCAGCCCAGCTCTCACAGAAGCCCAAGCGCAAATTGTTGCAAACTGAAAACTGTATTATTTCTCTTCCTCTGAGCTCACTGCCCTGTGTGAGACGGGGCAAATCTTAACTTGTGTATTCATCCGTCTCCACAAACCTGCTCCTGCTCCTTCGCCCCCCACCCTTAGAAATTATTGCCTGCACAACCTTTTGCCCCTCTATTCTCCTTTCATGTAGCAGTTGGTGAGACCCTTCCCCACGGACTACCCTTGATTGCCCCCAATATAACTAATGTGTGATAATACATTCCTCTTGGACTAACACCTATTAATCCATCCGTTTGAACCATGAGGCACCAGGGTGAATAAATCTCAGATCAAAACCTTTAGATAAGCCACCTGGCAAACAAGACCACTGCACACCTGCCTTGCTAAGGCCTAGGTTAAGAATGCGTATATGTTAGCTCACAATTTATAGGTGACCCTGCATTCTGGTACGAGTTTTATGCTTTACATTACTCTTAGTATGTCATTGAATACTGTGTAGTTACATAAGTTAGGACAATTACATCTTGTGGACCCAACCTGACCTTCACCCCTCCCAGATGAGCCCAGCTGACCCACGTGCCGTGAGAAGCAGCAACTCTGCACCGACCAATCGAGCTGCACCAACCCAGCATGGAGTATACTGTGTCAATGCAATGCACCAATGAGCTTGCACTATTCATCCCCTATACTGTTTGTCACTGATGACGAGATTTGTGTATACAGATGTTTTTTCTGTATTGTTGGCAGAGCACTCTCAGAGCAGCAGAGCCCTCTGCATGCATCACTTTACTTTATAAATCTTTACTCAACTTGCAATCTTTCTCCTGGTCTCATTCCCTACTGGGGTGTGCCCATTTATTCTGAGTTTGGGATTTGTATTTTGGGGAATGACCACCTTCACTTGGTGACCTCGACAAAGTGATTTGCCAGGGAAGACCCCTGTGCTTCGCGGCGAGATCCGGTGCACCCCCATCAAGACCACCGCCACTTACGGCCGACTGGTATTTAAAATGCATACGCTCCTGAGCAGGTTCTGTGGGTTACTTAACAAAAATTGGAGATAAAGCACACCTATAACTTCAAAGTAATAATCGGGAAGAAGTTTTTTGGATTGTTGGCCCCATCCGGCTTTCTTAATTCAAGAATGTAAAGGGTGCGGGGGAGAATAATTGACTCTGGTATCATGAGTCAAAGAAGACTAAGGGTAAATGAAGTGATCATACTGTATGGACACTCCCATCCCCTGCACACCTATTGGGACTGGCAATTATGTCCAGTCAACGTTAATTATAACCTTAATTAGTTCAATTGGTTATGAATAAATTAGTTAGTTGTCTTAATAAATTCACTGAATGCACAATGTATTGACTGTGATTTTCAAGAAATATCATCATCATGATTTAATTAGATGTATTCTTCTCATATCTTGACAAATTCATACATATAGTTATAATTCCAACAAAATTAGGTTTCCAAGACCAAAAAACAAAAAAATGCTCAACGTGTTTCGAGAGTTAGTCTCTCTTCTTCAGGAACTGCATAATCTTATGCACAGTTAACAAAACTGATTCTCACAATGTGATTTTCATTTCAATTAACACAACTGATTTTCGCCAATGTGGTTTACGTTTAATTCGGACCTATCTTTGTCTGATAGTCATTTCATATTATAGTATCAATTGTTCACATCAGATCCTATCCCTGTGTGAGGTGATGGTTATTCTTTCTCTGGTTGGGTACTTCAATGTCCCCTGTAATTAATACAGATGATACTCGATGGGCTGTTCATAGTCTGCCAATGTTAATTGACACCAGTAATTCAATGCAATTGATATATTACTTGAATTTTAGGAGTCTGAAATGCAGGGTTAAGCTTTTTTCGTATGGCAGATCTTGAATGGCTCATCTGGATTATTCAAGACCTATCCTAAAATATAAATATCGGCGTGTATTCATCCTTATCTATATTACACAGTACCTTCAATTATATTTGTTACATCAATCACCCATATAGGGTTTTAGTGTTTATTGCTGTGTTGATTGTAATTGATCACGGTAGCAATCTTTTTTCTTGCTCGTTCTATAGTGTAAAAAATGTCAGTTAGCCCATAGTTCTGTCATGCACATGCATCAAATCGAGGATATCTTATCGATACTTAAAGTAAAACCCGCGTTGCCAACTCGTAAAGTCCTCAGTGTTGCCAGCGCTGTAGCTGGTAAGCGCCCGTTGCTAGGCAACACAAGTGTTTTATACGCTGTGTCTTTCATCAACGAACGTATGCTCGTTCGTTCAGTGGATTCATGGGAGATGTAGTCCCAGTGATCACCCTTTCACATAATTATGTCTTACATTGCGTGAGCATGTAGACAATGTGGTCAGTTCTGTTTTCTCTAAATTATCATATTCACAAAGGGAAATACTGTGAGTGACATTATCTCGCCGCGTATGTAGAATAAGGTTAATGACTGATAATACAGCTGTTCCGCTATGGCTGGCAGTCGAGTATATCCATTACTTCACATTGAGATCACATATGGTTGTTATATTATTAGAATGATGATCACATTATTCTATTCATTATTCTATTCAATTACAACAATGACAATGGTTATATTAGCCTTGTTTATACAGGTAGAGTATATCTTAGATTCTCTAAACATTCATTTATGACACCTTTTAAACTTAAAAAAATAGTACATGTCTGATCCATTCATGAAGTTAATATCAATCGGTAAATCATTCAAAGTTTTATGAATGTGTGATTAACTTCTTACAGAACACAATTCACAAAAATGCATTGAAAGAGAACTCTTTATTCATACCCGGTGGTTCAAGGGACTCCAACTTGTGAATCCAGAATGTTTCTCTATGGGAGAGGATCTGGTTTAGGTTCCCCCCCTCGTGGTGGTTTGGGAACTAGTTCCAAGATTATAAATCTCAGTTGTGAAATTGTGTGGTGTTTGTTCAAAAAATGTCTCTACTGGCAATTTATCATTTCTTGTTCGTATATTTGATTTGTGTTCTGATATTCTGTCTTTTACTCTTCTAGAGGTTTGTCCTACATAGTATTGCCCACATGGGCAAATTAATGCATAGATTGCTAGTTTGCTTTCACATGTTGCATAATCATGAAGGTCGATTTTCTGTCCAGTATATGGATGTCTGATGAATTTGCCTTTCTGTACATTGTTGCAATGGCAACAATTCAAGCAAGGAAAGGTCCCTTTCTTAGGTTTAGCCCAAAACAATTGTTTTGACTTGTCTGTTTCTGCTTTAACCAAGGAATCTCTGAGGTTGTGTCCTCATTTGTATGCCATCAGTGGTTGGTTGGGGAATAGTACACTCAGTTGTTGATCCAATCTTGTGATTTTCCAATTTTTCGTAAGTATTTTTCTGATTTGGGAGCCTTGTTGTGAGTATTGGGATAGGTAAATTAGTGGGTATTCATCTTTGTCTTCCTTCTGTCTTGGTTGCAATAAATCAGCTCTGTTCTTGGATCTACATTGTAGGGCTGCTTCTGTCAGTATGTTTTGCGGAAATCTCCTTTCCTAGAAATGTTTGATTTGGTCTTTTTCCACTGCTTTATATGTATCCTCATCTGAGACTATGCATCTGATTCTTAAGAGTTGGCTGAGAGGAAGATTCTTATTCAAGCGTTGTGGATGGTGACTGGTGTAATATAAGCTCTTGTTGACATCGGTTGGTTTCCTGAAGATGGTTGTCTGTAGTGGTTATCTTTTGGAATAATCTTAACATCAAGGAAATTCACCTCTGGTGTCCCCACTTCTAGAGTACATTTAATCTTTGGATTATAGCTATTCAGATAGTTTACAAAACACTTAATTTCAGCAGGTGGTCCTTTCCAAATTCCAAAAATATCATCGATATATCTTCTCCACATGGCCAGTTTGGGTGACCATGTGGTATTCTCCAGGATATGAGTTGATTCAAAGTAAAACATGAAGATGTTGGCATAGGCTGGTGCCATCGATGAGCCCATGGATGTACCCAGAATTTGTAAATAAAATTGCCCTTGAAATCTGAAAAAGTTGTTATAAAGAATAATTTTTGCTAGTTCTATCGCAAACACTTTATTAGATGGAAAATATTCTTCTTTCAGTAAGAGCCACTCTAATGCTTCCAGCCCTTCTTCATGGGGTATGGATGTATATAATGATTGTACATCCAGCGTAAACAAGGTCCAGTCACTTTGTATTTGATTCATGTTGTTGAGTGTATTGAGAAAAGGTCTCTAAAATAAATTGTTGTTGACTGAATAATGGGTTGTAACAATTTGTTCAAGTATTTAGAAAGTGGATGAAATATGCTCTCTGTTTCTGCAACGATTGGTCTAAATGGAGGGTTCAATGGATTCTTATGGACTTTGAGAAAGGCCATAAAATACCAGTATTATTGGAGTTTTGTTGATGAGAAAGTCCTTTGTTCTGTCTGTAATCCAACCTTCTGTTTGTGCTTTATTGATCACCCCTTCAATCAACAGTTGTATATCTTTAGTTGGATCATTATCCAAGGTAATGTAAGTATCCTTGTCTTGTAACAATATTAGGCAACCTTTCTTGTACATTGTGGCATCCATAATTACAATGGACCCACCTATATCGGCTTGTTTGATTTCAATTGTTCTATCCTCAGACAGTTGCTTCAATAGTCTATGTTGGTGTTTTTGTAAATTATGACTTCTTGTATTCATGTATTTGCGCAAAGATTTGAAATTGATCATCTTCATTTCAAACAAGTCTAGGGCCGAGTTTTTTACACTTGGACTAAAGTTACTCTTAGCTTTGATTTCTAATGTGTCAATCAAATGTGGTCGATCTTTCTTGTTGTGGAGGAATCATGTGAAAGAAAACTTTCAACCTCCTCATCAATTTAGCCAAATTAATTTCTTCGTTAAATAAGTTGTTATTGTTTGTAGGTACGAAAGATAATCCTAGGTTTCAATAAATCTAGTTGTTGTTTTGACTATCAGACAAAGATAAGTCCGAATGAAATGTAAATCACATTGGTGAAAATCAGTTGTGTTAATTGAAATGAAAATCACATTGTGAAAATCAGTTTTGTTAACTGTGCATAAGATTATGCAGCTCCTGAAGAAAAGAGACTAGCTCTCGAAACGCGTTGTGCATTTTTTTGTTGTTTTTTGGTCTTTGAAACCTAATTCTGTTGGAATTATAACAATATATGTATAAATTTGTCAACATATGAGAAGAATACATATAATTAAATCATGATGATATTTTGAATCTTAACGAGAGCTCTATCTTAAAGATAGATTTAATAGGGATCTTGAAATGTCTATCCATTTGTTTTGGAGCCGCTGTATGTGGGGTGTAAATATTTCTTTAATTCTGGCATTAAATCTATTACTCCAAAATATAATAGGAATTGGAAAAAAGGAATTTCATATGTAAGGTTTCTGTAGAGGAATAATAGGACTGGAAAGAAAATGGAAAAGAAAGGGAATACAAATACATTATTAATTAAGGGCTGGGATAGATATTGTATGACAATTTTACAATAATGTTTGTGATTTTGATTAATGTTTTCTACATTTTATATGTTTTATAAAATGAATTGTATATGTGTATTGTGTGTGAAATGTTGTATAAGGTTTTATGAAAACTAACAATGCAACAATAAACATTTAAAAAAAAAATCATGATGATATTGAATAACTTGATTTCCTAAATTAGTGACCATTACTTCTTGAAAATCACAGTCAGTACATTGTGAATTTATTGAGACAACTAACTAATTTATTCATAACCAATTGAACTAATTAAGGTTATAATTAACGTTGACTGGACATAATTGCCAGTACCAATAGGTGTGCAGGGGACGGGAGTATCAAGAGTATCGTCACTCCATTTACCCTCAGGTTCTGTGGGTCCCAGCTTTGCAAATAACCAACTGCTCGCCGGAGGGGTCTACGGCTTGGTTGGGAGAGGCATCCCGATTGTGGATAGACCACAAACAGAGGCTCTCGGACCACCACGAACACGTGAGTATTGATTGCAAGAAGAATTAAACGAGGGGAAATTAACGTGAGAAGGGCCAGATTAAAATAAGTGGGGGGGAATAGACTGTGGGGTGAACTCAGTAGGAGTGGGACTGAATGATTGTTGACTAAGGTGTTTTTCTTCTTAATGTGGCCTTTTTTTATATAAGGTGATGAAATAAGAGGAGATACAGGAGCCTATCTCCAAAAGGGGGCTGGAAGGCTGCGCCGCATAGTACTGTCTCCACCAGTGCAGGATTATACATGAGGAACGAGGAATAAGTAGGAGTCTTGTATATTGAGTAGACTCAGAAAATATCAGTAATTAGATTTCCTTTTAGTGTTGGTAAACACTCTTTAGAGGTCGGCCCAAAAGGGGCCAGGATGGTGTGAATGAAGGAGAAAACTGACACACACACACAGACGGAGTGAGAAATTATGGGCACAGATAAACCATTTATGCATATTTGTCAACACCTCCCCTTACATTGAGAAAATAAAGTATCATGACCAATGGCTAACTGAGATTAAGGGGGAAGGATTGTTTCCGATATGGCCAGAAGGAGTGTCTTTTGATAAAACAGTGCTGGATTTGGTAGCAACATACTTATTGGCCAAATATAAGGGAAAGCAGCTCCAAAATAGGAGGGAAGTATTAGACCTCTGGAGGATGTTTAAAGCACCTCCAAAGAAAAATAACGACAGGGAACCACAGTCTGCAGTGGCAGCAAGCAAGGAGTAAGAGGGGGGAGGAAAAAAGGAAGGAGAGGAACCTAAAAAAACTGTACCCATTGTTGACCAAACCTGCTGAAGGATATTGTTACCCACTATATTTGCCTGGCCTAGTGCACCAACTACACCAGCAATAGCCCCCCTCCCCGTATGACCCTAACAGCCCATATGGTGTAACGCTCACCTAGTATCCACAGGGACATCACTCAGCCTGTTCTGACCTCTTACGACCTCAAACCCTTCCCTGGAGTCTACTCGACTGGAGACTGGGCCTTGTTTTCTTGGAAAGTGTGCTCTCCGTCCCGCTTTCAGCGCAGGGGCGCGTTGATTGATGCAGGCTCGTTGCTGCCTAGTTACTTCACTGGCAAGAGTCCGACAGGTAAGTATAATAAGTCTTTTGAACAGTTCTCTAACTTCGTTTCTTTCCTTCCTTAGATAATGGCCGGCATCCGGGGATGGCGAAGTGCTGCTAAGATGAGTAGCGCTGGAGGTGAGTGAGAGCGCGATGCAACCCTTTCGTATTTGTATTGAACTGAGTTCTTTTTCTGTGTCTTTTAGGTGCCGCAATGTTTTCAACGTGGATGCCGGTTATGAAGAAGAAATGCGATGAGTAAGCGCGGTATGCGGCGCCTCTAGATGTTTCCACGCTAACCTGGAATGTCTTTTCCCTCTTGCAGATGGATGAGAAGTTCTGGAGACAGAGTTCCCCCAGAGCGGCTGGGATTCAGGTAAGCATTTGAAGCGTGTCCAGTCTTTAAAAATAAGCGAAGATTTGCTGAATGCTTACTAATGCCTTTTTTCTGTTCTTTTCCCTTCTCCGTAGGAAGTGGCGTGCCGGGATGGGAATGGCACTGCCGAAGATGCCCGCAGAACAGAAGAATGGATGAATGATGGGCAGAAGCGCCGCAAGGTAAGGCTGTTCCTAACAGTGTTCTTGTTCTTGCAGGAGCTGAGCGCAGAAGAAAGATGCAGGCCTACTGGAGACCGATCCGAACACGGTGAGTGTCACGCTGCAGATGCAGAAAACACAAAGCATGTTTCTCAGCCTGGGCGTGGCTTAAATAGTCTCTGGGTATCCCAGGTGTCTCTGGGCTGAACCACACCCAAAAGACTAGACCGCACATGCAGTTCTGGGAACCGAAATATATGGGGGCATCCATCTTGTCCCCATCAATGCACTACAAGGCCAATCCCCAGTGTTATCCTATGGGAGTGAGTGAGTCTGGTGCCACTAGCGCCAAGTCTGACTCCAAGTGGGTCTTTGGAGGGATGGAGAGGCTCTTGAGGGCCATGTAGGTGATCGTGGCCTGGCTCCAGCTTGACATCTTGGAGGGCTGGGGACATGAGGGGCAGGAATCATGACATATGGTCCAACAAGCACACCCCCAGATGATATAGGGCGCATCACCAGAAATATAGAAGATCATATCATTAACACCCAAACAGAATTGGCCTGACCAGCGGCTCGGTGCAGAGACAGACTGCCACTGACGGGGGGGAGGGGGCAGACAGATGCCGCCGCCGCCACCACCACCGCCACCACCACCACCGCCACCGCCACAAACCCCTTCCGTTGTAGCAGAGGAAGAATGGAAGTCTGGGGACTTCCTGTTTTGCATTGATAGTACCCCAGTTAAGATAGTGTGAGTAGGGCAGGAGGTGACAAGGTAAGTGCAGGACAAGGTAGTGTGACATCTGAGAGGGAAGAGGAGTGTTGGAGCAATATCGATGAGTACGAGGAAGGAGCGATGGGAGGAGGCCTGCAAGTACAGTATATGACACCACAGGTGGGAGGGGAAGAAGCAGGTTGGCAAGGAAGGTTCAGGAATAGGATGGGAAGAATAGCGCTGGTAAAGAAAAAAGGTACAAAGGTAGGTAAAGACAGGGGGGAAACGAACCTACAAATGCCTCTCATTCACAAAGGGGCAGGAAGGCCTCACTATGCGCCATGGGCACTGATGGACAAAACAAATGTTTTGAAATTATTGCCCCCGCTCTCTGAAGGTGCAAGTAAATGGATATATGCCTTTGAGAAAAATACCACAGGAGTACTGTTAGAGATAGGAGATGTCAAGAGCCTACTAGTGTCTGCGGTGTGTGACCAGGCAAATGGAGTATGGGTGAAGGCGTGGTTCCCGGGATTAATAATTGATTGCAACCGCCATGATGGGGCATCCTTTAATAACGTGAGAGCACATGTGTGAGATGCACTGCGGAGAACCTTCCCTGACATCCCCGATTTACATTCAGTAATGCAATGCACAATGTGTGATGACGAAGATGCTGCGCAGTACATTTTTCGGGTGCAGGATATGTGGAGGGCGGAGACGGGCACGGCCTGAGACCAGTTGACCTCCATCTTTTACTTTATAATCAAGAGATGCCTCCTGAAGGAGGTGCAGAAGGCACTAGATAAAATTGCTGGGATAGAAGCTAAGGAGGAGGATCAAAGAAAGGGATAAAGAAATTGCACAAAAATGATTGGCAGACTAAGGGAAACTTATACAAAATAAGTTGGTGAAGGTCGCAACAGTAGCAGCCACCCTCCCCGCAGACAGACAGGGAGACGGGGAGTAGGGGCCAATAACAATACAGGCAAGGATGGCAGCCGCCTGGGCAGTGAATGGGCAAGAACAATGGGCTGGGGAGGAGCAGTACGGAGAGCCCCAGTTGCAAGGAAGACTTGGAAGAGGTGGATACTGAGGACAGAGCGGCGGATACAGGTGACAAGGACCCCGAAGAGGGGGACAGGGAGCACATTGGTCATGTGGGAGATGGGGCCACTTTGCGAGGGAATGTCGCACCCGACTCATGGCATATTACCAAAGCGCACAAGGGTTCAATCATGAGCAACAGTACGGTCACCCCCACCCTGGCAGTCTCTATGGGTTACCTATGGGAGGATACGGACAAGGGGAACAGGTTGACACGTGCCACACACAAGAGCAGAGAGCACCACCCCAGGGAACACAAAAATGAGTAGCATGCCAACATCAAATGGGGAACACGCACAACAACCCATCCGCCACCACAGCCAGTGGTGCACCAGCTCCATTCTGGGGAACAGCCATGGTTGGGAAACATATTTTGTTCCCAGGGACAAACGCACACTCAGACCTGGACTGCCCACAGAGAGCACTTGCGTGTCCAGTCCTATCAAGTACCCTACGTCCAGATGAGGAACCACTGGTGGGGGCAGAGATGGGAGATAAACAGTTTGTCTTCATGGTGGACTCGGGGGCAGAAGAATCGTGCCTAATGGAAGGGTGGTCTCCACAGTCGGCCAGTAAATTGGAAATGCAGGGATTTTCTGGGGCAGTGGTTACGGTTCTGTACACTAAAGACTTGGATATAACGGGGGGGGGGAGAGTACGAGCACCCCTACTGTACCACAAAGATTCGCCAATAAATTTGCTGGGGACGGACCTCCTTAGTAAACTCAACATGACCATCTCCTTTACTGAAAGAGGCATAGTGTGCTCCACCCCGAGAATATGCCCCTCCGGGCAATGCTGTTGATTTAACACAATAGCAAATGAAATAGCCGTTCGTGGGGTGCCCATGAACGCAGACATTTTCATATATGGGATACAGGTCCTGGCAAGTGCGGTGGCTGAGATAACAGACACAGAATGGAGAATACCTTCTGACTTTGTTTTCCGCCCCATGGCTGTCCCTGAAATATTACCAGGCACCATCCTCTCCCTAGATTTGCAGGGAGGACAAGTTTCAGCTAAACGTATTGTGGTAATAGGTCTGGATATGCACGGATGAGAGTGGCTAAGCGTATTATGCATAGATCCAAGCATAGCGCTGCGAGATCTGTCAGACGAGGAGTTGTTCACCAACAATGACAATGATGGGGAGATAATAGTGGTAATATGCATGCCCTGTGACATAATGGTTCAAAACAGACGCGTGATGAACCCCCTTATGGCCATTGTCAATGCACCTCTGTCATTTCTTTATGAAGACATGCAACAGGTACCCACAAAGTTATGGACGACTAACCCCCATGACGTAGGGCTCCTGCAAGAGGTAGCACTTGTTAAAATCAAACTTAAGCCTGGTTCTGTGCTGCCCCGCGTAAAACAATATCCCCTGTCACGGGAAGCAGAGAAGGGAATAAAAGAGACAATACATGCACTACTTCAGCAGGGTATCATTGTGCAATCAAATTTGCCACGTAATATGGCGATTTATCTGATTAAGAAAGCAAAGGGCAGGGCTTGGTGGATGATACAGGATTTACAGCCACTTAATGACATCATATAGAAGGAATTTCCCCTTGTCCTGAATCCTGCATCAGTTTTGTGCAGCATCCCAACATCAGCCACGTGCTTCACAGCGGTAGACTTGAAAAACGCTTTTTTCTCTGTACCACTCGATCCAGGCTCACAATACCGGACTGCATTTACCCTTGGGGGGGGGGGAACGTTATGAATATTAGAGGGATGCTGTGAAAGCCTGAGCATTTTTAACAGAATACTACATAACGATCTTGACAATATTGACGCCAAAAGCACAGTAATACAGTACGCAGACGACCTGTTGATTTGTGGCGAGAGTGAGGAGTAGGGCAGACTCTCACATTATTAAATCTGTTGGCCCACAAGCAGTAGAAGGTGGACAAAGGGAAGTTGCAGTATAGCCTAGCAGAGGTACTGTATCTGGGACAACTGATATGAAAGGGTGGTAAGAGAATACTCCCAGACAGAGCAGCAGCTGTGCACGCAACAATTAGGTCCCACACAGTGAAAGACATGCAGAAATTCCTTGGCATAAGTAATTATTGCCAAGCATGGATACGTGATTATGCAGCATACACAGGGCCCCTACTACAGGCACTAAAGGAAGCACAGAAAGAAAACACAGCTATCACATGGACACAGGAGATGAACGCTGCTTTTAACACACTGAAGGAACTTATTTGCACAGCACCCGTTCTAGCGACCCCAGATTACGACCGTGATCTCTACTTATTCTCACCATGCAATGGAACACTAATGACAGCTGTCCTCTCACAGAAAACATCTTTAGGGCACAAACCATTGTCATACTACAGCGGCACACTAGACTCTGTGATGCAGGGGCACTTTGCATGCGAACACGCTCTTGCAGCAGCTGCCTTTGCAATTGAAAAAAGCACCATCATAGTGATGGGATGCTCAGTGACATTGTTTGTTGAACACTCTTTATTTGCAATCCTTGAACAATCCAAATCCACACTCACTACACAGAGGGCCACCGCTTACAAAATACTTTCCAGCTCTAACATTCACATAGTGTGCTACAAGACTGTAAATCCAGCCACATTTATCACTGAGCCATGCACGGTAGAAGACATGCAAAACCACGATTGTGCCACATACGAGGGGGAGGGTGACGACATTCCCAAAGCAAACGAGAATGCCCTAGGAGAAAGTGAAGTGTATTTTGTGGACGGGTCAGCATCTATTTGCCCAGACACAGGGGAGAAGCATGTGGGTACAGCAGTAGTAAGATTGGAGGAAGGGGAGTATGTGATCACTGTACAGAAAAGATTACCTATGCATTATTCTGCACAAGCAGCAGAACTAGTGACCCTAATTGAAGCATTTCACGCAGCAAAAGGATGCGCAGTAACAATTTTATCAGACTTGGCATACGCAACCACAATGGTACATGCCGGGATATCCAGGAGGAGAAGGCGGGTTTCAGGGGACCAGACGGGTCACCAGTACAACATGCAGAACTTTTAAATGAGTTGATAAAAGCCGTAGCAGAACCATTAGTAGTGGCTTTGGTAAAATGCCAAGCCCATACCAATAACCGTGACGTAATCTCATTAGGAAACGCAGATGCTGCTGCAAAACAAGCAGTGTATTTTCAAAAACCCCAAGTAACAGAATATTTGGTATAAGGTAATGCCCAAGAGGAAAACGAGACGGGATATAACTCCCTGCCCATAACACAGATAATTGACCTACATAAAAGGGCCCCACTTGAAGAACAAGAGGTGTGGACAAAGTGAGGTTGCACGCAATCGCCCACTGACATCCTCTGGCATCAGGATAATACAGGAAAGGTAGTAATGCCTGTAGAATTATTACAGCTAGCATTCCAACATTTACATTTTCTGGCACACACAGCAAAACAACAAATAGCTGCAGACGTCCAGGAAGACTGGTTTGTCCCCAAACTACAGGAACATCTCCCTAAAATGTCAATTGAATGCGTAACATGTCAAACATATAATTCTGGAATGACCCTCAGAACACTACGAGGAACGCTGCCCCGCCCCATCGGACCTTTCCATGAGCTGCACATCGATTATGCAGACATGGGAGAAAGATGCAATGGAGCATGATACTTAACTGTGGTGTTCTGCCTCTTTTCACGCTGGGTGGAAGCAGGACCACCTGCCTACCCAGATGCCAAATGCGCAGCAACATTTTTGGTGAGCGAAGTATTTCCACGTTGGGGCATTTGTGATGTCATACGCTCTGACAACAGAACTCGCTTTGTGAATGACCTCTTTAAAGAAGTAACGTCGCTCCTTGGGATAAAACACAAGTTATGTTCAATTTAGCACCTGCAAGCAAACAGAATGGTCGAGAAAATCAGCAGCCTCCTTAAAAGCAAATTGTCAAAGTTATGCCACACCCTTGAACTGGATGATCTCCAAACAGCCCTTTGAGATGAGTAGCAGAACCCTCGAGATGGGGATGCAGATTCATACTCCTGCATCAAATAATTAAGACAACTCAATAGTTTGGCAAAGTGAGTCAGCTTAATGACACGTTCATAAAACGGGGAGTACAACGAACATCAGCTATCGCTTGATCTTCTCGTTCTCTTTACTTTTAGAAAAACACAATATTTATAGCAAAAATTCATCATTGCTGATGTACAACCTGTGCAAGTACGAATGTCATTCTACGTGGCAACCATAAAAATCTAACATGCAACATAATTGGTTATAGGAAGGTAACTTAACATAGGTACTATATCTGTATATGGTAACGGGGAGAGGGGATTGGATACTTAATGTCAAGTGCAGTGACTAAGCCCTCCCTTCAAAATGGCCACAATGAACATCACTAAAAGTACGACATCCCATTGGCTCTACTCACTATAGGGCCCTAGATTACATGGTCCACTATGATTGGGTTGGCATCAACCCCACTCATACTTTTCCATCTATGTCTAGCAGCATGGAGAAAGAACATCCAGGTGCAGAGAAGCTTGTCTGCACCCCAGCTTCCCACCAATTATGCTACAATCAATCACCACTTCAGTAGTCGTGTTTCAATTACTTCTTTGTAGTTTGACCTTGAGTCTGCTCTTTGCTCTTAGAACATTTAAGGAGCATGGGTATGGCGGGGATCCATGCGTAGGTGTGACAGTTTCACCCTTCCAGCCTGCCTTTGTCACGTGACTGGACACCGTGAAATCAGCTTTTCTTTGTGTCTTTTTTCCTGATTTAATTCTATCAGTTCTCTGAAGTCTGTGGCTCATCTTGACCTTTCTGGACAGGATCCTCTATTCTTTTCTCTCCTTAATTGTATCCAATGTTGGCTTATTTCAACCAGATAAGACTTCGGCTTCTTGGCATGGTCATCCTTAGCTGAGTTTTACTCTGTCATGATTCTCAATTTTCTTGCTCAACACACTCCATTTGATGCCTTTTGTAACCTTTGTTCAATTATGCTCATATGCGTAGTGGACTTCCATCTGTACATAAACTGCTTCTTGTGCTATATACTTCTAAACGTTGGCGCTTGCTGCAATCTATCGACTATTTAGCATAAGCAAGCATCACTATTTCTATGTTTGTTTGTTTTATTAACATTTATATACCGCACATCAGCCCGAGGACATCGTGGCACTTGTTGCAGTACAGGCTTAGTTACAAAGTCATGAGCAGTCTATATACAAAGTCACAATAAGGTTATACTACATTTCTGATTAAGTTTCAAATTATTATATACAATACTACTGCAATATACCTACATGGGTAGAGGAGGCAGTCGTGGAACTAGTTGAGGAATGTGGACTTGAGGTCGTTGCGGAAAGCAGTGATGGATGTTTCAGCTCTGAGGGTAGCAGGGAGAGAGTTCCAGAGTTGTGGTGCAATATTTGAGAAGCCTAGGCCTCCAGCAGTAGCTCTCTTGATGCAGGTTATGTGTAGCTGGTTGGTGTACTGAGTTCTGGTGGGGCGGGTGGAGGTGGACCATGATAATGCTTCAGATAGGTATGTCGGAGCAGTGCTGTTGATACATCTGTGTGTGATGGTAAGGATTTTCAGCGTGATTCGGTCTTTGACCTGAAGCCATTGTGCTGGGCGTCTGGCATGAGATATATGGTCCCTTCTGGGGATGCTCATGGCGGCTCTGAGGGCATTGTTTTGTGTGATTTGCAGGCTGTGGATGTTTTTGGCGGAGGTGCCAGCTAGGAGAGCATTACAGTAGTCGAGTTTAGCACCCATAGTGGCTCTAGCTATGGCCATACGCTTGGGGGCGGATAAGTAGGGTTTGATGGCATTGATGAGTTTGTTGCTGAATGCTGATGCAGAGGCTATGGCGCTGACTTGTTTGTTCATTGATAGGTTGGCGTCAATGTGAACACCTAGGGTCTTGACGGAGGATGATACAGGTATGGTTGAGTTGTCTATGTTGAAGTTTGCGTATTGGGGGCCAAGTTTCATTATGTTTTTTGCCCAAGAATGAGGATTTCTGTCTTCTCTCCATTGAGACAGAGGCCCTTGATTGCCATCCATGCTTGGATTGTAGCATATATATTGTTGAGGTTATTGGCGGTGTCCGGACATTTCATCGAAAAAAAATTCGTCGACAGGACATTTGGTCAATGTAATTTCGTCGAAAACCAAATGGTCGAATTTTTTTTTTTATTTATATAGATTTTCTTTAGGTTTTAGTTTAGGAAAAAAAAGGTGTGGGGGGGATCCCGGGTGGGGGGGACCCCCCAAACAAAAAAAAGGGGGTAAAAATAAAAAAATAAAAATTCGACCATTTGGTTTTCGACCAAATTGGTTCGACCATTTGTCCAGTCAACCAATTTTTTTCAATCAAATGTCTGGTAACGTTATTGGCGTCTTGGTGGTAGCGTCCAGTTAGAGGTATGAGTACTTGAGTGTTGTCTGCATAGTTGGTATATGTCACGCCGATGGAGTCAAGTATGTCAAAGAGGGGTTTAGTGAAGAAGTTATAGAGGGTAGGGGCTGTACAGGAACCTCGGGGGACACCACAGTTTATAGTAGTGGGGTCAGCGTTTGCTGTGTCGGAGTATACCTTCATGGCTCTTCCTTCGAGGAAGGAAGTGATCCAGGAAGCTGCTTGTTTGGAGAAATGGGCTGCATGAGTGAGGTGGTTGGTAAGTGTTTGGTGATCTACCAGGTCAACAGCAGCTGATAGATCGAGAAGGAGGAGCAGGGCCGGCTTGCCATTGTCCATGATTTGTGTGATTTGATTTTTTTTAGGTCTAATTAAGGCAGTTTCAGTTCCATGGCCGACCCGGAAGCCCAATTGCCTTTTCCCTAGTATGGAAGGGACTGTCGTTATTGGTCTGTAGTTGTTGGGTTGCAATGGGTCAAGTGTGGCTTTTTTTTTTTTATAGAAGTGGCCGCACCCAGGCCTCCTTGAGATTATTTGGGACGGTTCCTGTTTGGAATGAAGCATTAATGAAAGCAGTAATCAGGGGGGTTAGGTCGTTAGCGCATTCCTTGATGATTTTGGGAGGGCAGATATCTGCTTTGCAGAGAGATGGTTTGAGGTTTTTGATGAGGTTAAGGACTTCATGTTCAGGGACGTCTCTGAAAGTGAATTGCGCGTGATCAAGATTGTTACATTTGAACGCCACTCCCGGGCAGCGGTACCTCGAAGCACCATTCGGCTCTCGGGCGAGCGGAGCCCGAGATATCTGCTCCGGGACACCACGGAAAGCATCGCCAGTCAAGCGGACCAAACCAGAATGGCTGGAACAGACGTGAAGGGCCTGTGACCCTCCTTCCTCCCCGCTCGACCACCGACATCCCACAGCGCCTGGCAACCTGGCAAGGCAGTCTACCACACTCCTGCTACATTGCGGCCGCCTGGGGAGGAAATAAGCGAGAACCTTGTGGAATACTGAACGGAACCATCTTTGCGATGCGAGGAGAGAACTAAGTAGGCGAGTTGGCCCTCCTTGATACGGAAATACATACAAACGACGTATATCAAGGTACTAAGGAGGCAAGATAAACAAGGTGATACCCCGAACAACTCATCGGTGAACAGAACCTCAGGGAGACCACTGCTGCTTAAGACTCCTGAGTCTATAACACTGTAAGCAAGCTACAAGAGCACGGTAGAGGCCCGAGATAAGGCGCGAAAAAACAGCTCCTCCAAACAGGCAACTAACGACCCACGCAAAGCAATACCATGGGCAAGGAAAGGAATAAGAAAACCTCGACCCAATACACCATGGACCAATACGCCACGAGCACAACTACGGCACTAAGCACAGAGGACTCGAGGGTAACCCCCTCTTCGCCAAAGGAACCACTCTCACTAAGGGACGTGATGGCTGCCATCGAAAACTCGCGTGCCTCGGTGGAGCAGAAGATGGACACCATCTCCACCGAAGTCTCCTTCCTCCACCACGACCTCCAGAAACTCTCATCCCGGACCGGGGAAACGGAACAACGAATCTCCGGAATGGAGGATGACCTGAGCGGGGTACACCAACAACTCGCGCAAACGTTGAACCGACTGAAAACCCTGGAGGCCTGAATCGACGAGGGAGAGGGAAGGTCCCGCCGCAACAACATTCGTATCCTGGGACTACCGGAGTATGCAGAGGGACCCAGCGTGGAACTCTTCTTGGAGGAATTGCTGGCGGATCTCTTTGCACCAAAGAGCTTCTCAAAATATTTCTCAGTGGAGCGTGCACACCGCATGCTCATGGGACGCCCGATCCCCGGAGCTCCCCTGAGAACAATCATCGTGAAACTGCTTAATTACCACAACGGAGACACCATCCTACAAATGGCCCATACCAAAGGGTCAATGACATATAACAGAGCCAAAATTGCCTTTTTTCAGACTACACCCGTGAGGTCCAACAGGCCATGCAATCCTTTGAACACCTAAAGAGGAGACTACGCTCCATGAACGTGAAATATGGACTGCTGTTCCCAGCCCAACTGAAAATCCTGCATGAGGGCAAAACTGTCCACTTTACTGACCCGCAGGAGGCCTGGAGATGGGCAGAAACTCACATTGGGGGGGACTGGACTGGACTGGACCGAATCAAAATCGCAGAAGTAGATCAAGACCCTGACCACAGGGAGAAAGACCTGCACAGCAACCCAGAACGGAGGTCCCAATTGAACCAGACGGAAACCCCAATGAATAACGGGTGTTTAAGAAAAAAGAGGTGCAGCAGCCGGACACGTGAACTGGCTGATTCACGGCATACTCCATGCCCTTCCACTTCTTCTGGCAACAACCTGCAAGGAATACTCCTCCAGGAGTATCATCGACGGCGGATTACCCCCGTCCCCCTGCAACGGATCACATGAACCGCTAGCAGTCACCAGTAACACACCATGCCACCGGCAGCCGCCATGCCCCCGACTTGAGACCTGAGACACCAGACCCACACGGGTATAGTAAGTCGGAGGGGTAGTGTGAACAATTCATGTTAAGTTAACCTGGCAACATACTTTTTAAGCACCAGTAGAGTTCAGGCGACAGATACTTCATGTTGGGGAGGAGTATGGGGAGGGGGGAGGGGAAGTTGTATTATGTTTCTTTTTCCGGGGAACCATACCAGGCAAACACACAGTGTTCGCCGCCCACGCTCCCACCAAATGCGAACACAATGTTTCTTAGTTCATACACACCACGCGCCTGCAGAGCACAACACCACAAACCCCTAGAAGTAGAAGTAATGGCTACCAACACCATAACGACCCCGATTGCCAAAATACACAAGCCTCATCGATGTCTAATGAACGCCATAGGTCTCTAAGCTCCTCACATGGAATGTGAATGGTATGGGCACAAGTATAGAACGCCGACTGATCCTACAGTTTCTTAACAGATGCTCCCCTGATGTAGCTCTTCTAAATGAGACCCACTTAGCAGGCTCAAACTGCCAGTTCTTCCGCAGATCCAACTATCGGGCGACCTACCACGCAGGGTATACTATGGGCTCCCGGGGGGGTCCTGATCCTCCTGCATAAACGACTCCCTTTTTAATTATCCACTGTGGTGCAGGACCCCAGTGACTGTTTTGTGATGATTCAAGGTACACTTTGGGGGGAGACAATGGTCATTCTAGCGATATATTCCCCACCGGGATTGGGGAGGCTCTCCTGGGGAGGTGACGGCCCTGATGGCGCAACAACAGGCAGAGCTGTGGATCCTGGGAGGGGATTTTAATGATGTTATGTGTAACACACTCGACCGGACCAATATCTGCAACCGAAACCCACGCCGACCCACGGGTCTAGCGATCTTTGCATCGGCGCTTGGTCTGAGCGATGTGTGGAGAGAACTACACCCAACAGACCGGGATTCTCCTTCCACTCGGGAGCACACGCATCCCTATCCAGGTTAGATTATTTTTTCCTCCCAACCCCCGAAGCATATAGGGTAAAGGCGGCAGAGCTCCTCCCCCGCGGCATATCAGATCACTCTCCCTTGGGAGGCGACGCTCCACACGGAGCGTCCCCTACCGCCCAAAACATGGAGATTAAACAGCTACTATCTGGGCCTCCCTGAATTCGTGGAGCATATCACTGTAAAGTCAGACGAATTCTTCGAAATTAACACGGGATCGGTGGAGGACCCAGTGACACTTTGGGAAGCACACAAGGCGGTACTTAGAGGGGAGATGACGGCCTGGATATGCAACAAAAGGAGAGAACATCATAGGAAAGTAACTGAGGCGGAGGCTGTGGTAGAAAAGTGGGAAACCAATTACATTGCCGACGCTACCCCAGAAACACACCGCTCCCTGTTAAAGGCCAGAGCCACCCTGCATAACACAGCACTGGATAACGCTAGACAGGCACACAGGGAGTCCAAAACCAGAATTTATGAACAGGGAGATAAAGCGGGTAAACTATTGGCATGGCTGGAGTGACGGGAGGAAGGGCACAGACATGTTAGATTAATTACAGACGGACCTGCCCAAACAGACCCAGAAATAGCGGAGGCGTTTGCCAACTTTTATGCCTCGCTCTACGCCGCCCCAAACGGCCCCCACGGACTCATCCCTTCTGGAGGAGATCACACTCCCGCAGTTGTCGGAACCCCAAAGAGCACATCTGGATAGGGAAATAGATGAAGCCAAGATCGCGGAGGCCATGACCCAACTACAATCGGGGAAAACACCAGGCCCAAATGGCTTCCCGGCCGAGACCTGGAAGAAGTTAGGCACCAACAAGATGGCAGCCCTCCTTCGTGATCTGTTCCTAGCCGCCAAGATGCAGGGCACCCTCCCCCCGGACCTACAAACCGCCAATATCGTGGTCATTCCCAAACAAGGTAAACCTCCCGGTCAATGTAAGTCGTATTGTTACGCTCACCTGGACCCCACAGGGGTGTTGATCGGACCCGGACAGCTGCGGTCTCCTTCAACGTAATGCATAGTGCAGAGATGACTGTCTGGACTGGCCCGCCTAGTCTTTTCTGCTGGACCCGAAGAAGTATTTTCCTGCAGTGGAGACAGGGATTAACCACCTGTGGGTTTTAGTGATGGCCTCCCAACTGTTCTCGCTCTCCCCCACTAATCACCTCCGATATACCCTTAGTAACCTCACCTTATGTTCGTAAAAGATGAACTCTCCATCCTGCGTGTCTTGCAGGGGCGCGTAGATACCAGTTGCTTCACTGGTTTGAAGGCATTGGGAGAGTTCCGGTAATATTGACTCTGAAGTCCCTGGCGGGATTGGTAAGTATCAAGTTCAAAGAGTTCAATGTGCCCGATGTTCACTCTTGTCCCCTTCCTTCCTTAAATTGCAACTGAGTTCGTGAGAAGAAGGTCTTGTAGCTGCTGCTGGCGTTCAGGTAAGAGTCTGTGTTACCCAACGCTGTCCGGTAACTATTGCATGCGTTAACGTGTTGTTTTTCTCCCTCTTTACAGATGCGGCATATGAAAATGTGGAGAGTTATGGAATAATACCACTGGCGGTAAATCAGGTAAGTCTATGGTGGTAAGAGGTTGTATTTGTTGATTCCTTTGGCTCACCTTGTTTTTTCTTGTGTCCCCTAGGTGCCGAATTATGGCGAAGAAATGATGGACAGTGCCGGATCGAAAGATGCTGTGAGAACTGGTGAGTATGGCGCCGTGCTGGAGCTGGCGAAGCGTCGTGTGCAGGACTGATGTACTTTCCATGTCCGGAGATGAAATGGTTCCGGAATTAGGTGACGAATTTGAAATAAGTTTGTTTTCTAACCTTGTCCTTTTCTTCTTCTTTATTCTAGGAGTTCCGGATTCGAGGCAGGCGTGGCAGAAGACTGGATGCTGGCTGCAGGCACGCGGGCGTGGCAGAAGACTGGATGCTGGCTGCAGGCACGGTGAGCGTCACGCTGCTGGATGCAGAATAACGCGAAGCATGTGCTGCTGTTCGGGTGTGGTTTAAATAGCCTCCAAAGTAGTTCCAGGTAAGAAGTTCCCTAGAGCCACGCCCGAGTAAAAAATAGTCCCTGTAACAAAATAGTCCCATCCAGGCCTCATGTAGGCTTGGACTCTTTTGCAGCATGGTCTGCATCAGGTAAGTAAAGTCTATGAGCCTGGTGCCTATGGCGCCAGGACTGATTTCTATGATGAGCCTGGCGCCTAAGGCGCCAGGACTGAACCCAGACAGCCCCTAGCCGGGGCTGCTGAGGTTTAAACAAATGTCTGGATGCCTGCTCCCGGAGCTGAGGGCCTTGGTCCTGATGCCCGGGGGTAGGCATCATGACACGTATAGACCGATATCGCTCCTTAATAGCGAAACTAAAATCCTGGCCAAAGTATTGGCCAATAGGCTCCAAACGGTCATATCGGCACTGGTCCATCAAGATCAATGCAGCTTCATGCCGCAAAGATCGACCAGAATGAACCTACAACGTTTACACCTGCTTCTGGAAAGGGCCCCAACCCTTAACACACCACTCGCGTTGCTTGCAATTGATTTTGAGAAAGCGTTCAATTCGGTGGTATGGGCAAGTCTCTGGACAATAATGCGGCGTATGGGCATAGGCGAAACCTTTCTCAGCTGGGTTCAACTTCTATACGAGGCCCCCTTGGCCGCAGTTAGAGTAAACGGTTGGACCTCTAGAACCTTCCCACTGGGCCGAGGCACTCGACAGGGCTGCCCACTGTCCCACCTTCTCTTCGCCCTGGCAATCGAGCCACTAGCCCGATGGCTCCGATAAGTAACTACATGGTCCGGATTCCAATGGCCAAACGGACGGGAGGATAAACTCTCCCTGTATGCAGACGACCTATTGTTGTATTTGAGTAACCCGGTCCATGCATGCCCCATCATAGCCCAAATGCTGATGACCTACGGGAATTTCAGTGGCCTCAGGGTAAACTGGGGGAAATCAGTCCTCTTCCCGGTTAAAGGCGACGATCTGGCAATTCCCCGGGACACCCCATGTCGAGTGGAGAGAGAGGGTTTTAATTACCTGGGCATATGGGTCACTGGGACACTATCAAACTATGTGTTATGTTATGTTATGTTATTTTGCACTTATATAGCGCCTTATATACCATTGGTATGGTCTGAAGGCGCTGGTAGGTTGAACGCCCTTGGGAACCGAAGTTCATGTCAGTAGAGGGAGGAGAGAGGGTTCAAAAGGTGCGAGTGCGCATCTGGTATGTGTGCAGCTGGTGCGAAATTTCTCTTTGGGAGCTGCTTCATAGCGGTAGGTGTGGTGGGTGAGAGGTTAGGAGTATGTGTTTGAATCTGGCAGGAATTATCCGGACCGAGAGTGGCAGCGTAGGGCCTGAGGGGAACGCCTGGCTGGGGGTGCGAGACCAGCAGTGATTACATAGAGTGATGTGGAGTGAGCGGCGTCAGATGTTGATATGAGAACAGTTATACCGAATGGTGTCATAGTATCTCTGTGTTCTAGTTGGGTGGTGGTGTAAGGAGAGAGTAAGCGTGGGGTGTGATATGAGGTATGTTCTTCTAGGTATAATATGGACGTCATGCAGTTAAGCATTCGTCCGTTCTGCACATTCGTCGGCCCTCCACACGTCCTCTCGCCACACACGTCCTCTCGCCACACACGTCCTCTCGCCACACATGTCCTCTCGCCACACACGTCCTCTCGCCACACACGTCTTCTCTCCACACACGTCTTTTCTCCACACACGTCTTCTCTCCACACACGTCTTCTCTCCACACACGTCTTCTCTCCGCGCACGTCTTCTCTCCACACACGTCTTCTCTCCACACACGTCTTCTCTCCACACACGTCTTCACCCTACACACTCCTTCACTCACTACATCCGGCCGCCCTCCACACCCGGCCGCCCTCTACACCAGGCCGTCCTGCTCACCCGGCCGCCCTCCACACCCGGCCGCCCTCCACACCCGGCCGCCCTCCACACCCGGCCGCCCTCCACGGCCGGCCGCCCTCAACACTCATGCGCCCTCAACACACATCCGCCCGCAACACACATCCGCCCGCAACACACATCCACCCGCAACACACATCCGCCCGCAACACACTTCCGCCCGCAACACACATCCGCCCGCAACACACATCCGCCCGCAACACACATCCGCCCTCAACACACATCCGCCCTCAACACTCTTCCGCTCTCCATGGTCATCCTCTCTATATGCTCGTTCGCTTGTATACTATTGTCAAGCCACGCGTTGACCTAGTCTATAAGTTTGTTGGTTCAGCAAAGTTAGTTTTATACGCCCTCATCAGTTCTACGTGCTCCTTAGTTCTGTTCGCTTCTCTGTATTTGCGTTCATATTAGCTTTTATATACTGCTATGTGCATTTCATCGGTTTCTCATTGATTTATTCGTAATATCTGCTTCCCTGAATTTGATCTACTTTAGTCGTTTATTGATAGGTCGGAGAGGTGGTGCTAGTTTGGAAGCCGGTTGGTTTTAGGGGAAGAGCCAGGTTTTCAGTAGTTTGCGGAAGGACGTTAGGTCTTCAGTTAGGCGGATGTGGGGAGGGAGCGAGTTCCACAGGGTTGGAGCTTGGGCTGAGAATGATGTTCCGCCTATCCTGATTGAGTTTGTCTTAGGAATTGTTAGGAGGCCGGCTGAGCTTGATCTTAGGGTGCGAGAGGGAAGATATGGTATTAGTTTTTCTTGAAGATATTGAGGTCCAGTTTTATGTAGTGCTCTATGGGTGAGGCATAAGGTTTTGAAAGCCACCCTACGGGCTACTGGAAGCCAGTGCAATGTCTTGAGGGCTGGGGATACGTGGTCTCTTGGACCTAGCGCAAGTAGCATTTTGGCCGCTGCGTTTTGTGCTCTTTGGAGTTTATTCAGCTGGTAAGCATGGATTCCGAGGTATAGGGGGTTTCCGTAGTCCAGTCTGGATATAACGATTGATTGGACGGCAGAGACTCTGTTTGGAAATGAGAGGTATGGAAAGATGCGCCTGAGGGTTTTAAGGTGGTAGTGGCAGGACTTTGAGACATTGTTGACTTGGCGCGAGAGTGTTAGGCCGGAGTCTAGGGTACATCCAAGATTTTTCATTGTGTTAGAGGGTGTCGGTGCGTTGCCCATGGCGGGTGGCCAGGGAAGCGGGTGCGGAAGAAGATCGGAGTTGCCGCACACCAGGATTTCTGTTTTGGCTGGGTTTAGCAGGAGGTGGTTTTGGGTCATCCAGCAGTCAATGTTAAGAAGGCAGGCTGCTAGGTCGGGTCGGGAGTTGGGTTTCGAGTTCAGGAATTTTAAGATTAGTTGGGTGTCGTCAGCGTAGTTGTAACATATGATGTTGTGTGAGCGAATGATTGGCGGGAGGGTGATCAGGTAGAGATTGAATAGCAGGGCAGATAGACATGCTCCTTGAGGGACTCCGGTGTCGACAGGTCGAGCTTGGGAGGTAAAGCCGGGGAGTGTAGTTATTTGGTGCCTGTCTTTGAGGAAAGAGGCTATCCATTTAAGAGCGGTTCCACGGATTCCTAGGGAGTGGAGGCGGTCTAGGAGGTTTGAGTGATTGATCGTGTCAAAGGCAGCGGATAGGTCAAGGAGGATTAGTGCTGCGCATCCTGCGGCGTCTGCTGTCATTTTGAGGTCGTCCCAGATCGACACTAGGGTGGTTTCGGTTCTGTGACGTGATCTGAAACCTGATTGAGCAGGGTCTAGGAGGTTATTGGCTTCGACAAAGGCATTTAGTTGGGAGTAGACGGTTCGGTCAATGAGTTTGGCAAGGAACCTGGTGTTCGAGATTGGGCGGTAGTTTTTGACCTCGAGAGGGTCGAGCGAAGATTTTTTTATTAGAGGTTTGACGTATACTATTTTGTATCCCTCAGGAAATATATCGGAGGAAAGGGAGTTGTTTATGATAGATCTTGCGTGCTCCCCTGCGCAGGTGGAGGCAAAAATTCCTTTAAGAGTTTTCGCTGGGCAGGGGTCCAGGGGTGATCCAGATGGTTTGCGGGCAGATAGAAGTTTGAGAAATTGCTCTGGTGATAATGGACTAAAGGATTCGAGCATTGGTTGCGTTGAGGTTGCAGGTGAGGATCTGGCCGGTGCGGGCGGCGGAGTGTCAATTGGTTGTAGGCGGGACAGTTTGGTGTTTAGAGTTTTAGTCCTTTCAATAGCCGTGGTGTAAAAATGGAGGGAGAGTGAATCACACAGTGATTGTGACGGGGTCGGGATGGTTGTGTTACAGGCTGGATTGGTGAATTCGGAGATGATTTTGTGGAGTTCTTTGCTTGGGTCTTTGGAGTTTAGGATTCGGGTGTTGTAGTGGGCTTTTTTTGCTTTCCGGATTTCGGCCTTGTACTGATACAGTTGTCGGGCCAAGGTGGTCTTGCTCTCTTGTGTTTTCTCATTCCGCAAGTTGCGTTCAAGGTATTTGTAATGTCGTTTAGTGGTTTTTAACTCAGGAGTGAACCATCTGGGAAAAGGGCCAAGGCGGGTTAATGGTTTGCATAGGGGAGTGAGTCGTGTCAGAGATGCATTGAGCCATGAGTCAAAGGCTTCAGGCGTTAGATGGTTGCGGGGATGGTAGGTAGGTGGTCGAGACAGGAGGAGTGCTTCGGCTAGGTCTGGGGTGATTTTTAGTTTTTTCCAGCACTTGCGTAGGTTCGGAGGCTCAGATGTGCGTATGGGGAGGGGGCTGGGAGAGTGGATGGTGAACGAGAGAATAAAATGATCGGACCAGATGATAGGGGTGGGGGGCTTTAGGTGAATCAGGGTATTGGAGCTAAAGATGGCATCGAGAGTGTGTCCTTTAAAGTGAGTCGGGCCGTTTATGTGGGGTTGGAGGTTAATTGTATCTAGACCGTCAACCAGGGCGTGGGTCATAGGGTTGGTGGGGTTGTCGAGCCATATGTTGAAATCTCCAAGGAGGGTGAGGTTGGGGTGATTGATTTGGAGGGAGGCGATGGAGTCACAAAGGTTGTTTGCGAAATGTCCATCGTAGCCAGGAGGCCTGTAGATTATTAGGAAGCTGTGTGAGAGCGACGGGGAGAGGGATAGTTTAACGAGGAGCGATTCACAGGATGGAATGGAGGTTTGGTTGTCCATGATTGTGGCATGGAAGTGAGATTTGAAGACGAATGCTATCCCCCCTCCTCTGGACGGACGGTTCAGTGGGATGAGACAATAGTCAGGTGGAAAGGCTTCATTAGCGATTGGGCCGAAATCATCAGAGAACCAGGTTTCAGTGATGAAAACTAGGTCCGGTTTGACAGAGGTGAGGAGGTCGAAGATGCAGTGTCTGTTTTTAGCTACAGATCGCGCGTTAAAAAGGATGCATTTTACATCTGCGGGCAGGGTTGGGTTTGGTGCTCGGGTGGGGGGGGGGGCGGAGAGGCTGAAGGGAGGGGGTTAAGGTTGGTGATGCTAGGGAAAAGTGGGCGAGCAGAGAGGTATTTAGGCTTCGGGCGTGGTTGGGTGGTTGCTTGTGATAGGTTGATCGGGTTCGGGGAGGGGGATTTGAGGAAGGGGAGTGGGTGGTTGGGAGTTTCAGTTGCAGTCGAGGTGAAATCGAGTGAGAGGGGTTTCAGGAACGGAGAGGCCATGGGGGAAGGAGGAGAGTGTGGGAGAGAGGTGCAGGGTCGAGATAGGGGAGGCGAGGAGAGCTGAGAGGTTGAGGGGGACCAGGAACGTTTCCTCTTTAGTTTCTTTGCTGCAACTGGCGTGTGAGCGAGGGTAGGGGGGTCAGAGGGGGAGAGGGAAGCGGCTTCGGTTCTTTCTAGTGCAAGGCGTGCAGTTTTTAGGGATAGGAAATGGTGCGGTCGGCCGGTGAAAGTGGTAGGGGTATGGGGGCAAGGAGGGGGTTGGGCGATTGGAGGGTCGGGTGTGCTAGATATGATAGTAAGGAGGGCGGGAGTGGGCACAGTGGGCACTGTTGGCAGGTCGGCGGTGGGGTTCAGGGGATGCGTGGTCTTAGGGTGGGTTGCTCGCCATCGTGCACCCCTGGCTTGGTGTTTGGAGAGGGTGGCGGCTAGGATTGCGGACGGGGGTGGGTTGATATGGGAAGGGGGAGGCGGGAGTGAAGGGGGATCGGAGAATGGAAGTGGTCCACGGGAGTCGTTTCTGACAGGAGTGGGGGGAGTGACTGCACTCATGATCGGTGTGGGCTTTGGGTTGATTTAGGAGGGTTTCTGATTGTAGTTCAAGGGTTGATGATTACCGCTTTTTAGACTTTTGGGTTCACCTGGTCGATGACTTATTTGGTTCTTTCTGGATACAATTGGGGATACTTCAAATGCAACTTTTCTTTGAGAGCTGTTGGGGGCAGCTTCTGGATGTAATTGGGATCACTTCAAATTCAACTTTTTCAGAGAGGCTATTGGGCGCAACTTCAAAGTGCAGTCGTGTACACTTCTAATTTCCACTTATCGTAGAGGCTAATGGGCGCAGTTTATAGATGCAGTTTGGGACACTTCTAATTCTAATTCATTAATTGGGTGCAGCTTCAAATGAAATTGGGAAAAATGTTTAGGTGCAATTAGGACACTTCTAATTCAACTTTCTTAGAGAGGCTATTGGGCGTAGCTTCTAAAAGCAATCGTGTACGCTTATAAATTCAGCAATTCTCAGAGAGGCTATTGGGCGCAACTTCTAAATGCAATTATGCACACATCAGATTCAACTTTTCTCGGGGAGGCTATTGGACGCAGTTTTGAATGCAATTGGGAACACTTCTAAATCAACTTCTCTCAGGGAGGCTATTGGGCGCAACTTCAAAATGCAATCATGCACACATCAAATTCAACTTTTTCTCAGAGGGGTTATTGGGCGCAGTTTCTGAAAGCGATTGGGAACACTTCTAAATCAACTTCTCTCAGGGAGGCTATTGGGCGCAGCTTCAAAAAGCAATCATTTACACATCAGATTCAACTTTTTCAGAGAGGCTATTGGGCGCAGCTTCAAAAATGCAATCATGCACACATCAAATTCAGTTTTTCTCAGAGAGGCTATTGGGCGCAGTTTCTGAATGCAGTTGGGAACACTTCTAAATCAACTTCTCTCAGGGAGGCTATTGGGCGCAACTTCAAAGGCAATCATTTACACATCAGATTCAACTTTTTCAGAGAGGCTATTGGGCGCAGTTTCTGAATGCAATTGGGAACACTTCTATTTTAACTTTTCACAGGGAGGCTATTGGGCGCAGCTTCAAAAAATGCAATCATGCACACATCAAATTCAGTTTTTCTCAGAGAGGCTATTGGGCGCAGTTTCCGAATGCAATTGGGGACACTTCTATTTTAACTTTTCACAGGGAGGCTATTGGGCGCAGCTTCAAAAAATGCAATCATGCACACATCAAATTCAGTTTTTCTCCGAGAGGCTATTGGGCACAGTTTCTGAATGCAGGTGGGAACACTTCTAAATCAACTTCTCTCAGGGAGGCTATTGGGCGCAGTTTCTGAATGCAATTGGGGACACTTCTAATTTAACTTATCACAGAGAGGCTATTGGGCGCAGCTTCAAAAGCAATCATTTACACATCAGATTCAACTTTTCTCAGAGGGGTTATTGGGCGCAGTTTGAGTGCAATTCTAGATTCGACTTTCACTGTTGGTGCCTTGTTATATAAGTGGTAGGGTAGTATGGCGAAAAGTAATTGCTTCTGTCCCCGTCCTTGCCACACTTACTTTTTGTTGGCTTCTTGCTTCTCCTGCGGATACCTGCAGATACGAAGTGGAGCCGTCACTGTAGGAGCCGTCCTTTGCTTCAGGTCCTTAGCTGATGGGCTGCCAGGCAGAGGGCTGCCTTGGGAGGACTAGCAATGAGACGGGAGCTTCTCGTCTGCACCAATCAGGTCAGAGGAGGAAGTAGTCGGGCCTATCGCGGGTGGGTGTAGGCGGAACGAGGGACTGGCACCGAAATGATATCGTCTGGGAGGGAGAGGGTTGCGGGGAGGGAGGGCTCACCGGGCTCCGATGGAGGAAAGGAGCCGGTGCAGGCACGCGAGTCACTACACTCGCTCGGCAAGGCTGGATGGACCAATGGGAGGGGGTGGCCGGGCACGGGAGGCGGGAGGTCCGGGGAATCAGGAAGTGGGTGCGGGGAGGGAGTGGAGACAAAGCGGGCTACTTCAGGGGCAGGGGGACCAAGGATGCCACCAGGACAGGTGGAGGAGCCTTAAAATCAAATTAGCCGCAGCTCACCGGGCTCCGATGGAGGAAAGGAGCCGGTGCAGGCACGCGAGTCACTACACTCGCTCGGCAAGGCTGGATGGACCAGTGGGAGGGGGTGGGCGGGCACGGGAGGCGGGAGGTCCGGGGAATCAGGAAGTGGGTGCGGGGAGGGAGTGGAGACAAAGCGGGCTACTTCAGGGGCAGGGGGACCAAGGATGCCACCAGGACAGGTGGAGGAGCCTTAAAATCAAATTATCCGCAGCTCACCGGGCTCCGATGGAGGAAAGGAGCCGGTGCAGGCACGCGAGTCACTACACTCGCTCGGCAAGGCTGGATGGACCAATGGGAGGGGGTGGGCGGGCACGGGAGGCGGGAGGTCCGGGGAATCAGGAAGTGGGTGCGGGGAGGGAGTGGAGACAAAGCGGGCTACTTCAGGGGCAGGGGGACCAAGGATGCCACCAGGACAGGTGGAGGAGCCTTAAAATCAAATTAGCCGCAGCTCACCGGGCTCCGATGGAGGAAAGGAGCCGGTGCAGGCACGCGAGTCACTACACTCGCTCGGCAAGGCTGGATGGACCAATGGGAGGGGGTGGGCGGGCGCGGGAGGTCCGGGGAATCAGGAAGTGGGTGCGGGGAGGGAGTGGAGACAAAGCGGGCTACTTCAGGGGCAGGGGGACCAAGGATGCCACCAGGACAGGTGGAGGAGCCTTAAAATCAAATTAGCCACAGCTCACCGGGCTCCGATGGAGGAAAGGAGCCGGTGCAGGCACGCGAGTCACTACACTCGCTCGGCAAGGCTGGATGGACCAGTGGGAGGGGGTGGGCGGGCACGGGAGGCGGGAGGTCCGGGGAATCAGGAAGTGGGTGCGGGGAGGGAGTGGAGACAAAGCGGGCTACTTCAGGGGCAGGGGGACCAAGGATGCCACCAGGACAGGTGGAGGAGCCTTAAAATCAAATTAGCCGCAGCTCACCGGGCTCCGATGGAGGAAAGGAGCCGGTGCAGGCACGCGAGTCACTACACTCGCTCGGCAAGGCTGGATGGACCAATGGGAGGGGGTGGGCGGGCACGGGAGGCGGGAGGTCCGGGGAATCAGGAAGTGGGTGCGGGGAGGGAGTGGAGACAAAGCGGGCTACTTCAGGGGCAGGGGGACCAAGGATGCCACCAGGACAGGTGGAGGAGCCTTAAAATCAAATTAGCCGCAGCTCACCGGGCTCCGATGGAGGAAAGGAGCCGGTGCAGGCACGCGAGTCACTACACTCGCTCGGCAAGGCTGGATGGACCAGTGGGAGGGGGTGGGCGGGCACAGGAGGCGGGAGGTCCGGGGAATCAGGAAGTGGGTGCGGGGAGGGAGTGGAGACAAAGCGGGCTACTTCAGGGGCAGGGGGACCAAGGATGCCACCAGGACAGGTGGAGGAGCCTTAAAATCAAATTAGCCGCAGCTCACCGGGCTCCGATGGAGGAAAGGAGCCGGTGCAGGCACGCGAGTCACTACACTCGCTCGGCAAGGCTGGATGGACCAATGGGAGGGGGTGGGCGGGCACGGGAGGCGGGAGGTCCGGGGAATCAGGAAGTGGGTGCGGGGAGGGAGTGGAGACAAAGCGGGCTACTTCAGGGGCAGGGGGACCAAGGATGCCACCAGGACAGGTGGAGGAGCCTTAAAATCAAATTAGCCGCAGCTCACCGGGCTCCGATGGAGGAAAGGAGCCGGTGCAGGCACGCGAGTCACTACACTCGCTCGGCAAGGCTGGATGGACCAATGGGAGGGGGTGGGCGGGCACGGGAGGCGGGAGGTCCGGGGAATCAGGAAGTGGGTGCGGGGAGGGAGTGGAGACAAAGCGGGCTACTTCAGGGGCAGGGGGACCAAGGATGCCACCAGGACAGGTGGAGGAGCCTTAAAATCAAATTAGCCGCAGCTCACCGGGCTCCGATGGAGGAAAGGAGCCGGTGCAGGCACGCGAGTCACTACACTCGCTCGGCAAGGCTGGATGGACCAGTGGGAGGGGGTGGGCGGGCACGGGAGGCGGGAGGTCCGGGGAATCAGGAAGTGGGTGCGGGGAGGGAGTGGAGACAAAGCGGGCTACTTCAGGGGCAGGGGGACCAAGGATGCCACCAGGACAGGTGGAGGAGCCTTAAAATCAAATTAGCCGCAGCTCACCGGGCTCCGATGCATAATCTACACCAGCTGATCGACCGCTTCGATAGTGACGTACATCACTGGAAGCTCCTGCCACTAACACTCATGGGGGGAGCGGCCCTCTTCAAGATGATAGCACTTCCACGTTTCCTCTATGTCCTGCAGAACGCCCCGCTAGCCATACCAAATTCTGAGTTCACCTGGGTAGAGGGCCTCTTAAGAAAACTAATATGGAAGGGGGGGCAGCCCCGAATAGCACTAGCCATGCTGCAGCGCTCTGTTTTGGAGGTGGGCATAGGAGTCCCACATCTCAGATCCTACTACTGGGCCAGTCAATTAAATATAGTTAATGACCTCCTCCATGGGGACCCAGAACTTCCACACATCAGAGCGGAATTACCTATTACCCAGGACACCCCACCAATCCGAACACTATACCAAAGCCTACCCAGACCCCCCGCACAAACTACTTCATCCCATATCACGATTGTCTGGAGGCAGGCCCATGGACACATAGGCTGGGAGAACAGGATCACCACGGCACAACCACTATGGGGTAATCATATGTTGACGGAGGTTAAAAAGCTGACTACATGGACCCGATGGGTTGAGGGCCGGGATAACAACAGTGGGAGATGTTATCGCGGATGGTGCCACCCTCCCGTTTGAAACGCTTCAACAGAAATTTGGAATCCCGGCAGCGGAACAAGAACACTATACACAACTAACACACGCTCTCAGGGGTTACAGGCAAGAACTTGCCGACGCACCAGATTATACACCCTTGGAACGTAACCTACTGACACAACATATCCCCACCAAGGTAACGACTATACTGTATAAGGCCATCAATGCATTCGCTACTCCGGAACTGGCCAGCCTCAAAACTAGATGGGAGTGGGATATTGGGGATATTGACCCTGAGGACTGGATTCAGGTCCTCATGCACCCTTGTGAAATCGCAATAGACTCCAGAATAAGACTGGTACAGCTCAAAATACTCCACAGGGTATACTCCCCCCGCGTGGCCCTTTTCAGTTGGGGAAGAGCAGCAGATCCCAATTGCCTGAGATGCCGGGGGGAGGAGGGCACTTTATTTCATCTCCTCTGGGAATGCACCAAAATCAGAGACTTCTGGACACAGTACTTACAAGAACGCTGGGCCATACAATAACACTAGAACCCGCAATAATGCTACTGGGCGCTCCAGATGAAAGCACCTCGAACAAATGAGAGGGTATTTTTCTATCCACTGCAATGGGCCTGATAAAGCGGGACATAGCACAGAAATGGGGTGCACCGGAATACCCAACAGTCGACCAATGGGTCAATGAAATGGACATCTGCGCAACAAAAGAACACAGAATATACACGGCACGGGGGTGCCCTGCAAAAGCTACGAAGATCTGGGGAAAGTGGGAAGAACGTGAAATCTGAGAACTATTGGTGGGCAACGGCGGGAGCACTAGCGTCCTAGCTTAAACATTACAGGCGACATACTACTGGAGGTGATGCATGGAGTGACAAACAGGAACAGACCAAGGAATCAACCCAGGATGGGGGGGTAGAGGGGGGTAGGGGGGGAAACTGTTGATATGTTGTATGAATGTGTTTAAATCACCAATAAAATATGTTTATTAAAAAAAGATTGTTACATTTGTCTTTTGTAGGGTGGTTGGCCTTTAGGTTAGGGAGGGCCTTGCAGTGGTTTTGTATTTTATTCTGGAGGAGTTGTATTTTGTTGAGCATGGCGGACTGAATGTTGGCGCACCAGGCTTTGTCTTTAGTTATCTCTTCTGTGGTAGTCGGGGGTGTGACTAGTTCGTTGAAGATTGCGTATAATTCTTTGGTTTGAGAATTGGCTTTGGAGATCCTGTCATTAAGGGAGTTGGATTTTGCTGTTAAGATGGCTTTTTTGTAATGGAGGGCCAGCTGTTTGAAGATGCTCTTGTTTATGTCACTGGGATCTGTTTGCCAGTTTTTTAGAGTCTGGCGCTTTTGTGCTCGGAGGGTTTGGAGTTCGTCCGAGAATCAGGAGTTGTAGTGGAAGGATTTCTTTGCTTTTTTGCTTTCAAGTGGGGCAATAACATCTACAGCGTTTGTGAGGGTACCATTAAAGATGGCTGAGAGAATATTGGGGTCCTGGGAGAAGGGAGGTGCTTGGCATGGGTTTTTGAGGTTGGGTCGCAGATTGTCTGCATTAAGTTTCTTCGAACGTCTTGTTATGGCGGATGGTGCTTGGGTTAGGGTTTTAGGTATGGGGTCTGTGGGGATGAGGAATTCAATGCACGTGTGGTCCGTCCATGGCAGTGCGGAGTTCGAGATAATGTTGGTGGCGCAGTTGTGATCCATGACCCAGTTGAGGGTTCGGCCTTTAGAGTGAGTGGGGGTGATGAATCTTTGGGAGAATCCTAGGTCTGCAAGTTCTTTAGCTAGAGTTGTGGTGGGTTTATCCTTTGGATCATTGAATCCTAAGTTTAGGTCTCCTAGTAGGAGGATTTTTTAATGTTGTTACTGATCCGGTGGGAGAGATGTTCTTGGAAGTCTGCTGGTAGTCCGGGCGGTCTGTAAAGGATGTGAATATTGATAAGATTATTAGGGGAGAGCGTGAGCTTGGCTGCTAACATATCCGCATTACCACTCCATGTGCTGTGGTCTGCTAGTCTTAATGGACAGTACAACTTTGTGGATAAGGGCGACTCCCCCTCCCGCCTTATCAGGTCTATCTTGCCTAAGGATGGTGTAGCCTGGGGGTAGGGCAAGTGCGATGGCTGGGCAGGAGGCAACATTGAGCCAGGTTTCGGTAATGCAGAGTAGGTCCAGATTCTGAGTGGTTTGTAGGTTCTTTGCCTCTTGCAGTTACTTGCATCTGTACACGTTTAAACTAACTAAATGTCTTCATCATGTATGTGGCATAAGTTTCTTCATCTTGACATCAACTTCTTCACCTTGGGCTCAAGATGTCACTTATCCATGGTATCTTCTCTATATTTCATCTCTTATCAGTATTGTCAGGTCATTATATCTTCTATATGTGCGTCAGTCCAATTTCTTATGACGTCACCATTCATCTTCCTTCATTATCTTCTTTGCTTCTTCGGGTATTTTATTCAAACAACTGTCATATTGTTTAGAATGTAGGTATGGCTTCTTTAATGGATACCTTACTGTCCAGGTTTTCTTAGGTGTCAGTATATTAATAGGTGCTGTCATGCTGATAGGTACTGGGCAGAGCCCATATGCTGCTCTTTGCTGATTCAACTGTTCTTCATACGTCCCATACTTTGGAGTGAACTCAATAGGCAATGGGAGGGGGGCAACTGGAGTGGGGACGATACGCGACACTTCCTCTTCACCCTCAAAAAGAATTGGGTGTATTGCCTGCCCTTAGCATTGTTCCAATTACGAGCACACCCTAGTAAATACCACCACTCATCACAGCAAGAAATAGTAACAGATAGACGCATGCAAACACCACTATCACCAGTAAGAAGAGCATCAGATGCTCATAGAACTGCCACAATTCTGGTGGAGGAATTCAAGGACTATCTGACACAGCTCACACGGGCGGTACAGAGTATAGCTAAGCAGGTAGCGCCACCCTTCACAAGAGAAAGGGAAACTGACACAACCACTGCAGCAACAGACAGCCCCATAACACAACTAATGTCCAGGGAGTGGGTGTATGTTCAGAGCTTTCATGATTTCATGGCCCTTAAGAAGTGATATATTGCACCCCTTCTGCCGTGAAACTTAAGGGCCTGAAATATTGGATACACCTCTCTGGCGTTAGGAAAGCACATAACAGCATAGCAAAAGAAGGGGAACAGCAAACTGAACAAGTGGCTGTACCCTAATGAGATTAGATGATCAGAGAAGAAAAATACTTGAACATATCTGCAATATTTAACAGTGTAAACGTATGTACAGACAACTGATTAGTGAATAGATTAAATGAGCATGGATTGTTTATATGTATATAGCTCTCTCTCTTTTTCCCTCTTCCTCTCTGCATATCACTGAACATCTCTACCTTTTCCACACATACTAATGTTACCCCTATCTATTTCTCTGTCTTTATCTCCCTCTCTGTACCTATCAGTATGTCTCTCTTCCTTATGGTATAAAAGAAAAGTATATTTTGTGTAACTGAAAAGTGCACTTAACCCTTTGTATTTCATTCTATAGGTACAAACATGGCAGAAACGAGGGCCCTCAATGACAACGCTACAAACGTAGATAGAAATAGGGGAAATGTTAGCGCTACTAGAGTGTATTCTTATGACTGTGGGCTCTACTTTGTAGCAATAGTTTTCTCAACGATATTATGTGTTTAGGATTGTATTGGTTGATATCTTTTATTTTGGAGGGTATAAATATTTTGGATGGGGCAAAACTGGTGCAAGAGGGAACACACTTAGTATGGGATGGGTTGAAATTGATCTAGCCCCACAATGTGTCTACGAACGTTACCTCTCTTCATAAAAATCATACAATGAAAGCCCCCACCAATGAACGCTCAATGAATACTAATGTAGGTGTACTTAATGTTTATAATGAAGACAATCTAATTCCTGATGCGTTTCTGCTGTCACATGCTTACTCACAAACAACCTTCAAACCTACCTCAAGCAGCTAATACATTCACTTTAGTTCTCAAACACCCACCCCACGCAGCAGCAATCCTACCACACAGCATGGGCGATATAATATCGGTCAGAATGAAAAGATGAATTTAGGAATTTTTCCTATCCGGTATCAAAGACTAATGAAATTACATAAGGCCTAGGGGGGAGAAACAGCCGGAAAAGGGGGGGCAGAACAAAAAAGGTATGATTTATACCATGACATGGGATTGGACGCAGTGGAGGACCACTGTCACCCAGATCAATCTAGCAAGTGGTACTCTGACATGAGCACCATGGGTAAACTAGCAACTAATGACAGTTGCTATGTGTGTTCCTTGATAGCTCACGCATCATAGCGGATGCCCAGTGTCTCATTCATCTCGCACTTTGTAGAATTCGAAGTACCTTCCAAGCACACAGTAGCATTACAACTGCTCCAGAACGATAAAAACCTGCCACAGCAAGCTTCAAGAAGTGAAGTGCATTAATGAAGTGCATTAAAGAACCATTTTTTGTGATAAAAGGGACAATGTTCTCAGAAAACAAATGACAAGAGGAAACAGTAATGTGCAAGGCAGAAGCATTGCGGGGACTGTCAGAAGAGAAGTTCCAATGGGTAAAGAAAACATGCACTTAGGTCTGGTCTCCCCACATTACCAAACTGACATGGGTAACAGCTCTCAAAAAACTGATCAAAATCCCACGTGAAGTGCAATACAAACTTTGTTTCCACAGAGAAGGGAAGGTGCCCATGGGGGCAAACAAACATTGCAACAAAACACTTATCCTCCCCGACATGAAGAAAGGAACAGCTGCTTTAATGGACAATTACTGGGTACGCGGCAAAAAGGCGTACTTGCATGGAGAGGTACTTGTGCGCTGGCTATGCTGCATTCAACCCTGATGATGATTCCGGAGAGCCATGTCCAAGGGGAGAGGGTGCCCGCCAAAATGCTTCCAGCAAGCCAGTCAATGACCAAAGAACCCCCCACATATGATGTACTGTCAGAGGATAAGCTGCAAGACAGTGTCATGCAAAAGAAGGGCATCGAATTACATCTCTAAAGATTCGTCTGTTACTTCTGGCACAGATACCGGACCAGTTTAAGCTCTTCAATTCAGCAGACACATTTTTTGCATCACTCATACCAAGCATCCAGCCCTGAGTAAACGACAAGTGGTTGCAGATCGTGCGCTGGGAGCTGATCCAGGTAGCCAACGACACTGAAGAAGGGTTCAACGGCATAAAGGTGGAACTAAGAGCCCTGCGGTTGATGACCATGCAAAACAGTTACATGCTAGACCTCCTCACAGCAATGGAAGGCAGTGTTTGCCGAAAAATCGTGTGTATTTTGCACATTCGTGCCTTCTGCAGATGCTGATAACGGGACACTATCACACGTTATAACTGCAGTACACAACCTCGTAGAAAGAATGAAGAAGGAAGGTGGTGTGCAGCCATGTGACTGGTTCATCACAGTTTTTGACTGGGTACCATCCTGGTTTGGGACTGCAATGAAGCTACTAGTACCCATCATAGTATTTGTGCTGCAAAGAACAAGTTACTTCTTACCTTGTAACGTTCTTTCGATGGGATGTTCCTCCGACGTATTCCTTATCTTAGATATCTCTTTCCAGCTTTGCTGGCCTCGGAAATTTTTTCTCTCTAGAGGGCGCTGCGCGTCGACGTCCGCCGAGTCGATGTCCCTCGACAGCCGCCGTGTAGACGTCATCCTGCCTATAAAGGCTGCGCGTAGCGTCCGTTGCTCAGTTCCGTTTTGTAGCCCACAATAATTCTTTCTGGACTAGACTAATCACCCTGAAGGAACGTAAGCTGCAACAACAAGGGAAGTAGTACTACGGGGATGGATGGGAGGGTCGATGAGGAATACATCGGAGGAACATCCCATCGAAAGAACGTTACAAGGTAAGAAGTAACTTGTTCTTCGAAGGGATTGTGTCCTCCGACGTATTCCTTATCTTAGATAGGCTCCCATAGCAGTATTCTGTTATTGGAGTTGGGAGTACTGACTTCATGCTTCCTCTTATTGATGAATAGAGTGCAATACTGCCCTTCCAAACCTAGTTTCCTGACTGGAGGTGGAATCCAAGTTGTAAAACCGTGTAAAGGTATGGACAGAAGACCATGTGGCAGCCGCACATATGTCTCGAACCGGCACTCCTCTTTTGAGGGCCGATGAAGCTGCGATACCTCTGGTCGAATGAGCCCTAAGATTTTGAGGGGGCTCTTTTCCTGCTAGTTTATAACATTCCAAAATGGCTAAAATAATCCATCTGGAAATGGTCTGCTTAGTTATCGGTAGCCCCAGCTTGTGACCTGCGTAACCTACAAACAGCTGGTCTGCTTGTCTTATCCTAGCCAGTCTACTAATGTAAAAACGTAAAGCCCTTCTTGGGTCCAGCCTGTGTAACCTCTCTTCCTCTTTCCCCGGATGGGGAGGAGGATAGAAAGATGGAAGGGTAATCTTCTGTGTGGTATGAAATTCAGAAACCACCTTTGGGAGGAAATTAGGCTTCACTTGCAGAACAACTTTGTCTTTGTGAAAGATTGTATGAGAGGGTTTACAAGAAAGAGCTTGTAACTCGCTCACCCTTCTAGCAGATGTAAGTGCTACTAATAAAACAGTCTTAAGGGTAAGAAACCTTAACGAACAAGAGTGGAGTGGTTCGAAAGGTGTGCCCATCAGGAAAGTTAGGACTAAGTTTAAATCCCATAGGGGAACCTGGAATGGTCTTGGGGGATAAACGTTAGTTAACCCCTTTAGAAACTGTATTACCAAGGGTAACTTGAAATAGGATGGTTCTTCCGCAGTGCGCTTAAAGATGGATAGCGCTGCGAGATAGCCCTTCATAGTGCCAACTTGAAGGCCTGAATTTGCCAAGTAGAGTAGAAAGGATAACACCGTTGGTGTACCACATGAAAAGGGGTCGATATTCTCTTCTCTACACCAGCTGCAAAATCTGTTCCAACGGCAGCGGTATAAAGATTTTGTTTCTGGCCTTCTTGCCGAAAGCAACACCTCCATAACGTCATTAGGGAGGTCCCAATCCTTGTACCTCAGCCTTTCAGAAGCCAAGCGTGAAGGTTGAGGGTTTTGATGTCTGGATGGAGAACCTGACCTCCCTTCTGTGAGAGCAGATTCTCTCTGAGTGGAAGTCGAATTGGAGGGCAGATGGACAAGTCTAGAAGGTCCGGGTACCACGTTCTCCTGGCCCAATCCGGGGCAATTAGGATCATGGTTTTCCTGAATCTTCTCAACCTCCTGATCATTTGAGGAATGACAGGGACTGGTGGAAACGCGTACAGGAGTGGAAACCCCCAGTCCACTATGAACGTGTCTCCCAGAGCTCCTCTCGGGGGAAATTCCCTTGAACAGAACAGATTGCACTTCCTGTTGACACTGGTGGCGAACAGATCCACCTGAGGGTTTCCCCAAAGGGCGAAGATCTCTTGAAGGACTTCCTGAGCTAGTTCCCACTCGTGGGAGACTGCTCTGCCTGCTCAGAGCGTCCGCTGTCAAGTTCTCTCCGGCTAGGTGAACTGCCGATAGAGAGATTCCTTCTTGGATTGCCCAAAATCAGAGCTGCATCGCCTCTCTGCACAGTGGTAGTGATCCTTCGCCTCCTCTTTTGTTGAGGTAATGCATGGCCACTGTGTTGTCCGTCATTATCAGGACATTCTTTCCTTATACAGATGGCAGAAAAGCCTTCAGCGCAAGTCTGATGGCCCTCAGCTCTAATAGGTTGATATGTAGTCTGGACTCCGATGGAGACCAATGACCGCTGATCGTCAAGACGTTGGCATGGGCTCCCCACCCCGGAAGTGAGGCATCCGTGACTACTGTTATCTCCGGCCAAGGTTGCCAAAACTGCTCTCCTTTCAGAATGTTCTCCCGACAGGCCCACCACTGAAGGTCTCGAGCCACCCTGTCAGGAACCTGAAGAAGATCTGTCATTCTCCCTGAGAATTGTGACCACTGAGTTCTCAGTGCCCACTGGAGAGATCTCATTCTCAGGCAAGCCTCTGGCACTAGGAAAATGCAGGATGCCATGAGGCCTAGCAACCTCAAAAAGTCGAAGGCTGGGAGACGTTGGGCATTTTGAAACTTGGTGACCATCTGTAGAATATCTTGAGCCCTCACCTCTGGTGGCGAGGCTTTTCCCAGGGAAGTGTCCAGGATCGCTCCGATGAACTGGAGTCTCTGCGATGGTATCATTTGTGACTTCTTTAAATTGAGGGAGAAGCCCAGTCTGTGAAGGGAGTGGCAAACATAATCTAGCTGGATCTGAGCTTGTTCCGAGGATACAGCTCTGATCAACCAATCGTCCAGGTAGGGGTAGACGTGAATCCCTTCCCTCCTTAGACTTGCAGCCACTACCGACATTAACTTGGTGAAGACCCTCGGGGCGGAGGTCAGCCCAAATGGCAGAACTCGAAATTGATAATGAGAGTTGCCAATTGTGAACCTCAGGTATTTCCTGTGTTTGAGATGGATTGGCACATGGAAATAAGCGTCCTGAAGGTCCAGAGATACCAACCGGTCCTGGAACTGAAGGGCCTGAAGGATCTGAGAGAGAGTTACCATCTTGAATTTGTCTTTCCTGAGGAATTTGTTCAAATCCCGCAAGTCCAAGATGGGTCTCAGTCCTCCGTCTTTCTTTGGTATGAGAAAGTAAGGGGAGTACCAGCCCTTGTTCCTCTCCGCTACAGGTACCGGTTCTATGGCACCTTTCTCTAGCAGGTCTAAAATTTCCTGCAAGAGGAGCGGATCTGGAGCTTTTTGAGAGCTGATCCCCGGTGGATGACTCTGAGGTATGCGTAGGAGAGGCAGGCAGTAACCTTGTGCAACTGTCTCCAATGCCCAAGCATCTGACGTGATAGCCTGCCATTCCGCCAGATGTTGAGTTAACCTGCCTCCTGCAGGTGTCTTGTGAGGGAAGTCCTCAGTGGTTTAGGGGCGGCTGATGCAGATGCCGATGGTAAAGAGGCACCTGCTGTTGCTGCGGCTTTTGAATATCTTCCCAGTCCACCTCGGGTAGTTCTTCTTTGTCCCCTTTGAGCCGGTCGTCCTCTACCTCTTCTGAATGCGGAGTAGAAGCGAAAAGACTTGCCTCTCGCAGAGGTTCCTGTGGGACGAAAAGGTGTCTGACGGATTGCAGCGCCTAGGGATTTTGCTGCAGCCTTTTGATGTTTGCAGTTTTTCTAAACTGTCATCCGCCTTTTTCCCAAACAAAGAAGAGCCATCAAATGGCATGTTCAAGAGCCTGGCTTGCACATCTGGGGCAAAATCAGACTTTCTCAACCAAGCAAATCTCCTGGTTGTTGTACTTGCCGCCATTGCTCTGCTGATACTGTCAGCCGAGTCAATGCCCGTCTGGAGGGATTCACACATAGCGTCTTTACCGTCCCTTATGATATTTAGGAACGCCTCCCTTTCTTCTCCCTCTGGGATGCAGTCAGCCGCTGTAGAAGCACACTCCCAAAGTGTATGGCTAAATCTAGCAAGGGTGCAAGTAGCATTAATAGATTTTAACGCCATGCTACATGCCGAAAAGACTTTCTTAGCCATAGCATCGTATTTCTTATCGTCCCTGTCCTGTGGGACGGTAGGGTAAGCAGTCTTGATGTCAGTAGAAGATGCTGCCTGTACCACCAGACTTTCTGGGGATGGGTGTTTGGACAAAAACTCCAGGTCTGCAGAAGATACCCTGTATTTAGCAGACAGTTTTTTATTTACTGCCGGGACGACATCAGTCTTCGAGGGGGTCAAGGCCGCTTTCTCGAAGACGCTCATCATATTTTTTCAGAATTCCTCCCATTCAGCCCGGGAACTATGCTTCGTGGGGCAAGGGATTCTCTTAGGTGAAACAGAGGAAGAGGAGGACGAAGAAGGGGATCTTCGGCGTCTCCTTTTCGAGTGCTTCGATCTCGAAGAATGATGGGACCCGCTTCGAGACCTGGAGCGCGAATGGTGACGAGGAGACGAATGTCTCGACTTCGTCGAGGAAGAAGGAGCTTTAGAAGTCTTACCTTTTTCCAGCTTCCCCCTACGCTCCTTCAGGGCTTTAGCTGTCATGGACATACAGTCCTCACACTCCGAACAATGGTGTTCAGCTCCCAAACACCACAGACCGACCCTGTGAGGGTCCGTTAGCGACATCTTTTTTTCCACAGTCTCTGCATTTTTTAAAGCTGGACCGAGGGGTCGTCGGTTCAGACGAGGAAGCCATCGAGTATGGATCGAATATCTCGAGGAAAATTGAATAATATATCTACGAAACTCAGCAACGATATTCCGAGGCACTGAGAAAGCGCGGAAAAACGGAACTGAGCAACGGACGCTGCGCGCGGCCTTTATAGGCGCATGACGTCGATACGGCGGCTGTCGAGGGACATCGACTCGGCAGACGTCGACGCGCAACGCCCTCTAGAGAGAAAACATTTCCGAGGCCAGCAAAGCTGGAAAGAGATATCTAAGATAAGGAATACGTCGGAGGACACAATCCCTTCGAATTTTGTGTGTGCCAGGTAGGGTTTCGATGTTGTGCAAAACCAATGACTAGTAGTGCAATTATGATGGTGACAATGGGCAGCCCCACCAAGGTGCCTCATGATGTGAAAGACATGCAAGGGGGGGATAACCAGGAGCACAAATACCACTATAAAGGAGCCCTATGATTTAGAATGGTATAATGTGGTGTGGGTGGATCTGGCTGGGGATGGTGGATGCATCTATATGACCTGCACTCCTGATGAATATGCCAGAAGGGATCAAAGCCTGAGATCCGTGTGGAGCGCACAGATGCCAATAAAGGGAACTCCAGCTTGGGATGAAGCGGTAATGGAGGCAGAGGAACGTAGACGTGCTAACACTCAAGGTTATTAGTTACTTTAAAGTAACAAAAGGGGGGAATCTAAGGGAGGAAGGGTCTGTATGCCCCCAGTGCATTCTGCATGAAATAAGTCTATTTGCTCATCCCATTGCGGGGAGACGTCCCCTTACCCTTCACTGGTGACAGTAGAAGGAATCCATTGGATAACACACTCAGGCTCCATTTTGTGCCATTACATGCTCCATTTTTTTACTAGGCCACACATTGATCTCTAAGAAGCCTTCTCTCCCCTTTCCCCGCAGCGCGTACAGCCAGCTCCGACAGCTCCTCCCCTATCTGTGCTGCAGCAGCCCAGTTCTCAAGGAAGCCCAGGTGCAAATTGTTGCAAACTGAAAACTGTATTCTTTCTCTTCCTCTGAGCTCACTGCCCTGTGTGTGACCGGGGCGAATCTTGACTTGTGTATTCATCCATCTCCACAAACCTGCTCCTTCGCCCCCACCCTTAGAAATTATTGCCTGCACAACCTTTTGCCCCTCTATTCTCCTTTCATGTAGCAGTTGGTGAGACCTTGCCCCACGGACCACCCTTGATTGCCCCCAATATAACTAATGTGTGATAATACATTCCTCTTGGACTAACGCCTATTAATCCATCCGTTTGAACCATGAGGCACCAGGTTGAATAAATCTCAGATCAAAACCTTTAGATAAGCCACCTGGCAAACAAGACCACTGCACTCCTGCCCCGCTAAGGCCTAGGTTAAGAATGTGTATATGTTTGTTCACAATTTATAGGCGACCTCGCATTCTGGTATGAATTTTATGTTTTACATTACTCTTAGTATAGCAATGAATACTGTGTAGTTAGATTAGTTAGGACAATTACATCTTGTGGACCCAACCTGACCTTCATCCCTCCCAGATGAGCCCAGCTGACCCACGTGCCGCGAGAAGCAACAACTCTGCACCAACCCAGTATGGAGTATACGGTGTCAGTGCAATGCACCAATGGGCTTGCACTATTCATCCCCTATACTGTTTGTCACTGCTGACAAGATTTGTGTATAAAGATATGTTTTTTCTATATTGTTGGCAGAGAGCTCTCAGAGCAGCAAAGTCCTCTGCATGCATCACTTTACTTTATAAACCTTTACTCAACTTACAATCTTTCTCCTGGTCTCATTCCCTACGGGGGTGTGTCCATTTATTCTGAGTTTGGGATTTGTATTTTGGGGAATGACCACCTTCACTTGTCATGGGCCTGCACATGTTCTTTTATTTTTATTGCAGTGGCTCACTTAATGTAAACTGTGTTGAAATCACCCAGCAAGGTGGAGCAGCGCTGGCCAATAATGGGTAATGGAGTGGTCATACCAGAGACAAGAAGGAAGTAAGGAGGGTTAGGACACACCAGAAGTAGCTCTGGAGAGATCCATGGGCATTTCTCCATACCACCTTTTGCTACAACTGAATGCAGAGTCTTCTGATGCATTGGTTTGGCTGGGTTATGATGGACTGTATGAGACAGGCTATATATATATATATATATATATATATATATATATATATATATATATATATACACACACGCGCCATAGGAGTATCAAGCAGTTGGAGGATACAAGGATGATGGTGTAGGGACCACAGTAGGCTATTCTTGATAAATTCAAACCAAGCCCTGGTCAGACGTGCATTTGTTAAGATCGTGGTTTCCTAATTTGCTGTTGTGCAAACCTTACATAACTTGAAACATGAAGCAATCAACCAGTTTAGAAACTCACTTCGAGGTGATAGAGGACGAGACGCAGCAATCCATAACAAGAGGACTTAACAGTGAGAGATGAAGACATGAATGAGATGGTGATTGGGTTAAAGAATCGGCACATAAGGTAATTAATATGCAATTATGGTCTGCAGTCCAATGTTAAAAGAAAAAAAACAGCCGGCAGTACAATAACACATTATGAAGTTAAGGGGGCCAAGTCTTGTGAAGCTTAATCTCAATATCAGTTTCTCTGCTTAGTTTTTCTCAGGTCTCTAAAGCAAGACTGCTGATGTTTTGCATTGATTTAATTAGGAAGATTATACTTCTATTTAAAAAAATAAACAACAGAAGCCTAAAAGTGGACTCCTGATGGAAAGGATAAAGCTGGGAATGCCCGTTGATCTTTCAGGCCAAAGCACTCATTTTCCTTAGGGTGTGCTGGAACAAGGGTTTTATGTGGATGGCGTGGCATAATGCAGCATTAAGGCCAGGGGGAAACATTTGTAGTAGTGTCCAGCCACTCAACTCAGTCATACTGGAAGCAAAGCAGGAAGACTGCATGGCACCAGGTATAGTCCCAATACCACACCGAATATAGGGGAGATTTTATGCACTCAGACAACCGTATCAAATGTACCCTCATTCTGAAGTGGTGGAAGGATGTCAGCATATATCATTAGACATAGAAGAGCTATAAGTGCGAACAGATGAGAGTAAAGTGATGTCATAAAGGGAAGACACGATGACGCACAGAAACAATATAAGAATACTTGAAGAATGAAGTTGTAATCCAAGTAACAAAGTAATCGAGTAGAACGAGATGCAGAAATAGTCTATGCCAAGAAGACAAGTGAGATGAAGCTCAACAAATGTATATATGCAGAACCGTAAGGTAGATGAGTTATATAGACACTTACTGCAGTAGAAACTACAACAGGACGAAATGATGATGGAAAGATGAACGTCGGATCGTGTCAAAACTACCTCGGAGACAAACCGGGGCTGCAGATCAGAAACGCTGCAGAAAACAGCTTCATGCAAGAAACAACTAATATCCGTTTTATGAACACTAAGCATGACACAGCAAGACATATTTGAAAATTACAAAGGGAGTTAACCAGGATAAGCTATGAACAAAGGGCACATTTCTCTTGGATTAAGCAAAAGCGAAAACTTCTGAAAGTGCCAAGTATTGCCAATCAAGAGTGCAGAAAGCAGAAGTAAGACGCAGCAAGCAAGTCTCCAGATGCCAAGAGGAGTAATAGCACCCAGCAGAATTAAATCAAATAGGAGTAAATAACAGGTTGAAAGGGACACATTCGTGGTCTGACACGTGATACAGGCCTCGAAAACAAGGTCTATTCATTCAGCCTCAGGAAAGATAGTGGTGTACCCAGACTCCCTTAAAAATCCCAGAGAAGAAAACAGCCAGCAAGGTCAACTACAAAGGAGAAGGCTTTGATCATGATCTGACTGATGAGAGAGTAGGCTAATTGACCAAAGTGGGCAGTGGTCTGACATTCTCTGCACCTGGGTTTCGTTCGGTTCACGTGCTGCTAGCAAGCATAATATCCAAGGTTGGGAGAGTATGCCAACAAATCAAGAGTGGCTATGTCGTGACATAAAATACAATGTTGCAGAAGCCAATCTGCTGTTGCTGTTATTTTAATTATCAGTATTATACGTATTTTCGAGGCATGCCTACCAGATAAGATGCAGCCACTCATGTTACTAATACATACTAAAGGTGTACATGTTCTCCTAACCAATCCCTACCCTCGATAGGTTTTACTGATTGCCACACAGGATCACATCATACCTTACGTACATCGATCTATAAAGTCTTTGAGTCTGTCTGGTTATTTGGGTACAAGGTCATTTACTATGGTAATTCCATTCTGCGCATGGATGTTGGAGTCAGACATGGCTCTGGTTAAAGTACAGGCACTTAAACCCGTTCCCAGAGGAGCACAGTGTAAGGACTTTGGGCTCTGAGTGCTATCCACTAGGGAAGCAGTGGGAGCCTAAGCAGAGAGCACTGGGCATTCTGTTGTGAAGACCGCCAACCAAGACTAACCATGTCTACAGTTCTGATGGAGTGAAGGTCTTGGCGAGGAATGAAACCATCTGCAAAGTTTTCAGCAAAGGGCTAGGCTCTTCATCATTAAAGCTGTACACAGATTCTGTAGGCAGAATCCTATTGTGCCATTCTATTTTTTTAAAAACTTGTTTATTGTGTGCTGATATTACAACAGGATTAAAAGTCAACTTTTTTGGTAACAGCAAGTACACTTTTTACCAAACAATTGTTAACTGTGCTGAGCTTACAACAAACAATTCATAATAAAACGTAATGAAGGAGTGAATGTGGTCACAGCGATACGGTAGAGCAGACACTGGGCATGTGGGCCCTTAGACAAAGTTCCTTTAGACCTGCTGGTCGGGGTCTTGAGTTAACAGCAGATAACTGCGGAAGGGTGGGGGCCCATGTGTCTCTGGGGTTGCAGTAAGGCCCATCGGTCTTCCGTGTCCAACGCTCATGTGACTGCGCTTAACCACAGCATCGCTGTGGGGGGCGACAGGGCAGAGCCAGAGTTGCAAGATTTCACCAGTAGCTAAGAGCGGACAGAGGCTAGCCAACTTGCAATAATTGAATGGCAATTGGTCATTTTGGTGGAACAGACACTTTAATATGACTGTTGAGCCTACCCCATTTAAACATTTCCGACATTATCTCGCAGACCCCTCTCCAGTACTCACCCAGCCTAGGACCGCTCCAGAGCATGTGAAAATATCCTGCGTTCTCCGCATAGCATCTATTTGTCTATTTCTATTTGTTTATTTCTTACGCGCACCAGACAGAAAAAACTGCATTTGGGTGCAGATTTTAACTAAAGTCAAGTTCTAGCTGTGATTGGCTATATATGCCCTTGATACTTAAAATTATTTAAATAGGATGGTTTTAAGTTCTTTCCTGAACCTTTCCAATGTAGTACATGATCGTGTACCTATAGGTAGCTGGTTCCACAACTTTGGACCAAACACAGAGAACCTCCTGTCACCCTTTGAGGTGCGTTTAGTCCGAGGTACGTCCACCAAGAGTTTGTCTCCTGACCGGAGGTCTCTAGATGGCTGGTACTGGCGAATTCTGGTATTCAGATATCTGGGTGCGAGTTTATGAAAACATTTGTACATAAGATACGCCACCTTAAATTTAATACGGTCCTCCACCATAAGCCAATGGAGTGCTCTTCGAGATGCAGAAACCGGTTCCCTTTTTCCTAGATGGGCAATTACCCTTTTTCTATCTGGTACATAGATTGGGGTGGGACTGGGTAAATAGATGCAATCTGGTCAGGGTGTAATGAAATCTGTAATACTTTAAATTGTATTAGCCGGAACCTAGAGTTGAAGGACACTACCCGGGTCTGTGAAAACATGAACTTCCAAATTTTGTCTGTAATAATTCTGAGTTCTCTGGCCCAGGCCTCCCAGAGTTTTGTCAGTGGTATACCCTTAAGGTTCTGTAGTGCATTGTATAACGTAGTTACTCCTGTTTGTGCAATGGTCCCACCCATGACAGTTTCCAGTATCAGTTCATTGTATCGGACCAGGTTTCTTTAGTAGCTCAGCGAAGCCCTGTGTATTGCAACCATCATTGCGCACATTTACTAGGGGGAGGGGAGACCTGCAGGTAAGTCTTGAAAGGAAATGAAAGTCTCCATCTTGTACATGTCACCTATTGTCGAGTAACCGTCCGTGGCCCATTGGGTCGATTCTGTCCCGCTAGTGCTGGGGAGGATGGGAAGAAGTTCTACAAGGGAAGATCTCTGAGATAGGGGTGGCCCACCGACCTGGATATCAACTCCCAGGCATGTGCTGTCACCAGGAGAGGGTCTGCGGTGTCGAGATTAGCATGTTTTGATGGTAGTGTCAATGAGCGGACATCACGTGCGCCCCAGAGTCTTCCAATCTTTAGGTGTGGGTGTTTTGAATCAGTATCGAACCAGTAGGCTGCATACTGTGCCTGCACAGCTATCCAGTAATTTTTTAAGCCTGGGGTGGCCAGTCCCCCTTGTGTATATGAACGTGTCAGAGTATCCCAATTAAGTGAAACCGCACCCGAATGCCACATGAAGTTGTCAATCACTGTTTTTAGTGAGTCAAAGAACTTCTTACGGGGCCACAACTGAATATTTAGAAAAATATTACAATAGCTTGGGGAGGAGAATCATCTTGAGGAGAGCAAAGTGACCCGCAATGGCAAGTGGCAGACTGGCCCAGGCATTAAGTTTGGTCTCCAGTTTACGTAGATATACCCCATAGCTGCAAGCGTATAACGAGCTGATATGTTCTGTTACACTCACTCCCAAGTATTTAATCACTGACTGGGACCAGACAAATCCCATCCAGGCGGGCGGGAGGGGGCGGTGGAGTCAGTAAGTGGGAACAGTTCAGATTTGGTACAATTTACTCATAGTCCTGACAGGACGCCAAAGGCGTTAACTTCCTGCATGATCGGCGCTAGGTGCCGGAGCTGGATCCCAAAAAAAAATATTAAAAAAAAAGGAATCGTGAGGTGTCGGCAAAAGGTTCCATTACTATTGCAAACACCAGGGGAGGTAGTGGACAGTCCTGTGGGGTCCCGCTATTTATTTTGATAGGAGAAGAGAGAACACTGTTTACATTTACCCTTGTAGCGGGCATCGTGTATAAGAGGTGAACCCATGATACAAATCTTGTCCCAAAGTTGCATTTTTCAATCCCTGCCCACTTGAATTGCCATGAGACTGAGTCAAAGGCCTTTCCTACGTCTTCAGCCGCAGCCATTTCCAGCGCATGAGGGTCAATTTGTGTTATGATGTCGAAAAGACATCAGTTTAGGGCTGTGCAGCAGCCGGGGACGAACCCAGATTGATCGGGGCGAACAATATGGACAGGGCCAGGTGCATTGCCAGTACTTTGCCAAAGATTTTAACAACAGAGTTTATAAGTGAGGGAGGGGGCGAAATGATCCACATTGCTCTGGAGGTTTGTCTGGCTTAAGCAATACAATGATCATTGCCTCGCGAAGGGAGGGGCCGGGGCGGAAAGAGTCCCTGTATTGCATGCTTCTTCCCATAGAGAGAGTAACGTGGGAACTAAGGAGGATTTAAACGGTTTATACAACTGCATTGTGAGACTGTCAGGGCTCTACTGTATGGGCGGGCATCAATAGTATGTGATATTTCGTCAGGGGTGAATCGGCGATCCAGATTTATTTTGGCTTCTTCCGATAGTATGGACCGCGGAAGGTTATCGAGAAACATCGCTATTTCGGACAGTGTGGTATAGAAAGCATGAAACACTTGGCTCACGTCAGATGCAGAGTAGACAACCCGGCTGGATGTATCTTGGACTGACAGGATTTGCTGGCATCCGCGTGCTTGTTTAACCATCCCTGCCAGTAGTTTCCCTGGGCGTTCTCCCTCCCCGTATTTCCTAGCTAGGCCTGGGCTATCCAGAAATTGTATCTGCTTGTCTGCATGTCCCCCGAATTTGTCAAGTTCCGTTTTAATAACACCCAATATTGCGCTATTTGGCCCATTTGCGTATGCCTGTTTCAGGAGGTGTAGGTTGGATTTGCTGGAGTGTATGTCCCTTAGTATAATTTTGAGTACACCAGATTTCGTCGCGAGAGCGATGCCTCATATATAAGCCTTGAAGGCTTCCCAGAGGATTGCAAAGCTATCCAATGACACAGATTTATTTCAAAGTATTCTTTTATCTGCTTACCTATGTCAGCTGCAAATGTGGGGTCCGAAAGTGGCTGCGTTTGAGACGCCACAGTCTGTTGTTCTATCGTTTCACGTAATGACAGTGAAATGGTGATGGGAAAGTGATCAGAGAACGTCCTAGGCAGAATATCAGTTTCCGTCAGGTGGCCAATTAGTGTATTCGACACCCGCCACAGGTCTATTCAGGAGTGCGAGTCATGGACTGTGGAGTAGAATGAATACTTGCGTAGCGTAGGGTTGAGTGTCCTCCAGGCATCACTATCCCCCTTTCCCTCAGGGTCTTTTGCAGTATTAGGGTGGATTTTGTGAGTTGCCGGGGTTTGGAGCTAGCCCTATCAAGGGTAACATTCATTATGGTATTAAAGTCGCCTCCGAATAGCACAGGGATCAGGGGGTAGAGTGCGAGTAGACCCATTAGCTCGGCATAAAAATCAGGGTCGTCAATATTCGGGCCGTACACATTAAGCACTAAGAGTTCTTGACCCAAGAGGGTACCCAGTAGTAGCACATCACCTCAGGGGGATTAGGTGTGATTTGATGTGAGTGAATTGCAACGATTTATGGATGACGATCATGACACCCCTACTCTGGGAGGAATATGTGGTGCAATAGCGCTGCATCCCCCAACTATTAGCAAACCTCTCATTCTGTTTTGTCAATGTGTGCGTTTTGTGCAGAAATAATATGTGGACTTTGTGTCTTTTGGTATAAAGCTGGAGTCGGCGCATCTTTGCATTTTGCCCAACCCCCGTACATTCCAGCTCTTGAGCTTAACGGGATCAACCGCCATTCGGTAAGGGTTCATTATATTGTTCGGGTCTTGTCAGTCCAGCTCTCGCTCTTTTATTTGGGCTAATTATACAAATCTCCCATTTGCTGTCAACAATTACATGTATGTCGAGCACATTTTCTTTAAATAAAACATAACTCCCGTTCCCACCCCTCTACCCATTAGAGAAGTGATCATCCCCTTCAGCACAATCCAACAAGTGCAACATGGGGGGCTGGAGAGCTTACTGCAGCCAGGCCTTTCCTTAGCTGAAAAATGCTTATTCATCATGGTGATAGGTGCTAAATCGGAACTGTAGAGCAATCCTTATGGCTGCAAATGTCAACAATAAAGGTACAAGAGGGCTTGGCACTGTGAAGCACCTTTCACGGCATTATAGTGGTAGGATCTTCATTTAAAGATTAATTACTGAGAGCACACGTTGCGTGGGGTCACCATGGGAAGTGTTTAGTTTAGTTTATTATTTGTATAGCGCCGCCTGGCCCTAGGGCATCCAGGCGCTTGCGATGAATACAACAAGAATAATACAACAGAAATGTACAAACTGATTACAAATTTACAGTCTTGGTGCATGCTAGTAAGGTAGGGCTAGGCAGTTTACGTTTCTTTGGATAGAAGCCAAGTTTTGGTGTTGTGTCTAAATCTGTGAAAGGAAGGTTCTGATCTCAGCTCGAGTGGAAGTGAATTCCAAAGTTTGGAGGCAAGCACGGGGAAGCTGGAGCCACCTGCTTTTTGGAGCTTAAATCTTGGGATATTTAAGCAATGTGTTTGAGCTGATCTGGTAGGGCGCGCTGGGGTGTGGTGATTGAGATTGTCGGATAGGTATCTGGGTGCTTGGTTAGCTAGGCATTTGTGTGTGAGTGAGATGGTTTTATATTCAATTCTTTGTGGTATGGATAGCCAATGGCAGGTGCGTCTGGCGTCCGAAATGTGTTCATGTTTGGGTATGTTCAGGGCTGCTCGCAAGGCGTTGTTTTGTATGACTTGTAGTTTGTTGATGTTTTTCTGACTGGTTCCCAAGTATAATGCATTGCAGTAGTCAACTTTGGAAAGGACTAGCGCTCTGGCTAAGGTGATGCAGTTGGATGGTGAGAGGTAAGGTCTGCTGGCATTGATGAGTTTACAGGTGTAAGCAGTGGCTGATGAGATGGAATTGATCTGTCTTGTCAGTGTGAGGGAGGAGTCGAGGTAGATTCCTAGGGTTTTGACGCTGTTAGAGACGATGATGTTATTGCCGTCTATAGTGAATGCTTGATAGAGTTTGTCGAGTTTATTAAGTCTGGGTTGGGAACCTAGGAGAAGAAGCTCGGTCTTGTCGTCATTGAGGCATAGGCCATGCTTGGCCATCCATTCTTGTATAATGGAATAAATGTTGTTGAGAGCAGTGAGGTCGGTGGAGTAGTCGCCTGTTAAAGGGATCAGTATTTGGGTGTCATCTGCGTAGTTGGTGTAGATGACACCCAAGCGGTCCAATATGTCAAAGAGGGGTTTCGTGAACACATTATATAGAGTGGGGGAGACGCAGGAGCCCTGGGGGACACCGCAAGTGACTGGGGCTGGGATGGCAGAGGCTGTGGGTGCGTAGACTCTCATGGATCTGTTGTTAAGGAAGGAATGGATCCATGCGTTGGCGTTATCTGAAAATTTGGCTGCCGAGGATAGATGTTTGCAGAGGATGTCGTGGTTGACCAGGTCGAAGGCGGCCGATAAGTCAAGAAGGAGAAGGATGGCTAGTTTACCATTGTCTTTAATGTTGTCCATCTGTATCTTAAGGTCAATCAGGGCGGTCTCAGTGCCGTGTTTGGGGCGGAATCCTGATTGTCTGAGTCCTAGCAAGTTATTTTTCTCAAGGTGGTTCTGTATCTGAAGATAGGCAGCTCTGTCGAGGATTTTTAGTAGGAAGGGTACGGTCGTAATGGGTCTGTAGTTGGTGGGGACATTAGGGTCAAGGGTGGGCTTCTTAAGTAAAGGAAGAACCCAGGAGTCCTTGAGGTTGTTGGGCACTATGTTGGAGGTAAAAGATGAGTTGATGAGGGAAGTGATGAAGGGAGCAAGTTGTTTGGCTGCATCTTTAATGACTGGGGCTGGGCAGGTATCGCCTTGGCATTTGGACGGTTTAAGAGAGTAGATTATTTCTTCAACCTCTTTGATGGTTATGGTGGAAAACTCAAAGAGGTTATTGTCATCATTTTGGGGGGTGGTGTGGGTGTGTGTAGAGGGGGTGATGTTATCAGTGAGGGTGAGGCTTTCTTTCTTTGTCAGGATTTTGGCTTGTAGTGTGGCAATTTTGCCTAGGAGTGCTTCCTGGATGCTCGTGCACCAGTGGATGTCTTTGTTACAAGTGTCTGGAGTGGGGGAGGGTGATTCGAGTTCTCTCAGGATATTGAAGAGCTCTTTGGTATTAGATTTGGCGTTGCTGATTCTTTCATTGTACATGTTTTTTTTAGACTGGATGATGGCTGATTTATAGATGTTCGATGCCAGTGCGTAAAATGTCTTATTAATAGTGGATGGTGACTGTTTCCATGCTAATTCAGCTTGTCTTTTGGATTTGCGAAGTGTTTTTAGTTTGGGGGTGAACCAAGAATTGAGGTGTGCTCGTGGTTTGGCTTTCCGAAGCTTGAGTGGTGCTCTGTTGCAGTATTCAATTCTCAGTTTTGCCGGAAAGAGCATGGCATACTTTTTTTAAAAAAACGATTTTTATTGTTTTCCAACATATAACCATACATCTTACAACCATTGATTACCATAAACTAACACATACAGTTGTATGCTTCTTTTTCCCTTTCCCCCTCCAGTGACTCCCACCCCCCGGCCTACGTCGCACTGCATCAGTTTGCTTCCTGCTCCATCAGACCTTATCCGCAATTACACCCTACCTCCTGGACTAACTTCTAACTGGACAGGCGTGGTCCGATATAGACAGTGCAGCGACCAATAGTCTCCAAGTGTCTAGTCCCCCTTCCTTGGGTCCTCATTCCTCCCCCTATCTTCTTGCCACACCACTGTTTCTGCATTCGCCCATTTCGTTGGATCTTACCACCATACGTTCATTTAGCCAGTATGTACACTAGGGACTTTAGCTTGCTCACATGCTTAGCCCTATGAGGCCTTGGGAACCCCCTAAAAGACATGCCCAGGGGGAACTCGCGCCCATGTTAATCTCCACTTTCACCATGATTTGAGCCACTTCTTCCCAAAATCTGCCTATCTCTACACAGGACCAGAACATATGCATCATCCCCACATTCACAACTCTACACTTCAGGCAGGTCTGTATTCCTGCACGATTGAACTTAGCAATTTTTTTGGCGGTCAAGTATGATCTGTGGGTTATATATAGCTGAATCTGTTGCAACCAGCACATTTGTCGATACCTTCTTGTGGTACCCTTGCACTCTGCTACACAACCCATCCGAAATTGGTTCCCCAGCATCCGCCTCCCAATTCAATCTTGTCTGGACTATCTCTTTTTCTATCTTGGACATCAATAACTCATATATACAGGAGACCTCATGTCCCCCTTCTGACACATCGTAAAATGTTTCTATCACCACATCCGGTTTTTGGGCCAGTATGGCTTCAGGCCACGTGCTCTTTATGATCTTCAGGAGTCGAGCGTACGTAATGTGCTGTCCCGGATTTAAGCCTGCGTCTTCCACCAACCCTACAAAGTCCCTGGGCTTCCCGTCTACCCATATATCGCCCACCGTCGCTATCCCCACTGTTTCCCACGGCCCAACATTCAGCCTGACCTGTACAGCCACTCCTTCCAGCGCAACCAGTGGTACCTGCGGGGAACACGGGGTAGGGTTGTTTATCAATTGACAAGCTGTACGCCAGATCCCACTTCCCAGTCTCAATAACCGGCCCTCCCCTACTTCTCATTTTTTAGGTAGCCATATTATCTCATTTAGGAACTATGGGGTGCTCTCAGCACTTTGTAGCCTAGATTCAGGTGTCTGTTCCTCCGATAGCCATTTCGCCACAAATTGGAGCTGACTAGCCAGGTAGTATACTTCAAAATGTGGCAGTTTAATGCCTCCTTGTTCATATGGGTTCTGTAGTTTCCACAATGCTACTCTATTTCTTGAATTGTGCCAGATAAAGCTCCTGCATATACCCTGTGCTTTCACAAAAAAAAACCTTTGGGTATTGCGTGTGGGATATTTGCAAAATGTAGTTGTCTGGGCAGCACCACCATCTTCAGTAATGCTGCACGACCCTTCATGGACAAAGGTAATCTGGTCCAGAATACCATACTTTTCTCAATTTTGGACCACGCCTTTTCTGTGTTTTGTCAGTCTTCCACCTCGGGGTCATGATATATATCTATACCTAGGTATCTAAACGTCTCCATTTTCCAGTCCATCGGTAGCACGGGCAGTTTGTGTAAGGGCGTCCCTACGTACGCTCCCAGGGGGTATAGACTTGATCTCTGCAGGTTAACAGTTATGCCCGACGATATTGCATACCGTGCCATTACATCTGAAAAGTATTGCAGGTTCTTTTCCGGATATTACAGGGATAAAAGCATATCCTCAGCGTAAATTGATATCAGGTGTTGTCCTCCCTTAGTACTGATTTCTACTTCCCCATATTCTTTCCTCAGGTACACTGGTAATGGCTCCAACGCTAAAATTAAAATGATCCGAGACCACGAGCATCCTTGTCTGGCACCCTTACTCGGGTGCCACTGTTCGGAGATAGTAGAACCCGTCTTGACCCTTGCCACTGGCTTACTATACAATAACCGCACCCATTTCAGGTATGTGGGCCCGATCCCGTATTCTTCCAGGACCACTAGCAGCCAGGGCCATTTGACGGAATCGAATGCTTTCACTGCAAAGAGTGAAATTATTGCTGCATCCTGCAAACCCCCCCTGGGTGTAATCAATTATATGATGTAGTCTCCTCAGACTGTTATATTTCTGTGTGGTACATAGCCAGTCTGATCTGTGTGTATAAGTTTACCTATGACTGGTCTGAGCCCGTTTGCCATAACTGCCCTAAGAATCTTCCCATCCTGATTGAGTAGTGAGAGGGGTCTGTAGGATCCCCAGTCTGTGTCTGGCTTATTGGGTTTGAGGAGCAGGATGATAATCGCCTCTCGCAGAGTTTCAGGCAGTTTGCCTATGCTGAACCCCTCATTTAACATCGCTAGTAGTGGGGAAGTATCTCTGCCTTATATACTTTATAAAATTCATTAGGGAGTCCATCTGCCCCTGGGGCCTTGCTGGTGAGCAGATGCTTTATCACATGCTCTAACTCTTCTATCGTTATAGGGATTTCAAGGCTCTCTTTCTCTGCTTCATCTAGTTTGGGGAGCGTGATCTCTGCTAGTGCCTTCCATATATCCAACACTTCCCCCTCCTCTGAGTCTTGATATAGTTGCTTATAATATTCATAGAAGCTTTGGTTCACTCTCTTTTGGGTTTCCTGCACCTGTCTATCTTTCCCCTTCACCGCCCAGATAGGTTGCATGTAGGTCTCACTTTTATATAGCCAGGCTAATAGTCTGCCTGGTTTGTCTCCCTCAGTGCGCTGCCTCTCTATGCATTTCTTATAGCTTAGGTTGCCTAGCCTTTCCCAGTGGCCTTTGCACTCCTGTTGCAATCGGGATACCACTGTGGCCTCCTGGGGATCTCGTGCCCTGTTGAATAATCGTTTCTAACTTCCTTTCTGCTCTCTGTAGCTCCCACGTTATGACATCTTGCAACCCCTTAGACCTGGCCATAGCTGCCTCTCTCACCACCACTTTAAAGGCTTCCCATAACACCTGGCTGAATCTACACTGCCAGTATTGTGTTCGAAACACACCTTCACCTCCACCCTCAGGTCCTCCCGGTACCCTGTATCCTTCAGTGCTTCTGCCCTGAGCCTCCATGGCGGGATCCTGGCTCGGGGCAGTAGAATCTGCCAAGTCACAACCAGAGGGGCATGATCTGACAGGACCATGGCTTTGTATTCTTCATGCGTCACCTCATTTAACAAGTTTGTTCCAGTGAACACACAGTCTAACCTAGTGTATAGGTTGTGTGGGGCAGAATAGTGGGAGTACCCTTGGTTTTGTGGATGCCGCTCCCTCCACACATCCACTAACTGAAAGGCCTGTAACAGTGTACGCAGAGCTTTAGCTGACTGGGTCGAATGAGCTCGTTTTTTGTCTGACCTGTCCAGCGTCGGATCCAGGGTACAGTTAAAGTCTCCCCCCATACTACCACCCCTTCTATATACAAGGGCTGATCTTTGTGTATAGAGATCTGAAATAAACTGCAGTGTCCTGGTTCGGGGCATACACATTGATGATACAAATGTCTTTACTTTCCACCAACCCCCATATCATTACCATCCTGCAATCCTTATCTATTGTGAACTGCAGTAGCTTGAATGGGACATGATGCGCTATCCATGTCATAACTACTCTAGCATACGCAGAGTAGGTTGCAACTTGGGTCATCCCTTTCCATTTCCTCATGATCATGTCCTGCTTCTCTTTGGAAAGGTGGGTTTCTTGCATCAGTGCTATGTCTATTTTCTGCCGCCTCAAGTATGTCATAACCCTATTCCGTTTAATGTAGTTGTTTAGCCCCCTCACATTCCAGGTAGCCATCTTGAGTTCACCCATCATTCCCGGTATTCTTCCCCTCCATCCCAGCTCGTGCTCTTCTTCAATTGTTTTTCGTAGTGCATGTCTGTAGGTCAACCCGCTAATAACCCCTCTCCCCCCAACAGCCCCCTCTCCCTGCCCTCAATCAACCCCAACAATTGCCAAGCTCCAAAACTGACTCTCAGGCATCCCCCCCGCTTCTTCCTCCTTTCCCGGCCCATTGCCTGTACTCGAAGCGTAGCAGGCGGATACTGTGCTACCAGTATCCCAACTAACTGACCTATTGAGGGGTAAGAGCGATTCTTGCGCTGCCCTTTCACGTGCCGCATGCGCCTTACTTCTGCATTTCGCTAATATTAATAGGACTTAAAACATGGTTACATAAAAGACCAAGTGTCTCTATCATCACAGACTATATCATCTCATCCTCCCCCCCTGAATGTGCATTAGAATCCCCATTGTTGTGTCTCTTATCGCTTCCTCCACCACGCTGCTCCGACGGCACTTTCTGCAAGTCCATCCATTTGTCCACGTCCTCCGGGGTTTCAGAAAACAGAGCACATCTTTGTGCAGCACCCTCATCTTTGCCGGATACAGTAACAAACTTGAGGTTGGCCGCTCGCAGTCTTCTCTTCCCCATCCCATAGCTCATCCTTTGTTTTTGTGCCATAAAAGTGTAATCCGGATATGCAGTGTTAGTTGCAGATGCCCAATTAATGGTACCCCCTTTTCGGAAATGTTCCAGGATCCTCTCCCTGTCCTTATAATTCAGTATATTGGCAATTATTCAAAGTTTTGTTCACGAAGCATCTTTTTCACAGCCATGAAGGACTTTCGCTCTTGCTGCATATTAGCTGAGAAGTCAGGATACAAGTGGATCCTGTGAGAGCCCATTAGTAGTTCCCCTTTCGCTCTGGTCGCTCAAATAAGCCATCTCGGTCTCGGTAATTAAGCACCCGAGAAATAATTGGGCGAGGTGAGGCGCCAGGTTTCGGCTTAGGAGCAAGCGTACAGTGGGCCCTCTCAATAGTGAAGTCTGGAGACAGTTTGAGATTGTCTAGCAGTGACAGTAGGGTGCGCTCTTCGTACTCCTCCATTGGTTCTGTGATGTTCTCTTCAGGAACCTCAATGATCTGTAGATTATCGTTCTGGGATCTGGATTAGTGATCGTTGTTCTTTTTGCCAACAGTGAGCACCTGCTTTGAGAGCGAGGCGACGTCCGCTCTTAGTGTGCTATTAGTTATAGAGGTGGGAGCCCCAGCTGGATCCAAACTCAAAAGTGTGTTGTGGTGGGATGGGTCTGCATCAATACACTGGGTGCGCACTGGTGAGTTCAGCTTCCCCCGAGAACGGTCGCAACTGATTGGTCCTGGTTCCTATGGGATAAGCTTCGATATCCATGGCGTCAAGCCTGCAGAAATTGGAGCTGGGTCTCCATTATTAATAGTCAAGCAGTTTAGCCTCGGACACCATTCAGGAGGGCCGCTGCAGCACGGGGCTATGGTGGAGCGTCTCGGCCGAGTGCTAGGGCGGTCACTACTGATGGTCAGTAGCTCAGAGGCCGCAATTAATGTGTTAGGGCAGAAGAGGGGGTTGGGGGGGGGGGGGGGGGGGGGGGAAGAATTGCATTGGGCTGGAAGGCGTCCACCCATGAGATCTGTCTTCTAAGTGGCCCCGGGGAGGGACAGCAAACATGCACGTGTGCAGACCGACTGGGATTCACACGTGCTGGGCTGGCTGCATAGTGTGTTGGCAGCTGGTTTTGGGCTGCTGCAGGGCCCTGGTGAGGCTGTTATAAGGTTGGGCGTGGGGACGGGCCTGGTGCTGGAGACTCACTGGGCACTCCAGCCATGTCAGATACGGAAAGAGCGGTCTCAGCTCCAAGGCGCTCCCTCTCTGGTCCAACCCGGAGGAGCAAGCAGGAAGAAGCGCACTGCAGCCGAGGTGAGCGGGGATCCTCCGTGATGGGTCATATGGAAGCAGGTCCCAGGGATCCCTTTTTTAAAAAAAAAAAAAAAATCTATTTTATTACTTGTTAACACTCCAAGCATTACAAACATTGAGGACATTCACGTTTAAGCTTAACATCAATGTAGTTACATGTTGAATGTTTCAGTCCTCCCCCCTCTTAACTCGAGCCCCTGCTTCCATATCACTGTCTTACTTATCTTCAGGCGAATCCACCATAATAATTTCTCCCGTGCTATCATCACTATGGCCAGCCTGGGAGGGTCCCACCATCGAGGCCACCAATTGTCTCCATGCTATCAGGGGTCCTACTTCCTCCTCCCCACCCCTGCTAATCGCTTCATACCAGGTTGCCGTTTCTGCATCTGCCCACTTCAAGAGGTCTGCCCACCACATCTCAATTTTAGGTCATTGGGCTGCCTTCCAACACATTGCAATTCTCCGCTTAGCCAGGATGCAGGCAAGGTCTTTCATCTTGCAAATATGCTTTAGGTTGCGTGGTCTGGCAAATCCCCCCAGCATACATGCCCAAACTGATTCTACCTCCAGTGTGATCCCTTTTTCTGGTAGGCGTGTCTTCGCCTCCATCCAAAATCTACCCACCTCCGGGCAAGCCCAAAACATGTGTGGCATCCCAGCTTCCGTCTCCCTGCACCTTTGGGCATTTCTGTAACACTGAGCCCCCAATCCTGGCGATTTTCCTGGGGGGGTCAAATATGCCCCATGAGTAACATACAACTGAATCTGCTGTAATCGCGCATTGCGGGACACTTTCTTATGGTACTTTAGTGCTCTATCCCATTGTCCGTCTGTCATGGGTTCTCCCACCACCTCCTCCTCCTCCTCCTCCTCCCAGTCCCGCCTCAGTTGGAGCAGCTCCTTGCCTACTTTAGTCCCCAGTAACTCATATAGTCGAGATATTTCGTGCCCACCCTCCCAAATATCATACATTGTCTCAATGGCCGAATCAGGTTCTTCTGCTAGCACTGCCTCAGGCCACCTCTCACGCACCAGTCTAATAATTCTGGTATAGGTAATATGTTGGCCCTTGTGCACCCCAGTGTCCTCCATTAATCTCTGAAAGTCTAGTGCCTCCCCCTCCTGCCATACATCTCCGAGGGTCGCCAGGCCCATCGGTTCCCAGTATCTACGAATCCCTTTAATCATTTGTGAGTCTTCCCCACATAGCACCACTAGTGGCACCTGCAGGGAGAACGGAGTTGGGTTCCCCACTAATTGCCACGCTTTGCTCCATATCTCCCAGCCCAGCGCCAGCAGTCTCGCCATTTCTGCCACCTTTGATTTAGGCAACCACACCGTTTCTCTAAGAAAGAAAGGGGCGGTGTCCCTGTACAATAGCCTGGCTTCAGCCATTTCTTCTTCGGACAACCACCTGGACACATATTGAAGCTGCCCCGCTAAGCTGTATAACTCAAAGTTCGGTAGGTTTATACCCCCCCCTGTCACACGAGTTTTGCAATTTCCAGAGAGCCACCCTGTTCCTGGAGTTGTGCCATATAAAGCCCCTACCTAGATTGGAGTTTCACAAAAAAGCGCTTGGGGAATCAAATACGGGATATTTGCAAAAAAGTGTAGCTGTCTAGGCAAAACCACCATCTTGATCAAAGCCGCTCTGCCCATCATGGCCAGGGGTAGCCTGGACCAAAACCCCATACTATTCTTAACGCCCTCAACTGCCTTTTCCGTATTATGTCTGTGTTCCTCTACTGTTGTGTGATATATATCGATTCCCAAGTATCGGAATGACTCAGTCCGCCAGGGTATCGGCAAGACCGTTAGGCTCCTCAGCCGGGTCCGCCTGTATCGCCCCAGGGGGAACAAGCTTGATTTCTTGGGGTTTACTGATATGCCCGAGAGGGCAGCACAACGCTCCATCACCTCCAGGACATACTGTAAATTTTCCTCTGGGGAGCGCAGGTATAGGAGCATGTCAATGGCGTATAATGATATGAGATGCGAACCCCCCACTGTGTGGATCCCTATCTCCCCGTACTGTTGGCTGAGGCAGATTGCCAGTGGCTCCAACGCCAGGATATACAGCATGGGCGACCAATGAATTCCTTATGACTCAGTTTGCATAACCTGTCCCAGTGCTCTCTGCTAGTATGTTGTAGCAACTTCACCTGTTCATCCTGTGAGGTGCACCCCTTCTGCATTATACCTTCCAGCTCCTTTTCTGTATCCTATAGCTCCTGCTCTATGCCCCCCTGGATTTAGATATGGATGCGCCCCGTACTACCACTTTGAATGCCTCCCATAAAAGGTACCTTCCGGTGTTAATGTCAAAATACTCAATGATCGCCTCCCTCAAGTCTTCGCAGAATCCGGAGTCCTGCAAGGCCTCCGCTCTAAGCTTCCACGTGGGGATTCTCACTCTAGGGGGCTGGTGTCTCCACTCCAGGACAAAGGGGGAGTGGTCCGAGAGCACTCGGGCCTTGTATTCTGCGTTTGTCATCTCTCCAGCAAGCTCTGAGGTGGCAAATATGTAATCCAGCCTTGTGTGCAGATTGTGTGGGCCGCGTAGTGCGAGTACTGCCTACCTGCTCGGTGTAGCTGCCTCCAAATATCTTCGAGACCAAAGTCTCTTTACAGGGCCTGTAATGCCTTTGCAGCCTGGGTGGGTCTATCTAGTTTACCATCCGATCTATCCAGTCTGGGGTTTAAAGTGCAATAGAAATCCCCTCCCCATAGAAACGCGCTGCCCAGTAGGGGGTCGATTTTGCTGTATAGGGCTCTAAAGTAGGCCGCTGAGTCTTGATTGGGGGCATATAGGTTTATAATGCTCACTTCCCTGTTTTTCCAGCATCCCTCGCACCACTGCCATTCTACCCTCTGGGTCTATCGTGGTCTGAAGTAACTGAAATGGCACGTGCGGTGCCACCCACGTGATGACGCCCCCCCTCGCATATGCTGAGTATATATTGCCCCCGTGATGATCCCCCTCCACTTTCTCTCGACCACCTCCAGCTTATCCTGGGTAAGGTGGGTTTCCTGTAACAGCGCTATATCGATCTTCAGCCTTCTCAAGTACATCATTACTTTATTCCTCTTCAGGTAGCTGTTGAGGCCCTGCACGTCCCAGGTCACCACTCTGAGGCTACCCAACGCCATCCGTGGGTTGTCCCTCTCCCCCCCACCCTGCAATTTTGCTCTCTCACCTGGTTTAACATAAGATTGGGCTTGTACCCCTCCCATATCCAACGGAAACTCCCCAACTAACCCTCCCTCCCCTCCTTGCTCAATTAAATACCACTGCACACAACCCCTTCCCTACCCCAACCCAACTGGTGCACAGCTCCATCCCTGGATTTCAGGCTCCCCCGCGTTTGGTCCTGCCTAGGAGTGCCGAGATCAGGAACCCAGCAGGGTGTCACCGGTTTGCTGGTGAGCTAACTAGTCTATTCGTCGTGGGGGGTGGGAGTGTGGGATCTGGTTCCATTAGGCTCCCACATTTTTCACTAAGTTCCTGTGCTCGGGGATCATGCGCATATATATATATATATCTATCTATCTCTCCCTGTTCACACACCTTTAGCAGGCTATAGCCCGTTCTATAATCAAGTCCCAATGTCCTAGACTGCGACATCCTGGGTGCCACGGTCACGTGTTACTTATCTGCGCCGTCTTCCTTCTGGATACCAGATTCTTGGGGACAGCGCTGCATGTCCAGCCATTCCGTAGCATCCTCTGGGGTTTCAAAAAACAATGTTCTGCTCTTGTTAGTTTTGCCGGGTAGATCAGCATATACTTGTGGCCTGCTTCCCGCAACCTTCATTTCACAGCCCCAAAGTTCATGCGTCGGCGTTGCACCTGCAGGGGGTAATCCAGGTATGCGGTTATATTAGCTGACACCCTTTGTATGGTTCCACCCTTCTGGAAGTACTCAAGTATTTTTTCTCAGTCCCGATAGTTCAAGATCTTTGCTATCACCAGCCTGGGAGGGGTTCCCGGCGGTGGCCTCCTCATTAGGGCCCCGTGCCCTCTCCACAGCAAACCCCTGGGTCAGCACTGCTCCGGCTATCTCCTGCAGCAACATAGATTCGATGTACTCCGTGGGGTTAGGTCCCTCAGCTCCTTCAGGCAAACCAACGATACGGATATTGTTCCTCCGGGCGCATCCCTCCGCCTCCTCTGCTCTGCTTTCCAGGTTGCCCACCGGTTGTACTAGGGCATGAAGCTCGGATTTATGGGCTGCACATGCAGCTGCGTTTGGGGCCACTTCCTTTTCTAGTTCACCTGTGCGTTCTGCCAGACCTCTTACATCTTGCCGGAGGAGATTCACCTCCTCTTGCACTGCTCCAACTTTAAGCTCCAGTGCCGCCTTCAGCTCGCTCATGGCCAATCCTAGTTTGTTTTCCCAGGCCACGTTCAAGTCAGCAATTGCAGCAAGGATCTCTTGGTCTTTGCCCATGGTGTCCGTGACGCGGGGGGGGGGTCTGTCTTTACTCCTGGCCCCTTCTGCTCCCAGCGATGTTTTAGCATATTCTAGGCAGTTTGTTGGTCATCCTGGTATTGCCGGGCATGTGCCACCTACTGCATAGGCCAGGGGGTGTCTCCTTCCACTATCGCTCCACGTAATGTTTGTGCCCCGACCACCAATATGTCAGGGCGCTGTCTGCACCCCTGGATCCGGAGTCCTATCTGAGAGTTGGTGTGACCCAGGCTGTCCCCAGCAGCAGGTGTCGCCCGTGAGGGTGAGCTCCAGCCTGTCCCTCACTGCGAGTTGTGCTCAGAGCCTGCACTCGTTGCCTCTTGTAAGTGCAGGGTGGTTCGTCTGGCATGCCAGCCGCCTGTGATGTAATGTGTAGGGGCCCCGGTACTGTGCAATAGATATCAACGTTACCTCCCGCTGGAGGCTGAACCAGTGGCCCAGTCCAGATGTCTGGCGCACAGAGCCACTGGCCTAAGTGCTGCATGTCCACATCAATGGGCCATGGCCTCAGTGTCCCCTCCTCTGCCCATGCAATCCTCTGGCGTGCCGTTCTATTGCCGTGGATGCGGCGGTATTTTGGATCCGTTTCCTCTGGTTACCTTCCCAGCCTCGGGTGCGCGTACTACCCCGCTTGTTGGGTGCCTATCGGGTGACCAACTGCATGCTATATGGTTGGTGCGGCACCTTTCAGATCGGGCCCCAACTGCTGAATAAAATCTCACAAGGTGAACTTATCTGCAGGCTTCCCCCGAGATGTTGCTTAGTGCAGCATGCCCCTCCGGAACGGGTTCTGGCACTTACTGCGATACAAATGTATCCATTGCTGTGCAGGACCTGCTTTTCTCGGCACCGCCCGCTCATCAGTGTGCTTCAGTAATGTCTCGAGCGGGGCGGACGCATATCAGTTGGAGCCTCTTCAAGGGCTGGTGCCCCTTGCGTATCCCCGCTCCTCAAGGCCAGGGCGTCATGGGGGGAGGAGGGGCCTGTCCTACTGGCAAATGTTAAAGCCCGAGGGCTCGGTGTTGGACACGGAGTCACGGCCTCTCCGCTGTCATGTGCTCCGAGGGCCGGAGGCAGATCCTCCCCAGCCCTGCACAGCGTCCCTATGACAACGCCACCCGCGACCTCACACCACACTCTCGCCGACGCCCTAAGCCATCGGCTCGTCCGCGCTCCGTGGACCTCAGCCCGCTCCTCCTTTGTCTTGACACGGCAGACCTCTCCCCGTCCGCAACGGTCCTCCTTTGTTGCCGTACACGCCAGGCTCTTCCTGTCCTGCCAGGACACGACAGGCTCGGCCTCCACTGCGCTTCACACACCACGTCTCCCAGCGACGCAACGGTCAGTTTATATGGCCCTTTGTTTTCCATCTGCCATTTTGATCTGCCCCAAAACTCGGGCTCCACAAACGTTCTTGCATCCGTTACACGCTCGTCTCGCCGTGGTTCGGTCCTTCTTTATGCTCATTTTGTGCCCCTCATGTTAATACATCCATAGGTGTGCGGCAGGCACATGTAGCAAGGTTGGAGCATGTTAACATCCAAGGATCAGTGTCGGATCTGCGGGAGCCATTCGGGAACACGTCCACTCATGCAACCATGTAGCCCCCCCCCCCCCCCCCCCGGAAACCTTAGTCAGGGGTGCAGGCTCTACAAACAGCCCGGCGCGGGAACCCCACAGGATCTCATGGCCAGGGCGGGGACAAGGCCTCGCCAGAGTCGTCCCAAAAGTAGTGGAAAAAGTGATACACTGCAGCAGTCCCCAGGCAGCAGTTGCAGAGATCAGCTCATGCAGTCTCATTTCTGTGTTCTTCTCTTAGGGCTCACTGCAAGTCTATGGTAGTTTAGTTTAGGCACCTTTTTAACGGTGATAATGTAAGAAAGTGGTGCCGGGAGCCCAAGATGGCCGCCGTGTAGAGGAGGCGTGCTCTGCTGACCTCCGTCCGAGCGGGAACGAAAAAAAGAGAAAACAAAGCAAAATCCATCCCAAATCTAAAGCTACCAGCGTCGGAGGCTGCATAAACTGCACCTCCCTCTGGGGAGGTGCCGAGGATTTAGCAAGAGGCACCCGTCTGAGAGGCGAAGGAACGAGGCTACAGCTCCATACCTGCAGGGCGGCAAAAGGTCCCGAGCAGCGGTAGCCCGTGGCAGAGGGGGACAGCCCTGAGAGCAGCGGAGGACTTACTGGCCCACAGCATCGGTGCTCCGCACCCATTGCAGCGGGGCCTTGCCCCCGCAGAAGAAACCAGCCTCCAACCGCGGTGACCGGTGAGGTGTGGGAGGCCTGGACTGAACTGCGCCTGATGGGGCCAGGGACACCTGTCTCCGCCATGCGGCGACCAGTGCTAGGATGGTGGAGATAGGCCCCGAGGTCTTTGCGGATCCGAACGTGGGCCGGAGCTTGCGCCCCCCACCGGTGTTCTACCGGCACATGAACAAGGATCGGAGCCGGTGACAGGGGTGCGTGGCGGGGATTGGCCCACCGGGCAGAAAGGACTGGATGGGTGAAGAGAGGCGCTGATCCTCTGGGCCCCTCCAGTTCCTGTTGTGGGCCTGGGCGCGCGGCTGCCACCGCCAACGCTCTCTCGGCGCGCTGGTGAGGTTAGTTGGTGGGGGAGCGCAGCGGGGTCACTCAGCAACGCGAGGCTCCCGCAAATCACTCCTGGGGGACGCAGAGGAGCTCCCGCCCGGCGCCTGATCTGGGGAAAGCAGTGGAGCCTGACCTGCTGGAGAAAGGGGGCAAGAGAAGAGCCCAAGCAGTGCCCATACAAAAAAGAAAGCAACCCTGGTGAGACATGAGAACCTCAGGCCAAGGAAGGCCCCACTGATGAACTACTCCAGGGGCATCTAACAAAATAAACATTCCCCAGTGGGGCTCGCACAGGGGCACCGAACACTGTCTGGAACAACGCCCAGAGCCCACTGACAGCAGCGCTGCACATCTCGCAGCGTACCAGATGGTGGATGAGCCAGGCAACAGTTGAGCGCGGTAAGCTGGGTTGAGGTGGGGTGCGGCAGGAAGGAGCAAGCTCTAGCGGGTCCCCATATACCTGCTGGTGGCAATGCTTGCAGGAGCACAGCGACGCTCAGTCCCTCTGGGTCGGTCCGATGTCTTCGGCTGAACCCTGGGGTTGGACGGGCCCGCTGCCGGCGCCACCCCCCTGCTTGCCCCCATAAGTGGACACACGCACACAACCAGGTGGGAGCCCGGGCGCCAGACAGTCCAGAATCAGCGGTGGGCATACAGGGGGTGAGGGTGGTGTGACCTCCCCCCCCCCCACCAACGGAGACCCACACAGTCAGATGGTGCCGTCTGTATAAGCCAGTTGGGAGAACGAATGCAAGATCCACTGCTGGCCACCTCGTAACACTGAGGCGAGGAAACACTAAAGGCGACTGGGATCTGGACACACACGGCACCCCGAGGCGTCGCACCTCTCACAGCTCATAATTGATATCTCACCCACCTAACCACATCGCTGGGATCCCTCCCTCCCACCTCTGGTGCTGACACAGATGCCAAGAACCAAGCTCAAAGAAGCCCAGTTAAGAGCCAAAAACACGCTGAAAGCGGGAGAAGGCCGGTTAGAACATTGCTGGAGACGTTCTCGGGCAGAAGCTCCCCGAGACGAACAAATAAACGGGGAGCACCACACCCAGAACTCTGAAGAGGAATCCGCAAAGATGGCACTGAACAAAGAGGAGCTACTGGAATGTCTACAGGGAATGGAGGAACGCATGATGGACTCCCTTCAGGACCAATTGGGGAAAATAAAGGAAGAATTATGCTCATCCCTGAAGGAAGTCAACGAGTGTTACGCTCACCTGACTCCCACGGAGGCGCAGGCCTGGTTTGGAGTGCTGTTGCCTCTTCTATGGTGAAGCGCAGGACTCGGAAGATGGACAGGACCGGGCCCTCAAATCTGGCTTGTCTAGCTTGCAGAAATATCCTTCTTAGGGTCTGAAAGACGAGCTCTCCATCCTGCTTCTGATGCAGGGGCGCGTTGTAATCCAGTTACTTCACTGGATCATGGATTGTAGAGAGTTCAAGTTTGCTTGACCTTCCCGGTAAAGTACTGTGAGAATTCTGTTTATAAGTATGAGCCCGAAATAATAATTGTCCGTTGTCTCTATTTCAGGTCAGAAGAAAGATTCCGAGATGAGCAATGGAACCGACGAAGGAAACTCAGGTGAGTTGTTTGATGAGAGGTTCCTTTAGTGTCCTTGCATTTATGCACTAATGCTTGTGTCTTTTTTCCCCATAGGGGCCGGGGTTCGGAAATGCCGGAGATATGGCACCGACCCGAAGTGAGAGGTGCAGTTCCAGTAGATATCAGGTAAGTCTTTAATGAGCGTTCAGGTAATGTCTTAGCATTCGCTCACTAACGCTGATGTCTCTTTTTTCCCCTTAGGGGCCGGGGTCCGGAAATGCCAGGATGCAGCACCGACCCGAAATGAAGTGGGAATGACCCAACAGGTAAGTCTTATGATGGCAAATTAAGGTTTTCTTATTCTCGTCCCTAGCTCACCTTTGTTCTTGTCTTTTTCTCCCTAGGCGCTGAAATGTGGCTGCGGATCCAGATGGTCGCTGATGAACATGGAGGCGCCTAGTAAAGGTGAGTGGAATGCAGCGCTGCAGCGATCGATGCGATGTGCTTTTAAAATGAATGTCTTCCTTTTCAGGATCGTCGTCGAAATGCGGTTTTAGCAGGTAAGGACTCTTCTTTCTCCTATTCTCTTCTCCCTTTGCAGGTGTTCCAGGATGCTGGTGGGCGTGGCAGAAGTCAGGATGCAGGAGCAGACACGGTGAGCGTCCAGCTGCTAGATGCAGAACGCGAAGCGTGAGTTGCTGCTTGGGCGTGCCTTCAAAGTAGTTCCAGGTATGTATCCTTCCTCTCAGGTATGTATTCTTCCTCCGGCCACACCCGTGTGGTTAAGTAGTCCCCAAAGATAAAGTAGTCCCATTCAGGCCTCTAGATGGCCCGGATGTTGCAGCATGGTCTGCATCAGGTAGGTTTACAACAAGCACCTTTAAACACAAAGTCATGTTTTATGAGCCTGGTGCCTATGGCGCCAGGACTGTTGTCCAAAGGGCCCCCACTTGGGGCTGCTGAGACTTCCCTCGGGGACATGATATCTGCCTCTGGGGTAGCTGGGCCTGGTCTGGCTCCTTGGAGGTAGGCATCATGACAACGAGATATCACAGACCTAGGAGAGATAGTAGACACTATGGAGGCAGGGCTCTCTCTGAAATTGCAGAAGACTCCAAACAGATGTGTGCTCCTGGAACAGATCGCTAAGGCAACGCACAACCTGGAACTCCAGGCAAAGGACCTGGAGAACAGATCCCGCAGATCCAACATACGGGTGAAAGGTTTGGCCGAGTCAATTGGGGACAAAGATCTGAAAGAGACGATGCAAACCTGCTTCAGCAGCCTCCTATCGGATGCCCAACCGGAAGATATACTCATAGACAGTGTGCACAGAGTCGGCCCGCATAGAAAAGACCCAGGGGACAGACCAAGGGATGTTCTATTGGCAATGACCTCCTACACGATGAAAGAAGATCCCTCGTGCAGTGAGGAGCCCACAACCAATCACCATCAATGGTGTTCCAGGATCTGGCCCTGTCCACCTTACATAAAAGAATATTAATGGCGCCAGTTACAAGGGCACTAAGAGACAAAGGGATAATTTCTAGATGGGCATACCCCTTTGGCCTACAGTTCACCTGGGAGAAGAAATTACAACACATCACAAACTTGCGAAGAAGGAATGACTCTCTTGCACCTTGAGGAAGAGGAACTACACCTGGCCCCATACCCTGCTCGTAGCCTCAGAAGCGGAAACCCTAGACAGTGGGAGTGGTCATCGACCCCAACTAAGAAACGGGGAGCGGAAGGAAAATTAACCGAAATGCTTGTGATAACGCAGAAGAACCGAAACACAATTAGCTAAAGAGACTCTGAATGCGATGCGGGGAAGAAGGAAAAAGACAAATGAAACCCACGGCGAAAGAGACTGTGACCCTCGGACGGAGGGAGGGGAGTATCCACTTGGGAACCAATGCAGGACAATCACAGGTCCTGGTAAAGTACCAGCGGGAGGAGAGATGATACCCAACGCCCCAAGAGGGGTGCAGAGAAAGCTCAGAGGAGCTGAAGGGTGCTAGTGAGAAGGGGGAGGGAAAGTAAGTTGAAGGGGGAAAAGAAAGTTATGCAGTTATTCAACTTTGGGGAGTGGCATGGACCAACATAGGCAAATAGGAAAGGGAGAACCGATGGGAAAAGGCAAGCCGGAAGACAAGAACTCACGTACATATACTAGATGGCTGAACTGAACCTAATTTCGCTCAATCTGCAAGGCCTAAACTCGCCAGTCAAGCGCCGATCCATTCTGACAAGACTCAGATTTGGAGGCTTCAATCGCCTTTCTCCAGGAAACGCATCTACTCCCGGAAGATGAAGGAAGACTGAAGAAGCACAAGGCTTTTCCCTGGCAATTTTTTGCCTCGGGTGGTAGGAAAACTAAAGGGGTCGCCATCCCGATTGGGGCCAGACTGACCTTCAAAAAGCAAACAATACACAGGGATCCGGAGGGGAGATATTTAGTACTAAAGGGCATGATACAGGAACAACTATATACACCAATAGCCATTTATGTCCCGAATGAGTGGCAGGATATATTCCTGAGGGACACATTGAAAACTCTGAGGGGCTTGTGTGAAGGTCAGACAATAGTTGGAGCAGATTTTAACTGTGTCACGGACCCAGAATTGGACAAAACCCTCCCACCCACGGCAGCAGATGCTAGAAATAGGCAGGCGTTAGGCAAACTATTTAGAGATATAGAGGTGATTGAGACAGAGGATTTTCCGCGGGCAACAGAGGGAATTAACACATTATTCAGCGGTCCACAAAGGGTACTCAAGAAGTGATATGGTGCTGGTGTCAACAACTCGGATTCCGAATATTAGTGAAGTGTCATGATCTCTGCTTCCAAAAGGTCAGGGTTTTCCCAACTCCCTTGGAAGCAGATCCATAACCCAGGTTCCGAGTGCCAACCAGTTCCAATTGGGACCTTTTGGACCCAGTGGCACCAGGCTCATAAATATGCCCAGTCCCAGCGCTGGAAGCGCCAGGCTCATAATGCTTGGGTGGACTTACCTGCAGCAGACCATGCTGCTTACTTGCCTGCCAGTTGAGCCTCTGATCCTCTTCTGTTTGGAACTACTTTTCCTGTTGGGTGGGGCAGGAGCCACTCCCTAGATTCAGAACACTGGAACTCTTCTGGAAAGCAGGAACTCTTTTCTTACCTAGGCGTGGCTGTGGAAGGAGACACCTAAGCACTATAGGAGGCTATTTAAACCACACCCGATGGATGAATCTTGCTTTGCGTTATTCTGCATCCTCTGCAGCAGAACGCTCATCGTGTCTTCTGCATCTGATCCTGGGCCTAAGGAAAAAGGCTTACCATCCTGAATCCAGTCTTCAGCAACACCTATAAAGACAAGAAAGAACAGGTTAGCATTACGGTCTTCAGTGACAGCTCTTCACTTACCTGGTCCATCGGCTGTCACCAACGCCTTGCGCTGCGTTCCGGCATCTGAAAGACAAAGGCTTACCTACTCTTCGTGTGCTCCGGAGGTCTTCACACTGCATTCCGGCATCTGAAAGACAAAAGCTTACCAACTCTTTGCACGCTCCGGAGGCCTTCGGCGCTGCATCCCGCATCTGAAAGACAAAACAAGGTGCGTTTAAAGACATTGGGGATCTTTAATACTCACGTGCCATTACTCCTTTCCACATCTAACCCAGTGGGTATTCCGGCACCCTGCAGCCGCTCCGAACTTGTACCTGCAAAATAAAAAGACAGTTAGAGCGCATCGTGAAGCAGACAACAAGCGCTTACTTACGTGCTTCCAGGCGCTTCTATTCATCACACGGGCTCCATCTTCAACTCACTTCAGCCCGTCATCCGCCGGAACCCTGCAAAACAAGAAACATCATTACTAAAGACTTTAAAGACATTAGAATTACTCGAAACTTACCGTTCGTGCAGTAAACGACGGACAGCAGTCCTCTGAAGTCAAGAGGCCTGCTCCCCTTATCCAGTGAAGAAACTGGTTACAGCACCCTGCCCCGAGGCAGATGGAGAGCACGGCGTTCACTTACCTAAGGTGAGAGCGTTAACCTTTGGGGTTCTACAGGAGAAGAGAAAGGGAAGAAGAGAGAGACATTCAATAACCCAGTTCCTTAATCCCATATTTTCTATCTGCAGACATCTTACCCTTCAAGTCAGACATACAGTGCACAGAGGTCCAGCCCAAAGAGCCAGCCGTGTGTTACACATCACCTTTGCAGATACGGTATATGCCCAGTCAAGACCGGCACCTCTACGGGAATCAGGTGAGCGTTACATGAAGTGGAGATAGTCCAATACGTTTCAGACCATGTCGTAGTACAATTAGAGATGGCCCGAATCACCCATAAAAGCCGCAGGCCTTGGAAACTGAAGGAGAGGTTCCTGAAGGACCTGGCCCTTAGAGCGCACATAGAGAAGGCAATTCAAACTTATTTTCAAGAAAATGACAACGCAGAGGCAAACTGGGTGGCAGTTTGGGACGCTGGTAAGGCAGTGATCCGAGGGGAATTAATTTCACAAGCAACAGCGTACATGTGTCATGATGCCTACCTCCAAGGAGCCAGGTCCGACCCAGCAACCCCAGAGGCAGGCATCATTTCCCCCAGGGGAGTGCCAGCAGGCCCAAGCTGGGGCCCTTTGGACTCAGTCCTGGCGCCTTAGGCGCCAGGCTCATAAAGCTAGACATGTGTTCAAGTGTTTTAATGTGCACTTACCTGATGCAGACCATGCTGCCACATCCAGGCCCTCTTGAGGCCTTAATAGGAACTACTTTACCTGTGGGACTACTTTCCACCCGGGTGTGGTCGGGGAAGGATACACACTTGGAACTTCTTCCAAAGCTATTTAAACCACACCCGATCAGCAACTCACGCTTCGCGTTGTTCTGCTCCTCGCAGCTGGACGCTCACCGTGTCAGCTCCTGCATCTGGACTTCAGCCACGCCTGTCAGCATCCTGGGTCACCTGCAAAGGGAGACAAGAGACCTACCAGCTAATCTGCACCACGGAGACATCACCGACGATCCTGAAAGGGAAGACATCATTTTTAAAAGCATTTTGTTACGATCGCTGCAGCGCTGCATTTCACTCACCTTTCCTGGGTTCCTCCATCTTCAGCAGCGATCATCCGGATACACAGCCACTTCCCAGAGCCTAGAGAAAAAGACAAGAATAAGAGGTGAGAGAAGGAAGGGAATAGGAAAAGCTCAGTTTCCTTCTAAGACTTACCTGTTGGGTCATTCCCATTTCATGTCTTGCTGCTTCCAAGCAGGACCCCGGCCCCTATGGGGAAAAAAGACAAAGACATTAGATGAGCGAATGCAAAAACATTACCTGAGCGCTCATCTAGGACTTACCAGATCTTTACTGGAACTGCACGTTTCATTTCGGGTCGGCGCCATATCTCCGGCATTCCGAACCCCGGCCCCTATGGGGAAAAGACATCAACATCAGCGCTTTGTTGCAAGAAGTCTCCAAAGGAATCTTCATTCATCACCTGAAAAAAGACAATGAACATTATTATTTAAAGCTTGAACTTTTGAACTTGCAACAGAACCTTTACAGCGCCTTACCAGTATAATCAAGCTTACCTGAACTCCCATCCAACCTCAATCCAGTGAAGTAACTGGTTCAACGCGCCCCTGCGTCAGAAGCAGGATGGAGAGCTCGTCCTTTCAGACCCTAAGGTGAGACTTCACGGGGAATCGTGGAAGGGTATCGTGGAGGGTTGGAAGAGAGTGGGAGGCTTGAGCATAACTGGGTAATACTCCCTTTTCACGCACAGGGGAATATTCCTGCGAGCCGGAGAAGCCAGAGTAGAGGGCCCTTCCTGTCCATCTTCAGAGTCCTGCGCTTCACCATTGAAGAAGCATCAGCACTCGAAGCCAGACCTGCGCCTCCGTGGGAATCAGGTGAGCGTTACAGAACGCGAAGCCTACTCACAATTTCCCACCCGGGCGCTATGGAGACTTCCGAGACTGACCAGCTGGCCCAGCTTTTGGGGGAATTACGGGAAGAGGTGCACTAAGCCCGCCAGGAGACTAACGCTCTCAAAAGAGAACTGATCTTATCTAAGGAAAGAACTGATGACCTAGCCAAAAGGTTATTACAGGCGGCCCAGGCAGGGCACACTCCTTTACCTAATTCCGGAGACATTTCCACATCAATGGGTTTGAGTAACCCGGTACAAAATAATCTACCTGGACACATGCCTTTGGCCCCGCCTGAAAGTTTTGCAGGGGATCCCAAGAAATATGCCGTCTTTATGAACCAATGTCGTTTACACTTTCTATGCAGACCCGGAGCCTTCCCCAACGACCAGACCAAGGTAGCCTTTATACTATCTTACCTCAGTGGCAGTGCTGCCGATTGGTCTATTCCATTGGTAAATCAGGATGATCCCATTCTCCAGAATTTTCAGGGCTTCCAGGCCAGCATGGAAAGATTGTTCGCTCGACACTCTCAAGGACAGGCCCTTGATAACAAACTGCTATCCTTACGACAAGGTAATCAGGATCTTCTGTCCTACATAGCCACCTTTAACAGACTGGTTGTGGAAACTGGATGGCCAGAAAGCAAAAGGATCACATTGTTTCATCGAGGCCTGCGCGGAGAGCTTAAGGATGTTCTAGCTCAGATAGTAAACCCACCCCAGGTCTGCGCAGACTACATTGACTTGGTGGTTCAACTTGATCAAAGACTTCAAAATAGAAAAGCAGATCGGTTCAAGTATGAAAACCGAGCACCGATCAAAACCCACGCTACCTCCAAGAGTACCGACGTATCTGAACCTATGCAAATCGGTGGTGTTAAAGGACCTTTAACGCAGAAAGAACGAGAGAGAAGGCGGCAAATGCAACTTTGTCTGTATTGCGGGACTTCCGGTCACCTTCTTCGAAATTGTCCAGTTAAACCACTTAAGAAGGTGGTTGGAGCTACTGATAATGAATTAGAGACACCTGATTCGGGAAACGACCTAGCCCGGCAAGCGTAGGGGTCCGCTTGCCGAGCTTGAAAACTAACTCTTTGACCTGGCATTTCGTCATGCCAATGGTGCTCGTGGACCCAAAACAGCCTCAGTAGTTGCATGCTATAAAAGCATACATTGACAGTGGAGCTATTGGAAATTACATAGACCGTGAATTGGCTTCCAGGATTAAGCTTCCTCTCCGCCTGAAAGTAACCCAAGATGTCATTACTAGAGTAGATGGAACCGAAATAGCCTCAGGGCCTGTAACGCATTCCACTGTTGAAGTGACACTGGTGAGTCAGGATGGACATCGGGAAGCAATCGTGTTTGATGTGATCAAGGCCCCACAATTTCAAGTAATTCTTGGAATTCCTTGGTTAGAAACACATAATCCCAGAATTGACTGGCGAGCAAAGATGATAAGTTTTCCTGATTGTGAACCAACTTGTTATCCAAGAAATCCAGCTATGGGTCTAGCCACAGCAACTTCCACCCCTGTACAGCTACCGTCAGAATACCAAGAATTCCAAGACGTTTTTCAGAAAGAACAGGCTAACACGTTACCTCCCCATCGGTCTTATGATTGCCAGATCGATCTGGTACCCAATGCTCAACTACCTTGTAGTAGGATTTATGCTCTTACGGAACCTGAGAACCTGCATTTGCGTCAGTATTTAGACCAGTACCTAGCCAATGGTTTTATTCGCCCGTCCAAGTCTCCTGTCTCTTCAGCTCTGTTCTTCGTGCCAAAAAAAGAAGGCGACCTTAGAACGTGTATAGACTATCGCGCCCTAAATCAAATAACGATTAAGAATTGTTATCCTCTGCCCTTGATCCCGGAGTTTATCGACCAGGTGAAAGACGCTTGTGTGTACACCAAGTTAGATCTCCGAGGAGCTTATCACCTGGTGCGCATAAAAGAAGGCGACGAATGGAAGACTGCATTCTGCACCAAATTTGGGCTCTTCGAATATCAGGTGATGCCCTTCGGTTTGTGCAATGCACCTGCCGCCTTTCAGTACTTTATGAATGATGTTCTTCGGGAACTTATCGATGTCTGCGTCATTGTTTACATTGACGACATCCTGGTGTACTCTTCTTCAGAATCTGATCACAGAAAACATGTTAGGGCAGTTCTTGAGAAACTGCACCAGCACAGACCATTTGCAAAACTCGAAAAATGCGTTTTTCATACCACAGAAGTTGAGTTTCTCGGATTCATCCTGACACCTCAAGGAGTCCGAATGGACTTGCGAAAGGTGGACGCCATCCTCAAATGGCCATCTCCAAGCTCGGCGAAGGGAGTTCAGAGCATGCTCGGCATTGCCAATTTCTATCGAAGATTCATCCCGGAATTTTCCCGAACAGTCCAACCCATCACCGCTCTCCTAAAGAAAAACAAATGCTTCGAATGGACTCTTGAGGCCGAACAAGCCTTCCAGGACCTGAAAACCAAATTCACCTCTGCACCTGTATTGAAGCACCCGCACCCAGATCTCCCGTACATAGTGGAAACCGATGCTTCCAGTTCGGCCATGGGAGCTGTCCTGTCGCAAAGAGACCCAAAAACTAACCAACTACACCCAGTGGCCTTTTGGTCCAGAAAAGTTTCTCCTCCTGAAATCAACTACGCAATTACCGATAAAGAGTTACTGGCCATCAAATCTGCTTTCAAGGCTTGGCGTCACTACCTTCTCGGGGCAAGACACACCATCACCGTAATTACGGACCACAGAAACTTACAGTATTTAAAGACGGCCAAAGCTCAATCTTCATGACAACTCCGATGGGCTCTATTCTTTGCAGAATTTGATTTTGTAATTACCTATCGCCCTGGCTGCAAGAATGGAAAAGCAGACGCCTTATCCCGGATTGGCATGGAAGAACCTAATTCGAGCTTAGAACCTGTGCCCATCATACCTGAGCAAAGAATCTTAGGCTTAACTTCATTGCAATCTATTGAGGATATCCAAACGCAAGTAAAACAACTTCTAGACTCTTCAACCTTACTGGAATGGAGTCAAAAGGGTCCTCGTTACACCGTTAAGGATGACTTACCCTACTTCCAGGAGCGGTTGTTTCTGCCAAGTAAAGAATTGCAAGAACTTGTTATTGCCCATCATCATGAATCTTTAATGGAAGGACACCCTGGTATCGCTAAAACGGAGGAAAAAATCAAACGCCACTTCTGGTGGCCTTCTTGGAGAAAAGACAGTCTTTTGTACTGTCTTGTGGAATTTGCGTCCAAAACAAGGCTCAAAAGAAAAGGCCAGCCGGCCTACTTCAACCCTTGGATATTCCACCGGCACCATGGCACACCCTGTCAATGGACTTTATAACAGATCTGCCTCCTTGTGCTGGTTACAACTCAATCCTTGTAATTGTGGACCTATTCTCCAAAATGGCCCACTTTATCCCTTTAAAGGGTTTGCCTTCAGCTTCCACCTTGGCCAAGGAATTCCTGGAGAATATAGTTCGCATACATGGTTTCCCTTCCATTTTAGTCTCGGATCGTGGAAGTCAATTTATCTCACATTTTTGGAAGAAGTGTTGCCAACTAGCACAAATAGATGTGCGGTTATCCACCAGCCACCACCCCCAGACCGACGGACAAACCGAGAGAACCAATCAGACTCTCGAGCAATATCTTGAGCAATATCTTCGGTGCATGTTACACCAATCCGAGTTAAATTGGAAAGACATCCTTTGGATCGCAGAATATGCATACAACAATTCAGTGCATTCTGGAACCGGACAAACCCCCTTTTATACTTTGTATGGTCACCATCCTCGGACCTCTGATCTAGATCCACCTCGGACCCTGGAAATGCCCGCAGTAAATCATCTGCATTCCACAATAACCCGAGCCTTCAAAGAAGCTGCAACTCATTTACAGCAAGCCAAGAAAAAGTATAAAGAAAACGCTGATTTGCACCGAAGTAAAACTCCTCCTTACCAAGTAGGAGACCAGGTATGGCTAGCAACTAAACATTTACCCCTCAAGGGCCCGCAAACCTTCAATCCCAGATTCATAGGACCTTATCCCATCAAAGCTATAATCAACCCAGTGGCCTTTAAACTGGATCTACCGTCCAACATGCGTATTCATGCATCACTTTTGAAGCCAGTACAACCAGGAACACGATTGTCCAAGCCTCCAGATCCAGTTCAAATTGAAGGGGAATTAGAATTCGAAGTTAGACATTTTAGACTCCAAGGTGGTAAAGTCGAAACTCTTCTATCTTGTTGACTGGAAGGGATATGGACCTCAGGAGAGATCGTGGGAGCCTAGTAACCATGTCCACGCACCTCGATTAGTACAAAGGTTTCACCGGAGATTTCCGAACAAGCCCAAATCCCCGGAGGGAAGAACCTTGGGAGGGGCCTTGGAGAGGGGGGGGGGGGTACTGTCATGATGCCTACCTCCAAGGAGCCAGGTCCGACCCAGCAACCCCAGAGGCAGGCATCATTTCCCCCAGGGGAGTGCCAGCGGGCCCAAGCTGGGGCCCTTTGGACTCAGTCCTGGCGCCTTAGGCGCCAGGCTCATGTTGGACCTCTGTCCTGGCGCCTTAGGCGCCAGGCTCAAAGCTAGATATGTGTTCAAGTGTTTTAATGTGCACTTACCTGATGCAGACCATGCTGCCACATCCAGGCCCTCTTGAGGCCAGAATAGGAACTACTTTACCTGTGGGACTACTTTCCCACCCGGGTGTGGTCGGCGAAGGATACATACCTGATCGGAGGAAGGATACACACTTGGAACTTCTTCCAAAGCTATTTAAACCACACACGATCAGCAACTCACGCTTCGCGTTGTTCTGTTCCTCGCAGCTGGACGCTCACCGTGTCAGCTCCTGCATCTGGACTTCAGCCACGCCTGTCAGCATCCTGGGTCACCTGCAAAGGGAGACAAGAGACCTACCAGCTAATCTGCATCACGGAGACATCACCGACGATCCTGAAAGGGAAGACATCATTTTTAAAAGCATTCTGTTACGATCGCTGCAGCGCTGCATTTCACTCACCTTTCCTGGGTTCCTCCATCTTCAGCAGCGATCATCTGGATACACAGCCACTTCCCAGAGCCTAGAGAAAAAGACAAGAATAAGAGGTGAGAGAAGGAAGGGAATAGGAAAAGCTCAGTTTCCTTGTAAGACTTACCTGTTGGGTCATTCCCATTTCATTTCGGGTCTTGCTGCTTCCAAGCAGGACCCCGGCCCCTATGGGGAAAAAAGACAAAGACATTAGATGAGCGAATGCAAAAACATTACCCGAGCGCTCATCTAGGACTTACCAGATCTTTACTGGAACTGCACGTTTCATTTCGGGTCGGCGCCATATCTCCGGCATTCCGAACCCCGGCCCCTATGGGGAAAAGACATCAACATCAGCGCTTTGTTGCAAGAAGTCTCCAAAGGAATCTTCATTCATCACCTGAAAAAAGACAATGAACATTATTATTTAAAGCTTGAACTTGCAACAGAACTTTTACAGCGCCTTACCAGTATAATCAAGCTTACCTGAACTCCCATCCTTTCAGACCCTAAGATGAGACTTCACGGGGAATCGTGGAAGGGTATCGTGGAGGGTTGGAAGAGAGTGGGAGGCTTGAGCATAACTCAGTCAGTGGGTAATACTCCCTTTTCACGCACAGGGGACTATTCCTGCGAGCCGGAGAAGCCAGAGTAGAGGGCCCTTCCTGTCCATCTTCAGAGTCCTGCGCTTCACCATTGAAGAAGCATCAGCACTCGAAGCCAGACCTGCGCCTCCGTGGGAATCAGGTGAGCGTTACAACATGAGGGAAAGAGGACTTATTAGAAAGAACCTGGAAACAGCATTAAAACAAGCAGAAATTCAACACAAAGCTAGACAATCCCAAAAAACACTTAGGGCGGTTAGAAGAGCAAGAGCACAATTAGAAGCACACTTAGCAGAGCTCGCAGCTCAAGCGCTAATCAACACCAAACAGACCTACCACACCCAGGGTAGTAAAGCAAACAGGTTCCTAGCAGCCAAACTCCGCAGGCAAAATTCCCTAACTACATAGTTCAATTAAAAAACGAAATGGGGTAACCATGCGCAACAGAGGAGGGGAAGCTCAGAATAATGGAAAGATTCCATCAGGGTTTGTTAGAAAGCGAACATCTAAACCTGCAAACACAAAGAGTATATATCGGGGATTCCCCCTCCCTCAGATCACAGAGGAAGATATTGATGTTCTGCAGGCCCCTTTAACGGCACAGGAAATTAGCGTTGCCATAACAGCATTGCCCCTCAACAAAGCCCCGGCCCGGATGGACTTGGAAGCAGCTACTATAAGACATTCCGCAACCAGTTGCTGTGCCCCCTAACAAAATTATTTGACCACATAAGAACTAGTGGCATAGTCACACCCGATATGGGAGAATCCACCACCATCCTAATACTTAAACCGGGCAAGGACCCCACAGACTGCGCCAGTTATAGGCCGATCTCCCTACTAAACACCAAGCTTTATGCTAAGGTCCTCACAACTAGACTTGCCAAGGTCCTGCTCAAAATAATTCATACCGACCAAACAGGATTTATAAAAGGGAGACACACCCAGGACAATATCAGGCGGGCAGTGGACATATTAGATCTGGGAAGCAGGACAGGCAAAGGTTCTCCGTAGTCGCCTTAGATGCCAGGAGAGCATTTGACAGCCTAGACTGGAAATATCTAGAACTAGTGCTGCAGAAATTTGGGTGCAATCCCACCTTTAGCAGAATGGTCTTGGCAAACTTCTGCCTCCCAAGCACGACCTTTATGGTTAACAGGAACCCCACAGCAAAAATCAGAATATATATATGGACGAGACAGGGCTGCCCGCATTCGCCCTTAATCTTCGCCATGGCGATGGAGCCCATAGCTGAAATAATAAAACAAGATCCTGCCATACAAGGTGTTAAATGCTGTGGTACCACACATAAAATAGCACTGTATGCAGATGACATAATGCTGTTTCTCGGGAACCTTAAGAATTCACTGCCAAGAGCTTTTAACGCCCTGCAAGAGTTTGCTAAGATTTCCGGATTCACTATAAATTTCACTAAATCTAAGCTCTGAATATCTCGGAGAGGGAAGAGATAGCTGAAGCCCTGGGAGCAGAGTACCCACTGTCCTTGGAGGAAAAAAAATCAATAGAATATTTAGGGATTCAACTAGCCAAATGCCAAAAAAAGACCTGTACAGAGCAAACATAACTCCGCTGTTAAAACAACTGAGGGAGGATCTACACAGGTGGGACATACAGGAATTATCCTGGTTCGCACACATCGCAGCACTCAAAATGACCCTATTACCACGCCTATTGTACACGGTGAGTTCGCTCCCAATTGAGGTCCCCCTAACCCCCCCACCCCCAAGATAAGCAAATCCTTACAGAAAGACCTAACCGCCTTTATATGGCACAAAAGAAAAGCTAGAATACAACAGAAAATCCTAACAAGGCCACCATGCTTGGGAGGTTTGGGGGTCCCGGACGTGGAGAGATGCCCTGGCCGCACAAATAGCACCAATGTTAGCCTGGAGGGGAGAGGACAAGTCAAAGGGATGGATGGGAGTAGAGCAAGCGGTGTCCACGATTTCACTGAAGGTACTTCACGGGTTAAGGGTGGGAGATAGGGAAACAGAGGGGGATCTGCTTTAAGCAACCAAGATCACATTGAGAGGCTGGGACCAAGCAATGAAAAAACAAAACATTGCCCCGGGGCTGGGGCCCTTCACCCCAATGGCTCACAACCAAAACTTCACTCCAGGCAGGCAGCCCAGTTTCTGGAAGAACTGGGGACAGGAACAAATACTATATTTGAAAGACTTATTTCAGGAGGGAAACCCATTGCACTTCGAAGAGTGTAAACAAAAATTTGGGATAGGGGAAGCTGACAGATACACCTTCATCCAGGTCCGTCACTGGATTACGCATAAAGAAATCAAGAAGACAGCCACTAGGGCACCGATAGGCTTGGAACTAACGTTTCACGAAGGGGACAAGGCTAAAGCGGTCTCCAAAATATACAAGCTGCTGGACAGTGCACAGGAGAGTGACACCTTCGCATATATGGGCAATTGGGGAAAAGACATAGGCGACCCTATTACCGAGGAGGAGTGGGCTCAAATCTGGAAAAGAACACAGAGATCCTCCAGATGCACAGCCATTAGAGACCGCACACAAAATCTGCTTTAGGTGGTACTTGACCCCCCCCAGAGGTTGCACAAAATGAACTCCAATTACTCGCCTATGTGCTGGAGAAATTGCGGAAGACTAGGAGACCTATTTCACATGTGGTGGTCTTGTCTTAAAGCGACCATCTACTGGAAGGAAATCCTGGGGTACATAAAGGAAATCACAGGGAAACAGCTGCCAGCAGAGCCGAAGGTTATACTCCTGGGCACAACGGTTGAAGACATATGCAGCATCTGGCAACAACGCAACACTTATCACTCACCTGCTAATGGCAGCAAAGATGACGCTGGCACAAGCGTGGAAAAGCCCAGAAGGTCCGGTAACAGTGTGGTGGTGGGTGAAAACCTGGAATGTGATGGCCATGGAAAAGGTGGGGGCCCTGAGAGAGGGCAAGTACCTGAAATTCCAAACAATCTGGGACCCCTTCTTTGACTACGTCAGAGACAGAGAAGCATACTTCTTTAGAACAAATCTGTTGAGAGCGCTCCAACTCTGAGCACTGATAGATTGAGCGCGACAGTATTGGCTTAATGCAGAAGCCAACTAATTGGAACGCAAAGGTCTCATCGGAAAGCAGAAAGAATGGTCCATGCCACTGGGGAGTTGGATGAGGGGATTGGGGTAGGGGAAAGATCATTGAACGGTTGCAGTTAATGTTAAGTTAATGCTTAAAACTAGTTCTAATAACTGTAAAACCAAAGGTAACAGATGGCCGTGATGAATGATATGCGTTAAATTACTCGACTCTTGGGCCGAAAAATGCACAGGATGACTTTTGAATAAAGTTGGTTAAAAAAAAAAGAAAGCAGTGCCGGACGGCAGAGTTCTGGGATCAGGCAGCAATCTTCCTTGAGTGCAACAGCACCCCCTCTTTCTAAGGTGGAAAAAATGCTTTGTGACCAGGATGGTTTCCTGTTCTTTTTGTTAGTCCATGCAGCTAATAAGGCCAGCTTCTGGTGTGAATGTGAAAGGGTGGATCTGTTAGGATGTATCTCGAAACCTTCCTTGGCTCACTTAGTGGTAACAGTGCATTTAGCTTGGTTGTCTCAGAGATGCAGATCATACGGTAATTCTCCAAAAATAATATGTTTTCACAGATTCTTTTCATCTTGGCAAGTCTTTTAGTGCACTGTAGTAGATGTGGAGAATAATTCAGGCCATCAGACCTCCCACTCTGCCACATAAATATTACAGATACTCACCATATCAATGAACTAATTCTTGGGAAAGGTTACTTCGGACTGAAGCAGCCCTGTTATTATTCAGGTCATTTGTCAAGAATCAGCTCCCAGTTGACTTTTACTTTAACCATTTGCCTTTTACCGTCTACACCAATTCTAGGATAACGTTTTTGTTGAAGAAACAAGTGTCCCCTGTTTTCGCCTTCTGAATAACTAGGTTTGCTGATCTACCCAACCTTTTCTTACTCACGTTTTGTGTCAGTATAATTATTTGATGGGTCATAATGTGTAGACAATACATTGTGTACGCCGCACAGCAACAATATTGATTTTGTGTGTGTGTGTGCTATATCTAAAATGACATGTGAAACTCTGCAACCTTGAGAATAAGCTTAAATAAGGAGAAATACATAGAAAATCAGGAAATCTATATAGCCTTTGAAAGGGCAGCCTCGTCTGATGTGTTGGCCTGGATAAAAATGTGGATGAAGGATATGCAGATTAATTCAGATAGGTGTCCGAGCTTAACTATGACTGGAATCCGTGCATGAGGATTTTGGAATTTGCGAACAAAGATGTTCCAGAAATACAGAAGCTCAATGGTGGGGATGGGGGCGTGGGGTGGCCAAAGGGTGGGTTGGCCTTGGGGGCCTCAGTTGTTATTCCACAGGGTTGGGAAATAATTACTCGCCATTATCGGCTATTCGCTTGCTTTATTTCAATAAAATATAAAAGCACACTACAAAGACATAAATTAATCAGTTGAAAAAAAAAGTACAATCATATTTGTTGTATTTATTTTGTTGCAGAATGAAATGCATCTTTACAATGAAAACATGAAATAACATTGCAGATATTAACCAACACTTACAATCGAGCAAAGGCAAAAAAACAAAGATGACATTGGGACCATTTGAATTTAGTAATCTTTAACTGGTTTACAGTTCAATCAAATGAAGAGCTTCCAGTTGTTCTTACAGGACTTTGCAGTGGTAAAGAGAAGATGGACAAGGGCCAAGAGTACTGTGTTCAAAGTTCAGGCAGAGGTATTGATTTGATTAAAAAGTTTGTCCTTAATAACTTGCGACATCAATCCATGGATTGCTTCAATGGTCGTTTTACAACTGAGAAAAAAAACATTGATATAGTTGATCATAACATTGAAGTATTTCATACTATTGTATTTGACCAACATAAATAAAATCAGTGCATTTAGCAGTGGCTAAGTGTTACTGGCTAGCTCTGCTACAAGAACACAAACACAATCCATCTGCATTACATACCTCTAAAAGCAAACCCAGACATGTATATCTTTAGAGTATATGGCAAGAAAGGTCGGTTTTTGATCAGTAACTTCTGTATCGAGGCTGGACAGCAAACCATGCATGCACACCAGCCCTCTAACAACTCCCCTGAACTACCTTAATGAATTACTAGTCTCCTTAGACCTGCATCCTAAACTAAGCACACGATGGAGGCTGAGTGGGTGTTGGCAATATCTGAGAGCTTATGGACTAAGAGTAAGAGCACAGACCTGCTCAATTTTCATTGCCCAATGCTGAACAGGCACAAGGAACAAACTAGTACAAGCCATTGGGGAGGGAAAAAGGAGTACCAGTGTGCATCACAAAATATAGCAAGCAGATCTACCATTACTTATCCAGTATTAGTCTTTCTGTGGTTTGTATCTGCTTAGAACAGGGGTCGGCAACCTTTGGCTCGCCAGAGGTTTTGGACTACATCTCCCATCAATCAAAACCAGCGTAGTTAATAGTGGAGATCATGGGAATGATGCCTAAAACAGACTCACCCGGCTTAGAATCACATGCTTTGCATAGGCGGTATGCAGTGAGGTTACTGAATATCTTACCAAAAACGGCAATACCGAAACAATTGTACAGAAATTATTTTTCAGTATTTTTAAAATAGATTGGCAGTGGGGTAAAACGGGTAGAGCGGAGGATGGGTAGTGGATAGAAACAGGAAAAAAAAAAAACAGTGACTTTTTTTCATTAACATTTGTTCGGTATTACCGTTTTGGGTAAAAGAAGATTCAGTCACATCACATGGAACGGCATAGGCTGACATCTAGTGGTTGGTTTATAGTATTACATGGCGTTTTGTTTTCAGGGTCGAAAATGCACACTGACAGGGGCGTTCCTGTCATGCGATCCCTACCCTATGTGTACAGTACCCATGTGCTCCTTAATGCATCAACGTCCTCCGATCATTTTTTTTAACCGGATATTTGCATGAAGATGTGCAATATTGTACAATCTTAATGTTTCCTTTTTTGAAAGGAATTATTTTTTTTTAAACAAAGTGTCTTTGACTCCCACAGTGGGGAGGATAAGCGGGCGAACAGTATTCTAATCAGATACAAGTCACAGAAGAACACATTACTTACCCCGTGTAATATTCCTTCTACTGGATTTTCCTCCCACATATTCTTTATCTTTGATACTCAAGTCTGCTTGCAGCTTACTTCTGAATTTTTTTTGTAGTTTTGGCGCTGTCGAGTCATGGTCCTCAACGGCCTGCATCCTGTCCTCGGCTGTGACCACACCGCTGGTATAAGTAGCACACACAGCAACCATTGTCACAGTTCTAATTTTTCCTCTCCATGCTCCGCCAATGTTACTGGTGGATCCGACGTTGAAAGAGAGGAAGGTGTAACACGGAAATTCTTTGCAAATAAGAGGGGAAGGATAGGAGAGCGATGAGGAATATGTGGGAGGAACATTCAGTCGAAAGAACATTAGGTGTCCACCCATGTATTCCTCATCTTTAATACGCTCCCAAAGCAGTCAGTACAAGAAGGTGGGGGTTGAGAATTTTCGCTGATTGATGCGGTGTTGTACAGCTTTGCCAAATTTGGCTTCCTGACCTGACAGAGTCAAGACAATATCTACTGAAGGTTTGTAAAGATGATCAAGCGGCCGCTTTACAGATATCTTGTACAGCTACCTCTCTTTCAAGCCCTGAAGTAGCCACTTCCCGGGTGGAACTTCCACATAATCCATCAGGTAGGTCCTTGCCGGCTACAGAATTGTATTCTGAGATGCACAAGATTATCCAATGTGAAAGTCTGTTTTGCGACAGCCAACACTAATTTATGGCCTGAATAGCCTATAAAAAGTTGGTCATCCTGCCTGACATTTGCCATTCTTGAAATGTAAAAACGTAAAGCCCTTCTTGGGTATAAACAGTGTAATTGGTGCAGCAGGGGATGGAAGGTGGGTAGCATTGTGTGTTTGGTGGAATTCAGATACCATCTTTCTGAAAAGACCTCTCTAGATGATACACCTCTGTCAGCCTCAGCTAGGGAAGAGTTATATGATGTGATATGATATATGGCATTTATAAGGCGCTTATACACAAGTGTTACAAGGCACGACGATGCAAGGGAGAAGAAACAGAAGGAAGACAGACGACGATCCTACTAGGTCAGGTGACATTGAGATGGGGCAAGCGTAGGGGAGGCGGAAGGGGGGAGAAGGGAGGGGGCAGTGCAGTACATAGGATAACAGTAAAATAAATAAGACAATAAATAAGAGTGCGGCCAGCTGGTGGCAAGTGCTGGTAGGGGCTGTAGGGATACAGAAACAGTCCCCGAGTGCAAGGGTTGCCAGGGTAGGGGGGCACAGTGCAGGTGTGCATCGGGCGGGGAGGGGACCTGGGCCAGAGATAAGTGGGCAGCCAGGTAACCAGTGCAATTTCAGATTCAGCCAGGAGATCAGCAGGGGAGAGGAGGAGAGAAAGCAGAAGCAAAGGAAGGTCTTGAGGTGCTTCCGGAACCGGAGATGGTTCTCCTCAAGTTTCATAGAGGCAGGGAGGCTGTTCCAAAGGAAGGCCCCAGCAGAAGAAAGATCTACCACCAACTTGCTGCTTGGAGAAGTAACTGACCTTGGGGGAGTTTGAGGCGGATGATCGAAGAGCTTGAGAAGGAAGATATTTAGGAAGAGAGAGTTGAAGGTAATGAGGTCCCACGCCCCAGGCAGCCTTGTGGAGAATGCAGAGGGTTTTGAACTTAATCCTTGCCGCCATGGGAGCCAGTACAGAGATTTCAGTCCTGGAGAGATACGATTCCTGGGCTTGAGGCCAAGGACAAGTCTTGCAGTCTTGTTTTGGATGAGTTGCAGAGAGTAGAGGCAGGCAGATTTAGAAAGAGGCTGTTGCAGTAGTCCAGCCTAGAGAGAACCAGGGCTCTGGAGACGGTGAGCTTCTGAGTGAATGAGAGGAAAGGAAGAATACCTCTGAGGAGGTGCAGCTGGTAGTGCGACTTCTTAGAGACGTCAGAGATGTGAGAAGTGAAGGAAAGTGTGGAGTCGAAGATGACCGCAAGGTTTTTAGCCTCACAGGTGGGAACAGGAAGAGGGGCAAGCAAGGCCAGCCAGAGAGCAACAGGAAAGGAGGGAGCAGGTGTGCCGATGAGGAGAATCTTGGTCTTACTGGCATTAAAGCAGAGATGATTAGTGCCACACCACTCCTGGATGGCGGACAGACAGTCAGAGATGAGAGAAGGAGAAGAGGTCGCGGAAGGGAAATGAGTGGAGTGTCATCCGCATAGCACTGAAAGTTGGGGCAGAGGGCGGCAATGCAGTGGGCAAGAAGGGCCAGATATTAGTTGAACAGCCAGGGAAAGAGGTTAGACCCCTGGGGAATACCACAGGTAGAGATAGAGGAGAGAAAGGACCCAGGTTGGATCTGGAAGGGTCGATCGGAGAGGAAGGAGGTCAGCCAAGCCAGTGCCTGTTTGGTGATACCCAGATTTTCACGGAGCCGGTTGAGCAGGATGGCATGGTTGACAGTGTCAAAGGCAGAGGAGAGATAAAGTAAGACGAGTACACAGGGGGTGATGGAATCGAGGCTGGAGAGCAGGTCTTCACGGATGTTCAGGAGAGCAGTTTCTGTGCTTCTGGCAGCTCTGAAGCCAGATTGATGGTCATGGGGACAACCAACCGATTCAGTGTGAAGATTAAGCTGGGCGATGGCCAGCCTTTCCAGGAGTTTGCCCAGGAAAGGAGGGATAGTTAGCCGGGCAGGATGGGTCAGCAGAGGGTTTCTTAAGAAGAGAGTGCACAAGGGAGTGCTTCAGGGGGGGGCAGGGGAAGACTCCAGTGGTGAAGGAGTGGTTGCAGAAATCAGCCAGAGCAGGATCCAGGGTGTCAATGTGGTCCTTGATGGTTTTGGACAAACAGAGGTGAACCTGTTTTGATGAGAATTTCATAGATTCGACTTGTCTAGAAACCTTGTTTGAGGAGAACGGGGGAAAGGCAGAGAAGGAGGGAGGTGAGGTGGCTGAAGAAGGGCCAGAGGAAGAGCAGGGAGTAGGGGGACGTGGGGGATAGGAAGAAAGAGAGAGAACAGGATGTCCTGAGTTTTACAGATGAAATTAGAGGCCAGGGCAGTGCAGAGGGCCTGAGAGGGGACAGGAGAGGTAGAGACTGCACCAGGATTGGCCAGCTCCTTGCAGATTTTAAAGAGTTCTGCCGAGTTGTTAGATGCCGCAGAGACGCAGGCTTGGATATGGGCTCTCTTCTTGGTGCGGACAGTCTGTATTGCCTTTGGAGCAGGCCAGTTTGTCAGAGGATGTACCGGAAGCACGCCATTTCCTCTCAGCCACCCCCACACCCTGTACTTGCATTTAAGGTTGACAAGGTCCGAATCATACCCTCTCACTATCTGCCCAACCATGCCCTGGCTGAGCTCAGATTGGCTGCAGTGTACATTTTGAGCACCTATCGCAGCCGGCAGGCGTAAGCCGGCCCACCAGAACGAAGGCCCAAGGAAACCAGGCTTTCACCTGTCTCGAGCCTGTGCCCAGCCATACATGTCGTCAGCCAGACCCCCTGCCCAGTTCATACTGGTCTCAGCCGCACCTACCTGGTACAACACCCTCCCAAGATATTTCCTTTACTTTTACCTTGTGCCCACATTTGCCTGCACACGCGCCCGCCTGTGTTGCTGAATACATCTTTTGCATCTCTCAACAAAGTGTACTCCAAAGCCCAGGCGTACCAAACATTTGACCTCTACTTTCTCAACCAAGTGTACTCCAAAGCCCAGGCGTACCAAACATTTGACCTCTACTTTAATGACTAACTTTCCACGCGCCAATTAAAATCCTTTACCTCCCTTCTCATTGTTACACGAACTCTGAGCAGCCTGCAAGTGATCTCACACGCCGCTCTTTATCTCCATAAAGCACCTATGCCCATTGTATGATTGCATCTCACTGTAGCCAGGCAAGTAACATAGAAATGTCGTATTTCGCACTGGTGTACGCTTTCCATGCTTGGAATGTGCTATCCTTAGCTTTCATGCCTTTGTTTGTATCCCTCCAACGTGCTGTATACATATCAAGCCATCTGTATTCGTGATGCTACATAGGCTGCCTATGACCATTTGAATGCTAATCTTACCATATTCTCTTGCACCCGTGCTACCGTATACTCGTACCTGAATTCAATACAAGTCCATTGAATTGTATTGCTATGCTATCATATTGACCAAATGCCGAAATTAGCTTATTCTGCTGCCATGCACACTTGAACTGTGCTGTTATTATATGTTTAGATATTGGCCTATTGCCGAAATTAGCTTATTGTGCTGCCAGGTACATTTGAATTGCGCTATTACTCCACCTGTTAAGCCAACCTAACCAGCCTATAGTTAGTGTTACAGTCTGCATATGTTTACTGTGTTGGTACACCTATCTGAACAAACCAACTGTGCCTATCTGATCTAGTCCAAAGTTCCCTTATGCCCATTCATTTGAATCAGCCCACTGCCGACCTTGTGCCTATCTTGAATTCTCGATTGTGTGCTGCTCAAAGGGCCCTACGACGAATTTACCATCTGCCAAACATGCAAACCATTACTCATAGCCTATGCGCAACCAGTTTACTTTGCATAACCAGCCTCCTTGCTGCCGCACAACCCTTACTCAATCCGACCATAATGTCAGTAAATAACCCCCCTTTCATTAGTCATCCTGACTCTCTAACCACCGTCAGATCTGACGGAAGCAATCCTTGCACCGTAATGGACAGAACTCTCAGACTCCGAGCCAGACTAACCAAATTACACAAACCACTCACGAGACTTTACCCCCGACAAATAAGAAAACTAACCTCTCAACTAATAAAAAGTCTAACACTACCAAACATGCCACTATCTTGCCTTTTCTGCATGCCAATTCTAAGCAGCAGCCTGGGCATATACCTAAGATAGTTGATTGCATACCACCAACTCTTAGCCATGCCACAGCCTTATTGGAGACAGCATCTTAAAGGAGCCTTCATAAACGCAGATCCCTGGTTCCCCACCCAACCGATATCTCTGACAAGATACTAGCAGACAATCTGGATTTCCTTGCTATAACGGAATCCTGGCTACATGACGCTGCAGGACCATTGCTATCGTCAGCCATCCCAGACGGCTACACAATACTGAGACAGGACAGAGATGAAACTCGAGGTGGCAGTATCGCCATCATATCTAGATCAAACCTCTCTCTGAGACCGACCCCTCCACTAACCTGCGAAGTCCTTACAGTTAAACTCCCAGACCCTTACCATTCACTTAATCTACAGGCCACCCGGTACACTTGGGACATTTGAGGAGGACCTCCATACCCTTCTCTCCAACAACTTCAAAACCACCACCCAACTACATTTACTACAGGACTTTAATCTAGGTTTCAATGACCCAGCAGACAAAAACGCTACCACTATAGCCAATATCTTATCAGAATTAGGCCCCTCCCAAAAAATCAACAAACCCACCCATAACAAAGGGAAAGCCCTAGACTGGGTGGCTGATCAAAACTGCGCTGCCACCGTCACTACTATATCTCTGCAACTGTGGACCATTTCCTCGTGTCTTTCACATTAGCCACAACTAGACCCTCCTGATGGTCTCACCTACTGTCCCACCTTGCCTAACGAGGAATAAAGAATACTAGTGTGGAGAAAGTGATCCTTGCCATTCTCCCCACTCTTTACGTTCTGGCTGACAACCTAGACCCAGGTCCACTGGTCCACGAGTACAACAAAATTATGCTCATTACTCGATAATAAAATTGCTCCACTCAAACTCAGACCCAGCAAACCTAAAGCTCATCTAAATAAGTGGTTCACCCACCAGCTAAAGGACCTAAGACTCCTCAAAAGGAAATGTGAAACCACCTGGAGACTACTCCAATCAGAAGACAACAAAACAAAGTTAACTAAAATCTCCTTGCAATATAAAAATGATATCTGCCTGGCTAAACGGAATTCATACAACGAACGTATTTCCAATGCCAACTCCAGTATGAGGAAACTATTCACCTTATTAACAGAGCTAGAGTCCCCCATTCCTACACCAGATATTTTCACCAAAAATAAAACATGGTGCTCCAACATTCAACAGGCACTATCCAATAAAGTAACCACTCTCCAGAACAAAATAGCCCTAAGAAAAGCTGCGCTCAATATGCCACAACAATCTCCCAACCTTATATCTCCGACTAGTGAAATACTATCTGACCGTCCGCCAGATTCCACTTTACCAAAACAACTACACTAGAGGTAGAAAAAGTTATTTTTTCACTTAAACTGTCCAACTACCAAGGTGACCTTTGCCCAGCTAAGATTGTAAAAGATGCCACAAGAGATCTTGCCCCTTTTATCTCTAAATTGATGAATGCCTCCTTTTCAACTGGCACTATTCTCACCAATCTGAAGCAACATTGGGTACTCCCACTGCTAAAGAAACAAACACTAAACCCTCTCATCCCCACTAACTATCGTCCCATCACGATGGTACCATTTTTGCTCAAGATACTTGACAAGGTTGCCTACACCCAGATCCAAAAATATCTAAACTCCACAAGCTCCTGGCAGCAAGACAATCCGGATTCCATCCCCATCATGGTACGAAACCGCTCTCATCGACTTAAAAACTCAAGTCGATGAGCTAAGAGACAAAAGGTAAAACAGCCCTCTTCCTACTGTTAGACCTCTCAGCTGCATTTGACCTGGCGGATCACAAGGACTTATGTGGCCACCTCAGCCCACCTTTACACAGAGGCTATCATATGGATAGAATCATTTTTGAGTGATAGAACCATGAGGGTCTTCTCCCCCTCTACAGCGGCCTACCCTGCACCTATCACGTGCGGTGTCCCCCAGGGTTCCTGTGTCTCCCCGACACTGTACAATATATTCACCAAACCCTTGTTCGACGATCTGGACCTTCTGGTTATCACCTACACTAATTATGCAGATGCTACTCAGATTCTCCTCCCACTTTCTGGGGATTACAACAAGGATTTGGCACTGGGGAATAGAGTGTATCATCATCCAGGCATGGAGGGCCACTCACGGTCTATGCCTGAATGATGACAAGACAGAGCTCATCATTCTGGGCACCCACCTTAACCTCAAGAAATTAGGACAGGAATATTCCTCATTTTCCATTGATGGGAACCTTATTAAAGTGGCCAAGGAAGTAAAAACCCTTGGTTTCTATCTGGACTCCACCCTCTCCTTTGAACAACAAGTGAAATCTATGGCCACTACCACTTCATACACGTGCAAGCTCATTAGGACTGGCAAAGCCTTCCTATCGAACGACAGCTGCATGATCTTGGCCAGAGCTCTAAAACTTTATAGGCTTGATTACTGCAACGCTCTTTACATTGGTGCCAACAAAGACATTATCCAAAGGATACAAATCCTCTAAAATAATGCATTAAGATCCGCTTTAGGTATTAATAGACAAGCACATATCTCTGTGACTAGACGCCAAAACAACAACTGGCTCTCAACCCACAACAAAATCCTTCTAAAAACTGCATCCCTGACTCAAAGCACTAAATAATGTTGCCCCAAGCATCTTGCAGATAGATTACACAGAAAAAACATCCATCAGACCCATGAGAACCAACAACGCTAATTGCCTCACTGTACCTAAATTCAGACTCATCAAGGTTGGCGGCAGTAGCTTTCCCGTGAAAGCAGCCAAACTTTGGAACTTCCTGCCACACCACCTTCGAGAACACCAACCCTACCTGAACTTCAGACAAAATTACACTAACCTACTCAAATCCACTGACCCTTAGGATGGATCTCTGCACATTCTTCTTAGGATGTATAAATATATTGTATTGGAATTCTTATATCACCCGCTTACTATGCTTATGTACCTACCTGTTGACAATCTGCATATATGTATTATGTTTACCTTACCCTGTAACTAACTCTTTCTGCTGCGCCCTGATACCTTCGGGTCTGGTGTGCATTAGAAATAAACAAACAAACAAGAGTTGCACTTGGCCTTGAAGCAGATCCTCATGACAGGGGCAAGAGCATCGAGAGTGTCAGATATAGCAGAGTGGAGCATGGGAAGGGCTGTGTCAGGGTGTTAAGTCAGCTAAGATGGGAGGAGGTGGTGAGAATATAGCAGCGAAAGCCTCAACTGACACACGCTTCATGGGTCGGATAACCGAGAAGGAAGGTGGCAGTCCCGGTGTTGGCTTGGCCTGAGGGATAGAGAGGGTGAGCTGGGAGGAAAGGAGAAAGTGATGACTCCAGGAGAGAGGAGTGGTGAGAGGCATCGAAAGGGGAAGGTCTGAAGAGATCAAACCAAGAAGAGGGGAAGAGGTCACAAGAGTCCAGTGGAAGGACAGGAAGCATCCAGGTGGATGTTAAAGTCCAAGAAGGAGGAGTTGAGTCGTTGAGACCAGGAGGGAAGAGGAGAGGTCTGCCTACTCAGAGAGGAAGCAGGAGATCTGACCAGGTGGCCGATAGATGGTAGCCACACTAAGAGAATGGTCAGGAGAGCGAGAGAGAGCCTGCAGACGAGGCATTTGAAAGAGGAATAGGCCTGCGTAGGAATGACCGAAGCAGGAATCCACTCAGGGAAGATCAGGGCTACATCCCCTCTGGAACGGTTGGATCTGGGCACAGAGAGGATCTTGTAGCCATCACGGAGGAGAGTGTCAAAGTTTGTGACAGAGCTGGCCCTGAACCATGTCTCTGTGAGACCAAGGACATCGAGGTCAAGTTCCTTCAGGAGGCGGCAGATGTCAGAGGAGTGTTTGCCACTAACTCTCGCTCAGCTGTCAATGTGGAGATGGTTGCCGTCCTTGAAAGACTTCAAGGGAGGGGTACAAATCAGATGTACGCCCTTGCGGAGGTGTAGAAGCAGCCCGAGGGGCAGCAGCAGAGGAAGGAGGAGAGGGCAAGGTAGGCAAAGAGGAGATGGCAGGGGGAGGCGAGGAAGCTGTGAAGGGGAGAGAGGGGACAGCAGGAAAAGGAAGTTGATGAGGTGCAGGAAGCATCTATCAAAGAGAAGGTTGGCTTGAGGGCCTTGGACCAGGAAGGTACCATTCAAGTAAACATTAATGATGACCTTAGAGTAGAAAGGGTCGAGGAGGGCCTCCCACCGGGTGCTACCATTTATGGGAAAGTAAGAGAAGGGAGACAACATAGAGTCCATAGGTCTGGTGAGGGACCGACAAAGAGGATGTCAGTGAAAGTTTGCCTGGACGAGGCACTGGTATAGGTGTCAGCAATAGGGGGCCTGGGTTGGAACTTAAACTTCTTCCTACCAGATTTAGAGAGGAGAGCAGGATAGTCGATAGAGAAGCAGTTAGGAAAGATAGGCGAGATAGAGAGAACCATAGAGTAGGTAGGGAAAGTTGAGAAGAGGAAGGGAGTGGGAAGGGGAGAACACTAGGGAAGGACACAGGGCAGGGTGCAAGCAGACGAGACAGAGAGAGACAAGTTGTCAGTTGGACAAGACAACAGGCGTTTAGATAGTGGTAAAGGTTTGCTAGATAAGTGCTTTGCTAGGAGGCAAGCCACAGAGCGGCACTACTTTTACAATGCTTTGTACGCTTTGCTCAGCTGGTTGATAACAGTGTTATCCAGTGACACTTCATCTAGTTCAAAAATGTCCATGAAGCTGAACGAACCTAGTGATAAATCTATTAAAACTAACGGTAAGACAAAAAACCAAAGGAAGAATTGTCTCAAGGAACCTGCTTTGGAGACGCAAGCTAACGGGGGAAAATAAGAAAACAGACCAGCAGAAAAATAAGAAAAATAGAAGCTCAGTCACAAATCAGTTCATCAGAAAAATCAAACAAGTTGACTAGGATGTCGTGGAAATTCCAATGAAAAAGGTGCCATCCTCTGTCTGCTAAGGGCAAAAGAAAGGAAAAGGCTCATATCCCGACAAATACCCAATGAATTTACCAGCCCAATATCCACGAAAACAGTGGGGATCCAAACCGAGGCTCAGCGGGAACACCTAAAGAGTGCTCCTATTTTTCTTGGAGGTAAACAACGTGCTGACCCTCTTCAAGGGATTGGGGCCAGGCCCCTATCTACTCAAAGTAATAATACAAATCCAGCAATCTCAAATCTCAAATACACTTAACAATTCCCCTTCGCCAGCTTTGGTGAATGTTAGCCCAAAGCCCTCTGGAGGGTGGGTGCAGAATCCTGCTATGGTTAGGGAGACTACTTATACCGGAGAGATGAGAATGGGGGGGAAACATCCAGAACGGTGAAGAGAGTGCATATGCCCGTTGTGCCTGCTCAGAGGGTTTCTCTGAAAAACCTACCTCACAGGAAAAACAAAAACTACAGGGGCCATATAATAAGAAGTGCCCAGTCATCTTCATCATGATATCAGAAGTGACGAATCCGAGAAGGAGCCCTTGGAACAGGAGTTCAAATTTAACAATTCTGAAAGAAATCCCCAACTTGCATTTCTTCACCTCATCCGACATTGAATACATCTGCTTCCCTTATCTACCCTTGACGGATATAGTGGAACTTGGCCTGAAATCCAGACTGGGCGTGGAGGCCATATGGAAAGCGGCTGCAGACTTGAAAAGGAGGGGCTACGAAGTATTGCTGGACTTACCAATGACCCCGAAGCCAAGCCACGGCTTGGGCCCGGAAATTACTACGGGGCAATCGAAAATGTCCTCCTCAACAGAGGGTTGAAGCGGCCTCAAACGCTGGGGCTCTGGTGCTGGAGATGGTCTCGCAGATTTTCCTTAAACTGAGTCTGCCTGAGAGGCAACTCTAGTAAAATAGTCCATTGACCTGTTAGTCTGGAATACATAGGGCTACAGATCTTTTGGAACTGAGAGCAGAAAAGGATATATCTTTGAGAAATTGGATCCAATAGCACTTCAGGAAACCCGATTACAATCTCCCTTTAATTTGGACGGTTTCTCAATCTTTCACCAACTGGCAGAGGGAGAGGGGGTGGGTCGGCTCTCAGGGGGACTTTGTGTTGCCTGTAGAAATTATGCTTTCTGCGATATCGAAATACACAGACAGGCATTCTGGCGGTTAAAGTTGAATCGGACAGGATAGGGGAAACCTGAAATTTATTGTAGTCCATATCTATTGGAACCCGAAGAGGGTTGGCCTACTAGCTTTTCATCAGCTTCTGGCAGATCTTTTCTTCTCTGGTCGGGTCAGTTCCCTCGTTATGAAATCTTAGTCATGGGGGATTTCAATTCCCAGTGCATAGATCTCTGTTCCGGGGTCCGCGTCCCACAAGCCCTTCTCAGATAATGGGAGACGTTGGACTGGTTTTCTAATGGGATGAGACCTTGTGATGGCCAACGGTGCTATCGAAGGGGATATTCCCCCGGCTCCCACGTGGAGGAGGGAGAAAAGCTTTTCAACTATCGACTATTTGTTCTTGTCTAGAACTCTGTTCTAAAGATTCCTTTGTTTTACGATCACTAATGGACACCTGAGTGACGACGACATTTTGGAGGCAGTGTGTTAAAAAGAAACATCTCAGGCGATACTTCAACATTTCCCCCTAGATTTGATAGTCAATAAAGGGGGGAACAGAGTGAAAGTTTAAAAAAAGTGGACGGGTTTTGGTTGATTGTTTGGGGAAGGTGGTCTATTCTATGTCTGAATTAGAACTTCAAAAGATCTACAAGCCAAACACCTTTGTAGACTTCCTATGGGACATTCACCGCCCGGCCGCATCTGCCCTCCCCACACGCATTAAACATCCCTATCACTTTGACATTCCGGCTTGGAGGGGTTTAGGGGGGGAGGGGGGAAGAGGGGAGAGGGAAATGAGGAGACAACTTAGAAACCTCAAAACTAAGAACATATACGGAACGGAATACATAAATGAAGTGAAAATTCTAAAAAACACGTTTAGAAATTGGTCGAGATTGCGCACTATCGCCCCAGTAATGTGTGGGCTGCCTTCTATAGCTACCTAAATAAAGAGACTGATGGGGAACTCATCCCCACCCGTATCGCCTCCTCCTAGTACTCCTAGTACATAGTGCAAACTATTGCTGGAAATAACTGTCCCTCATCCGGTGAGGATAATGCCTGCGACCGCTCATGTGCCCACTGTATTTTGTATGTAAATAACTGTTGGTGTGCTCCAAGTGTGTACCGCCTGAACTCTGCCAATAAATAAAAGTTAAAAAAATAAATTGGTCCAGATCACATCGCCCTATGCTTGCCCAACTGGAGGAGGAAATATTGTGGAGTGCTATTTGCCAAAACAATTCACAAAATGTTTGGTCTATTACTTGCTCACTGGACAACCTGACTGCTTTGAGCCAGGATGGGGTTATCCAGGAGCACGTATGGGCTGATCATTTCTCCAAGTTGTACGGAGCCCCCTGCCCTGATAAGGTGAAGATCACAAACGATATATCGCGGGCGTTGAAGCGCACAAGATGACACAAAAGCCCTCATAATGAAAAGGTATAGATCTAGATCTCCTGGACCTAATGGTTTGAGTAATGAGATCCTTAAATCAGATCCTGACTTGTAGGCTTGGGTTTTGGCAGCTTTGTTTAAGGGTATAATCAACTCCAAGCAAATACTTAATACATGGAGAAAGGCGATCATTATTCCCATTTCTAAGAGGGGGGTGGGGAAATCGCTTCGACCCCTCCAATTACTGCCAGATATCCCTCCTAGATGCCGACTGATTTTTCTTTTGCTGGCCTAGTCTTGAGGGATCTAGAAATCGGGGCAAAAGCTCAGTGTATTTTCCCAAAACATCCAATCAGGTTTCGCAGAGGTCTCTCGACATCTTTGAACAGCCTGGTGCTGCATGCTGTGAGCTCGGAGTCATTCGCCAAAGGCGGTCAACCTTTGTTTGGGGCATGGATTGACCTGTCCCACCACCTCTGGGGAAAATTGAGAGACTGGGGTTTGCAAGCTAATTCGTTGGCCATTCTGACAGAGCTCCAAAACTCAGAGCTACAAGTCAGACTAAACAGATTGGGACTCTCTCAAAGGGTATTGTAACTAGAAGTGGTGTAAAACAGGGGTGCCCGGTAGCCCTGTTTTTATTCAACCTCTATTTAGCAGACCTAGTAAAATGGATTCTGGCGACCCCTAAACTGGGTAGTCTGAATATTAATTGGCTCACCTATGCCGATGAAATCGTACTATTAGATCGCACCCAGATCGGCTTGCAGAGGCGGCTTTCCACATTCCAGAAATATGCGGATTTAAAACCGTCTAAATATAAATCCCAATAAATCAAAAACTGTGATTTTCAAACACCCACTGAGAGTAACTAAGGCCTTCAATTGGCGATTAGATAACCACGTGGTACCGATAGCTAAAGAGACAACATATTTGGGATCCGTGGTTAGACCCTTCCCCACTAAGGGGCTAGCCACTGTCAGTCTGGATGCAAAGATACTTCAATTGGGATTGCAAATGAAAAGAATATACATGAAATGTTGTACATTCTCTATTCTCCTGATTGTTAAATACTACACTGGCAAAATTATACCACAAACCCACAATCACACTCCATTGATTGGGAGAGATTAGAGGGTACTTTGTGGAATAGAGTATTGAACCTCCCAATTTGCATGCCCGTTGCAAGCCTGAGTTATGAGCTACGCTTGCAATCATTAAGAGCACATCTAGAATAGAAGAGGATTTCTCTGTAGAGGTCGATTCTGGTTCCCCCTTCTCCCTCTCTATATGAAGATGTCCTGTCCACCCTACGAGGCGAAAAGAACGTGTACTTCAACATCTTAAAAAAGGGTCTCAGTTGACATTTTAGCAGAATCAGAAAGCCTCGAAGACATTCTGATCAAAAATTTGTCGAAAGTTAAAGAACAAATTAAAAGGATGGATTGGATCAGAACTATTGCAACTATGAGAAAATCCAAGATATGCGCTTCGATGACCCTCAGAGAAAAACCTAGAAATTCATTGCTTACATATTTGAGGACATTTCTGGATCCTATTGTTAGAGGAATTTCTTAGATTTCGCTTAAACCTATTACCTACTTCGGAAATCCAGCACATCAAGGATGTAGTAGAAACCACTACTCCCTTTTGCCAAAAATGGGATAGTCTAGAGATTCAAACCCATAGACACCTAATGAGTAAATGTTCTGGAACCTTAGACTAAAGAATACAAAAACTAGCAAGATTTGCACCCCACAATTGGTGGTTGGAGACTGACTGCTTTTGGAAAAAGCTGGCATTCGGCCAGGAAGTTTTTCTCCCTACTGAAGTGGTGAAGTTATTGAAACAGTGGAATTTGTCGAGTGTATGAATAAATGAGAGTAATCTAATTATTAATCCTTGAAAAGGTAATGTATAATAAGTTTCTGGTGGATGGTTTATTTTGTTTTTGAAATTTTATTTTGTATGAGTTTGTGCTTAATTGTGTGTCATTTATAGTCTGCTGATTTTGAGATATGGATTTTTTAATGTTTTTGTATAAATAATGATTTGTGAAAAGTCGAATTACAATATGTTTTGATTATATCACAATAAAAAAAAAATTAACAGATAACACCTTTGGTAAAAATGATGGACGTACTTGCCACCTTGTCCTTAAAGAAGGTTGTAAAAGGTAGTTTGGCAGAAAGAGCCTGCAGCTCACTCACCCTGCGGGCTGATGTTACTGCCGTCAAAAAGACAGTTAAGAGTTTGCATTCTGAGAGGGCAAGAATGCAGACGTTCGAAAAGCGTGCCTATTAGATGTCTTAATACCAGATTCAGATCCCACACCGGTACAATAAAAGCGACCAGGGGAAAAGGGTTGGTCAATCCCTACAAGAATTGGATTACAAAAGGGACATTGAAGTACAAGTCTTCATCTGGCAAATGCTTAAAAATAGAAAGCGCCGCCAGGTATCCTTTTACTGTGGAGACTTGGAGCCCTACATGGGCTAGGTGGAGCAAAAAAGATACTTCCGTAGATGTATTACAAGTGGAAAGGATCAAAACTCTTCTCTGCACCAGCTGTAAAATGTGTTCCAACAGCAGAGGGACAGAGACTTTGTTGCTGGCCTTCTGGCCGAAAACACCTCCACGTCTTCCAGAAGGTCCCAATCTCTGCATTTTATCCCTTCAGAAACCAGCCGTGAAGATTCTGGTTTCTGGATGAAGGAGACCCCCCCCCCCTTGCGAGAGGAAGACTTCTCTTTGATGAAGACGTAGTAGAGGGCAGATTGCCATTTATAGAAGGTCCGACTACCATGTTCTCTGGTCCAATCCAGAGCAATGAGAATCATATTTCCCGAACCTCCTCAACCTCCTGATGACATGAGGAATGACAGGGACTGGCGGAAATGCATACATAAGTGGACATTCCCAGTCCATTATGAACGCGTCCAGTAGAGCTCCTCTTTGGTTTGGAGAAACTTCGTGGAGCAGAACAGGTTGCACTTCCTGTTGACAGTGGTAGTAAACAGATCCAACTGAGGGGTTCCACAAAGGGTGAAGATCTTCCGAATGGACTTCCCGAGCCAACTCCCACTCATTGGATATCCTGCTTTGCTTGCTCAGAACATCCGTTGCAGTGTTTGCATCTCCGGCCAGAAAAAACTGCCAGTAGAGATTCCTGCTCTTAGTTCCCAGAACCAGAGATGTAGTGCCTCTCTGCACAGACGAAATGACCAGACGCCCCCTCTCTTGCTGAGGTAGTACATGGCTACTGTATTGTCCGTCATTATCAGGACACTCTTCCCCCCATACCAAGGCAAAAAAGGCCAACAGCACTAGTCTGTTTAAACTAAGCTCTATAAGCTCTAGAAGGTGGATGTGAAGTCTGGACTCAAAAGTAGACCATTAACTGCTGATTACAAGGCCTTTCATGTGGGATCCCCATTCTGTAAGGGAGGCATCTGTCACAATTTTCATCTCCGGCCATAGTTGCCAAAAGGGTTCACCTCATAATCTCTCGGCAGGCACCACAGGAGATCCTGCCAGACTTTGTTGAGCCCTGAACTCAGTAGGCGAGGCTCGCCGCTAAGAGGATGAATCCAAGACCGCTCCAATAAACTGAAGTTTCTGTGATGTCAGGATCGGACTTCTGTAAGATCTGGGGGATAGCCTACCCTGTGGAGGAAGTGGCAGGTCCGACTGATGTGTCTCCAAGCCTGCTTGGGAGAAAACGCCCTGATCAACCAGTTGCCCAGGTAGGGGTAGATGTGGATCCCCTCCCTCAGACTTGCTGCCACCTTCGCCATAAGCTTGGCGAACACCCTCTGTGCAGAGGTGAGCCTGAATGGCAGAACCCAAAACTGATAATGAGAACCGCCAACTGCGAACCTCACGTACTTTGTGTTTGAGATGAATGGGCACATGAAAGTAAGCGTCCTGAAGGTCCAATGACACCAACCAATCCTGGAGACGAAGGGCCTGAAGGATCTGTGAAAGAGTTACCATCTTGAACTTGTCCTTCCTGCAGAACTTGTTGATGCGTCTCAAGTCCAAGATGGGTCACACTCCTCTGTCCTTCTTGGGGATTTTAAAATAGGCAGAGTACCAACCCAGATTCCGCCACGCTGGAGATGCTAACTATCAGACCTTCCTCCAACAGGGTAGAAATTTCCTGTAAGAGAAGCAGATCCGGATGAGACAAGAGTGACCTCTCAGTGGACAATTTGGGGGCCTTCTCAAAAATGGGAGGCGGTAACCGTGGGCTGTCTGCAGTGCCCAAGCATCTGAGGTTATGCCCCGTCAACTCTCCAGATGCAAAGACAGCCTACCTCCCACCACAGTCTCGTGGACAAACTTCCTTCTTTGGTGACACATTAATCCGAGCCGGTTTATATAACTCCCCAAAATGACCCACCCATTTAGACTCAGTTATGGTGCACGACAGAGCCTCCATGGTCCTGGTCCGCTGATTATTCATAAGGGCCCAGAATGTTCCGGTGGAGTTGTCCTTCAGCGCACGTAGGATACTTTCACCATCGGCTTGATACAGAGCAGCTCGATGGGTCTTGATCTTATACTTCCATTTGTTCCTGATCATTCTGTTCGCTTTTAGTTTACAGGCCAATGAAATTGAACTTTTGGCAATAAGGCGCAGCTCCCTCGCCCTATTATTCCTGAAGGAGCGGACTACCTGATCATAGGTGTGAAGGTGTATTTTCTGGAGGCCCCGATTGGAACCCACACTAACAAGATGTCCAATCGTATTCCCCACATAGTTGCCAAAAGCTTAATTTGTGTATGATCTATGTTTTTCCCCGTAGCCAGCATTATCGAAGTCGGAGAGAAATACAGCATTCATTTTGGCCACATTATCCTTGTGCCACACAAGTCTTGTTTTAGATGTATTGACCTGTACATTAGGTCGAACCAAAGAATCACCCGGCACCCCCAACCCCCTTGAAGCTTCACCTTCAACAGTTTATGATCACTGGAAGATATAATGTGCATCCCAAAATCAATTGCCAAGTTCATCAAAGACCCAGAGCAGAAAATATGGTCAATAATAGTAGCAGATGTGCCCCGGTACCATGTGCAATGATCAGCTTTCCCCTTTAGAGATCTCTACAATTGAAGAGGCCCCATGCATCAAAAAAGAGCCCCCAAATATGAGCCTGTTGGGTTTTCCCCACGCATGTAATTTCCTTCCATGCGGGACCAGAGTATCAAACCTTGGTATTTCCAAATTAAAATCCCGACAATCATTATCGTCATATTTGGTGAAAACTCCTGGTACTGTAACGTGAGGCCTCCCAACTGTTTTAATGATGCTTCAATATCGAGATTTAAGTTCTAATACACATTTATCAACAATAGCTCACAAATTCCATACATATCCTTGCAGTTCATACGAATCAGCAACCCTAGGCACCATTCTTGTATCCTAAAGACCTTGATGATGCTAATAGCTTTATTCACTTCCACTGCACTGATCAGGCCCCCCCAAGGGGGACCAACAGAACGTCTGCTGGCCATGAGTGAGTGAACACAAAATCCATCTAATACAAATTGCTCTGTAAGACATGTTTCTTGTAAACAAAAAAATAAAAAAATAAAAATAAAGAGTACACCCCCTTTAGTATATTGCAGGTCTCTGCGCAGTTTTTCAAGGCCCAGTTACCCCTGCAATTCCAGCTGGCCACGGACAACAAGTTACGATCATTAAGTATTAGGCTTCAGACCTTGAAGTTGGGTAATGGAGTCCCGCAGAGTTAGAGCCAACCATCTCAGACTCGAGTCCGAGTTTACCTCCTCAATTTCGGATTTGTTATTTGCTGTCTGATGTTTGAGAGGTGCAGCCCTGTCTGATATAACTTTCTCCAAATCATACCCAAACTTATGAAAGGTTTCCGATTCTCTTAGCACCATGTTAATAACTGTACCAGAGTAGAACACCACCCTTACAAAGTCCTGTCTAAGAAGTTAGACAAAGTCCACCAACTTTAAATCCCCTGAAGTAATTAAAGTGAGGCTGGGGATTTCCCCAAACATTGCCAAGATCATGGGGCAATTTAATGACACAGGTCCACCATTTGTGAACAAGTATTGAAGTATGATACTAGGGTGATCCGGATAGCGTGGTGGTCTTAAATCCACTTCCAGACCTTGGGCCTCATTACAAAACAGGCGGTCTGGAAATAACGGTGGCGGTAAACCCACCACCACCGTTGTTTCCGGACTGCCTGATCCTGACTCCTGCAGGCGGGAGGTGATGTTCCCGCCAGGTCTGACCTGGCGGGTTTAACACCGCCCGCCTGCAGGCGGACGAGGAAACACCGGCAGCATTACGAGATGCTGCCGGTGTTTCCATGAGCCCCATTCCCATTGAGTCCCATAGCACTCAATGGGAATGGGGATTAACACCATTCCGCCTCCATGATTCCCGGGAAACCGGGGTTGTAATGCCCCGGTAATTCCGGGAATCACAGAGGCGGAATGGTAATACGAGTCTGGCGGTAACCAGGCGGTTTTACCACCTCACTTACCGCCGGACTCGTAATGAGGCCCCTTGTTTGCTATGGATACCAGCGTCAGTCCTCCCCCTTGTCGGAAGGGAAGAGCAGAACCCCCCTCCCCGGCTTACATTTCCTTTTATTAGATGGTTAAGTGTTGTTGGGGAAAGGTGGATGTGGAGGAGGTCTCACATCCAAAAGGTGCATTCTGATTTCAATTATATAGTAAGATTTATTGAGCTGAGGGCTATAGATGCTTCAATGGGGTCTTTGAGGGCTCAGGTACAAGTACCTTATCAGTAGCCAGGGAGGAAGATTTTGACCTCTGCCTGTGTTTCAAAGAAGACTTGTTCAACAGATGTCGAAGAGACTTTCCTCCTGGGCTCACTGGCACGCAAGAGGTGGACTCAACAGGCTTCCTGCCGGTTTATATCAGACGCAGTGGATTTAGAAGTTTTAATATGCTCTTTCGGAGGGTCACCGAGAGCCGCCTTTCGAACAACATCAAGCATTTTCACACAAAATCTTTCCCAGTCAGCCGGTGATGCAGACTTACTCGGGAAAGTGACTGTTCTGTCAGGAGAGGAGGATGAAGAGGACTATGGAGTTGCTTCTTTTATTTTTGGGAGGATGACTAATGTCGAGATCTAGACCTCAAGTGCTTTTGGTGTTTCAAGGGCCTTTTCTCTGGGGCAATATCCCTAGTACTCCGAAGACCTCCTTTTTGAGGGTGTTACAGAAGGGTATTTTGAACACATGCCACCAGTTTCCCCTTCCTCTCTCTCAAGGCCTTCACCGTCATAGACAGAGGAGCTGCAGTCATCAACTCTGTGGTTCACCCCAGGCACCACAAACAGATTCAATGCGGGTTTGTTATGGACATTGTCGCTCCACAGTTGGAGCACCGCTTGAATCCAATCTCCTGTGTTGAAATCATTTGACTTCAACTGAAGAAATGCAATTTGATTTTGCTGAGGGGAAGAACCATCCAAAGCTTGCTAGCATGCAGAAAAACAGAACTGGGGCAGTGGTTACCGCGCATGCTACTTATACCGTCACGGCCAAGGACAGGATGGAGGCCGTCTAGGACCATCACTCGACACCGCACCATGCCCGATGCTACAAAAAACTTTCCAAAGGAAGCAGACTAGAGTATCAAAGATGAGCAATACATGGGAGGACATAATCCATTCAAAAGTAGATTACTGGGTAAATAAGGTTAGTCTTCCAAGGCTTATGCATGTGCTTAGATTCACATCCTTTGCATAGATTAGCAAGTAGTAGCCAAAGAAGGTGGTGGGAAAGAGGAAGAAACACACATGTTTTTAAACATGCCTGTACCACCCGAGGCATGTTTCTTGCTCGAGTATCAACACAGTAGTGTTGTGTGAATGTGTGCACAGAACTCCACGTTGATGCCTTAAAAATAGATTCAAGTGGTACATTAGCAACGAAGCTGAGTGTAGCCCCTGTACTACGTGTAGAATATGCTTTGGATGTGAATAGAAGAGTTTTACTTAACAGAGTAATACTGTTCAAATAGTCGCTTTAGAGACTGGATCTACTCTAGCTGCTGTCATGGACACAAGGAACAGTTCTTTGAAGTTATTTTGTTTTGTTAATGTACCACACGAATGTCCTGCATACATCCAGTGTATGTAGCGTTCCTTCAACTCTATCCTGAGGGTTTTGGAAAGACGCTGGTAACTCAATAGCCTGATCACAAAGAAATGTCATGTCACTTTGGAGAGTATCAAGGAAGTGTCCTTAAAATCAAGACAAAGCCAGAAGCTCACCAATTCTGCAGACAGAATGGAGTGCTATGAGGAGGTCTATTTTGTATGAAAGGTCTTTCCGGAGGCTTTATGCATTGGCTCAAAAGGCAGAGCAATGTGCTTAAGACAACATTAAGAGCCCAACCTGGTGGTGAATTAGCTGCATGTGGGTGCAACCGTTTAACGCTCTCAATGAAGGCCTTGAGAAAATGTATTTTCCACCCAACCACCTTTTTTTGAGAAGTTGTGTATGCCAATAATGCAGCCAAATGCACTTTGAAGGAGTTCAATATTAGACCAGAATCCACTAAGTGAAGGCGGTATGTGATAATGTCTGCTGGGGAGCAGTTAATAGGACTGATGTTTGTCTTTGTGCACCAGATTACAAACCTTTTCCATTTGCAAGGCACATAATAAGCAGCGTTGCATAGCGATTTTTCTGTTTGTTGGCCAATTAAATTGACACTTGTATAGCACAGGTGGTGATTTAAATTACCATGTCCAAAGAAAACATAGCTCACTTGCACTCCGGGTTCTCTCCACCCTCTTTTCAGCAAGTTTAAAGGGGCTAATGGAGTGCGAGTGCAGCATTAATCATCTCGGCCACTGAAACGTTTTATAGACCTCTGTGGAAGTGCTAACCACGAAATGTTATTTTCAAATATTTGCAAACCAAAAGTAATCACAATTATACTTTTATTAACCCAACTATATTCCATTTGGCAAAGATCAGTAGGTGTTAACTTTATTTTTTTTAATAGGCAGTCCTACAATTCCATGCCTAAAAATATAAGTTGCTGAATAATGCATAACAGTATTTCTACTGTAAAAAAAACCATTGACTCCAGGTCATGTTTTTTTCAGTAAAGTTTAGGTTAGTGGCTCTAAATCTCATAGCATCAACTATATTTCATTTTGTAGGAGAAGACGCATCATATTGACTAGCATGAGTAAAAAATAAAAAATTGAAAATGAACATGATCACACAGGCAAATGGTTTTGATGGAAAACCTAGTTCTGTGACCTGCTGGTTGCACCTATCTCATCACTGTGAGGGGTCAGAAATGTGAGGCGGACAACTTTGTAAGCCCTCACACAATAAGCGAAACAAAAAAGGTATAATATGGCAACTCAATTCAACAGATGTATACAACATACGACCTATTTCACAGTCGAATCAAAGTCACTTGTCATGGGCTAGGTGAACTCCCCTTCCCCAGGGTTTCTTCACAGTACAAGGAAAATCAAGGAAATCCACCTTTAACAAAGTTCAGTTGTTTCAATGAAGTCATTGAAGTCAAAAGCTCTCCCTCCTCCTGAATTAATAACATATTTGGCAACTAATGGTTTGGTCAGAATGGCTGGCTTCAAGAATGACTGCTGGAAGAATTGTAACTTTTCCTCAATCAGCTTTCACAAATCTTCCCTGAATGTCACAACTTACTATGTTGTTTTCCAATAGTACCACTCCCCAGCACTTTTTCTTTCTTCCACCTGGCGTAACCTTTCACCAGGTTTCCTCTAGGCAGTCGCCTCCTTCCCTATGGGTCTACTCGCCTTCTCGGCTACACAATAGTTATGTGCTTCAATGGTAACTTGCACAGTAGAATACAAACAACTTCAATGGCCTTCTTAAGCATAACTATGTTAACAGCTTTCAGGGAACAGGATAGTCACATTGATCCTTATCAGGAACTCCCACAAATGATGCTCATCTCACTCTGGATAATCACCTCCAGAAGGGCAGCCAGTTTGCCACCTTTCCATCTCTTCTGCATCAATACAGAAAACGATGTTCAGGAGCAAGTCCTTTCCTGCTTCTATTTTGGCTGTAGCAAAGTGAATCTACATCAACCACAATAATAGCCATTCCCAAACCCGAGTGGCAACTTTCACGACATTGGGGCTTCTCACTATTCCCCTCTTGTGTTTGGCAACCTTTATTGGACTGATATTGCCAGTGTCTGAAGGTCTCTTTGCTTTGGTATTGGTGGAATGCCTGGTGTTCCAGTATGACCTTCCCACGGGATTGATGGTGTCTGCCCAAACTCACACTTTCATTCCTGGACCTCGTTTGATTTAATATCAGCCACTTTTGCATAACTGCAACAGTTTGTTTTTCGTAAGGTTTTATTAGTCTGCCTTTGGAAAGGAGAAATGGTTTGGGTTTCATAAGACTTATTAGCTTGCCTTTGTACATTTTTAACAGTTGGCATTCGTGATGCCCATTAGCTGGTCTTCGCGCGTTAACAGCTCGGCATTTGTAATGTAGCTTATTCTGCCTTTCACTCGCGAGTGAGCCAACCTGCGCTGACCACACAGCCTGCACCGGAGCACCCCAGATTCACACGTGTGGCTTAGACTCACTGGGTAAGTCGCTTCTAGGTGCTCCTCCACAGTTGCAGCAGTCCTGCGAACGTGGCTTCTCCCAACCACGCGTACCTTCTCTCATTGGTCGCCGCTGCCATGTTGATTTGGAGTCACTCTGACTCCTGAATGTCTCTGGTAAGCCTTTCTTCCACACGCTTCCCGCTGCACGACATCTGCAGTTTAGGACGGTAGAGGCACAGACCATCTCAGCACTAGCAGCAGTCCCAGCGTCTTCCAGCTCCTCTACTGCTGAATCCTGCAGCATACATTGTCTGCGCCGCTCCTGCTGCTTCTGCTTCTCTATGACTTGCACCCAAGGGAGCCTTTTATGCCTCCCAGTCTCCCTCAGGTGTGGGCCATTCGTGCTAATTAGCTCACCACTTCCGCATCCTTGTTACTCTGTATCCCTCTTCCTCGTCCCACTACTGGGGAAATTATGGGACTTGAAGTCCTGAATGAAAGTTTGTTTTCTTAACTTTTTCTAAATTACAAATTTGATTTCCACTTTCTATACATGTTAACAATGGGATATTACAAGAGCCAGCCATAAGGGAGGTTCGGGAAGAGGAATATGGTTCCTTACTTTTACAATTTCCCTTATTATACAGCTTCCTGGCTTTTGGGAACTAGGGGAATTTGCAACTACATGCATTACTTGGGTTATACCAGGATGTTTGTTACTTTACCACCACACGGTTCATGGTGCAATTCGTTCCCATTCAGATGGTCTACTTGGGGAACAATAGAATTATGTTGGCAACAAGCCATTACATACTGTGGTAGTGGTTGAATGTCCTCGAAAAGAGGTTAAATACAGTGGTCTCATCCCATAGGTATCCCTCAATTTCCTGAACTTTTTCTCCTCCCAGATGAACCACCCACAAGGTCTGGACCAGGAAGCATCTACCTTTCCGTGGCCACCCTGGAGGATACTTTAGGTAGGGTTTGAGTGAGGGATCCATAGGATTCATCATATCACCCTGCTACTTTATACCAGTCACCCTGAAAGTGAGACATCCGCAAAAAACAATATGCCACTTGTTTTCCCAGTTTTCTACCTGCAACACTCTCCTCTCCGTTTAGTCTCTTTCCTCTCATATAATGAGTACACAAAGTAAGCTAGGTGTTTACACAAAGTAGCAATCAATAGTTCCATACAGATTGTACAGACCTAATGCAATGCACTGTAGTTGGTCTGCAGAGCTCGCTTTGCTGTACAAATAAGTTTGCATTATATATTAGCACCAGCGGGAGAGAGCTGGCTAACTAGGCAAACAATTTGCAAGTAGCTACCAGCATTTCATATCAGCCCGCTGTGCTTCTTCCCAGCCTTCACCTTGTGCTTCAAGGCAGTGCCACAGGCTAAGTCACTACTGGAGTGCCTCATATCGACCCTTCTACCACACAACAGCCCTCCCGTCCACTCCCCCGCTCACCTCTTGGCCCAGCTCTAGGTCCTGGAAATGTCCAATCAAAGACGTGTAATTTCTATTTAAGGGAAGCATGAATTGTGTAAAGCCTTGTTCCCTTAAAAACGAAAAAGAAGTGTCAGCAGCCCAGATGGTGGCCAGGAGTGCCAATAGTAATAAATACAGCTTTTGTGCTTGAATAGGGATAGAATTCTGTGCTCGGGCCTACCTGACTTGGGGGCCATTACCGACTCAGTCCTCCCACAAAAGTTGTATTTAGCTATATTGAAAACTATGGATATCGATAATAGGCAAGGGCCACCTTGACTACCTGAAGTTGACAATTACCCTGTCTGCTGCAACACCATATCAAGTACCAGCTAGGTAGCCAGCTAGGACTTTCCTTTAACATTGTAACCCTTTTGATGAATGAAAACCTCTGAGGTTCTCCTTACACAACACATGATGGTGTCCTTTGCAACACCGACTGCAGCCAGTTGCACAGAGTCGTGCACTGAAAACAGTTTTCAGAGTCTTTTTTTATGATTTCTATTTATGGGTGCCCTTTCATGCAGCTAACCTTTACATTTTACAGACACTCCTCTCACTAGTGTCTTAATTCAGAGGTGCACAAAAATGTACTGTTTCTCATTTTATGTCTTGGCTACAGAGAACATCTAGTGACATTAGAAAGAGTACTAATTAAATAAGCTTGTTTGCTGATCAAGAAAAATGTAATTAGCAAACTCTGCTAATAAATTGTTGAAAACTAATTTATGCCTTGATTTATTAGAATAGCAGTGTCCAGTATAGGCTTTAGGGCCTCCTTTAAGATCTCCATACATCTTGGAGGCAAGTTAAGATGTCCACATTCTATTACCTCACGAGCCAAGCTGCTAAGTTGGTCAGGTTAGGAGTTGGGCAAGTGATTTGTTTTTGACATTGAGACAAGAGATTGTGCGAGGGACTGATCTTGATTGGTGGGCACAGTGACATGTTCATTAGGTGGGAGTACCAAGTTTGTTGTGCCCACATTGGTGCAATGATTATCAGTCATGGATTCCTGGTGCATTTTGGGTCATATCTTTTGTAACAGGTGGGGTGCAGGGAGGGTGTTATGCAAATATCCCTGACCAAATGATCCATACAACATTTCCTAGGGATCCCTTTTGTGGGTACCTGGATGCACAGCTTTGGCGTTTTGCTCAGCTGCAAAAAAGGTCTTTTACTGGAGGACGCAATTGCACAAACATTTGTTCGAGTACACTTGTTTTTAATTTCCACTTATGTTCTTGTGTTCCTTGGGAACATGTTGGGCTTGAAGGTGGATGCCCATTTGGGGGTGCGGGTTAAACCCTGAGAGTGGGTTCCAACTTGTTTGTTGATATAAATCATGGCTGCTGTGTGGTCTGTTGTAATGAGAATTTTTTCCCCCAGCGCCTGTTACTGAAAAGAGCAAAGTGCCATTTTGACAGCCAGAAGTTCTATTTACAGGACCGCCACCCCCTCTGCCGTGCTGACCATCTACTCTGCGCGGTATGGTGTAGGCAATGGGCTCCCCAGCCTGCAATGTTTCTGTGTATTGGCGGGTTGACAAAAGGTGGACCTTTTACACTTTATTTGCCCACCTGAGCACCAAGACAAGCGTCTGCGTGACCTCCCCAAGAACGTCCCATTTGCCTCCTGATTGCAAACATTGCTCCACCAGCCACTGCTGTACTGGGCCCATCTTTAGTCTTCCATCAGGAATGATAAAAATGCATGATGCCATCAGGCCAAGTAGACGCACTACCTTTCTGACCGTTACATGACGATGACCGGCTATGCTGTGGAATGTATTGAAAACTTCAATCAAGGGAGAAACCCCCACCATGCTCTGAAGGAAATGACAGTTGGCAACAGTTGAAGGAGAAAGATAAATGACCTAGGGACAAAGGGACTGCCATTTGTTCCCAAATACTATTTCAGGAATAAACTTTAAAGACTTCTATCTCTGTAGCAAGACTTTGAAAAATTGTAAAAAATTCAGTTTAAAAGTGATTTTGTTTGTGCTTTCTTTTGAGACATTGTAGAAGTCACTGACACCTTTGGGGCAGAAAGAGCAAAGTATTAAGGTTGTTTAAGTTCGTGGGGCTGAATAACATTACTGAAGGCAAGAATCAGAAGATGGAGGAAAAAAAAGTGAAATAAAAGTAAGTTGCACAGCAACTCAGTTGAAATCTTGGGATCATGAGCAGAGTGATTTACACTTGAGAAGTTTAAATAAAATTCAACAGTATGGATAGGAAAGGGGTGTTCAGATGGCACGGGAGGAGGAGAATTCTATTATAAAAGTGGCTTCACTTAAGGCACGTTCAGCAGTGGCACATGCTGTGGAAGAATTAATTCAAGAGTTAGACTTGGAGCTCCTATGTTTGACAGAAACATGGTTTACGAAAGGGTCCCAAACGATATTTCATAAGTTGGTACCGGAGAAGTACATTATTCAGATTATCAGAGAGGACAGGAGAGGAGAAGGCATTGCAATAATTTATAAGTCATCCATGAGCATCTCACATTTGGAGAGATTGGACTGGAATGATAATACCCAGTTTGGGGGATTCTCAATTTTCTTGTCCCATACTCGAGCAATAAAAGTGTAGCTAGGCTACAAACCACCCAGACCCTTACAGAACTTTTTGGAAACATTAGATGCTCACCTCACATTAATGGGGCGTAAACAGACTTATTATGTATAGGAGGCTGGAACATCTGTTTGGAGAGGGATAATATTCACCCTAACCATGGTGCCTTGATGGAACTTCTGGATAATCATGATTTAGAGGTTATCACCAGCGAATCCTCCCATTACAAGGGTCACTGCTTAGATCTTCTAGCAGTAAGAGGGGCCGTATGTCATGATGCCTACTCCCGGGGAACCAGACCAAGTCCAGCAACCCCGGAAGCAGGCATCAAGTTACCCCAAGCAAACCCAACAACCCCCGCTAGGGGCTATTTGGGTGCAGTCTTGGCACCTATGGCGCCAGGCTCATATTGAGAGTCAGTCCTGGCGCCTTAGGCACCAGGCTCATAGATTAAAACTTACCTGATGCAGACCATGCTGCAAACTTACCTGATGCAGACCATGCTGCAAGCGCTCCAAGCCAAACAAGGCTTCGAAGGGACTATTTTACCTAGGGACTATTTTTTTTACTCGGGTTGGGCTGGGGAGGAATACTTACCTGAGACTACTTTGGGAGCTATTTAAGCCACGCCTGAAGAGCAGCAGACGCTTTGCGTTATTCTGCATCCAGCAGCGTAACGCTCACCGTGCATGCAAGTCTGCATCCAGTCTTCTGCCACACCCGCCTTGAGTTTGAAGCTCCTAGAAAAAGGGAGAAAGAAGGAGAAAAGGTTAGAACAAGAGCAATACCTTTGATCCTTACCTGAATTCCCGATCCTTCGAGCTGGAAGAAAGAAGTTATTTTATGCGCGTCGCCTCGCCTGCTGCAGCGCCGCGCTGAACTCACCGGCCTTCGCAGCATCTTCACATTTCACCGCATCCTCCTGCATGTTACCGCCGCACTCCGGCACCTAAGGAGAAGACAAGAACAGCAAGGTGAGCCAAGGGAATAAACAGTGGAATACCCCCCATAGACTTACCTGATTTTACCACCGGGGTACTATTCTCTTCACGGGTCGGCACAACTTCCACTGCATCCTAGCCGAACCCCGGCCCTCAAAGGTAAACAAAAGGACAGCAAGGTGAAACAAGGGACTAACAAGGGGAACCCTCCTCACCACAAAAGACTTACCTAATTTTACCGCCGGAGGCATTATTCCCAGGGACTTCATCCTTTCCCTCAGTGCCTGAATAAGGGAGAAAGCAACAGGTTACATATGGACATTATTTTATCGAACTGTGTTGGATAATACAAACCCTTACCAGAACATTACCGGTTGCCACGAGGAACTCTTCAGTAGGGTCAAGCTGCAACCTGCAAGGAATCGGACAAGAGTCAAAGTCAGGCATTTGAACTCTTACGAACTGCATACTTACGGCATCTTGCTGGGAATATCGGAATCAATATTGTCCTGGAACTCACCAATTCCTTCGAGCCAGTGAAGCAACTGGTTATCTATGCGCCCCTGTGCTCAATGCAGGATGGAGAGCTCATCTTTTCAAATCATCAGGTGAGACTATAAGAGGGAACATCCAAAGTGATCGGGGGGGAGAACAGCGGGGTGGGGGGATTTATGCTCAACTCCACGGGTGGTTAATTCATTTTCTCCACTTGCAGAAGAATATTCCTACGGGCCAAGCGAACGAAGCTAGGTGGGCCAGTCCAGTCCGTCATCTCGGCCCTACGCGTCACATTGGTGGGGACCGCAGCAGTCCAGATTGACGCCTCTGTGGGAGCCAGGTGAGTGTAACAACATACAATTTTGTGAGACCATTCCACTTCTGAGGAATCGTAAACTGTGTTTTCTTAAAATATCAAACAACGGTCAGATATACAAATTAAAGATCAGAGGCGAGAGCCTTGGGGTACTCCACATCAACTTATGCTTGCCTACTAAAATCCCGGAAAAAGTCATCTGCAACCAATTCCAGCAGTTTGTAGACAGCAAAGACCTTTTAGACGAATATCAATCGCGGTTTCGCCCAAACCATGGGACATAGACCGCCTTATTGGCGGTCCAGGATGATTTGTTGGAAGCTGCAGATAGGGGAAGCGCCACAATACTGTTGATGCTCGACCTGTCTGTGGCGTTCGACACGATCAATCACAAGATCATCCTCCAGATTGAAAAAAAAAAGGGAGATCTGCTAAAGTAGTAGTGGACTGGTTTGACTCCTTTCTGCAGGATAGAACCCAGCAGGCGATATTAGGAGCCTTCCTCTCAGAGTTAATACAGCTGAGATGTGGAGTACCCCAAGGCTCAGTGCTCTCACCTCTGATCTTTAATTTGTAAATCCGACCGTTGTTTGATATTTTGAGAAAACACGGTTTACGATTCCATTCATATGCCGATGACAGAGATTTATGTGGAGACAGATAATTTGTCTGAGGCATTTGAAGGGATCGACCGGTGCATGCAAGATATAAAAAAATGGATGGCATGTAACCAGCTGCAACTTAACGCAGCTAAAACAGAGGTAATACTATTTAGATCAGAGAGAAAAAAAAGAAGTGAAGAACAAAATAGAATACCGCAGATCCTGGGTGAAGATATCCCGTTTTCGAACAATGTGAAAAACCTTGAGTGCACATGGCAAGAAAACCTGGCCAGTGAAGCCCAGGTAGGGGCTAAAGTAAAAGCAGTGTACTATTCCCTGCACATGCTTAGGAATTTACCAATGCTCCTACAACCACAGAGTGATCTTGGGGTGCTATAAAAGGGAGTAAATTCCCACCTTGACTACTGTAATAGTCTGATAACGGGGATCCCAGTGAAACAGATGCTGAGACTCCAGAGGGCTCAGAATGCGGCAGTCAGGCTAATTGCCCATTTGGAAAAAAAGGGATCATGTCTCAACATCTCAGAGAGCACTCCATTGGCTTATGGTGGAGGACCAAATTAAATTGAAGGTGGCGTGCCTCATGTACAAATGTTTTTATAAACTCGCACCTAGATATTTGAACACCAGAATCCACCACTACCAGCCAACCAGAGACATCCGGTCAGGAGATAAACTCTTGGTGGACGTTCCTCGGGCCAAAGGCACTTCAAAGGGCGACAGGAGTTTTTCTGTGTTTGGACCAAAGTTGTGGAACCAGCTACCAATGGGTATACGATCATGCACCTCATTAGAAGGCTTTAGAAAATAACTTAAAACCTTCTTATTTAATTGAATTTAAGTATTAAGGGCGAGTCCAGTTCCTCAGTTAGAAGCCAACCTTTAGTTAACAACTGCGCCCGACTGCAGTTTATTCTGCTTGGTGCGCGTAAGAAATAACCAAATAGACGAATAGTATTGAGGATAAATAGAAAAGTATCAAAGTTGCAAATATACATTTGTGTACATACATCCCTGGGGATAATTTGCATCGGCGTATAAAGTTATGGAATTTTAAGCCGAATCTTTCATGCTCAAAATTACCAAAACGTATCAGAAGGGCGAAACAAGGTCCCAGAGACTGGAGGATTGGACTGATATGTGCTGCACAAAATATGTAACCTGTGTATATCATTTGCTAAGAGATTGCAATTGTATAAATGTATCTTTTTGGCAAAATCGGATTTTAAGTAAAGTCATTGTGGTAGTTTTTGGACATTGTAAAACTCCATCATAAATCTGACATCATTTCCTTGGAAATACAACCAGCTGAGAGCGAGGCGGAGACTAGCACCCCTGTCCAATCTAAGTAGTTTAGAGGCGTACTTAGTTAACCCTGCCCAGCTTATACTTTGATGATGTCACGGGCCATAATTAGCTTCTTTCCCCCAAACTACGTCGAACTGAGAGCCAGCCAGGCCCACCTCAGTCTGTGTCTGAGCTTGCTTATATTTGCATGGCTTGTTTCCATCTGCTACAACAATCCATGCTTGGAAATTAGAAGTCGCAGCAACAATCGAGTTGGGAATTGGAGTTCAAGGATTCACTTAACTCGATAGTGGGTTCATCCACGGTCTGACAAGACATTGACTTCTGGCAGTTTTCCTTTTTCATTGGCCTCAAAGTGGAGTTGGAAATACCCAATAAGATCTTACTCTCACCCAGAGACGCAATCATCGGGTTATTTCCACGCTTATTTGTCCTATTTCTGAGACCGTTTAGGTTTAGCACAAAGCACCTTGAAAAATATTGATGAGGCAGTGATGCTTATTCTGCTGGCCTTCTTGTTTCTTATTCAATGTTTTTTTTTCTGTAGCAGTCTGCCTTCAGGTTGCACCGTTGTGTCAGGAATAACCATTCCCTCCTGTTCAACGGGCAATGCGAAGGAAAGTTAGCAAAGCCTCTGGAGGGGAGGGTCAGTCCTCTGCATCCCTCAAGAGGGATGCAGAGGACTGATTATCCAACATCCCCCTTTGCAAGTTTTGGGCTGTAGGTGTTTGGCACGGGATCTTGTCAGTCTGGTGTTTGTTACTTTCCCCTGCCGAAACCACAATTTCCTGCAGTTTTGTGCGTTCCTCAACCATCAAGTTGATTTCTCCTTGAATATCATGCAATATAAAGGAATTGTTTTTACTTCACCCCAAAGTTGTTTGTTCACTTTTATAAGAGAACTTGGTACGAAATGCAGGGCGGTGATCGAGGATGCTAATAATGCTTCTTTTGGCTGTTCCCTCCATCAGGGAGCTGGGAACTGGAGTCCGGCAATGGTGGATTACTCTTAGTTCTGTATTTTGAATAAAAATGGGTAGCCTGATGAGACCCCAATGAATCATTGGGAATTAAACAGGGTGACATCAGGGCTTCGAAATGACTCCTTGCCACCTCCCCCTCGTGTAACGATTGAGCCTCGCCGACTACTGCCCGACTTAACAAGGGAGGCTGGAATGATGTAATCGGTACATCCCCTTCAATCACACTCTGATGCTTAAAGAAACTTCTGATTTACTTTCATTTCTTAATATTAGTCGCTGTGATGGTGAAGTCAGCAGTATGGCTCTCAAAGCCCTCCTGCAGGAGTGATGGTATATTGTTTCTACGTGCCTTGGAAAACCCATAAGGAGTTTCCCCCGCAGAAGGCATGTTCTCACTCGCATGTAACCGGGGGTTTCAAAACCGCTTTCCTGACAAGCCACTCCATAGGTGGTACATGGGTACACATACCATGAAACGTTTGTGTCGAACCTCTGCTCCTTTCAGCAACTGCACTTGCCGCGCTGTGCACAGGGGTCGGTGATTTGAGCTTGCATATGGTGTCACAGGCAAACAAGTCCTCTTGTGTTCTTGGAAACAAGAACCACATAGTAAATGCTTTGGTCAGCGTCTGCTGCAGGCAACTGCACTTGCCATTTTTTGGGCAAAACCATACTTATTTGTCCAGTGTCTCACTACGAAAGCTTGGTCCACTGAGTCTGGGTCTAAAACCTCTGTGGACCATATAGATAATGCCTTTCAGGGTGCTCCTATTTAGTTCTGTAAGGATGATATGACTGAAGATATTGGTCCATATCAATAAAGCTGTTGGGTATGTATGAGAATGGGAGGTTAGTGTGAATTTTTTCTATCCAGTAGGACAATGGTCCAATTTAAGCAGATAAATACCATTTAACACAAAAGATGGGGAAATGATTTTAAAAACTCAACCCACTGCTCTTGGAGGTGCTGAAATGCTTCTACGGGAATCATGTTTGCTTCTGGTGCTTTTCCTCTTCTAAGGATATTAATAACCTTATTATTCTTTCATTAGGAAGAGATTCTCCCAAAGCTCCGTTTGTGTGGGATGGTCATTGTTCTCATCAATGCTGGTTGTGCTTTCGAATATCCAGCAATTGTTTATCAGATCATAGGATTACCCTCCAATAGTTAAGTCAGTCTTGGTCTTCTGGACATGCTGGATTCTCAGACTCCTGGTCCGACAGATAGATGGTTGTCTGGGGAGGGATCATTATCCATTTTTGAAAAATGGATTACCCAATATTCTTCCGAGATGATGTCATCAATGCTGGTCTTACACTGACCTAAGCCTTGAGCAACGCACCTCCAAAAAGTCTGTCATTTTGAACGGCTTATCTTTCCAGTTGCTGGCGGCTCCACTTCAGGGATTCCCTTTTTTAAAAACTTTATTTTAATTTTTTTACAGTTAAAAGCAATTCACATGGTTTTCTTAAGGCACAAATTACACCTGTGTGCTTGATTGCGTCCTGCATTTCACCTTTTGCATTGGCACATTCATTGTACCATATTGTTTAGGACGTATTCCTTGACCTTAATTTTCACGAAGCAAGTTTTGTTTTTGTTCACAAAGGTACTTATTCTCTGCTTAACAAGATGCACAAATAAATCTCCAGTACCTAGGACACAGCATCAAAATGAAGCCAAGATTGAAATCTATCGATATCTGAAACAAAAGATGAATCTACAGTATACTACAGTAAAGTATTTGCTCATGTTGCTTCAGGAATCTAGCTCAAAGTTGCTAGTACATTGTCATTGTGCACACTTAAAAAAAAGTGCTTACAAGGTGACAGCTTGAAAATCTTAATTAAATTAAGGTTGCAGTTTGAGATGTAGCTCTTACAAAACCTTCAATATTTTAATACAGCGTTATTTCTACTGACATTTTGTCAAGATTCATGGGTCAACAGTAAGGCAGAAGTGGAGTTCAAGTAGAGAGGTTTCAAGATTTGGCCCTGTGCACTGTTGGTAATATGAAGCAATATTTATTGTATTTCCATACAGCAATGTTTTAAATCTGATGGCTTTCCATTTATGGTCTCCTGAAAGTTGTACTGCAAAATACACCATATTGAACTTGTTGGGAAGGAAATCCCCTCTGAACTCTTCTGAGTTGTTTCATAATGGCTCACTTCGCTTGCATTAGTTATCTTTACATTTACGCCCTACTTCTCTTAAAAATCCACCAACCACGACTGTATATTATATGCTTTTCATTTTCATCGGTGCATTGGTGTGACCTGCTTGACGTGCAAACATTAGCGGCTATCCTTAGTAGATCATTTTTACAGGTCCCGAGAATTCGAGGGGGTGGGGGTGTTATGAGTGGATCTACAATGTCGGGGGATGGCGTATGTTAGTCCTATGGTTCTATATCCTGGTACTCCTCAGGTATGACCTCTTCAGAGTAATTTTCCAGATCCATCAACTCCTCCTGTAATGGAATAGTGTGTACCTTTGTATTTTTTAATGGGCATACTGTCTTCACTGATATTGTTTTTTTATTGTACGTTTCACCCACACATGGGAAGCCTTAACATCAAAGAAGTGGGTGCTGCCCACAGTAACACAGAGGTGTTGCGTGTAATTCTTAAGAAATCCACGCAATTGACCCCTAAAGAACATAAGATTGCCACCAAAACTTCAGTTGCTTCTGCAAGAAGAAATTAAACACTTAGTCTAAAGGGAGACAAAGGGTTTTCTCAAGCACAAGTAACCAATGGTATTTATTCATTGTACTTCCTTTTTTTAAAAAATAAATAAAAAGGCAGGTCAAAGAGACCAGTACTGGACTTAAGGCCTGCAAACAAATACGTAAAGCTACAAAAGTTCAGGAGGACTACCTTACAAGAGGTCACCCCCCTACTTTAAAAAAAAAAGAATGGCGAGTATCTGGTAATACTGGATATGAAAGAGGCATGCTGTCATATTTCAATGTTTCCAGGTGATTGAAAATATCTTTGTTTCAAAATGGATCAAAGACATGACCAATTTAAGGTACTCCCTTTTGTAATTGCCCCAGCACTGAGGGTATTCACCAAAGCACTGGCAGTTGTAGTAACGCATTGTCGTAGAAAGGGTATACCAGTTTACCCTCATCTAGAAGACTGGTTGACAACAGGGAAAACCCTGTAAAGTTGTTGCCTGTACATACAGGTCACAATAAACCGCCAGTCTGTGGTTTTCAATCCATGTAAAGAAATCCAATCTGCTGCCACGCCAAAGCAAACAATTTCTGGGTTGATATGGGTGATACTAAAGGCCCATTTACCACTAGTGTTCCCTTCTCAATGCAGGGTACAAGCCCTACAGGGATAAATCCCTGGTTGCATTGTTAAGGATTTCAATCGGGCGACACACACCTTGGTCTCGGCCTAGTATGCAGCGCACAACTGAAATGCTCATCTTTTTATATTGATTCAATATTGAGCTGGTACACCACTCGTATCACAACCCCTTTTCAAATACCCCGGGCCACAATGGACCATAAACCAGGCTGGTTGGTAAAATACAATATTTATTTAAAAATTCAAAAGAAATTATACACTCTTTAATATAGGGCAGCAATCACCAATGGGGTGATAATTAGAATGAGATTGCAAGCAATGCACTGGGTTTAACTTTCATGGGGAACTTATACACAGCACAGCAGAATACGAGCACTTTTGGTTTAGGTAAGATAGCACTTAAGTTAGAATTTCCCCCTGCAATGTTCCCTCAACCCACAAATAACCAATTCTGAGTGGATAAACAGAAGCAGCAGGGAATCAGGCATGACAAATAGGAAACAATTAAAATCTAACCTTCCCCCGCCAAATAAGAGAAAAACTGATTTTAAACCCCTTCCAATGTTGTGAAATGACACCCGGAAATGGATAAATCAATAATGAATGTGTGTTAATACCCTTGAAGCAAATACAGTTCCTTACTAAAGCAACAATGCAAAGATACCAACACTCACAAAGATGGATTACCAAAAGCAAACAGTTCAGAAATAAGTGGAACTTTTAAAACCGCTTGCAATCAAATAACACGTTTACATTTTACACTTTTGCAATTCCAGCCTAAAGTTACCCAAATGATTTTTAATAAAGGCGGATACACTGATTTGGAGTGCATTTTTTATGCGGGGGGATAGGTAGATAGCACAGGTACAGAATGGAAGTGAAAGTAAGTCTCTAGCTGGTAAATTGAAAGAGTTATGCAATATAGAAAATAGCATGCTTTGAGTAAAATAAAGGGTGAAATTGGAAAGGAAATCAGTTTTTGAGAAGAACAGTTTTACTTTGAACTAATTTAATGACTAAGAAAAGAGGAACGCCACCCGTGAATTCTCGAAGTTACGCTGCAGTTGGAACCCTTCACGCAGTGTATCCTTTTTAAGAAAAATTACTTTACTTATTCAAAATATTGCTAATGATATGCTCTATGCAAGACAGAAATGAAGAGAAAATTAGCGCTGATGCTTGGAGATTAATGTCAAAATGCACAGAGAATTCTGACAGTTGGACAAGTTATAAGGATAGGATGACATGTAGAATGGGATAAGGGCAAGACAAGGTATACTATGGATTTCTATGGGGTGATGAAATACACACAAACCACTTTTTAGTTTTGGGCTTTTTGGACAGTCAACCGGGTCTGGTCATGACACGAGACGGCAGGGCACCTGGCAAACAGCTGTACGGTTCTGGTCACCGGCTGGCAAGAACTGGACAGGCAATTCTGGTCACTGGATACTAAAGGTCATATGGGTAGCAGGATTGCAGCAGCATGCAATGAGTGGCAGCAAGCCAAGCTGGATTAGATACACAAGGTACCACAGCTTTCCCTTTGTTAATGGGAGATTTAGTGTTTTTTTGTTTTCATTTGAGGCCTTGCTGGGAATAGGATCAGCGCTGCTTGGGTTTTGCAGTGGGCCCTGCATTAGGATCAGCAATGCTTGGCCTTGTAGTGGAGTCTGGATCTGGAAGATGACGGGCACAGGAACGCAGCGCAGGAAATCTGGAACAGTGTCTGTCTAGAGTCTTGTCAGGGACCCTTATTTATAATGTCTAGAAGCTAGGACCCACCAGTCAAACAGTAAAGGGTCACATGTGGGTGATAAAGAGTCAAGTACAGACAAAACTTTACAAAGTAACCTTGGTCTCCATTAACCCGCCCCCTCCACGTGCGTTTCTGGTGAACTTGACAACTCGAAGAGCATATCAGTTTTGAGCAGAGGCATACCATCTAGTGTAACTCAGTTCGTGGCCCGATTAATTCAACAGTGAAGTTACTCAATGGTTCTAGAGGGTGACGCACAGATGAAGTCACATGATTTAGAGGATCGGATTTGGGTGGAAGCTATTTTTGCTTCGGACAATAGCATCATGTAACAGAGGTAACATCCTCTGTTTATTCCACAAAATTCCTGCTTTTTCGTCTGCAGATTTGGCTTTGGTGGACTTCCCTGACGAACACAGAAAGGACGTGGTGGTCTGAACTATTCCCTCTGCTTTGATTCGGAAAATCATTTTTGTTGAGGTGGATAATATGAGACAACAAGGGTTTGATATTGAGCCCTACACACCTCCTTTCTATATTTATTGTTGGCTTGTAAGACACTTATACAGCAAATTAATTCTGTTTCAAGGCGCCCACGGGCCACCGGGGGCAGAGGGAGGGGGGCGACATGGGATTGAAGTACATTAAAAAACAAATATAAATACAGTGGGGGGGGGGAGCAAACCTACTATGCCTTGTGAATATTCAGAACGTGCAAGTGCAGCAAGGAAGAGGGCAGTGGAGTAGGTGCTGGGGTGTCCGTGCTCGTGGGTGAGAGACAGTTGAAGTGTCTCACCTGCGAGAAGTGTCTAATCCCGAAACGGTTTTCAAAGAAGTAGTAAACCATTAGGGCAAATGGCCCCAGATGCAGCTCACCTGCAGGAATGGGGACAACTTGGGTCAAAGGTTAATTTGTAGGGATGACACCTGTGATGCTGGAAATGCATTGGAGGGACAGGGCCTCCATGTCCTTGTCCTGTACTCCTTTCATCATGTGTGTTCTGCGTTATTTTCTGCAGCGGAGTTCATGTGGGACTCCTGGCAGAGCAATTCTTCCTCTTTTTGGTGGTGGTGAACAGATCCTTGGGATACCCTTATTGCATCCATGGGTGGGGGTACAACCCTGTACTCCTAGTGTATGTTTTTGAGGACCTGTGTGTGGCCCACAGAGCAGGGTATGGGCTGGTGGCAGCTCCATGCTGAATTTGACAGGTGCTATGAGTAACCTCCATTTTGGGATACCCAGGCCCTGCCGCTGGAATCAGTTGGTTCCTGTGGCTTCTTGCTTTCTATTGCCCATTACCCTGTTTTCCCAAAAGTCCTGGGAAGCTCTGACTCTGTCCCTTCCCCATGACTGGCCGTTGGGTGGAAGTCCCATATATGGTATTGTGGGCAAGTCCAGGCCAGACTGGCTGGAGCCTTCCCTATGACTATGTTGTGGGTACACCCTTGGGGTGGGACATGGGTCAATGGAGTGTGTGACCAATATACATTTAATGTCCTGGGTGTCTGGATTCTGGTGTGTGACACAATGACTTAGACAGCCTTGCCCGAAACTGGTATGAATGCAGTGTGGAGCGCTGAATGGCCGGTGCCTGTCCAATCCACATCCTTTATTTTGAGTGTCTGGATGGCAAAGAAAGGCCTAAATGCACTGTGAGCCTGATTGGCTGCCTGCCTGAATGAATGCCCCGCTGAATGATTGGCTGCTGAGCTTGACCCAGCAGTGTGAATTAAGGACAGAACAGTATATCTGGGGACCTCTCACTTACTGGAATTGTTTAGAAGCTGAAGTTGAAACTTGATGCTTACCTTGAAGCCCAGTTGAAAGATGAAGGCTTTGCTGCTGCTTTCCTTCGACACAATCCGAAAACTGTCATGTCTCCAAGAACTGATCCAAGAGAGGACCTGGCTAGGAGACCTCTTCCTGAGCTAAGAGGGAACATCATGCACGAGCTAACCTTCACCAAGGCTCCCTGTAAGTCGGTCATCGAAAGGCTGCCGACCGGAGACAGGGACCGCCTAGGAATCTGAACTGAAGAGCCAGGATGTCGAAGCAATCGACAACCGCCACCGTCGACCGAGGATCAGAGGACCGATGTAACCTCGTCAACCGAGCTGTAACACTCCATTGTCTAAGACACTTGAATCAAGGACTACCTTGCTCGTCATCGTCAACCGTTTTGTCCCGCCGGAGTAAGTCAAAGTCGCTGACGTAAGTCAAAGTCACTGACATACCGATGAGAATCCGCTGGTGGGTTTCCCACCACCCAAAGTCCTCAAAGACGCTAACGAAGGTCCAAAAGCCAGACGTGGTTGAGTCCCGACTGCCGACGCAAACCGCCGACGAACCATCGCCCTTGCTTGGCCTACATTCTTCATTGATCTACTTTGCAGCAACAAACTATAGTCATCGAGGTGCACCGCATGCCTCATCTTCGCAGGACGTCCACAACCGATCGTCGACGAGCACTGCAAGGACCGAAGCTGCTGCCTCAACAACATTGTTCACCCCCTGTCTTCGAGGTATCTCGACGATCCGTGGCTCCTGCCTTAAAGGGAGTTCACTTAAGAAGTATCTGCAGACGACGACCCGTCGTTGAACTCTGATGAACCAAGTACATTGGGGTAGTAGAACATTTATAGAAGGAACTAAGACTCTGCTAAACAATATATGGACTGGACTTGTCAATATATCCCATTTACAGGTTGCCCAGGTGGGGAGGGGGATCCTCACACAGAACTGTGTCTTTGCTAGGGACCAAGTATTCTGCCATTGTTTAGCCACTTGTTTCCCTCCTAGGTCTGGTGTTGGTTCACATTGCTAATTGACTTGTATGTCATTGCAACTGTCAGCAGTTGGTGCACTTTAAAGGAGTTAAGAGTAAATTGTGGTACCACATAGATATTGTACATATTTATCATTATAGTTTTGCCTGAGCACAAAATGCGTTAGTGTGTGTATACAACTTGAACCTTATTTATATAAAGAACTGTTATCACTAACAGTGTGTGGACATTCCTTTGTGGGGCTTGGTGACTATACTGTACTTAAGAACCAGCCCACATCACCTCCTGAGAGGTAAGCCTTCATTGCTCGTCCATTGCTACTGCTTAGAGAATCTTGGCTGGGGTGCTCTGTGCATCTACTCTGCCATATAGAGGGAAGGAGTACAGAACCCCACCCACCCCCTCCAGTCTTTACAACGTCCTCCCTGGCGAGGACTGGTCCTGGATTCCAGGGGCCTTGGCCTGAACAGGAAACCAACGATGTCCCTCAAGGCCAAGTTTTTAGCAGGGTTGAAGTGATCTCCATTCTCTCTTAGAACACTCGGGGGCATGCCAAACTGTTGGGTGACCACCGCTTATGCACCTCCAAATGTTCGTATGAAATCATGTTACAGGAAACATGGTTGGTACAACAGAGAACACCGGATGGATTCTGTGTGGTGTCCCAACTCGCATCAGTAGAAACTAAGGGGGGGCTGCAGAGTGGGTTTTGTGGTTGCTATTAAATCAGGCCTGGCTGGGGCAGTGCAAATCTTTGATGCCGAAACAAGGGGTATCCTTGCAGCCCATGTTAATACAGCAGGAACTTGTAATAACTTACTAGTGATTAATGTCTATTTAAACAAGCATCTTGGGAAACTTCCTGATTTTATAGAAAAAAAAATCAATCTGATTTTAACAAATGCTACCTGTCTCAACAACTACCCAAAGGAAAGTACTGAATGCTTGAAGATGCTGCCATGGCCGTGCTGATGCTTTCTGCAGAGTGCAAACTTGACTGGAGAGATTCACACATTGCTTCCTTTCCATCTCTCACAATGTTCAGGAAGCGGTTTCTTCTCCCTCCGGATTGTGTTCAGCCGCGATGGAGATCCAGTCCCACCAAGGTGAATGAGAACTTTTCAAGTGCACAAGCGGCATTAACTGATTTGAGCGCCATACTCCTGGTTGAGAACACCTTTTTTATCATTGCGTCGAAACACTCATTGTCTATAATTGGGCGGGGTATGCTGCTTGCTTAGACGTGGAAGTTGCCGCTCAGACCACCCTGGTGTGTGTTGTCTAGATAAGTAGGGTCACTACCAGAAGGCCTGTATATTTGGGTGAGATTTTTGCTGACAGACTTGTTTCCACCGCCTCCCAATTTGCCTTAACCCTCTTCTGCACAGCAATGTGAAATGGCAACACAGGGTCCTTGTGTGGCCCCTTATTCAAGATATCAGTCAGATCATCCTGATCAAACGCAGGACCTGGCTTGCCCCATCCCAAAAAACTCAATTACGTTAGACATTAACTGTCTATAGGAAACATACACATGTTCTACCAACAAATTCCAGCTCTGGTGATGTATCCATGTCACTTGATGTCTGTACATTTTCAAAGAGGTCCTTGATTCTAAACTCTTCCAAAATAAGGGCCTCAGGAACATTAGGGGTTCCATACTCAAGCCCGTGGGTGGTGTTCCTAGTCAGGTGGCTCATGCACTTCAAACATTGAATATAATGACAAAATTAAAGATCAGGAGTTAAAGAAATCCTTTATAGGGAGCGATTTAAAACGTTTTCTACACTTCCCTCAATGGTATCGAAGGTTTTGACGCCATCAGCCTCGATGACTTCCGTCATTTTTGGCGTTACAGGATTCGATGGAATCCTCAAAGGACTTGACCCATGACTCCATGGAGCCTTCGATGGACGAGGACTGGGCCCTTCATCGACTTGAGGGGTTGGGGCTTCTCTACCAGGCTCAAGGGCACACGGGATTTCACTTTGGACTTCTCGTCGGCTTCTTTAGAAGGTGCAACAGGGCAATGGCTTTTTGACTTCGCCCATGAGGGGGCCGAAGATGTTGAGTATCTCCTGCCTGAACACCTCCCATTCGACTAGAGTCGCCGACTTAGGCAGGCGATTTCAGGTTCCTGCGAGAAGTCCGAGGTGGTCTATCTTCTAGATGAAGATGAGGAGTGGTGCGCACCGCTCCGTGAGCGAGAGCGTTTTTGACCTCTTCCTCCATGGAGAGTTGCCTCTTGTCTGGTCCGACGAGCACCTTTCAGACGGTGTCATTGTTGGGGGATTTCATAGGGGGCTTACCCTCTGCTAATTTCCCCTTGTGCTCCTTCAGCGCTTTACCTGTCATGGACTTGCATGACCCTCAGTCCGCCGTCCTGTGTTCGACACCAAGACACAACAGACAGACCCCTATGTGGATCTGTTATCGACAGTGTGGCACCGCAATCATGAGACTTCTTGAATCCAGTCTTTGAGGTCGATGAATAGGCCATTTTCTCGAGTGTCGCAGTTTCATGAGGAAAGCGAAAGCGTACCATAAATTTGGAAGTGTAGGCTATTTGTCTCTGGAGGATGGCTCAGGGGCAACATGCTCGCCTTAAAAGCAAGGCAACACGGAGAAACACAGGTTCGACCCCCGGGAGCAGGCTTTGAAACCTCTGGGTATTAAGCGCATTATAAATAACCTATCATAACATCGCGGTAAAACGGAAGTGAAGTAACGGGAGCTGTGCGTGCTAGTTATTCCTGCGATGACGTTGACCTTGAGACGGAGGTCCTCGAGGGACATTGAGTCAAATGCATGGATGCACAGCGCCCTCTGCCGAAAAAAGAATTCTGAAGCAGCTGACGCTGGAAGGGAAGAGATCTAAAGATGAGGAATACATGGAAGGACACAATCCATTCGAAAGGCGAGTCAACCGCAGTCAGCAATTGTCCATTATGCAGGGTTCTCACATCATCCACCATTGCAGGATTTGGCTTTGGAGGATGGCGTCGGCTTGAGACTGTAGAAATGCGGTCTATGTACTGCTTTTCTTTTATTGAAGGGAAATTGTCCAAAACAAAAGTTCTTCATGCCATATAAGCATTACATGTGCATAGAGTATATATATATATATATATGACAATGCATTACTTACCGTAAAAGCATTTCTGATGGTTGTATCTGCTTAGATTCACATGCTGTGCATAGGTCCGACATCCAGTGGTCACTGCAGAGTATTGCATTTTGTTTTTCGTAGTCGAAAAGGGGACGTCGACAAGGCGTGTCTGTAACACTATCCCTATAGTGACGTGCGTTGTACCCACAATCCCTCACGCGTCGAGGTCCCTCTGTATTTTTCTGCCCTGAGGGAGCCTTCTAGACGTGAGTGAGTACAGAAAAGAGAGAAATATAGTAGAGGATGTCTATGTTCCTTCCATCCGAGCGGGCGCATGTGAATCTAAGCAGATACAACCATCAGAAATGCTTTTACGGTAAGTAATGCATTGTCTTCTGATGTTTGTTAATCTGCTTAGAATCACATGCTGTGCATAGACTAGCGAGCAGTACCCGGAGTTGGCAGTGGGTTATGAGAAGGAACAGTAGAGAAAAGATGTTTTAATACTGCCTGTCCCACCTGGGAGTCAGATCTAGAGTGTGCATCTAGACAGTAGTGTTTTGTAAAGGTGTGCACAGAACTCCAGGTAGCCGCTTTGCAGATGGACTCAAGGGGAACATTTGCAATGAATGCTATGGAAGCCCCAGTGCCTCGAGTGGAATGTGCTCTTGGCTTGAAGGGTAGTTCTCTCTTAGCAAGAGTGTAACAGAGAGTGATGCATTGTACAATCCATCTAGATATAGTGGACTTAGAGACTGCATCTCCTTCTCTTCCTGCTGCCACCGAGACAAAGAACTGATTAGTCTTTCTCAGTGATCTGGTTCTTTCCATGTAGAACATGACAGCTCTGCGTACATCTAGTGTATGCAGACTTTTTTCTCCCAAGCTGGAAGGGTTTTGAAAGAACGTTGGCAGTTCTATAGATTGGTTTACATGAAATTTCGAGATGAATTTTGGTGCAAACCTTGGGTGTGTGCGAAGAACGACCTTATCCTTGTGAACTGATACGAAGGGGTCTAGTACAGAAAGAGCCTGTAGTTCACTTACTCTCCTAATGGAGGTGATAGCTATTAGGAAAGCAGTCTTAAGAGTGAGGTATTTAAGAGTTGCCTTGTGCATGGGTTCGAAAGGAGTGCCCATGAGTCTAGAAAGTACCACGTTTAAGTCCCATCCGGGAGCTGGGTTAGCTATCGGGGGGTGTATTCTCTTTACCCCTTCCATAAAGGCCTTGATAACTGGTATCTTCCACCACGACACTTTAAGTTGGGAAGTGGTGTATGCAGAAAGTGCCGCTAGGTGGACTTTAATGGAATTAAACACTAGACCTGAATACAGTAAATGGGTCAAGTACAGAATAATGTTAGTGGCAGAGCAGTCAACCGGGTTGATGTTCTTACTTCTACACCAGATGACAAATCTTTTCCACTTGCTAGAATAGCAGTGGCGAGTATTAGGTTTTCTGGCTTCCCGGATGTCCATACATCTCTGAGGGAGATGTAAATGTCCAAATTCTATGATCTCAGGAGCCAGGCTGCTAAGTTCATGGTCTGAGGGCATGGATGCAGTGTCCTGCCCTTGTCTTGTGACAGCATGTTGTACGGGCAGGGAAGTTTCATTGGGGGAGATAGGGACATCTCCATCAAGTGAGCGAACCATGGCTGCCGGGCCCACATTGGGGCTACTAGTATCATGGTAACATGCTCTTGGTGCATCTTGTGCACCACTCTGTTGAGGAGGGGGGTCGGGGGCAAGGCGTAAACAAATTTCCCTGACCATTGAATCAACAGACCGTTCCCCTTGGACTGGTTCTGGGGGTACCTGGAGGCGTAACTTTGGCATTGTGAGTTCTCCAGGGTTGCGAACAGGTCTATTTCCGGGAAACCCCATTGCGTGAAGACGTCTAAGACGATGTTTTCGTGCAATTGCCATTCGTACTCTTTGGGTAGGGGGAAGTCTCTGCTGAGTTTGTCTGCTAGTAGATTGAGTTCCCCTGGTACATGTGATAGTAGGAACATGTTGTGTTTGAGAGCCCACTTCCATATATTCTGGGACAGCTTGGACAGTCCTGGAGAGTGAGTGCCCCCTTGCTTGTTGAGATAGTGCATGGCTGTGGTGCTGTCTGTGAGGGCCATCACTGTCTTTCCTTGTAAGTGTTCCTAAAAGGCTTTCAGTGCTTTGAACACTGCTAACAGTTCCAGCAGGTTTATATGCTTGGATGCTAAGCTCGGAGTCCACACTCCGTGAGCAGTCTGATGGGATAGGTGAGCCCCCCCCATCCTGTAAGGGATGCGTCTGTGGTTAGAGTGGCTTCCACTGCGGGTGTGGCAAAGGTTTTCCCTAATAACAGGTTTTCCTTTGTCCATCACCGTAGCGAGAGAACCAAGGCCTGCGAGACCACCACCAGATCGTCCCATTGTCCGCTGGCCTGACACCACTGGCTGTAGAGCCACTCTTGCATTGGGCGCATGCGCAGGCGCGCGTGAGGTACCAAATAAATACATGACGCCATCATCCCTAGCAAGCGCATTGCTTTGCGTACCGTGACCTCTCGACCTGCCACATATTGGGGGATCTGAAACAGCATGTTTTGGACCCTCTCGTTGGAGGGGAAGACGAGGCCGTCCTTTGTTCGAATTAGAGCCCTTAGGAATTGTTTGATTTGGCTGGGGTCTAAGCTGGACTTCTTTTCGTTGATGGAGAAGCCCAGTTGGGACGAAAGGTCTACAGTCCTTTGGGTATTGGAGAAGCATGTTTCGTAAGAATCCCCTGTTATGAGCCAGTCGTCGAGGTACGGGTAAACCGTGATGGATAATCTGCGCAGGTGGGCCGCTGCCACTGCCAGTACTTTCGTAAATACCCTTGGTGCAGATGCTATCCCGAAGGGTAGTACTCTGAACTGATAGTGTTTGTTCTCTATCTTGAACCTGAGGTATTTTCTGTGCGCTGGCAATATTAAAATATGAAAGTATGCATCTTTCATGTCTAGTGTTGTCATGTAATCCCCCTGTGATAACAGTGGGATTACTTCCTGCAAGGTCACCATACGAAACTTTTGGGGTTTGACAAAGTTGTTCGCTGGGCGCAGATCCAATACAGGGCGCATGGTTAAGTCCTTTTTGGGTAGAAGGAAGTACACTGAATAAATACCTTCTGTTACCCGAGATAGGGGGACAGCCTCTATAGCTTCTTTTTTCAGTAGCTCTTCTACTTCTTGAAGAAGAATAGAAAGGTGTTCGGGTGTCATGCGTCGGTTCCGTGGGGGTCTGTATTTCGGGGAACCGTTGAATTCGATGCAGTATCCGTGGGCTATGGTGGATAATACCCAGCGGTCTGACGTTATTCCCTCCCATGCTGAAAGGAACGATGTTAGCCGGCCCCCGACCGGTGATGCATGGGAGGGGACCCGAATCTTTGGGTCATTTGTTGGTATTGGGCGTGGGGCCTTTAGGACTGGAGCCGCGCCCTCTTCCTTTGCCACGACGTTGGCCTCTGACTGACCTGGGTGCTTTGGTTAGAGGGCCAGTTGGTAGCAGAGTAAAATTGTTGTTGGCTTTGCTGCTGGCGTTGGCCACGAAAGGAGCGTCTATTGCCATAGTGTCATGATCTCTGCTTCCAAAAGATCAGGACTTGCCCGACTCCCTTGGAAGCAGACCCATAACCCCGGTTCCGAGTGCCAGCCAGTCCCAATTGGGACCTTTTGGACCCTGTCCTGGCGCCAGTGGCACCAGGCTCATAAAGATGCCCAGCGCTGGAAGCGCCGGGCTCATAATGCTTAGGTGGACTTACCTGCAGCAGACCATGCTGCTTACTTACCTGCCAGTTGAACCCCTGATCCTCTTCTGTTTGGGACTACTTTTCCTGTTGGGTGGGGCAGGAGCCACTCCCTAGGTTCAGAACACTGGAACTCTTCTGGAAAGCAGGAACTCTTTTCTTACCTAGGCGTGGCTGTGGAAGGAGACACCTAAGCACTACAGGAGGCTATTTAAACCACACCCGATGGATGAATCTTGCTTTGTGTTATTCTGCATTCTCTGCAGCAGAACGCTCATCGTGTCTTCTGCTTCTGATCCTGGGCCTAAGGGAACAAAGGCTTACCATCCCGGAATCCAGTCTTCAGCAGCACCTGTAAAGACAAAGAAAGAACAGGTTAGCACTACGGTCTTCAGTGGCAGCGCATCTCTTACCTGGTCCATCGGCTGTCACCAACGCCTCGCGCTGCATTCCGGCATCTGAAATACAAAGGCTTACCTACTCTTCGCATGCTCCGGAGGTCTTCGCACTGCATTCTGGCATCTGAAAGACAAAAGCTCACCAGCTCTTCGCACGCTCCGGAGGTCTTCGGCGCTGCATCTCGCATCTGAAAGACAAAAGAAGGTGCGTTTAAAGACATTGGGCAACTTTATTACTCCCGTGCCATTACTCCTTCCCACGCCGAATCCAGTGGGTATTCCAGCACCCTTCAACTTCTCTAAAGCTCCGAACTTGTACCTGCAAGATAAAAGGGACAGTTAGTGCGCATCGTGAAGCAGGCTACAAGTGCTTACTTACGTGCTTCCAGGCGCTTCTATTCCTCACGCGGGTTCGATCCTAAATTCTCTTCAGCCCGCCATCCGCCATCGCCGGAACCCTGCAAAACAAGAGATATCATTACAAAAGACTTAAGACATTTGAAGTGCCCAGAACTTACCGTTCGTGCAGTTAACGACAGACAGCAGTCCTCTGAGGTCAAGAGGCCTGCACCCTTATCCAGTGAAGAAACTGGTTACGGCACCCTGCCCCGAGGCAGATGGAGAGATCGGCGTTCACTTACCTAAGACATCTTACTCTTCGAGTCAGACATACAGTGCACAGAGGTCCAGCCCAAAGAGCCAACCGTGTGTTACACATCACCTTTGAAGATACGGCATTCACCCAGTCAAGACCGGCGCCTCTGCGGGAATCAGGTGAGCGTTACAGATAGCTGCGTCTGTTAGGAGGCCTAGAAATTTGGTCAAGAGTCTTGATGGTATCAAACTCCTTCTTCGCATGTTCTAGGGCCTCATCAACTGCTTTCCCAAACAGATGTTTTTGCTCTATGGGCTTATTTATTAGGGAAGCCTGGGTTTCTGGCTTAAATCCCGAATTGCGCAGCCAGACATGGCGTTTGAGAAGTATTCCCTGAACCAGGGAGCGGCCAGCTGTCTCTGCGGCATCTAAGGAGTTCTTTACGATGCCCTGGTTTACAAGAGTTCCCTCTGATATAGTAGCCAACAGGCGTGAACGCAGGGGTTCTGGTGCATCCTCTGCTTCGCTGCGCAGCTTGCTCCACTGTGCATCTGCGTAGCTAGCTAGTAGGGAATTGTTATTCGCGATCCTGGTTGAGAAGGCGGCGGATGTCGTGATTCTCTTCCCAAGTGCATAGAGCTTATTGCCCTCTTTGTCAGGTGGTCCCTCACTAGTAGATAGTGGTACCCCCGCTCTCTTTCTTGCGTTAGTCACTACCAGAGAGTCCGGAATAGAATGTCCCCTGATGTACAAAGGGTCAGAAGACGAAGGGCTGAAGAGCTTTTCTATCCGAGGGTTGACCCCTCTGACTAAGGCCGGATTGGAAAGGGAAGGAGTTATTCTTCTCTTTATAGAAGCCAGGAGCGGAATGGACTGGCTGACCGGGGCTTTTTCTTTAATAACCTTTTCTACAAAGTCTATGTCCGGAAGGGTTTTCCCTTGTGTCTATTTGAAAATGCCCTGCTGCCTTGCGCAATAGTGCATTAAGTGAAGGCTGGTCATCTATGGGGGAGGTGTCCTTGGGAGGAGAGGGATGAAAGACATCAGGGTCTGAGTGCACTGATGGGGAGTGCCAGGGCTGTGAGGTAGCTGTATCTTCTTCAAAAGCTCCTGCGCTAGTGTAAGGGTCTTCCTCAAACCTCTCCTCCTCAAGTTCTTCCTCTCAACCTAAACAGTCCTCATCTTCCTGGAGGTATTGCTCCTCTTCAGTGAGGTCATATGCATCTGTAGAAGGGGGAAACAGCCTAGGAATCTTGACCCTAGGGTCATCCTGGGTCCATTCTCTTGGTCTTTTGGGTGTGGGTGGGTTTTGGCTACCTAAAAACCTCTCCATCTTTTCCATACAAGAATGGAGTCTTTGCAGGGTCTCATGGGGAACCCCTGAATAGTCTAGAGGGGGGAAATCAGCGTTTTCACCTTCAAAACGCTTCGAACGCTCCCACAACGTCGACGAAAGGTTTCCGTCGCCCTCAGAAAAGCCCTCCGGTAGTTCGGAAGTGCCTTTAGATGGATGGGGCAGTTCCTGGCTACTCGTGCTTTTTCGGCGTTTCTATATCCTTGGGTGCGGCATTAGACGTTTGTTTCGTCGTCCGCTTACGTTTGTCCTCGGAAACAATTCTCGGCAGACTCTCGACGACGAGTTCGTCAGTCGAGGGTTCTGGAGTCGGCGTTGCCTGCGTTGCGCGTTGTTTTTCGACGGCCGCTCTATGGAGCGTTACGTCGGATGTTTTTGAGGAAGCGCCCGTATTAGATAAAAGCCCAATCGCTGATCGCGGCTGCGTTTGCGGGTGGGGCTTGAGACCCTTGCGGTCTGAGGTCGACGCCGGAGTGCCCTGCGTCCCCTTCGGCGCTGGTGGATCCTTCGTCCTGGACGAAGAAGAGCCGTGGGTTGTGTGCTTAGGCCTATGGGGTCTGTGTGCGTCCTTGTCGCCGGGGTGTTCATCCCCCATAAGCAGGGCGTGAGCCGAGCCCGTCGGGGCCGGGGACGGACGTCGAGGAGCGCGAGCGCTCCTTCTGGGGGTTAAAGACTTCCGTAACGGACATCGAGTTATCACCCTCCTCGTCACTTTCTGTAACAGCGGCGGCGGGTGAGGAAACTGACTTCGACATCGCGTAGTCCGCCCACCTCTTAACTTTCTGTTCTTTAAGAGTTCTTGGTTTCAAGAGCTTACAGGCCGCGCAGCTGTCCTCTTTATGATCGAGGGGCAAGCAACGATTACAGAGCTTGTGTTTGTCCTTCCAAGTATATTTGCCCCTACAGCGTGGGCAAAACTTAAAAGGTGTCCTCTCCATAGCTGAGGCAATAAAAACTGGTGATAACAACCCCAAGGGAAAGATAGGGGAGAAAGAAAGACATTCTCGACGAGAAGGTAAAAGTTGGAAACCCCCACTCTCCCTACTGTATGTTGGCCGGCGAGGCCTGGCCACGTGTTCGGCAGCGCCGAAGGATCTCCTCCGTCTCTTCTCCTCCGTCGAAAACTTGCTCGGCGGAGAAACAGCTTCACAGCTAACGTCGAGGGGAGGGATCTTTTAACAATAAGTATATATTAAGGACCGAGGTCCGTAGTAATTGTTTAGCAATGTCTCTCTAGGAGCTCTGCGTAAGGCGACCATAAACTCGGCGGAAAAAAACAATCTGAGGGACCTCGACGCGTGAGGGATTGTGGGTACAACGCACGTCACTATAGGGATAGTGTTACAGACACGCCTTGTCGACGTCCCCTTTTCGACTACGAAAAACAAAATGCAATACTCCGCAGTGACCACTGGATGTCGGACCTATGCACAGCATGTGATTCTAAGCAGATTAACAAACATCAGAAATATATATATATAAACTTTTTTTATTGGTATTTTATAGAACAATGGTCTTAACTTGCCCCCCACCCCCCTCACCCTGCCCACCCCCGGTACATTCCCACAGAAGCAATTTACATCATGACAAAGTAATGGTTGGCAATCCATAGAAAAAAACAGTCCTCGGTGGGTTTCAGTATGTGGGGTAGATGGCAAATATGTAGAGTTGACGAGTTGTGGTCCAGGGTTTCCTTGGATCTGGTGCAACTTTCTCACATTGCCTGGTATTCTGGTGACCTAGAGTGCTTTATATACTTGTTCATTACTCTCGTGAAGTGGGTTGACTGCCCATTAGTGAACCCTTTTCCTCGTCAAAGTTATGAAGAGGTATCCAGTGGTGGAGGGGTTACAGCATCCCTGATTCCAGATTGTTTAATGAGGTGAGCTGTGTATGCATCCCACATGCTTCTGTCCCCCATCCCCCGCATCTGTTGTCTTGCATAGCGCCCCATCTGGTCGCCATGTCATTCAATACAGAATGTCTGCGGACCACTGAGCAATCGTACATCTTTTCCTACCCCATTCCATTGCCACCCTCCGCTTTGCAAGGATCAGGAGGAGACCTGCCTCTGGGTATCAACTTGGTGTATCCCAGGAGGGCTAGCACAGGGTCCAGTGTGGTTTCCTGTCCGCCGACTTCCCGTTCACCTCGAAGACCTGTTCCCAGAATCATTTAATGCTGCCGCTTTCCCACGCTACATGAAGGAACCCTGCAGCAGCCTGCCCACATCTTTTGCAATTCCCAGTAGTGTGGGGGAAATATTGCTTAAATTGGGCCAGGGTATAATAGTATTGATGCAGGTATTTGAAGTGAACCAGTTTGAATCTAGTGCATGTCGCTCCCTTCCTAATCATCTCACAGCAGTATCCCCATAGAATAGAAGCAGTCTCTCTCCCCGGTGTTTTCTCCCAGGTTTCCTGTGGCGATAATGCAGTTTTTGGCCTATTTTTCAGGGCCATGGCGTACACTGTGGACTCGATTACCCATGTGCCCTCGTATAGTTTTATCTAACATTTCCGCAATTGGGGGTTGTTTGGGAAAGGATGGAAGCAGCTGCTGCAATACTACATGCAGCCTGTAATATAGGAACATCTCTAATGCAGACATGGCCCCTTTCTCTCAGCGTATCAAGCGTTATGAACCTCCCATTCGGTAATAGATCACCAAATTTGATCACCTCCATCCTTTTCATCATATTTACAAAACCTGTCTCACCTGGCATATGTGTAACCGGGAGTTCTGGCGAATAAAGTGTGTCCCCCCTTAGCTTTGTGCTCCAGAAGAACCCAAGCCCTACATATTAAGTCTACCATGTTTCTGACCGTGCATGGTCGCGGTAAGAATAACCGATCGGAGCAGCGCTGGGGCCGCGATCGATCGTTCAATCTCTACATGCTTACGTTCAGTACATGTCCCATACCAATACAGGAGAAAGCCAGCCTGTGCCATTGTGTAGTATAGTTCAAAGTCTGGCAATGCCAGCCCTCCCTCCCTCCTGCACAGGTGCAACCAGTTTGTCCCAAGAGACCCTTGCTTGTTTGCCAGCCCAGATAAATTGCATTACTGCTGAGCGAAGCTCACGGAAGTAGCTCCTGGGTACCCTTATAGGCGCATTAAGGAATACATAGAGGACTCTGGGGAGAATAGTCATCTTGATTAAGGAAATCCTGCCATACAAGTTTAAGGGGAGGGAGACAATGCTGCCCTAGTTAGTGCAAGTGCTTTAACATAATTACTACGATATACCACCCCTTCGTCTCTGGCTATAGTAATCCCTAAATAGCCGGTCTGTTGAGACTCCCACTGAAACCCCCAGTTATCCTTGAACTGACTCGTTGCCTCCGTCAGAGGGAATATGACCGATTTACTAACATTCACTCGAAGCCCCGACAGCTCACCAAAGCGCTGGACCTCTAACAAGATCGGATCCAGATTGATTTCAGGTTTCCGTACGAATAGTACCATATCGTCCGCACATAGCGATATCACCATGCGGTGTGTATATAGCCGGATCCCTCGAAGTATATGTGGGTCTCTGACCCGCTCAGCCCACGGCTTTATCGCTAAAGCGAACAATAGAGGGGATAATGGACATCACTGGTGAGTCCCGCGCTCAAGTGCTATCTGTTCAGTTGTTTGCCCGTTCACCCGCACCCTAGCCACAGGGTCCTTTTATAGCAGCGATACCAAAGAAATTAACAACTCCCCCCAGGCCCAGTCACTGCATGACCGCAAAAAGGAACGGCCATTCAACAGAATCAAAAGCCTTGGTGGCGTGGAGCAAAGCAGCAACAGCAGGCTCATCCCCTGGTAGTGCCGATAGTAGGCCAAACCTTCTCTGTAGCCCGTAGGATGTTGACCGTCCTGGGATAAAGCCCGATTGGTCAGCCCAGACTATGGTCAGCATCAGTGGTGCCAGCCTGGTTGCCAGGATTTTGGCCAATATTTTATTATCAAGATTAATAACAGATATTGGGCGGTAAGAAGAACCGTAGTTTCCCGGTTTTTCTGGTTTCAACAGCACCACCACCACCACTGCTTCTCAGAGTCAGGGAGTTGCCCCTCGGCTATTGCCTGTTGGCAGACTCGCAGCAGATAGGGAGCCAGCTTGCCGGCAAAGCATTTATAAAATTCAGCCGTGAACCCGTCTGGACCAGGAGATTTCCCACCTGGCAATGTTCTTATTGCACTCACCACCTCCTCCAGTCAAGACCGGCGCCTCTGCGGGAATCAGGTGAGCGTTACAATATCAGCTTGGGAAGCCCGTGTCTGTGTGGAGTATAGGTGCCTGCAGAATTTATAAAATTCCGGAACTATTTTCGTGTCTTCAAACTGGTCTACTCTGTTCTCGTCAGTTATCACTGTTATTCTGCACTCATGCCCATTCATTCTAGTGGCCCTAGCTAGCAACCTCCCCGGTGCTTGGCCTTCCCCCGTATTGCCTGGGAGTTCCTATCCCACATGTATTTTATCTCTCGTTGTGCTAAGGCATGGAACTCCTGGAGTCTCTGCATTATCTCCGCTTGTTGAGCCACATTGGGGGTGGGGAAAGTTTCTTGTAGGGCACAGATAGCTGCCTCTTTTTCGGCCAGATCTTTCCTCATCTGCCTTAGTATCCCTGATTCATTGGCTATGCATTCTCCACGCATTACGCACTTGAATCCTTCCCACAGGGTACCCACCGAGCTCACCGATCCTTCATTGGTCTCGAAGTACCTATTTATCACTTCTGTTAGTTCCTCCCTGAATACCATATTGGTAAACCCCTCACTTTTGAATCTCCAGGGAGGTCTCGCTTTTCCCCGCCTCACCAGTTTAAAGGATAATAAAAAGGGGTGTGTGGTCCGAGAGCGTGCGGGCCAATATATCTATGTCAGTGGTTTGGGTCAGGATTGTTTGTGACACTAAGAAGTCGTCCAAGCGTGCAGCTGAGCCGTGCAGGGTAGAGCAATACGTGAATTGGCTTGCTGCCGGATTGCTCACTCTCTTTTATGTCCTCAATTCTCCACACCAAAAGCATGTCCCGGAGTTTATTGGAGCTCTTGCTACTTAGGTGTGGGGACCCCCCCACCCAGTTGCAGTGCGGATATATCACTTTGTTGAAATCCCCAGCCCACAAAATTTCGCCATTGGGTATGCTCCCCAGTTGCCTCTCAATCCACTCCAGGGGCATTGTATCTTGATTCGGGCAGTAGTAACTAACCAAGGTGTATAGCATCCTTTTGAATGATCCCTTGTACCACCAACGCCCTCCCCTCCTGATCCTTCAAAATCCTGGTCTGTCGAAATCCCACTGAGTTGTATATCAGAATACATACTCCTCTAGCATAGGAGGAGTAGGAGGAGGAGAAGTACCTATGGCATCCCCACCTCTTCCAGAATTCGGATTCTGTTTCCGCCGTTAGGCGAGTTTCCTGGAGAAAAGCCACCCCCACCAGGTGGCGTCTCATGTATTGCAGGACTTTCTGGCTCTTAGAGGGGCTGTTAAGCCCCCTCACATTCCAGGCAATTGCATGCAATGTCGCCATTTGAATGCTAATCGTTGTGCCCACTCATGCCACCACCCTTTTCTGCTACTATCTGCTGCCTGTACCATTGCTTCGCCTCTCACCACCCATACCAGCAACCACCCCAACTTGCCAGTGATCTGCCCACCCACTATACCCCCTCCCCATTACTACCCAACCATAAACCCCTTCACCCTACCCACGCTGAATACCCCAACTGTCAAGCTCTTTATCCACCCACAACATATGTATGCTAGGCTTTCGCTTGAGGGGCAGCTGCAAGCCCGACCCACCATAGCACCTTCCTAGATGTGTCGGTCTCTGACTTACAAATGAAACTTGAATCTTAGCTGGTGTCACGTTACCTCTTCCCGGGCCAGCCCCCACGGTATATCAGTCGTTATTATCTCGTGTCCTGGGGGTTCTCAGTAGCATGTTGAGAAAGGAGGCAGCTTCCTCAGGGGTCTGAAAGAAGAGTGATCTGCCCTCGTGCTCAATCCGTAGTTTTGCTGGGAACAGCATAGCATATTTTATGTTCTTTTCCTGCACTTGTTTCTTAACATCAATAAATGTCCTCCTGGTTGCTTGTACCTTATCCGAAAAAAACTTGATTGCATCCCCTTTATATGAGACTGTCCCCTTCTCCTGGGCCTTCCGGAGCGCTGGGTCTCTATCCCGATAATTCAACAAGCGAGCTATTAACGGTCGAGGCGGCGCTCCCGGGGAAGGTCTTCTGCTACTGGGTATCTGTGTGCTCTTTCGACTACACACAATGGGGAGAAACCTTCTGGCCTCAGTGCTTCCAGCAGTATTCCCTCGACCAGAGTCTCCATGTTCCTCTGGTCGGTTGTCTCTGAGAGGCCCACAATCCTTTTATTTTTCTTTCTTGACCTAGATTGCAGGTCTTCCTGCTTCTCCTTTAGCTCTTTCAGGGCCCTTTCCACCCCGGTCATTTCCCTGGAGACTGAGGCTGCCTCGTCCTCCCCTCGACAGTCTCCCCTCTGCCTCCTCTAGCCTCTCACTGTGCTTGTCCAGGCGGACCAGCATGTGATCCACCTTGCAGGTTAAGGTGTCTAGCTTCCCGTCTAGGGACTGGATACTCGTCTGCAGCTGCATGAACATAGCCTTTATGTCCTGGAATGCAGACGTGGGATCCAGAGAAAGCACCGGGACTTGTGTCTCCGACAAGTCGTTGATCGTTCCAGTGCTTTTGGACTGCGATGCTGTCTCAAAGTGCAGTTTGGATTGCTGCTCGCCTCCCTTGCTGGACTTGGACATAGTGCTAGGTCTAAGGCAGTGGTTGCTGCAGATTCCCCTGCACGTCAGTTCTTGAACTTTGATATATGCCCGATGTGGCCTCCCACTCTGCCCAGGGGTTGGGTGCTATAGCTTCATCCACCACGTCGTTTGCCTAATTCCTCCACAGGTTTGTGATTGCGGCAGAGAAGGAGGCCCCAGGGGCCCAATGCTGCCCCTCCCCCTTCCTCTGGCAGCCTGACCACGTGCTCTTGCATTTTGCACGATCCAGGGCGTTATGTATGTCGCTAGAGAGTTCAGCGTGGGCAGGTGCACCTGTTCTCTAGGGGCTGTGTGTTCATTCTATGGGCCACTGTGTCGGGCTGGTCTCCCCGGTAGTATCACAAGGGCGCTGCCATCACCGCCAGGCAGCACCCTCCGGTCAGCCAGTCCTGTGCCTCCCAAAAAAGTTGGGGCTCTACTTGCATATGGTGGAGGTGTGCGGTATGGGACTCAAAGACCGGGCACATCCTCATTTATTGCAGGTGGAGAATAGGTATGCTTATACGCAGTCTCCAGGGAGGGGAGCAAAGCAGAGAAGGCTGATCTTGCTCCGACTTGACTCATATCCCAGCTCCTTTTGTTAAGGGCCCTGCAGTGGGAACGGCGGATGGGTCAGGATACAGTTTACAGTATTGGCAACGAGCTTAAGGGCAATTGATGCGGCAGACGTTCCACGCGACACCACTCGCACTCGTGTTGATGCTAGTAATGTTCAATTCCTCATGGCAAAGGTTCACCAGTGCCGGTCGTTATGTCCCCTTGAATGGGGGTCTCGGTGGCCGGGCCCGTAAGCATGCGTCCGCCACAAGTCCAAAGGGCTGGTCAGCTGTGCTAGTGGAGAGCGAGGTGATACACCCGCCTCAAGTGTTGCGGTTTGAAGAGATTAGGGGCTTACTGTTGTAGGATCTATCCTAGACTCGAGGATCAGACTGCTCAATCTCCTCCTCGCTCTGTAGCAGACTCTTTAACAATATGCGCTCAGACTGAAGTGGCACAGTTCGCCGGCCAGAGAACAGGATAAGGCGGACTCTCCCGCAGTGAGCCAGCACACAAGGAGCAGCAATTCACAGTTTCGTTCTTTTGGATCAGCGGTGCCAGGCTCTAGGGCAGCGTTTACTTTCAGTTCAGGTTTCCTCCGTTGCTATCCGCAGGTCGCCGGCTGCGCCCAACAACACGGGGCAGACCCAGCTCTGCTCAGGCAGCTGCTGTAACTTGGTGTTTGTGAGGGAAGAGGACCGCAACCCCCGACTCGTCTCACCTCAGGGGTTAAAGTGTTCCTACGCTCCACAGGAATTCATGTGCCAAGAGAGGATCAGTATGGCGAGCCAGCGGGGGTGTAGGGCCCGGCCCGCCGTCCTGGCGGGGCAGCCCCGTGCCACTGCTCCGCCACTCGTTTCTCAGTGTGCAACTGTTCGGGGCTCCCACATCTCCAAGCCCGCAATGTCATGCAGTTATCACCCCAACGTTGTTCTGCGGTGGCGTTTCCGAATAACAGCTCTCCCTCCCGAGCTGCCAGTCCTCATGAACTAATGCACTGCTCCGCGGCAGCACCCCGTAGGGTATGGGTCACAGCGTTGTGTCTGCGAGTTCAGTTGGCCGCCATCCTGCAGCTCCTCACCACTGTCAGCAGACGACGCTGCACGACACCAGTGAAGTCAGCGACCAACACCGCTTGGCTGATCCTCTGCCTAAGCTCCAGGCGCTAACCTCAGCGCTGCGCACCTTGGTTCCTTCAGCGCGAGGGTTCCCACTCAGCAGGCAAGGCAGGCTTTTTCAAGTTATGCTGCTCCTTCCTCGATCCTCCGTACCAACTCATCAGGGCTTAATCTATCCAGCAAGGAGCAGCAGTCTCCCCTTGTCCAGCGGCGGAGCCCCTGCCGCACTCCACACTGCTACTGGGTCATACAGTTGTTGCCTTCAGTTCCTTATAATGAGACCACGGATTTCAGTCAGGGAACCACCGAATAATAAGCTGGATATGTGTAGGTGCAGGAGAGCTTCACCATTTTGGACTGTCTCTCAATATTGGAGATATTTTACATGTTAGGATAGTTTTCTGTCCTACGTTTTAAAAGCGCTCCTGGATCCCTTTCATGGGCACAGATATTCATGGTTTATGAATTCAAAGAAGATTCCACGGGATAAATAAAATAGGCTTTCTGCCCAAAATAGGCTTTTTTCGGTTTTGGATGTGCCAGCAGTGATGGTGGAGCTTGCCACCAAGTATTTATAGGGAGGTGTGAAGGAATTCTAGCCACTTAACTTGCCTGTAACTTCCTGACTTGCTTGTGATGAAATCCTATTAAGCACCCTTCCCTCCATGCCCCGGCTATTCATGTGCCACGGCCTGTGGCATAGCTTCAAAAAGTGGTTGTTCCGTACGCAAGTTCAGCCCTCCTGTTCAGACACCAGAAGACAGGTCAACTGCTGTGGATTCCACTATCCCCCTTTGTGAACTGAGCACTTTTTTACTGCCAGCTCGTCAGCAGCACTTTGCTGTTGGCATGCAAGGAAGAGCCAGCATGGACGTGCAGCTCGACATTGGGAAGTCATTTTGTAACGTCCGTCGACTTGAAAGAGTGGATCAGCCTCTTAAGCACACGCTCTGCCACACAATGCCCAAACAGCAATTAACATGGGGGAAAAAGGGCTACAAATGAAAACCTTAAGGAAAAGGGGCAAAACACTTATAGTGAATACGGAGAAAAAGGGAATAAACTATCCCGTTCAGGCGGGGAGGGGGTGACATTTTTCAATAACTGTCCTGATTGGAATAATCAATAAAGACAAGCAGCACTGTCTGCAGGGCCTTGCAGGGGGGTTGCACAAACAGGGGTTCAGACCGCAGGGAGAACAAAGAACAATCCCTCAGACACTGGGGAGGCCAGAACACAAGAGGAGCTGGACTAGAGCCAGCTACAACGGGCCAAGCAGGCCCCAGCCACTCTACCACTGCCTCCTTCTCAGGCCTGTCCAACCCCCAATTACAAGCATCATAAGAGGCATGAGTGCCCATTTATCAACTGGAGATTTCTCCCAGCAGGGAGGCAGCGATACAGAAGGGGTGATGGTGGCATCACAATAGGTGAATGAGGATGCAGCAAAACTGCATGAGTGGCTAGTGGACATTCAATTCCGAAGAAGCGGATTAAAAACAAATTAGCACCGATACTGCCCAGCTCTCTCCTCTTGCAGTTTCAGTCATGTATTGTCAGTAGCTAAGCTTCAGAAGAACAGTTTTTATTCATGTGGTTTTCCTGTTGGTGATATGCAAGAGCTGGGTTGTCCATGCTTTTGTACACAAAGCACAACTATTTTAATTGAAATCTGGCCCACATGATGATCCAGTGCAAGCGTCTTAGTTCAGCGTACATTTGTTAGCGTTTCATTAGTAGAGGCAGCCAGAAGCCTTTTATTGCATTGTTTAAAGCGCAGACCTAGCTTGAGAGCAGCAGAGTAGTGTACAGATTGTGGGATCCCTGCATTTGTGCTGGCATCAGTAGCGCAGTACAGGGAGGTCTGTGCATCGGTATGTGCGTCCACTGGAATGAGTCTTTGGTTAAGTGTTCTTGAAAAAGCCATGTTTTGAGAGATTTGCGCAATTGGAGAATTGCGGGGGCATTTCGAGCCAACACTGGGCTCGAGTTCCAGAGGGTGGGTGCATGACAAGATAAGGATTGTTTGCGGGTCTTCTCTTTGCAGACGAGTTGAGATTCATGCTGGTTGGCCGATTTGCTGCGTGAAGAGCAGGTGCCACTAGATATGTGGAGCTTAGCTGCCAGGTACGCTTGTGTGCTACTTGCGACTGCTTTGTAGATGATAAATGCAGTCTTCAACAGTATCCTGGCTTGGAGTGGAAGCCAATGGAGTTCGCGCAGGATGGTGGCAATTCAGCGAAATGTCTCTGCTCCCGTAATAAGATGTGCTGTAGCGTGGTCTGCTTTTAGGGGAGCCAAGTGAGCAGCTGGGAGCCCTGTCAGGAAAGTATTTCACCCCCCCTCCCTCAATCGATGTACGAGTCCACAAGGCCCTGCCCTACGGTACAAAGGTTTGGGGCAGGATGAATGGTTTCATTTTTTCAAAGGATAGAGATTCTCAAACAGGCTATTTGGGCCTTCTTGGCTATGCATTTCTGTAAGGACAGATTACTGTCAATGGTGAAGCCTAAGGATTTTGCAGATTCAGAGTTGTGGATCGAATCCATATCATTCAGCCATTGTTGGACAAGTTGTTTTTTAGCAGTGGGATCAATGAAGAATTCAGGTTTGGATGGATTTAGTTTGCGATAGTCGACATCCAGGACTGGATGATGGCTTTGTAATCGCAGACATGGTATCTACTCTCATGTACAACTGAGTATGGTTTGCGTATTGGTGGATGGCTACATTGGGATCTTTGAGCAGAGTGGGCAGAGGCTTCATGCAAAAGGATAAAAAGAATTAGTGAGAGGATGGAGCCATTGGGGACTTCGCAGGAGACCGGGAGTACATTAGAACACGAGTTACGCTCGGGCAGACACCAGGCTGTCAAGATGGAGTAGGTAAAACCAATTCACAACAGGGCCAGAGAATCCCATCCTGTCAGCAAGAAGGAGAGAGGAATGCAGTGGTTGATGGTATCTAATGCAGCCAAGAGGTCCAGGAGGATGAGTCGCCCTTATCCATGATTTGGAGAGCCTCATCCACCATCTGGATGTTGGCTGTCTCGATGCTACACTTTGGGTGGAACCCTGACTGATAGTCATTTAGGAGGTGGAGTTCGATTCTGGCAAGTAGTAGTTGTGTAGCAATTTTTAGGAGATCCGGGGGAAAGAGGAGAGAATTCAGTCCAGGGGGCAGTATGCATGCTGAGGTGCAAAAGAAGCTAATGCTGCGACAGGTTGATTCGATGGTCTCTCAGATTTTGTAAATTTTTTCAATAAACAAATGTGTTGATCGGTCTCATTTTTCCTGAGTTGCCGGTACCTCAGGGTGGGGTGGGGGGTTGTTACAATGCTTTACTACTTCAAAGAGGGCTTTGCTCCTATTAGAGGCTGCTGCAATAGTGATTGAGTAGTAATCAGCTTTGTCATCGGAAGTCAGAATCCTATGGTTGGCGCACAGAGATTTGAGGTTGGTGAGGTCTCCAGAGTTATAGTTTTTATGCCACCGTTTCTCTAGGGTTCTGAGTGTTTGTTGGAGGCTATTTCGGGGGTGAACCATGGGGTGGATGGTGTGGTCCAGCCCAGCTGGATTTTAAGGGGGCATGAGCGTCCACCAGTTTCATAGCAGAGTTGCTGAATAGTTCCAGGAGGCCCAAGGCATTCCCTGTGGTGGGGGAAGTCTGTAAAGTTTGCTTCTAGCTCATTTACTGGAAAGGTTTTGGATGAGCGACGTTGAGTGAGGGGGCGTTTGGCCTGACCTTTGTGAGCCGTTGTTAAGTGGGTAACTGATAATGGGATAGTAGCGTGGTGAGGCCAGTCAAGTGGGATAGGGTCTGCACAGGTGATGCAGGGGGATGATGTGAAGACTATGTCCAGGGTGTTGCCTTTGTTGTGCATCTGGGAGAGCCCAATTTGCTCAGGGTCCAAGGAAGCGGTCAGCGCGTAAAGCGTGCTTAAAGTGTGGTTGTCAGCCTGTGACTCGAGGACGTTAAAATCACAGAGACAGACATTATCTGAATGTGCCATTTGGGCTAAGGAAACTACATTGGAGAGGTCTGCAATAAAAGTCACTCCTTTGAGGTGGACTGTAGATGAGGTGGAAGGTGATGGATTCCTTGTGCGATGCAGGGAACTGTCTGGCAAGTGATTCAAATGAGCTTGTACTGGAAGAGGGGATAATGGAGCAATGGCCAATTTGGACGATTGGCACTCTGCCTCTATGGGGTAAGAGGACGGCAAAAACACGTGGGGAGGATGAGCTAAACCATGATTCAGTAATGAATAGGGCATCAAAGTTGTTGTACGAGATGTCAGTGATCTCTGCAGCGTGAGCAACTGCTGAGCGAGCATTGATCAACATGAGAGGGCGAGTGCATGTGGTCTGTGGGTGTTGGATGGGGGCAAGAGCAATATTGATGAGGCTCACTGGAGTAGCTTGCCTGACCAGGGCACTTGGCCATTCGTACCCTAGTGAGAGTGGGGATGGGCTGTGGAAGGAGGAGACACATGGTGAAATCTTTTGGAGAGTAGCAGTAGTAGAGATTAGTTTGCAGGTGAAATGCAGGACAGGGGGTCAGGCCCAAACAGGTGAGGTCCTCGTCTTTGCACATCCTTTGTTGAGGACGCCCGCTATGAGGACTAATTAAATTAGTAGGGGGTGGAGCAACTGAGTGGCAGGGCCAGGTCACGTGACCAGCGGCCCACTCAATGCGTTCTGCCTGGAGCTAGCCTACGGTCCTTAATTAGAGGCTTGGTAGCTGTGAAAACTGGTGGGAGGCAGAGCAACTGAGTGGCAGGGCCTGGTCACATGACCAACAGCCTACTCAATGCTGTCTAAGCCTTTTCTACCCGCTGGACTAATTGATATCGGATAGTCTGAAAGACCCACATAGAAGGGATTATCATAGTCCAGCCGGGTGTTGAGTACAAAAATGACTACAAAGTAACTGTCTTTGGAACTGAAAAGAATAATCTCAAAATTAAAGTTGATGGAAGGATATTTTTTTTAATTTTTTTATTTATTGTATTTGGTTTATTTAAACCTTTACAAAACAGAACATCAATAAAATCTTAAAACAGAGTAAAATAAAACACATTAGCATTTCTAATTCTGACCTGGCACAATTCCAGTAAAACAATACTAACATAAAATTCGAAGCAAAAACTGCACTAACATAGTCAGATTAGGCCTAATTTAGTGCATTTTACAGACAATCGTTAAAAAAGTCAACCACTTTACACTTCAGGGCAATGTTAGTACCATGCATCATTTCGAACCATAAGCGCTCCCTAGAAACGTTTGCAGTATTAAATACGAATTCCGGAAAGTAAGCACACCTTTCGCTCACAAGCATAGGACAAACCAATAACAGATGTACCAGTGTTTCCAGCACTTCATGCTGTTCACAGAACCTGCATAAATTCTTATTCACAATGTTTAATTTTCTTATATAGCTAATTTCATTAGTGTTAAGCACATTGAACCTGAATCGCATTATGTTGTTACGATGTTTCCTCGACGGATATTTTGTCAGTTAAAATTCAAGTATAGGAAACCATTTCCACACAGAAACGACTTGGTTGTATAGTTTCGAATTCATGATCACAGCATTGTTTGTGACCTAGTCAAAAGCCTTTATCAATACTTTAATTTTAGCTGGTTTCTCAAATAGACAGCGCTTTGAAGCTCCAATCTTTACCAAGATTTTTTCTACATCAAATTGCAAATCAATCATAAATCTCTCATTAACACCTTCCCTTAAGATATTATATAATGAGTTGGAGCCTGCCAGCATGCATTTTCTGTACAACATGACTCTTTTACATTCCACTATACTTTCAAGCGAAGCTAGTCCCAATTCATACCTTATCATTTCTACAGGAATACATTTCGGTATGAAATACAGTACTTTTTTCCACATAATAGCTTCTAGCCTTTTCAGGTATGAAGTAATTTTTACTGGGCTAAATTCTAAACCGTAAGTTAACCTTGGAATGACCTTAAGGAGGTAAAAGTCTCTGCAACCGGACATGGTGAATTTCCCAAATTTTCTTTCAATTGCCTTCAACTGATTGCTCGCCACTTTTGCTTTCGATTGCAAGCATTTTTTGGAAAAATGTAATGTCATATTACTCGCAAAGGAATACCCTAGATATTTCAAAGCCTTCTGGAGCCTCATCTTAGACCCCGCAACCACCCATGTAGGATTTCTGTTTGCTTTGTTATTTTGACCCAAATTAATGATAACTGTTTTTGCGGGATTTATATTTAAAATCTGCAAATACCACGATTATTCTTTGTAGGCCTATCTTTGTGTGATCTAACAGTAAAAAATCATCGGCGTAAGCAACCCAATTGACCGAAAAAGCACCAATTTTTGGCCTTAATAAACCTGCGGATGCAATTTTAGCATTTGCGCCGGATACATAAAGGTTAAATAAGGTGGCCGCCAAGGCACAACCTTGCTTCAGGCCATTCATCGCCTTGATTTCTCTGGACATCAGCCCTGAGTTGTTAAGCCTTACCTTTAACTTTGTATTCGAATACAGATGAATAATCATCGCCAGCAACCCTCTGTCAATTTTCAATGTATCAAGCCTTTGCATAATATAGGTCGATCAACCTTATCAAAAGCTGCAGATAAGTCCATAGAGGCCGCGTAAAGAGGTCCATAGTTAGATTTCTTAGCTTGACTTTGCAAAATAGATACAAAAAGACCACCCGCATCGGTCCCCATGCCTTTTCGAAACCCGAATTAACTCACATCAAGAATTTCATTCTCCTCCATCCATAGCAACAAGTTTTCCAAAATAATTGAGGCAAAAATTTTAGCCTCTATATTAATTATTGATATAGGTCTATAGTTGTTGGGACATAGACGGTTTCCTTTTTTAAATATAAGTATCACATAGGAAACTTTCCAGGAATCAGGCATCGTTTGAGACAAGAGTACATCGCTGAAGATTAGATGCAATATCCCGGCCCATAGCTCAGGACTCTGTTTCAGTATAGCGCATGTAAGGTTATTGGGACCCGGAGTGTCAGAGGGTTTTAGCTTCTAGATCATTGCTCTTATTTTGACCACTGAGATGTCAAGACACCATTTACATTCTTTATATTCAACTGCTGGCATGACATTGGGTGACAAGGCATATAAGTTCTCAAAGAAGTTGCACCATATAGATTCCCCAATCGGATTAGTAAGTAACTGCTCTTGAGATGCTTTGGTGCTATTGATAAGAGACCAGTAATTACTAGAATTGGTCACCTTCCTAGCACCAAGCATAGCTTCTGCATCCTTCTGTTCAAGATTTGCGCAATGCTGAATACTCCAATTTTTATAGGCCTGGCGACAAATTTTCACCGCTTTTTTATACTCATCTGTTGGTAGATCAAGTTTCTTTACGGCACGTAATTGCTTGTACAACCAAGCTCTATATTCTTTAACTTCTAGATCAAAGCCATGTTTATGTGTCCTTTTTTTTGCATTACAATATTGCTGGTATTCTGAAAAGGGACCAACCAGTCAGCTAGCAAATCATCAAAGGCAGCAATCGAGTATGATACTTTTTTTTGTTCTAATGATTTATTTTCATAGTCCTGCCACATCGTGTTGTTAAATTTAATAAACTTTAGAGTATTCCATTTGACCCTAGTTCCCTTCGTATTCACAATTATAGGTCCCCAATTTACATTATCATTGTGGACCTTCTTCTCTAGAGCCAAATCAATTGATAACATAGCATGATCACTTGCGACAATAGGTTGGACACACATCACTTCAGAATCTGTAACCAGCCCATTGCTTACAAATATGTAGTCTATTATGGTCTCTCCACCTCAAGCAGACCAAGTATATTTATCATTAAACATCATCTCCATACCCCTTGCACAAATAAAATTACGCCAGAGGGCACCTCTATGCAATTTATTTCCCTTTTTTGAGCCATTGACACCCTTGTCCAGTAAACACCATTCAATCTCTGAGTTAGATAAGTTACAGTCAGCGTTCAGATCCCCAGCTATTATATGCCCACCAGCAGAGAAGGCCAACCATTCATCCATCAGAACATCTAATTCATCTAACAGATTCATCAGTTTTTGGTCATCATATATCGCATTATTCCAATAAACATTGATGACCATTAAACCCACTCTACCTTTTTGTGTAAAAAAAAAAAAGGTAGCAATTTGACATGAGGTGTACAGATGTTTTTTGGCTAGTTTTTCAATTGCATTAGAATTACGAAAGGCCAAAGCCAGGCCACCGTTGTGGATCTAGAGGACGTCCCAAGTCCCAGGAAGGCATAGCACCACATAACCATCCCAAAACAGCTGTCCACAGGCCCAGGATTCCTGTACTAAAACAAAGTCAAAGTTTTCAAGTTCCCTACATTATTTTTTATCCTGGGCCAAATGGGTGTGCCCCCTAGAATTCCACAAAATCAAGCTAAAATAGCCCCCTGCACTAAAGGGGCTTACCCAAGTTTTTAAGTTGCTCTATGGAGTCTTTGAGGGAAGTCGCCAACGTACGCCATTCTTTCATCTCAGAGAGAAGTATGGCATCCTGAAGCTGACAAGCACTCAACATTATTGGCACCTGGAGCAACATTTTGTGAAATCGTCTCACTATTTTTCAGATAGTCAGCAGATGTATACGGCAAAGCCCCTCTTTTGCAATGAACCGGCTTCCTTCAAGATCAAAGCAGGTACCAAAGGTGACTGAATCACCAGTCGCCCAAAATCAAACCTTTGTGGATGAATATAATCCACTAGCTGTATATCAGCAGAGGCTATTAATGACAATTCTGGAATATCACCAAACAAATTCAGTGTATAAGGTCTATTCAGGGTTGGGGAGTATCTATCTTCAAATACATAGTGCAGTATGAGACTTGGACTCTCGGGATGATGAGGTTTGCGCAGTATACACTTGGAATCCCTCAAGGATTCGTTATATAGAGGGTTTGGCATAAACTTTTCGTTAACACTCCTATTTGAGTTCCCTGATTGGGGGTACCAACTCATCTCTTCGACTTTGTCCTGCATTTGTCTCACTTTTATTAACCAGAACTGACCTGACTGGTGATGCTCTATTTGAACCGTATTCATTATCGGTGATTTTATTATTGAGAAGATCTTTTATCATCCTTCGTACACAGTCCTCTGTTACAAGGCTATCTGATGGAACGTGTACGATTTTTGAATCACACTGTTTCGGTGCTATTCAAATCAGTAACTATAACATCTCTGATCCTTTCATCTTCAAGGGGCATCACTTTGTTGGTCTTATCAGTCCCCTGAGAAACTTTTAACATACTGACCATATTGCTATTACTAACGCCTTTATTACAGATAGGGACACCTTCCCTTACTTGATTCGGGCCTATAAGCAACGTGTGAGCTATCGGAGGGACAGGACCTTTCTCTCGACAGGGAGCCACTGGATGATCCAGGCTCCACCCTTGCAGGGATTTTTATCCGCAGGGGGGCATCCAGATTCTTAAGGTCAAATATATCTAACATCCCCATTTCCAGATTTTTTACATTGACATCGATTCTGTCAGCAACTTTTTTCTTTAAGGCTTCAAAGAGCTTTGACTCAGCGTCACTGTACTCCGCTGGCATAACAGCATCGGTAGTACTCACTTTATCATCGCTCACGAGAGCCTGATCAAGTTGATTGTTTAGATGCTTGTTTTTCGGAGATTCCCTAACTAAGGTTACATCTTCAACCTCAATGGGCTCACTTTCTATAGTATGTAGACTAGGCTCCCTCAGAAACTTTCCTGATGAAACATTCAGGGCATTCTGTGCCTGAACTTGCTTCTTCCTTATTTTTTTCTGTTGATATTTTTACATTAAATATCTCTGCAACCTTGATTGTAGTAGTATCCAAGTTAGAAGTCTGTATTACAGGCTCAGAACTCCCTAAATTCTGCAAATCAAGTTCTGATGTCGTGTTAACAACTGTCTCATTTTTGTTTGCAGGTGAACACCCAATCCCAATGGCATTATAGCTGTCTCCAACCTCAACGGGTTTTTCACTTGTAATGGGTTTTTTTACCCTATAATTTGTCATGGTTTGTTTTATTTTTTGGTTCGATATCGAGGCCAGCTTCCCTTCCATGCCATCTTGAGCCTTACACAGAACCAGCACTTCAGATAGTGGCTTGGCCCGAGACCCTGGCTGATAAACTAACGCCTTTAAGATTTCTTTTAAATACCACGTCTGCGCTTTTACTTCGTTATATAGCTGTTGGTTGTCAGCATCTATTTCTTTTATGAAACTCAAGCCACCTTTCTCGATTTCTTTTTTGTGCTTCCCAAATCCGCAGGGCAACACGGGCTGTCTTCTATCCTCATTAAATAAGGATAGCGAAGAGTCCGATTGCTCATTCCCTCCGACGTCCTCAATAAGATTCTTTGATGTATTTTGTGCACACACCACTAAGTCATCGTCAGAATCAGATGAATCAGGCAGTGGTAGTACAACTGCTTGAGCAATACTCATTCTCCTAGTTTTTATAGAATTCATGGGCATAACGCAGTCACGAATAGTGTTTAGCGTCTTTCTTTTCATTCTACTTCTGGAATTGCACGTTCCCAGTAGCTAGACACAGGGAAAACACTCTAGAGGAGCTACACACCACAAAACTCCTCAAGCACGCAGTAGCTCACTAGCAAAAGCACCATCAGCGATTTAATTCAAATACAGTTTTACTGTTAGCTTAAAGTTGACCTATGTAACTAGACCGCCCACCGCTCCAAGCCACAAACAGCAAACAGCAAACAGCGTACTTCACCGTACTTCTGGGTGCGCTACGCACTCGGAATATAAACACAAAGGAGGGGGCAGGTCAGAGGCGTTCCCTTATCCAACAGGCCAATGAGATGAACATTAGTCCAGGCAGTCCCAGTGCAGCCTCTAAAGACTTCCTCCGGTCATATGAGCAGATTGAAAGCCGAGTGCTCGAGTACTCCAGACACTGCGCCGAAGCTTCAGAGATGAAAGTCAAATGCAGCAAACCGCGTACTTCACCGTACTTCCGGGCTATTATTATGGCTGACCCGACTGGAGCATTATGTCTGCATTCCACAGTATGCAACCGTTTCACACTTTTGATGGAATTAGTACTTTAGTCCTAAATAAGACTGCATGGCCAGCCTATAAAGTCAACTCTTGAGGCAGGGTATTGGACCTCACACCGGGATCTTGGATTTGATTCAGTCATGTTTCAGAGATCACATCCATGGTTCAACAGCTTTTACACCTTTTGTGATGGTGCCAAACAAGGACATTTTACTGAAAATAGTCAGACGATGGAAAGAGGAGTGTAAGAGAAGACTAGTCTCTGGTGAGATCCATGAAAGCTTGATGTATATGAGTTGGAGGACGTGCAGGGAAAGCCATGGGACACCCTAAAGTGGACTGCTGTGGCTGAGAACACAGGAGATTTCCCATGCGCACTCTTAAACTTTGTCAGAGACTAAGGAAAACAACCATTTGGGTGTCTGGTCAATTACACCAGCATTTGATTGCAACCATTGTAGCAAAATGGCATGGCACTGTTAACAGTGTCTAAGTGAAGCAGGGTAAGTAGGGGACATGCAGTCTGGGTTCTCTAAGAATTCATCCCAGACAGTGAGTAGGGCTGATTCAGTGTCTTGAAAAAAGGTGATCCAAGAGTGAGTGGCTTTCAATGTCGCATTGTAACTTGGTCAGAATGCTTTTAAGATCAGCTTAGCAGGCCAGGAGAAGCTGATGAATGGGCGTATGGAAGCATATTTCTAGCAAGTGAGTAATTGAGCATTTCGCGCCTTGGTGGGGGGTAGGTGGAAGTACAGCTGAAAGGTCAAGGCATAGGCAACAGATCCAATTTGTTTTGCCAATAAGGATTGTGCGGAAGGCGTGATTTATTGAGCATGAAGGACACAGTTTTGAAACCTCAGCAAATCCTAGTAATATCAAGTATATACATTGCAATCAGAAATAAGGAAGCAAGCAATAGCTAGGTACAGTGTAGTTTATCAGATAAAGACCAATTCATTAGACAGATTTTCCTCAAGCTACCTTGTGCTTAAACTAAGAACCCCTTAAGATTGCAATTTTACAAGGCACAAATACATCTAGATTGGCATACACATTTTTAGAGCTTTGAGCTCAACGAAAAACGAAATGCATCCCTTACCTATCTCTCGTTGCTTTGGCTAATTTGTCTTCAGATTTACGGTCATGGGTCTCCAACCCCAACATAAAACTTCCACGGCCAAGCTGCGCTTCAGACTGTTCAAGTTTTTCAGACAAATCAAAGACCTGTCCTGTAGTGTAATCTGCATTCTGTAGAGACGAGATTAAAAAAATAAATGTGTATAAAATGGCGCAATTTATTTCTTTGACAACGTGGTATGGTCATTCCTCTTCAACATAATGTCATGGCTGCAGAGGCGCTTACCGGACCATTTTCTGTAGTGCAAATCCAAACTATATATGGGGGTCCTGTTCAACATGCGTAACTACAGGCTATACAGCTCCCCGAAACCTGTGTGGCTGCCACATCAGCATCTATGTCTAACTCAGCTTCCCACAAGTTGACACCACCTATCCTGACAATGGATCTCACAATCACTTGCGTTTCTCTTTCAGCAGCACAAACCTTTGTTCTTACTACCTGCACAGGCAGACACTACTCTTCTTTCCCCCAGCTTTAGAAAACGCCTCTCCCCCCTCCCCCCTGCATAGATTCACCCCTATTCTTTCAACCAATGGGATTGGTCTTTGCAGAAATGATCAAATAATAAAATACCCAATGAGAAATGACCAAATTATTTTGATCTAATTAGTTAGGGATTTTTGTTCATTTTTATTAAAAATTGTGGTTCGGCCACCAGGGGGCGCAGGGATGAGCAGACTTCTCTGCGTCGTTCCGGCACTGTCGGGACTATAAGGGATCTGAGCCCCCCCATGACATCCAGAGGACCCCATTGGGTGCCCCAACACCCCGAGCTCAATCGGTTGAAGTTTGAGGCTGAAACTCCAAGGCTATCTGGAGATATCAAAGACGTCACCGGAGCTGGAAAAGCCAGTCCTGCTGAGCAGTCACCAAGCCACGGGACGGAATGGCACATCACTGCAGCGGCAGAAAAAAAAAAGCAGTGAGTGGCAACTCCTACCTCCCCCGCACCCTATCCGTCGAGGCCCATTGACGTGCTGTTGGGCCTTTCCCCAGGCACACTGAAACCCTAGCATAGCCCCTCAGTCAGAGGCCCACCAGCGCGGCTCAAGGAGACCCCAGGAAGGTGGCCCTGCAAGCAGCACAGCGGACAACATCAGAGGGCCGCGCGGGGGAAACCGCGACCTTCCCCCCCATGCCAAGCCGAAGAAGACACTCGGATCACCCCCACCCCTCCCACACGGTGGATACACAACTCAAAGAGTCTCAAAGCAAGAGTAGGAGAACTCAATGTAAAGATCCATTCCCAGTTGTGCCACCAGCCTCCCCTCATCTTGCTAAGGGATGACACAAAAGCAAGGAGGGGGCCCTGCGGGGACACCCAGTGAGAATCTGCAGGGCTTCAGGTTAGCCCACCAATCCAAGTGTGCATCAGACATGGGGCTGAGGCAGCCAAATATCCATTAAGCAGCGGCCCCCCTACAGGTGGGAGAGGGGTGTCGAGTGGGGACATTGCAGCCCTAATGCAAGAAATTCGGGACATGCAGGCCGACAGACTCGAAAAAAATGGACCAACGAGTGGACAAGATAGATCAAAAAGTGGATAGAATGGAAGATTCAATCCAAGATTTGGAGGCCTACCAATCCTCAGTGGATATTCTTGAAGCACAGATTGACACCAGACTGATGGCCCTGGAGAGAAAGGATGAGGAAAAGACCCTCAAAATGGACGACTGAACACAGAGCGGAGGAACAACCTCAGGATTTTTGGCCTGCCAGAAGTGGAGGGAGAGATGGAGAGACATTTGCCGAGCCGTCAAAGGAGTAGTCCACCAATTGTTTGGTGATGGAGCAGCAAATGAACCCACCATTGACAGAGCGCACAGGGCCAGTGGTAGAGCTGGAGGACCATGTTCCATCCTGGTACACTTTCACTACTATGCGAGAAAGGTAAAGATACTAGAGAAAGCCATTACGTCCTCCACCATCACATACAATAAAGCAATAATCTCAATCTTCCAAGACCTCTCCTCATTTACCCCGGCCAGCACGCGGATGTGTGCTCCGCTGACACTCTGGTTGAGAGACAAGGGGATACGATGCCGGTGGGGCTACCCAGTCTCTTTGACCGTTGAATACAAGGGCCAGCAATCCAAACTGAGCTCCAAAGAAGATATCAAGGGAGCGATTTGTGAATACATTGAAAGACCGAATTGCCAGATACAACCCTCCGGGGAGGCCACCGAAAAGAGCCGAGGGGATCTGTGAGAGACAGGTGACGGGTCCACGGCTCGAGGAAATTAAAAAATTGAACACTCCCAGCCACCCGGCGGCAACTGCATTTATGTCTAGATCAGAGGAGATAAACCCCAAGGAAAACCACAGAAAGGGTAGAGGGGGGAGAATACTGCAACCTTGTATAATATCCTGGTGGGGACCCATGGAGGTGGGAGGAGGAGTGGACAGGGGGGGGAGGGATCCTACCACATGTGGGGGTAGGATCCTGAGCGAGGGGTATGGAGCAGTTAAGGGCTTTCCAAGGAGATCATGGAGGGAGTTAAGGGGGGGGGACTCAATGAACAGAATATCTTCAAGAATTATCCCAGGGTGACCGAGCACCATGGTGGTTTAGTCAGGGACCAGAAACGGGCTGACGACCTGACTGGACGCTGGGGGAAACCAATAGGAGAGTTGGGAAAGGTGGGGCAGGGACGTTATGAGGGGGCAAAGGGGAGGTCATGGGCTGCAAAGGGGAGAGGAGGGACCCGGGAAAAGTAAGGTAGGGTTCAGTTGAGTGGTTTTGGGGACTTGGGGTTTACAATTCTGGTGGTTCAGTGCTATTGGCAAAGCACATTCAGGCTCGCAAGCAGTAGTGGCCAGACCAAGGGTGGAGGGTGGAACACATAGGACACCTAAAAGGATCTGGCTTCCCAAACACGAATGGCTAACACGCTACCAAACCCTGGTGATGGGCTCTCTAAATGCTAGAGGAGGTAACTCTCCGATGAAGAGATCACTCCTGTCCCGTGAATTATACAGATCCAAACTCAACTTGCTCTTTCTCCAAAAAACGCACTGGGTGAGGGGGAAAGAACCAGCACTCGGGAGGGGCAGGGAGTGAGGGGCAGGGGGGCACCCAGCCTCGTATATATCCAATAAGAGAGGAGTGGCCATCGTCATGACAAGGGCCCTGGGGTTCGAGGCAAAAGAGACACTGGGGGACCTGGAAGGTCGCTACCTATTTGTTAAAGGAGACATCGGGGAGTAGACCACTCCAAGTGTCGATGGGTACTAAATAACCTTTTGGGAAAAGTTGGGGATAAGCTGCAACTCTTTACAGAGGGCCACCTCATTGTAGGGCGAGACTTTTAAATGTTACCGGATCCCAGCAGAGATAGGAAGAGAATGGGCCCTCGGGAACACTCCCAGCTAGACGTGGCCACATGTGAGAACTTCCATAAAATTAATGGCGATTTGGGATTGGTAGACTCTGACCCCTTCACATTCTACTCACGAGTCCATGAATCCTTCTCAAGGATTGATCACATCCTGGTAGACAGTTTCTTGTTCAGTCACATTGAGGAATCCTGTGTAAACCTAGTACCCTGGTCGCACCACGACTTAGTGCGCATAGTGGTGGGAGACACCTGGGGACGCCCATGGCCAGGGAGGTGCAGTGTAATGATTCCCTCCTAAAAGATAAGGAAACTGCCCACGCAGTGCTCGCAGATATCATCACACCCTATGGGACACATTCAAGGTCACCATCCGTGGAGTTTTCATTTGGATGGGATCCCCCCAAAAATGTTTACATTTTAAAAAAAAAAAAAAACGTTTTACAAAAATTAAAAAAAGGAGAGGCAGTGACAGGAAGTCCTCCTTAGGGGGAAGATCGCAGATCTCCAAACCGGACAGGTCCTGGGCAGCTCCATCTCCCGGGTCCAGACTAGATCACTGGTGGCCCACAAAGCACAGTTGAAATAACTCAAGCTGAACAAAACCGAGAGGCAATTGCTCCTTCTCAAACTAAAATTATTATGAGAAAGGCGACAAAGCTGATAGAATTCTGGCCTGGAAGTTGAGGGAAGCTCAGAAAAGAAAAATGGTTAGGGCCATAAGAACCGATGGGAGGGGAATAGGGGGACCCACACACTACAAAACCACTAGCATGGGGCAGCTTTCAGACGATACTACGAACTATTATACAAGTCAGAATTTGACGAATCGCAAATAGAATTCTTGGCACAACTACCCATCCCAGGCCTACCCAGGAAACCACTCTTGACTTGGACGCTCCAATATCTGAGGAAGAAGTCACCCAAGCAATCAAATCAATGAAAGGGGTCACAACACCAAGCGTAGATGGGTTCTCAATTAAATTCTTTAAGCTCTACCGGTCTATCCTGGCCCTGTACCCTACAAGAATCTTTGATGCTGTATTGGAGAGGGGTGGGGATGGGGAACACTGCCTGAGTCAATGATGGGGGCCATTATATTGGTGCTCCCGAAAGAGGGTAAGGATCCGACAACGCTCATCTTGCCGGCCCATCTCCCTACTGAATACAGATGTAAAAAAATCCTGGCAAAGGTGTTGGGGAAGAGCCTCGAGGGAGTTATGCCGTCCCTGGTCCACGGGGACCAGGTCGGCTTCATTAGAGGGCAGCAAGGCTCCGACATTAGGAAGACACTAAACCTGATGCATTACGCCCAGGAGGTCAACCTAGATGCATGCCTCCTTTCATTAGACTCAGAGAAGGCTTTTGACAGGGTGGAGTGGAAGTATATGGCTATCCTCCTGGAGAAGATGGGAATAGGGGAGAACATCCGGGAAATGGGTGGGTGCACTATATAGGTCGCCGCGCGCACACACGTTCAGGTCAATGGGGAATGGTCTGCCCCCTTGCCAACTGACAAGAGGCACAAGACAGGGGTGTCCCCTGACCCCCATACTACACGCACTTACAATGGAACCCCTGGCGATAGCCATAAGAAAACATCAGGCAATAAAGGGGATCCAAAGGAGAAGTTGAGCACAAACTTTCCTTGTTTGCCGATGACATACTGGGGAATTTGGTGGACACCCCCGCCTCGCTCCCTTCGATGCTCACTCATTGACACTTTTGGGGCCTTCTCGGGCCTGCAAATTCGAATCAACAAATCAAAAATCAGTAATGCTGATCCAGGCCACTAACCAGTGCTTTCATAAAAGAAACCGTATGTTGGGAATAAGAGTTGAACAATCTGGGAATATGTATCTGGGGATCCAGATACCCAGGAATCTGGCAACACTCGCAACGGTCAACTATGAACCTCTCCTTACGGCCATTAAAATTGACCAAAACCGTTGGGGGACTCAAATACTCTTGTGGTATGGGCGAATAACAGTGTTGAAAATGAAAATACTCCCACGTCTCTTATACCCATTTACGGCCCTATCTATGAAAATCCCGGAAGCTTATTTTGGGGAACTTCAAAGTAGAGTGCAGAGGTTTGGCAAAATAAGGCCCAGAGGATTAAACGATCACTCCTCACTCATCCCAAGGAAGAGGGAGACTTCGGCCTCCCAGACTTTGCTCTTTATTATAAAGCAGCCCAACTACGAGTGCTCCTGGAGCATATGAGGGACGACCTGGGGACATATTGGATCTACGTAGAAGATATGGACACTCACTCAAAGTGAGGGATTTACTTTGGCTGCCATATAGGAAAATACTAAATAGGCTGAAGAACGACCCATGTCTGGGGGTACTATGGGCTCTGTGGAGGGAAGGGAAGAACACCAAGAGCTTATTCACCTGGCCCTCACCAATGACGTAGTGTGCAGCCCAGTTATCGGATTGGGGGCAAGGGATTCCGCAACTCGCAGGCATGGTCTGAGAGGGGTCTAGAGAGGGTGGGACAGTTCTTCAGAGAGGAGGCCTTCTTGGATAATGGAGCGGTAACAGAAGTGCTTGAGGGGGGAATAAAATCTCCATATTCGAATATCTACGACTGAAAGGTATCCTCACCAATCAGTGCTGGCGCAACAAATTGAAACGCCCACTTACATCATTTGAAAGAACACTGGACATGTCTGAATCGAGAAGGGGGATAGTGTCAAGACTGTATAAGGTATTTATCAGAACACATAATAAAGACAGGCAAACCTTTAAAAGGTTTTGGGACGACCTGGTGGGAGAGAAGAACTCAGAGGAGGCCTGGGAGAAGATTACATTACATGGGAATCTCTTCACAGCAGCCATGGAACACAACTTCAAGATCCTACAAGGGCAGCCTAGGGACCCCATGAGAATATCGCAAATGTTTCCGGGGTCTTCCCCACTATGTCACAGGGGATGTGGTGCAATAGGTTCTCGAGCACACATGTGGTGGCACTGCCCGTGGGTTCAATCGTACTGGCAAGAGCTCCAGGGCTAGATGTCAGGTTATAGAAGAGGTCCTTTCCTTGGACCCCCTCCAGATGCTGCTGCCCCCCCCACACCCCTGAGGGATTCCAAAACTTAGATTCCCGAGAATGTGGGAAGCTATGTTCAGGGCCGCTAGGGTCCACCCTAGCCCAGAAATGGAAGTGCAGGTCACTACCTAATGGAGGCGAATGGCTGAAGAAATTAAGGGATATATACTTGATGGAAAAACTGACGGCAATGGTGAACGACCCGATAAGCTCATTCATGGCAGACAGGGGCATGCGATAAGCCACTGGGGATGGGATGTACACTAGCGGGGTGCGGGGAGAACATGCCCTCCAGAGGTTGGAGTGAAGGGAAAGATGGGGGTGTGAGGTGCAGGGGGGAAAAAAAAAAAAAGAAAAATCGGAGAAAGGTACGAGGAAATTCAGCAGTGAACCAGGGGCTCACCAACATAAGAGCACAAGGGAAGAGGGGGTAACATGAACAGCCCTCCACCAAATAGACACTGGGCTTCATGCCAAATTTCACAAAACACCCTGTCGATGCAGTAAATCTCCATGGTGGCAGTGGAGATGCAAGGCCTAGAAGAGGCATTGCACAGAACCATTCATGGTTTGGTTGCAGGGTGTTAGGCAAGATTGTATGTAGTAAACCTGTGGGAGAATACACCAGTCCCCTTGGCAATTGGTAACCCAACCTTCGGTATAAGTCTGTACTACACAAGTTGGTAGAGTGACTGAGCAGCCAGGATTTTCTCAAGAGGGGTCAAAGTGAGCTGTAGTGTTGGAACAGATTCACAGTGACAGGTATTCAAATAACACTCATACTCAAGGTTTCTTGATAAAATATGTATTTATTCATTTAACAATCAGTTTTAAAATGAGCCTTTTTTAGAAGGGAGAAATATTCAACACTTTAATACATTTCAAAAATACCCTCCTTCAGTTCAAGGAAGTAAGTAAATACCCTTTTGGGACGGCACACAGCGACTTCCAACACCCAGGGGTGACTTCAATAGTTAGGACACTGGACATTAATATATCACTTTTCACACTTAAATTAGAATACTGAAGTTATGGCAAAAAGCAAAAGGTTAGGGAAGACAACAATGCTCAACACGTTTCTCAAACAGGTAAGCAGTTTAGACTCCCCCAATGCAATGTAGGTTAACCATTTCCCAGCTATACAAGTAAGGTATGTATGACTTTTTGGAGGGACAGTTAAATACAAAGTCAGAGGGTAAGAAGAGTCTGCAGTGAGCCAGGACAGCCAATGTCAATTGAGCAAAGTCTAGGGGAGCTGAGGCACTTTTTGAAGATAGGGAAACAGTCTTGCACAATGTTTAAAGAGAGTTTTGTTGTAAAAAGAAAATCACTGTTGGGCCACAAGCTGGGAGGATTGTGGAGGGCAAAGCTGCAAGCAACTCTGCAAAGGGCAGCAAATGCAAGTCTCCAGTGAAAGCAAGCAAGCTACACACAACAAGAGGCAAGTACCGCTAGTTACAGTACCTTGAGTCTGAAGAAAAGATTCCAGCTAACTTCCGTTCCTGTTGTAGTCCTGCAGATCCTGTTCCTGGGACTCAGTCATGCGGACAAGAGGGAGCATGCCTGCGGACTCCTGCAGGATGGTTCGAAGGGCGGTGGCAGCAATGGGCGCAATTCAGATCAGCAGCAATTCGCGGTTTCAGCTACACGCAAATAGCACCACCGCGGTTCCTGGACACCTTGTGGACTGTCCTTGCTTCTGGGGTCCAGCACTCTGCGGAGGTGGGTTGGGCTTGGTTAGTCCTGCTTCAAGGGAGTCCAGAGGATCTTCCTGGAGCTTGGGCCCGGCTTAAAGGTGATGCACACTATTCTGGTGTTCCGGTCTCCTGGCACTCGATTCCTGCAGCAGCAATGAAGTACAGCCAACAGAGAGAGGGGTTCCAGTCGAGTTCGTCTTAAGGCCGATTGGTCCCACCAACCCAAGGGGAGAAGTTGTCCTTTCTGGGCTTCTCTAGTCGATTAGAAATTCTGAGCTTCAGCACTGCAGCAGGGCTTCACCGGGCTAACCAACTGTCCAGGAGGGTGTAGCAAGCTTCTCTTCCAGTTTCTTCTTCGGTTCCTTCGGCCAGTGGTTGACTGCCTTCCTTGCAAAAGACCTTGCCTTTTCTGCAAGTCTCTTCCATTCATTCACAGACTAGCTGTCACTCACACAGCAGGGTGGCTGTCCTCAAAGGACAGGCAGCCAATCACCTTTGGGTGCACTCCTGTAACCAAGGAGACTAAGTACATGGAGTTTCAGGAACCTCCCTTGCTTCCTGCCCTGCCAGACACACTGGAGCCAGAGGCGGGTTTCAGCACTGAAGCCCGCCAAAGAAAAAACGAACAAAGGGACCAAACCTGGTTTGACGCGCAGAGTAAATATCAAGAAGGACCAACAAGAAATGGTGAAAAAAAGAAGACCAGGGACATTTTGACAAAATGGGCACCCATGGGTACAATACTGCAGCTGAGGATTCAACCTGCGGTAAAAACACACAATGGTAGGAAAAAATAAACCACTGTCACCAGCCATTAATTGTAGAAAGATTAACATAAAAATGTTACATGAGAAGGTAGACAAAGGGGATACCAAGTAACCCCTCCAGCACTCTATGTATGACAAGATAGTGTGTGCTGGGTCTACAAAGAGAAAAGCTAAGTCAATTTCACTTTACTACTCTTGGATACAGTAGTTTATCCAAGAGAAGGTATCTAAACCTTAGTAGAAATCCAAAGGATTTCTCTGCGACACTGCCCTGAGGTGTGTCACAATGTAAAAAGATGAAGAATATGGAGTTTATCAGACTACAAAACCGAAAGAAACACAGGGTTCAAATTAAATAATTCATGAGAGCGGGAAAAAGGTCACCCTCTCCAGGATAAAAATTAAAAGTCCTAAAGTCCAGCAAAAGAGCTGGGGGTCTCTGGGGTAGAAGGAATTAACACAGAATTGAGAATTAGAGGAACTAATTCTAAGGCACCTCTAAGGCAAGGTACCTAAGAGGTATTTTGCCTTTCCTTTTCTTCCCTCAAAAGCTTGGTCTCCCCAAACTCTGGTTCGCCCCAGACTGGATTATTGTAACAGCCTCTTTCTAAACCTACATGTCTCCACTCTCCGCCCTTTACAACTAATCCAGAACAGGACTGCAAGATTGTCCTTGGCCTCAAACCCTGGGATCGCATCCCTCCAGCCCTGAAATCCCTTCATTGGCTCCCAGTGGAGGCAAGGATGAAATTTAAAACCCTCTGCATGGTCCACAAGGCTTTCTGGGCCCTGGATCCAAAATGCCTTCAACTACCCCTCCGTAAATCTCTCCCCTCTTGAGCCCTTCGCTCCTCTACTTCCAACTCCCTCAGGGTCAGTCGTTTTGCAAAGAAACGAGCTGGGGGTAGATCTCGGTCTTCGGCTGGGGCCTCCTTTGGAATAGCCTCCTGTCACTTTGAAACTTGAGGAAAACCATCTCCGGGTTCCGGAAGCACCTCAAGACCTTCCTCTTTGTCTCTGCATTTGCCCCACTTCTCCCCTGTTGACCTGTTTCTTCTCTTGGCATTGTGCACCTGTCCACTCTTGTCATTCAGGCCCAGGACCTGCTCACCCTGCCGCACTGCCTCCAGGCCACCCCCTGCACTAGGGCTCTGCATCTGTACCCATACAGTTCCCCTCACCCTTTTCTTCTGCACTTATCAGATTTAACTTATCTGATTAACTTTCACCAGCCATTTGCTGGGTGCGCTGCCATGGTTTATCGCCCTTATTTATTTTATTTAATATTTATTCTGTTTTCTCTCCTCTGCACTTTCCACCCCCCCACCCCCATGCACTTTCCCCCCTTTTACCTTTTCCATGCAATTGCGCTTTCTTAAATGTCACTGGGCCTAGTAAGATCGCCGTTTTTCTCTTTCTTTGTTGTTTGTTCTCCCTTGTTTAGAAAAAATAGATGGAGTGGGGCAAAGGGATAGGTAAAGGTAGGGAGAATTGGGGGGAGGTCGTGCAGGGATTCTCCCCCCACTTTTTAAAAAAAAAAAAATCGATCAAAGTCATTTCTTAGGTGATTTAGTTCCAATTAAGAAGACACCAGCATCCCAACCCCCTCCCAAATTTCATTTGGGAATCACCGGTCTAGCTGTGGCACATGGTGTGAAGTTGGTGCATTGTATTATGGAGGCCAATGGTGGACACAAACAGTGAGGTGAAAGGTAAAGGGGTGTCTGCTGTGACCCCTTGTGAGGTAGCGTTATGCAAGATGGTGGGTATTCATATGGTGGTTTACTTTGAGGAAGGCTGGTATGATGTAGTTGAGCAGTCCGATGGAGAAAACAACTGCGTCTGTTAACAGAGTTCTTCTTTGGTCTACTTAAAGATAAGTCCAGAGCCAGAAAAAAAGACCAAAGACGACTTTACAAGAAAAAGCAGACACGAGGTGTCTCACAGCTGTGTATCAGAAGGCAGAGGAAGGCCTATTCATGCAGCAAACGGCCATAAAGCATCCTCTACCTAGTGCAAAGGAACATTTCCTGCCTCTGCTTGATGGTACATTGCCAAGCAATAATGAGTGCTATCGAAATACTAGAGTTAACTTAGTTAATCCTTCTGAGGCCAATACGTTGAAAATTACTAAATAGAGTCATAGCAGCATCAAATATTTGCAGCACTACAACATTGCAAAATCTGCATAAACAAGTTCTCTACATATAAGCCATTGCATCTCAACATTTTAAGTTTCAAATAAAACCGTACTTACTGTAAGCAAACTAGAAGAGCTGAGAGTATTCACCCAGTATTTGTTCCACAGCAGCTCAAGCAATTTACGATCCAAAGAAGATTTGAAATATGTGACTTCCAAAGCATAATACCTAAGAAAATAAAAGGATTATGGCCTTAGAGATGAAGTATAGTTTCAAAACGAGAAACAGTGGTGGATTCACTCAAATCTCTGAACCAAACATGCATTTCCATATGTTAAGAAGTAGTCCTTTTTTTAATCAAATTAGATCTTGCTTTAAAAAATATATATATATTTTTAATAACTAATTTTGTAAATGGTTGTTCCACCCATTCTGCTCCCCCCTCTGCGTCCTATACATTATCTTTTTAATTTAGTAACATGTTCCCCATTTTGCTCATCTTACTGTCTCTCTCCCTATCTGCGTTTGATCTCTTAAAGCAGGTTTGGTAAATTTTTATTTTTTGCTCAATTGACTGAAGACCGTTTCTGCAGCCCATACTTTTTAGCAGCGATCACATTCTAAGAGTAAACGATTTTCTGCTATTTGTTACACATGGGCATGTGCAATGAACACATGAGTATTATATACCCTTTGGTACCTCAGTTGTTTTGAGTTACAATTGTAGCACCGTCCACAGAGCGACATCTTCCATCCATTTTGAAAAGAATCTATTGAGTAGCAACCTCAAAAATGCTGGAATCCGATTGAAATGCAAAACTCCTTGTTAAGAACAAATATTCTTGAAACAGGAACACTGCAGTAGGGCAAGTTTGTAAAAAGAAAGAACACCCCCTCTGCACCCCCCCCCCCCCATTACATTTCACTAATACATGTTGTACAGCGTGCACAATGCAGGGAACATTAAGCAATACCGAAAAAAAGCTATAAAAAAGGTACAATGAAATAATAAATACTGGATATATCAGAACAGATTTCCTACCCCAGGTAATGCTCCCTCTACTGGATGTTCCTTCAACAGATTCCTCATCTTTGATATACCGATATGCTACTTGCTGTTTCAGAAACCTTTTAGGGTGCAGCGTCTATGTCCCTCAGTGGATTCCATTCCTGCACTCCGTTAGGACTGATTTTCGATATTCTGGCCTGGTGGACAGATGTATAGAAGGCCAATCTAGTATTGTAACAGGGACAGCTATGGGAGCTATAGCCAAACCAGTTCAAGGTATCAAGGTGAGTGGTCTAGGCTAAGTCTCAAGAGGTGGTGAGCTTGTAAGGAGTCCACACTGAGCACACAAAGTGCAACAGTCAAGGAACACACTTAGACAAACAGGTATAAACATACTTTACTTATGGCCAAATAACACAGTGAACAATTACTAACAGGTAATAATATCATACTAGTAATAGATACATATACACAATCACTGGAGTAGGGAAAATACATATCAAACCCCTGAAAAGAAAGGTACAGATTAGTATAAGCAGTACAGGTCCACAGAGATTCAATCATAACTTCAGAAGTCCATCTCTAAAATGTATGCGGCCTTGTGCCCAAAAGTTCAGCTAAGTTCCCTACAGTTTTGTGAAGCTGGAAAAAAAAATTATGGTAGGGTCTCAGGGGTCCAATAAACCGTTCCAAGTGTTATGGGACAAGTTAATCTAACTACCAAACAAGCTCCCTCACAGGACTGCTGATCACCTACAAGACAGGGCTATTGCAGGAGAGCAGCAGAACCTTCCAACTGGTCTCTAGCCTCCTTGCGGGTCTTGCATCTGGACAGTCTTGGTTTCTTCCAGGATCTCTCTAGAGTGGGTGCAGGGGTCCTCCTATCACAAAAGCCAGGTAAGAGCTTAGATTCCCACTAGCCAATGACAGATCAGGCCCACACACCCCCAGCTGTGGTCCAATCAGGACCACTGGCTACAAAACCCATGCATACCATCAGACATACTGGCACCAGTGTGTGGATTGGGAACAGGATCCCCAGCCCACTTCACCCTTATAGAATAATAATCTCCAGCCCACTTCCTGGCAGCTACACACATAGCCCTCCAGTAAAAGCCCCTCCTTCGCGGGCACTGGAAGTTCATATTAAAGAATTTTCCTGACAGGCCAGGAAGAAGGGTAAAACACAAGATAGCCAAAGGAGAAGTGAAAACCCTTGTGGCATGGCCATGTGTGACCACTAGCCACTGTTAGTAGCCAAACTTGGTGAACACAGTAAGCCTTAAACAAAATGCACCAAATAAAAGAGTAAAAAGTAACTGCTGCCACAAGATTATCCATTTAGCACACCCAGAGTAACCAAGAACCTCAGAGTGTTAGTCTAGGGCAAAACAAAAATTGTACCCCATTGTACTGCCTTGTACAATGCTAAAAAGTAGCCGCAAGTGATAAGTTACTAAAAGTAGTAACAAAGTAACACGACTAAGGGAAACAGTGCTTCCCAGTACTGACACCCTGAAGGACATATCAGTTTCCCCATGACAAATTAGCAAAAGCCAGCATAGTGAAGCTTAAAGCTTCACTGCACTGTAAAAAGGAGCAGGCCAGATACAAAAACAAAAGCAAAAACGTTTGAGGATACATAGAAATGGAAGGAAAGGTGCTGTAAAGAGAAATCTTTGCTAACAACGTCAACAGTGGTATAAATAGCACGCACTGCGCCCGTTGCCCAAGTTCTAGTTTTACCCCCTTTCGCACAGCCGAATTGAGGATACATAACCTGCATGGGCATTGAAAGAAGAGAAGTGTATTACTAAATTTACCCAGTCAGAGGGGTAGGCTGGGAGGGCAATGAGGAATCTGTGGAAGGACCATCCAGTAGAAGGAACATTACCGGGGATTAGTAATTTGTTCTAACGGATTGTGTCCTCCTACGGATTCCTCATCTTTGACAGATTCCCACAGCAATTAGATAGAAGGTGGCACCAGTGGATATTTGTTACTGGTTTATATTGTGCAAAACAGCCCTCCCAAATCTAGCGTCCTGACCAAACAAGGTGCCAGACAGTAATGTTTTAAAAGGTGGGCATCAAAGTCCAAGTTGCAGAATTACAAATGTCCTGCCCGGGCACACCGCTTTGGTGGAATGTGCCCTCAGACTTTCAAGGACCTCTTTCCCAGCCAAAGAATAACATTCTGAAATACACAGAATGATCCAGTTTGACAAGGTCTGTTTAGTTACGCTTAACCCAGTCTGTAACCAGTGTTACCAACAAATAGTTGATCGTCTTGCCCAACATTTGCCAATCTGGCAATATAAAAGTTCAGAGTCCTTTTGTGGACAAGTCTGTGCATCTTCTCTTCCTCCTGGAAAGAATGAGGAGGTGGATAAAATGCTGCCATGTTAAACTTCTATGTCAGATGGAATTCGAACACCACCTTGGGAAGTAAGGAGGGCCGAATCCTCTGGACTACCTTCTCCTTAGAAAATGTAGTGAAAGGAGGTTTACATGAAAAAGCCTGTAGCTCACGTCGAGCAACAGTGATGTCCACTTGGAAGATTGTCTTAAATGTCAAGAATCCGAGTGGACAGGAATGTAGAGGTTCAAATGGAGCACCCATCAGAAATGTTAATACCAGGTTTAGATCCCAAACTGGTACTATGAAAGGGACAGGTGGAAATATATTTGTCAGTCCTTTGAGGAATTGAATCACAATGGGTATTTTAAAATAAAGCTTGCGTTTAAAGATGGATAATGCTGACAGGTTACCCTTGGCTTTTGCCACCTGCCTGCCCCGATGGGCTTAGTGTACCAAATTAAGAAAGCACTCTGGTGTATCGCAAGTAAAAGGATCAATATCTTTAGCCCTACACCAGCTACAAAAGGTGTTCCAACAGCAGTGTTAATAGTGCTTTTGTTGCTGGTCTTCTGGCCGAAAGCAACAGCTCCATAACTTCTTCCGGGAGGTCCCAATCTTTGAGTTCTTATTTCTGGGAGAAGACGACAACCTCTCTCTTGTGAGAGTAGGCCCACTCTCTAAGGAAGACGACATGGAAAGCAGATGGAGAGATCTGGACGTTCTGGGTGAAGTAAAACCAAAAGTTGATAGCTGGACAGCTTTGAACAACACTCCAGACCTTCGATTTCCCATTTCCATTATTTAGAAGGGGCAAGACCATATGCAAATCACATCCCTTCAGCCTTGTTGGGCCTCATCAGTGAGCCTAGAGACCCAAAGCTACTCCTCACGGAAGACTCCCAACAAGGCTGAAACGGGTCTGGGGATGCTTGTGGTCTCAAGCAGAGGGGATGTGACCTAACAATTCGGGTGGGACCAAGCCTGATTTGGATATGGTCTTTCACCTTCTGCAATGGCTCAGCAGGCTTAGAACGATGGTCTGGAGGGTTTCCCAGAGCAAGGACAGAGGTTAAGATATATTTTAAACCTTCCAGCCATCACCTCTTGTGTTTTGCTAGAGTTTCTGGGCACCACATCCTCCTTGCCCAGTAGTTCAGAGCAATCAGGATCATGGACTTTTTGAACTTTCTCAACCTCCTGATGACATGAGGAATAACGGACTGGTGGGAACGCTTTCAGTAGTGGAAATCCCCAGTCCACCACAAATACGTCCCCTAGAGATACTCTGAGGAAATTCACTGGAACAGAACAGGTTGCATTTCCTTTGGATGCTGGAGGCGAACAGATCCACTTGAGGGGTTCCCTAAAGGGCAAAGATCTCTAGAAGGACTTCCTGAGCCAACTCCCACTCATAGGAAACTGTGCCCTGCCTGCTCAGAGCGTCTGCTGTTTTCTTCTCAGGCCAGATCAACAGCTGATAGACAGATTCCATTTGAAGTGCCCAAAACAAGAGCTGCATTGCTTCTCTGCACAGTGGTAGTGACCCTACACCATCCCTCTTGTTGAGTTAATGCATGGGAACCATCAGGACCTGCTTCCCCTGTAGGGAAGGCAAGAAGGCCATTAGCATCAGTACGATTTCCGTCTGCTCTAAAAGGGTTAGGTGTAGTTTCGATTGTGATGGGAACCAGGATGTGAGCTCGCCATCCAGTGAGGGAAAAATCCATGACTACCATCATCTCCGACCATCAGAGTTGCCTAAAAGGTTCCTCTAGCATCACATTCTCCTTGCAGGCCCACCACAGGCGATCCTGTGCGACTTTGCACGGGACCTGAAGAAGGTCCGTCATCCTGCCTGAGAACTGTGACCAATGATCTGAGGGCCCACTGGAGGGAACTCATCCGTAGGCGGGATTCCTGCACCAGGAAAATGCAGGATGCCATGAGGCCCAGCAACCTCAGAAAATCGGAAGCTGGAAGATGTTGGGAATTCTGAATCTTGTAACCATCTGCAAGAAATGTTGAGCCCTCAACTCGGGTGGCTAAGACTTTCAAGAGGAAGAGTCCAGGACTGCTCCAGTGAATTGAAGCTTTTGGAAAGGTGTCGCCTGGGACTTCTTGAAATTGAGGGAGAAGCCCAGTTTAGATGTTCCAGATCCTGTTCGGGAGAACAAGCTCAGATCAACCAGTCTGGTTAAGGAAAGATGTGAATTGCTCCCCCTCCCTAGACTCGATGCCACCACCGCCATCAACTTGGTGAAGACCCTTGGGCTAGTACCCGAAACTGGAAGCAAGAACTGCCAATGGTGAACCTCGGGTACTTCCAGTACTTGGGATGTATAGGCACATGAAAGTAAGCATCCTGAAGATCAAGAGACACCATCCAGTCCTGGAGCATCTGCAAAAGAATGACCATCTTGAATCTGTCCTTCCTGAGGAACTTGTTCAAGCATCTCGGGTCCAATATGGGTCGCAGTCCTCAGTCCTTCTTGGGAACCAGTACCAACCCTGGTATTGCTCCCCTACAGGCACCCTTTCCACGCCTCTGTATATAATATGTTTAAATAGGTATAAAGAATCCCTATTAACATGAAAACATCCTACTCCACCAACGGGGATATAGATATATGTAATACAATAAAGAGCAAGATGATACGTGTTGTTTACTTGCCTCCAACCCCCTCACACAAAAACTCTATAAGGTTTTCCAGCATCACTAGTCCTGAAAAAATGGACCGTCTGCTATAACTGATTTACACAAATGTATAACAAGATTATTATTCAAATGATTTAAACTGAATTTAAACAAAAAACACTACCCTCACCTAACACAGTGTACTAAACATTAAAAAACAAATATAAAACAAATGTAAAACATCAAATAACTTATTTATACGACACACAAGATATCACATAACACACAAAAAAATCTCAATGTGTCACTAAAACACATTGAGATTTAAAAAGCATCCACTAATCTCTGAATCGAGTGCTGGCCGAGTATGTTTGAATGCTGCAAGTGGAGTGAATAAACCCCTCTGGGTGTATAGATTGACTCTGTACTTTATTGCTTGATCGTATGGATGTTTCCATTTCAACTTGTTCATTACTGAATTGTGAATTGCAGTCTTGATCCCTACATTTGTGGAGGTGTGGCGATACTCTAGCGGACTGTGACGCTTTGTTGAAGTATTGATTTCTCATTTGGAGGGAAACCAGCAAATTTGTCATTCTGTGACGTGCTTTGAAGTTTCACCATTTAAAGGCTTGGAGTTTGTTTTCCTTTTACCCTCTTGGGTGCCTGAATCTACCCTTTCAACACGGTGTGGAAGAGATTAGTGGATGCTTTTAAATTTATCCCCTGAAGAATGTTCGCCTGAACTGGGCAGTTAAGAACAGAAACATGTTGGGATGCTTGTTGTTTTAGTGACACATTGAGATTTTTTTGTGTGTTATGTGATATCTTTTGTGTAGTATAAATAAGTTATTTGATGTTTTACATTTGTTTTATATTTGTTTTTTAATGTTTAGTAAACTGTTAGGTGAGGGTAGTGTTTTTTGTTTAAATTCAGTTTAAATCATTTGAATAATAAACTTGTTATACATTTGTGTAAATCAGTTATAGCAGACGGTCCATTTTTTCAGGACTAGTGATGCTGGAAAACCTTATAGAGTTTTTGTGTGAGGGGGTTGGAGGCAAGTAAACAACACGTATCATCTTGCTCTTTATTGTATTACACCCTTTCCACGCCACCATTCTCCGGCCGGGAGAGAGCCTCCTGCAGAAGGTGCAGGTCTGGTTCCAGAAGAGATTGTTTGCTCGAGGGACAATCTGGGGGCCTTTTCATAAATGGGAGGCAGTACCCTTGAGCTGCTGTCTGCAGCGCCCAATCATCTGAAGTAATGTACTGCCATTCTTCTACATGATGAGTCAACCTGCCTCCCACCAGAGTCCTGGGAGTAAAGCGATCTGCGTGGTTTTGGGGCTGCTGCAGAGGGTAGTGAGGAGGCGACTGTCTGAGCTGTTCTTCATCCATGGCCTAGCGCCGTTGGAAATCTCCTTTGCCCTCTTTGGGCAGGCTAGCATGTACCTCTTTGTCCAAAGGTGGAGTAGAACCAAAAAGAACACCTGCTCCAAACCTAGGAAGGAGGGTGTTGCTGTTGAAGTTGATGGATGGCTGTACCCAAGGATTTTGCAGCTGCTTTTTAACCTTGACGCTTCTCTGAGCTGTCGTTGCACTTGAGCCCATAGAGTGACCCACAAAGTCTGATGCATCTATTTTATTTAAACACTTGTAGAGTGCACCCAACCCATGGGTGTCTAGAAAGTGGTTAAAGTATACACAGTTAAAACAACAGTTAGTGGTGAGGCTACTAATGAAACAGGTGGGTTTTCAGTCTTTTCTGGAACAAGGTGTGGAAAGGCTTGGATCTCACGGGAGATGCAAGGGAGTTTCCGAGTGTGGCTGCTGTGTCAGGGAAGCTGGAGCCATCGGCTTTGGCCAGCTTGAAAATTGGAATGCATAGGTGTTTGGCGTAGGCAGTACATGTGGGCTTGGAGGCAGCTGGTTTGGAGAGTCTCTGGGCAAGGTAACCAGGGGCAATGTTGAGGCAGCAGTGGGTAAGGGTGAGAATTTATTTTACTTGTTTCGTTCTTTGACTGGGAGCCAGCATGCTTCTCTCCTTGCTGCAGTGATGTGGTCATGTTTGTTTAGGCTCAGGACAGCTCTCAGTGCATTATTCTGAATAGTTTGTGACTGGTTTAGATTTTGCTGCGAAGTGCCTCCCAGGTGGGTGTTGCAATAATCCAACCTAGAGCGGATGATGGCCCTGGGTATGTTGAGGCAGATGTCCGTGAATAAAAAGGGTTGACTCACATCGATTAGCTTGGTCTCGCATGCGGCTGAAGAGGCAATAGCATTGGCGTGGCGCGACAGGATGAGAGTGGCGTCAAGGTGCACGCCAAGCACCTTGACTGCCAGAGAGATGTGGATGGGGTGGTTGTCAATAGTGAACGGCCGATAGTCCTTTCCGAAGTTTGATGAGGTCTACAGGGTTGCCTACAGGGAGGAGTTCAGTTTGTTGAATGAGTCAAGGAGGTCGAAAAGGGGTTTAGTGTAGACATTGTAGAGGGTGAGGGAGATGCAGGTACGCCGCAAGTGATAGCTGTAGGGGTGGAGGAGCGATTGTTGGCAAAGACTCTTGAGGTGCAGTCGTCCAGGAAGGATGCATCACATTTGGTAGCATCTGGAGAAAAAGAGGCCAGGGTGGTAAGATGAGAGGGTGGTGTGGTCAACCACATCTAAGGCTGCGGAGAGGTCCAGCAGCATGATGAGGGAGATGTTTCTGAGTCTATGGCGTCCTCAAGCTGGATCTTGAGGTGGAGAAGTGCCAAATTTGTTCTGTGACCAGGGCAGAATCCGGATTGAATAGAGGCTAAGGATATGATATTGCTTGATGTGTTGCTCAATCTGGATGTATGCAGCCCAATCTACGATTTCTAGTAGGAAGGGAACTGTGGTGATGGGCCAGTAGTTTATAGGGATGGAACGGTCGATTGAAGGCTTCTTAAGGAGGGATGACATCCGGGATACTTTAAGTGAAATGGGGACAGAGCAGGAGGCAAATGAGGCAATGAGGTCCGCACATTCTTTGGTGAGTCATGCAGGGCAAGTGTCTGTTTTGCATCTGGAGGGTTTAAGGCCCTTTAGGATACTGGCGACCTCTGGCACAGAGACTGGGTGAAAGTGGAAAAGAGGGATGGGCTGTGGGAGCAGTGACAGGACCGTGGGTATCTGGGAGGCAGCATTGATGGTGGTCAGATGAAGTTTTATTTTGCTCTGTAGTGAGGCAGTTTTGTCGAGGAGAGCATTTTGGACATAGTTGTACCAGGTAGCGTTCTTGGTGACTGTTGAGGGAGGCGAGACTGGGAATTCTAGTTCCAGTAGGATGGAGAATAGCAAGTATTGTAGGCGGATACTTTGGCCATTTGGATGACTTTTTAGCATGTTCTGTATAGCATAGGCACCAGATGTGTTTGCTGGAACAATTTTCGGCCTGCAACGTGTGTAGCGGAGGGGTGAACAAAGAGTTGGAGCTTGTGGTTCATTTGGGGGTGCGTTTTCGGAGGGGGGGCGATGCATTGATGGCGAAGTTGAGGGATGTGTTGTAGTGGTTCCCTAAACTGTCAACATCCAATATGTTGGGGGTGGGGGGGTTCAGCAGTGGCCGGAGTAGTTGCAGCGTGATATGACAGGGCGGAGGGGCTGGTCAATGGGTGGGATGGTGAATGTGACAAGGTAGTGGTCAGACAAGAGCAGGGGGGTGTTGGAAAGGACGTTGATATTGCAATTATGGTCTAGTATCCAGTTAAGTGTATGCCTTAGGGCGCGTGAGGGCTCAAGATGCGAGAAGTTGAGGGTGGAGGCAGCGCTGGCAAGAGATATAGCGTCGCTGTTTGGGGAGTCAGCAAATCTGAGATTGAAGTACCCTAGGGCAATGGCTTTGGAGTTAGATTTACGATTGCTCAGGAGGAGTTCTGCAAGGTCATTCTCGAATGAAATGGGGGACAGGAGGGCAGTAGAGAATGTGCAGGGTGATTGTGGAGGTGGGCGTGAGGGAGAGCTTGACAAACTGATAGTTTGGGAGGGGGTGGAGCCTATATCACGGATGATACAGGTGTCTTTGTATATTTATTTATTGGTCCTTTATATAGGGCATATACACTTAACAAGCGTTTCAAAGAGCTCCAACGGAAGGAAGTTAAGTAGTTCATGCAAAAAAACAAATATTGACATTCTTAATAGGTATTGGAACTTTCAGAATGGGCAAGTGCTATGCATTTAGAGGTACAACGTAGAACAAGGAGGAATACAAACTGTTTACAACATATGACAAATTATTGTACATAAAGAAAGGAGAGAGGGGAGGCTAGGGTAAGACAGACAGATAAACGTGCGTGCCGGACAGCGTTTATGATAGTGATAAGTGCATGCGACATGAACATAGGAGAAGGGTGGCAGGGAAAGGCACACTAGACACACAAAAACTAAAGTGGGTGCATAGGAAAGGTCACCTAAATTCGATTTTCTTGCAGGGGCACACAAGGCCCACAAAAAAAGTGGCTGCAGATGAAGCGTCATAAGAAATCGAATTAGGAAAGCTGCAAACTCACAGGCAGATCTGCAGATGGAGAAATGGGCCAATCACTGCAGCTGCAGTGCTCTATGATTGTGAGGCACTCTGGTGCCTGGAAGACAAACGCGGCGGCCATGATGGAAAAAGAGTAAGTGCCCATTGTTGATGCAAGCCCAGCTGGTAGTAACTTGTGCATGATTGCAATTTGCAAAGATTGAATGCAGCACATGACCCCAAATGCCCTCCAGAATTGAACGCCAGCAAAAAGGCAGTGAAATTAAACAAAAAGCCCAGATGGGCTTACCTAGTCGTGCAGTAGATTCAAGCAAGCCGATGTCAGCTCATGGAGCCCAATGGTAGGGGGAAGAAGCAGGAGCAGTAGAAGAGTGGAGTAAGGAAGGGGACGTGGCTCAGACAGGGGACTCTGGGATTTAGGGGGTGGGTCAGCTAACGCCTGCCGCTTCTCCCATTGGACACCTTTCTCGCGCAGTTCAATATAAGAGCGACACCGCCACCCTTTTGCACATTTCGATCGTTGCTGTGATTGGCGTAGTTGGGAAAAATGGCAATGGAGAGTACAGGGCCAGCAGCGTCATGGAGCCAGGTTTTGGTGTTGGCCAACATGTCATGGCTGTTGGCCACAATGAGATCAAGTAAGTTGTGTGTGGCAGATAAGTTGAGTGTGCGTTTATAAGCGTGCATAGTATGCTAGGTGGAGCGATGGCGGGAGAGGGAGGTGGAGGGTGGTATGGGCTGCCCATTGTTGCTGGTGCGGGAGCTGGCACCCTAGACCCTAAGATTCACGAGCCTATGGGGTTGTTGCAAGTGGAGGGCGAAGGGAGTAAGGTGGCAGGCTGCAAAGTGTGAACTGAGAGCTTGACCCTATGGTCAGCACCAATGTGAGATATTGTAGGGATCTTAGTGAACAAAGGATGCGCGGTGTGCCGCAGTGAGTTGGGTAGAATGTGGGGTGCGATGAACAGTGGAGCCATGAGCCGATTACGTGGCATGGTGCACAGCAGTGACTTGGGTCGGATGCACAGTGAAGACTTGGGAGGAATGCGTGGCATGCATCAGTGACTGTCAGAATGCATGGCGTGGTGCACTGTGGAGCCAACGGAAGAATGCATGGAGCGGTGCACCGTAGACGTATGGGCAGATTGCGAGGTGCCATGCACAGTGGAGATTTGGGTAGATTGCATAGCTTGGTCCGCAACAGGGGCATGGTCAGACTGGGGTGCCAAGCGCAGCGTAGCTGTGAGAAGATAGCGTGGCGCGGTGCGCTGTTCAGTAGAACTCTGCTGGGTAGAGTATGGTCAGGAAATGTGTCGGGCGTGAGAGGGGGATATGAGGGGTGCAGCTGTGGTGGAGTTAACAACTTGTACCATCATGCAGGCGTGTACCTTTATTCCTGGGCGAGAAGAGGGCAGCAGGCAGTTGCAGCTTGGGCCAGGGTCCTGTGGTAGGTGACCCTGTTTTGAGTTGCTGATGCGGGGCAGGCAGCGTGCTCGGATCTGCGGTGGCCATCTTGATGTGAATCAGGTGCTCTGTGCATCCGTGGGGGGGCCTGGGGCCTCGCACCACTGACACCCAACACCTGTGGTGCACAACACTGCGTTCTTTGCCTGCGTGGGCTTCGCAGCCGAGGGCCCAGTAAGCAGATTTTCAAGGGTGGAGGTGGATCTTGTGATCGATGCGTCTCAAATTGGAGAGATGGCATGCAGCTCCCTTACCATCATTAATGATGATGCAGAAGCCATTCCTCATCTCTTCCTCAGGAATATTATCAGCTGCTTGAGAGACTACATTCGACAAAGTGAATGTATATTTGGCTATTGCACAAGATGCATTAATGGCCTTAAGAGCCATACTCCCAGCAGAGAACACCCTTTTCCCCCCCAACATGTCATATTTATTGTTTTCCCCCCCCATCAGGTGGAATGGATGGATAAGCAGCTGCTTTAGACGTGGAAGAAGCTGCTTGCACCACCATGTTCTCAGGAATAGGGTACTTGGAGAGAAAATCAGGATCAATAGTCGAAGATTTTTTAGAGGAGAATGGAAAGCCAGTACAGCTTCTTTGTCCAGGATATATATAAGGTCATCCTGTACTGTATCCTTCGCAGGAAGTCCCGAACCCAGTGATTCTGTTCATCACTGTATGCAGCACTTGGATGAGCAGCTGAGTCTGGTGAAGCAAATTCCACTTCTGGAGAAGTGTCTAACTCAATGGCATCTTTAAGGCAAGTAGTCAAGCCATGTAAATGAGATTCCTCATGGCTATTGGGCATGCCAAAACGTTCGTATCCAAAGGGTACAAGGTCTTTATTCTCCTCAAATATTGATCTAAAAGACTTCAAGTCTCTTTGAAAGTGGTTTAAAATGGGAAGATGGATTGAAGGTCTAGGTTGATGGTTTTGAGGTTTTGATGTCGAAGATCTCGACATCCAATCATTGGACAGCAACAATGGTAACCTTTGGGCTTTGATGCTTCCTTTTGCGGTCGACACAATCATCACCACTCGGGTAGGCATCCCAGAGGGTTTCTGACCTGGTCTTTTGGGCGTGCAAGTCCGAGCCTTTGACAATTCCCTTCCAGCCTTAGAAGGCACAGTGAGCTAGTTAGCCTTTTTTGCCTCTTTCAGGGGTCCAGGAGGGGCCGCTTTCGAAAAGACGTTCATCTTTTAACAGAACTCTTGCCAATCTGCTGCTGTGGCAGATTTGTCTGGGAAACGTACCAGTCTCTTGTCGGGCAAGGAGTCAGATGACAAAGAACGATGGCTTATCTTCTTAGATTTTCTTTTAGAAGACGGAGATAAAGAGTGGCCAAATCGCTCTTTCACCTCGACCACTTAAATTGTTTTGAGCTCTTTCTAGGCCTCTTAGGTGACTTATCCCTTAAACTCCTATTGTTGGAGGATTTTATCTTCGAGGGAGTAGAGAACTGGGATTTTGATACTGACCGACCTACTGACCTAGGGAGAGTTTAGACTTCCTCTCCCTCAATGCCTTGTTAGTCATGGACCGAGAGGAGCCACAGTCGTCTACTTTCTGCTCCTTACAGAGGCACCAGAGGAATATTCGGTGCAGATCTGTGATCGACTTCTTCGAGGTTACAGTCCACACACCTCTTAAAACCACGTCTTCAGAGAAGACGTACCGAAGAAAAGTACTACGCAGTAGAAAAGAATCGCTAAGGCTAACTTTTCTGAAGCATGCTCTGCATGCTCAAAAACAGAACTGGGGCAATGGGCGCAGTGCATACTATTCATAACACTGGCGACATCATGTCCAAGTGTGTAATGGGAACCACTGAGGGAAATCGACCTGACGCCACATTTGTCGAAAAAGTTTCTGAGACTGAAAGCAGGATATTGTTCATCAACGGTGAGGACTCTGTGGGAGGACACAATCCATTATGTTTTATTTGTAAGACACAATCACAATATTATAAGCACCAGAAAAACAGTCACCGAGGGCGGAACAGTAAACCTGAAATAGGCAGAATCCTGTTGATGCAATGGTCCTACCTCGGTCCCGTGGCACTTTGACAGGCAGATATAGGGTCTCAGGGTTTCTGAAGTAATCAGCCACTGCAACCAGCCAGAATACCACACAGTAAAACGTCATGTTCATTATAAAGAAAGATGACCCTTCTAATTTAAGGAAAGGTCAGTCTATTCCATTTTATAATTTGGCATGATGCTCTCCTCTCTTTCACTGGATACTATTCCAATATAGCTAGGGGTTGAAGAGATTTGCACTACTGCCCCAACATCTCTCCCAACTTTCTTTCTGCCTACAGCCAATCTCTCGGTCCTGACGCATCTGTCAGCGGACTCAGCATTAAAAGGTCTCTTTGCTTATTCTTCATAAGAGAACTCATTACGAATACCTGGTTTTTAAGCCACCCCAAATCACAGGAAGCCTTGAGCAGTGATTGGTTACTACTAGGAAAGAGATCAGAAACAAAATGGATACTGATTTTTTTTTTTCCGTACCGAGGATTCCCAGCCTGACGACGGGGAATATTTATGAGCATGTGAATCCATGCCAGACCCCATGCTGGAGAACCAAATTGCTCAATGTGGATGTCTCTTGATTCTTTACATTACCTTTTTTAGCAATCACGATCACTCAACCTTACATTCTTTCCCTCTTGTTATGACCCATGTCCGTTTTGTTGACAGCCCTTTTCCCCCTTTGCCATTCACTGCATTTGCCCACCAGTTTCTTATTCATCCCACAGACCACGGTCAAGTTTACACCCTGGGCGGGGGTCACAGTTCACAGGTTTCAGTGCTATAAGTACACTACCGTGGTGCTCGGGCCAGTATAAAAGTCAATTAAAAGTCAATTAACATAACATACCATTTTTTCTGCAGAAAGCACAGTGCCTTAAACTCAGATTTTGAAAATTGCTGACACATTATACAAACCACCCACACATTTCTGAAGTCATGTGCTCATTTTCTCCATTTGCAATTCCCAAGAAGAGAGTAAATAAACAGTTGTACCTTAACCCCTTAAACTGCAGAGGACGAGCTATCTCATCCTCCGCAGTGTGTTACTAGTGCGGAGGATGAGATAGCTCGTCCTCTGCATTACCCCAGGGGGTGGGATTTCCCTCCCACCCCCTGGAGCAGTGCTGATGCTCTAGACCCCCAGTCTGTGAAGGTGAAGACTTCCCCTTCCGTGCCTGGGGGGCAGGCCGATGACGTTGGCGCATGCAAGAAGGGATATTTACATGCGTGCCGAAAGGCTTCTACATGTAGATATAGAAGCCACGAATTTGAACGCTGCTCAGGCATGTTTTTGCCTGATTTCTTTGATTGAGGACTTGTTGGAAAGGGGAGAATTCTCTCCCCTTTCCAACAAGCCCCAACTCGAGGAGATTGTTGGTCGAGCATCACAACCATCAATCACCACTGGACCACCAGGGAACAGATTTTGGGGTGAGGGCCCTCAAGCCAATGGGACACCCCTAATCCCACCTGGCCCCCCAATTTTTATTTTTTTTTAAACAATTGGGACTCAATGTTTTACTTTCTTTGGTGGCAGATGAGTGCTCTTTTGCACCCATTTGCCCCCAAGGAAGGTAAAAAAAAACATTTGCCAAAAAGGAATACTTGGGGGCATTAGGGGGCTGGCCCTGTGCCTGGATCGGCCTCCCCAGAAATCCCCCCCAAGGGAGGGGAGGATTCTTGCCGCTTCCCTTGGGTTGGTGGGGTAAAATCGAGGGTCTGACCACATTTTGCCACCCCAGAGAAGCAGCAAGGACCAATAGGCCACCAGTGATTTGATTTTGGGTGGCAGGGTGAGAGGGGAGCCAATCAGCGCCCTCCACCCCAGAAAATGCCAACCAGATGGCATAATGAAGGCAAAACAACATTGTTGGTATCGTGGGGGGCGGGGGAGGACCCAGTGCTCTAGGGCCTGCCCTGTTAGGACTCCCACCCCCAGACGGAGGCCAGGCCCTTAATGCTGCCATTGGGGGTGGGGGTGGGATTTTTGCCACCCCTGGGAAGCAACAATGACCACTAGGCCACCAGGGATACAATTTTGGGGTGGGACTCTCCTCCCTTACTAATCTGTCCCTCACCCTCAACAAATGCCAAGAAGATGGCATAATGTTGTTTTGCCTTCTTTGAGAGCAAATTGGTGCGGTTTTGCGGCCATTCCCCAAATCCCAGCACCCTCCACAAGGAATTTTGCAAGAAGCACGCTTGGGGGCATCAGGGGGCTGCCCTATACCTGAAGGGGCAGCCCCTTCAGGAATTCCCCAACAGGTGCAGATCCTTTCTGATTCTGGGGGCGGGGGTGGGGAGGCGCATAATTGAGGGACTGGTCCCATTTTGCCAACCCTGGGAAGCAGTAAGGAGCACTAAGGCACCAGGGCAAAGATTTTGGGGTTGGGAGCCTTTTCGCCCGTTGCAGTACCCCCGGCCGGCCTTGATCTCTGGCCGGGCCACGTTAGAGCTTTTCCCTCTGGGAAGGGATGGAGACCCTGCCGGAACTCCCTGGGACTGCCGCTAAACTTGGGGACGATTGACCCATTATGGGAGACAGTCGCCCGTTGCCGGGGGGACATCACCCCGACCCTCGTGGAACTCTTGCTTAGCTGTATTACAGCTTTTCCCTCCAGGGAGGGATGGGAACCATGCCGGGGCTCCCTGGACTGTGACTGGACTTGTGAACGGTTGACCCACATTGGAGACAGGCACCCCGGCTATCCTGGAGCTCTGGTTGCGCCGCAGCTTTTCCCTCCAGGGAGGGGTGGTGACCCTGCCGGGGCTCACTGGGACCACCGCTGCATTAAAGCTTTTCCATTCGGGGAGGGATAGGGACCTAGCTGTGGAACCCTGGGACCGCTGCTGGGCTTGGGGATGATCAACCCATATGGGAGGCTGGCGGCCAGGGGCAGCACTCCCGGACATCCTAGAGCTCTGGCTGGGCTGCGTTACAGCTTTTCCCTCTGGGGATCGATGATGACCCTGCTGGGATTCCCTGGGACTGCCGCTGGACTTGGGGGCCATCAACCCACATGGAAGACAGGCGCCCATGGCCGGGGGGGCATCACCCCCAACCCTCCTGGAGGTCTGGCTGGGCTGCGTTGCAGCTTTTTCCTCCGGGGAGGGATGTGGGAGCCAGCTGTGGATCCCTAGGATCGTTGCTGGGCTTGGGGACGGTCAACCCACATGCGAAGCAGGTGCCCAAGGCCAGAGCCAGGGACAGAACCCCCTGCCGCCCTGGAGCTCTGGCTGGGCTGCATTACAGCTTTTCCCTCTGGGGAGGTATGGGGATCCTGCCGGGTCTCCCTGGGACCGCCGTTGTCCTTGTGGACCCACATTGGAGACAAGCGTCCAAGGCCGTGAGCAGCACCCCCCTCCGTCCTGGAGCTCTTGCCATGCTACAGCTTTTCCCTTCAGGGAGGGATGGTGACCCTGCCGGGATACCTGGGACCACCACTGGACTTGTGGATGGTCAACCCACATAGGAGCATCACCCGGCCGACCTGGAGCTCTATCCGTGCCACATTACAGATTTTTCTTTTTGGGAGTCGAAAATGGACAGGAACCCTGCCGGGTTGCCCAATGACCACTGTTGGTTTGGGGGGCAATTCAACCCAGGCGCCCAAGACCGGGGATAGCACTCCCAGCCATCTTAGAGCTCTGGCTAGACTGTGCTACAGCTTCTCCCTTGAGCCGCCACTGGGCTTCTGGACAGTCGACTCACATGGGAGACAGGCGCCCATGGCCAGAGTTAGCACCCCCGGCCGTCCTAGAGCTCTGGCTGGGCTACGTTACAGCTTTCCCCTCCGGGTAGGGATGGTGACACTGCCAGGGCTCACTGGGACTGCCGCTGGATTTGGCGATGGTCAATCCACAAGGGAGACAGGCGCCCATGGTTGGGGACATCACCCTGACCATCCTGGAGCTCTGGCCTGGCTGCGTTACACTGTTTCCTTCCAGGGAGGGATGGGTACCGTTGGACAGTCAACCCCTTTTCTTTTCCGCCCAGGTAAGCGCACCCATGCATGTGAGGTACCGTTTTCGTCGGGACACCTGTGGGAATGTAGGAAGGTAGGGCATGTGTTGTTGACGCCATGTTTCTGTGGTTTACTGGTGACAAATGTCTCAAAATGGTGTTCTTTTACCTACATTTTGGACTTTGCCGAACCTTGTAGATAATCAATTCTAGGGCGATTCACACAAGTCAGACCTCTTTGGATTCCAAGAGGTGTCTTTTCAGAAATGCATGGGGTTCCCAGTTTTCCTTGGTGGCTGCAACACCCCAGGGCCAAATATGTGGGTTGTCCACAAAGCCAAATTTAGTCTTCCCCCAGGGCATTTGATGTACCCGTGGTTTAGCCTTATCCTTTTGGGCCCAGGTCAGTGCACCCACACATGTGACGTACCATTTTTATTGGGAAACCTGTGGGAAAGAGGGAAGGTAGGACATGTATTGTTTTCTCTTGGTTTTGATAAAATTTTCATACATTTCCTACTGCACTTTGTTACACAACCCTTTCATTTCCCAAATGTGACCTACATTTAGTTGCTGCTTTAAGCACTGTACGCTTTAGTAACCTGCACAAGTCACCTATCCTTCAAAAGGTCTGCCTGTGTCCTTTCAAAAAATGTATGCTTGGTCAGTGGTCGAAGTGTTTGAAGATAAGTAGTGGAACTGTTTCCTGCTGGCCTGCACCCACTCCCCACAACATCCATCACCACGCCCCCTCCCACACACAATACAAACCCCCAAACAAATGCACCTGCTGTTTATGGGAACTTTCAGTGAGCTCTTTGTTGTTATCGCCTGCCTGAACACTGTGAAACACCCTGATGCCCAACTAACTCAACAGCAAACTGTGCCCAAGCACGGTGTGGCCCACGATGCAGGGGAATGAGATGCAGCAACACACAATTGGTTGGCAGTTAGGGGAGTGGACATCACCACAAAGAGACAATGATTGGCATATTCAACCCGAGGACACAACTACCTAGGCAAGTAGAATTGATACGCAGACACACATCATTGGGGGTAAGCACTATCGGGAAGAGTGGCAGCAGTGTTCCACAAAACACACTACTGGCACCGATGCCTACAGAACCATAACGCTGGTGGAGTCTGCGCATGACGGACAGGCGGTACTCGACATACAGCAACAGCAGCATTGCCAGTACAAGCGGGGGTTGGAGCGGACCAATGGAGTGGTAGAAAGAGGTGGCACGCCAGCGCACCCAAAGACAAACAAGAAATCAAGGTGAGACGGGTCGAATACCAATAATTATCGTGAACAGCTGAGTCGCTGCATGCACATTAAGTGCAAAACGGGGGCCTACTGCACAGGTGGGCACTCCAGTCCTGTATGCTGGTATGGCGGGGAATCACTGAAGACTAGCAAGGAGAGTTACGGGAACCAAAGCACAGCAAGGGCAAACAGTGAAGCAAAGTGACACCCTGGCCCCGAAAGCAGTGGCATCTGTAACTTGAGGGTGCTGCAGCCCTGAGAACAAACGCAAAGGACGTGATTAGGGCCACACACCGAGGCAAGGACAATCAAATAAGAGACTATTGAGAGCAGAGCTCAGAAAGGATACGGCCCATGAACGTCATCCTTACACAAAGGGAGACAACCACGCACCACTAGCTGGGGCGCATATCAGACTACTGCTGAACACTCTAACCCTGCACAAGTAAGGAAGGGTATGTCCCCATCTAAAGGGAAGAAGAAAGATACAATCATGGAAACCTTCAATGCAGCTAAGCCCTGAGAAGCACTGCAAGGTAACAGTGCGACACAAAAAGAACAGAGGGCTCCGGAAGCAAGCAACAAAGACTATCAAGTGCTGGAAGCGTTTGGAGTGCCAAGGTCATTCATAGACACCAAAATTGAAGCGGTCAAAGTTGACATGCAGCTAATGTGGCAAGATATACGCAACCTGGCGTAAAGAGTTACAGCTACGGAGACTGAACTAAAGGAAACCACAGGGACCACAAAGGATCTAGAAATGAGACTGAAGGAACTAGAGAAGAGAAATGCAGCGCTGGAAGCACGTTCGGAAGATGCGGAAGGGCGAGCTTGGCGTAATCCATAAGGAATGGAGGGAATTCCATAAGGAATGGAGGGCCATAACCCCATGGGATTCGTCGAGATCTTGCTGCTACAGGAGGTCGGTGCTGGCCAGCTCTCGCAGGGTTTTGTAGTTGAAAGGGCCCACAGATCCTTACAAAAACAGCCGCCGCCAGGATCACACCCCCGTCCGATGATTGCAAGGATTTGTAACTCTCAGGACAAGGAAATCATACTTAAGTACTTGAGGGAAGGAGGTGAAATACGCTGAGACAACTGTAAAATCGCCATATACCCGGACTATACACCTACAGTCCAAAGGGCCAGGAACTCCTTTGTGCCAATCAAAGCTAGGCTCAGACAGTTACACCTCAAATACATGCTTAAGTATCCATCCACGCTCAAGGTGATCTACAATGGTCGCTCCGTTTAACTTGAAACTCAGGCAGCAGCCGCTATGTGGCTAGAGCATAATAACATAGCTGGAGGAGAAGAAGCCGTCACATGAGCGGCAGGTAGCCCAAAGGAGGTGCTGGGGGTCAGGGAACACTGAAGCAGTTTACTGGAATGGTTATTGTGGTTTAGCTAAATTGTAATTGATACACACTGAAACCAGGTAAATGAAACTTAAGTTCGACAGGGGAGACACCGGGCCACCCACTCCTCGGACTGACCAGCCTTGGGTGAGGCATGCCCCTGCTCGGGGCAGAGGCCTTGGCGTTCTGCCACACCGCCAGTCTACTGTGCCTGTCATTTGTCTTCTTGGAGAATCCATAGCATATCTCGTAATCTCCTTCCATGTGGACTGGATGCAGGCAGTAGAGGCATTGCAGGTGCTTGTCCTCAACACATACATTTCGGACCCCGTACTTGGTGCAGGGCTTGAAGAGGGATCTTCCTTCTTTATTTTTCTTTGTCATGGTCGGAGGGTGCGAAGTAGGCCCGATGCCTTCCAGAAACGTCTGAAGATCTTCGCCCTTGAGGGGCGCTAAACTTCACCGACAACGGGTCCCCAATTTCAGCAGATGGAGAGAATAGCACACAAGTCCTTTGGAACAAAAAAACCTTTTTCTGCAACAACAACAAAAAAACATGAAAAAACCATAAAAGTGGCTCGCAGAGCAAACTCGAGGACACCCAACGCGGACGCGTGCAGTAAAAATCTGAAGATGGCTGCCAGAGAAGGGGCTTAGGGAGACGACAGTCATTGTCTGGGGGCAGTATGACCCGGAGGACAGTGATTGGTTTATGAGAGAAATACAGTTTGAAAGCAAAACTTTTTTCTTTTACGGAGGATTCCCCGACTGGCAATATTCATGAGCATGTGAAACCATGCCAGACCCCATGCTGGAGAAAGAGGTATGAATGCTGAATCCAAAGCACCCTGTGGGGCTTCTTTTTTTTCTACCGGAGGACTGCAAGGAACTTTGCCCCTGTTTGGACTACAGGGTACTGAATGCCGTTACCATAAAAGACAAATACCAGTTACCCCTCATTCAAGGCATACTTGAAGTTATTGCGGAGCGGTTATGTTCACTAAGGTCGATCTACACGGAGCCTACCATCTGATCCAAATTCGAGAGGGTGGTGAATGGGAAAACTGCATCCAGGACCCCTTGTGGTCATTAGGAGTACAGAGTTATGCCGTTTGGCTTAACTAACGATCCCGCTGTATTCCAACGGTTTGTGAACCGTGTGTTTTCTGATCTTTTCCAAACCGTGATTGTCTATTTGGATGACCTATCTATTTACTTCAGTCCATTGAAGCTCATCCCTACCACGTTAAGTCCTGTCAACATTAACAGAAAACCAACTCCTGGTTAAACCAGAGAAATCTCTTTGTGGGTCAAGACTGTTCCCCATCAAGGGTACATCTTAACTCCTGAAGGTGTGAAAATGGATCACGAAAGAACAAAGCCATATTACAGTGCCCGGCTCCTCAATCAGTGAAAGAAGTACAGAGGTTTCTCGGACTGTGCAACGTTTACCAAAGGTTTATCGGGCAACAGGCTGCCAGAGTACTCCCCATCACTCACCTTCTTGAGAAAAATGTTACCTTTGACTGGGATGCAGCAGTGGATAGTGCATTTTGGACATTAAAGAAAGCTTGCACGTCTGCTCCCATCTTATGTCAACTGTATTCAAAGAAACCCTTCATGCATGCGGATGCTTCTGAAGATGCCTTAGGAGCTGTCCTACTGCAAAAACAATCCAACATCATGGAACGTCCTGTGGCCTATTTGTCTCATACCCTTTCTAACAGCAAGAGAAACTACACAGTTCCGGAAAAGTAAATCTTGGCCATTAAAGCTGCATTTAAAGAATGGAGACATCTTCTGCTTGGAGCACAACCTACAGTAAAAATCCAAACTGACCACATAAATCTCAGAGCTCTGCAGAACATGGAATGCAGACAGTCAGCAGGCCACGTGGGCTTACTTTTTTGCCCAATACCGTTTTCTTGTGACATACATACCAGGTTCTGACAAAATTATCACAAATGCCTTGTCCTACAAAGAAAGAAACATACCCTGCAGTTATTCCGGAGAATCCATGTTTAACCCTAAAACAGTTGTATTCTACATCAATACTTTTCTTCATGAACTCCAAAAGGGAAACCAATGAATACCTCGAGAGTACTCTTGCCGACAGTGTAGACTGTTTATTCATCCTAAAGCATGGTGTTTTAACCAAACATAATCAAATCTGTGTGCCAAATGTTGAACTAGAACAATAGGTCATGGCCCTCTGCCATGACAGCAGGAGTGCCGGACATAGAGAAACATTATCCATTCGGAACTTAGACTCTGCTATTTTTGGTGGTCTTCTGCGAATCCTGACATCCATCAATTTGCTTCTACCTGTCATGTATGTGCCCAAAAGAAACGACCTAGCACTGCCATAGTCTGCAAACTACAACAACCCAACCTTCCTTCTAGACCCTGGGAAATAATAGCCACCGACTTTGTAACCGATCTACTGGAATCTCAAGGAAACACCACTATCATGGGGACCAATGATGCTTTTTCCAAGAAGGCACACTTCACCCCTCTACCTAAACTTCCCAACGCCTCTGAAATGGCATCTATTTTCTTAAAAGATGTTGCGATTACAAGCGGTTATCATTTTTTGATAGAGGACCACAATACACCTCTCGCTTCTCGTCTCTGGTTAGCTCCAGCCTGACAATCCAACAGGCTCTCTCTCTTCAGGGCATCACCCCCAGGCTAATGGACTCACAAGAGGATAAACCAAGCCATGGAGCAATATCTACGCGGTTTCCCTATGTCTGCACAAGAAGACTGGGTGTCATTGTTGCCACCAGCTGAATTTACATATAAACGCATTGCACTCCCATTTACCCATTTCACTTTTATTGTACTTCTAGATTTCGCCCAACAGCCTTTCCTGTACCAATTTTTCCATCACCCACATACCATCTGTGAACCAGCAAATCTCTGCTACACAAGACGATCACAAACTAGCCCACAAACAACTACAGAAATTACGTGAACAGGTAAAAAGATATGCCGATCAACATCGTTCTCTTCAACCACCTTATGCTAGTGAAGACTCGGTCCGGATGTCTACGAAGCATTACCAAAGACAGATGAGTCCTTCCAAGCTTTCTCCACTGTATATGGGACCTTTCCGCATCAGCAAGATCAAATCCAGTTGCCTAGAAACTGGCCCTGCCATCTTCATAAAAAAGAATACACCCAGTATTTCACACTTCTCTTCTTAAATCAGTCTGCTAGTCCGGATCACAGCGAACCAAAGTGAAACCTCCTGCGGTCATCATTGATGGTGTCCCTGAATATGGAGTTAGTAAGATCAGTGATACATGCTATTTCTAAGCACTTCAATACCTGGTGTACTGGGCAGGATACCATGCCACAGAACGCTCCGAGAACCTGCAGCCAAAGTACATGCTCTCAAATTGTTAAAGAAGTTTCATCAATTCCATCCTTGGAAGACCGGACCAACAGGTTTTGGAAGGAGACATACTGTCAGGACACCGCCCTGGTTACTATGGCAACACTGGCGCTTCCCTTAGCGTGTTGTTCCTTCACGTTTAGGAGGAATCCGCTTTAGCGGTCTAGTCCTCTATTCAAGCTGGCTCCCTCCCGTGATACGCGCCACTGCATTTATCAGGAAATGAGACAGTGAGCGGACGCATCTCAACTTTCGCGAGTACTGAAGTGTGTGGTATCCTCTTTTTTGCACATTCCTTTGCTCTTTTTCCTGACTATTCCGTGGATTTCCATGCTGCCGATGTTGTCCAGAGTTCCTGTTTTCCTGACTTCTTGTCCAATTCTTCCACAAATCAGAGATTCTTCTATTTTACCTTCCACGTTTCTATTGTTGGTCTGGGTTCATTTTCTTCGTTCTTCAGCCTTCTGGATCTGTGTTGCTACCATTTTAGCGAAAATAACATTGAGCGTTTTCTGGCATAGCCTTTTCCCTCTTGGTTCCACCATTGGGATCTTGTTTCCGGTACAGTTACCATGCAGAGTCTAGAACAAGTACCAGTCTGCTGGTTCCCCATCATCCACCGCCATTGTGTTGATCAAGTCTGGCGGCAAGTGGGTTTTTTCTCGTAACAGGGACCCTCACACAAGTGGTCAATTAAGCACATCAGCAAAACATTAGCAAGAAACCTTATTTCTAATTCATGTATACATTATAATATGAAAGCATACTTTCCAAAACAGTGAACAGAATAGGCAATCACAAAAACTTAAATCTCACCAAAAACAGTAGAACAGAAAAATCAAGAAACTGATGCGACCCCAAAGCCAACCCCACCAAACTCGAGCCAAGATTGCCATGCATTCTCCAGTGTTAAGCGGAAACTTAGAACAAATACATTGGGAGCCTCTTGATCAGGTCGATCTGCTTAAAGAGGTTACAAGTCATTTTATGATCCCAATCATGGTCGCTCAGGCTTCCTGAATCTGGCATATACACGGATTGAAACTGCGACTTCAATGAAACACACATGAACAATCTGCATGTGAAGAAGAAAAGGATGTGGGCGAGGGCTTAATATTCATTCTAGGTGAAGGCTCATCTACCTACAGAATTCTAAAAAAGCTGTTTTTCCGATTGACCAACATATATTCAAATACTTGCCACTGAAATTCATTCTATTTAAATGTATTTCATACATATTCTATGTACAAATCTTGAAAAACCCGACATTTTAGGAATTCCTTCTACCAAATTCATTGAATCACAAGCAATGTTATCAAATGTCTCCATCCACCCCGACTTAAATAGAAGGGTCAATGGATGATAGATTAATCTTCATGTGATGAACTGCCTGGTTGGATAGGAGTATTTGCATTAGTGACCTTCAATTATACTCTGCTTCTTCTCAGATGTCCATTTTCAAATACCTAGTTACATGTATTGTGTTGCAACACTCAAGGGTTGGTTCCTGCCGCACTCTCAGTCACCCTTCTCAGTTCGTTGGCCTCTAGTCTGTAGGCTAGACTGCTCCAAGAAGTCCTGCTGGTTTATGTAACCTTTGTTTGTTTATTTTACAAGTTCAGAATTGGTCTTACAACCCTTCTGAGCCTTTTGCTGGAGACTTGCCAGGTTAATTAATCCACATTTCGATTGTCTAAGAAATCTGATCCTGAAGAGAATTACTAGCTGGGAATTTTCAGGTCTACAACTTTACTCCCATAAGGTAGTCTAGGGCTACTGCTCACACCCCTGGTTCCGATACAAAGAGTAGGGACTGATCACCAATGTCTTCATGCAAAGAATGAACAATTAGCATACCTATGTCTGTTCCACAGTAGGCATTGCACCTCCATTGTGCCCTGCAGGAATCCTCACCCTGGCAGTCATTGCTCATCACGTGCATTACTTTCTGAATCAAGTGAGCGGGTGACTGTTGGAGGAAACTCATAACATCACAGGTTGTTCCATGAGATGTGAAACATGTCCTTTGGTGACGGTCTGCCACACCCCTCCAACAAAGCAAAGAGGAAGCACTTCAAATGTTCATCTGTGGCAAAGTGATCCAACTCCGAATGACTGTAGAACTGGAACACTGGAAATAACGCTTCTGTAGCTCCCCCCTCTTGGAACTAGTTGCATACTCACAGTCTGCTCTGCCTGCCTTGCGGCTTTCATGTTGCTGAAATCGGGAGGGTGCTAGTGTTTAGTTGTAAGCTCAGAGCCAGAGCCCAATCTCAAATCTGCATCACAAGCCTGCACAGAAGGGGTGACCTCGTACTGCCCTGGTCGATATAATACCTGGGACCTATAATTGTCCATCCTTATCTGAACTGCCTTGCGCATGGGAAAAACGTCTGAGGGCTAGTTCAATCACCTAGAGCTCTAAAATATTTATGTGATGATCCCAGTGTTAGGATTGCTACATTCCATGGAATGAGTAAGCGTCCATTGTGGCTCCTAGCCTTGCAAGGAAGAGTCTGCCATAGCAGCACTCCCTTCAATACATGCAAGTATTTGCTCCACCATGAGAGATCCAGGCTCAATGAGTGAGGTATGGAAATTCTGGCGAATTGGGAAACCCTTTTCCGATCAGACAAGTTTGCTAAACAGATCTGTAATCTCATCTTCAGTCTGGCTACGGGAATTGTTATGATACATGCTACCATGAGTCCCAAGATGTGCTAGTCCCATCACACTGATGTTCTCTGCCTGATGAGGAAATGATGCACTGCTCTGAACGACTGAACCTTTCCTCGGTGGGAAATATCCTCAGCTGTGTATCCCATTGTTTTACCAACAGAAATGATTTAGAAGTCATTCATGTGAAAGAACTCATTGAAATATATGGGGGTGGGGAGAGGGGGGGGGCCTAAAAAGGGTGGCAAGTGGGACTTGGGGGAGGGAGTGGGTTGTCCCTTTCACCAAATTTTAAAAAAGCAATACACTTTTTCAAAGGAATTACTTATTTAAAAGTAATTCCTGTGGGTAAAGTGACAGGTAAAGCAACATGAACAGTTTTGCATCCAACCCTGGAAAATTATCGACTGGGAAGGGAATAGATTTGACTTCTTTAGATTGATTTAAAGACCTAAGACAACAGGATGTCCAAAAGAGTCTGCATCGTACATGGCGCTTCCTCCAGGTATCTGGCCCAGACTAGCCAGTCACCTACGTAAGAATATACCTGGTGACCATTGCCCTGGAGGATGGAAACTAGCACAATATTTATTTTCGTGAAAACACGTGGTTCTGAATTGAGGCGGAATGGCAGGACCTTGTATTGAAAATGGAGCCAGATTACGGTTTACCTCAAGAATCTTGGATGCGGTTGCCATATTGGCATACGAAGATGGGTGTCCAAATCCAGGAAGCACATCCAATCTCCCTTACAGCAACCTTGCAACAGGCGCTGGCGTCACCATCTTTAATTTCTCTAGGAGCAGGAAAAGGTTGTGAAAGGACAAATCCAACTCTACTCCAGCTTGCCGGCTTCTTTTTTTGGGATTGTAAAGATCCTGGCATCAAACCCACATTCCCTCTGACAGGGGAACCTGCTCCATTGCCTGAGCCTCGATAAGGCATGCAATCTCGGTCAATAGCGCTGGAGGGCCTACCCCAAAGGAGCTGGGAAGAAGGTGGTGGTTTTGGAAGAGGAAATCTAAAACCCATGGAAGTTACAAATAGGAGCCTTGGATCCTTGAAGAGGCGACGCCTGTGCCAACTGATGAGCCAGCCTGCACCTGATTGGTGTGCTGTGGACACCTACGCCAACCTCATTGTTACTTGGGATCTGCGGCTGGTGCAAATAGGGGGTGGGGGAGAGAAAAGCCTTTTGGGGGGTTGTGTGTTTTTATTTGCGTCTATGGATGCTTGGAGATCTGTCTGGTTCCCTAGCCTGCTTTCCCTGGAAGCCTCTAAAGCCCCCAGTCTTTGATCTGTTCTCGAGTGGGCCTGTACACATTTTTTTGTTTAAGATTTGACCAAGATTGCTAGCGAGTTTGCCGCTTGGAAGCTGGCCTCCTTTTTGGTCAATGTCTATTAGAATTTGGTGGCATGCATCCAAGCAGTGCGGCGCATATCCGTAACCACACAAATGCCTCGACTGGCCGCTTCTATGTGAGCCGTTGAAGATGAAGAGGCCCTGGGCTAATACTTTTACTTTTGCTAGCCCTGCTGTGAATGCAGCGTGCTTGTGGGAGGGAGATCGGAAAAAAGTCTGCTATCTCTCCCCACAATTTTTCTTTGGCACTGCAAATATGGCATCCACACTGGCCTGTCTAAGGAGAAGGCCAGAGTTAAGATGCACCTCCCCGCCCCTGCCCCCCAGCCCCAAAGGCCACCCATGTGTTTACCTATTTAGCTGAAAGGATGTAGGGGATGAAGCTGAATATGATGCCAATGTCAAGGCTAAGTACATCAAAGCAGCTACACTATTGATGAATCTGGTTGTGGGCGAGATGATAATATAGACTCCCCTGCAATCTGTCTGAATTTGGCATTTAGTTTATTTATTAATTAGTGGCATAGAGTGGGGCTTTTGCCACACTTTTTTGCCAATGTAGCCACATCGTTTTGTAGGGGAATGCCACATCTGTTGGATACTCTCAGCATCAGAATATCTGCCAAAGCTCTGGCCTCTGGCCATTTTTGTTGCGGTGGAACAACACCTTAGAATTCTGCTAATTCCTTCATGCGATCATGGGAATACTGTACTGAGGCTGACACGAACAGCTTTTCCTCCTCATCAGTATCCGCCCGTCAGTCCCGCTTGACTGGAGGTTGCCGAGAAGGAGGCGTAGGCCTTCAATCCAGAGCTACTGAGCTTTCACCTGGAGGCAGAGGGAGCTGCCATTTCAGCTGCATATGCTCTGGATTGTGCAGGCCTTGATGGTGTTTTAAGTACACTCAATGGGGGGGGGGGCGGGGGGGGGGTTGCCACTAGCTGTGGGGGAGGTGTCGCTGGTGTTATTGAAGGAGAAGGGCACACTGGTCGCTTAGGGGGAGAAACTGCTATTAGTCGCGGTGCAAGAAGTTGAACAGGCGATGGCTGTGATTGCACTTGCAGGATTAACACTTTACTTTTTTTAGTATTTCATAATTTGCTGAGATCATTAGCTCATAAATCGCCCAAAGAATCTTTCTTCGCAAGCCACTTGAGAGGACTGTTGTGTGGAAGCTTGGCCTGCAGCTGCAGGAGTCCATGTAGCCACTGGAGGCCTGCTCGCCCTATGCCTGTACTGTTGATACAATGCCTCAGAATATCTCAAGGATAATGAGGATGTGGGATCCAAGGTACACCAAGGAGTTTGTGCCAATGACTACTCTGCCTTTGCACCAAATGTATGCCCTGCCTTTGTCTGCTGACTGTGCCATTTCTGAGTGGGATGAACCACATGAGGAATGAGTAGTCTCCTCTTCTCCCTCACGCAGTTAGGTACAACCGCGATTACTCGTCCTGCTGCCCTTTTGTCCCATGAGGAAGCGTGCATGGATGCCTTTTTATTGGATGACCTTTCTAGAGGAATGCACTGGAATGTGATGTGTGGCCCAGAGGATTTTGACTTAAGCCGCTGATGGCTCTCTAGAGGAGGCTCAGTGATTTTGGACACCTCGTGGAGGACACCCAGGAGGCTAGACACCCTCTGGTCTAGACCCAGTAGTCTTAGTGCATGTAGGCACAACCTCTGCCTCTGTAACAGCTGTACAGCCCTACAGGTGCCAACCTGGTAGTAGAGGAATGAAAGATCCCCCAGCTCTGCTCACGGGAGGGCCCAACTGCCACTCTGCCCATGCACCGGTAGCTCTAGCAGCCTCAGGAACCCTCCCTACAGCAGGCCTCCCATGGAAGGAGTCCCCATGTGATGGCCGCTCTAGAAAATAAGCTATTTCCTTCTCTGATTTTGACTTTGACTGAATGAAATCCTGCAGGTGATCTGGTTGATTATCTTTTGCCACCTGGACAGCAGATTGAGTTAGGGAGGTGTTGGGGCATCGTAAGCACCAGACCAGTGATCAGCCCCAGGCACTCAAGGCAGAGAGCCTGAAGGTACGATGCCGGGAAGGAGCCCTCTCAGAACGTGCACCAGCTGAAACCAGTCGCACCCGATATGTGCAGGGGGAAGCGAGACACCAGAGGCCGGCAAGATCCAAAAATTATACAGGGAAACACAAAAGCGTGGATAGAAAAATTAAAAGAACTATACGCACGTGCTGAAAAGAGGACTGCAGAGAGGTACTGCAGGGCAGTGCTAGTTCAGTGTGGCCGCGCCTCCACGCACTCTAGATTTAAAGGGGAAATGTGCTTTTTTGGAGGGCAAAAAAGGTTCTGGTTCTTGGGGGAGGGGGAGGGCGGGGGAGCAGTTGAGCAACCTAAAAATGGCTGCTTAGCTAAATAGCTCTGTGTGCTACCAGCTACAATCCGCCTGCAGCGACTGTCCACTAGCTCTCCTACACCCACGGAGGCTATCGAGTGTTAATGGAGAAGTGAAGCACACCTAGCTCAATTCCTGAAACGATCCGACGAGTTGGGGCTGAGCTCTGGACCCCTACCCTGTGACGCAGCCGAGACGGTGGGCTGACTGGGCCTGTGAGAGGTTCCTGTGCACTGGGGGAGCCTGCTTCTGGAGCCGGGCTGGTGGCGCTGACCCGGCATGAGGGAGATTGCGTATTGCTGCGATTGCCCTGGGCCCGCCCCCCCCGTCCTGCAGGCCATCTCGAACAACAACACTTGCCAGGCGGGTGGCTGGATCGCTGCGCGCCCTGTGTGCCCCTGCACGCGCGGCTCGCTTCTACTGATTCGGCTGTCTGCCGCAGCCCTGGGACTGCCGCCTGCCGGTGCGGTGTGCTGCCCCGTTGACCCTGCTGCTCACAAGCACTGTCCCGCTTCCTGGTTCCCAGGCCAAGCTCCAGCGGACACCTCGGAATTGAGTGCCCCCCCCCCCCCAACGCCATCAGAGACAAGTAGGTGCTCGGCAGTGGGGCGGCCCCGTCATTGCCTCCATACTCTGCTCCTGGTGCCGCGCCCACATCCCCTGCTGTGTCCGGCTGCAGCGCTGCTCCTCTCAGGCGCTGACCTGGCCCCCCTGCAGATCCATAGCCCTTAGTTCCATGACTCGTGGGCTGCTATGTGCAAATACACCAAACTTATATGAGACACCTTCTCTGGCTTTTACAATCTGAGGATCCCCAACGCGCCAGCTCGCATAATATCGCCCCAGGCCTCTCACCCACGGCTCACCCACGAGGTCCCTCTTCACTGGACCGTGACATTCCTAGTTGTCAGGGGGGGGGGGGCGGCGCTGAGCTGGGACCCCTGAATATACTGGCTCTAAACCTTGGCCACGATTCTGGATCCCCAGAGGAATCCCTGTGTTCAGGAGCTGGAGACTACACCACGGGGTGCCCGGGGGCGGGGGAGGGGGTGGGGGGAAGAGGAAATGGTCGATACCTGATCACCTGCTGCCTCAACATCTGGAGCCCCATCGCTGGACAGTTCACTTCCCTGGCAAATCAGCTAGATTCTGTCCCTGGCCCACTCCTGGGTGCTGACCAGACGCCTCCTGTGCTTCTGGGGACTCAACTCTGGCCTGTGGGCCCCTGCCACCAACACCAGCGTGGTCCAGCAACGGGCCCCCCCATGGGCGTCTCTCCTGCAGCAAACAACAACGCCCGTGTTGCCTGCACTTGCCTGCATCTGAGCTGGGCCCGCTTGACCCCCTGGTCTTCCCCTCGATGCCTACCTGCGGGGTCTGCCTGAGAGGTCATAACTACTATACTGGTGGCCCCCACACTAGGTCTATCTACCCGGCTCAGCATCTCAGATCCATTGCCGTATAAGCCGCTACTCGGAACACTTTGCCCCGCTGTGGATCTGTGGGGTGTTCCCAGACCTCGACCATATCTGGTTAAAGCCCCTGGCCCCATTGGAGAGAGGGTGAGCCCCCTTCTGTTCTCTGCTGGAACCGACATGGCGAGTGCCGGCCCCGCTGTGGGGTAGGTTGTCACCGGACACTCCATACTGGGCTCTGGGAGCTGTGGGCCCGGACGGATGATGTCAAACAGATCCCGTAATACAAACAAGGTTGGCGCCATGGACAAATTCACCAAAGCAGCCCCCAGGTCGGAGCCGGGCCAATCATCGATCCGTCAAGAAGATGTGGCTACACCGGAGTACCTACCCGCCCCCGACCTCACAGCAATGATGGAATCTATGGCTAAAAACGTTGCATCCTTCCACGAAAAATTGGACGATATAAATGCTAATGGTTACATGTCCTTTCATCGCGGGATGTTTTTTCGCAGGGTTTTTTTACCATGTTTTTTTTTAACGAAAAAACCTATGAATTTTTTAACATTATTTTTTAGGTATTTCCCACCAAACAATTTTTTTTTTAAATAATTCGAAGGGTTTTTGGGAAAAAAATTTGCAGTAAAAAAAGCGGCAAAAAAAAAAATTCTGCAATGAAAGGACGTCGTACCATGCTAATCTGGCGTCACTTGGGTCTCAGCTCGATCATGCAGGCATCAGAATCACGGAAGCCGAATCCCGAATCGGAGCAAATGAAGATGGAATACACACCCTTCAAGACACAGTGACGTCACTTACTCGCGACATGAAACTTGTGAAAGCGAAATGCAATGACAGAGTCCAGGTCACGCAGAAACAATATTCGAATCATAGGAGTGCTAGAGAACGCCCTCAAAGGTCGAATGGAAATAGCGGTTGAGAACTTACTTAAGGATCTGCTGGACAACCCCAACCTGTCCCTGTATTTTTACAGTCGAACGTGCCCACCGCGCCCTCGCCCCACGGCGTAGGCCTGGTGACTTTCCAAGACCTATCATTGCTAAAATCTTAAGCTATCGGGACAGGGATCAGGTCCTCCGCCTTGCACGGGAGAAGGGGCAGTTGGGGGGGTGGGGTGGGGGGGGACTCGGCTCCCAGGGCATCAGAATCTTCCCTGACTTCTCTGTGGATCGCCAATTTATGGGGGTCAAGAAAATGCATAAGAAACTAAATATCTCCTATGCGATACTGTTTCCCGCACGCCTCAAGTTCACCTTCAGGGAGAAGCTCTACTTCTTCATGGTTCCTGATGAGTAGGTGAAATTTATTGAGGCGCATATTCCACTGAATAACCCCGCTGATGACCTTATGGAAAATGATTGACGTGTGGGATGCTGATACCCGTGCTCGCTCTGCCTCCGATCACTGTCAAATTGCAGCTCAAGAGTTGATGAGTTATTCCCCACCATTTGAAACGTTGAATGTTATACAAAAGCTAATACTGCCAGTATGTGTAGATAGGTGGCCCCGGGATTGCACGAACTGGAGGTTGGGGCCACATATGTACATTGGTAGTCTACTATGTTTAGTCCCCTGAAGTGAAGAGATGGCCATAGAAATAATATCATGGAAGGTCCGGGGGCTGAGTAATTTCACCAAAGCCTGCAAGGTCACGGCCTACGCCCAAAGGCATGGGGTAAAGATACTTATGTAACAGGAAACACATGCCCGGGGTCGACTGGCGATGGATATTGCACCTTTCTGGGGGCCAAACAGATTTACACAACCTATTCCACACAGGCTAGGGGAGTCCTGACACTAGTTTATAAATCGATTAAATTCACGCGGAAAAAAAGCTATGTCGACCCGGAGGGCAGATATGTCATCTTACATTGTATAATGTCGAACGAGGAATACCTCATAGTAAATACATATGGGCCCAACAAATCACTTCGAAACTCAATCCTCCCTCCTTCCATGCGTGAGGCGGTCATTACGGTATTACTCAAGCCTGCAAAACACAGCAGTGACTGTGGTTCATACAGGCCCCTCTCGCTCATTAATATCGACACCAAGATATTTGCAAAAATAATAACAAACCGGTTCCTCCCAATTATGACACATTTGGTGCATGAGGACCAGAGTGGGTTTGTGCCCAGGAGATCCACTTCTCTTAATGTCAGACAGCTTTTCAATGTTTTGTCCGGGATTGATCAGAACTCGGACGTTGTGGCGGTCACGCTGGATGCCCAAAAAGCTTTTGACATGGTTTTATGGCAGTATATGTGGTTGGTCCTGGAAACGATGGCGGTAGGCCCCAATATGTTTGGATATATCAAATTGTTATAAACGGCACCTGCGGCTAGAGTCAGTCAATTCTCTAACATCTATATTATTTACACTCTACAGGGGCACCCAGCAAGGCTGCCCATTCTCTCCGATCCTTTTCGCGTTGGTTATCGAACCAATGGCGGACCACATCAGAGCACTCCATGTCCATAGGGGAAAACGCCTGAAAGACACGCCGGAAATAATATCCTTATATGCCGATGACGTGCTGTTGTATATAAGAAATCCTGCTATACACCTGGACCCTATTCTGCAAGACGTGACGCGCATAGGCACCTTCTCTGGCTTTATGATCAACTATTCTAAGTCGCAGATATTTCCTCCAACGCATGCAACCCAACAACCTGTGTCGGAGTACCCTCTCCGCTGGTCCTTGGGGGGGGGGGTGGGGGTGGAATTAGATATCTGGGAAATGTCCCTATCCAGGCCGACCCTGCTAGCCAAAAACTATACCGCTTTGGCACAAAAGGTTGAATCGAAAATGATGAGATGGTGCTCTCTCCCGCTAGCATTGGCTGGGAAACTATCCCTGATTAAGATGATCCAGGTCCCTAAGCTACTCTACATCTTTGGGAACGTACCTATTTGGCCGGGGAAGCAATATTTCGAGAGTCTACACAAATTATGTGCACAGTTTCTATGGCATGCTGGCGCAGTTCGGAAGAAATGGTCACATATGACTACCATATTAGAAAGGGTGTTTCACCGCCCCTAACGTAACACTATACTGGATAGCCGCAATATGCCACTTTCTGGTACCAAAGTCCAACGGCCCCACCACATGTTAAGTTGTAAACGCTTGCTGCGGCCAAGGTAAATATGATGACACTAATATTCTGTCATGACCATGCGGCTGACTCTCCGTCCAACCCCATTGCGGCCACGGTGCTAGCATGGAATAGACTATTACGCCCAACGACAGAGTCTCGCCCCTACTATAAATGGCTCCCCATCTGGAGGTTTCCTGGGCTTCAACCCACACATGATAAATCGCTGGCCCAGCACTGGCTGCCTCTGGGGTACCGGGCATTGACCGACCTATTCCCTAACAGGAAATTTATTACCCCAGTGACGTGGCGCCAGGGCCACTCTGGGTCAGCACTTGAGATGCTACAGTAGTCGGGCTGCCTTTTGCAATATGTGGCCCTCTTACACGGATGAACCCCCTGATGCCTCGGAGGGTGCCTACATAGCCAACTCGAGAGGTGCCCATGGGCTGGTCCCCTCCTTATATAAAATGCTATTAGCAAAAGCCCCAGACCAACCCCCTAAAGCACGGAACGAATGGGCGGATGAATTGGGCCTTGAGATTCCAGACGAATTGTGGAGAAAAATGTGCTCCCACATTAACAGGGTATCCCTCAACTTCCGGTTTAGATGCATGCAATATAAACTGTTGAACAGATTATACTACACACCCCATCAATTTGCTAAATTTACTCGAAAATTAAGAACACACTTGTGCTAGATGCCGAATGGAGGGGGCTGACCTTTTGCACATGTTCTGGGAGTGTCAGGAGCTGGGAGGCTTTTGGGATGAGATCTTGCAGGCTCTCGCAGATATCATTGACCCCGCGGTTGACCCGAGCCCAGATGACACCAGAAAGATGGCCACATTTTTTTTAATATAAGTTGCATGGTGGCTAAGAAATGTGTGCTTCAATGTTGGAAGAGCCCATCTCCCCCCAACCTTTGAAAAGTGGCTAATGGCACTCGCCTGGTCTCAGACCTGTGAGGAAGAATGACAATGCATTACTTACCGTAAAAGCATTTCTGATGGTTGTATCTGCTTAGATTCACATGCTGTGCATAGGTCCGACATCCAGTGGTCACTGCGGAGTATTGCATTTTGTTTTTCGTAGTCGAAAAGGGGACGTCGACAAGGCGTGTCTGTAACACTATCCCTATAGTGACGTGCGTTGTACCCACAATCCCTCACGCGTCGAGGTCCCTCTGTTTGTATTTTTCTGCCCTGAGGGAGCCTTCTAGACGTGAGTGAGTACAGAAAAGAGAGAAATATAGTAGAGGATGTCTATGTTCCTTCCATCCGAGCGGGGAGGAAGGGCGGGCGCATGTGAATCTAAGCAGATACAACCATCAGAAATGCTTTTACGGTAAGTAATGCATTGTCTTCTGATGTTTGTTAATCTGCTTAGAATCACATGCTGTGCATAGACTAGCGAGCAGTACCCGGAGTTGGCGGTGGGTTAGGAGAAGGAACAGTAGAGAAAAGATGTCTTAATACTGCCTGTCCCACCTGGGAGTCAGATCTAGAGTGTGCATCTTCAGTAGTGTTTTGTAAAGGTGTGCACAGAACTCCAGGTAGCCGCTTTGCAGATGGACTCAAGGGGAACATTTGCAATGAATGCTATGGAAGCCCCAGTGCCTCGAGTGGAATGTGCTCTTGGCTTGAAGGGTAGTTCTCTCTTAGCAAGAGTGTAACAGAGAGTGATGCATTGTACAATCCATCTAGATATAGTGGACTTAGAGACTGCATCTCCTTCTCTTCCTGCTGCCACCGAGACAAAGAACTGATTAGTCTTTCTCAGTGATCTGGTTCTTTCCATGTAGAACATGACAGCTCTGCGTACATCTAGTGTATGCAGACTTTTTTCTCCCAAGCTGGAAGGGTTTTGAAAGAACGTTGGTAGTTCTATAGATTGGTTTACATGAAATTTCGAGATGAATTTTGGTGCAAACCTTGGGTGTGTGCGAAGAACCACCTTATCCTTGTGAACTGATACGAAGGGGTCTAGTACAGAAAGAGCCTGTAGTTCACTTACTCTCCTAATGGAGCAGTCTTAAGAGTGAGGCATTTAAGAGTTGCCTTGTGCATGGGTTCGAAAGGAGTGCCCATGAGTCTAGAAAGTACCACGTTTAAGTCCCATCCGGGAGCTGGGTTAGCTATCAGGGGGTGTATTCGCTTTACCCCTTCCATAAAGGCCTTGATAACTGGTATCTTCCACCACGACACTTTAAGTTGGGAAGTGGTGTATGCAGAAAGTGCCGCTAGGTAGACTTTAATGGAATTAAACACTAGACCTGAATCCAGTAAATGGGTCAAGTACAGAATAATGTTAGTGGCAGAGCAGTCAACCAGGTTGATGTTCTTACTTCTACACCAGATGACGAATCTTTTCCACTTGCTAGAATAGCAGTGGCGAGTATTAGGTTTTCTGGCTTCCCTGAGGATGTCCATACATCTCTGAGGGAGATGTAAATGTCCAAATTCTATGATCTCAGGAGCCAGGCTGCTAAGTTCATGGTCTGAGGGCATGGATGCAGTGTCCTGCCCTTGTCTTGTGACAGCATGTTGTACGGGCAGGGAAGTTTCATTGGGGGAGATAGGGACATCTCCATCAAGTGAGCGAACCATGGCTGCCGGGCCCACATTGGCGCTACTAGTATCATGGTAACCTGCTCTTGGTGCATCTTGTGCACCACTTTGTTGAGGAGGGGAGTCGGGGGAAAGGCGTAAACAAATTTCCCTGACCATTGAATCAACAGACCGTTCCCCTTGGACTGGTTCTGGGGGTACCTGGAGGCGTAACTTTGGCATTGTGAGTTCTCCAGGGTTGCGAACAGGTCTATTTCCGGGAAACCCCATTGCGTGAAGACGTCCAAGACGATGTTTTCGTGTAATTGCCATTCGTACTCTTTGGGTAGGGGGAAGTCTCTGCCGAGTTTGTCTGCTAGCAGATTGAGTTCCCCTGGTACATGTTGTGATAGTAGGAACATGTTGTGTTTGAGAGCCCATTTCCATATATTCTGGGACAGCTTGGACAGTCCTGGAGAGTGAGTGCCCGCTTGCTTGTTGAGATAGTGCATGGCTGTGGTGCTGTCTGTGAGGACCATCACTGTCTTTCCTTGTAAGTGTTCCTGAAAGGCTTTCAGTGCTTTGAACACTGCTAATAGTTCCAGCAGGTTTATATGCTTGGATGCTAAGCTCGGAGTCCACACTCCGTGAGCAGTCTGATGGGATAGGTGAGCCCCCCATCCTGTAAGGGATGCGTCTGTGGTTAGAGTGGCTTCCACTGCGGGTGTGGCAAAAGTTTTCCCTAATAACAGGTTTTCCTTTGTCCACCACCGTAGCGAGAGAACCAAGGCCTGCAAGACCACCACCAGTTCGTCCCATTGTCCGCTGGCCTGACACCACTGGCTGTAGAGCCACTCTTGCATTGGGCGCAGGCGCGCGTGAGGTAATGAATAAATACATGACGCCATCATCCCTAGCAAGCGCATTGCTTTGCGTACCGTCACCTCTCGACCTGCCACATATTGGGGGATCTGAAACAGCATGTTTTGGACCCTCTCGTTGGAGGGGAAGACGAGGCCGTCCTTTGTTCGAATTAGAGCCCCTAGGAATTGTTTGATTTGGGTGGGGTCTAAGCTGGACTTCTTTTCGTTGATGGAGAAGCCCAGTTGGGACGAAAGGTCTACGGTCCTTTGGGTATTGGAGAAGCATGTTTCGTAAGAATCCCCTGTTATGAGCCAGTCATCGAGGTACGGGTAAACCGTGATGGATAATCTGCGCAGGTGGGCCGCTGCCACCGCCAGTACTTTCGTAAATACCCTTGGTGCAGATGCTATCCCGAAGGGTAGTACTCTGAACTGATAGTGTTTGTTCTCTATCTTGAACCTGAGGTATTTTCTGTGCGCTGGCAACATTAAAATATGAAAGTATGCATCTTTCATGTCTAGTGTTGTCATGTAATCCCCCTGTGATAACAGTGGGATTACTTCCTGCAAGGTCACCATACGAAACTTTTGGGGTTTGACAAAGTTGTTCGCTGGGCGCAGATCCAATACAGGGCGCATGGTTAAGTCCTTTTTGGGTAGAAGGAAGTACACTGAATAAATACCTTCTGTTACCTGAGATAGGAGGACAGCATCTATAGCTTCTTTTTTCAGTAGCTCTTCTACTTCTTGAAGAAGAATAGAGAGGTGTTCGGGTGTCATGCGTCGGTTCCGTGGGGGTCTGTATTTCGGGGAACCGTTGAATTCGATGCAGTATCCGTGGGCTATGGTGGATAATACCCAGCGGTCTGACGTTATTCCCTCCCATGCTGAAAGGAACGATGTTAGCCGGCCCCCGACCGGTGATGCATGGGAGGGGACCCGAATCTTTGGGTCATTTGTTGGTATTGGGCGTGGGGCCTTTAGGACTGGAGCCGCGCCCTCTTCCTTTGCCACGACGTTGGCCTCTTTGACTGACCTGGGTGCTTTGGTTAGAGGGCCAGTTGGTAGCAGAGTAAAATTGTTGTTGGCTTTGCTGCTGGCGTTGGCCACGAAAGGAGCGTCTATTGCCATAGTGTCATGATCTCTGCTTCCAAAAGATCAGGACTTGCCCGACTCCCTTGGAAGCAGACCCATAACCCTGGTTCCGAGTGCCAGCCAGTCCCAATTGGGACCTTTTGGACCCTGTCCTGGCGCCAGTGGCACCAGGCTCATAAAGATGCCCAGTCCCAGCGCTGGAAGCGCCGGGCTCATAATGCTTAGGTGGACTTACCTGCAGCAGACCATGCTGCTTACTTACCTGCCAGTTGAACCCCTGATCCTCTTCTGTTTGGGACTACTTTTCCTGTTGGGTGGGGCAGGATCCACTCCCTAGGTTCAGAACACTGGAACTCTTCTGGAAAGCAGGAACTCTTTTCTTACCTAGGCGTGGCTGTGGAAGGAGACACCTAAGCACTACAGGAGGCTATTTAAACCACACCCGATGGATGAATCTTGCTTTGTGTTATTCTGCATTCTCTGCAGCAGAACGCTCATCCTGTCTTCTGCTTCTGATCCTGGGCCTAAGGGAACAAAGGCTTACCATCCTGGAATCCAGTCTTCAGCAGCACCTGTAAAGACAAAGAAAGAACAGGTTAGCACTACGGTCTTCAGTGGCAGCGCATCTCTTACCTGGTCCATCGGCTGTCACCAACGCCTCGCGCTGCATTCCGGCATCTGAAAGACAAAGGCTTACCTACTCTTCGCATGCTCCGGAGGTCTTCGCACTGCATTCCGGCATCTGAAAGACAAAAGCTTACCAGCTCTTCGCACGCTCCGGAGGCCTTCGGCGCTGCATCCAGCATCTGAAAGACAAAAGAAGGTGCGTTTAAAGACATTGGGCAACTTTATTACTCACGTGCCATTACTCCTTCCCACGCAGAATCTAGTGGGTATTCCAGCACCCTTCAGCTTCTCTAAAGCTCCGAACTTGTACCTGCAAGATAAAAGGGACAGTTAGTGCGCATCGTGAAGCAGGCTACAAGCGCTTACTTACGTGCTTCCAGGCGCTTCTATTCCTCACGCGGGTTCGATCCTCAACTTTCATCAGCCCGCCATCCGCCATCGCCGGAACCCTGCAAAACAAGAGATAGCATTACAAAAGACTTTTAAGACATTTGAAGTGCCCAGAACTTACCGTTCGTGCAGTTAACGACGGACAGCAGTCCTCTGAGGTCAAGAGGCCTGCACCCTTATCCAGTGAAGTAACTGGTTACGGCACCCTGCCCCGAGGCAGATGGAGAGCTCGGCGTTCACTTACCTAAGGTGAGGGCGTTAACCTTTGGGGTTCTACAGGAGAAGAGAAAGGGAAGAGGAGAGAGGCACCCAATAACCCCAGTTCATTAATCCCATATTTTCTATCTGCAGACATCTTACTCTTCGAGTCAGACATACAGTGCACAGAGGTCCAGCCCAAAGAGCCAACCGTGTGTTACACATCACCTTTGAAGATACGGCATTCACCCAGTCAAGATCGGCGCCTCTGCGGGAATCAGGTGAGCGTTACAGATAGCTGCGTCTGTTAGGAGGCCTAGAAATTTGGTCAAGAGTCTTGATGGTATCAAACTCCTTCTTCGCATGTTCTGGGGCCTCATCAACTGCTTTCCCAAACAGATGTTTTTGCTCTATGGGCTTATTTATTAGGGAAGCCTGGGTTTCTGACTTAAATCCCGAATTGCGCAGCCAGACATGGCGTTTGAGAAGTATTCCCTGAACCAGGGAGCGGCCAGCTGTCTCTGCGGCATCTAAGGAGTTCTTTACGATGCCCTGGTTTACAAGAGTTCCCTCTGATATAGTAGCCAACAGGCGTGAACGCAGGGGTTCTGGTGCATCCTCTGCTTCGCTGCGCAGCTTGCTCCACTGTGCATCTGCGTAGCTAGCTAGTAGGGAATTGTTATTCGCGATCCTGGTTGAGAAGGCGGCGGATGTCGTGATTCTCTTCCCAAGTGCATAGAGCTTATTGCCCTCTTTGTCAGGTGGTCCCTCACTAGTAGATAGTGGTACCCCCGCTCTCTTTCTTGTGTTAGTCACTACCAGAGAGTCCGGAATAGAATGTCCCCTGATGTACAAAGGGTCAGAAGACGAAGGGCTGAAGAGCTTTTCTATCCGAGGGTTGACCCCACTGACTAAGGCCGGATTGGAAAGGGAAGGAGTTATTCTTCTCTTTATAGAAGCCAGGAGCGGAATGGACTGGCTGACCGGGGCTTTTTCTTTAATAACCTTTTCTACAAAGTCTATGTCCGGAAGGGTTTCCCCTGTGTCTATTTCAAAATGCGCTACTGCCTTGCGCAATAGTGCATTAAGTGAAGGCTGGTCATCTATGGGGGAGGTGTTCCCAATAGGTGAGTCCTTGGGAGGAGAGGGATGAAAGACATCAGGGTCTGAGTGCACTGATGGGGAGTGCCAGGGCTGTGAGGTAGCTGTATCTTCTTCAAAAGCTCCTGCGCTAGTGTAAGGGTCTTCCTCAAACCTCTCCTCCTCAAGTTCTTCCTCTCCACCTAAACACTCCTCATCTTCCTGGAGGTATTGCTCCTCTTCAGTGAGGTCATATGCATCTGTAGAAGGGGGAAACAGCCTAGGAATCTTGACCCTAGGGTCATCCTGGGTCCATTCTCTTGGTCTTTTGGTGTGGGTGGGTTTTGGCTACCTAAAAACCTCTCCATCTTTTCCATACAAGAATGGAGTCTTTGCAGGGTCTCATGGGGAACCCCTGAATAGTCTAGAGGGGGGAAATCAGTGTTTTCACCTTCAAAACGCTTCGAACGCTCCCACAACGTCGACAAAAGGTTTCCGTCGCCCTCAGAAAAGCCCTCCGGTAGTTCGGAAGTGCCTTTAGATGGATGGGGCAGTTCCTGGCTACTCGTGCTTTTTCGGCGTTTCTATATCCTTGGGTGCGGCATTAGACGTTTGTTTCGTTGTCCGGTTACGTTTGTCCTCGGAAACAATTCTCGGCAGACTCTCGACGACGAGTTCGTCAGTCGAGGGTTCTGGAGTCGGCGTTGCCTGCGTTGCGCGTTGTTTTTCGACGGCCGCTCTATGGAGCGTTACGTCGGATGTTTTTGAGGAAGCGCCCGTATTAGATAAAAGCCCAATCGCTGATCGCGGCTGCGTTTGCGGGTGGGGCTTGAGACCCTTGCGGTCTGAGGTCGACGCCGGAGTGCCCTGCGTCCCCTTCGGCGCTGGTGGATCCTTCGTCCTGGACGAAGAAGAGCCGTGGGTTGTGTGCTTAGGCCTATGGGGTCTGTGTGCGTCCTTGTCGCCGGGGTGTTCATCCCCCATAAGCAGGGCGTGAGCCGAGCCCGTCGGGGCCGGGGACGGACGTCGAGGAGCGCGAGCGCTCCTTCTGGGGGTTAAAGACTTCCGTAACGGAAGTCGAGTTATCACCCTCCTCGTCACTTTCTGTAACAGCGGCGGCGGGTGAGGAAACTGACTTCGACATCGCGTAGTCCGCCCACCTCTTAACTTTCTGTTCTTTAAGAGTTCTTGGTTTCAAGAGCTTACAGGCCGCGCAGCTGTCCTCTTTATGATCGAGGGGCAAGCAACGATTACAGAGCTTGTGTTTGTCCTTCCAAGTATATTTGCCCCTACAGCGTGGGCAAAACTTAAAGGGTGTCCTCTCCATAGCTGAGGCAATAAAAACTGGTGATAACAACCCCAAGGGAAAGATAGGGGAGAAAGAAAGACATTCTCGACGAGAAGGTAAAAGTTGGAAACCCCCACTCTCCCTACTGTATGTTGGCCGGCGAGGCCTGGCCACGTGTTCGGCAGCGCCGAAGGATCTCCTCCGTCTCTTCTCCTCCGTCGAAAACTTGCTCGGCGGAGAAACAGCTTCACAGCTAACGTCGAGGGGAGGGATCTTTTAACAGTAAGTATATATTAAGGACCGAGGTCCGTAGTAATTGTTTAGCAATGTCTCTCTAGGAGCTCCGCGTAAGGCGACCATAAGCTGGGCGGAAAAAAACAATCTGAGGGACCTCGACGCGTGAGGGATTGTGGGTACAACGCACGTCACTATAGGGATAGTGTTACAGACACGCCTTGTCGACGTCCCCTTTTCGACTACGAAAAACAAAATGCAATACTCCGCAGTGACCACTGGATGTCGGACCTATGCACAGCATGTGATTCTAAGCAGATTAACAAACATCAGAAATATTAATACGCTCCCACTGCACTCCCGCCCCAAGAATGTGTGGTCTGCCTTTAATACCTACCTTATAAGACAAATCGTTGGAGCTTCTGGAACGTCCTCACCTCAGGCCATGTGAGCGTAATTTGTAATGCCAGGGTGAGCCATAGCTATCAGTCCTCAAGGAAAGTAATACCTTGCTTTGTATGAACTCTGAAATGTATATGTGAATCGTGTTTTATGCTCCGTTATATGTGTTTGCTGTACACTTCTGCCAAAAAATAAAACTTTACAACAAAAAAAATAGTTTCTGGTCCCTATGCAGGGATGCACACAGTATGGAAGAAAAAGTACAATATGTAGTAATAAGTCATGATTTGATCACTTGTTACATCATGAATGATCATGCCAGAAGTACATGCAAATAAGCGAGTATGTTGCAACTGAATAACTTACTGTTTACAGTGCACACCAAAGTCTTCTATTTTATTTAGTGGAATAGTCTGGTACTCCGATGGGCCTTCATCTGGAGGCTTATAACCCTGAAATAAAAAAATAAAACAAAATATTTATATAAATATACACACACATAGTTTTGGGGACCAGATATGTGCTAATAAAAGCAGGACTCAACAAGGAATAAGTTAAAGGTTTCATAACTATAAGGCGGTTTCTATACTTTGCTGACTCTTACTGTGGTGCCTAGAAGTGAGCTGCATTACCCATAACGTTACAGGCAGTGACTGCAGGGCGGATAGCACTTTGAGCTCCCCACTCCTCTATTATAGCGGCAGTCTCGCGCTGAAGCGGTACGAAAGTGACATGTATGTCACCATCACACAGTCATCCAGAGAACAGAAATTGACAATCTACGCAAATGGGCCAGTGCCCTGAACGATGAGGAAAGATTGAAAGTAGTAACAGAATGCATGATCTTGACTCCCAACAACATCAAGTACGATCTTGGCCATCCCAGGAGTTGTGCTATAAAAGTCATTTAAGTACTGGCTATCACCAATGCTAAACTTACTACTCCACTCCCAGCTGCCAAAATAACTGATTATTTTCACTCCAGACATGATGTTTCGGGTATGAGTTCCTCACTCTTAGCACTCAAACTTAATACGAAATTGGCATGCACAGGTACGAAAACGATACAAGAAATTGCTCAATCTGTATGTTTAATGGAGGACAATCTAGCAGCCTACAATTCTGTTAACTTGTTCTTAGATGTTGAAAACACCAATTCGGAAGGTACCGTTGCTATTAATGAGGCTAAACCTACTTTTAACCCTGTGTCCAGTAATGATGCCTTTCTGCCTTCACATCAAAAAACCAGTTAAATATTGATATTCATCAACAAAACATGAATTCTCAAGATAAAAGTTTATTACTGACCCCTTTAGTGGATCTAAAGGAGGGAGGACACAGACTCTGAGGATGTGCCAAGGGTATTTATTCAATAATACTATGAAGGCCCAACTAACCCTATGGCAATGGGGTATTCCCTTACCTATATGAATAACTAAGGTGCCCAGCAGTAGTCTGAAAGTCCAAAAGAAATATGCCCTCTAGAATAAAGGCTAACTGACCCAACAACCAGCGTAACAAACTAAGGTCAGGAGAATTACTCCTTCTCTTGATGTGTGCTTCACGCACTTCTCTTGGTAATTAGAAATGTTTAAATAATCTTTCATGACTTTTCTTATCAGGTAGTGTAGCTCACTCATGAGATTAGAAATGGCTTTCCTTGACTCTTGTCAAATCCTTGGGTCAATCCTCTTTTTTAAATTAATTTTATTAATTTTATTTCAACAAACAATACAAACCAGACTTGCAGTGCATATAGTGACATTTTAAGTATATATCGCTTCATCATGTCCACCGCCTCTCCCCCCCCCCATTTCGAACCTACTCCCTTTCATGTTCTATTTCTGCGCCTTGTAATAGGGATTCCTCTTCCATTGTTTCCGGTGGGTCTTGCATTAGCCCAAATAACTCTGCTATTAGTAGTTTCCAGGCTATCAGGGTCTCAGCCTCCTCCTCCCCTCCGGCATTACTTGCTTCTTGCCATACCGTAGTTTCCGCTTCAGCCCATTTCTGTAGGTCTTTCCACCATTCTTCTATTCGTGGTCTATGACATGCCTTCCACCCCATAGCAATTCTCTTTGCAAGTGCATACGCTAGGTCTTTTAGTTTACTTACATGCTTGAGTTTACGTGGTCTAGGAAACCCTCCCATCAAGCAGGCCCACACTGTCCACCACAATCTTGATTCCTTTTTCCGCTAGCCTGTGTGCCACTTCACCCCAAAAATCGCTCAATGACTGGGCATGACCAGAACATAAGCACCATTCCGGCATTTTCCTCATCAAATTTGGGACGTGCTCGTCGTCCTGCGTTTTAGAATTTAGCTATTCTCTGGGGTGTCATATACGCCCTATGTGTTATGTATAATTGTATCTGTTGTAGTTTTGCATTCCTTGACACTTTATTGTGGTACCCTTGGGCTCGTTCCCACATCCTATCACTCATTGGGGCTCCCACCTCTTCCCAGTCCTGTCTCAGTTGTGCCACTTCCTTTCCCACTTTGGACATCATCAGCTCATATATTCTAGTTATCTCATGTCCCCCCTCTGCTATGTCATACATTGTATCTATGGTGGTGTCCGATTCTTCTTCTAGTACTACTTCTGACCATGTCTCCTTGATTCTCTGCACCACTCTATGGTATGTGATATACTTGCCCGCATGCAACCCGGTTTCCTCCTCCAACACTTCAAAGTCCCTTATATTCCCCTCCTGCCATATATCGCCCATTGTTGCTATCCCCACCCAATGTTTCTTAATCATCATCCTTAGTTGCTTTTCTTTACCCGCCAGCACCACAAGTGGTACCTGCGGGGAACACGGGAATGGATTCTCCATCAACTGGCAGGCCCTGCGCCACATCCTCCAACCAAGTATCATCTTTGGACGCCCTTACATGTCTGGCTTAGGCAGCCACATCATTTCCTTTAGGAAGAATGGAGCACAGTCCTGTTGGAACAGCCTAGACTCCGAGGTTGACTCTTCAGAGAGCCATTTAGCTACATATTGCAGCTGGCTTGCTATGTAATACATTTCATAGTTTGGCAGTTTTATACCCCCTTTCTCATGTGAGTTTTGTAGCTTCCAAAGGGCCACTCTATTCCTCGTCCCATGCCAAAGGAAATCCCTGTACCTGCCATCTAACCTAGCAAAGAACCGCCTTGTTATCCGGTATGGGATGTTCCCAAAATAGTGCAAGAGTCTTGGTAGGACCACCATTTTCAACATTGCCCCTCACCTCATCATCGCCAAGGGTAGCTTCACCCAGAACTTCATGCCATTTTCAATTTTCTTGATTGTTTCCTCTGTATTATACTGGTGTTACTCTTTCACCATATAGTATACATCTATCCCAAGATAGATAAACGTGCTAACCTCCCATGGTATCTGTAGCACCGGTAGCTGTTCTAACGGGATCCCTTTGTACCTGCCCAATGGAAATATACTGGATTTTTGGGGGTTCACGGCAATACCAGACAGCCTTGCATATCTCTCCATCACTTCCAGAATGTGCTGGAGGTTTTCTTCCGGGTGCCGTAAATACAGCAACATGGCATCTGCATACAAAGAGATTAAATGCGGTTCCCCTCCTACGGCGATGCCTATCATGTCGTACTGTTGCCTCGGGTATATCGCCAGGGGTTCTAGGGCCAAAATATACAACATAGGAGACCACGGGCATCCCTGCATAGAGCCCCTACAAAGTTGCCACCTCTGATATCACTGCTCCTGTTTTAACTCTAGCCAGCGGCTCGCTATATAACATTTTAGCCCACTGTAGGTACCCGGGCCCTATCCCATAACCAGCCAAGGGCGCCATCAGCCACGGCCATTTGACTGAGTCAAAGGCCTTTATTGCGTCTAACGATACAATTGCCAATTCACCTTCGTTCTCACTTGCATGCTCAACGACTCGACGGAGCCGCCTAAGATTGTTGGATATGTTCCTGTTTGGGACATAGCCAGTCTGGTCCGGATGTATTAGTTTACCAATAACCCTCCTCATTCTGTTTGCCAAGACAGCTGTCAATATTTTATTGTCCCGATTTAGCATTGATAGGGGTCTGTATGAGCCGCAGTTGTGACCAGGCTTATTAAGTTTGGGAAGCGGTATAATTATTGCTTCCCTAAGGGACTCTGGTAGCCTTCCCACTTCGTATGCTTCATTCAGCATCTCTAAAAGCGGGGAGGAGCACCTCGTCCTTATATATGTTTCATAAAATTCGCTTGGGAGTCTGTCGGTCCCCGGAGTCCTGCTGGTGGGCAACTGCCTCACTACCTCTTCCAATTCCTCTAAAATAATCGGAGCGCCCAGCTCCTCTCGTTCTTCAACGTTGATCTGCGGCAGTCCTATGGCCTCTAGTGTTTCTACTATTTCTTTACGATCAATTTCCTCATCATCTCCATACAGGAGTCTGCAATACCTGGTTAACTCCTTCTTGGGTGTCCAATATGCACCCATCATCCCACGTTATCGTTCTGATTGTGGGCCTGGGGGTTTCACTCTTGTATAGCCATTCCAAGACCCTCCCTAGTTTGTCCCCCCCCCCTACATGCTGTCTCTCTATATACTTTTTATAGTTAAGATTGCACAGTCTCTCCCAGTGGCCCGCACATTTCTGCTGCAGTCTAAGTATTACTTCATTATCTTCCTTGGTATTACATCCCCCACTTAACGCTCTAACTCCCTCTCCATATCTTGCAGTTCAGCCAGGATCCCTCCTTGTAGCCCCTTGAACTTAGCTATAGCTACCCCCCTCATCACCTCTTTAAAGGCCTCCCAAAGTGTACCCTCTGTTTTTACACTGCCAGTATTGATCTCAAAGTAGTTTATTTCCTTCCTCATATCCTCCCTAAAAATTGTGTCTTTCAGCGCCTCTGCTCTGAGGCGCCATGTCAGAATCTTTGCTCTCAGGGGTCAATATTGCCACCCCAGGATTAATGGCGAATGGTCTGAGAGGACCATGGCTTTATATTCCGTCTGCGTTATCTTAGTCATTAACTCCTGTGTAGCAAACATATAATCCAACCTAGTATGTAGATTTTGTGGAGCTGAATAGTGCGAATATTGTCTCTCTGGGGGGTGGTGTGACCTCCATACATCCTCGAACCTGAAATCCTCCAGCAGTGTCTGCAGTGCTCTAGCGGCTGGGGTGGGTCTATCCATTTTACCATCTGATCTACCTACCTTAGGGTTTAACACGTAATTAAAGTCTCCTCCCCAAATCACCGCCCCTCCCAGGCACATACTGAGTTTGTTACATAAGGTTCTAAAATATGCCGCCGTATTTTGGTTCGGGGCGTACATGTTTATAATGCTTTCCACCAGCCCTCTCATTAGGACCATCCTCCCATCTGCCTCAACTGTAGACTAACAGCTGAAACGGGACATGCGGCGCCATCCAGATGATCACTCCCCTAGCATAAGCCGAATATGATGCACCCACTACGGTCCCCCTCCTTTTCTTTCGGATCATCTCCATCTTATCCTGCGTAAGGTGAGTCTCCTGAAGCAGGGCTATATCCACAATCTGTCTGCGTAGATACAGCATGACCTTATTCCTCTTTAGATCGCTATTGAGCCCTCTGACGTTCCAAGTAATTATTTTAAGATCCCCCATGGCGTGTTAGGGTCCCGCTCCTCCCACCACAAGTGCAGTCCATGACCAAATATATTTCCCTTCTGTGTAGGCTCGTTTCCCCAACTTAAACTTCCCCAAACTAAAAACACTTCAAACTTCCCTCCCCTCCCCTCCCCTCCCACTTCCCTTCCCTTCCCTGCCCTACCCCAACTCACTCCCCTCTCCACCCCAACACCCTTCCCAACTGTTGCCCAGCTCCATCCTGGATCTCAGTCACCCCCGCATCTAGCCCTTTTCTGGCACTAGCCTGGACTCACGGACCAGCAGGGAGAAGTCGCCCTAATGGCGGTCCTACTACAACTCCCAGGGGTAGGTTGTCTCCATCTTGCTGCACCTGTTTGCTTCAAATTAGACACGCTTAGTGCTACCCAATTTACTTTTGCATTTTATATTCTAGTCCAACAAGTCCAAGTGTCCCATGTTACAATTTTCGATATCTGTCTTCGCCCCGCCCCTGTTATCTGTACTACAGTCTTTTTCGGGCACCCCCCCCATCCTTTTATCATACATGATGTATCCCCATCACTTATCGTGATCCTCGCGATCTTGCACCCAGTCTCGTTCCAGACAGCCCTGCGTATCCAGCCATGCCGCCGCATCCTCCAGGGTGTCAAAAAATAAATACGCCCTGCATTTGTGCAAGGCTTTGAGCTTTGCGGGATACAAAAGCATGTACTTGATTCCAGCTGTGCGCAGTCTCCTCTTGATCGCCACATAGCTATAATGCTGTCTCTGCACCAGCATGGTGTAATCAGGATATGCTGTGATGGTTGCAGGTGCCCTTTTTATCGTTCCACCTTTGCGAAAGTACTCCAAGATCTTCTCTCTATCTTTATAGTTCAAGAGCTTTGCTATTATTGCTCGATGGGGGGGCTCCGGGTCGTGGTTTCCTCATCAGGGCTATGTGTGCTCGCTCAACAGTAAATCCTGGTGAAAGCTTGTCGGCTCTTATCTCTTGCAGGATCATATTCTCCACGTAGTCCGTGGGGTCTTGGCCTTCCTCCCCCTCCGGCAGGCCGACCACACACATGTTACGTCTCGCTCTCACTTCAGCCTCCTCCACTCGGTTCTCGAGGTTGGCCACCTGTTGCTTCAGTATGTGGACTTACTTTGTATTGCTTGTGCTGGTTTCTGTATTGGTTTTCACTGCACTCTCTAGGCCGCTTGTTCTTTCCGCCAGCGCTCTCACATCTTGTCGCAGCAGGTTGACCTCTATTCCCACTGCATCTATTTTGGTTTCCAGAGCGGTTCTTAGGTCTGCCATCGCTGTTCCCCACAAGGCTTTTAACTCTGTGATGGCTGTTAGGATCAGGTGGTCCTCTTTTGCCGGGGATACTTCCGCAGGTGCGGCTACTGCACCCTGTGCCGGGGTCGTAGAGGTCTGTTGCGTCTTGGCAAAAACATCCATTGTGGGTTGTTTGCTCTTGGTCTTGCCTCCTCTTACCGACACTGTGCAGCCCTGCCTATATACCGAGGTCCAACTCTTCTGTAGCGTGCAAGTTCTGCTTCTCCGTTCTTCCTTCTACGTGGTTGCAGCTCTCTGCGGCACTGCCTGGCCTATATGGCTCTTGCGCCTCGTCCCATTCCCCTTTGTGGGGGCTACACCTCTTGCTCTCGAGGGCAGCCAGTGCCTTTTTACGCTGTTTATGTACTGCGCCCTTCGGTCTGCGTGGCGCTTATGTCTCCAATGGCCTCTCAGTGTCGAGTGGCTGTTTACCTTGCCTTTCTTGTTTGGGCTACTTAACCACAGGGCCTCCTCCTGCCACAACAGTCCAGCAGCTCTCCAGTTTGGGCCAGCACATTCCTCAGTACTCCGCGTCCTGTCAAGTGTGCCTCCTCAGCCCCTCTGCAAGCTTTCCATCTTCCGGCTATGTTGGCCTGTCCTCGCAGTATGGCTTCCAGCTTCACAAAGTCTGCGCTCTCAGGGGCTCCTTTGTTCCAAGGTCGCGGCCATCTGGTCGCTGACTCTTATATGGGGTTACTGCACTGTTAGGCCTCACTACTGTGCTGGGGCCTGTCTCACATGGCGCTTGCTCTGTTGCCTTTCCGGTCCTCTATGCGTGGGCTGCAGGGAGCGCTTTGTATTTTCACCTTTTTCGGTGTTGCGCTGCCCTTATGACTTCATATTAGTCAGTCTTCCCAGCTTGCCCATGCACTGCGGATTGGGGCTCCTCTTGTGCTGTCAGGTGCAATGCAGTGGGGCCTCCAGGCGCCCACCATACCAGCGCACTTACCTTTGCAGGGCCGCTGGCCCTGAATGTGCTTTTGTTAATGCACTCACGTGCTTAAGTCTAATGGTGCCCCTGGGGATGCCGGTCATCCGACCGCGTTAGTTTTGCTCGGGCGCGGGGCTGGTCAGCTGTTCTGGTCCCCGGCCATCTTCTGCACACAGCGCACTATCACTGCGCACACAGTGGGGAGCCTTCAGGCGGTCATCTGGTCAGTACTTGAGGCCGAGGCTGCCAGCTGCACGCGCGAGTCTCTGCGCTCCACGTCCCCCTTTTCACAAGCAGGAACCTACGGCAACACAGCCGCTTATGTCCTCCCGGCGGCCCGCTTCTCCGCCGTCTCTTCTCCTCAGGGGGATCCTTTGTTTAGTTCGCGGCCATTTTGTTTTCGGCTTCGCGGCTCGCGACCCGAACTTTAAAGGTAGCATTTCTCTTGCTACAATGTTACAATCCACCAGCTGATGCACGCTTCTTGCTCCCGGCACATTCTTTTGTGCCTGAACTACTTACACAGGTTCTACGCGCTTCCTCGGATCATTAGACGGATCACAGAGCTCCCAAGTGAAGCAGCCTATTCCATGGCTGCCTAGCCACACCCCCCCCCCCCCCTTGGGTCAATCTTAATGGGCTTTGCAGGAACTGGTTAAGTAAAGTTTACTATAGGATTCTTGTTTCCTCACACTTACAGTTCCTTTTCATAGCCTTTCTTGCGGTTTAGCATAGAGGCTTCTTTGGCCTAGAGATAATCATATTCTTTCCTCGGTTATATTCCACTCTGGACTCTTAATCTGGAGTTTGCTTCCCCTCTTTTACTGAGAGGAGTTTCTAGTGATACTCCAATAAAATGAATCTCAGTCTTGGGACGTTTATCTCTTTTTTGAATTTTTTTTTTTTACATTAAGGCAGTTTCTTAACTTTGGGTCACAGCTTTTCTCACTTCTACCGGGACGAGTTTCTTCGAGCATATAATGAGTTCCTTTTGGCCTCCTGGATTCCGTTACCTTCCATATTGTTTGGGAATGTCTGCAGCATTTTTACAGGCCTGGGATCTTCTCATCGGTTTCACGTTTGGCTCGATCTCTTCAGTCCCCTTGCTGTATACCTCTCACTCCTCCTGGCGTCTCAGTATCTTGACAGGGTGCCATGAGGTTTGCTGTGGCTTCCCCCGGGGCGGTGTCTGCGTCGTTGCACAGGCAGTCTGCTCACCACAACGATCTTGTGGTCATGCCACCACCTAATCTCCAACTCCAGTCTCTGCTTTTTGTCCATTGCAAACGTCGGGCGTCCAGCCTTAATTAGCCGGTCCAAGACAACAGAAATTTCACGTTCTCCTGCGGCTCCTGCTATTACGCTACTTCAGTATGCGTTCCTCGCTTTTCTAGTATTCCTCCTTTAACCTACTTGTAGCAGTGGATTGGTGATTTCTATTTTAAAAGACTTCCTTCTTCCTGATGATAGCACATTTTAACGTTCTCTTCAGTCAAGTCTCTGTACTTAAAAGTATTTGATATGTTAGATAGTCCCATGTATGCCATCAAGTGAATTGGCTTTTGTGATTCCTGGTCCCCTGGAAGGCAGGGGGAATCTCTCCCAGTGAGGTTCCACTTGCCTCCACCCCTAGAGATGGTGTTGCATAGCAGGCTCACCTCCCTAGCCTCACAGGGGGTCAGGTGGGTGTCCCTCGTGGGGAAAAGGGAAAAATTCCCTCAATTTGTCACATCTCACAATTGTTCCGGACTAATTCACCATTCAATGAAGAAGATCCCACGGAAGAGTCAGTTCTGATAGCCTCATCAAACATTCTTAATAGCTATCAATGTGTTTCTCCTGGTCGGTTTAGCGTCTCCACTACTACGCAATTTGACACCCATGACTGTCATTTGACATCTATGATTAACAAATGCGAAGGCCACAAATCACACAATTCTACTTGATACCATATTAGAGAGATTGTTGGTATTGAGCCCAAACTCAAACGTGGCGGCACTATGAAAATGTCCATAATCGATGTGAATTATGCTCAAGCTTCACGATGGTTCCCCTAGTTACAATCCTGATGAATGTGGCACGGAAGCAATTTTGTTAAATTTCACTAATGTTTGCTTAAGAGATGACTGCTTAGTTGCTTCTACTGGGCCTACAATAAATAATGGCGGTAAAACAAAAACCATTAAATAATCCATTACCGAGATTAAAAAAAAAAAAGCCTAGTGAAAAGAAAAGCAGTTGCAAGAATGGGTCTATTGTATCTGAGACTCTGTCATACTTACTTAAAACCAACAATTTAGGCAACTATGACACAGCTTGCAGTGCTGATGCTTTTTTGGAACTAAAATGGCCCAATTCTAAAAAAATAAAAACTAAAATTTGAGACACAGTGGCCCTCGGGTACGGAACCAGCCCGACATGGACTGAGGACACACCTTTCGCCCCAGAACTTCCATCCTAACAGAGGATCTCACCTTGTTTTCGGCCCCAGGAACCAAGGCCAGAGTTTGGGTGAGGAAGTTGTGCAGTCCACCCTGATATCATGGCGCAGCGGAGGGGAGAAGCCACAACAACACTCCAGAGTGCCGATGGAAACTGGTTTGCCATCACAGGATGGAGGCCTAAGCGCAGGCAAGAGAGACAGCTACTATGCCTTGGAACATCCGAGGCCAGGCATGCTGCAAAACGGCAGAGGAAAGCCTTGTGTGCCTGGTAGACCCGGGGTCGGAGTGGCATCCATGGAAGAGGGTGGGATGGCAGTCATAGGAGGTGGGGATAAACGGTTTAACAAGTGGTGGTAAAAGTGCGATCAACACCACCATGGAGGTACTCATTAAGGTATTAACCAATCAACAATTGCAGCAACTAATCCAAGTGCAGACTCAACCGGCAAAAGGCAGACAGACATGCATTTCAGCATGTAATCCATATGAAAGGAACCTGACAGACTACCACACAAGAAAAGCATCAAGAGGCACTCTTACAACTCACGGATGTCATGGCCTCGACATGAAGCCATGACATCCGTGGCACCATCCTCAGACCTTCAGAAAGACGGACGATCCGGCTCTTTTTTTCACCAGTTTTGAGAGGATTGCACGCAATGCCAACAGCCACAGAAACGCTGGGGTCGTTATGTGGCCCCCTTCTCACAGGACCAATGCAAGGGGCCTATCGGACCTTCAATCCTATGGGAGAAACTCCTTATGCAGATACCAAGAGGGCAATACTAGAACACCTGGGGCTGAACAAAGCAGCATACAGGGCTGGACAAAGCAGCATACAAGTTAAAATTCAGAGAGACCCATTTAAAGGTTGGAGAAAATCTGCGAAAGCTATACTACATGGTGAAGTATATGTCTGAAATACTTGCAACCGTCCACCTCTTCAAAGTCAGACACTGTCAGACCATGCTCATCGGAAGCCATCAACATAGCCGCAGCATACCAGAAATCTGGTCGTAATAAACAGCCAAATCCCATCCAGTCTACACACATACCCTTTAATAAACTAAAAAAAATACCCCCCAAAAAAACCTGAAAATGCTTATTTGTATGATTGACTTCCGACACCTCTTGACCCGGGTCTGCTTTTTTCATTATCAATTTGCGTTGGTGTTTGTCTGGCATGTCTGCGCTAGTATGCCTGCGGGTCTGTGCTCATGCGCTTTACAAATAAATATAAAAATATAAACTGCCAAGACCTGTGCAGCTAAAATGAAAGCCCGCTGAGGAAAGGGTTACAAGGAGCGAAACAAGAAGCAATCCTCCTTTACCCTGCTTCCAGCAACCATAGCGTTTCAAATGCAGAAGTAGGGATATCTAGCCCGAATATCAAGAAAGTGTACCCGAACCCATGGAAATCGTTTGGATGTAAAGCCGGAACCCTACGACCAACCAGTAGCCTTAAACCGTGGATGTGAAAGTGGATGAATTCTTGACATATGCCATGGTTGACAGCAGGATTCCACAAATTGCTGCAACCCTTAAGTAAGTGCTCCAGAATATAGAACGGTCTTCTACTGTGCAAATACGTTGTGTACATGGGGATGTTAAAACATATCCAAACAAAGTAGTGCACTTCGATGTACAGAATAAGGGGGTAGATATAAAGACAGCCATCCTTCCTTCCTTATCCGCCACCGTAGTTCTAGGCATAGACTTGCCTCACTTTAAGGAGGTAATGGAAGAGGCCGAACTTGGCAAATGGAAAGCTGCGCCCTTCTCACAAACTGACTTAAGCAGTAATCCTGAGAAGAGGAGAACCGCCAGGAGAGAGGTGAGAGGGCGAGAGAAGAGAAGAAAAGAAGCAACAGAAGAAAGATGCATGTTTGAACAGCACTATCGATTGGAACCTACACTTACAAAGTCCATCCATAAGGGTCAAAACCTTAACAGATCAGTCACTCAGAAAGGCCGAATGAAAGCAGATTAGGAGGAAAACTCCAGAATTGATGGTGGTACATACTTCCGACAAAGGAACAGATTATACTACAGGGTATACAAAGCCGAAGAAGGAACAGATAATAAACAACTACTTATTCCCATGGGGAGAAAGTAATGGTGTAGTTGGCCCACAGTCATTCCTGTGGACGGCATATGGCAGCTATGAAAACACATCAGAACCAAAGAATAAGATTTTACGGGCCCAGAATGTACAGGAATGACACAATCCTGCAAGGTATGTCCCATTTCTCAGTTAACAAGCAGCGTAGGTCCCTCCCAGAGCACTGTTACAAAAGATGCCTCTCAAAGAGATCTTTCCAGCGCATAAGAATCGACAGTGGGACCTCTGGAATCCACCAAGAGGGGATTCAAATATATCATGGCGATAGTGGATTACGCTAAAGGTACCCCGAAAACGTAACCCAAAATGCATTTTTTCCCCTGAAGAACAGCATTTCCACTAATCGGGTTCTGCAGGTCCCACACTTTACTCAGCCTTTCTTACTACAGACTGATGCATCGGGAGGCCGATTGGTCGACGTAAACTCATAGAAGTACCGAGGATCTCGATCCTGTCTGTTTTATCAGTCTCAAATCGCTGCCTCATGGAGTCGCCTATTCCACTGTAGAGAAAGCAATGTCTTGTGATCAAATGGGCAGTGGACTTGCTAGGTTACTACCTGTTGGGTCAGCGTTTCTCCCTTTTTATGGATTACAATGGTTGGCGAGACGAATCATAGGGTGTGGATATGGTTTCTGTCACTTCATCCTGTTCAGTTCTTTTTTTTTTTTAAATGTGCTTATTTATAAATCAACACACAGGAGAAATTATACAATCGCATTACATGTAGCTTCTCAGATCGTACAGACACAGAGACCCCCTCTCTCACCTCCTTGCGCTCCCCGGCGGGCATAGTTCTCGGGCCTCAGTCAGACTGGTTTGGTGGCGGTAGCGGGTCGTCCATAGAGTGAAGGGCTCTTGCAATCAAGCACGGTTTGCGGGTCAGGGCCGGGTAGTTCAGGTCATAGTCCAGTACTGGCGCCCAAATGTCTCGAAATCGGTGAAGCAATCCCGCTTTGGCTGCCGTGACCTGCTCGGCTATCAAAATATCCCAGAGTTTGACCCAGCAGAGGGCCATCAGGGGCCCATCCGCAGACTTCCAGGTGCGGGCCACCGTGATCTTAGCCGCTAACAAGAACTGGGACACCAGGGGAGCTCTTCTCCTCGACCTCGGGTATGAGTCTGGCAGTGGGATCCCTAGGAGGACCTGTTCGGGCGTGAGCGGAATGGTCACCTGGATGACATCCGTTATATGGTAGCTAAGCAGAGAGTCCAGAACTCCTTCACTCGGGGGCAGGTCCACCACATGTGGAAGTAGGATCCTGGGAGGCCGCAGAGTCGCCAACAGTGGGGGTCTAGTGCCGGTTGGAAGTGGTGAAGGCGTAGAGGGGGGGAAATACCAGCCCAGGAGTAGCTTATGGGCAATCCTGTTCAGTTCTTGACGCTCCATTGCCCGACTGGTTTCAAGTGGTGTCCGACTATTTGTCTAAGTCGGATCTCCTTACCGATCGTCAGGAGTCCAGGGGTGGGGATGGGAATATGTGAGACCGTGTCCCTTGGAGACAGAACCAGATCCACACCGCCTGCGCATACCTATACACCCACAACCCCCATCCTAACAGAGGATCTCACCTCGTTTTCAGCTGCAGGAAGCATAGACCGGAGCTGGGGTGCAGAAGTCATTCAGTCAGCCCTGATATCATAGTGCAACGGATGGGAGAAGCCACAATAAGGTTCTGGAATGCTGCTGGAACCTGGGGTTGCCATTCAAGGGGGCAGAGGCGAGGCGATAGGCAGCCATTATGCCTGAACACCTATGAGGCCAGGCACGCCGCAAAACGGCCAAGGGAGGTCACATGTGCTGTGTAGACCCAAGGTCAGAGAGGATGGTATGGCGGCCATGACAGGTGGGGACGGGGCTAAGGGACAAGGGACAGACCCACTCATAATAAGAGGTGGGATTGGATAAAGGGGGAATAGGCGGCTATAAATGAAAACAGGAGGGAATATAAGTCTGACCCACGTTTCCAAAGAGCAGAGCCCAGAGGATGAAGCAGGCTTGTGGTGGGCCCATTAGAACACCAAGAGTAATTTCTCTAGGGCTCTTCATTGCATAGGGTAAATGCAATGAAGAGCCATAGAGAAATGGCTATAAAGAAGCTAACAGAGTGAACAGAAAACCTCCCAGCAAATAGCCTGGCTTGAATATTTCATAATAAATACCATACCTAACAATTTTGAGTCAGCATTGTTCGTCAATCTCACAGTTGACAATAAAACGTCTTCTGATTTTCAAAAATCAGGTCAGATCCGGCAGTTAATACTATGGACATATTACCCCTTCCATCCCAACATACGTTAGAAGCCTCTATGGTAAACCACAAATGCCTGCACAAAACTGATAAGGAAAATGTGATCAGTCACAGGACTAAATAAGATGGACATGCAGACACTGCGACGGCACCGGAAAGCACTGGATTTATTGCAGCCCATTCCCGTTACATGGAAGGTGTGGCCCAACCATTTTATAGACAATGCTGAGCCGGTTCAAAGCAACAGAACTAGCTCAAATACAATTTTCCTTGGCTCAGAAGATGCCTTTTCAGACCAGAGCTCTTCAGACAGTTTGGCCGACTGAGTCTCCCCCAGAGGCTGGCCTATGGAACTTACATACTTCTATTAGCAAAACTAACTTTCCTTCTAGGATTACAAACCAAGGCCTGAAAATACATAGCTTTTTTTGTCTAACAGACAAACAACATCTTAATGATATGATGGGTTATTTAGAACAGGCTTAATACCCAGAGGTTTCTAAGCGCGGACCCGAGGATCGAACCTGTATTGCTCTGGGTCGTCTTGCTTCCAAGGAGAGCACGTTGCCCCTGAGCAATCCTCCCAAGACAGTCTATTATATTGCAAATGCTTCATAGTTCACTTCCTCTTCACGGCTCCTTAGGTCCTGTTCTTGACTTTTCCGAATCTGCTTCTTACTCTGTTCTTGTTTGCCGCCTGTCTTTTGTGCGCCTTGAGGCCTAGGGGCGAGGTGGCGCGTTACTAAGAATTTAAAATAAATAAAATAGTAGCGTACCTCTTTGATGTATACCAAGTATAAGACATTGTAATTGTGCAGCAGATCGAGAAATCCTGCTATTCTACCTCTATTGTGGATTTTCAATCCTTTTCTACTAAGAGTTTGTGCTGGCACACTCTAGAATTATGCAAAAAGGGTTAGGATTGTCGATATTGATTTTCACCTTGTGTGCCTAAACTCACTAGTAATCCTAATGCACAGGTTAACTTGAGATTTCGGGACTGGTCATAACAAAATAGTGATCCATTTAGTATCCCTTCGAAATACGCAACTGACAAAATTGATCAAGTTACTGTCACCCGCAATACACAGTAAGAGATTAATCAGACTCCCAGTTAATTCACCAAATCAAGAAGCCCCTGCTCTCCATAACTGGAGTTGATTACCCATGGCCCTACAGACCGGTCTTAAACAACCCTAGCAAACCGTTTTCAATACTTTCTTGGAACACACAAAGCTTCTCACATTAGAACGATGAGGACAGACTACTGGATAATATGGAGGAGAAGTTAAGTGTGGTTACATTACAGAAAACCTGGTTAACTGAACCTCTTAAGGTCTACGGTAGACACACCATATACTTGTTTGCTACTAAGGGACCTAAAGGTGGTCTCGCAATCAGTGTCTCGGAGTACATTACTAGCTCCTCTTTCTTGACTGGCTCAGATAACTTAATTGGCTGAGGTTCAAAGTTGGCAGGAAATAAGTAGTAACAATAGGACTATCGAAGTAATAAACATTTATGACTTGCCTAACAAAAGCAAAACCCGAGCATTATTAAAATTGTCAGAGAACTACTTAATCTACATCATCCTTCTTCCATCCTGGTACGTGATCCTTTTAAAGCATAGAATACCAGCAGATCACAATTTAGCCTCTTGCGGTGACCATATATCTACCCCTGTGGGGTATTCAACTAACAGTCTTGAGTGGACTAAACGATCACATCAGCATGGTTTTACCATGCTTAATGTCCAATGTCCTGGTGATTGCCCTAGTAGGCACACTAGATTGTGAGGAAGCCAGCGTTCATTATGGACTATATATTAGTCAATATTACCTTGCTACCACGGACAGTGAAACCCAGAGAAGAATTAAACCATTTCCCTCTCCTAGCCGTCTTCCACCTGGTTGCTCCTGTAGCCAGACTGGACACAACCGGATTAGTTCGCATCAATTCAGGATAAAACCAGATAAGTTATAACACTATCAACCTTGACAGAGCAAATAATGTTGCTATAATGGAGTTGGGCGCACTTATGACCATTTATTATCAGGCGTGCTGACGTTACATGGCTTGCAATAATTGAAAAATATCAGGCTTCACTTTCAATTATCTCAAGTCACACTGATTAAACCTCGGACTAAAAAAAACAGTTTCTGTGATGACCTCCAATTCAATCATGTTAGATAAAGATATTCATAAAGCTAAATCTTATTTACGGCGTTATCTAAGAGCCTTAGTAGGCTTGAATTATTCTGCTGCTGAACTTGTCGCTAAAATTCAAAATAGAAGAGCTATACATTAGAAAAGGCTAAGAACCCGTTTTCATCAATTGAAGTTAAATACAAGGAATGCTTTGGCGAATTGTGCATATAGTAAAGACGATCGATCGTTCTAGAAAATCCTAATCATCAATACAACCCTGAGGGGCAAAATTAGTGACATCTCCCAGGCAAGTAGGATCTCACTTACCAACAGAACTCCCGGTACAATAAAAAAAAAAAAATGAAAAGAGCCGACCAGTCCCTTTGAGTATAAATAGGAGTATCTACTCTCCGAGAAAAAACTTAAGATTATCAGAATTTGTAAATCTTCCCGCGCTCTGCGCTTAGATGGGACTTGCAATCTATTCATGAGAATGAATCCCCTTTATGGGCACTGTCATTGTACCAACAGTTTTTTTTCGATTAGTAGTACTGTAATAATTCCTGACACCTGGGTAGAAGGCACTCATATACCTGTATATATAAAGTTTTAAAAAAATTAAAAATAAATTTAAAACAGACGGTCCTCCGGCCCACCCTGGCAACTACAGAATCTTAGCTATGTTAAACGCCCCTAATAAAATCTTTGCGCGTGTAATTCTGAGCTTAACAACTGGATCGAGGAGGCAAGCATTATTCCCTTTAATGAATCAGGATTTTGCAAGAATTCCAGCATAATCCTGAAAGTGATGGCATTAGTCACTCTGGTGGAGGCATACTGGATAATCCGCAACCAGCCTATATATGCACAGCCTTTATTGATTTCAGTTGTGGATTTGATACAGTGATTAGAACCAAACTCTCCATCAAATTGCAGAGCTGTAATATTTCAAATGATTTGCTCACCATGATCGCTCTATATTCCAACACAAGTGTCAGAACATGCTTAAACCAACATGGAGCTGTTTTGGACTGGGTGAACACATGCACAGGGTTGAAACGGGGCTGCATGTACGCCTCTACCTTGTTCAATCTTTATCGTGTAGATCTTAATTCCGCGCTTAAGTCAACTAAGTCCTGCACGCCCAAAATTGGAGAAATGGCTGGGCAGACGATCCTGCCATCATGGGATATACACCAAAGAGTCTGCAGGTCCACTTGGAACCGTTAAGCAGATACGCTGCTGAAAAAGGCCTAAAAATAAATACAGAAAAGTCCAAGATCATGGTTTTCCACCAACTAAAGATAAGGACTTTCAGTAACATTGCTCTGCAGATCAGTGAATATAAATACTATGGCCTTATTATTGACAGTAGGCTTAAGTGGCGCAATGCAACTTCACAACATACAGATAAAGGTTTTAAAACCAACAGGGATTCTTAGAGCATTTTCCTATAAATATGATGACTGCACACTATGCCATTATCATTAAAATGTACTGATCCAAGATTCACCATTTAATTCACATATGGAGCGGAAATGGGGGCTAATAAACACTGCAATTCTCTAGACATCAGAGCAAATGTCTTACAACACTCTTTAAATTGACATTTATATAGAGTACGTATATTTGGAATTTCAGAATACACTTCTCACCCTGGCTTTCACCATAACCCATTCCGGGTACACCTCTAACCTACTCTAGTACTGTTTTTTCTTTGTAGTGACAGTGGACATATGTCCATTATTCGAATTTTGATTCAGCCAACATAATCTCAGATTTCCTAAGTTTCCGTTGGGGATCGCCGTTGTACCCTACCAACGTCACCATGGCTACTAAATGAATCTCCACTACCACTAGCAGATGTAAGTGGTTTTTATTAAACAGTTTCCCGGAGTCTCTTCTCCTTACTTAGACTTACTAGTGTTTATTTTATTTTATATTTTTTTTCAACCCATTTCTCAACAGATATGATGATTGGGGTATCACTATCCTTAGATTTCTGTCCCCTTGACCAGTTAAGATCCCTTTTCTGGATCCACCATTTCTTCAATTGAAGATATTTTTTAAAAAAACGTTCACAAGGTTAGAACAACCCTTTTGTTGAATCAGTTTTTCTCCTTGCTAGATCCTCTTTTTGATGATGTTATTTCAGTAGAGCACAGTCTATCTAACTATTTCATGATATTGACTCAATTATCATCTTTCTCTATAAATAGTAACATGAAGGTAAATGTTTAGTCTGAAGATATTAATCGTTTGGTGTCAATGTACCCCCTATTTTTTGCTGAGTAATTTTTTGAGAATTATTCTACTTGCCTATGTATACACGATTTAAGTAGCTGTAACAGCCTGTTTGGTATAAGTTGTAAAATTGTTGTTTATGAAAGATTAACACTCTAACGTAGAATTCTGTACATATTTTTCCTTAGAATCGTTTTGATTTGCCCCTGATGAAGAGTGGATTACCACTCGAAACGCGTTGGGCCTGCCACAATCTCAAACATCAAGAATAAATATGAACTTTGGTTCTTGTGACCTACTCTGCCTGAATGTGAATTTCTTCAATTGACCTCCTCAAATATTGTTTGCCTAAAGTTTCTTTAGTGATTACTAGAAAGATTGTATAAAATACAAACTAATTGTTGGTCTGGTCTTCCAGACATTGGAAAGTGTGCAGGGGACGCGAGTTCCCTAATAGGGAACTTTTTTGTTTCTTATTACTTCATGCAGCCTAGGCGTCTAGGTTGCTCATTTCTCCTCTGTACCTCATATCTATCTTCTAATTCTTTTCACTATTTCTTCAAGTCACTAAATCTATTCCCAATTACCTACATCAATAGGGTGTGTCATATTTGTCCAATTTTCCTTTTTCCTAGAACTACAACAGGAGCCACATTGTTAAACTATCATCAGATTCATGGATAGTATAGGTAGCTGTTAAGAAGTCATTTCAGAGAAAAGGAAGTAATAAATCACTCAGTTCTGCACAACCTGCTCTTTTGTGCATTCATGAGTAACAAGGCAGAAGAGCTAGAAGTAATGGAAAAATGACTTCGTGGTAATGTTCTTTGTATGAATTCTTCTCTCACAGATTACTCATGTTGAGGGAATTCGCTCCTGTAAACGGAAACACGAAAAATCAGAAAAAAGGAAAAACCTCTATTTTTTTGTGCTGTACAAAATCAGACAAAAACCTTATTTAAAAAACAAATAAGGTCCAACGCTAGACGGATGTCAACGTGCAACTGCACGAACAACCTACCACTCAGCCACAAGAAGCCGAGCAAAGCCTTCAGAAAATGGGGAAGACTAGGAGGAATCGGTCGGAGAAGAATCTATAGAAAGAACATTACAATTAAGTAATTTGTCCTCTAATTGATTGTTTTCTTAAGCATTAATCGAGAGGCAGGCTGAAAGCTTTAAGGTCAAATAGCCGAACGATGCACCAGCCGAGTGTGCATCTCTGCCCTGTGCCAAGTCCAGACTGCATAGTTACCCTAAACATTACAAAGAAGCCCATTTGGCAGCTTGGCAACCATGTATTATCGGCAAACCCCTCTGCAAAGCAAAAGAGGTAGCCACTGTGTCCAGAGACCAGGCAGAACCTCCTTTCCTGTCCCCTAAAAAACATTCTGGTATGCGAATAAGAAATCAAGCTACAGACTGTCGGTTTAGTCACTGCTCGGCCCATCCTCAATTTTGAGAAAGCTATGAACCTCCTTTACTTTACTTTATTACATTTGTAACGCACAACCATAAACCCATAGGTGTGAGGGCGCAGACAAGACAGAGGTCAGACATACTAGTAGGTCTGGAAGAAGACGGAGAGATAAAGGATCGTGTACTACTACCTGCCGAAAAAGGAGCCATGTTGGCCAAATAAAAAAAAAATGCCCTCTATGGGTCCTACCTAGGGAGACTTTGTCCTTGAAAGAATTTGGAATTAAACTTTTTTTTAAAAAAAGACATAACGCCACATTCTGAAAAATATGAACCACAGACATTTTTTCAAAAACTTAGGTCTTAATTTCATGGAAAACTTCTCCTTAAAGAATTCTAGAAATGGTGGCTTACATAAAAGTGCTTGCAAGTCACACACACACAAAGCTGACGTGATGACCACAAAGAAATCTGTTTTTAGGGTAAGAAGTCCGATGGGCACCAAAAGTAATGGCTCAAAACGAGCTGTCATTAGGAAAGAAGATCAGATTAAATTCCCAAGGCAGAACAATAAACTGCGTTGAAGAACAGCAGAGGCTCGGTAACCTTTTATAGTGCCCAGTCTGGCCAGGGATAACAAGGATTCCATAAACACTGAACGGGAGCACGACAATGCGTCTGCAACACTTCACACCATGCCACAATTCTTCTCCATCTACACACAGACCTGGTAGTATGCCTGCGCATAGTCAGCAGTATCTTTAAAACCTCACCCTTCAGGTCCGAGCCCACATACTTCAGTCAAAGAGTCACAGAAGTCGGTTGAGAGACTCTGTTTAGATGACGTACCCGCCTTTCTCACTGGGGCTAGAGGTCCAGACTCCGAGGAAGCTGGCAAGGTGGGCTAACTGCCAACTCTAGAAGGCCTGGGCACCACGTCATCCTCACCCAATCTGGGATGATTAGGATCAGGTGAGCCCGGAATCTAATCAACTTCTGGAGAACCCGTAGCATGTCTGGAATAGGAGGAAACACATAGTGGAGGTAGAAGACCCACTCCACCAGGAAGGCATGCACCGCAATCGTTCCCAGAACTGTTTGCACTTTGAGCTGTCTTTGGTTGCTAAACTGGTCCACTGACGGGGTTCCCAAAAAGGGAGATCTCCACCTTGCAAGATCAAACTCTGCCTGAACAGAGCATCCGCCAACCTGTTCTGTGTGTCTGCTAGATGAACCGTTGAGAGCGAGATTTTGTTCTACAGCAACCAGAACCAAAGCTGCATGGCCTTCCTGCACATGGGCAGCAACAGCACCCACCCCCTGTTCGTTGAGGAAGTGCATGGTCTTCATATGGTCTGTCATGATCAGGAATTTTTACCCTAGAGAGAAGGTGTAAAAAAGCGGTCAGAGCTAGCCTGGCCGCCCGCAGCCCCAGCAGATTGATGTGCTAGTGACACTCCAACTGGGATCAAAGCTCGCTCACATATTGATCCCCTGCAATGAGCACCCCAGACTTTAAAGGACACGTCTGTGACCACATGAGCCTCCAGCCAAGTTGCTCAGAACAGCTTCCCACCATCACATTCTCCCTGTTGGTCCACCAGACAGGCCGTTGGCCACTGTCCTATATATCTAGAAGACATCAGTTATTTTGCCAGAGTATTGCGACCATTGACCTCAGAGTAGCCACTGAAGGGAGAGCATACAAAGCCTCTGGCACCAAGAAAATGCAGTAAGCCATGAGGCGGACACCACTAGACTGCCAGTGTTCTGGAATCGTGGGACCATTTGTTCAATGCTGGTGACTCTCCCTGGGGAGGGAAGCCTTCACACTCAAGTATCCAGGACCGCTTCGATTAAAAGGAGTCTCTGTGTTGATGTTTTGTGAGACTTGTGAAAATGTAGGGAGAAGCCCAAGCTGTGCAGTTGCGAGCAGTGTGAAGGCATCATGAAGTAGACACAGACAACTGAATACGTTTAAGCATGAACTTTTATTAAATAAAAATGGAGGCTTGGAAAATGGCCTAACTTGCCCTATGCTAAGGTGGGATTTCCCTGCTTAAATGAAACCAATGCTAGTCTGCGTCAGGAACTCCAAAGCAAATGTCTGTGTCCAAAACCTATACTTGCCCCCACATATAACTGTATATATTGTGAAAGGATGTCAGCATCAAATAAGAAGTGGTGAAATGAAAGTTCAGAGCTTCTTCCAGATCTCGAATGGAAAAGGGTTTTCCCCTCTCCAAGGTTCAGACAGTTCACTTTGCAAGAGGGGGTCCCTTCCCCAAGCTTTCAAGTCTATCAAAGTTCCGAAACAACACGATTCTTCAGGATATTCGATGTTCAAAAATAACAATTCCTTGGGACACTTCCCAGCTCTTCAATTTGGTTACCCTGCCTCGGTTCATAAAGTTCAATTGCTTAGGTTCAATTTGCACAGGTTTTCCTTCATTCAATCACAAAGTGGCTTTTCCTTTAGGTGGGTGTATTCGGTCGAGGCACAGTTATCGGACCACACAGTTCACCCGTTACAGGTCACACAAATGACACAACCTACTTGTACATGCTTCATAAGTATTTTGCCACAGTTCCAGCTTCACAATAAGGCTTGACTTATTCCTTTCACCTGCCCTTGAAGCTTTATTGCTTCTACTTTTTTCACTATTCACTGGTATAGTAGCCTTCAATTGTAATGACCACCATAAGATCCTAAGTACACTCGCTTGCTAGGAAACTTATTCACTGTTTCAGGTCTTCCGATTACAACCCCAGATGCCCTTTGCTCAGGTTTCTCTTGCATACAGGTTTACTTTTAATAACCAATCATTCCTCTCAGTAATGCGCAATAATATCCGCTTGACACTTGGCAATGGCCCTCCCAATCATACACTTAAACTTGCTTACTTAGCTTTGCTTCTTAGCCTTGCTTTCATGTAGGCTTATTGCCATTCTCCAATATTAGCTCCTCTGGAATAGGAACTCTTGCAGTTTGTAAACCAAATGGCCTTTCATTATCAGAGTCTTCCCCTTCCTCATAAATAGAGGACAAAGCTCTGAAGTAGTCCGAGTGTGGGTAAAAGGTAAAACCCATTTCAAGTGATGAGGGAGCCAAATTGGTCGACACTGCTTGAGATAGGGTTGTAGTTGTCGATGCAGACGTCATATGTTTCGACAAACTTACAAAAAGGCATTGTTATACTCTAGTATGGCCTCGATGTCGTCAAGAGAATTGGAATTCTACTCTGTCGTCGATGTGGCCGAAGCCCCTTTCGACGCCTTCGTAGGATCATTCGATGGTCTCTCCTTCATCAGTGTCGACGACGTGGTCTTATGTGTCGAAGGCGCCTTCGACCACTGTATCAATGACGCAGTCTTGTTTGAAGGGCCCTGGTCTCTACTCGAGGGTTCATGACGCTCTCTAGGGTTTTTATTTGCTGAGGTTGACTACTTACAGCGTTTCTCTTTTTCGGGTCTTTCACCCGGGGTATCACCTCCAGGCATCTCCGAGGGGGGCAAGGCCGCGTTCTCGAAGACCCTTAATTTTTTGCGAAATTCCTCCCACTTAGCTGGAGAGCTGTGTTTAGTGGGGCAGGTGACCCTTTCTGGTGAGTTGGAAAATGAAGAGGAAGGTGATCTGACGCCTCTTCTTAGTATGTCTCGATCTGGATGAGTGGTGAGAACCACTACGAGATCTCGAGCGGGAATGTGTTCTCTGATGGCGAGGAAACTAATGTCTCGACTCGGCCCAGGACAATTTCGAAGGGGTAGAGGATTTAACGGGTCTTATGTTTTTCCAGCTTCCCCCTACGCTCCCTCAAGGCTTTCACCGTCATGGCCATACATTCCTCACACTCCGAACACTGGTGATCTGAGCCCAGGCACCACAGGGAGATTCTGTGAGGATCGGTTAACAACATCTTTTTTCCACAATCCCGGCATTTCTTTTTTTGATACATTCTTTTTATTGGTTTACAACAACAAGGCAGGCATACTCGCCGTCCAACAAACAACCAAATATGGAATTGACACATTCAGACAAGAGGTAGACCAGCCGGCTAGCCATCAAACCACTGCGCATGTATTAGACAGTGGTGAGTGGGTCAAGTCAGCATGGAATGGATGGGCATGGGCCAGATCGTTGGGGAGAGGTGGGCTGGCTGGAGGGTGGTTCCACTGGGGATTGGGGCGAGGGACCCAGTCAATAGTATCGGGGTAGGTGGTGAGACCGTTTTAGTCATATAGTGCCGGACCATTTGCCCCATACTTTCAAGAATTTGCCAGGGCAACCCTTGGCGGCGTATATGCGTTTTTCCATGAACGCACACCTGTCCATCTCATTGGTCCATCTATTAATGGTGGGCCCATCGGGCGCCCCCCCCCATGTGGTGGCCACCAGTCTTTTATTAAGGCCCAGTGCTATGGCCACAAAGGTTTTTCCCCCTTTGTATGATCGTTTCCCTCTTGATGACACAGTAGTGCGGCCTTGGGTTCCAACAGGGCTGGGTTATCCAAGACCTTGTTGATTTTGTGCATGCATTCCCTCCAGAATTTATCAACATCACATTCCCAGAGCATATGGTAAAAAGTGCCAGGCATTCTACGGCACTTAGGGCAGTGGGCGTCCTCTCAGTCCCCACTTAGCGAGCGCTGCCCAGGAATGGTAGGCCTATTTCGCGGGGGAACATCAGGGCCTCCACCCACTCTGACTCCAGGGGACCCACTAGGCGTTCCCATTTTTCGCAGGCGGGTTAGCTCCTGTGCCCCGAATGCAGAAATCACCTGATCTAGTGTCGAAGTGGGTTTTACTAGAATCCTTGCGTGTAGTACATTGACCTCGAAGGGTAAGCTTGCAGGGATGTCTGATAGGGTGGGCAATCGTGTGCATAGGGCGTGTGCCAGTTGTGTGTGTCTATATATGTCACCGGGTGGTAGATCAAACTCCTCTTGTAATGTTGCTAACGGTTTGAGGTATCACAATCCCGGCATTTCTTGAAACCAGATCGCAGCGTTGATGAAGTGGACGAAGATGCCATCGTAGATTCGAAGAATTCTTCAATAAAATCAAAATTTAGAAAAGATTCACTGAGGAACCGAGCGTTGCGTCTCAGAGGCTTTCGAATCACGGGAAAACGGAACTGAATAACGGATGCTGCACAAGATATATATATATATATATATATATATATGGGATACATTACTCACCGTAATCGTATTTCTGATGCTTGTATCTGCTTAGATTCACATGCTGTGCATAGGCCGACATCTAGTGGAAGCTGCGGAGTATTACAGTTTGTTTTTCGAAAATCGAAAATGGGCGTCGACACAGGGCGTGCCAGTAATACTATCCCTAGTGTGACGTCCACTGTACCCATGATCCCTCACGCGTCTAGGATCCCCAGATTGTGTTTTTCCTGACATGAGGTAGCATGAGGAGTAGCGTGAGTACAGATAGTCCAAGCAGATAGACAGAAAGGTAAGACTACAAGCAACCATGCGCCTTCTCTCGGAGGGGAGGAAGGGTGGGTCGCATGTGAATCTAAGCAGATACAAGCATCAGAAATACGATTACGGTGAGTAATGTATCCCTTCTGAGGCTTGTGGAATCTGCTTAGATCACATGCTGTGCATAGATTAGCGAGCAGTACCAGAAGAAGGAGGTGGGATGTGAGAAGGGTCATGAGCAAACAGGTGTCTTAGAACCGCTTGTCCCACTTGTGTATCTGTCTTGGAATGAGTGTCAATGCAGTAATGCTGAGTAAAAGTGTGAATAGAGCTCCAAGTAGCTGCTTTGCAAATGGTGTCGAGGGGAACATTTGCAATGAAAGCCAGAGTGGCCCCAATGCCTCTAGTAGAGTGAGCCCTTGGCGTAAAGGGCAGAGTCTTTTCAGAAAGAGAGTAACACAGCTGTATACAGTTGATAATCCACTTAGAGATAGCGCCCTTAGAGACGCGATCCCCCTCTCTGCCTGTAGCTACGGAGACAAACAGTTGATCTGTTTTCCTTAGCGGTCTGGTTTTATTTACATAGTATAAGACCGCCCTACGCACATCTAGGGTGTGTAGTTTCACCTCAGCCGAGCTTTGTGGGTTTTGGAAGAAAGCCGGAAGCTCGATGGACTGGTTTACATGGAACTTGGATATGAATTTTGGTGAGAACCTAGGGTGTGTGCGTAAAACCAGTTTGTCCTTGTGGATGGTAAAGAAAGGATCTTGCACTGACAGAGCCTGAATTTCACTGACCCTTCTTATGGAGGTAATGGCTACTAAGAAGGCCGTTTTATAAGTCAGGTGTTTGAGACTACTTTTATGCATGGGTTCGAAGGGGGGGCCCATGAGCTTAGCTAGCACCACGTTGAGGTCCCATCCTGGCGGTGGGTTCGAAATAGGAGGGTGAAGTCTCTTTACTCCTTCCATGAAGGCTTTAACCACTGGTACTTTCCACCACGAGACCCTGTTATGGGATGTGGTGTAAGCCGAGAGGGCTGCCAGGTGTACTTTCAGCGAGTTAAAAACCAACCCTGCATCCAGCAGGTGGAGCATGTATGTTACAACGTTGGAAGGAGTGCAATCAACCGGGTTGATTTGTTTATTCTGGCACCAGATAACGAATCTTTTCCACTTGTCGAAGTAACAGTGTCTTGTATTTGGTTTCCTGGACTCTTTTAGAATGGGAGCAACTAGGATGAGCGTCATTGATTCCTTGTTCATCTTGTACACCACCTTCCTGATGAGAGGAGTTGGTGGAAAAGCGTACGTAAACATCCCTGACCAGTTCATCCACAGGGCATTCCCCTGGGAGTCCGTTTGGGGGAACCTGGATGCAAATCCTGGGCATTGTTTGTTTTCGCTTGTGGCGAATAGGTCTATAGTGGGGAAACCCCACTGAGAGAAGAGATCTTCTACTACGTCTCTGTGAAGGACCCATTCGTGTTCTTCTGGGAGGGAGTCTCTGCTTAGAGCATCCGCTAGGGAATTGAGCTCCCCTGGAACATGTTGCGATGATAGGAAGATGTTCCGTCTGAGTGCCCATATCCATATTTTCTGGGCAAGCTTGGACAGATTTGGCGAACGAGTCCCTCCTTGCTTGTTCAGATAGAACATGGCTGTCGTGCTGTCCGTCCTGATCTGCACCGACAAGTTCAGTAGATGGGGCTCGAACGCCTGCAGCGCTCGGAATACTGCCAGAAGCTCTAGCAGATTGATGTGGTTCTTGGCTACTGAGTGAGACCAGAGACCCTGAGCTGTGTGGTGGAGATGGTGAGCTCCCCACCCAGTCAGGCATGCATCTGTAGTCACCACTGCCTGTACTTCGGGATCGTAAAAGGGTTTCCCCTTTGCGAGATTCTCTCTTGTCCACCAGTGTAGGCTCTGTACGAGTGTTGGCGAAACGACCACTAGATCGTCCCACTGACCACTTGCCTGAGACCACTGTTTCGCCAACCATTCCTGCATGGGACGCATGCGCAGACGCGCATGGGGGACCAGGTAAATGCATGACGCCATCATGCCCAGTAACCGCATAGCTTTGCGTACTGTTATCTGTTGTCCTGACTGATAATGCGGAATTTGCAGAAGTATATTCCGAATTCTTTCTTCCGAGGGGAAGGTCAATTCTTTCTGAGTATCTAGGATAGCTCCTAGAAACTGTTTTGAGGTGCTTGGCACCAGACTTGACTTTTTCTCGTTGATAGAGAAGCCTAATTCGTGGAGGAGGTCGATAGTCCTCTGAATGTTTGACCTGCAGATTCCTGGGGTTTCCCCCGTTATGAGCCAGTCGTCCAGATAAGGGTACACTGGGATTGCCTCCCTGCGTAGGTGTGCAGCTGCCACCGCCAGTACCTTGGTGAATACCCTTGGTGCTGAAGCTATCCCGAAGGGCAGTACCTTGAATTGGTAGTGGCGACTGTCCACCTTGAAGCGCAAGTATTTTCTGTGCGCCGGGAGCATGGAAATATGAAAATAGGCATCTTTCATATCCAAGGTTGCCATGTAATCCCCCTTTTTTAGGAGTGGGATTACCTCTTGTAGCGTGGTCATACGGAATTTTTGGGGCTTGACATACTTGTTGGCAGGCCGTAAGTCCAATACTGGGCGCATTGTTAAATCTTTCTTTGGCACAAGGAAGTAAGTTGAATAGATACCCTTGTTTACCTGGTGTCCTGGGACGAGTTCTATCGCGTCCTTTAGGAGCAGATTGTAGATTTCCTCGAGGAGGATCTTTTGATGTTCTAAAGAGTGGACTTTTTGTTTTGGAGGGTGGTTTCGGGGATGTTGCAGTAGTTCTATACAGTACCCTTTGGATACCGTCGACAGCACCCATCTGTCGGATGTTATCCTTTCCCATGCCTGGGTGAAGCTGGATATTCGTCCCCCTACTGGGGTTGCATGGGAAGGGACCCTGAAATGAGCGTCACTGCTTTGGTGGAGGCGTGCCGCCTCCTTTACTGGGGCTGCCTCTGCCTCTACCACGTCCTCTTCTACTAGCCCTACCATACCCCTGGGTAGACTGTTGTGAGTTGGTGTTCCACTGTGTACCCTGGGTGTGGGAATAGCTATTTCCTCTATTGGAATTTTGGCCGCGGGGGCGACGAAAATTGCCGTTCCCTCTTTGGTTAGGTGGTTTTGTAGTTAACTGGCCAAGGGATTTGAGGGTGTCGAATTCCTCCTTAGCGTTTTTTAGTGCGTCCTCGACTGCCTTTCCAAACAGGAGATCGCTTTCCACTGGTTTGTCTAAGAGTGCAGCTTGTGTTTCTGCTCTGAATCCCGACTGCCTCAACCAAGCATGTCTTTTGATGACAGTCCCCTCTGCTATAATTCTACCCGCATTGTCTGCGGCGTCTAAAGTTGCTTTTAAAATGCAGCCTGAGACGTTTCTTCCCTCTGCACAAATGCGAGATAGCTGGCTCTTAAGGGGTTCGGGAGCGGAATCTATTAGTGCTGCCACTTCTTCCCACTGATGGCAGTTGTAGCTGGCCAACAGTGTGGTGGAATTCGCGATTCTGGTTTGGTAGGCTGCCGTGGAAGCTACTTTTCTACCAAAACCATAGAGTTTCTTACTTTCCTTGTCGGGGGGAGCCTCCGAGGAAGATAATGGGGTTCCCGCTCTCTTGCGGGTGTTAGTTACGACTAGAGAGTCTGGCTTAAGTTGGCCTCTAATATATAGAGGGTCCGACTGGGCTGCTTTAAACAGCTTCTCTACTCTCGGGTTTACAGGTCTTGTCAGGTTTGGGTTGACAAGGGATGGTGCTATTCTGCGTTGAATAGATTTCAGGATGGGAATGGTCTGGGCTACTGTCTTCCTTTCCCCTATTAGTTCCTCCGCGAAGTCCCTCTCTTCTTGGACACCTTGTGTGTCTATGTGGAAGTGGTTAGCTGCCCGAGAGAGCAGTTCATTTAGGAGGGGCTGATTATCTATTGGGGAATCAGACACTGGGGCTTCCCTTTCGACTGGTGAGTCCATTCTGAAAATATCTGGGCTATTTTCTGGCTCATCTTCGTCTTCGTCCTCCCCGTAATAATCTGACACTGCGAGATCTTCTGGTGTCTCAAAATCCTGGCCCTCTATAAGGGAAGAGTCTCCTTGGTCTGTAGGGAAAAGGCAAGAATAGGGTTGGACCTCGAAGGGGTCTGAAGCCCTTAATGGCGTCTCGACCCGGGGCCTTTTATTTGAAGGGATAGGGTCCTTTGAACCTGAGGGAGAAGATTCCTGAGGGTTTAAAGCTAGTAGTTGGTCAGGGTGTCTTTCGAAGAAATTTGCTAAGGAGGACATCCTAGACATTACTCTGTCAATGTCCTCGCATGACCAGAGTTTTGAGCTTGGGGTGACCTTGCTGGAACTCTCTATGGACTGTCCCTGAGAAGACTTGGACGGAGAAGTCAGTTCTATTGTTGTGGGGGATTGCAAGGGTTGTTTCCTTTGTTGCTTACCCCCTTCCCCGTGGGTGGAAGTGTGTTTACCATTTCCCTTATCTTTCGACGCCTGGCGTCGAGGATCGGAGGTGGAATCCCTGTGTTTCGAACTAGGCTTCGAAACTGGGCCCTCCTTACTCCCAAGTGATGTACCCTTTCCCTGGGGTGCAGGCTGGGGGTGGAAGTCGTGTTCGTCTCCGGACGAGTGATCTTCCGTGATGTTAATGGGCGAGGCACTAGGTGCAAGTGTGGAGGCTTGCCTGACGTCGTGCGGCGACCTCGACCGGGACCGCCCAGAGGACGTCCTTTCGGACCGCTCCTTCTGTGCCTCTTTCCGAGGTTTCGACGACGTCGAATCTCGGGTGGCTTTTTTGTGTTTAGCGTGTGTATGTGTAACGCTCTTGTCGCTGGGGGACTTCCCCATAGTCGCCGGGACGGACGCCCTTCCGAGGCCGGGGACGTGCGTTAGGCTGTCTTTCGACGCCTTGGTGCCCTCGCCGTCCGAAAGTCTGGCGTCGCTGCCGTCGCTGAAGGTACCCTCCGCCTCCATAGCTGCTAGCTTGGCGTGGTGGGCCCAACGCTTGGTGGAGCGGTCCTTAAGGGTTTTGGTCTTAAACCTGCTACAGGCCCTGCAACCCGCCTCGGGGTGGTCTCTGGGCAGGCAAAGGTTGCACGTAGCGTGCTTATCTACCCAAGGGTATTTCTTATTACACTTGGGGCAAAACTGAAAGGGCGTACCCTCCATACGCGCCTGTGGGCAGCGGGCAAGTGTGTGTAGGTAAGAAGGTGTCTATAACCGAGTGTGGAAGTGTACCACCCCCCACTCTCCCTACTTATAGGGCCGAGGCCAGCGGCCCAGGCCCGAGCCGAGGCGGAAGCCTCAAGGCCCAATCCGTCGGGTTTCGACGTTGATCTCCTCCCCGGTTCGGCGTCGAGATGCTGATCGACGTAAGGGTGACAAAACGGGGCAAATTAGAATTAGTTTTAAGTGCAAATATGGCAAAGCCAGGGAACTCCGATGAAGTGCTTCCGACCAGAATGGCGGAAAAAAACAATCTGGGGATCCTAGACGCGTGAGGGATCATGGGTACAGTGGACGTCACACTAGGGATAGTATTACTGGCACGCCCTGTGTCGACGCCCATTTTCGATTTTCGAAAAACAAACTGTAATACTCCGCAGCTTCCACTAGATGTCGGCCTATGCACAGCATGTGATCTAAGCAGATTCCACAAGCCTCAGAAATATATATATCTATCTTTTTTTTTTTTCTTCACACTGATGGAATCAGGTAAAACTGAGCAGCACTCTTCATTTAGCCCAAAAAGTTAATCCGGACATCCAATTTCACAATTAAAAAGTCATCTTTATTGGTGCCTTGCAGGACGGCACAAACATATTAAAAAGCCATTAATATAAGGCTCCCCCAAAGTGCAAAAAAGATGTGCGCGTTGGGAACGTTAACGCGTTTCGCGGCTTTCCCTGCCGCTTGGTCACAACAATTCGTTCCCTTAGAACCATAGAGTTTAAAAACAGTGATGCAGAGTGAGACAGCGCTCATTACCGCCGAAATGGAAGAGGGACTCTGATGAAAAGTACACCCATCCAGAGCAAGTCAGAGGCTGACATGTTTGACATATAAAAACTGTATTGACTAAAACACAGTTAGATTGGAATTAATATTCTAACCCCCATAGATAATACATATGGGGATATTTTCTATAAGGAATTTAGACCAACTAGACATATGTGAGTTCCCCACAGTGGACTTCTCATAACTTGCCCGTAACGATGGGTGCCGATCATAGGAGACCCTCTATGCCATGTGTGAGCTTCAACATCTTATAACTGTTGGTCGCCCATCTCATGCACTACTATTGGTGAAACGGAGAAAGTGGTCAACAATATTGATTGACCCCATGATCGTCAGTTGAGAGAATGCAACATTATAAAATGCCTAGTGCATAATCATTAAATGGTAGAATGTCCACATTTCTGTATAGTGCACGGCGTGTAGATCTACAAATCGAAACTACACACTTTTGATCAAGTGTGTTACTCAAGATGGCATGCACCACTCATTAATCTGATGCATAGTGCAGCTAAGTAATGCTCAAATTGAATTCATTGTTGTCCAATACATAGTGTATGGGAGTGCGGCAAGAGGGGACTGTGTACATTAGGACAGGATGTTATCTTATCCACTCATCATCCCTCTAACACGGCAAGAAATTCCTCAAACACTGCATATCCTGTTAAAACAAACTCTAATGTGCATAAGTGTATGTAAAAAAGTGTATAAAATCATGATCAGTGTAAACATAGTGGTGCACAGACAATCAACTATACCGTTAAAAATCTATATATGTATATGTGGTGACAAACAAGTTAAAATCATGTTAAAATGCAAACATTTAAGCGTCTCTCAGTTTCATCGGACTGTATAATTCCAGCAATTTGTTGTGTATCTCAATTCTCAATGTTTGCTGGAAGATTGTAAGTTGGAAAAAACCCAGAAAACCACAGGACATTGAACCATATGGGGGACAGAAAGGAGAGAAACTGAAGACCAATTTCCAACAATTAATAATTATTATTATTGTCCCAAAAATGTGTAAAGTTCCTCATCTATGGTGTGTCCTTGCGGAAATTTGCTTTCAAAATCCAATATACAACGAGTCTCTTTCTGTCTCAGAATCTTTTCTTTGTCTCCTCCTCTTGGTCCCATCTCAATTTTATGAATGCCAAAAAACCCAAAACTGCTCATGTCCTTTTCATGATATTCTGCGAAATGTTTGGCCATTGGGTAGTTTGCATCGTTGTTCGTGATTGCTCTTACATGTTGTTGGATACGTGTTTTGAGTTTGCATTTAGTGCTTCCTATATACCACTTGTTGCACGCGCAGGTCAGCACATAAACGACGTATTCCGTCTCACAGGTAATTTTTCCTAATATAGGAACCGAATGCCCAGTGATCGGATGTTTGAAAGAGCCTTGTGTTATGGCATACTTACAAATGTTGCAACAGGTACATTTAAAAAAGCCCTCTTTCTTGTGGTCTACTAGCCACCTCCTCTCTCTGCTGTTTTCTTCCTGGGTCATGTAGCTTTGAACCAAGATGTCTCTTATCGACTTGTTTTTTCTGAAAGTTATCCGTGGATAATTCTGGAGATTTTTGTTAAGATCCTGATCCGCCATGAGGATTCTCCAATGATTGTTGAGAATCCGTCTAATCTTGGGTACTTGAGTATCAAAAGTTAGAATTAGTCGCGTACTGTCTTTCTCTATAGTTTTCTTTTCATTATGTTCGGTTCCTGCTATGAGCTTCGAGCGGTCCTTAGCTCTTGCTTTAAGGTATGCCCTCTCCACAACTCTCCTTGGATATTGTTGTTTGGAAAAGCCTTGCGCAGTGATTCTGCTCTCCATATCATAGGATTTTAGGGTACTGTTGTTTCTTCGTAGCCGGATGAATTCTCCATAGGGAACACTCCATATCAGATTTTTTTGGATGTCCACTTTGTGCATGGAGTGGTGAATTGGTCCCTGTGATTTTTCTGTGTAGTTCACTGGTGAGTTTGTTGTCTACTATTCTCACATTCACGTCGAGAAATGTAATCAAAGTACGACTGTGTGTTTCTGTGAACCGGAGATTGTTTTCATTGATGTTTAGATATTTAACAAACTCCATCCATCCTTGTTCGGTCCCTTTCCATATTATGAAGAGATCGTCAATATATCTCAACCAAAGGACAATGTTGTCTGTGTATTTTTGGTTCTTCTCCGTCCACACCTCTAGTTCTTCCCAGGCGCCCATAGTCAGATTGGCATAGGACGGCGCAAAAGTAGTGCCCATGGCGGTTCCTTGTAGCTGTTTGAAAAATTCATTGTTGAATAAGAAGATGTTATTGGTAAGACATAAATCTATCATTATATATATACACACACATACACACACATATATATACACACACATACACACCTATGATGTCGGCGCCAATAGGGAGGCCTTCGAGGGACGTTGGCGCACAGCAACCTCTACTGTAAAAAATTCAGAGGCCAGCAAGCTGGAAGTGGATTTATCAAAGATAAGGAATACATGGGAGGACACAATCCATTTGAATATGGCTATACTGTACGAAGGATGGTGGGGGGTGAGGGGATTGTTAAGTTACACATTGAATCCTAGAGTTGTATTACACTGATATGGCATTGCTGTTAGAACGGATGTAACAGTAAATTTGTGTTAAATCAATAAAATAAATTTACGAAAAAAGAAAAAATATCTCAAGTCCAAGATAGGTCTCAGTCCTCCGTCCTTCTTGGGGATTAGAAAATAAGGAGAATACCATCCTCTGTTCCTCTCCATCACAGGTACTGGTTCTATAGTACCTTTCTCTAGCAGGGCCAATATTTCCTGCAACAGGAACTGGAACATTTAGTGAATGGTTTCCCAGTGGATGATCCAGAGGTCTTTGTATAAAGGGAAGGCAGTAACCCTGGGCTACTGTTTCCAGTGCCCATGCATCCGAAGTAATACCTTGCCATTCTTTCAGATGCTGAGATAGTCTGCCTCGCACTGGGTTGTTGGGAGTCAAAACCTCTTGAGTTTTGAGGCGGCTGAAGCAGGGGCTGGCAGTAAAAACGCTGCTGTTTGGGTGGGCTTTGCACCTCTCCCTCATTCACCATGAGGGAATCTCCTCGGTTCTCTTTGACCAGCCTGTCCTTTCGCTCTTCCAACTGATCAGGAGGAGTGGAAAGACTCCCCCTCCAAGATGATCCGCTTGGGTCCGAACGCTGTGGCTGCCTGACTGCGGCACTTAAGGACTCTGCTGCCGCATTTCAGGTCTGCAGCTTTAAGGCTTTCGTCAGCCTTCTTTCCAAATAAATGAGAGCCGTCAAAGGGCATGTTAAGGAGCCTGGATTGTCCATCAGGTGCAAATCCAGACTTCCTCAACCATGCAAATCTGCGTATGACAGTGCTTGCCGCCATGGCCCTGCTGACGTGGTCAGCAGTATCCAGACCTGATTGCAGAGACTCACACATGGCCTCCTTGCCATCCCTTATCCGGTTCATGAAGTCTTTCCTCGCCCTGAGGGATGTGATCAGCCGCCATTGCTATGCAGTCCCATAGTGTGAATGTAATCTTTGCAAGGGCACATGTAGAATTAACAGACTTTAGGGGCATGCTGCTAGCAGAAAAGAGTCAGTGCATTTGTCATCCCTATCAGGGGGTATTTTTTGGGTATGCAGCTGGCTTAGATGTAGCTGTTTGTACTAGTAGGCTTTCCGGAGTTGGATGTATTGACAGGTAGCCAGGGTCGCTACTGGATGGCCTGTATTTTTTTTGTCAGATTTTTGTTTACTGCATGGCTGGACTCCCAGTTTGCTGCAACCCTTTTTTGCAGTGCCACATGGAATGGTAATATAGGGTCATATTGAGTACCTTTGTTCAATATGTCAGTCAGGTCGTCTTGTTCAAATGCATCCCAGGAATTCTACCACTCTGGATACTGGGCTTCTGTAAGATGAATCTGGGTGATCAGCCGGGTCCGGTTTCCCAAAATCTAGTTCTGGGGATGGGTCTACCCCACTAGGTGTCTGTAGGGAGTCACGTAGTTCCCTAACCCTGGCCTGTTCTGAAATTAAACATTCAGGTATGTTAGTATTTTTTTTTAATACTTGGAGTATCCAATTGGAGACCACATGGAGAGACATCATCTGAGGTTTCATAGAACTAATTTATAGATGTGGTAGGTATCTAAAGAAATCCTTTCTAGGTCAAGGTTTAAAAACATTTTCCTGGCTTTTTTGTGGTAAAGGGCTTGAAGAATGTACAGTCGGTGTCAATGTTTTTTGTATATGTGTCGATGTCAGTGGCTTCAAGGGACTTGACTTTGGTCTTGTGCTTCAAGGGACTTGACAAGACAAGAAATTGCCGAGTTGAGGTTTGAGTACTCGAAGACCCGGGTCGTCTTAGGCTTATGACCCCGAGCTTGAGGGCGTGCTGGATTTTGCCTTGGCCTCATGCTTGTCATCGACTGCAGCATGGCCATTTTTCTTATGCTTCCAGAAGGACAGGGCCTGATCAGCGAAGATTTAGCAAATATTTTAAAGAGTTCCCACTCCTCTTTGGATGATTTAGTCAGGCAGACTAGGCTCCTTTCTGAGGAAGAGGAGGAAGAAGGTGATATATGCCTTCTCTGATTTTTTTGACAACAATGAGGTGTGTCTGCTCCTCGAATGGCAGCGTTTTTTAAAATCTTTTTTTGCGAGGAGAGGAATCTCTCGACTCGTGGAATGACCCAAATTTAGATGGCGTGGACATGGATTTGGAGACAATCCTACCCACAGACAGTTAAGCTTTGCGCTCTTTCAAGGCTTTACCGGTCATCGACTGATGGTAACGACAGTCATATGTTACATGCTCGACGACCAGACACCAGATACATAACTTATGCTGGTCTGTGATGGACATTTTGGTGCTGGATTTTGGGCACTTTTTGAAGCCTGTCATCAGAGTAGTCGGAGCTGAAGATGAAGTAATTTTCGATAAAAAACTGAAGCATGTCGTAATTCTCAAAGCAATCGTATTTGAAGGAAAACACTGAAGCCAATGGACGCTGCGCATGGTATATATGTACTGGACGGTGACGTCAGCCGAGATGGAAACCCTCGAGGGACATCGAGTCGACGCACAGCACCCTCTGGCGAGAGAAATTATTTCCGAAGCAGCTGAAGCTTGAAACGAAGATATCATATGATGAGGAATACGTGGGAGGAAACAATCCTTTCAAAATAGCCAGTTTACAGACAGGGACGCCTTCTCTATCAGGGGCAACAGAGACAAAGAATTGGTTTGTCTTTGGTAGTGGTTTTGTTTTTTGAAGGTACTATAGCACTGCTCTCCTAACATTCAGTGTATGGAGGCTTCTTTCAGCTGAATGTGTTGGATTCTGAAAGAAAGTTGGAAGTTCGATGGATTGGTTCATGTGGAACTTAGAAATTAATTTAGACACAAAGCAAATCTCCCGGACCAGGTTATCCAGAAACCATTCCCTTTGGACCGTTTTAGGGTACCTGGAGGCATAATCTGGACATGGGGTGTTTTCCAGCATCGCAAACAAATCGATGTCTGGATGACCCCATTCTGCAAAGACGTATAGAATATGTCCTTGCAAGCACCATTCGTGCTCTAAAAGGTAGGTGCAAGCCTCTGCCGAGTACTTCTGCCAGAAGAGTGTTCCCCTGGAACATGTTAAGATAGTATGAACATGTGTTTGAGTGCCCATTTCCAAATGTTCTGTGACAGTTTGGACAGCTCTGGAGAGTGAGTGTTCAGAGAGTACATGGCTGTGGTGCGGTCTGTAAGGAAAATAACTGCCTTCCCCTGTATGTGCGTTTGCCAGGCTTTTCAGCTTTAACACCTCCAGTAGCTCCAGATTCATGTGTTTGGACTCTACTAGGGTTGTACCAAACTTCGGCTTTGAGTCACTGTTTGGCTGAAAAACAGCTTTTCGGTTTCGGCAGAATAATTTCTGCCATAGTGACTCGAAGCTGAAATCTACTTTCTATGATTAGCTGTCTTCACCCCGGTTGCGAGATGAGTCAATCATAGAAAGTGTGACAGTGTCTAGGCTGCAGAAGGAAAATAAGCTGTTTGTTTATTGGCTACTGCAGCCTGAACACAAAGGAAGCAGTCTCTGCAAGTTGAAATAGAAGTGAGGGAAGTGAACAGTTCTTCACTTTCCTGGCTACCTAAGCCAACAGACCAGCAGACGCAGTACTAGCACTGCCAGAGACTGACCAGGTAAGTCCCCCCGTCCCCACCCTACCAACACACATTGTGGTATGGCGGAGGGGGCGGCAGTGGGGTGTTCTGCACCCCCGCAGACTCACCGAATGCATTGTTGCGAGTCGGGCCACTGGTGCTAAACCAGTGGGCCAACATTCATTTTAGTATTAAGGGGGCTGCTCCACTGTACGGGAGCGGCACCCAGACTCACAAGACCGCCGGGGCACTTTGTTCCCCTGGCGGCCTCGAAATGTGTAACGTGCTGCCCCCCTTCAACACACAGTGAGGCCGCGGGTGTGTTCTGCACCCCCGCGGCCTCACCAAATTGCCCAGCATTATTTGAGTTGGGCCACCGGTGGCCCGACATTCATCACATGATGTCACTTATAGTAATAATTAGAATAAATTGGTCTGTGTTGTGACGATTTTTTCAGTTATGGTCTGTATTTTTACTGTATACTCTCCTACCTTGATCTATACTATATTGTGTGCACAGAAAAATCATCTTTTATTGGTTTTCTATTCCTGAAGACGTGCATGTGTCAATCTGTGGATACAGACCATTATTTATCAGTAAATTATATATCATATGTCTCTTTCCCTCGTAAGGCTCACCCCCTTCCTGCTTCCCGACTTCTTACCTCATATGAGGTTGCCTCTTTTTCCACATAGGTTTTTATTGGCATTTTCAAACAAATAAACTTTTCCCAACTCCCCAACTTCCCTGGTTTGCAACCTTTCCCCCCCTAATCGTCTTCCACTGAAAATCTACATTTCTCCAAAGATAAATCACCCAAAGTACCAATAGTTCACATTCATATTCCAAGTATTCCTTACTCCATCCTTCCATCTCCCCCTCCCGTCTGGTAGACCCTCTTATTAAAATCAATCGGAAACGTTTGTTCTTCCTTGGACACCATGCAGTTCTAGAGTCCATCCTTAAGAACTTCATCACCAAGTCCCAGTCTGCCACAAATCCCCCATGGTCTCCTTGCAGGGAATAAGACACGTATTCCATTTCCGCAATGTGGCAGACCTAACCCACGCATTCGTGTTCCGTCGGCCGATCTATCTTTTTTCCAGTTTTGTGCAATCACCAATACCCCTGCCATCATCAAAATCCCATACAAATTTTTCTGTGTTTGAGGCTAGGTCCCCAAGTAGTCCTCCTGCCCCCAAAGTAGCCATGCCTTAGTTTCCCCTTCCCTTGATCCCGAGAATTTCCTCTATAGCTTCTTAAATCTTCTCCCAAAACTGTAAAGTGCAGACACTACCACCAAATATGTTCCCATGACCCTTCTGCCCCACAATCCCTCCAGCATTGACTTGATACCTTTGGGAAAAATGTATGAAGTCTCAGCGGTGTGAGATGCCACTGGTACATTAGCTTTACCCATATCTCTTGCAATTGGATTGACCTAGTGAGTTTGGAAATATTTATCCATCCTCGCCAATTATCGAAACTACTGACTCTTCCCATTGCTTCACGTAACGTCTATGATCTAAGACCTCATTCCATTTGATATATTTGTAAATTGTGTCCACCATATGTTGGTCCCCAGAGTCTAATGCAAATAATTTTTCAAAGGGCAATAGGGGTCTCGTTGATGCCTCCTTATTCATTGGGTGCTGCAACCAATGCCTTAATTGGGTATAGTGAAATCTCTCCAGCTCCAAGTTTACACTGGTTGAAGGATTTGACCCCAACCCCCCCGTCAAACATGTCCCGTAACTTAAGACATCCACCCTTTACTTACTCACTGAAGCTGGACCCTCTTGTTTCTGGGGAGAATTTTGAGTTATGAAATATCGGTGTAAATGGCAATGGAAATGTGGCGAATCCTGCTCTGGTTACCAATTCATTCCACAAATCTCCCATCAGGGATCCAATCTTACTATTATGCATGTTACCTGGTCTTTCTCGGTTAGGTTTCTGCAACACCACCTCGAGGTGATCACCCCCCTCCCCACTAGGGCTTCGTCCATTTGTCTCCAGACCTTCTGACTCTTCTTTTACCCGGTCCCTTAGTACTCTAGTTTGTGCCGCCAAATAGTATGCCCCAACATCTGGCTCTCCCATCCCGCCCCTATTTCTTGGCATAGTCATTACTTCTCTTGCAACTCTTGGTTTCTTGTTATTCCATATGAATTTCCCAGCGTTAGGCAAAATTGTATGCAGTAACCTTGTTGGAGACTGCACCAGCCTGGTCCTCTTGGCAATAGGTAACCCAACCTTTAGTATAAGTCTGTACAACACAAGCCAGGCTTATTTCAAGAGGGGTCAACTTGAGCTGTAGGGTTGCAACATAGAGTTTCATAGTGACAAGTATCCAAATAACACTTACACTCAAGGTTTCTTGATTAAATAATTATTTATTAATTTTACAGTCAATTTTGAAATAAGCCTTCTTTAGAAGGGAGTAAATATGTAAAACTTAATTATTTCAAAATACACACTCAGTTTCAATGAATCAGTACATACCCTTTGTGTATGACACACATACACTTCCTACACCCCGAGGTGACTTCAATAGATAGGAAACTGTGGACATTGATAGATCACTGGTACATTTAGAACAATACCGAGTTTGATGTAAAAAAGGAAAAGGTTAGGGAAGGAACAATGGTTAATAAGCTTCTCAAACAGCTAAGTACTTTTGAACCCCCTCCCCCACCCACCCCAATGCAATGTAAATTAACCCTTTCCCAGTTATACAAGTAAAGAATATATGACTTTTTGGAGGGACAGATCAAAACAAAGTCAGAGTTTAGAAGAGTCTTCAGGGAGTCGGGACAGCCAATGTCAATTGAGCAAAGTCTAGGGGAGCTTAGGTACTTCTTGAAGGTAAGTAAAAAGTCTTGCACAATGTTATAGAGTTTTGTAGAAAATTAAATCACTGTTGGGCCACAAGCTGGGAGGTTTGTGATGGGCAAAGCTGCAAGCAACTCTGCAAAGGCAGCAAATGCAAGTCTCAACTGAGACCAAACAAGCTACACAATAGTTAAGTACCCCTTAGTTCACAGTACCTTAGGTCTGAAGAAATTGGTTCCAGCTGGCTTCTATTCCAGTTGTAGTATGCCAGATTATGTTGTTCCTGGACCTCAGTCACGGGGATAAGAGGGAGGATGTCTGGGGACTCCTGCACTACGATTCGAAGGTCAGCAGCAGCAATACGCCAGTTCAGATCAGCTGCACTTCGCGGTTTCAGCTTCTCGCAAACAGCACCACCGCGGTTTTTGGACACCTTGTGGACTTTCCTTGCTTCTGGGGTCCAGCACTGTTGACGTGGATCAGGCTTGGTCAGCCCTGCTTCGAGCTTCGGTCCAGCTTAAAAACGATGCACTCGTTTCTGGTGTTCCTGTCCCCCTGGCACTCGGTTCCTGCAGCATCAATGGAAGTACAGCCAGCAGAGAAAGGGTTTCCAGTCAAGTTCGTCTTGGGGTCAATTGGTCCCACTTACCCAAGGGGAGAAGTCGTCCTTTGCGGGGCTTCTCTAGTCGAGGTGAATTCGGAGCTTCACCACTGGAGCAGGGCTTCACCGGTCAAACCAATGGCCCAGGAGTTGCAGGAAGTTCTTCTTTGGATTCCTTCGTCCAGTGGTGGACTCTGCCTTCCTTGCAAAAGACCGCCTTTTATGAAAGTCTCTCCCATTCATTTGCAGCCTAGCGGTCACTCACACAGCAGGATGGCTGTCCTCCAAGGATAGCCAGCCGGCAAATCACGTTTGGGTGCATTCCTGTAACCAAGGAGACCAAGTACAGGGTTTTTCAGGCACCTCCCTCTCTTCCTGCCCTGCCAGACATGCTGGAGCCAGAGGCGTGTTTCACCAGAGAACCCCTCCAAAGACAAAACTAACAAAGGGACCAAACCTGGTTTGGCGCGCAGAGTAAATCTCAAGAAAGACCATTACAAAAAGAAATGGCAAAAAATGACAGGACCATTTTGACAAAATGGGGACCCATGGGTGCTGTACTGCAGCTGCAAAAGCAGCCCACGGTAGAAACACACAGTGGTAGGAAAAAGTAAACCACTGCCACCAGCCATTAATTGTAGAAAGGGTAACAAAACATTTTTACATGAGAAAGTAGACAAAGGGGATACCAAGTAACCCATCCAGCACTGTATGTAAGATAGTGTGTGCTGGGTCTACAAAGTTATCAAAAAGGTAAGTAAAGTCAATTTCACTTTACTGCTCTTGGAAACAGTAGTTTAACCAAGAGAAGGTATTTAAACCTTTGGGAAATCTTTCCCTGTGCCAATACACTGAAGGTGCTGTGTGCCACAATGTAGAAGGATGAAGCCTATGGAGTTTGTCAGAATCCAAAACCAAAAGAAACGGGGTTCAAAACAAAGAAGAATACATGAGAGAGGGGGGGAACAAAAAGTCTTGCCCTCTCCCGGATAAAAAATAAAAGTCCTAAAGTCCAGCAAAAGAGCTGGGGGTCTCTAAGGTAGAAGGGGAATTAGCACATTTCTGAGAATTCTCCCCAACACCCATTTCCATTTGATCTCCTCATGTCTGTTCCTCGGCGGCCCGTTTATTGCCTGCAACCTGCTCCAGCGAGTAACGCTCTTCTCAGGGTAAGCCCTGTCATCAGTTGTGCGCGTCGCTTTTTTGGGAGAAAAAAAAAGTAATTAAGTGCGAAAAATCTGCATTCCACTGCTGGCTGATGGCGGATCACTCAGAGCATACTTGTTCTTACTTGAGCCCAGCTTGTGGGTTTGTGACATTTAACATCTATTGGAGCAACACTGCTCGCCGGTCCTTTCAAGATGGCTTAATCTTCTTTTTGCCTGCATCTAAGGTTCCCTGCCTGGCCCGACTCCCACCTCCATTGGTTGCCTGGGCCTTGATTGACCAATCAAAGCAAACGGGAGGTGGGAGCCAGCTCCATCTACTAAGCCCACGACATAGGCCCTGTCTGCTCCCTGTCCGCTACATGAAGCTACTACCGTACCCTCCCTGGGGCTGCCAGCTCACTCAGCTATAAAATTGGACCACAAAGACTCTTCCTTCCCTCTATATGGGTTAGTTCCCTACTTCTGCCTACCCTTTTTTTTTTCCTTTCGGGATCTTCCCCTCTGCGGTTCCAATTTGTCTCTCTGCATGCCCTGTAATGCTCTTGCTTCAGCACTCACCTCTAACTCAGACCTCACTTCTCTTACCTACGGTACCTTAGCATGTGCCTTTGAAAGTCAAATTTGGATGTGTTTCTCAATTTACTTTGGCCCTCAAATGTAACCTGCTAGCCCAGTGACTGGTCCATATCGCTGTTCTTGTATATTTCTCCCACTGCCTCCCCCCTCTACCTACCCATGGCGTTATCGGATTCCCCAATCTACTCCAACTGCTTCTCCATCAACTATCCTTCCCTTCTCACTAAGTCTGGTAAGAAGAAATTAAAAAGGATATCTTGGCTTCCAACCCAGGACTCCCCATTGCTGATACCTATTCCAGCGCCTCTGCAAGACAAACCCTCACTGACATCCTCTTTGTTCCTTCACCAGATCTCTGGACCCCTCATATGATCTATGTGCTCTGTCCTGTCTTCTCCTCTCCCATTAATGGTGGCACCCGCTGCAAAGTCATCATTAAGGTCTACCTAAACGGCACGGTCATGGTGCAAGGCCCTCAGATTAATCTGCTCCTCCACCTCATCAACTTACTCTCTTCTCCAGCTGTTCCCTACTCTCCTCCCTTGGCTACCTCGCCCTCCTTTCCTTCTCCTGCCCAATCTCAAGCTCCCTCTGCACCTCCGCAGGGCATACCACCAATTTGCACCACCCCCCGCAAGGTCTATAAGGCTGGCAACCTTCTTCATCTTGCCACTCAACTCTCACTCGGCTGTCAAACACTCCGACATCTGCCACCTCCTAGAAGAATTTTACTTTGATGTCCTCGGTCTTACTGAGACGTGGTTTACGGCCAGCTCCGTCATGAGTTTCGACACTCTCCTCCCACACGGCAACAAGGTCCTCTCCGCCCCTAGATCGAACTGGCCCAAAGGGGGTGTAGCCTTGATTTACCCTGAGTGGATTCCTGCCTCCATCATCCCTACTCTTATTTCTCTTTCGAATGCCTTGTCTGCACGCTCTCTCTCTCTCCCAGCCTCTCTCTTACAGTTGCTACCCTCTACTGGCCCCCTGGTCACATCACCTCTTTTCTCTCTGAGTGGGCAGATCTCTCCTCCTCCCTCCTGGCCTCAACCACTCAACTCATCCTCCTTGATGACCTCAACATCCATCTTGATTCTCCATGTTCCTCATCTGCTCTCATTCGCGACCTCTGCGATTCACTCTCTCTCTATCCTCCCCTCTGGCCCGACTCACACTGCTGGCCACATACTTGATGTCTTGATCTCCTCTGGACTGCCCTTCTGTACTCCCATCATCACTCCCCTTTCCTGGAGCGATCACTGCCTCCTCTATTCTTTCCATCTGTTCCGCTCATGCTAAAACTACCCCAAGATTGCCACCCACCTTCTCGGACATCCGGCCCATGAAGCGTGTGTCAGTCGAGGCTTTTGCTGCCACCTTCTCCCCCCCCCCCCCATCCTCCACCCCTGGCTGCCGCACATCCTGACACAGCCCTGTCCCTGCTCTATTCCTCTATTTCTGCTAATCTTGATGCTCTTGTACTCGTCATGAGGATCCGTTTGAAGTCCAAAACCAAGTGCAATTCTTGGTATCACTCTGACCTAGCTACACCTAAACGTAAGTGTAGGGCGTCTGAGCGGAAACGGAGGATTTATTGCTCATCCTGACAAACTGGCCTGCCGCCTGCTCCAAAGGCAATACTGACTCGCTGTCCGCACCAAGAAGAGAGTCCACATTCAAGCCTGCGTCTCTGTTAGGGAGAATTCTCTCTTTAGGCTGAATTTCCTAACCTAGTGAGTCCCCCAGCAGCTTTGCTGGATTTCTGGAGTTTGTTTTTTTCTCCTGCCAAGAGTGAGACTCTTTCTCCCACTCTTGGACATGATTTATGGTGTTCCTTTGACTGTTAATGTGTTTTATGGGCTATGGGGTCCTTTACTCCATAGGGTCTCATATGTTTTTACTATGTGTGTTACACCGCACCCTCCGTGCAGTGACACAGGGGTGTCATATAGCGACACCCCACCATAGACTCCATACCCTGGGACCGATTACTGTCTCCCAGGGCATGTAAAGTCACCATTGGCTTTACTAGTCCCAAATTATTAACAGAAACCAGTATAAACCATCATATTCTGGACGTACTGGTCAGGGCAATTCGATTGCCCCGGGGTCTGTTAGTCGAGGGGGCACGTCTCCGTCCCCCCTGATCGAGTTTTGGCTGGTGGCAGTGGATACCACTTTTTATATTCGACCGCGAATATTTCCCTATGGGATTTTCCCATTGTCCGAGGCTACCAACTTTAATAATTTAATTCTCATAGCCTCGAACATACCACCGGTTTATTTATTTAATATTAAATCACCGGTTGGTATTTTGTGCCAGGACTCGATTCTAAAATGGCGTTTGTGTTCTCTTCTGTGACTCCAACCCAAGTCGATCCCTTTGTTCCTCTTTTTGGCGGGCTTCTCCACAGAAGCCTCCAAAAGTGGTGCCACTCTGTCTGGGTACCACAGGGGGTGTGGGTGGAGGTTTTGGCACCCTGGACTGAGTTACCTTGGTAACTCAAGTCGCACTCTTGTGTGATTGGCCCAAGTGGTGAGCATGTTTGATTGACAGCTAGGCTGAGTGAATGGGGGTATGCTGCATAAAAGCAGGGCTTTTGGGACTGGAACTTCAGAAGTCGCCACAGGACCTGAGAATCCGACGAGGGAGAAGCTGAGCCGACCTACCACGACAACAGCACTGGTGGAGCCCTGCAGAACCGACTCACCACTTCCCGACGACAGAGGATCTCCCGGCTGGAGAGGCTTCTTCCCCTGACTGGTGGGCACAACCAGTTTACCTTCTCCTTTTCTTCGCACCCCAGACCGGTTTGTGGTCGAACTGCCCGTGCCAAGCACCCCGGCAGCCGGATAGCCACTTACCACTGAACCGCGAATCAACGGACCGCGCCTTGTACCTGAGAAACTCTGCGGCTGGTTTCTTCCCTGGCAGTGCAACGGACTCCTGTCTTCCTCCCCGACGAGATCCTCTCTTCCCCCGGACGAAACACCGACTTGCATCCGCTGCCAGGAACAACTGCCCCCGCTGGAGTGTTCTCACCACTTTAAGGTAAAGTGTCTGCCAGGCCTCCCTTTCTAAAGATTGCTATAAGGTAATAATAAACCCTTAACCTTCTGGACTCGGCTGGCCGCCTTGACCCTCTAACTGGTCCCTTTCTTTGATCCAACTCCTTTTTGAACCGTTACAAGACTTTTGTGCACTGCAACTGTGTGACCTTGGACACATTTCGTTTTGATCCTCTTAAAGCGGATCCGGCCTACTGACTCTGAATTCATGGGGTTACTTTGCCTTCCTCTCTTGTTGTGTTCGTGAAAAAGTGTTGGGATCCGTTTCAATTTATTCTCTGCTTTTCTCTCCCTTTTTAAAACGAATCATTAGAGTGCCATCTACGTTAAGCGCTCACTGCTGTCTGAAAATAAGTGGGGCTTTACTTAAGACTTGCCTAATATTCTTTTAAGGGAGTGTATATCTTTTAGTGACCGTGTTTTTGAATTGCTTACTATTAGTGCCTGTGTGTTTTTCTAGATGTGGTTTTAAATAAATAATTAGATCTCTTTTACACCAAGCCCTGGTCAGCGTTTACTTATTCTATTGTGTCCCCTTGACCTATTGTGAATACTCTGTATACTGCCTAACTCTTCTTGAGGCTGACTGCGCAGCCACAGCTACCAAGTGAATCTGTGTGGTACAGACTGCTACCAAGTGGGTTTACTGCCAAACACCTGTAGTCCTAAATCTTTTGCAGTGGTCCCAGAGGGAACTGCACAGGTTTCTGCCTAACAGTCTCTGTGGCCTCTAACAACACGGCCGAAATCTTTTATCTGCAAAGAGCTCGCCAACCCTGCTGCAGTCTCCATACCTCCTCTCGCCTCCCAGGCCCTTTGCAATGCCCTTGCCTCTCACTTTATTTCTAAAACTCAGGACATCTCGTCTCCCCTCTCCCCTCTCCTTCTCGGCGTGATAACCCTCCCTCAGCTACCCCCCACCCCCTTTCTCATCCTTTCCTCTTTTCTCCCCTGATGAGGTCGCTAGACAAGTCCGATCTATGAAAGACTCATCAAAACAGGTCCATCCCTGTTCCTCTAAAACCATTAAGGACCACATCGATACTCTTGCTCCGATCCTTGCCTATTTCTACAACCTCCCCTTTGCCTCTGGACCTTTCCCCTCCCCTCTGATTCACTCCCTTGTGCATCCTCTCCTCAAGAAACCCACAGCTGATCCCTCTTGTCCGGCTAACTATCACCCTATTTCCATCACTCCCTTTTTGGGTAAGCTCCTTGAAAAGCTGGCCATCTCTCAGCTTAACCTTCACTCCGACTCTGTTGGCTCTCTCCATGACCACCAATCTGGTTTCAAAGCTGCCAGAAGCACGGAATCTGTTCTTCTGAACATCTGTGAATTCCTGCTCTCCAATCTCGACTCCAATATTCCCCCTGTCCTCAACCTTCCTGATCTATCCTCTACTTTCGACACGGTCAACCATACCACCCTGCTCGATCTTCTCTGTGACAACCTGGGTTTCACTGATCAGGCTATGGCCTGGCTGACCTCTTTCCTTTCTGATCGACCCACCCAGGTACAACTTGGGTCCTTCCTATCCTCCATCTCCCCCTCGACCTACGGTGTGCCCCAGGGATCTAACCTCTCACTGTGGTTTTCAACCAATACCTGGCAACTCTTGGCTACTGTATTTCCATTTTCTGCTCAGATTTCCAGTGCTATGCTGAGGACACCCAACTCATTTTCAGGCTTCCTTCAGCCACCTCCCCGCCAACGATCTTGGTCTAAATGCCAACAAGACTGAGATCCTCCACATTGGTACACCTTCACCAACTTTTCCCCTCACTCTCTGGCCGGCCTTTCTTGGCACTCCTCCTACCCATACCTGCGAGTCATTTTTGATTCCACGCTTTCCTTTTCCACACACATCTGACATCTCAAAAAAAGTATTTGCACCTCCCTAGAGGTACTCTGCCTTTCCTCTCCTTCCCCCAGAAGCTCACCGTCTCCCAAGCTCGGGTTCTCTCTAGGTTGGACTACTGTAACAGCCTTTTTCTAAATCAACCTGCCTCCACTCTCCGACCTTTACAACTAATCCAGAACAGGACTGCAAGACTTGTCCTTAGCCTCAAATCTCTCCAGCTCTGAAATCCCTTCACTGGCTCCCAGTGGATGCAAGGATTACATTTAAAACTCTCTGCATTGTCCACAAGGCTTTCTGGGGCCTTGGTCCAAAATACCTTCAACTATCCCACCGTAAATACCTCCCCTCTCGAGCCCTTCGCTCCTCTACTTCCAACTACCTCATGGTCAGTCATTTTTCGAAGAAACAAGCTGGGGGTAGATCTCGGTCTTCGGCTGGGGCCTCCTTTGGAACAGCCTCCCAGGCACCTTGAAACTTGAGAACCATCTCCGGTTCCGGAAGAAGCTCAAGACCTTCCTATGTGCTTCTGCCTTTGCCTCTCCCCTGCTGATCTGTCTTCTCTCTCAGCACTGTGCACCTGGCCACCCTCTGTCGTTCGGGCCCAGGTACCTGCTCACACTGCCACTCCCCCACCCCGCACTGGCTCCGGGGCACCCTTGCACTGGGGACTGTATCTGTACCCATACTGTCCCCTCTCCCATTTCTCATATGCACTTATTAGATATACCCTATCTGACTAATCTAGCACTTGCCACTTGCTGGCTGCACCACCACCGTTTATCGCCTTTATTTATTTTACCCATTGTTTATTCTTTTCTCTCCTCTGTTCCGCACTTTTCACAACTGCACTTTACCCCCTTTTCCCTGCACTTGCGCATTCTCAATGTCACTGGGCCTAAGTAAGATTGTTGTTTTTGTTCTCCCATGTTCCCCTCCCTTTGTCTGGTCGCGCTCTGAAACACTTGTGTATGAGTGCGATATAAATAAAATATTATTTCATTTATGCCTCTTGACAACTTGAAAAAAGTATTTGGGCACCCTCGTTGGACGGGTCAGAAAATAGTACCTTTTTCCCCCAATTTCACCTACTAGAGGGGGACAATTTGCTATGAATAACGATTCAATGTCTTTCGTAATATTAACCCCCAAATATCTTATAGCCTTGGAAGCCCAGGAATACCGAAAGGACTTTAAAAGAGTTCCTGTTCCTTATCCATTGGAATAGTCAGGTTCAATACTTCTGATTTGTGAGTATTGATTTTTTTTAGCCCTGCTACTAAACCAAATTTACCCAACTCCCTACCCAGCATCCTCATCAATCTATCCGGATCCCTGAGTATTAACAACAAATCATCTGCAAATGCGGCTACTTTGTGGGTCCGTCCTCCAAACGGAACTCATACCATATCCACCGATTCCCTTATTGTGGCCATTAATGGTTCTAGGTGAACCGCATAGAGTAATGGGGACAGAGGGGCACCCCTGTTTAGGACCTCTGTATTATTCCCCTAGTGTTATCACCAGTTTGTCTGCCCCTTGTATATCCAGATTGGTCGTTGCTAAGGAGTCTCGGTAGTAGATCTAACCAGAAGGCTAATAGTTTTGCATACATTTTCACATCTATGTTGATTAATGTGATGGGTCTATATGATTTACAACTTGCTGGAACCTTCCCCAGTTTTGAAAATAACACCACCAGATTAATTGATCCCTGAATACTTTATAAAAGTTGACCGTAAACCTGTCCTGCTCTGGTGATTTATTAATGGGCAGTGATATTAAGACCCTAGGAACCTCCTCCGCTGTGATGTCTTGTTCCAAATCCATTTTCTCTTGTTTGGATATTACTGGAAGATAACACATCTCAAATAATCAATTGTATTGGTTCTACGGGATTATCAGATATATACAATTCCGTATAATAAGATGAAACTTCCTGGATAATGTCCCTTATATTTGAACCCCCCCCCCCACTTTGTTTAATTTTCAATATGGTTCTAGCTTTTTCCCCCTTTCCTTAATAATCTCGCTAACAGCCCATCTGATTTATTCGTCTTTAATAATATTTCCGTTAAAGATAGAGCAATGCTCGTTCTGCTTCCGTTGATTTTAAAATTTCTTATTGACCCCTTATGTCCCTATATTCTCTGCAAACTTTTCCACTAGATCCCCCAACCCCATGCTCGCCATAACCTGCCTTAATCTTCCTTCGAACTCCATACCTCTCCTTTATTCATCTCTTTGGGCCTCAATTGTAATAACCCTACCTCTAATCGTTGCCTTAAGTGCATCGCATTTTACGTGCTGGTTCGTATCCCCCAATGTATTGGAGAAGAATTCTTCTAGGTCCCTTCGTAATGCCTCCCTCAGGACATCATCCTTAAATATATATGCTGGGTATTTCCATAACCCACAAAGTATTTTTTTCATCCTCACTTTCAAGGTTAGTAGGGGGAGGGGTGATCAGATAATGTTAAAGCCCCCACTTCAATTTCTATTACCAGACCCAACAGGTTCTGCGATACCCAAATGTGATCTATTCTATCATGTTCACAGGACATCCTACAGAAGAAAGCATATCCTTTATTATCACCACTCCTTTCCCTCCAGGTGTCCACCAATGAATCTCTTAATATTCTCTCCTAATTCTCTTGAGGGTCTACATTGCATACCCACCCTTCCACCACTCCTATCCACCTCCAGAACGCATGCAATGTTAAATTTGCCTGACAGTACAATCTGCCCTTTAGCAAATCTTTCCAACTTGTTCAATGTTTTCTGAATAAACCCATCCTGACCCGATTGAACAAGTTACTTACCCCGGGTAACGTTCTTTCGACTGGATGTTCCTCCAACGTATTCTTCATCTTTGACATGCAATGTCCAGCTTCGGAAAATATATTCAGGAGTTGATGGCATCGAGTCGATGTACCTCGAAGGCCTCAGTCGAGGGTGATGTCATCGGATGCTATAAGTAGCACGCATGGCGCCCGTTGGCCTCAGTTTGGTTTTTCCCCTCCTCGTCTAGCAGAAGTTCCCATAAACACGACAGTACTCAGCCTTGTTGGAAAGAAAGCTGCAATAGCATGGGAAATTCCAAAAGAGGGGTAGGTTGGGAGATCGACGAGGAATACGTTGGAGGAACATCCAGTCGAAAGAATGTTACCGGGGTACGTAACTTATTCGTCGAATGGATTGTGTCCTCCAACTTATTCATCATATTTGACAGACTCCCAAAGCAGTATCCATGATGAGAGGGTGAAGAATTTAGGCATGCAGAAGTTTTAAAGGGCAGAGTAAAGGACTGCCTTACCAAAAGCAACATCCTGAGCATGGGAAGTAATCAGAAAGTAATGCTTCGTGACGTGTGTGTATATACACAGGACGGTGCGACAGCATCATAGATGTTCTTAATAGGGACACCTCTCGGCAGGGCAGTTGAAGTGGCCAAGCCTCTGGTGGAATGAGCATGCAAACCCTCAGGAGGGTCTTGCCTGCCAATCTGTAGCATTCAGAAATAGTGAGGACGATCCACCTATACAAGGTCTGTTTGGAAACAGCCTGGCCTAGCCAGTGCCCTGTATACCCTACAAAGACCGTAGTTGGTCGTCCACTCTCAATTTGGACATCCTGGAAACAAAGGCTTAGCACTCTCCTAGGATCCAAACGATGTAGCCGTTCCTCTTCTTTACTAGGATGCGGAGGAGGATAGAATGCAGGTAGCACAATTTTCTGCCAAAGGTGAAAGTCTGAAACAACCTTATGCAAGAAGGAGGGTTTCACCCTCAATACAACCCTGTCCTTGTGAAATATAGTAAAGGGTGGCTTGGAAGAAAGCGCTTGCAACTCGCTCACTCTTCTTGCAGATGTAAGAGCAACCAACAGTACAGTCTTAAAGGTCAACAACCTCAATAGACATGAGTGCAAGGGTTCAAAAGGAGCACCCATCAGGAATTACAAAACCAGGTTGAGGTCCCACATCGGAACTGAAACGTAGAAGGGGAACACATTCGTGAGCCCTTTTAGAAATTGAGTGATCAGAGGAATCTTAAAATAGGAACATTCCTCTGGTGAGCGCTTAAAAATGGAAAGCGCTGCCAGGTAACCCTTTATGGTACCAAACTGAAGACCTTTGTGTGCTAACAAAAGCAGAAAGGATAGACCATCCGGTGTTGTACACTGAAAAGGATCAACATTCTTGTCTCTGCACCAGTCACAAAAAGTATTCCAATGGCAACGGTACAGAGACTGTTGCCGGCCGAAAGCAACACCTCCATCACGTCATCAGGAATCCTTGTCCCATGGTTGCTAAAAGTGTTTGCCCTTCATAACATTGTCCTTGACGGCCCACCACAGAAGATCCCGTGAAACTCTGGTCGGAATCTGAAGGCGGTCCGACATCTGTTCCGAGAACTGTGACCATTGTGATAGGAGAGCCCATTGAAGGGATCTCATTCTCAAGCGGGCCTCTGGCACCAGGAAAATGCAGGATGCCATGAGGCCGAGCAACCTTAGGAACTCGATGGGCGGAAGATTCTGGAAAATGTCTTGATCCCTCACCTTGGGTGGCAAGCACTTTTCCAACAGTCCCGATGTTATATGAAGCGTCGGCATGCTCCCCTGGGTCTGGCTTGCCGAACTCCAGCTCAGGAGAGGTATCAATACCACTTGCATTGGGCAAAGCGTCACACAGGTCCTGCATCCTGCTCTCCTCTGAAATGAGGCACTCCGGCACATTACGAGTCCCATAATGGAGCCCAAAGGGGGCATTCTCCTCATTCGAATGTTCCTCTTCTTCAAAAAATAGAAGCGAGGTTCCTAAAAAAAAAAAAAATCCTTTAGGAAGAGGGACATACGTTTTTTTCTGGCATAGAGTCCAGAGGCGTCGACTGCTTCGACATCGACAACAGTGCCAAAGGCACTGAAGGCTTGACAGGCGAAGACCCGATGGGCCCCAACGACGGAGTCGAAGGCTTCAAGGTCCTAGACGACACCGGAGACCTTGACCTCGCTCTCCGTCTCGAGTGATCCTTCGACACCTTGTCTCAAGGGCTCTCGATGTGAATCACTGTGTACCCAGGCTCGAAGGCGCGTGAGCATCAGGCCGAGACCACTCCTTGCCGGCTTCTACAGAAGGCGCAGAGGAAGCCTTGCCCTGTGTCTCAGAAATCTTAAGCATCTCCATATGTAAAGCTTCCCACTGTGTCGGTGTCTATGATTTGGACGGGCATGTCAACCTTTTGGGGGTACCGCCTGATGAAGACAAGGAAGGCGACCTGCAGTGCCTTCGCTTAGATGAGGACGAAGAATGGCGGGAACCAATAAGACCGTGAGCGCTTGGGCTTCTTCCGATAATGAGTCGCCCCTCAACTCGTCGGTCAAAAGTCCAGCCGGTCGGGATTTACAAGGCTTGGACGCTTTGCCTACCAATTTCCCCTCTTCTTCCTGCAAGGCCTTCCCTGTCATGGCTTGACATTTGGAACAAGTATCCGTCTTGTGGACCTCGCCCAGGCACCACAGACAGACCCGATGCGGATCTGTAAGTGACATCTTGGAGCCGCACTCCTTACATTTCTTGAACTCGGAACCAGGAATCATCGGGGCAGAAGGCGAAGACATTGTCGAAAAGATGAGAAACGCAGTACTTCAGAAGTACGAGGCGCGCCGAATTTCATGAAGCAAACACTTTTGCGGAAAAACAGAACTGAGGCCAACAGGCGCTGTGCGTGCTACTTATAACATCTGGTGAAGTCACTCTCGACGGAGGCCTTCGAGGGACAAACGCCATTGACGCAAGGCGCCCTTTGCCGAATTTCTTTTCCGGAGCTGGACATTACATGTCAAAGATGAGGAATAAGTTGGAGGACACAATCCATTTGAATGGGCGCATATAAAAAGGTGGCCAGTGTATAGGTTTTCCCCCTTCTGTTGTAGAATGACCGCCACATATCTCCCCATGGTGTCTTTTTCCCCACAATAATGTCTAAATTGTTCTGCACCGCTATTAACACCCATCTTTTTTTATTTGCCCTGCTAGATTGGAAGATTTGTCGATATCCCTGTAACCTTAATTTGTGTTTGAAGCTAATTTGCACATGTGTTTACTTCAAGAGGTCAGGTTTTTCCCTTTGGATAAATCTTATTTCCACCTCTTCAGGGGAGAATTCAACCCATTGAGATTCAGGAACATAATTCCTCAACTATCTATCTTAGCCATCTCCAGAGTAGACTATTGATCTATGCTTTCAGTAGAAACTTGATTGGGACCCCTTACCCCTCAAGCCCCTGTGCCCCCATTCCCGCCTCTCCCCCACCTCGCTGGGTTAAATCAACCGACCTTTAGCCCCTCCCGATCCGCCCTCCCAGTGGATTGAGCCCAGACCACAACCCAGCCACTATCCGTGCAGGCTCACCCATGCCCATATTTCAACCCCAACTCCCACCTTACCCCTCCCCCTGACCATTTAATCTAAAACTCTTGCCCTCCTGGGGTACCTTATATAGATGTCCTTCAGAGCCATAAACTCTGACAGCTAGCATTGGATTTCTTCATAGCAGTCCTTCGAACCTCGGTCCAGGAACCCATTCACGTTCACCTGCATGCCTTTCTTCCTTTTATTTCTCCGCTTCGCCACTGTCCGCTCCCATTCTTTCTTTCTGTCCCGTATAGCCTTTGTCGGCATGCTGGACCCTGCTTCTTTGGCTTCTTCTAATCAGAGTATACTCGCACCTTCGGTGCGAGACGAGATCCGATGTTGCCTGCCATCTCACTCAAACACCATGCCAATGTAACGCTCACCTGGCTCCCACGGAGGCGCTGGTCTGGTCTGGGTTGCTGTGGCCTCTTCAAGCGTGATGCGCAGAATTCGGACCACCGATTGAACAGGACCCCCAAATCTTGCTTGTCTGGCCCGTAGGAATATCCTTCTGCAGATGAGAAAGGGGATTAACTGTCTGCTGAATAATGTGCTTGCTCCCCCTTTTCCCTCCTTCGTTCTCCTCTGACTTCCTCTAAAACCCCCGGTTTAAGCTCACCTTATGGTTTGGAAGGATGAACTCTCCATCCTGCTTCTGGTGCAGGGGCGCGCGTTCGTCCAGTTACTTCACTGGTTTTCAGAATGGCGCTGGCAAATCCACTTGACTTTACTGAGCGATATGCCGCAAGTATGAAGATGCAAAAGTTGAAGTATGAGCCTCCTTTTATGTTGTCTTTTTCTGTCCTTTATTTCAGGTGCAGAACAAAGGGGATGCGTTGAGGGGTTAATTTGCCGGGGTAAAATCAGGTGAGTCAGTGATGAGGGCGACCCCGCTAAATGTCTTTATAATTCCCCAGTAATGTCTTTTGTCCTTTCCCCATAGGGGCCGGGGTGCAGTACCTGCCAGAGATGTGGCGCCGACCCGAGATGTGGAATGGCTCACCAAGAATAGCCGGTAAGTAATATGGCTGAAAATCCGGCTTTCCTCGTGTTCCCTTGCTCACCTTTTGTCTCTTCTTCTCTCCCTTAGGTGCGGTGCAGAGATGTGTCGACCGGCACTGAGAGCCGCTATGGAGCCGGGCGGCGTCTCGGGAACAGGTGAGTGAAGCGCAGCGCTGCAGCGAGCAACGCAGTGCTTTTAAATGGAAGTCTTCCTTCAGGAATGCTGGCGTGAAGATTCCGGATGCAGGTAAGAAGGTTGAAATAGTTATTGGTTTTCACCTTTCTCTTCTCTTATTCCCTTACAGGTGTTCCAGGTTCGAGGCGGGCATGGCTGGAGCCAGGTGCAGGAGCAGACACGGTGAGCGTTCAGCTGCTGGGATGCAGAACAACGCGAAGCACGTGTGGCTGTCCGGGTGTGGTTTAAATAGCCTTGGAAGAAGTTCCAGGTGAGTATTCTTCCACAGCCCCACCCAAGTAACAAAATAGTTCCTTCAGAAAAATAGTCCCTCCTAAGCCTCATTTGGCTTGGTTGTTCATGCAGCATGGTCTACATCAGGTGAGTGTGCAGCATGGTCTGTCTGCTTCAGGTAAGTGCACAAAACACTTCCCTTTATGAGCCTGGCGCCTATGGCGCCAGGACTGATGTCCAACATGAGCCTGGCGCCAACGGCGCCAGGACAGAGTCCAAAGAGCCCCTATAAAGGGCCGCTGGGCTTTTACCCGGGGGCGTGATGCCTGCTCCCGGGGGTGCTGGGCCTGGCCTGGTGCTCTGGGGGTAGGCATGACAGCCAAAAGGAAATGTCAAACGACACAGGAAGCTCACCACCGGGCCCATTTTTTTTCCTCTTGACCAATGTTATCTGGGACAAGTCTTGAAAGTGTTGCATCTCCGATGCATTCTAGGACAACTGTTTCACTTTCCTTGCTGCCCCCAGTATTCCTTCCTTATGACTAATCATGTAGGGCCACCTCCCGGTTCTTTCCTCAACAGTCCCACTCGGTGGACCAGATCCAACTTCAATTCGGCATCGCCTTTCAGGTCTACCAAGTCAGAGAAAATATGCAAAATTGCAGCTTTGGAGGTCTTTGTCCTGCATTTCCTCAGACAGGCCCTTCACCCTTTTAGTCGATCTCCTGGAGCGATTTTCGAGGTCTCCAGCTTGTAACTCCAGGTTGTGTGTGGCCTGTTCAAAGTATTCTACTAATTTATCTGTTTTTTCTTGCCTCTTCTGCTAGTTCCTAGAGCGCAGTCTCGTTAGTATCCACTCTTTCCTGCAGCTTGTTGACATCTCCTTTCATCTCATGCAATGTTAACTAGATGCTCGCGCATCTTATCCAGTTGTGAATGAACTGTCCCTGCGATTTTGTGTCCAAAGTCCTGAAAGTATTTTTTTAGGCTGTCTTGTCTAACAGCCTTAATATTGACATATTGACTTCCCATATGTTCTTGTTTTTCCGGGGTACCTTCTCCCTCGAGAGGGGTTCCCCATGTCCCTTATCCATAACTTTTGGATCGTACCTTCCAGTGGTTTCTTTGTGCCTTTTGGTAAAGTTAGTGTATCCTTTCCCCTAATTTTTTTAAGACATCTTCACTCTTCAGCTCTCTCGTGTAGGAAGTAATCCTCTGATCCTGAGGGGCGCTCCCACCTAAAATATCAAACTCAAAATCAGAGCCTTAAATGCCTTATTAGCCGCTTTGTTTGATTCCTTTGCAATCTTTTGCGGCGTGAGTGTCCTTCACCACCCCCAACCACCACAAAGTCACTTTCCTCCCTCTGATTGATGCAACCTAGTACAAATAGCTGCTCTAGAGCACAGCTTCTCCAGGGGCTCACGTCAGTAGAGTATATATTATGCCCTTATTGTCGCCGATGGTATGGTTGCTTGGAGATCGCCTTGCGTTCTTGCTAGACTTCCTCCTCCCCTTTCCCATGTATCAGTAGTTCCTTGCCGTCCCTAGATCTCCTTTACCCACGGATAGTAGGGAGGGACAGAGTGAGTATTGTGGTATTATGATCCCGATTCCTTGCAAGGGTTGAGGATCAAGAAAAGCGAAACACCAACTTCCTCCCTCTCTGTATAAAATGTCCTCCTGGGCTTGCTTTCTTTTTTCCATTACCTTTAAACCTCCAATCCCAGCCCGCTCACCACCCTAAATTAGGTGCCCGAGGAACATCCCCAGTACTCTCAGAACTCCTCTGCCGTGCAATCCCTCTCCTCCAATGCTGCTGGTCCCCAACTTCTTCTAAAATTCCTCCTCCGTCGCCTTGTATTTTTGAGGAGGCCACATTCTCCTCCTCCGGGCACATCACCTGGAATCTCCCACGGACCTCCCCCCACCTATCCCTGTTTGGTTACACTGGGTCCCTCAGAGCCTCTCCTCGCCTTTAGTCCCTCACCTCATTTCGCTCTTTAGGGAACACAAACGACTTTCCCTCACCGATGCCTGCTAGCTGCTTTTGGAGTGACTCACTCCTCTTCAGTCCTCGTATCTTCGGACTCGAACTCCGGTCCAACGGTTCCGCACATGTAGTCAACCCCTCTTCTCTCTTTATTCTGTGCCCAGGGAGGGTATTAAAGCCCACCGGAGCATTAGCTACGAAGCATGAGAGCTGTAATTAAGTTGCTCTCTTGTCGGCGTCCCTTTTGCAAACCCCATGAAGTCGTTTCTTGAATGTGGTGTTCTATGTTTAGCTGTGGGCAGATTGATGATTGGAAGGAGTTGCGACTCCTGTGTGTATCATGGCTCACTGTAGCAGTATAAACATACTAATTAAGCTCCACCATTGGGAGCTGAATATTCTGGGGCAGATTATGTCTGCTGTTGGTCCCTGCCAGTGTCCTTACTGTTTTACTCAAGCTGGCAGCAATGGAAAAGTGGCCCACAGTTGCAAATGGCTATTCATTCCTTTTGTGACGCTGTTTGATTAGTACCCAAGGGGCAGTTTTTTGATAAAATGTGATGCAAATTGTGCATTTTAAAGAATATCTATTCAGCAGCAATGGTCAAAACTATTAGCTGCACAGTTTTGGTTCAGGCATTTGACCCATTGCCCACTACAAACTTGGATCTGGGGCCACCAGCTTTGCCCCAATATTGCAGTAGCCAGGGGCGTTAGGACTTGCATGCCAGAGGGTAGTGATTCGCAAGGTGGGGTGGGGGAGATACGGGGACAGTCTCTGGTCAGTGCTGGGGGCTTGCTGTTCTGAGGGCTTGGGGTCTGGCATAGGAGTGTAAGGGCAGGTGCTGCAGAACAGCTCGTGTGTGAAGTATTTGTTGGTAAGCATTGGTGTGTCCTGCTCTCAGCCGCTCACATATAATTCTTTACATTTAGTCGTACAAATCCCCTAAAAAGACGCAGCAGCAACCAAGGAAGCTCATCTCCGAGACCTGCATGCCATTCCACCTTGATGCAAATCGCTGCCTAGTGCCTACAAATCTGGTGAGTACTATGGGGGTTGCACTATTCAGGGGAAGCTTGAGGTGGAAGGTCACCACTCGGTGCATATGCCTGATAAATGAGAGACTGTTATATTATGCTTGCCGCAGCCAGTGGATTTAAATAAATAGCTTCCCACTCCTGGTAATTTCAAGCCCGGTTTCGGTCATTGTATGCTCAGGTTTCCTTTTTTACATAATTTAACCCCTTAAGTGCCATGGGTATTTCTCCCCAGTGCCTGGGCCTTTTTTGGTGATTTCGGTATGTGGCCATTCAATGGCTTGTAACTTTTTTGTTACATGAGGTATCTCGGCCAAATTTGGCTCCTTTTTTTCCCCACGTGTAGGCGGTCGTAACGCCACCCAGGAATCCTAGGTTGCTGTAGGGGGGGGGGGGGGTGAGAGAAAATAAGCAAAAAGGGCGAACTTTGTACATCATTTTATTGTGAAAAATTACAATAAAATGATGTACAAAGAAGCCTGTGGTTTTTTCCTTGTAAGAGCTAGGAACAAATGGTTTGCTGTGCTGAATTCCCCAATTTCCTGGCTTTCAAGAACAGGTTGAGTGGAAACGAAAAAAAAAATATTTTGATGTGGTTATCATCCGTTTGTGAGAGGTAGGCGATTTTGGCCATTTTTGGCAATTGGACATGCATGGACTGAATGAAAGAAAAGGGTAGGAAAGCCGAATTGGAGGACAGAAAGGCAAGTATTTCTGAAAATTAGACAAAATTCCAGATTTCAGAAGGTGTGATTTGCGTAGGTAAGGCAACAACTAGGTAGGGGAAACTGCCATAGATTGGGGGGGAAAGCAGGAAAAGGACCGAAAAAAAGGTATTTGTTGGACATGGTTGGCTTGGTACGGCAATGGCTTCTATGAATTTTAAGAAAAGCAATGCTCTGCTACATTCCCCCCAGCCCCCCCCCGACTCTTGTAGTTAGGAGAGCACACATTTTTTGTAGTGTTTTACAAAACAAGCAATACCACAAGCCAAACACTGAGCCATGGTACACAGGAGTTTTACGCTCACGGCCTGAACAGACGCACTTAGCATATGTAAATCGGGAAAACCAATGTGGTGAGGAACGGCAAGCATACATTTTTTGAAAGAGCACAGGCAGACCTTTTCAAGGGTAGGCGACTTGTGCAGGTTACAAAAGTGTATGGTGCCTAAAGCAGCGACTAAATGTAGGTCACATTTGGGAAATGAAAGGGTTGTGTGACGAAGGCCACCAGCAAATGGGTCAAAACGTTATGAAAACCACACAAACACAACACATGGCCTACCGTCCCGCGTTCCCACAGGTGTCCCGATGAAAACGGTACCTCACATGTGTGGGTGCACCTACCTGGCCGCCAAGGGGAAAGCCTAACACACAAGTAACCCCAATTCTGTTTTCAGACCAGAGTTTGAAACGCTCTGCCGACCGGCACAACATACAGATATGGGCCTCGGGTGTCCAAGCCACCAGGGAAAACAGGGAACCCCATGCATTTTCGAAAAGAGGACACCCGTGGGAATCCGCAGAGGTATGATAGGCTCAAATCGCCCCAGAATGTATTACCCAGACACCCCCGCAAAGTCCAAAATGTGCAAAACAAAAAGCATTTTCCGCACATTTCGCTCGGCTCACCCATCGAAACACGCCCCAACAACACATGGCCTACCGTCCCGCGTTCCCACAGGTGTCCCGATGAAAACGGTACCTCACGTGTGTTGGTGCACCTACCGGGGGCGCAAAAGGAAAAGGGTAACCCACTGGGAACCCCAAGCCTTTCGTCACTACCCCTTTTGTTCATGTGGGCAACCTACAGATTTGGGCCTAGGGTGTCGAACCCAGCAAGGGAAACCGGGAACCCCATGCATTTCCCAAAAGAGGACACCCGTGGGAATCCACAGAGGTCTGCCTTGCACAAATTGCCCCAGTTTTTATGAGCCACAATCCCTGACAAAGTGCGATATTTGGTGGGGAAAAAACACAATGTTCACTTTGTCTGGGGTTCTGGGTAATAAATTCTGGGCCGCTTCGCGCAAGTCAGACCTCGGGGCATTCACACGGGTGTCCTCTTTTGGGAAATGCATGAGGTTCCCTGTTTTCCTTGCTGGCTTCGACACCCTAGGCCCAAATCTGTAGGTTGCCCACATGAACAAATTGTGCTGTGGCGAAAGGCTTGGGGTTACCAGCGGGTTACCCTTTTCCTTTTGCGCCCCCGGTAGGTGGACCCACACATGTGAGATACCTTTTTCGTCGGGACACCTGTGGGAATGCGAGAAGGTATGATATCTGTTGTTGGCGATGTGTTTCGGTGAGTGGACACAGGGAAATGTCTCTGAAATTGGCTGGAAATGCAGACAATTCTCAGACATTTCGCTCTGGCCACTCACCGAAACACACCGCCAACAACACGTGGCCTACATTCCCGCGTCCCCACACGTGTCCCGATGAAAACGGTACCTCACATGTGTGGGTGCACCTATCGGGGGAGCAAAAGAAAAAGGGTAACCCCAAGCCTTTCGCCACTGCCCATTTGGTTCATGTGGGCACCCTACAGATTTGGGACTAGGGTGTCGTAGCCAGCCAGGAAAACAGGGAACCCCATGCATTTTCCAAAAGAGGACACCCGTGGGAACCCACACATGGCCAAATTGGAGGGGCGGCCCATCTCATGTAGCCCTCCCCAAGGGCAGATAATGGCGGGCTGTCCTGCACTCCTCCCTGGGCTCAGGTGTCCATTCCTAGGAGCAGATATTTGGTCCTAGGGAGGGCTGCATGACATGGCACCCACTCCATTGCGGCTGGGGGGGGGAAATGGGGTCAATGCCCCATCCCATTAGAAACTTCCCAGACCCTTTGGGGTGCCCCACAGCCCCCCTAACAAGCCTTCCACCATTTTCCATTTTTTTCTTTATTTACGAAACTTACCTTGGTGCAGAGGGGCACATTGGTGTGCCAATCTGGCCCCAGGGTGCCCAAACCTTACTGCACCACCCACTGGGGGGCCTGTCCCACCATTTTTGGGGGCCCTCGCCCCCCTCAACCCAAATGGATGGCAGGGGAACCTCATGCAGGCCTCCCTGGGCCTCCTAAAAACGGCTGCCTGAGGTACACCCCCCCTCCATTTGGGGTGGGGGGGAGAGGGCCCCCAAAAATGGTGGGACAGGCCCCCCAATGCATTGGGCAGTAGGGTTTGGGCACCCTGGGGCAGATTGGCACACTAATGTGGCCATCTGCGCCAAGCGAAGTTGGGTAAACAAAGAAAATACAAAATCGTAGGCTGCTTTTTAGGGGGGGGCTGAGGGGCACCCTAAATTGGCAGCGAATGTTGTACTGCAACGGGGGGAGGCACCCCCCTCACTCCAAATTGAGGTCCCCACCTCATGCATCCCTCCCTGACATCAGATAGGGGAGTCCCCACCTCATGCATCCCTCCCTGGGGTCAGATGCCCCTTCCTAGGAGCAGATATCTGCCCCCAGGGAGGGTTGCATGAGGTGGGGCCATCCATTTGGGGTGGGGGATGAGTACCACCCCCCGTTGCAGTACAACATTTGCTGCCAATTTAGGGTGCCCTTAAGCCCCCCCCCCTAAAAGGCAGCCTACAATTTTGGATTTTTTTTTTGTTTACCCAAGTCGCTTGGCGCAGATGGCCACATTAGTGTGCCAATCTGCCCCCAGGGTTCCCAAACCCTACTGCCCCATCGATTGGGGGTCCTGCCCCACCTTTTGTGGTGGCCCTCTCCTCACCCACACCGAACGGAGGGGGGGCACATCATGCAGTCCTTCCTAGGAGGCTCAGGGAGGGCTGCATGAGGTGTCCCCTTCAGCCATTTTGAAGGTAATCCAGCCCCCTCACATAGCCCGGGGGTTGGATTACAGTTTTGCTCGATCCCTGCCTTGCAGGGATCGAGCAAAACAGAGTGCCTAAACCAACGAGCCGGCTCGTCGGTGGCAACCTGGAGCGCTTGCCACCGACGAGCCGGCTCATCAGTGGCACTTAAGGGGTTAAACAAGGGGGTTTTTAACAACATTTTTTGAAGTAAACTCGTATACCACTTCAGAGCCAACATTGGGTACAGCCCTGCCAAAACATACTCTTATGTTTGACTTTTGCTTTAAATTTATTTCCGTCACCATTACGAGATACCGATTTACGTAAAGTCCCTCAAGCAACAGCTAGGAGACGTACCCAGCAGAAACCCAATGCCTGGCCCAAAGTAGAACCCCTCAGTGTCAGCATGTGTAGCATCAAGGAGAAAACAAGCCCGGTTTAGCATTACCTTACCATTAAACTGGATGATCACTAAGGCGGTGTGTCCTGTGTTTTTAGCGGTTTTGTCTCGTGGTTCTTCAAATTCAACACAGTGCAGCACATCGGCACTGACTAATGGTCTGTGATCCAAGCATCACAATGACTATCTTTATATATAAAGCTGAATGTATTCATGTATGTGTGAGAAAAAGTTTGTCTGGCTATACAAATCCACACCGTTGAACCCACGTCTACCAAATTTTGCACTGATTGCTCTTTTGTCTGGGGCAAGATTGTAGTTATGTTTGGATTAAAAAAATCCACTCTGTAAACACCTTCATTTACTGATGCTCACCCAGATTCACTACAGTAGGTACTAAAAGGAGGCAACATTTGGAAAAGTCTCTGAAACAAAATGCTGGATGTCTAGGTTATTCCTTTGAAATGTATTACTACTGTATACAGTTTGAAAGTGTTCATTAAAGCATTTGTAAAGGGAATAAAAACACACAATTTACCTTTTTATTTTATCACGCCACTCCAAATATGGAAAATGGCAAGGTTACAGTTTACTTAAGTACATTCACAAGAAAGAGCACAATCAATCTTTCTTGGACATTTTCTCAAATGTGCTGAAGCCATTGAGTGACTGAAACATGCTGCACAAAAAACGCTGGAAAAGCTCCATCTGATGCAAAGTGAAAATCAATATAAAGATCTTCGGAAACACAACAACAAACACCAGTACGACTTGCTGACCAGAGAACAAGAGCAACTTTCGCCAGGTCACATGAGACACCACTAGATCAGGACACGGGCATCGTCGGGTACCCCCAGCTAGTGTTCAATATAAAAAGGAAAAAAGGGGTCTGTTGTAGGAAGAATCAACAGCAATGTGACTCCCGCAAAGTGCAAGAGGGCAAGATCACAGCTGTCCGAGATGGTCTGGACAAAAAGCAAGTCTGGCCTCTGGACAGCCCTTCCGTACATGCTGAGCATCGCAGTAGTGGCGAAATGATAGCATTAGACTTGCAATCATTTTCTGTTGTTGAGGATGTAGGTTTTGTGCGTTTACTTAAGTTGGAGCATAGGTACAAAATACCATCAGGTAAATATTTTTTGACTCGCATCATCCCTGACCTGTGTGAAAAAGTGAGCCAGACTATTGCTTCTGAGTTTCAGAGCGCTGAGTAAATAGCATTTACTGTAGACCTTTGGACCTCTGCCAATACTGTAAAATCTTTTATGAGCTTAACAGGACATTGGCTAGCCAGCAACATGAAAAAGCATGGAGTTCTGTTGCAGCGTGGGGCTTTTGGCAGAAGCCATACTGCTGCCAAAATATGCTTGGCATTCCAAAAAATGCTTGAAAAGTGGCAAATTAGCCATTCCAAAGTGCACGCGATTCTTCACAATAATGCAGCTAACATGTGTAAGGCTTTCATAGATGCAGATTTTGTTAGTGTGGGGTGTTTTGCACATACCCTACAGCTTTCCATCCATGATGGCCTTTTTGTGTAAAGATCTGTGTCAGACATGCTGTTGCATGCAAGAAAACTTGTTGGCCACTTCAAACATTACAGTTCCGCCATGTCCCCCTTGCACGCACTGCAGAAAGATCTTGGATTTCCTGAATTGCAGTTAATCCAAGATGTGTCAACACGGTCGAACTCCTTTTTGATGCTGGGGCGAATGGTAGGGCAGAGGCGGCCAGTAAGTTTGTACTGTGCAAAGGACGATAAAGTGCCTAATCTTTCTGCCGGTCATTGGCTTTTGGCAGAAATGTTTTTATCTTTGTTGGCCCCCTTTGCAGAGCTCACAATGGAGATTTGGTCCCATGCATCAAGCATCTCCTTGGCGGTTCCTGCTGTGAAAGCTTAACGGTCCTACCTGGACGTAAGGGACGCTAGTGTGAGGTTTGTGAAAACAGAGCTATTGAAGGCTGTAGAGGCAATGCTTAAAGACATTGAGGACATACCCATCTACTGGGTGGCGACAGGGATCGATCCTCGATTCAAATTAACAGACCTCACACCCGCCTGTGGGAAACCCTACATACCAAGAGTTGCAAGACGAGCCACCACCCAAGAAGAGCCTTCCACAATGTGGCTTATGGGCCTTCTGGGGCAGTGTTCAGCAGCCCGATGTTGGTGTGAGTCGATTAATGAGTTCCTTTGACACTGAGCTCACTAGCTATTTCCTACCTAAAACAGAAGACCCCCTGGAGTGGTCAAATGAACAGTGTACAATTTCCAGGGTTGGCAAACGTTGCTCGTGTGTACTTGGCACCTCCTCCTACCAGAGTACATAGCGAGAGAGTGTTCAGTACAACTGGAGATATTTATTCTGAACACATAAGAAGCCTCTCAGTAAAAGAAAGTGTTCAGCACTTTCTGCTGAGATATAACCTTCCCCTTATAGGTTACTCGTATTAGTGGCATAAGAGTAAAGTGGACTTAGGCTTTTTCCTGATCTGTTATGTATTTATTTTTGTCTTTTTAATAAGCTTACAGAGATGTGTCTAATTAATAAACATGATTACCCATGCAATAGAATGCCTCCTTAGTTTATTAATTGAAATGTAGTTTATTATGCCCTAGAGGAACAAGTTACTTACCAACTGGTAACGTTCTTTCGACTGGATGTTCCTCCAACGCATTCCACATCTTTCACATGTAATGTGCACAGCTGTGGACATTACATGTCAAAATGTGGAATGCGTTGGAGGACACAATCCATTCGAAAATGTTTACCTAAAACACAACTATTCGGGTCACTATTGGGCTCTGGCCAAATAGCTGGGCAACCTATTCGGTCAATAAGTAAATTAACTATTCGGTACACCCCTAGTCGCTACTGATGGAGACCACATGCCATGCGCTCTGTTGTGTTGTAGGAAGTGTGCTCCCCACCCTGACAGCGACGAGTCCATGGTGAGAGTGGCTTCTACTGCGGGGGTGGTAAAGGATTTCCCCTTCAGGTTTTCCTTTGACCACCACTGCAGACACTGAACGAGGGCTGTCGAGACAACCACTAGATCATCCCATTGACCGCTTCGCTGACACCATTGGCTTGAGAGCCACTCCTGCTTAGGGCACATGCGCAGGCAGTCTTGTGGAACCAGGAAGATGCAGGATTCCATCATCCCCAGTAGCCGCATGGCTTTCTGCACGGTTACCCGACTGGCTACATACTGAGGAATCTGGAACAATATGTTTTGGACCCTCTCATTGGAGGGGAAGAAGAGTCAGTCTTCTGTCCAAATTAGTGACCCTAGAAACTGTTTGGCAGGACTGGGGACCAGGCTAGACTTTTTCATTGATTGGGAATACCAGGTTGAAAAGGAGATACATGTTCTCCAGACACGTTTGTACGAGTCAGCAGTTATTTGTATTTGCATTTGTTCTGTTTATATAGCGCTTTAAATTATAACAACAGAATACATAGAACATTTTAACAGTAGAAGCAATTTACAATCATGAATCAAACCAACAAAACAGTAAGTAGAGCAATTAAACTGTGGGAAGAGGGAAAAGGTAAGGAAGGGAAGGAGGAGGGAAACAAAAAGGGGTATAAGGGTGAGAATGAGGGAGGGGAAGAGGGAGGGTAGAGGATCATAGGGAAGATTCGAGGGAGGGAGAGAGAATCAGAGGAGGGGAAGGTTTCATGGCGGGGAATGGAGAAGGAGAGATTTCAGGGAAGTAAGGAAGGAGGAAAAGGTAGGTATAGAGCGGATTGAGAGAGGTAAGGAGTTCCAGTGCAGGGGGTCTAGGAGCTGAAAGGAGTGGAAAAGGGAGGAGGCACACAGGGAACGAGGGACAGGGAGAAAGAAGTGGTCAGATGAACGAAGGGAGCGGGAAGGAGTGTAGAAAGAGAGGAGACAGGAGAGATAAGGGGGAGAAGATCATGGAGAGATTTAAAGACTAGACAGAGGAAATGAAATTTAAGTTGGGAGTGAAAGGGAAGCCAGCCAAGGAAGGAAGAAATTGAGTCTTGGGAGGCAAGAGACGGAGGGTACGGACTGGTGAGTGGTAGATCGATTTGAGGGGGGGATGAGAAGCAGGTAGTTAAAAGAGTAAAGAGGAGCAGTAGAAGAGACAAGAGAAGATAAAGGAGAAGATTAAAAGTTTCGTAGCATGGAAGGTGAGAGAGGAGCGGATTTCGCAAATATTGAAGAGGTGGTAGCGACAGGTGCGAGAGGTAAGACAAATATGGTGGGAAAAGGAGAGGGAGGAGTCAAAGTGAATTCCTAGATTGCGAGTGTGGGCAGAGATAGGAAGATTAGAGGGGGGGAAGTGAATGAAAGGTGGAGGAGGGGGAGGGGGAAAAGTGTTGGAGGGGGAAAAATAAGACTTCTGTCTTATCAGTATTGAGGGAAAGAAAGCAGGATGACATCCAGTTTTTAATGGCAGTAAGACAGGAAAAAGAGTTTAAGGTGGAGGTCAGAGGAGAAGGAAGAGAAAGAAAGGAAGGAAGAGTTGGGTGTCATCAGCATAGAAATGGTGAGAAATACCAAATGAAGAGAACAGTGGCAAGGAGGGAGGTGTAGAGAGAATAGCAAAGGGCCAAGAACCAAGCCTTGGGGTACGCTGTACCCAGTAGTCAAGGTAACGGTACACACAATCAACATCAAGCACCGAGTTGGTGGTAGATCTCTTTCTTCGACTGGGACTTCCCTCTGGAACAGCCTCCTTTCGTCCCTGAAACGAGGAGAACCATCTCCGATTCCGCAAGCACCTCAAAACCTTTCTTTGCGTCTGCCTTTTCTCCTCCTCTCCTCTGTGGACCTCCTGGCTAATTCGGAATCTGCACTGGTGACCTGGCCACCCTCTGATCCCGGGCCCACTCCATCCCCTGCCAGTCACACATTCCTGCGCTGCCTGCCTGGCATCCCTCGCACTTTGGGACAGTTCTGTATCCCTTCAGTCCCACCACCAGCACTTGCCACCTGATGTCTGCGCTCACCTTTGCACTTGCCACCTGCTGGCCGTTACTTTACTTATTGTTATTTTATTCCCATGTACTGCACTGTCCCTTCCTCCCCTCCCCCTGCACTTTCTCCCTTCCCCTTCCCTATGCACTTGCGCAATCTGAATGACACCTGGCCTAGTATGATCGTGGTCTGTCCTCCCTTTGTTACCCCACTCTTGCCTCGTCGCGCCTTCAAACACTTGTGTATAGGCGCGTTATAAATGCCATATCATATTATACACTGGAATGGATTGCCTGCGCTGGTGAGCTACCGCCACTGCTAGTACCTTTGCAAACACTGTTGGAGCTGAGGCAATGATGAAGGGGAGTACCATAAACTGATGGCGAGTGTCATCTATCTTGAACCGGAGGTACTTTCTGTACACTGGCAACATTGAAATATGAAAGTATGCATCTTTCATATCCAACATGGCCATGAAATCCCCCTGCTGTAGCAGTGGTGTTACTTCCTGTAAATTGTCATCCTAAAATTTTGAGTTGGGACATACTTGTTTGAAGGATGCAAATCTAAAACAGGGTGTATGGTTAGATCCTTTTCGGGTACAAGGAAGTATATTGAATAAATACCCTTCTTTACCTGAAGATCTGGTACGATATTCATCAATCCCTTCTGCAGTAGGATCTGATTTAGCAGGATGCGTAGATGTTCCAGCGTCGACCGTCTGCTCTTGGGTGGGTGGTATCGGGCAGGAGGCGGGGTTGCAGGAATTCTATGCAATAACCGCCTCGGACAGTTTTGAGTACTCACTGATACGAGGTGATGTCCTCCCATGGGTGGGTAAAAGATGTTAATCGCTGCCCTACTGGAGAGACATGGGAGGGGACCTTTACTGCCGAGTCATTTGTTGGATGGGGTTGGGGAGCCTCTGGCTGCAGAGTTTCTTCTTCTACCCTTTCCATGCCGAAATCCTTGCTGTTGAGGGGTCTGGAACTGCTGGAAGTGCCCTGTCGGGAGTCCCTCCTGTTCCGTAGTTCCCTTGGGAGGAGCAGAAAGGATTGTCCATGAAAGGACCAGCGGGTGTTGAAGGCGCCCTGTCATCTGCTTCAGTGGCTTCAGCGTTTTGTGCTTTTGTTTTTGCGAGAGTAGCCTATGTTTCTGGCTTAAAGCCCTAGGTCTTGAGACAAGTATGGCGCTTTAACAGAGTCCCCTCTGCTAGAGCACATCCTGCAGTATCAGCTGAATCCAGAGCATTTTTTGAGAATGTTCTGCGTCACTCGATGCGCTTCAGGCACCAATGCCAACAGTTGTGTAAGAGTAGGCTCTGTTTGTAGGCCTTCTTACACAAGCCCCCATTGAACATTGCTATAGATTGCCAGGAGCGTGGTAGTATTATTAGAGATACGAGTGCTTAATACAGTCGAGGTTGTAAGAAAGGCATGGCATAAACAGCAAGACACAAGTGGCCACAGTTCAAGGGTGTTTATTTAACTTAAAAAAGGGCATGATAAACGCCCATCTAAACCTAAATCTACAGATGGGAGCAAGCTACGACCATCAAATAATAATACAGTCCTAGCGGGGTATTGTCAAAATAAAAAGGGCCTATACTAAAAAAACATATTGCCAATCCTTACCTCTAAATACAAAAAGTGTGGGAAAGACTGTTATGGAAATGAAAGGTGCTAGGTCAGGTTTTCAGGCAGTTGGCCTCCCTTCCCCACATTTTTAGCACAAGATAAGGCTTTTCACTCGAGCATAGCAGTCTCTGGCTTCTTTAGCACAAGGTTACAGTTCACTCATCAGCATCAGGGTCTCTGGAGCGTACGTCTCCTCGTTTCTCAAAGTCTCTTCACTCAAAGGGCCTGAAGCAACCAAATAGACCACGTTCTTTTCTCTTCTAGATTTTCACAAATATTTATATCGGGTGATTCACTATCCACCCCGGATCCCCCTCAACCCGTCTCAGATCCTTTTAGCATAAAGTTCAACACAGGCATCCCTCTGCCGGGCTTGAGCCTGTTTTTCACCTTTCACTTATGTTTGTAGGTTCTTCCTTTTCTGGTGACTCACGGTTCACCACGGAACCCAGCCCCTGTCGGGCTCAGATCTCTTCTACATAATTAGTCTTCTTAAGTGGGTGCTCGGACCAATGTCAGTTTTACATCAAGTATTGAAGACTTTCGAATGTGCAAAGGGTTTGGCTTGACCCATTGCAGGAACACTTGGATTTCACAATTCTTTCTTTTAACATTCGCACCCTTTCGGTTGGATACCTAACAGATTTCGAATGAGCACGCACGTAATGCCGGACCACTCAGTCTATGGTCTCGTATTTTAGCTTCAAAGTTCATTCACTCATCTGTCTTAATAATCTTCTTCATACAATGTTGCCGGTGCAATCTTAATTTCTACACAGACCGTTCTGGTATCATTCTCCCCAACTCACTGGCTGTGCTTACTTCACTGGTGCTGCTTTGTTGTAGGAGCCAAGGACACGCCAGCAAACGCTTCTCCCCGCCTTGACTATCGACGCGGGAGAGCCCCGGGTACGTCCGACACACAATGCAGGATTCTTTAGCTTTAATTCCAGGTCTTACGTTTCCGACGTTTGAAGGCTCATGAAAGATACGGTCTGTCAATGCTGACAAGGTAAAGGGTATTTCCCTCCTTGCAATTCTCCTCGGTCTTGCTGTCTTCCGCCTTGTATTAAACTGCCATTTTAGAACTGCTACTTCCTTGTGTGCTTTGCCTTGCTCAGAGGGTGCTTTTGTGCTCCACCTTTTATCCGTGTGGGGAAGCATGATGGAAATCAGGTGTGTGTGTAATTATCAGTAGTTGCCTGACCCTGCCTGATCATTGTAGGGGAAAATGTCAGGTATACGGCTCGGCTGTTAGTCAGTTTTCCCCTCACAATGAGTTGTCCACGAGAGAGTGTGTCGGAAAAGATGGGGTGGGGGAGGATTGAGTCCCTACATATCCTACAAGGTAGGATGTGATAAAGGGGTTACAGGGAAGGGGATACCACGTCTCGCCATCCAGTGTCCAGCTTCCACTCCCTGAAGACCACCCCCACACAGGTGATCCTCCCGCATTGGTCCACCACCAGGAACTGGATCCAAAAGTGATGGCTGTGCCCTGGCCACCTGGATGACAGATCCCCGGGGACCAGCAGGTGAGACACTGTCAGATTTCTCACAAGGTGGTGATCCATTTACCAAGAGAATAAAGCTTTTTACAATCCTTGTTCCGGAGGTGACTGACGAGGGCAGTGGTACCCCTGCCCAATTTCTGGTTGTTGTTACAACCAGGGAGTCAGGAACAGCATGTCCTTTGATATACAAAAGATCTTAGGGTGCTGGACGGACCATCTTCTCAACTCTAGGGTTGACGACCTGAGTGAGCAAGGGTTAAGCAAGGCGTTTCTTCACTGAATTCAGAAGAGGAATTGCCTGACTGACGAGAACTTTCTCTTTGAGGATATCCTCTATGAAATCCACGTCGGGAAGCGCCTCCTGGGTTACGGTCCGGATCTGGGACATAGTAGACGTCATTATGTTCATCCTGGAGCTATCCACAGGAGTCTTGTGTAGATGTTGTCTAAGCAGTGATGTAAAATGTGCACCTAGAGCGTGGTTCCTTGGGGACTTGGTGGGTATAGGCTTATGCTTAACGTGCCAAGCGTATTAATAGCAATATATACTGGGAAGATGAGCTCCACATAAAGCGACCGACTAGAAAGGCGGAAAAAAAAAATCTGGTGGGACCTCGATGCGTGAAGAATTTTGCGTACACTACAGGTCACATTAGGGATAGTGTTACAGTCACACCCATGTCGACGTCCCTTTCTGATCTTTGCAGAGAAAGATGCAATACGCTGCAATTACCACTAGATGTCCGACTATATGAACAGCATGCGATTCTAAGCAGTCACAAGCATCAGAAATAATTATATTTCCTAAGGTGGAAAATCAGCCTCAGTTGCATTTTGGATACGTTGTAATTTAAATATATTTCTTTGGGAGCCTCAGATAAACAGCATTACAGTAATCAAGACAGCTGGAAATAAAAGTATTCATAAGATGCACTTTCATTTTCAGCAAAATAGCTCAAGAAGCCCTTTGGAGTTTTTAGTTGGAAGAAACAGTTACTTAGCACTTTGATAACTTGTCCCACTAAGGACAGTTCAGGGTCAACCAGACTGAGATTACATACTGAATAAAGTGGTTTGGGACAGGATCCCAGCACAGAGACAGAAATCCCACACAATTCTTGAGCAGAAACAGTAATCTTATTTGGATTACAAGTAAGTCATTCTGTTTTTTGTACATCTCTTCACTTGTTCGAGGCAGCTCTTGTATTGGTCAATCGGGTTCATGTTTGAATTACTCAAGCATAAAATGATCTGGGCAACATCGGCATATATGTAGCAAATCATATTGAAGCTAGGCAGAATTGCAGGCAGTACCCTCTGGGACCACTACACACAATTAGGACTACAGGTGTTAGCCAAACCAACCTTTGGTAGTAGTCTGTACCACACAGTTTTTGGTAGCGAGCTGAGCAGCCAGGCTCATCTCAAGCGTGAATGTGAGCAGTACAAGTAGTTGCACAGAGGACTTTCAATCACAGTGGTTCAAGTAGACACTTCTACTCAAGGTTTCTTGGTAAAAACACTTAGTAATTTATTACACAATCATTTAGAAAACATTTCACTACAAGAAGGCAAGTTAATATTATAAACCAATACACTTCAATACAAAATTCAAAGGTTTTGAGACAGTGTGCGCTCCCCTGAAATAGGAGCCAAATGCCAGTTCAGTTACTTAGAAAGGAGCAAAAGGCACAAGGTAAGTAAAATAGATCATATATACTTTTTAGACCGTGCAAATAGTTTCAGTTCACCAGAAGAGTTAAATTCAAGTCAATAGGCCAGGCCAAAGTCAATGGGCTAGTGTTCTGGATAGGAAAGAGCAGTTCTGGTATCAAACGGTAAACACTTTGCGAATGTTCCTATAAGTAGTTTAGGCGAAAAAGAATCATATCGGTCACATGCAGATTATGCCTGCTAGTTGGGAAAGTTTCACGAACTTTCACTGCGAGAGTGGCAGTCACTCAAATCGGGTTGGCACAGTACCCTTGTATGAAGAAACAAATGCTGCTGAAGTCGTGGTTTCTGGCAGGTCCTGCAGAGCTTGCTGTTCCTGAGCCTCAGTGGAGGGGGGGACCCCTGCATTGCACGGGATCGTTGAAGAAAGCAAACAAGATGGAGTCACTTCAGTTGCAGTAGCTGTAGATTCAAAACACAAACTGGTGTCACTCTGCCTGGTTAATCGTAACCAGCCTTGAGAATGTTTTCCAGATGTCATTTGAGTTGATTGGTCCCACCAACTCACAGAAAGAAGCCATCCTTGAAGGAGCTTAGCAATTCGGACCTGCAGCAGGGCTTCACCGGGCAAACCAGCGGTCCAGGAGTTGCAGCAGCCGTCCTCTTCCGGCTCGTCTTTGGTTCTTTCATTCCGGTGGTCGACTCTGCTTTCTAGTCCTAGAGACTCGCCTTTTAAACAGTTTTCTCCCTTTCATCCCAGCCTAGCTGTCACTCACCCAGCAGGGTGGCTGTCCTTGCCGGACAGTCAGCCAATCACGCCAGAGTGCATTTGGGTCTCCTAGGAGACTAAGCACAGGGTGTTTCAGGCACCTCCCTCATTTCCTGCCCACCTCAGACATTCAGACGCCAGAGGCGGTCTTCAGTACTGAAGCCCGCCAAAGGCACACGAACAAAGGGACCAAGCCTGGTTTTGCGCGCAGAGACAAACACTAGAAGGACCTTTCCAAAAAGAAATGGGAAAAAAAGAAGACCGGGATCTGTTTAAACATAGGGGCTTAAGGCGCCATCTTGAAAAACATGGCTCCCGTGATTTTTAGCTACCGGTGTTCGCGGTCGGGAAAAATCATGGTAGTTCTTTGTAAAACCACTGCCACCATCCTTTTCAATAGGAAAGGGTAGCATTTGACTGCTACATGAGCATTTAGACACAGGGGATACTATGTAACCTCTCCAGCACTCCATTGTAAGATGAGGTGTGCTGGGTCTAGGAATTTGGAAAGACTAGTAAAGTCAATTTCACTTTACATTCTCTGGGAAACAGTAGTTTATCCGAGAAGTATTTAAACCTGGGGACAGCCTAAAGGCTTCCCTGTATCACTGCACTGAGGGTGCGGTGTCACAAAAATAAAAAAAAGATGATGCCCAAGTTATTTTCTTTGGTTATGGAGTTGGTTAAAACTCCATAACCAAAGAAAATAAACACAGAAAACAAACAGAATTAAAAAGTACAGTCCCAAAGTTCACCAAAAGAGCTGGGGATCTCCAAGGTAGAGAGGAATTAGCACATTTTGAGAATTCTCCCTAACACCAACTCTGCCAAAGGAGCCATAGGTTGAAAAGCAGAGGGCTAGGAGGATCCCTGAGGAACCCCTCAGGGGACTTCTCTTAGGGTTGAGGAAAAGGGTTGGGGGTGGGTGGGGCACACGGTTTGTGGTTACTTAAAAACTATTGAATCCATCCCCACGCTTTTCCCTGTAATCCAAGTTTATAAATGCTGTTCAAGAGGAGGTTATGATCTGTATCAGAGGATGCAACCAGATCAAATAAGATGAGTATGCCAGTGCCTCCTGCATCCACCCAGGATTTTAGGTCATAGTGTGAAAAACCAGAGGGCGATCCTGGGGATCCCGTACTCAGGTGGCCAGGGAAAGGCTATCACTTTTGGATCCCGACAAGCGAGGTGGAACACCTAGGCAGGGTGTCTGCAGGGAGTGGGGGAGAAGCACCCAATGGAGAGACACAGTATCCCTTTTTCCACAACCCATCTAACCCTTATCCCTGCTCATTTTATGGGAAAATACAGCTCCCATAATTCCACCCTTTACATTGACAACAGTAATGAGCCGAGGAAGGAGGTCAGAAAGATTACCTCCCTCCATTGACTTTCATTGGCTCCGTCCCTGTAATGAGGCCAGGCAGTCACGCATGTAGTCCTAACAATGCACACCTGCCACTTGTTAACACTCCCTGTGAGAAGAAAAGGTGGCACGCACAGGCACACAGCTGAGCAAGGCTGGGTACGAGAAAGAACAGCTCTTTCGGGGCAGATACGAACCAGGCTTTGGAAGTTGGAAGGCCAACAGGCTGATCGCCAGTTGCACAGATCGAGAGAGAGCCAGGCAAGAATCCACACTTTTGGAAAGCGGTAAGCGTTCCAAGCCTGAAACCGAGTGAGTGGAGGAAAGAAACCTTCAAGTTGCATGAAAGCAGGTTGAGACCCTGCCGAGTGAACGGCAGAGTTGGGGCGGAGCAGAGGAGGCGTTGACTGCTGCATGAATAAGACTAAAGAAAGCCAATTAATACGACCAATGAGTTATCAAGGGTAACAAAAGTCTGGTTTGTATTAAAAGAAAAAGTCACTAATTCGAAAGTTGAAGGTCACGTGTGTTCCGATTAAATACAGATGGAAAGGACAACTGCTGAATTGTAAAAGGAAAGGACACAAAGTAACAGTGGTCCTGCGAGGCGAAGTCGCACATTCAAAAGTCTCTGAAATGTTATGAGAGTTGAAAGATGTTACAGCAGGAGCCAGAGGAAAGACAGTAACTGAGATAAGGAAAGAAAGTTGAATAAAAAGGAAAGCGAAGTATGTGAACATTTGCATATGCCAAGAGGGCAAACTATATCAACTTTGAAAAAGGCCAAGAGGGCAGACTAAAGAGAATAAGAACTACAAGTACCAGTGTTACAAGATGAGGAAGAAAGTGAGAAGACACCCAAGATAAAACGCGGGGAAGGAATCCCCAAAAAGAAGACAGGCTTGAGCCAGGCACAGGGAAGCCTGTGCAGAACTGAGAAAGTGAATGTGAACAGAGTATTGATGACAAGGCGGGTGAAGCCTAAGAAAGTGATTGAACTATCAGAAGTTGGAAGTCCAAGTTTGAACTGTGGAATTGTACCAGTAAGCCAAAGTGTGCAAGACTGAGAATTGTGCCATCCACCTATCCTTTTTAAGAAACTCTCTAGACCTTGTGGCGAAGGGATTTCTTTTGAGACAATATTTTCCTTTTGTATTCCCTTAACACATTTGTCATTTTGAGGGGAGGGCAAGGCTAGGTTTATTTTGTTAGTATAGGCCTTTTCATATTTTGAGTAGACTGACTTGGACTTGTTTGTTTAATGGACAAGACTACTCCCATTCCAATGTTAGGGCCAGTTAGCAATTCTACCAACCCAACCCAAATATAAAATAAAGGTTTTCAAAACTTGTATCCATTGGGTCTACTGCTCGATAACATGCCTTCCTTACACTAGCAAGACTGATTCAGCATTGCAACCAGGGCAAAAGCCAGCCTGAATGCCATCAAGCCAGCCAGCTTCTTCCACGAAAGACTGAAGCTGTGATGTTACTACAGTGTCCAATAGTTTCCCCAAAATAGGGGAGTTGTGAAATCGGCCGGTAATTAGTCAGCTGTGCTGGGTCCATCAAGTTTGAAATCTTTTATTTTTTTAAAGAGGCGAGAATGAGGCTATCTTCAAAGAGTTAAGACCTTTTCCCCACGATAAGAGTGATTAAATAATGAGGCACAAATAGTCGACTACACACAATCTTTTTTTTTTTTGATAACACATTTTATTGTATTTTATGCAATGAAACAACAACATATCAAACCTCAATTATAAGACTTCGCATACAGGTGACAGAGTAGCACGGTTAAGTATTTCAGGTATAAACAATCGCAGAGATATCAGTAGTGTAGATACATTGGACGGTAAGATAGCTGGCAGTTTGTGCATCCTGGTATTGTTCAAGACTTCTAGAAGGATAGTATGAGCGGGTACAGGTCTTACATGCTTTCACAAGAATACAATTTGACGACATTATAGCAGGGTTACATAGTCTTTTCCCATTTTCCCCAGATCTTATCTGCTTTGCTCGGACAGCCTCTGGCCTGGTAGACACGGCGTTCCATTAGGATGACTGATTCCACGTCCGTTATCCAGTGACCATATTTTGGGGTGTTTTCTGAGCCCCACAATTGTGCGATGTTCCTCTTAGCAATTCCTGTGGCTGTTGATACTAGTAGTTTTTCAAATCGAGCCAATTCTATCGTGTCAGCGATGCCCAATAGAAGGAGTTTGAGTTCCATTGGGATTGGGCGGCATATGGCCCTGGAGAGTCTTGCGCTGCATTTGTGCCAGAATCGCTGTATGCGTGCGCATTGCCAGAGGATATGATAGAAGGAACCTTCTTCTTGTTTGCATCGTAGGCTGTTGGGATCTTATGTTCTGCCCCAATTGAACAGAGCTATTCGAGGATAATATATCCTGTGGAGTATCTTGAGTTGTACTAATCTAATGCGTGCTGAGATTGCACATTCTCTAGGGTACATCAGGATTTCAATCCAGTCTTCAGGTAATATAGGGCCAACATCGCTTTCCCACTTTGCCTTCAGATTCAGCAGTTCCTTTGTGGCAAATGAAGAAATGACATTGTACATGGTAGATGTAACTTTATTACTCACACTGTCAATGACTATATTTCTTTCTATTGGCGTGCATTCTGGCATGTCCACAAGTTGGGTCCTGTGCGAAGCTAGTGCGTGCTGCAATTGCCCATAGTGATATTGTTCAGTCTCTGGGAGGCCATATGTGGTAGTGAGCTCAGGGAACTGTATTAGTTGGTCATTCACGATTATCTCTTGGATTGTCTGTATTTCAGCTGCGGCCCAATTTGGCCATTTTGGGAGATCGACAAGGTTTGGGAGCCTAGCATTGTTCCATATGGGTTGGACTGGGGTAATCTTGGTGTCCCAACCTAAATGTTTATGCGCTTCTTTCCATACCAAGGCTGTATGTACTGCTATCGTGCATTCGGGCGGGCGGGTTACTTTAGAGTAGAGGCTTTCAAGTGGGGACATACCGTGTCTCGCCGCTAGCTCGACTACACACAATCTTAATAGTTTGAGAACTTCAGCAGGGAAAGTCAAAGGGATAACCTGAGGGACAACAAGAGTCCATCAATTTAAGTAAAACGGATTCATATATGGAGAAGGAATCTAAAATTGCAAAATGTTTGTTGATACACACAACCTCATGTAGAGCGGCAGAGCGACAATAGTGACAGGACTAACAAATTAATTTTATCTTCAAATAATTCAGAAAGAGCCTCACAGGAGCTTTTGAGATGCAAGTACTGTGTGATTGAAACAAACAGGGGTACGTAATTCCCTAAGAAAGTTAAACAGTTCTTTACTTCCATTGGAGCCAGTTAGAATACTAGGAACAGTACGCCTGTTTAGTCAGTTTGACACGGCATTTAGAACTCTCAAGTTGTAGTTGCGAGTAAGGCAGCATGAGATTTCTGGGACATTGTTTTTTGGCCTCCCTCACTTGGTCATCGTAACAAGGTTTGCGAAATTGGTCGAGATGTCCCTCTGTTTAGCAGGTGCCTTCTCGGATTTCAAAATAGTCGCGTTTGAGAGTATATGATCTGTCATGGAGCGGAGAGGTGGTTGGATGCTATGACAACAGAGGAAGCTCCTGTCTGAAGCTGCTGCGCAAACTTGCCTCCACCAAGATGGCACTCTGGCACACAACGTGGAGGCGTTGTATGCCCTCACCAGGATGGCGCAAAGCACTAGCTTTGTGCATCCACTCCCTGCACCAGACTGCTCGTTCCACCCAACCATATGAGGAAAGCTCACCAAGGTGACTATGTGTCACAACTTCAGGCATTTCCTCCATGACCGTTGCCATGTTCCCTAGTTATATGAGTCGTTCCCCGCTCCTTTGTACTTCTCCCTTCCTTCCTTCCTGGCCAACCTCCCTAGTTCTACCACTTCCTTGGCCACTTATATTGTCTGCCTTATTCCGCCTCAACAAACTACAGCTCTGGTTCTCCAGGAACCCAACTCTAATTTCAAGACCTCCATACTGCTACAGGGGGTTGTTTGTACACTTTGTTTTTTTTTGTTCCTCTGCAATGGGGTTTTTGCTCCAGCTGTCACCCACCCTGCAGTTCAACTGTGAAGGCAGGGTGGCGTCCAGAGAGGACCGTCCCCATTGCAGCTGTGACATCGCTACAACCTCACTCTGAAAGTCCTCCCCCACCCCGACCACAACACAATGATACAGGCAAGTTCTGCTACAGATAGCTCCATTACACAGGTGTGCACAAATTCCAACAACTTTTAATGGCAGATTACTCCAGGGACGGTCATCAATATCTTTGCTGACGTCAAGGCAGATGCCCATACATGCCAATGCTTTTCTGAACAACCAACGTTGGTGGTTTAAATGCTTCTCACTCCTCTCTCGTGCCCCCTTTTAGGGGTAAGACTTCGCCCTTAGCTGGGGCAATTACAAATCGTGCCTATATCCGCTCTTTTTCATCTTGCAGGAGGAGGATTAAGAGTGGTGGGACTCACTGCAGGCAAGAGACCCTTTTTTAAAACGTTCATGTAGCCTGCCTGCTCGGTCATCTTTTTTCTCTTGTTTGGATCCTTCGGTGCCGGCTCAAGGATTTAGGGCTGACGGGCAAGAGACTCGCAAGGGGGACTACCTAGCACTAGTTTGGCCAAGCACTCCCTCAAGGCCTTTAGATTCATGGACTGATAGGAGCCACATGGCTCAGTGATATACTGCACCCCTAAACACCACCCACAAATGTTGCGACTGTCATTAACAGACATTTTGGAGCTGTAGCCCCAGCACAGCTTGAATCACAAAGGCTTGGGCTCAGGCATAGTGATGCCGAAAGAATTCATAGAATGAGCCGTATTCCAAACAGGATGCTTATCATGGGTGGAAAAAGTAACTGAGGTGTGGATGCATAGTACGATCGCGGATGTTACATCTGGAGTATAGGAGCGATGCGGTCGAGGCACAAGGGAGTCGAGCCGCACACACCCGCTGTTGACATTTGCTGTGCAGCTGGTGCAATTATGCATCAAATGAGATATCTATGGCACAATGTAATCCACTTAAAGATTTATATTCACAGAGTAGATGTACATTTATCCGATACGTACCCCCATAGTGAGTGAAAATCCTAGGGGTAATTTTGCAGCCTAGGAGTTGGCAGTTCACCTAAAATTCACCAGACTGCAAAGTCATGAACTTGGTTTTTAACATCGGGTAGAGCCCTCAGGTGCGCGCTATAAAACAAACATTTTTAGCAAACATAAAAGATTGCGCTTTTGTTTATTTTGGGGAGGATCTCTTAAGAGGTCACATTTTTACAAATGAAAACATTTTAAAGCTGAAAAAACCATCACTTGTTTGAGGCAGATCACATTGACCGCTCCCTCCTTTTTCAGGCTAATAACGGGCAAGTTCTAGAACAACTGAAGAGGTTGTGTAGGCAATGAGCACATGTGTAAATTGTGGGTTGAAATCAACTGGTTCTATAACAGTCGCTCAATTAACAGAATTTGTAAAAACCTGTAAAACCAATCGCACATTTAGGTATAACTCGCAAAGCAAACCTGGAATCTTGAATGAAATAGATCATAATGGAGGATGCAATGACAGTTACAGGCCAAGTATGTGATGTGTATCTTATATGTTGAAATGCACACCTACCCACTCCATCGAGGATGCCTACTGTCATTGTCATATCAAACCACTGCGACGCTGTATGCCCCCCCCCCCCCACGGCAGGGTAAATAATCCCTTTGAGAAGTGCACTGCTCATGTACAAACCAGAGTTTATTTTCTAGCTAGAAACACAGCAATCACTTGGTTACCTTGGGATAGGTCCTAAATGCTCCAAGGTTTACTTTTCCAGCTGAAATCGTTCTTGTCGGATCAATCTAAAAAAGAAAGAAAGTTTGAAAAACAGTCAGTGCTAAGTTGACAATGTTCCCCTTACACCGTCCATACTTCTCTCCTCCCTGAGGAGGAAACCAAAACTATCTGACAAATGATACTATTAAGTTAACAATTTTCATGGCACACCAGGCAAGTTGAGAAATAGTACTTCAATTAGTAAAGCTTACTCACCGTAGTGACAACTGTACTCAGTCCATCGCATAGTAGCTTCTTCTAGAACTTTCTTGCACGGACATAATGTCCATACCAGTGTGCGGCACCACCACACAGTCCGTCCAACCGTCAGTCCCATTTCTTTAGTGAGAGTTGTTTTATTATTAGCAGAGATGGTGGGAGAGCATATGAGGAAAGGGGATTTCCGACTAAGTACAGTTGTCACTATGGTGAGTAACCTTTACGTACACTTCCATCCCATCCCCTTTCCTCCATACTGATGGAGATTCTACTGCATTTTTGATACCTGGGTGGTTGGGATGAACCCTGCCTCGCACCTTGGTTTCTTTTCTTCTAAATCAAAAATATTTTTGATCACTGCATGGCCATAGTGCAGAGTTGTTCCTAAATGCTGTATCTAACAAGTAATTTCTGCAGAAGGCATGTGGAGTTGCTCACGTTTCCGTCCTCCATATGTCAACCAATGGAACAGGTTTCTGAAAAGCTGTAGACATTTATTTAGACTTTAGCAGGTGGGCACAAACCCTCAGGTGTAGTTTACCTCTATACATCACAAATCACGTCACTAACCAATGTGCCATCATTGTCTTCACTGCTGCTTTGCCAATTGTAGATCCGCGAAAGGTCACGAAAAGTTGTTCAGTATTTCACACTCATTTTGGACGTTCTGGATAGACTTTGAAAGCTCTGGCCACATCCAGTCTGTGTAGAATCCGGGCTGCCTCAGATTTTGGGTCTGTGAAAAGGTGGAAAATACCTTAGGCACAAATGTCGGTTGTATTCCCAACACAACTTTGTCCTTATGGAAATGCAAGTACAACTCTTCAATAATCCAGAGCCTGTAATTCCACTAAGCTTCGAGCAGATGTGATGCCTAGGGGCAATGCAGTTTTCTGTGTCACCCAACGCAAGTCTGTTGTGCCCATTGGGATGAACAGTTTTTGCATTAATCCTGCTAAAACCACATTCAGATCTCATGGAGTGTAGGCTTTCCTCCTTGGAGGGTGTAACCTCAGTAGACAATTGAAGCGTCTATTCACCACTGCGTTAGCTAATGTGAAAGTGGTGGTACTAGAGTTCAAATAGGTTCCTATAGCGCATAGATCTGCTTTGCACGATTCCGCTGATAAGCCGTATTCCACAAAATGAGTGATGAATGAAAGAACATTGTCCGACTTGGCCTCCTGGAGGTTTCTGTCACCATCCAAACACCAGTAACAGAAACAGGGCCATTTACTAGTGTACTGTGAATGCACACTTCCTTTTTGAGCAGCCCTAATGAATGGTCCCATTTTTATATTTTTTTAAAATAATTCTTTTTTGGTTTTTAAAGGCAACAGAGAGCTTATACAGCATGTAAACCTTTGGACAGGTGCCCAGCATAACTCCAAAAGCAAACTATAATTCCTTGTTGTATTCACCCCCCCTCTCCTCCCCAGCCCCCCCCTCAAGCCCCTTGTCTCGAGACACAGGAACAGCTTGTCCCAAATAAATCTCCGTGGGCGACTTTGTCCGGGTTTAAGACTGTCGGTGGTTAGCCGACTCACCCAAGTACGGGGCAAAGTGTTATGTACTATGGCCGGTTTCGGGCTGGGTCGAGGGCCCTTGTGATTCTCCGGGTGAGTCCTCCGTGTGGCCAAACACCTCCATAAACTGTAGCAAGTCCATCTCTATCTGGGCACTTGAGCCCTGTATCGCCGCCGTAAGTCATTCCATGAAATAAATGTCCTTGGCCACTGCAACCCACTCTCTTCTCGTGGGGAGCGGGGCCCTCTTCCATGTTCTAGCCCGAGCCGCTCGAGCTGCCAACAGTAATGAGTGTCTCAGGTCTGGGAGTTTTTCCCAATGTTCATCCCTTAGCTGCAATCCAAACATTAACAGGATTGGGTCTTGTGGGTAAACCCCCTCTCCCGCCTCCTTTAGCCATTTTAGGATTTCTGACCAGTAAGCTTGAACTTTCTTGCATGACCACCACATGTGCCAATAGTTGGCTTTTTCCCCACATCCATGCCAACACACCGTGAGAACGTCAAGGAACATCTTGGAGAGAGTCATCAGATCATACTGCCACCTATGAAGAAGTTTGATGGCACGTGTCTCATATTGGCAGGAGATGGATGTCTTGAATGCCCTACTACAGATTTGTCCCCAGAGGCCGTCTCCTATTCCACAGCCTAGGTCCCTATCTCATTTCCTTCTAAGGCTTTTGGTTGTACCCTCTCGGGGGGATCATAAGTGCTCCATAAAGGAGGGAGATGAGTCCTTTCATGTCTATGTGGGAGTCTAAGATTTTTTCAACCGGAGTAAGCTTTCTTTGTATACATGGCTTTAATTTCAGTTTCATTAAGTCACCCGTGAGTCATAAATATAGGTGCGGGGAGAGTCTACCAATTCCCAGAGCCTCCTCAACCTCCTGAATGGTTATGGAGGTGTCCTCCCTCACTAACTGACCGACTCTACATAGTCCAGCGTCGAACCAGGACTGGTAATGTTCATGGCCGAGGGCCAAGTGGTCACCTGCTCTCTAGTTCCCTTCCCCGCCAGTGCTTTCCACACCGTTCCGAGTATGGGGTGGTCCCCTGATTCTTTTTGGGAGCTTCTTCAATGGGACCATAACCATTCGCCTACCGTGACTGGGTTCAAGTAAAGATTCGAGGTAGACCCATTGTTTGTTAGGGTCTCCCTGAGGTGTGGGGCTAGAGCCCCAAGTTGGGCCGCTCTATGGTATGTTCGCAAGTCTGGGAGGGCTACTCCCCCCCCTCTTTCTTTGGGGAGGGTGAGGGTGTCATATCCTATTCTAGGTCTCTGGCCCTGCCATATGAATTTGGTTATTCGCTTTTTGGCTTCTCTGGGGTAGGATTCCGGGCCTCCAGTGGCAGCATCTGGAAAACGTTCATCTTTATGGCATTTATTCTTCCCATCAATGAAATTTTCCCCTCAACCCTCCATGTCTCTGAACAGTCTATCAAACAGAGGGGGGTAGTTTGCCTGGCTCAAATCTTCGTTGGGTCTGACAATATTAATCCCCAAGTATTTTATTCCCTCGGGGCAAATTTGGAGGCCCAAGGGGGACAAATCGGCCAAGTTCCTTTCCGTATCTGGAGCAAAAGGGAAGATCATAGACTTGCCTATGTTAACCCTGAAGCCTGTAACGAGACCAAACTGCTCAATGACCTGCAGGGCGGCCTATTGGGATCCCTCAGTTGTAGAAGAATATCATCTGCGTAATGGCCAAGTTTGAAGGTGCGGTCTCCTATGTCTATTCCCCGTAACATCGGGGAGCCTCTGAGGTATTCTGCCAGCATATCCATGGTCATGGAGAACTGGAGCGGGGAGAGGGGACAGCCCTGCCTCATCCCCGTTTGGAGGCTAAAAATGTGTGACAGGTGACCGTTGACCGTGACTCTAGCAGATGGGGCTGCGTATAAGGCCTTAATGGCTTGTCTGATCCCCATTCCAAAACCCAGCTTCTCGAGTGCCCCGTGTAAGAACCCCCAATCCACACGGTCGAATGTCTTCTCGGCATCGATGGCCACCAGGACCGGGTTATCCCCTTTCGGTGCCGCCTCCCTCATGACATGCAGGGTTTTACGAAGGGTGTCCGCCCCCTGCCTCCCCTGTATAAAGCCCACCTGGTCAGAGTGGATTAACCCCGGCATATGGCCATCTAGCCTCGTGGCAATAATCCTGGTGAATAGTTTTGCATCCACATTCAGGAGTGAGATTGGTCTATAAGAGCGACAGTCTGCTGGGTCCTTCCCCTGCTTCGGGATCACTGCGATTAGTGCTTTTCCAAAGGATGGGTGTGCCCTCCCTGTGGTCATAATGTTGGAGAATAGACCTGCCAAGAACCCTGCCAGCTGGCCCGAGAAGGCCTTGTAGAAGCCCGCCGTGTACCTATCTTCTCCCGGGGCCCTTCCCAGCTTCAGGCCTGATATTGCCTTGAGTACCTCCTCCTCTGTTATTGGGGCGTCCAGGGCGGCTGCTTGGGGAATTCCAAGGGTGGGGAGGGTGACCCCATTGAGATATGCATCGAGTGTTTCCTTCTCTGCCTCCCCCTCCTTCCAATATAGGGTTTAATTGAAGCCTGCAAACTTCTCAGCTATGCCTTCCGGGTCAGATCTTTCCCCCTCTTCACCACTTACAATTCTTGCCACCCATCTGTCAGCCCGCTGACCTCGGAGTTTAGCTGCCTTGTCGCCTTTTTCGTAATATCTTTGACGTAGGTGTTGGAGTCCAGCTACTATTTTGCCCATCTCCAATTCCCTCAATTCTTGCCTCTTCCCTCTTGTACAGCCCAGATCCCTCTCCGCCTCCCCCTTCCCTTCAGACCTCTCCAGTGAGAGGATCTCCAACCTCAACCTGTGAGCCAGGAGAGTCCTCACCCTCTTTTCGAAAGCCCCTTCACTAATCTACCTACCCCTCCAGGTTGCCTTGGCCACCTCCCATACTATCTCCCGGTCTACTTCACCAGTGTCATTCAGCTCGAAATATTCCCTGATCACCGTTATCATCTCCTCTTTGAAAACCGCATCCCTGAGAAGAAAGTTGTTACATCTCCATAGGGATTCCCTGGGTTTTAGGCCTGATATGCTAATGTCAGACCAGACCAGGTCGTGGTCCGACCAGCTGACCGGGCGGATCTCACAGGTGTCTTACTGGTGCCCCGTGAATAGATAGTCTATTCTTGTCCTAGTACCATGGACTTCGGAGTAAAAGGTGTATCCCTTCCCGATTGGATGGAACTCCAGCTTTATGTCCACCAGTCCCTGCTTCCACATTAGGTACCGAAACCCTCCGTACGGTCATCCCCCTCTACTATCTGGTGGAATGGCCTTACCACTGTGGTCCAACTCCCGATTGGCCCACATATTGAAATCCCCCCAGGAGGAGGAGCCCTTCCGCTTTGGCCATCACCTCCCCCAGGACTTCTTGGATGAATTCCATCTGACCCACATTGGGGCAGTATATGGCAGCTAAGGTGACTCTGGAGTTATGTAGATTGCCCGATACCACCGTGGCTCTCCCATCCTCCCTTCCCCACTGGGTTACCTCGGTCAGCTTTTGGTTCCTGTGTAAAATGATGCCAACTCCGCCTCTCTTAGTGTGGCCGGATGCCCAGAAGGTCTGACCCACATGAGATCCCGGGATAGCCCTCTCCTCCCCCTTCACTGTTCTAGTTTCCTGTATGAAGATGACATCTACTCTCGCTTTTTTCATTTCCTTTCCCAAAAGAGAGCGCTTTGTTGGGGAGTTAAGCCCCTTCACGTTGAGAGAGCCTATTCCAAGGGTCTCGACCCGGCCCTTCATCTCATTGTCTGTCATTGGTTCTTTGCCTTGTGTTCATCTTTTCCCCGGTCCTATGGAAGTTGCCCTGTTCCCTTTTGGTGCTGGATTGGTTCTGGGCCCCGAGAACCCCTCTCCCCAACTCCCTCCCCTCCCTTCTCCCTCCCCCGTTTGGGACGCCTGCCAACGGGCAAGCCACCAGGGTGAGTGTATGTCCATCCACCGCAGGTCCCTTAACGAACTCTGTATCCCCAGTTGGGATTGCCAAACTGGTGGCCTTTCACTCCCTAATGGGAAGTCTTTGTTCGCCTAGTCCTCCCCGGCCTCCGACATTGGGGTGTTTGGTTTCTTGAATTTTCTTCTGCCCTTTGTCTTCTTCTTTGTGGACCAGGGGCCCTCAGGTTGTCTCCTGGTTTCTGGCCATGCTTGTGTGCCATCTTCGTTTCCTTCCTCCGGAACGTCACCCTTGAGCACTTTGAGAACTTGCGTGGCTTCTTTGCCGCTAGTCACCCTGTAATCTACACCAGATTGTTCGAAAGAAAGGGCCGATGGGAAAGACCACCTGTATCTTTTGTCCTGGCTGGTGAGCCACTGGGTGAGCGGGCGACACTCTTCTGCAGGTGAGCGTGAGGGTGGATAGGTCTTGGTAGATCTTAATTGTGTCACCTTCAAAGATAAAGCTCTCAAGCCTTTTTGCCTTCTCCAGGATCTCCATTTTGTCTCTATAACGGAGGAAACGCACCACATTGGACCTTGGGCCTCCTGCTCCACCCCCCCCACCTCGATGTGCTCTCTCCAACTGGACTTCCTTACCCCCTTCTAAAGTAAAAAGTTGGTTGATCAGACCTTGGACTTTCCTCCGCACATCGGCCGCCGTCTCCCCTCTTTGCGGAGTCACGCCCATAATGCGTAGGTTATTTCGGCATTCCCTGCATTTTCCAGGTCATCCATCTTCAGGATTATGTCCTCCTCTCTCATTTCTAGATCTGTTAGCCTCGCCTCATATTTCATGTCCAACAGGTCTGTTTGAAGGTCATTTTCCATTCCTTCCATTTTTTCCTCCAAGGTATCCACTCTTCCTCCGAGGTCCACTATAGAGGCCTGTATGTCGGTGCGGATAGCTTTGATCTCCTGAAGAATGTCCTTGAGGTCATCCTTAGTAAGCGGTGAGGGGGAGTGGGGGGGGGGGTCGTTCGCTGCCTGAGGACATGGTGGCTCCGTAGGCCTCACTCAAAGCTGTTTGTGAGCGGTGAAAATGTTGGAGGGAAACGATTGCCCCGGTGGCTGAGGCCCGCTCCAGGATATTGTTCTTTTGGTGCCTCTCGGTGTGGTGTCTCTAACTGGACTCTCCTGTTGGAGGGCCCGGGGTTCTGCAGGGTGTCCCCAGCCCCTCTTCATTGTCGGTTACCAGATTCTTGGCTATAGGCCTTACAATTGTGCCCCTGTAGGGCTTCCAATGTTTAAGGCCATGGCCTACTTATTACGGCGGGCCTCTGCTGTGTGGCCTGGGGAAGACTAGATGCCGATTATGAGGTGGAAGCCGCTTTGTCCTCTTTCTGGGGGGGTTGATCACGCGGTTGTAGCCCTCGAAAGGCCGCAGGGGGAGGCAGCACACCCCCACTGTCCCGCTTCCACCCAACGTCTCCTCACCTCCTTTCTGTTGCTGTCTTCAGGAGAGGCCGACGCTCTAGGCCCGGGCTCCTCCCCTTGCTGGCGCCGCCGTGTGTAGATCGCCCCGGAGGCCTCCCCGCTCGGGGGTGGGTTGGAGGGCCCCTGCACGGTTCGGATGGGGGGGGCTCTTCAAGTCCTACTGGGTGCCCGCCTCAACTCGTATGCTCTGGCGTGCTGCGTGCGGGGCCCAGGCTGTGTTATGTGCGCAGGGACGGCTCCCCCAGCGCTCAACCACCTGTTGTGTCCTGTCGGCGTGGGGTGGGGTGGGACCCCAGCTCCTCAGGCCCCACCGCGGCCTCCCGGGGGGCCGATGGCGCGGGAATACGAGATGCCTCTGGGGTCCTTGGCGTACACTGGTCTAGGTCGCCGGCGTCCTTGTGGAGCTCCGTTCGGGCTGCTCTGCTCAAGGAGTAGATTGGGGGGCTCCCACACCGCTCCGGTGGGCAGCTCTTGTGGTCTTGGGGTGGGTGGGTTGGCCTCAACTCCAGTGTACCATCTATGAGTGGGGGGTCCGGCCTATGCCTCTCACCGCTGCCTGGCTCCCGCGGATCGTCTCGGCGGGGTTTCGGTCACAGCGCCCTATGTCCGGGACTATGAGTGCAGGGGCAGCGCCTCCCGCACTCAATCTCCAGGCATATCCTGTGGGTGTGGGGGTCCCCACCACTTCGGGCCTCACCGCGGTCCCCGGTGGATCGATGGCGCAGCTTGGTGAACTGCGCCCGGGGTCCCCGACGCGGGCTGGTCATGGCCGCCGGCGTCCTTCAGGGATCGTTCCCCTGGCACCTTAGCCCGGGTCTGTGTTGGGCCCGATCCCTTGGCCCATGGCCTCGGTGGGACTGACCACCCAGGGCACAGGTCCTCTCCAGCTCCACTGAATAATCCCAGCCGGGGACTGGAACATCACACCAGGCCCTGCGGGGCTGGAGGAGCTTGAGCCTCACAAGTCTGGCATGTTCTGCGCGCCCCCAGGTGGTCCCATGATTGTCCCATTTTGCCATAGTTCCAGGGCCAGCCAGCAAATGGACGATTATTTTGTGCCCCCTTCTTGTTCACGTAGAGCATGGCCATTGTGTTGTCCATGTATTAAAAGGTACCTGGCAATCTGAGCTGTTACTGCAAGACTTTCAGTGCCATATAAATGGCTTTCAGTTCTAAAATAGTTGGTGGTCTTTTTCCTGCTCCGACCACAAGTTTAGGATTTCCCAGCCTGTGAGGCTTGCACCTGTGGAGAGTCCTTGCTGGTGGTGGGGGATGAAAAGGTACCCCTCCTTTCAAGTTGTTCATGTCCATCCGCTTACCAGCAAACTGGATGGAGTTTTGAGTGGATTCAATTCTAGTTGCGAGGGTGTGATCTGCTGCCAAGTTTAACTGTATTTCCCTCATGTTTAACCTGGCATGTGTAACCACCAGCCCATGGAACTTTATTGCTGGCTGCCGCCTGCTTTCCAAGGATTTAGAATTTTACAAGTAAACTCCTGATCCTTTCGAAGGGGGGGTGGAGGGGATACACTCACCCTTGGCTGCTGTCCCAAACCAGGCCTATATATTGCAGATGTGGGGCTGGATTTATTGCCAACTACTCTAGGTTTACCGTCGAGCCCAATGAATATGCCAGTTTTAGTGCATACTGAAATGACCATAGTACCTTGTCTGGCGTCGCTTATCAGCCAGTCGTCCAGGTAAGGGTATATGTGTATACCTTTGACGCAGAGGGGCACCATCATGGCATCTATAACTTTCGTGAATACCCTTGGTGCCTAGATACAGCCGGTAGCAACTTGTACTGGTAGGGTGTGTACTGTAGTGAGGAAAAAAGAAAAAAAAAAAAAAGAAAAAAAAAAAAAGGAGTTTTGTGTCTCTTCCAAATCGGAATATGCATGTATGCATCCTGTAAATCAAGGGCCAAGGGCTCACATCATATCCCACCTCCATCAGGGATGCCATGAATTGCCCAGACGGAACCATTTTGACTTTTTCCTCAACCCTGCCTTGTCCTTTTTGTCAGAGGCCAAAGAATCTCGAGTAATAGAGGTCTAATCGCCCAGGATGCCATAGAGATAGTCAATTTACACAGAGCCAATCAGTTTGGGAGTCCTTGGATCAAATTTGATGAAATGTGTTGAGGGACTGCCTGGTGGGTGGGGCGGGGGGGGGGTGAATGGGGGGGGGGTCATTGTCGAGAATGAAATTGGAATCAGTTTTTCAGGGGGTCCATTAGTCCCTTCTATACCTCCAAGTGGTTAAGTGATCCGTCCACATACTGCCATGCGATGTATTGGGGCCTGTAGAATGTCAAATCATGTGTTCTTCAGTTCAGGGGGATGCTTAAAAAAAAGAAACCTGGGTGACAACAGCTTTTTTTTGTTTGCATTCCAACATTGGTTGGCACCTTTCCCAGCTTTGTGACCATGCCAGGAACGCCCTAAAACTATGTGGTCCTTGGTTTGCCCTGAAAACCTGAAGATGATCTAACTGTTGGTCTGGAGATTACCGAGTGTCTTTTGGGAGTAAGGGAAAGAGCTTGGTGCCGTTAAGCAATCCAGATCTGCAACGGTCCAGGCCAAGGTCCAACCCGGCCACCGTGTCGACCTGGTCTGCCGCCGACTCCAGCAGATTGTGAGCCACGTGTTTCGCCTCAAGCAACGCTGTGAGGAATTGTTTTCCTCTCATCTTGTAGGTCTCCCACATGCTCATCTATCGCCTACCACAATTTAAGGTTGCAGGCAGCTAATATTTCAGGGCAATTCGCTTGTCTGAGGTGCAGGGCTCTATTCCGGCAGACTCTTGACTGCATTGTCCAATGCCTTCTCTTCCTCACCCAACAGTGTGAATGGTGCGGTAATGGAGACTCGGCTTGTGCTGGACTGCCATTTCCCCAATGCCAGTGCAGCAGATACCACCATCTAATTAGCCGGAGGATTAGAGGTGATACAAAGTTTTTCTGTTGTGGTTTGCCTATACCTGGCGTCCAGCCTCTTGTACACTGGAGCTACATTATGTGGCTTTTTCCAGATCGTCATAACTTCCTCTAGGGCACCTGGTTGCATCGGTATACTAGTACCACGTTTTCCAACGGAGCCTCCTGTGAAATTTTCAATTTGGGTATTTCGTTACTTCTGTCATGGAACTTCCTGACCAATTTGTTGCCATCATTCTGGTTAACATCCTTGTCAGGCCCTGTGGGCGGTCTAGGCTCCACATAGGGAGAACTATCTCCTGCCTATGCTTCAATTTGTACTTTCTCCAATTGCAATGGCGCAATCTTTGGTTGTCGTGCCCCAGACTGACTTGGTACATCAAGTGGCAGCAGAATATCTCTTATAACGCGGTCGAAAAAAGGAGTGCTCATCTGGCCCACTGAGAAAATGTTTGAAACTTGTTAGCAAGGACTCCTCTGCCGGTACTGGTAAAGGCCTTAGTTCACTTCTGGTGGAACAGATGGGTCTGGGCGGCAGTGCTAACGTCGCCTGTATCTCGTGTTGTCCACATGGCCCTGTGGGCCCTTCATGGTACAGTTCCGGATGGGTTCCGTCCACTCCACTCTTGGTTCAAAACTATGGGCGGTCTGCGTACCAACAGTGGGTGGTGTGGTTTGAGCGTTGTTAGAGTCTGTGCACCCGATACTATATGGTGCGTGGCCTAAAGAGGCCAGAGTCTGCCTTTTTTTGTGGCTTGGCCAAATTATGAAGGTTTAGGTCTGTGACCTGTGTCCTGTGTGGCACGGACCTGCCAGGTTAGATGTATTAATGCGCATCCCTCAGTCCTGGTGGGCGCTAGGAAGTTAGGGTAAGTGCCACTTTTCTTTCTTTTCAAACTGCTCCGCATGCCTGTTCACACAAACAGTAACAGTCGGTGTCTCGGGCGCACCCGCTAGGTGCTGCCTCCCTCCCGCAGTGCTGCTCTGTAGATCCGGTGTGGGGTGAAGATGCACGGTCCATGCCAGCTGGGGGCCCTCCATCCCGTACCCCTGTTCCTGTCCAGAGACACAGATGGCTTGGTACGGGTTGTTGCACTAGTTCCGTGCAGGAACTCTGGCTCCTTCCCGGTGTGCCCCAAAAAGGCTGGGGTTGGGGGCACTAGAGGGATGGTAGAACCCCCTTCTGTACAATTCCAAAGTAGGTTGGCTGTCTTCCATATTGGCTGACTTCCATGCAGCGGGGGGGGGGCAGCAGGGGGGACACTTTTTACACTTACTTTGTGGGTTACCTTATTGATGACGAAGTGCTGAATGTGTTGCGATGTAGCCGTTTGAAATACCTGTTCCCAGTGGGTCAAAGCACTTCCAGGGAACTCCAAAAAAATCTACTATACGTGTTGCAGGTCTGCCACACATGGTCTTCTCCTGAACTGGAGAGGCAATGTCTCTGGATTGGCGAAAAAGAAATTCTCTGAACAGCCCGCACAGCACCATTTTGGCATAAGTTCCAATTTTTGCGCAACTGTTGCGGTCAGCTCAGTTCCGTCTGGTGGAGAGAAAGCAACTGATGGGTGTGGCCATCATGTCCATGCAAGAAAGTTATAGAAGAAGCTACTATGTAACAGGTTCTAGTGCCATCCCCCGTGGGACGTTACATCAGTATGGAGGAAAGGTGACTGGACGCAACAGTACAGAAAGAGGAGTGTAAGGAGACCAATGTATGCATTCTTGTAGATTTCACCACATGACCATTCTACTAGGAGATATCAATGTCATTTGAGGGCCCTCTTTCAAGGTTGGACACAGGTTTTACTCCCAATGGACACTTGAAGATTTTAAACTGGTTTAAAGTACATTTTTACAGTGTGCCGCATGAATCATATAAAGATACTCAAGCGTCAAAGCCAGCTTCCTTTTGCACCAATGTACTTTGGAGCCAAAGACTATGTATAGCTAGTGACTTTAAATTGGTTAGATAAATAGCACAAAATCCTCAGGCAAGGCTCCAATTCATCCTAGATCTGCTCCCAAACACACTTGTGTGTCCTGGCCATCGAGGCTACAGAGGGAGCTCATCGCAGCTCTGCCAGCCGCAAATATCGGTTTTGTTCTTCAGTGTTGCCAACTTTGCTAAGCCATGCCACGTCTCATGTGAGAGTTTGAAAACACTCTGCAGCCTCATAGGACAGTTAGAACGTGGCCGCAATACTGTCACTTCCACTGAGCAGACGAGAGGGATCTCCACTGGCTTGGACATGCTGAACACTACATCATCAAGGCTGTGTTCGGTAGGTTAGCCAGTACTTTCTACACCGAATCACAGTTGCAGAGTGACTTAATTGCCTACAGTTTAGGCGGGACCATGAGCCTCTCATCTCCACCTCATTTGAGGTTGTGAAAATGGACACGTGATCAGTCGTTTCATGCCGACATTCAACCTAAACTGTGTCTCAGCGCTAAAAGACAGGCCAGCCTAGGTTTCTGTGCTTACCAACATGATTAAACATAAACAGCCACTTATTGTAAAGTTCTTAGACTCAAAGAGATACCACACATTACTCTGAATTATACACTTGACACAGGAGTGATCATGTTAATGTATTTAATACGACACCCTACCTTCTGAGGGCTCTTATTCTCATCACACAAGCTAAAGCAGATATAACTAAAACACCAATGAACAAGATTGCCAGGTGGGCAAAGAGCATGTTTGAGTCGATCAATAATAGAACAAGTGGTAGTTTTATTTTAACAGCATGTGTAACCTGTGTCGCAAGGAGATATGCTATATTATACTACACTATACGTCATCAGTCTCAATGTGCTCAGCAAGTCCCCACCCTTCACTCACGCCTAGAGCAGAATGTGCTTCAAATTAAACAGCGCCTTCTGGGGTTTAAGAGTTCTGCTTAGCTCAGCAGTCTCTTTCTTGCTGCTGCTCAGGACTCCTCTGCTCTGTATTCTTCCCCAGGCCCACGGACCTCGAACAGGCAAGTCTGCGGATCCCCTTCCTCTTTTGCTCGGGCCTTATATGTAAGAAAGAACATGGTTTCCCTGCCTGTGTGCTTAAGTCATATCACTATCTGGACGAGTAAAGTTTAGAGCTAAGCGTGCCACTGTGCTCATCGAGTACGGCTTCCTATGTACAACTCCATTAGGTGGGTTTTCACACCTCCATGGACCTTGGCTTCGTGAAGAGACAGTTACGGCACTTGTTACTTTATAGTTTTGCAGCCGTTCACCCCACTTCTATTTGTGTCAGCCTATTTCCTGTGCTTGACTCCTTATCAGATGTAACACTCAATGGTGTGAACTCAACGCTTGCACCTACTAGTGTGCAGTTTAAAATAGGCAGCTACCGTTTGTGGTTTTGCGCATCTGCTAGAACAGGAAAGCACCACTTCCTGGATTTTGGATAGGCCAAGACATATTTGTCCACCAAGCAGTCACACTAGCTTTCGGTCTATAACATGTGCTGTATGTTTGACAACCATTATATATGATGGCCATCTAACAGCTGTCATTTACATTTGCCATGGTTTCACTAGCTACAGGCCACACGGGCTATAAAAACTGTCTTAACTTGGGTTTGAATTCATGTCAAGTGTATATCACTGCCCCCCAGTCACCCATAGGGGCCCCATGATGGAGTCTTTGCCGGAGCCACTGCTGCTAGCCCTGCCACCCCACAAAGCTTAAGTATCCCAGCATATTGGTTTTTATATCTTTGCATATTTCTTGGCCTTTAAGTTGAGGTCCTTGTCTTGGCCCTGGTCTCAGCCTTTGTCAAGGAATGTCAGACAAAGAGGTGTCCTAACAGCAGATGGCAAGCCAAACCCTGTTTTTTTTGGAGGCTATGTGTAGGTGTTCCTCCAACTACGTGGGTATTTTCAGGTAGAATTACAGTCTCCCACTTTGTCAAAGGTTAGAAGACTGATATTTGGGCGGGTGGTCTCACAACTGTCATCAGAATGTGGGCTAGAGCCTCTAGCTGGCTTCATTCTGTAGGCTTTCTTGAAGGTCTGGCCCTTCCCGTTCTTGGTCCAGGTCTTGCTCCCAGGTACACAACAGACCTCTCTGGCCAGTCCCTTGAACATGGTTGCACTTATACTTTGTCTCAACTGGGCCAAGCACCTCCTTCTGCATTGCATTGTCATTAATTGGCCTTCTTGGGGTGGCCCACATAGGTTCTGGTGGTGTAGAAATTAGAATTCCAGGAACTAGAAGCAGCTCCTGGGCTTCAGAACTTTCCTCCTTGTGACCCCGGAGCCATTAGGTCCAGTCTCATTCGAGTCCCTGGAAATGGCAACACGCTTTTTTATCCAAACTGTTTCATGCACCTAAAAATACACACACTGACAACTCCTATTGCTTTGTTTCTATGTATTGTACTTGGTTGCTGTTTCTGTTAAATCCTCTGACTCTTCGTTCTTTCCATATTACATTATCTGTAAATTCTTTTCTGTCAGTTCTTCCTTGCTGGCATCTCATTTAGTCTTTGCCCATCTTTACCACTACATCACAACTCTTGACACTATATTGGTTACTGCATTAATCCCCGCTGCGGAATGAGGTGCTAGTACATAATACACAACAAATCTGACATCCAAATGAGATGCTACTACAACTTTGTGCACAGTACATACTACCATCCATGTTTACATGTCTTCTATATGTTTATGAATGCAGCTTTTATGCACATTTCCAGAGAATAATTAATATTTAGATAGGTATATTTGTGTTGAAACAGTTGGCTTGGGGAGCCAAAGGGGTAGCTTCTGGAAGCTGTTGGTGCCAAACTAACCAGGCTCTTCTAGGGCGTTTCCAGGAGCTAAATAGCTCCCACCTCTCAGATTTCAAGCCCTTTTCTGCTCTCGATTCTCAACAGTCCCTCCCTCTACTCACTTCAACACCACTTTCTCTGGAACGCCATGTTATGCCTTCCTACATAATTTGGCAATAATTATTGCATCAATGAGTAATACAATTTATGGGGCTGCCTTAGGGTTCTACTTCGTGATCAACCTTATGCTAATGGTTCCACCAAATCCACAAGTATGTGGCTGGTGATTTGGTGCTGTGCACATTTTATTAAAAGGAATCTGTCCAGAGCCTGTGGTAATACGAGCCATGTCCACTATGTTGGGATCAGATGTCATCATGATGGCGGCCAGCAGAAGCAGCGCTCCAGCTTCCTTGTACCTTTGCAAGTATGCTTCTCAGTTTCCCACGCTGATCAGGAGCATTCACTCATTCTTTTGAGTGCTCTATGCTTTTGATTTGGATCCGGATCCGGACTGCAGTTCCATTACTGTAGCTTGTACCCCAGATGTGCACTGCAGTTTGTCACAGAAATCTGTTCTAGGAATGCAGCCATGGGAGTATGGTGCGGTACCCTGATCAAGAGATACGCTTGCTCTCCCCTCCCATGCAGCATAGCTTCCTAGGTTCTCTCCAACATCTTTCACTAGTAGTGCATTACAGAATTAGCCAAGGAACGACAGAGGGAACTATGGGGTTATCCATTTATGCAGCTTCCAGGGATGGCAGAATAGCAGGAGGGGGTGTGGGGTGAGGAACACCTCCCGATGCCCACAACCCCCAGCCATCCTCTACAGAAGACCTTGTCACAGGGCAGACTATGTGCAAAGGAAATAATAAGCATTTTAAAAAGGGTGGCGGGGGAGACAGACCCAAACGTAAATCAACCTCCACAGTGTGCAGTCCAAAGGTATGGCTGTCCTTAGTACCCAGTATGGGTGCCTGCTTGAGGGATGGTCTTGATGTCCCATCCGTTACTGTAAAGGGCACATGGGCAAGATGAACGCAATTGCTAAAGTATCAGGAGTGTGTGAATCAGTGCTGCTGTGCTCAAAGACAGGTCTTGAAGTTTGAGGTTATTATTTTAGGCTTTTGGCCTGGAACCAAAATGGATTGTGGGTTCCCTTTGCTCCAAACAGCACCAAAACTGATATGCGCACAATTTTCGGATAAAATAATTATTTGCTTTAACTTAAAAAACAGATACAATGATGGAGGAAAACAAGTTTGTTTCATGGAGTGTTTTAAAAAAAAAAGAAAACCTAGTAAGTAAAGCTAGACACAAGCAGACATGAGACTGCATGCTGCCCTTACTTTAGCTGTCCCCAAGAACCTCCCTTTCACCCCACAGTCAAATCCCTTGTTGGGCAGTTGTCCTAAACTGAATCTTCTGCTTATCCTGGACTGGTTCACTGACTCGCTCCTGATCGAAGGGGACACTAAAGTTGTAACACTGCTTTGTGCTTCCCCAAGAGACCATCTCAGGGTGAAGGTGCCTCCAAGATAAAATATTTCTCTGGGTGATGTGGCAAGGCAGATGGGGGACCAAAGGAGCTCTTTGAACAAAGTTTTATTTAAATTAAAATAACAGTTCCCTGACCCCACAACTAAAAGGAGTTCCCTTCCTAACTAAACTAAGCAAAAGTGCTACTCAACAATCCAAATCAAAAGTCCCCTGTCCAAACCCATCCACTAAAGTGGCCCAAAGTCTTAGCAAAACATAAAAGAAAATAGGGGGAGTGCCTTATAGTCTTGGTTCCTCACAAAGGTATCTCCGGTTGTTTCAGGAATCCCCCCCCCCCCCTCCTGCGTCTGGATCCAATGGTTAGAAGTTAACAATAACACTCAAAGAAAACGGTTCTGGTCAGTCTATCGACCTTTCCTCAAAGTTCGTGAATGTTTGAACAAAAAGTCTAAAGGTCCTGAAAAAACAAAATGTCTAAACTTCTCAAGGTGGAGAGATATTTCCCACCAACTCGGTCGATCTTCCCCCACTTAGACCAACTGTTGGGTGTTTGCCTCTGTGCCATCTGCTTTTCACTCTGCTATTTGTGCCCCTTGGCTTCCCCCGACCCAATATCTCAGTTCTTTAGGGTTCCTACGAGTCCTCGCTCTCCTTCTGGCTCTTAGTTTTCTTGGGTCCCCATGACCCTTCGAGGCTTATGCTGCTTGGGTTTCTCTGGCTACCATAACCTTGCTCCTTGTCTCGTGCTTTCTATTCTCTCAGATCCCCGTGACCCTCCGATGGGGCTAGGGCAGTCCTTCCCTATTCCAAGCTCATTTTCTTTTCTCCCTCAGACCTGGGCAACCAGTGTACCTGCTGTGCTTGCCCCAGTGAGGGTCTACCTCATAACCAACAACAGTCTCCACAGCATACCTCGCTTCTGCAGTGGATGCGAACAGTCTTTCTTTCCGCTGGTCTCTTCTCTTTCTGGTTGGCTCTCGGTCTGAGAGTGGAGGACACAGCTTCATTGTCTGGCGAATGGTATTGCCTACTTTCATGCTGCAGCCGGCTCACCCCCTTGCCGACGTTCTCGCATCAGAGTCTCACCTCGGCATTGGGTTTTGGCTCCTCCATTCAAGTGTTGCTGGCCCTGTCTTGCGCCAATATTCAAAAGTGGTGAATTGTTTAACACAGGTTGTCAAGCAAGTTGGAAGTTCAGCATGACCTTGAGCCAAAGACAGAGGTATTGTCAGTATTCCTTACTGCCATGTAGGCAGATAATCCCTTGGGTATAGGGAGTTTCCCATGGGAATGGGAGTCCTTGTCCCCCAAAGAGAAGTCACTCCCAGTAAGGTCCCACTCCCCAAATCTCTAGGAAGGGTTTTGCTGAGCAGGTTCACCTCTCTATCCTCAATGGGGGTAGCTCCCCTGGAGAAGAAGGGGCAAAGTATCCAGATTCATCACAGTGAGTAACCATGCCCAGTTACGTGCATGAGCAATAATGTTGGCAGCAGCAACACTAGGTTTAATTTACGGTGGGCACCAGTAGCTTTAATCTGGAGAGAGCCTAAAGTTTGAACGTGGCAGCCCTCAGTGACTGGGGGAGGGTGCCGACAAATGTTTGCACAGGTACAGGATTAGGACCATCACAGTTTGCAATCTGCTCCCAATATGCCTAGGAAAGATGGGAATCTGCACCTTACCTTTGTCAATCGCTAGGACAAGTTTCTGAAAGGATCACACTGCACTACTGGGAACAGCAGACTCTAGCCTTCTCAATATCAAGAGGCAACCATGAAATCGATGCTCCTCCCCCTAATTCAGTGGGCACAGCAAAGTTACAAGCCTCCAGGACCCCTCTGAGAACAAGGAAACTCCTTGATGCACGGCACAACATGAGAGCTGGCAGCACCAGACAACTAAAGTGATGGTAACCGGTAGAGCCAGTGCCCTATTGTTACAATACAACCTTAAATGCAAAATCCCTTCAGCAAAGATCCCTTGGACCCTGGGGAACCGAAAGTGGACCAAAGCCTTTACTGGTGGAACAATGGCTGCGGCATTAGCTGCTGGAAAGCTGCGCAATGCCCTTATCGCTGGCTCAGCATCAATTTCAGAGGTTTCAAAGTTGATGTACATGCGTGGAAGTCAGTTTTACCATCGGAACTTAAGCAACAATCAGTTTCCAGTGAACACATTTTTGACAGAGCATGTGGATTCCAAAGCAGATCTACTGTCTTGGTTCTGCCAACACTGAATCCTATGAGAGAATTTGTGTTAGAATAAAACTGGTTCTGTTACACACCCTTCATGTAAAAGAAACAGAACTCCAATTTGGGTCAAGTACCATCTGAAAACCTGAAGCGCAGGCTCCAAAAGAAACGTTTCCACAGGAAATTCAGGAGAGTTAATCCTTGACCACATTCCCACACTCTTAAATGGTTTCGATTATATAGTGGTAAATGAAAGAGCATTCTGGAAAACTCATGACATCAGTGAGGCAGTGCTAAACGAACATTCTATATTTCAACTATTTCATTGGGTTTCATTAAACCTTAGACTTTGAGGACCGTAGGCTTTTTTTGGTAGACTGATAAGCTTGCAGCTGTGGTGGGGTGTATTCTGGTAATTTAAGATATTTCAAGAAATGCATTCCCTAAAGATTTTCATGCAAAAGAAGTCTACATTACTATTAGCCGTTTTTATGTTTTCTTTTCTTCACTTTTTGTTTCTCACATTACAGCTCATCAGCCAAAAAAGTTTGAAGCCTATTCAGTTTACTCAAAGGTCTGCGGCGTTATGACAGACATGTGCGCATAACCTGTCGAAAACTATTTTTACTCAAAACTTAAACCGATCAACATAGGTCCCCAGATGACCCTAACTGATAGGGGACCCTAACTGATAGGATCAAGGAGCAAAGACACTGCAAGAGCCTTAGTTCATACAGTTTAGCAGTAACTTTTAGCTGTACAAGATTATATATGTACCTATACACATATATGAAGGAGACCCGCACAGATAAGAAATTCCAAAGTTGAATCCTTGGGCTGCCCCGCTATTCCAAAAGCCTCATTCGAGGGGACTGTGTCCTCCGACGTATTCCACATCTATGACAGGTAATCACCACAGCTGTTCTGCTTTGGAAATTTTTTTGGCGTCTGCGTCCTGCGTTGATGACGTCAATACGCTCCCTCGAGGGCCTCCGTCGAGCAGACGTCACCGGATGTTATAAGTAGGACGCCCGACACCCATAGCCTCAGTTCTGTTTTTTCCGCGAACGTTTTCGCTTCGGAGATCTGGGTGCGCCTCGGTTCTCCTCTTGATTGAATCGGTTCTTTGTTCTTGGTATTGTGAATCATGTCTTGGACTTCTTCTACCCCGTGGTCGGGCTTCAAGAAGTGCCGCAGCTGCGGTTCCAAGATGTTGCTTACGTACCCGCACAACGTCTGCCTGTGGTGCCTCGGCGAGGACCACGCCACTGATGACTGACGATTGCCAGTCTTTGACGTCAAAGGCCTTGCGGGAGCGGAAGAAGTTGACGGTCGGTAGGGTTTCCAAACCCTGTAAGTCGAGATCCGCTGGGCTTTCGACTGATGATTCGAGGGGCGTCTCTCCGCATCGGCGTAAGTCCAGGGGGGGGGGGGGTCGCTGTCCCTGAGTGGTTCCAGCCATTCCTCTGCCTCTTCCAGGCACTTGCGGAAGCGCCGTCACCAGTCACCTTCCCTATCCTCGTCCGAGGACTCCGCCAGACGGCGGGTAGCTTGTCCCAACTAGGAGATGATGGCGATTTTCGAATCGCAGGGCTCCGTTCCGTCCGCACCTTCGAGAGAAGCCGGCAAGGAACGCGCTAGGGCCACCGTTCGCACGCCTTTGGGCTCGGCCGGTCGGCGTGATCATCGGGAGCGCCGAGGTCCCGATCGGACAAGGTGGATCGCTCTAGATATGCCCACTGCTGGTCCCGGTCCTAGACGCCCTCGAAGCCTGTGAGGTCTTCTAAGAAGATGTCGACGCCATGTCAGTCGAGGGACTCTCTCGAGGCTCCGCCTACGAGGAAGTCGCCGACGCCATCGGTGCCGAGGCCGTCTAAGGACCTGCTCGGGGCTCCGGTCTTGAGGCCTGTGTCGAAGCCGTCAGCGCCTCGCTCGACGTCGACGCCTTTTGATGAGGCTTTATCAGAGGTGCCCCGGAGACCAGTGGAAACCCCGAAGAAGGCCCGGAGGAAGTCAGTAAGGCCCGGGTTGGAGCCTTTTTCTGTGCCCTCATCCAGGATTTTGTTCCAGCCTCTGGATTACATCTCTAAGGTGGATGAAGGGTCTGATGAAGGTTTGGTTCCTGATGAGGTTCCTGATGACCGGTGGTCTGGTCATAGCCAGATGGAAGACCTGCGCCAATCTTTGTATGATGCCAGTGGTCTGGACAACTTCCCGGAGGTTGAATTTGGCAGGCCTGAGCCTGGTACACACGCTGAGTCGTCATACCGGCGTCTCATGTCGAGGGGGACGGTGTACTTGGGGTGGTCTGCGCCACCAGTGGATTTTCTGCAGGATGACCTGACAGATATCTTGGATCAATGTCCACCAACTGACCCGGTACTGCCACTTCATATGGCCTTGCAAAGAAGGGTGGCAGTGGCTTGGACTGCTCCCGAGAGTCTCCCGGCAGTGGGTAAGATGTTGCCGAAAAAGTACCGTCCAGCCAGTGGCGACCCCTGCTACTTGTCTTCGCACTCCACTCCGGAGAGTTTGGTGGTAAAGGCGACTACGGCCTCAGCAAAGCAGGCGTCATACCCTACCATCCCTCCTGATAGGGACGACAAGCGTTTTGACGGTTGGGCGAAGAAAGTATTTTATTCAGGGGGTATGGCTTTGTAGGCAGCCAACTCTGTGTTTGCCTTAGCACGTTTCACTAACACTGTGGAATTGTGCATCTTTGGCTGCTGAACATATTCCCGAAGGGGAGGAATGGGATGGCTTTCTTGCCCTTGTACAAGATGGCAAGGATGCCATGTGTGAATCCGTTCAATCGGGTCTGGACGTAGCAGACTGTCAACCGGTCCATGGCGGCGAGCACCGTGATGCCCAGGTTTGAGTGGTTGTGGAAGTCGGGGTTTGCTCCTGATGTACAAGCCCGGCTTCTCAACATGCCCTTTGATGGTGAACATCTTTTTGCAGCAAGGCTGACGAGAGCCTTGCAAGGTTGCAGACCTCAAAAGCTGCAGCGAAGTCGTTGAGTGCTGCAGTCCGTCAATCTCTGCCTTTTCGTCGTAGGGGACAGCAATGAAGGGAAGGTTCCCTTCGATACTACTCTACCCTTGGTAGATCAAAGGGGGCTGCCAGTCAAAAGGGGCCAACGTAGGAGTACCAGAGGTGGAAAACAAGGTACTCTAGGTGCCAAAGCCGCTCGGGCAGTTGCCTCTTTGCCCTCAGGCACTGCCGCAGCCGCTTCAGCTCAGTCATGAGGCCATGTCCCATGGTTCGCCGGTTGGGGGGGCGAGGGGGAGGCTGGCGCAGCATCTTGTAGAATAATGTGCCATTACTTCAGATCTGTGGGTTCTGGAGATCATAGCCCACGGCTACTGTCTTCCTTTCTGGCAGAGGTCTCACGACAATCACTGGGGAAGCTCTCTTTGAAGAGTCCGGATCCGCTCCTTGCGCAGGAAATCAAATCCCTTCTGGAGAAAGCAGCCATAGAACTGGTGCCTGTAGTGGAGAGGAACAAGGGATGGTATTCCCCATATTTTTTGATCTGGTGATGGTGAAAGATGGTGACTCTCTCTCAAGTCCTCCAGGCCCTTCAACTTCAGGACTGGTTGGCGTCTCTCGACCGAAAGGATGCTTACTTTAATGTGCCGATTCATCCCAAGCACAGGAAGTACCCAATGTTCGCGACTCACATTTTCAGTTTCGGGTCCTGCCGTTCGGATTGACTTCCGCCCCAAGGGTCTTCACCAAGCTCATGGTGGTGGTGGCAGCGTATCTCAGGAAATGGGGGGTGGATTCACGTCTACCCCTACCTGGACGATTGTTTGATCAGGGCGCGCTCTCTTGAGCAAGTCCTGGATATCTGTCAGTCATCTGCCACTCCCTTCACAAGATGGGCTTCTCCCTCAACTTAAAGAAGTCTCACTTGACACCTACCCAGCGGCTCCAGTACATCGGAGCACTGCTCGACACGTCCCTGGGGCAGTGTTCGCCTCCCCAGGTAAAGGCTCATCACATTCTGCAGATGGTGAACAGGTTTCAACATGCCCAGAGTCTCCCAGCGTTCAAGTTCTTGAGGTTGCTCGGCCTCATGGCATCCTGCATTCTACTGGTGCCAGAGGCCAGGCTGCGGATGAGCTCTCAAGATGCAGTGGTCGCAGTCCCCCGGCAGGATGTCAGATCCCGTTCAGGTGCCGCCCTCGGTTCCCCAGGATCTTCTGTGGTGGGCCGTCAAAGGCAATCTGATGCGGGGTGCACCATTTTGGCTACCCTGGCCGGAGGTAACGATCGTGACGGACGCATCCCTCACGGAGTGGGGAGCTCATGCCAGCGAGTTGACAGTCAGCGGTCGTTGGTTTACGTCAGAGTCCAGACTCCATTTCAATCTGTTGGAGCTGAGGGCCGTCAGGCTAGCTCTGAAGGCTTTTCTGCCGACTGTGCGGGGGAAGAAGGTCCCGATTCTGAATGACAACACAGTGGCCATGCACTACCTCAACAAAAAGGGTGGGGGCAGGGTCACTCCCTCTGCACAGAGAGGTGATGCAGCTCTGGTTCTGGGCCATCCAGCAGGAAATGTCGATCTCGGCAGTTCATCTGGCCAGAGATGAAAACAAGGCGGCGGACGCTCTGAGCAGGCAGAGCACGGTCTCTCACGAGTGGGAGTTGGCTCCAGAAGTTCTCTTGAAGATCTTCACCCTTTGGGGGACCCCACAAGTGGATCTCTTCGCCACCAGTGTCAACCGGAAGTGCGAAAGATTCTGCTCGCGGGACTTTTCTCCAAGAGGAGCCTTAGGGGACGCGTTCATAGTGGAGTGGTCCTTCCCACTGCTGTATGAGTTTCCTCCAGTACCCGTCATTCTGCAAGTACTGCGGAGGGTACGGAGGTTCGGTTCCCGAATGATCCTCATTGCTCTGGCATGGACCAGGAGAGCGTGGTACCCGGACCTTCTCGACATGTCCATCTGCCCATCACACCGTCTTCCCTACCGAGATGATCTGCTCTCACTGGAGGGGGGTCGGGTTCTCCATCCAGAGGTAAAGTCCCTCAACCTTCATGCTTGGTTTCTGAAAGGTTGAGGTACAAGGATTGGGACCTCCTTGAAGACGTGATGAAGGTGTTGCTTTCGGCCAGAAGGCCTGCAACAAAGTCCCTGTACCGTTGCCATTGGAGAAAGTTCTGCGACTGGTGCAGGGTTAAGAATGTGGATCCTTTTTCATGTGCCATTCCTGTTCTGTCTTTTTTGCTTTCATTGGTCCACAAGGGCCTGAGAGTGGGTACCATTAAGGGTTACCTGGCGGCGCTGTCCATATTTAAGCGCTCGTCTGAGGAGTGTTCTTATTTTAAGATTCCTTTGATTTCTCAGTTTCTGAAAGGGCTCACTAATGTGTTCCCTCAGTCACCTTTCCAGGTGCCCGGTTGGGATTTGAACTTAGTCCTGAAATTTCTGATAGGAGCTCCGTTTGAGCCCTTACAATCTTGTCCTTTGAGACTGTTGACATTTAAAACTATTTTTGGTTGCAGTTACTTCCGCTCGCAGAGCGAGTGAGTTGCAGGCACTATCCGCCAAGCCACCTTTCACGGTGTTGCATAAGGACAGGGTTGTCCTTAGGGTTCGTCCTTTTCTTCCGAAGGTTGTGTCGGAATTTCATTTGAGCCAGGTCGTCATTCTTCAAGGGCGTTCTATCCTCCTCCACAACCTGGGAAGGAAGAGGAGAGGCTCCATAGGTTGGATCCGAGGAGTGCTTTAGGTTTCTACATCTCATGCATGTCCTTGGTCAGAGAGGACGATCATCTCTTTGTAAGATACGCTGGAAGGCGTTTGGGACAAGCTATTACTAAGCAGAGTCTTACTAAGCAGACTTTGTCTAGATGGATTATCTTGACAATCTCTGAATGTTATCGTTTGGAGGGTAAGGACCCATCCGGTAGGCTTATGGGCCCATTCTACTAGGGGTGTTGCGGCCTCTACTGCTCTGCTGATGGATATTCCCATTCGTAACATTTGTGAAGCAGCCACTTGGGCCTCTGTCCATACTTTTGTCAAACACTACTCCCTGGGTTCTATCCATGGGTGAGATTTGGCCTTTGGTAAGGCAGTCCTCTATTCTGCAATTTGATTGGGCATGCTAAAATTCTAAATTCTTTTCCCACCTCCATAAGTTGGTACTGCTTTGGGAGTCTGTCATAGATATGGAATACGCCAGAGGACACAATCCCCTCGAAGAACAAGTTACTTTCTTACCTGGTAACGTTCTTTCGATGGGATGTCCCTCCGACCTATTCCACATCGCACCCTCCCGACCTGCCCCTCTACAGAATTTCTTGTGCGATTGCAGCTTACGTTTCTGCAAGGCTTTCTCTAGTCATACTGGCAGAAGATTGATGCCACACGTTCTGGGAAAAAAGTGCAACTGAGGCTACGGGCGTCGTGCGTCCTACTTATAACATCTGGTGATGTGGGCTCGACCGAGGCCCTCGAGGGAGCGTATCGACGTCATCGACGCAGGACATAGAAACATTTTCCGAAGTAGTACAGCTTTGGTGATTACCCGTCATAGATGTGGAATACATTGGAGGAACATCCCATCGAAAGAATGTTATCAGGTAAGAAAGTAACTTGTTCTTCTCGTCCTATGCCTGATGAGGTCATTGAAAACTTACGAAAGCTTGCAACGACGGTATGATCTTGTCTTTTTTGGAGCAACCCTGTTTATATTTCCATTAGTGCAAAATTGGTACTTCATCCCCGATTAGGTTCTCTGTGCGCCAACGTAGAGGCTCTGCTCATCTTGCATATGTTCACGCACTACATACACCCATTAAAAAGAAACAGATTATGGAGAACACTGAGAAGCAAATGTCTAACTTCAGTGTTGGGCTTCAGTGAAATGAAAGAGCAAAATATAAAAACAGCTTGTGGAATGGTACAGAGGTCTCCTGCTAGGTGTGTGTGTGGTTGGATATCAGATAATAGCATAGCCCTTCTCTCCTGTTAGCATTAAAGTAAGCAGTGGTTTGCCATTTGAAATATTTGGGCTTTAATCTTAGGAATAACCTATCAAATAAAGAGGTCGTAGCTGGATTCAAATCAGTTGTTGAGGCTACATCGGATATATCGGTGTTATTTGTACTTATCGGAAATAAGATTATAAAATGAAGAGGTTACATTCCTTGCAGTATGGAGCAGAGGTTCTTTACGTTAAAGGACATACAAAAGTGTGATCAAACTGAAGGGAGTATATGGCGAAAGGTATTGGGCCTATCTGACGATGTATCAATATCTAATATCTAATCTGATGGGAATTCGTCTCAACTTCAATTAAATCAATAGCAAAATGGAAATTATGAACTTTGTTTGCAAAAATTGAGTTCTGCATTGGCGTATCAGAGTCTAATCCGTTGCAGGTAAAGAATTTATGGAGACATAATTGATTTTATCCAAAGACAGAAAGTTCAAAACAGTTATATTAATTCTTTAACGGTCCTGTAAAGAAATTAGATGCGTTGCCTAATTATTTTATGAAGTTTCCCCAATCCTTTTTGGAGAGCACAATATTTCAGAATCTGCTGTAACCTCCTTCCAACATTAGAATTTCAAGGCCCTAGGCACAAGGTGGGAGGCTTGTTGAGGGCAAAGTTGCAAGCAACTCTGCAAAGGGGAGACAATGCAAGTCTCCAGTGAGAGCAAGCAAGCTGCACACAAGAGGAAAGTACCGTTTAGTTCACAGTACATTGTGTCTGAAGAAAAGGTTCCAGCTGGCTTCTGTTCCTGTTGTAGTCCAGCAGATCCTGTTGTTTCTGGGCCTCAGTCGTTGGGACAAGAGGGAGGACGTCTGGGGACTCATGCACTAACCAACTGCCCAACCGGACGATATAGTGTGCCTTGGCAACTCAGAAGAGTCCCTAGTCTCATGTAGTAATCTGGACAGCAACACCAACAAAGTACATCAGCTAGTGAAAATTAGATACGACAACAGAGGTTGAACCCCGAAGGAAGCGACTGATTAACTCAGAAAAGCAAAAAGACAAAGCAGCTTTTGCTCCAAATGGTAGTGGAATACTACAAGAAAAATCTTGGATGGCGGATAAGAGCCATTCGCCCTCGGCTCTTCAAACAAAAAAACACTACTACCAACAATATTAATGACACCACAAGCAAAGATTTTGCCATCTTTACACAGTCACGGAACAGACATCTGGATGAGGTAAGTTGTTGTTAGCACTTACAATAATCATCTATCTTTTTTTTAAATCAAAATCTTTATTGAAACATCAAAACATGAATTCATCGATAAACAAGTCAGTGGCAAAGTTGATTGATTAAAACAATACATCGATCAGCCTCCCCCCTTGGCGCCTGTCCCTTGAATCCCTTCCTGCCACTCACAGGCTTCCTAAAGTTCGGCGTTGTCATTGTTCAAACAGCTTCAATAAATTTAATTTGTCAAAATGCATTAACGTTTCATTTTAACATCTATATAATTCATAGTATTAAACTGCTTCATGGATAACTTGTGGGGTATAAAATAGCCGCTTTACATTCTACAATGCATTTCGTTGGAAGGGAGAGAAGGAGAAAAAAAGAAAAAAACATTTTACAGTACCACTTTTCTCATAGTCACCGTTAAATTCATTCAAATTCAGTTCCTATCAACCCCTTCTTCGTTTTTCCCTGTTTCCAAATATTGTCCTCAATGTCCTTTGGGATTTCTGTCCTTGCTCTCCAATCAGTGGATCTTCCCTTTATTCCCAGGATGTTCAGGGTTGAAGAAAGAATTTAATCAGTCTTGGTTGGAAGAACATATGTTCTTTTTCTTCAACGTATTCTAGAAATGGACCCCAGGTATTCTGAAATTTATTCAGTCGGCTTTCCATAGTGGCTGTTAATTTCTCTACTCCCAAAATGTCCCAGACTTTAACCCACCAGTGCGCAATGTGGGGTCCTTCTCGCTCTTTCCAGAATCGGGCGCGCGTGAGGCGTGCCGCCATTAACAGCTGAGTGATTAACCGCGCTCTGGGACCCGATTGGGGATATGATCCGTCCTCTGGGGTGTCGCCCAGTACGATTATTAGTGGATCCAAGGGGAGAAGGATGCCGCAGATATCCTTAATGTTGGACCTGATCTCTAGCCAGAAGGATTGGATGGTCGGGCAATGCCACCACATGTGTCCCAAGTCCCCCTTGTCCCCACATCCGTGCCAGCAGTCATCTGGATACATGTTTATTGCATGCATCCTCTGTGGCGTAAAGTACCATCTATAACAAATCTTAAGAGCACACTCTCTGGCAGTTGTACATCTAGAGGACCTGTGAGCCCTGTCCCATATTCTTCGCCATGATTCTGGGGTTATCTTCCTATATCCCTTTCCCCATGCTGCCATGTAAGACAATTTTTCTTCTTCAGGGACATGTTCTAGGAAGCGGTTGCAGGTTGCCACCTTGTGTGTTCGCTGCCCTTCCGCCACCGTTAGTTATAGGCCCATAGTCTGCCTGGAAGCCGCTTTCTTCACATTCGGTTTGGTGATCCAGTGTCTAAGTTGTATGTATCTAAATCTCTCCGTCTCCGGGAGGCTACATTTTCTTTACATTGGATAAAAGTCAAGGGGTCATTATCAACATAAAGCTCCTGTAGCCTCAGGGTCCCCACTCCCGACCAGTTATGGTAAGATATAGATTGGAGCCCTGGGGTGAACATTGGGTTCTGCGTGATCGGGGTTAGGGGGCCCAGTCCCGGGGTCAATGCTCACAGGGTTATCTGCCGGTCCCAGCATCAGAGCGTGGAGCGCGTGGTTGGGAGAAGGGGTCCCCGGGAGCCCCGTGCCCCTCGTGGAAGAAAGGGGAGGTGAGAAAGGGGCGCCCCTGCGAACATCTGTTCAATATCTTGCCATTTGGAGGGGGATCAACTGGAATAGCCCAGCCCAGGATGGGGGCAATTTGTTTAGCTCTATAGTACCTTAAAATCGATGGGAGACCTAGGCCTCCTAATTGTCTGCTTCTAGTTAGGATCCGGCGCTGGATTCTGGGTGTTTTGCGCTGCCAGATAAATCTGCCTATCTCCTTCTGCAGGTTATGTAAGTCTCGCTCCGAGATGTGGATTGGGTGCGCCTGAAATGTGTAAAGCATTCGGGGTAGTAGGGTCATCTTGATGGCTGTTACTCGTCCTAGCCAAGATATCTCCGGAGGGGCCCATTTTACTAGGGAGTCCTTTGCCTCTTTTAACAAAGAGGGGATATTGGCTCTTACTAATCCAGCGTATGTTGGGGTTAGATGTACACCTAGGTATGCTATTTTGGAATCTACCCATCTAAGAGAATAGGTGTCCCGTAGGGCTTTTAGCAGCCTTGGCTTTTCAGAGGGGTTTAGGTAGTTTGACTTTGCCTTATTAATTGTGAAGCCCGCTATCAGCACAAACCTACCCAGCAAGCTCATGAGCGGGGGGGGAATCGAGGTCTGGGCCTCTCTTAAAAAACAAAGCACATCATCTTCGTATAACGCCACTTTGTGGGTTTGGGCTCCCACCTTCAACCCTTGAATATCAGGGTGCAGGCGAATGTGTTGGGCTAAAGGTTCCATAACCAGAGCAAAAACCAGAGGTGATAGGGGACAACCCTGCCTGGTCCCTTTACCCAGTTTTATCTGTGGTGTCCATTGGGCGTTGACCCGTATTCGGGTAGTGGTAATCTGAAAGTTGGCCAGGACCAATTTGGAGAAGTGTAGGCTAAAACCAAACCCCTCCAGAACTTGGCACAGATAATCGCAAGACATGCCATCAAAGGCCCGGTGGGCGTCTAAAGAGAGCAATGAAAAGGGGCCAGGTATAGAGGGGGCTAGGGCTATTAAATCTATTGCTCTCCGGATGTTGTCATGGGCCGATCTTCCCAAAATAAATCCCGTCTGGTCCCTGTCTATTAGTGTAGGTAATATATCTCCTAATCGCCGAGCTATGATTTTGCTGAAGAGTTTGGCGTCCGTATTGAGCAAGGCTATGGGTCGGTAGGAAGCACAATCTGCTGGGTCTTTTCCGGGCTTTAGAATTAGGATTGTGGTAGATTCAGCCATAGATTGGGTGACCGCTCCTGTTTCCCATAGGATGTTGAATAGTTTTGTGAGGTGTGGTATGAGTTCTTTCGCAAAAGTTTTATAGTATTTGTTTGTGAATCCATCTGGACCCGGAAGCTTGCCCAGAGGGAGAGATTTGATGGCAAATTCAACTTCCTCTGCCAGTATTGGGGCATCTAGGAGCTCTAGAGAGGATTGGGCAGTTGCGGGAGGTCCGCCTTGGATATAAATTCTTTAACCACTTGTGGATCCCCCCCCTTATGCGAGGTCGTGTGATCCCTGAAAAAACTTCTATAATGCAGCATTTGCTCTCCTCAGAATATGTGTCTTTGCCCGATTTATCCTGCAGAAAGTCAATTCTGTTTGGTTTAATTTGTTTACCTAATGTACCAAGCCAATAGTTTGTTGGCTTGGTTTCCTTTAGTGTAAAAAAATGGTTTAGTGCGCATCATGCTGTATGCCGCCTTTCCCATATGATGCGCTTCTAGGGCCTTAATGAGCGCCGGGAGGGCTTTTTCTTGTGCGCCTCTTCGAGTCGGAGTACTCCCCCCCCCACCCTCTAGTTGCTCTCTCAGGAATCTCCTAGCTCTCCCTCGTTGTGTTGCCTGTTCTATCAGCACGCCCCCGAGTACCGCCTTACTTGCATCCCAAATCGTTCCCCAGCCCACCTCTCCCGTGTCATTTTCGTTAAAATAAGCTTTGATAGTTTCTCTGCTGTTAGCGCGGGTCAGTGGATCATCTAACAGGAAATCATTTAGCTTCCAGGCAGGCTTCCTTGATGGGACCGGACCAAGGGGGGCTATCGCCAGAAGAACCGGAGAGTGGTCTGCAAGCGCTTCGGGAAGTATGTCTACCATTTGGATATGTTGTATCAGTGAGTTAGATATAATAAACATGTCTAACCTTGAAAATCCCCTGTGGACCGCCGAGAAATGTGTAATCCCTTTCTTCCTCATGGCAGTATCTCCATACCTCAATCAGGGAGTGGTCTTTGAGTAGAGAGGTGAGGGCCTTAAAGTTGTTTCTATCATTAGCTGTGGGGGGTAGGATTTTGTCAACTAGGGGATTGACCACAGCATTGAAGTCCCCCCCACAATCACTTCTCCCTCAGCGTGGTCAAATATCGCTTTTGACAATTTCAGGAAGAATTGGCTTTGGTCACTATTGGGGGCATAGATGGAGACCAAAGTGACCATACGGCCATCTAATACGGCGTTGATCAATAGGAATCTCCCCTCCTCATCTCGGACCACTCCCCGAGTTTTAAATGAGATCCCCTTGCGCACCAGGATGGCAACCCCTCGCTTTTTCATCCCGCTAGAAGCAAAAAATTTGGTGGGGTAGAGTTATCGTTGAGGCGGAATTCATCAGCCGGTAGCAAGTGGGTCTCCTGAAGGAATAAAAATTATGCATCTAGGGATTTCAATCTATGGAGGAGGGCTTTGCGTTTCAGAGGGGAGTTGAATCCCTGGACATTGAGCGAAATGAATTTATAGCCAGGGATTGCCATGGTGTATTCGCAAGCTGTAACTTTTGGGATTGAGCTTTACAGTGCAAGTGCAGCACGGCTGCGTGTTGTGGTAAAACAAAACATAACCCCTCCCCCAGTTGGCCGATGGGGGTAAACACAAAACAACTAAAAAAGGAATTATAATAAAAGCAGGTCATAACTAATGAGCATGTTACCTTCCTTAAGAGTTGCATTATCTTTAGTCCCCAAGGTAATTTAAACCTCATACAAAACATGTCAGGCGTCTTCCATTCCAATGCCCAGATCAACTTTCAAACAGAACTTTCAAGCCCTGGCTCAAGACCGTCTAACTATGAGCTCAAGTGGGGAGGGCGCATAAACACCCAAGGTCCTCTCGGCTTGTTATTGTATTGGGTAGCCTCACGCCACTGCTTCGCTTGAAAGCCGTTCCCAGGTGTGCCTCCTGACCAGTGCAAAGTTTCCAATACTTCCAGTGTTCCCTTTCTCATGGCACCCGCCTCTTCATCTAGGAGTGTAATAAGGCCCAACCGGGGTCCTGAACAATAAACAACTTTCCACAGAGAACCTCAGAGCGCTTTCGAGTCTCCCATCCTTGGACTGTTCAGGTTGCTGCCCAGCTTTCTCCCTCGGACGATGCTGGGGGAGGCCTTTTCCGGGGGTTCGGGTGTTTTCCCCGGGTCTGGTCCACGGATTGGGGTCATGGAGCGGTGCGGTCGGCGTCGTGACCTTCCCCATCTCGATTTTGGTAGGGTACCTGGGGCGGGTTTATTCTCTTCCTGAGATCGTGGATTGAGGGCATCATCTGCGGGTGGTGTCTCGCCCATTATATCTCTGGCTTCTTCCTCTGAAGTGATTACGTGCTGTTGATTATGAAGTTCAAAGATCAGCTTACATGGGAATCCCCAGCGGTAGCAGATTTTCCGGTCTCTCAACCAGGATGTCACTTTCAGTAGTCGCCGTCTGCGCGCTATGTGTAAGGGGCTAGGTCTTGGAACAATCGGATCTCTGTGCTCTGAAACCGAATAGTGTCCGAGTCTCTGGCAGCGGCCATGATTTCCTCCTTTTGGCGATAGAAGTGAACTCGAGTGAGTACATCTGGGATTAGATTTTTCTTCATCTGGGCCGATGAGTACACCCGATGTGTTGTGTCCAGCTTAAGGTCCTCGTTTGGAGGTAGTTCCAGGAGGGCTCTGAAGAATGTCTCCACGTAGTCAGCTAGCTCCCGATCAGGTATCTTCCTGGGGATCCCTCGCAGGCGCACATTGTTTCTCCTTAATCTGTTTTCTAAATTGGCTTGTTTAGCCCAGATCTCCAGGTGTTCAATTGCTTTTACTCTACCCGCCAGTACATCACTGTCATGAGATTGACCACAGGTTACATTCTCCAGATCGCCGACTCTGGCTTCTAGTCCCCCCAAGGTGGGATGTAAGATCTGCCAGGGATTGGGCTAGGGAGTGTTTGGAGGTTTTGATCTCCTTTTTTATTTCTTGAGTGATGTCTTGCCTAAATGTTTTAAACATTCCCTCCAGATCCTCCCTAGATAACGCCATGTTGGTGGGTCGCTTCAGAGGTGGGGGCGGGTGAGTTTCGGTTACAATTTCAGCCGTAGTACTGCTTATGTGAGGCCAGTCTTGGAGTTGTGGTCGTGGTTTCATATATGTCTGTATGCTCCGTGGTTTTCTTTTCGCTATTGGTTTGGGCATCCATTGTCGAAATAACCGTTGTCGCTTAAATGCCCTCACGTATGGAACCTCCAGAGGCTTCCAGGAGGTAAGGCACCATCCCGCTCAGTTGACACACCTTGTAATATTCATGCCCCCTTCGCCTGATTCCGTTCAGTTCAATGACAAGTAGAAGATACCGCTAATTGTTCACATTGCGTAGAACTTGTAATGTTCCGGCTGGGTTGCATTGAGGGGTGTGCCACATGGGTGCTTTATGCTTGTGGATGTTTCATCCAGGGCGCTGAATGTATTGCCGAAACAGCTTGACCTCTTGGGTCTCTGGCGCCTTTCAGGCTGATGAGGCAGCAGGGGCATCTTTTACCCCTTCTTCGGGCCACCTACCAGGCCCGGTGCCAGCAAGGAACGACAGGCCCTCCCACGCCGCTCTCAGGTTTACGTTCTCAACAGGGGGTGCGAGGGGGGGAGAAATTTCTGGATGGGCCCCCGCTGTCGCTGGCTCCAGCTCCTAATGCCACCAACCTGGAGTGAAGCGTCCCGGTATCAGCAGAGGTGTGGGCGGGCTGGGAGGGGGGCACAGCACTCCCCTGCCTCTCCGGGAGTCCTCAGGAGGCTTCTCTTCTTGGTCCGCCGGCCCTCGGCTCCAGGACCGCTTCCAGGGGGGCGGGCCAGCGGCCCGCTGATTCCGCCACCGCCCGCCGCTCCAGCACGGATCCTGTTGTTCGGGCCAGACGGACGCCTCGCTTCTGCCATGGGCACGGTCGGGGTCCCCCGAGGATCACCTTCCTCCGTCCAGACTTCGGTTCACTCACCACCGCAGGTCTATCACCCAGCGGCGAGGCAGCACGGGCGGGTCACGAGCAGCCGATCGGAGGTTCTCACGCTGTCACCACCGCGGATCCCCGGCGGATTTGTGGATCTCTCCCCAGCTCGTCTTTTCAGTCAAAATAAGGCTCCGGGTTGGGCGTTCAGGGGGAATAAATGCAGCGAGGGATGCACCACCTTATCTTCATTTCCCTGTGGTTTTTGGGCGAAAGTTCGGCATTATGATGGTAAATTCAGCCGATCTGGGCGTCGTGACATGGAGCTCAGGGAAGCACGACCGCATGGCGTGCTGCCTAGCCACGCCCCAATAATCATCTATCTTAACAAGAAAAACCAGAGAAGGAAAAAAGAAAAAGCTCCTAAGCCTGCTCCACGGAAAAAGCAAGTCGGAATTCAAATCGAGGAGGAAGTACCCAGACCTTCAATGGGTAGCAAGAGGGCTGAATATAAGAACAATTCACAAATATCACCAACAACGATAGAAGATTTTGAAGCAAATGAAGACCGGATGAACTTGAGTCAATATCCACAGGAAGATCATGACATCGGAGTTCCGGACATTCCAAAGGCAAAAGAAAGAACCCTAAATCGACAAATGGTTCACAGACAAGAAACACAAAAGAATCGAGTGTACAACATTACATTATTGAATCACCAGGTTTAACATTGGAAAAAAAGACGTCAAAGTAACTGAGGATTACCAACATGGAACTAAGTAGACAAGTTAAGAGTATTAAACCCTGAAAAAACAAAAACACCAATATCCCTGAGATCTAACTCGAGAGATAACATAAGGAGAAAATGTTCTCTAGAAGAGGAAAGCTCGCAAACCAAAAGACTTGATGACGAGAACAATAAATACAGCCGCTGGCGTTAGAACCAGTGAAAAGGACTACCACATTTCAAGTAAACATGCCAGTTCCTACCCGGAAAGGAGGTGGTGGCGAGAAAAGGAACACTATTCTGGAAAAGAAAAAAAAGACAAAGAACCTGCACTTTCAAATTAGAACAAATCCTGGATAAAGGGGAAAAGTTGATCCTGAACACGAAAACAATCATGAGTTTATTCCACTGTATACCAAACTTGCGTCTCCTGCGGTGAGAAGACATGTAAATCGTTGAACCAGGGCGAGAAGGCCGAAAAGCAAGTTCATACTTGCAGAAAGTATATTAATGTTGGGATATGACCTAACAGAAACAAAAAATTTGGAGAAAGTGACTGAATGCCATGGACATTTCGAGGAAAGACCAAAACACAGACTACTCAAGAAGAAAGCCAAAGGGAAAGAAAACCAGGCCAAGAACTGTCTGTCACCAAGTCTCACGGAAAACACAACAGTGACAGAAAAAGAGAAGACTTATCCTCCGGTCTCTTTTACTAATAAAAATGCAAGGAATAAAGACACAGACTCGGAGGTAGTGGAAAGGGAAACACATTTTTTGAATATCCATTGAACATAGGTCGGGTGCCGGATGGCCCACTTGCAAGAATGAAAGTTACCTTTGAGCAAGATGTAACATCACAGCCGGCTGGGGAAAACGAAAAACACAAGCGTAAAAGAACAATAATCGTGGGCCTGGATTTCAAAGGCTCGAGAAAATCAACCGCGAGAATAGCCACCCAAGTGTCTTGAAACTAGTACATCACAGGACACCGGATCAGACAACTGGAAGCCGGAGCCAACAGTATGAAGATTAGGCTCGTGGAGCACGAGAGGCTTTCAGTACCCGATGACTCCTATCGATGTAAACCTGGCGACCTTTGACAGATTAGGTCTTCAGGAGACCTGGTTGGTAGAAAAACCCTACCTAAATGGCTACGAGGTCTTTCTTTCCCCTGCACTAAAAGGAGAAAAAGGAAGACCGACATCGGGGCTATTAACCGCACTTCGCTCTGGAACAACATTTTCAAAGATACTAAGTACGAGTCAATTTCTACTAGTCTTGTTTCTATAATGGAACGACAAGACCCTGGCAGGAGACGATGAAGGGGGGAGTTCCAATGAGAATAATAAACACATACTGGAATCCCCAGGCTATGAGCAACACAACTTTTCTGTCAATGTTGGAAAAAGCAATCAATGATGCATTAATAGATCATCAGGCTAAATATTTACTAATATGCGGCGACTTGAACGCACTATGTTTGGAAGGTGACAGGGCCCAGAAGGGTACTAGAAGAATATCACCAGTGGTTGAGAGGAAATTTCTGAACAGCATTAATGACCTCCAGAGACCTCCACAATCTACATCTGACATCAAATCAAGAAACCCCGAGAACACCAACATGGGAGCGGGAAGGAGCCCAATCAACCATAGACCACGTTTATGTGTCAAGGGACTTTCTCCCTTTAACAACCATCTTTAAATTAATAAGGACCAATCACAGCGATCACAATCTGCTAACAGTCTCATGGAAAACACCAAGGACTCAGAAAATAAAAATGAAAGCTCAAATTGAAGATTGCAATCATGGAGGCAGTCAGATTAACAGCGAACAATATAAAGAGGCTGACTGAAACATTATCAGCTGATGGAAACACTAGGAGAAACGGAGACTGGAGGGCCACGTGTTGACTATCGTCCCCCTACTTACCTTATGTAAAAAAAAAATACTTTAAGTATCTCATTAGATCAAAGACTCATAAATATGACAGAACTTTAGTGGGAAAGAGACGGAAATTAAGGAAGGCAAGGAGAATAGCGACTAGAACAAATAGGCAGATCTTGAAAAAGCGCAACTGATGGCAAAGCAATATAAGCATTGGGTTAAGGGGGTATCGATCAAATCTGTAGCAACAGATGCTCAAGAAGATTTGTGGACGCAAATCAAGAGAAGTTTGGTCATTAGTAAGAAGCGTAACAAATTTAACGAACAACGCTCTGCAAAATAATGTTGGGGAGAACACCTGGATGAACCATTTCAAAGAACTCTGCCACCGACCAGGAACAGAGAGCTGTACCGTAAAAAGTCTGTCATGAACAACTTGCGACGTTCCACATGACACCAGGATTATTATGGAGGCAATTCGAAAGTTGAAATCTTCGAGAGCACCAGGTCCGGATGGCATAACTAACATTGACCTCAAAAAACACCAAGAGGAATGGGCTCACTTTATACACTTGGTATTCAAGCAATGTGTCGACCCAAGAACAATCCCTAAATCTTGGAAGAGCTCAACGTTAGTACATAAGGATGCAAAGAAAACCCTAGGAAATACCGACCAATGGGTTTATTTGATACCATCGGCAACATTTTTGGCTCACCACTACTGGCCCGCTTTCAACAATGGGCAGGAACGGCACATTGTGCTGATCCCTTCCAAGCAGGATTTGTAAGAAACGTAGGTACAACAGCAGACATATGTTTCGCTCACCTGGTATCCACAGGGACGCCACGCAGCCGGGTTACTCGCTGGTATGCTTCTCAGCTTTGCCCCGATGTGGTCTGCGGGGAAAGTTCTACCTGAAAATTCAGGAGGACTGTGTTCAAGACTGACCGACTGGGGTAAGTATCCTCCCTCCACCTCCGTATGATTTCAGTCCCTCTGGCGCCCTCTCCTCACCTTGTGGTAGAATTAGGCCTGCTCTCTGTCCTGCCTTCTTTGCAGGGGCGCGTTGTCTTTCATGGGCGAGTGCGGTCCAGTTACTTCACGGACGCCGGCCCTTTTGATATTGTTCAGGTAGGTCTTATTGCTGTTCTTTAGTTTTGTTGCTATCCTGCATGTTTTTCTTTGTTTAAAATGTCTTTTCTTCCTTAGGTATGCAGAGCTTCAGCATGGCGAACTGGCTTGGTTGAGCCCCGCTGGTAAATGTTGGCGCATTAAGACCGCTATGATGCAGTAAGTAAGCGCTATGCGAAGCGCTGCGAAGTCTTGCCTATGCTAACCTGTCTTTTTCTTCCTTGTAGGTCGCAGTGTTCTTCAGCGCAAGTGGAATGTCCGGAGTGGTACCAGCCGAGAGGCGACCAGCCAGGTAAACCTTTTGAGCAGTTCATAATTTGTAAATGTCTCTACTGCTTTCTTTAATGTTGCCTCTATCTTCCTCTTTCAGGTCGTTCTGTCTGGGAGGCATGCAGATTCGAGGAAGCTGTTCTCAGTAGCTGCAAGTGTTTAAAGATGAAGACTACAGGTGAGATGCTGCTGCTAATGATGTTCCTTTTGTCTCCTTGCAGGTTCTGCTTCTCCGAGGTTCGAGGGAATAGCTGGACACGGTGAGCGTCACGTTGCAAGCTGCAAAGTAACGCAAAGCGTGTTGTCTTGCTCGGGTGTGGTTTAAATAGCCCCAATAAAATGATCCAGGAAAAGTAGTCCCTAGGCTACCACACCCAAAACACTAGACCGCATAGCTTGGTTCTTAGGAACCTAGCTATGTGGATGCCTCCATGTTGGCTGACAATAATAAAGTAGTTCCCAAGCACATTGTTTATTCATGGTGTATGAGCCTGGCGCCTGACTGGCCCCATGAGGGCTTTTGAAGAGGATGCCAGGCTCTAGAGGCCAGAGTCCTGACTCCACCTGGCCAATGGGTTTGCCAGAGGGGGGTTTTGGGCGAGGGTTGTGACAACATAATGCTATTGAGTAGCATAAAAGGAAAGATCATGGAAGGTAGCGAGAGGGTTTTTGTAGCATTCATCGACCTGGTCCAGGCTTTTGACCAGGCCAATCGTGAAACCCTATGGAAGAAGTTGACTGCTTGTAAATGCCCAACGTCCATCTTGGATCCTGTACAAGCTCTTTACTCAAACAACGAGAGTATGGCTAAATCAGCAAGGCACTATCAGCTGAGATACCAACAGAAAGAGGAGTAAAGCAGGGATGCCCATTAGCACCGGACTTCCAGTCTAAGGAGCATTTGATCAGATTGTTCCCTTCAACAATAGGAGACACAGAAATAACAAGTTTATTATACGCAGACAATTTGATCCTGCTAGATCAGACAGTGATCGATCTTCAACGCCAACTGGACAACCTATCTGCTTATATAAAAGAAAATGATCTGGAAATAAACAAAGACAAGACTAAAGTAATGTGCCTAGAAAAATTGGCCAAGCGATGTGAAAAACTAAAATGGTACCTAGAGGGTAAGCAGATAGACATCACAGAAACGGCAATGCAAAAAGTTTTGAAAAAAAACAAAATACTAGAAGCTCAAACAAGAGCCGTGGGCAGGAAATTTGGATGGTTCTCTCTCATACCCACCATAAACTTTTATAAAGCAAAAGTAATTCCATCCTTGTCCTACGTTGCCGAAGCTATGCTCTATATTCCCCAGAAAATATGGTTCAAAATAGAGGAACTTTACTGGTCGAGAGTTCTGGACTTACCAAAATCAACTCCAATGGCTTCGATAGAGAGAACTGTCTCTAATGTCACTTCAGGCTGTGATTGAAAGAAAAAAGCATGATGTTGTATAGAAAAATACTCCTCCCCATCTGACCAAAAATATTGGACATCATTAGTAGAGAAATTAAGAGAGGACACAACCAAATGCTAAAGAAGTGGCAACTAAAGCACCAACATTTTCAGAACGAAATTTCAAGCACAGAAGAATAAACCTAATAAAGGTCAAAAAGAAAATGGAAGGGGATTGGATTAAGACAGTGTAAAAAATGGCAAAGAACAAATTGACTACCAACGAATACAAAAAAGACTAACCAACTTCCGGATTACATGAAAATGTTTGCTCAAGTGCTGCGAAATACCTTTGTGAGCTTGCTTAACCATTTTAGTGACAAATGAAATTCTAGCCATAAGAGGCTGGTCTGTGTCGAACAGGTGTCACCACTGTTAAGAGGGAGCCGAGATAGAAACAGTGAGACACCCGTTATCTTGCTCGGGTACCCAAAAAACTAAGGTCCATTTATCTGAACCATCATCTTTCAAAGATGGAAACATATGAGGAAGAAGATTGGTGGAAACGCCAGATGACTGGAGAAAAGACATCATGGGTGATCGCAGTGGCACTCAAACTTCATTTAAAAGAAGGACAAAACAGAAGATCGAAGCAAACACTGAAGCTTCAGACAAAACGGTAGCCCTGAAAATCCTCACATTTCTCAGGAACTTTAGAACGATCAAATCAGAGAAACAAAAATAAGAGGACCTGAACGCTGGGGCTAATTTGAATGCCCTAAATGGTTGGAAACGAAAAGGAGGACATTCCAACTAACACCCGAGAAAACAGAATGAACTAAAAAGTTGGATTCTTGTAAAAATTGTTTTTCAATGGAGCAATACATTTTTTTTTAAACTTCTTACCCGTTTGAGAAACGTGTTAACCTTTGTTTCCTTCCCTAACCTTTTCCTTTTTGCAGTAACTTCGGTATTTCAGTTGTGTGAAAAGTGATATATTAATGTCCACGGTGTCCTAACTATTGAAGTCACCTCAGGGTGTAGAGTATTGGTGTATATTTTAAGTGTTGCATATGTTCTTCTAAAGAACGCGCATTTTAAAACAGACTTAAATAAATAACTATTTTATCAAACAACCTCGAGTATAAGTGTTATTTGAATACTGTATAACTGCAACCCTACAGCTCACATTGAACCGTCTTGAGATAAGCCTGGATGCTCAGTCACTCTACCAACTTGTGCAGTACAGGCAGGCCTATACCAAAAGGCTGGGTTACCTATTGCCAAGAGGACAAGGCTGGTGTAGTCTCCCACAGGGTTACTACATACAATCTTGCCTAACACCCATAAGGAGCTGTGTGCTGAAAAATTTAAATACAGATGCCTTGAAAGAGATAGGGAGGAAAGTAGATTCCATAGAACAGTAAAACACAAAGAACAGAGTTACAAATGAAAGAGCCCATAAGAATGAATGAGTGGGAAAAGGCTCCACTCATTCAGGATTAAAGAAAAAAGTCCAGAAGGCCAGAATAAAGTGCTGGCGTGTCACTAGGAGAGGGGATGAAGCATAAACATGGTACATCTCCCTAAGACTCCCTCAGATAGCCTCCCCCAGGGTCAGGATCAGGATCAGGTAGTTTCGGACTTTCCCCGTGACATGAGTGTTGACATTGCTAGATGCGTCACATCGCACATAGGTATTCACAGTCCCAATAAACAAGTGCCAATACCTAGCGCTGTATTAAATGTTCAACCTTAAGGAGTGTTTTCTTGTAATCTAGTGTCACAACTGTGACAAGGTAACTTTTTTTTTGTACTTTACAAGTGTCTGAAACCAGTGATATTTTGTGGAGACAATGCACTGAAACTATATTTGCTCCAATTATAGTGTTGAACGACTAAACAATTTTACTACAGGTGGTTGGGTTTCGATTGCTCCCATATTTGGTATGTGCTAGCATTTATGAGATTTATGCTTCCTGCCCCACCTAGCCCTACTCCTCTCTGTCCCCTGCATAAGCTATCCATTCCAGCTACCATTACACCCCGCTGCAGCCTACTTATGACCCCATGGGTGCACCCCCTATGTGCAGCACACTAAATTGCATGTTAACCAGTCCATTGAGCTACCAGCCCTTTTCCAAGAACCCAAAAGCTCTGCTGAGGTGAAACTACACACTCTAGATGTGAGAAGAGGTCCTCTACTACGTAGACAAGACCAGACCGCTAAGAAAGACAGATCAACTGTTCGTCTCCGTAGCTACAGGCAGAGAAGGAGATCGTGTCTCTATCTTGCAAAGGTTAAACTGATCTGGGGCCAGGTTAAAATTAGTGGCATTAACTAAAAGATTGACCATTAATGAATCACAACAAACATAAGACTACAGGGCACGAGAATAGAGACTGGGAATGAAAGTCCATATTTATGGCTATGCTGTGCAGAGATAATATAGCTCAGTACAGGAGATTGCATAGAGCCTACATTTGCATCCAATGTCTTAATACAGTGTCTTTGTGGTTTCTTGAAATTCCAAAAATGCACTTGTGTGTCGTTGCACTTAGCGTGAGAGGATTGCAGTAAAGTCTGATAAGGTACCACTTAAAGGACCCTCTCCAGAGTCCTTGGTCTTACATGAAGGATTCCATTTGTTTAGTCCTGATAATCCATCTGCCTCTGGGCTCCCCCAGCACTTAAGTGTCTGTTCCTACAACCCTGCAGTCCCTTCTCTATGCAAATATGAGCCACCTGCATTTATTGATATACCTGCACTTCTCCCTACCTGCTCCCCCCCTGGCACTTCTCCCCTTCCCTGCACTTGCTCGATATGAATGACGAGGCCTAGTAAGATCGTGATTTGTCCTCCCTTTGTTCCCCCGCCTTGTCTTATTGCACCTGCAACTCTTGTGTACAGGCGTGTCATGAATGCCATATCATTCCATTTCAGCACCAATTCCCCAAATAATTACGACTGCAGTGACTAGGGCACACTGACACACTTTTCCACTGGATTGCAATGCAAACAAACAAACATTTTCCCTGAGAATGCATTAAACAGCTGGAATTCGATTGAGGGGCGGTTGTCTATAAATTAATGGCAGCAAGGAATTTAAAATCCATATAAAATGGTCTTATGAATTTAAACCCTTGTACAATTTAAGGGGCTGAAAAAAGTGTTTGGAAAAGAACAGCAAGAACACAGTTACCTGCCAAAACGTGAATCACTTTGTATCAACATATCATGGAGACTGGCTAAACTCGGACATGTGAATAAAACACATCACCAAGATTACGTCCAGTCTGGAAAAGAGTTGTGCTTCAGAAGGTCCGAGCAACACTGCACTCCCCAAGGACTGTGTTACAAAAGAAATTTTATTTTCGATATAACTTTGTGTTACTTTAGAAAAAAGTCAAAAAACCAAACTAATCACCACTGAAGAGAATGTAGCATTTATAACACCCATGCATTTACTTTGGCAATACAGGTCTATCTTGCCATGCCAACAAAGTACTTTGTATTTATCTGTACTACCAGGGGCGTAGCTTAGTCTATAATATGAGGGACAGAGGATGGTTATGATCCCCCCTCCACCACTAACATGCTATGCAGTGTGCCCAACAATAAGGAGAGCAGAGAGCTGGGAATCGGCACTTTATGATGTAATTTGTATGTTTGAAGATTTTTATTAATTATTTAATAGTAATAACAATGAAATAAGTGATTAGATCTATCAGTAGGTATTTCATAAACAAAAGTACTGGAAAGAAGAATGCATAGTGTTAATGGATAGATGAAACCTTCCAGTAATGAGGGTGTTATAACACTGTAGTACAGATACAGTGGTCACCAAGATTATTGATCTAATCAGAATATGATGATTATGATGGGATGAACAGAGAATGGAGGGAAAAAGGGAAGGGGAGCATTCATAACATTAAAAGTTGAGTAAAGGTAATAAGAATACACATGCAATCATTAATTTGAAGCAGTTGCTATCCATGAACCATGAATTGACCTATTGTGAAGAGATATTCAGTCAAATAAAAATAAAAAACAAGGACCATTTAACATCGTTTGAATCAAACCTTAAGATGCATTGTCATACAGTGTTCTAATCTGTGAATGTGACATACATTGTTCCACCAACCTTTGACAGATAGGAGTCTTTTCAGTTGGCAGTGATGAGTTTAATAGCGACTGCAATAAGTAAGTCATAGCGACCATAGGCGGGATGTGTTTTTTTTCCTGCAACTTTCAAGGGCTATGCTCCCCAGGAGTATGTTCGAGAATGTTGGGGGAGGATAACTTTGAAAACGATTTTCAGGGGAGACCACAGCTCACGCCACAAAGATTGCACACAGGGGCATTGAGAGAACATGACTGTAGGATCAACAGATATTTCCACAAGTGCAACAGTTTCCATCTGTACCAAATTTGGTTTTCAATAGGCATATTGGGGTTCTAAAGGCCCGGTGAAGAAAGAAAAATAAATGTTGCGATACGTTGGCAGCTGTGGAGACCGTTTTGACCTTCGTCCAGAGTAATTCCAGGTTTTGTCATCAACCTTCTTTCCACAATCGGTTTCCCATGGGACTTGGATAAACCATATATTAGTAGGAGAGTCTTTGGTGCCTAATAATTTGTAGAATTGGGTCACTTTGATATTGGGAGTAGAGGTCATGAACAGGATTCTTGTAGGGTTGGGCGTAAGCTCGTTCTGAGTAAAATGATGACAGCTATTAAGACAAGCATTAGCTAATTTGTAATAAAAGCTAAAGTCATACGAGGGTAAGGAGAATCTTTTTTTCCAGATCTTGGAAGGATTCCAAGCCAGTAGCGTGATAAATTAATCTAATACCTTTACTGAACCAGGACTTCCTATAAAGTGGCTTGTTATTGGATGTAATATGGTTGTCGTTTCATAGAAATGCTGAGAATTTGAGAGTCAGCGAGCAAGTAGGTTGGAAGAGAAAAGTTCAGCGGGCAGAAACAGCAGTCTTGATCGGGCTAGTAAGCTTAGAAGATATAGATCCAAATATATACACCAAATCTTGGGTTTTTATAGGTGTGGTCAATTCCCTTTCAAGAACAAACCAGGAAGGGAGGTCCTCGGTTTCAGAGGATGTAAGCCAGATGCATGATTGTTTAATTAGGAATGCATCATGGTACCAGTTTGAAGTCTGTAAACTTGACACCGCCATGCTCAAAAGGGGCTCTAGCTTGCTGACATCAATTATTTTATTTTTGCCAATGCCCCATAAAAAGATTTAGTAGGGTAGAGTTGATAGAGAAGAAGGATATGGCGAGTGGAATGGGGAGCATTTTTAAGTAATAGAGAATGATGGTTTAAAGCATCATCTTTATAGTTTTAAGACGTCTCTGCAAAGAGATATATGAGAGCAAAGAGAGGCAAGTTCCATGAGTCGAAGGAAAAGAGATAGAGATGAAGCGATTAACTGTATGCTATTCCTAGTGGAAGAGGTATAGAGAAGTCCCAGATATTTAAAGGAATGTTATTTCAAGCCGAACTTAAGAATTTCAGGCTTAAGGCACAATGAGTTTAGAGGTAAGATCTCGGATTTGCTTTAATTTATATGAAGCGGCTAACAAGAAATCATTTAGGACTGATAATAGGCATGGAATATGATCTTTTGGGTTTATTAAGAGAATAAGAATATCATCGGCATATGCTGCAATTTTGAATTCTTGTTTACAACAAGTTATACCTGTAATCAGAGTATCAGTTCTAATACGTTGTAATAAAGGCTGAAGAGATAAAACATAAAATGGGTGAAAGTGGGCAGCCATGTCTTGTACCCCTTTTAAGGGGGAAGAAGGATGATGACGATTGACCATTAATAAAGATAGATGATCCAGAATTGGAGTATAGAAATTTGACTAGCAAGATAAAGCCCTCTCCACAGCCATGCCAGAATAAAGATAAGAACAAGAATTTCCAGCCCACCCGATCAAAAGCTTTTTTTGGCATCAAGCGCTATAGCCGCATAACCTTGTTTATCCGTTTTGTTTTTCACTATAAGATGAATGGCATCCAGTAAGAGTCTTGCATTTGAAGAGATGTTTCTCCCTTTTACATAGCAAACCTGATCTGCTTTAATTTAGGGAGGCAAGATTCAATTCTGTTAGCAAGTATCCTTGCAAATATCTTACATTCAACGTTTATTAAGGAAATGTGCCTATAGTTTTTAGGGAGGTCTGAGTCTTTTCGAGCCTTTGTAGGGGAGGACTGGTCCAAGACGACCCCCCCTCGCCTGCACTTTCTCCCCAGGTGAGGACTGTGGCTCTCTTGGGCGTCTCCTCATGCCACCCGGGCCCAGGTGGTGGAGGGCGCGCCCACTGGAGACATTGCCCGCACGTATTAATTGCCCGTACGTATCGAATGCCCACATCTATTGATCACAACACAAATTTAGTTAGGCCCAGAAACCATTCTCTGCCCAGTAAAAATGGTGTGAGCTCAGCGCGCTGTAGCGCGGCCCCCACCCTTGGAGAACATCTCTGTTGCCGCAGCACCCTGGTAGATCCGCTGCGAGCCCGTTCCCACGAACCAGAAGGACATGAGCCAGTGTAATGTACCAACATTGTAACAGTCACCTTCCGTAGTGTATCGTATCCTCGCTCCCAGCATGACCCGGCCAGCAGGCTTAGGCAAGATGAAATGAACAATAAAAATGGTCGTCACAGGCCCGACAATCTTCGTATATTCATGTTTAAACTACTTGCAAGGGATGCTTCCCTTTAATATAATCCCTTACAGTATATAAGCCTGTAAAATGTATAACTAAAAGAGATCATGCCCCCACGATGTATACAACAATGAACACACACCATTGCAGTTGAGTGCTAATAACAAAGAAGCACACCAAGAAACTATGTGTTACACGTATTGCTGAGATACTTACACCCCATGGGCTCACGCTATAACTAAAGCTAATGCTGCTAGGGTACACGAGAAAGCGGATGCAACTATACTATGAACTCATTACAGAATGCGCGAGAGTGCACGTATCATGTGTGAATGTTTGAGCCTCTCATATGCCGCCACCGTCACAAACGGCGGCGGATTGTTTTTTGTGTACCCCACTGATCTAACCACTACCTCATTTACCGCAAATGTATATGCATGTAACTGAAACACTGTAGCTGCTAGAGTGTAATGTACAAATATGATGCTCGATCTAGGTATAATCAAAACGCATCCAGCAAAGGTTAAAAGCATGTTTTGTCGTGAGTTTAAAATAAGTATTATAGAAAGTGTTCAAATATGTGCAATGTCTTTTACTTGTATTCAGCAACGCACGAGGGAGATACCTTTGTGAAATACTTGCAAGGCCATTCCCCCTCCCACCCTGTGAAGACTGCCAAAGGCATGAGAGCAGAGACCGCGCCGCGCTGCTTTACCTCCCCCAAACTAGCCTGGAGCTTCAAAGACTTGTAACCCCCACTGTAGCACCCAAGGCCACCACCCGCCACCTGCATTATTTACAGCACAGCAGTAAAGCTCTGCCTGAACGTACGCGCCCCCTCGTAAACCTCACAGCCCACCAGACCACCTTAGACTTATGGCCCTGTGCAATAAAGACGCCCAACACGTTGACAACACACAGCGGAACATCCATAACAACTTCTAACAAGGCAGAAAGACATATACCGCCCGTGCCGGGCCCTGAAGCTTAGCCCCTCGACCTATGGCCCCGGTCAACAGGACACTGGTAACCATGCCCTGACGTATTGCCTCCAGTCCCCTCACAAGGTGCATTCTTCCTGTGTTGCATTAACCTGTTGCATAACCTATTGTAAGATTTACTGAAGAAGATAGTACTAGAAATGTTTGAATGATTGCGGTGTGCATGGCATAGGGCTAATAAGTCAGGAAGAGGCATTCATCTCTGCCACTGGTCACGATGGCCCCACAACACCGCCTGGATGAACTCCGCCACCCGGCCAGGCCCAGCCCAACCCACGAGGGCGACCAGTGACGTCCTTCAGCCAAGACCAACCACGCCGCAGCAGCACCTATAGTTAGTCGTCGCCACCCAATCCCAATGAACTTGTGCCCCCTATAGTATGTAGGTTTTGATGACGTTTTTTGTAAATATATACGCCTGTCTTTGCTATTGTCAGACAGAGCGCTCTCGGAGTTTGCAGAGTTCTTTGCATGCCCAATTCTGATTGATAAACTCCCATTTACGCTCACCCGCACTCTGTCTTGGCCTTATTCCCATTTTGGGAGAGTCCTTCATTGTCTCTCATTGCGGGGAGGATCGTGCTGTTTGGGGACGCTTGCCTTCACCTTAGCAAAGAGAATTAAGGTGGCTTCAGCAAATGACCCAGGGAGAATGTTTGTTAGCGAAGTAGGTGAAGAGTGCTTTGAGTTTAGGGGATAGAATATTGGAAAAACCGATTAACTAACTCAGGAGATAGGCCATCAGGAAGGGGTGCCTTGCTTGTCTCGAGATCTTTAATTGCCCGAATGATTTCTTGAGTGGATATTTCATGCTTGAGGCTGCCGAGAGTTACCTGGGGATAGGAGTTTCTTAATGTTTTGGAAGAAAGAGCAGGTTGTCGGGAGTGATAGTGGTGTCTGGGGAGTAAAGGTTAGAGTTAAAGGTTTTGAAAACTTCTAGAATCTCAGAGTTAGTAACGGTAGTGCGCTCATTGTTTTTAATATGGGAGATGAAGGTTTTCTCTGTGCGATTTCAGATAAGAAGCAAGAGCTTTTCCTGCTTTATTAGAGGTTTGGTCTATTTTGGATTTGAATTTTAAGATGGTGTTAGATGCAAGTTCTGTACGTTTCTTATCGATTTGCATATGTAATGATAAAACATGATACATTTTTGACTGAGAGGGGGATTTGTAGTATATTTTCTCAGTTTCAGAAAGTTCCAGAAATAATTCACCCAATACCTTGTGTTCTTTCTTCTTTGTACTAACGTACAAAATGACATGTCCCCTCAGAGAGGTTTCAAAAGAGTCCCAGTTGTTACCTGTAGAAGTATCTTCATCTTTATTGTCAAGAAAGAACTGCTTCTGAAAACTGATGACTTAATAAATGAATCGTCTTGTAATAGCATATTATTGAAGCGCCATCTACTGGAGTGTTTGCAAATATTAAGAAAATAAAAAAGGTGGTAATAACGGGGCTGTGATCAATGTTAGCAATACGAGAATCAAGAATAGTGTGACAGTGACTTGGTAACAAAGATATAGGGCCTCATTACACGGATGGCGGTAAGGATTTACCGGTAAAATACCAGTACCGGTAAATCCTAACCGCCTTACTACGAGGTCCCTTTGCGGCTTGGCGGATTTAACGCCTGTTTTTTGCAGGCGTTAAATACCAACCCACAAAGGGACCCAGGGAGCTAATTACGGTACCGCAATTTGCGGTACCGTAATTAGCGCCTTCCCCATTCCCATTGAGCCCTATGGGGCAAAAATGGGAATGGGGAAGGGCAATGGGGGAATTACCGCCCCGACAACCTTGGAATGGGGCGGTAATTCCCCTTTCTGCCAAGGCGGTGCCAGTATTTTACCGGCATGAACCATGGCGCTAATAGCGCCATGGTTCTCCGCCATCCGTGTAATGAGGCCCATAATCTCGACGTGAGAAGGAATCATGGGGCAGTAAGTGTAACATGAAGTCAAGGTCTGTGGGGTGTGAGAGTCTCCAAGTATCAGCCAAACCAGTCTCTGAAATGCAGCGGATAAGTGAGTCGCGAGACTTGGAGCTACGGAAGATGCACCCGATAACCTGCCCATATTAAAGTCACCACAGACCACTAGGTTAGTGAGGTCAGATTGTGAGATGTTTTGTTTGACGGAGTCCCAGAAATTGGGATCTGGCACAGTGGGACCATATATACTCATAATAGATATAACATTAGCCCCAATCTGTAGCTTAGCCCACACCCACCTACCATTGTTGTCAGTATTTTGATTAATAATCTTGTAAGGGAGGTTCGTACTAATGAGTATGGCAATATTTTTCTTTGCTGGGGTAGGGCTGGCGATTACATCTTGGACCCAAAGAGATTTCAGTTTCATTGATTTGATCATGGACAGGTGGGTCACCTGGATAGAGGCAACACAGGGGCCAGAGCTTTTGAGATGTGAAAGAACTTTACATCGCTTAATTTGGTTGTTAACCCCTTTCACATTCCAGGACATACATTAAAACCACTCCATATTTGCCAGCATCGGTAGTAGATACGAACAATAAACGTTAGGTATTTCTCTTACTCAATTGCTATGTCTATCACAGAGTAATAATGCAAAGGATAAGCGTATAAATATCATGGCGTGTGCAGTGTGCCATTTAAGAATCAGCTCGACACATAAGGAAGGTGGGGAAACAAACGAGCCTAACATTTGTATGACATGACAGAAGAAGAGATGTAGAGAAAAAATGAAGGATGTGGGAAGTACTAACAAATGGGAGCTAAGATAGGTGGCAGGTTAATACAGAGAAATGAACGAAGTGAAATGGAGGGCTAGTTGACCCTTGCCGGACTTCCAAATGAGTCCTGCAGGATGAAGGGCCTCCGGACCACAACAACCACACCCGCAAACTAGATCAAGAGTAACTGAATATGAAGTAAATCCCCGCAGTGAAAAACATGAACAATACAATGAAGTATAATGGTCTGGGTGGAGAATCAGGCACTGGAAGTAGAGGGCATGTGTGGAGTAGAAACATACATGCAGTCGGCCTTGAGGGATTTTATAAAGGATTTGAGTTCCACAGGATGATCGAAGGCAGACGTTCTTCCATTATAGGTGACTTTGATGGAGCAGGGATTGAAAAGACCATATCTAATGTTGAGTTGGTTAAGGGCAGGAAGATAGGAGAGGAATTCCTTTAGCTGCTGAGCAGTTTTCTGAGCAACATCCTGAGAAATGTAAATCCTGTTGCCTTGCCAGATAAGATTGCTTTTTTTTCTTTAGCTTTGGGAATAAGCTGCAGCTGTGTATATTCCAGTAAATTTTTTTTTAAAAAAAAAAGGAGTACATGGCATGGGATAGTGTGCAGGAGCAGATTTTAGGGGCCCGATTCTATGCGCCCATTGAATATAGAGGATGATGTCCGGTGGAATGTGGAGAAGGGCCAAAAGCATTTTCTTCAGAAACAAGATAGCGTCTTTCCCTTCACATCCTTCAGGAAGGCCGGAGATACAGAGGTTATACCATCTTCCTCGATTTTCAAGTTCTTTGTGCTTCTGCAGTTCTTTGACGGTACTTTCGAGTGATATTACTCTTGGAGAGAGATCTTCCACCAGGCTTACTCTTTTTTCCACATTCTCCATTCTATTTTCAAATTCGCACCATCCGTCATAGAGTTGTTGCAGTTTTAAATTGGTAGTCTCAATAAAAGGCTTTAAAGACCTTATTTCCTGTAGAGATGGATGATGGAGGAGGAGTGTCACTTTTGGGCCTTTTCTGTGTGGCTGTGGATGAGTCTAACTGGGATTCATTGTGAGCATGTGCTAGCTTTTGCCCACCTTTTCCCGAAGCCATGATGTTTTATTTTTTAGTGTAGGCAGTTGTATTGTTCCAGAGATTATATGTTATTGGCCAAGAAAAGGACTGTGGTGGTGGTGTGAGCAATAGCGAAGGTGATATTTCAGTCAAGTTTACAGAAGTATGAAGCTGGGAGTATGACGAGCAGCCACAACCAAATGAGGAGATAGGAATATTAGAAGTACTCGCAGCAGTATAATGCAATTGTTGCAGACAGAAATTAGCCTTCTTTTGCGCTTTATTTGGTTCCTTTTCCACTTTATTTGGTGCTTATTGTTTTTTGCCCAGCAGATTGCGCTGGCGAGGGGCCCGACTCCGGAGACTTCCAGTGTTATCTGGCGAGGCCTGCTGAGTTTCTCCTCAGGTGTGTCGGCTCTGCGGATAGATGGCTGTCGATGCAGAGCTTTATATCAGAGTGTGGGCCAGCAATGCCAAGGACGTGGCACTGCACGACGCCCAAGAAGAAAGACAACCACCAGGTAAGAAATATTTCTGTAGATAGTGAATGAGACGCCGCTGGTGTATGGAAGAATTCTCAAATGTGCCAATTCCTCTCTAGGTTAGAGACCCAGCACCTTTGCTGGATTTTGAGGACTTTATTTTTTTTACCTGGAGACAGCAAGACCCTTTTTCCCCACTCATGTACTTTAGCACGGTTTTCTTTTGATTGTGGAGTCTGAAAAAACTCCATAGGCATCATATTTTACATTGTACCACACAGCACCTTCAGTGCAGTGGCACAGGGAAGTCTTTCAGATAGATTTCCCCAAATGTTTAAATAACTTCTCTTGGATAAACTACTGTTTCCAACAGCAGTGAAGTGAAATTGACTTTACTTACTAACTTTCTAAGCCCAGCACACACACTATCTTACAAGAGGGTGCTGGAGGGGTTACTTCGTATCCCTTTTGTCTAGTTTCTCATGTGACATTTGTATGTTACCCTTTCCTCAATTAATGGCTGGTGGCAGTGGTTTACTTTTAACTACTGTGGTGTGCTTTTAACGCGGGCTCCTTTCACAGCGGCAGTAAAGAACCCAAAGGTGTCATTTTTGTCACAATGGCCCGGTCTTTTTTCGCCATTTCTTTGTGGAAAGGTTCTTCTTGAGATTTACCCTGCGCGCCAAAACAGGTTTGGTCCCTTTGTTCATTTTGTCTTTGGCAGGATTCACGAGTGAAGCCCGCCTCTGGCTCCAGTATGTCTGGCTGGAGCAGGAAGCGAGGGAGGTGCCCGAAACTCTCTGTGCTTAATCTCCCTGTTACAGGAATGCACCCAAAGGTGATTGTCCAGCTGTCTGTCTGGCATGGACAGCCACCCTGCTGTTTGACTGGCAGCTAGGCTGGAATGAATGGGAAAAACCTGCATAAAAGGCGAGGCTTTTTGTCTTGGAATGCAGAGTCGACCACTGGACGAAGGAATCCCAAGAATAACATGGAAGAGACACCTGCTGCAACTCCTGGACCATTGGTTTGCCCGGGGAAGCCCTGCTGCTTTGCTGAAGCTCAGAATTCGCATCGACTAGAGAAGCCCTGCAAGGACGACTTCTCCCCTTGAGTTGGTGGGACCAAATCAACTCCAAAGTAAGCCACCTGGACATCCTCTTGAAGGGGGTTGTATTTCCACTGCAGTTTCTGCTGGAACCGAACAGCCAGGGAGAGGAACACCAGATTGCGAGTGTTGCTTTTAAGTTGGCCAAGAGCTCCAGGAAGATCCTCCGAACTCCCAGGAAGCAGGATTGACCGAGCCTGAGCCACCTCAGAGTGCTTGACCCCAGACGCAAGGAAAGCCCATCTTAACAGCCAAGAGTCCACAGTGGTGCTATTTGCTGGGACGCGAGGAGCTGAAACTGCGAAGTGCCACTGAATAGAAGGTGGTCCTTTTCTGTCGCCGACCGTCCCGTGGCAGTGCAGGAGTCCTACAGGCGTCCTCCCTCTTGTCCCCACGACTGAAGTCCAGGAACACAGGATCTGCAGAGCTGCACAGGAACAGAAGCCAGCTGGAACCATTTCTTCTAACCAAAGGAACCGTACAGTCTAAGAGAACGTGTCTCTTGTTGTGTAGCCTCACTTGTTCTCAGTGGAGACTTGTCTTGGTTGCTTCTGTAGAGTTGCTATCAGCTTCTTTACCTCACAAGCCTAATCAGCTTGTGGCCCTACTTTGATTTCTTCTATCCTACAAAGACTTCTAGACCACTGTGCAAGAATTTTACCTACCTGCAAGAATTGCTTCAGCTCACCTAGATTTGTGTCTAATTACCTTTGGTCTGTCCTGGCTCCCTGAATGAGACTTCTTCCCTCCGACTTTATGTTTGGTCTTCCTTCCAGGAAGAGGTTAACTTACTTTGCATTGTGGTTACCAAAAGTACTAAGCTGCTTCAGAATATTTGCAAAATCTCTTGTTTTATTCTAATAACCTTTTTCTTCAACATACCCCCCACCCCCTACCCCCCCCCCCCCCCAAGTATTACTCTAAATGCAGCAGTGATATATTAATGTCCACAGTGTCCTAGCTATTTAAGTCACCTGAGGGTGTAGGAATTGTCTGTGTGCCATCCCAAATGGTTATTCACCGATTTAGAGAAACTAAGAGTGTATTCTGGAGTGTATTTGTGGGTTACTATTATATTGCCCCTTCTGAAGAAGGCTTACTCAAACTGACTGTTAAATTAATAATTGTTTAATCAAGAAACCTTACGCGTAAGAGTTTATTTGAATACTTGTCACTGTGAATCTCTGTGCAACTCCCCTACTGCTCACATTGACCCCTCTTGAGAAAAGCCTGACTGCTCATCACGCTACCAACCTGTGTAGTACAGACTTATACCAAAGGTTGGGTTCCTATTGCCAGCAGGTCAGGGTTGTTGTAGTCCGCCCAAAGGATACTCCATACAATCTTGCCTAACAGCTGGCATTTAGGAAAGGGTGTTGCAGGCAGGAGGAGTGCAATCAGGCGTCCATCAGCCTCAGCGTCAAGCCACGCCCCCTATGAAGTACTTTTAATAGAAACAATAGCTATATTGCTGTGACTGCTATGTCTTTGTATCTTTTTGTAGTGCTATACATTTGTAGGCTGCATCTCAGTCTTAATCCCATCTTTGCATGCCTCATACACAAAATTACCACTATTCACTGCCAACCCACCACCCACACCATCCTACGCCAACATTATTAGCATTGGAGTAACAATGATGTCACTTCAATGAGAGAATTCTGGCTCAAAATAGATGTAGACAAGGCTGACATAGGATTCCGTCATGCAATGCGCTCAATCTGGCACCAAAGGCTACAATAAAATGTAAATGCTTTTGAAATTCAAAAACATAAATGTAATTATTAATGTTCGGATTGGGCAGTTTAATATTACATATCTGTTTACTGTGGTGTGAATATTTTGAAAGTGGCATTAATATTTTGAAAGCAAGTTCAAATCGGGTAGTTTGCCACTGGGATGCAATCGTAACAGTTGAGTAATGATGTTTGGTCTGTAGTGTCGCCAATGAGTTATCCTGTTACTGTTCAAGAAATTGGGATTTATAAGATGGCTTTTAGCCAATTGGTATCCACCAAAAAGTAATCTTTACACCTTTGGGATAATTCCGTATCGTGTTAAGATTCCCGTTTTCGAAAGATGCTGATGGTAAACCTTTGTTCAGTAATAGTGATGTTTATGTCTAGAAAATTGGGAGAGGTTGTACCAATGTCTAAACAGAATTAAATTGTAGGATGGATAGAGTCCATAATATGGACAAAACATTCTAATGGAGGTCCATCACCTGACCATATGCCTAGGACATCAACAATGTACCTTTCCAAAACAACAAATGTGGAGGTTTTGCCATTTGCTTTGATAATTTTGCCCTTGTGTGTCCATTATTCACATGGTCACCTTTCCATTTGGATTGTCCACAAAGTCTTCTCTATATATGTTCATAGAATTCTAAATTCACTGCCCCAAAGTTTTTACTATTTTTTTGCTCTCAGTCTTTTTCCTGTAACAAGATTTTTTTATTTTTGTCATTCAGTCTTTTTTCTCTCCATCTTTAAAGTAGTCTTTTTCCATATTTATTGAGCACACTATGGACACCATATAAAATGGAGTCTGGATGGGTATCCAGTAATTTTATCAGAAACAAAACAGAGTGGTACATAACAGAGTGGACAATAACACCATAAAGTTTAAAAGGGTAGTGGGGCAAGGGGTTAAAATGGGTCGGGATGGGGTTGAGGTGGCTTTAAAAGGGTGGAACAAAGTGGGGCTGGAGGACGAGGGGCACTGTTTTGTTTGCAATAAAATGACTAGATATCCATCCAAACTCCATTTTATATGGTGTCCATAGTGTGCTCAATAAATATGGAAAAACGCTATTTAAAAGTACACCATTTTAAAGTCCACCCACACCCCCCCCACCCAAACTAGGTTTTTTCTGTGTTTTGTCCACGAGGAAATGTACCACCAATTGTGATGTCCAGCATTTTCCACTTGCATGTGCAGTCAGATGGCTCTACCGGTCGCTCCATTGAGTAGCAAGATTAAGGGCGGCGATTCCTACCTTAGGGCAAGTATTTCAGCATGTTCTATTATTTGGCATTCATATAGCGCTCTATACATCATTGGTATGACCTCAAAGCCCTGGTAGGTTGAACGCCCTCAGGCACCATAGTCCAGGTCAGTTGAGAGTGTAAGGTGTCATAGGGTGCACCAGTTATGCGTGCAGCTAATGTAATTTCCTAATGGTAGCTGCATTCTAGCATTAGGTGTGGTGGTTTTGAGATCAGTTGAATGTGTGCAGTCTGGCGGGTGGATATCCAGACTGGGTTCTGGCTGCGTTAGGTCTGAAAGATGCTTATGTGAGCAGCTAGGCCGGTTTGTTATGGGGTATAACTGTGTTTTATTAGAATGATGAGGTTCGTATGCGAGCAGCTAGGCCGAATTGATCGAGCGGTGTAGCTGCACTCTGTGCGATGGTGTAGAGCAAAGTGGAAGCATACTGATATGCGGAGAGTAGTGTTTGGGAGGAGTTCTGATCTAAGGGGTTCGATATTTCGGGCGTGGGTCGCTTGTAGCCAATTAATAGGCATATTCGGTGGCATGCCGATTCTTGTTCGTTAACTTTTTTCAGGTTACTCAGACATTTTTTGTTATGTTTAAGGTTCATTGCTTCTTAAAATGGTCATTTAGATGACCAAAACATGGTGTGCATTATCGGAATGCCCTTGAACAAGAATTGCATAATTTATGGATCTAAAAAATGCATAGACTTGAATTTTCAAAAGCATTTTAATTGTATTGAAACCTTTTGTTCCAGATGGAGTGTATCCTAGGTTAGACCTTGCAATTATTGGCCTTTTCTATACGTTGCTAGGACACCATTAGATGGCAGCACCTTCACATAATTACTCAAAGTAATTCCCAGATTAAAGTGCGTGTGCCACTGGATACCGAATTGATGTAGCCACGAGTGTGGTGGAATGCACTATGTAAGTGGTCATTATTATTCTATAAATTGCAACAAGGCAGTGTGTTGTCATGCACGAGTCTCTAGTGCACACCTAAAAGAATCACTTCATGACAACGATTTTATCAGATAAGGCAACTAAGGCACAACGATGTTAAGTAGCTTCACTAATATAGAGATTCTTTGGTTAAGTAGATAAGATGGGATGGTTTCCTGGTTCTCCAATTTGTAGTTCAGGCAGTGGACTATGTGGGACTTGAGGTGGTGCGTTAAAGTGGCAGTACTAGAATTCACACCACTTGCCACCATACTACACGTTTAGGGGTACAATTGAGGTATTACCCTCCAAGACTCAGCTGGAGGTATTTTGTCCACATTACCTTAAAAACTGGAGGGACTACTGCACGTGACATTACTACCTGTGGTAAGTTCCTAATGGAGTGCGATGGAACTCCATGAAAGGGGATTAACACCATGTTCTCACCACTCGTAATCAGGTGCATTTACAGCCGATACGTGTGGCAGTAATAGTACGGAGGCATTTTGATACACTGACCTAATATCTCCTCCCATCTCTAGCTTTACATCATTGCTCAACGCTTCCTGCATAGTAGTCTTCGGAAGGCTATAGTGGTTCGACGTGTTCAATAAAGCGGACTTGCCAAGCACAGTACCAAACCACATGGTACATCACTGACAACACAAGAAAATATGATACCCACAGAAAGAGCAAAAGGGCAGAAGAGAGAAATTGTATCTGTAAAATGATTACAAGGCAATCCAGCAAAGTAGCTAGATTGAAATATTTGTCTCCACACAACAATGCAATTAATGGAAACAACTGTACGTATCAAGGTCAGTGACCTGCACCGATTTACCATGAGTAACCATTTTTGAAGTTGATAGGCTTTGTTCAAAAACCCATTCTTCTTAATATCATTAAGCCACTGATTAGTGTACTGTGCTCAGACAAATGCAACAGCATATCAGATGTCTGCAAACTGCCGCTCTCCAGCTAGGTGGGACTACAAAACCCCATTAGCCCATAGCTTTGATTATGCAGTCTTGGGCTTTTGAGAATTGTAGTTCAGAACATCTGGAGAGCCAAATGTTGAAGACCCCAGCACATACCTTAACAAGCAAGACTATAATGGCAACATAGCTTAGTAGGTTGAGAGCCTTCTGCAAAGGGAGTGTGTGTGGGGCCTTGGGGTGTGTGTGCACTCTACATCACAGATACAAATTACGATATGAAGAAGGACATGGTGCTTAATCCTTCCAATGTCAATAAAACAATTATCATATCAAGTAATTTTAGCACCTTTTAGTGACCTGCAGAGAGAAATAAAAACCGTGGGTCTGGTCTGTTCATGCCATGCATAAATGCTGCCACTATATTCCTGCGAAAGACTTCTTTACATAACTGCCATCGACTAGATCCAATCTAATTTGTTCATAGGGAACTAAGGACAACCCCAATTGTACTGAGTTACAAGCCACTGCCAATGGCCTCTCATTGCCAGAAACTTTAGGAATCCAATTATGACATTTTCCAATAGCGATGTGGAGGAAGTTGTAGATGTGCATAATAGTCTACATGAAAGTACTTTCTGAGTAAAGACATTTTGAAGGCTGGTAATGTTGATAAATTAGGGTAAATTAAGGAATTAAGTTATATGACACATGGGGCCATTCATTTCTGAAAAGCATGCAGAACCAGAGCTACTGCATTGTAGGAATGAAGATTCGAGATTTTCTGCTGGTCTTTACTGTTCAACTCATGCCATTTTGCTCTTACACAACAGTGAAGATTAATTAACGAGTTCTAAATTGCTTAGATTGCATTCCAAACCTAGGTGGCCCCATGACACACCGGACACCACCTCCATCGAGCCCTGGCTGTTCAGTCCAACAGCAGTTTGTATTCTCAGATAATTTCCTCATTATATATGTCGATTTTGGAGCAGATATACATTTCCATTAACCATGTCCGTGCCTTGTTGGTTTGTACGGATATACCTGTACAGTACCCATTTTTCTCTCCAGACCTTTAGGTAGCACACCACAAAAGACAAAATCTGGCCTGGATGGGCTGCTCACATGCAACATTGGACAGCTTGGGTTGTCTGTAGTATTTGCAGCAGTTTGATTTATTTGATATGTAGGTCAGTATACGCAACAAACTGAAGTAACTTGAGATCTGCTGTAGAGATCCAAGTATCCTTCTCGTCAGGTCTCCGAGTAGTCAGATCCAGTGTATGATAAGCATTATAGTGCCAATCTCATGCAGATACTTACCACCACTGCGACAAAAGGCTCCTGGAACTGTTGGTTCAGCATTTGTGTACTAACATCAATCCCTGAAAGCCAGCAGCCGTAACCAGGGTGGCTATGGTACCAGCCAATTGCGTTCTCAAGCCGCCCGACCTGCATGAGAAAAATAAACCGGACCAAGTTTAATAAGCAAATGCTTCCACCTCCTGGACACTTAACGAACTGCAATCGCATTCAGCACAAATCATTTTTAAAACAATTGGATTATCTGTTTAATACTGGGTTGCAATATTTAAGGGGGGGGGGAATAGGTTCAGAACCAGGAAAACTGGCTTCCGAGTGTTGTTTTGCATGTGGGAGTTGGTGCAAGAGGCCCTGTGTGTTGTAACCGTATGGGTAAGATTCAGTGCCTCAGGTGTGTGCTAGTGTTTATGTTGGTGTTAGGGAGTTGTGTGATGTTGGGTGGGTTGTGGTTTTGTCCACTGGTTGGCGTGCATAAGGGATCCAGAGGCGCGGGTGGCCGTAGCTGTAAGACAATCTGGGGTCTTGTTGTGTACTTGCATTGTTGACCGTTTTATGGACTATGTGGGGTGGTTCGCTCTAGGTGTGCTTCTAGCATCGCAGATATGGTGGGTGTAGACACAGAATTGATTCTTGGTTGTTTATGTGTAATGAGGCTAGCCCACGGTCTGGTGTAGTGGTATTGGCTATGTTGGAGGAGCAGGAAGGGGAGGTGGGTTAGTAAGTTGTGAGAGGGCAAAAAGCAATATCACTCTGAAAGCTAGCTATCAGTGCGCCTGAGTATTCAGAGCACGCTCTTCCTTCATTTCCTCTCCTTACCCTTCCCCCCCCCTTCCTCATCCCACTCCCCCTCCCGAACTCACAGTCTCTAGCTATCTTTACAGATCCAAAAAATGGCATGGGTACGTTACGCATTTAAGCAAGCATTTGCAATGCTAACAGTTTGACTTTTGTGTAGGCATGGGAAAGGCACTTCCACAAGCACAGCCATAGTGAACTGCCCATTGAAAGTAGCAGGTGCAAAATGGGATGAGTACCGGGCATCTACTAGCAGTGCCTGGCAATTGCCCAATACTTATACACAAGACAAAACTGTTGGCTTTGCCAAAGCTTGTTTTTAACAGGACTTCAGTGAAGGACACACAAAGTGCTTATAAATCGAGTGGCTGAAGGCAGACCTTGTAAGACATTTTTATTACACCAGCAAGGGGTTTACAACTCTAATTATTAACTTTCAAAAGACTCCTTTGGAGAAACACTGACAGGCATTTCGAGCCCAAAGTTTGATTAAAGCGTGCTCTAAGAGTTCCAACAAGGAGGTGTTTTTGGCAAAGGGGCATGAACTGGGTGGAAATGTCCAAATGGATTAGCATGCTGTGGCAACGCGCAGATCTTGGAAGCAAGACCACGCTGAGCAACATAGGTTTGAATACAGGATCCACATAAATAACCTGCACTTGTACGATCTGAATGTACAAGGCCTAGTAGGACTGTTCCACACTCGCCCCACCCCCCTTGGCTTGTTGCGCGTATCGGCGCATAATAAATTACCATTAAAAAATCATATAAAATCTAGAGCCATTTGAGTTTTCAGAACAACAAAACAAAAAAATGCATACCCATAAACCCCATTTAAATTCATCATGCGCAAATTTGGGCGTATCATTTATTCACTGTGGGCGTCTACGTAAAAGGTGAGCACATTCAGAGGATGGTATCCAATTAGTCCTCCTGGCTTCGGAGGAAAACATTGTGAGCAAATTCAGATCTGGGGGTCACTACATCAGTTGAACCCCAACGGTTACATGCGAATATATAGAATTATAAAACAAAGAATGAGTTTTGAACGAACACAAAACATCTAAAAAATAAAATAAAAATATTTAAAACACATTTTTTCCCCTCCCAAAGCCTCCCTTTTTTTGTATACTTTCCCCACCCCAAAAACTACTATTCCCAACCACATATGTACATCTGTAAAAACGACGACTCAGAAACGGTGCTGCTCCTCCTCAGCACAATTACAGATGGAGAATTTTCTCCCAGTACTTGGTGAAGGGCACCAACCTTACTGATCAATGTAAAATCTGACGTTTCATCCCCTACAGTACACCGCATCCTTACCTCCACGTGACAAACATGGTGAAAACAACGCAACACGAATGGAGTCTTCTGCAGAGCATAAAAAAAGTAGATCCTGGAATCCGACCCAACAGTAGTGTAGGACCCATTACTCACTACTAGACTAAGGCAAAGCGTTGTTGATGGAATTCCAGAAATGCCCCAGAAGCAACGTGTAGCAGCCAGGATGGGATCCGATATTTGGCATTTTGAGGACAGTGATCCGATTTTACGCACTCTGCTCACAACAGGAGCTGGCTGGGTGTTGGAGATTGCACGACTCCCATACAAGAAGGCCATTAACACCACCAAACACCCAGCAGAAAAACTCGTGACTCCACGAAGATCTACATCTGTGCATGCAGCAATTAACAATTGTACTTGGAAGTTACGGTCTTGAAGACAAATCCTTTGCCAAACTGGACGGGGAAACCTGCAAGTCTTTCTTTTTTTAAAACCTTTATTTTTTTTGCTGACAGGTGCAACACAATCACACAACACTTCGGGAGTTAACCGTACAGTCACATAGTAAAATAGCAATATCTTTTCCACACATAAACCATAAGTATAGCCTTATATTCAGACATTCATGGGGAGGCCCCGGCACCACCTTCTTGGTTGTCCCCGAGATACGTTCGCAAAGGAGCCCAAATGTCTTTCGGTCTGCAGGTAGACGTCACACTGTTAACATATTGTTCCTCTGTGTCCTGAGCATATAGTAGGTCCCGTAGCCATGCTTTTCGCGTGGGGGCTGCTTTCGATTTCCAGGACCGCAATATTTTTCTCTTGGCCACTGCCCCAGCGATAGCAATGAATGTATGGATCTTAACTGAAGCCTTACCTATATCACCCAGCAGATATTTATGTGGGATAGCCGGGATATTCAGCCCAGTAATGTCACATATAACTCTAGCTACTTCCTCCCAGAAGGCTTTGATGGGTGGGTGGAGGGGGCACTCCCAATACATATGTAAGGAATTCGCAGTTTGGGCACTACGTTTGGGGCAGGTTGCTTGATGAGTAGGGTCAAACTTGGAGATCCTGTTCGGGGATATATGTAAATGATTCAGCATTTTAAATTGAATTAACCTAGAGTTAATCGAGATGGATGTGGTATGCTGGCAATATCTAGTCCATTGGGCATCTTCTATAGTGATGCCAAGATCCCACTCCCATTTCTGTTTCATAGTGTTCCCAGATGGGGCATGCTCTTCGACTGCTTTATAGTCTAGATATTGTACCCGTAAATCCCTCCTGCGACATAACTGCAGTCAAGAATTCATGTATTGGGGGGGGGGGGCTTCGGGAAACAATGGCCATTTCCTTTTACAAGCTGCTTTCATACGGTAGTATTGCAGCGTAGTGATGAGGCCCGGCCCCACTTTAGTGTGCACGACTGCAAGTGAGGCAAATCTGCCCTCCGGGTATAAATCTCCTAATCTCCTTGCCCGGGTCCCATTTGCGCTGCAAAGCCGTATCAAATGTGGGTTCCAAATCGGGATAGTGCCACCAGGGGGGTAAACGGCCAATAGGGGTTCACACATCCCACCCTCGCAAATAGTGCTGACCAGGCTCATACTGAGCTCACTGGATTCACATCCCTCATATTCCCCTTATTTTTTACAAATGGCATCGCTTGGATGTTAGCTGGGGCTACTGCAAATTACTCAGCCTGTACATGTGCATGTTTTTCAGCGGTGTCCCCCCCCCATTACTTCGCAAAGTGTGCTTGTGCTGCATGAAAATATAACATGAAGTCTGGGGCTGCCAATTCACCCGTTTCATATCTCTTGCACATCCTGGGCCATTTGAGCCTAACTGACTTCCCACCCTATACAAAGTTAACAGCCAGTTTCTGTAACCTCTGAAAAAAGTCTTTGCTCGGCCATATGGGAATACTGTAGAACAGGTATAACAACTTGGGCACCACCACCATTTTGAGCAATGCCACTCGTCCGTACATGGATATTGGAAGCTTACCGCAGACAGCAAGTTTGTGTTCAAGGAGTTGCAAATATGGTTCATAGTTATTAATGTATAGGGTCTGTCTGTCAGTGGCCATTAATATTGCCAGGTATCGCGCTGATGTAGGGGACCATCTAAAATCTAACATAGCCTGTGATTGCCCTGTGGTTGGCATCAGTGGAATTATCTCTGACTTGGTCTGGTTAATTTTGTAGCCAGAGTACGTGGAAAATGTATTTATTTCACACATTACTGGGGGTAGATGAGTCTCTGGACATCTGATATACAGCATCGGATCATCTGCGTTTATTGAGAGAAGTTGGGGAGCACCCCTAATATGGATGCCCCTCCACATGTGTTTGCATCTGACCTTAGCCGTCATGCCCTCTATCGTAAGTGCAAATATGACAGGGTACAAAGGGCAGCCTTGATGGGTGCCCCTATCCAATACAAAGGGGGATAAGAGTGATGTTTGTTCTTACCATTGCAGCCGGGTTCTTATATAATACAAACATCGGACCAAACCCCAGTTTACCCAGCATTGAGAAGAACAAGTTACTCTCTTACCTGGTAACGTTCTTTCGATGGGATGGTCCGACGACGTATTCCATATCTATGGCATGTAATCAACACAGTTGTGCTGCTTCGGAAAATCATCGGCGTCTGCGTCGATGACGTCGATACGCCGCCCTCGAGGACCTCCCCCGACGGCACTGGATGTTATAAGTAGGATGCACGACGCCCGTAGCCTCAGTTGTAGTTTTTTCCCAGAACGTGTGGCACCAGTCTTCTCCCAGTCTGACACACAAAGCCTTGCGGAAACGTAAGCTGCAAACGCAAAAGAAATTCTGTAGCGGGGAAGGCAGGGAGGGAGCGATATGGAATACGTCGTCGGACCATCCCATCGAAAGAACGTTACCAGGTAAGAGAGTAACTTGTTCTTCGAGGGGATTGGGTCCTCCGACGTATTCCATATCTATGACAGACTTCCAAAGCAGTACCAATGCAAGGAGGTGGGAAAAGAATTTAGAATTTTAGAATGCCCAATCAAATTGCAGAATAGAGGACTGCATTACCAAAGGTGAAATCTCGCCCACGGATGGAATCGAGGGAGTAGTGACGTACAAAAGTATGTACCGAAACCCAGGTGGCTGCATCACAGATGTTACGAATAGGAACACCGTCTGTAGGGCAGTAGAGGCAGCCATACCCCTGGTAGAATGAGCCCGCAAGCCGACCGGTGGGTCCTTACCCGCCAAGCGGTAACACTCAGAGATAGCCAAAATAATCCAGCGAGACAAAGTCTGTTTCGTCACAGCTTGTCCCAAACGCTTTCCAGCGTGACCAATGAAGAGTTGATCGTCCACTCTGACCCGGGACATGCGTGAAATATAAAAGCTTAACGCTCTCCTAGGATCAAGCCTATGGAGCCTCTCCTCTTCCTTACCAGGATGTGCAGGAGGATAAAACGCCGGAAGAACAACCTTCTGGCCTAAATGAAATTCCGACACCACCTTCGGAACAAAGGAAGGCCGAACTCTAAGGACAACCCTGTCCTTATGAAACACAGTGAAGGGTGGCTTAACTGAAAGTACCTGTAACTCACTCACACTGCGAGCAGAAGTAACCGCAACCAAAAATACAGTTTGAAGAGTTAACAGTCTCAAAGGGCATGAGTGCAAAGGCTGAAACGGAGCACCCATCAGAAACTTGAGCACAAGCTTCAAATCCCAACCGGGCACCTAGAAAGGTGACCGAGGGAACACATTAGTGAGCCCTTTCAGAAACTGAGAAATTAAAGCAATTTTAAAATCGGAACACTCTTCAGACGAGCGCTTAAATATGGATAGCGCCGCCAGGTAACCTTTAACTGTACCCACTTGCAAGCCCCATTGTGGGCCAAAGAAAGCAAAAAAAGACAGAACCACAGGAATGTCACATGCAAAAGTATCCACAATCTTAACCCTGCACCAGTCGCAGAAATTACGCCAACGGCAACAGTACAGGGACTTTGTTGCGGGCCGTCTGGCCGAGAGAAACACCTCCATCACATCTTCAGGGAGGTCCCAATCCTTATACCTCAACCTTTCAGAAACCAAGCGTGAAGGTTGAGGGATCTGACCTCTGGATGGAGAAACCCGACCCCCCCTCCCGTGAGAGCAGATCGTCTCGGTAGGGAAGACGACGTGGAGGGCAGATGGACAAATCGAGAAGGTCCGGGTACCACGTCCTCCAGGCCCACGCCGGAGCAACGAGGACCATCCGGGAACCGAACCTCCGCAGTACTTGCGGGATGACGGGGACTGGAGGAAACGCATACAGCAGTGGGAATGACCAGTCCACCACGAATGCGTCTCCCAAGGCTCCTTTTGGAGGAAATTCCTGCGAGCAGAACCTCTCGCACTTCCGGTTGACACTGGAGGCGAAGAGATCCACTTGAGGGGTCCCCCAAAGGGCGAATATCTCCAGGAGAATCTCCTGAGCCAACTCCCACTCGTGAGAGATTGCGCTCTGCCTGCTCAGAGCGTCCGCCATCTCGTTTTCGTCTCTGGCCAGATAAACTGCTGAGATCGAAACTTCCTGCTGGATTGCCCAGAACCAGAGCTGCATTGCCTCCCTGCACAGAGGAAGTGACCCTGACGCCCCCACCCCCTTTTTGTTGAGGTAGTGCATGGCCACCGTGTTGTCCGTCAGGATCAGGACATCCTTCCCTCGCACAGTCGGCAGAAAAGCCTTCAGGGATAGCCTGATGGCCCTCAGCTCCAACAGACCGATATGGAGTCTGGACTCCGACGGAGACCAACGACTGCTGACTGTCAACTCGTTGGCATGAGCTCCCCATCCTGTGAGGGATGCGTCCGCCACGATCGTCACCTCTGGCCAGGGTAGCCAAAATGGAGCCCCCCTTCATCAGATTGTCTTCGACGGCCCACCACAGAAGGTCCTGGGCGACCGAGGACGGCACCTGAACAGGGTCCGACAACCTGCCAGAGGACTGAGACCACTGGAGCTTGAGTGCCCATTGCAAAGATCTCATCCGCAACCTGGCCTCTGGCACCAGAAGAATGCAGGATGCCATGAGGCCGAGCAATCTCAAGAACTCAAACGGTGGGAGACTCTGGGCAAGCTGAAACGTGTGCACTATCTGCTGAATGTGATGAGCCCTCACCAGGGGAGGAAAACACTGCCCCAGGGACGTGTCAAGCACAGCTCCGATGTACTGGAGCCTCTGAGTAGGTGTCAAAAGGGACTTCTTTAAATTGAAGGAGAAACCCAGCTTGTGGAGGGAGTGGCAAGTGACAGACAGATGATCTAGGACTTGCTCGGGAGAGCGCGCCCTGATCACCCAATCGTCCAGGTAGGGGTAGATGTGAATCCCCCTCCCCCTTCGCTGCCACCACCACCATGAGCTTGGCGAACACCCTCGGGCGGAGGTCAATCCGAACGGCAGGACCCGAAACTGAAAGTACGAGTCGCAAACCGCGAACCTCAGGTACTTCTTGTGCTTTAGATGTATCGGCACATGAAAATAAGAGTCCTTGAGGTCGAGAGACGCCAACCAGTCCTGAAGTTGAACGGCCTGGAGGACTTGAGAAAGAGTAACCAACCATCTTGAACTTGTCCTTCCTGAGGAGTTTGTTCAAACCGCGCAAGTCCATGATGGGTCTCAATCCCCCGTCTTTCTTGGAAATAAAAAAATAAGGGGAATACCATCCCTTGTTCCTCTCCACTAAGGCACCAGTTCTATGGAGCCTTTCTCCAGCAGGGATTGAATTTCCTGCGCAAGGAGCGGATCCGGACTCTTCAAAGAGATTCCCCGTTGGATTGTCTTGAGGCCACTGCCGGAAAGGAAGACAGTAGCCGTGGGTTATGATCTCCAGAACCCACACATCTGAAGTAATGCCACGCCACTCTGCAAGATGCTGCGCCAGCCTTCCCCCAACTGGCGAACCATGGGACATGGCCTCATGACTGAGCTGAAGCGGCTGCAGTGTTGCCTGAGGGCAAAGAGGCAACAGCCCGAGCGGCCTTGGCACCTCAAATACCTTGTTTTCCAGCTCTGGCACTCCTACGGTGGCCCCTTTGACTGGCAGCTCCTCTCGCATTACCAAAGGATGAGTAATAACGAAAGGAACCTTCTCTCCATTGCTGTCCCCTAGGACGAAAAGGCGGAGGTTGGTGAACTGCAGCGCCCAACAACCACGTAAACCTGCGTATCACGGTGCTCGCCACCATGGACCGGCTGACGCAATCTGCCATGTCCAACCCCGACTGAACGGCCTCACACATGGCATCCTTGCCATCCTGAACCATGGCAAGGAAACCATCCCGTTTGTCCCCTTCGGGAATATGTTCAGCCGCTAAGTAAACAGTTCCACAGAGCGTGCGTGAAACGTGACAAGGCACAAACGGAGTTGGCCGCCTGAAGCGCCATACCCCCTGAAGAAAACACTTTCTTCGCCCAGCCGTCAAAACGATTGTCATCCCTATCAAGAGGGATGGTAGGATATAATGCCTGCTTTGCCGGGGCCGTAGCCGCCTGCACCACCAAACTCACCGGAGTGGGGTGCTTGGTCAAGTTGCAGGGGTCGCAACTGGTTGGGTGGTATTTCCGTGGCAAAGACTTGCTCACTGCCGGGAGACTCTCCGGAGCAGTCCAAGCCGCCACCAACCTCCTCTGGAGAGCCATATGGAACGGCAGTACCGGGTCAGTTGGTGGACCTTGGTCGAGGTCATCCTGAAGAAAATCCACTGGGGGAGCAGACCATCCCAAGTTCTCTGACCCTGGACATAAGGCGCCGGTACGAGGAGTCGGCACGAGTGCCCGGTTCAGGCTTACAAAAACTTCACCTCCGGAGAGGTGTCCAGCCCACTGGCATCGTGCAAGGACTGCCGCAGGTCCTCAATTTGGCTATGGCCCAAGAGAATCTCGTCCGGCACCGTATCCGGAACCATGCCATCATCAGAGCCCTCATCCACATCTGAAATAAACTCAAGCTGGCGGTAAGAATGCACAGAATGTGGAACAAAGCCATACTTGACCTTTGCCAGAGCCTTTCTAGGTGGTTCCACCAAGCCCCGGGGAAGCCCCGTCGAAACAGCTTCGAAAGGCGTTGAGTGAATCGGCGGCGACGCCGAACGCGGTGCCAACAGCATCGATGGCGCCGACACAGTCCTCAAGGCTGGAGCCCCGAGCGGGTCCCTCGACAGCCTGGGCGCTGATGGCGTCGATGACTTCTTCAGAGGTGGGGCCTCTAAAGAGTCCGTCAATGACTTCGGCGCCACCGTCTTCCTCGAAGACACCACAGGTGCACACGGTCTCGAGCGCGTCGAGGACCGGGACCTGGAACGGGCATGACGAGAACGATTCCCCTTGTCCGAGCGGGACCTCTCCTGCGAATCGTGCCGACCACCCGAGCCCAAAGGCGTGCGAGTGGTGTCTCTCGACCGATCACGACAGACCTGACTCAGAGGCGCGGACGGACCAGTACCCTGCGATTCGAGAATTGCCAACATTTTCTTACCGAAGGAAGCCCATTCCGCCGGCGTCGCATGCTTGCTGGGGTAAGTGACACACCGATGGGCGGAGTCCTCGGATGAGGACGGGGAAGGCGACCGATGACAGCCCTTCCGGGAGTGCCTCGAAGCGGTAGGAGTGGCCGGACCGACTCCGGGACCGAGACCCACTGGACTTCCGACGACGAGAATAGTCGCCCCTCGAATCGTCCGTCGAAAGCCCCGCAGACCTCGACTTCCGTGGCTTGGACACCTTACCTACCGATAACTTCTTCTTGCGCTCCCGCAAGGCTTTGGACGTGAGCGACTGGCAGTCGACACAGTCATCAGTGTCATGGGCCTCCCCGAGGCACCAGAGGTAGGTGTCGTGTGAGTCCGTTACCGACATCTTGGACCCACAGTCCCTGCACTTCTTAAAGCCCGGACGCAGTGTGGAAGACGAGGTAGACATCTTCACGAAAAAGACTTCACAATACGAACAGGTTCGAAGAACCGAGAAAGAACAGGAACTCCAAAGAGTCGAGGCGTGCCCAGATCTCCGAAGCGAACTAGTTCGCGGAAAAAAACGGAACTGAGGCTATGAACGTTGTGCGCCCTACTTATAACATCCAGTGACATCGGCCATCGGGGGGGTCCTCGAGGGCGGCGTATCGACGCAGGACGCCGAAGATTTTCCAAAGCAGCACAGCTGTGGTGATTACATGTCATAGATATGGAATACGTCGGAGGACCCAATCCCCCTCGAACATAGTTCCAGGATACGGACTCAAACGCTTTTCCGGCACCTAAAGTAATTGCAGCTGCTTTAGTGTTTGGGTCCAACTGTGACATAATTGCGAAGAACCTCCGTAAATTAATTGCCCAACGGGTAGGGATAAATCCTGTTTGATCTGTATGGATTCATTTGTTCATGTGTGGAATCGGACAATTTGCCATTGCCTTGGCATACATTTTTGCATCCATGTTAATCAGGGATAATGGGCGGTAAGATGCAGGGTCTTGAGGCGATTTCTGGGGCTTGAGCAAGACAGTTATTATCACTTCTCTCATACTCTGTAACTCTCCTCTTCCGAGCGCCTCTTCCCAGACCTCCAGCAGTCTCAGGGCCATCTCAGATTTGAAAACCTTGTAAAATAATCGACCGTGATACCGTCCGACCCGGGGGCTTTGCCTGCATGTAAGGTGCGAGATGGCTTGTTCAATTTCTTCGACCGTCAATGGAAGTTCCAGCAGTACCCTTCTGTTTCCCCCAATTCGGGCACTGGAAATTAGTCCATATCATTTTGGAGTTCTCCTGGGGTCACTGTGTCTGCGTTAGCATACAATATGGCATAGAACAGCTTATACACCTCATTGATTGCCCTTGAGGCCGTCTGCACTCTCCCTGTGGAATCACAAATGCTAGTAATAGGTCTCGATCCCTGTTCTGATCCGATGAGGGTTGCCATAGCCTTGCTCGCCTGGTTCCCCTCTCCGTACCTCCTTGCCTTCATAGGTTGTGTTATATAGTACAGTTCTTTCTCTGCCAGAGTCTTACAAAAAAAACAGGATCAAATGGAAAAATGTAAGTATGTAAGTATTTCCTTCCCTGTGACCACAGGCCGCTGGATCTCAAGGTTCCTTAGTACCCGTTCAGTCTAGCGCACGTCCTTCCCGATTTCTCTCAGGGCACCATAGGCTGTCCCCATCAATTGGCCTCTCAGCCACACTTTGAATGTTTCCCATACTGAACCTTGTGCCCGCACTGTGCCTGTATTTCAAACAAAGAAGTCATCTATTTCAATTCTGAGTGGTTCAATCACTGACTCATCCTTCAACAGCTCCGGGGCCATACGCCAGTTTCGAGTAGTATGTTCCATGTCTTTCTGGTCCAGTTTCAGGAGGACCGAGGAAGTGATCCGGCAGCGTACGCGGGAGGATAGATCACTGTTCTGCCTCCGAAACCAGCACGGGGGAACATAACCAGTAGTCAATCTGCGAGCTAGACCCGTGTACCCCATAGTAGAATGTGTATTCCCTTTCTAGAGGGTGCAATTCTCTTCATGCGTTTACCAGGGGTAGCGTAGGCCATCGCTTGTCTCTGCGTCAGTGCTGCTTTGGTATACTGTCAGCGGCCTCCAGTTGATCGGTTCAATCCAAGGTCCAGTATTACATTGAGGTCACCTCCCCAGATCACAGCTGCCGATCCCAAAGGCAATATCAATTCCACAATACACAGATAGAACTCTGGGATATCCAGATTAGGGCTGTATGTATTAACCAGTATAACTTCCCTATTGTACAGTTGCCCCCACATAATCAACATAGCCGCCATCATCGTCTGCTATTGATTTGGACATCTGGAAGTTGACACGTTTGTGTACAACTGTGTGTACTCCTCTCGCCATTGAGGAGTAGTCTGTAGCTACTCATGGGGCCCCAGTTTCGTGCAAACGCATCCGTGATCTTCTTGGTAGCATGTGTCTCTTGCAGGAGGAGTATGTCAGCCTTATGTAGATTTGCATATGCAATTATCTTCCTTGCTTTTATCGGGTGTGCCAGGCTCCTTATGTTCCATGTGAGACGCTTAATCACTTGCATGTTCTGCAACATTTATGTCGGTGTCTTAAGTTTGTCGTAGCCCTCTTCTCAACTCCTGCCACGCCATGCTGCATGCGCTGCCCCTACCAGGGTTTTCGTGCTGATCATTCCTCTCCCGCTCCAGTTTAAACTCAATTCCCATATCAGCCTGCGTGTTCCTGGACCATGTTCCAGAGAGTGGCTTATCCCCTTTAACCAATGGGCAACTGGCCTAACTCCCTCCCCACCCTCACTACCCCCGCCCCCCAACTGGACAGTGTACACCCTTCAAAAAAAGATCAACCTTTGAAAAAATTGGCTACTCTACACGGCTAATCTGCCCTTTTCCGTCTGCCAAGCAGACCGCCCCAAGGGCCGCCAGACGGTTATATTATGTATCCTGAAGTCTTGGACTATTGTATATTTTCGTGCTCCTGGTATATCTTCAATTGCTTGGCCCGGGTAGCGGGTTCATGTCCTTTAAAGGCTGTGGAATATTACGTTTGATGTACCCCATGGCCTCATCAGGGGATTCAAAAAAGTGCTTCTTCCCAGTGTATTGCAGGCGAAGTTTAGCGGGAAACAACATTGCATAGGGGATAGATCGTGCCCAGAGTGCTCTCTTGACTTAATCGAAAGTACGGCGAGCGGCTTGTACTCCATTCGAAAAATCAGGGTATATATGTATCCTGGAGGAGTAATATATTAGAGTACCCTTTTCCTGAGACAGATGTAGAATTTTGTCCCTGTAGCAATAATTAAGGAAACTGGCAATGACCGTGCATGGCGGTGCCTCAGGTTTAGGGGGGAAGACGTCCAGGCTTGGTGGGTTCCCTCAATTAAGAACTGCTGCGAGAGATGTGCATCCGGGAAGACTGCTCGGATCACTTCTTCCGTAAAGACCTCCATTGGGACATTAATTTGTTTTTCGGCCAGCCCTACCACCCTGATATTGTCACGGCGGGACCTAGATTCCAAATCTTCACACTTCATTTGAACTAGTTTCAGGTTCTTTGTGATGGCCACTATATTATCAAACGGTTATGTACCACAGGTGGGCATCAAACAGACTTCTTGCTCTGTGAGTCTATAATTCCTATATACAAAAAGACAGTCTTATATTCTATACGGTGTCACTTTAGGTTCTTCCCATAAAAATTTAATTTATTATCAAAATTTTATTAATCACTAATCATCAAATTCATAAAACAATCATAAAAATGATCATACATAAAACACATACATCATGTTAAAACACCACAAGTAGAAGCACCATGCTTGAGTACATTACAGTGACTTTTCAAGGATCTCAAATGTGTATAACAAATAACTCTGATTTCCATGCCTATTTTCAGCCTATTTCATGTTGATTTATTTAAAAAAAACCTGACTTGTACAAGTTTGTCCTTAATATACAACCATGTAGGACAGGGAATGTTGTGCAGATATTAAAAATCTTCTTTGGTTGGAGGGAGTACCCTGTTAATCAAAACAGACACCCTATTAGTAATTAATTATAAAGTATACATCTCTAATTACATCTAAATACGCCCTTATCCCAAAAAGGGTGTTGAGGTATGTTGCTTATTACATACCTCTCTTTCCTAGTAGTAGCTCTTGGACCTTTCCTGGTTCCTTATGCAGATTCCCAATTTCTTCAGGGAATTCTTGCGTATCCTATTCTCCTCTCTAAACCCGTGCACAATTATGACATAAATACCCAAGGCCATATAGAACGTCCCATAAATGACTAGAAAGCATAGGATAATCATGCTTACCAGTCAGGAAGTTTCCAAACAAATTTTCTCAGTGTTCTCTCAGATATGGACCTCAGATGTAAGTAGCCATCCTATTATAAAGAGTAAAAGTGCTCTGTTATGAAATACTTTTGTCAGTTTTAAATAGAATGTGATAGGTCAGTATATCAATAAGGAGTAGAACACTCACTTGTAGGTCGTAATGAAGCTAAATGTTGCTTCCTCCCCGTGGGATTTCTCTGGTTGAGGCAAAAAAACATCTTTGCTACTTTAAGTGGATCCAAATATGTGGAGATACAAATGTCCACATCCCCAGTGAGTCCCAGCGTTCTCGTTCGCATTAGTCTGCACTTCCGCGATGCATTCGCGGGTGCATCCACACTCTACGCGACACGCTGACGTCACCACGCCACGCCCAAGCCTGTGCTCGGCGACGCCATCGCGCCGCACGGAAAACGTGTAAACACCGGCGCATCTGCATCGCTTCGTGTTATGGGACATGTAGTTACCTCATGGACTAAACCAAAACCTCACAGTATGCGACCCCACTAACTCCCATATGGGTTCTATAATGATAACCCGGACACATGTAGAACAACAGTATGGGGATCTAAAATTATTCCCAATCTCGTAATGACAAAATTACACCGTGTCAGACATCTTTGTGCAGTGCAAAAACAATGACTCACAGAACAAAAAAGCATTACCTTCTATAATGCAGCACAATGCAATGGCTCACATAACATGCGCATTTGCTCCTATAAGTGTAAATACAGTCCTGTTGTATACAGTCATTACACGGGGTGACCCTTAACTCTTCATTTGACAGTTGTTCATGTAAATACATACTCTTATTTCTTATATTTACAGGTGTTGCAGAACGTAAATATTGCAGAAATCTAACCTAGCATAACACCAACAGAGATAAAGCAGCTCAATTACTCATTTTGTAGTTGTGTCAAGAAACACCATACCTCTTAGTTTAGCCTGAGTCTGGAAGGTTAAACCACAGTGTTGTAATTAGGCATTATGCCATTCCACTCCCTCATTAAGGCCACTAATGTGACTCTGACAAAAAGAATCAGTTTTTGTTCAAGGTGCAGTAGTTTCCTGTTAATCACTGTTTGCAATTGACCTTTAATTTGTTTTAGAATACACCACTCAAATTTGTTGCATGTGTGCATCATTTCCATAAAATGTTTGACCATAGGAGCTTGTTCGACCTCGTTTCTAATACAGCTTCTATGTTCAATTATCCTAGTTCTGCATTTCCTGTTCGTTTTGCCAATGTACAGGCGTTCACACAGACTTTTAATCAGATGAATAACATTACTTGTGTTGCAATTTGTGTGTTCATTAATGCTTTGTCGCTCGCTGACTCTCCTTATTGAGGTGATGGCTACTAAGAAAGCGGTCTTGTAAGTTAGGTGTTTGAGGCTGGATTTGTGCATATGCTCAAAGGGTGGACCCATGAGCTTCGAGAGTACAACATTAAGATCCCAACCTTCAGGCGGGTTGGAAATTGGAGGGTAAAGTCTCTTTACTCCCTCCATGAAAGCCTTAATAACGGGAACCTTCCACCCAGGAAACTTGTTTTGTGAAGTGGTGTACACAGACAGTCGCTAGGTGAACCTCGATGGAATTAAATACTAGGCCAGAACCTAGTAAGTACATCATGTAGTGAAGAATGTTTGATGGGCTATATTCAATTGGATTTGGATCGGCACCATATCACAAATCTTTTCCATTTGATGAAATAGCACTCCTTCTGGTGTTGGGTTTGGGTGACTCCTTGAATATATCCATACCCCTTTGAGGTTGTTTTAAGTGTCCAAACTCTATGACTTCAGGAGCCAGTCTGCCAAGTTCATAGCCCGAGGATGTGGATGGAGGGTACTTCCCCCCCCCCACTCCCCCACCTCCCAAGCTAGGGCAGCATGTTGTAGGGTCACGGGAGTTTGATCAGGTTGTATATAGCCAGTTTGAGCAGATGTGGAAATCATGGTGGTCTGACTATTGAAGGCAAGCGTCCCCAGCCAGCACGATCCTCCCCGCAATGAGAGACAATGACGGACTCTCCCAAGTCGGGAATAAAGCCAAGACAGAGTGCGGGTGAGCTTAAATGAGAGTTTATCAATCAGAATAGGGCATGCAAAGAACTCTGCAAACTCTGAGAGCGCTCTGTCTGACAATAGCAAAGACAGGCGTATTTATTCACAAAAAACGTCATTAGTACCTACATACTATAAGGGGCACAAGTTCAATGGGATTGGGTGGCGATGACTAGCTATAGGTGCTGCTGCGATGTGGTTGGCCTTGGCTGGAGGACGTCACTTGTCAGCCTCGTGGGTTGGGCTGGGCCTGGCAGGTCAGCGGAGTTCATCCGGGCGGTGTTGTTGTGCCATTGTGGCCAGTGTCAGAGATGAATGTCTTTTCCTGACTTATTTGCCCTATGCCATGCACACCGCAGTCATTCAGTCATTGCATGTTATCTCCTTTAGTAAATCTATCAATAGGTTATCCTACAGGTTAATGCAACACAGGAGGAATGCACCTTGTGAGGGGTTGGATGGTGATTTATCCGTGCATGGTTACCAGTGTCCTGTTTGACCGGTACCATAGGTCGTGGGGCTAAATCTCTGGGCATGGGACGGGCGGTACATATCTCTCTGTCTCGTTAGAAGTTATTATGAATGGGCTGTTGTGTGTTACCACAGTATTGGGTGTCTTCGTTGCACCGGGTCATACGTCTGAGGTGTTCCGGGGGGGGTTGTGGGGTTTATGAGGGGGCGCCTTGGATTTGTGTGGTCAAGCGGAGGTTTACTGCTGGGCTGTAAATAATGCAGGTGGCAGCCCGTGGCCTTGGGTGCTGTAACGGGGACTACAAATCTTTGAAGCGGCTCCAGCCTAGTTGGGGGAGGTGGAGCAGCATGGCGCAGGCCTTAGCTCTCTTATTTGGCAGACTTTGCAGGGTGGGGGGGGGGGGGGAGAATGGCCTTGCACATATTCACAAAGGTATTTTTCTCGTGTGTTGCCGACTTTTAATGAGATCATAAACATTTGAACATTCTTATAATACTCATTTGGATCACTTGAAAACATACATTTCAACTCACTACATGTCTCTCGAATATAGTCAGTTTAAGCACCTTACTAGTACATTATATTTTAACAACTACGGCATTTAGTAATATGCATATATATATTTGCATTACGTGAGGTAGTAGTGTGGTTGGTGGAGCATAGAGAACGAGACCCGCCATTGTACGCGGCGGTAATGGCATATAAGGGCTGTAGATATATATACACATGACTGGCACATTTGCCCGCGTCTCTTCACCCGAGCCTTATGTACAGTTGCATTCGTCCTCCCCTGCACTCTAGCAGCATTAGTTCAGTTATGGCGAGGGACCGCGGGGTGTACGGTTTTCAATGGTACATATAGAGAACAATTCCCCGGAAATGCTTTTTATCATTTGCACACCCCTGCAGGGGTGTGGGTCCTCCATTGCTGGTGTCATGTAAACATGCGTTTCATACAATAATTACACAATTTTACAGGTTTCTTTAGTAGAAGTAGTTTTATGGAAAGGATACACGTATTACAGGTAGTTTTTGACATTCGTATTTGGGTATTTTTCTGCTTTCATCGGATGACCATTCTACAGTTCTCCCCACCACCCAGGCCTCGCTGACCGGGTCATGCTGGGAGCAGTGATACACTGTGGACGGTGAAATGTTACAGTGTTAGTATCTTATGCTAGCTCATGTCCGTTTTGTTCGTGGGAACGGGCTCACAGCGGATCTGCCAGGGTGCTGCGGCGACAGGGATAATTGAAACTCTCCGAGGGTGGGGGCCGCGCTACAGCAGGTGAACCCTCCACTACCTGGGCCCGGGTGGTCTGAGGGGACGCCCAATGAGCCATGGCCCTCACCTGGGGAGGGGATGTAGGCAAGGAGGGTTTTTTGGACCACTCCTCCCCTACATTTCCCCCCTTTCGTTACTTAAGTAACAAATTCTTTAACTCATTCAATCTCCTACACTCTTCTTCGTCCATAACTGCCTCATCCCATGCTGGTGTGCATTTTATCGGCATCCAGGCTCTGCACACCCCCCTTAAGCTCTCACCCCTCCTAGCATATTCATCTTTGGTACAGGTTAGGTATATACATCCGCTCTCTCCTTCCAAGTCTACCCACACCTCCTGATACCATTCTAGTATGCGGGGCTCTCCGATGGTGGTGTGCCATAATTTGTCTATGATATCCTTGTCATGATACCTAGGCACTAGTTGATACCTTGGTGTATCATCAGTTCCGGTTTGTACCTGCACTTCCTGCATGGTTTGCATTGTCCCACGGGTGTTGCCCATTGTCACCATCATCATTGCACCATTAGGTGCTGCGTTAGCACAACATCGAAGACCCACCTGGCACATACAAAAAATTAAAAGGAGGAACACCACAGCTGGCATCAAAAATTTCACAGTCGTTCCAAGCCATGAGGGGACCCAGGAGAAGATGTTGTCGAACCACGTACTGTCTTCTGCTCCACCTTCCATTTTCATTTTTTCTCCTAGGTTGTGTACTGCTTCGATCACATGGGACAGGGAGCCGTTTTCTGCATCTTCGGAAGGTACGAAAGTGCAGCAGGCACTTCCAATCTTTCGGCAAACACCTCCATCCATCGCCGTCAACAGGTCCAAGACATACCTGTTTTGCATTGTCATCAGCCGTAAAGCCCTTCGTTCCACTTTTATTACGTTGAACCCTTCTTCAGTGTCATTTGCCAGCTGAATCAATTCCCAGCGTGTTATCTGGAGCCATTTTGCGTTTGCCCTTGCTTGGACACTTGAGATGAGTGAGGCAAAGAATGTTTCTGCTGAGCTGAATAATCGGTATCTGTCTGGGATCTGAGCCAACAGTTCTGATGATGCCTTTGATATGTAGTTTGATGCTCGTTTGTTACGGGTCAGCACCTCTTCCTTGCTCCCGGAAGACAGGACATACCATTTGTGACTCCGCAGTCGGCTGGGCTGCACTCTGTTGTATGCGTTCCTGTGTCTTTTTGCTCCCATTAATGTGGCTTTCTGGTATTACCATTAGGGATGAGTGCAGAGTGGCCATTGAGCAGCTGCCACTCCATGACGGGGGAAGGTGCAGGTATGCCTGGTTGCCGCATACCCAGTACGTGTCCATCAGGGCCGCTGTCCCTTTTCTCAGATCTGGGATGGTGAGGGTCTTGTTACAGTTCTCGTTTGTCCCCATGAAGGTTTTCCCCTCTCCTTTAAAACATAGTTCATAGTCTATTTTGTTTTGCAGTTTGAAGGGTTTTTCAATGGCGGTTACCCAAGTTAGTTTTGAGATGTGTTCCTTCCATACTGGTGTGCATGTTTCTTCTATCCATTGCAATTTCTCTGGTGCCACACCTCTCAGTGCTTCAGCTTTACACATTACTTCTTCATCCTTCCACTTGTTGTCCGAAAAAAAGTGTCCCTTGTATTACAAAAAATGGTTCCTCCAGACATACCACCCCTGCCGTCTTCGGGTAGCAAGTTTTCTCGTTCTGCAGCATTCTAAAAGTAACTTCATGTGCCTGGAAGGTGTTCTTAATCCTGCATAACGTAAGATGAAGGAGACACTGGGCATCTATAATTGGCAACTCTTTGGGTAGCAATACTTTGGGTGTACCTGAAGCATGGGGAATGAGGGAGCAGACATAGCAGCTCTCGTTTGTTGTTTGTTTAGCTGTTGCACTCATATCCGCATACCATTTATTCGTCTGGTGGGGGTGTCGTGGGTCTTCTATTCTATCTAATCCTAACCCATAGTACTCATCATACTTCCTCCTTTCAGCTCCCCTTTTACTTCTGTTATTTCTTTTCCTAATGTACTTCCCGGCTTCAAGGGTGACAGACACAGTAGACCCCCGTTTCTCCTTCCCGCCCCCCTTCACCCAGTCATCATATAATATTTCATGTGTTGCTTTCATTCTTCCATTTTCTTCCATTCTATTATTTGACAATGTGTCTGTAGCTATGGGGGCAGGTTGGCTGGTAGGGGTGTTATACAACCAGGATATGGCGGAGGGGTTTCGGTCGTTCAGACTGTGAGCATTGTAATTAGATATCTTTTGCGGGGACACTGTTATTTTGCATTTCACCCTGTAGCTCTTCGTTTTTTATCATGACAGCATTGGATGGTGTTGTATAATAACCCCATACAAGTTTCGTCCCGTCCCATACCAAGAAGTCACCTTCCTTAGTATTTACACTCGTGGTTGCATTACTTACAGTAGTGCTGTTAGTCCCTCCCCCCTCGTTTATCTCGATCGAGATAAACGCTATTAACCAGTATGTAACCAGGCCAAACATTAGTGTAAAAAACAATGTAATACACACTGATAGTCCACATTCATACGAATATCTGCATTTCTCAGTTAACCACTCTCTAACTCTAGTAAATGTATCCGTTGCAGGCTGCCCGTTAGATGCCATGGTAGTTCCTGTTCGAGATATAAAAGTGCATTAAGTGCATGAATGTAAACATTTTGTGGGCACTACCAGGGCCAGTTATATATTGACGAGGAATGGAAGCGGGTAGGGTTGCGGGGAAGGGTATTCACAGACAAGGGTGTAAACACGTCATAATTTGATCACTTCATTAATTACATATAAGTCCACCAGATAAAAAAGGAAAAAAATGATTTTTTTTTTCTTCCAGTAACATCTTAAAAAGAATGCCAGTATACTTATCAGTCATTTTCCCATTCAGGTCCGTTACTGTCACACATACACAAGTTCATATTCAGACATTCTGCTCAGCTGCACCCTTTGCTGTTGTCTGTGCCTCCTCATCTACCTCCTCTTGCACATTACTGTATGCTTTTCGTACATCTGTCAAGTGTACCCAGTATTTTAGGCCCTTTACTTTTACTGCTGTGGGCGTGCAGAACACTACCTCGTATGGGCCATGGAACTGTGGTGAATTCCATCGACGCACAAAACTCCTGACATAAATTAATTCGCCCGGCATCAGCTGTAGCTGTTGCTCAGGCTCCGTGACAGACCCTATTATGGTTCCCTCCTCTCTCGTGAAGGGTGGAGAGAGCTGCTTTGATATTGCGCGTGCTGCCCTTGTCAATTTCTTCAAATAGTCTGTGAACTCTTCTCCCAATATCGCGGCGCTTCTGTGTGCATCTGAGTGTTCGCGCAGTGGAGAGTGTGCTGTGCACATTCGTCTCCCAGTCACGATCTCGTGCGGGGACAAATGGTGGTCTTTGCGTAGCTGATTTCTCAGCTCAAATAGCGCAAGGGGCAGACAGTAAATCCAATTCTTTTTCAATGAAAAGCATAGTTTTGATAACCTGCCTTTTAACAGTCCGTTCATCTTTTCCACTACGCCATTACTTTGAGGATGATAAATCGAACACAATTTATGTTTTATTCCCAATAATGTAGTAACTTCCTTGAAAAGCTCATTTACAAAGTGAGTGCCATTATCTGAGCGAATAACGTCACAAATTCCCCAGCGCGGGAACACTTCCCTCACTAGGAACTTTGCAGCGCTTTTGGCATCAGGTCGTGCACATGGCCCTGCTTCTACCCACCTTGAGAATGGGCATACAACCACGATCATGTACCGTGCTCCATTACACCTTTCCCCCATGTCCGCGTAATAAATATGTAGCTCTCTGAATGGGCCAATGGGTTTTGGAATTGTTCCCCGGAGCGTGCGTAATGTCATTCCTGAATTGTATATCTGACATATTGTGCATTCCATCGCTAACCGAGAAACGTGCTCCTGGAGACAGGGCACGAACCATTCTTCCTGTATTTCTGCTGCGATGTGCTGTTTGGTATTGTGTGCAGGGAAGTGTAGTTGTTGAAACGCAATTTCTAGTAACTTGATTGGCATTACCACTTTCCCTGAGTTATTTTGCCGCCACAGTAAGTCTGTCGCCGACTTGCTGCACCCTCGTTTTGTCCACATCAATTTTTCGTCTGCACTAGCTCCTTCCTGTAATTCTAGTATTTGTGATATAGGCATCATGTTGTACCCTTCTGGGAATTCTTAGTTTGTCTTGTTCTTCAGCATGTACTCACCTGCTTCATATTTCTGAAAATAGGAAGCCTCTTTGGCGGCAGCATCCGCTGCCGCGTTTCCCAAAGACACAACGTCTGTGTTGGATGTATGCGCTTGGCACTTCACTATTGCTATCGCAGTTGGGTTTTGTAGGGCCTCAATTAAACAATTCTGCATGCTGTACTGGTGTTCCGTCTGCCCGTCGAAATCCCCTCCGCCCCCATCTCGCTAGACCTCCATGTACTGTCGTCATGTAAGCCGAGTCTGTATATATTGTCACTGCGCAACCCTTTGCTGCATGTAGTGCTTCTATGAGCGCAATCAGTTCTGCTGCTTGTGCGGAGTAATGTGATGGGAGGCGGTACTGTACTAGTGTTTCATATTCACCGTCTTCTAACCTCACCACTGCCATGCCAACATGTTTTTCTCCCGTGTCCACATCAATCGATGCAGACCCATCCACAAAGTACACTTCCCCCTCGCTCAGGGCGTTCTCACACACCACTGTGTCCTCCCCTCGTTCTCCTGTGTAAGTTGCACAATCGTGGTCCTGCATGTCCTCTAGTGTGCATGCTTTTGTAATGAATGTTGCGGGGTTCACTGTCTTGCATCTCACCACATGGATATTGGCGCTAGACAATATGATCTCATAGGCTGTTGCCCGCTGTGTCGTCAGTGTGCTTTTTGACCGCTCAAGTATTGCAAATAGTGAATGTTCCACAAACAATGTCACAGGGCATCCCATTACTATTGTGGCACTTTTCTCAATCGCGAACGCGGCTGCAGCAAGTGATTGCTCGCACGCGAAATGGCCTTGCATCACGGCATCTAAAGTACCACTATAGTAAGCCAAAGGCTTGTGACCTAGGGACGTCTTTTGTGTCAGAACAGCTGTCATGAGTGTTCCCTTGCAGTGCGAGAATAGGTAAAATTTGTGTCCATAATCAGGATTTGCTAGTACTGGAGCGCTTGAAATTAACTCTTTTAATGATTTGAATGACGCGCTCATTTCTTCTGACCATTCTATTTTTTTATTTTCCTGTTGTGCTTCTTTGAGTGCTTGTAGTAGGGGTCTCGTGTATGCTGCATAGTCTAATATCCATGCTCGGCAATAGTTGCACATTCCCAGGAACTTCTGCATGTCTTTCACTGTTGTGGGTTCTCTTACTGATTTTATCGCTTCTACCCTGTTGGGGATTATTCTTTTTCCATCTTTTGATATCAGCTGTCCCAAGTATAAGAACTCTGTCAGACAGAACTGTAGCTTTTCCTTGTCTACCTTGTACCCCTTATTGGCCAATAGAGTCAGGAGCGTTGTTGAATCCTTTCTACATGTTTCTTCGTCTTGTGCACACACTAGTAAATCGTCTACGTACTGAATGATCGTACTCTCAACTGATAGGTTTCCCAAGTCTTCATTCAATATGCGGTTGAATATGCTTGGGCTCTCACAGTATCCCTGCGGTAATCTGCAGTGTTCATATCTCTTTCCCCCCAGTGTGAATGCTGTCAGGTATCTACTCTCTTCAGCCAGGGGGATTGAGAAAAATGCGTTTTTCAAGTCAACTACTGTGAAGTGTGATGCCGTTTTTGGGATGCTGCATAATATTGATGCAGGGTTCGGGACCAAAGGGAACTCTTTCTGAATTACATCATTTAGGGGGCGTAAATCCTGTATCATTCTCCAAGACCCTCCCTTTGCTTTTTTGATTGGATAAATACATGTGTTACATGGGGAGTTTGAAGGCACTATTATCCCTTGTGCTAGTAGTGCATCTATTGTCTCTTTTATCCCTTGTTCAGCTTCACGGGACAATGGATACTGTTTCACTCGGGGTAGAATTGCTCCTTGCTTTAGTCTTATTACAGGTTGTACTCCATGCAACAGGCCTACATCATGGGGGCCTGTTGTCCACAAATTATTTGGTACGAGTCTCATATCATCAAAGAATGACGGCGGTGCTCCTACCACTGCCATCAGTTGAGTGGGGATTTCCCTAGCTTGAATCAAAATGTCACAGGGCATCGCTATTTCCATTACAATTTCACCATCCCCCTCTGCATCTGAAAAGAGATCCTCATCTGTTAAGTCTCTTAGGGCGATGTTGGCATTCGTGCACAGTACTGTACGCCACTTGCATCCTTCCATATCTACTCCAATCACCGCAATCCTTTTCGCTGGTACCTGTACAGCGTGCAAGTCTAATGATACCACTGACCCTGGTGCTGTGTCGGGGCACACTATGGGGCGGAAGAGGAATTCTGCTGGAATCCTCCAATCCATCTTCCTCAGCTCTGGAACTATGAGGGCCAATGTCTTTAGCCCTTCAATAAACATTTCCTCGTTCTTCGGCAAACCTCGTACTTCTTGTGTGGTCGTGTGGGCATGTACTACCAACATTGCACGCAATGGGCATATTCCAGGTGTTGAACACACTATACCTCTCTCAGTGAATGATATAGTCATGTTGAGTTTACTCAGGAGATCCCTTCCTAGTAAATTTATTGGCGAGTGTTCATAATACAGTAAGGGTATCTTTACAGTCTTCCCCCCCACTGTTACGTCCAATGCTTCTGTGTAAGGAACTTCAATTACAGCCCCAGAGAACCCCTGCGTTTCTAACTACCGGTTAGATAACGGGAACCGGCCCTCCCTGATACATGATTTCTGGGCTCCCGAATCCACCATGAATATGAACTGCTTGTCTCCTATCTGCGCCCCTACCAATGGTTCCTCTGCTGCATCGTAGGTGGTAGATAGAACTGCACACGCAAGTGTTCTCTGTGGGCTGTCCTATGCAGGGTGTCTCATTGCCCCCCCCTTCATTAAAGACACTTCCTGAAACTACTGACACGCCGTTGTAAGGTGCTGGTACGGGGGCCCCGTTTGCTGCTGTCGCAAAAGGGTTGCCTGGCGTGTACTGCAAGTTGCCATTGGTTTGTGGGTGGTTCTTCGTTCTAAACTGGTGCCCCTGTTGTTGCTCATAACCTTGGCCTGGGTTTTTCGGGTGTTGTTGTCCCATTGTAAGACCATATGGGCTCCCCGGGTGGGGATGGCCATACTGTTCTACCTCTTGGAACCCGTTGTTGGGTCTGGCTCTGCACTCCCTAGAGTAATGCCCCCATCTTCCGCAGTTCCAGCAACTCCCTTGTGCACCTCTAGGGCCCTGCCATCCATTTCCTCCCATTCCCCCGTACCCCAGTCCACCTCCTCTTCGGCCCCTGTACCCACCTCGTCCCCCTCGAGGGGTCCACTCTTGCCACTGCGGACCTCCGCCTTGCTCCTGCTCGTTCCACTGCCGCTGTCCTACTCCAGCCCAATTAGTTGCCATCCTTCCTTGTATTGCTATCAGCCCCTCCTCCTCCTCCTCATCTCCCTCCCTGCTGTGGGGGAGTGCGGCTACAGCCGCTGCGACCTTCACCAACTTTGTTTGCACTAGTTTTGCTTCGTCTGCCAATCTCTTCTGCGCCACCTCCTTCTCCCTTTCCTTTATTCTCTTACAATGGTGTACTATTATGCTCTGGATCTCAGGCCATCCCTTTGCTTCAATACCTGCTATCTTGTCGAGCGCCTTTTGCACTTCCTTTGGGAGCCCTCTTTTTATAATGAAGTAAAATAAAGATGTCGATTGATACCAGCGCGTGCCCGTTTCTGTTCTCCACATCTCTTGGACCCGAAAAATGTAATCCATAGCCTCCTCCCCGTCATTCATTGTACACTGCATTACTGACTGCAAGTCTGGCGTATCTGGAAACGTTTCTCGCAAGGCATCCCACACCCGTGCACGCACTGTGTTAAAGGAGGCCCCGTCATGGCGGTCGCAGTCTAATGTTACTCCCGGGAAACCGGCCTTGACCCATACTCTAATCAGCCTGATCCCCCACTGCTGATACAAGCAAGCTCTTCACATCTCCTATCGCTAGGGGTACCCCAGCAGTGTGTTTCTCAAAGGCGTATATCCACTTACTTGCCCCTCCCGATAACGGGGGCAATAGCTTTAATAAATTGGCTTTATCCATCTGAGCCCATGGGATTTAATTCGGCCTCCCTCCTCCCCTATGTATCAATGGGAGCTGTAGCCTTCCTTTTGTCGTTGCATCTACACCCGTTTTGGCTGCTGATGTTCCCAGTGATGCCATTTTCCCCACCCTATTCCTTAATCGCCCCGTCCACTCATCATCCAGTGTTCTCATTGAGCATGCACCATCCACCCCTTCACTTCCCCCACCCATTGCCATGCTCAACCTGTCGCTTTCTTCTAAATCGTCCCTTATATCACATAGTAGTTCCTCTCTGTCCCCTATAGGCCTTTCTTCATTATCAATACCTCCCTCTCGTGTCCCTACTTCGATTATTTGTGTCGGTTCTTCCTCAATTCTGAACATTATCTCACCTTTTTTCCACCCATCTTCAAGTGTTCTATTCTCACTCGGCGCTCTAGACGTGCGCCCTGATCTTGCTGCATTAAGTGCTGTTTGTTCACATATGTCTTTTATCCTTGCGAGCTCATCTTTCGCTATTGAGAGTCTTGATTGTAAATCATCTGTTAGCTTTTCTATGTCCACCCTTTGTGTACATGCCTGGGCTCGCTCCCTTGTACTTTCATATGGCGGGGGTGCCGTTGGCCGGTGGGTTGTAGTAGTTGTCAGGGGAGGAGGGACATAAGTGGGGTCACTGTACCCTTCTGCGGGCACAGGCTTGTTTAATATCGGGTACAAGCTTATTACCTCTACTTGTGGCTCTACATTTGACGATTCTTTACCATCTTTCTGTATCGTCAGTGGTGGAGGGTAGGTCAAAATTTAATACTGGTGCTTTAGGCGGTGGTATCTCTTCAAATAACCTCCAGAGATCTAATATTTCCCTCCTATTGTGCAACTGCTTCCCCTTGTATTTCAAACAAATGCATGTGGCCACCATATCCAGAACACTTTTATCAAATGACCCTCCCTCGGGCCATATCTGGGGTAACCCCTCTCCCTTCAGCTCTGTTATCCACTGGTCATGATATTTCTTAATTCGCTCCGCGTACCCTGGTAGGTTCTTACAGATATGTGATAAGGGTGTTTCGGCCCCCATCTTTGTGTTTTCCTAGTACCTCTGTCTCTGTGTGTCCACAATTACAATGTAAACCTATTACCAATATGGGTTTCGTCTTCTACTTCACATTCAATAATGGGCTCCTTTGTACTCTTCCCCCTGCCTGCGCAATGCAAAACTGGCTGTACACAGTCTCTATGTTATTCTCTTTGGGGGGGGGGGGCACATACAAGAGCAAACCATCAGTGATTTTGACAATATTAACCCCGAGATCAAAAAGGTACACACTCACTTCACCTTGTCATTTTTGTCTTCAAGAAGCTTTATCCGGCCACACTTACCATGACCATTCAATTACCATACATTTATAACCATTTTACACACCCACAGCACCAAATTGTCTTCCGACGCATACGAGGTGCACGCACCTCTCTGTAACACTCTATTCACAATTGAAAGTGCCCTCCCTTTCCTTCCTAGCCGGCTGTCGCTGTCCGTCTTATTCAGATATATGGATGTATATATATAGGTCTGCTCTTCCCTCTTCTAGTAGGACTCTCTCTTACTTCCTCCCTAACGTTTTGTACTGATCTAACATTTAATTCCCCCCCCAACCCTAAAGAAAAGAACAGAAAGCCAGACACTTTTATCTTATTATCCTCTTCTTCATATATTCCCAGTACTAGTCAAGATAGCACTATGCGGCGCACCTTCCACCCCCTTTCGGAGCTAGGTTCCCGTCACTTTTATCCCTTATTCACCTCTTAATCCTAATGGCCATATGCAAAGAAAAAGCAAAGAAAGTTTAGGATGATCCTTAGTAGATCTGCGTACCCCCCTTTTCTACCCCTCTTCGTTCTCTGTCCTAAATTTCTTCCTCCACTCCCTTTACGATCGCTCGCACTCAATACTCACGTGCCCGTCTTGAACCGATAGTCTCCGAAACTGGGTCCGTCCAGGCAGTGTTGCCGTCCGCTCAACAGTCAGCCCCAGCTCCGGCGAGCGGTACTCAAAGGGGATTTTTCAACCGGGATCCCGTACCCTCTCTCTATTGAGTGCGTACTTCTTAGTGTACCGGTCGCCGTTGGCGGGCAGCCTCCCGGAGACGGCGCACCGTGCGTATCCCTTTTCGACCGGAGATTCTCGTGCCAAAAGGGGACGGTAATGTTAGGTCGGGAAATAATAATAATAATAATGATCACGCTTTCGGGGTCACCACTGAAGGCAAGCGTCCCCAGCCAGCACGATCCTCCCCGCAATGAGAGACAATGACGGACTCTCCCAAGTCGGGAATAAAGCCTAGACAGAGTGCGGGTGAGCTTAAATGAGAGTTTATCAATCAGAATAGGGCATGCAAAGAACTCTGCAAACTCCGAGAGCGCTCTGTCTGACAATAGCAAGGACAGGCGTATTTATTCACAAAAAACGTCATCAGTACCTACATAATATAAGGGGCACAAGTTCAATGGGATTGGGTGGCGATGACTAGCTATAGGTGCTGCTGCGATGTGGTTGGCCTTGGCTGGAGGACGTCACTTGCCAGCGTCGTGGGTTGGGCTGGGCCTGGCAGGTCAGCGGAGTTCATCCGGGCGGTGTTGTTGTGCCATTGTGGCCAGTGTCAGAGATGAATGTCTTTTCCCGACTTATTTGCCCTATGCCATGCACACCGCAGTCAGTCATTGCAATGTTATCTCCTTTAGTAAATCTATCAATAGGTTATCCTACAGGTTAATGCAACACAGAAGCAATGCACCTTGTGAGGGGTTTGATGGTGATTTATCCGTGCATGGTTACCAGTGTCCTGTTTGACCGGTACCATAGGTCGTGGGGCTAAATCTCCGGGCATGGGACAGGCGGTACATATCTCTCTGTCTCGTTAGAAGTTATTATGAATGGGCTGTTGTGTGTTACCACAGTATTGGGTGTCTTCGTTGCACCGGGTCATAAGTCTGAGGTGTTCCGGGGGGTTGATGAGGGGGCGCCTTGGATTTGTGTGGTCAAGCGGAGCTTTACTGCTGGGCTGTAAATAATGCAGGTGGCAGGCCGTGGCCTTGGGTGCTGTAACGGGGACTACAAATCTTTGAAGCGGCTCCAGCCTAGTTGGGGGAGGTGGAGCAGCGTGGCGCAGGCCTTAGCTCTCTTATTTGGCAGACTTTGCAGGGTGGGGGGGGGGGGGGGGAGAATGGCCTTGCACATATTCACAAAGGTATTTTTGTCGTGTGTTGCCGACTTTTAATGAGATCATCATAAACATTTGAACATTCTTATAATACTCATTTGGATCACTTGAAAACATACATTTCAACTCACTACATGTCTCTCGAATATAGTCAGTTTAAGCACCTTACTAGTACATTATATTTTAACTAGTAATATGCATATATATATATATATTTGCATTACGTGAGGTAGTAGTGTGGTTGGTGGCGCATAGAGAACGAGACCCGCCATTGTACGCGGCGGTAATGGCATATAAGGGCTGTAGATATATATACACATGACTGGCACATTTGCCCGCGTCTCTTCACCCGAGCCTTATGTACAGTTGCATTCGTCCTCCCCTGCACTCTAGCAGCATTAGTTCAGTTATGGCGCGGGACCGCGGGGTGTACGGTTTTCAATGGTACATATAGAGAACAATTCCCCGGAAATGCTTTTTATCATTTGCACACCCCTGCAGGGGTGTGGGTCCTCCATTGCTGGCGTCATGTAAACATGCGTTTCATACAATAATTACACAATTTTACAGGTTTCTTTAGTAGAAGTAGTTTTATGGAAAGGATACACGTATTACAGGTAGTTTTTGACATTCGTATTTGGGTATTTTTCTGCTTTCATCGGATGACCATTCTACAGTTCTCCCCACCACCCAGGCCTCGCTGACCGGGTCATGCTGGGAGCAGTGATACACTGTGGATGGTGAAATGTTACAGTGTTAGTATCTTATGCTAGCCCATGTCCGTTTTGTTCGTGGGAACGGGCTCACAGCGGATCTGCCAGGGTGCTGCAGCGACAGGGATAATTGAAACTCTCCGAGGGTGGGGGCCGCGCTACAGTGCGCTGAGCTCACACCATCTTTGATAGGCAAAATGGTTTCTGGGCCTAGCTAAATTCAATACGTGTGGGCAATGTCTTCAGCAGGTGAACCCTCCACTACCTGGGCCCGGGTGGTCTGAGGGGATGCCCAATGAGCCATGGCCCTCACCTGGGGAGGGGATATAGGCAAGGAGGGTTTTTTGGACCACTCCTCCCCTACACTATCAGGATTAGTGTAGCTTGTTCCTGGTGCATCTTGTGCACTATCGTTTTGAGTGGTACTGGGGGGAAAACATAAGCACATTTCGCTGACCAGCTCATCAACAGGGCTGTGGTTGGGGAAACCTGGATGCGAAGTCTAGGCATTGTATGTTTAGGTTTGTGGCAAACAAGTCTAAAGGAAGAGAACGTCTCTGGTCGAGTTGCCACTCGTGCTCCTCGGGTAAAGAATTTCTGCTTAGTGTCTGCTAGAGCATGGACTTCCCCTGGAACGTGTTGAGAGACTAGGAGCATGTACTGCTTGAGTGCCCACTTCCACATTTTATGGGATAGCCTGGACAGACTTAGAGAGTGTGCGCCTCCTTGCTCGTTTATGTAAAACATGGCACTGGTGCGGTCTATGAGGCCTTGAACTGCCCGACCTACTAGATGCAGCTGAAAGCCTTGTATAGCTTGGAGCACAGCTAGTAGCCCCAAAAGGTGGATGTGATTTTGGGCCGTGATCTGTGTCCACAGGCCATGCGCTGTGTGGTGAAAGAAATGGGTTCCCCATCCGGAGAGCGAGGCAGCGGTTTTGAGTATCGGCATAGCCTCAGCTCCAAGGGTATTCTCCAGAGTATTAGCAGTAGTGGCGTTGCACTTACGCAGACAATTTATCCCAGTGTATCCTTCTCTGAATGACTGGCTGATAACAAGGGCATCCCTCCCTTCAAATTTGCAAGCAAAACACCCAAAGAACAATCAATCAACCTTCTTTTCCAATTGGCGTTTTCAATCAACCAGAAGAAATCAAGCCTTGTTCCAAGCCAAACAAAGCAGTTCCCAGGAGCCATCACAAAAACGAGAGGGAGTAGTCTTCCCCTCAAACGAAAAAGAGTTCAGAACATGCTACCCAATTATCTTGCCGGTCGACAAATAACCATACGCAAGGCAATGCGCCTGCTAGGGATGATGGTTTCATGCATGTATCTAGTTCCACTCAAGCGCATGTGCCTAATGAGGGAGTGGTTAGTAAAACAATGGTCTCAGGCAAGCAGTCAGTGAGACGATCTAGTGGTTGTTTCGCCAACTCTAGTACAAGCGCTACACTGGTGGTCCAAGGAAAATCTGTCAAAGGAGAAAGTCCTTTCGCAATCCACCAGGTCAAGCAATACTAGTCGTCGATGAATCAGTCCTTGAAAGCCGTTGCCGAAGATTTTGGCCATGGCCACGTCAACCCCATTGCCAGTCCTTCTTGGTCATTGCCAGTAGCCATATTGTACGAGTCATGGCCTTTGGCAACAGGCTATACCTCAGTCAACAAAAGTATATCACTATTATTTTTACCTACATTAGGACACTTTTCAAAAAATAAAACACGGGACACATTTGCAAAAACATGCTTTCAGGTCCTTTCAAATGCTCCTTGCATGACTTTGCTGCAAATCCATCCATGTTTTATTTTACGATGTTTCATAATGTATGTACATGTAATAGTCCTATAACTTTTTTTAATAACTTTATAACTTTTTATAACTTATCTTCCACTTGACAAAATCCATTCAGACTTTGCACAAATATTCAAGGTTGGGTCTATAATTTTTTTGTCAAACGGCAACAAAGTTATAAGCCATCTAAAAAAGTTAAAACCCCCCCTCTAATTCTGGCCCCTCTTCACAAAATCCCACTAAACCTGGCAAAAACATTCAATTATGTGTTTTAAATCCTTTTGCAAATGTGTGCAGATTCGTGAAACAGCACCACATTTATAAGCCTTTAAAATATTTATGGACCCCCCCTCACCCCCTCGAATCTCGTTCCCTCATCGCAAAACAGCACTAAACGTTGTACAACCATTCAAGGTCGAATCTAGAAAATCATCACAAAGTTTCATTCAGTGGCGCCAAAGTTATAAGCCATCCAAAAATCTGCTCTTCACCAACCATGTAATGCAAAAATATGTATGATGCCCCCGAACATCTGAGATGTTCGCGAACATTCCAGGGCTGTCCCGAACGGTTTGCAGATTTCAAATGTGGAAAACCACCCGTGTACTGGCATTTTTTGGCTATATCCCATCCAATCCTCCTCACACCTCACCTCTCCTCCCCTCCCCTCCCCACCTCCCGAGAGATTGTTTCATTAGTTTGACAAGGGCAATGTTGTGTTTTTTATATATTTATACTTTATATTGAAACATGGCGACCGTTTCAAAATATCTGACGCAGCTCACATTTTTCACCATCCAATCAGCGGGCACGTATGATATGTGGCCAATCGGGGGAGCGAAGTCCATGCGGGCCTGTTCGCGAGACAAATAGGGGAGTGAGTCTGCGGACCGAACCCGGATATCACAATTGTTTTTTTGCCTCCTTCACTGCTGTTTAAAAAATAAAAATAAAAATTCAACTGGATCGATTTATACCAAATTTACAAAAGCAGTCTTTTGGTAGCAAGCCGCCGCTCATGCCTCAAATCTGGCGATAATGCATTCAGCGGTTTGGGCTATAAGCATAAGCACATTTTTTTTTCCCCATTGCGTCTAAGAGGAAACCACACATTTAGGGACCCCCACCTATAACTTTGCCCCCACTGAACGAAACTTCACAAAATCAATCAGAAAGGGCCATAGTTTGGTGAAGATTTGTCCGGGGGGGGGGGCGGTGGCGGACAAAGTTATGAACCGCCCAAAAAGAGCTCTTCCTATGGGCTGAGCAACTGAAACAACTGCTACAACATGCCGTATGTATCTGACTAAGCCCAGTTTGGGGTGAAAACGTTATTGTGAATTTTTACACAGGTGTACTCTTGGCTGTCCACACATCTTACAAATAAAGGACTTTTACTATGGAAAAAGCTTGGCGTTTTACTTGGAGAGAAAATGGAGGAGTGCTGCCGTGAACTGATATATATATATATATTAGGATACATTACTCACCGTAATCGTATTTCTGATGCTTGTATCTGCTTCGATTCACATGCTGTGCATAGGCTGACATCTAGTTGAAGCTGCAGAGTATTACAGTTTGTGTTTTGAAACTCGAAAATGGGCGTCGACACAGGGTGTGCCAGTAATATTATCCCTAGTGTGACGTCCACTGTACCCATGATCCCTCACACGTGTAGGACCCTCAGATTGTATTTTTTCTGACATGAGGTAGCATGAGGAGTAGCGCGAGTAGAGATTATCCAAGCAGATAGATAGGAAGAAAAGACTACAAGCATCCATGTGCCTTCTCTCAGAGGGGAGGAAGGACGGGTCGCATGTGAGGCTTGTGGAATCGGCTTAGATCACATGCTGTGCATAGATTAGCAAGCAGTTTTAGAAGGAGGAGGAGGTGGGATGTGAGAAGGGTCATGAGCAAACAGATGTCTTAGAACCGCTTGTCCCACTTGAGTATCTGTCTTGGAATGAGTGTCAATGCAGTAGTGCTGAGTAAAAGTGTAAATGGAGCTCCAAGTAGCTGCTTTGCAAATGGTGTCAAGAGGTACATTTGCAATGAAAGCCAGAGTGGCCCCAATGCCTCTTGTAGTGTGGGCTCTTGGCGTAAAAGGCAGAGTCTTTTCAGAAAGGGAGTAACATAGTTGGATACAATTGACTATCCATTTGGAGATGGCACCTTTAGAGACGCGATCTCCTTCTCTGCCTGTAGCTATGGAGACAAACAGTTGGTCTGTTTTCCTTAGAGGTCTGGTCTTGTCTACATAGTAGAGGACCGCTCTTCGCACATCTAGAGTGTGTAGTTTCACCTCAGCAGAGCTTTCGGGTTCTTGGAAGAAGGCCGGAAGCTCGATGGACTGGTTAACATGGAATTTAGAAATGAACTTATGACAGAACCTAGGGTGTGTTGGTAGAACCAGTTTATCCTTATGAACAGTAAAGAAAGGATCCTGCACTGACAGCCTGAATTTCAGTGACCCTTCTTATGGATGTAATGGCTACTAAGAAGGCAGTTTTATAGGTCAGGTGTTTGAGACTGGCTTTATGCATGGGTTCAAATGGTGGGCCCATGAGCTCAGCAAGCACCACATTAAGGTCCCAACCAGGTTTTGGGTTTGAAATTGGAGGGTGGAGTCTCTTTACCCCTTCTATGAAGCCTTTAATCACTGGTACTTTCCACCACGAAACCTTGTTGTGGGAAGTGGTGTAGGCTGACAGCGCTGCCAGATATATCTTTAGTGAGTTAAATACCAGGCCTGCATCCAGCAGGTGGAGCATGTAAGTGACAATATTGGAAGGAGTGCAATCAACTGGGCCGATTTGCTTATTCTGACACCAGATAACAAAGCTTTTCCATTCATCAAAGTAACAGTGCCTCGTGTTAGGTTTCCTAGATTCCTTTAGGCTGTCCATACATCTCTGTGGTAAGTTGAGATGTCCAAACTCTATGACTTCAGGAGCCGTGCTGCCAGGTTCATCGAGTTGGGTTGAGGGTGCACGGTTTGTCCTTGGTGCTGGGAGAGAAGGTTGTACCAGCACAGGAGCCTGATGGGTTCGCACACCGCTAGTCGGCGTAGGTGTGGGAACCACGGTTGCCTCGCCCACATGGGAGCAACTAGGATGAGCGTCATTGATTCCCTGTGCATCGTGTTGACCACTTTCCTCATGAGAGGGGTTGGTGGAAAAGCGTAGGCAAACATTCCTGACCAGTTCATCCACAGGGCGTTCCCCTTGGAGTCTGGCTGGGGGAACCTGGATGTGAATTCTGGGCATTGCCTGTTTTCGCTTGTGGCGAATAGGTCTGTAGTGGGGAAACCCCACTGTGAGAAGATGCCTTCTACGACTTCTCTGAGTAGACACCAATCGTGTTCTCGTGGGAGGGGATCTCTGCTTAAAGCGTCCGCTAGCTAATTGAGATACCCTGGAACATGTTGAGATGACAGGTAAATGTTCCATCTGAGTGCCCATCCCCAAATTTTCTGGGCAAGCCTGGACAGATTTGGCGAACGAGTCCCTCCCTGTTTGTTTAGGTAAAACATTGCTGTTGTGCTGTCTGTCAGGATCTGCACTGACAGGTTCAACAGGTGGGGTTGAACGCCTGAAGAGCTCTGAATACTGCCAGAAGCTCAAGCAGATTGATATGATTCTTGGCTACTGTGTGAGACCAGAGACCCTGAGCTGTGTGGTGGAGGTGTGTTCCCCACCCTGATAGGGATGCGTCTATAGTGTCTACAGCCTGTACTTGTGGATCGTAGAAGCGTTTCCCCTTTCACAGGTTCTCTCTTGTCCACCAGTGAAGACTTTGAACAAGTGTTGGTGAAACGACCACTAGATCGTCCCACTGACCATTTGCCTGAGACCACTGTTTCGCCAACCATTCTTGCATGGGTCGCATGCGCAGGCACGCGTGGGGGGGACCAGGTAAATACAGGACGCCATCATGCCTAGCAAATGCATCGATTTGCGCACCCTTATCTGGCCACCGGGCTTGTAAAAAGGAATTTGCAGTAGTAGATTCCGAATTCTTTCCTCTGATGGAAAGGCCAACCCCTCTTGAGTGTCTAAGACAGCTCCTAAGAACTGTTTGGAGATTTTTTATCGTTTATGGAGAAACCCAATTCGAAGTGGAGGTCGATCGTTCTTTGAATGTTTGACCAACAAATTACTGGGGTCTCCCCCGTGATGAGCCAGTCGTCCAGGTAAGGGTACACCGGGATTGCCTCCCTGCGCAGGTGTGCCGCCACCACCGTCAGTACCTTAGTGAATACCATTAGAGCCGAGGCTATACCGAAGGGCAGCACCTTGAACTGGTAGTGCTGACTGTCCACCTTGAAACACAAGAATCTTCTGTGCGCTGGGAAAAAGGAAATATGAAAATGGGCATCTTTCATATCCAATGTCATGTAATCCTCCTTTTTTAGGAGGGGGGATTACCTCTTGGAGAGTAGTCATGCGAAACTTTTGGGGATTGACCTACTTGTTTGCAAGGCGTAAGTCTAATACTGGGCGCACTATCAGATCTTTTTTTGGCACAGGAAGGAAGTTGAATAAATACCCTTGTTTACCTGGTTGCCCGGGACGGGTTCTATCAAGTCCTTTGCTAGAAGATGGACGATCTCCTCGAGGAGAATCTTCTGGTGGTCCAAGGAATGTACTTTCTGACGTAGAGGGTGGTTTCGGGGACACTGGAGCAGTTCTATGCAGTATCCTGCGGACACTGTGGACAGCACCCATCTGTCTGATGTGATCCCTGCCCAAGCTTAGGTGAAGTTGGAAATGCGTCCCCCTACTGGGGATGCGCGAGAAGGGACCCTGAGCGCGGCGTCACGGTTTAGCCGGAGGCATGCCGCCTCTGCTGGGGCGGCCTCTACCATTACCACGGCCCCTCTTGTTTCCTCTGCTGTAACTCTGTGTAGACTGCTGGTTGTTACCCCATGATGTACCCTGCCCCTGTGAATAGTTGGAGCCTCTTTGTGAATTTGGGCCGCGTGGGCAACGAAAATTACTATTACCTCTTTGATTAGGGGGCTTGTTGGTCAACTGTCCCAGGGATTTCAGAGTCTCATACTCATCTTTGGCATTTTTTAATGCGTCCTCTACCGCTTTGCCAAACAGTAGATTAGGCTCCACCGGCATGTCGATTAAGGATGCTTGCGTCTCTGGTTTAAACCCTGACTATCTTAACCAAGCATGCTTCTTAATGACAGTGCTCTCTGCTATTAGCCTGCCGGCGTTATCTGCGGCATCAAAGGTTGCCTTAAGGATACAACCGGGCACGGCTCTCCCCTCCGACGCAACCTGGGCCAACTGGCCCTTTAAAGGTTCCAGTGCAGAGTCAATGAGGGCAGCTACTTGCTCCCACTGGTGGCAGCTGTGACTAGCCAGCAGAGTGGTGGAGTTGGCAATCCTTGCCTGGTAAGCGGAAGTGGAGGCTACCTTCCTTCCCAACCCATAGAGTTTCTTCCTCTCCTTGTCGAGGGAGACTCAGATGATGATAGAGGCGCTCCCACCCTCTTCCAGGTATTAGTAACTACCAGGGAGTCAGGCTTCTGTTGCCCCCTTATGTAAAGCGGGTCTGATTGGGCTGCCCTTAACAATTTCTCGATTCTGGGGTTTACTGCCCTGGTGAGGTTAGGATTGAGAAGGATCAATTCTCTTTTGGATGGACTTGAGAATTGGAATGGCCTGAGCAATGGGTTTATTTTCTCCTACTAGTTCCTCAGCAAAGTCCCTCTCCTCCTGTGCCCCTTGAGTGTCTATGCAGAAGTGTCTGCCGCTCTAGTCAAGACCTCATTTAGGAGGGGCTGGTTGTCGACTGGAGAGTCGGTAACTTCAGGTTCTTTGCCTACCGTGGAGTCTATCTCCTCCTGGTCCTCCTCCTGGTCCTCCTCCTGGTCCTCCTACTCCTGGAGGTCCTCCTCCTCCTCCTGGTCCTCGTCATCCCCATAATAGTCCACCCCAGTTTGGTCGTCCAACATTACCAAGTCTGGATCCTCATCCTGTAGTGGATCCTCACTATACTGGGTGTAAGGCTGGATGTGAAAAGGGTCTGAAGACCGACCTTGTGTTGGGGTCTCAAACCGAGGTTTCTTACCAGGGTGCTGCGGGTCCCTAGACCCTGAGGGTGTAGCACAGTCAGGGGTATAGGTGAGGACGTGTTCTGGGTTCTTGGAGTAGAAGTCTGATAGGGTGGACATTCTAGACATAACCCCGTCTATTTCCTCACTGGTCCATTTCTTGGAGCTGGGAATGACCCTTTCTTGAGAGGGTTCCCCCTCTATGACTTGACTGGACCTATGGGCTTGTGCAGGGGTCTTGGCTAGCTGTTTATCAGAAGACTTAGAACTGTCTTTATGTAACTGTGGTGCAGACGAAGGGTGAGATGGTTTCTTCTGCTGTTTCCCCCCTTCCCCATGAGTGGAAGAGTGTTTCCCTGGGATTTTCACCCTCTCAGAGCTTTTCGACGCCTGGCATCGAGATTCGGGGGTAGTGTCCCTTTCCTTAAAGTGAGGGCGTCGGGATTCGGAAGCAGCCGCTGAACGGTCTGCTGGCGCCGACTCCTGGTGAGCGGCCTGGGGCTGGTGGTCGGCTTCGTCTTCTGACGAGCGTACCTCCATGATTTTGGTGAGTAAGGCACTTTTGGCAATTGTGGATGGTTGCTTGGTGTCGTGAGGCGATCTTGACCAAGAACGCCAAGAGGACTCCGATTCAGTGGGCCGCTCTGTGTGTGCATCTTTCCGAGAACTTGGCACGCATGTCGAGTCTCGGTTGGACTTCGAGTGTTTAGGTGTGGAAGTGATGTGGGTAGCGCTCGCGTCGCCGGGTGTGTTCCCCATAACTGCCTTGCCGGACAGCCTTCCGAGGTCAGGGACCTGCGCTTGGCCATCTTTCAAGGCCTCGTTGCCCTCGCCGTCCGAAAGTACGGCGTCGCTGCCATCACTGAAGGTGCCCTCTGCTTCCATGGCCTCGCATTGCCTGGCGTGATGGGCCCAACGTTTGGTCGAGCGGTCCATTAGCGTCTTAGCCTTGAACCGGCTACACGCTCTACAGTTCGCCCCGGGGTGGTCCCTCAGCAAGCAGAGGTTACAGGTGGCATGTTTGTCAACCCAAGGATACTTACGGTTGCACTTGGGGCAGAATTTGAAAGGGGTACCCTCCATACGCACCCTGTGGCAGCGGGCTAGTGTGTGTGTAGGAAATATATATGCGAGTGTAGAGTATGTTTCCACCCCCCACTCTCCCTACTTGCAGGGCCAAGGCCAGCAGAGGCCTTCCGAGGCCCAAAGTCCGTTGTGCAGCTCTCGACGGTTGTTTCTTCTCCGGGCCGGCGTTGAGCTTCGATGACTCGACGTGGAAGAAACAGAAATATTATATTTAGCAAAATATGGCTGAAAGCAAGGGAACTCTGCGGAATGCTTCCGTCAAGTATGGCGGAAAAAACAATCTGAGGGTCCTACACGCATAAGGGATCATGGGTACAGTGGACGTCACACTAGGGATAGTATTACTTGCACGCCCTGTGTCGACGCCCATTTTTGAGTTTCAAAAAACAAACTAATATTCGCAGCTTCTGCTAGATGTCGGCCTATGCACAGCATGTGATCTAAGCAAATTCCACAAGCCTAAAAAAAACCAATTTTTATATATATATATATATATATATATATACACACACACACACACACACACACAATTACTCACCGTAATCATATTTTTGATACTTGCATCTGCTTAGATTCACATGGTATGAATAGACAACATCTAGTGGAAGCTGCAGAGTATTACAGTTGTTTTCAAACTCAAAAAGAGACGTTGATAGGGCGTACAAGTAATACTATCCCTAGTGTGACGTCCACTGTACCCATTGTCCTTCACGCGTCGAGGTCCCTCAGATTGTGACATGAGGTAGCATGAAGTGTATCGTGAGTACAGGTGTCACCAAGCAAATAAATAAGAAAAGCTCATAAAGCATCTATGCACCTGCTCCCTTGGGAGGAAGGATGGGCGCATGTGAATCTAAGATTACAGTGAGTAATATATGCCTTCTGAGGCCTGTGGAATCTGCTTAGATCACATGCTATGCATAGATTAGCGAGCAGTGTTAGGAGAAGGTGGTGGGTTGTGAGAAGGAGCGGCAGCAAACAGATGTTTTAGAACCGCTTGTCCCACCTGTGTATCTGCTTTGGAATGAGTGTCAAAGCAGTAGTGCTGAGTGAAGGTATGTACTGAGCTCCATGTAGCTGCTTTTCAAATGTCTAGGGGGACATTTGCAATAAAGGCCGAGGTACCTCCTGTGCTTCTTGTGGAGTGAGCTCTTGGTGTGAAAGGCAAGGTTTTATTTGATAATTAATAGCACAGCTGTATGCATCAGACTATCCATCTGGAGATGGCACTCTTGGAAATGCGTTCTCCTTCTCTGCCTGGTGCTATGGAGACAAACAGCTGGTCTGTTTTCCTCAGCGGTCTGGTCTTGTTTACGTAGTAAAGGACCGCCCTCCTCACATCTAATGTGTCGAGTTTTACCTCAGCTGAGGGAGTTGGATTCTGAAAGAAGGCCGGTAGCTCAATGGATTGGTTTAAGTGGAAATTGAAAATTATTTTAGGAGAGCATCGCGGATGGGTGAGCAAAACCATTTTTTCCTTATGAATGATAAAAGAAAGGATCCTGCACTGACAATGCTCGCAATTCACTAACCCTTCTCATGAACGTAATAGCCACTAAGAAGGCAGTTTTGTAAGTCAGGTGTTTAAAAGACTGGAATTTTAAATGGGCTCGAAAGGGGGCCCCATGAGCTTAGCGAGTACAACATGGAGATCCCAGCCAGGTGATGGATTAGAAATTGGAGGGTGGAGTCTTTATACCACTTCCATGAAAGCCTTAATGACTGGAATTTTCCACCATGATACCTTACTCTGAAAGGTGGTGTACGCCGATAAAGCCGCCAGGTGGATTTTTATGGAGTTGAATACGAACCCTGAGTCTAACAAGTGGAGCATATAGTTTAGAATGTGGGATGAGTACATTCTACGGGGTTTATTTGTTTAGACTGGCACCAAATTACAAATCTTCTCCACTTGTCGAAACAACAGTGTCTGGTGTTTGGTTTACGAGCCTCCTTGAGGATATACTGTCCATTCACTGTTGTGGCAGACTAAGGTGTCCGAAATATGACCTCAGGAGGCAAGCTGTCAGGTTCATTGAGTGTGGTTGAGGGTGTACCGTTATTCCCCCATGTTGGGTGAATTGGTTTGGTTGACACAGGAGTTTGATGGGATCACAAATCGACAGTTTGCGCAGATGTGGATACCATGGCTGTCTTGCCCACATGGGAGCAACTAGGATGAGCGTCATTTGTTCCCTGTGAATCTTGCTCACTACCTTGCTCATTAAGGGAGTCCAGCGTGGGGGCGGGGGGGAAGGGAAGAGGACTGGTGTAAGCACATTTCCCGTTCCAGTTCAGGGCATTGCTTGTTTTCTCCTGTAGCGAACAAGTCTAGCGTGAGGTAACCCCACTGGGAACAAATGTGATCTACTATGTCTGGGTCTAGTTGCCACTCGTGTTCTTCTGGTAGGGGATCTCTGCTCCGAGAGTCCGCTAGGGTGTTGTGCACTCCTGGAATGTGTTGGGATGATGGGAACATCCCCCGTTTGAGTGCCCACCACCATATTTTCTATGCCAGCTTGGACAGATTTGGAGAGTGTGTGCCCCCTTGTTTGTTTAAGTAGAACATTACAGTGATGTTGTCTGTTAAGATCTGAACCTTCTTGTTCGTCAGCTGCGCTTTGAATGCTTGAAGAGCTTTGAACACTGCTAGTAGTTCCAACAGGTTGATGTGGTTCTGTGTCGTGATGCAAGTCCACATAGCATGTGCTGTGTGGTGAAGGTAATGAGTTGCCCACCCGGAGAGTGAAGGGTCTGTTGCAACGATCGCTTGCGCCTCCTGTTTGTGGAAGGGTTTTTTCTTTAACAGATTTTCCCTTGACCACCAGCATAGGTTTTGAACTAGTTTTGGCGAAACGACCACTAGATCGTCCCACTGACCGATTGCCTGAGCCCACTGTTTCACCAACCACTCATGCATTGGGCGCATGCGCAGACAAGCATCTGGGGCCAGGTAAATACACAACGTCATCATGCCTACTAAACGCATTACTTTGCGTACGCTTATCTGACGACGGGCTTGGTACTGGGGTATTTGCCAAAGCATGTTTTGAACTCTTTCCAGGGATGGAAAGGCCAAGCCAGCTTTTGTGTCTAAGACAGCTCCTAGGAACTGTTTTGTTGTGTTCGGTACAAGACTTGACTTTTTCTCATGTATTGAGAAACCCAATTGGAAGAGGAGGTTTATGGTTCTTTGCGCGTTTAGTCTGCAAAGATGGGGCGATTCCCCCATTAGACAGCCAGTCCAGGTAGGGGTACACTTGGATTGCCTCCCTGCGCAGGTGCGCTGCCGCCACCACCGCCAGTACCTTGGTGAATAAAGAAAGCAACCTATTCGAACAACTGGAGTTAACCAAACCCTCAACTACAGAACTAGAGCTAGCTGACCTAGACAAGAAAGCAGATCTACTACACAAATGGATTGCAGACACAATTGAGAAGATCGCCCCAGAAAAACCATTTCAACCATAAACAAAAAAAAAAGCGCAATGGCAAAATGGTGCACCCCACTATTAAGCACCATGGAAAAGGAAAACAAAAAGATGGAACTGGAATGGAGGAAAGAATACAACCCAGACCAAAAAAAAAAAAAAAAAAAAAACACTGTTCCAGAGACAAATCCGCACATACAGGAAGGAATCAGTGCAATCAGTGGACAAGGAACAGAATTCCTACAAAATAAATTAAACAAGCCACAAGCCAACAAGACTCCTTTGGTCAAGCAACGAAACCCGCCTGGAACTAAAAAACTTGTAGGGACCTCCTTCTACCACGTAGCCGCAAAAACCTGGAACAACATTCCAAAAGAAATAAACACCTAAAGATCACCTAAAATTTAGGAAATTACTAAAAACCTGGCTCTTCAACACCACAAACGCAAACAACAGAGTAAAAGGGAGTACTAAACTGGAACGGATACTGACAGCTACCAGAACAGACAGGGAATCTCCCACCTCACTTGGACGGGTGACGCCGAGTCGAGTGGAACACAGGCGACTCCCATGAAGACAGAGTCAACAAACCCAGCCAATCCCACCCAACACTCTCACTCGCCCCTTAGTTCCTACCAGGTACCACAGTGTTGTGGAATTTCTGGGATATTGGCAATCACCACACTAGCTGAGTTGTGGACATTGGCAGGTGAACTGGCCGTAGAGTGGGAACGGAAGACAGGTGGGGTTGTGAGGGAGGCTGGTGTAGGAGGGGGCCAGATGTGAAGGCACCATGAATGCCGAACTGGCCCAGATCAGGACAGAGGCACAGGGGTGCTCCCGAACCCCATCTGGGGAGATTACGCAAGCCCAGCGCCTCAATTCAGGATAGGGATGCCAACTAACCAATTCCACTAACAATTTCCCCCTCTGCATACACCTCTCAAACTCCCAACCAAACACAACCACAAACCTACAGCACAACAAACTGCACAAACTTCACTACATTGCAACAACAAAACAAAAAAAACAAAAAACACAGACTCAACAGTACACAACGACTACCAGCCGCAAACACCCCAGGCCCAGCCAACGGACCCACCGGGCTGAGGCCACCAACAGCACATCACTGCTCTCTTGCACTTTTCCAGCTTCCTCCCACTAACTTGCCCTCCATTCCTCTTTCAGAGCCGATAGAGCGCCAGGGGACTGCTCCGGTGGGGATAGTGCACGGTACAACAATACCCTTGAAGCGGAAGCTATTCCGAAGGGTAGCACCTTGAATTGGTAGTGCTGGTTTGCTATTTTGAAACCAAGAGTTTTCTGTGCGCTGGGAACATTGAAATATGAAGATAGGCATCTTTCATATCCAGTGTTGCCATGTAGTCTCCCCGTTTTAGTAGGGGGATTACCTCTTGTAGCATGGTCATGCAGAATTTGTGTGGCTTTGCATAAGTGTTTGCAGGGCAGAGGTCTAACACTGGGCGCATCGTTAGATCTTGCTTTGGCACAAGCAAGTAGGTTGAATAAATACCTTGTTTACCTCGTTGGACGGCACAATCTCTATGGCGTCCTTGAGAAGCAACGCATTGACCTTTTCGAGAAGGATGAGCTGTTCTTCCCTTGGTGTCTTCTTTTGGTGCGGGGGATGGTTCAATGTACTTTGGATGAGCTCCACACAATAACCTCCCACTACTGCAGATAGCACCCACTTGTCGTCGAGGTTATTCCCTTCCGTGCCTGGTTGAAGTGTGAAATCCATCCCCCCTACTGGGGAAGAATGGGAGGGGACCTGTAGCGGGTCGTCATTGCTTGGGAGGTGTTCCTCCACCTCTAGACGTGGAGGACCTTCCCCGGCCACGGGATCTGCGCAGGCCTCTTTGGTAACCCTGTGACGCCTGGCTTTGGTTGTTATTCCAGGAAGAATTTTGACCTTGTCCGTAGTCGGACCCTCTTTGGGAATTTTGCCCACGAAAGCAGCGAAAATTGCTCCCGCCTCTCTGGCCAGGTGGTTTATTAGTCACTTGGCCAAAGGTCTTCAGGGTATCGTATTCCTCCTTGGTGGACTTAAAGGCGTCTTCCACCGCTTTGCCGAATAAATCTGTTGGTTCCACTGGCATGTTAAGTAACATCGCCTGGGTCTCTAGCTTAAAGCCAGACTGGCGAAGGCAAGCGTAGAGCTTGATTATGGTTCCTTCAGTGATTATTCGGGCTGCTTTATCTGCAGCGTCGAGGTTATGCTCGATAATGCAGCTGGCCGTAGCTTTGCCTTTAAGGGCTTGAGAGAAGGTAATATGGTGGTTATTTCTTTCCATTAATGGCAATCATAACTTGCCAACAGTGTCCAATTGTTGGCGATTTTAGCTTGAAACGCTGCCCAGGTCGCTATCTTCCTTCCCATGGTATAGAGCATTTTGCTCTACTTGTCTGCGGGAGCCTCCGAAGAGGCTAGTGGTGTCCCTGCCCTTTTACAGGTAGTAGTGACCACGAGCGAATCCAGCCATCCCTGGATAAAGAGCGGGTCAGACTGTGCTGGTCAGAAATGTTTCCCTATCCGCGAGTTTACTGCCAGTGTTGAGTTAGGTGTCTCTAGTGAAGGTTGGATTCTTCTCTTGACAGATTTCAAAATTGGGAGGCAGCCTCCTGGTCTCCCAAGATAACCTCGACAAAGTCTCTGTCTTGCTGAGTTTCCTGTGTTTGAATACCAAAGTGCTCAGTTGCTTTGATTAACATGTTGTTGAAGAGGGGCTGATTATCTACCAGAGATTCAGGCACTGGGGAATCTTGAAGAATTGGTGAGGCCATGGTATACACCTCTGCCTCATCATCATCATCATCATCATCATCATCCCCATCATAATAATGATCTGAGTGTTGGTAATCCTCATTATCCCCTTCAGTGTCCGTATTAATGTCATAAAGCTCAGCTGATATACAAGACCTTTTTGCTGGTGGCTGGGATGAAGCCAGGGGCTGAAAAGTGGAAGTGAGGGGCTGAGAGCTAGAAGCCTGAGTAGTAGGAGGTGTAATTTGAAAGTTTAATAGCTTGAGGGTTTTTCCTCAAAAGAAATTGTCAAAAAAAGTAATTCTTGACATCAACCCATCTAGGTCCTCTGCAGTCCATTGGGCTGAACTGGGAATGACCCCAGGGTAGGGTAGGGACTTGTACTATGGGTGTAGGAGTGGATAGGCCCTTATTCTGTAAGGCCTTAGCCAAAGAACATTCCTCTTGTGGGAGAGGTAATGCTTCTTTAGAAGGGGTAGACATGTCTTTATGAGACTTGTCTTTGTGATTAGAACATTTGGAGGAAGACTTTTTGGAATGAGTAGCCTTCAACAGGCTCTCAGGAATGTGTTTTTAACCAGGTCTGACAACCCAGTGTTTACCAATTTCAACGAAGGATGTCACGTCTCGGTAGCGGGATGGACCTACACCTCGTCTGCAGATCAGCTTTCGGTTGACGTATCCGAGTGTTTCGTGGACGGCGCCGACTCATCGCCCCGGGATGTGTGTTTAGTGGCGTGTGAAAGGGTAGTGCTCTTGCCGCCGGGTGTCATCCCCATAACAGAGCTGCCAGACTGTCCCGGGGTCAAGGGCCTACACTCGGGAACTTGGCTGTTGCCCGTCACCCTCGCCAAATGAAAAGATGGCAACGCTGCCATCACTGGAAGCTCCCTCCAGGTCAATGGCGGCTTTGGCCTGCACTGCATGATGGGCCCATCGCTTGGTTCTGCAATCTTTAAGGGTCTTAGGTTTAAAGAGCTTGCAGGCTCGACAGTGCCCTTCGTTGTGGTCGTGGTTTAGACACAAGTTGCACACTCTGTGTTTGTCAACCCATGGAAATTTTGAATTACACGTGGGGCAGAATTTAAAAGGTGTTCTATCCATATCTGGGAAAGGAAGCCAGGCGATAAAGGGAAGGGTGGGAAAATGTATTGTATGACGACCGCCCCCCACTCTCCCTACTGTAAGGGCCTAGGCCCGGTGGGCCTTCCAAGGCCTTAAGGGTCCATCGAATCTTCAATTCATCCGACAGCGCTGTCTTTTGGCTGCGTCGATTTGGCCGAAGTCGGAAGGAATGGACAGAAAGAGTAAACTATTTTTAAACTTGTCCGATGGCAGAAAAAACAATCTTAGACCTCCGCGTGAAGACCATGGGTACAGTGGATGTCACACTAGGAATAGTATTAGTAGCACGCCCTGTCGACGTCCTTTTATTTGAGTTTCGAAAACAACTAATACTCTGTAGCTTCCACTAGATGTCAGCTCAATATATATAGGAAGTAGGAATTAATACAGATTGGAGGGCCAAAAGCAGTTTGAAATCGAAATCAAGATTCAACCCCACTACTAATGCCGGCAGTAACATCGAGGTGTTTCACAGCCTAGTTATTGAAGACTTAAAAAGCTTACGCAGAAGAACCAAAAATTCCATCTTCAAAGACAACTTAACAGTGAATGAGAGACGAGAACTGCAAGAACTTCAGGAGCTAAAGAACTGTATAATCAAACCCTCCGACAAGAGGTGTAACATAGTCCTACTCAGAGATGAATATATTAAAGAGGCCTATAAAAACTAAACGACACAAGCTGCTACACAAAATTGAAGTCCAATCCCATGATAGAACTGGAACAGACAGTGAAAACATTCCTTGATAGATGGGAACAAAGAGGCATCATATCTGAAAAAACTTTGAAATTTCTATGATCAGTCATGCCATAACACCGAATATATATTTTTTACCGAAGGTTCACAAAAATCTAAAAAAGACGCCTGGGAGACCCATAGTCTGTCTCAAAGGGTCGGCTTTGGAAAATGTGTCCAAATATACAGATGAAGTACTGTTTCCGTTCGTTTCTGCTCTTCCGTCTTACATAAAAGACACTACAGATTTTTTTTTGCAAAATTGAAGATATCCCTTGGGAGGCGGAGTATCTTATGGCAACGACGGATGTTGTTTCTTTGTACACATCCATCGGACACGAGGATGGAAAAAGAGCATGCCTACATTATTTGAATACAAAATCATTGAATTACTTGGAACATACTCAAATGGTGATGGAAATGATCGATCTTTGTTTAACTAACAATGTCTTCCTCTTCAACGATGAATATTTTAGACAGGTTCAAGGATCCGCAATGGGCACAACATTCGCGCCATTGTACGCCAACCTAATGATGGGCGCATGGGAGGAATTAGAGGTCTTGTCATGATGCCTACCTCCAAGGAGCCAGACCATGCCCAGCTACCCCAGAGGCAGACATGTCCCCGAGGGAAGTCTCAGCAGCCCCAAGTAGGGGCCCTTTGGACTCAGTCCTGGCGCCTTTGGCGCCAGGCTCATATTGGACAACAGTCCTGGCGCCAGGCTCATAAAAGATGACTTTGTGTTTAAAGGTGCTTGGTGTAAACTTACCTGATGCAGACCATGCCGCAGCATCCGGGCCATCTAGAGGCCTGAATGGGACTACTTTATCTTTGGGGACTACTTACCCACACGGGTGTGGCCGGAGGAAGAATACATACCTGAGAGGAAGGATACATACCTGGAACTACTTCAAAGGCTATTTAAGCCACGCCCAAGCAGCAACTCACGCTTCGCATTGTTCTGCATCTAGCAGCTGGACGCTCACCGTGTCTGCTCTTGCATCCTGACTTCTGCCACACCCGCCAGCATCCTGGAACAACTGCAAAGGGAGAAGAGAATAGGAGAAAGAAGAGTCCTTACCTGCTAAATCCGCATTCCGGAGACATTTCGCCGACGATCCTGAAAAGGAAGACATTCATTTTAAAAACACATCGCATCGATCGCTGCAGCGCCGCATTCCACTCACCTTTACTAGGCGCCTCCATGTTCATCAGCGACCATCTCGATCCGCAACCACATTTCAGCGCCTAGGGAGAAAAAGACAAGAACAAAGGTGAGCTAGGGAAGAGAATAAGAAAACCTTAATTTGCCATCATAAGACTTACCTGTTGGGTCATTCCCACTTCATTTCGGGTCGGTGCCGCATCCTGGCATTTCCGGACCCCGGCCCCTATGGGGAAAAAAAGACACAAGCATTAGTGCATTAATGCAAGGACACTAAAGGAACCTCTCATCAAATAACTCACCCGAGTTTCCTTCGTCGGTTCCATTGCTCACCTCGGAATCTTTGTTCTGCACCTGAAATAGAGACAACGGACAATTATTATTTCGGGCTCATATTTATAAACAGAATTCTCACAGAACTTTACCGGGAAGGTCAAGCAAACTAGAACTCTCTACAATCCATGATCCAGTGAAGTAACTGGGTTACAACGCGCCCCTGCATCAGAAGCAGGATGGAGAGCTCGTCCTTTCAGACCCTAAGGTGAGACTTCACGGGGAATCGCAGAAGGGTTTCGTGGAGGGTGAGAAGGGAGTGGGAGGCTTACACATTATCCCGCAGATTGTTAATACTGCCTTTTCACACACAGAAAGATATTTCTGCGAGTCAGACAAGCCAGATTTGAAGGTCCGGTCCAGTCCATCTTCTGAGTCCTGCGCTTCACCATAGAAGAGGCAACAGCACTCCAAACCAGGCCTGCGCCTCCGTGGGAGTCAGGTGAGCATAACAGGTCTGGACAGAGGAAAACTACGAATTTACACAAAATGTAGTCCTATGGCTCAGATACATCGATGATTTGTTAATTATCTGGAAGGGTACTGCAAAGGGTTGGCTGGATTATGTAGAAAAATTTAATCTAAATTCCAGAAACCTAAGATTCACTGAAAGTCACAGCAGGACTTTTATTACCTTCCTTGATGTAAATGTAAGAATAGTGAACAACAAAATCACGTGCGAACTACACAGGAAAAAGGTGGGCTCAAATACACCACTGCATGCACACAGTGGACACCCGAAGAGTTTGATTTGGAGTGTCCCTTATGGTGAATTTGTAAGACTCAGAAGGAACACCACCACCTTAGAAACATATAATAAAGACAGCAAGATCACGGCCGCTGGCTTTCAACGACAGATGTATCCCAAACGAGTCATTGAAAGGGCTTTTCTGAAAGCTAGACAGCTAGAAAGACACTCTTTTGACAAGCTGTCACAAGAAAAAAAGAGGAACCAGAGGAAGAAAAAAACACTAGGGTTATCCTCACTTTTGATAGAGAAGCCAAAACAATTAGACACATTTTGCAAAAACATTGGAACATTCTCTTAGCAGATCCAGACCTCGCCAAAAGTCTAAAAAGTCACCCATAGATAAGCTTTAGAAGAAACAGATCTTTCAAAGACATCCTGGTCCAGAGTTTCATGTCCAAAGAAGAATCCAAGACACAAAAAAAACTGGCTAACTATGAAAAAGAAAGGGTTCCACAAATGCACAAGGTGCAATATTTGCAAATACGCAAAAGATTGTGAAGCATTTACTCATCCGGTGACAGGCCAAAAAGTTTGGATCCCACGCGAAACTGATCATGTGGTATATGCCCTTACCTGTCCCTGCCAAAAATGGTATAATGGCAGCACGAAGTGCAAACTGAAAATTCGTATCCAACAACACGTGCGTGCAATTCTTCACAATGATGCAAATTACCCAATGGCTAAATACTTTTCTGATTGTCATCAAAGTAACATTGACAATTTTAGTTTCTTTGGACTATACAAAATAGAGATGGGCCCGAGGAGGAAACAAGAAGAAAATGCTAAAACAGAAAGAAACTCGCTGTATCTTACACTTTGAAAGTAAACAACCCAATGGACATAATATCGACGAAGAGTTGTATACTTTTCTGGGGTGCTAACAAACTCCCATACTTTCAGTCATTCATATATACAGATATATACAAATAATCTAGAGGACAAATAGGCGTACAGTTGTAAGAGTGCCCCTTTTGAATTTATAAGTGAAGTCTCTCCTTGGTATCGTTGAAGCTTTGTAGTACCCTGAACAAATGGTTGCATAGAGAAGATGTGATTATGGTGAATCATAACAGTAGAAATACCACCATTGTTTTAATCAAGGTTTTAATCTCATTTTTAGTGTGTTTTTAGGTGATTGTTTCTCTTTGCACTTATGTCTATGATTAATATTGAAAGATGATGGAAGAAGAGGTGAAGTATGTGTTACAAAAGATGGCTGTAAAAGCTGGCGAAGACCAGATAGAGAAACTCCATCCTGGGCCTCCGTGATTCCCAGGGCAGAGTCCAGTTCGGAGAGGGAGACAAGCAACGCGTTGCAGTAGCTCACCTCACAGACACAATGACAGCTTCCCCGAGATCGCCCGAAGAGTAGTTCTCTTACCTGCGAGACGCAGCACTTCCCCAGATCGCCCCTACAGTACATGATGAGCTAGAGATCCCGATCACAAGCGAAGAGGTCGACAGTCATCAAGAGTCTCAAACCAAGGGCCCTGGGTCCAGATGGATTCTCGACCGGCTTTGACAAGGTCTTCCGCTCGCAGCTCGTGACCCCCCCTGACATCGCTCTTTAAATCTTTTGCCGCTTTGGGGTCAATTACCCCATCAATGCAGGAATCGATCACCGTCCTCACCCTGAAGCCGGGAAAAGACCCCAGAGACATCACGGCGTACAGACCCATCTCCCTACTAAACCTGGACACTAACATTTACTCAAAAGTCTTGGCTAACCGATTAGCGAGGGTGCTCCCGGACATTATTGACCCAGACCAGACAGGATTCGTACTGAACAGATCCGCTGCAGACAACGTCCGCAGGGTCCTAAATCTGGTCGAAGTCACTCAACGAGATGCACGAAAACTGGCTGTGCTAGCTTTAGATGCGACTAAGGCCTTTGACAAAGTGGACTGGTCATTCCTCCGACTAAACCTAGAGTCCTTCCACTTTGGACCCGCATTCCAGAAACTCGTCTTGGTGAACTACCAATCACTGAAGACCTTGCTCCGTGTTAACGGCTCCCTATCTACCCAGATCCGTTTATCATGCTGCACCAGGCAAGGATGTCCCTTATCTCCCCTGCTCTTCGCCCTGGTCATGGAGCCACTGGCCCAACGGAACCCGACTGAACCCCAGAATCAAAGGCCTCCAAGTAGGCCCCACTCAACATAAAATAGCACTGTATGCGGACGATGTGTTAACCATATCGGACACCACCCAATCGCTGAGGTCCTCCCTGGCAGAAATTCATCGCTTTGGTAAAGTTTCAGGATTCGCGAAATCAGCGGCTCTGTGGGTGAGACTGGAGCAGGAAGATAAGGACTCCTTCAAAGCCCTCTGCCCGATCCAACTTAGCAAAAAGTCCATCCCCTACCTAGGGGCACAGATCACAGCCCGACCGGAAGATACCTACCAAGCGAATTTTCAGCCGCTATTCAAGACCTTGGAGGAAGACCTCACTCGCTGGCTCTCACAGGAGATCTCGCTATTGGGCCGTATAGCGGCATGTAAAATGAACCTCCTTCCACGGCTGCTTTACACTTGCTCGGCCATTCCAGTTTTGATCCCCCGGCCCCCACTCTTGCACCTCCAGAGGAAGGTACTACGCTTCATCTGGAAAGGTAAAAAGTCAAGGATCCTGCTCAGGACGATCCTGAGCAGTCCGAATTTAGGAGGCCTAGGGGTCCCAGACCTCCAGAAATACCACATTGCGGCCCAGCTAGCTCACACTGAAGGCTGGACGATAAGTTCGAACAGACCTAGATGGGTCGAGATTGAACATTCCCGCTTACCCCTCTCCCCCTCCGCTTCATCTTCCTCTTCCTCTTTCTCCTGAGGACGGCGGGAAGATGCAAGAGGAAGTGGCCGACCATCCTATCTTCCACTAAGCAGACTTTATAAGCCTGGGAATGGACATGTAAACAGAGAGGAATCCCCAGAGACCTAGGCCCAGCTTCTCCGGTATTTCATAACCTGGCGTTCTCCCCAGGAACCCATCCAGCAAACTTTAAGAACTGGATCGCCGGCGGCCTCAGCTCCCTAAGCCAGCTTTTTGAGGGGAATCGGCCACTCACCTTTGAACAATGCAAAAACTCCTTTGGCCTGGCGGAAACAGACAGATTCACATATGCGCAACTAAGGCATTGGTTTTCCCATCCAGCAACATGCGAGGCAGCGACTGACAATCGCAGATCCCCCACACCGAGGGCGAATCTCAGCGATGTACAAGCTGTTGCAGACAAATTTTCTTGTCGCTAGAGCAACCTACATGAACCAATGGGAAACAGACCTAGGACACCTGATAGAAGACCAGGTCTGGTCAGACATTTGGTATCGCACACGTACCTCTTCCATCTGCATTACTAATCGTGAGTGTGCCCATAAACTACTTCTAAGATGGTACTACCCGCCGCTCAGACTGCATCATTTCAACCCAGCCTTGGACCCTCGATGCTGGCGTCGATACGGCCTCCAGGGATCGTTCATTCATATGTGGTGGTCTTGCCCAGTGGTTGCAAATTTCTGGGCCCAATGCATCGCCACCATAGCAGACATAACTGAGATAATGCTGCCCTTGGAGCCAGAACCAATTCTATTAGGAGCCCCGATCCCAGGCATATACCCAAGATCGGGCAGAAGAGCCACCCTCCTTACTCACCTGCTCCTGGCCACTAAAATCACGGTGGCACGAACCTGGAAATCGCCGGAAGGACCCCTAATGATCCTATGGTGGCTGAAACTCTGGGACATTTTTGTCACGGAAAAGATCACGGCGGCAAGCAGAGGCCTCCTTCACCGCTTCATGAACATTTGGCCCCCAGTAATAGACCATGACCAGAGCTATCCAGCTCTAACTTACGCCACGGGCGGTAGCAAACGCTCTAATGGCTGGGAGCACGGAGATGATACAACGGACAGAAGAAAAAGAGTTGGGCGTTAACTGAGGGGGAACAGGAATGGGGTTGGTAAGGGAGGAGATGATCAATGAGCTGTATAGATGGTCATGAAAGAGTATGTTGTAATCTACTTTTCTTCGATCAAAAATAAACAGGTTTAAAAAAAATAAAAAATAAAAAAGGTGGCTGTAATTTCCATGCAAAATCACTTGGTGACTATGTTGACCAGCACCAAGTGAATGTGAGTATTAATCTGATTTGTTGGTGCACTTTCAAGACAGGTGCGGCATAATTAACGACCATGACTTGCACTATGCACTTTATTGGTATTTGAAAAACTGATGAACTGGCATAGAAGTTGGTTTTGTAGAATAATGGCAATACGATGTTGCAGCACGAAGCACTTTAAAATAGGAATTCACGTAATTATCAGTGATGTATAAAGGTGACAAAGATAATTATGCTTTTCTGCACTATGCACTTTATGATCTATGAGAGATGTTGGGTGTGCACTAAGCACCTGCGATGCATGTAGGTATGCAATTTAATTATAAGATCGCAGAGAAACTGGAATGACGTAATGTCAAAAGGTTTCGTTGCACTTTATTGCTTTTAAGAACATGTTGCTAATGCACAAAGCACTTAACTCCTACTTTTAAAGTCGATAGCTTGACAAAATGACATTTTATCTAGAATTTCCATATGTAACACCCCTAAAACCAGTGCAATATTAGGAGTGTTTGATGGGCACTTGCCCTGAATTCCTCCTCCAGTTTAAGAGTTAGGGTATGCCATATAATCAGCTGTCACAGAAGGGGAATGTTAAATTACAAATGCTCCTGAACGCGATATGGATCATGGAATTACGCAATTTTTGAAAATTACATGCATACAATACAATGTAACTCGCAATCAGTTCACTGTTACTCATTTAACATACTAGGCCAAGATGGCCGAAATGGAACTATGGGCTTGCAGCTTCTGAGGAGAAATAGTCCTTTTATTATGTTTACACCTAAATCTCTTTTGCTGCCTCTCTTTCATGTCTTTTAAATGTTTGTTCGACAATGAGGCAAACCGTTGTGAACAAGCGGCGAGTTGGCCGCCGAACGCGTGAACGTCTCAGCAAGCTGATTGCTGCACTTGGGAGGACCCGTGTATTTTGGTCGCTTTTTGAATTTTAAATGGATTTCCATGTTTTTGTATTTTACAATTTTCCCTGCAAGACAAATAAAGGATGGTAACTTGTGGCAAACAAGGTGTGGCCCGGCAGTATTTGTTCTAATTGGGATCAATTTTGCCTTCTAACTGCTGTGGAGAGTGCAGCTCGAATCCTCTGCATGAAATGGCAGCATTTTGAACACATATATATATATATATATATATATACATACATATACATGTATATATATATATATATATGTAAGTGATCACAGTTCAACAGTTCAAGGGTGTTTAATGAACTTCAATGGGTTGGTTAAACGCCCATCTAACCCTAAAACTAAGGATGGGAGCAAGTTACGACCATCAAATAATAACATAATAACAGTCCTAGTGAAGTCTGTCGAAATAAACCTATTGCCAATCCTTACTTCTAAATACAAATGGTGTGGGACAGTAATGTATGCAAAAAGAAAAGTGTTCACGACAAAATCTGTCAGGATAGTTGAGCAGCTGGCTTCCAGTCTGCACTTTCAGCATGGGACAGTGTGGCACGCTGGAGCTCATCACAGACTCTGGCTTCTCTGCCACAAGGATACAGTTCAAAGCATAGGTATCGGGACCTTTTGCCCAAAGTCTCTCCCTCTCAATAACAGGCTCTTTTTCCAGAGGGCCCGACGTAACAAACGGCACCAAAGTTCCTTTCTTCTCAGGAATCTCACATTCACAAGTTTCACAATTGGTCTCCCTCAATCGGGCTCGGACCACGGATCTCCCCTCCTTTGGGTTCGGACCCCTTGAGCACAATGTACACAATTGGTCTTTTTCATTCAGGCTCGTACCATGTAATCTCACTTTCTCGTATCAAGAATCCAAGACTTAGGCAATGGGTTTTGCTTGAACTGTCGCAGGACCACTTTGATTCTTTTAATTTCCCATTACACTCTTACTATTGCCACTATTTGGCTGCATACCTTTACAGAGACCTTATACTGAGCACACTCGGGGTGCTGGACCACGGTCACCAGTATTGTAGCTTTTCACTGTTAAAGTTCACACATCCATAAGCTATTTAGTTTTCCTTGCGCGTCTTATAACCCGCGTTACCAATCTTCATTCTTGCACTCTTCATACAATATTGCCGCTTGCAACCTTAACACAGACCGGTCTTGCATCGGTCTCCCAAACTCACCGGGTGTGTTGATCTTTCTGGTGCTGCTTTGATATTGGAGGCAAGGACGGTCCCACTACAGCTGCTGCTCCTCCCCGACTCAGTCAACCGTGCAGGAGGGCCCCCGAGTATCTCCAACAATGTAGGATTCTTCAGTCCGTTTTCCTGGCCTTATGCTTTTAACTCTGAAGGACTCTTGAAAGTAACTTTCTCAACGGAAAGGTCAAGGGCACAGTTCTTGGTTTGCAGTCTTTCTTCCCTCGTTCAGCTGCCGCCTGGAAAATACTGTTCCTTTGTCTCGCTCAGAGTGTGCTCACGTGCTCCACCTTTTAATCTGTGTGGGGAAGTTTAATGGAAGTCAGGTGTGAGAGTTGACCAGTAATTGCGTGACCATAATAGTGGGAAATGTCAGGTACACTGCTCGGGTGCAAGTGTTTTCTCCAAGAGCAGGCTGTCCGTGTGAAAGTGTTCTAGCCATCAGGTGTCCCACTCTCCGAACACCCCACACCCAGGTGATCCTCCTGCACTGGTCCGTCCTCAGGAACTGAATCCAAAAGTGATGGCCGTGTCCTGGCCACGTGAAGGACAGATCTCCGGGGACAAGTGGGTGAGACACCTTTTGCTTTCTCAAAATATATCTCGATGTTAATATGGGCTCATCCTTTTATCGATTTTGAAAATACATCGATTTAGCTCCATATCTCCAAAATTCGATACATCGCCCGGTCCTATATGTGATCAGTCCAATGGGTTACTTGAATAAAGTAACATGGAAGGTGTATTAGAACTCGGGCTAACCACCTCCAAACTCCCTGATGCACAGAATTCACAGCCGTTACAAGAAGAACTGTCCCTGCTTAAAAGGTGCAGAGAATATTTGTGGACACCAGCACATGGGAATGTGGGCGAAATGCAGATAATTATTGCATGTACCTTGCATAGGGGTTTGCAGATGAAAATGACGTATATCCATTTACCTGGTAGCAGGTCAACTAAATTGCATGAGGAAAAGCACTGTTTCAGTGGGCTTTGGGAACCAAGGCAATTAGTGCTCCAAGGCACTTGAGGGAGGCCAGAGCCCAAAAGGTGGGCTTGCGACTTACTTTGGGGAGGAAGAAGGCTTTGGAGATATTGTGGGGTTAGCCCTGGTGCAGTTCAGCACCAAGAGCAGATTTCTATCAAAACATGTAACACATGGAAACAATCGGTTACTAAAAAGATCCAACGAAGAAGGGCCCTGAAAACAGTTTTCACTGACTCTGCCGTTCATGCAATCCGAAGCGATCCATGTAATGTAAGGCAGATCGGAGACATGGACAACAGGCTAAACAAGGTGCAGAAGTACCCAAAAGAGTCGAAACAAACATCAACTTGTATACGTCAATGCTATAAAAGGATGAGCAGAGTACCGTAAAGTCAAAAAGGAGGTGCACGCCAGTCTGTTGAGCAGAAGAAAGAAAGGCCTGAAGAAGGATTAGTGCTACAAGCTACCACAGAGCTTCAAAAGATTTGTGAACATGGAGGCCATTGTAACAGCCAGGAAGTGATGACTCAAACATATGCAATCTAGGATTACAGGTACTAAGAAAGATTTACACTGGCTAAACCCAAACATGGGGGCAACTCAGATCCCAATCAAGGGGAAGAACATCAAGGCAAGCTTTTTTCAGGATAACAGGGTTGCAGTTTCTCCAATGCCAGGCTCTCCCTGGCCTTGCTCTTCCTCACATGCACTAATTGTTCAGACCATTCCAGGGTAGGAGTTGCCGGTTGACTCACCACATGCCACACTGCCTACTTGAAAAATATTCCAATAATTAAGTTGGCTGTTAACCACTGCGGGTGCCGAGATGTGCCAAGACTGTCTGAATCGACTCTTGTGCCCGGATCAGCCAGGAAGCTCCAGCCTCTTCGATTAAGACAAAGGATGGGGCCCTGACTGAAACTAAGAGTGGACATCCTCAATAGGAGACAACAGGGTTGTGTGGGGATTGAAGATAAAAAGTTGCTGAAAACAAATTGCAATACAAGAGCAGGGCAAATGAGATCGGTGTATTTGCGTTTTACAGCCTGCTCACATACCCTTATGAGGCATGCTATTCACCTTTTCAATCTTTGGGACCATATAATCCAATTGGTGAACTGTCCAGAACGCCAATCGTCGCACCTGCCACTCAACTCGTTGCTTAATCGTTAATTATTCAGGCACTGCGATTCCCCAAGAACATAGAAAATTCTAGTCGAGGTGGGCCTCATGTGCTTAATTTACATCTTCCTTTTTTCTGTAATACAAGTTATGTACCCTCTGCCCCGCCCCTCTGGACTTGCTACCAAGGGCTTTGTTTTTCCACCTAATTCCCCAGCAACCCTTCTTGGTTTTCATTTGCATAAAGGTAAGGTGAGGCTGCTCGTAGTGAGCTGCCAGTTTAAAGCCACTCTGGGCCGTGTAAATTACTTTTTAGCACGGTTTTTAATTGTGTGTTACTGTTGCTAACTGTTCTATGCTCTTTGAGCATTTATAATGGTTTTCTTTAGTCGCCGCATTCGCGGCCAGTCCTCTTTCGGTGTCTCCGAGGGGCGGGCGTATAGCTCTCTCTCCTTGGCACATCAATATGTGTGTGTATAGGCAAAAGCCCGCGCAGCGGGCACGCAGACAACGCACCAAAGGCGTGCTTTGGGTAAGCCCGTCTGTGCCCGTCCGAGCATCAACCGGTAACAGAGGCATGCTATGGTACTCCAGGAAAAAGCTGCGGGATCTGGCCCCTTTGCACATTTGCCTTCCTGTTGGCTGGATAACGGCACATGACCCAGCTCCCCCGCTCAACAGTCAACAGCTGTTAGTCACAGAGCCACACACCACTGCGCTGTCTCCGTTACTACTCAATACATGTTCCTTTACGGCCCATGCAGCAGAAATATTTTTTTTTTATTGTAATTTTTAGTTTTAAATCAAACTTTTATCACAATATTTTTTTCCCTTTTTTATCAAAAAGTTTTAAGAAAATCAACATCTTTAATTCAGTTTACTAGCCAGACTTAAGTTTCAGAATCCAAACAGGCGTCCAGAAAGTTTGTTGAACACGTCAAATGAATAGAGCTTCCACCTAAGATTCTTTGCCACGAATCATCCATGTGGTCATTTTTGGGCGCAAAATGACCTAGGTGGATTGATCAAGGTTTTAAGTTCTGGGCATTCTGTTATATGTTTAAGTGTTTCTATATTGGACTATCTACAACCATTGTCGTCTGTTTTTTCAATATGACGTGCCACTAGCAGGTGTTTTGTCTTTACAGCGTTTAATCGCAGTTTCAGGAATCCATTTCGATGGTATCTTGAAGGAAATTTCTGTAGGTATTGGGGTAGATTGTTTAATTTGTTCGTTGCTCGACTATGGTCCAATGTGGATGAAAGATCTTTTAGTTTGGACATGTTTATTAGCCAGAACCATTGTTGTATCTTTTTTTGCAATTTGCGGCTGATCTAACAGTGTTTCAAGTTTGATGTCACTCGCTTTTAGAATTTCCTCGAGCTTTTGTACCCAGCTCTCGAGTAGTCCTGTGTATTCTGAGTTGTCTGTTGGCGCTAATATTATATAAGCAGGTACTGGATTTGCAATCTGTATTTTTCTTAACATCGCAAGTGATTTCCATACTACACAGCCATAAAGTTCTTCTAGCGCCAGTTCGTGTCTTATTGCAATAATTGAGATGTAGTTTGGAATCTTAACACTCTTCGCCAATAATTCCCTCTAGTTTTGCCCAGATTTTTTGGTCTAAGTTCCACCCTGTTTCTGAACCATATGTGATTCCTGGGACCACCTTTTGCACATAGAATTGCCGCACTGGAATTAGGCTGAACTTTCCATACAAGGTGTGGATTCTCGCTCCTTGTAAAGAGAACGTGTTCATTCGTTGGAGTAGGTGTAATACCCAATTGTTTTCACGGATTGACTTATTTATTTGCACTCCTAGATATCGTATTTCAGTGACAGCTTCGATTTCATCTTTGTCAGTCCTCCAGATGAAGTCTCGATTTCTTTTTCCCTTTGATGACCCAAAATTCATTATTTTGGTCTTATTTACGTTAATTCTTAATTCATTTTCCTTCATGTATTGATGTAGGCCCTGCAGTAGCCGCTGTAGCCCTATTTGCGTTCGGTCAAGCAAAACCAGATCGTCCGCATAGATTATGCACCAGATTTGGTAATCATTTATTTTTGGCGAGAAAAGATGTATGCTGGTTAGTGCATCCGGGATGTCAGCAACAAATAGTTTAAACAAGACTGCAGCTAGCGGGCAGCCTTGTTTCACCACTCTGTTCGTGCTTGTAGCATCAGTTAGTTCGCCTTTACCATTTATCCTTACGCAAATTGAAGTTTTGGCGTGAAAGGCCATTATAGGGTGTAGAATATTTGTTGGACATCCCCAGTTTTTAAGTTTTCTCCACAGAAGATCACGATTTACTGTATCAAACGCCTGTTGCATGTCTACAAAGGCCAGATTTAGGTTTATTCTTTTTGACAAGGCTTCCAATTTTAGCAGATTTACTATGGTCAGGTTGATCTCCGTCCCCAGTCCTTTAGTAAACCCAGTCTGACGACAGTCCATGATTCCTTGCTCGGTAGCCCACTATGTTAACTTTTGTTGTAGAAAAGTTGCCATTACTTTCCCAATTGTATCAAGAAGGGCAATGGGTCGATAATTAGCTGGATCAGCCCGATCCCCCTTCTTGAATACTGGTACAACAATCGCATCAGTCCATGATTCTGGGAGCGATTTCTGTTTTGCAATTCTTTTAAACAGCATAGCAATAAAAGTGGCCCATTCAGCTTTATGTGTCTTTAGTTGTACACATTGGATATGCCATCAGGATCTGCTGCTCTTGAGTTGTTTAACTTGGAGATAGCATTTTGAATGTCTTCCACGGTTTCTACAACTTCCCAGTCGGTTGACTCTTGGTTCACGTCCATTAATGAGACTTGTTGAGATTGATTGAAAACGCCTGTGAAGTGTTGTTGCCACGCTTCCTCAGATACTCCATTAGCAAGCATGTCAGTTTGATTTGCGTTGTTATTTAAGATGCGCGAAATCTCTCGCGTGTTGTTGGATTGAATCAAGGACATCAACTCACCATGTTCTTGATCTCTTATACAGGCAAATGACTTGTGCCAATTTCGGTATTTTTGTCGCCGTTGTTTGATTTGTATGGCAGTATTCGCTCCCATATTTCGCTTCAGTTTTCTTATATCTTTATTTAGCAATTTCTTTTGGCTGTTAACTAGATTGCTCCACTCGTGCTTGTGTGGAGACTTGTTGTTTAGAGACCTAGGATTGCTCATTTGTTGGTAGGGCAGTAACAAAGCATAGTTTGTTGAATTTGTTTGCTGGCGAGGACTCGAAATTCCTCGGTAAAGCCTTTTATTTGATGTTTATTTAGGCGTAACCGATTTCGCCCTTGATTTACTTCAACTGATTGCTTATACAGAGCTACTTCTGTTTTTTGATGTATTGGCCATGACATTTCCAAAATGTCATGGTCACTTCGGTCTGTCTGGATAATGCGTAGCTTAGAGATCTTTGTCCAAACATTTCTTGATGTCCAGATGTAATCTAGAATTTTTTTGTGTCCAAAATTTCTCCAAGTGAACATCGGTGGAATGTCTCCCGGTATTTGTCCATTTACCAGGTTACAATCTCTTGCGTCCATTTCGTTTTCCCAGCATGCTCTCCTTTCACTGTTGGTCCGTTTTTCTTTTATTTCTGATGAAATGAGTTTCCTTTCGTCGTTGAACCATGATAGGTTCATATCACCACATAGGATTATTGATAGGTATTGGTGCTTCTTTTGATTTTTGTCAATTATTTGTGTTATTGATTGGATAAAGTTCTCAGTTGATATCTTCACTGGGTTCCAGTACAAGTTGATTAGGAGTATGTATTTTACTGCTGTTGCTTGACTAATTGGTTTTCGAATTAGTGTTGCCTGTACAAGGCTATTTGGATTTTCAGTTTCACATACTTCCCACGTGGTTCCATGTTTCACCATGGTTATCAATCCAGACTGAGGGCGACCTCGAGCGGTTTTTTCTGCTGGATTAAGAAGGGTCAGGTACCCATCCTTTGCAGGCGGACTACGTAACCATGTCTCCTGGGAAGTCTTCAAAGAGGTGCTGGAAGCCTTGTGTATTCCTTGAGATCAGTGTGACCAGCCCTTCTCGTTCATTTCTTTCTAGCTAATGATTTCTTTTCCTTGTTTCCGCATCACTTGTTTGCGAGAGCCCAGACTGACTGGTTTTCATCTGGTTTCTCAGGATGTCCTGACGTTGTTCCATGGAGTCGATTGTCATTTTTCTGGCGTTTGTGCCTCTAGAGATTTTAGAAAGGGGCGACTCTTCATCTGAGATCTCAAAACCCATGAACAACAATTCTTCTTTTGCTCCCAAGAGTGTTTTTCGTACAGCTTTCGAATTTATATGCAGCAGAAGTTGATCTCCGCGTTTTTCTGAAATATATTCCACAATTCCTATGTCATTCGTTGCGACAGTTCTCAGTATAGGCACGGAGTGCAGTAATCGCATGACGTTGGCTCTATTCAGGTTTACGTCGTTTTCCTCATGGAAGATGTTTTCAATCCGTATTCTGCCAGACTTGTCTTTTGATTCAACTTGTTTAAGTTTATCAGCTGCGCAAGATTTAATCTGCGATTGTGCACGTGTTAGTTTTGGATTTAATGAGACGTGATGTTTTGTCACTTTGTTTTACTCTTTGCTGATCGCTGACTCAGATTGTCTGTTTGATTTTTTTGTATTGACCCATTTTTCTCTGGACTCGTTTGTGTTTGTTAATTGTGCACTTGGTTTCATCGACAAACATTTTTTCAGCTCCTTTCTTTGGTTCTTTCATGGTTGACTGACATGTTTCATCCAACTCCTCGGGATCTGCCATCGATTCATCTGCAGTCTCGTCAGTGTAAGTTGAAAGATCACAAAGATCCACCGAAGATTGCATCGATTGCACAGAAGCGCTGTCTGAGTCCAATCTCATTCTTTTTTTTGGATTTGTCGTCAGGACTGGTTTGTCTGTTATTCTTATTAGTACTTTTTCCTTTTCCAATCCTTTATTTGGTACCAGTTTATCTCTTACAAATAAACTTTGTTTCACTGGTGTTGGTAGATTGCGAATTAACCTTTGTGATCCACTAGAGGGTTTGTCACCTCCAGGTTTTTCTTTTTTTCGATTTTTTCTGAGCAGATTTTGCTTTGCCAAGTTTGGTTGGTCCAGCTTGGCATCACATATGATGATTTTTGCTGCTCCTCCAAAGATGCCGTAAGTTGTTTTTTCAGTCGAAATGTGAGGAAGTGCCGAAGATAATCCAGCTTGTGCTTCTCCTATAGGCCCGGTTTGTGTTTTACTTGAAGGCGGCTTCTCTTCTAAATTGATTACCGCCACCTTTGGGAGAGTGCTGCTTCATGCCATGCTATGCTGTTGATTTGCAATCGGTGAGTGTTCATTGTTTTTGTTTTTTAGGCATTGTTAGTCAGTCCGTTGATGTTGAAAATCTGTAGTAACACTTTTGTTGTTATGTGTTGTGGGCTTGTTGGTGCTACTTCTGCCACCAAAGGGCTGAGTTGTCGTGGTCTGTTCTGATTCTGTCGTACGTGCCACGGGTTGCTTCTCTTTTTCGGGATGCCACGATCCTTGCATCAGGCTTCCCCTTCGAGCATTCAATAAGGAGCTTTTATCCACACAATCATTCCTGATCTGTGTACTCAGCTCAGTGTGCCGGGACCAATTTTTGGAAGCTTCATTTCCAAGTTGTTGTTTTAGCTCACTATTCATATTTTCCATTTTGTTAACTTTCTCATTTAAATGACTGAGTAACGCGTTATTGTTTTGTAGTTCATCATGAAGGGATTCATATAATTTGATGAAAGGAATTAGAGCCAAGGATGTGGCAGCAAGTACATTGTTATGAATTTGTATTGCCGCCGCCGTAGATATATTGGATTTCAATACTGACTCAGTTTCGGAGTCATGATGTATTGGCTCTATCCTCTCCGTTTCCCTTTCGGTTCTTTCTTGGTTAGTGGCTGCTTTAGCCGGCAGCGACTCTGGGCTTGCATTAACAAATGGATGCATGGGGGTGGGCGTTGAGCAGCTTATCAACTGCTTAGAGAAGTTTCTTAGGTGGCACCTTTTCCCCTGAAGATCATATGACTTGATAATAGGAGTATTTGTGGGAGTTCCCTGAAATTGACTTTTTGGCGTTAGCCTTTCAATGTTCGAGATACGAGATCCTGTTTGAATGTTTATGAAGTATTTGTTCCTTGCAGCATTTTGAAGAGATTCCGTTATTACTTGTCTGTCTTTGCATTTATGTTTTTCTGTAAAGCTTTCAGCTAATTTGTGCTTCATAGCTTCAAAATCGGCTTTTAAACGCTCTGTTAGGCGTGCTTTATGACCTGCATAGTCAAAGCCACTGCTCTGCTTGGGCCTGTTTTTCTGCATACTTTTGTTATTACGTTGACCATCGTTGTGATAGCTCACACTGACTGGTCCTTTTGCAAACCTTGCTTCCATATTTGTCCTCATTTTGTTTGCTTTTTCTGTCTGGTCCTTTGTTGCTATAGCTTTGTAGGTCTGGGTAGGCGTGTTATAGCCTGATTGTCTCGAATTTGCTGTGATTTTATTTTGAGTCTTCCACATCGTTTATCTTGCGTTCTATGGGTGGATAGACGAATCTCATTAAGCTCTCTTCGCCTGATCTTTCTGGGACTGCAAGTTGTAACAATTCGTGGTCCGTTACATCAAAAGGCGAATCAAACAGTACTGTGTTGATTTCGATTTCATTGACATTTGATCCCTCTTCTAAATTTTCGATTGAAATTGCTTTCAAGCAGCTCACATTGGTTTTATCTGCATGTTGATTTGATTTGATTCAGCAATAAGCACACCCACAATCATCGCTATTTCTCTGTTTCCCAAAATTTCTCTACAAGTGTCAGAGTCAGAATTTGGCTTGTCGTTTGACTTGTCACCCTCGGGGGCGGGAACTGATGTGCAGTTACCATCTTCCACAGGATGCCTGGTTTTGGCATTTGTAAGAGAAATTCTAGCCAGATATGTGCTAGTTAGTTGAGCGAGAGAGGGGAACTCAGAGACATTGTTATTTGTCATTTGTGAGGTTGGTTCTATTTGTGGACCGTGTGCTGCCAAATCTGAAGTGTCTGTGTATTGCTTTTGTTGCTTTTTGCTAGACCAATTGTATCCCTCAAGCTCACATTTTTTAGTGTTTGGTTTTTCATCCATGGATACAGATTTGTCTATAGCCTGTGCACAAAGCTTTAGTTTTGAGCGTGTTTGAGGGCCCACCTCAGCCATTGCGTTACTTCGTACCTGTGTATATCAGGAATCGGCTGGCGTCGCTCTATGCTTTGGTTTCCTCCGATCGCCGTTCGCCAAAGCCGCCAAACAGTAGACAGAACACAGCCCTTCTGCCACAGGGCTTACGCCGCAAGGGCGGCACAGCTCAGCTGATATCTCCGGCTGAAAGTCACGTGACAATCGCGGCACGGAAAAAGGGGAATCCTCAGAGCTGTAGCTTAAAGCGGTGGCGTCCTTTTCACCACTCGCCTTAGCTTTGCTTTCTCGTATGATCACCTGTTTGCAGTGCAGATCAGTTCACAGAAGAGAGTTTCGCCACCACAGCCAAACAGTAGATGGAACACCGCCCTTCTGCCACTATCTGAACTATCTTTTCTCCTCCCCGATCGCTGCCCTGCGTTGTTAGTTCTTACTGAAACCTGGCTTCACGAGTGTTCTGCTCCGGTTCTGGCTAAGACCATCCCAGTGGGTTACAGCATTATCCACCTAGATAGGCCTGACCCCCACCGTGGTGGTGGGCTAGCCATTATTTTTAAAATTGATTTGCAATGCTCCCAACTATGTTGTCCCCATAATTTTAATTTCAAATCCCTCTTTCTCACATATATTGATCATTTAACGCCCTCCTGGCGCCTATGGCGGCCTGTTGGAAACACTGGTTGACTGTATAGCCAGCTTGCAGGTGAAATATGCCAACCTGATCATCCCTGGTGATCTAAATCTAAAATGTAAACCCCCCCCCCCTCCAGGGACTGTAGCCCTGGATCTCTTATATGATAGCCTACTGGATTTAGACTTCCCGCAGCAGGTTGTTGGATCTACCCATAAAATAGGTAATAAGCTGGATGTTGTGTTTGCCAGCAAAACCTCCTTTCTTTTCTTTCTGCCGAGCCCATGGTCTGGACTGACCAACTGTGCAATACCCAGGATCCTCCCTGAGCACATTCTGCAACGTTGTTGGTGCTCCGCTAACCTTCAGGATCTGGTGGGCTCTGTTAAGAAAAAATCCTTCTATGTCCCTACTAACCACCCTGCTTTTGGGTCCCCGCCAATGATGTTGCCCCTCTCTGCCATTTTCAACCTCACAGACTCCCTTCCGAACCTTGGTTCACTGATCAACTGAGGGCGTTGCGCCTAGGAGTGAAACAAATAAAGCGCAAATGGCGTCTGGGCTATGATGCCACTGACAAGCAGCGGTACCAGGTTGGTCTCTCAGCAAAAAAAGCTCTACTTTGCAGAACAGATTGAAACGTTTTTAATTCAACCCAAGACTCTCTTTTCTGTAATTAATTCTTTGTCATCACCTACTAAATGTAGGTCAGCTATCAGACCAACTCAGGAGTTATGCGACTCTCTTATCTGACTTTTTCATCACTAAAGTCGAAACCATTTGTGCTAATATTGCTGGACGTTTCGTCTCTGTGGTCCACACTTCTTAATCTGTCCACTCTTTAAGATACGGATTACCCCAGGACTTCGTGGTCTCAGTTTACAACATTCTCAGAAGACAGGTCTCCAAAGCCCTGCACCCCCCCTCCGACCCACTACCTCTGGCAGTGATGAAAAAGCTATCTGCCAATGTCCCAGGCGAAATTACCACAGCTGTCAATCTCTTCTGCCAGTTGGGATCTATCCCAAACGAGCTTAAGGCCGCCCTGGTCATCCCTCTTCTGAGGAAGCCAGCTCTTGATCCCTCTCTTCCATCTAATTTTAATCCCATTGCCCTCCTACCTCGTGTTATGAAACTGCTTGCATCACTGGCATCTCCTCTGCAGTCTTCCTTTGTCAAGTCGTCCAGGATGCTCGACCCAGCCCAGTCTGGTCTGGTTTTTGCACTGGTAGGGGGACAGGAAAGTGTTCTTGTCTCCGTACAGGACATGGCCAGGCTGGTTGACGAGGGGAGGCATTTGGGGGGTGAGGGGGTTCAGTTCCTTCCTTCCTTCCTACCTACCTGGTGCTACTCATATGCAGACGATACCCAGTTACTGATCCGCCTGATCCAGATCTAGGCGGAGGTGTATGCGTGCCTGCACAAGTGTCTGACTGCCATGGCACAATGGATGGGGCAAAACTGGCTGAAAATGAATGGGGACAAAACCAAGGTGGTGGTGGCGGTGGTGGGGGGGGGGGTCCCCCCCCCCCAATCCTTCACTGTGGATTTCCTCCTTTTGGCCTTCCTCTTTGGGCACACTCCCAGCTGCTTCTACAAAAGGTAAAAAATCTTGGCGTTATTATGTCAGCCAAACTGTCTTTGGGACCCCCAAGTCTCCTCGGTATGCCAGCAGGGGCACTTCCAGTTGAAAATCCGTAGGAAAGTGCTCCACCTTATACCATCCCTGCTGCGTCCACATGTAGTAGAAGCGATGATTCTGAGCAGGTTGGATTATTGCAATTCCCTGTACCTGGCACAGCATAAGGGGCCAATTGGCAGATTACAGCGCCTCCAGAATCTTGCAGCCAGTCTGGCAACTGGCACTCCTTATGGGTCCCATATATCCCCAGTACTCCGTTCTCTGCATTGGCTTCCAGTGGCACAGCAAGTTCAATTCAATGCGTTTTGCATTGTTCACCGGGCCTTGCATGGCCATGGGGCAGAGTACCTCTGTGCTAAATTGAGAGCTTCAGTCCTAACCGCCCATTGCGCTCAGCCTGAGCCGTTTTTGCCATCTGTGTCCCCTTTTCGCCGTTCGCGACTAGGAGGACGTGCCTTCTCTATTACAGCGGCACAACTGTGCAACAGTCTACCACTGAAATCACTGTCTAATCATCTAGCCTTTCGGAAGCCTCTCAAGACCCATCCTTTTCTAATCCTGTCACTTTTTCAGGCTTCTGTGCTCTCTTGCTTTTGGTGGTCCTCCTCGAAGATGGGGTGGGTGAAGAACGCGCGCTCTATAAATAACTAACATAACCAACGCTTTTATTTTAGGAAAGAATTCCGTTTCCTTGGGCTTCTGCTCATTTGAAGGATAGGTTTGCAAATTATGATAAACTCGTAGGTTTTTACTTTTCTCCCAGCAAAAACAGAGCACAGCGCGAAAAGGAGTGGCAAAGGATGATCTGCATCAAGAATTTCATGAAGGAAAATCAACAATGACTTTCACAGGGTATATGGGGGGGGGGGGAAACACACACATAATTTACTTTTCTGCCACTTCGAATAATGCCTGTACTTGAATACTTCTACTCTGACACTCTTCCAGCTTTGTTACTAAATAGCAGGTCGGAGCAAAAATTGGACCAACAACCTAACTTTTTATTTTTAGAAATACAGATTGTCTGATGAGAACATAAAGGTATTCCATAGATTAACTAAGAAGGCCAAGAAAGCAGAGAGCATACCTGAAGGGGAACCTAGGAACTGTAATTATGCACATCATATTTACAGCAAAGTCAACAATGATAGTGTGCCTGTGTCATCTAGCATGGGTTGGTATGTTCAACTACTATTATAATGGTCATGTTTTTCTGTCACCCAATTAGCAGGAAAAAAATATAATCTCTTTAAGAGATGGGGAGCCATGTGTCGGATTTAGTAGGAGAAGATGTGCTACGCTCCAGTGAGGAGTGGAGATTGAAATGTCAATACATGGGGGCAAATATCTTCTGATTATGTGTCGTACAAAGCAAAAAAAGAAAGCAGTAAATGGTTCTCAAATCTCAGCAATCTTATTGTTATTTTTCACAGCTGCGACTGACAGTACCTGCTTTGCGTTTTCAATGTATGCTGCCATGTACTCATAGGCTGCTGCCTGTGCATTGACTCTAGTCTCCGTTCCTTCCACTGGTAAGGCAAAACTGTCCATAATGATCATCGTTTCACCATCCACCTTTCCAAGCATCAGACCCATGACCTCCAGGCTACCACCAGACCGGGCATGCATCACCATCTTTAGCAGGGCGAGAGCAGAGATCTTGCAATACTTGAAGTAATGATGGCTGAAAAAGACAAAACCTACACGTGAGGATGGCACATTTTCAGCAGCAAGCTTCTTTCGTCAATTCTCATTAGATCACAGCAAAAGGACGGGTAGGTGATTACAGGAAACCACCCTCAACTTCTGTCGACATTATTCTAATCAGCCTTTACAGACAAAAGTTAAAAAGGTTTTGCAAAAAGGTCTTCAATGTGACCTTTCTCCTTGGGGTGAATAGAAGATTACACTTCTTGTCCTCTGCCTGTGTTTTTCTCTTTCTCTCAGAGGAGATTAACAAAGAAGTTGGGCCCAGGCTGTTACAAGTTCCATACAACCACTCCCCTCTCCTTACATAGAACTATCCATAGTTATGGGTCACAGGCTGGGGTGGAGGGTTGTAGAATATGCATTTCCTAGAGCAGCACTGCTGCAGGATACTGAAGAGGCTTTGCATTTAAAGTGCAGAGGATCATGCTGTTGCAACACCAATATAATGGGGCAACCCACAGGCATAGGGTTGCAGACTACACTGGGGTAAACAAAACCAAATAATTGAATAACTAATTTCACTGCTTAGTCACATCATTGTGGACATCAGATGTATATCTAACTCCGACAGTGGAAATCTAGCTAAGGCTACATTGAACTAAACATAGGAAAGACATTTGACCAAATTTGATTGACAAATGCTCTGATTTGGCGACATCTGTTGTCAAAGTTCAATCTAAGTTTTGATTCAACTGCTGGGAAAGAAAAACAGGTTTTTGCATGGGGCTTTCCATATAGCAGGGTTTTGGCAACCCGAGGCGGTCCCACAGGTCTTCGACTAGGAATGCCATGGTTCCTTGTGATAAGACTATTCTAGTTTGGGCAAACTGAAGTTGTAATCCAAATCTGGAGAGTCAAACGTTACAGACCCCTATCAGAGGCTGAAAAATGCACTATTAAGCCCACAACATCGCAACTTATCTACATCTACTTCGATTTTCCAAGTCTTTTAGGACACACCGCGGATTTAGGAGAAAAGCAGTTGATTCTGCAATCGCATCAACCAAATTCAAGATATTCACTTTTCAAGGACCAAACATAAGATCGATATTTCTAAGCCTGTGCAGATGGTGTGGAGGAGCAAATGAAATTAAGTTTGTAACACTGAGCACACAAGATATTTGTGTGCATAGCCAGAAGGACAAGTAGAATGAACTGTCTACCAGCGGACACCAGCCACCAAAAGCACACCCAACGTGGAAAAAAATAAAGTGAATGCTGCTGAATACCAACATCCACAGCTCATCCAACACGGAACCCAGCAGCATGCATTTCAGCGGGAAAAAGATATTAAGGGATATACTGTGGAATCTACACAATCATACCCAGAATCCACCACAGACACTACCTAGCTAACCCCAACGACCATTGTGATGTAGTCTGTCTGAACTTATTTGTGGATGGGTGGTAAGCAATGGGGCTGGATGTCACCACAAACCAGGTGACACGAGGAAAAGCCCATGGCTACACCAAGTGTCAGAACCAGACGTCAGGGGGCTGGTCATATTGCCACCTTAGAAGGGCATGTTTCTTTAAGGCCATCAATTATGGTAGGGCAGGCAGTCCTGGGAAACTGTAGCACCCATCTTGCCATCTTTGTACAGGTGTGAAATCTCACACCCAAAATGTTAGCGCAACCTTTCCACCACAGGGGCATGGAGGGTGGCACAGGACCTGAAATAAGACGAATTTTGCACAGTTAACCAACAACTGATAAACTAGGGGTGGAGGCCAGGGTGTGTCAAGCAGAGAGGACCACCCATGTGGAGGGCCTAACCCAACCTTCAGGCCCACATGAAAACTACAAGCCATCCACAGGGCGGGGACCATCAATCAATCTCTCTACCTGCTGCATAGGGAGACACAACTGAATTCACTTAGGTTAAAGATTAGTTGGAAGGCAGGGTCAATGTCCTGCAAAAAGAAAAGGGCTCTGTTGTTGGGGAAACAAGTGAGGGGCAGAGGAAAGAGCAAAACAACCAGGGGCCTGCGGAAAGAAATAAAACAAATTAAAATGAGAAGAGGGAGTGTGCGCGATGGGCTCGGGTTGCTGGGGACAGCATGCGAAAGGCCCGTGGGGAGGGTAGGATGGAAAAAGAGATAAAAAGAAAGGAGGAGATATAGTAGGCTGTAGGGAGGGACTGAAGAAGCTGGATAGAGAAGGACCAGGGAAGTTGGGAAAAGATTACGAAGTTAATTCTGGTTACAGGTGTCAAACAAGAAGGTGGTGAGAGAAGCTAGGGAGGTGGTGGTGGAGAGAGTAACCACAGAGAATGTTGTGAAGAAGCCAGCTCTTAATATAGAGGTGCAGAATAGTAGGAGGTGCCTAAAGAGAGGGGGCGGGGTGAACAGTGAGGAGACTATTAAAAAAAGGAGGGTGACCAGAGCGGAGAGGTGAAGGGTAAAGGAGGAAAAGAAGATTAGAAGAGACAAGGAAGAGCATGAGAATACCTGGACAAAAGGGGGTGGGGGGTGTGGGATGGTTGTATGAACAAGCAGGAGGACAGAGAGAAAGAGGGAAAATAATAGAATTCTTTCCCATGATTTTCCCCATGTACAAGTTTGTGGCGAGACGTCAAAGAGGAGAAAGCTGGTAGGGATGAGAATTTTTTTATTTTTTTTTTAAATCTTACAAGAAATCTGCTTGCACTGTAGAACAAGCTAGAAGTCCTATTTTGATGCCTGCATCAATGAAATATGACATCCATCACCTCACGTCACCCACAGCTCTTAGGCGTAACGAAATCTAATCTCTAGTATAGACCCTATATCAAACAATCTGACTTGAGTATCGGCCTGACAAGCAGCACAGAATCAATAGACTGCCTCTGCGTAAAGGTAGAGGGGAGCAATCAAACACAATACGTGTAAAGTTTATGGGTACTAGTTCTAGGTTTATCACATTTATGTTAAAAAGGTAATTGTGCGGGCTTAGTTAACTCCATCTGCTAATCGTCTCGTTCACCTTGGGGGTTGTGCGTCACTTGGTATAATGACCATTCCGCAAATTCCAGCCCTCAGCTTTGCCTCTTGTGCGTGGGTCATTACCCCACAATAATGACACCTCCCTCAGCCCATAAGGATCAACGACACTCGGAGATAGTCAGCAGACATTGTTCTTTCTAACCTGTAACTGCTTTTTACCGCTGTAACCATTGCCTTGATGCCCATGAGTTTAGTGCGCTTTATAAATGGAAAGAAAATTACATAAATAAAAATATATCTAAATTTGAACAGCACTCGAGAAGTTATTTTGATTATTATTGAATAGAGCAGATAACTGCTAATAGTCGCCATGAACCCTCTGGCACACACAATTCCTTAATGTCCAAGGAAACTCAGTAGATATCTAGGTTCCGTGCATTACATTTGTGCCGACCCCTCGAGGGTGCACAGAATATTGGTTTCCACCAGCCATGGCAATGTACATGTGTTTTATAGGCATTGATGCAGGCAATGGAAATAAAGAACTTGGAGAATCATCATAGATGGTAAATGTGGACATTAGAAATAAGCTGAAATGATCCAGAAAAATAAATTAGAAATAAGGACCCACTTTTAACCGATTCTGGGATTAAGATGTTTGAACCAATGGAGCTGGGGTATTGTCCCTTAAAACCACTCAAGATTTGAAATCACTTGTTGCAATAAAAACTTGGTTTATTGCACTTTATTAGTATACAGCGTCTGAGTATTTCAGACAACGCACACATCTCAATGTTCAAGCCAAGCATACAACAATAACTCATGTGCAGAGAAAGTATGTCAGCACAGCACCCTCAGGGATCAGAAATTCGCCTTTTGAATACTTTTTTGGCACTGCGTGCGCTGCTTTTTTATGCATACTACGTTTTTGGTCTTGAATATAACAATTTTGGTCTTGATAATAACTATTTAGTGGCTATCGGGCACATACAGTACTAAGCAGCCTGATCTGCCCGAGGCCTCTGGCTGCTGAAATTAGTTTGAAGAGGTCTATATTGTTAATGGGAACCAGAGTGAACCAGAAACCTGAAAAAACCTTGCCCCCTGGAATTGCTCAACATAGTGCGACGATCCTTCAGATCACTTCTCCCCAGATGGGAGCCGCTTTCCATGAGGCTAGGGAGGTGAGCTGTTAACCGATGCGCCCGCTGGGGTTGGTGATATGCGCGAGGATCTCGTGGGGAGGGACTTCCCTCCTGGGGACAAGGATGTGCATCTGGGACAAGGCCTTTTATCTCTCAACTCCACAGGGTAAAAACACCCAACCCTTCCTTACCTATGATAAAGTCGGAGACTATGCATTATTGTAATGTGACAGACTGTCTCACTATGATAGCTACTGGGAAGAAGAACCCAAGAATGCTACCGTCAAGCACGAGGAGTACTCAATAAAACTGACGTTACACTGGGGCGGTCTCAGCCACTTAAGCTGAACAGTAAAGAAGGACAAGGAGAGCAACCTGCAGAGAGGGACATCCGGAAGCAGTGTGGCGTAATGAGAGCGAACCAAGGGACACGAGGAAAGTCAGCTGGAAGCCGAAAACCTTTAAGCTGAGCGTCAGTGTGGTGGTGGCGTGACCTATCATGGGTGGACCATGTGGTCCAAGAACTATGCAGAGACTGCCAACACTAGCCTACTGTGTAGCCGTATAAACGATTGCATGGGAAGTACGAGGAACTGTGGTGGTTTCGCAACCTGTAACAGGTGGATCGTGGTCTGAAACCTGCGCCCATGGCCGCCAGCATAACAGACAGCGAACTCAAGTGGGCCAAAGGAGAGCAGAAAAATGAGAAAGAACAAACGTGCAACCCCTGGCAAAACCGGTGAAGAGTTACCCGAGATAACAGTAGTAAGTCCTGGAAACCAAAAAACAAGAGAATTAGACTATATTGTGAGGTAACTCCCTGGTCATTTCCATAGGACTGTGGTATTAAAGAGTCAAGGACTCGGAAGCATCTTCCTCGTCCCAGTGGGAGCAAGTTGAAGGAAAGTGTTAAGCAACGACAACCCTAAATCCGTGGCGAGAACTTAAAAGATTGATGAACAATCAGTTACTCCCTCATCCCGGTGGGGCAAGTTAAAAGGCAGTATGGGTTAGGGGCAACGCTTACACAGAAGAGAGGCGACATCGAGCATGTGGTGGTATTGGTTGCCAGACATTTCGTCGAAAAAAAATTGGTCGACCAGACAAATGGTCGAACCAATTTGGTCGAAAACCAAATGGTCGAAATTTTTTTTTTTTTTATTTTAACCCTTTTTTTTTTTTGGGGGGGTCCCCCCCAACCCCCTTTTTTTCTCTAAAAATCCCTTTTTTAACTAAACGAAAACCTGAAAAATAAATATATAAATAAATAAAAAATTCGACCATTTGGTTTTCGACCAAATTGCGTCGACCAGTTTTTTTTCGACGAGCTGACTGGACACCGGTGGTATTTACATCCAAGGCACTGTCTGAGGCAGAGAAAAACTACTCCATGGTAGAGAAAGATGCAAGCTTGCGCATGGGCAGTAGAGAACGTCAGGACCTATGTATGGTGGACCAAATTTCATCGGATCATGGACCACAAGGCGTTGGTGCACATGACATCCACTCCACGACTGGCATGCATAGCAACAAAACTTCAAGAGTAAACGTACAAAATAGTGCATATTGTGGGATGTAAGAATTCACAGGCTGACTGTCGCGCTAACCCCAAAGTGGTCAAGTTACCACGTTTCTGCAAAAATGAGTAAGGTGGCATCAGTTGGAGACTTGAGGAGCAAAGAAAGACAAAGCCATGTTGTCGAGATGGGTCAGAAACTGATGGTTAGATGAAAGGGGGATTCCGGAAGGACTGTGACCATACTGGAAAGTGGAGAAGGAGATGCATGAATACAATGGCATGTTGTTCAGGGGTGACCAAGTGATACCCCCCCCCCCCCCAATGGTAATGAGGAAACTCTTGTACAGAGCCGATTAACAGGGTTCGATTTTCCCAGCACTGGGCGCTAAATAGCTCCTGGTTTGAGTTATTTGGCTCCTGGTAAGGCCTTCCACTAAGGCTGCCAGGAGCTGTAAAATGCGCCTGCTTGAAAACCTAATTCTGTAGTAATTGCTGGCTAGCACCAATAGATGGGAGCACAGCATAACAGAAGGCATGGAATTGTGACTTGATTAACAAAGTGAAATGCAAAAGGAGATAATGCCCCTCAAAACAGAGTCAAACATGATGTAGAGTGAATGAGAGAGATATATTGCACGATGAACCGCGCCAGAAAGAACCAGGCAAAGATGATGAAAATAACGATGGCTATTGGCAATGGCTGCCCAAGGTCTTTGAGGCCCATTTCTCTAACATCTTACGATGACAATAGTATGCCATGTTTGTGGAACACAAGGGGTTTTGCACATCTCTCTGCTAAGGATGGCTTGTTGGAACATAGACTCATTTAGTATTTAGCTCTTCAAGAGACCTGAATGACCGAATTGCGTGAAATTGATGGTAGAAAAACATCTCAGCTGTTGTCAGTAAAAGGATCACTTGGTAGGCCTAAGGGGGGGGATTATTGATATCTGTATGCCATCCATGCGATATTGTTGAAACTAGTGGGTCATCCCCTATGGTCCAAGTAGTCAAAATGAACTGTATTTGTGGGGAGAATAGGGAGACCATTATAAATATATGATCCACTGACAGCTGTGACACGCAAAGAAAATCAAAAGACTAAAGAGAATCTTGAATGGGATAGATTCAGATTTACCAATCTGGGTATTATGTGACTTCAATTCGAAGATTGGCACAAACTCTGAAAGTTTTCCCAGAATTGTGCGTCTTGACTCCTTATGATCCGCTAGCCTACAATTCACAGGGAACATCATGGGCATAGATGCTATACTCTTATAATGTAATCATGCTAAATGGGCATGGTGCGGGTGATGTACATAAAGCCTATATACGAATAGGTGGAAAGAGTGCCACAACTATAAATTATGTTTGTTTATTATTTATATTGCGCGCGAGACCCCGAGGTATCAGGGCGCAGAAGATACAAGAAGTCTTACAGCTTAAGTTACACATAACATATATACAAATCAGGGATCAAGAAAATACAGATACGTAATCTACACATAGCTTGTATACAGATCAATGCAAAAAGGAAAATACAAATGCATAATGTACAAGGGACATAAAATACAGGAAGAGCATTATGCAGGTAGCATAACAGAATCTCTGGAATCTGTTGGCAGCACGATGAAGTATGGGTCAGGTGCGCTACTGATCATTTTCTTTGTATTTATTGTGTTTATATAGCGCTTTAACCCAAAGCGCTGTACCTTATAACAAGGTACATAACAGTAGAAGCAATTTACAAAACATGATTCAAACCAATAAAATAGCATGTAGAGCAATTCATCTCTGAGGGTAAGAGGGAAGGAGGGGGTGAAGATGGGAAAGGAGGAGGAAAAAGAAAGGGCATTAGGTGTCCTTGGCCTCAAGCCCAGGGATCGTATCTCTCCAGGACTGAAATCTCTGCACTGGCTCCCTGTGGCTGCAAGGATTAAGTTCAAAACCCTCTGCACTGTCTACAAGGTCTCTGGGGCCCCATTACCTTCAACTCTCCCTTCCTAAATATTTTCCTTCTCGAGCTCTTCGTTCATCTGCCTCCAACTACCTCAGAGTCAGTCGCTTCTCCAAGCAACGAGTTGGTGGTAGATCTCTCTCTTCAGCAGGGGCCTTCCTGCCTCCCTGAAACTTGAGGAGAACCATCTCCAGTTCCAGAAGCACCTCAAAACCTTCCTCTTTGCTTCTGCTTTCTCTTCCCCTTTCCCCTGCTGACTTCCTGGCTGAAACCGCACTGGATACCTGGCCACCCTTTCTGATCTCGGGCCCAGGCCTCGCCAGTTGCACACCTGCACTGTCTCCCTGGCAACCCCAGCGCCTGGGGACTGTTTTCTGTATCCCTACAGTCCCCCTACCAGCACCTATATCTGCACTTAACTTGCACTTGCCACCAGCTGGCCGCTTTTTATTTATTTTATCTTAATATTCTACTATCCCATGCACTGCACTTCCCCAACACACCCCCCCCCCCCTCTCTCTTGCACCTGCGCGATCTGATTGTCACCTGGCCTAATAGGATTGTGGTCTGTCTTCCCTTTGTTCCCCCTCCCTTGCCTCGTCGCGCCTTGAAACACTTGTGTATAGGCGCGTTATAAATGCCATATCATATCATTAGAGCGAAGAAGCAAGGAGGGTAAGGGAAAAGGGGGGGGTTAGGGTGAGGTGCATAGGGGGAGATGTGAGGGAAAGGAGATAGTAATGGGAGAAGGGATCAGGGTGGGGGATGGAGAAGGAGAGATTTTAGGGAACTACGGAAGGAGGAAAAGGTAGGTATGGAACGGATAGAGAGAGATAGGGAGTTCCAGTGCAGGGGAGTTAGGAGCTGAAAAGAGCAGAAACGGGAGGAGGCACATGGGGAAGAGGGAACGGTGAGAAGGAAGAGATCAGCAGAACGAAGGGAACGGGAAGGGGTGTAGAAAGAGAGGAGAGGTAAGGGGGAGCAAGGTCATGGAGAGATTTAAAGACAAGGCAGAGAAAATGAAATTTAAGTTGCGAGTGTAAGGGAAGCCAAGATAAAAAGCGAGGAGGAAATTGAGTCATGAGGGGCAAGGAGGCAGAGGGTACGGACAGCTGAGTGGTAGAAGGATTTGAGGGGGGGTGAGATGAGATGCAGGTAGTACAAAGAGTATAGAGGAGCAGCAGAAGAAGCGCGAGAAGATAAGGGAGGAGATTAAAAATGTAGTGGCATGGAAGGTGAGAGGAGCGGATTTTGTGAATGTTGTAAAGGTCGTAGCGACAGGTGCGAGCGGTAAGAAATATGGTGGGAAAAGGAGAGGGAGGAGTCAAAGTGAATGCCTAGATTGCGAGCGTGGGCAGAGATGGAAAGATTAGAGGGGGGAAGTGTATAAAAGGTGGAGGAGATGGAGGGGGAAGAGAGTTGGAGGGAAAGAATAAGACTTCAGTCATCAGTATTGAGGGAAATAAAGCGGGATGACATCCAGTTTTTAATGGCTGTAAAACAGGAAGAGAGTTTAAGGTGGAGGTCAGGAGAAAAGGAAGAGTTGGGTGTCATCGGCATAGAAATGGTGAGAAATACCAAAGGAAGAGATGATGGGAGCAAGGAGAGAGGTGTAGAGAGAGAATAGGAAAGGGCCGAGAACCGAACCTTGGGGTACTCCGTAAACCAAGGGGAGGGTGGGTGAGGTACGACCTCAGGAGAAAGCAAACTAGCGGGAGGAGAGGTAAGAGGAGAGCGAGTTGAGAACAGAGTCTAAGCCAGTTGGTGAAATTCTGTGTGAAGTTCATGTATGATTGATCTGCTCGTAAGGATGGAGGCAGGGAGTTCCAAAGCTGAGCTGCTTTAACTGGAAAGCTGTTACCCCCCCGACCTTGGATAACTTAAATCTTGGGACAGTAAGACAGTTGGCATTGGCTGTTCTAGTGGGCCTAAGCGAGGATTTTCTGAGGAATCTCTCAGTAAGGTAGTAAGGTGCAGCATTATTCAGACATTTGTAAGTAATCGAGGCAGTTTTCAGCCGGATTTTGTCATGGATAGATAACCAGTTGTTTTGTCTCCTGGTCTCAGAGATGTGCCCTCTTCTTGCTATGCCGAGGGCGGCTCTGAGGGCATTATTTTGGAGTGTTCGGGGCTAATAAGTACATCACTAGTAGAATTTGATGTGGAGAGAGTTACAGTAGTCCAATTTGGACAGGATGAGAGCTCTAGCAAGGGTCATACAACTGTTCTTAGATAAAAATGGTTTGCCAGCTTTAATGAGTTTGCATGTATATGCAGTGGCGGACGCCATGGAGTTTACTTGTTTGGTGAATGTAAGGGTGGAGTCGAGGTAAAAGCCTAAGGTTTTTACCTCTTTCACAACTTTAATAGAGTTGCCGTCGATGTTGAAGGATGTGTAATCATGGCCTAATTTTTTGAGGTTAGCGGTGGTACCCAGAATGAGGAGTTCAGTTTTGTAATCATTCAGGCATAGACCGTGTCCTGCCAGCCATGCCTGGATGATGAGGTTGGCTGTTCACCAAGGCCAAATCATTGTCATAATCCCCACTAAATGGTAGGAGAATCTGTGTATCATCTGCATAGTTAGTGTAGGTGATACCAAGATGGTCCAGATCATCAAAAAGGGGCTTGGTGAATATATTATATAGAGTGGGTGAGACAAGATCCCTGGGGCACTCCACAAGTAATAGAGATAGGATCTGCGGTTGCTGAAGGTGAGAAAACACATAGTTCTGTTTATGAATGATTCTATCCAGACAATGGCCTCCTTAGAGAAATGCACAGGTGGTTGCATAGGACCTTGTGGTCCACAAGGTCGAATGCAACCTAGAGATCAACGTGAAGTAAGGCTGATTTTCCCTTATCCCTAAGCTAGTCGATTTGTGCCTTGAGGTCAATTAGTGCCGTTTCCGTGCCGTCTTGTGGTGTGGTCAGAAGCCTGATCGGCAAGCTCCTAAAAAGGTGGTTAAGTTCCAAGTATTTCTGAATTTGTAGGTAGGCAAAATGGCACTGTAGTAATGGCCCGGTAGTGGTTCGGTATGGCTGGGTCTAGCGTCTGTTTTTTGAGGAGTGGGAGTATAAGGTTGCTTGGGATGGTACCTGATGCATGGTACCTGATGCAAATGAGGCATTGATAAGCTTCGAGATGAAGGGTGCTAGATCCCTTGCTGCATCCTTAATGAGTTGGGCTGGACATTGGTTGCCCTGGCCATTCGAGGGTTTGAGTGAAAGTAAGACTTCTTCTATCTCAAGAATAGACATTTTGGAGAAGTTGAAGCGGGTTGAAGGGTTATGAGAGGGCGCAGGGGTATGGTTGGATGAGGTCAAGGTGGTTAATGCTGCTTTTTTTGCGATTTTATCCTTAAGGGTAGTCACTTTATTAGCTAGAGCATGCTGAATGTTCGCGCACCAAGTTTTGCCTTTAGTACAGGTATCTTGCACTGGGATGGGGGTTTCTAATTCTTTTAAAATTACAAATAATTTCTACATGCTAGAGTTAGCTTGTAAGAGTCTATTGTTGTAAGATTCTCGTTTAGCCAAAAGTATCTTTCTTACAATGCAATGATGTGTTGCTGAGGTTGGATCCATTTTCCTCAGACGGTAATAGTCTCCAATAGGCCTCACATCTTCTTTTGTCAGTTTGTAGGGTTTTCAAGTGTGAGGTGAACCAGGAGTTGAGGGCCGCTTCAGGTTCGCTTCGTCTCATTTTAAGGGGTGGGGGGCAATGGAGTCAAGTGATGGCATCATAATTTTTATTGTACTCCTCGACTAGCATGTTGGGGTCCATGCTGTCAGGTAGAGAATTGAGGGTAAGAAGAATAAGAGGAATAAGTCTATCAGCCGTAATATTCTTTTTGTTCCTCGTTAAAGAAGGAAGAGTGGAAGGAGTACGTTTAGATAGAAGTTTTATGGTGGCTAGCGTGACTGACAAAAGGGGGTGGTCTGTCCAAGCTTGTGGGGTTATGGTTGTGATGTCGGCATTGCAATTTTAATCCGTCACCCAGTCGAGTGTTCTACCTTTGTTGTGAGTAGGTGTGTTAACTCTGACAAGATATTAGCAACAACAGTTGCTCGTTTATCTTTTGGGTCATTGAAGCCCAGGTTAAGGTGCCGGAACATTAGTACTTGTGAGGTGCTTTTTAAGTTGTCCGAGAGAATGGTAGAGATATCCTCCTCAAAAGACCCAGTGGGACCTGGGGGTCTGTATAGGAGGTGAATAGAGTGTCTGGGAATTGGCGATAGGAGGTTTAGCTGCGAGGGCTTCACAAGATAGAATATCTGGGGTGGGGATAAGTCTCAAAGATAGGTTAGATTTGTCTAGAAGTATGTGCTCATTAGTCAAGTGGCACTGAGTCGGATAAAGGACATGACAATACTGACAAGAGAAGAAAGATATATGCTGATATATTTATCATGTTAACATCTAAGGAAAGTATGATCTAAAATGACGACATCTTTATAAATAACGGTGCAAATCGTGTGCAATGGAATGAGACTACCTGTAAAATTCTAGGATAATGGCAGAAAGGGAGCCAACGCTTTACAGTGAAAGATGGACACCCAAATGTGAGTCTAGTGGGCCCTTATTAATACAGGAGTTCTCTGCTCTTATCTGTGGTATTAAAGAACTAACTCAACATAAAATAAATATAAGAGCATCAGTGAACGTGAGAATAGAGATACTAGGAAGGCAAGTCGTTTTGATGCAGAATACAAGCTGCAAAATAAACGACCAAGCCACGACATAGCTAGAATACTATGCAATAGAGCAAACATAATACCTCTGACATCACTGGGAAGATTAAGGCACTAAAAGCTTGTAATGAATTATGGATGATGAACGAGGTAAGACAGTTAAGTCACAGATCAGATGACTTCAGTAATGGCAACAGCGAGAGACCTCTAAAGTGCGTTGAATACAATGTACACGATTACCCATAAGGCAAGAGCTGCTTTCAAAATACAAACATGGACACATGCTGTAGATAATATGGGTTCAGTTTAATACAAACAAACGTGTGACCAGCAAGAACAAACGCATAGCCTGTTGCGTGACTTTAGCAGAAGGCGAGGACCAGGACATGGTAGCTTCTTCTTTCTAAACACAGAATAGCAGCTCCCAGTCTTAAACGGCTAGGTTCAAGACATGCTTCTTCGCAGCAGGCTGATCAGAAAAGAAGCCAAGGACAGGAAGCAAGATACCAGAATACACATGTACAGTTAAAGTGTCCAAAAGCAAGTGTAGATTTTCACCTCTTCAGAAACACCTCGACTATAATGGGGTTTTAAGTGGCCTAGGAGCAAATGACACACGTTGCTCTTTCCCTGAGCAGAAGCCTCAGTCACACTAAGGGAAACAGCCAAGAGTCAAACACACAGCAACTGTCGCTTAATTTTGCACATAGGTACATCATGTGTCCAACACAAAGCAAAGCACAGGAGCAGTGTTAAGCACTACAGTTAACGGCCCAGGTGTCGGAAATGACGTGCCTATTCTAGGCCCACTTTAATATAAAAAGCACAGACTGACGGGGTAAAAAAAAGACAGCGCAGAGAAGAAATCGTGGGGGGCTGGGAAGACACGTCCATCACAGATCCCCGAGCAGAGGCACGAGCAAGCCGATTGACAGGAAGTTGTGGTCAATTTCCATGCAGCCCAGCGAGGCCTGAAAACGCGAGTTTAAATGTGGAAGTCAAACTGTATGCATTGTCTGAGGCTGAAGGCGTGTTTTGTGTTACGCCATTTCCGATCATACCATAGCTTAGTATAGACCAACATAACAAACTATGTTGCTTAAGATGGTATCTCAAAATAATTAATTGTACTTGTTCTTTATTAAAATGTAAATCATGCTTTTAGCTTATGCAATAATGCTCTTCACGTGTATGGCAATATGCTAGGTTATAATTGCTGCTCCATAGCAGGTGTAATGAGAATTAGGAATGGTAGGAAACAGAAGTGATATTAAATATATTAACCCGCTACCTTCAAGTGTCAGCTTCATATTTCTGAGTAATGCTTCATAATGTGGTCTCTCTGAGCCCAAACTACACAAACATTTTTCCTGGCTGCATTGTGTCAAGTATACCAAGTCGTGCAAAGACTCAAGGAAACTGTCCTAGCGCTAGACCAAAACTCCTAGGGGCATCCCTTACCATAGAATACGACTTGATTCCTTGCCCGCTTCACACAGCCCTATTTGGGGTGTAGGCATGGGCAGCAGAAATCACGCCCCATGGGGAAAAAGTCAGGAGGCACCCCACATGGGACGTCTTAGAGATGGCCAGAGCATTACTAATATGTTTAAATAATCTCATGCCCCAGTCACGGTAGAAGGATAGGGCAAAAAAACAAAATGTTTTTTTTTAAAAAAAGCATTATAAAATGCCTTTTGAAAATAAGAGGTTAGAGTGAGTACAGGAGATGGCGCACCAGGAAATCAACATTCCCATCCAGTGTAGAATGGCTCTATACGATTGGCTCAGATCAGCGCACTGCCACGCAGTGAATACCAATTTCACAGTAGCAGTGATGCATCTTGGTGGATTGCAGCAGAATCCCTCTTTACCTACTTAAATACCCCAGCTAACAGGACAAATAATGTATATGCAAGTCTCCTAGTGAGGGGAGATTTAGACACCAACCGTATCGCCCAGATCAGTATCCTGAATTGGCTTTAACACATACAAATCATGTCAACTGATTTGGCAGTAATCTAGTTTACCCACAAACAGGTGCACGGCATGGCCCATTAGCTACACCCAATCTGTCACAAAAATTCTTGGCACGGTTTCATATATGCAGGCCGACTTTGTTAAAGTGTGCAACATTGCCCTGCAATATGCAGCTCAGCAAGGTATAGCACCCACGTAGCAACCTCAAGGACAGCTGGATGCAGGTGGGGTACAACTACAGACATTGAAAATAATATTAGATCTTGTCCATCCAAGAATGAAGACATTCCCAAGTGGTATTCAGAGAAATTAGGGCAATTACAAGCTGCCTATCCACAAGTCACCCCTCAGCACAGTCATAGAGCCCTAGCCATGTTTCTTCCATCTGGCTGCACACCACCACTAGTGAGCTGTGACAGCTAGATCTCAATCTATAGCTGGCTTTATTTACAGCCGATAGGCACGCTGTTCATCCCATCACTAGCACTGATACTAGGAGACAGCACAAGGCGCGGCCGCAGCCATGAATTTAGCCCTGTCTATAGCAACTAACAATTATCAAATGGTTGAGAGCATAATCCAACCCTTATTAAAAAGGTGAGAAGTCCATAGGAAATTGTCCCAATTGCATGAGCAAGAAAAAAAAGGGAGCAATTTAGGGACATAGTGACATCCACTTATCAATCACTGGGCAGGGATTACTTCGGTAGAAAACCTGCAGCGACACAGAAAAAGGGTAACAAGGACGAAGGAAGGCTCGTTCCATCCTATAAAAAAAAAAAAGGCAACAAACCACAGAAGTGGCAATTATCACCAATAGAGGAAGAAAAACATCCTGAGCATGGGCCTAAAAATGAGAGAACTACAGGAGACAGTCAGGCGACGCAGTGGCAAGGCAACCACAGGGGAAGACGATCATGAGGTAAGCCTGGAGGACAGTCCCATTTCAGACCTACCGACTATGATTTTAGAGATAGGAAACACATGAAGTCCACAGAAGTACAGCACTGATGAAAATCCATCTCCTTCCCAATAGGCAAGGATGCCAGACCGTTCTAAGACTGAGGGGAAGTAAGTGAAGGTTGAGAAAAAAAAAACAACAAAAAAAAAACCAAAACAAAACACACGGCAGCCCTACAGGTTTCACAGAATGCAGAATCCACGCACTCATCGCATCGCCCCAAAGACTAAGCGACACAAAGATTGGATTGAGATCCTATTAGACTCTGGGTCTGATATTTCCATATTTGAATGCAGCCACAAGGCACTATTGGAGCACACAGAAATGCACAGATCACTACTCGCACAGGGCAGACATTAGCACATAATGAAGTGCATTTTGTAACCATTCAGCTAAAAGGCGAACATTCCAAAAAGATTGAAGCACTATTTTGGCCACAGTAACACATTCAATATACAGGGCTGTTAGCATTTCGAGATTGTCCACCATTGTATGGAAGGCAAGCACCAAGGGGTGAGGAGGTGGTAAGGCCTGCTTTTTCAAACAAAGTGAATGGGGATCTGATGCAAAAGTATCCAAGAAAATTGTCAGCGCTGGCAGTGGGGCAGCTGTTTAAAAATCATGTAGGGCATGATAAAGAATGTCCAGCACATGTAATTCCAGTACTGAAACCACCCTCGCCACAAAGGCAGTATCCAGTTAAACCACAGGCAGTTGCACACAAGCAAACTATAGTAGACCAGCTAATGGACCAGGTGGTCGTCATAAAGCAAGCTAGTCCACATAATGGTCCAGTGCTCCCAGTTTTAAAACCGGATGATACCTACCGTTTTATTGTAGATTTTCGAATTTTGAACGCACATTGTAAGACCGAGGCAGTCCAGAACCAACAGTTCTGGATTACTAGCTAATTTATACAGATGTAAATATAAAACAAACCTTGATCCAGGCAATGGGTTTTTCACACAACCTTTAAGTGTAGAAAGACAGAAATACACTGCATTTATATTACGTTTAAGGGAACACATGTCCAGGTCACTAGAATAATGCAGGGGTATAAAAATTCACCTAGCACATTCTCAAATAGCATACAGAGCTTACTTGGGAGACATTCCCAATTGTTGGCAGTATGTAGATATTTACATCACCCATGAGAACCTCTGAACACTTGCAACAAGTGGACAGAGTCATTCACACATTAAGAAAAAATAAAACAAAAGAAAGGAGACTAGACAAGCTCATCGTGAGGTTAGGCTTGTCAGTAGATTTTCTTGAGAAGTGTGCCAATTTAAGGACAGCCCACTACGCTTCAGTTACAGGCCATTATAGGGCTGTTAAATGTTGGCAGATCGTATGTTTCTAATTTTGCTAAGCTAGTGAAACCATTGTATGCTTTGATAACACCACATTTCAAGGCTGGTCACTGGCTGCCAGAACACTCACATTTTGCACCAGGTATATTCATTAAATGACTCACAGTGGTCCTTTGCAGGAATACAGATAAGGACTTAGAGATAAACCTTGTGGTGGGAGACAATGCTTCCACATACAGTGTGCACTCTAGGGGAGACTAAACCAATTGCATATAAATCACATGTGTAGTCCAGACCAGAGTTAAAATGTACACCCGAGGAGAAAATTCTGGCTTCAGTTCAGATGATTATTCAGAAAGAGGACACTGGCAGCAAATAGAACCATACACTTAAACATACCTTTAGCTCAACTTGAAGCTGCCACAAAAGCTAGCATGCTAAATGGAAAGGCATTATACACTAGATGGATTCAATGTTCAGCATCTCAACATGCTCCAGATGCAAAGTACCATTATAAGGCAGAATTGCAATGACTAAGTGGATTGAGTTGGACAATGGACATACAGCGTTTCTGGTGGCCAGGGCTTCAACAGCAGGTGAAAATATATATAGCAAACTGTGACATGTTTAAAGACAACTGTGGACCACAGCAAAAAACCTAAGGAGGTTCCTTTGAGAAAGGCAGCCTCGCCCTTTGAGATCCAATTTATGGATCATATAGGCGCACTACCAGCGGTAAATAAGTACAAGTACATTCTAGTAATGGTGGATTCCTACAGTAGGTTTACCTGGAGTATTCCTCAAAAGAAGGCAGACTGCAAATCAGTCATTCAGGCACTTATGGATGTAGTAGCGATGACCGCAACCAAAACGCTCCATGCTGACAATGGTCCTGCTTTCTCAGGGAGGGCCCTGAAGAAGGCATTGGAAGCACGGGGAACAGAGATGCATTTTTCAAATCCTTTCCGAGTGGAAACAAACGGAATTGTGGAACATGCAAACCAGACCATAAGAGTTACCCTGACTAAATGCATTTTGTCACTGGGAGGTAACTGGTTAGACCATGTGCCCTTAGTAATCAGGAGTGTGAATAATTTACCACGCCAGTCTCTATGCAATGATAAGACCCCATTTGAACTCTTGTTTGAGAGAAAGATGTATATGCCCGACCTGCATACTCTTCCCAGCCCCCTATCTAGGCAGGAGCAACTGCTGGCGACAACGCTGCTGAGGGAATCCCTCCAGGTGGAAGCTGCTGAGGCCAGTCCTGAAAACACTCTCAAAGCAGGAGTTGGATCTTGGAAAAGATCCAGGACAAGACTCCTTTTGGCCCGTTTTACAGACCAGCAGTGGAAGTAATCAGAGTGAAGGGTTCCAGAACTGCCATCCTACCCGCACTACCACCTAAGAGAGGTACTAAGCAAGTTTCTGTGGACCACCGAAAACCTGTGCCAGATGGTTACTGCAATGTTTCCACACAATCTTCCTCTTCCAAGTGAGGATCCCACTGGAGATGAAGAGATGGAGAACCGGCAAACGAGGATGATGGGCGTTCAAGATGAGGAATAATATGCCAATCTTGACTACATGTCCACAATTCAGGAAAGTACTGCAAGTCTGCCAATTTGGAAACAGAAAGCCTTTCTAGTTGCTAAAATAAAGAATTATTTTGGACAGACTTTCTAAAACGGTGTTATAAAAGGCTGGCAGTGTGTTTTTTCCTACTGTGGATCAGCCTCACTTTATTCTTCAGCTCACTAACTTCTGGACATTTTTGAGCAAGTTTTCCACTCCACCTAGCTCCAAGAGCAAGGAACTCCAGCCTCAATACAAATGTTTCCCCTAACTATGGGTCACGTGTGGATGCCATCGTTCAAGACATAATGGCCCAGTAACACAGCTACAAGTTCACACCTTTTCCGTGATTGATGAATCCAGACTGTTTGCACCCAGTAATCCTGTGTCTAGAACATACAGAGAACTGTTAAGAACTAGGCTTCAGACATTTGCACAAAATGCATTATTTGATTATGTGGATGATCTCCGTGAAATGGGGCCCCATGTGTGTTATGTGCGATATTACAATGCCTTTTTACTTGTCAAACGTGAACCCATTCTGTGGCCCAAATAGACGTTCTGGGAACACTGCAGTACCATTTCAACTGGACAGTCCTGAATTCAAAGCACAGTTCCCATAGATTTAATTAAGACCATACCAAGCAGGGGACTGCATGTTTGAAAACCAGTATAAATTCCCTCCAGAGCCACATAATGCACAACACATGTATGGTGCAGATTTAGTCATATTTGACAGAGAATACTTGGTAAACATGACTGAACAAACATGGTGGGAAACTGTCCCTCTATGGTCTAATTGGGGTCAACGGAAATGGCAAATTAAAGGGGTTCACCCATTAGACATGGCATGTAGGTTCCCACATTTAATGTATTTCTTAAATTATACGCGGTTCCAGACCACTTGCAGTAATAGGAATTGGAGTTTCTACCCAGAGAGTGAGAAGGCAGAAGGAGAGTTCTGGAGTGCGTCCTACAGAGAAGCAAAACAATGCAATGGCACCAAGCATATTACTTATGCACCAAGGAGACCTGTGTTATGGGCGATTCAAGGAAATGAATGCACTAAAAGTAAAGCAGGACTCAGGGTGGGCCGATATAGGGCTTGGAACTCCCATAACACATCCCTGACACAAGCTATATCCATAGGTAAGCAGTGCCAAGGAATGCTTTCACAGTATCACCTGAGTGAGGTGATACAATCTCTAGATAACTTCATAAAAGAAGAGAATTGGACAGCTATCATGCAGTTAGCTGCTGGTCTGAAGGCCATCCAAAGTGGGCGTGTCAGGAGAACAGCTACCTGCACCACCTCTGACTCAAGTGTACCTTGTGAGGTGGGACAAGCATCCATAACAGGAAAAACGTACACTTGGTCACAAGCAATAATGCAAATCCTGCAAACTGAAAGTGAGGCAATGCAACTAGGATTTCATGCTGCAGATTTTAATGATCAAGCGCTACAACAAAGCTTCTATGCGCCAAGATATGTCAAAACAGATATGGGTTTGATTCAAAATGCCTTAACTATCATTAGAAATGTACAAGAAGCCTCAGTAGGTCTTTCTGTGGTAACTGATTTTCTGGGCACTCTCAGCAGATGGGTCCCAGATTGGAATGTGATTTCAAGGCCAGAACAAATATAGGCACTTTTTGTCCAAGGTTGCAAAACGCCAGGCGATGTCTGGCTCCACTTTCTTATTGCTTAGTGTACTGGCAAAAGAGTGTAGTTGCGGGGCATGGCCTGGAGCCGACTCGATGAGGTTGCTCCTCTGAAGCCGCCCGTGGATTGCCCTCTGCCGTGCCTGAATTTATGCGGTTCCTGGGCCCTAATCGATCCAGCGACTTCGGCCGCAGACGTAGGAGCCGCTGGAGAACAAACTGTCCTGAGATGAGGGGGCTGATATCGGAGCTTTACGCTCCAAATCGCAGTCCAGATCCCGGCTCCCTCCCCGCCTGAGAAAACTAAGATGGCGGACACACGGCTGTGCGCACATGGTACGGGGATATGGAGGCGAACCCGGTCGCAGCATACAAGCTGGGGGAGTTGAGCGGCCGAACGTGGCAAGCGGCCTGGCACCATCTATCTGCAGGGAGCGGCCCGTCCCTCCCCACTGAAGCACCGGAGCCTGAATCTGAGTGGAGGATCCCTGGCGGCAGAGGCGGTCGATTGAGGTCCCTCCGCCGCCCACCTCTGCATCAACCCCGGGAGGGTCCCGTGGCAGAGCTAAACCTGGTAGCCCTCCTGCAGCAAGAAAGAGGTAGGGGCCACAACTCCATGGTAAGGGATCCGGGGGAGACGCCGGAGAGCTTTCGTGGCGGACCGCCCCTGGTGGATTCCTCATCGTGCCCCGCGGCCTCTGTGGGTGGGCAGCCCGGCGCCCGCCTGGACACTCTGCACCCAAACCCCCTCCCCCAACCCCCCCCGCCCCCCCCAAGAGACCGCGAGCCACGCTGGTGATAGGCTTGACCCGCGTGCGGGTCCCTAGACTCGTTTCTCCGCCTCCAACCTTCTGAACTCTTCCTGGGGCACCTCTGCCCACGGCCTTGTTCCCTACGGACAGGGCTATAATCTGCACGAGTGAAGTGACACACCCTGGCTTCTTGCGAGGCTGCGGAGCTCTTGGAGGCCATTAAGTCGCCGCCGACAAGCAACACAATATCTAGACCACAGAAATCCTCCAAGGCCTCAGACATAGCAGCTATGTTGATGTCATCTGAAAAAACGAAGAAACTGGACTCCTGCCCCTCTGCCTCGCAGGAATCTCCGGATAACAAGGGACCACTAGCGACCAGAGAAGATATCCGGGAATTTATGGCTCATATCAAAGCAGAATTCAGGTCCTGCATGACAGAACTTTCTGCCAAGCTCGAAAGTACAGACAAAAGGGTCTGGGAGGCAGAACAGAGATTGGGGGCAGTTGAGGATCGCTCCTGGGATCATTCCTCCGCCTTAGCTGAGATCCAGCGCTCAATCAGATTCCTGCAGGACAAATGCGACATTCTGGAATACAAACAGGAGGACCTGGAAAATAGGGCCCGGCGCAACAACCTCTGTATCTGAGGGGTTCCTGCCTCGATCCCCGACAAGGGGCTGGCGGAATACATGGGCCTCTTCTTTCGAACCCTCCTCCCGGACCTTGATGACTTGCAGCTGCTCCTAGACCGCACTCACAGGCTGAACCCTCGTCGCGGAGTCGAATCGGATGGCCCACCCGACGTTATCACCAGGGTGCACTTTTTCACCACGTAGGAAGCCATCTCGGCGATCAGCCTTTCCAAGGATGACATCACCTTCCAGGGGACCCCCCCTCCAGATTTTTCAAGATCTATCCCCCCTCATGCTCCAGAGGAGGCAAGCCTTCCGCCCGTTAACTACCTTTCTTCAAGCACAGATGGCTTCATCCCACTGCTTTGCAATTCTCCTACAAAGGCTCTGTAAGGAGAATTAGCCACTTGGAAGATGCTAAAAACATCTTGAAACCGGACGCTTCCAGCCCCTTATCTTCACCGCCCATAGAGGCATTAGCCGGCTCGGACCCTGCGGCGGCTCCTATTCCCACACAAAACTCCTGGTCGATGGTCCCAAGATTCCGGAAGAGGAAATAGCCTAGAGGGGTCCGGTTAGGAGGACGCTGGCCCTTACTTTCTGGACCCCGAGCAGCACCCACAGAAACACAGATGACCGCAATTCCTAACGCAGCGGGCACCACTCCACGGCTCATGCCCGGCTCCAAGGTACTTTCCACCAATGAGTCCTTGGAGCGATCCACTAAGACTATTGATCTTGGCCACGTTGGCCTTTCAGTATTCGTTGGCCCTGTTGGCCGGGCGGGGTAGGGAGGGGGAACTGCCTCCCCTAGTTAAATCTCGGTCCTCCCGTTGGCGGTCCAAGCAAAATACCCCGAAGGCAAGGGTACCTATGGCGCCACACTCCCCGACGTGATGGCTAATTCCTCTACATCTCTCCACCCCCCTGCCCCCCCCCCCTCAGTGCTTGTCAGAGCCCCCAGAGCTGGTCCCGGAACACCAGACTCTGCCCTTTGTCTCCCTGAATGTCAGGGGATTGAACTCACCTCCAAATGCAAGTCCATCCTGGAGGGGCGATACATAGCGGTAAAATGTCTGATGCAGGGACAATTGTACTCCATAGTTTCAGTGTATGAGCCCAACTCAGGCCAGGTGCTTTTCTACGAGTCGCTAAGTACAGCTCTCTATCCCTTCCTGGAAGGCCAGATTGTGATTGGGGGGGGGATTTCAAATGGAGTCCCGGACCCCATCAAGGACAAATCGCACCCGCTCTCCTGCAATTGTTCAGAACTTTAGGGGTGGTGGACTCGTGGAGGGTACTCCATCCGTCTGAAACAGACTTCTCTTTTTACTCGTATGTCCACAGAACGTTCTCCAGGATAGACCTCTTGGTATCCCCGCAAATGTTTACATTCACCGACGATGTGACAATAGGCTGTCTGATCATGCCCCGGTGGCCCTGGAGATCCGAGTGCAGGAACCACTTAATCCCCAACAGCGTAGATGGACGTTATATGACCAGATTCTGAACGAAATGCCTCTCAGAGACACAATCACAACCACCAATTTCTTCAAGGAGAACCCCAGCGAAGACACCTCCCCTGCCAACAACTGGGACGCAATGAAGGCAGTTGTGTGGGGGAGGTGGGGGGTGGGGGGGACTGATTGCACAAGGAGTGGCCTACCACAGACATCAACGGCAACCTCATCAGAGCCTCGAGGAAGAACTGGATAAAGCTGAAAGGCTCCATAAGGAGAAGGGCTGGACCCCTAAAACACAGCGGGCTATCCGGATAGCGCAGAAGAAGATTGAGGCCCACTATGCTGATCATACTGCCCACCAAATGGCAAAGGCTAAGCAGTTTTATTATGCCAAGAAAACACAAAGGAAAATAGACTACTGGTGGCCAAACTAGCCAAGACAAGAAGGAACAACACGATTGTGGGTCTACAGGATCAACATGGCAAAATTCAATATGCCGACCAGGACAAACTTCGGCTTGCAATGGCCCACCTGACCCAGGTGATGACCGCGCCTGTGCGAGATGTGGGAGAACAAAAGGAATATCTACGGGAAGCAGCACTGCCCCAACTAAAGAAGGCAGCCTATGACTCTTTGGAGGCGCCGATCACCGACGAGGAAGTGGACGTGGAGATAAAAGCCCTTAAATCTCAGGCCCCTGGCCCCGATGGATTTACGGCTAGGTTCTACAAGATTTTCAAACCTCAATTGTTAGCGCCTCTGGTGCAGCTGTTTAACTCATTCAGAACCACAGGCATGATAACCCCATCCATGCAGGAGTCAATCACCGTCTTACTGCCAAAACCGGGAGGCGATCCGAGGAATCCCGCGTCATATAGACCTATCGCTCTACTTAATATTGACGCTAACATATATTCCAAAATTCTAGCAACACGCCTCTCCCAGGTCTTGCCGGAGATAATCAGCGCCGACCAAACTGGCTTCCTCAAACATCATTCCACCGCCGACAACATCCGCAGGACCTTAGACCTGGTGGAGCTGGCCTCCCGAGACTCCCGGGAGTTGGTGCTGCTGGCCCTGGACGCAATTAAGGCATTTGATAAAGTAGACTGGGCCTTCATGAGGCTCACCCTCGAAGCGTTTGGTTTCGGCCCAGAATTCTGCACTATGAGACTGGCTAACTATAAAGCGCCCAAAACCCTTCTCAGAGTCAATGGCACCCTCTTCTCTCCTATCCTCTTAACCTGTGGAACCAGACAGGGATGTCCGCTGTCGCCTCTCCTTTTCGCACTAATCATGGAGCCGTTCGCCCAGCAGATCAGGCTGAACCCTGCAATCAAAGGCTTCCAATCGAGCTCAGCGGATCATAAAATGGCCCTCTACATGGATGATGTCCTTCAGACCATTACGGAGACCCGCTCTTCCATCCCTCAAGCCCTGGCAGAGATAACAAGCTATGGAAGGGTTACGGGCTTTGCCATCAATTTTCGGAAGTCAGCGGCCCTGGCGGTGGGCCTATCCTTGACAGACCGAGAAGCCCTAATTTCGCTGTGCCCAGTACAATGGACGATCAGCAAAATTAGTTACCTGGGGGTCCAGATTCCAGCTAACCCAAGAGAGATTTACCGGGCTAATTTCCCCCCATTATTTACAGCCTTTGAGGCAGACTTCAAGAGATGGGCAGCACAGGAGATCTCGCTGATGGACCGTATCACGGCGTGTAAAATGAACTTGCTACCGATGTTCCTTTACACTTGCTCCTCTCTCCCGGTCCCGATTCCGGCCCCAGCCCTCCAAAACCTACAGAAGAAAATGTTGCAGTTTATTTGGAGGAGGGCGTGGGGTGGAGGGGGGGCCAGGATCCCTAAATCCATGATGTTGGGCAACGCAAGGCTCGGCGGTCTCGGGGTTCCAGATCTACAAAAGTACCAGATGGCGGCCCAGCTGGCCTGTATTCAATCATGGCAAATACTTACTAACCGCCCTAGATGGGTGGATCTCGAACAGGCGCAGCTACCCCTGCCTCTACGCTTTCTCCCACACGTCCCTCCTCCGGAGCGGCGGCGATGGCGGGAACTCTTGGCGTCCACTAAACATATCATCTCGGTCTGGGACAAAGCGCTGAGACTAAAGAAGATTCCAGTGGGACTTAACCCCCTCGCCCCAGTGTTCATGAACCCGACTTTCTCTCCTGGCCTGTCAATTCAAAACTTTAGGCCCTGGATCGCAGGAGGCCTGGAGACCCTGGGACAACTCTTCGAGGGGGGGGGGGGGGTCAACCCTGCACCTTCGAGCGATGCAAAGAACTCTTCAAGATTCAGGAACAGGATAGGTTCACGTACATCCAGCTACGCCACTGGTGCACTCATCCACAGACTCGCCAGGCAGCCACCCGCCCCCCAACGGCCATTGAACTGACCCTTACCAAGCTGCAACCCCGATGGAGAATCTCTACTCTGTACAAACGCCTCCAACCGGACTTCCTAATTTCCAAGCCCTGATACATGGCCCAATGAGAAGCGGACCTGGGCCACCCTATTGAGGACCAACTCTGGGTTGATATCTGGTCCCGGGCCCACGCCTCTTCATCGTGCATCACAAATAGGGAATGCGCCTATAAGATCCTCCTCCGGTGGTATTTCCCACCCTTAAGACTCCATCACATGCATCCCACTCTCGACCCACACTGCTGGAGACAATGTGGCCAAGTAGGCTCCTTCTTCCACATGTGGTGGTCCTGCCCCAAGGCCCAAGCCTTCTGGAAACATTGCCTGGTGACGATTACGGACATTACTCAGGTGCAACTGCCCCTAGAGCCTGAACCTATTCTCCTTGGAGCCCCAATTCCTGGAATCTACCCAAGGTCAGGGCCCAAGGCCAAACTATTATCCCAATGCTTATTGGCGGGCAGGAACGCGATAGCCCGCACCTGGAAGACGGCAGAAGGTCCCCTCATGCCGTTCTGGTGGGTGAAGGTCTGGGACATCTTGATAGCTGAGAGGGTGATGGCCGACGGGGCAGGCCTTCTACATCGATTTCATAACATCGGGGGTCCGGTCCTCGACCATGACCAAAATTTCCTGTCTTTGACATTTAAGCCCCAATTGGCCAGGAGAACAATACAAGCTGGGGAGCCCCAGCGGGAGCGGGGGGGGGAGAACTTGAGACTGGGGGAGGGAATGGGAGAGATATTGAGATATTGTATTGTATTGTACTGTGCATCATGTCGCGAATGTTTAAGTTATGTAGTTGCAGCATCTGCTTGGGCGTCAGGCTACACAAATTGGATTGTGCACGGGGTATTAAACATTCCCATTCAAACAGCACCATCTGTCATATGTCAAGAATTACACTCTTGGGGGTAATGTACATTGTGTGAATAACACGTGGGTCAGAGAAGATTACGTGGTGTCATATTCACATCCATGTGTCACCATCTAGGCCCGAAATAACATTGTACTCATTACGTGAATACAAAGGTTCTACTAGAATAATGTGTGCACATGCAGAGCCAGTAAATTCCTGTGACAGTAACTTGAAATGCACACTGCATATTGCACCAAGTGACTCATTCTACAGTAAAGCGCATAGCCTACAAAATGGTTCACATTTGGTACATTTCGACCAATCTTGCTGTCATGTCCCAATTGGAGTACCAACTCTGATCACTGTAGGTGCACAAGTCAAATGCTGTGGTTTCATTTTGGATCCACCTAGATAATTTCAATTAAAACCATTATTCTGGCCTGGCTTCACTTTACAAAAACTAGAGTACCCGAAATTGAGCTTATACATAGCAAGGCTGTTAAAAATGTGTTTGGAGGAGCGAAGCACTGAAGATACACATCTCCAAGCACACTTCGCTGTAGTCAAACAGATTGCATCTTTGCTAGGCCTCGAACATACGATGCAAAGCCATCACACTCCGATTGACAGTTCACAGCTCAGTGGGTTCAATACTGCCTTTTTTGCAGTGACAAAAGCAGCTACAAGCGCCCCACATAAAGGGTTAATTGCCGTGGGCACAGTGATTAGAACATTGACTTTGTCGAGTGCTTGGTACAGCTGGCTGTTGATAATACCTGGACTTGTCTCATATTTTGTTTTAGACACTGGATTATGAAAGTCACAAAATGAAGGCCCTTGAAGCAACATGTCTCCGGTACAGACCGGAGTTGTGCAGACATCTCGGATACGAGCAGTGTTTGCTTTTTCAAAAACATTTTGTCATTAACCAGGAAGAAATCTACGGTGTCACCCATAGCTAAATGCAGAGTGTGTCACGAAGAATCAATGCTTGCAAAGAATGTAGGAGTCGCAGCCTTGCCGTCCAGATTGGCACTGTGGCACAAGCAACTCTGCAGAACATTATCTGTGCATAGAGACATTTGCGGAATCCAAAAGGTACTTCCCGCAAGTATTCTACTGAGAGTTCATTGAAAGTCCCCCTGAAAACACACCTGATAATGGGGGCATTCCAGAGCAAGAGAAACTGCTCAGAAAACGACGAAAGCGACTATTGTCAAATTCGTCCAATAACCCCAACGGCGCAGCCAAGAAGCACCTGATCCCTCTGACTCAAAGTCAGCCACAAGTCAGCCACAAGTCAGCCACAAGATGATTGATGCATACTTGCAAACCCTGACCACCAGACACTGGGGGAAACAGGCAATGCAAGTGATGGATTTCTCTGGTTCCAGGAATATATGGCACAAGGAAATAATGCCCAAAATAGTGCCCAGTGACGACATGAGCATTCTGTTTCTCTCCTCTGTGCTTGAAACACCTCAGAAAGAGACTTGCTGCTAATCCAGAGTTCAGAATAGCTGCAATTCTACAAATTTCGCCCAGACAAGCACCTCAGTCAGAATTCAAAGAACTGAAGATATATCACATTCTACCCCAGATGCAAATTTGAGTGCAATGCAAAAGTTACAAATTGGTTGACCTTCATGTGCTTATCTCTGTGAGTAACAAAGAAACTCACATATTGGTTTATTTTCAAGGACACCGATTCAAACTATTAACTGTGTATGCATGTGACAAGATCACACAGCCCACAGCGCATTGGATCAAGAAACCAGGGGCCAAGCTATGTTGGTTGCTAATTACTAATGTATTTTCAAATGATCCTTTGACATATTTTGAAGCCATCGCCAGTAATGATTCTTCAATTAACCTATATACCTCACATCAAATACATGCATTCATTCATTCATTCATTCATTCATTCTTAGCTAGGTCCAGTTGCAATATAACAGACTCATTCTGAATACCTCAATGTTAGATACATGTACTCATTCATGCTGATGTTGGCAAGTAGTGCTAACTATTTGAAATGCGATGCAGCCGTTGATATTTTGTTATTTGTGTATAGCACACAGTACATGCTTCTAGGCACTCTGCAATTCATCAAGCACCTCATCTTGAATACTGCATACAACAGCTAGGTGCTACAATATGAATATATACATGTTTTTCTTTTTGCCACCTATATATGCAATCTTCATGCAATTATAGCTCCCAGTAAGCGTATTCATGACTTCACAGAGCTACACATCTTTGATCTATGTGAGACTGCCTTACAGGGGTTGTGAATTATGGAGAATGAACGAACGAGCTAAGACAGTTAAGTCCCAGATCAGACGACTTCAGTAATGGCAACAGCGAGAGACCTCTAATGTGTGTTGAATACAATGTACACGATTGGACATAAGGCAAGAGCTGCTTTCAAAAGACAAGCATGGACACATGCTGTAGATAATATGGGTTCTGTTTAATACAAACGAAGCCGTGTGGCCAGTGAAGAACAAACCCAAGCCAGTTGCTTGACTTTAGCAGAAGGAGATGACCAGGACATGGTAGCTTCCTCTTTCTAACCACTGAATAGCAGCTACCTGTCTTAAACGGCTAAGTTCAAGACATGAGTCTTCGCACCAGGCAGATCAGATAAGAAGCCAAGGAAAGGAGGCACAATACCAAAATACACATGTACAGTTAAAGTGTCCAAAAGCAAGTGTAGCTTTTCACCTCTTCAGAAACAACTCATCTATAATGGGGTTTTAAGTGGTCTAGGAGCAAATGACACATGTTGCTCTTTCCCTGAGCAGAAGCCTCAGTCACTCTAAGGGAAACAGCCAAGAGTCAAAGACAGCAAGTGTCGCTTAATTTTGCACATAGGTACATCATGTGTCCAACACAAAGCAAAGCACAGGAGCAGTGTTAAGCACTACAGTTAATGGCAATGACGCACCTATTCTAGGCCCACATGAATATAAAAAGCACAGACTGACGGGGTAAAAAACGACAAAGCGCAGCAGAAGAAATCGCAGAGGGCTGGGAAGAAACACCCATTACAGGTCCCCGAGCAAGCCCGATTGACAGGAAGTTGTGGTCAATTTGCATGCAGCCCAGCGAGGCCTGAAAGCCTGAGTTTAAATTTGGAAGTCGAACTATATGCATTATTTGAGGCTGAAGGCGTGTTTGATCATGTTACACCACTTCCGATCATACCATAGCTTAGTATAGACCATCAGAACAAATTCAATGTTCCTCAAGATGGTATCTCAAAATAATTAATTGTACTTTATTAAATGTAAATCATGCTTTTAGCTTATGCAATAACGCTCTTCACATGTATGGCAATATGCAATGTCATAATTGCTGCTTCCATAGCAGGTGTAAAGAGAATTAGAACTGGTAGGAAACAGAAGTGATATTAAATATATTAACTTGCTACTTTCAAGTGTCAGCTTCATATTTATGAGTGATGCTTCATAATGAGGTCTCTCTCTGCGCCCAAACGAACTACACAAACATTTTTCCTGGCTGTATTATGTCAAGTATGCCAAGGGGTGCAAACACTTAAGGAAACGGTCCTAGCGCTAGACCAAAACTCCTAGGGGCATCCCTTACCATAGAATACGACTTGATTCCTTGCCCACTTCACACAGCCCTATTTGAGGTGGAGGGAGGGGGCAGAAATCACGCCCTATGGGGGCAATTAAGTCAAGCTGGATATCGAAAATGGTTGCAGCTAGCCAATCATACCAGAAACAACAACAACAACAACAACATGGGAATATGGATGGTGATTAGAGGACAGGCAAAGGAGGTTCTCCCAATGAATAGTGCATCCGAGGAGGTTTGTAACACACTGGGAGCATCCGAACCAGCTGATACAATTGGTACACATCTTTCAGAGACCTGGAAATACAAATATCCTCTGTGTTCGATATAATCAGGATAATTGAGAAGTTGCATTACTCTTGTGCAGCTGACCCTGATGGGACATGCAATGGGCTGGTCAGGTTGTCGCCGAGTACATAGGCTAACGCACTATACTTAGTCTTTAATAATATTGGAAAGAATTGTATGGTACCACCATCATTGAGGGAAAGCAACATACTACCAATTCACAAGAAAGGCTGTTGGAAGACTCTGACCAACTATCGTATGCTAGCCATGTTAGATATACCAGCCAAAATATATGCACTGGTATTACTGGATGAATTGAACCAATGGATTATGAAGCATGGGATTCTTCCTCCTAACCAGATTGTTAGTTGTAGTAGATTTTGCTCTAAACCAATTTGCTCATCTAGGTATCTGCAATTGAATATGCCTGGACCAGACGCCAACTCCCAGTGTAGGATGCATTTATTGACTTCAGTGCAGCATTCGAAACGGTCATGAGGAATAGTTTATGGAATAAATTGGTTGCATGGAATATTCCTCATGGCCTGTTGACTGATCAACTTGCTGTGCAGGAATGATTTATAGTGACATTTTTAAACATCACATTTTCGAAATGCCAGTTTGTCGGCACAAAAATGGCGAAAAAATATTTTTCAAATGTTTTTAATGGGGGTCCTCCCTCCCCAAGCCCCTGTTTTTTTATTTTTATTATTGACATTACTGGCGAAACAAAAATAAAATAAATAGAATACATTCAGAATTTTTTTTTGGGGAATTTTTGTGTCGACAAAATGGCATGTCTTAAATATGTTTTTCGAAAATATAACTGGATACCTGCAGGAATACCAGTGTCAAGAGTGCGACTGAACGGTGAGGGTAGAGTAACTAAATCAATTCTCACCTCGCAGGGTGTTAAGCAGGGCTGCATATTGGCCTCAACCCTCTCTTTACCTATACCTTGCTGACTTGATAGAGATATTTAATCAACCCGAGGCATGTCCTGTGAAAGTAGGAGTGCTGAAAATAGGCTGGAGGGGGGATAGGCAGATTACCTCCTTTTACTAGATCATACGCGCGATGGCTCCAAAAAAACGGATTGATGCACTTGGTAAATACACCAAGCGTAATGGAATACAAATTAACATTGAAAAGACAAAAATAAGGGCTTTTGTAAATACTGAAAAGAAATGTGCCTGGAAGATCGTTCAGAAACCCATTGAAAGAGTCAAATGTTATAAATACTCGGGAGTATTGTTTGATGAGAAATTAAAAATGTAATGCTCACTGGGAAGTGAGCCAAGATAACTAGGAGAATTGTTTGGACACTGAATGCCTTTATCAGTAGGCAGGGAGGATTCTCCATTAAGACAATACTACTTTCGCACTCTGCTAAAATTGTACTGTGAATGTTTTATGGCATAGAAGTGTGGGGTGCAAAGCACACTGAAAAAATTAAAATACTAGAAAAGTGAATTCTGCGCTTACTGTTTAGAATGCAAAAGACATCACCAGTGAAATACCTATGTCTGGAGTTTGATATTAAAAGTATGTTAGTAAAGAAATATGGCTAAATGGTGATGTGCTATGACCAATTGTTGAGCCTTGAAAACTGGAAGATAATGGTTGATGTGTTCCTTGCGTATAGGAGGTATGACCGATTTCGAGCGCATGGTACATTGGGTAGATTATTGGCTAAACACACCAAGTCGATGCTAGGGTTTGACCCAACTATCGCTAGATATACCCAGTTGAAGCAGAAAAAAATGGGCCAATAGCAAACTAAGTGAATTCCGTGAGGAGGAAGCTGTCATAAGATTGACATCAACTGTAAATAGTGGTCCTTTCCTCAAGAACTGGCTAATGCGAAAACAAGTGCCGGCCTGGATTGAAACGTTTTCAAGGAACAACATAATGAGAGAGTACCCATTGATTACATTTAATTTGACTCGAGTTCTGGAGATTGAAGGTGCCAAGTTTGGGATCCCACGGGCTGAAAATTTGTGTCGACTAGGTGCTGTATCTGTTTACAAACACATTAAATCTTATAGCAATATGATGAATTGTGATGAAATGCCTATTTTATGGAGAAGTTTATTTAACGGCAATGTGTAAATGTTACCCATCATATGGTTACATTTTTAACAGAAATGTATTGAGATTTTAGGTTATTTATCACAGACTTTTATAGTGGCTTGGTATCGACCGGATTTGTCCCAACATGACGATATGTAGATTTTATGTATATTTAGTGTGTGTTTTTACATGTATGTGTCTATATACAAGGCCAAGTTGGCTACAAGTACGTTGATAAAAATAACAGGAGCTGCAAGTACATTCACAGTACATTTGTTTCCAGGTTTGTTGTGCAGCACCGAATTAAGAGAAGCCCATTTAAAGTTCAAAAGATACATCCATTGACGTTTGATATTAGCTTAATTCATGGAGTGCTGACATGTAAAACAAGCATTGGCAATGTCAACAGTTTTGGCTTTTGTGTAGACATGGGAAAGGCAGTTGCAAGGGCACTGCCGTATTGCTATTCTCTGGACATTCATGACAGCAGGGGTTGCGAGAACCAGCGCATATACTAGAAGTGCCTGGCAAATGCCCAATACTTACACACAAGCCCAAACGGTTGGCTTTGCCAATGCCGGTTTTGAAAAGGACTTCAGTCAAGTGCACGCAGTGCTTGTAAATAGAGTGGCTGATGACAGACCATGGATAACACAAGTAGCGGGTTTAGAGCTCCAATTAAGTAATTAACACTTAGAAAAAACCCTAGCAGGCATTTTAGTACAAAGTCTGATGCGAAGACTTGATTAAAGCAAGCTGATAGAGTTCCTGTAAGGAGGTGTTTTGGGCGGCAATAGGCAGATACTGGGTGGGAATGGCCATTGGGATTAGCACAGCCATGGGGAGTCAATAGGTGGCCAAACACCTACGAGCTGACTATCCCTCCGAATATGCCATTTCTCCCTATATGTACTCTAATGCAATCGTTTCGGCTTATAGGTGTAGCAAGCCCTGCATTCAAAGCATTGCAGCCATTATAATGGGGTCTCTGCAAAAGTGCCTCAGCATGTGCTTGAAATCCTTTTCCACCACATTGCTTAAAACAGTATGTGTAATTGGACTCTGCCGTTGGTAACTACCGCAGATAATACAACGGTTGTAGGAGGTGCTCTTTTCCTCTAAGAATTCTCACCTCTTCTTATTTGGTAATAATTGTGCCATTACCCTGGGTAGGACCATTTGCATTTCAAAGCCCCCCTCCCCAAATTTGCTTCTCAATCAGAGTTTGCTCTTAAGTAAAACAAATGACAAAGTAAGTAGTGGTGCCAAGGAGTGGTTTGTCTACATTACCAGCTTTAGGGGGCTATACAATTTTCAACTGCAACAGTTACTTTGCATGTAGAATGTTATTGTGCAGCGTAAAAATAAATTAAAAAAAAACACACCATTTACCACTGCAAAAAGGGGGGCAAGAGGGGGCGGGGGGGTTCATCCTATGAGGCCAGGTGCACGCATTTCCATCTCCAACGATACTGGTGCAAACTGCAAACATGTTCGAATTCTAGCAGGGCTGTCAGTGCCTTCCTTTCTTCAGCAGTCAAAACCAGTATCATTCAGTTTGATAAGAGCAACATCTGTTATTCGCAATGCATTGATGCTACTGGCACTTACTGTGATGCAGTTAAGTTTACATGTTTGCACAGGTAAGGCCCTAGACTTAGCAATGTTGTCAGAATCCGGCATGAGAGCCAATGAGATGGCCGATTATGTCCCTCTCCTTTTGACCATGCAATGGGAGATCCAGATTCCCATAAACCAAGCTTTATTCAACAGCTGGTCCAACTCCCAAAGCCCCTTAAACCCCATTAGCCCACTCCTGCCATGCTGACCCATCAGATATCACCAATGCACGTTTCTTATGCAAAAGGGAAAACAAATAAAGTCAGTTACTTTTCAAACCCTACCCTGGATCTTCATCCAAAAAGAGAAGCCGCAGCAGTACAGCACGAGAACAAGCGTTTAGCAGAGACAGGGCAGTGAAGAGGTAGCAATGGAGGTTCATATATCGACATAGATGCAGTTACACTGCTGAATATAATGGCAGACAGATTAGGTAAAGACCAAGTGAGGGGTAGAAGCAAAGAGGGATATTGTCCCATGACACACTAAGTAAAAGTGAATTAATTGTAAAGCAATATGGTAAAAGACAGAGGAACCAATAGATCGTCAGGATCAGTGTGTGGAGTATTCATTTGTGGGTGTGTGTCACAGTTTGTAAATAAGATCAAGTTACACAATTTTCTAAGCACTGCGGGGTGACTATTCTGTCAAGAGTGCATCTCATGTCAAACTATTACATAAGTTCGGTCTGTTTCTTAATGTGCTTATTTTTATCTCATCCATTACACATTCACTATGGCAAGAAAGCATTCATGGCATTTCACTTTAGTAGCTCGTGGGTCAGGTGAGTAACTCCTGGTCAGAGGAAAAGCCCTGAAAGCCAGGAGCTACTTTCAGCTTCTGCTCCATGAATACTAATTTCGGTCCCTGCATTTAGGAAGCAACATGACAAGATGCCGGATAAGTAAGGCCTACTCGAAGGTATTCTACCTTTCCTGACTTTCCCCCAGAAGCTCACAGTCTCCAGAGCCTACTGCAACAGCCTCTTTCTCAATCTACCTACCTCTACTCTTCAACCCGTGCAACTAATACAGAACAGGACTGCATGACTTATCCTTGGCCTCAAGCCCAGGAACTGTATCTCTACAGCCCTGAAATCTCTCCACTGGCTGCAAGGATCAGGTTCAGGACCCTCTGCATTGTCCACAAGTCTTTCTGGAGCCAGGGCCTGCACTACATCCAGCTCTCTCATCCTATAAACCTTCCCTCTAGAGCCCATCTCCGAGGGTCAGATGCTTCTCCTGGCAGAGAGTGGGTGGTAGATCTTTCTCCTCTGCACGTGCCTCCCTCAGAACAGTCTCCCTGCCACTCTCAGAAATGAGCCGGACCACCTGAAGTTCCGGAAGCAGCTCAAGACCTTCCTTTTCTCCTGTGTGTTCCCTCGCTCGCTCCCTTGATACCTTACCCATCTGCTGCGCCGACTGCTTGCTTGGTTCCCTCAGAATCTGACTGGCTACCAGGCTCCTCCACAACTAGTCTTCCTTGCACTGCCTCCTGGCCTACCACGCACCATGGGCTCTATCTGTAAACCCTGCAGACCACCTGCCTCCTGCATTAACCTAAAGCTCCGCTGCCCTGGCTACACTTACTCGGTGCAACGCGTCCCTGATCGCACTTCCCCCTTTTCCTCTCCTTGCCCATCCCCGCCCCCGCCCCTCCCCCTTGCACAATCAGAATGACAAGGCCTAGTAGGATCATTTGTCCTGTCCTCCCTATGTCTTCCCTCCCTTATCTACTTGTATACAGGGGCGTTATAAATGCCATATCATACTCGTGTCCCTGCATGGACAAGGACATAAGAAACATGGACAGATGCCACAAATGGCTCAACAGACAGAAAAGACTTAAAATGAGGCCGGCACCACTTGTCCCTACAGAGATCCCGCAAGAAGTAGGGCAGACGTTGGGGTTGGACTTCATATGTCCCTTGGAAGCTATGACATCGGAACGCAGGTACGGGATCCTGCTCGTAGATTATTTGTAAAAATGGGTCAAGACGGAATTTATGCCAGATATCACCACAACAGTGATCAACGTCCACACGTCACAGTTCCAAAGGGAAGGGCTACCAAAAGAGATAGTGAATGACAACGACGTGTAGCAGACGTCCATTGAGATGGGGGAAAATGTATGAGGGACAATAACATAAGGCAAATCAAAGTGGCCCTTTATCATCCCCAAGTCAATTATGTGATGGAAAGAACCAATTAATTTATAAATTGGGCCATTCTACTGGCAACGGCATCAGGAATGGATCCACACAAGACAGTGTAGGAGGCACTGACCGCTCAGAGGCTCACTCCCAATGGAACCACCATGATGTCTCCCTGCCACATCATTACAGGCAGAAGAACTGCATCCACGCTAGTACCTCAATGGCTGTCCAAAGTGAGGGAAGACATGATAAACATGGGTGTGGAGGATCAGGAAAAGCAAAGACCACATGAAAAGACAGTCTATATTGCCTTTGGAGCAGGTGGCAGGCCAGTTAGTCAGAGGATGCGTCCGATGCGTCCGATGCCCTCCACTTCCTCTATACTTGCGTTTCAGGGTGGTGAGATCGGTGTCATACCAAGACTTGTACAGTAATGTTTATTTATGAAGCGCCTATATACAAGGCAAGTGCTTCAAAGCGCTCAAGGAGGGAGGGAACAAGGGGGGGGTACTGTCATTCAGAGCCCTTGAATTTCTGAACGATAAATGATCTGCACATGCAGAGTAAGTGGATATAATACAATCAACAGTGTAGATAACAGCAAAAGATTCTGACGATGATTCTGGGAAGATTCTGCAGTTTTTACAAGTGCATTGAGGTGCCAACATGCACGCAGGGGAGACAGGGAAGACATACGATCTTCAAGGCATGGTACGTTCAGCTCATGCAAGTGCACAGACAGTACAGGAGAGGGGATGTGGTGGGGAGAACAAGCCCAAGTGGGTCCAGTCAGTCAGAAACTGGGGTAAGTGCTAAGAGATGCCACGCTCATGGGTCATTGACCAAGTGCAGTAGCGATGAGTTAAGTGCAGGCCCGGAGGCTAGTGCGAGAGGACTGGCGAGGGTGCCAGGGACCTGTGAGACACAGAGGTAAACCCGGCAGCAGTCAGCAAGCTGTGTGGAAAAGGAGGGAGAGAGGGATAGAGCGGAGAGATATAGCAGGGTAGAGGGAGAGAGAAGGGAGAGGAGAAAAAGGAGTTTCGAAAGAGATCAGGGTCAAGACAGAGGGCGGCAGGCAGGCTACTCCAGAGGGAGGCCTCTGCTGAGGATAAAGATCACCCTCCAAATCTCTGCTTGGAGAACCGGCTCACTCGCAGAAAGTTGGAGGTAGATGATCGGAAGGCTCAGGGAAGGACAGTATTTAGGTAGGCATCGTTGCAGCTAGGTAGGTCCCAAGTCGCTGAAGAGGGAAAATCAGAGTATGCCTGCCGTCCTGAAAGACACCCCAACCGGAAGAAGCACCAACAACAACATGGCTGTCGATCATACAACCTCACAGCAATTCCCACTGCTCCCACGATGGGCAACTGCCACGAAAGATACTCTGTCAGCAGACTTTACAACCCTGCAGTAATACGATCTCTACCCAGAGTGGACGCGGAGACACACAAGACAGAGCTGGAAATGGCTACATGGACAGAATCGACTAAAAGCACCTAGAAGCCATGCCTCAAGTCGTTAGAGACATCACAGCGACGTAGCCACGTTAGACAGGTAGCACACGTGCAAACCGCACATTCAGGACACTCACACATCCAACCTACAAGAAGAACACACGTGTACAGCTCTGAGTTTGAGGACAGTGACATGTGCATACTGTCTGCATGTTTATTATTTTGCCACTTAAGCATGCTACATCAACGCAGAAACACAGGAAGCAAGAAGAGCTCGTGTACATGCTTGCAGATGCTTACATGCAACTAACCCTATGGCGCAACAGGAGCAGTCAAAGGATCTGGGACCTGGCAACCATGATGCATTAACCTATGGACACGATGGATGACACATATTAGAAGCCAGAATAGTCCTTAGGAAATTGTCATGATGCCTACCTCCAAGGAGCCAGACAGGGCCCGGCACCCTCAGAGGCAGGCAACATGTATACTAGGGAAGTCCCAGCCACCCCAGATAGGGGCTCTTTGGACTCAGTACTGGCGCCGTTGGCATCAGGCTCATACAAGATATGGAAGGAAATGTGTTTGGTGCAAACTTACCTGGCAGACCATGCCGCAATTTCATTCTACAACTTCCAGATAAAAAAGGAACTACTTAACCACACGGGTGTGGCTGGTGGCAGGATACATACCTTCAGTGGAAGGATACATACCTGGGACTACTTGAAAGGCTATTTAAGCCATGCCCAGACAGCAAACCACGCTTCGCGTTGTTCTGCTCATAGCAGCTGGACGCTCACCGTGCCTGCTCCTGCTCCAGTCCTCGACCACGCCTGCCAGCATCCTGGAAACGCCTAAGGATAGAAAAGGGAAGAAGAAACAGGTGAAAACAAACCTTACCTGTTAAAGCTGCATTCCGGATTCAGCGCGCCAACGTTCCTGCAAAAAGACATCATTTTAAATACTCACCGCGTCGCATACATCTCGGCGCACTTCTCTTACCTGCACGTGGCGCCTTCGGCTCTGCGACGCCCATCCGGATCTCCTGCAGCATTCCAGCACCTACGGGGAGACGAAGAGAAGAATGCAAGGTGGGAAGGGGGAAATAACCAAGAAGCACTTGCCCGCCAAGCTAATTCTTCTTACCTTCGGGTCGATGCCATTCCTTGGGCATTTCAGCACCCCGGCCCCTATGGGGAAAAAGCAAACATCACATTAGTGAATGCAAGAACCGTAGCAAATGAACTATTTTAAACTTACCTGCTTACAGGTCGGACTCAGCTTCTGCTTCGTACCGGCTCCATTTCTTCGGCATTCTCGAACTCCGGCCCCTAAGGAAAAAGAGACAGGAAAAGAGTAGTGGGCCTGCACCAAAACTCACCTGAAATCAGGTTTTCGATGGAAACCGCCCTCAGCCCAGAGTATTCCATTACCTGCAAAAGAGAAGAGGAACAGTTTAGACTCAAGCTTGCCATAAACATTTACGGTACTTACCAGAACAGACAAGCGAACTCGAACTTACTATCCAGTGACGTAACTGGATCCCAACGGGCCCCTGCATCAGAAGCAGGATGGAGAGCTCGCCTTTTCAATCCCTAAGGTGAGTCTCCACAGGGAATTACAGAAGGGTTGCAAGGAGGGTGAGAAGGGGAATGGGAGATCAACAAAAAACCTGCAGAGTATTAACCCTTCCTTCTCGCTCACAGAAGGGTATTCATCTGAGCCAGACAAGCCGGATTTGGGAACCCAGCCCACTCCATCTTCAGGGTGCTGAACATCTGCTTCGAAGAGGCCACTGCCGTCCAGACCACGCCCGCGCCTCCGTGGGAACCAGGTGAGCGTTACAGAAATCCAGCAAGCCATGATCGTCTCAAGATAAATCTCAAGCCTCACATGATGCTGTGCAAGCAGAACAGCCATGGCAGGAGCGACGGTACTGCCAAGCCCGCAATGTTGCGAATTAAATTCCACATGCAGAGCCAAGGTGACATCGGCGGCAGCAGCAAGGAATATTCCCTGCAAAATACAGACTAATTCAAAGCAATTGAGCTCGCAAGAGTGGTCTCCAAACACATGACCCGGCCGAGCCGATACTGGGCCAGTACTCGGAGGCTTGGAAGGAGCAACCGTCCCACGACCAGACAGCGGGTTACAACAGACTCGCAACTCTGATACTCTTGTGCGGTGGGAATGGATCGTCCTCATGGCATTCGTCTTCTACGCACCATTGTAAACGCTGACACATAGTTGCACCTTGCTGACACGTAGCATACATGTGTTACAAACAGGTGTCTTGCGGGCTGGGAACAGAGTTTGTCCGAGGCTTGAGGGCCCGCGGCCTGGCCACACAGACCCCTGGGGTCTAGGGCAGATGGAGGGGGTTACTGACCAATCACAGGGTCCGTTCACTCCAACAAATTTAATGTAGCGGTTACTAGGGATGACCCAAGCATACCACCTGACACAGCCTCATCCACTCACATCACTTCTCTACAGGGTCCCATACGGGGACTACCACTCAGTGACCTATCCCGAGTGGCAATAGGTTTTGGGAAAGCACCCAAATAGTGACGCCAATTGACACGTTATAATGTAAGAAAACTGGCCTGCGAGCCTGAATGCGACGAGATGTGCCTAGACTGCCACCCCCACCCCCCATTTATATTACCTGTGTGTTTTGTTAAAACCGCAGTCGCATTTTGCTACCTGTGTGGACCTCGACTTCTTTGGGACCAGGGAAGGAGTTGGGGCCTTCCGTGAGCTGGGTGTCTTGTGTAAATAGGATGATACAGATGTAAACTATGATAACTGTTGGTATTGAAATTCTGGTATCACATGCATGAGGGTAGGGAACGGAGCAGAGGTAGAAGTCCCTATTCTATGTTTCTTGAGCGTTCGGATTGCGAGGCAACAGGTTCCTGTGTCAAGTAGGGATTGTTCACTCGATAGACGTGGACAGTGAATTTAGATGTGTGGTATTCCTATGAATTGGATGTTTTAGTTCACGCACATAATGACATATCCCTGTGAGGGTTAGCCGGAGCTATCCTAGATTGCTGAAGGTGCATTAATTGGTTAGGTCTCCAGGCGACGCGGCGGGTGCAGTTTAATCACAATACAGTTGACGAGTATACTCCACTCCTGGTAGGTGGGAAGACAGCCGTTGGGTTTTGGCGTCTCTGTGGTTTATTGATGTGGGGTTGAAGCAATGGGTCATTGTTCTGTGCGCGCACAAAGTGTCTCTTGTGTTGAATTTCAGCTTGGTGACGTCATCCATAGGTTGGTGCATAGGACGGTGTAAATGGTGAAGGATTAGCAGTACGGTATTTTGATTGGTAGACAGGTGAACCAGTGGTGGTGCATGGAAGATGCATGCGCATGACTACGGTGGTGTGCCAGACATCGGCAGCTCTGGTGAAGGCGGGGCTGTACACAGAGTACGCCGCGTAAGGTGCAGAGCCGCGGAGGCTCATACTTAGAGAAAAATATCAAATATTGCACAGTAAGTGCACTGAAATATTAAAATGTAAGAGTATTATTTTCCCCCTTGACAGCGGAGCATCGAAATCCTCAATTAAAGGTCAGGTGAAACATTTACAGCGGGGCGGTTACTCCCATCCAGCACCTTTGCAAGACACTGCCTCCTTATAAAGACAAGATAGTTAAATATAGTATACAATGGTCCTAAAGCATGGAAAGGAAAATAGCAAGACCATCGCCACCTAACAGCAGTTTCTCCAAGGACATGCTGCAATCACTACTGACCCACTTACAGAGCACATACAAGGTAAAGAAGTTAGCCAAATGTATCGAACTGGGGCGTATGTTCCAGGAGGACAGGCCATGGATGAGGAGCTTACAAGAGGTGAAGGAGGAATGCACAGACCCTCCAGCTCCGCCTCCCGCACCGCCAAGCATAACATCAGATGACAGGAGGAGGAGGAGGAGGAGGAGGAGCAGGGCATATATCCATTAAAAGCAACAGAAGGATATCCAAACCCTACGTATAAGACGCCCCCATATGCCCAAAGTGAGCGACAGCGAGACACAAGTCAGGCAGCCGACAACCCCGACGAGGAAGGGCTGAGGCACGCAAAGACAATTTGCAGGAATAGGCCCAGAAGAGTGGGTAGCAGCACGGATACTCTTTAAGTTAAAAGGAGTCACCACAGGAGAGGCGGAAGGTGCAACCAGGCCAATAGAAGGACTGGAGCTGGCACATGGTTGCAGAGGAAGGGCAACACAGGGAGAAGAGGAAGCGAAACTAGAGGAAGAAGACAGGGAGCGGAAGAGAGATAGCGAAAGAACTGGAATTACAGAACAAGGGCCGACATGAGCAGGTGAATCTGCTGGAGAGGGAGGGGAATGACACAAGCAAAATGTAGGTATTAGAAGAGGTTGAAGGAGTTAAGACTGGCAAGGATGGTGATAATGTGATCAGGAGAAGGAGGATGAACAGGCAATCAAACGCGTAAGTGAAACAATAAAAGCCGAACTAGAACGAAAAAAGGTGAGATGACGAGCAACGGGCGGTGGGACAAGACAACACAAACACATTTAAGGGAAGCCCCGTAGGTAGTGCAAATGCACTTAAGGTAAGTACAGCATGAAGTGGCATGGCACACAAGGGAGTACAGGAGGAGGAAAATGTGTGTAAATTAATGGACATTGACCTTAACAGTGTCACGGTACGCTACCCAACTACATACATTGAGTTTTTCGAATGGATTCTGTAGCGATATGGACAATGAGTTGGAAGAGGATGATAGCAATAGTGACAGAGAGGGAGGACCCCAGTAAACTCTAACACAAACGAGGGAAGGGACATCAGAGGGGTGGTGGACAGGACATGGGCAAACAAGCTCAAAAACAAAACAGAAGGGGTAGCCCCACAGACGCAATACAACACCAGGCTTAGGGACCTCCCAGGGTGCAGGAGCGATGAGGCCACGATCGTACAAAACAGAGGACCCTTGTGCCTGCAGGTTTGAGGGGCTAACAGGGGCACAATACGTACCACAGCAGACACGCAATAGAGCATACAGCCATAGCTACGGCACTTGGGGACGAGAGGGGCTCATTCAGATAAGACAGTACAGCCGGACACCTGAAAAATGGACTGTGTACTCGCAGATGCCGCTACTAGAGCGGGGGGGCACGACCACGTACCCTGGAAGCACACGGATAAGGAAAACATTAAGTGCAATTTGGACGGATTGGTTGTTGGAAGTAACACTTCACACACTTAGCCCGGTAATAGTTAATCAAAAATATTATCCAGATAATAAGGTGCAAAAATGTAAATCCAGCACAGTTCTGGCCAGATATCCACCAACCTGGAGAATGGGCTCATGACTGCACTGAAAGCATCGTTTTACACTGAAACACAGATGGTAGAGGAAGACGCACTTGAGGGGGCAGAGGGGTACTGTATATTTATGGGTCTTGAATTAGTGGCACTAATACTAGCCCTACGGGAGTGTGAAGGAAGAGGGTGACAATTTACTCAGACAGCGCCTATGTGACGTCAACAGTACATTCAGGACTAGCGAGATGGCTGAGAAGAGGATTCAGGAGAGCAGATGGGACATCTGTACAGCATGCATTACTGTTGGGAGAACTAATTGAAGTTGTTAAATATGCAGTGGAATTAGCATTAGTCAAGTGCCAAGCACATACTAATGGGGGGGACCCGATGTCAAAGGGGAATGAAGCAGCAGATTATCACGCAAAGTGTGCATCATATTTTGGGGAAATGTGGGATTTGAAAGAAAAACAAAAAAGAAAGGGGAGGGGTGAGAAATGTTGATGAAAGAGGGATACAATCACTTACCAGAAACTCCAAAAATGGAATTATAGGCAGCTGCAGCAATGAATGAAAAAGAACTCTGGGTAAAAAGAGGATCTTCAATGTCTCCTACTGATGCACTATAGCGACAAAATAATACAGGGAAGGTAGTGATGCCACCTGCACTATTGAAAACAGCACTAACACAACTGCATCATCCCACGCACACAGGGAAAGAGGTCATTGCAACACGCATTGGATGGTTCTGTCCTGACCTAAATGCACACGTTGCGAACTTCATCAGCAATTGCCTAACGTGTCACTGCTAGACACACTTTAAGAGTAATAATAGCAGCAATACCCTGACAAACGTTTTTACATCTCCACATTGACTACATGGATATGATCAATGTATGTCAAGGTTACCGATAAATGATTGTGGTGGTCTGCCCTTTTTCAAGATGGGTAGAGGAGGCACCATGTTCCCATGCAGACGCCCTCAGAACTGCCAAATTCCTGGTCCGAGAAGTATATCCAAGATGGCGAGTATGAGAGGCCCTACAGTCTGACAACGGTCCTCACTTCACCAACTTTTCCAACACATAACAGCCCGGTTAGGAATAAAACACACCTTTGCCTATGCATATCACCCACAAACCAACGGATTGTGCAAACGCCTCAACGGCCTTCTGAAAGAAAGTATAACCAAAACTCAGCAGAGCACCAAAAAGAAGTGTATCCACTGCCTTCCCTTGGCCTCATTTGAATTACGAAACAAACCTGGGTCCGACCACCATGTAACGGCCCACGAGGTGGTAACAGGATACTGTATGCATCTCCCTTTGGCTCCACACACGAGGGCGATCAAAGATTGTGAAGCGGCATCTGATGTTTTTGGAAATGAAAATGTAGGAATATGTGACTTCACTTGTTTCTAGCGCTTCTTTTATTTCTCGCCAGATAAAACGGACATAGCGGAGGTTGGAAGACAGCATACAAGTAGACAACAATATCCCAGAGATACAGGAACTGCCCATTACAATAGGGGACCACGTTCTCCTAAATAAACTCTACAAGACGCTGGAACGCACCTCGTTTCACAGGTCCCCACACTGTCGAGGCGGTCAAAGAGAGCAGTAAAAATGCAAGGGAAGCCAGTTTGGTACCACTCCCAAGACATCCAGCCCTACCCCAACATGCCACAACAGAAAATCGACAGGGCCAACGCTACAAGCAACGTACAAGAAAGTACTAGTGCCCCAATCCCTTCTGAACTTGAAAATATCCCCAAGTAAAAGTGATCAAGAAACTACTGGCCACCCAAGTCCCTGATATTCCCACTGCAACACTGGTGCAACTTGACCAGTAATAGAACGTGGTCTCCATCCCCACAACAGTGAATAGTCAAAAAAAGAAATAGATTACCCTGTCCAAAAGAAATATATTATCCTGTCCAACATCTCTTCCACTGCCTCGAAAAAAGTATAGTAAATATGTTGTAGCACCCTGATTTAACTTGATCATTCTACATGCACAGTTCTTATTGTTCACTACACTGTGTTAACACGGTCTTAACATTCTTCTTATTCGCACATGCATGGGTCTTCGACTATTATATAATTAGTAAGGGATATTTGTCATTACCTAAAGTTGCTTAAGGTGCTCAATGTTGCCCCCTGTTGGCCGTCCCGAAGCATTTTCCAACCAATTTGTTCTCTCTACCAGGATGCCCAGACATTTTAGAGCATGATCACCTGAGATACACTACCAAGTATTCATAGAGTATTTGGCCCAAACGTACCCACAACTTGAGCAAAGTGCATATCCTGTCCTGCCCACACTCCATGATTCCTCTATACAGAAAATTTGGGAAGAGATATTTGCATGGGCATTAAGTGATTTAGTATGCAGAGCTTAAGAATACTTAAAAAAACAAACACAAAACGCTCTCTTATCGCGATTTTCAGGCAGGCAACTTTTCATCTCATCAGCTGCTCAACAGGCAGAGTAAGTACAATAAGAATGGCATTGTTAATAAAATTGCTTACAACAACTGTGTGGTTACTGCTATTTACTGGCCTCTTAGATACTGCCCTCTGACAGTTATACCTTGCTTTGCCTGTTTCCGCTGTGTCCAATACTAACACTTTGCCCACCCAAGCTGCAAGGATTACTGCATCGGGTGGTACAGAAGACACTGCTGATAAGGTGAGGAGAGGTAAGCACAGTGTTGGCACATACATTAAGGGCGTTGACACTGCACACGTATCAAACATGTGGTATAAGCACATGTCCAAAATTGGTAGGAACACTACAGGGGAGAGCTGCTATGTCTGCTCGCTGATCCCCTATGGCACGAGTACCCCCAGAACATCTGTAGCAACTGAAGTACCAGTGGCAACAGCACAATGTCTCCTATACCTCACGATGTTCCAGACACAAGGAAGGTTGCAAGGGAAGACAGCGACATTAAGATGGATGTCTAGGGCAACCTTCCCTTATGAAGATAATTACATTAAAACATTACAGATGAACAACTACTGGCTGCACACAGAAGCTCTACAATACATTACTGAGATTACTGAGGGTCCAGAAAAGGGAGAATAGAGGACTATCACGTTAGACTACTTGCCATGCAAATGGAGAGCGAAGGAGACAGGAGGAGAACCCGGTTGCTGGGAACGATCACAGATATGTGGACAATGCAGAGGGTCTTGAACCTGATCCTTGCAGCCACTGGGAGCCAGTGGAGGGATTTCAGCACAGGAGAGATGTGGTCCCTGGGCTTGAGGCCAAGGATAAGTCTTGCGGTTCTGTTCTGGATGAGTTGCAGAGGGCGCAAAGCAGAGGCAGGGAGGTTGATAAAGAGGCTGTTGCAGTAGTCAAGCATTGAGAGAACCAGGGGTCAGGAGACAGTGAGCCACTGGGGGAATGTGAGAAAAGGAAGAGCGCCTCTAAGGAGGTGCAGCTGGTAGTTGGACTTTTCAGAAATGTGAGTGGAGAAGGAGAGTGGAGTCGAAGATGACCCCAAGGTTTTTTGCCTTGCAGGTGGGTGCGGGCGCAGGGCCAAGGGAGGCTGGCCAGATTGAGTGGGAAAGCAGGAGTCCCAATGCAAACGATCTCAATCTTACTGGCATGGAGGCAGAGGTTGCACACCATAACTGAATTGCGGACAGACATTGAGATATGAAAGGAGGTAGAGGAGGTGGCTGAGGGTAGCCTAAAAAAAGAGTTGCATGTCATCCGCATAACACTGAAAGTTAGAAATGAAAGTGGCAATCATACGTGCCAGGGCAGCAATGTAGACATTGAAGAACCAGGGGTACAGGTTAGAACCCTGGGGAACGCCACAGGTAGAAAGAGTGATCGTAGAGAGAAAGGACCCAAGTTCCACCTGGAATGGGCAGTCGGAAAGGAAGGTGGTTAACCACACCAGAGCCTGACCTGTGATTCCCAGGGTGTCACGGAGCAGTGTAATCAGATGTGGTTTCCTCTCTCTAAGGCAGAGGAGAGGTCAAGAAGAATTAGGACAGAGGGAGTGTTAGGTCAAGATTTCAGAGCAGGTCTTCACGGGTGTTCAGAAGAGCAGGTTATGTGCCTCTGGATGCTCTAAGCCAGACTGGTGGTCGTGGAGGCATCCAGCAGATTCGGTGTGGAGGGTGAGCTGAGAGATAGCCAGCTTCTCTAGTAGTTTGCTTAGGAAAGGGGCGATAGAGTTGGGGCGGTAGTTTGTCGGAATGGAGGGGTCAGCAGAGGGTGCACAAGGGAGTGCTTAAGAGAAGTTGGGAAAACTCCAGTGGCAAAAAAGAGATTTCAGAGCTCAGCCAGGGCTGGAGCAAGCGATTCAATGCTGTCCTTAATGATTTTGGAGGGGCAGGGGTCCACCTGTTTGGATGAGGCCTTCATAGACCGGACTTGTCTGGCGACCTCATTAGGTGTGATGGAAGTGAGAGAAGAAAAGTGGTGGGGGGCCAAGAGAAGCTCTAGAGCTGTTGGTATATGATATGATGTGGAATGGAGAGAGGAAAGGATGCCTTGGGTTTTTGCAGTGAAGTGTGCAGCCAGGGCCGAGCAAAGGTCCTGGGTGGGTGTGACAGAAGAGGAAGCTGCTGCAGGATTGGGCAGTTCATTATAGACTTTGAAATGTTGGCTGCGTTTGATGCCGCGGAGATGCAGGTTTGAATTGTAACGCTCACCTGATTCCCACTGAGGCGCCGATCTGTTCTGGACTGCTATGACCTCTTCTAAGGTGATGCGCAGGACTCGGAAGACAGACTGGACCGGACCCCCAAACCTCACCTGTCTGGCCCGTAGAAGAATCCTTCTGTAGATGGAAAAGGGGATTAACTGTCTGCTGGATAATGTGTCGGATTCCCCCCCTTCCCCCTCTCACACTCCTCGAACCCCCTCCGCGATTCCCCGTAGAGTCTCACCTTAGAGTCTGAAAGGATGAGCTCTCCATCCTGCTTCCGATGCAGGGGCGTGTTGATTTCCAGTTACTTCACTGGATCTCGGGTTTGGCGAGTATTCAACTCTGCTTGACTTTTCCGATATGAGGCCGTAAGTATTCAGTTGCAAAAGTTCAAGCCTTAATTGTCCGTTGTCCTTTTCTCCATTTCAGATGTAGGATGAAGAATCCGCGTAGAGGAATAGATTCACCGAAGGTAACTCTGGCAAGTCTTTTTGATGGATGGTTCCCTTAATGATCTTGCTTTCACCCACTAATGCGCGTGTATTTTTCCCCTTAGGGGCCGGGGTACGGAAGTGCCAAAGAAGCGCCGCCGACCCGAGGTGAGGAAAGATTGTCCCAACAATAATCAGGTAAGTCTTAAGGTGCAAGAATCAGGCCTTCCTCGATCTGTTCCTTCGCTCACTTTTGTTTTGTCTCTTTTTCCCCCTTAGGCGCTGAAAGGCGACGGATGGTGCCAATGGTGGCTGAAGAGCCCGAGGGCGCCTCGTGAAGGTGAGTGGAACGCGGCGCTGCAGCGAGCAATGCGATGCGCTTCTAAAAATAATGTCTTTTCTCAGGATTGGAGTGATGGTTCCGGACTCCGGATGGAGGTAGGTAAAGTTCAATTATTCACCTTTCTCTCCTTTTTCTTCCTTTTCAGGTGATCCAGGTTGCAGGCGGGCGTGGCTGGAGCCAGGATGCAGGAGCAGACACGGTGAGCGTCCAGCTGCTAGATGCAGAACAACGCGAAGCGTGAGCTGCTGTCTGGGCGTGGTTTAAATAGCCCCCAAAGTATTTCCAGGTAAGTATTCTTCCTCAGCCACACCCGAGTGGTAAAATAGTCCCATAGTTAAAATAGTCCCTTTCAGACCTCAAGGAGGTCTGGATCCGGCAGCATGGTCTGCATCAGGTAAGTCCATCCAAGCACTCCCATAATGAGCCTGGCGCCTATGGTGCCAGGACTGATGCCTTCTATGAGCCTGGCGCCAAAGGCGACAGGACAATGACCAAAGAGCCCCTATAAGGGGTTGCTGGGTCCCTCCCTGGGGACATGTCTGCTTTCGGGGACGCTGGCCCTGAACTGGCTTCCCGGGAGTAGGCATCATGACATGAATAAAGACTTTTCTTGGTGTGGATGCAGAGTCGATATTGCCTTTGAAGTAGGCGGCAGGCCAGGTTGTCAGAGGGTCCACCCGCCGAATTCCTTTTCTGCTCAGCTGCCCTACACTTGAGTTTAAGAGCAGCCACATCAGTCTTGTACCAAGAGTTGCACTTTCTGGAAGGCTTCAGTTGGACCCTCATGACAGGGACAAGAGTATCAAGGGTGTTAGAGATAGAGAGATTGAAGTTAGCGAGGGCTGTGGGAGTCAGCTGCTGGAGTAGGAGATCGGAGAGTAGGTGGTGGCAAAGGCAGCCACTGTCACTCTTTACATAGGTCTGGTGATTCTGCCGATGCAAGAGGAGAACTTCAAGTGTGAAGAGAGAAGAGTGTGGTCCGTCCAAGAGAGAAAAGGCAGTGAAAGGGATGTTGGCAGAGATGAGCACATCCAAAGTGTGGCCCCCTGTGTGCGTGGAGCCAGAAGGGGGGGGGGACAGAAAGAGAAAAAGAAAGAGAAAGAGACCAGATGGATGTTGAGGTCACTTAGCAGGAGGATTTGAGAGGAGGAGAGAGGTAGAGGAGGCCAAGGCAGGCCATTCCAAGAGGAAGAGAGTGGACTGTGCAGGTGGCCGATAGAAGGTGGCCATAAGGAGAAGGTGGCCATAAGGAGAGAAGATTTAGGGGAGAGAGAGCCTGCAGAGTAGGCACTCGGAGGAGGAGCAGGACCGAATGGGGATGATAGACACAGGTATCCATTCTGGGAAGATCAGCGCCACTCCCCCTCCTGACCACTTGGGCCTGGGCACAGAGAGGATCTTGTATCCTTCAGGGAGGAGTGTGTCAAAGCTTGTGACAGAGCTGTCCTTGAACCAGGTCTCTGATGGCGAGCACATCTAGATGCATGCGTTCAAGGAGGTTGCAGATGTCAGACGAGTGACAGCAGAGCGAGAGTTAAGCGTGGCAATATGGAGCAGCTTGCCATCTTTGAAAGTCTTCTGTAGGGCGGCGCAGGGGGATCGTGGTCCGTCCTCCCCCACGAGGGTGGCAGGACAGCCAGAGGGATAGTGGAGGATGGCCGAGGAGCAGAGGCCTACAAGGGAGCCAGGACAGTGAGGCAAGACAGGGGCACCTGTGCAGAGGAGAAAGGCACAGCAGGCAAGGGAGCCTGTGCATGGGAGGAGGAAAGCACAGAGGCAAGGGAGCCTGTGTAGAGGATGAGGAAGGCACAGCAGGCATGGGAGCCTGTCCAGGGGGGAGAGGTAAGGTTTGAAAGACGAGGTAGGAGCCTGTCAAAGAGAAGAAGGTTGGTTTGAGGAACCTGAACGTTGATGGCTCCATTCCGATGGACATTAATGATGACCCTGAAAATGGCAAAGAGGTCAAGGAGGACCTCCCAGCGGGTGCCACCATTAATGGGAGAAGAGGCAATAGGGGAGAGGAAGGCGACCATGTACCGGGTCCATAGGTCAGGTGATGTAACAAAGAAGATGTCTGAGAGTCTCTCTGGCGGAAGCCGTGATATAGGTGTCTGCAATAGGAAGGCCTTGGTCAGAGCCCAGTATGTCCTTAATTTTCTTCCCAACAGATTTAGTGATAGGAGAGGGATAGGGAATAGAGAAGCAGTTAATGATAGGAGAGATAGATAGTGACAGTTCTCTGCAATGGTGACGAGGACACTTACCAGACTGACGTACTGAAGCACACGGAGAGGGGCGTTTGTAGGGTACATTGACCCACTCAGTGGAATTCCCATGCCTGATCAAGCTACACTTTTGCAGTTAACAGCAAAATGGCTGCGCTGGATCTTTGAAGCACCATTGCCCCGGATCAAAACAGCGTTTTGCAGCTACAAAATGATGGCAGCACCATCTTGCAAAACAACTATTGGGCAAGTTGGAACAGAGAGCACACTGAGAAAGGCTGCCAGTATGTGTTCTTGTGTGCACCAAAAGAAGCAAATCGAAAAGCAACGCTGCTTGCAAAAAGTTCCCATTGAAAAGGGAATATTTTACATTGAAAAGGGTGCTGCCCTGACGCCATTTTCATCTATTCAACATCACACTGCTTTTATCAACGAAGCCCTGCCATGCGCATCCATATCCGGATTGTGCTCTAGCTAGCAGAAGAGAGCATTATCCCTGCATGAAAGGCTGTGTCAGGCCAGAGCTGGGAAATTAAGAGAAGCTTTACTTTCAGTCGCACAGGAAAACACTTCTCTTGTGGGTAACAAAATGTCAAATCAATGCTTCAAAGAAACCCTAGCTTTAAGGGCATATGCCAATTTCAGTGAACTTGTTCCTTAAACAAACTGCTGTATAAAAGAAACTGACTGGGGCTGCAAAACAATATTGGGAAGTCAGATGAAGAGAAAACCTTTTAAAAAAGAGAAATCCCAGCAGCATTTAGCATGTGTGAAAATGGGCTTTTGAAAACCCCCAAAAAATGCCTGTTTTAAAAGTACAATTTGAATAAAAACGTGTCCTTGCCTAGTAACGTAAAGGGGGTTTTGCTGGGAAACATATGGGAAGTTTTATTCAACAGGCTTGCTTCCGATTCAGAACAAAAACAAAATAAAGAAATAAAGACATGGGCTGCCTTCGGAAACTAGCCAAACAGGCTCTGCTTGGGGGGGTTGCTAGCAACAGAAGGAGCTACAATAGATCTGGGACACGTGCGTGCTAATTGCTACCTTTGAAAACTTTGAATGAACCAAAAAGCACTAAACATCCCATGCCCATCAGACTTGTCTAGGCAGAGGCCTCTTACAATTGATATTCTGGGACATGTGTGAGATAGGAAATCCAGGTCCTCGCAACTTTTACTGGGAGCTTCAAAGCCAACTCAAGAGCAGCCTTGTAAGCTATGCCCTTATTTGGTAGGCAATGCTGACCATTTGTCTCAAAATACTATTTGATGAATAAACTTTTAAGACTTAATTTTGTAACCGGACAGAGCAGAAATGTAAAAGTTGTACAGTTTAAATGTGATTTTCGTGGCTTCTAAACAAGATATTGCGGTTGTCCATAGCATGTATGGGACACAAACACCAGGAGAATGTAAATAATAGGGAAAGTACATATGGTGGAACATTAAAAATGTATAGAAATATACCCCATGATAATATGCACACACACCTAAAAGTGTGTGATTTTGGGTGAAGTGGTTCTCACTAAAATCGCAAAAAACTATTAGAAGGGCGAAACAATGGCATACAGATCTGGGAGTTGGACGGTCATGCTCTGCGTGGAATATGTGATCTGCCTATGTAATTTGTTGAAGTCCCACAACTGTACAAATGTGTAATTTATGTTAAGAAGGATTTTTGGCAAAAAGGACTGTGGGAAGGCTTTGCACCTCATAAAAACAACTCCATAAACTGAGTCCCCTCCTAGAGGAGGCAACCAATATTGGCTGACCTATCCGGTTCTTGTGGGTAGGTGTAGCTCAGTTCTGCCCAACAATAAACCGGTGATGTCACCCACTTTTATAGAAAGGGTGGGAGCTCACAGGGACAGACACTCTCTCCTGAATTTCCAGTGCCTGCGTATCCTGACATTCCAGATCCACCTATGCAAGATTCCAGACTCTACTGCAAGGCCAAAGCATTGCTGACCCTATCCCAGCAAGGCCAGTGATCCAGAAAACCCCACGAAAATCCCAACAAAGGGAAAAGCTGTGGTACCCCTTTGGGAAGCATCCTGTGACCAGACGGGCTTTTTGCCCACTCCCTGCATGCCCGTTGTATCCTTGCCATCATCCAGTGACCAGACTTGCCCAGCTGTTTGCTGATAGGAGAGCCACCTTCCTGTGACCAGAATCTTTTGAGTCCCGAATCCGGTTGGCTGCCCAAATCCCCAAACTCAAAAGCGGATTGTATTTTCCTAACCCATAGTCCTACATAGTCTACCCTATCTTGATAATTTGTCTTTGTTCTACTCTACAAGTAATCCTATCCTTGCCAACTTGTTTAAGACTGTTAGAATTCTCTGTGCACCCTGTCCTTGATTCCCTAGTGTTCACACCATCCTTTAATTCATCCCATCGTGTAACTCCTTAGCAATATTTTGATTAAATAAATTAAATTTTCCCTAAAGAAAAAGGGTATACTGCGTGAATGGTTACAACTGCAGCGTAACTTTGATATTCACGGGTGACGGTCCTCTTTTCTAGCCACTAAATCTAGTTTAAGTAAAACTTGTCCTTTTTCTTTCAAAACCGATTTTTGCTTTTTCACTGCTTTATTTTCCTAAAATCGAACCTCATTTCACCTTGAAAATCTCATTCCATTCTTCAGCTATAGTCACTCTTTTACTTCTATATTGTCCCGGTGATGTGCATCTATCACCCAGCCTAAAAACCGCATTCATATTCTGTGTTTTTCACCCGTTTAAAAAATGTTTTTGACATTTAAAGCTGAAAGAGAAAAATGCAAATTTTCCATGTGCGATTTGACTGCACTGTGTTTTAAATTCCAATCTGCTTTGTGAACTGTATGCCTTTGTGATACAGTACCATATAGTTGCTAATGATATGACATCACTGAGACTGTGATAAAACATATGTACATCATTCATTAATTAATTACACATATAATTATTTGTTAAAATCCAGGTATCATTTTAGACCATTGCAAAGGGTTTACAATCTGTTTTGCCTCTTATTTTGTGAGGCTAGGTTGGGTTTTGATTCTGTTTGCTGCCTCATATCCCGACTACCTGCTGCTTCTTTCTAGCCACTGGGAATTCGAGTAATTGTGGGTTGATGGAACATTGCAGGGGGAAACCTTAACTTGGGTGCCATCTATCCTAATTCAGAAGGTGCACCTATTCATTTGTACTTTGGTTATGTTCTTGTAGAAGGTTACCGAAGTGTATTTCAGTGGTTTTCATTGTAATTATCACCCCATTATGATTGCTGCCCAACATAAAAATTGTGTGATTTTCTTTGAAATTAAAATAAATACATATTGTATTCCCACCAACCGGCCTGGTTCATGGTCCATTGTGACCTGGGGTATTTGTAAAAGGGGGGGGTGTGAGACGGATTGGGCATCAACTCAATTCGAATTAGTTGAAAATAAACAAAGTATTCTAATTGAGCGATCCATCCTAGGCTAAGGGCAAGAGTCCTGGTCCAGTGTGTGGACTGGTTAGAATCCTTCACAGGTGTTCGAGCCACTGAGGACAGGGAAGGACATTGGTTGTACTCAACAGCAAACTCTGTCTGTGATAAATAATAAGTAACAGTTGTGCACCCAGCAAGAAGCGATTTTAAGTTCGAATTTTAGCTAAAGCAGAAAGACACACAGTGAAGCAGGTATGCTGCAAAGCACAGTTCTGAACCTGATCCATTTGACACAGTAGGCCAAAGGGGTAATAAGTGTAAAGTCAAAAAGTAGGATGGAGGCACAGCTAAAACGATTTTCAAGCAGACAGCTTCAGTGGAGGAAGAGGGCACAGGCTACAAACGATTTTCAAGCAGACAGCTACTTTCATTGCAGTAAGAAGGCAAAGGCTAAAAACAATTTTTCACACAAATGGGTACTTTTAATGCAGGAGGTAGGCATAGACTAAAAACGATGTTCACAAAAACAGACAACGTCTTAGAGGAATGGCACAGGAAGTGCAGCACAGCAGTGCAGTAGTTGGTATCAGTGAGAATGGGATACATGGAGTGAAGGCATAATCCAGAGTCACTGCAGAGCAAGAGGCAACTGCAATGGTGGATGACTTGGAAGGCAGCTGGAGTCAGTTCAGTGACGCTGAGGCAGCCACTAGATAGCAGTACTCATGTGACGACACGATTATGGAAGATTCAGTCAGGAGGGCCGATGCATGAAAATACATGGAGGTAGGATTCAGACAGATTCTCATGACATGGGCAAGGACATCCAGAGTGTTAAAGATAGAAAGATGAAGGTTAGAGAGGGCTGTGTCAGGGTGAGTCAGCGATAGTCGCAGGAGGAGAAGAGATGGTAGCAGCAGAGGCCTCCACCGACACACGCTTCATGGGCCGTATGACCGAGAAGGTAGGTGGTAGGGCTGGGGTCGGCTTCGCCTGGGGGACAGAGCTTCAGGTGAGAGGAGAGCAGAAAGTGGTCTCTCCAAGAGAGGAGTGGTGAGAGGGGGATGTCTGAGGAGATGAGAACATCCAGGCTGTGTCCGTCAGAGTGTGTCGGACCACAGTGTAGAATGGAAACAATTTACCTGCTGTATAAGCCTCTTACAAATGCACAATAAAATAAAATTAAAAAAAACATTTAAAAAAAAAAAAATAAATAAAAAAAAAAAAGAGTCGCAGAGGTTGCTGAAAAGCCTTGAGGAGGGATTAGAAGCATCCAGATGGATGTTGAGGTCTCCGAGGAGGGGGGAGTTAAGAGGTAAAGACAAGGAGAGAAGAGGAGAGGTCAGCCCACTCTGAAAGGAAGAGGGCAACCTAGCCAGGTGACCTGTAGATAGTGGCCACAGTCAGAGAGGCCAGGAGAGATAAAGAGCCTGCAGACCAGGCATTCAAAGGAGTAGGCCTGCGTAGGAATGACAGAAGCAGGGACCCACTCTGGAATGATAAGAGCTACTCAACCTGCGGGATGATTGGCTCTGGGTTCGGAAAGGATCTTGTAGCCATCAGGGAGGAGAGTGTCAAAACTCATCACAGAGCTGGCTGTGAACCAGGTCTCTGTGAGAGCAAGATCATTCAGCTCAATTTCTTCAAGGAGGTGGCAGATGCAGAGGAGTATTTGACAGCAGAGCGGGAGTAGAGAGTAGAGATCTGTAGTTAGTGATGTGTAGTAGTTTGCCACATTTAAAATACTTCTGTGGAGACCGCTAGGGGGCGCAGAGCATGCAAGTCATGTGAGGCTCGCGCTCCTCCTGCCTCGCGGGGCCTAGTGGGCCTTTCTGAATCCCCGGCCGGGATTTTCGCATTGAGAACAGGGGGGGACCAGCACCCGGGGCGATCTCCCCCGCTGAAACCCCCGATCAAGGGCCCGGATTCAGCACCGCCCGAGGCCAAGGGGCCAGCCCCCCCTGAAGACTGCCACAGGAGATGAGCTACCAGTGGACTGGCGACGAGCGGGGCCCCAAGCGCACACCATCTGGCCGCACTGCCATCTCCCCCTCCAGAGACTGGGGCGTGACCGGGACAGTGGGTGGCCCCCCCCTACATGCACGGTACACGCCAGGAGTCCCGGAGCGGGTGGTGAGGCCCCGGTGCCCGCGGCCCGTGGCGAGCGCAGTAGCAGGACAAGCACCACCCGTCGAAGGCCCGCGGGGGCCCAGCGACGGAGGGAGCAATCCCTCCCACCCCCCATGTACGAGGGTGCCCAGAAGAAGTCGAGCGGAGAGGGAGTCCCCGCTACCCCACGCACAGACCTGTGAGCCCCCTGCAGAGGACGTCGACATTTTGACTCACCGGTCGCGGTGAAGCCCCGCACTCCAGAACAGAGCCCTCGCCCACGATACAGCCCAGGCCCCATGCCGACGCTCCAAGGACTTGAGACTACGACACGAGGCAGACACCCGTCCCTTCAAGCCTAACCCGGGGCGAGGCGGCCCAACGAGACACAGCATCGTGGCCACCCCAGCGGGAGGAGGAATATGGGCCCTGAGCCCCAGCCTCCCTAAGTACACGGAAAAGAGGTGAGGAGACGGAGGGGTGAAGGGGACATTTGAGGAAACTGTGCTGCCGCCCCCCCCCCCTCGGCCTCCCGTGACCCCTTCCTGGGACGCAACCCCCCTCCCAAAAACAGGTGGAAAAGAAAAGGAACGGAGCAGGGCGGCTCAAGCTTCCACGCCGTCCTCCTCCCTGCCACCACAGCAGAGGCCCCCAAAACGAAGTGGGCATAAGCCCGAAAACCTGAGGGCCCCGTAAGCCTTCCTCAGCACCAAGTCAAGGCCTACATACTCGACGCCCCGTCTCCATAGAATGTGACCACCACACGCTGAGAGCACCACGGGCTGGCCTCGTAGAGGCATCACACCATAGGTCACCAATGAAGAGCGACATCCTGGAGAGGCCCTCGACCACTCGGGCAATCCTTTCCCTCCAACGCTTTCGCCGTCCACAAACAGCTTCCGCCCCGAGAGAGGCCCGCAGTGCCACCATGCCTTCAGGCAGCGACCCGCCCCCCACACCATTAACGAAGGAGGACCTCAAGGACATCCTTCAGGAAATTAAGGCCATTCACACCGACATACAGGCCTCTATAGTGGACCTCAGGGGAAGAGTGGAAACTTTGGAAGAAAAAAATGGAGGGAATGGAAAATAACCACCTCCAAACAGACCTGTTAGACATGAAATATGAGGCGGGATTGACGGATCTTGAAATGAGAGATGAGGACATAACCTTGAAGATGGATGATTTGGAAAATAGGGAACGCCGAAATAACCTGCGTATAATGGGCGTCACCCAGCAAAGAGGGGAGACAGCGGCCGATGTGGGAAGGAAGGTTCAAGGACTGATCAACCAACTCTTTGACTTGGAGGGGGGGGGGGGGGGGGAGGTCCAGCTGGAGAGGGCGCATCGAGGTGGAGGGGGCGGAGGAGGTCCAGCTGGAGAGGGCGCATCGAGGTGAAGGGGGCGGAGGAGAGGCCCCGAGGTCTATAGTGGTGCGCTTCCTTCGGTACAGAGAAAAAAAAAATGGAGGTCCTGGAGAAGGCAAAGAGGCTCGAGAGCTTCAACTTTGAAGGGGACACAATTAGGATCTACCAAGATCTCTCGACCCTCACGCTCACCCGCAGGAGGGATTGTCGCCCGCTCACTCAGTGGCTCACCAGCCAGGACATAAGATATAGATAGATGGTCGTTCCCGTTCGCCCTCTCTTTCGAGCGAGCTGGTGTAGACTACAGGGTGATCAGCGGCAAAGAAACCACACAAGTCCTCCAAGTGCTCAAGAGCGACTCCCCGGAGGGAGGGAACGAAGGAGGTACACAAATGGAGCTTGATCCCCGGAGACAACCCGAGGGCCCTTGGTCCACGAAGAAGACGACAAAGGGCAGGAGAAAATTCAGAAAACCTAACACCCCCACGTCGGAAGCTGGGGAAGACCAGGTGAACAATGACTTTTGATCGGAAAATACAGGGACACCAGTTTTGCATTCCCGGCCGGGGACACAGAGTTCATCGAGAACCCGTGAGGTACGGACACTCTCTCGCCCTGGTGGCTTGCCCGTTGGCAGGCGTCCTGATCTGGGAAGGGAGGAGGGGAGGGGGGAAAGGGAGGGTGAGGTAGTTAGAGGCCTGCGGGCACAGAACGAACCAAGCTTAACAAGGGAACGGGACAATCTCCCCATGACCGGGGAAAAGATGAAGGCAAGGCATAGAACTAATGACACAGAATGAGAGGAAGGGCCGGGCCGAGTCCCTCAGAATAGGCTCCCTCAACGTCAAGGGGCACAACTCCCCGACAAAGCGCTCACTCCTGGGGAGGGAAATTAAAAATGCGAGAACTGATATTCTGTTTGTCCAGGAAACTAGAACGGTGAGGGGGGGGGGGGGGGGGGAGGAACAGAGGGCGATCCCGGGATCCCACGTGGGCCAGACCTTCTGGGCATCCGGCCAGGTTAAGAAGGGGGGTGTCGGAATTATTCTGCATAGGAATCACAAACTGACAGAGATATCCCGATGGGAGCGGGAAGACGGGAGAGCCATGGTAGTGTCAGGCAACTTGCACAACTCGAAAATCACCCTAGCAGCCATATATTGCCCCAACGTAGGGCAGCTGGGATTTATCCAAGAAGCCCTTGCGGAGGTGTTGACTAGAGCGGAAGGGCTCCTCCTCTTGGGGGGGGGGGGGGAATCTCAACATGTGGGCTGACAGGGAGTTGGACCATAGTGGTGAGGCCATCCCACCGGGTGGCGGGGGGGCACGACCTGCTGGAGGGCTTCGGGACCTAATGTGGGAGAAGGGTCTGGTGGATATATGGAGAGAGCTCCAACCAACGGAGAGGGGATACACCTTCTACTCAGCCACCCACGGTATGAGAACCAGGATTGATTACCTCTTTACGGGACACCAGCACATGAGCAGAATAGAGGCCTCAGAGATCCGCCCAGTCAGCTGGTCAGACCACGACCTCGTCTGGTCTGACATTAGCATCTCGGGCCTAAAACCTAGGAACTCCCTGTGGAGATGTAATGACTTCCTCCTAAGGGATGCAGTCTTTAAAGAGGAGAGGATAGAGGCGATTAGAGAATTAGAGAATACTTCGAACTAAATTATACTGGAGAAGTTGACCAAGGGATAGTATGGGAGGCGTCAAAGGCAACCTGGAGGGGCAGGTTGATTAGCGAAGGGGCCTCCAAAAAAAGCGAGAGGATGCTTGTGGCTCATAGACTTAGGTCAGAGATCCTTATACTGGAAAGGTCCGAAGGGAAGGAGGAGGAGGAGAGGGCGAGAGACCTGGGCATTGCAAGAGGGAAAAGGCAGGACCTGAGGGAATTAGAGATGGGCAGGATTGTGGCAGGACTCCAAAACATAGGCCAAAGATGTTACGAAAAAGGAGAGAAGGCAGATGCTATGTTAGCGGCTAAACTCTGTGGCCAACGGGCAGAGAGGTGGGTGTCCAGAGTTGTGTGTGGGGAAGTGGAGGAAACTTCAGAGCCCAAAGGCATAGCCGAGAGCTTTGCCGGCTTCTATGAAAGCCTGTATGGGAGCGACGGTGGGGCAGAGAAGGAAATGCTTGACGCATACCGCGGTGGGGTCGCCCTCCCCACCCTGCGAGCCCCGGAGGCGGAGGCCCTGGACGCCCCAATAACCGAGGAAGAGGTACTCAAGGCAATATCAGGCCTCAAGCTTGGAAGGGCCCCGGGGGAGGATGGGTACATGGTGGGCTTTTAGAAGGCATTCTCGGGCCACCTAGCAGGATTCCTGGCAAGATTATTCTCCAACATCATGGCGACAGGGAGGGCACCCACATCATTTGGTAAAGCATTGATCACCGTGATCCCAAAGGAGGGGAAGGACCCAGCAGACTGTCGGTCCTACAGACCGATCTCTCTCAATGTAGATGCGAAGCCATTTACCAGGATTATTGCCACGAGGATAGATGGCCACATGCCTGAGCTGATCCACTCGGGCCAGGTGGGCTTTATACAGGGGAGGCAGGGGGCGGATAACCTCCGCAAGACCCTCCACGTCATGAGGGAGGTGGCACGGAAGGGTGACAACCCGGTTCTGGTGTCCATCGACGCCGAAAAGGCTTTCAACCGGGTGGACTGGGGATTCCTGCACGGGGTTTTGGAGAAACTAGGCTTCGGGGTGGGGATTAGACAGGCCATTAAAGCCATATACAGGGCCCCTTCTGCCAGAGTCAATGGCCACCTGTCACGTCCTTTCACCCTACAGAGAGGGACAAGACAGGGCTGTCCCCTCTCCCCACTCCTGTTCGCAATGACCATGGAGATTTTGGCGGAAAGCATCAGAGGCTCCCAGATGATGAGAGGTATAGAGATAGGAGGCCGCACGTTCAAACTGGGCCTTTACGCAGATGACATTCTGCTACACATGCGGGAACCTACGAGATTGGTCCCGGCCGCCCTGCAGGTCATAGAACAATTTGGCCGCTTCTCGGGCTGCGGGGTAAACGTGAGCAAGTCCATGGTCTTCCCTTTTGCTCCTGATGCAGAGAGAAACCTAGCCGAGTTGGTCCCACTGGGCCTCCAGGTCTGCCCCGAGGGTATAAAGTATCTGGGGATCAATATATTAAGACCAAACGAAGACTTGAACCAGGCAAACTACCCCCCTCTGTTCGACAAACTCTTCAGGGACATGGAGGGCTGGGCGAAGGGACAGATCTCATGGATGGGAAGAATGAATGCCATTAAAATGAACCTTTTACCCAGGGTGTTATACGTCTTCCAGATGCTCCCCTTGGAGGCCCCAGAATCCTACCTTAGCAAAGCCAAAAGACGAATAACAAAATGTATATGGCAGGGCCGGAGACCCAGAATAGGATAAGAGACCCTCAGACTCCCCAAGGATAGAGGGGGCTTAGCCCTCCCAGACCTGCAAACATACCACAGAGCAGCCCAGCTTCGGGCCCTGGCCCCACACCTTAGGGAGGACCCCAATAAACAATGGGTTTTTCTTGAAAACTTCTACCTACACCCAGTCACCGTGGGAGAATGGTTATGGGTTCCTCTGAAAAAACTACCCAAAAGAATCAGGGACCACCCCATCCTTGGGACCATGTGGAAAGCACTTGCAGGAAAGGGACTTAGAGAAAAGGTGACCACCTGGCCCTCGCCCCTGAGCCACATCTGGTCCACACCAGTCCTAGAGCAAATCCCAGGTCACAAACACTACCAGCCCTGGTTCGAGGCTGGTCTGGCCAGAGTCGGTCAGCTGGTGCGGGAGGACTCCTTCATTCCCATACAGGAACTTGAGGAGGCCTAATTGGCACCCTCTCCCCGCTCTTATATCTACGTCTCAAGGGTGTCCTAATGCAACCCAAACTAAAGCCCTGCATACAAAGAAAGCTCACCGGGGTCGAAAAAATCCTAGACTCATGTAGAAATGAAAGGACTCATCTCCCTCCTCTACAGAGCCCTTATGATTCCCCGGGAGGGAACGACCAAAAGCCTCAGACGGAAATGGGAGAGGGACCTGGGTTGTGGAGTGGGGGACGGGCGATGGGGGCGCATTTGCCGCAGGGCATTTAAGACATCCATCTCCTGCCAACATAAAACACATGCTGTGAAACTCCTTCATAGATGGCAGTACGACCCGGTCACCCTCTCAAGGATGTTCCCGGACATTGACCCAGAGTGCTGGCACGGATGCGGGGAAAAAGCCGACTACTGGCATATGTGGTGGTCATGCACGAAGGTCCAAGCCTTCTGGTCTGAGGTCCTGAGCTGGTTAAGGGAAGCGGGAGAGGGGGTTTACCCACAAGATTCAATCCTGATAATGTTTGGCCTTCAGCTGAGGGAGGAGCGTTGGGAGAAACTGCCTGACCTGACGCACTCGTTACTCCTGGCAGCTGGGCTAGAACATGGAAAAGGACCGGCCTCTCCACGAAAAGTGAGTGGGTAGCGGTGGCCAAGGATATCTACTTCAAGGAAAAACTCACAGCGGCTACGCAAGGCTTGAGTGCCCAGATACAGATGGACTGGCTACAATTTATGGAAGCCTTCGGCCACACAGAGGAACAGCCCTGTGAATCACGGGGTCTCATAACCCGGCCCGAAACCATTCGTAGCAAGTAACACTATACCTTAGTTTTGGAGGAGTCGGTTTAACCACAGACGGCCATTAACCCGGTCGGAGTTGCTCTAGGAGAAGAGTTTCGGACGATCCGTCCCGTGCCTTGAACTATGGGGTTTGGGGTGGGGGCGGAGCTTCAAGGGATGTATGGTTGAATTGTAAAGTTATGATGGGCATTGGCCCAAAAGTTGACACGCTGTAGAAGCCTCTTGTTACCATTAAATGCCAATAAAATTTGATTTAAAAAAAAAAAAAATACTTCTGTTGAGGGGTACAAGCTTGAAGTATGCCCTGCGAAGGTGGTAGAGGGGCCTGGTAGTGGGAGTAGAAGGAGATGGCAAAGTAGCCAGAGCGGATGGGGAGGGTGCCACAGAGGTGGCGGAAGAAGGGGGTGGCGGAGGAGCCAAAGGAATAGCTGGTAGGAGTAGCAGGAGAAGGAAGGAAGTTGAAAAGACCTGAGAGACGCGTATCGAAAAGGAGGAGTTGGGGTGAGGGGCATGGACCAAGACAGTGCCATTCAGAGAGACATTAATGATGGCCTTGGAAGAGTGGAAGGAGGCGTGCAACCATTAATGGGAGAGGAGGAAAAAGGAGAGAGAGAGAACAGAAACCATACAAGGGGTCCACAGGTCTGGAGAAGGAATGACAAAGAGGATGTCGGTAAGAGTCTGTCTGGAGGAAGCACTGTATCAGCGATAGGGAGACCTGGGTGTCCCTCTTGAACTTCCTTCCTGATTTAGTGAGAGGGATAGGATAAGAGATAAGAGTAGCAGTTAGAGAAGATGGAAAGCAGCAAAGAGCGTGCAAGGAGGAGGAGGGAGCGAAAGAGAGGATGCCCTCGGGGTTGTGAGGGGAATCAGAAAGTAGGGTACACACAGAAGGGGCAGACAGGTACAACTCAATAGCACAAAGGGTAACCCCAGTGGGGTGGGGTCCTGGAGAGAGACCAAAGGACACAGATCACAGCACAGCAGAAACCACAGTGGGGAGGCGGGCAGGGGGCTACGGTGTGGGAGGGAGCCTAAAGGACACAGTTCACAGTAACCACAGTTGGGGGGGGGGTCAGGAGGGCAGCTAGAGAGTGGGAGAGAGCCTAAAGGGCACAGTTCAATAACCACCACAAATGAGGGGACCTAGAGATAAAGACAGAGAACACAGAGTACGGCTAACCGCTGGAAGGGGAGAACCTAGGATTGTCACAGGGTCCCGCTACAGGCAACCCATCATGGTCATGCAGAAAGGCACAAATTATGTGTGTACCCAAGATGGAAAACTGTGGAACTTGGAGAGAATAGCAGTGTTTGGAAAGGTGATTGCAGTGAAAAATAGGTCACCGCCCCACATGCAAGCAAAAGAAAGTCTCCCAGTGGATGTCAACATACCAGCGAAGGGAGTGAAAATGGAATGGCTGTTGATCCAAGAGAACAAGTTGACGAGACAAGTGGGTTCAAGGACCTGCAAGAGGAACAAGGAGACAATACACTCAAGAGAAGCAGTGATGGAGGAGAGGAATAACCACCAAAGTGAGCTTGACAGACCAGCCAGAACATGAAAGAAGGAAACCAGTGAAGTATCAAGATGTTGCAATGGAGTAGGTCATGCTTCAAGAAAATGAGGTATGTAGAGCGCTAATCTCATGAGAGCGGCTCCAGCTGGGATCTCGCAAGACTTTGCCCCAAGCACAGGCAAAGCATGTGAGAACGGCACAGAAGGAGATGAGCAGTGTTGCCAGGTCTGCGTATTCTAAGCGACTTTGGGCTTGTTTTTGCCCAAAGTCGCTTATATTTGGAGGTAGTTTGTCGCGGTTTTTGTCCGCTTGTTGGACCGTCTGTGCGCGTGTAATTGGGCTCGTTTATATTGCCGTTAAGCCCATTACACGTCGCACAGAGCGTCCTGCACTGGGCTGCAATTGCTGCTTTGTCTTGCTCTCGGGGGCGCCCTGTATTTTGCATATGGTGTTTGGCACTGATGGGATCGTTACTTGCCCACCAGGTGGCCCATCAATGCCAAATGCCTAAACATATGCAAAAAAGCACACTTTAAAAGTTTTGTCATGCAGACAGACACACTGGCATGTAAAGAAGGGGATTGTTTTAGTTTAGCAAGCGTCCTTCTATAGCAATATTATCCTGGTGATATCCCCAGTGCTGACACATTATCCACGAACATCCTTTATTTATTTATAACTTTTTTTTGCAAGACTGGATTAGAGGATTATTGGAATCTATATACAACATTTTCTCAGAGAGATGTATTTAGGAAGGCATTGTTTCTTTTCAGCTTCCAATTGGCCATGTTACAATATTATATAGCGCCTTGGATTAAGGCGCTATATAAAACAAATACAAATACAATGTATTTCAGGGCCGTATTATTTTGCAATCTGGGGCTGCTAGTCACCATGCAATAAAATATTGTTGTTCTAACACACTATGTCAGTGTTCTGTCTATGTATGTTTTTCTTGTTGTGTTATGTTTCTTACTTTTTGAGACCTTTCCACAATTTTTTAGATGCACGCTTGTTTTTTCCGCTTATTTGGATGGGAGTCAGCTTGTTTTGGGTTTGTTTTGGAGGGCATTCAGCTTATTTTTTCCTTCCGACCTGGAAACACTGGAGCTGAGGCTAGGAGAGAGCGGTGGAGGCCATGGGGGGAGAGAGGCAGGGCCCGTATGTTGTGTACACGTTCTTCCGGTGTATACGGAAGGAGAAGACAGAGACACGGTGGAACGCTGGGGTAGTCAGGAAGCGCGAGGACGGATTGCCGGTTTTTCCGGATGGGAACGAGACGCTGGGCGCCTTAGACACTCACTGGGCTCCCCGCACAGTGTCTGAGCTGCGGATTCCTGTCTCACTGCGCATGTCTTCTGGAATAGTGTGTTGGCAGAGGACCGGAGACTCTCGAGAGAAGGCGGACCCGGCAGGGCGAAGCAGTGACTGGGTGGAGGGTGCTGGGTTCGAGGAGGAGGAGCGGTCTCTGGAGACGGATGCAAGGAGTGAGAGTGCTCAGAGGAGGTGGTAAGAATGGGTAAGGGAAGGTTGGAAAGAAAGGAGGGGTGGAGGAAGAGGAGGCAAAGAGGGGGAAGACATCATCTGTGAAATCTACACCTGTGGAGAGGGGGAAGGGGGGAAATGAGGGACGACATCGCAGCAGATCCTCTCAGAGGGATGATGAAGGGGGGCTGGTCCGGGACATCTCAGGGTCGGGGACTCCAGAAAAGTGCGCTTTGGAGGGGCTGGAAGCCTCAGTGAGAGGTATGTCTGAGGAGAAGATGCAGTCTGATAGTGTGTGGAAGGTAGTGTTGAAACCTGAAAATCGTGACAAGACGTTTCTAGGGGTGAATCCGACGGAGATTGCTAGATGGTTGAAGGCAGCAGTGGGAGATGTTTCCCGGGTACAAGTGGTGGCTGGGGGTCGGTTGTTGGTGGAGGGGTCGGATGCTGATAGCAAAGCAAAGATTCTGGAGGTGCATTGTCTGGGTAGACATGCGGTAAGAGTGCTTGATCAAAGTGGAGAGTCTTGTAAGGGGGTGCTATATGGAGTGCCAGTGGTTATGAGTATGTCTGAGGTGGAGGAGCAACTGGCGGGAGTGGGGGTGGTGGAGGCGTGGAGGAGGGATGCACATGGGGATGTGGTGTCTACAACTGTGGCAGTGAGATTTGAGAGAACGGAGTGTCCGGAGGTGGTGGAGATGGCTTATCAGAGGTATCGTGTGAAAGCATATGTGGCAATGCCATTAAGGTGTTATATGTGTCAACGATTTGGACATGTGGCGAGAGCATGCAGGAATGAGAGACACTGTGGGAGGTGTGGTGGAGAACATGATATAAAGGAATGCAAGGTGGGGACTCCGGAGAAATGTGTGAATTGTGGGGGGGGCATTCTTCCGCGTTTAGGGGGTGTGAGAGTTACAGGGTGGCGAGAGAAGTGGTACAGGTGAGGGCGGCGGAAGGTCTGTCTTATGCGCAGGCTGTTGCAAAGGTGAAACCAGTATGGGTAGTGAGTGAGGTGAGGGAGAAAAAGTTGGTGGTGGATGAGGTTGTGGGAAGAAAGAAAGTGGTGGGTGAAGTGAAAGGTGTAGAAATGGTGGTTGTCCCGAAAACTGAGTTTTTGTGCTTTATAGTGAATGTGCTGGATCTGGTTCAGGGGAATACGTCTATCAGTTCATCAGATTTTACGAAAGGAGTGGTGGAAGCTGGGAGGAGGTTTTTGAATGTTGTAGATGTATTAGAAGAAGATGTGTTTAAGAAGGTTGATAAAGTGCGGAAGCTGAGTGGGGTGCCGGCATGAGGATTTTGCAGTGGAACGCAAGGAGTTTGTTGAGGAATGGACAGGAGCTGAAAGCGGTGTTTGTGAGGAATTGAATGTTGACGTGGTTTGTATTCAGGAGACGTGATTGAGGGGCGATTTGAGATTTGTGATACCAGGTTTTGAGTTGTTTCGTAAGAATAGGTTGGAGGGGAGAGGGGGGGTGTGGCTTTAGCAGTTCGAAAGGGGTTGATTGCAAGGGAGATTGTGGTGGATGGAGCAGTAGAGTGGATTGGGGCAGGGATTCGGGTAGGAGGATCGGAAGTATTGGTGCTGAATTATTATAATCCGTGTGAGGTGGTGGAAGTGGGTGTGTTGACTGGAGTGATAAGAGGACATGTGGGACCGTGTGTTTTGTGTGGCGATTTTAACAGTGCCAACACGTTGTGGGGTAGTGATAGGACAGATACGAATGGAGAACTGTTGGAAGACATGGCGGATGAATGGAGTCTGGTATTGCTGAATGATGGGTCGGGTACGAGGTTGGATGCGAGGACTGGGAAGCTGTCGTGCTTGGATTTAACCTGGGTGACTGCTGCAATTGCGGGTGAATGTGATTGGGAGGTACGTGAGGATGGAGACATGGGGAGCGATCATTCTGCTATTTTGGCGACTGAGGGGTGAGGTAGGGACCAAGTCACGTATGACTGGGAGTCGGTTGAATTTTAGGAAGGCTGATTGGGAGGTGTACAAGGGAGTGTGTCGGGATTTGATTGTTCCAAGGGGAAGAGAGAGGGGGGGGTGGATGAATGGAATGAGCATCTGGTGCAGGGAATGAGAGCAGCGTCTGTGGCAGCAATTCCGGAGGTTGAGAAGGGGAAGGGTGGGAAGATTGAGGTTCCGTGGTGGTCAGTGGAATGTTCAAGAGCAGTGGCGGCACGAAAGAAGGCTAGAGCAAGAGCGGTGAGAACGGGAATGTTGGTGGATCTGGTGGCATATAAGAAGGCTAAGGCGGTGGCGCAGAAGGTGATTAGAGAAAGAAAGAGAGGATATTGGAGGGGCTATTGTGGGTCCATGGGGAGTGATTCTGGTGCGAGTAAGGTTTGGAAACAGTTCAAGCGGATGTCCGGATTAATGAGGTCGCAGGGTGGTATGTCTGTGTTGTTTAAAGGAGAAGAGGTGATTAGTGAGGATGGGGATAAGGCGAATTTGTTGGGGGAGTATTTTGCGGGGGTTCACAGTTCGAGGAACTTCCCAGAAGAGGTGAGGATACGAATGGGTGTGGTAGACGAGGAGACGCGAGAGGTGGTGGTGAATGTTGGGCCTTGGGAGGAGCAATATGAGGTTTCATTTTCGATGGTGGAGTTGAATGGAGCGATTCGGAAGGGGAAGTGGAAGTGGTCTAGCCCTGGGGTGGATGGAGTTATGTATGTATTTTTGGAGAAGTTGCCTGAGGAATGTAAGTTAGAGGTATTAGCGTTGTTCAATGAGATCTGGAAGAATGGAGTTTTGCCGAAGATGTGGAAAAAAGCGATTGTAGTGGCGATTTTGAAGGGTGGCAAGGTTCCTACAGAGTGTAAGTCATATAGACCGATTGCGTTGACTGTTGTGCTGTGTAAGGTTATGGAACGAATGGTGGTTGAGCGATTGGGGTTTTATTTGGAGTCGAATGGATGTTTGAGTGACTTTCAGAGTGGGTTCAGGAGGAATCGGTCGGTGACTGATCCATTAGTGAGATTAGTGACTGGGGTGGAGGAGGCTTTATGTGATGGAGAGTTGGTGGGAGCGTTCTTTTTGGATTTGGAGAAGGCGTATGATATGGTGTGGAAGGGAGGGTTGTTAGTGAGACTGTTGGAGATGGGTGTGAAGGGAAGAATGTTTCGGTGGATCAAGGCATTTTTGGCAGATAGGACCTTTCAGGTGAGAGTGAGGGGGGTGCTGTCTGAAGTTTGGAAGATGGAGAATGGGACGCCACAGGGGAGTGTGATTAGTGCGATGCTGTTTAATGCGATGGTGGATGGGTTGATTCTGGCTTTGGCGGGAATTGGGTGTCAGGTGGATTTCTTCGCGGATGATGGTGTGGTCTGGGTAAGAGGGAGTTGTTTGTTGTTGGTACAGAGACGGTTGCAAGCTGTGATAGTACGCATGGAGGAGTGATGTGGGAAATGGGGTTTCTCGGTGTCTGTGGATAAGAGTGTGAGTATGGTGTTCTCAAGGAAAAGAGTGCAGCAGGAGTTGAATCTAGTTTTGAAAGGTGTGAGGGTGAAGAGCGTGGAAGAGTTTTGGTACTTGGGGGTGATTCTGGATAGAAAGTTGAATTGGAATGTGCAAGTGGATGGTGTGGTGGTTAAGTGTAAACGCAGGCTGAATTTGTTGCGAGCGGTGACTGGGAAAGAATGGGGTGTGCAACAGAAGTGTTTACGAATGTTGTATAAGGGGTTGATTTTGAGTGTGATGGATTTTGGGTGTCAGGGGGTTATAAGTCGAGTCAGAAGTTGCGGTTATATAGGGTGCAGGCAAGGGCATTAAGAGTGTTCGGGTGTGATGAGGTCCTCTCCAGTGAATGCGGTTCAGGTGCTTGTGGGAGAGATGTCATTGGGGTTGAAGAGGGATGCGTTAAATATGAGATGGTGGGTGAAGTGCAGTGCGAAGAGTGTGGCTCATCCGGTGCATGAATGTTTGAAGTATAATTGGAGGTTTGACTATTACAGGGATCGGTGGAGGAGGAAGGGGGGCACTTTTGGGTTTCACATGTGGGAGAAGGGAGTGCAGTGGGGTGTAGGTGATTTGATGATTGTGACAGATACGGATTTGGAGAGAAGGCCGAGGTGGATGATGAGATCTCCAAAGGTGTTTTTGGAGTTGGCGAATGTGGTATCGAAGAAGAGAGGTATGCGGGGTGAGATCAAAGCTTTGGGTCAGGATTATGTGGCAGGAAAGGAAGGATACAAGGTGTTTACGGATGGTTCAAAGGATCCTGTGTCTGGGAGAGTGGGAATGGCGTATTATCTAGAAAGCATTGGCGAGTATAAAATAGGACGACTGACGAATGATGTGTCTATTTGTACGGCTGAGTTGGTGGCGATTGCATTGGTGATTGATAGGGTGTGTGAGTTGGGGTATGAGAAAGTGGTGGTGTTCTCAGATTCATTGAGTGCGTTACAGGCGATTGTGGCAGGGGTGGTGATAAGAAGGATGTGATTTTGGACATTAGGATGAAGATTGATCGGTGTGTGCGCGGGGGTATGGATTTGGAGTTGGCGTGGGTTCCCAGTCACAGTGGCATTTTGGGAAATGAGTTGGTGGATCTGGCGGCGGGTGAGGGTATGAGGAGGGGAGCGATTGATGTGAGGTTGCCTTTGAGTGTGGATGAGGTGAAGGCTGTGATGGTGAGACGGGTCCTGGATGAGTGGCAGGAGAGGTGGGTGAGTGGGGTGAAGGGCAGGTGGATGTTCGGTGTTCGTGGGAAAGTGTCGGTGAAGGTGGATGCAGGGAGTTCAGAATGGAGGAGGGGGAGGAGGTGATGCTGAATCGGTTGAGGATAGGTCATGTGGGGCTGAATGACTGTCTATTTCGAATAGGGAAGCGTGAATCAAGGGACTGTGCGGTGTGCGGGGTGCCTGAAACGGTGGGACATTTTTTGATTAGGTGTGAGAGACATGTTGCAGAGAGAGAATTGATGAGGGTTCGGTTGACTGCGTTGGGTGTGGCTGAGCTGAGTGGGAGGACTTTACTGGGAGGTGATGGAGAGAGAGGCAGGAGGAGGAGTAGTGTGATGTTGGATTTTGTGAGGCAGACGGGGAGGTGGGAGGAGTTGTGAGCTTAAATGGAGCTAAATAATAATTAGTGGGTATGGTGCACATCATCCTATAGGATGGGGAAGCGCCTGCGTGGGTCTGCCCACGCCTCCGATAATTAAGAAGAAGAAGGAGAGAGCGGTCGCACCGCGGCACCACTAGTGCTTATAGTGGTGAAGCCCCATAGAGACACGGGCAGCTGAATCCAACAGCTTCCTTCAAAGGGGAGTACTAGTGGTTAAGTAGGACAGTGAATGCAACTGTTCCGTGTGTAGATAATTAAGCTGCCTGTTACTATGTAAGAGTCCCACAGGATTGAGTGCTGTATCATCCTTGCCAGGCCAGAACAATGTATTAACCAAGTGTCATATTGGAGTACGATGGTGCGGAAAGACAAGAATCTTATGGACCATGGGTTTCAAATTCTAGGGGTTTGCCCCATAACATCATGTCATACCAACAGAAACGCTTGTACTTACATGTGCCGGCTTTGACACCCGATTAGGGTGCGATTTCGTGACCTGCAAGAAAATGAAAATGTTCTATTACCCCACCAATCGCCCCCCCCCCGCCCCCGCCCAGCTAGTCGGCTCAGTCCCACCACCTTTCCCTCGGACCCCGAGACTCACTCTTTGGTCCAGGGTTTGGCCGCCAGGATCTCCTGCTGCTGCTTCTTGTCATATTTGTAGATCTCGTCGATACTTTGTGCTTCCTGCATGCTGTTCGCCAACTCCCAGCTCTTCTGAGCCACGCTGGTCCCACTGCTGCTGGCGGTGGCCATGACTGCCTAGATGAGAGTCAGCGCACGTGAAAAATAAAGAAAAGGGGTGAGAGGAGACAGATTTAGGTGCTGGGGACGGCCATTGCCTTCTTGTGCTGTCAACACACCGACAACCTCCTAGGGACTAAACCAAAACCCAGGTGGGGGCGCTGCCCCTGGGGAGGGCTCGCAATCACGTAGGCGAAGCCTCTTGCTCAGAAAAGCCGCTATATTGACCAGAATCCATTTAACGACGGCTGACATCCAGTGTGGTTCTATACATAGGAAGAGGGGATAGGACAAAAATAGTCTCACTCCTTTCATTCCCCCACCCCGAAAAGATGGTGAGATCGACTATGAGTCTCTTTCTGACGCCTTTATCATCTAGACTGCGTATGTAGGTTTTCTTGGTTCTTGGCCACGGCCATGTTTGGTGTGAAAAAGTAATAAGCTAAACTTCTTTACTTTACTTCCACCGGCCCATGGCAGGCTCCGAACGAGCAAGTAGTGTTTGTCACTTTTTTTTAACTCTGTAAAACAAGGTAGTCTCGTTTACGCCCTGTTTCCACTACACTTGTAAAAGTATTGACAATTTGCCTGACGTTAACATGGCCGCTGCTAGGCCGTGCTCTAGCATACATGGGGCAGTATGCACCTGCGTTTTCAAAGGTAAGGAACATTGTTAGCCTATAAAAGCAGACTTGAAAGCATCTTGCCAGTTTTGAGGACACAGCTACATTGATCTTTCCTGCCTTGGTTTAAAGTGTCAGCCGCTGGCTGTACCCAGTCTAGGTTTCATTCCAGCTGTTTACTCAGAAAGGCAGTAGCTCCTCCGGGCCCGCAGGTGGCGCTGCGCTAGGCAGGAATACTGTGGCTGTTCTGCAGCTCTGGAAGAGGGAGTTAGTTGGTCTCTCTGGTTCTGGTTGCCATTGGCAGTGAGAGAGGCAAGTAGCGGAGGACAGCAGTGGCTCTTAATCGGGGACGGCGCGGATTGGGGGTATGTGCAGTGTTAGTTTTGATATCTTAGTTGGGCCGCGGCTCTTCGCGCATCCAGCATCCCTAGGACATGTTCTTCTAGTAAAATGTGCAAACTGCAACAGATTTGATATTTTATTTGCTAGCTAATAATATATCGCGAGTGTCATAAACACCTGCAGAATAAGTGCTGCAATTGCCAGCCTTAAACTGCTGTTGTGTTTATTGCTGTACCTGCGTCTTTTCCCTTAGTCGTTGCATGACAGCGCACACCAGAGCTTACTGGAAGTGAGAGCATATACTTAATTATACCAAACTACTAATGTTTCGTCTCTCTGGGCAGCTTCAAGTGGCGTATGAGTTTTAGGCGGAAAAGCCATTGATCCAGTAGTTAGCGTTCGCTGGTAACAATGGTAACCAATGTGAGGTATGCCTACATGTTTTACTCGTACTGTGCCTAAATTAATTTACTAAACCCTCCTGAGGAAACCTGCTGACAGTGGTGGGTAGAAACGTGTCTATGGTTGCTTTGTACCTAGGTCGTGGCCTACTAATGAGGCATGCACATAGATTTATTTAGTTGATCCTTTTTTATAATGCCACACCTACATGATCCACATATTAAGGGATGCTGCTAATTACCCAGTAGTTAAGCGTTAATTAGTTAAGTCCTTTTACATTTTCCTTTTACGTCACCGCAAAATATTTTAGATTTTGTGCGTAACACTAAAGTCTGTCCGTAAGCATAAGGACTTTTGCCAGATATCTTTGTTGTAGTTGAATCACAGCAGAGCTATTGGTTTTAGCCAGGTTTTGTTGTATATTTATAGTTGAGCAGCACTTTGGTCACCCGTGCCATTTCAGACATAACAGAAACCGGGACATAAGCCATAACTGTCAAGTTGAAGGTATGTTTTTCTTGTGCATCCAGGTGACCCTTAAGATCCTCTCTGCTCCTTAGTTTAATCCCCTGCAACTCGCATATAGTTACCTCGGCTATTGATTTGTGGCTGTTGGCACTGCGCGGGAAATCTTCAGACTGCTGGGAAAAAGTTGGCTCTTGTTAATATTGCATCATTTTCCTAAGTGGAAAAAGTAAAGCTTAATTCTAGTAAACTTTTAAATGGCATGGTGTTCAAATCACACTAGGAGCTCATGCAAGAGTGCTTTACCAGTTCATAACTTTTAAAGTGCCATGAGCTGGTTGCTGCTCTTTGATGGACTCTTCCCATTGAAAAGAAGCTGTAATCCTACTAGCGAAATCGCACCGTGCCTTTTAGATTTAAGTGGGCAGCACTGTATTAATGTTGCATGGTGTAGCATAATCTTGTCTCCTCCTTTTGAGCTGAATGTCAGTATGTTGCTCTCGCAGAAATGTGCCGCTTTTCCCCCAATACCATCCCAGCCTACCTCCCCATCTTCCTAGTAGTAGTAGACATGCTTATTGCATTCGTCTGTTAATAATGGATGCAGTAGACATGCTTATTGCATTGGTCCGTCATTCCACTGGTGCTGCGCACATGTCAACCACTTCTGGATGTTGGTGCATGATGGATGCAGTAGACGTGTTTATTGCATTGATCCGTCATTCCACTGGTGCTGCGCACATGTCAACCACTTCTGGATGTTGGTGCATGATGGATGCAGTAGACGTGCTTATTGCATTGGTCCGTCATTCCACTGGCGCTGCGCACATGTCAACCACTTCTGGATGTTGGTGCATGATAAAATGAAGACTATCTCCTGTGTTATGGAAATCCTGTTCTGATTTGAAATAACCATTCTCTAATACATTATTCAATGGTATCAACAAAGTTTAAGGACATGGAGGGTATCTTAGACCTGGGCCAACTTTCAACTGGCACAATCTCAGTGGCTTTAATGAGTCAAAGTGGTGAAATGGGGAGTTTTCTCTACGGAAATTATCAAGACCGTCGGCACTGAAACTGAGCCCTATTCAATATCTGTTTCCATTTAGGAATATGTTTTGGCTTAAGTACGCATAATTGGGCCAATAACACTTGATTTGACAAACATTCCTGACAATAAGCTTGTCCTGCTGTTAAGTTATGAATGTCGCTCTGACTCATTTGTATGCTGAACAGGAAGATCAGTGTATCCAGGCTCGCTCCGTGCATAGTTTTGCACTATTAAAAAAAGCAGGCTTACATGGAGTTGCGCAATTGTTCCTTTCTACCCTGCTGCTGTCCAGTTGGTGTAAGGCAGGCCCGCAGTTTTGTTGTGTCCTGGTTGCCTAACAACGGAGAGACGCTCAACCGTTGAGCTTGATATCGGTATCAAAGGGAGAAGGACATTCACGTGCGTTAAAATGACTTTCCACAGGGTTTAGGACTGTAACTATTTCGTTTCCTGTTACACTGACTGCCTGATTCATGGAATTATTTGCGCGTAAAACGCACATTTGCGCGCCATTCTTCCCGAAAATCCCCATACCTCAAACAGGGATTTTCGGGCAGAATGGCGCGAAACGTGCGTTTTACGCGCAAATAATTCCATGAATCGGGGAGTAGAGTCCTCTAGAAGATCAACTTATTAAGGACTTCTGCAGGCGCGCAGCAAGACCGTAACTTGGGGAGGGGGTGATGATTGAGTGGGCGGGCGGGGACGGGGGCGTGCTACCTTCAGAGACTTTGTATCCTGTCCCATTTACGTTTTCCCAAAGGCATGTTTTTGGGAACTAGTGTCAAATTGTCAACCAATGGTGCAATTGCCAGCGACATTGTATTTTAGAAAACAATGTGCTTGGGCAAAATGCACATTTCGATGGTAATTGCCAGCATGGTATTGCTGTGCTTGGATTTGTTAGTGCATGATGCATATCCAGTTGCAATTTACCATAATCCCAAGCAAGACGGAGTGGCGCAACATTTGCAATGTCTTTGACGGGTATTACCCGAAAATAAAGGAGGACAAATTACGTGCGCATTCTGCATGGACGATAATCCCGAATCCCACAATGCAGAAAAAGAGGAGCAGGGGTTGTGGGGGGGCCCCCTGCTCCTCTCGTTCGGCATTATGAGTTTGCGGGTTGCGGGGGTGTCCCCATGGAAAGCAGGGGACACTTGTAAAATAAATGTATTGCAAAGCTGTCGGCTTTGGGACACAAAGCTGCGTCGTACGTGGCTTCGGTATTATAACGTAGAGCCCGTTTGAGACGAGTCAGTTTGCAGTCAGAAGGGTGGTCCCAGGAAACTGACTGAATATTGTGGTCCTGATCATTATATCCACTGTTGTTGCAGCATCACATCCACTAGCCTAACACATTCCCATACTCAACTCCAACAGCAAAACAACAAATGACCAGGATTATAGTTCAGTGGCCACGTGCTTGTCTTGGAAGCAAGACAACATTGACTCTCCCATTCCCGTGATTAGGTGAAGGACTCTGCATTAAGCGTGATGCAAAACACCATAAAAAATGTAGGTTAAATAATGGAATGTACTTCAACCGAAGACCACCATTTATGTTACATTTCCCCAAACACTACACCAACCCCACTACAGATACACCAAGACAAGTCCCCACACGTCTCAAACACCACACTGACAGATACCGTCAACCACAAAATGTGTTACCAACCTGAACACAAATGATCCACTGTGCTAGACAAATCACAAAATAGCTTAAACGTGCAGACTACAGACAGCTTTATCTTTTCAGATCTGCACAGATTAACGTTGCAACAAAGCACCCCCCCACCCTGTGTTAGTCCTGTAGCCCAGCACTTAATGTCCTGAAGCTAAAAAAAATTCATGAAAATAGGAGAAGGCCTGTTATGCAGGATTCAATGACTTGGTTTAAATGAGCACAGCAAAGAGCTTCGCTCATTCTCATTTGTGGTAGTAAGCTGAACAACCCAGTCAACATTCGAGACTGGCAAAAAAGGGTCGAACATTAATGCCAGTCTGATGTGGTATATACTCTTTGGTGCATTGACTCTCTAGTGAGAGTATATTTCTGCCTGTCAAATTAAGTCCATATGGGAGCTGAGGCATGGTCGGTCTACTGCACCAATAACGACATTCGAGGTGGCTGCCTCGGGAGCCACTAATGGAGTAGCACAAGGAGACATTTTGTCCCTAAAATCAAGAAATCTGCCCCGCTATAAGGTAGTCTTTGTTTTTAATAGTGTAAAGTATGTCACTTCTAAGGACTCCATTTTCTGCAGTTAAATCAGTGAGATTGCACACTTTGTTGAAGCAGTGAACCTGGGATTCTACACCTCTGCAAATTGGGCCCTTGACCAAATACTTTTATGAGCTTTACTTGTTAAAAATGTTTGTTTTTTCAAAGACTGCAGTAATATTGTCTTACATCGTGTACTTGAAAAATACACAAATCCCTTAGTAAAGCGACTTGACAATATGCAGCTAATTTTTCAAACATGTTACGCCAAAAGAATAATTTATTTTCCTCACCCAGGATGGAAAATACAATTCCTAGAATGCAAAATGATAGCCTGAAAAATCTCCAACCATACCGCAGTGTTTCAGTACTTTCAGCCTCATAGCAGTTGCCTAAATATTCACCCCCACGAAAGGCACTACTCAGAACTTTTTTCCGCTCATGACAGCTCTGAAGGTCGACAGGTCCTGTCAGGAATGGCACAGAATTTTGGGGGGGGGGGTGGGAGGGAGCGGGGGGCTGGAGCCCAATGGCGTTGCGCCCATGGAGCTCGTCCACTGACAATTTTGATAAATTACAGGATTATTTGTGGGTAGAGACGTTGATCACTTTAAGGTTTGCTTTAAATGGTGCGCGTGCCGTGGCACATATCTGTCAGACAATTTATTTGATAGTAATTGGTATTTGAATAGTGTTCATCTGAAACTAGGGTCGGCATATAGAAGTCTGTATGTTAGGGGTGTGTTCTGTGAGATGGCATGTCATTGTAGCTGCAGAAGGTATTAGCCACCTATTGGGGGCAAGTAGTGTGTCCCGTTCGAATCGCACACAAGGGATTCCGGTTTTGTAACCTTGTGGTAGAGGTATGTCCTCTCTGGCTGTAGCAGCTGTCATGCAATGTTTCTCCAATCATGGCAGTGTGAGAGTGGCAGCAGGCTGTCCTGCCGGGCTTTTATTGTAGCCCAGTGGTGGCCAGTGCATAATGTTTTTGGTTTTGGAGGTCGGCCTCATTCATTATGAACTGGATGTCACCTCTGTCATGCATATGCATGCACAGTAAAGTCGTACACCGCAAATTGTGCAAGGGCAAAGGGCGTACCGTTTCTCATCTAGAGTGCGTTCCCAGGTGGAATTCTACAGGGCGGCAAGGCTGCATGTTGTATACACCCTTAGTTAGATGCTTACATCATGTCGGTCCTCTGGGTCAATATGGAGGTGGGACTTGGGAAGACACACTTCTCTCCATGCTTCTTCTTTGAGTATGGTTCCTGATGGGATTATTTCCAGTGCAGAGCCAAGAGGCCATGCAGGAAAATGTGTGTTTAAAAACCATATTTGTGTGATTGTGTGCTTTTAGGCTTGATTCAAAATGGCGCGGGCGCGCAATGCATTCTGGGAGCGCTCGGAGCCATGTTGGATATTTACTTCACACCGCAGTGAAAGGCTGCACACATTTTGCTGAAGTGTTAGATTCACATTGCTGAGACAAACGTGCTTTTCCAAACCTGGTATGCGGTCAAGGCCATTTCTGCTGCGGAAGCCAACGTTGTTATGGCTTGCTACTGTTCTCCGTGGAGTGTGTTTTTAGAGCAGGGAGGCCCTGCGTTCCTTGAGGGGAGCTCTCGATTGACCCAGCTGGCAACCGACAGCTGTTCCTCAACTGCGCAGGTGCAATTTCCAGAATGTTCGAGAATTAACTCCTCATTGTGGAGTGTGTATATATGCGGAAACCCCGTGGGGGTCAGGTGAGACTTCAGCCAGAGAAGGACGCTTATGTCCGGCCTTCCTGTGAGCTGTGGTACTCTCGGCCTGGCTGTTCCCGGGGTATTCCAGCCGCTTCTGGACGAGATGAGGACTTCTATTACGTTCACGGTGATGTATTTCTTTTTGACTTCTTTGTTTCTTCTGTGATCTATGTCCATATTATGTTTGAGTTATTTATATGTACTTGTAAGCTTTGAATAAATAGCCGTAAAGAGCTGATTTATCTTCTAAGAGTGCGTGGTTGTGAGTTATGGTGTCTGTCTGTTTTTTTTGGTTCAAAGTACTTGCTCTATAACTGCATTGATGATTTATGGTTGTTTCATGCACTTTTCGGGGGAGAGCAGTACATTTTTGGCGTCACGAACAGGATTGCTCGTGATGAATTGTTCTGAGTGTCCAAGAATCTGTTGAAACGTAGATAGGATTTGGTTGTCGTGTAAGTGAAGTTTTTGAATAGTGAAGTTTTTTTTTTCTCCTTGTTTGAGTGCTTGTAGGAGTGATTGCAGGGTGGAGAAGAAAATATATAGGTTCAACAAGGTTTTGCCTTGCTTGCGATAATTAGTAGTTTGTTCAAGAAGAACGTTACCGCTGCGGTGATTGTTCTGATGTTGTTCCAGGTTGGACTAAGAGTCCATATGATAAGTTGGCTCAGGCATGGGCATGTGGTGCCGGTTTAAGTGAGACTTGGGATCAAGGATTGGGAGATGCCGATCCGACTGATGTAATTGCATGCTTGCAACAAGTTCCGGTAGAACGTGGTAAAGAATGTGCGGCATTAGGTAGGCGAGGTTGGGTTCTTTTGCATGCTTATAGGAAAATACATCAGATGAAAGTGGACATGAAAAATGAGGTTTTGCGATTAGAGAGAGGGCTAGCTGCAGAACGGCAGACTGCGTTAATGCAGCAGATTCAAATGAAATTGTTTAAAGATCAGGCCGACACATATCAGGCGGTGGCCGAGAGGGCAGCAGTCAGAGTAGCGCAATATAAGTATAAGAAAAGATGGGGAGGGGTCAACAAAAGGAAGGTGGCAACTGTAATCGCTACCGCTGGCGTAGACTGGGATCCGGACAAGTGGGATGGTGATATTTTTGATTCGACTAGTCTAGAAAGTAGTTCTGCAGAGCAGTCTGACCCCAAACCAGAGGTGAAACAGAAAACAGTGGTGGCGAAGCCTGTTAGAAGGCGGCGAGCCGGACCACACCCGCAGAATCCTGGTGGTGGTATGCTGGATTTAAGCACTTTTGAAGATTGCACACAACAGGAGGTTGGGGAAATTATTACCCATTTGAGGCAAAAATCGGGGGAAGCTTTATTGACATGGATGGTGAGATTGCTAGACGGGGTGTTGCTGGGTTGTTGGTAGATTCTACTGATTCACCGCGTTTTTTACCCCTGTCAATTGACACCAATGTACAGGAGGTCTTAAGAGCAGGACCGCCCCCTGACGCAAATGGTCAAGATACGCAGGTGTCTTTGTTGCACCTGATAGCCCAAGCATGTAACCGCAAATACCCTATTATCACAGATTGGCCCAGTGAAGAAACAAAGTGGTATACGTTGAGAGAAGCAGTTCAACAAGTCAGAGCATGCTATGAAAGAGGCGATTCACACAGACTCCCCTGATCACATGAGAGCAGTGCCGTTCTCAGTTTCAACACGAAACATGCTGATTAGAAATGCGCTACCCGCATACAAAAGTGTCCTTTATGACTCTGCTCGTAGACATGACGGGCAAGGCTACCGATGAGGTAGCAGATGCCATTCGGCAACTTGCAGATTTGGGAGAGTGGAATAAGAGCGATAACAAGCCACGGGGGAGAGAGGGGCATAGTGGGAGAAGAACTGAAGGCAGGCGGCAAGATAGCAGAGACTCCCGAGTGTCCCGAAAAGACATGTTTTTGGCTTTGTTAAAAGATGGTGTGCCACATGAAGAAATTGATGGCATCGAAACCAGAGTAATGTATGAATTATACAAAAAACAAGGACTTGCAGCAAAAGAACGCTATAAACAGGTCAAGAAACAAGTAGTCACCACGCCACAGGGGGATACCTCACCCTTTGCTCCCCTTGCAGAAGAACAAGACGAAGGGTCTATGGGGACACCTTCCCCGTACCAGCCGACATACGCTGATTTAAGAAAGATGGTGAGTGCGATGTTGGAGACGGAGACGAGTCACACTCATTCCAAGTTTGACTATGGCTTTGGCCAAGCTCCGGCAGCGTCTGCTCGCATAAAAGTGGATAGGCGGCCTCATCTTAAGATTTTTTGGGGGCCAGGAAACGCACAAGGGGTGCGAGCATTGATAGACACAGGGGCGGAGGCCTCTTTGATTCATGGTAATCCGACACGATTTAAAGGCAAACCGTTTACAATTACAGGTCTAGGAGGAAAGGAGAACCCCGCAGTGCAAACACGAGTGGAGATTAAAATAGGCAATTTAATGCAGAAATACCAAGTGTTGATTGTCCCGATACCTGAGTATATAATTGGCTTTGACATTTTGGAAGGGCTAACCTTGGGACTTGGCGGTAAAACGTACCCGTTTGGGGGTGAGTGCCTTAATTTGTACACCCATTACCATATGCAAATTGAAGATGCCCCCAGTGCAAGTGCCAGTTGCAACCAAGCGGGTAGCAATGAAACAATACCGCATTCCTGGGGGGCAAAAGGAGATTTCAGACACCATCAAAGAGTTCGTGGAGGCGGGTGTATTACGCCCTATTACCACCTCATGGAACAATCCGCTCTGGCCTATTAAAAAGGGAGATGGGTCGTGGAGGTTGACGGTGGATTACAGGGAGTTAAATAAACACACTCCTCCCTTAGTGCCCGCAGTCCCAGATGCTATTACTTTGATTGGAAATGTCCAAAAGTTTGAGGGGACTTGGTATGCAGTGATTGATTTAGCTAACGCATTTTTCTCCGTGCCAATTGCTGACGAGTGTCAAGAAAAGTTTGCATTTACGTGGGGTGGACGTCGGTACACTTTATGGGGTACATGCACAGCCCGACTATCTGTCACTGGCTGGTGGCAGAGCACTTAGACAAGATACCGTGTAAACCTGACATACAAATTTCTCATTACATTGATGATATTTTGATCCAGGGCAAGGATGAGCACAGCGTGCAAAGTCAGCTAGATGTCATTATAGAAGGATTAAAGAAGGAAGGGTGGGAGATTAATCCGAGTAAAATTCAACGTCCAGCTGAAACAGTGATATTCTTAGGGATTCAGTGGCATCATGGGCATCAAGAAATGGAGCCAAAAGCTCGACAGAAAATACTTGAATTCACTACTCCAACGAAGCAGCTTCTAGGACTGTTTGGGTTTTGGAGACAGCACATTCCACATTTAGGGCAGATATTGGCCCCCCTCTACAAAGTGACACGAAAGAAATATGAGTTTCAGTGGGGGGAAGAGCAGCAGAGAGCCTTTGAGATGACGAAAGACACCGTGCAGCAGGTGCTTGATTTATGGCCCTTGAAGGAAGGCGAAGTGGAATTAAATGTCTGTGCAAGACAATTATGCTAACTGGAGTGTGTGGCAGAAACAAGACAGGAAACGTGTGCCATTAGGGTTTTGGAGTCGTAAGTTGCCCGATGCTGGTAACTCATATACTCCGTTTGAGAAGCAATTGCTTGCATGTTATTGGGCTCTTGTTGATACCGAGCAGATGATGGTGGGTCATGATGTATTGATGCGACCTGATATACCAATCATGCAGTGGGTACTGAGCTCTCTTAAAACACATTGTATAGGACATGCTCAAGAAGCCAGCATAATTAAGTGGAAATGGTATATTCAAGACAGAGCCAAATCAGGAAAGGGTGGAGTAGCAAAATTACATGAGCAAGTAGCCAAGATACCACCCTCAGATTACATACCATCGGAGTTGCCTGAAAAACGTGAGTCTCCCGTGAAATGGGGAGTCCCTTACAGTGATTTCACCGTGGAGCAAACAGAGCATGCTTGGTTCACGCATGGTTCAGCTCGTATGTGGGAACTGAGCGCTACTGGAAAGCAGTGTCGTACAATCCCAAAACAAAAAAGATGTTGACAGCGACAGGGAAAGGAAAGAGCAGTCAGTTTGCAGAACTTTACGCAGTTTACCAAGCTTTGAAACAAGAGACCCCTGGTCAATGTCATGTGTGCACAGATTCATGGTCCATGGCGAATGGATTGGCAGTGTGGTTGCCGACTTGGCAAAAGAATGGATGGAAGATTCATTCAAAAGAGTTGTGGGGAAAGGAACTGTGGCAAGATATTGCAGAGATGTTGTTACAAAGTGAAGCCACTGTATTTCATGTGGACGCACATTGTGCCACAGATTCATTAGAACGTTGGTTTAATTCTGTTGCAGACGAACACACCAAGATTGCGACAATGGATGCAGAGGCTCGGGAAGACGATATGGAGGGTTTGGCCAAATGGGCCCATCAGAAAAGTAGGCACCTTGGAGAAAAGGCTACTATCGGGTGGGCACAAGCTCGAGGCATCAGTCTTCTGTTAGAACTAGTGAAAACAATTATTTTGCAGTGTCCTGTGTGCCAACACCAATTGCATAGACCTATACCTCAAATTGTTCGAGGCACATTGAGAAGAGGAAAATTACCAGGTCAAATTTGGCAGATTGATTATATTGGTCCTATGCCAAACAGCAGAGGTTGTCAGTATGCATGCACTATTGTAGATACATACTCGGGATATTTGATGGTTTTGCCGTGCAAACGTGCAACCCAATTGAACACCATCAGGTTGTTAGATCAGATCATATTACATTATGGAGTGCCTTTGCAGATTCAAAGTGACAATGGGTCACATTTCAAAGGCAAATTAATCCAAGAATTTTGTCAGGCAAAGAGCATTGAATGGATTTACCACATCCCCTACCATTCAGCTGCGGCAAGGCTAATTGAACGAATGAATGGGTTACTGAAAGAACAGTTGCGCAAATCTGGAGACGGCAGTTTGGCAGGATGGCGTGATCGTGTGTTTGATGCGGTGCAAGTGTTAAACAATAGGCCTGTGTATGAACATGAAACTCCTTTGATGCGATTAATGACTCCTAATTTACAGGTTCAACCCAATTCAGTTAGAGAAACATTGTTATACTGGGAAGTTACGCCAGGTTCTTTAGCTCCCTATCGAGCAACTCCAGAGTCAGCAGGGGTAGACTTGCATTCCAATGAAGAAATCAGATTAGATCCAAGAGGAATAGTTGTCATTGAAACAGGAATTGGAGTACAGATTCCCCCAGAGCATATGGGATGGATTGCCCCTAGATCTGGCCTAGCATTGAAGGGAGTTCAAGTGTTGGGAGGGGTAATTGATGCTGATTACCAAGGCGAGATTAAAGTCATCTTAATGAATAGTGGGGATCAATTAACAATCCACAAGGGTGATCGAGTAGCCCAATTGATAGTCATTCCCATTAAATTGTCCATGATTAAGAAAGGGGAGCCTCCTACAGTGTTAACTACCCATGGGGATCGCGGTTTTGGCTCTTCAGACAGTATGGTACAGGGTGCAAAGGTGTGGGTGGAAAAGCCAAGTGGCCCACCAGTGCCAGCAGATGTCATTGCTTCAGGCAAAGATCAAGTGGTTTTAGTTATGGAGCCTGGTAGAAGGAAATGGCAATATGTACCTGCAGACAAATGTTACCTGAGAGTGATGTGCAACACTATCTCTTTTCTGGGTTTGCTTTGTAGATCCTGGGTCTGGTTGGTGTGACTGGCACTGAATGGACTCCATTTGGGCGAATTAAACTATCTTCTGTTACCAGCGACAAATGTGCCAGTGATCAAGGGGATACTGATAGTGATGAATAATGTTGTCCCCAGGCAGCCCTATGCCAGTGCCGACAAGCCCGCCAGACCGAAGACATGGATCCGTGAAATGCGACAAACACATCAGGAGCAAGTGAAAACGACCTTGATGCCAGCTGTGCAGGAGCCCTTTGTAGGAAGGAGGAAACACTCTCCTATGATCACCCAAGAAGAGAATATGTGGATATATCTGGCACAGCAAGTACTGAATATATCACACTTTTGTCTTACTGATGTGCCCAATGCTGAAGCTTTGACTACATGTTTAGTAGCGGTGCCGACGCCTGTTCCGGTTTTAAAGCATATTTTCGGCGTCACACATAATGATTCTTTAGTTCAAGACTCGGACATTAGACAATCTTTTTCAGTTTATGAATATTGTCAGTTCTGCCAAGATACTGACAGAAAATGGAGAAATTTGACACGTGTGATTAAGTACAACATAACCCAAGGCTATGTGTGTTATATTATGACGTGCAAGGAACAAGAAATTGGTAAATGCAGACAAATGGAGTTGACCAATCAGTACTACGTTCGAGAGGAGACTGTGTTCGTGAATGACATGCAAATGCACCAGTGTAAATAACACTGTCTTGCAATCATACAGTGATGACTGCTAGTCATTTGAATCATGTGAAACTTCCAACAGGATGGCTCGTTTCATGTGGTAACATTCAACCTTTGAATCTGTAGGGCTATCTCCTGACTGTGATTCACATGTACATTTGCTATCCGAAGCTGAGGTTCTAGCATTAACCCTTTCATTAGTAGGTGTTTGGGGTTTAGCTGCTGGAGGTTACAAATCTTTGATGAAATTAGCGTGTTTAGTAGAAAAGTCTTAATCATACTTCGCAGGCTTTAGAAGAATTACTCCTTGATAGTCAAGTTATTAGAAAAGCAGCTTTGCAGAACAGGGCTGCTGTTTATTATCTATTGCTGAAACATAATTTAGGGTGTAACGCTTTTGAAGGTATGCGTTTCAATTTAAGTGACTACCCACGATCCATTGAGTCATATTCGAGGTTTGAGATATCTCATTTCTCAAGTGTCTCAACATGGTAACAGAAACTGGTGGGATTGGTTATTTTCATGGATACCTGATATTGGGGGTACACTACGTTACATTTTTGCTTGCATTTTTATTATACTGTCTTTTATAATTGCTGCTTGTTGTTGCCTTCAATGTGTTCCCAATTTAGTTTTAATATTTCGTAGGTTTCAGAGACCGGTTCCAGTGCCACCTGGCTACGGCAGATAAATATCCAAAGGGTGGAATTGTTATGCTTGATTCAAAATGGCGCGGGCGCGCAATGCATTCTGGGAGCGCTCAGAGCCATGTTGGATATTTACTTCACACCGCAGTGAAAGGCTGCACACATTTTGCTGAAGTGTTAGATTGGCAGTGCTGAGACAAACCTGCTTTTACATACCTGGTATGCGGTCAAGGCCATTTCTGCTGGGAAAGCTAACGTTGTTATGGCTTGCTACTGTTCTCCGTGGAGCGTGTTTTTAGAGCAGGGAGGCCCTGCGTTCCTTGAGGGGAGTTCTCGATAGACCCAGCTGGCAACTGGCGGCTGTTCCTCAACTGCGCAGGTGCAATTTCCAGAATGTTCGAGAATTAACTCCCCATTGTGGAGTGTGTATATATGCGGAAACCCGGAGGGGGTCAGGTGAGACTTCAGCCAGAGAAGGACGCTTGCTGTGAGCTGTGGTACTCTCGGCCTGGCTGTTCCGGGGTATTCCAGCCGCTTCTAGACAAGATGAGGACTTCTATTACACTCACGGTGATGTATTTCTTTTTGACTTCTTTATTTCTTCTGTGATCTATGTCCATGTTATTTTTATGAGTTATTTCTATGTACTTGTAAGCTTTGAATAAATAGCCGTAAAGAGCTGATTTATCTTCTGAGAGTGCGTGGTTGTGAGTTATTGTGTCTGTCTGTTTTTTTTGTTCAAAGTACTTGCTCTATAACTGCATTGATGATTTATGGTTGTTTCATGCATTTTTCGGGGGAGTGCAGTACATGTGCTTGGGTATGTTGTGTTTATGGGTACCCATCACAGTGTATTTTATAATGGCAATACTGGCATATTTTGGAAACTGGCTGGAAGTAATTTTGCAGGACAATTTTGGCATGTATTTTGCACATCCAGCATGGGTGTTTTGGCAATACTGGCATGTATGTTGTAGGTACTGTGAGAAACCTGGCAGTATTCTCCCACCTACTCCCCCAGGATCTTCCATTCAGGTGTCCACGGAAGGGCCATCGCTTTTGGATCCCGACCCTGTGGGTGGGCAAGTCAGGGAGGATCACCGGAGTGTAGGGTCTGGGGGGCGGAGGGATTGGGAGGAGGATGCCATGGTGCCCCCCTTCCCAATTGTCCACCAACCCACTCTTCCTCAGCCTTTGTGTATTTCCAATTTCCCCCTCCCCATTTCCAATTAGTACTGGGACAAGGAAGAGGTGATCGAGAGCAATGAGGATTAACCATGGGAACAGCATGGAGATGCAAATAGAGGCCTACTACATAACACCATTAGGCTGTCCCATTAATGGAGTCGGGGAAGGTCAGGCACTTTACTACAACTGTGGAAACTTGACTCCAGTCGACTCTCCACTACACTATAAAAGATGTGGTTCTGTCAGAAGCAGAGGGACAGCTGGGGTTGCTCAATAGAACCTAGATGCCAAGGAGCAGAATGTTGCAGAGATGAGCCTGGAAGATCAGGTGGAGTGCAGGACGCTGAGACGCTGGCCCGGTGTGTCAGAGGGGCTGCAGCGTGGCGAGGGATCCATGTCTCCAAGGAGCCGGAGCAGGTCAAATTGCAGGCTGTTGGCCGTGTCCAGGCCAGTACTTGTTTCCTTGGGATGTGTGCCAGTCCCAGGGCTGTCTGAGCTGAGAGGAAGATGGTATGACCCTGAGCTCAATCCAATACCCTGGAGAACTGCTTGCCAGTGCTGTGCTACTTTGGTGAGTTTCATGAATTAGAGGTAGAAACTCAGTACTGAGTTTTTGGGGGTGGTCAGTTGGAATACACAGAGCTCAAGTTAATATGACGTCTTATATCTTTGAGACTTATGATGTCCTCTTACAGGAGACATGGCTTATGGAAAATGGTATCTTGACGGATTTACGTCATTTCATCAGGGGCCCAACAAGCTCCAATGGGAAGACCATCTGGTGGTATGATAAGGAACTCCCGTGTATCCCAGTTTGAACAACTGCCAATTATTAGGCAAGGGATTCATGCAGGGAGGGTATCGTTTCGATGTGATACATTATTTTTTTAAAACCTCATGGATCATAATCAGTTTATACTGGAGCCCCACTCATTCCAACCTGTCTGACTTCCTGGATGATCTTTCGGATCTGCAGCATATGTCTTGATAAAACACCCTGAAGATAACCTCTTGCTTGCGGGTGACTTAAAATCTGATTGTTTGAGGAATAGTGTGTGTGCGCTAGTGAGAAGGCTCCTTCAATTGAATATGGTTGTCGGTGGTCTAATGTCTTTGGGGATTGGAACCTTCGAATAGCTAATGGGTCGATCGATGGCGATATCCCAGCAGCCAAAACATGGAGAAGTGGTGGGAAGTGTCCACTATATACTATTTTTTTAATGTCAGATCAGCTCTTAGTTAATTGTCGGGAGTGTGAAGTAGTGGGCAGAGGGTCGAGTGACCATATCCCCCTCTCCTTATTTTTTGATCTACAGAAGAAGTCACAAGTAAGGGACTCGTACAACACTTAACTATCAGTAAATCGCAGTGGAAATTGTGTCTGGAGGTTTAGGCACCAGGGTGATCAGATCAGTTAAATAACAAATTAGATAGACAAATTAATAGTATTAAGAGTAATCTCACCCACTTATTAACCTCTCCAGCCTCATTTGTGGAATCCCTTTGGCAAATCGATAAACCTGTGACAAAAAAGGGAGGGAACCCAGCAAAACACCTGCATAGATTTGATCAAGAAACAGCATCCCATAAAATAAATTTGAACCGTGCCATATGTACGTGCAAACGGGAAGGGGGTGACTATGAGGTGATGCTCAGGGAAATAAAATCTCTGTGAAATAGACTTGTGGTAAAAGGATGTTGGGGGCAGTAATGGAGTCCAATTCCAGAAACCTTTGGAATTTAATGAATGGTTCTTCCTTGATGAATTCCAGCTCTGTCTAATTGTATTAATGAGTTGGTCTATTATCTAAATTTGATGCATCAAATCGAATTCATTACCAGCTGGAAATTGGCCAGAAGTGGTTATTAACCATGAAAAAAAAACGATTGAGGACTTCATCCGTTGCCCTAGTAAATCAAGAGCATCAGGAACAATTAGTTTGGCTAATGAGATCCTACGGAAGTCAGCTGGGTTATGGTCTTCTTTGTTACTAGCCCACTTTAATAACATCATGAGCGCTTGTAAAACTCCCCCTCTCTTGGAAAAATGCATTAATTATTCCAATTTTTAAAATGGTTGCGATCCAATCCAGCAAACTGCAGACCTATAGCATTGATGGATGTGGACAGTAAAATTATTACCAGCTTCTGCAAGGGTCTTTCTGCTTCATTAAATGGTACAATATTGAAAATCTTGTCTAGTAATAATAATAAAAACAAGTGGGTCTGTATGTGGCGTGGATGGATCTCTTGTGCATTTGACACCATCAATAGGGGCTAGCTATGGTGCAAGTTGAAGTGGGGCATGCCACAGGGTCTAGTAGCTATAACTATCCCTTTGCAAGAAGCCATTCCAATCCAGGTCCATTTGAACTTGAGGGGAGACCTGTCTGCAAAAATAGTGACAACTAAGGGCCTAAAACAGGGATGTATAGTGGCTCTGTCTGTTTAATATGTTCTTGGCAGACTTGTGGAATTACCTCATGGGCTTGGCATTCACACCACCATGGATTGGGGACCAAAAGATCTGTGCTTTAGGTTATGTGTATGATGTAATATTGTACGGAGATTGGTCTGCAAAGACTGATCCTTGCATTTGCAAACTATGCTAAAGCAAAGGATCTGCTGATAAATCACTGTAAAACAGTTGTGATGGCTTTAAGATCAAGTAAGGGTAGTGCTGTAAAAAAATTAAGGTGGTCTCTCCATGATATCAAGCTGCCTATAGTAAAAAACAAAATACCAAGGTTACCAAATCGGAGCAAATACTGCGGTTGAGACTCATCTTAGTAGTAAAATCAGACCATTGGCAAGCCAGATGAAATCAAACCTACACAAATGCTGCAAATTCACTTTGGCTTCTCTGTTGAAATTCTATCAAGGTAAAGTTGTCCCAGTCTTGATGTATGGGATTGAACTGGAATCCTTGACGACAAACATCAGTCGGACTCAACTGGAGGGTGCTGTCATGATCTCTGCTTCCAAAAGATCAGGACTTGCCCGACTCCCTTGGAAGCAGACCCATAACCCCGGTTCCGAGTGCCAGCCAGTCCCAATTAGGACCTTTTGGACCCTGTTCTGGCGCCAGTGGCACCAGGCTCATAAAGATGCCCAGTCCCAGCGCTGGAAGCGCCGGGCTCATAATGCTTGGGTGGACTTACCTGCAGCAGACCATGCTGCTTACTTACCTGCCAGTTGAACTCCTGATCCTCTTCCGTTTGGGACTACTTTTCCTGTTGGGTGGGGCAGGAGCCACTCCCTAGGTTCAGAACACTGGAACTCTTCTGGAAAGCAGGAACTCTTTTCTTACCTAGGCGTGGCTGTGGAAGGAGACACCTAAGCACCACAGGAGGCTATTTAAACCACACCCGATGGATGAATCTTGCTTTGCGTTATTCTGCATTCTCTGCAGCAGAACGCTCATCGTGTCTTCTGCTTCTGATCCTGGGCCTAAGGGAACAAAGACTTACCATCCTGGAATCCAGTCTTCAGCAGCACCTGTAAAGACAAAGAAAGAACAGGTTAGCACTACGGTCTTCAGTGGCAGCGCATCTCTTACCTGGTCCATCGACTGTCACCAACGCCTCGCGCTGCATTCCGACATCTGAAAGACAAAGGCTTACCTACTCTTCGCACGCTCCGGAGGCCTTCGGCGCTGCATCCCGCATCTGAAAGACAAAAGAAGGTGCGTTTAAAGACATTGGGCAACTTTATTACTCACGTGCCATTACTCCTTCCCACGCCGAATTCAGTGGGTATTCCATCACCCTTCAGCTTCTCTAAAGCTCTGAACTTGTACCTGCAAGATAAAAGGGACAGTTAGTGCGCACCGTGAAGCAGGCTACAAGCGCTTACTTACGTGCTTCCAGGCGCTTCTATTCCTCACGAGGGTTCGATCCTCAACTCTCATCAGCCCGCCATCGCCGGAACCCTCCAAAACAAGAGATATCATTACAAAAGACTTTTAAGACATTTGAAGTGCCCAGAACTTACCGTTCGTGCAGTTAACGACGGACAGCAGTCCTCTGAGGTCAAGAGGCCTGCACCCTTATCCAGTGAAGAAACTGGTTACGGCACCCTGCCCCGAGGCAGATGGAGAGCTCGGCGTTCACTTACCTAAGGTGAGGGTGTTAACCTTTGGGGTTCTACAGGAGAAGAGAAAGGGAAGAGGAGAGAGGCACCCAATAACCCCAGTTCATTAATCCCATATTTTCTATCTGCAGACATCTTACTCTTCGAGTCAGACATACAGTGCACAGAGGTCCAGCCCAAAGAGCCAACCGTGTGTTACACATCACCTTTGAAGATACGGCATTCACCCAGTCAAGACCGGCGCCTCTGCGGGAATCAGGTGAGCGTTACAGGTGGATTGTGGAAAATATTTTCTAAACCTGCCACCCTGCTTGCTGATGTTGCGGTATGAGCTGGGCATTCAATCCATACCTTCTCAAGTTGAATGGAAAAGAATGACCCTATATAGACTCATAGTTCCAATGAAAAATTCTTTATATGATGACATTAAGCGTCTTTTGGAATTCAATACCAACCGCTTTTTGATGGAACTAAAAAGATGTCTTGCGACAGCTCACTTTGCAATCCGACAAAGGGAGTTAATTGAAAATCCAGAAAATGTGAAGAAAAAGATTGCAGAGAATGTTTGGATTATAACAAGATCTTTGTGGAGAAGAAAAGTTTAGATGGCATGCTACCTCTCGATAGACCATTAGGTCAGTTACCCAAGTATTTGCTAACATTTCAGAATAATTACTGGAGATCCAACTTTTTGAGGTTTAGAATGAACCTGGTGGCAACTAGAGAGACCCTTAGGATAAGAAATACAGCTGTTGAGAGTGATGGTGTATGCGACCAATGTGACTCGGGGCTAAAACAAAATGTGAAACATTTGTTGATGGTATGTTCCGGTACTCTCAGTCTGAGAATTAAGTTCTTTAGGCAATTTGTCCATGATTCCCGTTGGTTGACAGCTGAGGAATTTTGGAAAAGACTATGGGAAGGGAATGAGGTGTTCTTATCGTTGGAAGTTCTGAGATTCTTAAGAGATTGAAACTTCAAACAAGACTTGAATGTTTATTGGTCTATTCTATCTGGAAATGAAGTCTGAGTTTTCTTAAACCAATATTTCAAAGAGATTGGAAAGCCTAGTGACTAGATTCATTTAGTCGGGGTATATATTGAAAAATATTCTGAAATTTCCTTTGACTCTTTCCTTGTTTCTTTTACAAAATTCCTTTTAGTTCAAGATTTTATTAGATAATGATTGACTGTTTTTGTACTCTTCGTGTGCATTGTAAACTAATGTTTTTCTTTTGTTTTTGTTGGTGGAAAAAGTCACTTTTTGAGTGTCTCAATAAAAAATAAATTTTAAACTCTGTACTGTGCGGGTGGCTAGACTGGGAGCAGAAGCAGTGGAAGTGGGCACGCATCCCGATGATTGAAAGTGAGAGTAAGCAAAGCAAAGCGAGATAAAGTGCACAAGTGGCGCGGACACCAAAGAGACAAAGTGTACCAAAAGCCAAAGAGCGGCTGTGAATAACCTGAACCAGAAAAGAGAAGGAAACGGATAGAAAAAGAACAGAAAGCAAAGGGAAGGTGTGAGTGACCTGAAAATGGGGGACAAGCAACCCAAAACCAAAACAGAGTGTGCATGAAGCATGGGAATGGGAAATTAAGATTGAAGGGTGCGGAAAGACAGAGCAAGGTGAAATGAGGGTGCAAGAGTGCACAACAGAAAAGAAGGGGTGCAAGAAGCACAGTGAAGTGGAAAAGAGCAGAGTGGAAGAAGCACAGAAGGGAAAATGTGGCAGAAGAAAGGTGCAGAGAATAAGGAGACGAGCTAGAAGTCCTAGGGGTAGTGCCTGGGAGGAGCAAAAACCCGCCGCTCTCGCAATCTTGTACTAGCCCCATGAAGGAAATATATATCCTGATGAGGAGAACTTTTTGTTTAAAGACCAAAAAGTGGCCTAAGCTTGCGGAAGGGAACACTAAGAGCCCTAACAGGAACGTCCTTTTTGTTTTTGTTTGTAACTGAAAAAATCGAAGCTTGGGGAAGGGAACCCCAAGAGAACCAAAGACATTGGGAACTTGATTGACTTGCTGTAAAAGCCCTACGTGGAAGGTTCTGAGGGCAACCCTTTTGAGTTGAACTATTTTTGAAACTGGCAGAACTATACCTATTGGTATGACTACCTGAAACCACCTGTGGTTTATATTTCTTTAAGACACTGTTTCTCCTTTAAGAAAACCCCTTCTCGCGAGTGGGGTAAGCATAGGTTTGGACACACATTTTGGTTTTGGACTTGGGGACATCAACGGCACTTAGACTCATCATTCGAGGGAGCAACTGTAGTCGGGGGCAGGTAGGCATTGCACCAACCCCACAAAGTTTGACAATAAAGGTTTTTGAATCTGTCTCTTGATACCATACCTTCCTCGCAGTACACGCATCCTGATTGCTTTACAGTGGTATTGCTGACTTATATTGTGGGTACAGGCATCATGAACATGTGCGTTACAGTGGCATATATGTTGGGGCACAGACATGAATTTGCTTTACAGTGGCAGTGCTGACGTGCTGTGGGCACGGGATCATGAAAATGCACCTGTGTACTGCTGACGACGGTATCCCCCTTTACGTCACTACATACACTTGCTTTGTCATACATTCAATTCGCTAAACATTTTCTTTGTTTAAGATTTACTTTGTCATGCCTTTATTTTGTCTGCATCTTCACATTGTGAAGATTGTAAGGGATGTGGTTAACGATGGCGTTAGGTTTGGGGTCAAGGGATAGCAGGGGGAAAGAATATGTGGTAGAAAAGAAGGGTGATAAAGTACATGTGATGAAGTTAACTGATGGCGAAGTGAGTGCTGGCAAAGTAAAGACATGCATCCTTGCCGACTGGTCCTTTAATTCGTTTTTTCATGATACCCTACAGAACTGGTTGTAAATTTGTATGATTTTCTTTTTGGAAAAAGTGTTCTGTAAAATGCACCCAAACATGATCACAAACCCCCCCCCCCTTTGTTTCTTGTGCCTTCGCTACTCTGTTGCTCATACAGATAAATACAGAGGCCTTAATTATGCCCCTACAATGACAGTATCCACAAAGGGCATACGGCTTTGGAATCTGAAATGATATCAAATTGTATCGTTCCCCCGAACCCCCACCCCTTTTTTTTTTTTTTTCATGGCCAAAGCTGGGAAAGCTCTTTGGATAAATAATTCTGTACTCCAATCACAAGCATGACGCAAACCACTCCTTATGATCCAACACTAAGTGCAATGCAACAAACATCACAAGCCTTGATATAGCTTAAAACGCTATTCTATTTCTTCTTGCGTACATGAAGGAAATGGCTGATACCAAAGTCTCTGATCACAAGATCGTACCGCCCTGCACTCCTACCGATGCATGTCACTCTAATCCTAGTTCCTTAACTACAGATGCATCTGACCACAGATCCCTCGTGGGAGATGAAATGATGGAAAGCGGTTCAGTGTTCAATACACAAGAGTGGAGAAGTGAAAAGAGCATTGGCAGCTGCAGACTAGATATGTAACAGGCAGAAAAATATTGTCTGCACACAAAGCTGCATATGAGCCAATTAAATCCTGCTATTTGTAACATTCTTCGGACCCGCAACTTTGTGTGTTCTCGGCTGCTCAACCAAGCAGCCAGTGACACCAAAATGCCAGGAAGGTGCAGCACGCAGGAGTCGGCACTTTCTTCAAGGGAACCTCCCTCATTATAGTCTCCAGCCTCAGAAGTAAGAAGATCAGAACGACTGACTAAACGAATACGCAGGCAAGGCTGTCCAAAGTGGTTCTTCTCAGAACTAGGCCCCTTAACAAAGCCCCCAAGGTAAAGTGGTCAAGCCCAAGGCTGGTAGGCCTATGTAGTAGGCCTATGTAACTGTTACCCTTGCCAAAAGTGCCGTATTGAAAAATCCCAACTCGACTTAGTTGCAACTAAGAGGAGCTAGCAAGACGATCCAGTGCCCCTCTTTTGTAACCTTAGCATGACTATGGCATACTCCAATGTGTAACATTTTGCAGGTGAACTCCTGTTCCCAAAGTTTCAGTGCCCACGAGGAACAGTCCACGTCCCATGTGGCTGGCATTTGCTTCAACACAGGCAATTAATTAGGGCGGTTAGAGGGCAATGACAAAGTATGAAACCCCGATCAATTTCCGAGCATGTTACTGGAAGTAACAGGGCATATCAACGCCCCTTCGAATTCCATTATAGTCATTCCATATGCTTGTTTTAGGTTTGTTTTTATTTATAATGCGCACCAGACCCAAGGGTATCGGGGCGTAAAGGGTCAACAAGAAGGTTTTCAGCTTTGGTTACATTTATACAGTTTATTTCCCAAAACTGACTACTCCATCTCTCTTCCACCCCCCAACAAACCAAGCAGACAAGCTAACCACACTTCCTTTAACATCTATCCACCTTGTCTGTCGTCTTCTGAGACTCAACTTTTTACTCTTCCTTACTTCATCAACTGAACATTGTACTCTGGAATGCTCAGTCTGTATGCAACGAAATGTCCTTTATCACCGTCTACTTTCTCTCCAGCTCTCTTCCCCTAGACCTTCTTGCAGTCACTGAAACCTGGATTTCTCCATCTGACACTCCCTCTGGCAGCCCTACACTACTCCAACTATCCTTCATTCGTTCTCGACTTACTGCTAAAGGAGTCTGGCACCTACTCTTTCTGACCTCCATGCCTCGCACATCTACAATGCCACGTCCTCTCCTACCTCTTTTGAATTCACCACCTCTACTATTGCTATGCCTCAATCGGTTCACATCTCCATCTATCGCCCTCCTGGTCCGACTGGGCCATTTGTTGATCTTGGGCACCTCCTTGATTGTCTTTCCACAAAACATCACCTCTTTCTCTTAGGTGATTTTAACCTTCCCTCTCCAACCACTTCTCAGAAATCTGAACTTCAGTCTTTTCTTGGTGACCACGCTCTTCACTCCATCTGTAACATACCTACCCACACAGGGGGGAACCCTTTGGATTCCCTATTGATCTCAATCTCTGACGGATCCCTCATTTGTTTCCACCACATCTCTTTTCGTCACCACTTGCTTCACTTTTTACTAAAGGGAAACTTGAATCCTTCTACCATTCCCCTTTACTCGCTGATCTGCAGTTCTCTGTACTCCTTCACACCCAATACCTCTTCCACCAACACTGCCTTCTCCAGCTTCCAATCCCTATTATGACTTTCTCCTCTCACTTCCCACTGCTTACTTTCACCTCGAAGTCTCTGCATCCTCAACCATAGTTCAGCCCATTCTTATGCTATCTCTGCAGAGACATGAATCGGCTGCTGTGCAAATGGAGGCATATACACTCTCATGAGGACCTGCAACTATACCTCTCAGCCTGGAACTCCCTCAAGTCCACTCTTGATGGAGCGAAAAGGAATTCTAACCCTATTTGACTCTCGCTCCATCATCCTCGCAGCTACAGGGCACCCTAAACTCACTCCTCTGTCTATCAATTCCACTCGCAGCTAATGACATAGCTGAATACTTTGCTGCACATATTTCTGAAAATGGACTCTTCTGACCTTCCTCACACTCACCTGTCCTATATTTTACACTCTGCTTACTCTACCATCATCCTCTGCCTCTATCTCCCCCTTTAGTCACACTAATTATGACAAAGTGCTATCTCTGCTGATGAAGGCTAACCCCTCTTGTGCCCGATCAGACCCTGTTTCTCCTCAGCTAGTCAAGCCTGTTGCCCTTTTAGTGGCCTCTTGCCTTATTGAACTCTTCAGCCTGTCCTTTGACTCTTCTTGCTTTCCCTCTGTTTTCAAAACAGCCATGGTCATCCCTCTCCTGAAAAAAGCAAGGCACTGACCCAAACCTACCGGCAATCCTTTGCCCTGCCTCTTTCCGCACTACTCGATAGAGATGTGTTCAACCATTGTACTAATGTCTTGGGCATCTGCAACCTTTTGAGACCCACTTCAATCGGGCTTCCTCTCCTGTCATGCCAAAGAAAGTGCTCTCGTGAGTGTGTCCAACTTCATTGCCTCTGCTAAGCACTCTAACCTATCCTCTGTCCTAAATCTGCTTGATCTGTCTGCTGCCTTTGACACTGTCGATCACTCTGATCTCCTTAATAATCTTATTGGGATTCACAATTGAGCCCTTGCCTGCATTGAATCATGCCTTGCACCCCGACCATTCTCGATCTCCTGGAGCAACACCTCTCAACTCAATCCTCTAACTATTGGTGTTCCACAAGACTCTGTCTTTGGTCCGTTCCTCTTTATACCTCTGCTCTTGGGTCACTAATCTACTCCTTTGGGTTCTCATACAAACTCTTGGCGGATGACGCCCAAATCTTCTTCCCTTTTCCTGAGCTCTTCTCTGATCTCTCTATCAAAATGTCCAATTGTCTCTCTACCGTTAAATATTGGATGGCTTCACACTCTCTGGTGTTAAACTCTACCTAACCGAGGTGTCCAATGCGCGCTCTCATCTCTTCCTCTACCTATCACAGAGAATACGATGGGATTTGCCCTAGGAACCTAGCCTGTACCCTTTTCATGTGACCAGGTAAAGACAAGTGCTCTCTGATCCCGACCCCGGGGGTGGTGTATTGTGGGAGGATCACATCGGTGTGATCGGCAGCGGCTCTGATGAGCGGTGGAGGCTTGCCAAGGTCTTGGAGGTTTGAGGAGCAGGGCCGGAACCATTGCCAACAGTTCGTTGAAGGAGCTCTGATTCTGATTGCTGATGCCCTGCTAACCTGATAGTGACAGGGTGACGGGACACTGGGCACGCCCTGCACGTGCTGCCTGGTGGCTAGTGCCTGGCCTGCAGCCCAGCCATAAAGAATATCCTGCTAGGACTAGCCTTGGGCAGACTGACTGTGATACATGGTACTGGGGGCCTTAGGTGGCGTGGACTACGTCCCCATGCTAGAGATTTGTAGCAATGTGGACCACTGTGGGGGCAATCCTGGACCCGGTGGGGGGGGGGGGTGTGTGGGCCTTGAGTGACTCCCTCTTAGACAGCGCTTTGACCTGGCTTCTGCTGTTGACAGAAGGGGGCAAACAGAAGAAAAACAAGGGAATTAGGAGGTGTTTGCGCATCAGTCCAGCAGTAAACCCAGAGTGGAGCCTCCTCCGGAATTGGTGGAGCAACGGGGCGTGGATAGTTTGCTAATATGATGGATAAGCTGGATGGCATCACCGCTATCAGTACCCTAAATGGCAAAATGGAGCGGGTGTTTTCGAGGGTAACGGAGGCGGAGAAGCTCATCAGAGCTGGAGAGGACGTCATTGTAATCCTAACAAAATTAAGTGACATACATGGCCAAAGATCTGAAGAAGGCTTTGCTCAAGTGCTATCACTTGGAATCCAGGTCACGGAGGAATATCGTCCGCATTGTAGGTTCACCCGAGGGTTATGGTCGTGGCACTATGGAAGAGGCGATGGAGGCCCTACTTAAAAATCTACTTGGGAGCCAGGCCTTTTCATCAGCATTTGTGATTGAAAGAGCCCATAGACCACTGTCGGGGAGGCCTAGACCGGGTTCCCCCGTTCCCCATACCTGTGAGACTCCTGAATTACTGGGACACCATCTTGCGATAGGCGGGGGGGGGGAGGGCCACTGTGATATGAGGCCACCACGATTCACTTTTACCCTGATTTCAATTAGAACGCAGATTCTTCTTGGGCGTTAAGAAGCTCCTTAGGGAAAGGGCATTTCTGTATGCTATGCTCTTCTGGCGCAGCTACATATGAGGACGGGGTGCAATGGCGCCATCACGTTTGACGTTTTTCTGCTCAGTTATGTGCGTGGGAAGCAGCCCACGCAGTGACCTCATCATGCGAAGTGCCGCGTTTACTTTTGTGGTGGTTTTGAAAACAGACTCATGGAATTAGTACCTAGTATGGTTACCTGGGGCGAAAAGAAGCTAAGAAGCATAGTAAGTACCTACTGGATGTGTGTGTGTATGTATATATATATATATATATATTACGCCCATTGATTTACTGAATAGGTTTTGTGATCTTTATTTATTGACAGATCACAAGAACATTGTGTGACTGGATTGCCCAATTTAACACTGTCTGAACCAGAAGAAGATAGTGGTGTAGTAATATCTGATCTATACAAGTAAGTGGACCAGTGGGTAGATTCACCATATTGTGGTCGTTTACCCCTTTACACACTTGTATATGACCTAGGTGTGGGTCTGTCTATTTGACTTTCAGAGAACAGTAAGAACCTTTTGTAGGAATGACAGCTAGTCACTCCAGCCAACCAGCAGGCTAATTACCCATGGGGATTATTCACAAAGCAGTAAACGTGTGGTAAGAATCAATTTTTAGCAGTGCATTGAAAGTATTCATTTTATTTTAGAAATCTAAGTCTGATATTCGTTGTGCATTAGGTTGGGAAATGGAGGGGAAGAAGGCAAGAATTCTGCAATTAATTGGAACCTGCCGATTACAAACCATTCAAGGCTTATAAGAGACTCCGGGACAATTATCCCAGAGACAGGGAGGTATGTGAATAATAACATGCTCCTTGCCCTTGGGGATAGGGTTTTAAAGTGGTTAAAGTAAAAAGACCAATATTGTGATACGTAGTATTAATTAGTGCCTCCTTTTTGATCAACAGGGTACACCTTCACTGTTAGAAGATCCTTCTAGCGGATTTCAGAGCGTCATTGAATAAAACCGACACAAGACAATTGATACCTCTGAAGAATGTCCTACATTTTTTGTATTTAAAGGACAGAAACTTGTACAAGTTGGGAACCTATAGATAACAGCAAATAATATGAAATAGCCAGTATTTTCTTCGGCATAAGGATCTGTTTGTGAATAAGTTATACTTCATTTGACCTAAGATAAATCATATTATTAGGACCCACTTATAGATATAATTGTGGTGTTTTTACTTTTGTATTTGTTTTATGTGATCATTTTAATAACCGTTTTTATCAATAATTCTATTGTATGTGATTTAATACAATTCAAATTCTATCAAAATGAAAAATATGTAATGGTATTGACTGCCAGACAGTATACCCATTTAGATAGGCAATTTGTGTTATTGAACTTTCTTTTGCATAATAGTACTTCTCCATAGAGTAAGAAGTTGCGAATCCCCCACTGTGGATTAAGCCGATTTGAGAATACAGCTGCTACATATACAACTTAAGGGTAAAGCGCTTGAGGAAGCACTGGCCTTTATTGAGGCCAATATACCTATCCATAGCCCGCTAAATGTTGTCAAAGATTCAGAGTTGGTGGCCTCTTCCACATGTGGTGGAAGAGGCCGCCAACTCTGCATGTTAGCATGGCTCGATGGTCCATTGTTGTGGACGGCATGCAGCCTGGATCTGTTTTCCTCGTTGCAGTGCTGTGCAGGTTGCTGTGGTGTTCTATGCAGTGTTTTGTAGCAGGCAAATAAGTACCTGAGGAAGTGGTGGCCTTTCTGGAGGCCAATATACCCGCCCAAGCCCCGCAAGATGTTAATGAGGAACTAGATGTGGCTACCTCCCCTACCTGTGGCTAGTTTTATGGGATATAACTGAGACCACTGCGCTGCCTGCGGCTCGCACTGGTGGGGGCGACTTTCTCTGTTCTTCATGTCTTATGACTCTTCCTGGGTGCGCAGACATGGCTCAGTTAGCCTGGTGCTACTGTAGAGGGGGGCACACATGTTCATTATTCATATATCCTTGTGATATGTTATTTAGAACACGCTTAATACCCAGAGGTTTCTAAGTGCCGACACAGGGATCGAACCTATGTTGCTCTGTGTCGTCTTGCTTCCAAGGAGAGCACTTTGCCCCTGAGCTATCCTCCCGAGAACATTTATGGTTATGGCTGGACGGGATAGAATCGGAAGTTGATGGAAGCAGAAGCAGCTGTTTCCCTTTACACGGCTGCTGGTACAGTGTCAGAGTAACGGTTGGGTATTGCGGGAGGCGAGGGAGGGATGCATCTGCCTGGATTGGGATGGCGATGCGTGGGGTTGTTGGGATGAAACAGTTCAAAATATGTTTTGACGTGCACATAACTATGAACTGTACTATCGTATTCCTCCTGGGTGAGGTGCGTTTTTTGAGGGGAAAGGTGGCACCATGTTATTCATTGTAGGACCCAATGGGTACCGTAAATATTCTGAGCTAGAACGTGAGGGGGCTTGGGAACTACTCCAAGGCCAGGAAGGTAGCAGCCTACTTCAACCGGCACAAGAATCTCATTGTGTTTTTGCAGAAAACTCATGTTCCATGTTCTGGGGAGTGGGAATGTTACTTTTGCCAAGGGCTGGGGGTCCCAACAGATTCTATACTCATTATTCAACGCTGTCCAAAGGGATCGTGATCCTGATTCATAGGAGTGCTAAATTAGAATGCTTGCACTTGCATATACATCCGGGGGGTCGCTATGTTGTAGTGCACAGCAAACTGCTGGACAGGGAAATGCTTTTGGTGAATTCTTACATGCCCAATGTGGAGGATACTATGTTCTATAAAGCTCTAGCAGAGATCCTGCTGGCCTACTCGCTGACACCAATTATATGGGGCGGGAACATGAACACTATCTTGAGCCTAGACCTGGACCGCACAGATAGAGCGCCCATGCCGATGCCCTGCTGTATCCTGCGTTGCATGAAGGCTCTTAATTTATATGATGTATGGCGAGCCTTGTATCCGACTGCTCAGGGATTCTCTTAAATCTCGGAGTGTCTAGTGGGGCAGGCGGTCCTGGCGGATATGCTTCCCAGTAGGTTTTCGGATCACTTGCCTGTGGTGCTTTCCCTGCAATGGGGCACGGCCAGCTGGGATCGCACGACATGCCAATTAAAGTCCTTGGCCCTGCAGGACCTAGTGTTTCGTACCAGTATAGAGGAGATCTGTGGCGACTTTCAAACTAATGATAACAATGCAGTATCGCAGAGCACACTCTGGTAAACATTCAAGGTATTCATTGGGGAATGTCCATGGATTTTGACATGCTTAAAATATAGTGCTTTTTGAGGTTACGCTTCAATCCCTGGAAAGTCAATATGCCTCAGCGCCCACCCGGACCCAGCTGGCTGCCATTAAAACCCAGTTGAAGAGTTTAACCGACATGCGGATCTAGAAATGAAATCTTTGGCTAAACCAAACTCTGCTAGACAATGCAGGGAGGTGGGAGCGACCGGGTAGGATGTTGGCTGGTCTGGTCCGGATGGAAAGGGGCATGAACTAAATCTTGGGCGTGCTGGATGAATCCCGACGGATGCAGGGCATTAACAATGTCTTTGCACAGTTTTACGGCTCACTGTACCGGGCTCAAGGTCGCAGCAATGATGAGGGCCTACAGACCTTTGTGGAGACTATCCCGATGTCGCTTCTCTCAGACTGTGCCAGGGAGCAGACAAATGCTCCCTTCACAGCAGTTGAACTTCTACAGGTTAAGGATCTCCAGGCCCGAACAGGTTGACGGCAGAATTTTATATTGAATAAAGGGCACTTTTGGTCCCATATTTGAAAGTGTGGGAGGAATCGGTGCGGGTCGGGCTCCTTCTGGAGACGCTTCAGGAAGCCACTATTGTAGTTTTGTTCAAAGCCGGGCAAGCCTTGGGAGGAATGCGGCTCGTACCGGCCACTATCCCTTATGAATGTGGATAGTAAAATCTACGCTAAAGTTATTGCTAATAAGCTGTTGCCTTTGATACCTTGGCTGGTGCACCATGACCAGGCCAGCTTCATACCAGGTAGGTCCACGGCTTTGAACATAAGGCAGTTATTCAACGTCCTGTCACAAATCTCGCCATCTGGTTAAGCGGTGGCTGTGGCCCTAAACGCACAGAAAGCGTTTGATATGGTGTCTTGGATTTTCCTTTTCATGGCCCTGCGCAGGTGTAACCTGGGTGAGCAGATTATTCAGTATATCCAGCTACCTTATTCATCCTTGACTGCGACTGGTCAACACAATACAGTCCAGGATGTTTGTTCTTGGTAGGGGACTCACCAGGAATGCCCGATGTCCCCTTTACTTTTCACCCTGGCAATCGAGCCGATGGTGGACTTGATTCGGCAGCAGGAATTAATGTGGCCGGGCACTCGGAGGTAGTCTTGCTGTATGCATATGACATGTTATTGTATATTAGAAATTCCCAGGATAATTTAGACCTATCATGGAAAGTATCACCCACATTGGTCAGTACTTAGGGTTCACTGTGAATTATGGGAAAGCCAAGATATTCCCCATAACTGTCATGATGCCTGCCCCCGGAAGCAGGCATCATGCCACTTGGAGCATGCCCAAAAGCCCCAGTTAGGGGCTGTTTGGGTACAGTCCTGGCGCCTATGGCGCCAGGCTCATTATTGATAACTTACCTGAAGCAGACCATGCTGCATACTCACCTGAAGCAGACCATGCTGCATGAAGACTCAAGCCAAATGAGGCTTAGGAGGGACTATTTTACTGAAGGGACTATTTTGTTACTTGGGTGGGGCTGTGGAAGAATACTTACCTGGATCTTCTTCCAAGGCTATTTAAACCACGCCCGGACAGCCACACGTGCTTCGCGTTATTCTGCTTGCTGCAGCGTAACGCTCACCGTGTTTTCAGCAGCTCCAGTCTTCAGCCACGCCCGCTTCAGTCCTGGGACTCCTGAAACAAGAAGAAAAGAAGGATAAAGGTTAGAACAGGAGTTTTAACTTTAATCCTTACCTGAATCCTGATCCATTTCGCCACGGAACTGAAAGACAGAAGTCTTTGAAGCATTGCTTCGCATTCCTACGGCGCCGCGCTGAACTCACCTGCTTGGCGGTACTTCAGCATTCCATCACGCTCTCTCCATCTCGCGGCCGCCCTCCGACACCTAAGGAGACAAAGACATCAAGGTGAGCAAGGGGTCTCTCTAAGGCTATACAAGCTACCCTCAAGGACTTACCTGATTTACCACAGGAGGTACTCACCTCATCTCGGGTCGGCGCAGTCAACTCTGCTTCATCGCCGTACCCTGGCCCCTAAGGGGAGAAAGCAAAGACAATACCAGTTACCCCCCACAAAACTTACCTGATTTACCACGGGGGTCTCACCTCATCTCGGGTCGGCACAGTCAACTCTGCTTCATCGCCGTACCCCGGCCCCTAAGGGGAAAAACCACAATAGACTTACCTGAATTTTACCGAGTGCCATTTGGAAATCTTCGAGTGGATTAATCGGCAACCTGCAAGGAATCGGACAGAGTGAACATCAGACATTTGAACTCTTATGAACACTTGAACTTTAGAGTCAATACTGGAACTCTCCAATTCCTCTATGCCAGTGAAGTAACTGGTCATCAACGCGCCCCTGCGTTCGACGCAGGATGGAGAGCTCATCCTCCCAAACCATCAGGTGAGACTGAGGGGACATCAAGAGTGATCTGTGGGAAGACAACGGGAGTGGGGAAGGTGGGTTGACACTCAATTCCACGGGTGGTTAATTCCTCTTCTCCTTTGCAGAAGAATATTCTTGCGAGCCAGACAAACTAGGCTGAGCGGGCCAGTCCAGTCAGTCATCTCGGCGCTACATGTCACGCTGGTGGAAATAACAGCGGCCCAGTTCCGGTCGACGCCCCCGTGGGAACCAGGTGAGCGTAACAATAACCACCAATACAGTGCGGCCTCACAGGGCTTTTCCTTTGAAATGGGCGCCAGATAAATTTAAATACATAGGCGTCATATCCTCCAGATACAGGGACACACTGATGGCAGACAACTACACAACCACCGCTGCATATGCACGTAGAAAAATTGGACTTTGGCTAAAACATCTGATGTCTCTAGCTGGGCGGTTGGAGTTAATTAAAATGTTACTGGTGCGCTAGCTGCTCTATATGATAATGTGCCAATGTGGCCTGTACTTTAGAGACTTGCACAGTGATCTATCCAGATTTCTATGACACTCTGGGGCAGTTTGGAAGAAATGGAAGGGCATGGCGAGGCCTTGCAACAAAGGGGATTCACTAACCCACACATGGAAATATACATGCTGGCTGCCCAGGCGCAGTACGCCACCTATTGCTATGGGTTGGAAGGGCTCCCACCACATGTTCAACTGGAGAAGGCAGCGGCAGAGAACATAGACATGAAATCCCTGATATTAGGCACCAGTTATAGGGACGATTGCCCCTATGACCCCATGCAGACAACACTATTCCAAGGCATAAATTTAGTTTTCAAAAATTGATTAGCAGTTTGCTAATTAAAAAATGTTTGATTAGCAAACCGACCCATTTAATTAATTTTTTACTCATATTGTTAATGTTACCAGGAAGTTATTTGTACCCAAGACATGAAATGAGCAATGACGCAGCAGTTTTGCATAACGCTGAAATAAGACATTAGTGAGAGGAGTGAGGCCTTGCAAATTCTTTAAACTTCAGCTGGACTTGCTGTTGGGGGCACAGCCTGATAAGTGGGTACTGGGTGGCGACTTGAATGAAGTAATGGATGTGCATAAGAACAGAACACACATGGGCAATAGGAACCCCGACACACAAACCAAGCTCCATTCCTTCGCAACGTCACTGGGGTGGGTGGAAGCATGGCACACTCTTCACCCCACAGACCCGGGTAACTCCTTCTCCAATGCCCATAATTCCATGTCCCACATAGACTATTCTGTTTTCCCCCAGGATATGTCACACTCGCTGAAACCTGCCACCTACCTAGCCATGGGCATCTCGGACCACTCCTCCCCCCCCCCCCCCTCCCTTCTGCCCACTATAAAACCGACCCGAGCAAAGCCCCAACCCTCTTGGAGACTTACTGCATACTACCTGGGTGTGCCAACGCCTCGTGCAAAAGACAACTGAATACTTCTCCTTCCATGAAGGCTCCGTAACCAGCCCCATAACATTTATGGGAGGGATACAAGGCAGTGCTCCGGGGGAGGCCCCCTCTTTGGTTACATCACACCACCGGTATGAAATCCTAGACATCTCCGAAAAGGAGGAGGCACACCAGAGTCCAAAGATGCAATGCTTACGGCCCAAGAAATTAAGAACCTGGCACTAGATAATGCCAGGACCGCTCAATCGACCACGGGTAGCCAGATCTACGCCACTGGGGACAAGGCTGGTAAGGCCTTGGCATGGCTGGAGCAGAGGAGTCACCCGCAGACATGTCAGTGCCATCAAAGGGGTCGAGGGGGATCTGCTCCATGAGGACATAGACCTAGCAAACGCCTTTGCTGCCTTCTATAAAAGTCTCTACGCCTCCAGGGAAACCACACCCGTGGGGGCGGCCCCACACTACCTGGACTCCATCGAGCTCCCCAGGCTCTCCTGAAAAGCTGGACGCAAAGGTCACGGAGGAGGAGGTGGCCGCAGCTCTGTCCCAGCTCCAGCCCGGCAAAACCCCAGGCCCGAATGACTTTCCTGCTTGACCTGGCAGCGAATGGGCGACTCAGTGGTGGGACATATGCACTGCATGCTGTTTCCCTCTCGCACAGAGGGAATGCTCCCACATGAACTTAGGCAGGCCACCATCATTGTAATTCCTAAACCCGGGAAACCCTCGGACCTCTGTGCTTCATACAGACCCATTTCGCTCATCAATGTGGAAGCTAAAATCCTAGCCCGGGTCATGGCCAACAGAATGCTTGGGGTCATCCGCTCATTGGTCCAGCTGGACCAGTGCAGGTTCATGCCGGCTAAGTCCACCAGGATGAATCAGCGAAGGGTCCACTTTGCAATTAGCCTAGCCTCCACCATCAAGGAGCCTCTCGCTCTACTCGCAGTAGACTTCGAAAAAGCAAGCGACTCGGTCGCGTGGACCACTCTGGGGAATATCATGGACCGCATGGAGTTTGGGCCCAACTTCATGTTGTGGGTTAAGTTACTATACACCGCCCCAGAAGTGGTGGTGTGGGTGAACGGGATCTCTTCCAGACCCTTCCCACTGGGTAGGGGAACCAGGCAGGGTTGCCCTTTGTCCCCCCTCCTATTCATACTGGCCATAAAGCCCCTTGTGATCCGGCTCAGTGTGTCCCCTGGGTGGTCTGGGTTCGTGTGGCCCTGGGGAGGGGAGGACCGGGTCTCACTTTACGCGGAAGACCTGCTCATCTACATGAGCAATCCTAAAGTATTGTGCCCCGAGATCACCGGAATCGTTTTGTGGGCTAAAAGTCAATAGGCAGAAGACCATCTTTTTCCCACTCCAGGGCGGGGCCGACGCGAACCCACAGCACTGTCCTTACTGTCTCCATCTAGAGCATTGTCTACCTCGGCATCATGGTGACCCCCAACCCTGACGATTTCCTCCGGCTTAATCTTCAACTAGTGGTGAACATGCTTGAAGCAGATGTTACCCACTGGCAATCCCTCCCCCTGGGCCTGCTGGGGAGAGCAGCCCTTTTCAAAATGCTTGCCCTCCCGAGATTTCTCTATATCCTGTAGAATGCTCCCATTCACATTCCCCGCACAGCCTTTTCCAGCATAGATCCCACCCTCCGGAAACCTTTGTGGGGAGAGAAACAATCCTGCATTCCCCTGACCACTTTGCAGCGGTCAGTCTGGGAAGGGGGGCTGGGCATACCCTGTTTTAGGGCGTACTACTGGGCATCACAGCTGGGCGTTTTGAATGACTGGCTCCACGCAGACCCTGCTCTCCCACACATTGGGAATGAGATTAGGTGCATGGGCGAGATGACTCCCCTCCGGGTACTATATGGAGCAGACACTGCAGCAGCCGACCTTCCAGGGATGATACGACATATACGATTAGTATGGAACAAAGCGCTCCAACACATTGGGTGGGGGAGGCGGCCGACAATGGGCCAACCTATATGGGACAATGGGTATATCCCGGAGGTCATGACAATGGGTCGCGTCCCTAGCTGAGAAGATCAGGGGATACTGACCTTAAAGGAGGTCTTACAGGACGGACACCTAAATCCGTTCGTGGCATTATGAGAAGATATTGGCCTTCCTCCGGGTGACATCTATAGACACACACACAACTGACAGACGCACTACGGGTCCAGTTCCCTGTTCTTTCAGACATTCCCCAAAGTTCACCCCCTTGAGGTGAATGTCCTCCACGCAAGGATTCTGGCAAAATCCACATTGACACTGTACCAAGTGATCACTGCATTTGGGGCCCGGGACCTAGCCAGCCTGCGGGAGAGTTGGGAGAGACTGGTTGGCCCTGTGGAGTTGGAGTAGGTGGAGGCCCTAATGTTCCCTGGAGAAATAGGCATAGACGCCAAATAAAGGCTCATGCAGTATAAAATACTTCACCAGGCCGATCACTCCATGGTGGCAATGGCCAAGAGGGGACTGAGGGAGGATGCTGACTGCCTAAAATGTTGTTTGGTGCCAGGTACCTTTTTATCACATGCTGTGGGAATGTGGGGGTCAGACACAAATTCTGGCAAGAGTGTATTCACGAACTCAATGTGGTCCTGGACCCTCTGACTCTGCTGCAACCTAAGGTCCCACTGCGGGGCATTTGAGGCGAGGTAGACCACACGAGAGGAGAAAAAACATTCCTTGTGGTTGCACTGGGCCTCACTAAGACTTGTAGCCACTATGTGGGGGGTGCCGAAGGTCTGCAATAACTGCAAGCAGCCCTACAGATAAGGGTTATACTGGCCACTTCAACTACCTAATAATTGGCAAATGCTTCCAAGAAATAAAAATAGGGAGTACAAATACTCTCAACAAAAACATGGGGAAAAGACATGTAGAATCTTGTGCCCCTGCTTTCACCCTCACAGCTCAATGGATATGTTGGGACCAGAAGTGAAGACGCTACTATTTTAGCTGCCTGGTTGGAAGAAGTAAACGTGCATCTTTGGTCATGAATAACTAGGTATAAATAAATTGCAAATTAATTTCCGTTTTTCAGTTTAAAAACATTTCACTCGCTTATAAAATACTCTCATTGGGAATTGGATGTACTTTCTTTATTTTTTGTTTAACTCCCTAAAAATCATTTTCCTTCCAAATCTTATCTCGAGCACTGACTACAAGAATACTGTGACGAGAAAGATGAACCGAGTAATGCATAGCAAAGAAGACCAAAAACACAGGCTGCGCTCTAGTTGTGAGCGCATACCTGTGGCCGGGAAATGTAGACCACAGCAGCAGCTGACTGGAGCGCGCTGCTGGGGGGAGAAAGCTGCTTCTCCTTGTTTCAGACCAAGAAACTGTGGGGCTGCAGAGTGCCGTGGAGCCAACCGGCTGATTGAGGAAGAAAAGGAGAGCGGACCGACGGAGAGAACACAATGCTGAAACGCCAGAATCCAACGCAGGGCTCCTGGGTGTTTGCAGGTGTTGAGAGGCCGCGTTTGGCTTACAAAAGCCTAGCACAAAGCAGAAGAGCCCAGCAGGAACCACGAGAGGCTGAGAAGTCGAACGAAAGCAGCAAAATTGGAAGAAACGCTGAATGTCTGCCACCGGCTTGCCGTGACAAAAACTAAGTACGCCAGCAACAGCCAGGGAGTCAGTGAAAGGTAAGCAGGGACACTGGGCATATTGGCAGCCCTGCCAAATGCGAAAAACTGTTAAGGAAGCAAATGAAGTACATGAAAGAAAAATAAGCTGTATGCATTTCTTTGAGCGGGAAAACAGACTTTGTTTGTGTATGCAATACACATATGAGAAAAGCCCTGGCAGGATAGTATAACCGGCAGATACAGTATCAAATAAAGCAAACGAAATAGACTTTAAAGTTTGAAGTGTGCAGTGTCCACATGAGAAAACACTGGAATACAAGTACACCAGGCAAATTAAAACTGCAAAGAAGAATACACATTTAAGAAAGTCCTGATAGGAGAGTATGTCAGGCAGTTGCAAGTGTCTTCATATAAGAAGGCCCTGGTAGGGAAGCACACCAGGCAAGGACAAACTAAAGAGTTATAAGGAACACATTTGCTAAAGGGGTCCTGAGAAGGATATATCGGGACTAGTAAAAGGCTGTGTGAAACCAAAGAGAAGGGGGAATGAAAACCTGGCAGGAGAATACACCAGGTGTCCTGGCAAGATAAAGACTACAAGCAAAGTTGTTTTGTTTATCAGTTGTGTTGTGGATTAAGAGACAATCAAGGAACGTATATCTTGGAATATACAACTGAGGGAAGAGAAATCCAGTGGAAGGGAACCACCCTCTGGAATAGGGAACTTTATCCTTCTGGAACGTTTGTGTTGGAGTTACATATTCTCCTTTTTGAACATTTATAAACCCCTACAGGCCAAAAACATGACCCTTTTCACCAAAGCGTTTATTTTGTTGGAATGTGCCAGTGCTAGTGCCAGAATAGTGCTTTGGAAATTCTGACATTGACAGACCCTTAGTTTTGGTTTTATGTAGGGAAACACTTCTTAGAGCAATGACGGAGGCATTTCCACTGCCCTCCCCCTTTTATTTTAATAAGGCTTTGACCAAAACCATGATTCCTGCGTCAGTGCAGGGTTTGAAATTCAATGAGCAGTAGCTAAAACCAGCTCCTGTGTGTCAGGCATCACCCAGTAGGCAGGAGCTACCACAAGGGAAGGAGCTACCAGAGAGGCTCCTTTAACTCTGTGTCCATTTTGTATGAACCATTGTGTTTAAATGTGTATTAGATGTGTTCTAATTCTTTGCTTTTTCTTTTTTCATTTTTTTCATGAGCATTCTCATACTAAACGTTAGTCACATGTACATCTTTGGAATGCACCATTTAGCCCCAGGAGTCAAAAGTAGCTCCTGGTAACTGTTGCTTTCAAGCTAACCAGGCTCTATAATGCTAAATAGCTCCCAGCGCCCCTCAATTTCAAACCCTGCCGTGTCTCATTCCTGGCTCATCCTAGTAGGAAAAGGGTGAAGCATGGTTTTCGCAATCGTGAGGGCTCACAAATGTGAGGCGGACAACTTTGAAGATTTCTCAACAAATGCCATTTTATAAGCTACGGTTGGATGAACGCCCCACTATCCCTACCCTGATGAGGATTTCCCTACCTAAAATAAACTAATGGAAACACACCAACAAAGAATACATGTCTCTCACACTTATACATACAACAAATAACCAGGGAAATGTATTGCAATTCTCAAACAATAATGTGAATTTGTAATATCACCTCAGTCTCTCCTTGTAAATTGGACGAATCCCCTTTCCCCAGGTTCAACGTAATTTTGTTTCAAAATTCAAGAAAAGAAAACCAGGAAATCCTGATTTGCAATAATGTTCAATCACAGTTTTTTTCCACTTTAACTCGTCAATATAAAGTTCCAACTCAGTTTGATGTCGTTCCACTTTGTCAACAAGAAGTTCCAACTCCACTTGGTATAGCTTCAACTTGTCAACAGAATGTTCCAACGCAGGAAAAAATAGAAGGTTCTTTCCCTTCCTTAAACAATTCAGTTCATCAATCAACTCAGCGTAAACTCATTCCAATAAACATCCAAAACATACCTAAGGTAACCATTCTATCTAGCGCCTTGATCAATGCCAGGTCCTTAGTGGCTCACACCACCGAAATAGCAGACACTTTACTATCCGAAAACTTTGACCTCTTGGCAGTCACCGAATCATGGTTAAACGAAGCTGCAGGCCCTGCACTTTCCCTAGCCATCCCTGGAAATTACCAATTAGAATGGACAGACCTAACAGCAAAGGAGGGGGCTTAGCTATTATCGCTAAAACTGACCTCGCTATTAGACTACAAACTTCATCTCCTCTCAAATCATGCAAACTCCTTATAGCCAAACTGCCCATGTCCAACTGCCACACACTAACAATCTACCTAATGTACAGGCCACCTGGCCCCATTGGGACCTTCGAAGAGGATCTATACAGTCGCCTAGCTAATGACACTAAAGACTCATCACAAATCCTATTACTACTATGACATGAACCTAGGTTTTAACGACCCAGATGACAAACAAGCCCACTCTATAGCCACTATGTTAGCTGAACATGGTCTAAACCAAAAAGTTCCCAACCCACAACAAAGGAAGGGCCCTGGACTGAGTCGCCACCCTGAATTGTGATACCGCTATCACCAAAATTACCCCTCAACACTGGTCAGACCACTACCTCATCAACCTTACACTAACGCTTAATAAACAAATCACCAAAGAGAAAAGTATGGCACCCCCCCATACCCACTATAGGCAAAAAAAATATAACCCCATACAATCTCCTGCCATTACTACTACCTACTATCAATGCTCTTCCAAACAACCAGCATCCTGAGCTCCTGGTAGAAAGTTACAATAATGCTATGAAAATAGCACTAGACACCATTGCCCCTTTAAAACTTCAAAAAAGTAAACAAGCTCGTCTAAATGCCTGGTTCACCCCACACCTAAAAGAACTAAGAATGCAAAAAAGGAAATTAGACTATATGGCGCCGCACCCCATCTGAAGAAAATAAACTGAAACTTAGACTTTTCGCCAATAAATACAAAAAATAAATCCTACTCACAAAAAAATCTCATTAATGAAAGAATCTGCAACGCAACGTCCAACACGAGAGAATTATTTACCGTCCTGGTGGAGCTGGAATCCCCACTACCACCACCTGACAACATTGGCAAAGACAAACAATGGTGCACCAGCATCCAAAATGCCCTAGCAAATAAAATTAAGACTTCAAACTAAAATTGCTTTAAAACGACTCCTTCACTCCCATTGAAACACCACTTATCTCCATCCCCATGACAACCAACTCACCCGACCTCAACCTTTTCAAATTAAAAAAATATCCATCTTGGAAACTGAAAAGATTATTGCATCCCTCAAACCCTCCAACTGTAAAGGTGACAGCTGCCCAGCTAATAAGGTTGCCGCAAGAGACTTAGCACCATTCATAACCAAACTGATCAATGCCTCCTTTACCTCCAATACCATTCCAAGTAACCTAAAAGAGTCCTGGGTACTACCCCTCCTCAAGAAGCAAACTCTAGATCCTGCCATTCCCACCAACTATAGACCCATCACCACAGTACTATTTCTCCTTAAGATAATAGACAGAGTAGCATACCTACAAATCCAGCACTATCTTGAAACTAACCAATTCTTAGGTATCCGCCAATCAAGATTCAGACCACAGCACGGCACAGAAACAGCCTTAATTGATCTTACAGTACAGATTGACAAACTCAATGACAAGGGAAACACTGCCATGCTGCTCCTCCTTGATTTGTCGGCAGCCTTTGACCTGGTGGATCACGCGGTCCTGTGCAAACACCTGGCATCGGCTGCCCACTTCTCAAATGCCTGGATGCAATCATTTTTGGACAACCGCACAATGAGTCTTCTCCACATTGGCATCAGCGGACCCCATCAAAATAACTTGTGGTGTACCCCAGGGTTCTTGCATCTCGCCAACTCTATACAATATCTTTACAAAGCCCCTATTCGACGAATTGGACAGACTGGGTGTCACCTACACCAATTACGCAGATGACATCCAGATCCTCATTCCCCTTTTGGGCAATTTTGACACGGATATGGCCTTGGTAAACAAAATATATCATTCAGGCATGGATGGCCACACATGGAGTATGCCTAAATGATGATGAAACTGAAATCCTACTCCTCGGATCCACTGCCAACTTAAAATAAACTCAGCCCCAACTATTCAGCATTTAACATTGATGGCAATATAATCGGTTTCCAAAACAGTAAAAACATTAGGCTTTCACCTCGATTCAGCCCCAACACTAAAGAAACAAGTTAAAGGAATGGTGTGGTGAGAAATATTATTGGCCAAAAAGATGGCCAACAATAAAAGTTATCTAAAATATATATTTTTAAGTCCCTATGGAAAGTTTCGAGCAAATGAAGCTCAAACTTTAAAATTGGAAGAACTATGGGGCATCCAGTTTGTGAAATGGATGCCGCCTGAGCTTGCCTTTGCAGCACTAATGAAGCAAAAGCCAGCCAACTGTAGTAAACAAAAGCTACCACTGGGTCGCTTTTGCGTCCTTGGTGCCAGACTCGGAGGATGGGGACCAGAGACTACAGGCAGGAAAGCTGCAGCTGCATCTCAGTAAGTGCTATTTTTTTTATTTTAAATAAGTACTAGCTGCGTTTTTTTTTTCTTTCTATGTTTTCCAGGCTTGAGGAGCCCGGAAAACTTAGAAATAAAACCGCAGCTTTTAAAATGTTGCATTTATTTAAGCTACTGCAAACATAAATACAACGTTGTTGTGTTTCAAAAACGCTGCGTATTTTCTTCCTAAGTTTCTCACGCTCCTCCAAGCCGGAGGAGCCTGAGAAACTTAGAAAAAAAACGCAGCGTTTTTGAAACACAACCGCGTTGTTTCTGCCTGCCTCGGCTTTCACTTTGGGTCTCCGGTGTTGGAGTTTCAGTTTCTAAGTTTCAGGCAGAAACACAACGCGCTTGTGTTTCAAAAATGCTGCGGTTTTTCTTTCTAAGTTTCTCAGGCTCCTCCGGCTTGGAGGAGCGTGAGAAACTTAGGAAGAAAATACACACCGTTTTTGAAACACAACAACATTGTATTTATGTTTGCAATAGCTTAAGATTGGAGCCCAGAGGGCTCCAAGCTGAAGCTACCGCATACATAAATAGGTTTTAAAAGCTGCGGTTTTATTTCTAAGTTTTCCGGGCTCCTCCAGCCCGGAAAACTTAGAAAAAAAACACAGCTAGTGCTTATTTTAAAAAAAAAATAGCACTTACTGAGATGCAGCTGCAGCTTTCCTGCCTGTAGTCTCTGGTCCCCGTCCTCCGAGTCCGGCACCAATGAAGCAAAAGCCACCCAGTGGTAGCTTTTGTTTACTACAGTTGGCTGGCTTTTGCTTCATTAGTGCCGCAAAGGCAAGCACAGGCGGCATCCATTTCATAAAATGGATGCCCCCTAGTGCTTGCAATTTTAAAGTTTGAGCTTCATTTGCTCAAAATTCCATAGGGACTTAAAAACAATATATATTTTAGATATTTGTTTTATTATTGGCCATCTTTTTGGCCAATAATATTTCTGACCAAACCATTCCTTTAACTACCTTGCATCCTCTACAGCCTACACGTGCAAGCTCATTAGGGCAAGTTGAGCTTTCCTCACCCAAGCCAGCTGTATCATCATTGCCAATGCCCTAATGCTCTCCAAACTTGACTATTGCAATGCTCTGTATTTGGTAGCTAACAAATACATCATTGACAAAATTCAAACTTTGCAAAAGAACCCCCTTAGAACTGCCCTTAATGTACCCTCTAAAGATCACATTTCTAACACTAGAAGACAATACAAATGGCTCAAAATCTGCGACAGAATCTCACTTAAAACAGCATCACTTACCTTCAAATAGCTCAATAATGCAGCCAGCCCCCTGTCTGGCAGCAAGAATTGTGAGAAAAACTTCCACTCGCCCTACCAGAACAGCCAATTCCTTCTGCCTTCACATACCCAAATTCAGACAAAAAAAAAAAAAACAGGTGGCAGCAGCTTCCCAGTTAAGGCAGCCCAATACTGGAATGCTCTCCCACTTGACATCTGAACAGACCAGTCCTATAGCTTTAGATGAAATATGCTTGCATGGCTACACTCTAATGACCCTCAGGATTAGCCATGTACCAATCCATACCCACTAACCTGACTGTACATATGTATATTATTCAACCAATTTATCATGTGATGTAATGCGTATGTTTATACTGTGCCTGTGTCATGCCTGCGCCATGGGCACATCCATTTTTGCTCCATTTGGACTTTGCTACTTAATGATTGTCAACTAACTACGCATACCATAATGCACCTGGCCGCAAGCATGGTTTCCTGGCTGTTCCTATTGGATTTCTATGGAACTACACCCCCCAGAAGCCTTAGTCTGGTCCTGCTTCCACCAGCCCAGGAACAGAAAGGGAGGTGGCCGATTGCCTGCAGGTGTTATTCCCCAGGTGAAACCAATTGGCCTGCCTCTGTGCTGGGCTAGGCAGTATATAAGGCTGCTGTCTGCAGTGGCTCAGCCTCTTGCACTGAGAGTCCTTCCTCCACCTTTTGCGAGTGTCTTCGGATCCTTGTATGCTGTTTACCCTCACTCCTGCTTGGACCCTGCCTTGCAGCTTGTTACACCCTGCTGCCTATAGCCCTAGCCTTTTGGGCTCCCTGCTTTGTTGCTTGCTCCACCCTGCTGCCTCAGTCATAGCCTTGCAGGCTCCCTGCCTCTCAGCCCTGCTCCTCTGGGCTCTCCACACTGCAGCGGATCACGCTCTGCTGCCTTCCAGTCTCCGCCCTTGCCCTGCCGGGCTCTCCACCCTGCAGCTGATCACGCTCTGCTGCCTTCCAGTCTCCGCCCTTGCCCTGCCGGGCTCTCCACATTGCAGCGGATCACGCTCTGCTGCTTTCCAGCCTTAGCCCTTGTCCTCAGGGCTCCCTGCTCTGCAGCCTGCCTCTCTCCGGCTGCCTTTGCCCTTGTCCTCTGGGCTCCCTGCTTTGCAGCCTATCTCACACTGGCTGCCTTAGCCCTTGTCCTCAGGGCTCCCTGCTCTGCAGCCTGCCTTTCTCCGGCTGCCTTTGCCCTTGTCCTCTGGGCTCCCTGCTCTGCAGCCTGCCTCTCTCCGGCTGCCTTTGCCCTTGTCCTCTGGGCTCCCTGCTCTACAGCCTACCTTTCTCCGGCTGCCAACAGCCCTTGTCCTCTGGGCTTCCTACTTGCAGCTTATCACGCTCCGCTGCCTATCCCCTACCTTTTTCCCCGCTGGGTCCTCGGCCTAGCAGCCCTCTACAGCCCTCTGCAACCTTCTACATTCGGCGGCCCTGCCCCTCAGGGTTCACTCCTTTCTGCCCGGCCCTTCTGGGATCCTTGCCGTGCAGTCTGCTGTACTCTGTTGCCCTAAGCCCTTTTCCTCTGATATTTCTACCTTACCGTCCCACTCTTGTGGGCTTACTCATTGCCATCCTGCTCCTCTGAGCTCTCCACCTACCTTTCTGTCCTCTGTTATCATATCCTGTTACTCGACTTTCCCTTCCTATCCTTCTGCTAGTTTGCTATCATCTCCTTTCCTGGATTTGTCTGTTGTATCTTCTCTTGTACTGTTGGTAGACCCTTTGTACAGAGCTTGTCTGCTGGTTCCCATCAGTCAACCTCTGCCCCTTCCCTTGTCTCGTTTCTATATCACAGACACCCATAGCTGCTGTTCCAAGTTATGAGCAAACAGAGTGGGATTCTGTTATAGCAAACTGTGCAGAAGGCTAGAGTATTTCCAAGGTTCGTGGAATACTCTTTTCCTATTCTGCATACACCCCAAGAGGGTATTCACTCTGTACCTTTTCCCTTGCTACTCTTCACTCCCTTTCCTTTCCGCTGTGTGTGTTCCTATCTGTCCACTTTATTTCAGCACCCAAATTCTTCTGGGTGTCTTGTGCCACTCTTATTAGAGTGCCATTCGTGACAGCCTGCAACTAGGTTTTTAAGCAATCTTGTTTTCCTGTTCTCTGTAGCACCCAGTTACCTTTTGGGTTTGACGCACCATAGAAAATCAATAAACAATAGCAACAATAAAATAGCAACAATAATTGTTTTGGTCAGGATGATTTATGCCACAAATGTCTTTAGTGGTGTGCAGTCATAACATCGAAAAAAAATGTCAATTACACAAAAATCGAAAAAAAAACAGTCAAATGATTTTTTTTTTTGGTTTTTTTTTTAGATTTTCTTTTGGGTCCCGTATGTAAAAAAAGAAAAAGGTAAAAAAGGGAGGGGGGGGGTAACCCCCCCCCCATTTCGAATAAAAAATGTAAAAAAAAAAAAAGTTGACATTTTGGTTTTCGATTTTGTGACTGTACAGTCTTTAGTATCACCTTCAACATAAAGTGTAATCACCAATACCCCCTCTTAAACACTTTTTCCACTTGGTTTATACCCATGCCAGGCCCACTCCTCCAACAGTTTGCAATTCAGGTAGACTTCCCTGCCGAACAGCAAATCGCAAGTTCTTTCGGGGTTAAATATCAGTTGATGAATGTTCCACCACAACTAATTGTTCTACAAATTGCAGTTTCATGACTTCCAACAACTCTTCAGGGAAGACGAGAGTTATATTAGTGCTCTTTAACACTCTTCTCACAATAATGCTCCTCTCCCTCTGGATGTCTCTAGCACACCCAGCCTTTGTGACCCTCTTGTTTGCCCACTACACAAGTGACCAATGATTGATAAGCAAAGAATCTTTTAATTCGAGGGGATTGGGTCCTCCGACGTATTCCATATCTATGACATGTAATCACCACAGCTGTGCTGCTTCGGAAACTTTTTTCGGCGTCTGCGTCCTGCGTCGATGACGTCGATGCGCCGTCGTCGAGGGCCTCCTCCGACGTCATCCGATGTGATAAGTAGGACGCAAGATGCCCATAGCCTCAGTTCCGTTTTTTCCGCGAACGTGTTGCTTCGTGATTCTCGGTTCACGCCTCAACTCTTTGGAGTTCTGTTCTTCTCGGTTCTTCGAACCTGTTCGTTTTGTGAAAATCCTTCGTGTGAGGATGTCTTCTACTTCGTCTTCGACCCCGCGTCCGGGCTTCAAGAAGTGCGGGGAGTGTGGGTCCAAGATGTCGGTGACGGACTCGCACGACGCCTGCCTCTGGTGCCTCGGGGAGGCCCACGACACGGATGACTGTATCGACTGCCAGTCGCTCACGTCCAAAGCCTTACGCGAACGTAAGAAGAAGTTGTCGGTAGGTCGGGTGTCCAAGCCCAGGAAGTCGAAGTCTGCGGGGCTTTCGACGGATGATTCGAGGGGTGACTCTCCGCGTCATCGTCGGAAGTCTCGTGGGTCTCCTTCTAGGAGTCGTTCTCGGAAGCGCCGACACCGGTCGTCTTCCAGGTCCTCCTCGGAGGACTCTGCCCGGCACGTCGCTTACCCCACCAGCCGTGCGACGCCGGAGGAATGGGCTTCCTTCGGGAAGAAAATGCTGGCGATTCTTGAGTCGCAGGGTACTAAGCCGTCCGCGCCCCCGAGTGGGGTCGGTCGTGTGAGGTCGAGAGACATCGCTCGCATGAGTGGTCGGCACGAGTCGCGGGAGAGGTCCCGTTCGGACAAGGAGACTCGTTCTCGCCGTACCCGTTCCAGGTCCCGGTCCTCGACGCGTTCGAGACCGTGTGCACTGTGAAGTCTTCGAGGAAGACATCGACGTCTGAGGCGTCGAGGGCGTCGACAGGCTTTCTCGAGGCTCCGGCTTCGAGGAAGTCGTCGAGGCCGTCGACGCTCGGGTCGTCGAGGGACACGCTCGGGGCTCCGGCCTCGAGGGCTGTCGACGCCGCCGATTCTGGAGGCGCTGCATCTGACGTCGACGCCGATTTCCTCGGCGCCGGTGCCGGTTCTCTCGACGCTGGCGCCGATTCGCTCGACGCCATCGACGCCTTTCGTGTCGGAGGTACCCCGGGGACGGGTGGACCCCCTAGGAAGGCTCTGGTTAAGAGCAAGCACTCTAGGGTGCCTTCTTTTCGCCGCCTGGAATATATTTCAGAGGCGGATGAGGATTCTGATGGCCTGGTTCCTAGTCAGGTTCCGGATGACATTGTCTCGGGCCATAGTCAGTTTGACGAGTTGAGACAGTCACTGCATGATGCCAGTGGTCTGGACACCTCTCTGGAGGTGGAATTTTGTAGGCCTGAGCCTGGCTCTCATGCTGATTCCTCGTACCGGCGCCTTATGGCTAGGGTTTCGGAGTTCTTGGGATGGTCTGCTCCCCCGGGGGAGTTTGTGCAGGATGATCTGACGGACATCCTTGATGTTGGTCCCCCAACTGACCCGGTTCTGCCGTTCCATATGGCTTTACAGAGAAGGGTGGCGGCGGCTTGGACTGCTCCGGAGAGTCTCCCGGCGGTGGGCAGATCCTTGTCGCGAAAATACCGTCCAGCCAGTGGCGACCCCTGCTACTTGACCAGGCACCCCACTCCGGAGAGTTTGGTGGTGCAGGCGGCCACGGCCCCGGCGAAGCAGGCGTCGTACCCTACCATCCCTCCTGATAGGGACGACAAGCGTTTTGATGGCTGGGCGAAGAAAGTGTTTTCTTCTGGTGGTATGGCGCTTCAGGCGGCCAACTCCATTTGTGCCTTGTCGCGTTTCACGCACACTCTGTGGAACTGTGTTGCGTTAGCGGCTGAACATATTCCCGAAGGGGACGAACGGATGGTTTCCTTGCTATGGTCCAGGATGGTAAGGATGCCATGTGTGAGTCCGTTCAGTCGGGTTTGGACTTAGCTGAATGCGTCAGTAGGTCCATGGCGGCGAGCACCGTGATACGCAGGTTTGCGTGGTTGCGGAAGTCGGGGTTTGCTCCTGATGTGCAGTCCCGGCTCCTCAACATGCCCTTTGACGGTGAACACCTTTTTGGCAGCAAGGCTGACGAGAGCCTGAGAGGTTGCAGACCTCAAAAGCTGCAGCGAAGTCGTTGGGCGCTGCAGTTCGCCAACCTCCGCCTTTTCGTCCTAGGGGACAGCAGTGGAGGGGTGGTTCCTTTCGCTATTACTCATCCTTCAGTAAAGCGAGAGGAGCTGGCAGTCAAAGAGGCCAACGCAGGGGTACCAGAGGTGGACGACAGGGTACCCGTGGTGCCAAGGCCGCTCGGGCAGTTGCCTCTTTGCCCTCAGGTAACGCCGCAGCCGCTCCCACTCAGTCGTGAGGCCATGTCCCATGGTTCGCCGGTTGGGGGAAGGCTGGCGCAGCATCTTGTAGAGTGGCAAGCCATTACTTCAGATGTGTGGGTTCTGGAGATCATAACCCACGGCTACTGTCTTCCCTTTCGGCACAGGCCTCGCGACAATCCACCGGGGAACCTCTCTTTGCAGAGTCCGGATCCGCTCCTTGCGCAGGAAATTCAAGCCCTGCTGGAGAAAGGCGCCATAGAACTGGTACCTGTGGCGGAGAGGAACAAGGGATGGTATTCCCCTTATTTTTTGATTTCCAAGAAAGACGGGGGATTGAGACCCATCATGGACTTGCGCGGTTTGAACAAACTCCTCAGGAAGGACAAGTTCAAGATGGTTACTCTCTCTCAAGTCCTCCAGGCCCTTCAGCTTCAGGACTGGTTGGTGTCATTCGACCTCAAGGATGCTTACTTCCATGTGCCGATCCATCCCAAGCACAAGAAGTACCTGAGGTTCGCGGTTGGCGACTCGCACTTTCAGTTTCGGGTCCTGCCGTTCGGATTGATCTCCGCCCCGAGGGTTTTCACCAAGCTCATGGTGGTGGTGGCAGCACATCTCAGGCAAGGGGGGATTCACGTCTACCCCTACCTGGACGATTGGTTGATCAGGGGGAGCTCTCCCGAGCAAGTCCTGGATCATCTATCGGTCACCTGTCGCTCCCTTCACAGGCTGGGCTTCTCCCTCAATTTAAAGAAGTCCCATTTGACGCCAACACAGCGGCTCCAGTACATGGGAGCAGTGCTCGACACTTCCCTGGGGCAGTGTTTTCCTCCCCAGGTGAGGGCTCTTCACATTCAGCAGATGGTGCACAAGTTTCAGCATGCTCAGACGCTCCCAGCGTTCGAGTTCTTGAGGTTGCTCGGCCTCATGGCATCCTGCATTCTTCTGGTGCCAGAGGCTCGCCTGCGGATGAGATCTTTGCAGTGGGCACTCAAGACGCAATGGTCGCAGTCCTCCGGCAGGATGTCGGACTCGATTCAGGTGCCGTCCTCGGTCGCCCGGGACCTTCTGTGGTGGGCCGTCGAAGGCAACTTGATGAAGGGGGCTCCATTTTGGCTTCCCTGGCCGGAGGTGACGATCGTGACGGATGCATCCCTCACGGGATGGGGAGCTCATGCCAACGAGCTGACAGTCAGCGGTCGTTGGTCTCCGTCGGAGTCCAGACTCCATATCAATCTGTTGGAGCTGAGGGCCGTCAGGCTAGCCCTGAAGGCTTTTCTGCCGTCTGTGCGAGGGAAGAATGTCCTGATCCTGACGGACAACACAGTGGCCATGCACTACCTCAACAAAAAGGGGGGGCCGGGTCACTTCCTCTGTGCAGGGAGGCGATGCAGCTCGAGTTCTGGGCCATCCAGCAGGAAGTTTCGATCTCGGCAGTTCATCTGGCCGGAGCCGAAAACGTGACGGCGGACGCTCTGAGCAGGCAGAGCGCGATCTCTCACGAGTGGGAGTTGGCTCAGGAGATTCTCCTGGAGATCTTCGCCCTTTGGGGGACCCCTCAAGTGGATCTCTTCGCCTCCAGTGTCAACCGGAAGTGCGAAAGGTTTTGCTCGCAGGAATTTCCTCCAAAAGGAGCCTTAGGAGACGCGTTCGTGGTGGAGTGGTCCTTCCCGCTGCTGTACGCGTTTCCTCCAGTCCCCGTCATCCCGCAAGTGCTGCGGAGGTTACGGAAGTTCGGTTCCCGGATGATCCTCATTGCCCCGGCGTGGGCTCGGAGGACGTGGTACCCGGACCTTCTCGACTTATCCATCTGCCCTCCACGTCGTCTTCCCTACCGAGACGATCTGCTCTCACGGGAGGGTGGTCAGGTTCTCCATCCAGAGGTCAGATCCCTCAACCTTCACGCTTGGCTTCTGAAAGGTTGAGGTATAAGGATTGGGACCTCCCTGAGGACGTGATGGAGGTGTTGCTTTCGGCCCGAAGGCCAGCAACAAAGTCTCTGTACCGTTGCCGTTGGCGTAAGTTCTGCGACTGGTGCAGAGTTCAGAATGTGGATCCTTTTGCATGTGACATCCCCATGGTTCTGTCCTTTTTACTTTCTTTGGCCCACAGGGGCTTGCAAGTGGGTACCGTTAAGGGTTACCTGGCGGCGCTGTCCATCTTTAAGCGCTCGTCTGAAGAGTGTTTTTACTTTAAAATCCCTTTGACTTCACAGTTCCTGAAAGGGCTCTCTAATGTGTTCCCTCCGTCACCTTTCCTGGTGCCCGGTTGGGATTTAAACCTTGTTCTTAAGTTTCTTATGGGTGCTCCGTTTGAGCCTTTACATTCTTGCCCGTTGAGGCTGTTAACTCTGAAAACTGTGTTTTTAGTTGCGGTTACTTCCGCTCGCAGAGTGAGTGAGTTACAGGCACTTTCAGTTAAGCCTCCCTTCACTGTATTTCACAAGGACAGGGTTGTCCTTAGAGTTCGTCCTTCTTTTCTTCCGAAGGTAGTGACGGAATTTCATTTGGCCCAGAAGGTTGTTCTTCCGGCATTCTATCCTCCTCCGCATCCTGGTAAGGAAGAGGAGAGGCTCCATAGGCTTGATCCTAGGAGAGCTTTAAGCTTTTATGTTTCACGCATGTCCCGGGTCAGAGTGGATGATCAACTCTTTATTGGTTACGCTGGAAAGCGTTTGGGGCAAGCTGTGACGAAACAGACTGTCTCGCTGGATTATTTTGGCCATCTCGGAGTGCTACCGCTTGGCGGGTAAGGACCCACCGGCTGGCTTGCGGGCACATTCTACCAGGGGTATGGCTGCGTCTACTGCCCTGCAGAGGGGTGTTCCTATTCGCAACATCTGTGATGCAGCCACCTGGGCTTCAGTACATACATTTGTACGTCACTATTCCCTCGATTCCATCCGAGCACAGGATCTGGCCTTTGGCAAGGCGGTCCTTTGCTCTGCTATTTGATTGGCTATTCTAAATCTTGATTCTAAATTCTTTCCCTCCTCCTTGCTCTGGTACTGCTTTGGGAGTCTGTCATAGATATGGAATACGTCGGAGGACCCAATCCCCTCGAAGAACAAGTTACTTTCTTACCTGGTAACGTTCTTTCGATGGGATGGTCCGACGACGTATTCCATATCGTTCCCGCCCTGCCTTCCCCGCTGCAGAATTTCTTTTGCGATTGCAGCTTACGTTCCGCAAGGCTTTGTGTCTGACTGGCAGTTGACTAGTGTCACACGTTCTGGGGGGAAAAACTACAACTGAGGCTACGGGCGTCGTGCGTCCTACTTATCACATCGGATGACGTCGGACGTCGGAGGAGGCCCTCGACGACGGCGCATCGACGTCATCGACGCAGGACGCAGACGCCGAAAAAAGTTTCCGAAGCAGCACAGCTGTGGTGATTACATATCATAGATATGGAATACGTCGTCGGACCATCCCATCGAAAGAACGTTACCAGGTAAGAAAGTAACTTGTTCTTCTCTTACTTTGACTTGGATAATGTGAGTACATGTCAATTTTCACCAGAGGTTGTTTAACACATGAGGAACAATTGGCACTGTTTATGAATCAATGCCCCCTTGCAGCCTTTGGCAATATCTGTTCTTTTTTAACTGCCTTGTTTTAGCTCTTTCTTGGATTGGGCAACGCTTGTAGGTGTTCCCTTTTACCCACATTGTCCATTTATGTTGGTGTTTCCATAGACACACATTTAGAACTGACACGGCCAAATGGCCTGTTCTATGGGAAGGTGCCCACTCGGGAGGGTCTACAACCACAGAGGCTGAATGTGTCTTAGAGAGGCTCGGTTTCACCTCACTGATGAGGCCAGACTAGCCCGAAACACGAGTCTGGGGTTGCTGATGGTACTCTTGTTCAGAGATTTGCCAAACATTTCGGTCCTGGACTGCCCTTGTGGGTGGAACAAAGACTGATATGCAAATTGATATTTCTCCTCTATGAAGGGTGCAGTAAACTAAAATGTGATTGAAGACCTGAAGGGGCCCCTAGGGCACCCTCGCGTATGGAAACAAGGCACAATCACCACACACAAACTGATACGACAGACACAAGGTTTGTATTCCCAAAAGCTAGTGTTTATTGCAAAGCTAATAGCCTTAGTTGGCCAACTGGGTCTCGCGACGTGTGTTTCCAGACCCCAGGGGACACAAGAGAGTGAGAATCGTACAACAGTTACATATATACAAAGCAAGTATCTTACAATCAGTGGTGACACATTCAATGCCGCCCATAATGTATTTCCTTTGAATTGGGTTCAATGATTGACAATTGTGACGAGTATGACACCTTCAGACATTTATTTAGCAACAGTTTGCAGTTTCATGAGCCTGCAGACACAATTATTTGTTTTAAGAACACACTGCTTCTGTTCTCTGCAAGCAAGCTGCGTGCAGGGGAGAGACACATTCCAGGCTTCGCTATCTCCTAGTTTCTATTAGTGTACTGGGGTCAACTCGCTCTACAGGGCTCAGGGAAGGGGGGGCCGTAAAGGAGAGCATCATTCAAGCCATTAAATGTTTGTTTCTAACATTTCTACTGTATTAGCGAGACTGGCTGGCACCTGTGTAATGATTAAATGCCTTCTGCTTACTTCCAAGGACTTGTGAGGGAGGAGACCGGGCATTTCGGTCTGGGTCGTTGCGTTATGTTTCAACAAGTCTCTCGCGGCCTTGCTCTATTAATGAACAATAATGCACTAGTGGAGCAGAATAAGTTTTCAGCAAAGCAGTTTTAACAGAAGGCAAGGGGCAAAGGTTGGAAAACAAAATGGCGATTTCAATCACATCAAAATGGCTGCACTTTAGTCAAGCTTATGGCTATGTATTTCTAATACTAAACGCATAAGGCGGTTGGTCTTCGGCCAACAGAATACATTGCCTCCATCATTGAGGGGTGTCTACTTTTTCTGGACTGACAGACCCTCCTGAGTGGAAGAAATTCCATGAAACAGGGTATTTGACTCATGTTCGTTCTCAGTAGAGGGGCTCCCACAATCATTTGTACATTTATAAAAAAAATTGAGTCTGTTGGCTTTTGTATAAGGTGGTTTTGTTGCTTTTTAGGACTTCGGTCTTCAAAATTACTTTTATCCGTTTCGGTCATTTGCTAGTACTGCATTTGCTTTGTTTTGGTAGCATGTGTTTCAAATGTGCTTTTCCAGTCACTTTCAGTCACACACAGATGTCTCTCACTTGCCGAACACTTGCCTTGCATATCCAAGCGGGGAAGAAGCACTCCAGGGTCACACAGGCTGTGAACTCACCAGGTGAGACGTACACTTCTCTTCCTCCTGCCGCTTGCAGGCTTCCTCTTCTTGTGGCTCTTAACGATTCAGCAAACCTTTCCTGTCTGTTTGCCGCTGTCCGCGCCACCTGTTAATGGAGCACTCATCGCTCCTGAGGTTCTCTGGTGAATGCCAGCCACAAATGACCTGCAGGCCCTCGGGTGCATGTCAACAACGTGAGATGGGAAAGCGTCCCACGCCTTCTCTTCCCGCAGCAGAGCCTCTGCACAGTTGGTCGCCAGAGGGCAAGCTGCCCTCCTGAACGCATCCTGCTCCAGAACCTCTGCACTTCAGTACTCTAGAGGCACATACCTTCTCAGGACCAACAGTTGCTCGCCGCCACGCAATGGTCCTGGCGTCCTCTCCTCTCCAGCTTCTGCTTGGCCTGACAACCACACTGCTTCTGCTCCCTTGCTCTCCTCCTCTCTCTGTCTCGATGGCATGCATGGGAGGGGGCCTTTTAAGCCTCTCAGTCTCCCTCAGGTGTGGGTCATTTACATTAATGATTTGCCCACTCTAACACTGCACCTTGTCAGCCACCTTCTTTTATTACTTGGAGGATTATGGGACTTGAAGTCCCTAATAACAAAGTTAGGCTTTCTTATTTGGATTTCACTTCATGAAGATGAGTCATTAGACCTGTTTGAAGAGGGGAAAGGCAATTCTTTTAGGTCGTTATCCATAAATTCACTTTCACTATACCTTTGGGTGTAACAAAGATTTTTAGTTTTACGTCTCTGGGGCTTGGACAGGGCTTTAATTTCCTCTAAGGCCTAGGAGTTCATTAATGTTTTTGCCCCATTTACATGTGTATTTTGTGGCATATGTGAGAAACCTGAAGGTGTCTCCCTGGCTAGTCCTGGGGATCTGTCATCCAGGTGGGCAGGACACAGCGACTGCTATTGAATCCAGTTCCTGGGTGTGGACCAGTGAAAGAGGATCACCTGGATGGGGGGGGGAGTGGGAGGGTCCTCGGGAGTGTGAGGGGGACACCGACGGGTGAGAAGCGGTGTCACCCTTCCTTTAACACCTTTTTCCCATCCTTTTTTGAGGTCGTTCCAAACCCCCCCTTTTTTCCAACACAAGCACTTTCACACAATACGAAGGACAACGGACTAACATCCGAGCTGTTTAACTGACATGTCCCAATACAAGGGTCAGGAAAAGTCAGGCAATTAATCAGAATCACACACACCTGACAGCCCTTTCCCTTCCCCACAGGGATAAAAGGTGGCGCCAGAGAGCATGGTTTCAGCGAGGCGAGTACGGCAGACAGCACAACAAGACAGCTAACACGTGGCAGTTCAAGAGAAGGAGAAAGGCACAGGAATCGAGATGGTGGTGAGGAGAGAAGTGACCTTGCCCTTTTCGTCCCAGATCGGCACAGCCTTCGTGGAGGAGAGCCTACGACCGTGCACAATAGCACAATTGTCCTGCAGTAGATATCAACGGTACATGGGGGCAAACCTATGCCGAAAAGCATGAGTGAGGGAAGCTCCCGTGCCGTGGTGCCGGCTTTGACTCCAGAGAGGTAACAGCCAAGCGGTTCATCACAGCCGGTGAGTCGAGGGGACAATTGAGGAAAACCATGCTGTGGTGAATGAGATGCACATGGTGGCAAGTTTTTGAACCAAGTTTAACGAACTTTGAGTGAACTGTAAAAAGTGTGAAGGGGAGACCAGCGGTAGAGGGAAACCGACACCACGTGAGTGCTAACTAAAGAGACTCTGGTCGAGCCCCATATGGGAGAAAACTTCAAGTACCTGAAGGCGGTTGGAGGGCTAGCAAAATAGGTCAAAGTCGTCATACAGCTGGTCGATTAAAATCCCTGTACTATCTGAAGACTTTGATCTACAATCACTTTGAAAGCAAGTGAAGTGAATCCCACATTGAGAGAAAGGAAGGGACGTGAATCCCGCATTGAGCGAAAGGAAGGGAAGTTAATCCCGGATCGAGAGAAAACAAGCAAAGTGAATCCCGTAACACTTGAGAGTAAAGTGAATAGGAAGTCAAGAAGGGTCCGCGCCCAGAAGAGCGGGACACATGGTTGAATCCCATCACCCAGCGTATATTGGAAGCGAACATTCATTTGTTAAAGGAACTTTTGTTTTTTATTAGCTGAACACGCCAGGCCCTCGAAGGCAAGAGACTTTCAATTGAGAAGAGACTTAGTCATCAATGGCCCTGCCAGCTGCCATTGGAACTGTTGTCTCGTGTTGGAGAGGCCCGAGACTGTACTGTGCTCCAAGCTCCCATCTTACCCTGTGGTGAAAACGTGGGGAAGAGGGACAAGGCTACTGCATCCTAACATTATTTTGAGAACACTTTGTTCTTTTCTTGAGAAATATCACACACCCTTTTTTGTATTATGTTGAGGTTGGCAATAGGTTTCTTAGTATAGCCCTTCTTATTTTGAAACAACGCTAATAGGACTGCCTTATTTTTAATTTGATGGTCGACGCTTGCTCCCATTTTACGTTTAGAATAGGTGTTTTTCCACCCCGCATACAGAATTAATTGTTCAATAAATACCCTTGAACTGTGATCACTTGTGTCTGTCTTACTTGTCACCATGAGTTCCTCACACTTAGTAAGATGGTTTTTACAACAAGCCATTGCACACTTTGGTATTACACTGTCACCCTCCCTAGAGAAATGCCAATATCTTGTATCGCCCTGCAGAGTCCTCTCATTCCCCAAGCCTTTTCTCCTCCCCAGGTGTTCCTTCCGCAGAACCCCTAAACCCCACCCCGGTCAGGGCAGAATCAGAAAGTGCCTGCCTTTCCCTGGCTACCTGGGTAGAGACTTTAGGCGGGAATTGTTGGAGTCCATAGGAGTCCTCACAAAATCCTCTTGCCCAGCACACTATCCCCATGACTTCTAGCTCCATTTTGTGCTGCTTCTTCTCCCTGGTCTTGGATTTTGCCCGTGCCCCATGCACTTTCTGTAGTGCTCCAGAATGACTTGATTTGGCCAATAATACTTCAGATAGGTTATTCTCCGATCTATCTTGAATCTTTATGCATGATTGGTTCTCCTCAATTTGTATTTGTTCTGCCTCAGGATTTTTCCCTCTTTCACGCAACGTTCCTAGTTGTGGACGTTTATTGAACACTAAATGGATTGGTAAATGTTCCTAGTTAAGAGCTATGCAGTGACGTCGGAGGACTTAACCGGCCGGTCCACCATTTTGAGTAAGGCTGAAATGGTGTCCCTGGTTTTTGGCTTTACTGTGCAAACCCGGGTCTTCTCTGCACATGCGGGTTGGTTGACCTAGATTTCAGAATGTACTGAATGGATTTCTTTCTCCCTCAAATGCTGTGTTCTCACCCAAGAATGTTGACTTTAGAAGCAGCGGTTGAAAACGCTGTTCAATATGCTATGCTCTTCCCGGCCAGGCTGCAGATACAATACAGGAGCACACTGGTTTTCTTTACAATACCAGAAGAGGCAGTGAACTTTGAGGTAAATATACCTAGTCACCGGGGAGAGAAAGGCGCACCAGCAAGAGAAGACTTAGCGGTAATGGACAGTAATATTGACTAGAGAATACTACAAAGATTCGGGCAAATCCTTATGCACACTGACATGGGCAGAGTTGTCTTATTAATTTCCGTAGCATGTCGCAGCGCTGAATGCAGTTTTCTGTTTGTTTTCAGTGGGCATATTCCTAATACTGTTCTGTTAAGGATCCTTGTGACGAGTGGGTGGCTGAGTTAACACGATGGGGTGGCAGCCACATCCCCCATGCTGGGCTTTGTTGTGGGGTTTACGTCAGATGTTGGATGGGATGACATCGACCTGATTGGGAGCGTGCTGGGGAAGGGTTGAGGGGAGGTGGAGAAAAGCCATCAAAAATTAAGCTTGGCAAACACATTGCACTGCATTGATAATTTTTTATCCCTGGAACAACTTACAGAAGGTGAAATGGGACTCCGACTGTACACCCCAAACAAATGGCTACAGTTAACATGTTAAGCTGAAGCTTTGGAGGATTGGGGAATCCCTCTAAATTACAAAAGATTGTGTCCTATGTTAATGGGCATAGAGCTAATGGTTTCTTCCATCAAGAGACACCTGCTACTGGTAGAATACATGACAGTTTTGCCAAAACGTTGGGAGCAACAGATATTTTACAATCTACTCCACCCACTCCAGGAGGGTAATTCTTCTAATGCAGCTCTGAAATTCATACACCTGGATGAGCAGATAGACATGGAGGGGATGTATGTAATTGTACCCTGCAAGATACAGGGCACTGAAATAATAGTAAATGAATGTGGACCCAACGTAGATTACCCTGCTTTCTATTACACGTTTTTTGGCCCGATTGATATGTCCCCTAATACTGACCATTTGAGGTGGGGGCGGGGGAGGAGGGACATGAACTCTATACTGGACCTACAGGTGGACCGAACAGGTACCACGCTGAGACCTCTATCCAAGGCTGTGCGTAGTATAGCAAAAGGCATGGGGCGATTGGAGCTATTTGATGTGTGGAGAACGTTACACCCTCCGACAAGAGAATACACATACTACTTGTGACGACTCATCACGTCTTGTCACTTCTCCCCAGAGGGGAGCCCTTTCCTATGATGCTAGGCAGGTGAGGCTGATACCCAATAGTCCCCCCTGGGGGTGGTAATATGCGGGACAACCTCATAGGTAGGGTCTCCCTTCCTGGGTATAAGCCTGTCCACCTCAGGGGGGAAAAGCCAAATGTAGATCATACTGGGATGAAGAAGAACATGAAAAGCCATTTGCAAAACAAGATGGCTCACCGGAGGCATGTAGAGCGCCAAAGAAACTTTCCAAGATGGTGTTGACGTTACGCGAGGGTGAAGTCAACAATACAAAGTAGAAAGCAAGAATGGACTAGTGAGCTCTCATCGCGGAAGTGAGCAGCATGCAAGTCCTGCCTGGGAGATTCAAACCGGGAGGACCAGAGACTCAGAGAAGCTGTACCTCCAGGCAGAGGCAGCAATGAACAGGACGCTGCTACAACATCCTGGGAGCCGACTCGCCAGAAGAAAGAAGCAATCGAGGTGGTGGCGCGACTGCAGAAAGGTGGACTGTGAGGTCTGGAAACCGTGCAGAGACCACCAGCTGGAGCCTGTCGCAGAGCTGCAAAGGTGTTGGAAATGGCAGAGGAAAGAACCCATGACCCTGTGGAGCCGTGCCTCAACAGAGAACAAGATCACGGGAATGGCGAGGACCAGAGAGGTCCGGGAAGCCAAACCAAGAAGCCAGGGTGCATCAGGAGCGATCGCCCTCGTCGCAGTGGTGATGGCCCAAATCATAGCATTGAGCCAAAGTGTACGAGAAGTTGCCTTCCTCGACACAGTGGTCCGCCAAATACCACTGCTCAAGCAATGTATTGGGAATCCTCTTCATGTTGCAGTGGTTAGCGGAACACCATTGCCCAAGCACATAACCTCGGAGTCATCTCCCTCGCCAGTGGTCAACCCAATACCATTGAACACGCAGACCCTGTCTGGAGTAGTCTTCCCTCATTGCAGTGGTCTACCCAATACTGCTGCCCAAGTGGAGTGGAGCAGGAACCTCACCCTAATCAGAGTGGTAAATGGAAGCCAAATAAGGCTTTGAGTTTTTCTACTTCCCGCATGGAGTTAAAGAGACTAATCCAAGTTTTCACAAAGTGTTTAACGACCACTGTGGAGAACTTGTATAGAAGCACCAGGAGAAGGGAGGTCATTCCCCTGGTCCTTTTGTGTTGGAACTTTGAAGGAGTTACTTCTACTATAATACGGGAGCAAGAAACCAGGAGTCTTCCTGGTGAAGGAAACACAAACTTCACTTTAACTTGTGTTAATGGTGTTTAGGGTTAGATTAGTTGGTTTCTGATGGAGAACATTTAATTTTGAGACATTCTGACAACTCACCAAAGTCTTCCTAGGTTGGGGCAGGACAAGCCCCTTAGAAGTAGGAGGAGAGAGGTTTTTTATTGATTTTAATCAGTTTTAGATCACAAATGACCCCTCATTGTCCGTCGCCTTCTACACCTCACATACTCCACTGTCCACGACATGGCCTCCAGAATAGACTTTGTGGTACTGACGCAACACCTTGTGAGGCTTGTACGTAGTATTGAGATTCTCCCGTGGACTTAACCATTCACCTATAATGCTGGAAATGACACTGGGGGAGCAGACTAGGAGGTGGGTGGCGGGAAGTTTAAGTCTGCAGTGCAGCAAGACCTATTTAAAGCTAGCATTGGAGACCATATAAGAACATATTTTAATTTGGGGAACACTCGGATGGGGAAATTATATACTTTGCAAGGCCCATGGGGGCTAGGAAATGAGGCGAAGGAGCGGGTCCGGGCTGGGGACTGTCGTGCATGCTGCGACTAGAAAGGAGCCCGGTCTACATACCGTTCATGTGAGATGAAAAGGGAATAATGCGACACACGGAACGAGATCAACACCACATTTTAGGAATTTTACCTTATCTATACTGGGCACAGGCCACTAAAGGGGAAGAGGACATATATGCATTATTAGTTGAGATTCCCATATCAAAATTGGGTGCTGCAAGAGATCAAATGAATACCTAATTTGCAGTTGAGCAAATTTTAAAAGCTATAGCTGAACGGCCCAGAAATAAAGCCCCTGGCCTGGACGTCCTCAGCGCGGAGTTATAAACGGAATTTGGTGCAACTCTTGATTCATTCTTGTGGGAGGAGTCCCTCTGGAACCCACATAATGGTGCTCCTGATGCCTGGGAAACCCAGTGAGGACTAAGCGTCCGTACAGACCACTTATTAATGTAGACCCTACAATCTACGTTAAAATCGTACCAATGGTACCAACCGACACTCCCTTTGATGCCTCAAGTGGTCCACCACAACCTGGTTGCTTTCATCCCAGGCATATCAAAGTCACAATGTACAGCGATTATTTAATATGTCACAGATCTCCCCAGAGGTCTCTGCAGTGATGGTTTCGTTAGATATTCAAATGAGTTTTAAGATGGTCTCCAGAGATTTCTTATTGTTGTGTGGGGTTTGGAGCCCAAATCATAGAATTTATAAAAGTACTATATGTGGACCCTGTTGCCAGGGTGTTAGACAATGGGACCGTCTCCGAACCATTTACCCTAGAGAGGGGAACATGTCGATGATGCCCCTTTATTGTTTGCAATAGCCAAAGAACCCATGGCTGAGTTGTACGCTGGGGATACGCTTCGCTGGAACCCTGGAAATCGTATCACTGTACGCAGATGACATACTCCTCTACATAAGAAACTCACAGGATAATCTCCTCCTATAATGGAGGATATCGCACACTTTGGGGAATTCTCAGGCTTCAGAGTCAATTACTCTAAATCTGAGGTGTTCTCCCCCTCTTCCCCCCCCCCTTCCCAACGGTAAACGCCACAAGGTCTCAATGTGCATACCAATTGAAATGTGCACACAAGTATATTAAATACTTAGGAATTGTGGTCTCCCGGGACAGTGAATTAATATATACTTGTAATTATAGCACATATGCAGACCAGCTTGAGACCAAATTGAATAAATGGAAGCAAGCAACACTGTCGCTGGAGGGTAGGTTGGCTATGATCAAGATGACTGTCTTGCCCATCTGTTTGCGAACGTACCTCTGTGGCCGGGACTGACATTCTTCTCATGGGATGTCCTATTTCTTTGGCCATTCTGGAGTGGTGTGGAAAAAATGGGAGGACATTGCATCACCCTAACACAGAGAGGGATTCATGGGGCCATCCTTGAACTATATTGGGTGGCAGCCCGCCCCGGTTCGGCTCCTGTTGGTTCAGGACGAGCAATCAACCTCCACAAGTTAAGTTGGAATGGCAGCTGCGGGGAATGCAGAACTGAACACTTTGTGGGTGGGGACTATAGGGATGAGTGTCGATTTGTCCCTTATGACTAATTGAGGGAAGACGCCCCTTCTTCCCAAGGGGGAGACCCCCCACTGCCTGTGAGTCTAGGCAGGAGAATCTGCTCTGCAACACCCTCCCTAGGAGTCGAGGCAAGTCGGACCACACCAGGAGAGAGAATCCCTTTGGGCACAAGGACTCTCATTCCTGTCAGGAACTCCCTTCACTAATAAATATAATGGCATACATGGGACTAACACATTCTGCCAAGTATCAAGACTGCGCTGAAGAGGAGGCTGAGGGATGATCATCTTCAGGAGAAACCGAAAATGTATCTTTAAGGAAAACTAACCAATCCACTGAGACGAGTGGCTTGAAAGGAGAACACTTGTCATACAGAGAACAAGGACAAAATGAGAGAGCAGCAAGTCTCCACGCTGGGGAGGTTCGCAGGTGATGTGGGCCTTGTAAGGGGTGGAGCCACCACGGGACACGGAACCTGCGAATTGCGAACTTGCTGGGAAGCATGAGAGCGAACGCTGAACTTTCAGTGTATCCGAGAGCATGAGATAAGAATTGTTGGTGGCTGACCCTGAGATAGTCGCGGCGGGCAGCTGTCGCCAAGACCATTCGAGGGAAGCCACTAGAAGTGACTCGGCTCCCTAGTGACATACTGAGGAAGGGCGAGGATCGCAGGCAAGGGACGCAGAGTAGGCTGGCTAGCAAGAACAGCGAAGAAAGCGAACTGATACCAGACCTGTAAGAGTCCCAGGATCGTTTCCTAAGCAGCATGAAGGTAACTGGGGACCATGGAGACATGGAATACAGAACGAAAAACTTGTCTCAGTAAAAATAAGAAGGAAGAGCTACTACATTGGAAATGTGATAAAATAAACACGGAACCGATGACGCTCATTGAAGGAGAGTTGAATACAAGTTAATTATCATTGTTACATACGAGCTGGGATAGTTTGAAGAAAAGAACAATACTGTTCCCTGGGGGGCATGAAAGTAGAAATGCAATGCATTTACTAAAGTGAACTTGGTTAATACAAGGAAAGCAAGAATAACGTTCCCAGAGGGATGTTGGGGAATGGGGGGGGCTGCATGAAAGTGGGAGACCAAGGTCAACCTTAATAAATGTGAATACCTTGATTAAAAGAAAGATATAGAAATTCTCAAAGGAGGGGGTGAACCATGGAATGCATTCCTATCCCAGAAAGAAAAGAAAGTGTGAGATAAGAAAGAGAGAACCTCAGATGTTAATGGCCCATGTTGCCTATATAACCAAACAAGTTGAACAAAGCGAACACTTGCCTAAAGTGGAAAGCAAATTGTCTAGCGTGAGAAAAGCACCATCTAAACTGATAGAGATGCCAAAGAAGAGAACATATACCACGAAAATTAGTGCTAGAAGCATGGATCAGGAGAAAGGAGTCCTTCTCCTGCCTTTTTATTTTGTTACGATAAGTGATCGGGTCAGATAGTAATAGTTCTGGAAGGTGGACAGATTCTTTTTGGACATTGAGAAAAATGACTGACGAGCACCTTAGTTATTCTTTAGGTCGTGAACACCCCATAGTCAGTCATAGGGATAGCTTCGCCTTTCGGACTTTTATTTAATAAAACCTACTTAAAAATGTCCTCCAGAGTCTGCGTCCTTCTTCTGACCCATCGCACCCTGTAAAGAGAACTCCTATGCCATGGCGTAAGATATTTCTGGCGACTGATGCACTGACCCCCTACTATAAACAGTTGCCACTCTGGAGATTTCCAGGCATCCACCATACCTGGGAAGAGGTGATTAGGGCACATTGAGACAAGTTAGGATATCATACAATTGGGTACCTTTACCCAGAGGGACAGTTTCTGAATATGCAGAGTTAGAAGAGAGCATAAAGGCACACCCACAGAAGTATTGCAATACTATAGACTATGGGCAACGTTTTGAAAGATATGGCCTCAGCTAGACCCGGCGAAGAACATGTGCGTGGCATACATTTAGAATTCATACAGGTGCTGTAGAGTAGTGGCAACCCTATACAAGATAACTATTGAACAAATGCCGGATACGACATTTGTAGTTGGGGACAAATGGGCCATCGACATGGGAACAGATTACGGATGCAGAATGGCACAAGATGTGCACCGTCACACACCAAGTCTCACTGAACACTAGATACAAGCTTTCTACAATATAAAATGCTAAATAGACTGCATTACCGGGTAGATGTTTTTGAGTTTCGCTGGTGTGTAATGCAGTCTATTTAGCATTTTATATTGTATAAAGCTTGAATCTAGTGTTTTGTCATATTTGGTGCATGAGGGGGCACATCTCCGGGGCTGGGGATAACACAGGTGATTAATTGCCTGTAACACTAGCAATGTGATTTTATGAAACATTGTTGTATACCAATGGTATAACAAACTTTTTTTGTGTAAGCCAAGCATATAAATAAAGTGTTTACATTTTTTGAAAAAAAGACAGCGGTTGAAGTTCTACACGCCCTCGCCCTAAGAGCTCCATAAGAGTATGTGGCTGGAAATCCATACAAACTGCTGGAGACGTGCCCTCTGCCCCTGCATTTAAGATGCTATCAAGACCTGGGAGGTGGGTAAACGGAGGAGTGCGTTATTGAGAGCAGTCTGTGTAGCAGATGTAAGAAAGATCTTGTTTCCACCTATAAGTGATGCCTAGATGGAAGGCGCTGCACAGCATCTACCACTGAGACAAATGAGGCTGACTGGGTAACGCAGAGGTGCCCTGGGGAATACCCTGTTTAGCAGGTCCAGGTAACCCATTGCCCAGTACGTCTGCTTCCATAGTCTCCAGAAACCCTTTTTGGCCCAAAAGGAGCGGTCACTAATCTGGCGATCAGTTTTTCATTTCTGTACTTATCATATCTGTGACTCTAGGCATGCTTACAACCTGAACACCTGTTTGCAGGGTCCTAAGTGTAAATATCTTTAAAAAAAAAGATCTTTTCACTTGAAGACCGTCCCGCCCCTGCTGCACACGAGTGCCTGCAGGGGCTAACTGGCAGGTCGGGACCTGGAAGCGTAGAACCAGGAGAACGGTATGTGGGTGCGTGCTTGAGTGTGTGTTTTCTGTTTTCTCTGTTTGTGTTTTCTGTGTGTGGGTGTGTTTTGGTTTGGGGGTGTGGTGGGGGAGGGGACCGGGCCTGAAAGATGGGGTTTTGTGGGAGTGTATGTCTTTGCGTTGGTGTGTGTTGTGTATGTATGTGTTTTGGTTTGGGAGGCAAGGGGGGAAGCAACTATGGGGGGTGAGGAGTGGGGTGAAACCCCCCAAATATGTAAAGAAAAGAGAAACTGCATTTTAAAGGGCTCAAGAGGAAAAAGACCTTTGCAATGGCAGTTTTCCGATCAAAAGAAAATCGGTCAATATAATTCGGTGTTTTTCTCTTGACGCCTTTAAAAATGAGGTCTATTCACATAGAACCGTTTACAGTGCAGTGTTTCCCTTAAAACGAATGGTGTGTGGTCTAGTGGCTAAATCATAGATATGTCATTTTTACCAGACCATCTGAATTATAATTATGGGCACCACATTGGTGTACAATTCTCTACCCTTGTGTTGATTTTTGCAAGCCCCCGTGGACTGCATTCCGACCTCATTGACAATCTTTTAAGTCAGAATGGCCTTGGCTGTTCATGGCTTTAATAGCTGGGTTTGTATCCCCGTCACCAATAATCTGTATCAACCTGCTGCAGCTGCAGGGTTCCATTAAATACAGTTTAGCAATGTTATTTGATGTCCATTCCTTTTCCGTCATTGAGGGTTCGAGTTTTTTCGGTATGTCACTTCCCCACATGTCCAAAATGACGCCCTGCACTTATGCTTTTATCTGAATACTAAGGGACACGTGTGAATTCTTAAACATAAACTGATTGCTATATTACACCAGGTAACTTGTCCAGGAGAGGAAAGGGAGGATGTGGGATGAATTGCAGAGACAGTTGATGACTTTGGAATCAAAAGATCTATAGCCTATCCCCTGCTTCTCTGCTTTTTCAAAATGGTCTGAACTTGTTCATATCCGTTGATCTCCCTGTGCCATTATTCAATTCTTTTTTCTCCCCCCATGTAAAATGATGTGCCCCAACTGTGTGTGAATGGCAAACTTTTAAGTCTTCAGGTTTTAAAGTTTTTGGGTAAGGATTACTAGCTTTACCATGTGTCTCTGGTTTGGAGCGGGGACAGGCACATGCAGATTGAATCCAGATAATAAAACTGCTGCTAGCTATGTTGCTCGTCTTTTGTGTATTAAATTATACCCATGTACACTTTGTTTTAGCCTTTTGTAAGGCCTGTGCTCACTGTACCCCTGCAATCCACATGTTGACGGGTAGTCAAAATCTGTTTGTTGGTTGGGCACCGTAGTTGTATTTTCACTTTAATCAACCAGCCAGGACTCGGATGTTCAGTCCAAATATGCATCTGTCTTTTGTCACTTCAATCTATATCTCGTACAGCACTAGGAGCCATGCATTCGCTAGCAAAAAGGCAAAGCAACTAGCAATAATAAACAAAGGTCAAGCCAGCAGATTTTGAAATGGGTTCACTCGAAAGGACACAGTCCCATCAGCAATGTAGGAAAGAAGTCCCTCAGTCAACACCGCAGATCACCTCGTACAAATCACAACAAAGTTGTAAAAAACTAGGTTTATTTATTTAGTCAAATTCATTAAAAAGTTATTAAATAGTTTAGAGTTCACACAGAAATATAACATACAAAAATATGACACTAAAACTACTAAAGTGGCATGCACAAATTCACACAAATATATATAAAAATATTGTGGGCATGACACCATTGAGAGAGTAGTTCTGATGGAAAATACATCTAACTGAATTGCAGATGATGTCCATCTTCATCAGGGCGTGTCATTCCTGTACAAATATTCATGAAAATTCATCTGTGTCTTCTATGCAAATACACAAATTATTGAACGTTAAAAAGCCTTTATACTAAAGGTAATGTCTCATAGATAATAGTTCTGCCTAGAACAAGAAGAAAAAGACAATATAAACAATGCAATGCTGTGAACTAGAGGAAAGGGAGGAACGGGAAGAAGGGGTGAAATGTAGGGAATACAGCTGGGTAACCACCGTGAGTGGGAACAGCGGCGACACCTTCCCGGACTGAACCCAGCAGCGCTGGGAGACGAGGACACAGGCAGTGACAGCCCGGCGGTTCCCGCTCCCTTATCGCGTGGAGCCGAACTGGAAATGAACAGTAAAGACCCGGCGGTTCCCAAACTCTTCATTCACAGCGGGTCATTATATAAGGAGGACACAGCTAACGGGAAGCCCTCACATGTGACCGCAGGCTCCGCCCAGAGGGAGAATTGGGCAGCCGGTCACGGTCTCTTGCACATTCCCATCTCCCCTGCAGCCATGCGCCACGCGGCTTTTCTCCCACAGATGCCGTCACTAAGTTGCACATATCCGAGTCCGCATTTCCCAATCATAGCTCACCTCCCTGTGGGAAGTACAACGCTACAGAAGCGTTGATGGCATCGTCTGGCAGGGAGACCGAGGTACCCTGCAAAACTCCAGTGTTGACGGGAGAGGCTGCATGGCAAACCACGAGCAAAGAGAAAGGGGGCGGAGCTTGGGGGGTCTATTTATAAAAAGAGGCCAGAGCAACCCTGATTGGTCCACACAGCCCCTACCCCTATATAAGGGTGAAACTGATGAAGGACTGTTTGTGTTTTTCTGCTTCTCTTGCAGAACACCGGGGAAGAGAGAGAGAGAACTGCACCTGAGACGCTCTGGGTGTATGAAGACTAGGCATCCCCTTTCCATGGTTCATCCTTGTCACAGAAGAAGAAAGAACTCTATTCAAGAACTTTGAACAATCATTTTTATTTTATTTTTCTCTTCTTTGTGAACCTGAATAAAGGCAATTTTAAGTTCCTTCAAGCCAGCTGCTGTCTGCCTCGTCCTTACAAATTGTTTATACACATATAAAAGCAGGTGATCTGAGGGTTAACACGAGGAAACCAATCCCACACTTGTAGATTAAGACATATCAAGTGACATTAGGGGAGAAAATCTAGTTACCATAGTCTCAACCACTGAGGAGGCGATGGCCCCGGAAGCCTGTCTAAAGAGTCCAGGAAATCACAGTCCGGCCATGCAAAAAGTAGATCTCTAATAGATTAGATCTAAAATGAAAGGTATAATGACAAAGGCTGAAAAGCTAAAAATGGCCTCATATGGTCATTAAGGTTCTCATGAAAACAAAATCGAGTGACAAATAGAAAAGCCCAAAGTAGGATCAAGGTAAGCTCTGTGATAGAACAATCAAATAAAGTGATATAAGGGAAGAAGGAATAAATGAAGAAAATAAATGAAGAGCCAAATATAGTGTGCAATGAAAGAGATTAATAAAAAAAAACCCGGAATATTATCTGTTTTCTAGCACCCAAAGAATACCAACAGAGTACATGTGTCCTATGTGGCTCACCTAGGAACAGAATGGAATCTCACAAGCCAAATGCTGGTAGATAATGTGTCCTTAGTTTGAAGTGTCACCTCGTATAAATCGAGGTTCTATGTCCCCGTTGGTTGCCAGTAAGGTGAACCTTGAGATGACCATGAGGAAGAGCCGAAGTCTAATAAAGAATAATGATGTAAGGCACGGAGCATTAGTAAGTCCTTTTGAATGTCCACAAGATAACAAGTAAAAAGTAGCGTTGCCATGCTCGATGAGATTAATAAGGATGACATGTTTAAGAAAAAATAGGTTCTTTAATACCCATGAGTAGCCAGACTACAAATGAATCCCCACACGAGAAAATCTTGTTCCTCCACAATTCTAAAATAGGCACTGAATCAGCGCTAGAGGTACCCAACCGCAGGGGCCACGGGGTACTCGTAATATAAAAGTGACGGTATACAGAAATAGAAATGTGCAAAGAAGAACCAGGTTCAGTTGAACTGGATAGTTCTATCGTCTTACCTCCATCGGACGCCGTGCGCCATGCAACGAAACTGGTCAGGCAAACCGGACGTCCGTCATGAAAACACGTCCTCATTTAAATATGCAAAAAGGCGTGACTGATGAGACATTCCGCGTGATCTGGCAAGAATGACCAAAGAGGCGTGTCTGATCTAACGTCAACGTCACGGACGGTCCAGGAGGATAGACAGAGGACGGAAGACTCTCAGCAAAGTGTAATGGAATAAAGAAGGCTTAACTCAGGCGGCAGCATTAAGACCGTCGCGTATGGCAGCAATCCAAGACGTAAATTCTACCTACAAACGCCGAAGGTGCATGCTGGGAACGGGGGACCACATAACGATATACTACTCCAAAAATGCACGCTTATGTGCTCCTGGGATGAAGGCAAACAATGTCATGTAATTGTTGCATTACATTAAAGTCATAAAATCTAAACAGACTGGATCGCAAAGGTGTAAACTATACAATATATAAGTGATCAAGTACAGAGGCATGATGAAGTGATCTTGGCGAGAAAAAAATATAGAAGAGGTGGATGTATAACAAAATTCTCATGTCTATATCTATATATAGAGAATCGCTGTGTGACGGGAGGATAGTCCCTCGATATCCATGGAATCAAGAGTTTATTTGTTAAATAGCGCGTGCCATTCTTCTTGGGCATTCAAGCCCAGTATATGGCTCTGTGTATTATATAGCCACCATTGTTCCCGTAAGGATAATTTGGTGGCTATGGCATAATGACCCGTTCAACACACCACCAGCGTAAGTCCTCACATTCCTGTTGATATTCGACAAAATGGGCAACTAAAGGGGAAGAGACATTGCGAATCCTTATTCTGGACTTATGTTCAGTGATCCTCATTTAATGGGTCTTGATGTTTTCCTTATGTATGTCTTATTACATGGACACATGACAACATAAACTACGTTTTTGGAATTGCACGTAGTATGGACCCTAAGCTTCCAATGTCTATGGTTGATGGTAACAATGTTAGTCGCTGTGGTGGATCCACACTGGCAACAATTGCCACATGGGTAATTGCTAGTGACTCTTTCCATTCCCCACATCTCGGTGATGGTTTTGGATGCTTGGATTGACTGCAGTCTGTCAGCCTGCGATAGCCAGCTTTTCAAATTCCTGTCTTTTTTGAAGGCATACATAGGATGTTCCAGATTAGACATATTCATTTGAAGTAGGTGCCAATGTTTGGCAATTACCTTCTTGATCTTGGCATGGTGGGTGCAGTAAGTCATAGCACATACCATACGTGACTGGTTCCGATTATCATGAGTATTTTTGGCCAACCGTACTTCAGTGTTGGTATCTCACTCTTTTCCGAGACTGTCGCAAAATGTGCGCTGGATAACCTCGCTGAGATAGTCTGGTCTCTATAATATTGGACTAGGACACAATCTTTTTTGTCCGTGCAGTTTCGCATGGCTCTTAAAAATTGACCGTAGGGAATGCTCTCCCTTAAAGATTGCGGATGGAAGCTATCAAAGTGTAAAATCGTGTTTCGATCTGTGGTCTTACGAAATAAATCTACCGTGATGGTGCCATCCTTGGTTTTTAACTTGAGGTCCAAGAACGCAATAGATGTGCTACTGACAGACATAGTAAACTTGAGATGGTTATTCTGTGAATTAATCCAAGTCAGGAATTGTTCATAATCTCCTTTGGTTTTATCTCACATGATAACGTCGTCTATGTATCTTTTATAGAAAAGAATCCATTACATGAAAGGATTAGAGTTGTCGAAAATTGAGACCTTCTCAAATGCCCACATAAATAAGGTTGCATAATTAGGGGTGAAAGCTGCACCCATCGTGGTGCCTTTGACTTGTAAGTAGAAGCTCTCTTTAAACCTGAAATAGTTCTTAGTGTTACGCTCACCTGGCTCCCACAGAGGCGTTGATCTGGACTGGACTGCTGCGGTCTCCACCAATTTGACGCAAAGGGCCGAGATGACGGACTGGACTGGCCCACCTAGCTTCGTTTGCTTGGCCCATAGAAATATTCTTCTGCAAGTGGAGAAAGGGAATTAACCACCCGTGGAGTTGAACGTAAAACCCCCCCACCCCTCCGTTCTCCCCAATGATCACCTTGGATGTTCCCTCTTATAGTTTCACCTGATGATTTGAAAAGATGAGCTTTCCATTCTGCAGTGAGCGCAGGGGCGCGTAGATAACCAGTTGCTTCACTGGCTCGAAGCAATTGGTGAGTTCCAGGACAATATTGACTCCGATATTCCCGGCAAGACGCCGTAAGTATGTAGTTCGTAAGAGTTAAAATGCCTGACTTTCACTCTTTTCCGATTCCTTGCAGGTTGCAGCTTGACCCTACTGAAGAGTTCCTCGTGGCAACCGGTAATGTTCTGGTAAGGATTTGTATTATCCAACACAGTTTGATAAAATAATGTCCATATGTACCCTGTTGCTTTCTCCCTTATTCAGGCGCTGAGAGAAAGTATGAAGTCTCGGGGAATAATGCCTCTGGCGGTAAAATCAGGTAAGTCTTTTGTGGTGAGGAGGGTTCCCCTTGTTAGTCCCTTGTTTCACCTTGCTGTCCTTTTGTTTCTCCTTAGGGGCTGGGGTTCGGCTAGGATGTAGTGGAAGCTGCGCCGACCCGTGAAGAAGAATAGTACCCCTGGTGGTAAAATCAGGTAAGTCTATGGGGGGTATTCCTCTGTGTATTCCCTTGGCTCACCTTGCTGTTCTTGTCTTCTCCTTAGGTGCCGGAGTGCGGCGGTAACATGCAGGAGGATGCGGTGAAATGTGAAGATGCTGCGAAGGCCGGTGAGTTCAGCGCAACGCTGCAGCAGGCAAGGCGACGTGCATAAAATAACTTCTTTCTTCCAGCTCAAAGGCGCGATGGATCGGGAATTCGGGTAAGGATCAAAGGTATTGCTCTTGTTCTAACCTTTTCTCCTTCTTTCTCCCTTTTTCTAGGAGCTCCAAACTCGAGGCGGGCGTGGCAGTAGACTGGATGCAGACTTGCAGGCACGGTGAGCGTTACGCGGCTGGATACAGAATAACGCGAATCGTGTGCTGCTCTTCGGGCGTAGTTTAAATAGCCTCCAAAGTAGTCCCAGGTAAGTATACCTCCTCAGCCCCACCCGAGTAAAAAAAATAGTCCCTAGGTAAAATTGTCCCTTCCAAACCTCGTTTGGCTTGGAGCTCTTGCAGCATGATCTGCATCAGGTAAGTTTTAATCTATGAGCCTGGTCCCTATGGCGCCAGGAATGACTCTCCATATGAGCCTGGCGCCATAGGCACCAGGACTGCACCCAAATAGCCCCTAGCGGGGGTTGTTGGGCTTGCTTGGGGTAACTTGATGCCTGCTTCTGGGGTTGCTGGACTTGGTCTGGGTCCCCGGGGGTAGGCATCATGACACTTAGTCAGGGCGATTTCTAACAGGTCCACAATAAATACACTTGGAACCAATTGTGGATCGTCTCTGAGATCCAGGAAGAATTTAATAATGGGCAATGACTCTGACTGGGGGATGTTCGAATATAAAGATTCTACATCAAGGGTGATGAACAAATTATGCTCAGAATCAAATGGTAAACCTTCCAGATGTATAATGGCGTCTGTGGTATCGGCCAAATACGTCGGTGTACTAGCTGCCAAAGGTTTAAGGAAATAATCGATGTATTTGCCTAGAGGTTCTAGAAAGGAGCCGCAGAGAGACACTATCGGTCTACCGGGGAGGGAGGCGGGGGTGGGGGGTTTGAGTATTATGAATTTTCAACAAGATATAGAAAAGGGGAACACTTGTACCTTCGCCAGTAAGAAATGAAAATTCTTTGGCACTCAAACTCTGCATCTTTCGCCCGTGTCACCAGGGCTAAGATTTCACTTTGTATCATTTCACTGGGGTCCCCTCTAAGTTTGCAATAAAAATTGCTGTTGTCTAATTGTCTTGGTACTTCTGAATCATAAAATGAAGCATCACAGACTACCACCCCTCCACCTTTGTCGGCCTGTTTGATGATTATAGAAGTGTTTAAGTTCTTGAAGACAGTACCATTCCTTTTTAGAAAAATTATAACATCGATTAGAATTTGGATCAGCTTGAGCCGAAAAAATAAAATGGAAATCTCGAAGGACTGCGCGTTCAAAAGTGATCGTTTCATTAGAGACCATCTGCGAAAAAGGCATAAAGGTCGATTTGGGCTTAAACGGAGGAGTATTGTTGTCTGGATTAATATTGTTAGCTCCAAAATGGTCTCTTAACTGAATTTTTCTAAAACTACAAAGTTCCAATTCGAGATCCATTTGTCTGGGATTACGCATGGGAATGAAAGAAAAACCTGTCTCGAGCACTGACATTTCATTGGTAGTAAGGATTCATTTGCTGCTTCCGTCAGTTTTCCTACTGGGCAGCTCAACAGTTTCCCTCTTCTGTGTGTAATGTAATCACCCTGCCAGTTTTGACCTGAGGGTCTTTGTTGCCGTCCACAAACATTCTCTGTGGTTCTTAGCGTCTCCCTATTCTGTTTTACCTTCTGTTTTCTTGTGCACTTTTTTAAATTTCTTTTTTTTAATTGAGCATTTCATAAGGCACTTTATACAGCAGAATTGTTTTAAAGCGCCACAAGGCTAAATGGCAAGAGTACAGGGGAAATAAAAACAGTATATACATTCATGGTCCTACTAGGCCTTGTGGCATTCAGCCATGCAAGTTCATTGAGGAGAAGTGACAGGAGGGGAACAGAGGAGTGAACAAGTGCTGGAGGACGGCCTGGGAGGAAAGTGCTAAGGGGGACTTTCAGGGAACTTCCTGGGTTCTCCGTCAGCAGAGTGTTTAACATTATACTTCCACCTCTTTATTGTTGTGCGGGACTCTTCCTCACTGCTTCCAACTGGAGGTGTCAGATATCGGCCATTGCTTGCCTTCTCAGTCACACTTCTGCATCTATATGGTTCACAAACGTTCTCCAGCAAAGTCTCTTGCACAGGATTACATCCACTCCTTTCCCCTCAATCCATAAATTTTATCCACAATGCAGCGGCTTGTCACCTGATCAGGAAAAAGGAAAACAGACTGACAATGGATCTTTTTTTTTTTTTTTATTTTTTTTTTTTTATACGTCCATCAGCAATCACTTCGTCACAAGTACGACCTCTTTGCTGTGTTGGTTAAGTTGCATCAAGTTCTGAACATGCATTAGGCAATCGATGACTTGGTGATTCTTGGAACCCATCTGTAATGTGAGGTGCATCTGTGTACTCTCCACATAGATTTAATCAAAGTTGATAGTTGCCAATGAATGATGGGGACAAGCGGGAATGCAAACGTGTGTAGGATTAGAAACAGTCTCCATGGTAAAATGTTAGTGATGCTGATCACATTCTAGATGAATTTGGACAGTTTACTTGGGAAGTACTGTGTGATATGATTTTTTTAAGTTGCCATTCGCAGTGGCGTCGCCAGGAATCAAATTTAGGAGGGGCACAGAGAGGGCCAAAGACAAAAGTAGGGGGACACAGACAAATGTAAGGGAAGAACATGGTCACTGCTCGTCTTGGGCAAGGGGGGTCTCAAGGGGGGACACATGGTTACAAAGGGGGGGCTGCCCCCCCCCCCAGCCCCCACCCTAGCGACGCCACTGGCCATCCGGTACCATCCCCCATATTTGGTGCCTATGTCTGAAAATTAAATTATTATACACTTTGCAGGTTATTGCGCATGTCCTCCGGCAATAACCTGGAAAGTGTATCTAATTTATCTACATGTTTAGAGATGGAGGGTTCAAATCTCTACTTTTCATTGGTGTGCAGTTGTCCCAGTTATGCAGCACAGAACTTTAATTGGAAACCAAAGCGCATCTACTGTCCAGTTACCCTGCATTATCTGTCTGAAAATGTCGCTGCCGGACACAATCGATGCAGTTTTTGACAAGAATCTCCATACAAAGATTGTAGTTTTCCTCATTTCACCCAGACGAGGCACAATGGTAACCCATTTACTTTGAGCTGCCAAATCATTAACATCATCAAAACAAACTATTGTATTGATTTTAGTTCTCTCACATGTGCACACCAAATTCCTGAAGAGGATTGGCTTTCAAGGGACCACAACACTTGCACTCGATAATTCCCTTTTGGCGAGTAAGAGAGTGTGTTGTTTAAATGTAGGCATTCGTGCTAGGTCGCAAGTGGCATGCCAGGCTAGTAATTTCCAGATTGCATTTTGACCCAAGCAATGACAAAAGATTCTCAACAACTTAGCTCATACATGTTGGACCACATTTGGAACACTGCGCACATTCTTATGGATGGTATAAAGTAGAACTTCTGTCTCTTAATAGACTTGAATGTTGCCGCCTGTATAAAATAAACGCTGTAGATATGTTTGAGTGGAATGATGCAAAAGTTAATATTGGCTGAGGAATGAGTGATATGGGAGACTAAGTTAAAAGGGTTTTTGGAATATTAGCTGGAAATGTATGAACTGAAACAATCACTAATATAAAATAAGACACACGTTGAATACAAAATCCTCAGATAGGACTGTTGGTGCAGGAGTAAAAAAGGTGTTTCTAGTTTCTCACACACACTTCCAATCCCCGCATCAATAATGTGAATTGAAGTGATATTAGAAATATAGAAGTAATTTCAATCTGACAGTAGTTTAGAGAAAGTAACGTTAAAAGCAAGGTAAGGAATCCTTCACACAGTGGGGGATGGATTTGTCGAAAACTAGTAGATATAGCAAAAAGTGTTCCCGTGTAATATAAAGATTTAGATTAGTAAACTTAACATTGACTTAGTACATCTGGCAGTGATTGAATCACCTGATTTGTAAGAACATGGTACCTGTAGTTATTAACATGACAATATTTTAATGAAAAGCAGAATGATGAAAGAAGAGGAATGTTCAATGTCTTCATAATGAAAAAAGTTTGTTTCAAAAGGGAAATGTATCACAAAAAGTTAACATTTCAGTAAACAAACAATATAGTTTTACATATACAGACTAAAAAAACACACAAACTGAAAGGATAAATTGATATATACACCCACTTGTGTGGAAGGCACCAGTAAGGAGCTGATTATTAGAAAAACAAAGTCCGTTGTTGTACAACATATTCGACAAAAGTAATGTCACTTTTGTAAGCATGCATTAAACCAATATGTACATGCATTTGTGAAACCAAAAATACGCCGTCCGCTTTTTTACAAATTAATGCAAGCGTGATGGGCCACAAGCTGTTGTTCTGGCTGTATTAGAGTAATCAGGCTATAAAGTGGCACAGGTGGCGTTTCGATGGTAAGAGAACAGGATACACCACCTTCGTCAGAGGAGATTTTCTCTATTCAGCTCCTCGACGCATCATAGTGCTTGGAGGAACAAATGGTTTATGAGAAGATATCACTAGACGGGCAATGGAGTGGGAAGTAAAGCAGTCAGCCACTAGGTCTAGTGTAGTTTCAGAACCTTTTTTCAGATTGTGTTCTCATATGTGAATGGGCCCATCAGAAGTGCTATTTGAAACTATTGCACGTTTTTATAATTAGTCCTTTAAGGTTTAAATTCGCAGAAGGTAACATGGTGCTAAAAGCATACACGGTCATGCTGTGTGCAGTACAATGGTCCCGCACTGACCGTTTCAGTTCAGAACTCTGAGCAACGTTCCAACTCGAAGGGGAAGTGAAAACCAGCCACCTTCCTTCCTTTTTGCCCACACCCACGTTTGAAATGCTAGTTAAGCAAAACCATGTAAATGCAATCCTCTATCAGAAATATTTTCGTCTGTGGAATGATGCTGATGCATCAATCAGTCAATTGTGCATAGGCTGTCTTGGTTGGTACTTTTAGTTTTAGCCATTAGGTGGCGCTTGTGCCACCTAAAAGTCAAAACTATTGTGTTAGAGTACATATATGGAGAAATGCATGTGAGGAGTGATACACATCTTATAGGTGTTTGGTTATTTGCCCACCCATTGACTGCCCATGGCAATCCTTATGGTTCACCCGGCTAACCGTTTAAACTTATAATATATACATATTATGCATTTGCCAGGCAATGCTATTAAATTCCTAGGTACTCGCACCATTTTGTACCCGCTACCATCAATGGCCAGTTAATACCACTACGGTAGTGCCTGGCAAGTTCATTTCCCATGCCTACCCAAAAGCCCAAACTGTTGGCATTGCCAATGCTTCTTTGATACTACATTTTCTTTGGCCTTATGATGAAAAACGTGTTTTTTTTCCAGGGGCAGTTTTAATGGTGTTGTTCACAAACACTGCAATTCCTCCTGACAACTGTGGGAACTAGGGGTAAATACAAACATCCAACCAATGTTCCCATGTTGGATTATCCTCACATATACTTTTGAAACTATTTCACAGAGGATTTCTATCATTCAAATGCTTTCCGCCTCACCACCAAACACTTTGTGCCCATGTTCCATGGATTGGATTATATGAAATCCGGTTCCATCATTTATCGTTATGATTCAGTGTTTTAGATATGATCTTTTTCATCTTTTTTATGCAGATCCACAGTTCGAGCCCAACTTGACATGCAAACAAAACAATCAAACAACAACTATCTTGGAGGAAAAATTCCACCATCTTTAAAACTACAACAATTGTAACGCAGTGTAACCAATAACATTCAGTGATGGTTTCTGGACTGGCCATTTTTTATTTACTTTTTCTTTAGCCATAGCACCATTATATCATGAAAGCCAGCAGGCCTTAAAACTTGCACTAGCAATTGTCCAGTGGTAACTGGCTCTTAGCAAGTACACATGGTGTGCTGTGTTTGTAGTTAACTGAAATGGTGAGTGGCTTTTTATGCAGTGGCAAGCGTACAGGGGAAGAGGGTGGCAAAAACACTGCTCATCGCCTACCATATTAGATGAATGGTGCACCACTTAAAGTTGTATGTGATTTGAGGCGAAGCAGAAAACCGATTTCTTTCTACGTAGTGATTTAATTACCAATCCAAGTTTGTAGGCCTGTTTGGAGTGTATGCTGCTATGTTATGCCCAGGTGATGATTTTCTTATTGCTTAATGGATTCCAGAAGGTGTAACACATGTTATATTTTTTGCAGGGTTTGGCTGATCATGGGTGAGGATCTAGATCTGTTTATTGAAGAACAGAAGGCTAAATTGGCACATGACAAGGCTGACTTGGAAAAAGACACCCCATATATAGAACTAAAGGTAATGTTTTCATCTCATAAAACAATTAACTTATTGATGGTTATTTCTATTAGATTCTATCTGTAAAGGCTTAGTAAAAAAGATTTCCTGTGCAGTAGCCCTTTGCCCGCTATCCTCACCACTAAAAAGCCCTGACTGCATGGAATACGATTCCCATCGGCTATTGGAATGTGTGTATATACACAGATTAATCGGCAAAACAGTAGAATGGTTTTGTAAAGTGTGTCCTCAGGCCAGTCAAAGGGTTAATGTACCATAGGGAAAGTAAATATTCTGTCACTGAAAATGAGATATATCCAACTTTATGAGAACACATCTATAGTAGCATATCCATTCCTTAGTCCTGTATTTTTATTTTTGTACACTACAGTTGTAGGTTATTCCAACTACAAACAGATGAAATTTGAAGATGCTTCAAACCTGCAAAAGCTCTGAGCAAATGTTCAAACCTTTATTTGCTGACACAAGGGTTAGACGGGTCCTCTGATTTTAAATGGTGAAGTCAAAACACGAGCTTGACCTGTTTAAAAACCATCAATGGTAGCTTTATTGACATATGTAAAGAGAACTAAATTAAAGGAAATCGTAGACTGCTATGCTGTTAATCTGCACTGTTGCAAACGACCACTTCATTATGCTTATTTTCCTTAGCAACTGTGGTGATTTTCCCTTTCAATGACCAGATTGACATTCATTGTTTAATTACAATTTAGCATGTTTTATTGAATGCAGCATAGTTTATTCCATGTCGGAACTCTTTACGGTTAGTTGGGATCCAAGAGGCTTCAGCCTCACCTGGTCGACCTTGACTCTTCCTGGGTGTCGCTCTACATTGATTGAGGCTTTGCCTTTCATAGTGTAAGTATTGGGTATTGTGAGCACGCTTGACCAACCAATAAGAACAGATCCCTGTTCATGGTATCAACATTAACTTTACTGTAGTGGTTTCACTTAAGATTCTTAACTTCTCAACAGTTTAAGATTCACATATGTGTTAAATCTTTGTTTGCTCTTGTTGGTTTCTTCCTTTCAAAAGGGGTTTACGGTTTCTTCTCTCTTTTAAAGAGGTTTCTGGTTGTAGTAGCTGTAGAGCACCAGGGCAATTCCTCTCGCCTGGTTTTTCTTCCTCTTTGCCTCAAATGTCCCTCTGTTGGTAAGGTTAACCTCCAGCCTCCAATGTTACTACTGTCCTTGCTACTCTCCCATCTACACTCCACTACTACTCTTCCCCTCTACTCCACTCTCCATTACTACTACTCTTCCCCTCTATACCACTCCTCCACCCTCATTCACACCACTCCATTAGTGACCTTCTCATTCTCTACGCTTTCTCTAACACTCGCCCACCTTAAATGCACACTCACAACACAGTACCACTTGCTCTCACTAACCAATGCCTCACCTTCTCTCCAAATCGCCTCCTCCATCCATCCATCCACTTGGTCTGCCACCTCCTCCTTCTGATCTCATCCAAACAACCCACACCTGCCTGTTTCATGTTACTCTTCTTACCCCTCCGCTCCGAATCTTCTCCCATTGGTCCTCTTCCCCTGACCAATCTTGCCTTGTCTACTCCATCTGGGAAGTGTTACAAATTCCAGGATCCATAAAACAGGGGACAATCGCTGGCCCTTTTTGCCATAAGGGTCTAAGTCCATAGTAGGTATGGGACTGTGCTGGAATTTGTCAAGAAACCGCTCAGCAGAAAGTTTGTAATCTACCTTGTGGTGCTCCATCGCAACTGCTGAGTGCGGCTTACGCTGGTGGTGGTGTGCAGCGTTCCTTCTTGCTGTGTGGGCTATTCACCCTTTGCTTAGCGGATCTTCTCGCTGGTTGGAGCGCTCTGATGACTTGCAGGCAGTCTGCCCAGACCCTTGCTGTATATTGACTGAAAGAAAACGAAACTGGCAAGCATTGTGTTCAAGACGTATGGGGTGATCAACGATGGCACTGTTCAGATACAACTGCGGCCCTCCCAACTGTCACCTTCTCCCTCTGGTCTAGGACTGCCTCTGGCTTCCACCCTGGTAGGCTGCCTATCCCAGGCTGAGAGGGGTTCCCTTCCACTCTTGACACAGTTGGATTTGTTACCTTTTCATGTTGCCCCCTCACTTTGTTTAGATTACTTTGAACTACGTGCTGAAACCTTTCAGGAGACTGTTGTCTTGAGGATCACTTTAGAAGACGAGGGAGAACCTTGCTTTGTTGAGTAACAAGTTCTTCTTTGTCATGATTAGCCTGACACTTGCAGAAGGTATTGGCCTGATCTTTGGAGATGAGCATCTTGACTTTTTACCTTTTGACATATTTTGCTATCCTGGCAAACGTTTGCTTCATATATTATATGAAAGGGCATTGAAACGTATTGAAAATGTACTGTTGTGTCCGACTCCCTTTTGAGAACATTGTGGTAAACCGACAATCATACTGTGGACGAATTACCACAGTTCCATGCGATTAGGTGGAATCACAAAATAAAAAATCCAAATAGAACTAATACTAAAATAATAAAGCCCCCCCTCTTTTTTGTGTTCCTAATACTTTTTCACCACCCCCAAAACCACTATTCCCACTCCCAGCCCCATTTTTATTTGTTTCCAAAATCTTATTTTGGAATTAGTTCTATTGGATTAGTTATTTTGTGATTCCACATAATCACTGCACATCAATTACCACATTATAGCTCTCTGAGAAGTTCCCATTAGAGAGGCCATTCCAGCATGGAGATGAGGTGGTTGCAGTGGTCGCCAAGTGCACTAGGTGGTACTAGTGGTGGCGTACTGCCACACATTGATGTCTATGGGGCAAAGACCTGCTTCTCGGGAAGTTGAGAAAAAACGTGACTCCGTGGCAGTCTGCCATTGTGCCTTATCCTTATCAAGCAGCACAAAGATAAATTAAATGCTGTTTTCTATTTTACCCACTTATGTTCCTGATCAACATTCCGCAGCAATGCTGTTAACTGAATCTCCTCTACTATAAGGTTTGCAAGCCTTCATGCCATGTTTGACATTTATTCATCATTGTATGTTCCTCTCCAGTGCTGCATACCCTTTTTTATTATATTGAGCATGCAGCCCTTCATAATGAAGATGAATTGAAGGTAGCTAGCTGTGTACTGGTGGAGGATTAGTGATCCTGAATTTCTACTTCAGTTCCTGCAACTCTGATCTTAATTGTTCATTGGCTGGTAAATGTGGGTTGTTCTGGCTAACATGTAAGGCTATTTGGTAACTCATTAGCTGTGCACTACAATTAAGTGGACTAGAAGCCCACCTGTACCTCACTCTGACATCTCTGCATCCATTATCTTTAATATTCGGGAAGTTATTGGGTGACCATACTTGTAAAGTCAGTGTAAATCTAGTGCAGATACACTAACTTTTTCTCTTCAGTGGCTTTCCCAGCTCAAAGATATTCACCAACTGCATGGGTGTGAAGCATCCTCAGATGATTGTGTACCGTCTTCAATCTTTTACTTGGAGTAGGCCAGACTCTGGAAAATGCCAATCAAAGCTGGACGGTTATATGCAGGAGGCATCTAAGAAGATGAAAGGTGTGGCTGGGAGCCCTGACAAAGCACCCAAATTGATAAATTCCACAATCACAGCTGCATCTTTAACCATAATGCTGCAACTTCAGCAAATCATGTGCACATTGGGACAAAAGGTAGATGCTCTTAACAGCGAAGATGTCTCAAACCATATGATTGATCACCTTTGTACACGTTTGAATATAGCTGACCAAAGTGTGGACAATGCTGAAACAGCGCCTTGAGAGCAATGTGTCCGACTTCAAGAAGTAATTGATTGCTTTCAATCAAGGCTAAAAATGCCAACCCCAAACAGGTCAAGAAGAAATAACGTCCGAATTCTGGCTCTCCCAGTGCATAACTGACACACTAGAACGATTTCTCAAAGATGATCCCCCCGACTTAATCAGAAAGATGGTCTTCTTCCAACATTTCTAAATCGAAAGAGCTCATTGTTAAAGTCCACCCATCTCAACTGTCTGACTGATTATTACCAGGAACTTTAGTTATAGGGATAAAAATGCTTCTATGTCCTACTGCAGCGTTCTGAAAGCAGCATGACTATGGCACTGCTTCAACAATTCCACTCCCAGACATTCCCGTTTCTTGACACCTACCTGCTTCCCTGCCACTTCGCTCTTCCCACGTCCTCCCTTTTTTTCCTTTTAGTGGCAGGTCAACCCCCTCCACCCCACCCCAACCCCTCCTGTGTCCCCCCTCCACTGACGGCACTTCATTTCGGGGTAACTCCAATTCAATCGTCCCAGACCACAGCATGCTACTTTGTTGGATCCCCCTGAACCTCCAAGCCTGCTTAAGTGTCCACACAGACCCTTGGGTCCAAGCCTCTTTTGCATACCCTTTGCCCCCCACGGCCCTCCAAATGTTTTCCTCTTCAGTCCCACCTTACTCAACTCCTTCAGCTGTCCTCGCCTTGCATGCTGTACCTTTCCTTACACCCTCTGCTGAGCATACGCTTCTACTCTTCTGTGGCCCATGATGACCCTACTTAGATTACAGCCTTTTCCCTGAGTGATGTTTCTTGCATGGTCTATTTTAGGGGCATCACACTGAACGCGAGATGAACACCCCACATGGACCAATGTTTGATCCTCTTGTGCAGCCCGAGAAATGGGTGAATTAGTGTTATTCCTTCTTATTTTTCCAGATTATAGTTAATTGGTGCAACAATCTAGGAAGACCTTTTAATGAGGCCTTGAAGGTGCTGAAAAATACAGGATTTCCGTATGCCTAATGTTCGCAGCCAAACTGAAGATTCTGTTCAATAACAAATCTCATGTTTTCCATGTTTGTCACCTCCAACATAAAGGACCCAAACCCGCCACGTTGGTCATGTCTATTTTATTCTGATCTCAGTAAGTATTAGATGTTGTGTTTTTGAGTTCACTCGTCATCATATCCTCCTTAAGGGGGTTGGTAAATGCTACCAATTAATATAATTCTCTTGCGGCTATCTCAACTGGTACTTGACATGGGAAACGTATACTGGCAATGGGCACTGTTGGTTACATGGTCCTTTCTAGCAGAAAATCTGCCTCTGCGTATTGAACCCAACCGCAGTATTTTCTGTCTTGTGATCCACTAGTTGCTTGATGAAGTAAAACAATGTATGTTATACATGTTTGGGGAAATGTGGACCTCATCATTTTGTGCGCTCCATAAAGATCTTTTTAGTTTGGGCTATTAGGTGTTACAAGCGACACTGATAAGCCAAAACCATTGCAGATATGGCAGAATGGCATATGACGGGGACACAGCCTGTAGGCGTTTGATTATTTGCCCACCCATTGACTGTCCATGGCCATGCCAATCCCTATGGCCATTCCCACCCAGTTCCTGTCCCTTCCCACCCAAAACACTTCCTAATAGGAACTCTTTAGGCTCGATTTAATCAAGTCTTTCTATCAAACATTGCACTTGAAGTGCATGGCAGTGTTTTTTCAAAGCAGTTTCCCAAGAGTTAATGCCTTAACTAGAGCTGTAAACCCGCTACTGGTGTAATAAAAATGTCTTACCAGTTTGCCTTAAGCCGCTCCATTTATAAGCACTTTGTCCATCAAGGAAGCTTTGTGTAACGGTTTAGAAGTAGGAGACCGACACACAAGTGGCATGCTTTTGACTATAGTATTTAATTAGTGAGCAAACAAAAGAGAAAACCCTATCTGATCCTAGTTCTAAGAGGGGTTTCCCTGCCTCAACTAATACTAAGGAAACTGTCAGGATGTCAGTCCTCCATCCTTTGTCAAAAAGCCTAATTTCATCCCTTAAGCTATAAATGCAACTAAAAGGTGTGTGGTCTTCTTGATCCAGAGGAATGTCTTCCTTCTGGACAACAATCCAAAGATCAGTTCTGGGCAAAGCAAACAATTTTTCTCCAAGGATGTAAATCAAGTCTCAAAAAGGTTCTTAGTGTGTTACAACAAAACCAATGTATTGTATCTTCATAGCGTTAAGGGGATGACTCCCGCCCCCTGACCTATCTTCGGTTTCTCAGTCGTTCTCACAATGCTAGGACAAGTCTTTGCTTCTCCTAGCCGTTATCAGATATTTCAAAAAGCCAAGAGAACACTCCCTCATCTTGGTTCATCCCACAATGTTTAACAAGACCGAGGGGTATGTCTTCCTTCCCCTGGCCTTTCTCAAGCTCTTCAGGATGCCAAGAGACACTCTCTTCTCTTGGCTGTTTCACCAATGTTCAGTCTACCTGGTTCACTAAACCTGCAAGGTACTGAGACTTTGATCATCCCAGAGGCAATTCGTCATTGACTGTGGGTTCCAGACCCTCCTCCCTTTCTCTTGTTCCTCACAAGTTCTACCTGTGTCACTATTCTGCCAGGGATTCACCTTTGTCGGGTCCCAGACCCTCCTTATTAGTTTCTTTCTTCGTCTTGGGTCCCAGACCCCTTTTTTGTTTTAGGGATGCGGTTGTGAGACCTGACACAATCGCAGATATCGAGAGTGAGTTCTCTAAAGAAGGGCTTGCGAGATCTAGATTGGTGAGCATAAGCTGGTGTTTGTTTGAAATTACCGACATGTGTTTTGACCTTCAAGGTCATTTTCAAGCCAAGAAAGGTTAAGTATAGCTGGTAAGCGTTAAAGGATGATGAAGGGGAAGGCCCCTTATGCTGTTGAGGGTGGATAATCCACAGTACACAGTTGCTGTGTAGCCTGCTAGACACGTGTTTCGACCATCAAGGTCATTTTCAAATCTGATTTACAAAAATATGGTACATTCAATTTGACAATTGTCATGCATACATGTTATCCCCATTGTGTGCATGGTGGATGTGATAACATTAAAGCATAGACAAGGGTGGGGCGAGTTGGCAACCCGTTGTGTGTAGGGCTCGTATGTCAACTCACCTTTCATGCTATGGACGAAACCAGTGTCTAGCAAGCTACACCGCAACCGTGAACTGTGGATTATCCACCCTCAACAACATAAAGTACCTTCCCCTTCGTCGTTATTTAACGCTTACCAGCTATACCTAACCTTTCTTACTTTGAAAATGACCTTGCAGGTTAAAAACGCGTGTCAGCGATTTCAAACACCAGCATATCCTCACCAATCTAGATCTCGCAAGCCCTCATTTAGAGAACTCACTCTCGATATCTGCACAGTGTCTAGCGCGATTGTGTCTGGTCTCACAACCGCATCCTTAATCTGACAAAACGGGACAGTGGGACATGGTCCTTAGCCCAGGCCACGGACCGCAAGACACACAACAAATACATCTGGAAGCGTGGCAGTCCCGCAGTTCGAGTGTTCCATCCACGAGTACAACCCTTTTTTGTATTGATTTCCTTCTCTCCTCTGGGTCTCAGACCAATTTGGCAGAGGTTTTCCCCTCTCTCTCGGGTCCAGACCCTTTTTGTATTGGTTTATTTTGCTCTTTTGTGTCCCAGTTACCTTTGGCAACGGTTTCTGTCTTTTGGGCCCCACGCAACCGTCCCAGTCACTCCACCCTCTTATTAGGGCTTGTGTATGGGCTTCGGTTCCTGTCTCTGGCATCTATGCATCCTTCCGGGGACTACAGAGGCTCGCTGTTGCCTCCAGGCATTCTCTGATCGTTTGAGGGACTGCAGCGGTGCTGCAACAGTTCCTAGAGGCCTCCTGGCCTACATTGATAGGAACCAGTAACTGCAGCGGCTCCGCAGAGGCTTCCTTCTACTAGACTGCGCGTCCCACACGGTTCCTTCGCGTCTCCTGTTTCCCACTCCAGCTGTTCCACAATGGACCTTTGGGGGATGTAACTGCATGCAGGCAAATTTCTCATCCTCTGCTGTTTCGTCCTTTGCACAGGGTTTGCTCCAGGGAGTGCCTCTCATTTGGAATGCCTTCTTCTGTTTTAATGGTAGCTCGGCCAATAGGAATCCTAGAACAACTAGGCCGTTCAGTAGAGGTGCTCTTTATGCTTCGACACTTCATCCTCGTCCCAGTACTGATGTTGATTACTCTCAGTGAGTCACTTTGTCTCTTCCTCATCTCAGAACATAAAGGATCCAAGTCTTTTGAGGAGTTCACGCTTCCTCGTCTCAGTACTTCCTACATGGCTGGTATGGCAAATGTACATGGGTACACTATGGAAGGTATTGGTGAGGGGTGGGAGGGAGGTAAGGAAGGTATGCCTGGGTTAGGTGGGCTATGGGGATACTATGTTATCCCCACGTCGTCATAATCCCATAGGGGGCTTCCCTCCCCATGAGATCCACCTCCTGAATATCGTCCCAGGTGGACTGTCTGGTAGCGGCCGTAGGGGAGAAGTGACGACATCCGGGGATTCGTCACACCTGTTAAAAATAAGCATTGGTAAAGCCAACAGTTCTGGCTTGTAAATAAGTATTAGGCATTTGCCAGGCACTGCTATTCAAATCCCAGGTACTCGCACCATTTTGAACCTGCTACCATCAATACAAGTTAATAACACTATGGCTGTGCCTGGAAAGGGCCTTTCTCATGCCTGCACAAAAGCCCAAACTGTTGCTATTGCCAATGCTTGTTTTAGGAGTGGGGTTTTCTGACCCCTTTATGCACCAGTATGCCTTAATGCATTTAATGCAAAAGGTTAACTGGGCTAAAAAATACTTTGTTGGGGTTTTGTGGGAACATTGATTGTGGGTTTACCTGTTGTGAGTAATCTGAGGTCATTCCCTTAGGACCCCCCACTTCCTTCAGGGAACCGAGAGAAAGGCAAGACTGCCAGAACCTGACCACGGGGTGCATCTATGAGGGAGGGTCACTTGGGTGAAGGTCCTTGAAGAGCAGGAATGGGGTATCGGAGGGCAAGACATGGTATTTTTCCCCCATCCCTAAAATTGACCTGCCCTACCCCTCAGTCTTCATGGGCTATTTCCATTTAAGCCCCGTTCTACCCCATAAGGTCCCACGAGATACTGAGATAAGGAAGAGGTTGCAAGGAGTAGTGCATGCTCCCTAGAGGAAACACTACTATAGTACTGGGAGGAAGAAGAGGGAGTGGGAGGAATACAGGACTGAAGGTCAGGCATGTCCCACTAATTGTATTAATTAGTTTCAGGCAGGCCAGGCCAAGGGCTTGCACCTGAAACCCTTTGACAGGGCCCAGGTGTATAAAGCCAGAATGCTGCAAGAGAAGGAGAAGGGTGCATATCAGTTTGTTGAGTGCAACAGGGAGAATGGCAGAGGTTGCAACAGCAGTCACGAGATGCACCACAGCAGGGGTGCTGGGGAAGATGTGTGGTGAAAGTAAAGACTGTTGTGGACTGAAGTGGAGAGCAGAGCGTCCCGGGATCCCAGACCAAGTGAGATTGAGGTCTGACTCCGTGAGTGGCACAAACTGCTGGGCCTTTCTGCAGAGGTCCTGCAGCGGAAATCTGGGCTGGTCCCGAGAACAGAGAGGAGTGCTCATTGGCTCTGAACGGGAGAAGGGTCCAGAGGGTCAGAAGGGCAGTTTGAAGATTACCAACTTGACTGAAAACCCCTTGAAGACAGAATCACAGCGTGTGCAGAGACGAGGTCCAATACCTGTGAGTTTCCGATAGAGTAGAAATGCCGGGCCGCTCTTCACGCGAACGTGATTATGCTGTGAATCAGTATCGGGTGAAGCAAAGGCATTGTTGAAGCAGTTGCATTTAAAAATAGTATGCGCACTGTGGGAGGGAGTGGCTATGATTCTAAATATATGCACTAATGTACTGCCGATGCTAACATTTCCTTAATATCTGTTTGGAGATATTGGGAAGATCTTGGTTAAAAAGAGACGATTATTTAACCTTGGCTGTCTTATAGCGAAGAAATGTATTGTGCTCAAGTGGAAGTCTTGGACTGCACCAAAGATTGATATGTGGTTGAAAGAAATGACTCTTGTAAGTGACTATGAGGAAACATATCACTGATCACACCGACTTGCATGCCCAAGAACATCGGGTCCATTTCAAGAATTTTTGCGTGACCAACTGTCTAACACTGATTAGCTTTTACTAACTTGGCTTCTGTATGTACATAATACTTAACCGGATACACTTTTGTAATTATGACGGAAGGGCAGAATGATACACAAATGTGTTCTAAATGTATTACATTGGATGTCTTCACTGTTCAAAAAAGTTTAAAAATAATATGAAATAGTATGCGAAAGGTGATACCAACTAACAAACCATTGTGCAAAGGGTTCTTAAAGAAACTATTATTCGCAAATGAACTTTAACAGTATAAAGCCTGAAAGGGCACCATTAAAGCTATAGAAAGGCTGTTTGCCTTTGCCAAATCACAAAGGCTGATGACTGACATGGGAAGCCATTTCCAAACTGAAAGAAACATGCCATTTGATATGACATGTTTATTTATAGGACATAGTTTATTTATAACGCGCTTAATACCCAGAGGTTTCTAAGCGCAGACCCGGGGATCGAACCTGTGGTGCTCCATGTCGTCTTCCTTCCAAGGCGAGCACGTTGCCCCTGAGCTATACTCCAGAGACTATTTGAGTGAGAGCAAGTGAATGCTGAAAATATTGTAGACTGAACTGAAAGAAAATTGCTGTTTAAGTAAACCACTATATGGTGAATGAATATTTAAAGTTAAACCAACATATGAAAAGGCACACTGCCAAAAAAACGCAGTGTGGAGCTAAAAGAATACAAGCGTGGAAAGTGAAAGCCCAAGGCAGAAGAGCATATGAGGGGCCCAACAGCTTTGGGGAGATGGTTGTGCAACCTGTGATGGATGGACCGTGCGGTCTAACTGCGACTAGACCATAAAGTCTCCTACTGTAAAATCTACAGATATCGGAAGGCAAACCAAGGAAAGCAGGACAATGCCAACTGGTTGAGTGACCTGTAATTGGTGGGCCATGCAGCCTGTGAACTGTGCCTAGACCAGGAAGCGACAAAACATTCAGGGGTGATGCGAAAGCAACCGTGGAACAGAATAAAGCTGAACATTGTGAGAGGATCTTGTGAACCAGTGCTTGAAGCTTGGAGAAGGGAATATGTAATTGTATCCCCCATTTTTAATACATCTTCATTTGTTAATTCCCTTGTCATTATGCCGACATGCATTTCCTGGAATGTAGGAGGATGAATATAAAATATTGGCATATGTGCAAAGACGCAAGAAGCATTTCTCTCTTTTACAGGAAACTTATTTGTCTAATGCTGGACATACATGGTTTGCAGATGGTTCTCATGTTGCTGTGCATATTGTTGCAGATGGCTCTAGGAAACAAACAAATCGGAAAGATGGTTCAAGGATTTTTATTAACAAGCTTCTTATTGCTTGGTCATGCAGGGGTTGAGTCTGTAAGATCATTTGACCATGGGGTTCTTTTAACTGATATCTCAGTCTCTAAACACTAAAGATTGGTAACCTCTGCCGTCTAAAATTACTTCTATCAGGGAAAACCTCAAGGCACAGGCCTCGTCTATCTTACTCCCTCTAGGACTTTCTAAGAATACATTATTTCTGTGTTCCTACAGGCAGGATTTAAGGATTCAAGATGCTGCTTATTTCCTCAAACCTCTTCACCATCTTCGCTCCTTTCCCTGATCTTACGCCACTCCCCTTTTTACTCAACTTCATACTATACACCCACCTTCTGCTCACACCTCTCACCCCCTCCTGCCTTCTCATCCAGCCTCCTCTCTTCCCTTGGCTCTCTCGTTCCACCTCTCCTCCTCCTCCTGTCCTTCCAGTGTTTTCACACTGCTCTACCTCCTATCTATACTGCTTCCTTCCTCCACCTGCTACCCTATCAGCCATAAAACCTTCCCCCCTACAATTCCTGCCACTCCCTTCTCTCTACCACTTACTCATCACTCTCCCTCACTATACTTTCTTGCCTCTTCTCTACTCCCCCTCCACACTCTCCCTTCCCTCACCTAACTCTTAAACCCCACTCCACTCCCTCTCACACATACAATCACACAATCACAGTTGCACTCTTTCCACGAGGTACACTTTCGCTCACACACAATATCTTGCCTGTATTCTTACTCCACTTCTCCAGACTATTCAACGCTCTTCTCCACCTTCCATCGTCCTTCTGGTCTCTCAGTCCACCCCCACACCTCAACCCTCACAACCCACACTGTGGCTCCCATGGGCTTTTTAGGGTTCGTCAAACATTCGGAAAATAAACAAATGCGTGAAAAGGCCGAATTTCAGCCGTTCGGAAAATCCGACTGGCCGGAAAGTTCGACCAGATCACGCATTCAGTGCTTGGGGCTGCGGGGGTATCCCCAGCACACTTACTCACTATATTGTGAGCGGTGGTTGAGCGGGTGTCCCCGCAGCCATCCCAAAAATAAAACCACAAGGCACTGACCCTTTCCCAATATTCATAAGGTGTCCTAATTCTAGTACATCGCAATCCTATTTTCTAATGTCGTTGCTTTGAATTCAGAAAGGCAATGTTATTTTCTCTGGTAACATGTTTGGAAAGTGCCTCACAATGGCAAATGTGTATGCCCTGACGTTTGTTTGATGCTCCAGAATTCTTTTGTGCAATATTTTTGAGATGTCATGAGTTTATACTCACAACTTTCTTGATTAATGCCAATTTTAATACTGTACTAGACAGCAAGTTAGATAAGGCCTCAGTTGATAAATATTCTAGTGTTCAGTCTGCTAAAATAATTTGACACTTGATAGAACTGTTTGGCCCATATGCAATCTGGCATAAAACACGTAGCAACAGCCAAGGTTTTACTTTATTCCTCTGTTCATGCTGCTTTCTCCCGTTTTATATCTTTAGCTGGGGTTGTATGAAGTCTAAGGAGATACTGTGGAATGTATTATTTTGCCCAGGGTTCTGTCTGATAATGCACTGATACCTATTAAACTGGAATTAAACAAGCCCCACTCTCCTATCCGCAAATGGAAATTTAAATCTGACAAAATTGCTGATCTGCTGTTTAGGAACACCATAGCTGAGGAAAACATTTTTATTGCATGACAAGCTATACGCCCAAATATTTGGTTGACATTCAAAGCTTACATATGTGGTGTGTACCTAGCAAGAGACTGGAGTTCTCTGGGTGATCAAACAGGAGTTGTATTTCTTAGGAAACCCAAACTAAAAGCTCTTGAATTGGAGTATATATGACAAAGACCTTCAATTTGGCAGGATTGCTCACATCCTTAAAGGCTTTAAGATCATTTTGCAGATCTAAAAGGCTATTTCCAACTGGTATCTGCAAAGGCACCAGGTCCCGACTGCATCACTGCAGTTATAAAAATAATTTTCAGGGTTACTGGTTTCTAAACTAAAGAAGTTTTATTTATACGTTTATGTAACGCCCAGACACTCGAGTATCACAGCGTTTCTTACAGAATTACAAATAAGCAAGTGTAATAGGTAAGCGTATTGAGAAAGAGCCTTAGTCATATTTGTCAAAGACAGGATTTTACAAGCTTTTTAAAGGCGGCATGGGAAGGTTAGTTTCTGATGTGAGCTGGCAGGGGGGTTCCAGAAAGCACATGCTGTTACACAGAAGCTGACCCCTCCTGCGCTCTTATTTTTTAAATGAGGGGTGACAAGTGAGCTGCTGGTGCAGGATCTTAAGGAATGCACCAGGAGTTTCCAGACAATACTGTTGAGGTAGGGGGTGTGGGGGGACTTCTTTGTGGATGCAGCAGTGTGCCATAGTCCAGGTTTTAAAGTCGATGCAAGCTTTGCCAGTGGGCCTCCTGGTTGGTTGCTGAAATGTGGTCTGTCTGTCATAGGCCTAGTGCTGCGTGTGCGACTTTATTCTGCAAAAGGAGTTTAGCTAGGTTAGAGGTGGTTGTGCCCATGAGCAGGACATTGCAATAATCCAATTTTCTGATGGGTGCTCTTGCAAGTTTGAGGCAGTTATTGGTGGAGAGGAATTTACTTCTCAGAGATGAACCTGGATGTGAAGTATGAGGAGGACACTAATGCATTGATGTGTTTGGTCATGGTCCGCTCAGCTACAAGTTGGACACCCAAGGTTTTGACATGCTTCAGGACCGAGATGGTAGAGCGGTCAATAAAGGGGGAGAAGGATATGTTGAGATTTTTTAGCAAGTAGGGGGAGCCCATGATGAGAAGCTGTTTTATCATTTAGACTGAGGTTGTGGGAGACTATTCAGTTTTGTATCGGGCTATCGACTCTGTTAATGGTGGCCATGTCACGAGTGTAGTCACCTGTGATGGGGATGAGAATGTGCGTGTCTGCAAAGTTGGTGAAAATGATGCCTATGTTGTATAGGAGGTCAAATAATTAGGTGAATGTATTGTATAGTGTCGGTCACAGGAAGGACCTTTGAGGTACTCCAAGGGGGACTGAGATGGGGTTGGGAGCTAAATCACCAATGCACACTCCAGTAGTGCTATCACTGAGAAATTATTTGATCCAGTCTGTGGCCTTGGAGAAGTGGAAATGCAGCTTCACGTGATGGCAGACGATGTTGTGATTTGCCAGGTCGAAAGCAGCTGAGGGATCTATTATGTGGAGGTTGTTATCCATTTCGATTTTGCAGTTTCAGTGCTGTTTAGGGCAGAAACCGGATTGTCTAGTTCCAAGTGGGTGGTTCTGTTCTTGGAAACATTTTATTTGTGTGTAGGCAATACAGTCAAGGATCTTGAGAAGGAAGGGGACAATATTAATGGGATGATAGTTAGTGGGAATGGTAGGGTCCAGAGATGGTTTCTAGAGGAGCGTGTGATCCAAGCTGACTTTATACTGGTGGGGACTTCATTGGTCAGGAAGGAGGCATTGACAAAGTCTATGATGATTGGTGTAGGGGAGGGGGTGCAGAGCTCTATGTGCACTGGGCAGGTGTCCCCCTTGTAGCTTGAGGGCTTCAGGCATTAGAGAGTTGCTAGGACTGCCTCTTGTGACTTGGGCGAACAGGAAAGGCGAGAGAGATGGCAGGGCCGCTAGGGGATACTCTGAATCCTGGGGTGTGGTGACTTCAGCAGCTAGCGTGGCTTTTTTAGTCTCAATTTTGATCACTAGTGAATCAATTTTGTTAGGGAGGGCATCTTGTATGGTGGTACACCATGCTTTGTCCATGAGGGTTGGGGCAATTGTAGGGGGTAGGGATTTCCAGCTCTTTCAAGATGGTGAAGAGCACTTTAATGTTGAAGGCAGCTTTGGTGATTCTAGCATTGTAAGAATTGCCTTTTTATGTGACTATCGATTTTTTGTAGAGTTTGGTGGTAATGGAGATAGTTTTGCTATTACTTGGGGGAGAGTTGTCTGCGCCAGAGGTGTTCAAGGGTTCTTTTGTTTCTGCGTAGGGTGACAAGATCTTCTGTGAAGTGCTGGATTGTTTGTAAGACTTTGTAATTTTGAGTTAATCGGAGCATGCTTGACCATAGTAAGAAAAAGGCATTGATAATGGACGTTAGCTGGGACTTTGGGGGGTTTAGGGGGTGTGTTGTTGCTTGGTAGAGATTGTGAGTAAAGTAGTGCCTGGAGCGTGGGCTTGAGCTCCTCGTGTGAGAGTTTATGGGTGTTTCGGAACAGTATTGGGCTCAGATGGATGCTGAGCTGAGGGAGGTTTAGCAGGGGATTGGCCAAACTCTGAGGGAATGGTCAGACCCATGGTACTGTGCTTATAGCTGAGACGTCAATGACCTTGATTGAGAGAACGCAGTTAAGGATATGTGGCGTGGGTGGGGGAGGAGACCCATTGGGTGAAGTTCATGTCTCCTAATGCTTGTGACAAAGCTGTAGCCTTGTGATCTTTTGTGCCCTTAAAGCCAAGGTTAAGGGCTTCCAGGATAATAAACTTGGTGGCAGGTTTGAGGAGAGGGAATCAAGAGGGGGATGTCCGTCTCTGGGAAGCTATTGTAGTTGGGCTGACGTTGCAGACGCAGGTTGTAGGTGGATTGAGGGTTGGTAGTAAGTTTGAGCGGTAGCATTTCATACCCATTGGTGGGTGGAATGGGGATGGGTCTGAACAGAAGAGAAGGTTTGGCCATGAGTGCCGCGCCTCCTTCAGGGGCATTGAGTCTGTCCTTAAGATGAATGTTTAAATGCTGGTCGAGCACAAGGTCCTCTTTCGTTTATGGGGGGCTTGTGGTTGAGGACAAGTACATCATTATGTAGAGTCCCACAAGGCTACCCCACCCTTACACACAAAGAGGGCGACAAAATGTAGTGTTTAGGCCTACTAAACCATTACTACGTAGAGCCATAGGGTCAGTGTCAGTTTTAGCATGTTTTATTCACAAAGCAGAATAACAACACTTGAAATGGTCTATTGCCTAATACAAAACACAGACGTGTATATCAAATCAATAACAAACACCAAAGAACATATTTTCATATCATCTGCATCCATCAATTGGATACAATTATGGTTCTAGTGTTAGTAGCACACATGAGAAAGCGATGTTCAAAATTGATTTGAACAGCAATCTCCTACGAGTGTCAACACAAAATTGTGTTTCTGGAGTCAAAGAGGGAAAGTATTGACATTTCAATTCCTTTTAAAGTACACTCTTTAATCCATCTTCAGGACACAACCAAGATGTTGGGATGTGGAATTAACGCGTTCTTCTCCCATCACGTGCTATTGTGCAACTTCTTTGTTGTGAGTAGGGCTGAATATTTAGTATGTACATCATACAATGGTGCAACAAAATGGTCTGCATTGCTTTCCTTATCAGCTGTGCTTTATCGCTGTGCCATGCGCACAAATGGTTGTGGTGTTGTCCCCGAACGTCGTTACCAGCGCATCTCTAACCACCTTATCACAAAATGCTTCACACTGTTTTATAATACAGCTTGATGCACCGCATGAATGACCCCTTTGTGTTCTTCGTACGCTGTATTCCTAAGACGTTCGGGAGACAATAACACAATAGCACCGGATGGGAGAAGAACGTGTTAATTTGCTTAGTGGAGAATCCAGCCGAGGAGGCAATGGCGCTGACCTGACGAGTCATAGTGTGTGGAGTCCAGGTAGACCCCAAGGGTCTTGACTGAAGGTGAGACTGGCAATTGGAGCATTGTCAACCATGAAAGTGCTGTATTGTTTATACAATTTTGGTGAGTTTATTTGGGGCCAGCAATGAGGATTTCTGTTTTGTCCCTGTTGAGACAAAGCCTGCTTGTTGTCATCCACTTTTGGATGGTAGAGTATAACTGGTGCAGTGTCAAGGCGTCATGTTTGTATGAGCCAAAGCGAGGAAGGAGGGCCTGCGTGTCATCAGCATAGTTTGTGTACGCTATACCGCAAGCATCCAGTTTATCAAAAAAGCGGTTTGGTGAACAAGTTGTGGAGGGAGGGCGAAGTGCAGGAGCCTTGGGGGACACCGCATTGGATGGTGGTGGGAGTTGCACAAGCCAAGTCTGAGAAGACTTTCATAGCTTGGGGGAGGGGTGAAGTGGGCTGACTTAGAGAGGTGTTTCCAGAGGATCTTGTGGTCTACAAGATTATATGCTGCAGACAGATCAAAGAGGAGGAGAAGGGCAGGTTTGCCTTCATCCATTATCTCAGCCTGTTCGTTTTTTAAATCCAATAGGGCAGTCTCGGTTCCATGGCCTGGGCGGAAGCCTGATTGTCTCTTGCCTAAAATACCGTTGTATCAAAGAAGAACTGGATTTGTGTATACACCGCTTTAGCCAGAATTTTTAGCAAAAACTGTACCGTAGTTATGGGCCGGTAGTTGTTAGGTGAGGAAGGGTCAAGGGTGGGTTTCTTCAAGAGCGGGCAAACCCCAGCTTCTTTAAGGCAAGGTGGGACAATGCCTTAGGCAAAGGAGGCATTAATTAATGCAGCCAGAAACTGGGCAAGAGTTTCGGCGCACTCTTGTCCAATTTTGGTTGGACAAATATCCCCTTTACAGTTGGATGGTTTGAGCTGGTTAATCACTTCAGATTCAGAGACATCTCTGAAGGAGAAGGTGTTTAGATCCTGGTGAGGTACGTCTTCGGTGGGAATGGACAAGAGATCAGAGTTGTTAAGGGCTTCATGGTGTGCACGGATTCTAGTTTGCAGGCGGTCTATTTTGTTCAGCGTGACTGATTGAAAACAATGAAGCCTGGTGCACAGATATCCAATGTCTTGGGAAGTGGTGGCAGTAGCGCCTAGTTCTTTGAATATAGCGAACAATTCTTTAGATTCAGAGGTGGCGTTGGAGATTCTGGTGTTATAGGAGTTTGCTTTGGATGTGATGATGGCTTTTTTGCATTTGTCTGCTAGCTTTTTAAAGTCTTCTTTGAGTGGGTCTAGTGGGTTGTTTTGCTATTTCATGAGTGCTTCACGCCTAAGCGTGCAAAGTTCCTGGCGCTCAGGGGTGAACCAAGAGTTTGCATGTTTTAAGTCTTTTTGTTCGAGTGGTGCGATGGTGTCAATTGCTAGTTTAAAGGTGCGATTGTATATTTCTGCTTGAATATTAGGGACTTCAGAGAAGGGAGGCTTAAAGCTTGGACCTTCTTGAAAAGGTAGCAGGTGTAGTTTTGTGAGTTTGCGTGCCATCCTGGCTAATGAAGGCTGAATGGGAGTTTTAGCTTTGAGGTGGAGGGGAAGGGGATGAAGTGAATGAGGCGATGGTCGGTCCAACGGCAGGGTGTGTTGGAGCTGATGTCAGCAGAATAGTGGAGTTCAGCAACCCAGTCTAGGGTGCGTCCTTTGGAGTGTGTGGGTTCAATAACCCCTTGCACGAAACCGAAGTCTTGACGTTCTTTGGTGAATGCTTTAGCTTGCTTGTCTTTCGGGTCATTGAGGCCCAAGTTAAGATACCCCAGTAGGATTTTATTAGTGGTAGCTTTTAGGTTCTCTGCTAAAAGATTGAGTAAGCATTCTTGAAATTCTGTGGAGGGGCCCAGAGGCCGGTAGACAGTATGAATCGTGATTGTCCAATTAGGGTAGAGGGAGAGTTTGGTGGTCAAGGAATCAGCGTTTGCCGCTAAAAAGGAATTGGTTTGTCTGATGTGTGGGGAGTCCTTGGCAATGATGGTTACTCCTCCCCCTTTCATCTGTGGTCGGTTGTGGCAGTAGATGGTGTACTCTGGTGGGAGTGCTAACGCGATGGCAGGTCCTGCAGCTTCATGGAGGCATGACTCGTTAATGGCTAGGAAGTCTAGGTCCAAGTTGGTGAGGAGGTCACGGACCTTGGTGGCATGTGCAGGGAGCGAACGTGCATTTATGAAGGCACATTGAAGAGGGCTGGGGGGGTATTTTCGTTTTGGTGGTGTGCTGGTCAATGGGTGAGGTGGGTTGGGTGAGGGTGGTGTTGCTAGTGACTGTGAGATGAGAGGGTAGTGACCCTTAGGGTTGGCCCTTGTTCCTTCCTGCTGTGTCAACAGAGAAGTGCAATCAGCAATGGTGTTTTTTTTTTTTTATTTATTTTTTTTTAATTAAATATATGGAGGGATCAACGTGCTGGGCAAGGTCGGTAGGTCTGGCTGTGGAGGAGGATGTAACTCGAGGGGTCAGCCTTCCCAGCAAGAGGTTCCTAAGATCCTTTGGCCTGGAGGAGGCCAGGATTTGTGTAGGTATGCTTCGAGATCTCAACCTGATTAGTCTGCAGGCTAGGGAGTCAAGGGTGGCGGCAGTGAAGTCCACGTTTCGAGTGAGTGTGTATGGAGGCGTTTGAGCATGCAGGCAGGTGGCTGGAGTTTTCTGCGCACTGGAAGGGGATTCCCCTTTCAAGGGGGAGAGCGAGAGGGAGAGTGGGGTGGTCTATCAGAGTTGCGCGAACCCTGGCGGCAGTAGATGGGAACCAGGGGCAGGAGCAAGAAAGAATATGATCTATGCAATACTGAACACAGGTACCAATGGTAACAGTTGGATAGGTTCATGGTGTGGTAGGGCCAGAGAAAGGCTACAAGGCCAATGGTGAGAAAGAACAGAGGCAAGAGGATCCTGCCCTGGAGCCCCGAACTGTAGTGGCACGTAGTAATATTTCCAGAATATTACCTTAAGGTGCAGTTGATGAGTGGGCTGTCCGGCTAGGTAGCACGAATAAGGAACATGGGGAGTACAGTTCTAGTAGAGAAGGGCTTGGGCAGTATTTACACAACTGTTTGTTTAAGGTGGTGCGTTTCAAGTACAAGGTGATCACCGTAGCAGTTTGCATTAGTGTGAACAATAAGTAACAAAAATGACTATGGCAGCATGTATCCAGTGTTGAATAGGAACAATTGGGTGAGAGGGTGTTGTACAAGCAACTGGCAATCGGGGACAATACATTATCAGGTGCCACTGATTAAAAACAGAACATATTAAAATGGCAGAGTAGTCCAAATAGTTGAGGACAGTGTCATAAACCATTTTCAGGCAGTTTGGTCGTAGTCCCAGGTAATACACAGACCAAGGTGGTGTAGTCGAGCGTGCCGATGTGAGGGTTAGCAGCTCAATGGAGGCCCTAATGATAGAGGGTGTTACCGGCGGCCTGCGTAGGTGGAGAGAGATGCTGAACCGCATTGGACTGGGATAAGCTGCTTCTCATGTTCCGCAGTTCGGCTTTCCCCATTTTCCAGTTCTGCTATCTCTGACTCCGTTCCTGAGATGCTATTTAACAGGTCTCTCCTTATACCACCCATTTTCCCCAATGGCCTTGCCCCTCATTACCACCTTGAAGGTTTACCACAAGGTCCCTGCATTGTCCACGCTACCAGCATTAAGAGCAAGCAACTCCTCAATCTTCTCCCCCATATGCAATCTGAATGGTTCGTCGAGCAGGACTTCCACTCTTAGTTTCCACATGGGGTCTAGGGGCCTGCGCACATTCCTTTGTCACGTTGCGATCAATGGCGCTTGATCCAAGAGGACCCTTGCTTTATATTTGTCCGCTACAAATTCTCTCAGGGATTCGGTGCCTGGGAATATGTAATCGACACGTGTGTACACCCCATGCAGGCTCGCATAGAGTAGCCCCTTCTGTCTCCATGCAGCTGCCTCCAAATATCTCCCAGCTCCCACAGCAGGATGCCTTGTATCCTCGCTGGTGTTGCCAGCATCCCTTATCTAGCATCTGACCTGTCCAGCCTTAGGGTCTAAGGTGCAATTGAAATTGCCTCCCCATATCCACAAGGCCCCTATTTATGGCACCAGTCCAGGGTACAAGGACTTCAAAAAGAAGGAGGCATCCTGATTGGGGTGCATATGTGTTAATTATGCAGACCTCTGTGCTCCAACAACCCATGCACAATAACCATCCAACCATCATTGTTGCACTTGGATTCAAGCAACCGGAAGGGTACCAATGGGGCCACCCATATGTGTGCCTCTGGCATATGTTGATTAGGCAGATCCATATGCACCCCCCCCCAGCCGTTCCTTAAAATTGTGGCCTGCCTGGCAGCATAACGAGATGCGTCTCCTGTACCAGTGCGATGTGGTCTCACGTCCCATGCACATGTGTACACCCTGTTCTGCTTAATGAAGTTGTTTAGTCCCCTTACGTTCCAGGAGACCATCTGAATGTTATTCATCACGGTTATGCAGTCTCTTTTCCCCCAGGTGTCCCACCCACCACCCTCCGTTACTACCTCCCCCCAACACTTCGCTCACACCCAAAATTAAACCATGCCCACTCTGCAATTTTTCCCCCCATTCCACCTCTCCTACACCTATCCCGAGCGTGAACTGCAGGTATATGGGCATGGTGGTGCGGCTTGGGCAACAGGACAATGCAACATGCAGCTAGAACCAACAATAAATGTAACCCAAACCCTAACATCCCCAACAATTGCCCAGCAGCCAGTGGCATGTTAAGAGACAGCCGCGTCTTGCGCTCAACTGTCTCTCCACCTCATAGTTCACCATTTCTGCATTCAGCGCTAGGTACAAATAGTTTGTACCCCTAAATAGTCGGAATAAAATGGAAAAAGATAAGAATGAAAGGGAAAGTAAGGGGTGTGCAGCCCTGGCACAGTTGCAGTGTCCGCCAGGCTCCTCCTCGTTTTCCCTGTATGTCACCCTACCCTGCTCCCACTATTCAAAAAGTTCCTTGATGCCTGCAACTTGTCATCTCATCCTGCCTGTTCTGCCCGCAGGACCTGCTAGACGGTCGGCTGCCTGTACCTCCAGCCTGCAGCTGTAGCAGTAGCAGTCTCCTCAGTTGTGAGCACCGCGGGTAGCTGTCTTTCCCCGATGCCTGCAGCGGGTCTGGCACAATCTCCTGCACCAGCCTCAGGACCATGGGGCAGCCAGCGTCATTTTCCTCTTCTCTTGAGCCTGTCAGCTCAGGGCTGCTCTGCTCAGTATCACAGATGCTGCGTTGACAGGCGCCGCTTCCCGAGTCGTTTGCACACACTGGTTAGCAGTCCCAGCAGTTTCCTCCGGTCTTCGTTCGATTTACCGCATTGCATAGCTTATCTTTTAACAGATCCAGCGGGTGCTCAGAGCCAACACGTCTTTACTGCATGGCTGCTGGCCACGCCCCCCAGGCGGTGGTCTTCTATGTTGTCGTGGACATCAATGGCATGTGCTCCTAGTGAACGTACGTTGATTCATGCACAGTTGAGGGCTCCCATCTGACTTGCTAGAGGCCAGGCGGTGACCTTGGAGGAAGGGGAATGAAGCATCTCAATGTCGGTTGGTAAGGAATTGCAGCTCGTGCAGGAGTCTGGCTAGTCTAGTGTCACCTGATGTGGGGGGGATGATCGTGAAGTGGAGGTTCAAGGTGTGATGTTCTTGCACGTAATTTCTTTAGATGTAAGGGACCTTCACATGGGAGAGTGAGTATCCTCTTTTGCAGTGCTTGCGTGGGAGTGGGCAGGAGACTGGTGAATGGAGGGCTGGCTGGAGGTGGTGCCGGGGGATGATGCAGGCTGGCTGTTGAAGGCTGTGGAGAAAAAGAGACCGAGGCAATTGTGCCTTCGGTGTGGGCCGCACACCCTTAATTCCCACTAAGGGTTAATCAATTTCTTTTGTGCTCGTTATTCAGTGAATAAAGTCCAACTTCAATTGTGGTTCAAAAATATGTAGATTTTTTAATTTTTCAATTATTGTGTTTATAAAGTTCATAAAAGATTGTACTTAATTGGTTAAACTTCACCAAAAAAGCTAATTATCTCAATTGAGGCAAAACAGAAAAACCCATCAGGCTAATGCATTTCGGATTTGTATCCTTCATCAGAGCTAGGTTAGTACTACACACGTTGTGATGTATTATAGATGGATTTAGTAGGTTTACAATGTTTAAGTTTATAGTTAATCCGTACATCATGTACAACAACCAGATATTCAAGAATTAACAACCAAAATAATCATAATTAACGAACAGGGCGCCCACAGGGACAGACAAATATTTAACATAAAAGTGAAATGGGAAAAAAGAGAAAAAACAAACATGTAGGCATACATCATTACAAATCGTAAAATGCAACATTTACAAAGATAATGATTCTACTCTATAGTTCAAATAGTTAATGGAACTGGTCAACTACATACTAAGATGGCAGCGTGATCCCTTGTGGTGACTATGGTGCTTAAAGGTCAAACTAGCGGCGTGTGCTTACTGTGCCAAGGTGTTAATTGTCGTACTATATTGTGTGAGAATGCCTGTGGTTGATTTAGCCTGTCACTAACCTGTATGCCAGTTTGCAACCCACGCGTACTGTCCGCGTGTAGTGTTTCTCTATGAAGCACTGCCTGGTATGGAGAGAGCAAACGTGTTATCTCCTCCATGTTATTTGCTGCTGTCAGTCTATACGCGATCTGTCTTTGCGTTGCATTCTGCAAAGATATTGCTTACCTGGAGCGTTGTGAGCAGCGTCTTGCTCAATCAACTCCGAACAGCGTCTGGGACTCGCGGTTCGTGTCGTTGCCCTGGGCAACGTTATGTAACAAAATGGCCGTTTGTGTAATGCCAAGTCGGCCATATTGGTAGAGGCAATACTAGGACATTGATGGCATAGAGTGTGAAATTTAGTTAGTAAATGTAAATATAAACATGTTGATTGCACATGTAAATAATTGTAAGTCTCATGATATCTGCGTGTCGTATGTTGTGCAGCTATCACGTGTATGTTCTATTAGTTTATGTAAATCAATTATGTGTCTCATGACTTAGAATGTCTAATTGGCCATTAATGTACATTCATGTTGCATCAAGATGTACTATCTAACATACATAAACAAAAATAATAAATAATAAAAATTACAAAAACTATCCGAAGACAGTTTAGCTAGAGAAAACAGTGTTTTCAAATCGGATGGTGATATATACTATTTACATGATCATGTAATAATTTGGCATGTTAATTATTGACATTGCACGGTGAACAAATGGTACATTATTACAGGAAGCAGTTGAGATCAAATTCCTCGTTAAGTCCTCTTGGTGCAAAGAATCGAGCCGATCTATCCAGTAGGCTTCTCTTTGTTGCCTTCTTTTTTTCAAATCAGCATATGCGTTTGTCAATTCTAGGGTTTCCAAAATTTGGAACTTGATTTGAGAAATGTTGTGCTGCTTTGCATTAAAGTGTCTTGCTACCGCTGAATTGGTGTTTTTATTGCGTATGCATGACTTATGTTCATTCATCCGAATTCTCAGTTTACGACCTGTTTCACCTACATAGTAAAGTCCACATGGGCAACGTATACAGTAAATACAATTTTCAGTATTGCAAGTACCATAGCTTTTTATCATGATTTTTTCTCCCGTGTATGGATGCGGACCCAGTCCTCCTTTGATGATGTTATTGCAATTACTGCAATTTAAACATGGAAATTTTCCTGTCTTTTTTGGTTTGATCCTTTTGGTTCTGGTGTCTCTAGTGTTGACTAGATAATCCCTAAGGTTACTGGATCTTTGATAAGCAAACGTTGGGCTTTCTAAGAAGAGATTCTTAGTTCTTTCGTCATTTTTAAGTATTGTCCAATGTTTATTTATACATCTTTTGATCTGCATACTTTGGGTTGAATATTTAGACACATATACAAGTGATGGAGATTGTTTTTTATCCTTTGGTACTAGAGTGCTGGTTCTTGTTATTGTTTGTACCTTTTCTTTTGCTGACTGTAGATCTTCGTTCGGACATCCCCTATCTTTAAGTTTTTTGCTTAGTTTTTCTAGTTCTTGTTTGTACTCTCATCACTGATAATTCTTTTTAATCACAACATTTGTCCATAAGGTAAATTCTTCAGAGTATTTTGTGGATGGAAACTCATACGGTGTAATAGATTGTTCCTATCTGTAGGTTTTGTGAATAAAGAAGTAGTGATTTGTTGATTGTTTACATTCACCAGGATATCCAGATAATGGATTCCAGGATTGCCAATTTCCGAGGTAAACTGAATCCGCGGGTCTATATTGTTGATGTAACTTATAAACTCATTGAGTTCTTCTCTTGTGCCTTGCAGATGCCGAATATATCATCTATATAACGCACCCATGTTTTCAATTTATTCTGCCATTCAGGTTTTTGTAAGATATGAGTCGTCTCGAATTGGTACATGAACGCATTCGCGTAAACTGGTGCCATTGTTGCTCCCATGGCTGTTCCGGAGGTTTGAATGTAAAATTCATTCTTCTGTTCAAAATATGAATTCATTGCAATAAAAGAGTAGTGTTAAGATGAATTCTTTCACTGCTCCTATATCGTTTTCATGTAACAGGAGCCACTCTACGGCTTCTTGTCCCAAGTCATGTGGAATGCTTGTATAGAGATTTACCACATCTATAGTGAAAAGTATATCATTCTCTGTAAGTTGGACTCCTTCTATGATGTTCAGAAAGTGTGTGCTGTCTTTCACATACGTAGATGTTTTCTGTATTAAAGGGTTCAAGAAAAAATCTATGTATGTTCCTAGTGGTTGTAAAATCCCTCCTGTGGCTGCTACTATCGGCCGTCCAGGTGGATTGTTGAGACTTTTATGGATTTTAGGCAGCAAGTAAAAGTGAGGAATGTTTGGTTTTAAGTTCAATAGAAAAGCCTTTGTCTTATGTGTTATCGGATCTCTTATTGAACTTGAAACCAAACATTCCTCACTTTTACTTGCTGCCTAAAATGGAATACCGATGGCACCAGCTTACGCAAATGCGTTCATGTACCAATTCGAGACGACTCATATCTTACAAAAACCTGAATGGCAGAATAAATTGAAAACATGGGTGCGTTATATAGATGATATATTCGGCATCTGGCAAGGCACAAGAGAAGAACTCAACGAGTTTATAAGTTACATCAACAATATAGACCCGCGGATTCAGTTTACCTCGGAAATTGGCAATCCTGGAATCCATTATCTGGATATCCTGGTGAATGTAAACAATCAACAAATCACTACTTCTTCATTCACAAAACCTACAGATAGGAACAATCTATTACACCGTATGAGTTTCCATCCACAAAATACTCTGAAGAATTTACCTTATGGACAAATGTTGCGATTAAAAAGAATTATCAGTGATGATAGTACGAACAAGAACTAGAAAAACTAAGCAAAAAACTTAGATAGGGGATATCTGAACGAAGATCTACAGTCAACAAAAGAAAAGGTACAAACAATAACAAGAACCTGCACTCTAGTACCAAAGGATAAAAAACAATCTCCATCACTTGTATATGTGTCTAAATATTCAACCCAAAGTATGCAGGTCAAAAGATGTATAAATAAACATTGGACAATACTTAAAAATGACGAAAGAACTAAGAATCTCTTCTTAGAGACCCCAACGTTTGCTTATCAAAGATCCAGTAACCTTATGGATTATCTAGTCAACACTAGAGACACCAGAACCAAAAGGATCAAACCAAAAAAGACAGGAACATTTCCATGTTTAAATTGCAGTAATTGCAATAACATCATCAAAGGAGGACTGGTTCCGCATCCATACACGGGAGAAAAAATCATGATAAAAAGCTATGGTACTTGCAATACTGAAAATTGTATTTACTGTATACGTTGCCCATGTGGACTTTACTATGTAGGTGAAACAGGTTGTAAACTGAGAATTCGGATGAATGAACATAAGTCATGCATACGCAATAAAAACACCAATTCAGCGGTAGCAAGAAACTTTAATGCAAAGCAGCACAACATTTCTCAAATCAAGTTCCAAATTTTGGAAACCCTAGAATTGACAAACACATATGCTGATTTGAAAAAAAGAAGGCAACAAAGAGAAGCCTATTGGATAGATCGGCTCGATTCTTTGGCACCACGAGGACTTAACGAGGAATTTGATCTCAACTGCTTCCTGTAATAATGTACCATTTGTTCACCGTGCAATGTCAATAATTAACATGCCAAATTATTACATGATTATGTAAATAGTATATATCACCATCCGATTTGAAAACACTGTTTTCTCTAGCTAAACTGTCTTCGGATAGTTTTTGTAATTTTTATTATTTATTATTTATTATTTTTGTTTATGTATGTTAGATAGTACATCTTGATGCAACATGAATGTACATTAATGGCCAATTAGACATTCTAAGTCATGAGACACATAATTGATTTACATAAACTAATAGAACATACACGTGATAGCTGCACAACATACGACACGCAGATATCATGAGACTTACAATTATTTACATGTGCAATCAACATCTTTATATTTACATTTTTTACTTTTACTAACTAAATTTCATACTCTATGCCATCAATGTCCTAGTATTGCCTCTACCAATATGGCTGACTTGGCATTACACGAACGGTCATTTTGTTTACATAACGTTGCCCAGGGCAACGACACGAACCGCGAGTCCCAGACGCTGTTTGGAGTTGATTGAGCAAGACGCTGCTCACAACGCTCCAGGTAAGCAATATCTTTGCAGAATGCAACGCGAAGACAGATCGCGTATAGACTGACAGCAGCAAATAACATGGAGGAGATAACACGTTTGCTCTCTCCATACCAGGCAGTGCTTCATAGAGAAACACTATACGCGGACAGTACGCGTGGGCTGCAAACTGGCATACAGGTTAGTGACAGGCTAAATCAACCGCAGGCATTCTCACACAATATAGTACGACAATTAACACCTTGGCACAGTAAGCACACGCCGCTAGTTTGACCTTTAAGCACCATAGTCACCACAAGGGATCACGCTGCCATCTTAGTATGTAGTTGACCAGTTCCATTAACTATTTGAACTATAGAGTAGAATCATTATCTTTGTAAATGTTGCATTTTACGATTTGTAATGATGTATGCCTACTTGTTTGTTTTTTTCTCTTTTTTCCCATTTCACTTTTATGTTAAATATTTGTCTGTCCCTGTGGGCGCCCTGTTCGTTAATTATGATTATTTTGGTTGTTAATTCTTGAATATCTGGTTGTTGTACATGATGTACGGATTAACTATAAACTTAAACATTGTAAACCTACTAAATCCATCTATAATACATCACAACGTGTGTAGTACTAACCTGGCTCTGATGAAGGATACAAATCCGAAATGCATTAGCCTGATGGGTTTTTCTGTTTTGCCTCAATTGAGATAATTAGCTTTTTTGGTGAAGTTTAACCAATTAAGCACAATCTTTTATGAACTTTATAAACACAATAATTGAAAAATTAAAAAATCTACATATTTTTGAACCATGATTGAAGTTGGACTTTATTCACTGAATAACGAGCACAAAAGAAATTGATTAACCCTTAGTGGGAATTAAGGGTGTGCGGCCCACACCGAAGGCACAATTGCCTCGGTCTCTTTTTCTCCATGTTCATTTTCTGTGCCCAACACGGTGGCACATGATAGTGGGCTGCACCCCATTAATAAATCTATTCAGAAACGAACAATCTATTGGAAAGGAAATATATTATTAAGAAAAGAAGCTGTGCACTCTTGCCCCTCTTTTTTCATTATTTTGGCTGTTGAAGGCTGCCACTTTTTTGCCACTGCAGAGCAGGGTAGGTCTCCATCGCGGAGCAGGAGTTGAAAGTTGGGCAGGTGCCCCTTGGGAAAGATGGCACCGTCATTGACGTAGCTGTTTTACACGTAATCTGTACTGGATGGTATCACCCCTTCCACCACACACACGCGAAGATTGGATTACAGTTCTCCTTAAGCCAGACAGCTATTGGGGGCTGTAAGTCATGTCTTCATTTGTCTCTAATTAACCTAGACAATAAAGGGGGTGCTGTGTCACAGAGCATGGAGTAGTCGTCCGTCACGTTGCTATGCACTGAAACCATGCGGAAGGGCAGCAAATCTGCAGAATAACAGACCCCAGACCTCCATTTCGGTGCCAATGCCATGGGAAGGTGAAGGGCACAACTGGTCGCGGTTTGAAGTGGCTGTACGGCTGGAAAGGTGCAGAAATCTGCAGGAGTGAAACTGACGAGGCAGCGGGTCAGAAATGGCGGATGACTAACATTTGTGGCTGGAGCGGAGAGGACTGCTGGCGGCTTGAGGGAAATCCAGTGTGGCTCTGCAGATGAGAGCCCTGCCCTGGGAGACACACCGAGAGCAGCGAATTCACCAACGACCTGGTCGGAATTGCGGTCAGCACACTCTGTGCAGACTGGGAAGACTCCTGTTCCCCCCCTGCCTGGAGCATAGCTCTCGCGAGCGAGGAAACCGGCGATGCAGGGATCCAGCTACCTTGAGCAGCGGGGCTGATGGCGGCAGTGGTCCGTCTGCATCCCCAGCAGGCAAGGGGCATTGGCTTGTGTGCCAACAACAACTCTGCTCCACAACTGGTGTACCGGGCGTTCGGCACCTAAAGTACAAAGACAGCGCCCTGGTTGAAGGTGGTCCACTTACCACACCAGTGAACCCAGTATAAGGGAGCAGCCTCCAGGGGCATTGGAAGGCGGCAGCAGTGTCAAAGTATAGTGTGCAGTGCTCTGACACCATTGAGCAGCCAGTGGAATTGTCATGCACCACCCCAAGTGCCTGTGGAGGAGGTTGCCCATTTGATAGTGGCACTACCAGTGTAGCGTGGTAGCCCATGGTAGGGGGGGGGCACCAAAACCAGGAGGGGGGAAGCTTGTTGGGAGTGCACGGAGGCCCCTCCCTCACCTCGGGCTCCTACAACCTGTAACATGTGCCTTAAGTGGCTGGGTGTGCCACAGCCACCAAACACACCACTACAGCAAGCGGAGGTATGAGAATCACCCACAGATGATAAATTGTGGAAGCCAAGCAGCCAAACCAGGATGAACACATACACCAAAGAGGGTGCAGCAGGGTGAGCTACACAAGAGACACCAGGGGAGGAGGCTGCAGGAAGGACGAAGTAAGGTACGCAGGGCATCTTGAAAGTGATGCAAGAGGCGAGAACACAGCTGGAATACAGGATGGATGCAGTGGGCATTGAGGTGGGGCTCCTGCGACCGGACTTGCGAAATATGGATAAGAGTTCAGGAGCAGAGGACCGCATCTTGTGGTTGAGGATGTACTCGCGTCACTGCGACAGGACAACCAAGCTAGTGGGGGGGGGGGGGGGGTGGTTACGGGGCGATCCTGTCTGAGTAACCCCCGAGTGGCCAGCAAAAGAGACGGCAGAGGGCCACCTCCAGGGAGATGTTCTTGGAAAAGTGGATCCGGGGGTGGATGGGGTCCTCGCGGTCGATCACAATTGTTTTACCATTGAGAGTGCCAACAGCTTTCCTGGGGCAGGAGACACCTCTGGGCACCCCGCCCAGGCAGGTGATTGCAAAACTATTGATTTACTGCGACATGAACTCCATCCTCCAAGGGGAGCGCAAAAAAGGACTGCTGAGCTACAACAAAGCAGTGGTGGTGGTGGTGTAACCAGATTTCACCAAAACTGTTCCAAAAGTGAGGCACTCTTTCGATGCGTTGCAGAAGGGGAGTCAAATACGTGATGATTTACCCGGCCACCCTGCATGTCTGCGGCCAGCCGGGGACATGCTTCTTCACCACACCGTCCCTGGCCTGGGATTGGGCAGAAAACCATTCCCTGACAACCGGACGACTGGTGACAGGCACCGGGCAAAGCACAAGCGTGGCAACCCAAAGCCGGGACCCCAGGAAGCACAGGCCCCATGAACGATCGCTCACTGCTGAAGATAAGAGGTGGCCCTGCTGGAGGAACCACATGCAATGCCTACAAGTACTGTATGGTTGAGTGGTTTCATGGGGTCTAGTGCTGTAAGACATTGTGACAGACTGCAGCGATTACGAGGGAGTAGGTGATTTTAATGATGCCTTGGATAAGGGTATGGACCGATAGTCCCGGGGAGCGATGTGTCCTGGGAGTGAGGGACGCACCAAACTAGCATCTTTCCTGGTGACTACCAGGCTACAGGACACTTGGAGGGACCTCCATCCTGACCAGATGCACTTTTCCTACCATTTTGGGGCCCACGACTCTGTCAAGGCTAGATCACATGTTGGTGCCCTGCACGGGACTGGGCAGGGTGGTAGAAGCATGGTACCTACCCAGGGGACTATCTGGCAATGGCCCACTCCTGATCTGTTGGGAGGGGGAAGAGAGCTGGGGAGAGGGAATGGAGGTTGAACGCTTAACACTTGGGGGGATAAAGCAATCGGGGATGCCATTTGTGGAGGATCAGAGGAATACTTCACCCTGAATACAGAGACGGTGGGAAGTGGGGGCACATTATGGGAAGCGTACAAGGCATTGATGAGGAGGACAGCTAGATGTGCAATAGCACAGGAATGGGAGGGATGAGCCAAATTCCAGGGAAATGAGATTGGTGTGGTAGAGGTGAAGGCGCGTGATGCCCAAGCACCCTCAGTGGAAACCAAGAGGGCACTGGCGAAGGCAGAGGGGGAGTACAGGGAGGTGGCGACAGATGAAGCCTGGCAGGCTCATCTGGTCAATACCTGGAGGGATAAAGGTGGGCGTATGCTCGCATGGCTGGAAAGGAGAGAGGAAGAGGCGAGATGGGTTTGGGCCATTGGGGGTGGGGGCAGGGGACACAAGGAAGTATTTTTGCAGAGTTTTACCAGAATCTATGCGTAAATCCAGGGTCCCGCAACCTTGGAGATAGGTACTTGCCCAACATAGCCCTTCTGCGCAGGAAAGCTCAGGGTTGGAAGCGGACATAACCAAAGAGGAGTTCCTGGGAGCCATCCAGGGGCTGCAAGCTGGGAAATCACCAGGCCCCCAACGGGTTTCCAGACGAATTGTGGAGGTGGATCTGGGATAAAGTGGGAGATCCCATGCTGGGAAGGCTGTGGGAAAGCTGGGGAAAGGGTCAGCTAATGGTGGTTCTTAGATTGGCCAATGTAGTAGTCATTCATAAAAAGGGTAAACCCCCGAACGTGTGTCGCTCATACCAGCCAATCTCGCTATTTAATGTGGAGGCAAAGATCCTAGCCAAAATCGTGACTAATAGATTGGTCACACTCATAAGCAGTTTAATACACCCGAACCAGTCTGGTTTCATGCCGGGCAGGACTATCCGAATGAACTTAACAAAGGCTCCATAATGCCATAGCGCTCTCTGACTCACTGGATGGGCCCCATGTGGCCATGCAACTATACTCTGCGAAAGCCTTTGTTTTGGTCGGGTGAGCTTTTCTGTGGGCAGTGATGGGCAGGATGGAGATGACACCTCAATACATGAGCTGGGTGAGACTGCTCTATGGGCAACCAATGGCACTGGTCCGGGTCAACCGTCACATGTCCCTCCTGTTCCCTTTGCAAGCGGTACACTACAGGGGTGCCCACTGTTGCCCCTGTTCCTCATGGCAATAAAGCCTCCGGCGCAGCTTATCTGAGCTAACCAATCTATCGGGGATTTGTATGGCCCGGTAGGGGAGGGTGTGATGAAATCTCTCTATATGCGGATGACCTGCTAGTGTACTTGGGAGATCTGGGAAGGTCGTGCCTGATAACTATTGAGATAATGGAATAGTTCCAATGGTATTGTGGGCTAAAGATTAACGTGGATAAATCGATCATAATGCCTGTCGGGAAGGGGGGGGGCGCAGAGGCCATACCAAGGGTCTGCCCCCTAAATGTGGAAGCGGAAGGCTTCAAATACTTAGGATTATATGTGACCTGGGACTCGAGGACCTTCTTGGAATGTAATGTCGACCCAATAGGTAATGGACTACGAGAAGATGCCAGGCACTGGGCCACCCTCCAGTGACCCTACTGGGGATAATTGAACCTATTAAAGATGCTAGCATTCCCCATCTATTATATGGATCGGGGTTGAAAGGCCGAGGTAGAAATGTCCTAGGGACAAAAGACTGAAGATTATTTTTCCGAAATAACCTCTGGTCTTTTCTCCCCGGAACATTTCCGATTTGGCCCAAACCCCTACGCACACCCCCAACCCACACCCCTACCTACCTTGCTACTGTCTCGCTGTGTCCCTGCAACACCTGTTCTCTTTCACTTCTGTGATCGGGAATCGGCGCTGCAGGGTCCTTTCCTTTTTTTTTTCTTTTTTTATGTTCGGGACGGCTGTGGGGGGACACTGCTGCAACCCCCACTCACAATATAGTGACCAAGGGTGCGGGGTGACACCCCCGCAGCCCCCAGTACCGAATGCATGATCTGGTCAAACATTTTGGCCGTTTGGAATTTTCGAACGGCTGAAATTCTGCCAAATCACGCATTCAGGCTTTTCAGCTGTCATTTTGGCCGATTCCTATTATACGTACTGTCGAACACCTCAGTGCGGCTCTCAAATTATGATGTCATCAACACGCTCATCAGGGGGGGGGGGGTGATATGATGGAATAGGAACCCCTGCATTGTTTTTTTTGCACTGACCTGGTTAGTATGGGAGGAAGAGGTTGGGCTCCCTGAAATTGGGCAATACTATTGGGCAGTCCAACTGATAGTAGCAAATGAGTGGTTACATGGGGGTGGGTAACTCCCAAACACGAGTCCGGAACTAGATTTGATGAAGGGTTCAGACCCACTGCAAGTGCTGTATGGTAGCTTGGGCTGGAGGCAGTTAGCCCCGGCAGGGCAAAGGCTAGTACACATCCAGGGCAGAAGCTACGATGGCGATGGGATGGAAAAGGAGAATTACAAGATTTCAGCCCTTATGGGCCAATCCAGCACTGGGGTGATCAAGAAGTTGGGACGCCAACCACGGTGGGTCAGGGCAGGGATAGTAAGAGTAGGGGATGTGATTGAACAGAATGCTTTGATATCATTCCAGGGTCTGAGAGATCAGCACGGCCTGTGCTGGGAAGAGGCCTCCACGTACACACTAACACACGAGGTGGCATCTCAGTTTGGGGGGTGGGGGGATCGGATCTTGACCTCCCGGAACACACCCCCCCTAGAGGTTAACGTGTTCAGATTCACTACCCAAAAAGGGGATAACCGTGCTATATTGGGCCATCAATAACTTTTCAGCATGCCCCTTGACAAACCTGAAAGAAAAATGGGAAGGGGGACTAGGCACCCTCGAGAGTGAAGGATGGATGGAGGCCATGGTGGTGGCAAGGGAAGTAAATGTGTGATCACGTATGCAGCTGATCGAATATAAACTCATGAACCGAGTGTAACATTTTATCTTATGCTATAGAACTGTCAGCAGGGCTTGGCTCTGTTGGAGGGGTCCTTGGCAAACTGGCAAGAGTGCTGCGTAGAGCAGTTTCTAAGAACCCAAAAATGTTAGTCTTACAAACCAGCGGGGACTTCGAAGGGAGTAGGTGGGAAAGTAGATTGATAGCGATCGTGGCAACGGTGGTAAAAAGGCATCTGGCAGCCAGATGGGGTTCTAGAGAAATGCCAACAACAGCGACATGGGAGATGGAAATGGAGAACTGACGAAGCATGGAAAAGATAGCAGAGGGATGTAGGGCAAATCCATTAATATATGGGGGAGATGTGAGGAATATGTGGAGTCAAGGGGTTGTGCCATTATCACAAAGGCATCACTGACCAGGGGGGACAAAGCGGAGCCTGCGGGTGGGATTGGGGGTGGGCGAAGCCACATTTTGTAATGTTATGTTGTTTAGAACCATAGTTACGTTTGTGAAAATGCAAATAAAGAGTTGGTTAAAAAAAAATGGACAATAAAATATTGGCTAAAATCTTTAGCAGGCACCTACTATGTCTGCTTCCTCCTTTTGGTATTACACAGTCAGAATTTGTTCCAGGTCTATCAACTCTGGCTCATCTCAGAAGATGCTTTTCTGTACTAACATTGATTGACCTGAGATTGCCTGCTTTTTGGAAAAGCCCTTGATGAATGCAGTCCTGCATAGGATTGGTGTAGGCCCAGCTATTTAAATCTTTTGTGGCACTCTTTATTGTGGTAATCTCGGGGTAGAATATGCTGAATGTTGGTTTACTACAATGTTCTTATAATAGCGGCTTAAACACAAACCTAAGGTTCGCAGCCATTTCATTACCATTTATCCATATACAAAACTAGTAAAGTGATATTACTCAATCATTTAAATGTAGTGCCAGGATGATTGTATCTCTCAGTATGATGGGGCAAGGTGCAGGAAGAGGTCGGGCTTGCAAGAGAACAGGGTCCTCCGTTCTTACTCCAAAGATCTATCTAAGCACTGGTCAAGTCTCATCAAGCTCCAGAAAGCAACTCAAGTGGTCCAATCCAAGTGATGAGTGTAAATTAAAGTGTTAGTTCCCCCAAATCTCCACAAAAGGTAAAATGTCAAATCAAAAGGTTCGCTCCTCGGGGTCTGACCGGTGTGGCTTGTCCAGCTCTTAGATCCCGATGCTAAGGATCTAGATTTTTTTCCAGCAACTGACCAAATGTTTTTCAAGCAACCTGATGCTTTCAGGGTCTTCCTGCTCGCTGCCTCCTAGGTAGTCTCTGGGGTACACTCTTCTTGTGTGCTGGCAACACTGACCTGTTGGGCTGGGCCCCAGGTTGGCACTCTGCAAAGATATATTACACCCTAGTGGGGTTTGGTGGAGAAGCCTTCCCTTCTCTCCCTAGTCTAGCCCTGCTCCTTCACTCTCCTGGTTCATCTTAGGCTCTGTTTCTGCTATGTGTAATCCTGGATTGTCCTCCCGTCCCCTGATAATTGTCTCTATCCTTGAAAGCCACAATCTTGTTGATCAAGTTTGTTATTCTGCCTATCTTTATACATATTTACCAATACTGCTGTTGACCGCCCGCTGTTTTTCCCTCCAAGCTGAAGTCATTGCTGATAATATTGGTGTGGGCAGGTAACCAATCTAGTGTGAGCTTCAAAATCTTGACTTTTTCATATGCTTCACATTTGGAGACATGTCTGGTGTCAGACAGCATGCTTTGGCATGGCTCAGTCCCTGCTCAAGGACCTGGCCATTTGGAGAGAATGATTGCCTAGTTTGAGAATTTACAATGCACGTTGATTGGAATGCCATAAGCAGGCAGGCTGATATTGATTGGCATAGGAAATATTTTCAGCCCACCCACATATTGTTCCTTATACCATGATAGGATTGAGGTTCTTCCATTCTCTTTTGACTCCAACATTAGTGGAGCGTTTATAAAACTTGGTCTGGTTAAGCTGGAGGACCCATATGTCAATGGTGACTTGAGAGCTTATGGAGCTGGGCGAGTAATCGGCTGCACCTACGTTGTTATAGACTGAAAGGGGAGATTACTCCAAAAGTAAACCGATTCCTAAATCACTGCCTGACAGTGTAGGGATTAAATGTGTTTTTCAGGCTGGATTTTGCTGGAAAGCTGTGAGTGGTCAGAAATGCGAGACGTTGGTTTTCTCTCAAGTCACCATTATATTATACAATAAGCGTGAGACAAACACTTAACTTTTCCTAGCCTAACAATGTTTTCGCTACCTATCGAACCCAAAGCTAAAGGAAAATGACCTAATGTGCAAAGATCTGTCCCTCACACTCGTACATACAATATCATGCAGGAATTATCTGGCTGTTCAAATTTCCCAAAATAACAATTAGATTCATTATAAACCTAAATTCTTGTGTACATGGTTGAATCCCCTTCCCCTGCATCAGTTCAGGATGTTTACAACCAAAACGTCAAAAGCAAGAAAGTCCTTTCAATAGCCAAGTTCCACTTGATATGACACAGTTCTGTTCATTCCTTAGGTTCTTCGCTTGGCAATATCATTCTTATTTTCCAATAGAATGTCCCACTCTTCAAGGTAATGGTTAACGTATCCGCAAGCCACTATTTGATAAACCAGAAAGATTTCTTCATACAAGAAGTCAGTATGCAATATAATTATTCTGTTTTCTAAAGATCAACTACTCTTTATCACATTTCTTCTTCATGAGCAACATGATTTCACTATAGTTCAATAAAGCACAGCAGTGGATGGATCACTTCCTTTCCACCACAACCTTCTACCACATTGCAATACTTCGGGTTCTCTTCTTCTTGGTCCGCTCTCCTACCAGGACTAACCACTAAAGTGTCCCTTTCCTGGTATACTCGCCTGACAGGATAAAACTCCTACAACTACTATCAATACTTTGTGGTGAGGTTTGCTTCACACTTCCCACACTTCAATCTTCAGTGGGGAAAGTTAACAATGAAACAATTGTTGATTGAAATCTTTTGATTTCCAACAACCACAATGGGTTGATAATTTCTTCTACAAGGAGGCATTAAACTTTGATAATGTCTTTCACACTGATTCATATGCCCCAGGCAATGTAGAGTATATTCTCTCCCCCTTCCTAACTGTCTCAAGGAGGGCTTCTATTCTGCCTTCTTTGATTTCCTGTAATTGCCTTTCGTTGGCAGAGGCAATGCTGGTTACAATATTCTTCTATACTGTGTTTAATATTCTCTCCTTTTGGGTTTGACAATGGTTGTTGCATAACTCAATCTCTCAAGAAAAGCGTTACATTCAAATTGCTTCAATTCAATAGTTCGCTATTCAAAATGTTTTGTCTGTGCCAGTGGTCTTTTTCGCAGCGTCCCGGGGGTTACCTGCCAGAGGCCAACTCACCGGTCTATACACCTCTCTGCTGGACCCACTAATCATGTCTCCTCTTCCGTCTGGTTCGCACAGGCACCTGCTGGCTCCGGTGAGGTTCCCGTTGCTTGCGCCTCCTGTAATTGGAGCTTGTTCTGCCCTGCTCGCACTCCAGTGAAACACACACATCGGAGCAACACGCCAGGGCAAGAACTTCTCTCTCCCACGGGACCGCTACTATTGGGGTCGCTTCCCACTGCGCGTCCTCTGCAGACCTCTGCTACTTCAACACAGCAGCAGCGTTTCCTTCTCCCTCCTGCTCCTGCTGCTTCCTTCACATGGCCTGCACCTGAGGGGGCCTTAAACATTCAACGGTCCCGCTCAGGTGTGGGTCATCGGAACCACTGGACTGCACACTACAGTTCTGCACCTCTGAGCCCCTCTTCCCTGTGTCAGTACCCTGAGCATTATGGGACTTGATGTCCCTAATGTTCATATTCTTTTTAAAGTTATACTTTTGTTTGAGAACTCTTCCTGAAAATATAAATCGCCCAAGGAATTGATGGTTGCTTCTTGACTTCACAATTCAAAGGTAAGGTAGAATTATAACAATGAGAAGTAGTATTAAATCTTTGATTTTTACATATTTTGTTTCCATGTTAACCATAAGGGTTTTCACACTTTACCACTGGGCGGAGTCTGGGGATGAAGTTGTATAAGCCATTTGATATTAAGGTATTGGGGAACCCTCACGCTCAGAAGATGAATATTGTTTCCCCTCACTCTTTTGATGGCCTTCTCCTCGCGTGTGATCCACCTAGCTAATACTACCCCCATGGGTCAGGATCAGCTAGCAGCTGCCTTCCTTTGGCCACATGGGAGGACATTTTAGGCTGGGATTCTGTGAAAATTCTGCAGGATTAATCACAGCTGTTTCACATGTCTCAATTGTATAAGCTTGTAATGGATTCCTAAAGAAGAATCGCTGATGGCTAAATATAGATGGGGATGCTTTCTTATGCTGTTTTCTGACTGATCTCCCATGTTTTGAACCCAGATTACAGATTTTGGACTGCCACTAGATACATCTTTGCTGGCTTGGACGTTTATTAACATGTTTTTAAACACTTTTAATTGCCAGTTTTTGTAAACAAGGCAGACAAAAACAAGTCCAACATTTCCCCCCCCGCAACCACCTTTCCTTTCCTGACTGATTCCCGTGAGATCTCCTCTCCTGTCCTGTATCATCACATTTTTCATCCTCCAGCCTCCCCCATCGAGTGTGCTTAGCAAACTTCATGTATCAGCATCTTCCCAGAGGATAGCCCTCGGACCCTTCCATATACTTGTTCTTCCTTCCTCTCTCCTTGTAATCTCGCCTCCCTCCTGTCCGTCATCTCATGGTGGTTTCAAATCATTGAGTATGGCCAGATCATTCAGCAATTGGCCCCAGTTTGCTGTTACCTCATCCCCCCAGTGTCAGCCCTCACCCTCCTCAATGTTTCCAGTAACTCTTCCCCCCCCCCAATCTATGGGCATCTGCCTGCCACAGCGTTGTTGAGGGTCCCTGTGGATGTTTCCACGCGATGGCATGCTGCGTTTAGCTAACACCTGTAGAAATCTCACCATCTTGTTCCGTAATTTGCGTCTCTCCTCCCCACCCCCCCGACAGGATCCCCCATATGCATATTCTCAGATTACATTCCATTTTTGTCACCAGCAACCTATTCACCCCTTTGATCACCTTATCCCAATAGTTCGCTATGACTCCAGAATCCCATATCGTGTGCAAGAATCCTGCTGTGCCTTTACCACACCTTGGGCACTCGTCCATTAGGGTTCTTTTCATTGCCCGCAGTCTAGTTGGGGTCGCATATGTTCTATGCATGATATTAAATTCGGCCAATTGGAATCTGGCATTCTGTAACACCTTCTGGACTTGGTTCCATATTTTTTATCCATTCCTTCTCCGGTATCTGGTACCCTATAACTCTACTTAAGGATTGTTTATGTATACTGAAACTTATGGTTGGACTCTTATCAAGGCTTTTTTCTAGAACTTTGTTCACCCTCTAAACCTTTTTTGGGGTTCACACTCCCCTCCAGTCTTTGTCCCTTCTTCCTCGGTTCAGGAAAATCCTTTGGCCCTGCTTCACTCTTACCGTAAAATAAAAGTGAACTCCCACATCCAGGGTAGGGTTCATCTCATGAACTGCTATACTGTCACCATTTATCTATTGGATCAGTGCTAACCAACATTGTGTTCTCTTGCAGCCCAGTAGGGGAGGGTTGTGGTGTTAAAACCTCCCCATTTGGTGTATCCCAGTAAGTGGGGGGGCCACTCTTTTTTTCTGTCATCTGACCACCCCCCCTCCCACCCCACACTCTCCCCTGAGACTCTTGGTTTATGAGGCAAGCTATGGCAAAAGCCTGGTGTCACAACAACAAATTGCTCTTGACCCAGCAACTATTGCACCAAGCATATCGATATCTGGCATAAAGATCTAGGAATGGCGTTCTCGCTCAAAGATTAAGGACAGATGTGTGCCTTGGCACACTATGCCCCGGAGTGTGTAAAACATGAAGAGCAAGTGCATAAAATGTGAAATAGATGGTATCAGATACTAAATATGGTTTTTGGTCGAGAGATCGTGATGGAGCAGGTTCTTTTTTGAATTATTGATGGATAAGTAACAAACTGTACCAATTCTGCGAGACTATCTTAAATGAAATAATGCAAGGTGTAAAGATATTTACCAAATGATAAAGCACCGTTTTCCTACTAATCAAATTAATAATGTGTTTGTACCTGTTGTCAGATTTGATTACAAAGGCTCTACTTGCAACCAAACTTTTAATAGCAAATAAATGGAAAGTGACATTTACTGGAGATATTGGCACGGTAGCAAAAAGTGTGGATGTTTACATTTCATAGTAATTTAAAGGAGATCTGGCCACGTTTACAATTTCTTTTAGAAACAGTTCTTGGACCCTGCCAACATTTACAGTGTGTATTTTACATGCCCAGTGAGATTGTAAGCTTTAAGCCTATTGAGTATCAAGTTTGGGTCAGGATGTAGAATAAATGCCTACGACAGAAGGATTATAATACCTGGTGGACGACAAGGACTCTACAACTATCAAGCACTCGTTTGCCTATTTTATAATATAACTGTACATATTGACTGCTAAAGATTGATTTATAACATATAATATTCTTGCAGTATAATTCATGTTTCTCTAGCCTGTGGCTTGGGAATTGTAATGGGAGAGGATTGGAGCTTCGTTGGGGTTTACTTTTTGAAATGAACAAGTTTGACTTGCACAGTATTTGCTCTGGTGGTTGTTTAACGATTACTGTGCAAATTGGTTGGATCTGTCTTTTTTTATTGTGTAGATAAAGTCAATAAAAAGAATGCAAACAGGAAAAAGCTGTACATGATCAAAACTTGCAGTAGATGGGCTGCCAATCCAAGTATACATCTTTTAATTATAAACCTCTCCTCCGTACATTTTGAATTCCTGCATCATCTTTACTATTCCTTTACATTTAGAAATTACTTCATCCAGTAAGATGGACAATCCATACTTCATCTGTCATGCACTTGACCCAACATTAGGAAATCCTGGAGCCGGATAGCTAACCGATTTTTCAAAGAGTTGAGCTGGTCGTACCCATTGATAGCTTTGTTTGAATACTTGGATTTCCCTTGCATATATGGCACGTTCTCTGTAAATTAACTTATCTTGCCATTACCTTTGCTCATAAACAGGTTGGGCTAAATTGGGTCCACTGCTCTCCTCTCTCTATCGTAGTCTGGTGCAGACACTTGGTACATGGGCCATGTGAGGGGTCCAAAATTAGAGACTGACACAAAGTTGTAGTTTTCTCTATATTTGACATATTTATTAATAGTAAAGGGGTGATCTAAACGCCCATCTCTCCCTATCCCAACGAGAATGTTCCTACCTAGCAAACTAAAACTAAAGATGACCTTGTGTCCAAATGTATCTGACCTGCACACTAACACATACAACCAAAGTAAGGTAAATGCATCTGGTTTCAAGTCAACAAAACTGCAAAAGTTCAAACTTATAATTCTCACAAAAGCACTCATTGGGACCAGGGTTTGGTTCCCTTCCCCAAAATCACTTTAAAAAGTTCTGATTAAACGTAGTTCTATTCAGCTCAACACAAAAGGTCCTTTCTATCCAATTCGTCTTTCAACTTGTTAAAGTAAATGTTTTTTTTCCTCACAATAAACCAAAGAAACTGTTTCTTCCACAAAGTATTCTTTCCAAGATGTAAAGCAGTTACAAGAATATCACAATTATTCTTCCGGTGAAATACTTTTGTCAGGACAGCACAGCAAATGCCTTTGTTATACAACTGTCTGTCAGGAAAGTAGTTTCTTTACACAACACATCTTTACCGCAACCACATTTATGCAAAGCAACTGTTTCTTTCCTGGTTTACTCCCCTGCCAGGAAGAAAACCACTCCCAACAACTATAAATGGTCTCTTCTGCTAGTGGTAATATTAGTTCCAAGTTTCTCCACACCAATATCCCAATTGGTGAGGGTTGTACAACGCTTGCCAGTATTTATAGTCGCTTGACTGCTAACAATGTGGGTTACAGATTTCCCCAAGCTGTTATCTCCTAAAAGGAGATTTCTGCCCTTTTTGTCTCTTTTCCACTTGTTCAGTATTCAAATCTGTCTTTTACTGATAATGTTCTTCTCCGAGTGCCCCAGGGTTACCTCTCTTTAGGCCAACTCACCGGCTTCTTTCGGCATCTCTGCGTCACTCCTTGATGCTTCGTCCGACCCTTTGCGTTCCGGCAATACCATTGACCGCTCCCCTGTGACGACGACGATTGCTCCCTGCACTGCCCTTCTCTTGAGCTCTACAGGCTCCGTTGGGTCTCCACGTCCTCCATCACACCTGAGTGACTTGCGTCTGGTTGGGAGCACGTCTCCCATACAGCTGGGCATGATTCTGCTTCCTGCTGCTCATACTCTGGAAAACCTCACGCTGCCTTTTCCCTCGCCAGCCTTTGCTGGCGCGCTCTCTTCTACTTCAGCTTCAACTGCTTTTTGGCCCCCTGTGCTTTTCCTGACCTCATTGAGATAGACATCCAACGGGTGGGTGCGTGATAAAAGTATTGTTTGCAGGTCCTCTTTGCAGACAAGTTGTGATTGGACCTGGCTGTTTCGTTAGCTGTGCCAGGAGAGTTTGTGCCATTGTATATGTGAAGCTTAGCTGCCAAGTAAATTGGGCGCCAACTCGTGACTGCTTTGAGGATATTATGTGGTCTTGAACAGTATCCTGGCCTGGAGAGGACACTTATCTTGCTTGATTCACCATAGAAGCTCAGTTAATAAAATGTTATGTTACAGTAAATAATATACAGGCTACTACGCCAAAACATCAGTCTAGCGAGGTAACACTAATTATCATGCTTGCTTTTTTAAGGATGCTGAGTAAGCAATGGCTAGACTGAGTGCACCAAAATGCCAGTCTAGCCAGGGAATGGCAGACATGAACTTGCCTTTGCCCAAAAATATCAGTAAAACATGCAAAGTCAATAAAGGATTTGTCAAAAATGCTCCATTGATCCCCAGACTCACAGGGCCTTACACACACACATGCATCCCCTTTCACCCACTGGTCACTCACCCATACATCGCCTCACGTACTCGCTCACACTGGATTCACACAAACACACACTACCACATGTATGCTCATTCACCCACCAGTCACTCACACCTTCTCTTACATCCACTCATTACATTCTCTACACAGGCACACACCCACCCAGACCATTCAAAAACACATAACGTCTCATTCCCCCACCATTCACATATATACATCTGACACGCACACATGTAAAACACACATCTTACCTTACAAAAAAAGGCCTTACCTTTTTCTTGCAGATTCGGTCCATCCTTCCATGTCCGCTCGGCTCCTCCGTGCTGCTCACAAACAGTAACCAGGAATCTGCGAGAGCTTCCTGGTTCCCGTATGTGAGCTGCAAGAAAGCAGAGGGAGAAGGGCCCACTACACCAGGAACACTCTTTTTTTTTTTTTTGCCAAAAAATTAAGGTTTTTTTTTTTTTCAAATTTGTTTTTTGTTTTTACATTTGGGGTGCAAGGGAATCCCAGGGGCTGCAACTGTGGCCCCCCAGGTTTCGCAGTTGGGACCCTTGGCAACCCCCAAATGACGTCCCTGTGGGAGTTGATTAGAATGCAACATGTTCACCTGGAAGGCCTGGTAAACCAATTCAGGACCATACTTGAGAATCCCATTCTATCGATGACTAGGATGCATTGGTTGAATGCAGTTGAGAGGACAAGGAGGTATGAGCCGCCCTTACTCATAATTTGGAGGGCATCATTGACCACCTGGATTGCAGCTGTCTCAAATCTACATTTGAGGTGGAACCCTGACTGCTAGTCATCTAGGAGGTGTAGTTGTTTGATTCTGGTGAGTAGTTGTGTAGAGACTACTTTTTCAGTGATTTTGTCGATAAACGGGAGGTTCATAATGGGCCAGTACTTGGCGAGGTAGCCTAGTTGTTGCGTTGGTTTTTTTTCAGAAAAGGTTACATGAGACCAGTCTTGAGGGTATCCTGGAATGACCCCTTCATTGAGGGAGGCAGTAAGTGCTGGGCTCATCACTTGTTTAATAATGCAGGTTGGGATGATATCAAAGTAGGAGGTATGTTTGAGGCAGGTGAGTATTTTTAGCGGGGGCTGGAAAGGGTAAGGAGATAATTCAGTCCAAAGGGGCACTGTGCAGGTTTTGGTACAAAGGGAGAACTGGGGAGGTTGATTTGATGATCTGACAGGTTTTGCCAATTTTTTTCAATGAGAACGTTGTTGATGCAGTCACATTGTTCCTGAGTTGCTGGCGCTTCAGGGTCAGGTGAGGGTTTGGTGCAATGCTTTACTACGTCAAAGGGGGGGTTTGCTCCTGTTAGAGGATGCCACGATGGTGGTGGAGTTGTAAGCAGCTTTGGCTTCGATTATCATAATTCTACGATTGGCACAGAAAGGATTGAGGTTTGTGAGCTCTACATGGTTTCTGACTTTCGAACCACCATTTCTTTAAGGCTCTATTGAGTGTTTGATGGCGGCAAGTTCAAGGGTATACCATGGGGCAGATGGTTTAGTCTTAGCCTGGCTGGTTTTGGGAGGACTAGTATCTTCCAGTTTTATAACAGAGTTGTTAAATAATTCTAGGAGCACCGAGGTGTTCCCTGTGGTGGTGGTGGGGGAGTCTGCAAAGTTTGTTACCAGCACATTCATCGGGAATGTTTTGAATGAGCAGGTCTGAGGGAGGAGGTGTTTAGCCTGACCTTTGTGGTCAAGTGGGTGATCGACCGTGGGATGGCGGCATGGTCAGACCAGTCACGTGGGATAGGGTCTGTGCAGATTATGAGGGAAGATATAAAGACTAGGTCTACGGTGTTGCCTTTGTTATGCGTGGGCCCGAGCACAATTTGTTTAAGGTCCTTGGATCTGGTTGGGGCAAAAAGTGTACTTAGAGTGTGGTTGTAGGTAGGAGACACAGGGACGTTACATTCTCAGAGAAAGACTTACTAGTACAGGGGGCAAAAATTCAAGTTGCATGCTACTAGCCAGCCATAAAAAGTCACTCACCACCTTCATTCTATACATACACACAGCACACCATTACTTAAATGCCAAGAGTCCAATATCAGCCAAATGCTAGTGGTGAGTGCACATTTTTCTCCCTGATTAGTGTGTGCTAATTTGACAAAGGAGAGAAGTTGGAGATGTCAATGAAAGTCACTCATGTGACGTGGTCTATAAATTAGATGGAAGGTAATGGATTCCTTGTGTGATAAAAGGGACCGGCAAGCTTGTTCTGGGAGAGGGGATTATGAAGCATGACCAATCGCTCCTCTGAATGATTGCCATTCCGCCTCCTGCCAATTCTGGTGTGCCAGCATGTTGGATGAAGTGGCTTGGGGGTGAGGGGGTAGGAAGATGTGGAAAACATGGGGCGGGTGAACCATGTTTTGGTGCTTAAGATGTCTTCAAGGCTGTTGTACAACATGAGGTTGCCTAACAGCGTGAGCAGCTGCTGGGCAAACATTGATTGGCATGAGGGGGCATGTTTGCGTGTGATCCATGGATTTTGGATGGTGGCAAGAGCAATATTGATGAGGTTTGCTAGTGTAGCTTGCCAGAGCTGCCCATGGTGCTTGCCTGTTCAAACCCTAGCGAGGATGGTATGGGCTGTGTAGACACGAGGCACATGGTGTTGTCTTTTGGCGAGTTATTGTGCACCAACTACTTTGCAGGCAGAATGCAGGATAGCGAGTACAGCCATGGGCCCCATCAGACCTGAATAGGAAACTGGTGTGGTTCTTTTCTTTGTCTGTCCATTGCAGAAGATGCCAGCGTTGAGGACAACCAAGGAGGACGGGTGAAGTAGGTGGTGGGTGGATTAGTGGAGAGGCTGCCTCCTCAATGCTGTCAGCCTGGAGCTGTCTTGGTGTCCTTAAGTAGCCTCATGGAAGGCAGGAAAATGGGGATGGGTGGAGCTTAACAGAAGGGGACGAAGTAATCGACAAGGACTGCCATATGGACCACCCACAGAGCCTCCCTTTAACCATAATGAAGTAGAGAGCCCATAAGCTCCCAGTTCTTACCTTCCAGGAAGCACCCGGGAAATCGCTCTTTCAGGCCTCGGAGCAAGTACCCCCATCTTTCCTCTCATGCACATTGATTACTGGAAAATCTGCGAGGCTCCGAGGCAAATCAAGCAAGAGTTGGTGTGGTGATCAGAGGCAGAGTTGTTGAGCCCCGAAGTCACTTCAGCCTAACTTCAAAATGGCAAATAGGGTATAGGAGAAGAAGCTGATGCAACAAAAAAAACCTACAGGGAAGTGAGGCAAGGGTAGTTCTTTACCGGGAGGAGGTAGGTGCTGTAAATAAAAATTTTGGGAGGTGTATCTGGTCATTGATTAACCAGGGTAATCGAGCACACTATAAATTCTGTTATTTTACTGCAGGTAGTTGCTTACACCCGGTTACTAACCCAGGCAGGATGTAGGCCGGAGGAGGCCGAGAGGAAACCCTAGCAAGAAAATCAGAAATCTGTAGCTCAAAGTCTGGCAGAGGGGTCAGAGAACTAGAAAGAAGAACTTGAGGAAAACACATCACAGCTGTGCAACCTGCCACTGTTGGGCAACAGCATTTTTTTTCTATGCCTGTTCTCTAAGCAAAGGGGTAAGACATGTTTTCAGGTCTCAGTTTATCACAGGCATCATCATTGACTCAGGGTGGTAACCCATGGGTAGATGGTGAGAATAATAAAGCCGGATGTACCTTAAGTAAGGGGGCTAAAGCTACTTTCTGAAAGCTATGTCAAAGAAACGAGCACTCTGCTATATCCCAGAGATGGTGTGTTGGAATAGGCAATCCCGAAAGGTTCAGTGATCCTTTAGATCAGCCTTTGCACCAATTTGAATAAACCCTATCTGATTGGGAAAACTGTAGAACTGTTCATCCTAGCCAAGCCTGTCACTTCCAAGCCTGTATTTTAACATATTTGTTATGTTGATCCTTAGTCATACGGTATCAGGGTAAACATTTTATGCTGCAAGGCACTAGCCAGGCATGGAAAGATTCCAGCCACCTGAAATGAATGGATTCCAGTTCTCCATGTGCGCACAGCACACCATACCATGTATTACCTGCCAAAGTCGTATCTCTTGGCAATGGCTAGTGGAAAGTGCATATTTTGAAATCTGACATATGGGGCAGGTCGGAAGGAGTCACCGCACACAAAGTTGCCATGTTAGGTTTCTTTTATTCAAATAATAAAGAAAGGCCTCTCTCGCCCATCACTATAGGTTAAATCCCTACCTGACTAAAAGTGCTTGTCTATCGTCATGATGTCAAAACCAAAAAGATATGTTCAGTCCAAACCTAATTCTACATGGCCCTACCACTAATAAACAATGACTGAACTTGAGACCAAAGAAAATCTCTCTTCTTCTGACCTCTCCTTTGTCTTTTCCTCGTGAGGCAGTCTTTCAGGGATCTCTTATTCAATATGGTTCTTCAATGTGCAAATGTTTTTGTTTAACAAAAGTTTCTTTATGGTTATCTTTTCTGGTACGGTGTTAGAATTCTATTGAAGAGTTCTTCAAGCTCTTTCCAACTGTTCATGGGACTGGTCTTCCAGAAAATATGTGCCTTATTACTCTCCCCGAAATAGTCTTTCAAACATTTTCCTTTCACTTTAGAAGGGTCACTGGGTTTAGCGTTGAGACGTCCCCCAACCCTGGGAGCTCCTTGATAGATTATTTTTCTGTTCGTATGTTTCACTCTCGACTTTCAACTCGTAACACTTTATACAACTTCACTTTAAGTGGTCTCCCCACTCGCCAGCAATTCTTGCTTTAATTACTGCGATTCCTTCTCTTTCGCAGTATTGTTGTCTCCACTTCCTTAATGATTCAGTTATTCTTAACTTTACAGTTCTTGAATAGTTCATTAGATGCTTCCTTATACTTGTTCTATCTCCTTATCGCCCTTGTAGCATGCACGTTCTCTGCTCTCTATCACATGTTCACCTGGCGGCTTCCTGCTACTCCTTTCAATCCCGGTACCTGTATTTGTCATGTGTCTTGACACACGCTGGTGTAATCTGCTCTGGTCTCTTGCTTCTCCTTTCTGGGCTTCTCGCTCGCTCAGATCTCAGCATCTCTGCCGTTTTTCCTGTTCTGTGAACGGCAGCGGATGTGACCTTTGCACTCTTCCAATCTTCATGTTTCGGCATTGTTGTGCGGGGGCGCAAGGCCCACCACGAAACCTTTGTGGTCATGCCACCATGTCAAATGGTTCCTTGTTCCGTGACCTAACGGCTTCCCCGTTGTCTGCTTCACTGGGTCTCCTGCGTCCTCGACCGGTGTCCTCTGCTTCTCAGAGGACCGCAGGTTTTGAAGCCACACTTTGCTCCGCCTCTCCAGTGTTCTGACTTCAGGGAGCTTCCCCTGCATGCCGTTCTCTCCCCACTTCTGGCTTCCTCGTCCCATTTTCATAGGAACTCCTTCTTAAAAAGGTATTCTCCGTTTCTTCACACAACGCGTTTGATTCAACATTGCCTATAGCGAAACAGCAGGAGGATACAGTTGTTTGGATGAAAGGCAGTCCGATATATGTATATAAAGGGTCCTGCATAGGGATTTTCCTTCGGGAAATGGGAGTCACTCCCAGTGATGTCCCACTTGCCCAGACCCCTAGGGAGGATCTTGCGGAGTGGGCTTACTTTCCTGGCCTCAAAAGGGTGGCTACCCCTTTTTGGAGAAGGGGCGAATACTCCCAATTCGTCACACATAGTACATTTTTGAACAAAAAGTAGTGAGGTGAAAGAATTCAATTTGTATTAAGATTTAAGTTTATATCATAAAATAGATACATTTTCTTTAATATTTGGAAGAATGGGAGGAATAAATTCAGAGCGATCATAGCTATACAAATATATTTTTTGCATATACAAAACCTTTAAGTATTGTTAAAGAGCACCCTCGTGGTGGGCCACATCTAGTCAGTTGTCCAGAACATGCACTGTATCCAATTGCACAAGCCAGCATTCTGAGTAGCCTGATGACTTAACCCTCCTGCACTGCCACTACTCACTCTGAATCTCCATTTTTTTTATTACTGATATGCTGAACCTTACCTTCTGTCTTTCCAGTACACAGCACGAGGCTGGAGCACCTCGGTTAGATAGTGACTACCATGAAAATAGAAAAAGGCTTGCTTTTTCCTTTTTCAATCATTTTGTTTAAATTGGGTAATCTAGGCTGCGTGCTATGCACAAGCTTGTTCACGAAAAATAACTTTACTAATCTTGGTTCTGATGTTGATAATTGCCACCATGGCAGGCCTTCCTGGATGCTAACTGCTCTACCAAATCACGTTAAAACCCTGAGCAGTGTTAAATTGGGCTGGCAGGCCGTTCCCAGCTGCCGTTTTCCCCTTAATTATTATGCCTTTGAACTATTGTGAACTATAGTATGAAGATTTTCCAGAATAACTTTTGAAAAAGTCTTGAGTCTATTAAATTGAAAAAAGGGGCTCCTGGTGGTGACCCTATTCTGCCCAGGAGGGCTATATAATCATCAAATACAAGTGAACGGGTCAGTAGAACAAGCATGCCCCCTTATTGCTCAGTTTCAGATCACAGACTGTATAAGTAACACATCTAAGTTGTTGTAATACTTATTTTTATGATTTATTGCACATATAGTGCAGAACACCAGATTTTACAAAATAGAGCAAAATAGATTGCAAGACAGACAATAGCTAGTTAAGTTCCTTGCACAAAAGTACATAAAGTCAACATAATACAAATTCTACTGTCGATACACTTACACGAATGGGGTCATATCACGTAAACAATTGCAATAAGTACATAGAATAAACACTTATATACAATGAAACCTTTTGTGACACTGTAATTCAAGAGTTAATGTCTACACCACGGTGTTTCAGCCTTTTGTGGGGGCTATATTCTAGCCCTGTTCTTGTAGGAGCCTTCATCAGGACAGGAGAGACTGTGACGTCTAGGTGTTCAGAGAAAGCTGTGAAAATGTACGAGGCACAGTAAGGGAGGTGCTGATAGACATTGTTTGCGAGATGCGTGATTGAATCACCTCGTGTCCCAAAGATCTAGTGGACACGGCTTACCTTGTGGGGAAGCATTGGAGCCACAGGAGGAAGGATGTGGGTCCAAGGACCTGTAGTCTCTTGGCGTGGAACATACTGAAAGCCTGATAGAATAGAAAAAGGAGGGCTTAGTGTATCCCTAATCTATTAAAGAAACACTCTATGCAGAGCGCAATCAAAAATGCTTAAGTTATTCAAGGTAGCGTGGATGCGCCACAGGATCAGGTACACATGAGGTGGTGCTGTAGCAGTGGGACCTGCCGTGGTGACCTACAAAAATGCACATAATTATTACTGGCTAATGGGCTGGTGCTGGCAGTAGTTAATGCATTAAAAAATTAATTACCTGAAATGTCGTCATGTAGTACGAGTAGAATAGCTGAAGCCCGGTCTAAGAGCGGGCATGGCATGGGCTGGGCTCGGTGGAGGGTGCTCACTGTGTGTCCTGTAGTGATTTAGGGCAAGCAGAACACTGGCAGTGCTCTGGCAGCTCGGTTCACGGGCACTTCAGCCGGCATTGTGGCGATGCAAACGCCGTTGCTATGGCCACCATTCTATAAATAGCAGTGGCAATTTTGCAACAATCTACGTGGCAAGCATCAAGCTGAGTGGAGTATCTACATACAAGATTATGGTAATGGTCTGCCAAACAATTAGTCATAGACCTGGCATCCTGTGTGTAAAGACTGTGGGGCTAAATACATTTGCTGTTGCTGTTAAGCTCACTTGGTCTCTGCGGGGGTGTTGGGGCACGGTTGGAGCCCTCCCTCGACTTGGCTCCCCCCAGTATCGGCTGTCTTCCTCAGCTGCCACGGAGGATGTTGTTCTGGATGCTGGTATTGCCCCTGGGAGGAGAGGAGAGGCAATGGCGCAGAGGTGTTACGAATTCCCTCGCCCCTTTCGTGCCAAAACAGAGTGCGCAAGAGCCTTCCCATGCAAGCTCACCTGTTATTTGTAATGCTGGGCTCTCCGTCCTGCTTCCTTCAGCAGGGGTGCGTAGAATGGGCCTAGTTGCTTCACTGGCCCGCGAAGTGGTGATCCAGACCGGCTGTGACCAATCCACTTGGAGGGTAAGTCTTTGGTTATGGTTATTGTTCGTTTTTTTAATAATGTCTTTAGCAATGAGTCTTGACTTGATGGTAAGTAATAATGATGTCTTGCAATGTCTCTGCTCTCCCCTATAGATCCTGGGATTCTCTTGAGGATGATGGACTCTCAAGGTCAACAGGTAAACTGGCCGTTATAATGGTAGTCAAGATTCAGGTAAGATGCAGCCAAGAGTTTGTTATTATGAGGTTTCTAACCTGTTTTCTTTTCCTTTTGTAGGAGCGGTCCGACTCGTGTGGAGCAGAGTCCGGATGCTTGAGGACAATTCGGCGGCTCCGGAGGAAGATGACGCGTTGAAGCAGAGATGAAGCGAAAGGCTCCTACGTCGCTGGAAGTCCGAATTGGGAGAGAAAAGGCCCCGACTCCGACGGAATGCAGGTAGGGTACGCGCACAGCGATGGAATGGCTGGAATCAGGCAAGCGCACCTTCAGCGATGGAGCGGCTGGGATCAGGTGGGCGCGCCTCAGCGATGGGGCTGCTGGAGTCAGGTAGGTGCGCCTTCGGCGATGGAGCGGCTGGAACAGGTAGGGAAAATGGTCTTCAGAGATGGAGTACCGGAATCAAGGTGAAGAACAGCGGTAAGCGTCATGTTGCAAAGCAGAGTAACTCGAAGCGAGTGCATCTGGTTGGGCTGGCCTTATATAGGCTGGCTCCGGCCCCTCCCTTTAGCCACGCCTTGTGGCTACACCTTGCCTCGCCCAAGGACTCCAGCACGTGCCTCTGCATGCTGTTCTATGGCCACGCCCGGCCCTGATGCACGTGCCTTAGGCACAGAGTGTGCCAAGCTCACATTTCTATGAGCCTGGAACCAGAGGCGCCGGGACTGGGTCCATGTGGCCCCTCGGGGTGATGAAGGCCTGGGCCCTTGCCGCATGGCCATGACATTTGCTATGGTAACAGACCCAAAATTTGATATAATTGGAAACACTAGGGTGGCATAGCAATGGGGAGTTTTGGGCCCCCTTCTAGTCCACGCAGGTGTGTGGGGCGGGGCTACAGCCATAGCTAATGCTCACCGCTGTTAAAAGGTGGCCGCCATTTTGAAAAGGAATTTTGCGTGGCACTCCCCTCAATGAGTGGTGTCTGCTCATAAGATTGTAATATTGAGCGGTAAAACAAATTGGTCTCCAGTGGATGAAAGCTATGGTGTTGATTACAAATGTGGTACCCGTTGCCATGTTAATGGACCAGATGGCAAACAAAAAAGGGGATGATCTAACTGATAAGTGCCAAATTTGCATAAAGTGGAGTGTCCGGTGGAGCCCACTTGTATGTTAAGTAGTCAAGGATCAATGCTTGTCAGAATCAGCCCGGGTCCCTAACTAGAGATGCAGACTGTTAGGACGCTGCCTGGGCGATGACTAGTGTCACATGTTATGAAACTTCAATAGTTGATCACGTGCAAAATACATGTATGGTGGAAAGCACTCATAGGAAAGATCATAAGAAGGATTTCCACTCTACAGATATGTTTAATCCCAGTTTGACGGTATCTAGCTTGTGGGCCCATCTTTGCTCTAAAGCAAAGCACTGGGTCAGTGTTTTGTTCAAGACTCCTCTCGCAGTCGATTTCAATTTTTATAGGACAAACTCTGAGGTCTGTGTTCGTATGGTTTTTTTAGGGTAAAATGGTTGACCAATGGTTTGTCAGGGATCTTATTTCTGATGTAAGAACAATGCTCTGAGATTCGCATTTTGATACGTCTAATGGTCTTGCCTGTGTAAAGCAGGCCACACGGGCATTCAATAATGTAGATGACCCCTTTAGTCTTACAGTTGGTATGTTCTCTCAAAGTCTACCTGATATTTTTGTATTCAAAGTTTTTTTTCTGAATCCTGAGTGCGCATGCAACACATTGTCCACATTTGTAGTGTCCTACAATTGGAGGAAGGTTCCACAGGGTATTTATAGGTTCCGCCGGCTCCAGAAAAGTGTGGACCAGAGATTCTCTCAGATTTTTATTTTTCTTGAAGGCAAAACACGGAACATTGTTCAGTGACCTGTGTGTTTTATCAGATGCCAATTTTTCTTGATGGTCTTCTGTATCAGATCGCTAAGAGGGCTATACGTGGTTACACATACCATCCTGTCTAGTTCTTTTTTTGGGCCTGGTTTCTAAGCAGACCTCTCTGGGGGTTTGAGCTGCTCTTTTCTTGGCGTCCTTGATGGCTTTGCGAGGATATCCTCTTTGAAGCAATCTTGTTTGCAAATCTTCAGCATGTTTCTTGAATCTCTCTGGCTCTGTACAGTTCCTCCGGATCCGCAAAAATTGGCCGTACGGAAGCTTGTATTTCAGGCCATGTGGGTGGTAACTCCTTGTGACCCCCCCCCCCCCCCCCCTCCGTCCCATCCCACTATGCTTCCCTCTCCCCCAATCGGAGCTGCTTGTAATAGATCATGATGTATTGCTTATTTATAACTTGTGATTTTTGTGTCTCTCTGTGTAAAATGTGCTGTACCCGTCTTAGCCGTCTGCCAATAAACAAAAGTTTAAAAAAAAAGAAAGTGCAGCAAACTGTTGCGGTCCGTGGGCTTTTTTTTTTGCCATCCGGTCCATTAACACCATAGCTTTCATCCACTGGAGACCCAAATTGTTGTACCGCTCAATATTACAATCTTATGAGCAGACACACCACTCCTTGAGGAGTGCCACGCAAAATTCCTTTTCAAAATGGCGACCGCTTTTTAACAGCGGTGAGCATTAGCTACGGCTGTAGGCCCGGCACACACCCGCGTGGACTAGAAGGGCCCACAACTCCCAATTGCTGTGCCACCCTAGTGTTTCCAATTATATCACATTTTTATGCCTGGGTCCGTTACCATGGCAACGGTGCTAACAAATGTATTTAGCCCCATAGTTTTTACACACAGGAGGCCAGGTCTATGACTAATTGTTTGGCAGACCTTTACCATAATCTTGTATGTAGATACTCCACTCATCTTGATGCTTGCCACGTAGATAGTTGCAAAATGGCCACTAATATTTATGGAATGGTAGCCATAGCAACAGCGTTTGCATCGCCATAACGCCTGCTGAAGTGCCTGTGAACCGAGCTGCCAGAGCACTTTGCCAGTGTTCTGCTTGTCCTAAATCATTACAGGACACAGAGTGAGCACCCGCCACCGAGCCCAGCCCATGCCTGCTCTTAGACCGGACTTCAGCTATTTTACTCATACTACACGACGACATTTCAGGTAATTCATTTTTTAATTCATTAGCTACCACCAGCACCAGCCCATTAGCCAGTAATAATTATGTGCATTTTTGTAGGTCACCACATCAGGTCCCGCTACTACAGCACCACCTCATGTGTACCTTATCCCGTGGGGCATCCACGCTACCTTGAATAAGGTAAGCATTTTTTGCTTGCGCTCTGCATAGTGTTTCTTTAATATATTAGGGATACACTAAGCCCTCATTTCTTCTATTCTTAGGCTTTCAGTATTTTTCCACGCTAAGACACTACAGGTCCTTGGGTGGGGTTGGGGGGGGCGTGGCTAACTAACCATGGACTCGGACGTGCTTCGTGCTGGGCTCCTGGTGATCCTACATTGATTTGCTAAATTACGCTTTGAAAAAATGACACACGTGCCTGGAAACTGAAGGATCGAGCGTCGGAACACATGCATTGTGCAAATCCTGAAGGGTGAATCATTCGTGGTTCAAAGGATAAATGGACTTTTGTGAGGAGCGGCCATGAAGATACTTTGTTAACAAGATGGCGGCGAACAAAGGAAGAGTGGTCGCAGCCAGGAAACAAAACTCATTTCTCTGAACTGCACGGATCGTTCTCAGATGTCTGCCTATGGGGAAGCATTGCATTACAGAATAGGACCGTGTTAATGGAGTAACACTCCCGGGCCCGAATGACTGTAGCGGTTGGATACTGTTGCCAGAAGAGATAAGATGGCTCGTAACTGTATGCAGCAGCGGCTGGATCTTGCCGCTCAAGCGGAGCAGGAAGACGTCGACCGCCAGCATCATTAAAGTTTATCTCTGTCCTTAACTGACGAGGCGGCGCTCCGGGAACCTAACACAAGGAGCGTCCCTGAATGAATACAGTGGAAGCAGAAGGGTGTGATGTGCAGACGCGGCTCCCAGCTGCTTATTAAGGTAGCTGTGCCTGCGATACGTGATACAAGATATGAGAGGAGCGGGCTGTGGCGCTGAGTAGAAGTTGGATGTGCGTGCGGGCAGAAAGCCCTTAACAAAGCGGATGGCAGCAGATTACATTGGAGCGAGCTGTGTGGGCGTTGGGCGGCACTGAGGACATTAGGAGCTGTCGGGCTCTGCAGTAAGCATGCTACTGCAGCGTGAACATACGCTGTGACCCGGGGAGCGGGTCAGATTGCTTGGGGCGGACACGGTGGTACTCGGCTCAAAAGCACCAAATTGCACACGGAGAGCTGCCGCCAAGGGATAAGACCTACATCAGGCCCGCACATGCATACTGCCATACGAGTCAGCCGGTAGATGTGCAGGGCACATAGCAAAGAGACAGTGATTAAAAACAGATGTGGATGCAACCGTACACCTACAGGAAAACGACCTGGGAGGCCGTTGATGACCTGTGTAGTGCAACGCTAACATACCCCTTACAGTGGCACATGGTGGCTACTGAGGGGGAACCAAGGAACGATAAGTGAGTGTGCTTAATACAATCGCATAAGGGCACCCATATCCTGCGTACACCACATGTGCCTAGGCAACCTGACCACAGGGGAAGGTGTCAGTGGACACGTGCGCCAACAAGAATTATATGTGGAAAGTAAAACGTGGGAGGCTACAATCCATCTGAATAACAATTTCATGCACCATAGCAAATGTGAGTTGGAAGATAGCACCCCAACGACTGAAGGAACGGGGAGTGTCACAACAACAGCCCGAGCCGGAGCTAGACACGTGTGAAGGGTGTCGCTATGTCGGTGAAGGGCCTAACAGCCAAGACCAAACAACCCACAATGGAGGTCTTTGCGAAAACGCAGAGGACCCCTACAACATCGGCACAATGCACGGCCACGACTCCTGCGGAAGAGGCCCCAGGAGACAAGCATCAGATCCTGGAGGCTATAACGGACTTGAGCACCAAATGGGGCTCGGCAAAATGGCGGACCTACGTACTGCCCTAGAGAACAAAATTGATGCAGTAGGAACTGAACTTACCCTGCTACGACAAGACGTCAGGGTGCTGGCAGAGAGAACGAGCGGTCTGGAAAGCGCAGTGAAGACTAATACAGATGTCAGCGCGAATAATGCAAAAGAGGTCCATGTGCTAAAAAAGCAGGTTGCCAATCTTGAAAATCGGGTGGAAGAAGCGGAAGGAAGGGCAAGAAGAAATAACATACGGGTGGTCGGCCTGCCGGAGGGAGAAGAGGACCAGGACCCCACAAACTACGTGGAGAACATGATCCTTCAGGACATAGGAGCAGACAAGCTCTCACAGGGGTTCACGGTGGAGCCGGCGCATCGCGCCTTAATGAGGAAACCGCGACTGGGGTCTCCGCCGAGACCGATCATCGCAAGGATCGTGAACTATAAAGACAGAGAAGATCCTGGAATATTTTCGTAAAGGCGGAACAATGGAGAGAGCATCCACCAATATAACAGCATACACGGATTACACGATGCTGGTTCAAAGGCAGAGGTACAGCTACGTGGCTGTCAAAAGGAGGCCGCGTGCAGCAGGCATCAAGTACATGCTCCGGTATCCGGCGAAGCTGAAGGTGCTATATAAGAGAACGCTTTTCTTTGACACTCCAGAGGAGGTGGTGTCATGGCTGCCCGGAACAAGAGGCGGACCGCGACCGGCAGGAGCATGACAATTGAAGAGTTGGTGTCACGGACATTGAGGGGGTAAGTGGGAGGGTGACCCTGGTTATACTGGGAAAGGCGAAACCGGATGAACAATGTGTAGCTTTCGGGCCTTGTGCTCGGCATGGACTGGAATATAGTGGGTAAAATGCAAGTGGGAGCTGCATAGCATTGACATAAAGCGTAATAAACATGAAAATAGGAGCAACAGGATGGAAGCAACCCACCCCGAAATATTAGTAGAGTGGCCATTACGGCAGCTTCACCCTACTGGGCCCTGAGCATAGGCTTGTGCTAGACAGGGCTAGATGTGGGGGTGCCTGAGATCCAGGAATTCCAGGAATGGAGCTGGGCAACAGTTGGAGAGGGTGTTGTTGGGGAAGGGCGGGGAGGCGGAGGAGGGGGAGGGAAGTTTGGTGTGTATATAGTTATGGGGAGTTTAAGTTCGAACATGAGCCTACATAGAAGAGTCAGATGGTTGTATTTGGTTTGCGCGGGCGGGAGGGATCGACTGAAGGTAAGGGAGAGAAGTATCAACGAGCCATGGGTGATCTTAAAATAATCTCATGGAATGTCAGGGGACTTAACAGCTACTTGAAAAGGAATAAGGTCATCCTGTATCTAAGAAGGCAAAAGATGGATATTGCACTGTTGCAGGAGACGCATCGGACGTGGGAAAAGATGGAGTTGGTAAGGAAGAAATGGAGAGGGATTGTGGTGGGCTCGTCATACTCTGCCTATGCTAGAGGAGTGCTTATCTGGGTGGCGCCGCAAGTCCCGTTCCAACTATTGCAGGAAGTGGTGGAGGCGGATGGGAGGATGGTTATATTAAGGGGGCTGGTGGAAAATAAAGAGGTAAGCATTGTAAATACATATATCCCCAACCAAAACACAGCGGCATATTTCAGAACTTTGTGCACCAACCTCAGAGGCGCTCAAGGACCCAGTTTTTAGAGAAGATATAAGAGAAGAGATTACTAACTATTTCGAGTTGAATACTGGTAGTGTTGACTCGGCTGGTACATTGTGGGAAGCCTTTAAGGTAGTGATGCGGGGGGTGGCCATTGCTAAGTCAAAGGGCCTGCAGGGCGGGGTCCTGGCAAACCTACAAAGAGCAGAAGAAGAACTAGAAAGAGCATTAAAATGTGGAAGCGTAGACATGGAGCTAGTACTTAAGGAGCTAGTACTTAAGCTACAGCAGAAGTGTGCGGAACACTGGGAAAGGCTCTGCAACCTCAATTACAAAAAGTATATAGAGACCGCATGCGGGAGGGGACAAACCAGGACGGCTTTTAGCATGGCTATACAAGAGTGATACTCCCAGACCCCCGATCAGAACGATAACGAGGGAAGATGGTGGGGTAGCGGACACCCAAGAAGGAGTCAACAAGGAGTTTGCGGATTACTATAGGGTGCTATACGTGGATAAGGAGGGAGGCAGCAATGAAGAGATAGCCGAAACACTAGAAGATATAGGACTGCCCAAGACAAGTGTAGAGGAAAGAGAGGAGCTGGATGCACCAATTACTTTGGAGGAGTTAGAAGAAGTGGTGAGGCAGTTGCCTACTAGTAAGACCCCGGGGGCAGATGGGTTCCCTAGTGAATTATATAAAGTATATAGAGAGGAAGTGCTCCCCCCAATGTTAGAAATCCTTAATGAAGCGTTTGAGGTAGGACGGCTGCCGGAGTCGCTCAGAGAGGCGATCATAATACCGCTTCCCACGCCCAACAAACCAGGGCATAGCTGTGGTTCCTACAGACATTTGTCGATGCTGAACCAGGACAGTAAGATATTGACGGCTGTCCTGGCAAACAGATTGCGAAGAGTAATTAGCCAGTTTGGTCTGAGTGTATTAATTTGCTATGTCTCGGATAGGAACGTAACTCACAACAACAGGTGGCTCCACTTGGTGGTCGAATGGGGTGGAGGGAATGAAGGCGAGATGGCGATTGTGTCTCTAGACGCAGTAAAAGCTTTCGACTTGGTTAAGTGGCCATGGCTGCTGGCAGCCCTGGGATGGTACGGAGTGGGGCCCGGTTACATCAGGTGGGCGAAGATGCTATACAGTGAGCCGCTAGCCAGAGTTCGAACAGGATCAATGATATCTGAGAGATGGTAATCAACCTAGAGCTTTACTGATCTCCATTTCCCAGACGTCCTTGGTAATCTGAACCATGGCCACGGAACATTTGACCCAAATCAACAAATCCTTATTCACATGGTCCCTGAAATGCCTGCAGCCCTTCTTTTACTGCCCCTTTCATTGCTGCGAAAACACGGGCGACAAAGTAGATCTCCATGCGCTGAAACCATCCGCCAGCCCTTGCATTGCCGTTCGCTCTTGTGTCCCTCAGCTGGGCTTATCTGAAGATCCTGCTGGAGAAAAACCAAAGGGTCACAGAAGGAAAACTGAAGTACCAGTTGACAAGAAAGCCACATGAGGGGAGGGAAAAAATCAGGCGTCACAAGAATAACACATTTAACTGAACCAGTTTAAAACCCATATCCTCTCCCGCCAATACCAGCGTAGCACCGTTATTAATTTTACAAATGGGATGGGATAATGCTTGCCTCTGTGTCTTTAATGGAATCAAAACTTTTCTAAGGTTAATCTGGAATTTCTTAATTCTATGTCAAGATCGGAGAATAGCATTATGCTCGTTTAAAGCTTACCACCAATGTTGCCGGTTGCTCTACCGGTATCAGGTAAAACCCATTAAACGCAGATTCTCCTGCCCAATCGGCCATCCTCATGATGTCCTCCAGTCTATGGCACCCCTGACAGAGTGAGCACTGAACTTAGTGGTATCGATTCCGGCCTGGGCAAGCTTATCTTACCCAACGAACAAGCTTTGAAGCAGAAACTGGCGTCTGCGCGTAAGGCGGTGCGTCATCTCCTTGTAGACCTTTAGGCACCTGCCCACGCATAGCTTCAGCTGGTCTCTGAAAGCCGGATATGTGATCACTCTAGTATGACATTTCGTTCTTCTAGAGATACGAAGGACCCCACCCCTGGTCAGGGGAGTACACTCGGCCGGCTAAATCCAGCACTCTGACATCTGAGACTCTCCTGCAAGACACTAAGCACAGCAGGGTAGTGAGCTTGCTGGAGAGGGCCATGCGGGATAGTTCCCAATAGGGCGGCCAGGAGAGAAATGGATTGGGAGCGGTATTCATGTCCCTCAGCCTGTCATAAATAGCAGGGGGGGCGGCGTTGCCAACCCGCCAAATTTGAGCATCATACACACTAGCTAGTGCTCGCTGACGGGAGACCCTTCCACTAGGCCGTGTCCGGGGAAGTTCAAAACCTCTTCTACAGGGGCTGAAACAGGATGGCGACTCCATTCCATGCAGCAGCGTGCCCATGCACCCCATGTGTTTGTGTACCACTTGGATGTTTCGGGAGACCAGCTCTCCTCGATGAGGCTGACAGCCTTGCACGAAATCCCTGGGAGTCTCCATCTCGCCCTGAAGTCCTCTAGGCTGCCAGGGTTGGAGACCTTGATTGATCACATGATTAAAGATGACTCCTCAATAGAAGATATTGCTGCAGCCCATCAAGTTATGCTGTCAACACGTTAGCACCCATCTCTAATAATAAATTAATCACTAGGGAACCCAACACATGGTTTACTCATGATCTTCAAGACCTCAAAAGTGCGAAAACCAAAGCACTTTATAAATTGAAAAAATCCCAGTCGGAAGTTGACAAAGACATTTATAATAGTCATGTCAGGGCTTATAAAAAAGCAGTGATCGGCGCTAAAAGAGCTTATCTTGATGATTGTATCATCAAAGCTCTTTTACTCCCAAGGAACTCTTAAAGTGTTCAAAGAACTGGAATGTAAAAAGAACACCATACAAGACTCTATTATTAAAGATGCCAGGTGGTGTGACCTAGTGCAGGAGGCCATGGATAATAAACTCAACAAAATTAATAAAGGTATCGCTGATGCCAGAGCGCCTCTATCTGGTAAAGGTCTCAAGGATACTATTACTCCTGCTAAATGTTGGAAGGAAGATTAACTCTTCTCTTTCAAACCCATTACAGAAGAGGACTTAACAACAATTATCCAAAATCATAAACCATCTATTTGTAAGGGAGATGTTTGTCCTGCCCTAACAATTAAAGCTTGTGTTACCTCACTTATCCCCATCCTCTGCAAATTTATTAACGCATCTTTGAGGGACTGTGCGGTGCCCACATGTATTAAGCACTCTTGGGTGACCCCCCCCTTATTAAAAAAAAAAAAACTGATCTCTCTCCCCCGATGATCCACTTAACTACTGTCCTATTTCCAACTCCCCCATTTCTCCTTAAGATTCTTGATAAAGTGGCCTATGTTCAATTACTGGCTCACTTAAGAAATGGTAACATCTTGAATAAGAGACAGTCTGACTTTCGGGAAAAACATGGCACTGAGTCAGTTTAGTTGGATTTGAAATCAAGGCTCCTTAGACACATGGATCAAGGCAATCCCAGCATGCTGATGCTGTTGGACCTATCCTCCGCCTTCGACCTGGTAGACCACACTGTACTGGTCTCCAGGTTGAGGGAGGTGGCAGGCTTCTCTTTGTCGGCGGCTGATTGGGTCACTTCTTTTTTGAAAGATCGTCACTGGAGAGTGAGCAGCAATTTGGCAGATGCCAATACCAAGGAGCTGACGCAAGGTGTCCCTCAGGGAGCCCACTCTCTCCCATTTTCTATAATCTCTTTACGGTACCCTTTCTTGATTTTCTGGACATTACCAACATAGAGTTTACCAATTACGCAGATGATAATCAGTGTATCATACCCATCACTGGTGTTTTTTCAGTTGATGAAACGAACATCAACAGAATTTACTTGCTCATTCAAAGTTGGATGTGTTCCAATGGTTTGGCTCTTAATACAAGCAAGACAGAGCTTATGCTTGTGGGAACTGTCCCCCAGATTCGTGAACTTGAAGATCATTATTCCAAACTGGTAATTGATGAATGTGTTATAGTGGTCAAGACTCTGGGCATTTATCTTGACGGTAATCTTAACGTGAAAGCACAGGTCGGTAGTCTGGTGGCTTCATCCTCTTACTATATCGAATTCTTTTCACATGCCCGCCCATTCCTCTCCCATACCAGCAGGGAAACTCTTGCCAGAGCATTGATTGGCTCCAGGCTTGACTATTGTAGCAGCCTATTGACTGGTCTCTCAAACGGTGAACTGAGCAGACTGCAGTTTGTGCGGAACAACGCTGTCAGGGTTGTTCTGGACAAGAAAAGGTCCGACCATATCTCTGAGGCGAGAAGGGAACTTCACTGGCTCCCTATTAGGGAACTTATTCTCTTTTGGCTCCTATCTATTTTAATTGTATGAAACTCTCTGGCCCTAGTTATCTCAATGATGAACTACGACCTAAGGTGAGTGAACATAATCTCAGATCCAACAATCAATTTCAGTTTATGGTTCCGATATGTAGATTATCGCAGACTAAGGCTGGTGCCTTTTTATTTTCTGCAGCTCCCGTGGTTTGGAACAATTTACCTCTGAAATTGAGATCGGAAAATGCCATTCATGTGTTCAGAAAAGGTCTGAAAAGGTTATAGAGGACCTCATCTGCATTACAAACAAAGGGAGACTTTTCTGCACAGCTTCCATTCGTTCTAGTCTGACAGGTGACTGTAATGCCAATTCGCCACCTCGTTCCTCGGCCCTGGGAGGTACTATGCTCTCACCGAAATCTGGTTTTGGAGACGGAAGTGACAAAAATACTTGGCCGATTCTGCCACAGGCCTCGATCTGGTGCCACCCAGATGATTGATTTATCTGATTGCTGGCGCGTTGCCCATTTTGAGTAGTATACAGCAGCTGACTGTCTCTGGCAAAAGAACCAACTGCAAAAGAACCTGGGAGGAGCTCTAGGCAGTTTGGTATGAATCTCCAATTCTTGATCGGACCATTATCTCCCCCTACCCCCCTCACCCCCCATCGCCTGTTCAGACCGTACCGCCCCTCGCTCCCCGGGCGGCTTGCGTATGATTCTATCACTAGGCCTGTCAAAGATCGCCCTGCCATTCCAGTCCTCCATGTGAGTTAGCCACCAGTGCAACTCCGTCCTCGCTTCGGGGGGGGACAGGGTTTGCTGCTGGAAGTAGGAAAGGCTACGTCGCAGGTGCTGGCCCTTCAGTCTTGCAGTTCGTGATAATGTAGCAGCCCTGGGAATATGACCTGAATCGAAGAGAGCAACCCTATCACTCTTGCCAACTCCCTCATAGAGATGGTCTCCTTCTCCAATAGCTTGCATATCTCCGGGTGTGTGGCATGTACTTTGCTCGTCGGAGCCGGAGCTGGGAGTCCTCAGTGTCCACGCGAAACCTAGAACCTCTAGTCAATGTGAGTGGACCAAGGCAGACTTCTCCCAGTTGATGAGAAATCCCAAGCCGTGGAGAATAGCGGTCTGAGCCTGCTTTTTGATCAGGGCCTCACTCTGCAACATGATGATGTCGTCCAGATATACAGTCTAATGCCTTTTTATCATAGGGAGGCGACCACTGGCCTCATGAGCTTGGCGATGGACCGAAGGGCAGGCTCGTGCACTCTCAGTTGAGACCCTGCCAGGTGAATCTCAAAAACCTCACGTTGTGGGCAGATTGCCACTGCTAGATGAGCACTTTTGAGCTTGAGGTGGACCAGCCAGTCTCCTGGCCGGAGTATGTCCCGGAGCATATGAATTCCCTCCATCTTGAAGTGACGGTAGAGAAAGTATTACAGGATGGACCTTCACCTTCCTTCTTACTAGGAAGTTGGGGCTGAAAAACCCACACTTGTCTCTCACAGGCGGATGGCGCTCTTTACATATAGGCTGGGCACTTCTGCATCTAGCGCTGTGCTGTCCACGGCTGACATCACTTTGGGCAGGAAGCGGTCTGACTGAATGGGCTGTGCAAAAAAGTCAATGTAGTAGTCTTTCGCTCTGCCCCTGACCCAAGCATCTTCTGATAAGGAGTCCCACGCTTGCGTGAATCGTGTTGCCTTGCCTCCTATTGGCACTTGCAGTGCCGGTGGTACGCAGCCAAGTCCCACCCGTGGTTTGGGGTGCTGCTTGTCTCGCTGGCTTTCTCCAGTTGCGACCCCTGGCTCTCTCTCGGGAGGGGAAGAATGTTTCCGACCTGTCCTGCCAATAGGTGGGGTGGCGGGGGGGTTGCATGCTTGATGGGACCTACTGTCCAATGAGTATGGCCAGAGGAGCGGCCCCTGCCTCTTCAGGCCCAACAGAAAACCCTTGGTGGAGAAGACTCCTTCGATGGAAGCTTGGGCCTTGTCTAAGGCTTTGAAGGTGCCAAAGAATTCGCCCATTTCCTTTACAAAAGAGTTGCCGAATAGGAGCCCCTGAGTGGCAGACCCCGATTCCAAAGTAGACGGCTTCCCCAGCTTTGGGTCTGTTTTCATACAGCTGTCCTTCTGATATCGCGCAATTTGCAATGCTGAGAAGGCAAAGGATGTGGGGGGGACCAGTGATGTTGAGAACCTTGTCCTGACGGGACCTCCGCGCTCTGTCTGTCCCTTTCTTGGGGTCCTTGCAGTTATTGCTGAGAAAGGTAATCCTCTTGGCACCCAGCTGTGGGGTGAGTGCCACTTTTCCTTCGATGTCTGGCCAGGGGCATTCCACTCTGAGTTTGGCTCGGCCTTCCTTGTCCAGAGGCCTCTGGAGCCTGGCTTTAATGTAGTCCGCTGCTAGGGGGAGGGAGGCAGAGCCAGATCTGGGATGGATCAAATCCTCTTGGACAGACATTGGCTCAGAGTCGCCCTGCTCCTTCAGCGGCGTCTTCCCATTGAGTATGGGGCCTGTGGAGTTCCAGAATTGGATGGGTTGCACATTGTTGTCATGGTCCTCTTCGTCATCTGTTTGAGGCGAAGGATCATAGTCTGCCCTGTTCTTCCTCCTCTGGGCTAGAGGGTTTGTCACCCTGTTTAGCCTCCTCCGGATCCGCGTGCCTAAAGGCAGAAGGGGTCTCCTTCCTTTTCCTTTCCACAAAGAAGGTATCGGAAATGGCCACTGTTGCTGGCTCTGCAAGGCTTGGGGGGAGAGGGGGTGGCAGAGATTCATCTTTTCTCTTGTGTGCCGGCATACTATATCTCCCCCCCCCCCGATAATTTGTTCATCCTCTTTTGAGTACCCCCTTTTTAGGTACTGGGGGCACCACTGAGGTGCAACTTCATATCAGTCAGAAGGCGCAGCTGTATGGGCATCAGCGTATCTGCTACTGCCTTTATAATTGTGGTCTCAACCGAGGACAACGGGGCGCTTTGAAAGCCTGCCGCAAGGGCCAGAATCCTGCTTTGGTCAGGCCGCCTCCTCATCTGACAATTCTTGGTCTTCCTGAGGGTCGTGTTAGGCCATGCTGGCAAGTGGGGCTATGTGCTATATTGCCTTGAATTTATATATCTATATCTATATATATCAATGGGGTACATGCTAGTTCTAGAGACCTTGCCTAGAGTGCTCGAAAATCATCGCGAGGCACAAGTCTCAGGGGCATATTATTGCTTTGTTCGCTCGCTACTTTCCATTTGGTTAGAAACCAATAATGATGAATTATGGTATATCTGATTGTTTATATAGTAGAAATCCGGTATTCACAAAAGTAAATGTGCTTACCGGTTCGGCAGATATTGATTTGTTTCTCGCGTCGGCTCACTGTATGTTGCACGAGATGCCGTTGCCATGTTTGGGTTGAAAACCCTGTGTTTGTACGTATAGACACCCAATGTGCCAAATGCTCGCCTCCTCATCTGACAATTCTTGGTCTTCCTGAGGGTCGTGTTAGGCCATGCTGGCAAGTGGGGCTATGTGCTATATTGCCTTGAATTTATATATCTATATCTATATCTATATATATCAATGGGGTACATGCTAGTTCTAGAGACCTTGCCTAGAGTGCTCGAAAATCATCGCGAGGCACAAGTCTCAGGGGCATATTATTGCTTTGTTCGCTCGCTACTTTCCATTTGGTTAGAAACCAATAATGATGAATTATGGTATATCTGATTGTTTATATAGTAGAAATCCGGTATTCACAAAAGTAAATGTGCTTACCGGTTCGGCAGATATTGATTTGTTTCTCGCGTCGGCTCACTGTATGTTGCACGAGATGCCGTTGCCATGTTTGGGTTGAAAACCCTGTGTTTGTACGTATAGACACCCAATGTGCCAAATGCTCGCATTTCTCTGTGCATTTCCTCCTAAGTAATAAACTCCAATTGTGCAGAGCTTGTGGTTTCTTATGCGTTTCATTTGTAATTCTAATTTCAGGGTCATTCAATAATTATTGTAAACTTTGCGCCAGGTATACTTTATTTTTGTGAATACCTGATTTCTACTATATAAACAATATCATTGACCTTTGTGATGTCATCTTTGATGTCCTGGGTGTTGGTCTTGGCAGTGCACAGTGGTGGCGCGAGTTATGGTTGCTTAGCTTACCATAACTGGCAAATTTCAGAGGTTTTTCGGTTTTACTTGTAACCATAGCGTCCCTTAAACAAAATGTTTTCATTGAATTTCATATGTTTTTATTAGTGCTACTTAACCATAACGTCTCTTTAACAAAGTTTTTTTTTCAGAGCATTCCATGGGTTTTTACCAGTACATGCTATTTTCCTACAACTTAATAATATCATACTTACCCCAATATAGCAGCGTTTTTGTCCAATTTACGTTTCACCTTAAAACTCTGCCATTTCCCACCTTCTAGCATCATTTTTAACACTTCTATACTTTTTCCATGATTTTTGCTTCTGTCGATGTCCGCGAACGTGTGACGTCATTGTGGACCTTCTGGACAGTGCCACGTGACCATGCGCTCACACGGCATGATATGTCCATGAACGCGTTTGCACTTAGTGTTCAGGTCCTTGCTTCGAGGACAGTCCGGAACTGCATTGTCTACTGATCTAGAAACACTCAAGCTCAGAATGTACCCTTGCACAGCTCCTACACCTATTCTTACTCATTATCCATTACCAATCTCGTACAAAGCACGTACTTAAAAGAATAGTCGCAAAACTGCAATTTATCTGAAAAATGACATCAGCTAGTGCCATCCCTCCTCCCCAAGAGCCACCACCACCACCACCACCAACTCCTGCTGGAGGACCCACACGACAAAAAAAGCTCAGTATTTCCGAAGAGCACCAAGAAGATGAGGTAGGGGAAGTGCCTACCTCTAGAACCCAGAGAGAATCATGGGTGTGGCAGTTCTTTACCCCTGTTGGGAATGTACCAAAGGCTAAACCAACAAAAGTGAAATGCATTGAGTGCAACTTTGTAATCCGTCACAGACTACCTGGACATTACTCCTACGGGACCACCTCCATGCGCCGCCACACCAAATCCAACTAGCGCAGTGCTCTCAGATTGTTCCTTTCTTAGCAAGTAGTAGGCTGTCTTCCTCAACCAATACTGTAACCACTGTGGGACACAAAATCCCACCAGCTACCTTGCAAGCAATAAAAGGCTCTTGATCCGTATCTTTGGAAGCCAACAGTCATCTGTATATACTGCAACACACCACTCTGCAAGGGGAAGCAATTTCAATGTGTGTTTGAAGCTGTAATCAAGGAGCATGAGAAACACTGTTCACTACCTTTAGAAGTAACACATGCGCAGCATCTTCCCCTGTCCACCTGCCCTTCCATATTAGTGCTTGGTGCCTCTTCCCTCATTTCCCTCCTCACGTTCTAACCTCTCCTGCAAACATAATTTTTTTTTCAAACAACAAAAGAAAGGTTCCTTTAGGAACCACCTTTCACAGTTAAAAATAGAACATAAAAATAGTCTTTGCCTCCATCTACTTTACATTTCTCAGTAAAGTACATAGACTACGTTTTTTCCAACATTTCCATTAGCATTTTTTGTTATGCTAATGGGAATAATGTGACGTTCATCCCCAGTTCCAGGGACCAGAACGGGGGCTAACTGCACGGCAGTCCAAGTTATCAGGCCAAGTTATCGGGGCGAGCAAAGTCTGTCTATATGCGCCCTGATGCCTGCGGGCCTCGGCGCATTATAAATAAAAAAATAACGAGGGCTCCGGACCATTAACTTCCATTGCAGCCCCTGCAATGGGGGATAAATGCCATTAGCACCCCTGGTTCCCAAAGCGGGAGCTCAGGGTGCTAAGTAGATTTTTGTTCCTACAGCGGGACGCCTGTGTCGTCCCGCTGTAGGAAGGAAATTCCTTTTCCAAGAGGCCCACCATTGAAAGAGAAGGCGAGGCTCCATACAGAACCCTTCTTGCATTTCCATGGCAGCCTGCAGAAGGCAAAGTCAGAACCCTATGACCATATTGCCACAAGCACATTTTCTTTTCCCTTTCAAACCTATCCTACTTACGTATAACTTTACTACATAGCCGGTCCGAGGTGGACATGGCCACACCATGCATCGTCACTCGCGGTCATGGCCAGTAGCCAGATTGTCCGGGCAGGACCTTATACCATCTGGCCACAGGCTATACATCAGTCATCAAAGGTATATCACAATTGTTTGTACCTACATTATGACACTTGTCAAAAAATAAAAATAAAACGCAGGCACATTTGCAAAACAATGCTTTAAGGTCCTTGCCAATGCGCCTTACACGAGTTTGCTTGAAATCCACCCATGTTTTATTTTTGCAAAAGTGTCAAAATGTATGTACATACAATAGTCATATAACTTGGCCCCATTTGACAAAATATATTCAGTCTTTACAAAAACATTGAAGGTTCGGTTATAATCTTTCTGAAAACCTTTGTCCAAATTCGTCAAACGACGACAAAGTTATAAGCCTTTTAAAAATGTTGACCCCCTCCCCTCTTGACAAAATCCCACCAAACTTTACAAGAACATGTACATCTAGGTCTAAAATATGTTTGCAAACATTTGTATACATTCGTCAAATGGCACCACATTTATAAGCCTTTACAATATTTTGGGACCCCTCTCCAATTCTGGCCCCTCTTGACAGAATCCTACCAAACTTTGCAAAACTATCCAGATTTAAGATAAAATACCAAAATTTCATGCAGTTTCATTGAGTGGCGCCAAAGTTATAAGCCCTCCAAAAACTGCTTTTCAACAACTCTGTAATGCAGAAATAGACAGATGTCCCCGAACATCTGAAGTGTTTGCAAATATCAAAGGACTGTACCTGAACATTCAGACTGTTCGCAGACTTAAGGGATGAAAAACACCTGTTTTTGGCTTCTTATGGCCATATCCCATCCTCACCACCCCTCAGCTACCCATAGATTGTTTGAGAAGTGTGACAAGTGCATTGGTGTCTTTTTTATGTTTTTACATGTTTTTACTGCAATGTCTGACACCGGCTTGTGTTTGCGACTCCAACATGGCGGGCGTTTCCAAAATTCTGATGCATGTCATGATGCCTACCCCCGGGGACCCGGACCAAGTCCAGCAACCCCGGAAGCAGGCATCAAGTTACCCCAAGCAAGCCCAACAACCTCCGCTGGGGGCTATTTGGGTGCAGTCCTGGCGCCTATGGTGCCAGGCTCATATGGAGGGTCAGTCCGGGCACCAGGCTCATGGATTAAAACTTACCTGATGCAGACCATGCTGCAAGAGCGCCAAGCCAAACGAGGCTTGGAAGGGACTATTTTACCTAGGGACTATTTTTTTTACTCGGGTGGGTCTGGGGAGGAATACTTACCCAGGACTACTTTGGAGGCTATTGAAACCACGCCCGAAGAGCAGCACACACTTCGTTACTCTGCATCCAGCAGCGTAACGCTCACCGTGCCTGCAAGTCTGCATCCAGTCGTCTGCCACGCACGCCTCGAATTTGGAGCTCCTAGAAAAAGGGAGAAAGAAGGAGCAAAGGTTGGAACAAGAGCAATACCTTCTGATCCTTACCTGAATTCCCGATCCATCGCGCCTTCGAGCTGGAAGAAAGAAGTTATTTTATGCGCGTCGCCTCGCCTGCTGCAGCGCCCCGCTGAACTCACCGGCCTTCGCAGCATCTTCACATTTCACTGCATCCTCCTGCATGTTCCCGCCGCACTCCGGCACCTAAGGAGAAGACAAGAACAGCAAGGTGAGCCAAGGGAATACACAGAGGAATACCCCCATAGACTTACCTGATTTTACCACCGGGGGTACTATTCTTCTTCACGGGTTCGGTGCAGCTTCCACTGCATCCTAGCCGAACCCCGGCCCCTAAGGGTAAACGAAAGGACAGCAAGGTTAAACAAGGGACTAACAAGGGGAACCCTCCTCACCACAAAAGACTTACCTGATTTTACCACCTGAGGCATTATTCCCTGAAACTTCATACTTTCTCTCAGCACCTGAATAAGGGAGAAAGCAACAGGTTACATATGGACATTATTTTATCGAACTGTGTTGGATAATACAAATCCTTACCAGAACATTACCGGTTGCCACGAGGAACTCTTCAGTAGGGTCAAGCTGCAACCTGCAAGGAATCGGACAAGAGGGAAAGTCAGGCATTTGAACTCTTACGAACTACATACTTACGGCGTCTTGCCGGGAATATCGGAGTCAATATTGTCCTGGAACTCACCAATTCCTTCGAGCCAGTGAAGCAACTGGTTATCTATGCGCCCCTGCGCTCAATGCAGGGTGGAGAGCTCATCTTTTCAAATCAGGTGAGACTATAAGAGGGGACATCAAAGGCGATCTGTAGGGAGAACAGCGGGGGTGGGGGGGATTTACGCTCCACTCCACGGGTGGTTAATCCCCTTTCTCCATTTGCAGAAGAATATCCCTACAGGCCAAGCAAACAAAGCTAGGTGGGCCAGTCCAGTCCGTCATCTCGGCCCTACGCGTCACATTGGTGGAGACCGCAGCAGTCCAGTCCAGATCGACGCCTCTTTGGGAGCCAGGTGAGCGTAACAATGCACTTCATGCTTTTTACCATCTAATCAGTGGGCGCATTTGATGTCCCTGGACATCACAGCACCCTCTAGGTCAATATCGGGTGTCTGTCCGTGGACCAAACAGGGAAATGGGTCCACGTACCGAACCCAGATAACACAAAACATTTTTGACCTACTTTTTGGTCGTTCAAAAAAAAAAAGAGAAAAATACTGGACGGATTTACACCAAATTTACAAAAGCTTGTTTTCGGGACCAAGCTGCCACTCCTGGCGCAAATTTGGTGAAAATCCATCCAACGATGTGGGCTGTAGGCATGAGCAAAATTATTTTCCGTTATGTCTATGTAAAGAAAAATAATGTGACCCCCTGTAACTTTGCTCCCCCTTGATGAAAACCTCGCCAAAGAGATTCAGACCGGCCCATACACTTTTTTTTGCAAAGTTTGGTAAGGATTCGTCCAGGGGGAGTTATAAGCCGCCCAAAAAGTGTTCTTCCTATGAGTTGCGCAACTTAACCATAACTATACGCATGCTATTGCATGCAGTGTAATACATATTTCGAATGGATTGTGTCCTCCAACATATTCCACATCTTTGACATGTAATGTCCACAGCTGTGCACTTCGGAATCTTTTTCCGCGGACGACGTCCGGCGTCTGTCGGGTCGATGTCCCTCGAAGGCCTCTTGTCGAGGGCGACGTCACCAGATGTTATAAATGGGATGCACGGCGCCTGTAGCCTCTGCTGTGTTTTTTCCACAAACGTGTTTGCTTCTGAAACTTCCCACCATTCTTCTTCCTGTTGCGGTGTTCTTGGAAGCCCCTTATCTGGTCGCCTCCCCCGTCCTCGGAGGATGGAGCCGCAAGGAAAGTGGCATGCCCGACGAAGACCTCGACTCAGGAGGAATGGGGGCTGCCTTTAAGGAGCAGATGTTAGCGATATTTCAATCACAGGGCACGGTTCCGGATGCGCCTTTTAACGAAGCCGGCAAGAAAAGGTCTCGTACCGTGGCTCACACGCCTTCGGGCTCGGGTCCGCTACGCAAGTCGCACCAGGAACCTTCGAGGTCCCGTTTGGACGTTGCAAGAGACGTGCTTTCAGGTCTCTGTCCTCGTCTCCAGTGAGACCGCTGCAACCGGCTAAGGGCTGGAAGCCGGCATCGACTCGGTCAGCGCCATGTCTGTCCGAAGCCTACGACGCTGAGGTTGTCGACGTTTTCAGCGTCTAAGCCTTCGGCGCTGTAGGGGAGGAGTGGTCCAAAAGACCCCCCTTGCCTACACCTCCACCCCAGGTGAGGGCCATAGCTCATCGTGTGTCCCCTCCTACCACCAGGGCCCCGGTGGTGGATGGCTCACCTGCTGAGAACATTGCCCGCACGTATTGAATTTAGCTAGGCCGCCGAAACCATTTTGTCTACTAAACATGGTGTGAGTTTAGCGCACTGTAGCGCGGCCCCCACCCTCGGAGAGTTTGTCATCCCTGTCGCCGCAGCACCCTGGCAGATCCGCTGCGAGCACGTTCCCACGAACAAGACGGACATGAGATAGCGTAATACACTAACATTGTAACAGTTCACCTTCCGCAGTGTATCATCGCTCCCAGCATGACCTGGCCAGCGGGCCTGGACAATGAAAAGACCAGTAAAATGATCCTCAGATGGCAGAAAGTCTCTACATATTAATGCCAAGACCACTTGCAAAGTATGCTCGTCTCCACAAAATCTCTTATATTACAAAAACCTGTAAAATGTATAAACATAAGAAAGTATGCTTCCATGATATAAGCAATGGCGAGCCCACACCATTGCAGTTGGGTACTAATACTGAAGGAGCATTCCAGGGATCTATTTGTTACGTGTATCACTGGGAAACTTACACTTCATGGTTTTGCGCCATAACCGGACTAATGCTGCTAGAGTACACGAGAAGACGAATGTAACCATACAGAGGGCTCATGTGAAGGATGCGCGAGAATGCGCTTGTCATGTGTGCATGTCTAGGCCCCACATGTGCCACCACCGTCACGAACAGTGGCGGGTTACTTTCTATGTACTCCACCAACCCTAATTCTACCTCACCTACTGCAAATATATATGCATATAACTAAATACTGTAGTTGTTAAAACATAATGTATGAATAAGGTGCTCAGACTGGGTATAATCGAGACACATCCAACAAAGTGTAAATGCATGTTTCAAAGTGATTTGAATAAGTATTATAGAGTGTTCAAATGTTTGTGATGTTTTTACCTAAAATCGGCAACACACGAGGGAGATACCTTTGTGAAATGCATGTAAGGCCATTCCCCCTCCCACCCTGCGAAGGCTGCCAAGGCATGAGAGCAGAGGCCGCGCCGTGCTGCTTTACCTCCCCCAACCAGACTGGAGCCGCTTCAAAGATTTGTAGCCCCCTCTGCAACACCCAAGGCCACGGCCCGCCACCTGCATTATTTACAGTTCAGCAGTAAACCTCTGCCTGAACACACACTTCCAAAGGCGGCCCCTCGTAAACCCCACAACCCACCGGATCATCTTAGACTTATGGCCCTGTGCAATCAGGACACCCAACACTTTGACAACACACAGCGGCACATCCATAACAACTTCTAACAAGGCAGATAGACCCGTACCGCCCGTCCCAGGCCCTGAAGCTTAGCCCCTCGACCTATGGCCCCGGTCAACAGGACACTGCTAACCATGTCCTGACGTATTACCGCCAGACCCCTCACAAGGTACATTCCTCCTGTGTTGCATTAACCTGTAGAATAACCTATTGGGAAGATTTACTAAAGAAGATAATATTGAAGTGACTGAATGACTGCGGTGTGCATGGCATAGGGCAACCAAGTCAGGAAAAGACATTCATCTCTGACACTGGCCACAATGGCACAACACCGCCCGGATGAACCCAGCCAACCTGCCAGGCCCAGCCCACCCCGCGAGGCTGACCAGTGACGTCTTCCAGCCAAAGCCAACCACATCGCAGCAGCACCTATAGTTAGTCGTCGCCACCCAATCCCATTGAACTTGTGCCCCCTATAGTGTGTAGGTTCTTATGACGTTTTTTGTAAATATATACGCCTGTCTTTGCTATTGTCAGACAGAGCGCTCTCGGAGTTTGCAGAGTTCTTTGCATGCCCTATTCTGATCGATAAACTCCCATTTAAGCTCACCCACACTCTGTCTTGGCTTTATTCCCGGTTTGGGAGAGTCCTTTATTGTCTCTCATTGCGGGGAGGATCGTGCTGGTTGGGGACGCTCGCCTTCAGCGCCTTCGAAGCCTTGGGGCTCTAGTTCTTTCTGGAGACAGTCAATTGGAGGAGTTGAGGCAAACCCTTCATGATGCCAGTGGGTTGGACACGTCTCCGGAAGTGGAATTTGGCAGGCCTGAGCCTGGGGCTCATGCTGAGTCTTCGTACAGGCGGCTCATGGCTAAGGTCTCGGAGTATCTGGGCTGGTCCAGTCCTCCTAAAGACTTTGTGCGGAATGATCTAACGGACATTCTAGATCAAGGACCGTCCTCTAACCCGGTGTTACCATTTCATCTCGCCTTACAGAAAAGGGTGGCAGCTGCTTGGCAGTCACCGGAATCTCTTCCGGCTGTTAATAAATCTTTGACCAAAAAGTACCGCCCTTCCGTTAGTGACCACAGGTATTTATCCACTGACCCCACTCCCGAGAGTTTGGTGGTTTTGGAGGCTACGGTCACCTCTAGGCAGGCGGCGTACCTTACCATCCCTCCTGATGCGGAGGACAAACGCTTCGACGGTTGGGCTCAGAAGGTATTTTCTGCAAGGAGCATGGCATTGAAATCGGCCTACTTCACTTGTGCTTTAGCAAGGTCCTCACACACTCTTTGGAACTGTTTCTTTAGCAGCTGAGCTGAGGGAAGAAAGGCATTGGTGTCTTGTTCTCGTGCAAGACGGCAAGGATGCCATGTGCGAATCCCTTCAGTCGGGTTTGGATACAGCCGACAGTGTTAGCCAGTCCATGGCTGTGAGCACTGTATACGCAGATTTGCGTGGTTGCGGTAGCCGGGTTTTGCTCCGGATGTGCAAGCCCGTCTTCTGAACATGCCCTTTGATGGCGCACGTTTGTTTGGCAAAGAGAGCCTTGAGAGGTTGCAGACCTTGAAAGCTGCGTCAAAATCTTTAAGCGCAACTGTGCTTCAACCTCTACTTTTTCGTCCTAGGGGACAGCAGTGGAGGGGAGGTTCTTTTCGTTACTACTCCTCCTTTGGTAGAATGAGATGAGCCGCCAGTCAAATGGGCCAGCGAAAAAGAACCTGTGGTGGTCGGGGAAATAGAGGTGCCAAAGCCGCTCGGGCAGCTGCCTCTTTGCCTTCAGGCACTGCCGCAGCCTCGCCAAAACAGTCATGATGCCATGTCCCATGGTTCGCCGGTTGGGGGCAGGCTCTCTCAACATTTGGAAGCGTGGCGAGCCATTACTTCGGATGCGTGGGCTCTGGATACGATAGCCCACGGCTACTGCCTTCCCTTCCTAAAGCGGCCTCATGACAATGCACCGGGGAAACTCTTTGAAGCTTCCAGATCCGCTCCTTGCGCAGGAAATCTTAACCCTGCTGGAGAAAGGCACTATAGAACTGGTGCCTGTAGCAGAGGGGAACAAGGGATGGTATTCCCCTTATTTTTTTGATCGCAAAGAAAGACGGGGTGTGGGGGTTGAAACCCATCCTGAACTTGCATTGGTGGAACAAACGTCTCGGGAAGGAAAAGTTCAAGATGGTCACTCTTTCTCAAGTCCTCCAAGCCCTTCAACTTCAGGATTGGTTGGTGTCTCTGGACCTACAGGATGCTTACTTTCATGTGCCAATTCATCCCAAGCACAAAGTACCTGAGGTTTGCGGTTGGTGACTCGCACTTTCAGTTTCGGGTCCTGCTGTTCGGATTGACCTCCGCCCGAGGGTCTTCACCAAGCTAATGGTGGTGGTGGCAGCGTACCTCAGGCGAGGGGGGGATTCACGTCTACACCTACCTGGACGACTGGCTGGTCCAGGCGTGCTCTCCCGAGCAAGCATACGATCACCTCGGTCGCACCTGCTGCTCCCTCCACAGGCTGGACTTCTCCCTCATTTTCAAGAAGTCTCATCTGCCACCTTCCCAACAGCTCCAATACATCAGGGCTGTGTTCGACACGTCCTTGGGGAAGTGCTCGCCTCCCAAGGTGAGGGCTCATCACATTGTGCAGATGGTGGACAAGTTTCAACATGCCCAGATTCTCCCGGCTTTCGAATTCTTAAGGTTGCTTGGCCTCATGGCATCCTGCGTTTTTCTGGTGCCAGAGGCTAAGCTGAGAATGAGATCCCTACAATGGGTCCTCAAGATGCAGTGGTCGCAGTTCTCAGGCAAGATGTCGGATCCCGTTCAGATTCCACTCTGTCTTCCAGGATCTTCTTTGGGCCAACGAAGGGAACCTGATGAAGGGGGAGCCATTTTGGCAACCGTGGCCGCAGGTGACTGTAGTGATGGATGCTTCCTCACAGGATGGGGCGCTCATGCCGAAGATTTGACTGCCAGCGGTCGTTGGTTTCCGTTGGAGTCCAAACTCCACATCAACCTGTTAGAGATGAGGGCCATCAGGCTAGCCCTGAAGGCTTTTCTGCCGGCTGTGTGTGGAGAGGGGGGGGGAGGGAAGGGGTGGGGAAAGAGTGTCCTGATCATGATGGACAACACAGTGACCCTGCATTACCTCAACAAAGAAGAGGGCTAGGGTCACTCCCGTTTTGCAGAGAGGCAATGCAGCTCTGGTTCTGGGCCATCCAGCAGGGAATTTCGGTCTCAGCAGTTCATCTGGCCGGAGACGAAAATGCGGCGGACACTCTGAGCAGGCTGAGCACGATCTTTCACGAGTGGGAGTTGGCTCAGGAAGTCCTTCAGGAGATCTTCGCACTTTGGGGAACTCCGCAAGTGGATCTCTTCGCCACCAGTGCCAACCGGAAGTGCGAGAGATTCTGCTCAAGGGAATTTCCTCCGAGAGGAGCCTTAGGGGACGCATTCGTAGTGGATTGGTCTTTCCCAATGCTGTACGTGTTTTCTCCAGTCCCAATCATTCCTCAAGTGTTGCGGAGGTTACCGAGGTTCGGTTCCCACATGATCCTCATTGCTCCGGATTGGGCCAGGAGAACGTGGTACCCTGACCTTCTGGAAATGTCCATCTGCCCTCCACGCCGTCTTCCCTATCGAGAGAATCTGCTCTTGTGAGGGGGTTGGGGGAGTCAGGTTCTCCATCCAGAGGGCAGGCCTCTCAACCTTCACGCTTGGTATCTGAAAGGTTGAGATATAAGGATTGGGACCTCCCGGATGACGTGATGGAGGTGTTGCTTTTGGCCAGGCGGCAGCAACAAAGTCCCTGTACCGTTGGCGTAAGTTCTGTGACTGGTGCAGAGGACGAAATGTTGATCCTTTTCAGTGTTCCATTCCTATGGTTTTTCCTTTCTTACTTTCTTTAACCCACAGGGGCCTTCAAGTGAGTACCATTAAGGGTTACCTGGCGGCTCTCTCTATCTTTAAGCGCTTGTCTGAAGAATGTTCTTACTTTAAGATTCCTTTGATTTCTCGAAGGACTGACTAATGTGTTTCCCGCCGTCGCCTTTCCAGGTGCCGGTTTGGGATTTAAATTTGGTTTTGAAACTTCTCATGGGTGCTCCGTTTGAACCGTTGCACTCTTGTCCTTTGAGATTATTGTCCTTCAAGACTGTGTTCTTGGTTGCGGTTTCTTCCGCTCGCAGAGTGAGTGAATTGCAGGCACTTTCCTCTAAGCCGCCCTTTACTGTGTTCCACAGAGACAGGGTTGTACTGCGGGTACGTCCTTCCTTTCTACCTAAGATAGTATCTGAATTTCATTTGAGTCAGAATGTTGGTCTCCCTTCTTTCTAGCCTCCTCATCCTGGTAAGGTAGAGGAGCGACTCCATCGGTTGGATCCTAGGAGAGCTCTGAGCTTTTATATTTCTAGGATGTCCAGGGTCAGAGTGGACGATCAACTCTTTGTAGGATATGCTGGGCACCGATTGGGCCAGGCTGTTACCAAACAGACCTTATCCAGGTGGATTATCCTCACCATTACGGAGTGTTACCGATTGGCGGGTAAGGACCCTCCTGAAGGGTTGTGAGCTCATTTCACTAGGGTCGTGGCTACTTCCACTGCCCGCCAGTGGGGTGTTCATATTAGGAATATTTGTGATGCTGCTACATGGGCTTCGCTCCACACCTTTTGTTAAGCATTACTCACTGGATGCAATCCATGGTCCGGATATGGCCTTTGGTAAGGCGGTTCTTTATTCCGCCATCTGATTGGGTACTCTAAAATCTTTTCCCTCCTCCATTTTCTGGTACTGCTTTGGGCGTCTGTCAAAGATGTGGAATACGTTGAAGGACACAATCCATTCGAAGAACAAGTTACTTACCAACTGGTAATGTTCTTTCTACTGGATGTTCCTCCAATGTATTCCACATCGCCCTCCCAGTCTGCCCTTCTGAAGAATTTCCTATGTGATTGCAGCTTACGTTTCTGCAAGGCTATGTGCAGTCAAGCAGGCATGAGACTGCTGCCACACGTTCTGGAGGAAAGAACTTAAACTGAGGCTATGGGCACTGTGTGTCCTATTTATAACATCCGGTGACGTCGCCCTCGATGGAGGCCTTCTAGGGACATCGACCTAACGTCATTGGTGCAGGATGCTCTCTGCCGAAAATTTTCTGAAGTGCACAGCTGTGGACATTACATGTCCAAGATGTGGAATACGTTGGAGGAAATTCCGCTCGAAAGAATGTTACCAGTTGGTAAGTAACTTGTTCCTCTTGAAATAGCCCCAGAGTCCTGTGCACCATGTGGGGAGTGAATCCTGCGGAGCACCTCAGACAGCTGGCGAACGCAGATTTCCTTTCTGATCAGAGGAAACCTGTACCAGGCGTCGGAGGGAGGAAAAAAGGTCCCCTGCATGAATGTAGCGCCCCCTGCTGGGATCAAGGACGCAGCCTGCCTGGGAGAAACTGGTGCGCCGCGTGAGTTCCCGGAGCAGTTTTGCTTCTGCCGCAGGGCACTCTGAGAAGCTTAGGAGCTGTGCAGCGGGGTCGGTGGGTCTGCTTCAAAGCGGGTGAAGAATGAGAGCACGGAGGCACTCTTGTCAAGAAACTCAGTGCCTAGTAAGCACCGATTACCAATACTAATATAATGCAGCATGTAAGCGGTTCCCTATGCACAGCGTGCAATGTAAAATATCTGTATATCGGTATCCCATAGAACACAAGATATACTTCATTTCTATGAATGTCACGCAAACTAAATCCGTGAAAAGATGGCACTTATCTCTTGCTGCGAGCAGCAAAGAAAGAGGAAGTAAAAGGGCTGCTGACATTTGAGGGACCATGTGCTTTAGGATTGGTTGATTCGGGTCACATGGTCCATAGTTCAGATTACCAAGCACTTCTGGGAAATGGAGTTCAGGAAAGCTCCAGGTTACATTTTCAGTATTGGAACCTTTTATTGAGGATTTTAGCGCGCCTAAGCAATTTTCTTTTTTTTTCTTTTCTGGGAACTGTTGCTTTGCTAAAATCTTGCTGCTGAGCTATTTATGTTTAAATTAAAGATGCAGAAGATTTATGCTCACCTCCATCCATGACATACAATTGTCGAATTTGGGGTTGTATGACAACAAGGAAACTAAGGTGAGATACTTCTTTTCTGGGACCTCTATTCATTTAGAGAAGCTTAATGTACGATTTTCAACATTTTCCATAGCTTTGAATGTGAACTTACAAAATACTGTATTAAGCACTTCCTCTGTACTGGGGTCTAAAAGCCCCATTGGAGACTTTAATGGCAATGATTGGGACATCATGTGTCCAAGCACCTTGGAGTTATCTGATGAAAATCCTTTTCCTAAAGCCTTGTTTGATTGACATGTGATGTCATCCATCCATGTTGAAAGACTAGAAACCACGCCTTTGCAAATGACATGTAGTCTTGATGATGAAATAGGTCTACAATTGGTGACCACTTTACCAGGTTTTGGTGTAATTAGAAGTGTTGCATATTCTGGGATAAGGCGCTGATGTATGGGCACACGGTATTGTGAACTTTCTGACACACACTTGTCCCACTACAGGTGTTGCATAGGTCATATTTGACCCCTTATAGGGTATCTCGCTTTTCAGCTTTGGCGTCCCTGAGTTGCCCTCTATGTATGTGTGACAAAACAGACTTGCTACACATGTTTTGCCCAGTCGTACACCCGTTTTGTACTAATATCTGCCAGAAAACAGAAGCTGCAGGGGTCACTAGTATTGAGTGGGTGCCAGAAACATGCTTGCTGGGTATAAATCCCCGTTCTAAGTACAATCAGCATTTAACTAAACTATTTGACCTACCATGTTTACTGGCTAAGAGGAGGGTGGCCATGGCGTGGAAGAAGCCCAGAGGCCCTCAATGTATAGTATGGTGTAAAGATTTACCGAAACGATCTGTTGCTGATACTTGGGTGTGGTATAGAACTGTGTACAAAATCATGCACGATTGTTATGACAATGTAACGGCATGAAATGCACTGATAGTCACTGTTCCATCCTTCTGGTGATTTGCCTCTGAACGATGACTATCTGGGATTGTAAAATTGGAAAGCTCCGTATGTTTACATTATAAGAGATGATTGAGGTGTTAGGCTTTAATTTAGCTGAAGTAATGGATGGAGGGCATGTAGGATTGGTGGTGGTTGCAGGAGATGCATAACGGAGTTATATGGCAACATTGACATGAAGCCTAGATGTGTTATTGTTATATTTTATTTTCTCTGGGTACCGTTTCGGAATGGCTAAAATTCAGACTATTGTATTTATTATGAAAAATAATTTTAAAAAAAAAGAAAGTGTCATCATTAAAGAGGCTTCATATTTTGTCGTTGATGGAGAACTAATGGAAAACTGCATAAAGATAATATACAATTTCAATGATTTTATTATATATTGTTATAGCGCAAACCCTACTTGGGAGCAGCAGAGCACTGTGCGGTTCCTCGCGCATAATATTGGTATCTGTTATGTTAAGGTTCTTACACCGCCCACTGTCACCACCTGCGTGGTCCCATGGTGTTCTGGCAGATCTCTATAGAGGGTAAGGGGGGGGAGGGTGCAAGTTAGTAGGACTGGGCGGGAGAAAAAAGCAAGGGAGCTTTGTACTGTTGACCGCTTCAGTTCAGTTTCCACCGTTCTCTGAGCTTAAGTGCGATTTTTCGGTTGGTAGCCGTCATGTGCTCTTCTGCAAGGCTTTGTGTGGTTTGTTTTGTTGTTGGTGTGGTGCATGCGGTTTGTGCTGTAGAGGTTTAGTTGGATTTAGTTCAGAGTTTGAGAGGTGCATGCATAAGGGTTAGTTGCTTTTTTAGTAGGGTTGCTTAGTGACGGTACCCTGTTGTACCCTTCACTGTTTTGCTTGACTGTGGCCTGTGTCCCCTCCACTGTCGTATATGCTAGAGTTTTACACTTGCCACTCCTATGTTGTGTGCCAAAGAATGGGCCCTCAGTGGGTTATTCAGTGGTGGTACCTTTGCACCCACAGCGTGCACCCTAGTGTTGCCCATATCTCATCCCTCTTAGCACACACTGGGGTGCAGCAACCCACTCCCTCACCTCCCCCACCCCACGGGATCCTCCAGAGGGGGTGGTGGGTTGCTTCTTGTGCCCCATGGTCCATCCGTTCCAAAATCTGGACGCCCCTTTACTCATTTGGCTCTAAGGCTCCGTCGGTGGTGCATTAGCTCTGGCACATCTTTATCCCCTGCTTCCCGTTTTACACTCTGTAGGGAAGGGTACACCTAAATCTCCCTCCCGTTTGGACGTCTCTCTTCCTCTGCACGCCTCTCCGGTCTGGCTTACTCCCCAGTCTTTCTCATGGGTTAACGCCTATGTTTGGGACTCAACAGTAAATGTAGTGACACCCAGATTTGAAGAATATCAGTCATTGATAAAAAACTCAAATTTCGGGTACCTGTATAAATGAAGAAACGCCTAAATTTGGGACTCCAGTCAATGGAGACACATCTTACAAACACAGTGATTAAAAAAAAATAATTTGTTGGGTATATAAAATGGGTATGCTTAAGGTAATAAGGGTGGTAGGGCTTTGCTGGAATACAGTAATTTCTGTACTCCTCACTCAGACCACCATTTAGAATATGCAGTGAATGTTCTTGGCATAAGTGACCACCCTACAGGTCTTTCCATTGGCTTAGTTAAATTGAAAGGCCCTGTCTTCACTCTCTGCCAGAAATCGCATCACGTTTCACAACCGAAAATTAGCTCATTTTTAACCAGCGAGAATGAAGACAGTTATATTTTTCAAGAATAGGTATCGCGGCTGAAGTCCAGAATATTTTAAATAAGTTCAATGCATCTGGCTACTCCCTTGCCAGGAGTCAAACCAACAACTCATTCAATGAACACACAATAAGAGTTAAGCAAAGTAATAGTCTCATTGTGTGCAGTATCTTTTCAACTATATCATTTTTTAATGTGTTTATTGTTGTGAGCCATTGTGGAAATAGCAGTACCCCTCGTTGTGGAATTAAATGCATCCAAATGATTAAAAACACATATTTCATTCACTTTATTAGACGTAAAGCTGTCTTTAGTAGACTCTAAAATTCTAGATCTGTTTATATACATGCATTATGCTGAATTTATAGACTTTGTCGTGTGTGTGGAGTTCTAACATTAGGCAAATATATGATCAATCAATTGGTTCAATCATTTTTGGAAATAATGGCACTTTTGTCTCCTGATACTTAAAGATGGACCATTCTGGAAAATGAATGACTAGGAGTGGCAGTAAATCAGTTTTGTGTAGGGTATTCGAACCATGAGTTATCCATTACCTTAGTATTTTTGTAGAATTACTTTTAACGCTTTTTGTGTTGACATCTTTATCTGGCAGTGCATTCTCTCTAGTAATGTTTTAGTTATTGAGTTGAAATAGCCTCCATGTATTGTTTCTGCACTAATGTTTTGGAAATCATGGATCATCTATAGTTGGACCTTTTTATCAAATTTTAATTTTGATTTTTTTCATGTAGCATAAATGTTTTACCATCAATGTAATAATGATCCAGTGTTTTACACTGTTGTGAATAACGTAAAGATCATGAACAGAACAGTAACTAACGGCACTTCCACGCTGTGTCAGTTCTATGTTATTGCTTGTTGCACCCATGCTGCATGTAATTGTGAGAGAGAGGGAGAAAAAAAAATACTTGAGTGTCCTGATGCCAAATGAGGGCTTGTTTGTAATCTGAAGTATTTGAGAAGATGTGCTCTACAGTCCTGCGTTATCTAGAAACATGTTAATGTAACTGAAATGAGGCTAGGTGATGGTCACTTTTGCTATTCCCTAAGGGAAGTAATGGGTTCACTTTAAATTATAGAGCAAAGCATAATGTTGCCTAATGGGAGGAGACTTGATAAGCAGTTTTGACCTTTCAGGAAGAAGAATGCCAGAACAGGTTTCTAGAAGTTACAAGGCTGCCTTCAAATCTACATAATGCACTTGGAAAGGGGCATAGGTTGTATAAAAGATCTCGAGTTCTTCACTGATAAAACCTGGGATTGGAAATTGATGGGGCTAAGCAGCTTTGACAATGCACAGTAATGTAGATCTGCATCCTGGTTATTTCTTTTCTCAATTCTAATTACATTCCTTCGTTTTGGGAGCTTAAGTTTTATGCTTTTATAACCCTATCTTAAAAGTTTAAATTGTCCATGGTTTTGAGCTGAATAGTAGAATCGCCATGTGTGTTTGTGTTTTTTTTTTATTAAATAAATTGTATTTTATTTTTGTCAGGGTAGCTTAACTGTTTGGGGGAAACAGAGTTCAGTCGTGGTACAAGATTGGGCACTGCACACTTAAAAACCCATGCCTCCCTTTGTATGTCTTCTGACCGGGAGAAGTTAACATACGGCTTTACTTGGTGGATGGGACAGTTGAATCCAGCAGGTAGATTGCAATTTGTTTTACCTTTTTTAGTTTTAGATTGTTTTTACAAAATTACCCTTTTCAGTAGCCATTGTCTAGGATTTTGCTCTTCCTTTCACTAGGTTTGCAGTGGATGAAGTAACATCACATGTCTACGGGCTCTCCTTCTGACAACACTAATGTATTTCCTTAGTTTTACGTGTCCTGTGTTTATATGAACATTGGTAATTGGTTGTAGGCTTTAGATGCCAACCAGTAAATAGGTGTAGAGTAGGAAAATTACATTAAAGGACACGATTGCTTAGATTATGAATTGCCTGTTTATTGACTACACTATTTTTAATACTATCAAATCATCCATACAATAGAATAAATATACAACAATGTTAAATAAGCTTGAGATCATTCTTTGTGTTCCTATATTCCGAGTAGAGGTGGCACAAAATACAAGCACAAAAGCTAGTTGTTTTAGTCATAAAACTGCGTTTGTACTTTTTACTTGGAATGTTCAATATTTACACAAGGCTAATAAGGTGTTGTTCCTATGATTTCTAATGGTAGGCCAATTACAATATTGCTGGCTTACGGTGATCCTGTCAGGTGCCCTAGAGTAGAGGGTTCACTTGCCATAAAGCACAAATTCAACTCTCTTTATCAATCAAGTAGAACTAGTAATTCTATGTCGAGACGGGAGGCGAGCATTATGCTTCTCTTTCTTTAATGAACATTAAACATTAATTGCTCAACAGCAACATTTTAGCAAAGCAACAGTTCCAAGAAAATAAAACTTGCATAGATGCTCAAAACCTCCAATCAACCAAAATAATGTAGCATGGAGCTTTTCTGAATTCAGTTTCCCAGAAGTCCTTGGTAGTCTGAACTATGGCCATGAAGCTTGTGACCCAAAACCAAACAATCCTCATAAATATGGTCCTTTATGTCTAAGCCCTTCTTCTAATTCCTCTTTGCTGCTCACAGCAAAACACAGGCAAGTGCTGTCTTATTTCAGTTATCTTAGTAGCGTTTCTATTGCCTGTTTTGTTATTGCATTTCGGAGGATTAGGCTGATTTGAAAAAAAAGAAAAAAAAAGAAAGAAAAGAGATTATAACAATAAAGCGAAACTGAGTTTACCGTCCATGGAAGGCGTTTGTTTCTAACGTGTGTTCTCGCGCAACGTCTTTGTCACCTGCAAGTAAGCAGGCCCCAGTGACCTTACTTTGGAGCCCTTCGTTCACGACGGGGCTCTCTGAGCTCAGGGCTCTCTTCCTTCCTCGCGGCAGCTTCTCTGCTGTCTGCCTTCCCCACAGAGGAACCCCAACGCGCAGGGGACTTGCATGGAGTGCCGGTTCTGATCAGGCAGGCCGCGTCCTTGCTCCCTGCAGAGGGAGCTTCACATCCAATCGCAGGTCATTTTGTCTCCCAGACGGTGCTCACTGATTTATTTCTCATTCTAGAAGGGGAAGAATTGTTTGCCGAGTGTCAGAGGAGCTCAAACAGCGCTCACTTCCCCCTTTTTCAAAAGGATTTTTTTTTTAAAGAAAGAAGGAAAAGTAAAGTGAATTTCGTGCACAGCGCAAATAGGAAGCATTGCTGCTAAATCATCTTTCTTTAAATCCAGAATCACCAATGCGAAGTTGGATCCCATAGAGATATTTTCCATTCTTCAGGAGCATTAATCTCCGCCACCCTCCCCTCCCACTAACAAAGGATGAGGCTTGGTGTTCTAATGTTCAAACAGCAATGTTGAATAAACTTGACTTGCTTAATAAGAAAATTCTCACCAAACATGCAAGCCTGCTTGCATCTCCCTTCCCCCTAACCACAGCACCTACCTACCTTCCAGAATCTGGACACCCCCCAGTTACACTCTAAAAAAAAAATCACAGAATTAGAAGTCTGTCATGCTCAAAAGCCTGAACCCCTTTAGGTGTAAAGGGGATGTCTGTCTGGCAACTATAATCATGGACTGCTCAGAAATCCTAGCTCTATTTATCACCGCCTTTATAAATGCAGCCTTCTCTGCTGTAGTATTACCAGCAAGTCTCAGGGAATCCAGAGTACTCCCTTTGCTAAAAAAAAAAAAAGCCTTCTCTAGACCGAGCAGTACCCAACAATGCAAGCCCATCACTACGGTCCCTTTCCTACTGAGCATTCTAGACAGAGCAGCTTATCTGCAAGTACAACACTTCCTAGAAACCCACTATATCCTGGGAATGTGACAGGCGGGATTTCACCCAGGACATGGCACAGAAACGGGACTGCTCAATATAAAAAACCAGATGGATGAGATTAAGGACTTGGGGTAACCTGCCCTCCTCCTTCGGGATCTGTCGGCTGCATTGACCTACTACAAAATCCTTTGTCACCACCTGATCACCGCAGCCAACTTCTCCCCCAAAGCCACCTCCTGGATTGCCTCTTTCGTGGAAGGGGAGAGTCATGAGTGTTTGCAGAGAATGCCAGTGCCGTACCAACAGCAATCACCTGTGGGGTCCCTCAAGGCTCATGCATATCTGACGCTCTACAACATATTCACCAGACCCCTCTTTGACATCCTGCACTGCATCGGCATTGCCTACACCAACTATGCTGATGACAAATTCTTCTCCCGCTGTCGGGGGGGTATGTGGAAGACTCTCAATTATGCTTATTCCAGCATTGAGGACTGGATGGCGGCAAACCGGCTCTGCCTGAATGGGTATAAAATAGAGCACCTACTAGTAGTGTCCCTGGCATTAATAAAAAACCTTGCCGCCCAATACTCAGCATTCTATATAGATGACATTTGGGTCCTAGTCTCCTCAGGAAGACATTAGGCGTCTACCTCAACGCTACCCTCTGGCTCGCCAAGTGAGCAGAATCGCCTCTTCAGCAGCCTATGGAACCAAACTACTAAATGCATCAAGACCCTTTCTTTCGACAGAGTTGCTTAACCATTGCTCGAGCAGTCATCGGCTCTAGGCTCGATTACTGCAATGTCCTCTTTGTTGGCACCTCTTCAAAAAACCTACACAAGCTTCAAGTCATACAAAACACCCCAAGAGCTGCCCCAACATCTGTAAGAGGGAACACAACTGCAGCTAGAAGAGCAGTACACTGGCTTCCCATTCGCAAACCTATCCTGTTGAACACAATGTCAATTACACACAAGTGCCTCTTCAATTCTGCCCACTCCCCAAACCTCTCCAGGAAAATCGACAGGACCCAGTCGGCCAATCCAATTGGGACCCTCCGCCTCCTGCAACCTAAAGTCAGATGAGTCTCATACGGGATGTTCCGCAAACCCCTCAAAGCCTGGTTGTTCGCTTAGAATGCTTTATTACTGCTCCATACACTGTCTCTTGCTCTTCAGTTTGTCTGCAAGTAACTGGTTTGTAACAACACCTCAATGCACTGGGTTGTTTGTGCTGTTTAAAAAATGAAAGAAATAAGACTCTGGGGCAATATAAATTAAAAGTGGAAAAGAGTAAAATAAATATGCAGAAGGCATTCAAAGAGGAAAAAAAGGAATTTAAAGAATAACCAAAAGAAAAAGAACACAGAAGATATCAAGAGAAGCCCCACGTGCCCTCTGCATCCTACTGTGACGGCATGACCCAATATGACCCTCAGGCCGACACGGAATGGTCAGAGGAGGAGGCGGCCTTACCAGAGCAGGATTTGGCCCTGGCGGCCAGCTTTAAGAGTTCTTGGTTTCTCTGTTGAGACCACTATTAAGAAGGCAGTCGAGGATATGCTGGTGCCCATACAGTGGCGCCTGGACGACATGGAGGTGCACCTTAGGAGCGTCCCAAGTACCTCAACGGGGAGCGCCCAGAAGAGGAAGAGCGAACTACTAGGGAGGCGGGTGGGGGTGGAACTACTCCAGCTTGCAAGAGGAAAGATAGTTCTCAGACACCCCTCCCCAACCCCCCAGTCTTCCAGAGCTAGCAGCAGTAGCTCTCTGATGCCTACTCAAGGCTTAAGAAAGCCTTTTTGGAAAGGAAGGAGACCCCTTCTGCCTTTAGAACCCCTTACCCAGAGAAGAATAAACCAAGTGACAGACCCTCCAGCCCAGAGGAGGAGGAACAGGGCACAGACGAGGATCCTTCCCCTCAAACAACGGAGGACAAGAGGACCAGGATGACAGTACACAGCCCATCCAATCTGCAACCCAGGCGTGCCCCGTATCCAGTGGGAAGCAGCCTCTGAAGGAGCAGGCCCACTTTGAGCAAATGTTTGTCCAGAAGACTTGATTCACCCCCGATCCTCCCACTGGGTTCCGTCCCCACTAGCAGCAGACTACATTAGAGCCAGGTTCCGGAGACTTTTGGGCAAGGAAGTCCAAGCCAAACTCAGAGCAGAATGTCCTCTGCCAAACATTGAAGGGAAAGTGGTGCCTACCCCAGAGCTAAATGCCAGGATGTTCACCTTTCTGGGTAAAAACTACAAAGACCCCAAGAAAGGGATAGATCAAGCGTGGAAATCCTGTCAGGATAAGGTGCTGAACATCACTGGTACCCTCGGCTAGATTCTAGACCTGTCTGAAGAGGCCATGGAAACGGGTAGGCCGATAATCCTCGCTTTGGCAGGGTGGGCTCAGAGGGCTCTTTGCCTCCTCAGCAATGGCAATTGCACTATATCTGCGGAAAGACGGACGGGCATCCGCATGGAGATAGACCCAAAGTTGGGGGAACTGTCCACCTTAAAATCTGTGTCCGCTGCCCAGGGGCTCTTATTTGATGACCCTGTTTGGGAGGAAATGGCCAAGTCGTTGGCACACTCACAGCCTTAGACGAGGCCCAAGCCTCTATTAAGAGTATTCTCCACAAAGGTTTTCTCTCGGCCCGGAAGAGGCCGGGGCTGCTGCTCTGGCCGTTTTGTATTGGAAAGAAGGTCCTATCAATTGTGAGTCTTCACCTACTGGCAAGACAGATATGACACCAGCTTCCCCTCCAGAGAAAGAGCCAGAGATCGCAGCTGGAGAAGGCCAGCGAGATGAGCAGCATCGCAAACCACAGGTGAGTCTAAGCTGCGTAGCACCAGCCCCGCTAGTGCCGATAGGAGGCAGGACACTGCGATTTGTGCAAGAGTGGGACTCTATCAGGAGATACTTGTGTCTGAGACACCACAAGGGGCTACCACATTGGCTTCTTTGCAAAACCCACTGTCACACCGCCTCCCTGCCCATTGTCTTGTCAGCCGCGGACAGGGGAGCGCTAGATGCAGAAGTGTGCAGCCTGCAAGAAAAGGGTGCGTCTGCCCGTGCAGAAACCAGGGAGGGCTTTTTCAGCCCAATCGTCCTAGTCCGAAGGAAGGAGAAGGTTCGTCGGGTAATAAACTGCAAAGCCCTGAACGACTTTGTCCTTTACCGTCATTTCAAGATGGAGGGAATCCACATGCTCTGGGACATACTCCAGCCCAGAGACTGGCTGGTCCGCCTCTACCTCAAGGATGCATACCTGTCAGCGGCAATCTGCCTCACAAAAATATATAATCAACCTGCACTCCTGCAGTTCCAAATAATTGAATCGGTGATCTAATGATATTAAGTTAGTGTTGTGTAAATTTAAGGTGCAGAGGAGATGATGGTCAACCCTGGCATATGGGTTGTGGAATATGAAGAAACAAAAATGTTCCCATGTGGGAACTCCCGTCCACTGGACACTATCACTGGCCCAATTTAGTAGTTTGGGTCCAAATTTGCGAACTTTTTTTCATTATTGTGACATTGCGGCGTGCGCACGCGTAATGACGTCACATTGTTTACAGTGTGGCATCATAACATGCGTGTGCGCGATGACATCATCAAAAAAGGACGCTATTTTAAGCGGCCCTTTTTACTCTATTCTGAATCCTTTCTCGCTCAGGAGTGGATCGTTCGGGTTTCACACAGAATGCCAGCTTCAAAGTAAGTCATCTCTGACAGTTTTTTAGACTCTTCATTTCCCTTCACTCTGGGAATAGACTTAAGGACTCACACTGGGGCTTAGCCCAGCCCTACCAAATGTAATACCCCTTTTTTGCCTTTAGATGCCCTGTGTAAACCTATGAAGCGGGGGGAATTTGTTGATACCTCACCTTTTTGAAAAGTTGTAGACGTTTCACCAGACTTTGAAGATTTTTGGGACCTCATTTATGCTGCCATCTTTTGCCAATTCTATTGGCAAATTGGGGTAAGTTTTAATGGGGCCCACTTTAGTTTATCTCAGATATTACCGCCTTTTCCAAAAATTGATAATCGGCTGATACGGTGCCCTAATTTCCAATTTAGGACCCGGGATAACATCATATACAAGACAAAACCGGTTGAGTATACAAACATCTTGCGAGGTTTAAGTGAAAGGAATTACAAAACACCCATGTGTTTGGCAACATCTTTGGTAAACCCAAATTACCCTTTAGACCATAGTCCTCTTTGAAATGGATAATCTGTCTCAGACGCATGATAATTTGATTAACTGAGTTTAGACACTTGGCAAATATGTAAATCCATGTGTACTATATTAACACTGTCATACAAACTTGGAATAAGTTCTTTTTGTAAATACTAACCATGACACATAAACCTGATGTGTTATTACTCTGAGTAAATACTGTGAATGACAACTGACATGTGTATTTGCTTTCGATTTTTGAAGATTTTTCCTAATATATATATTGTTTGAAATTTTTCCAAGATACTGTTGGAATATGCTTTATATGCCCCTGATGAAGAGACTCGTCTCGAAACGCTTTGGGCCTCAAATCATTTGTTTTATAAAAATTTGATCTCGTCAACTTATCTGTTATATGAATAATTATGAAAAAATGTATTGAAGTATGTGATGCACAATTATTTTGAAATAATTACATGAAAATATCATTTAATTATTTGGACCCAAGCTACTAAGTTGGGCCAGTGATAGTGTGCAGAGGACGGGAGTTCCCACATGGGAACTTTTAGTGCCAATCTGCCTGCAACACGTGAGGTTTTTGACATTGCCTTGGAAGGGACTAGACTGGGAGTGCATAAGCTTGCCCTTCGGGCTCTCATCAGCACCGTTGGCCTTCACCAAGCTGAGGTCAGTGGTTGCCCCCCCCCCACCCCCCTCTGGGGGAGGAGTATGAGGCTGATAACATATCTCGACATCATCATCATGTCGCAGAGAGAGGCCCTTATCGGGCAACGAGCACAGACTGCTATAGAATTCTTCTACGGCCAAGGGTTTCTTATCAATTGGGAGAAGTCTACCTTGGAAGGTCCTAGGCTTCGTCATGGACACCGAGGACTGCCAGCTATGTCTCCCGATGGTCAAAGTGCACGCCACGCACCGGGAGATTTGCATGCCATATGGGAAGGAGGTCATCTCTCTGAGGGAGTTGGCCAGAGTGATGGGGCTACTCTCCTTCCATTCGGGCCATATTCCCAGGGCCCTCCATATTCGCGAGCTGCAGCAACTGAAGGGCCAGCTCTTGAGACGCAGTCTCTCCTACTCCCAGCAGCTAACCCTGCCGCCCAAAGCAAGGACGGAGCTTCACTGGTGGCTAACCCACATGGAGGACTTGAACAGCAGGACGATCTTCGGATTTGCTCCCGACCTCTTGATAGAATCAAATGCCAGCTGCACAGGCTGGCGAGCGAGGTGCGGTCTGGTTGCTACCGGGAGGGAAATGGGCCCCCGAGGAATTGGAAATGCTTATCAACTGCCTGGAGCTCTTGGCGGGGTCTTTCGCAGTACGTTCTTTTGCCAGAGACCGAGTAAGCTGATGTATACTACTCAAAATGGACAACGTATCTGCCTTCGGATACATCAATCATCTGGGTGGCACCAGATTGAGGCATATGCCAGAATCAGCCACTGACTTTTGGCACCATCACCAGATCTCGGTGACCGCAGAGTATTTCCCGGGGCTGAGGAACAAAGTGGCGGACTGGCATTCCCACCACCTGTCCGACTTCAGCATCTGGAAACTGTGCAGAGTGGTCTTCCTTCACTTACAACGCAGGTGGGGTCCTCTGACCAAGGACCTCGTTACCTCCCGGCTCAATACTCAGCTACCAGTATTCTTCAGCTGGAGGCCAGACCCATGCAGCGACTGCGGCAGATGCGTTCCTGCAAAGGGGTCACCTTGGCCTTTCCTCCCTTTGCGATGGTAGCGAGGACCCTGCCTAAGGCCCGTCAGACAAGAATAATTGGTCCTTGTAGCCCCAGTCTGACCCTCTAAGTCCTGGTATACAGTTCTTCTGGAACTTTCATCAGATTCTCCAATCCTACAACCTCAGACTCCGGATCTGTTGTCTGGTCCGGAAGGGGACCGGCATGCCCTCCTCTAGTCTGGGGTCGCTCAACCTGGCAGCCTGGAGGATTTCATGTCCAGATGGAGTACCAGGGATTGCCTCATCAAGATGAGTTGGGTTCCCGCAACTGCCAAGAGATAAGCCAACTCATGGGGAGCATAGACACGCTGGTGCATGGAACGGAGTCTCATCCTGTTTCAGCTCCTGTAGTAGAGGTCTTTTACTCCCTTAACAGACTCACAGAGCGGGCTTAGCATACAGGACTATGAACACCTACGGCTCAGTGATCTCGGCTGGGCCCTACCCAGTCGAAGGGCCACCGGTCGGGGAGCACCAGCTGTGGTGTGTAGGATGCTCAAAGGTATCAGGTTGGTGACACCGCCCTGGCTCATTATGACAAGCTGTGGGACGTGAATACAGTTCTCAATCTGTCACCTGGGCCCCCAATTCAAAATTGTCCTGCACGGTCGTCCCCCGGCAAGCCTACTATGCTTCGTGTCTTGCAGGAGAGTCTCGGACGTCAGGGTGCTAAACTTAGCCGGCCGAGTGTACTCCCCTGACTGGGTAGTATTTCATATCTCTAGAATAACGAAATGGCATACTACAGTGATCTTATATCTAGCTTTCACCAAGCAGCCAATGCAATGCCTGGTTAGGTGCCTAAAGGCTTATGAGATGACAACCCCCTTCCAGGCAAACATGAGGGGTCAGTTACTGATCACCCTCTGCCAGCTGCAAAAGGCAGTTGCCTCCCCCATGCTCGCTCGCTGGGTGTGCTGGACGCATGTCCATACCAGAATTGATACCGCCCAATTCGGAGCTTACTCTGTCAGAGAAGCCGTGGCCTGCGAAGCCTTCCAGGTGGGCGTTAGACTGGAGGCCATAATGAGAATGGCTGACTGGGCAGGAGAATCGGTCTTTAAAGAATTATACCTGAAACCGGATGAGCAACCGGCTATGTTGGTGGTTACACTTTAAACGAGCATAATGCTCACCTCCAATCTTGACCTAGAATGAAGATTTTCCAGAATAACTATTGGAAAAGTCTTGATTCTATTAAAGACATGGATGCAAGCGTTATAACGCAACACATTGATAAAATTCAGGTCGATTCTCCACTGAGCTTGATGGGATGAATGTGGGTCTTGGACTGGTTCAAGTTTCATGCGTTTATTCTTGTAATGCCTGAATTTTCCCCACCCCTCATGTTACTCTTTTGTCAATTGATACTGTGATTGTTTCCCCTATGGTTTTTCTCAGGCAGGCTTGTCTGCTAAGCCCAGCTGAGGGACGCAAGAGCTTGCCGCTGTGGCTAGAGCTGACGGACAGGTTTCAGCGTGAGGGGGATCTACGGTGTTGCACGAGTTTCACAGCGCCGAAAGAGGAAGTGGAAGGTCTACGGACATATAAGGGACTTTGTTCATAAGGATTGGTTGATTTTGAGTCGCATGTTGCGTGGCCATTGTTACCAAGGACTTCTGGGAAACTGAATTCATAAAAGCTCCAGGTTACGTTTTTCTGGTTGATTGGTAGTTTTTTATCGAGGATTTAAGCATCTTAATAAGTTTTTTTAATTTCCTGGAACTGTTTATTTGGTTTATTTTGTTTATTGGTGATTTATATAGCGCTTACACATTTTTAAAAAAAATGTTTCAAAGCACTCCAATGCAGGGAGGGTGAGAACAAAGATTAACATTCTTAATAGGTATTGGTATATTCAGAATGGGCAAGTGCTATGTGTTTAGTGGTACAACATAGGACGGGAGGAGTACAAACTGTTATAACATATGACAAAAAATATTGCACGTGCCTGAGTCATTACAATAAGGCAAGAGCTATACATGAAGAGAGGAGAGTGGGAGAGGGTGGTGGGTGTATAGGGTAAGGCAGAGTAAATAAGTGCAAGGGACACATAGGAGAGGTAGGGGGTAAAGGGGGGAGGCACACTGCACAACTAAATGAAGTGGCTGAAGATGTTAAACGCCTAAATTTGATTTTTATGCAAGGCACACTAAGTCAGGCACTTTGCTAAAATGTTGCTGCTGAGCTATAATGTTAAAGAAAGAGAAGCATAATGCTCGCCTCAGAGTCTTTAATAGAATCAAGACTTTTCTAAGTTATTCTGGAAAATGTTCATTATTTTTCATAAACTATTTTCTTGTCAACCACTTGTTCAAATAATATTTCCCTGTCTCCAAAAACAATACACTGAATTACTCTGCCAGCTCCTTTGGTTGATGGCTATGTCAAAGGAATTAGAATGTGACCTGCCTTTGTTTTGTGCAGTTTGCATTTCACTTGGACGGTTTCAGTGCACCTTTTTAATTTTAGAGGGTGCAGAGTAAATGTTTCAAGATGTGTGCCTCTATTGCTTGGACTTAGGTTTTCCAAATCCATCAGTACTTTCCCCATTAATTACTCGTTCTCCTATTTTCTTAGTCCCAAAGCGTCAATGTTCTCTAAAGTCTCTCTGAATCAGGGATACTCATGTTTACATTTGCCATGTCTGTTTTTAGTATGCCAATGTTATTAGTTATTTAAGGAAGTTGAAGCCAACACACATCAGATTACTGACACTTGTAATGTATGGCTTCTTAATATAAAGATTTGCATTTGGCTGAGCTGGGGATTCTGCTTCCTTGTTTTCTCAATCTACATTGAGATTTGTAATTTTGATTGATGAAGCGCTACACTTTACAAAATATACTTAATTGGCTCTCAAGGTCCCACTCGAGGGATGCTGTGGGGTATTCGTTTGTAGTACAAACGAAAAATGGCAGTGGAGGAGGGGGCAACTAACAACCGCTCTCAACTGCGCCCATCCTGCAAAATTGAATGAGTAATTTAGCAGCCTGCACACGGGAAAGTGAGGGGAGATTGCCCTGATAGACCTATACTGACAAAGGAGGGTCCCGTGGCAAAGAAGCGCTTGGGCCAGACCTTACTTGCATATAATGAACACACAAAACAGTCTAGTATTACTCGTTACGTTATTAGCAAATTGCCAATAATATTGAGCATTTTCTAATACAATGTATGAAACAGCTAACTTTGTATGTATTTGGTATTGGCATTACGTAATTCCCGTCACATGCAGCAGACCCGGAGGTATCGCTCAACACTTGAAGAAGATGAACCAGCCTTTCAAATGTTCGCGTTTGGCAGCTCATTAATATGACGACTTCGCTGGATAGGATGGTGCTATCAGGATTCTTTATTTTTCGTTGGCAAGGTTTGTTTTCCAAAGATGAATCCGAGCAGCATTAGGTCACGTTAAAGGGGAAGTGGCACACCGTGACGCACTTCGATGGAAAAGGCACGCGGAAAGTTTGAATTGCATTAACTGTATCGGAGATTTGTTTCTTTCTGTCCAAACATTCATATTAAATGTGAAAACAATATCTCAACTGGCCCCAAAGCTACATAGAACTATTCTAATATATACATTACAACCTCACAGAAACGAGTGTCAAAACTGAAGATTATATTGGCACACCTTGTCATGCAAAAATAGTTCCCTGTCGACCGCCTTAAACGTTTTGTCATGCTCATGTCGTAATGAAGCGCAGCCGTGTGGGCTTCAGAGGAGACCAGCCGCTTTGTGCCACTTGATGCAACGGAGCAACTTCCTGAACATTCCTAAATGTGAATTTTATTTTCTCAAATTCCTTCATTTGATCGTTCTAAATGCTACACAAATCGTCATGAAAATCTGCATTTTTTTTCGCCAAGTATTTCGTCTGCTGGATATAGACTTGTGAATTCGAATTGAGGACATGTGAGGCGCTTGGGCGGTGTCCCTTCATGAGTAACATGCTTTCTTTTTCAGAGCCCGGTTGCAGAGACACTTTCCGATGCCGAGCGAAAGATGTTGTCTATGGTTAAAGAGAATATATCTCCTTATGTTCATTACGGTGGAGAAGGCAAGCAAACAAGCCAACATTTAGGTGTGTATTCTTTGTTATGCCACGAGAGGCTTCTTAACAGCTTGTATTTGTACGCATGTTATCATACAGGCAGGAAATATGACGTGTGCTTTATACATCTAATGTTCTGCATCTGACCTGTTGGGGTTCTGTATGGATCGGCTAGCACTGCACTGCACTAGGCAAGGGATGTGTGGCCCATTTCCCACATTAATTGAATGAATAAAAAGCGCAAGAAAACGTAACCTTACTGTCATCAGCAGACTCTTGCAGTCCTTTAGTAGGAGTTATTCCGTTTTTGCCATTGCACTACCTCATCTCGTGTTTCTGCTGAGATAGACCTCACTGCCCCTCGTCCAGTAAAGACATACCAAGCGTGTTATTTTTTTAAGTCCCTCGTGTCTTGTTAATGTAACATTTTAACAATGCTTTTCCATCCCTGTTTGAGGGATGGAGATGCCCATTGGGTAACAGTGGTTCACACTACTGCCACCTCATGAAGCTAAACGCAGAGAAGTCTCCTTTATGACCCTTCTGTGCGTTATGCCTAAATATCTACGTAAATCTGGACATCTGAGATACCCACATAATCCCTCCCTTTGGAAAGGAGTTGCATTCATTATTTTATAAAGAGCGCAGTACCAGCGACCAGTGCGCTAGTGTATTCAGCCTCCTAATCGTGAGGTACTTGGCCCATATGTTATGCCTGGAATACGGCATGAGGTAAATGACCTCATTTACCCTTAATTGGGTGCAGCTAAAACGGGCAGTTTTTTTTTTTTTTTTTTTTTTTTTTTTTAAACGCCCGTTTTTGACCTTGCACACTGAAGGGGTCATTCTGAATGTGGTGGTAATCGGTATAGACCACAAGTAGCAGCTGTGGAAAGCAGATGCCCGGTCTCATGTCTAGTGGTCTACACACTCTGTAATAGGAGGAAGCTGATCTAGTAGTTTAATAGTAAGATCCAAGTTGCACTCTAGTAAACCAGGAGAGAAACCTCAAGGAGATTTGTGCACTTGCACCCAATTATCGCACACACCCTAGAAACACCTAACCGTGCAAATATTAATAAATAATTATAATCGTGTATGCTTTTTATGTATCATATCCTGCTTTATTCTGCCGCCTAAGTGCTGTATTCATTGAAATTTCAATCTTTCAACACACCTAAACTGGCTGCCGAAATGCATGTTACTAGGAAGTGAAGTGCTGACCTCGGCGCTGTGTGCCGAGGGAGAAGCCGTTTTGCATTTTACTGGCAGGAAAGTGATCTGACTTTGCATGGCGGTGGACAGGGCTTTCACGCATTGAAAAGTACAATATAATATAGAGCATACTTGGATTACCCGGACATAACGTGAAAATGTTTGACAATGCAGCTTCCCAAGACGACTCCTCTAGATATTTAATTGTCGGGTAAAGGGGCCGGCTGTGTTCTGCGTGGATAGGGACAGATTTATTTTTCTTTGTCAGTTACTGGATGCATGTGCGGCAGAGATAACCAACGGGAAGATGCTTGTTGCTGCGCTCAAGCCCTGCAGTGTGGTTGGTGGGTGCAGTGTGGAACGAGGTCCATGGAGTACGATTGTGGCCCTTCCTTTGTTAACATTGATATTGTTACACATTTGTGGCAGCAGTTGACATAGGGGCGTTCTAGATAGATACAGCATTGCAGGCAAGTGTTACTACGCAGTTGACAGATTACAATATTTGTCAGTAATTGACTGCGTAGACTACGCAGTTACATTTATAGGACATTATGTGCAGAAGTAAATGGTATATCAGCATGGGTTTACTCGTTTACTGGCATCTGCCAGCAGAGAACTGCCGTGGGTATACTGGGCATGGCTGCAGAGTGTTGGCTGTGCCAGCAGCTATAGCTGGATGCTTGTGCAAGACTATAAACTGTGTCCTTAAAAAGCAGTGGACCCTTGTCCGCTAAAAACTGGCAGCTATGTTAATCCAACACAGCATGCAACAGTGGCACAGTGCAATGTTTATGTGCTTTCACTCAAACTACTGCCTTACATGTGATCCTAGAAGCTGAAGGAGTGAAGGTTTTATCTTTACAGACGAGTACAATTGCCACCTTGCTTTGGCACTGCAGTTCACATCAAGTCAAATAGGCCTTGTATCAAGATTCCGATGCGCTAGAAAAAGTGGTACTCTGTAACAGCCACAGGCTTGAGTTGAGGTGTACTTGGCAAGGTGGCAAGATGTACTCGATTACTGCTGCCCATCTTCCCCAGTATTGTTCAATCCGAAAATTAGCACCCTTTGAACCTGCCATAACCAATCGGCGAGCAGGGAAAGTGGTCTGAATCCGGCCGGAAAATGCCTGCATTCCCTGCTCCCTTGTCTAACGTGCTGGCTGGCCTCTTCCTCCAGGATCCCCTCTGTGGCTATCCAGTCCCTGCTTTCAGATCTGCTCTGCCATGCCACCTTGCCTCCATCTCTGTGCCTTGTTGCGTACTAGCTCTGTGCACGTGAGTTGCTTCAGCTGTTACCTTTGCTGCTGAGGATTTTGGTCGTGCACTGCCTTTCTCCCTGCCACCTTTTTTGCTTCACTTGTTCTTTCCACTCCCGCACCTAGCACCCGTCGGGTGCTAGTTGAAGGTTAATGGCGGTTGCCACGTGATGATCCAGCAAACCTTACCCCACATTGAGGGCCCTTTATACGCTCTAGCCTATCAACACGGGTTGGCAAACGAAGCTGACCAAAGAATAACGCACATACCTGCGCCATGCTCCGTCTCTTGCTAATTGCTTGGCTTGAAGTTCATTTCCTTTCCTCTGCCCAAGCAAGGCAAGTAAACTAACGCTTATTAAAGCTATCTACAGTTTGTCCAATGGCTATACTGATGATGCCTGCTCAGATGGCCCCTTGGAGCCATGCATGCTTCTACATATGGTTCCTACAAGGATCAATTATCAATAATGATACTCAATCCATCATCACCGTTTATTCTTCTAACATTCGCAAAAACTCGAATGAACCACTGACGAATGCATACAGAAAAGCGCAAGATATATTTATTAAAATCTATTAAGATATGATATGGCATTTATAATGTGCCTATACACAAGTGTTTCAAGGCGCGACGAGGCAAGGGAGGGGGAACAGAGGGAAGACACACAATCTTATTAGGCCAGATGACATTGAGATCGCGCAAGTGCAGAAGTGGGGGGGTGTGAGGGGAAGGGGGCAATGCAGTTCATAGGATAACAGTAAAATTAAACGTAAACCAATAAATACAATAAATAAGTGCAGTAAATACAATAAATAAGTGCAGCCAAGTGGTGGGAAGTTTATGGGTAAGTGCAGAAGACGGGTGCTGGTAGGGGGCTGTAGGGATACAGAAACAGCCCCCGAGTGCAGGGGTTTGCCAGGGGGATAGTGCAGGTGTACAACTGGCGGGGAGAGGACCTGTACCCGAGAACAGAGCATAGCCAGGTGGCCATTGCAAATTCAGTTTCAGCCAGGGATTCAGCAGGGGAGAGGAGGAGAGAAAGCAGAAGCAAAGGGGAAGGTCTTAAGGTGCTTTCGGAACCGTAGATGGTTCTCCTCAAGTTTCAGAGTGGCCGTTCCAGAGGGAGGCTCCAGCCGAGGAAAGAGATCTACCACCAACTCGTTGCTTGGAGAAGCTACTGAACCTGAGGGAGTTTTAGGCGGATGAGTGAAGGGCTCGAGAAGGAAGATATTTAGGAAGAGAGTTGAACGCATTGAGGCCCCAGGCCCCAGAAGGCCTTGTGGACAATGCAGAGGATTTTGAAATCAATCCTCGCAGCCACTGGGAGCCAGTGCACAGATTTTGGTCCTGGAGAGATAATGTATACAGCCATGATTGTCTTGTGGACATATTGTATTCTTTCAGTACAAGAAAAACAACCATCGGTAAAAAGATACTCTATAAGAACACACTTATCTATATTTTTCTGTTATCTCCACTTCCCGTGCTTGGTTACATACACACGGTTACACATGCTTTCGATTAAACTTGTTTGCTAGTAGATCACCAAGCCAAAAGGCAGGATCTTAAGCCTCTTGATGGCGCACCTCTGCTAGTTATATGGTTGGTGGTTTTCCAGACAATTGCATTTTAATTTTGAAAGGTTCTTTTTATGTTCTAAATGTTACTCTCCTTAACGTACTTGGGGAACAGTTTAACTTTTTCCTCTGTTAGTAAAATTTTGTTCTAGCCAAATTCTGTTACCCTATCTATTCTACCCTCTTTCTTTAGGTATTCTTAGTCTACTACAGCTAGATCATTACTAGATGAACTTCGGCTTTACCTTTACTAGATTGACCTCTGCAGACAATCCCTGTTCGAGCGCATGACCATTATTTTGGCGGGTAAATCTTTTCATACAACTAGGGCCACAGGTTTTCACTGCATATTGAGGGATGGACACCTGTCCTATCCATCCTTTTCTTCCCTCTGTGTCCGTTTGCATTCTTCTATCAGCCTTTTCTAGACTTGGCCCCTCTTGGTATTTAGGCATGCTAGTCCCAGTATTAGTATCCTAAAGTTGGTTGGATCTGCAAAATTAAACCCATTCCCTGTTAACAAAAAGCCTCCATACTTGAAGGGTTTCCCTTGAGAAAAACTCCTCTGCGTCCTACACATACACACTCAAAATAGAGCCACTTCTTTACAATTCTTAAAACTGACATCAAGTAACTACTCGATGCCACCACAGACAACTCTGAGTTTACCATGTAATATTTTCTCCACTGCAGATTAATTTTGAGTGAATCAATATGCACCCAAACATTATCCCGTACCCTTGCTGAATCCCTATTACTCATCATTTACCCTCTATCCCAACCGTATACCCCTATCACTTTCTTTTGCAGACTAGTGCCTAGATACCCCTGGCCGTGCACAATTTGCCAACTTAAATTCAAGCCTCCGCTCTGAGACCACTACAGTGGTGATTTGGCGCAGTTTAAAAGCTGCGTAACATAGAACACTCACTACTATACTTTACTTCATTGTTAGCCTTTTGTCTACTATGTAGTGCCTTTTGCTTTAGTATATCAAGTTTCATTGTTGATTGTTGTCTATACATGATATTCCAAAAGTCCATTCTTTTATTTTGTTATTCAAATGGTTCACATGCACGTTTCAGTCCTTTCCTGTCTAAAGACAACCACACATTCTTCAGGACATTTTTATACATTTTACTGGTTGTCGGTGTTCTTACTTTGTCTTCCAGGCTATAACATTTTAATCTTAGCCCATCCATTCCAAAGAATCTAGTCCTCTGATTCTCTCAATTTGACAATGGTGTAGGCCTTGTTTAGATCAAGTCAGATGTTTTAGGTGGATACAGCAAGGTATTCAAAATATCTCTTTTTTTTTCTTGTCCCTTTTGTATTGTTAAACAAGGAATAACTATTTCATCATGTGTATGGTATGGTATGTTACATTTCCATCAGTCTCTTAAGTCCACCTTCTATCTCATGGATTATTGGGGAATTTATTGTGTGCAGATCTAGCTTTGTGAAGCAATGTAATGCGTTCCAAATCATAGGGTGAATGACATTGTGAGGCGCAATTTGGCAGCAAGAGATCTACAAGCAACCAGGGGAGGTCCAATCAAAGGCTCAGGTAGGCTAGGGAGTGGATGGTGTGTGTGGTACTAGGTGTTGGGGAGGAACCATTCATTGAAGAGGGGGTGGGCCTGGAGATCTTTCCTGCAATGTTGAAGTGAGGGGTTGCATTTGGTGTTGGTGGGGACATGGTTCCAGAGTCCTGGGGTCATAGACAGAAAATGTCAGTCTTGTGGTTCTTGCCTTCCTGCACCAGCGGAGTTCAAGTCTGCACATGCCTTTACGTCTGGTGGATCCTAGGACTCAAGAGATGCTGAGTTTCTCAGTGCGGTAGCTTGGGGACTTCAGGCTGACAGCCTTGTAGATGAAGGATTTGAAGATGATACATGCTTGCAGAGGGAGCCAGTGCAGTTCGATGATGGTCTGGGTGATATGGGCAAATTTGAGGAGTCCCTTGAGTCATGCTGCAGCATGCAGGACACATCAGGGGTGCCAAGGTAGTCGCTGGAAGGCCTTTCAAACGGCCATTGCTGCTATCCAGGTGGGAGAGGACCAAAGCTTGGACTCCTGATCTGTAAGGGACTTGTCGCAGGTGGCCAGCTGGGTAGTGAAGCCCTCATGGGTTCATACCATAGAGCTAGTTCTAGATGTCAGTGTTCAGGGTTGTTGGTCAGCAGTAGGAATTCATCCTTGGAGGGGATGAGCTTCATGTAAGCACTTTGCATTCAGGACTGGATCAATGTGACGCAGGCCTTGAACCTGTGGATGTCTTGGATGTAAGATATCTTGAGTTGGAGCTGCGTGTCATCTGCATATTGGTGGATGGTGTACAAAGCAAGAAGGGTTCAGGGTGGTCCCATTAAAAAAATTGAAGATCACGGGGGAGAGGATGGATCCTTACACTCCACAGGTGATTGGTAGAGTTGGTGATCTGGAGGAAAATACATTTGTATGAACTGGTGGCAATTAGCAAAGTGGGATTTGAACCAGCTGATGGACGATCTTGTTTCCCCAATGCAGTGCTGTAGTTTGTAGGTGCGTGTCTAGTGGTCTACTGTATCAGATGCTGCCGAGAGGTCCAAGAGAAACAGGAGACCATGATGGCCGCCTTCAAAGATTTGAAGGGCATCGTCAATCACCTTGATGGTAGCCGTTTGTGCTACATCTGTGTCTGAAGCCAGATTTGTAGGACTAAAGGAGGTTGTTGGCTTCGATGTGATGGAGTTGCATGGATTCTGCTTTCTTAAAGCTCTTACCTAGGAAGGGAAGATGGGTGGTGGGGGGGCGGTAGTTGCTGAGGTTGTCAGGGTCCATTGTTTGGTTCTTGGGAACCCAGAGGATTTGTCCGGACTTGAGGGTCGAGGGAAGGTGTCTTGAGCTAAGAGCTGTTGGCCTTCAGGTAATGGAGGAGTGCTTCAGTCGGAAGTGTCTTGATTTATTTATAGAGCGCCTTACACCAAGGTGCTGTACAATGGAACAACTTAATACAAAGTAACAACAACAGATAACATTGGGAGCAAAAATTACATCTTGAATCATTCAACAACAAAAACAGTGCAAAGAGCAATTAACTGAAGGGGGGGAGTGGCATGGGAATAGTAGTGGTGAGGGGGGCAGGAGAAGGATAGAATGAGCGTAAATGGAAGGGGAGAGGGTGAAATAGGAGAGGAGAGAGAGGAATTAGATGAGGGAAAGAAGGGGAGAGAGTTCCAGTGCAGAGGAGCAAGGAGTTGGAAGGAGCGGAACCGGGAGGAAGCGCAAGGGGAAGGAGGTACAGTGAGAAGGAAATGGTGAGCGGAACGAAGGGAACAAGAGGGGGGAGTAAAAGGAGAGAAGGGAGGAGAGCTACGGAGGAGCAAGACCATGTAGGGATTTGAAAACCAGGCAGAGAAAGCAGAATTTTAGCTGTAAGTGATATATGATATGGCATTTGTAACGCGCCTATACACAGGTGTTTCAAGGCGCAACGAGGCGGGGAGGGGGGAACAAGGGGAAGACGGACAATGATCCTACTAGGCCAGGTGTCATTCAGATCGCAAGTGCAGGGGTAGGGGGAAGGGAAAAGTGCAAGGGGAAGGGAAGGGGAGCGGGGGGGGGAGTGCAGAACCGGGTAAGTAGAATACAAAATAAATAAATAGGGCCAGCTAGTGGCAAGTGCAAGGTAAGTGCAGACAAGTGCAGGGAGGGGGGGCTGTAGGGATACAGAGACAGTCCCGCAGTGCAGGGGTTGCCAGGGAGGCAGTGCAAGTGGACAGTGGCTGGGCCAAGGACCGAGGTCGGTGAGAGTGACGCAGGTGCAGGTTCAGTGCAGTTTCAGTGAAGAATTTAGCAGGGGAGAGGGAGAGAGGAAGCAGAAGCAAAGAGGAAGGTTTTGAGGTGCTTCCGGAACCGGAGATGGTTCTCAAGTTTCAGGGAGGCAGGAAGGCTGTTCCAGAGGGAGGCCCCTGCCGCAGAGAGAGATCAACCCCCCCCCCCCCCAGCTTGTTGCTTCGAGAAGCGGCTGACCCTGAGGGAGTTGTAGACGGATGAGCGAAGGGCTCGGGAAGGAAGATATTTAGGAAGAGAGCGTTGAAGATATTTAGGCCCCAGAAGGCCTTGTGGACAATGCAGAGGGTTTTAAACTTAATCCTCGCAGCCCTGGGAGCCAGTGTAGAGATTTCAGTCCTGGAGAGATACGGTCCCTGGGCTTGAGGCCAAGGACAAGTCTCGCAGTCCTGTTCTGGATGAGTTGCAGAGGGTGGAGAGTGGAGGCAGGCAGATTAAGATAGAGGCTGTTACAGTAGTCCAGCTTCGAGAGAACCAGGGCTCTGGAGACCGTGAGCTTCTGGGGGAAGGAGAGGAAGAGAAGAATACCTCTGAGGAGGTGCAGCTGGTAGTGTGACTTCTTAGAGACGTCAGATATATGAGGAGAGAAGGAGAGTGTGGAGTCGAAGATGACCCCCAAGGTTTTTTACCTTGCAAGTAGGAGCAGGAAGTGGGCCAAGAGAGGCTGGCCAGTGGAAAGGTAGCCAGCGAAGGTGAGAGAGCGAGGAGGAGATGGAGTCACGGTAGGTAAGGAGACAAAGGGTACGAACAGCGGAGTGGTATATGGATTTAAGGGTGGTAAGCTGAGATGTGGGAAGTCCGAAGAATAGAGAGGAGCAGTAGAAAAGTCGGGGAAAAGATGAGAGAGGAAATTAGGAGTTTGGTGGCATGGAATGTGAGGGAGGGACAGATTTTGCGAAATATTGTAGAGGTGGTAACAGCAGGTGCAGGAGGTGAGTGAAATGTGTTGAGAAGGTGAGAGAGGAGTCAAATAGAACACCTAGATTACGAGCATGGGTGGAGATGGGGAGATTGGAGGGAGGAAAGTGGATGAAAGGGGGAGGAGAGGGAGGAGGAAGAGTATTAGAAGGGAAGAAAAGGACTTCAGTTTTATCAGTGTTAAGAGAGAGAAAGGGGGAGGACATCCAGTTCTTGATGGCTGTGAGATGAGAGGAGAGTTTAAGGTGAGGTCAGGTGTGAAGGAGGAGAAAGAGAGAAAGAGTTGAGTATCATCCGCATAGAAGTGATGGGAGATGGCAAAGGAGGAGATAACAGGAGCAATGAGGGAGGTGTAAAGAGAGAAGAGGAAAGGACCAAGTACAGAGCCTTGAGGGACACCGTAAGTAAGAGGGAAGGAAGGAGAGGTCTGGCATCCCCATGAAACAGCAAAGGAACTGGAGGAGAGGTACAAAGATAGCCATTTCAGAACAGGGCCTTTGAACCCGAAGGAGGAGAGAGTGTGGAGCAGGAGTGGGTGATCGACAGTGTCAAAGGCTGCAGAGAGATCGAGGAGAATAAGGATAGAAGATTGCTTTGCATGCCGAGCAGAGAGGAGAGAGTTGAGAATAGAGGTGAGAGCAGTTTCAGTGGAATGTTTGGGACGGAAGCCAGATTGGAAGGGAGGAAGGAGAGCGGATGAAGAGACGAAGGAAGAGAGTTGAGAATAGGCAAGGCACTCAAGGGGTTTAGAAAGGAAAGGCAGAAGAGAGATAGGTCTGTAGTTAGCGGTGAGAAGTGGATCAGCAGAGGGTTTCTTTAGAATGGGAATAATTGTTGCATGTTTGGAAGCAGAGGGAAAGGTAGATGAGGAGAGGCAGGAGTTGAAGAAAGTGGTAAGGGATAAGAGGGTAGATCTTGGGGATGAGAACGGAGGGGAGAGGGTGAGAGGGGGCAGACGTGGGGTGGGCTTTGGATAGAAGGGAGGAGACATCAGAAGGAGAAATAGATGAAAAGACAGACATAGTGGGAGGAGGAGAGAGGTAGTCAGAGAGGGAGTTAATTTTTTGGCGGAGTTTGATGATTTTGGAGGAAAAGAAGTTGGCAAAGTCAGGGGGAGAAAGTATGGAATTGGATGAGGGGTCAGGAGTAGGAGGAGAAAGAAGGCGGCAAAGAGTTTGAAAAATCCGACAAGGATGAGGGGCTTGAGACTGGAGAAGGTTAGAATAGTAGGAGGACTTGGCCGTTGCAAGACAAGAGTTATAAAGTGCGTGGTAAGAGAAGTAATAAGTTTGATTAGGAAGCAAGGGGGTTTTGAGCCAGAGTGTCTCTAATCACCTGAGAAGGCGCCGCATAGAGCGGAGATGGGAGGTAAGCCAGGGTTGAGAAGGTTTACGAGTAGGGCGAAAGAGAGAGGGGGTAAAGTTGGTCAAGGGCAGTGGAGATAGAAGATGAATGGGAAGAGAGCATCTTCAGCAGAGAGTAATGCAAAGTCTTGGTGCGATGGGAGAGAAGAACAAGTGTCATAGAAGAGGGTAGCGTTAAAGTCACGCAGGTCACGACGTGAGTAGATTGGGGGGGAGGGATTAGAATTAGTGGGTGGTGAGAGAGGAGAAAGGGAGAAAGAGAGTAAGGCATGGTCCGAGAGATAAACTGAAGAGAAGAGACAGGGGAGGAGGGATAGGAGGAGTTAGATGAGGTCAAGAGTGGAACCAGAGGAGTGAGTAGAGGAGGAAGGAAGGAAGGAAGGAGGGTGAGGAGGTATGAATCAAGGATGGAGAGGAGAGGAGAAGATTGGGGGGTCGAAGGATGATGGATATTAAAGTCACCAAGTACAATTAGAGGAGAGGGGGGGGAGAAATAAGTGAGAGGAGGTGATCCAGGTCTTCAAAGAAGGAAGAGAGGGGCAGGGGGTCGATAGATGACCAGGAAGGAAATAGGGTGGGGAGAAGAGAAGGACTTGTAGAGGACTTCAAAAGTAGGGAAAGAGGGGAGAATTGGAGATGAGGAGGAGGAGAAGAATTTGGGGTGGAACAGGAGACCGACGCCTTCACCACGACCAGAGGTGCAGTGCGGGGGGGTATGGATGAAGGAGGAAGACGAGGTCGTTAAGGAAGCGGGGACAGAGGTGTTATTATGAGGTGGAATCCAGGTTTCAGTAAGGCAGAGGAAATGAATGTTAAGGCGAAAGAAAATATCAAGGGTAGCTGCAGTTTTGTTGCAGATGGATCTGGCGTTCCAGAGAGCAGTGTTCATGAGGGCAGAGTGGCTGGCTGTGGGGGGGTAGAAAAGGTTAGGGCGGTGGGAGAGGGAGAGAGAGAGAGAGGGAGGGAGGCTGGGGAAGTGGGGAGAGGATAGTGAAGAGGATTAGGCATGAGGAGGAGAAAGGAGAGTAGAAGGGAGAGGAGGAGGTGAGAGGGTGAGGAGAGGGGGGGAGAGTGAGGTGAAAAGGAGATGTGGGGGATCGCATACCAAGGACTTGGAGACGGACAGTTAGAGAGGAGCAGTAATTGTAGGAATGGGAATGTAGAGGGTAGAGACAGGGCGATAGTGATATAAAGGGGGAGGCAGTGGGCAATGTGGAATCAAGTGTGGGGAGAGATAGCAGGTAGAAACAATAGGGTCAGAGGGAGCAGGCACTCGGAAATCAAGTTGGAGGAGACCAGGTGAGGATGGTGTTGAAGATGGATTTGAGTCAGTGGTGTGAGAAAGCCGGAAGGAACCAAGAGAGTCAGAGGATGCAGGTTCTCGAGATTGCGGATGGAGGAGTCCAGTGGTGCGTGGGGCACCACACAGATCACAGCCAGTGCCGGGTGAGCCGAGAACTGTGGAAGTAGAGACGTAGCAGAGCCAGTGGAACAGTGGAATGTTGAGGTGCAGGAGTGGTGGAACATGGAGCCAACATGTCCCCGTCAGGACACAGGATGTGAAAATTAAATGGCGGCTCAGTAGCCTGTAGTGGTGGATTAAAAATGTTGGCACTAAGGCTGCGGCAGACCCAACAAGAAATCAAAATCCCCAGACTGGGGGGGGGGGAGCACAAAGGGAGCAGAGCCCACACTGGAGAAGTCAGTCGCTCTAGGATGGAGGGGGGGGGGGGCAACATCGAGATGGCGGTACCTCAGACCACGGCTAGCCCGCCGGAGTTCAGGGAGCCGAAGGAGGAGCGGAGAACCATGAAGGTGCTGAGGGGACAGACGGAGCCAGCCCGTTTTTCGCCCGTGTATAGGAAGGGCAAGAGGCAAGTAGAGGACTCGGGAGGTCTTGAAGGTGGTTCCAGGTGTGGCTGCAGACTCACCAGGACTCAACGCATTGATGGAGGACCCAACCCAGGCGGTCCCGAGGCCAGATCCAGGCACGGTCGCAGGCTCAACCGGACTGGCGTGGAGAAGGAGGGTCGACGAGGAAGCACCTGAGAGTTGCAGATAGGGCACAGAAGGCCGCCCCGTCTCCACCCGGACACAGGGAGGGTGAGATAAAAGGGAGGCTCCAGAAGGGCTCAATGCTGGGTCTACGAGCGGCCGCAGGCACACCAGGACCCTGTGGAGTGAAGAGGAGGGCCGGTGGGAGAGCGGAGAGAGCCAGAGCTGCTGAGGGGGCAAACGGATCCAGCACAATGGATGGTCGCAGGCTCACCCGGATCCTGCGTAGTGCAGAAGGCGCTCCGGGGGCTGAGTGTAGCGCAGAGGCCCCAGGAAGCAGCGATGCAGGTCCGCAGGGATCGCGTGTGAGGAAGAGGAGGCACCGGACTCTGTGGAGTGAAGATGGGGCTCAGAGGGCCCTGTGGAAGCAGCAATGCAGGACCGTCGGGATTGCGTGTGATGCGGGGGCTCCGAGGACCGCGTGGAGCCCGGCGGTCCAGAGAGACTCCGAAGATGGACCGAAGCTGGCTCTGAACAGCTGCAGCCGCGCCCGGGCCCTGACCTATGGAGAAGGGGCTCCGTGGCCTGTCCAGTAGAGAGGTCCCTGTGTTGCCGCTGGCGTCGGATGCTCAAAGGCAGGAGGGGGTGACCGCCACTTTGGATGTCTGGAAGGCGGGAAGGATCCCGTGAGCGGCTCGATGACAGAGCGAGAGGAGGCCATTCCGAGGCTCGAGCCGAAGTCCCACAAGGCAGATCGTTCGGTCGGTGGAGCTCCGGCAGGTAAGTAACAGGAACAGAGGATGGTAAGGGTAGAAATTGCAGTTTAAACCGTCATAATTTTCGATTGATTCAGTCTGATGAAGGAGACGCAGACTCAGGCAGCCATGCTCATGTGCCCCCATGGTGTCTTGAGTAGGGAGGATGTTGTCCATGTAGTATGTGGACTTGAGGGATGCAAGGGTGGCAGTGATGTCTTCCTTAGTGAGCATCTTGAAGGTTGTCCAGGTAGTTGTGGTTTTGCAAGATGGAATGTGTAACGTGCTGTCAGTTCTGGCATTGATGTCTGTGTTAGCGGATCATGCTGATTTTGTTGATGAAGAAAGAGTTCATGGCAGTGGAATTTATGATGAAGTGCAGTACCATTGGGTGGAGCAGAGGGTTGATGCAGCGCTTGATATCGTTAAAGAGGGCTTTATTTTCATTGTTAGCTTCGTAAAGTCTTGTTGGTGCAGAATGCAGTGTGTGTGTGTGTGTGTGTGTGCATCATGAAGCTACACACTGATTCAAAGTTCAAACAAAATGTATTAATTTACAAGTCAGGATGGTGTAAGGCCTGCCTTGCCCTATGACAAGGTGGGATTTCCCTACCTAAAGAAACTAGGGATAATCTTGAGTCGGTAATTTCAACTTAAAAGTATGTATGTGTCCAAAACCTATAGTTGCCCTCCCAACTAAAGTATACACTGTGTAGGCGTGTCGGCAACAAATGAAATAGTGTTCCAATATAAAGTTCTGCGCTTCTTCCAGCTCTAGGCCTACTATCCAGCTTCTCTTCTCCAAGTTCAAAGCAGTTTCACAAAATATCAGGGTTCCCTTCCCTAAGTAGACAACACAATTCCAAAAGGGCCTTATTCTCTTCCCCAAGTCTCTTAATTCTTACGACCAGTTCTAGGCCACCTTTATTATCCTTCAGGTTGAATGGATTTAGGTTGCTATCTTTCCTATTCACTTCAGCAATATTAATTATTAGTTCAGATTCTTTATCTGGTCTTTCCTTGACTTTTTCAGACTGGGTATTCTTGGTATAAGCACAGTTGGCAGACCACACAGTCCACCCAATTTAATATGTTTCTAAGGCTTGTGGAATCTGCTTAGATCACATGCTGTGCATACCCCGCCATCTAGTGGAAGCTGCACAGTATTACAGTTTTCGAAACTCGAAAAGGGACGTCGACCGGGCGTGCCAGTAATACTATCCCTAGTGTGACGTCCACTGTACCCATGATCCCTCACGCGTCGAGTTCCCTCAGATAGTTTTTTTTCCGCCATGATAGATGGACGCGTATAGCGGAGTTCCTTTCGGCAAATTAGCCATTGACTTTGTTAATTAAGATAATTTCTCTTTCTATCCTTTCTTTGACTTCGTAATACCACGCCGAAGAATCGGAAAGAAGACTACCGTCGAATATCATGACGACGGACCGTACGGCCTTGGAAGGCCGCCCCGGGCCTCAGTGCCCAGACAGTAGGGAGAGAGGGGGGAGGCGATTGCTAGGCCATTTGAAGAATGCATATTCTCCCCTTCGTACACTTTGTTCGCCCAGCTGCCATCACCCTTACCCAGTATTATAGAGCGCACCCCATTTAAGTTTTGTCCTAAGTGCAACCGTAAGTTCCCCTGGGTAGACAAACCTCTCGTGTGCAACTTGTCTCCCGAGAGATCACGCCGAGACGTCTTGTCGAGGTTGTAGGCTCTTCAAGCCTAAGACGTTGAAAGACCGTTCCACTAAGCGCTGGGCCCACCACGCCAGGCAACTAGAGTCCATGGAAGTGGAAGGAGCCTTCAGCGATGGCAGCGACGCCGTACTTTTGGACGGTGAGGGCACCGGAGCAGCGGACGCTACCCAAGCGCAATCCCCCGACCCCGTAGAAAAGGCCGGCGGCCATGTTGTGGGGACTACACCCGGTGGCGGTAGCGCTCCACCTACACACACCACAAAACGCACAACCCCCAGTCGACACTTGACAGATTCTTTGAGTACTCAAACACGCGGCACCCCGTTAATGGTCAACCGAATCCCTGTCCTCTGGGCGATCTAGATCCAGATCGCCGCATGACAAGACAAAGGCGTCAAAAGATGGCAAGGGTGCCTCGCAAAAATCAACATCCAAGGCTCATTTGTCTGCAGACGAAACCTCGGCCCCCACACACAAAATTCGACATTTTTCATCTAGTAAGACGTCAGGCCCCAAGAAGTCAGTTTCACTCTCCTCTGGGACCCAGGGTGGGGGCAAACACCATAAGACACATAAAACCTCCCATACAGAAGGCATATCCAAGGGCAAACCAAAAGACCCTAGGCCTAAGCCTATCCCACCCACTAATGAAGACATGGGCCTTCCCAACTCTGAGCCCGAAATTGTCTTTCCAAGCTTGAAAGATTGTTCCGCGGAGGACATCGACAGGGTTATGCGTAGGATGTCCTTCTGTCATGATGCCTACCTCCAAGGAGTCAGACCAGGCCCAGCTACCCCAGAGGCAGACATCATGTCCCCGAGGGAAGTCTCAGCAGCCCCAAGTAGGGGCCCTTTGGACGGCTCATATTGGACAACAGTCCTGGCGCCCTAGGCGCCAGGCTCATAAAAGATGACTTTGTGTTTAAAGGTGCTTGGTGTAAACTTACCTGATGCAGACCATGCTGCAACATCCGGGCCATCTAGAGGCCTAAATGGGACGACTTTATGTTTGGGGACTACTTAACTTCACGGGTGTGGCCGGAGGAAGAATACATACCTGAGAGGAAGGATACATACCTGGAACTACTTTGAAGGCTATTTAAGCCACGCCCAAGCAGCAACTCACGCTTCGCGTTGTTCTGCATCTAGCAGCTGGACGCTCATCGTGTCTGCTCCTGCATCCTGACTCCTGCCACGCCTGCCAGCATCCTGGAACACCTGCAAAGGGAGAAGAGAATAGGAGAAAGAAGAGTCCTTACCTGCTAAATCCGCATTCCGGAGACATTTCGCCGACGATCCAGAAAAGGAAGACATTCATTTTAAAAGCACATCGCATCGATCGCTGCAGCGCCGCATTCCACTCACCTTTACTAGGCGCCTCCATGTTCATCAACGACCATCTGGATCCGCAGCCACATTTCAGCGCCTAGGGAGAAAAAGACAAGAACAAAGGTGAGCTAGGGAAGAGAATAAGAAAACCTTAATTTGCCATCATAAGACTTACTTGTTGGGTCATTCCCACTTCATTTTGGGTCGGTGCCGCATCCTGGCATTTCCGGACCCCGGCCCCTAAGGGGGAAAAAGACATCAGCGTTAGTGAGCGAATGCTAAGACATTACCTGAACGCTCATTAAAGACTTACCTGATATCTACTGGAACTGCACCTCTCACTTTGGGTCGGTGCCATATCTCCGGCATTTCCGAACCCCGGCCCCCATGGGGAAAAAAGACACCAGCATTAGTGCATTAATGCAAGGACACTAAAGGAACCTCTCATCAAACAACTCACCTGAGTTTCCTTCGTCGGTTCCATTGCTCATCTCGGAATCTTTGTTCTGCACCTGAAATAGACAACGGACAATTATTATTTCAGGCTCATACTTATAAACAGAATTCTCACAGTACTTTACCGGGAAGGTCAAGCAAACTTGAACTCTCTACAATCCATGATCCAGTGAAGTAACTGGATTACAACGCGCCCCTGCATCAGAAGCAGGATGGAAAGCTCGTCCTTTCAGACCCTAAGGTGAGACTTCACGGGGAATCGCAGAAGGGTTTCGTGGAGGGTGAGAAGGGAGTGGGAGGCTTACACATTATCCCCCAGATTGTTAATACTCCCTTTTCACACACAGAAGGATATTTCTGCGAGTCAGACAAGCCAGATTTGAGGGTCCGGTCCTGTCCATCTTCCGAGTCCTGCGCTTCACCATAGAAGAGGCAACAGCACTCCAAACCAGGCCTGCGCCTCCGTGGGAGTCAGGTGAGCGTAACACCTTCCTTGGCAATTTCTTCCAAAAGCACCCTGAACAGCTGGTAAGCCTTCAGACCACCCCACCCACCTCGGCCCCCTCCACCTCCCGACCCACTGTGTCTCGACCCACTTCTAAGAGGGTTCGTAGTGATGTCCAACTCAAGGCAGAATTTTAGATCTGTATGACCCTGAAGTCCATCCAGAAGAACCAGATGATGTTTTGTTTATTGATACATCTGATCCTCAACTTATGGATGAGGACTTGGACACATTCTACGCTGGGGACGATGAAGACCCAGACCAGGAGGCCAACATTTACTCCTTGGATTCACCCGTTAATCAGGATGCCCCAGTATTAGACTCCCCTATATACAACCAACCACTACTCAACGAAGTTCTAACTAAGGCGGCAGAACACTTCCGCATAGATACCCAGGAAGAGGTAGAAGGCAGAGACTTTGCTGAGCAATTGTTGGGAGATGAGAAAAGAGTAGGCCAATTCAAAGTCTGTACAACGCAGAATCCAACCTTCTTTGGAGGCACCCAACATTACACGGGCCGTTAACCCTTGTGTTGAAAAAAGGTGCACCTTCCGACCCTCTTTACATAAGAGGCCAGTTAAAAACGGACTCCCTGGTGGTTACCACCACACGGAAAAGAGCAGGCACTCCCCTTTCTTCCTCCGAGGCTCCTCCGGACAGCGAGAGCAAGAACATTTACGCACTGGGCAGGAAAGTAGTCTCTTGTGCAGCCTACCAGACTCACATCGTGTCATGACCACAGGTTAGTTTATTTCCCCATACTTGTCCTAAGAGTTGCAGGTTCATAGGGAATTTATTTGCCCTAGCTAGTTATTGATTTTAACTCCCATATTAATGGTTGGTTGAGTTTCTTTAATGGCCGCTAGGTGGCTCCTCTGGTCAGTTAGTTAGCGGGTCTAGTTGTTTTCTTGTGCCAGCTATTTAAGCCCCGCCCCTCAGGAGGCTCACGCTTCGCGTCGTTTGTCTGAGTTCAGACTGAACGCTCGCCGCGTACCTCCGTTCCCTGTCACCGCTCAATATACCTTGTCCACAGAAAATTCCATTCATTCCTTGAGTAACTTTAATTAGTTATCAGCTCCCTTCCTGTGTTTTCCAGTTGCTGCCAGTCACAGTCCATAGTTGAAGTCCTGTCATAGCGTTCTCCTCAGCTCTCAGTTCGTAGCAGTCTTCTCTCTCGCAAGTACACCTATTATATGCAAATGCATTTGCTTCGTTTTTGTTGCCTTGTTGCCTTATCAGATACATCGAAATTGTGTATGAATGTTATTTGAATTCCTCACGCATTTTCAGGATATTACGTTGTTTTTAGCGGGTTCGCGCCCTTTCCTGTGGAGTTTTGTCTGGGAAGCTGATTTTCTAGTCAGAAATTTTTGGTCACACTAAGGTTCATATTACGCTCAGTGATGAGGTATTTTCCTGTTTCCGTCTCGTAGTGTAGTAAGGTAGTTTTTTCTGTAATTCTACACTTGCATTACACCTCAGCTTATTGCCCCCTTTTAGGTTCAAATAGCATAGGGTTTATGTCATTGTTTTAGTGCCATTTAGTCCCTTTCAAAAGAAACTGTTATCCAGTGCCCCCTCTTCAGAACTTGCGCCCCTGTATAGAACAGGGTGGAGAGCTCAACTAATTAAATACCAAGGTGAGATATTTGCTGGCTCCCATATTACCAGTTTTGACCTTCTGTTTTACAAGAGAAAACTAAGGAAGGGAAAATTGTTATTTTCTTCACAGAAATTCAGTGTCTAGTTCCCAGGAAGGTAGAAGTCAGTTGGAGTTCCAGAAGGTTCCCGCAGAGTTTTCAGGTGAGCGTTACACATCGCTAATAATGCTACACTTCTGGCAAGTTTCAACTGCCACAAGTGGGATGAGGTTTCAGCATTACTTTCTTCGGCACCTGAGCCACTTGAGTCCCAATTAGCCCAGATGGCAGCAGATGGTAGAGCAGTGTCTACTTGTCTTCTAAAGTCAAACTTTGACGCAGCAGACAATGCGGGTCGAATCATCGCAGAGGGTACTATCATCAAAAGACACGCATGGCTTTGCCAATCAGGCTTCAGGCCAGAAACACAGGCCACCTTAAAATGCCAGTGGAAAAAGATGTTCTCTTTGGCAAGGCAGTAGAAGACGCCCTAAAAACTGCTAAAGACTAATATGAAACCCTTAAGCCTTTAGGCCAGCTCACGAACAAACCCACGGGGCAGAGGGGCAACAGCAATTTTCGACTCTTTCGGGGACAGAATTCCTAGAGGGGATCTGGATACAACCAGTGCCAGGGTTCCTATAACACCAACCAGGGACGGTCCTTTCAGGGCTACCCATGAGGACAAAGGTTGTGGTAAGGGTGGTGTGGGGGGGGCGTGGCTTGAGAGCCATGGAGTAGGACATTCTTTGTGCTGGGCTCCGGCTGATCCGACATTGAATTGCATAATTACGCTTAGAAAATGACACTTGTGCCGGGAAATTGAAAGTTCGAGTGTCGGAATGCATGGATTGTGTGTACTCTGAAGAGTGAGTCACTTGGGCTCGTGCATCAATAGATACATTGACTTTAGTTGGAGCGGCCGCGAGGATACTTGTTTGCCAAGATGGCGGCGAACAATGGAAGAGCTGTCGCAGCTTGGTAAGGAGATTTATCCCTCTGGACTGACCGGAGCGTTTAACAGAGGGCTGCACAGGAGAAACACCGCACGCCTGAAGAGGACCGCATTTATGAAGTAACGCTCCTGGGCCCGAGGGACTGGAGCGGTTGGATACTGTGGCGAGGTAAACGTGATAAGCCCTGTGGGGCGGCTTGTAATTGTCAACAGCAGTGGCTGGATCCCGAGGCTCCAGCGATGCGGGAAGACAGCGACTGCTAGCGCCCAGCGGAAACAGTGTTTCTCTTGGTCCCAAACTGACGAGGTGGTGCTTCGATAACCTGGCACAGGGAGCGTTCCTGCATGGATACTTTGAAGACAGAGGGGCTTTATGCACTGACGCGGCTCCTGGCGCCTCTTTGAAGTAACCGTGCCTGCACACGTATAAAATATAAGTGAAACTGGCTGGGGCAAGAACTAGACGGCGGATGCGCCCGCGGGCAGAGGGCCCTCAGCAAAGCTGATTGCAGCAGATCTCACCGAAGTGAGCTGTGTGAGCGCCGGGTGGCGCGGAAGACATTACGAGCTCCTGGGCTTGAAAGTACGCATTTCATTGCAGTGCAAACGTGCAGTGACCTGAGGAGCGGGTCGGCAGTGATTGGGGCGCGTGCCGCAGGCCACAGATGCAGCAGTGCCCAGCTCCATAACATTGAAGTATACACGTGGCCATATGAGTGTGCCGGTAAATGCGAATGACAAGGACCGGTGTAGTGTAAATTAACGCACCCCTTGAAATGGCACATAGTAGCCACTAAGGGGAAATCTAAGTACAATAAGTAAACGTGATTGATATTACCGAATGGGGGCACCCAAACACATGTGCCTAAGCAACCTGGACTCAGGAGGAGGTGGCAGTGGAAGTGAGCCAATAAGAATCATGCGTGTAAAATAAAACTTGAGAGGCTACAATCCATCCGAATGACGATTTGGTGCGCCATAGCAAATGTGAGCTGGAAGACAGCTACCATAACGACTGAAGGAACAGAAAGTGTTGCAACAGCCCTGAGCAGAAACTGGTTGCGTGTGAAGGGTGGCGCTATGTCGGTGAAAAGATTAAGCGCCAAGACCAAACAACCCACAATAGAGGTCTCTGCGAAAACGCAGAGGACCCCCACGACATCGGCTCCGTGCACGGCCGCGACTCCTGCGGAAGAAGCCCCAGAAGGAGACGAGCGTCAGATCCTGGAGGCTATAACGGAGTTTGTTTGTTTATTTTATTTATATAGCGCTTTACGCCAAACCGCTGTACATTATAACAACAATACAATAACGGTAGAAGCAGATACAAATGAGTCAAACCATCAATACATCAACTAGAACAATTTGCCAGCAAAAATAAATGAGGGAAAAAACAATTTTCCAGCAGAGATAAATGAGGGAAAAATGGTGTAGAGTTGAATGGAGTGGGGAAGAGGAAGTGAGATAAGGTGAAGGCGAGAGAGGGGGGGGGGAAGAGGGGATAAAGAATAGACAAGGAAGGGATAGAGAGACCTGAGGAGGAGGATAATAGACGGGGGAGTTGAGCACGAAATGGGGCTCGGCAATGGCGGACCTACGAACTGCCCTAGAGAACAAGATTGACGCGGTAGGAACTGAGCTTACCCTGCTACGACAAGACAGGGCGCTGGCTGAGAGAACGAGTGGTCTGGAAAGCGCAGTGAAGACCAATACAGATGTCGGCACTAGCAATGCAAAAGAAGTCCATGTGCTAAAACAGCAGGTTGCTAATCTTGAGAATCGGGTGGAAGAAGCGGAAGGAAGGGTGAGAAGAAATAACATATGGGTGGTCGGCCTGCCGGAGGGGAGGAAGGCCAAGACCCCACTGGGGAAGCATGACCGGATGAACATTGTGTAGTTTTTGGACCTTTGGCTCGGCATGGACTGGAATATAGTGGGTAAAATGTAAAAGGGTGCTACATAGAATTGACATAAAGCGTAATAAACTTGGAAATCGGAGCAACAGGACGAAAGCAATCCACCCCGAAATATTAGTAGTTGAGTGGCCATTAGGGCGGCTTCACCCTACTGGGCCGTGAGCGTAGGCTTGTGTTGGACAGCCCCAGATGTGGGGGTTCCTGAGATCCAGGAATGGAGCTGGGCAAAAGTTGGGGAGGGTGGTGTTGGGGAAGGACAGGGAGGGTGGAGGGAAGGGAGGTGGGAGTTTGGCATGCATATATTTATGGGGAGTTTAAGTGTAAACCTGAGCCTACATAGAAGAGTCGGAAGGTTGTATTTGTTTTGCGCGGGCGGGAGGGATCCGTTGGAGGTAAGAAAGAGGGGCATTGAGGAGTCATGGGTGATCTTAAAATAATCACGTGGAATGTCAGGGGACTTAATAGCTATTTGAAAAGGAATAAGGTCATGTTGTACCTAAAAAGGCAAAAAATAGACGTTGCGCTGTTGCAGGAGACACATCTGACGCGGGAAAAAATGGAGCTCGTAAGGAAGAAATGGAGAGGGATTGTGGTGGGTTTGTCATACTCTGCCTATGCTAGAGGAGTGCTTATCTGGGCAGCGCCGCATGTCCCGTTCCAAATGTTGCAAGAAACGGTGGAGGTAGATGGGAGGATGGTCATACTGAGGGGGCTGATGGAGAATAGAGAGGTGAGCATTGTAAATGCATATGCCCCAATCATAACACGGTGGCATATTTCAGAACTCTGTGCACCAACCTCAGTGTCTGTGTAGGTAGTGCGGTGATCTGGGGCGAGAACTTTATGTGATGAACCCCAAGGTAGACAGATCGGATGGCAAGATGTGTGGAGAACGAAATATCCCCATGGGAAGCAATACTCGCACTACTCCGCTCCGCAGCAGCTACATACAAGGCTTGATTACATCTTTGCCACCCCGGATGTAACGACAGAGATCACTCAGATAGAATACAAGGCGCGGGTACTCTCGGATCACTCGCCCTTGGTGCTCGGATGGCAATACTGCCCCCCGAGGGCGCGGATTCCAACTTGGCACCTCCGAGCAGAGGCGCTTAAAGACTCTGCCTTTAGGGAAGATATAAGAGAAGAGATTACGAATTACTTTGAGGTGAATACTGGTAGTGTTGACTCAGCGGGTACATTGTGGGAGGCCTTTAAGGTAGTGATACGGGTGGTTGCCATAGCCAAGTCAAAGGGCCTGCAGGGCGGGGTCTTTGCAGACCTACAAAGAGCAGAAGAGTAACTAGAAAGTGCATTAAAAAGCAGAAGCGTAGATATGGAGTTAGTATTTAAGCAACAGCAGAAATGTGCAGAGCACTGGAAAGGCTCTGAGACCTTAATTACAAAAAGTATATAGAGAGGCAGCATGCGGGAGGGGACAAGACGGGGCGGCTCTTAGCGTGGCTATATAAGAGCGATACTCCTAGAACCCCGATCAGAACGATAAGGAGGGAAAATGGTGGGGTAGTGGACACCCAAGAAGGAGTCAACAAGGAGTTTGCGGATTATTATAGGGTGCTATATGGAGATAAGGAGGGAGGCAGCCATGAAGAAATGACGGAAACACTAGAAGATATAGGACTGCCCAGGATAAGTGAAGAGGAAAAAGAAGAGCTTGATGCACCAATTACTTTGGAGGAGTTAGAAGAAGTAGTTGCCCACTAGTAAAACCCCAGGGGCGGATGAGTTCCCTAGTGAATTCTATAAAGTGTATAGCGAGGAAGTGCTCCCCCCAATGTTGGAAATGCTTAATGAAGCGTTTGAGGTAGGGCGGTTGCCTGAGTTGCTCAGAGAAGCGATTGTAATACCGCTACCCAAACCTAACAAACCGGGACATAGCTGTGGCTCTTACAGGCCTTTGTCGATGCTGAACCAGGACAGCAAGATATTGACGGCTGTTCTGGCAAACCGATTGTGAAGAGTAATTGGCAAATTAATACACCCAGACCAAACTGGCTATGTCCCAAATAGGAACATAACTCACAACCACAGGCGACTCCACCGGGTGGTTGAATGGGGTGGTGGGATTGAAGGCGAAATGGCGGTTGTGTCTCTAGACGCGGTAAAACCTTCCGACACGGTCAAGTGGCCATGGCTGCTGGCAGCCCTGGGCGGGTACGGAGTGGGACCTGGTTATGTCAGGTGGGCAAAGATACTATACAGTGAGCCGCTAGCCAGAGTTCTAACAGGATCTGTGATATCAGAGTGGTGGCAACTTAGTAGAGGCACCAGACAGGGGTGCCCCTGGTCCCCGATGCCTTATATTCTAGCCCTAGAGCCTCTAGCAATATACCTCAGGCAACAATATGATACAATAGGTATCGAGGTGGGGGAGGAACGACATTTGATATCCCTATATGCGGATGATTTGTTATTATACTTGATGTACCCGGAAGAAAATCTCCAGTATATCCTGGAAGTGATGGAGAGGTATGTGGGGCTGTCCGGAATAGCGGTGAATCCTCAGAAATCTAGCATTTTACCGCTGGCTAGTTATAAGGGAATCCCTGTGGAAAGGTTACCGGTGTTGCAGATACCATGGGCGGTTAGTTCTTTCAGATACCTCGGAATAGACGTGTATCACACGGCAGAAGAACACAAACACAACACCGAGATGGCCATTGAGAAAATCGGGAAATGCATGAGGTTCTGGGAGAAGTTGCCCCTAGCAATGATGGGAAGAGGGACAATGCTTAAGATGGAGGTCCTGCCTAGGCTTTTACATTATTTTAGTAATATCCCATGCATGATACCTAAGAAGTTTTTTGTTAAACTGAATAGTATGTGTAGGGACTTCCTGTGGCATGGCACCCAGAACAGAGTGGCGCTATGGAAGTTGCAGAACTTCTACGAAAAGGGGGGGATTAAACTGCCTAATTTTGAGGTTTATTATGTAGCGAGCCAGCTACAATACGTAGCCAAATGGCTCTCTGATGAAGCGACCCCTGAATTAAGGTTGTTTGGGCATGATTGTGGCCCGTTTTACTTAAAGGAAATTATCTGGCTGCCCGATTCAGAAATGATTGAACGCCCTGGGATGATGAGGTTTGGGTGGAAAATGTGGCGTTGAGCATGCCGGATGATTGGGGGGGGGGACCCTTTCCCGTGCTCCCCGCAGGTACCCCTGGTTGCATTGGTGGGGGGAGATGGGCAGCTGAGGGCGATAATCAGGACCTACTGGGAACCGGTGGGGTTGGTTACGTTGGGGGATATTTGGAAAGAGGGGACCATTAGGGATTTCAAAGGACTTGGGGAAGAGGTGGGATTACATACTGGCCAATATTTTACATATCATAGAATGGTACAGAAAATTTGGAAAACGTGGCCTGAAACGGTGCTAGCAGAAGAACCAGATGCTATTATAGGGGCTATATGACATATCGGAAGGAGGGCACGAGATCTCTAGATTGTACGACTAAGGTCGGAAAGGAGCTGACACAACTGAGACCAGATTGGGAAGCAGAAGTAGGGGCCCCGGTTGGGGATGGGATGTGGGAACACTCCCTGGGATACCACAAGAAGGTGTCACGGAATGCTAGACTAAAGCAAATACAGTTGTATGTAACGCATAGAGCATACATGACTCCTGAGAATTTCGAAGTTTGAAAATGCTGAGCGACAGGCATCTCCCAAATGTGACGAGGAAAACGCTGACATGACACACATGTTTTGGTCATGCCGAGTAATTGAGCCTTTGTGCGGTGAAGTGGCACTAAAACTAGCAGACAAGGGGGTCACATTAATCATAAACCCAGCGTGGGCCTGTTTGCTGGGTGGGTTCCCCAGATCACGGAAACTGAAACATGTTAGGAAACTAAAAGCCTTAGCATATGTGCTGGCGAAACGAAGGATAGCTATGGGATGGAAGTCATGTCACAAGCCACTGGTGTAGGTGTGGTGGAAGGAGGTGCAGAAATGGGCGGAGGCTGAAACGATGGTATGACAAGAGGCGAGCAGCCTAAGGGGGGAGGAAGAAGCGGGTTCCCTGACGGCATGGAAATTGTTGATAGCAGAACTGTTTGGAACAATATCGGATCCAACAGACTCGGAGGGAAGCGAGACCCTGCTACGCGCAGTTGATACTGCATACGAAGAACAAATAGGCTCATAAGGGGGGTTGGAAGGGGGTAGCAGCGATCTTGATTAATGGGTGAATAATGGAACTGTTGTGAATTGCACTGCGTGTTTGTTTTGTTGTTTGGTTTGAATAAAATCAATAAAATAAATTTCAAAAATTAGGTTGTGGTACTCTGGGCAGAGGCCAGGCTCGAGGTGGCACGGGAGGATATTACCTCAGACGGATGGGTGCTGTCAACGGTAGTAGGGGGCTACTGTGTAGAACTTCTTCAAAAACCTCCCGATCATCTCCCGAAACAAAAGGTACACTCAGAAGAACATCAACGGATTCTTCTACAGGAAATGACAGAGCTTCCATTAAAGGATGCCATAGAAGTGGTCCCAGCCAACCAGGTAAACGGGTATATATTCAACTTACTTCCTTGTGTCCAAGAAAGGTCTAACAATGCGCCCTGTATTAGATTTAAGGCCTCTAAACAATTGTCAAGCCACAAAAGTTCCGCATGACCACGCTACAAGAAGTAATCCCGCTTCTAAAAAAGGGGATTACATGGCAACACTGGATATGAAAGATGCCTATTTTCATATTCCAATGTTTCCAGCGCACAGAAGGTTCTTGCGTTTCAATATAGCAAACCAGCACTACCAATTCAAAGTGCTGCCCTTTGGAATGGCCTCGGCTCCAAAGGTATTCACCAAGGTACTGGCGGTGGTGGCAGCACATCTGTGCAAGGAGGCAATCCCAGTGTACCCTTACTTGGACGACTGGCTCATAACAGGGGAAACACCTCTGATTTGCAGACAAAACATTCAGACAATCAACCTCCTTCCAATTGGGCTGCTCTATCAACGAGAAAAAATCAAGCATGGTGCCCAGCACCTCCAAACAGTTCTTAGGAGCTATCCTAAACACAGAGGAAAGGTTAGTCTTTCCATCACAGGAAAGAGTAAACCACTTGTTACTGCAAATGCCACACTATCAGGCCGCCCGCCAGATAAGGGTACGCAAAGCAATGCGGTTAATGGGCATGATGGCCTCTTGCATTTACCTGGTTCCCCACGCGTGCCTGCGCTTGCGTCCCATACAAGAGTGGTTGGCGAAACAATGGTCTCAGGCAAGCGGTTAGTGGGACGATCTAGTGGTCGTTTCGCCAACACTCGTCCACCAGCAAAGATTTTGTACTAGAGAAAATCCGACCAAGTGGTCACAACAGATGCCTCACTAGCGAGGTGGGGGGATGCACTACCTTCACCACACAGCTCTGGGTCTGTGTTCTCACTCTATGGCTTAGAACGACATCAATGTGCTGGAACTTCTAGCAGTGTTCAAAGCCCTCCAAGCTTTCGAACCCCATTTAACAAGTCTGTCGGTGCAGATCCTAACAGACAGCACCACAGCAATGTTTTATATCAACAAACAAGGGGGGGGGCACGTTCTCCAAATCTATCCAGACTTGCACAGAAAATCTGGAGATGGGCACTCAAACGGAAGATGTTACTAACATCTCGACATGTTCCAGGGGAACTCAAGACTCTAGCAGACTCACTGAGCAGAGACCCACTGCCAGAAGAACACGAATGACGTCTACACAAAGAGGTCGTAGAGCCTTTTCCCTGTGGGGTTCTCCAACTATAGACCTATTCGCCACAAGTGAAAATCGGCAATGCCCAGACTTCACGTCCAGGTTCCCCCAGCCAGGCTCCAAGGGGAATGCCCTATGGATGAATTGGTCAGGGATGTTTTCCTACGCTTTTCCACCAACCCCTCTGATGTGGAAGCTGGTGAACAAGATCCACAGGGAACCCATGATGCTAATCCTAGTTACTCCTATGTAGGCGAGACAACCATGGTATCCACACCTACACAAACTGGCGATGTGCGACCCCATCAAACTCCCGTGCCGGTATAACCTACTCTCCCAGCACGAGGGGCTAACAGTGCATCCTCAACCCAACTCAATAAATTTAGCAGCATGGCTCCTGAAGTCCTAGAGTTCGAACATCTCAATTTACCCCAGAGATGTATGGATATCTTGAGAGAGTCAAGAAAACCCAACACGAGGCACTGTTACTATGACAAATGGAAACTATTTGTTATTTGGTCCCAGAACAAGCAAATCAACCCAGTTGATTGTACTCCTTCTAAGGGGAGAGAGTCTACACCCTCCAATTTCTAGCCTACCACCAGGTTGGGACCTTAATGTGGTACTTAGTAAGCTCATGGGCCCCCCCTTTGAGCCCATGCACAAATCTAGTCTCAAACATTTGACTTATAAAACTGCCTTCTTGGTAGCCATCACTTCCATAAGAATGGTCAGTGAAATCCAAGCTCTGTCAGTGCAGGATCCTTTCTTTACTATACATAAGGACAAACTGTTTTTATGAACTCGCCCTAGGTTCTCACCTAAGTTCATTTCAAAATTCCATGTTAACCAGTCTATTGAGCTACCGGCTTTCTTCCAATAACCCAAAAGCTCTGCTGAGGTAAAACTCCACACACTAGATATGAGGAGGGCGGTCCTACTACGTAGACAAGACCAGACCACTAAGAAAAAAAAGATTAGCTGTTTGTCTCCATAGCGCCAGGCAGAGAAGGAGATTGTGTCTCTAAAAACGCCATCTCAAGGTGGATAGTCAGATGTAACCAACTGTGCTATTCCCTTTCAAATAAAACACTGCCTTTCACGCCCAGGGCCCCCTCCACAAGAGGTACTGGAGCCACGCTGGATTTCATTGCAAATGTTCCTTTAGACAGTATTTGCAAAGCAGCTACATGGAGCTCTATACATGCTTTCACTTAGCACTTCTGCATTGACACCCATTCCAAGACAGATACACAAGTCGGACAATCGGTTCTAAAGACACTTATTAGCTCATGAACCGTCTCACGTCCCTCCTCCTTCCACTGCTCGCCAATCTATGCACAGCATATGATCTAAGCAGATTCCACAAGCCTCAGAAGGGATGCATTACTCACCGTAACCGTATTTCTGATGCTTGTATCTGCTTAGATTCACATGCGACCCACCCTTCCTCCCCTCGGAGAGAAGGCGTATGGATGCTTATGAGCTTGTCTGATAAGGATCTGCTTGGATATAGCTGGACTCGCGCTACACCTCATGTCAGAAAAAAAAATCAATCTGAGGAACCTCGACGCGTGAGAGATCATGGGTACAGTGGACGTCACACTAGGGATAGTCTTACTGGCACGCCCTGTCGACGTCCCTTTTCGAGTTTCGAAAACAACTAATACTCTGCAGCTTCCACTAGATGGCAGGCTATGCACAGCATGTGAATCTAAGCAGATACAAGCATCAGAAATATGATTACGGTGAGTAATGTATTCATATAATCACCGAAAGCCTGTGGGCATCGGGGCGCTGTAACAAACACAAGACGATCCATAAAACACAAAGTTCAGGGGTGGGCAGAGCAGGAGGGATGATGGCAAGATTGGGGAGTTATCTGAACAGGTGAGTTTTAATGTTTTTTCTGGCATGTCTTCAGGTTGCTGATTTCCGACTGATGTGGGCAGGGCGTTCATGCTTTGGCTGCTTTGATAGCGAAGGATTTTCCCAGGCCCATTTCCCATTTGTATCTGATGCATTTGAATTGTATTATTTTTCTGCAGTTCGCAGAGCCCTGCCAGGCTCATGAAGTGAGATGTGTTTTTTTAGATAAAACGGGGCAGTGCCATAAATGCACTTATGTGACAGCGGCATGGTCTTGAAAAGAATTCTGTCGCGTACAGCCAACCAGTGTAAATCCCTTCTGTGCTGCGTGACATGTTAAACATTTCCAAAGTTTATTTACGGTACGCATAGCTTTGTTTTGTCTTACCTGGCATTTGTTTTGGTTGATTTCCAATGCCCCTGCCAGCAGAGAGTTACAATAGTCCAGCCTTGATATTATTGTGGCCTGGGCAATTGTGGCTGCATTCTTCTGTGACACATGGGCCCAGATGTTTTTTAGGAGATGAATGGCATAATTACAGCTTTTTATAATTTGGTTCATGTGTGCATCAGATGCAAGTGATACTTCCAAGTGAATCCCAAGGGTTTTAACTTTCTCCTGGACCAGTATGTCATGGATTCCGATTTGGAATTTGTACAAGTCCTCATTGAGTTTGATTCGAGAAGCTTATGAGCCGAAAATCAAAAGCTGTTTTTTTCCTTATTTATGCAGAGCCAATGGTTTGCCATCTATATTTCAATAAGATGGTATATGACAGTTAAATTGGCTGCATCCTTTGCTAAGTCACCTGAGATCTCAAGGACCACTTGCGTGCCATCGACATAGTTTGAGACGAACACGCCCATTTTGTCCAGTAAATCGCAGAGAGCTCTTATGTAAAGATTAAAGAGGAGCAGAGATAAACTTTCCCCTTGCGGGACCCCGCACCAGATTGGTGATTTGGGGGAGTTTGCTTCTCCCCAGTGAATGCAAGCTTCTCTGTTCGAAAGAAAGGAGAGAAACCATTCGAGAGCTTGAGTTGAGCATTGCCCTAGTTGAGTTTCCTTGAATACCATAGTCTATTTGCCCTTGTCGGTTAACAGTATCATGTGGGACTGAAGGTAGTGTGGTTTTGGTACAGTAGTTGGTTCTGAAGCCTGATTGTTTCCGGTGTTGGATGTTTTCGATTTCAATATATGCCTGATATTGTTTGTATGCTGCTTTATCAAGGGTTTTCAGTAGGATATTGTAGTTTGTGATGGGTCTGAGATTTTTGGGGTCCTTAGGGTCTAAGTTAGGCTTCTTTTGAATCAGAGTGATTTCGACGTCTTCATGCCAATACATAGGTGAATCTGGTTTAAAAGGGGACAAAAAGTTCTCTGAAATATTTTGGAGGGGACAATATTTTCAGAGCAGGCTGTGGATTTCAAGTTTTGGAGGAAGTTGATCTTGTCGCTAGTCTCTAGCTTGGCGAACTTGAGGGAATGGCATGTTTCACAATTTGTCTTTTGTTTTGCCGAGTCTAGGCTGGTGTCTTCTAGCTTGTTGCTCAACTGTATTGCCTGAATTTTGGCTCTAGCTTTGATTACTTTTTCATTCAGGACAGTTTGAACTGTGATTGTATCTTTAGTGGTTGGTGAGAAAGGAATTTGAAGGGCGGTGGGTTTTTCAAGGGATTTGACGATGTCGAAGAACTTTCTCAGGTTGTTTGGGGCTTTTTCTATTTCATCATTGTAGAAGTTTTTTTGCTTCAATTACCTTGTTCTTGCAGGTTTTATCTGCTAGTTTCCAGGCAACCTTATTGGAAGCAGATTGTTTTTTTTGTCCAGTTGGATTCATGTTTACGTTTTACCTTTTTTAGCTCTTTCAATTCCTCATTAAACCATTATTGATGTGTAGGATTTTCTCCTACCCTTCTTACCTTGATGGGTGCTACCCGATTCACCAGCATTGAAAGTTATCTTTTTTGTTGTTGTTGAGTAAATAGTCTGAGTCATCGTCTGTGGTATCCCTCATGATAGTATTGAGGCAGTTTGAGAATTCTGAGCAATCAAATTCTTTATAGTTCCTGGAACTGATGGATTTGGCCGAATTCTCAAATTTTTCAGGTGCATTTGGCAGCTGAAGGGTCCATTTGATAGAAAGGTGGTCAGACCAGATGCAAGGAAGAGTCTGGAATTCAAGAATGGAAAGTTTATTGGTACAGATCCAGTCAAGGATGTGGTTTGTCATTGGTGGGGATGTTATTTTTGACTGTGTATTGAATATTAAGGTCCTTTTCAAGCCAGATGGCCTCTTTGTCGGACTTATTGCCTTTCCACCTGTTAAAGTCCCCTAAAAGAAGTGTGGCCCTGTTGGTACCTTCCAAAGTACTTGGAATTTTAATGAGTTCATCATTGAAATTGGGCATGGGGCTGGGAGGTCTATAAAGCAGGACAATATTTATGCTGCTGTTGGGGTTTGGGTTCCATTTGGCTAGGAGTATCTACATTTGTGGCAATTTGTTGGGGCATAGAACAGGCCTAGTTCAGTTCTCGCAATTATGGCAACTCCTCCTCCAATGCCAAAATTGCGATTCTGCGCAAAGTATAGAATATCCCTGTGGAACCGCTGCAATGATGGCAGGACCACTGGCATTGTGAAGCCAGGTTTCGGTGAGACATGGAATATCGAGCTCTTTTTCTATGATCAGATCATGAATGTTCAGTGCATGATTGTTTAGGGACCCTGTGTTTAGAAGTGACATTTTTAGTGTGTGGGATGTCGGCGTTTGGGCTAATGTCATCTGAACATATGTTTAATTGTCCCATATGGCCGATATGGGATTTAAATCTGATGCGTTTTCTGTAAGAGATGTCGCCTGGAGGCCTACAAAATGGGGTTGGTCTAATGTGGGTTCTTCGATTTATGGTTTGGGAATTCCTCTGTATTGCAACTGCGGGGTATTCCGCTCTGTTGGCCTGATCTAGTTTGGAATTCTTTAGGTGTTTTAATGAGTGCAATCCGGTTTGCTCAGAGGACAGCTAGAGAAAGGGTTCTCTTTTTAGGAAGCCCACGATGAATAGGAAAGTAAAAAAAACTGTTGGTAATACAAAAAAAAGCCAGAAGAATTAACCAGGGAAGTTTACCTGCAGGACGCGAAATGTGTGGCCGATGACTCCAATGACAGCGAGGACCGGCGAAGACCAGCTTGGCCTAGAAGCGCCAGCGCTGAATCGCCTGACCTTTACCTACGAGCTGAGCCGGGGGTTATGGGAAATGCAGTCCCAAGTCAATGTGGGCTTATCTGATGTAAAGCAGAGATCGTTCTCCCAAAACAATTTAATCTCGCACAGCATACACAGAGTTGTTAAAATAAAATTCAAATGCACGGGGATGGAAAAGGAAACATAATTTGGTATACACGCAAGATCAGACGGCTGCTTTAAAGAACACAACGAATGCTAGATCTTATCAGCTGAGCAGTGTTAAACAGCTGACTGAGACCTGAACACGGATTGATTTTCAGCTACGATCTGGGATCTAAATAAAGTCACAAGCTAATGCAGTTGACAAAACAGAGAGAAATCTGTCGCTGATCTACTTTATGCACACAATACAATCCTCTTAATGTTTGAGGCGACCTGGTAGCTTAAATGGGGCCGGCGAAGACCAGCTTGGCCCAGAAGCGCCGGTGCTGAAGCACCTGACATTTCCCTAAGAGCTGAGCCGGGGGATATGGGAAATGTAGTCATTGCAGGCCACGCAACAGATAACCCGAAATTTCCTGCCCACTCAGGTTTCTCTCTCATCACACCTGGACTTTAGTTGGTATTCACTAGGAATTCTCCTTGCCAGTCTCTTGACTTCGCCACAATGTGTTCTGCTACACAACTCACTTTGTGGTGCTCACTCTCTTCCACCACTTTGGTTTCACAAATTTCATGCATGTTAATCAATGGCTTTTCACCTTATTCATAACTTCTTATCCTCTGCCTTTTAAAAAAGTTGATCACCTGTGTCTTGCACCTTTTCTATGTCATTCATGTTTGGTTTTTATTAAAGCTTTGCTTTACTTCGATATTCAATAATACATGCTTCTTATTTAAACTCCTTTACTTTAACGTTCAGCATTTTGCTCGTAGTATTCAAAAACCCCTTTACTTCGAGTTCATAGTTATTTGCGCATACATTGCCTTCCAACCAGCTTCCTCACATGCCTTGCAGTAGCCCAGGAGGGCCCCGGTATGAGTGATGCTTCTATTTCACTCACTGGTCCTCGGCGATGTCTGTCTCTCTTCTCGACTCCACGTGCACTGTTCTGTGGGTCTGCGAGCAACGCTTGCCTACTACGACTCCCCCTGTGGGTTGCCAATAGTTCTGCCTCCCTTTTGTGGATGCTGCTGGTGGCCTGCAGAAACTGTGGGTCCTCTGTGACCCACAGCTCTGGGCACCAGACAGAAAGGACTGTCTGCCTCGATGCATGTACGGCCCGCTTGGGCCTCACTGTCACAATTTCCTGACAGCACAAACCAGCGTCCTGGCCTCCAGACAGGACCCTCCTCTGCAGCCCTCTTCAGCCCTCTTCTCTCCCTTTGCCTTCAGTCGGCTCAACCTTTTATGAACCTGTAACTCATTAACGGGTTGAAGGTGCAAGTCCTTGTGTGCAATTGCCTGACTACAATTACAGGTATTCTCAGGACATGCGTGACCCTCGCTGTGGTTCCAAGGCCTCTTCCTCGTTTCAGTACCAGTGGTGTAACTGCATACTAGTGTGTACAGTTCCTAGTCGCTGCCTGTTCATCTCAGTACTAGAGTGGTATAACTGAGGGGGAACTAGAGGTAGGGGGGGGTGGGAGGGTTTAAGGTTTGCTCTCACAAGGGAAAGGGGATACCGGGGCTCGCCTGCAGACTCCCTCTCCTTCAACCTTCTCGTATCGTTACAACCTTAATGGCATCTCCCAGGATCATCCTGGAAGGAAGAAAATGTAACCGGATGACCATATCCCATAAAGGCTACTGGGACCGAAGGTTCATCATGGAATGGTGGTAGGGGATACCGTGTCTCACCTAAGGACATCCCCTCTGCATTCCCCAAGTTCCCTATACCCAGGTGAGCCTCCCTCTAATATCCACCTCCAGGGTCGGGATCCAAAAGCAATGACCCTTCCCTGGCCACCTGAGTAGAGGATATTGAGTGGGGGGAGGACTGTGGGGGGTAGTGAGGACGTCCTCGGGTTCCTGTGTGTGTGTGTGTGTGTGTGTGTGTGTGTGTGTGTGTGTACGCACTATGTGTGAGAGGGGGAGGGGAGAAGTGTCATGTGGGCAGTGTTGGTGTGTGGTATGTTATGTTGATTTATTTATACCTCGCACTGCTGCCATTTGTATGGTCTCCAGGCCCTTCCGTGGCTCTGTAAGACGGTGGGTGGGGTAAGTTAGTGAGGGAATAGGGATAGGGAAGTTGTGCTATTCTGTTGATGCTTGCAGAACCAGGAGAAACAGGTGTCCGTGCGTGTCAGCTTTCTGACTGTACTTCGATTGTGTGCACTAGACTTGTGTCCGGAGGGGCAACTTCCATTGTGTCAGTTGTTTGCGGCTGTTTGCTGTGTGTGGTGTTTTTGGCTGACAGTGGTGTGAAGGACAATAACGAGGCAGTGTGTGTTTGTGTGTTGGGTGCGTGCCGTGTGTAGAGGGAGCAGTGTGTGGTTATGTTTGGGAGGGCAGTGTCTTTGCAGGGTAATGCGTCAGTGGAGGCACAGTGCCTGGTGTGTGGCCAGTGTGTATGTGCGGGGACAATGGTGCGTTCAGGGGGTGAGCACATTGTGAGTAAGGGATCTGTGAGTTTTGGGGCAGTGTATGTGAAAGTGTAATATGTGGTGCAGTGTTGAAGTGTTGGCAGTGAGATTGAGTGGGGCTGTGTGTGTGTCTGGAGTGAAGTGTTGGGGCAGTGTGTATGTGGGGTGCATTTTGTGTGTGTTGTAAGGAAGGCATGGTATCAACAGTAAGACAGACAAGTGGCCACACCTCAAGGGTGTTTATTGAACTTTCATAAGGGTGTGTTGAACGCTTATCTAAACTGAAATCTACAGATGGGAGCAAGCTACGACCATCAAATAATAAAAATAAAGGGCCTATCCTCAAAAAACCTATTGCCAATCCTTACCGCTAATTTACAGATAGTGTGGGTAAGTGTTCATGAAAAAGAAAAATGTGTTCACAAAATGATGTGTCAGGATGTTCGGGCCGGTGGCCTCCCTTCGCCACATTTTCAGCATGGGGCAAGGCGCTTCACTGTAGCAAAGCACACACTCTTGCATCTGCAGGACAAGGATACGGTTCCATTACCAGCATCAAGACAGTCTGTGTCGAAGTCTCTTTACTTCTTAGCCTCTTGATTCAGAGGGCCTGATGTACAAAAACAAAATGCAAACGTTCTTTTCTTTTTGCAATTATTCTGTTTGTGTTCACCCCGGATACCCCTCTGCTGGGCTCAGATCCTTTTCTTTTACCCAGTTAGTCTCCCTCAGCTGGGCTCGGACCATTTGCAGTAGACATTAAACCATTGAAGACTTTCAAATGTGCTCAGGGTTTAGCTTGACCCATTGCAGGATCATTTCGATCTCAAGATTCCCCTTTTCTCACACTTGGCATCAGTTGGATACCTAACAGACTTTCGAATGAGCACCCACGTGGCACTGGACCACTTGGTCTACGGTATCTTTTCTTGGCGCCTTTTTGTTTTCCAATTCTATTCACGTTGTTCATCACGTGTGTCTCGCATGCCGTTCTCTTTAGATATCTTTATGCTATGTTGCTGCTTGCAACCTTGGTTCAAAACACACGCTGGTTTGGTATCAGTCTCTCCGACTCACCGGCACTGCTATCTTTACTGATCTGCTTTGTTGTTGGAGCCAAGGACAGTACCACAGCAGCCATTGCTCCTCCCCACTTTGGTTATCTCTGTGGGAGAGCCCTGTGTACCACTGACACAGCGGGCAGGTTTGATCAGCTTTAGTTCCTGGTCTTAAGTTTCTTACTTTCCATGGTTCACGAAAGTAACGGTCTTTAACGGTCAATGGCACTTCCCTCCTTGCAACCCTCTGTGGTCTCGCCGTCTTTCTCCTTGTATTAAACTGCCATCTCGGAACTGCTGTTTCCTCGTGTGTTTTGCCTCGCTCAGAGTGTGCTTTGGTGCTCCGCCTTTTATCGGTTTCGGGGAAGTGTGATGGAAGTCTGGTGTGTAATGATCAGTAATTGTCTGACTTTGCCTGATTATTATATTGTATTGGGACGCATCAGGTATATATATACCAGGGGCTATCTGGCTAGACACCTTCAGGTTTCTCCGTGTGCATGTGTGAGATGCTAGCCAATGTGTATTGGGGGAAGGCAGGAGCTATTATGTGTGTGGGGGCAGATGAAGTGTGTATGGGCAGTGTGTTTGTGGGGAGTGTTTGGGGCAATGCTTGCGTGGAACGTGTGGTGGCCAGTGTGTGGAGGTTTGTGTGTGGAGAGTGAGTGGGCATGTGTGGTGCCAGTGGGTGGGAGGTTACAGTGAGTAGGCAGGGTACTGTTTGGAGGCAGGCTGGGCATGTGTGGAGTCAGTATGTATGTGCGACAGTATTTGTGTTAGTGGGCAATGGGTCTTTGTGGGTAATGTTTGTGTGAAGGTGTATGTGGAGCAGGACAGGACGGTGTGTAGTGTGGCAGCACATGTGTGAGGGACTACCTGAGGGGTGTGGGTGTGTAGGGGGCACTATTTGTAGCAGTGCATGGATTGCGGAAGTGTGTGTGTGGTCACTATGTGAGGAAACTGTAGGGGGCAGTGTGTGAGGGGTCAGAAATGTGAGGCGGCCAACTTTGTGTAGATTGTTCAAAAGATGCCATTTTATTCACTCAAATGTTTGGATAAATACCTCACTAACCCTACCCTGACAAGGATTTCCCGGTCTAAAATAATTTAAAGAAAACTATTAAAGTGATTTTGCCCCTCACACTTGTACATACAATAACACAAGGTAATTGTTAGATTGTGGTACAGAGAATGACAGACCAGCGTTGATATAGGCACAGTAACTTTATTAGGACTCCCCACATCCTCTTCAAGGAGTTCTGGTGTGGACTGCCCCTCTTCTCAAGGGTTGAACACGGAAGACCTCGGCCAAACCTCCACTACCCCTTCAAATCCTTCTGCAGAAGATCTCACTGTCAAGGTTTTGTCTCCTCAGCCCCTCACATTCTTTAAATGCAGATGGACTCAAGACAAACAGGGTGTTGCTTTATGTCTTCCTCTCTATGTTCTCTCTCATAGTGTCACGGGAGACCAGGGTTTTGCTTTTGTAGTCCCTTTCAATGTTCTACTCTTAATGACACGGGTTATGGAGAGCTTGCGTGCCCTGAGCTTTCTTCTCTTGGCCTCTAAGGGGCAAGCTCCTCGCACCCTTCCTCCCACATGGGGAAGCTGTGCATCTCTTGTGCCGAATGATTAATTTGAGCCCCCAATACTGGCTAACAACTCACTTCTGCTGCCACTGGCCGTACGAACATCTTGTTCCTCTGTCGCGCTCTCGCTCGCTTGGTCCCTCTCTCTCTCTCTCTCTCGCTCTCTCTCGGCCCCAGTCTTCAGTATGCCCACACCAACAGCTCCTCGTCTTCTGGCACCTGCCGTCCGAAAGAAAAGCACCCATCAGTTCCACACTCTGTGGATCCAACCCTGCGGCACCCATCAATCATTCTCTCCCCTCTGTTCATGCTCGTTGTTTCCTGTGCTGCCTTTGCCCCTTCTCATTCCATGTGCATTCTTCCCGCTTCCTCACAGTAATATATGGCAAAATAAAACAAATGTATTACTTAGGTTCACAACCTGATAAGTCTCCTTGTGATCTGGGTGAATTCCCCTTCTCCAGATTCCAGCAGAACTCTGTTCCACAGTTCCAAAATGGTAAGGAAATCCTGTCTTGTGACAAAGTTTCACTTCGGTTCTTTTGGTTCTAACTTGAGCACAAAAGTTACAACTTAATTTCAAACAGTTCACACATGTTCGAGAAGGCTTTTCCTCTTTCCACTTGTGATAAAATGGTTATTGAGAAGACGTTATGAGCTAAGAATTCTTCAAACTAGTCATTTAGATTAACAAGACGTCTGTCAGGATAATTCTGAAACACTTTGTTTAACAATAATAGATAATTCTGCAGCAGTTCATGTGCTTTAGTGATATTAAATTGTCAGGATGATTCTCTATCACTTAACAAAACATCGTAGTGGTTTTGCCACTTCTGCTTCAAGACTTTCTAACCACACCACAGTACTTCCTGGTCCACTCACCTGCCCTGCCTACTACTACAAGGTCCTCTGCTCTGGTGTACTCGTCTGCCAGGACACAACAAACTACTAACTACAATTACTTCTCTGGTAAATAATGTCTTCAACAAATCACAAATGTCTTTTGCTTCACAACTTCAAGGTTACACATTTATTCTTATGGGGAAATGAGAATCAAATTGTTGCTGTTTGTTACACACTTGTAATTGCCATACTCAATGCAGGTTATGCTCCACTCCTGAACAACTTCTGTCAGAAAGCAGACCTTCTGCCACTTTTGTTGACCCACTTCTGCATTAACCAAATGCTGTCAATGGTACTTTTTCACTCACGCTTCTTTGGTTTTGGCAATGTGGGTTCAAGCTAGCCTCTTTCACAACCTCCTTTACATATGGGCAATGTGCTTTACAAACACTTTAATTCTTAGCTGCCTACCTTTGACCATTGCAATCTTGGTTCTTTATAGCTTGCCGTGATACAAGTCTCTTTTGGCTTTGCCAAAATTTGTTTGCATTGGATTTTCGGTTTATTGCCCTCTCCTGCTCATGGCTTTTAATCTGACCCAGTTGTAATCGCACCCTTTTGGTCTCATGGCGAAGATCTTTATTCTGCTCCTTTGTAAGTCAGTTTGGTTTTCCATTGAACAGTTAGTCTGCTTTATATTGGTTTGATATTCCGGAAAAGGTTTCTCTCCCCATTTTACTTCTGTTCTATCTTTTCTGTGCTTAAGGCACCCGCATTTGGCCAGCAGGCAGTTACGGAGTGCCCCGGTGTGACAATGTAGCAGTAAACTAATCGGGTCGCTGCCTACAAGTCTGCTGCTTCTGCTTTCCTGCACGTCCTGGCAGCCTCTCCTCCTAGGCGGCCCGTGCCAGTTGGTAAAGGAGCTCTCCTTGCTCCTACAGCTCTATGGTGCTACACCCCCCCTGTGATCCTCCCGCAGAACACCACCATCAGGAAGCGTCTGCCTTTCCCATGCCACATGAGATTTCACAAGTCAGTTTCTGGGGGAATCCTCTCTGATTCATCACTGGGGGCAGTATGTGAATGGGACAGTTTAGTTTGTGGTGTGATGAATCTGGTGGTCATCCCTCCTTTCCCGGGGACAGTCTCTCCCCATGTGGCCAGGGAAAGACAGAAGCTGCCTGATCCTAGCCCTGGGCATGGCTATGTGAGGGAGGACCACATGGAGACAGCCCTCGTGGGAGTAGGGAGACATTGGATGAGACATGGTATCCACCCCCCCCCCCCCCGCAGCCCCTTTGCCTTGGGAGTTGATGACACCCGTGTGATACCCCAAGCCTATATGATACTATGATAGGTTGGAGTAGCCAAGAATGACTAATGATAAAGCCTCTAAAACCAGTAAAGAATATCCAGACAGTTACAGACCTTTGTACAGCTAGGGTGACTACAAGCACTTAGATGAAGACTCTATTATTATAGAGCCTCCATGAGAACCAATGTGCTCGGTCTAGTGGAGTTCCTTGCCCAATTGGTCTAAGCCCATTCAAATGGCAGGTGGGAACTTCCTAGCACCAATTGGGAGTTAGGCGACTTAGGTGCGATCGAGGCAGCAGCAGACCGAGAATTGCCAGTACAGAGCACGATGCCAGCGGAAGAGCTTTGCCCCGGCGCGCGGAGCTGCTGCATCCGACAAACAGCATACCGCTGCAACATAGACCCGCCAGAACAATGCAGGGATGCAGAAGCTGGGGAAAGACCTGCGTTGGGTCAGGAGAAGCAGGAAGCATGATGCAACACTGGTGAGCCTGCGATTGGGGGTGGGGGAGCTAGGGGTTGGGATGCCGGGCTGTTGTCTGGGAAACCTAGGAAGGTGTTACCATGTGAGAGTGGGGAACGGGAACCCTGCTGCATACATCCACGGTAATCTTCATAGTCCCAGTGCTTGGGAGCCTGGAAAATAAGGGCACAAGTAAGTTAATAAGACTGTGACAAGGTGAATGGAAACCAGGGGAAGAAACGTACCCCCTTTTGGTTTTAGTGCACACTGTGACAAGCCCTGGCAGGAGAGTATACCAGACATAGTAAGAGTTTGGGACCCGAACCAAAAACATAGTGAACGTTTTGAGATTGCTGGCCTGAGAGTACACCAGGCAATGTATTTGCGTGTCGGGGTACCCACACCCAATTGTGTTGAACCAGTGAAAGCTTTGATAAGACGAGTGGGGTGCCTCTGATGTGATGGAAGGAGGACTGAGAGGGCCTACTTTCTTTGGTGTATTTTGTGTTTGGAAACTATGTAAAAACATGGGGAAGGGAACCGAACCCCCTGAGGTTGCGAACTGCGAATAATTCTGAAAGCTTAAGGGAAGGCCCTTGCCTATTGAGACCTGCAAAAGAGGAGGAAAGAGAACCTCTTGAAAGTGTGCATCCCAGGGGAAGGGAACCGTACCCCTTGCGCGGAAAGGGTGAACAAAGTGTGTCAACGAAGGAAAGAAATTCAGGGTAAGCGAGTCTCACCCCTTGATTGAATTAATTGCATTTGAAGAGAAAGAACTGATTGTAATCTTTGAGATAAAAAAACCTGGGAAACTCAGAAGGGAACCCCCACCCTATCCCCCTCTAGAGGAATTTGGAACTTTGATAATTTTGTTTATTGTTGTACCTTTTGGAACTTTGTGTTGGAACATTGGATAAAGCTCAATATTGCCAGTTGAAAGACTATAGCCCTTTGCACATTATATATTTTTATGTAGGGTTATTTATAATGTGCATATACAACAAAAGGTGTTTCAAGTCGCAACAAGACAGAGTGGGTGTGGGGAGACAGGCATTAGAAAAACAAACGGGCCTTCTAGGCCTTGTGATTCGGATCGCGAAAGGGCAGTAACAAAGTACGGGGGCGAGGGATGGGAGGGGAGTGCTGGTCAGAGCTGAATACTTAGTGCTAAGGGGAAAAGGAAGTGCAGGCAGTGGTGAGAGTGCCATTGTTTGGGGTGGGGGAGGTGCGGATGGCAAGGGCCCAAGGGTTAGGCGAGTGCCAAGGGGAGGCCAGGTAGGCAAGTGCCAGGGGATTGCTGTGTAGGGGGACGAAGGTCCACATGTTAAGTGCCAGGGACAGGGCTGGGTGGGTTCAAAGGGGTGCAGGCCAAGCCAGGCTAGTGCATGGGGAGGGAGCCCGGAAGGGCAAGTGCAGGGTAGGGGGGGGTGACTCGGGGAGGCCAAGTGCAGGGGTAGACTGGTTGAGGGGGGGGGGGCCTGGTGCCCCATAAGTATCTGAGGAACCATGCAGCCAGTCAATGAGGCAGAGGGGAACATAAGCAGCCAAGGAGGTAGAGGAAAAGGAGGGTCTTGAGAAGCTTCTGGAACTTAAGGATATCCGGCTCAAGTCTGAAAAGGGCAGGAAGGCCATTCCAGAAGGCAGCACCTGTGGAAGAGAGATCTACCCCCCACTCTGTTTGGAAAAGCGTCTGATCTGCAGAGTTGGAACTAGAAGACCGAAGGGCTCTAGCAGGGAGTTATTCGGGGAGAGAGAATTGACTGTAGCAGTGTCCCAGGCCCCAGCAAGCCTTGTAGGTGATGTAGAGGGTTTTGAACTTGATCCTCGCAGCAACCGGAAGCCAGTGGAGATATTGTAGGGCTGAAGAGATGTGGTCCCTGGGCTTGTGGCCAAGGATAAGTCTTGCACTCCTATTCTTGATTAGTCGAAGGGAGGATTTGGGCAGATTGAGGAAGAAGCTGTTGAAGTAGTCCAGCGTTTTACTATGTTTGTAGTTTAAGCTTTATCAGTGGCTTGCGCCACCTAATAGCCAAAAACTAATGAGGTGCCTACTTCAACCCCAGTCTATTTAAAAAACCAGGCCAACCCAGATGCTGGTGTGGCAACTGTTGGAAGAAGGAAATCCAGTTCGCCAGAAACAACTTTGCCTCCTGAAAAAACTGGATGAAAGGGTTGGGAGGTGATCCAGTCGGCTTATTTGGCTCTCATAGCAGCTAATACAGCAGCAGGATGCCTCTCTCATGAGAAGACACTATGGTAGAGGGTTTTAAGTTCCTTCTGGAGAACAGTGTGAGGCGGAGGTTCTGTTGAAGGAGTACTTGTGTCTGACAACATGTGCCACAGAAGGCTCCACAGTTGCGAGCATCAGAAGCTTGAATGATGGTGTGGTTTTGTCAGCATTTGCAGTTTCAACCAACTGGTTTTTGGCTAAGTACCACCCTATGCCACCCCCCCCAGCCCACAGGAATTCCGATATCTTGCTATCAAGTATCTTAAAAGGTGATCCAATCATGTATGGAATATTGTCAAACAGATATAATAGCTTGGGGCATGACTACAATTTTACACATTGCTATCTTACCCATTATGGACAGAGTAGTCTCTTCCAGAACATTATTCTATCCTATGCACCTTGTGATGAATCCTTGGATGTTGTCCCTTCTACCAGGGGGTAGGACCCTTCTCCTGTGTCCAGGGCGGCCACAGTTGAATTATCCCACTCGTGGTGGTGCACCGTGGGAAGTTCACATGGGGTGTGAAAACCCTAATGGGATTAGGGATGACACCCTAGGAGAGACGCGGTAAATTCCTACCACTCTCCCAGCTCCCGCACCCTCTTTCCCTCCCTGGAATCCTCAAATCTCTCATACTTTTAGGTACGTGAGCAAAGTACAACTTTGTCCTCTGCTAAATAGTACTGAGAGGCTAAAGAACAGTCATGACACTTTAGAGAAATGTAATGAGACAAAGAAGATGCGCAGAATGCAGATGAGCACCCCGTGCAACCACAGTGAGTAGTCCTCCCTGGAGGAGCCACGAGGAAAGGCACTGTGCCAGCCGGAGACTGGGAGAAAGTTGGGACGCCCAAGAAGAAGCTGAGGGCTCCGGTCCTGATACCGAGGAGGGGGACGGCAGGCTGGCGGACACAGGTGACAGGAGGTCCGGAAGCTTGGGAAGCCGGACGGCTTCCAGAAGGAAGGTTGATGCTGCGGAGCCATCGCAGACCAAACCATGCCTCCCCAAGCACCATGTGTCCTGCGGCTGACTGAGGAATCTGGGCACCCTCACGAAGCAGGAAAACAGGGTCACAGAGGGGCAGAAAGACGCTGGGAACCAGAGAAGGTGGTAGCAAGCAGAGCAGGGAGAAATACCCTGAACATAGGGTCTGGGACTCTGAAAAGCAGAGAAAGTGGTGGCAAATGGAAAAGGGGGAGAAATACCCTGAGCTAAGGGTCTGAGATTCTGAAATTAATATTCACGAAACATTCACTCCTATGGTAACATATGGTAGTACTTGGCAGGAGAGTAAACCAAGCCTACCTAGAAGAAGTACTGAAGATAGGCACGTCTGGGACTCGCACCCATAACAGAAATACATCAGTTGGTCATCCTTAGTCACAGCATCTAGGAGAAAGGTGAACCAGCTCATCTGTCCAATAGGTAGTACTTTGCAAAGAGGACACCAAGTCTGCCTAGAAAGAGAAATGGTAAAACCGTGCGAGTTTGGAACTTGCACCCATATTAAGGACAATTGTTACTCCTCATAGTCCTAGTCGCGCAGAGAACGACGAACCCGGTTGGCTCTGCAAAGATTGAGAAACCTGGGAAGGGAGACAGCCCCTGGGATTTGTGAACATTGTGGCAAAGCTAAGAGAAGGGCAACATTCTCTTGACTCTTCAAGGAAGTGGAAAAGAAACCAGGGGCAGGGAGACATTCCACCTGGGACTTGTTAACACTGTGAGAAGTCCAGAGAAGAGGCATTCTCTTGACCCCTGTGGCACTTGTTTTTTGCACCATTTGTAACTTTGTTTTATGAACTTGGAAAAGAATTATGAAGGACCTGCTGAGAAACCCCCCACCCCCCACTTTGCACTTTATATTGAGTTGTTAGCGTGAGGGCTAGAGCTAAGGTTTTTGACACAACAGTGGACTTATTTTTATTTTGACATCCTGACTGACCTATTTGAGATGTGTGAGGCAGGGAAACTCCTCTTAGCGTTGGGTCTAGTGAGGACTTTCACCAACCCTAATTTCATTTTAAATAAGTCTGTAGCAACCAAAATGTCACCAATGTGTCGCTCTCACTACTGCACCCTCACAACATACAGGCGCTGAACAAAAATAAACAGTAGAAGCATCAATAATAACTACTCCAAATCAATCTCTAGTTTTGTCTTTTAGTCTAATGGTTTACTTTTGTAGCAACACTGTACATTCTTTCAATCATTTTGCTGTGTAGATGGCAACCGATTTTAACTGAAGAGGCACAGACTGATTGGTGTATATTTTCTGTGATGTTTTTTTTGTTGTTCACTCTTAACTTGTTTCAGTTCCTATTTTAGTCTAAACTATCCACTGCGGCGAACAATAATTTTTCATGTTTAAAAGGTCATGCTAAGCTAATATTACATTTGAGCGATTTTGTCTGGCATCCTTTCACCAATTGGTAAATTAACCACTTAAGAGTATATCCAGGTACGTCTTTCTTTTAGTTTTGGTTATTCGGTGCTACTAAAGTGCAACTTGCAAGCAGAAACTATTGCATTAGAGTACAGCAAGATTGAAATGGTATATGAGGGAACCAAAAAGCTTGTAGGTGTTTGGTTATTTATCCACACTTTGACTGCCCATGGCATGCACATCTCTATGGCCATTCCCACCCACTTCCTGCACAAATACATCCTCCTGGGATCTCTTTGTGCTAGTTTTATTAAGCCTCAATTTCAAACAGTGCTTGAGGTACCTGCCAGTGTTTGTTCAAAGGAGTCTTGCGAGAAGTAATGCCTTAATTGGAGCTTTAAACGATTTTGAAGTACTATCCGTAGCCTCCACTGAAATCCTGTTAAAAATTAGCTTTGGCAAAGCCTTGTGTATACATTTGCCAGGCACTACTATTATATGCCCAGTTACTCGCATCATTTTGCAGTTGCTACCATTGATGGCCAGTTAATACCACTACGGCAGTACCTGGAAAATGCATTTCCCATGCTTACTCAAAAGCCCAAAGTATTGTCATTGCCGATACTTGTTTAGTATATGTAGTTGTATTTCTCCACCTGCTACTTGTCAAATTGTAAAAAACAGAACAATACTTATTCTAGAAGATTCGACTGAGCCTTTCATCCTTCTGAGGTTGATGTATTGACTGCCATGAAATGGGTGAATAATGAGAATGATTACAGTGCTTTGAAACCTCAGGGGTCCGGCATGATGCTTGATGTTTTAACTGGTAAACTTCTCATTGGCTGGAACTTCTTAAAATAGATGTAACCGTAGCATAGATGCCATCTGAAGGTTGCGGTAGAAAAGCACCTCCAGTCGAGTTATTTTTTTTTTTTGTTGATGTAGTCTTCTTTGAATACTTGTTTTGGTCATCAATGTTTTGATACCTAGTTTTAATGTTTACTTAGATTTTTTGAAGTTGTTACTTGCAATAACAGTAGTGTTGCACATTGCAGAAGAGGATTTTGGTTTGAGTCTGCCACTTGGAGAAGAATATGAAAGGAAAAAGAATAAATTGAAGGAGGAACTTCGACAAGATTACAGAAAATATCTCAATCAGGTAAAATATTCAAATCTATATAGTGTTTAGCTAATTAAGTGGACTATTGAATGATAATTTCGAGTTTCTTCTGAAAAACTTGTTTTGCATTTTAAAATTAAAATATACAGAAATATTTACATTACCTCGTGTTGACCTGTAGTTGCTTTCGAAGATGAAAATATCAAAATATTGACAATTAGGAGTTATTCTGCTTTTGTCACTCAGCAACTTGAACATATTGTGATTGATTTGCAATTGTCACCTTACAGTGAAAAAACTGCGTACTGAATGGGGACCTAATTAACCACGCCTGCCCTGTTCCATGGCGTTCATCATGTGGGGGCACATTTACCAGCCCAGCAGAACTCCCCTACACCACCAAACTGCATTCCAAAAGTTACAAGCGGAATGGCTGCGCTGGCTCTGCTGAGCGCTATTCCCTTGCATTAAAACTGCGTTTTGCAGTTCCAAAATTAATGGCTGCGCTGTCTTTGGCAAGCACATATGGGGCAAGATGGAACATGGAATATCCCAAGAATGGCTGCCAGTGTTTTCCTCATGTGCACCAAAGAAAAGAATTCAAAGGCAGCGCTGCTATCCTGCCAGCTTAAAACTTCCCACTGAAAAAGAGAATGTTCTGCATTTAAAATGACTGTGGTGTACAAATGCCCTTTCCATCTTTTCAACATTACACACTTTGGTTCCAGTAAGACACATCCATGTTCATCCATATTCTGGTTGTACACCAGCAAATGGGGGCATTCCTCCCTGAAAGGCATGTTGTCAGGCTAAACCTGTGAAATAGCAGACAACTTCACTCCAAGCCATACGTAACCCAGGTGAACCCTTCACAAGAAGTCCTCTCTTTGCTTATGTCAGTTTCAAAGGACCCTTGCATCTAACAGATTCCTGTCTAGTAGAAATTGACTAGGGCCATGGAAATGCTCAGAATACAGATGTCTGGGGAAGAAAAGAAAACACATTCAAAGGAACATTCAAGGAATATTAACCCACGTGTAAAATAGTGCTTTTGCCAAGCAAGAAAATGCCTTTTTAAATGTTAAACTAAGGCTTTGTGCTTGCATAGAAATGCAGTGGGGGTTTGCTTTAAACATATATATATATACATGATATTTATTTCTAAAAGACTTGCTTGTTGGTGAAAGAAAAATAAAGAAATCAATATTTTAAGGCCTGCAGAACAGGTTTGGCAGGCCCTGGCTTCAAAGGGCCCTGCCTTTCCTGGGACAGAATCGTTTTCCCCCCAAGTAGACCAACCCCCTGGAAACTATGAATGGGCCAAGGTGTGGGATGTGGTGACCTCGTCAGACTTTCTGGCATTTCTCCAGCCAAGAACAATGGATCAGGGGCCTTGTCACGAGCAAGTGCAAACTCCTTATGACATCTCTCTTCAGCTGCATCTGCCAGAATGAAAGGAAAGGTTGCTAAGGTAGCCCTGCTGCCCAGAGCTGACACATGGGGGGGGGGGGGGGGTTGGCATGGTAGGATGACTGGGGAAATCTTAAGGACCGCCCACCAGTGACAGATGCCATCCATTTCATTTTAAAGGACTTTTTGATATATTTATTTCAGTAACCCAAAACAGTCATGTAAAATTTTACGGCTTGATTGTAATTTGTGTACCATGAAAATAAGACATTGTGGATTGTTCTAGCATTTGGGGGACGTGAACAGCGCTAAAGTGTCATTTCTGGGGGAAGTGCACATGCTACAGTTATAAAACTTAAATGCAAATATGCCTGAAGATGTTAGGCTCATGTATATAGATTTGTAGGATGTTTGACGTATCTTTCATGAAAGAATGTCAGGAGAACAAAGCGAATTTGGTGTTCGGACAGAAATGTCCCTTGTGAAATATGGATTCTGCCTATCTAATGATTCAGAGCGGCGTTTCCCACGTGACGATGGAGGGCGTCACATGACTCGGAAGCGCACAGTATATAACGCTTGATGCACGGAGCACTGACCGCTTCTCAGCTGTCTTTCGACTCTGTTTGGCGCTACGTTTTGGATTTACTCTGTTGGTTTACCTTGACTTTGGATCATTCACCTGGACTCCCTCGGATTATCCTTTTGTACCTTTGCTTGGAACTGTTTACTCATTGCTGAACCTCGACTCGTCCCTCACCTGCCTTCGGATCATCCCTTGGTACTTTGTTGGACTTCTACGCCATTGCCCTTTGGGAACTCGCGCTACGCCTCCAGCTCTAATCTCAGGTGGGCTCTCCTGTGTCCATGTGTGACTCCGGTCCCTGTTCTGGGGACTGGCTGTCATCTGAGTCTCGAACCTCCCTCACTAGGTCTCCTGGGTTTTCCAACCACCGGATAGGTAAGATTATTCAGATCCTCTGATTCTTGTATTATATTGTATTTGCCTGGTACTTAACCCCGTTCTTTCTGCAGCAGCATCGGTGTTCCAGAGTTTCCGTGGATCCGGGAAGTAACATCCCCCACCTTTGGCTCCAAAGGTCGCACAGGGGGTTCTTTTGGTTCCCCTGTGCGTCACTTGGGGACGGAGGTCTCAACGGTCTACACGCACGACACTCAAGTCAGTACATCAAATACTGTTGGAGGAGTGGGACTAGGCAACCAGACTTAAGCAAACGGCACGCAAATTCGCACCACCGTAGCAGTCTGGAGTCAAATACCAAGTAGGCGGGTAGTTGAGGTACCAAGACGTAATCCAGTAATCAGGGTCAACAAGAAAGAGTGTAGGTCAGTAACACCAGGGAATCCAATCGGGTAAGAAAAACAGAGCAGGAAAACAAACGCTACTACGGCGAAAGACGGTTTAGGAGCAGCTAAGTAAGGGGGGGGCGTGGCCGAAGTAGGAAGCCTTTCCAGGTCGAGGCTTGGGATGCTCATAGGCGGGGCTGCATTTATCGATGCACCGCAAGGCCGGCTGGTTCTGGTAGTTCTTTGCCGGCGTAGGCGCTGTTGGCTCAGGTGCCAAGGTAGATGCCAAGTTATGGAATTATACCGGCACTGCCGGTGTAGGCGCTTTATGTTCCGGACCTTGACAGCAGAGACCAGATATTGCCTCGTTGTCCAGAAACCCAGTTTCGCTGTCCAAGCTACCCCATTCATGTGCCTGTTGTGAGTATTTCCCTTCCCCAGTTACAACAAACTGCACCCCTTGCTTTGTTACCTTGTGTTGGGTCCAATCCCATAGAGGGATCCTGTAACTGCCCTAGCAAAATTCTTAAAACTGTCCTGTTTACCTTGTTTTTAGGAAAATGTGTAGTGATCTCAAAGTCTTGGCGCCATTCTTTCCAACTCATTTCAGTCCTTGTGTAAGTCCTTAGTACTATTTTGAATAAATTAATTCCCCCCAAAGAGGCACACGGTGTGAAGGGGTTAACACTCCAGGTTAACCCTTTTCACAGGCAGCGTTCCTCTTTTCTAGCCACTAAAATCTAGTCTGTCATTTCCTTTTCAAACCGAGTTGTCACGTGAAATTATTCCCGTTTTAAACAGTTTCCTTTCCCGTTAAGAATCTCATATTGTCATCTCTCCCAAGTTACCCTTTCATTTCCATATTATACCTGTGATGTTCCTTTGTCCCTTAGCATCAAAACCGCATTGCGATTTTGTCTGTTTAACCCATTTTTCAAGGTGTTTTGTCATTTTAAACCCGTGAAAAGAAGAAAATGCACTTTCTCCACGTGTGATTTGGCTGCACTGTTTTCCTTCCCAAGTTGATTTTCCGAACTGTATGCCTGTTAGTAGATTGCCTTGTAGTTTGCTAGTGTTCTTAGATCTCTGACACTGCTATACTAATTTCTACCTCATTCATTCAACCGCACATGTAAAACAAGTATTTAGAGTGCTATTTTGCTCAATTTCAAAGTGTTTCAATCCTTTTTGTCACCTCCCATTCAGAGGGAGATGGTCAGATTTTCATTCTGTTTGTTGCCTAGTATACCTGACTCCTTGCTACTCCTTCTTGCCCACACAATTCCTTTAGCAGGGATTTGAGGGAACGTTGCAGGGGAAAATAGTAACTGTGGTGCGATCAGAAAATACCTTCCAGAAAAAGTAATCTTGCCTGTAGTCAATTGTGCATTATATATCTTATGAAACAAGGTCAAAATAAGTGTATTCGATCAAATTACAGTGTAATTATCACCACACTGGTGATTGCTGCCCTATATTAAATTTGTGTGATTTTTAATTGGAATTTAAAAATAAATTAATATTGTATTGAAACGGCTTGATGCTATATCGGAAGCTAATACAACCTAACTCAAACCGAATGCTGGAGATACTTAACACCGCAATGATGAATGGCGAAAGCCAAACTCTGACAGCCTGGAGACAAAAAAACAGGAGCCTACTGGAAAAAGTTGACAGCTCAGAGGAGAAACTAATCTCCAGTCCAGTAATAGTAAATAAGAACATTCTAGAAATGGATTGGATTGAATCAGTCCGCGGCTGAAAAGCTCTCTGACAAAGGATCTCCCATATAATCCAAAAAGACTGAATGAGACTCTACTTTATTTCCTAAAATCTCTGAGTAAAGATCTGAGAGCAAGTTTCATGAGATTTAGACTGAATATACTCAGCACAAACGAGATCCTAATGATCAGGAAGCAGGCGACTTCAAACAATTGTCGCTTCTGTACCAAGGATAATCGCGTAGAGACGAGAAAACATCTCCTGTTAACATGCACAGGCCTTGAGAAGGAACGATTGAGATGGTTAGGCCAACTTTTTAAAGACTTATGTTTACGACGAGCAGGAGTGGTGACTCCGACTAACCAGTGGTCAAAAGTCCAACTGGGTCATTTCTGTTGTAGGCTTCTTCAAAGCAATTGGGTTGGATGCACAGAAGAACAAGGAACTAGAAGGAAACTGAGCCAGTCCTGTCTAGGAAAAAGAACTGAAAGTAAAGTATGACTAGGATCACAAATCAAGGATCTTGCCAGTTGACAAACTTAAATTTGATTTGAAGTTCATCGACCTTCTTTTACTACTTCTTTTGTAAAATTGTTTAAATACAATCAAACTAATAAATAAAAAAGAAAACAATTATTACACACCGTCCTGGTTCATGGTCTATTGTGACCCGGGGTGTTTGTAAAGGTGGGTGTGAGACAGGTTGAGGGCCTTCTCAAACTGAATTCGTAATCAATAAATTAAAAGTATTTTGACTGCGCGCTGCATCCCTGGCCGGTAGAAAGAGTCCTGGTCTGGAGTGTACCGTGCCTTTTGAAATCCTTAACAATCGTCATCAAAACCTTTGGGGGCGAGCAGTATCCCTGTAGGTCAATTGTAACGGGTGGCAAGCATTTATTCACTCAGAAAGGTCCATTAGAAATTGCATGACAATTGTGAAGTTGGACTGTTGGTGAGTGTAGGATGAACAAAGCGACGCCACTCCAAAGTGTTGGGTTGAACTGCGAGATTTTAGAAGTTTTATTTATAGGAGTTGGTTTTCTTTTGATTTACTTCATTCTCTTCTCACAATTTTCCTGTCTGGGCATGGGGTTGCTCCCTTGCTACTTTTAGTCTTCATAGGCCCACCAGTTCTTGGCTCCCTCCTCCAACTGACCGCCGACCTGAAAGGCAAAAAGGGCAACATTGTATTGCAGTTCCTGTTGCCTTTTTATATTGGTTCTCTTGCGCATCCTCCACTCAGAGGCCTCCTTGATCAGTGCGTCCAATTTCCCTTTCCCAGTAGATGTCCCTCCTCCTGACATGGCCACCGTTGGTCCTCCCGTACATGCCAGCCCCAGGGAGTACTGGGAACCTTGAAGTATCTGCAACTCCCCCGGCCCTATGTCTTCCACTGCTCTTCGTCAGCATTCCAGGTAAGCGGGTACTGTACTGATCTTCTCCCCTTTCCACTGCTACCCTGACCGCCACAGTGGATCCATCGGACAGGTGTGTCCTACTACTCCATTTGTGGCAGTTGGTGGCCCTTTACTTGTATGGGCTGACTGTGGGCTGTCAGCCATGTCGTTGGCTGCCGGGTGCCTTGTCTGTGGTGAGCGCTGTTGTGTTAGCATAACATACCCCGCCGCATAAGCTCCACACCGATCCTGCTTGGAGTTGCACCTGAACAGGTAGTCCTCCACCACCTGGAACCTAGCGGGACACTGTAGAGTGACTAAATCGAAGGGTTGCAACGAAACTACTGCAAAACTCTGTTGGAGTCCTTATGTCTGGCGAGCTACTGAAGTGGTGCATGATCTGTGAACAAACTGAAATGTCTGGCCAGTAGATAATATTGAAGAGATTCAACTGCCCACTTGATAGCCAGACACACTTTCTCAATGGTGGATTAGGCAGCTTCTTGAGGAAACGATTTCCAACTGACGAAACATACAGAAAACCAGTCGCCATCATCCTCCTGTGACGACACTGCCCATAACACCCGGCCAGCAGTGTCTGTAGAGAGAAATGTTTGCAAAGGTCGGGCCATCGTAGCACAGGGTCAGTAGCAATAGCCCAGTTTCTATTGGCTGAAAGCCGTTTGGGCCGCTGGGCCCTGTGAAAGGACTCTGGAACGCTTGATCTTCAGTTAACAGTGTTGCGATGGCGCAGAAGTGAGGTATAAACTGACTATAGTATCCCACGAAGCCGAGAAGAGCTGTAATCTGCTTGTTCTGGAATTTTCTCAATTGCTTCCACCTTGCTGCTTGTGGTCTGATAATGCCTCTTCCTATCATGCAGCCCTAATACTTGGTTTCAACTGCTCCAAAGTTATTGTCTTTCGGTTTATGTGAAGGCTGGCCGATACCATGGTGGCTACTACTTTTCCTAGATAGTTGATATGGGCTTCCCAGCAGTCACTAAAGACCACAATATCATTGAGGTACGTTGCAGCATAGGTCTCATGAGGTCTTGGGACAACATCCATTAGTCTTTGAAAAATGTCTGCACCCCCCATGCAGGCCAAAAGCTGGCACGTTAAAATGATACAGGCCCTCTGGGCTGTCAAATGCCATTCTTTCATTGTCCTGTTAGAGGAATTTGCCAATACACTTTTGTGGAGTCAGTGGTGCTGGGGTACCGGGCACAGCCTAGTTTTTATATTTGTTCATCTACTCTGGGCATTGGATATGCTTCATAACTTGAAATGCTATTCAACTGCTGGAAATCCATGGAAAATCTGGTGGAGCCGTCTGGTTTCAGCACCAATACTATGGGTGAACACCAAGGGCTAATGGAAGGCTCTATAATGTCCATACAAAGCATTTCTTCAATTTCCTCTCTTGCCGCTTTGCCCCTGCTATACGATATGGTGTAAACAGTCTGTCCCAGTTTTGTGTTGATGGAAAGGTACAGTGAGCTAAAATGTGGTTGTAGACCCTCCAGAGTGGGCACCTTCTCATGGAACAGGTTATTTGTCTGGGTTGTCCTTGTCCTCGGTAGAGGGGCTCCCAGACCTTTTTGTGCATTGTGTTGATGAAATGTTCAGCTAACCTTGTCTTTCCGGGAAGACTAGAAAAGGATGCATATTTCTGCAGGGCTTTCACCATCTCCCCTTTTTGTTACTGCAACTCCCCTTTGTACACCCTTCAAACTAGCCACTGGTTTAGTTACAAACTGTTCCTCTCCGTCTCCTGGACAGGTAGACAGAAATGCCATAGCCTTGGGTTCAAACCACTCCTTAAGCAGAAATGGTATACCTTATCATGTTGCTTCCTGTTGGGTTGGCTGATTTGATAGTTGACGGGGCCTATGAGGTCCTTTACTATGTAGGGTCCCTACCACCGGGCCAGCAATTTGTTACTGCTGGTCGGCAGCAACACAAATACCATATCCCCAGGTTTGAATGTCCTCATTTGGCTCTTTTGGCTATACTGCACTTCTTGCAGGGTTTGGGCTCTCTAAGTGTTCCTTATGGTCCTCCACGTATTCCGTGAGTAACTTATTCATGTTGTTCCAATTCTTCCCTTACAGTGTCCAGTAGTTACCGAAGAGTAATTTGAATGGGGAAAACCCTGTGGGGGATTGAGGGGGTGTCCCTTAACACCATGAGAACCAATGGTAAAGCCTAATCCCAATTCTTTCCTTCTGGGCCCACCACTCTCCTCAGCATCTGCTTAATAGTCTTATTATAATGTCCCACTAGACCATCATTTTGAGGATGCTATACTGAGGTTTTAAGCTGTTTGACATCCAACCTTTGATGCACTTGGGCCATAACTGTTGTTGGGAAGGACCCTGGGTCCCCCGAACCTCCAAGCGCTTTAGAGTTAGTCAAGACCTCTTAAAAGGCACTATAAGGAATTGGGGGGGAGGAAGGCCACTGGGAAGGCTCTCTTGCAAATATAATCACATACACAGACCTGGGCAAGCACTGCAGAAGGTAGTTATTCTCTAAATATAAGGCACAATTTACTATTAGCTGGATAGATTTGTAATGTCAGATCTCAGGCATTGTAAAATCTTAGTGCTATAGATGAGTTGAGCTCCTTCTCAGAAGGAATGTGGCCTGTGGGATTCTAAAAATTGACCACAGGCGCGTATGCGGTTTTCATCACTATGGCCAGCACTGGCAGCACTAACTGACTCACCAGCTGTCTGTCTGTCAAGCGTCCATGCAGGATAAAAATAGGAATTGCATGTTCTATGCGACTAAATGCAAAATGGGATAAAATTAAGTGTGGAGGAAATTACAGGACCCAGATAATGGTAGCTGGAGGAGTGAAATATGGATAGAATGAATGTTTGTACGGATAAAAATGTTTAGTTTTTCCTTGGGCTAGGCCTCAAGGTTTGTAAAAGTCTTCAGAGCTGCAGGGTGTTTTTGAATAAGCTAGCAGAATGTGTAGAAAAGCATGCTCTGACAAAACCGCTGACAATGAAGAAGGAAGGCTTTAAAGCATCCCTATTTTGGAAAAAGGACGGAATGGGATGAAGCCATGATCCATATCCAGTGACACCACTACAGCAAGTCGGACCTATATGAATGGAGAAGACCGTTCAGCAGAGTCCTTTGCTACCATCCTCATTTTGTAAGATTAAACTTGTTATCCTTACAAGATCACCTTTTTCTCTTTTTTCTTTATTTGTGTGGTTCAAATGAACCTTTACAAAATGAAACGGCAAACATATAAAAATACACAACAAATACAAAACAATTCTAGTTTAAGAAAAAGAAATAGATTAAAACAACAATATACACTAAAATAATAATCTTTTTCTATCTTTCAGAAAAAAAACAATGCAAAGATTAATGCTCTTATATATCCCTGCATGAGTCGATTCCAAAGAGATTCCATGCAGTCTTCATGGTTCACATTTACAAATCGTAGGAAGACCATAGATCTCTAAAACATGAGCATTCTAAAATCAAAAGTTTCATTTAGTTCTAAGCAATTCAAAAAAATGACATTTAGAGGTACCATTAGAGGTTCCCCAATGTTTTGTTCTTTCAAGAGTATGGTACTGATTAAGTCTAGATCTCATGTAATACATTCTGGTGATTGTTTTGCTCACCAAAAGTGCACAGACAATTATTCATCACCAGTACATTTGTAGAGCAAGCAAATGCTTTGATCGTAGGTGGACGAAGCAATAACTCCCAACCAGATACGCAGTTAGCAAAATATTGAGCACTTTTATATGCTATTTATTTATAGCTTAGAAGCAACAAGTGATAAAACAAAAATAAATCACAGAAAGGACAGAGAATTCAAAAGAAAATACATCACTGTGGGCGTAACTGAATACCTCATCTCGTCAGAAGTGTCTGGAAGACCCCGTTAACAGCCAGGCAGAGAGCACAACAGCCCACAGGAAGGTCGGAACAAGGCGTCCCCTCCGACTGAGGTCTTTGTGTGGTTCCCCCTGACCTTTTCGATAGCTCCGCATATATGCCCTCCTCAAAAAGGGGTGCCGATTTCTCGAACCTTCTGGCATTAGCGCTTGCACATTGCTGAGTGACTGTTAGTTGCCGGCCGGGTCAACCGACAGTATCCCCAAGGAGCAAAGCTTCCCTCTTCTAAAACACCACGGAAAACAATTCCATAACTCGTAGCAAGACATAACAAAACCAGCTTTCCCAGCAGAATGTCCTTGACTGAGGCTGCATACCAGGCTTAGCAACAAATAACATTGAAAGCATGTCTTTCCGCAAAGCAACTACAGATTTTGACTGAGGCATGGAATAAATATCCATTATGGCTCTGAGTGCCCCCAGAATGCACTGCGCACCAGCGCCATGTTTTAGCTCAAGCAATTAGTGATGTTGCATGGAAATACAGTAAGATAACCACAACAACCATCTCTTTTTTTGTGGGTATTTAGCATATTCGGTGTAGGTTTTCAGTAATTTTATTTAATCTGTTTTGCACCAATCATTCTCAAAGTTTACGTTTTACATAACCTGGACGGATGTATGTCATCTTGGTCAACCCCTAAAGTATTCAGTATTTTGACCATAGTTTCATAATAGCCGGTGATGGAGCTAGAAGAGCATCCATTTGTGAAATCAAAAACATCTTGATAAAGTGAGTTATCAGGGCAATTAAGAATTTTACAGTAATTAGATAAAACTTGCCAGGTCAATCTAGTAGGTAAAGAGATCAGGCCCATGTCATGTCTAATGACGCAATTCGTAATAGCAGGAGACAAACGTAGAGCTTCTTTCAACAGATGCCTTGCATTTAATCTAGTTTGTGCAGATTGCCTAAACATATATCCAAGGCATAAATAAGAATTGGTTTGACCTTCAATGTAAGGAACACCACTAGCGGTATCACAGAGAATTTACAAAATTTAGTGAAGATCTATTTAATTTGGCTTCTGAGAGATCTGGCTTTTTGCTTCAGATAATCAACCCACGATTTAATAGAGGTCTTATTACTCAGACGATATCCCAGGTAAATAGTTTCTTTTAATTCATGTATAGCAATACCCTCTCTATTCCAGCAGAAGTTCTTAAGTTTCTTACCAGATTTAAAAATCGTAATACTGGTTTTAGAAGGATTACGAACAAGATTATGTTGGTGGGAAAATTCAGAAAATATATTTAACTTGGATTGAAGACCAGCTGGGCTCAAATAAAAAATAAATCTGCAAATGCTAGCCAGTGTATTCTTAGCAAGCAAAGCCTTGCAGGAAAAGTAACAATCGAATCCCACAGTTCATCTATGTCAGAGATATAAGTTGAACAGCAATGCCGCAAAAATTACAGCCTTGCTTCAACCCCAAAAATGATGGAACAGGTTCAGTCAATGAACCCCCTTGAGTTATACCGATTCTATAAGATGTATTAGTGTGGAATTTAGTCATCCAATAAATGAAATGTTCAGGAATTCGTGGTTTTCGCATCTTGGCACATTGCAAATGACAGTATCGAACGCAGAAGAAATATCAATTGATGCGATATAGAGGTTGCTAAATCCCTTCTTTTTAATTCCAGCTATCAAATGCGCCATAATTGTTGCATTTAATGTTCCCATCTTGTGTCTAAATCCCACTTGACATCTGGAATAGATCTTCTAAGTCGCTAGATGTTTTTCCAATTCATTCATGACTAAAATAGAAAGGACCTTAGCTGCTGAATCTATCAAAGATATTGGTCTGTAGTTCGCAGGTAAACCAGGATCACCTTTTTTGTAAAGAGGGATCAAGATGGAGGTAACCCAAGATACAGCAATGGTTCTGCTTGCTAAAATGCTGTCAAACTTAATTTTTAGAATTGTAGTCCAGAAAATAGGATCAGACCTATACACACACACGATGGAATCCCATCAGGGCCTGGGGCACGGGAGTTGGATAATTTTTTTGATGGCCCACATGATGTCAAAAGCAGTCCAAACAAATTTCATAGATGGTGGAAACAAATCTGATTCTTCATGCATTTGGGCAAAACGCGATGCTAACGTGCATTTCTTCTCAACATAGGCTATCCCTGTTTCAGCATTTATTATAGTCTTCTTTTGGTATTCTGGTGCATAACCTTTCCTAATCGCGGTGCAAATATCACGCGAATTATAACGGCAAATAGCTCTGATCATTTCACAATTTTGCTTGTTGTATTGTTCAATATGTACTCCTTTAATTTTAAATTTATATGCTTGAATGATGAGGTTTTTTTTCAACAGATATCATTTAAGTGGTAATTGCTCTAATTCAATCTTTCTTAAATCTCTATACTTGGATCTTTTCAGGAGTTTGATTTTAAAATTAGATCTATGTTTGCGAGTTATCACAGAAGGAGATTGTTTAATTCTGAAATGATCAAGGGCTTCTTCAGTACATTTATTAATGATCTGAGATAATCTATGGAATTTATTTCTGGGTTATTGAAGTTGATCCCACGTTTGAGATGTTTTGATACACGCTCAGCTAGCTTCCTACATAAAGTAGGATTCCATCTAAGTGAGAGATCGTCCCTTTTAATATCAATTGCATGTAAACATGATCAATGTACCATGGGTTAGTAGCAATAAGGGTATTGAGAGTAATGGGTGCATGGTCACTGTACTCAATTTCCTTCCACTTAAACTTAACAAATGACATACCCCAATCCTTAAAGTAGGTAAGAAAATCGGCACCTCTCTTAATGCTATTTGTACAGACTAGTTTAGAAACCTTGTGGCACACAAGCCATCCTAAACATTGTGAATTACAATCACCACCCATTATAATGTCAAAATTGATGTCCAAAGTACAGGCCTGATCAAAACATTGGTCTAAGTCGTCAAGAATCTCCATTAGTTTATATTTCAAGGGATTATGGTACAAGTTGATAACTAAAATAGATTTCATATCGTTCCTATTCAAACTCAATCTGGCCAAAACATGAATGGATGTCATGATTCCTGCCCCTCATGTCCCCAGCCCTCCAAGATGTCAGGCTGGAGCCAGGCCACGATCACCTACATGGCCCTCAAGGGCCTCTCCATCCCTCCAAAGACCCACTTGGAGTCAGACTTGGTGCTTGTGGCACCAGACTCGCTCACTCCCATAGGATAACATTGGGGATTGGACTTGTAGTGCATTGATGGGGACAAGATGGATGCCCCCACATATTTCGGTTCCCAGAACTGCATGTGCGGTCTAGTCTTTTGGGTGTGGTTCAACCCAGAGACACCTGGGATACCCAGAGACTATTTAAGCCACACCCAAGCTGAAAAACATGCTTTGCCTTTTCTGCACCTGCAGCGTGACACTCATTGTGTTCGGATCGGTCTCAAGTAGGCCTGCATCTTTCTTCTGCGCTTAGCTCCTGCAAGAACAAGAACACCGTTAGGAACAGCCTTACCTTGCAGCACTTCTGCCCATCAGTCATCGCTCCTTCTGTTCTGCGGGCATCTTCGGCGGTGTCATTCCCATCCCGGCACCCGGCTTCCTAAGGAGAAGGGGAAAAGAACAGAAAAAAGGCATTAGTAAGCATTCTGCAAATCTTCGCTTATTTTTAAATACTGTACGAGCTTCTAACGCTTACCTGAATCCCAGCCGCTCTGGGGGAACTCTGTCTCCGGAACTTCTTATCCATCTGCAAGAGGGAAAAGGCACTCCAGGTTAGCGTGGAAACATCTAGAGGCGCTGCATACCGCTCTTACCCACCGCATTTGTTCTTCATAAACGACATCCACGCTAAAAACATTACGGCACCTAAAAGACACAGAAAAAGAACTCTGTTCAATACAAATACGAAAGGGGTGCATCGCGCTCTCACTCACCTTCAGCGCTACTCATTTCAGCAGCACGCCGCCATCCCCGGACGCCGGCCATCATCTAAGGAAGGAAAGGAACGAATTTGGAGAACTGTTCAAAAGACTATTATACTTACCTGTCGGACTCTTGCCAGTGAAGTAACTAGGCAGGAACGAGCCCGCATCAAAGCGCCCCTGTGCTGAAGGCAGGACGGAGAGCACACTATCCAAGAAAACAAGGTGAGCTGTGGATCAAAGGGAAGGGTTGGACCCTGGGGAAGAAGGGGTTCAAGCACACAGACAATAGGGAGTTAAACTCGACCAATCCTGTGTTTCAGGCTCAGTCTCCAGTCGAATAGCCTCCAGGGAAGGGTTTGAGGTCGTAAGAGTTCAGAACAGGCTGAGTGACGTCCCCGTGGATACCAGGTGAGCGTTACAATGGATGAATATACCAATGTTACGTTACACGCTACAGAATTGTTGACAGAAGTTGCAAGACCACCATATGGCCTGCCTTCTGCACCTTTAATAGCAAAAGAACAGTATGAGCAATAATCAGGGATATCTAGTGGATCTATTTTCATGGTTAATTGAAATAAAATAATTGAGGGTAATTTATACTTTTCCAGAGTAGATAGCCAAATTGGAATGTTACTAAATCCACATGAATTCCATGACAGTACAGTGCGTGCTGACTTTACCTTAGTTTATGATGAAGATAAGTTAGGGTTTGCCGCAAATATTGTTTTTAAAAGCGGTTCAATCCATGCCATTTCATTGTTAGTGCGAGCAATAGTCAATTGTGATATACAAAGTTTTTTCATTTTTTGCACTGATGGTCATACCACCACTCATTCCTTTCTCAGAGGATTCAATAACCTGATTATCATATAGGAATTCTTTTGCCATTTATTCATCATTAAAAGTAGATGATGAGAATCCGATTTCAAAAAGCTCCTTCCTATATGACCATATAAGTTTCAATACATGTTCAGAGAACAGGTGACATGTCATGCGATAATTGTTTGTTGGAGCTAATGCAATCCGGTCAATATCATTAGAAGCCAAGATTCTCAAAGGGGGGGGAATTGCATAAAGGTGGTCAAGGACATATCTGCGGTTGATACGATAATCACCTAAATTTTCCTGTTTACCTTCCAGACCCAACATGTTAGTACCTTTCTTACTACTGTCCTTGTTAGAGCACAGATGATCATCTCTTTGGCCGTGCTCCACCTGTGTACATCCATGCTTTGGAACATCTAAATTAAGGACGTTCTTCAAATGACTTAAGCTTTCATTATGGGGTCTAACAGCAGGTTCAGATGATTTAGGATGTTTACACATTGATTTGTCAGTTTCAGATGGTATTTGAGTCCTATTATGCTGTGTGATGGTTGCAATCCCTGTGACCAATGGGTTTAGGAGCTGATTTAATTATCTCAGGCAGTAGAGTGTCTGCCTTTAAAACATTTAACATGGACTCATGAATGTTCAATAGCTCTTTATTTGTTCTCTGCAATGACTGTACAACCATTTCCTGAACATCACAAACCGGGCCATTAAAATTCCCTTGATTTTCGGAAAGTATGTTATCATTGGGCGAGTCATTAGAGATGAGGATACACTTACCCCTTCCATTCAGAGTAATTGGAGCATTAATAATGTTGGTTGCTGGATCCCTATCAGAATTTTTCATTAGGGTTTCAGAATACATTACTGGTACCCCTTTTATCAATTTTCCAGAAGGCAATTGAGAGATATTACTTATATCTGTAGGCAATATGGGGGATATCGGGGACCTATTAGACCTATTGGAAGTATATTTTCTTCCTACACTTTGAAAGAAATTTGGAAGAATTTTTTGAACTTTAAATAAGTCACCTTCAGCTTTGGTCACGCTGACAGAGGCAGTATTAGAATCATACGTGGTTAAGGAGTTAATACATTCCGAATGGACTTCAGCAGTAAGTAAGTATTCATTACCGCAAGGATTTAATGGTATTTTAACATCTTTTACTAGTGGCATTTTATCATGTTCACAGCCAAGATGAGATTGACATTCCTTGGAAAGTTGTGCAACGTCAATTACATCTTCACCACAACTGTCGGATATCACCAAAATCTCTTTATTTAACTTTTTCATTGGTGGATCTCCTTTTTTTCCACACGTTTTTGGTTTTTAGAAAATCTTCTAGAAGAATAGCCTACATAATCGGTATCGCCATCCACTCATGTTACATCTTGTTTTTGTTGTTCAATACAATTAATTGGGACTGAGGGGCTATCTGCAAGTGGCTCACTTTTTTCTTGGTGTACATTTACTGTAGATGGACATAAACTGTTCCCAAGTTCATCTAGGGAAGAATTAATTGTCCCTAACTCGGGTAACAGCCATTCATACTCTTTAGATCGACAATGTTCAAGACCATGAATGTAGCTGAAATAAGAATCATTCGATTGAGTACCTTGTTCATGGGTGATTATAACTTTGTCATCTCAAATTCTTTACACCATAACATATCCCCTCTAGTGCAAGAATAAAGCCGTCCAGCCTAGTAACTTTAGTCATGATGTCACTCATGGTATATTTCATGTCCCTTAATTCCAAATGCATGACATCATGGCCTTTGTCCTACAGATCAAGGATCCTTATAACAGGAAATGTAAATGGTTCCTGATCTTTAGGAGTAAGAGGCAAACAAGATTCACTACCATTGTTCTGTGAGTAAGGGACACATCGATCTGGACTTAGTACAGGTTTAGATTCAGAAACAGTACCAATCGAGATATTGTTTGCAATTGAAATAGGTAAAGGAGGACTGGGTGGCATATAGAAACCATTGCCATAATCGGCATCAAGTAATTCTCGATTTTTAGGTATCAGTGGTGCCCACAAACCAATAGATAACCTAATACGAGAATCCAGTTCTCCAACGCTTTAATATCGAAGTCGTTAAGCGAATTAGAATCATTGGCTGATGCTAAAGGCTCAATCAGTGATACATTAGGTTTCACATTCAAATCATCCAAATGGTTGCCACAAGTTAGCTGCCCCTTGTCATTAGATTTAGACATCTTTGCAGGTTCTTCACTGATTGAAGGCAAGATTTCACACTCATTAATTTGATTATTGGGGATAGTGGGCATCACCATACTTGAACACGTTCCACTTCTTAAGCGACTGGCCATTTTACATAGATGTTAGACAAATGCTGTAACGGACACGTAAAAGGCAAACCTTCAAGTAGTTATTACACAATTTTGTCACAGAAATGGAATTGCGCTTACCTTAAACGAAATTGATAACCTCACGATAAAGGAGCTAACCGACCCTAAGAAGTGTATTCGGTTTGGTCTATGCTGGCCCACCCACCCAGCCGAACAGCCTGATACACTTACAGGCACTTGCGGTGCACATGACCAAACGTTTTGAATGCGAGAAAGTCCAATCGCATTCACTGTGATGCGGGGGCGGGGCTGCCGGTGGTGCCGGGAATTGTGGTTGCTGTTGTCAGAGAGTCAGCACAAAGTGACAGCGTGTTGCGAGTCGGAAGAACTTCCCCTTGCAGACGGCGTCCTGGAAGAAAACACGCAGCTCAAAATGCAAAGTCCAATAAATACGGCAGCAGCATCACCAGCCAAACAGCCTGATACACTTACAGGCACTTATCACCTTTTTGCCTTGTTTTCCTAGAGGGATGTATTCTGGTGTGAGCGTAATTAGGGACACCCTTACACTGTGGACATAAAATCAGTGTCTTGATCAGTGAGCACTTCTTCTGATTATCCCACTCAGGCAAAGAAGGGTATTACATGATCTCACACTTGTCGGGTCAATATACCCTTTATGTGAAAAGCTTTGGGGTACCTTGTGGCATAGTCCACTATTAACGAGATGCATTTATGGCCCCTACACGCTGGCTCTAAGGGTCCAACAATGTTGATCCCTAACCTTTGGAATGGAACAGTTATCAACGGCATCTTCTGGAGTGGTTCCCTTGCCGGCATTGTTCCACTGGTCATTTGAGAGGTCGGACAGTCTCTGCAGTATTTGGCGACCTCCCCGAAAATACCTGGCCAATAGAACCGCTTTAGGAGGTTTTGTTGGGTCTTCATTGCTGCCAAGTGTTCTCCACGTGGATGGCCATGGGCCAACTGCACCAACAATTCCCGGGAGGATAGCTCAGCGGCAACGTGCTCGCCTTGGAAGCAAGACAACACGAAGCCACACAGGTTTGATCCCCCGGGTCCACGCTTAGAAACCTCTGGGTATTTAAGCATGTTATAAATATGCAACTGAGACAAACAATTACGCGACAGAAAAAAAATATACAATTCCTGTAACACCGCCTTGATGCCCGTGGGCTGTGTGACCGCTTTAAAAAAAATGCAACAAAAAAAATAACATTCCCTGTGTGCCTTACGCAGTAGCAGTTGCTCCTTGTCTGTTACGTCTTTGTCTCTGTATATACGGTATAATAGTCTATGCTGGAATTTTAACCATGGACCCTTCTCTGTGGAGGGGTTGTCTTCTTGTACTGCCTTTTCTCTAGCTGTTCGTAGAGTAGGGTCAGTCAGGGTCACCACCCTGATTCTTGTTCCTCCACCTTCCACCCTATAGGATGGGTTATGTACATTGCCCAGCTACATATGTTTTTCTTCTCTGTTCTTCCGCCTGGTCTGCCTCGGCCTCTGATTCAGTTCTTCAACGTTGGCCTGGGAGTAGGGGGCCTCTATCCACCAATCTTGCTGTGCCCTTTCTAATACTCCCCTAAAGTGGGGCATATTATAGCCTTTCACTACTGGGGTGGGTAGGGACGGAAAAATGATGGACCTCCGAGTCTATGATTTTATCCTGTAACTCCTAGGTGTACCAATTTCGTGGGATAGGTTTTTACGTCCCCATGTACCCAATAAATAGGAATACGTTCAGTGTTACATGAAAAAGGGTCACTCACTTGTGGAGTTATGGTACTCTGACTCTGGCTGCCCAACATTGCGTAGGTTGGGGTTCCATCAACCCTTACATCCACGGTGTAGGGATACTATGATGTCCTGCTGGGCTCCCCTTTGCATGAATACAATTTCCATAGGCTCGAATGCAGAAGCTCTGTCTATTGCTTCAGTCAGACTGGGTCTATGATGTCTGACCCAGCGCTGTACTGGACCGGCTAGTGCTTCCAGAAACTGCTCCAATATAACTTTATCAAGGATTATTTTGAGTTCCGAAGGACGAGTGCTGTAGCCACTTTTCGGCTAGATTCTTTACCCTATCATATAGTTGTTGTGGGTTTTCTCTGGCCTTTAAGTGGGTTTCCCGGAACTTCAGTCAGTAGGCCTCTTCATCTAGATCCAGTCGGTCTAGGGTCAGCGCTTTAGATTTTTCCATTGGGAGTGTCTCCATTGGGGTTTACTGTCTGATAGTCTCCTTGCATCGCCCCCAGACAGTAATGGGGCCAGGTAATGCCCTCATCTCTCCGCCAGCCACTGTGCACTTTGTGCTATCCTCTCAAAGCTGCTAAAGAAGAAAACCAGATGTTCCACTTCTTTATACTTCTGTAGGATGGAGAACGGTACTTTAGGATGACTTCTGGTCATGGTCATGGTGTTTGTAAGGTGCAGAATCGTTTCATGTTTGTCCTAAGCAGTCATCTGAACTGTACCCTGCAGCTGGATTTCCTGCTGGAAGGTCTTCCGGTCTGTCACCGCCTGCTGGGTCCATATTTGTATGAACTGCTGCAACTGGTGCTGCCTATCTTTTAAAGCTTTGTTTAGACCCCCCCACCCCTATGATGCTGTTGCATCCCACTGCTGCCACCATTTGTAGGATGGGCAAAGCAACGCGACTCAAGTGTTAGGTTGAACTGCACGTTTCTTTTAAGTTTGTTACAGGAGTTGGTTTTCTCTGATTTACTTCAATCTTCCCACAATCTTGCTGTCTGGATATGGGGTTGCTCCCTTACTACTTTTAGTCCTCATAAGCCAACCAGTTCTCGGCCCCATCCTCCAACTGACTGCCAACCTGAAAGGCAAAAAGGGCAACACTGTATTGCAGTTGCTGTTCCCTTTTTATACAGTTTCCCTTGTAGTCCTTCAATCAGAGGCCTCCTTGTTCAGTGCATTCGATTCTTTTCCCCTTCCCAGTAGATGCCCAACCCCCTGACCTGGCCGTCATTCGTCCTCCCGTACATGCCAGCCCCAGGGAGTCCCTCTGCGACTCCCCTGGCCCTGTGTCTTCTGCCGGTGTTTCAGGTAAGCGGGTACTGTACTGCTCCACTTGTCCATGGCTTCACTAACCACTGCTACAGTCCCATCGGTCAGGTGTTTCCCGACTACCACATCCATGGCAGTCAGTGGTCCCTTACTTGTAGGGGCTGTCAAAGCCGCGTCATTGGCTGTCTGACTTGTCAGTGGTGGGCACCATTGTGTCAGCATCACATACCCCCTACCGCCTGCACCAGCTCCAGGCTGATCGGGGGTAGAGTCGCACCTAGATGCTCCTAATGTCTGGCGAGCCACTGCTCCCCTGTATTGTTAGGCAAGGTTACCACCAAGTTAGAGCTGACTCTGACAATAGTAAATGGGACTGAGCAGACAGACTTCATTCAAAGCAGATACATTGTTGTTCCAAATTCATTGTCCTATAGATGGAGGTCATCTTACGACTGAATTCCTTTCATACTTGTCCTGCAGCCAATGGAGTTTAAGGTGGAAGATTCTTTTTTTTTCTATTGAAAAGATGTCTAACACAGTTGGTTATTTTTCCATTGCTTATTTTATCATGTGACCACCATCTGATGAAGTCTATGGAACTTGCGTCTTGGCATGCAGCATAATATTTTCAGAGCGTCCAATAAAGTTATCGAAACTTGTTTTTATTGTTTAATTTTAAAACTGGAGGACTAATATGGCATCAAATTTTTTTTCTGGCCGGGAAAAGAAAGCCTAGAAACCAAAATACTGGCAGAAGGTTTAAGGGAATATTCAAGTTAGCAAAATAACTCCTAGAAATAGAATTCTGGCATAACAACATGCAATGCTTGTATCGTCATGTCTTCTGTTTCTCCCTTCTCTTTGCATGTGAGATCTTTTGACCTGATAAGAACGTTTTCCAAATAATCAGAGAAACAGCGGCATAAGTCATGTCCCACACATCATTCCATTTTCTTCTTGTAGTGTACTGGCAATGTGCAAAAACAGTCATTTGCCTGTATAATAGCTAACTCGGTCTTAGTATTGTCTTGTTCTGATCTACACTAAGTCAATTTTCAGCACAGATCGTTATCTAGCATTTTGTTCTTTTTAGGCAGTGTGGGCAGTATGCTCTTTTTCTTGCAGGATTACTTCATACAAGATTGGTACCTCATGGCTTGTCCCTCAAACAGGAAGGTCTGAGGAGGCTTTGCCCTGATATTAAATTGCTACTCAAAGGTGTTGGTTGAGCATTACACTGGAAGGCACCTTTTGGTGTCTGTGGTCTTAGCTTGCACTTTCTAAAACTCAGGGTGAATTGTGCTACTCCGCCATTGAAAACCATGCTGTGATGGTCCTTCATCGGGAAAGTTTCCTTGCATTTCCCACAGGGACTTTTCCTGTTTCTGGACCACAAACTGCTCTGCGCTGGCAGTCCCTCCATTGAAATATTGGCTTCAGAGGGCCTTTTTAAGTCCTGCTCCTAGATCCTTATTGAAGTATCCATGGGCTGTTTTAGTGCCTCCTTGCAGTTGAATACACGTGCACCTATTTAAGTGGTGATAGGACCTAGAGTTTTAAGTTGGAGGACCTACGTTTTCTCAAGTCCTAATGGCATGTCAAAGCTAGGGCAAGTTGAAAAGGGTACTGTTGGTTGGATGCTTCATTTCGATACAAAGCTTACACCCAGAACTTAGACAGGGTTATAAGAGGGAGTGTCATTTGACATCTGTGGAATTAAAATGCTTTGGAAAGCTGGGATTAAGGGTTCTTGATTCAGACTGCCAGGGTCCTGAAGCTCTTCAAGGTCTCCAAGTTTTATGCACAGGAGTTCCTGTGTTATTCTCATAAACCACTGTGGTACCGGGTGGAAACCCAAGGTTTATCTCTAAATTGAATAATTGGGATCTCTGTCAACCCCAACCTTCTGCTTGAAGTTGCTGTGAAGCTCTGTTACTTCTGTTACCACAGGATCCTTATGCCCTACCCCATATATGAAGGGTTTGCATGTTTTACATATAAAGCTTCAGCTCCTCTTCACTAAAAGTTTTTTTTGAACGTTGGATCAGCTTTTGGGTGTTGAGATGTAGTTCTATATATCTAAGGTGGAGAGTGTCATGCCAACAACAAAGCACCCCACCCTACCTTCCCCTCAGCCTTGACCGCCCAGTGGAGACGTGATCCCCCCCGTGACACCAACTACAATTCTCAGGGGCTCTGAGTCTGGGGGGGGGGCAGTCATGTGGAGCACGCTGGTGGGTGAATAGAGGGCCAGGAGGCTGGGACCACATCCCCCTCGACACTGTAACAGGTGTGAACCGCATTTGGGGCTCAGGAATTGGGCAGACTTAAAGCTAAATGGGAAGGAGATCTAGTCCCACTGTAGCCAGAAGAATGGGTAGAATCCCTAATGTTCTCTAGGGAAATTGGAATGGCCACAAGACTCTGCTTAATTCAGTACAAGATCTTACATCGAGTTTATTACCCATCATCAGTGTTGGCGCAATTGGCGGCGGATGGAGAAACCTGTTTGAGGTGTGGGAGGGAGATGGGCACTTTATTCCACATAATATGGGAATGTGAACAGGTCCAGGTCTTCTGGGGGAAATGTATTCGCAGATTGACACTAATGCTGGGGTCACAGGGGCCTTGTGTGAGAAACCAGGTATCTCACCTGCTAGTCCCCAGGGATTTGCCATCCAGGTGGCCAGGACACTGCCATTGCTTTTGGATCCAGTTCCTGGGGTTGAACCCGTGCGGGAGGATCACCTGGATGGGGCAGGGGTCTTCTGGGAATGGAACACCGGATGGTGGGATAAGATATCCCCTTCCCTGTAACGCCTTTACACCATCCTACCTGGTAGGGTACTTAGGAACTCAATCCCCCACCCCTTTCACAACGCAAACACTTTTTCACGGACAGCCAGCTATGAGAGAAAACAGACTAACACCCGAGCCGTGTACTTGACGTGTCCCAATACAATGTTTAGGTAGGGTCAGGCAATTACTGACCACCACGCACACCTGACTTCCATTGCACTTACCCACTCAGATAAAAGGCGGAGCATGAGAGCACATGGCAAAGCACATGAGGAAACAGCAGCTCTAGTCAGCTCGGCTTGCCGTTCCCATCTTGGTTCAAATTTGTTTTCCGCAGGCAAATCTTGGGGATTGAAGTAAAAATTCTCCAACTCGCTTGGACCAACTGGTCCGCAGCTGGCCAGGTGGCTCGTTCTATCTGTTTTACTTCAGTTTGCATGATTATCCTTATGATCTGATTCATATCCGCCCAGGAGGGGCTATAACATTGGCGGACCATCTGCAGTTCTTCCACAAAGCACTGCTGTTCTTTTCCATTGTTCGGGAATTGGCCAGGTTTTAAAAATGCCTTGGAATCCATGGAACATGTAGGGGAAGAATGAGCGGCTGTTGTTGCCCCTTCTCTTCATTATGTGCCAGCACTTGCCCAAGATGTGCTTGTGCTCTCTGAGGGGGGGGGGGGGGGGGTCTTCCACATGCTTTTCCTCCCCTCTGCATGGTTTGAGTATAAGAGGGAGGCATATCAATCGGCATGTGCCATTCTGCGGCTTCCTGTCCACTCGCCCAGTTTGTACAGGCACAGAAGGGTTCAACAAGCTGAGGTGCAATTGGGCACCTTCCAGTACCTCCGGTCCCTGTTGTGGCAGTCTGTCTTGCTCTCCCTGCCGCTCTCGTGCTAGTAAATAATTCAGCAGTGTTCTCGGCCAACTCACTGTCCTGCTCTTCCTGCTCCTTATCGAGATTCTCCTTCCCTTCCAATATCTGGGGGCACAAGTGTGTACTTTTGTCCACCACCTCTCCCGATCTCCAATATATTCTCTGCCATTGCAACCTATCATTAACCTCCTTTAACCCTCTAACCTGGCTTTCATTCCCTCGTGCTGTTGCCATCACTAACCATGTTGCAAATGCTCCCCACTGCTTTGGAGTCACCTTAGCTTTTTGTTTCATCAATGCTTGTCTAAGAGCTCCCAGTTTGTCTAAATTCAAAGTCCCTTCAATCAGAAATGGAGTATGCTTGTTCTGTCATATCAAGTAATGGCAAGAGTCCATGAAAATCACACGTAGCAATATTAAAATGGGCAAATATAGTGGGCTGGCGACTCCTGTGGGGCCCCCACGGCCTGTTTTGACTGTTCTTTGCCCATTTCTTTCCCTACCTTAATCACCCTCCAAGTTTGCAATTCCCCCATTACCAAGGTGCCCTGTACCATTCCCTCTGACTCCACTCCTTTGTGTTCCCAAGAAGGGAGGGGGCTGATCATCTGAGACACTGCAGAGTGCTCCTGACATTAATGTAGGGCATCAAACTTGTTATCGTTAGTCTGTCGCTATTTAGTCGTGCTTCTGTATTTCAAATTCCATATCTCCCCTTTCCCTATTCTAAACCAGCAACTCACCTATAGATATGGTGTGGTTTCCTATGGATACATTATCTTTCCATGACCTGTAATTTTGTCAAAATATGAAACCTATATGAAAAGCAATTTTACTAGTTCATTACTCCCAGTATTTTGACAGGTCTATTCCAGTACAGAAATAATAAACAATTGCTAAAACCACTGCAATAAAACAGGAAAACCCACTAATAAATACAATGTACCCTTCCCAGAAGCTCCATCCCATTTCGGCATCGCCCCCAAATGAGTCCCTTGTTTGCCTGTCCATCCCTGTGCCTAAAAAAATACCCTGTGGTATCCTCCTCACAACATCCCCCCCCCCTGGAGTTTTTAACAAGGACCCCTTACCTTGATGAATGTGTGGGGTTTTTGGTGAAAAGGTAGCACTACATTTTATGCCATACCACGTTGAACACACCTTCTATCGATGTAATGCAAAATCCGCCAGATTAGCAATCGGAGATCGAATATGTAAAGGTTTATCATCATCTAGTTATTGCAAGAAAATGAACAGCATCTCATCTGGCAGATCAGAACGATGTGGACTTTGAGGACATTTTGCTAATAGTACCCCGGCACATTGTACCGGGGCACTAATCGTTTTTTATTTTATTTGAAAGTTGTGAAACAACAACTTTAAAAAAAGATGGCCCCATGGTTCGGGGAAAAGGGAACTACACGTAGTGCCTTCTCCCTTTCCATGGCAGTCATTGTCTGGTTGGTGATGTGCAGGAAACGCTAGTGTTCTCGGCATCGGAGAGGGACCAGGCTTTCAAGTTAAGTAGGGTGGGAGTGGAGAGGAGATGTTAAAAAGGGGGCAGGGAAGGGGATGCGGGCAGCGCTGCCTTACCGGTGATCCGGCAGGGGCAGATGGTGGCCTCCTGCTCTGAGGTTTGCAGCAGGGGCTGTACTGTGTGGTAAACCACCTGTTCTGATCCTACTCATTTGCTGGGAGGCCTAAGCCACGCCCCCACCGGTACTAATACAATGTGAAGGCCTAATTATCCCCTTCGCCATGGGGTATTCCCTACTTATATGAATAACGGCAGTCGAATGTCCAAAATTAATGTCTGGTGTCCAAAACTAAGGCTAACTGACCCTACCACTAATTTAACAAACTAAGGTCAGGAGAATGACTCCCTTCTGATGTGTGCTTCAAGCACTTCTGATGTTAGTCTTTAGGCTTCCTGTGAAAATGCAATTTTTAAGTATTCTTTTGTGCTTTTTCATAAGGTTGTGTAATTCACTCATGAGATCATGGACTTTACTTTCCTCTTTATAAATGGCTTTCCTTGACTCTTGTCGAATCCTTGGGTCAATCTTAATGGGTTTTCCAGGGCTGGCGAAGTAAAGTTTCCTATATGATCTTTATTTCTTTGGCAATTACAGTTCACCTTCTCATGGCCTGGTCTGTCTTGTTGTTTATTTATCATAGAGGCTTCTTTGACCTTCCGTTCATCATATTCTTTCTCGGTTATACCCCACTGTTGGACTCTTGGGCTGGTGTTAGCTTTCCTTCTTCCCATGATAGGGGCATCATAGTCTTTATTTATCTCCCTCTCCGCGGTGTCCGTTATTCTTTTCCTTTAAGTAATTTCAACCTCACTTACTTTTGGTTTCACGCTTTTCTCACTTCTACTGTAACAAATTTCTCCTGACATTACAATTTTATTGATCTGCCTCTCAGATAAGTGTTTCTTTCATTCAGGCAGTTCTAGTTCACAACTTTTCTCACTTCTCCTGGGAGGAGTTTCTTGCAGCATACAAGTCCAGTTCGCTTCTGTACTGTTTGGGAACATCTACAGGATTCTTATTGGCCTTGGATATTCTCCTGTTCTCAGTTTCATGTTCGGCTCTGTTAGGGAGAATTCTCTGTTTAGGCTGAATTTCCCTACCTAGTGAGTCTCCCAGCAGCTTTGCTGGATTTCTGGGGTTTAATTTTTTTCTCCTGCCAAGAGTGAGACTCTTTTACCCTCACTCTTGGACATGTTGAAGTGTGTTTTCTTGGTTAAACCTTGTGTTGAATGGGCTATGGGGTCTTTTACTCCATAGGGCCTCATGTATTTTTGTGATGTGGGTCACACAGCACCCTCTGTGCCGTGACCCAGGGGTGTCCTGGGGACTCCCCAACATAGACTCCATACCCTGGGACTGACTACTGTCTCCCAGGGCATGTAAAGTCACCAAAGACTTTGCTAGTCTTGAATCCTGAACAGAACCAGTACAAACCATCATATTGTGGACGTACTGGCTGGGGCAATTCGATTGCCCCAGGGTCTGTTAGTCGAGGGGGCACGTCTCCGTCCCCCCTGATCGAGTTTTGGCTGGTGGCAGTGGAAACTACGTTTTATATTCGACCGCGAATATTTTCCTATGGGATTTCCCATTGTTTTAGGCTAACACATTTAATTATTTATTTACGGTAGCCTTAAACATACCACCGGTTTATATATTTATTTTTATAACTCCGGTTGGGACTTTTTGCCAAAACTTGATTCTAAAATGGCGTTGGTGTTCGCCTCTGTAACTCTGACCCAAAGTGGAGCCCTTTGTTCCACTTTTGGCGGGCTTCTCCACAGAAGCCCTCCAAAGTGGTGCCACTCTGTCTGGGGTACTTAGGAGGGGTGGAGGGGGATTTAGGCACCCTGGACTGAGTTACCTTGGTAACTCAAGTCGCACTCCGTCCTGATTGGCCCAAGTGGTGAGCCGCCCGGCTCACCACTTAGCATGTTTGAGTGACAGCTAGGCTGGGTGAATGGGGGCTTGCTGCATAAAAGCAGGGCTTTGGGGACTGGGACTTCAGAAGTCGCCACAGGACCAAGAATCCGACGAGGGAAGAGCTGAGCCGACCTGCTTCGACGACACCACCCGGTGGAGCCCTGCTGAACCGTCTCACCACTTTTTCCCGACGACCGAGGAGAACTCTTAACGGAGTGGCTCCTTCCCTTGACTGGTGGGGACAACCAGTTTTCGCCTTCTTTCCGTTCTTTGAGGTATCTCGTGGCCGCCTTGCCTGTGCCAAGCACCCCGGCAACCGGAATACCACACTTTACCCCCATACCGCGAAAGTCGGTACCAACCCTTTAACCGGAGGACTCCGCGGCTGGTTTCTTCCCGGGCAGTGCAACGACCCTCTTCTTCTGCTCTTCAGCGAGAACTTCTTCTCCCCTGACCGACGTCGAGCCCTGCTGCCACTGCCTGGAACAACTGCCACCGCTGGAGGATCCTTTCCGCTTAAGGTACTGTGTTCCGCCTGGCTTCCCTTGCCACCGACTGTACGGGGTAGATTTAGTCCCCGGCTTTCGAACCTGGGAGTGCCTGGGACACTTTGGCTAAACTTTCTGAGCCACTCTAAACTCTTTTTGACTCTTTGCAAGACTTTGAATCTCTAACTAACAGTGTGATCTTGGGCACATTTTCGCTCCGGCTACTCTAAGAGTGGGCCCTGCCTAGTGACTTTTGCTCACCTGTGACTTTGTGCTTCTTTGAGCCTATTGCAAGTGTTCTGGACCTTAGAGTGGTGTGTTTAACCCATTTCTGCTTTTTCTCTCCCTTTCTTGGAAACTACTAGAGTGTCATCTAACGTTAAGCACTCACCTCTGTTTTAATTAAGTGGTGTTAACCTAGAGTTGTCTAGATAGGAGAAAGGATTGAATTTACTTTCATTATAACTGTGTTGAAGTGCTTTTACTATATTTTTGCTAGAGTGTTTTTAACTTATGTGTATTTTAAATAAATAACTATATACTTTTGAAACCAAGCTCTGGTCAGTGTTTGCTTGTGCTATTGTGTCTGAGGACATATTGTGTATACTTTGCATACTGCCTAACTCTTCTTGAGAGAAGTCTGACTGCTCAGCCACAGCTACCAGGTAAATCTGGGTGGTACAGACTGCTACCAAAGGGGTTTACTGCTCTACCTGTAGTCTTAAATCTTTTGCAGTGTTCCCCAAGGGAACTGCACAGGTTTCTGCCTAACAGGCTCGTTCTCGTCAGCGTCCTTGCTGTACGCCTTTCTCTTTCTCCCGGCTTCTTGGTATCTTGACAGGGAGCCGTGCGGTTTGCTGTCTTCCCCGGGCAGTCTCTGCATGGTTGCATGGGCAGCCTGTCCACCACAGCGAGTTCTGTGGTCAAGCCACCACTGAACCTCCAACTCTAGTCGTTTCCGCTTCCCGTGTCTTGCGCACGCCGGGCTTCCAGCATTTACTTTGCTGATCCCAGTCAATAAATCTGAATTTTGCTGTCTCTGCATTTCCCTGCGGCTCCGCCTCCTGCTAGTGTTACGCGACCAGGTTACCTCCGCTGCTTCAGTATGCGTTCCTCTCTTCTCTCTCTTGTTGGATGAGTACTCCTTCTTTAACCTACTCATCACAGTGGATTGGTGATTTCTATTTAAAGAGAACTTTTTCTTCCCGATGATGGCCCATTTTTAACTTTCTCTTCAGTCAAGTGTCTGTACTTGGAAGTATTTGATATGCTAGATAGTCTCATGAATGCCAATAAAATGAATTGGCTTAAGGATTTTTTCACAGGAATGGGAGTCCTTGTCCCCTACGGGGGTCGGGGTCAGGATCTTCCAGTGAGGTCCCACTTGCCTTGACACCTAGGGAGGGTGCTGCGGTGCTGGCTCACCTCCCTAGCCTCATGGGGGGTGGGAGGGGGACCCCCTTGGGGAGAAGGGACACATTCGCTCAATTCGTTACAAATCCTAACCCTGCAGACCCAACTAATCCCGCCCCACCCTCAAGGTCGGCTGACCTTCTGCCTACCCTTCAAGATGTTCAACCTCATACTTTTCAAAATGTCCTAGTAAGGCCTTCCGGCATGCTGCTCCTGCCTACCCAAAACAAATAACACTGTTATATTTAAGCAGAAGTCTGTCTGTCTTCATACCATTCAGTCGTCGCGTGGTGAAGCACTTCCAGTTTGGCTCAGCAGACTCGTAGACTTGCGGTCCTGCCGTCTTCCGGCAAGAGGCGTAGGTCCTTAACCCCTTGACATGCTTCCTGTCCTCAATGAGAGGCTTGTTGTCTTAACTGGTTAAAATGGTATATTCCAAACATGGCAGCCAAATGGCCTTCACACACTAATTGCGTAATCGCTGGAAAGACTTCGGAGCTCACAGGGGGCATTTTGTGAATAAGGCTATTTAAGCTGCGCCCACCACTACACCTGCGCTTAGTGTTCTGGTAGTTTTAACTGCATCTAGATTCTGCTTCAGTCCAGGACAACTGCAAGCCACACCCGTGCCTGAAGATCTTCAGCATCTGTAGGAAATAAGTTATTTCACGTCCATCGCCCAATAAAGGCCTTCACACCCTAGCCAGTTATGTCACCCAAAAGCATTGTCATACGCAAATAGTGCATCGGGAAACTGTGCTATAATTTAAAGAAAAATAATAAATGGTTTGGGCAGTGACAAGTAGTCCAGGCGCAGGCATCACCTGGGGAAAGTACAGTTTAAACTTGTAAGTTCTCTCACTGAGTTAATTTGCCCTCGCTGCATGCTATCATGTGGCCATTGTGACATCTTATTTTGTTGACCCCTAAAGAGGGAGGGGGGTCCAGAGTCGACAGTGTTCATTATCTACAATACTCATTAAAGTTTGATTCCTGCCTCTGGATCTGACCGTAAGCTGCACCCACCCCTGGGAGACCTTCACCTGCAAAGAAAGAACAGGTCTAGGTTCATTTTACAGTATGATTTGGAACTTTAAACCATTTATGCAATGAATACCTCCTTTGGCTCCCGGCTCCCACGCCTGGCTCTCCTTACCACCACCGCGATTCGACCTAGAGACGGATAATAATTAGGAGATGAAACAAAGTACTCTGTGATTGCATACAATAATAGTCTTATCAAAAACTAGATACCTAGTGAAGTAAATAGGACAGTGAATGCGAGAGCAGTGTATAGGGAACTGAGAAATTGGCAACACAGTGGTGTAACTGGATAAACGGATCATAGTAAACCCAGTGTAGTAGCTGGGAAAAGATCAAGATGGTTGGAAGCAGAAAAACAAGCATAAAGAAGCTAGTCTCTTCAGTCAAGGAGAGTGCTTCAGAATTACTTTGGATTGTATAATGCAATCATCCTTTTGACCTCCAGGTAATTCTAGAAACCTGTGGAAGTAAATGGATACTAATTTCATTCCTTATTTTCAGGAACACAATCAACATCCAGGGCACAGTAGCTGGAACACGCTCAAGACCACTGCCCCACTTCCTGTATCAGGCATTGCCCTCCCTTAATTATATTTTTATTGAATAGGAGGTGTGCAATCTGGTGGATGTGGTGAGGGGGTCAACGTCTTTCCAGCCAAGGCACCTCCAGTAAGGGGTTACAGGCAGGCATGTGGCTTCAGTTCCAGAATCTCTCTTCAGATCTAGTCTAACAGCACATTGTGCTGAAAAGAATCTTGGATGAAACCCTATCTTCACCCAAGTCTGCCCCACAACTTCCCCCCCATAGAGTTCCATGGATAGATAAGATTACTGTTACCAGCAGAAGAGTGCCACACGGAAGAGTGATATCACCAAGAATATTATGGTGAGTTTAAAAAGGTTTGAAAAAACCTTGCACCCTAAATGTGAAAGTAGGAAAGTCCATTTGAGCCAAGTCACGCATGCCCACAATGTCTTGCTGTTGTGGATCAGAACTGCAGGTAAACTTCCAGCAATGGCTAGTAGGTGGTGTTGTGGAATGTGACTGAACTACAATGGACTAATGTAGATCTATATATATTTCTGAGGCTTTTGGATCTGCTTAGATTACATGCTATGCATAGGCCGACATCTACTAGTCGCAGAGTATTGCGTTATTTGTTTTTGAAAATCAAAAAGGGACGTCGACAGGGCGTGCCTTTAATACTATTCCTGGTGTGACGTCCACTGTACTCATGGTATGTCATGTGTCGAGGTCCCTCCATTTTTTTCCACCATCATAGTAGATGCAAGCGGTTGAGTTCCTTTCATTCTGCCTAACGCCATTAATTATACAAGTTTTAAAATTAGATTTCTTCCTATCCTTTCAACGGCCGTACCATTGGAAGATCTTCGGCGACGGCTTACAAGGACAGATTCTTCATTGACTACCACTTCGACCGTCTCAACAAACTTTGACTGGGGCCTACTTAGGCCTCCAATGGGCCTCCAATGGGCCCCGGTGTAACGCTCACCTGATTCCCACGGAGACGCAGGTCTGGCTTCGAGTGCTGATGCTTCTTCTATGGTGAAGCCCAGGACTCTGAAGATGGACAGGAAGGGCCCTCTGGCTTCCCCGGCTCGCAGGAATATTACCCTGTGCGTGAAAAGGGAGTATTACCTACTGACTGAGTTATGCTCAAGCCTCCCACTCTCTTCCAACCCTCCACGATACCCTTCCACGATTCCCCGTGAAGCCTCACCTTAGGGTCAGGAAGGATGAGCTCTCCATCCTGCTTCTGATGCAGGGGCGCGTTGAAACCCAGTTACTTCACTGGATTGAGGATTGGTGGGAGTTCAGGTAAGCTTGACTATTCAGGTAAGGCTCTGTAAAAGTTCTGTTGCAAGTTCAAATGTCCAAGCTTAATAATAATGTTCATTGTCTTTTTGCAGCAAGCGCTAATGCTTATGTCTTTTTTCCCCTTAGGGGCCGGGGTTCGGAATGCCGGAGATATGGCACCGACCCGAAGTGAAACGTGCAGTTCCAGTTCCAGTAAACGGCAGGTTAGTTCTGGATGAGCGCTCGGGAACTGTCTTTGCATACGCTCATTCAATGTCTTTGTCTTCTTTCCCCATAGGGGCCGGGGTCCGGAAAATGCCTGGAAGCGGCAAGACCCGAAATGAAATGGGAATGACCCAACAGGTAAGTCTTATTCCCTTCCTTCTCTCACCTCTTATTCTTGTCTTTTTCTCTAGGCTCTGGGAAGTGGCTGTGTATCCGGATGATCGCTGCTGAAGATGGAGGAACCCAGGAAAGGTGAGTGAAATGCAGCGCTGCAGCGATCGTAACAAAATGCTTTTAAAAATAATGTCTTCCCTTTCAGGATCGTCGGTGATGTCTCCGTGGTGCAGATTTAGCTGGTAAGGTCTCTTATCTCCCTTTGCAGGTGACCCAGGATGCTGACAGGCGTGGCTGAAGTCCAAATGCAGGAGCTGACATGGTGAGCGTCCAGCTGCGAGGAGCAGAACAACGCGAAGCGTGAGTTGCTGATCGGGTGTGGTTTAAATAGCTTTGGAAGAAGTCCCAAGTGTGTATCCTTCCTCCGATCAGGTATGTATCCTTCCCCGACCACACCCGGGTGGAAAGTAGTCCCACAGGTAAAGTAGTTCCATTCAGGCCTCGAGAGGGCCTGGATGTGGCAGCATGGTCTGCATCAGGTAAGTGCACATTAAAACACTTGAACACATGTCTAGCTTTATGAGCCTGGCGCCTAAGGCGCCAGGACAGAGGTCCAACATGAGCCTGGCGCCTAAGGCTCCAGGACTGCGTCCAAAGGGCCCCAGCTTGGGCCCGCTGGCACTCCCCTGGGGGAAATGATGCCTGCCTCTGGGGTCGCTGGGTCGGACCTGGCTCCTTGGAGGTAGGCATCATGACACCCGGGCCTTCACAGTAGGGAGAGTGGCGGGAGGTCATAATCTGCTTTCCTTTTAAGAATGGCTATTTCCTTTTTTATCGCAGAGATGCCACCTTTCCATACTATTAAGAACAAATGATTTAAATGTTGCCGTTCCGGTAACAGGAAGTTTCCCTGGATGGATTCACACAGAATGTGTAACATCTGCCTACCCAGAGACCATTCTGAAAAGCATTGCAAGTTGTGCAAACTTTTTCGGCCCAAGACAATAAAGGACCAGAAGACTAAGCGCTGGGCCCATTACACCATGCAGGCCGAGACAGCTATGAACATGGAGGGAGCCTCCAGCGATGTCAGCGTCCTAAGTGACTCAGAGGGCGATCAGGACCCAAAGGTTTTCCCCATGCAAGCCCCCGACTACATTAGGCAGGCTAGCGGTTCTGCCACAGAGACGACACTCGGCTGCCCAAGCACCAACACTGCACCCCCCCCCCCCCCATGGCCAACAGTCGACCACTTCATCGACCGATAAGCCACACGTAGTGTCAAAGGGAAGGTCTGAAAAATCACTGTCCTCTGGGTCACCGCGATCGCCTTCACCACATGAACAAGCCTCCAAAACAGACGCCCAAGTCTGTTTCCGACACCATGAAAACAGACAAATACTCTGGTACCGGCGGGCGTGCGTCAAAAGTCGCTTCAATGTCTCTTTCTAATCATTCAAAAATGAGGGAGCTCATTAAAAAGCATGTCCCAGTCACCCTCCTCAAAGCCAAAAAGTAGAAAAATAATAAATCTTTGCCTCTACTCCCTAGATCCCCTCTTTCAAAGGCTAAAGAACTCTCTGCACCTAGTGCCACCATTTCAGGCTCAATGCACCACAAACAACCCTCTACATCAGAGTATTTCTAGCCCTGTTCCCACAGGGTTTCCAAGCTCCACCCAATGGACCCCTGAACAATTTAACCGAGTAATGAGGAGAATGTTGTGCTTTTTTTTTTTTTTTTTTGCATCAACACCCTGATCAACTGTCCAACCTTTTAAGGGTTATAGATGACAAAGACCAGTATTACGATGACGTCTAGCTCATACAATCCCCGGATTATCATGACCAACCCGTGGCTGACTACCCTGTGGATAATCTCCTGCAGTATAACAAGCTCCTTTTTAAAGGCTGCCGAACATTTTGAAATCAATACCCAAGAAGCATAAGTCGACAAGGACTTTGTAGAGGACATCCTTGGGGAGGGGGGGGATGAAAAGTCTGCAGCACAGTTTATACCACTCCTGCAGTCCATCCAGAGGCGTATTCAGCCTTCATTACTTACACCCAACCTTACGAGGGCAGTTAACCCTGTATTGAAAAGATGTTCAGACCAGCCCCCTGTGCCCCATTATACATCTCATCGTAACTACCATAAGAAAGGGAGCAGACACTCCCTTAGCCTCTGCTGAGGCCCCTCCTGAAAAGGAAAACAAAAAAATATATACACTGGGCAGGAAAGTAGCTTCTCTGCTGCATACCGAGTAAGGAGTAAGGATAGCTAATCGCACCACCCTCTTGGCAAGTCACAACTGCCACAAATGGGACGGGATCTCACATCGACTCTGCCCCAGAGTCCCTGAAAGCACAGCTTTTAAAGACAGTGGCTGAGGGTAAGCAGGTGGAAAATTGCATCCTGGAAAAATAATCTGGGCGCAGCAGATAATGCAGGCCGTATAGTAGCTGATGGTACTTTCTTTAAGCGTCGTGCATGGCTAAGACAGTCCGGTTTTTAGCTGAAACTGAAGCCACCCTGCTTGATATGCCGATCAAACCAAACTCCTTTTTTGGGAAAGCAGTCGATACACTGAAAAGTACTAAAGAGTATGATACCCTCAAGTCCCTGGGACAGATTACTAATGAACCTTTTGTGCAGAGAGGCGCGTTTAATACATGCCGCTTTCATGGAAAAAAAAACCTCCCAATGGTCCTCTAACTATGGTTAGGGTGGACAAACTTCATCTTGGAGTTCCTCGCAGGGGCAATACTCCCAGCAAAATTTCAAAGGGGGCACAGAAGGTCTAGGAGTAGAGGCAGAGCCTCCTCCACCAGAGGCTCTACCCCCGCCCCCCCCAAAGCAATGACCACCCGCTTCAGGTCCCCTCCCATGCTTCTCCATTAGGTGGTTGGGTTTGTCATTTTACCAACGCATGGGAGGGGATCATGTCAGACAAGTGGGTACTTTCCACCGTAGCTGGAGGCTATTCCATAGAACTCATACAAAGACTACCCAACCACCCGCCAAGACAAAGACAGACTACGCAGGAGGAATAGTGCATTCTGCTGGAAGAGGTCAAAGCACTGCTGGAGAAGGACACTATAGAGATCGTCCTGGCAAACCAGGTAAACAAGGGTATCTATTCGATGTGGTTCCTTGTGCCAAAGAAAGACCTTACAATACACCCTGTCCCAGGCCTGCGCCCTGCAAACAAATACGTCAAGCCACAAAAGTTTTGCATGACAACCCTACAGGAAGTAATACCGCTGCTAAAACAAGAGGACTGCATTTTAACATTAGACATGAAAAATGCATACTTTCATATTTCAATGTTTCCAGCGCACAGAAAATTCTTGTGCTTCAAGATAGCAAATCAACAATACCAATTCAAGGTCTTCCCCCTTCAGTATAGCCACAGGTCCAAGGGTATTCACCAATGTATTGGCGGTAGTGGCGGTGCACTTATGCAGCCAATCATAGTGTACCCTTATCTTGGCAATATGCTCATAACAGGGGAATCCCCCCCCCCCAAATTTGCAAGCAAAATGCCCAAACAACGATCAACCTTCAGTTCCAATTGGGATTTTCAATCAACAAGAAAAAATCAAGCCTCATTCCAAGCCAAACCAAGCAGTTCCTAGGAGCTATCATAAAGTCAAGAGTGGGTAGTCTTCTCTTCAAACAAGAGTTCAAAACATACTGCTGCAAAAACCTCATTATCTGGCCAGTCTCCTAATAACTGTACGCAAGCCAATGTGCCTGCTCAGGGATGATGGCTTCATGCATTAATCTAGTTCCACACGCACGATTGGGCATGCGCCCAATGCAGGAGTGGTTAGCGAAATAGTGGTCTTAGGCAAGTCATCAGTGCAACGATCTAGTGGTTGTTTGGTTAACCCTAGTACAAGCACTTCGCTGGTGGTCAAAGGAAAATTTCTTGCAAGGCAAACCATTTCTTTTTTTTTTTTTTTTTATATTGTAACATATAGTTTATTACAAACTTTTATTACAAAACTTTCACTTCCTGTCATTAATGTTCTCGTTTTCCTTCCATGCCTCTTGGGCATAATTGGACTGGTCATATTAGGTTCTTTCTTTCGTTTATCTTTCCGTCCTCATGAGTTCAACGCTGTGTCTATAAAGTTTATCGCTGAACATGTGAGGTGGACTGAGCTTCCACTTATTATCCGAAGCCACCAATCATCCATATTCATGTTCAGCGGTGCAAATTTTCCTAAATGGAGAGTTCGTAGATCTTTGAGCGTTGAGCATTCGGTTATTAAATGTCTTGTTGATTCGATTTCTGTCCCACAATGTCTGCATAGATTATCTGTGGTTACCTGGTCGTGTCTCATAAATAGCATTTCTTTGTTCTTAATGGCATTTAATCTGAGTTGGAGAAATCTGTCGCGGTGATATCGGGAAGGGAATTGGACCAGATATCTCGGCATTGCGTTTAATTTGTTTTTTGTGGGTCCGAGTTTTAGAGAGGATGTCAAACCTTCAAGATTTTCCAGGTTTTTCATCCAGGACCAATCTTGGAGTTTTCGTTTTGCGATTTGTGGTTGTGCCAGCAGCAGCTCTATTTTTATATCAGCTGCTTGCATTATCGCCTTCACACCTTGTGTCCATTTCTGTATTAGATCTATGTGGGGTTGTCGGTTGTTTATCGCAAGTATCTCGTAGGCAGGTTCCGGTGTTGGCATATGCATCTTTCGGAGCAAAGCTAACGACTTCCAGATCACATTCGAGTATAGTTCGTTTATGGCTAGTTCGTGTCTGATGGCGATCATCGATATGTATTTAGGTAATTGCAACACCGTCTTCCAAAATAGGCTTTCAAGTTTTGCCCAAATACGAAAGTCCAGGTTCCAACCTGTCTCAGAACCATAGGTGATAGCTGGTATTACTTTTTGGAGGTAAAACGTTTTTACTGGAATTAGTGAGAATTTGCCATACAGGTTATGAATGCGTCTGCCTTGTATTGCGAGTGTTTTCATGCGCTGTGAGATGTCTTGTGTCCAGTTCCATTCTCGTATGGATTTGTTGATCATTACCCCTAGGTATCTAATTTCTTCTATTTCAGCAATAGGTGTATCAGCGATCTTCCACTGAAAATTTTTGTTTTTATTGTTTTTTGTTAAACCGATCTGCATGATTTTCGTTTTGGTGACATTTATCTTGAGTTCATTGATAGTCATGTAGTGATGAAGTTGTGTCAGTAGACGTTGCAGACCTATCTGGGTTTTGTCGAATAAGACTATATCGTCCGCATAAGTGATGCAGTTGATGTGATGTCCATTGATTTTTGGTGAAAAGCACTTCACATCACTGAGAGCCAAGGGTATATCTGCAATGAATAGTTTAAATAAGCAGGCTGCAAGCGGGCAACCTTGCTTCACCCCCTTTTGAGTATTAACAGCTTCTGAGAGGAGTCCTTTTTTATTTAGTCTTATCTGAATTGACGTCATTGTGTGGAGTGCTTTTATAGGCTGTAGTAAGTTCTGTGGGCACCCCCAAGATGTTAGTTTCTGCCACAGTTTTTCACGAATTATGGCATCGAATGCTTGATGCATATCGATGAAGGCTATGAAAAGCTTTGACCTTTTTTCTATACAGTTCAATTTTAGTATATTTACCAGGGTCAGGTTGATTTCTGTTCCGACTCCCTTGGTGAAACCAGTTTGCCAGCAATCATTGATGTTCCTCATTTCTGCCCATGCTGATAGTTTCTTTTGCAGGAAACTCGCAAATATCTTACCAATTGTGTCCAGTAGGGCAATCGGGCGATAATTGGCAGGATCGGCCCGATTACCCTTCTTGAAAATTGGAACTATAATGGCCGTGGTCCATGAGGTTGGTATTCTTTTATGCTTTGCGATTCTTGCGAATAGTTTGGTGATGAAGTTTGACCATTCGTCTTTGTTGGCTTTCAGCATTACGTTGGTGATGCCATCCGGTCCTGCCGCACGCGAGTTGTTCAGTTTCGTGATTGCCATGGAGATGTCTTCGGCTTTCTCGCTGCAGTCCCATTCGACTTCCGCTACATGACGTGCTTGGATTGGAATGCTGTTTCCATTCGTGAACACTCTGTTGAAGTGGGTTTTCCAGTCACTTTCTGTGACCCCACTGGCCATTGTGTTTGCTTGATTTCTGGAGCATTTGTTTATGATTTGCCAGATCTCTCTGCAATTATTCGATTTAATCAGTCTCAGCATTGCTTCGCCTCGTTCTTGATCGCGAAGGAAAGCAAAAGCTTTCACCCAATTACGGTATTTTTGCTTTCGTTGTTTTATCTTAATGGATGTATCCAGGCCTCCTTGTAGTTTCAGTTGACGAATTTCTTTTTGTGTCTTCTTTTTTTCTTCTGTAACTTTAATGCTCCAAGCGTGGGTGTGAGTTTTATTTGAATGTGTCGTCAAGAGGGATCCTTTGTTGGTGTAAGGTAGTAGCGGAAGATAATTTAGGGCCGCTTCGTCGATCATTGTCAGGTTTTGAAACTTCCTGGTTAATGTGGTTATTTGTTTGCTGTTTATTCTTAATCTATTTTGGCCATTATTTACCTCGAGACTCTGGACCATTCTAGATGTATGTTTTTTCGAGGGTAAGTTCATGGTTAGAACTAAGACATCGTGATCGCTGGTTGTTGTCTCTATTATTTTCAGGTTCACGATCTTATGCCAAAAATGTCTTGATAACCATATGTAGTCTAAGATTTTCTTGTGACCCATGCCGTGCCAGGTGTTCTTTGGTTGTAGGTCGCCTTCGACCTGTCCATTTGCCATGTCGCAATCGCGAATATCCATTTCGATAGACCATAATGCACTTCTCGACAGGTTATGAGACCTTTCCTTCCTGGGTTCTTTTATTTGGGTCTCATTTGCGTTGAACCAAGTTGTATTCATATCACCACATACAATGATGGATATCTCGCGATCAGTTTGTTGATGTTTATCTATAATTGCCATTACTGATGACACAAACTTTCCGTTGGTTATCTGAGCGGGATTCCAGTACACATTGATTAAAAGTATGTACTGTTTTTTGGAAGTGTTTTCAGTGTGGTGCTGTAACAGCGTGCTTTGGACGAAGATGTTTGGGTTCTCAGTTTCAGACACTTCCCAATTGGTTCCAATTTTTATCATTGTTATGAGCCCTGAAAACGGGCGTCCTTGTGTGTTTTTTCCTGCAGGGTTTAGCAACGTCACGTATCCATCTTTCACCGGCGTGCTCCTCAGCCATGTTTCTTGGAGACAGATAACGAGGTTGTTGCTTAGGTCCACTGGAAAGTCGTCGTAGAGGTGGTGAAATCCGCGTGTGTTCCAAGATATTAGTGTCAACAGATTGTTTCCATCACTCTGGATTAGCTAATGGTTGCTCCTTCCATTTGTCCCTTTATCGTTAGACTGTTGTGGATTATATGTTGTCGTTAGAAGTTGTCGTATTTCATCTCTGCGTTTTGTGTGGCCTGACTCATTCGAATCGTTTATTCTGTTATTGAGATGATTATTATGACTTTCCGTCCATACTTCGGCGACCTCGAATCCAAGCAGCAGGAGGTCCTCTTTGGAAGCCAGTATGGTCTTTCGTACCGCCTGTGATTTTATGTGGAGGTGGACTCTGTCTGCATGTACTTCCGAGATGTATTCGACTATTGAGATGTCATGGGAGGACACCGTTCTTAGGGCTGGTAGTGAGTGTAATAGTCGCATGACATTTCCTCTATTTAGGTTGACATCGTTGTCGTCTTTAAATACGTTCGCAATGAGGATTTTTGGGGCCGATAGTTTGAGGTCAGCCTTCATTTTCTGTTCGGCGTGGCTTGCCCCCTTTTGTCTCTGAGCTGCTGTCTGTTTGGGGTTCAGTTTCACATGTTTTTTTGGTTTCGAATCTGGGTCCATAAGTCGTTGGCTCTCGTTCGTTGCAGTTTGAGAAGCTGATTGAATATCTTTCCCTAGGCCTCTCCCCGGGTTTGCCGGTCTTCTCTTAGCGGCACTCTCTCCATCAGGGTATGGTCCAATTTGTATTTTTGTCAACCAGGGATTTATTTTTTTCTTGGAGGCGTTTTTAACCTCAAGTTCCTCTGCATTGAGGTGTATTGGACTAGACACTCGTGCCTCAAGATTGTGTTCATCCTCGGACTCGTCGTCGTAGGTTGAAAGGTTGCATAGGTCTTCTAATGATGGCACGGATTGGGTTGATTGTACGTCTGAGTCCAATCTTTGTCGTTTTTTAGGGTTTGTTTTCGGAGGTTTGGACGTTGTGATTTCAGCACTTTTCAACGTTTCCGTATCTTTTGGTTTAGATGGCTCATCTTTTTTTTCTCTTTCGAATAAGCCTGATTTTGCAGGTGTGGTTAGGTTTCTTATACATTTCATTGAGTTGCTGGTTTGTTTGTGCGATGCACAGTGTTTCTTTTTTTCTTTTCTCTTGCCGGTTGGGCCACAGCTTGGTCCTTGCTCACTCTGCTTTGAATTCACGGTCGTCAAGGTTTTTGCAGGTCCCGTGAATATTCCGAATGACATTTTTGGTAATGAGCAGTGTGCTTTGGGCGGGGATTGTGGTGTTTTGTTCTTTTCGCAGCGATCTTTATTGGCCACTTCATCTGGTCTATCAATTATAGCTGATCCGAGTACTGCGCCTTCGATGTTGCTGTCTTGTTTGGTTTCGGTGGGGTAAGAGGAATTGCGCTCAGCTGTGATTAGATTGTTTGAGGGTTTGTTGTGGGAAGTCGTGTTTTCATCTGGGGTAATCAGATGTTCTCTAACCTCAGCTTGGTGGTCAACAATGTTGTTTGGGTCCGCCGTTTTGAGATCGGAAGGCAATTGTGCCCGTTTTGTCACGTTGTTATCGTTTGTATTTTGTTCGTGAGCCTTATTTAAATTGCTCTTGGTTTGGATCAGTTGGTTCATGCATTCGATCATGGTTTCCATCAGTTTTTTTTTTCCAGGATGTCTTGGACTGTTATTTCGTTCAGTCTGTTGAGCCACAATTTGGAGGTTTCGGTTTCCTTGTCAAGGCGTTCTCGCAGCGTTGTGTACATGCTTTCCATTTTTGTTAACTTTTCGTTCAGTTGGCCCAGTATCGCCCCATTGTTTTGTGACTTTTCATGTAGGTTCTCGTAGAGCTTAGTAAACGGGATTAATGCAAGTGATGTAGCAGCCAGAACGTTGTTGTGGATCTGTATAGCGGCAGCTGCCGACAAGTTTGATTTCGATGTCACGTAAATCTCCTTGTGGCCGTGCATTGAGTTGTTGCCGTCGCTATAGTTACTCGGTACGCTGTCCCCTTGTGCTCTGCGGTCTAAGGTTTCATCTGTCCGCTTGGGACCTCCATTCAAATCGTGTTGTGTTTTTGGAGTGGAGCAGTGGGACAGGGGCCTTGTACTTATCTTTTTCTCGAGGGTCTTTTGGGGGGGTCTATTGTCCCGGTTGTAGGGGGTCAAGGGCTGAGAGACCAATTCGGCTGTACTGAGGGCATCCAGATCCTCACTCTGCGTAGTCTCATCAATATGCGGGTAAGCTGTGGTGTTAAGGTGAGCATTGTATTGCGCACAGCGCCTAACTTCCATCTGGGATTTAGCAGTTGTCGAGCTCGAAGGTTTGGTGTTATTGTTTGCGAAAGTCTCAGACATACGTTCTTTCATTGTTTCAAAGTCTGCTTTGAGACGATCAGTGAGCCGAGCTTCGCGTCCGGCCAGGTCCACTTCATACGTATGTGGTTTTGGTACGGGGATCTGCGGGATCGCCATTTGTGGGGATGTCGTTCGTGTGGGTTTGTTTAAGGTGCTCCGTGCGTTGAGCGTGGCGTTCGCAAAAGTACATTTCAATCCACACTCCATGGGATCAGTGTTTTGCTTGTGGTCGTTTGTCTGTTTCACCGCTTTGAGGAGGGACCCAGCAGCAGGAAGTTTAACTCCTGCGCAAGGTGTGATGGTCACTGTGTTTGTCGAACTTATGCAGGGATCTTGCCCTTTATCTGGGAAAGTGAATCTCACAGGATTTGTATCAGTGTAGTGTGAGGGTACTTCTATTTCCAGCAGTTCGATGTCAGTTACATCGAAGGGTGATTGAAAAGCCGTTATGTTTACCTCAATCGCATTTGATGTTGTCTCCATGGTTTTGTTGGCGTGATACTTCTCTGTTTCGTTGTTCGTTCGGGGGCCGATCGCCTCAAGATCGTCAGCTGTCAACACTGCCATGCTGGTCGATGCCTCCGCCTCGACCCGCAGGGCGTTTTCAGCGTCGTTATTAGTGTTTGTGTGGGCGTCGGCGTTTGGCACTTCTGAGGTAGTCTCGACAGTTTCCTTAGTCTCTTTGTGTGTCCCCCACGGGGCTCTTTCCTGTTTCTTTGTATTGGTGATACATTCCGTGGCAATTTGGACTAAGGATTTAGGTTGCATTTTTGTCGGGGTGCACGAGGGGGTGAGTCGGGGGTTTGTACTAGACGTACTTATGCGATTTGTGGCTGTTGTTCGGCCTTCCCCGCCCTCTTCGTGTCGTCCCTTTGACCAGTCATAGCCGTCTAATGTTCTTGTTCTATTGACCGCATCGCTATGAACGCGTGTTATCAACAGATTTGCGGTGCAGTCTCGGAAGTGTGCTGATTGTTTTAGCTTAGCGCGGGTTTGAGGTCCGGATTCGGCCATGTGTTGGGCTTACCTCTGGGCTTACCTCTGCTTCCGCTGCTGACTGCTGCAGACTGAACTCTGCGCACGCGCTCCGCGCGCGCCTGGAGTTTTTAAGGGGAGTAGATGTTGTTTCCTTAAAGGAACACTCGCCCAGTAGATGCAAAGTACAATTCCACTAGTAGCTGCAGCTCCTCTCTCGTCCCAAACTGCTGCAGACTGAACTCTGCGCACGAACTCCGCGCGCGCTCCGCGCTTGCCTGGAGTTTTTAAGGGGAGTAGATGTTGTTTCCTTAAAGGAACACTCGCCCAGTAGATGCAAAGTACAATTCCACTAGTAGCTGCAGCTCCTCTCTCGTCCCAAACTGCTGCAGACTGAACTCTGCGCACGAACTCCGCGCGCGCTCCGCGCTCGCCTGGAGTTTTTAAGGGGAGTAGATGTTGTTTCCTTAAAGGAACACTCGCCCAGTAGATGCAAAGTACAATTCCACTAGTAGCTGCAGCTCCTCTCTCGTCCCAAACTGCTCCAAACCATTTCACAATCCTCCAATACAGGCGTTAATTACAACAGATGCCTTACACTCCGGAGGGGGAGCCCATTATCTTCACCACACAATGCATGGTCTGTGGACACAGATCACAGCCCAAAACCACATCAATCTTCTAGAACTACTAGCGGTACTCAAAGCCCTGCAAGCTTTCCAACTGCATTTAACAGGCCAAACGGTGCAAGTCATCACAGATGGCACCACTGCCATGTTCCACTGCCATATTCTACATAAACAAGCAGGGAGGCACACACTCTGCCCGGGCTTCCCCAAAACATTTGGAAGTGGGCACTGTAATGAAGGCATGGTATCGAACAGTGAAGACAGACAAAAGTGATCACAGTTCAAGGGTGTTTATTGAACTTCAATTGGTTGGTTGAATGCCTATCTAACCCTAAATTTAAAGATGGGAGCAAGCTACTACCATCAAATAATAACGCAATCCTAGTACAGGTTGTCAAAATAGAAGGGCCTGTACTAAAAAGCCTAATGCCAATCCTTACCTCCAAGAACAAATAGTGTGGGAAAATAATGTATGCAAAATGTTCAAGAAATATGTCGGGACAGTTGAGCAGTTAGCTTCCCTTCCCCATGTTTTCAGCATGGGACAAGGTGGCGATCTCTAGCTTTGTACACACTCTGGCATCTCTAGCACGAGGACGCAGTTCAGAACATAGATATCCGGGCCTTCTGCGCTAAAGTCTCTTTCCCAATAAGTCTCTTATTTGCAAAGTGCCTGGATTAACAAACAAATGCCAATGTTCCTTTCATCAGGTTTTTCACGTTCACCAGTTCTCTGGTTTACTGTTCATCACGGATATCCCTCAGTCGGGCTTGGACCCCCTTAAACACAAGTTCACAATAGTCTCCCTCAGACCTTGTAATTTCACTTTACTTGCTTTCCACACTTTCCACACTTTATACAAAAAATCGAAGACTTTAGACTGTGCGATGGAATTTACTTAAACCGTTGCAGGACCACTTTGATTCACTTTAGTCCTAAGTTTTACCTTTAAACTTTACTTTCGCTTCTGCCACTTCTTGGCTGGATACCTCGGAGACCATTGAGCACACCTGCAGCGCCGGACCACTCTGTTACTTTGTATCATACCTCCTCTGATACACAAGTTCAAACAACCATCAGCAATTTAGCTTTACGTCTCATCACACAGTTAATATTCTTCACTCTTAATACAATGTTGCCGCTTGCAACCTTGCCTTCAACACAGACTGGTCTTGTATCAGTCTCCCCAACTCACCGCCTTTGTTGATTTCTCTGGCGCTTCTTTGATCCTGGAGCCAAGGACGGTACCACCACCACAGTGGCAGCTGCTGCTCCTCCCAGACTCGGCCAGTCATGCAGGAGGGCCCCGGGTATCTCCGACACACAATTCAGGATTCTTCAGTCTGGTTTCCTGGCCTTACGCCTTTTAATCTTATAAATTATTAGACGTGAAATTTCTCAAAAACTGCATGCCAGTACCCTGGTTGAATATTATAAATCACAAAAAATACCGAGGGGCCTTAGGGTCTATTTGAGACCTACTCTCTGTAGTGACAACAAAGCCTTCGTAGCCAGATGGGACCAAATCCTTAACAAGTGCTCTCTTGACTTGATCCTACTTACTATAGAAGAGCTATCTAAATCACTTACCACTATTGACATGGACATCACAACTTTGAAAGACCAACTCTCTAAATTTAAAACACCTCGAATTATCTGATTTATTAGATGACATCAACGCAAAATTGGCAGACTATAGATCAGAAATAGAAAAAAGAAAATTACGTAAATTTAAACGTGACATTCGATTACCTGAATGACATAATGTACAACTGGCAGGAATTTTACTGTCAGAGGAACGCTAATCGGTCGAGACCAAGACAGGACGGGTCGCCAAACTCTGGCATCAGCAGTGACAGCAGCATTGGTGAACCAATTCAAATTGGAGCTCCGCAACAACCGAGTTCTACTCCACATACTGAAGATACTTCTTCAATTAATAACTCAACACCACAAACCACTGAGGAACCCTCTAATTCTGGGGAGTTTTTTAGGCACAAGAGAAAAACCAGGAGAGGTAGCAAAAAAAAACAACCAAGAAAAAAGAACAAATAGACTCGGTGAATTTAGTAGTGAACATTTTGTGTAAAATATTATCCAGTGGCCAATTGAACATATTGAACGAAGGTTTATCCTTTGTCCCGACCTGCAACACTACTTGTTTTGATGAGAAAGTCTGCCTGCATCGCCTCTTAAGGAAAATCAGACTCAAAATCTTTTTTGACACACAACCACCTATGGAATCCCATCATTCCATTGACAACCCATTGGAAATGCGTCCGAAAAGTTCCTTTGACCCCCAGGTACAAAATTCAGTGTTAAATCTTTTTGAGAAGAATGCTGTACATGACTTGAATAAAATTAACTACAGAAAGAATTCTCCACTGAATATTAAAAACTGTCAGTTGGATCATATTGAGAGTTTGGCCAAGGATGAATCCCTCACCATTAAACCTGCAGACAAGGGAGGAGCCATTGTGGTGATTGATACCCCATTCTACAATAAAAAATGTTTGGACCTACTGAGTGATGAAGGTACCTATATGAAATTGGACAATGACCCTATTATGAATATCAAATCTCTTATCATTAAAACCTTAGAGAAGGCAAAACAAAATCAGTGGATTAGTGACAAAACATCTGAATATCTAATCAATAAATTTCCCATTACTCCGGTCTTCTATGGATTGCCTAAAATCCATAAGGACCGTGGAAATCCACCATTAAGACCTATTGTGGCAGGCACCGAGAGTATTTTTGACCCCCTTGCTGTATACGATTGGTGGTATTTTTGGGACCTACATCCACACAGTACTTTGAGCCCATCTTGGGAGCCACCATTGGCTATTTGATATTTAGGTAATCTACCATTTCAAGTTGTACCGTGGTCATTGGGAATGTATGCAATACCATTCAAAGTGAATGTAAATACTTTTGCATGATTAAGTATCTATGGTCTGGAAATAGTGTCACAATCGAACCATTTTCTTAAAACCTGCCAATTTTCAATCCTTTAGCATAAATGTGCAAATATAAGGTGTTTACATAGTATTTGTCTATCTATTTATACACTTTTTGTTTTAAGTCTATTTAGGCCTGGGAAGAAGAGGTTCTTATCCTCGAAAGACGCCGCCAACTGAAAAACAGACTACTAACAACATTTCTTCATATTGCTTCTTTGCAAGAAGATTGTGATTGTTTTTACCTGTTGTGTTATCTTTGGAAAAAAAAACTTCTGCTGTTTGGTAACCTCAAACAAAATATACACATTCTTGTGTTCTTCAAAATTTGCTTTTGGTCTATTATTATCTACAAATTGAATTAACTGTCTCGAGTTTTCAGTAGTTGGTTTTTCCAACACACTACAGTGTGCAGGGGACGTGAGGGTTCAAAGTTTGAGCCATATCAAAGGAAACTCTGCTTTTCACACTAAGAGCTCATTCTACCAGAGGTACAGGAGCTACTTTGGCTTTTATTGCAAACGTCCCACTAGACACAATTTGCAATGCAGCTTCATGGAGTTCCATACATACCTTTACTCAGCATTGCTGTATTGACACACATTCTAAAGCAGATTCACAGGTGGGATAAGTGGGGCTAAATCATCTATTTGCTGCCATACCTTTTCACAACCACCTCCTTCTCCTGATACTGTGATATTGCTAGCTAGCCTATGCATAGCATGTGATCTAAGCAGATCTACAAGCCTCAGAAGGGATACATTACTCACCGTAATCACATTTCTGATGCTTGCATTTGCTTAGATTCATATGGGCCCACCCATCCTCCCCTCTTGGAGTAGGTGGTGCAAAGATGGTTTCTGGCTTTATCGCTTCTCATCGGCTTTATTACATCTCTACTCACTCTACACTTGATGCTACCTCATGTCAGAACAAAACAATAGGAGGGACCTTGACGCGTGAAGGCCTCCATCATCAAACAAGACACTTCATGTTCTGCCTCCCTCACTGAATGCTAATTTCTGGACACCCTCTAAACTGGTCTCATACGACTGCTTTTGAAAATACTGACCCTAGACCCAGATGACGTGTCCAACTACCAGCTCATTACAAACCTTTAATCAGAACAATATTGTAAGAAATAGTCCCATATGTAAGGAAGCCATGATATCAACAGTAAGACAGACACAAGTGCCGACAGCTCAAGGGTGTTTATTAAACCTTAATTGGGTCTCAAAAATCGCCTATCTAATCCTAAATCTACAAATGGAGCAAGCTACCACCATCAAATAATAACGCAGTCCTAGTAGTGTCTTGTCAAAATAAAAGGACCTATACTAATAAACCTATTTCCAATCCTTACCTCTATAGTGTGGGAAACAATGTTACATAAAAGAAAGAAATATTCAAGAAATGATAGGTCAGGATGTTCAGGCCGTTGGCCTCCCTTCCCCATGTTTTCAGCACGGGACAAGGCGATACACTCGAGCTAAACACAGTCTTCGGCTTCTCTAGCACGAGGGTGCAGTTCAAACATTAGCATAAGGGCCTTCTCTGCCCAAGTCTCTTTGCCTTTCAAAGTTTCTTCTTTCAGAGGGCCTGATGCAGGTTCCTTTCCTCTTAGGTTTTCACACATACTCAATTTCTCAGGTGATTCACTATCCACCTCGGGATCCCGGTCAGCCGTGCTCAGATCCCCCCTTTACCACAATGCTTGTCAGATTTTCACGTATCCAATTCCTCAGGTGATTGACCCCGGATCCCCCTCAGCCAGGCTCAGATCCATTTCAACACAAGGTTCAATCAGTCTCCCTCCGCTGGGTACGGACTAACTTTAATTCACTTTCACACAAACTTGCTTAATCTCACAAGCTTTCAATTGATCCCCCTCTGCTGGGCTCGGACCGACTTTATCTATTTTGTCATCAACTTGCTTGGCAGTATCAACATCAGACTTTCGATTGTGCACAGGATTTTACCTGACCCGTCGCAGGACCACTTCGATGTACCATTCTGTTGCCAATCTTTCACCTTTCGTAAATCTCAGTTGGATTCCCTGCAGAGACTTTCGAATGAGCGCCCACGTGGTACCGGACCACTCTGTCAAGGACATTGTGTCTCGGTTTAAGTTCAATCATTCATATGTTGTTCACTTTTTACTCTCGTTGGTAATCGCATGCGTTTCATACACTGTTCGCTTCAGCGTTCACCATACAATGTAGCCACTTGCAAATTTGCTTTCAACACAGACGAGTCTGGTATCAGTCTCCCCAACTCATCGACTGTGTTGTTGTCACTGGTGCTGCTTTTTTGTAGGAGCCAAGGACAGTACCATGGCGGTAAGCAATTCTCCCTGCCTTGACTATCGACGCAGGAGAGCCCGGGTACCTCCGACACACAATGCAGGATTCTTCAGCCTTGTTTCTATTCTCGAGGGTTCGTCAAAGTAACAGTTCCTCTTCGAAAAGGCCAAGGACACTTCCCTCCCCTTCTGTTTTTTCGTCTTTCTCTTAGTGTTAATCTGCCATCTTGAAACTGCTGCTTCCTCGTGTGCTTTGCATTGATCAGTGTGTGCTCTCGTGCTCTGCCTTTTATTTGTGGGGAAGTGTAATGGAAGTCAGGTGTATGTGATGGTCAGTAATTGCCTGACACTGCCTGACCATTGTATTGGGACATGTCAGGTGAACGGCTCGGGTGTTAGTCCGTTTTCTCTCATAGCGATCTGTCGGTGAGAAAGTATTCTTGTTGTGAATGGGAGCAGAGGGGGAATGAGTTCCTGAATATCCTACGCGGTAGGATGGGGTAAAGGTGTTGCCCTATACTACCATCCGGTGTCCCACTCCCCAAAGACTCCTCACCCAGGTGATCCTCCCGCACTGGTCCGACCCCAGGAGTTGGATCCAAAAGCGATTGCCGTGTCCTGGCCACCTGGATGACAGATCCCCGGCGACTAGCTGGTGAGACACCTTCAGGTGTCTCACACATAGCTGTTGTGCACAACGCTGCCCAGTGTTCTTTATCTTTCTCCATTGGACCACACCTCCTAGGATTCCTGGTGTTGAAAACCCGTACTGGCAGCCAGCTGCAGAAGGAAGCAACAACATGCAGAACAGTAAAGGAGCGCTGCGCACATCAAAACGGCAATCCAGAAACTGTCAGGTGAAACAGCACTTTGAAATTAACTAGATTATTGTACCATCTTAACCAAAAGCTGGCGGACCTGTGTGTGGATTGGGGGTGGGGGCGTAAAGCCTATTTGGTCTTCTCATGCCTGTAACCCAGCCCTTGGGTAAAAAGGGAGGCAGTGGTTGGCCCTGGGAACCAGCGGAGATTGGGACCCAATGGAAGGGGAGAAAGAGGGTAAAAGGGGACAGAAATAATAAGTGTTGTTCGTGCAAGGTCAAGCGAGGAGAAAGTAGACCAGTAGACAAGGCGGAGGAAGGATGGTGCCGCATGGAAGAAGATTAGAGAGAGTGTGCAAGGTGAGAGAAACTGATACTTTAGTGTGGGAGTGCATGAACTTTAATTAGAGTGTAGGTATACGAGTGGGAAGGTGACTGGGGGATTGAAAGGAGTGTGACTGTGGGAGAAGGGAAGGGTGGAGTGTAATGGCGAGTGGAGAGTAATGTAGTGGTGAGGAGAAATTAATGTTGTGTACTCGAGAGGAGAAAGGGGAGAGTAGGGTAGTGTATTGGAGTGGAGAGGGAGCATTGGTAGTACAGAGGGTACGCGTAAGGAATAGAAAGTAGGGAGAAACAAGAATCGGAAGGCCATAAAAGAGAGGTAGAGGGAGGATTGGGAGGAAGATCAGGGAGAAATGTCTGAGGAAGGGAAGGAGACAGAGAGATTATCAAGGACATAACGTGGATGGACAAAAGGTGCCTGGGCAGTTGAGAGGCAGCTATTCCAATTGTGTAGACTATTGTTACATTCGTGAGACCCCCTGGATTGCATCATTCTAGGAATTCCTGGAGGGAAACGGCTAGATAACTTTTGCCTAATGGCCATAACCAGCATCTCTTAAATAGTAGGGGTTGATATTGATATTATATTTGTATCATACTCTTATACAAGTGTTTCAGAGCGTGGCAAGGGATGAGAAAAGGGTGAACAAAACAACGATCTTAATAGGCCCAGTGACGTTAAGAACGCACAAGTGCTCGGGAGAGGGAAAGGGTAAAAGTGCGTGGATGGGGGGAGAAGTGGAAAGTGCAGAGAAGGGAAAAAAAGGTACATAATAAATAATGAAAAGCAACAAGCAGTGGTAGTGCAGCCAGCATGTGGCTAGTGCTGGGATTAAGGCAACAGACAGGGTGAGTCTGGTAAGTGCAAGGGGGGTACTGTATGGTTACAGATAAAGACCCCAGTGCAAGGTATTGCCAGGAGGCAGTGCGGGCGGGTGGGTGGGTGACAGAGTGAGCAGGTATCTGGGCCCGAAAGTTGAAGGGTAGGCCAGGTGCACAGTGCCGAAAGAGAGCAGATCAGCAGGGGAGAGGAGAGGAGAGGAGAGGAGAAGCCAAGTCAGAAGCAAGGAGGAAGTTCTTGAGGTGCTTCCGGAACTGAAGATGGTTCTCAAGTTTCAGCAATTCTTCCCATCCTTGTCTAATAACCCTGAAAATCAAAAAGATTAAGAGCATGCAGCCTATGAGGACAAGTTAGCTCTGTATAGTGCAATGTCAAGAAATGCAGTAGTTTCTCAATTTTGGATGAAAGGACACCATCTCCTTGAACCTCCTCACATGCAGCAGGGTACACTTATAATTGTGTATTGTGCAGTGCAGCGGTCCCTATATTCTAGTGCCCAATACTTGGCTTTCTCTAGAAATGTAGTAGTGGTCGCCATTTGCACCTCAATTTTCGTTCATTTCCATCGTTTTCCGATGGCCATCATATGGCATAATTTGTTATACCAAAGGTGTGTGGTGCATGAAGTTTTTGCCACATCGTTTCTCTTACAAATGTAGCCTCTAATAAGTTATACAATGTTTCCCTTTAGGGAGCCCAAAGGAAAAACGCATTTAGCAGGTAGACCCAATGTAATCGCCCCAGATCCCAAAGAAATGTTCCATTAGTGACTGAGGAAACATAGCTAATGACCTCCCTCCAAAACCTCCTCACCTTGGGACAATCCCACCATATGTATAACAATGAGCCTTCTCCACCACATTGGTACGAATAGTCAGCAGAGAGGTGAGGGTTCATGTTTTTAAGTGGTTGAGGAGTCACATGCCATATATAAAGAGCTTATAAGCAATTTCTTTATATTGCACATGCATTGAAGATTTGTGGGCCCTGATCTGTGTTTTCCTGATCCTTTGCCCAGATCTTTATACAAATCTGGGTTATGTGGACCTTAAGAGTGGGGTTCTGCAACTCCTAAAATCCTACATCTAATGGAAATGTCTTTGGCATAATATATATATGACAATTGTTTCGAAGGCAGTAAGTGATTTTGTGTCTGCAGCCTTGACATCTGTCCGCATAAGCCATTAACTTTGTTTGAAATATTGTTTGTGGTGACAAATCAAATGTATTCGCCCCTTCTTCCCAAGCGGGAGTGCTCTCTTTGAGGCAAGGGGGGTGAGTCCGCTCTGCAAGACCCTTCTTGGGAGTTTGGGCAAGTGGCACCTCACTGGAAGGGACTCCCTCTTGGGGGACAAAGATCCTCATTCCCATGAGGAACTCCCTAGACCATCTACCATAATAACATATATGGGATTGCCTGTTATAAAGAATATTGTACGCTCTAGGAACTTCGCTGAAGACAAAACTAAAATATCCCATTGTGCACAAGGAGGGTCTCTCTTTAAGAGGAGGCCTATGTTTTCTTAAGAAGAGGAGGCTGGTACGAGAGTACGCTGAGTAGAGGCGAAGCACAACCAACCAGAGAAGGAAGATAGTAAGCCCCTTGAAGAGTTGAATCTGGGAGAAGGTAGAGCCAACTAGAGCTGCATAGCCTGCGACTTTTGTAAGAGTCCTGGGCAGCGGAAGGAAATGCTGGGAGCCTGGCGTTTCCAAGGAGAGGGCAAGGGAGAAAAGGGGAAGCCTTCTCCGTGTCGTGGCGTGACCATGCAGACTTTGTGGTGGGCCGTCTGTCATACAGTGCTGAAACCACCAGAGTGAGTCTCGGAGAGACCCTGTGACCTGTAGTCCGACGTGGTCGCATAGAGGAAGAGAAATCGAGTGAGTGATACCAATACTAAGCAGGAATACGATCAGAGGAGTAGAGGAAGAGAACCTGAGTGAGCGGTGAACCCGAAAGCATTCCCCTGCAAACAGTTAACTGGGACAGCAGTAATACCAAGAGGCCGTTGGGGCATAGATATCCAAGAGGAGATGGAGGTACTTGTTGCAAGGAAATTGACGAAATGTTCATAGGAACGCCACTAAGGAGGACCTGTATGAATGTAACCACGAGAATAGTGAATAAGCCTGAGAGAGAAGGTATCAAGGAATGGATACAAAGAGAAACATGTCCCAGTGAAAGAGATGAGTTCCTAAATATAAAGCATGTAAAATTGAACTGTATTAAAGTCATCCTGAGAATAGTAAATAAACCTGAAAGGGAAGGTGTTAAGAATTGGAGACAAACACTCTGGAAAGAAGGGTGGGAATCTAAAAGGGAACTGAAGTCAAGTGAAATGGGACATGGAAGATGTGATCAAATTGAGCCAGGCCAGGAAAAGAAGGCTCACATTGCTACAAAGGATAGTCAACTTTAAAAGGCCAGAGCTCCAGAGATCAGAACATTACTTGCACCTGGGAAAGATTATAAGAAAGAGAATTGCAAAGCCTTGTGGAATAACTATCCCAGGATGGAAGTGAAAATATAAGTACATCCAAAAGGTGACAAGGGGCTACTTGAAGACAACTTTCTTAAGAGAACTTTGGAATAAGTAGACATTACCGTAAGAGGATACCAGACATATAGAGACATTGCCATAAGAGAACAACCAAAAGGAAGAGACGTTTGCCTGATCTAATTTGAGTTGGTTTTGAATGAAGGGCCTCTTCATTAAGGAATTCTGATGACTTACGAGCACCTTAGGTCATTAGATATCCCTGAACATTTTGAAGGAAATAAAAAACCTGAATTGAGAAATTACCACATTTTTTGACTGAAAGACGAAAATTACTTTTTGCTTTTTGAATTTCTTTGTTTTAATAATGCAGACGGAGTCCCCACACCCTTCCCAATCATAACCTATACCCTTACCCCACCCACACCTATTATTTACTATGCATATACTAAAATACCTTCCATTTTCTGTCAAAGGAATTCAGTAATTTCGCTTTCATTTTTTTTGTTTTCGGTTATTTCTACGGATACTATTTTATATAGGCAGGGAAATCCCTGTAGCGGTAGGGAAAACTAGGCCTTATTATTATTGTTTGAATAAGCCTCACACAAAATGTCCTTGGTGTCCGCCTGCTTCTTCTGACCCGCCACAGTGGTCACTTTCTAAGTGTGCACATTCGTACGTGGTTTTGATCCCTCCATTGCGAAACAAACCTGAAATGTGAAATGCATCTCTATTGTTACGCTGCTTACAAAAGGCTGGAGGGATGCAAGGCCGGGAAGAAATCAGGGTTTTATGAATATGTGTAAAAGGTGAGGGAAACATGGCTAGCCCCATGAGTTACAAGGATTGCTTTGGCCTCTTCACTTACTGCCACTCACTGGACTTGCATATAGAGACCAGGATTCTGTATGCTTGGGTAACCAGATTGCTCCCCATAGAGGGATTGCACTGGTGGCAATCGCCATATGCCACAATTGGTTTTCCAACTGCACCATAACCACACTCCCAATTTTCTCAGCTGTGCTGCTTTGTAGCAGAAGGGATGTGACCAAGCAGTTCAGGCTGAACTACCCCTTTTGGGGTGGGTCCAAGTGATTTGCATATGGTCTTTCCCCTTTTGTAACGGCTTGGCAGGCGAAGAAAGATGGTCTGGAGGGTTGGCCAGAGCAATGCCAGAGGTTAGGATTAATTCAAAACCTTCCAGCCATCACCTCATTTGTTTTATGCTGCTTGCAAAAGGCTGGAGGGATGCAAGAAATCTGGGTTTTCATGAATCGGTGTAAAGGGGGAGTGAAACGTGACTAGCCCCATGAGTTACAAGAGTCTCAGACTTCAGATTATTTTGGTCATTAAACTTAGAGACTCACTTGATTTGCATATAGAGACCAGGGTTGTGTATGCTTGGGTAATGTAAGGGAGGCATAGTATCACAAGTATGACATTGACACGAGGTACAAGTTTCAAAAACCTTTTTTTGTATTTTCGGGGTTTGGAAAAACTCCTGCTTTGCCCTATAGCTATGATGGGAGTAGTCTCTACCATCAAATAATAATTAAAACACAGTCCTAGTCAGTCTTTGACAAATCAAAATGGCCTATACTAACAAAACCGAATGCCTGTCCTATCTCTCATACAAAAGTGTGTAAAGAGATATGTATGTATGTATGTATGTAAAGGAAAATCAGTGTTATAACAAAGGATCAAAGTGGCTGAGTCCGCTTTCCTGCCCACGTTGGACAGCACGCAGTAAGGCGGCCCCCGTAGACGGGATGACGCACTCTGGCTCAGGTTCTCAAAACAAAGGCAGTTCAAAATGTGAATCGAGTACCACAGGCATGGCCTCGCCTCCCCAACTGTCATTCACCCGGGAGGGTCGCTGGCGTCCTTGTAAAACAATGCAGGTTTCTTCTTGTCTGCGATTTGGCTTTCTCTGTCTCCTTTGCGGTTTCCCAGAAGCAACGACCTTCAGCAGAGATCTTCAGGGTTTCTCTACCCTTTGTTCTAGTTCCTCGATTGGTCGCCCTGCTCCAGTAGGTTTGCCATTGACCTGGAAGCGCCGCTCCTTCTCATGTTCCACCTTGCTCCTTGTGTCTCTATGTTCCTCCTTTTATCCGGGTGGGGAGAGCTAAAGGCTATTCGATGTATGTGATTGAAGTCAAGTGGCTGACTTTGCCTGACCCGATTAGCGGGACATGTCCAATGAGATGTAAGAGTTAGCCTCTTTTCTCTGTCGCCCTCTTCCTCGGCCCAGTGTTTGTGCAGGAAGGGGGGTGGGTGGGGGGGGGGGGGGGGCCTTGGAGAATCCTATAAAATAGGATTGGGCATGCGTATGGGAAAGGGGGGGGATACCGTATCTCTCAATCGGTTGCCTTACCCCCAGTCCCCTAAAGACCCATCACCCAGGTGATCATCCCGCACTGGTCCACCCCCAGGGTCTGGATCCAAAGGCAATGGCCATGCCCTGGCCACCTGAGAGAGAGAACCCCGGGGACTAGTAGGTGAGACACCCTTTGGTTTCTCGCAGTAACCTAACCAGATTGCTCCCCGAGGGATTCTATTGGTAGCAATCTCTGTATGCCACCATTGGTTTTCCGACTGCACATTAACCACTCCCCTAATTTGCCCATTGATTGCGAGTCTAAGGTGGGGGGGTGTCTGTTATTTGGCTCTAATTAATGATTTGAACTAGACCCAAATCCCATGACCTCCATTGTGTGGAAAAGAAATGCCCATTCGAATGTCCTCCCATGTATTTCTCATCTTATGATATCGTTGTATCCAGCTTCAGCTGCTTCCAAAAAAATTCTCTCGCCAGAGGGCGCTGTGCGTCAAGACGGTCGACTGTCTGTCGAGGGCTTCCATCTCGGCTGACGTCAATGTCGAGTACATATACCATGCTCTGCGCCCGTTGGATTCAGAGCCCTTTTCCCGCAAATGCTAGTGCTTTGGGAATTGCGGCGCTCTTAAGTTTTCTTCGAGAACGTATTGAAAAGGGCCTTGTCTTCAGCTCTGAATGCTCCAAAGACGGGCTTCAAAAAGTTCCTAAAATGTGGCGCCAAAATGTCCATCACAGGCCTGCATATGATATGTATCTGGTGCCTGGGCATTGAGCATGTAACCAACAATTGTCGATATTGTCAGTCGATGACAGGTGAGGCCTTAAAAGAGCACAAAGCTAAATTGTTGGTGGGTAGTATTGTCCCCAAATCCCCATCCGCTCCATCTAAATTTGGGTCATCCCATGAGTCGAGAGATTGCTCTCCTCACAAGTAAAGATCAAAAAAAGGTCCCACTCGAGGAGCAGACACGCCTCGCTGTCGTCAAAAAAAATCGAAGAGAAGGCATAGGTCACCTTCTTACCATCATCCTCAGAAAGGAGCGTAGTTTGCCTGACTAAATCTTCCTCTGAAGAGGAGTGGGAACTCTTTAGGAAGATGTGCAAAATCTTCGTGGATCAGGCCCTGTCCTTCTCGAAGCATCAGAAAAGTGGCCCTGCTACAGTCTATGACAAGTATGAGGCCAGGGCAAAACCCTGCTTGCCCTTGAGCCCAGGTCACAAGCCTAAGACTACTCAAGAATCTTCGAGCACTCAACGAGATGAGAAATCGTTGAAGAAACAGTCGCGGGACAAGTCCCTCGAAGCACAAGTTAACGCCACTGACGTCGACCCCACCGACGCCGATACAAAAAACATTGACACAGATTGTACATTCTTCAATGCCTTTACCGCAAAAAAGCCAGGAAAAGTTTTTTTAACTTGTACCTAAAAAGGATTTAATTAGATCCTTAACATCTATATATGAGGTCTTTGAAACCTCAGACGATAGCCCTCCTTGTGGTCTCCAATTCGAAAGTCCCATGTATTCAAAAAAATAACCTACCTGAATGTTTCATTTCAGAAGAGACCAGGGTTAGGGAAATACTCGACACCTTACAAACAGCTAGTGTGATAGACGCTTGCCCAGAAATAGATTTTGGGAAACTGGACCCGGCTGATCATGCAGATGCATCTGCCAGATGCCTAATGTGAAGAGTGGTGGAATTCCTGGGATGGAGTAGACCAGCTCCTGCATTTGAACAAGACGACCTGACTGACCTATTGGACAAAGCTCCTCAATATGACCCTATGTTACCATTCCATGGAACACTGCAAAAAAGGGTTGCAGCAAACTGGGAGACTCCAGAGTCCAACCCGGCAGTAAACAAATATCTGACTAAAAAATACAGGCCATCCAGTAGCAACCGTGGCTACCTGTCAATACATCAACTCCAGAAAGCCTAGTAGTACAAGCAGCTACATCTGCCTCCAAGCAAGCTACATACCCAGCCATACCCCCTGATGGGGATGAAAAAACGTGTTGATTATTGGGCAAAGAAAGTCTTTTCTGCTAATAGCCTGGTTCTAAAGTCTGGTAATTCCACATGTGCCCTTGCAAAGTTTACATTCACCCTGTGGGACGGTATAGCAATGGCAGCTATTTCCTCAATGGTAAGGAAAGAGATGGCTTCATGAACCTGATGAGGGATGGTGAGGAGGCCATTTGTTAGTCTCTGCAATCAGGTCTGGACACTGCTGACAGCGTCAGCAGGGCCCTGTTGGCAAGCACTGTCATATACAGATTTTTTGGTTGAGGAAGTCAGGATTTGCACCTGATGTACCATCCAGACTCCTTAACATGCCCTTTGACAGTTCCCATGTTTTTGGAAATAAGGCAGAAGAAAGCCTTGAAAAGCTGCAGACCTCAAAGGTGGAAGCACTGCCGTCGGGCAACCACACACTTTTCACCCCAGCGGATCATCTTGGAGGGGTAGGTCTTTTCGCTACTACTCCCCAGTTGGAAGAGTGAGAGGACAAGCTGGTGAAAGAGGACAAAGCAGATTCCCTGGTGGTCGATGAGGGGAGAGGTGCAAAGCCCGCCCAAGCAGCCGTGTCTTTACCATCAGCCACTGCTTCAGCCACCTTAAAACCACTCTGAGGTCTTGACTCAAGACACCCCAATAAGAGGCAGACTATCAAGACATTTTGCAGATGGTCACCACATTTCAGATTGCCCAGCGTCTTTCCGGCCTTGGACTTTTTGAGGTTGCTTAGCCTCATGGCATGGCATCCTGCATTTTTCTGGTGCCAGAGGCTTGACTGAGAATTAGATCCCTTCAATGGGCTCTCAGAACACAATAATAATAATAATAATTTGGCATTTATATAGCGCTGCTTATTATTACCCACGGGGTGTGGTGCTCATTTATCGACCTCGGAAGGATGAAAGGCTGAGTTTGGCCCTGCCGGGATTCGAACCTGCGTTAGCAGGCTCTGCACGGATGTCAAAGTGAGCGCTCTACTCGCTGTGCCACTTGACTAATGGTCTCAATTCTCAGGCAGGATGTCGGACCTCCTTCAGATTCCGAGCAGAGACTCACAGGACCATCTGTGGTGGGCCTGCGAGGACAACATTCTGAAAGGTGAACCTTTTTGGCAACCATGGCCAGAGATAATGAAAATTGTATGTAGTACATTGAGAGATGATTTGGAGAGTTGGAGTTTGTTGAATCTGTCGCTTTGGGGCAAGGTGAATGCCTTGAAGATGATGGCAGCCCCGAAGATTAATTAGATCTATGTATGAAGTATGCTCCCTTTGATGGTGGCATCATCGGTGTGGAAGGCCTTGGACAGACTTATTCAGGTATTTTTGTGGGACAAAAGACCCCCTAGGTTGAAGTTGTGGACATTGCAGTTACCGTTGACGAGAGGCGGATTAGGGGTTCCTGTTAGGCAGAAACCTGTGCAGTTCCCTTTGGGAACACTGCAAAAGATTTAGGACTACAGGTGTTAGAGGTAAACCCACTTGGTAGCAGTCTGTACCACCCAGATTTACCTGGTAGCTGTGGCTGAGCAGTCAGACTTCCCTCAAGAAGAGTTAGGCAGTATGCAAAGTATACACAATAGGCACTCAGACACAATAATACAACCAACACTGACCAGAGCTTTAGTATCAAAGTATATAATTATTTATTTAAAAACACACTGTTTGAAACACTCCAGCACTCATATTGTAAAACACACTAAACACAGTTACTATTATAATATATACAACCCTTATTCCTTATCAGGTAAGTCTTAGTTAACACCACTTATTTCCATACAGAGGTGAGCGCTTAACTATAGATGGCACTCCAATAAGTTTATGAAGAAGGGAGGGAAAAAGACAGAATATGGAAAGGTACACCACTCTAAGATTTAGGAACACTATTAGCAAGGCAGAAGAGCAAAAGTCACTTGTGAGCCGAAGTCCATAGGCTGGGCCCATTCTTGGAGAGAGCAGAGCACAAATGCGCCCAAGATCACACAGTTACACTAGGCTTAGAAAGTCTTGCAGAGAGTTCGAAAAGAGTTTAGAGAGGCTCAGAAAAGTTTAGCCAGGGTGTCCCAGGCTAACCCAGGTTCGAAAGCCGGGAGCTAAATCTACCCCGTACAGTTGGTGGCAAGAGAAGCCAGGCGGGACACGGTACCTTAAGTGGGAAGGATCCTCCAGCGGGGGGAAGTTGTTCCTAGCAGCGGGTGCAAGTCTTGTCGTCGTCCAGGGGAAGAGGAGATCTCGACTTGGAGGAAAGATGAAGGTCGTTGCACTGCCAGGGAAGAAACCAGTCGCAGAGTTTTCCGGTTAAAGGTATTACCCTTTATTTTGCGGTCTTGGTAAAACGTGGTATTCCGGTTGTCGGGGTGCTTGGCACAGGCAAGGCGGCCACGAGATGCATCGGGAAGGCGAAAAGACGGTGAAACTGGTTATCCCCACCAGTCAAAGGAAGAAGACTCTCTGGCGGGAGATCTCCTCTGTCGTTGGGAAAAGTGGTGAGACGGTCCAGCAGGGCTCCACCGGTGGTGTCGTTGTGGCAGGTCGGCTCCGCTTCTCCCTCGTCGGATTCTTAGGTCCTGTGGCGACTTCTGAAGTTCCAGTCCCCAAAGCCCTGCTTTTATGCAGAAAACCCCCATTCACTCAGCCTAGCTGTCACTCAAACATGCTAAGTGGTGAACCGGCCGGCTCACCACTTGGGCCAATCAGGACGGAGTGCGACTTGAGTTGCCTAGGCAACTCAGTCGGGGGTGCCAAAATCCCCCTCCACCTGTCCTAATTACCCCAGACAGAGTTGTTCCACTTTGGAGGGCTTAGGGGAGAAGCCCGCCAAAAAAGTGGAACAAAGGGCTCGACTTGGGTTGGAGTCACAGAAGAGAACACAAACGCCATTTTAGAACCGAGTTTTGGCAAAAAATACCAACCGGAGATTTAATAATAATTAAATAAACCGGCGGTATGTTCGAGGCCATCGTAATTAAATAAAGATACTAACCTCGAACAATGGGAAAATCCCATAAAGAAATATTTGCGGTTGAATATAAAAAGTAGTATCCACTGCCACCAGCCAAAACTCGATCAGGGGGGACGGAGACGTGCCCCCTCGACTAACAGACCCCGGGGCAATCGAATTGCCCCAGCCAGTACGTCCACAATATGATGGTTTGTACTGGTTCTGTTCAGAATTCAAGACTAGTAAAGTTAATGGTGACTTTACATGCCCTGGGAGACAGTAGTCAGTCCCAGGGTATGGAGGCTATTCCTGGGGGTCACTATGACACCCCTGTGTTACTGCACTGAGGGTGCTGTGTACCACACATCACAAAAACACATGAAGCCCTATGGAGTAAAAGACCCCATAGCCCATTAAAAACATCTAGAGTCAAAGAAACGCACTCAAATCATGCCCAAGAGTGAGGGTAAAAGAGTCTCACTCTTGGCAGGAGAAAAAAATAAACCCCAAAAATCCAGCAAAGCTGCTGGGGGGGGACTCACTAGGTTAGGAAATTCAGCCTAAACAGAGAATTATCCCTAACAGTTCCTAATGTTAGAGCATATCTGGCCTCTTTAATTTTTTGGTTCCCTTCATGGAAGATGCACATGAATGGTTAGTGGCTGAGACTAGCTTCAATGAACCGTTGACACCAAAGGCTATACTGACCTCTACTTCGAGACGATGCTGTGGAAAAGACCATTTGATTGAATGCTTGAGGAATTTGTGGAAGAACTTGTGATTTTTTTTTTGGGAAGTTGATGCCCTTAAGAAACCTGAAGCCTCGATTTGGATGAACCCTTCAGTTAAGATAAATGGTAGTGTTAGTGTTAATTTTATATCTGATCTGTTTAAGGATGACATCTGGTTGACAGCAAGTGAATTACAACAGCAATTTAAAATTGAGAACTTTAGGATTTCGGATTACAGAAAGCTTAAGAAAGCAATTGGACAAGTTAACTTGTTGAAGAGGATCAATTTGTATCTGTTTACAAGGAAAACGATGGGAGGGGAAGGAGGATTGGCCAGCAGAGTATATACAGCGATTGTGTCAAATTACAGAGGACTTGTGGCAACAAATGTGTATGAATGTTAAATTATGCTGTTTGGGACTCACAGAGAGATCAAGATCCTTAATCGGATTTATTGGTCACCAGAAAAAATGTGGAGAAGAGGGATGTTGGGTAGTTTGGATTGTTGGAGATGTGTACATGAATCCGGTACGTTGGAACACATGCTGTGGGATTGTAGGTTGGTGAGGTTGTTTTGGAGTGAGGTTGGCCAAGTGTGTGATGGAGTGGTTGAGGGGCTGCCAGCCTTGGATTTCAATATGGTGATCTTGGGAAGTGATGAATTATTGGACGATCTTACACAATGTCAGCAAAAATGGTTGTTCAGGGGAACCATGATGGGTAAGAAGATCATTTTGCATAACTGGAAAACTACTTTGACCTTGAACATTGGATCATGGTGAATGAGATGCACAATTTGGCAGAAATGGAAAGGGTGCTGTACAGGAGATAGAGGAAGATTGGTTTGTTTGATAAAATCTGGGGAATTTTTCTTTCGCTACACTAGTTTGATGAAGTTTTTTGGGGTGGGTGGGGGTGGTGGAGGGTGTACATAGTTATGTAATTGAATGCTTCTTAACTATTGTTTTTTTTGGTTCTTGTGATAATGTGTACTGTAAATACAATTTGTTAACTTTAAAATAAAAGTTCAGAAAAAAAACAGTAGTGACGGACTCCTCACTCAAGGGGTAGGGGAGCCCACGCCGACGATCTGACAATCAGCAGTTGGTGGTCTCCATCAGAGTCAACTATACTTCAACCTTCCAGAGCTGAGGACAATTACACTAGCACTGAAAGCCTTTCTGCCCTCTGTACAGGGAAAGAATGTCCTGATAATGACAGACAACACAGTAGCCATGTACTACTTCAACAAGGGGGGAGGCGTAGGGTCACTACCACTGTGCAGAGAAACAATGCAGCTCTGCTTTTGGGCTATTCAAGGAGGACTCTATCAGCAGTTCACCTAGCTGTAGAGGAGAACACAGCGGCAGGCGCTTTGAGCAGGCAGAGCACCGTTTCCCATGAGTGGGGAACTAGCTCAGGAAGTTCTTCAGGAGATCTTCACCCTTTGCGGAACCCCTCCAGTGCATCTGGTTGCAAACCATGTCAACCGGAAGTGCAAACTGTTTTACTCCAGGGAATTTCCTCCAAGAAGAGCTGTATGGGACGCCTTCATAGTGGACTGGGAGTTTCCACTCCTGTACGTGTTTCCTCCAGTCCCCATCATTTTTCACGGGATCAGTTTGGGAAATCCATTCTAATTGCCCTGGATTCGGCTAGGAGGACGTTGTACCTGGACCTTATTGACATGTCCATCTGCCCATATGTTTTCCACAATAGAGGACCTTCTCTCGTGAGAGGAGGGTCGGTTCTCTCTCGAGAAGTCAAGACACTTGGGCTTCACGCATGGTTTTGAGAGGCTGAAGTGCAAGGATTGGGACCTCCTGAATGACGTAATGGAGATTTTGCTTTCGGCCAAAAGGCCAGCACCAAAATCCTTATGCCGTTTATGTTCTGCAGCTGGTGTAGGGAAAAGGGTGTGGTACCTTTTCAATGCGATACACCTACAGTGTTCTCTTCTCTACTATAGTTGTCAAATCTGGGGCTCCAGATTGGAACTATAAAGGGTTATCTGGCAGCACCTTCCATATTCAAGGGCACCTCAGAAGAGGCATCCTACTTCAAAATACCCTTCAATTTCTTAAAGGACTCACAAATGTGTTTCCACTTGTACCATTTCAAATACCAACTTGGCACCTTAACCTGGTTTTAAAGTTTTTGAAATGTGCTCCTTTCGAGCCACTCCATTCCTGCCCTTTAGGGCTAATAACTTACAAAACCATTTTGTTAGTAGCGATAACATCAGCCCGCTGGGTGAGTGAGTTGCAGGCAATATCCTGTAAACCCCCGTTAACCACTTTTTACAAGGATAAGGTAGTCCTTACAGTCAAACCCTCATTTATACCTAAGATTGTGTGAGATTACCATTTAGCACCGTAAATTGTGCTTGCGGCCTTCTATCTTACACCTCATCCTGGCAAGGAAGGGGAAATATTCCACAGACTCTATCTGAGGAGAGCTCTAAGCTTTTATATTTTAAGGACGTCAAAGTTGCGACAGCACGACCAACTTTTCATTGGTTATACAGGACACAAACTAGGTCTGTCAGTTACCAAACAGACTCTATCCAGATAGCTGGGAAGGATCCCCCAGAAGGTTTCGGGGCTCATTCCACTAGGGGCAGTGCAACTTCCTCTGTCCTTCAGAGGGGAGTTCCGATGAAGGACATCTGCAAGGCAGCTACCTGGTCTTCCTTCTACACGTTCACAAAACATTGTTTATACACTTCGAAGAATGAAGGAATATTTGGGTAGGAAGTTCTATGCTCCATTCTGGACATACAATAACTCTCAATTCTTACTCCCTCCTCCAAAAGAACCTAATACTGCTTTGTTAGTCTATCATAAGATGAGGAATATGTGGGAGAACACAATCCATTCGAAGAACAAGTTACTTAACCCTGGTAACGTTATGTTTGATGGGTGTTCCTCCCACATATTCCTCATTGCCTTCCTAATCTACCCCACTGTAGAATTTCCAAGCTTTAGACCTTGCGCTCTTTTAAGGTCTGATCATTTAAAGGCACTTATCAAGGCTGGTAATTGTGCATATGGGTGGTGAAAAAACAGAACTGAAGCCAACGGGCGCTGCGTGGGGTATATATACTCAACAGTGACGTCGGCTGAGATGGAAGGCCTCGGGACATCTAGTTGACTGTCTCGATGCACAGCGCCCTCTGCCGAGAATATTTTTCTCCGAAGCAGCTGTAGCTTGAAACAGATATCCCAAGATGAGGAATACGAGGGAGAAACATCCAGTCGAAAGAAAGTTATCTGGGGTAAGTAACTTTTAAAAAGTTTTTATTGCATTTTTTAATAACCAACCAAACTGTACAATCAGTGAACGTAATATTGTCCAATCGTCTCCCCCTCCCTCCCTACTACTCCCTCTGCCTAGCCTATATAACCTAGCCCCTTATACATTCACAATTAATCTACCTTTCTCGATGTGTCCTCTACGTCGTCCTGCACCTTTCTGTCAATAAACGACATCACAGTTAACGCTATCCATTGTTGAATCTCTATCCCCATTTCAGCCCTTTGTTCCTTTAGTGCCCTCTCCCATGCTCCCGTCTCAGCCATGACCCATTTTCCAAACTCCCTCCACCATCTGCCTATACACAGCTCCCTGGCATCTTTCCATCTCATGGCTATGCTGCATTTAGCCAGTATATACATTAAATCCTTAATTCTAGTTAACGGTTTGTCTTTCACATTCCTCTTGTATTGGCCTAGCAAGCAAGCCTCTGGTGTCTGGATATCGAAATCTATCCTGCCCTGGATAGCTTTGTGTGCCACTTCTTTCCAAAACCCCTCTACCTTCGGGCATCCCCCAAAACACATGCATCGGGTCAGCCTCTGCCTCCCTACATTTGGGACATTCCTGTCTGCATGCGCCTTTGAACGTCGCTATGACTGCAGGTGTAAGGTATGCCCTCTGCGTAATGTACAATTGTATGGGTTGTAGTCTGGCATTCCTGGAAACTTGCTCATGGTACCTCGCTACTTTCTCCCATTCTTTATCCTCAAATGTTTTCCCCAATTCCACCTACCATTTCACCCTGCATTTCAGCTCTGTTCGCAATGTTTGACCTATCAATATTTCATAAATCCTAGAAATGGCGTGCCCTCCTTCCACTACACTAAGCAACGCTGTCCTGCAACACTTTAACAACTTGGTTATTCAACAGGAACTGCCCGTTATGTATGCCCGTGGCTTCTTCCAATTCAGCAAACATCAGCCCCCTTTCATTCCCCAAATCCCCCACCGTGGCTACCTTACACACTTCCCATATTGCTCTCACTGCTGCCCTGTTGTCAAGTGACCCATCCAATATTGCCGCTATTGAAATTTGGGGCGACAGTGGGTCCCCCTGCCCCATTACTCTACTGGCCCTCCTCCATATCCGTATGCCCAGATCCACCAGATATGGATGCCTCGTTTGTACCTTAGCCGGTATCCAGAGGTCGTCTCTCGGGTATCTACCCTCTATAACTGGCTTTCGTAGTGTTATTTCTGCCGTGGGATCATGTGCCATCCATTTTACTGCGTACTGAAGCTGGCACTAAAATTTAGTACCCTTAAACCTCCTAGTTCGTATGGTCTTTGCAGTGTTCCCAGGGTCACCCTGTTCCTCCCACCTGCCATAGGAACCCCTTGCACATGCCTTCCAATTCCCGGAAGAACTTCCTCGGTATGTTATACGGGACGTTCCCAAAGCAATGCATAAGTCTCGGCAGCGTCACCATCTTTAGTAGCACTGCTCTAGTCATCACTGACGGGGGCAGCGTGCTCCAAAATAACTTCCATAGACTTTACCTACCCCTGCCTGGCACGTACCGTGTTACATTCATATTCCTTTTTAGGGTCATGGTAAATATTAACCCCCGGATACCGAAAGGAGCGTTTGCTCCAAGGTAATGGTAGTACTGTCAAGTCCTCCTCCACCTTTGCCAACGCAGCCAGTGGGAACAAGCACGACTTTCTCTGGTTTATTTTTATTCCTGTCAGTCTACTCGAGTTATCTTGTACCTCCAGTAGTTATGGCAGAACAGTCACATGATCGCTCGGGTATAACAGCACGTCATCCGCATATATAAGACACCACATGTCCCACCCTGCCGCTCGGCCGCTATAATATATAACATTGGGGACATCGAACATACCCGTCTTGTGCCCCTGTACAATTGCCACGCCTCCGAGTATGTGTTCCCCGATCGAACTCTAGCCATTGTCTCAGTGTATATCAGCCAAACTGATCTCGTGTATTGTGGTCCAATCCCCATCTTTGTCATTGTGGCATATAACCAATTCCAGAGTACCGAATCAAATGCCTTTGTCGTGTCTAGGGAGGCCACTACGCTCTCTGCAGTGTGGTCTTCTGTACTAGAAATAATATGGTGCAGCCTTCTTAGGTTCTCTGAGATGTTTCTCCCCGGTAGATACCCAGTCTGATCTGGATGGATCAGCACGTGTACAACCCTGCAGAGCCGGTTAGCCAGGATGGCTGTGAGAAATTTGCTGTCTTGATTCAACAGCGACAACGGCCTATAAGATCCACAGTCAGCTTGGTTTATCTGGTTTAAGTAGGGGAACTATCGGGGCCTCCCTCATGCTCTTCGGTAGTATGTTGTCTGTGTACGCCTCGTTGTACACCTCGGCCTTCAACGGCGCTAGCCTGTCGACATAAGCTTTGTGGGATTTGCTAGGGAGCCCATCTGTACCCGGCACTTTCCCCGTTGGCAGTGTCCTAATGGTGGTCGCAACCTCCTCTGGAGTTATAGGAGCCTCAAGCGTCTCTGCTTGTAGCACATCAAGCTGGGGCAGAGCTACGAGTTCCAGGAACTCCTGTATGTCTTCCACGTAATTTTCTAGGGGTCTGCATAGAGCGCTCTGTAATATTCCGAGAACGCCTCATTTATGCCCGTTTGTATATTCACCTCCTCCAACTCACTATTCCGTATGGAACATATGGGGGGTCTAGCGTCCTTCGTTTTCTACAGCCAGACTAACATTCTCCCGGCTTGTCCCCCTGTGCATGAATCCTTTCCAGGTGTTTTGCATAACTAAACTTCCCCAACCTGTCCCACTGTGTCAAACATGCTTGTTTCAGTTCAATTACTTCATCTATGTGTTTGTCAATTCTCGCTTCCCCTTCCAACACCCTCAGTTTTTCTATTTTCTCGGTCTCTGACTATGACCTTCCGTACGCCTCCCAGACCGTGGCCACTTTCTGCACACTCCCGTTATTCACTGCTATATATTCGGTAGTGCACTTCTGTATATGCTCAGCGAAGGCAGTATCTAACAGCGATTCGCTCTGCAGCCTCCATTTGGGAAGGAGTGGTTTCAGAGCTGCCACCCGCCACCTTGACACAAGTGGGGAATGATTCGACAGGACCCTAGCTAGGTATTCTAGATCTGTGAAGTCCCTTTCATGTTCCTCTCCAGTGCACAAGTAATCAATTCTAGTGTACACTCTGTGCAGGGCTGAGTAATCAGAGTATTTCCTGTCCTCTCCGTTTTTTACTCTTCGTAAATCTATAAATTGGAATTGCTTCTATAGTGAATTTAATACCTTGACCGGGGGAGAAGGCTGTGTTAGTGTTTTACATCTGATCTGTCTAAGGTTTGGTCCAGTGTACAATTAAAGTCTCCGCCCCAGATCAATGTGCCATCCACGCAGGGTCCCAACCTCACACAGTGATCTAAAAACTGTTGCTTCAAGATTTGGGACATGGGTATTTGCTATACAAACCTCTCGGTTCTCTATTATCCCGTGCAACGTGACCATCCTGCCCTTATTGTCCGACCTTGTTGTCAATACTTTGAAGGGTACAGCGGGGTCCACCCATATAAGGACCCCCTTGCATACGTAGAGTACATAGAGCCCACCAGGACACCTCCCCACACCTCGCTAGCTTCTTCTGTTTGTGCACGTCTAAGTGCATTTCCTGCACCAGTGCTATCCCTGTCCTACTCCTTTAGATGTATGTATACACCCTTCTACGTTTCATGTAAGCATTAAGCTCTCTGACATTCCATGTCATAATTCTAACCGTACCATCCATATTTATGCTGTTTCTGGGTTATCAATGAGGCTCCCATCTGGTTGCTAGCCTCAATAAGAGTTTGATGCAAAGTGTGAACATACTGGCTAGGCTCTTCACTACTACACTCTTACCCCCTCCTCTCCCCCCCCCATCTCCACTCCACATAAACCAAACCTGTCCAGCATTGCAACGCATGCTAGGACTTTCCCGTTTCTGCTCCATTCGACCTGGTCGATGGACTAATCTCTTGGTGCCCTGCGGGCCCTAAAATAGCCAAAACAACGACTTCTTTTGTGTATCGGGTCCGCTTCGGCATTCCCTCTACTGGGTTTCTGCTGCTCTCCATTACGCTCTTGCATTTTAATTACATCATGTAGCTCCCTGTTTACTCTCTGCTCATGGTATTTTGTGCCTTGACCCCCATATCAATGCGTTATAAACAAGTGGATCATAGTCTATAATTCCCAGGGTGGGCCTCTACTGGAACTCTCTCCTTCGCCTAGTCATGTTGACACTCGTCTGCAGCCTCTGGCATCTGAACTAAGTCCATCCACTCATGTGCTTCAGCTGGGGTCTCGAAGAAGAGGGCCTTGCCTTTGTGTATCGCCTTTAGTTTTGCCGGATACAGCAGCATATATATATAGGCCAGCCTTCTTGAGTCTGACTTTCGTCGCAATGTATTGTGCTCTCCTCCTCTGAACTTGACAAGTGTAATCGGGATATATTGAAATGTTTGCTGATGCTCTTTGTATCATCCCACCTGCCTTGGAAAAGGCCAGGCTCTTCTCCCGGTCTTTGTAGTTCAGTACCTTTGCTATCCCAGGTCTTGGTGGAGCACCTGGCAGTGGCTGCCTGACAAGGGCACAATGAGCTCTTTCGATTGTAAATCCTTGCATAAGTTCCCCTGCCCCTATTTCTTGTATCAACATGTCTTAAATATAGTTTGCGGGATCCGACCTTTCAGTTCCTTCCGGCAACCCAATGATTTGAATGTTATTCCTGCGTGCCCTGCCTTACGCCTCCTCTGCCCTGTCTTCGAGAAGCTTGACCCTTAGCAGGAGGATGTCTACATCCTTGATCGTTCTCACCCTTATTTACGTATTTTCTTTGACCTGCTCCTCCAGCTTCCCTGTGCGCTCTATGGCACGTACATCTTGCCACATGAGTCCCACATCTATAATCACTGTGTCTATCTTGTTTTCCAGTGTGGTCTGCAGCACCACAATGGCTTCAAGAAGTTGCTGATTACCCACCTCTGTCAACTGATGAGCTTAACTGTTCCTTCGCCTTGGCTCCGCTGTCTCCCTCCTGGCGACAGGATGGACATTTTGCAAAGGTTTCTAGCGTAGATTGCTTCTGCTTTGACTTATTGTTCTTGGGTGCCATTGTGTACAGCCTGGCTTGCAGTGTCTCCTGCGTGTGTTGCCCCCGGAAGGACGCTTTGCTGCCACAGTCCCTTGTGGCGCCGTCTGTTGTAATGCCCCTGGATCTCTATTATGTCTCGCCCAGTGGTCTTTGCTCTTAGTCACCTGCTCACTTAGTGTGTCATCTTTGTGAGGGTCTCTTAAGCATGGGGTCCTCCCCCAACCTGCCACGCAGGGCGTGTCAGCGTAACTGTAGTACCATGCATACTTAGGCGGGCCTAGTATATTTTCCCCTCTCCATTTTGCCACTCCTTGTGTGGCAAGGTAACAGAGCATATAGCTATTGCAGTATGGACGTCACTCGGCCTGAGGGGGCGTACTGTAGAGGCCCACCACTCTATACTTTACAGTGCTCTCCGATGTCGCCAGCATGGGGAACATCTAACGTGGTATTACGGTCTTTGCTGCCTTATTCTGCTCCTCTGCTGAGGCTGCCTACAGGCTCCAGTTTTCCTCTATCTTCATGCAATCGAGGTGGTTGCCGTCCCTAATTCAGGATCTGCGAGTCCGGGTATAGTCCTGTACCCTGCCTTCTCTTCCTTTACAGGTACCTGCAGTGGTCTGTGACTTGAGCGCTCTCACATTTGCCTAGCGGCCCCGCTGTCCTCCTGGTGGCCCTCGCTCAATGATGGGTGAGCCTAGGTTTGCGGGCTGATTTCCGCCTTCTTGGCTATGGTCTCTGTTAATGGTTTGGCTACTCCTGCCTTGGAGGGTGTTGCCCCTGCTGGTGCTGATGCCTATAATCACTCCTCACCCCACATGGTCTGCATGGGGGGCCACAACCGTTTGCAATCACTTCTGGGGCAGGTCTTAATGACCGCTGCAGGTGCACACCTGTTTGTCGGCAATGGATGTTATGCACTGCCCTGGCGGGTGTTGCCACTCTGGGGCCTCTATCAATGTTGCGCCTTACCCCATGCTTCAAGCCTCTGTCCCTTCACCACCGCTGGGGGGCAGCCCGCTGTCTCTTGCTAGGTCCCAGTGCTGCAGGGCCCTGGTCCGCAGCATGCTCTCCGGCCTCCATGATGGCTCTATTGTCCGGGCCCCCAGGAGCTAGTTGCTGCTTGCAACAGTGACGGCCCAGACCGAGTGCCCTGCTCCTTTGGGGTCGCAGCACTCTCCAGGGACCAAGGGTTGTGGGGGGGCCTCCTCCTTGGCTGCTTGTTATGCCGACTTATGCTTCGGGCCCCCCCTCCCTCCGACTCCTTACCTCCCTTGCAGTCCTCGTCGGGGCCTCTCCTATGCTCCTCCCGCCATCAGCGACCTGCTTAGCAGCACTCTCCCAGTCCTGAAATCCTCATGCTGGCTATTCCCTCTTGCAGAGTCCTCTAGTGTATACCGTCCCCACTGGGGCGTCCCATTTACTGTTATGGTTCTTCGGGTCCGCCGGGCGGCATGCTGCTGATTTCCTTTGTTCCTCACTCAGCTCAGCAGACCCAGCTCATTAGCCTCCTGCCGCAGGTCCACCGTCTCTCAGTTCCTCACTGCATCGTCCACGGAATAACTGGGTGCAGCACTGCCTACTTTGCTGTTCGAAGGGATTGTGTCCTCCGACGTATTCCTTATCTTAGATATCTCCTTCCACCACTGCTGGCCTCGGAAAATTTTTCTCTAGAGGGCGCCTCGCGTCGACGTCCGCTGAGTCGATGTCCCTCGACAGCCGCCGTATCGACGTCATCCTGCCTATAAAGGCCGCGCGCAGCATCCGTTGCTCGGCTCTGTTTTTCCGCGCTTACTCGGTGCCTCGGAATACCGTTGCTCAGTTTTGTCAATTTAATCCTATTTACCTCGAGATATTCGATCCGTACTCGATGGCTTCCTCGTCGGAATCGACAACTCCTCGGTCCGGCTTCAAAAAATGCTGAGATTGTGGGAAAAAGATGTCGCTGACTGACCCTCACAGAGTTTGTCTGTGGTGTTTGGGAGCTGAACACCATTGTTCGGAGTGCGAGGACTGTATGTCCATGACAGCTAAGGCCCTGAAGGAGCGTAGGGGGAAGCTGGAGAAAGGTAAGACTTTAAAAGCTTCTTCTTCTTCGACGAAGTCGAGATATTCGTCTCCTCGTCACCATTCGTGCTCCAGGTCTCGGAGTGGGTCCCATCACTCCTCGAGATCGAAGTACTCGAAGAGGAGACGTTGAAGATCCCCTTCTCCGTCCTCCTCTTCCTCTGTTTCTCCAAAGAGAATCCCTTGCCCCACGAAACATAGTTCCCGGGCTGAATGGGAGGAATTCCGCAAAAGTATGATGAGCGTAATCGAGAAAGCGGCCTCGACCCACTCCAGACTGCCGAGAGCGATGCTCTGGTCGAAAGATCCGAAGGTCAAAAACGCTGCAAGTCGCAGTACCCGGCGAAGGAAGCTTCTCGAGCGCGTCTCGAACCCTCGAGTAAAGCTATGACCTCAAAACCTTCTTCGAAGGTTCCGTCGACGCCGAGGTCGGTGTCTTCGACGCCGCTGTCGAAGGGTCCTTCGACACACGGGTCTGTCGACTCAATGCCATCTTCGACACCGGCGTCGACGCCAAGGAAAGTCACGGTTACGACGCACCCAGTGGCTATCCCCAGGTCCTCAATGATGATGGCGTCGCGATTGTCGACTTCCTCAAGCAGAATCCCAATTCTGTCGAGGTCTTCGAGGCCTCCGCCTTTGTTTTAGATGCCACGCCCGAAGCCTTCGGCGTCGCCGTCGACGATATTGTCGTTTTCGAGGCCGATTATGACAAGTTTGGCACCCTCTGCCTTGGAGATGGGGTTTACACCCTATGTGAGTTCAGAACAATTGAGAACTATGTCCTCAATTATGGAAGAGGGTGAACTATCTGAACAGGAAGACACATTTGAGATGCAGGGACCTGCAACCCCAGTTAGAGAGGAGTTATCCTCAGAAGAACGCAGGTTAAAGGATCTTCAAGATTCCTTACATGAGGCAAGTGGGTTAGACACTTCCCCTGAGGTGGAGTTTGCTAGGCCAGACCCGGGGGAGCATGCTGAAACCCCCTATAAAGCCTTAATTGCCAGGATCACAGAATGTATGGGGTGGTCTACACCTTCACAGGCTTTCTAACAAGATGTCCTCACAGATATTCTTGACAAAGGTCCACAGGAGGATCCTGTAGTGCCCTTTCATAAAGCTCTTCAGAGGAAGATTATGACGAACTGGGAAACCCCAGATGTCGCCCCGGCAGTAAATAAAAAACTGTCTACAAAAGACAGGGTATCTTCCGCAGACCCAGAGTTTTTGTCAAAACACCCATCCCCAGAAAGTCTGGTGGTACAGGCAGCATCTTCTACTGACGTCAAGACTGCTTACCCTACCGTCCCACAGGACAGGGACGATAAGAAATATGATGCTATGGCAAAGAAAGTTTTTTCGGCATGTAGCATGGCGTTAAAATCTGTTAATGCTACTTCACCCTTGCTAGATTCAGCCATACACTTTGCGAGTGTGCTTCTACAGCGGCTGACTGCATCCCGGAGGGAGAAGAAAGGGAGGCGTTCCTAAATATCATACAGGACGGTAAAGACGCTATATGCAAATCCCTCCAGACGGGCATTGATTCGGCTGACGGTATCAGCAGAGCAATGGCGGCAAGTACAACAACCAGGAGATTTGCTTGGTTGAGAAAGTCTGGTTTTGCCCCAGATGTGCAAGCCAGGCTCTTGAACATGCCATTCGATGGCTCTTCTTTGTTCGGGGAAAAAGGCGGATGACAGTTTAGAGAAACTGCAAACATCAAAAGCAGCAGCAAAATCCCTAGGCGCTGCAATCCGTCAGACACCTTTTCGTCCCACAGGAACGTCTGCAAGGGGCAAGTCCTTTCGCTTCTACTCCGCCTTCGGAAGAGGTAGAGGACGATTGGCTCAAAGGGGACAAAGAAGAACTAACCGAGGTGGACGGGGTAGGTATTCAAAAGCCGCAGCAACAGCAGGTGCCTCTTTACCATCGGCATCTGCATCAGCCGCCCCAAAACCACTCTGAGGACTTCCCTCACAGGACACCTGTAGGAGGCAGGTTAACTCAACATCTGGCGGAATGGCAGGCTATCACGTCAGATGCTTGGGCATTGGAAACAGTTGCCCAAGGTTAATGCCTGCCTCTCCTACGCATACCTCAGTCATCCACAGGGGATCAGCTCTCAGAAAGCTCCAGATCCGCTCCTCTTGCAGGAAATTTTGGACCTGCTAGAGAAAGGTGCCATAGAACCGGTACCTGTAGCGGAGAGGAACAAGGGCTGGTACTCCCCTTACTTTCTCATTCCAAAGAAAGACGGAGGACTGAGACCCATCTTGGACTTGCGAGAATTGAACAAATTCCTCAGGAAGGACAAATTCAAGATGGTCACTCTTTCTCAGATCCTTCAGGCCCTTCAGTTCCAGGACTGGTTGGTATCTCTGGACATTCAGGACGCTTATTTCCATGTGCCCATCCATCTCAAACACAGGAAATACCTGAGGTTCGCAATTGGCAACACTCATTATCAATTTCGAGTGCTGCCATTTGGGCTGACCTCCGCCCGAGGGTCTTCACCAAGTTAATGTCGGTAGTGGCGGCAAGTCTAAGGAGGGAAGGGATTCACGTCTACCCCTACCTTGACGATTGGTTGATCAGGGCTGTATCTTTGGAACAAGCTCAGATCTAGCTAAATCACGTTTGCCACTCCCTTCACAGACTGGGCTTCTCCATCAATTTAAAGAAGTCACAAATGATACCATCGCAGAGACTCAAGTTCATCGGAGCGATCCTGGACACTTCCCTGGGAAAAGCCTCTCCACCAGAGGTGAGGGCTCTAGATATTCTTCAGATGGTTACCAAGTTCCAAAATGCCCAAAGTCTCCCAGCTTTCGACTTTTTGAGGTTGCTAGGCCTCATGGCATCCTGCATTTTCCTAGTGCCAGAGGCTCGCCTGAGAATGAGATCCCTCCAGTGGGCATTGAGGACTCGGTGGTCACAATTCTCAAGAAGAATGACAGATCTTCTTCAGGTTCCCGACAGGGTGGCTCGAGACCTTCAGTGGTGGGCCTGTCAGGAGAACATTCTGAAAGGAGAACAGTTTTGGCAATCCTGGCCGGAGATAACAGTAGTCACGGATGCCTCACTCACTGGGTGGGGAGCCCACGCCAACGACTTGACCATCAGCGGTCGTTGTTCTCCATCGGAGTCCAGACTACATATCAACCTGTTAGAGCTGAGGGGCATCAGACTTGCGCTCAAGGCGTTCCTGCCAGCTGTACAAGGGGAAAAATGTCCTGATAATGACGGACAACACAGTGGCCATGCATTACCTCAACAAAAGAGGAGGCGTAGGATCACTACCCCTGTGCAGAGAGGCGATGCAGCTCTGGTTTTGGGCAATCCAAGAAGGAATCTCTCTATCGGCAGTTCACCTAGCCGGAGAGAAGAACTTGACAGCGGACGCTCTGAGCAGGCAGAGCAGTCTCCCACGAGTGGGAACTAGCTCAGGAAGTCCTTCAAGAGATATTCGCCCTTTGGGGAACCCCTCAGGTGGATCTGTTCGCCACCAGTGTCAACAGGAAGTGCGATCTGTTCTGCTCAAGGGAATTTCCCCCGAGAGGAGCTCTGGGAGACACGTTCATAGTGGACTGGGAGTTTCCGCTTCTGTACGCGTTCCCACCGGTCCCTGTCATTCCTCAAATGATCAGGAGGTTGAGAAGATTCCGGGGCAATTAGGATCATGGTTTTCCGGATTGGGCCAGGAGAACGTGGTACCCCGACCTTCTAGACTTGTCCATCTGCCCTCCAATTCGACTTCCTCTCAGAGAGAACCTACTCTCACAGAAGGGAGGTCAGGTTCTCCATCCAGACATCAAAACCCTCAACCTTCACGCTTGGCTTCTGAAAGGCTGAGGTACAAGGATTGGGACCTCCCTGATGATGTTATGGAGGTGTTGCTTTCGGCAAGGACGCCAGCAACAAAGTCTTTATACCGCTGCCGTTGGAACAGATTTTGCAACTGGTGTAGAGAAAAGAATATCGACCCCTTTCCATGTGGTACACCAATGGTTTTGTCCTTCCTACTACATTTGGCAAATTCAGGCCTTCAAGTTGGCACCATTAAGGGCTATCTCACAGCGCTATCCATCTTTAAGCGCACTGCGGAAGAACCATCCTATTTCAAGTTACCCTTGGTAATACAGTTTCTAAAGGGGTTAACCAACGTTTATCCCCCAAGACCATTCCAGGTTCCCCTATGGGATTTAAACTTCGTCCTAACTTTCCTGATGGGCACACCTTTCGAACCACTCCATTCTTGTTCGTTAAGATTTCTTACCCTTAAAACTGTTTTATTAATAGCACTTACATCTGCTAGAAGGGTGAGCGAGTTACAAGCTCTTTCTTGTAAACCCCCTCATACAATCTTTCACAAAGACAAAGTTGTTCTGCAAGTGAAGCCTAATTTCCTCCCAAAGGTGGTTTCTGAATTCCATATCACTCGGAAGATTACCCTGCCATCTTTCTATCCTCCTCCTCATCCGGGGAAAGAGGAAGAGAGGTTACACAGGCTGGACCCTAGAAGGGCTTTAAGTTTTTACATCAGTAGACTGGCCAGGATAAGACAAGCAGACCAGCTGTTTGTAGGCTACCAGGTCACAAGCTGGGGTTACCAATAACTAAGCAGACCATTTCCAGATGGATCATTCTAGCCATTTTGGAATGTTATAAACTGGCAGGAAAAGAGCCCCCTCAAAACCTTAGGGCTCATTCGACCAGAGGTATTGCAGCTTCATCGGCCCTCAAAAGAGGAGTGCCGGTTAAAGACATTTGTGCGGCCGCCACATGGTCGTCCGTCCATACCTTTACACGATTTTACAACTTGGATTCCTCCTCCAGTCAAGAGACTAGGTTTGGAAGGGCTGTATTGAACTCTACTCATCAATAGAAGGCAGCGTGAAGTCAGTACTCCCACCTCCAATAATAGAATACTGCTGTGGGAGCCTATCTAAGATAAGGAATACGTCGGAGGACACAATCCCTTTGAAGAACAAGTTACTTCTTACCTTGTAACGTTCTTTCGATGGGATGTTCCTCTGACGTATTCCTTATCGACCCTCCCATCCATCCCCGCAGTTCTCCTTCCCTTGTTGTTGCAGCTTACGCTCCTTCAGGGTGATTAGTCTAGTCCAGACAGAAATACTGTGGGCTACAAAACGGAACTGAGCAACGGACGCTGCGTGCAGCCTTCATAGGCAGGATGACATCGACGTCGATACAGCGGCTGTCGAGGGACATCGACTCGGCAGACGTCGACGCGCAGCGCCCTCTAGAGAAAAATTTTCTGAGGCCAGCAGAGCTGGAAGGAGATATCTAAGAACGTTACAAGGTAAGAAGTAACTTGTTCTTCTCACTGCGTCTTCAACGCCCGAGCGCACCGTAGCTCTGCCTCTCACTATGCCGCCGCCATTTTTGGTCCTCGCCGCGGCTCTTCAGTTGCTCTGAGTTTCATCCAGATCTTGGCTTCCTTAGGCAGGCACACTCGGTGAGGAGCTTCCGCGTGAATTCTTATCGCTCTTCCTTCGTTTCCACATGTTTTCTGTTGATTAATCAGCTGTATGGAGCATATTGTTGTCCGGATCTGCCGGAACTCGCAGAGAGCACTTCCACCTCACATGACTGCTTAGCCATGCCCCCAGGGGTAACTTGTTCTTCGACACAATCGAAGGGTTTCTCCACACAAGGTGCCAGCAGCTGTGCAGAGGTCTTTGATTCATCAACCTTCTATAGTAAGTGGCACACCCGCCAAATGTTATCGAAGGGTTGTCTCCGTTTAATAAAACCAGACTGGTCGGGATTGATCAACTCGGGAAGGAGCGCTTCCAACCGGGATGGCAATGCCTTTGTGTAGACTTTTTCATCCAAATTGATGAGTGTTATCGAGCAGTATGATACGCATAATATTGGATCTTTGCCCGGCTTTGGAATTCGTACTTTGGCTTCCTCCATTGAAGGAGTAATTTGCCCGCCTTGCCAAATAAGTTATACAGCCCAACCAGTCAAGGGAGCAGTTTCTCACAGAAGGTCTTATAAAAGATTGCTGGGAATCCATCGGGTCCAGGGGATTTTCCCAAGGGGAGGGTGGCAATAGCTGCCCTTATTTCCTCAGGGGAGATATCCTTCTCTAGATCTTCCCTCTCCTGTGGCGAGAGAGCAATTGGTAAGCTACCTAGATGGGCCCTACTCCTCCGGTGAGTCTGATCAGTATAAAGTGGTATAGTACTCTACAAATTCCTTAAGATTATCCAGCATGGCAGTACTACTAACCCAGGTTTTCCTCTTTATCTTAAGTATCGTCCTTGACACCTCCTTTCTTTCTTATTTTGCGCACCAAGAGTCGATCTGCCATATTCGCCTTCACATAGTACCTTTGGTTGGAGGTATAGTAAAGCCCATTCCGCCTCTCTAGTCTGCAGCATATCTAATTGACCCCTAGCTAGCCGGTATTCCCTCTGCACAGTCCTTCCCCCGCATTATCTACCATTCTCTCCATTATTTGTTTAAGCTTCCCTTCCAACTCCTCCTGAAGCTGACCCCGTTGTTTATCCGTCTGGCACTTCCTGGCTATGGCGCACCCCCACCCCCACACCCCCTTTATTGTGGTATTAAAGGCATCCCACACCACGTGCTCCTTGGCCCCCTCAGTGGCATTGCATCTGAAGAATTCCTCTATTTGGTCCTTTAGCTTATTACATATAACCTTTTCTCAACAAATGACTGGGGAATCTCCATTTTCACTACTCTGACTCCAATTTCCCCCCTTGCAGAACTACTATTATGGGTGTGTGATCAGACAGCACTATTGCCCCTAGTTCCACCTCCAATACGTGCCCAAATATCGTACTTGAAACCCAGGTGTAGTCTATTCATGAGAATGTTCTGTGGACATGAAAGTAAAATGTGTATTCTTTATCCTCCCCTTTCAGTTCTCTCCAGTTATCCACAAACCCCAGCTGGGCCATGCGCTCCCAGAACTCAGCTGGGCCATGCGCTCCCAGAGCTCACTAGAGGGTGCCCCGTGGTTATAGAACAGCCTCACGCTCCTGCCGGCCCACGGGTCCCATGCTAGATTGAAGTCAACTACCAGTATTAGGTGCCCCGTAGCAAATTTCTCCAATTTTGACAGCGCTCACCCTATATACCTGTCCTGCCCCCTAATAGGTACAGATTGTTGCAATAGTATATGTGCCTCGTTCCCAGCAATACATAACTGCAAAATATCTGCCTGTTCCATCGTTCTTGCTGACTGTAATACTGAAATCCGGTAGTGCCTTGATTGCAATTAGCACCCGTCCCGTCTTTTCCTGGGCAATGGACTGAAATAAATGATTGTATCCTTTGAGTTTTAACTTGTGTTTATCCCATTTTTGAATATGCGTTTCTTGTAGGACAACAATCCCTGATTTCCCCCTCCCCAAAAACTGCTCCACCTTTTTTCTTTTGACAGGGGAATTAAGCCCGCTAACATTTAGGGTAGTGATGTGGAGCGTCACCCCACTGTCGCAACTCTGGGCTGTCTACCTGACACCAGCCTCAATTCAACAGCATCCACTCACACACATAGCTCAGGGTCTTTCTGAGGGACACGTACTCTCCAAAAAGGCCACTGGGTCAGGGGACAGATAAGGTGGGTTGGGCCCAGGCTTGGCACATCTGACGTCCTGTACATCACCCTTTGGGTGAATAGATTCTAAGCATTTCCTCTTTCCCTCCAACATGGAGGAATAGCCTAAAACAAGAACACAAGACTGCAGTCCTACCTTTTGGGTTTGGTTTGGTGTGGCTGGCTATATAAGCCACACCCAAGCATGCAGTCCCTGCTTCGCGTTACTCTGCTTAATGCAGCGTGATGCTCACCGGCACAGCTCCTGAACATCCTTACCCGAGGACTCCGTGCAACTCTCATCTGTTCCACTCCAGCCTCGAATGAACCGCAGTTGCAGGAATACTCACGAGGTTTCATCCAGACACCTGGCATCTAGCTCCTGTTATCACAGCTTCATCGGCTCCGGCACAGCTTCAGGGTTTGCTCCGCTTCAGCAGCGCTACTTCGGCAGACACCTGCAAAGAGAAGGAACAGTAAGCAAAAGTTAGACAATACAGCATCGCACATATTTAAAAGACACTGCACGTATACGAGAACATTACCTGGTTCTGGTCACAGCTGGATCCACTCGGCACCATCATCACGAGTCAGCAGACTCCTGTAAGGTAAAGAACAGGCCATAACAAACACTGCAGGCATATAGTAAACTAAGCGCTTTACAGAATCATTACCAGATTTGTTTCACTGCTGCATGCACTCGTTTACGCCATCATTCCGACACCGGCAGGCTTGCAATTGAAAGAACAGATTGTATTGAAGGGACAATAAGTGCATACAGACAAATGGCGCACAAAAGAAGGCGTAAACAGCGCATTGAAGCAAGAAGGACATAAAAGATAGACAGAAGGTGTGAACACTTACTGAGTAGTTTCCTCAGTGATATATAAGGACTCACCTGAACGAACATTCCCCCGCGCCGCAGCAGGACTGGGCTTGGGAGATACGAGCCAGTGACGTGACTGGTTCCAACACTGAACAGACTTGCGCCCCTGCCTGAGTTAGAGCAGGACGGAGAGCCATCCTTCCACATATATCTGGTGAGTTAACCAGCAGTCAAATCTGGGAACACTAGGGGTGGCGTGGGGGTGGGGGGGAGTTCTAAACTTGTCCCATATACACATTCATAGGAGCAGCTCCAGAGAACCCAGGCTCCAGAGGGTCCAGACTTATCACGCCGCAGAGAAGAGGCTCTGGGTTCTCCTGCAGAGCTATGGTGAGCTTTACACCCGCTCTCCATATTGAGTCCAGTTGCAGACTATTTCTATAGTCTGCTTTCCCCTTTTAGTATGCCATCCCTTTGTCCCTCCCCATCCCCCATCCCTCTTCGCACCCCTGCATCCACCCTCCAATTGTTCTCCCCCTCCTGTCCCAACACACCCCATTACCACCCAACTCTGGATGGGTTTAACTGACCTCTAGCCCCCTCCCGACCATCCCCCATCTTCTCATGCTGGGAATTGAGCCCATTTAGTATCCAGGAGCTATTTTGTGCTGGTCCCCTACAACCCATCGATTAACTGAGATGTTGTTGCCTTCCCCCTGGCACCATAATGCCTCCTTCCCCAGGCGGTCAGTACCTAATCTTCTTGCCACCTCTCTGCCTTCTCAGTCTGGTGGAATCTCAACCACCGGCTTGGAATTGTTCTCAGAGGTCCTCTCCCTGTCATGAGGTCTGGCGGGTCCACTTGGGACCCATTTCTTAGAACCCCTCGGTGGGGCCTTTGACCGTTCCCACCATTTTGGCTTCGTAGCTTCCCTCATTAGTCCCTTTTCTTGTTGCAGAGGTGGTTCTTCCATTTTCAGAATCTGCATGCCCTCCTCGCAGGTTGTTACCCGGTGCTATCTCCACTACCACTCGAATAGCAAGCCAAATGGGAAGGTCCACCAATAGCGCACCTCTTCCCAGTTCAATGCACGCACCAGTGGGCCCATCATTCGTTGTTTGATCAAGGTGGACTGAGCCAAATCTTGGAATAATTGGGTCTCCAAACCGTTGTAGGTAATCTTTCTGGTGGACACCAGTCTTTGTTCTTTCTGGTCGTAACGATGTAGGGCTAATACCACATCTGAGCCGGGCTCCTGGCTCTCCTCTTCTGGGTCCCACTTTGTGAATGCGATCCAAACGTATGTTGGACCCATTCTACATCAGGCCTGCAAATATTTGTTGCGCCGCCTCCCGCGAGTCTGTCGGCTACCGTTTCTGCCAGGCATTTTATTCTGATGTTTGCCCTTCGTGACCGATTCTCAAGATCTGTGCTTTAGAGTTCCAAATTTCGGGTGACCATTGCCAGCTAGTCTATCTTGGGGTTATCTTCTGCAATTTGTTGTAAAGAGTTCTGCGCTGTATCTGTCCGTTCTTCCAGGCTTGCTATGTCCCGCTTCAGCTTTTGCAATGACTGGGAGAGCTCCACGTGAATCAGACCCAGTTGCGACTGGATTGTCTCGAAGACCTTGTTCCAAAAGTACTGAAAATACTGGCAGAGTACGTCTTGAGTGATCACCTGTTCTTTCTCTGGTGCCCCAGTTGCTTCATGTTGGCTCTCCACGGTCCTGCTCGACGTCTGTTGCCATCTCTCCCACTCTTCGCCACAATCTTTGTCGGTTTCCCTCTTGAGTCTTCTTAGTGTACTTGGAGGCCGTTTGCAGGTCTTTACATTTGTTATTGGACATTAGTGCGGATGTACAATGTTTGAAATATACAAACCTAGAACATGTTATGTATGTGGGAGAGTGTTAACCCCACCTCTTCCTGTTGCCCCACTCAGTTACCTCCCAGGTCCCTTCCTTGGGACTTTCCAAGTCTCCTTGCACTTTCTCCTTTCTGCTCTCTGAGAAACCTGGTGCGGTAATGCTTCCCTCTGGGGTAAGACCTGGCAAATAACTGATGCGATCCTCCCTATGTCATCCACTTAAGTTCAGCCTGTATACTTGAGGACCACACACTCCCTTTCAGGGCCTGATGCTGGTCACTGATTCCCCAGCTCCATCCACCTCCCACTTGGGGGGACCTCAGGCCACCAGGCTTCCTTCTGTCATGCTGATATTGGGCCTAAGGGGAAGCCCATGGCAGTGCAGCCCACCTTCTCTCTCCCAACAGCTCTTTATTGTATAGTGTGTCCAGCCTGCCATATAAGGTGCATATCGGGCCTTTTTACACACAGAATTCTTGACAATATGGCTTTTAATTCTTGCTTACACAGGCAATTTATAACCGCACCCCCATAAATATTTGAGGTCACTGGTGACAGGCTGGCCAGCAGCAGCTTGCAAACCCACTCTTTACTTTAGTAATCCACACAGTTCCTTGAAGCAACTGGGATGAGTCCTGGTCTATTTTTTTTTTCTTATAGGCTCTGTTAATTCTAACAATATAATACTTTCTGAGTAATGTAGAAGGGAATGTGTGTTTTGTTCACTTTGTTCAATTGCCTGTATTTTGTAGGTTAGTGTTATTGAAGCATTTTAAATCATGATCATGCTTTTCACATTGCTTTAGGACACGTATAGTATTGTGTAAAATGAAAATTGTCTTAAACTAGCGTTGCATTTCTGCTTCATTGTCTGCTGTTTTGATGGGCTTTAATAGAGGCACCCCAGTTGCAGCATAAAATGGGCATTTCATACTTTTGCTTTTCATCACCGAAGCACATCATTTGCGTTTGTCTCGAAGTTTTAGAAGAGCCTCCCAGCATGCAGTTGTTTGGCATTTGTAAGAAGGAAAAGCTTTTGGTGTTGTATATCAAGATGTGCTTTATTTAGTCTTAAGGTTGTATGTGTCAGTGTGCATGTGCATGCACAAAAAAAGGCACTGTACATAGTTGTCTTCGAGAGCAAGGAATAGCTGGGCCTGTAGTATGAACTTTACTTTAACCCCACCGCAAGTGGGTATAATGGATACAGGTAGAAGCAGGGCTGTATATATTTTAAAGTGGCACAGATTGTACAGATACCTCTGAACAGGGCTGCTATATATTCAGTCAAAGTAACCTAATTTATCACCAAAGCTGCTATGTGCATGTCATGGCACAGTACCAATTATTCACAACCAGGCTGATTGCATCATGTCCGCATTTCCTAGCAGGACTGCTATGTTTTGGGACAGAGCCTGACTTTTTTAAGAGCTGCTGTAATGACAAAGCATGAACATGTGTTGGCATTTTCTGCAGCAAGCTAAAGTCCTGAGCAAGAACAGTGCCTGAGCTATTCCCAACGGTTTCACTACAAAATTCCCAAATCCCATTACTGCAATGTAGAAAACCTTGCACGGAAAACAAAAAGGTCCCCCAAAGTATAGATGGGGAGGGGTATTTAATAAAGTGGGTGGATGTGGAGGGGGTGTGCTGCGAGTGGTCTCCCCCTGCATTAAAAATGCAGAAAATGTGTTTTACATGCAGGAATTTTGACCTCACAGTAAAGAAAATTGGTATTTTCACACAGATCCTTCGTACCACCCTCCTGAGCTGGTGTGATGCACACTGGCGTACAGTGAGAAGATGACAATGCTGTTTAGAATGAATCTTAACCACTGGCATTGCTCTGGGCAACCCTCCAGACCATCGTTCTTCGCGTGCCAAGCCATTACAGAAGGGGAAAGCTCATATGCAAATCAGGCTTGGCCCCACCCCAAAAGGGTATCGGGTAATTATATCGCCACATATATGGTCGCCGTAAATAATATCGCCGGGAAAATGTCGTGGCGATATTATTTGGGTGACCATATATATGGCGACAGGGGCAAAAAAAAAAGTTAAAAAAAACCCCAAAAATAAATTAAAAAATGTGGTGGTTGCGGGGGTGTCCCCCGCATGTTCCATTCAATAATGTCGCCACAAAAAATACCATTTTTCGGCGATATTTTTGTGGCGACATTATTACATGGAACCCCCAAAAGGGGCAGTCCAGCCCGAACTGCTAGGTCACATCCCTTCTGCACAAGACCACAAGCATCCCCAAATATGTTTCGGCCTTGTTGGGCCTCATCAGTGAGGAGTAGCTTGGGTCTCTAGGCCCAGCAGGCACGGGACCCACGTCTGGGCATACCCGTCCCACTCGAGGTGGCAAAGCAAAAACAAAGCGGTGATGGCTGGAAGGTTTAGAATGAATCTTAACCACTGGCATTGCTTTGCTAAAGTCACCCAGAGTGGGATGGGTATGTCCAGACGTGGGTCCCAAGTCTGCCGGGCCTAGAGACTCAAGCTGCTCTTCACTGATGACGCCCAACAAGGCTGAAACATGTCTGGGGATGCTTGTGGTCTCGTGCAGAAGGGATGTGACCTAGCAGTTCGGGCTGGACTGCCCCTTTTTGGGTAGGACTAAGCCTGATTTGCATATGGTTTTTCCCCTTCTGTAATGGCTTGGCAGGCTGAAAAATGATGGTCTGGAGGGTTTCCCAGAGCTTTGTCCGTGGTTATGATTAATTCAAAACCTTCCAGCCATCACCTTTCTGTTTTGCTAATGCTGTCATATACTTCATGCCTTGCGCTTTTCAAAACTTCTGCTTCTCCCATGTCACAATACTGAGTCCCACTACCTAAAATTTTACACATTTCAAAGCCTCATTATAAATCTAACACATGTTGGATAGTCCAGACAGGCTGAGAGATTTTGACAAGTCATTTATGTCTGGTAAGCCTCACGTGGAACTGCCAGTGCCCTAACCCTATGTGCCTTTCCATGTCAACAGCCTGTTGGGAAAGGTAGCCAATAACCCTGCTGCAGAGATCATTGTGTAACAGTTCAAATACTGTTAATAGGTGAGTCAATGCGTCTTCATCAGAGGTATGTATTTAAGATGCAGGTAACATTCAATTGTAACAAAGCTGACTAAGCTTGCGACTTATCAGAAGGACTACTAAATGTTCAGTGATTCAGATCACACAAATCTGATCGGGATCATACAATTACTGTGCCTTTTTTACAGTGACTACTGACATTGTTTTTTATTTCGGCCCCATATATATGTGGGTGGGATGGGTACAGTATATAATGAATGTAGGGAGTGGCAGGGGGGTGCGTGGGGTCTCCGTGTGAATGTGTGTGTGTGTATATATATATATATATCTCTTCATGAGGAGTGGTGCACTTGGGAGGACCTGGACACTTTGGTCTTTGTTTGTTTTTTCCAATTTTGGAACGGATTTCCATGGATTTTTAACGTGACTTTTTCCCTGTGAAATGAATAAAGGAACAGTTTGGAACGAAAAACAACGGTTTGGATTTCAACTTCTTGCAATGGTGACTGGTTGTTGAAATTATTGTGGAGAGTGCAGCTCGAAACATCTACCTAACAACAGGTAGAAGCAAGAATATATATAATATAATTTTCTGTGAAAAAAAAGTTGTTAAAGGGATGTTATGGTTCAGTTGCCCTAAGAAAAACCTATCGAATTCCGTGCCAAATGTTTTTTAAAGGGACGTTGCAGTTACTCTGTAGTAATACCAACCTATCCATATTATGATTACATGTAAAACAGAACCCCCCCCCCCCCAGAAATTTGCTAGTTACGGTTTACTTGCATCATTTGATACATATACTTTCTGGTAATAGTGCTGCTTTTTTGCTTACTTTACTTTCCCTGTGTATGCTAATATTTTTATGCGTTGTGGTCTCTTTGTTTAGTGTGTAGTAGTACAATTATGTAGTAAGTGAGGCATTGTTAGATATGTATGACATTTTTACAGTACGCAAAACTCTGAAACGTAAGCATTCACCATTTTACTATCCAACATGGCAAGATGTTGAATATTGCACCTCTATGGTGCATGCTGCAGACAATGCCTACGTTTGTCCATGAGTATGTTCATGTAGAAATAACTGTGTAATGCAATAGTATGTATAGCAATGCATTGCTTAATGAACTATATGTCTTGATGATTCTCCCAATGAACTGTGATAGTTTTCTGCCAACATTATAATGACAATCCCTTGTGGAGGCTTTTCATGACAACTAACTGTGCCCTCCGCGATTGTACCTTTGACTGCACAGCACCTATTCTAATACTTAAACTGTGCCTCTTGTATCTTTTTTACCTAACTGTGCGCCAACCTCCAAACGGCATTTCTACCGACTGCAATTACATTTTGCACACCCCCTCTTACAAATGCATTACCTCTCAACCCGCATCCCTGCTCACCAACACGCAGACCAAATATCACTCGCCACCTCCACTCCTCTCTTCCTCCATGCATTGACACTCCTTTTAACCACACTCTGGCTCTCCGACACTATGCCCCATGCTCACTCATGCACCGCACCTCTAACTCCACGGCACCTTTCCTCTACTTTTCCTGTGCTATCCCTGCTCCACAGCTAAATCACTGCCAATCCTATAGATCACAGCACTCTACTCACCAGACTCTCGAGGCTTAGGGCTCGCTGAGAGCATGGCATGCACTCGCATCTCACTCACCACTCACATCAGAAACTGCAGACTCAGCTCCCACACACCCATCACATCAACCTACCTACAACAGAAACACACCAGCCTGCTCACCTCCCCTCCTGGCCCAGCACCCCCTGCTCACCACTGCCAATCATAAGCTCTCCCCTCACACCAACTCGCCCTCCCCTACCTTCAGCAAATCCTTACGCACCAATGCCCTCAAATGTGTCCTGGTCAACGCTTGCTCTCTCCCTGCACACACACTCTAGAAATCAATTACCTAATCAGCTCTCTAGACCTCGATCTGCTGGCAGTCACAGAAACTTGGCTCATGAAGCCTCAGGCCCAGCCATCTCTCTCGCTTCCATCAGGATACACCATTCTTATACGGGACTGCAAGACCTCCAAAGGTGGAGGCGTAGCACTCATCGCTAAGGAGTCACTCTCCATTAGACTTTGCAAACAACACTGGGAAAATAACGCTGACCTTCTATATGCTAAGCTCACGCTTTCCTCTAACTGCACTTTAAATATCCTTATCCTGACTACCAAAAGCTCCTCCTACAAATTCTCAGAAACAACCTGAAAAACTCAACCAAAACCCTCCTACTCGGAGACCTCAACCTAGGCCTTCATGACCCTAAGGACAAAGTTGCCTCATCACTTGCCAAAGACCTCATTGACCTAGTTTCTCCCATAATGTATCAGAGCCTACTCACAGCGAAGGTCGATCCATTGATTGAATCGTTGAACATAATTGCACAGTTGACATCACCAAGGTTTCAGCCCTCCCGTGGACGGACCATCATTGCATACAATTCACCATTCCCAGTAAAACCACCACCCAAAGTACTTTCGTACGCCCCACCAACCAAAGTCAGAAGCTCCAATAAACTTAACAAAGGCAACCTCCTTCCCTTTCTTGACATCCCCAAATTCAAACCACCCTTTATCAACCACCCCACGGTACTCACCAACATCTACTCCTTCACTCTTATCAATGCAATTGAGACCATAGCTCCCTTAGAGGATAAGAGAAAAAAAATCCATGCACTCCAACTCATGGTTACCTGAAGAGCTAGCAATCCTACGCAACAACAAACGCCTTGCCCTGGCCAAGTGGCAATCTTTGCCCAGCCCCTCCACCATGACAGAATTTAAAACCAGCTCCTCTGCGTACAAAAAAGCTATTTTCAAAGCCAAATCTGAATCTTTTAATCTCAGAATAACCAATGCCAACTCCAAAACAAAGGAAATGTTTTAAATTTTCAAAGATCTCATCACCCCACCCACTAATTCAGACGAGATATCTAAAGATGAAGCTTGGTGCTCCAGCATCCAAGCAGCCCTCCTTAACAAAATTAAGCTTCAAGCAAAAATCAAATCCCAACGCAAAGCTACATCTAACCAAGGTAACCTTCCCCCGGCCATCCCCCAGTCTCAGCATCCCGACACTCCTCTCTTCTCATTCAGAGACGTCGCAGAAAAGGAAGTCGCTGATCTCCTGCACCACATCAAACCCTCCACCTGTAAAGGAGACATCTGCCCACCTTCTGTCATCAAGGAGTGTGCCGACTCTCTGACACCCATCATCACTGCATTTATCAATGCCTCCTTCTGCACAGGAATTGTACCCCAGAGCCTAAAAGAAGCCTGGGTCCGCCTTCTCATAAAGAAACCCTCCATTGATCCCTTATGCCCCAACAACTACCACCCTATCAGCACAGTCCCTTTTCTCCTCAAAATGCTTGACAAAGCTGCCCACATCCAAATCCAACGCCATCCTGGGCAATAGACAATCAGGCTTCTGTAAAGGTCATGGCACAGAAACCACCCTACTGGATCTCAAAACCCAAATTACCAACATTATGGACAAGGGCAAACCAGCCCTTCTACTTCTCCTAGATCTTTCGGCCACATTTGATCTTGTTGATCACATCCTGACTTCCCACCTCTCCAACGCAGTCCACTTATCCAAAGAAGCAACCTCCTGGATAACCTCCTTTCTAGAAGGTAGAGCGATGAAGGTCTACTCTGACCAGGCCAACACAGCCCCTGACACAATTGATTGTGGAGTGCCCCAAGGATCATGCACTGCCCCCACCCTCTACAACCGATTTATTAAACCATTATTTGACCTACTGGACTTACTCGGCATAGCCTACACAAACTCTGCCGATGACACACAAGTACTGCTCCCCCTCTCTGGTAACTACGACCAAGACGCAACAGCCCTCCTCCAAATCTATACCACCATCCAAACCTGGATGGCAGTCAATGGTCTATGCCTTAACGGGGACAAAACCGAGATCATACTCCTTGGCCCCAAAGAAATCTTGCCTAAACTTAACAAAAAGTATGACAATTTCACTATCGACAACACCAATAGCCCCGTCTCCACCTCCGTAAAAACCCTTAGTTTACCTTGACTCAACCCTCTCTGACACGACAGGTCAGTGCCATTGCCTCGGCCCACACCACCAAACTTATAAATGCCATTAAACCCTTCCTAACCCCCCAAAACTGCCTGTCCATCGTCCGTGCAACTATCGGAGCTAAGCTGGGCTACTGCAATGCCATCCTTGCAGGCACTTCAGCCAAAAATGTCCACAGGCTCCAAATAGTGCAGAACAATATGCTACGCGCAGCTCTCAGCATTCTCAGAAGAACTCGCATCACTCAAGCCAGGCGAGATGCTCACTGGTTACCAGTTAAGGAATGTGTCTGCTTCAAAATTCTAACCATCACGCACAAATGCCAGAGTCTGTCAGCACCATCCTACCTAACTGAAACCATCAACAGGGGCATTTCTACCCGCCCCAAAAGAAGTCACCATACCAACCAACTGCAAGTCCCACTCACTAAAAGAGCTAACGCTGGAGGTCTAGGATTCCCCAACATAGCTCGCAAATTATGGAACGCACTCCCCAGCGAACTTAGAGCAGAAACATACCTCCTTCCTTCGCAAAACTCTCAAAACCATTCTGTTCAACTAACTCCTCGGGCTCACCAAGCAAAATATGTAACCTTGCCTAAGATATGCATGTAACTAACTGCTACTTTATCCTATGTAACCACTGTGCATATCCTGTCCTTGTAACCACTAAGCTAAGCTGCTATTGTGGCCACTAATCCAAGCTGCTGCCTTGTATCCATTATGCACACCATTTTCTTTGTAACCAGCAAGTCTTTCTGTAACAGCGCCACGGTGCATAAGGGCTGCTGTGTGCTTTATAAATGCATATAAAATAAATGAAATGTGATGTCATCAATGACATTTGTGATGTCATCTTTCATGTCATGGGTGTTAGTCTTAGCACTGCACAGTGGTGGCGCGAGTTATGGTGGCTTAGCTTACCATAACTAGCGAATTTCTGGGAATTTTCAGTTTTGCGTGTAACCTTAATATGGATAGGTTGGCATTACTAGAGTAACTGCAATGTTCCTTTAAAAAAATATTTGCACGGAATTTGATAGGTTTTTCTTAGGGCAACTTGACCATAACGTCCCTTTAATGTTTTTTCACTGAATTTCATAGGTTTTTACCAGGATTCCCTTAGTTTGTAAACATGTACCGTACAACATACAGAACCAGCTGACACCATGTTAATGCGCACAGCAGTCGTGGAGTATGCATCTAGTCGAGGACATCAGGTGGCATCCAACCTGCTTAGAAAGGCACAGGTTCTCGTACATAGTGGTACCATTCAGCAAACACAAGGAACATATACAAACAGCACCGTGTACATGAATTGCAAGGGAAAATAGAGTAGGTCTGGAAACTGGGTACCTATGATAGAAAAGGGCATTGGGAGTGCACCATAATGTAATGCACCAATAAGGGAAGTGACGTCTGCCTTCGACAATCTTACCGCCCTGCTGCTTTACATAGGAACAAAGAACGAACGACCACAGTAAGGACTGGAAAGTACTGAAAGACCAGAACGTCACTACAACGTAGTAAGCACACTAAACTTTGTCTGATAATTGCACAGGTGGTGTAGTATACAATGGTAAATGAGCATAACGTTTCTTTTTGTACGCAGCAATGGCAAGCACCTTAGAGTGGCTGGAAAAGGATTTCCCTCATGACAAAATCACTTAAGATAGTAACCCCAATGGTACGCACCGCAGTCTGAAATATTTAATATCTGTTGCTTCACGTACACCTAACAGATTTTCTTTTCTTTAAGAGAACATATTGGAAAGGAAAGCAAGGCAGCGCAAGCAGCACCCCTTCCACAAGATACGGACACAGGAAAGAAACTCTGTAAATGGCAAACTGGACAGCCTGGAAGCCAAAAATGGAAGAATTGGTGAACAATTTTGCCGCCTTCAAATATTACGTAAAAGGACATCTTATGGACAAAATAAAATACCACTGTCCAACCTGCACCAGTACCCCTTTCCCATTTCATAGCCCGCCAATCTCCTCAAAATCTGTGTGATCAGACAGTATGATAGCTCAATCCCTTCCTCCCCTCACAACCAACGTGTACAAATCCCCACAATATTGATCCACTTCTGCTACCCCTTCCCTAATATTTATGAATGTGTGCAAATGAAGGTTGATATGTAAATTGTTCCTGAGTGTATATGTGGCTTTTCCTTTGTTTTTAAAATCCTCTTATGACTCAGCGGCGCATAGTACTGGTGGCAATGACCTCAATTAAGCAAAAGGTATGTGTCCTACAGACACCGCACCTGCCCGGCCTATCCGCAATCATAATGGAGGCATCCGTACTACGCCAGTACGAACCGCATGTCTGCATCTCATGAACCACCTATAACTAGTTGTGGGAGCGGACGTTTTTCCGTTGCACAAGTACACGCATGTGTATCTCTTCCTCTATCTCCTGGTAACGCCGCCCTTGTCCAACATATGCAATGAAACTTTGAACTTTAAGTAGTTCGAGGCGCCCACCCACATCCTACAGGTAGCTGTACACATAAACATCCCACCTGCTATAACCTACAATCACCCAGCGTATCGCAAAATGGTCGGCGCACGTGTGTCACACTATTAATCAGTGCAAAGATCCCAATGGTATGCATACAACACCTATGCACATGTGCACAAAGTATTCCACCCAAAACGCGTCCTCCAGACAGCTGCCCCAATCGAGAACATGCGCGACATCACCATGGGACCGCACCCATGCTGTGCGTTGGCCCTTATGTCGCGGACACGATCCGGACCCTTGAACAGTGGAAAAGTACAATGTTCTGCGATCTACTGAGTTTTATTGGGAAATGACACACTTACAAACTCCCCACAATGTGCCATTGCACATGTATGTATTTGGTTCAGCGATGTAGGCCTCTTTGCCGGTTGCAAGGTCTCCGCAGCAGCCCTACAAAAGGTCACACCAAGAACTGCTCTGCATTCTGTTTCTAGCTTTTCAGAACTGAGTAGCGGCCCACATAGTTTTGAGCTGTAACTGAGTTTGGTGCAATTTCTGCAATGCTACATTACCTTTGCAAGTAATGGCAACCATGTCAGCCCGGCTCACACCGCACAGTAATGTAGAGAAGTATTAATGCCCCTTCCTGTGAACCACAACCTCAGTACCGATAATCCCCCATATCCCATTCCCATGGGTAGCATGCTCACAACGGTAGTATATGGCACGTGCGCTTCCCCAAGTACAGCGAGGGCCGCGCCTCAGAAAAGCAGTAACAGCCTTTCTTCCCTTTCCACTATCTTCTTTCCAGCACCCGCTCATTCGGTACTGATCAATAGTCTCGCACGCATCCACCATCACAGTAAAGCGCTCTCCATGTAACACGATCAGTTCTGAACAACATTCCTCTGCATAGATACCACACCCAGAAATGTTATTGCGCGATCCCTTAGCCTCCACAGTCCCATTTCCATGCCCGCCATCCTCTAAAGCCCTGGATGTAGCTTTCGTGCTGTGTGGGCGTGGGGGTATAAATTGCAACCGGGGTAGGGGATTTCGTCTTCAGTGGTGGCTCTGAAAAGAGCCTTAGATGCGTCTAGAGAACCTTCATTTTCGGTGTTTTTAGGGGTTTCCGTTTTCTCCGCCTCCTCACTGTCTTACAGTAAACTTCAACGCCTCCTGTATATGGCCAAATAAGAGCATCACCAATGCTGGACAAGGAAATGCCATTTGCATGGAAACACACCACATTTTGAGAATTAATGCCGTCATTGTTGCAGAAGAACATTACACAAGCGGACAATAAATTGCACATGCTTCTGTTGATGAGGCCCCATCCAGTCTCTGGCTGGGAACAACATACATTAGGATAGTCCCATACTCCTCTTGGTGTAATGGCATAGAAAACCACCTAAGCAGTGGGGAAAAAGCCTCTTCACTGCCTTTATCAACCTCTTCAGTTGATGGAACAAACGTAAACAAGGCATGTAACCCAAATGCATGCCGCCATAATGCACGACGACAACGTGCACTGTAGCGAAACTGGCCACTTGTCTGCAAAAGTCAAGCATAATGCTGAAACTGCGGACATGGCAGCGCACCACAATGCGTCCACTCCTTCCAAACCGAAATCGCCATCAACGTCTCTTTCCTGGGTTTACTTGTGCAGATCTACCACAAAGACATCACCCAAAATCAATACAATACATTTCTCCATGTCAGCCCACCTCATTACGCAGAGAAATGAAAAATAGTATTACCGCCCCTTCCTGTGAACCACACCCTCATTACCTGATTGGATAATCCCCACAGTCCCATTTCCATTGGCCCGCATGATGAAAAGCGCAGGCTGTGGAACGTGCGCTTCCCCAAGTACCGTGAGGGCTGCACCCCAGTGAAACAGGAGCCGTCCTTCCCTTTCTACACTTTTTTTTTTGTCCAGCACTACCTCATTGGGTACTGTTAAATAGTCACACGCACATCCACCAATCACAGGCAAGACGTCAGCATCTAACACTGTCAGTTCTGTAAAACACTTCATATGTACCTTTACACATTCAGACTGCAAGTGTCGTGTGAATTGAAAGCACCTCCAGTACAAAGTTCAGTAACACTATCCAAGACTTCTGCATCCAGATTCATCCACGTCGCCAGGAGTGGGGGAATACATTTCAGCCAGGGAAGGGGATTTCGTCTGTAGTGGCGGCTCTGAAAGGAGCCTTTTTTTTTCATTTGTTTTTTTTGTGCTTGTTCAGAACTTTGTTTGTTTTTGCTCTTTATCTCACTTTGTTTCTTTTTCCTCACATTTTTACAGGATTCTCTTCAACGCTTCTTGCACAGTGTAAGACACAGCATTGCAAATGGCGGTCAAAGAAATGCCATTTGCATGGAACCAGTGCAGATTTCACTCATTAATGTCAGTCGGTGTAGAACATCCCAGCACTGCACATGAACTGACACATGCTTTTGTTTATAAAACACCTTCTGACCTCTGGCTGGGGACAAATTACACCGGCATGGTCCCATGCTCCTCTTGGTCGTATGCTTGAGAAAACCACCTTCTCAGTGGGAAAGAACTGCATCACTGCTTTCATCAACTTCTTTAGGTGACAGAGCAAACGTCCACACGACATGTACCCCAAATGTTGACCTCCATAATGCACCACCACAACAACATCAACAGTACCGACAGAGGCCACACATCTGCAAAGGTCAAACATACCGCCAAAACTGCTCAGACAGTGCCCCGGAAAGCCTCAACTCCTTCCAACTCAAAATTAACAGCAATGCCTCTTTGCACGGCATACCTGTACAGATATTGCACAAAGGTATCGCCCACGATCAGAACTCTGGGTCCCTCCATCTCAGCCAACGCCACTAGAGTATTGGGGAAAAAATAGTACCGCCCCTTCCTGTGAAGCACACCCTCGACACCTGAGTGGATAATCCCCACAGTTCCAGTTTCATTTCCATGCCCGCCATGCTGAGAAGGACAGAATGTGGCAAGTGCGCTTTCCCAGCTACAGCGAGGGCTGCGCCACAAGTAAAGCAGGGACAGGCCTTCTTTCCACGTGTTTTTGCAGCTCTCCCTCGTTAGGTAATTCTCCAGCATGGGGTCTGGCATGGATTCACATGCTCATGAATATTCCTCGTCGTCAGGATGGGAATCCTCGGTAAAGAAAAAACCAGTATCAGTTTCGTTTCTGATCTGTCTTTCTTAGTAGTAACCAATCACTGATCTCTGGGTCATACTGCCCCCAGCCAATGACTGCTCTCTCCCTAAGCCCCTTCCCTGGCAGCCATCCTCAGATTTTTACTGCACGTTCAAGTGTTGGGAGTCCTCGTGCTTTAGCTCTCGAGCTTTTACTGCGTTTTCATGCTTTTTCAGGAGATTTTCTCATTTTTTCGGTTTAATCGAGCCTCAAGCTCCACCGTTTCTACTTCTGATAACTGGGACCCGTTTCGGAATTCTTCTACGCCCCTCAAGGGTGAAGTTTTCGTCGAGTTACGCGTCTTGGAGGATTCCGGAAGATCTGAGGCCTACCTCAACGGACATGGCCCAGGACATGGGAAGCTCGACTCCCGGATCCAAGCTGTTAAGGAGCGGCTCGGGATGCGGAATGCAAAATGTTTTCAAGGAGTACGAGCATTCAGGATGTCTCTACTGCCTTCATGAGGACAAGACACACATGGAGAAGGACTGTGCGTTCTGCAAGAACCTGTCGGAACGGACCAAGCAAGATCGTCGTTCCTGCCTGGCCGCCTGGATGGAGAAGGGCACAGCAGGTGAGAAGGCGAAGAAAAAGTCTGAACGGTCTTCTAAGTCCTGTGAGGGTGCCCCAGCGACGGGGGCCCAACAGAAGACCAAGCACTGCGAGTCCGCGGGCACGGGATCGCCGAAAGGTCGGGCTCTTCAGCTGCCAAGCAGGGCGCGACTTCCCCGGCACGATCAACCACGAGCCAGTGCTCTGGTTCGGGGAAGAGGAAGTCCGAGAAGTCCGAGAACCCGGGTAAGCTTCTGGAGAGGCCCCGGTCGATCTCGAAGGGAGCCGAGGGGGAGCGAGGCGATGACCCTCCCCACAAAGCAAAGGCCCAGGACGCACCTAAAGTGGTGAGTGCCTTGATCCAACTGGCAATGGCCTCTATCGAGGTTGTCACAGAGGCCCTGGCGAAGCCGGCAGAGACTACGCCAGTGGAGGCGGCCTCGGGGCCCAGAGTTTCCCTGCCACCGCGGAGGGAATCCCCTTTCCAGCCCATCGTTAAGACCCCTGTGAAGACCCCGGTGGAAAAAGGGGGCCAGGGGGGGCCGGTGGCCATTACGGACTCGGATTCAGACTCCGAGGAGGATCTGGTGGAAACCGTGAAAGGCCTCAACGAGAGGTTCGATCCCAGGGGAAGGATCCTGCTGATGTGATCGAAGATGGCGACGGTGAGGGCCCAGTGGAGCAGCCATCCCGCCCGTCGCAGCCATTTCCCGAGCCCCAGGATAGCTTGGCGGCCATTTTGTTGGCGATCCAATCCTTATGTACTGTGAAGGACGAGGTTACCACAGACCCCGACGGAGGATCCAGAACCAGGACCGTCGGGAAGCCCTCCAAACAAGCAGAGGAGAGTCCACCCCACACCGCCCTTCGTGCCCACAAGGCCTGTGGACCCCTCATCCCCCTCGCCGGACCCTCGGGATGATACGACGACGGTGGCGATGATACAACGGACATTCCTTCATCACCCCCCCTCGGGCCTCTCTGCCCACTGAAATTGGCTCTTTCCATGCCATGATAGCCAGGGCATCCAAGCTCTTCCAGCTCTGCCCTGAGGAACAGAAAAAGGAAGGTTTTCTTTACCAATGACGGGACGACATCTGGGACGAAGGGCTGGCTATCCTGAAGAACCCTTCCACGACACCTGCCAAAAGGGACAGGTACGAGAAGTACCGGGTCCCCGATGTCGCCCCCTTGTGCCTCAGGGCCCAGCCTATGCCGGACTTGGTCGTCTCGGCAGCGGCCAAGAAGAAAGCGGTGAGTGCGGCAGCTTCAACTTCCACTTCCCCGCCGGACAGCGAGGGCAAGAAGTTGGACTCCATGGGACGGCGAGTCATTTCGGCGGCGACGACAATTAAGGCGGCCAATGCCTTAGCGATTGTGGCCCGTTACGACAGGGAGCTTTGGTTCAAGATAGCTCCCCTGCTAGACTTACCGGACGACAAGAGGGCGGAGGCCCTACAGATTCTGCAGGAAGGTGAGGTGGCATCGGATCATGCCATAACGGTGGCAACGGACATTGCCGATACTGGATTTTGCCAGCTGGGCAACAGGGTTTGGTTTCGACCACGAGGATGGCTCAAGGCGACGGACTTTCGCCAGGACGTCCAGACCAGAGTGTTGGATATGCCATCGACGGCAACAACCTGTTTGGGAAGACGGTGGTTGAGTCCCTCTAGGCCATCAAGACCGACAGACAGCCTGAGCCCTAGGAGTCCTTCAGCAACGGCGGCCCTTTCGGAGATCTGGAGGCAGATCGGGAGCCTCCAAGGGATCCAGTGGTGGCTCTTCTACGTACCGCCAGGCGGCCCGCTCCTCGTCCCAGGAGGCCTACAGAGGTCGTGGCAAGCAAGGAGGGTCTCGACGCCATCGTCAAGGAGGCCAAGGTGGCAAGGCCTCTTCCAAGCAGGACTGAACCGGCTGTAGTGTCGGGCCCCCACCGAAGCACCCCGATGGGAGGCCGGCTGACGAAGTTCGTCAGTGTGTGGGAGTCCATCTCCACCGACCGTTGGGTGCTGGACACTCTGGCCCGCGGACACTCGCGAGAATTTCAAAATAAGTGCCCTTGCATTTCTCCCGTGGCCAGGAAGGAGAATCACGTCCCTCAACTGCTGTTGGAGGTAAGGGCGATGCTCAAGAAAGGTGCCATCGAGCTCGTCCCCAAGAGGATACGGGGCTCCGGAGTATACTCAAGGTACTTCCTCGTCAGAAAGAAGACAGGCGGTTGGCGCCCCATCCTGGACCTGCGTCGGTTAAACAAGTACATCAAGGCACAGAAATTCAGGATGGTCACCCTCCAGCACGTGCTGGGACAGCTGGAGGAGGGTGACTTCCTATCGTCGTTCAGGCATGCAGCAACCGCATCCAAGAAGTCTGCATCAAACACTATAATTTCTGTACAGCACTCCATAAGTACCGTTACACACTCGCAGTACAGATCTCGTGTGCTTTCAAACCACCTCCAGTTAAGTTTGCCAAAAGTATCCACACTTTCAGCGTCCAGATTCACCCAGAGCGGCACCCACCACCACTCAGTACAGGTAGCAATATTTTCTTTACTCCCAGCCCTCCAGTAAGTGCAAAAAAACAATACTTCAAAGTGCAGTACAGTAGTCAGTAATCTGCGCAATGCACACTACCCAAACACACAAAATATCCAGTTCACCCCTATCCACTTCTGTACACAGTATTTCAACACAGCACTCAGTGGAGACACTGCAGGAGTGTTCACGCCATAAGCTCCAGCCATGGACTAAATACTGTAGGATGTGCTAACAATCGCACCACCCATGGAACCAACAATGTATGCAATGCTCACAAACCACACACAGAACACAAAAATGGCAAACCTACTTGCAAGCAGGCCACATAGTTGTCAGTGCAACGGCTCCAGCCATGCATCCAAGACGCCAGGGCCTCACAACACACTGTACTACAACTTATGTTTAAATGCTCATGTCACATGCAATGCATTCCCCAGCTGCAATTGAGCCTGCCACCTGGCCACATCTTTGCATGCATGGCTGCATGATGCTGCGTTGGGTGTGGTGAACGGTATGTGGGTGGCTGTGTACATTGTCCACATTTGAAATGTGGGTTGCTGAGGACTTCCTTTCATGGCGCAATATCTTAACACTTCCTACAGCAAGGGTCTTATAGGGGACACACCATAGCATACGCAAATGCTCACATGTGGGTCTCTAATGTGCAACACATGCAATGACCTACACCATATGGTAATGTACGCATAGCACCTCACTACGGGTGTTCTACCAAGTATAAAATGTCCTCCAGAACCATTCTTTCTTTTTAAAGGTCACCACCATTGGAGAGATGCAGAGTTCAATCTGCATTGCTGCATTATGTTGTGGTGGCTATTGTCAAGGCCTAGGCTCTTATGTACATGGCCTATGGCCATGCACCCAAGAATGTAGGCCTTGCCTACACCCACCACAACATAAGAGCCATGATTGTGAACATGTGGCCATGTAGCACAATCCACAAATGTACCATAGGAAGGGTGTTCTAAATGGCAAACCATAGCACACGCAAATGGTCACATGTGGGTCCCTAATGTGCAACACATGCAATGACCTACACCATATGGTAATGTACTCAGAGCACCTCACTACGGGTGTTCTACCAAAATGTCCTCCACAACCATTATTTGAAGGTCCCCACCCTCAGAGATGCAGAGGTAAAACTGCATGGCTGCATTATTTTGTGGTGGCGGTGCTGAAGGCCTAGGCTCTTGGGTGCATGGCTACGACCTATGGCCTTTCGCCATGCTCCCAACAGTGTAGGCCTTGTCCATACCCAGCACAACATGACAGAGCCATGCAGGCAAACATGTGACCAGGTACCACAATCCACAAACGTAACCTAGGCAGCGACACTTCTACCCAACCCCTGCACCATAATGGAGCAATGCATGCACACATGTAACAGTGAGCAGAATCCACAGACCTACCACAGGGTCCGGCACCCCCTACTCACTTCTATTCACATAGCATTGCAGTTATGCCAACCCAACCACAAAATCTTCACAACAGTGGCCCTGCTCCCAGCAGTCTAATAGGTGCACAAAACCAATACTTCATGGTGCAGTACAGTAGCCTGCATTCCACTCAATGGACAGTACTGAAGCCGGTAAAATATGCAGTTCAACCGTATCCTATCCACTTCTATGCACAGAGTAGTTCAACACTGCACCCAGTGGACAAACTGCAGGACTGTTCAGTCCATCAGGTCCAGCCATGGACTACACGCTGTAGGATGTGCTAACAATCTGCACACCCATGGAACCAACAGTGGTATGCAATGTTGACGAACCATACACACAAGGCAACAATGTGAAACCTACTTGCAACCAGGGCACATACTTGTCGGTGCAAGGCCTCCACCCATGCATCGAAGGGCCTACGCCCTTACCGCACGCAACATACCATAGTACACAGTATGTTAAAATGTTCATGTGCAATGCACTCCCCTTCTGCCATTGATCTGCCATCCGTCACCAAGGAAAGAGGTCGCCGCATCAGCTATCGTGCTGTAACACAGGCTGCCTGCATTCACCACACAAGGTAGTTGCCTGTGGAGGTACCAGCGAATTGGCGCAATACGCACAGATACTGCGGCCACACCACCGTCATCTTCCACCTAATGCGATATATCAGATAAACCACTTGTCACTCCCCCGCCCATTCCATCCCTTCTTCCCACCACCACATGGGGTAAAGTATTTTTTCCATGCCCTTCCGGCAACTCACTGTCATCCGATACACCATGGCGGCGTTTTCCAAAAGTGTAGACGCACAGCACGCTTCCCTCCAGCCAACCACCGGCGCATCCAATGTTCGCCGACATCACAGTGTACTGCAAGCCAATTAGAGATTTTGGCCGCAGAGCGAACAGGTAAATTGGTTCAGTTCGTTGGTGGAAATCCGACCAGCAAACACACACACAACCACGCTTTCGGACCAAGCACCTGCCGCAAATTTGGTTAAAATCCTTCCAGCCGTTCGGCCTGTAGGCATGTGCAAAGTTTTTGCCCATTCAGTCTATGGAAGAAAAAAAAATGTGGGCCCCCCCCCTCCACGAAACCCCACCCAACTATCCAAAAAAATTCAGCAGGACCCATATACATTTTTGGCAAAGTCTTAGCCAAATTCATCCACTTGGAGCAAAGATATAAACGGTCCAAAAAGTGGTCTTCATATGGGTATAGCAACTTAACCATTACTACACGCCCGCTATTGCGGGCTGTGTAATATAGTGAAAAGGATTTTGAATATTTTTTGTTAAATCCGCATTTTCAGTGGTCGCAGTAAAAACTGCAGTGATCACATATATCCCCTCTCATCAGACCTGCAATACATGCAATGGCTCGGAACACACTCCTCATCATGGCTGCTATACTTGCAATGGTCCAGAAGAAGCACGTGCCATGAGGGCTGCTAAACATGTAATGGCTTGGACCACACACACACACAACTCATCAGGGTTTCTATACTTGTAATGGCTCAGAACACACATCTCATCTGGGCTCTTATACTTGTAATGGCATACAGTGCTGGTAAAACATCTGCATTCAAGCAAGTACTACATCTGGTGAGACACACCTCTTAACTCTATAATTCCCAACCTAATGGCCAGAAAGTGTGCACACATCTAAATAAGGAGCACCCAATGGTAATGCTGCACTGGATTTGTAAATGGGAAAAACATTTTCAACTTTTTAAATATTTATTGGTGCTATGTAAAAAGACTAAAAGGAGAGCAAGAGCAACTCTAAACCTAAGCAATACAGGAGAACAAAGTGAGTGGTGGGGGCAGGGGGAGAGGCAGTGGAAACAAAGCATGTATCAGAAAATCCAAAATAGGAATTCGAGCAACGGGAAGAGACCAATGAGCTATATAAGAGATCCACAAAGAAATTGAGAAGGGAAACAGAGGTAAGTAACACACACCCCACCCCCGAAGAGACATATAAAGACTGTATAATAAAATCAAAAGCAGACAGAGAGATCTGGAAATAGAGAATCCAGATTAGAGAATTGCACGCCGATAACATAGAAGGGAGTGCTAGAAAGATAATCAAAAGGAGTAACAACCACAACAGAGAAAATGAAAAAACCAGATATAGCCCCAGTAATGACATGGGAGAGGAAGAGCAGTTCTATCAACGCTACATCACAATGTAGGAGGGAAACAGCAATAATAGAATAAAGAGATTGGAGAGGAATAGTGACAGAGCAACAGACCTCAAAACGTGGCATAGCAACACTTAAGAGTAAGAGGCAGATCATCAGAAAGTCTGAGACCGGGGAAACATAGAGTAGCAAAGGGAAGCAGAGATGGAGCAAAAACATGCAGTGGCTGTCAAACAGGTAGTGCCAGGCAGCAACAGTAAGCCCGAGAGGTAGGGAAGTGGTGCTGGTAGAGTGAGGCACTTGATTTATGATGTAACTGGCTGGCATCGGTAGTCGTTTTTTAACAGATTTTTGGTGTCCAGGTATAATGAAGATGAAGCTGGATAGTACGCATCAACAAGTTCTTTGTCAGTAATGTTTTCGAACAGTTTTTTTTAAATTTTACACACAAATTGGATAGTTGTCACACCTTTTTACTCTCTTGTGACGGAAGAAACTAATTTTTACTCTCTTGAAATTGGATTTACTCTCCAATTCTTAAAACTGTGAGTAAAATACTCTCATGCCAAAATCCTACTTGGAGCACTGAGTTTGTCCATTGAATGGGCCCCCTTGAAGTTATGTCGAGGTGAGACTCCAGGTTGAATGGGTAGGGGATGCCGCTGCGTGCCTCCAGTGTTCTTTTGGGCTTTCCTCATTCCTAGCACTACTATGCTTGCTTCATACTAAAAAGTCTTTGACTTTCAACATTAGGATTCACAACTGCTTCTGTAAGGAAATAATACACTTTGATTCTGTTTATTCTACTGATTTATTTGCCACATGCAATGCAGGTTATGTTCCTATTCTCCTGCAAACCTTTCACATGGAGGGCATCTCACCTGGCACTTCCGATTTCCTACTTTCACACTAAGTAACTGTTGAAAAGGTTTCTTTATACTTGGCCTTCTTTGGTTTAGGCAATATTTGTTTGGTGTCTTGCTTAAATATTGCCTCTTCTTCACTCTTGGAATAATGGTTACACTCTTTCTGCAATATGGTTCTCTTTACTCTGCCAATGCTGGTTATAGTCAGAAAGACGTATTGCCCTCTCTTTACTTTGCCAATGCAGATTTCTATCTGGGTTCAAGAATATCCCCTTTGCTTTGGTAATGCACTTGGCTTTGGCAATAATTGTAACTTCTCGTTTCTTGTCCTCTTTCAAAGTTCATATTAGGCCAGCATGAGTTGTACATTAGTTTGGCATTCAAAGTCATTATTAGCAGCCAATGGTCGATTAGAGTTTCGGGATTACCTGATAAAGGTAAACTCATGGTCTCTTTATACGCGTCTGCTCGATCCGTTGCCAGTACTGCTTCTTCTGATGCTTTCTGAAGCCCGACTGCTTTGGTCAGTAAAGAAGCTTTTCGAGGGGATTGGGTCCTCCGACGTATTCCATATCTATGACAGTGATCACCACAGCTGTGCTGCTTTGGAAAATCTTTCGCCTCCTGCGTCGATGACGTTGATACGCCGTCCTCGAGGGCCTCCGTTGAGCCGACGTCACCGGATGTTAGAAGTAGGATGCACGACGCCCATAGCCTCAGTTCTGTTTTTTCCGTGAACGTGTTCGCTTTGGAGATCTCCGTGAGCTTCGATTCTACTGAATCCTGTTTGGGTTCTTGGAACCTGTTTCTTCATTGCTATCGAATATGTCGTCTTCGGCTTCTTCCACCACGCGGTCCGGGTTTAAGGAGTGTCGGGTGTGCGGGTCCAAGATGTCCCTGACGGATACGCACGACACTTGCCTCTGGTGCCTCGGGGAGGACCATGATACGGACGACTGTGTAGACTGCCAATCGCTCACTTCGAAGGCTTTGCGGGAGCGTAAGAAGAAACTGTCGGTCGGTAAGGTGGCCAAGCCCCAGAAGTTGCGTTCCACTGGTCTTTCGACGGAAAATTCGAGGGGTGACTCTCCGCATCATCGTGAGTCCGGGGGTTCTCGGTCTGGGAGTCGGTCCCACCATTCCTCTGCCTCTTTGAGGCACTCTAGGAAGCACTGTCACAGGTCGCCTTCCCCGTCCTCTTCCGAGGACTACGCCCATCGGTGGGTAGCTTGTCCTAACAAGCATTCCACTCCAGAGGAATGGGATTCGTTCCGAAAGGAGATGTTGGCGATTTTTCAATCGCAGGACTCTGGTCCGACCGCGCCGTCTGAGGACGCCGGTCGAGGCTGCGCTAGAGACACTGCTCATCCGCGTTCGGGCTCGAGCAGTCGTCGCGACCACCGGGCACCTTCGAGGTCCCGGTCGACAAGGATGGTCGCTCTAGGCATGCCCGTTCCAGGTCCCGGTCCTCGACGCCATCGAGACCGCGAGACTCTGTGAAGTTTTCGAAGAAGACATCATCGCTGGCGGTGCCAAGGTCGTCAACGGACTCTTTCGAGGCCCAGTCTCCGAGGAAGTCGTCGATGCCATCGGCGCCCAGGCTGTCGAGACACGCTTGGGGCTCCGCCCTCGAGGCCTGTGTCGACGCCGTCGAAGCTGTCGGTGCCACGCTCGACGTCGACACCCATTCCGTCAGTACCCTCAACGCCTTTCGAGGCAGTCTTGTCAGAGGTACCCCGCCAAGAAAGGCGATGGCTAAGGCTAAACATCTTTGTGCCTTTTTCTGTACACTCTTTCCAGCCTCTAGATGATATTTCTGAAGTGGATGAGGGGTCTGAGGAAGGTGAGGTTCCTGCATTGGTTCCTGATGACATTGTTTCTGATCAGTCAACTTGATATGATATGGCATTTGTAAGGCGCCTATACACAAGTGTTTCAAGGCGCGACGAGGCGGGGGGTGGGGGGACAAGGTGAGACAGACAACGATCCTACTAGGCCAGGTGTCATTCAGATCGCGCAAGTGCAAGGGTAGGGGGACTGCGAAAAGTGCAAGGGGAAGGGGAGAGGGGAAAGTGCAATACATGGTTAGTAGAATACAAGATAAATAGGGCCAGCTGGTGGCAACTGCAGGTAAGTGCCGGGAGAAGGGGCTGTAGGATACAGAGACAGTCCCGTAGTGAAGGTAGGCAGTGCAGGGAAGAGTGGCTGGGCCAAGGACCGAGATCGGTGAGTGGCCCAGTTGCAGATTCAGTGCAGGTTCAGTGATTTTAGCAGGGGAGAGAGGGAGAGAAAGCGGAGGCAAAGAGGAAGGTTTTTAGGTGCTTCCGGAACCGGATATGGTTCTCAAGTTTCAGGGAGGCAGGAAGGCTGTTCCAGAGGGAGGCGCCTGCTGCGGAGAGAGATCTACCCCCAGCTCGTTGCTTGGAGAAGCGGCTGACCCTGAGGTAGTTGGAGGTGGATGAGCGAAGAGCTCGAGAAGGAAGATATTTAGGAAGAGAGAGTTGAATGTATTTTGGCCCAAGGCCCCAGAAGGCCTTGTGGACAATGCAGAGGGTTTTGAACTTCATCCTCGCAGCCACTGGGAGCCAGTGTAGCGATTTCAGTTCTGGAGAGATACGGTCCCTGGGCTTGAGGCCAAGGACAAGTCTCGCAGTCCTGTTCTGGATGAGTTGCAAAGGGCGGAGAGTAGAGGCAGGAAGATTTAGATAGAGGCTGTTACAGTAGTCCAGCTTCGAGAGAACCAGGGCTCTGGAGACAGTGAGCTTATGGGGGAAGGAGAGGAAAGGAAGGATACCTCTGAGGAGATGTAGCTGGTAGTGTGACTTCTTAGAGACGTCAGATATGTGAGGAGAGAAAGAGAGCATGGAGTCGAAGATGACCCCGAGGTTTTTTGCCTTGCAGGAAGAGGGCCAAGGTAGGCCGGCCAGAGAGCTGCAGGGAAGGAGGGAGTGGGTGTGCCGAAAAGTAGAATCTTGGTCTTACTGGCATTAAGGCAGAGGTCGTTGGCGGCACACCATTCCTGGATAGCAGAAAGACAGTCGGAGATGAGGGAAGAGGAGGCCGAGGGTAGCCTGAAAATGAGCTGGGTATCATCCGCATAGCACTGAAAGTTGGGACAGAGAGCGGCGATGCGTTGAGCAAGAAGTGACAGGAACTGGTTGAACTGCCAGGGGGAGAGGTTAGATCCCTTGGGGACACCACAGGTAGAGAAAAAGATGTCAGAGAGGAAGGAACCCAGTTGGACCTGGGAGGGTCGATTGGAGAGGAAGGAGGTCAGCCACGCCAGAGCCTGACCGGTGATACCCAGTTTATCACGGAGACGGTTGAGCAGGATAGTGTAGTTGACGGTGTCAAAGGCAGAAGAGTGGTCGAGCAAAATGAGAACACAAGGGGTGTTAGAGTCAAGGTCTGAGAGCAGGTCCTCATGGATGTTCAGGAGAGCAGTTTCCGTGCTTCTGGCAGCTCTGAAGCCAGACTGATGGTCATGAAGACTACCCACAGATTCAGCATGGAGATTAAGCTGGGAGTTGGCCAGTTTCTCCAGGAGCTTGCCCAGGAAGGGAGTGATGAAGATTGGGCGATAGTTAGATGGGCAGGAGGGGTCGGAAGAGGGTTTCTTAAGAAGGGGGTGCACAAGGGAGTGCTTGAGGGGGGATGGGAAGACTCCAGAGGCGAAGGAGTGATTGCAGAAGTCAGCCAGGGCAGGCGCCAGGGAGTCGATGTGGTCCTTGATAGTTTTGGAGGAACAGGGGTGGACCTGTTTTGACGAGACTTTCATAGATCGGACATGTCTCGAAACCTCGTCAGCAGAAAAAAGGGGAAAGGCAGAGAAGGAGGGAGTCGGGGTGGCTGCAGAAGGGTCAGAGGGAGAGCAGGGAATAGAGGAGGGGAGGTGATGGGAGGAGAGTGAGGACAGGATGTCCTGAGTTTTTGAAATGAAGTGAGAGGCCAGTGCCATGCAGAGGGCCTGGCAGGGGACAGGAGAGGTGGAGACTGCAGCAGGGTTGGCTAGCTCCTTGCAGATTTTAAAGAGTTCGGCCGAATTGTTAGATGCCGCAGAGATGCGGGCTTGGATAAGGGCTCTCTTGTTAGTAAGATCGGAGAGCCGGTATTGCCTTTGGAGCAGGCGGCAGGCCAGTTTGTTAGAGGAAGAACATGAAGCACGCCATTTCTTCTCTGCCACCCTGCACTTGCGTTTGACGAGATCCTAGTCATACCAGGAGTTACATTTGGCTTTGGGCGTCAGGCGGATTCTCATGACGGGGGCAAGGATATCAAGGGTATCAGATATAGCAGAGTGGAGAGGGCTGTGTCAGGGTGGGAGTCAGCCGAAGGGGGAGGGCGGGGGCGAGAAGGTGGAAGCGAAAGCCTCAACTGACACGCGCTTCATGGGTTGGATGACCGCGAAGGTGGGTGGCAGTGATGAGGGTGGCTTTGCCTGTGGGGTAGGGAAGGTGAGGTGGGAGGATAGGAGAAAGTGATCACTCCAGGAGAGAGGAAGGTCAGAAGAGATCAGAGCATCAAGAGTGTGCCCTGCAGAATGGGTCGGCCCAGACGGGAGAATAGAGTGAGAGAGCGTTGTAGAGGTCGCAAAAGAGTCCAGAGGGAGGACAGGAGGCATCAAGGTGGATATTGAAGTCTCCAAGAAAGAGGAATTAAGTGGTTGAGGACAGGAGTGAGGAGGAGAGGTCAGCCCACTCGGAGAGGAAGGAAGAAATTTGACCAGGTGGCCGATAGATAGTAGCCACGGTAAGGGAATGGCTAGGAGAGCGAGAGGGAGTCGGCAGACCAGGCATTCAAAGGAGGAGTAGGTCTGCGTAGGGGTGACAGTGGCAGGAATCCACTCAGGGAAGATAAGGGCCACACCCCCCCCCAGCACGGTTGGGCCTGGGCAAGGAGAGGATCTTGAAACCGTCAGGCAGGAGTGTGTTAAAGCTGGTGACAGAGCTGGCCGTGAACCATGTCTCAGTGAGACTGAGGAAGTCAAGGTCCAGTTCCTCAAGAAGGCGACAGATATCAGAGGAATGTTTGACGGCAGAGCGAGAGTTGAGCGTGGCAATGGGAAGGTTGCCATCCTTAAAGGACTTCCGGGGAGGGGTACAGATCAGAGGTACACCCTGTGGAGGTGAAGAGGGAGCAAGAGAGAGGTCAGGGTGAGAGGGTGGAGGCAAGGTAGCCGAGGACAGAGAAGAGGGGACAGCAGGAGAGGAAAGGAAGTTGATGAGGCGCGGGAAGGGTCTATCAAAGAGGTGGAGGTTGGCCTGAGGGCCTTGGCCCAAGACGGTCCCATTAGCTTGGACATTAATGATGGCCTTAGAGGAGCAGAAGGGGGCCAAGAGGACATCCCAATGGGTGCCACCATTAATGGGAGAAGAGAAGGGAGAGAGCACAGAGACCATATGAAGGGTCCATTGGTCAGGGGAAGGCACGAAAAAAGTGGATGTCAGTAAGAGTTTCCTTGGAGGAGGCACTAGTATAGGTGTCGGAGATAGGGAGGCCTGGGTTGGAGACCAGGATATCCTTTTTAAACTTTTTCCTACCAGATTTAGTGAGGAGAGCAGGATAGTCAATGGAGAAGCAGTTGGAGAAGATAGGAGAGATGGAGAGCACCATGGAATAAGGAGGGAGTGGGGGGGGGGACACAGACGAGAGCAAGCGGACAGGAGTGAAGCGGCAAGCCCTAGTTTACCACAATTACAGAGCAACAGTAACACAGTAAATACGAATTAGGTACCCAGTGTAGAGGCCACCTAAGTTTGAGAGTCCTGCGAGGGGAGAAAAAGCCCTAGTTTACCACAATTAGCGGTACACACTGAAGTGTAGAAACCATGTGAGTGAAAAGGAAAGGAAGGTGTAGGTTGTTGGGCTGGGCGAGCAGGTGGAGCTAACCAGAAAGAATGGCAGACCGGCACCTGGCGTCCCCTGCAGACACAGGAAGCCGCCTCCTTAGGAGCCGCTCTTTGCCTAAGGGGCCCTTAGCCGAGGGGGCTGCCGGGCAGGGGGGCTGCCCAGGGGGGTAGGATTTAAGGCAGGAGGAGAAGAAGGGGAGGGGGTTGTGGGCGGGCAGGGAGGCGGGAATGGAGCAGGGAGAGGAGGACCAGGAAGTGCGGTGGAGGGAGGGGGCAGAGGGCAGCACAACGCGCACGGAGCGCCAAAAAACAAACACAATGCCTGAATAAAAACTTACTGAAGGCCCAACGGGGCCTGGAAGGCAGCCTCACAGCAGGCCACACAGGGCTACGGGCGACCGCTCAATCCCGCTCACGCTCAACAAGAGACTTGAGGACCTGTCAGTCGCTGCACGCCAGTGGTCTAGACACCTCTCAGGAGGTGGAGTTTGGTAGGCCGGAGCCTGGCATGCATGCCGAACCTTCATATTAGCGCCTCATGTCGAGGGTCACTGAATACCTGGGTTGATCTGATCCCCCCCCCCCTGGGGATTTTCAGTAGGATGACCTGACTGATATCTTGGACCAAGGTCCTCCAACTGACCCGGTGCTGCCATTCTATATGGCGTTGCAGAGAAGGGTGGCTGCGGCTTGGACTTCTCCAGAGAGTCTCCCGGCAGTGAGCAAGTCCTTGCCGAAGAAATATCGCCCAGCCAGTGGCGACCCCTGCTACTTGACAAGGCACCCTACTCCGGAGAGTTTGGTGGTGCAGGCTGCTACGGCCCCCGCAAAGCAGGCATCGTACCCTACCATCCCTCCTGATAGGTTTTGAAGGCTGGGCGAAGAAGGTATTTTCTTCTGGGGGTATGGCGCTTCAGGCTGCCAACTCCGTTTGTGCCTTGTCTCATTTCACGCACTCTGTGTGAACTGTATTTCCCTAGCGGCTAATCCTATTCCCAAAGGGGAGGAACGGGATGGTTTTCTTGCTATCGTGCAGGATGGCAAGGACGCCATGTGTGAATCCGTTCAGTCGGGTCTGGACATGGTTGATTGCCTCAGCCGGTCCATGGCGGCGAGCACCATAATGCGCAGGTTTGTGAGGTTGCGAAGTCAGGTTTTGCTCCGGATGTGCAAGCCCGGCTCCTCAACATGCCCTTTGATGGTGAACATCTTTTTGGCAGCAAGGCTGACAAGAGTCTTGAGTGGTTGCAGACCTCGAAAGCTGCAGCGAAGTAGTTTAGCGCTGCAGTCCGCCAACCTCTGCCTTTTTGTCCTAGGGGACAGCAATGGAGGGGAGGTTCCTTTCGATATTACTCGTCCTTTAGTAAATCGAGAGGAGCTGCAAGTCAAACTGGCAACCGTAGGAGTGCCAGAGGTGGAAAACAAGGTACTCGAGGTGCCAAGGCCACGCGTGCAGTTGCCTCTTTGCCCTCAGGCACTGCAGCAGCCGCTTCAGCTCAGTCATGAGGCCCATGCTTCTCCGGTTGGGCGAAGACTAGCGCAGCATCTCGTAGAATGGCGTGCCATTACTTCAGATGTGTAGGTTCTGTTGATCCTAGCCCACGGCTACTTTCTTCTTTTCCGGCCGAGGCCTCACGACAATCCCCCAGGGAACCTCTCTTTGAAGAGCCCGTTCAGGTGCCGCCCTCAGTCGCTCAGGACCTTCTGTGGTGGGCCGACGAAGGCAATCTGATGAGGGGGGGCTCCATTTTGGCTTCCCTGGCCAGAGGTGACGATCGTGACGGACGCATCCCTCACGGGATGGGGAGCTCATGCCAACGAGCTGACAGTCAGCGGTCGTTGGTCTCCGTCGGAGTCCAGACTCCATATCAATCTGTTGAAGCTGAGGGCCGTCAGGCTTGCCCTGAAGGCTTTTCTGCCGACTGTGCGAGGAAAGAATGTCCTGATCCTGACGGACAACACAGTGGCCATGCACTACCTCAACAAAAAGAGGGGGGGGGGGGCAGGGTCACTTCCTCTTTTTTGCTTTCTTTAGCCCACAGGGGCTTGCAAGTGGGTACCATTAAAGGTTACCTGGCGGCGCTGTCCATATTTAAGCGCTCGTCTGAGGAGTGTTCTTATTTTAAAATTCCTTTGATTTCTCATTTTCTGAAAGGGCTCACTAATGTGTTCCCACCATCACCTTTCCAGGTGCCTGGTTGGGATTTGAACCTTGTTCTCAAGTTTGTAATGGGTGCTCCGTTTGAGCCTTTGCATTCTTGTCCTTTGAGATTGTTAACCCTTAAAACTGTATTTTTGGTTGCGGTCACTTCCGCTCGCAGAGTGAGTGAGTTACAGGCACATTCTGTTAAACCACCCTTCACTGTGTTTCATAAGGACAGGGTTGTCCTTCGAGTTCCTCCTTCCTTTCTTCCGAAAGGTGGTGTCTGAATTTCATTTGAGCAAGAAGGTTGTTCTTCTGGCATTTTATCCTCCGCATCCTGGTAAGGACGAGGAGAGGATCCATAGGTTAGATCCTAGGAGAGCCTTAAGTTTCTACATTTCACAGACGTCCCGGGTTAGAGTGAACGATCAGCTCTTTATTGGTTACGCTGAAAGGCGTTTGGGACAAGCTGTGACTAAGCAGACTTTGTCTCGATGAATTATCTTGGCAATTTCTGAATGTTACCGCCTGGTGGGTAAGGATCCTCCTGTAGGCTTATGGGCCCATTCGACTAGGCGTATGGCTGCCTCTACTGCCCTGCAGAGGGGTGTTCCTATTCGTAACATCTGTGATGCAGCCACTTGGGCTTCGGTCCATACTTTTGTACGTCACTACTCCCTTGATTCTATCCATGGGCAGGATCTGGCCTTTGGCAATGAGGTCCTTTACTCGGCAATTTGATTGGGCATTCTAAATTTGTATATTCTAAATTCCTTTCCCACCTCCTTACGTTGGTATTGCTTTGGTAGTCTGTCATAGATATGGAATACGTCGGAGGACCCAATCCCCTCGAAGAACAAGTTACACTCTTACCTGGTAACGCTCTTTCGATGGGATGGTCCGACGACGTATTCCATATCGCTCCCTCCCTGCCTTCCCTGCTACAGAATTTCTTATGCGATTGCAGTTTACGTTTCCCAGGGCTTTCTGTGGTCATATTGGAAGTTAGATTGGTGCCACACGTTCTGGGGAAAAAACTACAACTGAGGCTACGGGCGTCATGCGTCCTACTTATAACATCCGGTGACATCGGCTCGACCGAGGCACTCTAGGACAGCGTATCGACGCAGGATGCAGACGCCGAAAGATTTTCCGAAGCAGCACAGCTGTGGTGATTACTGTCATAGATATGGAATACGTCGTCGGACCATCCCATCGAAAGAACGTTACCAGGTAAGAGAGTAACTTGTTCTTCTCGCTGCTCGTGCACTCCAGTGCTTACCAGCCACCGGGGAAAGCCTGTTAAAACACTGCTTCCTTCTGCACTTCAGGTTTTCAATCTGAAAGACCCTCTCAGGACAGCCCTCTGCTCCAAAGACGGCAGCGCCTCTGGCGTCTTCGTTTCTCTGCTTCTGCAACTGCGGCTGGCAACTTCTTCTACTGCTACATCTTCGTGTTCTAATGGCCTGCGCCTGAGGCGACCTTAAATATTCAAAAGTCCTACTCAGGTGTGGGTCATTGGAACCACTAGACTGCATACTGCTGTGCCGTACCTTTTAGTCCCTCTTCATCCCAGTACATAGGGCATTGTGGGACTTGGAAATCCTCATTGTTTGTTACTGTTTATATCAAAGGCCTCCATTTTACAATAGGCCATCAAAACTATAAGGTGACTAGAGAAATTAATTAGAGGGTTCTCCCAATTCTCCTGACCGTAGTCCCATCTAATGTGATCTTTATGCAGAGCCTTTCCCCCAGGGTCAGGAAAAGTCTGCCTTTCACGGCCCTATGAGAAGGGTCCCAGGCAGGGGGTTTTTGAGATAGTCACCTCTGATTCGTCCCTCCATTAGTTCAACAAGGTGGGTATTGGGAGGGATGCTCCCATGCTCCTTTGGTAGTTTCACAGCATTTTGAGAGATAATCTAGACCATATCAATAGGTTTTGATGCAGGGGGGGTGCAGAGTCCACTGCCCCTACCTACCTTGCTACAAGTTCTACTTCGTAAGCCTGCGCCTCAACCCTATGCGCTGGGGCAAACCCGTCCCCAGCAAGATGTCCAGAGCCCAGCCCAGTCAGGATGGGTGTTGAGGATGCACTAGCCCAGGGCGGTCTGCCGCTCGGGTAGTCAGTGTGGCGGCCGTAGTCAGACGATCCAGCTTCAGGGTGACTCTTAATGCCCCTTCTGCAGAGAAATTTGAGAATTGATTGCCGGCTCCCCGGAAGTCTGCACCCTGCTCTTTTAAAGTGGGGGGAGGGACTGTGGGACCACCACCTCTCCAAGGTGCTGAACAGTTAATCACCTGGAACCAGAGCCGCATTCCACTGCGTCCTATCTTGCCACCCCCTTGACTCCACCCTCCAGGAGTGCTAATAGTATTACTGCTTGATTTAAAAAAAAATATATTTTATGGTAAAAATGTGTTTTTTTTTGTTTTATTCTCGCAAATTATTCAGTTTGGTATACACTTTTGTACTTTAACAGTCACCAACTTAGTGATCTAACAGAGCAAAGGCTTGTCTGTGAAGTGGTTATTTTGCTTCCGCCAGGGGTCCACAGACCTTAGCCTGCAGAGGAGTGGTAATGCAAATATGTGAGGAGCAGTAAATGGGGTGCATGTTTTAGCCAAAACTTGAGGTTTGTAACATTCAGAGGGAGAAGGAATAGAGTTTGTGACTTGCATGTGGAGCCAGAGCAGAAAGATCAGGATAGACTGGTGATAAGGCAAAGGGTTCACAAAGAATGCTTTTGGGAGCCAGTGTATAGCCAGGGACGTCATTGCACCAAAATGCCTGGGGTAGCGGAAGTGATATCATATAACACTTAACATCACAGGACGGATTGTAATTTGACCCCGCCCCAAGTGACATCACGGAAAGTGATGGCACACAACCTTCAGATGCGTCTAACACGTGTGTTTCCAGGCGCTCTCATTTCAGCCAGATATAAGAACTGAGGCACATAGAGAAGTGCAATTTGTCCAGGATCACACATTTGGAGAATGTCATTTTCCAGATTCGACGTGGGGCTTATATGTAAAACATACATAATGCAGTACTTGAAACGGGGTAACCAAAATCTCTAGTGCAGGCTACAGCTAGTGTATGAAACGTCTCTAGATCAATGGACACAGAAGTGTTATCTGTGGAATTGATGTGTTAAACAAGCCAAAAAAGCTCTGACCTGGAGAGGTGTGCGCTGTCTGCTTTCCCAGGAGCGAAATGCTTCATGATCAAGGCCTGAAAATTAAACCCTTTACCAGGATTTAGAATCAACAAAATTCCCCAGTTATGAATGTATCTATGAGCCAGCTACGACTACGATAGAAGAAATCTATCGTGCAGGTGTAAGCTAAGGCCATCTATCTCGGTGTACACTCATCTCTAAGTTGTGACAAGCAACCACATGTCCCCCAAAACCCAGAGCCGAACATAACACCTTAATGTCCTGGGCTTTGATACATGACTCTTCAATATTCAACAGGGTGAGGTGTGGGGAGGCTGCACTTCCTCAAGAGTGGGGCTCAATGCATCTATGACTTTCGGAGCTCTGTGCCAGGTGCATTATTTAATGATCTCCCCTTACCCTCCCACCGCCCTCCAAGACCGGCCCGTGAATGAAGTGTCTACAAAGACCCTTGCCAAGAATGAGTTTGAGTTGCGAGAGATGGGTCACTCCATGGCTCTTGCACTTCTGAGACTCCGTGTCCAGCACTTATTTTCTTAAAACAGTTTTGCACCAGAGAAGGGGCCTGGTAGTTTGCGGCCCCTCATCCATTTACATCACGTGCGAACGTGTTCAAGGGGAGCAGAGCACAATCCATGAGGTAAAAATTTAGGGGGCCCCTGCGAGCCATGCTGAGGACCCCCCCACCGCCTGCAAGCTCCTTAGCAAAGCACAGGGCACACCACACCGTGGGCCAGCCCAGACCACCATGTGTGCGCAGTGTCCATGATGATTGTTGCTGCAGGGGAATGCACTACTCCAAGTGAAAAGTGCATGTTCTTTAATCAAAGCTCTCAGCATATTCGTCCCTCAAGTACAACATTGCTCTCTCCTGAGCCATTGCCCTCCTCTTTACTAAGTTGTTTAATGCACAATGCTGATTGCTCAACCTGTATGCCGATTTCTAGAACTCAATCCAGGTTTGGAGCCCTCGTTCTATAACTCCTCCCTAATTCGATCATTGGCACACTGTATTATAAGTTGATCCGTGAGGTGTTCCTCCCGACAGTGCCCGAATTGTCACTTAATCGCCAAACCCTTTAATGCTGTGACAAACTCCTCAATTGTCTCCCCTTTCTTCTGCTCCCTGGTGGCAAAATGATATCTAGCCAATATTGTCTTCTCCTTTATCTCAATGGCAATGGCAACCGAGGCTTGAACACCAACAAGCTGTTAAGCAGGCGAACATGGCACTTGCTCTGGGCAGCAGCGCCGGTGCCCGAGGCTCCACAGTGCAGTCTGACGAGCCTCACAGGAATCAAACTCGCTGACATGAATCAATCCCACTCTAATCATGCTGTGAAACCACGCTGCGAACAGGTTGCAGCGCAAACCCCCGAGGCACCTCTCCAAAGCACGTTTCCCGCAAACCACATGATCTCTGCGTAGGCAGGACACACCAGCTCCACCTTCGCGTGCAGCCATCAGATCCGCGACTACACGCATAGACCCTCAGCTCAGCCATCCATTCCGCTGCATTTCAGGACAGTAAACGGGCACTAGTCGCCATTATAATGAAGTGGGTAAAAGGATGCCTCTTTATATTCTTCATTAAGATGAATAAAGCAGCTGCAGCACCTTCAGCCTGCTCAGCTGAAAATCTCCATTGTGCATTCTTTTTAAGTATTCTACATTCCCACATGTGTTCAGTAACAATTCTAAACAGAACATAAGACGCATGAGTCTAAGGCAGAATCTTAAAGTGCACATATTAACAACAATGTGACTGTAACTACCAACATGCCACCTCACTCTCTCAGCAACTAAGTTGATTTAACAATTTCCTTAAAGCTCCCCACCAATAAGTCCAGGGTACGAGCCTGCCAGTACAACCCCCAGAAAATGAAGCATTCTTTGTCATGGCAGTTTCAAATCTTGAGAGGTTGTGGCAGCATTCAACTGTTAACCCCAATCCAACAATATACCCTCCTCCATGTTCACATCTTTATCCTGAAGTAGCACTTCCTATTTGGCTAAATCCCATCTTTCTATTTGTGACACCCATTGAGGGGAAAGTTGGTCCTTGGGACTCTGCCTCAATATTGATAACCTTCTTTGTTTCTCTTTCTTGTTACCTTGTAATTTACCCAACAAGCACAGATCAGATTCATAGGACATATTAAGTAATGCGTTGATTTGGTCTATCACCTCCTTCCAATGGCATTGAATTACATGGCACTCCCAAACCAAATGCCATAAGCCAGCTGAATTCATGATTACATTTTGGACATGCATGGGGCATCTCTGGAGCAATGACATGCAGTCTTGTAGACCCTTTGAAGGAAATTAAACTGGATCAACTTGAACCTGGCATTCCTGGCTAACCTTTCAATGAATTGACATATCATAATAGGTCCCTTCATAAAAGCAAAATAAATGAAGTATCTGGTCCTGAAAGATGACGCAGTAGCTGATCGTCATCGAAACTGGTCAACCTTGTTTTCTTGATATCCTTTAATGTTCACAGGATACTACCTTTTTAAGTCTGCATTTACCCTCCGGGTTCATGCAATTTTTTAGAACTTAGTTAACTGTGTAGGTACACTTGGCCCCTACTCTGTCTGGACACAATGCACTGCGGGTGAATAAAGTAATGTAAAACATTACAAATCCCCTCTGGAATGTTCTGATACTGTTGAACGTGCCCATTTTGGTCCTATATGCTGGCCATTGAGTGTTTTAGCAGTAGGTACTTTGTACAGTTTAGTGGAGGTACAGTTTTTCTCCCGTTTTCTTTAAGATGTGCGGCACAGCATTGTTGACCTTGGGACAGCACTCCTATCCAGTGACAGGGTGTGCTTCTTTCTAGGGTCAGCTTTAGCCGCCATGGTGAACAGTAGATGAACACACGTTTTCATCTACACTTTACATTGCCTCCATACATTGTGTGTGAGATGCCTGTTAATGTTTAAAATGTTGAAGACAACTATCCGATAATATTATTTCCCTGCCTGTCTTTTTTGTTCACATATCACATTTCCCATTTACCTTATCGCAAGGCCAGGGATCGGCCTCCCATTTAATAATCATTTGTAAATCTGGTAAAGCATTCCTTTCTCTTCTCCTATTGAAAAGTCCTGCAGCAATGGGATGGATTCCGGCTCATCCGGTATAACCAACCACAATTTGATCATTCTCCTAACTATGCTGGCATAATTCAAAAAGTTTCCTTGTGTCACGTTCTATTCTTCAGACCAAAGTTTGAAAAGGAGCAAGGAACCCTCCCTGAAGAAATCGCCCACCGATTTTCCACCATTAGACTGCAAACTGGAAGCACCCATATCCCTACATATCTGAAAGAGAATCTTGTCAAATCCAGTTGGTAAATCAGGGTGGTAAAGTTCAGCCAATCACAATCAATATATATAAAAAGCTTAGATATGTTGCCCGTACTCAGCTGATGCCATTTGTCAATGTTAGGCTGCCTTCTGCTGTCCAATAGGCAACGTGCACCCACTTCAAGAGATATAATTTCAACAAACCGAATGAGCACGGTTACATGGTCACCTTCACCTTCCACTATCGCAAACATTCGGAAGTTACTTCTTTCCACACCCACTTCTATTCACACAGGGCACGGTGGTTCCAGTGTCAATGAACAGTTAATTAACAGCCCAACGGTTCAGTCTCCAAAGAGCGAAACGCTGTATGACAAATGCCTCCTCACAAGCTATAATGTAAAGTAGGTGCTGTAATTATGCTAGTACACAATCTCATGCCATCATGGGGACTCTGCAATGGAATGGAACAAGGTTGGCAATTGAGCATCTACAAAGAGACATACAGGCCTGTATGATCTATGGAACTTAGATACTGTTCTTATACCGAGCATACCTCGCATTCCATCTGATATGTTGAGGCTTTTCAATAATATGGCATTTATAACACGCCAGTACACCAGTGTTTCTAGGCGCAGCAAGACATGGCCTATCCTACTAGGCATTGTCATTCGGATCATGCAAGTGCGACACTAGATGTGCCAGGGGAAGGAGGGGGGGGGTGGGGAGTGGAAGGGAGAGGAAAGCGGTGGGGGGAGTGCGATCAGAGCAGCATGGCTCTGCAAGTGCAGCCAGGGCAGCACAGGGAGGCAGAGGGGCTGTAGAGGTTAGTTACGGCCCCTATGTTCGTGGCATGCCAGGAGACCGTGCAAAAGAAGTCTGGTACCCAGTGAGACTCTGAGGGAACCAAGCAAACCAGTCGGAGCATCAGACAGGTAAGTTAGCAAAGGAGCAAGAGGGAGAAGGCAGAATAGAAAAGGAGGGTCTTGAGCTGCTTCCTGAACTACAGGTGGTCCGGCTCAAGTAGGAGAGGGACAGGGAGGACATTCAGAGGGAGGCACCTGCAGAGGAGAGTGATCTACTCCCCCCACCTCCCCAACACCCTCCACTCTCTGCCTGGGGCAATGTTTGACCCTCAGAGTTGAAGGTAGCTGAGCAAAGGGCTCTAAAATGAAGGTATTTCAGAAGAGAGTTTGATCTAGTGCAGGCCCTGGCCCCAGAAAGCCTTGTGCACTATGCAGAGGGTCTTGAACTTGATGCTTGCAGCCACCGGGAGCCAGTGGTGAGATTTCAGGGCTGGAGAGATACTGTCCCTGCGCTTGAGGCCAAGGATAAGTCTCTCTGGATTAGTAGAAGGAGACAAAGAGTAGAGGTAAGCAGATTGAAAGAGGCTATTACAGTAGTCCTGCCTGGAGAGAACCAGGGCTCTAGAGACAGTGAGCTTCTCGGGGAAAGTGAGAAAAGGTAAAATGCCTCTAAAGAGGTGCAGCTGGAAGTAGGCCTTTTTGGCAAGGTCCGTGCTGTGCGGAGAGAAGGAGAGATTTAAGTAGAATATGACGCCTAGATTTATTGCCTCCTAGGAAGGCAAGAGTAGAGTGCCCAAGGAGGGCGGCAGAGTGAGAGGGAAAGTGGGAGCAGGGGTCACAATGAGAAGCATCTGATTACTGTCATTAAAGCAAAGATCGCTGGAGGCGCACCAATCCTGAATCGTCGATAGACAGTCAGGAATGAGCGAGGAGAGAAGGCTGAGGGAAGCCTGAAAGAGAACTGAAAGTTAGAAGAGGAGGAGATCAGGTGGGCCAAGGGGGCCAGGTAGACATTGAAGAGACATGGTGAGAGGATAGATCCCTGGGGGACACTGCATGTGGCTATAGAGGTGGAGGTGAGAAAGGACCAAAGTTGGACCTGGAAGGGACGGTCCAGAAGGAACGAGGTCAGCCACATCATGAATAAGTCGCAGGGACCTACGCCCCCTTCTTGGAATTGATTGATGGTAATTCCGATATTTAAGAAGGGGACAGAAGTGACCCTATAAATTACGACCAATATTCACCTTCAACATATGCTAGAATGGCATATGTTTAGTCGAAGGTCCCTTCCATGCCATCCGTACTACCTGTACCAAACATGTGTTCCCTTTAAATCCCATTGTCACATATTAGCTCAATCACTTGACTATATTTCAGAGGGCCCCCAATAGCATGCAAACCTCACCTTCAGGTGAATCATTCCAGTGTAGTTCATGTTGCAGCTGGGACAGTAAGGAAATATAGTTCATAGTCTGAAGGGACAAGCCACCTTCCCGATAAGGCCTCTGCAGCATCGATATCGCCACTCTATGCCTACCTGTAACCCAGAGTATTTGTGATTTTGACGTACAACATCTGAAAAAAGACCCACATTATCATAGAAAATATATTGCTGAAGAAATGCAGTAGTCTAGGAAGGACAATCATTTTGCGTAATGCTATTCTGCCCATTAGAGAGAGGTAGTTTCTGCCAAAAGGTTAACTCATAACCAATCCGTGTCAGTGCCCTTCTTGTGTTCTCAATTCCATGAAAAACCTGGACACCCAGATGTTTAAATGATTAATGTTCCCATTTCATCCAGCAATCTGTAAATTTATCCTGGAGTCTGTGCCTCATGCCACCTGGGGGGAAAAGTGTGGATGTATCCTTATTCATAAGATGAGTGTTCCGAGACAATATTCGCGCTTGGTACAAAGGTATTTGTTATCAATAAAGGTCCAAAGTTATTTCATAGTTACAAATTGTAACTAAATAGAATCTTGCTATGAAACATGGTGTGTACCTTTACTCTTTTGTAGTAACCACAAAGTTTCAAAAGAAACAGGCCAACCGGGGTGTTTGGCCTGTTCTCTTGAATTGTTTAAAGAAGACGAGACATGTGTTGACTAATTTTAGCAATCACAGAATGAATTAACCGTTAGGTATATATTACCATAATCTCAAAACAAAAGTTTTATACAATTTGTAAAGAAATAAGATGTACGAGCAATACATAAAATATATTTTACTGCTTTGTGAAGTGAGTGGCTAGAATATGTAGGTACAAAAAATACAATAACATAAATCTGTTCTGAATGACTGTTTACATTCGAGAAAGGGACATTCAACACATTGTGAGGGCAAATTGAGAACAAGTAACCTGTGAAAACACATTAAGAACAGTTAGCATGTGCAAACAACATAATGCAAGATAATTAAGTCCAATATCTCTAGAGGAGTAGTGCTTCAAAGTTTGTCCGCAAGTAGGGAACAAGTTATAGATGCATATATACTTTTACTAGTGATTTGAATGCATCATAAGTTCACATATTTAGTGTTCGAAAGTTCTTTAGTTAAGAATTATTTCCTTATTGAAAAGTCAATGAATGATGCAGGGTCTTTTGACACAAGATATCCGATCATTAGCCAACGTGATCAGAAGTTGGTTTGTAGCAGATATTTCAACTTGGCTATTGTACAGATATATCACTGTTCCCTGTAATTGTCACGTTTCGGCGGTAGTGGGTTGAGGTAGAATCCGCCTTCATCAGGGCTGAAAATCAGGGACCCTGTAGGGGGTGGCATAGGTGTTGTTGAGAGTGGCTATAATACCAGAAGAGTCCCAGTCAATGGGGCCAAGGTTACAACTAAGTTTGTTCTCATGGCGACCGGTTTATGAACTTACTTGCCGGTGTGTGCTTGCTCAAGCTCATTGGTGTGGCCACAGTTCGTGTAAAGGAGGAGACCGTCTTATGCCGGGACCATGAATGCAGGTACCCAGTCCAGATTTGCAAGCTTCCAAAAAATGACAGAATGTTCACGAGTGGTCTTGAGGCTGTATGAAATGAACAGATACGGTTAAACCGTTGTAGATCCGAGGAAGCCGCAGTTTAGTTACTGTTCCAGGGGTTATTGGTTGAGTCATGCAAAGAAGCCGCTATCGCGCTTTAGAATTAGGCGGCAGATGGGATATGGTACAGTTGGAAACATATCTTTTTTTACTTTTATGTTAGGATATTGGATTATTTATTTATTTGCAAGTCAGGTGCCACGTTGCGTGCCCGTATATTTAGGTGCAGCTAGCAGACTTTGAGCAGTTGGAGGCTGTGTGACCCTATGGAGAGAATCTGATTATGGTGTGAAAGGATTAGTAAAGAACAAAGCGTCCTATATATCAGCTATTGTCCGCATGTTAGTTTGGTGCTGGTGTGTTCATGGTTGGATGTTGGGCTAAAGAGTTAGTGCGGTGTACCGGGAATCGCTCTCAGGTCAACGCACACACGTGTCGTTAGCTCGAGGGTCGGATAGGCACGCGAACGCGTACGAGTCAGCGGCCCCAGGCTCACCTTGTTGTTCCAGCGCTGAGTCATGCTGCGTCGCTGCTTCAGTCTGCGAGGTCTCTGCCGCGGGTGGGTCGGCGAGACGTGTGGTGCCAGGAATGCGGAAGGAGAGGTCCGTCCGCAGGGAAAGCGAACTGGTCGTTGCTAGGAACGCCAGCGCATGCGCACTACGAACTTTGTCATTATTGACAAGGCAGGTGTTTCCACGGTGCGCATGCCCCTTTGCTTGTTGGCGTTTGACTAGGGAATTCCATTTCGTTACGCATACTGGACATTCCTTACAATTGTTAACTACTGTGGTGGTAGGTCAAAAACGGAAACTTCATCAGTGCGTGTTCGCAAGTTTGGTTTGTGTTAAAAAGTAAATGGATGGTCAGAATAAGAGAAGCTTATACGCATAATTCAATGCAGCAATATTTGCTTAATTGCAACTCTTGGTGACTCGTGTGTATGTAAAATATATTGCAATGCGATTCGTATGTCAGGTTAGGGAATTCATTAGGGATTTCAATCACTACTGTCCGACCCGAAGGGCTGTGGACACATTGCCTAAGACATATTGCCATTATGCATGTTGTATAGGGTTGAGAGTATTCCGCCAGCATTATGAGTCGTTAGGTAATGGGTTGGAAGACTTCATTTAGGCCGTGATGATAAGTGTCCAGCTTGTGAATCCATCGTGCTTCCTTTTTCATGAGGCTCTGGTGGATATCGGGTCCTCCCTTGACTTTTTCAATCACCCACCACAGAATGTTGTTGGGGGTATGGTTAAAGTCCAGAAAATGTTCAACCAGGGGTGCAGTTATGTTTTTGCATCTAATTTTTTGATCTGTGTTCCGATATTCTGGTGGAAATGGCTTGTGTTGTTTGGCCAATGTATCGAAGGCCACATGGGCACTCTATGCAATAGAATACATTTTGGCTCTTGCAGTTAGTCAAGTCTCTGAGTATCCAGTTACATGTACCAATTTGGAAGGAACTCATCTTTTTGGTAAATTTACAGGCAACACAGTTACCACACGGGTGGTGTCCTTGCAAAGGTCGAAGGGTGCGGGTGGTGTTTGAAACAGGTTGAAACAATGAATGTACGAGATGCTCCTTTAGGTTTTTTCCTCGTTTATATGCAAATCTGGGAGCAGGGTCTTCAGGCATGTTCAAGCGGGCGATGTGCCAATGTTTGTTGATAATCTGTTTGATTTTTGAAGTGTGGGCTCCAAAGGTAACTACACATGTTAGCTGTTTATCCGGAGGATCTGTGTTATCTCGTTGTAATTGGAGAAGAGTTTCACGGTTGCAATTCCGGGCTCTCTTATTAGCTAGATCTAGCTGTTTCTTAGGATAGCCCCTCGCTTTGAGGCGTGTGGTCAAGCTCTGGGCATGGTTCTTGTAGTCATCTAGGGAAGAGCAATTTCGACGTATTCTTGGGTACTGTCCATATGGTAAATTATTTCTGGTATGTGCTGCGTGATTACTGGTGTAGTGAAGGAGTGTGTTCCGGGCAGTTGTTTTTCGATACAGATCACATACTAGCTTTCCATTTTCGAAGCGGATCGATAGGTCCAGAAATTTTATTTCATGGTTGCTTTGTTCAATCGTGAACTGGATATGTGAATTACAGGAATTTAGCCAGGTCCAGAAGTTGTTGAGTTCGGCTAGGCTGCCGGTCCAGATGAAGATAACATCGTCGATATAGCGGTGCCAGTGGCTGATGTTAGTTTGCCAGTTATTGTGGTGGGAGAATACAAAGTCTTTCTCAAATTTGGCCATGAACAAAATAGCTAGACTAGGTGCAAACGCAGCACCCATGGCCGTTCCCTTTGTTTGCAGGTATATGGTATTGTCAAAAGTGAAGAAGTTTCGTTGAAGAGCAATCGTCATGATTTCAACAATAAAGTTCACTGGGGTCCTGGTCCCGGGAGGATTGAGGGTAAGCAATTCCCTGATACATTCAATTGCATCCTCTTGGGGAATGCTGGTGTACAGCGATTTGATATCCATACTAACCAGCAGTTGTTCGAAAGGATTGAATTCCAAGTCTTCAAAGATGGTTATTGTATGTGTGGTATTCCGGAGGTAGGTTGGAGTATGGATGCTGATTGGTTGCAGAAAAGTGTCTATAGAATCTTGCAACATGCAATCTCTTGAGTTTGAAAGTTTTGCATTTATTTCTTCATTTCAAAATTCAGCCGACACGTGTTTCAACCAGCTTGGGCGTTCTCAAGGCTGTGCATTGTCATTATATCCAATGTTCAGTAAACAATCACGCAAAGTAAGTTGAAATAATGAACATTACCAACATAAAAGGCGATGAAAAAAAACACATACCACACAGGATGTTGTGATTGAGAAAAGCAAACGTTATGAACGAGATTGGGGGAAAAAGAGAAGGTACAGTTCAAAGTTCAGCACAGTTCACCATCTCATCGGGAGTAATTGTACAAGCGCAATAGAAATAAAATATCAATCAATACCCTAGTTGTTGAATATTACAATCTTCGAATCATTTAGGGGTTGAACATTTTTTACGAGAATGTTTTGTATCCTTATTCATCCAGAACCCAGACAACACTCAGAAATTGTCTGGTACCTCTAGGATAATGGGAATATTGTACAAAGAATTACACAATAATGCATCATTGGCCCATCAACCCGTATACCCTCCTCAAACATGCACTTCCTAAAAGTCGGCAAACAGTTCCAATGGTGGGGCGAATAGTATCAGATACCAGGCAGACCTGCCTGGTGCCCCTTTCCAGGGTCCACCTAGTAGATATCAGACTACCCGTCTTTACCCCTCACCATTGATCCTTGGTACAGTGAACCGATCCACTGCAGTATAGCCGGTCCTGATAGATAATTTTGTAACACTTTAAACAGCAAGTGCCATTCAAGCAGATTGAAGATTTTAACCGCATCAAGGGACATTATCGTGAGGTCCTCCCCTGAATCTTTAACTTTATCTAGATGCTGTAAATTCATGGAAGTGTTCCTACCTCCAACAAAGCCACACTTATCCGGGTGCAATTATTTAGGAACTACATTGAACAACCGCAAGGCTGTTACTTTGGCGTTTGTTGATCATTGAAATTGCACGAGAAGAGTTGTAATACCTTGGCCTTTCTGGGTGTTTGAGTAACACAATGATTGTGGCTTCACGCATTGATTCTGGGAGAACTTCGACACGCAGAGTATAACTATATACTTTCTGCAATTGTGGTACCAGCATATCTGTGAAGATTGTGTAAAATTCAACCGGGAGTCCATCGGACCCCAGCGTCTTGCCTTTAGAGGGGATTGGCTCCTCCAACGTGTTCCATATCTGACACTAATCGCCACAGCTGTGCTGCTTTGGAAAATCTTTCTGCGTCCTGCATTGATGACGTCGATAATCTATCCTCGAGGGCCTCCGTCGAGCAGACGACACCGGATGTTATAAGTAGGACGCACAACGCCCGTAGCCTCCATTCCGTTCTTTCCACGAACGTGTTCGCTTCGGAGATCTCGGCGCGCCTCGATTCTACTGAATCCTGTTCTTTCGGTTCTTCAAACCTGTTTACATCCTTGCTACTTGTATGATGTCTTTGGCTTCTTCCCCGCAGTCTGGGATTAAGAAGTGTCGGGTGTGCGGGTCCAAGATGTCGCTGATGGACACGCACAACGCTTGCCTCTGGTGCCTCGGGGAGGACCACGATACGGATGACTGTCGACTGCCACATCGAAGGCCTTGCTGGAGCGTAAGAAGAAGCCGTTGGTCGGTAAGGTGGCCAAGCCCCAGAAGTCGCGTTCCACTGGTCTTTCGACGGATGATTCGAGGAGCGACTCTCCGCATCGTCGTCGTGAGTCGGGGGTTCTCGGTCTGGGAGTCGGTCCCGCCATTCCTCTGCCTCTTAGAGGCACTCCAGGAAGCGCTGTCACAGGTCACCTTCCCCATCGAAGGACTCCGCCCGTCGGCGGGTTGCTTGTCCCAGCAAGCATTCCACTCCTGAGGAATGGGATTCTTTCTGAAAGGAGATGTTGGCGATTTTCCAATGGCAGGGCTCTGGTCCGTCCGCACCGTCGAAAGACGCCATCCGTGACCGTTCTAGAGACGCTGCTCATACGCCTTCGGGCTCGAGCGGCCGTCGCGACCACCGGACGCCTTCGAGGTCCCGGTCGGACAGTGATGGTTGCTCTAGACATGCCCGTTCCAGGTCCCGGTCCTCAACGCCCTCGAGACAGCGAGAACCTGTTATGTCTTCGAACCTGTTATGTCTTCGCCTGGGGCGCCAAGGTCGTCGATGGACTCTCTCGAGGCTCGGCCTCCGAGGAAGTCGTCAACGCCATCGGCGCCTAGGCTGTCGAGACACGCTCAGGGCTCCGCCCTCCAGCCCTGTGTCGAAACAGTATCTGTTGTCGGCGCCGCGCTCGATACCGATTCCATCGACGCCTTTCGAAGCGGCGTTGTCGGGGGGTACCCCGTGGCACAGTGCAACCCCCCAGAAAGGCTCTGGCCAAGGCTAAACCTGTCTTTGTTCCTTTTTCTGTACCCTCCTTCCAGCCTCTGGAATATATTGCTGAGGTGAATGAGGGATCTGAGGAAGGTGAGGTTCCTGATGACATTGTTTCTGGTCATAGTCAACTTGAGGACCTGCGTCAGTCGCTGCACGACGCCAGTGGTCTAGACACCTCTCCGGAGCTGGAGTTTGGTAGGCCGGAGCCTAGCACGCATGCCCAATCCTCATACCGGTGCCTCATGTCGAGGGTCACGGATTACTTGGGGTGGTCTGCCCCACCCCACTCCCCCTGGGGATTTTGAGCAGGATGACCTGACTGATATCCTGGACCAAGGTCCACCAACTGACCCGGTGCTGCCATTCCATATGGCCTTGCAGAGAAGGGTGGCTGCGGCTTGGACTTCTCTGGAGAGTCTCCCGGCAGAGAGCAAGTCCTTGCCGAAGAAATATTGCCCAGCCAGTGGCGACCCCTGCTACTTGACCACGCACCCCACTCCAGAAAGTTTGGTGGTGCAGGCGGCTACGGCCCCCGCAAAGCAGGCGTTGTACCCTACCATCCCTCCTGATGGGGAAGACAAACGTTTTGACGGTTGGGCGAAGGTGTTTTTTTCTGGGGGTATGGCGCTTCAGGCTCCCAACTCCGTTTATGCCTTGTCTCGTTTCACGCACACTCTGTGGAACTGTATTTCCTTAGCGGCTGATCATATTCCCGAAGGGGAGGAACGAGATGGTTTCCTTGCGATCGTGCAGGATGGCAAGGATGCCATGTGTGAATCCGTTCAGTCGGGTCTGGATATGGTTGATTGCGTCAGTCGGTCCATGGCGGCGAGCACCATAATACGCAGGTTTGCGTGGTTGCGGAAGTCGGGGTTTGCTCCTGATGTGCAAGCCCGGCTCCTCAACATGCCCTTTGATGGTGAACATCTTTTTGGCAGTAAGGCTGACGAGAGTCTTGCGAGGTTGCAGACCTCCAAAGCTGCAGCAAAGTCGTTGGGCGCTGCAGTTCGCCAACCTCAGCCTTTTCGTCTTGGGGGACAACAATGGAGGGGAGGTTCCTTTCAATATTACTCGTCCTTTAGTAAATCGAGAGGAGCTGCAAGTCAGAGGGGCAACCGTAGGAGTGCCAGAGGTGAAAAACAAGGTACTCAAGGTGCCAAAGCCGCTCGAGCAGTTGCCTCTTTGCCCTCAGGCACTGCTGCAGCTCAGTCATGAGGTCCATGCTTCTCCTGTTGGGGGAAGGCTGGCGCAGCATCTTGCAGAATGGCGTGCCATTACTTCAAATGTGTGGGTTCTGGAGATCCTAGCCCACGGCTGCTACTGTCTTCCTTTCCGGCAGAGGCCTCGCGACAGGGAATCTCTCTTTGAAGAGTTCGGATCCGCTCCTTGCGCAGGAAATGCAATCGCTGCTGGTGAAAGGCACCATAGAACTGGTGCCTGTAGCAGCAGTGGCGTCGCCAGGAATCAAGTTTAGGAGGGGCACAGAGGGGGCCAAAGACAAAAGTAGGGGGGCACAGATAAACGTAAGGGGAGAACATGGTCACTGCTCGTCTTAGGTAGGGGGGGCCAAATGGGGGGGGACACAGGGTTTCACAGGGGGGGGCCCTGGCACCCCATGCCACCCCCCAGCGACGCCACTGTGTAGCGGAGAGGAACAAGGGCTGGTATTCCCCTTATTTTTTGATTTCGAAGAAAGACGGGGGGATTGAGACCCATCATGGACTTGCGTGGTTTGAACAAGCTCCTCAGGAAGGACAAGTTCAAGATGGTTTCTCTTTCTCAAGTCCTCCAGGCCCTTCAACTTCAGGACTGGTTGGTGTCTCTCGACCTCAAGGATGCTTACTTTCATGTGCCGATCCATCCCAAGCACAAGAAGTACCTGAGGTTCGCGGTTGGCGACTCGCACTTTCAGTTTCGGGTCCTGCCGTTTGGATTGACCTCCGCCCTGAGGGTCTTTACCAAGCTCTTGGTGGTGGTGGAAGCGTATCTCAGGAAAGGGGGGGGGGGGATTCACGTCTACCCCTACCTGGACGATTGGTTGATCAGGACACGCTCTCCTGAGCAAGTCCTGGATCATCTGTCGGTCATCTGCCACTCCCTTCACAAACTGGGTTTCTCCCTCAACTTAAAGAAGTCCCACTTGATGCCAACTCAGCGGCTCCAGTACATCGGACCAGTGTTCGACACGTCTATGGGGCAGTGTTTTCCTCCTCCGGTGAGGGCTCACCACATTCAGCAGATGGTGCACAAGTTTCAACATGCCCAGCGTTCGTGTTCTTGAGGTTCCTCGGCCTCATGGCATCCTGCATTCTTCTGGTGCCAGAGGCCAGGTTGCAGATGAGATCTCTGCAATGGGCTCTCAAGCTCCAGTAGTCCCAGTCCTCCGGCAGGATGTGGGACCCCGTTCAGGTTACGCCCCTGGTCGCCCAGGACCTTCTGCGGTGGGCAATCTGATGAGGGGGGCTCCATTTTGGCTTCCCTGGCCGGAGGTGATGATCGTGATGGACGCACCCCCTCACGGGATGGGGAGCTCATGCCAACGAGTTGCCAGTCAGCGGTCGTTGGTCTCTGTCGGAGTCCAGACTCCAGATCAATCTGTTGGAACTGAGGGCTGTCATGCTTGCCCTGAAGGCTTTTCTGCCGACTGTGCGAGGAAAGAATGTCCTGATCCTGACGGACAACACAGTGGCCATGCACTACCTCAACAAAAAGGGTGGGGGGCAGGGAGGCGATGAGGCTCTAGTTCTGGGCCATCCAGCAGGAAATTTCGATCTCGGCAGTTCATCTGGCCAGAGATGAAAACGAGATGGCAGAGCGCAATCTCTCACGAGTGGGAGTTGGCTCAGGAGATCTTCGCCCTTTGGGGGACCCTCAAGTGGATCTCTTTGCCTCCAGTGTCAACCGGAAGTGCGAAAGGTTCTGCTCGCGGGAATTTTCTCCAAATGGAGCCTTAGGAGACGCGTTCGTGGTGGAATGGTCTTTCCCAATGCTGTACACGTTTCCTCCAGTCCCCGTCATCCCGCAAGTGCTGCGGAGGTTAGAGGTTTGGTTCCCGGATGATCCTCATTGCTCCGGCATGGGCCCGGAGGACGCAGTACCCGGACCTTCTCGACTTGTCCATCTGCCCTCCACGTCATCTTCCCTACCGAGACGATCTGCTCTCACGGGAGGGGGGTCAGGTTCTCCATCCAGAGGTCAAATCCCTCAACCTTCACGCTTGGCTTCTGAAAGGTTGAGGTACAAGGATTGGGACCTCCCTGAAGACGCAGAGTGAGCGAGTTACAGGCACTCTGTTAAGCCACCCTTCACTGTGTATCTTAAGGACAGGGCTGTCCCTAAAGGCTGGATCCTAGGAGAGCTTCAAGCTTCTACATTTCACGCATGTCCCAGGTCAGAGTGGACGATCAGCTCTTTATTGGTTACGCTGGAAGGCGTTTGGGACAAGCTGTTACTAAGCAGACTTTGTCTAGATGGATTGATTATCTTGGCAATTTCTGAATGTTACCGCTTGGCGGGTAAGGACCCTCTGGTAGGCTTACAGGCCCATTCTACTAGGGGTATGGCTGCCTCTACTGCCCTGCAGAGGGGTGTTCCTATTCGTAACATCTGTGATGCAGCCACCTGGGCTTTGGTCCATACTTTTGTAAGTCACTACTCCCTTGATTCTAGCCATGGGCAGTATCTGGCCTTTGGCAAGGCGGTCCTTTACTCTGCAATTTGATTGGGCATTCTAAATTTGTATATTCTAAATTCCTTTCCCACCTCCTTACGTTGGTACTGGTTTGGGAGTCTGTCATAGATATGGAATACGTCGGAGGACCCAATCCCCTCGAAGAACAAGTTACTCTCTTACCTGGTAACGTTCTTTCGAAGGGATGGTCCGACAACATATTACATATCACTCCATCCCTGCCTACCCCGCTACAGAATTTCTTATGCGTTTGCAGCTTACGTTACCGCAAGGCTTTCTGTGGTCATACTGGCAGTAGATTGGTGCCACACGTTCTGGGGGAAAAAACTACAACTGAGGCTACGGGCGTCATGCGTCCTACTTATAACATCCGGTGACGTCGGCTCGATGGAGGCCCTCGAAGACAGCGTATCGACGTCATCGATGCAGGACGCAGACGCCGAAAGATTTTCCAAAGCAGCACAGCTGTGGTGATTACTGTCATAGATATGGACTACGTCGTCGGACCATCTCATCGAAAGAACGTTACCAGGTAAGAGTAACTTGTTCTTCTGTAGACTACACATGGAAGGAGTCCCCCTGCTGCAAGGAGCGCTCGGCCAGAGCCAGTGCATCCACGCGGTTGGAACCGTGAAGGTAAGCCCATGCGGGCATCCTTATCTTTACCGGAGAGAAGCATCAACATGTACGCACAGTACACCTTATTTTTTTTATTCATTTATGGCTGTTCTCTTACCACGACATTGCTGTTATTCCAGTTCCTACTAATCGACGGGCATCCAAGATCGCCTAACATAAGCAGCCCATGTCGGAATTCCATTCTTAAATGGCTGACATATTAGCACTGGAGTGCTAACCATCCTGCAACCACCATGAGAGATCCTCATTAGGCAGCAGCTGCTTATAGCTGCCCAATCCGCAAGTCCGTAGGCGAAGTCGGCCCTACCGCGAAGGCCTGCACCGAAGGCCATGTTGGCACCCCTGTTATCGCACCGGAGTGCAGAGACACCAAAACTCAGTCTGTGCATTACTAGGTAAGCACCCCCTGCAGCAGCCGTCCCGCCTGCGGTCCCGGATCCTAGATTCTCCTAGCCCAATCCTCTAACATTACTGCCCACACCCAGCGGTGCCCCATCTTTCCCACATCCGTACTGACAGTAACTTTGCTTCAAAGCGCATACCTCCCTATACGCGGACTTCAATTCTGCCTGCTGCTGAAAAACACACCAATGCCATTGTTGCCATTCTGAATGCAGCCCATTGCCTGCACTGCACCAAAGCCCCCCTGCAAAAGTTTGTTTTTGCCATTGTCGCCATTTTGATTGCCGCATATATAGGATCTAACCTTCTACTGCCTCCTTGCTATACTGCCCGCCACCTACTCTGCATTTATTACTACTACCTGACCCGACTGGGCCTAGATCACCCTAAGACCTCACCTAGTCCCCCCCCCTGCTCAGCAACTTGCCTCCTCACTTACCACCTATGTATCCTGACTCACTACCCATGCCACCTCACACTCCCACTTGCCAGCTCACTCCCCACTCCCCTCTCACTGGACACCTCATCATTGCACTAACACTTACTACTGCTACCCTTTGGCATTCAGATCTTGCCAATATTTGCACTCTATTCACACACTCGCCACCAGCCTGCATGCTCAACCAACACCTCACTTGCATCCCTCATCAACTCCCCTACAACCCCTGCCTTTAGGACTTCCAGACTCAGGGCATGCACTGAGCCCACCTTACATCCCAGTTTACCAACACCCACTGCCACTAGAAATCACAAACTTGGATCTCACACTACCCTCCCACACGCACCACCCAACTACACCTCATCCAAGCTCCCTCTCAACCAGCTAGCACCTGCACACCGGTCACCCCCCCTTCAACCTCCATACCCACACCACTTGCTCACCATCCCCCCGCACTGCTGCTCCCTACCACCCCAGCCCTCCTCAAGCACTACGCTCCCCCCACCCCACTAACACCATCCACCCCACTGCCGCCCACAGAAAACACACCCTGTCAAAGCCCTCCAATGCATACTCATAAATGCCCGCTCCCTCCACGCCCATGCCCTCGGGTTAAACAACCTCATCACCACTCTTGACCTTGACATACTTGCCATCACAGAATCCAGGCTCCATGACGCATCGGGCCCAGCCATCTCCCTTGCCCTCCTGCAGGACTAGTCCATCCTCCGACAAGACTCAAACTCTCTAAAGGGGGAGGTCTAACCCTTATATCCAAGGACACTCCATTAGATGGTGCAACCACCCTTGGGAAGGTAACTCCGACCTCCTCTCTGCCAAACTGTCCCTGTCACCTAAATGTTCTTTAAACATATACATCATATACCGGGCACTGCCTCTGATTTCCAAGGGCATCTCCTCCATATTCTAGGGAACAACCTAAAAAATCCACAAAATCCATCCTTCTCAGAGACCTCAATTTAAGTCTCAACGACACGAAAGATAAAGCAGCTTTAGCCCTAGCCAAAGATCTTAAAGACCTTGGTTTCTCACAAAAAGTCACATCCCCAGCTCACTGTAAAGGCTGTACCCTCGACTGGGTGCCTGATCTCAACTGCTCAACCACTGTTGTATCCAACACAGCCTACCCTTGGAATGATCACAACTGCATCCAATTCACTATCCCAACCAACCCCCCCCCTACCAGAGCACTGACCTACGCTCCTCCAGCCAAGGTAAGAAGCACCAAAAAACTAACAAGGACAACAGTCTTCCCTTGCTCCTGAACAACCCTGATCTCAAACCCTCATTCGCAAGGGACCCAAGCGACATTTACTCGCACACCCTCACCAGAGAAATTGACGCTATAGCCCCGATCGAAGCTAAAAATGAAAATAAATCTATGCATATTAACTCCTGGTTAACTGAAGAACTACTAGCCCTTCGCACCAGCAAATGCCTAGCCCTTACCAAATGGCAGACGGAACCCACTGACACCACAATGGTAGAATTTAAAAAGCTATCTGCACAATACAAGAAAGCCATATTCAAAGCTAAGTCTAACTTTCAACTACTGTATCACTAACGCCAACTCCAAATCCAAGGAAATGTTCTCTATCTTCAAAGACCTCATCACTCCATCCACCAGCCCAGATGAGATCATTAAAGACGAAGCTTGGTGCTCCAACATACAGATCAAACTTCTCAAAGACAAAATCCAATCCCAATGTAAAGCACTCCCTAAACCTGCCCATCAGACCACGCCCACTACCACTCCACCTAAGACCCCATTCCCCCTCTTCTCCTTCAGACATGCCTCAGAACCAGAAGTCATAAATCTCATCCAACACCTCAAACCCTCCACTTGTAAAGGGGACAGCTGCATCCACAATTTGATCAATGACTTTGCTAAATCCCTAGCCCCACTCATCACGGCATTCATCAATGCCTCCTTTACTACAGGCACTGTCCCAGCCAACTTAAAGGAAGCCTGGGTCCGCCCCCTTCTAAAAGACCCATCCCTGGATCCCTCTCCCCTAAATAACTACCGCCCTATCACCACCATCCCTTTCCTCCTCAAGATCCTAGATAAAGCAGCCCACAACCAGATCCAACAATTCCTAGAGTCTAACGACATCCTAGCCAAAAGACATCTGGTTTCTGCAAAGGCCATGGCACCGAAACCGCCCTTCTAGAAACCCAAATCACCAAGATAATGGATACCGGCAAACCAGCCCTCCTGCTGCTACTGGATCTCTCAGCAGTGTTTCATCTTGTCGATCATCAAACTCTGACCTCCCACCTCACTGACTCGGCTCACTTTTCCAAACAGGCCTCCTCCTGAAGAACTTCCTTCCTGGAAGGCAGAGCCATGAAGGTCTTCTCAGACCAGGCCAACACAGCACCCACTACCATCCACTGTGGAGTCCTCCAGGGCTCCTGCACTGCACCCACCCTCTAAAACCTGTTTATAAAACCACTCTTCGACAAACTGGACTCCTTCAGCATAGCCTATACAAACTGTGCCAACGATACGCAAGTCCTCCTCCCTCTCACCGGATCCTATGACCAAGATTCAGCAGCCCTCCTTCAAATATATTTACCATTCAGACGTTAATGGCTGCCAATGGGCTATGCCTCGATGGAGGTAAGACAGAAATGATCCTCCTAGGCCCCAAAGAAACACTGTCTAAACTCAGCCAAAAATATTGCAACTTCAACATAGAAAACGCCACTATTTTTGTCTCCTCCTCAGTGAAGACCATTGGAGTCCACATAGACTCCACCCTGTCCATGACACGACAAGTAAGTGCCATTGCCTCTGCCCACACCACTAAACTATTAACTGCCATCAAACCATTCCTCTCGACCAAAACTGCCTCTGCACCGCCCGAGCCACCATCAGAGCGAAATTAGACTACTGTAATGCTCGGGACCTCTGCAAAAAATGTAACTAGGCTTCAAACAGTCCAAAACAGCACACGCAAAGCAGCCCTTACTATCCCCAAAAGAGATCACATTACACAGGCCAGACAGGCTGCCCACTGCCTCCCCGTAAAAGAGAATCACGTTAAAGACCCTCACCTTAACGCACACATGTTTAAGCCTCTCCGCTCTATCTTACCTATCAGAAACCATCACCAGAGAACCCTCCTCTCGTCCCAGGAGAAGCCAATATCCTAACCAACTACACATCCCACCTGTCTTCAGAGCTAAAGCAGGAGGGATCGTTTTTCGTCACCTAGCTCCCAAGTCCGGTTTGAGTAAACAACGCCAACATTCTTCCTACCTTGTCCCACTTGCCATAAACACTGTGTGAAACCTGACGGTATTCTCCCATCCACTCCCTCGGGATCTTCCATTCAGGTGGCCAGGGAAGGGCCATCGCTTTTGGATCCCGACCCTGGGGGTGGACAAGCGAGGGAGGATCACTTGAGTGGATGGTCATGAGGGATTGAGAGGAGGATACCCTAAGGTGAGACATGGGATTCCCCCAGTCCTAACAATACCCCAACCTACTTTCCCTCAGCCTTTATGGGTTATCTCCAATCTCGCCCCATCTCCCCCTCCCCATTTCCAACAAAAACTGCCACGAGGAAGAGGCAACTAAGAACAGTAAAAATGACCCATGGGGGAAAAACTACTACTTTTCATTTTCGACAAAAGACCCCCTAACACATTTTTGTATAGCGTGAAGACAAGCATAGGTTTAGACAGTCTTTTTATTTGGACTTTCAGACATCGACAGCCCTTAGAAGCATCATTTCAGGGAAATATCCCTTTAGAGCTAGGACCTGTTGGGTATTGCGTCAACCCTGTAACTTTAAATAAAGGTTTTGAAATCTTACTTTGAGTCTCTCTTGTCACCATGCCTGTCTCAACACACATCGCATGTTGATTATATTCAAATTGATTTAGAGACTCCCGAAGCTCCCAATATCTGATTTTCTATATCTGCGATTTTTATTTTTATTTATTTATTTATTTTTCCTTTCCCTAGACCAGTCGTCTCCGCATTGGTTCACCAACGATATTTCCTCTTACAGCCGCTGAACTGCCTGTTATGTCCATCAGTGACTTGCAAAGAGTTTTATGCACCCCCAGGGTGCTTGCCATATAAAAGTCCAAATAAAAAGACTGTCTAAACCTATGCTTATCCTCACTCTATACAACAATGTGTTAGGGGGTCTTTTGTCAAAAATGAAATTAGTGGCTCAACAGAAAAATAGGAAAACCAGAGTTGGTTTCCAGTGGCCTTCTTGCCAAGCGTAATTTTAAGTTCCCAAAAATGAGTTCAATCACACAGGGTGGCTTGCAAGACCTTTGCCACAGGGTCTTTGCAGTGAATTCAAATACCTTCAGCTCTTTGCGTTCCTTGAGGTTCCCTTCCCCAAGCTTCAGTCCTTCCAACACTATAAAGAAAACCAATAAGTCTCAAGACCTTGAAGTACCCCCACCAGGCCAAGGTCCTCCATGAATTCCACGGCACTGTTAAAAAGAAGTTTGTCCTCCTTAATGACTCCTGAACGCCCCATCCTCCAGAGCTTCCGCCTGTTAGGCAGAAACCTGTGCAGTTCCCTTAGGGACCACTGCAAAAGATTTAAGACTACAGGTGTTTGGCAGTAAACCCACTTGGTAGCAGTCTGTACCATACAGATTCACTTGGTAGCTGTGGCTGAGCAGTCAAACTTCCCTCAAGAAGAGTTAGGCAGTATGTAGTTTATACACAATAGGTACAGAGATACAGTAGCACAAGCAAACACTGACCAGAGCTTTGGTGTAAAAGTATATAATTATTTAAAGACACACTTGAAAAATTACAGTAGCACAAAAGAGGTAAGTAAATTCAGCACACAGTCACTAATATATATATATATATATATATATATATATATATATATATATATATATATACAACCCTAATTACTTATTAGATAAGTCTTAGTGAGAAACACCACTTATTTTCAGAGCGCTTAACATAAGATGGCACTCTAATAAGTTATTAAAAAAAGGGAGGGAAAAAAGGCAGAGCTATGGAAGCACACAAGTTTCAATACTTTTAAAAGAACCACAGTAAGGCAGGATAGGCAGAGTTCTACTGGAGAGCAAGGACGTCAATTGCAAGGCCCACTCTTGAAGAGAGCAAGCAGAAGGGGTCCAGGTTCACACAGTGGGGTTATGCCCAAAGAGTCTTGTAGATAGTTCGCACAAAAAGGATGAAATTAAAGTCAGGAAAAGTTAGCTAGGTTGTCCCAGGCCAGCCCAGGTTAGAAAGTCAAGGCTTTACTGTCACCCTGAACAATCTGTCGCAAGGGAAGCCAGGCGGGACACAGTACCTGAAGTGTGAAGGAAGCTCCAGCGGGGGCAGTTGTTCCTGGCAGCGGGTGCAAGTCGGTGTTTCGTCCAGAGGAAGAGGAGGTCTCGCCGTGGAGGAAAGAAGGTCGTTGCACTGCCAGGGAAGAAACCAGCCGCAGAGTTCTTTCGGTTAAAAGGTACTACCTTTCTCTTCGCGGTAGTGGTAAGCCGTGGTATTCCGGTTGCTGGGGTGCTTGGCACGGGCATGGCGGCCACGAGATGCTCCAGGAAGGTGAAAAGAAGGCAAAACTGTTTATCCCCACCAGTCAAAGGAAGAAGACTCTCCGGACTGGAGATCTCCTCTGTCGTCGGGAAAAGTGGTGAGACGGTTCAGCAGGGCTCCACCGGTGGTGTCGTCGTTGCAGGTCGGCTCAGCTTCTCCCTCCTCGGATTCTTAGGTCCTGTGGCGACTTCTGAAGTTCCAGTCCCCAAAGCCCTGCTTTTATGCATCACAACCCCATTCACTCAGCCTAGCTGTCAATCAAACATGCTAAGTGGTGAGCCGGCCGGCTCACCACTTGGGCCAATTACACAAGAGTGCGACTTGAGTTACCAAGGCAACTCAGTCCAGGGTGCCTAAACCCCTCCCACACCCCCTGTGGTACCCAGACAGAGTGGCACCACTTTTGGAGGCTTCTTTGGAGAAGCCCGCCAAAAAGTGGAACAAAGGGCTCGACTTGGGTTGGTGTCACAGAAGAGAACACAAACTCCATTTTAGAATCGAGTTCTGGCAAAAAATACCAACCGGTGAGTTAATATTAAATAAATAAACCGGCGGTATGTTCGAGGCTTTAAGAATTAAATAATTAAAGTTGGTAGCCTCGAACAATGGAAAAATCCCATAGAGATATATTCGCGGTCGAATATAAAAAGTAGTATCCACTGCCACCAGCCAAAACTTGATCAGGGGGGACGGAGACGTGCCCCTCGAACAACAGACCCCGGGGCAATCGAATTGCCCCGACCAGTACGTCCACAATATGATGGTTTGTACTGGTTTCTGTTCATAATTTGGGACTAGTAAAGCCAATGGTGATTTTACATGCCCTGGGAGACAGTAGTCAGTCCCAGGGTATGGAGTATATGTTGTGGGGTCGCTACGACACCCCTGGGTTACGGCATGGAGGGTGCTGTGTAACCCACACTAAAAACGCATGAGACCCTATGGAGTAAAAGACCCCATAGCCCATAAAACACATGGAAAGATAAAGGAACACCTCAAATCATGTCTAAGAGTGGGAGTAGAGAGTCTCACTCTTAGCAGGAGAAAAAAATAAACCTCAAAAACCCCTCAGAGCTGCTGGGGGACTCACTAGGTTTGGGAAATTAACCTTTGCCGAGAATTCTCCCTAACACCGCCCTTAACCTCCATGATGATCTAGCCAGTGTTTGCCCCTTTCAGGGCAGCATGTTTGCGAGATGGGAGAGGTCGGAAAGTATCCTTTGCAAATATTCAGTTTCGGAGAACAACTCAAAATGTTCTCTTCCCACAAAGATATAGTCAAGACGAGAATAAGAACCATGGGGATGGGTGAAGAAGGAATACCTCCAACATGCCGCCACAGTTCCTCCAATCCCTTCACTAGATGGTTCAGCAATGCTGAGGATTGTCTTTTAAAGGGAAATGTCGAATCTGATCTATTCAACCGCAGATCCAGCCAGCAATTAAAATCCCCACCCCAAAAGATGTCATCTATAACCCCCAGCCGACTCCAATACCTCCTGAAATACTCCTTGTTAGCCACATTTGGCACATAAGATTTGGAGTCCTATGCCTTTCCCATTCAAACTACCCTTCAGTATCAATGTCCTCTTCTTGGTATCCACCACCTTTTTTCAACTTGCCTGGGGACGCCTCCCCCCCACCTACATCATAACCCGCCCCCCTTCCAATATCCGTGACCGGAAACCAAATACCATCCCTTTCCATGCCCGCCTCACATCCTCCAGATCCAAATCCAGAAGGTGCGTTTCCTGAAGCAGTACATTTTGGATCCCATGTCATTTCAAATAACTAACTACCTATCCATACTCGCTTCCCATTGTTGCCAAGGCCCCTCGCATTCCACATAACTATTCTCACCTCATTAGGAGCCCTATTGACTCATTCCAGAAATCTGCTTCAGAGGACCCTCCCGAGCCTTCCACAGATGCACAATATGCATGCCAACCTGTAATTCGACTCCCTCCCTTAAAATCAAAAACTCAAGACGACTCCTCCACTCACTACTGAGTAGCCCACCCTTTCCTCCCACCAACTTACAACATAACAATCTTGCAACTAAATTCTGAATTCCAAATAAGGCAAACTTTATCTGTGGACTACCAGGGGAACCCCTGCCCCCCTACAATGCCTTCAGTGAATGCCCACAGACTTATGACAGCTGCACGTGGGAACCACACCATCCATACAGATCATAGAACCGTAGGCGGGGAGGGTCCCATAGCGCCGTACCCCAGCCACCCATCACCACATTTTCTTGCAATGTAAACATCGCCGGAATTCACCTACATATAAGCATCAAATAATGTCCCTCTCAAACCACCAATCCAGGCGGTTAAATGGGTAAGCATCGTACAAGCAAAACAAATATTGTGCTCTACACCCGCCCAATCAAGCAACCAAAAGCTTTTGCGTAACCAGCTAACCACGTATTTAAGATGCAAGCTTCAAGAGTGCATGTTCTCTGTCCTGCTTAGGAGCAGACCCTGACCAAGTCAGTCCACAATCTTTCCTCTCCAACAGGTAATTGTATATCATTCTGGAACAGCTGGCTTAGCCACTGAATGTAACCCCTGCGATCCATGCCCCCAGCCTTAAAGGGTCGTGCTTCTAGCCAGTCCCAAACACTGTGCTTTCACAAAAAACAGTGATGTACCATCCACCGTTATTTTCAGTTTGACTGGAAAAAACACATTTAATATTTTCTTCCTCGCCATATCAAAGGATTGGTGCTGTTTCTGCACTTCCTGGGTGAAATAATGGGAACAGTAGGATGTTGGCGGACCACATTTTGAACTGACCGTCTCCTTGAGTTAGGGAGCTGTTGATGATTCTCGGGTAAGGGAGGAGTGCTTCAGTCAGAAGGGTCTTGAGTGCAGAGGCAGGGAGGATGCCATACGTGAATGATGTGGCCTTGAAGGATGCTAGGGTGGCAATGAGCTCTTCCATAGTGAGTGTCGTGAAAGTTGACCAGGTAGTTGTGGTTTTGCGAGATTGGGTGTATAGTCCAGGTGTTTGTAGCGTTGGTGTCTGTGTTGGCGAATCTAGTCTGCCTTAGGTCCATCTCAAGCTCTTTAGTGTAGCTCATCTAGCTTTCTCCCACTTCTGCTGACTGCTGTTATGGGATTGCTTCTCTTGCTACTCTCTGGCCTGTTTAACTCCAGTCTGCTTCTTCCTCTTCCCAGCCTACATCTTCCTTCAAAGCTCCTTGGAGCATTTTTTTGTAAGCCATGCTTCCCCATACAAAGTGTCCTTTCATGGGATTTACTTGCTTTCTTTATTTTGTACGTTACCTGTAGGCTTTTAAGTTGGGAGTAAAACGATTTTTCAGGGAGTAGGATTGTAAATTCAATTCCCAATGGAAGTATTGAATACGCGAGTAAAACTGAATTCTTTTTTGTAATAGTTATTTCTTTGTACCTGGTTATTCATACACATTAAAAGATATAACAGTAGTTTCTTCTAGTGTTACTATGTGCACGATTGGTCCAAACATATCCATATAGCTGTGTGAGTGAAAGCAGAGGTGCAAGGTGCTACGCCTCTTGTTTCATATTCTTTGTTGGGAGTATTTTGACACCTCTTTTTATTTTTTGGGATTATTTGCCTATTTTTAGGGATTGGAAGTAGCAGATGCACACAACACTACAGATAAGGGGTGTATCTGTGTCCTGCATCTGTATCCTGATTTGCAGCTCCTGCCCTACCAGTGGCACAGAGCAAGTTCAGTGGTCACAGGTGCCCATTTGACAACTGCAGTGACGGCCAAGTCTCAGCAACGCAGGGGCTGCATTTAAGATATTCACCCATGTTCCAAACCCCTATAATTATGACTACCTCCTGGTGGCAGAGTAATCTTTAAATGTAAACCATACCAGAGTTCTGGTATGGTGAATTGTATTCTCATTATTCTTATTATTGCCAAAGCAATTTCATATCACACATGTCTGCCCTGTGGGCTCATGCTGCGCCACGGAAGGATTGTGTCTGTCCTTTCTGTCTTCTCCACTTTCTTTAGCACAAAGCACTTTGGGTGTGATGTTGGAAGGGCAAAGTCCACTTATTTTAAGAGCAGGGATTGGACCCGTGAAGCATGCTAGCTTTAGTACTATGACCTGTGGAGTTTTACCTTTAAAAGAAGGGGTCTCGCACCACTTATTGAAGCTTCTTGGAATCCTCTCTGGACTCCAACATTTCAAGAAGATTGCATCGGACCTCTGTTGGGAGAGTTAATCTTTCCAAAGTCATCAACAAGCGAGGTGAAGACGAGTGTCCAAGGCAGACAGCTCTCTCCACTTACAATCGCCAGGGACCAGTGGGGGTGAACTGCTGCTGGAACAAGACCTTACCCCTCTGCCAGCCACAGCGGTACCCAGAAGCTCACTGTGGTGAAGGACTCTTGCAGCTGTGTGCCAGCCTCCCCTTGGGTTTGGGAGCCAGAGAACAAGGACCCATTGTGTCCCTGCGTCCTGGGGTGGGATGCACAGCAACCCAAGAAGGATTCATTGGACCTCTTTTGGGAGAGTTGCACTTTTTAAAGGCCTCAACCACTTAGGTGAAGGAGCAGTCTAAGGCAGAGGAGGTCTGTCCCCTACCATTCCCAGGGTGCATTAGGGGTGGCACTTTCTATGGACCAGGGCCTGCCATTCAGCACCAGAGTCTCCCTGGGCGTAGCGAGTAGACCCTGAAAGTACCTACTCTGTCCTCGATCTTGGGTGTCACACTGTCTGGTGTATGTGATCTGCCGAGGCTCCCCGCTCTGCCACCTTGAAACCGGTCAGACTGCCATCAAAGCTGAGCTTGGTGCCATTGACACTGAGAGATCCCGCTGGTGCTTCTTTCTGGCACTCCTCCAAACCTTTGAACTGCTGTGCCTGCATCTCGAGCCCATTTAATGATGCATCATGCCCTTGCTGAGCCCGTCACCTGCTAGGCTCGAATCAACCACTCCACCCCGGGACCTGACTGAAACCTCTGGAGAGTCACATGCCAACTCAACCTTCCTTCGAACTGCTGCTTCGCTGAACCGCACAATGGAGCAACAGGATCCCTGCTTTGACCACTTGCCGCCCGCTGACTGCTGGAGCGGTTCGCCAGCCCTTCCTGGTGGTCAAAACCAGACTCTGCCCGTCTCGACCTCTAACGGGTCCTGTTGAGTGCCCCACTCAATGCTGCCTTCGAATTGCACAGAGCTACCACATTCGACCATGCTCAGCGCTTGCTTGCTGCTGGGACACACACGATCCACCATATCCAAACTGAGGTGGATCCACTTGTACCACTGCCCAAAGCCGAAGCAAGTTGCAATCGACCGATAACTTCCCCATTGGTCCATTTTGGGCCATAGAGACTTTTCATCCAAGAACTTTCCATCCAAGAAACATATCCTTTTTAAGAAAATAGTTGTTTTCCTACTTTACACCCCATATTCATTCCTTCGATTGCTGCATTGTGCTGTCTTTGCTTATTCTGTGTTCTTTCCTCATGAGTGGCTTTTGTGTATACCTATTTCCATGGAACCTTTTATTGGACATTCTCTTTCTCCAGCATAGGGTCTGGCATGGATTTACATGCTCATGAATATTCCCCTTCGTCAGGCTGGGAATCCTCGGTAAAAGAAAAAACTGTTTCAGTTTAGTTTCTAAACTGTCTTTCTCCTATGAACCAATAACTGAGCTCTGGGTCATATTGCCCCAGCCAATGACTGGCTCTACCTAAGGCCCCTCCCCCCCCACACCCTCTGGCAGCCATCTTCAGATTTTTACTGCACGTTCAAGTGTTGGAGTCCTCACGTTTAGCTCTTTGAGCTTTTTGCATTTTTTCGTGTTTTTGGTAGGAAATCTCTATTTTTGGTTCAATCGAGCCAGTGTGCTCCATTGCTTTTCCTTCCAATTAACCAGGACCCATTTTCTGGCATCTTTCATAGCCCCTCAAGGTCAGGGATCGTCCAGTGTTTCCTCCAGAAGTTCATCAGGCCTACACTGCACCGGATCATGTCAGTGAAGTAGGATGGAGCTTCCCTCTTCAAGCTGTGCATCAGCTACGCTTTGCGGAATATCTTCACGGACGACAAACATTCCCAGTGCCTGTATTGTCTACACCTGACGCATAAAGAAATTTGTGAGATCTGCCGTGGTTTCACCAAGTGCACAATGAAGGATCGACACGTCCGTTTGGCGGCGTGGCTCAATACCAGGGCCTCTTCCCCGGGTGATTCATAGGGGAATGCCTCTTCCGGATCCAGCCAACCTGATTCTAAGTCCTTTGCGGGCGCTCCAACCATGGGGGCTCAAAAAAAGGCCAAGCACCGCAAGTCTGCTTCCGTCAGAGGCCACAATGGCTCTTCTTCCCAGACGGGAGGCTTCGTCCAAGCCACTAGGAAAGACTCTGGCGAAGAGGATGCCAGACCTTAGCCTGAGACCGACCCCTCTGGACCCCAAGAAGGGGGGTGGGGTGGAGAAGAACTCCAAGCAACAGGCGTTTCTTCGGCCGACGAGGAGATAGTCTGCATCCACAACATCCAGGGTGACGACAACGACACAATCGACGGGGATGACGACATGGGCGCTGGGCTCAGCGACCCTGTCCCCAAGGTGCCTCCCAGAGACCTATTGCAGGATATCCTCTCGACCCTGCACACGCTGGTGTCAGAGATTCAGGGGAGGATGCTGACTGCGACACCACCAGCAGTGCCGCCAGTGACACCGGGGCAACCACTGGCGAAGGAGACATCCTACACCTCCATTCCAACCACTGTCCTTCCCCATGCCCCCCACGCCCCTAGGGGGACGGGTACGGACACAGCGACAACAGAACAGACGCAGGGATGAGAGACCCTGAATCACTGCCGCCGAGAGCTTCTCCACCAGATGAAGTGGGATCCTTTCATTCCATGATCGCACGTGCGTCAGAGCTTTTCCAACTCGCCCTGGATGAGGAAAAGGATGGCTTTCTATACCAGCGCCGGGAGGCGAAGAGGAAGACCATTCTGTTGGTCACACTCCTGGACGACGTTTGGGATGCGGGGTTGGCTCTGCTGAGGAACCCCATCTCGGTCCCAGCCAAGTGAGACCGACTTGAAAAGAGGTTCTGGGTGCCAGAGTCTGCGCCAAAGTGTCTACGGTCTCAGCCGTCGCCGGACTCGGTGGTCTTGGCGGCGGCCAAGAAGAAATCGTCGCGTTAGTCATCTTCATCTCCACCTCCGGACAACGAGAGGAAGAAATTGGATTCCATGGGTAGAAAGGTCATCTACTCGGCGGCGACTACTATCAAGGCGGCCAACGTCTTAGGGATCATGGCCAGATACGACCAGGAGCTTTGGTACAAGATGGCTCCACTCCTTGATTTCCACCCCTATGACAAATGGGTCGAGGCTTTGGAGATCCTCCAGGAAGGCGAGGTGGCATCGGACCACACCATCACAGTGGCCCTGGACATTGCGGACACAGGGTTCCGCCAGATGGGAAATGGGGTTTGCCTTTGCCATTGTAGCTTGCTCAAGGCCACCAACTTTCGACAGGAGGTCCAGATGAGGGTCCTGGACGTGCTGTTCGGAGACAATCTGTTAGGGAAGGCCATTGACGAATACCTCTAGGCCATAAAGACTGACAAGGAGAGGGCCTGTTCCTTGGGCACTCTGCAACACCACCGGCCGTCCTTTCGTTCCTCAGGAGGGAAGTCTAGCCGGTCTTCGACCGGTTTTGGCAGGGGCTCATCCTCTTACTGCCAACCCTCCCATTCTTTGACCCAGGAAACTAACAGGGGTTGCTCCAAGGCCTTCGGAGGTGGCCGCCGTCATCGTCAAGGCCCCCAGGGCGGCATGCCGACCTCTAAGCAGGACTGAACCGGCCAAGACGTCTGGCCTCCGCCCATGCGAAAGAAGACCGGGGGCTCGAGGCCCATTGTGGACCTACGACGACTCAACTACATAAAGTCCCAGATGTTCAGGATGGTCATGCTGCAGCATGTGCTCGGCCAGCTGGAGGAGGGAGAGTGTCTTTCGTTGTTGGATCTAGAGGACGCGTACTTCCACGTCACTGTACACGAAGGGCATTGCAAGTTCCTGCGCTTCGTCGTTCAAGGGAAGCATTACCAGTTCAAGGCTCTCCCCTTCAGACTGAAGTCAGCGCCCAGAGTCTTCATCATGTGCCTGGCTCCGGTGGCGGCCCATCTACGACTAGAAGGGATTCATGTTTATCCTTTCCGGGACGACTGGCTCATCCGGGCCAAGTCAAGGGACATCGCCGTGGATCACATGGCGAGGACCGTCCGACTACTGATGGACCTGGAGTTCTCAGTGAATGATGCAATTTCCTGCTTGACTCCATCGCCGGACGCACTGTTCCTGGGATCCAGGTTCGATATGGTGTCTTGCCTGGCGTCGCCATCTGAGTAGAGGATAGCGGCCAAGGTGCAATGGCCTTTAGCACTGAAGATCGCCAGAGTGAGGACCATCAATTTGCTGCTCGGCATGATGTTATCATGCATATACCTGATTTGGCTCTGCAGATTGCGTATGCGTACACTCCAGGAGTTCCTAGACGCCCGTTGGATCCAGGTGTCCGGAGGCTTCAGGACAGAATCGCGCTCGACAAGAAGTTCCGTTGAGCGATAAGGTGGTGGGGTGTGCCTTCCAACTTCGCTGGCGACACGGACTTCTAGAACCCCCTCATACCAGGAGACTGTCATGATGGACGCTTCTCTGGAAGGATGGGGAGCCCGCACCAGATGTCTTCACGCCAGAGGTCTGTGGCTGCCAGAAGAGAAGACACTACGCATCAAGGTCTTGGAACTACGGGCTGTGTTTTGGGCGCTCTGGTCATTTCTGCCGTCCCTCAAGGGCAAAGTGGTGAGGGTCTTTACGGACAATACCGGGCACCAGATCACCAGCACTCTCCAAAGAGGTGCAGGACTTGTGGCACTGGGCTGTCGTCCAGGGGATGTTACTCATTCCATTTCACCTGGCAGGAGTAAAGAACACTGTCGCAGATTCTTTCAGCAGGGAGCTGTACTCTAGCCACGAGTGGGAGCTTTGGCAGGATCAAGTGGACCACCTTATCCTTAAATGGGGCAGTCCCCAGATCGATCTGTTTGCGACAGCGATGAGCACCATGTGCCGGAGGTTCGCCAGGGAGCATGGGGGACACATTCTCATTCCCTTGGGAAGACCTGTTTCTATATGCGTTCCCTCCGTTGCCACTACTACTTCGAGTCATCAGTCAGCTTGGACGGTACCGGTGCAGGATGATCCTCGTCGCACCGGCGTGGCCAAGGCAGATCTGGTACCCGACCCTTCTCTGCATGTCCGCATCCCCTCCAGTGAAGCTGCTAGTGGTCGCAGATCTTCTCACCAGGGAAGGAGGTCTAATTCTGCACCAAGACCCAGGATAGCTGAACCTGAAAGCCTGGCTCCTGCAGCACTAGAGTCCTGTGGTTACAAGCTTCTGGCTGACTGCAGGGAAGTACTCACCAAGGCCAGGGCATTGTCGCTTTGAAGTGCTACGGACACAAATGGAAGCGTTTTGCTACTTGGTGGCAGTCGCAGAAGATCAATCCCCTGAGGCTCACGGCCCCTCAAGTACTTCCATATTTGTCATTGGCTAAATCAGGGCTGGCGCACACCTCCATCATGGTACATCTGGCGACTATCTCTCGCTATACCAGGGCTCCGGGGCGGTCTTCACTGTGGTCGCACCGTCTAGTCAAAGAGTTAATCAAGGGACTGTTCGTCTTGTTTCCAACGGTGAAGGCTCTGGCCCCAGCGTACAAACTCAACGTGGTGCTGACTAGGCTCATGCGGCCCCCATTTGAACCTATGCATTCTGCTCCACTCAAGTTTCTGTCTTTGAAGACCGCTTTCCTTGTGGCCATCACCTCTGCAAGAAGAGTAGGTGAGATCCAGGCCCTGTCCTGCAAGCGGCCTTACTTGACTTTCCACAAGACGAGGGTGGTGGTGCTGCAGACGCACCCCTCCTTCATACCAAAGGTTCCTTCCGAATTTCATCTCAACGAGCCCTTGGTGTTGCCTGTGTTTTTTCTGATGCCTTCGTCGCCGGTTGAAAGGACTTTGCACTCGCTGGATGTGGCCCGAGAGCTGAATTTATATGTGACCGGCACAAAGTTTCCGGAAAACCTCTCAGCTTTTTGTGAACTTTGTTCCTGTGAACCATGGGAAGGCCCTGTCCAAGGCTTCCATTTCCAGATGACTCTCGGGCTGTATCACTCATTGTCACCGTTGGCAAATCGACCACTGCCTGGCTGTCCGAGCCCATTCTACCAGAGCGATCGCTGCTACGACTGCGTTCCTATCTGGTGTGCACCTGCTGGACATTTGGAGGGCTGCTACGTGGAGGTCGACGCACACCTTCCCGAAATTCTACTGCGTCGACAGGGATTCGAGGGAGGAGTCGAGTCGGCCAAGCAATGCTGTGCAACCTGTTCGCTTGAGGGTGAGCCTGGTGTAGAGGGAGGGTTTCTTCTGTTGAGCCTTGCCACATCTGGTGGTTGTGATTATGTACTGATGTGTTTTTCATTCATGAGCATGTGAATCCATGCCAGACCCTATGCTGGAGAAGGAACAAGTTACTTACCTGTAACTGTTGTTCTCCAGCATGGTCTGGCATGGATCCACATGCGAACCCTCCCGCCTGCCCCTCTGCAGCTCTTCTCTTGGTCCTACTGCCACTTTACGTGCTACCAAATCTGAAGATGGCTGCCAGAGGGGCTTAGGTAGAGGACAGTATGACCCAGAGCTCAGTGATTGGTTTATAGGAGAAAGACAGTTTAGAGTCTAAACTGAAACGTTTTTTCTTTTACCTAGGATTCCCAGCCTGATGACGGAATATTCATAATCATGCAAATCCATGTCGAACCCATGCTGGAGAACAACAGTTAGAGGTATGTAACTTGTTCCTTATTTTGGATGGTTATTCTTTGCTGTTTGGGTCGCTACTGAATCACATTCAAACCCCTCTCAAAAGCATAACCTTCCCTTGGCTCAAGTTGCCACTAAAGTCAAAGGAGTCATATCTCTTGATGGGGCCTGTTTTAATGTTGTTATTGTGTTCCTGGTTTGTAGCAGTGTGAGGTCTGAGTGGGCATTTTAGCCTCTACTCATCCTTGTACTTCTGCAGGGCAGAATCCAGTCTATCACAGCTTTTTTCTCTCTGCTTCTGCAGCTGTCCAGCAACTTCTCTGCTCCTGATTGCTGGTAGGTTCTGAGAGGGTACAGCTTGCAGGGATCATAGCTAATGAGTTGGGACCTTGGGGTTCGAGCGACAGCTCGGTTTTCTATGGCTTCTGCTCACTGTGCTCAGTGTTTGATTTATTTATAGAGCGCTTAACACCAAGGCGCTGTACAATGGAACAACATAATACAGAGTAACGACAACAAATCACATTGAGAGCAAAACTTTCATCTTGAATCATTCAACAAAACAGTGCAAAGAGCAATTAACTGGGGGGGGTTGGGGGAGTGGGAATAGGTGTGGCGAGGGGGGTAGGAGATGGATTGGCCGAGGGGAAAATGGAAGGGAGAGAGCGAGTGTAGCAGGAGAGGGGAGAGAGGAATTAGAAGAGGGAAAAAAGGGGGGGGGGGAGTAGAGAGGGCAGAGGCAGAGTTTTCAAGGTGGAGAATGGAGGAGGAGGGATTTAAGGGAAGTGCGAAATGAGGTGAAGGTCGTGGTAGAGCGGATTGAGAGAGGGAGCGAGTTCCAGTGCAGGAGTTGGAAGGAGTGGAACCGGGAGGAAGTGCAGGGAGAAGGAGGTACAGTGAGAAGGAAATGGTCAGCGGAAGGAAGGGAACGAGAGGGGAGTAGAAGGAGAGAAGGGAGGAGAGATGAGGAGCAAGACAATGGAGGGATTTGAAGACAAGGCAGAGAAAGTAAAATTCTAGCTGTAAGTGGAAAGGTATCCAGCCAAGGTGAGAGAGCGAGGAAGAGATGGAGTCACGGGAGGTAAGGAGACAAAGGGTACGAACAGCAGAGTGGTATATGGATTTAAGACGGGCAAGCTGAGATGCGGGAAGTCCGAAGATTAGAGAGGAGGAGTAGTAGAAGAGGCGGGAAAAGATGAGCGAGGAAATTAGGAGTTTGGTGGCGTGGAATGTGAGGGAGGGACGGATTTTGTGAGTATTGTAGAGGTGGTATCAACAGGTGCGGGAGGTGAGTGAAATGTGTTGCGAGAATGTGAGAGAGGAGTCAAAGAGAGCGCCTAGATTGCGAGCATGGGGGGGAGATTGGAGGGAGGAAAGTGGATGAAAGGGGAAGGAGGAGGGGGAAGAGTATTAGAGGGGAAGAAAAGGACTTCAGTTTTATCGGTGTTAAGAGAGAGAAAGTGGGAGGACATCCAGTTCTTGATAGCTGTGAGACAAGAGGAGAGTTTAAGGTGGTCAGGTGTGAAGGAGGAGAAAATGTTGAGTATCGTCTGCATAGAAATGGTGGGAGATGCCAAACGAGGAGATAACCGGGGCAGTGAGGAAGGTGTAAAGAGAGAAGACGAAAGGACCAAGTACAGAGCTTTGAGGAACACCGTAAATAAGAGGGAAGGAAGGAGAGGTCTGGCCTCCCCATGAAACCGCAAAGGAACGCAAGGAGAGGTAAGAGGATAGCCATTTTAGAACAGGGCCTTTAAACCCGAAGGAGGAAAGAGTGTGGAGCAGGAGTGGATGATCGACAGTGTCAAAAGCTGCGGAGAGATGAAGGAGAATAAGGATGGAGGATTGCTTAGCATGTCGAGCAGAGAGTGAGTTGAGGATGGAGGTGAGAGCAGTTTCAGTGGAATGTTTGGGACGGAAGCCAGATTGGAAGGGAGGAAGGAGAGAGGAAGTAGTGACAAAGGATGAGAGTAGGCAAGGCGCTCACGGAGCTTAGAAAGGAAAGGTAGAAGAGAGATAGGTATGTAGTTAGCAGTGAGAAGTGGATCAGCAGAGGGTTTCTTTAGAATAAGAATAATCGTTGCATGTTTGAATGCGGAGGGAAGGGTTGATGAGGAGAGGCATGAGTTGAAGAAAGAGGTAAGGTAAGGGATAAGAGGGTAGCTCTTGGGGATGAGAACGGAGGGGAGAGGCTCAGAGGGGCGACGTGGGTTGGGCTTTGGATAGAAGGGAGGAGACATCCGAAGGGGAAACAGATGAGAAGACTGACATAATGGGAGAGGGGGGAGGGAAAAGAGGGGGGAGGAGGAGAGGGGGAGTCGGAGAGGGAGTTAATTTTTTGCCGGAGTGTGAGGATTTTGGAGGAAAAGAAGTTGGCAAAGTCCGACAGAGAAAGTGTGGAATTGACCGAGGGATCAGGAGTAGGAGGAGAGAGAGAAGACGGGAGAGAGTTTGAAAAAATCTGACGAGGATGGGATGCTTGAGGCTGGAGAAGGTTAGACTAGTAGGAGGACTTGGCCGCTGCAAGACAAGAGTTGTAAAGTGCGTGGTAAGATAAGAGGTTTGGTTAGAAAGCGAGGGAGTTTTGAGCCAGAGTTTTTTTAAATAGAGCGGAGATGGGAAGTAAGCCAGGGTTGAGAAGGCTTCAGAGTAGGATGGAAAAGAGAAAGGGGGTAAAGTTTATCTAGGGCAGTGGAGATAGAAGATGAAAGGGAAGAGAGAGCATCGTCCGCAGAGAGTAAAGCAAAGTCTTGGGGAGATGGAAGAGAAGATGAGCAAGTGTCAGAAAAGAGGGTAGCGTCAAAGTCACGAAGGTCACGACGTGAGTAGATTGGAGGGGAGGGATTAGTAGTGGAGAGTGAGAGAGGAGAAAGGGAGAATGAGAGGAAGGCATGGTCTGAGAGATAAACAGGAAGAGAAGAGACGGGGGAAGAGGGATAGGATGAATTGAAGATGAGGTCAAGAGTGGAACCAGAGGAGTGAGTATCGGTTGAGGGAAGGGGGGAGAGGAGTAGGAGACAAGGATGGAGAGGAGGGGAGAAGATTGAGGGGGAGAAGGAAGATGGATATTAAAGTCGCCAAGTACAGTTAGAGGAGGTGATCCAGGTCTTCATAGAAGGAAGAGAGAGGGCCAGGAGGACGATAGATGACCAGGAAGGAAATAGGGTGGGGAGAGGAGAAGGACTTGTAGAGGAATTCAAAGGTAGGGAAAGAGGGGAGAGTTGGAGAGGAAGAGATGAAGACGTATTTGGGGTGGCACAGGAGACCGATGCCTCCACCACGGCCAGAGGGGCGAGAGGTGTGGATGAAGGAGGAAGAAGAGGTTGTCATGGAAGCGGGGACCGGGGTGTTATGAGGGGGAATCCAGGTTTCAGTTAGGCAGAGGAAATGAAGGTTAAGGCGGAAGAATCAATCCAGGGTAGCTGCGGTTTTATTACAGATGGATCTGGCGTTACAGAGAGCAGTGTTCATGAGGGCACAGTGGTTAGCAGTGGGGGGGTGGGTAAAGAAGGTTAGGGCGGTGAGAGAAGGAAGGAGGGTAACTGGAGGAGTGGGGGTGAAGATGGTGAAGAGGGCTAGGCACAGGGAGGAAAGAGGAGAGTTGAAGGGAAAGGAGAAGGTGGAAGGGAGTTATGGAAGATCGCATACCAAAGGACTTACAGAAGGACAAGTAGACATAGGACATAGTATCCCTACATGGGATAACGTCTATTTGCACCTGCTATTAGGCACTTGCGACCGGACATTTACAATTTGGTAAAGATTTAGTCCAGTGTTCTGAGTCTCGCATCACTTAGGTCTGGGCATAGCATTGGGTTAGCTCTGCACCTCCCACCCTGTACAACCTCCAGGTAGCACGGACCCAATACGCCGGCTTTCCTTCATTGAGGGGTCCCCTGCAGGCCCTGGGACAAAGTCTGCGACTTGTATTTGTCACACATTCTGTATAGTCTTGTCTGTCTCTGGCATGCCATTTTATAGAAGGCATAACCTGATCTATTGTCCAAGGTTGCATATGTTGTAGAGTAATACCATAGGATAGTCCTTAATATTCCTTAATCATTTATTTTAAACTCTTAATTAAGCAAGAAACATGCATCAACATACAAGAGTCTTAGCGGTAGTCTCTTCATCAAAAGAACAGAACACATGAACATTCAATACAACAAAGCAAAAAGAAAGGTAAAAAGCAAAGGGGAAGAAACATCAACACAGAATAGGAAAACCAGGCATCTAAATAGTCTGTACTTGTCTGCTGCCCTCCATCTCTGAGGAAGGTGGGGGAGCCCCAGCTGGGGCGTTCAATGCAGGTACAACAGGTCTGTGGTCCAGTGACTAGACGCACCCTAAACGTATCCCACATTAGGTTACAAGCCCTTGCGACAGAGTATCCAGGTATTCAAGTCTGGCATAATGGGAGACCCTTTTAACAAAGCACAGTGCGTTATTACATTGACCCTCACTTAATTCTTGACCTATATCCGTTTTCCATTGCGTTCTCATTTTCTTGCCTCTTTCATGTGCCCCACTCACCAAACTCCCATACAACCTGGACACCGGCCGCTATCCATCCTCCAAGTCATACAGCAGCGTCGACAGCCCTGCAGGCTCCAGTTCTCCGGGCCAGTCCGACCACTTGTGTTTCGCAACCATAACGAGCTTCAGAATTCTCGCAGGTAGCCCTTGGGGAGCCCCTCGGTCTGCACCAAGACCTCAAAGTCCCTGAACACCTTGTCTGTGTACATGTCACCCCATGAGGTAAGCCCCACCTCGTGCCATCTCCCGGGGGCTGCCAACTCGCCCGTCCCCATGCATGCGTCCGCCGTCATGGGCACGTGTAGGGAATATGAGTTACATACCTTAAGCACTCTCGTCAATCTTTCCTACACCTGTTGCTCAAGTCTGATCATGTGCGACGCCTGCCCCACACAGCGATCTGTGACCCACAAGGTTTCTTAAGCATAACCAGGCTTGCCATAACACACGGCAATTTAGCTTCCACTGTCTGTTCATCAGAGAGCCACGTACTGGAGTTGTGCAACAAGATAATAAAGTTCTCACCATGGGAGCTGCACCCCTCCATCCCTGTATGCCATGCAGAGGGTAGTCGGGGCTATCGTCTGCCTACCATGTCCCCAAAGGAAATCCCTTATCATGGAGTCCAAACACTTCTCCCCCACTTCTCGAGAACCCCCTACCCAGGTGATCCTCCCTTGCTTGTCCACCCCCAGGGTCGGGATCCAATAGCGATAGCCTTTCCCTGGCCACCTGAATATAGTATCCCCAGGGACCAGGCTGTGAAACACCCTCTGGTTTTTCACAGGTGTTGGTTAACTAAACAGTTGCGGGTAAAAGAAGGCAGCAGTGTTCTGGTGGTGACCTCCTGAGGTGAGGAGCGCAGGCCTCCTACCCAGTTCAACTTTGATTGCAAATGAACGCTCTGTTATCCTGGCGGGTTTGAACTGGTGGGACGGACATGCCCAGATGTGGGTCCCTTGACTGCTGGGCCTAGAGACCCAAGCTACTCATCACTTATGAGGCCAAACAAGGCCAAAACATGTTTGGGGCTACTTGCGGAAGGGATGTGACCCTTTTGGGGTGGGCCAAACCTGATTTGAATGGTCTTCCCCTTTTGTAATGGCTTGGCAGGCAAAGAATGATAAGATATGTTATGTCATTTATAACGTGCCTGTACACCAGTGTTTCTAGGCGTGACAAGACAAGGGAGGACAAGACAAACAATCTTACTAGGCCTTGTCTCATTCAGATTGTGCAAGTGTGACAATGCAAAGTACAGGGAGGGGGCGGGGGAGTTCCTGGGAGAGGAAAGGGGGGTGCAATTGGGGCAGCATTGCTCTGAGTAACTGCAGCCAGGGTAGCGTGACTCTGGGTAAGTGCAAGGAGGCAGGGGGCTGTAGAGGTTACAGTTAACAGCCTCCAAGTGCGCGGTAGGCCCAGAGGCAGTGCAGGGTAGACTGATCATGCAGGAGCCTGGTACCCAGTGAGACTCTGAGGGTAGCCAAGCAATCAGTCGGCACAGCAGACAGGTAGGTCAGCAGGGTAGGGAGAGAGAAAGCAGAGGAGAAAAGGAAGGGCTTGAGCTGTTTCCGGAAGTTCAGGGGGTCCGGCTCAAGTCTAAGAGGGGTAGGGAGGCACATGGAGAGGAGGGAGATCTACCCCCCACTTTCTGCCTGGAGAATCGCCTGACCCTCAGAGTTGGAGGTAGCTGAGAGAAGGGCTCGAAGGAAGGTATTTATGATGGTCTTGAGGGTTGCCCAATGCGCAATGCCAAAGGTTAAGATTAATTCTAAACCTTCCAGCCATCACCCCTTTTGTTTTGCTTGTGAGATACATTGGCATTGAGCTAACAGTCTTGCTCCAATAACTTGGAATTGGCCAAATGTTTGGTATCTGAACTGTACGTGTGACTGTGCAGTTTGATATAGTTCAAAGGAGCAGCAACCAGCACTACCTGGTTCCAATTTTCAAGGTGGGATACCCTAACCAGAGTCCGCTGAGATATAAGGAAAAATAATAAACACTTGGGGTGAATAATGACGCCATAGTGAAGATGTAAAACCTTTTTATCCAGCTCCCACTTCCTCATTTTTTGTTTTGTCAAGGAATTTCTTCTCGGACCACTGCACATCTGGTTCATGATCCCTCTCTTTTTCTCTTATGTTAACATTTCCATTAATTTCTTACTTATTTTGTCAACTTTTGTTTGTTTGGGGTTCTGTCTCCTTCCACAAAATGTCCATGCACATAGGCGGATGCCAATATGGCCATGTTATCTAAGGTGGCGGGTGCCATATTTGGGCTTACATTTCCAGTTTAGCTGTTTTGCCTTGGTTTATCATGCCTTCTGAAGGCCATCATGGAAAATGACAACGTGCCTGTATTGTACCCTGACTATTCAAGAATGTTATTGCTCAATTGCAAACATTCATTGATGCCTATTCCTTCTTGGATGGCCTCTCTTCAATCAGGCTTTTGCCGCAATCGCAGTACTGATTCAGTTGTTGTGACTGTATGGGATAACATATTGTTAACTGCTGGCTAAGAGGCAGTTACTATGTTGGTAATGTTGGACATCTCTGCAGCATTTGACACAGTAGACCATAACATTATTCTTCTTCTTGCATGGCCATCTTATATGGCCGATGTATCGGATCATGCCTTGAAATGGTTTCATTTATTCTTGCAAAGGTCTTTTCCAAGGGTTAAAATCGGTCCAGTTGTGTCATCCAAGTTGCACGTTGCTTGTGGTGTTCCACAAGGATCTCCTTTGCTACCTTTACTTTTTAAGATCTATTTGCGACTTTGTTTATCTTTAGAATGTATGGTTTGATATTCCAGTCCTAAGCCAATGACGCCCAGATTTATTTCGGAGTCCAGAACTGGGCATCGTATCTGGCTGCAATTACCACTTGCCTTGAGGAGGTTAAAAGCTGGATGGATGCTAGAACATAGGCTCCAGCTTATCCCAGGGGAAATAGATCATACTGATGGTTTAAAATAGAAATTCCAGAATGCGGAAGCGCTAATGAATTCCAGATTGGACTACTGTAATTCTGTAACTCACTATATCTAAGGATCCCTGAATACCAGAGAGTACAAAATGCAGTAGTATGCCTGGCTTGGGGCCTCCCGAAGTGTTTTTGTGTGTAATTTGCTCGCCTCTCTTGATTAAAAGTCCATGTTCAAAGTTCTGTGTGTTGGTTTTATGTCTGCATAGAATTGCTCTTATATATTTGTAGTCGAAGATTCACTATTATAGGCCTGCCCAAAAGTTATGCTCCAAAGATAAGTGCTTATTAAAACTCCAATAGTCAAGTGCTGCTCTAGAGATCGGAGTTCCTTTTTTGCTGCACCATGGCTTTGGAATCGGTTGACGCTTAATCTGAGGAAGGTGGATAATTTTTTGTCATTTAGAAAATCCCTCAAGACTTTTGTTTTGTACAATTTTTACAGTAGCAGGGTTCACTTACTATGAGGTTGACATAGTCCAGTCTGCATGTGGCTCTTTATAAATGCCCATCAGAAACTTTTTTGGCCACAGAAAATGCTGTCCTTGGGCGATGCAGCTGTTGAAACCCATCCTGGCATTCAAATGCCAAGTACTTGCTATGACGATTCATCAGGTCTCATCACTTCTCATCAGGGGGAGCCCTTTCCTATGAGGCTAGGTAGGGGCGGCTGAGACCCAATAGTCCTAGGGGTGGTAATCTGCTCGAGGACCTCCATAGGGAGCGACTCCCCTCCGAGGGAAAAGGACAACACCTAGGAATCGGCCTCCCTAAACTCTGCTCACATACAACATCCTTGCCCACCTTTTCCCCCTTTTACCACCAATACAATTATGTGCTGTTGTAACATTATGACTGCCCAGTATGGAAAAGACTAAAACGAAGAGCATAAGAAACCAATGGGGAAACAATAGGTAGAGCTATGCAAGTACTGACACGAGTTGGCCCACCAGAGGCAAGAAGAAACCTGTGCACTATGAGGTTGACGTAATGCGAGGGCGGAGCGATCAACTTCAAATGAAGAGGAAGAACGGACTGGTTGGTTGGTGTGGCTTGCAGGTGAGACACTCAAGAGACAGCTGGCCAGTCTAGTTGGCCCAGGAAGTTCAAACCGGGAGCCTGGACGCGGAGAGAAGGTGAACCAGCAGTGTCTGGGATGCCAAACTACACAGGCCTATCACAGGAAGGCCCAAACAGAAGCAGTGAGCAGGAACACAGTGGCAGGACCTGGCAGAGGTGTACAGTGGGTCCAACAACACTGCCGATACTGTAGCCTCCGGCAGATGACGCTGCAACCACAAGAGAACCAGAAGCGAAGGTGAAGTGAGGACACCAATGCTGTGAAATCCAACCCCAGGAAGAACTGTGAAGTGCTGTTGCATGCAGAAAGGTAACAGGAGGCACTGGAAGCCTGGTAAGGGTATGTGAGTCGCAGAGAAGTGCATCAGGATTAATCACCCTTGTCCAAATACTTATAAAAGGAAAACAGCACAGAGAAGTGCACAGCACAGAGAAGTGCATTTGGGAAACTACTTCAACAGACTGAAGAAAAGGGAAGAGAGAACAAAATAAAGCAAGAAGCTACCAGACATGGTCTCATATGTCGAAGTGATAATCCAAGAAGGTATATAAATTACATGACAAGGCCAGCTAAAGCATCTGAGGGCTTAGGGATACCAGACACTCATCAGGTGAGCAACCCATGTTTCGAGGGGATTGGGTCCTCCGACGTATTCCATATCTATGACAGTAATCGCCATAGCTGTGCTGCTTCGGAAAATCGTTTGGTGTCTGCGTCGATGACGTCGATACGCCGTCCTCGAGGACCTCCTCTGACGGGCGACGTCATCAGATGTTATAAGTAGGACGCACAACGCCCGTAGCCTCAGTTTTTTCCGCGAACATGTTCGCTTCGGAGATCTCAGCGCGTCTCGACTCTTTGGAGTTTCTGTTCTTTCGGTTCTTCGAACCTGTTCGTTTGTACGTATTGTCGGGATGTCTTCCTCTTCTTCCACCCCGCGTCCGGGCTTCAAGAAGTGTGGGGACTGCGGGTCCAAGATTTCAGTGACGGACTCGCATGACGCCTGCCTCTGGTGCCTCGGGGAGGTCCACGACACGGATGATTGCGTCGACTGCCAGTCGCTTACGTCCAAGGCCTTGCAGGAACGTAAGAAGAAACTGTCGGTCGGTAAGGTGTCCAAGCCCCGGAAGGCGAGGTCCACTGGGCTTTCGACGGACGATTCGAGGGGCGACTCTCCGCATCGTAGTCGTAAGTCTAGGAGGTCTTGCTCCCGGAGTGGGTCCCACCACTCCTCTGCCTCTTAGAGGCACTCCTGGAAGCACTGTCATCGGTCGCCTTCCTCGTCCGAGGACTCCGCCCGTCGACGGGTTTCTTATCCCACTAAGCGTTCCTCTCCGGAGGAATGGGCTTCCTTTGGGAAGAAAATGTTGGCGATTCTTGAATCGCAGGGCTCCGGTCTGTCCGCGCCTCCGAGAGGGGTCGGTCGTGACTGTACTGGAGACACCGCTCGTACACCTTCGGGCTCAGGTGGTCGGCATGATTCACGGGAGAGGTCCCAGTCGGACAAGAGGAATTGTTCCAGTTATGCCCGTTCCAAGTCCCGGTCCCCGACGCGGTCGAGCCCGTGTGCACCTGTGAAGTCTTCGAAGAAGATGTCGACGCCGGTGGCGGCGAGGTCGTCGACGGACTCTCTCGAGGCTCCGCCTCTGAGGAAGTTGTTGGCGCCCAGGCTGTCAAAGGACACGGTCAGGGCTCCTCCCTCAAGGCCTGTGTCGAAGCCGTTGATGTTGGCGCCACGCTCGACATCGACGCCGATTCACTCGTCGCCTTTCGAGGCTGTGGTGTCGGAGGTACCCCGTGGCACAGGGGAACCACCTAGAAAGGCTCTGGCCAAGGAAAACATGTCTTTCTCCCATATTCTTTGCCCCCTTTCCAGCCTATGGAGTATATTTCCGGGGGGGAAGAGGGTTCTGAAGATGGGTTGTTCCGGACACGGTGCCAGATGAGATTCTTTCTGGTCATAACCAGATTGAGGACTTGCGTCAGTCACTGCATGACGCCAGTGGTCTGGACACCTCTCCGGAGGTGGGTTCTGTAGGCCTGAGCCTGGCACCAATGCCGAGTCATCGTACCGGCGCCTTATGTCGAGGGTCACGGATTATTTGGGGTGGTCGGCGCCCCCAGTTTCTTTTGTGCAGGATGACCTGACTGATATCCTCGACCAAGGTCCACCCACTGACCCAGTACTGCCATTCCATATGGCTCTGCAGTGAAGGGTGGCAGCGGCTTGGACTGCTCCGGAGAGTCTCCCGGCAGTGGGCAAGTCTTTGCCACGAAAATGCCGCCCATCCAGTAGTGACCCCTGCTACTTGACCACGCACCCCACTCCGGAGAGTTTGGTGGTGCAGGCGGCTACGGCCCCAGCAAAGCAGGCGTCATATCCTGCCATCCCTCCTGATCGGGACGACAAGCGTTTTTATGGCTGGGCGAAGAAAGTGTTTTCTTCAGGAGGTATGGCTCTTCAGGCGGCCAACTCCGTATGTGCCTTGTCACTTTTCACGCACACTCTGTGGAAGTGTATTTCATTAGCGGCTGAACATATTCCCGAAGGGGAAGAACGGGATGGTTTTCTTGCTATTATTCAGGATGGCAAGGATGCCATGTGGGAGTCCGTTCAGTCGGGTTTGGACATGGCAGACTGTGTCAGCCGGTCCATGGCGGCGAGCACCGTGATGCGCAGGTTTGCGTGGTTGAGGAAGTCCGGGGTTTGCTTCTGATGTGCAAGCCAGGCTCCTCAACATGCCCTTTGATGGTGAACATCTTTTTGGCACTAAGGCTGACGAGTCTTGAGAGGTTGCAGACCTTCAAAGCTGCAGCGAAGTCGTTGGGCGCTGCAGTCCGCCAACCTCTGCCTTATCGTCCTAGGGAACAGCAATTGAGGGGAGGTTCCTATCGTTATTACTCATCCTTTAGTAAAGCGAGAGGAGCTGCAAGGCAAAGGGGCAACCGTAGGAGTGCCAGAGGTGGAAAACAAGGTACTCGATGTGCCAAGGCCGCACTAAAAGGCATTCTAAAATTGTATATTCTAAATTATTTTCCCACCTCCTTACGTTGGTACTGCTTTGGGAGTCTGTCATAGATATGGAATACGTCGGAGGACCCAATCCCTTCGAAGAACAAGTTAATCTCTTACCTGGTAACGTTCTTTCGATGGGATGGTCCGACGACGTATTCCATATCGCTGCCTACCCCGCTACAGAAATTCTTATGCGATTGCAGCTTACGTTTCCGCAAGGCTTTCTGTGGTCATACTGGCAGAAGATTGGTCCCACACGTTCTGGGAAAAAACTACAACTGAGGCTACAGGCATCGTGCGTCGTACTTATAACATCTGGTGACGTCGGCCGTCGGAGGAGGTCCTCAAAGACGGCGTTTCGACATCGACGCAGACGCTGAAAGATTTTCCGAAGCAGCACAGCTGTGGTGATTACTGTCATAGATATAGAATACGTCGTCGGACCATCCCATCGAAAGAACGTTACCAGGTAAGAGACTAACTTGTTATTCTATACTGCCTGGAAGGAGTTCGAGACATTGATTGAAAGTTTCTACTGAAGTGTTGGAAATACAGTGAAAACCCAAGGAGCAGGAGAAGGGAGCAATTCTCCTGGTACCCTTTTTTTTGTGGAACTTTTACCAAATAATTTCTATTGAAAGACTGGAGAAGGAAAACCAGGAGAAGGGAGTCATTCTCCTTGTTGAACTCGCAAACTTTAGTTATGGGCTTGAGATTTTAGTGTTCATGTTAGTTTAGTTTGTTACTGACAGAAGGCGGACAGTGAGAAAATGTTTAATATGACGGACATCCTGACAGATCACTGAGTTTTCCTAGGTTGAGGCATGGCAATTCCCTCAGAAATAGGGACAGTTAGGTTTTTGGGTATTAATCATGAACCCTCTTTCAGTAACCTTTTTTACACCCTCACACTGCCTATCCTGCAAAGCTATTCCCACTTCTGTCAGTGTCCACTGAACTCTGTCATCTCTAAATCTAGGCTTGTGGTGCAGGTGACCGAGGTTTCTCTATTCTCGCTGATTCCCAAGCTATGTATCGAAACTCATTAATTCATGACTTCCTTTTATAATTTTGTATTCTTTTACAGTTACATCATACAACAACATGTAGGTGTATCTTTATTTTGCAGTGACAAATTACATTTTTGTCTGCAGTGTGTCATAGCGAAATAACATCAGTTTGGATAGCTTTGTGGCACTGCCTGCACTATGGCATGAGCCGCTATAATGCACTCTTAGTCTACCTCTGAATAAAGCTCAGTTTTTTCTTTCCCTTCTCCCTACAATGTACTTTGAACAGTTTGCAAGTAACAGACCTGCTCCTGTTTTTACTGATTTTTCCGCCTCTGTACATTCCTAGTATTTTGTCCTTATTTTTGGATGCTGTTGTGCGTAAGCCATAATGCTGCATTAAAATGGTCTTTACCAGATGGCATATACGAGTGCGTCTGTGTGCATATAGATCTGCTTCACTACTGTCCTAGCTATGTTCCATGCATCAGTGGCAGTCACTTAGAACAGATAATTGTGCCCATAGAAACAGATTGGAGGATTGTGATCACTGATCTATTGTCCAAACTACATCACAACCAAAAATACTATGCCCAAACTATAATTTGAAAGGAGAGGCAATGTCAAGAAGTCCTAATGGCCGTTTTTTCGTTTTTACTATGAGGTGGGGCTGAAGGTGCTGCAAGTCAAAACTATTATTCTGGAAACTGCACAAAGGAGTTGAGATGGGAAGAGGGACGTAAACAGCTTGTGGTGGTTTAGGCATTTACCCACTGGGGAGGCCAAGGAATGATACAAGTGAAAGATAGTGTGCAACCAAGCCTTTGCAGCTAGTTTCCAGATGGGGTTGGCGAAACAAACACATATAGGGCCTAATCGAAATGACTAAAAAACCAAAAGGAAATTTTGGGATGGGCTAACACAAAGTGAGAGGGTCGAGGGGTTTCCAACCTTGAACATGGTGTTTATCTCAAGAGACCAAACCCACTCTTAATCTTCATCCCTCCAGGGATGCTGTAAGCTATCCAAAACAATAATTCAATTGAGTTGTTCAACCAAAATGTTCCAAACCCTAATCTTAAGCAGTCCTGTTCGCCCCAAGCTAACCCTAGACTAAGGAACAAAAAATCAAGTTCCAGCCAACATTTTTTAAATTAATTTTCAACAAAATAACATACAAACTTTGTACATAACCTCCAAAGATACCTAGCATTATTCGTCGGTACAAACCTCCCCGCCATCATTCTCCCTCCCTCCCCCCCAGCCTATTCGACTTGCAATGTCCACTGATGGTATGTATTAAAGTGCTTTGAATTTACACCACATCTCTGTTCCGCAGATTGTGATGTATGTGCCCGAGTCTTGGTGTCATCGTGTGCATGGGATGTCAGTTCCTGTATCATCTGTCTCCAGGCCACTAAATCCATATTTTGCCCCTCTTGGCCTCGATGGGATGCTTCTAGCCACGCAGCAGTTTCTGCCAATGACCATTTCTGGAGGTCCCTCAACCACATGCCGTACCAGCCAACATCAAGATTAACACCTATACTATAATGTCTAGCCTTTTGCTACATCATAATCCCAAACAGAACACCCTTTCAGCCACCTGTCGTCTGGAGTACCCGCAACACTGAGGGGGCTCCCCCAAGTCAGTCAGCTCTTTCTCAGGCTTCTAGTTTCACCTCACCAGGCTTCTCCCAAACTTTCCAGGTTTCCCCTAGCAACTTCTCACCAGCTCTATATCCCAAGCCACACTTTTCCCCTAGCATCGTCTCCCTCAGTTCTTGTTGTCACAAGTCAGATTCCTCCTTCGGGCTTGCTCCAGAGTAGTCCTCTCCAGGCCACTGTGGTTCAGTTTGCTCCCACTGATCTCTGCCGGGCACCTCAAATAGGCTTCCCTTACTGAGCCCATATATCGTCAGTAATGTCTCAAAATGTTGCAAAATAATTCCACCTTCTCCCAGGTGCAGGCCTTCCTCATCGCCCAAGGTTTTACTTTCAGAATCTTTCAGCTGTTCCTGGTAAGCAGTTTCCCAGGGATTCCTTGAGTCGTACATCAGTCTCCCGTTCAGGTACCTCCTCTGGGTTCAAAACACCAAATGGCTGCCTGCTGCCTCTTTTCTACCCATGAGACTATGCTTTCTTGTAAGCCGAATCCTGCTTGGCTCTTTTCCCAGCCTCCTACGTTTTAGTTGTGATTTGGTCTGGTAGTCCTGGGTTTTTAATGTTATCTCTTATTGAATTATTTGTTCTGGGGCATTGGTTAATTGGGCAAGGGTGGCATTACCTGTGTAAGTCTTTAAAAAGGCTCTTGTCCTTGGTGCTATTTTGGTTTTCATCAGACCCTGTCGGCAGTTGTACCTGGCTCCTCGCTCAAATGAATTGCTTATATGGAGGGAACCTAGCTTGTGGCACTGTTCACGATATTAGGGAGCCGCTGGCTCTCGTTGCTTGTACCTCGCCTCAAGTCTGGTTCATGTTCATATGCAGTTTGGTCGAACAGCGCCAGCTCCATGATCCACAATGTTTCAATTCCCTGGTGGTAGTTGGCATTTGTAGTTCACCTTATGCCTGAAGTTTGATTGCATTAGTAAGCATCTACTTCATCTAAAGCAAAGACCAGGGCCTAAGGTATTCCGCTCCTTCCACCCTCTGAGGCCCATAATGGTTGCGGCTGGACCTCGCCAGCACCCTGAGGCCTTCCTGTAGAGGATGGAAAATGCTCCTCGCTGGTCACTCACAGCATTCTAGTCTCTATGGAAATTCCCATCCAGCCGCTGCCCCTCCCAAAACCCATCACCCGGGGATCTATGAGTCCACTCTGTGCTTTCTTAAAGAAAATTGCTTAATTGCAGGTATAAACCAGCTCATGATGTAATAAGTCTTAACCAAGTGAGCCTTCAGCCACCTGATTTTTAAGCATTGTGTCCTTGCTCTCTTCCTTGCATGGAATTCCAGTTAAAAACAAGCATTGACAAAGCCAACAGTTTTGGCTCTTCTTTTGTCCTTTGATAGGCATTTGCTAGGTGCTGGCATAATATGCCAAGGTACTAGCACCATTTACCATCTTTTGGCATTTTATGGCCCCATAGTACCATTATGGCAGTTTCTGAAAAATGGGGATCCCCTGCCCACGCAACAGCCAGAACCTATTCTATTTGTGCCCTAATCCCAGGGGTAGAAGTTTCAAGTTGCAAGCTACTAACCTGTAATTAATCCTATGGAGTCCTCACACAATACCAGCCTAAAGTCTCCTCATTGTGGCCAGGGCAAGGCTGCCGCTACCTGATCCTAACCCTGGGGGTTGTATTGGCCGGGTGGATCACATGGGAGAAGGTCATCAAGGGAATAGGATGACTCTGTTAAAGATCCAGTATTCATCCTCTTCTGAGGGTAAAGTTCCTCTAATACCTGAATACCTAATTGTATGTTGTCATAGTAAGGCTTCCCCTCCCAAAATGACCCCAAATGTCAGTTGTGAAAACCCTTATGGGAAACATGGGAATGCTATGTGAGGGTGAGGGAGTTAATACAACTACTTCTGATCATTTTAATTCTACATTGTTTGAATTATCAAACCAAGAACCAACCATTAATTCCTTTGAAAGCTTCCCCTAAATGTACATTATGTAAGTCATTAAAACAGAGTGAATTAAATCTTAAAATTAATAAGAAAATTATGGACTTAAAGTCCCATACTGCTCTTTGTACTGAGACGAAGAGTGGCACAGAGTTTAAAAACTGTAGTGTGCAGTCTAGTGGTTGTAATGACCCACACCTGAGTGGACCTTTAAACATGCAATGGCGTTTCAGGTGTGGGCAATTAAGAAGAAGCAGTGGGAGCAGGAGAAGCAGGAGGAAGAAGTAGAAGACTGAGCCACTGCTGTGTTGCAAGCGGGATGCTGTGTCGCAAGAGAGGCAGAAGTCGGGAATCCTGCAGAATGCAGACAATGCACACCAGGAAGTGGTACTGAGATTAGCTGCCCCGGAGGAGAGAGAAGCTCACCGGGTCCAGCATCCTGCTCCGGTGGGTGGCATTCACCAGAGTTTGTGCAGAGCAGAGAAAGCGCCCTTTCCAGGAGGTGTGAGCAGTGGGAGTGTTACCGGAGCTGTCAGGTGCCAGGACGATCCCAACAAACGAAGCGGGTTCAACGGTAACGCAAGGAAAGATAGGTGAGTTGGCCTTAGTTGGGTAACCGCGGGGCACTCCGAATCATAATGTTGGCTTAAAGTGAAGCTTTTGCATACTGAACTGTTGAATTAATGCATTTTGGGCGCAACTCTCATTTTAGAGAGGCAGAGTAGAAGAATATTGTAACCACCATTGCCAAAGTAAAAAGGGAGCAAGTTTCCAACAAAGTGAATGTAATCTACCTGTAAGGGAACATTATAACCAGCATTGCCTAAAACAAAGAAAAGCAATCGCAAATGAAAGGGGATACAACTTTCGTAATGAAGGAATCCTGGAAAGGAGACATTGTAGACTATATTACCAGCAGCTAAGATTGCAGGATAAAAGCCCTCCTTATAGAAATCATCAAGAGGGAGAGAGATGTACGAGAGACATTGCCAATGTGTACTGTATCCTTGTGGAAGAAGTTTTAAACCCCTTGTTTGTGTTGAAAATCAAAAGACGTATCCAAGAAGCAGTTTTTGATTTACTTTCCTCATTGAGGTTTTAAGTGTGGAAACTTAGAAGCAAACCTCACCACTGCATACTAACAGTAGGAGATTTGTCCTGGCAGGCGAGTACACCAGGAAAGGGACAATTAGTGGTTAGTCCTGGCAGGTGAGTGGACCACGAAGAAGATAATGTGAAATACTGGGGCGTGGTAGAAGGTTGTGGTGGAATGAAAGTGGCGAGTCCACTAATGTGTTACGATGAACAGTTGTAAAACCATCCTGACAAAACTGTGTTGCTTATGAAGAAGAAATTTGATTTGAGGAAAAGTGATTGATTGGTGTTCAAAGAAGAAAATAATTACATTATATACTGACTTGGTGTGTGAAGACCAGTTTTTTTTTGGTTTGTCAAACAGTGTGTTTGTGGAAACTTTAATTGTCTTGAAGAGTGAGAAATCCTGTTTGGAAATAGGGCAATCAAATTGCCAAGTGAAGGACTTATGGAATGAAAAGAACTTTGTGCAATTCTTTGTATAACCTAAGTTAAGGCTGCCATCTCACTTAATTTATGAACAGCTCAATAGACCCAAAGCTCGGAGCTTATTGTGACAAGTTTAAACTTTGTGATGGCCTTTAACAAAGTTCAGAAACCAGTCCAAAATAGTAAAATAAAAAGGGTAGCGTCCACCTGTACTTTAGGTCCAGCCGCCAAAGCTTTTCATTTATAAACCGAAATTGCTGCTGCCTTTACAAGGTGAGTGAGGCGGTGTCTTGCAAGAGTTCAGTTCTCCTAGTAAAGGTGCAATGTTCCCAGGAGTTGTTCCTTGGTAATATGAGTGTAATTTCATGATTATATCTTGTAGTGGAGCATCTGCCCCCTTGCGGCGTGGCTGCACTATGGTTTCGAATAGTGCAAACGTCCAGCCTGCAGGACCGCTCCTGCCAGAAGCTGAACGGTTTTCTCCCACACAGCCTATTTTTCAAATCTTCGATCATAAATACAGAGGTCCATGTTCGTCTTTCTGTATTTAAGTTCTCCAAGCAAGTGAATGACATACATGTGTAGAGGCTAGACAGAATCTTTGTTATTTCTGAGCGTTTGCTTGCTTCAGGACCAGGGTTTACTCAATAGAGACTTGCTTACTTCTGGGGTGACCACCTGATTTCCTGATCCTTTGAAAGCATAATGTCTCTTTCAATGATGATGGGTACTGTAACAAATCAAGGGAATTTGTCCCTTCTCCCCAAGGGGGAAGCTCCTTCCTGTGAGGGGTAGGGATGTGAGCCCGCTCTGCAATACCCTGCCTAGGGGTAGAGGCAAGTGTGACCTCACCGGGAGAGACTAGCCCTTTGGGGACAAGGACTCCTGTTCCCATGAAGATCTCCTTCAGCCCAGATGAACCATTGCCTGCATGGGGTGTTTTTCTCTTAACCTAGACATTTATGACTGAAAGATGAGCACCTTAGTGAATAAAATGGAGGGGGACCACCAATAGACGTAGGGAAAGGTAGGCCTATTTCATTTTAATACACAAAAGCTCCTTGTGCTCGAAGAGTCTGTCCTTCTGATTCACCACAGTACTCAAGGAGGCCGTGTTTGGTCAAAGAGGACAGTTGAGGAGGGTCTGTTGCAATCTCTGAAGACCCTCAGGATTGCATCCCTGCTTTCCTACTCTCAGCAGATTGGTCTGAGTAAAGGTCTTGGGACCAGAAAGAGTCCGGATTTTGCCTTTCTTCCATATATTTGTGTGATGTCATGAATTTTGGGGGTGGGTGTTCAATTTGCAACCCCTACATTCCAGTGCATCCAAATATACCAGGGAAAATTAGCGCTTTTGCTCCTCCAAAAAGGCCAGTGTCCGGATTTTGCCTTGGTTATCAGTCCTATGCTATTCACATGCCCCGTAGGTGTTGCCAGTAATCTACTGTGGTGCGCCACAATGTTCAGTGGGCCTCACCGCCTAAATCCCGGATCATCCTCCCCTTAGTAAAGGCCTTTATGTTGGGAATCCTCCGGGAACCATTTGGTAGTTTAGTGGGAGGGTCCCTCCGTAACCTCTTGCCTTTTGGATTCTGCTTTAACCAGCATCCAGGAACCTTTAATTCCTCCCTCTAGATTCCACTCCTCTCAGCTCCTGGTCCTCACCCGTGATTGAGCCCAAGAGTGAGGGCTTTGTAGTCTTTCCTCAAAGGCGCAGAGCCTGGCCACCTATTAGGCCCACTATCTGGGGGGTTAAGGGGAGGAAGAAGCTAACCAAATCCTTTCAACTTCGAGAAGGGCCTATGGAACGAAAGTACATGGCTCACTGTGTGCCCATGAGCACGATTACATTGATCCCACCTACATCTTGGGGATGTCCACTCAACCTCCAAGAGCTCAGTCAGCCCCCTGAATTGCCTCCTCTCTGAGCTTTAATGATCCGCCCCAGGACCACCACTGCATCTTCGGGAGTTAAGCTCCCCCTTTGCCTGGAGGCTCTGTTTGAGGCTCATGTCTACTGTATCATTTTGGGGTTGCTGGAGATCTTCTACAAGGCAGCCATTTCCGTGCCACTGGACACTTGCACCTCGGCCAGCCGGCACTCTTTGACTCTACTAGTCTCCAAGGACAAGAATTAAAACAAGTGTTGCCAAATATATCTGTCATGGTGCCAACATGCCTAGTGAAGGCCTTTTAGAACTGCTTCCTCCTTTTAAGATTTTTGTTGCCCACATTTCACCTCTCCAGCTCTTTTCCCCTCTTTTTCGATGTGTTCTGTGCAAACCTCTGCTCCATCACTTAGCACAAGACCTAGCATGGTCATTTGTTACTGTGTAATGTCCTAGTCAGTGAGGTTTTCTCTCTTTATGTATCATTCCAGACATGCATTTGCAAATGATGATTTGATATTTTATTTTAATGAATGTTCCGATATTTGCAATGTTTACGCAATATTCTTGAGATTTTGTGTCCAGGCTATGGAGCATAGGACATATTGTGGAGTGGTCTCTGGCAAATCTAAACATTTCTCAAAAAATATTGTCCATATATTAAAACTAGCACAGTATTCTAATTTGTGGCAAAATGTGAAGCTGAGTTAAAGAAGTGGTTATTCTAAAATGTCAAATGACAGTGCAGGTTGTCAATGTAAAACAAGTATTGTGTTTTAAACAGATCTTATTTGCAAGACATTTGATTATTGAATACTTTTGTCCATAGAAACATAATCCATTGACTAGCGAAGTTGATTCAGTTACTCAAGGGATGTCTCTTCCTATTTGGGAGAGACTGTCAGCCAAGGTAAGCCTTTTCATTCATTTGCTTAATTACACTTCTATTGATCTTGAAATATTTAAATCCAGTAAAACCCTGCAATAAATATCTTCCTTCCCTCTCCTCCACATTCATTCTTCAAGGTTTAGGAGGCAGCAACATGCTGTTTGTCGATTTCTTTGCAAATTTTCTTAAATATATTTAACAGAAGGGTAGCCCTATAGTGCGAGGACTGTGTGCAAAGATACTATTTGTTTATTTTTATTTATTGGGATTTCTAAAGCACCCGGAGTCATCGTGGATAGATACAATTTAAGACAAATACATCAGAGGCAGAAATGCAGGTTCAGAGTCAGTGTTGCAGAGGTGTTCCTAGGTTACAGGGGAACCACCTTAGCCATCAAACGTGAGCAGTATTAGTTGAATAGCTTCGTTTTGTATGCCTTTCTGAACATTGAGAGATATGTTATAGCAGACAATGTCCTAACACTTAATTTCAACAAGCATCAATTTTGCATGCTATTTCATTGGTTGGTGCAAGGTGCTGAATACCGCTTTACCTTCAAACCATTTTACTAGAAATTCATAGTATTGAAAGAAAGTTTCTTGCATTTTCTTTAAGAATTTTTTCTTAAATTTGGCGTTTTCTCATTGCCATGTTTTATTACTTCATAATGTTTTGAAATGCCTCATTGGTCACTACAGAATGTGGCTTTTAATTCAAGTTTTGAGGCACCAGTGATGCTCAGTCAAACAACGTATACACTATAAAATTGTCTACTACTACAAATAGCACAGTAATTTGGGAAATGACCGTCCTAGTTCATTAAATATAAATTGAACTGCATGTTGTCCACTCAACACGTTCATGTTTGTAACATTGTTTATATTTTTTGTTTATAAGAGAAATGCGGCGCACTGAGAAATGACCAATGTGGCATTTAAAAACGGTATGAAGTAATAAAACATGGCAATGAGAACGCCAAATCTAAGAAAAAACTCAGAACATGCAATAAACTTTCTTTGAATACTATGAATGTCTAGTCTAGTAAAATGGTTGGAAGGTAAAGAGGTATTCAGCACGTCGCATCAACCAATTAAATAGTATACAAAATTGATGCTTGTTGAAATTCAAATGTTAGGACATGGTCTGTTATAAATGATCTCAAAGACACTTCTTTTTTGCGACTAGTTTTCTGATGCATTTTCTGCATTGTCTATTTATACTGCATTCCTAATGCATCCTGGACCGGATTGGGCAATAACTGATGTCAGTGCATGCAGTTGTGTACACTATGCATAGACCACAATTTTCATATTAAATGATTTTCAAATCCACTCATCATCCGTCACTTAACTTAATGTCCCGGAGTAGAGCTTTAGAATCATGGGTGTCATCCAGGGTCTAGGCCTTCCAGGAGTTATTTTCTGGTGTGGCCATGGATCATCTTCTCACTCAGAATTCCAACAGCCACGCCAGATGTGGACTGCTGCTTCAGTTCAATTCCACTTCTCTCCTCTGAACTCTGCCCAACTCTTCTGGACATGCACCATTGCTGCGTGCCCTCCACCTTCTCTCTGCCCTCATGCTGCTCCTTCAACCCGCCATCCTCGCCTGCACAGTCTGTCCTGCAGACTAAATGCAAAGAACAGACTTAAGATATATAGGTTTTGAGTATCTTTTGCTCGGTGGCCATGGTGGAGTGGCTTTTTACTTTTGTAAGCTAATTCTTTTGGGTTTCCATAGCACCCACCTTGAATGGCCAGGTGCTGACAGCCATATTCTTCTGCAAAGACATACTGGTCTCCAATTTTATTTTGAATCCAGTAAATGCTGGTATTTCTGTCGGAGAAGGCGAGATCTGCTAATCGGGTGAACTTTTATAATGCTCAATGCTGAAAAGGGTAATGCAGACATGTAACTATGCAGAGACTTTTTACTGACACTCCCCAACAGCTACCTTATAGTTTGGCAACATGGCAGTTACAGGGTACCATGTGCGTTCCTGCAAACAGACCGATAGAACCCAAAGGTACAACAGCAAGGGGCTGCCTTTAATTGTGCATAGCCCTGATCAAAGTTATATAGTTGTGTGCTCCCAGGGCGTGATAGCAGATTAATAATAAATATAAGCTGTGTCTAGTTTTGACATGGTCATCCCTGGGAACCTACATTTATAATGGCCAAAAACCCTTTGTAATTTTGACGGCTGAATTTCTAGTGAATCCTTCTGCCAGAGTCCTCTGTGTATTCACTGTCTAACTGAGTTTCAGTCAAAATGGGCCAGTTGTACTCGGCACAAGAGAAGCAGTTTTTCTCTCTGCAAAGGCTGGTCAACTTCTCAGAGAACAGTCTGCCCCAAGAGGGGAGCGAGGGGACCAGTGCTTCAAAGGGCAGGCTCTGCCAGCAAGAGGGAAGCCAGTGTGATTATTCCTTTTTCTGTAGGACAAACAGGACAGAAGGTGGTGTTAGAGTAACCAGGAGAGGAGTTAGTCCAGAGAAGAATACCACCATCTTGAAATCTTCTTGGTCATTCACACTTTCCATGCCTCTCCTCACCTCTGAGTTCTGGGGCTGACATCACCAGCAAAACACACTGATCACAGCAGCCAGGATAAGCCACTTAAAGAAGGCTTGCAATGGGACAAATGCATTGTGGCAAATTAACATTTAAGAGGGTGAGGCCTCCTCTTTAAATGAATCATCTTTGGGCCTTGGAAGAAAGCTTTCGCTTCTTTAGGAGTATTGTCTGTCCAAGGTCATGTGCTGTAGAGGTCAAGATAAAAGCACCATGAAGGGAGAAACACTCTTCCCGGAGTACTACAACCAGGATCGTGCACACTGGAAGTGACAGCCCCATACAACTGATCTCGGACATTCTTGGCTAGGAACGGCAGACGCAAAGGAACAGCCTGCTGCCTCAGTCTGCTCTTCAAGCCAAATCAACCATATTTGAGTCATTGTGAACTGCTGCAAGACCCCAGAAAGCTGCCTTTGTCACGCTATGCATTTCGGCTGCTGTAAACTGCTCTTTGATCCAGACACTAACTTGACCTACTGCAAGCAATTCTTGCCAGTCTTGAAAGCCGACTCAGCCCAATGGAAGCCATCACCTCTCCAGCCAACTTGACCCAGTGGAAGCCATTGGCTCAGCCATCATCTCGCCAGTCTTGCATGCTGACTCTTCCCATTGTGGAAATGTGCCTAGAAGCCTGACTCAATACTTGCAAGCATTAAGATCAAGCCTAAACGTTATTTCATCATCATGATAGTTTTTCGATGCATGTCATAACCTACAAACACATATGCATCACAGACCTTAAAAATGCAGTAATAAAAAAAATGTATAACCCCCCAAGTAAACAACTTTTCAGATGCATCAAAATAGTTTAAAAAGCATAGTTCTGTTAATAAATGACTATTAAAGTGCATAGTTTGGTTAATACTCAGCTAATAAATGGCTAGTAGAGTGCATTGTATAATTAACACATCAAATCTTACAGGGCTGAATAGCTCAAAGTTCTTTCTTGTGGTCCAGTCTTTCTTGTCTGCCTTACAGAGCCCACGTGACATTTAGGATCTCTTTTTAAATATATATTCAGTGAACTTAACATTGCTGCTGCAAATATTGCCCTTTTCCTCCTGTTTTCAGACCCAGAGTACCTCTCATCTTCGTTTACAAATTCTGTGCCTTTTCTTAAAGGGCAAGACTACTGTTTTTGATTTATTTTGTGCCACCGATGGCTGAAGGAGTCTCGGAGATGCTACAAGGGATTTTATTGAATGACTTCTGCACAAGGGCCATCTGTTTCTCTCGCGTCTAGAAAACACCAATCCTACCTAGCCCAGGAGTCCGTACTCCCCCAGGTTAGAATGTGCAGAATATTGATCCCTCCTGTTTTATCCCCCTTTCCTGTTTCTCGTTGGTCATCTAGCCCTGGCCAATCTGGCCCGTCATCCCTGCTTGGGAGGGGATTGGATCATCGGTACAGAAATCTTTAAAGAGCAGATCAAGACCTGCCCCTTTTCGCTGTGCAGCAACATAGTTGGCCTGCACTGCATAGTGTCCAAGTTCGTGTTGGGGGGACTGTGACAATCTCCTCTTGGCAAGGCCAGTGTACTGACCTTGTCACATGTTTGTATTGAGAGGAGCCAGGAATGAGACACAGGGGATTCATGGTAATGTCTAGAAACCTTTATTAAACTAAAAAGGGGGTTGGAAAATGCTTCTTTCCCTACTCTAATAGGTGTTGCACTACCTAAAACCAGAACTAGAGGTCAGTCTGTACAATGTCAAGATGTCCAAAGCAAAACGTCCTGTGTTCAAAGTACTATTCTGGCCCTCACATTCTAAAAATAAACTTTGAGGTGAAAAGGGAAAATGTCTTTGGCCTTGTAGTGCAGAAATGTTCAAAATGGAAATGTGTAACTCCAACACCAAAGTTCCAGAAGGATAAAGTTGCTTGTTCCAGAGGGTGGTTTCCTTCCCCTGGATTTCTCTCCACTTGGTTCTATACATTTAAGAATATCCATTCCTTAAGTTTCTCTTGATCAACAATGCCACTGGTTTACAAAACAACTTTGCTGTTAGTCTGTATCTTGGTAGGATACATGGTGTACTTTCCTGCCAGGAGTCTTATTCTTTAATATGTTTTAACACATTCTTTTTGTTAGTCCTGATGTATCCTTAGAAGAGCTTCCTTATGCAATGTACTTTACATACTGTCCAACTTGACCTTGCCTGGTATGCTTTCTTGCCAGGACTTTCTTATATGAACATGCTTCAGTCTTTGGCTAGCCCCGATGTATCCTTATCAGGACTTTCTCAGGCGATGTACTTTACACACTGTCCAACTTTAATCTGCCTGGTATACTCTCCTGCCAGGGCTTTTCTCATATGTGCAGTGCGCACACTTCCAAACTTGATAGTCTTATATTTGTTCTGTTCTCTCTTTAAGACATAATCTATTGCTCATTCTTTCATATATACTTCATTCACTGTTATTTGCTTTCAACGGGGTTGCCAAAATGCCCTGGTATCCCTGCTTCCCGTGGGTGGACTCTCCGGTTCTTAGTGGCTTGTGTAGGTTCTCCTTTGTCAAGCCTGTGGCGGCTCCTCCGAGTTCTGTTCCCTCTTGCTGTTTCCACCTCGCAGCTTCTGTGCCTCTCATGGCTCCAGCTCGCTGTTCTGCGTCTCTCCCTGCTCAGGCGGTGTGGAACCTGCCTTTTGGTACCTGTGAACGCTCTGAAGCATTTCTTCTTCTGGCGTCCTCGTGCCATCGCCTGCGGTCAGCTCTCTGCCTTTACAGTGAGCCGGTCTGCTCCAGACCTCGCACCAGCCCAACTGTCCCTCAGTCAACACTGATAGGATTTGAGTTCTCCAGCCACCGTCTGTCAGCTGGTTTGCCAGTTTAAAACTCCCAGCATCAGACATGTTCCTGTAATAAGTAGAGCCCAGCTTGTGCTTCTGGCTTACATTGATCATTATTGCTCAGTTAATCTTCTTCATAACAGTGTTTTTGCAATTTAGTAGAGGGAAGTCAGTTCAAAGTCTGGGAAAGTGTTCTCAGTGGTTTTGAAAGTCAAGTCGGTTCTTGATGACTCGTAAGCAGTCTTGGAAAGTGTTCTTGGGAGTCTTGAAAGGCAAGTCAGGATTTGATTACTTGTATATAGAGCACAGGAAAGTGTTTTCAGTACATTTCCTAGGTGAATGAGTGTAGGTATGACATATGCCATGTAGCCGCTCCCAGGGTCTGGATCAGGTAGTGGCTGTAGTCCCTTGGCCACATGAAGAGAGGCCACCACTGGGAAAGGAGCGATGACCCCATCAGATGAATCGCAGTATTTTTAGTCTATTGTTTATAGAACCTTGGCTGGACATATTTGGTACCCCAGTGCTGTTGTGTGGATAGTTGTATGGTAGCAGACACCCCAATTTAAGAATATTGTCTACCCTCGGCCCATGATACCTTTAAAGTAATTGCATCACAGCAGGGCAACAAGGGATGTTGCATGCTCTGAGCCCTCACTTTGCTTGGGCCCATAAGTCAGACCTATGAGCTTGTAAGTGATTTGGTTTAACTACCATGCATCACCTTTTATCATTAACCTTCTGCCAGCAAAAGAAAAGATCCTATGCAAAAACGGGATCACATGCAGATGGTAGAGGTGTTGGTCGTCTTCACTGACATGGTATGCTGCGAAGAAATTGAAGGCCAGGCATATTAATCATTTGAATACAGACTGATGTAATGCATGACCATGTCATCCTGCTTGGGTCCTTGGAAGATTAGAACATCACCCACTGAAGAAATGCCACCCATCCTAACCCTTACACACAGAGTGCTCAAGTTTCCGGTGTCCATTCATGAGAATGCCCACCACTCCTGTTTCTGGCTTCCTCACATATGACCATGGGGAAACCTGAGAGCTCTTCTTACCCTCAATTTCACTCTGCATATTCTTGCCATTAGCAAGCAAGCAGTAACCCTGCGTGATCTGTACATCTGAGCGGACAACTCAGCAAACCCTTTTGCCTGCAGACCCGGCAAAAGGGTTTAGGCCCTCCCTAAATGCACACTGGTCTCAAACAGTGAAAGGAGAAGAATAGGTTACTCAGTGGAACAAAGGGTCAATTTCAAGATTCTATGCTTGATTTTCAAGTGTAAAAATTGACTGGCACCTTCCTATTTGGCCGATACAATCTCCCACTACCACCCCACCAGGTTACTTGAATCTGAGGGCAAGAAACTACTTGTGGTTCCACAATCTCGTTATGTTCTTAGGGGCGATAGACGATTTTCAGTATATGGCTCATGTATTAAGAATACCCTGCCTCTCGAAATAATTTAATTTCAGAAAGCTCTTAAAACCTGTCTCTTCCGGCTTTACAGGGACAGGGTTACCTCCACAAGTTTAAAAGAAATGTGGGTGAAATGGTTGGAGACGGGATAGGATCTTGCGAGTAGGGGTTAGGAATTGGGGGATACAAGGGATGGGGGGGACAGGACGTAGGAAGTGTCATTTTGGGGAGTGGAAGGGTGGTGGGGGAGGGGAGAAGAGGGGGCATGGGGTGGGGGGGGGGTTGATCCTTCTTTCGTATTTGTTATCTGTGAAGAAAATGTAATCATTGTTTAATAAAAAAGAAAATTCCAGTGACCTAGCCCTGGGGCTGTACCTGGTATAATCTAACTGTATATGTTATGATCTGCACCTAAATGCATCTCAGCATGCCTGGAGCGTGTTTTAAATTATTTAAAAAATCTAATTTCGAAACTCTTTCCCCACAAGGACCATTATCTTTTCCAATATGATTGCCTGTGCATAAAACCAGGGATATGAAAAGTAACATGCACTTGCAATCGGTTGGCTTTCAACCAAACTAAGCCTAAATCCATGCATTATGCACAAATTGCTTGATTCATGCTTGTGGGAACAAGTTTTCCCATGGAACTGGAGCTTTGTATTTTTTTTTTTAACTTTTTATTGAATTTTATACCATGTCCAACAGGTAACGAAAGAAAACAATTCCTCCGATTTCCCCTCCCCGCCACCCCCCCTACCCCCACGGCAACGAGCATAAACCTCCTGAATCACTGTCCTGCCGGGCAGACACCCCACGCTCATTGTAGGGCCAATAGTCCAGGCGCTGCAGGCACCACATCACCCTGAAGTCATCCTTAAGGTTCATAATCTATCCCCACTCTGCTGCAAAGCTCTGCACTTTATTGTTCAGGGCGTACGTAGCCCATTCCAGAGCCGCTATTTCACAGATCTTTTGATACCAGTCCTGACACCTAGGCACCTCCGGGCCCCTCCATCTCTGGGCTATTAACAACATAGCCGCCAAGGACAGTATCGTTTTAGCCTTTTCCCTTCCTCTCGGTTCTCCCTCCCCCCGATGTCTTTCGAATTCCTAACAGGATTTGCACTGGCGTTCTTTCATCTCCTGCACCAAAGGCCTGCTCCTGCGCCTTTCGTATCTCATCCCAGAAAGGTTTAATCATGGGGCATTTCCACCAAATGTGTTCTACTGAACCCGCCATCCCACAACCCCTCCAGCACTACTTCGATTTTGTCGGGAACATCCTATGAAGTCTGACCGGGGTGTAGTGCCACCCTAGTAGTATCTTATACCAGATTTCCTGTAATTGTGACCCTTTAGCCAGTTTAGGTATCCTCCTCCATAGCCTCTCCCATTCCGCCCTTGCAATCTCTCGCCCTAAGATTTGTTCTCATTCCCTCATATAAGCCCATTGCGTGCCTGCATTGTCTCGATCTAAGATTTTGTAGATGTTGGCTATGAGGCCTTTCGCTCCATCATTAGTGAGTAGAAATCTCTCGAAAGGCGTGGGCTCTCGTATGGCTGCCACTCTGACCCCTGGGTGTAGAAGCCAGTGTCGTTTCTGCGCATAGCACAACCTTTCCCCCTCCTGTATTGCAAATTCCCTCTTGCATTCATAAAAAGACAGCAATTACCCTCCACGGAACATATCAGCCAGATTTTTACAGGCCCCTTCACGCCACTCAACAAATGCTCCCCTTTCTAAACCTGGGGTGAAGTCCCTATTCTCGAAGATGGGCGTGAAGGGGGAAGGAAAAGTGGTAATCCCCTCAGACCCCGTCAGCTTATCCCAAATGTCGGCCATAAGTTTGGTAATAGAGCTCTCATACAGATGCCGGGGTCTATGCGATTTAGGGAGCCACAGCACCTCCGCCAGATTACGGTGCGCCACCGCTCTCGCCATCCTCACCCATAGCTTGTCATGCAATTCTTCCTCTCCCTTCAACCACTCCCTGATGATGCAGAGTTGAGTTGCTTCGTAATAACGTCGAAAATTCGGCAAAGCCAGTCCTCCCTCTCCCTTGGCCGCCATCAGAAGCCGAATTCCCACCGTAGCTCTTTTCCCCTCCCAAATGAAACCCTTAGTCAGCGATTCCAATTCTTTAAAAAAGCTCGCCGGGACCGGCTGCGGGATCGCCTGGAATAAATATAGCAACCTCGGGAGAGTGACCATCTTTACCACGGCTATCCGCCCCAACCATGACACCCTAAGGCCTCGCCACCTTTGGAAATCTTTCTTAATTGCTTTGAGAAGAGGGTGAAAATTAGCCATATACTAGCCTGGTAGGGACGCCGTGATTTTCACCCCCAAGTAACGAATCCCCCGCGGGCACAACTGGAAAAGGGTGATCCCCTCAACCTTTCCCGCTCCGCCACCCCTAATGTTAAGTTTAACACCTCCGACTTGTTGGCGTTGATCTTTAGGCCTGAGGCTTCCCCAAACGCCTCCAGGAGGGTAATACTAGCCTGAAGTGACTCCCTTGGCGCTGTCAGCATAAGCAGCATATCGTCAGCAAAAGCAGCGACTTTCTGCTGCTCACCCCCAAAGGGGATGCCCTGGATTTCCGCCGCTTCCCTTATTGCTTGTAGAAGCGGTTCTAAATAGATTGCATATAGAATTCGGGAAAGCGGGGAAACCTTGTTTAATTCCCCTCTGCAAGTATACCTGTCGCGAGGCTATGCCGTTTACCATTATTCTAATGGATGGAGCCTGATAATTAGCCCGAACCATCGTCAGGAACTCCTCCCCAAAGCCCATCTTTTCCATAACCCGAAACAGGAAAGCCTACTCCACGCAGTCAAAATCCTTCTTCGCGTCCAGTGCTACCAAGACCACGGGAGTGTTTGTCTTCTGCACTCTTCTGACTATATGGGCCACTCTCCTAATATCTGCGGTTTGCCTGCCTCTAATGAACCCGGCCTGGTCCGGGTGAATCGGGGACGAGAGGATAGAGTCGAGTCTATTCGCCAAGATCTTAGTGTAAATCTTCGCGTCAATATTAATCAAGGCTATGGGGCGATACGAAGCTCTCTTCTGGGTTTTTATGTGGTTTAAGGATGAGGGTAACCTTAGCTTCCTCCATGGAAGGGGCAATTCGACCAGTCTGCCGAAATGAATTATATAGCAATGTCAAGTTCGGGGCCAGCTGAGAAACAAACAATTTATAAAAGGCGGCGGTGTAGCCATCCGGACCAGGCGCCTTATGTGCCGGGAGAGCCCTGATAACCCCTCTGACCTCCTCTTCCGAGATTTCTCGGTCGAGGGCTTCCCTCGTATCCCTACTTATTTCCCTCAACCGTACCTTTTGAAGGAATCGCTCCTGCTTATCAATCCCAGCATGTTGAGAGGCATAAAGAGTCATAAAACTGCACTAGGGCCTCCTGCATATCTTCTTGCCTAGTGATCCGTTCACCTGAACCTAATTGCAACGCCGAGATAGCGTTTCTCGTCTTTTTGCCTCTGAGGATTGTGTCAAAAGGGCATCCGCCTTATTGGCCTTTGCATAATATTTTTGCCTCACAGCTAGAAGTGCCCCCTCTGCTTTTTTTGGTGTGCAATAATTCCAGTTGCCCCACCGCCTTCCTATATTCCCGCATCGCTATCCTGGAGGGGGTGGGGTACCCCCGCCGCCTGTCTAGCCGCTTCCACCTCAGCCTCTAATTGGCATTCCAATGTTTTCAATTGCTTCGCTCGGAAAGCAGACAATGCAATTATTTCTCCCCTAGGAGCTTTGCATTTTAAAAGGTTTTAACTTGTTTTTGTAGATTTATTTTTTGTGCTATTGTGTACATGTTGTTTTTAGGATTGTAAAATATTTTAATCTGTTGGATTTATAAAGCGCTCTCAAGCATACGTGCTTGGATCACGCTGTAGAAAAATGTTAAATGAAGCTTACCTGCTCATTGCCAAATGGTCTATTTCCAACATTAAATTATTGAAACTGACAAGTCCACCACTGAAGATTTCAACGTTGATATTGGATTGCCTCTCAACAGGCTGTGTGCACCTCCTGCAAACCACCTGGTGTTTGATAACCTGATTACCATGTTCTGCAGTTAAAATCACATGTTCCTGTCGCCTCCATCCCTGCACCTCCTGATTATTTCCTGCCTTCGTGACAGGCTTGCCAAGATGGCTAAATTTGTGCTTTGCAAGATCACCTTTCGTTACATATTTAAAGCCACAAAGATTGTATACTTGTTTAAGAAATCCTCAGTAAAAACTGACATATGTAAAGGTAGTGATAAACATATACTGTGCAGCATCCTGTCCTGTTTCCGTGACCACGCACGCAGGAGTCAGAGCAGGAAGGAAGGAAAGATGCACTAAGAAGGGGAGGAGTCGAGAGGGCAGCGAGAATATAATAATGTAAGGGAAAACTCTTACTAATGTAGGGAGTCACTGGTGTTGTCCATCCGGGATCTAACAATGGCGACTACGACGTTGTGAACCACTGCGTTTCCTCTGACAAACCGGGTGCCTGGGGCTGCCTTGATAAGGACCCCATGCTGCTGCCTGCTACACAAGGAAGCACAAGCATGTGCTCGGGTCCGTAAATAGTGTGGCTGATGCAGAAAAAGAAGTGAGCCCCTGCCAGCACTCACTGAGCTGTAAACACTGCGGCTGATCCGGCAAGAGAGCGAATCCCTACTACGATGAGCTGAGCTCTTGCAAAAGCGAAGGCTCTTACAAAGGAGGGACTATTGATCATGAGTTCAAACGGAGGTAAAGACACCAAACTGTATGACACATATGCTCAGTGTAGCACGTGATAATCTGACTAGTCTGTAATACTGCCAGTTCAAACACATAATGTCGGATGCAGATACCGGCTCGGCCACGCATGTTTTCCTCGCCACAGGTTTGCTGTCCTTGGGTCCCACATGACGCTGTACAACTGCAAGTCGTGATGCCATTCAGCATTACTGATTCCAACTATCTAGTACCTCAGTGGGCCAATATATTTAGACGCAATGGGTTTTTGCGCGATGACCGGCGTTTGAAGGGTATTGTGATGTACTCCGTGGGGCCTACAGTAAGTGATGTGATATGAGATGCCAGAGGAAGCCACACATTAGTTTGTCAGGCTGATGGACTTCCTAAAGGCACACTTTGCCCCACATAGAAACATAGACTATAAGAGACATGTGTTCCCCGCTACCATTCAAGCAAAAGGAGACACTTAAGATAACTTTGTAATGAGTCTGCCAACAAGAGTATTGTGATTTTGTCAATTATTCAAATGAGGAGGACCTCTGCTGACAAATAATCGCGGGATGCGTATCCTCCGCGTTCTGGAATACGCAGAAAACAAGAATGCTAGAGGAAATCCTGATGGTAGCGCACACTCAATGGCGATAGACTTGCAGGCTGATAAAACAGAAAAAATGTGTAATCTGCTCATGCGCCAGTATGCCAAGTAAATGTGACACAAAAAGCAGAGAACACACACACAAATGAATGTTCTACAAATTGCAGATAAGACTTTCTGCATGAAGGAATGTGTCCGGCTGTAGGAAATATCTGTGATTCGTATGGTCATGTAAAACATCTTTCAATCCATATGGATATAAGTGACGCACAAGGATTTCTGCGAAACTCGGTGCCACTCCGGCAAGTGAGACGATCACCCGAACAAAGACATTCTTTGCCACAGAGGGCACGGAGGTCAGCGGATCAGCACTGGAGGTCCCCGTCCCATCATACACTCAAACAAGGAGAGCCTCGAAAGGCGTTCTATGCATCACAAAATATGTTATCTTGAATCTTCGTCAGCACGACTTCGACTTACCCAATGGGGAGAGAAACGGAGGATATATGTATGCAGTATGAAATCCGACTGCAATCAAACATAGTCCAACTCTATTGCTTCAATTGACTGGTAGCTCTTGAGAGTTTTTGGTCAACACCAGAGCAACTGTAAATGGGTTCCATGTGGTAATGTCCCTGCAAAAAGGCTTTGTGGCAAAAAAGTTGCTGCAAAAAGGCTGGATACCTTTAAATGTCATGAATGAGGGGGCATACGCAGGGCAGCAATACACCCCTCGTTTCAGATCCGCCAACATCAACATATACCCATATGTCTCCAAAACGGCACTGCCATGTATATGAATGTTTCAGACCACATGCTCTTACAAGGATAAAACAGCAAAAATAAGTGTACGTCATCCAAGGGGACACACCAGGAGGTTGTATCCTTAGTTCAGTTATGCAGACTGAGTTGGTCCACATCCTGTAGCACCTCATGACTGTATGCACATCCAGCAGTGCCAAGGACATGATGATGATGATGATGAAACTATACCTAACTCTATTCCCAGGGTCTTGGTAATTTAAAAGAAAGCCAAATAATGCTACACATGAATGGAGACATTAAACCTACAGTGCAACATTAGAGGCATCTCTCTCAACGTACAATTGCAGGTAAAGGACGAAATAAAGGCACTATTCAACCAGGTTATAATACAACATGCAAAAGGTCTAATGCGCAAAAAATAGGCAGGTGCAAGCATTTGTTTGTGCACAGACATGCTCACCCCGAATCAAGCGATCGAGAGAAACGCATCCGTCACCAAGAATTACTGACAAGATGCATCTTCTGCATGGAGCCACCTTGTTCTTGAAATTAGATTTGAACAAAGGATATCGTCAATTAGAGTGCACACAGTTTCCCGATTTTAAATGACCTTCACAACTCACCTTGGATTGTACAAACAACTTTGCTTTAGGGTTTGGTCAGCGGCTGAAACATTTTAAAATGAAATCTATAATGCCATAAGCCAAATTCTGCAATTATTCTGTTCCTGTGCATATGTGACGCGCGGCCGGGCACATGCCGATCCAGCACCACCAAGAGATCCTCCTCTGGGTAGGCATTTTCATCCACCACCGACATGCTACCCTTGTGACAGATTGCTGTCGGAACCTACACTGCGGAGTGGTTTTTCCATTACGCTGTCCTCCCTAAGGCACTCAGAGCTGGATTCTCCAGTGGTGCCCTAGTATCACCCAGATAACTGTGTCTCCAAGTCTCTACATCAAGGCGTGATTTTTACAGAACAGCTTTGGACTAGACCTCTGGCAGTCGGCTAATACGGAGAAGAAAAAGACTTCTTGGACATCAAGAACCCCATTTATTCAATCCTGATAAAAGCCAGCCCTAGTATAGGGACCTGGTTGAAACTAGTGTTGGGTTGATTTTAAAAAGGACCCCACAAGAGCTCGTTACAGAAGACAAATATTTGATGCTGTCTCTTCTAGTAGACTGATGTTTTGATTGCAATTTTTTTTTAATGAAACCACTACTTCTATATTGAGTTGTCCGAGTACCTATCGTGAAGTCTTGATTAAATAATTCCAGGACTAAGTGTATGTTTGATTTTGTGATTTATTGTTACCTTTCCAATTGGATAAGGGTGGCACCCTGTTTGCACAATTGATGTATGTACTTTTGGAGAAGAAAATGTCTTGTGTTTGTACTAGTGATCATTTGCACACACATGAAATTTGTTTGGAGAATGGCCAATTGTTAGATAAAATGGAAGGTTTGTTGACTTAAAGTTTGTGTATTTTTCTCCAACCTTAGACGCACTTTTATTATGATACATGTTAAGTCATTTATAACGTGCCTGTACACAAGTGTTTCTAGGCACGACAAGACAAGGAAGGGTAGACGGAGAGAGGACAAAACAAACGATCTTACGGCCTTGTGTCATTCAGATAGTTCAAGTGCGATGGGGAGGGAAGAGAAGTGCAAGGAGGGAGGGAGGGAGGGAAGGAGAGTGCAGTGAGTGGCAACATTGCGGTAAGTGCTGCCAGGTTGGTGGCTCAAGTAGGTGCAGGGAGGCAGGGGACTGTAGGGTTGCAGATACAAGTCCCTAAATGGGTGGGAGGCCCGGGGGCAGAGCAAGGGGCTACTAGTCATGCAGGAGCCTGGTGCCCGTGAAGTTCAGTGGATGGCCAGGTTACCAGTTGCCACAGCAGATGGGAGCATCAGCATGGGAGAGAGAAAGCAGAAGCAGAGAGAGGTCTTGGGTTACTTCCGGAACTTTAGGTGGTCCTGCTCAAGTTTGAGAGAGGCGCCAGCCGAGGATAGAGATCTACCCCCCACTCTGCCTGGAGAAGCGTCTGACCCTCAGAGAATTGGAGGTGGATGAGCGGAGGGCTCGAGAAGGAAGATGCTTAGGAAGAGAGTTGGATGTAGTGTGGTCCCTGGTCCCAGAAAGCTTTGTGGACGATGCAGAGGGTCTTGAAACTTGACCCTTGTAGCCACCTGGAGCCAGTGGAGAGATTTTAGGGCTGGATAGATACGATCCCTGGGCTTGAGGCCAAGGATAAGTCTTGCAGTCTTGTTCTGGATTAGTTGCAAAGGGCAAAGAGTAGAGGCATGCAGATTAAGGAGGGGGCTGTTGCAGTAGTCCAGCTTAGAGAGAACCAGGGCTCTGGAGACAGTGAGCTTCTGGGGGAAAGTGGGAGAAGGAAGTATACCTCTGAGGGGGTGCAGCGTGTAGTGGGACTTCTTGGCGATGTCAAAGATGTGAGGAGAGGGTGGAGTCGAAGATGACCCCAGGCCTCGCTGGAAGGTGCAGGTAGAGTGCCCAGTGTGGATGTTCAGTGAAAGAGGGAAAGCGGGAGCAGGGGTCCCAATGAAAAGGATCTCTGTCTTGCTGTCATTAAGGCAGAGCTCGTTGGAGGCACACCATTCCTGAATCGTGGATAGACTGGTATGAGCTCGAGAGCAGAGGGGGGCTAAGGGAAGCCTGAAGGAGAGGTGAGCGTCATCCGCATAACACAAAGTTAGAACAGAAGGTAGACATGAGGTTGGCCAAAGGTGCCAAGTAATGGTTGAAGAGCCAGGGTGAGAGGTTAGAACTTTGGGGAACACCACATATAGAAAGAGAGGTGGTAGAGAGAAAGGACCCATGTTGGACCTGGAAGAGATTGCAGAGAGAGGTCAACCAGGCTAGGGCCTGACCCCTGATGCCCAGGTTGTCACAGACAATTGCTTAGGGTGGTATGTTAACCAGATCAAAAGCAGGGGATAGATCAAGGAGAATGAGAACAGAAGAAAGGTTGGTGTCGAGATTAGAGAGAAAGTCTTCATAGGTGTTCAGGAGAGCAGTTTCCTTGCATCTGGCTGCTCTAAAGCCAGACTGGTGGTCATGGAGACAACCAACAGATGGTGTCCGGTCAAATGGTGGACTACAAAGGCTCGAATGGTCAAAGGATCGACACCAAAGGAGCGAAAACAAAAGGATTTAATTTTTTTTTTTAAATACCATTTTTTTGGGGAGGTTTTCGTTTAGGGAAAAAAGGGTTTTTTACCACAAAAATCGGAGATGGGGGAACCCCCCCAAAATTAAAAATCTTTTTTTCCATCCTTTTGTTTTCGGTCCTTTGGTGTCGATCCTTTGACCTATAACCCCAACAGATTCAGTATGGAGAGTTAGCTGGGAGATGGGCAGCTTTTCCAGGAGTTTGCCCAGGAAAGTAGTGAAAGAGGTCGGGCTGTAGTTTGCCAGAGAGGAAGGATCGGCAGAGGGCTCCTTGAGGGAGGGTGCACAAGGGATTGCTTTAGGGGGGATGATTCTGTTCCAGTGGCAAAAGTGATTGCTGAAATCAGCCAAGGCTGGAGCGAGGGTGTTAATGTGGTCCTTGATGGTTCTGGAGGAGCAGGGGAGCACCTGCTTTGACGACACTTTCATAGATCAAACTTGTCTAGAAGCATTGTTGGGAGTGAACACGGGAAAGGAGGAGAGATGGCCGGAGAGGGGCTGGGAGTGGTAGAGGAAGAGTTGAGTGGACAGGATGTCCTGAGTTTTAGTAGTTAAATGAGAAGCCAGTGCCGTGCAAAGGGCCTGGGAGTGAACAGGAGAGGTGGAGACTGCAGCCGGATTGGCCAGCTCCTTGCAGATTTTGAAAAGTATGGCTGAGTTGTTACTGGCCGCAGAGACGCGTGCTTGGATGCAAGCTCTCTTCTTGGACAGGACATAATCTATATTGCCTTTGGCGCAGGTGTCTGGCCAATTTGTCGGAAGATTAGCCTGATGCCCTCCACTTCCTCTCAGCCACCCTACACTTGTGTTTAAGGCTGGCGGGGTTGGAGTCATAAGAGTTGCACTTGGATGTGGGCTTTGGATGGACCCTCATGACAAGGACATCAAGAGTGTTACAGATTGAGAGATGCAGTTTGGAGAGGGCTGTGTCAGAGTGCAGGTCAGCCTCAGGAGTAGGAGAGAAAGTAGCGACTAAAGCCTCCACATACACACAATTCATGGGCTGGATGTGGTCGACTTTACCTGGGGGGACAGAGGGCGACAGGTGAGAGGAGTGAAGAAAGTGGTCAGTCCGAGAGAGAGAGAGAGGAGTGTTGAGGGAGTTGGAGAGGGGGATATCTGATGAGCTAAGAACATTGAGGGTGTGCCTGCAGTGTGTGTCGGGCCAGAGGGAAGAATAGAGGGAGAGCATTGCAGAGATTGCGAAAGTTCCCAGAGGAGAGGCTAGAAGCATCTAAGTGGATTTTGAGGTCTCCAAGGAGGAGAAGTTGAGAGGTAGAGGAAAGGAGGGAGGAGGAGACGTCAGCCCACTCAAAGAGGGTGACCTGGCCAGGTGGCCTGTAGATGGTGGTGACAGTAAGAGAGGCCAGGAGAGATAGAGCCTGCAGACCAGGCATTCAAAGGAGGAATAGGCCCGTGTTAGAATGACAGAAGCATGGACCCACCCCGGGAAGAAAAGGGCTACTCCAGCTCCTTGATGGTTGGTTCTGGGTTCAGAGAGCATCTTGTAGCCGTAAGGGAGGAGTGTGTCAAAACCTGTGATGGAGCTAGCCATGAACCATGTCTCAGTGAGACTGAGGACATCCAGATAAAGTTCTTCGAGGAGTCGACAGATGTCGGAGGAGTGTTTTGACAAGAGAGCGAGAGATGGTGACGTGGAGTAGATTGTCACATTTGAAAGACATCCGTAGATGGGTACTGACATGAGGTACGTCCTGCAGAGGTGTTGGAGGTGCCTGAGAGTTGGCAGAGGAGGAAGGAGGGGGTGGCAGAGTAGTCTGAGAAGAGGGTGCCAGAGAGATGGCGGAGGAAGGAGGAGGCAGATCAGCCAGAGAAGCTGAGGGTGCCAGTGTGGTGGCGGAAGAAGGTGTCGGAGGAGAGGTGTCGGTAGGAGTAGAAGGAAGGAAGGAAGGAAGGAAGGAAGTAAGTTAGGACACAGGAAGGGTTTATCGAAAAGGAGGAGAGTGGGCTGAGGGACCTGGACCAAGACATTCAGATAGACATTAATGATGGTCTTGGAGCAGTGGAAGCAGGCCAGGAGGACCTCCCACCGAGTGCCACCATTAATGGGATGGGGGGGGAAAAGGGAGAACAGAGACCATATTGGGGGGGAGGGGGTCCATAGGCCTGAAGAGGGAACGACAAAGAGGATGTCGGTGAGGGTAGGTCTGGAGGAAGCTGTTACGCTCACCTGGCTCCCACACAGGCGTCGATCTGGACTGGACTGCTGCGGTCTCCACCAATGTGACACGTAGGGCCGAGATGACGGACTGGACTGGCCCACCTAGCTTCGTTTGCTTGGCCCGAAGTAATGTTCTTCTGCAAGTGGAAAAAGGGAATTAACCACCCGTGGAGTTGAGCGTAAATCCCCTCCCCACCCTGCTGTTCTCCCCACTGATCACCTTGGATGTTCTCTCTTATAGTCTCACCTGATGATTTGAAAAGATGAGCTCTCCATCCTGCGTTGAGCGCAGGGGCGCGTAGATAACCAGTTGCTTCACTGGCTCGAAGGAATTGGTGAATTCCAGGACAATATTGACTCTGATATTCCCGGCAAGACGCCGTAAGTATGTAGTTCGTAAGAGTTCAAATGCCTGACTTTCACTCTTGTCCGATTCCTTGCAGGTTGCAGCTTGACCCTACTGTAGAGTTCCTCGTGGCAACTGGTAATATTCTGGTAAGGATTTGTATTATCCAACACAGTTCGATAAAATAATGTCCATATGTAACCTGTTGCTTTCTCCCTATTCAGGCGCTGAGAGAAAGTATGAAGTCTCAGGGAATAATGCCTCCGGCGGTAAAATTAAGTAAGTCTTTTGTGGTGAGGAGGGTTCCCCTTGTTAGTCCCTTGTTTCACCTTGGTGTCCTTTTGTTTCCCCTTATGGGCCGGGGTTCGGCTAGGATGCAGTGGATGCTGCGCTGACCCGTGAAGAATAGTACCCCCGGTGGTAAAATCAGGTAAGTCTATGAGGGGTATTCCTCTGTGTATTCCCTTGGCTCACCTTGCTGTTCTGGTCTTCTCCTTAGGTGCCGGAGTGCGGCGGTAACATGCAGGAGGATGCAGTGAAATGTGAAGATGCTGCGAAGGCCGGCGAGTTTAGCGCGGCGCTGCAGCAGGCGAGGCGACGTGCATAAAATAACTTCTTTCTTCCAGCTCGAAGGCGCGATGGATCGGGAATTCAGGTAAGGATCAAAGGTATTGCTCTTGTTCTAACCTTTTCTCCTTCTTTCTCCCTTTTTCTAGGAGCTCCAAACTCGAGGCGGGCTTGGCAGAAGACTGGATGCAGACTTGCAGGCACGGTGAGCGTTACACTGCTGGATGCAGAATAATGTGAAGCGTGTGCTGCTCTTCGGGCGTGGTTTAAATAGCCTCCAAAGTAGTCCCAGGTAAGTATTCCTCCCCAGCCCCACCCTAGGTAATAGTCCCTTCCAAGCCTCGTTTGGCTTGGAGCTCTTGCAGCATGGTCTGCATCAGGTAAGTTTTAATCTGAGCCTGGCGCCTATGGCGCCAGGACTGTCTCTCAATATGAACATGGCGCCATAGGCGCCAACAATGCACCCAAATAGCCCCTAGCGGGGTTTGTTGGGCTTGCTTGGGGTAACTTGATGCCTGCTTCTGGGGTTGCTGGACTTGGTCTGGGTCCCCGGGGGTAGGCATCATGACAGAAGCACTGGTGTAGGTATCAGTGATGGGGAGGCCTGGGTTGGAGACCAGGATGTCCCTTTTGAGCTTCTTCCTACCAGACTTACGAGATGGATAGGTTAGGAGATAGAATAGCAGCTATGGAAGATGGGGGAGACTGAGAGCACCATGGAGGGGTGTGAGGCGGAGAGCAAAGGAGGAGGAGGCAGCCCAAGCAGGAGGGGGGTGGGAGGAGTCACAAACTAGTGGGCACACAAAGGGGTAAGGCACAAGAGGACTGGTTGCTAAGGATTCCAATTGGGCGTCACACACTGGACCAGGACACTGGGTCTTAGCCTGGAGTGTGGTGCTTAGTAGGAATGCTTTTTCTTTCATTTCAATGAATTCAAATTGAGCCGGTACCCGACCCATCTCACACCCCCTTTTACAAATACTCCGGGTCACAATGAACCGTGAACCAGGCCGGTTGGTGAAAATACAATGTTATTTATTTGTAAAATTCACAAAAATCACACCTTTTAATATTGGGCAGCAATCGCAATTGGGGTTATAATGACAATGAAAATGAAAGCAATGCACTTGGTTAACCTTCTAGTAAAACATATCCAACACACAAATGAATAGGAGCACTTTTTGAATTAGGATAGATAGCATGCAAGTTAAGGTTTCCCCCTGCAGTGTTCCCTCAACCCAAAAATATTTGAATTCTGAGTGGATAGAAAGAAGCAGCAGGTGGTTGGGGATAAGAGACAGCAAACAGAATCAAAATCCGACCTTCCCTCACAAAATAAGAGCCAAAAAGCCTTTGCAAAGGCCTAAAATGACACTCAGATTTAGGAAAATAATTATATATGTGTTTAACTAAGGATATGCATATGTTTTATCACAGTATGAGGTATTGTACTTCACTAGCAACTATAAGGTAAGGTATCACAAAAGCATACAGTTCACAAAACAGATTGAAATTGAAAACACAGTGCAGCCGAATTCACATATGGGAGAAGTTGCATTTCCCAGAATTTCTATTGTAAGAGGGCTCTGCCCAGACCCAAGGCTTCCAAGGTAGCAATTATCCCTTTCATGTTCTAGGATCTACTGTGAGGGGCCTTCTGTTGCTGGCAACCCCCCAAGCAGAAACCTGTTTGGGCGGTTTTCCCCCCTGTAAACCACTGCCTTATAATTCCTTATTTTATTTCTTTTTGTTATACATCAGAATAAAGCCTGTTGCATAAGATCTCTCCTATATCTTTCACAGCAAAAACCCCTTCGCATTGCTAGATAAGGGCAGGGCCTTATCCAACATACACTTTTAAACAAGTATTTTTCTTTATTTGCAAAAGTACATTTAAACATGTAGTGCTGCTGGCCTTTTTCTTGCAAATTCGGTTTGTCTCTTCCATCTGCACTTCCACATTGTTTTGTAGCCATAGTTAGCTTCTTGTACACAACATCCTGTACAAGGCCAAGGCGTCTTCAGATTTACATGTGCGCAGAGAGATAGAATTACTATTAAAGCAGTGATTTTTGACATTTGTAGCAAGTCAAGCGTTTTTCCTTGTAGCTGAAGTAAAGCTTTTGTTGTTTTCCCCATATTTGGCTGACACAGCCTGTCGTTCAGGGCTACTGCTCTTTTCTGATGGAGCACAATATGGATATGGATGGGCATGGCAAGGCCTTAATAAAAGTAGTTTTATGAAAAACCGATGAAAATAGCGTTAGCAGCATCCTTTTCAATTTGAAATATTCTCTTTTCAATAGGAACTTTGGCCTTGCAGCAAAGCAGCGCTGCTTTTTCACTCCCCTAATTTTGTACATGTAAGCAGCACAATGGCAGGCTTTTTCAGTGTGCCCCCTTGTTCCATCCTGCCCAATATGTGCTTGGCAAGATGATGCAGCCATCTTTTTGTAGTTGCAAAACAGTTTTGGTGTGAGGCAGTGGTGCACAAAGGAGCCAGCGCAGCCATTTTGCTGTTTCTGCTGAAATTCAGCTTTGTTATGGATGGGAGTACTGCTGAGTGGGTCAAAGCCCACAAGGTGCAGTGAGCACAGAGTACCGCAACAACAATAATCGCAGTTTGGGGTGTTGGGGGTAGGGGGGTGACCTAAAGAGAAGGAAACAGTGCAATAATACAATAGAGACCACTGAGTGGGAGGAGGGGACCAGAGTGAGAGGGGAAATGCAAACGCAGTACAAAAATGCAGAACACTAGTAACCCTAGGGGAGCTAGAGGAGTAAGAAGAGAAATGCAAACAACACAACAAATATACAATAAATAGTGACAACTGGGGGTAGACCTGGAGAGGGAAGGAAGAGGAGGCCGTAAGGACCCAAGCAGCGGGGGGGGGGTTGAGAAGCGAACGAGGAGATGGGCAGAGTGGGGAAGGATGTGTAAGGCCGGGAGAAGCAGAGCCTAAATTGCGAGGGCGAGGGGCGCACATAGAGATGGTCAGATGGAGACGGACGCGGAAGGTTGGGGAGTTGTGTGGAGTGCAGCAGTGCTACTCTCCCCGCACCTTCTTACCTTACATATGCCAATGGATGGAAATATCATCCCAAAACTTTAAACTATAGGGATGACATCCTTGTGGTGTTAGGACAAGTCAAGAGAGGCCCATGACGATACCCTGCAATGGGTCTGCATGGCTCTAGAAGATGCACATTTAACACAAAATGCGTGAATTTTGTAAGTCGACATTGAAATTCTTTGGACACATTTTCCAGCAATGGGCTTCAGCCTGATCCAGAGAAAGTTCAAGCCCTTGTGTCAACACCAGTCCTGACCACCACTTCGGCAGTCTAGTCATTCCTGGGGATGGCCAGCTACTGGACCAGGTATATCAGGGATTTTGCGTCCATCAGCACGCCGTTGAGACTCCTTACATCAACAGGGATGCAAGTTTCAATGGACAGCAAACTGTGAAGAAATGTTCCATGCCATTAAAGAACATGTATCCTCTGCTGACTGCATACCATATTATGATCCAGACTTGGAAACTGAACTCACCCTAGATGCCAGTCATACTTGGGTGCATACTAGCACAAAACAAACCGGGTTTGACGTCCCCACGCTGAATAGGATCTTATATCAGCCGCAGCCTGACACCAACAAAATGCACATATTTGCAGGCAGAGAAGGAGAGTCTGGCAGTGGTGTCGGCGTGTCAACATAATCATTTGTTTCTATATGGGAAAAGATTCACCATTTTTACGGACCATCAGGCCCTCACAGCAATTTACAGGAAACCCACTGCCAAGATGCCACCATGGATGGCTTGATGGTTTCTCGACTACTTGAGTATCAATGTGACATTATTTATAAGCCAGACAAGGACAATAATCCAGCTGACTTCCTGCTCAGACACCTTCTCCCGAACACCGGGTGTGCCTAAACATGAAAGGATTATCAGTATATCAATTATGTAGTTCACAATGGACTCCCAAAGGCCCTTTCCGTGTCCACCATCCTGGCTGAGACGTTCCAGGATGAAGTGTTTGTGCAGATTAAACTACTAGTGTTATCTACCAGGTGGTGGTTATCAGCTAGGGGCTCGACCGGGCGAGCAATACAAAATGCTACAAACGTTTGCACTCCAAAGATGAACTCTGTAAGGTCTACTTCTCAAAGAGAACAGGATTGTAATTCCGTCTTCGCTGCATGAAAAAGTAATTGAGCTGGCACATGCAGGACACTGGGCAATAGTGTTGACTAAGATAGGTTGCTGCGACAGAAGGTATGGTTGTACAAAATGGACTCCAAGGTAGAACTGCCATTGTAAAAGTGCACCATCTCCCAATCCGTAGCACCACAGATGTTCCCCGGAACCTCTCAAGGTGACGACACTGCCCACAAAGGTCTGGGAGGAGGTGTCCATCGATCTATGGACCGCTTTCTAATGTTAGATGTGTTGATGGCCATGGATGAGATGTCACGGTATCGAGAACTACAGCTGATATCTTCCACAGGCGTACAGTCGGTGATTCCTGCTCTTGACAAAATGTTTGCGAACTCTGAAATCCCACAAATTGTCAAATTTGACTATGGCCCCCCATTCATCAGACAGGAGTTTGCACTATTTGCTGATTTTAGGATTTCACCATATGAGATCATGCCACTGTGGCCTCAGCCCAATGGTACAGCGGAAAGATTCATGGCTTAACATTAAGAGAACTCATTAAGTGAGCAACATCACAAAAGGGTCCTTTTATGAAGTCTATTTGCAACACTTCAAGATTGCAGAAACACCCCTCACAGCACCATGGCTGTCTGTCCGTCTGAACTAATGTTCAGCCGATTGGCCCGCACCAGAATACCTCTCGTGTCCGTTGAGCAGAAGGATGGAGAAAGAGTCGGAAGAGAACGGCAAGCTGAGGAAGTAAATGAATTGGAAATTGAAGGAATATGCGCATCAACAAAGAGGTACTATGGAACTGGAAGGATGCACCAGAAAGGGGAGGAGTCGAGAGAGCAGAGAGAAGATAAAGAAGAGCTAACGGTGCACAGTTTATGGTACCGGGTACATAACAGACCACCTCCTGTCCTAGTCCCTCATTGCTAAACTCACCCTCTCTCTATCTTATGTCGTGTAGTATCTGCCAGCACTGGTAGTATCTGTCTGCACTGTGTGCATCAGTGCTGGCAGATACTACATGTCACTATTTTGAATTTTAAGTATATTACAGCTTTTACCCTCGTGTAAAAGACCATTGCGAAACCAGGCCACGCCCCATCTAGACTACACGCCCTCTCAAAAAGGTCTGCCACCAAAGTCCTGCGAGTTCAGTAGCTCGGTCTGTCTTTGCCCCAATGGAGACTGCTCCTGGGTGTAGCTCTACGCTCTCAGGATCAGCGAATTGGTGCCAGAGAACAAGGCCGGCAAAGGGAATGGGTTCTTGCACGTCAGGGACGTCCAAGTGGGAAGCGCTCAAGTCGTCATTTATGTAATGAGATCAAAAACGGATCAGAATGGAAAAGGGGCGGCGTTGACCCTACAGGCAAGTCAGGCAAGCAGGGTTTGCCCGGTGGCGGCGGCGGAAAACTTTATGCAGTAGCGGCGGCCATCAGGAGCAGAGGCGCTGTGGCTCACGCACAGGGATGGGTCCGCACTAAGCCGCTTTCAGCTCAGGAAAGTGATGGCGCTAGGTTTGGATAACATGGGCCTGGCAGGGGGCCGGTTTGGGACGCATTCATTTCGGATAGGGGCCGCCACCTCCGCGGCGGTCGGGGGGGGGGTTAGGGGCGGAGGACATCAAGAAACTGGGGAGATGGTCTCCAGGATGTTATAAAAGTTATGTCAGACCAGAAAAAATGTAAAGATAACCATGGTGTTCCCTCCATTTCATTTCCCAGCAGTGCGCCAAAGGAAACTACGCACAGTGTGGGTAGTGGGGCATTCATTCATCTCAAGGGCAGAGGCAAGTGTCCCAGAGCAGGCCCGCCCTGGTTAAGGCGGAGCAAGGTGGAAAGGTGGCAGGGGCAGAAGTGTCCCAGAGCTGGCCCACCCTGGTTAAGGTGGAGCAAGATGGAAAGGTGGTAGGGGCAGAAGTGTCCCCGAGCAGGCATGGCCGGAAGACTTCAAAAAATTGGGGAGATGGTCTTCAGGATGTTACAAACAATATATCAGGCCCGCAAAAATGTAAGTTAACCATGCCGTTCCCTCCTTTTTGTCATTTCACAGCAGCACAAGGAAGGAGGAAACGTACCGGGTAGGTAGTGGGGCACTCATGCATCTCAAAGGCTAATGCAAGCTGGACTCAGCAGCAGGAGGCGCTGACGGACGGCGAGCTCAAGAGTGAGTGGCACGGGGTGCCAGGGATGAAGTGGGCTCAGCTAGAGGGGCAACTAAGGAAATTGCTGAGTAGGCGGCAGAAGCCAGAGTTGTTGGTAATACACTTGGGAGGGAACGACCTGACCAGCCTGGGGAGGGGTGTCCGGCTGAGGGACATTACGAGCTCATTGCAGGAAATAGCAGCACAGTTGGGCGAAACTGAAATTGGATGGTCGGAAGGTATTCCCCGGGCGCAATGGAGGGGGGCAGAGAGCCATGCAGCAGTTGAGAAGTCAAGGAGGAAGCTGAACGGGGCCGTGGCAAAATTCTGCAGGGGCAGGGGTTTCCATCAGACCAGGCATGGCTTGATTGATGGGAAAACACCTGAGTACTTCCTAAACGGACGGATGAAAACTTGTCCACGAAGGAAACGGAGCTCTTTTTCTGGGACATCTCTACCAAATTACTGGAATGGGAGAAGGAGACAGGAAGAAGGGGAGCCACAGTGGGCGAGAACCCACTCAGTGGCGTGGCGGTGTTTGGGCAACCAAGCACAAATGATAGACTCCGGACGAGCCAGAAGGAAACGGAATGGGTCTTCGCTCTTCCGGACCAGCGCCTCTTGGGGGCCTAAACGGCGGGGGCGTCTGGTAGGGACAAATAAGGCTCAGCTTCCCCCAAAAACAAACGGCGCTCTCCTCACCCACGGACACCTGCACGGGCAGGATTGGAACAGGTACAATGGGTCGGGGGAGTTGGGGGCCTACTATACCAAGTATAGGGGGAAGCAAAGGAAATCCGGCAAGCAAGCGCCACACGGACAGAATGAAGTTCACAAATGTGTACAAATAATTCTGTTGTCATGGAAATAAAACTGCGGCCAAGTTTGCCATTTGAAATTCTGTGTCATGCCAATTTGTGGGGATACGGAGTAATGCATTGGGGTGCATGCGCAAAGAATAATTGGCAGTAAAGGCAAATGGACGGCTGCAGGGGTTATGGAGCTGACGACGGAAAAATCAGCTCAAGATGGAGGAGGCAGCAGGGTAACCCCTGCGGGGTCATGCCGCCAGGACCTGGGACCCTCCCCTGGGGGTCAAAAGGCAAGGGGCGGAACGGCGCCAAAGGCCTAATGGCCCAAAAGCCTGCGAAGGGCTGAACAAAGGAAAAGGGGCGGGGCCATCAGGATTTAAGCAGGCGGGACCGGGGTGCCGGGCATCTCGCTCCTGCACTGGGACCCGGTCGCCGCCTCTCCGGTGGAAGAAATTTCGTTTTCCACCCACCCACCCACGAAATACAAGCAAGAAGCAGGAGACCGGGGGCGTTGCTGTCGCAGGACACCCAGGCCAAGATATGACAAGTTGGCGGTGTTTGGGCAACCAAGCACAAATGATAGACTCCGGACGAGTCAGAAGGAAACGGAATGGGTCTTCGCTCTTCCGGACCAGCGCCTCTTGGGGGCCTAAACGGCGGGGGCGTCTGGTAGGGACAAATAAGGCTCAGCAAAAACAAACGGCGCTCTCCCCACCCACGGACACCTGCACGGGCAGGATTGGAACAGGTACAATGGGTCAGGGGGGTTGGGGGCCTACTATACCAAGTATAGGGGGAAGCAAAGGAAATCCGGCAAGCAAGCGCCACACGGACAGAATGAAGTTCACAAATGTGTACAAATAATTCTGTTGTCATGGAAATAAAACTGCGGCCAAGTTTGCCATTTGAAATTCTGTGTCATGCCAATTTGTGGGGATAAGGAGTAATGCATTGGGGTGCATGCGCAAAGAATAATTGGCAGTAAAGGCAAATGGACGGCTGCAGGGGTTATGTCATTGAACGTGCGTACACTGATGTCTCATCAAGCTCTTGCTTCTGTGCGAGTGCGGGACAGGGAGGAGGGCCACCATTATCAGACATGTATCAAAATGTGCCGATGACAATTTGAGTAACCGTCTAGTTTGCTTAGTTGCTTTTTAATACCAGCCCCAGGTTTGACGTTGTTTCAAGGCAGAAAAACGCTTACAGTACATGGTGCGTTTTTGGTTGTGTAATCTGGCTGAAGCGTAGACAGCCATGCGTTCTCTTTCGTGCAGTATCTCAACATTTAATATCTCGGGCTTGCTTGAAGTAGTATCATTTTTAAACGGTATCTGTGACTATTGGTGCAAACTAGGTCGAGTTTTTACAAGTGACCTGTCTGTGCCTTTTTGTAAATTATTCATGCCAAGAGGCAAGCTGTGAACTGTTCTCTTGGAGAAGCTTCTTGTAACTTGATGTTTACTCCAGTAGGTGGAAGCTACTGAGTTCATATTATCATTGTCTTGCTGCTTTTGTTACTTAGCAACCACTCTGTGATGCCTTCTCGTGTACTGCACTTCACCGTGTTTCCATTAAACTGTGACTCGTGGGGATGGTACCTTAAATCCTTCGACTCCAATTAGCGTGTTGAGCTTGATTCTTTTCTGCATACCAACAAAGCAAACGTGTTCTCCGGGAAAAATACCTCGTGCGCGCCTGGACGAACATTTCAACAAATGCTGTTTATACCGAAATAAACCAGCTCATCCTCGTAAACGTCTAGGTAAGTGGGCATTATTAACCACTTGTTTAAGCTTAGCCGGTGTGGTTTGGTAAACGGGGTGTTTTCTAGTGGTTGTATGAACTTATTTATCAAGGCTTATAACGTAACGCTGCAGTTGTTCTAGTACTAATAGTACTTGTTTTTGGCTTGAATTTATACGAGAGGTGGGTTAATAGGGCTTAAGTCATGGGTAAGCGTGGGTGCATGGCGCCCCGCCCACACACACTTTCCCCTGGGTATTTTAGAAGCCATGTGTAAAATAAGTCTTTTCCGAAATTAGGATATTATGTGCGACGTGGGGATTCGAACAGTGGTGGCCTGGTTCACAGGTCGGGCACTTCACCAATACACCATATAACCTGGTGAGAAACAGCAAACCTAGAGGTGACATTTCACGTTTCGGGGCTGCACTCTGCAGGGAAAACATTGGCATGGTTTCCTGGAGTTTAAAATGTGCACACTTTTTAACATTTTCAAACGCTATTAGAAGAAAATATCCTCTTTATGTTTTGTTTGTTGATTTTATGGAAGGAAAATTGTTAGGCAGAAACCTGTGCAGTTCCCTTAGGGACCACTGCAAAAGATTTAGATCTACAGGTGGTTGGCAGTAAACCGAATTGGTAGCAGTCTGTACCACCCAGATTTACCTGGTAGCTGTGGCTGAGCAATCACTTCTCTCAAGATGAGTTAGGCAGTATACAGAGTATACACAATAGGTACAGAGATACAGTAGCACAAGCAAACACTGACCAGAGCTTTGGTGTAAAAAGTATATAATTATTTATTTAAAGACACACTTGTAAATTACACTAGCACAAAAAGAGATAAGTAAATTTAACACAGTCACTATTATTTATTTATATGTATATATATATATATCCCTGGTTACTTATTAGACAAGTCTTAATGAGAAACACCACTTATTTTCAGACGGAGGTGAGTGCTTAACATAAGATGGCACTCTAATAAGTTATAGAAAAAGGGAGGGAAAAGGCAAAGTTATGAAAGCACACAATTTCAATACTTTTCAAAGAACCACAGTGATGCAGGTTGGGCAAAGTCTACTGGAGAGCAAGGAAGTTCAAATGCCAGGCCCACTTTTAGAGAGAGCAAGCGAAATGTGTCCAGGATCACAGTGGGGTTATGCCCAAAGAGTCTTTGTAGATAGTTCATAAAAGATTGAGATCAAGTCATGAAAAGTTAGTTAACAGGCCCCAGGCTAACCCAGGTTAGAAAGTCGAGGATTTACTGTCACCCCGAACAATCTGTCGCAAGGGAAGCCAGGCGGAACACAGTACCTGAAATGGGAAGAACGCTCCAGCGGGGGCAGTTGTTCCTGGCAGCGGTTGCAAGTCGGTGTTTCGTCCAGAGGAAGAGGAGGTCTCGACGTGGAGGAAAGATGAAGGTCGTTGCACTGCCAGGGAAGAAACTAGCCGCGGAGTTCTCTGGTTACAAGGTACTACCCTTTTCTTCGCGGTAGTGGTAAACCGTGGTGTTCCGGTTGCCGGGCTGCTTGGCACAGGCAAGGCGGCCACGAGATGGTCCAGGAAGGCGAAAAGACGGGCAAACTGGTTATCCCCACCAGTCAAAGGAAGAAGACTCTCCGGACTGGAGATCTCCTCTGTCGTCGGGAAAAGTGGTGAGACGGTTCAGCAGGGCTCCCCCGGTCATGTCGTCGTTGCAGGTCGGCTCGGGTTCTCCCTCCTCGGATTCTTTAGGTCCTGTGGCGACTTCTGAAGTTCCAGTCCCCAAAGCCCTTCTTTTATGCAGAAAACCCCCATTCATTCAGCCTAGCTGTCACTCAAACAGGCTAAGTGGTGAGCCGGGCGGCTCACCACTTGGGCCAATCACACAAGAGTGCGACTTGAGTTACCAAGGTAACTCAGTCCAGGGTGCCTAAACCCCCTCCCGCACCCCCTGTGGTACCCAGACAGAGTGGCACCACTTTTGGAGGCTTCTGTGGAGAAGCCCGCCAAAAAGTGGAACAAAGGGCTCGACTTGGGTTGGAGTCACAGAAGCGAACACAAATGCCATTTTGGAACCAGGTTTCGGCAAAAAATACCAACCGGTGAATTTATTTTAATTTAATAAACCGTCAGTATGTTCGAGGCTATATTAAAAAGTGGTAGCCTCGAACAATCCCATAGGAATATATTTGCGGTCGAATATAAAAAGTAGTATCCACTGCCACCAGCCAAAACTCGGTCGGGGGGGGACTAGACAGCCCCGACCAGTACATCCACAATATGATGGTTTGTACTGGTTCTGTTCACAATTTGAGACTAGTAAAGCCAATGGTGACTTTACATGCCCTGGGAAACAGTAGTCAGTCCCAGGATATGGAGTCTATGTTTGGGGGTCGCTACGACACCCCTGGGTTACTGCACGGATGGTGCTGTGTAACTCACATATCAAAAACACATGAAACCCTATGGGGTAAAGGACCCCATAGCCCATAGAACACATACAAAGTCAAAGGAACACCTCAAATCATGTTTAAGAGTGGGAGGAAAAAGAGTCTCACTCTTAGCAGGAGAAAAAAATAAACCCCAAAAAATCCAGCAAAGCTGCTGGGGGACTCGCTAGGTTTGGGAAATTAGCCTTAACAGAGAATTCTCCCAAATGCCCATTTGTCCTCTGCAATTTGTATGGTTCAACTTCTGCGAAGAAAATTGAATGACATTTGCATATCTTGATATGCTAATTTCTAGTGATGTCGCATCACCTATATTAATGAGTCCCCCTACTTTGTTTTTTAGCACTTGACCCCCCAATAACACATCTGTTACTAATAAAATGATCTCCAAGCAAACTAGCTGGTGGTTTAGGAGGGCTGATGACTATTTACAAAGTTATTGTTCACTCTATTGTAAAAACTCTGCCTTGCAAAAATGGCCAAAAAGCATGTTCGCTAAACTTAAAACTTAAAGCAATACATAGAGGCTAGTCTGCCGAAAATTTCATGTACTCTACCACTTACCACAAACGCTTAAGAAGACCCGACACCCCTTTCTGATAGTGCCCTCATTTTGTAAAGGTGCTGCCTGGTTAGAGCATGGGTAATCGTAAGAATTCATGGGTATAGCTGAGCCAGTGGTCTGGCTTGGCTCGAACATCCAAACACGAGCTGATCCAGCAAAAGACCTGCACAAGGCACATCCTCTCTCCAGACTGCCAAAAATCCCATGCATGGCATCTTGTCTCTCCAACCCCCATCTTCCTCACGACCCCCAACACAGGACCCATAACTACCTACCTGCCACTCTGCAACACACAACCCAAATCCGGCATCCTGCTGTGACTCCCGACACACAAATACCTGAGACTGCCTTCACATCCCCCATAACTCTGAACTCGTTCATGTCCCGACTACCCAGCCCCAACAACACACGAATCCTAATTAGCATCCTGCCCACCAGCCCCTTAACACAAAAAAAGCAATTCCTGTCTCATGTCCAGACTCCCCACTACACCCAGCCCATACCTTTCACCCAGCTTGACTGCCCTCTGTAACACAAGGACTGTACCTGGTGTTCTCATTTTTGCAGCAAATACATAGTTAGATTAACTGTGTTTACCCATGATCACATGGTTAATAGGTGGACTCTGTATTTGAGCACAGTCTGCATTTGAGGCACTTGTTGGGAAGGAACCAGGTTCCTCCTGCACCCTTAAGTGCTTTAGGGTTGGGTAAGACCTCTTTTAGGCACTAATGGACTGGGGGGGAGGAGGGGCACTTGGAAGGCGCTCTTATGCATATATAATCACATACACAGACACTGAAAGTGGCAGTTATCTAAATATAAGGCACTATTAGTGGGATAGATTTGTAATGTCAGATCCTAGGCATTGTAAAATCTATAGCACGGAATGCGGCCTGTGAGATTCAAAAAATTGACTACAGGTGCTTCCGCAGTGTTGGTCACCAAGGCTAGCACTGGCAGCACACAAACTGACTCGCCAGCTATATACTGTCCGTCAAGGGTCCATGCAGGCTAAAAATAGGAATCAAATGTTCTGTGCGACAAAATGCAGAATGGGATATATTATAAAAAATTAAGGTGGAGGAGACTACAGGTCCAGATAAAAACATGAGTAGAATGAGTGGAATATGGAGAGAATGACTGGAAAATGTTTATACACATACAAATGTTCATAGGTAGCAAAATGAAGGCAAGCATGAGCAACAGTGTATTCTTGCATAAGCCAGCAAAATGTAGAACAGCATGCCCTGACAAAAAACGCTGACAACGAAGAAAAGAAGGCTTTGAAGTATCCCTAGTATGGAAGAAAGACTGAATTGGGATGGAGCCGTGACACCACCATGGCAAGACAGAAACCCCTGCTTGGCACCACTTTCACAGGAAGGAACGGAAGAGGGACAGGAGAAGACCGTTCAGGCAGCAAAGTCCTTTGCTACAATCCTCCTTTTTGTAAGAATAAACTTATACTTACAAGATCAGCTTTTTGCCTTATTTCCCTAGAGGTTTTTATTTTATTCCGTTATGAGCGTAAATAGGGACACCCTTACGCTCTTCAGTACCTATCTTGGCTCTTGCTGATATAATTATGTCGTTAATATATGGCTTTAAAGATCTAAAATATACAGTTTTTTTAGGGAGGACTTGAATTATTCACATTATAAACTAACTTGACACATTTATCATTTTGTTGTGCAAAAAGATTCCGTTTAGCATTTTCTCAATCCTGAATGCAATGCCACAAATGCCGGAATGCAGAAAGCCAGTGAAGAAAAAAAAAAAATCGGAGTTTTGAATTTGTTCTTTCAAAACTAGGACACACCACAAAAACGTAGTGTGACAGTCACATATTCGGAATCATTGTTTGACAGAGGTGTACTCGTGGGGGGGGGGGCCCTCCGATCATACCATATAAAACTCGTACTCCCAAAAGGAGCACACGCCGGGCAAGAAGCAACACTGTTTATTACAGCTGGGCGGGCACAAATCAAACAGGACAGTGGACTAGAACTGATTGTTCGCTGTACGCCCAGATGCCAGCTCACATTAGTTTTATACTATAAAATGCAATGGTCAAGACACTTGGAAACACTTATTTCCCAAGAATCTCATTGGCTAGGCTACGTCATATCCTTAGTGCTGCATGTATGTTAGTGAACATGATTAGAGCAAACCGTTCAACAGTATTTCAACTCCTCGCCTCCCCATGTGGCGCCACATCGATTCTCACCCTTCTCAGGAGCATATTAGTAAAATAATATTTGTGCTGACAGCCAGAACTTTATTATACTGCTATTGGTCAGCACCATTGGGAACGGAACACGAGGCACCCTGCTTCTGGTGGAAAGGGAGGCATTCACACGGTATCTGCTGGATAACCGCCTTTGCTAAAATTGTGGTGGATAATCTGAAGGCTGGCCACCTCCCAGGAACACAGACTTACCAATTGATTGGTTCGCCCCGGAATGCCACTCTGTCCAGTGTCCCTTTCCCATAGCCACTTGCCGATGTGCACTTGTGGCCATGTAAACGGTTCACTTCCCCTCTACCCACGTGTACCCGCTGGATTGGTTTTCTGCCCTACAATAATATCACCCAGTGTTGTTTTAGCAACTTCTTTCTACCTGTGGCGTGCAGCTTGAGCTCAGTCTCCCCCCCTCCCTGGCCCGCGAGGTGTTGGTTATGTGTTTCAGAGTGGGGATTCCCAAGCGGGGCCCGTGCCTTGTGTATAAGCGTATTATAAATGCCATATCATAAGCCCTCAACTCTCACACCAGAAAAATACCACCCGCTAGGGAAAAAGAGCCAGCACACCTCTTGCGACGATAACACGTTTTTGTTCTCACAAGGTAACACTACATCAGCAAAGAACTCTGCTGCCGCCGAACGTTCTGCCACAATTTGCACGAGCAGCATGTTAAAAAGGCACGTATTGTCATCAATGTCATAACCACATATAAAAAAACCTGGGTGGCTGGTTAGAGAGACCCTATGCATAGATTACCTTCTCCATAGGGGATGCCAGGCCATTGGTCCCAGCCTCTTCTGTCCATCTTCTTCCACATGGGTAATGCTGCACTCGTCATCGGCCTCAAGGCGGTGTCTATTTGGCAATTATGTGCAGGATAAACAATGCAATCTATCTAGCAGTGCACCTGGTACAGGCAGACAAGTGCCCAAGGGAGGAGTCGAGATCATACTAACTCACATGCTTTACTCGATCTCGGACAGGCCGGCACCCTTCCAAGGTCTTCCACCCTCGTTTTAGGTTTATTTTTTTCCCTCCCTTAACAAATCACTTGACCCAAGAGTGAAGGGGCAAGAGAGCCCTGCTTTCTGATTGTTCTTGATCGATTGGGGGTTTAACAGTTTTGTGGTCAGTGGTCTGGGGCTGCTAGGTATCTTAGAATTGAAAGGTCTTGGGACTAGGATGCTATGACTTGGAGCTGGGACTGGTGGGGGTTGAAGGCCTGTGCCTATTGTGGGATGGCATCTTGCAAAATCGCTCAGTCCACCGCCTGCAGTCTTGCCGGGCACCTTCATCCCAGAGCACAAAGACTGGCAACTTTTAAAACCATGAACGATTTGCGATTCTCTGCAGCTCTGGGATTTCTCATCAGTGCCCAGGATGCAACATATTCCTTCATGCACTTGTTTTTCTCATGTTGACGGCCTACATCTGTAATGCTGGCTGTTCTACCGCATTAATCCTCAATTTCAATATGGCCGCTGCTATCAGAGATGGCGTTTTACTCCAGCACGTGCACTACTTCTAAAAAGCATTCAATGATGTGATCATACAGAACCTTTTGAGGGCACCTCCCCTTCCCCCTGGTCCCCTACATCCTACTTCCCAAGGCCTCCCTGCTGAATGTCTTTACTTAGGAAATGTTTTCCTTATCTTGTGCTAATTATACAAAAAGGTCCCTTGGGCCGATGGTACCCACGATGAATCCCTACCCTCGCCCGTCCCAACAAGGTTTTCTTTTACGGTGTGACTGCAGTTTGGGTACCCGTGTTTTTCCCCACTAGAAAGTGCCCCGTGCATGCTCTCAAAGGTGGTAGGTAACCCCCCTGACACCCCCAATCTGGTGAATTGGCATCTTTAGAACAGAGGCAATTGGCTTTGCATTGCGCATGAGGTGTTGAAAATGCAAAGTTCTGCAAAAAAGCAGACCCTGTTTTCTACACGTCAAGTCAATTGGACGTCATGTAACTAAACTAGGCAGTTGAAAACGAGTCAGGGGGTCTGCCTCGTAAGAAGACACGTTTTTCGGTTACTAGATACCACCATGTTTTCTTGGACACTATGCCCCCATCCTGTACTTTTATCCCTCCACAAATTGCACTCTTGGACATGTCATGGGTCCCTTTAAATACTTAATATTGATTTAAGTAAAGTCAGTCAATATGTTTATTCGAATAGATTTTCCATCAAACGCAGTAAAAACACAATATGTCATGAGATAGCAAAAGTGCACAATTAATCGCAGTTAAAAACCACAATTTTCATGCTTCAAATTTACTCAAGACAATCTAAATATAGTTTGGATAAAAAGAATATAAATGCAGTGCAAAGCCGGTAGCATAAAAAGATCATCACGGTTATGCCAAAATCCCCTTTCTCTTGTACATCACTCTTTTCAGAAAGGACAAAGGCCCAAGCCGTCAAAATCGATTCTGTGGCCAAGAGAAATGAGGAGCGAATATTCATTGACCTTGGGACCAGTAGGATTGTAGACCTTTATAATGTCACTGTATGCTGGATAAAACAGTAGAAGGTGCTTCAGATCCTCACGATCTGCCGCACAGGCTGGACAGCTTAGTATATCGGGGTACCCTACCCAATTTGAATAATTTCCCCTCGGCTGTAAACAATAAACCCTTTACCTTTATTGTACGAAGGAGGAGATATGGCTGAATCTCCTTCACCCTACTAATAATGGCATGATTGCTGTCCCTATTAAGGACAAGTTCCATTGAGTCCCTTTTTAACCTTCATTGTCGGATTGAAAATAAGCTTATAGGAGCCCAATTGCTCAGATGCAAGCAAACTGGCTGGAGGGGAAGGGGCCTGAATGCTTCATCTGGACACGGACGGAACAATACATGCTAACCAGGGGATTTTAGCCCAGTTTGCCCTATCCATGATGGCTCTAATGATAAAGTGGCACGCTCATTAGCCCATAAAGTAACTAAATAGTCAGTCTGGTGTCACTTGTGAAATGGCATCATCTAGCAACTTTAACGTGTACTCCTGCAGTGGCAATATACAGCCAGTGCACGCACAGGCTTTAGTAGAGTCGTGTGATTCCAGTGCGAGTCATGCTTAGCCGTGAGTAGTTTGGTATGAATTCCATTGTGAGCTGGGAATTGTGCATTCTGGACATTAAAATGAATTGTTAGTTCATCTTGCCCTCTCCCGCCTGAAATCTAAAACAGTCATGTTCATTGAATCCCAAAATAAGAGGGATAATAATTCAAATCGGTGAATCGAGGCTTCCTCTTTAGTGAAAGGCATTCAGCTCTTAGACGGGTGCAAGGCTAACCTATTGCTGTGCTTGTGTAGCGTGCTATTTTCAATAATGGGCGACTATGCGCTTTAGAACTGCTACACTATATTGCTATTGGCGGTCTTTGATGGGTTTTCACTGATTGTGCCACTGCGTTTGAGGCTGAAGTCCTTTGAGCTAATATCCTTCAATCCATCTGATGATACAGGGTTACGGTTGAAACTGGGCAGAAAGCTGCCGGATTTTCCGCCAGCTTATAGCTGTAGGTGAATACTCCAACTTTTCGCTAAAGTTATAGTTGGGCTGTGCGGTAATGCAGCGGTACACGATAATACCACTGCATTTCACTTTTCACTGCCCAACTTGACTTTAGCCCCTTTATATTTGTTTGAGGGATCAGCAGGCGGGACTAGGCCATGATTTTACCGCCAGTGGCCCGCTTGAGTCAGCCACTTTAAATGGAAGATGACCATTTGGTACATGCATGGGAATCAAGCTGGCAAGTGTCTGTCTCCTATCCTAGAGGCTGACCGTACTGCAGGTATGAACTTTGCAACACAAAGGTACTCCAGGGACCCAGATCTTGTTACAGCCAGACTGGCGGGGACCGAGAAGAGTGGAAAACCTTTTAATTTTAGGGATAGGGATAAGGTCCGGTAATGTGCTGCCGGCGTCATTACGTGGCAATGATTTTGGGGTGAATGGGCTGAAGTCTGCACACAAGTGTATAGCTGTTTCCTTACTCATGCACAGCACAACGCTGCGTGCCAGGGAGCCGTCAGCTTTTCATTTGTTACGTTGCATGTCAGTTATGTTGTAAATGCAGACTGACTGGAAAACTGCAACTTAAGTTACAGTAAGGTTGAGTTGAAAATTGCCTCTGGACCATAATGCAATATTTGCTAATTCAAGATATGCTGATGACCCAAAATATGCCCAGCTGAGAGGGAAAACAATGAGTTTCTGGTTGGCACCATTGTGCTATGATTGGATGTAATGCACAGACCTGCCTGCTGAAAATGGAAACTAGTATTACACATGGAACCATTCCTGAGTTTTGATTGATACCTGCGTAAGGCAGTCAAACCAGCAGCAATTGATTGTAAATGCCGGAAGGGTAAGGAGAAATGAACACAAAGTAGTATGAAAATGTGTCCAGGCTGGTGGGGCCATTTCAAAATGACGTTTTGGATCCCACTTGCCTACAGATGAGGGGGCGGGGGGACAGTCCATAGCACCCATGAGGTGCTAACATTATAATGGAGTCAAAGGAAAGCAGCAAGGGGGTTAGTAAGTGCAGATGGTAATTTGACAGGCAGCGAGCCCCTCCATTTACCATGTGGGTGTACCGTCCCCAAGCACAGCGGCAGCTCCAGAGAACCCCGGCAGGGTCCCCTTCCCTCCCTCAAGGGAAATTCTGTATCGCAGCCCAGTCCGCGCTCCAGGGTGGTCGGGGCTGATGTTCCTGGCCTTGGGCGACTGTCTCCCATGTGGGTTGACCATCCCCAAGTGCAGCGGCAGTTGCAGGGAGTCCCGGCAGGATCCCCTTCTCTCCCCCAAGGGAAATTATGCATTGCAGCCCAGCCCGCACTCCAGGATGGTCAGGGCTTATGTCCCTGGCCTTGGGCGGCTATCTCCCATGTGATTTCACCATCCCCAAGCCCAGCAACAGTTTCAGGGAGCCCCGGCAGGGTCCCCGACCTTTCCCAGAGGGAGAAGCTGTACCGCAGGCCAGCCAGAGCTCCAGGAAAGTCTGGGGTAATGTCCCTGGCTTTGGGCAGCTGTCTCCCATGTGGTTTCACCGTCCCAAAGTGCAGCGGCAGTCCCAGGGAGCCTCGGCAGGGTCCCCGTCCTTTCCCAGGGGGGAGAAGCTATAACGCAACCCAGCCAGAGCTCCAGGGTGATAGGGGGGGGGTCATATCCCTGGCCTTGGATGGCTGACTCCCAGTGTGGGTTGAACGTCCCCAAGCCCAGCGGTGGTTCCCAGGTGGCCCAGGACATTCCCCGTCCTTTCCTCAGAGGGAGAAGCTGTAACGCAGGCCAGCCAGAATACCAGGATGGTTGGGGATCACTTACCTGGCCTTGGGCACCCATCTCCCATGTGAGTTGACCATCCCCAAGTGCAGTGGCAGTCCCACGGATCCCCAGCAGGATCCCCATTTCTCCCTGGAGGTGACATCTGTAACGTAGTACAGCCAGAGGTGCAGCTTGGGCTTGCGGACGGTACCCACATGGGAGACATCCGCTCCCAGGGAAACACCAATGTTCTGCTGGCATGGGGGTGCGGGGGGGGGGATTTGTGGCCTGCCCCTGGACTTGTGTCCCAGCCCACCAAAATATCTCCCTAGAAGGCCCACTACCGCCCACACCACCCACCCCACTGACAAACGGCCCGAACTGTTGAATAATAAAAAACAGTACTTGCATAACGTTGCAGCTGCTCGCATAGAAAAAATGTTAAACGAAACAAACATTTGTTACCTACGTTCACCCCAGCAGAAACAAATCATTGCTACTACTCTCCGATCACGGCCCCCCTTTCAAGCCATCCCTGGTGGTCTACTGACCCTCACATCCTCCCCCCCCGTAAAAACACATTTGCCCCTTGCTAGGGGCAGAAATCTGCCCCCAGCGAGGGCTACATGAAGTGCCCCCCATCCACTTAGGGTGCCTCCCCTTTCCATTGCAAAATTCCCTGGTGGTTTAGGGTGCCCCTCAGCCCCCCCCCTAAAATGCATCCTACCATTTAAATGTTTTTGTTTTGTTTACCCAACTTCCCTTGGCGCAGAATAGCACATTAGTGTGCCAATCTGACCCCAGGGTGCCGAAAACCTACTGCCCCATCCATTGGGGGGCCCTGTCCCACATTTTATCTGCCCCAAGGAGGGCTGCATGAGGTGCCCCTCTCCATTTTGTGTGGGGGGGTCACCCCCTTTCCATTACCTAATTCCCCAGTGGTTTAGGATGCCCCTCAGCACCCCCTAAAATGCATCCTACCATTTGGACTGCATGAGATACCCCCCCATCCATTTGGGGTGGGGAGAGGGCCCCCACAAAACGTGGGACCGGCCCCCCAATGGATGGGGCAGTAGGTTTTGGGCACTCTGGGGGCAGATTCACACACTAATGTGCCCATCTGCGCCAAGGGAAGTTGGGTAAACAAATAAAATTTGAAAATGGTAGGATGCATTTTAGGGGGGCTGAGGGGCACCCTAAACCACCAGGGAATTATGTAATGGAAAGGGGGGTGGCCCTCTCCCCCCACCCCAAATGGATGGGGGGGGCATCTCATGCAGCCTTCCCTGGGGGCAGATAAGGGGGGGCATCTCAGGCAGCCCTCCCTGGGGTGAGATGCCCCTTCCTAGGAGCAGATATCTGCCCCCAGGGAGGGCTACAATAGGTGCCCTCCATCCACTTGGGGTGGGGGAGTGAGAGGGACATCCCCCTTTCCATATAAAATTGCCCTGGTGGTCAACCAGAAACTGTACAACGACGTGGAGTTGAGGTGGGCACCACTTTCTTAATTACTGTTTCATTCAATGTTGTTCATCATACGGTGAATGTTGTTGAATATACTTATAGTAGTATATTGAGCTCCTGGGTAGAAAGAGCCCAACAACACTATGGCTCTATAATATACATAGCCAGTAAGAAACGGAGAGGGAACCTCCCCGTCAGACCCTGTGCTCCTCCTTGCTCCACTAATGAAGCTTCTATTTAAAATTTTCAATCATTAGTCAATCATGAATTCAGTGCATCCTATAATTCATTCTTTGAATCTCTTTTCAATGCTGAATTTCCAGAATTTTTGCAAACGTTCACATAATTTCTTCCCAAGCGTGGTATAAAAACAATTGTGTTTATTCACACATTTTTCGAATCATTGATTCCTCAAATCAGAACATAAGCTAATTGTGCCATATCCCGGGGGTTGGATTACAGTTTTGTGCTAAAAAGGACAAGCTATCTCGTCCTTGGCACTACAGAGGTAATGTCAAGGACGAGATGGCTCATTCTTGGCAATTAAGAGGTTAAATATCTTGCTCCACATAGCACAGCATTTAAAGTGGGTAGGTGTCAACAATCCAGAGTTTTTCAGCTTTGCTTTCTGAGTAGTTATAGACTACTCATTATTGGCACTGGTTGCCCATCATGTCCCTCTGAATCTTATCTGAAGAACATCAGTGTTTGTTTATTTTGAATTCTTATACCATTGCGCCTTATGCCCATAGGCCTCGGGGCGCGCACACACAAGACAGTCAGTACAAATAGGTTAAAAACAATGCGAGAAAGAGAAGCCAGTGGCAGAACTCGTATGCCAATGAAGGAGGAGCTAAAAAATCGGGCAAACCTAATAGGCGGCAGGTTGAAAAGAAAAGTCTTCAGTTCCTTCTTGAACCTTGATGGCGTCTCAGCAGCTCTAAGGCTGAGAGGTAGCATGTTCCAAGCATTGGGATCTTGGACATTAAAATTGCGCATCCCAGCCTTCGCCAACATTAATCTGGGCTGTACCAGTTTAAGAAGGTGTTGGGATCTGTGAGAGCGGGAAGGAGCATGAAGTTGAAGAAGCACCGTAAGGTACCCGGGGGGTGGGGGGGGTGGGCGGGGGTTCAGCAGTAATGGCAGCAGTAATGTGGGTTTGCCTACCGAAACCCATGACTGCCCGCACAGCACCATTCTGCGTAACCTGTAGAGTGGCTATGACAGACTGCAAGCAGCCGCTGAGCAGACTGTTGCAGTAATCAAGCCGGCTATTAATAAACACTGAGGCCACGGTTGCTAGATTCTCTAGGCTAAGAAAAGGATGGATGTTACACAAACTTATTGATGGCGGAAGAACATTTAATGAAAGCCACATGTTGACTCATTGAAATTTCAGCGTCCAGGAACACACCGAAAGTCTTGACCTTCTTGGACACTAATCGATGTGCCCAAGATGTGGAAATTCTTATACTCTGCAGAGAGCAACTTCAACTTTGAGCAAGAAGCGACAATTAGAAGCTCTGTTTTTCTAGCATTGAGAGCGAGAGAATTAGCAGCCATCCAAAGATGGATAGCCTCGTAGATGGCTCTTAGATTGGCTAAATGTGTGGGTCAAGAGGCCTGAAAGACTTGGATGGTGCTCTTGCGCTCAAAAAGGCTCTGGTGGGTGGAGGCCAGTAGGGAGGGGGCCCATCAAGTGTAAGGGTCCGGCCTGGACAGTACAAATGGCGGAGGGTGAACAAGGAGAGGATTCGACCAGACTCTGAGATGGGGTAGCGTAAGAGGTGGAACAGCGGCTGCTGGAGTGACCTCCAGATGCCACGGCCTAAGGGTAAAAGTACACCGGCCTGGCAGAAGAACACCCCAGCTCTTCAAGAGGGGCAATTGGAGTGGTGTTGGAGGCAGCAGAGCGAGGAAGGCCCATCAGCCAGAGAAGAGAGTAGTGTGGAGAGTAAGGGACCAGGCCAAGAGGGAGCCAATATGGCCCTCATCAAGGAAGATCTCAAGGAATGCCTCACAGACTTGGAGGGGAGAATTACGTCACTGAGTGGATAATTGAGAAGCTCCCTGAAGGGTTGTGCAGTGAAGAGTCTAGGTAACAGGGGGGACATTACAGAACAGGGATTATTGGACATTTCTGAGAAAGTGAAGCAGAACAGCGAATTACTGGAGCATGTGGCTAGGGTCTCCCACAATTTGGAACTTCAGGCTGAGGACTTTGAGAACCGATCGCACAGGTCCAACATTTGCATGAAGGGTCTCAGTCAGTCCAAGACACAGAGCTGACTGGCACGATTCAACAGGGCTTTGGAAGCTTATTGTTGGACACACATTCAGGATATCACATAATGTGAGGGGGCTGAATTCCCCTGTGAAGTGCAGAAAGGTGGAGTCTCAAATTAGTAGGGAGAAGGTGGAGGTCATAATGCTGTAAGAGACCCACATAAAAAAATGGATAAGAAGTTATTCGGTTGAAGCATTTATCACAAATCTACCAAGCTAGCAACCAGGGGAAAACCGTGGGGGGGTCTTAATGGGATTTAAGGACTCCTTTAAGGCTCAGATAATACAAATCCAGGCTGACTAGGAGGGTAGCTACCTCTTCCTGCAAGTACAACTGGAAAATGGGCAGGTGAACGTAGCCACGGTGTATGTGCCAAATGTGGATCAAGATGGGTTCCTGCGAGAGGTAGCAGTTAAACTAGAATGGTTCCCAGTGGGGACACTATTCTTATTGGGAATTTCAACCTAGCATGGAACCCACACACCGACAGGTGTGCCAGGACACGCCGAGGGATGATGGGGCCATCGCAAGCCTTGATGGACTGTTTTGACAACTTGGCCCTGTGCGATGTTTGGCAGACCACGAGGGGAGAGGAAATTGGGCTACACGGGTTTCTCGCACGTATGCCAATCATTATCTAGAATAGACTATATTTGGGCGGCCAATCTGGTGGTGGGGGGGTGTGGAGAGGTGGACCTGTGGTCAATATCGCTTCAGACCATGCCCCAATGCTGGGAAAACGGGAGACCCAGGAGGACAGAGATTGAATCATTATTTGAATGCTCATACTCGTCCCAGTCCAGATGAAAGAATGATAAACCGACGCGTGAATGAGAATTATTGTTGGAGAACTCATACTCATCTCAGACAAGAAGTCTATAATAGAAAAACCCAGAGCACCAACCAGGAATCATTGAGATCATATCAAGATAGAGACTGTGCTATTAAAGTCCAGGGAAACCCACAAGAATCCACCCACAATCATTCTTGTCCCAGCCCGGATAAAGTATTGACATATAGAAGAGTGAATGAGTATCCTTATTGGAGTCCTCATACTTGTCCCAGACAAGGAGAGCAGGTTACCAGAACAATTCATATAAGAGTGAATGAGAATCATTGTTGGAGTGATAGTATTCATATCAGTCAAGACAAGGGGAATCTAATTAAAGAAGATAGTCCTGATATAAAAGCCCGAGGTTGGAACAGAGAATAGTTTCAAGGACAAGTCCCAGGGAGAGGGAGACCAGAGACTGTGGACTGTATAAAGAGGAACATTTTGGCAAGGTAGAGAACCATAATTACTGGACAATTTTACCATGGGAAAATAAATGAATGATCAATAAGAAAGAAAGCCTAAAGGAATACAAGAAAGTAACGGAAATCCATTACCAAAGCAAGTATGACTCAAAGTCCCATTAAGTACTGAAGAAACTACACGACTTGACAAAAAGTTACCAGAAACTACTTGAAGATAAATTATTGAACTCCAGTTTGCAAGAAGCAGAAACCCCAGGAGAAGGGAGTAATTCTCCTATCCTTAGTTACTAAGTTAGTGGTAGGGTTAGAAAGGGTTAGTTTGGACGGTGGACAGTTTATTAAAACGCTCTGATGGACAAGCACCTTAGTTTTGTTAGGTAGGGACACCTCCTAGCATAGAGAAAAATAGGAATTTACCATTTTCTTTAAATAGATACTTTGGATAAATGGATTATCAGAGTCTGTGTTCTTCTTCTGACCCACAACACTTCTCCTGCATGGAACATGACATCTGAAAAATCTACCGAATAAATCCCTTAGCACATTTGTACAATGCACATATTCTCAACTTCCTCCCACAACCAGCTTGTATTTTCTTCTTCGCTAAGGGAGGATTTTGTTTCATTTCCCTGGCAAATCTTCTGATTTCATGAATAAGAATGGTTTACTGCCATAGTCTCACTTTCCTCGCTGCATTTTTAAATGCATGTTCATACTTCACACTTGCATGGATTCGAAGCATGAGCAGAACGCCTATCCTAGTATCTCTATTACTCATCATCTTAGTCTCCAGCTGCCTTTACTCCCCCTCTAGGATCATATATGCAACTGGACTAATTACTCATCTTTGATATCTCTCTCCCAGCCCAGCTGCTCTTTGGACACCCAGTACGGCTCTGCATCAGCTCTGCCCAACGCTCAACATCTTCGCCAAGGCGTTGGCGGCTTCTGCTTCGGCACCGGGTGTCTCGACTCCCTGTGCCAAAGGCTTTGGCCAAGCCGACAGAGACCACTGCACTTGGACAAGCAAGCAGGGACTCTGCGAGTAGACAAGACAAGGTCCCATCCAAAGGTCACAACGTTTCCTCTTCAGAGGTCGGTCCTCTGACCTTGGCTCCCACTTACACAGCACTGGAGTCAGGAGAGACTTTTCCCCGCTCCCAGAAGAGCATACATGTTGCATTTAGGGGACATTTATGAGGTGGAAGTTGGCCCTGTCCCTTTTGGAGAAGAACCCCTCCATCTAAGGGAGGTACGAGATATCCCAGAAGAGTTGAGGGGGACAGAAGGACCTAGTAGATCTTGCAGCATACAAGTGGACTGGACACCACCAGATGTAAACATGCTCCATGTTCCTGTTCCAGGCCATAGCCTGCTTTTCATCACCAGATGGCCAAAGTGTGCAGCACCTTACGGTTGTCTGCTCCTTCACACCCGAAGGTTCAGTACAAGCTAACCGACATCGTGGACAAGGGTCCAACGAAGGGGACATTTTTGCCCTTGAATCGGGCAGGGAGTGCTGGTGCTCTGGGCTAGGCTGGCCTAAGTGCACAATATTGACCGGGACCTAGCTAAAAAGCACAGGCCGGGTCCTTTAAACCCATGTTCCTCTTTGCCCATGCATACCCAGAATGTTTGGGGTCCAAGCTCCTACGGTGAACTTAAAGAGCACATCTTTTCCGTCCTTGTCCCCTGAAAGGTAGAGCAAGAAACGTGACTCATGTGGGAGGAAGATTTTCAGCTCTTCGAGCCTGGATCTTCATTGTTTGAACGCCTCCTGAGCCCTAACCAAGTTCGTCTTTGGACTCTGGTCTGTAATTTTGTATTTATTTTATTTATGTAGCACTAGACAAAGGGCCTGTAGACATCAGTGCTTGACAAGTCAACAAAGAGCAAACCACTACAGTTAGACCAGTGCCAGAAGCCAAGGTCCAGAATATAGGAGAATCAGTAGAACAGAGCGGTTTCCAATCCGCGTTATAAACCAGAAAGGAGTCTGAGGCGGCAGAGCACATCCCTGAAAGGGTGATGCATGATGGTTTTGAGGCTCTGATTTGGGACTGCAAGAAAGCTTACCCACCAGATTCTTCAGTCCGGTCTGTACATTGCAGACTGTGTGGCATGAACATGCCACCAGCACGGTATTGCAGAGTTTCCCTTGGGGCAGGATGTCTGGTTTTACTCCAGGCGCCCATTAACAGTCAAGCAAAAGAGGCCAACAAGCCCTATCGGCAGAGGATATCACCCCTTCTCCTTCTATGCCCATAGGGGAAGAGGCCAGGCCCCTTGGGTAAACAAGTACAGCGTTCTCTACAGGGGTAGGGACCAGGGTGCATCCAGAGGACGTACCTCCACTGTACCCTCAGCAGCTGCTGGCATGAGTCCTCTCTGAAGTGGACTTTGCCACCAAACCACCATGGGAGTCAAGTCTCTCCCTAGCTGGTCGACTGGCTCATCTGAGCTCCCCCCCACGTCCCCAACCTGGAGTCTCAAGTTTAGCCATCTCAGGCCCTCTGATTTATTGGAGCAAACTTTGACACTTGCGAGGCTAGGCTTTTCTACCCGAGGACAGAGTGGCAAACATCTGCAAGATGATCCAAGTTTTCCAACCAGTGCCAGAGGCTCCACTACATCGCTACAGTGGCTTCCGAGTTCACAATGGTCTCAGTTTCAGGGACAGACCTCGAAACCTCTTCACTTCTCAGTGAATGTGTCCAGAGACTTTCAATGGTGGTCCCTGAAAAACAACCTTCCAAGTGGTGCGTTGTTTTTTCAACTTTGGCCCAAAGTAACTCTGGTCACGGATGTGTGCCTGCAAAGCTGGGTTGTTCACCTCCAAGACTTTACGGTGATCGGCCTGTGGTCACCATCAGAGTGCCGGTTGCACATCACAGTTTGCTGGAGTTGAGAGCGATCCAGCTGGCCCTAGTCACTTTCCTCCCCTCTGAGGCAAACCAATGTTGATTCTGACGGACAACACTGTAGCCATGCATTACCTCAACAAAAAGGGTGGTGTGAGCTCCTTTCATGTGTGCAGAGAAGCAATTTGGTTGTGGTCCTGGCCTGTGGATAATGTCTGACGGTGGCCCATCTGGCAGTCAAGGGGAACGTACTGGTAGATGCACAGAGCAACCTTCGACCTCCCACGATGGGAGCTCTGCCAGGCCGTTCTGGATGAGATTTAATCCATTTGGGTACTCCTGCCGTGGACCTCTTCGCTTCCAGTGTGAACAGGAAATGCAAGTGGTTCGGCTGCAGGGAATCCCCTAGGCAGGGAGCTCTGGGGGATGCCTTGACAGTAGTGGGATTTCAACATGCCCTCTGCACTCCTGCCGGTCCCACGCGCAAAGCTGTTTGGGTCTACGCTGATCTTGATTTCTCGCGATTGGGCTCAGAGTGGTGCCCCTAGTTGCTGGACATGGCCATCTGCCCTCCCTGGCACCTATCAGAGAGGACGGTCCTTCTCTCCCACTCTCATGGGGGCGGGTCCTTCACCTCCACAGCTTAAGTCTTCATGTGCGGCTGCTAAAAGGAGTGGGATTTGTCAGAGGACGTTCTGAATGTGCTCCTCTCTGCTAGAATGCCCCCACCAAATCAATTTCAACCTGCAGATGGCGTACGTGTTTGGCTTGGTACCGAGAGATTGATCTGTACACTTTTACAGGCTCCTATCCTCTGTTTTGAATTTTCTCCTGTCTTTGGCCCTGACAGGCATACAGATCAGTACTGTGAAGGGTATTCAGTGCTCCTTTTTCATGATTTGCCCCCCCCCCTAATCCCACACCACCCTTTATGCAATTCCTGAGGGGTCTTTCTGATACGTTTTCACCACTCCAGTTTGTTGTTCTGGCATGGGTTTTAAATGTAGTGTTGCCATTTTTTATGGGAGCTCTGTTTGGACCCCTTAATTCCTGTTCATTAAGGTTGCTTACTCGTTAAGTGATTGTACTGGTCGCCATCACTTCTGCTAGACTGTAGTGAGCTGCAGGACCTTCTGTGTGGGTGCAGAAGTAAGGCTCGGACACAAAGGTGGCATGTTTTTGGCAGAAGCTGTTTTATTATATGAAAAAGGGTTGGAAAAATGCAGCAGTCCCTAGAACTAAGAGGGTTTCCCTGCCTGTAAGAAAATAAATTAAGCCGTCAGAAATTCCAAATTACGAAGTCCGTCCCTGTTGTGTCCTCAAAGGCTTACTTCTGTCCCTAACACTAATAACATAAACTGACTGTGAAAAGATGTTCTCCAGCATTGGATGTTTCATGGATTCACATGCTTAGAATATTCCCTGTCGTCAGACTGGGACCCCTCGGTACACATATATAGCCTTTTCCTATAGGAAAACTTCCGACACTTTTGTGTCCTATCTATGTCCTTTTAGGACCCGCCTACGCATGCTCCGTAGGCCGTCACAGTATAAGAGGCCCGCCCCCGCGGCTCCCCTTCAGATTTCAACCGTCTCCAAAGTAGTGGGATCTCCTCGCGTTGTCTTACTATTTTGTACAAGGTTGTATACCTGGAGTTGGAGTTAGAGAAAATGTCCTCCATGTCAGGAAAAGCGCTGTTCCGTCCGTGTGCGACGTGCGGCTTAAAAAAAGTTTACGAGGGGGACGGAGTTATGGATTGTATATATTGCATCCACCCTCATCATTCGGCTGATAACTGCGACATATGCAAAGGGTTTTCTCAAAAAACCCTCAAGGACCGGAGTCGACGACTGGTGGCATGGCTGAATGATGGAGCGGGGGCATACCCCCCTTCGGAGGTGGGCTCCACACAAACGGCAAAAACATCACGCCGCGCTACCTCGTCGGAACCACCGGCGAAGAAATCTCGACCGACGGAAAAAGTCATCTGGGAGTCGCTCAGCTAGAGACTCCTCGTCAAAAAAATCATCTTCATCAAAAAAAACATGAAAAGGAAAGGCCGAAATCCTCCTCGGGCGATCATCATCGATCGACCATGAGTCGAGTAAAAAGCAGGCCAAGCGTGGAAAAGGCGGGACCGCCTAAACCACCTGCTAAGTCACCGTCGACGGCGGTCCAGTCATCGGCCTCCACCGTGCCACGGACGCAGGCGGCATCCAACGTCTCACCGACAACGGTGGCGACGATGGCCCCGTCGACGGGGGTTCTACAGGAGGCCGGAAGTTTTTGATCCGATCCCCCAGGATACTTTACTACAAGAACAGGCTGTCCTGTCCTCGGAGGAAGAGAGCGAGAGAATAGCTGGCCCAGCAGACCTAGGGCTACGAGTGGCCGACAAGTTGTCGACGAGGGGATCCGGTGTACCGGTATCTGCCCCTCTTCTCAATCCTCAATCTGTTTTGTCGCTGGAAATTCTGTCCACGCTTCAGTCCTTGCTACAGTCGTTGGACCAGAGACTACCTCAGGCAAACCTGCCACAGTCACCCGTCGACGAGCCGGGCCCGTCCCGTCCGCTGATGCACCTACACACGCCAATCTCAGCACTGGCACAAGAGGAAGGTGAGCTGCCAGATTCGGAGTCTGACAGGGGAGGCATGTCGGATATCTCATCATCCCCCTCCAGGGATCCAACCTGGGAGTCAGAGGTGGAGTTGGAAACCCCTAGAAGCCCAGCTCACCCGTCCCCTCCGGACGACATTGCATCATTCCATTCTATGATGGAGAAGGCGTGTAAAGAATTTGGTTTGTCCCAGGAAGAACAGAAGGATTGTTTTTTGTTCGACCACATGGGTAAGAGAAGGTCTGTGTTCTCAATACCAATACTAGACCACGTGTGGAAGGAGGGGTTGCAGACAATGCGTCACCCCTTTTCAGAGCCGGCAGTGAAAGGATGCCTCGAGAAAAAGTTTAAGGCTCCAGAGTCTACCCCCAAGTGTTTATCCTCCCAACCAACGCCAGACTCGGTGGTGTCGGCGGCAGCGGCGAGAAAGGCGAAGGCCCAGCACAAGTGCACGACTCCGCCTGAAAACGAAGCGAGACGCCAGGATGCCTTTGGCAAAAAAGTGCTATCCGTGCGAGCAACCACAGCAAAGGCCGCAAACTCTCTGGCGATCGTAGCCAGATACGACAGAGAGATGTGGCACAGGCTAGCTCTGTTGCTTGATCATCTTCCGGAGGAGCATAGGAAGGCAGCAATGTTACTTGTCCGAAAGGGTGAGGACGCCTCAAAGCACGCAATAAACATTGCGGTGGACCTCGCTGAGTCAGGCTTCAAGCAAGTCAATAATGGGGTCGTATTACGACGACAGTCATGGCTTAAGTGTACCTACTTCAGGCTAGAGGTACAATACAAAGTATTAGATATGCCTTTTTAGGGAGACCTCCTATTCGGTGAGAAGGTGGACAAAGCCCTAAAGGGAATGAAAGAGGACTCGGACACGGCACGTTCATTGGGTGCCCTCCAGAGTGGCTGAGGCTACAAGCCTTTTCGTCCCTTAAGAGGGACTTCGGGTAATTCCAGATTCTCTGCGTCTGGAGACAGATCTTTTGGCAGGTCAGCTTACCTCTCCCAGGGATACAGGCGTACTTCCCAAACGGCAAACCGACGCCGTAACTTCCAGACGTCCAGGAAAAGACCATCCTATCCGTCGGCGTCAAGAGACAAGCAAAATAAAGATCAGCAGTGACATACAACACACCGTTCTGGGGGGAAGAGTGTCCGCATATGTCGACGAATGGGAACGAATAACGACGGATCAATGGGTGCTGGACACTATAAGAAACGGACACTCTCTACAATTCAAACACAGCCCTCCGCACATTCCACCTGCGTTCACCGCTCATTCCCATCTGAGGATACTGCAACAAGAGGGAACACTCATGTTAGCAAAGGGCGTGATAGAATTAGTTCCAACATCACAGAGAGGTCAAGGAGTCTACTCAAGATACTTCGTCGTAAAAAAGCCGAACGGCAAATGGCGTCCCATTTTAGACTTACGCGATCTCAACAAGTCTTTAAAGAGCCTAAAATTCAAAATGCTGACTCTGCAGGAAGTGGTCCGCGCCTTTCAAGAGGGGGATTTTCTAGCGTCCCTGGATTTACAGGACGCGTACTTCCATATTCCAATGTGTCGGAAACACAGGAAATTCCTGAGATTTGTAATAGGGCGGACTCACTACCAGTTCAGGGTTCTTCCCTTTGGGCTCAAGACCTCCCCCAGAACATTTACGAAATGCCTGGCTCCTGTAGCGGCCTGGCTAAGGAAGCAAGGCCACCATGTATACACATACCTCGACGACTGGCTGGTAAGGGGATCCTCCCCAGCGTCGACCAACACAAGTTTACAAGCCACCATGCAGCTTCTACAACAGCTGGGATTCGCCATAAACTTCGAAAAATCCTCTCTGCGGCCATCGAGAACGCTGGTATTCCTGGGGGCACAGTTCGAGACCCAGTTAGGGCTAGTGAAACCTTCTCTCGACAGAACCTCAAGACTCAATCAACAAGCATGCCGACTACGGCGAAACACCAGGCTCTCAGTGAGAAAATACGTTTCGGTCCTAGGGGCCATGGCATCCTGCATCCATCTGGTGGCAAACTGTCGCCTATTCATGAGGCCAGTCCAGGAATTCCTCGCGGACCGATGGACACAGGCACAAGGATCGTGGTCAGACAAGATAACCATCGACGACAAGCTGCTTCGGACCGTTCAGTGGTGGCAGCGTTTCCACTATCTGAACAACAGTGTACCCCTACAGGAACCGGAGTTTCAGCGAACCATAGTCACAGATGCGTCCCTAACCGGATGGCGAGCTCACATGGGTGCTCTCCAATCGCAAGGTCGCTGGTCTCCAACGGAGTCACTCCTACACATAAACGTGTTAGAGCTCAGAGCTGTACGATGGGCCCTGAAGGCATTCCTACCACACATCAAGAGATCGCGAGTACGAGTACTGACCGACAATACAACGGCCAGGTTTTATCTGAGGAAACAAGGAGGGACGCGATCAAGAACTCTTTCCATAGAGGCCCAGAACACATGGCATTGGGCATTAAAGCACGAAATTTCCATCGTGGCTCACCACCTCCCGGGAGTGAGGAGCTCGCAAGCAGACTCCCTCAGCAGAAGCATGGCCCAGATACACGAGTGGGAAATGGACACAGTTCACCTGATGAAAGTGTTCGAGAAATGGGGTCACCCCCCTCTGGACGCCTTCGCGACCAAAAACAAGAAATGCGAGCAATTCGCAAGCAGATGGCCTCAAGAGGGTTCCAGGGGGGAGGCATTCTCCTTCCCATGGAGGACATGTTACTTTATGCTTTTCCCCCGTTCCCCCTCATACGGAGGACAATACAGTGGATACGCAGATACAATTGCCGGGTAATTCTAGTGGCACCATACTGGCCGAGGCAACTGTGGTTCTCCGACCTGCTTCACCTGTCGCTGGAACATCCTATAGCGTTCCCGAGAGTCCCGAACCTACTATCCTGGGACAAAGGCACGGTGTGGCATCACGACCCGGACAGTCTCAACCTTACAGCCTGGCTCCTGACTTTTCGGAGTTCGGTGGTTTAGACGTTTCGGAGGATTGTCAAAAAATCCTGCAGGCGGCTCGAGCCCCTTCTACAAACAAATCTTACACCTATAAGTGGCGGAGGTTCTGTGAATGGTGTCGAGGACAACAAGGCCTACAACCGTTGTTGGTGACGCCGGAACAAGTTCTACCTTACCTGCTCCTCTTGGCGGAGAGGGGGTTATCCTTCACATCGATAAAGGTGCACCTGGCGGCCATCTCGAGGTTCACGAGGAAGAGGCAATCATCGCCTCTATTTAGCGACAGACTTGTGAAACACTTCATGAGGGGTTTATTTCGAACTTTTCCCCCGATAAAACGTTTCCCTCCAACTTGGAGTCTCAACACAATGCTGGCAGGCTTAATGAAACCGCCTTTTGAGCCTATGGCCACGTCCGACATAAAATTCATATCGTGGAAGTTGGCATTCTTGGTTGCTATCACATCAGCTAGGAGAATCTCGGACTGCAAGCGCTGGTCGTAGACCCGCCATACCTAAGATTCTTTAAGGACAAAGTGGTCCTGGCAACTAATCCTACGTTCGTCCCAAATGTTCCGACAGTGTATCACAAACACTCTTCCATTGTTCTCCCTACTTTCTTTGCGACACCATCATCGACAGCAGAAAAAGCTCTTCATACCCTGGACGTTAAGAGAGCTCTGAAATTTTACCTACATCGTACACAGGAACTCAGGTCTACTCGACAACTGTTCATCGCATATGGTCCGTCGATGAGAGGAAAACCAATCTCTAAGCAAGGATTGGCTGGATGGGTCTCATCGACGAATGCGTTTTGTCACTCCAAGGCCGGAAGGCCACTGCAAGGACATCCTAGAGCCCATTCTACAAGATCAACGTCCTCCTCTGCAGCATTATGGGCAGGAATTCCGCTGACGGACATATGCCAGGCTGCGGCATGGTCAGTGCCCCAAACGTTTACCCGCCACTACTGCCTTGCCAGGCAGCATGCGGACGAGGTGCAGATGGGAAGAGCTGTCCTGCGCCATCTGTTTCAGTAAGGTAAGCTCCACGCTGTGGAGAATCTCTTTTCTACCTCTTTGATGACCGTATACTTAATGTGGGTAAGGTTATATGAGTTAACTTATTCCTACTGTACATATGCATTGTGTAGTATGGTGAGGGTATATTACATTACATTCTCACCTCCGTCTCAGGTGTTACTGCTATACAATCTATTCTAAGCATGTGAATCCATGAAAGATCCAATGCTGGATAAGGGAATAGTTTCTTACCTGTAACTCCATTTCTCCAGCATTGGTATCTTTCATGGATTCACATGCGCCCACCAACCTCCCCGGAATGCAATGTATTTGAATGATAAGTTTAACCCTTCCTACTTTGGAGGGACCGAAATCTGAAGGGGAGCCGCGGGGGCGGGCCACTTATACTGGGACGGCCTACGGAGCATGCGTAGGCGGGTCCTAAAAGGACTTAGATAGGACACAAAAGTGTCGGAAGTTTTCCTATAGGAAAAGGCTATATATGTGTACCGAGGGGTCCCAGTCTGACGACGGGGAATATTCTAAGCATGTGAATCCATGAAAGATACCAATGCTGGAGAAATGGAGTTACAGGTAAGAAACTATTCCCATCTCGTCCCAGAGTCGATGTCTTTCGTGAATCCAACAAACACAAAGGTTCCCAGACACTTTTTGTATAAAAAGGGTCTGCAATAAAGAAATGTTAAAAACTGTAGTCTTCCAAGGTTAGTATCGTAAATCTTTCCCCTAGATTCCTTATTGTCATGTTGTTCTCCTTTTGGGGGCTCTCCGGCCTGTAGTTGCTTAACCAAATGTCAATAGTTGGTTCACAATAATATCGTCCTCATGCTTCTTATTTACGCTACCAACTTGCAACACACCTTTTGCCAAGTGTAGGATTTGTTGTACTGTATTTTCTTCTGGGTGTGAATCGCTGACTCGCAATATGACTGCTTTGTTTACTCTCCTGCCAAGAAGTTGTACTTTCATGGAACTTCTCATTTGGGTGCGGGTCCCAGACTCACAAAATTCAATTTGGCTTTGTATACTCTCCTCTCAAGCCTTTGTCCTCTCGGACTGCCTCTTTATAATCCCAGACTTTTAACATTCACTGTTGCTTGGTTTATTCTCCTGCCAAACAGTTCCAATATGGACTGTTTTTTTGTGTGCGGGTCACAGACGCTCAATATATGGTTTGGCCTTGTTTCAGTTTCTCATATGGGTTCATGTCCCAGACTCGCACTGTTCGTTTCCACAGCCCCAGATCCTCTTATTATGGCCTCCGCATTCACCCCTTTGCTCCCCCGGACCTACTGCACTGTCTCAGGCAACCCGCCTACCTGTTTTCTTCACCATGATGCTGGTACAAGGGTGGAGCCCCTCGGGCGCAAGCACGGTAATGGAGCCTAGCGGCCCCTCAACCCTGGCACCGGGAGGATCCGAGGACCCCTCAGCCCGGAGGCCGGTAACTGTGACAGCCTCTGTGCGTGAGTTGGTATAAGGACCTGACCAGTCCCTCCCCGCCTAGGAGAGTCCCTGGGAAGGAGTGTCCCTTGCGAGGTGCTAATGAAAATATAGGCCCTACCTCTGGCCTGGAACGTCTCACGAAACTCTTGAGGTCCTCAGAAGGAGACTGCTGAAAGAGCTCCCTCCATCTGGCTAGTCTGTTCTTCAGCGCTTTCAAGGACAGCGAGCCGAACAGGCTTGCTAACCGTGGTCTGGACCAAGGCAACTTAGGCAGAGGGCGTGGGGGGGATCTGAAGTTGGAAAACGCCTGTTGCAGGATGGGCACCTGCTGAACCCTGTCGAAGTCGACATGCGCCGGGGAGGAGCTGTGGCGTCTTAGGACCGAGTACCTATTGGAAAAAGACAAGCAGGGAAGAAGCCACGCGTCTTTGCTAAAAGATTCTGGCATGTGCTTTTGTGCCTTTGTGCCCCCAATCCAGGCCATCCTCGCCCATTCTACAGGCCCCAGGCCCCTCTGTGCTCCGTTTGCCTTCCCTTCCCTCCCCGCTCCCTCTTCCTGATTCCCCCTTGCGAACCGCCTCCACCCCCTGATTGCCCCAGACGAGAGGATTACCCTCGGCTAAGGACCTGAGGCAAAGGACGGCTCCTACAAAGACGGCTCCAGGACGTATCTGCAGGTATCAGCAGGAGAAGCAAGCCAGCATCAAGTAAGTGTGGAAAGGGCCGGGCCAAAAGCAATTACTTCACGCCATACTACCCTACCACTCAACTAAGGAAGCTTCACCACTGTAAACTCGTTATTCTGTGGCATAATTGCATTTAGATACCCTGTCCTATACCTGTGCAAAACTGAATTTAGAAGTGTGCCCAATAGCCTCTCTAAGAAAGTTGCATCTAGAAATGTGCCCAATAGCCTCTGTGAAAGTTGCATTTAAAAATGTGCCCAATAGCCTCTCTTTGAAAGTTGCATCTAGAAGTGTGCCCAATAGCCTCTCTGTGAAAGCTGAATTTAGAAGTGTGCCCAATAGCACCTCTGTGAAAGTGTGCCCAATAGCAACTCTGTGACAGTTGCATTTAGAAGTATGCCCAATAGCCTCTGTGAAAGCTGCATTCAGCTGAATCTAGAAGTGTGCCCAATAGGCTCTCTGTGAAAAGTTGAATCTAGTAGTGTGCCCAATAGCCTCTCTGTGTAAAGTTGAATCTGGAAGTGCGCCCAATAACCTCCCTGTGGAAAGGTGAATTGGAAGTGTCCAAAAAAGCCTCTGTGTGAACTAAGAAGTAGGCCCAATAGCCTCTCTGTGAAAACTTGAATTTAGAAATGTACCCAATAACCTCTGCAAATTTTAGAATTGTGTCCAATTGCCTCTCTGTGAATTTAGAAGTGTGCCAATAGCCTCCGTGTGAACTCAAAAGTGTGCCCATTAGCTTCTATGTGGAAATTGAACTTTGAAGTGCGCCCAACAGCCTCTGTGAAAGCTGAATTTAGATGTACGCATAATAGCATACCGGTGAAAGTTGAACTTAGAAAACCCCCATTCGCTCAGCCTAGCTGTCAATCAAACATGTCAGCTCACCACTTGGGCCAATCACACAAGAGTGCGACTTGAGTTACCAAGGTAATTCAGTCCAGGGTGCCTAAACCCCCTCCCACACCCCCTGTGGTACCCAGACAGAGTGGCACCGCTTTTGGAGGCTTCTGTGGAGAAGCCCGCCAAAAGTGGAACAAAGGGCTCGACTTGGGTTGGAGTCACAGAAGAGAACACAAATACCATTTTAGAATAGAGTCCTGGCAAAAAATACCAACCGGCGAATTAATATTAAATAAATAAACTGGCGGTATGTTCGAGGCTATGAGAATTAAATAATTAAAGTTGGTAGCCTCGAACAATGGGAAAATCCCATAGGGATATATTCGCGGTCGAATATAAAAAGTAGTATCCACTGCCACCAGCCAAAACTCGATCGGGGGGGACAGAGACGTGCCCCCTCGACTAACAGACCCCGGGGCAATCGAATTGCCCCGACCAGTACGTCCACAATATGATGGTTTGTACTGGTTTCTGTTCATAATTTGGGACTAGTAAAGCCAATGGTGACTTTACATGCCCTGGGAGACAGTAGTCAGTCCCAGGGTATGGAGTCTATGGTGGGGTGTCACTGCACGGAGGGTGCTGTGTAACACACATAGTAAAAACACATGAGACCCTATGGAGTAAAGGAGCCCATAAAACACATTAACAGTCAAAGGAACACCACAACTCATGTCCAAGAGTGGGAAAAAGATGGGGGTTTTCTGCATAAAAGCAGGGCTTTGGGGACTGGAACTTCAGAAGTCGCCACAGGACCTGAGAATCTGAGTCGACCTGCAACGTCAACACCACCGGTGGAGTCCTGCGGAACCGACTCACCACTTCCCGACGACAGAGAAGATCTCCCTGCTGGAGTCTTCTTCCCCTGACTGGTGGGCCCAACCAGTTTACCTTCTTTTTCTCGTATCCCAGCACGTCTTGTGGTCGAATTGCCCGTGCCAAGCACCCCGGCAACCGTATAGCCACTTACCACTGGTCCGCGAACTAAAGGACTGCTCCTTTTAACTGAGAACTCTGCGGCTGGTTTCTTCCCTGGCAGTGCAACGGACTCCCTTCTTCCTACCCGACGAGATCCTCTGTTCCCCCGGACGAAGCACCGACTTGCATCCGCTACCAGGAACAACTGCCCCCGCTGGAGTATTCTCACCACTTTAAGGTACCGTGTCCGCCAGGCCTCCCTTTCTAAAGATTGCTACAAGGTAATAATAATCCCTTAACCTTCTGGACTGGGCTGGCCGCCTTGACCCTCTAACTGGTCCCTTTCTTTTGGTCCAACTCTTTCTGAACCTTTTCGAGACTTTTGTGCACTTTTCAACCGTGTGACCTTGGACACATTTCGTTCTGATCCTCTTAAAGTGGATCCGGCTTTCTGAACTCTTTGACTCTGCTTTCCTCTCTTGCTGTGTTCTTGTGAAAGTGTTGGGATCTGTTTCAATTTATACTCTGCTTTTCTCTCCCTTTTAAAACAAATTATTGGAGTGCCATCTGGGTTAAGCTTTCGCAGCTGTCTGAAAATAAGTGGGGCTTTACTTAAGACTTGTCTAATATTCTTTTAAGGGAGTGTATATCTTTTAGTGACCGTGTTTGTGAACTGCTTAAAATTAGTGCCTGTGTGTTTTACTAGATGTGGTTTTAAATAAATAATTATATCTCTTTTACACCAAGCTCTGGTCAGTGTTTGCTTGTTCTACTGTGTTCTTTTGACCTATTGTGAATACTCTGTATACTGCCTAACTCTTCTTGAGGGAAGTCTGACTGCTCAGCCACAGCTACCAAGTGAATCTGTGTGGTACAGACTGCTACCAAGTGGGTTTACTGCCAAACACCTGTAGTCTTAAATCTTTTGCAGTGGTCCCAGAGGGAACTGCACAGGTTTCTGCCTAACATCTCTCCTTTCCCAACAGACTCTCCATGGTCCAATCCATCGTTATATCAAGATTGGACTACGCAAACCCCTATACCTCGGACTCCATGCGTACCAACTGAATAAACTTCAAAGGGCACAAAACGCAGCAGCCAAATTGCTTCTTGCGCTTGGCCCAAGAGACCACATCTCCCCAGCCCTTGCAACACTGCACTGGTTTCCAGTAGCCCGCATGGTGACTTTCAAAACCTTGTGCATCTCCCATCGAGCACTGCATAAAACCGGACCTCAATATCTTCAAGACAAGCTAAAACCCTACAACCCGCCACGCACCTTAAGATCAAGCTCAGCCGGCCTCCTAGTCATTCCGAAGACAAACTCAACTAGGTTAGGGAGATCATCATTCTCAGCCCTGGCCCCCACGCTATGGAACTCACTCCCACTCCACATCCGCCAGACTGAGGATTTAATGGATTTCCGCAAACTGCTGAAAACCTGGCTCTTCCCCTAAAACCAACCTGTACCAAACTAACCCAAACAGACCTACAGCAACTCAATGACCCCAATCCATCAAACCTCCTGATGCAAGAAACTGACAGCTAACGACCCCCAATGTAATCTAGACGGGCAAACAGAATTAAATGAATAAAGTAGATCAAAGCAGTGAAATAGTTAATAAGATTAAATCATACGGGAACAGGAAAGAGATTTAAGATCCCGAAATGGATAGAATGCATGCGGAGTGAACAAAGTGAATGGCGTAGATGAATTACTTAGAAAATAAATATATAGTTTGAATGTGGGAATCGAATTAATATTTAGACCGAATGAGTATATGGAATGGATGAACATGTTGAGTGGTTGAGTGTGTAGAGCGGCTGGATGTGTAGAATGGACAATCGACAGGGAAGCGAGGAGAACGCAGAAGTGCGTAAAACAGATGAATGTCCAGAACGGATGAGCGTATACGGGATAAGTGTGTAGAAAGACGAATATGTGAACCTGATGAGTACGTAGAGCACACCAATATGGACAACGCATGAATACGGAAATGTGAAGTGTGTGTAGACCTAGCGAATGTATAGAGCGGAGGAGTGTATAGAACCGATGAGAATGAGTGGATAGGACGAATTAATGGATAAAGCGGATGAGCGAATAGTGGATGAGAGGATTGAACGGACAAGTGGATAAAACGGACAAGTGGATAAAACAGATGAGAGGATGAGCGGATTGAACGGACAAGTGGATAAAACGGATGAGAGAATGAGTGGATGAGAGGATTGAACGGACAAGTGGATAAAACAGATGAGAGAATGAGTGGGTGAGAGGATTGAACGGACAAGTGGATAGGGCAGATGAGAGAATGAGTGGATAGGACGGATGAATGGATAAAGCGGATGAGCGAATAGTGGATGAGAGGATTGAACGGACAAGTGGATAAAACGGATGAGCGAATAGTGGATGAGAGGATTGAACGGACAAGTGGATAAAACGGATGAGAGAATGAGGGGATTGAACAGACAAGTGGATAGGGCAGATGAGTGAATAGAGTGGATGAGTGGATAAAGCGGAAGGGTGTTGGAACGTATGAGTGCATAAGTGTACAGACTGGATGAGTGGATAAAGCGGATGAGAGGGCGTATGAGTGGATAAGTGTACAAAGTGAATGACTGTACAGAACGGATAAAAGTATAGAACAGATGAGTGTAGAGATGAACATATAAGACAGAATATCGCTGCTGAATGCTTGAAAGGCACGAGGATCAGATGAGTGCGGGGAGCAAATGAGCACGGGGATCTGATAAGTGCCTGGAAGTGATGAATGCGTAAAGGGATGAGTGCGTAGTGGCGATGAGTGCATAAAGGGGGCTGAATCGCATAGAGGGATGAATGCTTAGAGAGGAAGAATGCGTAGAGGATGTGTGCGTCGAGGCGGCGGATGAGTGGAGGGAGCGGATGACACGAGGGAGCGGATGAGGCCGATGAATGGATACGGCGGATGAGTGAATAGAATGGATGAAAGGAAGGAAAGGACAAGTAGATAGAATGGATGAGAATGAGTGGATTGAGCGGATGAGTGGATAGGGCAGATGAGAGGATAAAGCGGATAAGTGTTAGAGCGAATGAGTGGATAAGTGTACAGAGTGGTTGAATGGATAAAGATGAGTAGATAGAGCATATGAGTGGATAAGTGTACAGAGTGGATAAGTGTAGAGAGCGAACGAGTGCACAGAGTGAATGAGTGTACAGAAGGGATGAAGATACAGAACAGATGAGTGTAGAGATGAATTTATAGGACTGGATACTGATGTTGAATGCGTGAAAGACACGAGTGCTTAAAACAGATCGGTACGGGGAGCAGATGAGTGCGGGGATCAGATAAGTGCATAGTAGGGATGAATGCGTAGAGGGATGAATGCGTAGAGGGATAAGTGCGTAGTGGGGATGAGTGCGTAAAGGGAGTTGAATGCTTAGAGGGGTTGAGCGCCTAGAAGGGGGCGAGTGCCTAGAAGGGGGCGAGTGCGTAGAGGGGGTGAGTGGGTACATGCTTGAGACCGACAAGAGTGCACGCGTGGGGCAAACAAGAGTAGATTAGGGGGCATAGAACAGACTGAAGCGCATTGAATTGCGCAACGTATAAAGTATGGTTTGGAACGCAGATAACGCTTAAAGAGCATTTTACCCACAATGACTAGTATGATTTGGAATGCAGAAGAATATCTGAAAGGGTATGTAACCCATCTTATCCCACCACCATGCTTACTCTCTCCTTACATCACCACTCAACTAGAACACAGTGATACTATGACACCACTCAGTATAACTGTTCTCATACCAACACTCGCCGCTCACTCCACATCACTCTAAGTAACCACTGCTGGTAACACACCCCCCAGCCAGGTGTTCTCCTCAGGCCTAACGCAGCCACTTCCGCTCTGGATAAATCCTGCCAGAACGAACACATACTCCTGACTTCTCAATCAGCACACCTACCGCTAGAATGCAGCTATTACATGGATTCCGCACGAGCTGCACACATACCCGGTGCCCACACGCACCCTTTTGACTCTCTACTCTCTCTACTGATATGAACTTCATTCCCAAGGGCGTTCAACCTACCAGCGCCTTCAGACCATACCAATAGTATAGAAGGCGCTATATAAATGCAAAATAACAATAACTCTGGAAGGTGACGATCGTGAGCGGCTGCATCTTCTCTGCAGGCTTCAGTCATATTTGGGCCTTCGGTGCAGGCGGCTTCCTTGATGTCTGCTTCTTCCCAGCGGTTCGTCCTCTCTACTGGGCACTTTGCCAGTGCTCGGGGGACCCAGAGATACCAGACTGCAGTAACGTGAGCGGTCCTGGCTCCATGAACCTTGCTCATTTTCTCCTTTGCTTTTGGCTTCCCTCCAGCTGGCTCTCACCCTTTTTGCGCTACCTGGTATGACAGTTTCCTCCTCGCAGGATCGATCTCTATATCCAACTCTGATGTCTGATGTTTGAACTCCTGCGTGGGGAAAGGGTGTTGCTTTGGACCATTCTCGTTTGCTGAAAAGCTAGTGTGCTCATTCTGCTTCACGATAGTAATCTTCGGACTCTTGATCATCTTGCTCTTCTCACTCACTTTTTAGTATATGTCAAAGAGCCAGATGTGAGAGATTCTGCATTTTCTAAAGTTTGAACCCTGTCCAGTATATTAGATTGACTACCTTAGCAATAATAGATATTAGCCTTATCATAAGGAGCGAGAGGAGGGTGCAACATTGGAGAGGAGTTTGGGGGTACTAATTCGGTGGCATACCGTGTTCTCTGAAGATGGCCATCCCTAATCCCATAAAGGGCCCCCCCCCACATCATCCTCCCTCGGTTGCCCCCCAACCACCAGGGGACTCTTGTACTGAGGCCACACTGCCCTGGCCCCATGGGAATGGTCTTCCCGGAGGGGAGAAGGGACGACATCCTCTGATTCGAGCTTAGCCAGCCACCTAACTCCTAGAATGGCGAAAATGCCCACATGCATCTCTAATAATAACCCTTAGAACCTCCAGCACATTGGTTATGGTCAGTGATGACGTTCCTACCACAAAACACATTGAGGCCATACAAATGGGGAAAGAGCGGTATATAAATAACCCAATACAATACAATACATACCTTTCCCCTAATACTGCCGGTTTCCTTATCTCCAAGTGTAAAACGATATAAAAAAAATCCACATTGACCTGTTCTTGACCTCTTCTTTGTTGGACTCGAAAGCAATAAGGTTGAAGATCAAGAAACCAATGCATAACTCTGGGTTTCGTGTCTTTGTCGAGACACATCCAGGTGAGAGGGGTGAGTGGTCAGCAATTCGTCGAAACTTTCTACCGGTAAAATAATGCTTCAAATGCCCAACGCCCACTTGATAGCTGAAGCCTCCAATTCAATTGCCTATTTTTCTCTGAGCGTCCTACTGACATACACTACCGGGTGCTGTATTTCCAAATATTCCTGGGATAAAACGCCCCCCCTAAACCAGCCCTTGAATTGTTGGTTTGAAGAATAAATTCTTTCGTAAAGTTGGGTACTTTCAACACCGGGGCACTACAATGTATAGATTTGAAGGTATTAAAGCAGGCCTGATCAGTTTTGTTCCACTTGAGTTTTTGAGGGTTACACATTCTTCAGTTTGTCTGTAAGACAGGAGGTGATGGAGTAGTTTGGTATAAACTGCCTGTAATATCCTACTGGGCCCCATTTAGATTTTGGCACTGGGGTTTTCTGTACTGCTCGCATTTTTGCAGTTTGGGGTTGCAGTAGTCCCTTAACCACCCAAAAAAAACAAATACTTGATGCTGGATTGAGCCAGATGCATTTTTTTTGGGTTAGTGGTAAGAGCAGCTTTCATCAGAGCCCTGGTAACCTTGTAAAAGTGTCCCAAATGTTGTTCCCAGGTTCTACTATGAATGACACAGAGAATAGTCAGAGAACCTGATCTGTTAATCTCTGAAAGGTCTCAAGTACCCTGTGGAGACCAAATGGTAGAACCTAAAATTGAAATAGCCCAACAGGAGTGGAACAATCTGTCTTCTCCAGGTCTGCTGGATTCACTGGTACCTGCCAATAGCCCTTAAATCAATCCTGGAAAGAGAAACTGCAGACCCAGTCGATCAATAAGGTCCTCGATTCTTGGCATAGGATAGTTGTCAAACTGGGATAATGTATTTAACTTTATAAAGTCAATACAAAATCTCCATGATTGATCTGGTTTGGCTACTAGGACTATTGGCGATGACCCGGGACTTTGTGAAGCTTCTATTATATCGGAAGCTGGCATCTTCTCCACTTCCTGCTGCACTATTTTCCTACAAGCTTCTGGGATTTTATAGGATTTTAAATTGACAATTGTATCCGAAGGGGTACGGATATAATGGAAAAACCATTTTACTCTCCCTGGTTTACTGTAAAAAAAAAAATGAGGAAACTGGTTTAACTGAGTCTGAATGTCCTGTTTATTACTGTGTTACTGTGTGATAGATGTGCAAGAATTAAATGAATCCCCTCTGCAGGAGACTGCCATCAACACCAAAGGGGTTTCAACTGGATCCTCCCTCCACTCCTTTGACTGATTGATGTGATACATCTGTGTTTTGGCTCTATCTTGCTGTGACACCCGATAATTACAGGGTCCTGTCCATTCAAGGATTTGGTAGGGTCCATGCCAGTGGGAAAACGTTTTATATTCCGAGGTTGGAAGGACCAACAAAAAAGGAACAAGTGACCGTATTTTGGTAATAGTCAGGCTTCTGATATTCTTGTTATTTACTAAGATGTGAATCTACTATAGATCTAACCACTGCCATATGTTCTTTTAAGCATTGGGAAGTTTGCGATAGGGGTAATATGGCATCTTCCCATGTTTCTCTTAACGTATCGAGAACATCCCTAGGGTCTCGGCCATATAGAAGTTCAAATGTGGAGAAACCTAGGGAGGGTTGTGGGGGCGGGGCCTTTGCGCAGCAAAGAGGGCCCATGGTATCATAGTGTCCCAGCTTCTTAAGTATGCTTTTTAAGCTCATATTAAATTGTTTTACCAACACGTCAGTTTGCGGGTGATACATTAAAGTTCTGAGTGTCTTTATTTGTAGAATTTCTTTTACCTCGGCCATAAGCCAGCTCATCAAAGTTGTTCCTTGATCTTTTACGATCTCTTTAGGAAGGCCTTCTCGGGACAGGAAAGGAAGCAGGTGTTTGAATTTGTTGGGCCGCGATTGATCTCCTAGGGAAAGCCTCTGGGTATCTAGTGGCATAGTCTATATGACTAAGATATACCAGATTCCCAGTTTAGAACGCTCCAATGAACCAAGAATGTCCATTCCTATCCCTGAAAAGTGTATGTCAAAAATGGGAAGTGGCTGAAAGGGAATTGGTGATGGGGAGGAGGAATGGTATGAGCACTTGTCTTCTGACAGTGTGGACAAGTCAGGACAATGTTTTTAACCTCTGTACATACACCCCTGGCCAGTAAAAGTGGTTTAGTATTCGCGCGTGGGTCTTGGCATCCCCTATATGTCCATTTGTGAGGTGGGCGTGTGCAATTTCTAAAACCGCTCTCCTATGGCTGTGTGGTACCACAGTTTGGGAACGGAGTCCCACCTGGACCAACAAGAATGGACTCTCTTTATTTCTTCCCTCTTCATCTGTAATTACTTTGGGGAAGGCCTCGGCTAACACTGGGTTATTTTCACTGTGCAAACGCTAAGTCAATGATTTCTGTGAAACCTTTGCTAGAGGCCATCTTTCTCACTTCAGAGGTACCTTCAGTTTCTAGATTGGCTTGCCTGAAACCTTTGGTTCCTCTCTGTCTCTCCGGTTTCAATCTTTTCTACCATTTTGGGGATTAGGGCCTTCTCCAAAATACCTTGAGCGATTTTGGTCCCAGGACTTGATGTGGCAAGGTTGTATCCTGTTATTCTGTAATAGTATTTTAACATCCCCTCTAAAGTCTTGGTCAATCACCCCGCCATTACATCTAGGCCATACTTCCAAGCCAGACCCAATTTTGCTGCTAATCTGATGGATGTCCAATGGGGCGGGGGGGATTTCTCACTTTCTCCCCCACGCTCGTAACCTAGGCCTTCACTTTGACTCTTTTCTCACTTTTTCCCATCATATCTCACTCGCATCTCGTGCCTGTCGCTACCACCTCTACAATATTCGCAAAGTTTGCCCTCTTACTTTTCATGCTACTAAACTCTTAATCTCCTCCCTTATCTTTTCTCGCCTCTTCTACTGCTCTGCCTTACTTTACTTTACTTCCCACTTCACATCTTGCCCCCCTCAAATCTATTTATCACTCTGCCATCCGTACCCTCTGTCTCCTCTCCCCCCGTGACTCTATCTCTGCTTCCCTTTCCTCCATTGGCTGGCTCCCCTTTCATTCTCAACTTAAATTTCACTTCCTCTGTCTGGTTTCAAATCTCTCGACGATCTTGCTCCCCCTTATCTCTCTTCCCTTCTCTCATTCTACACTCCCTCTCGTCCCCTTCATTCCGCTGACCACCTCCTCCTCACTGTTCCTCCCTCACCCTGTGCCTCCTCTCGTTTCCGCTCCTTGCCCCCCTCCACTGGAACTCATTGCCTCTCTATCCGTTCTTCTCCTACTTTTTCCTCTTTCCGCACGTCCCTCAAATCTCTCCTTCTCTATTCCCCGCCATGACACACCCCTCCTCTCACTCCCCTCTCCTACTCCTTCCCCTCTTCCCCCTTAACCTCTCCCCCTCTTTCTCCCTCCCCACCCCCTCCTTTCCATCCTTCTCCTACCTTCCCTCCCTCTTCCTCCGCTCCCCTCCCGTCCCCCCTCTGAACAATTGCTCTACATACTGTTTTTGGTGACTGATTCATGTTTGTAATTTGCTTCTGTTACAGTTTTTGTTATGTTAAATGTGCCCTGTTGTAACTGTACAGTGCTTTGGTATAAAGTGCTATATAAGATTAATAAATACAATACAATACAATTAATACGAAGTGTGTTGGTATTGGTTGTCTTTCGCCTTGTTCAAAGACTACTTCCCTGCCACTGGAGGGATCAAATCCTATTGACTGCTTAGTGGCGACTGAGGGAGGAATAGCCTGCTCACCAAGTTTGATAAAGGTAATGGTCCCCCAGTTTGTATCAACAAGGTCTGATCCCACACTTGACACCATATGTGAGGATGTAGAAGTAAGCCTTGGACACTAAGAGGGAATGTGTTTGGGCAGAAACTTTCATTATATGAAAAAGGGTTTGTAAAATGCCTCTGTCCTGTGAGGAAGCTGGAATGAAACCCAGACACGGGACTTTTATTAAAATAATAATGGGGTTTAGAGAAAGGCCTCAGTGTTTTAGGAGGCATTTCCCTACCTCAACCAAAACCTAAGGGTATGTCCTGTGTCAAGAAGTCCAAAGCAAAAATGACCTGTGTTTGAAATCCTATCCTAGCTCTCTCCTTCTAAAAGGAACTATAAGGTGCTAACGCCAATGCCTTTGCCTTGGAAAGTGCACAAATGTTAAAGTACAACAAAAAGGTATAAATCAAAAAAAATAAATTCCAATGGATAGTGTTCACAGTTCCAGAGAATAGCTCCTTTCCCCAGCTGTCTGTACACCAAAACAAAAGTTCAAAAGAATAACCCAGTTCCTTGTAACCCAAGAAGATAACCCCCTCCTCGTTTGATGCAACCCACTCCAGGGGAAATGACTCCCTTCCTCAGGTATTCTCCACATTCAATGTAATTCAAAATCCTAATGGCCTGAGTCTTCCTTGTGATTCTCTTTTCAAAGACCCATGACTTGGTTGCGGGTCCCAGACACACACACACCTGGTATGCGCCCCTGCCAGGTTCTTTATTCAGTTCCTTTACATAATTTGGGTGCGGGCCAAGTCCTTTGCACAACGCAATTCTTTATGGGTGTGGATCCCAGATCTGCTCTTCACCTGGTATACTCTCCTGCCAGGACATTGTTGCAATTCTCTTTCAACCCCAAAGAACAGTTACATCAATTTGTATCTGGAAAAGAGGACAGTTGGAGTGCAAGACTTATGAGATGAGGTTAATCTTGCGCACACCAAGAGTACTAACAATTTAAGCATGGAAGGGGTTTTAGAACAGTGGAGGACAGATAACAGCAAATAACAGAAATTCATTTCAAACCTATTGCTACTTGAGATGGAGAGAATTTGTCAACAATTGCATCCCACTACTTGTCTGAGTGATGTACTTCCTTCTAAAGTCATCCTAGGAAATATCAAGTCTTTTTCCACTTTCCTTGTTTAGTAAATCTGTCCCTGATGCTATTAAGGAAGTCATGGTGACCCCATTGGTAAAATAAAGTGGCATATAATTGGAGGCTTATCAATAATATTCCCTTTTTGTTAAAAACTGTGGACAAAATTTCTGCTAAACAATTTCAAGCAACCTTGAAGAAGCCGATATCCTTCATTCAAGACAGTCAGGCTTCTGGGGTAATCACAGGACTCAAAGTGCCCTCTTAGACCTGCAAACACAGATGCTCAATACCCTTGACAAAAGCAAGACAGGACTATTGATATTACTGGACCGGGCTGCTGCTTTTGATTTACTAGACCACAACCGCTTATTGAAAACATTGGCACATACAAGCAATTTTTCAGGGGAGACCATTGATTGGATCAACTCTATTAAGCAATCGAAGTTCAAGCGTGTGCTGGGGGAATACTGCTTCAGAATCGGCAGAGATAACATTGTGGGATTCTGCGGGGCCCATGTTTATCCCCAGCCCTGTTTAACATTTATATAAGGCCCCTCTGTGACCAGCTGGAATACATGGGGATACAATTCACGAACTATGCAGATGACATTCAGCTGCTGATGGAGTTGAGTGGGGATTTTGTGAAAGATTCGGGAAAACTGATGAAGATTTACGGAATTAGCAAGTGCTGGGTGACAAGCTGGCTATGCCGAAATAGTGCTAAAACAGAATGTTTTGTCATTGGATCAAGTCAATCTTAGCACTAAGCTAGAAACTGAGTGTATTGATTTTGAGGTGGAAGGTTGCTGCATTCCGGTGTCAAAGTAAAAACGCTAGTTGTTTTTTTTGGAAGCCTCCATTGGTGCTAACATGTGGGCGGAGCAACAAAATAAAAATCTCATTACCATCTTAGAGTGCAGAGACAGATTAAACCCTTGGTAACTCGTAGAAACTGCGAAACACTTGTTAGAGCTATCCTTATGCCAAGACTGGATTCATGCAGTGCTCTACTTAGAGGCACAAGTAAAGAATGTATCCAGAAGCTCTGGCTAATACAGAATGAGGCAAGTAGGATTGTCAGTAACATCTCAAGAAGAGAGCACATAACCAGCACGAGGAAAGAACTACACTGGTTATCAGTGCCTGCGAAGGTGTGTTTTAAAGTAGTTACACTGACTCACAAGTGCTTCTACGGGAAAGCACTGCTATAGCTGAAACAGAACTTGGGACTATACTAACCGGGCAGGTCCCTACGTTCCAGTTCCATGCATCGCCTAGTCACCCCTCAAGTTAAAAGAACAAGCGGCAGCTATCTAAATCAGTTTGTGATGTAAGCCCGAGGGCATTCCTTCTCCAGCGCTCTCCCGGGGCACCAACCTTCCACTGTAGTCTCACTGGTTCTAGGATGTCTCCCTTGGCTTCTCCGACCCTGCTCAGGTCCTTCTCTGCTTTTTTTAAAAAAAAATCATTTTTTTGGTTTAAATTCAAACCTTTAAAATATTACACAAAACAAAACAATCAACCCAAATAAAAATACAAAACCCAAAACACCTCCTCCCTCCCATCCTCCATTGTCATAAGGTAAGGATCCAGCCTATTCAACATACCTGAGTCAGCTTGGATTTGTTTAGGGTTAATCTTTCTGCTGCTGGACACACATGTTTAACCTCTCCTCGATTGAGGCTAAAAAGGATGTTAGTGGCATGATTAATTTCATGTCAGTGCCATTCCACATTCTCATCCACCATTCTTCCGCACACACAGTCAGATCATCATCATTCCAGCGGCCCAGATGAATTGATCGGACATCTTTTAACTCTGGGCAAAACAACACAAGATGTTTGAGTGATTCCACTTCTTTATCGCAGAGCGGCAAGATTCAATCCTTTGTTGCATGCCCAGTGGCTGTGCCGCTCTTTGGTTTTAAAGGCGTTCAAGCGGAACAGCATAAAAAGTCTGTGTGCTTTCGGGCTTGGAAATAAGTGCAGATCTTTTTGTAGCACGTTAAAGCCTCTTGCTTCTGCAGGTGAGTTTGTCATTGCTCTGGCGGTGCGACGCTCACTGCACGTGACTTCCCAATCTGCTTGCAAGATCTTTACTTTTGCTGCCGTGGGATTTGAATGAAGGGTGTCCAGGCTAATGTTGTATGCAAGTAGGAGATCTTCACAATGTTTTATCCATAAGGAGACGATATCAATTCCACTCGAAGACGCGTTGTGAAGTATTCGGAATTGCAGGATTCTTTCCTGAGCTCTGGATTTCCGAAATAAGGCCAGTTGGTTCCAGCTAATCCGAGCATGCAACAAAATGAGCGCAAGTTCGTACCTCATGCATGGCTGTCGAAATTCCAATTGGTAAGCTTAAGGCGTTAGACCAGAACATGTGCTCAAGTGATGCCCAGTGATTTGGCGAGCATCCAAACGCATTCTCCGCTCGTATGTTAAAATTGGCGACTCTTTATGTTCATAGAAATTTCGCAAGGGTCGCATAGAGAATCTTCCGAACTTTCTGTGTAGCAATAGGCCCTGACATGCTAACTGGCCACATTTCCTCTTAGATTCACGTGTCCAGGGATTGTCGCAAATGCTCGAGTTTAATATCATGCCCAAGTACTTTACGCTTTTTGTTAAACGTAGTTTGTCTTGCCCAAGTTTCCACACAAACTTTGACTCCATTGACCTCTGTGTTACGCTTAAGTTATGGAACACCAGTATTTCACTCTTGTCTGCGTTTATTTTCAAATTGTTTGTTTTTGGACTGCCGCGAGTTTACGTTGTAAACCGATCTGGGTTAAATCCAAAATAACAAGGTCGTCATACAGCACCCAATATATTGGAGATGAATGGAGCTTAGGTGGAAAAGCCCTCACTGCGGAAATTGCGTCACCGATGTCTGAGATGAAAAGACTAAAGATTGCAGCTGCCAACGGACAACCTTGTTTGACCCCCTTATACGTCTTGATCTGTGCAGATAAGGAACCTGACTGGTCTAGACGGATTGCAATGGATGCGTCTGTGTGGAGTTCTTTGATAGCCTCTAGTAAACTAGCAGTGCAGTCCCATAACCCTAGCTTTTGCCAGAGTAGCTCTCGGTCAATCATATCGAAGGCGCAAGAAAAATCCACAAAAGCAAGATAGACTTTGGTGTTTGTACGCAGTGCTTCCATTTTCAATAACTTTAGGACAAGCAGGTTCAGGGAGCACCCAACATTTTTCACGAAAACTGCCTGTCTTTCATCAACTCTGTTAGCTGCTTGGGCCCAGTTGATCAGTGTTTTTTGGAGCAAGGAGGTGTAAATCTTGCCTAAGACATCCAGCAATGCCACTGGCCGATAATTTTTCAGTGACATTCTGTTGTCTGTCTTGAAAATTGGGACAATTATCCCCATTTTCCATGAGCTTGGCGACTGACGGTGTATATTTATTCTGGCAAATAAATCAAAGCATAAATCAGCCCAGAGTTCAGGAAACTGTTTAATCATAAAGTTCGACAACCCGTCAGGACCAGGAGCCCTAGAGTTTTTGGCTTTCATAATAACCTCGCGAATATCTTCTCTCGGGAATTGTAAGTCCCATGGTGTAGGATCAAGCACTGTTGGTGGATGTGACACAAAATGTGTTTATATAGTGTTGTAAAGTGCTTCACCCACTCAAACTCTGTTACCAAGCACACTCGCAAAGCTTCCTGTGGTGTTTCCACGCAATTGATGATTCGCCAAAACTCTCCACTGTTTTTTGTTATTAGGGTCTTCAGCATGGCCTCTGCTTCTTGCTGATGTAGTAAGAATTTGTGGCTTTTTAGCCAATTGTTATAGAATTGTTTTGTAACTCTATTTTTTAACGTTATTTCATACATTGGCCCTTGCTTGTTTCTACGAATTTCGGCTTGCATCAATCTTTTGCGCTGCATCACCATTAAGTCGAAACAATGCTTGTTTTGAAATGACCGATGTTTTTTGCTTTGAATTGGGTCAGTAACTAGGCGTATTCGACCTCCTCCGAACTGATCTTAAACTGGTTAAATAGGTTCGACACCTCATGTTCATCCATCCCCACTCTTAATCGGTCAGATTCAACCCGGACTTTGTTCTCCATTGCCGTGGTTGCTCAGCTGTCGAATTTTGAAATTTTAACTCCAACAATTCATGATCACTATTTCCCATAGCACAAATGTTCAAAGAATTTATCCTGACATGCATAGCGTTCGATATGAAGATATAATCAATAGTTGACGATTGACCATCCCGATGCCATGTGGACTTTGCCGGAATATCACCTTGCGTGCAACCATTTAGCATCGTTAAACCTCTTGCATTCAATTCTTCCGACCAATCTTTCACCAGTTGTGATTTAGCAGAATTCTGTGGCTTGAAGAAATAGATATTTAGATCACCACATACTATCATTCCAACTCCTCTATTTGCATCGAGCAAGTTATCAATGATTGTTGTTACTTGATCGATGAACGGGTAAGAACCTGTCTATCGATGATTCCAATACAGGTTTATTATCTGAATTATGTCCAGCTCCTTTCCCAAGGGATTAATCTTGCCTATCTCAGAGACTTGAATGTATGGCGTATAGTTCTTAGTTTATCAACCGATAGCCAGAAGACCGCTTAATCAAGGTTAGAAGGCCAGCTATAGGCCGCCCCTTTTCTCCCTTGATAGCTGGATTCAGTGCACATTTGAACTCTGAGATAACTGGTATTTCTGACATCCATGTTTCTTGAAGACAAACCAATTGCAAATTGTGCAGCCAGTCGTTATTTATCAAATTCATAAAGCCACACGTGTTCCATGAAGCAAATGAGCAGGACTGTGCTTCCTTTGCCTTTGGGCATTAGCTTGAGGTTTTGTCATTCAGAGCAGTAGCCAACCAATTCCAGTCTTGGATGTTTTCTTTAACCAATGGGCTACTTGCTAAGGTCGTGGCACTCTTGTTGTTCTGACACTATTTATAGTAATTTGGATTTTCTCCATTGGATTGGTTCTGGGCACCACTTCTTGCCCGACGGATATCACTCTGTGTGCTGCTAATTCAACAGTCTGTTTTGGGAGCCGACTCTTTCCTGCACAACTGTCCTTTCGGGATCTGTTCCGTCGGTGCAGTTTTATGTGACATCTCACTGGAACTTAGGTTGGTCTCTTGGGAGGCCAAGGCAGCGCCTGTTACCGTGACCAACTCCGTTTTTTTGCATCTGCATCATCCATTATTTTGTAGGTATCAAATCCCAAGGACAAAAGATCTTCCCCTGCTTCTCATATTGCATTTGCAATTATACTGGAGTCAATGTGCAATATCACCTTGTCGTTGCATGTTTCATCCGGGAATTCCACGATTTGTAAGTCTTCAGAACCCAATGATCGTAGGCGAGGTACATGATGGAGCAGTCTTAATATGTTTGCTCTGTTCAAAATCAGTTTATCACCAGACTCCAACCTCTTCAACATCAATTTGATCATCAAGGTAAAGTCCGAGGGGCGAGCTATTACATGCCCTTTGCTGCTCTTATGTCTGTTCTCTCGCACTCCCAGATGATGATTCTCTGCTTTCCGTGAGTTAGATACAGCAGCGGTCGTCGAATCGACCCTAGGTGCAAAGCGTTCACCTTCGAAATTTGGGCCGTTCGTAGGGAGCGGTCTCATGCTCCCACGCTACGGATGCTTTGTTTCAAAAATAAGTCTTAGACGTTCCCTTTTTTCTTGTAAGGTAGAAAAAACAGGGCTCACCAAAGTCGAATCCCTATTGGCGTCTGCTACTTCAGTCGGAATTCTAGAACAGTTCCTGCCCTCTTTCGCGGATGCTGTGATCTTTAATTTATCTAAAGGCTCCTGCGGCCCAGCCATTTTAGGATTCAATTGGCCTGCTTCAGCATTCTTGGGAGAATTTGGTTTCTGTCTGTCTAGTAGGTAAAGTAACGACTTTTATGATGACTGAAGCATCGAGAGGTTAGTTCACTGGTGCCCCTTCTTCCTCAACAAAATCCTGGTAAACTGATAATTCCAGCAGCTCATCTTGATTTGCCTTTGTGGCTTCACTTAGTCGACCACTAGCTGCATTCAAATTGTTGTAGATTCTGCTGGAACATTTAGGCTCTCCTTAGTAGTTTCACTTAATTTCAATCGTGTGGTAATCGCTTTATCCACAAATTGTAACATGTTCATATTGCGAAGAAATTTCCGGCCACCTCTTTGATGGATCTTTTTTCGGCCCAGAATGTTTGTTTTTTAGTTTGCGGTGCATTACATTTTTTGATTTCCACACTTTTTTGTTCTACATCCGGACCTCCAAAGTTTGGAAACGGACTTGCTGACTTTGCGATGACCCCAGCTACGACTTTGGGTCCAGAGGTTTGGTCTACAGCTGGTAATTGAGGAGTTGAGTCAGACGCACTTTGGCTGTCCAACAGGGCCAGATTAGCTGAACTTCTGGCTTGTAAAAATATCGTATGAAAAGAGGTGTCCAGTATATTGTCCTGACCCGCACCTTCACAGCATATGACACTAGTATTTGTAACACTCTCGATATCAGTTGCCACCTGGAGAGTGGGACCCTTAAATTCGGAGTCGGAGGGGCCGCTGTCTCTTGCCATAGGGCTTTTAAGGGCCGTGCTGATTTGGGCAATATTGTTTTCAAGGTGCCCAGGCTGTCTTTGTGAGGATACGGTCTCTGTTGCCGTGACACTATTAAGTGGATGCGGAAATGCGGACAGTTGCTCTTTCATTGGCATATGAGACCCGGTGCAAACTCCAAGTGGCTCTCCGCTTCTTGATTCAGAGTGGAATTTACGAAACGGAGACAGAGCTTCCTTTGCAACCTCTGCGAACAGCTTTTTGTCAATCATATCATTGCGTTTGCCATCGTTAACTGATGCAAGTCCTGCCAATAAATTCTGATTTACATCTTCTTGGTTGGTTCTATGACCGCTGTGCATTGCCTCTAGATGCAAGAGTTTTGAATTCATTAGGGCCAATAACGTCATAACGTCTTTCACATTTTCACTTATTGTTTCATGAAGTTTAGTTAACTGTACCAGGGAGGTTGCCATTGCAGAGGTCACAGCTATTAATAAGTCATTTGAGGGCACGAGTACACAAGGGTCCAGCGGGCCACCTCTTACTTCCCTTGTTGCATCACGTGCAGCATGACTAATGGCAGACCGTTCTCTTCTAACTTTCGGAAAATCTCGTTCTACAAACGAGGAGTCCCTGGACGTTGAGTCATCCAGAGAATCATCAATGTTTGCGTTTTGCAACAATTGAGTTGGTTGGCACGAATTTGAATAGTGGGTTGCCTTATTATAGGATGACTGTCTTTTCTGAGAGTCAACCACCTTTCCACATGATGACTGGGAGGACTCATCAGAGGACACAGCCTCCAAGGTCCTTGGTCTTTTATAATACTTTTCAGACCCCCAAACGTCCCAATTGACGTTAGTCACATTATTGCACTGCCTTTTCTGTGGGATTTTTGGCATCACTTTGAGTACAGGAGTACACGCGGACGTATGTTTGCAAGCACGTGTTTTGTTTAATTCAATTAAGTTTTGTAGTACCATTGAAACCACCTCTAAGGAGTTTCTTCGGCCTGTGTAGGGAGCAATAAACGTTTCTTCCTCCAACCCACATTCACCTTGCAGACTTGCTGCCTCACTAAGCATTATTATGTCAAAGTTTGGGGCTGTCGGAATTGCGGCTATATAGGCTCCTTCCGGTGAAATCACTGTATGTCCATCATTGTGCGTTTGTAGTTTAGACAATTTAGACAGTTTAGACAGGTTTATGATATCACTTGTGTTTGGACTCCGAGCTGGAGAGGCCTTCGCTCTTAACTCGCTCTCCTCCGCACCCGCTCTGACCGTGGCAGCCGGGTCCACCTTGACTCCTGAGCTCACGGCTGCTGAGGAACCCACGGGCGCGGGCAAACTTTTCAGTCGGGTAACCTGGCGTGCCTCCGCCAAGTCCAGCTGCTGTTGCAGCATGGAGGTTTCCTCGTCGGGACTCACAGCGACCACGTCACCGCCCCGCCCATCAGTCATTGGCAGAGTCCGCGAGCGCCAGAGCCTCCAGGGACGGAAGACCGCGATACCGCACCACACCCCCCGGACCTCTGCAACCCCAGCAAGCCAGCGTCCGCCAGGCGGCCCATACCAGCCACAACGGTACGAATGGGCTCACAAGCTATAGTTTCTCCACTTTCACCATGTTCCGTGTTCGTTGATGTTTGGGGTGAATGGGGTGTTATAGCAGACGTTACGCTTGCATGTGACTTCACTTGTGGGGTTAAGTCTATCAGCAATGGGGAGGCAGTTGTTGAAATAGCTTCAAAGACGTCTTCTGCCCCAGGAGTATCTGGTACCTCAGTTATGTTGGTTATGGAATCACAAGAAAAGTACTGGCTCACCTGTTGTTGACGTGCCCACTTAACTGGATGCTCCTCTTGTAAGGCCATACATTTTAGTTGCGCTCTAGTCCTTGAAGATGGAATAGCGGACTCCATCCTTCTGTGGGTCCTAGGGGAGGGGGGGGACACCCCACGCCACTTGCCAAACAGATGCTCCTCGCCCTTGCTCCTGAGGGCTTACACCGCAAGGGCGTGGGAGGCGGCCTTATGTGGGCTGACCCACTGATGGAATTAAAGGCACATGCACCTCCAGGTGCCACAGACTGGATACTGGGAAACACAAAGAATAGAGTAGTCCGGAGGGAAGGAGTTCAGTCCTCACTCACTCGCCACAGCCAAACAGATGCTCCTCACCCTTGCTCCTGAGGGCTTACCTTCTCTGCTTTCGCTCTCTCTCCTCTTTCGGTCAGCACGTCTGTGTGGCTGGTGGTGGTCTGCATGTCGGCCTGGCTTGCCTTGCTGGTGCAAAGCTGTTAGTTTGCCTCGTGTCACGCTTCGGCGTCCCTCCAGCCTGCGGGAATGCGTCTGTTAGGCAGAAACCTGTGCAGTTCCCTTAGGGACCACTGCAAAAGATTTAAGACTACAGGTGTTTGGCAGTAAACCCACTTGGTAGCAGTCTGTGCCACACAGATTCACTTGGTAGCTGTGGCTGAGCAGTCAGACTTCTCTCAAGAAGAGTTAGGCAGTATGCAGAGTATACACAATAGGTACAGAGACACAGTAGCGCAAACAAACACTGACCAGAGCTTTGGTGTAAAAGTATATAATTATTTATTTAAAAACACACTTGTAATTTACACTAGCAAAAACGAGGTAAGTAATTTCAGCACACAGTCACTATCATATATATACAACCCTATTCACTTATTAGACGAGTCTTAATGAGAAACACCACTTATTTTCAGACAGAGGTGAGCGCTTAACATAAGATGACACTCTAATTAGTTGTAAAGAAAGGGAGGGAAAAAGGCAGAGTTAAGGAAGCACACAAGTTTCAATACTTTTACAAAGAACCACAGTAAGGCAGGATAGGCAGAGTTCTACTGGAGAGCAAGGAAGTCAATTGCAAGGCCCACTCTTGGAGAGAGCAAGCAGAAGGGGTCCAGGTTCACACAGTGGGGTTATGCCCAAAGAGTCTTGTAGATGGTTCGCACAAAAAGGATGAAATTAAAGTCAGGCAAAGTTAGCTAGGTTGCCCCAGGCCAGCCCAGGTTAGAAAGTCGAGGCTTTACTGTCACCCCGAACGATCTGTCGCAAAGGGAAGCCAGGCGGGACACAGTACCTTAAGTGTGAAGGAAGCTCCAGCGGGGGCAGTTGTTCCTGGCAGCAGGTGCAAGTCGGTGTTGCGTCCAGAGGAAGAAGAGGTCTTGCCGTGGAGGAAAGATGAAGGTCGTTGCACTGCCGGGGAAGAAACCAGCCACAGAGTTCTCCGGTTAAAAGGCACTACCCTTCTCTTCGTGGTAGTGGTAAACCGTGGTATTCCGGTTGCCGGGGTGCTTGGCACGGGCAAGGCGGCCACGAGATGCTCCAGGAAGGTGAAAAGAAGGCAAAACTGATTATCCCCACCAGTCAAAGGAAGAAGACTCTCCGGACTGGAGATCTCCTCTGTCGTCGGGAAAAGTGGTGAGACGGTTCAGCAGGGCTCCACCGGTGGTGTCGTCATTGCAGGTCGGCTCAGCTTCTCCCTCCTCGGATTCTTGGGTCCTGTGGCGACTTCTGAAGTTCCAGTCCTCAAAGCCCTGCTTTTATGCAGCACACCCCCATTCACTCAGCCTAGCTGTCAATCAAACATGCTAAGTGGTGAGCCGGCCGGCTCACCACTTGGGCCAATCAGGACGGAGTGCGACTTGAGTTACCAAGGTAACTCAGTCCAGGGTGCCTAAACCCCCTCCCACCCCCCTGTGGTACCCAGACAGAGTGGCACCACTTTTGGAGGCTTCTGTGGAGAAGCCTGCCAAAAAGTGGAACAAAGGGCTCGACTTGGGTTGGAGTCACAGAAGAGAACACAAACGCCATTTTAGAATAGAGTTCTGGCAAAAAATACCAACCGGTGAATTAATATTAAATAAATAAACCGGCGGTATGTTCGAGGCTATAAGAATTCAATAATTAAAGTTGGTAGCCTCGAACAATGGGAAAATCCCATAGAGATACATTTGCGGTCGAATATAAAAAGTAGTATCCACTGCCACCAGCCAAAACTCGATCAGGGGGGACGGAGACGTGCCCCCTCAAACAGACCCCGGGGCAATCGAATTGTCCCGACCAGTACATCCACAATATGATGGTTTGTACTGGTTTCTGTTCATAATTTGGGACTAGCAAAGCCAATGGTGACTTTACATGCCCTGGGAGACAGTAGTCAGTCCCAGGGTATGGAGTCTATGTTGGGGGGGGTCGCTACGACACCCCTGGGTTACGGCACGGAGGGTGCTGTGTAACCCACATCCAAAAAACACGAGACCCTATGGAGTAAAAGACCCCATAGCCCATAAAACACATGGAAAGTTAAAGGAACACCTCAAATCATGTCTAAGAGTGGGAGCAAAAGAATCTCACTCTTAGCAGGAGAGAAAAAAATAAACCCCAAAAATCCAGCAAAGCTGCTGGGGGACTCACTAGGTTCGGGAAATTAGCCTTACAGAGAATTCTCCCTAACAGTCTCCGATCCAGACGCTGCCTTCCCCATTCTCCGTGTCTCTTCTGTCTCGCTTGCTGCCTTCTGGATTCTCAGCCCGTGCTGCGAAGTCTTCTCCACGGTTCTCCCTCATCTTCACGTTTGCCTGTCCAGCTGACAGCTTGGCTTCCCGGGCAGTGGCTAATTTGTTGGATATCACTGCGTTGCTCAGCTGTTCCATCTTTGGTCTGGGACGTCAAGAGACCAGCACAAGTATCCCTCTGAATTGTCCTTCTAGAAAGGAAGACTGGATTTCTTGCGGCTCCGTAACTGATGGTTTGGTCATAGTGGGAGAACCACCCTTTTTGGCTGTTATTTTCACCCCTATTTGGGCCAACTGCGAGACCCACTGGTCAAACTGCACTATGCGACTCCATATATCTATCTGAGCTCCTAGGTTGGGGATCACTGCCGCCATGACCCACAGCTCCTATCCTCTTCCATCCCTGGGGAAGCAGTTCTGATTTTATGCACACCCTTTACTCCCACTGTCTAGGTGGGCCAAGATGTTTTTTCCTTCGAGGAGGACAGGAACCTTGTAGGTCCTGTTTCCTGTGTTTAAGGAAGTAGCAGTAGATTTATTTTTCTTCCCCTTAATTTGAGGCTTCCCAGATTTTTCTTTCCCTAGAGTTATTTCCACACACTGGGCATATATGATGTTCGAATAGGAAAACACATCATTTGTTTCCTCCAGTTTTCCCTCCTTACATTGGCCATCCTGGCTGGATTCTTTTGAAAAACATAACCCATTTAAAGGACACTACTTTACTGGGTGACCGGCCTCTCAGCAGGAGAAACAGAATTTGTTTTGGGTAGGTGAGATGGGTAGAGAGGTTTATATGCCCTCCTCTACATTTCCTTTTATGAGTGTGATTACACTGCTCTCTCACTATGTCTTTATAGATGTCTCTAATTCCTGGGAATTAATTCCTGGGAATTATGAGCTGTTAATGGAACAGACGGTTCACCTTTTTTTGTTTCATCAAATCTTTAGAATTACTCAGGGGTTATTAACAAGACAGATGATTCTTTTAGTGTATTTATTTTTTACATTAATGGAATTAATGTCCCGGCTAAGGGACAAGATACCCTGGCTTTGGGGAATCTACAGTATTCCGTCTCTAAGGGCTGAAAAAAACCTCCCAAGAAGGTGGAGAATCAGGACGGTTCTTATCTTCCCTGGTACGGGTTCCATCTAGGATTCAAGTGATTTGGAGGGTTGACTGATATACCGTCACCGGTTGCCTAGGTGTCTTACTCTTCTTCAGGTCTAAACTAACTTCTTCTGAGCTGCAGATGTTGTAAGACTATCCCTTTGCTCCATGTATTTTGTCTGTTATAGAGTTACTTGATTTCCTACATATTCCAAATACTCAGTTTCCAATGGATTGTGTCCTCCCACCGATTCCTCATCTTTGATACATCCAAGTCTGCTTGCAGCTTGCTTCGGAATTTCTTATTTCATAGGGTTGAGCGTCATGCAGCGTTGAGTCTTGGTCAACAACTGCCTATGTAGCGTCCCTCGTGACATCGACGCTGGTATATGAAGCATGCGCGCTGATTGCTACCTACACTTCATTTTTTTCCACATTGCTGCGTGCTTCGGAGGTATTTAGATTGCATTGGTTTCTACAATCAAGTGAATTCGATATTCTTCGATCATGTCCTCAACATCAAAGACTAGTTTCAAACGGTGTGCGGACTGTAGGCAAAAGAAATTCCATAACACACCCTCACCGCATCTGTTTGTGGTGTTTGGGGACAGGCCACAAGGTGGATGACTGTGGCTCATGTCAATCTGTCAGTTAAGGCCTTGTGGGAAAGGAAGGGAAACTTGGTGCAGGTAAGCCCTCTTCCAAATCCCATCCATTACTCCATCCAAAAGAAAGTAGTCTTCCGAATCGAGGGATGTTCCTCCACTCAGAGAAGATCGAGGTCCGGTTTGTGGCGCTCGTCGTCCTCTTCTCACAAGAAGAGTAAGAAATGGCGTCACAGGTCCTGGTCTTCGTCGTCTTCATCTCCTGAAGTTTTGTTACCAAAGAAAACCCTGACTCGGAAAGCTTCCGCTTAAAAATGCTTGTTTTTCCTCCTTATGTCCCTCTCAATGAGTCGGGGAAACAAAGCCACCCCTCGGCATCGGACAAGACCAGCAGGGAGTCTCGTGTGTCTCCTCGCGCGCCTCAGAGCCCGGGAAGAGAGGCTCCTCGACGCAAGTCAAAGGTGTCTTCTTCGCCACATAAGACTTAGCCTGTGCCTACCCCCTCAAGGCCTTCATCTCTGGTATTGAAGCCTTCATCGAGGGTATCGAAGCTATCGAGTTCATCACCCAAGCCTTCAAGGCATGTTATCCACTTGAAGCCATCGAAGCATGTTAAACCATCGGCTCACTCACCGACCGCTTCGAGGAAGTCCTCAAAGCTCTCGATGCCTTCGACATCAGAGCATTCAGTGCCTCTGAAGACTGTAAAACCAATTGTTGAACCGACCAAGTCGTTAAAAACCCTACCTCAATCTGATTTCTTGCGGCAAATAGGGTCCATATTCGAGGAAAATGAAGAGGAGGATCAAGTCCCTTTTGGTTTAAGAGTTTCGAACACCAAATGTTCCAGAAGAACTTATTTCGCCAGAGTCCAAGATGCAGAGCCCTTAAAGAAACCCGCATCTGGGGAACGTCTTCAGAGACTGATTCTGGTAACCCAGTGGTGGCTGGATATGCTAATATGCTATAGGTCTGTGATTTGTAAAGTGTCTGAATATCTGGGGTGGTCTAAACCCGCAACTACTATAGAGACTGATGACTTCACTGATGGTTAAGGAGGCTCTGCTACCTTTCCCAGCTGCCTTAAGGTTAAGGGGTATGGAAAATTGGCTAAAGCCTGGTTCTGTTCCCCCTGTAAACAAACTCTTTCCGTGCACCCTTTTCTGAACCGGCATCCCACACTAGAGTCTGGTTGTTCAAGCAGCAACAGTTTCATCTACATCCAGAGCTTATCCTTCTACTCCTGCAGACAGAATAGATGGAAAAGTTGATTCTTTGGGAAAGCGAGTGTTCAGTGCAGGGAGCATGGCACTAAAATCGTCAAATGCTACAAGCGCCTTCGCTAAATACACGCAGCCTTTTCGGTGTAGCTGCCCTTGTAGCAGAACATATTCTGGCGGGAGAGGTAAGGGAAGGCTTTTTAAACCTAGTGCAAGATGGAAAAGATGCTATGAGATGGTCTTCATAGTCCAGCCTGTATACAGTGGATTCAGAAGGTAGGTTCATGGCTTCCAGTACTGTGATTAGATGCATGTCATGGCTCAAAATCGTTTTTTTTTCTTCTGCGTATGTCCAGACACGTGTACTTGACATTCCTTTTTTATGGAACCTTTCTGTTTGTAGAAAAGGCTGACAATAGTCTGGAGAAACTGCATACTGCTAGAGCTGCAGCTAAATTCCTAGGGTGGAAATTGGACAACTTCAACCTTCAGGTCAAGGATGGAAAGGACGTCTTTTTTGTTTCTATTCCTCAATCTCTAGAGGAAGAGGGCAGTTCTTGCAAAAGGGTCAGAGGTGAGCACTTCATGGAGGAAGAGGTGGTAGAACTCCCCATGCAACACCCACAAAGTTATCCTCGGCTGCAGGTGGAGCAGCAAAATGATACAAGTCTGTGGTGGGAGGCAGACTGTGATATCATCTCCGGAGTTGGCAAAGCGTAACTTTGAGCGCATGGGTGCTACAAACCGTAGCAGACGGTTAATGTCTCCCATTCCTGAAGAAACCTCCAGATTGCCCCCCAAAAGCCAGATCTTTTCTGGTTCCAGATCCGCTCACCAACAGGAGATTATCATCCTGTTGGAGAAAGGTGCAATAGAGGTGGTACCTGCAGCAAGGAGAAACCAGGGTTGGTATTCTCCCTACTCCCTAATTCCCAAGAAGGTGTGAGGAGTGCGACCCATCTTGGACTTGCGATGGAAGGACAAGTTCAAGGTGGTAACTCTTTCGCAGATCCTTCGACTCAAGGATTGGTTGGTGTCATTGGACCTTCAGGATGCTTACTTTCATGTGCCCATACATCAGAAGCACAGAGTACCCGAGGTTCACAGTAAGGGGTTTTCATTATCAATTTCGGGTTCTGCCATTCGTGCTCACCTCATCCCGAAGGTCTTCACAAAGCTTATGGCAGTGGTGGCAGCAAGTCTAAGGTGGAATTGGATTCACATCTACCCCTACCTGGATGACTGGTTGATCAGAGCTTGTTCTCCGGAACTGCCCAGTCATCTGTCGCACCTGCCACTTCCTCCACGAGCTGGGCGTCTCCCTTAACTCCAAGAAGTCCCACTTGACACCTCAAAAATGTATGGAGCGGTCCTGGGCTCTGCTCCGGGAAAAGCTCTGCCACTAGAGTTAAGGGCTCAACATCTTTTGCAGATTTTGCAAAGGTTTGAGTGCCCGACCTACGACTTCCTAAGGTTACTCCGCTTATGGCATCCTGCATTTTTCTGGTGCCAGAAGCCTGAGAATGAGATCTCTTCAGTGGGGCTCTCAGATCCCAGGTGTCTCAATTCTCCAGCAGAATAACAGAACTTCATCCGGTCCTGACAAAGGTACCCCAGGATCTTCTAGGGTGGGGCCAGTCGAGAGAATGTGTTGAGGAGAACCCTTTTGGCAACCATGGCCAGAGTTGGCAGTTGTAACAGAGGCCTCCTCTTAGGATGGGGAGCACACATGAGAGATCTTTCAGTAAGCGGACACTGGTCTCAGTCGGAGTTCAGACTCCATATCAACCTATTGAAACTGAGGGCAATGAGACTAGTGCTGATGGCCTTTCTACCCTCAATTCGGGGAAGAGTGTCCTGATAATGACGGACAACACAGTGGCCATGCATTACCTCAACAAGAGCGGGTGTAGGGTCCCTGCCCCTGTTCAGAGATGCAATGCAGCTCTGGTTCTGGGCACTGAGAGAAGAAATTGAATCTAGCCAGAAAAGAAAACACAGTGGAGGATGCTCTGAGCAGGCAGAGCACGATCTCCCACAAGTGGTAGCTAGCCCAGGAAGTCCTTCTGGAGATCTTTGCCCTTTGGGGAACCCCCTCAAGTGGATCTGTGCAGTACCAATGTCAACCGGAAGTGTGAGCTGTTCTGCTCTAGGGAATTTACCCAAAGAGGAGCTCTAGGGAATGCCCTTGTGATGGACTGGAAGTTTCCACTTCTGTACGCATTTCACCAGTCCCCGTCATTCCTCATGTCATCAGGAGGGTGAGGAAGTTTGGGAAAACCACGATCCTCATTGCTCCGGATTGAGCCAGGAGAACGTGGTACCCGGACCTTATGGAAATGGCCATCCAAATAGTCTTCTGCAGAAAGAGAGGACCTACTCTTGCAAGAGGGAGTTTTCATTCTTCACCCAGAGATCAGGACTCTCAATCTTCATGCCTGGTGTCTGGAAGCGTGAGATATAAGGATTACACGAACAGCAAGTGTTTGTCAAGATGACCAGATCTTCATTGGTTACGCTCGTCAAAGATTAGGCTTGGTGATCACAAAACAAACCATCTCTAAATGGATTGTCATGTGCATAACAGAATGCTACTCATTGGCAGACAAAAATGTGCCCGAAGGTTTGAGGGTGCTTTCCACTAGAGGGGTGCCTTCTTCCTCAGCTCTGAAAGAGGTGTGCCAGCGCAGGACATTTGAAGCGCGCCAACCTGGTCGTCCCTTCAGACTTTAAGTACACTTTACTGTGTAGATTATTTATCAGGAGAGGAAACCAAATTTAAAGCGGTCTTCCATAATATGAACAAATAAGTACATTCTTGGCACCCACCACCTAAGACAAAATGCTTTGGGAAGCTATCGAAGATGAGGAATGCGTGGGAGAACCCAATTAATTCAAAGAACAAGTTACTTACCCGTGGTTATTTATTGGTCATTTCTATAGCGCCTACACACTTAAAAAAGCATTCCAACGCAGGGAGGGATTAAGTTAGCAATATAGAAATTGACATTCTTATTAGGCATTAGAGCATTCAGAATGGGCAAGTGTTAAGTGTTTGGAGGTACAACAAACAACAAAACAAACTGGATACAACATATGACATAAATTATTATACGTGCCTGGCGGTAGTTTCAACAATGCAAGAGCTATACATAAAAAAAAGAGGGGCAGGGTAGGGTAAGATGAACAAGAAAAATAGTTCATCAAACGTGCCTGACAGTGTCTGATAGAGATAAGTGCATGAGATGTGAAGAAGAGGCAGAGGGAGGGCAGGGGTGGCAGGGAGATGAAGACTAGACATAATGAGGGTCCAGATGTAAAGTGGAAGTAGAACAAAAGAGTGTGAAGCTGCGCTTTAACGTCCAGGAGGCATAGTAGAAAGGGAGGGCCCAACTGCATAGCAAAAAGGAGGGGGGTGCCAGGAATGTATGAAAAAAGGATCCACGAGTGCAGTGCATAAACAGGGTGCAAGATGTAATTAGCACACCCTCAAAAAAGAATTGGACAGAGCACAATGCAAAATGAATGCAGTGATGTAGAAAAGGCACACCCACAGAAAACAAATTCTATTTTTATTTTAGGAACACGGTTGTAGTGAGCAGGGCAGAGTAGGAAGGCAAGGTAGAGTCAGAGTGCAAAAGTCACCAGTTAAAGGTACATGTGTAAGAGGAGGCATTAGAAAGTTCAGGCAGTACTCATGTAATCCACCAGGCTACGAGGAGGACCAGAAGCCAAGCTCATACAGGAGCAGGGAGTACCAATCGGTCGCTGCATCTTTGAGGGAGCAGAAGGTTGGGGCCCCCCGGGCTGCTCGTGCCCAGTCAGGGGCCTATGTTGGTGGACCTTGTTTTTTTGTATTTATTTTTTTCGATCATCAATTATTTTATTAGACTAAAAAAGGGAAGGTAATTTCAGGCATGGGTCATAATTAACAAGGATCCTTGCAGGAGATGAGATGGGAGAGATAGGAGATGGCACCACACTGCAATCTGCGCACCATTGTACAGGAAGCCCCCCTCTCCATCACTTTAAGGCACCGGTACAATCTGGAGGCTGGTACTAAGCAGAGTCAGGATGTCAATTCTTAAAGTCTCAAACATGTGCTGTCTTCACAGACAGTGGTTGCACAAAGAGGCCCAGATCCTTCATTTTATCCACTGCAGCAGCAAGATCAATGATTTTGTTAATCTGCAGGGGGAGCCGTACAGGACCCAAGTCAGTTTTGGAGACAAACATGATTCATTTGACATCTGCCAATCCTACTCCTTGATGGAATGAATAGCTCGAACTCCTGGATCAGAAACTGTTTCTTCTGTGCACAAACTAGATTGCGTTTCTGCAAGTTGGACAACCTTTCATTGGCAGCTCTCCCCATGTAGTTAGGTGCTTCCGACAGCTCCATTTGCTCCCATTGTCATCACATTGAGAAGTTGCTCATCTACTCCATAAAAGAAGGAAAGCTTGTGGCCATGACGATGTATGCACTGTCCAAAGTCCAGGAGGTCAAGGCCGCTGAATTTCATACCTTGGAATTTTGTAAGGCATTTGGTTACACTGCATTTCTCCATTTCATCCAACACGTCTTCAACACGAAAGAGCACTCCGGTAAGGCTTTGAATGTGGTAGTAGTAAAAAGGAATGTTGGGGGATGCCAATGCCACTTCACTCATGTAATAAACGAGGGCACCTACATTGGGAGGTTTCAGGAAAGGACCTATATGCATCAGCTTGGATGCTTGCTGCATGCAGAGCCATTTCCTGAGCTTCTTTCAATGATGAGCCCACATGAACTGTCACCTGATCCATCTTGCGCTTTCCTTGTCTCACCCACTCCTCCGAAGCAGTTTCCTCTTCTGGACAGTCAGGGAGACGCCTTCTCCCATCGTGCCATTCACAAAATTCTTTACACCTTGAGCATGAATTAGGTCATCTTCATAGCTGCCAATCACAGAGAGGTTGATTTCACTGTCCTGGGTCATTGGAGTGAAGGTGACAGCCACCACTCCAAGGTTCTGTGATGGGTCCATTCCGTCTACACAAATGGATGGGGATATCTGGCACAGCAGTGGAATGGATCAGCAGTGCTCTCAGAGATTGGAGACAAGAAGTTCACAATGTTCTTCAAAGCTCAGCATCAAAAAGATGACGTGAAGTACTGTCAGGGACGTTCCTCCTCTTTACTGCTGCATGTGCAAGCGTTGCAGTGCCAGCTTCAGGGCTTCCCAGAGTCATCTGCCTCAGTCGGAGCTCTCCTGCTCTTCTTCCCGGGACTTGGGTTGGTGGGCCTCGGTGTTGGGGGGGGGGGGGGTGGAGGGGGCGGCTATTCACCTGCCGGTTCCCCATTGGCCCAGAAAAAGTGGAGCGGGACCAATCAGTGGAGGTCAGGCCAGGCAGCAGGTCACTCTGGTGCTCCGGGGAAGCGGGCGGCCATCTTGCAACGTGCTGGCCAGAAAGCACCATGTGGGCAGCAATGGCGAAATAAATGTAGAAAGGGCCTCAAACCCTGGAGGAAGAAGGGTTTTGAATGAAAAAGGACAAGTCTATGATCAGAAGCTGTGAGTTTCCTTTCGCCGTGAGAAGAGTAGATGGAGAGAATGGGCCGTGTGAGGGCCAGAAAGGGGCCTTCACACGACTCATGGCTTCTCGACTGATCTTGCCCTTGGAGTTCTTATCCAGGGAAGAGGGTTTGATCAGCCCCTGTTTTCAGTATAGTAATTGTGGGATTAGGGTTCATGAAATCCTGTTTAATGTTTGTGGGATTCCCCAGTTTGTGTCAGCTGAATCCAACCCCTGACACCATATCTGAGGAACCAGGAATGAGACCCAGACACATAGGCCTTTTGTTGGTATAAACATTTATGAAAATAATAAAGGGGTTTGGGAAATGACTCACTGTAGCTAATCTAGGAGGTATATCCCTACCTCAAGCAAAAACTAAGGTCTGTCCTGTGCCAAGATGTCGAAATCAAAAATGTTGTGTCCGAAAACCTATCCTAGCCCTCTCATTCTAAAAGTAACTATAATGTGCTAAGGGTAATATCTTTGGCTGGGAAAGTTCACACATGCTCACCTTCAAAGGGTATAAATCCAACAAAAGTTTCCAATTGATAGTGTTCACGGTTCCAAAGACTGTGTCCCTTCCCCAGTTTTCTGTCCACCAAAACAAAAGTTCAAAAGAATAACCATGTTTTTTATAACCAAAGAGAATAACCCCCTACTCTTGGTGTTGCAACCCGCTGCAGGGGAAATGACTCCCTTTCCCCAGGTCTCTTCCACATTCAGTGTCATTCAAAATCCTAAGGGCATGAATATTCATTGGGATTCTCTTTTCAAAGTCCTGTAACTTGGGTGTGGGTCCCAGACACACACACCTGGTATCTGTCCCTGCCAGGTTCTTTTGTAAGGTAACTTTACACAATTTGGGTGCTGGTCCCAGACTTGCACTGTTTGGTTTCCGCTGGCCCCTGAGTCCTTCTGTGTGCCCCCCACCGGCCCCCTGAGTCCTTCTGTGTGCCCCCCACCGGCCCCCTGAGTCCTTCTGTGTGCCCCCCCACCGGCCCCCTGAGTCCTTCTGTGTGCCCCCCAGCAGCCCCATGAGTACTTCTGTGTGCCCCCTGAGTCCTTCTGTGTGCCCCCTGCCGGCCCCCTGAGTCCTTCTGTGTGCCCCCTGCCGGCCCCCTGAGTCCTTCTGTGTGCCCCCTGCCGGCCCCCTGAGTCCTTCTGCGTGCCCCACGCCGGCCCCCTGAGTCCTTCTGTGTGCCATCTTTCCCTCCCCTTCACCTTTCAATTATCTTGGCACTTACTCTTATCATTGTCCCTTGACCTTTGATAACCGCTTGTCTGTCTCCTCTTTTACTCCTTGTCCTCTCCTCCCAATCCCTCCCAGCACTACCTTGCTCAGTCGTTGACACTTTAAGATAGTCACTTGTTTTGTGCCTCTCCTCTCCCCTTCCCCACACCTCCCCTCTTGTCACTTTTGCACTACAACAATTGTCATCAGGCATAGTAATGCTAGTATTGTCTCCTTTTTTCCTTCCTCTTCTCTCCCTTATTGTTCCATGCACTTGTACTATCTGTTATGATATGATAGTTATTCTCACATTCTGATTTGTTTCAAGGACCTGTAAGAATGTAACTGTATTCTCCCATGTTCCCTCCCTCCTTGAAGCGCTTTGAAACACATTGTGTATAGGCGCTATACAAATCAATCGGGGTCCCAGAACCTTTTATTATGGCCTCTGCCTTCACCCCTTGATCCTCCGGTCTCCTGCACCACTCTGGCAACCCGTGTACCTGTTTCTGTCCCTCAGGAAGGTACCAGTGGTTCCTCAGCGGCTGCAGCTTCTCTGGAGGCTCAGGTTACGTTCGGGGCTTCTTTGAGGTCGGCAGTGGCGGCTTCCTTGACGTCTGCTTCTTCCTGGCGGTGCATCCACTCTGCTGGGGGCTTCGCTGGTGCTTGGGAGCCCTGGAGGTACCAGACTGCAGTAACGTGAGCGATCCTGGCTCTATGAACCTTGCTTGCCTACGCCTCGTCCTGTGCTTTCGGCTTCCCTCCAGCTGGCTCTTGCTTTTCTCGCCACTACTTGGTGTTGCCGGTTTCCTCCTCAGAGGATTGATTTCTTTATCCAACTCATTAGTCTGATGTTTAAACGCCCACGTTGAGAAAAGGAGTTTCTTTGGACCAATCACGTTTGCAGAAAAACGAGAGTGCTCATTCTGCTTCACTATAGTAATCTTTGTACTCCTGATAATCTTCGTCTTGTCAGTCCTTCAGAAGCTAGAATGTTCATTCTGTTTCTCCCTAGTGATCTTTGGACTCCTGATCATCATATTGTTCCCAGTATATGTCAGAGTTCAAATGTGAGATATTCTGCATTTTCTGACGCTTTAACCCTTTCCAGTATATTAGATTGACTAGCTTGGCTATAATACATAATAGTCTTATCACAAGGAGGGAGAGGAGGATGGAACGTTGGAGAGGGTTACTTGTGCGGGGGCATAGCACATTCTCTGCCGATGGTCATCCCTAATCCCATACGGGGGGTTCCTCCCCCATGTGATCCTCCTTCAGTGCACCACCCCCAGTGGGACTATTGGACTGTGGATGCACCACCCTGGCTCAATGGGAAACATCTCCCCTACCCCTAGGGGAGAAGGGACAACATCCTCAGATTCGTCACACTCCCTACTTTTTTTTTCCAAGGAGAAGGTGAATTTGAGAGTTGGGCCTTCCTTTCTCCCCCAGATGGTGGAAACTTTCCATCTCTCTCAAGATCCAGCTTCCTGTAATTTTTCCTCTGCTTCATCTTTCCACAGCAGAGGAGCGATTTCATCGGCAGGCCCCGGTGTAGGCACTCAACTTCTACGCTTATCTGACGAGAGATGCAATGAAGGATGATTACATTTTTGTTGGTAACACTGGTGCCCTTGCTGGTCGGGCTGTGACTAAACAATCCTGTCAAGGTGGATCATTCTCTGCAACTTCGAATGCTATGATCTGGCTGGACAGGATGTGCCTGAGGGTCTCTGGGCTCATTTCACCAGAGAACTGGGTGCCACCTTTGCTCTGTAGCACAAAGTACCTGCTCAGGAAATTTGCTTTGCAGCAAAGCGGGCTTCGTTGCATACGTTCGCTAAGCATTAGTGCTTGGAATCTGTCGGGTCAGGGCGGTCCTTCAGAGTTTTCTGCTTTAGATGGTGTCCATGCTATCCTCCCTCCTCCAGATCATTGTTCTTGTTGGATTCCATCATAGACTAGGAATCCGTTGGAGGAAAGAGTCCATTTGAAGAACAAATGTACTTAACCTATCGGTAAGGTTTTTTCGCTTTATTCTTCCCACTTATTTCTCATCGCCCTCCCTACTTGCCCCTGTTGCCTAGTACCAGTACGAACACTAGTAAAGTTCCATTCCGACCAGTATGGCGGAAAAAAACAATCTGAGGGTCCTAGATGCGTGAGGGATCATGGGTACAGGGGACGTCACACTAGGGATAGTATTACTGGCACGCCCTGTGTCGACGCTCATTTTTCGAGTTTCGAAAAACAAACTGTAATATTCCGCAGCTTCCACTAGATGTCGGCCTATGCACAGCATGTGATCTAAGCAGATACAAGCATCAGAAATACGATTACGGTGAGTAATGTATCCATATATATATATATATATGTCAGTCAAAATTGGTCTGTGGTGGGATTTGTGGGTTTGTGGTTTGGCGAATCGTCGTTCCTTATACAATTCCCAACTGTTTCACCAATCTGCACCCGATTTTGCATAGCTACCTGTTAGGAGCCTTCACACATTACTGGCTACATCACATTTGGACAATCCACTCTATTGCCCAGATTTCAGCAAAAGTTACAATTTGTTTGTGGCCTTCCAATGAAGCCGTAAACCATGTTTTCCTGGGAAGGGAAACCAAACCTTTCGCCGCATCAGGGGAAATTACTTTTCCAGAAGATTTTTGCGAGATGGTGCCTGCCGACAAAGCCGTAAACCATGTTCATCGGGAAGGGAACAAAAAATGTTTCGAATGGATTGTCCTCCCACGTATTCATCATCTTGTGATAATTCGTTATCTCCAGCTTCGCTGCTTCGGAAAAAAAAAATTCTCGTCAGAGGGCGCTGTGCTCGAGGTCGTGGCGTCGATTGTCCCTCGACGGACTCCGTACTCTGTCGACGTCACCAATGGCATAAATAGCTCGAGCCGCGCCCGTTGCTTCAGTTCCGTTTTTCCGATTGCTTCGCTATCGAGAACGGCGCGCTTCTATTCTCTGTGAAGAAAATGTCGTAATCTTCAACTCCTTCGACACCCAAGACGGGGTTCAAGAAGTGTGTAGATTGTGGATCTAAAATGTCGATCACCGATCCCCACCGAATTTGTCTCTGGTGTCTCGGTTCCAGTCACCGAACCGACGACTGCGGGTCCTGTCAATCCATGACCGAGAAAGCTCTTCGTGAGAGGAGAGGTAAACTGTCGGTGGGGAGGGAAGCCTCTAAGAAGGCTGTCAAAAAGACATAAAAAAGCGACTGATTCGAAGGAATCGGATCGCCATAGGCACTCAGAGATCTTGATCTAGGAGTAGATCGAGACACTCTTCGTCATCATCTAAAAAAATGAAGAGGAGACCTAGATCTCACTCATCATCTTCTTCAGAGTCGACCGAAGAAATTCGATGTCCGACTAAAGCGGATTCTCCCAGTAAGTGGGAAGAATTCCGCAAAAAGATGGGTTTTCGAGAACGTGGCCTCGACCCCCTCGAAAGACCCTCGAAAAAGCCATACCCCCTAAAGTCGCTCCATTGGACGACGACAGGGAAGTCCAAGACTACCATGGCAAAGACCGGTAGCGTCGAGGAATATAAAAGAACTAGAGTCGATGTAAATCTGTCAAACTCTTCAAGAGTCGAGCACCTCTCCAGTGCCATGCAAAAAACACAAGCCGTCGAAGACTTCGACTTAGTCGATGCCCTGAGCGTCGATAATTTCGACACCAAAAACATCCTCGACGTCATCTTCGAAGTCTTCGAAGACCCCTTCGACAATTTGGAAGGATTTAGCAATTCCTTCGACGCGGTTAGTAGAGAAAGAAAGGAGATTCACTCCATTGCCCAGATCAGACTTTTTCAAGTCTATGTCAGCAATTTATGAAGAATCTGCTTCAGAAGAGGATGAAGTTACTCCTCTTGGAGTTTCTTATGGTACAAGACAAGTTCCTGAGGAACTTATAGATCAGTAATCTAGAATGAGAGACCTGAGTGATACTCTACATTCTACCAGTAGAATTGACTCATCCCTAGAATTAGAGTTCGCCAGACCTGATCCTGCAGAGCATGCAGATGCTGGGTACGGGGGTCTTATGATCAGGGTAATTGGGTATATGGGTTGGGGTAATACTTCACCCATTTTTGAACAAGATGACATGACGGATATAATCGTCAAGGGACCTCAGAAAGATCCTGTTCTCCCTTTCCACAAGACCCTTCAAAGGACTGTGGATGAAAACTGGGAGAAACCAGAGTATTGCTGCTGCAGATAGCACTTATCAAAAAAAATATAGACCAGCTGGAACGGATCCTGAATATTTGAATAAACATCCGACTCCAGAGAGTTTAGTCATTCAGGCAGCATCCACTTAAAAACAAACTGCTTATCCAACTATCCCTCCAGATAGAGAGGATAAAAAAGTTGATGCCTGGGCATGTAAAGTTTTCACGTCAGACAGTATGGCACTTAAGTCAGCAAATGTCACCTGTACCCTAGCCAGGTTTACCCATACCCTGTGGGACTGTATTTCGGCGGCGGCTGATCATATTCCGGAAGGCGCGGAAAGGGAAGGCTTCCTGAATATAGTTAAAGACGGGAAGGAGGCAATGGGGGAATGTCTCCAGTCTGGACTGGATACTGCTGATAGTATCAGCAGATCCATGGCTGCAAGTGTTGTGGTACGCAGATTTGCGTGGTTGAGGAATTCAGGGTTTGCACCAGACGTGCAAGCTAGACTCCTCAACATGCCCTTTGATGGCTCGAGGCTCTTTGGCAGAAAGGCTGATGAAAGCCTAGAGAAACTTCAGACCTCTAAAGCGGCAGCTAAATTACTTAACGCCTCTTTGCGCCAGCCTCTAAAACCCTATTCCGGCTCATCTTCCTGGAGGGGTCGTTCTTTTTGATACTACTCCTCTTTTGGTAGAGGAAGAGGACAGGCTTCTTAAAGGGGCAAAAGCCTCGTGGAGCACGAGGAAGAGGTGCAAAATCAGCCTCAGGAGCGGCATCTGTACCCTCAGCCACTCCTGTAGCTGCCTCCAAATCCCTCTGAGACCTTGTTGCACAAAACACCAGTGGGAGGCAGGATCTCTCAGCATCTGAAGGAATGGCGGGGCATTACCTCAGATGCTTGGGCACTGGAAACAGTAGCCCAAGGTTACTGCCTCCCCTTCCAAAAAAGGCCTCAATCATCCACCGGGAGCCAACTCCGCCAAAATTCCGGATCCGCTCCTGTTGCAGGAAATTTAAACCCTGCTAGAGAAAGGTGCCATAGAACTGGTACCTGTAGCGGAGAGGAACAGGGGTTGGTACTCCCCATATTTTCTCATCCCAAAAAAGGACAGAGGACTGAGACCCATCTTGGACTTGAGAAACTTGAAAAAGTTCCTCAGGAAGGACAAGTTCAAGATGGTGACTCTTTCTCAGATCCTTCAGGCTCTCCAACTCCAAGATTGGTTGTTATCATTGGACCTTCAGGATGCTTACTTTCATGAGCCAATTCATCCAAAGCACAGAAAGTACCTGAGGTTCGCGATTGGCAATTCTCATTATCGATTTCGAGTTCTGCCATTCGGGTTGACCTCCGCCCCGAGGGTTTTCACCAAACTGTTGGCGGTTGTGGCAGCAAGTCTCAGGAGGGGGGGCATTCACATCTACCCCTACCTGGACGATTGGTTGATCAGAGCAAGTTCTCCAGAACAAGCTCAGGAACATCTTTCGATCACCTGCCACTTCCTCCACAAATTGGGCTTCTCCCTCAATTTCAAGAAGTCCCACATGATACCATCCCAGAAGCTCCAGTTTATCGGAGCAGTCTTGGACACTTCCTCGGGAAAAGCCTCGCCTCCTGAGGGCGAGAGCTCTCCACATCCAGCATATGGTAACAAAATTCCAGAATGCCCAACGTCTACCGGCCTTCGATTTTCTCAGGTTGCTTGGCCTCAAGGCATCCTGCATTTTCCCACGTACCAGAGGCCAGGTTGAGGATGAGATCCCTTCAATGGGCACTCAGAACTCAGTGGTCCCAGTTCTCAGGGAATATGTCGGATCTTCTGCAAGTCCCAAGCGCAGTTGCCCCGGATCTTCTATGGTGGGCTTGCAACAACAACATTCTCAAGGGAGTGTCTTTTTGGCAACCATGGCCGAAGATAACAGTAGTGACGGACGCTTCACTCACGGGGGTGGGGAGCACACACCAACAATCTGACAATCAGCGGTCGTTGGTCTCCATCGGAGTCCAAACTACACATCAACCTTTTGGAGCTGAGGGCAATCAGACTAGCTCTGAAGGCCTTTCTGCCCTCTGTACAGGGAAAGAATGCCCTGATAACGACGGACAACACGGTGGCCATGTACTACCTCAACAAGAGGAGGAGTAGGGTCACTACCACTGTGCAGAGAGGCAATGCAGCTATGATTCTGGCCAATACAAGAAGGAATCTCTCTATCGGCAATTCACCTAGCTGGAGAGAAGAACACGGTGGCAGACGCTCTGAGCAGGCAGAGCATGGTCTCTCACGAGTGGGAGATAGCTCAGGAAGTCCTTCTGGAGATCTTCGCCCTTTGGGGAACCCCTCAAGTGGATCTGTTCACCACCGCGATCAACCGGTAGTGCGATCACTACAGCTCAAAGGAATTTCCTCAAAGAGGAGCTCTGGGAGTCGCATTCGTAGTGGAGTGGAAGTTTCCACTGCTGTACGCATTTCCCCCAGTCCCCGTGATTCCTCAAGTAATCAGGAGGTTGAGAAAGTTCAGGAAAACCATGATCCTAATTGCCCCGGATTGGGCCAGGAGGACGTGGTACCCAGACCTTCTGAACATGTCCATCTGCCCTCCAATATGTCTTCCGCAAAGAGAGGATCTTCTCTCGCAAGAGGAAGGCCGGGTTCTCCATACAGAGGTCAAGACACTCAACCTTCACGCATGGTTTCTGAGAGGTTGAGATACAAGGATTGGGATCTTCCGGATGACGTAATGGAAATCTTGCTTTCGGCCAGAAGACCAGCCACAAAATCTTTGTACCGATGTCGCTGGAACAGGTTTAGTAACTGGTGCAAAGACAAGGATGTGGACCCTTTTCAGTGTGGCACCCCAATGGTGCTTTCTTTTCTATTACATCTAGCTAATCTGGGGCTCCAGATAGGAACAATCAAAGGATACCTTGCTGCGCTGTCCATTTTCAAGCGCTCCTCGGAAGAGGTTTCATATTTCAAAATACCGTTAATCATTCAATTCTTAAAAGGGCTTACTAATGTTTACCCTCCAGTACCTTCTCATGTACCAACTTGGTATTTAAATTTAGTACTAAAAGACTTGCATACCTTTTGAGCCTCTGCATTCATGTCCATTGAGGCTTTTAACTCTAAAAACTGTCCTTCTTGTGGCCCTATCAGCCCGCAGGGTTAGTGAACTTCAGGCTCTCTCATGCAAACCACCATATACTATTTTTTATAAGGATAAGGTAGTCCTTTAAGTGGTTCATAGTCATTTTTTCGAATTCAAAAATGTCGAACATCATTTTTTCGAAAAAATAATGTGGAAAAAAAAGTCGCATTTTTTTTAATGTTTTTTTATCCGAAATGGGGGGTTCCCCCACCCCCTTTTTTAATTTATTTATTTATTTTTTTTTGTTTTACCCATTCTTTTTATTCCCGGACCCCAAAATAAATACAGTTCTTACCACAAGTAGTCTCGGGCTTCCATTTTTCACAAAAAATAGTGCTACCAACTTTTTATCCTCCTCCTCATCTGGGCAAGGAAGAGGAGAGATTACACAGACTAGATCCCAAGAGGACTCTTAGTTTTTACATCTCAAGGATGGCTAAATTGAGACAAGATGACCAACTATTCGTGGGTTATATTGGTCATAAATTAGGCTTATCTGTAACAAAACAGACCATTTCCCGCTGGATCATATCAGCCATAGTTGAATGCTACAGATTAGCGGGTAAATAACCACCAGATGGGCTTCGTGCCCATTCTACAAGGGGAATGGCTACTTCTGCGGCTCTAAAGAGGGGAGTCCCGGCAGCAGATATTTGTGCAGCTGCAACCTGGAAAACAATGCATACTTTTGTTAAACATTGTTTGGATACTGCCTCCTCTAATGAGGATTTATTTGCCAAGGCAGTTCTGAATTCTGTCCATGAAAACTGAAATTGGTACTCCCACCTCCAAAATTGCTACTGCTATGGGAGCCTATCACAAGATGAGAAATACGTGGGAGGACACAATCCATTCGAAGAACAAGTTACTTACCAACTGTAACGTTCTTTCGACTGGATGTTCCTCCCACGTATTCCTCATCGACCCTCCCATCCTACCCCACAGTACAGTTTACGTTTTCTTACACTTTCCTCTCACAAAGAATGTATCGGTCATGGAGCATGTCTGGGTGTTCCTCCGAAAATCTTTCATCGAAAAACCAGAACTGAAGCAACGGGCGCTGCTCGAGCTATTTATACCATTGGTGATGTCGACGGAGTACAGAGTCAGTCGAGGGACAATCGACGCCACGACCTCGAGCACTGCGCCCTCTGCCGGGAATTGTTTTTCCGAAGCATCGAAGCTGGAGATAACAAATTATCAGAAGATGAGGAATACGTGGGAGGAACATCCAGTCGAAAGAACGTTACAGTTGGTAAGTAACTTGTTCTTCTCAATCAGTCGCAACACGAACAAAAGTAGAGGTCCCCCTAGGATGCTCAACTGCAATGAGCTGCACCACGCCAGGGTGAGGCGGAACAGCGACCTAAACGATAATTAATTTTCAACTATTGATTGTTAATATGTCTGTCTACAGAACCCATTCGGAGAACTGGTATTTTTGCTAGTATTTGTGCTAGTATTTGATAATTGTGCAGGGGTTACAATTTGCAATGTAAGTGCAATGAACTAATGTATGTTGATTTTATGTACTCGGGCGGGTGCCAAACATAGCAAGCATAAGAATGGATGAGTAAACAGTTTTCAAGAGGGGTGCGATAGGATATGACTATGACAATACAATATTACACCCCGATAGACGTGCAGGTTTATGCAGGGTGGTGCAATAGTAGGTTCATGAGAGTGGATTTAGGTGTAGGGATGTCATCCTGGAGAAGGCAGGTGCATTTGTCAGGAGGAGAAGATGGCGTCTTGATGCTTAGTTGAAACCCTTGAAATTGGTGATATTTTTGATAAGCTGCAGGGGGATTCATTATTAAAGGGCAAGTAGAATAAGGATCAGAAATGGGAGGCAGCATAGAGTGAGTGAGGAATAAAAAGGTTGAAGGTTTTGGTGGAGTGAAGGGTACAAGTTGGAGATTAGAGTGAGATAAGGGAGGGCAGGTAAGGTTTGAAACTAGAGGTAGCTAGTGGAATTTCAGCCCCAGAGCAGTGTTCAGGTCTGAACATGGCAGCGGATGGATGGTGCTTCAGGGAGTTTAAAGTCCACTGAAGAAGAGAAGATTCCTCACACTGAAATCTATTGTATGGACTGGAGCCATGAAGCAGAAGAAAACCCCAAGGATGTGGCACCCAAATCGGGAGACGGCAGGTGAACGTAAGTTATGCTATAATATCTTGTAAACCGTGATGCTTCACCTGAAAGGGCATCATCGCACCAAGGCAAAGACTATGCAATAAGCGATGTGAAACTGCATCCAAAGTTAAGATGCAAATAGCCAGGTTTTGATAGTGCACCTAAAGGATAAATGATCCTCCGTAAGGCGGAGAGGAAGAGAATTCCACAACCGGGCCACCGAAAAGGAGCAGCCCTCCACGCAGACGCACTTAACACGCAGCACTGCAATACATGCCGTGTCAGCAGACAGACGAAAGCGTGAGGGAACATAGCAGCAGTGGTAAGTGGTGCAAATAACCCAGATCGCAGTAAGGGCTTAACCAGAAACTGCTATGGATCAGAAACAACACTATTGGTGGCTTCAGAGCGGACACAACCATTGGTAAGCGAGGGCTGAAATTCCTACCACACTTGAAACTTTTCTTGGAGAAGATTGAAAACCGGCGTGGGACAGGCGATCAGTGTTTCCATCTCATATCTGCGCTTTAGCCTGGATAAAAGTATAACTACCAGATTGCATGGGGACACTACTCCTGAACTCTTGTGTGAAGATGCTGCATTGAGACAAGCGTTCAGCGGCTCTGTTGGTATCACCAGGAGAGAAGCATAGACTGTACGTGAGGAGGACAGAGTGGGAACTGCTGAGCAGCCTGAAATGAGTGACGGCGGCAACAAGGACTGTTTACTTTACTAGCGGACTTCCACAAAGGCATGGAAAGAAGCTTTACAGCACTTTGAGTTTCCCAACCGATAATGCATTTCTGCCCCGTAGCATGGCTTCATATATATATATGGCCTGTCTGTTTTGGTAGTTCATTGAAACGAATCAGCTTGACAGTGGGATTCTGCAACACTGTACCTTACTTATCCTTTCTAATGTGTCTGTCAAAAACTGCGAGATCTTCTGACAAATTTGGGACATATGGGCATATGTGCCTTTCTGTCTCCAGTAGACGAATGTAACTTCTGCATCTTTTCTGACATCCAGTACAGTCTTTACAATATTTTTCTCGCATGAATCAGTACTGTAACCTTATGTTTATCTTTGTGATGATGATAGTCAGCTTATTCAATTTTTGTTTGTCAATAGTGGTACTGAGATCTCTACTGAAAGCGTGCATGCACTTGTTGCTGCCCATTGCAGTTGCCCGGTGTGGAGAGATTACTTGTACCAGCTAGATGAAAGAAATGGGTGAATGTGCAACCTTAAACAGTTGCATATAAACTGATTAACAGTGAACAGAAGTTCAGTGACATTTAGAGGCCATTCCTAGAATTATAAGTGGGTCTAGATATTTGTACATTTTGTTCTCATTCACCAACTAGATTGCCTAGAAGACTAACCCTACATGCTAGATTTCAAGTCTTGATATATACTTCTGGTTCAAGATGTGTATAATTGGCATCACAATTCCTTCTCGCCTCTATACCCTGCGATTCATCCTTCTCACATTCTCTCCATTCTCATATATTTTGCTCAGTGACTTGTTGCTGTAGGATATTTCAATAATGTCAAATTCTCAGTAAAGACATTTAATTAAAAAAATGGAGGCCAAGTAAGGTGGACTAGCTCATGAATCGATTTAAAGTATATATGTATGTGCTGTTTTGCCACTAGCCCCAAAACAGACATTTTGCTTGTGCTTCCAAAACATTGTGAAAATTCTGACATTGCCTTAATGGAAAACCTTTTCCTATTAAATTGCTTTGCGAAACCATCTATTGGAGTTTCTGTCAGTGATCCACAACAGTGCAAAGTGGGCTATTGCCTGAGTGATGAGAAAGCAATGTACTTATGTTTTAGGTGTGCTGGGATACTCCATCAAAACCTCAAGCCAGTCGCAGGAACTTCCTCAGGGGCATTTTGGGCGCCCTGCAAACTGTCAGAACTTCAAACTAGAGTTCCTACCATCCCTCTGAGGGCTGATCCTATGTTGCCGATGCCTTCCAGGCTGCAAACTCCTGCTCCTACGAAGGATCCCAGACTGCCTCTGGCTGAAGAGCATCCTGTCCCACTCCAGGTTGATACCTAATTGGATTCTGAGTCCAAGGAAGACATACTATATATTTTTAGAACTGGTGTTTATCTGCTGAATTTTTCCCCAGAAAAAGCACTTTTCCCTATTTATTTGGTGGGGGGGGGGGGCGGTGGGGGTGATAAAGGGCATATAAAAGTGTTGGGGCGGTCGGGAATAAAAGAAAATGGGTAAATGGCCGGGATTTTTTGGGTGGTTGCCCCGCCCCGCATCAAAATAATAACTAATTCCAAAATGTTTTTTCAGCAAAATTTCCACAAATACACCTGCGGTAAAAACGGGTGTCAATGAAATAACCTAGAACCGTTTGAGGACCTAGTAATAGCGGACTGGCTTCATCCCCGGGTGAAATTAACACTTTTCATGCCATGTCAAAAGCTGTGAAAATGTTTGATCTCTTTCCCACTGAACATAAAGTAGGTTTCTTATATTAACTGCGAGAGAGGTTACGCAAAAGACAATGGTGTCTATTCCCATTTTATGTGGCATCTGGCAGGATGCTCTGGTGGGCATGAAGAATCCTTTTACAGTCCCAACAAGGAAGGATTGATACAAGGCCGTGGGCAATGCCCCAAAATGTTAACGGGCCCATCCCAGACTCTGTGGTCTCGACGACTACACAGAAGAGATCTGCCAATCCTTTGTCACCGTGTGCCATCCCTCGGGACAAAGAAGGTAGACAGCTTGATGCGTTTGGTAAGCAAATCATCTCCACTGATGTAATCACCATTAAAGCAGTATATTCTCCAGCCATCCATGTTCGCTATGACGGAGAACTTTGGTTCAAAATCTGACCCCTCTTAGACTTCCTGAAGATCAAAAACAAGAGGCCTTTGCAATACAGCTCACCATGCCACCTCTGTGACTGTCGACGTTGCTAATTCAGGCTTTTGCCCAATGGGCAATGTCCTCCACTGCCAGGCTTTGCTAAAGACTGCTGGTTTTTAGGCTAGACATCAAAGCAAAGTGGTTAGCATGCAGTTTGAGGGTGAGGACCTCTTTGGGGTGGAAAAGCTTCACTATTTGAAAGTGATCATAACAGACACAACCACATCTCTTGGCACTCTACAGCAACAGCATTATGTTCAATTGTTTTGTTCCAAGCAGAACCTTTCACGACCTGGCAGAGATTGCTGCACCTCATGCCGCTCCAAGTCATATAAGGGAACCTCAAATGCCTCTGGAGATCAATTCAAAATCAGTTGCAGTCGTACCACGGGCCAGAGACAAACGTTGCACCACAAGAGCCAAAATGCTGAACAAGTTTGACTCTTGTTCGCCCCCACCCTCTCACTTCGTCACCCTAGTAGTAGGGTACCTGTCTCTTTATCAACATTAATGGCTGGAAATCACATCAGACAAATGGGCGCTTTCAATACTCGTGCAAGGCCGCACCTTGGAATTCAAACAACCACCCACCACTACTCCTTATGGCAGGTCAGAAAAACCTGCCTGCACTTCAAAAAGAAGTAAAAGCACAACTACCCAAAAAGGTGGTAGAGGAAGTACCTCATTCCCAAATAAATAAAGATATCTGCTCTTGTTACTTTTTCATCCTCAAGAAGACAGGAGGGTAGTGGCCCATCTTGCACCTCCGATACCTCAACAAGTTTCTTCGCTCTCAATCTTTCTAGATGGTCATCTTTTAAAAGATACTAAATCAGCTATGCACTGGAGATTTTCTTTTGTCTCTAAATATGGAAGATGCCCATTTCCATGTGCACATTCACTGGCAGCGCCACAAGTTCTTGCCTTTGAAAGGGGCAGGCCCCCACGTTCAGTTCACGGTTCTCCCATTCAGCCACATGTCGCCCTAAGGAGTTTTACAAAATGCCTTACTACAGCACACCTCAGGAAAGCAGGTATCCACATCCACTCATATCTAGGTGGCATGTTAGTTTGTGCTTTCACTCCCCAAGGCCTTCGACACAATACAATCATGGAGACCTTCGTAACGTCATAAGGTTTCTTGTTAAATTACTAGAAGTCACCCACAGCTCCATTGCAACATATGGTGTTCTTGGGAGCAGCCTTAAATATGGCTACCTCAACAGCAACCCCGCAGACGAAGGGCATTCACGTTTTCTGAGCCACCATTCAGACACTGCTTCAGAAACCTGTTACCTCAGTATGGACAATCCAGTTCCTTCTAGATGTTTTCATCTTGCATAATGTTTGTCCAGAACTGCCGACTTTGTATGCTCTCCCTGCATGATTTTCTGGATGGTCATTGGATCCAAGTCTATGGGCATTATGACAAGATCCGCCTCACCAATGCTTTCAGCAAAGATCATCTTTAGTGACAGAGCACCAACAACATTAACACATGCTTCGTTGGACATATTGGGGGCCCTCACAGGTAATCATCTTGCCAGTGAGCTCTGTTCAACACAAGACAAAACGCTACATATCGATGTACTTTTAACTCTGGGCATTGTTTTGGTCGTTTAGATGCTTCCTGCTGCAGCTGCATCAGACAACGGTGCAAATATTCAGTGACAACAGTACCATGATGTTCCACATTAGAAAGCAGGGAGGCATACCGTCTTGAATCTTGTCCAGTGAAGCACAAACTCTGTAGAAATGGCTCTTAGCAGACGGAATGTTCTGTCTCCTTTCACCTGACTGCTGACAACTCAGTAGCAGTCTCCCTCAGCAGGGAACTCTGCTCCTGCCATGAGTGGGAGCTTCTTCAGAGCCTATTCCTAAAATGCAGAGATAGAGCAAAGACTTGATCGCCTTAAAGAACAACTGAAAGAGCAAGTCATTTACAAGCAGGTTTCCTCCTCCTCCTCCTCCTCCTCCTCCGCTAGCAAGCCTGGGCGACAACTTCATATTCCCTGACACAACACGTTACTTTACATCTTCCGTCTAATACCTTTCATCCCAAGAGTCCTGCAATGAGCCAAACTGCAATGGACATTTTTTAGATGGAAACATTTTGATGGAATGGTATTAGATGGAATGGTTTTAGATGAATTGACTAGATACCACTGATACTTGTAGCCACAGCTTGGCTGCGGCAATTCTGGTTGTCGGAGCTTCTGATAAACGCCAAAGCCTATTCCATTGCACTTCTACCTGCTCTCCTGAGAAGTGGGTATAGTTCCTCACCACAATCCAGCGTGTCTCAACCTTAAGGGCTGGCTCCTACATCCCTAGTATTTAGTCATATCGACATGCCTCCAGATTGCAGACCTGTTTTGTCGAGGACCTGTGAACCCTCCACCATATCCTGCTATATCAACAAGAAGAGTTTCACAATCCGGTGTGCTACCTAAAACGTTGGTTCCCCCTCCCCCCGGAATTTCTATCCTCAGTAAGTCCAACCATGATTGTTGTCCCTAACAAAGAGTTGCCTTGCTGCTTCTTCAATAAAGGTGTTGTGATGAATCTGAGATCACTCTTTTCACGGGAAACTCTCTCCCCATGTAGAGAGAGGAAGGCGGAAGCTAGCTGATCCTGACCCTGGGACTGGTCTTCTGAGGGTGGACCAAAGGAAGACAAATGACCTATGTGAGAGTGGAGCGGAGTTGCTGAGTAAAACACAATATCCCCCTTCTACTCTAGGGATTTTCAGTCCATTCCTCAGACCTTAATGGCATATTGCAACACTCTCCCTGAACCATGCACCAGATGTACCTTAAGTAATCCCCGACATGGCACAAAGAACAATATATAATATATCGACCACTGAGACCAGGAAGAGGCAGGGAGCAGTATTGATCACCTCATAAAGGTTCCCATACAATTTTCCTCATCACATAAGGAATGCTGTGGTAACTGAGACAAGGAAGAGGGAAATAACAATGACTAGCACTAAGACCGGATAGCCCACACAGCGGTTTAGTCTTGGGGAAACTATTCAATCATGCCGGGAACTTTAAAACCAGACAAGTAACTAATGAGTGCTAATATCAAGTTGAGCTAACTACCAAATTACTTAGGACTTGAACATTCATATTTATTTATTTGTGTGGCATAGTTTAAAAAAGAAAAATTTAACTTTTCACACCACAAAATCTCAAATTACAACAAAAATAAATACAAATATAAAAACATCCAAGTCATTGCAGGCCATCTAGTAGTACACCCATGCCTCAGCACTGATCAGTACATAAATACATCCCTCTAACGGTACATCCATAGGTAAAAACAGTTCATCAATTCATCAACACGTCAAAAGATTGAAACCCTTCATAAAACAGACAATAGATAAAAACAATCTCATAAAAGAATTCTATGAAGTACAAATTATGGGGTGCCGGGAGTAGGCAAGCAAGCTCCACTGTTGACCCGTGACTTTTAGCCCAGGGTCACACAAAATAATATACATCACAACACAGCCTAGCAACCTGCGCACATGGAACTCCCTTATAACAATGTAAACAAATGTCCAAATAATTCAAATAAATGTTGCTTTTCATATTTTATATCAAGAACAGCCAACAAGTGTTTCAACCCTTTCACAGTCTTTCTCAGGGACATATCAGATTTCCTTGTCCATTTAAGGAATCCAGCTCCTTTGCAAAAAATACTTGAAAGTGCAAAACTTCATTTATCCTCTTGAGTTTCTTAATACGACGTCCAAATGCACAAACTCACTTCACTGTAATTCATAAAGGGTAGGGACCCTCTGCAATCTGATAATCAACTGAGGATATCATGAACTGGCATCATTAGTTCCAGCACCCTATTAGGTTAGGCGGCATGCCGCCTTAGCCCACTAAGGTGCTGGAACTAGTTACCCCAGACACAGAAATAGGATATGCTCTAAAGAAGACCATGAAAGGGTTGAAAAACGTGTTGGCTGTTCTTGATATTAATTATGAAAAGCACATGTTCTTTAAAAAATTTATTTTGACATTGTTTACTTGTAAATTACTGATTTTCATGTATGTGATGTTATAAGGGAGTCCCCTGGGTGCAGGTTACTAGGCTGTGTTGCAATTTTTAAGTTTAAAACCAGAGCAGCTGACAGCAAGAAGGGAGCCGCAGATGCTGAGCCGCAGATGCTAAGCTGCACAGACACCGAGCTGCACAGACACCGACCAGTACGCTGAGGGAGAGGACGCCGCAAAAAACGTTATCAAGACTGACGCAGACAGCAGAAAAGGAAACTGGAGTGCAGAGGTTTCGCCGCCCGAGAGCGCAAGGCACCAGGAACTGTTCATGGACACGCGAAGGCGCAGTGGCTAATGGGACGAACACTGAGACGCAGAGCCAGCATCCCAAAGGGAACTGAATCAGAGACTTGCAAGGGATACTACAAGCACCCGGTAAGCCCAGGGAAAGTAGAAGGGCTCCCAGGTTGCCTGAGAGTGTATGCCGTTTCGTAGAAGCAACACACCAGGAAAGTGAGGTATGTGAAGAATCTAACATACCTGTAAGCTATGTATCGAATGGGTTGTGGAAACCCGCTCCAAAAGTGAAAGCAAAGTAATTGTGAAAGAGACTAGTAAAAGTGAACACACTGGGAAAAGGGGCAGAGGCCCATTGTGTGAAAGATAGATGTTTTACTGAAACAAACATTGTTAAACAAGGATCAATACACCAACAGTGGGCAAATATCGTTTCATGAATAAAAGGAAAACGCATTGTGTAAAGTCCTGGCAGGAGTCCAGCTGAAGATATGTATTTGAAAGTCTGTAAAGAAGTACTGGCTGGAGAGTACACCAGGCAAAGTCGAGAGTGTGAAATAAGTTATAGGAGAAGTATCAAGGAAGACCTATACCCTTGAGCTTGTGATAAAAGTGAAGGTAGTAAAAGGAGAATTCCTAGAAAGTCACATGCCCTTAGGATTGTAAATTATTTGAAATGTCAAGAGAAACCTCGGGGCTGAGAGGGGGACTATTTTCCTGAGAACTGTGAATGTGCCAAGAGGAGGGAACTATCTTCTTGTGGTTCTAAAGAACTTGGTTATTCTTTGTTTGAACTTTTCATGTTGGTAAAGGAAACCAGGGGAAGTGAAGGCACGCCTCTGTACGCTCACGCCAGAAAAAATACAACGCACTAGGGAAAAAAAGGCCAAGAGATTTCTTGCAAGGATAACCAGATTTAATCACGCAAAAATAAGGATGCTAGCAAAGAACTCTGCTGCTGAGAACGTTCTGACGAAAATTAGTACAAGCAGAAGCTTATAAGGCAACACATCGTCATCACTTTACAGTAGAAACCCACATGGCTGGTTGCTGAGACCGTATACGTGGGCCTTTTCCATTTGGGGATGCCAGGCTGCGATTGGTCCCAGCCTCGTCCGTCCTTCCATCACATGAGTTCAGCTGGGCTCATCTCTTCAGGGACTGAAGGTCATGCTCCTTGTAAGTTACTATTACAGAGTTACTACTGCAAGGTAATGCTGCTCTATCATTATGGCATGCACCTGGGAAACAGGGGGTATTGAGGGTGGGGGACTGGCACAGGGGGAGGAACACGATCATGCTGACCCACTTTCTTTGCTCAGTTCATTTCGCACTCTCCACACACATGGCTTCCACCCTCGCTTTTGGACTAGAATGTATTCCTCCCTGTACCTCGTACTACAAAGTGTCATTATGGGATAAGGTGAAATGGTTGTTTGTTCAGATGATCTTTTATAACCACTGGTTGTATGGTTGGTGATCTGAGGTCACCTATTATCACGGAATTCAGGGGTTTTGAACTGGGTCAGTTGTGGGTGCTATTACTCCTGGTGGGCTGGGTCGGGGGGGGGCGGTTGGCGGCCTGCTGGTGACTTGGCTGTGCTGAATATACGATCAGAGAAGCCTGGTTCTGTCTTGTGGCCTTGCAGGGCGCATTCCTTTTGAGAATAACAAGTAATTGCAACAGTTAAGGAACAAAGGGGAGATTCTATGGGAATTAGCAGCGCAGGTCCTCCTACCATTAGCACTTGAGCCTGTCTGGTTTCTTCATGGAGCCTCTGTTTACCGCATGGCCATGCAGGACTGAGTGTCCAGACCATAACTTCAAATGGCATCTCTTTATATGCACGCACCAAGTCTATACACCTATGCAATGCGTTCATGTTTTATGTATAATGTTGTTCTTTGTACAGCGCTTTGACGTAAGGCGCTTTATAAATCAATAAAATACAAATAAATAAAATACATATATTGTGTTTGTGCAGGGTTTCTTAGTGTGAGGTGCAAAATAAGGTTTCGGACACAGGACATATAAAAGTTTTACTTTTGGACATCTTGACAAAGGTAACACTATTTGGGATAGTCCCTCTTGTTTGTTTCCGTGGGGGTTGGTCTGATATAGGGACAGTATAACAAGTACAAACAACAAAAATCAGATCAACTACCCGTTTCTCAATCCGCCTACTTCAGAAATTCAGGTATGGTATTTTGTCTTTCATATAAATCACAGAAAATGACATAAAAGACATGGTTGTAATATTAAATCATACTAATTTTATTCAATCAATCTAAACATATATATATTTTTTTTTTAAACAATGAAAAACCTACATAAATACTTGGCATTTCAATTTTGTTTCGTAAGTGCTCAATGTGAGGTTAGTATGTAACAGAACTGTTTGTAAATCAACAGATATTTTTTCTAGTTTATATATTTCTGTATAAACTTTCCAGATATGTCTACATATGTTCATATGTTTCGGCCTTTATCAAAAATGCTTTAGATGCCATCTCTGGCCTCATAGTTTGATGTTTTCTGGCCATATTCATGACAGGAATAGGTTTGATTTTCAACTGTCATTTCACAGTGACTGTGTTATCGGAATAGAGGTAGGATTGGAACTTCAATTATTTATTTTATTCAACAGGATATTTTCCTCCTGTTATCTAGGATCTTTTTTTTTCCAAATGGCAAATTGTGGTTTCTTATTTCCCAATCGGTCATATCTTTGGTCTACATTGGTCATTCCATAGTTAGTCTGGATAACTGTTTCTTCCCATTTGTTAATTTAGATATTTTCAAAAAGGTTTTTCAAAGATGTTTTCATTGGGTCTTCCGAATGTCACTTGGTATAGGAATGCTACCAGTATTTCTCCTCTGAGTCGTATCAAAACAATCTCATCTCCGATTCAAGATTGAAGTGAGGGAGTTACGAGCGTGCATGATGTTAGATAGGAGCACACCAAAAACAAACCAGGTTGGTAAAACAGAGGATAAATACATCAGCTGAAAAGAGTTGAAGCCGAGAGGAGATTGTCTTGCCACACGCATGTCCGTGGCACCATCACAACGGTCTCACAGGCTCATCAAAGAGTTCATGAAAGGGCTGTTTAGAACTTTTCCTCCAGTGTGCAAACCGGCCCGTTCTTGGGACAATAACACTGTTCCCACCACGCTCATGCAAGTCCCATTTGAGCCTTTCAAATATCTCCTCGAAAACAGCATCCTCCTCTGTGAGGAGGGTGAGCGAGATCTAAGCTTGATGAGCGAGATCTAAGCTTGATCCATGCAGCCTCCTTACCTAACCTTCCACAAAGATGAGGCTCTGCCATACACCAATCCAAAACTAGTCTCAGGTTCCATCCTTGTTTCACTCAACGAGCCATTGGTATTGCCCGTTTTCTTCAGCACCCCTACAACATCCGCTGAAGGGTCCCTCCATTCCTTGAATGCTGGGACGGGGGCCCTCAAATACTATAATGAAGACACATATTTTCAGAAATCTTCAGTTAATTACCTATAGACTCAATGGTAATGACAAGGGCATCTCTAAATCCTCCATAACCAGATGGCTGCCTGCTTCCTTTGCCTTTTGCCATAACCAAGCCAAAAGGCAGCTGCATGGGTGACCAATGGCACATCCTGCAACAGCTATGTCCTCTAATATGTTTCTTTTGGCCAGAGTGCCACTGCTGGACATTTGCAGGGTTGCAACGTGGCAGTCACAGCATACTATGAGGGGTCAGTAATGTGAGGCAAACAACTGTTTGATCAATATATGCCATTTTATTCTTAAAAGAAATATCAAAATTCCTCATTAGCCCTACTCTGCTGAGTATTTCCCTAACTAACCAAAGCTAAATGTAAACACTCTAACACAGGATAACTGGCGCTCATACTTAGTAACAAATACACAAAGAAAATATATGGAAATACAACATAACATGAACAACATTCAGTCTCTGAATAACCTTCTAATGTCCTGGGTGATTTCCCTTCCGCAGGATTCAAAGTCAATTCTGTTGATGTTCAAAGAAAGAAGTTTCAAAGTCAATGTAAATGTTTGTTAACCAAAGTTCCAATGATCGCAAATCTCTTCTCCTTGGTGAAATATCCACTTTCACCAAATAGCACCAATCGTAATCCCAGCCACTATGCTTTGTCACCTCTTCAAGAAGACATGCCACAGTTTAAAAGAAATGCAACATCCACAACTGCCAGGGATACACAGTTCTTGGTTAATAATTAGTAGTCTCTTAGTTTTGGAATTCACTATGGTACTTTGTCAGGCTTGTAGAGGAGGTGCCAAGCACGATTCACTCCAAAGCCATTTTGAAGTACCAGGAACGTTCACGCCGAAATATGTGACATATAATGAGCAAATAAACCAGCAGAGAGCCGCAGATGGGCTATGTCTAGTACCTATCAGAAGAATAGCACCTGTTGAAGTGCAGACACCCAAGAAATCCTGGACAGTAAGGTACCCATTGAGAAAACCATATCGTCAATTGGGACAGAATGACGATTGTAAGAATACAGTAACTGAAGAAGCTAAAAAGATATTGAAGGCAGATGAATGGTGATGACATAAGAACCCAGTCTGACTCACATATAGAAGATATGACGACCTGTAAATGATGAAAATGGACAAAACTCCATGGATAAATGACATCCTGAGCCTAAAGTGAAATAATTGATGTGAAGATGTCAGAAATGACATATGTGCGATGAAGAGATTCAGTTAGTTTAAACGTGTAAATATGCAAAGTAACTGCTAGAAGCAAAAAATCGTGAGGCTTGCTTATGCTTAGTAGTAAGATTGCGGAAAGCTCCACCTATACATATCTACCTCAAAGAAGCACTTTATATAAGTATACTTCCACTATGCACAAGAGCAGAATCAACCAAAGGTTACTAAAGGTCTCAAGAGGAGAGCTTTGCAGCAAACAAATCGAGAATCAAAGACGGAGAGAAACTCAGACGAAGGTAAATCATACCAAGAAGCCAAGGTCATATCGGCTGAAAAAGACCAACAGTGGATCCAATTAATGAGAAGAACAGAGTATCCTGTGCAGAAAGGTCAAGATAAGCCACAGATGGCAGATGGCTGGCAGAATTAAATCAAATACACGAAAGTGCATGAAGAATAAGACTATTTCACAGTGTCGAATTCACATGACCAGACAAGCAAGAAGGGATGAAGCTTTCACACCTACCTATGGACCTATGCCATGCACAGACGCCTTAACTTTTCCAGACCAAGAAGCAGTCTCGAGGCGAGCCACAAAGAAATAATTGACACATGACCACTGAGGTGATGATTGATTGTAGCAATAATTGGAGCGAAGCTGGGGGTGCAGACAAACTCCCTGCACCTGGCCGGCTATTCTGCACACTGCTAAGCAAGTGGAAAAGTATGAGTGGGGTTGATGCCAACCCAATCATAGTGAACCATGTAATCTAGGATACTATAGTTAGTAGAACCAATGAGATGTACATTTAATGACGTTTACAGTAGTCATTTTGAAGGAAGGGCTCAGATGCTCCACCTGATGGTGTTTATCCAATCCCCTCTCCCCGTTACCATATACAGCTATAGTGCTTATATCAAAGTTTCATTCCTAGAACCAATCGAAATGCATGCTAAGTTTTGAGAGTTGCACGTCAGTGATGAGTTTTTGTTATGAATACTGTTTTTTCTGAAATTAATTGGAGTTGAAGGAAGATCGAGCGATTGCTGATATTCATGAACGCCCTGTTTTTTGTAATTGCCATTAAACGGACTCCCTTTGCCAAACTATTGAGTTGTCATTATTGATTTGATGCAAGAGTACGAATCTGCATCCCCATCCATCTCAAGGGTGCTGCTACTCATCTTAAAGTGCTGTTGGGGAAAACCCAGTCCTATTGGCACAGGATGACTTCTTAGTACTGCTGCTTCTACTTCAACAACTTCACTTCTACTTGATTCAATATGGGAACAGTCACCTTTGTCTTACAGTACTCCTCTTTGTTTAGACTACTATGTTGTATCTACTGACAACCAGTTATACCACCACAGCTTCAGTACTTTGGACTACTAACACAGCTTCAGTGATTTGTACTTCTATATAGGCTTTGACAAGATACACTTCAAAGTACTTCAACTTGAAGTAGGCAAGGCACTCTTCCTCTGAATAACTCTCTTCAAAAGGGGCATTGTCTTTGCCTCTGTTGCCTTTTTGCCACAATGATAACCTGGGCCTGCCTTAACTACTCACTTCTGCTTTCCACAGTCTCTGACACTACAGGTTCTATCAACTTCAAAATAGTCTTTACAAGCAGCCAGTTTCCCTTCCCCAGCTTAACCTGCACTTTCCTGCCGGTTATCAGCATAAGTAATTACCCAGGAGCTTTGATGCCACTTTTAACTTCATATATTGCTTGCACACTTGTATCTTAGGCCAATTAAACTGCTATTAACTTCACAGTACCGTTAGATTGCCTTTGAACTTTGAGAAATGCTGTTTTCACTGTTAATATGGGCAGACTCTTGGCTTGGGCAATGTGTATTCTCTTCAATAGCAAATACACTTTAACTTCTTATAAATGAAAGGTATGCTGCTTTAGAGTAAAGAATAGAGTTCAGTCTTTCTTTAGAAATCACAATTGGGCACACGCAACCATTTAATGTAGTTTTTTACTGTTTAAAGATTGGTATTGAATTGTATTCCCGTGTGAAAGAGAAGGATAGAATTCAGTCCTCCTTTGGGAATCAGAACTGGGTACAAGCAATTACTGCTTGATTTAGTTTTCCCAAGTTAAGTTTTAACAATTGTATTATCAAGGTTAGGTATTCGTTAATGGTCTCCATAACGTTCACTCTCCTTAATTACAGACACGCATCCACTCCTTCAGGCAGCAACAGTCTTTTACAGATTAAAGAATGGGTTTAAGCAGCGTTTGCTTCTCACGCGAGTAAAAGGACTTTCACATTATGTGCAAGTGATACATTCCATTGTTCGGATATTTCAGCTTCAACAAACTACTTCTAGTTTCACATCTTGCGCAAGTAAACGGGGAACTGGATACTGATGCTGGCAATGCTTGTGCAAGGTGTTTGAACGCTGTGCTTCACTCACTGGCTTCTTTGACACTTGCTCTGCGGGTCGCACTACTTCCATGCCTTCTGCCACAACTTCTACTGCTTCTGGTTTCTTAGGGACCGCTTCCTCTGTAAAGGTGTTACTGGTCTGGCCACAGGTTTATGGAGCCCCTCTCGCGTCTGAAACCCACGACCTGACAACTGCTCCTCGCCTCGGTCTCCAGCACTTTCTCTGCGCGGCAACCACAGCAGTCAGGCTCACATGGGGAAAGGCAGCTCTCCTGTATGCCTTCTGCTGCACATCCTCTGCACCTCAGAGTTTAGGGGAACAGGACCCTCTCACAACAAGCAGGTCAAATCTGCTGTCTCTACAGTCCGGCATCACCCTCTTGTTCTCCCACTTCTGCTTGGTTTGCCGGCCTAGTGCCTTCTTCCTTCTGTTACTATTGCAATAGCTCGCATTCCAGTCACAGTTCCAGCTCCTTCCAATTGCCTTCATCTGAGGGTGGCTTTTATGCCTCCCAGGTTCCTTCAGGTGTGGGCTGTAAGGCTTAATTTCCTGACTACTGCTGCAGCATGTATCTTCAGCCCTCTTACTCATCCCAGTATTTTCAGATTACAGGATTTGTAGTCCCCTTCAGCAAAGGTGTTTCAGCTCCTGCAGTTTGGCTAACAGCCATTAAAAGTGTGGGATTATGGTTAAACAGCGGGGGTTCCCAGTCTTCCTGGTCTGTTACCCCGCCCCCGCACCCTCCAGAGCCCCTGTGCTCCTCTCGCAGTACACCACCTCCCGGGTCAGGATCAGGAAGAGTCTGCCTTTCCCTGGCCACATGAGGAGGTTCCCAGACCAGGTTTCTGGGAGGAATCGTCACCAATTCATCACAATACCTTCACCAAATTCTACTGTATCGACTTGTAAAACAGAGGAGTCCCAGGGTAAGACGCATGTAGTCTTTAAAAGCCTGGTTTCCTGAGGTGAAATTCCCTTCCTCCACTCTATATGCTGTTGTGTAAGTTACTGTTTGTAATCTCTTCAACAGCATGTGAATCTATGAAAGTTCCAATTCCTGAGAAGGAATAAGTAACTTACCTGTAACTCCTGTTCTCCATCATTGGTATCTTTCATAGATTCTCATGCAATCCTCCCACCTGGCCCACGTGGGGCTTATCTTTGCACTGTTGCATATGTTAAAAGAATCTGAAGATGGTTTCTAGGGGTGGAGCCTAAGGGAAGCACTGCCTATTGTTGAAGGGCGAATAAATCAAAATGAGTCTAATAGAATAGTAAAGTGAGTGCAGTTTCTTGTTTTCACTGAAACCGCTTTATTACCAAGGACTCACAGCCTCAAGTTAGGGAAAATTCAACCGCTTGTGAATCTTTGAAAGATAACAATGGTGGAGAATAGGAGTTACAGGGAACTAACATATTCCTTACATTTAACTGAAGACTGCCCTATGTAGTAAATGCATCTATTTATAGGACATTTGAGAGGATGTGGTGTCAGTGTTTGGGGAATAACAGTTGCCAGCTCAGGTGCCCCTTTAAGTTAGGAGATGCAATTTTTAGGGTATTCATGGTTGAATCCTGACAGTCGGGGCGGGCTTGCTGTCAGGGGGAAGGACGTTTCAGTGGTGAGGGCGAATAGGGTGATAGGAAGAAAATGCAAAGTGTTGCTGGGGAACTGAGAAATTGATAAGATTTACATATTGCAGAATCCTAGCAGTGAGTAATGAGAGATGGAGTTAAGCAGGTTAATAATAATTTTGCATTTATATAGCGCTGCGAACCCTCAGGTATCTGAGTGCTGCTTATTATTACCCACGGTGTGTGGTGCTCATTTATCGACCTTAGATGGATGAAAGGCTGAATTTGGCCTTGCTGAGATTCGAACCTGTCAGCTGGCTCTGCACAGATGTCAAAGCGAGCACTCTACTCGCTGTGCTATCGGACCGGCTAATAGGTTGATAGGGGCAAGCCCATAGACAGATTTGTAGTTGGAGTGCTTTCATATGAGACGTCATCCTACACAAATTTGGTGTGCATAGGTGGGTGGTTGTAAAGGATTCGGGTAGAAAAGTGAAGTCTGTTGTCGGGTCAGTGAGTTAAGAGGTAATACCATGTGGTGCATGGAGCACTAATCCAGTCTGCTGAAGAAAAGGTTGGAGATGAGCCTTCGACGAATTGAATGGGATAGATGTGCTAATTTTCTGGCTGGGTAATGAAGTTAAGCCTGACGGCTATAGATGTGGGAGTAAGGCGTTATTGCCATTTCAGATCGCTGTGAAGGAGAACTCTTCTCTCTCCAACCCCCTGGTTGCCAGCTATGGAGGATGCAGTGAGGCACTAAAGCCGGGAGGTAGATTACAAGGAATAGAGCATCAAGCAGCCAGTGATGTGGAAGAAAATATCCACCAAAGAAGCAATTGAGCTTGCAAGGGGATAAGGTGTACAGTAAATGGGAGATAATCAAGGATGGATCCTTTAGGGATCCTGACTGATGGTGGTGGTGTCGTAGAGGGTGTTCCAGCTTTCCAGGAGATAGAAAAGGAGCAACAAGGTAATTGAGCAATCGAGGTAATGGTGGTATACTGGATGCTGAGGTATGATCGTCCCGATGACAGGTAAACTATGTTTTAGGCAGTGCAAGATCAAAGAGGATTAGCATGGAGTAAGTGGCCATATTGGGCAATATTAAGGAAATTGGAGATTTTGGTGAGCACGGTTTTCAGTGAGTGGAAGAGGGCTGGTCATTGTGTTCAATGTGTCTTTAAGGTTTTAGTGATACAGTAGAAGGGCCACATACTCTTGCTCTTGGATTTTAGAGTTGTAGTGGAGACAGGCTTTCTAGTTGGTAGGTTTATTGTGGTCAGCCATACATATTGATTTCCTTTTTAATGGACAGGACAGTGGCCACCCTGTTACTGGTTGGGACGGCCTCAAATGATTGTGAGATGTTTTGAAGAAGGGGAAGTAGGTGCAAGTAAGGGACACTAGTTCCTTGGAAGCTTTCAGTGCAAATGGATCTGGAGTAGCACAAGTAAGGTTGTAAATCCAGAGAATGGCTGCTAGTTCAGCTGGTGGGTGCAAGTAATGAAAGTGTGAGGTGGATAGAATTTGTTGGGCGGCAAAGGAAGCTAGAGATTGTGTTACTTATTTTAGTGATTGCAGTAGAGAAAAAAGGGCTAGGTTATCTGCATGGATGGCTGTGTGGTGAAACATGGACTAGAGTTGTTCCTAACTTGTGAGAGTGTAGTGGCGTGACTTGTTAGTCAAAAGTGATAAGGAGAGCTGGGGATAGATTTTATGCCAGCAACATAATTGGAGGTATAAGCTTGATCTCAATTGTTGGATGTCGAGGGATACCTAATGTTGAGGACATGGGTGCAGGGGAATGGAGAAGCAGCTGGATAATGGTGTTGGAAGAGATTACTGAGTGAAATGGCCTTTCATAACTTCAACCAAGCAATGAAGCTGGCAAGGGGTGAAGAAGGTGGCAAAAGGGAGGTCCTGACTTGATATAAATAGGGAGCCAGGTGACTGGGTTGCAATTGTGATTGGGGGAAATGTATTTATTTATACTACAAATGTGATTTAGTTCAAATGAACCTTTCACATACAAACATATTAAAAAAATGTCGGATTAAATAGATGGTCAAAATAATTCATAACATATGAATAATTCGAATATTACAAAATACATACATAAAATCATTCATGGCTATCTCAGATTATTCAGATTAATGTTTTAGCTACTGTCTGACACACCCTATACAGTGCTTACTGTAAAGCTTTATTAGAATTAAGGCAATAATGCAGGAAATTAGTTTAGACAAGGGACCGATTCAGTAACATTCACAATGGAGTGATCGGGCGTGGTTAAATAAATTGTGGAATGGGCAGGAGAGAAGAGGAGAAAAAAAATCAAAGATCTGTGAGTTGCTATGAATGTGGATATGTTAGTAGTGGAGAGTGACCAGAGAGTGGTCTGAGAGAGAAGAGCCGAGCTGAAGTCAGGCGTACATCTTGCTTGGGAGGTTAAATCTGCAAGAAGTGTTGCCTGGACTTACGTGGTTAGTATGACAAAGGCTAAGGCCCAGCTGACATGTGAGGAGATTGGGTTTGGGCAACCCTGGGGCTCAGGGGCCGCCTTCCGCTCAGTGATGCTAGTTTTGGACATGGTATACAGGGGAATCCCCACGGCGTCCACCCTGGCCTTGTGTGTTCCTAACTCCTAGTTCTCCGAGACCCCTACCTTGTTCTGAAAGATATGTGCAGTCAGAACAGCAAAACAAGTGTGGGTATGTCTACACAACCGACTAGGAATGTAAAGGCTGAAGTACCCTAAAATTACTACTGCAGCATCTGATGCCTGAACCCCATCGGACGAACCTTATTGAACCTTATTGAACCATGTGGGGGTATCTGATCTGGCATAGTCCAGGAAGACAAAGGCAATACCTGGTCAACTTCAGTTGAAGTCAAGAAAGAAGTGTTTGGAACAGTAAGATCCCAGAGGCAGTTACCTGGTTGACCTGCCCATGGGATTGTCTGCAACTAAGGAAGGAGAGGGAAGGATCAAAAACCATGTCCCTGGAGGAAGTATTGGCCCCTGTGAGATACTGGAGTGCTTGCTATACCCTTCAAACTCCATCCCATTGACACAATCTACCCTAATCCCTTTCATAACAGAAATAAATTGAATGTTGAGCTTTCAGTAGATTTTTAGTCATCTTTTCATCCCTCAGCTTTCACAGCAGGGTTTCCAGCAAGAGGTCCTATTTGTGGAAAAACAGATTGAGTGCAACAGGGAGTAGGGGTTGATAGACGAGTTATGGTAATTCCATTGTGGCGTGGCAGTTCATGGGACATTTTTAAAGCCGTCATGTGAGCAGAAACCTGCTTACATTCACATCCTGACATTACAGTATCTTGCAAGGCATTTAAATAAACAAAAGTAATTCTGGCAACAGATCTGTTAGAAACCGGGTGAACCTCCAAAGGCCTTCCTTATTCTATTATTCCTTCATAGTTCATCTTTACATTGCAACAACATTCTTAGCAATATTTTCTATATTTATAAAAGTGAACATTTGTTGGTGTCTGGGTTTGTGACAGTGTTTTTCCTAATACAATTCCACACCGTTTCACCAATCTGCACCAAGTTAGTTACCTGTTAGGACATTCTCGACATTACTAACTACATGACATTTGGACACCCCACACCTTTTCCCGGATTTCAGCATCTTCACACATGAGACGGTTGCCTGAAATCGGTGAAACATCAATGTGGTCGTAGAAGAACCGGTCTTGACACAAGGAGCAAAACTCAAGATCTATGGGACCTCGAAAATCACGTTCCAAGGCTCTAGGATGCATGTTTTCTGAGATATTTGTACTGCAATGAACTGCACTGAACCAGGGTGAGGTGAAAGATGGGGAGAGAGCACTGAAGGTCCCAGTATGCAGCAGCGCACCATCTCTTGCCTCCCCCAACATCTGCTCCGGGGAATGTCAGCTAGTCACACACGCTCATTCTCAGTGCAGTTTGCTCAGGGTGCACATCAAGTGATGAGCAGAATCGCGACAGTGACCTACAGGATCATTGATTTTCAACAATTGATATCATGTCTGTCTATAGAACCCGTTCTGCTAGTTTATAAAAGAGAATAGGCTTTGTTTTGTGTGGAGATTTGATGCATTTTTGATAGGTCCTTTTTCAAGGACCAGAAATAATCACAAAAAGGAAACAAAATAATATGCAAGCCCTTATTGAAGGATTGTAAACAAACAAAATAATTTGACATCATCATCAATAAAACGATCACCATGAAGTATTTGTCTACCTGTCTGTGCTGTTCAAATCGGCCCTGAAAGTGAAAAAGATTATATTACTATTCTTGTAATCCCATGGTAGTAATCTAATGTGCAATTATTGTTGATAGCCCATGTGTCTGAGCATACCTCCACTGCTAATGCTTTTTGTGGGAAAGGTTCCATACCATACTCCTTGCTTGAATGTTAGAGTAAAACACGGTCTCGGTATTTCCACAACAAAGTACCACCATATATGTAGTTAAAGTTAATGTAAATACCAAAGTATGTATTAAGTTATTTTTAAGTAGGAAGTGTCCTGATGGATGTGTAACTGAGTTCCTAAAGTGTGGTGTTGGAGAAGAGAAGGGACGAGAGAAGCCAACCTGAGTGCTAGGCGTCCTGGTACAGAACAAGAGTTAAGTGGTCTTGTGACCGAAGGCAAGGAGAGGTGGACCAGTAGGTCTGTGAACAGTGCAGATACCTCTTTGTTGAAGGGAAGCAGAAAAGAACAGGTAACTCAGACAGTGGAGACACTGTGCGAAACTGCGAGAACTACAGGAGGCCGAACTGACATGGGAAGAAAACTTTTGCAACATGTCGAAAGTCCAGGTGATGCTGTCCCTGAGCAAAAAGGATATCTGGGAAAACAGGAGACCCAGGAGGGGGGACTGAAGAGAATCATTATTGGCACGTTCATACGTTTCGCAGTCAAGATAAGACATTGAAGGAAGAGAAAGGGAATCCTTACTGGAACGCTCCTACTCGTCCCAGGAACAGAGAATCACTACTGGAATGCTCAGTCGCTTATGTTGATTTAAGACATTCATGTGGAAGGATAATGCTTACTAAAAGTTTAGTCCTGGAGACCAAGGAGACAACTCTGAGATTACTGAATACAAAATCAGTGAGAAGGATAAACCGAGCAGATTGAAGTAGAAAACAATGATCAAAGTCAAAGTGAAACCAAAGACCATAAAGCAAAGATTAACAAAAAGGAAGTCAAGGGATAAGTTCTGAGTGTTGGACAAAGTTATCCTATGAAAGGAAAAGGATATATATATAAGTGGTGTAAGACAAGTAAAGCACAAGAAGGAATGAAAGAGTAATCAAAGGAAACCGAAGCTTGAAGCTTTGAAGAACCCAGTAGTAGAACTACGTGACCTAATAGCAGTAGTAACCAAGAACTACTTAAGATTACCTTATTGAATGGAACATGGCAAAGAACCAGATCACATGAGAAGGGAGTCCTTCTCCTAAATTTTGTTATAATAGTGTTAGGGTTAGAACAGGTTAGTTTGGACAGTGGACTGATCCTGAATTGCGCTCACTGATGGCTGACACGCATCTTAATTTTGGTAGGTAGGTGAAAACCGTAAAGGTGCTTTTTTTCTTTAATTTAATAAAAATCATCAGTGAGATGGAAAGTCAGTCCGTGTCCTCCTTCTGACCCGCCACAGTTTGTAAAATGTAATCTACAGTGCTTATCATTTCTAAGCTAAATGTCTTTAGTTGTGGAGTATTGAGTTGAAGACAGACTTTTACAGCCAATGTTAAAATGTTTCAGTGATTATCTGGAAAATGGTGGATAAAGAGTGTAGAATACAATCAAATCAGCCATAAGCTGTTCCAAGTTTCTGTGGAAAGCCAGTATTTATTTTTCACTAAACATGATACAGGTTATCTACCACAAGAGAAGCAGCCATCTCATTTCATATTTTTGTCAAATTTTAAATTAAACTATACACAATGTGTTATCAGAACACGTTACTTTATCGGAGCCCTATCAATCCATTTCATTTTATATTTTTCCAGTATTAGTTTTGCAGATTAAAAGGGCCATTAATCAGAAAATGTCAAGTTCCTTGCTCTCATATTAACTCTTGGCCCACTGCGCCATCATCGAGATCATAGCTTGCTTGAGATTAACCTATCACATTGTGCACTTTGTACAGACAAAATGAACTGCTTTAGCTGACCACGTCACTGCTCACCTATGTAGGGGACTACAGCACATTACTACTTTTGTATGTTTGTATTGCACATCTTGGTGACCTATGTACAGAATATATTTAGATTGGATATGTCCAAGATGTGATTGTGTGAACTGTTCATTATTACAATGGATTACAATATCTGAAGGTCTTATGACTCTGAGTGGGAAAGCTATCCCTGTTGGTTCTTCTAGGTGAGGCCAGCAGAGATCCCAATAATATTAAAGATGCTAATTTACAGCCTCGTTTAGCATTAACTTGGTTAGCAATAAGGTGATACTATGTTGCTTTGTTGGTAAGTAAGGGCTGGCTTGCTTCACTTGGCTTGATATTGAATATAGAGATTTTTCACGGAACGTAACCAGCTTTGCTTTGCTCATCTTGGATAATTGGCAGAATTGGATGCTGTAATGCTGCAAATACTACTTGCGCAGATTGGCTTGGATCCGCACTACTGCATATATGCTCTCTTCTACAGTTTTCTGTTTTATTTTATTTTGATCTTAGCTTTTACTCATGAAGATCTGGAAGGAATATTATTGTGGAAAAGTGTTTAGGGTTCTGTATTTTGTCCAAATGCCTCCTGAGACAGTGTCTATACATGCAATAGCCTATTGGACATGAATTGATGCAGATTACTAGTTTCTGAATACAATGTTTTGCCATCGATTTAAAACATTTGGTTAACTGGATCGTTAAGATAGTTATTCAGATTTGGTCATGGATTCTCACACTGTTTGTTCCTGGCCTGTGGAGTAATGACATGGCATGGCATTGGCTGTTGCATGATCAAAGCTGCACTGTTTTAATTTCTGCATGCATTTTCGAAGGGCTATATTGGACAAGCAATTGGAATTGGTTCCATAGTTTTAAAAAGAAGACATTGTTTGGATGTGCAATACAAATGTGTTGATTATTGTTGGAACTGGTACATCTTTGCCAATATACTTGAAATGAAGACTTGTAGAAAGTTCAATTTCACTGTCAGCAGAATGAGTGTGTATGTCATGTAAGGGTGCAGAAGTAGGAGTCTGACACAGTGGTGGCATGGTAGTTGGCAAATACTTTTATTAGATGAAAATAAAGGCGGAAAAACCCTAGCTATCCCTAATACTGAAAGGGTTTCCCTGGCCCAACTTAAAATACTAATCTGTCAGGATGTCTAAAGTAAAGAGTCCACGGTTCTGTGTCAAATCCCATTTCCTTCCCTTACACATTGAACTTAAAGTAAACAACTGATGGCTGTTCAGCGGCTTCACGTTGAGACTGTGGTCTGAGGCGATGTCTCTCTTCCTCAGGTTATAATACTGTTTTTTAAAACAACCTAGAGTTCCAGGTTTCAGATTTCTCTAAATAAGGAAAAATATCTTGTGAACTGTTTTTTGATCAGTTGTCTTCACTGTCATTTCTTTGGCATATAAGTTTCTTCAACTGTTTGGCCAGGGTGATGACTCCCTTCCCTCTGGTCCCAGTTCGTGGTGTCACAAGGATTGCTTCCCCCCCCCTAACCTTTATCAGGTTTCTGGTTGCTCAAGTCTCTGTAGTTGGTTTTTCTCTGGCTTTTCAAATTACACAATGCTTGATGGGTGGGGGGGGGGACTGGGAGGAGGGGAGGTGTCCCTTCCCCTGCCCCTTCTCAGGCTTCTTGCCAGTTTGTTTTGTCAGGGGGAATGGCTTCTTCCACTGGCTTCCTTTGCTTTTCTTTATGCACAGCCCACCTGACTTGTAACGATGCCAGGTACTGTGACTGTGAAGAGGTACTGAGGATCTGTCTTCCTTTTTTGTGTGCGGGTCCCAGACCCCTTGCTTGTGTCCCTCCTTCTGTATAGACTTGGTTCACTCTGCTGCCAAGTACTATCGTGCAGCCCAATGTATGCAAATAGCTCTCCCCCTTGATTAGGGTCCCAGACTCTGTCTTTGGCTTTCTTGTGGATGCAGTGCGAGAAACCTGAGGCTATCCTCACACCTACTCCCCTTGGATCCTCTTCTCGGGTGGCCAGGGAAAGGCCATTACTTTTGGATCCTGACCCTGGGGATGGAGATGAAGGGGAGGGATCACCTGGGTGGAGCTCCTTGGGGATTGGGGTGAGGATATCTGCAGGTGAGACATGGTGTCCCCCCTTTTCTGGTAAGAACCAAACTTGCACACCCCCTGCCTTTTATAGGCTGTTGTGAACCATTTCCCCTCATTTTCTCTCATTCAGACCATTCTAGTACTGGGACAAGGAAGAGGCGACTAAGAGTAATGCACATGAACAAGTAATTTCACCACTCTGGTACTGAGACAAAGAGTCCTGAGAAGTGTTGAGAGAGCCAGACATGCCCCAGTAACTATTGTCAAGCAATTGAAACTAAGTGTTCACACCTGCAACCAATTGAAGGTGTATAAAAGGAGACGGCAGCAGCAAAGGGAACCAGCTGGGCCAGGAAGCGTGTCCATCCGAGGTGAAGCAGGCAGAGTATGGACCGGTGAAAAGGACACCAAACGTAGAGAACCAAGATGCAAGGGCCATTGTGGGCAGCGAGAGGGTCTGGAGCTGTGCAGCGCTCATTACCTGGTGTTCCCCGTGGGAGTGGGGAACACAGATGCCGCTGAATGCTGCAGGAAGAACTGAGAGAGAGTGAGAGCTGCTTGCTGGAGCTCCTCTGGAGTGAGAGAGGAGCGAGCGAGAACCCAGAGCACCCGGAGGAGCGGCCGCACACCGGTGAGGGACAGGGAAGGTTCACTCCGGCTAGGGCGATCTAGGCGCATGGTGTGGGTAATGGCGAATACCAGTCAAGCAAGAACACATGATTAAGGGGTCTGGAGGCCACAGAGTGAACTATTGAATATCAAACACATTGCCAAGCACGTAATACGTTTTGAATGCTTCACTGTAGAAACAGATATTAGAGCATTGCACGAATGAAATAGAAAGTGATGAGCATTTGCAAACAAAGTGAAGAGTGTGAAACACAGCACTGTTGGATAGTGTGAAAACAAAGTGGTAATAAGGAGATCTACTGCAAAGGAAAGTGTGTGAGTTGCATGTTGATAAAGGGTAGACACCATAAAAGTGAATCTGAAGAATACGTGGGACTTAGAATACAGATGCAGAAAGGAAGCCTGTGTTGTAAAGTAAGTGCTATGAGAAAGAATTAACTGTTGTTAAGTGCTAAGCGTTCTCGGTTGTGTGACCTGTGATGGGTGGACTGTGTGTTCCGACAACTGCGCCTAGTCCGAGGAACCCTTTCTTCGAGTAAACCAAGAGAAGTCAAAAGGCTGAGGCTGGTCGGCCTAAAGTTGTTACATTGATAGAAAGAAAAGAGAAACTACATGAGTTGATTTGACTGTGAATTTGAAATCTGAAGAGCTGTCCACTTGGGGAAGTGAACCATGAGAACATTTTGTCAAACATTGTTGAACCTGGAGAAGGGAACTCTGAGGTTATTTGGTTGGAACTGTTGTGCACTTGGGGCACGGAACCCAGAGCAAGCCTACAGCTGGAAGAATCTTAGAACTCTAGTGTGAACACGGTTTCTTTGGTTGCTGACATCCCTAAACATTGGTAAGCTTTAGTTGTGAGGGCAAGTATAGGTTCTAGACACAGACCTTTAAGTTTAACTTGCTGACTCAGAGTATCCTTAGTTCATTTAGGTAGGGGCAAGTTAGACCTTACACCATCCTGACATTTGAGTTAATAAAGACTTTTTATTTGAACTTTGAATCAGTTTTCTGTGTCTTGCTTCTTGATGCCTTCACATTGGATCCCAGACTCTCCTTGCTTGCGTGGCTTTCCCTTCTGATAGACTTGGTTCACTCCCCTGCCAAGTACTATTGTATGACTCAAGGTAAGCTACAGCCTCTTAACCTTGGTTAGGGTCCCAGACCTTCTATTCTTCACTTACTCTCCCCTTTTGGACTCTCCACCACCATCTCGCGTCCCCAGCGATGTGCATAACTTTTCTCAGTCCGCAACCATCCTGGGTCTTCCCTGGCATCTGCGGTGGGGCTTCCCCAACCTTTGTGGTTTCTGTGTTGCGGCGGCTCCGCAGGGGTACACTTCCTTTGGGTTTCGTGGGTCTCCTTTCTTGTGTTGTCCTGCTGTAAGGAGAACACCTGGAGCTTCTATTGGTGGCACTGTCGAGTGGTTCTCCCAGTCTGGACTGGCCCAAGCTCCCGTTCTCGTCTTGCATCCAGGTCTGCTTTCTTCTCTCCTGGGCCGGGCTGACTCTTGCGGTTACTCCAGAAAGGATCGGACTAACTTTCTAGACTTTCTTCCTTTTTTGTGTGTATTTGAAATGTCCATATTGAATGGAACGCATATCTTGGTTGTGTGTTGTGCTCGTTATTCCTGCGTAGATCTTCGTCCCAGTGTTATCTATATTTTTCTCCACTGGGTTAGGTGGGATTCCCCTCATCTCAGTTCCTTTGTGTACTCTGTAGGGGTAGTCCCTACTCTTCCTCATCCCAGTATGTCCTACGAGGCATGAGTTTTCTATCTTGCAGAAACATATAGAGGTGTGTGCAGGATAGGAGGATGAGGGAGGGTAGGGGTGGAGGATGGGAATACTGCGTTCTCCCATAATAGTCATCACTGGTCTCTCAGGAGGGTTCCCTCCCAATAAGCTCATGCTGCTGAGTACCACTCCTAGGGGAATTATCGGGTAGCGGCCTCACCTCCCTGACCACATGGGAAGGGACTCCCTCCATGGGAGAAGTGAACATACCTTGGGATTCGTCAGTTACCATACACTCTTTCATTTTTCACATTACAACTGCTCACATACACTGCATGAGAAGTTGTCCTTGATTGTGCTTTCATGAAAATAGCTAGGTGAATTAGGAATTGGAATATTATTTAAATAGTGATGCTTCCATTTCATATGTATGCTTAAATGGTTAATATAAAAAATGCATATTTTAAAATTCATCAATGAATTGTGCAGACCTGGCCCTTAATCTACTGTGCAAATTGTGCTTTTTGTAGACAAGCTAGGTTTAAAAAAATGATTTTAAGAATTCAAGGCAAATGTATAAATGACTGTTCATTTTTTGGGTTCTGAGAAACTCTCGTCCTGTGACTATATCTGCTGACTGGAACAAATCAGGCTATTATCTAAAGTGATTTTTGATTTACAATGGAATACAAGAGTTGACTGCCTGTGCATGCTTCTAGGATTTTGTGGTGTGTGGCTACCTGCAAAAATGACACTTTGCACCTTTTGACACAAATGGGGCTGGTTTATATGAAAACATTTTTAAAAATATACGCAATAAATTACTCTATAGTTTATTTAGTAGATGCATTCTTTAATATCACAGATAAGCACCATTAGCGGAAAGCTACACACTTCAGTTTAATTATTTAGAGCCCTAGCCAACACGTTTCTCTCTGAAGAGCTTTTTCTGGGCCGAATCGGCTTGTGTAATTTAGTACACTTCTCATGATTTGATGTGAGAAAAATGGTAAGACATACAGAGGTGTGTCACACTAATTAGTAGAGTTCAATTAACAAAATAACTATAACATAAAGGTAAGGGAAAAGGAAGAAAAGTGGTTGATCTCAAATAACTATAATTCATGCAGAATGACAGCCTGAACTCGCCATAGGAATATGATGACATGCTGTAACTGCTTACACTACTTGAGGTCAAAATTGTGTGGTTCTGCAAGATTGAAGTTACTAATGAGTATGATTGTTAACGTCTGGACCAAATTCAGATGAAGTGTAAATCATCTTGGTTCCTCAAACAATTTATGGGCTGAAACAGAGCTGGACCAAGCTCATGGTGCTCTGCTTGAAGCCATGAAGCAACAAAAATTGACACAGCATGTGGTTGGTCCCACCCATACGGAAGGCCAATACCCTGGGTTTGATATTAGCCCCAGGGGCCTTGGTCGAGGTGTTTCCCAGTCTTCCGCTTACATGGTCGGATCATCTGGTTGTGCCGTTTATACTTAAAACTAGAGGAGCTGCGAAACAGCCTCTTCACCATAATAGTTTGTGGTTGGGAAAAAATTGGGCCAGAGTGGAACCCTGTACGGTCTTTAATAAAGTTATCCAGCAGCAGGCTGATGAAAGGGACAAGTTAGGCCCCCTATCCACAGATATAGTTAGGTTGGTCAACGGTCTGGAGTCTGTAGCAGACAAACTGGCCCCTTTAAAACTGATGACGAAGCCACCTTCTCACTGTGTACCCTGGTATACTCTGGCATTCCGGGCAATACGCCTGGATGTACGGCAGGCAGAACGGAAAGGATATCAGGCTCATCTTCGTCAAAGGTATAAACAGCAACCTGTGATCTGCTATAAGGCTTTAAATACAGCCAAGTCTATTTATTTTGAGGATTCAATCCAAGCAGCAGTGAACGTCCCAAAAAAATTACAGGAGTTCATGAACAAATTGACTAAACTGGATAGTAATACACAGATAGCCGCCTCACAATCTTTGTGTGATGAGCTCTCTACCTTTTTTATCAGTACAATTGAGGAGATTAGGAGGGGAATTGTGGGTAAGGGAAACCCAAGCGATCTTCATTATGCAAACGTTGAAATTGGCATCCCTCTACTGTTGGGCCGGAAAAAAGGCAGAGGCCCTTTTTTCTGACTTTGCCTTAACAAACGAGGAGCTAATTAAGATAGTTGCAAAGCTTAAATTGGCATCGCCCTTTGATCACATTCCACTGAGACGATTTAAAGCAGCGCCTATGGCGTTTTATGACGCACTGGCTGCTGCAGTAAATTCGTCTCTGCAGTGGGGCGTAGTTCCGTCTAAGCTTAAAGAGGTTTTAGTTATTCCATTGCTGAAAAAGCCATCACTTGATCCTTTGATTTTGGCTAACTATCGGCCTATTTCACTCTTGCCCTTTCCTATGAAGGTTTTGGAAGCAGTAGTGACCCCCTCCCCCTAATTGAGAACTTTCTTGGAAAGTCAAGACAGCTTAGATAGCTTTCAAATGGGCTTTTGCCCCTTAATGGAAACCAAATCAGTTGTGGTATCGGTATTGGATGATCTTACCATGATCTGGGACGAGGGCGGCACAACAGGTCTCATTGTTTTGGACCTGTCGGCTGCTTTCGATACCATTGATCATGGAATATTGATGGTGAGGCTAGAGGAGGCAGGATTTGCTGGGGCAGCACTGGATTGGTTTCATGCTTTCTTGACCTCACAGATAGTTTCCCTTCACCCCTACCGCTCCTCTCCGGTTTCGGTCTTCTGCGTTGTTCTGCAGGTTTCAGCTTTCTCCCTTGCTTTTCAATTTTATATATTCGCCCTTTGCTGATCTTGATTCATCTGTTTGGCTTTAGTGTCTTCTCATATGCAGATGACACTCAGATGTTGTTTAGACTAGACACTAAGCAGGGCCATGTAAGAGGTGAGCTAAAAAACTAATTGGAAGCCGTCCAAGTCTGGATGGAGTCAAATTGGCTCAAGTCGAATGGCGGGAAGACAGATTCTGATCTCGGGCCTGCCAGCGGCTGCTGATGGATTGTCCGATGCTTTTTGGCTCGCATCATTGGGCTCGTTACCTAAGCCTTCCAGGCCAGTTCGTAATTTAGGTGTAAAGCTTTTTGGAATACCCATCTATGGAGGTGCAGGTTAACTCGGTGTATGGTGCAGGCTTTGTTAAGCTCAAACAGCTAAAGAAAGTCCTCCCGTTTATTTCAGATAAATGTCATGCTCCAGTAGTGGCAGCTTGTGTTAATAGGAGTCTGGTAAGTTGTAATGCTGTTTACCTGGCACAGCCTGCCTTTCTTATGCAGCGCCTGCAGGTGCTACAAAACACAGCAGTGCATTTGGTTACCCACTTGCCAGCCAGAGCAGGTGTAACGAAGGCTAGACAATCTCTCCATTGGCTCCTGGTGGAAGCTCGGGTACAGTTTAAGGCGCTTTGCATGATGCACCGTGCACTAGATGTGGAAATGGATGCTTAGCCATCCAGGAGAAACTGGTTAGATATAACCCTGTGTGTTCTTTGAGATCCTCAAATGCAGCACTCCTTCAGATAACCAAGTACAAGAAAGAACGTTTGGGTGGCAGGGCCTTTTCAGTGGCCGGCCCCAGGCTTTGGAATTCGTTGGCTGAAAATTTGGGAGAAATTGAGGATTTCCTATCCTTCAAAAAGGATCTCAAAACGTTTCACTTTAGATAAAGCTCAGAGGGAGTTAACCACTTTGACGTCAGGGTTTGGTTTACATCTATCCTGATTATCGGTTGTCTGAGCGCCGTGATAGAGCGCTACACAAATATATTGATTGATTGAAAGTTTGCTAAAGATCCCCACAGAAATGAGGCATACCACTTCTGAACTAGTCCTGCAATAGCTTATCTGAAACTATTTGCACCTTCTTGTGCCCAGTGTCCACTAGAAGGACAATCCTTCTCTAGGCCTTACAGAAGTTACAGATTGCCATGTTTATGTAGGAAGAGGGCCTTTTCTCATTTCTTGGTAAACTTGTGTTAGCACATGCCGGCTGACTTAAGAAGCTGTGCCTTCTGAGTCTGTGATGAACAGAGTTCCTTAAACTCTTGTATCCATATCAAAAAGAGAATCCTGCAGCTGTTAGCTGTCCTTCATATTGCATATATGTAAATGACACATGTAGGTACTTGCGGAAATGGTGCTTAGTAGCTTTGTTTCTTATCAAGGCCTGTTATTTTTTTCAAAGTAAATTTTTGTCCTGAATGCTCGCTTGGCTTCACTCTGGCTACGTTTTCTGGTTGATGCTCTTTTGTTATCCATCACTTGTTTGGATAAGTCAAATTGAGTTCATGAAAAGCTCATCAAGAGCATTGTTTTTTGAGGGCTGGGGATCGTTCTTCTAAATTAAAAAAAACTCCAAGATCTGCATCTCCACACATTTACCTCGGGTATTGTGTACGCCAGATCTACACTAAATTGTACAACCTTTTTTCTGGTTAATCCATCTATTCCGTATTTCTTTCCTTGCAGCATTGCTTATATTTCCCTCTTATTTTAATAGGAAGATGTTTATATGAAGGACAGTTGGACATTATTTTACTACATGCTTTTAATTGTATTATTTAATTATGCCTAGGCATCGCTTGCGAAGATTATGTAGTAGTACATTGCAAGTGTATACACGTGCTCGTCGAGTGAGGGAACGACAAAGTAACATTTTCTCTCTAGCTTCACAACACTCACCCATTAACAAAAGTTCCAGGCTCTTTATGGCAATCTCTGTCAATGGTACGAGTTCCTGGTCCTTTGATACCAAAATCTGGTATACGATCGCAATACTGGTCATATGATATGAGTAGCACAGTAAATAACTGGGCATTTGATAACAATAGTTGGCAAGTAGTGAATGCTTGGTTTGTGCCTAAAGAAGTGTTGCTAATACTTGATTTTGAATGTGAGTTGCCTAAAGACTAATCCACTGTTGCATTTCAAGGACCAAACCTCTGATGCACACTAGTTGAAGTTTCACACCTAAAGGCTGTTGGCACTTATCTGAAAATATGGTGTGCTTTAAGTGTGAAACTAAAAGGTATATTTTGTGATTTCTACACCAACATTTAATAAAACCTTTCCATTGTCCTCCAACAATATATATTCCGGTTTGTTTTTCAGAAGAATTACATTGTTCCTGACCTCTTTTTTTCAGGAGCGATTACGCTATGAGCGAAACAAAGAGTACAATCAGTTTCTTAGGGAGAAGGAGGATGCAAATGGAAAATTCAGGCTAATTGCAATACAGAATATGCAGGTAAGTGTTTCTATGATCTTGGCCGATTTATGCAGGCTAACAATGAATGAGACGTGAAATAAACAATTTCAGTCACACATAACATTGCATAAATTTAAAAAGTGATTTTATATTTTGACTCTTCACTACTCTTTGGATTGTAGGACACTTATTTTTCTCATTCAATTCGTTTAAATGCAGTAACAAAACATTGAAAATAAGTGCAACTTTCTTTCCTTTTGCAGTCTTACGTTTGAAAATATTAATTTTGAGAATTCTTTGGGTGCTTAGGCTACGTTTGGACATTGATTGGTTTAGAATGGTGAAATAACTACGTTTTAATGTTTGCCTTTGAAGCGAAGTATAAGGAATTTCAGAATGTACTGACTTCTGCTTAAAGGCACAAAGAATACCCCAATTGAGGGTACTCCCAAACATTGTCAAGGGTGTCCTATTCTGTTTGGTCTTTGCCTGGGAACCGTAGTGATTGCTGGCCACTGCCAAAAACTTGAATCCACCAACACACTAAGACCCCCTTTGTAATGACAGCAGAGTTCCAAGTCCCAACAAATAATTTGCTATTTTTGTTTGTTTTTATTATTTGTAATGCGCGCCTAACCCGGAGGTAGCAGGGTGCAAAGGCAACAAGAGGATTGTATAGCTTAAATTACATGGAGGAACAGCAAGTAGCGTACAGCTATGGTTGCAATGCTGGACACATCAACATTAGTCCAATGTGCAGAGATACATATTTACATGCATACGATATTTACAATTACATGTTTCATGATATATCTGCAAGTATCATATTAACCAAGTAATACAGATAAAACATGACATTGTTTAAATAAACATCATGAGGTGTGTCAGTTCTACCCAAATCATTTAGGTTGCCACTTGTGCCAAATGGTGCATTTTAAAGCGCAAGTTCCAGTAACATTAGTAATACATGAAAGAAAGAAATGTGAAAAAGAAATGATGCCAAAGTATAAAGCACTTTTATCCAGTGACCCTGACCACAAAAGTAATGGGATTTCAGGAACATTTTTTTTTTTTGTGTGCAAAGGTTTGACAACTTCACAAAGACATTTTTAGAAAGTGATTGTAATACCATGCTTTTTAAGGTAAGTTGAGCCAGTGGGTTGCTTACGAGGAATTAACCGCAACTGTGTGGCATCACTTCGTGGCTCAGCTTGACATATGGTAGATACACATGTGAGGCTGTGTGGTTTATCACACGGTAACTGTCGGACCTGGCCTGCTGGATCACTCTACATCAAGTGCCCGCTTCTGATATGGGGAGCCTGTCTTTTGCAAGTATGAACGCCGTAGCAAGGCTAGAGTAGCCTTTTGTGGCAAGTTAGAGAGGTCCAAACTGGGGCTACGAGGACTCATTCCATCTGCTCATGCAAGGGCATAGCGAAGGGGGAAAGGCATAAGACACCCCCTCATCCCACTGCTGTGGGAATGCATCCGCTGATACCGCATCGGGGTCCGGCCTCCATCTGAATAACACTGGCAGCTGGGCATTCAGCCGTGCCGTGTCGCGCCGCGAAGAGGTCCCTGAAAAGTGGACCCACCTGTGTTGCAGGAGGAGGAAGACCTGCCCATCCAATTTCCAATTGCTGGAGTTCGACAGGTACCTGGAATGCCAATCCGGTCTATCGTTCGCCAGACCCAGCAAATACTCTGCCATCACCGAGATCCAGTGCTGAAGGCAGAAGTGTCAGAAGTCCTTGGATAGCGCTACCAGTGGTCTCAATCTGGTGCCACCCAGATGATTGATGTATCTGTCTGCTGATCTATTGTCCATCTTGAGCAGTATACAGCAGCTGACTCTGGCAAAAGATCAAACTGTGAAAGACCCCGCCAGGAGCTCCAGACTGTTGATATGAATCTGTAGCTCTTTCAGCAACTATTTTCCTTGGGTGGCGATCAGACCGCACCTCGCTCCCCATCCCGCCCAGCTGACTTCTTCTATGTCGGGCACAGGTCCGAAGTTCGCCCTGCCATTCCAGGCCTCCATATGCATCAGCCACCAGAGTAGCTCCTTTCTCACCTAGGGCAACAGGGCTAGACGTGGCGTGTAAGAGACTGCGTCTCAAGTGTTGCGCTTTTGAGCCTCTGTAGGTTTCGGTAATGCAAATGCCCTGGAAATACGTCCTGAAGAGAGGAGAGCAGGCTTATCACTCTGGCTAGTTCTCTCAGAGAAATTGTGTCTTTGCGTAACAGTACGCATATCTCCTGGCGTCTGGGTGTACTTTGGCCAAGGGGAGCCGCAGTTGGCTGTCCTCAGTGTCCACTATGAAAGCAAAGAATTCTAACCGTCGCGAGGACGTCGGTGCCGATTTCCCCCAACTGTTGAGGAAACCTAGGCTGTGCAAAAGCTCTATGGCGGTTGTGCGTGCTGCCGGACCAATAACTCGCTCTGTAACGTAATGATGTCATCTAGGTATATTATCAACCTCTTTCTCCTCTCTCGGAGGGATGCCACTACAGGTCTCATTGGCTTGGGTGAAGGCCCAGGGTATTGATGAGAGCGCAAAGGGCAAGCTTTGGCACTTCGAGCCCCATCCAGCTGACTCTTAGAAGCCTGGTGTGCTACAGACAAATGGGCACTGCTAGATAAGCGTCCTTGAGTTCTAGATGCACCAGCCAGTGTCCGGGTAGGTGTATCCCTCAGCATGTGAATGCCCTCCATGATATGATATTTTATTTCTATCGCGCTCGTACACAAGTATTTCAGAGCGCGACAAGGCAACGGAGGGGAACAGGGGAGAACAAAACAGCGATCTTACCAGGCCCAGTGACATTGAGAACGCGCAAGTGCATGGGAGAGGAGGAGAGGAAAAGTGCATGGAAGGGGGAGAAGTGGAAAGTGCAAAGCAGAGGAGAAACAGATAAATAACAATAAATAAATAATAAAGGCAACAATCAGTCTTAGTGCAGCCAGCAATTTGCAAGTGCTAGGTTTAAGGCACCAGACAGGGTAGGTCTGATAAGCGCAGGACGAAAAAAGGGGGGCTCTATGGGTACAGATACAGACCCCAGTGCAAGGGGTGGCCCGCAGGCAGTGCGGGAGGGGGGCAGGGTGAGCAGGTATCTGGGCCCGGAGGACAGAGGGTGGCCAGGAGTACGGTGCCAAGAGAGAACAGATCAGCAGGGGAGAAGGGGAGCGAAGGCAGAAGAAAAGAGGAAGGTCTTGAGGTGTTCCAAAACAGGAGATGGTTCTTCTCAAGTTTTAGAGTGGCAGGGAGGCTGTTCCAGAGGGAGGCCATCTTGAAGTGACGATAGAGGACAATCTTGTCAGGATTTTTAGGTTTGTTACCAGATGCACCTTCGCTTTCCTCCTGACAAGAAAGATGGAACTGAAGAAGCCTGCCTGATCCTCCACCGGTGGATCGCGCTGTTCTGCTCCAGCTTGTGTGCTTCTGCGTCTAACGCTGCCCTGTCTGCATCTGGCAATGCTATGCGGTGAAGGAGCTGCATCTCTGTGGGTTCTGCAAAGAATTCTATCCGGTAGCCCCTCGCTACATCCCAGACCTGAGCATCACCTAAAGACATTCCACGCGTGCACAAATCATGCTGTCCTGCCCCCAATTGACACATGAGATGCCGGCACTACGCAGCTGGGACCCACCTGTTGTCTGTGATGCTGAAAGTGGTGCTGGCCGCCTCCAGCTGCGACCCCTGACTTTGCCTCTCAAGGGGAAGAACGTGTCTTATCTATCCTACCAGTAGCTGGATGACTCACAAACCTGCTGGGACCTCTTATCTGATGCAAAGCCTCCAGAGGAGCGGCCCCTGCTTCTTCCTGCCTTGGCGAAAAACCTTAGTGGCAAAACTCTTTTTAAAGAGGCTTAGGCCTTTTATAGGGCTGTAAAGGTGGCAACAAACGTTGCTATCTCTTCGCTGAACAAAAGTTCCTGATTGGCTTGTCCCGATTCAGATGTGGAGAGCTCCCGCAGCTTTCAGTCGATCTTCATTGGGATACCTTTTTGTCTCTCTCCCAAGAGTCATAACTCCTTCTGAGCCCAGCCTGATAAAATGATTAGGTCTATGGCCCTCCCCGTCTCGAGCGCCTCTTCAGACAGGTCAAGTATCTTCGCTAATGGTCCTGTGACATCCAGGACTTTATCCTGGCATGACCTCCATGCCAGTTCTATAAGTTTCTTGGGGTCCTTAATGTTTTTAGCTAAAACAGTAATCATTCTCGCGTCTAATTCTGGAGTGAGTGCCACCCTCCCCTCAATCTCTGGTTTTAGGCACTCGTCCTTGAGCTTCATCGTGGCTTGTACAGTGGCTTTCGTAGCTTGGCTCTTATATATTCCGCTGCAAAGTTGAAGCAGTTGGCGGAGCAGAGCGTTTCAGTGTGGGGCTGCAAGTCTGCCCTTAATGTTTTTCTCACTGCTGGGAGGAGCTTACAGATACTCTTCCAACTCACGGAGTGAAGCAGAGTTGAAGCAGTTGGCTGCAGTTTGCTGTGGTAGCGCAGTAACCGAGGGATGGCGGAAGTGAGAAGCTCCAGGAGTTGGAGCACTGAATGACAATCACTGTGTTGTGAGCAACGATCTGCATGGTAAAGGCCTGTGGCGTTGCGAGTATTGAAATTAGTGACTCTACCAGTCCCCCTGAGACTTTAGAAGACGAGAGGTTAGTGGCACTTGTGATAAACACACCAAGGAACTTGTGTTGGGATTAGACTTGATGGATTTAAATGCCAGTGAGGTGGAACACTGCTTTCTGTAGGTTAATGAATCCCATTGTAACCCCCTGGTCCTGTTTATGGCGTAGGTGCTGGTGACTGACTGCATCAACAGCGCTGTACATAAAAAAAAAAAAATGGTGCACTAAACCCCTCCCCCACAACACCTCATCTTCTCTGTCTGCAGATGCTCTGGATCTTGGGAACAAAAAAGCGCTATAGATCAAGACGAGGGGTCTGTTTGGGAGAAATGGTGACGTATGTGCCGCAGAGTCAATATGACATTGATGAGGTATTGCCAAGGATCAACAAAGCTGCTTTTAAAGTTCCTGTTGAACAGTTTACTTTGACTGAATCCACCAAGCTACAGCGCAAACTATCCTATGCATCATCCAGAGTAGAAGATGGGGAAACTGTTGGCCGTAGCCATAAGGCTGGAACGACCCAGCCCTTTGATCTTGAAAGTGTGGATAGCACGGAAAGTCACTTAAACAACTCGATGGAGCCCCCAGTTGGAGAACCAAAGGGAGATGTGAAGTGTTCGGGGAAAACATCCAAAACCACGGACTCCTGGAATCACCCTTCTGCTCCTAAGGAAGCCAAGCTTTGGAAACTTGGAGGTTTGGGTGTTAAGGGAGGAAGCACTGAACAAAGATTCAATTACAGAAGCCTACCACCAGTGGGCACTTGCATCCCTCCATTAACACTCCCCTTGAAGGAGCTGGAAACAAGGGGAGTAGAGGACTTTGTTCTCTTGGAGAGCTGGAATCTATTGGAACGACAACTGGGGGAAAGTAGAGGTTATGCAACTGTCGGCTGTACCCCAAAGGGAAAAAGTTTAGAGAGCAAGTCTAGTAGCACACCTCTGTGGTCTAGGGGGAAGTGATACTGCTGGCCAACTGGCTGATCAAATGAGGTTTGGCTTCTTCACCACTGTTTCAATGAAGGATCGTCAAGGGATGACTGACCAGAAGAGCGCTCAGCAACTCAGAAAACCATCTGAAATGTTCACAGCAACAAAGGATTCTTATTCCTCAAAATGCTTAACTGATGGGACCAAAATAACTAAACCGTTGACACTTCAAGGAGAAATAGAGGGGAGGAAAAGACAAAGAATAGAGACACGTGGAGACCTTAATCGAATACTTGTGCCCCTGCCTATTACCAACCTTTTTCCCCTGTAGCCCTGGTGGACGGGAGACTCGCTAACAAAAACAGGGGTGGCCATGCTAAGAATGAAGCCTGTGACAGGGTATCAACGAAAGTACTGTTGCGGCAATGTCAAGAACTATGGCCCCCTTAATAAAATTATTTATTTTAAAATTTGTTTATTGGCATTTGTGGTTATACACATTTTACATAATTACTGGTCAGGTCCTTTGCTCAGGATGTCTGACTGTGTCACTGCAATTATGCCTTGCTTTAAAAAAAAAATAACAACACTCATATAACAAATTAACATTAACTGTCTCCTTGTGAGTGGCAGGTGGTGATTCCCCTTAATAAAATTATACAAATCAATAAACCACCAAGAGATCAAACAACTTTATCTGCTGTGCTGCATTCAAAAATGATTTTTGTGGAAGGTTTTGTGACTGCAATTCAAGAAAAACTGGACAAGACTAGGGAAGAAATTGCTATTCTACATAGTATTCTAGACCCTATGTTTGAGGAGAAGTCAAGAAGACTATCAAGAGCTTGCTGCAATATCAGAGCTCAAAGCACGATTACATCTCCTCAGCAAACAAACTAGTCCTAATGAGGAGCTTAGTATTTTTATTTGCCTCAACAAGTCTTAACGAACCATGCATGCAGCCTGACCCAAGAAGTATCACTGAAAGATGGTCTAACAGAAAATGAGAAAAAGAGAAATAAGTGGGCACCACAGGGTAAATGTTATTTGTCGTCCTTTATCCGTATTTGTATTTTAAATTTTAACAAGAAAATCTAAACACTTGCAGGAGCAGGCTGAGATGGGTCTGGAGTCACCCTGACCCAAAAGAACAAGTAAGGCAATAGACTAGATGGGAAATCTAGTCACACAACCGCTCTCAGTTTGTACCCGGTCTGGGTAATTTAGTTCGAAAAAACAGTTCCAAACAGTGTTGGTTTGGTTCTTCCTAATCCGGGAATTGTTCATAGAAAAATGAGTTCCGAGACTTTGTTTATGTAATGTATATTTCTTTATCAAATAAATCAAAAGAATGATCACTAATCAAGTCTTAGTGAGGACGCAGCTGACATGTTGCATTATGCGAGTAGACTTAAGATGCCAATGCATTTCGGAGTGTGAAACTCCTTCATCAGGGCAAGTCTGTGCTATTAGGAAACAGTAACATCAACAAAAATTTTTTTATACAATGTATATAGAACGAGAGATACACAATGATATGTGATGGTAGCATAATGATCATAAAGCACATAGAGGAATAATGGTTACATACCCCAATAGAAGAATTCAAGTCAAGGTGTAATATGTGAAAACAGAAAAAATAGAGTAAATAGAAATCAGTGCGAAATCGCATTTGAAACCATTCAATTACTGTCATGTGCTTATAGGTGGAAGAAAATTACCTCGCTTAAAGAATAGAGTCAGGCGCGTTGAAAAAGGAAAAAACAGTATCAGACGTATGTTTTCACAAAGAACACGATCGGATGCTGGAGGGGATCCAGTGTGCGATCTGTAAAAGCGAAATAAACTTAAGTAGGTGCGGTTGTAGAAGGTGAGTACACGGTGTGAAAGGAGCCACAAGAGGTTCGGTTACCTGAGTTCAAAGAATAGTGTCGGCGGTGGACGCAGCGAGCCGTGGTGCATCGCTTGACTGAAGTCGTTGCTAGGGAAACGGTGAGTGAAATAGACACGTGACCGCAACCGGCTGGGCAAACCCGCGCGATGCGGAATGTAATTCAAGAGGCAGCATACTGCCGTTGGGCGCAACAATGGTGCAAGAAAAACAATTACGGGGTTTGTGGGGGCTGAGTCATGAATACTGAAGAGAAAAAAAGTAAAAAGTAAAAATTGTGCATGACATAGACATAGAAAAAATACTCTCATCATATATATACAGACAGCCACAATATAAGCCAAACATAACCTGTATATGGGAAGTATAATCGAAATCCATCATATTCACAAAGTGTAATATAGAGCTGTATCACCTTAGAATGAAAGAAATATCAAAGCGTTCATGAGAAGTGCTCGTGTGAACACTAGCCAATACCTAAGTTATCCAAACTGATAGATGTATATAATAGCATAATGAACATTCAAGACAGCATAAAAATATATTCGACCAATCTGCAGGTGGTGGTACCAGGTGGCACCACCTTGGGTCCCAGTCGGATGACCAGGAGAAGCAGACTAGTTGGGGTAAATCATAATGTATCTCATTTGTAAAATGAAACTAGCAGGTGGAATACTAATCATAACCATGTGTGTCTACGCTTATTAACATATGTATAGTACAAAAAACATACGGGGCAGCGTGGGAAAACCTGCAACAAGCCTGGAAACGGTGGCACGGAGAAGTACCACCTAGGGTCCTAGTCATGTGACCAGGAGAAGCAGACTTGTTATGATGGACCCTATATCTTATAAAGAGAGTGAAGAGACACATCAACATCAAAACATGTGCATTTCAATGGTAACAAATTGACTGCAAGTTGAAGCATTAAAGATAACAATGATAGTTAATCTCATCATTGAGACCATTGGGATGCAAACTCCCAAGTTTATCAATCCAAAAAGTTTCCCTCTGGTTGAGGCAAAGACTTAAATCTTCATGTGGATTGATCTTGGTTAGTACTTCCAAAATCAGGAACCTGATTTGTGTTAAACTGTGCCGTTTCTCATTCCAATGTCTGGCCATTGCTGAATTGGGATTTGAATTCCGGATGCACGAGCGGTGCTCATTCCATCGTACTTTAGCAGCTCTCGTGTATTGGCCAACATAATATTTCCCGCATGGGCACTTAATTCCATATATTATGTTCACACTATCACAAGTGCCGAAAGACTTAAGAGGAATCTTGTTGCCTGTGCAGGGATGGTGTACAATATTTCCTTTGATCACCATATTACAGTTAGCACAGTGTAGGCAGGGGTATGTGCCTGTCCGTTGGGTGCTGGGTTCTTTTAAAGGAGGTCTAGTACGAACAAGTTCATCACGAAGATTCCTACTTCTTTGATAGGCAAATACTGGTGTTTGATCGAATAATTTCTGAACTCTCACATCATCCTTGAAAATACCCCAATGTTTTTTAATGGAATTCTTGATTTTGTTACTTTGAATCGAATATTTTGAAACATAGACCGGTGATTTGAGTTCCCTTTTGGATTTGGTGATATTGGTCAACAAGGTCTCACGACTAAGAACATTCACTTTCTCAGATGCTAAATGTACTTCTGCTTGCTTATAACCACGTGCCAGGAATTTGTCCTTCATTTCGTTTTGTTGGGCTAGGCATTCTTCTGGGTCACTCACAATCTTTTTGACTCTCAAGAGTTGACTATATGGAAGATTTCTCAAGAGACTGGGCTGATGAAAGCTGAGACGGTGTAACAAATTGTTACGGTCAGTGGTTTTGCGGAACAGGGTTGTACTGTAACCGCTGTTTCCCTTCTTTATTAAGACATCAAGGAATGTGATCCTATCTTTGGATATCTCACTCGTGAACTGGATTCGCGAATCAATGCTGTTGAGGTATTCAAAGAAATAGTTAAATGTGGATTCGGTACCTGTCCAGATTCCAAAAATGTCATCGATGTACCGTGACCATAAGTGAATATTACTGTTCCATTCTTGATTCTTCAATATGTGTTCTGTTTCAAATTTATACATAAAGCAATTTGCATATGATGGTGCCATAGTGGCACCCATCGATGTACCAGATGTTTGAAGAAAAAACTTATTCTGATGTTGAAAATATGAATTTTCTGCGATGAATTGGAGAAGAGCGATGATGAATTCTTTCTGAGCACGGACCCCGGGTGTTTCTAGTAAAAGCCATTCAACGGATTCAATACCTAGATCGTGCGGTATGGATGTGTATAGGCTCTTAACATCGATGGTAAACATCAAATGTTCGCATTGGAAAATCGAGCTATTAAGTTTTTGCAGGAAGTGTGTTGTGTCCCTGATATAAGTGGAGGTTTTTTGTATTAGTGGCTGAAGAAAAAAGTCGATGTATACTCCCAATGGTTGATTAATGCTGTCCATACCAGCAACTATCGGTCTCCCTGGTGGTTTAGCCTGATCTTTGTGAATCTTAGGTAAAGTGTAAAAATTGGGAATCCTGGGATGCTTGTTAAGAAATTTTCGAGTGTGTTCATTTATCCAATCCAGTTCCATTGCCCTGTCAAGTATAATTTCCAAGTTTTGTTTGATTGATACTGTGGGATCATGGACCTCTACTGTGATAAAAATATAACCATTCGTCCAGCAGAAAAAGGAGGAGCCTTGGTGATTATGAATACCTCTGATTATGGTGCAGAATGCAACCGACAATTACAAGACCAGACAGTTTATGCACCCCTTGACCATGATCCCACAGTATCAATCAAACAAAACTTGGAAATTATACTTGACAGGGCAATGGAACTGGATTGGATAAATGAACACACTCGAAAATTTCTTAACAAGCATCCCAGGATTCCCAATTTTTACACTTTACCTAAGATTCACAAAGATCAGGCTAAACCACCAGGGAGACCGATAGTTGCTGGTATGGACAGCATTAATCAACCATTGGGAGTATACATCGACTTTTTTCTTCAGCCACTAATACAAAAAACCTCCACTTATATCAGGGACACAACACACTTCCTGCAAAAACTTAATAGCTCGATTTTCCAATGCGAACATTTGATGTTTACCATCGATGTTAAGAGCCTATACACATCCATACCGCACGATCTAGGTATTGAATCCGTTGAATGGCTTTTACTAGAAACACCCGGGGTCCGTGCTCAGAAAGAATTCATCATCGCTCTTCTCCAATTCATCGCAGAAAATTCATATTTTCAATATCAGAATAAGTTTTTTCTTCAAACATCTGGTACATCGATGGGTGCCACTATGGCACCATCATATGCAAATTGCTTTATGTATAAATTTGAAACAGAACACATATTGAAGAATCAAGAATGGAACAGTAATATTCACTTATGGTCACGGTACATCAATGACATTTTTGGAATCTGGACAGGTACCGAATCCACATTTAACAATTTCTTTGAATACCTCAACAGCATTGATTCGCGAATCCAGTTCACGAGTGAGATATCCAAAGATAGGATCACATTCCTTGATGTCTTAATAAAGAAGGGAAACAGCGGTTACAGTACAACCCTGTTCCGCAAAACCACTGACCGTAACAATTTGTTACACCGTCTCAGCTTTCATCAGCCCAGTCTCTTGAGAAATCTTCCATATAGTCAACTCTTGAGAGTCAAAAAGATTGTGAGTGACCCAGAAGAATGCCTAGCCCAACAAAACGAAATGAAGGACAAATTCCTGGCACGTGGTTATAAGCAAGCAGAAGTACATTTAGCATCTGAGAAAGTGAATGTTCTTAGTCGTGAGACCTTGTTGACCAATATCACCAAATCCAAAAGGGAACTCAAATCACCGGTCTATGTTTCAAAATATTCGATTCAAAGTAACAAAATCAAGAATTCCATTAAAAAACATTGGGGTATTTTCAAGGATGATGTGAGAGTTCAGAAATTATTCGATCAAACACCAGTATTTGCCTATCAAAGAAGTAGGAATCTTCGTGATGAACTTGTTCGTACTAGACCTCCTTTAAAAGAACCCAGCACCCAACGGACAGGCACATACCCCTGCCTACACTGTGCTAACTGTAATATGGTGATCAAAGGAAATATTGTACACCATCCCTGCACAGGCAACAAGATTCCTCTTAAGTCTTTCGGCACTTGTGATAGTGTGAACATAATATATGGAATTAAGTGCCCATGCGGGAAATATTATGTTGGTCAATCCACGAAAGCTGCTAAAGTACGATGGAATGAGCACCGCTCGTGCATCCGGAATTCAAATCCCAATTCAGCAGTGGCCAGACATTGGAATGAGAAACGGCACAGTTTAACACAAATCAGGTTCCTGATTTTGGAAGTACTAACCAAGATCAATCCACATGAAGATTTAAGTCTTCGCCTCAACCAGAGGGAAACTTTTTGGATTGATAAACTTGGGAGTTTGCATCCCAATGGTCTCAATGATGAGATTAACTATCATTGTTATCTTTAATGCTTCAACTTGCAGTCAATTTGTTACCATTGAAATGCACATGTTTTGATGTTGATGTGTCTCTTCACTCTCTTTATAAGATATAGGGTCCATCATAACAAGTCTGCTTCTCCTGGTCACATGACTAGGACCCTAGGTGGTACTTCTCCGTGCCACGGTTTCCAGGCTTGTTGCAGGTTTTCCCACGCTGCCCCGTATGTTTTTTGTACTATACATATGTTAATAAGCGTAGACACACATGGTTATGATTAGTATTCCACCTGCTAGTTTCATTTTACAAATGAGATACATTATGATTTACCCCAACTAGTCTGCTTCTCCTGGTCATCCGACTGGGACCCAAGGTGGTGCCACCTGGTACCACCACCTGCGGATTGGTCGAATATATTTTTATGCTGTCTTGAATGTTCATTATGCTATTATATACATCTATCAGTTTGGATAACTTAGTTATTGGCTAGTGTTCACACGAGCACTTCTCATGAACGCTTTGATATTTCTTTCATTCTAAGGTGATACAGCTCTATATTACACTTTGTGAATATGATGGATTTCGATTATACTTCCCATATACAGGTTATGTTTGGCTTATATTGTGGCTGTCTGTATATATATGATGAGAGTATTTTTTCTATGTCTATGTCATGCACAATTTTTACTTTTTACTTTTTTTCTCTTCAGTATTCATGACTCAGCCCCCACAAACCCCGTAATTGTTTTTCTTGCACCATTTTTGCGCCCAACGGCAGTATGCTGCCTCTTGAATTACATTCCGCATCGCGCGGGTTCGCCCAGCCGGTTGCGGTCACGTGTCTATTTCACTCACCGTTTCCCTAGCAACGACTTCAGTCAAGCGATGCACCACGGCTCGCTGCGTCCACCGCCGACACTATTCTTTGAACTCAGGTAACCGAACCTCTTGTGGCTCCTTTCACACCGTGTACTCACCTTCTACAACCGCACCTACTTAAGTTTATTTCGCTTTTACAGATCGCACACTGGATCCCCTCCAGCATCCGATCGTGTTCTTTGTGAAAACATACGTCTGATACTGCTTTTTCCTTTTTCAACGCGCCTGACTCTATTCTTTAAGCGAGGTAATTTTCTTCCACCTATAAGCACATGACAGTAATTGAATGGTTTCAAATGCGATTTCGCACTGATTTCTATTTACTCTATTTTTTCTGTTTTCACATATTACACCTTGACTTGAATTCTTCTATTGGGGTATGTAACCATTATTCCTCTATGTGCTTTATGATCATTATGCTACCATCACATATCATTGTGTATCTCTCGTTCTATATACATTATATAAAAAAAATTTTGTTGATGTTACTGTTTCCTAATAGCACAGACTTGCCCTGATGAAGGAGTTTCACACTCCGAAATGCATTGGCATCTTAAGTCTACTCGCATAATGCAACATGTCAGCTGCGTCCTCACTAAGACTTGATTAGTGATCATTCTTTTGATTTATTTGATAAAGAAATATACATTACATAAACAAAGTCTCGGAACTCATTTTTCTATGAACAATTCCCGGATTAGGAAGAACCAAACCAACACTGTTTGGAACTGTTTTTTCGAACTAAATGACCCAGACCGGGTACAAACGGAGAGCGGTTGTGTGACTAGATTTCCCATCTAGTCTATTGCCTTACTAACAGAAAATGAGTCCATAGTAGCAGATAGGACCAGCCCGAGGACCGATCAAAAGACTCTCAATGATATTGAAATTCTCGATGGGTGAAGTCTGGCAGGGGGAAAGAGAGGTCAGATCATCCTAGACCCACTCCCCGTTAAATACACTAAAGAATACCTGATATCTTTGGTAAATATGAAGGCATGTGGCCTAGCAGTTCGGGCTGGACTGCCTCTTTTGGGGTGCGACCAAGCATGATGTGCATATGGTCTTTTCCCTTCTGTAATGGTTTGGCAGGCAAAGAACGATGGTCTGGGGGGTTGCCCTGAGCATTGCCAGTGGTTAAGATTCATTCTAAACCTTCCAGCCATCACCTCTTTGTTTTAGCAATGCAGGTCTGACATTGCATCAGGCACAGAGTTGTGATCTTTGGAGAATGGGTGTGGAGCACATTGTAGACGTGCTACAGCAGCACAAGTGAGTTGGAAAGTGTGTATTGTGTGTTCGATGGTTGTGGTGCTAGTTGCAACATGCTACAGTGTGTGTTGTACGGCAGGAGATGGTGCAGTGAGAAGTTGTGCAGTGTGGCCACAGGGTGCAGTGTTTCTGTGCTGTGAATATGTAAGAGGGTATGGTTGTAGTGTATTTTATGTTTGGTTACTCTGCTCTGTGCAGATTTATTGAAGTAGGCCCAATGTTGTAAAGAAGTTATGATTAGATTGCCAGAGACACAATACATTGTGAATGGCAGTGGGTAGGGGTGGTCCAGGCTGTGGTATGTTTGTGGAGTCGGCTAATTGTGACACGTTTTCGTGAATGGGTGTTATATGGTGTGGGGACTTGGGTAGAAGTGCTGCTACGTATGTTAGGTTTGTGCATAATGTTAGCTGCCCACATGGTCGCATCCATGGATCCATAGTGTTGTGGTGGGTGTGGGCAAGGGCTGCACTGTTGTGTGCTTGGCCAAAAGTGTGCTTGGTGCACCTCAGGATCTTTGCGAATGCTGCAAATGTGCATTCTTTTGCAGAAGTTTCTGGTGGATGGGCTTTGGAATGAACCGGAACGTGCACTGAGAGTGTTTAACGGTAAATATGGAGTGGTGTACAGAAATTATAGTATGCAATGCAGAGGTTTTGTATGTGATTGCTGCATGCGTTTTTGAAAATTTCACATGCACCCAATGAGGGACTGCTGCAAAAATGCCATTGCAAAGGGAAGAAGTATTGTCTGCTTTACTGGGCCGTGGCCCTCACTGTAGTTGGAAAAGCGCACGTGACACATCCTGCCATTATGAACATGGTGGCCATGGAAATGGAATTGTGGGAAATCGGCAATTAGGTGTTTAGGGTGTGGTTGACCGGAAGGGGCGGTACCATTTTTTTCCCAATACTGTGTCGTGAGGTTGGTAGAGCTGGAGAGACGCACAGTGTTCGTCAGTATACCTTTTGTGCGCCATCTGCACAGGTGTTGTGTGCAAAGAGGCGTTGCTAGAAATTTCGGGTAGGAAGTAGTGGATGCTTTCTGGGGCTGTCAGTAGGACTGCAGTTTCGGCTGTATGGTTCGCCTGTGCAGATATGTTGCCTCCGTCACAAACGTTGACTTTGTTGTGGTGCACTATGGAAGTCTACATTTGGGTTACATGGCATGTGGACGTTTAATCCGTCACCTGAAGAGATTGCTGAACACAGTGATGTGGATTTTTCCTACTGCCAAGGTCGTTTTCTCATGCACAACACCAAGAGGAGTATGGGCCCATGCCGGTGTAATTTGTCCCCACCCAGAGGTCGGAAGGTGTTATAAACGGAAGCATGTGCGAATTTGTGCAGACTGCTGGCATGTTCACCCACAAAATATGCAGTGGTTCCGTAGAAATGGCATTTATTTGAGCGCCATTGACAATCCCTTTTTCTTCTACACTGTCCAAGAAGCATTGAGCAGCATGTGGTGAAAATGTGAGTAGAGGCAAGCAAACTCAAATGAAGAGAAAAAAAAAATTGCTTGCACTCATGTAAAAAATAAAATGAAAACCTTTCTACATCTACGATGGAACACCCAATCCCCAGCTTGATATTGCTTCCCCCGCCATCCCACCCCCTCACTATTACAAAAACGTTGCAGATTCCGCAGTACTTAAAGGATTACACGTGTCAATTCCTGGGTGGCCATGGGGGATGTATGTGGATAGAGAAATTGTGCACTCTTTTACTGAACTTTGTAGTGGATGTGCTTTGGAATGGCACAACACTTGTACTGTGAATGTGTAATGCTACATTTGAAGTGTTGTACAGGAGTGACGGTGTTGGATGATGGCAGCTTCGATGTGATTGGTGGATGCGTGTGTGCCTATTTACGTGTTTGACCCAATGAACTATTTCTGCAGAGAAGATAGTGCAAAGGGAAGAATTACTGCTCCAGCTTTACAGTGGTGCGCCCCGCAATCTGCCCTTCTCACAATGTTGCCCAATTCACATGGCACTGTGGTGATTATCCAATCAGATTCTGCGGGTGTGGTTCACAGGGAGGGGCTGTCCAACTGTTGTACATTATACTCTGCGTACTGAGGGTGGCTGACATGGCAAAACGCATTGTGTTGACTGTAGGTGATCTGCACAACTATGCCCTGGAAAGACACTTTGACAACAATTTCAGTTTGGAAGGAGTGTAGGCATTGTGGAACGCTGTGTATGAGTGCAGTTTCGCCGATATGCATGCACTTTGTGAAGACCTGGCAACTTTTGCTACTGTTGATGTTATAGTCCTCCACTACGGCGGCATGCATATGGGTTACGTGGCTCGCTTAGATTTGTTCCGTCGATTGAGGAGATTGCTGAATGTCGTGAAGATGCTTTTTCCCCACTGCCACGGTGCTTTTCTCATCCATAATACCACGAAGAGTATGGGCCTCTGCTCATGGATGTTCCGAGCCAGACGCAGGAAGGTGTCTCATCAACAGAAGCATGTATACTTTTTGTCCGCTCGTGAAATGTTTTTCCAAGAAAATGGCATTTTGTTGTCACCCATTGGCAATGCAGTTTTTTTTGCCCGTCTACAGGATGCAGTGAAGACTTTACTGTAATAATGTGAGCACAAGAAAACACAAAAGCAAATAAACGAAAAAGGTTTCTCTAGAAGCATCTAAAAAATAAAATAAAGGCTCTTTTTAAGAGCCGCCCCTTACTACGAACTCTGGTTGCAAGTTATTCCCCCACACCTGCACGAAAGCGACATCCAGGGATTTTGAGGTTGGCGGCCATGGAAATTGGATTGTCCAATCAGGTGATTTGGGTGTGCGGCAATAGGAAGGACAACTCCTGCTTCACTCTGGCCCGGCCCTTGCGGTACTTGGGGAAGCGCACGTGCCACATTTTGCGCTTCTCACCATGCTGGCCTATGGAAATGGGACTGTAGGGATTGTCCATTCAGGTGCTCAGGGTGTGCGTCACAGGAAAGGGGGGCAATATATTTTCCCATTATTCTGTGTACTGACGGTAGCAGGCAGAGATGGAGAGACCCACTGTCTTGATAGTCGGTGATGCCTTTGTTGAAAATCTGTTCCAGCATGCCGTCGAAAAAGGCTTTCATGGCAATTTTGATTTGGAGGGAGTGGAGGTTTTGTGCTGTGGCGATGTGTGCAGCTGCAGCTCTGTGCTTGCATTATGTCGACGAGTGGGCCACTTTAGCTACTGTACATAGTGTGGTTGTGCACTATGGAGCCTTGTATTTGGGTTCCATGCCTTGGTCCCATCTGTACCGTGAACTGAAGAAGGTGATGAAAGTAGTGCAGTGTATCTTTTCTCATGTATACCACCAAGATTACTATGCACCGCTTCCAATGATTGCTGTCGCCAGCTAGAGGTCGGAAGGGGTCCCATCAACAGAAGCATGTATACTTTTTAGTCAGTTTGTGGGATGTTCTTCTGCAGCCATGACCCCATTAGTTGTGGAAATGCAGAGTTGTTCCAAGCAAATGGCATTTTGTTGTCGTTCATTGGTAATGCAGTTTTCTCTGCTCGTCTACAGGATGCGCCGAAGAGTTTACTGTAATAATGTGAGCACAAAAAACACAAAATCAAATAAAAACTGGAAAAAAGTTTCTCTAGAAGCATCTACAAAAAAAATAAAAGCTCTTTTCAGAGCTGCCCCTTACAACAAACTCCCCCTACCCTGGTTGCAATTGATTCCCCCATGCCAGCACGCAGCATCCGGAGATTTTCAGGATGGCGGTAATGGAAATGGGACTGTGGAGGCAGAGGGATTGCAGAATAACGTTTCTTGGCATGGTGTGTACGCAGAGGACTGGTGTACAGATACTGTTACATGGGGAGATCTTTAATGTTCTTGGTGAAAGTGTGTGAACTTTTTAACAGTACGCAATGATGGCGTGCTGGAAATAAGACAGTTGAAAGGGAAGAAGGAATGTTTCTGCTTTATTGGGGCACGGCTCTCGCCATCCTTCGGGAAACGCACGTGCACATACTCCTGTTGTCGGCTTGCTGCCCATGACATTGGGACAGTGGGGACTACCACACCAGTGGGCGTGGGGTCACAGGAAGGGCCGTTCTCAATTTTCTACATTACTGTGTGCACTGAGCTGGACTAACATGATTGCAATTACTTGCACATCCCATTTGGTCCAACATCACTTACATGTCAAACCTATGTGGCCTGCTCCTGTGTTCTGAAAAGCTGCAAACAGTTTGCCGAGCTACTTGGGTGTGGCCTTTTGTAGGGCTGCTGTGGAGAACTTGCACCGGGAAAACAGGCCTACATTGTTCACAAACCTACATACATGTACAACGGCCCATTGTGGTATGTTTGGAAGTGTGTACTTTCCGAAAAACACTCCCTACTGTCCTTTGCCACTGTCCATGTGTCCGGATCATGTCACCGAAAAAGGGCCCACGCGCAGTGTGGCTGCGGTCGCACTGCTCTCCTTTCCAACTGCGTGTTGGGCGAATACGTGGTGCGCATGTGCATACCGTTGCCACTTCTGTATTGAATAATAGGGCGACATGCGTGTGACAAGCATTTTGGGAGACGCTTGCTGTTTATAGGGTATAGCAGATGAGATGTTTTTCTGTATATCTACCTGTAGGCTGTGCGTGGGCGCCGCAACCTAATTAACGTTGGTTCGCATTTGCTGCACAGTGGCAGTGTTACCAGGACACAGAGGAACAGATACACATGCTTGTACTTGCACAACGACCAAATGTCCCTTCCCACACGTAATCGTAGGTGGAGGACAAGATGCGGACATGCAGAGAGTGCTGGCGTCGTACGGATGCCTCCATTGTCATTGTGGATAGGCCGGGCAACTGCGGTATCCGTAGGACACCTTTCTTTTCCTTAATTGCAGTCATTCCAATGAGGACTGTGTGCCACTGAGTGAGAACGGCATTTCAACAAAAAAAACAATATTACGTATACACTCAACAACCTTTCACTTATTAACGTTTACTTGTACACATTCATACACATCATTAAGAAGGGGTAGCATAAGTGGATACTTATTGTGGGGAATTGGGGATTTCCTCAAGTTGGTTGTGAGGGAAGGAAGACATTCAGGTATCACCTTAACATCTCCCATCAAACGGAATTTGAGGGGATGGCGCGTGATGTCATGTGTTAGTCCTTGCCGTGCACACTGGTGGCGCGAGTTATGGTTGCTTAGCTTACCATAACTGGCAAATTTACGGGGGTTTCGGTTTTACCTGTAACCATAACATCCCTTTAACGTTTTTTGTGTGTGTGTGTGTGTGTGTGTGTATATATATATCTATATATATATATATATATATTTCTATACTTCTGAGCCTTGTGGAATCTGCTTAGATCACATGCTGTGCATAGGCTGACATCTAGTGGAAGCTGCGGAGTATTACAGTTGTTTTTTCGAAACTCAAAAAATGTCAACGGGGCGTGCCAGCAACACCATCCCCAGCGTGACGTCCACTGCACCCACAATCCCTCATGTGTCGGTCCCTCAGATTGTTTTGTTCCATTCGGCGATAAGCCATTAACTTTTCACAATTACGATAGTATTTCTTTCTATCCTTTCATCGACCACCTAAACACCACGCTGTTGAAGAAAGAAAACTGCCCGTCGGAGACCACCGCGACTGACCGTTCGGCCTTGTAAGGCTGCCCCGGGCCTCGGCCCAAACAGTAGGGAGAGAGGGGGGGGGAGGCCATTTTAGAATGCATATTCTCCACTTCCTACACTTAGTTCACCCAGCTGCCATATCCATAACCCATAATTATGGAAAATAAACATTTACATTTTGCCCAGAGTGCAACTGAAAATTCCCATGGGTGGACAAACACTTCGTTTGTAATTTGTGTCTCCCAAGAGACCACGTCGAAACATCTTGTCGAGCGTGCACGCTATTCAAGCCAAAGACGTTAAAGGACCGCTCTATGAAACGCTGGGCCCACTACGCCAGGCTACTCAAGGCCATGGAGGTAAAGGGAACCTTTAGCGATGGCAGCGAAGCCATACATTCGGACGGGGAGGGTAACAGAGTAGCTTCAGCAACTCAAGCACAGACCCCCGACCCCGTAGGAAAGGCCGCCAGCCATGTTGTGAGGACTACACCCGGCGGCGGCAGCGCTACAAAAGCACACACCGCCAAGCACATAAACCCCAGTCGAGATTCGACAAAGCAGTCGAACACTCAACAACGCTCGACACCCCGAGAAAGGTCAGAGTCCTGGTCCTCTGGGCAATCTCGATCAAGATCGACACACAACTGGGTTCAACCGTCGAAAGACGCCAAGGGTGTCGCTTGAAAAACTCCTTTCTAAGGTTGATCGTTGTTAGGGAGAATTCTCTTAAGGCTAATTTCCCAAACCTAGTGAGTCCCCCAGCAGCTTTGCTGGATTTTTGGGGTTTGTTTTTTTCTCCTGCTAAGAGAGACTCTCTTCCTCCCATTCTTAGGCATGATTTGAGGTATGCCTTTGACTTTTTGTGTGCTTATGGGCTATGGGGTATTCTTTTTACTCCATAGGGTATCATCTATTTTTTATGTGTTACACAGCACCCTCAGTGCAGTAACACAGGGGTGCCATAGTGACCCCCAAACATAGACTCCGTACCCTGGGACTGACTACTGTCTCCCAGGGCATGTAAAGTCACCATTGACTTTACTAGTCCTAAATTGTGAACAGAACCAGTACAAACCATCATATTGGAAGGGGTCATTATATTGCCCCTGGGTCTGTTCCCAAGGGGGCACTGTCCAGTCCCCCCTTGTGGAGTTTCTGGCTGGTGCCAGTGGTTACCACGCGAAATATTCCTCCAGAATATTCTCTATGGGATTTTCCCATTGATTTTAAACGCACCACTTTTTGGTGCAATGTTAAAGATACCGCCGGTTTATTTAATATTAAATCAACGGTTGGGTCTTTTTGCCAGAACTCTTTTCTAAAATGGCATTCGTATCCGTCTCTGTAACTCTGACCAAGGTCGAGCCCTTTGTTCCACTTTTTGGCGGACCTCTCCACAGAAGCCCTCCAAATGGTGCCACTCTGTCTCGGTTCCACAGGAAGGGTAGAGGGGGGAATTGGCACCCTGGACTGCGTTGCCTCGGCAACCCAAGTCGCACTCTACTCTGATTGGCCCAGTGGTGAGCTGCCTGGCCCACCACTTAGCATGTGTGATTGACAGCTAGGCTGATGAATGGGGGTTTTCTGCATAAAAGCAGGGCCTTTGGGACTGGAACTTCAGAAGTCGCCACAGGACCCAAGAATCCGAAGAGGGAAGAAACTGAGCCATCTGCAACCACAACACCACCGGTGAAGCCCTGCTGCAACTACCTCACCACTTTCCCGGCGACAAGAGATCTCCTGCTGGACGAGTCTTCTTCCTCTGAGCTGGTGGGACCAACCAGTTCGCCCTTTTCGCCTTCCAGACGTCTCTTGGTCGAACCGCCCGTGCAAAGCACCCCGGCGGCTGGATAGCCGAGCTTCACCACTTTGACCGCAAATAAAAGGAACACACCTTTTATTGACGAACTCCGCGGCTGGTTTCATCCCTGTGCAGTGCAACAACTCCACGTTTCGTCCCCGACGAGATCCTCCCTTCCCCTGGTCAAAACAACGAACTGCGACCACTGCCAGGAACAACTGCCACCGCTGGAGCCTCCTCTCTGTTTAAGGTACTGTGTCCTGCTTGGCCTCCCTTTCTTCGGTTTGCCCAAGGTGACCCTTAAATCCTTGGCTTGCCAACTGGGTTGGCCCCAGACCTTCTAACCTTACCTTCTTGAATCACCCCAACCTCTTTTGAACATTCTGCAAAGACTTTTTCGTGCATTTTAAACCGTGTGATCCTGGACACATTTCGCTTTGCTCCCTTTAAAGTGGGCCTGGCCTATGAACTTTGGCTCTACAGTATTTACTGCCTTTCTTCCCTTGCTGAGAACTCTTAAAAGTGTTGGAACCTGTTTTATTTTTATGCTCTGCCTTTTCCTCTCCCTTTAACTGAACTATTGGAGTGCCATCAGGTTATGCGCTCACATCCGTTTAACAAATCGTGGTGTTTTAACTCTGACTTGTCTGATAGTTCTCAAGGGAGGTGTGTATACTTTACCCGACTGTGTTTTAACTTGCTTTTGATTTAGAGTGCTAGCATATTGCCTAAGGTGTGTTTTAATAAATAATTATATACTTTTGATACAAAGCACTGGTCAGTGTTTGTTAGGTCTACTGTGTTTTTAGCCCCATTGTGTATACTCTATATACTGCCCTACTCTTCCTTAGAGAAGTCTGACTGCTCAGCCACAGCTACCAGGTAAATCTGGGTGGTGCAGACTGCTACCAATCTTTTTGCAGTGTTCCCCAAGGGAACTGCACAGGATTCTGCCTAACACTCGTCCGCAGACGAAGCCTCGGCTCCCACACCCGAAATTCGACGCTAGACTTTGGATACATCGGCAGTTCCCAAGAAATCTGTAAAACACTTCTCTGGGCCCCAGTGTGGGGATAAACATCACAAAAAGTCCTCTAAAACCCCTCCTTAGGGACAAGAGCACTCCTAGGGAGAAGACCCCACAGAAGGGAAAGCCTATATTATCCAAGGCCATAGAAAAACCTAAGGACTCTAGACCTAAAATTATACCTCCCACTGATGAGGACTTAGGTCTTTCACCACAATCTATTGTGATCCCAAGTTCAAAGGAATGGTCTTCCCAAGATATTGATAGGTTAATGCGAAGAATGACCTTCATGGCCAATTTTTATTAGGAAAAACCCAGATTACTTTCCGAGTTTCCACTTACCCACTCAACCCCCTTCTAAGAGGTCTCGCTCTAATGTCCCCTTACAAGATACGGTTATAGATTTATATGACCCTGAATTAGAACAGGAAGACCGAGAAGATCTCGCCTTTTTGGAGGCATCTGACCCTCAACTTGATGAAGTTGAGACAGATGAACCTTATTATGGAGATGTCGAGGACCCAGAGGCAGACCAGAAGGCTAACATGTACTCCATAGATACCCGTCTTAATCAAAACACTCCATTTGTCGATTCTCCTGTCGATAAGCAACCCCTTCTCAATGAAGTATTAGCCAAAGCGGTGGAACACTTCCAAATTGACACACAGGAGGTACAGGAGGATAGAGATTTTGCAGAACAAATACTGGGGGACAAAAAGACAGTAGGCCAGTTTATCCCGCTACTAAAATCAGTGCAACGCAGGATACAGCCATCCTTGGAAGCACCCAATCTCACACAGGCCATTAACCCGCGTGTGGAAAAATTATTTTGGCCTGCACCATCAGACCCTTTATATATTGGAGGCCGATTAAGACCAGACTCATTGGTTGTTACCACAACTAGAAAAAGAGCAGGCACACCCCTTGCTTCCTCCGAGGCTCCACCGGATAAGGAAAGCAAAAGGATCTATGCCATGGGCAGAAAGGTCACCTCTACGGCCTATCAAACCAGGATAGCCAACAACGCAGCCCTTTTGGCTAGTTATAATTGCCATAAGTGGGAAGACATTTCTGTGTTACTTTCATCCGCCCCGGAGCCACTCAAATCACAACTAGCTCAGGTGGCAGCAGAGGGAAGGGCCATATCTACCTGTCTCCTTAAATCAAATTTCGATGCAGCAGACAATGCCGGAAGAGTCGTTGCCAAAGGGACTGTTATAAAGAGGCATGCATGGCTGCGCCAGTCAGGCTTTAGGCCAGAAACACAAGCCACTCCAATAAACATGCCAGTGGAACCTAACGTGCTCTTCGGTAAGGCCGTGGAAGACTCATTTAAAACAGCAAAGGACGAGTATGACACTTTAAAATCTTTAGGTCAGCTCACAAACAAGCCTACTAGTCAGAGAGGTAATGGTAATTTTTGCCGTTTTCGGGGCCAAAATTCAGAGGATCCAGCTACAATCAAGGCCAAGACTCCTCTTGGGGGAATAATCAAGGACAAACCTTCCAAGGATATGCCAGAGGACAACGCAGAGGTTGTGGTCGGGGCTGAGGCCCTGCCTGAGATGGCACCCCACCTCAGAGCAAGTGACATTCCGCTCCAGGTACCCTCCCATGCATCTCCAGTAGGAGGATGCATTTCCAACTTCACCCAAGCATGGGAGGGAGATCTCCTCAGACAGATGGGTGCTGTCCACGGTAGCAGGGGGCTACTGTATAGAACTACTTCAACGTCCTCATGACCACCCCCCATGACAGAAAATCCACTCGAAAGAACATCAGCGGATCCTTCTAGAGGAGATACACTTCTGTTAAAGGACGCCATAGAAGTGGTCCCAGCCAACCAGGTAAACAGGGGTATTTATTCAACTTACTTCCTTGTGCCAAAGAAAGATCTAACCATGCACCCTGTATTAGATTTGCGCCCTGCAAACAAATATGTCGAGCCACAAAAGTTCTGCATGACTACGCTACAAGAGGTAATCCTGCTACTAAAAAAGGGGGATTACATGGCAACACTGGATATGAAAGATGCCGATTTTCATATTTCAATGTTCCCAGCGCACAGAAGATTCTTGCGTTTTAAGATGGCGAACAAGCACTACCAATTCAAAGTGCTGCCCTTTGGAATAGCCTCATCCCCAAGGGTATTTTAAAAAGGTACTGGCGGTAGTGGCAGCGCACCTGCGCAGGGGAGCAATCCCAGTGTACCCTTACCTGGACGACTGGCTTATAACGGGGGAATCATCTTGGATTTGCAGACAAAACATCTAATCAACCTCCTCTTTCAATAGGGCTTCTCCATAAATGAGAACATATCAAGCCTAGTGCCAAGCACTTCAAAACAGTTCCTAGGTGCAGTCTTAAACACAGAGGAAGGATTGGTCTTTCCCTCAGAGGAAAGAGTAAAAAATGTGTTACTGCAAATACCACATTATCAGGCCGGCCGCCAGATAAGGGTGTGCAAAGCAATGCGTTTAATAGGCATGATGGCATCTTGCATTTACCTGGTTCCTCACACGCGCCTGCGTCCCATACAGGAGTGGTTGGCGAAACAGTGGTCTCAGGCAAGTAGTCCTTGGGACGATCTAGTGGTTGTTTTGCCAACACTTGTACAAAATCTTTGCTGGTGGACGAGCGAAAACCTAACGAATGGGCAATCTTTCTACGAGCCAAAGGTACAGGCAGTGGTCACAACGGATGCCTCACTGGCAGGGTGGGGGGGGGCTCACTAACTTCACCACACATTCAGGGTCTGTGGTCTCACACTGCAGCTCAGAACCACAGCAATGTGCTGGAGCTTCTGGCAGTATTCAAAGCCCTTCAGGCATTTGAACCCAATTTAACAAACCTGATGGTGCAGATAATAACAGACAGCACTACAGCAATGTTTTATATCAACAAGCAGGGGGGTACACGTTCTCTAAATCTATCCAGACTTGCATAGAAAATCTGAAAATGGGAACTCAAACGGAAGATGTTCCTGTCATCACAACGTGTTCCAGGGGAACTCAACGCTCTAGCAGACTCATTAAGCAGAGATCCCCTACCAGAGGAACACGAGTGGCGTCTACACCAAGGTCGTAGAACACCTCTTCTCTCAATGGGGTTTCCCAACTATAAACTTATTTGCCACAAGCGAAAATCATCAATGCCCAGACTTCGAGTCCAGGTTCCCCCAGCCAGGCTCCAAGGGGAACACCCTATGGGTGAGCTGGTCAGGGAAATAGTCTTATGCTTTTCCCCCAACTCCTCTTATGAGGAAAGTGAACAAGTTGCACAAGAAACTGACGCTTATCCTAGTGGGCAAGACAACAGTGGTATCCACATCTGCGCAAAGTGGCGATGTGTGATCCAATCAAGCTCCCGTGCCAATACAACCTACTCACCCAGCACGAGGGACTAACCGTGCACCCACAACCACACTCGATGAACTTGGCAGCATGGCTCCTGAAGTCCTAGAGTTCAGACATCTCAATCTACCGCAAAGATGCATGGATATCTTGAAAGAATCGAGAAAACCAAACACTAAGCACTGTTATTTTGACAAATGGAAAAGATTTGTAATTTGGTGCCAGACTAAGCAGATCAAACCCATAGATTGTACTCCTTCTAACATTATAACCTATATGCTTCAATTGCTAGATGCAGGGTTAGTGTTCAACTCCATAAAAGTCCACTTGGCGGCCTTGTCAGCCTACACCACTTCCCTTAATAAGGTCTCATGGTGGAAGGTACCAGTCATCAATGCATTTATGGAAGGGGTAAAAAGACTCCACCCTCAATTTCTAACCCACCGCCAGGTTGGGACCTCAATGTGGTACTCGTTAAGCTCATGGGACCCCCATTCGAGCCTATGTAAAAGTCTAGTCTCAAACACCTGACTTAACTGCCTTCGTAGTAGCTATCACTTCCATAAGAAGGGTTAGTTAAGTCCAAGCATTGTCAGTGCAGTATCCTTTCTTTACTATACATAAGGACAAACTGGTTTTACGTACGTAAACCACTCTATTGAGCTACTGGCTTTCTTCCTGGAGCCCAAAAGCTCTGCTAAGGTAAAACTCCACACACTAGATGTGAGGAGAGCGGTCCTCTACTACGTAGACAAGACAAGGCTGCTAAGAAAAACAGATCAACTGTTTGTTGCATTAGCGCCAGGCAGAGAAGGTGACCGCCATAGTGCCAGGCAGAGAAGGTGACCGCATCTCTAAGAATGCCATCTCTAGGTGGATAGTCAGATGTATCCAACTGCGCTATTCCCTATCCGATAAAACACTGCCTTTTATGCCAAAGGCCCACTCCACTAGAGGTACTGGAGCCACTCTTGCAATGAAAGCCAATGTCCCCTTAGAATTTGCAAAGCAGCTACATGGAGCTCAATACATACTTTCACTCAGCACTACTGCACTGCATTGACACTCATTCCAAGACAGATACACAAGTGGGACAAGCGGTTCTAAGACCTTTATTCGCTCATGAACCTTCTCACATCCCACCTCCTTCTTCCACTGCTCGCTAATCTATGCACAGCATGTCATCTAAGCAGATTCTACAAGCCTCAGAAGGGATACATTACTCACCGTAATCGTATTTCTGATGCTTGTATCTGCTTATTCACATGCAACCCACCCTTCATCCCCTCGGAGAGAATCGCATGGATGCTTGTGAGCTTGTCTGTTACGTATCTGCTTGGATATAACTATACTCATGCTACACCTCATGTCAGAAAAATAACAATCTGAGGGACCTCGACGCTTGAGGGATTGTGGGTACAGTGGACGTCACGCTGGTGATGGTGTTGCTGGCACGCCCTTTTGACATCCCTTTTCGAGTTTCGAAAACAGCTGTAATACTCTGCAGCTTCCACTAGATGTCGGCCTATGCACAGCATGTGAATCTAAGCAGATACAAGCATCAGAAATATGATTAATGTGAGTAATGTATCCCATATATTTCTGATGCTTGTATCTGCTTTCATTCACATGCTGTGCATAGGCCAACATCTAGTGGAAGCGGCAGAGTATTAGTCGCTGTTTTCGAAACTCGAAAAGGGACGTTGACAGGGCGTGCCAGTAATACTATCCCTAATGTCACGTCCACTGTACCCATGGTCCTTCACGTGTCGCGGTCCCTCAGATTGTGTTTTTCCGCCATCATAGACGGACGCTGTTTCTCATAGTTCCCTTTCGGCTTATCGCCATTTATTATACAATTAACAATAGTTTCTCTTACTATCCTTTCTAACCCCTTATATCCACCGACTATCGAGACCATCCGACAGCGGTGGAGAAAAGATGAAGACTCCCGTCAGCGGATCCATTCTGGCCTTAAAAGGCCACTCCGGGCTTCGGCTCACACAGTACGGAGAGGAGGGGGAGGTCATACTGGAATGTATATACCCCTTTTCGTACACTTCATTCGCCTAACTGCTGTGTAATTTCGTTATGGAAAGGACCCCCTTTAAATTGTGCCCCAAGTGCAACAGAGTTCCTGTGGGTCGACAAACAACTTTTGTGTAACTTGTTCCTCCCTCGGGACCATGTCGAGGGTTCCTGTCGAGCGTGTAGGCTCTTCAAACCCAAGACATTGAATTACTACTTAACTTAACGGTGGGTCCATCACGCCAGGCAACTCGAGGCCATGGAGGTTGAAGGTGCATTCAGCGACAGCAGTAACACTGTGATCTCCAACAGCAAAGGTGACAGGGTTACTCCAGTTTCCCAAGCGCAGGCCCGCGACCCCAACAGACAGGCCGGCCGCCATGTTATGGGGACAACACCCGGCAGTGAAAGTGCTCTCACTAACCCCCCGCCCCCACCAAACACACAACCCACTGGCGAGACTCTAAACATGTGTCGAGCAAACAGCAACGCGTGACATCTAGGGAGTGGTCAGTTGAATCGCTGTCCTGTGGACACTCCAGATCGAGATTGCCACATGACCGGTCTCGACTGTTGAAAGACAGAACAGATGTCGCGGATAAAGATATTCTCGAAGATCGTGAGTCGGCTGACGATACTTCGGAGCTAACCCTTGCAGAGATTCGACAGGGAACGTTGATTGTGGTTAAAAAAAAAAAGCCCATACAGGCCGGACTTGCTCATTTAGTTAAAAAGCATGTACCGGAAAGCCTTGTAAAGTCAAGGGAGTCTGAGAAGAGCTCCTCCAAGACCCCTCATAGCGGTAAGACACAGAAGGATAGGTCCCCTCATAAGACTTGGGAACCTCAGTCACAGGATTCCCTGTCTTCAGGCTTCAAGAAAAGGCTACCCCTTCTAAGGTAATCCCACCTACTCCGGAAGATCTAGGTCTCCCACCCCAATCTATGGTCATTCCTAGTTCTGCCCAATGGTCAGCTGAAGTTATTGAAAGGGTCATGAGAAGAATGTCTTTCAAGGCAAATTTGTAAGAGAAAGACCCCAGCTACTTCACAAGTTTTCACTCCACCCCTCCCACAACAGCAGACTCTGGGTCGCAGAACCCTGTTGAATCCCCTGCTAAAAGGTCCCGCCCCGGTGAACCAGTGCAAGATCCAACTATAATTGAACTATATGACCCGGACACTGATCATGAAGACCTCTATGACCAAGAAGCTGCATACCCTTATAAGGATAATGAGGAGGATGAGGGTGACCCTGATAGACATGTACATCATAGATTCACCAGTTGATCAAGACCCCCTATTGTAGATTCACCCATTGATGATTGTTAGGGAGAATTCTCTGTTTAGGCTGAATTTCCTAACCTAGTGAGCCCCCCAGCAGCTTTGCTGGATTTTTGGGGTTTATTTTTTTCTCCTGCCAAGAGTGAGACTTTTACCCTCACTCTTGGGCATGACTTGAGTGTTTCTGTGACTTGCTATGTGTTTATGGGCTATGGGGTATGTTTTCCCCATAGGCTATCATTGGTTTTTGAATGTGTGTTACACAGCACCCTCAGTGCAGTAATACAGGGGTGTCATAGAGACCCCCAAACATAGAGTCCACACCCTGGGACTGACTACTGTCTCCCTGGGTCTGTAAAGTCACCATTGACTTTACTAGTCTTAACTTAGGAACTTAACCAGTACAAACCATCATACTGTGGAAGTACTGGTAGGGGCAATTAGATTGCCCCTGGGTCTGTTGTCGAGGGGGTACTGTCCCATCCCCCCTCGCCGAGTTTCTGGCTGGTGGCAGTGGATACCACGGAAATATTCCACCGGAATATTTCCCAATGGGATTTCCCATTGATTTTAATGCACCACTTTTTGGTGCAATGTTAAAGATACCGCCGGTTTATTTATTTTATATAAATTCACCGGTTGGTATTTTTTGCCAGAACTCGCCGCCAAAATGGCGTGTAGGTTCACTTCAGTAACCCTCAACCCCAGTCGAGCCTTTGTTCCACTTTTGGCGGGCTTCTGCACAGAAGCCCTCCACAGTGGTGCCATTCTGTCTGGGTACCACAGGGGGTGTGGGAGGGGGTTTAGGCACCCTGGGCTGAGTTGCCTTGCCAACTCATGTCGCACTCTGGTGTGATTGGCCCAAGTGGTGAGCCACCCCGCTCACCACTTAGCATGTTTGAGTGACAGCTAGGCTGTATGAATGGGGGTTTGCTGCATAAAAGCAGGGTTTTTGGGACTGGTTCTTCAGAAGTCGCCACAGGACCTAAGAAGCCGAGCCGACCTGCCAAGACGACACCACCGGTGGAGCCCTGCGGAACCATCTCACCACTTTTCCCAGCGACAGAGGAGATCTCCCGCCTGGAGAGTCTTCTTCCCTTGACTGGTGGGGACAACCAGTTTCTGCCTTCTTTTCGCCGCCCTGAAGCATCTCGTGGCCACCTTGCCTGTGCCAAGCACCCCGGCAACCGGGATACAACTTTTTACCTCAACTGCGAAAGAGGGGTAACATCCTTTTAACCGGAAAAACTCCACGGCTGGTTTCTTCCCTGGTAGTGCAACGACCTCCAGCTTTCCTCCACGACGAGATCTTCTCCTCCTCTGGACGACGCCGCAACTTGCACCCACTACCAAGAACAACTGCCACCGCTGGAGGATCCTTTCCATTTTAAAGGTACCGTGTTCCGCCCGGCTTCCCTTGCCACCGATTGTACGGGGTAGATTTAGCCCTCGGCTCTCGACCCTGGGTAAGCCTGGACAACTTTTCTAAACTTGGTAAAACCTTTTCTACTCACCTGTAAAGACTTGTGACATTGTGTGATCTTGGGCATCTTTTCGCCTGGCTTTCCCTAGAGTGGGCCTGGCAACCGTACTTCCTTGCTCCTCAATAGACTGCCTTTCTAAACTCACTGTGGATCTCTGAAAAGTGTTTTGCCTTGCTGTTTTCATTACTTTTACCTTTTCCCTCCCTTTTTAACTAACTTGTTGGAGTGCCATCTAACGTTAAGCGCTCACCTCTGTTTGGAAATAAGTGGTGTTAACTTAGACTTGTCCAACAAATAACTAGAGATGTACATATAAGTAATAGTGACTGTGTTTTGACTTACTTACCTTTTCTGTGCTAGTGTAATTTATGAGTGCGTCTTTTAAATAAATAATTATATACTTTTACACCTAGCTCTGGTCAGTGTTTGCTTGTACTACTGTGCCTCTGTACCTATTATGTATGCTCTATATACTGCCTAACTCTTCTTGAGGGAAGTCTGACTGCTCAGCCACAGCTACCAGGTAAATCTGGGTGGTACAGACTGCTACCAAGTGGGTTTACTGCCAAACACCTGTAGTCTTAAATCTTTTGCAGTGGTCCCAGAGGGAACTGCACAGGTTTCTGTCTAACAATGATCAACCTCTCCTGAACGAGGTACTTATCAAAGCAGCTGAACATTTTCAAATATCTTCCAAGAAGTTCCAAATACAACAAGAAAAAGAGCAGGTACTACCCTAGCCGTCTCTGAGGCTCCCCCAGACAAAGAAAGCAAGAGGCTTTACACAGTGGGCAGGAAAATGGCCTCTACTACTGCATTCCAGACCAGAATTGCTAATAACTCGACCTTATTTGCTAGTTATAACTGCCATTAATGGGACGAAGTTTCAGCATTACTCTAGTCAGCCCCACAACCCCTCAAGACTCAGTTAGCACTGGAGGCTGCAGAAGGGAGGGCTGTCTGCTAAAGAGCGGCCTTGACGCCGCAGACAAAGCCGGAAATAATATAGCGGAAGGTACCATTATTAAGCGTCACGCTTGGTTACGCCAATCCGGCTTTAAGCCAGACGCAGGCTTCTCTCATTAACATGCCCGTCGAGCCCAATGTATTCTTTGGCAAGGCCGTCGAGGACGCCTTGAAGACAGCCAAGGAGGAGTATGATGCATTGAAATCATTGGGCCAATTGACTAATAAACCTCCTGAACAAAGGGGAAACAGTAATTTTCGTCGCACTTGAGGACAATTTGCCCAGAGGGGTTCCTATATCAAAGTCAAGGTATGGCCTCGGGGAGCAATCAAGGCCAAGCCCCTCGAAATTACCAGAGAGGACTGTGTAGATCTCGCGGTCGGGGAAGGGGTTCCACCTCAGAAGCAGTGACATCATGCTTCAGGTGCCCTCCCATGCCTCTCCAGTAGGAGGGCGCATTTTCAACTTCACCCAAGCATGGGCGGGAATCACCTTAGAGAGATGGGTGCTGTCCACCGTAGCGGGCGGATATTGTATATAGAGCATCTCCCGCAACCCCGGAACCTCCCCATGCAGAAAACCCACTCCAAAGAAGACCAACGCATCCTCCTCGAGGAAATCGTCAGGCTGCTCCAAAAGGACGCCAGAGAAGTCGTCCCGGGCCAACCAGGTAAACGAGGGTATTTATTCAGCTTATTTCCTTGTGCCAAAGAAATATCTAACAATGTGCCCAGTATTATATTTGCGCCCTGCAAACAAATGTCAAGCCACAAAAGTTCTGCATGACTACACTTTCATATTTCAATGTTCCCAGCGCACAGAAGATTCTTGCATTTCAAGATGGCAAACCAGCACTACCAATTCAAAGTGCTGCCCTTCGGAATAGCATCTGCTCTAAGGGTTTTCACGAAGGTACTGGCGGTGGTGGCAGCACACCTGCACAGGGAGGCAATCCCAGTGTACCCTTTCCTGGACGACTGGCTGATTAGAGGAGTCTCTCCTAATTTGCAGGCAAAACATTCAGAGTACTATCAACTTTGTCTTTCAATTGGGCCTCTCCATCAACGAGAAAAAATGAAGCCTAGTGCCAAGCACAACCAAACAGTTCCTAGGAGCTGTCTTAAACACAAGAGAGGGGTTGGTCTTTCCGTCGGAGGAAAGAGTCTGAAACATGTTACTGCAAATACCACATTATCAGGCCGTCCGCCAGATAAGGGTGAGCAAAGCTTTCCGTTTGCTAGTCATGAGTATATCTTGCATTTACCTGGTATCACATGCCCGTCTGCGCATGCAACCCATGCAGGAGTGGTTGGCGAAACAATGGTCTCAGGCAAGTGGTCAGTGGGACGATCTAGTGGTAGTTTCGCCAACACTAGTACAAAATCTTCAATGCTGGATGAGAGAAAATCTGCTGAACGGGGATACCCTTCCACGATCCTGAAGTACAAGCGATTGTCACGACAGACGCTTCACTCGCTTGGTGGGGGGGGCTCATTACCTTCACCAAACGGCTCAGGGTCTGTGGTCTCAGGCAGCTGCTCAGAACCACATCAATCTGCTGGAACTACTAGCAGTATTCAAAGCCCTTCAGGCATTAGAGTTTCTCCTAACAAACCAATCTGTGCAACTCCTGACAGACAGCACTACAGCGATGTTCTACATCGACAAACGGGGGGGCACACTTTCCGCCAATCTGTCCAGGCTTGCGCAACAGATTTGGAGAAGGGCACTCAAACTGAAGATATTCCTATCGTCGCAGCACGTTCCAGGGGAACTCTACTCTCTGGCAGACTCACTGAGTAGAGATCCCCTACCAGAGGAGCACAAATGGCTATTACACACGGGTCGTAGAACACCTTCTCTCAATGGGGTTTCCCCACAATAGACGTGTTTGCTACAAGTGAAAACAGTCAATGCCCAGACTTTGCGTCCAGGTTCCACCAGCCAGGCTCCAAGGGGAATGCCCTATGGATGAACTGGTCAGGGAAATTTGCTTACGCTTTTCCCCCCAACACTTCTCATGAAGAAGGTGGTCAACAAGATCCACAGGGAACAGATGACGCTCATCCTAGTTGCTCCTATGTGGGTAAGACAACAGTGATATCTACATCTGCGCAAACTGACGATGTGCAATCCCATCAAGCTCTTGTGCCCAACCAATCTACTCACTCAGCACGGGGGGCTAACGGTGCACCCTCAACCTCACTCAATGAACTTGGCAGCATGGCTCCTGAAGTTAGAGTTCAGACATCTTAACCTACCACAAAGGTGCATGGATATCTTGAAAGAAGCAAGAAAACCTAACACTAGACACTGTTACTTAGACAAGTGGAGGGGATTTGTTATTTGGTCCCAGGCTAAACAAATTAACCCCATAGAATGTACTCTATCTCACATTCTTACTTATATGCTCCACTCGCTAGATTCGGTGTTAGTATTCAACTCCGTAAAGGTCCACCTGGCAGCCTTGTTATCCTACACCTCCTCCCACAATAAAGTCTCACTGTGGAAGGTGCCTGTCATCAAAGCATTCATGGAGGGGGTAAAGAGACTTGACCCTCCAATTTCTAATCTGCCGTCAGGATGGGATCTCAATGTTCTACTCGCTATGCTCATGGGACCTTCTTTCGAGCCGATGCATAACTGTAGTCTTGAACACCTGACTTACAAAACTGCCTTCTTAGTGGCTATTACTTCCATAGGAAGAGTGAAATGCAAGCATTGTCAGGGCAAGATCCTTTCTTTGTTGTACACAAGGATAAGCTGGTTTTATGTCCTCCCGAGGTTCTCCCCTAAGTTCATCTCTAAATTTCACTTAAACCAGTCTATTGAGCTACGGCTTTCTTTCAGACGCCCACCAGCTCAGCTGAGGTAAAACTCCACACCGGATGTGAGGAGGGTGGTCCTTTACTATGTAAACAAGACAAGACCGCTAAGAAAAACAGACCAACTGTTTGTCTCCATAGCAGCAAGCAGAGAAGGAGACCACACTTCCAAAAATGCCATCTCCAGATGGATGGTCAGATGTATACAATTGTGCTATTCATTATCAAACAAGACACTGCCTTTCACGCCTAGAGCTCACTCCACAAGGAGCACAGGAGCCACTCTGGCCTTCATTGCAAACGTCCCTCTAGCCAGCATTTCCAAAGCAGCTAAATGGAGCTCAATAAACACTTTCACTCTGCATTACTGCATTGACACTCATTCCAAGACCAGATACACAGGTGGGACAAGCGGTTCTAAGACATCTGTTCGCTCATGAACCTTCTCAGATCCCACCATCTTCTCCCAACACTGCTCGCCAATCTATGCACAGCATGTGCTCTAAGCAGATTCCACAAGCCTCGGAAGGGATACATTACTCACCGTAATAGTATTTCTGATGCTTGTATCTGCTTAGATTAACATGCGGCCACTCTTCCTGCCCACGAAGAGAAGGTGCATTTTAGGGAGAATTCTCTGTATAGGCTAATTTCTCAAACCTAGTGAGTCCCCCAGCAGCTTTGCTGGATTTTTGGGGTTTATTATTTTCTCCTGCTAAGAGTGAGACTCTTTTTCTGTCATGATGCCTACTCCCGGGGAACCAGACCAGGTCCAGCAACCCCGGAAGAAGGCATCATGTTGTCTTGAGCAAGCCCAAAAGCCCCTGTTAGGGGCTGTTTGGGTGCGGTCCTGGTGCCTATGGCGCCAGGCTCATATGGAGTCAGTCCTGGCGCCATAGGCGCCAGGCTCATAGAGTAGAACTTACCTGATGCAGACCATGCTGCAGAGCTCCAAGGCAAATGAGGCTTGGAAGGGACTATTTTACCTAGGGACTATTTTTTACTCGGGTGGGGCTGGGGAAGAATACTTACCTGGGACTACTTTGGAGGGCTATTTAAACCACACCCGAAGAGCAGCACACGCTTCACGTTATTCTGCATCCAGCAGCGTAACGCTCACCGTGCCTGCAAGTCTGCATCCAGTCTTCTGCCACGCCCGCCTCGAGTTTGGAGTACCTAGAAAAAGGGAGAAAGAAGGAGAAAAGGTTAGGACAAGAGCAATACCTTTGATCCTTACCTGAATTCCTGATCCATCCCGCCTTCGATCTGGAAGAAAGAAGTTATTTTATGCACGTCGCCTCGCCTGCTGCAGCGCCGTGCTGAACTTACCGGCCTTCGCAGCATCTTTACATTTCACCGTATCCTCCTGCATGTTATCACCGCACTCCGGCACCTAAGGAGAAGACAACAGCAAGGTGAGCCAAGGGAATACAAAGAGGAATACCCCCCATAGACTTACCTGATTTTCCCACCGGGGGTACTATTCTTCACGGGTCAGCGCAGCTTCCACTGCATCCTAGCCGAACCCTGGCCCGTAAGGGGAAACTAAAGGACAGCAAGGTGAAACAAGGGACTAACAAGGGGAACCCTCCTCACCACAAAAGACTTACCTGATTTTACCGCCGGAGGCATTATTCCCCGAGACTTCATACTTTCTCTCAGCGCCTGAATAAGGGAGAAAGCAGCAGGTTACATACGGACATTATTTTATCGAACTGTGTTGGATAATGCAAATCCTTACCAGAACATTACCGGTTGCCACGAGGAACTCTTCAGTAGGGTCAAGCTGCAACCTACAAGGAATCGGACAAGAGTGAAAGTCAGGCATTTGAAATCTTACAAACTACATACTTACGGCGTCTTGCTGGGAATATCGGAGTCAATATTGTCCTGGAACTCACTGATTCCTTCGATCCAGTGAAGCAACTGGTTATCTACGCGCCCCTGCGCTTAATCCAGGATGGAGAGCTCATCTTTTCAAATCATCAGGTGAGACTATAAGAGGGAACATCCAAGGTGATCAGTGGGGAGAACAGCGGGGTGGGGGGATTTACGCTCAACTCCACGGATGGTTAATTCCCTTTCTCCACTTGCAGAAGAATATTCATACGGGCCAAGCAAACGAAGCTAGGTGGGCCAGTCCAGTCCGTCATCTCGGCCCTACACGTCGCATTGGTGGAGACCGCAGCAGTCCAGTCCAGATCGACGCCTCTGTGGGAGCCAGGTGAGCATACCATTTTCTCCCACTCTTAGGCAAGATTTGAGAATGTCCTTTGACTTTGTAATGTGTTTTATGGGCTATGGGGTCTTTTACTCCATAGGGCTTCATGTGTTTTTGGTATGTGTTACACAGCACCCTCAGTGCAGTAACACAGGGTGTCATAGTGACCCCCAAACATTGACTCCATACCCTGGAACTGACTGTCTCCCAGGGCATGTAAAGTCACCATTGACTTTACTAGTCTTAAATTGTGAACAGAACCAGTACAAACCATCATATTGTGGAAGTACTGGTAGGGGTAATTAGATTGCCCCTGGGTCTGTTTTTCGAGGGGGCATTGTGCAGTCCCCCCTCGTCGAGTTTCTGGCTGGTGGCAGTGGTTACCACGCGAAATATTCCAGCAGAATATTTCCTATGGGATTTTCCCATTAATTTTAAACGCACAGCTTTTTTGGTGCAATGTTAAAGATACCGCCGGGTTATTTAATATTTATTCCCCGGTTGGGTCTTTTTGCCAGGACTCAGTTTTAAAATGGCGTTTGTGTTCGCCTCTGTGACTCCAACCCAAGTCGAGCCCTTTGTTCCACTTTTGGCGAGCTTCTGCACAGAAGCCTCCAAAAGTGGTGCCGCTCTGTCTGGGTCTATATGATGTGTGGGAGGGGGGAATAGGCACCCTGGACTGAGTTGCCTCGGCAACTCAAGTCGCACTCTTGTGTGATTGGCCCAGTGGTGAGTCGCCCGGCTCACCACTTAGCATGTTTGAGTGACAGCTAGGACTGATGAATGGGGGTTTTCTGCATAAAAGCAGGGCTTTGGGGACTGGAACTTCAGAAGTCGCCACAGGACCTAAAGAATCCGAAGAGGAAGAAGCTGAGCTGACCTGCAACGGCGACACCACCCTGCGAGCCCTGCTGAACCGACTCACCACTTCCCAACGACAGAGAAGATCTTCTTCCTGGAGAGTCTTCTTCCTTTGAGCTGGTGGGGTTAACCAGTTCGCCCTCTTTTCGCCTTCCTGGATCGTCTCGTGGTCGAATTGCCCGTGCCACGCATCCCGGCGGCAGGATAGCCACGCTTCACCACTACAGCGAATAAAAGGGTAGTACCTTTTAACCGGTAAACTCCGCAGCTGGTTTCTTCCCTGGCAGTGCAACAACCTCCAGCTTTCCTCTGCGTCGAGATCTTCTCTTCCCCTGGACAAAGCACCGACTTGCACCCGTTGCCAGGAACAACTGCCCCCATTGGAGCTTTCTCACCATTTCAGGTACTGTGTCCTGCCTGGTCTCCCTCGCAACAGACTGTTCAAGGTGTCCCGTAAATCCTTGACTCTCTATCCTGGGGTGACCTGGTACCTGTTAACTAACTTTTCTGAACTGATCCAACTCCTTTTTGAACTACCTGCAAAGACTTTTAAAGTGTACTTCAACTGTGTGATCTTGGGCACGTTCCGCCTTGCTCTCCAAGAGTAGGCCTGGCCTATGAACTTTTTGCTCTACAGTAGACCCTGCCTTTCTTGACTTGCTGTGGTTCTGTTAAAAGTGTTGGTATTGTGTTCTTTACTATTTTTGCCTTTTCTCTCCCTTTTTAAATAATTATTGGAGTGCCATCTTGGTTAAGCGCTCACCTCTGTGTTGATAATAAGTGGTGTTCTTTTCCTAAGACTTGTCGAATAATTAATCAGGGAGGTGTATATATTTCTAGTGACTGTGTTTGAACTTGCTTGACATATTAGTGCCAGTGTATTTTTACAAGTGTGTTTTTAAATAAATAATTATATACTTTTATACCAAAGCTCTGGTCAGTGTTTGCTTGTGCTGCTGTCTTTTTGTACCTAATGTGTATACTCTATATACTGCCTAACTCTTCTTGAGAGAAGTCTGACTGCTCAGCCACAGCTACCAGGTAAATCTGGGTGGTGCAGACTGCTACCAATTGGGTTTACTGCCAACACCTGTAGTCTTAAACTTTTTGCAGTGGTCCCTAAGGGAACTGCACAGGTTTCTGCCTAACACGCATGGATGCTTATAAACTTGTCTGATATGTATCTGCTTATATACAACTGTACTCAAGCTACACTTCATGCTACCTCATGTCAGAAAAATAGCAATCTGAAGGACCTCAACGCGTGAAGGATCATGGGTACAGTGGACGTCACACTAGGGATAGTATTACTGGCACGCCCTGTCGATGTCCCTTCTCGAATTTCGAAAACTACTGTAATACTCTGCAGGTTTCACTAGATGTCGGCCTATGCACAGCATGTGAATGTAAGCAGATACAAGCATCGGAAATACGATTACGGTGAGTAATGTATCATATCAGTGAAAAAACGTTGTTAAAGGGATGTTATGGTTACAAGTAAAACTGAAAACCCCCTGAAATTCGCCAGTTATGGTAAGGTTAGCAACCATAACTCGCGCCACCACCATGCACTGCTAAAACTAATACCCATGACATCAAAGATGACATCACAAATGTCATTCATGGAATCACTGGTAACATCACATGTCTGGCTGCCCCTTCTTTTTTGTTCACTAACATATCTCGGCCATGTGGTTTTCTTCACTGACTGTCGGGAAGTAAAAATGTAAAAAGTACTATGTTTGTAGACCTTACTCTTCTCATATGAAATTACACTACTTTCCTCAGAATCCACTCGCATTATACAATATATATAAATAAGGTAGGAAGCCGTTTTAAGACACAGCAATTATGTCTGTACATGAACCTAAGTAGTAAGGTTATGAACACAATCTGGTAATGCTGCTGTTTTTTTTGTTGCTTACTTTACTTTCCCTGTATATGCTCATATTTCTATGCAATATGCTCTTTTTATATTTTGTGTACTAGTACAATTATACATTAAGGAAGGCGTTGTTAGGTACTTATTATGTGTCACAGTGCATTGTACTATCCAATATAGTAAGGTTTTGAATATTGCAGCTCTGACACATGCTGCAGAGAATGCCCACATTTGAATATGTGTTCATTCATGTACTGGAATGAAGTCAGTAACACAATCTTTTTTATAGCAATGCATCACCTAATGAACTATTTGGCAGATGATCGTTCTTCCAATGATTTTTTAATATTTTTCTGCCAACATTATGACAATCCCTTTTAGAGGCTGTGCATAAAAATAAATGCACATGTGATGTCATCAGTGATGTCATCTTTGAGTTCATGGGTATTAGTCTTAGCAGTGCATGGTGGTGCCACGAGTTATGGTTACTTCCCTTACCATAACTGGCGAATTTCAGGGGGTTTTCGGTTTTGCTTGTAACCATAACGTCCCCTTAACAAAGTTTTTCACTCAATTTGATAAGTATTTAGTAGCGCAACTTAACCATGGCGTCCCATAAACAAAATTCTTTCACTGAATATAGATATCATGAATTTCATAGGTTTTTATCAGGATATCCTTGGTTTATATAGATATACCATACAACATACTGAACCCCCTGGCCCCTGCTAATTACTTCAATGTCCGCGAACTTGGCGAATGTCCGTGGACCCAGGCAATATCAACACTGTCCAAAAGCACAAGGGATATCATACATTGTTGTATCATACAACAAACACACTGAACATGTTCAAAGAGCAGCATATAAATATATAAATGAATTGCATTCAAAAATAAATAAGTACAAACTGTATACGTAAGACACCAACAATGCAATTACATAGGATATGAAACATAATGGAACACCCCAAAAAAATAACATATGCCTCCAGCAGAATTACCTCATTGATGCTTTAAACAGAAACTGCAAACCAACTATCAACAGCACACCTACAAAGCAGTAACAGCAAGAGTGAAAAACAAACTGGTAAGTACACTACATTAATTCCTATAGTTATAAACTTTCTTTATTAGGTTACACTAAAAAAAGAATGTCGTTTTTTTTTTTACACAGAAATGGCTTGCACTCTGGAGTGGCTTGAAGAAAATGTTCCCCAGGATGCAATGAGTGAAGACATTGCTACTACTGGTACACACTGCAGTTTTCAAAGTAAGCCAAAAAATACAGATTATTTCACATGTACCTGACAACACATTGTTTTTCTTTATCAGTACATACAGAAAATAATAATACTCCAAAAATAGTACATCATGTAGTATTTGAACAACAAATGGACAGTGTGGAAAATCATCTATTTCATTATTTTGAAGAAATTTGTGGTAAACCATATCATGGAAAAACTGTCCCACATGCACCTTCTCCATGTCCCAGTCAACTATCCCCAAAAATTCCCCATCACCAAAAAACGTTGACCTCAATCCCTTCCTCCCCTACCACTCTACATGTAGAAAACCCTAATTCCTCTGTATGTCTACATTTCTGCTTCCCCCTCCTCGGTTTCATAATTTCTTTATTTTTGTATATTAATAAAGTGATAAGTATACTGTTCCTGTAGGAGTCTGCGTTTTTTTTTTTTTTTTTTTTAAGGCCCTTTTAGAGTCCGTGGACAGCGTGACTGTCCAGAATGTAGTAGGTTGAGTTCCTCTACAACATCCTCTGTTTCTGCTCCGGCCACCACAAGAGACACTCCTGTGGGGCAGTGCATCCCTGAACCAGCCTCACAGGCCATACGCGATGCAGTAGACCCTTACCTTTCGAGGGTCACTGTATTGTGTATGTACTGCGACGTGGTACTCTGCAGGGGGGAGACACTTTGAAGTGCTTTTGAGGCTACGGTCTGGGAGCATGAGAACGTCTGCCACCTACCTAAGTTGGGCCCACCCAACATCTTCCTCTCTCCACCTGCCCTTTCTTATGCCCGTGGTTGGTGCACCTTCATTACCCTCCCTTCCTTTCCTTGTGTGTCTTGTTAAAAAAACACCAAGAAAATACAAAACAAAAAAAGGCTCTTTCAGAGCCACCTTTCAAAGTTTAAAAATAGAAGTGCCAATGAAATACTGCATGGACCTGTGCATTTTTTAGAAGTCCGCGGACATTAACATTTTTGGGGTGTTGAGCTATCAACACCATTGCACTCTTCTCCGGGAGGAAGTGGTGGCTCTGAAGAGAGCCTTTTTGTGTTTCGAAAACGTCAAGTGGTCAGCACCTACTGGAAAAAGGATTGTTATACTTCCAAAAAGTGTTACAATGCATTTTGTATATTTCGCAGTTTGTGCTACGAAACATATTTTCATTGTGAAAAGAGTACATGCCCACATCTCTCAAAAAAGCGCAAACAGCCTTGTTGACATTGTACCTCGCTTTCTCCATTTGTGGACCAAATGAAGAAGAACGCAGCCTTATTTGTCTCTGCGCAATACGAGAAAAGATTACTTGGGAGTTTGGAAACATGTCCATGACTTTCCCAAGTCCTTCTTTCATTGCAAACTGAAAGGAGATTCCAGAGACATGTCCTAAACTGTTCCCTCCACAATGAATAATAATGTCTCGATGACGGTGTCATCAAAGTTGCACAAAGAGGAACCAAATCCAGCCACTTCATTCCGCGCACTCCATGCCAGTGCACATGAGGGAATCCAAGATGTGCGGCCACTCCACAGTGCTCTGCATGCACCTCCAACCAATTTTTCCACGAGTCGCCCAAAATCCAGACACTCTGCCTTCTTAAAGATACAGCCATAGCTATCTGCTCACCTCTCAGGAAACAGACTTTCTGCCAAAGTCTCTCCTTACGCATTGTTAGGCTGAAACCTGTGCAGTTGCCTTGGGGACCACTGCAAAAGATGTAAGACTACAGGTGTTTGGCAGTAAACCCACTTGGTAGCAGTCTGCACCACACAGATTCACTTGGTAGCTGTGGCTGAGCAGTCAGACTTCCCTCAAGAAGAGTTAGGCAGTATGCAGAGTATACACAATAGGTACAGAGACACAGTAGCACAAACAAACACTGACCAGAGTGTTGGTGTAAAAGTATATAATTATTTATTTAAAAACACACTTGTGATTTACAATAGCAAAAACGAGGTAAGTAAATTCAGCACACAGTCACTATCATATATATATATATATATATATATATATATATATATATATATATATATATATATACACAACCCTGTTCACTTATTAGACAAGTCTTAGTGAGAAACACTACTTATTTTCAGACAGAGGTGAGCGCTTAACATAAGATGACACTCTAATAAGTTGTAAAGAAAGGGAGGGAAAAAGGCAGGGTTAAGGAAGCACCCATGTTTTTCAATACTTTTACAAAGAACCACAGTAAGGCAGGATAGGCAGAGTTCTACTGGAGAGCAAGGAAGTCCATTGCAAGGCCCACTCTTGGAGAGCGCAAGCAGAAGGGGTCCAGGTTCACACAGTGGGGTTATGCCCAAAGAGTCTTGTAGATAGTTCGCACAAAAAGGATGAAATTAAAGTCAGGAAAAGTTAGCTAGGTTGTTCCAGGCTAGCCCAGATTAGAAAGTCGAGGCTTTACTGTCACCCCGAACGATCTGTCGCAAGGGAAGCCAGGCGGGACACAGTACCTTAAGTGTGAAGGAAGCTCCAGCGGGAGCAGTTGTTCCTGGCAGCAGGTGCAAGTCGGTGTTGCGTCCAGAGGAAGAAGAGGTCTTGCCGTGGAGGGAAGATGAAGGTCGTTGCACTGCCAGGCAAGAAACCAGCCGTGGAGTTCTTCGGTTAAAAGGTACTACCCTTCTCTTTGCAGCAGTGGTAAACCGTGGTATTCCGGTTGCCGGGGTGCTTGGCACGGGCAAGGCGGCCACGAGATGCTCCAGGAAGGTGAAAAGAAGGCAAAACTGGTTATCCCCACCAGTCAAAGGAAGAAGACTCTCCGGACTGGAGATCTCCTCTGTCGTCGGGAAAAGTGGTGAGACGGTTCAGCAGGGCTCCACCGGTGGTGTCGTTGCAGGTCAGCTCAGCTTCTCCCTCCTCGGATTCTTAGGTCCTGTGGCGACGTCTGAAGTTCCAGTCCCCAAAGCCCTGCTTTTATGCAGCACACCCCCATTCACTCAACCTAGCTGTCAATCAAACATGCTAAGTAGTGAGACGGCCGGCTCACCACTTGGGCCAATCACACAAGAGTGCGACTTGAGTTACCAAATTAACTCAGTCCAGGGTGCCTAAACCCCCTCCCACACCCCTTGTGGTACCCAGACAGAGTGGCACCACTTTTGGACGCTTCTGTGGGAAGCCCGCCAAAAAAAGTGGAACAAAAGGCTCGACTTGGGTTGGAGTCACAGAAGAGAACACAAAAGCCATTTTAGAATAGAGTTCTGGCAAAAAATACCAACCGGTGAATTAATAAATAAATAAACCAACGGTATGTTCGAGGCTATAAGAATTAAATAATTAACGTTGGTAGCCTCGAACAATGGGAAAATCCCATAGAGATATATTTGCAGTCGAATATAAGAAGTAGTATCCACTGCCACCAGCCAAAACTCAATCGGGGGGGGACGGAGACGTGCCCCCTCGAACAACAGACCCCGGGGCAATCGAATTTCCCCGACCAGTATGTCCACAATATGATGGTTTGTACTGGTTTCTGTTCATAATTTGGGACTAGTAAAGCCAATGGTGACTTTACATGCCCTGGGAGACAGTAGTCAGTCCCAGGGTATGGAGTCTATGGTGGGGGGTCGCTACGACACCCCTGGGTGTCATGATGCCTACCTCCAAGGAGCCAGGCCCAGCCCAGCAACCCCAGAGGCAGACATCATTTTCCCCAAGGACGTCTCAGCAGGCCGAAGTTGGGGCCTTTTGGACGCAGTCCTGGCGCCTTTGGCGCCAGGCTCATGCTGGACCCCAGTCCTGGCGCCTTAGGCGCCAGGCTCATAAAGCAAGACATGTGTGTAAGTGTTTTAATGTGCACTTACCTGAAGAAGACCGTGCGGCTACATCCAGGCCCTTTTGAGGACTGAATGGGACTACTTTATCTTTTGGACTACTTTATCACTCGGGTGTGGTCTGAGGAAGAATACATATCTGAGTGGAAGGATACATACCTGGAACTACTTTACAGGCTATTTAAACCACACCTGAAGAGCAGCACATACTTCGCGTTGTTCTGCATCTAGCAGCTGGACGCTCACCGTGTTTGCTCCTGCATTCGGACTTCTGCCACGCCTGCCAGCATCCTGATCACCTACAAAGGAAGAGAAAGAGAGAATAGGAGAAGGAAAAGACTTTACCTGCAAGATCCGCATTCCGGAGTCAGCTCGCCGACGATACTGCAAAGGAAGACACTTAATTTAAAAGCACATCGCATCGACTGCCGCAGCGCCGCATTCCACTCACCTTCACAGGGCGCCTCCATGTTCAGCAGCGATCACCCGGATTCGCAGCCACGCTTCCACGCCTAGGGAGAAAAAGACAAGAGCAAAGGTGAGAGAGAGAAGGGAATGAGGAAACCTAAACCTCCATGTTAAGACTTACCTGTTGGGTCATTCCCTTTTCATTTCGGGTCCGCGCCGCATCCAGGCGTTTCCGGACCCCGGCCCCTATGGGGAAAAAGACATTGGCGTCAATGAGCGAATGAAAAGACATTACCCAAAAACGCTCATCAAGACTTAACTGATTTCTACAGGGATTGCACCTCGCATCTCGGGTCGGTGCCTTTTCCCCGGCATTCCGTACCCCGGCCCCTATGGGGAAAAAGACATTGAGATTAGCATATTGATGCAAGGACAAAAGGGGAACCTTTCAAGGAACTTACCTGGAGGCCAAGCAAGTTTGGTTCTCATAAAACCAAGAATCCAGTGAAGTAACTGGATACCAACGCGCCCCTGCATCAGAAGCAGGAAGGAGAGCTCGCCCTTCAAGACCCTAAGGTGAGACGCCACGGGAAGCACAGAAGGGTTTTGAGGAGGGTGAGAGGGGAAAGGGGGAGGCTGGTAGCATTCCCCGCAGACAGTTAATCCCTTATTCTCGCCTACAGAAGGATACTTTTGCAAGCCGGACAAGCAGGAGTTGGGAGTCCGGTCCAGTCCATCTTCTGAGCCCGACGCAACACCTTAGAAGAGGTCACAGCAGCACGATCCTGGCCAGCGCCTCCGTGGGAGTCAGGTGAGCGTAACACTGGGTTAAGGCATGGAGGGTGCTGTGTAACCCACATCAAAAACACATGAGACCCTATAGAGTAAAAGACCCCATAGCCCATAAAACACATTGAAAGATAAAGGAACACCGCAAATCATGTCTAAGAGTGGGAGTAAAAGAATCTCACTCTTAGCAGGAGAGAAAAATATAAACCCCAAAAATCCAGCAAAGCTGCTGGGGGACTCACTAGGTTTGGGAAATTTAGCCTTACAGAGAATTCTCCCTAACACACATCACGCCCAGTAAACCTTCTTGACCAATCCCTTGGCCTGCAGTCTCATTTCGATGCCTGCCTTCCTCAAAATCCCTGTGTGTAACACACGTGATCCTCTGACAAATCATGAAATCTGAAAGAGTGGAGAATTAAAATTTAAGCAGTGTACTCAATTTCCCCTTTGATGGTGGCTCTGAAAAGAGCCTTTTTTTATTTTTTAATTGCTTTGTTTTTTCACTTATTTTCCTCCAGATTTCTTTACATTATCCTCTGTAAAGCGTTCCTTATATTTTGAAATAACATGGCATTTCCCAGAATGGATAAAGAAATGCCATCTGCTTTGAAATGATCACCATTAATAAAATCAATATTGTCATTATTACAAGACAACATTCCAGCTCTAAACAAGAAAACAGATATGCCTTTGTTAACCAAACACCTTGCACCATTTTGCCGGGGACAGAAAACATTACAGTTGTCCCATACGCCCCTAGACAACATTTCAGAAATAATTACCTTGGCATTTGGAAGAATACCATCACTGCCTGAAGAAAGTTTTCAAGAGCACTCAACAAACTAGCAGCACTGATGTATCCCAAATGGACAGCACCCCAATGCAGTACCACTACATCTGGACTGTTCCACATATAGAAACTCTTACAAACTCCAACCACTGCCTGCATATTAGAATCAGGCACAGTTGACCACAAAACCTCCACTCCTACAAAACCAAAACTGGCAGACATATGTTTAGACATAGCATACCTCTCTAAAACATTTACAAACCATCTCCAACTACCAACATCCTCACTTTCTTCACCTCTGCCATCTTCACTACACACAGCCTCTCTTCCTGCAAAGAACAACGTCAACACCTGATTGGCTAATCCCCACAGTCCCCTTTCCATGCTAGACCTGCTGAGAAGCCCCGGCTGTGGCACGCCCTGTCCGCGAACAACTGCGGTGTCCCCGGACTCCGCAACACAGGGGCAGCCCTTTTTCCCTTTCCACATCACTGTCTACACCACTCTCATTGGCTACACATAAGCAGTGACAAACATCCACCAATCACATCCAAGAACTCTACATCTAACTCTGTCATCACAATTCAGCACTTCAGATGAACTGTTCATCACTCTGAATACAAGTGTCCTGTGATTGCAAAACACCTACAGCTAGAACTACTGTAAAACTCTTCAGGATTTCTCCTTCCAGATTCATCCACATCTACATACATCAACACAAACTACAAGTATGAATATTATGTTAAAAATACATTTGCAACTCTTTTATAAATACATATGAACAGGGTACCTGCCATTGACCCTGCATAATCTGCAAACAAAGCATACTTTAATGTCTCCCATCTCCTATAATCAAGTTCACTTACAAATCTGTCTGCTTTCCAAATTTTAATTTACCCATATTACTCATTGCAATGTCCAAACTATTATTCTTATTTCCTTCTGTCATTTTCACAACCACTTACCCCCTAACACACTATTATAAATTCCTAGAATGCACACAAAACAGGAAACCAGCTTGTATCTTACCAAAGCATTCCAAGTACATAATATGCATTTATTTAAACAGAGTACCTGACACTTGCCATCCTTGCAAAACCAAACAAATACAAGTGTACATTCAGAACAGTGCTAATAGGAATGTGGATAAAAAGTCAAAGCACTGAAATGTTTCCAGCACTCATGTAGCAAACATCTATGCACAAAATAATTAATGGAATTCCACACACAAAAACCTTCTCCTTTTTTAATCTGTACATCCTTCCATGCTTTTTTTTCTCGCCCTACTACAACTTCCACTGATCTATTACCACACTAAACAGTGCAACAGGAACACACTTTCAAAAGTGCTCCTCATACAACACCTATAAATACTGCACTAACCCCCTTAGCAATGAAGCTGATACTCCAAAATTCCCATTCATATACAAAGCTATGCAATTTAACACATACAGTACCTCTTCCTAGAAGAAATTCCTTTTGCAAATGTAACTAATTTATTCTTCAAGTGAAATTACTGTGCCATTAACACACACACACACTAACTTCATTCTTTTACAATTGCAATGAAGACCACACTCCTGAAAACCAGTAGTGCCTGAAGTACAAGACAGAACCCAGAAGAAACCTACTGTTTGCATCCAACAAAGTGCAATACTGTCATAATGTTCTAACTGTTACTCAAGCACTGTAGTATTCTAGTATTGTAGAACAAACAATTGTATCAACCTTACAGCATTAGATTCAGTATTACTGATTGCACCTCAGCAGGTGCGCACTTTGTATTGTCATCTGAACACCAGTATTGTAACACACAAATACGAGAATAGCCTTCCCAACCTGAAGTAACAGCCCATTCCACAATCGCACACCTCTACATACATGCCTACCATCATACTCGGACACTCATGCACAATGCACACATACAGTGCACAACGACCCAACCCACACTTTCTTTTTTTCACCAACAGACACCAAAGAATGCCTATCAAAAAGCAACTCTGTAGAAAGCAACGCAGAAATGGAGCAAATCAAAATGTGGACAAATAACCATCCACCTCTAGCAGAATTTATACAAAAAGTTCAAACAAAATAGCTAATGGAGTCACTAAGCGAAACTACAGCAGCTTGAAGTAAAGAAACGTTTACTCTTTCAAAATGTGAAACTAAACAGTTATTAAAAAGACTTCAGCTTCCACTAGTGCTAACACTGCACCTATAAATCTTGATGTAGCCGCGAGTAAGCATACCAATCAAATTATTTTATAAAAAATGTTCTGCCACAGAGTCCTTCAAAACCTTGCAAAAACAGGGGACGAATCATGCTCAACCCTTAAAACCTACCGCTGAAAACTAATCCTGGAAGCTCTCATAGACAGTGCAATCCTTCTCAAATGAGAATTATTTATATTAGTTTTAAACAGAATGAAACCACTAACAAATCTAAGTTCTAATCTACAACAAGGACTTCTCAACAAACGGAATATCAACAAAGATGGCTTCACAAACATCTGTGCAGGTGATTGAAGTCACACCACCAGCAGAGAACCATATTTCAATGAAGCATACAAGCAAAAGCAAACAAACTCAATTGACATGCATAGCAATGGACGAGGGTATGAAAAGGTTAATACCATCATGGAACAAGAAATGCTGCTCACAAAAATATCCCCAGCAAACTTAGCATCAGCTCTCCATTCCACTGAACAAATACGTCCAGTCTACAAATGGCCGTGCACATCAATGTGTAACAATTGCAAAAAATCTTTCACATCTTTACGCTTGTTCCTCAATCGGTATGTGAAAGACAAATTAAAAATAAAACTATTACCAACTATGGACTCCTGTCCAGTGCGCAAATACACAGGACTACAATGACGTTCATTAGCCTGCATTTATGGGCCTATTTGCAAAAGCACCTTCAACCATATCAAAAGGATAGGAACACACCATTAAACTGTAAGAAGTCTCAGTCATAAACTGTACTATGCCAAAAGTCATGCTTTAGACTGGCCAATTTAAATAACCTTCTTCTACATGGTACAGCCAAATAACTACTCGAAGAAATAGAGCACATCCAGAGGAAATATTTTGGTAGTGAAACCCACTTACAAAATTCAATGTCTTTAGAACAGAGTAGCAACAACTTTACTGATGGCAAACTTGTACTAAACACATACAAAAAAGAAATACTATTGTTTAAAAGCACATCTGCTGAAATACCAAACCGTGTGTGTGTGTGTGTTGCCGCATGACTTTTTATAAAAATAGCACAAAAACTGTAGACCTAATGTACAAAATAGAAGACAATGAAGAATCCAAGTGGTTCCAATTGGCTCACTATCTTATAGCAGAAAACAAATACGAAATTACTAACCCCTCAATAATTTGTAGATTCTGCTCTGCAGAACTTAACAAATAACTTCACGAGCTATAACTAATAACTTGGAAATATTCCCACTGCCAAAACCACTGCAACAACTTAACTTGTATGAGAGCATTATAATTCAAACAGTGCACCCATTTTGAAGCAATGATACGCCTTCAACCAAAAACAGCAAAACTACCTCCCTCTGAATTACTGAAAGGCATTTGTGGCAAAGTAGTTTATTTGCCATTAGATCTCAAAGAAAATGTACACACTCTGGAAGTGCAACTTCCAATAACTCAATCTTTGATTATACTCGTAAATGGCGTACCTGCAAAAGACAAAATAAATTGGCAGCGACTAGTGGACTTACATAAAGTTAGAGAAGCCCTGCAATATCTAAAAGACAAGAATGAATACTACAAAGAAATAAACATTGAAGAAAACTTGAGGGAAATGACCGAAATAATTAGACTCGTCAGGAACTGGCCAATTTAAATTTCTAAATCCTACTACAGAGTCCAATATTTTAGACCATTATACAATTCACCCATTGCACTCTAAAGACACCATAGATGATGCACTTCAAACTTAGCAAATGCGAAAAGCCAAAGGATCCCCAATCAGCATATGGGGAAAAAGTGTAGAAGCACAAGCCTTTCCTCTACTCTTTCCTACTGGAACAGGAGGAAGGTATGATGAAAGACCCACACAAATAACAGAATCAGAATACTGCTCTTTACAAATGTATTCTGAAGACCCCAGATTCAGACAAAACATGGAATACATATTCCACCTTCTCTTTGAAAGTGAACTAGGAACTCTATGCTAAGGAGTTGCACACACATTGAAATCGGGTACCAATTTTCAAAATGTCCGCTACGCAATTACTACAAAAAGTGCAAGAAAAATGTTTTACAATCGAGCATTACAAATCTTTTAGCAAACATGTGTGGTACAAAAGAATACTATTTCTGACGACACGCAGAAGTATGCTGTATGATAAGAAATATTGGCCCACCCACATGGTTTGTGACATTAAGTTGTGCAGCGTATGCATGGAAAGATTTGCACGATTTCCTACGAATAGCAAACAAAACAAATAAGAGACATAAAAACACCAGGAGAACTCTGCTCTCTGGATCCTGTAATTCGTCCCCTCAGAGAAGTGGAACACTTCTTTTAGAGAAAAGAATACCAAGCCGGAGGAGCACCACACATCCACATGCTTTGGTGGATTAAAGATGCTCCTAAATTTGGTCAAGACAGTGATGCCACTGTTTTGCAGTTAATTCAGAAATATCTCACTTGTGAAATCCCTTCACAAACTAGACATAGTGAACTACATGCACAAATTTTAGAATTTCAAAGACGCACAAATTTTACAATTTCAAAGACGCAAGTGTGGCAAGTATTGTCGGCGCAAATATAAAAACAAAGGGAAATACTATACCAAATGCTGCTTTGATTTCCCTAGACCAGTTTCAGCAACAGGACAAGTGAACAACTTCATGTCTTCAGTTAGACATAGTGTCAAAGGTAAATCACCTAAGAACACATACTGCATAAAAAGAACAGAAGGATCAAAGTACATCAATGATTACAATCCAATCATTGCCCTCCTATGGAATGCAAATATAGATGTGCAATACATTGCAGACAGTCCAAATGCAGTTGCACAATATGTCGCACCCTACTTAACCAAAGCAGAAAAAACAGAGCTCAGAGACCTCTGGGATGACATATCATCTGACAAAACACTGACACAGAAATTGTACAGCTTAGGCATAAAAATGCTCTCCCATAGTGTGTCTCCTACGAAGCCGCAGACCGTTTAACCGGTACTGCCTTGTATGGGAAATCTGAAAACGTAGTATGGCGAGGCCTTGGTCCTGCTAAATCCAGAAAAAAAGTTCTCAAATCATATAAAGACATGGAAACAATAGCCAAAAATTATCCCAACAGCCGAGACATTTTGAAAAACAACGTACTAGATACATAATACCCAAACAGGAGTACCGCTTTGGAAACCATGTGTCTATACCACGTAGCCCAAAACTTCACATACAATAAAATTAAACCAGATGAAATAATAGGTTGATACAGAGTCAAACTGTGAAGGCAGCCTGGTGAAACTTGACAAACGCAGCCTAATTAATCATATGAAATTGTCATTAAAAACTCCTCAATATAAAGAACTGTATTACATGGCCCTACTACAACATTTTAAACCATGGAGAAAAGATTTATTAGATGACCATGTCTCCTATGAAGATGCTTTCAAAGCAAATGAAAACACAATTACACATATATACTTTCCGTAGTACAAAACCATGTTCGACAATGAACAGCAACCAGAACTACTACTATAGGCACAACTAAATATAGACGCTCCTGACAGCAGTCAACCTTCTCTAACATGAAGCCAAGAACCACTTGGACAGTCACTCAAAGCAAATGAGGCAGAATTAGCCATGACTGAAGTAGAAAACACCATGTGCCAGTATGAAGGGTCTACAGAAGACTTTGATATACTCAAATCGCAATTAAACAATGAACAGCGTAGCATTTTCCTAGAAATAACTAAACAAATTGAACATGGTATGCCATTGTACCTGTCAAGAGTACAAACCTATACTGCTATGTGAGTGGTCAAGCTGGTTCAGGGAAAACCTTCATAATAAAAATCAGCAAGTTCCTCCAACAATTGACAAACAACAAACTGTCAGCTGTTGTAACTTCCCCCACAGGTTTAGCTGCCTACAACATAGGCCTTGTCGCTTTACACCGATTGCTACTCCTTCCAGTAGAACACCAAAACAAATTAGACTACTACAAACGTTCACCAGAAGCTGCAATGGAACTGCGCAGAGTTTTGAAACAAATGAAAATGCTCCTAATATATGAGGTGAGCATGGTCTCCAACCTAATGTTGGCTTTGATTCACCTCAGATTACAAGAGGTCCTCAAAACAGAATACGAAGAACTCTTTGGAGGAAAACACGTTTTTGGAGATATTCTTCAATTAACACCAGTTAAAGGAGAACCTATTTTTAAAACCTTGGGGCACAAATTATGCCATAAAACTCTTGGCAGCATAGGAAATGTCAATCTTTGGCAACATTTCCAATACAACGAATTAACTGAAAACATGCGTCAGTCTGCAGACCTCACCTACTCCAACATTTAAAAAATTATTAGAGTTGGTGTACTATCCAAAGAAGCACAATCTATATTAAATATCAGGTACATCCATGTACTCTACAGGCATACCTCACGTTCTACTGATGTCATGGAACAATTAGCACACAAAAATGTAAACTGTATGTCATTGATGCCAACTCTTGTAAGCTGTGCACAATTCAATGAAACAATGTTGAAAAAAAGAAATGCAACCAATAGTTCAAATTTACTCCACAGACGAACTGGACGTGCATGGTATGACACTACCCAAGTGTGAACAAGCCGCAGCACGACTAAATACCTTCAAAAACTCTAACACAGCTGGTTAAGAGAAAATATTAAAATTGTCTTTAAACTGTAGAGTAATGCTCAAACTTAACCTTGACGTGGAGCAAGGACTAGTTACTGGAGCACTTGGTACAGTTGTTGGCTTTCAAACATACCCACGTGACAACATTCAATTTGTCAATAGTCACTTTGACAAACTGTCAGAAGTTAAAAGGATAGGACGCTCAACAGCCAGATACCTTCTTTCCAAAGACATGTATGTACGCAGAGAACAATTTTATCTGTCTCAGAGTCAAATTATACAGGATCCCACAACAATACCTCCAAAGAAATTTAAGCTAATACTTCATCAATGACCACAAACAAAGAAGGATCTACTGCACAAACAATATGAACTACCTCTTCAAAGAAACAACATGCACTTACATCAAATGACTTAGACACAGAACTGTCTGGTCCATTCAAATTTTTCAATACAACTGGTGTAAATTGCTATGCAAATGCAGCAATCAATATTCTATTCCAATTACCATCCATTGTTGAAAAGATTCACTTAAACAGGAGAAGGTCAAGGCTGAGTATCTGGTGTGAGGAGCTGGAGCATTCATAATCGGTGATGCACACCGTTTTTTTAAAATATAGTATCCATGTGTATGGTTTAGGGTCTTCTGGTGTGAACAAATTGGCCTTGTTCTGAAAAATTATCTTTAGTTTAGCAGGGAATACCATTGACTATTGGATAGTTAAGCTGCAAAGCGTTTTATGCACCTCAACACAATTCCTTTGCAAGGATTGCACTGCTGGACTGTAATCCCGCAAAATAAAGCACTTTGAGGACTGGTAGTGCAGCTCTCCCATCTCACATGCAGCTTTCAGGGTGAGGCCCCGGTCTCTGTAATTGAACACTATGGCAATAATTGGTCGTCCAGGAGCAGGCTTAGTGCCTAGAGACCTATGTGCTGCCTGGATCTGAAAATGCTTAGTGAACGCAGGCTTCTGAAGAAAAGCTGGAAGGATTCTTTCAGGAAACACCTCTACCAGGTCTGTTTCTGTAGACTTGAGCAATTTTCAAGTTTTCATTTTTGGCCTTGATGGAAACAATCTTGCTTCGTAACTGAGTTAATTCGGTTTACAAGCTTTAGTGGTAGTTGCATTTTAATTCTCTGTTCTGCCTCTCCCATTCTCACTCTGGGTTGTTTGAGTTTCAGAGGCATCCATTTTAGTGGTCAACGCAACCAATTTTTGATCAATGTTACCTGCGCTCTGTTGGAGCTGAACCATCTTGCATTGTTTCCATTGTTGCTCCTTTCTCATCAGTACCTCCTGTGCCACTTGAATTTTTTTAGTGAAGCCATTTAATTGAGCTTGCTTCTTGGAGTTGCTTTACCACCATGTCAGACCTCACAGCTCGAGCAATTGGAAGACTATAAAGTGCTGATCTGTTTGCAAGCTCAACATATTCATTGGATCCATGTTCAGTACCTGGCTCTAACAATTAGAGCCAGGTTTTATGCCAGAGTCAGTCCTACCCCAGAGGCGGGGTGTGGGAATTGGGAGTACCAATGTACCTATCCCCTCCCTGTGCCAGTTATTGAGACCTAGGTATCGCTGTCTATCACACCAGGCCTGTACATCATTATTCTGGTCAGTGTCTTCCTCTTTGTTTTGTAGATTCTACACCTCCAAGAGCCATGACAGGACCTACAGCCAGCAGACTGAGAGATTGAGCCAAGGAAACGGGAGGGACGAACAAACCTTTAGCAGCCTAACCAACACAAGCCGCTTTGTGACCAGCCACAGTGTGATCCTCTCAGTGAGTCTGAGCGCAGAGTGCTGCAAGGAAAATCACTCGTCTGAAGACCAAGAGCTAGCCCAGCACATGTTAATGTTAAAGGACATTTGTATCGCGCACGATCACCACCGAAGTGGTCCCCTGACGCTCTGGCGGCTCTGAAAAAGGGGAGGGGAGGAGAGGGGGTGGGTTAGTTGGAATAAGCTGGAAAAGCGCAAAAGAGCAGTGATGTGCTGTTGGCAGCCTCAGCCCGGTGGGTCCGTTTGCTGGGCTTGGGGTTGTTTTATGGTCCGTAGTCGTTGCGTGCTGTTCAAGTCTGTGTGGTTTGTTTTATTGTTGCATTGTTGTGAAGTTTGTGCGGATTGCTGCGTTTGAGGCTTGTGGTTGTGTTTGTGTTTGGTTATAGTTTGAGAGGTGTATGCAGAGGGATGGAATTGTTAGTTGGTTGGCATTGCTGTCCTTGCAATTGTGGAATTCCATTTAGGTGCGGTACATGCTAACAGTCACATTTCTATCTAGATGCCGCGCAGGCTAAAGTTCAGAATTCCATACTAGTGTGGCACAAGCTAACAGTCACATTTCTATCTAGATGCGACACAGGCTAGGTTCAGAATTCTAAGTGTGGTGCATGCTAAGAATCACATATGCTAACAATCACATTTCTGAAATTTCATCTAGGTGTGGCATATGCCAACAATTATATTTCTATCTAGATGCAACGCGGGCTAAGCTTGAGAAATTCCATCTAGGTGTGGCATATGCTAACTATCACATTTCTGTCTAGATTTGGCGCGGACTAAACTTGAGGATTCATCCAGGTGTGGCATATGCTAACAACCACATTCCTGTCTAGACTTGGCGCAGACCAAACTTGAGAATTCCATCCAAGTGTGGCACATGTTAACAATCACATTTCTGAAATTCCATCTAAGTGTGGCATATGCTAGCAATCACGTTCCTTTCTAGAGTTGGCGTAGGCTAACCTTTGTGGTTCTCTGTGTATGGTACTGGTTAACATTATACTGCATGCCATTGAAAGGTAGGTTAGAGTGGCAGGAGCTTTCTGGAGTAGAGTAATTGCTTTACCCCCCACCCATGCCAGCACTTAGTTTTGTCGGTGTCTGGTGGCTTCATTGGCTTCCCCTGCGGACACCTGCAGACACTCTCTGGAGCCTGGATTGTAGGAGCCGCCCTTGGTCTTGGGGCCCTTAGCCGCAGGGGCTGCCGGGCAGAGGGCTGTCCTGGGAGGGTTCATGATATGGTGGGAAATGACCAATGGGGCTGCGGGGGGAAGGCACGGGAGAGCGAGGGAGTGGCGAAGGGAGAGGAGGCCAACGGGCAAACGAGGCCCTGCGAATGGGTAAAAGGGGGTCCAGGAGGGTCTCCCAAGGCCACGACTCACCTGCTGAGCACCATGGTAATGGCGAGCACGGTGTATGGCCCACAGAAGCCTGGCAGCATGGGAGGTGGAAAGGACCAATCGGGGGTGGTTGGCGGGTTTGGAGGCGGGAGGTAGGCACAGGAGAGCGGGGAAGGGAGAGGAGGCCAATGGTCAAACGAGGCCCTAAGGATGGCTAAAAGGGGGCCCAGGAGGGTCTCCCAAGGCCACGACTCACCTGCTCAGCCCCATGGTAATGATCGGTCTCAATCCCCCATCTTTCTTTGAAATAAAAAATAAGGGTAATACCATCCCTTGTTCCTCTCCGCTACAGTCACCAGTTCTATGGCGCCTTTCTCCAGCAGGGATTGAATTTCCTGCGCAAGGAGCGGATCCGGACTCGTCAAAGAGGTTCCCTGGTGGCTTGTCGTGAGGCCTCTGCCGGAAAGGAAGACAGTAGCCGTGGGCTATGATCTCCAGAACCCACACATCTGAAGTAAACGCACGCCATTCTACAAGATGCTGCACCTGCCTTCCCCCCAACCGGCGAAGCATGGGCCTCATGACTGAGCAGAAGCGGCTGCGGCGTTGCCTGAAGGCAAAGAGGCAACTGCTTGCGCGGCCTTGGCACCTCGAGTACCTTGTTTTCCACCTCTGCTCCCTCACCAAACCGGCAGCAGACCCTTGCACGGACTGGAACATTAACTATTGTGGGGCGCTATACCTGGAGACTTGCGGTCCTGTGGGTGAGAGTGGAGCATAGAGACCACTTTTTTTGTGCTTGTTCGATTGTGTTAGGCAGAAACCTGTGCAGTTCCCTTAGGGACCACTGCAAAAAAGTTTAAGACCACAGGAGTAAGCAGTAAACCCAATTGGTAGCAGTCTGCACCAACCAGATTTACCTGGTAGCTGTGGCTGAGCAGCCAGACTTCTCTCAAGAAGAGTTGGGCAGTATATAGAGTATACTCAATAGGGCCAAAAATACAGTAGAACAAGCAAACACTGACCAGAGCTTTGGTATTTAAAGTATATAATTATTTATTTAAAACACACTTATGAAAATACACTGGCACTAATATATCAAGCAAGTTCAAACACAGTCACTGTGTATATACACCTCCCTAGTTAATTATTCGACAAGTCTAGGTTAAAACACCACATATTAGCAAAACAGAGGCGAGCGCGTAACCTAGATGGCACTCCAATAATTCGTTAAAAAGGGAGAGAAAAGGCAGAGCATGGAAATAACACAGTACCAACACTTTTTAAGAAACCTCAGTAAGTCAGGAAAGGCAGGGTCTACTGTAGAACCAAAGTTCATAGGCCAAGCCCACTCTTGGAGAGAGCAAGGCAGAATGTGCCCAAGATCACACAGTGGAAATGCACTCAGTCTTTGCAGAAAATGTCAAAAGGTTGGATCAGTTCAGAAAGATAATGTTAGAAGGTTTGGAGGCCAACCCAGTTGGAAAGTCAAGGATTTACAGGACACCTTGGACAGTCCGTGGCAAGGGAGGCCAGGCGGGACACAGTACCTTTAAATGGTGAGAACGTTCCAGCGGGGGCAATTGTTCCTGGCAGCGGGTGCAAGTCGTGGCTTCGACCAGAAGAAGAGATGATCTCGACGTGGAAGAAAGCTGGAAGTCGTTGCACTGCCAGAGATGAAACCAGCCGCGGAGATCCCGATTAAAAGGTACAACCCTTTTATTCGCGTTCAGTGGTGAAGCGTGGCTATCCGGCTATCAAAGGGAAGAAGACTCTCCTGGAAGAAGATCTCCTCTGTCATCGGGGAAGTGGTGAGTTCTTTACAGCAGGGCTCCACCGGTGGTGTCATCGTTGTAGATGGCTCAGCTTCTCCCCTCTTCTGATTCTTCAGGTCCTTTGGCAACTTCTGAAGTTCCAGTCCCCAAAGCCCTGCTTTTATGCAGAAAAACCCCATTCAACAGCCTAGCTGTAACTCAAACATGCTAAGTGGTGAGCAGGGCGGCTCACCACTGGGCCAATCACACAAGAGTGCGACTTGAGTTGCTGAGGCAACTCAGTCCAGGGTGCCTTATCCCCCTCCCACACATCCTGTAGACCCCAGATGAGGGGCACCATTTGGAGGGCTTCTGTGCAGAAGCCCGCCAAAAAGTGGAACAAAGGGCTCGACTTGGGTTAGAGTTTCAGAGGCGAACACAAACGCCATTTTAAAACCGAGTCCTGGCAAAAAAAAAACAACCGGGGAATTAATATTAAATGAATAACCCGGCGGTAACATTGCACCAAAAGTGGTGCTTTAAAATCAATGGGAAAATCCCATAAGAAATATTCTGGTGGAATATTTCACCTGGTATCCACTGCCACCAGCCAGTAACTCGACAAGGGGGGACTGGACAGTGCCCCCTTGGAAATCAGACCCAGGGGCAATCGAATTACCCCTACCAGTACTTCCACAATATGGTTTGTACTGGTTCTGTTCACAATTTGAGACTAGTAAAGCCAATGGTGACTTTACATGCCCTGGGAGACAGTAGTCAGTCCCAGGGTATGGAGTCTATGTTTGGGGGTCACTATGACACCCCTGTGTTACTGCACTGAGGGTGCTGTGTAACACACATACAAAAAACACATAAAGCCCTATGGAGTAAAAGACCCCATAGCCCATAAAACGCATTCAGTCGAATCATGCCTAAAAGTGGGAGAAAAAGAGTCTCACTCTCAGCAGGAGAAAAAAAATTAAACCCCAAAAATCCAGCAAAGATGCTGTGGGACTCACTAGGTTTGGGAAATTAGCCTTAACAGAGAATTCTCCCTAACACATTGTAACACCTCCCTGGGGAAAAGGGCAGTCAGCGGTTCTCCTGGAAAAGCAGCAGAGGAAGGTAGCCAATGGAGGGGGAAGGTGGAGGAAGGAAGGAGCAGAGGAGGTTGAATTATTGAAGAGTGTGCAAGGTGAGGTATTGGTTGGTGTTAGAAAATGGTACTTGTATTTGAGTGTGCAGGAAAAGTGTGAGCTTGCTGGAGCAAGGGTAGGGAGGGAAAGGAAAGGGTGACTGTGGAAGTGAAAGGAGGGTGACTAAGACTGTGGTTGGAGTGAGTAGTAGTGTGGAGAGAGGGGTAGTAGGGTGGTGGTGGTATTAGTGTGCAGGGAGGGGGTTAATAGTGACAACATGTGAGGATATAAGTGTGAAGAGTGGGCTGACTGTGGGGGTAGGAGAATAGTGTGGAGAGGGGGGGTTTGGTGTGGAGAGCGAGGTACACTTTTTGTGGAGAGAGGGGTAGTAGTTATGTGGGATAGTAGTGAGGAGAGGAGAGGTATTAGAGAAGAGAGAGGAGAGTAGCAAGATCAGAACCTGGAGGTAGATGTACAGAAGGGAACATTGAAGGGATAGAGGGAAGAGTCGAGAAGAGGGAGGAGAGAGTGGGTGGAGTTGGAGGGAGGCGAGGAATAGAATGGGAGAGTGACAAAGTCTCGGGGAGAGGGACAGCAGGGCGTGGAAATATCTGAATAAATGAGGTTCAAGTGTGTGGATGGCACAAAATCTCACATTATATAATCTGTGGGATACTTACAGTAGGGTCCACATACAGGAGCTTTCAGTAGATAAGGTGCTGCCTTTGGGCAATAACTCGTATGCCTCTAAAGTTTAGATGGTGGTTACCAATCTCTAGCAACCATCCCCCGTGGTTGAGGGATGCCTGGGTTAGGGAGGAAACAATGTGCGAAGGTCTGTAATCTGACGGTATATGAACCCCTTTTTACCCTGTGTTGGGGAACAGTGGCAGTTGGAAGGGCTCCAATTCATGTCACTACCACAGCCGCCTTCTTATATATGTGCAGTACCAACTTGCATCATCCCATACCGCTTAAAGTACTGGCCAAGCTTTTTCTTTTCTTGAGCCATAAGTGAAGCTCCAACCATACAGAGAGGTCACCCGCAAGACTACAACTCATTAGTACCCCACCCAACCTGCCTACACCTATCGCAGCCACAGTTCCTCAAGGCGAGAGAATGTTGGCAAAAGAAGAACTGGAGATCTTACACAGCTTTCCCAGGTGCTGCACACTGCTCCCACGCACTGGCGCATGCAGCAGCAGAACCACTATGGCCTGCTTAGACCACCAAGGACTTGTAACAGAGCAGCATTCACTCAGCTGGACTCGATTTACCTTGGAGGTGACCACTCCCCAACCCCCTAACACTAACTCGGACCCTTTTCATCACAGGCAGTCATTGTTACAGCAACGCTACCCTGTGTGGTGAAAATGGTTGGGGCTTAACCAGCTATTTGTAGCCTTCCACGATTGTAACATTTTGTAGGTGGGGAGGACTGGCCCAAATTGGTCAGGGCCAGTAATCCAATGGGAGAAGGTGGTGGATAAGAGGTGCAGCAGGAAGTTGTGGGCTGTTCTGGCGTGGTCAGAGGAGGAGGAGGTTGCAGACCAAGAGACCAGCAGGAGGGACGGTGGATTGGAGCGTAGAGGCGATTGTAGCAAAGGGGCGGAATTGTTTTGTGAGAGTAGGTGGTACTGAGTGGTGAGTGTGCGAGCAAAGTGAGTGACTTGTTAGAAGGAGGTGTAGGGACAAAGTCAACGAAGTATGACCGGGAAGAAGTGGTGTGGAGTGGTGGCCGTTAGTATGAGGTGGCAGTAATATCTAAGGGTGGAGGCAGGAGAGAGCTATTGGAGGGACAGAGAAGTAAGACCTAGGGAGCAGAAGGAGAATACAGTTGGACCGAGTAGTGAGAAGAGAACATCTGATAGAGAGAGGTAAAGTAACCACTTGGGGCGGGGCGTTGCCAAGAGCCGAGCAATGAGTTGGTGAAGCTCCAAGCTCCGAGGCCCACTGACTGGAATCCGGGGAAAATATTTGTTTAAGAAGCAGACGGGGCATTTTTGACCCTACAGGGCAGAGTCGGGAGTGAGCAGGGGCAATCCAGAAGTGGTCCTCCCGAGTCGAAAAGGAGCCCATGGAACGTGGTAGGAGGCTCGCACACACCACCATTGAGAGTGCAGAGGCACGCCGGCGCACTGTGGGTCTGCGCACAAAGCGAGAAGTCCCCACCGGCTCCCAAAGGTAACAGGAGCCAGAGGAAGGCAGAAAGGCTCCCTGCGGGAAGAGCAGGGGAGTAGGAGCATGGACTGAGGGGTGATGCGGCGATAGCACCCTCTGGAGAGGATCGCAGGGATGAGCGGTGGGCCCTGCAGGGGCACTCGTGTACCAAAAAGAGTGAGTGGAAACGCACTGAAAGTGGCATCCAGAACGGGGACTGGCCAGGGGGGCCATACCGGGACAAATCAAGAAAGGTACGCTCTGGAGATGATGCAGCAGTAATTGCAATGCATGGACGAAATTGACAGAGGCACGGACGTTCACACTGAGGAACTGCAGTGTGGGCCCAGACAAGGAGAGCTATCCTGCACAGTCTGAATCAGTTGCCCTGCAGCCCTGGGAACAGGTGAACTGCTCAAGGAACTTACTGTAAGGGGGCCCATCCAATGCACTCTGGGACTGTGACCCAGTAGCCTGAGAGACATTGTGTCATAGTTGACTGTGGGTGCAAGGGAAGAGCAGCCGGAACGGCGAGTGGGTAGCTAGCAACGAGCCTCAGTAGAGAAAGATCAGAAAAGGAGTGTTGAATGCCGCTACCATGATGAAAGGACAGCAAAGGATGGCGCAGTTTGTGGGGGCACGGCTCAAGGTGGGAAAGCTTCTGGATGAGGTGACGGGTGACCAAGTGGTGGTGCCTCTGGAGACCCTCCTGTTGGTAATTAGGGAATAGTGTTTCCCTGGAGGGGAAGATCCAAGATGTGGAGTGGACGGGACCCTAATAAGAGTAGACATGAGAAAGATGACGGAAAGAGTGATGCAAGTGGCGCAAAGAGTGAGCGATGTGGAGGATGCCCTGACCCTACTGAAGAACTGGGTAAAAGGTCTGGTCGGGGAAACCAGGATGCTTGAAGAGAGTGGAAGGCCATTCCAGACGGTGTGACATCCGCCTTATCGGGGTCCCGGAGGGAGAAGGTAAATGCATGGAGCTGTTTCTAGAGATGCTATTATTGGAGAACTTTATGATCGGATGACTGTCCAAGTTGTTTACAGAAGAGGGCGCACAGGGTGCATTGGAGTGTGCCACCGCCGGGAGCCCTGCCGGCGTAATGGTGGCAAAGTTGTTGAATTTTAGAGATAGACATGCCATTTTATAGGAAGTCCAAAAGCAAAGATCCTTTGATGCAGTGAAGAGGAAACTGAGCGACTGTAATATGCGCTACATGATGTTTTTTACTGTGAATTTGAAAGTGTTGGCAGGCAGATGGCAAATCCTTTTGTCTGACGGCGGCGGAAGTCTGGAGCTTGCTGGAAACTAGATGAGTGCAGGAAGAACCACAAAGGCAGAAGCCTAATGATGAGTTAATGGCTGGAACGAGGAACACTGATTGATTGAGGATGGGTTAGACCTGGAGTGGTGCGACACGTTGTCTTGGGGGTCTATATAGGCTAGAAGCAGAATTGTGTGAAATCTGTGGAGCCACGAGCAATGGCCAAGCACCCAGAACCAGGGAGCTACTTGCCCGGACGGGGGAACCCAAAAGGGGCAACAAGGCACCATTGGTTATGGGAATGGGGGGGTTAGGTGGAAAACAGCAGCAGGGTCCTGCTGGATTGGTGGAAAGAAGTTGGGGTGAGTCACATGTTGAGGGAGGGATGTTTGGGAGGGTAGGGTTGGTGGAAGGGTGGCAGGGACTACCCCATGTGAAGACAATGGCAGGGGGAATTGGTAGGGGGGAGTTGTCACTGATGGAGAATGGGGGGGAGTTTGCGGAGGGGAAGGAGTGCGGGGAAGTAGTTGAGAGGTTGCGGTTTAAACAAGTTTATTGGTTTGTCTATGGTGTAATGGTTTTGAAGTTAAATGTGATATATATGGCATGGGTAGGGTGGGGAAAGATGCAGGAAAGAGGCTGGACTTGTATATGGACATGGTAAGGGCTGGGCTTTAAAACCATTGAGATAGGGAGCTGGAATGTTCGGTGGCTGGGGAATCGGGGGTGGGGGCATTCCTGAAGCGGAATGAGATGCAGCTAGCGCTGCTCCTGAGATGCACTTGCTGGGTCCAGACCTGACCGAGCTGTCGTAAGTGGGGAGGTGCAGTATATGGGTCTACTTATTCCTCTTATGCGAGGGGGAGTGTTGATCTGGATCAGGGGGATACCCTGGCACACATTGCAGACACATCGATGTACACAGAGGGCAGAAGGTTGATGCTGCAGGAGACATTAGAGGGACAGCCCTTTTGTCGGACACGGAGGAGTACTTCAAGTCAGTGAAGGAGAGTGGAAGGGGATAGGACGGGGATGCTCATATGGGGAGGAGATTTTAATTTCTGGCTGGACCCCAGCCGAGAGAGATCTGGGCGTCTGGTCCAATAAGATAAAGGTTGTCTGTCTCGCTCCAGGGTTTGTTCGAGGTCTGGTAGAACTATGGCAAGATCTCACTGGGAGGAACGGGGATACTCTTTTTACTCCTCGGTACATAAAATGTTCTTCTGATTAGACTATCTATTTGTTGGGAGGGAATACACAAAGGTTTTTGAATACCTAATACTTGGGGCGGATACTATCAGACCATGCGCCGTTCTTGACTGAATACAAATGGTGGACGAGGTGCCCGTTTATACCACTATGACGATTGAAAGTGGAAAGGTTGGGGGGAGGCATCTTTTAGGAACATGGTGCAAAAGGAAATAGTTCAGTTCTTTGAGGTTAATGAGGGTTCAGTGGAAGACGTGGGCGTGATATCAGACACCTTCAAGATGACGCTGAGGGGATACGTTTATCTAAAGCGGTCGGAATATGCAGGACCCTTACCAAATCCTTAAAGCAAACAGAACAGAATATCAAGCTCCTTGAGGCAGAACAAATTGACTGCCATCTGGTGGAGGAGGAACTAGCTGGGGAATTGCAGAGACATGGAGATTTGCAGGAGACGCTCCTCCGATATGATAGGGAACAGTACACTCAATGGAGAAGGGGACAAGGCAGGCCGCCTAATGGTATGGTTGATTAGAAAGGAGGCACCCCGAAATGTTATCACGCAGATGTAGAATTCAGGAGGCACTTTGGTGACAGCACAGGGGGAGATTAATAAGGCGTTCCAAGAATATGATCAGTCCCTGTATAGCAGCTAGGGTTTGTATGTGGACAAGGAAGGAACAGATGTACTGCACGAGGTGCAGATTCCACAAGTGTTGGGGAGCAGAACAAGGGGTTGGAGGCCTCTCTACACAAAGGGGAAATTTTTGCACCATACGCTCTATGCAGAGGAAAAAATCCCTGGGTACCGATGGTTTCCTGGTGTAATTTTATCATACTTGTGCAGAGCTGTTCCCCAATCGAAAAAGGTGTATGATGCTGCGTTTGATAAAGGGGTGCTTGCAGAGTCTGAGGGAAGCACTTATTACAGTAATATTGAAAAGGGACAAAAACCCATATTACTGTGACTCTTATAGACCGATTTCTCTGATAAACGTGGATGCAAAGCTACTGGCTCAAATCCCAGCTAACGGACTGTCGAGGGTAATCCCACACCTGATACATCTGGATCAATGCAGGTTTGTGTTAGGCAGAAATTCCTCCACTATGAAATGGAACATGCACGCCACGAGAAGGGGAGATGGCCTTATTGTCTTTAGAAGCTGTCAAAGCCTTTGATTCGGTAGAGTGGAAATGGTTATTTAAAGTTCTGGAGGTGTTTGGTCTGGCTGCTAGAATTGAACGATGGATCCAATTAAAATATATATAGACCCCATGGCAAGAGTGAAAATGGGGGCAGAGGGGCTGGGTTTCGCAGCGCTGGAGGCTGGGGTAGGGGACGAGGCAGGGTTGCCCGTATCTATCGCCACTCCTCTTTGCTCTGGCGTTGGAGCCATTGGCCTGCTACTTCAAGAAGTGTATGCCAGAAACAGGGATCAAGATTTGGGGCATTCGACACAGCATTTTACTTTATGCAGATGATGTCCTATTATATGTGGGTAACCCCCTGGTAAATGTGCCGATCTTGTTAGAGGTGTTGGGGCAGTACAGGATGCTATTAGGCTTCCACATAAATACAGATAAGTCTGTTTTGTTCCTCTTGGTGGCCCTTAAAAGGAAAAAGAAAGAGGAGCTCCCAAATTGGGGCATCAAGTGGGACTGCGAGTCCTTTCGCTACCTGGGAGTGCAGATCTTCCATGAAATAGAGGAGACGTTTGAGTATAATACGGGTAGGGCATTAGCAGGTGTAGGCGATGCAATAGATTGTTGGAAGACCTTTCCGATACCTCTGATTGGGAGGGTGGCCTTGTGCAGTATGCTGCTCCTCCCTCTACTATTATAATATTTTGTTAACACCCCATATCTAATAAGTGTTTTTTTTTTAATTTTGGAAAGTGAAATAGGAGAGTTGTTGTGGTGTAATGGAAGACGAAGGGTGTCCTTGGGGATGCTCTAGAGACTGCATCAGGGCAGAGGGTTGTCCCTGCTAGACTGAGTTATACTTCATGGCAGCACAGCTGCAGGCGGTCTGGAGGTGGGACGAGTCGGGAGAGGTGAGGCTGTTGCCAGCAAAGCTCCCAACACATCGCTAAAGAATCTAGTTACTATGGGGGACCCATAGGATTGGTGGGAGAACATATACACGGTCCCAAGAATGGTGTGGAACAGATACAAATGTAAGTCCAGGGGCACAAGGTTATATAGTCTCGCCTCCACCTGGGATTCAATAGGGAATTGTGGACGTTGGTGAAAAAATCTAGGTTTCCCTAGACTGCAGAGTTGAGGATGCCATACACTGGGATTTTGTTTTTTAAATGAGGGTCTGTTGCTCACGTTCAAGCATTGGAGGGAGAAATATGAAATGCACGACGGTTCCTTCCTCCCGTATGCACAGGTGGTGAAGATGATAGCGGCCATGTGGGAGAGGATTCTGGAAGAGCCAGACAGACCCAGAGCTACACGCTCTATTGACACTAGATGGGACCAGGGGAGCTCTCACACGTTTATATGGGAGTGCCCGAGAGGGAAAATCGCAAATATATGTGAAAGTTAAGGAGAAATGGGAAAGATATATAGGGGAGGAATTACAGGAGGGCGCATGGATTAGTATCGGGAACAGATAGTGTCTAGAAATGTATGCTTTCGGCTGGTCCAATCCAACATTCTGCGCAGGGTATATATGACCCCATCGAGGTTGCATGCCATGGACCGTGGGGCCCCTCACACCTGTCCCAGATTTAAAGAAAGTTTGGCAGGATTGTGGCACATCGTGTGGGGCCGCCCAGTGATTGTGACATTTTGGAGGGCAGTGATGAACAAGACTAATGTCCTGGTGCGAGGGATGTATGGGTGTACGCAAATAATTCACCTACTGTGGTTGTTACCGGGGGGAAAAAGAGGGATGAGACCAAGAGAAAGATGACCCAGTTTTTATTAATACTAAAACGGTGCATCGCGATTTCCTGGAAACATCCCATGGGACCGGAGATACGAGCCTGGGTTGGAGACCTGAAGAGGTGGGGATTTGAAGAGATGTCTGTATTGAGGGCGCAGAGGCAGGAAGTAGATGGGGGAAGGGGTAGAGATGGATTGGGGGCAAATGTTCAATGATTTTTGTCATCGGATTTAATGCCACCCTGACTAAGGCAAGAAGGATGTTGAGACATGAGTTTACAAAGGTTGAACTATGGTTTTCATGGGAGCCAGCAATGGGGATGAGAGAGAATAGATGAAGGGGAGTCATGAAACACAGTGCAGCATTTAGGCTGAGATAAGCATCGCAAGGAATGAAGAATACCTGGTGAATTGTTGATGGATGATGATAAAAGTAAATATGAAGAGGTGAATGAGAGAGAAAGGGTAAAATATGAGACAGAGGGATTAAACTTGTGACTGGTGAATAAAAGGAAGCACTACTCAAGCAAGAACATGGTTATCTTATTTGTACTTGTTTTATTGCACCATAAAACGAATGAAACAAATGTAATAAAAGGGACCACTTGGGAATGGTAGGAAGGAGGCAGAGTTGGGCAGCTTGTCTGGTAGGCACACCTTATACTCCTTTTAGTCACTAACCGCATCAGTAGTGTAGGGAAATTTTATGAAGTCCCAAGGGATCAAAGATAAATAAGGCGTTTGCCTACAGGTCCTCATCGAAAGATACTTGGAGATTAAACAATCTCTATACACTAATCGATTGCCTAAGGGCGCCTGGGCTACAATGGAAATGCTACATCTACATCTAGACGAGACAGTGAGGGATGGCCCGGTTGTCCTACTTGAAAAATCAATAAAGCCCTTGAACCTTCTCTGGAAGTCAGTGTTCCTTGAGCCATCTGTGACAAGGCACCTCCCGAGGTAGGGGTCTATGAGGGAGAGGGAGAGTGAGAGGAGGAAGGGGAGGAGGAAGGGGAGGGGGAGGGAGAGAGCCCCTTGAATGCAAACATATTCAAAGCCCTTGATCTGTCTACGTGTATTGGTGCTTTCTTGAGGCCATCTGTGAAGAATGCAAGGTAGCAGTAAATGATCTATTACATGGTTGCAGTAATCAATGATATACATTTTCTATGGGAACCAGTTACTAGCCTCCTCCTAACCATATGTAGACAAATGGTTCCATCTTACTACCCTGCCACCTCAAAGTAGCTCTCTCAGTATTTCATCCACTAGAGTTCTTCATGAATTGAAAACATTAGTACATTATCAAGGCTGATTGCTGCACAGCCCAGCTTCTCTCTAGGGTCAAGGTCTTAGACCACAATATATTTGCTGCTAAATGTATGTTGGAGATGGAAGGGTAGGTTGAGCTGGTCCTCTTCTAGTATCAGTCAAGATAAACAGCATCTTAACCTAGATCGCTTTTGCTGATACAAACTCAATCTGGCCTGCAGCATTGGATTTGCTAAGTCTACACAGCATGATGTTGGATGGCCTCTGTGATTCTCCACGCCTCACGCCCGGTGCCACACCACCTTTCAGTTGGAGAGAACCTGCTCTGGCCTTGAACGTTCAAAGAGCGCCTTGCACTTGGAGCACCCGTTATGACGTGACATCAAGCCAGGTGGGGGTCCCACCGCCGCCCTTTGTTCTGGTTTTCTTGGGTGCTAAGGAATCCTATGCAGAGGTGTGGCACCCTCTTCTTGTGGGTGCACACCAGGCCTCTTACATCAGCTCCGAACTGCATACTTTGCTACATAGAAGCACGTCGTGGTTCACCTAGGCATTTATATCACGCTATTCTTGCACTCTGAAGAAGTCCTCTCCTTATCCTCTATCCGCAGTGGCATGGGGTTCTAGAGCAGGCCACTCAATGGATTAAGTTCCATACCCCTAGAGAGAGGATCTAATGTAAAGGATTTCATGACTGCTGTGGGTGCTCTCTAACTATGTGGCCATCTTGGTTTGTAACTCACCAACGCCCCCTCTGAGATGCGCCCAGGGCACAGCATCCTTCCAGTTTAGCTAAATTGGAGTCTGAGGAAGGTCAGAATCAGGACTCTGACACAGATGCCTCGTTTCAAGGGTTTTATTTTTATTGTGCTCACCTAATCTATCCCTAAATCTACAAGCTACACTCCTATTCTATAAAAGAAAGTCAAAAGGGTTTGTGTCAAGATGTTAAATTAAGAGTCCTCTGCCCAGAATTCTACTATAACCTTAACCTACCCACTTTTCCTATCCGACAAAAGAAAACAAACAAACGTTGTAGAACTATTAACTGGAAGAGATGACTGCTGCCTCCTGACTCCAACCCTGTCCCTTTTTGTAAAGGCCTTTGCCCAAAGTTCAGAATTGTTAGTTGTTGTCTTGGAATGAAATCAAGGTGTTGCAGCAAGGCCACTGTCTCTTCCCATTCTGGTATTCTTCCAGTCTTTCTTGCTCTCCACTCTGAGGTTCTATATCTCTCCCTACTCTGGGACTCTTCTTTTTTTACTTTTTATTTTAATTTTATATGGTTTATTACAAACCTTTAAAATACAGATTAATCTTCATGCTTTTACATTCACATTCAATAACAATATCAAAATCAAAATAAGAGGCAAAGTCAAAAGAGGCAAAACTGAGATCTATTCATCCTAGATCATCGACTGTTGGTTTAACTTCCACAATGTCAAGAGGACAGATATTTACAGGTCCTCATTTAAGATTTGAAAGCAAGTCAAGATTTCTTCCAGAAAGAAAGTCAATGCAATCGTTAGGGCCCTGTCGGTCTCAACAAACATGAGCTGCCACCAATCTTCGGCACTTAGCGTTGGGCGCGACTCTATGAAGCTTCCCAGATGTTTTGTCCTTTGGTTGCGAAGTGTTGAACAGAATAGCATTAGATGTTTTAACGTTTCTTCCTGAGAATTACAAAGTCGGCATTGTTCGGTTTCGGTCTTGGTTTCTGACCAGAGGCTTCTTCTTTTGCTTTAAATAGATTTAGACGAAATTTCATGTAAAGTCTTCGCCGTTCTAAATCAGGAAATAATTTCCCAAAATTTTGGGTCTCATTAAGGCCTCTTTTCATATGGCACGTTTTTCATTATTTTATTTCTTTTTTGTTTGCAGGTTAGGCACCAGTCACGTCTCCATAGGATTATTTTTTTTTAGCATGGTCTGGGTTAGTGTGCAGGGTTACTAAGTTGATATCAAGATCAGACAATATATCACTGCATCTCTTCACCCATAGTGCAAATACTAAGTTCTCATTACCAGAGCCTGTAGTTTGCAATATCTTGAACTGTGACGGTGTGTCTAACATCATGGTTTTTCTATATAAGGAGAGCATGTTCCAACACACTCGAGCTTTGATGGGACATTAAGCTAAGTTTGTGTCGGATACATGCGGTGGATGTTCCTTTAGGTAAGCTCAAGATTCTGGACCAAAAGATGTTCTCCAGTGTGTTCCATACGTCTTCTCGGCAGCCAAATGCGCACTCTGCACCGAAAATTAATGCAGGGATGGCTTTTTGTTTATAAAATGCTTGTACTGGCAATATGGAATATTTGCCAAATATTTTATTTAGGACTGCTGCCTGAAGTGCCAATTGGCAGCATTTTTTGTTGTTGATCATTTCAACCCACGGAGAGTCATTTATATTTGAGTTAATTTGCATTCCCAAATAGCGTGCATTCATTGTGATGTTCAATTCAGTTTTCTCTATATGCCTTCGAAAGTTTGCCTGTTGCTTTTTCTTTTGGCTGCTTAGATTTTAAAGGACGGGTATTTCAGATTTGGAAATATTAATACTCCATTGCTTTTTAAATATTGACCCAAGGCATTCAGCTTTCGTTGCAGGCCATTCAGAGTTGAATCTAGTAGACTTAAGTAATCTGCATACAGGAGATTACTTATAAGCACTTCGTTTAATTTGGGTGAGAAAGATCTAGGATTTTCAATGGCTTGTTCGATGCATGAGATAAACAAATTAAAAATGATAGCAGCTAAAGGGCATCCCTGTTTTACTCTGCACTTTGTTTTAATAGGCGCAGATAATTTGCCTGAGCGATCCAACCGGATTCTTATATCAGTGTTCGTGTGCAGATCCTTGATTGCCAGTAATAAACTTGCAGAACACTTCCACTTAATCATCTTTGACCATAGTCTTTCCCGATCTATGCTATCAAACGCTTGAGATAGATCAATTATGGCTTTATAGGTCTTATTTCATGTTCTTATCGTGTCCATCTTCAAGATGTTAACAATTAACTGATTTAAGCTGCACCCCACTCCTTTAACGAAGCCTGTTTGTATCTGATCTATCTGCTTGCTAGCGATGGGCCAAGCTAGAAGCTTGCGTTGTAGCAGCGTTGCGTAGATCTTACTCAGCACATGGAGTAGTGCAATTGGGCGATAGTCTCTGGGATTTGTCATATTCCCTTTTTTTAAACACTGGTATAATTATTGCACTTTTCCAAGATGCTGGTGTTGCACACGTACTTGGAATGTTTTTAAATAAGATATAGCAGAAGTCAGCCCAGGCGTGTGGATTTTCTTTTAATATAAGATGAGATAGGCCATCAGGGCCCGGAGCGCGTGATGTGCTAATTCTGTTAATGGTTTCAAAGATGTCGAATCGCAAGTCCTGCGTATCTAGGGCTGGTAATGTAGGATCAGAGGAATTTCCTTTTTTCTTGTAGAGATGTTCAGTGATTTGTCCAATATTTTGCAGTCCGCTGACTGTTTGGAGTGCTGACTGGGTACCCTCTTAGTCGATAATAAGGGTAAAACATTGACGGGTATTCTTATTTCGCATTTTTGAAAGCATTTGTTCAGTGTCCTGTTGAAGTATGGTTGATCGATGTGATTTAAGCCCGTTTTTATGACTGTTTTATTTTTCTGATGTTGACCAAATATTAAACTGTACAGTTTCCCCTAAAATCTGATTTTTGCCTCGCATATTGCATTTGTTTCATTATGTGGCGGTCAAAAGCATGTTTATTAGAAAATATCTGTTTTTTTCAAGCCGTGTTTGTTAGGGAGAATTCTCTTTATAAGGCTAATTTCCCAAACCTAGTGAGTCCCCCAGCAGCTTTGCTGGATTTTTGGGGTTTGTTTTTTTCCCCTGCTGAGAGTGAGACTCTTTTTCCTCCCACTCTTAGGCATGATTTGAGGTATGTCTTTGACTTATTGTGTGCTTATGGGCTATGGGGTCTTTTTACTCCATAGGGTATCATCTGTTTTAGTGTATGTGTTACACTGCACCCTCAGTGCAGTAACACAGGGTGTCATAGTGACCCCCAAACAGACTCCATACCCTGGGACTGACTACTGTCTCCCAGGGCATGTAAAGTCACCATTGACTTTACTAGTCCAAAATTGTGAACAGAACCAGTACAAACCATAATTGTGGAAGTACTGGAAGTGGTTAATTCGATTGCCCCTGGGTCTGTTCCCAAGGGGGCACTGTCCAGTCCCCCCTTGTTGACTTTCTGGCTGGTGGCAGTGGTTACCACGTGAAATATTCCACCAGAATATTTCCTATGGGATTTTCCCATTGGTTTTAAACGCACCACTTTTTGGTGCAATGTTCAAGATACCACCGGTTTATTTATTTAAAATAAAATCACCGGTTGGGTCTTTTCGCCAGAACGCTTTTCTAAAATGGCATTTGTGTCCGTCTCTGTAACTCCAACCAAGGTCGGGCCCTTTGTTCCACTTTTTGGCAGGCTTCTCCACAGAAGCCCTCCAACTGGTGTCACTCTGTCTGGGTTCCACAGGATGTGTGGGTGGGGGAATTGGCACCCTGGACTGCGTTGCCTTAGCAACTCAAGTCGCACTCTGTTCTGATTGGCCCAGTGGTGAGCCGCCCGGCTCACCACTTAGCATGTATGAGTGACAGCTAGGCTGCTGAATGGGGTTTTTTCTGCATAAAAGCAGGGCTTTTGGGACTGGAACTTCAGAAGTCGCCACAGGACCTACGAAATCCGAAGAGGGGAGAAGCTGAGCCATCTGCGACGACGACACTACAGGTGGAGCCCTGCTGCAACGACCTCACCACTTTCCCGACGACAAGAGAAGATCTTCTGCTGTAAGAGTCTTCTCCCTTCGAGCTGGTGGGGACAACCAGTCCATCATTCGCCTTCCAGGACGTCCCTTGGTCGAATCGCTTGTGCCAAGCACCCCGGTGACCGGATAGCCAAGCTTCACCACTGTGACCGCGAATAACAGGAACGCACCTTTTAACCGACAAACTCAGCGGCTGGTCTATTCCCTGGGCAGTGCAACGACTCCAAGTTTCCTCCTCGATGAAATCTTCTCTTCCCGTGGTCAAAACCACGAACTGCACCCGCTGCCAGGAACAACTGCCACTGCTGGAGCTTCCTCACACTTTAAGGTACTGTGTTCTGCCTGGCCTCCCTTTCTGTGGATTGCTAACGGTGACCCTTAAATCCTTTGCTTTCCAACTGGGTTGGCCCCAGACCTTCTAACTTTACCTTTCGCATCAAACCAACCTCCTTTGAACATTTCTGCAAAGACTTGAGTGCTTTTTAAACTGTGTGATCTTGGGCACATTTCGCCTTGCTCTATTTACAGTGGGCCTGGCCTATGAACTTTGGCTCTACAGTAGACTCTGCCTTCACTAACTTGCTGTTGTCTTATAAAAGTGTTGGGAACGGTTTTATTTTTATGACGTGCCTTTTATTCTCCCTTTAACTTGATTATTGGAGTGCCATCTAAGTTACGCGCTCACATCTGTTTTTATAAATAATGGTGTTTTAACCAAGACTTGTCTAATAATTAAGGGAGGTGTGTATACTTTATCTCACTGTGTTTGAACTTGCTTTGATTTAGAATGCTTAGTGTATTTCCTAAAGTGTGTTTTAAATAAATAATTATATAATTTTGATACCAAGCTCTGGTCAGTGTTTGCTTGTTCTGTGTTTTTTAGCCCTATTGTGTATCCTCTTTATACTGCCCTACTCATCTTGAGAGAGATGGATTTCACATTGTGTTCGTTCAGTCTGATTCTAGTTCGACTTGAATCGACTGATATGTCATGGTTCCATAACTGGAACTGTTTATCCTCTGGGTCGTGGATGGTCAATACAACTAGATTGTGATTGCTTTCAGGTTTAGGAATAACCTGTAATGCTTTGACGTACTTATGAAACGCTTCACAAACAAAACCATAGTCCAATATTGACTCTTGGGTCTGTCTCTTCCAGGTTGCTTTTGCTGGAAAATCGACTGGGGTGTTACCGTTGAGGAGCTGTATATTTCTCAGGTCCATTTTGGCACACCATTGGTTAGCTACCATTCGTCTTAATGAGTTTCCATTGCGTTTTTTATTTGATGGCTCTAAACAGTTGATATTCAGATGTCCACATTTTAGGATTTTCAGAGCTGATTCCAATTCACAGGTTTGGTGTAATGAGTGGGTAATTTGGTCAACAAAGGCAACTGTATCGCTTGAGCGATGTTGCCAATACGCTTTGATGACATGGTTTCGATCCTGATTGCTTTTATTCATACCATCCTTGACTAGTAGTGTTTTTTGAATGTAAGGATATATATTGGTGGTTTTGTGAATTTTATACCCGGAGTTGCTTTGCACAATTGTCAATAGGCCAGCCGAGGGTCGGCCTAGTTTCTTTTTAATGGCTGGATTTAAGGCAATTTCATAGCCTTCTACTGTTGGGCACTCGAGAAACCAAGCTTCCTGCACGCACGCTATGCTTAAATTTCCCAACCAGTTAAATTGAAACAAGTGAGCAAATCGTCGAGTATTCCAACATCCAATGGTAATCAAATTGGATGTGCCTAATTCACAGCATTAGCTCCGATTCTGAGCTATTAGAGCTGTCGAAATCCAGCTCCAGTCCGCTGACTTGAAGCACTCCAGGTACAACAGACTGCTCCTGGTTTAGGGCCTTCATGTAAAACAGTTATCTTGATGGGCTCCCTGATTTCACTTGCATGTTGAGTTCTTGTAGCAATTTGTTGCTGTACCTTGTTTTTCTTTTCATACACCTGGGAACCGCTCACACCAGGGTCGGGCAGGACATTAGTCAGATCTTTCTGCGGGGGACGTTGGATTTGTCTTTTGTCCCTGCAGGGCTTGGCATCTGGTATTAGTTGTTTTGCTTGAAGGATATGAGGGGTGTTAGGCTCTGTTATATCAAAACCAATTGATATTAGAGTTGGGGCGGCATGTAGTATGATGTTACATATAATTTGAGAGTCAATATGAAATTTCACTGCACCATTTTGGGTCTCCTTGAAGAATTCGACAATTTTTGTTGTTCGTGTTAATTATACGCAGACTTGGTACATAATGCAACAATTGTAGAACGTTATTCCGATTCAGGGACAAGTCATCTTCAATGTCCTCTATTCATTATAAGCATAAACAGTATTTAGCATTTAACTGTCTATTGGGATTTTGCCACCCTAATTTAGAGCTCACAGTGAATTTTTTTAGGTCTTTATTTCGCTCATTCTCGCCAAGATCTTTATCCTGAGATTTGTAGTTTTTTTAGTGTTTCTGTTTGTATCTTTGTCATTCGAGTGGCGTTTGATTTTTTCGTTGCTGGCGATTGACAGGAGTCCTGTTTTCGGCATGAGCAGCTCATTTTTCACATTGACGTGATTGGCAGTAAATTTATAGCACTTTTCGGATAGTCACGAAAGGAGGAATCTGCAGGTTTTCCAATGTTTCTGCTAAGTTACAAGTAGAAGGCACTATCGTGCATACACTGGTTGGTTTTGCAAAACCGGAGGCTTGATGATTTTTTCTACTGCATCAACACAGGTTGGAGCTTCATCACGTTCAACTTCGTCTAACTCAGTGTCTTCATACACAAATAAGTCCAAAAGATTAGTTGAAATTCCATTAATAGTTGGTTGAATTGGTTGATCTTCTGTTAGGTCTTGTGTCAAATCGCTAGGCTTCGAGTTAGAAGAGACCACAGGTATTACCTGTGAGCAGGTGGCATTTGAGTTTAAAGTGAAGCTTACAGCTTTAATGTTGCTAAGAAAGTTTCTCGAGTTGTTAGCTATCTGTGTTTTTTTCCCCTTAAAGTTTTTAGATTTTTTAGTTTGCACTGGTTTCGATTGGGGAGTTTTTGCAGATTTTTGAGAAGCTTTGAAGATCGCGAATAAATCTTCCGCAGCGATCGTGCTTGAGTCTGCAGGTAACACCGGGCTCAAAAGATCGATAGTTCTCCCTCAAAGGTCCACAGCGGTAGAGTGCATTTGTAGGTCAACATTTGCTTTGTTTTCTATGTTTTGTGCACTTTCCACTGCACTGGCAAAGGGTGTAATTTCGGCATACTGCTCTAGATCAGTTTCCAAATTTTTTCCCCGCCATGCAGGATAGTAGATGGGACTTGTGGAATCACAGGAAATATATTTTCAGATCTTGCATTGCTATTTGATGTGTCATTTGTAGAACCTGTTGAGTCAAAGGATATTTGTCCTGATGCCAATGTGTGGGCCAGTTGACAAATTTCAGTCAATGGCTCTATTAACTGTTGGATTGAAAATTCTTTGTCTACTGGCACTGTAATTGATTCTTTGTGTGGTATACCATTTCCAACAATCCTAGTTTCTGGAATCCCTTGGAATGTTCTACGCTGGTGGGTATTTCCATCAGTACGGAGTGTTTCTGGTGCCGTACTAATCCAAGAGCAGCTTCCGCCACCCCTGCCAAAAGTTTATCGTTGATGTTATTTTGCTTTTGATCTGCTAGGGTGGCCAGCGATAAGTCTATTTTGTTCGTAGATTCGTAGGTTTGTTTAAATAGGTTGTCGCATTCCAGATTAACAAACTTGTAATTCATTAAAGCAACTAAAGTGGTTAAGTCATTCAGACAGTCCTTCATTTGTTCATATAGTTTGATGAACGGACACAGGGTCAAGGTCATAGTAGAGGTTATAATTGGTTGCAGCTCACGCACAATTTTAGCAATTAGGTCGTCCTGTTTGAGGGCTCCTTCCAATCTTCTTGAGTTAGTCCGGTGCTGTATTCTCCGGATTTTCGGATACACTCGTTCTATGAACGATGAGTCAGAGGAACAATCATCTGTGCTAGATTCTTGTTCATTGATCAGTAAGCATTTGCTCAAGGCTGCCTTTGTGGTGTTCGGTGCCGATCCCTCTTTATTTGGTAATGGGGGGGAGTTTGGTATTTTGTATTACCTTCTTCAGTGCTCTTGATTGTGAGCAGTAGATTCCTGTTGAGTCGCTGTCTTCGATCCTTCTACGTTTAGAAGGAGCAGATTTACCCATGGCGTCATATGCACAGTTTGGTTTAACTGTGGGCAAGCCATTTTTCGCAGATATTGTGGGACTAGAACCTGAGTCGGCCTCAACTGGTTTTAATGCGCCTCGGGCTAAGTTGATTTTTGTAAGGTCTTCCAAAAGTTTGTTCACTACCTTGAGTGAATTTCGGCTTAAAGAATCATTAGAAGAGCTCTGTGGCAAAGAGTTATGTTCTAGATCTTTGGATGTGTAGACCCTCTGAAAATCGTCAATATTTAAAAGGTCATCATTGGCAGCGTCAGTCACAAACCCGGACATTGATGCAGGGTTACATACAGCACTTTGCTCTAGATCCAGAGTGCCGTGAAGAGCATGTGTAATGTGCACTAGTGGGGCCTCGTGTACAGTGACCTCAATTTTGGAACATGTTAGATCTATGTGGGTAAGTATATTCTTTGCAGATGAACTTGTATCTCCAATAGATTCACATGCAGTGAATACATCATTGTCAGATGGGAGTGGGCAGTCTCTGGGTGTTCGCTCTTTTGCAAGCATTTGAAGTGTTTTATTATGATGAAGTCCCCAAGGTATCAGTGCGTTTCCCACTTTGTCCACATGCCTAATCAGTAGGCGCAAAGGGATCCCCAGGCATGTTCAAAGCGGAGAAGGAAGGAGTCGCTGTCGGCTCCCACTCCACTTCCCCAACAGACAGCAGCGCCGCAGAGCGCCCGCCCAGCTGCCCCCGGCGGCCTGACCATGCATGCGCGGCAAGGACACGCAGAGCAGAGACTGCCCGGCGGCCACTGGCCAGGCTGGAGCCGCTACCCCCAGCCTCCACAACCTCGGCCGCGGCTCCCGCAAAGGAGCCCCCTCCCGCAGCACTGTAAGTCTTGATTTATTGAGCGCTGGCGTGGCGTATAAACTGTTAGTCAATGCGCAGGGCGGGGCCTTAGGAGCTGGATTGAAAGTGTTCTGTAGCATAAGTAGTGTGAGATTGGACGCCTTCGGCGCCACTTTTACAGGGCTTTGCAAAGAGCTATGAGAGCTCGTACTGGTAGCAGTTAAGGTGCAGATTTTGGACACACTTGTTGGTCTACCCATGTTAGTAGGGGAGTTAGTAAGTCTTCTCCAGCATGGGGTCTGGCATGGATTCACATGCTCATGAATATTCCCCGTCGTCAGGCTTTACCGCACATTCAAGTGTTGGGATCCTCGTGCTATTGCTCTCGAGCGTTAGTGCTATTTTTTCACGTTTTTTTTCTCAAAAACTTCGATTTTTCGGTCAAAAGAGCCTCAAGCTCCACCGTTTCTTCATCCGATCAACGGGGACCCGTTTCGGATTCGTCTACGCCCCTCAAGGGTGAAGATTTCGTTGAGCCACGCTTTTGGAGGACTCCAGAAGTTTCTCAGGCCCATCTCGGACATGGCCCAGGAGAAGGGAAGCTCGACGCCCGGAAAGCTGTTCAGGGTCTGCCCTGGATGCCAGCTTCAGAATGTCTTTAAGGAGGACGAACACTCCTTTTGTCTGTACTGCCTACATGAGGACAAGACGCACGTGGAGAAGGACTGTGCGTTTTGCGGCAATATGTCGGAGCGGACCATGAAGGACCGCCATCAACGTCTCGCCAACTGGCTGGAAGGGAAGAGCCCGTCAGGCGAGAAGAAGAAGAAATCTGAGCGGTCTTCTAACACCTTTGAGGACGCCCCGGCAACGGGGGTCCAACACAAGGCCAAGCACCACAAGTCCGCTGGCACCGGGAGCGCCGAACGGTCGGGCTCTACGGGCGCCAGGCAGGGCGCACCCTCCCCGGCACCATCAACCACGAGCCAACGCTCTGGTTCGGGTAAGAGGAAGGCTGAGCACCTGGAGAGGCCCCGGTCGAGCTCGAAGGCCCCATTGGAGGGAGAGCGAGGCAGTGACCCTCCCCCCAAGGAGAAGGCGGTGAGCGCACCTAAGGTGGTGAAAGCCTTAATCCATCCGGCCAAGGCCTCTATCGAGACAGTCGCGGCGGCCCTGACTCAGCCTGTGGAGGCTACACCAGTGGTGGCGACCTCGGGGCTCAGAGTCTCCCTGAGTCCTCTTTTATGCCCATCGACAGGACCCCAGTGAAACCTCAGACGGAGAAGAAAAGGGGGGGGCAGAGGGTCGTCCTGGATTCGGCCTCAACCTCTGAGGAAGAGCTGATCAAAGTCTTAAGCCACGGCGTTGGCGTGGAAGAAGACCAGCCCGTCGGGAGGGACCCCGACGTGGGAGACGACGATAACGTCGAGGGTGCCGACGGGGCCCCTGACCGCCCGTCGGAATCCCCTCAACCAGTGCCGCAAGACAACTCGGCGGCCATTTTGTTGGCTATACAGTCCTTATGCTCGGAGATAAGGACGAGACTGCCGTTACCACCAGCGGAGGAACCGCTCCCGATGGGGGACCCGGAGCCAAGCCCTTCTGGGAGCCCTCCCCCTAAGAGAAGGATTCATCCTCCACCTCCTTTTCAGCCATCGCGCCCTGTTCAGCCCTCCTCCCCGTCCACGACTCGTGGGGATGATACGGGGACTGACACGGCCGCGACGGGTACGGACGACGAGGTTTACGACGAGGATCTGCCATCGTCACCTCCCACCCGGGCTTCCCCGCCCGACGAGATTGGATCGTTTCACTCCATGATCGCCAGGGCATCCAAGCTTTTCCAGCTCTGCCCGGAAGAAAATAAGGAAGGTTTCCTTTATCAACGGCGCGAGGCCAAGAGGAAGACGGTCCTCTCCGTACCTCTACTGGATGATATTTGGGATGAGGGCCTCGCCCTCCTCAAGAACCCATCCACGACGCCGGCTAGAAGGGATCGATACGAGAAGTAGTACCGGGTCCCGGACGCGGCCCCCTTGTGCCTTCGGGCACAGCCGACCCCGGACTCGGTCATCTCCGCAGCGGCCCGGAAGAAAGCGGGGGGGGGGGCGCGGCCTCTACGTCGCCCTCCCCGCCGGACGACGAGGGAAAGAAATTAGATACGATGGGACGCAGGGTCATCTCATCTGCAGCGATGACGATTAAGGCGGCCAACGCCTTGGCTATCGTAGCCCACTACGACAGGGAGTTGTGGTACAAACTGGCCCCCCTGCTGGACTTCCTACCGGATGACAAGAGGGCGGATGCCCTAGAGATCTTCCAGGAAGGAGAGGTGGCGTCGGACTACGCCATTACGATTGCGACGGACATCGCTGACACTGGATTTCGCCAGTTGGGCAACGGCGTGTGCCTTAAGCGGCGTGGATGGCTCAAGGCTACTGACTTCCGTCAGGACGTGCAGACCAGGGTCTTGGACATGCCGTTCGACGGAAACAACCTGTTTGGGAAAACAGTGGACGATTCCCTTCAAGCCATCAAGGCAGACACGGAGACGGCCTGGGCTCTTGGGGTTCTCCAGCAACGGCGGCCGCCCTTTCGGAGCGGCGGAGGCAAACAGGGTGCCTCCAAAGGTTCCGGCGGCGGATTTTCCACCTACCGTCAAGCGGCCCGTTCGTCGTCGCAGGAAGCTTACAGGGGACGAGGCAAGTCAGGCGGACCCCGCCGTCGTCGCCAAGGAGGTCAAGGCGGCAAAGCCTCGTCTAAGCAGGACTGAACCGGCCGTGGGGTCGGGCCCCCACCAAAGCACCCCGGTGGGAGGCCGGCTGGCGAGCTTCGTCAGCGTGTGGGAGTCCATCTCCACCGACCTTTGGGTGCTGGACGCCCTAGCCCAGGGTCACGCACTCGGGTTTCTAAAGAGGTGCCCGCGCGTACCCCCTGTGGCCAGGAAAGAACATCACGTCCCTCAACTTCTCTTGGAGGTAAAGGCGATGCTCAGGAAGGGCGCCATCGAGCTCGTCCCAAAGAGGCTTCGGGGCTCCGGAGTTTACTCAAGATACTTCCTCGTGAAGAAGACGACGGGAGGATGGCGTCCCATCCTGGACCTACGACGACTGAACAAATTCATCAAGGCACAGAAGTTCCGGATGGTCACCCTCCAACACGTCCTGGGTCAGCTGGAGGAGGGCGATTTCCTGTCGTCGTTTGATTTGGAGGATGCCTACTTCCATATTCCCATCCTAAAGGGACACCGAAAGTTTCTCAGGTTCGTGGTCCAAGGGCGTCACTATCAGTTCAGAGCCCTTCCCTTCGGACTGAGGTCGGCACCCAGGGTGTTCACCAAGTGCCTCGCACCGGTGGCGGCGCAGCTGCGCCGAGAGGGGATCCACGTCTACCCCTACCTGGACGACTGGCTCATCTGAGCGAAGATGAAGGATCTTGCCGTGGAGCACACAGCAAGGACCTTCCAACTTCTCACGGACCTGGGATTCTCCATAAACTACGCCAAGTCCCACCTGGTGCCCGCGCAAGACGCACTGTTTCTGGGAGCGAAGCTCGACACAGTGTCGCTTCTGGCCTATCCGTCGGAGGAAAGGACGAGGGCCATTCTGGGCAAGGTGCAGCGGATGCTGGTTGCGGACGCGGCCAGAGTGAGGTCCATCAAGTCCCTCCTCGGAATGATGTCTTCTTGCATTTACCTCATCCCCCTGTGCAGGCTCCGGATGCGCGCGTTGCAGGAGTTCCTGGACCCGCACTGGATCCAGACTACGGGCAGCTTCGAGGAGAGGATCACACTCGACGAGAGTTTCCGACGAGCGATCCGGTGGTGGGGCACCCGCGCGCATCTGACGGCGGGCATGGGCTTCCAGACCCCCGGCCACCAGGAGACAGTGACCACGGATGCCTCCCTGGAAGGGTGGGGAGCGCACACCGAAAATCTGCACGCGAGAGGCCTTTGGCTCCCGACGGAGAAGTCCCTCCATATCAACGTCCTGGAGCTCTGTGCAGTGTTTTGGGCCCTCGGGTCCTTCCTTCCGTCCCTCAAGGGCAAGGTGGTGAGGATCTTCACCGACAACACCATCACCATGTTCTACATCAGGAAACGGGGCGGAACCAGGTCCCCAGCCCTGTCCAGGGAGGCGCAGGATCTGTGGCATTGGGCCGTCGCCCAAGGGATGTTTCTGGTACCGTTTCATCTGGCAGGGATAAAAAACACCATCGCCGACTCACTCAGCAGGGAGCTGCGCTCGTGCACGAGTGGGAACTACGACAGGATCTAGTGGACCGCCTCTTCCGACGGTGGGGCACACCCCAGATCGATCTGTTCGCGACGGCGACGAACTCCAAGTGCCGGAGGTTCGCCAGCAGGTTTCCCCAGCTGAGGAGCATGGGCGATGCTTTCTCGTTCCTCTGGGAGGGCCTGTTTCTATACGCGTTCCCTCCATTGCCATTGCTGATCCGGATCATCAACCAGCTCAAGAGGTCACGGTGCAGGATGATCCTCGTCGCACCTGCGTGGCCGAGGCAGATATGGTTCCCGGACCTTCTGGACTTGTCAGCGTCCCCGTCAATCAAGCTGCCAGGGGACGCGGATCTTCTCTCCAGGGAAGGAGGCGCCATCCTCCATCACGACCCGAAGTCGCTGAACTTGCTGGCCTGGCTCCTGCAGCGTTAGAGTTTGGAGGATACGACATACCGGCCGACTGCAGAGAAGTTCTTGCAAAGGCCAGGGCGTCCTCAACTCTTAAATGCTACGGACACAAATCGAAGAGGTTCTCTGTCTGGTGCCACGCACAGAAGATTAACACTCTATGGTTTACGGCTCCCCAAGTACTGCCGTACCTACTGACGCTGGCCAAAGCTGGACTGGCGCATGCGTCCATCAAGATTCATCTTGCTTCGATCTCCCGATACACCAGAACCACGGGGCGGACGTCCTTGTGGTCTCATCGTCTGGTGAAAGAGTTCATGAATGGACTGTTCAGATCGTTCCCGCCGGTGAAGGCTCCGGCCCCAGCGTGGGAGCTCAACATGGTGCTGACCAAGCTCATGGAACCTCCGTTCGAGCCTCTGCACTCGGCTCCGTTGAAGTTCTTGTCGTGGAAAACAGCGTTTCTTGTGGCCATCACCTCCGCACGACGGGTGGGAGAGATCCAGGCCCTTTCCTGCAAGGCCCCGTACTTGACTTTTCACGACACGAGGGTAGTGCTCAGGACGCACCCCTCCTTCATGCCCAAGGTGCCGTCGGACTTCCACCTCAACGAACCCTTGGTGTTGCCTGTTTTCTTCCCGTCGCCTTCGTCGCCGGCTGAAAGGACTTTGCACTCGCTGGATGTGGCTAGAGCGCTGAAGTTCTACGTGGACCGCACAAAGTGTTTTCGGAAGACGTCACAACTCTTTGTGAACTTTGGACCTGTCAATCAGGGGAAGGCTCTCTCGAAGGCTTCCATTTCCAGATGGCTCTCCGGCTGTATCATGTATTGTCATAGGTTGGCAAACCGACCGCTGCCTGGCCGTCCGAGAGCCCATTCCACCATGGCGTTCCTATCTGGTGTGCCCTTGCTGGACATCTGCAGGGCTGCTACGTGGAGGTCGACGCACACCTTCACGAAATTCTACTGCGTCGATCGGGATTCCAGGGAGGAGTCCAGGGTCGGCCAAGCAGTGCTGCGCAACCTGTTCGCCTAAGGTGAGCCTGGTGAGGAGGTAAGATTTGCTTAATGTTGAGTTTGATGTAATGCCTAATGTTGAGCCTTTGCCACCTCCCGTGGTTGTGCATGTGTGTACTGCTATGTATTCTTTATTCATGAGCATGTGAATCCATGCCAGACCCCATGCTGGAGAAGGAACAAGTTACTTACCTGTAACTGTTGTTCTCCAGCATGGGTCTGGCATGAATTCACATGCGAACCCTCCCGCCTACCCCTCTGCGGCTCTTCACTTGGTCATACTGCCACTTCACGTGCTACCAAATCTGAAGATGGCTGCCAGAGGCGGGGCTTAGGTAGAAGGCAGTCATTGGCTGTGGTCAGTATGACGCAGAGATCAGTGATTGGTTACTACTACGTAAGACAGATCAGAAACGAAACTGATACTGGTTTTTTCTTTACCGAGGATTACCAGCCTGACGACGGGGAATATTCATGAGCATGTGAATCCATGCCAGACCCATGCTGGAGAACAACAGTTACAGGTAAGTAACTTGTTCCTTACTTGAGACGGGTTGGCTGCTTCCATCCTGAGCACCGAGTCACTGGCTCCGCGGCACAGCTGTAGCCGGGTAGAGGGTGTTGAATCCCCCATCCACGCCCTCTTAAACCTGGCAGAGGCTCATGGTCTGCCATTGCTGTTTGCCTCACCACGTCGCCTCCAAAGACTCACAAGACTCTGCTGACGCCACGTCCGCTCCGCAGAGAGTCTAGGGTCTTATGGTGTAGGCAGCAGGTAGGCTCTGCCTCCAGGCAGGAGCAATGGAAAGACTTCACAGCAACAGGTAGCAGGGCAACAGAAAAGACTCACAAGACTCTGCTGACTCTTCTTTTTACTAGCTGTTCCCGACGTAAAATACGTTGTCTGGCATATCTTTAAGGTCAATATCGGTCGGTAATTCATAGGGTCACTTCTCTTTCCCCTTCTTAAATATCGCAATTACCACTGATCGCTTCCAGGAAGGGGGCATTGGTTTGAACAGCATATTTGTATTAGATCGAATGATAGGTATGCGCTTTATAAGAACAGTATCTTAAGTTCAATCCATCGATTACACGGGCCTCTATGATGTGTCTTTGTAGACGCGTAATTGTCAACCTTGTTCCAGTGCAGAGTCCCTGTGATGGCATAAGATTGCATAGTAGCATAATTACAGCACCAACATGGAGTTTTAGCTCATGAGGGGGCATTCGTCCTACAGCATTTGTTGTTTTAGAGACAAACGTTGAGCCGGTAATTAATGGTTCATTGACACTGGAACCGCTGTGCCCTGTGCGAAGAGAAGTGGGGGTGGAAATGATTCCTAATGTTTATGATAGTGGAAGGTGGAGACGACTGCATAGAACCGTGCTCATCTGTTGGTTAAAATGATAGCTGTTGTTGAAGTGAAAGGGTACAGACAGAGGTGCACTTTGCCATTTGGACAGCAGAGGGTAAACTAACAATGATTAATTGCATCAGCTGAGTACGGAAACATACTTAAGCGCATGTATATACACACACACAATCTCTCGCTCACACTCACTAACTCTCTCTCGGTGTTCTCAGACTCTGTGCTCTGGGGCTTTACCCTTCTCAGTCTCTTCCTCTGGGGTATGCGTCCTCTTTCTGCACTCAGGGTTTTTCCCCCTCTTTCTCCCTAGTCGGGGATTCTTCCAGTTTCTCTCCATTCTGGGCTTCTTTATTACTACTTCCTTCCCACTCTGTGTTTTCTTCTTATTTCTCAATGTGTTTTCTCACCCTCTGACCAGTTTAGCGTTCTTCCCCTTTTTGCACCCCTGCTCTAGTGTGTTGTCAGTCTTGGCTTCATTCTTACTTCCTCTTTTGTTCACCAGCCTCCCTCTTCACTGGAGCCACTGCATACCTGAATGTCGCGAGCGGTGTTCCTCGGGAGGACCGTTGACTCTTGCTGGTTCGCTGATCGTTGAGGAGCCACATATGCATTGCTTCTTCCGGGTTCTGTGCCTGCCTCCCAGGGTTTGACTCGCTCGTCCTGACCACTCTGTCAGTACGGAGTCGCTTATGTGACTTTTCCACGGTGCTCTGCGTCTGCCCTCTGAGATGTCCTCATTCTCTTGGCTCAGTTGAGGCAGAATCCCTTATGCAGCTTCTCCACTGTACAGTGAACACTGCGCGTCACACATGGGGTGCTTACGAAGCACCCCTGGGACTGGGCAGTTTTTTATGGGCAACCCAGCACTATTTAGTTTGGTGAAAACCAAACTAAAAGGCTCCACCAATCTGCTCCCTAAAATCAATGGTCGAAATTTGCAAATAAATGGCTGCATTCGCAGGGGGACTTGGGTAGGAGTCCCTCTGACCAAAAATAAGGTCTCAGATCCAAAAATAGAAATGGGAGGTGAAAAGCAAAAGGTTTAGGGGCCCTTAAAAGGGGCCCTAGAAGTCCCCAAAATAGAAATATTGTATTTAACAAGAATCCTGACCCAAGTGAAATGCTTAGTCTAGTAGCTAACATGAAAACTGCAAAGGAATGGGTGCTTCTTCACAGTTTACCATTTACAAAATAAATGGTAAACTGGTTATCTTTAAACAACCACACTTGGATTGGATAGGACTATGTGGGTATTGATTTTAACTGTTTCTCTTTGGGTGCGTGTCCCAGACTCGCTCGCTATCTCAGATTCTGCTTGTCTGTAGGCTTCGTGGACTAACCTGGCAAGCACTACTGTTCACAACCAAATATGACCACGTTTCGTTATCACGGTCCCAGACCCTGGCTTCAGGGTATTTCCTGCCCCTTTCCCACTGCACCGCCTCTTCTAGAGCCTGGAGCCTTTCTGCCCACCAATCGTACCTTGTTCTTGGGTAGGCGAGGGCTTCTGCTCCTTTCCAGCTACTCTCTGCACTCTTGGGACTCGTGGGGCTCTGCTGCACATCCCTGGGTCTGCGACGGCTCTGCCAGACTGTTTTTCCGCCAGGAAGCATCCTTGCTTCCCAGGACTTGGCACCACGATCCGAGTTCTCCCACCAGTCTGCCTTCTCTCTCCGTGGCTTCTGACCGGCTCTGGACTTCTCGGTTCTTGGTTTGGCCTCCTGGTCTCCCTCCTGCTCAGCAGGTTTCTCTGAGGAGGACTTCTCCTTTCTTCTTGCTCCTTCGAGAGCTGCTCCTCTAATGAGGCATCATGTTCCTGCTTTTAAAGTGGACTTCCTGGCCGTGACTCCACGGAGGACTAGTATTCTTAGTGGAGTTAGATGGAGTATTCACTAGGTCTTGTGAGATAGATATGGTATCGAGAGACACACTCAAAATTAACAGTTTGAAAACCATTATTATCAAACTTTGTGGAGTTGGTGTATTGCCTACCTGGCCCTAACTCTAAGAGGATTGTTCCCTCAACTGATGCTTCCAAGGGCCATCAATGTCCATAAGTCCAAATCCAAAGTTAGTCTGTGTCCAAACCAATGCTTGGCTCTTAAGTCAAATGTGATGGGGATCTTCTTAACGTAAAAAGGCAATTCAAAAGGAAATGTAAACCACAGCTGGTTTCAGGTAGTCTTACCCCATAGCTGTAGTTCTGCCAGTTCAAAGTAGTTCAGTTCAACAGGGTTGCCCTTGGAACCTCCCACGTCGGGCTCTTGCTGCAAGTCAGTAGAGTTTGCAATGTCTCTGGGTCTCTTGGGGTTCCCTTCCCCAAGCTTTGATCCTTCAGGTTCCAAACGAAAACACAGTTCCTATTGGGCCTCTCAGGTTTCCCTTCCCCAAGTCTAGGCCTCTTTTCACAAAGTTCCACAATGTCTTTAGTGAGCCTTTTAGGGCTCCCTTCCCCAAGGATAGGCCCCTTTTACTCAGTTCAACAAACAAACAAATAATTCCTCTTGTCAGGATGTACCTTTCACTGTAAATTTCTTTCATGGGGTAGTATCAGACTTTCGAGAACGCCGGGTTCTTTGCGCTACCTCTGACCTCTAACCCCTCTCCTTATTCTGTCACCTCCCCTTCTGTGCCTCTTCACCTGTCCTTTTTCCTCCTTACTGTGTTTCCTGCACACCTTCTTTTTTTGTTGTGCACACTTGCACCTTCTTTCCACCTTTCCGTACCTCTTGCACACTTCTCCTTATGGTTAACCTTCCTGTGCTTCTTGCACACTTCTTTGCTTTTCAGTGTGTTCTCTTGCACCGTAATTTTCTCACTGTGCTCTCGCACATTCATTTTCTCATGTACATGCCTTTTGCACTGTCTACCTATTTTCGGGTTGTTTGCATCCTCTTTCTCACTTTCCGGTCACCTGCACCCTCTCGACTGTTTCCGTGCTGCCAGCGCACTTTCTCTGTCGCTTTATTTCCTCACCTCTAGCGCCTTTTTCTGTTACTATGCTTTGCACTCTTTCCGCTTTTCAGCTTTCGTTTGCTTTTGCTTACTTTGCTTTGCCTTTTTCCACGCTTTGCTTTATCCAGCATTCGCTCACTGGGCTCTTCACTTTTTCCGGCGCTCCTGCTCCAGCCACCCGCACGCTACTGAGTTTCTTTCTGGCTTGCGAAACTCACCAATAGTAGTGCAGTGCTGGCAAGCAGAACAAAGGGTTCTTGGGTCGAGATCAGGGTCTCACCCCCTGCCCCTCGGACATACCTGGGACCGGCACACGTCCCAGGGGAATGAGCACTGATCTGAACAAGGCCAACAGACTGCCTTCCGTCCTGCTCTGGCTTCCTGTAGACCCGTCTCCCTCGCCACGCTGCAGCCCCTTTCACACACAGGGTCAGCGTCTCAGCGTCCCACACTCCACCGGTCCTTCTGGGCTCCTCTTCCAGTCAGCATCTCCAGCTCGCTTTCAGACTCTGGCAGAACCACCCTTTTTATATTAGTGGGACAATTCAAAGGTGTTAGATGGAAGGCCTCCCTTTGTATACCTATGTTGTGTATATGGGTAACCATCATTGCTCCCGATCAGCTCATACTCATCCCAGTTCTTATTGGAAATGGTAGGGGGAGATGAGATGAGGGTGGAAATACCCCATAAAGACTGAGGGACAGTGGGTTGGTGGGTAATTAGGAAGGGGGGAATACCATGTCTCACCCGTGGGTGTTCTCTCAATCCCCCGTGACCCTCCATTCTGGTGATCCTCCCTCGCTTGTCCACCCCTAGGGTCAGGATTCAAAAGCTATGGCTCTTCTCCGACCACCTGAATGGAAGATCCCAGGGGAGAAGGTGGGAGAATACCGTCCTTTCTTCCTCTTCATCTTAATACCTTTAGGTCCAGATTGCCTAGACCCTTCTTCTTGGTTCTCTAGGGTGCTCTTCAGTGCTCAGTACTTCTCCTTTATCCCAGTTTTGTCAAAGGCCTCCCATGGGTTGTTGGCATTCTTACTCGTCTCAATATTAGTCATAGAAGTGGGAGAATCAACTTGGAAAGGTACATGGTATACGACTACTGGACCCTGAGGGAGGGTAAGAGGGTGATATGGGACAGGGGTAGAGGTATACAGCGTCTCTCCTAGGTGATCGTTCCTTATCCAATAAGGGATATCCCTCCCCATGTGATCCTCCCCCATTGTTCTACCCCCAAGGGGACTTTTGGATTGTGGCTGCACCCCCCCTTGGCCACATGAGAAGGGTCCTCCCCCAAGGAAAAAGGGACAACATCCAGGGATTTGTCACACTGGCCCCCATCCTTTCTTCTCCATTTGCTTCCTCTGCATCCTCTGTCTGGTTGAATCCTCTGGATAGCAAGCTTTTCTTCCCACACATTCTTTTGTGTATTTTATTGTATAAGGTCCCTCTTACAAATAATTTTTTCTATTATTTTAGGAATTCACATGTCTGATCCAAAACCGTACATGCAACAAGAAAGTATCATTATGTTTGTTCCTATGAAGCTACCCTAATCCTGCAACAAATAGTATTACAAATCTTTTTTTAAGCCAATGAACATCTTGTTAATGGTGTTATTTTGCTACAAGCAAATGCCATTTTCATGTTGGAAATAGTGCATTCCATTTAATTATGTTACTATATTTTACATTTCTTATTAGAATGATAGGAGGGTAAACTCTGAAGTCAAACCTGAATCATACAAACAAATACAGACATCCCAGAAGGGACATCCTCCAAGGAAAGATGCATCTACCTCCATGGAAGCCTATGAGGAGCTACTGAACAGAAAGAGACAAGAAGAAGGCAGATATCGCAGACTGGATGATGAAATTGAAATAAAGGACGAAAGACGCCATAGAAGAAGTGAGAATGAGCCGGAGAGCTTCAGCAGATCACATCAAAGACGTGAGAGCGAGCTTGACGTTTTAACCAGACCTCGTAGGTTCCCAGAGGATCATGACTTCAATGGACTTCCACCTGCAATTCACTTGGATCTTTATCCCAGCGAGAATTTGCCTCCTATATCTAGACATGAAAGAGACTTCAAAGAACGAATACCCACGAGACTTCATAACGTAGCAGAGAGGTAATTTGAATAAACTGTCTATTGTCTCCTTATCATTGATCGGAACCATCTCATTTGAATGCTAATGCAATTACCATGATGGAAACAAGGTGCAGAACCACAGGCTGTACATATCATTCACAAATTATTTGTTTCATTGCATGTCACACAATACTGCCCCAAACAATAATGGCATATGTAGTTTATACATCAAGAAATTGTTTCGAAGAGCGTGAAAGAAAATGTGTGAATGAATAAATATTTAGACTTGCTTTTCTTGAGAGAGCTGGGACAAATAATAGGCTTGGCTTGTATTTTAAACAAAAGAAAAAGCATGACACTGAAAAAAAAATCTGAATAAATTCATGCTCCCTGCACCATACATTTTGATATTCCCGCTCTAAATAGCTCTTTCCCTCCTTTCTTTCACTTCCAGTCACAAAGATTACACCATTGGCATCTTTTCCTTTTTAGCTAGAAATGCTTGGTGGCCGAGTCATCATGAATGGGAAGGAGGTCTGAAGTTTGGTTTCTCAGACATTAAGATTTAGCATTGCTTATTTTTTCAGTAGCACTGTTCAGGCCTCATTGATTGCCACACCTTTCATAGGTTATAGCATTATTCAGGGTCTCTAGGACCTTTCCGGATTCCCAGTGCTCCTCAGGATTCCCACCACTGTTAAAGGTTCAGAATACCTTTCCGAGCTACCAACACTGTTCCTAATTTATAGATGACAGGAATGCCCAGGCCCCACAGAGACAGATCTCCATGCCTTCTAAGATCACAAAAACACAGCATTTCCTTAGGGGATTGAAGTAAAAGGTAGTGGATAACTGGCCATTTCACTAGAAGCTGCCCGAAAAAACAAACAAGATAGCACAGTATTACCTGTGCTAATATTTCAGGGAAATTGAAGACTTAGTCCAGGGACAGTCTGAACCAGCAGCGGAAGAACACTTGACGCTAAATCAAAGTTGTAAGGCAATACAGAAGCTTTCTAAAAGTCCCAGGAGCAGGGAATCCAAGAGAGTAAGGATACCTGAAATTCCAAGCCAAAGAAAATCTAAAAAGCAGAAAAAACAAGCTCACATACTCCAAAAGCTCCAAAGGTAAAACATAAAAGAAAGTATCTGGTTGTGAAGTGTTTGTTTAGAACCACCAAAAAGATGGTTTCCACAATTACTACAGAATGTATCTTGTCTAAACTGGCCCAAAGAAGTGGCAAAAAGCGGAAGTCATGCCAAGTATTGTAGTTTTCACTAGAGGCAACTTTTCCAGCATTCTCACCTGAAACTCTTTTCCAGAAACACTTGGTTGGCTTGTGCCATTCGTGAGAAAGATCCCCAATGAGACTTAGATATCCCTGACCAATAAAGCCAGCATCCTAGGGAGGAAGAAATAGCACTTTCTTGTTCCTCATGGCTACGCCAACCTGCATGGGCCGGATAAACAAGCAGTGGCATGACCTTTATCGCAAACCACAGCAAGGCCTTTCCCGGATAGTCTGGCAACCTGGCATGAAATGGGGTTCAGTAATGATCACAATTACTTCACATACCTCATATTTGACATCGCTCTGCACCAGAATGGTTGGAAGAGCGGAATAACACCAGGTAGAGAGGGGTTCATTAAGGTACAATGAAATATTGTTGTATTCACCACTCTGTTTACCTAATAGACTGCAGGGTTAATGCACTGATTTATTTCACAAGGGTCAGCATTCAGGGGAAGTAATTTATGGTGACCAAGCACATGTAAATAAGTGGTAGGAAATCAGGTTGTAAGAGATGGGTTGACTCACCAATGTTCGACATCTTTTCATTTATGTTTTTGGGCACCTCTCGATTTGTAGGTGATGGAGGAAAGATGGGTCTTGTTAACCTAATAAGGTCATGAGGGAACAGCAGAAAGTTTAGGTAAATTGTGGCACAGGTTTCTATGCCAGAATGGGCAGTGAGCCATGTTTGAGGGGTTACGACAAAACAGGTCAGCAGGGCTATTTGAGAAGGTATTCCTTTTGCAATTGATGAAGTGAGCCATTTCAAGATATCTACAACCAGCAGAAACATTCTCCACCCAGTGACTAGGGAACAGTTCACAAGAAAATAGACTGTTTGCCACTGTATGGGAGAATCTGAAAGTGGTTGCAAGAAACCAACATGTTTTGTTTGTGTGATGTTGCTTGGGCAAAATAGAAAACAATTGTTGACCTAGAAAATCACATCTGTCTCCCCCAGTTTTCATTCAACCTTTAAAAAATGTTGTTAGAATGCTCTTACCCCATTTGTTTTAATATATACCTTAAACCACTAGGTGTCCAGTTTAGACCTGGGATACAATTGCTACAGCGACATACCCATTTGAACTTTAAACTTTCTACTTTAAACTCTAGTGGTTTAAGGCATATATTAAAACAAATGGGGTAAGAGCATACCCTTTGGGCACACCACAAGACGTTAGAAATTTAGAAGTGATCAGGCAATACAGAAGGGAACAGAAACACCTCATTTCCAAGGGCTATGATTATATTATCTAAAGTTATGTGAGACCACCAAAAACCCAGCCATTCATTTCAATTGAGCTCCAAAGAGCACACACTTGGTACAGATTATGCCTGCATTTTGAAGCATTTGTTGACTGGTCTTCATTGAGCAGGGATCAGTTTCAACATATAGGTCCAGGGGGTTTTGTGCTCTTTGGTCGTAGCTATTGCTGTCCCCTGGCAGGACTTTCTGGCTGCCGCTCCCTGATCCTAAGCCCCTTCCTTGGGCCAGCAAGTTTACAGATGCATAGATTACTAAAGAAAGAGCATTTTAAAGTACAGAAAGAACTGCTCATTGTTCCCTTGCACCATATGTGGGGTATAGGCATCCCTAAGGTGGGGGTCTGTGTTGTCAGTTATTATGGTAAGTAGTTAAGGGGCGTGCAGTGATTTGGTATTCTTTACTCACTCCTGCAAAAACAATGTTACCTTACGCCCCTCCTTACCTCTCAGAAAAGATCACCCGCAACCCATCCTGTAGACCTATCAAATCTCATCTCGCCAACCAGATCCAGGTCCCACTCTTCAAAAGGGTAAAGGCTGGTGGCTCCAGCTTCCTACACCTAGCCCCTAAGAACTTGCATGGCCTCCTCGCGGCACTCAGAAATGAAGAATCATACAACGTTTTCCGCAAACTGTTAAAAACCAACCTGTTCAACTAACCCTCCCCCAATATGCATTTATAGATGTCACTGCCACAGGAAACTGTACTTCCTGACAAATAACACGCACATCTTCATTCTCTGCATATAATGTGCCTTTTTTGGACAGCTCCTTGACTCACGCATGTATGTACTAAGAAAAACCTTTAACAGCACCACAATGCCTCAGTGCCGCTGTGCGCTATACAAATGAATAAAATGAATAAAATAAATAAGGTGTTTTTGGTAAGGATGTGGCTAAACACGGGGCATATAAGTTGAACTTTCTCTTATTCAACTGTTGTGTCCCTACCCTTACAGCCTTTTAAGATCTGCTTCTAAAACGCAAAGCAATCAATATTTTTGGATATCTCCAGTTTTACAGTTAAGTACATAGGTGTTTCATTGGTAGCACAGTTATTATGAAATGAATCATGCAGTGGAGTACATCAAATGATACATGAGTAGAAATTTTGTTTCCTATTTTGGTTATCCTTCCTGAATGATTCCTTCTTCGCTTGAGTAAAAATTAAACACACAAATAAGAGGTTAGATCCAGGGCACTGCTGTTATACAGATATTCCTGCAGTTCAAAGGGACATCCACGCAATGCAGATAATGAACCTGCTCAGTTCATGCAAGTGAATAAGACATTAATTTAAACCCTTCTCAGTGCCGTTTCTGAAAATTAAAGTACAACCTGACAACTTATGTTAGTATATTTTTTGCCATTTCCATATTTTGGAAATGTTCAATATTAGCTTCATGCACTCTTACATTTATATAATCAGTTGCCAGCACCACCTGGACAGAGCATTCATTTTTGGAACTTTTGCATCAAAATACTTCAAATACATTTTTCTGTGGTAAATCAGAATCAGGAGACGGACAAAATGGCTTTTTGTATGAATGGTCTGTTTATATAAAAGACTTGTTTTTGTTACTAACACTCTTGACTTATTTATTTTCTTTAGGATAGGGCCTAGAGTGCTCATCAGGATGTCAGTAACATAAGGTTTGTCCATCATCCAGAAAACATGACCTACCCTGACTCCTGACTGTACCGCTAATACAGAAAACAATCACATGAAAACAAAGCAATGGTTTCTTGCTCCAAAGATTGAGTGATTGTTGGCTTCTGACCTCCTTTTCTCTCTGCTTCAAAAAGGGGTCCTTGACACCTTTGTTCAGTCAACACAACTGTCTTTCACCCCACTCCTCCTGTATTGGATAGAGAGTTTTCTCTTAGTCGGTGTCCTTCTCTCTTTCTTTCCTGGCTTGTGGCACGTTGTCTACCGTTCAGTTTGTCTGATACCCTTGGTATTCGTAAATCAGGTTCCCGGCCATCTCCAAGTTTTATATTTGAAAGATACTCACATCCTCTCCATCCTTGCTGTGTTTACCCCTCCTCCCTGAGGCCTCTGGCTTTCCTCTCTACATTAGGGTGTTTCTCTGTTCGGCCCACCTCAGGACTATGTGTCTTGTGCCTTGTCTTGGGGTCGCCGTCTTGCCCCAGCTTGGGATTGTATGGTTTGCACTCAGCCGTGCGGTTGGTTGACTCTCCCTCCTTCTGTATGGGGATGGGCTTCTCACCCCGTCTTGAGGTTGTTCTGTTTTTACTCCACCGTGGTGTTGCTCTTACCCTTCTTTGGTGTGTTGCTCTGATCCCGCTTCATGGTCTGCTTCTCACCCCGCCACGGGGTCGTTTGGCTCTCACCTTGTCTTGAAGTCTGTTCGACCGTACTGCCCACCTTCTTACTACCCCAAGCAAACGCGTACCTTTTTCCATCAGTCTGTGCTCCTCTGATTGGGTGTGTCAGGGAGGCATCATTGTTTCATCCGGTCGTCTTCCTTTGGCATCGTTGTAGCAAGTGCTCCCTTCCCGCCAGCCTCTAGCAGGCTCTCTTCTGGGTGGCAGCTCAGTTACTCCTCTTGCTCCGGTGACTCGGGCTTCCTCCACTGGGCCGCCTAAGCTGGAATCGTTTAGTCTCTACTGAGACTCGTCGGTGAGTTTTCTGCAAGCTCCTCCATGGTTCCAAGCACCACATCTGGTGCAGTCTCTTTGCAGCACACCACTCCTCCCAGGAACATGCTCCTGTGTTGCACCTGTAAGGGGTCAAGCGTAAGAGCCAGAAACTGTGTTAGGTTGAGTAATAGGAGTTGGGGAAATCCTACCAGTCCCTCTGTCTGAGGGGGTTCCCCTGCCTCAATAAAGTTAATGAATATCTGTGTCAGGATGTCTAACAAAGCGTCCTTTGTCAAAACTTCTAATCTAACCCTTATATGCTAAACTGAATATAAGGTGCAAATGGTGATTTCTCTGAGCTGTAGAGGTACAGCTTATTCTCGACTTCCAAACATATGGTTCTATGGTGCACAAAAGATAAGGAAATATTGTTCAGTCATAGAGATGGGGTTTGTCCCTTCCTCCATGCTTCTTCTGGTTTCTCTCAATCAGTTCCAGTGTTTCCAAGAAGATGCTTTTCTCATTGCCTCTTTCAAGGGGTATGGCTCCACCCTGTGTTACTATCCTACAACTTCAGATTTGTTAATTTTTCTACCCCTGGTTTACTTTCCTGCCAGGGTTCCTCCGTTTGATTTCATCTTTTGGTTCTTTAGAGCAATAAGGCTTTTCCCTTTCTGTGTAGCCTTTTGCTTTGTATCTGGAATCTTTAACGGGGCATTAGTCTTCCCTTGTCTAATACACACTTTCACACTTGGGGGTTCTGACCCCTGGACTTTATCAATCCTTTTCCCTGGTGTACTCTCCTGCCAGGATATTGTTCCTTCATCTCATTCCTCAAAAGGGTTATGGGTCTTCCCTCATCTGTTCCACAGGTAGTGGTTCTGGCCCCTAAGATTTTATAATCCTCCTTCATTCCCCTGCTATACTCGCTTGCCAGGTTATCTTCACTTGCTTGCTTCCGTGTGAGTCCTAGGCACACTGTTTGCATGGTGCACTAACCTGCCAGTGCTTTTCCACCCTTTGTTCACTTCTCACAATTCTCCAGTATCGAGTCAGAAACTCTTTCCTTACTGTCTTTATTTAGGCTCTTACTCTTAGTACTGTTCACTTCACATTTGTAATAACTTCACTGCCTTTGCTTAGGCTCCCCCTGACAATGCTCGTAATAATTGTACTCCCTTTATTTAGGCTTTTTCCTGCCTCAATGTTGGTATCAATACTAATGGTATTGCTTTTTTTTTTATGCTTGCTCCTTCAACAATACGCGTATCAGTAAGAATTACTCTGCCCTCACTTAGGCTTGCTCTTTTAACAATGTTCTTATCATTAAGAATTGCTCTTCTTTCACTTCGACTTGCTTGTGTAGTACGCGGTACACAGAATTCACTCTGAAGCCACCCCGATAACTTTCTTTTTCTCGGTTTACCGGTTATAGCTGGCATCTTCGCTCCTGGTCCATCTACTGGTAAGGCCCCCGGTGAGTTGTTCGCTTTCTGTCTTGCTTTCTTCTGTCCTCGGCACCTCCAGCTGCCTGCAGTCAGCAAATGGTGAACTTCACCCGACCTGGCAATTGCTCGGCACACCATATCCGTTGCACTCTGCATTTTGTCCTGCATACTGCTCGCCTTCGGCATCCTCTACGATATCCGTGCAAGACAAGTGCCTCTCCAGTCCCAGGCTCTCTAGCTCTGCTTTTGGTTCTCTCTAGTTTGGTTCATGTGGGTTATTTTTAAATGTCCGAGTCTTTACCGCCTTCCAGCAATGCAAATGAACTCTTTTCCCCTGCTGTAGCGAGGGGGAGGGCTTATGACTTGTTCTGAGTCGAGTACGGTGTCTGAAGAGTCAAAAGCCACACCACCCTTAGGTATATGCTTTGAAAACTCATTACATTTGTCAATCCTGATGTAATCAACAAATGTATGGGATTCCTGAGATAAGGGAGGATAGCACGTATCCCTGTCTAAGTGGTGCCTGTCCTTTAATAGGGGGTCACCCACAGTGGGATCAGCTTGCCCGGTACCGTACGGAGTGTTCAGCTTAGCAAGCTCACCTCCTTAGTCTCAGTGGGAGTGGCTCACCTTTGACTAGAGGGGACGAAATCCAAGGATGCGTACTGGATGTTTGTATAGTGCCTTACTGCAGTTATGATTTCGAAGGGCTCCCGGCAGACAATAGTGTAGACAGACTTGAACATACACCATTTCGTTACACGCAAATAGTATTTAGGATTTCAAGCTTCAATTATTAGCAGGAATGACTAGTGAAGTGACATTATAATAGCTGTAGTATCAAGTGCAGGTCTCTGGTGTAGATTGCTATTTCAGTAACTTTGTGACAGCTGAACATAATTATGTGTCTCTGATGGTGGAATGATAGCTAGTATGAGTCTCTATCAACCCTCAGGGCAATTGTCTACACTCGACAGCTCAGATACATTTTAAATGCAGAACACCTACCTAATGAATAACGTGCACATTTGTCCGATATGTGTAAGAAGCGTTCAGAAACTGCCACTTGTCAAGTTGTATTTGGAATGAGCAGACATTCAGCCGGACGTGCTTACAATATGCATGCAAAACAACGCAATAAAACCCTGTTTTCGTTTAGGGCTTAATACTAGTGGTTTTCTTGCTATTAATCGCTGTGAAAGTCAGTGTTGCATGTAGCATTCTCAGAAGTAATAACACTCGCAGTGACAGATGCCGTCCCTTCACACCTTATAAATCGCTTGCTTCCCTGTAATTCTCAATTGCCATGAGTGCGAGTCACGTGTAGTGCGTTTTAAGATTGAAAACTCATGCACAGGAGAAATTATATTGGCTGCTTATTAGTGGGCTACAGAGGTGCCCCCGACAGTGACCTGACTCCGTGGCAGTTTTTTGAGACGGATGAGCACTACCCCAGCTAGACACAACCCACCTAAAGACCTTGCTTAAACCAGGAGGAGAGAAATCGTTTTGAGAAAAAGACTAGCAAATTGCCATTATCACAATAAAAAGATGGTGCTTGTTAGTGCACTGGAAACCATTAAAAACACTTGTCACTGCCAGCAGCCTGGCCTGTGGACATCAAAAAGGAAACAAAATTGTTCATTTAAAGTATTTTATTGGCATTTTAACATGTTTACAGAATCATGTGTTATGATTAAACGTGATTACGGTGCGATATTCGGCTCTTTAGTTAACGATATATAAATATTAAACAACAATTAACCGTAACTGTCCTCTGGCTACTTTGTGTTGACATTGGTTCCTGATTCCTCATTTGCCGTTTTCATTTAGGTGGTGTGGTGTTGCAAGGTTCGAGAATTCTGGTTTGGAAGGGGGCTCTTGGTATACTTAGCGCATTTTGTGGTGCAGGTGTGTTTCATCATGCTAGTGAGTTCATGGGGGGGGTTTGTGATCTGCCGAGAAGTTTGTCTCTTATTAGGGCTTTCCATGATTCAAAAGTGTCGTTCGTGTCACCGTCCGTTCTGGTGATTCCTGTGTTCCAGGCGCTGGTTTCTGCCTTCGTCCATCTCTCCATCTCCTTGATCCAAGCTTCATATCTCGGTCCTATAGGCGATTTCCATGCCATCGCTATCGCTCTCTTTGCAAGGATGCATGCCATGTCCATTAGCTTTATAATATGTTTGTATTTGCCTGGTCTGGAGAATGTTCCTAATAGGCATTCTTTCGGCGTCCATTCAAACCTCTTTACTCCCGCCTTCCCAGATGTCTGTTCAACTTTGGTCCAAAAGCTTTGCACCCTGTGGGAGGTCCAGTACACATGGATCATATCTGCGCCTTCGTTACTGCACCAGGGGCAATGCGATCGGGCTTGTTTATTGAAGCCGGCTACTCTGTGCGGGGTCATGTAAGTCCTGTATATTCTTGACACCTCTTTCGGGTAGATTAGTGCTCTCTCCCATTCGTTTTCAGTCATGGTGGTGCCCAGGTCTTTCTCCCATCTTTCCTTCAGTGAGATACTGCGGGGGTTGGGTCTAACCGATTGTATAATCTGGATATGGGTTTCCAGCCATCGCTTAGGTCGTGCATTTCTTGCAGTAGGGGGTTTGACGGTGGTTCCTCAGGCCATATGCTCCATTTCTTTTTTGCGGTGTGTTTGACTCTCTGGTACCACAGAAACTGGCCCTTTGCCAGTCCTTCCTGTGTGTGGAGGGATTTGAAATCTCTGAAGGTTCCATCATTGAACATGTCCCCCCAGGTGTACAGTCCCCCTTTTTCCCAATATCTCATTGCTTGTAAGTCGTCAAGGTTTGTGCATACATCCACCATTATGGGGGTTTCCGGGGAGTATGGATGGTGTAGTCTGAGCATCAAGCAGGTCTTGTTCCACACTTGTTTTCCAAGTTTCACTATCATGGGGGTACTTAGTGGGTTTATCAAAGGGCTCCATAGTGCTTCCTTGGGGAACGTTGGGGTTATCTGGTGTTGCAGTAGCCCTATTTCGGCTGACGGGTCATCTGACATCCACTTCATGACATGGCTTGGCTGGGCTGCCAGGTAGTATTTTTGGAGATCAGATAGTTGTATCCCTCCTTCATGCATTAGTGTCAGGATGTGGAGGGGTAATTTATGATGGGTCGTGCCCCATAGGAATTCGTTTAACAGAGCTTCCAATCTTTTGAAGAAGGGTGATTTGATGTAGTAGCATACATTTGTGAAGTAGTATAAGAATCTTGGGAGTATTATCTTTCTGATGGAGGCTCTGCCCATCAAGGATAGCAGTAGCTTGGACCAGAATTTCATGGAATTGCGTATCCCTTTCATCACTGCTTCCGTGTTGCAGTCGTGTGTGAGCTCTGGTGTATGTTTAATGTTGACCCCCAAGTATCGAAACGTTTCTGGCTGCCAATTGATTCCTACCTTGGGTAGGTCTGCTTCTTTTACTCCAAGTCCTGCTAGTGGAAATGCACAGGATTTCTGTTTGCTGAATTGTATCCCTGAGTATCGTGCAAAGTTGTCCAGTATGTCGAGTGCTGTTGGAGCATTTAATTGGGGATCCCTAAGGTACAGTAGCACGTCATCGGCGTATAGTGAGATGATGTTGTAGTCTGCTCCCACCTTTATCCATGCATCAAAAAGTGGCTTCCTAAAATAGCTGACTATTGGCTGCAGCCCCAGTATGTACAGCATTGGCGATAGCGGCCATCCCTGCCTAGTGCCTCTTTGTATCTCTCAGGACTTCAACACCACTTTTCCAGTCTTCACTCTTGCCACAGGGGCGTTGTAAAGTACTTTGACCCATCTCACAAAGCTTTTGCCAAACCTGAATCCCCTCAGGGTCTCGATTAGCTATTCCCAAAATATGGAGTCGAACGCCTTGATGGCGTCCAGGGATAGCACTGCCATGTCTTTGTTGCTCCCCAGTGTCTGTGACATGATATGTTGGAGTCTCTGCAGGTTAGCTGTGGTGTTTCAGCCTCGCACAAACCCATTTTGGTCTTTGTGAACTAGGGATCCCATTACCCTGGCAATTCTCTTAGCTAATATGGTGGTTAGGACTTGCTATCATAATTTAGCATTGCCAGAGGGCGGTTGGAATCGCAGTCGCTTGCGGGTTTGTTTGGTTTGAGCATTGGGATTGAGTGTTTCTCTCATACTTCCAGGTAGTGTTCCGGTTTTGTATGCTTCCTGAAACACTTCTTGTAATATTGGGGTTAAGGTAGATTCATAAGCTTTGTAAAATTCCAGCGGGAGGCCGTCACTTCATGGGGTTTTGCATGTGGCAAGGGATCTGATTGCTTCTGTTATATCTTCTGTTGTGATCTCCTCCTAGCGCTTCTCTTTGCTCCTTGGTTAATGTGGGGAGCTCTATTTCTTCCAAGGTGGCCTTAATGTCTTCTCTTGGTACCCTTGTGTTATGGGAGTATAGCTCGGAGTAGAACTCTGTGAAGACATCGTTGATTGCTGATTGTGTCCTATGTATTGCTCCATTTTTGTCTCTAATCTCAGTCGGTAGGTGTCGTGGGTGTTCTCGTTGCACAGCCATGCCAGCAGTCTACCTGGTTTGTCAGCTTCTTTGTGTGCTCTGGCGGTGCGTGCTGTGTAATCGAACTTGTCCAGTCTCTCCCAGGCTGTTCGGCAGTTGTTTCTGATCTCCTTGAGTTTTTCTTCATTCCCATTGGTGCTCGAGAGATGGTCTTCTAGCAGCTTTATTTCGCTTTCCATGCTCTCTAGTTCTCTTCTTAGTTTCCAGACACCTCCGGCTCCCGCTATGGTTTCGCCTCGCGTTACCACTTTAATGGCTTCCCATAGTGTGCTCCATCTGTCCACTGTGCCCTTCTTTAGACGTATGTATTCAAGTTTTTCCCCAAGGTTTTCGTGAAACGCTTGAACAGCAAGTGCCTCAGTGGGCATTCTCCACATCGGGATTGGGGTCCGGGGGCCTCTGATCTTCCATTGCATGAGTAAGGGGGAGTGGTCCGAGATCGATCTGCCTAAGTAGTCGGGGATTCTGCGTACATTAGTTGTTCTCTATCAATGAATAAGTAATCTATTCTGGTGTGTAAACTGTGGGCGGCCGAGTAATAAGAGTAGCTTCTTTCGGAGGGGTGTAATTCTCTCCATACATCTGCTAGGTCCAGGTGGTCTATCGTGGTGGTCAGCGCTTGTGAGGTAGTGTTTTTGGTTGTTGTGGCGGTTCAGACCGGTCAATGATTCCGTCCTTAACACAGTTGAAGTCCCCCCCCCCCTCCCTCCCCACCCATATGAAGGTTCCATCTCTGTGGTGGGCTATTTTGGCACATAGTTGTTTGAGGTGCATGGGTATGCCATGGTGGGGGAAGTAGTGCACTATGCATATTTTGGCATGTTCGATTAAGCCCCACATTATCAGGTATCTGCCTTCTTTGTCCGCTTCCATCCCCATTAGTTGACATGGCGTTTCTGGGTTCACCCATGTGTATACTCCTCGTGCGTATTTAGAGTAATGTGCACCACCACCCTGGCCTACCCAGTGTTTGGTTAGCTTTGCTGTTGTTTCCGCCGTAAGGTGGGTCTCTTGGAGTAATGCAATCAAAACCTTCTTCCTTCGTAAAAAGGATTGGATTCTGTTCCTCAAGTATGTCCCCATGCCTCTCACATTTCATGTCATCACCCTAAGTTGTGCTGCCATTGTTGGTTCCTGGGGATTTTCGTGTCTCGCCTCGATTGGGTTCTCAGGTTAGCTTGTCTTTTCTGGTTCTTGGCTCCCTCTTTTGATCCACCTTCTTCTCTGGATCCGTGTCCAACACTGTTCGTTTTTATCGTTTGTCGTTCTTAGGTGGAGGGCTGCGTTACAAACAAAATAAAAAACATAACTATAACTGGTGCGCCCAGCGACTGCGTTTCCGTCGCGGTGCTCAGGCGCCCTCGCGCCGTCTGTTCCCATCCTGGTTTTCGAGCGTGGTCGTGCTGGCAACAGGCCTGCACTGTTGTGTTCGTGGGTTAGTGCTGTGTGCTTGGCTGAGGAGGCCGGGCGAGTTGCGTAACCATTTTGCTGTTTTATGGCTGCTTGGTGTCCTTGTCGCTTCTATGTTTTCGTAACTGAAGGGAGAGCCCTAAGAGCATCAGAGATGTGGGCTAATAATACTTGGTACAAAGAGGGTTTGCTCTGACGTCTAGAATTCTGTGGTCTACTACTTGACTCCAGTAGACCTTGAATTATTCTATCATGTCACATACATACATACAGAATGTCTTTAGATGTAGTAGTACTCTTAAAATTTTAGAAAGCTCAGACAAAAAATAAATAAATAGTAATAGAGGGTGCAGCTTATGTTTTATTTTGCTGTCAATTTTTTTTGCATTTTGAAGTCATGCATTTATACTCTTTTTTATTTTTTATTTTTTTTTTTTTAAGAAACAGGTACAGTACATTTCTTAGTATTTACAAGTCCTTGGTGGGACTGGATTTGGCAACAAAGTTGAAAATAAACAAAGCTTCAACAAAGTAGTGCTTTGATATTAGTTTGTGACCGCTACCTATAGTGACAAGTGATAGTACGTTTCGGCAAGATGCCTTCATCTTGGGCCTGGAGTAGGTCTCCCTAGAAGAGAATTAGGGGGACTCTATTAGTGCCTGAAGTAGTGGTTTAAAAACTGAGGGACGGAGACCGCCAGGGGGCGCGGAGCATGCTGGACGTGTGAGACCAGCGCTCCACCACCGCAGGGCCTATCACTTTGAGCCAGTCCCTGGCTGGGAGTTTGGAGTAACCCCGACGGGAACGTACACCCCCGCGGCAGCGGGCCGACGAATCAAGCGCTCCTCCAAAAGTGGATACAAACTGGCCCTGATCTGAGGCCCCGCTCCCCGAGCAACAGAGGACACCTTTTCGGACGCCGTGCAGCGGAGCCACTGGGGGCGTCACATCTCGCAGTGCCCCAGGCCTCGGCCGGACCCGCCGTGGAACCTGGAGCCGCCGGTCGTCGCCTCCGCGGCCCACACCCATAACACCGAGAGGGGGATGCCGGAGCACGCCCCCCACCGTGCACGGACGCCGAGCGGGCCCCGGAGCTCTGCCCCGGTGGCGTGTGGACATCGCGTGGGGCCAAGGACGAGTGGAGCGTCCTGGTGGGAGCCCCCTACCACCAAGAACTACTCTGGTGCGGACCACCAGCAGCAAATCAGGACTCCGGGAGCCTCCCGATCCATCCCCCGCGCACGGAGGCCTACTCGAAAAGGAGCCCCCAGTGAGGGGGTCAGAGCCCACAATGGACGTGTGGCGGCCTGAAGAAGGTGAGGAGCACAGGGGGGAGAACTGATACTTGAGACTCGGCGGACTGTGTTTGGCGCCCCCCTCTGGCGCCCTCCGGGCACGGACCAGCGCAACTCACCCCGTAAAAGCTGGCACGGACTCCCCCCCCGCCCCCGTGACGCATCTGGGGAAACAGGCCCCAATCACAATCTTGGCCCCCCTCGTGAGGACTGGAGTCATCACCAGGGTCCCCCCCCACATGCGAGCTTGCCTCCACGGAGGCGGGGAGGGCCCAAGAGGACCAGAGGAAACCTGAAGGCATTAAGGCAGGGTGAGAGGCGCCGCCGCCCCCACCCACACTCCAAAGGGCACCAGAGATCGAAGCCCTGGAACCGATCCAGCCCACGTGCGCAATCCACTCCCTCCAACACTTCCGCCGGTCCAACGCACCCCTCGGTGAACCACACAGTCACCATGCCTTCAAGTGCCGACCCCCCCCCCCCCTACCTCCCCCGCAGTGCTAACGAAGGACGACCTCAAGGACATCCTCCAGGAGATAAAAGCGATTCGAACGGACATACAAGCCTCTATAGTTGATCTCGGGGGGGAGAGTGGAGACGCTAGAGGAAAAAAATGAGGGAATGGAAAACAACCACCTCCAAATGGACCTGTTAGACATGAAATACGAAACGAGGCTAACAGACCTAGAAATCAGAGAGGAGGGCATAGCCCTGAAAATGGACGACCTAGAGAACAGACAACACCGAAACAACCTGCGCATTATGGGTGTGACTCAGCAGAGAGGCGAGACTGCCGCAGACGTGGGGAGAAAGGTTCAGGGCCTCATCAACCAACTCTTCACACTCGCGGGGGGCAAGGAAGTCCAGCTGGAAAGAGCCCACCGAGGGGGAGGTGGAGCAAGGGGCGGCCCAAGGTCCATAGTTGTGCGCTTCCTCCGCTACAGAGAAAAAATGGAGGTCCTCGAGAAAGCGAGAAGGCTGGAGAGTTTCTTGTTCGAAGGAGCCACAGTGAGGATTTTCCAGGACCTCTTGGATTTCACTCTTACCCGCAGAAGAGTGCCGGCCACTCATCCAGTGGCTCACCAGCCAAGACATAAGATACAGGTGGTCCTTCCCATTCGCCTTGTCTTTCGAACGCTCAGGAGTGGACTATAGAGTGACCAGCAGCAAGGAGGCATCCCAAGTGCTGCAGGTACTCAAAGGGGATACCCCAGAGGAAGGAATCGAGATGGAGGTGCAAGAGCCTCAGAGCGCCAGAAGGGAGCCGGAGGGCCCCTGGTCCACAAAGATGATAAAGGGCCGAAGGAAATTCAAGAAACTAAACACCCCCACAACGGAAGCTGAAGGGGACTAAGTGGTCAGAGGCTCGCTATTTGTCATGATGCCTACCCCCGGAGCACCAGGACAGGCCCAGCACCCCCGGGAGCAGGCATCATGCCCTCGGGTAAAAGCCCAGCGGTCCCTAATAGGGGCTTTTTGGACTTTGTCCTGGCGCCTTTGGCGCCAGGCTCATGTTGGACATCAGTCCTTGCGCCATAGGCGCCAGGCCCATAAAAGAGGGTGTTTGGTGCACTTACCTGACGCAGACCATGCTGCATGAAGCCTCAAGCCAAATGAGGCTTAGGAGGGACTATTTTATCAAAGGCACTATTTTACTTGGGTGGGGACCGTGGAAGAATACTTACCTGGAACTTCTTCCAAGGCTATTTAAACCACGCCCGCACTGCCACACGTGCTACGCGTTGCTCTGCATCTAGCAGCTGAACGCTCACTGTACCTGCTCCTGCATCGTGCCTCCAGCCGCACCCGCCTCGATCTTGGGATACCTGAAAGGAAGGAAGGGAAGAGAAAAGGTGAAAACCAAGAACTTAATCTAACTTCCTACCTGTGTCCGGAACCATCACGCCAGCGATCCTGAAGATAGACATTCTTTAAAAGCATTGCGCTACTTGTTGCAGCGCCGCGCATCACTCACCTCCCTCGTGGGCTCTTCACTATCCACCGCGACCTTCTGGGCATTCCGCCACATCTCTGCACCTGCAGGGGAGAAGAAGAGACAAAAGGTGAGCAGGAGGAACAAATGAGGAAAGCCTGATTTTCCGTCACAAGACTTACCTGGCCATATTTGACAGAACCACTCCTCATTTCGGGTCAGTGCCACTTCTTGGCCTGGTACCGCACCCCGGCCCCTAAGGGCAAAAAAGAAAGACATTACTAGAGGGATTCAAAGACGTTTAAATGGATCATTTTATCACAAACTCGCCTGAGTTTATCTCCGGCAATATCCCTCGAAGCATCACTTCCACTCTGCACCTGAAAATAAGGACAGATCGCAGGTTAAGAAAAGCAAACAAAGAGAAGACTCTACTCTGGAACTTTTTAAACTGCATACTTACGGCATTTCGCCTTCCGAAACCAGTGAAGTAACTGGTCAAATATGCGCCCCTGCACCAGAAGCAGGATGGAGAGCTCATCCATTCAAACATTAAGGTGAGCCTTGATTGGGGATTTCGGAGGTGGTCGGAGAAGAGCAAAGGGGAGGTGGGAAGCAATCACAAAACTCTGCAGACAGTTAATCCCCTTTTCTCCACCTACAGAAAGATTTTTCTACGGGCCAGACGAGCCAGATTTGGGGGTCCAGTTCAGTCGGTGTTTTGAATCCTGCGCATCACGCTTGAAGAGATCATGGCATTCCAGACCAGGTCAGCGCCTCTGTGGGAGCCAGGTGAGCGTTACACTATTAGAGAAACTGAGAGATTGAATCAAACCGCCCCGGCCCGGGACGCGGAGCTTAACAAGGGGACTGCGGTGGATGGACTTGCATTCACCCTCGTGGCTTGCCCGTTGGCAGGAGTCATGATAAAGAGGGGGAGGGGGAGGAGGGAAGGGAGGGAGTTGGGGTTGGGGATTTTGAGGACTCACACAGTCTCAAAACCACATTGGAAGGCGGCAGCAAGCACAGAGCCGCGAAGACGGTACACACAAGACAAGGACCCAATGGCAAACAATGAGAATAGGGGCCGGGCTGAGTTTCTGAGAATTGGTTCACTCAATGTAAAGGGTCTGAACTCCCCAGCAAAGCGCTCCCTCTTGGGGAGGGAAATGAAGAATGCTAAAATAGATATCCTCTTCGTACAGGAAACTAGAACGGTCACGGAAGAGGAGAGGGCCATCCCGGGAGCACACGTGGGCCAGACCTTCTGGGCATCCGCTCCCACGAAACGGAGTCGGGATCATCCTGCAGAGAAACCAGAGACTCACAGAGGTAACCAGGTGGGGGAGGGAGGACGGTAGAGCCGTGATTATATCGGGTGACTTGCACAACTCCAGGGTCTCCCTAGCAGCTATCTATTGTCCTAATGTGGGCCAGGTTGAATTTCTCAAAGAGGCGATGGGAGAGATAATGGCCAGGACAGAGGGGCTCCTTATACTGGGTGGAGACTTTAACATGTGGGCAAATCGGGAATTAGATCATAGTGGAGGGGCCATCCCGCTAGGCCGGCGAGGGGGTAGACCCCAGGAGAAATTCCAGGAGCTGATGTCGGGCTATGGGCTTGTGGACACATGGAGGGAATTGCATCCGGAGTGAAAGGGATACACCTTCTACTCAGCGGTCCATGGCACCAGAATGAGAATAGATTACCTTTTCATGGGGCACCAGAACATGAGCTGAGTGGAGTCCTGCATCATCCGCCCGGTTAGCTGGTCGGACCACGATATGGTCTGGGCAGATATTAGTGTATTGGGTCTGAAACCCAGAGAATCCCTGTGGAAATGCAATGACTTCCTGCTAAGGGATGTGGTTTTTAAGTAGGAGATGGAGAAGGCAATCAATGAATATTTTGAACTGAATAACACGGGTGAAGTCAACATAGACAGTTTGGGAGGCAGCAAAGGCGACCTGGAGGGGTGTTCTGATTAGAGAGGAGGCTTCCAAAAAAAGGACCAGGACCCTCCTGGCTCATAGGCTAGGGGCGGAGATAATAGCTTTGGAGGGATCTGAAGGGAAGAGTGATGAGGAGAGGGAAAGGGACTTGGGGGGGATGCAATAGAGAAAAGGCAAGAGCTGAGCGCATTGGAGATGGGGAAAATTGTAGCGGGCCTCCAATACCTGCATCAAAGGTATTATGAAAAAGGGGATAAGGCTGACGTCATGCTGGCGGACAAACTCCGGGGCCAACGGAGAGATAGATGGGTGTCCAGGATCTCATGCAGGGATGAGGGGACAAAAATGGATCCCGAGGGAGTAGTGGAGGAATTTGCGGGGTTTTTTGAGACTCTCTATGGGAGGGAAGGAGAAGTGGAGGCGGAGGCATTGGGAGCATACCTCGGAGGAGTAACATTACCTGTGATGGTCCCCCCAGAGGCATCAGCCTTAGACGCCCCAATAACGAGCGAGGAGGTACTCAAGGCAATATCGGGTCTTAAACTGGGCAGGACCCCCGGCGAGGACTGATTCACCGCAGGCTTCTATGAGGCCTTTGGAGGCCTACTAGCAGGGTTTTTGGCAGCCCTATTCACAAATATCATGAGGACCGGGAGTGCGCCTCCGTCTTCTGGCAAAGCACTGATAACAGTGATCCCGAAGGAGGGCAAAGATCCAACAGATTGCCGGTCATACAGACCAATTTCCCTCCTGAATGTGGACTCTAAACTGTTCACCAGGATCATAGCCACAAGACTAGACAGCCATATACCGGTACTCATCCACTCCGACCAGGTGGGCTTCATACAGGGGAGACAGGGGGCGGACACCCTCCGAAAAACCCTGCACCTGATGAGGGAAGCGGGCCCGAAGGGAGTCAACCCTGTCCTGGTGGCCATCGACGCCGAACAGGCGTTAGACAGGGTGGACTGGGAGTTTCTACACGGAGTCCTTGTCAAACTGGGCTTTGGCGAGGGAATCAGGCGAGCTATTAAGGCCTTATACACAGACCCCTCTGCTAGAGTCACGGTAAATGGTCGCCTTTCACGAACATTCAGCCTTCAAAGGGGGACGAGGCAGGGCTGCCCCCTCTCCCCAATCCTGTTCGCCATGACCATGGAAATACTCGCGGAGTACATCAGATGTGATCCGATGGTCCGCGGCATTGACGTTGGAGGTCGGACCTTCAAGCTCGGCTTCTATGCAGACGACATACTGCTCCACCTGAGGGAACCTACTAGCTCGGTCAAACGCAGGAAATAATGGCTTATAGTTTGACTTGTTGAGGGCGATTGCCCAAATCTTGTAATTTGTGTACCTATGCTGTTGTTTTCAAAAATCAATAAAAATTGAATTAAAAAAAAAAAAGAGGGACATGACATACGAAAAACAAAAATGTGATACACCCCTGTTAAGGTGAGTAAAATCAAGGGATGCACGGAACTGACCTGGTGGGAAGCAATGTAGGATGTGGCTTAGATTTGCTTATTCTCGGGTGTGAAGCAAGGTATCAATTGGTGTTTTGCTTCTTAGGCGCAGCTGCAGTCTGTTATGAACTATGAAGAAGAGCAAACATACTCTAGTAATTATACCTCATGTATTTGATGTTGGCAGTAAAAATACATATGGCTGTTGGAGCCACCTGTAGTTAACTGGAGAAAGAAAGGAAAATAGCTGTGGCTCACCTTGCACGGTGTGCTCGTGGTAGAGACACGAAGTAGATGTTGGGTGGCAACTGTTTACGGAAAGGTGAGCCCAGTCTGGGGTGGTAGTATGATTACACTCAGTAGTTCCCCAATGGCTGCTATCCTGCGGAATGAAGTGACAAACAAGCACACGTATCCCATTAATATAAAGACAGTGGTGCTAAAGATCCTAGGTAGATGTGGCTGTGCCCAGTGTTTACCTTGAGGCGAAGTCCAGAGCAAGGAACTGGAGTAGACGTCTAGAGCAGGGAACTGGTGGACGTGTGGAGCCATGGTTGCTTGTAGCGGCTGTGGCGCCGTGTGTAAAAGGTAAACGAAGGCGCCGAGCTGTGTATGGTTCAGCACAGTGCGCATGTGCGAGGGGTATAGTGTTGGTTGGGCCACTGTACTGCGTGTGTGCAGACGGGGGAGGCCACTACAATTCATTGTGCGCATGAGCAGTGTTGAAAGCGGAACTCTACTGCGCATGAGTGGATGCGTAATAAGAAACTGGTATTTGTTGGAATGGCGTGGGTGTAGTCATGGAGACAATGGGGTACTTGTTGTGCACAGTTTCTGGAGACACTTATCAGTGGCTGCGAATTGCCTCTGTGAGGAAAGTAGAAGCGGTGGACCAGACCCGTGGAGCAAGGGGCTAAAGGGTATGTTTTCTCTGATAATGGATGTGTACTACTAGGGCAACTGGTCCTATCAGTCGAGTGGTGAAGAAATGGATGGAACAGGATTAAAGGCTAGGAACATGTCAGAACTCAAGGGAAGACAATTGGTCTTATCATTAAAAGGGGTAGTGGGCTGGAGGACGAATGGATTTAAAAGGCAAGTATGCTACCTTAATTGGGAGTAGCCTAGGAATAATGAAAGGCGCTATAGTGGTGGTAGGACAGTGTGAAGGGCGCTCTAAGTTAAATTGACAACGAGAGATGCCAAAGATGGTTGGTAGGCTGGATGGGAGTACTCTGGCAGATTGGCAAGGTGTCTAGGTAGTTTTCGTCTGAGTTTGTGGTTGAAGATTGGGATGTGAATGCAGTTCCTTGTCGTTTCGTTACTTTAGCTCTGGGCTCCTTGGGAGGGTGTCTCTCCTCCTTCTGCAAGATTGTTGTGCTTCATCCACATGGTGGCAGCAGCTGGGGTTTCCAAGAATATGGCGCGGCCCTTGTATATCACCTTCAGCCTGGATGGATATAGTAACGTGTATTTTAAGTTTAGTTGTCTGAGCCTGGCTTTGATTGGGACAAATGAATTTCTCGCTTTTTGCACCGAAGGCGTATAGTCGGGGTAGATTGCGATCTTGGAGTTATCTTGTTCTATCACCCCCCCTCCCCTGGAGTATTTTGATATGGTTTTGCAGTTATTGGGCGGGGGTGTGAGCCCGGAGGTGGTTTCGTTTGGAGAGATCTATGTGCCCTTTTCACGGCAAAACCCTGTGTAAGTTGACCTGCTCCTATTTACTGTTGTATCAGGGTTTCAATGTAGGATGTTGGGTTTGGTCCCTCCGTGCCTTTGGGTACTCTGAGTATCTGTACATTACTGCGCCTTGCGTGCCCTTCAGCCTCTTCGAGTCAGGCCTCTAGCGTGATCACATTTTTCTCCAGTTCGGTCATTTGGGCCTTGAGATCTGTGGTATCCTCAGTTGTTTGCTGGAGGGCTGTTTCAGCTATGGTGACTCTCTCAGCAAGGTTTCGGGCGTCCTGCCGCATAAGCTGCATGTCGGACTTTACTACTTCTATTTTAGTGTCTATAAATGTATTTTAGTGCAGCTATGGCCTCTAGTAATTGATTCCTTGCCATCCCCTTCAGTCTTCTGGTGGCTTTCGGTGTCAGGGGTTGAGGTGTGTTGTGGCTTGGGGTTTAGTAGTTATGAAGGTGTCCAACATGGAGGACTTCCCTTTGTTCCTGCAGAGGACGTTGTGGTTTGCCCCTTGTTTTAGGTGGGCCGTGACGAGTGTCTTTGGGTCCCGTCGTGCTTTTCAGTTTCAGTGGGGTCTGCAGCTCACGGTTTATGACTTCAGATTGCTTATGATTGTTTAGGTTGAAGGGTGGATCTCCGATGCACCCCTTAGTTATGTTGTGGGAGGATTGTCATTAAAGCCCCTGGCTTTAGTCTTTAGGAGCAAGCGTTGAAAGTTATGGTGATTATTGGATAGAGGTCGCTGGGTCCAGGTCGTATAGTGCTGTCCTCCCTTCTGTTGAAGCCTAGTGTTTGTTGGGAGCAGCTGCACGGCGGTTCAATGTAGAGTGTTTCTTGGGGGTATGAGGGCATGTGGGGATGGGGCTAGCGTTTAGAGTTTCTCAGTGTTCTCAGTTGCATTACCCGGTGGTAGTGCCTCTGTTTGTTGGCCCAAGTGCCGTGTATCTATGTGGTCCACTGTTGGTGTTTAATGACACCGCGGCTCCCCTGTCGCCCCCCGCTGCCCCGGTTCACCTTGCTGCTGCGGGGGCCTTACGCCGGGTCTCCGCACCCTTTGGCGATGTACTGGGGACAGGGGGGGGGGGACGGGCGGGCAGTCCGTCTCTCGTTGCGCTCCCGCTTCGCCCACCTGGACGGAGTTTCGTCGGTTAGGATCTTTCCTGCTTCTCGCTGTGTTGAAGCGGTTCTTGTTCCTCTCCCGTGGAGGCGGCTGTCGCGGGGCGCCTCTGCCTGACTTCGTGTGCGATTCTTTCTTCCTGCTTGTCGGCTGTCCTCCGCTTGGGTCTCGCTGGTGGCTCGCGCTTCCTGCTGGTGTTGGGGTACGGCTCGGGTGTAGTGTGTTGGGCACCTTCCCTGTCTCCTTTCCGCTGCTTTGCACCTTTGGCGGGTGACGTTATCGGATTAGGTGTCCCGCACTGCAATACTCCGGCAGCGGGCTGCTGGTCTCCGCCTAGTCTAGTGGCGCTGGATGAGATGGCGTCCGCCATCTTGTGTTTTGCACTGAGGGAGAGGGTGTTGGAGCACGAATTGGTTTTCTCCCGGGTACTCTTTACCGATTTTTCTGGGGGTTGCCCTGTATGGCTTGGGTAATGCTGCTGCTTCACGCTGATCAGTCCTTTTGGGATCATAGTTCTCTACAGGCACCACTGCAGGAACGGGTTACGGCAACTCGGCCGGAGCTCGGCGTTCCTGCTTCCTCACGCCATGAGCACCAGGCCACGCCCCCAAAGAAAACAAAATTGTTAAACAGAAAAAAAGGGAGGGATGGGGGCTGTGTCCCTGCTTCACTCCACTAAAGTAAGGCATGCACTCCAAAAGTAGTAGTACAGTAAATGGGAGAAAAAATCTCTGCACTAGCAGCCTTCAAGACTTATCAGTGCCCTCAAAGTAAGCAAGTTGAACAGGTGAGGGTAAAAACCTCACACACTCCAAAATTAGCCTGGATACGGACATGCTGGGGCTTACATTGAAATGCACTGAGAAAATGTAGGAAAAAGGAGAAATGTCCCCAAATACCACAAACTTTCTTTGTACGTTTACTCTGATGGATACTATTTGGTATTTCCCAAACCTGTGCAAAGCATTCTTTCTGAACTGTGGTAGGTGAGAAGAATGAGACTGAATAGGTTTTGCCTTTTCAAGAAGTATTCATTATAAATAAGTAAATGCCTTGCATTGCCCAATCCAAGGGTTTCACTACCCAACACAACCTCAGGTGCTCGTCATCCATTCTAAAGTCCAAAGCAAAAGTCTGTCCTCCGTCCATAACTAGCCTGCGCCGACCCTACCACGTAAACTAAACAACTAAAAACCAGAATGTCTCACTTTGCATAGGTTTCTTTCCAGCAAGTACTTTTCAATGTAGGATCGTCAAATAGCTCTCAACTATTTCTTGTACCCAGTGGTCAAAGTGTACAAAATGAAGTAGTGGAACTATGTTCCCTACTTGCCTACACTGCTCCCCACAAACCCCATCTCCACCCCCTCACATGCACAATACAAACCCCAAAACACATGTGCCTGCTGTTTAGGGGAACGTTCAGTGCAGTGCACTGAAAGTGCAAGTTTCAACTTCTTCCTACACTTTTTTTTCCTTCAAGTATATTTTTATTGGGTTTTGTACTTGGAGCTTGCATGAAGTCAGAGGGAAAAAGAACGAGAAAAAAAATGGAAAAAGAGGAAGAACAAAGTAAAACAACTTAATAACTCGAATAGCAGAAATGTCCTTTGGAGAGGGGGTGGAGCGAGACAAGGAGGAGATCAGGGAGATTGAGACTTTCAAAGTTACTCAAGTCCGACGGAAGGAGCCCTAAAATTGTCTAGGTGTAGACTTAGTCCAGGGTAGTAATCTGCTGGAGTTCGGGGTCTGGGATTTGGGATGCACTGTGGCTTAAGTTTCTGTTCTGGCTGTGTTGATCCGCTATTTCGCACTCTTCGGCTTGCCCTTTCAGTCTTGGTTCCCTATCCAATGCAGGATAGGATGTTGTCTCGCCATTCCTGGGAATTGCTGTGTGTAATCCAGGAACGGAGCCCATGTCTGGTCGAACTTGGATTTATAACCAAATCTGACGGCTGTGATTTTTTTTTTTTTTTACCGTGATTATCTCCCAACACTTGGACCAGCACATTTGTGTGGCTGGGCCTTTGGGGTTTTTCCAGAGTCTGGTAATGGAAATCTTTGCAGCTGTTAGGTGAGAGCATAAGTCTGCCATGCGGCCTGTTAGTGGAAATTGGCCTTCACTGGTGGCTCCTAGTAGGACGATTCTGTGGGATCATGAGGCCTGTTATTGATTTGATTTGTTCTAGGACCTCCTTCCAGAATTGGGTGGCCTTCAGACATGAACAGGGGAGGTGAAACAGCGAGCCCAAGTCAGGGCATCCTCTCAAGCATTGTGGGGGGATGGCCTGATTTTATTTGTTCAGGATTTCTGGGGTGTGGTACCATCTATAGCACACTTTAAATGCACCTTCTTTGTTCGTCGTGCATTTTGAGCTTTCGTGCGCTCGTGTCCAGATGTGGTTCCATTCCTCTGGTTCAGTGGTTCTACCAATGTCTTGTTCCCATTTTAGCATATAGGGCTCTTTTTTGGTCGGATCCATTCTATCCAATAGTTTGTATAGCATCGATATTTTCCCTTTTGGGGGGGGGGGCTCGTGGAAAGTGTTTGTTCTAGGGCTGTTAGGTCTCTGCTGCCATGTTTCTTGGCGGACACGCTCGACAGCCAGTGCCTGAGTTGGGCGTATCGGAATCTCAGTCTATGGGACCTGTAATTTGGTTTTGCAATCCTCAAAGGTCAGCGGTTACCGTTCTCAAAGAAGTCAGCCATGATACTCTGCCCACCCTCCTGCCATTTGGCGAAGTTGTTTGGTGCAATGCCTGGGGAGAAGTCTTGGTTGTCCCAGATCGGCGAGAGATCCCGTCGTGTTCCTGCATTTCCATAGCGTGCTGCCTTTTTCCAGCTTGTCACTGTATTCCTTGTCGCTGATAGTGGGCCTGAATCCCGGGTGTAGCTGAAATCATTCATGTGTGGTGACACGTCGATCTAGGTTTTGCACCAATCTTCTTCCACTTTCAACCATCGGCGCCGGTTGGAAGTTAACTTCCAAGCGAAGGCCTGGGAGAGCTGAGCTGCAAGGCAATACCTGGCCACGTCTGGGACTCCTAGGACTCCTGTTGCAGAGCCCCAGAGCATGATGTGCTTCGGAATTCGCGATTTCTTTCCTTCCCAGACATATTTCAGGATGTCTCCCTGCAGTTTTTGAAGAGCTTTCTTCCGGATGGTTACAGGAAGGGCGAGGCTGAGATAAAGTAGCCTCTGGGTTAAATTCATCTTCAGCGCCGTGATGCGACCGAACCATGATTTCTTGCTTTTGCCAGCGCCCTAGATCGTCTTAGTTTTTTGACCAGCGTGGGGAAGTTTGCTTTGTATATTTTTCCTGGTTTGTTTGGGATCTGAACCCCAGGTAACTAGTCTGCGATTTTGCCCAAGGGATCGGGTATTTGGCATGCAGTCCCACCTTGAGTTTTTCCAGCACGTTGATGCCCATTGCTGTGGACTTCGCAATGTTCACCGTAAACCCTGAGGCTTCTCTGAACTCGTCAAGTTCTTGCCATAGGGCCTTCATGGATTATTTTGCTTGGGTTATCATTAGTAGCACGTCGACGGCGTATAAGGCTGTTTTGTAGGATTCTCCCTTGAATTCCTGACCGTGAATTGCTGGCTAGCGGCGAATCCTGCTAGGGATAGGCTTCATGGAGAGCGCAAATATAAGTGGAGAGAAAGGGCATCCTTGTCTAGTGCCTCTGGAGATATTGATTTTTTTCTTATCTGGCCCCATTCAATCTTAGGTGGGTGGACGAGTGCTGGTAGTTAGCTAGTGCCCATTTTACAAATTTCGGACCGAATCTGTAGTGGGGTAGAGTTTCTCTTATGTAGCCCTAGTCCAGCATGTCAAACGCTTTGTGTGCGTCCAGTGAGAGGACAATCATCTCTGAACCCATCCCGTTTGCTGACTCGATTATATTTATGGTTCTTCGGATGTTGTCCTGGGTGCTTCAGCCCGGGAAGAGAAAAAGATTTCCTAGGTAGGAAACCTGCGTCCGCTGCACACTATCTGTGTATTTGTAGTTGAAGGATGGTCTGCTGTTTTCAAGCTCCAATGTAGGAGCTACTAACTAGGCCTCCCTCTTTTTCTGAACAATACTTATGTTAAGATTTAGACATTTATAACCTCAAGAATACAAGGTAATTTAAAAAAAATAGCACAAATATCCTTGACAACTTTTGGATTATGTTAAAAAGTGTTTTTATTATACATTTGATGTAAATGGCCCAACGCGTTTTGAGTTTGTATCACTCTTAATCAGGGGCATACATTCTTGTTCATACACATTTCTATAAAGAAAGAAAACATTTGAATATATTATTTTAACATGTTTTTATTGTTTTTTGAACAAATAAAAAGTTAACATCACTGTTGCATCAAATGAAACCTCAAATAACCCCTCCCCCCCCCATCCCAACTTTCCAAGACCACAAATGTTCCATAGCGATACTTCAAGTTCACTTAAGGGCTGCCGCTATCTTCGGAGGTAGCAGCAGGTGCTGGTGGATGAAATAATGACACCGTGAGTGCCACCCATTGTTGAAAGTCCTCACTGATGTCGAAGTCTCTGTTCCTTCTGCGCGTTTTCCCACGCTCCCGTTTTGGCAATTGTCCACTTGCGGAGATCTTCCCACCATAATGCTATGTTGGGGGTTTTGGGAGATTTCCACCCCATGGCTATGCATCGTTTTGCTAGGATATATATCAAATCTTTGAGCCTACACAGGGGCCTGTTCTTCTTCTTCTTCCTTTTGTATCTACCCAGAATGCACGCGCCGGGTGACGTTACATCCACGATAATGTCCGAGTTAGCGACCTTCGCCGCTATCTGTGACCAAAATGTTCGTATGACTTGGCAATCCCAGAACATGTGGGTCATTCCCGCATGGGGCTCGTTGCATTTGGGGCACCCCGTTGGTCTAGCTCCTTTGAATTTGGTGATAACTTCAGGTGTGAGGTACCCCCTGTTGGTGATATAAAACTGTATTAGTTGGAGCCGGGCATTTCTGGACACTTTCTTATGGTAGTGGGCTATTGAATCCTATTCGTTGTCCTCAAATTGCTGGCCTAGCTCCATTTCCCATTTCGACCTGCATTTGAGATCTTGTCTGGTTACGCTGTCTACAAGTGTTTCGTATAGTCTTGAGATTTCGTGTCTGCCCTCAGCTGTACTTAACATGTTTTCGATGGTATCGAGTCCATTTTCGGGGTCCTCCACATCAGGCCATCTGTTGGCGAGCTTCCTTGTCACTGGTTCGTGGAGCAGGAACTGTCCTACCGGCAATCCAGTGTTTTCGTGCAACTCTGAGAACGCCAAAACGGTCTGGTCGTTCACGAGGTCTCAGAGGGTAGCGACCCCCCCATGGTTCCCAAGTGCTTCTGATCTCCTTCAGGCCTCCCGGTCTACATGCCATGATTGCTGCGATAGGTATTTGGGGTGAGTATGGGTCGCTTAGCCGTCTGATCCTGCAGGCTCTTTTCCAGATCTGGATTCCCAGCTTCATTAAGTGAGGTGCGTGCTGGTCCATCTGGGGCCCAAAATAGGTCTCTGAGTAGCATGTGGGGGATGGCTGGTTGTAAAAGGCGAGTGTCGGTGGTGGCCTCGTCCGCCATCCACTGAATCACATGCTTTAGTTGGCCTGCTAAGTAGTATTGCTCAAAGTTGGGGATTTTTAGACCGCCTTGGTTGTTGGGTCTTTGCATCACCTCCAGTGCCACTCTGTGTCGCCCTTCCTGCCACAGGAATCTCCTGCACAGTTTGTTCAAGTCCTTAAAGAACCTCTGGGGGATGTTGCAGGGAACGTTGGTGAAAAAATGGAGTAGGCAGGGTAGCGCCACCATCTTTAACAGGCCCGCCCTTCCGGCAAAGTAACATTTGAATATATATTAGATTTCTCAATTTATGTATAATCAATTTGAAACTAGATTCTTCACATTCAGCACTAACAAATTGACTAATTACATGAAATGGCTAATTTTATGACAACTTCTTACATCAAATAGACTCGATGTACCTAAAGGATGGCCCTGCTTCAGATGGTATATAGGCAATCCAGGAGGACAACTGATTTTCCAATAGCCCCATGGGTCCGGGTGGATGATGTCTGGGAGGATAGGGGCTAGTCTGTTCGCCAGGATTTTTGCGACTTGCTTGGCATTGTTTAATCGATTGACGAGTCTGTAAGACTCGCATTGTGCGCAGTCTTTTTCTGGCTTGGGGATGAGGACTGTTATAAAATTGCATTGAAAGCCCATCTGGTCCCAGAGTTGTGTTTTTCGAGGAACAGATCGTGTCTCCTACTTCTTCAGCAGTTATCGGTGTTCCAGGGCTCCTAATAACGGATGTGGTGGAAACTTTGGGATGGAATCCAGGAATTGTGATAGGACCGACGCAGCCGTTGGGGGCGCAGTCATAATCTCCTCATGGTGCTTTGTCATTAGATCGAGTTTCTCTGCCTCTGTGTGATGCAGGTTACCAACGTTGACAGCCAGGCATTCGATATGGTTCCTCGATTGCAGCTTCTTCAGTTTGTGTGCCAGGAGATGGGTAGCTTTTTTGCTGTTGAGGTAGTGAAATAGTTTGATGTAAGTCAGAGCTCTGGCTGCCCAGTCTGCCAGGTGAATCTCCAGTGCCGCTTTCGCTCTTTTGAGTTCTCGTCCTATTGTTTCGGCTGGATGCTTTTTGAAACTGCTCTTCAATTTCACTACCTTCTTCTCCAGCCTGATTCGATGCAGCTGGTTTTGACGACGAAGCCTTGCTGTGGCATCCATTGCAACCCACCAGATACCTGGTTTAATTGCGTCCCATACAGTCGCCATAGAGTTGTCTTGGGATGTGTTCTCATTAAAGTAGTTTGTGAGCGTTTCAGTGAGTTCTGTACTGATGGCTATATCAGACAGGATCTGGTCTTGGATTTTCCATTGTCTTTCGAGGGGCTTCTGGAATCCCTTCGCTCGGAGGCTCAAAGTGACGGGCGTGTGGTCTGAAATGGCGATATGCCCGATTTGGATGTCCTCTGAACATGGGGCAAGCGTGTTTGCGGCTTGTAGCAGGTCGATCCTAGAGTATCCTTTGTGGACGTGCAAGAAGAATGTGTAGTCCCTCGCTCCCCGATTGTGTAATCTCCACATGTCAATGGTTTCTGTTTCCCTTAGGAATTCGGCCAAAGCTAGGGCTTTGGTGAAATCTTTCTTTGATGGCGGGAGTGTTTTGTCTAGATTTGGGTCCAGAGGGAGGTTGAAGTCGCCCCCAATCAATAGGTGACCTTTGGCGAATGAAGCTAGGACTGGTAAGAGCTTGCAGAGGAAATTGCCTTACTTCTTATTAGGACTGTAGATTGCAAGTAGGGCAGTTCTACCAGAAGGCCCCTTAGCAGCAAATATCGCCCTTCTGGGTCCTTCTTGACTGTGACTTGAGTTAGGGCAGGTTGCAGCTGAGTAAAATGGCGACCCTCTTTTTTTAAATTTGTTTTAATTTTTTTTTGATTTGCTGAGGCAAAGTACGTTTCGGGTAAAGTCGGAAGTGTATCCGCTTTTCGTCTGACTATATGAGATGAGTTTCCTGAAGCCAGATGATGTTGGACCCGATTTGGGCAAGTCTGTGTTCCACCAGTTTTTGCTTCCTTGGGGCGTTCAGGCCTTGCACATTCCAGGTTGATATAGTGAGTATGTTATCTTGGGAACCCCTCAAATAAGCCTGTAGTGGTGTGCTACGGGGTCTCCCGTAGGAGTGGATTAATCTTGCCTTGCTTTCTTTTCTACTGTTGTGCACCCTTTCCTCCAGGGCAAGTGGCCAGGCCAACTCAGACGGAGGCAACAGTGCCTCTTGTTGTTCCAGTGAAACAAAGAAGTTACGACTCGAGCCATTCTGGATTTCGAGGCTGCGACAATGCTTGTGAGAATGTGGTCCCCCTGGCTTCTTCCGGATGCTGAGGTGTGTAGCGCCGGTTACGGGGTAGGCCGGCTGGGGAGTCTGAGAAGATTGCTGAGTTTTTGTCTGATGTGGTCCCCATCTGATGCCCCCCGTTCTCTGTAGGCTTTAGGTTGCAGGGAGCTTGAGGGTTACAATGGACCTAGGTGCGTGGGAGGGTGGTTCCCCTACTCAGCGATGATTGTTCTTCTTATTTTGAGCAGGGGGACCACGCAATCTGTAACGTCGCTTGACGCGGGTCCAGGAGTCTGGGGGCCCCCGCTGCCCCTTCTCCCTGTCGTGTGTGGATTTGTCGGATTCCTCCAGTTCGTCTTCCGGATTCATCAAGCGCTCCGCTTCTCTGGGGTAAAGAATATCAGGGCTTGCCTTCCCATGTGAAGGAGAGAGCAGTAGGGAAGCCCCAGCGGTATGTGATCTTCCTTTCGTGGAGCCATTCAGCCATTGGTTTCAGGGCTTTTCTGTTTGCTAGGGTGACTGCAGCTAGGCCTTGATACAGGGATATTGCAGCATCCCAAAAGTGTATGCGGGCTGAGCCTCTAGCCTCGTGCATGGTTTCTTCACTGATTTTGTAGAAGTGCACCCTTACTAAGACATCAGGAGGGGAGGCAGTACTTTGCTTAGCTCTTATCCTATGTACTCTGTCGAGTTCTAACAGGGCTCCATCCATCTGGAAGAGTTAGGATAAAACGTAGGAGATGTTAATGTAGGCCCCTAGTTCCTCGTCTGGGATGGTGATGGGGATTCCATGCAGGCGGATGCTGTTGCGCCTGGATCTGTTTTCAGCATCTTCTTGTCTGAGCTCGAGAACATCGCATCTGGCTTCAAGCGCCATGAGTCTGTCTGCTCCCTCACCAATTTCGAAGTTTTGTTCAAATAGGGGGGTTTCATTTTCCTCTGTTCTATTTTCAATTTCCCCCATACCCTTGCCTAGGGTTGGGATCTTGCCTTTTAGTTCTTCGGTCCAGTTTTGGTATTCTTTGCTGATGGCGGCTAGGAGGTCTTGATCACTTTTCGTGATTGCTTGCGCAGATTGGTCAGGGCCGGATTCTGAGTGTGGGCCCGGGCATGAGTCTTCATTACGCTCTCCTCTCTTTGGTTTCTCCGCCATGGTCGCCGAGCTATTTCTGTGGTATGAGACACCAAATTTCCATTGTTATGGGCCACTCACCCTGAGCCTCTGCTTGTTTGGACACTGGTTGCACCTGCTCTTCCTCGCCAGATGATCCTGATGAGGACGACGTTGGGTTGTAGGGGTCCCCCGGGCACCCGGGAAAGGATATGGTTGCTGGTGTGCCCGAGTAGCTGTTGGATCTGCCTGCTCCCAGTCGCCTTGCAGGTGGCAGGAGCAGGATATGGTGGACGGGGCCGCTTAACTCTCAAGGGCCTTATTGGTTGCTTCAGAGGAGGGTAGGTTCTGCACGGGCGGCGGCTCCTGCAGGCGCAGAGGGTACCAGGCTCAGTCCTAGGGGCCCCCTCTGGAGGTGCTTGGATGGCGGTGGTCCGCTGGGGCCCACCAGGAAGGAGAAGAGTGCCTACCCTCTGCTAGGTTTGCAGCAATTGTCCTGTGCGTCGCTATAGTGTCTTGCTGAGCTGGGATGGCCAGCGCCCCCTGTCAGGAACCCATGTCTCGTGGGGGCTATGGAGCTGGCCTCTGTAGCAGGGGCTTACCCCCCAATTGCTGCCGAGCATAGTGCGGCGCCGGGAGCTCCTCGGGTTTTCTGTGACCAGGGGGAGAACAATCCCGACCCCAGCGCCTGGAAGCTTTCAGTTGGGGGTACGGCAGGTTCCGCCCTACCTTGTAATGTAGCTCAGAGCTTGTGTGGGTGCTAGGGCTCGGCAGGCCCTTTCTCGACGTAGATGGCCAGGAGCCTGATCATCAGTGTCACCCCCTGAAGCTAGTTCTGGGCCGCCTTGCTTAGGTGTGGGGCTGCCCAGCAGGAGTTGCAGCTGTAGGGGGGGAGTCAGGGCGTTGATGCGAAAGTGAGCCACAGTGGTGTGGCCCCTCTCTCCGTGCAGTTTGGAATATTCGATTCGCCAGTCCAATCTTGGGTAGCTGTGAGCGGCAGCCGGCGCACCCCTGGATCACTGTGGGCAACAGATGAAGTATGAGGAGGACCGACAACCGGGTTGTAGTGTGGACCCTGGTCCCAATGCAGTATGAATTACTCCAGAAGGGGTAGGGGTGGGCCCAGGAGCCTTCCCGGTGTCTTTCCTCCGCTCCCCCTGCAGGAGTCTGTTGTTGAGGCGTTCGCTCGGCTCTCGCACCGTTAGGGAGGGTCGGCCAGTCGCCTCGAGTGGTGAGTTGAGCTGCTGGTGTTAAATCAACTCGTTTGGGGCAGCCTGGCGATTATGCGGGTCCCCGGGGCTCTTGGGGGGGCCCGGGCACCAGAGTGCAATATTGCTGGCGCTTCACTATGTGTATGCCTTTGAGCCAGCGTCTTCAGGTTGATCTGTGTTCAGCTCTGAGGGCCTCCGGGTGGACGCCTCTGCGGGACTCGCCCGCCGGCGTTGTGCCCGCCATTTTGAATGCGCTTCTATCGTCGCAGCCCCCTTCCTGGAGAAACCCGGCGCAAACCATGGGTCACAGGCGGTCTCAGCAGCTAAAATTTGCCCATTATGTGCAGCAGCCCTTCCGCAACCGGCATGACTCTAGATATCCGAGAGGTAACTGCTTTCACTGGGGCATATTTCGTTAGACGTGTGGCCTCGACCGAGAGCTCTTACAGAGCCAGACTGACCATCATGGTGCAAAGCCACGACCCCCTATTCCTACACTTTTATTTTAAAACTAAACCAAACCAGGATGGTTTCTTTTTAAAATAAAGGCATAGGAACAGTAAAACTGAATTAAAAGTAGTAGAGGAGCACTGCTCCCGACCACTTCCACACACTTCGACCACTACTTGTACCAGTTCATTCAGTTTTCTTAGGGAACTTCTCCACATCCATTTTTGTTAATTTCCTCTGTTTCTCAAGGTCCTTCATTTAAGCACCATGGCGCCTGGATATTCTTTTACTCTGTCCTTCTCAATTGTAGTTTATAGTCTTTGTCTTTCTGATACCATGTGTACCAGTTTTAAACCTTCTTTTATCCCTTATTATAACCTTCTGATTTCTTGTCTCCTTGCTGGGATCTGTGTAATGTACCCAGTGACCAGTCTCACTCTTATGATTTTACCATTCACTGGGACGTGTAGGCTGAGTCCCTAAATGATGATCACTCTTCTTAGTATTTAGTCTTTCAGTGGGATGAGTAGGTTGAATCCCTGAATTATTCTCACTCTTCTTAGTATTTGGCCAACTGGGATCTGTGTGATGTACCCAGCAACTATTTTCACTCTTGTAATGGTTCTGCCATTCACTGGGATGAGAAGGCGGAGTCCCTGAATGATTCTCACTATTCTTCGGATTTGGCCAACTGGGACGAGTTTGCCTTACGCCAATCGTTATATATATTTTTCTTGCTAAAACGAATACAATCGGGACACTCATTACATGTCCCAGACTCCCCGGGTCTCTCTCTCCCCATTATCTTTACTGTAATAGGTTTGTGTCGTTCTGGGCTCTCTCGTCAGACTTCCTCTAATGTTCCTCATGGGACTCTCTCTTGGAAAGAAACACGTTGCACGGGCTGTTCCTCATGGCTGCTCACTGGCGTGGGAAGCAGCATTGTCTTCTTGTTACCAGCTTCCCTGCTCCTGCTTGTTTGAAACTCCCAGGTACCTTCCTGACACTTTCTTGCTCGTCCTTCTTTTATGACACTGCTCTGGGACTTAACCAGCTTCTTGTGATAGTCCTGCCTCTTTGTTTGTGCCATAATCATTGACTCCTTTGGGTTTCTTCATCCCGGTACCTAGCAGGTGCTTATTCTTCATCCCTCCTGTAGTTCTGCTCGTCTCAGTACCAGGTAGATATTTATCTTCTGTTGACACATCAGAATAGTAAATATAAGCGGTTTCTTCTGGTTTTCTCAACTGGTTTGATCTTAATAGATTTGAGTGAGATGGAAAGGGAGTTCCTTTCCGGAAAGACGGTCCTTGTCCCCATTGGAGAAGTTTCTCCATGTCGGGTCCTGCTTGCCCCCACCGCTACGGGGAATATTGCATAGCGGGCTTGCCTCCTTAGCCTCACAATGAACCCCCCCCCCACGGCACCCCCAGGGAGAAGCGACTGAATCATCCCGTTCGTCACAATATTGACCACTTCGGGAACAATTAGTGTTTTAGATGCAATGCTATACATTTATCTATCTGCAATAGTGTTTCTGATGCTTTTGAATTTGCTTAGAATCACATGCTGTGCATATAGTCCGACATCTAGTGGTAATCGCAGAATATTGCATCTTTCTTTTGAAGACCGAAAGGGGACGTCGACATGGGCGTGACTGTAGCACTATCCCTAATGTGACATGCAGTGTACCTAAAATCCCTTAGCGTCGAGGTCCCTCAGATTGTTATTTCCGGCAAACTAGTTGGTTGCCTAATGCGCAGCTCGCAAGAGTTAATATTGCTTACTTTGTCCCCCGACCTGCGGTTGCCTAGTCTCCAAATATCACTCCCAAAAGACCTAGGGAAAACGACTCCTGCCCCATTCCGCATAACTTGCAGACATGTCCCATCCCTGCACAAGGCCACCTTGAGGATATCTTGGATGTCTCAGAGCAGAAGGATACTTAGGAGGACATCAATCAATTTGCTCGGGACACAGCTGACCAAGACCCAGACTGGGATCAGGATCAGTCAGGGGATCAGGGCCCTTGGCTATCACCAACACACACCCCTGACCCGGACATCATTTGTCTAGATCCCCATTTTTTGCCTCCATTTAGGGAGTCGTCACCTGTGGATGACCGAATGTTATTCAACATCATTTTCAAGAGAGCTACCAATCTTCTCGATCGCAACACATGAGACAGCTCCTGACTTTGACTCTGACTTTGTTGAGCATATCCTCAAGGAGAAGCCTCCGACTAGTCAAGCCATCCCCTTGCTCAATTCTATAAAGAAGCACCTAGCTCCTTCTTTGTTGTCACCGTCCCTCACACGGGCCGCCCATCTCTTTCCAACCCACTATACATACGGGGTCATGTCGCACCGGACTCCCTGGTGGTTACACCCACTAGGAAGAGGGCAGGGGTTCCACTGTCCACGGCGAAAGTCCCTTCAGGTAAGGATTTTAAGAAACGTATTGCCCTCAGAAAACGAATCCATGCCTCTGCAATCTATTCAACTAGGATCGCAAACAATACAACTCTTGGCAAGCTACAGCGATGTCCAATGGGGCTAAGTTCAGGATGGCCTTCAAGAGGTCCCAGAGCCCACCCGATCACGCCTGCTGGCGGTCATGGCTGAGGGCAGACAGGTTGCCCACAACATATTAAAAAATACTCTGGACTCTGCTCAGACTGCTGGACGCACTCTAGCCCAGGGGACTTTACTTAATAGACACTCCTGGTTGAAGAACTCCGGCATTAAACCAGACACTTGGGCCTCACTTATCAATAAACCAGTCGAGGACTCCAACCTTTTTGGGAAAGCTGTCGATGCCCTGGACACTGCCAAGAAGGAGCACAACGCATTGAAATCACTCAGCCAGGTCACGGCTAAGCCCTTCCACCAAGCTGGAGGCTCTAACTCCTGCTGTTCCTTTCTTGGACCATCTTTTTCTCGGTCTCCCCATGGACAGTATGGCTCAGGAAGTACCCCCTAGTCCTCCGGCCAAGGCTCTTCCGGTAACAGTCTGTATCAACAGAGAGGTCCTCATAGAGGCAAGGGTAGAGGCAGGAGCTCTACTCCTAGAAGCTCCACAGCCTCCGCGACTCGCCGATTACGGTCTCTACCCACGCCTACCCGGTCAGGGGTTGCTTGTCATTCATTCATACCTGGAAGGGGATCAAATCAGACCAGTGGGTGTTAAAGACCTCTATCCACGGCTACTGCATCGAGTTTCACCGACAACCTCGATATCCCCCACCAAAAAGCAGATGCCTTTCACCAGAACACCTGTGCATCTTTCTGGAAGAGGTTTAAGTCCTTCTGGAAAAAGGCACCATAGAAGTCGTCCTCATTCTCCAGGTAAATAAGGGTAATTATTCAGTGTACTTCCTTGTACCCAAAGAGGATCTCACCATGTGCCCTGTGTTAGACCTGCGCCCAACGATCAAGTATGTCAAACCTCAAAAATTCGGAGTGACAACACTGCAGGAAGTAATCCCACTGATGCTGCAGGGGATTACATGGCCATATGGGATATGAAAGATGCATACTTTCATATTTCAATGTTGCCAGCGCACAAAGTACCTCAGGTTCATGATAGAAGACGCCCACTATCAGTTCAAGGTTCTCCCATTCGGCATTGCCTCAGCTCCACCGGTGTTCATGACGGTACTGGTGGTAGTAGCTGCTCACCTGCGCAGGCAGTCCATGCCAGTCTATCCTTACCTCGACGACTGGCTCATAACAGGATTCGTACGGAACATGCCAAACAAATACCCAGAAGACAGTAGATCTCTTCTTCAACCTAGGTTTCTCGATTGAGAAAAAGTCCAATCTAAACCCAAGCCAAGTCAAACAGTTTCTGGGGGCTCTAATATGGTCCAAAGACGGCCTCGTCTTTCCCTCCAACGAGAGGGTTCAAACCATGCTGTTCCAGATCCCTCACTATGTAGCCAGTCACAGGGTGACTGTACGCAAAGCCATGTGACTGTTGGAGACGATGGCCTCTTGCGTCTACCTAGTTACACACACTCGCCATGCAATAGTAGCTCTCGAGCCAATGGTGTCAGGCCAGCGGCCAGTGGTATAATTTAGTGGTTGTCTCGGCAGCCCTCCTTCAGTCTCTGCAGTGGTGGTGGTGGTGAAGGGAAAACCTTCTGCAGGGGAAAACCTTCACCACCCCAGCAGTAGGAGCCACTCTCACCACAGACGCATCTCTGATGGGATTCGGGGGGGGGGCTCACCTCCTTCATCAGATGGCACACAGCGTATTTTCCTCAGTGGTAGCATCCGATCACATAAACTTGTTGGAACTGCTAGCAGTGTTCAAGGCCGTGAAGGCCTTCCAAACACACCTCCAGGGGATGACCGTTCTAGTCCTCACAGAACGTACTACAGCCATGTATTACTTAAACAAGCGAGCGGGCACTCACTCGCTAGGGCTGTCCAAACTGTCCCAGAACATGTGGAAGTGTGCTCTCAAGCACAAGATGTTCCTCCTGTCACAACATGTTGCAACGTGAACTCGGTGGAACTCAGTCTTCTGGCGGACGTACTCAGCACAGACTTCCCTCTACCAATAGAGCACGAGTGGGGACTACAGGAGGACATTCTTATCAACGTCTTTGCAGACTGGGGCTTCCCAGAGGTCGACTTGTTCGCCACTCTGGAGAATGCCAATGCCCCGATTACGCCTCCAGGTACACTCAGAACTGCTCCAGGGACCCTGTCTCTAAATCTACTATCTCAAAGTGTATCGTAAACTGCATCACACTGTGTTTCTCTCTTGCCAAGAGAGATCTACCCTTCAAGCCTAGAGCACACTCTACTCAGGGCGCAAGGGCTACCATAGCATTCATTGCAAACATTCCTCTTGAGTCCATTTGCAAAGCAGCAACTTGGAGTTATGTACACACCTTTACACAACACTACTGCCTAGATTCACATTCTAGGTCTGATTCTCAGATGGGACAAGCAGTGCTAAGACATCTCTTTGCTGCTTCTCCTTCACACATGCCACCACCATCTCTTGGTACTGCTCGCTAGTCTATTCACAGCATGTGATTCTAAGCAAATTCATAAGCATCAGAAGACATGCATTACTCACCGTAGTAGCATTTCAGATGATTGTATCTGCTTAGATTTACATGCGCCCACGCTCCCTCCCCTCGTGGAGTAGAAAGTACACCTTTTCTCTTCTGTACTCGCTCACGTTGACTAGAAGGCTCCCTCACGGCTAAAGACAACAACCAGAGGGACCTCGACGCATGAGGGATTTTGCGTACACTACACGTCACGTTAGGGATAGTGTTAGTCATGCCCATGTCGACGTCCCCTTTCGATCTTCGAAAGAAAGATGCAATACTCCGCTATTACCACTAGATGTCGGACTATATTCACAGCATGTGAATCTAGGCAGATGCAATCATCAGAAATGCTATTACGGTGAGTAATGCATGTCATGTTCTCTTGCACCAACCTATATGAATAATATACTTTTATTAATACATTTTTACGGCAATTCCTTATTAAGATGCTGAAGACGAAGGCCACCAGGGGGCGCAGGCAAGATGGCTGCCTAAACTACACACTCCCCTCATGGCCCTGGGAAACCTGTGGAGACAATCCCCTTAATGGACTGTGACCCCTGTTACATAATGAAAATCTGAAGGGGGACCCAACAAGGAGTCTGGAGGCGTTAGAGCAGCCTCCAGAGGTGCCCTCGATTTGTCGATAGCTGTGCATGGATCTCGGCCCTTCCCCTCCCCCAGGTGGCACCGAGGAGGACGTAGACCGAGGACCACAGTGCGACCTGCCGCTTCGCAAGGGGAGGACCCGGGCACTCCTTCGGTGCGACACAATGCGGGCACCGGAGGGAGCCCCCAACATGCTGTGGTGGGTCTGGGCCCCCTCCAGTGTCTGCCGACTCGAGGGGATCTTGGTGGGGGGGGACCCTCTCCCCACCACCCCACCTTCGGAATGAAGTGGGGACTCGAGGCTGCATCAGGGGAGGCGGCTGGAAGAGGACTTGGCGCGGCACGTTGCACGCCTCCAGCCCAGCACCCGGGGAGCGCTGAGGGCCGTGTCCCGCTGGCCCCCCCCATACCCCCAAAGCGCCCCCTCACAAATAGCACACCAGTGGTGGCTGACCTGGTGAGATCAGAGAAGTAGCTCACAAAACGGGGCCCAAGGATCAACGCACACCCCAAAAACAGGAAGAAAACCTCAAAGACCTGCACCACACAACAGTATTATCGACCCAAGACACTAGAAGGACACAAGCGGGCACACCATAAAGCCACAGCGACCCAGGGTGATTGGAGTCTCATGAGTTGGAAAGAGACCCTTGCGAGATACCAGTTCATGCCAGGGCAGCTGAAGATGGAAACCGGACCCGCCTCCGCGCCAGCCCCAGACATGAATACCATCCAGACGATCCTCTATGAAATCAGAGGTATGAGGACAGACATGGGCGCCAAGCTGGCTGACCTCACGGCCAAGGTCTCCACATTGGAAGACCGATGGAGGGGGTGGAGATCAATCGGGCATCAGCGGACCTCCTTGAAACACAGATGGAAGCAAGGTTTAAGGAGCTGCAGCGCCGCGAGGAGGACCTCCGACTCAAGGTTGATGATATGGAAAATCGCGAAAGGAGAAACAACTTGAGGATCTTCGGCCAACCGAGACAGAGGGGGAGACCCAAGCGGGCCTGGAGGGCAAAGTTCAAGACATTCGGATCATCCTTGGGTCGGATCCCAGAGAGACACTCCTGCTTGATAAGGTTCACCAGGCAGGCGGGGGCGTTCAGTGCTGGCAAGATTTCATTACAACAGAGACAGTTAGGCTCTTGGAAAGGGCGAAGACCCTGAGGGACATTCAATATGGGAACTCCAGGGTGACAATTTATCAGGACCTCTTGGCCTTCACACTCCAGATGAGGAAAAAATGCGGACCCATCACAAGATGGCTACAGGAGAAAGAGGTCCGTTATCGCTGGCGGCACCCATTCTACCTGGCCTTTTGGCAGGGTCAGAGGTACCAGCTAGTTAGAGGACATTCAGAGAACCACGGATGATTTGACAGGGGACATGGCGGGAACATCCAGAGACCATAACGGAGGCGACTGGGATCTCGGCCGTGTCCCCCAGGGCCCGGAGCTCACCGAAGGGAAACTTAAAGTGAAGGGCTCCCGGAAGTTCCAGAAAACCAGACATCCCCCCCCCCCAGGGAACCGCAGGGGGCCCACATGAACGCATGGGAAGTGTCAAAGTTTTAACCATCATACTGCAGTTCAACGTACAACTTCCAGGGGGTCCTAATGACCAGGGGAAAGTGCTTGTTATCTGATGTTTTTACCACGGTTGGTGGGTTACTATTCAAAGGTTATGAGCTAAAGTTGCAAAGTTGCCTGAGGAAAGGCCTGTTTAGTGCTGTGCTGAATGGCTAACAGTGCTTCGTCCATGAGAAAAGGTGGGGGCTGGGGACCCACGCCTAGAGACATTTGACATGGGGTCTTGCGGCTTAGTGGGGCGGATCATATATTGTGGACACGGTGAGGGGTATGGGGGGAGGGGCCTTTAGTGGGACCCCGACGCTGGCAGAGAGGGGGTAATACTCCTGAGTTCAGGGCGTGAAGGAATGTCCTATGTTATAGATTTTCCCGGGGCCAGGATAGCAACCCTGGTGGTTCGTTGCTTGCTCCAACCCCGACTGGGGTGACGGCGACGTCGCAGAATGGGTAAGGGAGCTAAGGGGGGGGTGGGGGTGGGGAGTTTATGATGGGGTTAAGGGAAAAGGGGAAAGCCAGTTCGAGCCATGGTCTTCTGTTCCATGACGGGTTCTACATAGGAATCATACAAAGGGGTTCAGAGCAGAAGATTAAGAATGACAATGATTAAGGGGAGACTAGGCACACTGAATGTTAAGGGCTTAAACTCCCAGACCAAGAGATATCTTACGAGCAACATGTTCGGCAAACAGCGATTAATGGTCCTTTTCTTACAGGAAACACACTACAAACGGGGGAAGGAATCGAATATAAAGGGAAAGGAAATTGGTGGTAACTATTGGGCCTCCCACAGAAGTACCAAAAAGGAGGGGGTGGGCATTCTTCTGGGCAAGGCACTCCGCCTCACAGAAATAGAAACCAAGAGGGGTTTTGGGGGACGGGTCCTAGGTATTGAGGGTACCTATGAGGGGGAACGCATCACCTTAGCCACCCTATATGCACCCAATTCGGGCCAGATACGATTTCTTACTCAAATCTTCAGGGTAATGGATGAATGGGCAGAGGGGGCCACGATACTTGGTGGGGGACTTTAACCTCATAATGGACCCCCGCCTAGACTGGTGGTCGGCAAAGGGGGTAGCGCCCAAGGGAACCTCCAAAGATAACCTATCCCTGCAAACCCTTCTGAGCAAACACTACTGGGTGGACGTGTGGCGCAGGGCATGCCCGGGCCAGGTTGGATACACCTTCTCACCCCCACACTACACCTACACAAGAATTGATCTCTTGCTAATTTCTGATGAGGGGAGAGGGGAGGCTGAGCAACTGAGGTCAGAGGCAATAACGTGGTCGGACCATGAATTACTGATAGCAAATTGGTCACTGACCGTCTCCCCCAGATCATTGTGATGGTGTGGCAACGACACGCTCCTTAGAGACCCAATATTTCGGGAATTCATGAGGAAGGAATTAAATGATAACGGGGAGACGGATATGGCCGTGGTGTGGGAGGCTGCGAAGGCCACCTTTAGGGGCCTCCTGATTGCCAAAGGCTCAAGGCGAAAGCGCAAAAGGGGCCTAATTGAAAACAAGATTCGAACAGAACTGGGGGTCCTGAGAGCCAGGCTAGGCTTGCCTGGGGAAGAATGAGAGGCTCTCCTATTGGAGATGCAAGGTAAAAGACAGGCATTGCACACAATCCCCCTAGGGGAAGTCATCAAGAAAGTGCGATACACCAAACAAAGGTATTATGAACGGGGCGACAGAGTGGGGAACCTCTTGGCGCATAGGGCTTGTGGATGCAGAGTGGAGAGAGGGGTGGGCCTTCTCAGAGACAAAGCAGAGGGCTTTGACGATTTTTACAGCAAACTCTATTCCAGACGTGAGGGTGAGTCACTGGATGACATCTGGACTTACTTGGCTGAACACCCCCTGCCCCGACTGACTGACCCTGAGCGGGAGGCCCTTGAGGGAGAAATATCGGCGGAGGAGGTGGAGGGCGCCATCAAGAGTCTCAAGGCAGCGAACGCCACAGGGAGAGATGGGTACACGTCAGACTTCTACAAACCATGCCAACCTATCCTGGTGAAGCCGCTGATTTTCAATCAAATCAGAAACCAGGACTCGATCCCACTGACGTTCCTACAGGCTCTAATCACCATACTACCCAAACCGGGCAAGGACCAGACAGAGTGTGGGTCATACAGACCCATCTTGCTCTTGAACTTGGACGTCAAGATCTTTGCCAGAATCCTGGCGACTAGACTAGAGGGTTGCCTCCCCCGCTTAATACACCCCGACCAGGCGGGATTCATCCTAAATAGACAGGGGTCCGATAATATGCGAAAAATCCTCTGTGCTCAGCTCGACTCTTATTGGCCCTCGATGCTGAGAAGGCCTTCGACAGGGGTCAGCTGGGCCTTCATGGGGAGTTTCTTTCAGCTCTGGTGATGGGGACGAGGTGGCTAGGCTGGATGTCGGCGCTATATTCCTCTCCCTCAGCCATGGTGGTCGCAAATGGGACGGAATCAAGGATGTTCCCCCTGGAGCGAGGTACGAGGCAGGGATGCCCATTGTCTCCCTTAATATACGCACTGGTGATGGAACCTTGTTCGTAACGATGAGGCAATTAGAGGGGTACAAATAGGGGATACAAATTGCAAGATCTGCCTATTCGCTGATGATGCACTACTCTATATTACGAGGCCATCCCAGACAGTCGCCAGGATCCTCCAGGGTCTGAAGCGCTATGGGGAGCTATCTGGGTACAAGGTCAACCTTGGGAAGTCGGTAGCATTCATAGGGGGAGGTCTAGCAGACCCAGAGGCAGATTATGTGAGAGGGCTCCTCTTCAGACTGCAAAGGGATGGGTTTGGCTATCTAGGGGTTCAAGTGACACGTGATCCTGATGGTCTATTCCCCGGTAACTTTCCCCCGCTCTGGTCCGAAATTAAAAAAAGACAGATGGGCAAGATCGGGTCTCTCCTGGATGGCACGCCTCAACCTGGTGAAAATGGCGATTCTCCCCAAGTTTTTATTCTTCTTCCAAATGCTTCCCGTACAGGTCCCCAAGACATTCTTTACAGAAACAAAACAAGTCCTCTTGAACTTTCTCTGGTCTGGCAAAAAACACAGGATCTCCTATGAGGTACTAACCAGGCCAAAGGAAGACTGTGGGGTGGGATACTTAGACTTGGAGACTTACTACAGGGCCTCCCAGTTCAGGGTGCTGATTGATCACTTCACCCCAGGTACTGAGAAGCAATGGGTGGCCATGGACAACAAGGTCCTTGCACCTGTCACAGTAGAGGATTGGCTTTGGGTCCCAAGAAAGAACATCCCCAGAAGGGTCCTGAACCATCCAGTCCTGAAAGTGCTATGGCCCCCTATGGAGGGAGGGAGGCTACTATTGTTGGCTCACAACTTGGACCTCTCCACTAAGATGTATCTGCCCCCCCCCTTCATAGACAAGATAGCAGAGCCAGCTGCGTTTCAAAAGTGGTTTGAGGCTGGCCTAAGCAGGACTGGCCACCTTTGGGTGGGGGGCTCATTTCTACCCCTGATAGATCTAGAGGAGGCTTTGGGAATAGACACCCTGTCACCATTTCGATAGCTCCAGTTTAAGGGGTCCTAGGAGGGACCTAACCGACTTTGAGAGACTCCTCATTTCTACCCGGGGCTGCAAGGGGGTGATATCTCACCTCTACAGACTTCTTCTGCTCTCTGCCCCGTGGGACCCGCCACCAGCGCGCTTACAGTGGGGTAGGGACCTAGGGGAGGAGATAGATGATGAAAGGTGGTCTGAAATGTGCAGGCGGGCCAATCGCTCCACAGCCTAGCTGCAATTTCGACACCAGGCTCTTAAGGTTATACGCAGGTGGCACTACCCCCCGCAGAGGATTTCCAGGATGCGGGCGGGATATGACCCGCACTGCTGGAAATGTAAGAAGGTAAATGGCGACTACATCCATGTGGTGGTGCCCTGTGGTCCAGACATATTGTGAAGAGGTACTGTCCTGGATCAAAGGGGTGGATGGAGTCGAAAGGTCCCTGTGCCCCTGGCTCCTCCTCCTTTGGAATTGACATATGGGACGACCACGAGGGAGCCCATGGTCACGTGTTGCAGGTCATGTTGGTGGCAGCCAGGTGCTGTTTGGCACAGAAATGGAAAAGTTCTGGTATGCCGGGAGAAAAGGTATGGGTCACGAAAGTACGGGCCATTTATGATATGGAGTTCCTCACCCATCTGATCGATGAGTCTAAATCGCATATCGAAGAACTATTGCTCCCCTTTTTTTAAAAATATGGGCGCCTGGCCTAGTGGAACAGACCTACACCGGGGGCTCCCCAACCCTGACGGGAAAGGCCGCTGCCAACTGGACCAATTGAAAGTTACCTAACGTTTGGCCCAATACGCCAGTGTGCAAAGAGACAAACATTGTCACGCAGTCTAAGAACTCTCTTGGTGGACTATAAATGAGAGCTCGAACTGGAGTTGGTTGGGGGAGGGACGGGGGGGGATGAGTTATAATTGTCATGGCGATTCATGTTTAAATGTTATGCAATGTTATAATGTAAAATATTAATAATCTGATTTTCAAAAAAAGATGCTGAAAACATGATAACTTTGTCAAACCGGAAACTGAGTCTCTTTTGGAAACTCATTAACATGAGTGCCCCACAACAAACCACCCACAGTAATATGGTATCTGAAACACTGTGGGTGAACCACTATAGTGAGTTATACAAAAAAAGATCTCTCGCAAAATCTGGTACTACCACACATGGGCAAGTGGGACATCCGTTTTGAGAAAGACGATATACTATAACAAATTCAACAGATTACCTCTTCCAGGGCACCCGGACGGGACGGCATTACCAACTAAATGCTGAAAGAAAATGCAGATGAATGTGCACAGTGCTGTATTTCCTTGTTTGCAACAATAACGGCCAAATGCGAAATCCTGGCGTCTTGGAAAAGTGTGATCGTGTTACCGATCTTTAAAAAGGGAATAGAGAGAAAGGACCTTTTACCCGACGTTCTCTCTAGAGTACACTTCTTTCATAAGAAAGAAGAAATCATGGCAGCGGCAAGAAAAGCTGAGCCAGTGAAGTTCTGGGGTTCCTCGCTGATTTTGTTTCAAGACCTTTCCCCTCTCACTCTGGCAAATCGCAGACGGCTTCAGAAGGTTACGGCCTGGCTTCAGGAGAAGGTCCATTATCGATGGGGTTTCCATGCAAATTGCTTTTAGAGTATGATAACCGATCTTACACAATTTGCTCTGAGGAAGAAGCTAAAAAAGCTGATGACGATGGAGCTGACATGAGGGCTAACTATCATGAAGACCGGTCCCGAAGCCCCACGCTGAAGGATGTGAGTAGGAAACCCAAAGGTTGGCATGTGGTGAAGGGGGCCTCAGGTATGGCAAAAGATAATGCAGATCCTATGTGACCTGTGGGAACTGCTAAAGAGCGATACCCCCAGAGGAAAGCACGCAGATATCTGATCTGTTACCTTAAATGCGTACTATGCACCTACGGACCTATTGTCAGCAGGGGTCCCCGCCCACTGATGAAGGATTCTTGTTCCCGAGTTAAAGAGCCTGGCCAGTTTTAACAGTGTTCGGATGCAAGTTTATTGTCATTTCCCCTGGTCTCTCAGACTCTTGCCATGGATGTACCACTGTTCCTTCTGCAATAATGAATTACTCTGCATTAGCGCATGTCTGCTGCAGGAAGCCTCCCTGTTTAGTAATTAAAATGTGTTATTCATGTACAAGAATTTTTTCTGAACAACACTAATCCAAAAGCGAAAGGGCAAATATGAAGCTTGATATGTCTGGTCGCCCAATACATGCATTACACTCGTCATTGTGGTCCTGAGTGGGTGGTTCACCAAGTTTATGATGGCTTTAAAAGCCTTGTGATTTTTCTGTTTTTTTTTTGTTCTACATGTTACCTCATGAAGTTTAAGTTTTAATTTTTGTTGTAATGTACGTCAATTTTGTTGCTTATATTACTTTGCCTACATTATCAACACTGGGGTAGGATCGACACTCATAATTGAAATGTGGCTGGCCCTTAGAATGTTCTATTCCTTGTGGCTCACTGTGATACTGTGAATGTTATATAGGCGGAAGATTGAAGAGGGAGTATTTCGAAGTTGGTTTTGCATAAAGGGGTCAGATGGTTGGGACACACGCAGAGAATAGACTAATACCAGAATGGCAATTCCGAATATAAGCTGTCTCACCCTGAATGTAGTACTGCTATATGGGATGGTCCCTCCTTTTTTGTTTCTGGGGGGGTTGATCTGTTGTAGGGACAATATCATATGGACACACACAACAAGCACAAATCAACTACCCTTTCTCAATCTGCCTTCTTCCGAACTTTAGGTGTAGTATTTTGTCTTTCATGTAGATCACAGAAAGTGACCGACAAAACAAGCTAATACTAATGTTAAATCATACACATTTTATTCAATCAAAACGTCTAAAAAAGATTTTAAAACAACGGAAGAGCAAAAAAGGCCACAGTAATTTTCAGTAATTCAATTTCATTTCATAACAACAAATCCCAGATACGTCTACATATGTTTCGTCCTTTATCTTTGCTTGGTTTTGCACATCGATGCCGATGGAGACATAGAAGAGTTAATGTCCGGAGCGAACAAAGTAATTTTCTAAGAAAATTAATTGAACAAGTGGGAAGAAACACCTAACCAAATCAACTATGGAATGATTATGGAAGATCAAGGAAGACAGATTGGGTAATTTAAAAAACCTCCAATTTGTGTAACTTGCAAAACAGAAGATCCTAGAAAATAAGAAACAAAAGTTCTTGTTAAAAAATAAATAATTGAAGTTCCAGTCCGACCGCTCTATCCCGAAACCACAACTAGTGTGAGAGGACAGTTGAAAATCTAATATATTCCTGCCCTGAAGATGGCCAAAAAACATCCAAATATGACACCTGAGATGGTTTGTAAAGTTTTTTTGGTAAAGGCCGAAACATATGAACATATGTAGACATATCTGAAAAGTTTGTACCGCAATAATATATAAACGAAATAATACCTGTTGCCTAAAAACAGTGGTTCTGTCACATACTAACCTCACATTGAGCATTTGTTATAAAATGAAATTGAATTATTGAAAATTACTCTGGGCTTTTTTTGGTCTTCAGCTATTTTAGAATCTTTTTCAGACGGTTTGATTAAATGTGTATGATTTTAATATTAGTATTTCCTTGTTTTGTCTGTCACCCTGAATGTGCAAGGCCTAAATTCTCCTCTAAAACAAAAGGCTTTATTTCATCGTTTGGCCACCCTTAACCCCTCTCTACTGTTTCTTCAGGAAACTCATCTCCTACCATAAGATGAATTTCGACTTAATAGATTTTACCCCACTAGATGATGTGCCTCGTCAGGGCTGAAAAGATGTGGAGTAGCCATTCTGGTGCAAAAAGTGGTCCCCCTGAGGGTTTGAAAGACCTTGCGAGATAGACGTGGCAGCTATCTTTTAGTGGTGGCTATGCTGCAAGGGAGAACGGTGACCCTAGTATCGCTGTATGTGCCCAATTCTCAACAGGACTTGTTTTTTGTTTCTATGTCTGAGATATTGTTTGCACATGCTGAAGGAGATCTTATAGTCGGGGGGGTTAACGATGTGATAAATCCATTGGAGGAGAAGTCTCTGCCTCCAACTACTACAGAAAGAACAAACTTCTTGGCGCTTATGACACTCCTCTAGGAGCATTCACTTATAGACGCATGGTGGTTCTTCCACCAAGGTGAGCTTGATTATACTTTTATTCTGCGGTGCATAGGGGGTTCTTTAGATTAGATATGTTTTTTTTATTTCAGATAAGCTTGTTCCCCAAACAACTGGCATAGTGATTCTCCCAAAAGCTCTGTCAGATCATGCTCCTGTATTACTAACAATGGCCCCTTTGAATGAAATCCCGGAGCCTGCACGTACTTGGCACTTGACAGTTCCGTTCCTGTATCTCGGACACCATAACCCATTATTTCACCGAGAATGACACGGGGGAGGTGGACTATACTGTTGTATGGTATGCGGCGAAAGCTGTAATTCGAGGTCAGATTATAGCCCAAATAGCAGAGAGGGGGAGAATCAGCGAACATGTTCAATCCAACTTGAGCTAGCACTCCAAAGGAGGGAAGAACTGCACAAAAATAGGGCCTCTTGACGGTCACTTAGGGATGTACGGGTAGCCCAGAAAGCCCTTGAAGCCCATCACATGAGCCGGGCGGCATATGGCATAATGCGCACTAAACAGCACTATTATTTGAAAGTGAACAAAGCTAATCGGCTCTTGGGAGACGGGTCACTTCGGAGATAGATAAACTTCAAGTAATTGAAAAAGTTCTTTAAAGAACACTTGGCCCCCCCCACCACACCGACCCATACTTAGCCCACAAATTCATACAGAATGCGCATCTGCCATGGGTTTCCCGGGAGCTTCGGGGATTGCTTAGAAGAGCGGTTCACGCTGCCGGAGACTGAAGCGGCCCTTCGATCCCTTCCTCTAGGAAAGGCCCCGGGACCAGACGGTTTTACAAATAAATTTTATAAAACCTTTAGCGCTGTGCTTTCTCCCTATCTGACAAAGCTTTTTAATTTCATTTGGGCCACCGGATCAGTGTCTGAATCAATGGCTGAATACGCCACAATGCTGATTTTGAAGCCGGGGAAGGGCCCCACAGACTGTGCGTCCTTTTGGCCATTTGCACTGCTAAACACAGATGCGAAACTGCTGAGCAAAATAATTGCTGGTTGACTGGGGGAGATTCTCCCATCACTGATTGAGAAAGATCAAACAGGTTTCATACTAATTGTTCAACACATGACAACATCTGCCGTGCAATAGACCTAATTGCCCTGGCCCCTGGTATCCCGGGGAGATTATCCCTAGTATCCTTAGATGCCCATAGGTCTTTTGACAGCATGTCCTGGGGATATGTGGAGGCTGTACTGGAAGGGTTTAGCTTTGGTTCTAGTTTCTCAAAACTGATCCTCTCAAATTTTCAAATTCCCTCGACGAGAGTGAAAGTGAATGCGCACTGGACCCTGTTGATGATTTTAGGTAGAGGCACTAGACACGGTTGTTCCCTGTCTCCCCTAATCTTCACCCTGGCGATGGAGCCCTTGGCCCAACAGATTAGGCTTCACCTGGATATTCTTGGTTTTGAATATGCGGGACAATGCCATAAAGTGGCCCTATATGCAGATGACATGCTCTGCTTTTTGAACAATGCTTCTAGTTCCATCCCACCCCTTATGGAACTCCTGACTCGGTTTGCTTTGATATCCGGATTTGCGGTGAACCCAGCTAAATCAGTAGGAATGGCTTTAACGGAAATACCTTACAAGTTAATTGACATACAGGTGGCATTCCCCATCCCTTGGTCGTCCACTGACATTAGTTATTTAGGAATAAAATTGACCCCGACCTACGCAGGCCTCTTTAAAGCTAATATTCCCGCCTTATTGAAGGCGGCCAATGAATGGCTCCAACGTTGGGATTCTCTGGAAATTTCTTGGTTGGGTCGGGTTAGCGCGGTCAAGATAACCCTTCTCCCGAAACTACTTTATGCTTTTCACTCCTTACCAGTACTAATCCCTGAAAGTGAGCTCATAACTATGCAAAAGGAAATAGGTTGGTTCATCTGAGGGGGGGGGAAACCTAGAGTTCCTTGCAAGCTCCTTACAAGGGGGAGGGTGATGGGTGACTTGGGACTCACCTTGATTTCGCTTTATTACAGGGCAGCTCAGGTTTCCACGTTGCTGACATGGCGGAATCCACTGAAACCCCCTAAATGGCAAGAGATCGAGCAGGTGGCAGCCCCGTTTCCTCTGGCTTACCTCCCGTTTCTCCCTAAGGAGACTCGGATATCGGGCGAGTTATTACCCACTACGTTAGCTACGCTCCGGAGTTGGGATAAGGCATGCATGCAGAAGGGTATAACGTCAGGTTTTGGTCTGTTATATCCCATCAACCAGAACCCAGCGTTCACTCCGGGACTATGTGCTAGATCATTCCAATACTGGAGCCCAGATAAACCCCTGAGATTGAGGGATCTATATATACATTGGGAACCCCTGACATTTCTGGAGTGCAAGGAGAAGTTTGGAGTGCCGGAATTGGAACGCTTTCGGTATATACAACTTCATCACTGGCTAGCCAATAGGGATACTCGCTTAGCTGTCTCTAGAAACCAGACTGGCATAGAACTTAGAATCCTCGAGGGTCAGTAATCTCATAAACTAGCCACATGTTATAGACTCCTGGAGAACGCTCCCATAGGGGAAAAACTCCCTTATGTTGGCTGGGGAGAGTGAACTGGGCTTAGAGATTTCGGAAGAGTCTTGGCAGCTGATATGGTATAGGGCCCAGAAGAGCTCACGATGTACTATAGTGAAGGAGAATGCTATTAAGGTTTGTTTCAGGTGGTATATGCCCCCAAGCAAGCTTCATGCAATGAATCCAGATCTCCCAGATACGTGCTGGCATTGTTGTGGGGAGCAGGGAGACCTAGCACATATGTGGTGGCATTGTTCAGTTATACAAACATTCTGGCTGGAGGTACGATCCAAAATTAAAGAAATCACAGGATTTTTGCTCCCCACGGATACATGGGTTCTGCTATTGGGGGATGTACCAGAGGATGGGTCCTTCCCGATGTCAGGGGACACGGCAACCCTGATCTCAGTTACTTATAGCAGCTCGAATCACAAGAGCCCATTTTTGGAAAGCCGTAGAGGCTCCACATATAGCATACTGGTGGGTAAAGGTGTGGGAGCTTTTAGGACTAGAAAAACTCACGGCCGCGCTCAAGGGGAAACTTCAAGTGCACGAGGACTTGGAGCCCATTCTTGAGCTTTGTTTCAGACTGAGAGCAAATGTTCTTTCAGCCGCAAATTATTAAATATTTCATGTACCCTTGATGCTGGCGCTGTAAATCTTGGGCTGGCCGAATTCCTTCCCCTTTTTTTTTTATTTTTATTTTTTAATTGTTTTTCCTCTTCACCTCCTTCCTCTCTCTGTTGCCTCTTTCTTTCCTTTCTAATGGCTCTTTGGTTGAATCAAATTATCCCTCATATCAATTACCTTTAAATGAATTTAAGGATGATCTTGATGTGTTTTATGAAATTGAAGGCAAAATGTGAAATGGCGAGGAAATGAATTTTGATGTATTATGAACTGTTATGCTTTGTTGATTTTATATATTTTGGAAAACTAATAAAGATAATCTATTAAAAAAAGGCAATAGATCTGACCCGAAAAATTATCGACCAATCACATTATTTGAAGTCCTGTGGAAAATCTTTGCAGCACAAATTCACGCAAAAATTATAACTGGGATTAGATTGACACAATCCTACAATGCGAGAAAACAGGCTTCATAAAGGGCGTGGACTGTGTGCTGAACTTACCAATCAACCTCCTGAAAATGAAACCAATTCGACAAGGAGCGAAGATTTATCTTGCTTTCATTGACTTGGGCCATGCTTTCAACAGCATTGATTGGGAGCTGTAAGGGACAAAACTAAAAAACTGGAAATGTCCAGCAAGTCTTATCATGGCAATCAAAGCTCTACACACCAAAACTGAAATAAGAAAATGACTTGATCAAGCAGGCTGCTTATATGCCCATCTCAAAACTTTCAGAGGATTCAAACAGGGATGTCCTCTGGCATCTCTACTCTTTAATCTCTTCATATCCGATATTGGTGAGACCTTGGGAAGTGTCACTGCGTTTCCGCCAAAAATGAATGGAGAACATCTGGGTTGGATGATGTACATGGATGACCTTGTGCTGTTAGATGCAACACTGATCGGCCTACAACGAAAACTTCACCTACTTGAAAATGTAGCAGCAAATGGCTTAAACATCAATACCTCAAAATCTGAAATCCTGATACTACAAAACATAAAAGGAAGGAGAGGTAACAACAAAAATGTTCCACTGGCGTTGTGGGATATATTGACCCACTCAACGTCATTAACCCACATCACTAAGCTGCATTTGCACCGAAACAACCACAAAAGGGTTGCACTGGCTCCTGTGAGTGCCATGGCTCAGAACTGCGTTTTGCAACAACAAAAATGTCTGCACCGTCCTGCCAAGCACACATCGGGCAGGATGGAACCAGGGTGCACATTAAAGGGGATTGCCAGTGGGTTCCCACATAAACAGAAGGAAGAAAGTGGAAAAACCAGCGTTGCTGTGCTGCAAAAAGCCAAAATCCATTGAAAAAAAACCCTTTACACCTTTAAAGCAAAACCAGGCATGATTCTGAATTGACAAGCCCAGTCAAGCCAACAAAAAAAAATAGAGCAGGAACCTTACTTTTACTCACATAGGAAACACTGTAATTTTCTCTGCAAAAGTATCCAAAACTCAGCTGTTCAGAGAGAGACTCTAACTAGCTGAGCCATGCCTGCTTCAATGTATCCGCATTTCAGACCAACTCCAGCATTTCAAGAGAAGAACTATAGCTGTAGATCTGCTGGAGATGAAAAGTTGAATTTAAGAAGGAAAGGCCGGCTGCACCATGTGTAAAAAAAGAAATGGGCTTTTGCAAAATTAAAGTAAAACAAATGCCTGTGTTTTGGAACAGTACACTGGTGAATGAAAGCCTGCCAGTCTTTAGCAATATGAAGGGGTTTGTTGCTGGGGAGACTGTATAACATGGATTTAATGCAACCGGCTTGCTTTAATGCTGGATCTAAGATCAAAAATTAAAGATTAAAACTGTGGTGGCTGGAGCTGCAACTTGAAAAACAGGTTTTCTGCTTGGAGGGGTGGCACCAAAAGGAGGGCTCTCTCTCAGCAGATACGGACAACCCCTTGATAATCTCAGGGTTGAACAGACTTTTGTCTCTGCTGGGACCCAAACAAGGAAGCTCCCAGGGAAGGAAGCCTAAGGTGTGAAGGGGGCAATATAACTTCAATGAAGGGAGAAACCCCTCCATGCTCTAAAGGAAATGACAGTTGGCAGCAGTTGAAGGACAGAAAAAAATTGACCCAGGAACAAAGACTACCTTTTGTTCCCCAAGACTATTTCAGGGATAAACTTTAAAGACTTCTATTTTTGCAGCAAGACTTTGAAAAATTGTAAAAATGTTGCAGTTTAAAAGTGATTTTTCATGCTTGCTTTAGAGACTTAGAACTCACTGGCACATTGGAGACAGAAAGGGCAAAGTATTGAGGCTAAATCAAAGTATTAATGTTGCAAACATACATTTTTGTACATCCCTGGGGAGAATGCAGTTCTATGTGTAAAGTTAGGGAATTTTAAGCCAAATCTTTCATGCTCAAAATTAACAAAATGAATCAGAAGGGCGAAACACGGTCCCACAGACTTGTGGATTGGACTGATACCTGCTGCACATAATATGGAACCTGTGTATATAATTTACGAAGAGATTGCAGTTGTATAAATGTCTGTTTTTGGCAAAATCAGATTTTCAGTAAAGTAAATGTGGGAGTTTTTGGACATTGTAAAACTCGCTTCATAAACCTGACATCATTACCTTAGAAATCCAACCATTTAAGAGCAAAGCAGAGACTAGCACTCCTGCCCAATCCAAGTAGTTTAGTTAACCCTGTCCAGCCTATACTTTGATGTCATTATGCACTATAAATAAGGGTACTTGACAAGACTCTAGACACTCTCTTCCTGATTTCCTGCGCGGCGTCCTGTTCGGTTTCCTTCATCTTGCACTGATCCAGATTCCAGATCCAACTACCAGCCAAAGCACTGCTGACCCTTCCAGCAAGGCCCCAATTTTAAAATCCCAATACTCAAACGGAGAAGCGGTGGTATTTTTGTGGGAAGCCTCCTGACCCAGCCTGGCTTGCGGTCCACCGATTGCTGCCCAATAACTGCATCCAGCGGTACCGGTGCCATCCAGTGACCAGAACTATCTTTTGGTATCCAGTCCCTGCCCAGCTGATCCTGTCCCGCTGATTTTGTCCTGCTGTCCTTTGCTAGACCAGATCCGTGTGGTGACCAGAACGCTGACGGTCAAATCCTAAACTAAGATGGGCTGTGAGTATCAATAGGAACCCATAGAAATCCATAGTATACCTTGGCATGTCCTTAGTGCCCCTCTCTAAGCCATCCTCCGATATAAATTGTCAGCATTATTTGTGAAACGCTGCCTTTGATTTCTAGTGCTAGAGCCATCTCTTTAGTAATTTTGCCTTGTTTAAATCCTAAGCCCGTAGTCCTATTTGGAGTGATCGCACTGGTTCCGTCAGGGTAGGGCGCTGAGGTGTGCTAGGGTTGAACTCGCAAATCAACCCTGGAGCTTACTGTGCCCCTCTTTGGTGGCCTAGCCTGAATACTCCAGTGTAGAGTAAAACTGTTCTTGTCAAAACTGATTTCCTTTCCTTTTGTCACCGCTCCATTTTACTCAAAACGCACTTTTGTAGATCTTGCCTAACTCATTCAATTTACCAGCTAGAGACTTAATTTGACTTCCATATTGTACCTGTGATCTAATGCTATTCCCCAGCCAAATAACCGAACTTCAAATCAGTGTATTTCACCTGTCTTTATTAAAAACCGTTTGGGTAATTTTAGGCGGGAATTGCAAAGTTTCCAACGTGTCATTTGCTGCAACATGTGTTAAACCTTGCCACTCAATTTCGATCTATATGCTCTTGGTTATCCATTCTTTGTCATTGTAAGTGTACTTGCATTGTAGCTTTAGTGAGGAATTATATTTGCTTCAAGGTTTTTCACACACATTCATTATTTAATTGTCCATTTCCGAGTGTCCTTTTACAACATTGCAAAGAGGTTTGAAACCCGTTTTTCTCTTATTTTTCAGGAGGGAAGGTCAGATTTCAATTCTGTTTCCTATTTGTTATTCCCGATTACCTGCTGCTTCTGTTTATCCACTGCAAATTGATTATTGGTGGCTTGAGGGAACCTTGCAGAGGGATATTCTAACTTACGTGCTATCTTTCCTAAAATCAAAAAGTGCTCCTATTCCCTGGTATTTTGTAGATATGTCAATAGAAGGTTAAACTAAGTGCATTGCTTACATTCCTATTGTTATTATCTCCCCATTGGTGATTGCTGCCCATATTAAAAAGTGTATGATTTCTTTTGATTTTTAAATAAATAAATCTTGCATTTGACCAACCAGCCTGGTTCATGGTCCATTGTGACCCGGGGTATTTGAAGAGGGGGTGTGATATGAGTGGTGTACCATTTCAATATTGAATCTAAAATAAAAAATAAGCAATTCAGTTGTGTGCTGCATACTAGGCCGAGACTAAGGTGTGCGTCGCCTGATTGAAATCCTTAACAGCGTCTTGAAAAAGAAATAATAAGTTGTGTAAATTACACAAAATACCTAGGGGTGTGGATTAATTCCAGCATCAATGATGCTCCCTATTTGGAAAGAATAAAAGCCAAATGCAAACAGTTGACAGCGCAAGGTCAACAAAAAATATTGTAAATTTTTGCTGAAGGCAGTCATCAACTTATATAAGTAAAAAGCGGTACCTGCCTTAATTCATGGAGCTGAATGTGCTTTATGATGTCCCTGGACACTGTGGTCATGCCTTGAACACAACCTTTGGCGAACAGTGCTGTGACTTCCAAAGGGAGTGCCAACAGCTTGCTTAAGATAGGAATTTGGCCTGACTTTAATAAACGTCAGTGACGTGGTGTATGTTGACACTTTATAGGAAAACTGCATTAGATGACAGGCCCCCACAATTCAACATCTTGTATCTGCCTCTCAGCCCCAAGAATGAACCTACACTTAAAGAATGGGTCGAACGATGTGAAGAAACCCTCGAGGCTCTTAACACATCCCTGGATATGCTCCTAACGAATCCACAGGCTGTAAAAAAGACACTTTGGTATCAAGACTTTGTTGATACCATAGATCAGAGACTTAAACACAAATTGACCAAAAACATTGGTAGTGAGGCAAACGAGGTGAACAAATTATCAAACTATTTAAATTTCCAAATCAACATCACACAAACCTCTATATGAAAATCTGCCTCAATTTATTCCCGACCAAAGAAATCTTGGATATGCGGAAAAACAGTGCTTTTAATGACAATAAGTGCAGATTCCGCAACAACACAGAAGAAACAATAAAGCATTTAACTTTATTTTGTTTGGCTTTAAGATCTCTAAGAACGAGACACCTGGGACACCTCATAGAAGAAAGACCGCTTCTTAGTGGAGAAGAATGGTGGACACTTTGCTGCAATGGAGTGTGTAACAAATTAACTTTTGCACTAACCACTTTTCTGCAACAAATCTCAAAGTTACTAGTAGTAGTTGCTGATAACGCTGAAAAACTAAGTTAAGCCTTAATAAAGGAAATTAAGGGAGAGTATGGAAATAAAAACATTTGAAAATTGACAAGAAGCACGGAATGCCCCCAATATGAAATCTCTATATCATGTATTTTTAAAAGTTTGTAACAAACTAATAAAAAAAAAAAATTATTGTAGGTTGTATATTACACCGTGCCTTTTTACCACCCTTCACACTGGAGGTTATAACCTTGAACTGCTCACAATGTTTACCTGTGTGGGTCCTGCATTTGAAGAAAAGCTCTTTGACCCACATGGTATTTGCTCTTCCTAAAACGTACACTTGGAGGTTTCGGAAAATCCTTCCAACAGTCCTCCACTAAAATTGTTCAAAGACTGCCTACCAAGTAGCTGCCCGAGGAGACTAACAAGGGAACCAGCCTCCCAGATGATGAGGGATGTGGGGCCTCTTGGTATTCTCCCTGCCCCCCCCAAAACAAAAAACAAAATAACGAGTTTTAAAAAGTCTAATATTTGTGGGATTTTGGTGCCCTTTTAAAATAAATAGATAAGTGGTGGATTCATGGTATACATTAAGGTGGGGGTGTGGTGAGGGCTGCGAAATGTTTCCCGCCACAATAGAAAAATTCATTGTTTGTCAGAATTCGACTAAAATGTTATTTTCGGCCTTTGTATTTTATTTTCGCTATTTGAACTTAGACCCAGGGCTCTCATCTGTATTTTGAAAGATTACAAGGTCTCAGAGGAGTAGTCGGTGGGTAAAATGTTGAGTAAACTGATTATGAACAGTCACAAAGCACAGAGTGAAGGATGGGGATTTCATTCTCACACCGCGTCTCTTAAAGGAAAATAACTAGCAACAGTTAAACAACCAAAATATAAAATGCTTTTTGAAGAAGATATTCCTCATTGTACAGCCCCATGTGTATTGTATTTTTAATCTGTCATGTTCAAGAGCAGACACCTGTGCCCTTTCTGTCATGTATTGTTAGAAATCTACAGCAGGCCACACAACTTGCACTTGTCACTTTTTAGTGATTATTCAGTCCTGGCTAATAAACAGTGTGCATAACTGATATTAAAGTAAGGGAGCCGGTGACTTCTACCCCAGTTCAGCAGCTTGCATTGTGACATTTTTCCACTTGCTACAGGAATAGATTCATAAACCTTTAATCTCAATACATTAACATACATGCTTTCTTTAAACGTTGCTTTGGAGAGCAAATGGAAGTCGAATGAAAATGACTGTTTCTTTGCACTTAGGGCCACTATTTAATACTTGAGTTGCTTTTATGTAATGTATTTGTTGATGTTTTATCTTATGAAATAACGGGCAGTGTTGCTGATCTTTCAGGGTAATGCCTCTGCAAAAGGAAAGAATAAGGGACTATGACTATCGTCATGTGCCAACCGCCTACGTCCCAACGCAGGGGAATGAGAACAGGTCAGTGGGTGACATTGATGTTCACTTGTTCCCAGGGGTTGTTAATGGAAGAGGGGGTACGTGTTTGCTTTTATTTTATTGCAGAGGAATGCCAATTGATTTGATGTGAATTAATTTGTTTCCTACTTTTCCCATCCTCTTTCTTCGAATAGGTCTTTTTCATGTACTGGAACATTTGCGTTTAGCCTAAATATAGATTTTCTATTAAGGTTTCAGTACCATCATAGTTTGATTCTATATCTTCTTTTTTACTGACGCTTGGTGATATGATTTATCTAGTTTGTTCTATGTCTATGCTGCTCCATGCCATTTAAATGGTGTCCCTGTTGAATGAAGTGATAACAGTGGACTAATGTCCCAAAGTAAAAAAAACTGTAGCACAATACCATTTCAGTGCCATTCTTGAAGATTACCCTTTCCAAACTGCCTTAACATAACCAGTATAGTCCTTGCCCCTTTCCTCCATACTCATTGGAAATAATTCTCTATGAGAATGATGCATGTTGCGAATCAGCATATAGTTTAAAAGGAGTAAGCCCGTCCACCCTTTCCCATTCTCCTGAGCCCGCTCGCAAGGCCTTTAATCTGCACTTACAGGACAAGGGCATCAATAGCTGCGCGATGGCTTTCTCTCATTTCTCAAAGAATTTTGTTGTATCGTTTTATTATTTTATAAACACTTACCATACAGACATTAAATTCCCTTCATTTGTTTGTCATGTAAACCAATCAGCAATAGATCGCCATTGTAATTAAATCACACTCCCTTGTTGTGAAATCCAAAATGACCTGTATTAAGCCGTCTCTTGCCACTTGCCTCAAATTGTCATGGCTTTCGCCGGACAACCCTGTGCATTATATACGCGGCATTCCCCAGCCACACGTGTCCACATCAGCAGTTCATTGGGCCAATAATGGCCATTCGGGTGAGCCCCAACGTTGAGCTATATTAAGTTTAATCAAGCCAACCGCTGTGGACAAGAACAGTTTTTCCCATCGGTTGGTAGTGTTCTCGTCGGTAATGCCAAGCAATAGCAACTTAGGTACCTCTTGGTACCCCCAGAGTACCAGTCAATTTATCGCAGCATTGTTACCTGAAACTTCGGATTTGAGGGCGTTCCCACAAAATATGTATGAAAGTACCTTGACCTTAGTGGCATCGCAGACAGTTCGGATTGGGAGCTCGGTTCCACCGGTATAGCGCAACTGTGGGGTAATACACTCTGTAAAATCTTAAATTCTATCAGGCGAAGTCTAGAGGCAATTGCGATTTCCTGTGTCAACATCAGGGCCAGAATCCAATCCTCCGGGTCAATAGTGCCCACATCTCCCTCCCCTTTTAGTTTAAGGTTGGCCAGTTCTGGAGTAGCAAAGTCCGTTATAGCATTATATAGGGTGGAGGTGACTTTAGTGGCTATGCCTTCTAACAAGACATTGCACTCTAGAGGAGTGCTCTGAGGCGTATTTGAGAGTGAGGAGATGCCCGCGCAGTGCATGGGTGATTTGCATGTAGTGATAGTACTCCACCTCAGAGTCAACACCTTCTGCCGCAGTGTTTCAAATGGAGTGATTTTACCCTCTGTGAAATTATCTCCAACCACTGTGATCTGGGCCTCACCCCATCTCGGCCAGGTCAGCAGTTTGTTTAAGGTTACTGTGGTTCCTTTGGGGTTGCATCTGGGTTACCCTGTTTTCCCACCCAATGTTTGTGTGTCTTTCTCCACACTATAGTGGTATGTGCTGCCATCGTCTGTGGGGGAGCTTTAGTGAGCGGTTGTTGAAGCATTGCAAGTGATGACATATTCTACCGCCCTAACATCTCAGCTCTGATGTGTGGTAGTTCTTGGTTGTCATGGAATTTATCATGAACTTCCGACATTTGACTCACCCAGTAATATGACTGGAGGTGTGGTAATCCTATGCCCCCCTCCCATATTGACCTCTGCAGTGTTGAGGGCAATGCGTGGGTGTCCCCCACCCCAGAAATGTTTCCTGAGGAGACCATCTACCTGATGAAATTTTGAATCGGGGATCCAGAACGGGGCATTTTGCAAGATGTCCAAAAAGCGTGGTAGTGTCAACATCTTAAACAGGGCTGCTCTACCTAGTAGTGTCAAAGTGGAGAAGCATCCAGTGCCGGATGTTGTTGGAGAACCGGTCCACTATCGGGTGTAAGTTATGAGCTGTATGTTCTGAGATATCTCTCGAGACCTGGATTCGCAGATAGCGGAAACGCTCACGCTCAATACGATACGGGCAGTCTGGTGGTATTGTGTGTTTCCCACTCTTAACTGGAAAAAATCTAGATTTCCCCCAGTTGACTCAGTCCGCTGAGCACACTGAAATGCGCCATCATCTGTGTGACAATCGGACAGGAGCAGGCTGGCTCGCCTAAATATATCAAGTCGTCCGCATATATATAAAGAGAGCCTATCTTCCCCACCATACGGCCATCGGAAACCCATCCGTGTGTTAGTCTGGCGAAGCCACATGGCTAGAGGCTCAATGGCAAGTGTGAACAGCAAGGAGGACAGAGGGGAGTTTTAACCAATGGGTAGTATACCGGAATTTCAAAATGTAAGGCATACACCTTCTCCGAGACCTGCTCAGGATAGGAGACTGGTTAGTCCGATTAGACCTCAAGGACACCTATCTTACCATTCCGATAGCAACACAGCATCAGAGGTATCTTTGGTTTCGATGGGGGACGGAAATATGGAGGTTCACATGTCTTCCTTTCGGGCTGGCGTCAGCACCATGGGCGTTTACGAAGATTATGCGCCCAGTTGCGACGGCCATTCGAGAAAGGGGATCAGGATTATCCTAGATCTAGACGATATCCTCATGCTAGGTCAGAGAGCCGCAAGCCTACAAGATCAGGCTACTTGGGTGTGTGAGCTCGTAGCTTCCCTAGACTTTGTTGTAAGCAGAGAAAAATCGGACCTACGCCCGTCTCAGAGGATAGTTTTTGGGGTTTGTGATGGATACCAAGAAAGCCTCACTAGAGCGCCCACCAGCGAAGATAAAGGCCATAAAGAAAGAACTGAGGGCAGTATTAGCGAAGAAAGTTGTTTCGCTTCGCAGTCTAGCACGGATAGTTGGCCTGCTAGCGGCCTCCATACCAGCTGTATTTCCCGGCCCGCTGCACAACAGAGCCCTCCAGAGACTAAAAATAAGACCCCTCAGATGAGGACTAGGGTATCCTCAATTAGTAACCTTAGACCAAGAAGCCATCGCAGAACTTCACTCGTGGCTGCAAAACATGGAAGCCTGGAATGGCAGGGCCATTTTCGGGGACACTCCAGACATCGCGATAGTCAGACGCGAGCAGGGCCGGATGGGGAGCTCAATGGGGCTTCTTAGAGACAGGAGGAAAATGGTCCGAGGAGTTGTTGTCTCCACACAAATTGCCTAGAACTCCTAGTGGGGTCTTTCGCGGTTAGAGCCTTCACCAAGGACCGAGCCAAGTGCTGCGTTCTGCTCAGGATGGACAATATTTTGGCAGTCTGATATATCAATAAGATGGGAGGGACCTCCTCCAAGATGTTGGCCAAACTGGCAAAGGATTTTTGGCATCACTATCTGCGGCAACAAAATCAGTGTTAGCAGAATTCTTGCCAGGGGTTCAGAATACAGTAGCGGATTGGTATTTGTGCGATTTTGTAGACTCCAGCGACTGGAGGCTCTGATCGGACGTCTTTGATTGATTGCAGGAGATGTGGGTTCCCCTAGACACCGACCTATTTGCATCCAGACTGAACACACAGATCACCGAAGTTTTTCATCTGGAGAATAGACCGAGCGGCAGCAGGGACGGATGCGTTTCTACAGCAGTGGAAGGGCGCGGTCCACTACGCCTTTCCCCTGTTCGTCATGCTGCAAGGGTTCTAGTGAAAGTCCGCAGAGAGCAGGTGGAGTTAGTGCTTGTAGTTCCGATATGGAAGTCCCAGCTGTGGTTTCCAGTAGTGATGGAACTTTCTATGGATTTCCCGAGAGAGATTCCTCACAGGGTCGGCATACTTCGGGGCCCGAACAGGCAACTCCATCCCCTAGTAGTGGGAGGAACACTGCACGTGTTGGCATGCAGAGTTTCGGGCAAAGATGGCAGCTGCCAGGCATTTCGCAGCTCGCTGCCGAGTGCATTAGAGACTCCTGTGCGCTGTCTACCATAAGGAGCTATGGTGCCGCGTGGAAGCGCTTGAGCGCATACTGCACAAGAGTTGGTGGTGTTCCCGTTTCAGCTCCTGTAGTACAAATATTGAAATTCTTAGCAGAAAGATGTGCAGAAGGTGGCGCCTAAGTGACAATAGGTGTGTACAGGTCCGGTATTTCAGCAGGACACGAGAAGGTAGGCAATAAGCCAGTAGGGGAGCATCCAGGCATCCAGCCATATTACGTCTTCTGAAAGGTATTAAGATGCGAAAGCCACCGGAACCCAAATATGCCACTCTTTGGGACGTTCAGACGGTGTTTCGACTGTTCGTATCTTGGCCAGACAATACAGATATTTCGCGATGCCAGCTTTCGGGGAAATTGGCCATGCCTCTTAGCTTGCAGAAGAGTCTCCGACGTGAAGGCCCTAGAAGTTGATAGGAAGACATTTTACCCAGGAGTAGCCTTTAATGTAGTTAATAGGACGAAGTCAGATTCTACAATCATCTCTTACCCATATTTTCCCAATAATAGCAAGTTATGCGTAGCGCAATGCATCCAAGACTACGAGACAGCAACAGCAGTGGTTAGACCGAGAGGGGTCACGCAGCTTTTGATTGCGCATAGGAAGCCTTTTCACGCGGGGGCAACAGCCACAATAGCCGGATGGGTTAGAGAGGTAATGCACTGGGCTGGCATTGATTTATCGGTGTTTGGGGCGCATACCATAAGGGGCGCAATGGCTTCTAGAGCATTTTCCGCAGGTGTTCCGTTGCAAGATATTATGAAAGCTGCTGATTGGTCAAATGAGTGCACATTCAAAACCTTTTATTTCAAACCCATCTCCCAGATTCCGTATAGAGTGATTGACCGCCTTGAACAAGCGGTCTCCTGTCTCGACATAGAATGAAGATTGTCCATGCTGAGAGCGTTGGACAGTCTTGATTCTATTAAAGACAAGGAGGCAAGCATTATATCCCGCCCAGGGATATGTTGAAAAAAGTATGTTAAAATGATACTGTAAACTGTTCTGTCGCAAAGTATATTAGTAGAACCCGCCCTTATGATTGTATGGACATTCGCTTACAAAGAAAGAGGAAGTTAACCCTCAGAGGGGCTACATATAGGCATGGACAGAGTCTGATTGGACATGAAGGACAAAGTTGGACTGCAAGAAAGTTGTGGGAGTTGGTAGTTCCTAAGAAACATTTTTGAGAGAAAAGAAACTAACACCCCCTTTTTAGTTTCAAACCTGCAAGGAAGGTGCAGATGTAAACAAAAACGTGTTCAGTTTGGCAAGTGTTTAAAAGTTTTAAAATGTTTGAATTTGAAATTGCTCTGTTGGCAGTGATAAAGAAAGATAAGCCTAATGCTAGCCTCCTTGCCTTTAATAGAATCAAGACTGTCCAGCGCGCTCAGCATGGGCAATCTTCATTAAAATTAATAAAGAGAAGGGGAAATAAGCAATAGTTACGCATAATCGTCATTACATCAATCTCTTTTGTTTGTGCTTGCTAGGAACATGTTCATTCAAATTCAGACTATACAAAAATAGGGCATTGTGCTACTAGGTGCTCCAGTGTTTCCACCAAGCCTTCCCTATGACAAAATCTGCATTGGGCCCCATGCAAATCAACAATATTTATTTTAATCATAACTTCTTTAGTTTGTAGTAAGTTCCAATAGAATAGTAAGAAATCATCTCTGATTTTATTACTGGGGAACTTTGAGGTAGGGAGCTAGTATCCCTCTGCATCTATGGTCATTACTAAGCTGCCTTAAGGACACACATCCATGCAATTTTTCCATATTCAAAGAGTTTCTTTTTAGTCCTGACAGGGTCGTTAACCAGATGCTCCTTTGTGGGATATATTTGTCTCTATGGTTTCACCACACTTAATGAGTTAAGGATGGGCACAAGCCCAGTCTTAATCTCCTCAGCAATTGTGTGATACACAGTTTGTAGTGATACTGCTTACAGCTTCTTGCCCACTTCTGCCGTATATAAATTAAAAGGGCAGGGAGCCAGAGTGCACCCCTGCCGCAACCCATTGGCAGTAGGTATCTTTTCTGCCAAAGAGCCTTCCTAGTTCAGTTGGACGCTGACATTGGAGCCTTCATGTAACTTCATTATCAAATTTAACTTGTTCCATCGGTTAGATCTTACAACTGTATCAAAGGCATTTGACAGTTTCAATGCCGCAACATGAATGACAGGTAAGTTTCCCCGAATTGACAAGATTCTGAAGACTGCTTAAGAGAAAACCATTTAGGTTGGTACTATGTGATTCCACCCCATCAAATTGGTTTAAGAAAATCAGAGTTGTTGCTCACACAGGTTTCTAGATGTTTTAATATTAGACTCGCAAAAATGTTGCTGTAGAAGTCCAAAATCGAAATCGGGTGGTAGTTTTTTGGTGCACTTCTACTGCCCTTTTTATAAATTGGCATAATGTAAGCAGTACTTGAGGTTGGAGGAAAATTACCCGTCTTTGGGATGTCGTCAAAAATAAATTTCAGAATTCCTGCCCATTTTAGTGGGGCACCCTTATAGCTTATTCAATGTTTTATTAGGACCAGGTCTTGGTTTTAGGCAGACCCAACCCTTAATGTGGGCCTGTACTACACAATTTGGTAGACTGAGCAGCCAGGCTTCTTACTCAAGGCAAATTAAGCATTCTTTATAAAGCAGCAACTAATAGAAACATTCAGTGGAAGATGGAATTAATTTAAACAAGAGCCAATAATGCAGGTGAGTCATTTCTTTCTATGTTAAACATGTTCTAGCACACAGAGTGACATCAATCAAGGTCAGTATTAGCACTTATTTCTGTTCACCATTAGAAAATTGGGTTGAGGTGGGAACATGGTTGGAGTTAAAGTACAACACACTTCAACTGGTTCAATAGTTTCTCCTATCCCAGCAATAATGGTGTCAACAATTAACACATGTAAGGGAACACACACTGCCAAAGCCAATAGGGTTCAGAAGAGGAGCCTTTAGGAAACTAGGACAGCCAAAGTCAATGGGACAGTTCCAGTTCTGATGCAGCTTTTCTTAGAAATGTTTGATTAAACAGTCAGGAGTTTGCTGAAAAATCACTGGAGCTCAATAGGAGCACACTTGGAGCACAAGCTGGAAGGCCTGCACAGGTGAGTTGAGGTCAACTTTAAAGGAGTTAAAATACTACTTCCCAAGCAAGGGAGCACTGCAAATGGCAAAAGGTAGTTATACCTCCAACCCCACAGTACTTTAGAAGTGAAGAAGAGTTTCCAGCGTGATGCCTTCCTGATGCAGTGATGCAGACCCATGTTCCTGGTCCTTGCTCATGGTGACGAAAGGGAGGACGTCTGGTGGGCTTCTGCGGCAGCACTCTGGAGATGGACCTTTGCAGCAATGCATTCCACATGATTCAGCGGCTCCTTGTGGTTTTGGTGCTTTCTTCTCAGCGGCGAAGAGAAACCAATAGCTCCGGTTGGAGTTTCCTCGATCCTGGACCCTTGTGAGCGGACTCTGGATGCAGCAAGTCGGAAGATGCGCCAAAATGAAGCAGGACTTAAGGCTAGTTGGTCCCACCAGCCCAAGGGAGGAAGTTGTTCAACACGGATCTTCCCTAACGAAAACGGGGTCGGCACAGCTGCAAGGCTTCACCAGTGCTTCTGCGGTCCTGGAAGGTGCTGCTAGCATAGTCCTCTTCGTCGGATATGATGTTCCAGTGGTCAACTCTTCCTGTAGTCCCAACCGTCTCGCGTTTTAAGCAAAATCCCATTCATTCACAGCCCTACAGCTGTCAATCACAAAGGGGGTGGGGGGGTCATCCTCTAGGACAGCCACCCGCCCAGTTGGAACTGGTTTTGGCCAGGCATGCCCACAAACCAAGGTCAGTGAAGTTTCAGGCTCCTCCCTCACTTCCTGCCTTCCCAGACACACTGGAGCCTGGACGGGCTTCAAGGCTGAAGCCCGCCAAAGGCAAAACACACAAAGGACTCAAACCTAGTTTAAACAACAGAGTTAAAGCCCTGAAGGGACTAACAAACATGGTGGCAAACGAAGACTGGGGTCATTTTGGAAAAATTGTCACCCATGGGTGCTGTACTGCAGCTGAGAAATCAACCTGCTAGTACCCTGCACAAAAGTAGTAAAAGGTAACCATTCCTACCAGCCATTCAAGTTAGTGTAACAAAATGTTACATGAGTAGTGGGATTAGGAAGGTACTAGGTAACCCCCCAGCACTCCATAGGGTGGTGTGTGCTGGACCCACAAAAGAAAGGTAAGCTAAAAGTTATCTCACTGTTCTTGGGAACAGTAATTCACACAAGAAAATGTATTTAAACATTAAAAGAAGTCCCTGGGACTTCTCAGTGGCACTGGACAGAGTGCCTGTTGTCATTATGCAAAAAGCAGATGCTATGGAGTTTACCAGACTCCATTAAATTGGATTAAAAATCCAAGTCAGAGAAAAACACGTGTATGTAGCAAAAAGTACCACTCACGAGGTTAAAAATCAAAAAGATCCCAGATTCTAGCACAAGAGCTGAGGGTCTCTAAGGTTACAGGGAATTGGCATAGAAACTGAAAATTCTCTTTAGCAATAGGGCATATCCCGTGGTCCAGAGTCATGAAGTGCGGTTTTCTTCCCCCATGATGCATAGCTTCAGAACACACTCATAGCATTGCATATGACATCAGTTATATCAAAATAAAAAACTTTAATACTACAGGTGGTGTGAAATCTAGCATAACAAAAGCCTCAAAATTAAGGGTAAAACTTTTAGTTTAAGTGACATTAAGGTACCAGTTTAACACAGCAAAACCCCAGAAATTCAGCAGGTGTTGGAATTTACGCCGGCTTAACTTCGAGCAGCCCCACTGCGCAGCCCATGAGCACACTGATGACCTCACTTATCACATCACTTTTGTCATCATTGATTACCCCATTTGCAACTAGAGCATACTAACATCACAAATTACCTCACTTATGACATCACTAGAAAGTAAATGTCAGTATGAAAAATGCACGCCCTTTATTTAAAGACCTACGAGAAACTTGGTGTATGCTAACAAAGGAAAAATATACTCTCAGTATGTCAGTCCTTTTAAAATATTCTGCAAGTCCAGAAAACTTTAGCTTCCTATACAAGTAGAAAAATCACATGTTTTAGTAAAACACTGCATAGTCTTTCTCTGTTGTAACCTATACTCCTGCGTCCCTTCCCCTTACCTCCATACTAATGGGAGTCTGTCCCATGGGGACAAGACCGGAGCCTTTTTGCACCGCAAAGGAATAATATCCCTTTAAATTAAGAGCATGCACCACCCACCAGTCCTTTTTACCACTCGACTGGTAGGATGCCTTTGCACCTGCTGCAACCAATATTTTTTTTCTCTGATTTCCCTTATTTTAATATTTTGCTGTTAAGCAACCCTTCAGCTTCATTTCACCATGTATGCTTGTGATAACTGGGTTTACATCCTGCGCCTCCTGTGGCAGGAAATGTCCTTATTCTGACACCCAGACCCTCTATCTGAGGTGTTTGGGCACACGCACCAGTGGGATTCTTGTACTACTTGCGGCGCGCTATGTCCCGGTTGAGCCATCTGAAGGACTTCTTCGGTGAGGTCCACCTGAGCATGTCAAGGACTTTGCTAGGCTACTTAGGTATAGAGCGCCACACGCTTCGCAGGTAAGTCATTCTTTTTCAGGCACCCCACCCAAGCGACTCATTGGGTCTTCCTAGACCTACTGGGGTTGGCCCAAGCCTTCAAGGCCTTTACCTACTGTGACGAATCTAACAATATCATCACTGATTCTCTAGAGGGAAGCTTCTCTCCTGTGGCCAGGGAAAGGCAGAAGCTACCTGAATATGACCAAGGGGGTGGGTATCTGCGGGAGTACCACCTGGGGGAAGACAAACCCCAGAGAGGCAGGAAAGTGTTGAACCAAAATAACCCTTGAGGTGTAATTTCCAGTGACAACTTTGTGCCTTTACCCCATATCTGCATGGCTTATTGTGGCATAGATAAAGAATTCCCAGGTTTCCATGACCAACAACCTCACTTACCCCCCTCCTCACCCCCTTTTCTGGTACTGAGATGAAGAAGAGGGATGGAACAAGGAGTAAGACCAGAAACGGTAAGCAAACACTGCATTCTAGTCTTTGGAAAGAGTTAACTGAAGCTGCGAAGTTTAAAACTGAGACAGCTGACCCGAAGCAGAGAGAGGAACAGCTGAGAGAAAGGCAACTGAATGGGAGGCAGAGACTGGTTGTTTCCAACTTGTTCTGATGCTGGTCAGAACGCGGGAGTTGAGCAGACTGAGAGAAGCAGCACCGAGGCTATCCCAAACGGCGTGAAAGGGAACCAAGCTGAGAGGAGTGCAACGCTTTGGGACCACTGGCCGAAGAAGCCGCCCGGGGCGAATGAAAGCAAAGGAAAAGCACACCGGTACATGATATGAAATGATGATATGATATGGCATTTGTAACGCGCCTATACACAAGTGTTTCAAGGCGCGACGAGGCAGGGAGGGGGGGAACAAAGGGAGACAGACAACGATCCTACTAGGCCAGGTGTCATTCAGACCGCGCAAGTGCCTGGGGGGGGGGAGTGCAAGGGGGAAGGGAGAGGGGAAAGTGCAATACAGGGTTAGTAATGAAAGAGGGCCAGCTAGTGGCAAGTGCAAGATAAGTGCACAACAAGTGCTGGGAGGGGGGCTGTACGGATACAGAAACAGTCCCGCAGTGCAGGGGTAGTAAGGAAGGCAGTGCAGGGGAGAGTGGCTGGGCCAAGGACCAGGGTTAGTGAGTGGCCCAGTTGCTGATTCAGTACAGTATCAGTGGTTTAGCAGGGTAGAGGGGGAGAGAAAGCAGAAGCAAAGAGGAAGGTTTTGAGGTGCTTCCGGAAACCGGAGATGGTTCTCCTCAAGTTTCAGGGAGGCAGGAAGGCTGTTCCAGAAGGAAGCCCCTGCTGCGGAGAGAGATCTCCCCCCAACTCGTTGCTTGGAGAAGCGGCTGACCCTGAGGGAGTTGGAGGCGGAAGAGCGAAGTGCTTGAGAAGGAAGATATTTAGGAAGGGAGAGTTGAAGGTATTTTGGCCCCAGGCCCCAGAAGGCCTTGTGGACAATGCAGAGGGTTTTGAACTTAATCCTCGCAGCCACAGGGAGCCAGTGTAGCGCTTTCAGTCCTGGAGAGATACGGTCCCTGGGCTTGAGGCCAAGGACAAGTCTTGCAGTCCTGTTCTGGATAAGTTGCAGAGGGCGGAGAGCAGAGGCAGGCAGATTTAGATAGAGGCTGTTACAGTAGTCCAGCTTCGAGAGAACGAGGTCTTTGGAGACAGTGAGCTTCTGGGGGAAGGAGCCCACGCCCAACCAAAAACTGAAAAGGAAGGAGGAGAGCCGCAAGAAGCGCCAGAGCCGCCCGGTAAACCCAGGGATATTGAACAGGTTACTGCGGCGTTTGGGTGTGAATGTTGCATCACCTTAACGGCGTGAAACATTGCAATTGAACCTATTAATAAAAGTATGAACAATAGGAAAGGGTTAGTGACCCAAATCTGGAAGAGAAAGGACTACAGATACGAACATTGTAGTGAAAGGGAGAGCAGTCCAATACTGGGAAAGAGAGACTAAGACGATTGCGGAACATAGTTAAGAAAGGGGCGGTGGGCCATTGTTTAACAAAAGGAGTCGATACAAATTAGAACAGTGTTAAAGGGTCAGTGATCCAGTTTTGGAAGAATATTATTTCCTGAATGAAAGAAAGTTAGTGGAGAACAGAAAATCCCTGACAGGATAGTGAACCAGGCAAACAGTGAGTCTGGGACTCGCGCCCAAAGACAAGTGAACCTGTTGCAAATTTAAAGGATATAAAAAAGCCCTGGTGGGAGAGTGAACCCGGCATTGTGCAAATTTGGGTCCCGCACCGAAGAAGCAGTGAGATAATATCCTGGCGGGACAGTATACCAGTAATGAGAAGAGGAGATAAATCTGAAATCATTGACCAGTAAGAATGAATATAAAAGGGAAGACCCATATCCCTTTTTAAGGATCAGTAAGTATGTTGCAGATACCCTGGCAGGAGCGTATACCAGGGGTAGAAAGAACAGTGAATTAAAAGAGAAAAGACCATACCGCTTTCTTAGATTAATTGAAATACATTGTGTGAATACAGTGTGAAGTTGGACATTTAAAAGAATTGTGTGCTTAAAGGAGACTTGAGGGAAGGATCTTTCCCATGGAATAACCGTGAAGTATATTAACATGCTAAATACTGAAAGGGAAAAGTGTTTTCCAAAAATGTGTGGAAGTGTGACAATTGGAGAAATTCGAGGGAGAAGGCGTTCTATTTGAAATTGGGCAATGCAACATTATATAAGGAAAGAGATGGAAGGGGAGAGTCCTTTTTTCCAGTGGAATAGTAATTGACATGTTTTTCCAAAAGTACCAGAGACAGCAAAAGACCAAAAGAAACCTGGAGGAAGGGAGAAGCCTTCCTCTTGTGGAACTTTTATTTCTTTGCTTTTCTGCACCTTGGAACTTTGTTTAGACTTTAAAAGAAAGTTATAAGTGCAGAGCTTTCAGAAATCCCCTTGTCCACGTTATATTGAATTTAGAGTGTAAGGGTCAGTTTAGGGTTTTGGACACAGGACGCTTTATTTAACATCCTGACAAAGCCGTTCATTAGCTTTGTTGAGGCAGGGAAACCCCTCATTGACCTAGGGACAGGTAGGATTTCTCCAACCCCTCTTATTTTGACAAAAGTATATAACCAATACTTAACATGCCACTGTGTCAAGAGTCTTACTCTTGACCCCTTGTACAACCCACTCGTCGAGGGCTCTTCAGGGCCTGTCACCAGACATGAGTTTCCGGGGGCACAAGTTACCAAAGAAACTCGTAAATGAGGGTACAGCAGTACCTCCCATGCGGCTGCCTGACACTCACCGAACTCCTTTTACCCGGTTGTCACCTGTTAGGTAAGAATTGGTCCAGTCACACTGTGTGAGACTACACAACACTTATCGGCTTGGTATTGGGTAACCCACCTTTTGGTATAGATCTGTACTAAACAGGTTGGTAGTGTGACACTGCAGCCAAGCATATCTCAAGAGAGGTAAATGTAAGCTGAAACAATGAAATTTGTTTATACAAGTATCCAAGTAACACTTATACTCTGGGTCAATTTTTAAATAAGCACTTTTTTAAAAGTCAGTTCATGTAACAATCAAAATATACTTTAAAAATACTTTTCAGAATCACAGCAAGTCGGTGAATAATCTTTGGATATGCTGCTTACACAATGCCTACACCATGAGGTGACTTCATTCACAAGGACAGTAATGGCATTTATGTATCACACTTGTTATACTTTTCAGATTCTGAGGTTGCAGAAAGGAAAGGTTAAAGGAAGGAAAAAGATTAAATAGGTTCTCAGTATAGGCGAGGACAATTAAATCTTCTAATGAGATCTAGACAAGCCTTTCCCTGCAATAACAAGTTAACACCTATGAGGGACATAAATATCAAAGTCGGTGGGCTAGAAGAGTCTGCAGGGCTTCAGGGACCCAGGACAGCCAAAGTCAATTGGAACACAGTCTATGGAGCTTGAGGCACTTCTTAGTTTGAAAAGTCTTGCACAAAGTTAGAGCGTTTGTAGAAAATCACTTGCAGGGTCACAAGCTGTTAAGCCTGTGAAAGGAGAGCTGGAATCAACTCTCAAAAGCAGCCAATGCAAATCTCAACTGAGAAGAGCACAGCCAAAAAAGACAGAGGTAAGTACCCCAAGTCTAAACAGCACCTCTGGTTAAAAGAGTGATCCAGCTGGATTCTGTCCTGTTGCAGTGGTGCAGACCCTGGGTTCCTGAGCCTCAGTTGTGGGGACAAGATAGAGGATGTCTGGAGGGCTCCTGCAGCAGCAATTTGGAGGTCGTCGACAGCTAGGGGCTCTTTTTGTTTCAGCAGCACTTCGCGGTTTCATCGCTCGGTAAAATGCACCGTCGCAGATATCTGATGCCGGTTGGGCTTCCTTCACTCCTTGGGTCCTGCACTCTGGTGAGGGGACTCGAGCTTGGGCCGTCCTGCTTCTGGAGGGTCCTTAAACTCCTGGAGCTTCTGGCCGGATTTCAGACGTCGCACTAGACAATGGATTTCTTGATTCCTGGGACTCGGTTTTTGTAGCAGCAAAGAAGTACAGCCAATCAGGGAAGATGGTCCAGTGGAGTGCTTCTCGGGGTTAGTTGGTACCACTAACCCAAGGGAAGAAGTTGTCCCTTGCGGAGCTTCTCTGTCGAATTGAAAAAGGAGCTTCAGTACAGCAGCAGGGCTTCACCGGGCAATTCAAAGATCCAGGATGCTGCAGCAAGCTTCGTTCAGTTTCTTCGGGTATTTCTCACAGTGGTCGACTCTGCCTCTAGTCCCTAAACCCTCACGTTTTAAGCAGGTTTATCTCATTCATGTACAGCCTAGGCTGTCAATCAAACAGCCAAATCAGGACTGGTTGCATTCATGCACTCCTAGAGACAAAGGACAGGAGTTTCGGGAACCTCTCTCACATCCTGCCTTTCCAGACACACTGGAGCCAAAGGCGGACTTCAAGACTGAAGCCCACCAAAGGCAAAACAAACAGATGGCTCAACGCACAGAGTAAAACACAAGAAAGACCTCACAAACAGAAAATGGCATAAAAGGAAGACCTGCGGTAGAAAAGCACAACGGTAGGAAAATTAAACCACTGCCACCAGCCATTTAAAGTAGTGAGGGTAACATAAAAAATGTTACATGAGTATGTAGGATAAGGGGCTACTAGGTCCCCCCAACCCCCGCAGCACTCCACATAAGAGAAAAGGTAAGTAAAGTCAATTTCACTTTACTATTCTTGCAAACTGTAGTTCACCCAAGATAAGGTATTTAAACCTCATGAGAAATCTAAAGGAATTCTCTGACACTGAGGGTGCTGTGTGTCGCCATATAAAAAGTAGATGCCTATGGAGTTTGTCAGACTCCAAAAACAGTGCATACACATAATCCAAATTAGGTCAAAACACACGAGAGAGTGAGAAAAAGGTCTCTCACTCCAGGGTTAAAATTCAAAAGTCCTTAAATCCAGCAAAAGAGCTGGGGGTCTAAGGTTGAAGGGAATTAGCACAGAAATGAGAATTCTCCCTAACAAAGAGACACCAGCTTTAACTGCAACAGAGCGCACAGAAGACGGAGGAGCCGCTGACACCTACCCCGAAGCTTCCAGTCTGCCAAGGAGGACTGCAACAAAGTTAAAGGTATGTGATGGCTCCAAGAGACATGGGAAGTTAAAGGCTGAGAAAACCCCAAAGCAGGGTGAGACTAAACCAAATCTAGAGTAGGGAGGGAGAAGCCATAATCCCAAGGTGGGCTACAAGAAACTATATGAGAACAAAGCCTTTGGTGGACTCAGAAAAGTAGCCCAAACAGAACCCAACCAGCACATGTAAGGGTGGGGAATGGGGGTTAGTGTGAGTTGTCAGAAATGCGAGAATGACACAAAGGTACAGTTTTCTCAAAGTTCATCATTGTTTTAAATGAAAAAGGGTGGGATTAACACCTTTCCCTGTCCTAACGAGGTTGTCACTAATTAGCAAACTAAATTAAAGAAAGAAGACTTAGTATCCAAAATGTCTCTGACCCTCAACGAGGAATATTTGGCTATTTTTAGTTCCACAAAACAGAAAAGTTCAAACTCCCTTCCCCTGGATCAATTCAGCAATGTCCTTGACAAAGTTCACATTCAACCAAGTTTGATTCAGTTCAATACAAAATGTCTTTTCTTTCACCTGCCTCCTTCCACTGAATGTTGCAAATGTCTCTTTCACAAATGATGAGGAAAAATGGCTCTTCCACAAAACTGCAAGTTCATAAACCAAGGTATTTGTTTTCTTTTAAAGTTCAAGACAATTCTTATCACATCTTACTTATTAATAATTTGAAATACTATTGTCAGGATAGCAAAATAACTGCCTTTAGTGATGTAACAGTTTGCAAAATGATAACACAAGTAATAACTTCTTTCCATGACACCTTTTTGTCACAACAATAGGACTAACTACTAATGATCCCTTTCCTGGTTCACTCTCCTGCCGGGAAGATAACTCCTACAAGTAATTTCATTGACAACTGTTCCAGTGTTCTCCCCACCAGTATCCCTTGTGAAGAAGGTTGCACACTGGTAGCCTTTTTATAGTCTCTGGGTTCTAGACAATGTGGGTTACAGGTTCCTCACAAACTAGTGTCACAAAAAAGGAGGTTTGCGCCCAGGTTGCCGTCTTGTATGTTCTGGATCACAACCTCTTGGCTGTTGGCAATGCGGGTTACAGGTTTCCCCAGATAGGTATCCCTTGAAAGGGGAATTGTGCCCTTGCTGCTCTTCGCTTCATATGTTCGGTATTCAAATCATCCTGTTCGGAGTGCCCCGGGCTCACCTTTTATAGTGGGGCAAATCACGGTTGCGTTTGCCTCTGCTGCCAGTTACTGCATTAGGTTAGCGGTCTGAGTGGCTCTTCGTTGGATCACAGACTGCTCTGTGGGGGCCTCTGCTTCCACTTCCACACCAGAGCAGTTTGCGTCATATTGGGAGTTTGTCTCCCATGTGACTGGGCTTTTCCTCCCCTCCCAACCCCAAACTGGACGCAACACCGCTTCCTGCTGCGTGAACTCTTCAATGATGTCTGCCTCTTCTGTCTACGTCTGCTCCAGCTGGCGTTCTTCTTCAGCAATCTCGGGGGTTGTATTGCTTCTGCCTCTGCTACTACTTCCACACCTTCCTTCGGGTGCAGCTCATTGTTAGATTTAATTGTCCAGCTCAAGTGCCTCACACTGCAACAACTAGACCGCTCACTATGCTCAATGGGACCTTTGATCTTCATTGCCACCGAGTCCCTTGTCCCATTACCACATGCATTATGGCCCTTGAAGTCCATAGTGGCATTAATTCCTTGACATTTAATTGGTTGTGAGAGTATTTGGTGAGCTGGGAGTTGTTCAGAGAATGTTATAGAACAGTTCTGTGATTTACCATTGGTGCGAGGACCTTTACCCAAAACAGAATCATGACAATTTGAGATTATCGGATGTAATTCTGTAACTACCAAAGTGCACATTTTACTCTGATTAGATAACTTTTCTTAGCATGTTCTTTAGGCAGCTTCATGGGAGAGGCTTGTACAATAACAGCAAGAGATTAGCTATTTGGGCATTATAGGGCTTTCATCCTCATAAGAAGTTGAATACTGCATCTCTCCCAAGGGAGTCATAACTTGCACCCTGACGGCCATCTCCTCCCATGTGATCCGCCCTCATACTACTCCAAGGGTTAGGATCAAATAGCAGCTGCCTTCCCCTCACCACATGGGAAGAGACTTTAGGATGCAGTTTCATGACTCTGCAGGACTCGTCACATTAGAGAGTGGAACTGCGGTGGGTGGAGTTGGAGAGGCAGCCTCGCGAGGAACAAAACAATAGATTGCGCAGTGGGGAAATGGAAAGCCAGTCCCCTGGTTTGGTGCTTAAAAAGCTGCTGATTGGAGCAAATATTAGGAAACTCCTCATTGTGTAGTACGGTGTAGGAGTTTAGTAATTTGGAATTTTCCTGCCGTGACATTGTCATTTGCTATGACAACCATATATTGTCAGTTCAGAAACCCCCTTCCCTCTCTTTTGTAACAATATTTTAGGTAATTGTGTGGCGCAGACACCACATATTTTTGTCAAAATGTAATTAAACCAAGGGAAATACTCTAGACCAGCCACTAGCTGGCACACAGTGCATATCACGTGGATGTAAAACAATTTAAAGGTAGAAAACTGAACATAGAAACTGTATTAGGAGGTCCACAGGGTTGGACAAGCCAAAAATGATTGCAATACTTAATTACAGAGAAAGTGATACCTAACACACAAAAGGATAGTATTGGACCCTACCAAGGAGAAGGTTAACATTTTATATTTTCAATTTAAACCCAGTGTAAGAGTCTGAACAAACCGGTGGATGGACAACAATCCTTGGATAAGAGATGAGGCCCTTTAGACTTGCATCTATAAATGTAATCCCGTCAACAATAGTAATGGACTGTGTAAGGAAGACATGGTATCAACAGTAAGACAGACACAAGTGACCACAGTTCAAGGGTGTTCAACAAGGGGGTGATAAACGCCTATCTAATCCTAAATCTACCAATGGGAGCAAGCTACGACCATCAAATAATAATCAGTCCTAGTGGAGTCTAGTCAAAATAAAAGGGCCTATGCTAAAAAAAAGAAAGATTGCCTATCCTTACCTCTAAATACAAATAGTGTGGGGTAGTGTTTATGAAAAAGAAAAGTGTTCACAAAAATGATGTCCGGCTGTTGGCCTCCCTTCCCCACCTTTTCTGCACTGGACAAGGCAGTACACTGACGCATAGCACACTGTCTTATTCTTCATGAGGATACAGTTCCATTATCAGCATTAGGGCCTTCTGTGCCCAAATCTTTGCTTATCAAAGTCTCTTAATTCAGAGGGCCTGATGTACCAAAACAAATTAAAAGTTCCTTTCCTCTTAAGTACTCGATTCAGGTGCTTCACTCTTCACCCTAAATCCCCCTCTGCTGGGTTCAGATCCCTTTTATATACCGCTTGTTACTTTGGATCCCCTTCTTCCGGGCTCGGATCCCCTTCTCCAATGTTCGGAGAATATTCATTCTCTGGTGACTCAGTTCACCCCGGATCCCCCTCTTACACAATTACTCTCCCTCAGCCGGGCTTGGACCAATTTCTGTTTGCATTAACTATCGAAGACTTTCGAATGTGCACAGGGTTTACCTTGACCCGTTGGAGGACCACTTTGATTTCACAATTCCTTTTTACATTTGCCAGCTCTGTTGGATGCCTAACAGACCTTTGAATGAGCACAGACGTGGTGCAGGACCACTCTGTATACGGTATCCATCTTGGCTTCAAAAGTTCATTCACTCCTTTGATTTTCAATTATATTCGCGTCACTCATCACATACGCTTCACACAGTGTTCTCTTTAGATTTCTCCATACAATGTTGCCATTTGCGACCTTGGTTCTAGAACAGACGGGTCTGCTATCAGTCTCCCCGACTCACCAGCTGTGCTGACTTTACTGGCGCTGCTTTGTTCTAGGAGCCAAGTACAGTGCCAAGGCGGCAAACGTTTCTCCACACCTTGGCTATCGACGCAGAAGAGCCCCGGGTACCTCAAACACACAATTCAGGTTTCTTCAGCTTTAATTCCAGGTCTTATGTTTCTTCTCGAAAGCTCGTGAAAGTAATGTTTTTTTCTCTGAAAAGGTCAAGGGCACTTCTCTCTTTGCAACCCTCTCTGGTCTTGTTGTCTTTCTCCTTGTGTTAAACTGGCATCTTGGAACTGCTGCTTCCCTGTGTGCTTTGTCTTGCTCAGAGTGTGCTTTCGTCCTCTGCTTTTATCCGTGTGAGGACGTCTGATGTAAGTCAGGTGTGAGTAATGATCAGTAATTGCCCGACTCTGCCTTACCTTTGTGTTGAGACGTGTCGGGTATACAGCTCAGGTGTTAGTCTGTTTTCTCTCACAATGAGCTGTCCGTGAGAAAGTGTTGGTGTCAGGAAAGGGGAGGGGAATAGAGGTTGAGTTCCTAAGTATCATACATGGTAGGATGGGGAAAAGGTGTTACAGGGAAGGAGATAACGTGTCTCACCATCTGATCTCCCACTCACCGAAGACCTCCCCTCCCCCCAGGCCTCATCCAGGTGGTCCTCCCTGCACTGGTACACCCCAGGAACTGGCTCTAAAAGCAATGGGCGTGTCCTGGCCACCTGGATGACAGATCCCTGGGGACTAGCGGGTGAGACACCTTCAGGTTGCTCACATCTGATGCATGTGACCACCTTGTTTGTTCCCCTTAAACACCGCTACTAGATTAGGTGTGATATAGTCCTAGCCTATGATGATACGTAAGAGAAAACAAGTTTCACCAGAAATTAATTACCCCAAAGGGTGATTTCAACTTTGCTCTTCCTTGTCAGTTGAACTAGTACAGTAATGAGTGGAAAAACATTTTAAGTTATACAACAGTTAGGAACATTCACCAAAGTACTGGGGGAGGGGGGGTCTGAGTCTGAATAATATTATTATAATAATAAGTATGAGGCATATTAGTAAGTGAAAATGACAGGAATCTATTCTGAGATAGCTGACTAAATTCAATTTAACACCATAGAGATTGCGATCAGGTTTTATATCGCAGCATTTTTAGGGAAACTTCATGGAACAGTTCCCTACATAAACTGTGTTCTCCTGCATAAAATGGGATACATACGTGCAGTTGCAACAACATATTAAGAATGATGATTAAATGTTTCTCTAGCATTGGATCTTTCATGGATTCACATGCTTAGATTTCATGGATTCACATGCCTCGAATATTCCACGTCGTCAGACTGGGAACCCTCGGTGCACTTATAAAGCCTTTTTTCCATAGGAAAACTTGGACACCTTTGTGTCCTATCCACGTCGTTTTGGGCTGCTTGCGCCTGCCCCAATAGGACGTAGCTCTAAATGCCCCGTCCCCGCGGCTCCCTTCAGATTTCCACCGTCTTCCAAAGTAGTGGGATCACCTCGCGCCTTCTACTATTTTGTCTAGGTTGTTCGTTGTGTTTTTTCCTAATGTCTGGAAAAGCTCTTTTCCGCCCGTGCGCTACATGCGGGCTAAAGAAAGTGTATGAGGGGGATGGCCATATGAACTGTATATATTGTCTACACCCTCACCACTCGGCAGACAAGTGCGACATATGTAAGGGCTACTCCCAAAAGACTTTTAAAGACTGAAATCGGCGGTTGGTGGCCTGGTTGAGCGATGGAGCGGGTGTGTACCCGCCTTCGGAGGTAGGCTCCACGCGCAGCGTGGCCTCGGCATCAAAATCCTTAGGGGCTCCCCGCCACTCGGCATCGGCTGAACCCCGGTGAAGAAACCACGCCCTGCGGAGAAGGGGTCTTCGGGAAGCCATTCCGCAAGTGAATCTTCGCTGAAGAAAACCTCATCGTCATTATCGTCAAAGGAGAGAAAAGAGAAGTCGAGATCCTCCTCAGGTGATCACCATAGATCATCCTCGAGTCGAGAGTCTGAGAAACACATGTCAAGTTGAAAAAAGGCGAACGCCTCCGGGAGCTGCGCAGATACCACAGTCATTGACGGGAGGACGGTCGTCGACTCCCTCACTACCAATGACGCAGTTGGTTTCGTTATGCCACAGGTGGTAGCTACGACGACAGCTGGCCCAAATTTAGCCTCGTTGACGGAGAACCCGCAGGAGGCCTGGCGACCGGAGGCGGCCTTGTCTGTATCCTCTGTGGACGAAGAGTGAGAGGGTAGCTGGGCCTGCAGAGATCAGGTTACAAGGGGTTAGCAAGCTGACTCTCTTTCCAGCGGGACAAATATCCCGGTTACAACCCCGCTTCTTAGCCCACAGACTGTTCTATCACTTGAGGTTCTATCCACGTTGCAGACCTTGTTAAAGAAATTGGACGAGAAGTTTCCACAAGTGGCAGCTCCGACGATATCGACTTTCGACGAACCCGGTCCTTCCCATTGGCCAGCTCAGACGGTGTCAACGGCAATACCGGCCCGTGAGGACCTCACATGTACACGCCCGGAGGAAGGAGAGCTGCTGGACTCGGAATCAGACAGAAGGTCCTTATCGGATATTTCATTATCCCCCTCTAGGGATCCAACCTGGGAGTCGGAGGCAGAGTTCGAAGAAGGAGCACAGCTCAACCGTCGTCCCAGGACGACATTGGGTCATTCCATACCATGATGAGCAAAGCGTGTACCGAATTCAGATTGGCTCAAGAGGAGGAGAAAAAAGACTGTTTTCTGTTTGACCACATGGGCAAGAGAAGGTCGGTGTTCTCAGTGCCCATCCTGGATCATGTGTGGCAGGAGGGTTTACAGATGATGCGTCATCCCTTCTCAGAGCCTGCAATAAAAGGAAGGCTAGAGAAAAAATGTAAGGCTCCAGAATCCACCCCCAAATGTTTATCCTCCCAACCAACCCCAGAGTCGGTAGTGTCAGCGGCTGCGGCGAGAAAAGCAAGGTCCCAGCAGAAATGCATGACTCCTCCAGAGAACGAGGCCAGGAGACAAGTTGCCTTTGGCAAGAAGGTGGTGTTGGTGGGTGAAACGACAGTGAAGGCGGCCAACTCTCTGGCTATAATGGGCAGGTATGATAGAGAGATGTGGCACCAGTTGGCACCCATACTATAACATCTCCCAGAAGAACACAGGAAGGCGGCGATGTTACTCGTCCGAGGAGGAAGAGGCCTCAAATCATTCTATAAATATCGCTGTGGACTTCGCAGAATCGGGATTTAAGCAAGTCAACAACGGGGTGGTTCTACGGAGACAGGCGTGGCTTAAATGCACCAACTTTAGACCTGAGGTGCAGTACAACGTGCTGGATATGCCTTTTGAAGGAGACCTTCTGTTCGGCGAAAAGGTGGACGAAGCCTTAAAGGGCATGAAGGAGGACTCTGACACGGCGCGTTCTTTGGGTGCCCTCCAGAGTGGAAGGAATTTTCGTTCTTTTCGCCCCCTTAGAGGAGCATCAGGGAACTCCGGATTCTAAACATCAAGGGACCGGTCTTTCAATAAGCCGGCTTAATCCTCGCAGGGCTACAGGAGGGCTTCTCAGGCCGCCAAACGACGCAGAGACTACCAGACCTCCAGGAAGAGGACGGGCTACTCGTCGAAAGATAAGCACGCCAAAGACCAGCAATGACGGGCGTCGAACGTCCTGGGAGTCAGGGTATGGCATTGTGTCGACGAATGGGAACAAATAACCACGGACCAGTGGGTGCTGGACACTGTAAGGTTTGGGCATTCCCTACAATTCAAAGGCAACCCTCTGCATGTTCCACCAGTGTTTTTGGCTCAACCCCACCCGAGCGTTTTGCAACAGGAGGTGGTGCTTATGCTACAAAAAGGGGCTATAGAATTGGTACCTGTGTCGCAGAGGGGTCAAGGTGTTTATTCCCGATACTTCGTCCTGAAAAAGCCAAATGGAAAATGGCGTCCCATTCTCGACCTTCGCAACCTCAACAAAGCATTGAAAAGCCTAAAATTCAAGATGCTCACACTTCAGGAAGTGATCCGGTCTGTCCATGAAGGGGATTTTCTGGCGTTGCTGGACCTTCAAGATGCGTACTTCCACATACCAATGCGTCGACGACACAAAGTTCCTAAGACTTTTTGGTAGGACGGACTCACTACCAGTTCACAGTGCTTCCCTTTGGGCTAAAATCCTCCCCCAGGATGTTCAAGAAATGTTTAGCTCTAGTTGCAGCATGGTTGAGAAAGCAAGGCCATCACGTGTACTCGTATCTCGACGGCTGGTTGGTGAGGGGATCGTCCCCTATGGCAACTCAAACAAGTGTACAAGCCACCATGCAGCTTTTACGACGGCTGGTATTTGCAGTAAACTTCGAGAAGTCCTTGTTGACTCTGTCGAGAAGCTTAGTGTTCTTAGGTGCGCAGTTCGAAACCCAGTCAGGGTTGGTGAGGCCATCCGTCGACAGAATCCACAGACTCAAATCAGCTGGCAAGTCAGTGGAGGATCAATACCAAAGTATCGGTGAGGAGATATGTCGATATTGGGCGCTGTGGCGTCGTGCAACCCTCTGGTGAACAACTCCTGCCTTTTCATGAGGCCAATTCAAGAGTTCCTGGCGGACCCAGACCCAAGGACTCTGGTCGGACAAACTGATCGTCGACGACGAGCTCCTACGAGCTCTTCGATGGTGGCAGAGCTTTCAGAACCTATCCAGGGGGGTACCCCTGCAGGAACCGGAATTTCGCGTGACCATAGTGACGGACGCGTCGCTGACGGGTTGGGGAGCACATATGGGCACTCTACAAACGCAAGGTTGATGGTCGCCGAGGGAATCGCTCCTGCACATCAACGTACTGGAGTTGAGGGCAGTGCGCTGGGCCCTGAAAGCTTTTCTACCACACATAAAAGGCTCGGTAGTGAGAATATTGACAGAAAACACGACACCAATGTTTTACTTGAGAAAGCAAAGAGGCACTCGGTGCAGAACCCTTTCCACCGAGGCTCAGAAAGTGTGGCAATGGGCTCTTAAGCACGATATAACCATTGTAGCTCACCATCTCCCTGGAGTAAGGAACAAGCAAGCGGCCTCCCTCAGCAGGAAAATGGACCAAATACACGAATGGGAGATAAACAGTCTTCAGTTGTCGAAGAAATTCAAGAAGTGGGGGCAACCTCCTCCGGATCTCTTTGCAACAAAGGAGAAAGAAGTGCAAACTGTACGCCAGCAGGTGGCCACAGATGGGCTCGCTGGGGGAGGCGGTCTCCTTCCCGTGGACGGACAAGTTTCTGTACGCCTTTCCCCCCGTTTCCTCTCATACGGAGGACCCTGCAATGGATTCTCAGATACAGGTGTCGAGTCATCCTAGTGGCTCTGTATTGGCCGAGACATGCATGGTTCTCCGACCTGCTTCAACTGTCAATAGCGCAGCCGATATCATTTCGAAAGCCCCGAACCTCCTGTCCCGGGACAAAGGGACAGTGTGGCACCACGACCCGGACAGTCTCAACCTCACAGCTTGGCTCTTGACTTTTCGGAGTTTGGTATCCTGAGTATTTCGTTGGATTGCTGGAGAATCCTGCAGGCCGCACGGGCTCCTTCCACAAACACTTCGTATGCATGCAAGTGGAGGCGATTCTGTGGGTGGTGTCAAAGTCAGCTGGGATTGAACCCCCTGAATATAACTCCGGAACAGCTTCTCCCATATCTGCTGCATTTGGCGAAGAGCGGATCGTCTTTTTCGTCGATAAAGGTACACCTTGCGGCCATTTCAAGATTCACGAGGAGAAGGCAGTCGTCTCCCTTGTTTAGTGATAGGCTGATAAAGCACTTCATGAGGGGTTATTCCATACATTTGAGTCTTAACTTAGTGTTAGTGGGGCTAATGAAAGCTCCCTTTGAACCGATGGCTTCCTCGTCTATGAAGTTCTTATCGTGGAAGTTGGCCTTTCTAATAGCTATTACGTCAGCTCGACGTCTCTCGGAGATGCAGGCATTGGGCATAGATCCTCTATACTTGAGGTTCTTTAAGGACAAAGTGGTGCTGTCGACTAATCCTCATTTTATTCCAAAAGTTCCTACTGTTTATCATAAACATTCCTCAATTGTTCTACCTACCTTTTTTGCAGCTCCTTCATCGGCTGCGGAAAAGGCCCTCCATACTTTGGACGTGAAGAGAGCTCTGAAATTTTACCTTCATCGGTCTCAGCAAATCAGGACTACGCAGCAACTGTTTGTGTCTTATGGTCCGTCGACGAGAGGAAAGGCAATCTCAAAACAAGGACTAGATCGAGGGGTCTCGTCGACAATTGCTTTTTGTCACTCCAAGGTGGGCAAACCGCTAGGACGTCCGAGAGCTCATTCCACAAGATCAACTTCGTCCTCAGCGGTGCTGTGGGCAGGGATTCCGCTGACAGACATTTTCCAAGCGGCATCCTGGTCGGTGCCACACACATTTACCCGCCATTACTGCCTTGAACGGCAACATGCGGACGATGTGCAGATGGGAAGAGCAGTCTTGCGCCATCTGTTTCAGTGATGTAAGCCCTGTTCAGGGGAATGACCTTGTTATATATGTGTATATATATGTATATATATATGTATATATATCTATATTTCATAAGGATGTTGGATTGCATTCCCACCGCCATATCAGAGTTACTGCTGTACAATCTATTCTAAGCACGTGAATCCATGAAAGATCCAATGCTGGAGAAGGGAATAGTTTCTTACCTGTAACTCCATTTCTCCAGCATTGGTATCTTTCATGGATTCACATGCGCCCGCCGGCCTCCCCTGAATACAATGTACATGTTGTATTCCCTCCATGCTACTTTGGAGGGGTTAAAATCTGAAGGGAGCCGTGGGGGGGTGGGACATTTATACCGCTACGTCCTATTGGGGCAGGCGTTAGCAGCCCAAAACGACGTAAATAGGACACAAAGTTGTCAAAGTTTTCCTATGGAAAAACAGCTTTATAAGTGTACCGAGGGTTCCGAGTCTGACGGGGAATATTCTAAGCATGTGAATCCATGACATCTAAGCATGTGAATCCATGAAAGATACCAATGCTGGAGAAATGGAGTTACAGGTAAGAAACTCTTCCCTTATGGAGTCGTTCACCTTGAATTAAAGTATGGGACCAGCTGTCCAGAATCATGCCTTTCAGCAACAAAATGAGACATACTCGCAGTGCCAATACTGCAAGTGCGAGAGTCGATCCAGCAAATTAGCATGCTGACAGAAATGGTAGCAACTACACGTTTGTCAATGAATTGCTGTAAAATTGCAAGTCAAACGGAATATCCTGTGAGGCATCTAATATCAAAAAAGTTCCGTTTTTAATGAACATTTTAGCTCATATGGACAGTTATGTCAATTTCCATATCAAAATTACCTTGATGTCGACATTGTGATTCTACAAAGACCTAATAATAGACCTATACATTTCAATGGGCATGTTTCTGAAACTATGCAGAGGAAAGGGGCGTTAATGAACAGAGTGGAATGTTTCTGTTTAAAGTAAGATTTATAACCATTGATAATATATTACTATCACAGCCTCGGGAACACAGCAACTCTCAAACATTTTAGGGTTTTTATTAAGATTTTACAGACCTCTATTTACGGGTCTCTAAGGCCAGTCCACTCCCATCTAGGAAGCACCCCCCCCTGTAATCTAGGTGCCCTTAACCATTGGTTAATAGATACAGATTGTTTCTCCCATAGTATACTAAAGCCTTTGTTCTTTATGATGAGGGCGAAATGCCTTGTCTCGCTCCTAACTGTCTTAGGGGTTTTGGATTGTGCCTAGCAGGCAGTCACCACCCACCACTTCAATCGACTTCCTGTCATGCCCACATACTCCTCTCCCACTAGTACTCTCCTCCATCAGCTCCACCCGTCTGCTATCGAACTATGTCTTCTGTCCCTCCGATGTCTTTCACTCCATCTCTCACACTCCACACTCTGCTGTTCCTTCTGCCACCCTGCTATTCCTTCTGCCACCCTGCTAGTCCCTCCTCCACGCTACTACTACTTATCCCTATCTTCCTTTCATTTGCCCTTCTATCACTTTCAGTGTCCCTTCCCACTCACTCCCTACACTCTCGAACAATCTCAACACTATTCATGCACGCACTCACCACACAGTACCACTTGTTCTCACAAACCAATACCTAAACTGAAATTCCTCCACCCTCCCATTGCTCGCTTTATGGCTACCCCTCTTTCTTCCTTTGAATCACTTGCCTTAGCCAATCCGGCCTGGTCTTTTCCAGCTGGGACTTGTTACAAACAGAGATTTTAAATAGTGCATCAAACCCCATCCCGTTTCTCTGCACGGTGCAGCTGCAAGATAGTGACAGCAGCCCCCGATTCACAATTTCCAAATTTGTGTTAGGGGGGGGGGGGCTGTTGATGCTCCCCCAAGCACCAAGGTAATTGTATTCCCATTTGGGGATTGTGGTTCCTGGTTAAATCCCTGGTGGTCTAGGGGTTTGTCGGCAACCTTGTTCAATGGCGTGCCGATGCTGGTGAGCAGTGCCGGTTTGGAGAGTCCGACATTGCGATGAGGTTAGCGTGGGGGGGACTGATGGTCTGATCTGCCGTTTTCCCTTCCTGATGTGTAGTTAATGCAGAGTCTGAAAAACAGACAAACCTGGTGAGCATTTTGTTCGAGGCATGGGGTGGTGCAAGTGATTGCTGCTCAGATATAAACAGGTACTTGGTGGGGGGGACGGGAGAGTAGGGGACAACATTGGGCCCCCCAACTGCCACCGTCCCCCTCAGCAATGTTTTAATGAAATATTGTGTGGAATATGGAGCACAGCCTACAAATACACATAAACTCAAGGAAATGTACCCTATTTCTGAGATCGTAATTAACATAAAGTGCTGGAATGACGAAACCAACCAAGTCTGTACTGAATAAGTAGCTCCTATAACGAAAGGGAGGCATGAATGACATAAGTTGTAAGGTTGCTCCGTCAATGTTGGAGATTGTAAGGGTGCAGAAGGAGATTGATGCACAAGTGGCATGCATGTTGGCATAAACTTGTATTCAGTAAAAATAAAGGGGAACCATATCTCGCCTTGACTCTAAGAGGGGTTTCCCTGCCTCAGCTAAGGAACTAAGGGTGCTGTCAGAATGTCCAAGTAAATGAAGAGTCCACGGTTGTGTGTCAAAATGCCTACTTCTATCCCTCACACTTGTAACTAATACTAAAGAGGCAAAGGGTTTTGGTCCAGAGGAATGACTCCGTTCCTCTGGACAATGTTTTATAGTTCCAATTGCAGATGGGAAATTAACCTGCGAGAATGACTGCCTTCTCCAGGTCTCAGTTCCTTTTCAGGCTGAAAAACAAAATTCAAACTAGTGGTATTGTAAAGTTCTTAGTTTAAATCACGAAAGGTAAAAGTTCCAACTCCTACATCATTCCTTATTGCCCTTAGTTATTGGTTCCTTGGGGAATACTTTCCTTCTCCAGTTATCTTGGCCTCGTTGCTTTAACCGTGCCCCCTGGAACTTGGCTTTGCTTCACTGTACACACAGTCAAGGGGTATGGCTGCCTTCCGCTGACCTCTCTGGGCTTCGCGGTACACAACACCAGGGGGTGTGTCTGCCATCCCCTTGTTTCTTTTATGCTCTTTGTCAAATTTGAGAGGTTTGGTGATTGACTCTGTTCCCCATGCCCTCCTCATGCTTGCTTTGCAACACCGGCAGGCATGAGAGAGGGGGGGGCGCGATTCCCTTCCCCTGGCATTTCTCAGGCTTTACAGTGTAGCTCAAAATGCTAGGGGGATTAACTCCCTTCCCCCTGGTCTTTCTTAAACACCCTATTTGCTATGCGCCTCTCCAGTGGCTCGGGTAGGCAGACCTGTTCCACTTCCCCGCCGGGGCACTGCCCTTAAGTTTCTCAAGTCAGTTCAATACACATGGGGCAATGCCTCCCTTCCCCTAGCTTCTCTATTGTTTGCACAGCTTACCAACACCAGGGGTTGTACCAGTGTCTTGCGGTTCTTGTCAGGCTTTCAAAAACCCTCTTCTGGTTTTCTCCTGGTCTCCTGTGTCTTTGTGGGTGCTGCAGCGACTTTGCAGCATGTTCTGCTGTGCAGGCTGCATGTCCTCTCAAGCGCATGGTCAGCCTGCTTCTGCTGGTTTGCCTGCTTCTGATGCGTTCCGCTTGTTCCTTCCACCGCAAACTGGCTCGGATGCTTCCGACTCCTGGGCAGCGTCCCGTGAAGATTCTGGCATTCTTCTTCCTTCTTGTCGACCTTGAATCTCGCGGTTCCTCCAGCGAGGGCTCGGCTCCCTCTTCCGGAGTCGTCCTATTTCTACTGTGGTTTCTCCAATGAGCATTCTAGAACCACTAGACGGCTCATTGCTCTTTTCGGAAGTGATATTCACAGCTCCTCACCTCCTCCTTGTCCCAGTACCTATCTCAGTCATTTCCCTGAGATCTATTAGATTCGTCTTCGTCCCAGTACCCCTTCTGAATATGACAGGTACACGGGATAACAAGGTAGGGGTATATTAGGGGAGGTGTTTTGGAGTGTGTGGAATACTGTGTTCTCCCCAGATAGTCGTCCCTAGTGCCATAGAGGGGAATCCCTGCCCATGAGATGAACCTGTTAAGTAGCACCCCAGGGGGACTATCGGGAGCAGCCTCACCTCCCTGGCCTCATGGGAAGGGGCTCCCCCTAGGGGAGAAGGAGCGACATCCAAGGATTAGTCACAAGATGTATGCTTAAAAGAACAGTGAAGCCAATATTTTATAATAAACGTACAACATGCACAAGGCACCTGATTTTGTACTTGGATCTGACATTTGTATACAGAGCTTTAAATTCTCGGGTCAGAAATGTGGATTGTCAATTTTCGCGACTCCTTAAAAAGAGCAACATTTTAGGTTTCTTTAAATTAATTTGACAGTTTTTAGGAGACGTTTGAATGCACACTGCCCTCTTTGTCCCTACCCATTTCCCCCAATCTTCCCTTTCCACCTTTTGTACTCCCTTTTTTTCCCATGTTTACTTTCCTTTCCCTAACTGTCGTGGAAAATCTTTAAATAAGAGCAAGTTGCGGTGAACATAACCCTTGAAATACAGTAGTTGTAGAAAGTGATTTGCAATGGGGCTGTGGGATGGGACGGTAACCAAAGATGGTTCACTTCGCACACCTGCTGAATTTTAAGTGTTTTTTGCAATAAAACGGAACACCTTCACTCAAGTTTTTTCACTGTTTTTCAATGTTTTTTATACTATAGTTTCTTCAGGCCCACTAACCATGGTCTTCGGCTGGGGCCACTGTATATGTTGCACGAGTTATTGCAAAAGGCCCATATCCCCCTGCCTACAATGTGTTCCCATGTATTTCGAGGTGTAAGAGTATTGCAAAGTCCCTTTGGTCCATAGGTTATTGATTGTACCCATATTTTCCCCCCTCTTTCTAGTCTCAAGATAATTTCTTGCGCCAACACCTTTAATGTCATTCCGGGTAACCATTCTCGTGGCAATGAAATGTTTGCCAATTCCCGTGGAATGCCCATTATAAGCCGATCATTTACTCCCCCAAATCGGCTCCCCAGTCCAAAATCCCCCACTGCACAAGTGGTCCTCTTTCCCTCTCCTCACATGTAGCCCGAAATGAATGCACCCATTTATTATCCTCAAAATATCGTTTTGAGCACTTTCATTTTCGGCATTCGTTCGTATTACCACAGGAATTGATCACATCAGGCAAATGTAATGGGTTTTTTCATTTCTGAAAAGTCGGTTAGCCTCTCTGCTGCAAAGCACCATGGGAGATATATGATCATTTTTCAGAAACATAATGAACCCTCTTCTCCATCGAATATTTTTAAAGGTTTTGTACAGATTTACCTCAAACCACCAAAAGCACCATCTGCATTGCTGTGTGTCTAAGTTGTTTATTTGGTGCAAATCCGTACAGTGATTTTTTTTTTTTTATACACTACAGGTGTTCATCCCTCTTTTTCGCTATGGGAAAATTAATAATACCAGGCCAAAAACAGCATTTATTGTTTCTGAATACCTTTTCCACCTTTTGATGAATTTTACCCAACATTTCCACTTTGGAGGGGCCCTCGGGACAAACTGTTTTGTTATTGAACTTTTCTTCCAAATCGGTCCAGCAAGTAAAAATGTATTGGCATTAGAATTTTGGAAAACACTTGTGTAAACAGGTTTCACTTTAACTATACGCTGGCACCTGTGCCTTTCTAATCAGTGGTCGAAATGGGCGGCAGCGGCTGGGAGCGGTGCTCCAATACTTTTTTTTAAGTATGTTTTACTGTGCCTATAGATTTATGTTAAACCATTCTGGAAGGGTTTCTTTTTTAGTTTTAAAACAAAGGAAGAAGTTGAAACTTGCACTTCAGTGCAATGCACTGAACGCTCCCTTAACAGCAGGCGCTTTTGTTTTGGCGTTTAGATTGCATATGGTAGGGGCATGTCAATGAGGATTATAGGGACTGCGGGCAGCCAACTGCATATAACATATTTGTGTTTTATATATATTTATTTTTAATTTGAGTCCCTTGGGCTGGGTTCTCAAAGTTTAAGTGACAGTACCATTGAGACACGCTGTTGTCCTTCTTATATATGCATTATTTTTGGATGGTTTAATTGTATTTGATTTTAATTGTATTTGTATCATTGATTGAAAGATTCATTGATTCTAGTAGTTATCCTTCTGCTCTTAAAATCGGATGCAGTTCTGCACAGCAGCCATATCTAAAGAACAGCAGCTGGTTTATCTGGTTTAAACACCAACTGTAGTGCCAGGGGTCACAGCATTTGGTACTGATATGGTCAACTAAGTATTTCATCCTTCGAGTAAAACAAAGAACTGTTTTTATTCAGTAATTTAATTCAACACAAAAATTCAAAGCATCCTTTTAGGCTATACGCTCTTTCCAAGTTTACAAATTATCAATGTTATTGCAGGGCTCCCAGAGAGTGGCAAGTAAGAAACGCACCAGCAGAGTATGAGGATGATTTCCATGAACGGTCTGTTAGAAGACCAATCTCAGCTGCGGCAAAGACCAGGTAGTTTTGCACAATTATCACTACCAATACATTAGGAGTTTTTGGTAGGGTTATTTGATGGTGACTCACATTAATATTTGCACATGCTTCATTGCATATGTTTTAAGTGCACACACATTCCTGATGATTGACATCTGAAATGTTTAACTTATTTCTTTTGTAAATGTAGTCAATTTAAATATATCTTCTGATCTGTTTAGTAACATTTGCAACATGCTGAACCCAATTTTCAGTTATTTACGCTTAGAAAGAAGTTGTGTTTTGAAAATTTAGAGTGATACTAATGTAATGTTTTTACGTAGTTTCCTGCTCAATTTACACCTACTTTCTAGTGCCGTGGTGATGTGGGATAAACTACCCCCTTCCGTACTATTAATGAGCATCTTGAGGAAATATGACTTTGTCATATGCAGACGACACTCGGGTGTATCTGAAAGTTGGCAATTCTGTGAGGAGTCTTCCCAGAAAGAAGGTCCATGTTTGGATGAAGTCTGCCTTTGGATGTCTCGCAATCGATTGCAGTTAAACACCTGTTAGCAGAGGACACCAAGTGCCCCCCATCTCCCTGCTTTATCGGCTTGATCCTTATTTATACCTCAATCAACAATTTGGGATGTATTTTACAAGTGAACCTTGGTAGTCCAAACCAGGTAGGAGCTAAGGTGCAGTCCATTTCTACTCCTTGCGTCGTCTGTGCCTTGCTCTCCCTTTCATATCTCAGAAAGATCATCCTATGTAGTGGGAGCATTAATGAACCCTCAACTGGATTATGGCAGTAGTTTGCTAGCAGTAGTCCGGAGAAACAACTGATTAGGCTGCAGAGAGCAGAATGCTCCATTTCGGTTAATCTTTAAATTCTCTAGATCGACTGCCATTTCATCAATGCGCAGATCTGTACTCTGTCTCCCAGAGAAGGAGAGAATTGATTTTAAGATCAGATGTTTGGTCTTCGGGTGCTTGCATAACCTGGCACCTGCATATCTCAGAGAAATTGAAGTGGCATCTACCAAGCTGATTACTACGCTAGTCTGATAAGTTGTTTTTAGAGAGTCCACCCTCTCACTGTGTGTTCAGAGGAGATTGGCGCTTTGCGGTTAATTGCCCAAGTTTGGGGAACACCTTACCATGGGAACTACAAAGCATGACTGGGCTAATAGGATTTTGCAAAGCCCTAAAAACACACCTGTTTAAATAAACCCTTGGGTATAGAATTGTCAACCAGATTGCAGTTTTTTTTAACAACTTTATTTATATTTGCACACAGGTTATGCACATACATTTGTAACATTCGGTTATGCAAGCATACAATCTATACAGGTCAGCTTTCTTCTGTGCTCAGGTTTTCGAGGTCGGCTAGATCTGCCAGATATTATTTATACCATGACCATATGTTCCTGGGTCTACAGGGGGGCATGACTGAGTCTATGTACAGTTCTTCAGTATCGTTAACCCACACCATATCTCTGTTCCAGTCTTCTATTGTAGGGAGTTGCACATTCTTCCATCTCATTAATAGGACCCTTTTCCCTATTAGCAGGCTTAGGTTCAAAGGTTTTCACCACGTTGGGTTCATTTTCCCCTCTGCCCCCAGCATGCAGATCCGTGGTGTCCACTCAACCGGTTGGTCTGCCATCCTATCCAGAGCTCCGCAAACCTCTGACCAGTAATGTGTCAATGCACAGATCTGAGACCACTCTTGGTCTTCTATCGGTTGCCCCAGGTCATGTTCCCACCTGCCCTTAGCCGTGTGAGTTACCGCAGGACGTGTTTGTATTATAGTTTTGTAAAGAGCAGAGGCAGTAATTTGCTGGGTCCCCCCTGTGAATATGTAACCTAATGCCATGTTTATTTCAGGTTCTTCCCGGAATGTTGGGTAAATATGTTGTGTGATGGCTGCTACCCTATAATATTGTTGCTTATGCGCACTTGTGTTACCCACTGTGTCTTTAATGTCCTCCCATTGGAGAAAGTGATGATCTGGGAATAGCTGACCCCATTGGGTAATGCCTCTAGCACTCCAATGTATTGCCATTTCACTCTCTATGGCGAAGGGTGTGTGTGGCTCCCCCCATATTGGCATACTCGGGTGATATAACTTACTGGCGCCAAAGATGTCTGCGATTCTGGACCATGCCGTGATAGTGACCTTGGACGGGTTTATCGTGTTACATTGTTTAGGGGTGGGCTTAGTTATCCTTTGTAGAGCCAATGTCGCTTCACGCTCCCTTAATGAAGGGGGTCGGGGGACAGGCTTAAGAAAGCATGCGGCTCACCCAGCCGCATGATGTGCCTGCGCTGCCAGGTAGTACAGTTCCATGTCCGGTGCCATCAGCCCTCCCCTGGGATACGTGTCTGTTAGTACCCTCCAACTCAGTCTAGGGTGTCCGCCCCATACAAATGCTATGCAGGCGCTATTAATTTTGGAAAACCGAGCGCGGCCGGGCCATACTGGCACCGTGCTGAAAAGATAAAAAAGCTTCGGTAATATTACCATTTTGATAAAGGCTATCCTCACCGCCAATGATATGGGTAGCGTATTCCAGTGCTTCATTTTGGCACACAGTGCTTCTGCTAGTGTAGTATAGTTCAATGCGCGGGATAGTTGGGCAGTTCTGGCTATATGGGCGCCTAAATAAACATATAGAGCCCGATACACATTAAGACCATGTAGGTTTTGGGGCTGCAGGGAGTTGTCTGTGAGTGGGAATATCTCTGATTTATAGGGATTAAGGCGCAAACCTGAGTAGTCACCGAACTTTTCCACTTCTGCCAGCACCGTGCCAAGTGTGCAATCCGGATTCTTTAGATATAATAGAATGTCGTCCGCATATAGCGTTATAATTTGCAGCTTGCCCTCGAGCCATATCCCAAACTAGCTGTATCCTGATCTGAGAATGTTCTCTAGGGGTTCTATAACTAGCGCAAAGAGTAGTGGGGAGAGTGGACAGCCCTGTCTGGTGCCTCCCAGCAATTCCAGTAGGTCTGTGAGGGATCCATTAATTTTAATCCTCGCGTCGGCCCGTGTATATAAAGTATCTGGATCCATTTTATGAATTTTGGGCCTAACCCGTAGTTCCGTAGCACTCCGAACAGAAAGGGCCAGGAGACTGTCAAATGCTTTACCTCATGTCGAGGGAGACAGCTATTCCCTGAATTGCAGAGGGTATCGTGGTTATTATTTGGCATCGTCTTATATTTGTTGCTGTGGATCTGCTCATTATAAACCCCGCCTAGTCTTCATGTACCATATATGGCATCAACGGTGAGAGTCTGGTTGCCAGTATCTTTGCTAGGATCTTGGCATCAGTATTTATTAGGGATAGTGGTCGGTACGACCCACATTCTCCAGGGGGTTTCCCTGGTTTAAGCAAAAGTGCAATTATTGCTTCTCTGGTAGTTTTGGGGAGTTCTCCCGTGTCTAATGCTTCCATCCAGACGGCATGCAGTCTGGGAGCTAGTAGACTAAATTCTTTATAGAATTCCGTTCCCAGCCCGTCCGCGCCCAGAGCTTTCCCATTGGGTAGAGCTTTTATTGCTTCACTTATTTCAGCCTCTATGATAGGTTCCTCCAGTGATTCCCTAGTCGCATCTGCTATAAGCGTTGCCGGTATCTGGGAGAGTACACTGAGGGGAGTATAAGTCTTTATAGAATGCGTAAAATGTATCTTTCCGCTTATTCTGATCTGTGGACATTGTACCATCCGCTATTTGTATGCGTGGTATGTTTGTGGGGCCTCTCTCTCTGCGCACCGTTCTGGCTAGTAGTTTCCCAGGGTGTTCCCCCCTCTCCATATCTGCGTGCTGCTGTATAGGTCTATCAAAGTATCTGATCTCCTGGTCTGCTGTTTCTAGATATTCATCTAATTTGGTCTTTATTTCTTTGCCTAGGTGAGGAGACGAGGACAGTGCACACTGGGATTGCAGGGATGTTATTTGTGTTCTAGCTTAGCTAGCCTACCCCGAATGTCTTTGAGAATTCCCCCCTCTGTGGATATTGACTGACCTCTTATGCAAACTTTAAATGCCTGCCATAGTATAGCCTGACTTGAGACCGAGTGTTCATTGATATCGAAATACTCCTGTATATATTGCGCCATTGAGTTTTTATACACTAGGTCTCTGAGGGCTGCGGGTTTGAATCTCCATGGTGGTCTGTCACTAATCCTGTCGGGGATTTGCAGTGTTAATTGTATCGGGGAGTGATCGGAGTAAGTCGTAGGGTGTATGTGGGAGTTTGTTACCCATGCCATGCTGCCTGCATCTATTAGCCATAAGTCTATTCTGGAGTGCATGTCATGGACAGTGGAGTAGTACGTGTATTCTCTCCTGCTGGGGTTTAGTGTTCTCCAGACATCCCTTAAGTGTAGATCTGCCATATGTGCAAGTATTGTCTCTGCTGCTTTGGTTAGTGTTCTAGCTTGTGTTGATGTGCGATCTAATTGTACATCTAGAATTGTATTAAAATCTCCACCGCATAACACCCGGGCCATATAAGTTAAGGAATACTATTTATCATGGAGATTACCATAAAGTAAAACATACCTCCCCTCAGGGTCACATTCAGCTTTGATACATAAGAACGGTAACGTTTTGTGTGTTAGTATTGCCGCCCCTCTCGCTCTGCTAGAAGAACTTGTGAAGTACTGATGAGTCCCCCAATTCGGTAACAGTTGTTCACCCTGTCGGGGGCCTGTGTGGGTCTCCTGGAGAAAGATTATCTTAGCGGTTTGTCTATTGAGATAGGCCATGATCTTCCTTTTCTTGATCTTCGAGCCTAGCCCCCTCACATTCCAGCTTAGCACATTGATACTGTCTTTGCCAGATTTTGCAATTATCTATGGGGTGTTTGCTTGTGTGAGAACACCAATGCTTCATTGTTGTATGCTTAAGTGTTTCCGTGCCTAGAACCCGTGTGCTTTTTGTGTTACCAACCTCCTTTTCATAACAGAAACCCAACTTTCCCCAATCCGTCCCTCCCCCCAACTTCAACTGTGCTTTCGAGTCCCCCCCCCTCCTAACATCACGAGCACCTGCTATAGGGGGGGCGTCGGCGTCTCCAGTGCCCAAGCCAATATTGGTTAGGAGTATTACCTCCGGTTCTGGCTTGTTACACTCACTTATTATAACGTCTTTGGGTTAACGCTTTCAATGTGTTTTGAGACATGGTTTTTAGACATCTGCAATGTGAGGCTCCCAGAGGGAAGCCTTTGTCTTCGCCATTCCTTCTTACTTCTTGAACGCAGTGGCGGTGATCTTGCCTCAGGATTGTTTCGATAGCCCTTCTTTCGGGTTTGTCTGTTATTTGGGGGAATATGTGTCTCTATGAAGCTCGAGGCTTCTTCCGGGAATGTGAAAAAATATGATTTTTTTTTATGTTGGATCTTGAGTCTGGCGGGTTAGAGCATTGCATATTGGACTTGTCGATCACGTAGCATTTTCTTGATTCCTGAGAAGAGCTTTCTTTCCTGTTGCACAGCCTGAGTGAAGTCTGGAAAAATGCGTATAATGTTGGCTTCCCATTTTAACTCTTGTTTCTCCCTAGCTGTTTTTCGGATCAGGTCTCTGTCCCTGTAGTTTAGTATACGTGCTACGATAGGTCTGGGATATGCCCCGGGTTTCGTCTTTGGGGCTAATGACCTGTGCGCCCTCTCCACTATAAACACAAGTGACCATCCCGGCTCTTCTAATAGTGTACGCAGAAGATCTTCCACCGCTTTCTCCATTGATCCTTTAGTAGCCCCCTCCGGAACACCAATTATATGGATATTATTTATTCGAGATCTTGCTTCCAAATCTTCACACTTGGATTTCACTGTTCCCAGCTCGATGGCCATTGTGGACACCGTTTTCTTCAGGGTCTCCATTGTGTCCTCCGTGCCTGATATTCTTGTTTCTGCCTCTGCCTTTGTCATGTGAGCAGTTGTTTTGTCGAGTTGCGTTTTTATATTCGCAGCACTTGCTGTGATTCCGTCTAGCTTGTCTGTTAGTGCTGCGAAACCTTGCTGCATGGAGGATCCATCATGGAGGCCGGGGGGGGGGGGGGGGAATCTGTTCAACCTGTATGAGCGTTTCTTCATCCCTTTCGGGCTTGGTGTCTTTCTGCATTGTGGTCGTGTACTTATCTATAGTTCCTCTGCTCTTTTTAGAACCAAAGTACTTGGGCATCGTTCTGGCTCTGGAGAGTGTACGTTTTTCATGAATACCCTTGCCAATTGCCTTGTGGTTGCACTATATTGCAGGGATCAAGATGCAGAGTGCATTGAATAGGTTGAGTCAGTGTTCGGTTACCGCTGTATCCTGTATTGTTATGCTTAGCTAATGTGGGCCTGATTGGTATCTGTGGCAGAATAATATTGGAGGCGGTTCCCACCAGCTATCAGTTTAATGTCTCATTAACAATGCCCCACATGTACCAGGGCGATTTGGGTTGTCTAGGTGGCTTGTTTCGCCGTGCCATAGAGTGAGGGTGTCTATGCTAACGACCTTAGGAGGGCTGTTATCGACTTGCCCTGTTTTGCTCTTCGCCCCTTTGTTGGGCCCACTGAGAGTTGGTTGTGCCGTAGTTCGTTGCCCCTTCTGTATCTAAGGGGGGGTGGGTATGGTTGTTGTTCCAGTGTCTAGGTCACCCCGTACGCCGTGGCGACAGTGCTGGTGTTCTAACCAGTGCTTTGTTGAACGCTTCCAGGGTTCCAATGGTGCTAGGGTGGGGATGTTTGGTCCTCCTGCGTGCCCGCTTCCCGGAAGAGGGTTAGGGGATGTGGGGGGGGGTTCTCCTCTGCACTCGTTCGTTTGTACCGAACGTCCTGCTGTGTGTAAATGGAGCGGAGATTTGTCCGTTTGGGCAGATTATCGGCCCGTCCCTCCCGTAGTCTATGGAGAGCTGCGGTGCCGCCCGTAGGCCGAGCAGACGACATGCGCTGGGAGCGGGCCTGGCTTACCTTTACTGCGGTGAGCCGAGGCAGGGGGGGGGTGGCTTCTCCCTTCTCACGAGTCACTACAGCGGTGTTGGTGGAGGGGGTCTGCAGGCGCTCTACGAAAATCGGAGCGCCTGCGACTCTTCCTCTCTGGAAGGGTGAATCAAACAGTTACTGCCGCCGCTTGAGTTGTTCTGGCGCCGGGCTCCACCCCTCAATCCCCGGCGGGCGCGTCCTGCACTGCTTCTGTGGGCGTCTGTGTCCACAACTCGATACTTGCTTCACCTTTTTGGTCCAAATTTCGTGTGGGCTATCTGATGTTGTAGCTGCAAGGTCTCTGCAAAAATCGCGCCGAACCAGAGTGGGCACATGGTTTATTTAGGCTTTTCGGCCCTGGATACAGCCAGAGCTTAAACGGGAGCTGCCATTTCCTTCTGTGCACAACAGCGCCCCCTCAACCAGATCGCAGTTGATGGCAGGCATTGGGAGTTGACGTGTATTGTTCTTGATCACCTGCACCCATATGCAGGTCATTCTGTCAGGCTAGCGCAATATAAATACTTCAAAAATTCAAAATGTGTGGATTCCAAAATGGCTGCCGAGGGGAGAGCTGCGTGTTAACGCTCTCGCGCTTTGGTGCCCTTAAGAATAAAGAAACCACAATTGAGCTATCCCCAGGCGGGGGGGGATACATTAGCAGGTCCTATACAAGTGTGGAGCTGGTAAGCTGTCACTCCACCTCTGCGGCCAGCGCAGATCGGGCTTCGCAACACGCCCACCCACCCAGAGCATCAGGCACAGAGGTACCTCAAGGGAGAGCCCCCGTAGGGTGAAACCAGGTGGTCGGCTGTTGCGCCAGGCAAAAGTTATGGACTTGCAGATCTCCGGCAAGAAAAGGAGCCCGGGAGGAGGAGGTGGGTCCTGTGTCCCCACTCGGATGCCCATTGGTGCTGCGAGGCTCTGCAAAAGCCTTACTGGCCGGGAAGCACTTGGAGCAGCAGTCCAGTGGTGCACTCTAATACCAGGAAGGAGGAGGCCGTGCCCCCGGGACAGAGTGCGAGCACACTGTTAAGCACACACAGAGGAGCGGAGGAGCGCAGCGGGGCACCCCAACCAGAACCCCCGGAGGGAACACCAGGGGACCACTAGAGGAGGAGGACATTGGTTGAAGGCATCAGGGAGGGCGTAACTTGGCTGAGAAACCCTGCACTTGGCGCAAGGCAGGGTGGGTGGGGCAGCGACCCAGGCAAGCGCTGGGGCCGAGGAGCAGATGGTGTCGTACCCCCACTGGATATTTGGAAAAGCAGAACCGGTGGAGCAGGGACCCAGAGAGCCCGTCCAGGCTCACGAGTTGTGCAGCAGAATTGGGAGACATCCCCCCCCATTAGACCCAGGAAGGCTTGATTATAGTGCTGGTGACCAGGAGCAGCAACATCTGGGGGCCTGAGGGAGAGCACATCTGTTGGCCCACCGGTATGAGGGCAGAGGGGAGCATTAGGACTCTGCTCCCAGCTGACGGAAGGCCCATGGAGAGGCGGTGTGAAAGGGTGCCTATGGCCCTGGAGCAGTTGCCAGCGGAGGCCAAGGTGAGGAGGAGGGGCCTGGACTTCCCTCCATTAGACCTTGCTGCACACATGTCCAAAAACAAGGGGGAAGGACTCACATGCCCCCAAGTCGGCAGAACAATCACAGGAGGTCAACTTGCAACGACTCTGGTGCAAGGAAGGTGATAACCCATTGGGGGTTGGACCAGAGGCTCTCTGCACAAGAGCCCAAAGACATGGCGTGGCCCACAAAGGATCAAGTGGTTACCCGGGAGGTTCTCCGCCAGTACTTTCAGGACTTTGGAGACAAGATATCAGAAACTATTCAATCTCAGCTAAACCTGATGCGTGTAGAACTCTCCCAGTTGCTGCAGGAAGTGTAAGGGGATATAACGAAACTGGAGGAGCGGGCCGACGCAGCAGAGAACACCGTACAGGACATTGCAGATGACACCAGGAATATTGATGAGCTGGTCGATCAGCTGGCAAGAGTCACTCGGAACCTGGAGATCCAGAGTGAGGGCCTAGAGAACCGATCGAGAAGATCGAATATTGGAATCAAAGGCTTAGCCGAGGCAGTGGCTGACGAGGATCTACAAGCAATGGCGCCGCATGTGTTTGTGGGCTTGCTGGAGGTGGAAGATTGGTTGGAATAGAGTTGGACCGCCTACAGAGTGGGGCCTAAGCGAGGAGAGCCCTGGCCAGGTCCAGGGATGTAGTGGGGGCCCTGAACCAATATGGGCAGAAGGAGAAGGTGCTGGCTGCCGCCAGAAGGGCTAGATCAATCAACTACAACGGCTCGGAGCTCCAACTATTTCAAGACTCGGCCCAAGTGACCCTGGTGAGGCGTAGACAGATTGGGCTGGTGGTGCACGCTTTGGCACAAACTACAAATTGACCGTTCCCTTTGGTTTGTTTGACTGGAAAGGAAAACGGCACTGAGCCACCACATGCAAGGAAGGTTTGAGGATCCTGAAGATGGCAGAGAGGGGGTCACTACGGCAAGAACGGAGACCAGCGAGAGAATTGCTCAAAAGGAACATTTGGGCGTGGACAAAGATTCTGATGAAAGGTTAAAAAAAAAAAACAGGCCTGAGTGGTCCTGGTAAACCTCCTGATGAAGGGGAAGGAGCGCACGGTTCCCACCTGGCTGGCTACTAGCAGAGATCCACCACGCTGAAGGAACAGGGTGGTGACAGGAAATCTATGCATCAACCAACTATGTATCAAACGCCTGAGGGAAGTCAACAGGTGGTAGGGGCGGGGGAGGGGGGTGTGAGGTGAAAGCTGTATTAGTTGGTATCGTGGGTCTAAGGCAGAGGTCTTCAAATTGTGGGGCTGCCCCCACACCCCGCTAGGGGGGCCCGGATGATGTTGGGGGTGGGGGGGGCGTGAAGCTGTTCAAAAAGGAACTACGCAACTGCTTTTGATAGGAAATACACGCAGATATAGCTTCTGGGGGGGGGGGCTGCTAACAATATTTGTGCTCAAGGGGGGAGAGGGGGTTTGGCAAAGCAAAGTTTGAACACCACTGGTGTAGGGGACCCACACAGGTTCACTCTGGGTTATTACAAGGGCTCAACACACGTAATGTAGGAATGGGGGGAGCTAGAGACTGGTTGAGCCGGACCAGAGTGAGTGGCGGGATGAGACTGGGGTGGGGGGAGGAGGAGGATGGGAAGAGGAGTGAGGGCAGGAGAGGGGGCAGCTGAACACAATGGCGGATTGGAGCCCTGAGTCTCATAGCCAGAATGCCAAACTTTAAGTTGATAACTCTTAATGTCAAGGGTCTTAACTCCCTGGCGAAGAGGGGCGGGGGGAGTTGAACACATTTTGGCGAAGGGAGATGCCAGACTGGGTGGCGCGGCAAGAGACACACATCCACAAAATCTGACAGACATAAACTAAAGCTGAAAGGATACCCCCAATTGACTCGAGACAATGCTAAGGGTAAACGAGGCTGTGCGCTCCTGGCCTTTCACACTTAGCCATGGCTGCCCGTTACAGACACTATGGGAGACCCCAAGGGCAGATACATAATGGCAAATATCAAATGGGACAGAGAGGGATACACTCTGGTGACAGAATACGCCCCCAACACCGGACAGGATGGGTTCATGAGGACCGTCATATCCAAACTGGAATTTTTTGTGAAGGGTAGGATAGTGCTCACAGGGGACTTCAATTTAGCATGTTACCCAGACAAAGATAGGAGTATGAGGATCTATCACAACCAGGTGGCCCCGTCCAAGAAGATAAAGGAGGGCATTTGGGAGGCTGGTTCTAGTGGACTCATGGGCAGAATTAAAGAGGGGGGAAGGGTAAAGGGTATACCTTTTTATTCCCATGTCCACAGGTCCTTCTCTAGGATCGACTATATATGGATATCCCATACTCTTTTAGGGCAGATGTGGGAGATAGACCTGGTGGCAATAGCATTATCAGATCACATGCCCATTAGCCTCCCTCCCTCTAACCATATACCTAAAATCTAGGTGTCTTGCATTTACTGTTGTACCTCCAATTTAGGAGTTCACATTCTGTCCAGGTGAAGTTTAGCCATGAGTCACATCAGATAGGACTGTGTAGATTAGCCACATAGAAGAATTTAGCGAGTAGCCGAAACACTAAACCCCCACTTCTACCTCCTCAAACACACCACCCAAATACTATACACGCCCACTGGTCTAGCTAACCTATACCCCAACACAAACTCAACACAAGCAACCACACTTAAAACAAACTAACTGGACACTGGACCTTACCCATACGGACACAAGCCAGTGCAATCAACCTACCATCTGCAAGCCAACACACACACGGATTTCTCCTGGTTCTGCACCTATCCCATCATTCTTCACCATAACTTCGCTATGCCCCTGTTCTGTTATCTCTGCAACCACAAAACTGCCCCACCTCTCCTATCCTATTGTCTCCACCACCAAATAGAAGGTAACCTGCAAATACCCCCTTTAATTCAGCAACTGTTACCCCACATAGACTCACTGAGTTGCGAACTGTTGCCCAGCCATGTCTCATATCAAGGTAACTATTAGTTAGCAATATCTCACAACTAGGTAGACTATACTCTGTGCTAGTTAGTCGAGATAAAATTGCATATATGAGCCTGCGTCACATTTAGACATAATTGTGAATGTCCGCTTGCATCACATCTAGACAGAATTGTGAATGTCCGCTTGCACCACACCTAGACAGGATTGTAAAGATTAGCTTGCGTGGCATATAGACAGGATTGTGAAGATTAGCATGCGTCACTTCTAAATAGCGATGCCACTAAACAATCTCACCCCTCTGCATACACATCTCAAGCTCGAAACACAACCATACCTCTAATGCACACACTTCACCACACTACAACAACCAAATCTACAACATGCAACAGCACACAATGGCTCCCAACCGAAAAGTACATCCAAGCTCAGCGAATGGTGCAAACCGAACTGAGGCTGCCAACAGCACATCACCACCCTTGCCTTTCTCCTGCTCGATCCTACTAACCTTCCTACCCTCTTCCCTTTTCAGATCCAGCAGAGTACCTGGGGACCACTCCAGTGGTGACAGTGCACGGTACAAATACCTTTAACAGGGACGCGAAACTATACACCAAGATCCTGGTGTCGCACCTGGACCGGTTGCTCCCCAAGATGATTGGACCAGTCCAGGTTTATCAGACATAAGCAGACTTCTGATAACACGTGCAGGGTATGCCATCTCATTGAGAAAGCCAATTTAACTAACACCTCGGCAGCGATTCTGGCCTTGGACGCGGAAAAGACATTCAACCGCCTGGAGTGGTATTTTGTTTTTCATACCATGGGTTTGGGGGAGAAATGTATGCGGGTGGTGAGGTCCTGTTAGCGGGACCCAACCCCTTTGCCTTGCTATCAATGGCCGGCTGCCTCAGGGTATACAGATGTCCTGTGGTCCGAAACAGGGATGCTGTTCTCCCTGCTTCTTTATGCAATTCCCCTGGAAACATTACTTGCCCTTATCAGATAGGTACCAGATGTCAAGGGTATTAGTTTTAGGGGGAGGAACACAGGGTGATTGCTTTTGCGGATGACATGTTCCTGGCAATCACATCTCTGGAGACAACACTGCTGGCAATTGGAACAGAGTTGGAGGAGTTTGGCAGGGTGGCTGGCCTGAAGATCAATGGCCACAAATCGGAACTGGTCGACCAGACCAGGTCAGGGGAAAGGGTGAGGGGACTGAAGGAGAAATACCCTTGTGTGTGGGCTCTAGGCAGTGTTCATTACCTGGGTGTTCAACTCACAGGGTGCATGGGGGATCTGTACAGGGCCAATTATCTGCCTCTCATGGAGAGGGTCAAGCAACTCTTGAGGGAATGGGGGTACCTGTAGATATCATGGCTGGGGAGAATAAACCCCCTTAAGATGATTCCTCCCCCCAAGGTTGTCTACTACTTTTGGTCTCTCCCTTTGAAGGTCCCAAAGCATTTGTTTACGGATAGCTAGAAACATGAGTAGATACATTTGGGACAACATAAAAACCACAAGTGTCCATGAGTTTACTAATGACACCTACTCACAAGGGAGGTCTGAGGGTTCCAAACGTCTTCCTTTACTATTTGGCGGCCCAGATTAGGATAGTTCGGGAATGGTTCATCTGTGTCTGGGGCAAGATATGGAGGAATATGGACAGCGGTGGTTGGGAGGCTGCTAGACTAAGAACTTTGTTTCATCAAGGTGGACAGACCAAAGAATATGTATATGAATAAGTCTACAGCTCGGGTGGGGAGGTGTGGCACTCCCTGGTCCGACTGGTGGGCTGACACCCTTCCCATCTCCATTGACACCAATTCTTCGGAATCCACAATTTATCTGAGGCGGGAGCCTTTGGAAAGTGGGAGACGGCGGGGTGCTGTAAACTACGGAACATGGAGGGACAGGATGTCAAAACGTATGAACAGTGTAAACAACACTTTACCTTGGGGGAGGGAGAGATGTTCATAGACTCAACTTCGGCATTGGGGGAAAAAAAATCCTGAGATTTTGCGTGCTGAGACCAGAGATCTCACCTTCTTTGAAAAATATGTAACAAATAGTACTGGAGATGCTCACATGGTAGCTGATCACTACAAGATATTTTCCATCCCTCGGGAGGCAGTGAGGTGGCCCTGCATGAAATACTGGGAGGGCCACCATGGGACATGAAATAGAGATCATCAATGGGATCGCCTGTTGGGGGTGGAGGGACTTTCCCAAGCTGACCAAAGCGCTGCAATTTAGGCAAATGTGGATTAAGCCATGGTGCTGTGGTACTTAATCCCTGTAAGACTACATAAATACTATCCAGCGGTTTCCGATAGATGTTGGAGAGGGTGTGATGCACCGGGAACCTGGGACAACATATGGCTATTTTATGGGAGGCTGCTGCCCTTCTGGGACCACGTACAAACAGCAATGTCAGAAATGTTTGGTATACAGGCCCACAAGGACATTAAGGAGGCCATGCTTGGGATGGGGAAGGGGAAGGGGGACATTTTGGAAGCATTACACACTAAAGCTCAGAAGAAGGCCTTAGTATAGCAGCATTAATTGTGGCCCATAAATGGAAGAAAGAGCTGTGCCCACTGAACAAGATTGGTTTAGGCAGATTGGGATGTTGTCTTATCTTTAATTCACAGTCACTCGAGGGAATCTCTCCGTCCACAAAAGGCCAAGAACAAACGTTGGAAAAAAAAATCAAAATTCATGTGGATATTGCAAATCGCTGAGGAGTTTCCTGACTAAATAGCAGAACAAGGCAGAGTTCCTTAATAAGGTTAACAGACGTCTGTGATGACTTGCAATGCCCTTCTTCCCCTTTAACACACACTCTCTTGCTTACGCCCGTGTAAGAGATCTTCCAGTTTTCGGGAATGGTGCAAGCCGGAAGAACCACCATGACCAAAGGACATGTTTGTACATGCTTACTGACCCTACTAGAAGTTAGTTACCTTCCTAACAAAACCAAACTAAGGTGCTAATCTGTCCAGATCAAAAGTAGTCCTCGGTCCAAACCTATTCACTAAACCGGCCCTACCGCTTAGCAAAACGTAAAAGAAAATAGGTGGAGTGCCCTGCACTCTTGGTGTCTCTGGTTGTCCCAGGAATCCCTCCTCGGTCAGGATCCACTGGTTAGAAGTAAGTAACCGTTTTTCTCAAAGTGAACAGTTCTTGTCAGTCTATCAAAAGTTCCCCAAAGTTCAAACAAAATGTCCAGATTCTTTAGGTGAAGGGATATTTCCCTGATCCCTTTACATCAACTTGGTCATTCTCTCCACACTTCGACCAACTTTCGGGCGCCTCTGTCCTCCCCTGATATCTGCTTTTCCATCCGTCTATTGTTCCCTTATGGCTCCTTTGAGTTCCTCAGTTCCAGATATCTGCTTTTCCATCTGTCTATTGTTCCCTTATGGCTCCTTTGAGTTCCTCAGTTCCAGTGTCTTGGCTAGGTCTTTAGGGCTCCTGTGACCCCTTTCTACTTCTGGATCGCTTAGATTTCTACGGTCCCTGTGACCCTTCTCGAGGCTAATGCTGCTTCAGGTTCTCGGGCTTCCCTAACCCTTCTCCTTGTCTCATGCTCTCTTCTCTCAGGTCCTTGTGACCCTCAGATGGGGCTAGGGCAGTCCTTCCCTCTTCCCCATTCGTCTCTTCTCCGCCCTCTGACATGGGCAGCCCACAGTCGCTCCACTGAGGTCCTGCTTTCCCAAACCCCCAGGGGGGGGGAGGGGGTTTGCTGAGTGGATTTACCTCCCTAGCATCAAAGTGGGTAGCTCCTCATAGGGGAGAAGGGACAAAGTCCCCAGATTAGTCACAGTACGTATAATCAATGTAGAATTTCATAGGCTGAAAAAAACACTAAATTTAATATGGTGTATTTAAAAGCTGTTTTGTGATTTAAAATGAGTGATCTGCAGTACACAATAAACAATGCCTCATCAATTAATGTCATTAAAGTGTCACAGAAAGGTAGTTCACAAAAAGTGTATCTAATGTTCATAGCTACCCAAGGCTTTAAGTGCTCTAGTCACAGCTGGAATTACGTCATAGTTCAATAATTATTCAGTAACCATGTCAGAGCTTGCCAATTACAATTTAACATGCTAGCTCTGAAATCATATATTGTACATGTGTGACCGTGTTATTGCTTTCTCCTGCCAAAAGCAACCTTACCTTGGATTCTTATTTGGCTTGCGTGGCTTCTCTTCAGAGGTCCAGCCTAGCTGAGGCCCAGTTGGAGAGAGACATTGATTATGTCATTGGAAACATAGAAAACTTTATTCTTAAATATGCATTTTCTCATGAGTATTTGCCATCAGCCTTGTGTATATAGTTGTATGTTTGGGGCTATGCTATTCTTTGTTTCGCAACTCAATGGTGCTTTGTTTATCAACCTTGTAATGATGAAACACTGAGGCAGCACTGCCCGTATATTTAAACCTGCCACTGAGGTTTGCACACACATTCTTGAAACAATTGCTTCAACTAAGCTGAGCTATAGTGCCGGTTTAAAGCTACCTCTGACACTTGAATTGCCCTGCTTTTAAGTCAGTGGTTGCTCAAGAGGCTTTAGAGCCCATCTGAAAATGAAGTGGGAATCACAGGCTGTGAGTGAAAAGGTGGACAGTGAGGTCAAGAAAGCCTTGCCACAGATGGTAAACCTTCCCTGGAAATGCAGTGTGCTCTGGCTCTGAGTGTGCATGGTTTTGGTAGGTGGTGGGGAGGCGAATGCTGCTTGTTATGCAAAGGTTTTGAGGCATTGTCTTGAATAAACTTGTGGATAAGAGCCACAGCAATTCCTGACCAGTGCCATCATTACCATTTAAGAACATTCTCCTGTTGGGTTTACCAGTATAAAATGCCATGCCACAGTTAGAAAATACATCCATGTTTGCTGCATCACTTTAGGCAGGTCTAGCCAGGTAATAAGGCTTATGTTTATTTTACCCATGGCTGTTTAATAATGCCACCGTAAGAAAATATATCCAGACTGGATACGCAAATGTAGGCCAGTCTAGCCATGTAATAATACTCACCATGATGGATTCACCCTTGATGTCCAGTAAAATCTGCTATACCACAGTAATGACACACGTTCAGATTGGCCCACTGATGTGGGCCAGTACCACATGGGAACACTAATGTTGGCTTTGCCCTTGATGCCCTGTAAAAAAAGCCAATGTCACAGTTGGAAAACATGTATTTGCTGCAAAGACAGGTTGTCTTACTGTGCCATGCTTACTGCACAAATACCCTCCCATATTCAAGAACACTCATTACATTGACTTTACCCTTAACGCCTTTTTAAAATGCCAAATGTAAAGAAACACATAATGGCATTTTGCAAAGGCATTAGGCTGAGTGCACCAATGCCCCTCACCAGGTCCCAGTCATATATATATATATATATATATATATATATCTGAACGCTGTCAGCTAACGGCGGCACTCCTCCAACAATTCCAAAGAATCACTTCAGACAAAGGATCGCCATTCAACATCCTTTATTGGGCACATGGTGGACAAGGTTAGGCAGAGAAAAACAACTATGCGTTTCACCCTTACGGGCTTAGTCGTATATATATCTGAGGCTTGTGTAATCTACTTGGATCACATGGTATGCATAGGCCGACATTTAGTGGCAGCTGCAGAGTATTACAGTTGTTGTTTTCAAAACTCGAAAAGGGACGTAGACAGGGCGTGCCAGTAATACTATCCATAGTGTGACGTACACTGTACCCATGGTCCTTCACGCATCGAGGTCCCTCAGATAGTTTTTTTTTCTGCCATCGTGAGCGGACGCTTATCGCAGAGTTAAATTTCGGCATAACGCCATTTGCTAATGACTAGTTTTAAAATAGTTTACTCTTTCTGTCCTTTCCTTCCGACTTCGACCAACATCGACGCAATGGAAAAGACAGCGCCGACGGACGAATTCAAGATCCGACTGACCCCTTCGGCTTTGGAAGGCCCACCAGGTCTAGGCCCTGACAGTAGGGAGAGTGGAGGGCGGTCATTGTACAATGCATTTTCCCACCCTTTCCCTTTCTCGCCTGGCTGCCTTTCCTAAACAGAGCATTTATCTTAATGCTCCGGCATTATGGCTTGACCATTTCGCCAAAAAACCCACACCTAACCAACCTTGCTCCACCGCCCTAAGAAACAAGACTAGGCTCTAGACTCATGGGCAGAAAAGGTCACCCTATGTACCCGAGCCTACACTTGAAAACCCCGACGCTTAGCCCGCCCCCACTAACATCCACCTCATCTATGCCCCATTGCCCTCAAACCAACCTTGCTTCAACAAGCAACGTTGGCTTGATCAAAGCTGCTCTGATTAACGCAATGTCCTTAGCTTCCCACGCTCTGGACATTGCTGATCTTATCAAGACTCAGGAACTTGACCTCATCGCCATCTCTGAGACCTGGCTACACGCTGCATCCGGCCCTGCACTCTCCCTGGCTATCCCTACAGATTACTCCATTATCAGATGCGACCGTACCTCGAGAGGTGGTGGTATTGCATTTATCTATAGAAACTCACTAGGACTCAGAACCATCCCTAGCATTAAGGTGGAATCCGCAGAGCTACTCTGTCAAACTCCAACTGTCAGCCAACCAAACAGTCCCCATCCACCTAATATACAGACCCCCTGGTCCTCCCACAACCTTTGTAGATGACATCTCCACCGTAGTACTTGATAAAGCGAAATCTAACTCTCAAACCATCATTCTGGGTGTCCTTAATCTAGGCTACCAAGACCCCAATGATTCCGCGGCCCTCGACCTCGCCAACACCCTAACAGATCTAGGATTCTCACACCATATACAGGAACCCACCCACATCAAATGGCGGTCCCTTGACTGGCTCAGTGACACCAAATGCAATAGCCGCGTACTCTCGAACGCCCCTTGCATCTGGTCTGATCACCACATTATCACCTTCAGTATTGAAGCAGCCTCCCTACCTTCGCCTCCTGTCGCCCCAGCCACCCTCACCAGAAATAAAAAAAACATAACCACAGAAAAACTACTCCCCGCCCCCCCCCCCCCCCCCCCCCATTCTTCCCACCCTTTATAAGGCTCCTGACTCGTGCTCGGACCCTACCATCTTAGCCGACATGTACAACCAGTCAGTGCTTGCAGCCATCAACTCTATTGCCCCGCTCAAATTTAGGAGACCCAAACAGCGCACTCAACTCAACTCGTGGTTCACTCCCCAGTTCAGAGTGTTACGCAAAGAGAAACATATTGCAGAGTCACGTTGGAAAGGCCACCCTTCTGACACTGATAAGGACGGCCTTCTGCTAGCCACTCTTAACTATAAAGAAGCCTTACTCCAGGCAAAAAGAGATTCCTACAACACCCGTATTGTCAGCCCAGTCTAACTCCAAGGAACTATTCAAAATTCTTAAGGAACTTGAGACACCTGCAGCCCCCCCCCCTGACTTGTGTACTAAAGATAGCACTTAATGCACAAATATTCAGACAGTACTCCTGGGTAAAATTGCCACTCTCCAAACTAAAATCAGAGAAAAACAAAATTCTCTACAGTCAGACCAACCACTGACCACACCTATACGTAATACTCACCAAGCCAATCCCGCTCATAAACCTTTCTCCTTCTCCCCGCTCACCACCCTTGAAGTAGAAGGAATTATAAACCACCTCAAACCGTCCAACTGCCAAGGCGACCCTTGCCCGGCACCCATCATCAAGGAAGCATCTCACGACTTAGCCCCTTTCATCACAGCATTCATAAATGCCTCCTTCAAGACTGGTATAGTCCCGGATAACCTAAAGGAAGTGTGGGTTATTCCCACTTCTCAAAAAACCCTCCCTTGACCCTAACATCCCAACCAATTTCAGACCAATCACCACGGTCCCGTTCCTGCTTATGATCTTGGATCGTGGAGCCTACCTGAAGATTCAAGAATACCTCGAATCCAACAATCTTCTGGGGTTAAGACAATCAGGATTCCGTCCTAAACATGGCACAGAATCGGCCCTGATTGATCTGAAAACTCAGATGGAGACACTAAAGGACAATGGGAAATTAGCTCTACTCCTTCTCCTTGACCTCTCTGCGGCCTTCGATTTGGTCAACCACCAAATACTCTGCCAACATCTTAAATCTGCGGCCCACTTCTCTGACTCTGCCAATGCTTGGATCCATTCATTCCTGAGTAACAGATCCATGAGGGTCTTCTCACCTACAGCATCGGCAGACCCCTCCCCCATTCACTGTGGTGTTCCTCAAGGCTCTTGTGTGTCCCCTACATTGTACAACGTATTTACCAAGCCCCTCTTTGATGTGCTTGACTATCTGGGTGTCTCCGACACCAACTACGCAGACGACACCCAGATACTCATTCCTATCACAGGTGACTACACAGCCGACACCAAAGCCTTGAATGATGTCTACCTGGTTATTCAGGCCTGGATGGCACATCACAAACTTTGCCTTAACGATGATAAGACCGAGCTCTTACTACTAGGATCAAGCATCGTATTAACAAATTAGATCAAACTTGCAAGTCTTTCACCATCGACGGCAATGATATCAAGGTTTCCAAAGACACTAAAACTTTAGGCGTCCATCTCAACTCCACGCTTTCCTTGAACAGACAAACAAATGCAGTAAGATCGGCATCAGCCTACACTTGTAAGCTCATCACTGCCTGTAGACCCTTTCTAAACTCCATCAACTGCATAACCCTCGCTAGAACACTCATTATGGCCAAAATCGACTATTGTAGTGCTCTCTACCTAGGGACTAGTCAATCCAACCTCAATAAATTGCAAACTGTACAAAATAATGCCATAAGGGCAGCCTTAAACATCCCAAGACGCTCCCATATCGCCACTATCAGATCCGACGTACGTTGGCTCCCGGTAAAACAAAGAATTGCCCTGAAAACTCTAGCCTTGACCTACAAATGCCTGAATAACAACGCTCCACCCTACCTCTGCTCGCCTTACACTCCACACCTCCCCTTGACCCACTAGATCAGCCCAAACACATAGCCTCACCCTGCCCAGATTCAAACTCCGAAAAGCGGGTGGTGTGAGCTTCCCTGTCCTAGCTTCCAAACTCTGGAACACGCTGCCTACCCCCATTAGAACTGAACCGTCGTTCCAAGAACAACGCTAAAACCTGGCTGTTCTCACAGGATTTATGAGGCCCCTCACTCAGTCCGGCTTCCACGTGTAATATAGGTTCTGTGTATATACACCTCTTATTACTTGTATTCTAATCTGCCAATGGTACTTTTTTCTGTATATTGTTGTATATTTGTGTAAAGTTATTGCGTATGTACTGATTACTGTAACCTGCTGTCAAGAGTATGCGCCCGGTTGCCCCTGGGCCTGGTTTGCGCTTTATAAATAAACTAAACTTCAAACATCTTTTTAAATTCTGCCCCATGTGTAATAAAACATTTCTGTGGATCAACAAACAGTGTGCAACCTGTGTCTAAACCGCGGCCACGACGAAGAGCATTGTTGAGCCTGCAAACTCTTTAAATCGAAGACCCCTAAAGATCGCCGAAGCAAGCACTGGGACCATCACACAATCCAGGCCTAGGCCACCATTGACGTGGAGGGAGCTTCCAGTGACTGCAGCGTCAATGTCTTTTCGGACGGCGAGGGCGCCTAGGAACAACCAAGTTCCCAAGTGCAGGCCCCTGACCCTAAGACACAGACCGGCGGCTCTGTTATGGGGACAACACCCGGCAGCAAGAGCACTTCCACTACACAACGCCATTAAACATACATCCCACAGCGATGAGTCTGTGCCGTCGACAAAACTCCAAGATACGGCGTCTAGGGTGAGATCTGTAGATTCCCTCTCCTCTGGGCACTCAAGGTCCTGATCGCCGCATGATGGGCCCCGTAAACCGAAAGCCGCCGCCTGTAAAACATAGACGGTACGCTGATAGTCGGCAGACGAGGCAGAGGCCCATCCCACTACTGAGGGTCTACATCCCCCGTCAAAATCTGCAAAAAACACGGGGTGTCACACCTGGTTAAGAAACATGTCCTTGAGAGTCTGGTAAAGGCTACTCATTCTAAAAAGCATGAAGAAAAGTCAAAAGACAGGTCTAACAAGGACAAGTCTACCCCTTCTAAGGAGACTATACCTGCCCCACAATCTGCCCCACAAAAAGAGGGTTCTTTGGCTGAAGCTTTACAGATGAAGGGTCTTTCCACACCTACTCCCTTAGTACAAGTCCCTACCCACCAATACCATGGGGTTATCCCCAGTTCAGCCTTATGGAATGCGGAAGACCTAGATAAGGTAATGTCAAGAATGACCATCTTCGCCAATTATTTCGAAATAAAACCCTCAGGCTTTTGAATCTGGTTACATCTCCTACTACTCAGGCTTCCAGCTCTCAGCCCCTGGCTTCTACCCAGCCCCCAGCAAAAAGGTCTCGTATATCAGCAGCTGATCTTTATGATAATACAGATACTGAGGGGGATAATGAGGACTACCAGCAATCTGACCATTACTATGATGGTGATGATGATGATGATGAGGAGGCAGAGGTGTATACCACGGCCTCACCAATTCAACAAGATTCCCCAGTGCCTGATTCTCCAGTAGATAATCGGCCCCTCCACAACGACATATTAATCAAAGCAGCTCAGCACTTTGGCATCCAGACACAAGAAACTCAGCAAGACAAAGACTTTGTGGAGGACATTTTAGGGTACAAGAAGGCTGCCGCCCAATTCACCCCGATTTTAAAATCTGTCCAGAGAAGAATCCAACCGTCACTGGAGACACCCAATCAAACACGGGCAGAAACATTTTCGCCCAGCACCGTTTTACCTGCTCTATATCAGGGGCCAACTTAAGCCGGATTCGCTCGTGGTTGCAACTACCCGTAAAAGGGCAGGAACACCACTAGCCTCTTCAGAGGCTCCCACAGACAAGGAGAGCAAGAAGCTCTAAACCAAGGGAAGGAAGGGAGCGACTTTGGCAGCGTTTCAAGCTAGAATCGCCAACAACTCCACACTGTTGTCAAGTTATGATTGCCATAAATGGGATGAAATAACTACTCTAATAGATTCTGCTCCCGAGCCTTTAAAGTCTCAACTTGTTTTAGTAGCAGCTGAAGGCAAAGCTACAGCCAGCTGCATTCTCAAGAATAACCTTGACGCTGCAGACAATGAAGGAACCACAATCAAGCGCCACGCTTGGCTTCGCCAGTCTGGCTTTAAGCTGGAGACACAGGTGACATTACTTAACATGCCAGTGGAACCGACAGTCTTATTCGGCAAAGCGGTAGAGGATGCCCTGAAGTCTGCCAAGGAGGAATACAACACCCTCAAGTCCCTCGGGCAAGTTACTAATAAACCTCCTGGCCAGAGAGGCGGAAACAATTTTCGCCGCTTTTGTGGCCAAAATTCCCAAAGAGGCTCCGGGTACGGACAACGTCAAAATTCCTCTTGGATTAACAACCAAGGACAGGCGTTGCAAAGTTACCAGAGAGGCCAGCACAGATCCTGCGGTCGGGGGAGGTCCTCCTCATCTAGAGGTGGAGGAACACCTCCCAAGCAATGACAGCCCACTACAGGTCCCCTCACATGCCTCCCAGTAGGGGGGACGGTCTTCACACTGTTAGGCAGAATCCTGTGCAGTTCCCTTGGGGACCACTGCAAGAAGATTAAGACTACAGGAGTTAGCAGTAAACCCAATTTGTAGCAGTCTGTACCACCCAGATTTACATGGTAGCTGTGGCTGAGCAGTCAGACGTCTCTCAATAAGAGTTAGGCAGTATACAGAGGATACACAATAGGGCCAAAAACACAGTAGAACAAGCAAATACTGACCAGAGCTTTGTATCAAAAGTATATCATTATTTAACACACACTTTAGAAAATACACTAGCACTATTAATCAAAAGCAAGTTCCAACACAATCAGAAAAGTATTTACGCCTCCCTTAGCAATTACTAGACAAGTCTAAGTTAAAACACCAATTCTTTGTCAAAACAGAGGTGAGCGCATAACTTAGATGGCACTCCAATAATTAGGTTAAAGGGAGAGAAAAAGGCAGGTCATGAAAATAAAACAGTTCCCAACATTTTTAAGAGACAAAATCAAGTTACTGAAGGCAGGGTATACTGTAGAGCCAACGTTCATAGGCCATGCCCACTTTGAATGGAGCAAGGCGAAATGTGCCCAAGATCACTGTTTAGCAATGCATTCAAGTCTTTGTAGAAATGTTCAAAAGCCAAAGTCAGAAGGTCTGGGGGCCAACCCAGTTGGAAAGCTAAGGATTTAAGGGTCACCTTGCCAAACCGAAGAAAGGGAGGCCAGGTAGAACACAGTACCTTAAAGAGTGAGGAAGCTCCAGCGGTGGCAATTGTTCCTGGCAGCGGGTGCAGTTCATGGTTTGGACGAGGGGAAGGGGGATCTCGTCGAGGAGGAAACTTGGAGTCGTTGCACTGCCCAGGGAAGAAACCAGCCGCGGAGTTCATCGGTGAAAAGGTGCGTTCCTGGTATTCGCGGTCACAGTGGTGAAACTTGGCTATCCTGCCGCTGGGGTGCTTGACACGGGCGATTCGACCAAGAGACGTCCTGGAAGGCGAAATGGCGAACTGGTTGATCCCACCAGCTCAGAGGAAGAAGACTCTTCCAGCTGAAGATCTCCTCTTGTCGTCGGGAAAGTGGTGAGGTCGTTGCAGCAAGGCTCCACCAGTGGTGTCGTTGTTGCAGATGGCTCAGCTTCTTCCCTCTTCGGATTTCTTAGGTCCTGTTGCGACTTCTGAAGTTCCAATCCCAAAAGCCCTGCTTTTATGCAGAAAAACCCCCATTCAACAGCCTAGCTGTTACTCAAACATGTTATGTTGTGAGCCTGGCGGCTCACCACTGGACCAATCAGAACAGGGTCCGACTTGAGTTGCTAAGGCAACGCAGTCCTGGGTGCCAATTCCCCCATCCACACATCCTGTGGAACCCAGAGAGAGTGGCACCAGTTGGAGGGCTTCTGTGGAGAAGCCCGCCAAAAAGTGAAACAAACAGCCCGACCTTGGTTGGAGTTACAGAGACGGATACGAACGCCATTTTAGAAAAGAGTTCTGGCAAAAAGACCCAACCGTTGATTTAATATTAAATAAATAAACCGGCAGTATCTTTAACATTGCACCAAAAAGTGGTGCATTTAAAATCAATGGGAAAATCCCATAGGAAATATTCCGGTGGAATATTTTGTGTGGTAACCGCTGCCACCAGCCAGAAACTCGACAAGGGGGGACTGGATAGTGCCCCCTTGGAAACAGACCCAGGGACAATATAATGAACCCCTTCCAGTACTTCCACAATATGATGGTTTGTACTGGTTCTGTTACAATTTTGGACTAGTAAAGTCAATGGTGACTTTACATGCCCTGGGAGACAGTAGTCAGTCCCAGGGTATGGAGTCTGTTTGGGGGTCACTGACACCCCTTTGTTACCGCACTGAGGGCACTGTGTAACACATACACAAAAAACAGATGATACCCTATGGAGTAAAAGAACACATAGCCCATAAGCACACAAAAAGTCAGAGGCATACTTCAAATCATGCCTAAGAGTGGGAGGAATAGAGTCTCACTCTTAGCAGGAGAAAATAAAAATCCAGCAAAGCTGCTGGGGGACTCACTAGGTTTGGGAAATTAGCCTTATAAGAAAATTCTCCCTAACACACACTTCACCCATGCATGGGAGGGAATAACCACGGACAAGTGGGTGCTTTCAACAGTAGCAGGAGGGTATTGTGTGGAGCTTCTCCAAAAACCATTGAACCATCCCCCGCGCCAGAGGAAGACGAGAGAAGAACAGCGCATCTTTCTCGAAGAGGTCAACACGTTGCTTCTCAAGGACACCATAGAGATTGTGCCGTCCAACGAGGTAAACAAGGGTATTTATTCAACCTAATTCCTTGTGCCAAAGAAAGATCCAACTATGCGCCCAGTGTTAGACCTATGTCCTGCAAACACCTATTTAAAGCCACAAACATTCCACATGCCAACGCTACAAGAAGTAATCCCCCTGCTAAAACGGGGAGATTACATAGCAACACTGGATATGAAAGATGCCTATTTTAATATTTCAATGTTCCCAGCTCACAGAAGACTCTTGCGTTTCAAAATAGCAAACCAGCACTACCACTTCAAGGTGCTAACCTTCGGGATCGCTTCGGCGCCAAGGGTATTCACCAAGATACTGTCTGTGGTGGCAGCAGACCTGTGCTGAGGCAATCCCAGTGTACCCCTACCTGGACGACTGGCTGATCATGGGAGAATCTCCCCATCTTTGCAAGCTAAACACGCAAAGAACCATAAATCTTCTCTTCGAATTGGGTTTCTCAATAAACAGAAAAAGTCAAGTCTTCTACCAAACACAAACAGTTCCTAGGAGCTTTCTTAGACACAAGAGCAGGCTTGGCCTTTCCATCCATGGAAAGAGTTCAAAACATGCTTCGGCAAATACCCCAGTATCAAGCCGGTCATCAGATAAGCGTATGCAAAGCAATGTGTTTACTAGGCATGATGGCATCGTGCATATACCTTGTCCCACACGCACGTCTGCGCATGCACCCCATTCAGGAGTGGTTGGCGAAACAGTGGTCTCAGGCAAGCGGTCAGTGGGACGATCTAGTGGTTGTTTCGCCAAAACTAGTTCAAAACCTGCACTGGTGGACAAGGGAAAATCTGTTAAAGGGAAAACCCTTCCACGATCCGGAGGCGCAAGCGATCATTACAACAGACTCCTCTCTCACCGGGTGGGGGGGCTCACTACCTTTACCACACAGCACATGTTCTGTGGACTCAGGCACAGAACCACATCAACCTGCTGGAATTACTAGCAGTATTCAAAGCTCTTCAAGCATTCGAAGCGCAGCTGACAAACCAGAAGGTTCAAATCTTAACAGACAGCATCACTGCAATGTTCTATATAAACAAACATGGGGGCACACGCTCTCCAAATCTGTCCAAGCTGGCACAGAGAATATGGAGGTGGGCACTGAAACGGGGGATGTTCCTGTCATCCCAACACGTTCCAGGGGAACTCGACACCCTAGCAGACTCTCTGAGCAGAGATCCCCTTCCAGAAGAACACGAGTGGCAACTAGACCCAGATGTAGTAGACCACATCTTCTCCCAGTGGGGTCACCCCACACTAGACTTGTTCGCTACAGGAGAAAACAAGCAATGCCCAGACTTCGCGTCCAGGTTCCCCCAATCAGCCTCCAAGGGGAACGCCCTATGGATGAACTGGTCAGGGATATTTGCTTACGCTTTTCCAGACTGCTTTAATGAGCAGGGTAGTGAACAAGATCAGAGAACTGATGACGCTCATCCTAGTTTCTCCCATGTGGGCAAGACAGCCATGGTATCCACATCTGCGCAAACTGGCAATGTGCGATCCCATCAAACTCCTATGTCAGACGACCCCACGGGGGAATCACAGTACACCCTCAACCACAATCGATGAACCTGGCAGCTTGGCTCCTGAGGCCATTGAGTTTGGACACCTTAATCTGCCTCAACAGTGTATGGATATCCTCAGGGAGGCTCAAACAGAACACTAGATACTGTTATTTCGACTAGTCGAAGATTTGTAATCTGGTGCCAGTCTAAACAAATAAACCCCATGCAATGTACTCCATCCCACATTCTAAACTATATGCTCCACTTGTTAGACTCTGGGTTAGTATTCAACTCCATAAAGGTCCACCTGGCAGCTCTATCAGCGTACACCACCTCTCAGAGTAAGGTATCGTAGTGGAAGATGCCAGTCATTAAAGCTTTCATGGAAGGGGTAAAGAGACTCCACCCTCTAATTTCTAATCCACCGCCAGGTTGGGATCTCAATATTGTACTCCCTAAGCTCATGGGGCCCCCATTTGGACCTATGCACAAGTCAAGTTTTAAACACCTGACCTACAAGACTGCCTTCTTAGTGGCTATCACTTCCATAAGAAGATTTAGTGAATTACACGCTTTCAGTGCAGGATCCTGTGTTTATCATTCATAAGGACAAATTGGTTTTACGTACCCATCCTAGGTTCTCTCCTAAATTCATTTCCAAATTCCACGTAAACCAATCCATTGAGCTACTGGCCTTCCTTCAGAACCAAACTAGCTCAGCTGAGGTAAAACTCCACACAGATGTATGGAGGGTGGTCCTTTACTACGTGAATCACACCGCTAAGGAACACAGACCAGCTGTTTGTCTCCATAGCACCAGGCAGAGAAGGGAATCGCATATCTAAGAATGCCCTCTCCAGATGGATAGTCAGATGCATACAACTGTGCTATTCATTATCAATCAAGACACTGCCTTTCACACCAAGAGCTCACTCCACTAGCAGCACAGGAGCCACCTTGGCCTTTATCGCAAATGTCCCCTTAGAAAGCATTTGCAAAGCTGCTACATGGAGCTCAGTAGATACCTTCACTCAGCACTACTGCATTGACACCCATTCCAAAGCAGATACACAGGTGGGACAAGTGGTTCTAAAACATCTGTTTGCTGCCGTTCCTTCTCACAACCCACCACGTTCTTATAACACTGCTTGCTAATCTATGCATAGCATGTGATCTAAGCAGATTCCACAAGACTCGGAAGGGATACATTACTCACTGTAATCGTATATCTGATGCTTGGATCTGCTTAGATTCACATGCGCCCACCCTTCCTCCCCTGAGAAGGTGCATAGATGTTGTGAGCTTTTCTGATATTAATCTACTTGGATACACCGGCACTCACAATACACTTCATGCTACCTCATGTCAGAAACAAAACAATCTGAGAAACGTTGACACGTGAAGGACCATGGGTACAGTGGACGGCACACTTGGGATAGTATTACTGGCACGCCCTTTCAACGTCCCTTTTCGAATTTCAAAAACAACTGTAATACTCTGCAGCTTCGACTATATGTTGGCATATGCACAGCATGTGAATCTAAGTAGATTCAAGCATCAGAAAGACGATTATGATTAATGAGATATATATATCTCTCTCATTACTCACCATAATCGTATTTTTTATATATATATATACATATATATATATATTTTTTTTTGAGAGGCACACACCACGCACACACTCCCTCAATCATTCACACGTGTGTACTCAAAACATTCACAGTGCATTCTCACTCACACTATATGGATGCTCCCCTTTCAAATAAACGCTGCCTCTCTCTTGCATACAATCACACAAACACCATTGCGACGAATCACAGAATTCTGTCACTTCTCCCCAAGGAGGAGCCTTTTCTTGTGAGGATACGGAGGTGAGCCCACTATGCCACACCCTCCCTATGGCTAGAAGCAAGCGAGACCCTACCAGGAGAGACAAGGACTCCTGTTCTAGTGAGCAACTTCCTAAACCTAAGATCACTACATCCTCTTTTACAAGATCCAATGAAGGAAGACATGAAGAACAAATTCAAGTTTGTTATTGTCATGCAAGTGTGCCATTAATGTCTATAAGAGAAAGCTTAAAAGAAACTGGGTTGAAGATCATTCAAACCATATTGAATGGGAAACCGAAAGAAAAGAAAGACTTGTCCAATACTTTACCAGGGAAGCCCCAGTAGAACGTCATAAAACTGTAAGGCGGACTGTAAGAGAGACTGTAAGAGAGACTGTGCGTTTCAAATCAACTGGCGCTGCCCAGCTGAGATTGTCCTGGTCGCACAGCGTCCGATGCAAGGAGGAGAATCTGGTGAAAACATCAAAGTGACGCTTTGGAAATGGGGAAGACGCTCTGAAAGTTGAAGTGAGGAGAGAGCGTATCGACTGGAAAACTGAGCTGAAGAAAGTCGCTAATGTACCACGTTGGGAAAAGGACGAGAACGCTAAAGTAAAGAGGTCGTACCAAGACACATCCTGACAGGAAGACAGGAAAAGGTGAGACTTAGTGAACCTATTGGTTCATAAACAACGCTGATACTATGAGTAAAGAGCTGAACGAGAAGGAAACGAATAAAAGAGCACCAACCTCATACATTGCTGACAAGGGAAGTCGTTCTGACACAGAGAAGGACTCAGTCCACATAGGACCCCAGTGACGTTACCCCTACAAAGTACAGGTAACAGGGAACATGGGAGACCAGGGAGGGGGACAAAAGAGAGAGAATTGTGTTTATAGGCTTATTTGAAAATTCAAATAAACTAGTTAAAAAAAAAAAAGAGAAGGCTTCAGCGCCATCCACAATATCGTCAACACCGCAGCTCTATGGGAGCATGTTCCACTCCCTAGGGATGCCTTCATGTCGAAGATGTATATCTACGACAAGGAGAGTGTCCAGGTCCTTTTTAGGCTTGAACCCATGGTTTATAGGAGGTGTGGGATTTCACGTAAGAGTTCAACGTGGAAGGTAATGATGCGCACGGCATGTCGGAGGACCTGCAAGAGGCCAGTGGCCTTAACACCTCCCCAGAGACGAAATGTATGCCAGCTCCCAACTTAGAAAAGCCTCACGACTCCTTCCAATGCTTGATGGCTAAGGTGGTCAGCACTCTGGAGCCATCTGCTCCGTCCAGGTCCAAGGTTCAGTACAAACTTTGTAACATTCTGGACAATGTCTCTAAGAAGGAGACACTGCTCCCTTTTAATATAGTAGTAGAGGCCCCCGGACTGGAGGTGTGGGAGAAACCTACTTCTTTTCCGGCAGTGGATGGGGATCTGGTGAGGAAAAACTGCCCCGCTCCCTTTCTTCCGATGCTTTGTCTGGGAGCTTGGTGGTGTTGTCTGAAGACCTAAACCTTCCCTTCCACCAGACAGGGGAATTAAGAAGTTTGATGCATTGGGCAAGCAGGTTATTGCGTTGAGCAGTCTTATACTGCGGGCCTTGAATGCCACTTTAGCCATTCAAACCTCTCCTTCTGCCTTTTGGACTGCGGTGGGCAATGCAGCGGAGTATGACCCGATGTGAGAGATGAGTGAAGGTTTCCAGTCTTTGGTCTCTGATGGCAAGGAGTTGGCACATCTGATGTTTTAGTCCGGACTGGACATGGCAGACTGTGTGGGATGTGCCGACGCCACTTGCACTGTGGTCAGGCTCGACTCGTGGCTACGGACGTGGGGCTTTGCAGCAGACATCCAGTCCAGACTGTTCAAAATGCCATTTGACGGCCATAACCTCATGACAGTTTATAGTCCTGTGATGTTGACTCATTTAGCAAATGTCCCCAGTCCATTACACTGCTGACTTAATCAGAATGTCTGTTATTTTATGTCTGTCTTGGCTGTAGCACATCTATTTATGTCTTGCAAGCATTGGCTGATCAGAGAGCGTTTAGGGTGTTTCGAAGAAATACCTAGTCTCCTTTTGGCAAGTAAGGCCAGAAAAGTGGCTATTGTTTCTGTATTATTTTCTTTTTACCATCTAGTAGAGTCCCTAGTAGACGCATGTATGGACTGCAGTGAAACAAACCATGTGTTCATGTGTTAATTATCTCAATCATTTTTTTGCTTTTTGCCAGTAGGGTTGAATTCTCACAGTCCCACATCATGTGCCAGAAACCCACATTTCTATGCTTGCACCTGGGGAAGGTATGAGTTAGGGTTGGGTTTAACGTATGGAATTTTTTCAGAGGTCCGTATACCCATTGCATCATGTTAAATTGGATTAGTTTAAATCTAGCATTCCTAGATACTTATTTGTACGAAGTCACATATCTTGGACCATTCCTGGCCTTCTAGTGGGGAGTTAAAGTTATTTTCCCATTTCACCTTTGTATTCGATTCTATATTTAGCCATTGGCAGAATCAGTTTTGGTGGTGCTGATGATTCTGGAATGTCAGCTGACCGAGCAGCTGCTTAGTCCAGTAGCTCCTGCTCCCTCTCCTGTCTAAGGATTTGCTTAAAGATTCCTGGTTTAATTACAACAACAATGAGTAATATGAGCAAGAAAGATATTGAGGTCCCTTAGAACCATATCATAAAAAAATCCAAGCAAGGCGCTGACTCTAAAGAGACTCCAGGTATTGAGGACATTTATGCCCTACTACTGAAAGTTGTTCAGAGTGTTGGATAAATGAAGACTTCCTTCACTGAATTGACTTCCAAGGTTAATCATCTGGAGTGCAGGATTATGAAAGTGGAGTCGGATAACAAAGGATTGGCTTCAGAGGTCGCTGAGAGTTTGAGCTGATGAGGATCTGCAAAGTAAGATTTCCCATTTGAGAGAATGGTATATGAACCTGGAGTTGCTGAATAGCAATCTAAATCCACGTTTAGTGGGTCTACAGGAAAATGCTTATCTGGATACTAAATTAGATGACAGGGTCCTTGAAGTGCTTTCTAAGGCGTTTGGTGTGAAAATCATTGCCTCTATGGATTTGGATTATACCTATAGGGTTGGAAAGACTGCTGACAGACGATGCAAGATTATCATGGATTTAACAAAGATGAATATAAAGGAGAGGATCCTGAAAGCTGTGAGAGAAAAAGGGAAATTGATGTTTGATGGAAGTCAGTTTTACATTTTTCCTGATTACCCCAAAGACATTGTAGAGAAAATGATGCTTTCATTGAGGCAAATGCTATGGCTCAGGACAAGAACAGTGTCTCCTGGTTAAGCCTGCTACACTGAAACTGTACTTTGATAATGGGGTAAAAAGTATGGATGATCCGGATGAAGCTGTGCAGTGGCTCAAAGCCTTAACTCCCAGGATGGACTTTGCATAACTCCTAATTACTGGAGTGTCTTGTTTTTGTTATATCTTTGGTTTTTAAAAAACCATTTTAATAAGTTGTGCACAAATATTTCTTGTATACATTGATTGCAAAACAGTCTCAAACCCACATCCACTCCCCCACCCCCTTTGGTGTAGAATGCCAGGCTCTCTGACGGATCTAATTTTCAATGTGTAATGTCCATTATTTTGATATTGTGTGGACACCATTGTTGCATATAGTCGCTTTGGAGGTGTGACAGCAGATGCCCCCAATCTCTTGTGAATGCGTTTTGGGACCCTTGAAGCTTATAAGTCACCCATTCTAGGGAGACAGAGTTCCAAACATTTTGTAGCCATTCGTAGGTTGAGGGCGACATACTTTGCTTCCAATGTTGGGCTATCGCGAACCAAGCTGCTATAACAAGTATCAATAAGCCACTTTTCTGTGGCTTTGTGAGGCCTCTTGGGCCAGGTTTCCACATCCCTGCCATCCAGACACTTTCCTTGAATTGCTCGCAACCTCTTACCATCTTGCCCGCCTGCTCCCTTCCCCCGTCCCAGAATTGCTGTATCACCAGGGAGCTCCACCCTATGTGTTTCCAGTCCCCCTTCACTGCGCCCCCCCTCCAGCATTTGCCTTATGTAGTCGGGAACATTGAATGGAGCCTTTCCGGTGTGTAGTGCCATTGGAGTAGCACTTTTTTCCACATCTCCTACTTGTATGGATCGCGTTCGCTTTGGATTTATTCCCCAAATATACTCCCATTGCTTCCTGGTTATCACTTCACCCAGTGTCTCTTCCCATTTCCCCATATAGTTCCACCTTATCTCCTCCCCCTGGGTGTTCAGGAATCTATAAATGTTCAAGACCAGCTTTCCCAAACCAGTGTTTGTCATCATGTATTGCTGAAAGGATGTTAACTGTCTCGTAGCTGCCTGCCTTATGTGTGGGGACATGAGCCAACGCTGGAGTTGAATGTACTTGAAACTCTTTGCTTATCAGACCCGGTGTCTGTTTACATTCTTGGAAAGTCATCGAGTCTTGCCCCTGGTACATGTCCCTTATCGTCCTACATCCTACTTTTGTCCACTTTCTAAATGTTATGGCCATCCCTGGTTGGAACTCTGGATTCTCGAACATCGGAAGAAAGGGGGTGGGTTGAGTCGACAGTGTCCCTCTGTTGATCACTGCGTCCCATATCTCCACGCCCACCCCTTCACCTCGCTAATCTTAATGTTCAGATGAATATGTTGTCCCTTTAGCCATAGTAGTCCTGGAAGTGTGGTCCCAGCCACCGCCCTGTCTTGCTTAGCCCATATGCGAGTTGGGGTGTCCGCTACCCATTCTTGCACTACCCGTGGCTCGGCTGCCTCTAGTATCTACAGAAGTTTGGGATTGATAGGCCTCCCTGATTTCCTGGCGCCGTCCGTCCGCGTATTCTTGGTGGTTTGTATTTCCATATGTAAGCCTTAATAACATTATTCAGCGATTTGAAAAACACATTTGGAATTCGAATAGGTAGGGCCTTGAAGTAGTACAATAATTTTGGTAGAACCACCATTTTAGTTGCTACCATCCGTCCCCACCAGAATGTCATTAGTGGTTTCTTTTTCCTAATGTCTGTTTTCATTTTTTCCAGCAGGGTCGGGAAATTTGCTTTGTACATAAAGTTTAATAATGTTGTTAATGTTACCCCTAAATAGGTTATCCCCGATTTTTGCCAATTGCAATTTTTGGGTTAGTGCCACTATTGTATCCTGTTTTGCTGATAAGTTTAGTACCTCCGTCTTTTGTCTATTGATCTTAAGACCGGAAATGTCCCTGAACCTTTCAAGTTCTTTTTATGAGTGCTGGTAGGGAGCGTTCTGGGGTTGTTGGTGCCACCAGCATGTCGTCTGCAAAAGGTATGGTTTTGTGCTCCTGTCCTGCCATTATTATCCCCTTGACCCCATCCGCATCCAGGATTTCGGCCAGTAATGGCTCCAGAAAGCTTGCATATATAATGGTGGCAAAAGTGGGCACCCTTGTTTCGTTCCCCTCCCTACTAGACCCGAGATTATTCCATTGAGGGATACCCGCAACAGAGGTGAGCTGTAGTTGGCCCTAACCATTTTAAGGAAATTCTGTCCAAATCCCATTAGTTCCATAGTGCACAATAGTTCTCCATTCCACCCTGTCGAACACTTTCTCAGCGTCTAATAAAACCAGTATAGCCGGTGTTCATGTTATTTCCATTTTTCTATCCGGTCACAACGTGTTATCAAATCTCTGCCTTGTCGGTATTAAGTCCGATTGATCTAGTGCTATGAGTGATGGGAGTAAGTATAAGATTCTCTCGGCCTGTACCTTTGTATAGCATCTAGGTTTATAAGGGCTATTGGGCGATATGATCCCGTGAGTTCCACATTTTTACCCTGTTTGGGGAAAACTACCAGTTTCGCTTCATTCATCAATCGGGTAATGTCTCCTTGTGCTTTAAATGTATTATATAGCTTTGTTAGTCTAGGGTCCAGAACATCTTGACATTTTCTTTAGAAGCAGTCGGGGTAGCCGTCTGGTCCCGGTGCTTTATTTCTTGGTAGGTTTTTTTATTGCTTTTTTTCACTTCTTCCACTGTTATGTTTCTCTCTAGGCACTCTTTCCTCCTTTGAGATTCAGGGGAGGGTGAGGTTCTCCAGATATTCGTCCTGCCTATCCTTTTTAGGGTTGTCAGATGTGTATAGCGTTTGGTAATTGCACCTTAAGATCTCCCCCATGTCTTCGTCCTTTGTCTTCATCTGTCCCTCTTTCTCCTGGAGTTTCATTACTGTTCTATTCTTTCCCATTGATTTGAGTTGCCTTGCAAGGAGTTGATCTGCCCTGTTTGCTCTTATGTAATACCGATGTTTCCGGTATAGGAGTGATTTATCTGCCCTCCTAGTGTGCAGGGCACTCAACTGACCCTGAACGTGTTGCAGTGTTAAGCGCAGTTTCTTGCTTGGTTTCTTGGAAATCTCTCGCTGGAAATTTCCCTTCCAATTCTTCCTTCCACGTGCATTTGTTTGTCCTTGTCCACTTTTAGCGCTATTGAGTCTCCCCTTAGCACTGCTTTGAATGCGTCCCAGACTGTTCCCAATAGTGTTTCTCCCGTATCATTGTCCGAGAAATATTGGTCTATCCACCTGATCTTGTAACAGTTCTGTGCAGAAAATCCATTCCATAGGCCCCTTTTTTTGTGTCCCAGGTTGAAAGTCACCATCATCGCGGCATGGTCGTATAGAGAGATGGAGCCTAGATCAAGCTCCTTCACTTTGCCCAACACACCTGTGGCTACCCAGATGCCTATTCTAGGTTGCGATGTGTGGACATCGGAATAGTGTGTGAATCCTTGTGCCTGACCCCTGATCTCCCTCCATAAGTCATGCAGTGCTAACATCTTAATTGTTTTTCAATGCCTTAGATGGGCCCAGTGTCCCCGAGCCTGTGGTGTTGATTCTGTCCAGTTGTGGGTCCCCATCTAGGTGAAGTATCCTGCTAGGATCACCTTTCCTGTGGCGAAACCTTCTATTCGTGATAGTCCCCCTCAAGAACCCATCTTGCCACGTATTGGGGGCCTATATCGTGGCCAGCGTGATCTTTCGGTCTCCATAAGTAGTATACAAAAAGAGGTTGCGGCCTTCCCCATCGGCTAGGGTCCCCTACACCTGTATTCCCAATCCGTCCTGTGTCGCTATCGGCACCCTACCCTTTTCTCCCCTACATTTGCCTGGTATGTCTGTGAAAACCCTCTTATCTTCAGGAGTCTTTTGTCGGTTTTCCTGATGTGAGTTTCTTGATACATTATGTCTGCCTTCACCCCCCTAGTCAGCTGTTTGACTTATTTAACAAAAAACAAGAAAAATTCTATTGGGTTTTTTTAATGATGCCATCTTATCTTCCAGGAGTTTGTGTCGCATTTAATTACTGAATCCTGGTTCTACTCCCCCCTTCCCCCTCTTTCTCCATGTGAAACACCCCCGTTCTCTCTCTCCCATCCCCAACTGCCCCAAATTCCCACAACCTTTTTGTACCCCCACCCCCTTCCCAACTCCCTGAAGTGGGCATCTGTTGCTCCTGGCCCTCTGTCCTCCTAGAGATTTTGTCATGGGGATTGCTAAACCCCACTGTGTGATCCATTGACCGTCTCCCATCCCCCCCCGCCCCCGGGTGCTTACCCTTATAACGGTAACAATCTTTGAACCCTCCCTGAGGTCCTCCTCCCTTAGGTCACCCCTTCTTACTTGTCCACCTCGTGTTTTGGTGTTCTCAGTCTCCGGCATCCTCTGCCCTTTCACTTACTGTTGGGCGTCCTGCCGTTGTTTACGACCTTCTTCCATTCCCACAGCTTCCTGCGGGATCTGTGTCCTCTCCGTTGACCCTTGGCCATATGCTTGCAGATTCAGAATGAGCTCTCCCGCCTCACATATGGTGATTCTATGTGGTCTTCCTTCCCACGTGAAAAGCAGTCCGAAGGGGAAGGTTCATTTGTACCTTGTTTGCTTTGACAATAAGAATCACACTGTCGACCTAGCGGGTCAATTACAATATGAAGCTAGATGGCTCTCTGAAGACACCACTTCGGAGTCCAGACTATTGAGGGTGGAATTTACACCATATTTCTTAAATGAATGGATGTGGGTAACTGAGCCCCCGAAAAGTAGGAGAGCAGCGCTACTGACCCTGGGTAGGAAGATCTGGCATAGGACCTGTGTAATGCTGGGAAGCCAGACACTGTGCTCCCCACAGGTCCCTTTGGTGACATTAAAGGGGATAGATGATCAATTGAGACATGCTATAAGGGAACACTGGGAGTGGCAACAGTAGGAGATGTGTGGCAAGGAGATGGTAGAATAGAGTTAGATAGCTTACGCGAGGACACAGGCCTACATTGTGGGCAGTATATCACGTATGTGAGGTTGATGGCAATGCTAAAAAAGACATGGTATGAAGTAGAATTGACCCAGCAGCCAGACGAGGCTATAGAAATGTTCCAAACGGTGCCAGACAGGGGTCATGAGGTCTCCAGAATCTACGAAATACTGATGTCTAAAGTGGGAAAGGAGGTGGTTCAGACGAGTCGGGACTGGGAAGAAGAAACGGGGTAACAATAAGCGATGGGCTATGGGAAAGGGCACAAGGGTACCACAAAAAAGTGTTGCGGAATGCCCGATTACAACAGATTCAATTGTATATTACTCATAGAGCATATATGACCCCCAAGAAAATTGCTTAATTCACAAATGCGGCTACACAACGATGCCCGAAATGTGGGGTAGAAAATGCTGGGATGATACACATGTTCTGGGCTTGTCCCGAAATTGCGAGATATTGGAGGGAAATAGCGGATCGACTGGCTTCCAAGCGGATTGAACTAGTGGTAGACTCCTTGTGGGCATGCATGTTGGGGGGCTTACCTAGACCGCGCAAACTCAAGCATGTGTGCAAACTCAAAGACCTGGCCTATATTATAGCAAAAAGGATAGCCATGAGATTGAAAGCTCAGGCAAGACCCAATGTAGATACCTGGTGGAGGGACCTTCTGCAGTGGGCCGAGGCTGAAATGGTGGTCTGGAGGGAGGTAGAATGTAGAGGAGGTGAAGAGGAAACAGAAATATTGATGGCGTGGCAACATCTGATTGCATCTCTGACGGGCCTGGGACCCCAGGAATTGGACACGGATAGCTCCATGGATTATGGAGAAGAGCCAGTTGTGGACTAGTGGACTGTCTTGGCCTTTTTATAGTGACTTTAAAGAGGGGAGGGGAAGACAAAGCGGGGTGTTGGGGTTTTAGTAGTTTATGCACCATGTTAAGGTGCACTGTTTGTTTTGAAACTAATAAAATATTTACAAAAAAAAGAATCGCACTATGGGGCCCATCTGTCTTCTCTTTTGGAAAGTGGCCTGCGCTAGATCCTGGCACAGTTGCACCTCCTCTCAGTTAATTCAAACCTGGCCAGCCAGCTTCGCCTTCGGTAAAATGTGTTTTTTGTTCATAAGAGGTGACCGCCACCTGACATGAGGGACGCTCTCGGACGAGAGTCCCTCCCAATCTTTGAGTACCTCTGCCTTAAGGGCATCCTCTGCGACCAGTCATGGGGCCCGAACCTGAGGAGACAATTCACCCCCTTTGAGAAGTTCCTCGACTCGGCAACCTCAAGAAAGGGTGCGGTATCCAGCATGTATAAAATTTTAAATACATATAATCTACAGGGCAGAAGGAGCTTCCACACATTCTGGAATGATCTGGCAGGAGAGGAGATTTCAGAAGACGCCTGGGCTAGAATATTTAAAATAGCATTCCATGGGAACTTATTCACCTCAGACATGGAACACAATTTCAAGATTATACAGGGGTGGCACAGAGACCCGGTAAAACTCTCAAAGATGTTCACAGGGGTGTCGCCAAGGTGCCCGAGAGGATGCGGACAGTTAGGCTCCAGGGGCCACATGTGGTGGCATTGCCCGAAAGTCCAGGCCTATTGGGAGTCAGTGAGGGGCTGGATAGCGGAAGTAACAGAGGACCTCCTACCACTAAATCCCCTAATGATGTTACTGGGTCTCCCCCCGGAGGAAACAAACTATACCGATACCCAAGGATGTGGGAAACCATGCTGAGGGCGGGCAGAGTGGCTCTCGCTCAGCGGTGGAAGAGCCCGGAGGCCCCCTCCAAGGAGGACTGGCTGGCAAAGGTAAAAAACATGTTCCTGATGGACAAACTAACAGCCATGGTAAACGACAACTCTGGTTCATTCCTGTCGAACTGGCATGGAGTGCAACAGTCCTGGGGATGGGATGTTCACTGACCCTGTGACAAGACCCGGCCTGTGCGGGGCAGGACGAGCAAGGTGATGTGCGATAATCAACCTGGGGACCCACGACCCGAGGATCATTGGCCTTCAGTCAACCTGAGAAATGGTCACCACTCGCATCTTCTCCTTCTCATGAGATGCGGAAAGAACATTCAGAGCCTCTCAAGTCGATCTCTTCGGTCCGGACACAAGGTTAGGGGGGAGGGTCGGTATTGGGGTGAGGGGGTTAGAGGGGGGAGGGGGAAGGGGTCACCTATTTTCTTTTTCTTCTGTACGTATATTTACAAAATGCCAATAAAAACCAAAGTTTAAAAAAAAAAAAATGGTGTGCAGCCTTAGATGAAAGAAATTTAAGGATGATGAATGGAAATACTAAAGGCAATATCCGGCACAAACCACCTGGAAGTGAAAAAACCAGGATTCCATCATAGATTACTACTTTGTCTCTGAAAATTTAAGTCTGTGTGGCCGCACTACAAATATCCAGCTCTTCAAGCGATCATAGCTGTTACGCTCACCTGGTCTCTGCGGAGGCATTGGGGCACAGTCGCAGCCCTCCCAGGGATGAAACTCTTCTTGCCTGCTCTTCCTTCTGCGCCTGTATGTGGAACAGTGGTGATGAGCAGTGCGGATCCTGCGTGAATATAAGGGGAGTCGTATGAGTATGCAGCCTGTGGTCCCTGACCCCTTCTCCAGACCTCTTCTCCCTGGATGCGGCTTCCCTGGGGTTGCACTACTCTTAGGCTCATCTGCAGAATGATGATGATGAGCTCTCCGTCCTGCCGCTTCTGGCAGATGCGTTTGTCGAAGGGAACAGAGTGCCTTCACTGGTCCCTTGTGGAAGTCCAGGCCAGCTGTGACTAGTCCACTTCTCTTGTAGGTAAGTGTTTCCCTTGTTTCCACTTGCCCGCTTGTCCTTCGACTGTTGTAATTGTATTTTATTTGTAAAGTTTGTTCTCTGTCCTTTGTATGTAATGTCTCTTTTCTCTGCTCTCTTCCCTTGCAGGTGGTGTATCGGTGCCGGCCGTAGCTGTGGTAGAAGAAGCTGAGCCGGCGGTAGGGAGGAGTGGGGCTGAGGTAGTCCAACAGCTGGTAAGTAACCTTTAATAGTGCTTAAGGGTGCGTGTTGGGTTTTAAATGCGGCGCGACCCTGGGTTGGGTGTTTTCGGGAGTTCTAACCTTGTCTTGTCTTGATTGCGGCTTCGTGGGACAGAGAGCGCGGGTGCTGCGGCATCGATTCGGGGATCTGTCAAGAAGATGGAGCGCTGCCGTGAGATGCTAGCCAGGGTCCAGGTAAAGATGCTGTTGCAGGATCTCGAGGTAAGTAGCTGGTCCAGGCGGCAGTGAGCGGCACGTTGCATGGAGGTGTAAAAGAAACGCGAAGCATTTGTCTGAGGGGTCGGTGGGTTTATATAGTCTTGTTATTGGCCACGCCCAGTAGCTCTGGCCTGCCTGCTGCCACGCCCTGCCACACCCAATGAGTCAGCACCTGAAGACCAGGCATAGGGAGCCACGCCCAATGAGTCAGCACATGGGGATGTTCTCTGGAATAAAGGCTTTCAGCACCTGGAAAGTTCTTGTAAAATAAAAGCACTCATTCACTGAAATAAAGTGTGCACTGAAGTAAATAAAAGCACTCCTGTACTGAAATAGTGTTCCTGTTCACATCTCTGTATGAGCCGGGCGCCAAAGGCGCTAGGACTGTGTCCAGCCAGGGCCGCTGTGTTTGAGTCCCTAAGCGACACAAGTGAGTCAAGTGACCTATTGCCCCCATCATTAGGTGTGGTTTTTGTGTCCTGGGGCCTGTGACCATGACAATAGCCAACTTAAACTAACCTTGCTCTACCCGCAAACAAAAAAGGTGCAGAGGTGGCAGCAGAGCGTTCAGGTAGAACCAAGCAGGATATGCTTAAAAATAAAAGGCAACGACATTAAGGCAATTACAGATGCATACTGTACAGATGCAAACGGTGCAACGAAGAATAAAGGGGAATACACCCATATGTTGCAACAATGTGTGTGTCAAAATCAAGGGCTAAAAAACTGCTCACTTAAGCCTAAACATGCATATGACGTCATAATAGCCAACAGAAAGCGTCATTATGCAAAGAACTCAGACTTCACAGTGCCCTAAGCAACTCCGATAAATTACTAGCAAGAAAATCCAGTAGACAAAAATACAAAAACTGGATGATATCTCATAGATCAATTGTACAACAAGAAGATGTCGAAGCAATGATAAGTTTGAATACAAATTCACAGGACTTCTAGAAACTAATAAATAATGCTAGTTGTCAACAAGAGATTCAAGCAAATATGGTTAGTGAAGCACAGTGGATGAGCCATTTTGAAAACTTGTATGACAAGAAGGGAAAAACAGAGCCCAAACTTAGCAGCTCTTCGCGAGTGCAAGGGCCGGATGGCCTAACAAATTACATCATAAAACAAAATCCAGAACAGTGGGCCACCTTTTGTGTAAAATTGTTTGCGAACGTGGCCAGTGAGGGTAGAACGATGGCAAGTTGGAAGAGTGCGATAGTGGTGCCAATATTCAAAAGGGTCAATGGAGCTGAGCCAAAAGATTATAGACCTATCGCACTCTTGGATGTTCTTGGCAAACTCTATGCCACACAGCTCCAAAAACAGCTGTTGCGTTGGATAACATCAAGTGGCCACTTTGACTGCAGACAGACTGGTTTTGTGAAGGGAGTGGGCTGTGGCTTGAACCTGATGATCCTTAAATTGCTGAAAATGGAAGCAATTGAAGCCAATAAAAAGATCTATTTGGCATTTTTTGACTTATCGCAAGCATTTGACAGCATCGACAGGGAACCATTATTGACAAAAATGATCGCTTGGAACTGTCCTTTAAGCCTCCTAATGGCAATAAAAGACCTGCATACAGATACAGAGATTAGAGTGAGATTGGATCAAAAGGTCAGCCTATCAGAACCCATAAAAACACGTTGAGGTGTAAAACAGGGATGCTCCTTGGCATCGATTATATTCAACCTGTTTATCTCAGATATGAATGAGGCATTTGCAGAAATACTTGCTTTTCCTCACAAGATCAATGGATAGGTTGTCAACTGGATACTGTATGCAGACAACCTAGTCCTTTTGGACTTAACACCTATAGGTCTCCAGCACAAACTAAATGCATTAGATCACTATATCCAGCAAAATGGCTTGTGTGTCAATGCAAAGAAATCTGAGATACTATTGCTACAGAATCGGCAAAAGTAAAGACAAGCCAAGGGGGAAAAAAACTGTGTGGAAAATGGGGAGTGAAACCATTGAAACTGTTAACTAAACCACTTATCTGGGAATGTGGGTTAGCTCTAGTATCAATGATGCCCCCTGGTTGGAAAAAACAAAAGCCAAATGCAAACAACTTGCGATTCAAGCCAGCATTCTGAATAAAAAATTCAGCAAATTCTCCCTAAAACCAGTCCTCAATTTCTATAAGCAGAAGGCAGTCCCGCCTTTGATACACGGGCGGAATGCGCTTTTGGTTGCTCTGCGGAATGTTAGTCTTCTTTAGAACACTCATTTTGGTCCAAGGTGGTTTGGCTCCCAAGAGGTGTACCCACAGCATGAATAAGATATGAGCTCAGTTTATCAACGCCAGAGTAACATGGAACACTCAACACATATCGCAGAATGATCACAGAACAAGTGAATCCCCAATTCTTGATCTTCAAAGATCCAGCAATTGGAAATAGTGAGAATATTCATACCTTGTGGGCTAAACGCTATGAAAAAATATTAGCTGACATAGGTACGAACTGCCGCACCCTACAAACTAATCCGGACAAAGTTAAAACAATGCTGTGGGCACACGATTGGATTGATACAGGAGACATACCCCTTAAACACAGAGCCATGAGCCTGGTTCCAAATGAAGCAAGAAAGTACAACAGCATCCAGACATACCTAGAAAAATTTCCGAAGTTTCGACTGAATCAAATTCAAACAAGAGAAACTCAAAGCTTCTGGATAAAGGAGAGAACTCCACCACTATTGTCACCTATGTGGAAAACATCTCGAGACACTAAAACACCTGACCTTGTCATGTCCAGACTTGAGACAAGAAGGAACAAACCACATGGCCAGCATTATGGCCTTAAGACCGTTACTACAGGTTGAAGACTGGTGGAGAGAACTCTACTGATTCAGATCGAAAGTTAACAATTCAATTGTCATTTATTTTAGAAAAAAATGATAAAAAGATTGTTAGAAGTGGAAGCAGCACTTAAAGCATAAACATGAGGACTTTGGTTTCATAGATCTTGCAGCCAGGAAAACATTGTGTATCAGTATTGCTCCTCTTCTGCTTTCTTGTTTTTTTTATATTAACTGCAAATTGTGAATTGAATATTTCAAAGGTTTGTAACCAACCAAATAAAAAAAAGAAAATGGAGGTATTTATGGGGCTATAGCTTTGGGAGAAAGCGGGGTTTGGAGAGTTCAGTGGTTGCATTATAGCAAAGAAGCGCTTCTTGATGAGGTGTGACCAAGACTCATGTATTTGTGTTTGTTTGCCTTCTTGTCCTTAACCCTTGTGTATCCTATGCAAGCTGGGGCTTAGGAATTGTTACTGTGCAGAACTACATCAAACAGAGCCTGAGGAGGATTTTGGGGAATTTAATGGGATTAACAATCCTAACAAATGGAAGCGAATGTTGAACCATCTTGATGAAATGAAAGCTGTTGTGGCTCTCCTACAAGAAATGCATTTACTGGCTGATGATGCTGGGAAATTAAGGAGGGGACGGGTTGGAAGGGTTTTTTGTTCATTGTATACTTCCAATTCCTGGGGTGTTTGTCTATTGATAATGAATCTACCATTAACTGTAATCTCATCAGACAGAAATAAGGAGGGCAGGGTACTCTGTGAATGTGAAAGAGCAAGAATCAAATTCTTGTGTGCTTGTCAGAAGTAGCTGTCTGGTCCGCGTTCAGTGCGTCTTGGCGGCTCCCACATCTGAAGGTCCTTTCCTCTATTGACTGTGCTTCTCTCAAGAGAGGAACACGCTGATGGCCGCCGAGTGGGATAGCGGCACAGCAGTGCTAGGGGGCTGGCGTTCTGCCGAGGAGCAAGCTAGTGGTCCGGCAGTGTCACCTAAAGTGTGCCAGCCAGACTCAGTGGGGGTCTTCTTGGATAAGTTGCCGAACTGGTAGGGCATAAGAGGTGATCTTTTGATGGGTTGATAGTAGACCTGTGTTTGGAAACTCATGCCTATCACCAGAGCAATTAAAATGCCACTTGTCCATATACCAGAGCCATCCGCCCCTTTTCATCAATTCCAAATAGTCCTAATTATGGGACGTTGGTTTTGTCCTGTATAAAGTATGGTAGTCCTTCTGCGACCTCGCTGCTTATAGGTGCTTAAATTAAGTATTGGCATTAAGTGCTCGAAGAAGATGGTGACTGTGGGATCTGAGACCAGATCCTTCCGTTTTGGATAAGGATGACTCTGGTATGTCGCTGGATACCCCTATAGTAGAGAGTTGGCATTGAAGGGTGTGGCTAACCAAGAAGATTTCAAGTGTCCACCTAAGGTTGGGGCTATTAAAAACTATGTCGGAGGGGCAGATGGTTCTTCCTCTTCCTTGCCCATGTTTTCACCTCCTGTGAAAATGATAGGAAAGATGGAAGGGGTGCAGAAGGCTATCCCAGAGCCCCCATCAGTTTCCACTGGGGTCTGTGGGGGTGAGCAATGAGCAATCTACCTCTTTGTTCAAATTATTTCTGTGCAGTGGAATCAAGTCAAGGAAAGGATAATGGGTGAGCTTTATCAATGCACACGTTTTTTAGACTTCTGCTCCTGTGCCGCAATCCCACCTGGTTAAGGCAGACAGTTCCTGCCAAATGGACCAGATTCCTGGTATGGTTAATCAGAGTTGTCAATTGATCCTGAAAGAAACAAGCAGTCTTGTGTCTACAGATAGCAATTAATCCTTGAATGATGGTGAGAGCAAGGACATTGAAGGCTCCAGAGAGAAATCCTGTGAGACGTTTCTGGATGTGTAGACTATGGCTCAATTTCCAGAAGATACATTTGTAAAACTACAGGAAGCCATACTAACCTCCTATGCCTGTTGAAATTGGAGTGATCACGTTGCCTGTTGCAGTTGGGGAGCCAACTCCGTCTTCTTTGTTGTGTTTGACATCACATTCATGAATCTAAACCTGGTATGCCCCTGGTTACTGATAAACTCTTAAGCTGGACTATTATGGATTAACGCAATTTTATTACAAACTAATGTTGAAATACCAACAGGGCATGAACCTAAGGAAGCTCTCAGAAATAAGGTACTGGCCTGGCTTTTCCAGAAGACTGGACCAGTGTTCATAAGAACCACTGACCTTAAGGTCCTTCGGAGAATAAAAATTGACCAATTGTGACTCCGGAATGGTAGGAACTGTATATTGGTGGGGTGCGGCAGTAGTAACCTCCCACGCTTTCTGTCCATCTGTAAGAACCTTCCCAATATTTCATCTGATTTGAACCTGATGGTCATTCTTATGTAGATCCTTAATACTTCAAGGAATGATGAAGTGGGAACTTTTTTTTCCTCAGAATTTGAGATCTGATTTTAGTATTTTTGTTTTTTGCCTTTTGCTTGTTGTTTTTTAGCCTTGTTAATTTTTGATTTGTTTTGTACTGTTTGTTTACTGTTGCGCTCTGGGGCTTTTAGGCATGTGACTCGTTATAAAAATTCAATCAAATAGTGATATGTAATGTTTACAACCCAAACGGGTGATGGATCTTTTTTTTAGGTCATAAGACTAATTCTTACAGAAGTTTGGTCAGATCAACAATATTTTGGGGGTGACTTTAATAAAATGCTAGATGTACTCTTGTGCAGGAGTGATGGATCTGCGCGAGCTATGGGAAGTGGGATGAGTTCAAGTTTGTCGATTGTATAGAGACTAACTCATCCACTTGATAGGTGCTACACTTTAGTACTCTGGCTGTTGTGGTGTGCACTCTCGCATTGATCTACTCTTGACAACCGGTCAATGCGCACATTTCCTTTCTGGTAGTATTGGTCCTATTCTTATTTCCGATGACGGACCCATTTTGCTTGAAATCTCATTTCCAATTCATAAATCCATTTGGAAAATTAATATTACATTAATATTACATTATTGAATGATGTGGGAATAGTAGACAACATAGTGAGGGAGGCTGCATTTTATTGTTAAAACAAACTGGATAGGGGATGTGGAAATGAACTGGGATGCGTTTAAATGTTGCATGAAGAGGTAAGGGATAGGCCTCTCTAGTAAACAATATAAATCAAAGGATGAGGAAGCAAAAATGTTGGGGAGGGAGGTTGAGAGTTTAGAAAAGGATTATATGGCAAGCCTGTCTGAGTGGAAGAAGACAGTTCTGTTGAGAAAGAAGTATTTACTTAACTCCAGAAAAGCTCCTCTTCTGGACTTGATGCAACTGTTGAGGTGGAGAAAAATGTGATCGGCTGTTGGCGCATCGTTTGCATATCAAAGAAAGTGGAAGGTCTATAAGTGCCATCACAAGTGCTTCTGGTGACATTACAGATGAGCCAAAGAAGATTAATAAAGAATTACAAGAATATTATACCAAACTTTACTTGTCTGAATGTATGTCTAGCAGTACAACTTGGAATGTTACCTTGATGGTTGCAATCTACCGAGGATTTCTGAAATAACTTGAAGCACGTTAGATTTAGAGCTTAACATAGAAGACATGAAAAGAATGGAGGGAAATGTCTTGGTCCTGATGGCCTACCAGCTGAATTTTATAGAATAATGCCAGACATTGTATTTGATGCTTGAGATGCTTTGCTCATCCAGGGAGAGTGGGTTGCTGCCACCACCCACCAGACAAACGTCACTTTCTCTTTTACTGAAGAAAGACAGACCTCCAACCTCCATGGACAGCTACAGGCCAATTAGCCTAAATAGACAAAACGATTTTTGCAAATGCTTTAGCTCTGTGCCTGCAAAGTTTCTTGCCTCAACTTAGACTCAAACCAAGCCGGTTTAGTTAAGCGGAGTCATGCTTCGGTTAACATGCACAGTTTGATCCTGACGCTGTATGAAAGTCTGGCGCATTCAGTGGAAGTGCAAGTTCTTTTGTTGGACGTGGAGAAGGCCTTTGACCGCATCAAATGGGCATTCCTCTTTAGGGTGTTGAAGAGATTTGGATTTGGTGAGAGGTTAATAGAATGGATATCGCTGCTATATTCCAAACCAACCAATTCAGTTGTGACCAATGGCCTTTCATCTGACAGTTTTGAATTGGAGAGGGGCACAAGGCAAGTATGCCCCCCTGTCATCGTTGCTGTTTGCTCTTGCAATGGAACCGTTGACAGATTCCATTAGGAAGGAACGATAAAAGGAGTACATTATGCAGATGTCATGCAGAAGTTGTGGCTCTACGGTGGCGATTTGTTAGTAATGTGAGATTTGGAATCCTAGTTGCCGGCACTGAGGCAAATTGAAACTTTTAAATCCCTTTCTGGTTACAAAATAAACTGGCTAAAGCCAAAGGCCATGCCTGCCTCAAGATCTTGTAGCTCCCAACGACTCTGCAGATTGGGTTTTTCGATGGTGTCTGGAGAAGTTGAAATACTTGTGGATTTGGTTGACCAAAGGAGGGGACGACATGATGGAAGAGAACATGAAGTGTATGACATCAAGCTTAAAGATGGATGTATATGTGGTCAGAGTTGAAGATATCTTTGTAGGGGGAAATGTAAATGCAATCAAAATGGCATGCACGCCTCGCATCAATTATTTCCTTAGTATGGTCATGCTTCATGTACGCAAAGAGTTTGCATGAATTAGAAAGACTGATGCAAGAATTCTTGTGGTATCACAAGCAACCATGTTTGAAATTGTGGAAATTACAATTGCCGTGTGTTGAAGAATGCTTAGGAGTAACGGATTTTGCCTACCATCACCTGAATTTTTCAGTTCGACATCTTATTCCATTCACGGAGGAGTCACTGGACGCCTGGTCACGTGCAGAATCGTGCATGAATATGCCTCAAACATCTGGCGCTCTTCTGATGACGGCGAATACCAGAGGCAATGGCCCTTCACCTCTGACTGGGTCTTTGAGGAAAACTTTGCGGAAACCTAAAGAAATGGCTAATGAATATCCTTTCTTTTCCACAGTCCATTTGGCAGAACCCTAAGCTGTGCATTGATGGGAGGTCACATTTTGGCCAAATTGGTTTCTGAATGGAGTCCAATGGCTAGAAGATGTGTTTGAGGACTGCATATGGATTGCTTTCAATAAATTGTCTTCAACAAAACATTTAGGAGTGTCCCTACAGTCAATATCATAAATTAAGGACAGCGTTTGGTGGAAGGATAACCAATGAGGATAACTATCTGTCAGGTCGGCTGTTGGACTTTAATCGAGAAGGACACCTTGCTTCCAAAGTTTATAAATTATAATTTCTTACAAGAAGAAGAATGAAGATCTCAAGTCATGGTCTGATTCTTTGGGGTCTGAGATGACAGAGTTTAGATAGTACAACCTATGTAGGAATGTACCTTTGACTTCCTTAAACCTTGGTGAAAGAGTGAGACAAATTAAAATCCTCAGTAGGGTCTATTGGACGCCGGTCAAGTTGTTGATGAGGATAGGTGATTTCAAAGCTTGTTGGGGATGGGAGGATAGGGTGGGAACCTTTGTTCAAATTATATGGGAGTCTAATAAAGTGAGAACATTTTGGATTGAGTCGACAGTTGATGAACAAAGTTCTGTTAATGGATGTTGATTTTGCCACTATTATTTTGGGGGAAGATGAGTTGCTGGTTCATTTTTCATGCCCCCCGAAATGCTTGTTTTTCAGAGCTTCCTTGCCTGCCCAAAGAATATTGAGAGAATGGAAGAGTGCTAAATTGCCTTCAAGTTCTGTATGGATTTAAGACCTACGTAAAATGTAATTATTAGAGAGTCATTTTGTGCAAGTTAAAGAAGAATGTTTGAGGATATCTGGGGGAGGTTTCTGGATTTGGTTTAGCTGGCTTTTTGGTGTTTAATCCCAGCCCTATTTGAATTGTTTTATGTGGGAGTTTGGGGGTGGGGGGTGATGGGCCTTGAAATAGTTAGTTTTTTATTTTTTGTATTTATTCAATAAAAACATGAATATAAATAAATGGTGTTTCTGGTTCTTCCACAATAGTCCTTTTGGCAGCTAATCTTTTGTCTAGTCTGGCATTCATTTTGCTTGACTTGTATCACTGATTGTTTATATATGCTTATTAGATTCCAATGGTAGCTCCAGACAATAGGCTTCCGACATGTGGAATTTTAACACTATTCTTTGCCAGGCCTGTTGTACCACACGAACAATACAAGTCACCTATTTGACCCATAGTCACAAAGTATTCCAATACCCTTTCTGTGTTTTGTGATATTTCCCAGGAATGTGCCATCTCCTTCGCCACTATAATCAAGCCATTTTGTTCTGTCTTACGGTTGGGCCGCTATGAAGTATAATTCAAAATCTGGTAGGCCCCGTGCCCCCCTTCGTGTAAGGTCTACGTAGTGTTGATAAGGCTATTCACTGTTCCAGCTGCCCCTAAGGATCTGTTATTTTCGTATAACGCTTTTAAAAAAACTTGTGTAAGGGATGTTAGCCTATGAAGGATAATATGAATTCTTATTGAATGAGAATAATATTGATATGCATGCAACACTTCTCTGGTACCAATATGATACTGGAGAAAATAAATTGTTCTAATCTTGTTGAAACAATGGCCAGTAAGCAGTGATGTAATTATGGAATACAATTGTGTTGCAAGTTATATTCTTTTAGAGTTGGAACCAGAAGTATCATGGATAAGCCTACTGTGTGATTGAATGTGTGTATCACATTTAGAGAGACTGTCGCAGGCAGGTCAACTATTTTGCCCCCGAGGGCATGCTGGACACTGCGCAAAACAGTTTGTTCTTAATGTGAAAACACAACACCTCAAAATTGGTGGTTTGGAATTTATTTTGTTCATCAGATAAAAATCACAGCATACAGTTAAAACATGGGATTTAGCAAATTCTCCTCCTAGTTTGACAGAACATTACATATACTGTGTCGACTGAAGGCCAAATTCTTCTTTGCTCAAATACCTCATATACTAGTTATACAATTATCTGATAGCCTTTGCTCAATCTCCTCATATCACCATAGGTATATCATCTAACAGCTGACACGTGTTTTGACCAAAGGTAGTTCTCAGGGGTTAGATATATCCCTAATCTGGTCACATTAAAAAATGAACTAATGCTTGTTCTCATCACTTGCTCATCATTGTAACCAGTACATCATATGCTTCTAGCTTTTCCGATTACAAGGTCAGTAAAAAGAAATTGTGAAGGAGGATTATAAAGGAGTAACAGAAAAAAGACACGAGAAACCACAATATTATTTAGAAAAATTGGTATATAGTCAATAGATATTTAACCTTCCATCATCCCCAATCGTCCCTAACATATAATTTCGTGCACCTTCATGTGAACATTAAAAAAAACATGCTCCTATTAGCAGGCTTTGTGAGACAACCATGATTCTTTAAACAAAGTGTTAGTATGGAATTATTGGTGATATATTTCTTGAATATGGCCATATGAGTCTTATACCAAGTTGAGCCCATATTGAGTGCCCATGCACATGCATTATTTATTGCTAAATCCGCCTTCCATGTTCGCTGTGCGGCGTGTCCTTCCACCAAATATAATTTTTTTTGTCATGGGTTGACACCATAGTATCAAGTAGATGTTCATGGTTTTGTACATATCCACAGCAATCTGATCTGTAAAATACAGTTTATTAGTTGATTAACTAGTTGAGATAATTTAATCACAAAGGTTTCCAAATGATTTTATTTAAGTTGATTAATGAAGTAGGTCGACTCTAGAGCTAGCTCCCACCTGATCCTTAAATGATCCGGTTTAACAAATGACTCCTGAGCGAATATTTAGCCTGCAATTAAGCGTTTGTGAAGAGGAAAGGTCTGAGAGCGCACTGGCGAGAACACAGACAAGGTTCCAGCACGGAACGCTGCATTTTGCATGCGGAAATATGAAGTTGTTGACAAAGGTGGTCTCAAGATGGCGGCCGGGAGAAGCTGATGAAGTAGATTGGGGCACAGTGGCCAGGAACGCTGGAAAAGTGAGTGCACCCTGAGGGAAGCAAGGATGGAAAACGCCAGGCAGCATGGTTGTCGTCGGTGGCAGAGAAGCACCCGCTGTACAAAGGAGAAGCAACCATAGCCGACAGTGACGTTTGGAGGCGCGCATATGGAGAGGCGCGCTGCAGGGATCACAGGTGCCTGAAGTAGTACGCGAGAGATGCCAAAGATCACCCGCTAAGGGCGGCGAACCGGACCCCGGGCAGTGTCCGGAGCATGATCCTCCCATAGGGCTGCAGAATCACAGCAGTACAGACACTGAGGCAGAGCCTCGTCTGGGCAAATCCGATCTCAGCGGAGAGGTGTAGTTAAAGGGCCGGATCCCACTCCGGAAAAGATGGACAGCCGACGGAGCTCAGCAACGGCCTCAGCTGCTGGTGGCAATTAATGCGGATCTGAGCGTAATCGAGCAGCCCGCCGCGAATTAGTACCCTGATGAACGGAGCTGAGTTATCCCCTTTCCCCTGAGAAAGCAGAGTGCTGGTAGATCCTGGCCCCACTCCAGCTGGAAGTCCAGGAAATGAGGATTGCCTCGCCGAGTTGCTGAGTTGTCAGTAGGTCTCAGGAAAGGCCTGACACACTACTACAAGTTGCGAAGCGGTGGCGATTGCGCGATATAATATATAAGAAGCGCACAGCTACAGCCTGCATACCTACAATGCCAGAGGATGGCACACAGGCCTGATGGCATCAAATTAAAGTGCCTCACATAGTTGGGCAATCCTCTAGCAGTAAAAGGCTAGCAGAGCACCAATACCATTCAGATCTTCAGAAGAGAAGACTGCCTTAGGCCACGGTGCTCAACCATTGGCATGAGACTAACGGGAGGCTGGGGACGCAGGCTAAGGCACTAAAGAGGATGGTGAAGGACTGGGCATACCCAATTGTGGACCTGAACAATATCTATATAACTCAAAAAGAGACTAGAGGGTCTGTTTAATGACCAAAGGAACAGTCCTCCTTAGGAAATACTCCACAAACTGTAAAATGTTCAATGGTCCTGTGTCAAATCTTACACGGGTACACCTAATAACATTCTAATGACATTACAGCACTCTATTAAAAAGTGTGCCCGAAGAAATTTTCTTCCGACAATTCGTTGTAAATCACAAAGTATTTTGTTATAATTAATTGTGGAGCCATTCCCTTGCAGCAGTACTCCAATTTAGCAAAACTCTTACTTCATTATGTGGATATTACAAACAATAGTGCACATAAACATTTTCTCGATAAAACACCATAGAACTATTATGTTCATATTCATGTCAATATGATCTCTTTTCATCCATGTCTCTCATTCATCATACTTCTACTCCTACTCTCACACCCAGCATGTTTCATTCCTCTCATACTCAATATAATTTTTTAAATGAAATTCTACATTATGTATATCCACTGTCTTCTAAAACACAACTCAAAACTCCATCCCTTAATATGGTTTCACGTGGTGTCCTCTTGGACACGTCTGCTGCCTTTCTCAACCTCTTGTTGGTCATTCTTAGCACTTCACTTTGTGAGTTTTTAGTTGTTTTCAGGTGTACCCTGCTGTGAGTCTTGTATATATCTGATTTTAAGGGCGTGATGGGCTTCACTGAAACCTTTGTACTTATTTCTCATTCAGAGGTCCCACAAGCATAGCTTGGTGCATTTTGTTGCCGCTCTGACCTTTATGCCAGCAAAATCTCCCTCTTTTTGCCAGGGTTTTATTTGTCAGTGGCCAAAAACCTTGTTTTGATCCCCGCGTGGTGCGGTCTTCCATAAAGGTGTAGTTACGGCTGCTTGCAGCGATACCTCGTTCCCTGTGCTGTCTTCTTATGCTTCCTTTTGGACCCTTCTGGTCTGTGCAGTTCCTCGTCCCTCACAGCTCCTTACGCTACGGAAACCTAAACAATAGCCTGAAAATAACGCCTTAGGAAGTTAGGAAATATTGTGTACTCCGGCTAAAAGGCCCCTGTTTGCGTCCCTACACTAGCCAGCTGTATATTTTGGAGAGAAATTGCAGCCCACCACTACAGCGTTCTCTTGAATAAGTGCCTCCCAAACCTGCTAAATTGAAGGCAGGACAAGTGTCAATGGAAACGGAACAGGGTCTATGCGTACCTGATAGGAAGTAGGGTGGACATCGCAATGCTGCAGGAGACGCACCTAACATCAGAGAAAGAGACATGACTGGCAAATGGAATGGGCAGGTATTTGGCTCATCATACACTGCCTATAGTTTAAGATGACCCAAATCAAAACTCACAATGAGAACAGAATGATCCTAGATCCTAGTGCAAGTGTCAATGGAAAACTACGCAAAGGTAGTGCAACAGGGCCAAAAAGTGAATATGGATCCCCCCACAGGTGACAGCTAGTGACCCGTCGGAATTGCATAGCCAAATTATGCTGGCTATTGCAGACCTCAAGTCCTCTTTGGGGACACAAATTGGGGCAGAACAACTAGATGTGGGGCTGCTGCGGCAGGACGTTAGAGGGTTGGCGGAGTCCACCACTACATTTGAGGTCCAAATGAAGAGGAACACAGAAGAGTTGCAGGAGACACAGGATAATGTGCACGTGTTGCAGCAGAAGGTTAGTCTCCTGGAGAGTAGGGTGGAGGAAGCGGAGGGCAGGGCCAGGAGGAACAATATCCGCGTAGTGGGACTGCCGGAGGGAGAGGAAGGCGCAGACCCCACCACATTAATAGAAAATGTGGTACTCCAGGAAATTAGGTACCCGGTAACCTCACACAGGGATTTACAATGGAGAGCGCACACAGAGTGCTGACTTGACGCCCACCTCCAGGGGCACCTCCTCGACCAATAATAGCGAAGGTCCTGAATTACAAAGACCGGGAGAAGATACTGGCCTACTCTAGACAAGGGGGAGTACTAAAGAGAGCCTCGGCACAGCTGGCAGTGTACCCTGATTACACCTTTCAGGTGCAGAAAAGCCAGATGCAATTGCGGGCAAAGTCAGACTGAGCGGCGGGCCTAATATACATGCTAATTTACCCAGCGAGGCTGAAAAGTATATATACAAACCGGGCTTGATTTCTTGACCTCCCGGAGGAGGCACAAGCATGGATGGACAGGGAGAAAATGGGTCCAGACGGAAGAGAGGAGAGCGAAGACCACGAGAGGGGTAAACAGAAGAGGCCGTAACTGGCAATGAGGATCATAGGACAGACTGTCCCCTGAGACAATGGACCTCCAGCGAGCTCAAGGCAACGTCGGTGCTATCATGAGAGCCCTAGGACAAGCAGGCTCTTATGGAACATACAATGCCTGGCTGAGGAGTCTATTGTTTTATTATGTTATTACTTGATTGTATGAGTGAGTTGAGACTTCTTGATTCATTGTTTACATTGGGAGAAACCAGGGACTAATGTTACAAACTACACGGAAAGAGAAGTCTTAAAGCGGTGCTGAGCCACTCTCTGACTTCTATTTTGGCGGGCTCTTGTTTTATGCACCCACCCGCTGTGCACCGTCCGGTGGTATGTACACTGAAGGACTATGTGGGAGGAGGTGATGTCGAACAGGGAAGGGGACGTTGGGCAGTTAGTGGTTTGGGAAGTTGAGGGAGTTAAAGGGGTTTGGGGTTTGTCCACCTGTGTGTCAGAGGAATAGAAGCAGATCATATTTAAATGGATTCCCAAATAGCAGACAGGGGGCAACATCTGGAGAAGAGGCAGATAGCCTCTTCAAACTGATGAGATACTTATGACAGGAACATTAAAGGTACTTACCTGTAATGTAAGGGGGCTAAATGCTTATGTTAAACGGAACAGGGTCTATGCGTACCTGATAGGAAGTAGGGTGGACATCGCAATGCTGCAGGAGACGCACCGAACATCAGAGAAAGAGACATGACTGGCAAATGGAATGGGCAGGTATTTGGCTCATCATACACTGCCTATAGTTTAACATGACCCAAATCAAAACTGACAATGAGGACAGAATGATCCTAGTACAGGGCCTCTTGAACACTTTGCTACCTGCATTATTAACCCATACGCTCCCAACCACAATGCGGCTGCATACATTCAATCCCTATACCCGAGGCTGGGCCCATATAGGAGCAACAATATTATATGGGGGGGATTTTAACTGCACGCTTAACCCAACCCTAGACCGATCAGACGATAAGTATCGCAAGCCAGCGCCACCCGCTAAGGCACTGCGCACGTTGTTGGGGTCGTTTGACTTGATTGATTTTTGGCGGGTACTTCATGGTGACACTAGACCCTACTCCTATTACTCGGCACCGCATGCAGTGCATACTAGAATAGATGATCTCTTTGTTGGAAGGGAAATTGCCCATTTAATCACTAGGGCACAGTATGAGGTAGGGTACTGTTGGATCATGCCGGCTAAGTCTACAATGGTGTCTTAAGCCCCCTAGGGCCCCAATACCCATATGGAGACTCAGAGAAGAATCCCTGCAGGACCCCCCATTTAGAGATGCTGCCAGGAAAGGCATTGTGGACTATGTTACACCCGAGGGAAGTTTGGCCAGTGCAGGAATGTTCTGGAAGGCACTGAAGGTTGTAGTCGGAGGAGCCGCCATTGCAGGGTCTGGGAACGTCCAGGCTACCATAAACAGGGAGCTGTCCTATGCAGAAGAGCAACTAAGAAAACTGGAACAGTACCACGCGGGACAGCTTGGCGATGCTTCGACAGCTGCAACATTAAAACAGAAATGCATTGAATGATGGGAAAGGTTAGGCAAGCATAATTACTCTAAATATATTGAGAGGCAGCACAAGGAAGGAGATAAAACAGGAAGACTACTGGCATGGCTACATAAAAAGGAAGAGACGCGAAGCCTGATTCACTCTATCCGTACGATAGAAGGCGACCTCTGCAATACCCAATCAGGAGTTAGAGGCCTTTCAGGAATTTTATCAAGGCCTGTATAGAGAGGGACCCTCGCTTTCGCAAAAGAGTACATGCTGGGCGAGATAGATTGCCCTACATTGGATCAGGAGGCCAGGAATGGTTTGGAGGGACCGATCACAATCGAGGAAATACTAGGGACGATTGGGTCACTGCCGACAGGGAAAACACCGGGCACAGATGAACTGCCCGTAGAAATGATGAGGAATATGCCTAGGAGCTGGCCCTGCATCTCCAACACCTTTATTGATTTCTATGAGGCTGGTGTCCTCCCACCGAGCTTAAGGGAATCAGTCATTATACCCCTCCTCAAACCCCACAAGCCAGCGACAGAATGTAGCTCCTACTGACCCCCCACCCTCCTATCAAGGCTTAATCAGGATAACAACCTTCTGAGGTCTATATTGGTGGACAGAATGAAGGTAATAGACTGGTGCAGCTGGACCAGACTGGGTACGTGCCGGGACAGAATATGTCCTGGAATCTGAGGCGGTTGCACCCCATGATAGACAACACAGCGGACTGGGATACCCCGTGTGCGATAGCCACGCTGGATGCAGTGAAAGTGTTAGACTCAGTGAGATGGTTATGCGTAGATTCGGAATTGGGCAGGCCCATCATTCAGTGGGTTTGATTGGTGTACACTAGACCGATGGCGAGAGTTAAAACTGGCGGATGTATCTCAGAAGCATGGGAATTGGGTAAAGGTACTAAACAGGGTTGCCCACTGTCCCCACTACTGTATATCCTTGCGATGGAACCAATTGCACAATAACTTGAGACTAAGCTCTCGCATACCAAAACGTAAGGCCCCTGGAAAGCCTGCCGCACAGCCTCCTCCAACTAAATTCGTTGCCTCCCTACCAGCCACCTGCCTAGCACAGACCTCCGAGGCTCCCGAAATACCCAGTCCCATCGCTACCCACTCCCCAGCCTTTGGCTGAACTCCATCCTTCTCGCCCCACCATCAAAGGAGCACTCATTAATGCTCGGTCCCTGATTGCCCAAGCTCTCGATATTGCTGACCTCATCTCTAACAACGGCCTGGAATTTCTTGCCATTACTGAAACCTGGCTACACCAGGCACCAGGTCCAACATTATCCTTAGCCATCCCTGAGGGCTACACAATCATAAGGACAGACAGAGAATCAGGCAAGGGAGGCGGAGTAGCTTTCATAGTTAAAACGCACCTTGGTCTTAGAGCCACCCCCCATGCTACCTTCCCGTCAGCGGAACTGCTGTTGGTTAAGCTTCCCCTCTCAGCTACCCAAACAATCCTCCTACATCTCATTTACCCACCACCAGGTTGCATCTCCTCCTTTGAGGAAGATATTACAGACTTGCTGACAAATACTAAACCAGACTCGCAAATTATCGTGCTTGGAGATTTCAATTTAGGTTTCCATGACCCCAAAGACCTCAGTGCCACAGCACTGGAAAACTCCTATCTCCCAGTGCGGTTTTAATCATTGCATTTTGGGACCTACGCACAACAAAGGTCAAACATTGGGCTGGTTGGCAGATCTCAACTGCTCAACTACCATCCTACTGATGCCATTCAAGAGAATGCGATCCATAAACTTCGGCCTATCATCCCCCCAAATTCTATCTAGAAACAACTGAAACTTAATGCTCCAGAACTTACTCGCCCAGATCCACAATATTACGGACCCATCTAACTACAAAGACTTTAATTCACACAACCTAGTTGCCCTCTGTAACAACACACTTGAGTCCGCCATAAACAACATTGCCCCTATCAAGTAAAAAAAAAGCCAAACCTATAGCCCACCTCAACAAATGTTTCACTCCTGAACTAAAGATCCTCCGGAATGCCAAAAGAGCAGCTGAATCTTCATGGAGAAAATCGCCCACCACTCTCAAGGCACTATTCACCTCTGCTGCCTCCGCCTATAAATCTGCCATTCATAACACTAAACAAGAGACCTACAACAATAGAATCCTTAATGCCAAATCCTGTACTAAGGAGCTCTTTAGCATCCTAAGGGAACTTGAGTCTCCAGCCCCTCCAACCGAAGCTTGTGTGAAAGACGCAGACTGGTGTACCAAAATACAGAAAGCACTCGCTGACAAAATGTCATTGCTACAAATTCAAATTGAGGCAAAAAAGAATAGTTTGGTCAACAATTCTACCACTACCTCCTCACTGAACTAAGTCGCCCCCTCTGCCCACCTTTCTCCTTCTAGCCAGTTTCACCTAAAGAAGTGGGAAATATTATCAAAAGACTAAAACCAACAAGATGCCAAGGAGATTTGTCCTGCCACAATCATTCAGGAAGGCACCAAGGACTTGGCCCCCTTCACTGCTACTCTGATCAGCTCTTCGTTTAAGACTAGACCTCTCCCCAACAACCTCAAAGGGGCCTGCGTTAAGCCTCTTTAAAAAAAAAAAAAAAACAACTAACCTGGACCCGAATATACCTACCAATGATGCGCCCATTACCACCATCCCCTTCCTCTTAAAAATACTAGATCGAGTCGCCTACCTTCAAATCCAGAAACACTTGGAGGACAGAAACTTACTTGGCCTCAGACAATCCGGCTTTAGGCCGAGACATGGCACAGAAACAGCCCTCTTGGAACTCAAAATCCAAATGGACGAGGCCAAGGACAATGGTAACCTGGCCATGCTCTTGCTGTTAGACCTATCAGCAGCATTTGATCTTGTCGATCACAAAATCCTCACAGATCACTTGACCACAGTGGCTCCGTTCTCCAGGAACACCTCTAACTGGATCCAGTCATTTCTCTCTAATTGAACCACCAGGGTCTTCGCACCCTCAGCCGACCCAATCCCTATCCATTGTGGCATCCCACAAGGCGCTTGTGTCTCGCCAACGCTTTATAACATCTTCACTAAGCTCCTCTTCGACCGCCTTGACAACTTGGGTGTCACATATACGAATTACGCTGCCGACACCCAAGTTCTCATTACGTTGACTGGGTGCTATGATGATGATTCCAAACGGATTAATGACATATACTTGGAGAGCCAGGTGTGGATGGCAAACCACAGCCTATGTCTCAACGATGAGAATACGGAGCTCCTGACCATCGGTTCCCAATCACGCCTAAACAAACTGGACCCCCGATTCACGTCCTTCGACATCGATGGGAATTCTATTAAACTTGCCAAGGAAATCAAAACCTTGCGAGTCTATTTAGACTCCACCCTCTCACTCAAGAAGCAAGTGAGTGCCACTGCCTCCACTACCGCTTATACCAACAAGTTGATTAACACCTGCAAATCCTTTCTGTCATCTAACAGCTGCATTACGTTAGCCAGGGCTTTAGCATTTTTCAAGATTGACTATTGCAACACCCTTTTTCCAGGCTCCTCTGAACGGAACCTCAACAGACTTCAGGTCTTACAAAATAACGCCCTGAGATCTGCATTGACCATCCCCAGATCTAACCACATCACCAGCCTTAGGCAGGACGCCCACTGGCTCCCGGTAAGTGATCGAATCTCCCTCAGCACTTTAGTCATTGCCCACAAATGCCTGTCAAACTCTGCCCCTGTTGGACAAATTCTCCAAACACCAATCAGCCAGACCCACCAGAACTCAGTACTCACATTGCCTCACTATACCAAGATTCAATCTAAAAAGAGATGGAGGAGCTAGTTTCCCGGTACTGGCTGCCAAATCCTGGAACTCCCTCCCTCTCACCATCAGAATGGAACCCTCTTTCTGGACCTTCAGAGCCAAAGTAAAGAGTTGGCTCTTCGATAAGAAACACTAACTGTTTAGCCAATTTGCTCTGCAAATAAACGTATGTGCATATTCAATTATCAATGTATGTATCACTGTCTGCTTGGCACTGCTGCCCAAACTGTAACCTCCGGTGGCTCCTGTTTTTGTTTCACTTGTATCTACCTACATTCCTGGCCCTCTGTAACCGCTGGTCCATCAGCACTTTTTGTGTGTCGTAAACCTATGTATAGTTATAACCCAAAGGGCACTAAGGGTGCAGTATGCAGGGTGAAGCCCTAACAGACTAGTATTGTAACAGAAAGGAGGAGGGCAACACACAACTGTATGTAGTTAAAACTAGGCAGTGGGAAAATCCCATTTACGCAAGACATAGCGCTACGGAGCAGTGACCAAGGAGATACAGGGTCGGTTTTAAAGACAGAAGGATAGATGGAAAACTACCTGTCCCTATCCTATCCCTGAAATTAGGGAAAACTTTCCTTAGAAAGCGCTGATGTGCCGCTTATATAAAAGGGGATAGTAAAAGAAGTCAAAGAGAATCCATTTTTGAAGAAAGAACATAGTGTCCACGTTCAAATACCTAGGGCTCAATATATACCATGACCCAGCTATGGAGCATGTACACAACATCCAAAGCTCCATTAGCTTTTTGACCAAGCTTCTTCACTTTTTGATGTGGAGGGCAGCATTGCTGAAAATGGTAGTGCTGCCTCGACGGTTGCACTCCTTTGTGAACATACCATATTATATACCACAGTCCTTCTTTGACACTAGATAGTGTTTGTAGAAGCTTCTTGTGGAACGGAGGGAGGAACAGGATAGCACTTTCCGCGTTACACAGGCCATATGAAGTGGGTGGCATTAGGGTGCCGCAATTTGATTTATACTAGACAACGGGACAGCTACAAATTGTGGTGGACTGGCTTGCAGATGACCCGACTTCAGATACACTGATGCTGCATCCAGAGGGGAATAAGAAGCCCCAGGGTGAACTAGGATCGCACTTAGTGTCCCTGGGAATAAGGATGTGGAATAGAGCATTAGCGGGGTTAGTGCTCACGTACCCATTCTCGGTCCAGATACCCCTGTTCACAGTAGTGACTTCCTCGTCGCAGGTGAGACAAACGATACAAGTGTACTGGGAACACCACAGGGTGGCCACGATAGATCTATTGCAGGATGCCTCATTTATCAACTTTGAATAATTGACTGAACATACAGGCTTGCATAAAGGCCAATTCGAGTGGATTGTGTCCTCCAATTTATTCCTCATCTTAGATGTATTCCATTCAGCTTTGCTGCTCTTCGGAATTTTTTCGGCAGAGGGCGCCGTGCGTCGATGTTGTCGAGTCGATGGTCCCTCGAAGGCCTCCGTCGAGGGTGACGTCTTCGCGTGTATAAGTAGCACGCGCGGCGCCCGTTGGCCTCAGTTCCGTTTTTCCACAAGTACTTTGCTTCCGACATTCGGCGCGCCTCGAGTTCTGTCAGGAAATATAATATTACGAAGAAGTAATTGTGTCCTCGTCATCAGTGCCGATCACGACCCCGAGATCGGGTTTTAAGAAATGCAAGTTGTGCAGCTCAAAAATGTCGATCACGGACCCGCACCACGAGTGTTTGTGGTATCTCGGGGAAGGCCACAACATGGAGGCCTGTTCGAAGTGTCAGGCGATGACGGGAAAGGCCTTGCGAGAAAGGAGAGGAAAGCTACAGGTAGGTCGGAAGGATCGGAAAGCCTCTAGCGTCGAGTCGAGACCCCATGGGGGAAAAATCTCCTCGACGTGAAAGGCATAGATCCAGATCTCGAAGCGATTCTCATCGCTCGTCGTCTTCGTTGTTAGGGAGAATTCTCTCTTTAGGCTGAATTTCCTAACCTAGTGAGTCCCCCAGCAGCTTTCCTGGATTTCTGGAGTTAGTTTTTTTCCTCCTGCCAAGAGTGAGACTCTTTTTTTTTTTTCCCCCACTCTTGGACATGTTTATGGTGTTCCTTTGACTGTTAATGTGTTTTATGGGCTATGGTGTCCTTTACTCCATAGGGTCTCATGTGTTTTTATTATGTGTGTTACACAGCACTCTCCGTGCAGTAACACAGGGGTGTCATAGTGACCCCCCAGTAAAGACTCCATACCCTGGGACTGACTGTCTCCCAGGGCATGTTAAGTCACCATTGACTTTACTAGTCTTGAATTCTGAACAGAACCAGTACAAACCATCATATTGTGGACGTACTGGCTGGGGCAATTCGATTGCCCCGGGGTCTGTTATTCGAGGGGGCACGTCTCCGTCCCCCCTGATCGAGTTTTGGCTGGTGGCAGTGGATACTACTTTTTATATTCAACCGCAAATATTTCTCTATGGGATTTTCCCATTGTTCGAAGCTAGTATCTTTATTTATTTAATTACGATAGCCTCGAACATACCGCCGGTTTATTTAATTATTATTAATTCTCCGGTTGGTATTTTTTGCCAGGACTCGATTCTAAAATGGTGTCTGTGTTCTCTTCTGACACTCCAACCCAAGTCGATCCCTTCGTTCAATTTTTGGCGGGCTTCTCCACAGAAGCCTCCAAAAGTGGTGCCACTCTGTCTGGGTACCACAGGGGGTGTGGGAGGGGGTTTAGGCACCCTGGACTGAGTTACCTTGGTAACTCAAGTCGCACTCTTGTGTGATTGGCCCAAGTGGTGATCCGGCCGGCTCACCACTTAGCATGTTTGATTGACAGCTGGGCTGAGTGAATGGGGGTATGCTGCATAAAAGCAGGGCTTTGGGGACTGGAACTTCAGAAGTCGCCACAGGACCTGAGAATCCGACGAGGGAGAAGCTGAGCCGACCTACCACGACGACACCACCGGTGGAGCCCTGCGGAACCGACTCGCCACTTCCCGACAATAGAGAAGATCTCCCGGCTGGAGAGGCTTCTTCCCCTGACTGGTGGGCACAACCAGTTTTACCTTCCTTCTTCGCACCCCAGACCGGTTTGTGGTCGAACTGCCCGTGCCAAGCACCCCGGCGGCCGGATAGCCACTCACCACTGAACCGCGAATCAACGGACCGCTCCTTATACCTTAGAAACTCCGTGGCTGGTTTCTTCCCTGGCAGTGCAACGGACTCCTGTCTTCCTCCCCATCGAGATCCTCTCTTCCCCCGGACGAAGCACCGACTTGCATCCGCTGCCAGGAACAACTGCCCCCGCTGGTGTGTTCTCACCACTTTAAGGTACAGTGTCCGCCAGGCCTCCCTTTCTAAAGATTGCTACAAGGTAATAACTCCTTAACCATCTGGACTGGGCTGGCCGCCTTGACCCTCTAACTGGTCCCTTTCTTTGGTCCAACTCCTTTTTGAACCATTACAAGACTTTTGTGCACTGCAACCGTGTGACCTTGGACACATTTCGTTTGATCCTCTGAAAGTGGATCCAGCCTATTGAACTCCAACTTCACGGTTTTACTTTGCCTTCCTCTCTTGTTATGTTCTTGTAAAAGTGTTGGGATCTGTTTCAACTTGTTCTCTGCTTTTCGCTCCCTTTTAAAAACGAACTATTAGAGTGCCATCTACGTTAAGCGCTCACCGTTGTCTGAAAATAAGTGGGGCTTTACTTAAGACTTGTCTAATATTCTTTTAAGGGAGTGTATATCTTTTAGTGGCCGTGTTTTTGAATTGCTTACTATTGGTGCCTGTGTGTTTTTCTAGATGTGGTTTTAAATAAATAATTATCTCTTTTACACCAAGCCCTGGTCAGTGTTTACTTGTTCTATTGGGTTCTCTTGACCTATTGTGAATACTCTGTATACTGCCTAACTCTTCTTGAGGGAAGTCTGACTGCTCAGCCACAGCTACCAAGTGAATCTGTGTGGTACAGACTGCTACCAAGTGGGTTTACTGCCAAACACCTGTAGTCTTAAATCTTCTGCAGTGGTCCCAGAGGGAACTGCACAGGTTTCTGCCTAACATTCGTCGAAAAAGTCGAAGAAACGACGCCATAGATCTCCCTCCACCTCGTCGTCAGACGAGTCTCCGAAAATGAAATGCCCCACAAAACATTCATCTTCCGAAGAGTGGGAAGCATTTAGGGTCAAAATGATGGAGGTGTTTGAGAAAGCGAAGCCTCGGTCCGCGCCGCCTTCGGAAGCCGGCCGGGAGCGTCATCCCTCTGACACTTGCGCGCCCTCAAGCCCGGGTGATCGTAAAAGGAAGGATAGGGAACCATCTAGGACGCCGAGCGATAAACGCTTGAGTCGACCGCTCGAGGTCACAGACGCCATCCGAGACCTTTCACACCTCGAAGGAGAAACTGTCGAAGGTCGCCTCGACGCCCTCGAAGCAGACACTGTCGACGACCACGATGTCATTGACACTGCCAACGCCGAAACCCTCAGCGCCAAAGGCTCCAATCAAGCAAAAAGAGAAGGAAAAAGTTAAAAAAAAACATGTAATTCCTTCAGAGCCTGGTAATATACCTCTTCCTCCTCCTCTCCCAGAGAAGGTTTTCAAGCCTCCCCTAGAAAGGAGTTTTTCAAATCCTTGACCTCAATTTTTGAGGAACAGGAGAGATCGTAGGAAGAAAATGTACCCTTTGGATTTGAGTATGGCACCCCAAATGTCCCAGAATGCTTGATCTCCGAGGAAAGCAGAATGGGGGACTTGGTGGAGTCTTTGCACAATGCAAGTGGCATTGACACCTCTCCTGAGAATGACTTTGGTAGACCAGATCCAGGAGAGCATGCCAGTCCATCTTACCGTCAGTTAATGACCAAGGTGGTAGATTACTTGGGATGGGCTAGACCACCAGCCCAATTCGTACAGGACGATTTAACAGACATATTGGACCATGGTCCCACTGAAGACCCAGTACTACATTTTCATGTAGCAAAAACAGGGTGGCCAAGAATTGGGAAACTCCGGATTCTATTCCTCCGGTATATAAATCCTTTGCATCAAAATACCGCCCAGCCAGTAGCGAGCCCGGCTATCTGTCAAAACATCCAACTCCCGAGAGTTTGGTCATACAGGCAGCCACAGCTTCCAACAAACTTGCGTACTCGTCTATCCCTCCAGACAGGGACGATAAGCGTGTGGATGGTTGGGCACGGAAGGTATTTTCATCCGGGAGCATGGCATTCAAATCTGCCAACTCCACATGTGCCTTGGCAAAATATTCGTACACTCTATGGGAGTGCATTGCAATGGCGGCGGAGCACATACCAGAAGGGGAAGAAAGGGAAGGTTTCCTAGCCATAGTTAGAGATGAAAAGGAGGCCATGCAGGAATCCCTTCAATCTGGATTGGACACTGCTGATGGTGAAAGCAGGTCCATGGGCACTAGCACGGTAATACGCACGTTTGCGTGGTTATGGAAGTCGGGTTTTGCACCGGACGTACAGAACCGCCTCCTGAAAATGCCTTTTGACGGGTCTCACCTTTTTGGCAACAAGGCTGACGAGAGCCTTGAAAGGTTGCAGATCTCAAAAGGAGCGGCAAAATCCTTAGGAGCTGCTATTAGGCAACCTCAACCTTTTCGTGCGCAAGGGCAATCATGGAGGGGGACGATCCGATCGTTATTACACCTCATACTGGAAGACGAGAGGAATGGCCAGTCAAAGAAATGCCACTCGTGGTGGACGAGGAAAATGTGCTAAGCCAGCTCCAGCTGCAGCCCCTTTGCCATCAGCAGCTGTAACATCCGCCACAAAACCACTTTGAGGACTTGCACCACAAAACACCTGTAGGAGGCAGGCTGTTGCAGCATCTGCAAGAATGGCGAGCCATTACTTCAGATGTTTGGGCTCTAGAAATAATAGCCCAATGCTATTGCCTTCCTTTTCTAAAGCAACCTCAAAGCAATCCACCAGGGAGACACCTGTTGAAACTTTCAAACCCGCTCCTACAGCAGGAAGTTCTAACCCTGCTGGAGAAAGGTGCTATAGAACCAGTACCTGCAGCGGAGAGGAACAAGGGTTGGTACTCCCCATATTTTTTTTATCCCCAAAAAGGACGGAGGACTGAGACCCATCTTGGACTTAAGAAACTTGAACAAGTTCCTCAGGAAGGACAAGTTCAAGATGGTTAGCCATTCTCAGGTCCTTCAGGCCCTTCAGGCCCTTCAACTCCAGGACTGCTTGGTGTCATTGGACCTCCAGGATGCTTATTTTCATGTGCCGATTCATCTCAAACACAGAAAATACCTGAGGTTCGTAGTTGGTGACTCACACTATGTTTCGAGTCCTGCCATTCGGGTTGACCTCCGCCCCGAGGGTCTTCACCAAGTTAATGGTAGTGGTGGCAGTGCACCCAAGGAGAGGGGGGATTCATGTCTACCCCTACCTGGACGATTGGTTGATCAGAGCACGCTCTGCCGAGCAAGCACTGGATCATCTGAAAGTCACCTGCCACTTCCTCCACAAACTGGGCTTCTCCCTCAATTTCAAGAAGTCACAGATGACACCTTCCCAACAGTTTCAGTGCATAGGAGCTGTATTAGACACGTCCTTGGTAAAGAGCTCGCCTCCCAAGTCAAGGGCGCAAGACATTCTTCAGATGGTTTCCAAATTCCAAAATGCCCAAAATCTCCAGGCTTACGACTTTTTAAGGTTGCTCAGCCTCATGGCATCCTGAATTTTCTGGTGCCAGAGGCACGCTTGAGGATGAGATCCTTTCAATGGGCCCTAAAGACTCAGTGGTCCCAGTTCTTGGGTCAAATGACAGATCTTCTTCAGATTCCGAACAAGGTCAGACAAGACCTTTTTATGGTGGACCTGTACAGAGAACATTCTAAAAGGAGAACCCTTTTGGCAACCATGGCCGGAGATCACAGTAGTGACGGACGCCTCACTCCTGGGGTGGGGAGCTCATGCCAACAATTTGACCAACAGCGGTCGTTGGTCTCCATCGGAGTCCAAACTACATATCAACCTTTTAGAGCTGAGGGCAATCAGACTAGCGCTGAAGGCCTTCCTGTCATCTGTCGGGAAAGAATGTCCTGATAATGACGGACAACACAGTGGCCATGCACACCCTAAACAAAAGAGGAGGCGTGGGATCACTAGCCCTGTGCAGAGAGGCAGTGCAGCTCTGGTATTGGGCGATTCAGGACTTCGGAAGCTCTGACTTCCATCTACTATCCATCACCACCCCCTTTAACTGCAGATAGCTAAAAAAACAAAAGGGCACTGATGCCCAGACGTTACCCCCGCTCCTGAATGGCTATGAATGTCCCACCTATCCAAAGCTGACACTTTCTAAACTGGCCTCAAATCATGTTTGAAATATCAGAGGGTCTGGAATTGCCTCTTATGGGGGTGCCCAAAGGTGGCTCAACAGGGAGGGCCATGTGGTTACTTATATTGTTTCCCGGTCTCCAAACTGCCTGTGATCAGCCAAAACTCCTGTGCACACAGATTCTTCTTGGTATCTTCCCCCCCTTGAGTCCCTCCCATAAGCACTACCCAACCATGTCGGGTGTCAACAAATAATTTTCAAGCCCCACCCATTGCTTCTCACCATCTACCCTCAAGTGCGGTACAAGCACCCTCATGTGCGAGTCTATAATAACATTCCATGCCTGGGAACTGTTACAAATGTGACAGCCTTGTCACTGATTCCCTGGAGGGAAGCTTCTATGTGGCCAGTGAAAGGCAGAAGCGACCTGACTCATACCCTGGGGGTGACTATCATATGGTGGAGGACAAACTCTAGGGATGCAGAGAGATTGACTAAAAACAACCCTCCAGATATATCTTTTAGTAACAGCATGTTCCTTTGCAGCACTCAATTATAGCTTATTTTAATGTGGATGGTGAATTCCCACGGTTTTCTCACCAACACTGTTTGCCTTCCTCCCGACCACCATTTTCAAGTATTAAGACGAGGAAGAGGGATGAATTGATGCGGATGAGCAGACGTGGTAAAATGCTGCGTTCTAGTTGGAGAATGCAAAATAAGACTGGGACATTTAAAATGAACACAGGTGAACAGCAAGGGAGAGAGAGAAGCAGGCAGACAAACAGCGAGACTGGCAGACACTACAGCTAACTTGTTCTGATGTTTGGGAGGCGGGGAAGGAGCGGATTGAGGAATGCTGTGCAGAGGAGACACGGCATGCAGGGAAGCGAAACCGGAACACATTTGCAGTGGCTGTCAATGGCAGCTGGAGCCTGTTGCATGGTGATGGAGGTAAGGCGGAAGCAGAGCAGCTCTCAGAACTCACTGTTATCGAGCGGACTGAAAGCAAAGCTGTGGTTGAAACGTGAGGGACACCGAAGCAGCCACAAGTCCAGTAAACCCTGGGGGAGTGAACAGGTTACCTGGGTGCTTCAGGGTGAATGCTGCATATGATTCCCAGTGCATGAGAGCCCAAGAGAAAGAAGTGAAACAGTTGATGGCAATACAAACATTGTTACGAGTCTTAAGTAAAGACGGTATAGTTGATACCAGTACAAATATTGTTAAGAGTACAAGGAAGCACAGTGACGCAGCTATGAACATTAAGAGCCACATTGTTAAGAGCCAAAGCAATCGAAGTAAAACTGATACGGACATTGTTAAGAAAGGGTTGGTGAACCAGCATATTAAAAGGATTGTTTTATGGATACAACGGAGAGTGAATGAAAGGTGGAAAAGCCCTGTCAGTATAGGGAACCAGGGCATGTGGAAAAGCCCTGGCAGAGTAGTGAGTCTGGGACCCGCACCAAAGTAAGAAAGTTTCAACACTCTGGCAGGTGAGTAAACCAGGGACAAGAAGAGTAAGAAAAACAAGGGATTGAAATCCCAGTCTGAAATTGTCAAACATTGAAAAAGGGTGGACCCATACCCCTTTTATGAAGCAAAGTGCTAACGTTGCAGTACCATGGCAGCAGAGTACACCAGGGAAAGGGAAAAGACAGAGGAAGTCCAGGGGGTCAATACCCCTTAGTGAAGTTATGGAAACAGTGTCAAGAATTGTATGTGATTCAAGGAGATTCAAGGGAAAAGGCTTTACCCCTCGAATAAACCATTCAATAAACTGTGTGTATTCAAGAGAATTATGTTCTTTCAAGTGAATTATATACTTTAACGAAGTTCAAGGGAATAGCATTTCCCCCTTGAACAAAACTGGAACTTTAGTGGTCCAAATGACACTTCGTTAGAGGAAATCTAGCAGAAGGGAATACCCCTTTCATATTGGAACTCTATTCTTTTGTTTTGCTGCACCGTAGAACTTTATTTTGGTAACTTTGGGAAAGTTAAGTTACAGAAAACCCCATGTACACATTATAATTTAGCGTGTACGGGTCTGTTTAGGGATTTTGGACATGGGATGGAGGACGCTTTATGGTTTAACATCCTGACAGACGTTCCTTAGTTTTGTTGAAGCAGGGAAACCTCTCTTAGAATTAGGGACGGATAGGATTTCTCCAACCCGTTTTCTTTTATGCCATAAGTCTGTAACCCACACTCAAGATGCTACTGTGCCAGAGTCTTACTCTTGACCCCTTATAGAACCCAACTGCTCACTTTTCTTTCGGTAGAATCACTGTTTCGTATGCCATCTTCTGTATTTCTTCTGCCCCAGAAACCTGAGGAAATTCCCCTTGACCTCCCTCAGCACTTGCTCCGGGACCGACACAGGCAATATTTGAATAAATACAACTGCTTTGGTACCACAGTAATTTTTTGGGCATTCAAAGGGCCCAACCAAGAGAGTCAGTCCCTCCCAAACCACCATATCTCGATAAAGTTTAGAGACCTGGGGTGTGTAGTTGGCATCCACCAAGCTGTCAATTGATCTTGTAACCTACACCCAAGATACTTGTTCCCATCATTTTAAACACACTCTATGCAACCTATACAGGACTTTGCTCCCGGCGAATCCCAACTTATTAGCTTATTTTTATTAGGGTTTGTCAGCTGTGGTATTGCATCATTACCTAGATTGCCATAGGTAGAGTTAAATCATTTTTCAAATTATATGCATATCCGCTTGCGACTTCCCATTTGGTATTTCGATTCTTATGAGGGAGTGCCAAATACATTTTCTTCACACTGGATTGCTTTTTCAAAATGTTTTGGTATTTTAATTCCATATACAAGCTCCTACTCTCTACACGTGTTTCACCCTTGTTCATGTCACAAGGGATCCTCAGGAGAGTTGTAATTGCTGTTTATATAAAAAAAAGAAAACATACATTTTTTATACTTGATGCAAAAAAATAATTTTTTAACAGGAAAAATATATAACAGTTTTTATATTTTCTAACGTTTTTTCTAAAAGTAACTCATGAAGAAAATTAGTACCATGCAAATGACAATCACCAATTTTGTTACTTTGGGCTTGTTTTGCCCATTCAACTTTGATTTATGTACTTTCTGTGGGTATTACTTTAAATTTCCTTTGGGTGTTTAACCCTATTTGAACAAGAAAGCACATATTTTTAAGTTCAGGTTAGGCCTTGTTAGGTTACATCCTAGTTAGTAATCAATATTCTTATAGGCTTTGGGGGAATCAAAGGTTTGCTCAGCTTACCTGCTTCACAGAGGTGATCCATTTGTCACTCTCAAGCTCCTTTTCCAGCACGCTTTTAAATTCCATTTTGCGCGTTTAAATACTATTTGCGCGTGTGACGTCATCACGCCCGCATTCCCGCGTGCATGGTGACGTTATCGCGTACTTGCGTGCAACGTGGCGGCCATTTTGGGTGCCGCAACTGCTTTGTAGCAATTATCACGATTAGCTCCATCGTGTAAAACAACTTTTTATACATTTCATGGCAGCCTTTTTGAGTGCCGCAAAAGATTGAAATGATTTCTGTGATCCATGTCGGAGTATTAATGTTATCTAACAGTTTTCCTATTTTGTCATAATCTCAAAACCACAACATTCTACTTCTTTTGGCATGTAAAGTGAAGAAAGGGATATCCTTCCCCTTATAATATGAGAGATAAATATGATAGGTAAAGATTTAGTTGAAAGTTACAAAGGAAACATTTTAAAAGATAAAGAAAATAAAACTTATATAACATATTTAAAGAACAAATTATTTCTTATGGCAACCAAACTTATTTCTCTCAGAGCCAATTCCAAAATTAATTCTCTGAATTCAGTCCAGTTTCGCATGTGTCCATAGAACAAATCCATCTGGATTCCTTTTGCCTCAGGATTTGTTTCTTGTTACCGCCTCGGGGCAAAGCTTTGATTTTATCAAGACCATACATTTTCAAGTTTTGTACATTGAGCCCTTTATGTTCCATTAGACAGTGTAGCGATAATGGATATTTAAAATCTTGATTCCTTATGGCTCGTAAATGTTCAAATACTCTTGTTTTGAGACTTCTTATTGTGCTTCCTATGTATATCTTTGTGCAAATACATTCAATTGCATATACCACAAATTTACTATTACAATTGATAAAATGTTTCATTTTATGTTCTTTTCCATTTGGTAACATAATTTCTTTCTTTCCGTTGACCATTTGTGGGCATAACTTGTAGTTACCACATTTGAATAAACCATGAATTTGGTTGCTGATGGAACATACTTCTAATGTCTGACTTTTCTGTGGATTTAAGATGACTGGGACGTAACTTGTTCCTTAATGTTGGTGCTTTTCTATAGCATATATCTGGCTTATCATCTATATGCTTAGGTAGGGCATGATCCAATTTTAACATGTTCCAATGTTTTGTTAGGATTTTTCTTAGTGATGAGACATCTGATCCATAGGTGGTAATAAATGTAGTTTTAGTTTTAGTTGGTTGCTTTCATTTTCTTGGTTTGTCTTGCAACAAGTACTCTCTTGGAATTTTTTCAACTTTTTTGATCGATTCCTTTACTTTTTTTGCTTTGTATCCTTTGTATGAACTTGGTAATTGTTTCTATATTAGATTCAAATGCTTGTTCTGTACTGCAATTCCTCTTGCTCCTTAATTTTCTCCATATGGAATATTAGATATGATGTGCTTTGGGTGGTTACCTTGGGCATGTAAAAGACTGTTGCCTGCAGTTGGTTTTACATACAAATTTGTGAGGATTTTATCCTCTGCCGCATACATTTCTAGATCTAAAAATTGGATTTCATCCTTACTGAAGTTTGTAGTAACTTTCAAATTGAATTAATTTTCATTCAAATACTCATTTTGATCAAAGTTCGATTGGTCTCCTTCCCAAATCACAAAGATGTCGTCAATGAACCAACCCCAAAAAATGATTTTTGGAGTCGGTAAAGGCCTTGTGCTTCCAGGCATGTTTTATTTCGAAGTAGCCCATGATACTTGTTCCCATTAGCCTGAATCGCCATTGGGAGCAATCTCCAATCGCAGATCTGTGCCTGGTTCCCTAACGGAAGCGAAAAGGATCAACTTCCCCATATTTATTTAAAACCCAGCTAGCTCCCCTTGATCCCGGATGATTGACATTTCCACCGGGCTAGACACCAGAGGGTCACGCAAATGCAACACAATATGGTTGGCATACATCCCAACCCTCATTCCCCCAAACCCATTCTGCCTTGCTTATACCCTCCACCAACAGTTCTACGAACACAAGCAGGGAGAGTGAATACCCCTGGCGGGTGCCCTGCTCCAGTCTGAATAACGCCAAGGTTTTCCCATTAACGACTACACTAGCTTTGGGCTCCAAGTAAAGCGACTCCACCCCTCTCCGTAACATCTCTCCAAAATCAGATATCTCATCAGATGGGATATCAGTTTCAGCATGTAGTGCTTATAAAACCCAATGGTAAACCCACCTTCCCTCAGGAAGGCCTTCTCCGCATTGTGACCATAACCTTCTCTGGCATTATTGGAGCATCCATGTCTGATGCCTCATTCGCTGAAAGGGCTGTGAGGTCCTTGCCCTCCAGAAAAGCCCGCATATGGCGGACTTCCCCCATCCCTAGTATATAGTCCTATGGAACTCTGCAAAATGCCTTATCCCCTCTGGCTTTTATATCCAATCCCTAAATGTGTTCCACCCACCCCTCTGCCTTCTGCGCCATTAACTGGTCATCCAACAAGGAATCCGAGTTCTCTCCCTTTATGAAAAACCTCTGTTTTAGAAACCTCTGCTTCCTAACCTCTGTGCCCATCCCTAGCAACTTCAACTCCATCGTTTTCCTTCTGAGCCCCCCAAAAATTGCCTCTAATCCTGCCGCCTCCTTGTGCATTTTCTTTACTAGTTGCCTCTGCTCCTGACTGTATTCTCCAGAAAACCCCCCTCCCTTTTTCTGCACACCCCCTCTTTCATCAGCAGGCCTCTCCCAAGTAGCCTTCATTGCCACCCACATTGCGCAGATACCCACCTCCGTCTTATTGACCTTAAATTATTTCCCTATTTCAGTGCCGCGACAACCTGATCCCTACAGAGAAAATCATTACTTCAAATGGATTGTCCTCTCAAGTATTACTCATCTTTGATACATCCAGGTCTGCTTGCAGCTTGCTTCAGACACATTTATTTTCATAGCGTCGAGTCTTGGTCTTTGATGGCCTTCGTAGCATCCCTTGTGACGCTGACGCTGGTATATGAAGCGTGTGCACTGACCGTTAGTTCAGTTCCGTTTTTTACACATTGCTGCATGCTTCGGAGCTACTTGCCTCCGCGAAATTTCAATTGCGTTGGTTTCTACAATCGAGTGAATTCAATGGAATCCAGTCATTTTACCGAACCCATTTTCAGAGTGGTACGTTTTACTGACACCAAAATACCGAAAAATGTAATTATATACAGTAAAGGGTTAAAATGGGTGGGGATGGGGTTACATGGATATAAAAACAGGAGGCTTGCGGGGGGGGCCAAATTAAAATAAATACATCAGTATTTTTTCGGTATTTTGGGGTTGGTAAAACGTACCACTCTGAAAATGGGTTTGGTAAAATTACATATAACCAATTCGATATTCTTCGACCGGGTCTGTGATACTGAAGACAGGTTTCAAATGGTGTGTGGACTGTGGGGAAAAAATGTCCATAATAGACCCTCACTGCATCTGTCTGTGGTGTTTGGGCAGAGGCCACAGGTGGACGTCGGTGGCTCATGTCAATTTGACTGTCAAGGCCTTGCAGGAAAGCAAGGGGAAAACTCTGTCCAGGTAAGCCATCTTCCAAATACCCATCCATTACCCCATCCAAAAGAAAGTCATCTTGCGAATCAAAGGATGTTTCCCCCAAGAGAAAACGTCTGTAACATCGGAGACAGCATCACATGTCCTGGTCTTGGTCGTCTTCCTCTCCCAAAAAGGTTTCGTTCCCAAAGAAAACCTACAGTTCTGCAGAGTGGGAAAGCTTCTGCTTAAAATTGCTTGCTGTTATTCAGAGGCAAGCTACTCCAAATGTCCCTCTCAAGGAGTCAGGGAAACAAAGCCACCCCTCGGCGTCTGGCAAGGTCAGTAGGGAGTCTTGTGCGTCTCCTTGTGCGCCTCACAGCCCCAGAAGAGAGGTTCCTTGATGCAAGTCAAAGGAGGAGTCTTCGACACATAAGAAAAAGCCTGTGCCTACCCCCTCAAGGCCTTTATCTCTGGTATCGAAGCTTTCACCCTTAAAGAAACCAGTCTCTGGGAATCTGCAGAGACTGGTTTTGGTAACCCACAGGTGGCTGGATATGCTGATCCTTCATATAGGTCTGTGATTTGTAAAGTGGCTGAATATCTGGGGTGGTCTAAACCTGCAGCTACTATAGAGACTGATAACCTTACTGATATCTAAAACAGTCGTCAGTTAAGGAGGCTGTGCTACCTTCCATTCTGCCTTAAGGGTGAGGATTATGGAAAATTGGCTGAAGCTCAATTCCGTTCCCCCATGTAAATAAAGCTCTTAACAAAATTCAGAACACGGTTCTGTGGGCCCTCCTTTTCTGTACAGGCATCCCACACCAGAGGGCCTGGTTGTTCAAGAAGCAACAGTTTCATGGAAGTCCGTAGCTTATCCTTCTACTCCTGCAGACAAAGAAGATACGAAAGTTGGCTCTTTGGGAAAGAGAGTGTTTAGTGCAGGGAGCACAGCACTAAAATCGGCCAATGCTACAAGCGCTTTAGCTAAATACACACTCTTTTGGGTACACTTATTTTAATTGACAATTATGTAATATTGTTACTAGTAAATATCTATAAAACAGACAAGAAATCAACAGCTGTGTCCTGTACTTTAACAGAAATATGTATTGGAATGGTTAGTGGAGAACATTGGCAATAATGAAAGAATGATCTGTTTAGTTGTGGTTTATTTTTAATGTTTCCACATCAGTGGAAAATTATCTCCCAGGTGAAATAAGTTAAGAATATGATGTTTGGCATATCCCCAGACCAGTGAACCCAAGGAAATGATGTAAAAGTAAAGGTGTAAATGTCAGAGGCAATTGGTGGAAGAGGACAGGCTATGCCATTCAAAAGCAAAACTACTCCATGATATGCTGGCAAATTGCACATTGTTCTGCGGCAAACACTGCCAGAATTTGACTGTACATGGATTGATGTGGCACACTGGTTATTAGATGACTGTTGATGGGTTAGTCGAGACCAGGGCTGAGTGATTGAGCCCGTGTGTCTTTCTCTATATCTGCACCAGTGGTCCACAACCCGATCACAATTGGCAACAAAAGATGCCTGCTGAATAGTACCTAATAATCGTATTCCAACAATCTTGGGCAAAGGCCTGAAGAAGTTGTATGCAATATTGGGAGCTCAATTAACACTGACTGAGGTAATAAACAACTTACAAAGCATTCGTGAAAAATATCAAAGCAGAATATACCTCAGAAGATGAGCCCAAACTAAAGGGTGATTAAGGTAGGTCAACTAGTTCAATCATGAATGTTGGTCAGGCTAGAAAAGTGCTAAGGATTCTAGCGAGGGAGCACAGAGCGTAATCCTGTGTTTACATGTGAAGAGGGTCCCACCTTTAAGGATCACACTTAATAAAGTTCAGGAAGCCATACAATTGCTAAATCACTTAAAGCACCGGGCCATGATGGTAGTGCTGTACATTTTTATAAATATGACGCAGATATCTGGGCACCATGTGTTTATCGTTCTGTGGGGGGAAAATGTGATACAATTCTAAATTCTTAGATACCTGCAACAGTGGTCCTGATTTACGAAAGGGCAATGAGAATATTGCAACAAACTGTCACTCCATCTGCCTGTTAAATGCAATTGGGATGATCTATGGGAAATTACTTCTTTCGTAGCTGGAATTGGACATATGGGAGAACTCTTCTTTGGAGTGCCCATGCAGGTTTGGGGCCAGAATGGATGATGGATCAAATCTTCATTGCTTTATATGTAATATTTAGTTCTCAAGCAGCTTTTATTGATTGGAGGATTCCAATTGATTCAGTAAACAGAACAAAGTCGTTGGAGATGCTGATGGAGGCTAGACTTAATGCAGCCATTATCAATGTGATGTTTGTATTCATCCTTTGAAAGGTCTGGCATTAATGGGGACAAGCGAGGCAGCTTTGGTGCCACAAGGAGAGTCTAACAAGACTGTTGTAGACGCTCTAGATGCGGTAATCTCCGCATTGGAAGTCCGTGCAGATGTACAAACTGTCAATGGGTAACTGTGGCTGGCGCTCCTTCATTCAGATGATTCAACCATTCTAGCATGGATTAAGCGGTCCCTAATGACATTTGTTACTGCCATTGTTAGGGAGGTGATTGGTTTCTCATCTTCATCCCTGTAGTTTAAGGGTTTCTCCTATGGCAATGTATGGGGCAGAAACCTGGCGATTAGAGATCATAACCCCTTTCTAGAGTGCTTGATTTCATGTCTGATCTCTACCCCAACATTGCTCTGAACTATGTACAAGGGTGCTAGGTTAACCATTCAGTAGCTCCTAAGCCATTGCTCTTTGAGGCAAGACTTGGGCTTATCTCTTACCCATCTAGAAAACAGCTGAATAAATTGTGCTAAAGGCCGTTGATCCTGAGGGGTTATGTTTTTCTTTGCTTTTATTGCGTGGGCAGCTGATAAGGCTATAGCAATAGAGGCTTTTTGTTATTTGATCGGGAGTACAATTGTATGCCCATCTGTTAACTCTGTTGTCTGTAGATTACCTTCTCATTAAAAACACAGTGAGTTTTGAGGACAACTTTGATGGTACGTGGACAGCAAAGTAAAAAATGTTTAAATTTCAGCTCCACATTGTTCCTGTTCTGGTATTGCAGGGAAGATGGACGAAACTGGACTACTTGGCTATTAGCTGTACTGGTGAACCTGGCTACATAGGGACTAATGACCCCTTCTTCTTTCTCTTTCCAAACTAGAAGTGCTGTGGAAAAGATGGTTGAAACCAATTTTAGATGAGCAGGGCATAAGGGAATTCACTGGGGCCTACCACTTTTGTAGATTGCAAAGCCAACTGTGATCTTTGCTTTTGGCCAGTATTTGTGTTGATACAGACGAAAAATAATTCTGGATGTTTTAATAATCTGGGTATCCATTTCTTTTCTACAATGTGTTTTCTGCAAAGCTGCATATTTTAAATTGTCCAATCGGAGGCATCTGGGTTGGAACTAATATTTTAATTTAATATGTTGGGGTACTATTTAGTATATTAGTAATTTTTGTTTTTAAACCAAACTATATGTGATGATGGGTAAGCTCTTCTGTAAAACAGTGAAGGTTATTACACACCTCATATTTGATTTTTGTCATGCAATATTCTGTATTATGCCCTTTGAAGGACATCATTCAATTAAACGAGTGGTGTGGCGAGATGGGACTGCTTGTGCTTTGGCTGCAAGGGTACTTTGATGGAGAGAGGAGAAAAATGCGGGACTAGTGGGCCGAGAGTGAATGCATTCTGGGCAGCAATTTACAGAGGGTGACGTTGGAGGCGTGACTGCAGTACTGCCATATCGGCCGGAGCCTAGTAAAGCATCTCCTAGGGGTCCTACAACTAATCTCTGTGGAGCTCTTATCAACGCAAGATCTCTAGTGGCACATGCCACTGAAATAGCAGACCTTCTTTCCTCAAATGATTTGGACATCCTAGCGGTTACTGAATCATGGCTACGTAACGCAGCAGGCCCTGCCCTCATGCTAGCCATACCAGACAATTATCAGATACTCAGAGTGGACAGACCTAATGCTAGAGGGGGCGGTTTAGCCATTATAGTGAAAACCAATCTCGCCATAAAACTCCGGACGCTTCCACCACTTGAATCCTGTGAAATTACCCATATCCAGTTGCAGCACTGTAACAATCCACCTGCTATATAGACCTCTAGGGCTGATCAGCACCTTTTGAGGATGACATATTTAGCCCGCTAGCCAACAACACTAAAGATTCCTCACAGATATTAATACTGGGCGACTTCAACCTGGGATTCAATGACCCAGAGGATAAACACGCTCCGTCACTAGCGACTATACTGTCAGATCACAGACTTACCCAAAAAGTCCTTGCCCCAACTCATGTCAAAGGAAGGGCCCTTGACTGGGTAGCTGACCTGAATTGCATGACTTCCATTACCAAAATAACCCCACAATGGACCGACCACCACCTGATCAACTTCTCCATAGACAAACAACTAAAATCCCAGTTATGGCACCAGCACTTCCTACCAGATGCAAAAAAGACATCACGCCAGACAAATTACTACCCCATCTTCTCCCATCTTTAAACTCACTACCAAGCAACTCTGACCCAAATTTCCTTGTGGAGGCTTTTAACAACACTATGTCTAAGGCCCTAGATATCATTGCGCCAGTCAAGATGCGCATGAGTAAACGGAAGGCCCACCTCAATGCCTGGTTTACCCCCCCCCCCACATCTCAAAAAATTGAGACTACAAAAAAGGAAACTGCAAGCCTTATGGCAACACATCCCTTCAGATGAAAATAAAATAAAAAAAACCCACTTTGCTAACTACAAAAAAGAAATAAATCAAACCAAAAAAGACCTTTTCAATGAACGAATATCCAAGGCTAGTTCCAATACCAAGGAACTCTTCATGACCCCCCGGGAACTGGAATCCCTTATTCCCCTCTTAGATAATGCACCCAAAGACCAACAATGGTGCACCAGCTTTCAGGATGCCTTGACTAACAAAATAACATCACTACAAATCAAAATTGCCAATAAAGGTCTTGTTGCTCCCAACCGAGACGCAACCTACCAACTCTATTGAAAACACCCATACCACAGCACCATTCAGAGTCACTAAAGTCGCCATCCAGGAAACTGAGAAAATCATCTTATCCCTGAAGCCATCTAACTGTCAGGGTGACAATTGCCCGGCAAAAATAAAGATGCTGGAAGAGAATTAGCGCCTTTTATCTCAAATGACTTAATGCCTCTTTCAAGACTAACACCGTCCCTAGTAACCTAAAAGAATCCTGGGTTCTACCTTTGCTCAAAAAATAGACCCTTGACCCTTCCATCCACACCAACCACAGACCCATCACCACGGTACCCTTTCTCCTTAAAATAATTGAAAGAGTAGCCTACTTGCAAATTCAGTACTACCTTGACGTAAACCACCTACTTGGCTTCCGCAATCTGCATTCAGGCCACAACATGGCACGGAAACGGCACTAATCAACCTTAAAACCCAAATTGATGAGCTTGAGGACAAAGGCAGGACTGCTATGCTACTCCTTCTCGATTTGTCGGCATCCTTCGATCTGGTGGACCACGTGGTTTTGTGTAAACACCTAGAGTCAGCAGCCCACTTCTCGAGTGATGCAATAGCCTGGGTCCAGTCCTCCTTAGAAAATGGAACAATGATAGTCTTCTCCCCCTCAGCATCAGCAGACCCAATCCAGACCAACTGCAGAGTTCCACAAGGCCCCGTGCGTCTCGCCCTCTATGTATAATATATTTACCAAGCCCCTCTTTGACATATTGGACAGACTGGGTGTCACCTACACAAATTATGCGGATGACACCCAGATCATCATTCCCCTTTCGGGCAATTTTGACGAGGACACAGCCTTTGCAAATAGAATAAACCTCCTCATTCAGGCATGGATGGCATCCCATGGCCTCTGCCTGAATGACAATAAAACAGATCCTCCGATACCAACCTAAACAAAACTGAATTCCAACTACTCTGCATTCAATTTAGATGGTAACGCAATCAAAGTAGTTAAAGAGGTATCAATTCTAGGTTTCGACCTTGATTCCACCTTAACCCTAAAGAACCCTAAAGAAACGGGTAAACTCCATGGCATCCTCTACCGCCTACATCTGCAAGCTCATCAGGGCCTGCAGACCATTTCGAACTAAAGCCAGCTGCATCACCATCGCTAATGCCCTAATATTATCAAAACTTGACTATTGTAACGCCCTATACCTGGGAGCGAACAAATCTATCCTTGACAAAATACAAACATTACAAAACAACGCCCTCAGAACTGCCCTTAACGTACCAAACAGAGAACACATTTCCAATATCCGAAGAGAGCACCACTGGTTATAGATAAGCGACAGGATCTTACTTAAAACAGTCTCGCTCATATTTAAACGCCTCAACAATGCAGCACCACTATACCTTACTGAGAGAATGGTCAGAAGAAAGTCGACTCGCCCCTCCAGAACGGCCAACTCCCACTGCCTAGAGATACCTAGATCAAGCTTTCCAAAGCTGGAGGCAGCAGGTTCCCAGTGAAAGCCGGGCAATCCTGGAACACACTACCCCTAGCCTTCAGAACAAACCAGTCCTACTTCAGCTTCAGACGCAAGACTCTAAATTGGCTGCGTGCCAATGACACTTGATCCCTTGAAAACTCTGCCTACTCACCTATGTACCTACCTATGTATGCTACCTACTGTACCCTATCCCTGTACCTGACTGCATCCTGTACCTAATTGTATTCTCTTGATGCCATTACTGCACTTATGCCATTATGTAACCAAGCGTCAAGTATTCTTGTACCTGTTGCGCCCAGCTACTTAAGGGTTTGGCGCGCATTACCAAATAAACAAACCAGCAGAGCGCAGTGCAGCAAGGTTGAGTGTAGTCTGGGCAGCAATTTACAGAGGCTGATGTAAGAGGCATTTCTGCATTTTTTCCATATGGGCTGTAGCCTAGTAAAGAATCTCCACGGTGCGGCGAGCAGTGAGCGGAGTACCGCAAGATGGAGTGCAGTCTGGCCAGTCCAGATCAGGCCTCATCCAGTCCAGCGGCTGGACTGCTTACACATGGTACGGGTAAGACCAATTGTCCCACTCCACTGGTGCGGATCACAGCCTATTAACTGTTCTGCCACTTAACCTGCACAGTGGATCAATGGATAGGTGTCGAGTCGCGGTGAACAGTTCATGCCCCTTCTTCCTGTGGAGGTCTAAAGGCGGGCACGATTATAATGTCCAACTTGAGAAAGCGACCAGAGGCTACACTTTAAATGCAGAGAAAGCCTTACTGGAACTGGCCCAGGCTCTGCTTCTCCTGCCCTAGCCAGGTGCACTGGCAAGTAAGCCTTTGCTGTCCCCTACGAATGCCTCAGGGAAACAAGCACTAAGTACCAAATATAAAAAAATCACCAACTTTTTCACACCAGCTGGAGAAGGAATGAGTGCCCTAACTGAAGCGAAGGGTCAAGAAGAGGTTGTTAGCGGGTCTAAAGGGGCTGTAAGAAGGGAGGGTCGTCGGTAAAGGGAGCTCCCTGAATGATATTGTGCCCCAGTTGGTGTGGACAACTCCTGCTTAAATACCCCCCCATCCCCCCCAATTTTTGAGGATTAAGACTCAGATCCCGACACCTCCTTTTCGCCTTCTCCTGTAAGAACGGGTGAATTTTCCCCGGTGTTCAAGCAAAGCCTGGAAGGGGAACTGAGCTATATTGCTTTTGGCAGCACTAAACTTTGTGCAGACCTAGTTTGTTAAATTATACGAGAACATAAAAGTGGAGGTAACGGAATACACCACCTTGCGCCTAGAAACACTTGTGTACAGGCGCGTAATAAATGCTATGTCATATATCGTATCATATTATCAAATGTAAGTGTTAAAATTGATAATCTTGCACAGAAGCATAACATAAGCCTGGCGATTAACGTTAGGGGAGACCCTGTGGGCATAATTACTTTAGACAGCCAGGAGCCCGCGGAATGAGCAGTTCCTGCAGAACTACCATTATGTTTGACGGAAGAAAAACTTGAACGTGTGGCTGTGACAGATGTGACTCCAGTGGAGCCGAAGAAGCACGATGACGCATGGCAAGACTGTGAAGTATCAGTAGAGGTGGTGTATTTGAAACAATAAAGAAGGTGCACAAGCCAAGAAGGCAAAAAACATGAAATTGAGAAGACAAGGGAAACCTCAACGTTGTGGACGAAACGGCTGAGAATCTGTTGCCAATTGCCCCAATCTTTAGACAAACTAAAAGGGGGGCAGGAAAGCAAAGGCACAAGTAGAGCAAGTGCCGGGGAACAAGTGTGAAAGCAGTGAAGGTGTGTCCCCTTCGGCAGACTCTTCTCCCTCAAGTGTCACATTGGGCTGTGTAAGGGTGTTGAAGAAGGAAGCAAACACAAAAATGGCGTGGTTTTGGTTATAGAAAACCTAACTGTACCAGACTCCAATAGGGGTTTCCCTGCCTCAAAACTAATACTGAAGGGTCTCTCAGAATGTCTGTCAAATGAAAGTTTCACTGTTCTGTGTCAAAATCCTACTGTAACCCTCACACTACAACTAAAAGATAAACTAACAGAAGGTTCCTTCAAGAGAATGGTTTCCTTCTCCTGCTTCTTGAACAGTGTCCAAAAGAATGTTCTAACAGAAAGGCGAGGGGGGAATGACTCCCTTCCCCTGGCTTACAGGTTTCACTCACTCTTTATGTAATTTCACATCCAGGAGAATGACTCCCTTCACCTGGTGTTGCTTGGTTCAGTTCAAAACAATGCCAGGGGTAAATGACTCTTTCCCTCTGGCGTTTTTATCACAACTCCTAGTTCGATACCAGTACAATGACTACCTTCTCCAGGTATTGTTTGGCACATTTCTTTCTGACTGCTTTCAGCTTGCCACACCCTCTTCCACTCTTGTCTGTTAGCAAAGTTCCATATCTTATTGGGGTCCCAGACCCTTCTACGGTAGCCAGTGGTTTCCTTGTTACCACTGCACCGAGGAAGATTTCCTCAGATGCTTTTTCTCAATGTTATGGTCCCCGACCCATCCCTGACCCATCCCTTGTAGTCAGTGGGTTTCTGTCTGCCACTGACACATGGAAGATGATACTGGAGGCCCCACTGACACTGGCTAGCCGCAATAGTTAGTTCATTCCTACTGCCCTGAGGGAAAGCTGGTTGAGCGTCTCTCCTGCCCGCTCTTGCATCCCCTCTGTTTCTCCCATACCTCCCCTTACCTTCTCAGGGACTTTGGTACATCACCAGGGCTTCCTGGGACAGGGATCGGCTCCGTTAGCTCTTCAGGCTTCTCTCCTTGTCAGGATCTGCAGCGCTGGGTCTAGACGCACAACCCAGCTTGCTTCCCTCTATCAGTGCAAATGTATTTACAAGAATTGACCAAAATAAACAAAACCTGGACGCAATGAGAAATTAAAAGGGAATACTTTCATATAAATAAGAGCACCCTTTTTTATTTACATTGCAAAAGAGGCACGGCCTGGCTGAAGCAAAGCTTTGGCAATTTACAGGATGAAAAAGCCCAGCAAGTTAAAACATGAATAGTGCGCGGGGCTAACTATGGGTTCTGGTGCAGGGGCAACTACTAAAATAAGTGAAAAAACACAGTTTGGGATTTTTGACAAATTAGAATGCACTATCCGGTCAGTAGATATAGCTCTTGTTTGAAAATGTCTGATTGTCCAAGTGACACACATGCAGGGTGCTAATAAATTAAAGATGAGGGACATGTGTCATTTAGATCAGTCTACTAGTCCCAGCAATTTCGATCATAATTCGCTCCCATAAAAAAATATTTATTTTAGGCTTATTTTAACCCATAGCAGAATTGATAGTTTAATTAAATCATAGCAATGGAATCATAGTGGGGGATGGAAAAGATGAATATCTTTTGTAGTTATTATAGTTGCTCAAGGGAAAAATACAAATTGACGATGCAGTTTCTATTGTCACACCAGTTTATCACTTAGGCTGAAACGGACACATTTTCTTCTAATCAGTATTTGGATTCATTTGAAATTGACGTCCTCTAATTTATGAAGCTTCTGTTTTTTAGTGTGTGTGTGTGTGTGTGTGTGTGTGTGTGTTGACTTGCAACTTTTTCTTTTAGAGCTCAAGCATCGCAAAGAATTTCCATGACTGAGCGTTCCAAGTCTGCAACTGATAAAGAAGAAGGCTCATTTGCGACAGGATTGCTTCTCGGTATGTAAGAACGTTTTCTGGTTTCACTGGCAATATATTACAAAGTAAGCAACACAATTTTCAATAAATTATATAATTTGTTTTAAACCATTAAATACAAGGTCAGTAAAACTGTAAAATGTTAAAGATCTGTTGCTCATCTTTTTTGATTTTAGTGCCCAAGTACAAAGGGTTGTATTTATAGTTTGCAAAAGTAAGTCAGGCTATTATCTTAATCGCTTGGAGCTGGTGAGTGTTCAATAACTTTCAGGAATAAGTAAGTAGGGCTTTGAACATGTTGCCTCATTTGAATTCCCAGCTTGCTGAACACATGCCATTTTCTTCAACATTCAGTCTTTTAACATGGTTGTACATAGGATACCAAAGTAGTATTCCAATGTTGGTCTGACATCATCCCTTTAAAAGGTCTGTGTGACGTTGCAAACCATATGAAGGACTTGGACCAGAAACCCGATTTTTACGAGATGGATTGAACTTGATGAGAAAATAAAAACACCTTTCTAGCCCTGCTGCTAAAAGGGTAATTTCGAGGGGATTGTGTCCTCCGACGTATTCCACATCTATGACAGGTAATGTCCACATGTGTGCTGCTTCGGAAAATTTTCGGCAGAGGGCGTCCTGCGTCGATCTGTTGTCCCTCGAGGGCCTCCGTCGAGGGTCGACGTCACCGGATGTTATATATAGGACGCACGGCGCCCGTAGCCTCAGTTCTGTTTTTTCAGCAAACGTGTTTGCTTCGGAATCTTGGCATGCTCGATTCTTTTCTTCGAAAATGATGTCTTCATCCTCTTCTACTACCCCGAAGTCAGGCTTTAAAAAATTTCGGGACTGCGGTTCGAAAATGTCCATCACGGACCCGCACGACATCTGCCTCTGGTGTCTCGGCTAAAGCCACGCCACAGACGACTGTGATGACTGCCAGTCCCTGATGTCTAAGGCCTTGCGGGAATGGAGGGGGAAATTGAAGGTAGGTAGAGTGTCTAAGCCCCATGAATCGAAGTCCGCTGGGCTTTCGACCGATGACTTGAGGGGAGACTCTGCGTCGGTGAAAATCCAGGGGGTCTTGGTCTAGGAGTGGTTCCCGCCATTCCTCTGCCTCATCGAGGCATTCTAGGAAGCGCCGTCACCGATCACCTTCCCCGTCCTCGTCGGAGGACTCCTCGAGGCGGTTCACTTGTCCCACCAAGTCTTCGTCGCGGGCTGAATGGGATTGATTCCACCAGCAGATGTTAGCGATTTTTGAGTCGCAAGGCACAGTTCCGTCCACGCCTTCAAAAGAAGCTGGCAAGGAACGGGCTCGGTCCACCACTCGCACGCCTTCGGCTTGGGCAGTCGGCGCGATCATCGGGAGCTGTTGAGGTCCAGCTCGGACAAGGGAGATTGCCATAGCCGTGCCAGATCCAGTACCCGGTCCTTGACGCCATCGAGACCGTCGGAACATGTGAAGCCTTCGAAGAAGGTGTCAACGCCAACCGGTGCCGTGGCTGTTGAAGGACACTCTCGGGGCTCCGCCCTCGAAGAAGTTGTCGAAGTCATCGGCGCTGTTAGGGAGAATTCTCTGTATAGTCTAATTTCCCAAACCTAATGAGTCCACCAGCAGCTTTGCTGGATTTTTGAGGTTTATTTTTCTCTCCTGCTAAGAGTGAGACTCTTTTTCTCCCACTCTTAGACATGATTTGAGATATCCTTTGACTTTGTAATGTTTGTATGGTCCATGGGGTCTTTTACTCCATAGGGTTTCATGTGTTTTTGGTTAAGTGTGTTACACAGCACCCTCAGTGCAGTAACATAGGGGTGTCACGGTGACCCCCAAACATAGACTCCATACCCTGGGACTGACTACTGTCTCCCAGGGCATGTAAAGTCACCATTGACTTTACTAGTCTTAAATTGTGAATAGAACCAGTACAAACCATCATATTATGGAAGTACTGGTAGGGGTAATTAGATTGCCCTGGCTCTGTTTTTCGAGGGGGCACTGTGCAGTCCCCCGGTCGAGTTTCTGGCTGGTGGCAGTGGTTACCACGCGAAATATTCCACCGGAATATTTCCTATGGGATTTTCCCGTTCATTTTAAACGCACCACTTTTTTGGTGCAATGTTAAAGATACCGCCGGGTTATTTATTTAATATTTATTCCCCTGTTGGGTCTTTTTGCCAGGACTCCGTTTTAAAATGGTGTTTGTGTTCGCCTCTGTAACTCCAACCCAAGTCGAGCCCTTTGTTCCACTTTTGGCAGGCTTCTGCACAGAAGCTGCCACAAGTGGTGCCACTCTGTCTGGGTCTACAGGATATGTGGGAGGCGGGGTTTAGGCACCCTGGACTGAGTTGCCTCATCAACTCAAGTCACACTCTTGTGTGATTGGCCCAGTGGTGAGCCGCCCGGCTCACCACTTAGCATGTTTGAGTGACAGCTAGGCTGAGTGAATGGGGGTTTTCTGCATAAAAGCAGGGCTTTGGGGACTGGAACTTCAGAAGTCGCCACAGGACCAAAGAATCCGAAGAGGGAGAAGCTGAGCCGACCTGCAACGACAACACCACCGGTGGAGCCCTGCTGAACCGCCTCACCATTTCCTGACGACAGAGAAGATCTTCATCCTGGAGAGTCTTCTTCCTCTGAACTGGTGGGGATAATGAGTTCGCCCTCTTTTCGCCTTCCTGGATCGTCTCATGGTCGAATCGCCCGTGCCAAACACCACGGCGGCCGGAGAGCCACGCTTCACCGAATAAAAGGGTAGTACCTTTTTAACCGGGAAACTCCACGGCTGATTTCTTCCCTGGCAGTGCAACGACCTCCAGCTTTCCTCCACGTCGAGATCTTCTCTTCCCCTGGACGAAGCACCGACTTGCACCCGCTGCCAGGAACTGCCCCCGCTGGAGCTTTTCTCACCATTTCAGGTACTGTGTCCCGCCTGGTCTCCCTCGCAACAGACTGTTCAAGGTGTCCCGTAAATCCTTGACCTTCTATCCTGGGGTGACATGGGACCTGTTAACTAACTTTCTCTGAACTGATCCAACTCTTTTTGAACTATCTGCAAAGACTTTTAAAGTATAATTCAACTGTGTGATCTTGGACACATTCCGCCTTGCTCTCTCCAAGAGTGGGCCTGGCCTATGAACTTTCTTGCTCTACAGTAGACTCTGCCTTTCTTGACTTGCTGTGGTTCTTTTAAAAGTTTTGGTATTGTGTGCTTTCCTAATTCTGCCCTTTCCCTCCCTTTTTAACTAACTTATTGGAGTGCCATCTGAGGTTAAGCGCTCACCTTTGTCTGCAAATAAGTGGTGTTTTAACTAAGACTTGTTCAATAAGTAATCAGGGATGTATATATATTGATAGTGACTGTTTGAACTTGCTTGCCATATTAGTGTTAGTGTATTTTACAAGTGTGTTTTTAAATAAATAATTATATACTTTTATACCAAAGTTCTGGTCAGTGTTTGCTTGTGCTACTGTATCTTTGTACCTATTTTGTATACTCTATATACTGTCTAACTCTTCTTGAGAGAAGTCTGACTGCTCAGCCACAGCTACCAGATAAATCTGGGTGGTACAGACTGCTACCAATTGGGTTTACTGCCAACACCTGTAGTCCTAAGCCTTTTGCAGTGGTCCCTAAGGGAACTGCACAGGTTTCTGCCTAACAGGTGCCTTGGTCGACGTCGATTCCCTCGACGCCGTTTGTGGAGGATTTGACAGAGGTGCCCCTGAGGCTGTGGAACCTCCGAGGAAGGCTCTCAGTAAGACTGTGAGGCCTGTTTTTGAGCCCTATTCTGTTACTCCTCCTAGATTGGAGTTCTTCCAACCTTTACAGGATATTTTAGAGGTTGAGGAACTGTCTGATGAGGAGATGGCAGTGCTTCCTGATGTCGCTGATGACCTTTTGTCTTGGCATAGTCATATGGAGGAACTCCGTCAGTCATTGCGTGACGCTAGTGGCCTTGACACCTCCGGAGGTGGAGTTTGGCCGGCCTGGGGCGCATGCAGATTCCTCCTATCGGCGTCTCATGTCAAGAGTGACAGAATACTTGGGGTGGTCGGCTCCACCTGTTAATTTTGCTCAGGATGATTTGACGGACATCCTGGATCAAAGTCTGCCCACTGACCTGGTGTTGCCGTTCACATGGCTTTGCAAAAAAGGGTGGTGGCGGCTTGGACTGCTCCGGAGAGTCTACCGGCAGTTAAGTCGCTTCCAAAGAAATACTGCCCATCCAGTGGTGACCCCTGCTACTTATCGACTCACCCTGCTCTGGATAGTTTGGTGGTGCAGGCGGCTATGGCCTCCTCGAAGCAGGCTGCGTACCCTACCATCCCTCCTGATGGGGACGATAAGCGCTTCGATGGTTGGGCGAAGAAGGTATTTTCGGCTGGGGGTATGGCGTTGAAGTCGGCCAACTCCACTTGTGTCTTAGCGAGATTCACACACACTCTGTGGAACTGTGCGTCTTTGGCGGCTGAGCATATTCCCGAAGGGGAGGAACGGGATGGTTTTCTACCCCTCGTGCAAGACGGCAAGGATGCCATGTGTGAATCCGTTCAGTCTGGGTTGGACACGGCAAACTCTGCCAGCCGGTCCATGGCTACGAGCACCGTGATACGCAGGTTTGCGTGGTTGCACAGGTGGGGGTTTGCTCCTGATGTGCAATCCCGTCTTCTGAACATGCCCTTTGATGGAGTTCATCTGTTTGGCAGCAAGGCTAACGAGAGCCTTGAGAGGTTGCAGACCTCCAAAGCTGCAGTGAAGTCTTTGAGCGCTGCAGTACGTCAACCTCCGTCTTTTCGTCCTAGGGGACAGCAATGGAGGGGAGGTTCCTTTCAGTACTACACTTCCTTTGGTAGATCGAGAGGAGCTGCCAGTCAAAGGACCCACCATAGGAGTACCCGGGATCGAAAGCAAGGTATTCGGGGTGCCAAAGCCACTCGGCCAGTTGCCTCTTTGCCCTCAGGCACTGCCGCAGCTGCGCCCGCTCAGTCATGAGGCCATGTCCCATGGTTCGCCGGTTGGGGGCAGACTTGCGCAGCATCTTGGAGAATGGGGTGCCATTACTTCCGATGTGCGGGTTCTGGAGATTATAGCCCATGGCTACGGTCTTCCCTTCCGGCAGAGTCCTCGCGACAATCCACCGGGGAAGCTCTCTTTGAAGCGTCCGGATACGCTCCTTGCGCAGGAAATCCTATCCCTGGTGGAGAAAGGCGCCATAGAACTGGTGCCTGTAGCAGAGAGGAACAAGGGATGGCATGCCCCTTATTTTTTTATCCCGAAAAAAGATGGGGGATTGAGACCCATCATGGACTTGCGTTGGTTGAACAAGCTCCTCAGGAAGGACAAGTTCAAGATGGTTACTCTTTCCCAAGTCCTCCAGGCCCTTCAACTTCAGGATTGGTTGATGTCTCTGGACCTCAAGGATGCTTACTTTCATGTGCTGATTCATCCCAAGCACAGTAAGTGCCCTAGGTTCGCGGTTGGCGATTCGCATTTTCAGTTTTGGGTCCTCCCTTTCGGATTGACCTCCGCCCGAGGGTCTTCACCAAGCTGATGGTGGTGGTGGTGGCAGCGTATCTCAGGAAAGGGGGCTGAGGGGGGATTCACGTCTACCCCTACCTGGACGATTGGTTCTAGATCATCTGTCCGTCACCTGCCACTCCCTTCACAAGCTGGGCTTCTCCCTCAATTTAAAGAAGTCACATTTGACACCTACCCAGCGGCTCCAAAACATCGGAGCAGTGCTCGGCACATCCCTGGGGCAGTGTTCGCCTCCTCAGGTGAGGGCTCATCACATTCTGCAAATGGTGGACAAGTTTCAACGTGCCCAGAGTCTCCCAGTGTTCGAATTCTTGAGGTTGCTCGGCCTCATGGCAGCCTGCATTTTCCTGGTGCCAGAGGCCAGGCTGCGGATGAGATCCCTACAGTGGGCTCTCAAGATGCAGTGGTTGCAGTTCTCCGGCAGGTTGTCGGATCCCTTTCAGATCCTGACCACCCAGGATCTTCTGTGGTGGGCCGACAAAGGCAATCTGATGAAGGGAGCACCATTTTGGCAACCATGGCCGGAGGTGACGATCGTGACGGACGCATCCCTCACAGGTTGGGGTGCTCATGCCAACGAGTTGACAGCCAGCGGACGTTGGTCTCTGTCGGAGTCTAAACTCCACATCAATCTGTTAGAGCTGAGGGCCGTCAGGTTAGCTTTTCTGCCATCTGTGCGGGGAAGAATGTCCTGATTATGATGGACAATACAGTGGCCATGCACTATCTCAACAAAAAAGGGGGGGGCAGGGTCACTCCCGTTGTGAAGGGAGGCGATGCAGCTCTGGTTCTGGGCCATCCAGCAGGAAATTTTGATCTCGGCAGTTCATTTGGCCGGAGACTTAAATGCAGCGGCGGACGCTCTGATCACAGTCTCTCACGAGTGGTAGCTGGCTCAGGAAGTTATTTTGGAGATCTTTACCCTTTGGGTAACCCCACAAGTGGATCTCTTCGCCACCAGTGTCACCCGGAAGTGCGAGAGATTCTGCTTGCGGGAATTCCCCCCAAGCAGAGCCTTAGGGGACGCGTTCGTAGTGGAGTGGTCCTTCCCACTGCTGTACACGTTTCCTCCAGTCCCCGTCATTCCGCAAGTGTTGTGGAGGTAACAGAGGTTCGGTTCCCGAATGATCCTCATTGCTCTGTCATGGGCCAGGAGAGCGTGGTACCTGGACCTTCTAGACATGTCCATCTGCCCTCCACGCCGTCTTCCCTACCGAGACGATCTGCTCTCACGGGAGAGAGGGTCGGTTCTCCATCCAGAGTTCGAGTCTCTCAGCCTTCATGCTTGGTATCTGAAAGGTTGAGGTATAAGGTTTGGGACCTCCCCGAAGACGTGGTGGAGGTGTTGCTTTCGGCCAGAAGGCCTGCAACGAAATCCCTGTGCCGTTGCCGTTAGAGAAAGTTCTGTGACTGGTGTGGGGTACAGAATGTGGATCCTTTCCAATGTTCCATTCCTTTGGTTTTGTCTTGTTTGCTTTCTTTAGCCCACAAGGGCCTGCAAGTGGGTACCATTAAGGGTTACCTGGCGGCGCTGTCAATATTTAAGTGCTCGTCTGAGGAATGTTCTTATTTTAAGGTTCCTTTGATTTGAGGTGGAGGGATGCCGCCTTAATCACGTTTTAACACTTGGGTGGATTTCCTCTTACTAGGTTTGCCTCTGTTTCTCTTGTCTTTCTATTTCACTTGTCTCATGGAGCACCTCTGGTTCGTTTGGGTTTCCCGACCCTAATGTTCTATGAGCCATTTGACAATTTTCAGTACTCTGGTTTCTGGGGTTCCTGCGATCCCTCACGTTACTCATTTTCTTCTTCCTTTTTGGGCTATTATGCCCCAGTTGTGTATTTAAGGAGATGATTCCTTCTCCTTTAGTTTCCTGGTCTGTCGTCCTCCCTCCTCAATAAGCAACCCATGTACCTTATTCGCCATCAAGCCTGCTCCAGCGAGGTGGCGTCTGCTCAAAAGCGGCTGCTTTCTCCACGCTTTTTGCCTCTGGACATGACCGTGCTCCATGGTCTGCTCATGAGCCAGAAAGACTAATGCCTAAAATGTGCATTGAAATTATTTTTTCAACTACTGTATTAAGATGATACAGATTTCTGGTGTGCCCAGCATCCCCTAGCTGAGGTTCTTTCTTGGACCTCCTCTGAGGCAACAGTTTGTGCACTTAGCTCTGACAACGAAGTCTCCAAGGTTGTCCTTCACATCTTACTCCAAAGGAGGCGGGGAAAGCAATGTGGAGGTGTGGCACTGATTATGGAGGGGGCGCAGAAGAAAAGGGAGAGGGGGTCTGATTGCGAACAGATAACGGGAGTATAAACACAACCTGTATAAGCGAGTGCAGGGGTAGGAGAGGGAGGATGCTATTAAGGAGGCTAGGGGTAAAGGGGAGGAACTGTGGCTCCTGGAGGAGTGAAAGATAATCTGTAACCTGCAATTTCTTAAATGGAAATTGTACAAAAAATGAGACCCAGCAGATGCACTCCTGGAGGCCAGATTAAGAGGACAGAGGGTGGAAAGATGGGTAGCAGAAATAGAGAGGGGGTGGGGGAGGCGACAGACGTCCGCAGAAGGGATCCAGGAGGCTTTTGCCTCCTTCTACGGGACATTATATAAATCGGAACGCACCCCTGGCGCAGAAGGATTTGGGGAGTACCTGGCTAACACTCAACTTCCTAGTTTGAAGGGAGAGGAAGCAGCCATACTGGATGCTCCCATACCAGAAGAAATCCGGAAGGCGGTGTGGAGGCTACCGGTGGGGAAAGCCCCTGGGGACGATGGGTACACCACAGGTTTTTACAAGGCTTTTCTCAGTGTCTTACTACCTTTCATGCCAAGTGAGTGTGGGGGGGGGGGAGGTTAAAATACCTGGGCATTCATCTAACCAAAGATATGATATGAGTTTCTTCGCCAATTTCACCCCATTGAAGTCCAAGATCGAACAGGACCTGGCGAAATGGATTAAGCTCAGTGTCATGGCTGGGGCGCCTTAACGTGATAAAAATGGTTGTCCTCCCAAGACTTTGTATCTATTCCAGATGCTCACTATAGGCTTCCCAGGATCATTCTTCCGGGAAATGAAATGTTCACTATCGAAGTACTTGTGACAGGGGAAGAAGGCCAGAATAGCATGGAGGGTGCTTGTTCTCCCAAAGGGAACAAGTTGGGTGGGTTTATTGGATATGAAGAGGTACTATAAGGCAGCCCACTCAAGGTTCTTGTACCAGGGCCACCTCCAATGGATCGCCTTTGACAACCATCATATGCGACCGTCTACAGTGGGAGAATGGTTATGGCTACCTAGAGACAGGATCCCCCATAGAATTTGTGAACATCCCATGTTAGGGACCATATGGAACATCTGGAGGAAAGGGGTGGAAATGAGGGGAGTCACAACGTGGCCTTCCCCATTGGGACATCTATGGGTCCCGGGAGTAAGAGACGCGATCCCCCAACCCAGAAAGATACCAGATTTGGTTTGAAGCCTGCTTGGAGAGGGTAGGCCAGCTATTGAAAGGGGACAGGTTCATAGGAATACAGGAATTGGAGGAGGCTCTGGGTATAGGGAAACTATTCATCTTCCTGTATCTGCAACAGAAGGGGGTCCTCACGGATAGGGGATGGAGCAAACAGATAGAGGGATCTGAACCCCTTTGATAAAATTCTGGACACTAGGACGGGGATGGGAGGGACTGATCTCAGCAATGTATGAGGCTCTCGTAGCAGCCGTTGATGGGCCAAACCGAGAATCTGAGGGAGAGGTGGGAAAGGTATCTGGAGGGAGGAATAGATGCAGCACTATGGGGACATCTCTGTAGGAGCGCCTACCAGACATCGATATCAAGTCAATCTAATTAGCATGGCATCAAGCTACTTCATAGTTGGCAATTCGACCCAGTTAGACTTACTAAAATGTTCCAAGATACCAGCCCAATTTGTTGGCGGGAATGTGGAACGAAGGCAGACTATTGGCACATGTGGTGAGGCAACCCGAGGATGCAGTTTTACTGGGATGAAGTCTTGGAATGGATTAATGAGGTGGAGGGGATCACTCGAGCCAGGTCTCCCCTGTTAGTCCTGTTTGGATTGGAGGAGTTGGAAGGGGAATACTATAGGTTGCCTGGGATAGCCTTGGGCCTACTAATAGCAGCGAGAGCATGTCTAGCCACAAAATGGAGAAAAAAAACGCATTCCAGATAAAAAGAATGGTTAAATGTTGCTAATAACCTATGTGATGGAACGGATAACAGCGGGATTCTTTGACCGGGCGGGACTATAGAGATGGAGTGAGGAGGATTTGTCGATAAATATCTGAGAGCAGGAGAGGAGGTGGGTGAGGGCGGGGGCAGAAAGATTGAAAGTAGGGGCACAGAGTGGTACGCAATAAGAATCGGCCAAAAGGGAGCCAGCAACCCTAAGGAAGCAGGAGTAGAACGGACCTCAGAGTTGAGATCGAGCTCCAAAGGTTTATGGCTTCAACTAGTTTTAAGGGAATGGCGGATTGAATAAGGAGAATTTGTAAGTGGTTGACCGCACCAGGTAGGGTGGGTGGGGGAATGGGGGGAAGATAAAGGGGGCGCGGGCTGGGGTGGCAGTTCATTGTTGCATTTTAGGAGGCGATGGAGGAGGGAATTCAGTATGGTTTGCAAAAATGTCTAAATGTATGCTTCATGAAGTCTTAACTGTTGAAATATCTTTCAATAAAGACGAATCTGAAAAAGAAAAAGATAAAAATCAACCAAATCGAAGGTGAAAGATAAATACATCACTTATCTGTATTGGCGAGCAGATTAGCTTTTAAATCTAGTAAAGCTGACTGAGTACTATGAGAAGCCCGAAAAGCCAGATTGTTTACACGCATGTAGGTTGTGTGAAGGTAAGCTACCCGGTCAAATATTGTCAAAAGGAAAAGCAGCATTGGCTATGGGTCTGTAGTTTGTTGCTACATTAGGATCTAGAGTGGGTTTCTTGATTAAAGGAGTAATCCATGCTATTTCTGAGCTGAATGAAAAGATAAAAGTAGCAATAGCCAAGGCAAGAGTAGATGCACATCTCTTAACACCATAGGGGCAAGGATCATCAGGACCGCTTGTGGGCTTAAGGCCACGCAGAACTTCAATAATATCGTCATCAGACATATTGGTAGTGGGGGGGGGGGGAGGACAAATCTCAGCAGGAGGAAGTGATATATGATATAAGTCGTTTATAACGTGCCTGTACACAAGTATTTTTCCAAGGGCGACAAGATAAGGGAGGGAAGACGGAGGGAGGACAAGACAAACTATCTTACTAAGCCTTGTGTCATTCTGATCGTCCAAGTGCAAGAACAAGAAGTGCAACGGAAAGGGAGGGGGGAGTGCAAGGGAGAGGGGAGGGGAAAAGCAGGGCAGCAATGCTCTGAGTAAGTGCAGCAAGGGCAGTGTGGCTCTGGGTGTAATGCAAGAACAAGGGACTGTAGGGTTACAGATACAGCCCCTAAGTGTGGTAGGCCCGGAGGCAGTGCAAGGGTGTCTGATCAATAAAGAGCCTGGTACCCAGTGAGACTCTGAGGGTAGCCAAGCAACCAGTCGGTACAGCAGACGGGTAGGTCAGCAGGGGAGAAGGGAGAAAGCAGAGGAGACAAGTTTTGAGCTGCTTCCGGCACTTCAGGTGGTCCAGCTCAAGTTTGAGAGGGGCAGGGAGGCCATTCTAGAGGGAGGCACCTGCAGAGGAGAGATCTACCCCCCACTCTGCCTGAAGAAGCGTGTAACCCTTAGACAGTTGGAAGTAGCTAAGCAAAGGGCTCGAGAAGAAAGGTATTTTGGTGTAGGGTGGGCCCCGGGCCCCAGAAAGCCTTTTGGACAATGCAAAGGGTCTTGAACTTGATCCTTGCAGCCACCGGGAGCCAGTGGAAAGATTTCATGGCTGGAGAGATACAGTACCTGAGCTTGAGGCCACGTATAAGGCTTGCAGTCCTGTTCTGTATTAGTTGGGGAGTGCAGAGAGTAGAGGAAGGCAGATTGAGAAAGAGGCTGTTGCAGTAGTCCAGCCTCGAGAGAACCAGGGCTCTGGAGACAATGTGCTTCTGGGGGAAAGTGACAAAGGGAAGAGTCCCTTTGAGGAGGTGCAGCTGGTAGTGAGACTTTTTGGCGACGTCTGAGATTTGAGGAGAGAAAGAGAGTGAAGTCAAAGATGACGCCAAGGTTTTTTACCTTGCAGGAAGGCGAAGGAAGAGGGCCCAAGGCGCGCGGCCAGAGGGAAAACGGGGGTAGGGGTCCCAATGAGAAGAAAGGATCGTTGGAGGCGCACCAAACCTGAATCGCAGATAGATCATCAAGAATGAGCGACAGAGAAGAGGAGGCTGAGGAGAGTCTGAAGGAAAGCTGAGTGTCATCCGCATAACACTGAAAGTTAGATAAGGTAGAGATCAGGCGAGCCAAAGGGGCCAAGTAGAAGTTGAAAAACCAGGGTGAGAGTATAGAGCCCTGGAGAACGCCACAGGTAGAGAGAGAGAGGTGGCTGAGGGAAAGGGACCAAGTTGCACCTAGGAGGGGCAGTCCAAGAGGATGGTGGTCACCACTCCAGGTCCTGATCTGTGATGCCCAGGCTCTCAGACGATTGATCAGGATGGCGTAGTTGACCGTGTCGAAAGCAGAGGAAAGATAAAATATGATTGACAGAAGGAATTCTGTAATCAAGGTTAGATAGCAGATCTTCACGGGTGTTCAGGAGAGCAGTTTCTGTGCCTCTGGCCGCTGTGAAGGCAGAATGATGGTCATGGAGAGAACCAACAGTTTCAGGGTAGAGAGTAAGCTCGGAGATGACCAGCTTTTCCAAAAGTTTGCCCAGGAAAGGGGTGATGGAGATTGGGCAATAGTTTGCCAGGCTGGTAGGATCAGCAGATGGCTTCTTGAGGATGGGATGCACAAGGGAGTGCTTAGGGGGAAGAGGAGAATGTTCCAGTGGCAAGAGTGATTACAGAAATCAGCCAAGGCTGGAGCAAGGGTGTCAATATGGCCCTTGATGGTTCTGGAGGAGCAGGGGAGCACCTGTTAGGATAACACTTTCATAGATCGGACTTGTCTAGAAACCTTGTTGGGTGTTGTTTAAGAACAAACGGGTGGAGGAGAGGAAAAGGGAGATGAGATAGAGGACAGGATGTCCTGAGATTTAGCAGAGAAGTGAGAGGCCAAAGCCATACCGAGGGACTGGGAGGGAACAGGAGAGGTAGAGACTGCAACAGGATTGGCCAGTTTTTTGCAGATTTTAAAGAGTTTGAACGTGTTGTTGGAGGCCACAGAGATGCAGGCTTGAATTTGTGTTTTCTTCTTGGACAGGACAGAGTCTGTATTGCCTTTGGAGCAGGCGGCAGGCCAGTTTGTCAGAGGATGCGCCTGAAGCCCTCCACTTCCTCTCAGCCACCCTGCACTTGCGTTTTAGGACGGTGAGGTCGGAATCATACCAAGAGTTGCACTTGGAGGTATGCTTCAGCCGGATTCTCATGACGGGGGCAAGGATGTCCAGGTTGTTGGAAATAGATGCAGATTAGAAAGGGCTGTGTCAGATTTTGAGTCAGCCGCAGGTGTAGGAGAAGCAGAGAAAGTAGGTGCAAAGGCATCCATTGACACACGCTTCATGGGCCAAATGACCAAGAAGGTAGGTGGTAGTGCTGGGGGGAGGCCTTACTTGAGGGATACAGAGTTTCAGATTAGAAAGTGGTCAGGCCAAAAGAGAGGAGTGGTGAGAGGGTTAGAGAGGGGGTTGTCTAAGGAGATGAGAACAATCAAAGTATGTTCAGCAGTGTGTATTGGGCCAGAGGGCAGAATGGAAAGAGAGAGTGTCACAGAGGTTGCAGAAAAGCCCAGAGTAGGAATTAGAAGCATCCAGTTGGATGTAAAGATCTGAGTAGGAGAAGTTGAGAAGTAGAGGCAAGGAGAGAAGAGGAGAGGTCAGCCCATTCAGAGAGGAAGGTCAGGTGGCCTGTAGATGGTGGCTACAGTTAGAGAGGCCAGGAGAGAGAGAGAGAGAGAGAGAGCGCCTGCAGACCAGGCATTCAAAGAAGAAGTAGGCCTGCATAGGGATGACAGAGGCCGGGACCCACTCTGGAAAGATCAGCGTTACTCCACCTCCAGGACGGTTGATTCTGGGTTCAGACTGGATCTTGTAGCCCACAGGGAGGAGAGTGTCAAAACTTGTGACAGAACTGTCCATAAACCATGTCCCGGTGAGAGCAAGGACATTTCTTTGAGGAGGTGAGATGTCAGAGGAGTGTTTGACTGCAGAATGACATTTGAGAGTAGCAACGTGGAACATGTTGCCACATTTGAAAGACTTCTTTGGAGGGGCACAGGCTTGAGGTACAGTGCAGAGGCTTTATCATGTGCTAGGAGTCTGATTATCAATCTTCTTGAACATGGCCTTTTGGATCTTAGTGCACCATTCCTTATTCGTCAACAACAGTTACTGCAGGAGGAATGTTAGTTTTTTCCAATTCTTTTAGGATTCCTTGGAATTGGAGGACGCATCATTGATTCGATCGTCAAAAGATTTTGTTTAGCTGTCAAAACAGCCTTCTTATATACAGATGTGGATGCACTGTCTTTGTTGCTAGCCAACTGAGACTTCTACAATATCTATACCTTTTATTCATTGTAGCCCTGAGAGGTCTGAGTTCTTGGGTAAACTTGGTTGGGTTTTGTGCTGGATTGATTGTCACTTTTCATGCCCTGACTGGGGCAGTATTGATTGTTGGCTACTTCAATAGGCATTTGGAGTAGCAGACCGCCAAGGCATCCAGGTCATGACCAAAAGTGCAGCTTTGATTAAGTGGTTCTATATAAGGCGCATTTGTTTCTGGAGTTTATGAATAGCGCTTTTCATAACTACTACTCTCTTCGGATACACGTGTGATGAGGGTTTAGGTGTAGAGATGATTGAGAAGAGAAACGGGTAGTCTGACCATGGACATTCTGCCACTTTTAATTACTTTATCATTATATCATGGGTACATAACCAATCCAGAGTATGACCACCATTACGTGTGGGGTCAGAGACTAATTGAAAAAATCCACGATAGATGAACATTGGAGAAGTAACTGTAGCCCTATGGTCCCGACGGGCGTCATACCACAGATTGAAGTCACTAAGAATAACAATTCTAAGTGAGGATTTTAAGCAGGAGTGGAGTAGCGCAGAAAGCTGTTCTTCAAGTTTGGCAAATTGCGTGTTCGTCTATATAACAAAATAAAATTATAACTGGTGTGTGGATTTACGGGCAATTTAACCATAAGTGCCTCAACATCCTCCATTTCCTTTATGTATACAGAATAGACCTTCAATCTAGATCTAAAAATTACAGCAATCTCATGGCCTGGCCCACTCCTATTTTTACAAAGAATCTGAAAGCCATCCGGTACTGCTAATGATCGGTCGGGTCCAAAGTAGTCGGTGAGCCAGGTATCGATGAGAAAGATTATATCCAGATTCTCTTCTAAAATGGTATTAAATAAATCAAGAGCCTGTTTGGGCACTGAGCGAATGTTCAGGTATAAACATTTCAGTTCAGAGGAATTAGCAGTGTGGAAAGGGCCTGCAGCTACTAAAGCTATGGTAGTGGCTAAATCTGAGATATTAGTGTGCAATGGGGTGGCATTAGGAGCAGCACACACTTTAAATACAGGACATATAATTGCGGGAGCTTTTGAAGCAGGTTACATAGTGGAAAAGGCATGCAAAGACATTACCTCTAAGGTGCTAACGTAGTATTTTGGGACTATGAATACAGCGTTTACTCATTTACAAATGGGAGCATATCGTCATGGACGACTTTAACTAAGTCATTATCTGAATCTAATGATTCAAGGGAGGAAACCTCGATCGCTTTGCAAGAATTTGTACGTGGAAGAAAGGCATAGATAATACTCATTCAATATAGCCTTACTGCGCAAACTATACAGAGGGGTTTTGCAGTCCATAGTTGGCAATCAACAATTTTAAATAAAAATAAGCAGAAAATGAAATACCTGAGCATAGCAGCAAAGCGCCGACACAACCGATGGCACAAGGTTAGCACCAGACCGGCAGTGCCTTTCTGACGCGCCTGAACGAAAATAAATGGGTCACGTCAGCGAAAAAGGTATTTGGGAGTTGTAGTGAACTGCTTGGTGAATCAATCAGCAACCATCAAAACAAAAGTGCTGAATTAAGTAAAATATCATAAGAAGCACACTCCTACGGAGTCCTACATGCATCGAGGTAAGAAACAATGAACTGGATAATTCTAAATCTAACCATGCAAACAGAAAACTGCTCAGCTCACACACATGGTTGGGGTTAGGTATATGGCAAGTGGGGTGGGATAGGTGAGCATGCGGGACTCCTCCTCGCTATTAAACAAATGCTTTGTTCTAACATAGAATCTTTTTATCAGTTTGTTTATCCTATTAGTTTGAATAAAATATTGTTTTTTTTGTAGAACCTTAATTGGACATTTCTTTTGGTTACATCGTACTATTGTTGTTTTGGATGCTTCCTTCCTGGCTTAATCCCTCTTGAAAAGTTTAGCTTGCCATAGGCCTGCACTAGCCTAAGAGGCGAAGGAAGTATACAATTCATGTTGTGCCTGTTTTACCTTTATGAATGAGATTACTGCTGATTTAGCAGTAGTGAAGGGCCGAGTACAGTTTAGAAATCACTCCTTATCCTAAGACTCGTGCAGAGCAGTAGTAATTTTATTGCAGTGAATAACTTATACATTGCTATGTTGCTTGTTGTGACAGTTCAGGAGGAGGAGCCGGACACATTGAGAACATTCTGAATTATCTTTAATGAAATTCTAGAAATAAAGCCCTTCTTTCCCTATTAATAGAGGGAATACCCTGCCCATCTAAAGGAACTAAATATGCTAGTCAATTGTCAGGATGTCTAAAGTAAACATTTTCTCCGTCCAAACTAACTCTACCTGACCCTACCATAATACAGAACTAAATTAAGCAAGCCAAGAGAATGTCTTTCTTGCCCTGGTCTTTTCTTCTCTTCTGATAGTCTCTTTATATACAAGGTTCTACTTGGTACAGATATTAACATAATCTTCTTGGATAGTCTTCTTGATCAACACTAGTAGCTGTTCCAAAATACTCTGAGGTTTTGCACTTTCTGTGGTATTATGTTTAGAATATCTTTACTTCAGATATGTTCTCACACTCTTGTCTAAAGTTGCAGACTCCTCCCAGCCTATTAATTCAGGCTTTCCTAATTTGGGGATGTCTTGATCCATTTTTAGGCCTTCCCTGCCATGGATTCTCTTCATGAGTTGTCTCCCCATTTCTCCTTTATCTTGTTGACTTGACAATCTTATTTCCTGTCTCTAATTACGTGACTATGATGGGCTTTCTCCAGTCTTCAAGTCTGAAGGCCTTGGGTATCTTCCTTTCTTCCTAGGGGACTTGTTTCCAGTCTGTCTGTCCCCCAGCTGGGATGGTTAGACCCCTCTTTTTTATTGGTTTTTCACCTCTTGTCAACAGATCTTTCTAGTGACAGCTCGTCCTCTGAATTGGGCTGAGTTTCTCTTCATATAATATCAGTCTTCCTTGACCAGGTTATTAGTTACTTGCTTTCTTGGGTTTTCACCATTCCAGTTGGACATTCTTAGGTTTAATGGCTCGTCCTTAGAACTGGGACGAGTTTCTTCATACATTTGAGACCCTGTTGGCCTCCTCATCTCGTAGTTCCCTGGTACCTCCTGTATGCAGGGTAAGGTTGGAGGTTCTGCTCTCTCTCGGGAATCACTCTTTGGTATCTGGCTTCCTGCTCCTCACTCTTGCCAGGGTGTCCTGTTCTCGGCTTCTCAATCGGTTACTGCTGTACATGGGCGCTGGCTATAGGAAGCTGACATTTCCAGCAGCGGTGGTCTCTGCGTCGTTGTATGGGCATGCGGCGCATCACACTGCAGATGTGGTCACTCCACCACTGGGTACTTGGTTTCTCTCTTCCTCTTCACAATGATTTCTTCGCTGCTGCATATGCTGGCCTCGAGCGTTCCACAATGGCATTCTTCGTTCCTTTGAAAGTTGCAGGCTCTGCCACCTGTATTGGCTCCACCTCCAGCAGGCATGATGTTAGGGGGCTTCACCTAGGTGCAAATTCTCTCCTTCTTCGACTCGTCCAGTTAAATGCACGTCTCTCCTTAAAGTGATATCTCCTTTTTCATATTGGTTTCTTGTAGCATTGACTTCAACCAAATGTAAAGATACACATTGTTCCTTAGAGTAGACGGTCCCATATATGCGACTGTGGTAGGTCGTCTGGTGAGATCCCCTAGGGAGGGTCTTGCAGAGCGGGCTCACGTCCCTAGCCTCAGAGGGGGAGGCTCCCCCTTGGGGAGAAGGGACACATACCTAGAATTCGTCACATTGTCTTCAGCTCTCGTGCATATGTAAAACTCCTTTCCCAAATGTACTTTTCAAAATGTAAATATCCTTGTGTAATCCACAAATAAGATGGCGGTGCAATTTCTATTAATTCGAAATAAATTCCAGTAAGTTTGTTTTTTCATCTATTCTATTGGGCCTGGCACAGGATTTGGAGGCAGGTTCTTCAGATAAGTTTATAGTTGCCATATGGCTTGCTGGTTGTTTCCACCTCAGGAATTTCCATTGACAAGCCATTGTTCTTTGGGATCTTTGCCCAAGTAGTTTGTTTGCGATGAACCAAGATTTTAAATGCCAGAATGCATGTTTTGTTAAACGAAAAGCCAGTACTAGAACATTACTCCCCTGTTAGTCATATGGCCACCACACTGTAGTTCTGGTTCTATTGTGTGAAGGGTCTTCTCCATATAAAAGCAAAATCTGCGGCTTTGATTGTATGCATTGTTGTACTGTAATCATTTTAATTTCTGTTCACTTGCTCAGATGCAAGTTGGCAAAACATATGTTGCACGATATACATGTACAAATGTCATAGATGGGCATATGGTTGAGCAACTCATATTTTCTTTTTTGGTACATTTGTCTATGCTTTAGGAGGGCCAGACAAAGGCCCGGCTCAGCAGAGGAAGAAAGAGCAGTACAGGCATGATTTAATGGAACAGATTGCTGAGCAACAGAGAAACAGGAAGAGGTAATGTAAAACTATATAGTAAAAAGCGGTAACTCTATATATTTAAATAAAATTGTTTTGATTTTCTTGTTTCCTAGAAGTAAAATATATATTTTTTTTAAAGTTGAACTCTCTTGTTAATCTCTCTTGCTCTCTTAACGTGACCTTCAAAGACAAGGTTTTATTATTTCGATGCTGCATATGTTAATTGCACACATGTAGATAAGAAAAAGATTGACGATTATGCAGGGCGCCATGAATCTCGACCGAAAACATGTTTATTTCTTAGTTGGTATATTGAGAAAGTTATCCTTCACTCAACTATTCTAGGAAAACCTTGCTCTTCCAATAAAATATATTTAGTTAGCTAATTAAATGTTTTTTTTCTTGGTTTGTGTCAATCCTTTTAAAATGATGTTCGAACAGGCATACATAGGGCCTGATTCATGGAAGTGTTTTATAGTGGTGCAATCCCAGAGGATAACGCTCTATGAATCACGGCCACAGGGTTTCCATGATTGAGAGTTTCTCTTATAAATCCCTGAGATATTTTTCTAGGGTTTCTTTTCCCCTTACATATGGCTGACAAGTACTCTTCTGATTAAAAAAAAATATTTGCTACATTTCTTTAAAAGCTGACACATGAAAGGTTATACACTGTTCCGTTTTAGCAGAAATATTGCAGGATTTATTAGAACGTGAAGGAGCAGGATGGAGAACGGGAGGGAGCATGATCTATAGAGCGCTAGAGAGAAAAGATGGTCCAGACCAAAAGGGGAACCATACCAGAGTGGGAGGAGGACAGTTGAGAGAGCAAGACTGTGATTGATGGTGGATGTGGGAGAACGAGGGGAGGGCAGACACTGCAGGAATAGGGTCACCAGATGTTGAGCATCACAGCCATCCGATGTTTCCCTTCTGGTTTCCCTTTAACAAATCACTTTTATCAAATGTGTTGGCCCCACTGGCTCTGTTGAAGTGAGCCAAGGCTCCCATTCTCAGAAGGCACTTTGCGTTAAGATAAACGTGTAGTCCGGAAAGGTGGTTTAATTACCAGGTTACCCTGTGCAAGGACAAAATGCATCACATCTGATTGAAACTGAAACTTTCCCATGCATCCATCATCCACCTTCACACTTGGGGAAATATACATTGTGAAGCCTGCAGGGGACCAGTCTACACCTTTTGGATCTGGGAAACGTGAAGGTGATTAGGAGAGGAGAACACAACAGCTGCAGAACGCATGAAATAACCAGCCCTGCCCACGTACTGCAAGGGAACCCCCAAATTCACTATCAACCTCTGCTGCACTCATTTTATTAACCGCAAAAGGAAAAGCTGCCTCTGCCCTTCCAGAGTTTGGAAATGATGTGCATGTTTTACCCAGATCTCTGAATGTGACCACAGAATTCTTGTGATCTACACAAATAAAAATTGGTCCTAATGGGAATCTCTTCTCTCGTGCAAAATGCATGAAAAGGAAATTGCAGGGTAAGTAAATTTTGAAGGGCATTCTATACCCCAGGTGTAAATGACCAGGGACTAAAGAGGAGCACACTGCCACTAATCTCAGTGGAAAAATATTCCGAATGAACTTTGGAACATTGAAGGTGTAACTACAAGTCTAGAACATTTTTTTTTTTTTTTAGATTTCCACTAAGCCTAATGCTTACGCTACACACAGCTTAGTAACCAATTCTTTTTTCTTCACCACAACCGTAATGTTTTGTTAAATCACTTTGTTTATGTTTACATATGAATTTTAAGTTTGCATTAAGTATTTTGGATTAAAAGAACCTCTAGAAATTCATGTACATCACAACATATCTAATATGGATCAGATGAAAATATATGCAGGAGCATAAATTGTTAAATGCTGCATATTCTGTAAAATAAGAGGATGGGGATCGATGTACCATCTCTCCCTCCCGGTATTCCCGTTCCTGTATTTGGGTTCCACACACTCTGGTCCTCTTCTTCTACCCTGTATCTTATACTTCTTCTTATCGGCGTCTCGCACTGTCTTCTTCCTCTGTGCTACCGTGCCTGACTGCAGCTTGCAAGGCATCTCGTGGTCTCCCTTGTTGGGTGGTTTCGGCGCTGTTCAATGGGCACATTGCCCACCACAAAGTTGTTGTGGTCACTCCACCACCTTGATAATGCTTACTTTCTCCTTCAGTTCTCCCTTTTTGGAATCGCCCTGCTTCCATCGTTTCCCTCTGCTGCTCAGGACTCCTACAAAAGTCGTGGGCTGTAAGGCTTTCCTTGGCTCTGCCACCTCTAGGCATCGCCTCATCAGTGGGCTCTCCCAGCGAGGTCCCACTTGCCCAGACCCATAAGGAGGGTCTTGTGGAGTGGGCCCACCTCCCTAGACTCAAAGGGGAAGGCTCCCCCTTGGGCAGAAGGATACATAGCTGCGATTCTTCACAGTTCCCATTGATATCTTTGTAAAATATATTTTTTTGGTTTCTTTTTACTATTGTATTTTCATGAAAGGAAGCCATACAACAAAAGTACTATCACCTATTTAGGTCATTGGGGTACAGATTATGTTTTGGCTTTGTCATGGAGTCATAGCAATTATAGAGGGGGAGGTCTTCTTAGAGTCTTTCACTACTGTTTCTGTTGCAACCTTTCATTCAAATGTAGTAGCCCATCATATGTGCACTTACCAAATATCCCAGGCTGAGCACTCTTCAGGTCTTCCGTCTTGGCAAATACTTTAGCAATAAACACCTCTGGGTGAGCCGTGCCAACCCATAAGGGCTCTCCACCCCTAAGTATTGTCCTGACTGAACCAGGGTTCAGTTGCAAAGGTTTGCGGACTGTTACCAGCTGGTATGGCCTGCCCCCAAAGTGTTTTGCCCCCAAGCTAAACATCTATGGTTCTTATTTAAAAAAACAAATCTTTTGTTGATGAAAATAAGCTCCTGGGTTAAGGGTCCTTGCATAAAAGAAAAAACCCCAAGGCCAGCATGGAAAAAAAGAGGCAATTCAAAAATGATTCAGATTTCCTTTTCCAAGGTAGGCACAATCCAATGAAATGGAGTGTCGTAGGTGGAAGAAAAACTTAAGCGGAGAGATTTGGAGCAAAATTAGAATGGGAGATGCAGGTAGTGGCTGGATGCAGTGAAGCAAGGGTGTGGTTGAAATAGACCTTGCACTGGCATTAAGGACTGCAATCTGAGCATTCTCATTGGGGCCCAGACCTTGTGAGTGTGCTTATTTTTCATTTTTCTGAACAGTGCAGCAACAGAGAAATCTTTCTCAACATATTCTGGGAAACTAAACTTTAGCCATCAGCAGGCCATTTTGGCGGATTCCAACTCTTTCTCTAAACGTTTCTTTCAGAAAAAAATCTAAAGACCTGGCTGTTCCTTTAAAGCACCACGCTCCAAGACTCAAACTACCACCATCTGAGGTAGGCCACCAGGGGGCGCACAGGCAATGGCAGCCTGAACACGCCGCTCCCGCCGTAACTGGGACACGCAGAGGGATTGAGCCCCCCCCCCTCCCCGCGACCCCCCCACGGGAGATCCACGGCCCACGGAACCCGTGAACCTCGGGTGCCCCCCGAGGCGAAAGAGCGGCATCTGGGGACCCCCGGGGGCCCGAGAACGAGCTCCGCGGCCCGAAGGGAGGAGCCCCGGAGAGCCCCAGGCAGCGTCTCAACCATCGAGAGGGGAAGTGGCGGCCTGCATTCGGAGGCGCGCTCGACCCCCTCTCATCCCCGAACACGGAGCGCGCCGGCGCCCCGGCAGAAGACCCGCCGGCGACACCCCTGCAGCACCCTACCAAGGAGCCGTCGCGGAGGGGAAGTCCCCCGCTGAGGAGCTGGGAGAAACGCGGGCCGCGACCCGCTTAGGGAGAGGCGGCTTGCCCGCGCTCCCGAACTCGGTGCCGAGGTAGGTGGGGGGGAGCCCACCCCAGCCCCCACGCAACCCTCAAGGACCCCGGGGGAACAGCCGCGGGACGCACCGGTGGACTCGGAGGGGCGAGTCGGCCCCGCCCCCCCCCTGCCGAGCCCCCACCCCAAAAAAAAAAAAAAGAAATGAAAAAAAGTCGGGAAGACGCGGGGGGAAACGCCCCCAGCCCTGGAGGGGTCACAAATCTTTTGGAGGAGAGTATCCTCGAGCCCATCACTTTCCTAGGTGGAGGCCCCTGGGCTCTATCCCAGGGCGAGTGCCCGCCTGGGGGCTCTCGCTGGAGGAATCGCGCCTGAGAGCCCCCCAACAAACCGCTATTGGACAGCCATGGCCGCTCCCTCCCCACCCTAAGAACTGCTACCAAAGACAGAGGACACAAGGGGGGGAGGGGGTGTGAGGCCCCCACCGGAGGTCGGTGGGGCGAGTGCCCGCCCACGAGAGGCCCCCCACAGAGGGCCACACCGGAAGGAGAGAGAGCGCGTCCCCCGACGGGGCTCTGTCCCTTGCCCCCAGGGGCGCACCAGCGGAGGGGAGAAGCAGGAGGACCGAATGAGTTGGCGCCATACCCTCCAGGAGTACCGCTACCAGGACACCAGCAGGGAGAACAGCGACCCAGACCGACGGGCCGGCATGTCTCATTCCGAGACCCCACCCCTGCCCACCCTCACCATGGAAAAGGGCTTTGCCTCGGTCTTGCAGGAGATTAGGGACATGCGGGCAGACATCGCCCAAAAAATGGAAAACATGGACCGCAGAGTGGACAAAGTCGAGGATAGACTGTCACAACTAGAGTCCAACCAGTCCTCAGCAGCGACCCAGGAGCTGGACACGGCCCTGAGACTAACGGCCCTGGAAAAGAGAGATGAGGAGAGGGCAAGACAAATGGACGACTTTGAAAATAGAGAGCAGAGGAACAACCTCAGAATTTTCGGGGTGCCGGAGTCGGAGGGGGAGACGGAAAGAGACTTGACCAGGGTAGTGAGGGACATCATTACCCTCCTCTTCTCGGATGAGATGACAACCGAACCGACGTTTGATCGGATCCATAGAGCGGGGGGAAGAGCTGGGGGCCCCCGGTCAATTCTGGTCCGCTTCCACTACTACACTGAAAAAGCGAAGGTCCTAGAGGAGGCCAGGAAATCCCGGGAGATAACCTATAACAACGCTCAGGTGGCCATTTTCCAGGACCTCTCATCATACACACTGGCCAAACGGAGGATGTGCCGCCCGCTGACCCAGATGCTGAAAACAAAGGGGGTGCGCTACAGATGGGGGTTCCCCTTCTCCCTCATGTTTGAATACGAAGGCCAACGAGTGAACCTGATTACAGAGGAAGATATAAGGGGAGCAATACAGGAATACGCAACGGACCCAACCCCGCGGAGGGAACCCTCCGGGTTCGCCGCGGACGAAGCCAGAGCGCGCCGGTCACGAGGGGAGAGGAGAAAAAAGACTGGCCCACGGAAATTTAAAAAATTGAACCCTCCGTCCCCATCAACGGACAGGAATGACACGGAACCCGGCCAGGGTGGAGCGGGACTGTCGGACCCGGGCGAGGAAGGGAGCTGAGGCATCTCACGGCAGGCGTCATCAGCCTCGGGGGAACCGTGTAAAGAATTCATCACGGGGACTCACCATCTGTTCCGGCCCGCAGACAGGCCGTGCTCCAGGACCATGGGGTCCGAACTTGTGTGGATCCTCCCGGAACAGCAAGTATGAGAGTTACATTGAGGGGGGGGGAGAGGGGGTAGGGGGGGCTCATGGAGGCTCTAATTTGGATATTCACCCAGTAGGAGGCGGTAGGCTGGTGGTCCGGCCAGTTACCAACAATGGTAGAACTATTTGGCTGGACGCCGGGGTGGGGGTAGGGGGGTAGGGGGTTTGTTGATGTTGTTACGTTCACAGGGGGGACCAGGGGTCAGTTGGGGAAAGGTTACAGGACCACCTGGGGGGGAGGGGGGAGAAGGGAAATGGGAGATCAGAGGATAACACGAAATGAGCCGGACAAGGAAAGTGCCACGAGTCAGCTATCCAGTAGCTGGTTATTCTTAGACAATGGCTGAGGATCTGCCTACCCTGGGCGTGGGCTCCCTTAACGTGAGGGGACTGAACACCCCCACCAAAAGATCCCTGGTCTGCAGGGAATTCAGGAGGGCTAAACTAGACGTGCTTTTCCTTCAGGAGACGCACTGGGCGAAGGGGAAAGAACCAAAGCTACGGGGGGGGGGATTGGGGAAGTCCTCAGCGCCTCCCACAAGACCAAGAAAAGGGGGGTGGCCATAGTGCTAGCGAGGGACATTGGCTTTGAAGTAGAAGCCTCACTGAAAGACCCAGAGGGACGATTCCTGCTGACGAGGGGCTCCCTGCGGGGCTCCCCTTTAACATTTGCAGTTGTGTACAGCCCCAATGAAGGCCAGGCGCAATTTTGGGAGGGAGTGAAGGACAGATTGAAATTATTCGTACGCGGGCTAATGGTGGTGGGGGGGGACTTTAACATGGTCCTGGACCCGAAAGTTGATAGGAAACGCTTGGAATCCCAACCCACCAGGGCTGCAGACGAAATGATGGCCCGCTCCTTCCAAAGGGTGAACACGGAGCTGGGCCTAGTGGACACCATCCCGACCCCTAGGGCAGAACACCCCTCCTTCACGTACTATTCTGCAATCCACACATCATACTCCCGAATAGACTACATCCTGGTAGACGAGTCCCTGCGCCCATATGTCTCTGGCTATGAGGTTGACCCGGTCCCCTGGTCCGACCATGACCTGGTCCGTACCACCATTATAGGGGAATGGCGAGGTGGCAGAAAAGGGCGATGGAAGTGCAACGACTCCCTGCTGAAGGACGACGTCCTGGCGCAGGAAGTGCAGGACGCCATTATGGAATACTTCAAGCTGAACGACAATGGCGAGGTGGGTGCGCACGTGCTGTGGGACGCCTTCAAGGCGACCTTACGCGGGGTTCTTATAAGAATGGGGGCTCAGAAAAAAAGGGAAAGGGAGGCCCAAGAAAAATCCCTTAGGGAAAAGATCGCACAGCTCCAGTCGGGAGGCCCCCCGGAGGCACCCTTGGCTATGGAACAGATCACTGCCTTAGAAAATTACAAACTTCAATTGAAAGATCTCTTGTTGCATAAAACTGAGCGCAACCTCCAGCTAGTGAAACAAAAATACTATGAGAAGGGGGATAGAGCCGATAAAATCCTGGCCTGGAAACTCAGAGAGGTCCAGAGAAGCAGAATGGTGAGGGCGATCAGAAACGAACAGGGCTCACTAGACCATAGCACCCCAGTCATAGGAGCGGCCTTCCGACGCTACTATGAACAACTATATTCGTCAGAATATGCCGGGGAAGACACTCAGATTGAGGAGTTTCTGGACTCCATCCAGATCCCGTCCCTGACAGGCGAAATGGCAGAAGGTCTAGAGGGAGGGGTCACAGAGGAGGAGGTGGAGAATGCAATCGGTGGGATGAAGGCGGGAACGTCCCCGGGGGAAGATGGGTTCTCAGTACTCTTCTATAAGAGGTTCCGGTCCATTTTGGCCACACACCTGGCGAGGGTGTTCAATGCAGTACTGGAGGGGGGCACCCTGCCGGAAACGATGATGAGAGCCATCATAGTGGTACTGCCCAAGGAAGGAAAGGACCCCACTGACTGCTCCTCCTACCGCCCGATCTCCCTCTTAAATATAGGTGTTAAGATCTTAGCCAAGGTGATGGGTAAACGGTTAGAGGGGATAATGCCCAAATTAGTACACGGGGATCAAGTGGGTTTCGTGAAGGGCAGGCAGGGCTCAGATAATATCAGGAAGATTATTGACCTAATCCACTATGCCCAGGAATCAGACCTAGAGGCTAGTTTGCTTTCCTTGGACTCCGAGAAGGCATTCGACAGGGTCGAGTGGAGGTACATGCAACTCCTCCTCCGTCGAATGGGCTTCGGGCCTCACGTCAGGACCTGGGTTTCCGCCCTCTATGGAGCCCCAACAGCGAGAGTGCAGGTGAACGGGGAGCTCACCGACTCATTCCCCCTCACGAGGGGAACACGACAGGGGTGCCCACTCTCTCCGTTAATATACGTCCTGACGATGGAACCTCTGGCCATAGCGGTCCGGGCCCACCCCGACATCGAAGGGATCAAAAGGGGAGAAGTAGAGTTCAAGCTCTCCCTGTTTGCTGAAGACATCCTAGCGTACTTGGTGGAGCCCAGCTCCTCGCTCCCCCCCCTATTGCGTCTGATGACAGCCTTCGGGCAGTTCTCGGGACTAAAAATAAATGCAGCAAAATCAAAGCTCCTACCCATGAGGGTCCAGGACCCGAGGTTAGACCCCCGGGACAGGTGTGCGGGGATTGCGGTGGGGAAGGATTCCATCAGGTACTTGGGGGTAACCCTGACTAGAGATCTCTCGAGACTGGCCCCGGTGAACTATGGGCCTACCTTGGCGGGGGTTACGTCAGATCTGAGGAGATGGGATGGCATGATTCTGTCCTGGTATGGGCGCATGACAGCGATAAAGATGAACGTTCTGCCGAGATTACTATATTTATTCACCGCGCTCCCAACGGAGGTCCCCACCCAGTTGCTCCGCGATCTACAAAAAGCAATCCGCGAGTTTATATGGCAAGGGCGGGCCCCGAGGATAGGAAAGGCCACCCTAACACTACCCAGAGAGGAGGGCGGGTTCGGACTACCGGACTTTCTCCTTTACTACCGGGCCGCCCAGCTGCGGGTCTTGCTGGAGCACATGAAGGAGGGGATGGGCACCTACTGGTCATACCTTGAGGATATGGATGCCCACCCTCTGAAAGTGCGCGACCTCCTGTGGCTGCCGCGCAGACTCATCCCTAGCAAACTGAAAGCCCACCCAACCCTGGGAATACTTTGGACAATCTGGAAAGAGGGACCCACAACCTCATACCTCACGACATGGCCCTCTCCAATGTCTTCGCTTTGGGGCCACCCGCTCAAACTAGGTAGCAGGGGTTTCAGGAGTGCCCAGTCCTGGTCGGACGGGGGTCTGGAATGGGCGGGACAACTGTTCAAAGAGGGCGAGTTCCTCGAATACGAGGCCCTGCGAGACGCACTGGGGCGGGAGTCCCTCTCAATCTTTGAATATCTGCGCCTGAAAGGCATCCTTTGCGACCAATCATGGGGCCAGAACCTACGGAGACAGCTGACCCCCTTCGAAAAATTTCTGGACACGGCCACATCAAGGAAGGGGGCGGTCTCCAAAATGTACCGAATACTGAACACCGTTAACTTGGAGGGGAGAAGAGGGTTTCGAGGGTTTTGGGACGACCTGGCGGGAGAACCACTTACAGAGGAGGCGTGGTCCAAAGTCTTTAAGATAGCATTCCATGGGAACCTATTTACATCGGACATGGAGCACAACTTCAAGATCTTACAGGGTTGGCACAGGGACCCGTTGAAATTGTCCAAGATGTTTTCGGGAGTGTCCCCCAGGTGTCCAAGGGGCTGTGGCCAAGTGGGGTCGAGGGGGCATATGTGGTGGTCCTGCCCCAAGGTGCAGGAGTTCTGGGAGAAGGTACGGGGGTGGATGGCCGAGGTCACCGAGGAACTAATCCCACTCAACCCCCTAACAATGTTGCTGGGCCTCCCCCCGGAGGACACTGAACTGTATAGGTACCCAAGAATGTGGGAGACGATGTTACGAGCGGGTAGAGTGGCCCTTGCACAAAGGTGGAAGAGCCCAGAGACCCCATCCAAAGAAGATTGGCTTAAGAAACTCAAAAACATGTTCTTAATGGACAAATTGACGGCCATGGTAAATAATGAACTGGGCTCCTTTCAGGTTAACTGGTATGGGGTCTATGGGGCATGGGGTTGGGACCCCCACTGACAACATGAGAACACTCTGGCGAGTTGGCGGGGGGTAGGTTTGGAATGCTTCAATCAAGGATGTAGGAGTAGCCCAGGACCCGGGAGACAGCGGATCTCATCCAGCCAATTTGGACGTGAGAGTATAGCATACCTCGGTGGCAACGTACAACGAGCTACGATGACGGCTCCAGCTGTCCGACTTTCGAAGTGACTCTGATCTGGGGGGAGGGGAGGAGTTGGGGTGGGTGGGAGGGCGGGTGAGGGAACCTGGGGGTCTTATGACAATGTTAAAAGTGATGATTACAACGCCCCCAGCGTTGCCATTTGTTTTTTCCTTCTAAAAACTACTAATAAAACCAAAGTTTAAAAAAAAAAAACTACCACCATCTTCATCGCAGTGTACTGAAACTTTTATACTTGACCCTCCATGTACCTCCAACATCTTTCCCATCCCCTCTCCTTCTGCTGTTCTGTCTTTTGATCTATAAATGTAACATGCGTCCACATACCCAAGGGTTCAGCGTGCTGTAACAAATGCAAAAATAAATAAAGTAGGGGAGTAAGGTCGTCAATTCCCACAATGCCTGTATGGCTAATCTTGAAAGCATGTTTTAGACAGCCTTTTCCCCATTGATATTTATAAGTTTTGTTAATGTTCCACAATGTTGCCAGGTGTACTCAAATTAAATACAATCTTTGTACAAAATTCTACAAAGTTTTTTTTTTAAACTGGGTTTTAGCCACCCAGATACTAAAACAATCACACCTATATTACAACCCTTGCTGAGGGTTGTGTGTTCCCGCACTCTACCTCGAGAGCAACACGCTCTTTGAAATTGTTCACCCCCCATTTACCAGTTTCTATTTAATAAGTAAGGTAATTATGAGTTAATTATGATTCTTTAATAATAAATCAAACCATCACTAAATCAGACTGTGGTTCTCCTCCTAAACAAATAATAGAGTAATATAGTAATTTTCATCAAAGCAAGTAATTTGCATTAAGAAAAACAATGTTGCTACATTCCCAATCAGCTTTCATGAATGTAACAAAATGATGTTACTCCACATGTTTGTACCAAAAAAGGTATCAATATTAACATCTAATGGCCACCTTCAGTGGTAATTTATTTTTGAATTTTCTCCAATCAAAATCGGTAAGGTGTTCAAATTTCGATGTGTGTTGAATTTATAAATAAATCTTCAGGAAATAGCCAGTTTTGATATGTCTATAACAAAGCATAAGAAGTGTAGTTTTGGCAAACTTAGACTAATTTCTTAAAAACTCCCAAACATCATAGCATTCACTAACCTGAGAAACATTCTCCACTAGCGCTCTTCCTCTGGCCGTTCTACTTCGCCCCACTAATAAACCTACAAGAGAAATTACAAATGCATCTACTAGAGCCACGCCCAATGCAGTGGTGATCACATGGAAGTCACTGTCAGACTAACTCATGGATTTTCTTCACAACGTGAACATGTAGAAAATGCTCAGTCAACACTGTTGCCGAGATCGGCAAACAGAAGCAGAGGTGTTTCCTATAAATAACTTGCTCTATTTCATTAAAGTTAGACTGACTGAATGTGTACCCCTTTCTGAACTCTATTGAAAACAGAAATTCTACGAGACGGCGGTTGTGCTTACCCGCTTAAAACAACCTTACCACTGAGTTGCTTTCCTCTTAAAATCACGGTCCATTTCGCGGACAAGTGACCATTTACGTGATGAAATCACGTGATAACTCTACGTGCACAACAGCATGTCCGAAACAAACAACGTGCTGGGTATTTCTCATAAGCTCTCCCATTCTTCATATACTGACGTGTACCTTCAAGATCATCAAAAACAGTCAACCTCTTGTAATAGTTCTACAGTGGTATCTTGATGGTGCTGGGACACATCAAATGTTTGTCCATGTTCATCCGTACATTGATACATCAGGAATAGACTACATTAAAGCTGCACACATATCTACAAATTGTATGCTTAGGAATTAATAAAGATAATGGGAAGTCAATGTGTAACCGGGCCGATAACCATTATAGGTGGGCACCACTGAATAGTTAACACCCCTATCTCAATGTATATTAAACTAACTGTTAGAGTAACAGTTATGCAAACTCAGTAGAGTGTAATTGCAACTTTGGCCCTCTTTTGATTGGTCTAAAGTCTTACAATAAATGTCCCAGTTTTCTTAAAATTACATAGAACAGTTCTGTTCAGGTCACATAATATAACATTGCAATCCTTGATCTCCAAACAACTCCCTAGTTTCACTCCAGCTCTTGATACATTTGTAAAACAATGAATAAAAGAGATTTGTGGCCAGGTTTAACAAAGAGAAAGATTCATCACATTCCAAGTTTGATTCTCATGGGTACAATAAGTTCAGTTTTCGAACACAAGTTAAACACAAATCTTTTAAAATTGCATAATCTAAAACTCTAATCCTTGCCCTAAATACAGTGGCCCCATAGTATCACTAGAACTCTGGAAGCGTACTATGATGAATCCCTGGATGTCGCCACTTCTCCCCTAGGGTGAACGCCTCCCCATGAGGCCAGGGAGGGGAGGCTGCTACCCAATGGTCCCTCTTGGTACTCGGTGGGTGGATTTCATGGGGAGGGAAATCCCCTCTGGGATTAGTGATGACTTGGGTAGAACATGGTATCCCCACAACCCACCTTACCTACCCCCCTCCCAACCCACGTGTATCATTCACGCTATTCCCATGTGTTCGTATTACACTTCCAGTATAGGAAGTACTGGGACGAGGAAGAGCAGGGACTATACAAATAGAGATCCCTTCCTAATATGAAGACGAGCATGAACTCTTAGTTCCCGGGAGACTGACCCATTTAGTACTGGGATGAGGAAGAGACAGAGTACTAATGAGTAATCCACAAAACCAAAATGAGCAGTCTAGTCCACATGGACTTGATCGGTCTACAAAAAGTCAGGAAGTACTCAAACTGATGCTGAGCCCTCCCTGGAGGAACCAGGAGTCCAGAGAAGGAAACCCTGGAGAGAAGGCAGACCATGATGCCACGAAGGATGCTCCGCCACAAGGAGGATCAGGTGTTGAGGGACCGCTCCATGAAGGAGGAAGCAGCTCCTGGTGCCCCATTGGGACGGCAAACGTGCAAAGCAGCAAGCCTGGTCGCCGGAAGGGCTTTTCCTTTGCAGAGCTGCCGCAAGCAGAAGGGGACCACTGATTGGCAAGGAAACACTGAGGTGTGCCAGAAGCATCACAGAAGCCCTTAGAGCAGTGTAGACAACATAGAAAGGTATGCACGTTTGAGGGGAGGTCTTAAGGGGCCCAATACACTGGTGTAGAAGCTGGGAACCTGGAGGGAAATTAAAGAGATCTGATAGCATCCAAGTTAATCATTATAGTTTCAGTACCTGGCAGGGGGGAGTAAATCAGGTGGACTGAATGTAAACGGAATCAATTGTGAGTCTGGGACCCACATCCATACAGGCAATCAAGGCCTCCAAGTTAAACATCCTAGTGACAGTACCTGGCAGGAGAGTATACAATGTGGACCGTATCTGCGAGTCTGGGACCCGCACCTATAAAGCATCTTTGTTGATCCTCCATAACAATAGTACCTGGCATGAGATTATACTCGCACCCATTGAAGTATCCTCACCAATCTTACTAGTCACAGTGCCTGACAGCGAAGGGAGTCTGGTTGACTGCGAGTACTAACGTAAAACAAGGGAAAGGAAGCATTACCCTTGGCACAGCTTCATGAACATTATGAAATTAAATTATATTTTATTTATATCACGCTCGTACACAATTGTTGCAGAAAACAAATATCTGGCCAACTGAGAAACTAAATTGGTGACCAGACCAGGCAAAGGGAGTCATAACATTTTGGAAACCGCCAGGAGAAGAGTCAAGCCCTTGGCCCCACAGGAAGGCTGAGACCAAGAGTAAGGAGTCCTTCCCTCTGGTGTGTTGTGAACATTCTGCAACAGCCAAGAGAAGGAACCCATTCTCTTGGCAATTAAGACACTTGAGAAACACCTGTGGAAGGGAACATTACCACAGGAGTTGTGAACAGTGTGGAGAAAAGACTTTACTTTCTTTGCCCCTTCGTGGCGAGTTAATGCAAGGAGCCTTCTGAGACTGATTTAATACCTTGCCCTTAACACTTCATTTTTCTTATAACTGAAGCTGAGGAAAATCTCCCAGAGAGATAGAGAGGGAGAGATAATCTTCCCACACAAGATCATCCTTTTTCTTTGGTTGATTCAGAGTGTAAGGGGAGGAAACCGGTGTCTGACACAATGGTGGACCATTTACTTTTGACAAGACCTCCTGACAGAATCCTTAGTTTATTAGAGGCAGGGAAAACCCCTCTTAAAAATAGGGACAGTTGGGGTTTTCCTTTTCTTTTGATTTGAAATAAGTTTATAACCCACAACGTGCCATCTGTGTGTCAGACTCCTACTTCACCCCTACAGTACATACACAGATGACTATGAACAATCTTTACCGAAAACAAGCTAAATCACTTTAATCCTTGTGGGTAAATTGAGTCCAATTATCTGATACAATATACTTCTCTACGTAACAACTTTTATGTGATATTGCCACTGTGGGAGTCTCATCGATTCAAGTATTACAAATCGCAGTTGTGTGATCTTGTGTAGTTTTTCTTCAAAATGCAAAGTTAGAGGTGATGATAAATTCCCAGTACAAATGTTTGATTTATGCTGGACTATGGTGGGTGAACAGGTTCGAAGAGCTTGTTGCGCGAGGTATCGTGTGGGAAACACAACCCTCAATAAGGGTTTTAATATAGCGTTTTCCGTTCCCACAATGCACACCTATTCACTATTTGATTTGCTGTATAATGCTTCCTTTCAAGCTCTTGGCAATAAGAACATCAACTCCTACTATGCAACACTTCTCTTTCTGTATCTTGATACAGCTTCTCCCTCAGAGCTATTGGAAATATGGACCTCAATTGCCACAATGGAACACTTAATTTTCTTTTACTTTTTGGATACACTCTCCATCAGAAGAATTGGGGAATATGGACGTGGTCCCCTGTCTTTCCTCCTCTGTGCCAAGATTGCAACATTTTTCCCTTCTATATCCTTAGACTCCAGTGCATTTTCTATGCTTCTGCTGCTGACTCATTGTCTGCCTCTCGATCCGAGTTGGCTTCACATCTGCCTTTGTTGGGGCTTTGGGGCCCTCACTGCATTCCCCCTACTCCACCCTTCGCCGTTTCTCTTGGATTTTCTCTTTGCCATGTAATCTCAGTGGTTGTCTTTGGCGATGTGCTCTTCACTCTTCCAAGTCTGCTCAACCTCTCTGCAGCCTGTTGGGTGGTACAGTTTCAGCGCCTCCTCACTCGTACAAGCTGCTCCAGTATCTGACACATGCAGAAATAGAGCTTCCTTTGCTCAGGTCCTCGAACAGGATTACTCCAATCTTCACCTCCTTCTCTCAATGAGCACCTTCTTTCTGAGGCTCAGCGATTTTATTCTGCCTGCGTGTCTGTTCCATTCACATTTATTTTATTTTTATCTTATTGTGGATTTGTAAGGCACTTTATAAAGAAATGGAAAGAGGACAGGGGAAATAACAGCAAGTGCATTGATGAGAAGTGCAGGTGGGGGGTGGGCGTGGAAAGGGGAGCAGGGGAAGTGGACAAGTGGTGGAGGAGGAGTCGGCAGGGAAGTGCTAAAGGGAGCAAGGAGGAGAACCTCAGGCTAAGTGCTAGTAAAGGCAACTCTCAAGGATGGTATGTGGAGCCACCAGGCAAAGGCCCGCTGGGCAGTGTAGTTGGGGGGGGGGGGGGGTGCTGGTATTGACTGGGAGGAAGGGCCTGAGCTCCTGTTAGGTTCATGAGGATCAGGCCACCAGTCACAGCGGCAGTGGGGTGATTAGCAAGGAAGGGAGAGGGAAAGAGGTAGAGAAGACCAGGCTTTTGAGCAGTTTCCAGAACTTAAGGAGGTCTTGCTCAAACCTGAGAGGGGCAGGGAGGCTGTTCCAGAGGGAGGTACCAGCTGAGGAGGGAGACCTACCCCCAACTCTCTTCTTGGAGAAGCGTTTGACAGAGTTGGAATTAAAGGAGCGTAGTGCTCTAGCAGGGGAGTATTTAGGGAGGGAAAGTTGGAGATAGCGTGGTCCCAGGCCCCAGAAGGCCTTGTGGATAATGCAGAGGGTCTTGAATTTGATGCTTGCTGCCACCGGGGAGCCAGTGGAGAGATGCAGTCCCTGGGCTTGAGGCCAAGGATAAGTTTTGCAGCCCTATTCTGGATTAGCTGGAGGGGGCAAAGGGTGGAGAGGGGGAGATTGAGAAAGAAGCTGTTGTAGTAGTCCAGCCTGGAGAGGACCATATCTCTAGAGACATTGAGCTTCTGGGGGAAGGTGAGAAAAGGAAGAATCCCTCTGAGGAGGTGGAGCTGGAAATTGGACTTTTTGGTAAGTTCCCTGATGTGACGGGTGAAGGAGAGAGCAGAGTCTAAGATGACACGACGGTTTTTGTCCTCACAAGAAGGTGGGGGTAGAGGGCCCAAAGAGTGTGGCGGGTAGGGGGAAAAGAGGGTACAGGTGTCCCAATGAGCTGCATCTCTGACTTACTGGCATTGCGACAGATTGTTCATTGCACACCATGCCTGAATGGCGGACAGACGATCTGGGATGAGAGAGGAGGAAGAAGGGGATGTTTGAAGGAAATCCTCTCATCGGCATAACACTGAAAATGAGGGGAGACGGAGGAGATCAGGTGAACAAGAGGGGCGAGGTAGATATTGAAGAGCCAAGATGATGGGATAGAGCCCAGGGGACACCACAGGTAGAGAGGGTGGTGGTGGAGGAGATAGGTTCCAATTTCAGCTGGGAAGGGTGGTTAGTGAGGAAAGAGGTTAACCAGTCCAGTGCCCGGTCAGTGATGCAGAGGGTGTCACCGAGTCATTTTATGAGTATGGAATGGTTGACTGTGTCAAAGGCAGAGGAGAGATCGTGGAGAAGGAAAACAGCAGGAGAGTTGAAGTCGAGATTTGCAAGCATGGTTTCACGGGTATTCAGTTGATCAGTTTCCGTGCCTCTGGATGCCCGGAATCCAGATTGAGGGCCATGAAGGCAGCCAACAAGGTTAGTGTGGAAGGGTCAGATGGGGAGAACCAACTTTTCTCCAGCATGGGGTCTAGCATGGATTCACATGCTCATGAATATTCCCCGTCGTCAGGCTGGGAATCCTCAGTAAAGAAAAAATCAGTATCAGTTTCGTTTCTGATCTGACTTTCGTAGTAGTAACCAATCACTGATTTCTGGGTCATACTGACCACAGCCAATGACTGCCCTCTCCATAAGCCCCGCCTCTGGCAGCCATCCTCAAATTTTTACCGCACGTTCAAGTGTTGGGATCCTCGTGCTATTGCTCTCGAGCTTTAGTGCGTTTTTGCGCTTTTTTCATAGGAAAATTACTCTTTTTTTCGGTCAAAAGAGCCTCAAGCTCCACCGTTTCTATATCCGATCAACGGGGACCCGTGTCCGATTCTTCTACGCCCCTCAAGGGTGAAGATTTCGTCGAGCCACGCTTTTGGAGGACTCCAGAACGTTCTCAGGCCCATCTCGGACATGGCCCAGGAGAAGGGAAGCTCGACGCCCGGGAAGCTGTTCAGGGTCTTCCCTGCATGCCAGCTTCAGAATGTCTTCAAGGAGGACGAACACTCCCTTTGCCTCTACTGCCTGCATGAGGACAAGACGCACGTGGAGAAGGACTGTGCGTTTTGCGGGAACATGTCGGAGCGGACCATGAAGGACCGACATCTGCGTCTCGTCAACTGGCTGGAAGGGAAGAGCCCGTCAGGCGAGAAAAAGAAGTCGTCTGAGCGGTCTTCTAAGACCTTTGAGAGCGCCCCGGCGACGGGGGCCCAACAGAAGGCCGGGCACCGGGAGCGCCGAACGGTCGGGCTCTTCGGTTGCCAGGCACGGCGCAACCTCCCCGGCGCCATCAACCACGAGCCAACGCTCTGGCTCGAGTAAGAGGAAGTCCGAGCACCCGATGAAGCTTCTGGAGAGGCCCCGGTCGAGCTCAAAGGCCAATTAGGAGGGGGAGCGAGGCGGTGACCCCCGCCCCTAAGGAGAAGGCGGTGAGCGCACCTAAGGTGGCGAAAGTCTTTATCCACCCAGCCAAGGCCTCTATCGAGACAGTCGCGGCGGCCCAGGCTCAGCCTGTGGAGGCTACACCAGTGGAGGCGACCTCGGGACCCAGAGTCTCCCTGCCACCGATGAGGGAGTCCTCTTTCAAGACCATCGACAGGACCCCCGTGAAACCTCCGGAGAAGAAAAAGGGAGGGGCAGGAGGCCATTGTGGATTCGGCCTCAACCTCTGAAGAGGAGCTGATCGAAGTCTTAAGCCACGGCATTGGCATGGAGGGAGACCAGCCCGTCGGGAGGGACGACGAGAACGTCGAGGGTACCGACGAGGTTCCTGTCCGCCCGTCGGAACCCCCTCAACCAGTGCCGCAAGACAACTCAGCGGCCATTTTGTTGGCTATACAGTCCTTATGCTCGGAGATGAGGACGAGATTGTCACCATCGACGGAGGAACCGCTCCCGACGGGGGACCCGGAGCCGGGCCCTTCTGGGAGCCCTCCTCCTAAGAGAAGGATTCATCCTCCACCTCCTTTTCAACCATCGCGCCCGTCTCAGCCCGCCTCCCCGTTCACGACCCAGGGGGATGACACAGGGACGGACACGGCCGCAACGGGTACAGACGACTAAGTTTACGGCGAGGATCCTCCGTCGTCACCTCCTCCCCGGGCTTCCCCGCCCGACGAGATTGGATTGTTTCATGCCATGATCGCAAGGGGATCCGAGCTTTTCCAGCTCTACCCGGAAGAGAAGAAGGAAGGCTTCCTTTATCAACGGCGCGAGACCAAGAGGAAGACGGTCCTCGCTGTACCTCTACTAGACGATATCTGGGATGAGGGTCTCTCCCTCCTCAAGAACCCATCCACAACGCCTGCGAGAAGGGATCGGTACGAGAAGAAGTACCGGGTCCCGGACGTGGCCCCCTTGTGACTTCGGGCACAGCCGACCCCGGACTCGGTCGTCTCCGCGGCGGCCAGGAAGAAAGCGTGGGGGGCATCGGCCTCCACGTCAACTTCCCCCCCAGACGGCGAGGGAAAGAAATTGGACACGATGGGACACAGAGTCATCTCATCGGCAGCAACGACGATTAAGGCTGCCAACGCCTTGGCTATCGTAGCATGCTACGACAGGGAGTTGTGGTACAAGATCGCCCCCCTGCTGGACTTCCTACCGGACGACAAGAGGGCTGAGGCCCTAGAGATCTTGCAGCAAGAGGAAGTGGCATCGGACCACGCCATTACGGTAGCGACGGACATCGCTGATACTGGCTTTCGCCATTTGGGCAACGGCGTGTGCCTTAGACGACGTGGATGGCTCAAGGCAACGGACTTCCGGCAGGACGTGCAGACCAGAGTTTTGGACATGCTGTTCGACGGGAACAACCTGTTTGGCAAAACAGTGGACGATTCCCTGCAAGCCATCAAGGCGGACACAGACGGCCCGGGCTCTTGGTGTTCTCCAGCAACGACGGCCGACCTTTCGGAGCACCGGAGGCAAGCAGGGTGCCTCCAAAGGTTCCGGCGGCGGATATTCCACCTACCGTCAAGTGGCCCGTTCGTCGTCACAGGAAGCCTACAGGGGACGAGGCAAGTCGGGCAGACCCCGCTGTCGTCGCCAGGGAGGACAAGGCGGCAAAGCCTCGTCGAAGCAGGACTGAACCGGCCGTGGGGTCGGGCCCCTACCGAAGCACCCCGGTGGGAGGCCGGCTGGCGATTTTCGTCGGCGTGTGGGAGTCCATCTCCACTGACCGTTGGGTGCTGGACGCCCTGGCCCAGGGTCACGCGCTCGAGTTTCTAAAGAAGTGCCCGCGCGTCCCCCCCGTGGCCAGGAAGGAACATCACGTCCCTCAACTTCTCTTGGAGGTAAAGGCGATGCTCAAGAAAGGCGCCATCGAGCTCGTCCCAAAGAGGCTTCGGGGCTCTTGAGTTTACTCAAGATACTTCCTCGTGAAGAAGACAGGAGGATGGCGTCCCATCCTGGACCTACGACGACTGAACAAATTCATCAAGGCGCAGAAGTTCCGGATGGTCACCCTCCAGCACGTCCGGGGTCAGCTGGAGGAGGGCGATTTCCTGTCGTTGTTGGATTTGGAGGATGCTTACTTCCATATCCCCATCCTAAAGGGACACCGAAAGTTTCTCAGATTCGTGGTCCAAGGGCGGCACTACCAGTTCAGAGCCCTTCCCTTCGGATTGAGGTCGGCACCCAGGGTGTTCACCAAGTGCCTCGCACCGGTGGCGGCGCGGCTGCGCCTGGAGGGGATCCACGTCTACCCCTACCTGGACGACTGGCTCATCCGAGCAAAGACAAGGGAGCTCGCCGCGGAACACACGGCGAGGACCGTCCAACTACTCACGGACCTGGGATTCTCCATAAACTACGCCAAGTCCCACCTGGTGCCCGCGCAAGACGCACTGTTTCTGGGAGCGAAACTCGACACAGTGGAGCTTCTGGCCTCGCCGTCGGAGGAAAGAACGAAGTCTTAAATCTTTTGCAGTGTTCCCCAAGGGAACTGCACAGGTTTCTGCCTAACAGCAGTAAACCCACTTGGTAGCAGTCTGTACCACCCAGATTTACCTGGTAGCTGTGGCTGAGCAGTCAGACTTCCCTCAAGAAGAGTTAGGCAGTATGCAAAGTATACTGAATAGGCACTCAGATAAATGATACAAGCAAACACTGACCAGAGTTTTTTTCAGTTTTTCAAAGGCCTGATTGCACTCCTCATTCCATTTGACCTTTTTAGGGAATTTTGGAGAGATTACATTCAGTGGCGAGGCTATGGTCCCATAGTTCTCAATGAAATTCCTGTAGTACCCAGTGAGGCCTAGGAAGGCTCTCACTTGGGTTTGAGTAGTAGGTGTTGTCCAATTTTGCACAGCTTCAAACTTGCTGAGCAAAGGCCTTATTTCTCCACCTCCTACCTCATGCCCAAGGTAGACCACCTTACTTTGACCTATCTGGCATTTACTTGCCTTGATAGTCAAATTGGCCTGTCCAAGAGCCTGCAAAACATGTCCTAGGTGGTTCACATGATCCTCCCAGGAGTGGCTGAAGACTGCAATGTCATCCAAGTATACCATGCAGAAGTCCTCCATCCCAGCTAGAACTTGGTTTACCATCCTTTGGAATGTAGCAGGTGCATTTTTTAATCCAAAAGGCATGACCTTAAACTGGTACAAGCCATCTGGGGTGGAAAATGCAGTTTTCTCCTTGGCATGGTCTGTCAAGGCTATTTGCCAATAGCCTGACGTAAGGTCAAATGTGCTGAGGTACTTGGCTGCACCAAGTTTATCCACCAACTCATCTGTCCTTTGCAAAGGGTGGGCATCAGTCTTGGTGACTGCATTAAGAGCTCTGTAGTCCACACAGAATCTCAAGTCTTTGGACCCTGCCTTTGGTACTAACCCAACTGGGCTAGACCATGGACTAGTAGAGGGTTCTATTATCCCGAGGTCAAGCATCTTCTTGACCTCCCCCTTGATATGTGTTCTCACATTTTCTGACATTCGGTATCCTCTGCTTTTGACTGGCAGATAGTCACCAGTGAGTATCTCGTGCTGTCCCCAAGGGGTCAAGCCTGGTGAGAGAGAGAACAGGGAGGCAAACTGATTTAACATAGATTTGCACTCCTCTTGTTGCTCAGGTGTCAGATCTGAAGAGAGATTGACTCCTTCAATTTTTTCATCTAAAGGTACACCTCTGAGGAGATCAGGGAGAGACTCACTCTCTTCTTCCTCTGCGGCTGAAGCTAGAAGCAAGGCTCCTACTTCAGGTCTGGAGATGTACGATTTCAGTCGGTTGGTGTGGAAGACTCTAGGAGCTTCCCTGGGTCTGCCCAGATCCACCAGATAGTTGACCTCTCCAAGTTTTCCCACAACTTTGAAGGGTCCCATCCATTTGTCTTGCAAGGCCCTCTGCCTTGTTGGGAGCATAACGAGAACTAGCGGGTCTTGAGTGAACTCAACCATGTTAGCCTTTTGATCATGCCAATGCTTGACCAAAGCTTGTCCAGCTTTCAGGTTATCACTAGCTTCTGCCATCATGTGTGACATTCTCCTTCGGAGACCTATCACATAGTCAGTCACTCTGACTGGCTTGAGGGGAGGAGCGCCTTCCAACCCCTCCTTAATCAGGGCCAATGGACCTCTGACCAGATGGCCATAGAGAAGTTCAAAGGGAGAATAACCTACTCCCTCCTGAGGGACTTCTCTATAAGCAAAGAGAAGACATGGCAGTAGAAGGTTCCACTTTCTTTTCAGGGGTTCCTCTAAAGCACCTAACATGCTCTTCATGGTTCGGTTAAATCTTTCTACCAGTCCATTGGTTTTGGAATGTTAGGCGGTTGAGAACTTGTAAGTAACTCCACAGGTTTTCCACATGGCTTTCATGTAGTGGGACATAATGTTTGATCCCCTGTCGGATATTACTTCCTTAGGAAACCCAACCCTGGTAAAAATACCAAGAAGGGCCTTAGCCACAGCCGGAGCTGTAACAGTTCTCATAGGGATTGCCTCAGGGTATCTACTACAACAAGGATAAACCTGTTGCCTGAGGAGGTAGGGGGATCAAGGGGACCAACAATGTCAATCCCTACCCTCTCAAATGGGACTCCCACAACTGGGAGAGGCACTAAGGGTGCCACATTCTTGGCGCCAACCTTACCAGAAGTTTGGCAGGTATGGCAGCTCTTGCAAAACTTATCTACTTTGGCCCCCATTTTTGGCCAATAGAAGTAGAGGGAGAGCCTTTCCTTGGTCTTCTTGAAGCTCAAGTGACCAGCTAAAGGAATCTCGTGGGCTAAGTGCAAGAACTGTTGTCTGTTTTCTTGAGGTACTAGAAGGCGTTTGTAGTCTCCAGGTTCAGACTCAGTTGGTTCACTGTAGAAGAGGCCATCTTCCCAGTGCAACCTATACTTCCCAGGCTCTTGCCCATCAGCCTGAGCAGCTGCCTGTTGGCGGAGACCCTCCAGAGTTGGACATTCTTTGTCCCTTACGGAAAGCTGCCCTGCTGGGCCCACCTTCTGCCAGTAAAGACTGCAGCTCAGGATGGTCCTCAGGGTCTAGATCTCCAATAAGTTCTTGGCCTCCCACTAGCTCTTCTTCAGAGTCTAGTTCAACCATACAGGGTTGTACCTCCCTCTCAGCCTAAGATGGAGGTGGAGTTACAGGTGTATCTGTTGGAAGCACTGGAGTGCTTGCTGTTGACTTTTTCCTAGGAGTCTTGGGTTGCCCCTTTGCTCCTGATCTGGTAGTTACTGCAGTGAGTTGCTCCAGGTAAAGGAGTGATCTCTGTCATCATCTCCTGAGATAACCCCGCAGGGTTTTCTCTCTTGCAGGTTTTATGAGCTCCTGTAACCTTTTACTAGGTGGTCTGGGGGTATATGACACAACTCCAAGAGCTCTCAGGTCATTACCCAACAGAACCCTACCTGGCACTTCACATTGTACACTGACAGGTATTTTTACAGCCATGTCATTACACTGGATGAGAACTGGTAACTGGGGACACATCTGCGCAAGCCCTCCAGCTAACTTGGTGAGGCATTTGGGTGCCTTAGCAACATCCTCTGCCTTGAAAAAAGATTCATCCACCACAGTTATGCTGGCCCCAGTGTCTCTAATGGCAGGAGTCTCCTGACCATTTACCTGGACACTGTCTTTATAATACTCTTTAGTATTATCTGGGATAGAATTATACACATCTAAATTCTGTTGTTCCCACAACCCCAGAGAGACTAAAGAAACACTGGCTGAGACTCCAATGGGTTCATCAGCCAGCAGTAGAAAATTTCCACTTGCCATTGGGACTTCCTCTTCTGGAGCGAAGGCTAAGGAGGCAAGGTGGATCCCTGAAGGTTTACCCTTGCATCTGGGATCTCCTTTCACATGGTCATTAGAGCCACAAACAAAGCGTTTACCAAATGCCTTCTGGAATGGAGGCTTGTTCTGACCTTCCTCTGGTTTAGCACCAGAAGAGACACTATTCTGCTGTGGTTTCCCTGGTGGCTTACCCTTCTGGTTTTGTTTGGGGCCCTCTTTGGAATTTGCAGTATTAGAATTCTCTTTGGAGTCCTTTTTAGGCTGTTTCCCCTCATCCTTTTTCTGAATTACCCCAGAATCATTGTGAGTGGCCCTGTTGGCAACCCACAAGTCAGCAGCCTAAGCTAGTTTTCGGGAATCTAATTCCTTTGAATCAGCCAAGTGCTGTTTGAGCTCAGGAGAGCAGGCATCATAAATTGACTCCAACATAAAAAGATTCTTCATACCTTCATAAGTGTTCACTTTGTAACCCTTAATCAATCCCTCTAGGTTTTTCAACCCTTCACTCACCCAGGTAGCCCAAGGGTACCATCATGCTTTTTGAGGGTTCTAAACCTCTTAAGATACTGGGAAGGGGTCTTCCCAAACCTAGCTATCAAAGCTAGTTTCACACATTCATACTCTTTCCTATCCTCCTCCCCCAACTACATTACCACATCAGTTGCAACAGGGGGAAGCCTAGAGAACAACCAGGTGAGTAAGTCATTTCCTGTGATGTTCTGGAGCCCATGATTATATTCAAACAGAGACAACCAATCCAACATATCCAACTTAGGCTCATACATACCAACCAATTCTTTAGGCATCCGGGGTCTTTTAGGACTGGAACTTCTAGAGGAGCCAGAGAGAGAAGCATTTTCGACAGATAATTTCTTCATTTATAGCTCATGCTTGAGCTCCATTTCCCTTAGCCTTAGTTCTTGATTCATTTCCTGATGTCTCTGTTCAGCCAGAGTATTCAGTCTCTTGAACTCTAGTTCAAGTTTCATTTTCTCTAATTCGAGATATTGAGGACTCAGTGTGGGACTTGGTAAAGGCCCAGTAGGTACAGCAGGTAGAGCAGACAGAGGCCTAGGGGGGACAGTCACAGCAGCCTCACCCTCCTCTTCTGACTCTTCCTCAAGATTATCAACATTTGGATCAATATCAATTTCTATACTGTTATCTACATTTTCTGGCATGGTAGGTTCCTCAGACCCATCATCCAGACTTTGGTTAGCTAACAACCTTTCTATTAACTCCATTTTCTTGCCTTTAGTCAGGAGGTTTGTATGCTTACACAATACTCTTAAACAATCAGCAGTTTTTGTAGCAAGGGACTCTTGACTATAAGTTTCCATAGTTGACATGTTAGAAAGATTACTTTTTCAGTGCTAAGCTTTGTGGTTAGTTGTACTAAGGTATCCTCAAGCACTCTAAAGTGTATACTCAATACAAATCCCACCACTGTACACCAGTGTTAGGCAGAAACCTGTGCAGTTCCCTTAGGGACCACTGCAAAAGATTTAAGACTACAGGTGTTGGCAGTAAACCCACTTGGTAGCAGTCTGTACCACCCAGATTTACCTGGTAGCTGTGGCTGAGCAGTCAGACTTCCCTCAAGAAGAGTTAGGCAGTATGCAAAGTATACTCAATAGGCACTCGGATACAATAATACAAGCAAACACTGGCCAGAGCTTTGGTATCAAAGCATATAATTATTTATTTTAAAACACACAGTTGAAACACTCCAGCACTCTTATTGTAAAATATTCTATACACAGTTACTATTATGATATATACACCCCTTTTTCCCTATTAGAAAATCACAGTAAAACACCACTTATTTTCATACAGAGGTGAGCGCTTAACTAGATTGCACTCTAATAAGTTTGTGAAAAAGGGAGGGAAAAAGACAGAATAGGAAGAGGTACACCACTCTAAGATTCCAGAACACTGTTAGCAAGGCAGAGAGCAAAAAAAGTTACTGGTGAGTCAAAGTCCAAAGGCTGGGCCCACTCTTAGAGAGAGCAGAGCACAAATGCGCCCAAGATCACACAGTTACACTAGGCTTAGAAAGTCTTGCAGAGGGTTCAGACAAGCGTTGTGAGAGGCTTAGAAAAGTTTAGCCAAGGCGTCCCAGGCTAACCCAGGTTCGAAAGCCGGGGGCTAAATCTACCCCTTACAGTCGGTAGCAAGGGAAGCCAGGCGGGACACGGTACTTTAAGTGGGAAGGATCCTCCAGCGGTGGCAGTTGTTCCTGGTAGTGGGTGCAAGTTGCGTCGTCGTCCAGGGGAAGAGAAGATCTCGACTTGGAGGAAAGATGAAGGTCGTTGCACTACCAGGGCAGAAACCAGCCGCGGAGTTTTCCGGTTAAAGGTGGTACCTTTGTCTCGCGGTCATGGTAAAACGTGGTATCCCGGTTGCCGGGGTGCTTGGCACGGGCAAGGTGGCCACGAGATACGTCGGGAAAGCGAAAAGGCGGTGAAACTGGTTATCCCCACCAGTCAAAGGAAGAAGACTCTCCGGCGGGAGATCTCCTCTGTCGTTGGGAAAAGTGGTGAGGCAGTCCAGCAGGGCTCCACCGGTGGTGGTGTCGTGGCAGGTCGGCTCAGCTTCTCCCTCGTCGGATTCTTAGGTCCTGTGGCGACTTCTGAAGTTCCAGTCCCCAAAGCCCTGCTTTTATGCAGCAAACCTCCGTTCACTCACCACCTAGCATGTTGACAGCTAACCCTCTACGGATTACGGCTCCGCAAGTACTGCCATACCTACTGACGCTGGCCAAGGCTGGACTAGGGCACGCTTCCATCAAGATTCATCTTGCTGCGATCTCCCGATACACCAGAACCACGGGACGGACGTCCTTGTGGTCTCATTGTCTGGTGAAGGAATTCATGAAGGGACTGTTCAGATCGTTCCCGCCGGTGAAGGCGCCGGCCCCGGCGTGGGAGCTCAACGTGGTGCTGACCAAGCTCATGGGACCTCCGTTCGAGCCTCTGCACTCAGCTTCATAGAAGTTCCTGTCGTGGAAAACAGCGTTCCTTGTGGCCATCACCTCCGCACGACGAGTGGGAGAGATCCAGGCCCTTTCCTGCAAGCCCCCGTACTTGACTTTTCATGACACGAGGGTAGTGCTCAGGATGCACCCCTCCTTCATGCCCAAGGTGCCACCGGACTTCCACCTCAACGAACCCTTGGTGTTGCCTGTTTTCTTCCCGTCGCCTTCGTCGCCGGCTGAAAGGACATTGCACTCGGTGGATGTGGCTAGAGCGCTGAAGTTCTACGTGGACCGCACAAAGAGCTTTCGGAAGACGTCACAACTTTTTGTGAACTTTGGACCTGTCAATCAGGGGAAGGCTCTCTCAAAGGCTTCCATTTCCAGATGGCTCTCCTATCATGTACTGTCATCAGTTGGCAAACCGACCGCTGCCCGGCCGTCCGAGAGCCCATTCCACCAGAGCGATCGCAGCTACCACGGCGTTCCTATCTGGTGTGACCCTGCTGGACATCTGCAGGGCTGCTACGTGGAAGTCGACGCACACCTTCACGAAATTCTACTGCGTCGACCGGGATCCCAGGGAGGAGTCCAGGGTCGGCGAAGCAGTGCTGCGCAACCTGTTCGCCTAAGGTGAGCCTGGTGAGGAGGTAAGAGATGCTTAATGTTGAGTTGTTGTATTGCTTAATGTTGAGCCTGTTGCCACCTCCCGTGGTTGTGCATGTGTGTACTGCTATGTATTCTCTCATTCATGAGCATGTGAATCCATGCCAGACCCCATGCTGGAGAAGGAACAAGTTACTTACCTGTAACTGTTGTTCTCCAGCATGGGGCTGGCATGGATTCACATGCGAACCCTCCCTCCTACCCCTCTGCGGCTCTTCACTTGGTCATACTGCCACTTCACGTGCTACCAAATCTGAGGATGGCTGCCAGGGGCGGGGCTTAGGGAGAGGGCAGTCATTGGCTGTGGTCAGTATGACGCAGAAATCAGTGATTGGTTACTACTACGAAAGTCAGATCAGAAACAAAACTGATACTGATTTTTTCTTTACCGAGGATTCCCAGCCTGACGACGGGGAATATTCATGAGCATGTGAATCCATGCCAGACCCATGCTGGAGAACAACAGTTACAGGTAAGTAACTAGTTCCTTCCAAGAGTTTACAGAGGAAGTGGGTAGTAGAGATAGGGCAATAGTTAGCAGGGCAAGAGGGGTCATCAGATCTCTTTTTTTTGGAGAGGGTGCTCAAGGGAGTGCTTGAGGGATAGAGGGAAAGAGCCAGTGGTGAAGGAGTGATTACAGAAGTATGCAAGAACCAAGGCAAGAGAGGAGATTTTGCCCTCAATAGTTCTGGAGGAGCAGGGGAGCACCTGTTTGGCAGAGACCTTCATAGAGTGGATTACTTTAGAGACCTTGTGCGGTGCTATGGGAAGGAGGGAGGAGAGTGTGGGTGGTGGGGGGAGGGGAGCCAAGGGAGGCAGGGAAGGAAGGAGAGGTGGAGACTGCAAGTGGGTTAGCAAGTTAATTACAGATTTTGAAATGTTCGGTCGTTTTGTTAGTGGCTCCAGTGATGCAGGCTTGGATGTGGGCCCACTTCTTGGAGCGGATTTAGAAGCGATATTGCCTTTGGAGCAGGCGGCAGACCAGTTTGTCAGAGGATGAGCCCCAGGTCTGCCACTTCCGTACAGCAATTCGACACTTGCATTTCAGAGATGCTAGATCGGAGTTGTACCAGGTGTTCTTGGTGTCAGGTTTTAGACAGATTCTCGTGACGGGGGCAAGGGTATCAAGGGTGTTAGAGATGGCAAGATGCAGATTAGCAAGAACAGAGTCAGAAGGAGCGTCTGGAGCGGGGGTGGGAATGGGGATGAAGGTGGGGGCAAAAGCAGAAACTGACACTTCATCGGTTGAATGACGGCGAATGAGGCTTGGCAGTGCAGGAGGTGGCTCAGATAGAGGGGCCAAGAGGCCCCAGGTAGCAGGAAAGGAGAGGGTGATCAGACCAGGAGAGGGGTGTGGTGACCAGGTTGGAAATGGGGATGTTACCAGAAATTAGGGCATCAAGAGTGTGGCCAGCAGAGTGCATCGGGCCAGAAGGAAGAATAGCGAGAGAAGAGTCACAAAGGACCCATAATTGAGAGGTGGATGGTTCAGTAGAGTCGAGGTGGATGTCGAAGTCCCCATCGAGGAGTTTGGCAGAAGAGGTTGAAAGGGATGAAGCAAGGTCGGCCCAGTCAGATAGGAAGAGGGATATAGGGCCGTGACGTCCGTAGATAGTGGCAAGTGTGAGAGACTAGGGGAGACCCCCACCCTACAGACTAGGCATTCAAAAGAGGAGTAGGAAGGATGGAAGCAGGGACCCACTCTGGATCTGGGCCACTCCACCACAAGTCCTGTGTTGCAGACCAGGATTGGAGAGGATTTTGTAGCCCTCAGGAAGGAGTGTCAAGAGCAGTGACAGAGCTGGCATTGAACCACGTCTCTGTAAGGACGAGGACATCCAAGTCAAGGTCTTCGAGAAAAAGACCGACATCAGGGGAGTGTTTGACTGCAGAGCAAGCATTCAGGGTAGCTAGGTTAAGCTAGTTTACACCTTTTTGATGGTTTTCCGAGGTGTTGTACAGGGGCATGGGACTCGCATCGCTGGTGGTGGAGAAGGGAGGAAGTTTGTGAGAGAAGGCAGGTGCCGGTCGAGAAGGAGAAGAGCAGGTTAAGAACCTTGGGCCATGATATTGCCATTGTGGTAGACATTCATGGTGCAACTAGAGGATGAGAAGTAGGCCAGGAGAACCTCCCACCTAGTACCACCATTAATGGGTGAGGAGGAGGAAGAGTGCAGACCAGATGGGAGAGTGTGGGCTCCATCGATCAGGAGAGGGGACAGTGAAGAGGATGTCCCTGAAAGTCTCTGGAAGTGGCATTGACTTAAGTGTCAGCGATCGGTAGTCCTGGGTTAGAGTACATGAGAGCTTTTTTCTTCCAAACTTCACGAGAGAGGCAAGGTAAGTGATAGAATAGCAGTTGGAAAAGATAGGAGAGATGGAGAGTGCCATGGGAGTAAAAGGCGGAGAGAGAGTTAAGCAGGGGAGCATCACAGTGCACAGGAACTCACCAGGTGGCCTAGCATTTAGGCAGGCACAGAGGTGGTGGTGCGCAAAGGAAGACCATCAGTGCACAGATTGAAGAACCCTCCTAGATCCGAATTTACCCCAAAAGGCACTAATACAGCACAAAAGAAATATGCAGTGATTTTAAAAAGTACACCTAGATTTGAAGTTGCCAGAGAGCACGGATACAGTACATAATGGTGGGTGCAAGATATGGAAGCACATCTAAATTCTATTTTGCCAAAGATTAGAGGCACACTTGACTTGAAGTAATTATGAGTTGGGTATTGAAGCAGGAGAGTGAGTATGATGAAGAATTGAGGCAGGTGGACATATCAAGGGGTTGCAGTTAGGGTGGGGATGGGGGCCGGAAATGGGAATTCAGCAAGTAACTGGGCAGGTTGATGAATCCAGGGCTTTAACAATAATAACAACATTATTGGACACTTAAAACGGAATATAAAAGAAAAAAAAAAGAAAGGGACACGTTTAAAATGTGTTGCTTAAAATCCACAAAAAATAAATCGCAATACATTAAGCATACAGGACCACACAATCTATAAAAGCCGGTTTAACAATTCATTTGGATTAATAGCTCATACCGTAACACAATCATTCAGCTCTAAGCTTTTTTAAAAACTAACCACAGCTGGCACCATTGAGGAAGTTCTAACTGCAAAGCAGTCGTTCCAAAAGTTTTTGCTACCAAATACTGCATATTGGTAAACTTGCGGAAGTGGATTGTTGGCTTCCCTTTTAATGCTAGACAAACTGTTCCCAAGTGCTTTAGGTCTTCCACAGTCAATCAAGCCGCAATATCTGCAATTAGCGGATTCAGATGGACATAGGCCATACCTGATCATGATTTGTTTGATACAATGAAGGTTCCAACAGAATCTCAAAAGACCTCCAAACTACTTGACTCAGATAAATTGTCAGGTAGGGTGCTAATATGCCACAATTTTATGATCGTTACAAAGGTGGCTTAGTGATTTGAAGGCATGCATTCTTTGAACAAGGTCAATCCAGTCTTGATTATAGACTCAGATTGACTTTAACTTGGTTCCTACTAAGATCCTCTTCTGACACACATAATAATTGACCAATTAATTTAGGGTTTCCAATGTTTAACCTTTTTCAGTTTATCCAGGTCACAGTATAATAAACAATGTTAGGAGCCTCCATTTGGCTATACTTATCAAAGAGTTGGCACCCAGTTCATATTGCATAGCTGCCAGGGGAACTGACTTCTGAAGGTTTAGTGCTCTGTGCCGCTACGTGCCTTTCAATAGAGCTAAGATTTCAAAAAATCCTAAAAAGTGAACCGTAATCCCATACAAGATCTTAGGGAGGACCCTTCTTTCATAAAATTTAACAATGGGTATTAGAGAAAATTGACCAAATCGAGAGTGCACCCACATCGTTTGGTTAGCTAGGGTGGTCATTCTCTGTGTTTTGAAGGGTTTTTACACTATAGGAACAACTAAGTAAATTAGACTCTCCACTCGCTTCAAGACTTTTTTTGTACGCACCATTTACATTCGTTTGGCTGCTTCTTAGTTGTGCAATGGATAACTTTAGTTTTTTGCGAGTTAATCTTTAGAGAATGGTTGATAACAAAGTTATTAAAGGCATTTATGAGATGTTGAAGACCTATTTCAGTGCTGTCGAAAATACGAAAATCTTCTTCATAGCTCAACCATGTTACTGTCGGGTAATCCATTTTGGGTAAAGCTAATGCAGCAGGTGTTAAATAGTCCCCAATGTCAGACATGTACAAATTAAAAAGATAAGGGGCCAGAACGCACCCTTGTCAAACACCCATAGATGTTGGCATTTTTCTTGATAGTCCACCTACTGAATTGAGCTAACTTGTACTACTGTTTGATTGTGGAGTCCAACTATAAGATGCAGTAGACCATCGGGAAGCCTCCAGTTCTGCAGTTTTACCCACAGTAGATTTCTATTCACTGCACCAAAGGCGGCAGACAGGTCATTCATGGCTATAAAAAATAGTTGCACTTTCTAGTCCAAACAAGTGATTGCACACACTTCAATACTAAACCATTTAATGAAGTGCTCATTTGCCTTTCAAAACCTGTCTGCCTCCTCGGCAAACTGCTGATTTCTGATGCCCATGATTCAAGATGTTTCAGTAAGATGGTGGCAAAAACCTTGCTTTCGAGGGGGATTGGATCCTCCGACGTATTCCATATCTTTGACAGTAATCACCACAACTGTGCTGCTTCGGAAAATCTTTCTGCGTCGATGATGTCGATAGGCTGTCCTCGAGGACCTCCTCCGACGTCACCAGATGTTATAAGTAGGACGCACGATGCCCGTAGCCTCAGTTCAGTTTTTTCCACGAATGTGTTCGCTTTGGAGATCTCAGCGCGCCTCGACTCTTTGGAGTTTCTGTTCTTTTGGTTCTTCGAACCTGTTCGTTGTGAAGTTTATCGGGATGTCTTCCTCTTCTTCCACCCCGTATCTGGGCTTCAAGAAGTGTGGGGACTGTGGGTCCAAGATGTCAGTGACAGACTGGCACGACGCCTGCCTCTGGTGCCTCGGGGAGGCCCACGACACGGATGATTGTATCGACTGCCAGTCGCTTACGTCCAAGGCCTTGCGGGAGCGTAAGAAGAAGAAGTTGTTGGTCGGTAAGGTGTCCAAGCCCCAGAAGGCGAGATCCACTGGGTTTTCGGCGGACGATTCGAGGGGCGACTCTCCGCATCGTCGTCGTAAGTCTACGGGGTCTCGGTCCCGGAGTGGGTCCCGCCGTCATCGGTCACCTTCCTCGTCCGAGGACTCCGCCCATCGGCGGGTTGCTTATCCCACCAAGCATGCGACTCCGGAGGAATGGGCTTCCTTTGGTAAGAAAATGTTGGCGATTCTTGAATCGCAAGGCACCGGTCCGTCTGCGCCTCCGAGTGGGATCGGCCATGACCGTACTAGAGACACCACTCGAACGCCTTCAGATGGTGGTCGGCATGATTCAGGGGAAAGGTCCTGCTCGGACAAGGGGAATCGTTCTAGTCATGCCCGTTCCAGGTCCCAGTCCTCGACGCGCTCGAGACCGTGTGCACCTGTGAAGTCTTGGAAGAAGACGTCGACGCCTATGGCGCCGAGGTCATAGAGGGACTCTCTCGATGCTTCGCCTCTGAGGAAGTCGTCGACGCCATCGGCGCCCAGGCTGTCGAAGGACACGCTCGGGGCTTCGCCCTCGAGGCCTGTGTCGATGCTGTCGGCGCCGCGTGCGACACCGATTCACTCGACACCTTTCGAGGCTGTTTTGTCAGAGGTACCCCGTGGCTTGGTGGAACCCCCTAGAAAGGCTCTGGCCAAGGCAAAGAATGTCTTTGTCCCCTATTCTGTGCCCACTTTCCACCATATGGAATATATTTCTGAGGTGCATGAGGGTTCTGAAGATGGGTTGGTTCCTGATTCGGTGCCAGACGAAATTATCTCTGGTCATAGCCATATTGAAGACCTGCGTCAGTCACTGCACGACGCCAGTGGTCTGGACACCTCTCCGGAGGTGGAGTTCTGTAGGCCTGAGTCTGGCATCCATCCCGAGTCCTCGTACCGGCACCTGATGTCGAGGGTCACCGAGTACTTGGGGTGGTCTGCTCCACCAGGGGATTTTCTGCAGGATGACTTGATGGATATCCTCGACTAAGGTCCACCAAATAACCCGGTATTTTCATTCCATATGGCTCTGCAAAGAAGGGTGGCAGTGGCTTGGACTCCTCTGGAGAGTCTCCCGGCAGTGGGCAAGTCTTTGCCGCGAAAATACCGCCCAGCCAGTAGCGACCCCTGCTACTTGACTACGCATCCCACTTCGGAGAGTTTGGTGGTGCAGGCGGCTAAGGCCCCAGCAAAGCAGGCGTCGTATCCTACCATCCTTCCTGATTGGGACGACAAGCGTTTTTATGGTTGGGCGAAGAAAGTATTTTCTTCACGGGGTATGGCTCTTCAGGCAGCCAACTCCGTATGTGCCTTGTCACGTTTCACGCTCTCTGTGGAACTGTTTCCTTAGCGGCTGAGCATATGCCCGAAGGGGCGAACGGGATGGTTTTCTTGCTATGATACAGGATGGCAAGGATGCCATGTGTGAGGCCGTTCAGTCGTGTCTGGACACGGCAGATTGCGTCAGCCAGTCCATGGCGGCGAGCACCGTCATACGCAGGTTTGCGTGGTTGCGGAAGTCGGGGTTTGCTCCTGATATGCAAGCCCGGCTCCTCAACATGCCCTTTGATGGTGTACAGCTTTTTGGCAGCAAGGTTCGACAATCTTCGCCTTTTCCTCCTAGGGGACAGCAATGGAGGGGGGTTCCTTTCGTTATTACTCATCCTTTAGTAAAGCGAGAGGAGCTGCTAGTCAAAGGGACCGCTGTAGGAGTGCCAGAGATGGAAAACAAGGTACTCTAGGTGCCAAGACCGCTCGAGCAGTGGCCTCTTTGCCCTCAGGCAACGCCGCAGCCACTTCAGCTCAGTCATGAGGCCATGTCCCATGGTTCGCCGGTTGGGGGAAGGCTGGTGCCGCATCTTGTAGAATGACATGCCATTACTTCAGATGTGTGGGGTCCTGCCGTTCGGATTGTCCTCCGCCCCGAGGGTCGTCACCAAGCTCGTGGTAGTGGTGACAGCGCATCTCAGGAAAGTGGGGATTCACGTCTACCCCTACCTGGACGATTGGTTGATCATGGCGCGCTCTCCCGAGCAAGGCCTGGATCATCTGTCCGTCACCTGCCACGACTTCCACAAGCTGGGCTTCGCCCTTAACTTAAAGAAGTCCCATTGATGCCAACTCAGCGGCTCCAGTACATCGGAGCAGTGCTCGACACGTCCCTGGGCAGTGTTTTCCTCTCCAGGTGAGGGCTCATCACATTCAGCAGATGGTGCACAAGTTTCAACATGCCCATAGTCTCCCAGCGTTCGAGTTCTTGAGGTTGCTCGGCCTCATGGCATCCTGCATTCTTCTGGTGCCAGAGGCTCGACTGCGGATGAGATCTTTGCAGTGGGCACTCAAGATGCTGTGGTCGCAATCCTCTGGCAGGATGTCGTACCCCGTTCAGGTGCTGTCCTCGGTCGCCCAGGACCTTCTGTGGTGGGCCGTCGAAGGCAATCTGATGAAGGGGGCTCTGTTTTGGCTTCCCTAGCCAGAGGTGACGATCATGACGGACGCATCCCTCACGGGATGGGGAGCTCATGCCAACGAGTTGCCAGTCAGCGGTCGTTGGTCTCCGTCGGAGTCCAGACTCCATATCAATCTGTTGGAGCTGAGGGCCGTCAGGCTTGCCCTGAAGGCTTTTCTGCCGACTGTGCGAGGAAAGACTGTGCTGATTCTGATGGACAACACAGTGGCCATGCACTACCTCAACAAAAACGGGGGGGGCAGGGTCACTTCCTCTGTGCAGGGAGGCGATGCAGCTCTGGTTCTGGGCCATCCAGCAGGAAGTTTCGATCTCAGCAGTCCATCTGGCCGGAGACGAAAACGAGATGGCGGACGCTCTGAGCAGGCAGAGCGCGATCTCTCACGAGTGGGAGCTGGCTCAGGAGATTCTCCTGGAGATCTTCGCCCTTTGGGTGAGCCCTCAAGTGGATCTCTTTGCCTCCAGTGTCAACCGGACGTGCAAAAGGTTCTGCTCGCGGGAATTTCCTCCAAACAGAGCCTTAGGAGACACGTTCGTGGTGGAGTGGTCATTCCCACAGCTGTACGCATTTCCTCCAGTCCCCGTCATCCCGCAAGTACTGCAGAGGTTACAGAGGTTCGGTTCCCGGATGATCCTCATTGCTCTGGCGTGGGCCCGGAGGACGTGGTACCCGGACCTTCTCGACTTGTCCATCTGCCCTCCATGTCGTCTTCCCTACCGAGACGATCTGCTCTCATAGGAAGGGGGTCAGGTTCTCCATCCAGAGGTCAGGTCCCTCAACCTTCACGCTTGGTTTCTGAAAGGTTGAGGTATAAGGATTGGGACCACCCTGAAGACGTGATGGCGGTGTTGCTTTCGGCCAGACGGCCTGCAACAAAGTCCCTGTACCGTTGCCGTTGGAGAAAGTTCTGCGATTGGTGCAGGGTTAAGAATGTGGATCCTTGGGGACTGCGCATGCGCGCGCGACGCATGCAGGACTAAAATCAACGGCTCCCGGCGGCCGCGACTATTATCCTGAATTCTTTTCCACTCTACGAGAACCAATCTCGCCTCAACCGCCCGCCAACGGTGGCGGACCCACTAGAGCTGCTGCCGCTGCACTCCGGAGAGAAACCGGAGCGGGGGACGCCAGAACCAGCCTGCGGACCGCCGGCAGATGACCCGTGGCCATTGCGGCGCGGGCGGAAGAAGAGGTCGCTCCTCCCCCCCAGAGACACTGAGTTCGCTGTGGCTCCCAGGCGAGGCCGACGCTTGGATCGAGATCCCGCGGCGCTCTCCGGGTGCCGATGAGGGCCCCCCCCACCTGCTCCACCCTCAGGACAACAGCTGCCCACCCACCTCCCGATCCACGAGAGCAACGCATCCGGAGAGACTTTGCACCGCCAGCCTTCCCAGCGGGGCCTCCTCCCTCCTCCCCCCCGCCCCTCCTCATCAGCAAGACTACAATACCCGGGGTCGATCAGCAGCAAGAGCCGAGAGCTGCGCTCCCCCGCTGAGGGAAGACACGCTGCAACCAGAGGCACCCACGGCAAGGTACACGGGTGTGGGGGGTGGATGCTTTGTTTCCCCCCCGCGACCCCCTTTTTGCAACTAGCCTGCTGCAGAGGACACAGAGCACAGCTGCGCCATAGACCCACGAGCCACAAACGCAGCTACACTGAGTGTGGGGAGCCCCCCCGGTCCATGGTGTAAACGGTGGAACTGCCCTGCCCCTCTCTTGGGACCGCCCCGAGTGGCTTAAATCATCGCCCGAAACGCAGTACTCGCGGGGGGCCACCCTATGTAGCGGAGACAGGCGCTGGCCAGCCCACAAACGGTAGAACAGGGGCACAGTCCTCCCCACGACATCCCTACTATACACCACGCCACTAAGCGAGGCTGAGCGACGACACTGCGGCCATCCCAAACGTAACTTTGGAGGCGGATCGCAGTGCGCACCCTGCGCAGCCTATACACATTCGTCTGCCCCGAGGGGGAGCAACCAGATCCCAGCTACATAGAGCCCGACCAAAGCATGGGAAAGGAGAAAACCAAGAGGCAAACGCTACAGAGCAAGATGGATCTCTACACTGTGGGGGCCCCTCCCCAGCGCGAGCCTCAACCCCCAGAAGAAGAGAGGAACCCTGGAGAACTCAGAGACCCTCCTATCTCTTTGTCAGATCTTATGAAAGCGATTGGGGACTCGAGGACGTCCTTGGAACTTAAAATGGGTGGCCTATCCTCTGAGGTGTCCCTTATACGCCAGGACCTCCGCAACTTGTCGACCAGGGTGGGGGAAGCGGAACAGAGGGTGTCTAACACTGAAGATGCGGTCCATCGCATGGAACAACAGCTCACTGCGATTGCCCAAAAAGTGACCCAACTGGAAAACCGCGCCGAAGACAGTGAGGGGAGGGCGCGACGCAATAATCTCAGGATCCTCGGTATAGCAGAGAAAGAGGAAGGCCCCAGCGCAGAACTCTTCCTAGAAGATTGGCTCACTCATATCTTTGCCCCGAAGAAGCTATCCAAATTCTTTTCGGTGGAAAGGGCACACAGAGTCCCCACCGGCCGACCTATACTGGGTGCCCCGCCCAGAACAATGATTGCACGCCTACTGAATTATCGCGACCGAGATGCGATCCTACAAATGGCAAGGGCCATGGGCCCGATCACATACAACGGCTACAAGGTCGGTTTCTATCCTGACTACACGAAAGAAGTCCAAAAAGCCCGCCAGTCCTTTGACTCCGTCAAGAGGAAGCTCCAGTCACTATCCATCAAATATGCCCTCTTCTTCCCGGCATTGCTAAAAGTCCAGTATGAGGGCGCTACTCACTTGTTTTACAACCCCAAAGATGCATGGGACTGGCTTGAAACTCATGTCCTCACGGACTCCAGCGGGAAACGCGTGCTACCGGGCCCGCCCGCGCAGCGACCCCGACCTGGGAGACCCTCGCCCCCTCACCCCCGTCCGATGCGGACGACAACGCGTCAAGGACCCCTACGGAAAAAGGATGAATACCCGGTACTGAGGGGCCCAAACTGCAGATTGGTAGAATGGAAATGCTCACCTAGCGGCCGCCGCCCCCTAAGGCTGCGCGCGCGTTATCACAGCCGGGTTATCCCGAAGAAGTTTATAAAGTTATAGGTTCAATGTTTGGGCGACAGGTGCTCCCAGTTGGGGGGGGGAGTACAGGGTGGGGGGGAGTTCAAGGACTGTAAAGAAACCGAATCAAGAAACAAGAAGGCGAGACACATAGTAGCACTGGCAAGGGAATCAAGTACTGTCTATGGGCAAGACCACAGACATAATCATCATCCAGACAGCAGATATACCAATCCGAGACGACCCCCGGACGTCTCCCCCGAAAGTACAGCGCCGCACACCTCTCGAGTGTACAGGACTACCATTGATCCTCGATGTCCAGATATGCGCCCCACACAGATAGAATGAACTCCAACAAGGTGACTGTGCTCTCCTGGAACGTCAACGGCCTCGGCTCCAGCATAAAGCGAAGACTGGTGCTCCAGTACCTTAACCGTTACTCGCCCGACATTGCCCTTCTAAACTAAACGCATTTGCTTGGCACGAGCACAAACTTCTTCAAAAGATCCAACTACTCTCACGCCTACCAGGCTGGATTCACAACGGGAGCCAGGGGCACGATGATCCTGGTTCACAAGCGAGTCCCCCCTGCAGGTCAGGAAGGTCAAGACCGACCGCCGGGGCCGCTATGTTATGATACTGGCTGACATCTGGGGCGAGAAATGGGGCCTCGCTGCAATTTACGCACCTCCCTCACAGACGAAAGAACTACTCTCCGAGCTACAGAGGCCGATGTATGGGTGATTGGCGGGGACTTTAATGAAGTGATGAACACTGCAGTCGATAGATCTCACAGGAGGTCAGGTACCTGCCCTGCCCCCACACCACTCGCCATGTTCGCCGAAGCTCTGGGTATGACGGACGCATGGCGCTCGTTCCACAACAACGAGGCAGGGTTCTCCTTCTTCTCAGGCGTCCATAAGTCATTCTCCAGAATCGATTATGCCTTCATCCCCCGCAATATAAAGCACAGGCTCCTTGACGCGGAATTCCTCGCAAGAGGTATTTCTGACCACTCTCCGCTCCTATTGTCCATGAAGAACTCCGGCCGTGGTCCGGATCGTAATTGGCGCCTGAACACGTATCACCTACGCCTCCCCGAAATTGCGGAGTAACTGGAAAAGAAGACAACAGAATATTTTGAAAACAATGAAGGATCAGTGGATTGCCCGATCTCGCTCTGGGAGGCGTATAAGACTGTCCTCCGCGGGGAAGTTATCTCGGAAGTTTCGGCCTACCAAAGACGACAAGTCCAAAAGATCAAAGAGGCAGAAGCGCGTGTCCTGGAGTGCGAACAGCGAACCCTAGAACACTGCACCCAAGAAGCGAAGGAGGATCTGATTACAACACAAGAGGCCCTTAGCAACCTGGCTCTAGACAATGCACGAATAGCCCATCAGTTAGTCCGGAGCCAAATCTATGATCAAGGCGAATAAGACACTGGCCTGGTTGGAACGGCGCGAACAGACCAAGGGACATGTGCGGGCAATTGTATCTCCAGACGGAACGCTCCTCACAGACGACTCGGACATTGTTGCGGCATTCGCCGCCTACTATGAGAAACTCTACACTCCACCGGCCGAGAGCCTGCCTTCCGAACCCGCATGTTACCTTGACCAGATCGAGATCCCGAAGCTCTCTCAGCGCCAAACAGACCTCCTGAATGCCGAAATCACTGTCACCGAGGTGCAAGAGGCGCTTGCACAGCTCCAACCTGGGAAGACCCCGGGTCCTAATGGGTTCCCTACAGAAACATGGAAATGCCTCGGCGGCTCACTGCCCTCCCACATGCACCGTATGTTTCTACGCAGCAAAGAGCTGGGGGCACTCCCCCCCGGACCTCAGGAAGGCATGCATAATCGTCATACATAAGCCCGGCAAACCCCCGGAGGAATGTGCCTCCTATCGCCCAATATCCTTGATCAACGGCGAAGCCAAGGTCCTCGCAAGAACACTAGCCAACAGACTGCTGCAAGTTATAGAGACCCTGGTCCACCCCGACCAATGCGGATTCATGCCCAACAAATCCACCCGCATGAACCTGCGTAGAGTTCAGCTGGCGCTAAGCAGAGCCAAGGAAATACCAGCCCCACTGGCCTTCCTGGCAGTGGACTTTGAAAAAGCATTTGACTCTGTAGAATGGGAGGCTTTGTGGGCAATCATGGCTCGGATGAACCTGGGGCAAACGTTTATATTGTGGGTTAAACTCCTGTATGCACACCCGGAGGCCACGGTAAGGGTGAACGGCAGGTCTTCTCGATCATTTCCCCTGGGTCGTGGTACGAGACAGGGGTGCCCCCTCTCCCCGTTGCTTTTTCTCTTGGCCATAGAACCTCTCGCAATTGAGCTTAGGACTAACACTAATTGGTCAGGGTTCGCCTGGCCGGGGGGGGGACCAACTATCCCTCTACGCGGACGATCTCCTCGTATACCTCAGTAACCCACGCACTTCCTGCCCGATTGTCTCCCGCATCCTTAGAGAATACCAGCGCTTTGCAGGCCTAAGGTAAACGAAACCAAAACCATTTACTTCCCGGTCCAGGGAGACGAGTCTGCGATCCCTGAAACCTGCCCATATCATGTCTCCATTAGAGAACTCAAATACCTGGGCATAAGACTCGACCCGACACTGGGTGGGTTCCTGCAACTCAACTTACAACCAATAATTGACCAGTTCAATAGGGACACCTCCCACTGGCAATCACTCCCACTATCACTAATGGGCAGAGCGGCGCTATTCAAAATGTTGACCCTCCCCAGACTGTTGTATGTACTTCAAAACGCCCCCCTTGCCATCCCCCGAGACACCTTCGCACTCATAGACAGACGCCTTCGCACACTGCTGTGGGGAGGGAAACAACCCAGGATCGCCCTTGAAACGCTACAGCGATCAGTGTGGGAGGGAGGCATCGGTCTACCATGCATACGCACCTATTACCTTGCAGCCCAGATTGGGGTGGTAAACGACTGGATACACGCAGATCCCACACTCCCCCACATCCGCCTTGAAATAGAGAGCATGACCCCACTAACCCCACTACAGACCCTGTACGCCACCCACGACCAACCCCCGTTGTTGCCCAAAATGACACGCCACATTTGCCGGGCCTGGCGGGACGCGCCAAACTAATAGGCTGGAAAGGTAAACCAACACTATCTCAACCCCTATGGCACAACGCACTCCTCCCGGAAATAGTAAAGATGGGCCCCTTCGGTCACTGGTGCGTGAAAGGGATACACACACTAGCGCATGTGATACAAGACGGCCACCTCCTTGACTTTGAGACCATGCAAGAGCGATTCGACCTCGCACCCATGGACCGGTTTCGACATGCGCAACTGGCCCACGCCATCCGCACCCAATTCCCTGATACGACAACCATACCCCCCTGTACTCCCATTGAGACCAACATCCTTTCGCAACACATTGACACCAAGGTCACTTCCACGCTCTATCAAGCACTTAACTCCTTTGGGGCGACGCAGCTAGATGGGCTCAAAGAAAAATGGGAAAAGGACATAGGTCAAATGGAACCAGAAGACTGGGTAGAGGCATTGATGTTCCCTAGAGAAATAGGTATAGACTCCAAGCTCAGGCTTATACAACTGAGGATCCTCCACCGCACATACTATTCACGCACTGCCATGGCCAGATGGGGGGGACTGGAAGACGGGACATGCCTCAGGTGCAAAACAGAACCTGCCACGTTTTACCATATGTTATGGGACTGCCGAGTCTTACAGGTCTTCTGGGAGAACTGTATCAACAAGATCGCAGCCACCCTGGCGACACCAATCCCCAGGGATCCCAAAATGATACTGCTGGGAATCCGAGGTGAAGTGGATCTCTCGAAATATGAAAAAATATTTCTGGCACTGGCATTTGGGGCAGGCAAAAGATTGATCGCGGCTAGCTGGGGCTCTGCCGACCCTCTATCCGTGAACCGCTGGAGCAATGAGCTGGACAGATGCGCGGCCTCGGAGCGCCGGATTTATAATGCACGGGGTTGCCCCCGCAAATTCGAAAAAATATGGGGTAAATGGCTGAACGCTAACTGAAAAGTGCCGTTGAAAATAGACATGTACTGTTGTTAACATTGGTTACCTGCCTTATCCCACAAATGCCTGATGGCTCTCGGCCCGACTGGGTTCCTTTTGCTTTTTTGAAAACTGCCTTGCTACCATGATCTGATGTATGCCTTTGATTCATGTTTGTTTTGTTGTTGTGTTACTAAAACGTAATAAACAGAATTATTAAAAAAAAGAATGTGGATCCTTTTTCTTGTGACATTCCTGTGGTTGTCTCTTTTGCTTTCTTTGGCCAACAGGGGCCTGCAAGTGGGTACCTTTAAAGGTTACCTGGCGGCGCTGTCTATATTTAAGCGCTCGTCTGAGGAGTGTTCTTATTTTAAAATTCCTTTAATTTCTCAGTTTCTGAAAGGGCTCACTAACGTGTTCCCTCCATCACCTTTCCAGGTGCCCGGTTGGGATTTGAACCTTGTTCTCAAGATTCTGATGGGTGCTCCATTTGAGCCTTTACATTCTTGCCCTTTGAGACTGCTAACTCTTAAAACTGTATTTTTAGTTGCGGTCACTTCCGCTCGCAGAGTGAGTGAGTTACAGGCACTTTCAGTTAAGCCACCCTTCACTGTGTTTCATAAGGACAGGGTTGTCCTTAGAGTTCGTCTTTCTTTTCTTCTGAAGGTGGTGTCGGGATTTCATTTGGGCCAGAAGGTCATTCTTCCGTCATTTTATCCTCCTCCACATCCTGGCAAGGAAGAGGAGAGGCTCCATAGGTTAGACCCTAGGAGAGCTTTAAGTTTCTACATTTCACGCATGTCCCGGGTCAAAGTGGACGATCAGCTCTTTATTGGTTATGCTGGAAGGCGTTTGGGACAAGCTGTCACTAAGCAGACTTTGTCTCGCTGGATTATCTTGGCAATTTCTGAATGTTACCGCTTGGCGGGTAAGGACCCTCCGGTAGGCTTGCGGGCCCATTCTACTAGGGGTATGGTTGCCTCTACTGCCCTGCAGAGGGGTGTTCCTATTCGTAACATCTGTGATGCAGCCACTTGGGCTTCGGTCCGTACTTTTGTATGTCACTACTCCCTATATTCCATCCATGGGCAGGATCTGGCCTTTGGCAAGGCGGTCCTTTACTCTGCAATTTGATTGGGCATTCTAAACTTGTATATTCTGAATTCTTTTCCCACCTCCTTACGTTGGTACTGCTTTGAGAGTCTGTCATAGATATGGAATACGTCGGGAGGACCCAGTCCCCTCGAAGAACAAGTTACTCTCTTACCTGGTAACTTTCTTTCGATGGGATGGTCCGACAACGTATTCCATATCGCTCCCTCCCTGCCTACTCCGCTACAGAATTTCTTTTGCGATTACAGCTTACGTTTTCACAAGGCTTTCTGTGGTCATACTGGCAGTAGTTTGGTGCCACACGTTCTGGGAAAAAACTACAACTGAGGCTACGGGCGTCGTGTGTCCTACTTATAACATCTGGTGACGTCGGCGTCGGAGGAGGTCCTCAAGGACGGCGTATCGACGTTATCGACACAGGACGCAGACGCCGAAAGGTTTTCCGAAGCAGCACAGCTGTGGTGATTACTGTCATAGGTATGGAATACGTCGTCGGACCATCCCATCGAAAGAACGTTACCAGGTAAGAGTAACTTGTTCATCTGCATCGAGGACAAATATCGGTCGATAATTTCTGGGGTCGTTCCTTGCAACTTTTTTTTTTATAGATGGGGACTATGTGCTCCACACGTCACGACCTAGGGAATTGATGACTTGCCGATATCTGCTCAAATAAGATAGCCAGGATAATTGACCGATCTCTATGAGCACTTCTAAACAAAGCATTAGGGAGTTGCATTGGGCTGGGAGCATGGGGGAGCTTAGCTTATCTTAGGATACCTTCAACAGAGTTCGAATTCACAGACGGGCACAACGAGGGATCTTCATTGTGCAGAACAGTAAAAATAATAGGATCGCCGGGGATCATCCTCATGTAAAACCCTTGTGTAATGGGACACCCTATAAAATTCAAAAACTGGATTTATCTGGGCGTTAACCTGTCTAGTTACATTGTTGTTAATAAGATTGCAGAATTCTGAAAAGTTCTTGTTTTTCAGACTTGCCAACATTTTCCCAGAGTCTCTTTGTAACCTCAACACTCAACCAATTTTTATAATTTGATTTTACCTTATTAATTTCACTTAATATTACAAACGGGGTCGAATAATTTCTGCATTTTATAGCTTTAATTTGTGAACTAGGTACCAGTTTCCTTTCGACCAACACCTTATCCAACATATGCAAATATGTACAATTAATCCTGCTACGCAAGGAGGATAGAGTTTAAGAAGTCCTCCAAAAAGGGTTCCATTTCCAAATGTGGGGGGTGTCTCCTAGGCAGCGAGTGAGAGCATCATTTACCAACTCAATTTTGTGGGGGTTCCACAAGATTCTGTTGCCTGAGGAATTCACTGAAAGATTACACGGCCCATCCAGGCCTACACGCACAACCCCTAGATCAATCTCATACAGTGGTCACTCAACAATGCCTGGAGGATTTTGAAAGAATTGCATCTTTTAAAGACCCAGTTCACTGAAAAAAATGTAATCTATAGTGGAGCAAGAACTAGCATTACTCCAAGTAAACTTGTGGGGAATGTCTCCGGGAACCGCACCGTTGAACATTTTGAGCTCCAGCCCATAAAAGCTTGCATCCATTTCCAGCCATTCCCTATCCCTGCATTTGTGTTACCCACCCTGGGCAAAGCTAATGTCTCAAGAACATTCTCTATACATTTAGCATGAAAGTCACCCACTACCATATGTTTTCCAGCATTGGATCTTTCATAGATTCACATGCTGTGAATATTCCCCCATCGTCGGGCTGGCAATCCTTGGTAACATAGAGCAGTTTAAACCTAAACTGAAACTTTGTCACTTTTGTGCTCTTAGTCATTTTGGGTCATAGTGCCCACAGCCAATAAGAAGACCTCCCTTAACTCCTCCCCTGTCGGCTATCTTCAGATTTCTTACTGCAAGTTAGTTTAAAGAGTCCTTAAAAATCATCTCCAACAGTTCTACGAATATTTTAGGTTTTTAACATTTCCTCAAAAGTATATTTTTCGACATCTACTCGATGACCGGTGTTGGCGGTGACAGGGCTGGCTCCATAGAGGGTTCCTGCCACCGGTTATATTTGACTAAGCTTTGTCTGCGCTGTTGGGGCTACATCATGGCTGAGTCCACAAGGAAGAGCCTGTTGAAGGCCTGTACCTGATGTGGACTAAAGAATGTCTAGGTAGAGGATCATCACAATGACTGCCTCTACTGCCTTCACCCTCACCATGTCATCCAAGACTGCAAAATCTGCCAGTCGTTCTCCAACAAGACGCACAGGGATCGACATCGTCATCCTGCCGGTGGGGCCTCTGACCCCGCTTCGGGACAGAGTCATGCTTTGTTATGGCAGGGCAGGATGGTCTAGCGAACCAGCTCTAATAAGAGGCCAAGATCTCACACAATCCAGGCCACCTGCAAGGCTGTCGATGCCGTTCGCTGGTGCCCCAGCAACAAAGCCGTCATCACCCATGGCTACCGCATCATCGAAACCTTCAACGGCCATGACTGCTATGTCATCGGGCACCTCATTGATGGCATCTACTTCGACGGCTGTGATAACCTAGTCGACGGCACAGTCGACAGAATAGTCGACTGGAAACGGTACATCTTCCCATAAGATTGTTTCCACTGCCATTGTAAATGGCTTCACCGATATCCAGACCAGCACAGTCTGCATTGACTGCACGTCCACTGGCATCATTCCCACACCTTGGAGTGGTCCTGCTACCGGGAGGTATTGGTGTATCGGAGCCAAGTCCTTCCCAGTCAGAAGAGATGGAGGAAGCACATGAGGAGGCCATCATTTCACTGCCATTGTCTCCAGCATGCAGGACATCGCCTGCCGGTAGGCAATCCAGCTCACTGTGGAGTGTGGAAAACCTAATCACACTACCAACATTACCCCCTCTGCATTCATTTTAGGCACAGGACAGTTTGCCTTTAATGCAGCCAGCTCCATTGCTGCCTCCCCAGGGAAACATGTCACTGGACATTTTATCCACATTAACCACTCTGGTGACAACCTTGCAACAACGGCTACCTGCACTAGCCTCGGTTCTGGAGCCTCCTAGGCGACAGCATGCAGGTGTCCCCCAGCCCTCCAGCGAGGTAGATGACATCTCTTGCCCTCTCAGAAGGGGCAAACACCGGGCAGTACTGCAGAGGCTATCGGTTACTGGAACAGACACTGATCCTGACCAGTTGGATGACCGGGTTTCCACTCATGCTTCCCATACTGATGAATTTGACTATTTCACCACAGGTTTTGGGGAACCAGCTGACATTCCACTCAGGGACTTGCCTCCTGACTAGGTAGGGGCCTTCAATGCGCTCATGTCCAGGGCCACCAAGATGATCGGCCTTGTGCGGAGGAGCAGCGCAAGGAGTGTGTGCTATACCAGTGCAGAGAACAGTGCATGAAATCTGTCATGTCCATTCCTCTGTTGGCAGACATTTGGGAGGATGGCCCGGTCACCCTGACGCACCCTGCAACTGCCTGGCTAAGAAAGACCGGTTCAACAAAGTACAGAGCCCCAGAAAGAGCTGCCGCCTGCCTCTGCAGCCAACCCACGCCAGACTCTATTGTCTCTGCTGCTGCCAGGAAAAGGTCAGCTAACCCATTGTTATCCTGCTCTGTCCCACCAGACAAGGAAGTCAAACGCCTCGACGCCTTCGGTAAAAAGAGCATTACCACCGCAGCCACGACTATCAAGGCAGCAAATGCAATGGCCGTACTCGTATGCTACGATCGCGAGCTGTGGTATAAGATGGGTCCCCTGCTAGCGTTTCTGCCGGATAACAAGAAACAAGAGGCCATGAACATCTTTCATTAGGACACATTGGCGTTGCACCATGCTATCATGGTCTCTGTGGACATTGCTGATCCTTTTTTTGCTAGCTTGGAAATGGAGCAGATCTATGCAGGCGGGGTTGGCTCAAAGCCACAGTTCTTAGGTCCGATGTCCTGTCCAGGGTCGTTAATATTCCCTTTGACTGATCTGCCCTTTTTTGGAAGGTGGTGGATGAAGCCTTACAGTCCATAAAACCGGACACAGAAACGGCTTGCTCCTTGGGCACACTACATCAAAGGGTCCAGTCCTTTCATTCAGGAAAAGGGTGTTATGGCAGGACTTTGCGGGATAACTGCTCCACGTACCAATCTTCCTCCTCTTACGTGACCTTGTACTCATCAGGGGACCAGTACAGGAAAATGTCCCAGTCCTAAAGGGGATTGCAGCAGTGCCGTGGCTCCTCCCAATCTAGGGTCTTGTCCGGGAAACCAAGCTGACCAGCCCAGGGCCCAGTCCTCCTGCTTCAGCACCCCGGTGGGAGGACGACTGTCGGTCTGTCGAAGAATGGGCAGCAATCACAGCAGACGAATGGCTGCTATCCCTCCTCCAGCAGGGCCACGTGCTGGAGTTCATGGTCTATCTACCGGACATTCCTCCCGCACACAAACCATAAATGTTCCGACACTTCTTGCTACAGGAAGGACGAGCTCTGCAGCTAAAAGGAGCAGTGGAGAAGGTTTCAAAGGAGGTGCTGGGCAGAGGAGTCTACTCCTGCTACTTCCTGGTAAGGAACAAGTCTCTGCACACCAAGTCAGGGGTTTGGAGGGCCATATTACATCTCAGGGTGCTCAACAAGTTCCTAAGGGCACAAATGTTCCGCATGGTCACACTGCAGCAGGTGTTGTCCCAGCTACAACAAGGAGACTTCTTGGCGTCCCTCGACCTCGAGGACACATTTTTTCACATCCCTATTCCACACTCACACCGGCGCTACCTATGCTGTGTGGTGGCAGGAGTACATTATCAGTTCAAGGACCTTCCATTCGGCCTGCAGTCTGCTCCGTGGGTGTTTATCAAATGCCTTGCACCAGTGGTGGCGCACCTGCGACCGAGCAGAGTTCAAAAGTACTCCTATCTAGACTGGTTGGTGAGAGTCCCCTCCTATCCGCTGGCAGAAACCAACAACGCTGCCACCATCCATTGTCTTTCAGGCTGGGTTTCCCATCAACTTCGCGAAGTCGTGCCTGGTTCTATCGCAACAGGCACTCTATTTCGTTAACGACTCGACACCCAGACCTGCACCGCCAGGCCCTCTGACGAAAGGGTGGTGACTCTTCTGAAAAAAGGTGCACTGTCTCAGCGGCGCCCAGGTAACTCCAGTCCTCAACTACAAATCCCTGCTGCGGATTTTGTCATTTATCCCGTTGATCACCAACTGCCGGTTACACATGAGATAGGCGCAGGAATTCCTGGATGCTCGCTGGATCCAAGCCTCAGGTTCCTGGGACAACCGCATTGCTCTGGCACCGGTTTTTAGGCAGAGCCATTGTTGGTGGTCAGTGAGGAAATATCTGGTGCAAGGTGCACACTTCAGGTTGCCAGACCATCAGACCACCGTCCTAACGGATACTTCACTGGAGTGCTGGGGCACCCACTGTCGGGGCCAACATACCAGAGACCTTTGTTTGGAGGAGGAAAAGAGCCAGCACATCAACTTGCTTGCAGTACTGGTGTTTTTGGGCCCTGAAGTCGTTTCTCCCCCTCCTGAGGGGAAAGGTGGTACAGATTTACACCGTCAACACATCTGTTTTATGTCCGCAGTCCGTTAGGGAGGAACAAGGTCCCACAGCTTTCCAAGGTGGCCCAAGCCCTGTGGCATTGGGCTCTACAGCACGACATGTTTCTCGTTCCCCTTCATCTACCAGGGATTCAGAACACTCTGGCGGACTCCCTCAGCAGGAGTTGCGCTCTTATCACGAGTGGGAACTGCACAACAACCAGCTTCACCTGTTTTAGACGTGGGGCACTCCAGAGATCAAACTATTTGCCACCTATGAGAACAGTTGCTGCAAGACCTTTGCCAGCCACTCCCTCCCCCCCCCAATTCAGAGAGCTTGGGGGATGCCTTTGCGTTTCCATGGGAAGGGAAGTTTCTGTATGCCCCCCTCCTCCCCCAATTCCTCTGGTGCCTCGAGTCCTACACACCTTCAGACTGCATCGGTGCAAACTGATTTTGGTGACCTCTGCGTGGCCAAGACAATTTTGGTACTCCGACCTCCTTGACCTCTCGTCAGTGGCGCCAGTCAAGCTGCACTCGCACCAATCGCTCCTGTCCAGGAACCAGGGGGTGATGCTGCACCACAAACCAGCCTCGCTCAATCTGAAGGCCTGGCTCCTGTGTTCTTAGCATTTGGAGCTCTGTCCCTTGCTCAAGACTGCCAGCAGGTCCTGGCCCGGGCAAGAGCTCCATCCACCTTGAAGTGCTACAAGTGCAAGTGGAAACGTTTTCAGGTAGGTAAAGGAACCATCAACTGCGACCTACGACCATCTGGCTGGAGGATCTGTTGCTTTGTCTGTTGTCCCTGACTCAGTCTGGCTTGATGCATTCCTCCATTAAGGTGCACCACGCGACGATCTCCAGGTACAACCACTCCACAGGGGTCACTGTGGTCTCACCCACCGGCTGCTGAAGGAGTTCTTACATGGGCTGTTCCGATCTTTTCCACCTGTCAGCCAGCGCAAGCGTGGGAGCTACATGTGCTACTCACAAGACTCATGAAGCCACATTTCGAGCCCATGCACCAAGCATCCATCAAACACCTTTCCTGGAAAACGGCATTCTTGGTGGCAATCACTTCGGCCTCAAAGCCACTCTATTGGATGTTTCAGAAGGACAGTGCTATTTTACGTACTAACCCGACCTTCATGCCTAATGTGCCATGCTCTTTCCAACTCAATCAGCGGGTGGTTTTGCCTGTGTTCTTTGGCACACAGACATCTCCAGCAGAGCAGGCCCTGACCACACTGGGTGTGGTGCGCGCTATCAAGTGCTATGTGGCTCGTACAAAGTCATTCTATACAGCAGATAAACTGTATCATTTGGACCTTTGTGTCTGGGAAGTCTCTCTCAATGTCCTCAATTTCAAGATTGATTGTAGCCTGCATCTCATTCTGCCATCAATAGGCCAGCAGGCCACTTCTCAACAGGCCCCCAGAGCAGTGGCTGCAACCACTACTTTCATCTCCGGAATCCTGCTGCCTGACATGTATTGCGCTGCCACCTGGAGATCGGTGCATACATTCACCAGGTTTCTACTGTGTCTACAGATTGCGGAGAAGAGTCTAGAGTCAGCCAGACGGTTCTGCATAACCTTTTTACATGAGGTTAGTAAGTTTCCAGTGGTAAATTATGCTGGGAGCTTGCCTCCACCCATATGTGTTGTTGTAATACTGCTTTGTAATCTATTCACAGCATGTGAATCTGTGAAAGATCCAATATTGGAGAACCGGAATTACAGGTAAGTAACTCATTCCATAACCACCCCTCACATCATTACACCAACTATTTACAAAGGTAGTACGTTTGTCCATGGCATTCTCGACATCAATAATCCCTTTATGCCAATACACATTTAAAAATTAAAAATCAGTTTTTTGATTTCCATCTATCAGTTTAACATGGGAGGCCAGGATACCTCTACAAACCTCGGCAGCAGTTAGAGCTGCCAGACCCCTGCCTGATATGATCAAAGTTAATAAGTTCATTGATGGGCGACCCACGGTGCCTTTCCGCTGCCTGATAGTGGTAGAGTACTCATCAAACAAAGGTTTTTCCATAAGCCAAGTTTCTTGTAGGAAGATAAGGTGGCATGATTTTAGCAGTTCACCCAAAGCCGGGTTAGTGAGCAGACTACAGTGACCTTTGGAGTTCCAGGATAACAAAGTGCGTCATTCGAAAGCATATAATTACTATAGTTACAGATTACCTCCCTTACCAGAAAAAAAATAAATGCACCCGTTAACCACAACCAGTCAGGATTGTTACTCAGTCGCAGGGTTGCCCTTTGCAATGCAGACTCCCCTCCCCGTGTTCACTCTCAATTCGGTTGAGACTAAAATGTCACTTGGCAAGGCTTCCATCTGCGATCGTTCACATTAAGATCTACATGCGAATAAATTGAAAGATCGTAGCTCGGTTGCCTCAAAGAATGGACTTCATGAAGGATGGTGTCTAGGATGATTTTTGAACTAATTAACAGAACAGCATGACTTGTTCTATGCAGGTCTATAAAATCGGCCCTCTTAATATCCAATGAAGATGAGGCTCGAAGGTTAGGTACCTCGCTCATGAGTCGCATTATATTAGTTCTATATAGCAGAACATCTCGATTTTCAGGCTGGATGCTTTCAGCAAGAATTTGATGAGGTCCCTAGGAAACGAGCCAGTGCCATATGAACCTTAGTCCACCTTGCACTTTTGACTGGTTTTGTTCATCAGGCCGGGCGCTTTCCAGTCATAAAACATTTCTGAACCATTGGAACCTTTCAGAACACAGGACGATGTTCTTGGCCCAAATCCTTCCTCTGAATTTAGTAGGCTTCAGGGGATAACCACTCAAATGAAATCAGTTCAAAGAGATTGGATTGAAACAGGCCACTTGTATGGGTTTGGCGTTAAGGAATGAGGATGCGGGCACATGTCCAAAGGTTGGGTTTAAACAATCAGTACACTGGGAATCCATGGTAGAATGTGACTGCTCAGGAGCCTTATCATAAGAGTGGGTGTAGTGCACCTCAGTCACTAAAGCGTTCACGGAAGGAACACGTGTCAAACGGGCATCAGTCAGAACAGTCTGAGTGTCTGTGTGCTTAGAGTTAATGGTTTCAACAGGCTCAGCACGAACGGTTCCCTCCATAACTGTATCCTTATCGATGCACCCTTCTCTCCTCGTAGTACTCAGATTTTTTCCAGAGGCAGATTCCTCAGAGCAGTGATGACAGATGGTTGATTTATCATGAATTTACAAAAGGACTGCTTGGTGACCTTACACTTAGCTTTGTTTTAGATTTTTTTTCCCAGCGGGGACATTGGACTGTACGCCCGCTTTAGATTTTTCCTGGGTACCAAAGGATCATTAGTAGGAAGAGACTCGGCACAGACAGTGGAATTTTCTTCCTGTTATATCAACACTGTGTAATAATCAGTTAACCATTTGTGCACTGGTCTTTATATGGCAATTGTGAAATGTCAGGAGTATTCAGGCCATATCTCTGTTTCATAAGCAGCTAAAAACCTATTTGTTCTGATTCTGGATGCTTCTGCCTCCCTCTCTGGTGGCTCGCCACCTCTAGCACCTTGATGCCTTTGGGTCTTTGCTGCGCTTATAAATTCTGTACATACATATATACATACATGTCAATTGACATCAGCACAATACCAAGTCTGCAAAATGGTAATTTATTTAGCAGTTTCGTAAATGTGACATGTAAAATCCCAATATGAGGTTTCTGCTCATAACAGCTAGTGCTTTTGCTGCTTGTTGCAAAGGCCTTAGTGTCATGACACATAAGATGTTAGTTTATTCATCCTAAGAGTTTGTACATCTTGTAATTTTGTGATGTGGATGTGTCTCCTGTTTGTGCTCCACAGTTCGTCTGACATGCCTTTAGGACCACTGTAGCACAGTTTACATTTTGCCACCATCATCTGTGGATGGCTGGTTAAAGGTATAGCAGCTGAAAATATATCAACACCGTGTAATAATCAGTTAACCATTTGTGCACAGGTCATGGCACAATTCTAGCTGTGAAGCAGCGTAGCACTGCACAAGGGGACAAAGCATACGGGTACAATCATATAGAAAGACAGGCTATTAAAAGGGTCAAGTTGGAAAGCCTTGGTAAGAGGGGAGATACAGCTTAGGGAGGCAAGGCAGACCTATTGGGTAGTGTTTCAGCATATGGGCTTCTATTGTATTGTATTGTATTGTATTCTATTGTATCTGTGAGTGACCATCTTAACTGCTCCATTGAGTTCTAGGTTTGCCAGAATCTTTTCCTTCTCCACTTTTGCTAAGCAATAGAACACACCAAATTTGGAATTATTACATGTTGCATGCATTTCATTGTGCTGAGAAAAGTCTTTTCTGTTAATATTAATGATGAGTCGATAACCTAGTCCATGGGTATTTAAAATGAATATCACAGATGGCTTCAATAACTCCTAGACTCTGGAAGGTGCTTCCTTGGTTTTTATTTTCCAGTTTTCTAAAAATGACAGGTTTTTCTCTGGTCAAGGTGCAGGTCATGTACACTAATGGCCTTCACCCTCTCAACCTCGTATGGCTCCCTCAACCCTAGCCCCGGTGTCACCTAAACCAAGGTTTTCCAACTAGCAATCACGAACACCTACTATCTAATGTTGGCTGTTGTTGAGGGCCTAAAGGCAAAAGCCTCATGTATATGGCTCCTAAAGGGGATCTTCTAGGGTTGCCTGACCTAACACTTCTGCAGATTTTCAAATAGGAATTGATGGTTCAGGTGCGCCAATATCGGACACTCTGCTTCAGCCTCTCCCTCAGTTGCTCCCTTTCTCTCCTCTCCCTGATCGTAGTTCTCTCACTATTCTACTTTCTCTCTTCTCACCTCATGCCATCCGGTTGCTCTCCAACTCTTCTGTACCTCTTAAGCCTAAACTCTTTCCTTTTTCCTCACCCCTCTTCTCTCCCAAACCTATTCTTCTTCCCACTGTATTCTCCCCTCACTACTCTACTCTCCCCTTGCCACACCCCTCTCCTCACCTTTCTCCTAAACACAATTCTCTAGATATGCCTCTGTCCTAATCTTCCCACACTCTCTCTGCCTGGCTCTTCCAACTACATTACCTCCTGCTTCACTCCGTCCTCATCACTAATCCCACTACCCCCTTCCACTTTCCTACACCCTTCCACCATGCACTCTATCACCCTCGGACAAATTCCCTCCATGCTGTCTATCACTGTCTGTCCCCTTGCACAGCCCCCTTCCTTCTCACACTATGCTACATTCAACTGTCACCACTTTCTCTCACAACCAATGGCTCACCTGTACTCTGCATCAACTCGGCCACCAACTCTTCAGCCCTCCACTCAGTCTGCCCTCTGGCTGGTCTCTAGGGCCAGCTCCACACCTGCTCCCACCCACACCCTTGCGACCCCACAACCAGCACTCTTTCATTCTCCTTTTATACTGTTCTCTTCCGGATTGCAACCCCTTCCATTAGTTCCAGTGCTCACCTGACTATGTGCCAATCTGTTCCTTTCCCCAGGGGTTGGGTTATGCAGGTGTAAAGCTTTAAATGCCCTCTTAGTCCCACCCCCTTGTCATTCTCCATTTTCAAGGTAGCAGCCAGGTGCCCAGACTGCTTGTGTTCCTTGTGGCTTTCTTCATGCGCTGGTGAGTTTTGCTTCCTTTTTGGTTTGGGAAAGATTTCTGTGTCTCTCCTGTCCCCTGTTGGCTCTTCACATGTTCTTGTTGCCCCACCATTTGCATGGGGTCTGTCTAGGGTGTTGGGTGTCTCACCTCTGTTTTGACATTCCTGTGGTTCCGGTCTGCATTTTCGTGGTTGCTCCCAGATGCATTATGGGAGTTGCTTTCCTGAAAGATGGGAGAACCCTTGCCAGAACAAGTACTGGGAGGCATTGTGCGATAGAGGGTGGTACTAACATTCATGGCAAGGGGGGGGGGTTTCAGGGACTGGTCCATCCAACTCGCACTCTACACCTCTTCTGGGAAGGGTTCTGGTCTCTCATGACCCTCACCCTGTCACATTGTCACATAAAGTATTGATTTTGTTTGTTTAGATGATGCTAGCATGCTGCAACCTGGCTGCTTCGGAAATGCTTTGAGTAACTGCAGCTTGCTGCTGTAACAAAAGAAAGGTAAATGTTTGGGCAGCCACAGTAATCTTCAGGGCACTGCAGGGTCTGTGATGAATTCTCTGGCCACAGAGATGGCCCAAAGCCCCGAATAACCGATAACATTCTTTTCAATAGGTGGGATAGTTGATTAACCCTGTACTCCTACCAAAATGAGTACAAAGTGGTGTGCTCAGTCCTCCTGATCGTCCACACATCTTGCAAGCTTCTTTTTAGGAAGCCAATGGTTTGGAGGAGCTTGGGTTTCTCGCAAGCTCTGCTCTGCTGGTAATTGTATAAACTCGAGATTTAAAATCTCGGAGATTAATTAGGTGCCCAATGGAGAAGTATTCAATTATTCCAAGAGTTAAAATGAGAAGCATCAAATCCTGATTGGTGATTTTAATTTGCCTTTCCAGTTACGGAAAATGATGATGAAATGTTAAGAGCAAGGAGTCAAATTCTTCAAAACAAATTACATATGATTCTGAAACAGGCGGGCATTATATAATTGAAATACCTATTGAAAAAGCGAAATGAGAATTTGACAAATTCAGAATATGAAACCACAAGATGCGTTCTGTGAAAATGGGCCACAATCCTGCTAGGATAATAAACTTGGTGGTGGACCACTTGGCAGAAAGGAGTTCATGCAGGACGTTGTACGGCAAGTCCCCCATTTTGTATACCTCAGTCGTCAAACGTAAAGGGTTGGGCTTGGATGTAGGACCCAACCATTCGACTATGAGAGCAGGTCCACCCTTGCAAAGAAGACAGATGGACATGTCCAGAAGGTCTGGATACCAGATTCTCTTGGCCCTGACTGGAGCGATCAGAATGACAGGGGTCAAAAACTCCCAGTCGCCTGAAAACCAGCAAAATAACAGGAATCGCCAAAATGCACAGAGGATTTGTTCCACGCAACAATCTGCATCTCTCAGAGCTCCACGCAGGGGATATTTCCCTGGAGCTGAAGAACTCTTGCTTCCTGTTAATTGCTGCGAGGCAGTGAAACCCATACCAGCTTGCTTATTAAGAACAGTGCACACTTGCCTTGCACTGAAGGAAGTAAACCAATGCGGGCCAGCCTGATGGCCTGTGGTACCAGCAAATTGATGTATACTTCGCCTCTGCAGAGGACCACTCAGGTTGCCAGGGTGAGTGCCCGGTCTCCCAGTAGCAACAGCAAAGTAATGCCAAGAGTTTTGAAAAGGCTCTCCCCCTTAGCACATTGGCCTGCATGGCCCACCTTTGTTCTGTTCAAAACTTGCAACAGGTCTGTCATGTTGCCCTGAAACATGACAGACCGCTGACGGCGAATAAGCCACTAGCTTGACCTCATGTGAAACTAGGACTCTGGCACCATACACAAGGACATGAAGATGCAAAAAGTGTAAAGCTGGGACTGGCCTCTATGTTCGGGAATCTTAAACCATCTGCAATATGTTCAGCACAAGTTTCTCAGGATGGAAAGCCATGCCCAAACATGTGTACAGAACCTTTTCGCATGAACTGGGCAAATGTAATGTGGGAAATAGGGTTCAGGGAGAGACTTGAAGCAGTGTGCAGTACAGGCAGGCTAACACCAGATCTAGAGTGCCAGTTTAAAAAAAAAACACTTATTAGCATGTTTACAGAACAATAATCGCACTCAAAGATGACCCACATGCCCACCCCACTCCCTCCCTCCCCCATGTATACAGGTACTCCATCAGGGCGTGTTCCCCTGTTCCATAGAAGACTGTGGACAGTCCTTTATATTCAGCAATATCGCAGAGGTTGGGTTGGCCTGCGGCCTTTCCCCTGGTCCCTATAGCTCTGTCCCCCTCTTGTAGTTCCACCTCCCCCTTTTAACGGATACCCCTCATGGCAGTCTTGGGTCGTTATCTTTCGACAGATCGTTCAACAGTTGGGTCCAGTGAATTGTCACTCACTCCCTTTCCAGCTCAGTTTCCACACCCAGCTGTATTGCTAGTTCAACTATCCCCCACCGGCGGACATCAGCTCGCCACAGTGCGATTACCGGGCCTTGTGGGCGTTTTCAAACAATAGCAATCCGACGTTTGGCAAGAATTAGCAGAAATCAGACCATCCTATTCCGTATTTTATGTTTGTTCCCCCCTGGGAGAATTCCCCAAATGCATATAACCGGGTTCCGTTCCAACTTGGTCCCCAACAGTTCATTCACCTCCTTAACCACCTTGTCCCAGTATTCCGGCACCACCCCGCCCTCCCATATCATATGCCAGAGTCCCGCTGGGCCCCTACCGCACCTAGGGCATTCATCCGATAAATCCTTATTCATTGCCCGTAACCTAACCGGGGTCACATATGTCCTATGTAGAATGTTAAATTGGACCAGCTGAAATCAGGCATTGCGTGATACCTTCCGGACCGTTTCTAGTATCTGTGCCCACTCCTAGTGTGCCAGTTTGAATAAGCCTATTGGCCAGGTTGAGAAAGAGGCATACCCGGTAAGATAGCTCAGCGGGATAATGCTGCTGCACCTGTGTGTGATCTGCAGGTTTGAATCAGCTTTTCATCCTTCCAAGGTCAATAAAAGGCATACTTTTTCCCTGCTCCTGGCCATGGTGAATACTGTGTGTTGGAGCCACCTGGCTCAAATTGTAATATATTTTGTGGCACTTCTGACTTGAATCTAAAAGGTAATGTAATGTATTGTGCCACGCTCCGTGCACTGCAGTGACTGGTGTCCTTCTCCCTGTCCCCTGACCACGCTTCCCTTCCTCCCCCCTCCCGCCCACCACCCTTCCAATGGTAACCTGGGCATTTATCTGTCGGCTTTGCAGGCAGCCCCTGCCTGGCAGCCCCCTCGGCTAAGGACCCGTGGGAAAAGGACAGCTCCAGTGGTGTAGGGTGTCCACCTGGGTCGCAAGAAGCCTGTAGCCGTCAACCTGCTGCGACTGACCAGGTAGGTACAGTCAGGGGGCAGTTATCACTGCACCCCTCCAAACGTCCCAAACCCCCAGCCACTAATCTTTCCTACGTTAATTACCACACCGCACATAGCCATCCCAGTAAATTGTATTGTTAGCCTTCTTTCATCTCCCCCCTGGAAAGACTCATTGTTGCATTGCTGCTTTTTTTAAAAACAAGGCCTTTTTCCCTCTTTTTAGGAAAGTTGAATCTGGGTGTTTCTGCATTGCTGATGTTAGAAAAACGAGGCCTTTTCCTCTTGAAAAGCTGTTTCTGGTTGCACTGAGGTATTGTTAACTGTCTCTCATTATGCCCCCCCCACCCCCTAGGGGCGTACCCTGTCCTGCTGAGTGCTCCTGTCTGCTCCTGCTGTGGTTCCCTACCGTGCTACTGTGCTACCCCACCCTCTCTATGAATCTTGTTCTGTGCAGCGCTGGGCTGTGCATTCCTCCGGTCTCTTACATCCTCCCCTCCTCGCACCCTCTATGGTGCTTTCCATCTTCTCTAACTGCTACTAGATCTCCTATCCCTCTCACTAAGTCAGGAAGGACGAAGTTCGAGGGACATCCTGGTCTCCAGCCCAGGCCTCCCAATCGCTGATACTTACATCAGTGCTTCCTCCAGACACACTCACTGGCATCCTCTTTGTCGTTCCCTCTCCTGACCTATGGAAGCCTCATATGGACTCTGTACCCTCTCCTTTCTCCTCCTCTCCAATTAATTGTGACATGAGGTGGGAGGTCCTCTTGGCCTCCTTCCACTCCACCAAGACCATCTTTAATATCTTTCTGAACGGCACTTTCTTGGTCCATGGCCCTCAGCCCAATCTACTCCTCTTCGATAGGGGTCTCCAGCATCTTATCAACTACCTTCCTTCTCCTGCTACTACTACCAGCACCTCTCTGGCTTCTCTGCCACCCCCTTCTTCTGCTTCCTCTCTGGCACCTGCCTTCTCTCTGGCTATTCTGCCACCTCCTTCTTCCACCTCTGCCCTCTCTCAGGCCCCTCTACAGGGCGTACCTCAAGCCTGCCCCCCCCCCACCCCCACGGAAGTCTTTCAAATGTGGTAACCTGATCCATGTCGCTACTCAACTCTCACTCTGCTGGTAAACCTTTCTGACATCTGCTACCTCCTCAAATAACTTGACCTGAATGTCCTCACTCTCATGAGACCTGGTTCACGGCCAGCTCTGTAACAGGTTTTGACACTCTCCTTCCTGTTGGCTACAAGATCCCCTCCGAACCCAGAACCAACTTTCCCAGAGGTGGAGTAGCTCTGATCTTTCCTGAGTGGGCCCCTGCTTCTGTCATTCCTACGCAGGAATACTACTCCTTTGAATGCCTGGTCTGCAGGCTCTCGATCTTTCCCGGCCTCTCCCTGACTGTAGCCACCATCTACAGGCCACCTGGCCAGGTCGCCCTCTTCCTCTGCGTGGGCTGACCTCTCTTCTTCTCTCTCTTGCCTCTACCTCTCAACTTCTCTTCGGAGACCTCAACATCCACATGAATGATTCTTATCCCTCCTCTGGGCTCTTCTGCAACACTCTTTCCATTCTACCCTCTGGTCCAACACACTCTGCCAGGCATACCTTGGATGTTGTCATCTTCTCAGACATCCCCCCTCTCAAACCCTCTCACCACTCCTCTCTTGTACTGACCACTTTCTGCTCTCCTCTCACCTCATGCTCTGTCCCCCAGGCTAAACCCACCCCAGCACTGCCACCTACCTTCGCAGTCATTCGACCCATGAAGCGGGTCAGTGGATGTCTTTGCCACTACTTTCTCTGCTCCTCCCACACCTGTGGCTGACTCGCACTCTGACAAATCCCTCTCTAACTTGCATCTTTCTATCTCCAACACTCTGGACGTCCTTGCCCCTGTCATGAGAATCCGTCTGAAGCTTACCTCCAATTGCAACTCTTGGTATGACTCCAACCGTGCGACCTTGAAACGCAAGTGTAGGGTGGCTGAGAGGAAGTGGAGGTCATTGGGCGCATCCTCTGACAAACTGGCCTTCGGCCTGCCTTAAAGGGGATACAGACTTGCATCCAAGCCCATGTCTCTGTGGCCTCTAACACAAACAAACTCTTTAAAATCTGCAAGGAGCTTGCAAATCTTTCTGCAGTGTCCACCTCTCCTGTTCCCTCCCAGGCCCTCTGTACGGCTCAGACTTCTCATTTCACCACTAAATCTCAGGGCAATCCTGTCCTCTCCTCTTTCTCACCCTCTCCCAGCCCCCATATGGCTGCCACTCCCTCTCCTTTCTCCCTGATTACACCTGATGAGGTTTCTAGACAAGTCGATCTATGAAAGTGTGGTCCAAACAGGTGCTCCCCCTGCTCCTCCAAAACCATCAAGGACCACATTGACACCCTCGCTCCAGCCTTGGCCAATATCGGCAATCACTCTTTTGCCACTGGAATGTCCGCTCTCTACTCGATCACTCCCTCCTTGAAAAGCCTTCTGCCCATCCTATCTGTCTGGCAAACTATCGACCAATCTCGATCACTCCTTTCCTGGGCAAACTCCTGGAAAAGCTGGCCATCTCCCAGCTTACTCTCCACACTGAATCTGGTGGTTGTCTCAATGACATCAGTCTTGCTTCAGCGTAGCCAGAGGCATGGAAACTGCTCTCTTGAACACACGTGAAGATCTGCTCACTTAACTTGATTCAGGCCTTCCTTCTGTTCTCATCCTCCTTGACTTCTCCTCTCATTTTGACAGTCATTCTCGCCATCCTGATCAATCGACTCTGTGAGAACCTGGGCATCACGGATCAGGCCCTGAAGTGGTTGTTCTCCTTCCTCCTGGACTGACCCTCCCAGGTGCAACTTGGATTCTTTCTCTGCACCACCTCTCTCCACATGTTCTGTTCCCCAGGGCTCTAACCTGTACCCTGGCTTTTCAATGTCTACTTGGCCCCATTGGCCAATCTTCTCTACTTTCTCTAACTTTCAGTGTTATGCGGATGACACTCTGCTCTCTTTCAGACTCCCCTCAGCCTCCCATCCTTTCTCACTCCTTCCTGACTGTCTATCCACGATTCAGGATTGGTGTGCTTCCAACATTCTCTGCCTTAATGCCAGGAAGACTGAGATCATTCTCATTATCGCCCCTGCTCCACCTTTTCCCCTCACTCTGCCAGCTCTAACTGTTTGAGGGTCAGACACTTCTCCGTGCAGAAAGTAGAGGGGTAGATCTCCTTTGCAGGTGCCTCCCACTCGAATGGCCTCCCTGCCCCTCTCAGACTTGAGCCAGACCACCTGCGGCCACTACAGCCAACAACTGGATGAAACCCCTCAGAGCTGAAGAAAAGCCAAAGAGCAGGAACTGGTAATGGGTGTGTCCAAGAGCACTCCTCAGGCACTTTGATTTGATCAACACATGGAAGTAGGCATCTTGAAGGTCCAATGGCATCAGAACTTCCTGCAGTTCGAGGGCATGGCGAAACTGGTCCACAGTGACACTCTTGAATTTTTCCTTGTGCATGTACAATTCAGCTGATCCCTAATGGGTCACATGCCCGTCCTCCTTAGATACCAATTAATAGAAGGGCTTACATGCTCTTCCGTCCCTCTGTGGAAAGCACCAGCTCTAAGATGCTATTTGCAAGAAGTTGCCATATCTCCAGCAGGAGGTAGTTTGGAGCAGTGGGATGAGCATGAAGGAGGGTGGTTGGGTGGGCATTATACATACCGTGGTGGCAGTAGGGATATGTCGCAATATGTGAGGGGCAGGCATCAGAGATGCTTTGCTACCACTTCTTAGTTTTGGGCCTGGGATTGATGGTGTGGGTGTTGTAGCTATTCCACCTCCCTGGGCGCACCCCTGACCTTACCCTAACATGGAGAAACCTCATTGAGTTGTCTGCAGGAGGAGGGTACCTGACGCCTTCCATGGTGGGTGAAGGATGAAAAGTTCTGAAATGGGATCACCCCTACAGGAAAAAGTGACATGTTGTTGGATAGCTAAACAAAAAGTCTTGGCTGTGGTCTTGGAAGCTTTAGGCTTCTCCAGGGGCTAATTGGCCTTGGACCCAAAAGGTTTGTCATCTTCAAATGGCATGTCAAGTACCTTGGCCTGGACCTCAAGATGAGCCCCTTTTGGGTTCGCTCCTGGGAGTGTCTATGCTGGAACAAACTTGCACCCGTGGCTCTAGCCACACACTCGACCATGTAAAGTCCTAACTGAAGGGTTTGATGTGCTGCCTCCTTACCATAAATGTTCAAAGAAGTAAAACCACTGTGAAAAATTGCCATCTGGCAAAGGTGTAGATTTGATTTGTATAAATTAATAAAATGAGGCAATTCCATATCAGAAAGGGTAACCTGCCAATCATCTTCCCATTTCATAAACTCCTGTACCCTGCTACATCCTGCAGAGCCTGCTTTCCATTGACACAAAGCAGGTTCAGGGGTCACTGGTACCCTCTTGACTGCAGCAGTGACAGCCAAGTCTCTGCAATGTAGGGTCTACATTTAAAATATGCACCCCTGTCCCAAAAACTACATACCTCGCAAGATGTTGTCCTTGTGGCAAATTAAGCTGTAAATATAAGCCATACCGGAGTTAGGGTATGGTGGCCAGCATCTCTCATAGTTATCCTCAGCACATTGAGACCATACCAATGGTGAAAGCTGCTATATAAGTGCCCATTAACATAACCCAACATTAAATTGATATCACATATGTCAGCCCTTTGGGCCCAGTTCAGGTTTGGAGAAGTTATGTGTATTCTTGCCATACAGGGCTATCCCTGCCCACTGACAGGACTGTAACCTTGAGTGGGGGGCGGAGGGGTTATTCTAATTGGTCCTTTGTAAGGGCAGGTAATGCCCTTTCCTGGTGACATCCACGCCACAGAAAGCTGGGCTTGGAACAGGAATCAAAGGGCCACACTCATTTGCAAAAGGCTTGGCCCCGTATCACTGTGCTGCATATCTAAAGGACTTTGATTGTATTGGGAAGGGAAGTGGGTGCGGTTAGTGTAGACAGGGGCAAGCTCTGTACTGCTGGAGGAAGGTTCCACCATCATCTTTCTATCTGCCTCAATCTCTCCTTCCTGTCCCCTCCACTTCCTTTAGCAAAAAGCATATTCATTGTAATGTCAGAAGTCAAAGTCCACTTATTTCAAGAGCAGGGTTAGGACCGCAGAAGCGAACTAGCTTTAGTTCAATCACCTGTGGACTTTTACCTTTAAAAGGAGTTTCCTACCTCTACTTTGAAACATTAACCTTTGAAGATATCGTTGGACCCTGTTGGTTGGGAGAGCAATCTTTTCCAAAATCCTTCAATTGTGAGGTGAAGACAGGTGTTCCAAGGCAGAGGCAAGCTATGTCCCCTAACTATCCCCAGGGACCATCAGGGGTGAACCTGCTGCTGGAACAAGACCTGCCTCTCTGCCAGCCACAGAGGTACCTAGGACCTTGCCGTGTTGAAGGACCACTGCAGTAGTGTGCCAGCCTCCCTTGTGTTTGGGAGCCAGAGAATAAGGACCCATCTTGTCCACGAGTCCCTGAAGTGGGACTTGTGGCACATTACGTCCAGCCGGAGCAAGACCTGCCTCGCTGTCAGCAGAAACTGTATCCAGGATCTCACTGTGTTGGATGACCCCTGTAGTTGTGTGCCAGCCTGCCCCGTGTTTGGGAGGACGAGAAATGCCTCATCTTGACCCTGAGTCCCTGGATTGGGACTCTCCACACCTTGAGAGATTTGACACAGTTGAATCACTAGGACTTTCTGGTATTGCCTTTTGCACTCTCTGCGAGTAGCTCGAACAGCACCAAGAAGTATGGTTCGCTGCTGCTGGACCACCAAGGATACTATTGACTGCTAACTGCCACCCCTTGGTCCATTTATGGGCTCTGGGACTGGTGCAAAAGGGATAAATGTGACCTAACCAAAGAACCTATCCTTTTAACGAACATTGTGTTACTTGACTTACACCCCTGATTAATTACTCATAGTGTGTTACATCTTGCTATCTGTGCTTTTTGTGTTCTTTTGTCAGGGATAGGTTTTGTGTAGTTTTTTTCTAGGTGGTTATTATTGTACATGGTGTGTTTAATTAAATTATATATTGTAAAAGAACCTTCACTGGCCATTCCTTCATTTTGGACTGTTCTACTTTGCTATTTGGGTTGCTACTGAACCACATTTACACCCCTCTTGGGCGAATAGCCTTCCCTCAGCCCACATTACCACAAATGGCCAATTAGCTATATCTCTTAATTGTGCCTGTTTTAATTTTGATTGTGTTGGCTCTTGGTTTGTCGAAGAGTCTTGGCTGAGTAGGTGCTTTATTCTCTACTTATCCTTGTACTCTTGCTGGGTCGAAGTCATTTTGACACAACCACCTTTCATCTATGGCACGGGGAGATTTTCAGCAACCTCAAAGATCATGTTACACGTGGTGTGGGTGCACCGTACAGGGCACATGTGGCATTCACATCCCTTTAAGCAAGGCTACCTGAAGCAAATACCTTGTAACCCAAGACTCTCCCTTTGTGTGGGCATGGCTAAGAAAGGTGCTGACTTGGTCCCTTCCATTGCAGCCTGTACTATCAAACCCTACGGCAAGGGGCACATGGACAAGAAAACCTGATCCATATAAGCTAGACTATGCTTTTTGGCACGGTCCCAGTCCACTGCAGGAGTTAAAGTAGGTTAAATCCACGCAGCCATGACATGGGCAACAACCATAGGATTTAAAGACAAAAGTGTCTCCTTTGGGATTATGTTTGAATGTCTGTTAGGTTAAATTGGACTGCATGTTTCATTGGAGCTTACCATTCTTCGCTTCAGTGTTCGTGGAAATAGTCTTTTGGCAAGGCAGTGAAGTCTTCTACTTCTCCAGCATGGGGTCAGGCATGGATTCACATGCTCATGAATATTCCCGGTCGTCGGGCCGGGAATCCTCGGTATAGAAAAAAATCATTATCAGTTTCGTTTCTGAACGGTCTTTCTCAGTAGTAACCAATCACTGGTCTCTGGATCATACTGCCCCCAGCCAATGACTGCCCTCTCCCTAAGCCCCGCCTCTGGCAGCCATCCTCAGATTTTTACCGCACGTTCAAGTGTTGGGAGTCCTCGTGCTGTAGCTCTCGAGCTTTTGCTGCGTTTTCGCACTTTTTTCAGGAGATTTCTCATTTTTTCGGTTAAATAGAGCCTCAAGCTCCACCGTGTCTACATCAGATCAACGGGGATCCGTTTCGGAGTTTCTACGCCCCTCAAGGGTGAAGATTTCGTCGAGTTACACTTTTGGAGGATTCCAGAAGTTCTGAGGCCTACCCCGGTCATGTCCCAGGAGAAAGGAAGCTCGACGCCCGGAAGCTGTTCAGGACCTGCCCTGGATGCCAGCTTCAGAACGGTTTCAAGGAGGACGAGCATTCGTTATGCCTCTACTGTCTCCATGAGGACAAGACGCACAAGGAAAAGGACTGCGCGTTTTGTGGGAACATGTCGGAGCGGACCATGAAGGATCGCCACCTCCGTCTCGCCAACTGGCTGGAAGGTAAGAGCCCGCCAGGCGAGAAGACGAAAAAGAAGTCAGAGCGGTCTTCTAAGTCCTGTGAGGGTGCCCCGGCGACGGGGGCCCAACAAAAGGCTAAGCACCGTGAGTCCGCAGGCACTGGGAGCGCCGAACGGTCGGGCTCCTTGGCTGCCAGGCAGGGCGCATCCTCCACGGCGCCTTCAACCACGAGCCAACGCTCTGGCTCGGGTAAGAGGAAGCCCGAGAACCCGGCGAAGCTTCTGGAGAGGCCCCGGTCGATCTTGAAGATTCCGGCAGAGGGGGAGCGAGGCTCGGACCCCCCCACCCCCCCCCCCCCCAAGGTGAAGGCCCCAGGCGTACAGAAGGTGACGTTGGCCTTAATTCACCCTGCTAAGACCTCGATTGAGGATGTCGCCGCGGCCCTGGCTCAGCCTGTGGAGGCTACACCAGTGGAGGCGCCCTCAGGTACCAGAGTCTCCCTGCCACCGCAGAGGGAGTCGTCTTTCAGGCCCATCGAGAAGACCCCCCACAAAGTCCTCGTTGGAAAGGGTGAGGGAGGGGCTGGTGGCCATCGTGGATACGGACATGACCTCTGAAGAGGAGCTCATCCAAGTCGTGGAAGAGGCCTAGCCCATCGGGAGGGATCCAGACGAGGGCGACGACGAGAGCGACGGTGTCGCAGACGAGGCTCCTCAAGAGCCCTCGCTCCCATCGTTTCCGGCGCCGCAGGACACCTTGGCGGCCATTTTGTCATCCATCCAGTCCTTATGCTCGGAGATAAGGACTAGGTTGCCCCTTCCCCCTTCCCCCGACGGAGGTACCTGAGCCAGACCCGACGGGGGAACCGGAGCCAGGACCTTCGGAGAGCCCACCACTTAAGAGGAGGAGGAAGCATCCTAGGCCCCCCTCTTCTGCCTCTGCGGCCTTCTCTGCCTTCCCCCCGGTCCACTACCCACGGGGATGATACAGGCATGGACACGACTACGACGGGTACGGATGACGACGGAGGTGACGACGGGACGTGTCCCCCGTCACCCCCTGCCCGGGCGTCCCCGCCCGACGAGATTGGATCCTTCCATGCTATGATTTCCAGGGCATCCGAGCTCTTCCAGCTCTGCCCCGAAGAAAAGAAGGAAGGGTTCCTTTACCAACGGCGCAAGGCTAAAAGGAGGACGATCCTCGCCGTACCGCTTCTTGATGACATCTGGGATGAGGGGCTCGCCCTCCTCAAGAACCCTGCCACGGCTGCGAAAAGGGACCGGTACGAGAAGAAGTACCGGGTCCCCGACGCTGCCCCCTTTTGCCTTAGGGTGCAACCTACCCCCGATTCGGTCGTTTCGACGGCGGCCAAGAAGAAAGCGGGGGGGCATCGGCCTCGACTTCAACCTCCCCGCCGGACGGCGAGGGTAGGAAGCTGGATGTGATGGGACGACGGGTCATCTCATCTGCAGCGACGACCATCAAGTCGGCCAATGCCCTGGCCATCGTAGCCCGCTACAACAGGGAGTTGTGGTTCAAGATCGCCCCTCTGTTGGACTTCCTTCCGGACGCCAAGAGGGCTGAGGCCCTGGAAATTTTACAGGAAGGTGAGATTGCCTCGGACCACGCCATTACGGTGGCTACGGACATCGCAGACACCGGTTTCCGTCAGTTTGGCAACGGCGTTTGCCTGAGACGACGAGGATGGCTCAAGGCGACGGATTTCCGCCATGACGTACAGACCAAGGTTTTGGACATGCCCTTCGATGGGAACAACCTTTTTGGCAAGGTGGTTGATGAGTCCCTTCAGGCGATCAAGAAAGACACGGAGACGGCCCGTGCACTGGGTGTGCTCCAACAGCGACGGCCGTCCTTTCGGAGCTCCGGAGGCAGATAGGGTGCTTCCAAGGGAGCCGGCAGCAGCTCCTCTACATACCGTCAAGCGGCAAGATCTTCGTCGCAGGAGGCCTACAGGGGACGCGGCAAGTCAGGCGGATCCTGCCGTCGTCGCCAAGGTGGTCAAGGAGGCAAAGCGGCATCCAAGCAAGATTGAACCGACCGTTGGGTCGGGCCCCCGCCGAAGCACCCCAGTGGCCCTGGGGCACGCCCTCGAATTCCAGAAGAAGTGCCCCTACATTCCTCCCGTGGCCGTGGAAAATCACATCCCTCAACTGCTGTTGGAAGTAAGGGCGATGCTCAGGAAAGGTGCCATCGAGCTCGTTCCAAAGAGGCTTCGGGGCTCCGGAGTTTACTCAAGATACTTCCTCGTAAAGAAGAAGACAGGAGGATGGCGTCCCATCCTGGACCTGCGACGACTGAACAAATACATCAAGGCACAGAAGTTCCGGATGGTCACCCTCCAGCACATGCTGGCACAGCTGGAGGAGGGCGATTTCCTGTCGTCGTTGGACTTGGAGGATGCATACTTCCACATCCCTATTCTAAAGAGACACCGAAAGTTCCTCAGGTTCGTGGTCAAAAGGCGGCACTACCAGTTCAAGGCCCTCCCGTTCGGATTAAAATCGGCGCCCAGGGTGTTCACCAAGTGCCTAGCACCGGTGGCGGTGTGGCTGCACCTGCAGGGGATCCACGTCTACCCCTACCTGGACGACTGGCTCATACGGGCAAGGACAAGGGCGCTCGCCGTGCAACACACTGCGAAGACCGTCCAGCTGCTCACGGACCTGGGGTTCTCCATCAACTTTCCAAAATCCCACCTGGTCCCATCGCAAGTCGCCCTGTTTCTGGGAGCACAGCTCGACAGTGGCGCGGCAAGCCTCATCGTCGGAGGAAAGGATAAGGACCATCCTGGGAAAGGTGCAACGTCTACTGGCCACGGACGTGGCCAGAGTGAGGTCTATCAAGTCCCTCCTCGGGAATGATGTCCTCCTGCATTTATCTAGTGCGCCACTGCAGACTTCGGATGCGGCCCTTGCAAGAATTCCTCGACGCCCACTGGATCCAGCCGACGGGCAGCTTCGAGGACAGGATCCCGCTCGACGAAGCGTTCCGTCAGGCGATACGATGGTGGGGTATCCGCTCTCATCTGACGGCGGGAACAGGTTTCCTACCCCCGGCCCACCAGGTGACGGTGACAACGGATGCCTCCCTGGAAGGTTGGGGAGCGCACACCAGGGGTTTCCACGCGAGAGGCCTTTGGCTCCTGGAGGAAAAGACACTCCACATCAACATCTTGGAGCTCCATGCAGTGTTCTGGGCCCTCAGGTCCTTCCTTCCGTCCCTCAAGGGCAAGGTGGTGAGGATCTTCACCGACAACACCACCACAATGTTTTACATTCGGAAGCAGGGCGGAACCAGATCCCCTGCCCTATCCAAGGAAGCCCAGGATCTGTGGCATTGGGCCGTTGCCCAAGGGATGTCTCTGGTACCCTTTCATCTGGCAGGGATAAAAAACACCATCGCCGACTCACTCGGCAGAGAGCCGCGCTCGTGACACGAGTGGGAACTGCGCCAGGATCAAGTGGACCGACGATGGGGCGAATCCCAGATCGATCTCTTCACGAGGGTGGCGAACTCCAAGTGCCGTAGGTTCACCAGCAGGTTTCCCCAACCGAGGTACTGGGCGATGCTTTCTCGTTCCCCTGGGACGGCCTGTTCCTTTGTGTTCCCGCCATTGCCGTTGCTATTCCGGCTCGTCAACCAGCTCAAGAGGTCCCGGTGCAGGATGATCCTCGTCGCACCGGCGTGGCCGAGGCAGATCTGGTTCCCGGACCTTCTGGACTTGTCAGCGTCCACAACAGTCAAGCTGCCGACGGACGCGGATCTTCTCTCCAGAGAAGGAGGCGCCATTCTTCATCACGAACCAGAGTCGCTGAACTTGCAGGCCTGGCTCCTGCAGCACTAGAGTTTGGAGGATACGACATCCCGGCCGACTGCAGAGAGGTTCTTGCGAAGGCCAGGGCATCCTCATCTCTCAAGTGCTACGGACACAAATGGAGGAGGTTCTCTGTCTGGTGCCGTGCACAGAAGATTAACCCTCTGTGGATTACGGCCCCTCAACTATTGCCGTACCTATTGTCTTTGGCCAAGGCTGGCCTATCTCACGCTCCCATCAAGGTACATCTGGCTGCCATCTCACGTTACACCAGAACTACAGGACGGGCGTCCTTGTGGTCTCATCGGCTGGTGAAGGAATTTATGAAAGGACTGTTCCGATCATTCCCGCCGGTGAAGGCTCCTGCCCCGGTGTGGGAGCTCAACGTGTTGCTAACTAGGCTCATGGGGGCCCCATTCAAGCCTATGCATTCAGTGCCGTTGAAGTTTCTGTCATGGAAGACAGCATTCATCGTGGCCATCACCTCTGCACGACGAGTGGGAGAGATCCAGGCCCTGTCTTGCAAGCCTCCATACTTGACTTTTCACGACACGAGGGTGGTGCTGAGGACGCACCCCTCCTTCATGCCCAAGGTGCCGTCAGACTTCCACCTCAACGAGCCCTTGGTGTTGCCAGTTTTCTTCCCGTCGCCTTCGTCACCGGCTGAGAGGACTCTGCACTCGCTGGATGTAGCTAGAGTGCTGAAGTTCTACGTGGACCGCACAAAGAGTTTTAGGAAGACATCACAGCTGTTTGTGAACTTTGGACCTGTGAATCAAGGGAAGGCTCTCTCGAAGACTTCCATTTCCAGATGGCTCTCCGGCTGCATCATGCACTGTCACCGGTTGGCAAACCGACCGTTGCAGGGCCGTCCGAGGGCCCATTCGACCAGAGCAATCGCTGCTACTACGGCGTTCCTGTCTGGTGTGCCCCTGCTCGACATCTGCAGGGCTGCAACGTGGAGGTCGACGCACGCCTTCACGAGTTTCTACTGCGTCGACCGGGATTCCAGGGAGGAGTCAAGAGTCGGCCAGGCAGTGCTGCACAACCTGTTCGCCTAAGGTGAGCCTGGTGAGGAGGTAAGAGTTGCTTAATGTTGAGTTGTTGTATTGCTTGATATTGAGCCTTTTGCCACCTCCCGTGGTTGCATGTGTATACTGCTATGTATTCTTATATTCATAAGCATGTGAATCCATGCCAGACACCATGCTGGAGAAGGAACAAGTTACTTACCTGTAACTGTTGTTCTCCAGCATGGGTCTGGCATGGATTCACATGCGAACCCTCCCGCCTACCCCTCTGCGGCTCTTCACTTGGTCATACTGCCACTTCACGTGCTACCAAATATGAGGATGGCTGCCAGGGGCGGGGCTTAGGGAGAGGGCAGTCATTGGCTGGGGGCAGTATGACCCAGAGACCAGTTATTGGTTACTACTGAGAAAGACAGATCAGAAACGAAACTGATACTGATTTTTTTCTATACCGAGGATTCTCCGCCTGACGACGGGGAATATTCATGAGCATGTGAATCCATGCCAGACCCATGCTGGAGAACAACAGTTACAAGTAAGTAACGTGTTCCTTCTCCAGATTTCAAGGGCTCCTGCCCATAAGGACAGGATCACCTTCTTAAAAAAATTAGGACTATTATGGCAACATTTTGGCCTCTAGAAACCGCAGCAATGTGCCGTGAGGTGTTGGCGCCAAAGAGCGCTGGGTCTCCTCTTCAGGTTTGGTGAATCAGGTCCTCTTGGAGGATGTTCCTAGAGCAGAGACATCAAAGGAGCGGGTTCCCTGCACTTATGGTGAACAACGGTAAGGTTTTGCAGCCCACTCCTGCAGGGCCTTGGATTTGCGCGATCTGCAGTCCTCTGTAACTTGCTTCTCTCTATGTCAATAAAAGCATACATTGTGAGGTTCCAAAACCAACATCTGCCGTGCTGTATCCCTACAGGGCTTGAAGCTCACCTTTTGGGAATTTGTCATAATGCAGTAGAAATTTCAAAAAGCTGCTGTCATTTCTGAAACATGTGCTGATTGCATAGGAGGAAAAACACTAGGTTAATGGAGCAGCGCTCTCTCCAGATATATTGTCCCTGATGTCACATCTGGCGTGATGGTGCGCCCAATGGCACTGAACGCAACTGACACAACCCTGGTGGCTGAAAAGGTTTTCTCAAGACAGCGGGTGCGTGATAAAGATATCTATGAGATGGGGAAACCAATGGGAGTAAGGAATCAATAAAAAGTGGACTTTTCATCCTCTGCAACATTTCTATAAATTTGGACTTGGGTGAGGACAGTAGGTGTGGGTAATCTTATCTGGAAGAATCTCTATTCCTGGTTTGGCCTAAAATAAAATGGCTTGCCCACCATTGCTGCATTCATGTTTTCATCCAGAAGACATTTTTATAATATACTGTTTTGAACCAGTTTATTTTAACCTTATTTTGGTGCCCTTCGTCGCAGCGTACTGCAATCCTAGTAGGAAGTCCCAAGGAGCTGGTGGGCAGCTCTTTCCCCGTCCACTCCTCCCCACCTCTTCACATCAGAACCCCACGATGGTGGCCTCTGTTGCCATCTAGCCAGTAGTTTTTTTTTCAGACGTGCACAAAGGTGGTATGAAGTCATACGCAAGAGGCAGACAAAAGGTCATGTTGCAACCGAAGTTTATTGAAAAATATAGAATAAGGCTTAGCCTTTCCCTAACTCTAATGGGTTCTTTACCCTATCTAAAAAATAAAAACAATGAAGCGTGATTGTCAGGATGTTTCACAAACATAACAGTCCTCTCTCCAAACCGAATCTAGCCTAAGTTCTATCCCTACTACTAACAAATACGAAATGGCATAAACTCAATGAGAACAGGTCTGGAAAGTGTCTTCGCAACCTGTGGAATTGTGGCTAGCTTCTGATGCCCACCCAAATGTTTCATGATTCTCCCAGGCCATGTGCCCGCTTATACAGTTCAAAGCTCAGCTTAAAAAGTATCTTTATCCCTACTCTTCTTCGGTCATAACAGACTCTGACTCTTGCAACTGAGCCATGATTACTCCATCGTGGACTACAGATTCTCTCACCCCTGCTTGGGGTTATCTCTCTCTCACGCTCTCTCCCCGTCTCGGAGTATTACTCCTCTCACCCCACTGTGGGGTATTGTTTCTCATGCCCTGCCTTGGGTTCCAGCTAATCGCACCCCGCCTTGGGGTCCTGATATTCATGACCCACCGTAGGGTATTTACTCTAAAGCCCCCTTGGGATCTTTTGGCTTTCACCCTTCTTTGGGGTCTATCATTCTGAACCCCACCTTGGGATCACACGAGGATAGCTCGGGGGCAACATGCTTGTCTTGAAAGCACAGCAACACAGGTTTGAAGCCCAGTCCCGCGCATAAAGACTCGTTTCTGGTATTAAGCACGTTATAAAAGATTTATTAAACCACTTGCTTCACACCCCACCTTGGGTTATCTCCAGGTCTCTCCATGCTCCTCTTGGCTCTCTGGAACCACTGCGTACCATCATAACAGCATTCCCCGGGAGTGGCGGTCTCCTAGACTCAGAACCATAGTTGGATTTCTCTCAGTTCTAAAAATCTGTTCATTGGTTTGGCTTCTTGAGGTCAATGTTTGATCGTTGGTGCTGTGGGCTGCAGGCACTGGTCAACCACTTCTGATGTGGTTGGAACGGCTCCTCTCCCTCAGTCGAGTCTCCTGGGCCCTGGACTGTCTCTGCTCCTCCATGTAACACGCCTTCTGCGCCAGTTTGTTCCTGTCCCCACCTCCCAGGAGAACATTTCATCTTGCGTCTGACTCCACAATGTTGCATCCTTCTCCCGCTGGCTCTGCAGGATTCCCTCCTTCTCCTTCTGGTTCTTCTGTGGGAATTCCTTTCTCCCCCTCCTCGCCCTCCCCTTGGTGCACTTGTACGGGCTCTTTATAGTTCAGGCTGAAATAGGATTGGACAATCCAATGATTCTGCGGTTCATGCAATGAAGGGGATCAGAAACCACACCAGCCATTTCTACAGTGTCATGCACATTATCCTGGTCAATCCTCACATGCCAACAAATACATGGGACTCTTCACCTGACGGAGGATGAATACAATCCCTTGCTGGGGATTCCTTGTCCGCTAAGGGGTAGTCACTCCCTAATGGGATTCCTCTTTCCCTGTACCCTTTGGGGTGTTGTGTTTGAGGCTCACATCGCTAGTCCTTAAGGACGTGGCTCCCCCTTGGGGAGAAGGGACAAATTCCTTGGATCTGTCACATAAGCCACCGCCAAACTGAAGCTACTATTGTAGAGATCAAAATACAGAGGTTTAGGTTTCTTTAGACTCTAAGCTATTGCTGCACACTTTAGCTCCTGCATAGTTTTGCTTTTGGTGTGCAATGCTGTGTCCTGCCGTGTTGTAGTGCTGTGCAATTTCTGTCCAGCTTGTGCTCCACTAACCAGGGATGCCATTCAAGATAATTCTCTGAACGGAAAGTGACACTGAGTGTTAGGGCAACCTTCCTTCCCAGGGTTTTGTGATTTCCACCTCACAGAAGATTCTTCTTCCTGATTTGCATCCTTCACCTCAACCATCTGAGGTGAAGGAGAGCTTTCGCCATCCAGACCACAAGAGGTCTCTTAGCTACTATGTCTCATGGATGAGAAATATCAGAAAGGATGACCAACTCTTTCTTAGTTACACTTGGGCCAGTATTGTCTGGGATGTTACTAAGCTGTCCATGTGCCTTACCCTCTGTATTTCAGTGTGTCACGATCTGCCAAGTAAAGATGTGCCTGAAGACCTCTTGGCCTGATCCAGCAGAGTCTTCGTGGGTGCCACTGCCTTGAAGGGAAGTGCACTTGCTTTATATATCTGTCAACTGGGTGTGTGGGTTTCCCAGCACACGTTCACCAAGTCCCACTTCCTGGATTCCTTGCCTGGTCAGAACACCCACTTTGGTCATGCGTAACTCCAGAGTTTCCTCTGTTGGTGGTTCTTGCTCTCCTCCAGGTTCTGTACTTCTGTGGAGGTTTTCCTAAAATGAGGAGGGTGGGGAAGTAATAAATCTATTAGAAAAACAAATTGCTTAGTTCTTGATGAAGTTCTTTCTGATAGCCATTCCTTCCACAGCTTCCTCATCCTCCGCCACCCCAGCCTGTCCTCTGTTGATGGATAGCTTATTTGCCTCTGGCTGTTCTGTTCATCAGCTGTTGAGGGCTCGGAAAACGGGTGGAACTGGGATCCTGGACACTGATGTCTTTGCCCCTGGTGTCCCATCTGGCATCATGGGTGCCAAGAGGCACCAAGCAGAGACGCACTGATGAATAGTGCTCCTAATTTGTTGTGCCTAATCGATGCAGGGCATATATCTACAATCTGCTGTGGAAAACACAGTACCAGTTTGAAGTGTTAACATCCTGGTCATTTTTAGATGAATGTCTCTTTGAAGCAGATTCAGAGCCAGCAGCATTTCCTGTCTCTGTGTTGCATGCACATTCTTTGTATTCTCGGTCTTTACATCCACTTAAAAATATCCATTGGCAAACAGTTCTTCTGGATCACCTTTTGACACTTTAATACCTGCTTGCCAAGTAACTCATGAGTGAAGTGCTTGTTGTGGAGATGTGTGTTCACGTGTTTGTATCCTAGAAGGGCTGATACAAACATTCACCAAGATTGATCAAATTAGTATGAAGACTGGTAATGGCAACATCTGTTTTCCATGACCTTATATAACCGTAACAAACTCTATATGATGTCATTTATAATTCACAGCCTTTTGGCAGGGAATTATTTTTCATTTATTTTTCTATTATTTTGGTTCAGTTTCTGTATTTACAGTGCAGCACAAATCAGGACGAATAAAACATTTTCTTAAATCAGTTTTATTTTATTATCAATAATACATAGGCCACCACAATGATAACTTCCTCAATTTCATCATATTGGAGACTTAAACCTCAACTGAACTAGTTAAAATAACAAAAACGAACAGCTTAAAAATAACAACCTAAGCTTCCCGAGGGTACTATGAATAAACATTTTTATGATGTGGTGTTCTTGGATTCCTCTGCTTTCCCTTTGTGGCCTGCACATGTGCACTGTATAAAAAGAAGTAGACAACCAATTAACTCCATTCACATGGCATGAGTTGAACTGAATTAAGGTTACCCCTAAAATGAAGGGGGGGACTTGAATGGCAGCTCTCCCAATTCCCAGCTTCTTCACACATGCTAATAACTACTCCTCTTCTCTCACCTGCACTTCTTTTTGGTCTTCCTGCCTATTGACTTGCCATACTCTGCTATATTTTTAATTCTACCATACGCATTCTGTGCTGTCTTTTCCCATACTTTGATTCCACCCTCACTTGGCTCCCTCTATTGGCTCTCATTTTAATACCGACTACTCTTTCATTTTCTATGTATATATTTTTTTAAGGCATACATGGCCTTGTCCCTCCTTACCTTTTGTCACTTCTCTACATACCACCCGTTCACTTCATTCTCAAGCACATTATCTAGTTACTGTCTGAGGAACCTGGGGGCATCCTCACTTCTACTCCCCCTGGATCCTCCTCTCAGGTGGCGAGAGAAAAAACATTGCTTTTGGATCCCGACCCTGCGGGTGGATATGCAAGGTAGGATCACCTGAGTGGAGGGACCTTGGAGAGGATGTCTTTGGGTGAGAGTATCCCCCTTTCCCTTGTCAACATGAACCTTACTCTCCCCCTGCCTTCTAATGTTATTGGCAGCCTTTCCCTTTGTCTTAGACACCAAATGTCCCACAATCATTTAACTTTAAGACTGGGACGAGAAGGAGGCAGTTGTGAGTTGAGCACAATTCCATTAATTCACACCACTTTGGTACTGTGACCAGGATGAGGACTGTGGCGGATTACCATTCCAATAGCCAGGCATGTCTAGCTTCTAGGCTTAACTATGGGCAGGCGCTTAAGGTAAAGGACTTACACCTGCAACCATTTAACAGGCCACAGGTGCATAAAATGGTAGACCGCCAGGCAAACAGGGAGAGTAACCCACCTGGAGAGAAGGACACGGCCGGCAAGTGTGGAGAAGATTGGAGAGGGGCTAACGGGAAGGATGCTTTGTGCAGCAGAAGGGTGAAGGAGATGCCGGGGCCCAAGCGGGCCAAGAGAGGCTCGAGACACCTGCGGTTCCCCTTGCCATATGTCCACAGCCAGAGCGGTGGTAGACAGAGATCTCCAGATTGCTGCAGGCTGCTGCAGCAAGGTTAGAGGACGGCGAGCACTGCTCGCTGGAGCTCCCGAGAAGCACAAACAGAGCGAGCGAAAGATGCAATGGAGAGAGAAGACGCCTGGGGGAGCGGCTGCATACCGTTGAATGTGAGAAAGGGAACATCCTGTACCGCTGCAGGGGCGGGAAGCAGGCATATGTAAAGGCCGAACAAACTGAAAATGATGACAATTGGTTATGGAGACCCAAGTTGATGATTCTTGAATAACGAACAAGCTGCCAAGTGTTTAAAATAATTTTGAAGAGGGCAACAAGTACTGTTGAATACTGAATTAAAGGAAAGATATAATGAGCATATGGAAACACGGCAAGAGTGGAAAGCAAGTGAAGTGCAAGTGATGAGCATTTATGAATAATGTGAAAGCAAGGTGGCCGAAAAGGGTAAAATGCCACAGAGTGAGTTGAGTGAAAACATGTGGCAAAGCCAAGAGGCTGCCAAGGAGAATGACAAATGAGTGTTCACCAATGACACAGGTTCAGAGAGAGCGAAAACCTGTGGTGGCAAGAAAGCCTGAAGAATACAGAGCATCACAAAGTGGCAAGGTTTATCGGTTGCATGACCTGTAATGGGTGGCCTGTGTAGTCCGACAACTGCACCTAGACAGAGTGACCCCTGCTTCGAGAGAGCCAAGGAAAGCCAAGATGAAGAAGCTGTATGGAATAACAGATTGCTAAAGTGCATGAGAAGGAGAGCAATCTATGGGAATTATTGAAAGCCTGAATGATTACAAAATTGAACTGATTTTTGAGAGTCAAGAGATTTGAACTGATGGCGGTTTTGAATCTGGAAGAGCTGACTTCTTGCGAAAGGGAACCCCAAGACTTTGTGAACTGTGGTTACCTTTTGCGGAAGGAAACCCTGAGGCCTTTTGGAACAGTTTTGAACTTGGCTAAGGGGAAGCTGGGGAAGTAAGCCATGAGCTGGAAGAAGCTCAGAAAGTTATTTGCTATTTAGAACAGTTTCCTTTGGTTGCTTACATCCCTGCACATTGTGAGGGCAAGTATAGGTTTTGGACACAGACATTTGAGTTGAACTTACCTACACAGACTGTTCTTAGTTTATTTAGGTCGAGAAATCCCCCCTTAGCATAGGGCAAGCTAGGCCTTATTCCATCCTGACCTTTAAGAAAAAGAAATAATTTTATTTAGAACATTGAATCTGTTGTCTGTCTTACATCATGATGCCTTCACAGTCCCTAAACCTCCATCCGTTCAATCTCTTTTCTCCAGCATGGGGTCTGGCATGGATTCACATGCTCATGAATATTCCCCGTCGTCAGGCTGGGAATCCTCGGTAAAGAAAAAATCAGTATCAGTTTCGTTTCTGATCTGTCTTTCGTAGTAGTAACCAATCACTGATCTCTGCGTCATACTGACCACAGCCAATGACTGACCTCTCCCTAAGCCCCGCCTCTGGCAGCCATCTTCAGATTTTTACCGCACGTTCAAGTGTTGGGATCCTCGTGCTTAGCTCTCGAGCTTTTACTGCTTGTTTCGCGCTTTTTCAGGTGAATTTTCACATGTTTTCGGTTAATCGAGCCTCAAGCTCTACCGTTTCCACTCCTGTTAACGGCTACCCGTTGCGGGATTTTCCTACGCCCCTCAAGGGTGAAGATTTCGTCGAATCAACTTCTTGGAGGATTCCAGAAGATTCGTGGCCTACTTCGAGATGGCCCGGATGCGAGTTCGTCACCCGGTCCCAAGCTGTTTCGCAGCTGCCCTGGATGCGGGCTGCAGAATGTGTTTAAGGAAGACGAACATTCGCGATGCCTCTACTGTCTTCATGGGGACAAGACTCATGTAGAGAAGGACTGCCAGTTCTGCAAGAACTTGTCGGAGCGGACCATGAGGGACCGTCGATCCTGTCTCGCAAGCTGGTTGGAGAAGGGCTCGACGGGTGAAAAGAAGAAGAAAGGGTCCGAGCGGGCTTCTAAGTCCTGTGCGGACGCCCCGGCGACGGGGGCCCAACACCAGGCCAAGCGCTGTGAGTCCGCTGGCTCCGGGAGCGCCGAAAGGTCGGGCACTTCGGTCACCAGGCAGGGCGCACCTTCCCAGGCACCGTCAACCACGAGCCAATGCTCCGGTTCGGGGAAGAGGAAGTCCGAGACCCTGGGTAAGCTTCGGGAGAAGCCCCGTCCGATCTCGGAAGAGGGGGAGCGAGGCGTCGCCCCTCCCCCGAAGGAGAGAGCCCGGGACGCACCTAAGGTGGTCAAGGCCCCTACCCAGCAGGTGAAGGCCTCTATCGAGGCTATCGCGGCGACTCTGGCCAAGCCGGCAGAGATACCGCCAACGGAGACCGCCTCCGGGACTAGAGTTTCCCTGCCGCCAAGGAGGGAATCCTCTTTTCAGCCGATCGTCGTGGCCGCCATGATGGAAGAAGCGAGGGGGGGCACGGTGCCCTCCTCGAGCTCGGAGTCAGCCTCGGAGGAGGAACTGACCGAGGCCGTGAGGAACCTCGAAGTCCAATTCGAGAAGGTTCGATCCCGTCAGGAAGATCCTCGGGAGATAACTGAGGAAGACGACGATGGTGAGGAAGAGCGGCCATCCCTTCCGGCGCAGCCGGATCCTAGGCCTCAGGTTGGCTCGGCGGCCATTTTGTCTGCCATCCAGTCCTTATGCTCTGAGATAAGGACGAGATTCCCACAGCCCAGGCCGGAGGACCCGCAACCTGGCCCGTCGGGAAGTCCTCAGAACAAACGACAGAGGACCCAACCCTCTCCTCCGCTCGCCCCCGTAAGGCCTACAGTTCCCTCCTCATCCTCCCACGAGTCGGGAGATGACGGTGCGTTGGGCTCGACGACGGGTTCTGAGGGCGACGACGACGGAACCGGTCTCCCGTCGCACGGGCCTCACCGCCCGACGAGATTGGCTCATTCCACGCCTTGATCGCCAGGGCGTCCAAATTGTTCCAGCTCTGCCCGGAGGAGCAGAAAAAGGAAGGTTTCCTCTATCAGCGCCGGGAGGCCAAGAGGAAGACGGTCATCGCGGTGCCCCTAATCGATGACATCTGGGAGGAGGGCCTGTTGGTTCTCAAGAACCCCTCCACGGCACCAGCCAAACGGGACCAGTACGAGAAGAAGTACCGGGTCCCCGAAACCGCCCCCCTCTGCCTCAGGGCCCAGCCAACGCCAGACTCTGTCATCTGGGCGGCGGCGAAGAAGAAAGCGGCGGGGTCAGGAGCCTCGATGTCGAATTCCCTGCCGGACGGCGAGGGAAAGAAGTTGGACGCCATGGGGCGGCGGGTCATTTCGTCGGCGGCGGCGACGATCAATGAGGCCAACGCCCTGGTGATCGTGGCCCGTTACGACAGGGAGCTCTGGTTTAAGCTGGCCCCCATATTGGACTTGCTGCCGGACGACAAGAGGTCCGAGGCTCTGGAAATACTGCAAGAGGGCGAGGTGGCGTCGGACCACGCCATAACGGTGGCAACCGATATTGCTGATACCGGGTTCCACCAGCTGGGCAACGGTGTTTGCCTACGACGACGGGGTTGGCTCCGGGCGACCGACTTCCGTCAGGACGTCCAGACCAGGGTGTTGGACCTGCCGCTCGACGGCAGCAACTTGTTCGGGAAGGCGGTGGACGAATCCCTCCAAGCCATAAAAACGGACACGGAGACGGCCCGCGCCATAGGAGCCCTTCAGCAACGACGGCCCTTTCGGAGCGCCGGAGGCAGACAGGGTGCCTCCAAGGGATCCAACGGTGGCTCGTCGTCCTACCGCCAGGCGGCACGCTCCTCGTCTCAGGAGGCCTACAGGGGTCGCGGCAAGCAGGGAGCGCCTCGCCGCTGTCGGCAAGGTGGCCAGGGCGGCAAGGCCACCACCTCCAAGCAGGACTGAACCGGCCGTGGTCTCGGGCCCCCACCGAAGCACCCCGGTGGGAGGCCGGCTGACGAATTTCGTCAGCGTGTGGAAGTCTATCTCCACCGACCGTTGGGTGCTGGATACCCTGGCAAGAGGACACTCTATCGAATTCTGTAAGAAGTGCCCACACGTTCCACCTGTGGCCAGGAAGGAAAATCACGTCCCGCAACTGCTGTTGGAAGTACGGGCGATGCTCAGGAAAGGCGCCATCGAGCTTGTCCCGAAGAGGCTCCGGGGTGTACTCAAGGTACTTCCTCGTCGGAAGAAGACGGGTGGCTGGCGCCCCATCCTGGACCTTCGTCGTTTGAACAAATACATCAGATCACAAAAGTTCAGGATGGTCACCCTCCAGCACGTACTGGGACAGCTGGAGGAAGGCGACTTTCTATCGTCGTTGGACCTGGAGGATGCATACTTCCACGTTCCCATCCTCAAAAGTCACCGAAAGTTCCTCAGGTTCGTCGTCCAGGGACGCCACTACCAATTCAGAGCACTACCGTTCAGATTGAAGTCGGCCCCCAGGGTCTTTACCAAGTGCCTAGCTCCAGTGGCGGCGCGGCTGTGCCTACAGGGGATTCACGTCTACCCCTACCTGGACGACTGGCTCATCCGCTCAAGGACGAGGGAACTCGCCGTCGAACACACTGCGAGGACCGTCCAGCTTCTCGCAAACCTAGGATTCGCCATAAACTACCCAAAGTCCCACCTGGTGCCGTCGCAGGTGGCCCTGTTTCTGGGAGCGAAGCTCGATACAGTGAGGCACCTGGCGGCCCCGTCGGAAGAACGGACGAAGACCATTCTAGGCAAAGTGCAGCGCCTGCTAGCCACGGACGTGGCCAGAGTGAGGTCCATCAAGTCCCTCCTGGGGATGATGTCCTCTTGCATCTACCTGGTGCGCCTCTGCAGGCTACGGATGCGCCCTCTTCAAGAATTTCTCGACGCCCGTTGGATACAGGTGACGGGCACCTTCGAAGACAGGGTCCCCCTCAACGAGGCGTTCCGGCGGGCGATTCAGTGGTGGGGCGTTCGAGCACACCTCACGGCGGGCAAGGACTTTCAGACGCCGGCGTACCAGGAGACGGTGACGACGGACGGCTCCCTGGAAGGTTGGGGCGCCCACACCGGAGATCTCCATGCAAGTGGCCTCTGGCTCCCGGAGCAGAGGCTCCTGCACATCAACGTCCTGGAACTCCGAGCCGTGTTCTGGGCTCTCAAATCGTTCCTCCCGTCGCTCAAGGGCAAGGTGGTGCGGATCTTCACGGACAACACCACGGCAATGTTTTACATACGGAAGCAGGGTGGCACCAGATCCCAAGCCCTATCCAAGGAGGCACAGGATCTGTGGCACTGGGCGGTCGCCCAGGGGATGTTCCTGGTTCCCTTCCACCTGGCAGGAGAAAGCAACACCATCGCCGACTCACTCAGCAGGGAGCTGCGCGCGTGTCACGAGTGGGAACTGCGCCAGGATCAGGTGGATCTACTCTTCCGACGATGGGGCAAACCCCAAATCGACCTGTTCGCAACAGCGACAAACTCGAAGTGCAAGAGGTTCGCCAGCAGGTTTCCCCAGCCGAGAAGCATGGGCGATGCGTTCTCATTCCCCTGGGACGGCCTATACCTGTATGCGTTCCCTCCGTTGCCGTTGCTGCTTCGACTCATCAGCCAGCTCAAGAGGTCCCGGTGCAGGATGATCCTCGTCGCACCGGCGTGGCTGAGGCAGATCTGGTTCCCGGACCTTCTGGACTTGTCAACGTCCCCTCCCATCAAGCTGTCGGCGGACGCGGACCTTCTCTCCAGAGAAGGAGGCGCCATCTTCCACCACGACCCGGCGTCGCTGAACCTGCAGGCCTGAATTCTGCAGCGCTAGAGTTTGGAGGCTACGATATACCGGCCGATTGCAGAGAGGTTCTTGCAAAGGCCAGGGCGTCCTCGACTCTCAAATGCTACGGTCATAAGTGGAAGAGGTTCTCTATCTGGTGCCGAGCACAGAAGATCAACCCCCTACGGATTACGGCCCCTCAAGTGCTGCCGTACCTGCTATCGCTGGCAAAGGCTGGGCTAGCCCATGCCTCCATTAAGATTCATCTGGCGACGATCTCCAGATATACCAGAACCACAGGACGGACGTCCCTGTGGTCCCATCGACTGGTAAGAGTTTATGAAAGGACTGTTCCGGTCGTTCCCGCCGGTGAAGGCCCCGGCCCCGGCATGGGAACTTAACGTGGTGCTGATCAGGCTCATGGGGGTCCCCATTCGAGCCGATGCACTCCGCACCTATGAAGTTTGTGTCGTGGAAGACTGCGTTCCTGGTGGCCATTACCTCCGCACGACCAGTGGGAGAGATCCAGGCCCTATCTGCAAAGCACCGTACTTGACTTTCCATGCCTCGAGGGTGGTGCTTAGGACGCACCCCTCCTTCATGCCCAAGGTGCCGTCGGACTTCCATCTTAACGAGCCCTTGGTGTTACCTGTTTTCTTCCCGTCTCCTTCGTCGCCGGCCGAGAGAACTTTGCACTCGCTGGATGTGGCTAGAGCGCTGAAGTTCTACGTGGACCGCACAAAGAGTTTCCGGAGGACATCACAGCTGTTCGTGAACTTTGGACCTGTGAATCAAGGGAAGGCTCTCTCGAAGTCTTCTATTTCCAGATGGCTGTCCGGCTGCATCATGCACTGTCACCGGTTGGCTAACCGACCGCTGCCAGGCTGTCCGAGAGCCCATTCGACCAGAGCGATCGCTGCTACTACAGCGTTCTTATCTGGTGTGCCCCTGCTGGACATCTGCAGGGCTGCTATGTGGAGGTCGACGCACACCTTCACGAGATTCTACTGCGTCGATCGGGATTCCAGGGTCGGCCAAGCAGTGCTGCGCAACCTGTTCGCCTATGGTGAGCCTGGTGAGGAGGTAAGAATTACTTAATGTTGAGTTTGATGTAATGCTTAATGTTGAGCCTTTGCCACCTCCCGTGGTTGTGAATGTGTGTACTGCTATGTATTCCTTATTCATGAGCATGTGAATCCATGCCAGACCCCATGCTGGAGAAGGAACAAGTTACTTACCTGTAACTGTTGTTCTCCAGCATGGGTCTGGCATGGATTCACATGCGAACCCTCCCGCCTACCCCTCTGCGGCTCTTCACTTGGTCATACTGCCACTTCACGTGCTACCAAATCTGAAGATGGCTGCCAGAGGCGGGGCTTAGGGAGAGGGCAGTCATTGGCTGTGGTCAGTATGACGTAGAGATCAGTGATTGGTTACTACTACGAAAGACAGATCAGAAGCGAAACTGATACTGATTTTTTCTATACCGAGGATTCCCAGCCTGACGGGGAATATTCATGAGCATGTGAATCCATGCCAGACCTATGCTGGAGAACAACAGTTACAGGTAAGTAACTTGTTCCTTCTGCTCTCCCTCACTCCTTGCACCAAAGTACTGGAACTCCATTCCTGTGACTATCAGATCTTCTACTCTTCGCCTCACTCAAAAACACTGTGCTCACTTTTCATCTCTCATCTTTCCATTGACTATCTAATTGTTTACCTTGTTGGAAGTATTACTGTACCATATATCCTTTTTTTCAGAACTTTAGAGAAAGGGCTATATAAAATACAATATAAATACATGTAGATGGTCACCCCCAGAAAGAGTCGGATGTATAATTGTACTACTTCTTAGGTACACATGTGCGCAGACCATATTGCAGACTGTTCACCTCCAGACACAGGGACCAGTTTGGCTGCCTGCTTGTGGCTCACGAAGGCGACCATGGACTGCTGCCTCTGCCAGTACTGAAGACCTAGACCATAGCTCAGACCTTTGCTAGCCAGAAGCGTAAAGGCAGGAGAGACACACTGGGTGGAGAAGGGACCATTGCAGAAACAGGAGGCCATCATGAAACCTCATAATTATGCCCTCGGCCAGTGGAGTTGCAAGCCCAACTGTGACAATTAGAAGTACTGTAGATGCACTGGGTTTGTGGGAGGGGCCAAACTATCTAAATCAATCCAAGAACCTATTCCATGTGTCCCTCACTCAAACCAGTAATCAACACAATTGCTCCAAATGTAAAGAGGGGCTGGGCTTCTTGAATAGGGTGGTAGCTTAGGCATGGCCAGAGAGAGCGAGGTAATGTGAAGATTAGGAGAACACGTATGCGCAGGGCGAGGGTAAGAGCAGGCAAGAGATTAGGATGAAGGGAGGGAAAAGCAATCCATCTTCAGGGAGGCAATAAGCAAGGAGAATGGAGCCATATAGGGGAAGGCTAGAGAAATAACCAATGGAAAGAGATATGATTAGGGAAAGGGAGGCATTGAAGAAATTGAGGGTTCAGGAAGATGGAGGGAAGCCAGCTGAAGTAGGGTGGGTGTGGAGAACAGAGGAAGCATTATCAAGAGGTAGGTTGTATAGAGAACGTAGTGGAGAGTGAGCATAAAATAAAAACATACTCCTATGTCATCCCCTTTACGCGTCCTTGCATATGGACGGGACCGGAACCTTTTCTTTCATAAAGTGCATTTACCCTTTAAATTTAAGGTGTGCAGAGGCATGGCTGTCGGTGTGATCACGCTCAGCTAGACCCACCCACGGCATCGGACCTTTCTCACTTGCGCTGGGGCGTGGGGGGGGGGGGGATTTGCATAGCGCTTTCACTTTGCCCAAAGCACATTTTTATTTTCTTCAATTTCACCTGCCTAGGGTGCCTCTCTTCCCTGGTCCAATTCGGATGTATCTTGGTTTGGCAGGTGCGCATCCTGTGATGGCTGCCTTCTGGCCTCAGGTCCCCACATGCTCTGTCTGAAGTGCCTGGGCTCCGATCACCGGTGGGACGACTGTGCAGTGTGCTACACATGAATACCTCGCTCACTGAATAATCGGTTGTCCTGTTGGAGAGAGCTCTTTTCTGTCTTCTCCGGACCACCTGAAGGACTTTGTGCGACAGAAATCAAGACCCGGTAAGGTAAAGTGCTTTTGTTTTCCAAAGCATCCCATCAAGGGGACTCCTTCCTGAGGAGGATTTCACTGGGTGGCAGGGTTCGATCAGATCCTGTTACCGGTACTCGTTGCGAGGCTCCTAGAGCCCCATACTACCCTCATGCCCTGCTGGACTCTGGGCCAAGGGGCTTCACAGCTCTAGTAAAAGGTAGACTCCAGACGGGCATCAATGCTCTGTTAACGGGCCAAGACCTGAGGACAACAAGGCCTCTGGATCCATACCCGAGGTCTTCAGACGCACTGAGGATACACTTGAGGGTGGTCCAGGCCTATACCATGAGGCTCTGCATCGAGCCAAGGTCTCCCATGCATTCCTGTGGCGAAGCCTGCAGACAAGATGGCGTCTAAGCCATGATTCTCAGGAGACAAAATGACAGCTAGCAGAGGGTGCAGCCACGGCACTGGAGGAAGAGACACTTTCTTCATGCAGCTTCTCATCTTCTGCAGTGACACAAATAGCTACCAGACCGAGGCAAAATCGAATGGTCCTCGGTCCAGACACCATGGTGCCCAACCTACCCGACATTCTCCACATCTCTACTCTACTAGGAGGCAGAGTACATACATCTGAGGCAGGGAACTAGCAGGCCTCCAACAGCTTCTTGGTGCAGACACTCACAGATATGCTCTTCGATCTCTGGTTCTCAATCAACCTGAAAATCAGATCTGCTCCCCTCCCAGTCTTTAATTTTCCTGGGAATCAGATGACTCGTTGAGACAGAAGATTCTTCTCACTCAGCAAAGAGTCGGAGACATTCAGAAGGCGATCTGTCATTTCCTTAACATGCATTTGACCCTCTGTACGGTGTTACCACCATATACCGGTTCTCATGGCGGCATGCATTCTTGAAGTGCCTTATGCTAGACTCAGAATGAGGAGTTTGCTGCTGCATCTAGCAAACTCCTGGGATAAGCAAAAGTGGTCCCCATCAAACAGGATCTCCATACCACAGTAGTTGAGCCATGATCTAAGGTGCTGGAACATGGAAGGACAATTGGTTCAACGCGAGCCCTCAGTTATGATCATGACAGACTCGATGTAAGAGGGCTGGGTAGTCATTCTGGACAGCTTCTCTACCAGAACTCAACACTGTAGGACTGGCACTCAAAGCCCTTATACCACCCATCAGAGACAAGGCAGTGTTGATCAGAATAGACAGTTCCACGTCCATGTTCTAAATAAACAAGCAGGGAGGGAAGAGGCCACCTCCCCTATCCAGACTGGCTATGCAAATTTGGAACTGGACTCTCGCCCACAAAATTCACCTGACAGCAGTACACCTTTGAGGCGAAAGTAGCTCAGAGGCAGACAGGCTGAGAAAGGTAGGTGTGGGAAGTTACGAATGGGAACTAGGTCCAGAAGCCGTGATCCCTCTTTTCAAATCCTGGGGACACCCAGGGGTGGATCTCTTTGCCACGAAGGAGAACTCGAAATGTCATCACTTCATGGATCGGGCAGGCAGTCCATCTCTGGGGGGGTGAGTTCCACATTTCATGGAACAACCTACAGTGTTAAACATTCTCCCCTAACCCCCTAATTCAGAAAGTACTGTGTAAATTCAGGAAATCAACAGGATACATCATGATCTTGGAAGTACCTGGGTGGCCATCCAGGGTGTGGTACTCTGATTTGATCCACCTGACAAGTCATGGTCCAGTTCCTATCTGGCCAACAGGCCTTCACCTGCTCACACAGGAAAGAGGAGCAGGTGTACACCCAGCACCAGGCGTACTAATGCTAGCGGCTTAGTTCCTGAAGAATAACCCTGAGGCATCTGGGGCTATCGGATCAGAACTTGAACATAACCCAAAAAGCAATAAAGGATTCAACCAGGGACCAATGCAAGAATAAGTGTTCACGTTTTTGTGTTTGGGCGAAAGACATCATGGATCTGGTCACGTTCTCCCTGGATCAGATGGCGTCTTTCTCAGTACACTTGGCACAATCAGGTGTGCAAGTAGACACCCGCTGCACCTATTTGGAGGCCATAGGAGCTTATAGGCATTCTGAAACAATGTCCTTCTCAAATTCTAATCCAGTAGTCAAGACATTTGCAGGGTTTTTGAAGGCTATAACCTTCCATCAAATGGCCTCATCCGGTGTGAGACATTAATGTGGTCCTAGCAGCTTTAGTTCATAAGCCTTTTGAGCCTATGGCTTCCACAGATCTAACGTGGGTGACACTAGAAACAGCATTTTTAGTCGGACTGCCATCAGCACGCAGGATCAGTGAAATGCAGGCACAGGTGGCTGCAGAGCCCTATAAAGTGTTACACAAAGACAAAGTAGTTCTCCGAAATCATTCAAAATTCTTGCCAAAAATAGTTTCAGCATTTCATATAAATTAGATTAATCTGTCGACTTTCTTCCCTAATTCTCAACGGGATGCAGAGACGGCACTGCACTGTTTTGGACTTAAGAATGACGCTTCAGTTTCATCTCAGCAGGACCAAGTCATTCCGTTAATCAGACTCGGTTACTTTTGGGGTCACTTCTCCGGACACTCGGGCACCGAAAGCATCAATAGCTAGATGGATAGTGTCTGCTATTACAGATTCCTACAGGCTACAGAATAAGCCGTGTCCTTCAAAAATTCATGCTCATGCAGTCAAAACAAAGGCTTCTGCTCTGGCTTTCCAGAGATAAGCTTCCTGGGATATTATAAGTAAGGTGTCTACTTGGGCTTCACCTTTGGCATTTTGCAAACATTCTTATTTAGACGTGACTGCCAGATCTGATGCGGCCTTCGGCCGGGCAGTTTTGAGGTATTTATTTGCTCAATGAAGGTTGCCAGTTCCACTTCCCGCAGAGGTAAATCTGTTGTAATTGCCCATACAGTATGGAGGAAAGGGGGTGGGATGTAGGAGTAATAAAAAGTCACTGTAGTGACTAATGTACTCCTAGTCCATAGTCCCCTACCACACTCCCCCTACTATTAAGTAGTTTAGGCTGAGGCCTCTGGTCCGATGCAAAAAAGGGTGACTGCGGTGAGGCGCCAGAGGGCGGAGCTAGCTGAGCCAAGTCACACCACAGTCACGCCTCTGCGTGCCTTCAATTTAAAGAGGAAAAGTGCTTTTTTTATGTGAAAAAGTAGTTCGAGGGGATTGGGTCCTCCGACGTATTCCATATCTGACATGTAATCACCACAGCTGTGCTGCTTCGGAAAATCTTCGGCGTCTGCGTCGATGACGTAGATATGCCACCCTCGAGGACCTCCTCTGAGGGCCGACGTCACTGGATGTTATAAGTAGGACGCACGACGCCCGTAGCCTCGGTTCTGTTTTTTCCGCGAACGTGTTCGCTTCGGAGATCTCGGCCCGCCTTGACTCTTTGGCGTTTCTCTTCTTTCTCGGTTCTTCGAACCTATTCGTATTGTGAAGTATTTTCTTCGTGGAGATGTCTACCTCGTCTTCCACCCCGCGTCCGGGCTTTAAGAAGTGTGGGGACTGTGGGTCCAAGATGTCGGTGACAGACTCGCACGACGCCTGCCTCGGGGAGGCCCATGACATGGATGACTGTGTCGAATGCCAGTCGCTCACGTCGAAAGCCTTGCGGGAGCGCAAGAAGAAGTTATCGGTAGGTAAGGTGTCCAAGCCACGGAAGTCGAGGTCTGCAGGGATTTCGACGGACAATTCGAGGGGCGACTCTGTGTTGTCGGAAGTCCAGTGGGTCTCGGTCCCGGAGTCGGTCCCGCCACTCCTCTGCCTCACCGAGGCACTCCCGGAAGCGCCGTCATCGGTCGCCTTCCCCGTCCTCATCCGAGGACTCTGCCCGTCGGCAGGACGCTTACCCCACCAAGCATGTGACGCCGGAGGAATGGGCTTCCTTCGGGAAGAAAATGTTGGCGATTCTGGAATCGCAGGCCACTGGTCCATCCGCGCCTCCGAGTGGTGTCGGTCGTGATCGGTCGAGAGACACCGCTCGCACGCCTTCAGGCTCGGGTGGTCGGCATGATTCGCGGGAGAGGTCCCGCTCGGACAAGGGGAATCGTTCTCGTCATGCCCGTTCCAGGTCCCGGTCCTCGACGCGCTCGAGACCGTGTACACCTTTGGTGTCTTCGAGGAAGACGTTGCCGGTTGTGCCGAGGTCGTCGACGGACTCTTTCGAGGCCCTGCCTCCGAAGAAGTCATCGACGCCATCAGCACCCAGGCTGTCGAGGGACACGCTCGGGGCTCCGGCCTCGAGGACTGTCGACGCCATCGATGCTGTCGGCGCTGCATTCGGTGTCGACGCCGATTCACTTGACGCCTTTCGAGGCTGTTTCGACGGGAGTTCCCGGGGCTCGGTGGAATCACCTAGAAAGGCTCTGGCAAAAGTCAAGCATGGCTTTGTTCCACATTCTGTGCCTTCTTACCGCCAGCTTGAGTTTATTTCAGAGGTGGATGAGGGCTGTGATGATGGCATGGTTCCGGATACGGTGCCGGACGAGATTCTCTCAGGCCAAAGCCAAATTGAGGACTTGCGGCAGTCCCTGCACTATGCCAGTGGGCTGGACACCTCTCCGGAGGTGGAGTTTTGTAGGCCTGAGCCTGGCACTCATGCCGACTTCTCGTACCAGCGCATTACGTCCAGGGTCACCGAGTACTTGGGATGGTCTTCTCTCCCAGGGGATTTTCTTCCAGATGACCTTACGGATATCCTCGACCAAGGTCGACCAACTTACCCGGTACTGCCGTTCCATATGGCTCTACAGAGGAGGGTGGCGGGGGCTTGGACTGCTCTGGAGAGTCTCCCGGCAGTGGGCAAGTCTTTGCCGCGAAAATACCGCCCAGCCAGTAGCGACCCCTGCTACTTGACCAAGCACCCCACTCCGGAGAGTTTGGTGGTGCAGGCGGGTACGGCCCCGGCAAAGCAGGCTTCATATCCTACCATCCCTCCTGATGGGGACGACAAGCGTTTTGTCGGCTGGGCGAAGAAAGTGTTTTCTTTAGGGGGTATGGCGCTTCAGGCGGCCAACTCCGTTTGTGCCTTGTCACGTTTCACGCACACTTTGTGGAACTGTTTCCTTAGCAGCTGAATATATTCCCAAAGGGGACAAACGGGATGGTTTCCTTGCCATGGTTCAGGATGGCAAGGATGCCATGTGTGAGGCCGTTCAGTCTGGTTTGGACATGGCAGATTGCGTCAGCCGGTCCATGGCGGCAGGCACCGGGATACGCAGGTTTGCGTGGTTGCGGAAGTCGGGGTTTGCTCCTGATGTGCAGGCCCGGCTTCTCAACATGCCCTTTGACGGGGAACATCTTTTTGGCAGCAAGGCTGACGAGAGCCTTGACTGGTTGCAGACCTCCAAAGCTGCAGCGAAGTCGTTGGGCGCTGCAGTTCGCCAACCTCTGCCTTTTCGTCCTAGGGGACAGCAATGGAGGGGAGGTTCCTTTCGTTATTACTCATCCTTTGGTAAAGCGAGAGGAGCTGCCAGTCAAAGGGGCCACCGTAGGAGTGCCAGAGATGGAAAACAAGGTACTCGAGGTGCCAAGGCCGCTCGGGCTGTTGTATCTTTGCCCTCAAGCAACGCCGCTTCAGCTCAGTCATGAGGCCATGTCCCATGGTTTGCCGGTTGGGGGAAGGCTGGCGCAGCATCTTGCAGAGTGGCGCGCCATTACTTCAGATGTTTGGGTTCTGGAGATCATAACCCACGGCTACTGTCTTCCTTTCCGGCAGAGGCCTCTAGACAATCCACCGGGGAATCCCCCTTTGAAGAGTCCAGATCCGCTCCTTGCGCAGGAAATTCAATCCCTGCTGGAGAAAGGCGCCAAGGAACTGGTGCCTGTAGCGGAGAGGAACAAGGGATGGTATTCCCCTGATTTCCAAGAAAGACTAGGGATTGAGACCCATCGTGGACTGGCGCGGTTTGAACAAACTCCTCAGGAAGGACAAGTTCAAGATGGTTACTCTCAAGTCCTCCAGGCCCTTCAACTTCAGGACTGGTTGGGGTCTCTCGACCTCACGGACGCTTATTTTCATGTGCCGATACATCCATCATCTGGCCGGAGACGAAAACAAGACGGCGGATGCTCTGAGCAGGCAGAGCGCAATCTCTTACGAGTGGGAGTTGGCTCAGGAGATTCTCCTGGAGATCTTCACCATTTGGGGGACCCCTCCAGTGGATCTCTTCGCCTCCAGGGTCAACCGGAAGTGCGAGTGGTTCTGCTTGCAGGAGTTTCCTCCAAAAGGAGCCTTAGGAGACGCGTTTGTGGTGGAGTGGTCATTCCCACTGCTGTACGTGTTTCCTCCAATCCCCGTCATCCCGCAAGTACTGCAGAAGTTCGGTTCCCAGATGATCCTCATTGCTCCGGCGTAGGCCCGGAGGACGTGGTACCCAGATCTTCTCGACTTGTGCATCTGCCCTCCTCATCATCTTCCCTACCGAGACGATCTGCTCTCACAGGAGGGGGGTCAGGTTCTTCATCCAGAGGTCAGATCCCTCAACCTTCACGCTTGGTTTCTGAAAGTTTAAGGTATAAGGATTGGGACCTCCCTGAAGACGTGATGGAGGTGTTGCTCTCGGCCAGATGGCCAGCAACAAAGTCCCTGTACCGTTGCCGTTGGCGTATGTTCTGCGACTGGTGCAGGGTTAAGAATGTGGCTCCTTTTGCATGCGACATTCCCATGGTTCTGACTTTTTTTGCTTTCTTTGGACCACAGGGGCTTGCAAGTGGGTACCGGTAAAGGTTACCTGGCGGCGCTGTCCATATTTAAGCGCTCGTCTGAAGATTGTTCCTATTTTAAAATTCCTTTAATTTCTCAGTTTCTGAAAGGGCTCACCAATGTGTTCCCTCCGTCACCTTTCCAGGTGCCCGGTTGGGATTTGAACCTTGTTCTCAAGTTTCTGATGTGTGCTCCGTTTGAGCCTTTGCATTCATGCCCTTTGAGACTGTTGAGTCTTAAAACTGTATTTTTGGGTGTCCTTAGAGTTCGTCCTTCCTTTCTTCCAAAGGTGGTGTCGGGATTTCATTTAGGCCAGAAGGTTGTTCTTCCGGCGTTTTATCCTCCTCCACATCCTGGTAAGGAAGAGGAGAGGCTCCATAAGCTTGATCCTAGGAGAGCGTTAAGGTTTTATATTTCACGCATGTCCCGGGTCAGAGTGGACGATCAACTCTTCATTGGTTACACTACTCCCTCGATTCCATCCGGGGGCAGGATCTGGCCTTTGGCAAGGCAGTCCTTTACTCCGCAATTTGATTGGGCAATTTGATTGGGCATTCTAAATTTGTTTTCTAAATTCTTTTCCCACCCCCTTGCATTGGTACTGCTTTGGGAGTCTGTCATAGATATGGAATACGTCGGAGGACCCAATCCCCTCGAACAAGTTACTCTCTTACCTGGTAACGTTCTTTCGATGGGATGGTCCGACGACGTATTCCATATCGCTCCCTCCCTGCCTTCCCCGCTACAGAATTTCTTGTGCGATTGCAGCTTACGTTTCTGCAAGGCTTTGTGTGTCAGACTGGCAGAAGACTAGTGTCACATGTTCTGGGGGAAAAACTACAACTGAGGCTACGGGCGTCGTGCGTCCTACTTATAACATCCAGTGACGTTGGTCGTCGGAGGAGGTCCTCGAGGGCGGCGTATCGACGTCATTGACGCAGTTCGCAGACGCCGAAGATTTTCCCAAGCAGCACAGCTGTGGTGATTGCATGTCATAGATATGGAATATGTCGTCGGACCATCCCATCGAAAGAACATTACCGATAAGAGAGTAACTTGTTCTTCTGGTCCCATCCCTGAATGGAAGAAACAGGACTATGGACTATGGGTAAATTAGTCACTACGGTGTGTAACCTTTGATATCCAGCATTGGCCAAGAAACAGTGGGGGAGCCAGCAGAAATACGGGGAGAGCCAGTGGGGACTGAGTTGGAGAGGACCAGAGTGCCAAGGCTGACTGGTATGATTATTAATATTATTATTGTATATTTTTAAAGCACCAACCTAACTCAGGAGTAACCCGGACCTTAGAGCAAAGCATTGATGGCAAGGATTTAACAAGCAATCAAGTAAACATTAGTAACTATCACAGTACAGTTTACAGAGGGGGGTGTACACACGATAGCTGAAATAAAGATGAAACCAAAGCGTTGTTGGAATAGCAAGGTCTTCTTCAGGTCTTTCCTAAACTGAAGGTAACTTTGAGCAGTCCGGATTGCCACTGTGATGGAGTTCCAGAGGACTGGAGCGTAGCATCAGAAGAACAGTTTCCTCGTTTTTCTCCTTGTGAGACAGTCTAGTTCTCAGTCTTTTGATGGTCTTACTGTGAGATGCCCGTGAGACGCCCAGTGTTTATATTTTGTCCGTCAGGTAGGCCAGCGTACTGGGGGTGGTGGCCTTGTAGTCGAGGCATAAGGTTTTGATCCAGATCCTATCCAGGATGGGAAGGCAGTGTAATGTGTAAGGTAGGGGTGATGGCAAATTTGATAGAGCTGACAAGGTGAGCCGCATCGTTGTGGGCCACTTTGAGACGGCCAGGTGAGCAGACGAGCGGCCAGAGTGGAGGGAGTTACTCCTGTTAATATAAAAATCACTAGGACCTAAACCACCGCTCGTCAGGCTTGGGATGGGAAAATGGGCTTGATCTTGCATATTAGAGAGCTCTAAGGTGAGAGTTCACCTGTCCATTGCGGAGTGGCTGAGGTGAGAGTTCACCTGTCCAAGTGTGAATAAGCCAGCCAGCTTTTGAGTGGGCTCCTGCTTGGGGAGGTGTTCCTGCAGCATGAATTCGGTGTTGGTTGTATTAAGCTTTAGTGAGCACTCATTTGAATGGTTGCAAGGCTCGACCAAAGATGACAAATATATTGTGGGATGTTGACCTTTAGGTACAACTGCATCATCTGCTTACTGATATATCAAGGTGTTGGTGTCATTTGGGAGTCAGCCCAGCTGTTCCGGTATAGAGGTTAAAGATGTCCATAGAGGGAGTGTAACTTCACAAGTGTCAGTGCAGTATTCAGCCCTGAGGCATCCTAGGGCGCCCATGCGAACAGCCTGAGGTAGGATGTGAACCATTTCAAGATGGTGCCAAAGAAGCCCATCTTGTGTGCAAGGGATGGTCAATAGTCTGTGATGGTTGACCGTTTAGAACACAACCGACAGGCCTAGGACGGATAACAGGCACAGATCGCCTTTGAACTCATTATTGACCTTGGCCTGAGAACTGGTGGGGACTAAACCTTAACACCCCTGGAAGAGCAAACAAGAGTGAGGCTAGTTGATAGCCAATAACCCATCCCTAGAGGGATCCCCAAGCCGACCTTGGAGACTAAATAAGACGTAACATCAAAGGAGAGAGACTGAACCCAGAAAACGAAAACTGGCTAGCTGGGAACCAAACACTTGATCTAATAAGTTGCAAGTCCACCAACAAGACAAAAGAGCTCATTACTGCTAATCCAGAGTCTCCTTTGTGGGGTATCGAAGACGTGTGTTTCCTCGAGCTCAAGCTTGGGTGTGAGGGACCAGGAAGAGTAGCCAAGCCTGAGGTAGACTACCACAAAACCAAATCTAAGGTAGAATGAGACACCTGCGTGATTGCTTTTGGCAGTGGGCTATAAAAGCTTTGGCCTGAAAAACCACCCACAACAGACGTGCAAAAAATATTGTTGCCTGCAGAGAAACATGTTCAAGTCCGAGAGACCGCCTTTAATGAGCCACTTGGGAAGTATGTAAGGGTAATAGGACCAACACCCGAGGAATTGAATACAACTGTTTAGATTATGGGTTCCTGTAACTAGTAGCCAGTGAATCTCGTGAGATATATTTTGTTGTGACTCAGGCTCTCATGGAAAAATGCAAGGAACCTGGGGAGGTCCGGTCCTTGTACCAAGGTTATCATCCTGATCTGGGTTTAGTGTTGAACCTCACTAACACTTGTTGAAATTTGGTCCTAGGATGGCAAACCTAGCAGACTAGCCCTGAGCCTTATTAACGTTGCCTGCACTTAACAATTTTGCTGCCATCAGTGTCTTTACAACGGCATGCTCTATCTTGTTTTTTCACTTTTACACCTACTCTGATTTAAAAAAGCACAATACATTCTTCTTTTTTGTCTTCAAAACTGTGTATATTCTCTTGATCCTCTTCGCTGTGACGTTACTGAAACATCACATATCACTGGCATCCGAGAACATCCCAGGAGTACACAATTCCTCATCAGATGTTCTAAATAGACCTAAATGGTTGCCTTTCATGGTAGCTTGCCCAGAAACAGACCAACATCATCTTCCAGAAGTAAGGGACGACCCCACAGTGAGACGTCTTTGCAACCACAGAAAACAAGAAACTCAAAGGTTTCATCTTCTTGCTTCCCTATCCCAAATCAGTGGTTTTAAGGGCTTCTTTCAAAGTTGAGTTTGAATGTAGGTTTCAGAAGTAAATGCCACAGCGGATTCTCCACATACATTCTGCAAGCTTTACGGTGAATCTGTTCCTGGGCCAATGCTAAATTTTCATCAGTTTGTTTTTCAAAGCTGGCTTTGGGCCTCTGCCATCACCATTATGCAGAGTTTTCCATTTAGTATTCTGGTCTGCATGGTTGGGAATGACTTTGTTATGAATTCATGTTAATAAATAAATAATAAAATACCATCCCATTCTGATGAATTTTCAGACCAAGCATATATTTACATGGTCGATATGCAAAGAAAAGGGAAAGTTAAGTGGGGCGGGGTGGGGAATGAAGTGGTAGTTGCAAAGGATGGCATAGGGGGATCCCCACATACAAAAGGAAAGATGTGTGACATTCACACATTGGGCTCATGTTTTAGGTAATCCTGAAATTGGGCAATTAGCAATTCTGACATACAGTTGTTGGGAATAAGAGAGCCAAGCATATAAAGTGTGAGGAATGTCAATCTGCGAAATAACCTGGTGCTATTAGTTTCATTTAATGTAATTTGGCATTTATAGTGCACTTGATGGCAGACTCCGCCAGCTTATAAATGTGGGACTGCTTATTGTACCCACGCTGCAATGCATTGTCTTGTTACCAAGCGTGTTGCCCCTCAGTTATCCTCCTGGCCCTCTACAGTTCATAGACTCTTCCTGCACCCAAAAAACGCCCTTCCTGAGTCATAGCGGAGAAAACTGATTTTTTGCCCTTGGCATGGGTCTTCCCAGTGTAAGTGTTTATTGGGAATGTTTAACTAACACCTAAAATGCAAATACATACTGGAAGACTCCTGCTATTGCTCTTGGCAATATGTAAGCAGGGGAATATTCGGCAATTTAGATTTTTAGAGGTATCATGGGGGTTGTCCTAAGCATACTAGCCAAATGATGGTATAGAACCCACCCTCTTTTCCTTTACATGACATTCAGATGATGGATTTGGCAATGTGTAATGAGCATGAAGATCTGCATGCATAAACGTTACCACCCAATAATATGGACTGATCTAAGTAGGTACCTTAAAGTAGGCAACACGGTTGATGTGATTGATCAGGCCCACAAGAGGCATAAAACCCCTCTGATGTGTGTTGCTTTCATTATTTAGATATCAAATATATCATTGGAAGCTAAAGTGTATAGGAAAAACACTTTATCATCATGTACCATTATTTTGTCAATTACCTTATGGGTATATGTACCACTGTGAGTACACTAGCCCTTCACAATGTTTTATTTGATGTATAGCCGTATGTATTTTTACTTTTTGTTGTGTTCAGCTTAAAATTGCCGATTGTAGCTGTAGTGCTTTAAAAACGAACTGAGGTTAAAAAAGAAAAGTGAATTTCACTTTTAATTCTTAATGTGTTTATTAAAAGCCTTTAGCCAAGCTGTATATTCCGATTACTGGAGCAGAAGTGCAGCAGTTAAACTAAGGACATATTTTAGGACCATATCCCTTGGCCCTCTTCCTACCCCCACCTGTGAGGCTAAGAACCTCGGGGTCATCTTTGGTTCCACACTTTCCTTATCCGCCAACATCTCTGATGTCTCTAAAAAGTCAAACTTCCTTCTGCACCTCCTCAGAGGTAATCTGCCCTTCCTCTCCTTCCCCCAGAAGCTCACTGTCTCCCAAGCTCTGGTCTCTCTAGGTTGGACTATTGTAACGGCCTCTTTCTAAACCTACCTGCCTCTACTCTACGCCCTCTGCAACTAATCCAGAACAGGATTGTGAGACTTGTCCTTGGCCTCAAGCCCTGGGATTGTATCTCCCAGCTCTGAAATCTCTCCATTGGCTCCCATTGGATGCAATGATTAAATTCAAAACCCTCTGCATTGTCCACAAGGCTTTCTGGAGCCTGGGTCCAAAATACCTTCAGCTTTCCCTCCACAAATACCTCCCCTCTCGAGCTCTTTGCTCGTCTACCTCTAATTCCCTCTGGGTCAGTCGTTTTTCAAAGAAACAAGCTGGGGTAGATCTGTCTTCGGCTGGGGCCTCCCTCTGGAACAGCCTCCCTGCCACTCTAAAACTTGAGGAGAACCATCTCTGGTTCCGGAAGCACCTCGAGACCTTCCTCTTTGCTTCTGCCTTCGCCGCCCCCCTCTACCCTGCTGATCTGTTCTCTCTTGGCACGGTGCACCTGGCCACCCTCTGTCCTCCGGGCCCAGGTTCCTGCTCACCCTGCATTCCTCCCGCACTGCCTCTGGACCACCCTTTGCACTGGGGTCTGTATCTGTACCCATACAGTCCCCCCTCTTTTTTCTTCCTGCACTTATCAGACCTACCCTATCTGCCTTAAACTCAGCACTTGCCACTTGCTAGCTGCACTACCACTTTTGTTGCTTTTATTTATTATTTATTCTGTTCTCCTTTTGCTCTGCACTTTCACCTCTCGCACCATCCTTGCACTTTTCCTCTCCTCCTCCCCCATGCACTTGCACTTTCTCAATTTCGCTGGGCCTAGTAAGATCGTTGTTTTTGTTCTCCTCTGTTCCCCTCCCTTGTCGTGCTCTGAAACACTTGTGTATGAGCGCGATAGAAATAAAATATCAATTCAATTCTTCCTTCCTGTTTATGGAAAATAATGTTTTTTACACTGGGACCCTTATTTCTATAACTATTCAACAATACGTGTTAGGAAGCAGTAGGTAATTTTTATATTGACAAAAACGTAATGATGGTTTTCGACAAACAGCGGTTAATTTCTGATGATCTACACCCTCTTACGGTTTTTGCCCACTTTTGTCAGTTAACGACTGTTTCTGCATTAAAAACCTTAACGGGCTATCTTTGTAGGACTATATCAATTTGGTACCCCTTTAATGAACTGTATTTAATATTTGTATTTTTAATTGCTGTTCTGCTTCTAAAGATGTTATTTACTTTGGATCATTGATTTGTCCCCTCCCCATTATTCACTTCCTTCCCTGCATTTGTTGTCTACCAATTATAAATGTATTATGGGGCCTAACAACTAACATTTTTCAGGTGTGATGATACATGGAACTTGGCACTATTAGTTCATGATAACTATAATGTTTGAGCGTAGGAGTTTCTTTCTTGAAAATGATGATAGAATGCCATCGATTATGTAGGTTTACTCACTTTGTCCAAATTACCTGAATTGCTGGCTTGGTCTATGGGTTTGGCATCTAATTCCAGGGTGCTCACCAATCTAATCAGTGGTTGGCAATCAGGGGAGTCGTTCAAAACACCTGGGGAGCCATAGGCTGCAGACCCCCTATCCTAGTGTATGAAGTCAATATGCCTTTGCCTCAGAAATGGTACTGCTTTCATGCCTTCTGTGTTGCCTGGCTATTAGTGAGCCGGAAGGATAGATCAGGGACAACAAATTTGTCTTGGAAGCAACACAACGCAGAGCAACACAGGTTCAATCCCAGTACTGCACTTAGAGACTGGCCTCTGGTATTCAGCGCTTTATAAAAGATCAGGGTGGGTGTATTGAAACAATGCCAGGACAAAGGAGCCTCATGCTTGCTCACTAGACACTAAATGGCCCTCTATCGGCAGGACATTTGTGGCTCCTCTGGGAGCAATGCTGTCTACTGGGCTACCTGAGTGTTCTTGAGGCAGGGCTAGGGTTGTATGGGGATAGGTATTTCAATTGGTTTAGATGTTCTTTTACATAACACTGTCTCAATTTGGTGTTTCCTTGCCAAAACGTCCTGACTTATGTTTGATTCATCACGCACAAAGATGTTCACACTTTAAGATGTATCAATAGAATTGCAAGAGTATCTGTGATGTCCTTATACTGGTTTATTTGTATCCATTTCTACAGAGAGAAAGAGCTAGAACTCAAGGTTGCAGCTTCTGGAGCAATTGATCCCGAAAAACAGGTAAGGAAAGCATGGGTAAAAACAGGTGATTTGTGATTCATGTTTTTACTTGATAATTACCCATGTTCTCACACAAATACACATATATGCGCCGACACGTTCTCACCCTCTCTCCACCACCCCAATTCTTCTATCACCGCTCCCCCACACAAACGCATCCCTCCTCTCTCTTTATGGGAGGTATGCATAATGAATCTACATCAAACCCTTCCTTAAGGGGACAGGAAATTACTTACTTTTTCTAACTTTGTCTAATGAAAGAAAGGATTGAAAAAATTACCATGCAAATGGTGGCTGTTTTTACTGAACAAGTGGGTGATTGACAGGAGATAGTGACACTACATTATCTTGCTTGTGTTGCACACATCCCCTGCATTTTCCTTACTACTACAAGATGTAGGTGTTGGAACAATAGTAGATTTGCCTTTACTGCCACAGTCCATTATGAAACTATTTAGACAGATGCATTTTGGGAAATCCATTGTCTATTTGTAAACACACTTGGTGTCATTTGTGTAACATATTTAATGTTTCTTACTGTAACCCAAGCAATAGTAATGCACAATAGAAAATAATTAGTGAAGATTATTCAATTGGCCCAAATCAAGCATTGATAAAGGAACAATTGCATTTAAATTGGGTTCGAAACAATGTTTAGTTTGTCTGAAGAGATTAGGAGCAGAATCTACATAATGGAGTCTTTATTTTGCCAGCAATTAAGGGACCTTCTGTAGATTCATGATCTTAGATTAATTATTCACTACCAGCCAGATCGCGGGATGCCATTTTTAAAGAGGTTTTCTATTAAAATACTTTTAATTAATCAAAAAGGATATCACAATCTTAAATAGGACGCTGAGCTTTTCAAAGCACTCAGAATCGCCCCACCCCTCCAAACTGACACAAAATAAGCCATTTCAGTTAATGTTTAGGGCCTATGATGATTCACAGGGTCTTGTCACGTCTCCCCAGAGGGGAGCCCTTCGCTGTGAGGCTATGGCGGTGAGCCTGCTACGTAACATTCTGCCGGAAAGCGGGACCTCACAGGGAGAGACTCCACTCTTGAGGACGAGGACTCCTGTTCCATCCAGGAACTCTCTAAACCCCCTTATGAGGAGTTGACAAGAATATTTGATGACCAAGCCAATCACTCCAAACCAGCCTCTATCCGTTATTGCAATGTCTCCAAGAATCCACCTCAGATCAGATGTACTGTTAAGAAGAAGAATGTAAGAACCATGCTGAGTACACAGCCAACTACAATGGGTCAAAGAAGAGACCAAGGAGCCATAAGTCCTCAAGTGAAAGAAACAAAGGACTGTGCGTCCACGCTGACGGGGACCCAGCGTTGTCTCATAAAAACAGAAGGACTAGCAAAGTTTGTCGCTGGAGCCCGAGAAGTTCAAACCAGGGCTGAGGAATAAGCCAGGGGACACTGACTTGTCCTAAGCGGAGAGAACGCTGGAAACCGGAGAAGCAAATCTCGGCCAGACAGAGAGCCAAGCTGTCTGCCTGGGAAGAACCTGGAGGCGGCGGCGTGACACAGAGCGGGTGCACTGTGTGGTCCTCGAACTGCACAAGACCATACTAGGAAGGGCTCAGCTGAGGCGCTTGAAGAGGAAAGAAGAAGCAAATGACTGAAGTGGTTGTACTAGAGACTGTAACCTGACCCCACATGAAGAACCAGTGAAACCTACTCAATTCAACAGGTTACAGGAATGGCGGGAGACCCTGGTGGGGGACAGGACGGATAGGCAGTGAATATTACGAAGGGACCAATTACACATGTCCCAGTATATGTGCATATTGTAAAAATAGTGAAGATTGCCAAGGTACCAATGATACTGTCAGGGTTCCCCACCGTTCACTGCTAAGACGGAGAGTCAGGGTGTTTAAGGCAGTGGCTGGATTTAAGGGGCGTATTATTCATTATGTCTGTGGGTAGCAGGGTGGTATGTTTTTGCAGTACACAGTATTCATTAACTCTTTGTAGGAAACTAGCGTTATCCCAAGACCAGGTGGAAACTGATTCCCAGCACTGATTGGCTTAGGCCTACTCTGAGGTAGTTTGGAATCTTGTTTAAGATTCTAAACTGCCTTTCATTCAGCTGACATCCAGAGAAGGTCATAGCAGTTTGAGATTCTGAGAAAATCCACAGAAGTAACCCAACAAAAGAAAAGGTTGTTTCCTTAGTGAGCAGGAAGAATGAGAGAGGTGTTGTGAACAAAGTATATTTTGATGATGCTGGCAGTCTTGAGCTTGAAGCACCCAATATAAATATAGTTTCCAGGTTCAGTGTTGCAAGCAAGTTTCAAAAAGTAGATTTATTTTTCTTTACTGCAAGTAGTAAGAAACCAAAGTGAAAACTGAGTTTTATTGACATTGCACGCCTAAATTAACTTACTTAAGCACGCGGATGAGCGAGCACAGGATACTAAATGTATTCATGCTAGGGAGCTGGCGTTGTTCGCCTTCATCAGAGTTGCTGCCTTCTTTGAGGACCTGAGGGGCTAGCGGGGGGAGGGCGGGTGTGGATGTGTGTGTGTGCCAGCGTGCCACTGCCAACTTGTGAGTAAAAATATGCTTGTTTTTTGAATGCGTCAATTTCAGACTGTTGTAGGGATAAATCTCCAATCGGGGATAGTGCGGAAGGCCCCAACCAAGCGCATACTCATTAAAGGAGTTGGAATTCAGAGGAGGTGCAGCGCTAAATAAGGTCATTCAGGACACGTGAAGGAGTTGCTTAAGACCTCGTCTGTTGAGTTCAGTTGAACACTTTCTGGACTTTAAGATGTTGGCAAAGAATTTAGTTCTAGTAACCTGTGTAGATATTTAGCAGAGTACAAAGACTAAAAAGCAGACAAAAAGTAGTTTAGAGGAAAAAGAAAGCCTTTGATTAATCAAGCAGCATTCTACAAATAAATTTAACAGAACAGTTTGTGGAGCTCTGCAGCAACAAGATCTCTTATAATAAGCCTTTCAGCAATGTAGCAAAGGCTTACAGGTACCGGGGGAGAGCTGTTAATCAGATTAATGTTCGAAAATTGAGAAGAATTTTATGGGACAAATGAGCTAATGACTTGTGTGTTTCATTTCAGGTCTGATGAGCAGTTGTGCTTCTGAAAAGGTTCAAGATTGCAAGGGATACTTGCAGAGACCTGTCTGTTATTCTATCCACCTCTCCTTTCCCTTTGCCTGCCGAGCAATTGTAATAAAGAGTTGTTTGGTGTGCAAACCAGGGGGAGGTGGGGTTTGGTCGTGGGGGGGGGGCTGGTGGGCTCAATGAAGAGCTGGGACCTGACACATACTCATCCCAGTATATATATCAATATCGAAAAGAGTGAAGAATACCAAGGGACCAATAACACACTTCCCAGTATGTCAATATTAGAACGAGAGTAGACAATGTTAAGGGATTGGTCCGAATCAACCCAATAAAGAAGAATACGATAAATCAAGCCTTCGGGTGCAACACTGACCATCGCTAAGTAGATACCACCAAAGCCGCAGTCTGCGCTGTTGGTCTTGATGCCGCCAAAGTCGATGTCGGTACCGACAGTCGAGCAGTAGTTTGTGCCAGAGTCGTCATTCTTCGAAACAATGAAATTCATTTTCGATGATGACTGGGATCAGGGGCCTTTCAGCTACGAGTCGGCCCTCGGAGGGGCAGGCGTGTTTTTTTTTTTTTGTTTTTTTTTGCCAACTAGCCCGACCTCCTCTCTAGGTGCCCAGTACCAGAGAACCGTGGATAAGGGTGGTGGATTCTCTAGGCCTATGTGCCCCGTCAAAGCCTCAGTCAGCCTATGAGCTAACTGATATGCTAGAAAGAGGTCCCCCAACAGAAAGTTCACTGCTATTTAACTTGGCCATTGCCAAGACCCTGCTCCGCCCTTCCAGTGGATTCTAAGCTGACGAAGAAATATAAACCTGCAAAGGGTTGGGGGGTCCACTCTATCTTTTGACCCAACCCTACTCCAGAGGGGTTAGTGGTTCAGGCAGCCACTATTAATTCAAGGCCATCCATGTCCACCTCGAATTTACTGATAAGGAGTCGAAAAAGTATGACATCCTTGCACAGAAGATATTCTCCTTCAGTAATATGGCTCTCAATGCCGTGAATGCTTTGTTTGCATTCGCGAAGTATACGCACAGCCTGTGGATGACTATAGAGGAGGCAGCAGAGCACATTCCGGCAGGGGAAATGCAGTAAGCTTTTCTGCGCCTGGTGGACAACTGAAAAAAGGTGGCCTGCAAGCTCTGCAATCGGGCCGGGACGTTGCGGATTGCGTGGGCAGAGCTATTGGGTCAGCAACAGTGCTGCGAAGGAAGGCTTATCTGCACAATTCAGGGTTTTCCCCTAATATTCAGGTGAAGTTGCTTGACATCGCTTTTGATGGTGAACACCTGACCAGCCCTAGAGCCGATGAGTCTTTGAAAAATGTAAAGACTCCCAGCTAGCTCCAAGGTCTCTGGGCCTGGCTGTGCAGCACCCACCTAAACTATCTTTTGACTTCTCTTGCAGAGGTAGATGCTTTCAGCGGTATGTCCCATTCGGGAAGATTGCACAGCCCCCACAACCCAGGCATGGGGCCTCTAAGGGCCATTTGACAGCAGCAGCATCAGTGGGGCCAGCACCGGCCACAAAGCCGCTTTGAGTTCTCCCCAATGTTTCCCCTGTTGGAGGTAGGTCTTGCGAGCACTTGCTTCAATGGCAGGACATAACCTCCAATGGCTGGGCATTGCAGCTCATCCAAATGGGGGTACTGGCTCCCTTTTCTGAAAAAACTCCAGACAGAGCTAATGCTCCCCTCCTTACCCGTCAGCCAGAACAGGAGCTCCAGGAGAAACTGCAAGCCCTATTGTTGTAGGGTGCCGTGGAAGAGGTACCTCCAGAGCAGAGAGTATCGGCCTGGTATTTCCTGGTACCCAAGGAAAGGGGGAGGGTTGTGTCCCATTTTGGACCTGTGGGCCCTTGAACAAGTTCCTGAGGAAGGATAATTTCAAAATGTTGATGCGGTGGGAATCTCCAGGCTCTACAGTCTGCGGGTGTCTTTGGATCTGCAGGATGCATATTTCCATGTGCCCATTCACCAGAGGCATAGGAGATACCCAAGACTCCTCATAGGGGGCAACCAATTTAAGGTGCTCTCTGCTCTGAGGGTCTTCACCAAGCTGATGGCAATAATTGCGGCTCATCTCAGGAGAGCCAGCGTTCATGTGTTCCCATACCTGGACGACTGGCTGATCTGGGGTAAGTCATCGGAGCAGGTTTCGTCTCACCTTAGACACCTGCTCACTGCTGCACAGGCCGGCTTTCTCCCTAAACCTTACAGAAGTTACACATGACATTGATGCAGAGGCTCCAGGTCATTGGAGTGGTCCTGGATACTCGAGAGGGGAAGGCTCCCACTCTTTTATCCCCCCACAAGAAGAGTCGCCAGTGTAAGGCAAATGGTCGATCTGTTCCAGAGCCATGACAACTTGCCAGTGGTCTCCTTCAGTGGCTACTGAGGGGTCGATTGGCCCAGTATTTCAGCACCATGAAGGACATTCTTAGGCTTTTGAGGTCGGTGGCCTGCGATTTCTCTTGGTTGGCCAGTGGAGACAACATGGTGGCGGGAAACCTTTTTGTCCTCCGTGGACCCAGGTCAGGGTGGTCACGGATGCGTCCCTGAAAGGTTGGGGTGCTCACTGCGACGATCTGCAGGTGAGCAGCCTTTTGTCTCCAATGGAGAACCGGTGGCATATCGACAGGCTGGAACTGTGGGCAATCAGGTTGGCGCCGAAGGCTTTTGCGCCTTCTCTCAAAAGGAAGCATGTCCTGATCATGACAGACAATAGGGTGCACATGCACAACCTGAGCAGGCAGGGAGTTGTAGAGTCCCTTCCCCTTTGCAGGGAGGTGATGCAGCTGTGGTTCTGGCTGTTGGAGAACCAGATCTTCGTTTCAGCAGTTCATCTGGCGGGGACAGAGAAGCGGGCTGGCGGATGCCCTGAGCAGGCAGAGCACGGTCTCCCACGAGTGGGGAAGTGTCTAGAAGTTCTCGAGGAGATCTTCGTTCAGTGTAGTACCCCGACGGTCGATCTGTTTGCCACAGATTGCAATAGGAAGTGCAGATAATTTTGCTCGAGGGAATTCCTGGCGAGGGGTGCTCTTGGGAATGCATTCTAAGTGAAGTGGGACTTCGGCCTCCACTATGCTTTCCCCCTCGATCTGTCATCCGGTGGGTTCTCAGGAGGTTAAGGAGATTCCAAGCAACCATGATCCTGATCGCCCTGGATTGAGCGAGGAGAAACTAGTACTCGGAGCTCCTGGAATTGACCATCAGCCCACCTCTCCAGCTGCCTCAACGGCCAGACCTTCTATCCCAGTTGGAAGGTCGGGTGCTGCACCCGAACCCAGAGCCCATCGATCTACATATGTGGCTCTTGAGAGGATTGATTGATTTATTTGGTATTTATAACGTGCCTGTACACAAGTGTATCTAGGTGCCACAAGACGGGAAGGGTGGAGACCGAGGGAAGACGGGACAAACAATCCTACTAGGCCTCGTCATTCAGATCATGCAAGGGGGGAAAGGGATAGGGGGAAGCGCAGGAGAGAGGATAGGAGAAAGTTCCGCCAGGACACCATGGCTCTGAGTAAGTGCTGCCAGGGCAGCGCGGCTCTGGGTAAGTGCAAGTAAGGCAGGGGCAGTAGGAGTTACATTTACAGCTCCTAAGTGCGCGGTAGGCCCAGAGGCAGTGCAGGAACATTGGTCATGGAGGGGTCTGGTATCCTGTGAGACTCTGAGATACCCGGCAACCAGTCAGGGCAGGCAGACAGGAATGTTAGCAACGAGGAGGAAAGGAAGGTCTTGAGCAGCTTTCGGAACTTCATGTGTTCAGGCTCAAGTTTGAGAGGGGCAGGGAAGCCGTTCCAGAGGGTTTCACCTGTAGAGGAAAGAGATGTAACCCCCACTCTCAGCTTGGAGAAGCCTCTGGCTCGGAGTTCGAGGTAGCGGAGTGAAGGGCTCTAGAAGGAAGGCATTTAGGCAGAGAGGTTTGGATATAGTGCAGGCCCTGCCCCAAAAAGCCTTGTGGAGGATGAGGTATGATGACAAGCACCTCACAGAAGAAGGTGCTTGAGGTGCTACTGGCTGCACACAGACCATGTACAAGATAGCTTTACGCGTGCAGATGGAGAAGGTTTGAGGCGTGGTGCAGGTAACACGAGATCGATCCCATCTCTTGACGCACAACCTCAGTGATGGAGTTCCTTCTATCGCTGGCTTCATTAGGCCTGCAGGTTACAACAGTCAAAGGTTACTTGGAGGCTTTGTCTGTTTTCAAGAGGTCTCCAGATCAAGGGTCTATCTTTACGATCCTAGTGATGGCCCAATTTCTGAAAGGTCTTGTAAATATGTTTCTGCCTGTTCCTTTTGATGATTCCGAACTGGGACCTTAACCTAGTCATTACTTTTTTGATGGCGATTCGACCCCATGCACTCCTGTCCCATTAGGTTGCCCACACTGGAGACTGCCTTTGTAGAGGCCATCACATCTGCCATGAGCGTTAGTGAGCTGCAGGCATTGTCGTGTAGACTACCCTTTCTCTGGTTTATCAAGGAATCTGAAGGTGCGGTCGGGTTTCTTGCCCAAAGTCGTCTCGACATTTGATGTGTTGCAGTGCATAGACCTGCCTATATTCTATCCGCCTCCACACTCTTCGAAGTTAGAGGAGTGGTTACACTGGTTGGAACTTAAGAGGACCCTTCATTTTTATGTACTAAGGACAGTGGAGTTGAGGAGGAATAACCTTTGGCTTGTCACGCCTTTAGAATTGTGCTGTTCTCTACAGCTTCAGGCGTTTCTGTTCCTCACTTTAAAAAAAAAATGTTTAAGTTAGTTTTTAAACTGAGTCATGGCTGTTTTCAGCTGAATCTTCAGATTCTTCCTCCGCAGTGTCTGAGCTCGGGCAGGGAGAGGAGGAACTGAGGTACGAGGGTGTAGTGACCAAGTGTATGTACAACGATCGACGTCCCGCCCAGAGTAGTAAAGCACCACATCGAGTCAAGATGGATCTTGGCGCTGGAAGGGATAACTATCTAATGAGGAATCTGCAGGAGAAGAATCCATAGAAAGAACATTAATGGTAATTCATTTCTCCTTCTTTGTGGAACCAAAGAACTGTTAATATAGAGAACAAGGTGAACGGAGTGGTAAATACCCCCTTGAAGAATTAAAAGCACTCCTAAAGAACACTATCAGAAGCCACCCAAGATGCCTGTCCAGGAGAAGGGAGCCATTCTCCTGGACCCCTCCTTTTCTTCATGATCAATGGTAGGGACAGAATAGGCTGGCTTTGGACGGAGGCTGGACTGTTGATTGGTACAACTTCACTGACCACGAGCACCCTAGTTAGTTTTGTGTTAGGTAGGGCAAACACCTTATTGCTAGGGATAGATAGGCCATTTATTTATTATTTAAATAAACAAACCTGCAGAAATGCCACCTATTGGTCAGTCTCATCCTTCTGGTCTACTCCAGGCCTCAAGAGCACTAGAATGTGTTGCAACACACTTTCTCTGTGCTTTCCTTTTTAGCCCCTCATGTGTGGAGTTTTATTCTACATATAGGAAGACATTTACCCTCCAGTAAGTCAACGATGAATACTGGTATGTGCATGTGACAGGGAGGGGATTGCTTCAGAGTGATTCTCTCACTAAAACACTGAATTTTGATTGATTTCTGTGCTTTGAGTTAAGTGTGGCTCTATCACTTTATAAATGCTTTTGGAAATTCAGGAGGCAGCCTCTCTCTGCCTCAATGACTTAAATGTCAGCTTTCATGTGTTAATATGTGGTCCCTGTGCAGCACGTATCCAGATCTCCTCTGTTGTCCACCACTTCTCTCCATATCTGCGCCAATGATGTTTTTGTAAAGGGGTAAGGCAAAGAGAAAGAAACTTTGATGCTGGTTTAGCTGCTGTAGTCATTGGTGGGCCTGGTAATGAATAGAGCAAAAAGGTAAGGGGGAGCCTTCTTTGGCAGAAAGTTTGACAGCAAAAGTTTTGGCCCATGGGATAGACTACACAAGCCCTGACAAGGGGCATTATTGTGAACCAACGCTGTCTGTTCTAGGTGATTTATATATAGATGATTGTGAGGATTTGAAGGCTTCTTCGACACATTTAGAGTCCACTTCCCCTCCCCGCAAAGCTTTATCACCCTTTATTTTATATCTTTATTCATTTTCCCATTATAACAATAACAAAACAGTAGTACACATGATCATACTTCAGTTTACATTCCTGGTATTTCCCTACCCCATCCCAACTCACCCCCTCAAATGCCTGCCTATAGTTCCGCTCTCTCCCAGTGTTAGTGTCCTTTCCTCAGCTCTTCCATGTGTATATTACATATTGTCTTTGCCGTTGTCTTGAGTAAACAGCGTCACTGTAAGGGCAATCTATTGTAGAATATCTGTAAGTTCTTGTTTTTGTTCCCCTAGAGCCTTTTCCCACACTCCTGTGTCTGCTGTTGTCAATTTTTCCATATCTCCCCACCATCTATCAATACTGTTATTAGTGTCTTTCCACCTCATAGCTATACTACGTTTGGCTTATATATAAATTAGATTTTTGATTTTGTTCAATATTTTATTTTTCACGCTTCTCTTGAAGAGGCTTAGCATGCATGCTCCTGGGTATTGGACATCAAGAGTAATGCCTCCCTGGGCCACTTTATTCTCCACCCTACTCCAAAATACCTTTAAAACGGGACATCCCCAAAACATATGTATTATGCCAGAATTCTCTTCCTTGCATCTGGGACATTCCTGCCTGCCCACCCCTTTGAATTTTGCTATTGCAGCTGGGGTAAGGTATGCTCTTTGTGTAATGTAAAGTTTAATTAATTGTAGCCTGGCATTTCTAGAGACCTTTTTGTTATATAGAACTATAACGCGCCATTCTTTGTCTTCGAATGCTTTTCCCAATTGTCTTTCCCATCTTTCCTTGCACTTTAATTCATTACTCGATCTATCAACTTCTCGTAGATTCTAGAAATGGCGTGCCCTCCCTCTGACACGTTAATATATGCCTCTACATCTTCACACCATATTGCCTCTTCTCTTGTATCCGGCCACCTACCCTTTACTGCTCTAATCACAGTCCTATGTAACGGAAATTGGCCCTTGTGTATTCCCGTAGCATCTTGTAGTTCTGTGAATTCCATCAGCCCTTTTCCATTTCTCAGGTCACCTAGCGTGGCTATGCTGCAGGACTCCCATTGTGTTCGCACTCTTGCCCGATATCCCTGTGTATCTGCCATTACCACATCTATAGTGGTCTGTGGTGAGATTGGGTTTTTGAGTCCTATGATCTTACAGGTTCTCTGCCATATCTGGATGCCCAATTTTACTAAATAGGGGTGGCTCTGCTGCTCTTCAGTGGGAGTCCAGATCAAGTCCCTGAGGTATAGCCTTTTTATTGCCAGATGTAAAAGCGTGGTCTGTATCGTGGGATCATCTGCCATCCATCGTACTACATATTGTAACCGACATGCCAGGAAGTATAATTCAAAATTTGGTATCTTCAAGCTCCCTTGCGTATATGGCCACTGTAATGCATTCAATGCAACCCTATGTCTCCCTCCTTGCAATAAGAAGCCTCTACATATCTTGTCTAGTTCTAGAAAACAATATTTTGGGAATATTATACGGGATATTCCTAAAACAATGCATAAACCCTGGTAGTACCACCATTTTTAGCAATGCTGCTCTTCCTGCCATTGACGGGGCAATTTGCCCCGAAACTTCGACCTACCTAACCCTTCTTTAGCTTGTATTGTGTTGCATTCTTGTTCTAGTTTTGGCCCTCTTACTATCCTGACCATAGTGGCAAGCTTTCTCACCATTATGAACTTTGTCCTTCTCACATCTTCTGCAAATAACAGCAATAGAATTTCAGATTCTCCTGCACTCCAATTTCTGTATTCATACTTTGAAGCTAAACTTGGTGGGAAATGCCATCTGTACTCTGAGAACAGCTACCATGACTGCGATTTTTTTTTTCAGTTGTTTGACATGCTAAACTAGATCAACATGCAAACACTGAACACGTGTTGTGAGGCTCTGTTATAAGGTAGTCGGATAACTATCAAACCATCTGATCAGATTGGTATAAGGTATTTCTGATTGAACCACACATGGAATTGTGCATCCATTGTCCATTTCTGAATAGGGGTCTGGAACTGAAACCAAAAGCATAGCATAGAAACCTTTATTACTCCATAACTCTTTGGGTTCTATGTGAATGATTCAATGCAAAAAAATTACAGTTGAGTTCGAAGTTTGGCTCGGTTGAGACAGAACATGGAGTAGCCAAATAGGCTGCAAAATTCAGAGAGTCCTTCATACAAAGTACGTAAAAGCAGATTTAAACCCTGGATTGGTTCAAAAAGACATACTGCCAAGAAGTAGTGCAGGAACATTGTCTACACTACAGCAGACAGAAGAAAAGGTACAGGTGCTGCAGAAGTCCTTCCAAAGCCACGATCGAAATGGTGAAACTATAAGCCCTCTTCCACCTTGCACCTAGGTAGAGTGCAAGATTTTCTGAATGTGGGGGGGTGCGAGGGAGTTGCATTGGTGAAATCTGTGCTGGAAACTGTCTTTTTTTTTCTGTGTTGTGTTTGGCTACTTTATCCTATTCCCTGGGTAGTGATATCCTAGGTTGCTTTCTCTCCCTCTGTGGGACTTCAATGATTCTCTTGCTTACATAAAAGCAATTTAAGTTAATCAGTTTTGTTAAAGTTTTCATTACTTGTACTGGGATGAGTTTCTTAAACTGCAATTCCCTTTTGGCCTCTTTGTTACCTTCAACAGCATAGGGGTAATGTCTCTGGGCTCCATGTCTGTCCGGGAGCTTCTCCCTCGCTCCTTGTTTCTGTCGGCTCACTGTCGCTGGCGTCCTCTTCCTGGGATTCTCTCTTGCTCCTGCAGCGTCCCAGTGTTCCTTCAGGTAACCGGTTGCTGCTTCGTTCTCAGGATGGTATCGGCATTGGTTTGTGGGCTGCCTGCCAACCACGTATCCTTCATGGCCACGCCACTACCTCATTTTGGGAGCCAGCGCACTCTCTGCTTTTTGCATCTGGTATACGCCATACCTCTGGTATCTCTTCCTTCAGTGAAGCTGCAAGCTTGAATGGTGTGGGTTTCGTGGCTTGCTTCTGCCCTCCTCCTTCAGGTGTTACACAGGATGGGGTGGGGGCACCCTTGCCTGCTTATGTGTTCCTCTATCTACAAGTTGATTGGCATGTACTCTCTATTCGATGTACTCGTCTCAGTTGAATTTGAGACTTGTTTTTAAAGGGATACCTTCTCTTTCTGCCTGATAATGGCATTGATTGACTTTTTCTTCATCCAAGTCTTTGGACTTATAAGTCCTTGGTATTTTAGAGAGTCCCATGTATGCCACTATGTGTAATGGTTTCGGGAGTTCCACACAAGGACAGGTCCTTGTCCCCTGAGGGGGAGTATCTCTCGGATTGGTCCCACTTGCCTCGACCCCTAGGGAGGGCGTTACGAAGCGGGCTCACCTCCCCAGCCTCACAGGTGGGGGCTCCTTCTTGGGGAAAAGAGACTAATTCCCTATTTGTCACAGGCCCTTGTGGCTAGCTGGCCACGGTCAACAGGGTCTGCCGAAGAGGTCCTTGCTGAACGCGCCGCAGGAAAAAAATGGCCTGTACCAAACGGCCTACACCAAACGTTTCCGCTTCGAGATATAGCATCTTTCTGGCTGACCGAGACCTAAAATTCTTCGGGTGCACTTGCTAAGAAAAGGGATGGCAGTCATCATTGGGGGACCACCATGGACATCTGGTAGTGGATTAAACCGACAGGTCTTTGCAAACAAGATTCTGACCGAAAATAGACACCAATTGCAATATCCGGAGGAAATGTTTACACAGGCCAGTCCTATTGGTGTTCATAATAGTCTAACTTTGCTGGTATCAAAGACAACAATTCTGATATGCCAAGTACTTTTTCAGGCACTCTTCAGTCCGGTTGGTGTTCATTATGGTATTTTTCGGGTATCCTTCAAAGGTGCATTTTCATTCTCTCTATCAACATAACCATATTCTATGCGGTAGACCCCTATGCTGTAAAGGGTTGACTGCTCTGAAATTCAAATATCTCTACCAAGGTGACATCTTTTAGCAGACTATCTGCAGATCTCCTTAAAGCTCTCATTTGGTGGTTTGCTCTCATAATGGGCTTTTGGGCAGTTGTGCAGGTTAGTGTTTAAGGTTACTAGTTCATTGATTGGCTTGCTGCCATAATTATTTTAAAGGGTCTTGTTTTTTTCTTCAGCACAGAGGTCTAGGTTAGGACTCTTTGGGAGGTATTTGTAGCACTACAAATAAGATACTCTCTTGTATAAGTTATTTGCAGACTGCAGGATACAGTAACATGTGCTCAGCTATCAAGGGCTAAACTAGTCGTCCTATTCCTGGTTGGTATTTCAATGTGTGCTTTAAAGGTTTTTGTGCATGTTTGTTTTTGCCTGTGAAGCGGTGTCAACCATGCAGATGGCGTATCCTTTGTCTTGGTCTATAGAAGGAATTTGTGAGCACCTCCCAACAACTTTCTATTAATGTGACAATGTTGAAAAGTTGCATTATTAAATTGCGTACCCAGTTAATAACATAGCTTTTTGGGAAGAGTATTTATTTTTCTTCCAAGATGGTGGCTTTAATTAGTACAGATTGTCCATCTCAAATTTTGGTAACGGTTTGTTTTTTCATGTGATGGGACGCATGTTCTGCCTCAGTAATGCTAGGACAGGCTTTCGGTGTTTGGCCTGCTGATGTTTGTTTTTTTTTCTTTCAAAACTTTATTTATTTAGTCAGTCATTATTCTCTTACACTACTGGCACAGGTGCCTCAATAATTGTATCACCACAGTTCACGGTAGCCACATTTACATATTTAACCTTACGGTTGTTGATTGTGTATTTTTAAGTGATTTGAGCCAACTTTGATTATAAAAGTTGAACAAACTTTCTCTAACGCCTTCCCCTCCCTCCCCATCACCATATGGTATGGACCAACTCTTCTGTCCTCCGTTGATGTCCCTATCTCTCATTAGCTTCATAGTTCGCAGGTTTGGGATTCCCTGCTCCTTATTTGTTGGCCCTCAGTTTTGCATAGCTCTCAACATGTTTGGTTTAAAGTATTGTGCTTCTCTCTCTGACAAAGGCAAGGAAGGCGTCCCACATTGCCCGGAATTTCAGAAACTTTCCGTCCTTCAGGGCCCCTACCTTTTCCATGGCCATTACTTTCAAAATGTTTACCCACAAGCATTCTATTATAGGACCGTCTGGGTTCTTCCAGCCTTGGGCAAGGGTCATCTTTGCTTTCATTAACAGGTGGGTAATGAGAGCTGCATTGTTGCCAGTTGCTGCATAAATGTCTTCGACCACTGTTTCCAAAAGAATCACCTTGGGCATGGCTGGCAGTTGTTTCCCTGTAATTTAGTTTATATGCCCCACGACTTCCTTCCAATACAAAGCAGCCTTAGGGCAGGACCACCACATGTGGTATAAGTCTCCCTTACCTCTGCATTGCCTCCAGCACGTGGGCGGATAGTTGGGGCTCATTTTGTGCAGTCTATGGGGGGGGTCAAGTACCACCTAAAACTAATCTTATATGCTGTCTCTCTAATGGCTGTGCATTTGGAAGATTTCTGTGTTCTTCAGATTTGGGCACATTCTTCCTTTGTGATGGGAGCCCCCAGGTCCCTCGTCCTATTGTCCAAATATGAGAGGGTGTTGCTCCCTTGTGCTTTGTCCAACAACCAATACAGTCTAGATACCACCCTTGAAACGTCCCCTTTTTGTAGTGTCCGCTCCAGGCCTATCAGGTCCCTGTTGGCTGCTTTCTTAAGCTCCTTTTGTGTTATCCAATGTCGAATCTGAATGTATGTGTATCTATCGCTTTCCCCTATGCCATACTTCTGCTTGAATTCCTAGAATAGTAATGGGTTTCCCCCCTGAAAGAAGTCATTTAAGTGAAATGGTTGCCTTTGTCCCCAATTCTCCCGTAACGGGTCAGTTTGCCCGGTGTGAAGTCTTGGTTATGTAACATTCGGGTGAAGGGGCCCAGCCCCGGAGTGATGTCCCGCCTCCTCAGAGCAAATTACCCTCTGCTCCCCTGGCTCTTGCACGCAGCGCGTGTATTGTTCCCAGCGTGATTGTGGTCACCCCTTGCGCGATTCCCACCCATCCATTTGACGTGTCTTCCCTCCTTCAATTCATCATTGGTGCTATTTGTGCCGCTAAGACATACCTCTCTATAGCAGGGACCCCAGGCCTCCCAGGATTGGTGGTCTTGTTAGGATTCTTTTGTATTCTGCGTTTACCCCTGTGCCAGACAAAGGAAATTAGGTCTCTCTGTAGCGCTTTGCATACCTTGGGGGGAATCTCTACTGGAATGGAGCTTACCACATATAGCATTCGGGGTAGGAGGGTCATTTTGAGTGCTGCAATGCGTGCAAACCAGGATAGTTCTTGGGTGTCCCACCTATGCAGGTGCTCCCTCAGTTGTTTCCAAAGGGGTGTTATGTTCACTCCGTACAGGCTTTTGTAATCCTTTGTTAGTTGGATCCCCAGATATTCTATTGATTCTCTCTCCCAGATCAGTTGGTGTTGTGTTATCAATATATCAATCTCCCCCTACCCTTCCGTGATGATCAGAGCCTTAGATTTAGTGAAGTTTATGGTAAACCCTGATATCCTAGCAAATTCTTGTAGTCTCAAGTACTTTTGGTAATGTGCTCCTAGAGTCTTTAAGAAACAGCGTAATGTCATCAGCATATATTGCTATTTTGTGCGTTATCCCTCTGCATGTCACCCCCCGTATCTCCCGATCCTGCCTTACTATTACGGCTATAGGTTCCATTGCCATTGCGAATATTAAGGGCGAGAGCAGGCAGCCCTGTCGTGTACCGCCTGTGTGTTTTTATTTTGGCCATAGGTTTCCCATTAACCATGAAAGACTTGTTTGGGAGATGAAAGTTTGCCAGAACCATTCTGATAAAGGTGGGGTTGCATCCAAATTTCTGTTGGACCAATTTCAGATATGGCCAATCTAGACAGTCGAACACCCTCCTTGCATCTAAAGCAGCTGTGGGGAACTTCTGTCCCGTCCTGGTTCTCAAATCTATTATATCCACCGCCCGTCTGATGTTATCTTGCGTGTCTCTCTCTCTTATAAACCCTGCTTGATCTGTGTGGATTATTTTGGTTAGGACCCCTGCGAGTCTTGTTGCAAGGATTTTAGTATATAGCTTGGCGTCCGTATTAAGCAGTGATATCGGCCGGTAGCTAGTGCAGTCTGTAGGGTCTTTACCCGGCTTGAGTATTAGGATTGTAGTCGAGTTCCCCAGGTCGGATGTGACAGTGCCACTGTCCCTAATATGGTTGACTAGTTTTCTTAGTAGGCCCAGCAGCTAGTTACGGAACGTTTTAAAGTATCCATTCCCCACTCCGTCCGGCCCTGGGGTTATGTTGTGGGGTAATGCGGTTATGGCGTCACGTATTTGCTGTGCGGTCATGGGGGCCTGTAGAGCGCTGCTGTCTTCCTTGAGGATCTGGGGCAGGTTGAGCCTTGACATGTTGGCTATTTTTGCGTGACGGTGGTGGTCTTCTCGTTTCAACAGCCCCTGATGGAATCTTTCCATTATCTCTAGCAAAACCATTTCCTCTTTAAGCTGTACAATGTAGTTACAGAGTTTTTGTTTGCCGGGTTTGGCCGCCAGACATTTTTTAGCTTTTCCTCCCCGAACATAGTACGTCTGTGTAGTGTAGTGTAGGGATTGTACTGTGCGGTCTGATACATGTGATTCGAGTTGTGCTCTTGCTTTTTGAACCAATCAAAGTGATTTTTGGGAATGTCTAGTTTTGTGCTGTGTTTCAGCTTCCAGTAATGCTACTTCGAGTTTCTTTTTAATAAGCCCTCTTTTCCCGCATGTATGCCATTGTTTGTGATATGAATTCGTCCCAGATCACCGATTTCCCCGCGTCCCAGATTACGCCCCAATTTGTTTCCCCATCATCATTTTCCTGGAAGTAGTTATGCATTACCTTCTCCATGTGTGCCTTAAGAGCCAGATCCTTTAATATCGTTTCATTCAGTCTCCAGGTCTTATGGCCCTCGTGGACGTTTTGGCCCATGTCCATTTGCACCAAGACTGGGGCTTGACCCGACAGGTATTGGACTCCTATTTCTACCTTACAAATCCGGGGATCAGAGTGGACGAGACCAGCACCATGTCAATTCTCAAGTACCCTTTGTGGACAGCTGAGTGGTGGGTGAACTCCATCTGTTAATCATTTAAAAATCTCCACATTTCAATCACCCCCAGGTCCCTGAAGAGTTTCCCCAACGCCTATCTGCCGCTGTGGATGGAAGTATTTTGTCCAGGATGGGATCCATGACACAATTGAAGTCTGCGCCAATCACTATCTGGTCTTCATACCATCCCCCCAAGGTTTTTAGTATTTCCCTCAGGAATAGATCTGGTCTCTTGTTCGGGGCATATATTGCGATTAGTGTGTATATTTGGTCCTGTAGCATCCGTTTCAGGACTAAGTATCGCCCCTACCGATCCCTGTGTATTGCCCATTTTTTAAATACCAATTTGGCCTCTATTAGTATAGCTACTCCCTTGGTTTTTTACCGCCCGAGGCATGGTATTGTCGGGGGAACACTCGATGGATCAATCTTTTCATCCTCTGGGAGAAGGTGGGTTTCCTGTATGAAGACAATTGAGGCCTGCAAGTCTATCCATCTCGTCGGGATCGACCAGCGTTTAACTGGCAAATTCAGGCCCCCTACAATGAGTGAGACGAAGTTCAGTACAGCCATATATCATCTGTGTTTGGGCTCCCCTTGCTTTCGGGTATGCTTTCTCCAACCGCTTAACCTTCTCATCTCAGCCTCCCATGGTCCATACCATAAACAAAACCTAATTAACCATACAACAAGCATAATTTTCCCTCCCAACCACCCCCACCCCTCCCTAATACCCCTCAGATCAAGGTCCCTCTGAACCTTCCCTGCGCCCCTGTTGAGGCATTGAGTATTAAATCTACTCAAATTTGCACTGCCCCAGAACATATGCATGTCCTGAGTTGGGTTCCAGGATGGGTGGCTCCTTCCCTCTTCTGGGACTGCTTCGCTCTCTCGGCAGTTTACCTATATTTATTCTTTCCCTCCTCCCTTGGAATAGTATTTGGAGAACATTTACTATCCAATGTCCCTGTTTGCTCTTGGTGTCAGTGTTCATTTCCGTTGGGGGCCCGTTAATGTGCCTTCTACACTATGCATCTTTGTGGCGGTGAATTACCATTGCTATTGTCTGGAACCGCCCCCTCTCGGGTTGCGGGTTGGGCTTATGTCCGGGTGTGGCTCTTCTTCCTCTAGATGTAGGAGGGTCAGCCCTTCTTCACAAGTGGTGATGCGTTGTTGTTTGTCCTCCGAGGTGAACTGCAGGCCAAAGAGGTATGCCCATCTATATAGTGATTCCTTTGGCTCTTAACGCTCTAGTGACCGGTATCATTAGTCTCCTTTGTTTAGGGTTGTTAGGGCCAAGTCCTGAAACAGTTGGACTTGCGTTCTGTTGATGGTGACCGGTTGGTGGTTTCTTGCTGCTCGCAGGATTTCCTCCTTCATAGTGTAAGAGGTCATTGCCAGGAGGACGTCTCTAGGTCTGACACCCGGATCCTTTTTTTTTGGGGCCCACTCTATGCACTCTGTCTATAAGTATGTCCTCCGGTTGATGCCAGATAGCAGGCTGCTGAAACAATTCTGCATCATCTCCTTCAAGTCTTTATCACCAATTGTTTCGGCCAGTCCTTTAACTCTTATGTTGGATCTTCGGGATCTGTTTTCCAGATTCTTTGCCTGGAGTTCTAGGTTGTGTGTTGCCCTAGCGATTTGTTCCAGCAGTACATCAGTCTGTTTCGAATCCTCTGCGATGTCCGAGGGCCCCGCTTCTATTGCGTACGCTCTCTCTCTCATATGTCTGTGATGTCCTTCTTAACTTCATGTAGACAGGAGCCTAGCTCTTCCCTTATTTTGCCCAGTTGATCCTGGAGGGATTGCATCATGCGGCTCTCCATTCCCTTCAGACACTCCTGGAGTTCCTCTTTATTCAGAGCCCTATTAGTGACTGGTTCTGCAGCTCTTCGGGTGTCGTGTTCATCAGTCGCAGCTTAGCTCTGGAGATCCCCTGTCCGGCGTCGCCTCCAACAGTGCTCCAACTGCGCTCCTCCCACCTTCGTTGTGTTCTTGGCTTTTGACAGGGCGCCTTTGGACTTGGCTCCTTGCATCTGTCTCTTTCATGGGGGGGGCATCTGGTGGGGTGTGCTAACGAAATGGGGGCTTTTGTTGGGTTGGTGGGGCTCTCTCTTTATTTATATTAAGATCTCGGTGGTGTGACCACATGGTGCCAGTGATTAACGTCCCACGGTTGAGTTGCTCTGGGACCGTCTTTGTTTCCCCTCAGCTATTGGGTTATGCTGGTATGTGTGTCTCCCAATTCATCCCCGGGGGGCCCATGTGTCCATTCCCTAAGGTTATCTTCTGTTTCCAATGTTCTGATTGCCTGCACCTCGCTGAGCTTGCACCGCCTTTTGGGGGGTGTGTTGATGCAGTGTCACTGTGCAGGGTTTGCCTCTACTGAACTTGTTGGTCAATTACGCATTGGAAGTGGGCTTATCTTAGTTGTGACCACTGGTGAAATCACACTAATGTGAGATGTCGGCCCGCAGTGCACAGGTGTTCCAGATCGCTGTGGACAATCAGTAATGTGTTTTCTGCGCGTTAGGGCCAGCAGGTTGACACAGCCGTTATAAGTGGCTAATAGAGGAGTGGGGGGAGTAGCCGTGCCGGGCCTCCTTTGTATGCGACTCCTCAGATCGTGTATTAACTGTCCAATGTTCTACACTGATTGGTTTTTCTCTGCCACGCTTGCCGACAGAAGACAGCTATGTTTCATGGAGTTTGGGGATCACGGGGAGGAGTATGGATGCCGGGGTTCCTTTGATTGCGGATCTAAGCCCTGTTTATCAAACCGGCATGGGGTGCCGGTGTAGCTTCGTGCAGAGGTTGGCTTTAGCCGATGTAGGTTGTTTGGTGTCTCCCCAGTACTTCCCAGGCATAATGCCGCTGTGTTTATGACCTTGTCCTTACAGTTGTTGTGGATTAATTTAGCAGGGCCCGCTTCACCTGCCACTCTCCCGCTTACCGCCTGGCTATGCTCGTCGGGTTCCTTCTGCTGCAGACCCAGACGTGGGTTACTGGGCCCATCTGCCAGCCCGCTCTGTGAACTTTCCTGCTCACTCGCCTCCTTTTCTCCCCGGGCCAGGCGCTTCTGGATCCTTAAAATCGTGGCGGTCACAGTCCCACTGCAAATAGTAGGACGTCCCCTCTCGTTAGGGGGGTCGCTGTGAGGATCACAGAGCTGAGGGCAATCTTTGACCAGCCAGCACCACGAGTGAGCGCCGGTGTCTGCGGCTCGCTAGGTGCTTCCTGATTGCGTCGGCGGGTCCAGCTCTCCTGGAGCGTTGTGCCGTTCCGGGTCGATGCAGGGACGGATGCCTCCTCATCAAATGCTTATACTGCTATATTAACAACTTTTTATGTGTCGCTCGGACTGAGCTCCGGTGCGTGTACCCTCAGGGGACGGCGGCCATCTTGGAATGGACTGCTAATGTTTTTATCTTTTTGTCTATGTATGGAATTACATTTTGGCATCACTTTCATTGAGCAATTATTGGTGAACATTTGCGGTATTCACCTAATTTACAGTTCCTCATCCTAGTGTGCTATATGGCATTTAATGTTTTGTAAAGTGGCACTTGCTGCTGAAGACACTTCACAACCTGTGAGCCATATTCATCTAATTACTCATGGTTGGTTGCTCCACATATTTGGATGTTGGAGTGATTTGAATTTCATTTTCAGGTATAAAGTCATTGAGTGCTGCAAGGCAGTTGCCTTGGGGAGCTGATGAGGAGGTAACTTCCAGACCTATTTTCAACTATAGTGACTAAGTTTCATAAGGTACATGAACCTTAACACTAGCATGACGCAGCTTTCATCCCATCCTCTTGATCACTATGTTACACAACTCTTTATTAAGCATTTTAACTATGTTGAGAAAGTGCTTCTGTGTCTAAATTCCTGTGATTTTTTTATTTTGGACACTTTAAAGATTTAAAGCAATCTGGTCGAATACAAGCCCAGATTATCTGGGCACGCCTGGAGTTGAAGAATATCTGGTTTGTCACTTTGTGTAGTTACCATTTTTTGACCAAAACTTTTTTTCTTCTCTTTGCATTGTTTTACCGCCTTATGGTTGTTGGCATTGCCAAGAAATAGATAGACGTTTTAGTCCCCTCAAAAGCTAGACCGTCAACTCTAGATTTGTTTCCATATGTTGATAATGAATGTGATTTCCCAATGTTTGATCTTTTTCATATGAACCCTTGTTTATACTAACAAATACTGATTGGAATCAGAGACCTGAATGTTAAGGAGTTTTCCATATAGATTTGTAACATGTAGATGCTTAGCATTAATCCACACTTTCTTTTACATTTTCATATGAAATTTGAGTGTATATGCATTTTGAGTGTATTATGTGCATTATAATGTGCAGAGAACGTCACGCCAGTCAGTACTGGGGTTGGTGGAGACATTCGTTATTTTCTGTGACTTGAATGTTCCCAATCATATGCATCTTTCTAAACACCACTACTCAATATTTTCTGATCATGATTATTTGAGTGTTTCCGAGTAAAAATAGGCTGCCAAAATTTGCTTTGTTGTGGGAGGAATTAGTGTTTTCTGTTGCCAAATGTAAATGTTTTTGCTACCATCACACAAGTTAATTTAATGTGGATTTTCCAAGGCTTAAATATAGTCTGGTATGCCTGAGCTATTGTTTACATTACTTGTTCCTGACCATCAAATCACCCATTAGTTTGTGTGTACTGGTATTTTGCAGATGTTACCGAAAACTAGGGTGGTAGACTTATTAGCGTGAACAATTATTTGAAACGCGTAGTGTCTCACCACATATAGCCTTGGCCCCATTGGCAACTTTATTGCCAAAATGCCATTTCACAATCTATAGAATAAAAAATAATTTATATTACTGGCCACTTGCATGCATGACACTAATCCTTTGTTAAAGGAGAATTGCTTGCATTTAGAGTTTTACATTTCTTCAGTCATTATAAACATTTTGTAATGTTTCTGTGTTGTGTTTATGAGATATGCATATTTGTATGTGTCATGGGCCTGCATGTTAACTTTATAATATGTACTGTCTTGCAGCAAAGTGAAGAGAAGGTAAACAAGATTCTTTACTCTTATGTAAACTTTTAGCAATGTGATCCTTCTTTGCATATTTAGCAATCCACTGATTGCTGAATGCTTGACAAAATTACTGACCTCTTTGTTTTCCTAAAGTATTTGGATTAATACGTTTGTGATAAAATCACTCCACCAAATGGATGAAGGGAAAAAACATTATTTTGTTAGTATCGGTCAGAAAACTGCGTGTTTGCATGGTTTGTGCAGTTTTTGAATTTAGTATGTGCATGTTTTTGTGAACTGTAAATGGGATAGTCAGTCAGTGAGCTCTTTACAATACGAAAGTGATTACCAACACAACATTGCCAGTCTCCATTTGGGGTCAATCATACTTTCAGGGGCTGGGTAGCTATTCCTTATGGACAAGTTCCACTGCAACCTTTGTAGTGTCTGTGTGCTAAGTGTCTTGCCACCAGCTTCTTATTCCCAAGACCAAGAACTATATAGCATGTAGAATAGAGCCATCTTTGCGTTAGCCGCTAGAATGTGGAACCAGCTTCCCCTCTTGCTGTAAACAGAAACAGATCACATTAAATTAGGAATGCTTTCAAAATGGTTTGTTTTTCATAACCATTGCTTGGTCACTTAATCCTATTCCTGTTCCCAGTAGCTCATCCCTGTCAGGTGACCACCTCAGTGGTAACAAGTTGCACTGTACAAAAACTACAGCATAATACTTATAAATATTTTTCAAGATTGTCTTTTTACTCACTTTCATTTGTATTCATAGGGGCCATGGTCTTAATCATCTCCTCCATTATGTGGAAAGAATGCATGAGGATGAAAATTCTGTTATACCGCCCGCCATTTTGTCTATTTTCTAGTACAACGGTGTAAATTGTAGCCTGTCATCAAATATTGGCTTTGAGAGCTACATTTGTGTCCAGGCTACTTTATTACTGCTGTAGTGTTGTGGTTAATTAACATAATGGCAAGGCTCCCAATCTGACAACCAGCCGCCATGTTATGCAGAAAGAGCCTTACATTAGGCCATCTCGAATGGATTGTGTCCTCTCACGTATTCCTCATCTTAGGATATGCATAGCCAGCTTCAGCTGCTGTGGAAAACATTTGTTTTCCTCTCAGCAGAGGGTGCTGTGTCAACACTGTTAACCTGATGTCCCTCGAGGGCCTTCATCACGGTTGACATCATCGTCGAGTAGATATACCATGTGCAGCGCCCATTGGCTTCAGTTCCGTTTTTCTACAAATGTGATTGCTTTGAGAATTATGGTACGCTTCAGTTTTCTTCAGAAAACTGTTCCGAAATGGCCTTGTCTTCGACTCCACTACTCCGAAGACTAGCTTCAAAAATGGTCTCAGATGCGGTACCAAGATGTCTATTACGGACCCCGCATAAAATATGTATTTGGTGCCTGGGCGTTGAACATGAAACCTCCAACTGTTGATCTTGTCAGTCGATGCCAGGTAAGGCCCTAAAAGAGCATACAAATAAATTGTCAGCGGGTAGACTTGTTCCAAAATCCCCTTCCATGCTTTTGAAAATCGGGTCTTCCCATGAGTCGCGAGATTCGACTGCCCATGAAAAAAGATCTCACTCCAGGCACTCCTCTTCATCATCTAAAAAGTAGAAGAAAAGACATCGTAGATCACCCTCTTCTTCTTCCTCAGACTCTTCTGAGGAAAGAAGCATAACCTGCCCGACTAAATCCTTGATGAAGTATGAGTGGGAAAATGTCCCTAAGCAAATGCATAAAGGTAGTGGCCATGCTCCAGTCAAAGACTAGCATAAAAGCCAAGGCAAAAACCAGCGTGCCCTTGATCCCGGGCCATAAGCCTCAAACACCTCGAGACACAGAATACTCGACGAGAAATCGTTGAAACTTCGGGTCGAGTCCCTCGAAGCACACGTCGAAGACTAAATCGTCGATTCCATCGACGGCTTGTGTGTCGATGCGTAAAAAACCTATGGAAAGGGAAAATATCTATAAACTCTTACCAAAAAGACTTTCAAGTCCCTAACCTCTGTTTACGAGGGATATGAAACATCAGATGAGACTGCACCTTTTGGCCTTCAATTAGATCCTCTTAATTCACACAGGAATATCCCTGATGTTCCAGGCTGTTTTATCCCTGATGAAACCAGTATCGCGGAACTGCGTGGTTCTTTACAAACAGGTAGTGGGGTCGACACCTCTCCTGAATTAGATTTGGGGAAACCAGATCTCCTCAGAACATGCTCATCCATGCTATAGAAGTCTGATGGCTAAGGTTATAGACTTTTTAGATTGGACTAGACCTGCTCCACCATCTGAGCAGGATGATCTCGCCGATATATTGGACAAGGGTCTACAAAATAACTGATGCTGCCTTTTCACGTAGCACTACAGAGAAAGGTAATGACGATCTGGGAGATTCCAGAGTCAAGTCCTGCAGTAAATAGAATTCTCACCAGAAAATGCAGGCCATCCAGTAGCGACTGAAGCTACCTGTCTAAAATTCCAACACCTGAAGGCTTAGTGGTTCAGGCAGCTACATCTGCCTCTAAGGAAGTTCCGTACACTACTATCCCTCCAGATAGGGATGATAAACGGGTTGATACATGGGCAAAAAAGGTATTTTCTGTGGGTAGCATGTCCTTTGAAATCTGTTAACTCAACCTGTGCATTAGCAAAATTTACATTCACCCTGTGATAGCGATGGTGGCTGATCACATCCCTGAAGGTGAGGAAAGAGACGGCTTCTTGAACATGATGAGGGATGGTAAGGAGGCTATGTGTGAGTCTCTGCAATCTGGTCTGGACCCAGCTGATGGCATCAGCAGGGCCTTGGCAGCAAGCACTGTCATACGCAGATTTGCAAGGTTGAGGAAGTCTGGGGTTTGCACCTGATGTACACTATAGACTCCTCAACATGCCCTTTGACAGCTCAAACTTATTTGGTAATAAGGCTGACGTAAGCCTTGAGAAGCTGCAGACTTCAAAGGCGGCAGCCAATTCCCTAGGTGCTGTTATCAGGCAGCCACAGCCTTTTCACCCCAGTGGATCATCGTGGAGGGGTAAGTCCTTTAGCTACTACTACTCAGTTGGAAGAGCGGGAGGACAGGCTGGCCAAAGAAGATTCCCTCATGGTGGACGAGGGAGAGGTGCAAACCCTGCCCAAGCAGCAGCGTCTTTACCATCGGCTGCTGCTTCAGCCGCCTCAAAAGCTCTGAGGTCTTGACTCATGACACCCCGTTGGGATGCAGACTGTCGCAGAATCTAAAAGAATGGCGTGGTATTACTTCGGATGCACGGGCTCTGGAAACAGTAGCCCAAAGTTACTGCCTCCCCTTCATACAGAGACCTGATGTTATGCTTGCCTGGTATCCACGAGGATGCCACCTAGCCCTGGTTGGATGATTTGCACTCTTGAACCCTCTCCCGGTCCCTTGGTAAGGCCTCTGGTTAAAGATGGGTCTGCAATATAGGAGAGCTGGATTCAATACCAGATTGTCTTTGTTTTCCCACCTCCCTTGGCCTCAACTCCTTCCTCCCGCTTGGGCCTTCTCCTCACCTTAATATTGTAAAAGGTGGATTCTTGTTAGGCAGAAACCTGTGCAGTTCCCTTAGGGACCACTGCAAGAGATTTAAGACTACAGGTGTTTGGCAGTAAACTCTCTTGGTAGCAGTCTGTACCACACAGATTCACTTAGTAGCTGAGCAGTCAGACTTCCCTCAAGAAGAGTTAGGCAGTATGCAGTCACTGAAGAGAACACAAACGCCATTTTAGAATCGAGTTCTGGCAAAAAATACTAACCAGTGAATTCATATTAAATAAATAAACCGGCGGTATGTTCGAGGCTATAAGAATTAAATAATTAAAGTTGGTAGCCTCGAACAATGGGAAAATCCCATAGAGATATATTCGCGGTCGAATATAAAAAGTAGTATCCACTGCCACCAGCCAAAACTCGATCAGGGGGTCGGAGATGTGCCCCCTCGAACAACAGACCCCGGGGCAATCGAATTGCCCCGACCAGTTTGTGCACAATATGATGGTTTGTACTGGTTTCTGTTCATAATTTGGGACTAGTAAAGCCAATGGTGACTTTACATGCCCTGGGAGACAGTAGTCAGTCCCGGGGTATGGAGTCTATGTTGGGGGGGTTTCTACGACACCCCTTGGTTACGGCACGGAGGGTGCTGTGTAACTCGCATCAAAAAACACATGAGACCCTATGGAGTAAAAGACCCCATAGCCCATAAGACACATGGAAAGTTAAAGGAACACCTCAAATCATGTCTAAGAGTGGGAGCAAAAGAATCTCAATCTTAGCAGGAGAGAAAAAAATAAACCCCAACAATCCAGCAAAGCTGCTGGGGGACTCACTAGGTTTGGGAAATTAGCCTTACAGAGAATTCTCCCTAACAATTCTCTGTCCTGCTACTCGTGGCAGGGGCGCGTAGATGTGGGGGGCGAGCAGCGACCAAGTTATTTCACTGGTGCAAGCCCCCCTGTGGGAATCCAGGCCTGCTGCGACTCCGTAGGTTTGCTGCTTTACAGTCTTTATATGCAGTTCTTATGTTCCTCTTAGTTAGAATAATGTCTTGCTTCTTTCCTTTTAGGTATGGAAAGGTATTTTGTTGTCATGCAGTTTGAAGATAAGATGAGCTTGGGCCGGTAGGCGAAAGCGCGGTGTGCGCGATGCTGTCCGGTGAGTAATGCGCAATGCGCGGCACTGTTTCACCTTTTATATTGCTAACCTGTGTCTTTTCTCTCCTTGCATGTTGCGATGTTCCTCGCCTATCGCCGTAATGTTCCAGCAATGATACTGAGCCGGAGATGACTAGACGGGTAAGAATTGTGTGGCTTTCTTCATTCGGGAGGAAACGTGAGTAAACGCTTACTAATGCGGTCTTTCGTTCTCCTCTTTCCAGGTTATGGTATTCCAGTATGCATGCAGTGCTGGATGAAAGGAGTTTGTACCTTCAGGTGAGTGGAACTGAAGTCGGCGATGGATTGAAGACAGGATACTGTTTAAGATAAGTTTTGTAGTGTTCTTTCTCTCTCTGCAGGTCCTTGGTTTCAGGTAAGCTGGCATCAAAGAACTTGACATGGTGAGCGTTACGCTGCCCACAGCAGAATAACGCAAAGCATGCTCTGCTGTTTGGGTGTGGTTTAAATAGTCTCAGGTAAAGTAGTCCAGGTAACATAGTCCAGGCCTGCCACACCCAAAAGACTAGACCGCATAGCTCAGTTCCTTGTAACTGAGCTATGTGTGTGCCTCCATGTTGGCTGAACCTCCCCCCCACCCCCCCCCCAAGTTAAATAGTCCCAAGTAAATAGTCCCATTCTAATGTTAGTCTTCATGATGGTTATGAGCCTGGCGCCAAAGGTCCGACTCCAAGAGTCTTGAATGAGGTTCTCAGGCCTTTGACCTGTCCCTCACTGGAAGGCTGACTTGCCAGTGAGGGCCAGGGGCAAGGGTCATGACATCTGGATCACCCACCAGGAAGCCATTCGCTAAATGTTGCAGACCCATTCTGTGTTGGAGGCAATTTTGACCCTGCTAGAGACAGATGCTATAGAACTAGTACCTGTGATGGTGTGGAACAAAGGATGGTATTCTCCCTTTTTCCTAATCCCTAAGAAGGAAGGAGGACTGAGACCTATCTTGGATTTGAGATACTTGAACAAGTTCCTCAGTAAGGACAAGTTCAAGATGGTCACACTTTCTCAGATCCTTTAGGCCCTCCAGCGCCAGGATTGGATGGTATCATTGAACCTTCAGGATGCTTACTTTTATGTGCCAATCCATCACAAGCACAGGAAGTACCTGAGGTTCGTCATCGGCAGTTCTCGCCAGATTCAAGTTTTGCCATTTCGGCTGACCTCTTCCCCGAGGGTTTTCACCATGGTAATGGTGGTGGTGGCAGTGAGTCTCAGGAGAGGAGAGATTCGTGTCTACCCCAAGCTGGATGATTGGTTGATCAGGGCACGTTCACCCGAACAAGCCCTGGAACATCTCTGCGTAACCTGCTACTCCCTTTACAGACTGGGCGTCTGCCTCCATTACAAGAAGTCCCACATGATACCATCTCAAAGGCTCCAGTTCATTTGAGCAGTCCTGGATGCATCCCTGGGAAAAGCCTCGCCACCAGAGGTCAGGACTCGACACATGATGGTAACCAAATTCCAGAATGCCCAGCGTTTTCCGGCCTTCGACTTTTTGAGGTTGCTCGGCCTCGTGGCATCCTGCATCTTTCTGGTGCCAGAGGCTCGCCTGAGGATGTGATCCCTTCAATGGGCTCTCAGGACACACATGGTCTCAATTCTCAGGCAGGATGTCAGCTCTACTTCAGGTTCCGAGCAGGGTCGCAAAGTATCTCCTGTGGTGGGCCTGCAAGGACAACATTCTGAGGGGGGAACCTTTTTGGCAACCATGGCCGGAGATCACAGTAGCAACGGACGCCTCACTCATTGGGTGGGGAGCACATGGCAATGATTTGACAATCAGCGGTTGTTGGTTTCCATCGGAGTCCAAACTACACAGCAACCTTTTGGAGCGAAGAACACTCAGACTGGCATTGAATACCTTTCTGCCCTCTGTAAGGGGAAAGCATGTCCTGATAATGATGGACAACACAGTGGCCATGTACTACTTCAACAAGAGAGATGGTGTAGGGTCACTACCACGGTGCAGAGGGGCAATGCAGCTCTGGTTCTGGCCAATTCAAGAAGGAATCTCTATCGGCTGTTCACCTAGCAGGAGAGGAGAAAGCGGCGGCAATGCTCTGAGGAGGCATAGCACAGTCTCCCACGAGTGGGTACTAGCTCAGGAAGTCCTTCAAGAGATATTCACCCTTTGGGGAACCTCAAGTTGATCTGTTTGCGACCAGTGTCAACTGGAAGTGCAAACTGTGCTGCTCCAGGGAATTTCCCCCAAGAGGAGCTCTAGGTGACGCGCTCATAGTGGACTGGGAGTTTCCATTCCTGTACGAGTTTCCTCCAGTCCCTGTCATTCCTCACGTGAGCAGGAGGTTGAGAAAGTTCAGGAAATCCATTATCCTAATTGACCCGGATTGGGCCAGGGGGACGTGGTATCCGGACCTTGTGGACGTGCCCATCTGCCCTCTGATAACATCTTACATAAAGTGAAGACCTTCTCTTGCAAGAGGAGGGTCGGGTTCTCATTCAGAGGTCAAGACCTCCAACCTTCACGCATGGTTTCTGAAAGGTTGAGATACAAGGATTGGGACCTCCCGGATGACGTAATGGAGATTTTGCTTTCGTCCAGAAGGCCAGCAAGAAAGTTCTTATACCGCTGTCGTTGGAGCAAGTTCTGCAGCTGGTGTAAGGAAAATTATGTAGATCCTTGTCGATGTGATACATCTTAGATGTTAACTTTTTTATTATATTAGGCAAATTTGGGGCTCCAGATTGGAACAATTAAAGGTTAACTAGCAGCGCTTTCCATATTCAAGCGCGCCTCAGAGGAGGATTCATATTTCAAAATACCCTTAATGCCGTTTCTAAAGGGACTTACTAACGTGTTTCCACCAACTCCTTTCCGAGTCCCAACCAGGGACCTTAATTTACTCTTATCATTTCACGTTTCGAGCTGCATTCCTGTCCATTAAGGATACTAACACTCAAAACTATTTTGTTGTTGCCATAACTTCTGCCCGCAGGGTGAATGAGTTGCAGCAGGCCTTCTCCTGTAAACCTAAGTTTACCATTTATTTATTGGGATAAGGTTGTTCTAAAGGTCAAACCATCATTGTTACCGAAAAATGTTTCTCATTACCATTTAGCACAAAAGGTTGTGCTTCCGACTTTCTTTCCACCACCTCACCCTAGCAAGGAAGAGGAAAGACTTCATAGGCTTGATCCTAAGAGAGCTCCTTTTATAGAATGTCAAAATTACAACATGACCAACTGTTTATTGGATACACAGACATAAAATTGGTTTATCTGTTACCAAACACACACTATTGAGATGGATAATACTGGCTATTTCAGAATGTTACAGGCTAGCTGGAAAAGATCCCCAGAAGGCTTAAATGCTCATTCTACTAGGGGCAAGGCAACTTCCTCTGCCCTTTAGAGGGGAGTTCTGATAAAGGGTATCTGTGAGGCAGCCACCTGGTCTACAATTCATACATTCACGAAACATAGTTTAGATACCTCAAACAATCGGGGAAGGTTCGGGAAGGCAGTTCTATGCTCTATCCCTGACAAGTAATAAAATACAAAAATGCATACACCCTCCTCCAAAAATATAATATTGCTTTGGGGAGTCTATCATAAGATGAGGAACGCGTAGAAGGATACAATACATTCAAAGAACAAGTTACTTACCCTCTGGTAACTTTCTTTCAATTGGATGTTCCTCCCACGTATTTCTCATCGACCCTCCCAACCTACCCCGCTGTAGAATCTGCAGACAGTAAACTGCACTTTTAGAGTCTGATAAAATAAAGGCACTTAAGGGCGGTAATCCTGCATATTGGTGGCGTAAAAACAGAACTGAATAACGGGCACTGCGCGTGGTATATGTACTTGACTGTGACGTCCACCAAGACGGAGGCCCTCGAGGGACATCGGTTTGACAATGTCGATGCAGAGCACCCTCTGCCGAGAAGAACATTTTTATTTTGCTGAAGCTGGATAGGAATATCATAAGATGAGGAATACGTGTGAGGAACATCTAATCGAAAGAATGTTACAAGGGCTAAGTAACTTGTTCTTCGAAAGTAGAGCAGTATTTTCACAGGCAACACCTTTGAATGGTTAAACATGCCTGGTAAGGTCGTTGCTTGCGTAAGCTCTGCGATAATGTTTCCATTCAGTGCGCATTTTTGATTGTGAACACTTTGTTTGAGCTGCAGCATATGATCATACATGTCTGTGGATGAGTCGATGCATTTTATTATAGAACTAATTGAGTGAGAATATATCCTTATACTGGATGTGCGCAAACCTAATTATAAAAGTGGATGAGGGTAAGTATATTTGTGTGAAGTGTGCAGCAGTACTCGGGAAAGAAGGTTGACTTCTCACTGTCCCCTAAAACAAAATTGAATAGTTATAAAGGGTGTCCTCACACACTGCGCTCACTGCTAAATTGTAAAATATCAATTGCAGAAGTCTTCTGTAAACCTTAGGTGTTTTCAGAAACCATGCTATGAAACAAACATTCCTAATATTCAAAAAACATCTTGTATTTGAAGGTACATTGAATCTCACCAAAAGCAAATGATATTGCTAATCCATTCCTAAAAGCTAAGGAATGTTTTACAAGATATCATCATGTTGCAAAGAAACACTAAAAAACTACTGAAAAACGCCAACACGTGTTTCAACCCTCTTGTGTCGTCCTCAGGGCGTATAAGTATTGAGTTACTAGAGTCCAAAGACAAATATTGATGACATGGACATATATTGTTTTTTTAAAAAAAATGAAAATAACAATAACAATAAAAATTAAGTGCATCCAGTTCCAGAGAACAAAAAAGGGGTGGGGAAGGGAAAGAGAAAGGACTGTTATTAGTTATTATGTTTGAAAGCCATGTTGAAAACAGAGTTTGAGACTCAACATTGAAATACAGATAGAGCAAAGCTAATTAGATAATTCTAAGGTTCATAGTTCTATGTCAGTGCATTTCACATCATACATTTGGTAAAAATCATGATTGTGCGCCAGTTATATGTCAGTTAAGTGTTGCCCTTTTTGCACCATGTGGTCTAGGCAATAACCCTTTTAAAAACAGAATCAACAAAACAGAAATACTCGCTAAAAATGTATCAAGTTAGAACGACTATGCAAGAAAGATATTAATAAATACTGGGAACACGTATCCCTCAGACTATCTTAAACAAAACAAGAGGGCTCAGAATACTTATTTTTCCTGACCTCGCACACCAAGATGACCAAGACCTGGCAGCAGATTGGGAAGCGACTGTCACCCTAAATTCAGAGAATATGATGAAGATCTTAATCGCACATGTGGAATGTGAACATGCCAGGGTAACCGCAGAAATTGATCAAATTAAAACCGAAATCTCGGAAATGAAAAATCCATTGGCCACTAAAGAAAAGAACTTTGAAAAAATGCACACCATCTTCGGAGAATATCAGGACGACATTAATCTATGTAAATTTTAGAAATGTAATCGAGATGGTAAAGGCTACCTTAATGATCGAGTCTACACTTTTCAACCTAAATATGATGGAGATCAGTCATTAATAAAAACTCCCACAGTGACACCAGTCGCTTCCGACGAAGATTCAGAATCTGAACCTGTAAATGCCACCGCTGAAGACTTGGAACAAGAATCTACTTTAGAACCCGCATGCCATTTTAGAAGAGGTTTCTTAACTGAAATTAAAAGGTACAAAAAGGGAGACCAACCAAGCTACATCCTAAGTAATAAACAGGTTCATTTTCAAAGAACTGCCCCTTTAGGGCCAAATACCTCAACGACTCTAACCATCTCATAGGAAGAAGAGGAGCAAGGCAAGAGGGTACATCAGCGATACAAGCAAAAGATTCACGAGATCCAGTCTCAAACATCCCAAGAGCAAACCAATACTAAAAACATAGTTAATAACCTATCTGATAAATATCTTTCTAAACAACAAATGGCTGTTCTTAACCTTGGCCTTTTTTACACCCAGTGTCACATCAGACATGACTGAAGTACAAATCGATTTATACAAATTCACGAGGAAACTTAAACTCAAAATATTCTTTCATAATAAATGTACCTTTTTCAAACCCTCAGAAAATGTACCACCAATTAGTACTAGGAGCATTCAAGAGATTGAAAATATTCACCTACTTGCTAATCTAGCAAGTGAAAACGGTCAAACTTTAACTGAAATCCAATGAGAGCTGGGGGTATATCAACGGAATATGGATATCATTGAACTTAAAAACAGATCTAAATTTATGCCACCACCAACTGGGGACAATGCTATTGAAATCTTTTATAGATCAATTGCAAAGGAAATGCATCAACACATTGGTGCTCAATACAAAAGATATAATAGCAAGAAAAATAATCTAACTAAATCTGAACGCCTAGCACTTCAGGATCTGTCAGAAGACAGTTCCATTGTTATTAAGGAGGCTGATAAGGGTGGCAAAATTGTGATTTTGAACACATCAGATGACATTAATATGGCCCAAGAACATCTTTTCACACCAGAGTGCTATCAGAAATTATCTAGTAATCCTACTGTTCAAACTGTCAAAGAATTGGCAACATTGATACAATATTGGTATAACCGAGGACTTTTGACTTATGATGTAAAAGCTTTTCTGATTTATTCCAGACCCTTGATGCTTACTTTAAATTTCTTGCCCAAGGTGCATAAACCCTTTACACATTTACCTACGGTAAGACCTATTATGAGTGGACAAGGAGGGGCCACTGAAGGACTAGCAGAATATATCGACTCAAGTTTCAAACACCTAATACCAGAGATACCAGCTTATCTTAAGGATACTACCCATACTTTACAAATCTTGAATGATTTTATCTGGCATCCACACTATTTTCTTGTTACTCTAGATGTTACTGCTTTATACACATCTATTGAACACACTCTGGCCCTAGAGCCAATTGACTATACCTTCAGGACATCTTCGCCCTCACATGCCATGCATGTGGAAATGCTTAAGAGCTTCTTGGAATTCACTTTGCAACACAATCAGTTCATCTTTAATGTAACTATTATTCCCAAACAAAAGGTATCGCTATGGGGGGCAAATATGCCCCTTCCTTAGCTAACCTTTTCATGGCCTATTTTGAAGATTACCATATTTTTCAAACCAACCCATTTCGTCATTATATCACAATTTGGAAAAGATATATTGATGACGTTTTTGTCGTTTGGTCTGGGAACCAAGATCACTGACTCTTTCATGCAATATTTGAATCAAAATAATTTTGGTCTTAGCTTCACAGACCATATAGATGCCACATAGATAATGTTCTTAGATTTACAAATCAATCTTGCAGACAATACTATCCAGACTCTCACTTATCGGAAGGAAACTGCTGTTAATGCGATATTACACGCAGGAAGCAGTCACAGACAAAGTGTCATTAATAACATCCCCAGAAGGGAACTTTTGAGATCCAGAAGAAATTGCTTTCAGGATGACATATTATTGCAAGAATGTGAGTCGATTAGAACCAGATTTAAAGAAAGGGGGTACCCAAGTAAAATTGTCAATAAGGCAGTAAAAGATATAGAACGAGTTGGACGTTCTACTTTACGAACTGAGACGCAAGAACAGAGACAAACTAAAACTTTTCCAGCACATGTTAATTTCATAACCAAATTTTCTCAAGATTCGAAATTTTTATTTCATATTTTGCAAAACACTGTCACCTTCTATTATTAGATCCAGACCTAGTCCAATACATTTCTGAGAAACCAAATATCATTTTTACTAAAGCACCAACTCTGAGAAATCCACTCAGTCCCTCTTTTTAAAGATCTGGGCCCATTAGACAGCAGAACTGGTCATCAGACAGTACTAAACTAGCTGTTTTTCACAAATGTGGAACATGTATAGTTTTTGTCAATTTGCGCTTTCACCCACCAAAGTTTTCACTTGCCATGGTGGCTTACAAGTCAAGATTATGGACTTTATCAATTGTCATTCCAAATTCATTATTCACGGGATCCAATGTGTATGCAAGAAAATCTATATTGGCAGCACCATCCGGGAATTGCAAGTGAGGATCCGTGAACAGTTTGCCAACCACAATAGCCAGGATGCTAAACTTCCATTTGCCTTACATTGGCAAACATGTTATCAATCCGATCACCGCAAGGACATTAAATTCATCGGGCTTAAACAAATTAAACACCATGCGAGAGGAGGTGACAGACAACTTACCTTACGACAACAGGAAGCACGCATGATTTGTAAATTACGCTTTTTGCAACTTGGCTTAAATCAAGAACACAAGCTTAATGTATTTTTATGATTTTATCAACCTGTTACTCATGTGCTATAACGATTTACAGTATAACATGTTTATGCCATGCCTGTACAACTCCCAGGCATTTGAGCAGCAACCGGTTATCAATATGATGCATTTAATAACATATTAATCTTTGGAATTTCCTGTTTTTGGTTTTACAAATCAACACATACATGGATTTTCTTGCTAAACCGGTGTCTCTGAAGGTTTGGGTGGCTTTGCCACCGACAATGATGTCCTCATTTACCAAGGTAATACTCAGACTATCAGACCTTAGACGTTTCTTGATTCCGTACCTTCACCCTCACACTCGTTGGTTATTTTCTATCTCTTACACCATTTATTTGGATCGTCAAGTTTTTCTGTTACGCAGCGCCACCCTCCATTTACATATTCTTGTACGCGGCAAATTGATGCACACCAAAGCTGCCAACCTGGTCATTTAGTTCGGAATACTTGAACTTCAGCAGTTGCCTTACAACCATATTTAAATTGCCAGGAAACTAGCGGTCCATGGGTTGCTATGCAACACACTGTCACTCGATCTGTTACGTGACTAAAAGTCACTTTCCAAATTCAATTTCTTATTAGATCGTGAATACTAGTAGAATGCAGTATAACCCTGTTCTTTGACACATTCATGCACTGGGTCAGTAGACTGAGAACTTTAGTTGCCCGTAATGCTAATTAGCCCTGAGCAACTGAACTCGTAGGATTCGCTCAACCATTATATTCAACTTGTCTGACAACTAACATTTCGAGTGTTGCCATGCAACACAGTCACATGATACATCACGTGACCAGAAGTGTTATCTGCTCCATCACGCCTAATAGGCTCACAGGAGACAACGCCCCTGTTCTGAAGCCGGCGTCTCATGAACTGCAACGAAGCAGACTTTTGTTTGCTCACAACTATTCGATTTAACTGGTGAGCGCTGTTAGTTATCTTTTGTGTGCATTCATATCCAAATAATTAGTGAGGATATGCTTTGCCTGCACACTGATTCTAATATTTATATCTGCATCTCAAAACCATCACATCCGTGAAATGTAATTCATTCCATTTTTTCTAGACTAGTCTTGGAATTGGCACATCCATAATTAAATATATATTGTTCCAGACACTCCTCCAACGGCACTTAAAACTTTCGATGCTTTTATGACCCTATTAGAACGTTTAAATGGCAGGTAAGCGACCTTTGTGATTTGAGGCCCCTCCTAAGTAACAGCAACATATTCAAGTAGTCCCAAAACTGTTCATGTGCCTAAAACTATTAATATTTTTTCGCTAACATTTCCTACCCCTTCAGGCGTGTAGAATCACTTTTCGAACAGTAAATACACAACAAGAATATGCTAAATATTATGAAGTGGGACCTTACCTTAATCACGTATTCTACCTTTTAGGACTATTCAGGTACCCACGTTTACGATTTCCTTCAAACTGAATTCATATGCACAGTGGTTTGGGTGAAGATACGCTTTCCAATGTTATCCTTATAACAGCGTATCGGCTGACATATAACTGGCGCACAATCATGATTTTTACCAAATGTTTGATGTGAAATGCACTGACATAGATCTATGAACCTTAGAATCATCTAATTAGCCTTGGTCTATCTGTATTTCAATGTTGAGTCTCAAACTCTGTGTTTTCAACATGACTTCCAAACATAATAACTAATAACAGTCCTTTCGAGGGGATTGGGTCCTCCGACGTATTCCATATCTATGACATGTAATCACCACAGCTGTGCTGCTTCGGAAACTTTTCCGGCGTCTGCGTCCTGCGTCGATGACGTCGATGCGCCGACGTCGAGGACCTCCTCCGACGTCCAACGTCATCCGATGTGATAAGTAGGACGCACGACGCCCGTAGCCTCAGTTGTAGTTTTTTCCGCAAACGTGTTGCTTCGTGTTTCTCGGTTCTAAGCCTCGACTCTTTGGAGTTCTGTTCTTTCTGGTTCTTCGAACCTGTTCGTTTGTGAATTTCCTTCGGCGATGTCTTCCACTTTGTCTTCAACCCCGCGTCCGGGCTTTAAGAAGTGCGGGGAGTGTGGGTCCAAGATGTCGGTGACTGACTCGCACGACGCCTGCCTCTGGTGCCTCGGGGAGGCCCACGACACGGATGACTGTATCGACTGCCAGTCGCTCACGTCCAAAGCCTTACGCGAACGTAAGAAGAAGTTGTCGGTAGGTCGGGTGTCCAAGCCCCGGAAGTCGAAGTCGGCGGGGCTTTCGACGGATGATTAGAGGGGTGACTCTCCGCGTCATCGTCGGAAGTCTCGTCGGTCTTCTTCTAGGAGTGGGTCTCGCCACTCCTCAGCCTCTTCGAGGCATTCTCGGAAGCACCGACACCGGTCGCCTTCCAGGTCCTCTTCCGAGGATTCTGCCCGGCACGTCGGTTACCCCACCAGCCGTGCGACGCCGGAGGAATGGGCTTCCTTCGGGAAGAAAATGTTGGCGATTCTTGAGTCGCAGGGTACTCAGCCGTCCGCGCCCCCGAGTGGGGTCGGCCGTGAGAGGTCGAGAGACACCGCTCGCAAGAGTGGTCGGCACGAGTCACGGGAGCGGTCCCGTTCGGACAAGGAGGCTCGTTCTCGCCGTACCCGTTCCAGGTCCCGGTCCTCGACGCGTTCGAGACCGTGTGCTCCTGTGAAGTCTTCGAGGAAGACATCGACGTCTGAGGCGTCGAGGGCGTCGACAGGCTTTCTCGAGGCTCCGGCTTCGAGGAAGTCGTCGAAGCCGTCGACGATCAGCTCGTCGAGGGACACGCTCGGGGCTCCGGCTTCGAGGGCTGTGTCGACGCCGCCGATACTGGAGGCGCTGCATCTGACGTCGAGGCCGATTTCCTCGACGTCGAGGCCGATCCTCTCGGCGCCGTTGCCGGTTTTCTCGACGTCGGCGCCGATTCGCTCGACGCCATCGACGCCTTTCGTGTCGGAGGTGCCCCATGTCACGGGTGTGCCCTCTAGGAAGGCTCTGGTTAAGAGCAAGCACTCTCGGGTGCCTTTTCGCCACCTGGAATATATTTCAGAGGCGGATGATGATTCTGATGGCCTGGTTCCTAGTCAGGTGCCAGATGAAATTGTCTCGGGCCATAGTCAGTTTGACGATTTGAGGCAGTCACTGCATGATGCCAGTGGACTGGACACCTCTCAGGAGGTGGAATTTTGTAGGCCTGAGCCTGGCTCCCATGCCGATTCCTCGTACCGGCGCCTTATGGCTAGGGTCTGCTTGAAAAGGATGTCCGTCAGATCATCCTGCACAAACTCCCCTGGGGGAGCAGACCATCCCAGATACTCAGAAACCCTAGCCATAAGGCGCCGGTACGAGGAATCGGCATGGGAGCCAGGCTCAGGCCTACAAAATTCCACCTCCTGAGAGGTGTCCAGTCCACTGGCATCATGCAGTGACTGCCTCAAATCATCAAACTGACTATGGCCCGAGACAATTTCATCTGGCACCTGACTAGGAACCAGGCCATCAGAATCCTCATCCGCCTCTGAAATATATTCCAGGTGGCGAAAAGGCACCCGAGAGTGCTTGCTCTTAACCAGAGCCTTCCTAGAGGGCACACCCGTGACATGGGGCACCTCCGACACGAAAGGCGTCGATGGCGTCGAGCGAGGTTGGTCCCCCAACTGACCCGGTACTGCCGTTCCATATAGCTTTACAGAGAAGGGTGGCGGCGGCTTGGACTGCTCCGGAGAGTCTCCCGGCGGTGGGCAGATCCTTGTCGCGTAAATACCGTCCAGCCAGTAGCGACCCCTGCTACTTGACCAGGCACCCCACTCCGGAAAGTTTGGTGGTGCAGGCGGCCATGGCCCCGGCAAAGCAGGCGTCGTACCCTACCATCCCTCCTGATAGGGACGACAAACGTTTTGATGGCTGGGCGAAGAAAGTGTTTTCTTCTGGTGGTATGGCGCTTCAGGCGGCCAACTCCATTTGTGCCTTGTCATGTTTCACGCACACTCTGTGGAACTGTGTTGCGTTAGCGGCTGAACATATTCCCGAAGGGGATGAACGGGATGGTTTCCTTGCTATGGTCCAGGATGGTAAGGATGCCATGTGTGAGTCCGTTCAGTCGGGTCTGGACTTGGCTGAATGCGTCAGTAGGTCCATGGCGGCGAGCACCGTGATACGCAGGTTTGCGTGGTTGCGGAAGTCGGGGTTTGCTCCTGATGTGCAGTCCCGGCTCCTCAACATGCCCTTTGACGGTGAACACCTTTTTGGCAGCAAGGCTGACGAGAGCCTTGAGAGGTTGCAGACCTCAAAAGCTGCAGCGAAGTCGTTGGGCGCTGCAGTTCGCCAACCTCCGCTTTTTCGTCCTAGGGGACAGCAGTGGAGGGGTGGTTCCTTTCGCTATTACTCGTCCTTCAGTAAAGCGAGAGGAGCTGGCAGTCAAAGAGGCCAACGCAGGGGTACCAGAGGTGGACGACAGGGTACCCGTGGTGCCAAGGCCGCTCGGGCAGTTGCCTCTTTGCCCTCAGGTAACGCCGCAGCCGCTCCTACTTAGTCATGAGGCCATGTCCCATGGTTCGCCGGTTGGGGGAAGGCTGGCGCAGCATCTTGTAGAGTGGCAAGCCATTACTTCAGATGTGTGGGTTCTGGAGATCATAACCCACGGCTACTGTCTTCCCTTTCGGCACAGGCCTCGCGACAATCCACCGGGGAACCTCTCTTTGGAGTGTCCGGATCCGCTCCTTGCGCAGGAAATTCAAGCCCTGCTGGAGAAAGGCGCTATAGAACTGGTGCCTGTAGCGGAGAGGAACAAGGGATGGTATTCCCCTTATTTTTTGATTTCCAAGAAAGACGGGGGATTGAGACCCATCATGGACTTGCGCGGTTTGAACAAACTCCTCAGGAAGGACAAGTTCAAGATGGTTACTCTCTCTCAAGTCCTCCAGGCCCTTCAGCTTCAGGACTGGTTGGTGTCACTCGACCTCAAGGATGCTTACTTCCATGTGCCGATCCATCCCAAGCACAAGAAGTACCTGAGGTTCGCGGTTGGCGACTCGCACTTTCAGTTTCGGGTCCTGCCGTTCGGATTGACCTCCGCCCCGAGGGTTTTCACCAAGCTCATGGTGGTGGTGGCAGCGCATCTCAGGCAAGGGGGGGATTCACGTCTACCCCTACCTGGACGATTGGTTGATCAGGGGGAGCTCTCCCGAGCAAGTCCTGGATCATCTGTCCGTCACCTGCCACTCCCTTCACAGGCTGGGCTTCTCCCTCAATTTAAAGAAGTCCCATTTGACGCCAACACAGAGGCTCCAGTACATCGGAGCAGTGCTCGACACTTCCCTGAGGCAGTGTTTTCCTCCCCAGGTGAGGGCTCTTCACATTCAGCAGATGGTACACAAGTTTCAGCATGCCCAGACGCTCCCAGCGTTCGAGTTCTTGAGGTTGCTCGGCCTCATGGCATCCTGCATTCTTCTGGTGCCAGAGGCTCGCCTGCGAATGAGATCTTTGCAGTGGGCACTCAAGACGCAATGGTCGCAGTCCTCCGGCAGGATGTCGGACCCGGTTCAGGTGCCGCCCTCGGTCGCCCGGGACCTTCTGTGGTGGGCCGTCGAAGGCAACTTGATGAAGGGGGCTCCATTTTGGCTTCCCTGGCCGGAGGTGACGATCGTGACGGATGCATCCCTCACGGGATGGGGAGCTCATGCCAACGGGCTGACAGTCAGCGGTCGTTGGTCTCCGTCGGAGTCCAGACTCCATATCAATCTGTTGGAGCTGAGGGCCGTCAGGCTAGCCCTGAAGGCTTTTCTGCCGACTGTGAGAGGAAAGAATGTCCTGATCCTGACGGACAACACAGTGGCCATGCACTACCTCAACAAAAAGGGGTGGGCAGGGTCTCTTCCTCTGTGCAGGGAGGCGATGCAGCTCGAGTTCTGGGCCATCCAGCAGGAAGTTTCGATCTCGGCAGTTCATCTGGCCGGAGACGAAAACGTGACGGCGGACGCTCTGAGCAGGCAGAGCGCGATCTCTCACGAGTGGGAGTTGGCTCAGGAGATTCTCTTGGAGATCTTCGCCCTTTGGGGGACCCCTCAAGTGGATCTCTTCGCCTCCAGTGTCAACCGGAAGTGCGAAAGGTTTTGCTTGCGGGAATTTCCTCCGAAAGGAGCCTTGGGAGACGCGTTCGTGGTGGAGTGGTCATTCCCGCTGCTGTACGCGTTTCCTCCAGTCCCCGTCATCCCGCAAGTGCTGCGGAGGTTACGGAAGTACGGTTCCCGGATGATCGTCATTGCTCCGGCGTGGGCTCGGAGGACGTGGTACCCGGACCTTCTCGACTTGTCCATCTGCCCTCCACGTCGTCTTCCCTACCGAGACGATCTGCTCTCACGGGAGGGGGGTCAGGTTCTCCATCCAGAGGTCGGATCCCTCAACCTTCACGCTTGGCTTCTGAAAGGTTGAGGTATATGGATTGGGACCTCCCTGAAGACGTGATGGAGGTGTTGCTTTCGGCCCGTAGGCCAGCAACGAAGTCTCTGTACCGTTGCCGTTGGCGTAAGTTCTGCGACTGGTGCAGAGTTCGGAATGTGGATCCTTTTGCATGTGACATCCCCATGGTTCTGTCCTTTTTGCTTTCTCTGGCCCACAGGGGCTTGCAAGTGGGTACCATTAAAGGTTACCTGGCGGCGCTGTCCATCTTTAAGCGCTCGTCTGAAGAGTGTTCTTACTTTAAAATCCCTTTAATTTCACAGTTTCTGAAAGGGCTCACTAATGTGTTCCCTCCGTCACCTTTCCTGGTGCCCGGTTGGGATTTAAACCTTGTTCTTAGGTTTCTTATGGGTGCTCCGTTTGAGCCTTTACATTCTTGCCCTTTGAGGCTGTTAACTCTGAATACTGTGTTTTTAGTTGCGGTTACTTCCGCTCGCAGAGTGAGTGAGTTACAGGCACTTTCAGTTAAGCCACCCTTCACTGTTTTCACAAGGACAGGGTTGTCCTTCGAGTTCGTCCTTCTTTTCTTCCGAAGCTAGTGACGGAATTTCATTTAGCCCAGAAGGTTGTTCTTCCGGCATTCTATCCTCCTCCGCATCCTGGTAAGGAAGAGGAGAGGCTCCATAGGCTTGATCCTAGGAGAGCTTTAAGTTTTTATGTTTCACGCATGTCCCGGGTCAGAGTGGATGATCAACTCTTTATTGGTTACGCTGGAAAGCGTTTGGGGCAAGCTGTGACGAAACAGACTTTGTCCCGCTGGATTATTTTGGCCATCTCGGAGTGTTACCGCTTGGCGGGTAAGGACCCACCTGCTGGCTTGCGGGCCCATTCTACCAGGGGTGTGGCTGCATCTACTGCCCTGCAGAGGGGTGTTCCTATTCGCAACATCTGTGATGCAGCCACCTGGGCTTCAGTACATACATTTGTACGGCATTATTCCCTCGATTCCATCAGAGGGCAGGATCTGGCCTTTGCAAGGCGGTCCTTTGCTCTGCTATTTGATTGGCTATTCTAAATTTTTGCTTCTAAATTCTTTCCCTCCTCCTTGTTTTGGTACTGCTTTGGGAGTCTGTCATAGATATGGAATACGTCGGAGGACCCAATCCCCTCGAAGAACAAGTTACTTTCTTACCTGGTAACGTTCTTTCGATGGGATGGTCCGACGACGTAGTCCATATCGCTCCCGCCCTGCCTTCCCCGCTGCAGAATTTCTTTGCGATTGCAGCTTACGTTCAGCAAGGCTTTGTCTGACTGGCAGTTGACTTATGTCACACGTTCTGGGGGGAAAAAACTACAACTGAGGCTACGGGCGTCGTGCGTCCTACTTATCACATCGGATGACGTCGGACGTCGGAGGAGGTCCTCGACGTCGGCGCATCGACGTCATCGACGCAGGACGCAGACGCCGGAAAAGTTTCCGAAGCAGCACAGCTGTGGTGATTACATGTCATAGATATGGAATACGTCGTCGGACCATCCCATCGAAAGAACGTTACCAGGTAAGAAAGTAACTTGTTCTTCTCTTTCCCTTCTCCTGTTCTTCCCCACCCCTTTTTTGATCTCTCTGGAACGGGATACACTTCATTTTTATTTTTGTTATTTTCATTTTTTTATTTAAAACAATGTATGTCCATGTCATCAATATTTGTGTTTGGACTCTAGTAACTCAATTACTTATACCTCCTGAGGACGACCCAAGAGGGTTGAAACACGTGTTGGCGTTTTTCAGTAGTTTTTTAGTGTTTCTTTGCCACATGATGATATCCTGTAATAGATTCCTTAGCTTTTAGGAATGGATTAGCAATATCATGTGCTTTTGGTGAGATGCAATGTACCTTCAAATACACGTGCTTTGCTGTCTAACAAAAAGGTGTCTTTGCAGTGTTCTTTTATAAGATTTTTTTTAATAAGAAATGTTGGTTTCATAGCATGGTTTCTGAAAACACCGAAGGTTTACAGAAGACTAATTTAGCAGTGAGCGCAGTGTGTGAGGACACGCTTTATAACTATTTGCATTTTATTATAGGACAACATTTTCACATACACACTTGTATTTTTACAAGAGTAATTTAAGTGTTCAACATACGTCCCACGTGCCAGGTGCAACCCATTTAGATATGATTTATTGTGTTTTATCGTTCAGTATTTCATGCTTGTTGTTGGATCTGTAAAGTTGAGATCAAAGACCAGGCTTAAGAGGTTGACAGATCTTCATGCTTTTATTTTCAGGACCTAAATCGCCGAAAATCCGAAACATGTATTGCATTTAAAAACAGGATCTTTGGTCACTCAAGCTCTTAAGTCACATAATGCGCTAAAATTGCTCTTGTGCTGTTTCTTACAGAGTCACAATGACGACGACCTGAACATAAAATAACAATTGGTCAAAGGTATACCATACTCTAAATAGCAAAACATAGCTAATTATATCACTAACCTATGAGAACAAAATTTTGTTGCCTGGAAATTACTGCAACATTTAAAACAGTTAGGCTCAAACCTTACACTTGCAAAACTGTACAAATGGGCAAAATGTGCCTATTTCTCTACCCATGTTGTCAGATTGATTTTAATAATGCTGACACAAAACACATGCTCATATCCTGCAGCAATATCAAGCTGCTATTGGTCCAGGTTTCTTCAACTAGATCTACTTTTGCAGGAATAACATTGGGGATAATAATGTTTCCCAGTAGTACTGGGCGTAATGGCTAATGGAGACACCAGGGCCTACAACTTAATTTACACTCTATCTATCGGCAGATTGTGGATTCATTATAAAATTAAACAACCAAAGCACTGAATACACCAAGTGTAATATGTTACCAGTGGGAAGCACTATTTTGAAGTAATCAAGGCAGGCTAACTTTTTGGAAAGGCTTTTTGGGGTTAATGGCACAGCATTTTGGTTAGCTACTTCCAGTACTGTTTCAGCCAATAAGAAAATGAGAATTTGTAACGCTCACCTGATTCCCGTAGAGGCGCCGGTCTTGACTGGGCGTATACCGTATCTTCAAAGGTGATGTGTAACACACGGCTGGCTCTTTGGGCTGGACCTCTGTGCACTGTATGTCTGACTCGAAGGGTAAGATGTCTGCAGATAGAAAATATGGGATTAAGGAACTGGGTTATTGAATGTCTCTCTCTTCTTCCCTTTCTCTTCTCCTGTAGAACCCCAAAGGTTAACGCTCTCACCTTAGGTAAGTGAACGCCGTGCTCTCCATCTGCCTCGGGGCAGGGTGCTGTAACCAGTTTCTTCACTGGATAAGGGGAGCAGGCCTCTTGACTTCAGAGGACTGCTGTCCGTCGTTTACTGCACGAACGGTAAGTTTCGAGTAATTCTAATGTCTTTAGTAATGATGTTTCTTGTTTTGCAGGGTTCCGGCGATGGTGGATGACGGGCTGAAGTGAGTTGAAGATGGAGCCCGTGTGATGAATAGAAGCGCCTGGAAGCACGTAAGTAAGCGCTTGTTGCTTGCTTCACGATGCGCTCTAACTGTCTTTTTATTTTGCAGGTACAAGTTCGGAGCGGCTGCAGGGTGCCGGAATACCCACTGGGTTAGATGTGGAAAGGAGTAATGGCACGTGAGTATTAAAGTTCCCCAATGTCTTTAAACGCACCTTGTTTTGTCTTTCAGATGCGGGATGCAGCGCCGAAGGCCTCCGGAGAGTGCGAAGAGTTGGTAAGCTTTTGTCTTTCAGATGCCGGAATGCAGTGTGAAGACCTCCGGAGCGCACGAAGAGTAGGTAAGCCTTTGTCTTTCAGATGCCGGAATGCAGTGCGAGGCGTTGGTGACAGCCGATGGACCAGGTAAGTGAAGAGCTGTCACTGAAGACCGTAATGCTAACCTGTTCTTTCTTGTCTTTATAGGTGTTGCTGAAGACTGGATTCAGGATGGTAAGCCTTTTTCCTTAGGCCCAGGATCAGATGCAGAAGACACGATGAGCGTTCTGCTGCAGAGGATGCAGAATAACGCAAAGCAAGATTCATCCATCGGGTGTGGTTTAAATAGCCTCCTGTAGTGCTTAGGTGTCTCCTTCCACAGCCACGCCTAGGTAAGAAAAGAGTTCCTGCTTTCCAGAAGAGTTCCAGTGTTCTGAATCTAGGGAGTGGCTCCTGCCCCACCCAACAGGAAAAGTAGTTCCAAACAGAAGAGGATCAGAGGCTCAACTGGCAGGCAAGTAAGCAGCATGGTCTGCTGCAGGTAAGTCCACCCAAGCATTATGAGCCCGGCGCTTCCAGCGCTGGGACTGGGCATATTTATGAGCCTGGTGCCACTGGCGCCAGGACTGGGTCCAAAAGGTCCCAATTGGGACTGGTTGGCACTCGGAACCTGGGTTATGGATCTGCTTCCAAGGGAGTTGGGAAAACCCTGACCTTTTGGAAGCAGAGATCATGACAGAATTGGATGAAACGCCTTGTACCATTGCTTGGCTGGCCCACCTATAACTGCAATAAGGGTAATAATTGTGTCAGTTGTATTTTGTTAACGTTTTTTCTTGACTCAAGCAGAGCTATGCCCTTTACATTGCTTTTACTTTCTTTGAAAGTGGTACTAACCTTTGTAAATATATTTTGTTTAAAATATCCTTCATAGTAACCAGTATTTTAGTTTTACCATTTAAAAAAGCAATAACCTTACCCGAACGTTGCTCAAAGGGACACTAGACACTTCCTTTTATATATAACAATCTAGCAAGTAACATTTGATAATGTACGTTGTTAGGCAGAAACCTGTGCAGTTCCCTTAGGAACCACTGCAAAAAGTTTAAGACCACAGGAGTAAGCAGTAAACCCAATTGGTAGCAGTCTGCACCACCCAGATTTACCTGGTAGCTGTGGCTGGGCAGTCGGACTTCTCTCAAGAAGAGTTAGGCAGTATACAGAGTATACACAATAGGGCTAAAATACAGTAGCACAAACAAACACTTGACCAGAGCTTTGGTATAAAAGTATATAATTATTTATTTAAAAACACACTTGTAAAAATACACTGGCACTAATATGTCAAGCAAGTTCAAACACAGTCACTATAAGTATATACACCTCCCTGGTTAATTATTCGACAAGTCTAGGTTAAGACACCACTTATTTAGCAAAACAGAGGTGAGCGCATAACCGTAGATGGCACTCCGATAATTTGTTAAAAAGGGAGAGAAAAGGCAGAATAGGAAAAACACACAGTACCAACACTTAAGAAACCACAGCAAGTCAAAAAAGGCAGGGTCTACTGTAGAGCAAAAAGTTCATAGGCCAGGCCCACTCTTGGAGAGGGCAAGGCGGAATGTGCCCAAGATCACACAGTGGAAATGCACTCAGTCTTTGCAGAAAAGTCAAAAGAGGTTGGATCAAGTCAGAAAGGTAATGTTAGCAGGTCCGAGGTCACCCCAGGATAGAGAGTCAAGGATTTACGAGACACCTTGGACAGTCTGTTGCAAGGGAGACCAGGCGGGACACAGTACCTGAAATGGTGAGAAAGCTCCAGCGGGGGCAGTCGTTCCTGGCAGTGGGTGCAAGTCAGAGCTTCGTCCAGGGGAAGAGATGATCTCGACGTGGAGGAAAGCTGGAGGTCATTGCACTGCCAGGGAAGAAACCAGCCGCGGAGTTTCCCGGTTAGAAGCTACGACCCTTTTATTCGCGGTAGTGGTGAAGCGTGGCTATCTGGTCGCCGGGGTGCTTGGCACGGGCGATTCGACCACAAGACGATCCAGGAAGGCGAAAAAGGCGAACTGGTTGGTCCCACCAGCTCAAGGGGAAGAAGACTCTCCCGGAAGAAGATCTCCTCTGTCGTCGGGGAAGTGGTGAGTTTGTACAGCAGGGCTCCACCGGTGGTGTTGTCGTCGTAGATGGCTCAGCTTCTCCCCTCTTCGAATTCTTTAGGTCCTGTGGCGACTTCTGAAGTTCCAGTCCCCAAAGCCCTGCTTTTATGCAGCAAAACCCCCATTCATCAGCCTAGCTGTCAATCGCACATGCTCAGTGGTGAGCCGGGCGGCTCACCACTGGGCCAATCACACAAGTGCGACTTGAGTTGCCAAGGCAACTGAGTCCAGGGTGCCTAATACCCCTCCCACACATCCTGTTGACCCCAGATAGAGTGGCACCATTTGGAGGGCTTCTGTGGAGAAGCCCACCAAGAAGTGGAACAAAGGGCTCGACTTGGGTTAGAGTTTCAGAGGCGAACACAAACGCCATTTTAAAACCGAGTCCTGCCAAAAAGACCCAACCGGGGAATAAATATTATTAAATAAATAACCCGGCAGTATCTTTAACATTGCACCAAGAAGTGGTGCGTTTAAAATGAATGGGAAAATCCCATAGGAAATATTCCGGTGGAATATTTTGCGTGGTATCCACTGCCACCAGCCAGAAACTCGACAAGGGGGGACTGGACAGTGCCCCCTTGGAAAACAGACCCAGGGGCAATCGAATTACCCCTCCCAGTACTTCCACAATATGATGGTTTGTACTGGTTCTGTTCACAATTTGAGACTAGTAAAGCCAATGGTGACTTTACATGCCCTGGGAGACAGTAGTCCGTCCCAGGGTATGGCGTCTGTTTGGGGGTCACTATGACACCCCTGTGTTACTGCACTGAGGGTGCTGTGTAACACACATACCAAAAACACATGAAGCCCTATGGAGTAAAAGACCCCATAGCCCATAAAACACATTACATAGTCAAAGGACATCCTCAAATCATGCCTAAGAGTGGGAGAAAGAGAGTCTCACTCTTAGCAGGAGAAAAAAATAAACCCCAAAAATCCAGCAAAGCTGCTGGGGGACTCACTAGGTTTGGGACATTAACCTTAACAGAGAATTCTCCCTAACATACGTATGAAACTGCAGGACACAAGTTTGAATTGCAAATTTGTATTGGTTTAAACTGCACACTGATTTTATCCCAATTCATAAAACCTCCCAGAGCTAGAGACATAGTTGAATTAGACAATAAAATGGAACTCCATCTCGCAATTTATTTTTACAACAAAAGTGGCGTTTGGAGTTGCATGTAAAGCGTAGCATTAGAGGCGTCACAATGAGACCGTGTTTCAGAGGGTTGGTTATTCTTTAACTAATGCATATGCCATTTTAGCAAAAAGATTATTCAAAGCTCTTATATCCTTAGGGGTAAAGAGGATCCAAACAGTAGTTGGAGATGGAGGGATTCTTTGCAGTGCAGCCTTGTGATCCTGGTCAAACAGCATAGTCAGTTAGCTCTGTAATCCTGATGAGGAAAGCAATACAAATAACAGAAGTTAGAGAAAGATACTTTCATTACAGTATATCTGTTTAATCTTTGGCAATTAGTATATTTTGAACTCCTTTGCACCATAACGATGCAGGAAAAGGAATCCGCTTGTGATTATGGAACGATTCAATGTAGTGAAATTTGGAAAGCAGAATGTTCTAAACTAACGACAGGCATGCAGAGTAAAGTAGTCCGCCCGCAAGCCTGTGCTAGGGTTGGTGGATTCATTACAGTCCAACTTCGTAATCTTGGGCAAACCGTGCATCTATAGCTCCTGTGTTGAAACCAAGGAAAGAAGTGGAAGCAATCAACGTTGGAAAGTAAATGTATTATTGCAACCTTATGATTTTGGTCAGTCTATATTCTGAGCTTCATGCACCATTATGAAACCTTGCACACAATACTTTGTAGCAGGCTTTCTTCTTGTGTGTCGGTTTCCTCCTCACCCACCCTTCCTAATAACACTTCCTACAGATAGGCAGGTGTGCATAAAATGCCCCAATAGGGAACAACGTTCATGGGGAATTTCGGACTGTGGGAAATATTTCAAACATTGTAAACCATATTTATTTGTCCACCCTTGGATTCCACGGTTCTAATGAGCACAGGCATTGGCGTCGGGAAAATCACCTTTCAGGTGAGCTTAATGAAATAAACAAATGACAGGAAGACTAGAACACAGAAGTTTTAATGAATGAGCTCTTTTCGTCTCTCAACCGTTGCTCCTAAACGGTTGCCCATTATTGTGTACCAGGGACATTTGATGTTGTTTTTAATAGTAAAAGTTAAAACATTTAGACAATAAGTAAACTGAGACCCCCAGAAATAAAATGATTTGCACAAGGTCAAAACCCTTTGGTCAAGAAGAGTCCCAGATTAGGATCAGAATTTTCTGTTCCAAAGTCTGCCACTTGGCACGACACTGTATCTCCTCCATTTCATCTCTGAGGCAGCTTTTTATTTGAAATAGCAACTTATACTCGTCTCCAATGTATTCATTTCAAAACATTCTTACATTTTTCAGATTAGAACGTGCAGAATATGGGGAACAATATTTGGACAAGTATTGACATTTGGAATGAAATCAGTGGCATTATTTCACCAGATTTATAAGGGTCTTGGAGGAGATATTCCACAACCTTTCACCCCTCAATGACATTACGGGTATTGAGAAGTACCAGAAACAGCAGCATGTTAATGAACATGAACTAAACATGGGCACCAACACCAAGCTATTACAACTACTAAAACCTAAAGAGATACTGACTTTTAACAAATCAGTGATCTAATAAGTTAATTCGATGCAGCACACACTGGCTTCAAGTAGCAGCCTAAGGATTGTAATTGCTAAACCAATCCGATGAACAAGATTGTAATCTGGTCCTTCTGTTTCCCAAGTCTATGATTTTGCCACTAGACCTCACCTCTCCTCACCAGGCGTTTTGGTGTACAACTGTGCTTGGTTTGCTCACGTTCAAAATGTTTTGCCATATGGTGAAGCTTTGATTAGAGCTGCACCCCTTTCCCCTCAATGGAGCAACGTTTGACAAACGTGCGTACAGGGAGCAAAAATATTGTGCCCAAGATGACTTCATTTTGTTCCCCTCCGTCTCTTGTTTCATCTTCTCTTATTAGAGTTACTTCCCTAAATAGCAGGGAATATTCAAAGGGATCCTTGGTTTGTAGGAAATACTTTCTTTGATGGATGAATTTGCAGGACTGAAGACTATGCCTAACCCCTGCCTTCATTACCTGAGCCTTGAGAGAGTTATTCGCTCTAGACTCATTGCCTTTCACACTTGAAAGGTAGGTTTCTGTTACTTAATCGGCCCCTGCTCTTTCCTCCGTCTGTAAATTAAAATGGTCCACAGCACCCCCTTACCGTACCTTCAAAACTTCTGCTTCATGACAAATGGTAAAAACAAATATTTAACTTTTTTTCCTAGCTAGTTGCCATAGGTACAATGTAGGTGTGTTCATGTCAATAGCATATATTAGCTTGGCCTTGGCCCTAGAATACTTTTCTGAAACCTGCGTTAGGTAATGGTTTATTTACTGTGACGATTTGCCAGGTCTCATCACTTCTTCCCAGGGGGGGGGCTTTCATATGAGGCTAGGGAGGTGAGGCCACTACCTGATAGTCCCCCTAGGGGTGGTAATATGCAGGATGACCTCATAGGGAGAAGGACATGCACGTGGGGAAAAGCCTGGATAAAACACTGTCAGATAACCCCCTACCCTCATGGTCAACCTTTTCTCCCACCATTGATAGTGGAACAATGTGTTAATGTAAAGCTATGACTGACAAATGTAAAAAATACTGGGATGAAGAAGAACATGGGAAGCATATGGAGGAACCTTGGGTGCTGTGCTGCAGTGTGTGTCAGCACGAGAAGCGAACTCCAGGTGTGTTTCTTCACTCTATTGCTTGGAGGACATACCAAACCTCCAAAGGCTCTACTCCCAGCAGAGTGCAGCGGTGTGCTGCAGTATGTTTTGTTTGTTGGAGTGTGAGTGGATTCAGAGATACCTCTGGCTTTGTGGCGATAGAGGCTCCCTACAACCGGTAAGAAAGATAGTTTTACCCTACTTTGTAATCGACTGCTGGGCTGAGTATTGGTTAAAATCACACCACATTGACCTTTATCAAGTTAAGACCTTGCCACTCTAACTGGAGTGTTGGCCACCGGGACACCCCTTAGCTCCCCGTTCGGTGCTCATCCTTAGTACTGACCCAATATCCCTCATAATATAACTCCTTCGCTTTCTTCATGCCAGCTGCTTTATGAAGCAAAAATTGGGACCCTGACCCCTTGGGTACTTCAAATGTGACATTTGGAGAGGAGGCAATATCTAATACCGAAGGCTCCGGATTCGAAAGTATCTAATGACTTGGTTATTAATTCAGCGCTAACCAACCTTGTGATTGCCGCCACCATTACAAGTTGCATCATTCCTCTGGTTGCTCCCGTTGATGCATTGGTCAGAGGGACTAGGTATGCCCAGGTACTAAATGCACAAGAGAGGTCCCCAACGTTGCCACTAACTATATTGATTCAGCAGGTCAGAGTTGAGGACGGACTTGAGTAATGGAGGGGAGGGTACCAACTCATACCAAAAAGCTCCCTCCCCATCTGTTTGAGGTTTAACACTACTAAAATGCCAGGTGTAGTAGAAGTAACATCAGTCATCCCCTTAACCTGGTGATAGCACATGACCTAGATTACATCACAGTTGTAAACAAATTACACCATTTTAAAAAGAGATGTTACTCAAAAGGATAAAGGGATGTTTTCATTGCCAACCATATCTGAACAAGGGTGCCACCTTCATGTGCCAGGGTCTCATTCAATATTTGTCCGGGGAAAGCTAGCCATTGCGCTTTGTTTTATAATGTTATTGTTTGTGATGCTAAATTTAGCTCTGTAAATGGACTATCTCTCTAGCAATAGAAATGCTTTAAAAATAGGAGGTTAACTCTTGTATTGTCTTTTCATTAGCCTGATCGTCTCAAAGTCTTTGGGGCTCAAACCAGACAGCATGATGTTCCGGAAAGAAATGTGCCATACCGCTCTACGAAAGACTTTGGTCATATAAACTCTGGGGTGACCCGTGAAGAAAGGCCTTTCATTGAAGAAAGGATGCCACCTGAAAAACCCAGAGTGGCTTTTCAACACCCTGCATCTGATGGACCTGTCCTAGGGAACACATATGGGGCTGCAGCTGTTTCATCAATGAATGACAACTATTATAGAGGCCTGTCCAACACCCTTGGAGAAATGGTGGCTCCCAGGTATGCCATAATACGTTTTAAGAACTCAACTCGGAATGTCATGCATTGTACAGAATGAAAGATATATGCCCAAGTGGAGTCTTGCATTCCGTATTTCGTGTGGTCTATTTGGGACAAGAGCAAAACATGTTAGCAACCTATGTAGTCTCTCTGTGGAGACTTTCAAAAGTGATGACAAATCGAGTTTCACAATGAGGCTCTTTATAGAAGTAGCATTACATGCATAGGACTGTCTTCGACAAGGGTAATCTGGGAGAAGTTCGCAATAGAATGGAATAGGAATTGGGTAGAATTTGGAAGTAATGTAAGCCTCGAAGTCGATTCTTTTTTTACTATCTCAATTTACATTTGCCTTGAATAATCTCGTGGAAAATAAACATTTCTCAAAAGTAACGGAAAAATAAAAACTCCAAGGACATGAAAGTAGGAGAAAGAGGGTTTGGGAAAGACGGGAAGAACTAAATAAAACGTGTAGTGCATAGGTAGTGGTGTATTTAGGCTTTCTGCTGCCGTAGGCCCAACCAAGTGCATGCACCCCCCACACCCAAAAACTTTAACACTCCCCTTTTTCATACGTTCTCCCTTCTTCAGGCTCCATTCCTTTTTATTCATCTTAGTCATGAAAGCACAAAAAGGATTTAACCCCTTAACGTTTTAGGGTTGCTCCCCACTGTGATGAGCATGTTTTGACTTTTTAAATTGCTTTTGCAACAGTTATCTGTAAACTATGCTGGGAGAATATTATTTTTGTCTGAAAGTAAATGTTTTTGCACAAACACAGAAGTTTAACTGCCAGTTGACCAGAGCAGATTTGCAGGCACACTGGTAAGTTGAATTAGCAGGTCGGTGAGCCAATGTGAGCAGTAATGCCACAACAAAGCTCTCTTCTTACGGTACATCTTTAATTACTAATTTCACATACACAATGGCATACAAATCACGCTCTTAACTTATGCAACTGCTTTTTTAGACAGTTATCGCTATATTTGTGCAGAAGCCAAAACCTACTATTCAAATTCTATAAGGCAATTTCACTAAGATCACATAATTCTAACTATGTGGCAAAGCTTGGTTTATTACAGGGGTGCTTTCTTTCCAGATTCTAGATCTCCCTTTACGATTGACAAAACAAGGCTGGCCTGTTCAGAGACCCCAGATCACATTTAGTGAAGTAGATGTTGTACTGTTCCAAGAAACATGGTCCCAGGATGAGATGAATGTTGATTGTTTTGTCTCATACCAGTGGTTGGCGAGAAATGAGCAAGGGAGAAGCTATGGCAGGCTATGTATTTCAGTTGAAACATACCTGGAGAGTGTACAGGTTGCTTTGACAACCCCAGTTCCATATGTATTGGCGGTTAAAATCCTCAGGCTGGGCCAGGTGGACCTCTTAGTTAATTTTTACAATAGTCCCCACAAACAGTATGGAGAAAAACGTTCTGGGTGTGTTGGCTCTTGCCATGGAGGAGCTTTCTACTAGGCTCCATATGGTTAATGTGTGTTTGGTATTGGGAGGCGACTTTAATGTGAAACTGGGGGGGTGGACTGGAAGATAACTTGTACGATAACACAGAAGACGCTGTGGCAGGGATATCCCCTCCCGTTACGATGGCCACTAGGCTCTGTCCGGAAAGGTTGCGTCTCTGGTACTATCTCTGAGTGGGGACTGCGGTCAACAAATGGGTGGCTGGGTGGGGACATTCCTGGCAGAGTAACCTTCTTCTCTGCAATGAATAGCTCAACATTTGATTATTTTTGTGTGCCAGTTGAGCCCTGGGGTCTCAAAAAGGGTTCAGGGTGTTGGATAATATCAGTAGTGACCACTTTCCCATCAAACCTGAGATTAAGTCAGCCCCAAGGGTGGACAGGTTGAGCCCCTCGAAGTATCCCTAGATACATCCCGGCATAGGCTCAAATGGAAGGAGGATAAGGATGATGATTTATTAAGAAAGAGGGTATTATCAAGCTCACATGAACTTGAGAATCTGTCGGGGAACCTGGTGAGTGAAAATATACTGGAGGAGTTTGAAAGCATACTGGCCCTGCTCTCCCAGGTATTTTCTTGTGCCCCAGGTAAACGAGGAGGAGAGCGAAGGGAGGGGTGGTTTGACTCTGATTGCAAGAGGGCTAGGAAGAACCTCTTCCTTACTTTGGGTAGCATTGGATCTCCCAAAACCGCCATCATAGGTGCTAGATCCCACTATACGAAAACTCTGGCCACCAGAAAAAAGGGAATCGAGGAAGATGCAGCGGAAGCCTGCATGGTAGCTGCAAGGGATGAGGGCTCCAAATTATTTTGGGAGATGGCCCAGAAGGGCCCATACTATAAATTTAATATGGACATGCCGATTTAATAATATTTTGGATAAAGCCTGGATGCACCGTTTTTCTACCTTATACAGTGTGGGGAGTATGGCTGATAATGTGGTCTAGTGCCAGCCCCGGATGTAGTGATGGGATGGGCACTGAGGTAAGCATTGTTTTCTCAGTGGACGAAATAAAGCAGGCTATTGGTTGCCTGCGCTGTAACCGAGCTCTGGGTCTGGATAATGTCCTGGCTGATATGGCTCTAGATCTCTGGGCACCCGTTCTTACACAAGGGTTTAATGCAATATGCGCGAGTGGGGCCATCCCACCCTCATGGTCCATGGTGGTTATCCAGCCAATATAGAAGGGATCTCATCCTCCACTGCTTCGTACAGACCTATACTACTTTTAGATTCTCGGTTTAAAATATTAAGTTGTCCCATTCTGGCCCGACTTGACGACTGGGTTGTGAGTAGCAGAGTTCTCTCTCTGGTCCTACTAGGATTTAGGATTGAGTCAGGGCTACCTCTCCTTTAAGGGCTAAGCAGGGGTTAACATCTATCTAGAGTCTAGTGGGAAAACATTAGCTCACACACTAGTGAGGCACCCAATATTTAACAAAAATTACATTTATTCTGATTAAGAAAAACTAACTTTAAAACAGAACAGACACATGAAAGAATGAGTCTGACAAGTCTTGCTACGAGTCATGCATTTAGTCCTGATCCATGTAATATACTGAAATGCATCTTGCACTGTGAAATGTCTTGATTTGGTCTTCATGTTCACACAAAAATACCATTTGTTTTCATATCATACTTTAATGTACAATTCTTTGTACATCAGACTGTCATTTTTTCATGTGTCTGTTCTGTTTTAAAGTTAGTTTTTCTTCATCGGAATACATTTATTTTTTGTTATATATTGTGTGCCTCACTAGTGTGATCTAATGTTTTCCCACTAGACTCTTGATAGATGTTAACCTCCGCTTAGCGCTTGAAAGGAAAGGTAGCCCTGACTCAATTCCTTCTTTTCATTGTTACTCCCTCACGAGTCAGGCCCCCCTTTACCAAGAAAGAGGGTACCAGAGCCTTTTTTGTTTATGCCTACTAGGATTTAAGCCAGGGCTGTGTATTGCTGAGCAGATATTCAACCTTTATTTGGTAATGGCACATTCCCTCTACTCGAAGGAAGAGCCCATTTATTTGGCATTCTTGGATCTGAGCACGGCATTTAACAGTCAACCGTGCCAAGCTGTGGGCCATGCTCAGGTTCATGAATTGCCTGGGGCCCCTGGTAAACCTTTTGGCCAGGTTGCATTGCCCCACGCAAGCATGTGTCAGGAGTGGTGCCAATGGGCATTGCACAGGTTCCTTTCCATTTGAACTGGGGGTACACCAGGGATGTGTGTTGGCAGTCCTACTTTTCTCCTATTTATAAATGGTCTCCACAAGCACCTCTTAAAATCTTCTCCTGATATCCCAAAAATGGGTGGCCAGTTCCTACCGGTCTTAGTGTATGCCGATGACTCTGTTTTGATGGCACACACACCAAGAGCTCTGCAGGCACTCATTTCGGAGTATGCCGTCTTTATGGCAGGGCTTGACTTGGTGGTAAATGCAGCAAAGTTGGCGGTGATGGCCTGTTGGAAGGGGAGATGGAGGATTAATTTTAGGGCCATGTACTGCAGGAACAGTGTCATCCACAGGGTCGACTTTTTTGACTACTTGGGGATCACATTCTCCATCAATGTTGGTGCCATGGCCCATGTATCTAAACCGGCCTGGCAGTTTAATCAGGCCTTGGGTGGGGTCTCCAGGGCCATGTCAATGTTTAAAGCCCAGCCAATTGCCCCATTGCCCCATTGCTACAGTTGTACAAGGGAAAAGTGGCCTTGGTTGCCAGATTTGGCATGGAACTGTGGGGTCAATCAAATCTTAGTGTGGTCCAGACTCTGGAGAACCAATTCCTTCGGTCCCAAAATGTCGGAGTACATATGCAATTAGGTTGTACACTGTTTGGGGACATGGTCTCCGTACAAGCCAGTATTGCATTGGCTCAGGTTATGGGGTAATGGTTAAGCTTCACTTACCCATGAAATGATCATCTTTCTGATCGACAAGAACCCGGGAGACAAGATCCCATGGCTGTCTCGCATCAAGAAACAGCTTGGGAATATCAATACCATGCACATGCACCCAAAAGCAATATGCTCTCCTGGAGAGAGATCAACCGATGGACTGCATGCCTTTATGAATCGGTGAGAATGGACAGAGAAGGAACAAACTGAAAAAGAGAAGTAGAGCTGGGCACTACCTTTTATCTTTATAATAAGTTCAAATATTTTTCTCTTGTATTTATCTATTGCACTCTGCATGTACCAGGAACTAACAGACGAGAAAGGTCCTATGACACAAGGACCCTATTGAACAATGAACCGGAAAAACTCAAGTGGAATCCACCTAATTAAGTCTGATGCACACAAATTGCTCACTTATTGAGCTTTATTAATTCCTTCCATTTTTCAAACAAATGTGCTTTTTAATCCTCAAGGATCAAATCTGCCTTCCTTTTTTCAAATAGTATATCTTCTGATACGTCAATATCTTCCATCCAATGAATCCGAAGCAAACTTCTTTGTTTAAATAAAATTTTCAAGCAGTGTTTTATTTACACAATTCTTGAGGCAAGAAGACCCAATGGTCTATGTCAGCCAATGCATTTCGGTGCATAACACCATCGTCAGGGCTATATGATTAACGTTTGTACATTAATTTCATTCAATCAGTTTAGTATTGACCCAACCAAATGTCAAGAAGTTCACTAATGTGCATATAATCATTTATAAAAGTAAATACCAAAGATGTTTTCAAACGTGTCCAAGTGTTCAAAAGAATATATAAACATAAAGAGAACATAATCCGTTTCTGAGCCATGGCTGCTAGTAGTTAATGTCTTAAAAATGTTATACAATAACTTTCCCTGTACCTTTTGTATCCATGTGTCCCAGTACGGGCTTTGCGTGTATAGTCTCCTCAAAACTGGCGTCTCAAAAAGAGCATGATAGCCTGCAATGAACACCTTAGTCAAAATTCTCTGATTCATACAAAAAAATCGCATATAATCCGTGTTTCAATCCTCCTGCTTACCTGTATTTTCTCTGTTCCCTTCAATGTCCTCCGAGCACACCCGTGGGACCGCGCGGTGCTCGGAGGCTTTATACAGACCATCGTGATGGTCTCCATGGCAGTCTTGTTTTGCATGTCTCTGAACGGATACTGTTCCTTAGCTATTCCACATCCGACCGGTAATCACCACAGCTGTGCTGCTTTGGAAAATTTTCTGCGTCGATTACGTCAATACGCTGTCCCTCGAAGGCCTCCGCCGAGCCGACGTCACCGGATCTTATAAGTAGGACGCACGATGCCCGTAGCCTCAGTTCCGTTTTTTCCGCGAATGCGCGCCTCGGTTCTTCTTCTGATTGAATCAGTTCTTCGAACTTGGTTGGTTGTTAAGTATCATGTCTTCATCTTCTACCCCGTGGTCGGGATTCAAGAAGTGTCAGGACTGCGGTTCCAACATGTCGCTTACGGACCTGCACAACGTCTGCCTCTGGTCCCACGGCGAGGACCACACCACCGATTACTGTGATGAATGCCAGTCTTTGATGTCAAAGGCCTTGCGGGAGCGTAAGAAGAAGCTGACTGTAGGTAGGGTTTCCAAACCCTGAAAGTCAAAATCTGCTGGGCTTTCAACCGCCAATTTATGGGGCGACTCTTTGCCTCGGCGTAAGTCCAGGGGGCTCGGTCCCGGAGTGGTTCCTGCCATTCCTCTGCCTCTTCTAGCACTCTTGGAAGCGCCGTCACCGGTCGCCTTCCCCTTCCTCCTCCGAGGACTCCGCCAAAGGGCGGGTAGCTTGTCCCAACGAGCATTAATCTCTGGTGGAATGGGACGCATTTCCCAAGGAGATGATGGCGATTTTTTTATCGCAGTGCTCCGTTCCATCCATGTCTTTGAGAGAAGCCAGAAAGGAATGCGCTAGGGCCACCGCTCGCACGTCTTCGGGCTCGTGCAGTCAACGCGATCATTGGGAGCCATCGAGGTCCCCATCGGACAAGGTAGACCGCTCTAGCCATGCCCGTTCCCGGTCATCGATGCCCTCGAGACCGTCAGAGCCTGTGAGACCTTCTATGTCCGACTAGGTGCTCTCTCGAGGCTCCGCCTCCGAGGAAGTCATCGGCGCTGAGGCGCTCGAAGGACACGCTCATGGCTTCGGCCTCGAAGCTGTTGTTGAAGTCGTCGGCGCCTCGCTCGGCGTCAACGCCAATTCCGTCGACGCCCTCGACGCCTTTTGAGGAGGCTTTATCAGAGGTGCCCCCGGCGACCAGTGGAAACCCAGAGGAAGGCACCGAGTAAGTCAGTGAGGCCTGTGTTTGAGCCTTTTTCTGTACCCTCATCTAGGGATTTATTCCAGCCTTTGTATTATATCTCAGAGGTGGATGAAGGGTCAGATGTGGAAGGGTTTGTCCCTCCTGAGGTTCCTGACGAACTGTTGTCTGGTCATAGCCAGATGGAACACCTGCGTCAATCCTTGCATGACGCCAATGGTCTGGACACCTCCCCGGAGGTTGAACTTGGCAGGCCTGAGCTTGGTACACACGCTGAGTCTTCGTACAGACGTCTCATGTCAAGGGTGATGGAGTACTTGGGGTGGTCTGCTCCACCTGTGGATTTTCTGCAGGATGACCTACCAAGGTCCACCCACTGACCCGGTGTTGCCGTTTCATATGGCCTTACAAAGAAGGGTAGCGGCAGCTTGGTCTGCTCCGGAGAGACTCCCAGCAGTGAATAAGTTGTTGCCAAAAAAAATACCATCCAGCCAGTGCTGACCCCGGCTACTTGTCTTCGAACCCCACTCCGGAGAGTTTGGTGGTGCAGGCGGCTACGGCCCCAGTGAAGCAGGTGGCATACCCTACCATCCCTCCTGATAGGGACGACAAGCGCTTCGACGGTTGGGTGAAGAAAGTATTTTCATCTGGGGGTTTGGCTTTAAAGGCAGCTAACTCCGTTTGTGCCATGGCAAGATACACTCAAACTTTGTGGAATTGTGTATCTTTGATGGCTGAACATATTCCCAAAGGGGAGGAACAGGATGGTTTTCTTGCCCTCGTTCAGGATGGCAAGGATGCCATGTGTGAATCCGTTCAATCGGGTCTGGACGTGGCAGACTGTGTCAGCCGGTCCATGGAGGCGAGCACCGTGATGCGCAGGTTTTTGTGGTTGAGGAAGTCGGGGTTTGCTCCTGATGTACAGTGCCGGCTTCTCAACATGCCCTTTGATGGTGACCATCTTTTTGGCAGCAAGGCTGACGAGAGCCTTGAGAGGATGCAGACCTCCAAAGCTGCAGCAAAGTCGTTGAGTGCTGCAGTTCGCCAACCTCTGCTTTTTCGTCCTGGGGACAGCAATGGAGGGGAGGTTCCTTTCGATACTACTCTACCTTTGGTAGATCGAGGAGAGCTGCCAGTCAAAGGGGCCAACGTAGGAGTACCAGAGGTGGAAAACAAGGTGCTTGAGGTGCCAAGGACCCACCATAGGAGTACCCAGGATCGAAAGCATGGTATTCGGGGTCCCAAAGCCGCTCCTGCAGTTGCCTCTTTGCCCCCAGGCACTGCCGCAGCCGCTTCAGCTCAGTCATGAGGCCATGTCCCATGGTTCGCCGGTTGTGGGAAGGCTAGCGCAGTTTCTTGTAGAATGGCGTGCCATTACTCAGATGTGTAGGTTCTGGAGATCATAGCCCATGGCTACTGTCTTCCTTTCCGGCAGAGGCCTCAGGACAATCCACCAGGGAAGCTCTTTGAAGAGTCCGGATCCGCTCCTTGCGCAGGAAATCAAATCCCTGCTGGAGAAAGGCACCATAGAACTGGTGCCTGTAGCGGAGAGGAACAAGGGATGGTATTCCCCATATTTTTTTATCCCAAAAAAAGACTGGAGATTGAGACCCATTATGGACTTGCGTGGTTTGAACAAACTCCTCGGGAAGGACAAGTTCAAGATGGTTACTCTCTCTCAAGTCCTCCAGGCCCTTCAACTTCAGGACTGGTTGGTGTCTCTCGACCTCAAGGATGCTTACTTTCATGTGGCAATTCATCCCAAGCACAGGAATTACCTGAGGTTCGCAGTTGGCGACTCGTATTTTCAGTTTCGGATCCTGCCGTTCGGATTGACCTATGGCCCGAGGGTCTTCACCAAGCTCATGGTGGTGGTGGCAGCGGATTTCAGGAAAGGGGGATTCACTTTAACCCCTACCTGGACGATTGGACAATCGTGGATCATCTGTCAGTCACCTGCCACTCCCTTCACAGGCTGTGCTTCTCCCTCAATTTAAAGAAGTTCCACTTGACACCTACCCAGCGGCTCCAGTACATCAGAGCAGTGCTCGACACATCGCTGGCGCAGTGTTCGCCTCCCCGGGTGGGGGCTCATCACATTCTGCAGATGGTGGACATATTTCAACGTGCCCAGAGTCTCCCGGCGTTAGAGTTCTTGAGGTTGCTCAGCCTCATGGCATCCTGCATTTTTCTGCTGCCAGAGGCCAGGTTGCGAATGAGATCTCTGCAATGGGCTCTCAAGATGCAGTGGTCGCAGTCCAGCACGAGGCAAGATTGTGGATGTTGTCACGGATAGAGTCCTTTTTAGGCCAATTTAATCTACGCTGATGGCATTGAATCCTTTGATGCCGATTGTGTTGAAGCCCTTGTGCCTTTGAGGGAAATTGTAAAAACATTCAATCCTCTTCCAAAGAGATCATTTTTCAAGTCCCTGTCAGCGATTTTCAAAGAGCATGAGCCCTCTGATCGGGACACAACACCTTTTGGGCTAGAATTTGGCACACCCAATGTCCCTAAGGTCCTCATATCAGAGGAATCTAGAATGAGGGATTTATGATAATTTGCAAACAAGTGGCCTTGACACTTCGCCAGAGTTAGTTTGGAAAACCTGATCCATCGGAACATGCTGAGGCATCTTACAGACAGCTAATGGGCAAAGTGACAGTTTCTGGGATGGGTCAGCCCAGCTCCACCTTTTGACCTCACGGACATCTTAGACAAGGGTCTCCAAAAAGACCCTATGTTACCTTTCCATATAGCCCTTCAAAAGATGGTGAAAACTAATAGGGAAACGTGGGAGACCAACCCGGTTGTAAACAAAAACCTTACTGGGAAGTATAGACTTTAAAGTAGTGACCCAGAATATCTGTTGTTAGACAGGCAAGAGAGACACAGCCCCAAAAGCATTTGTTTTAAAACCTTTATTTACTAAGGTTCCTGGGTTGGTGAAATGCCTGACTGGTCCTAATTCTAACGAGATGTTTCCCTTAACTGATGTTTCTAATGGCCATTGTTGTATAATAGTCAAAAATAAAAGCCTGTCTGTGTCTAAACCTATGCTTGCACTCGCGCTGTACAATAATGTGATAGGAAGTCGTTTGAAAAGGAAAAATGATGGTGGTTCAACAAAAATGGCAAAAACCAGAGTTGGTTTCAGGTTGTCTTCTCACCAGGTTCAATTTAGTAAATGTCACAAAAGATGGTATCCCTCAACAGGGCTCTTCAAAAGACCTTCTCCACAGGGACCTTACATTGATCTCAAATACCTTCAATATTCTTGAGTTCCTTGGGAGTCCCTTCCCCAAGTTCCAGCTTCTACACTTTACTTCTCTCAATATGCCTCTCAGGGTACCCTTCCCCAAGCTCAGTCCTCTTCCAGCTTTCAAAACAAAGCACCATATATCAGTTCTTTTTGGTTTCACGAGGCGCCTCTCCTCAAGCTTAGGCCCCTCTAGTTCCAAACACCAATGCAGCTGGTGTGGATATGCCTTTACTTTACATACAGTCTCTTACACATCATTCTCTCGTGTGATAGAATCAGAGGCTTTCGAAAACAAAACGCTGTTGACAAGATCTTTGTACGAATGCCAGTGGAGAAGATTTGAGCGTGGTGCAGGGAATGTGAGATATTGACCCCATCACGACAGTGATGGAGTTCCTTCTGTCACTGGCCTCGGCAGGCCTTCAGGTCACCACAGTCAAAAGATATTTGGCATCCTTTTCTGTGTTTAAGATCCCCGGATCAAGGTTCATTTTATACGATTCCGGGTAATGGCACAATTTCTGAAGGGCCATGTAAATACGTTTCCACCAACTCCCTTTGTTGTCCTGGATTGGGAAGTTAATCTGGCACTGACATTTCTGATGGTGGCTCCTTTTGAGCCTATTCATACTTGCTCTTTAAGACTTCTCTTTGAAAACAACCTTTTTGCTGCCTTTACATCCGCAAGGCGAGTAAGTGAGCGGCAGGCCTTACGCTGTAAACCACCCTTCCTGCGTTTTTTCAGGGAGAAAGTTTCACTCCGGGTAAGACATGGCTTCCTCCTAAAAGTTGTCTCAGAGTTCCACCTTTCGCAATCCATCGACCTTCCGGTCTTCCATCCTCCTCCACATCCTTCCAAGGAGGAGGAGCGATTACATCGTCAAAAGGGCACAAAACATTTATATTGCGAGGACGGCTGAGTTCAGAAGAACTGACCAGCTCTTCATGGCTTTTTCCTTAGCCCATAAGGGTCTGCCCATAACTAAGCAAACTATCCCGCTGGATCATTTTCTGTACAGCGGAATGCTACCAGTCTGCCGGGAAGGAATTTACCGGCAGGCATCAGGGCTCATTTGACTAATAGTCTCAGCGTCAACAGCATTACAGAGGGGATATCAGTCACGCAGTGACATGGTCATCCCTTTATACCTTTGCTAAACACTATAGTCTAAATTTGGCTCATACAGCTGATGCGTGTTTTGGCAGGGCAGTGCTACAACATTTTTTGGTACGTTTCCCTGCCTCCTTCATCTACTGCTTTGGGAGTCTTATCAGATGGGGAATCTGCGGGAGAAAGGCAATCAATTGAAGGAGAAATGACTTACCATAATGGTCTTTATATGGATTCTTCTCCTGCAGATTCCTCATCTTCCCTCCCATCCATCCCCACTCATAAAGTTGGTGGTCGGTGTGCATCTTCGTCTCTTTCACGTTGACTTGGTAATGGTCATTTGTCAGTTTTCTGTCCTTCCTTCCACACGTTTTTTTAACTTTTATTTTTTTTTAAACTGATTTCTGATGCTACTTGTTAGTCTGTTGCAAATTCTTCCTCCTTTGGAGGTTTATGGTGATTTCATTTTTTAAGGGCTCATTAGCATGTTATTCTCTCTGTTTTCCTATACAGCGTGATGTGCTTCGGGTGGGGAAAAGGGGGAAACTGAGGTGTGGGGCCTACTGGCAAAGTATTTATACCACACATGCGTCGTGTCCGGAGCTGGTGACCAGATGCCGAGCAAGACTGAAGCGGCAGAGCTAGATGGAAGATCTATTAGATGAGGAATCTGCCACAAAAGAATCCATAGCAAGAACATTATGGTAAGTAATTTTTCCTTCTCCAAGTACTAAGAGGATTAAAGGAGTGATGGTGATTGCTCCCTTGTCCAAGCTAGACAGTACTGAGAAGAGGAAGCCCCAAAGATCGCCCCATGGAAATCCGAGAAAGACTTTGATAGTCTGCTGGGAAGGGAGCATCTTCAGAATATAAAGAGAAAGAAAGGACTACAGCAGAGAAGCCAGCGTGAACGCTAGAAACCCAGGAAGTTCAAACCTGGGAGTGGAGAAGAAAACTGCAGAGGACGGTCTTTGACTGAGAGGATAGTGAATCCAGGTTGGAGGGGTGCTCCAGAGAAGGCAGGAGTGTCAAGGCAACCAGCAGTCGGAAGAAGGTTGTCAGTGGCGTGACCTTGCTGAAGTGGACTGTTCGGTCTGACAGCTGTGCCAAAACTGAAAGACCAAAGACCCCACAGGACCAGTGTGGAACTGAGGCGAGCCGAGAACAGTGGAGAATGAACGGCCAAGCAGAGTGGTCGAAACCCAAGACGTACCAGTGATGTGGTTGCACCAGCAAGGAGGTAGCTGGGGCCATGGTAGACCTGGTATGTACTGGCGTGGATTGCAGATTGTATTGGGCGACATCGCTCTCGTCACAGTAGCCATCCTAAAGCTACTGAAACTGAAGAGTGCATTGGGAGTCATCTCCCTCGTTACAGTATTTATAAGAAAGAGTGCATCTCGAGTGATCTCCCTCATTTGAGGGGTTGCCAGAGAAGCAAGACTGTATGAGAGAACTAAAGACAGAGTGGGAAGCCTTGGCAGCAAGCTACCTGGCTCGTGTGTCTCGCAATCCAAGTACCTGTAGGGGAGGGCTTGGAAGGAGTTGAAGAAACTCTTAGGAAAAGTCACAAGATCTGTGTAGAACGGTGGTCAGTTATAATCTCAAATTTTTAAATCTCGAAAATTAAAATCTCGAAAATTTTAGACCGAAAACAGAAAATCTCGAAAGTCATAATATCGAATTTTCCACTATAATCTCGAAATCTCTAACTTTTTTTATTCATATTTCAGGTAAGTACATTACATTTAATGAAACTAACACATTATATTTAATGAAACAAACAACTTAATATTGTCTTAAGTGTTTCGGTTTTATTTATATTATAACATGTATTTTTGTTTTTCAACAACTTTTTTAAATTAATAAATTAACGAAATGCTATTTATTTAATGCTAAATATATATATATATATATGTCCATTTAACTTGAGTAATATTTTCTGTTTTCTAACTTGTAATATATGTATTTTTCACTAGATGGTGCTATTGCATCAATAATACCTAGTAGTATACATTTAATCTTTGTTGTTGTTTACATATGTAAATGCATGTTACGTTGGCCTACGTATGCGTAAGCGCCATTTTTAAAGTTCATTCTGTATCGGGTTCTGCAGCGGTCGCGTCTCCGTCATTTTGCTCGTGGATTTTATGGATTTTTCTTGTTTTTTTTTTCTTCCATGTGTTGCTTTTTTCCAGTGGATTTACTTGGGTTTGATGGACTTGTATTTTCCCTGCCTTTGGATCATGGAGCATTGTGTTATTTTTCGCAATGGGATTTTTTTGGGAGTTGCATTTTCTTTTCTGCCTTCATTTGGATTTTTCTTGGTTTTTTTATGTAGCAGCTTGTTTATTTTGCGTATGTGTTTTTACTGGATGTACATTTTATTTCCCTCGTGGATTTGGATTCTTTGTGTAGTTTTTCCTTGTTGTCAATGCCAATGTTTTTTGGATGTTTTTTTGGGTTTGTTTCTATGGATTTCTGGTCCAGTTTCCATATTTTGGACCACCAGAATGTCCTTTTTGGATTCTTTTTTGCCATGGCACACTGGATTGGATATGTTCCCGAAACGTAAGTGATTTTTTAACATTTTAAGTTAAATGCCACCAAGTCTAAAAAGGTTTCCTTATTTTGTGGGTCAAAATTTTGTATTAACAGTACCAGTTTTCCCTCATGGTCCCGGTATTTTTTTCTTGGTTGTGCTTGGTTAGCTAATGAAACTGTTTGTGCTATTTTAAATTGCTGGTTGTGTTCTTCATTTTGTAAGTCTTTTAAAAAATGCCATAATGTGGGGTTATGGATGTTGAAGTTTTTATTCAACCTGCTGTGCCATCCCTCCAGGGCGTTATTTGTTCTTGGTGTATTTTCTAATGTTGCTTGATAACAATTCCATAAATTCACTGGGTATTTTGGCCTTTGTCGTGTGCCACTTCTGGTTAATTGTCCAATCCAGGTGTTTTCATAGGCACTGTCAATTAAATGTTCATAAAAATCAATAACGTCATTTATCTGTACAAATGCTAATGCAAAAAGTTTCTTTATGTTAAACTGGTAGCAACTGTCCTCTGTGTATCTTGTGCGTAGTCCTAATTTTTGCAATTTGCGCCATATGCTCTGCGTGAAATGAAAAAAACATCCTTGAATTCGTGTATCTTTGTATACTGATGAAAATCCCTTGATTTGTGCTGATTCGTAATCCATGATTATTGTTGTAGGGTTTGTTTCAGGCGTAGTTTGCTTAATTTTATTAAACACGATTCTGTACGATTCTTCCGTTATTTTGGCATTAATATATACACAAGTGGAATGATTTTATCGTTTATTGTGCCATGTATTGTGTAAAACTGGAGGAATGGTTGCGGGCACACTTTGAAAGTTGCGTCACTTTGCCATTTGTCACTTTGAGTTAGATGGTGAAAATTACTAGCAGTGGAGAATATTAATATTTTCTGATTGTTCAAATCAAGTGTTGCATGGTGAAACATTTCTCTGTTTTTTGTTATTTTTTAAAACATCTGGGATTGTAATGTCTTGAAATAACACTGGTGCAGGTGGCAGATTTTCCTTTTGAATTCTAGTTCTGTTTATTGTGCGTTGCATCAACTTCTCAGCCGGTAACTGTGCCGTTATATGTCTTGGTAATTGGTCACAAACTTTTCCCAGTACCGATCCACTTGATTCTCCGTGACTTTCTTCAACTTTTCTTTTTAGCTCTGTTAGTGTTTTCTTTATAATAATATTTGTTTGGTCAGGCAGATGGTTATGTTCATTTTTACTTTTCACATTCGTTCCCTCTGTAATAGCTCGAGCGCTGCATTTATTTTTTTTGTATTCAGCGCATTTCCAGTAAACTCGGTCATTTTTCTCATACTCCTTATGGAAAACGTATCCGTTTAAAGTCAACTGCTTCCCTCCCTTTTGATTGGTCACAAATTCCATTTTGTTTTCCATTTCGTATTCTAAAACAAACGGAAGAAATGTTTCCTGTCATATATTTCTGTTGTATGATTATTTCCTGTCTATTTACATGTTTGTTCTATAAATAGTACCTGTTGTCTTGTGAAGTAAATCCAAGCGATTTCCTGCAGTACAGTGTCAAGTGACGCCCTGTCGGGTAATGACGGTTTAGCACAACCGTTTTTGCTATCTTGGTACCTGAACAAGGTTCTTTACTCTTGGTTTTCACCTATGAGTTTAACCCTTTCTAAACTCTTGTGTCGATTACGTGGGCTGAGAGTAGGGTGGGGGGGGGCCGCTGGCCGCGGGGTGCCGGATGAGGGGGTGGTGGAGGGAGGGATGGGGGGAACCCCCCCATTATAGTAAATGATAGTCTTGTTTTTTCTTTATTTCTACTTATTCATATTCATATTTTTTTTTCGACATTTACATTTTCGAGAAATTGACCCTTTTAATTCTATGTATACATTTTCGATATTTACATTTTTGGTATTTTTTGCTTGATATTTTTTTTCGATATTTTGACTATAAACCGTGTAGAACATTTGACACCAGGTTAAGGGAGTTATTCTCTACTTGGTAGATCAGACGTTGTTTCATCAGAACAGGTTAAGCCCAAAAGGAATCAATTTTGTATTCTTGAACTCTCAACACTGTTGAAGGCTGGTGATATCAGAAGAAAGGAGCCATTCTTCTGGTTTGCTTTGAACATATGCTTTTTGGTCACAAAGGCTGTAACTGATTCCTCTGATGAACCAGAAGGAGGGAGGCCATCTGGTCATTCCATCTAAACCCAAACCATTGAATGTGAAACCATCGATTTTTTTTTTTTTTTTTTTTTTTTGATTTTTTTTTATTTTTTTTTTATTTTTATTCATCTAAATACCATTCCATCGAATGGCCATTTCGTTGAAAACAATGTGATGGTTCCATCGACATGTAATGTTAAGTATTAGGGTTGGGGCTTGGGATAGTTTAAGGGTTAAATTAGGGTTTGGGCTAGGATTGGGGCTGCCCCCCCAAATATAAAAAAGAAATTAAAACGTTACTAGGGGCTGGCCAGTGCTGAAATTTCAGCACTGGACAGCGCCATGTAACGTTTTAAAGTTACACAAAAATTCATGGAAATGCTACTTTGGACATGTAAAAGATCATTTCCATTGAAACCAGTCCATGTATATTGTCCATGGACTGGTTTAGATGGAATTGCACTTTTACATATAAAAATATAGGTTGTCGATGCTTTGGCCATTCGACTGTATTTGTTGCTTTAGCATGTCGACCATTATTTTTTTATTTTTTTTTTATTTTTTTTATTTTTAGGGATTCACTATAAACTGGAGGGAGTCATCCGCTTGAATAACATTAGTTGGTTATGTTTTAGTGGTAGGGCTAGAGCAGAGGAGAATTTTGGACAGAGGACGGTTATTTTGTATTGGACAATCATTCTGACAACGCGCATCCAAGTTTCCTTAGATAGTGAATACTCTTTTAGAATAGGCAGAGTTAGGTTTCTTTCCTTATTATTAAATAAAGGTTTGTAGCCAAAATGCCACCTCTGTGTCCTACTCCTTCCTCCAGCATGCCACACCTCCTACATGAGATGTTGTACCCTGATCAGTGAGGATTTCTTTTGGGAAGTCCACCCAGATGAGAAAAGGAATAAGGTGTTTGAGTATCTGTCGACTCGTGTTATTCCTTAAGGGGAAGGCCTCAGGATACCTAGTAGAATAGTCCTGTATAGTCAGTATGTATTGAAGCGGTGTGCTTGCTGCCATGGAGTAGGTTCTTTCCCGAGACCGCTCCCACCAGATCCTTAATAATCCTTTCCAAACTAAGCTTTATGGTTGAGGAAGAACCTGAAAACGAATGAGACCGTAGATCAGGGTCTCCGGTGCGCTCAGCTGGAAGCGTGAGCAAAGTTCTTTAGCTGATGACCGAATAACAGGCGACGAAGGGGGAGACGCTGATGGTGCCTGGAGATAAATGGGCAGCTGTGGTAGGACGCATCCTGTAGCAGTATACAAGGAGAAGACTGGAAGGAGGGAAGAAGACCGGAGAAGCCCAGCAGTGCAGCGGCAAGATGAGGGATGGCACAGATGCAGCATGCAACAAGGGATTGTGTGGAGAGGGACCAGTGGAGCAGAGCAGGCTAGCTGGGAGAAGCCGCGATGAGGAGGCAGAACAAGGTCTCCAGTCGGAGAACAAAAGCTGCGCACACAGAGCCCGGACAACGCTTCGCACAACAGGCAAGTGCGAAGCACGACCCCCTCCCGGGGAATGGATCCTTATATGTAAAGCACAGGATGAGCGAGCGCACATTAAGAGAACCCGGGCAAGGTGATTTCGGTGAAGCAGAGCCGGGAGGGCTTGGTGGCCCACAGCACCCCTACCCGACCCCTCCTTTGAGAGCGAAAACACCCGGCAAGAGGCCAGGGACGAAAGAGACAGACTGAGAGCCTGGGCCGTGCAGTGATTGCGAGGAAAGATACCAGAGATCTGAAACTACGAAGGAGCTGCCGGAGCACAACGGCAGACTGACTATTGCTATTGGCCATGCTGGAGGAGCCCCAGAGATGGGCTTTCAGCACAAGGCCTGCCTAAGGTGGAGATTATGGGCCAAATACCAGAGAATAGGAACCAGACACTTGTGCATGAGGGGCCACATTAGCCTCTGGAGGCCAGCACCCGTATTAGGTGACTAATACGTATGACACACTTGCATTTCTAGAGCCTCACCCAGGACTAATAAAACCAAGGCTAGAGATCCTAACACAGGGCCCTAGGCGAATAACTAGGGTGGTCCACTGCTGAGGCGATAAGCAGTCTGATGCCTCCCAAAATGGCTAAATCAAAAGCGAATTAACCAACGCTGGACTACTACGCCAAGCCCATGCAACAGGGGGGAAAGGTGGACTCGGTACAAGAGAGAGGAGGAGATGCCATGGAACTGCACAATATAGTGATGCCAAGCTATATCTGATCTCAAGGCTTCATTGGGGACACAGATAGCAGCAGTGCCATTAGACGTGGGATTGTTGCATCAAGATGTGCGAAAACCTGGCAGAGCGCACTACCACACTGGAAACCCAGGTGAAGGAGAATACGGGGCGCTCCGAGAGATGCATGGGGACGTTGAGCAAAGAGGAAGGCCACATACATAGAGAATGAAAAGCATAGGATTCACATTCCATAGCAAATGGGTTTCTTTAGTACTAGCTGACCTCACATTCAGCAATCCAAGCAGCCTCTCTTAACTCTTACTGAAATAAATAAAGGTTGGATGGTCCTGACAGTAATTCAACTTCAAGATACTAACTTGGCCGGTTGATTACTCTGAATCCAGACCCAGGCTCAGTGTTGGTACAAGCCCATCCAGAAACTGTTGTGGCCACTAGAGTTATAGCCTACCATATAATGATCAGTTCTTCCTTGTATCCCATCTATTGAATAGTCAAATTTAGGATAGCTTTATCTCCTAGGTCTGGTCATGCAAAGGTTGCAGATTCCTGAACCAACAGCTTCAACCTCTTATGTTCTAATAACTAGGACCCCTAAACCTGAGGCAATAGGGTCCCTGTGGTCCCCTTAGCTCCTGCTGATGACTGGTTTCCGTGAGAGGACCCATAAGAGAAGGCTGACTCTGTCAGCAATGTGCTGCATGAAGTCATCAGGCAGCAGTTATCCATTATAATCCAGGACATTAGTTTGTAAATGGAATAAGGCATTGGAAAAGTCATCTCTTTAGCTGAGATTGCCAAATTGACTGTTCTCAATTTCAGGGGTGTCAATTCGCCAAAAGGCCAGGGGTAGGGCAAGTGACATCACACTCCTGATGACAATGTCATATGACCTTTGACCCTGGTGACATCACATGGAATGACATTTAACCATGATGCCATCACCTGAAGTCACTGGTGTAATATCATAAGAAAGCTTACATTTCATAAAATACCAAAGCGGCACTAAAGCAGACTTAAGACTTTTTAGATACCAAGCGCACTTTCACCAGGGTGCTGCCTTGACATGCCATGGAGGGCGCCATGTTATGACAGAGAGATCATGTAGAACCAACATAGTACAGGAGCACGGCCATTCATATGCCACTATTGCCTCATATGACCATTTGCTGGCAACTTAAACTAGTTATTGCTGTACTTGTCAGGTCTAGTGATCGTATGCCAAGTTAAGCCCCACATTCACAGGTGCTGCCCTAATACAGTATGACTAATGTAGCCTCTGAGGATACAGCTATCTCATGTCTGGTACAGCCATACAACCTAGGCATGGTAAAAATATGTAAGTTACAGATATGTATGTTCATTCGCTTCTTTCCTATGCCAAGTGCATCCTCAAATGTCCAGTAATGCCACTTAATGTGAGTTAATGCGTTGTATACCTGGTATGGGATGAGGGCAGAGGAATAGCCAACTGACATAAAATCCCAAACACTGTGATAAGTAACACAGAGCTTTATTCTTTTTAACACAAAGGCTCATCGTAATGTCAAGTTTAGGTCTCGGGAGGATAGCTCAGGGGCAACACGCTCGCCTTGGAAGCAAGACGATGCAAAGCAATACAGGTTCGTTCCCGGGCCTGTGCTTACAACCCTCTGGGTATTAAGTGTGTTAAAAATAACCAATTACAATAAAGGAAATATCTATCAATCACATTTTAATCCAAAAGTCCATAATAAACTGAAAGGGAGTCGTGATATCTCAACGTGTTTCGATCCGTACATGGTTCATCATCGGAAGGCCCAAGAGGCTGACCCCACAGCATTGTACTCTTATATGGCGCTGACTATAAAGGCCTGATCTGCAAAACACACACAAATACACACCTAATACCAGCAGTGAGCACTTAACCCGCTGAGCTAGCTTACCAGCTATGTCTTCTTAAATGTCTCGGGAGGGTAGCTCAGTAGCAATGTGCTCGCCTTGGAAGCAAGACGACACGGAGCAACACAGGTTCAATCCCTGGGTTTGCGCTTGGAATCCTCTGGGGATTAAGCATGTTATAAAAATCATATCATAATACCATAGCATTTGGTAATACATTTGCTCAGGGGGTTACATATTTTATTAACATAACACTTGTATTCCTACTTCTTCGAAGTACTGTAGTGATGCCATGGCCCACTAGTAAACCTGATAATAGTAGTGATATATTATTTTTAAAAGGACAGGAGCGGACTGGAGAGGGTGATGTTTAGATATACCAATAAATGTTTTAACAGCCCAATTGATTAAACAGTATTATGTGTCGCAATTGGATAGATCAGTGAGTTAAAAGCTCTGCACTTTCCATGTTGCTGCTGGCTTGAAGAAACGAGACATCACCAATATGGCCGCCAAAAAAGTAATTCGAAGGGATTGTGTCCTCTGACGTATTCCTCATCTTAGATATCTCCTTCCAGCTCTGCTGGCCTCGTAAAAATTTTTCTCTAGAGGGCGCTGCGTGTCGACGTCCTCCGAGTCGATGTCCCTCGACAGCCGCCGTATCGACGTCATCCTGCCTATAAAGGCCGCGCGCAGCGTCCGTTGCTCAGTTCCGTTTTTCCGCGCTTACTCAGTGCCTCGGAATACCGTTGGTCAGTTTTTGTCAGGTTAAATCTATTTACCTCGAGTTATTCGATCCGTACTCGATGGCTTCTTCGTCGGAACCGACAACTCCTCGATCCGGCTTCAAAAAATGCCGAGATTGTGGGAAAAAGATGTCGCTGACTGACCCTCACAGAGTTTGTCTGTGGTGTTTGGGAGCTGAACACCATTGTTCGGAGTGCGAGGACTGTATGTCCATGACAGCTAAGGCCCTGAAGGAGCGTAGGGGGAAGCTGGAGAAAGGTAAGACTTTTAAAGCTTCTTCTTCGTCGACGAAGTCGAGACATTCGTCTCCTCGTCACCATTCGCGTTCCAGGTCTCGGAGTGGGTCCCATCACTCCTCGAGATCGAAGCACTCGAAGAGGAGACGTCGAAGATCCCCTTCTCCGTCTTCCTCTTCCTCTGTTTCACCAAAAAGAATCCCTTGCCCCACGAAACATAGTTCCCGGGCTGAATGGGAGGAATTCCGCAAAAATATGATGAGCGTCTTCGAGAAAGCGGCCTCGACCCCCTCGAAGTCTGCCGAGAGCGATGCTCTGGTCGAAAGACCCGAAGGTCAAAAACGCAGCGAGTCGCAGTACCCGGCGAAGGAAACCTCTCGAGCGCGTCTCGAACCCTAGAGTAGGACTATGACCTCCAAACCTTCCTCGAAGGTTCCGTCGACGCCGTCGACGAATGTTCCGTCGACGCCGAGGTCGGTGTCTTCGACGCCGTTGTCGAAGGGACCTTCGACACACGGGTCTGTTGACTCGACGCCAGCTTCGACACCGGCGTCGACGCCAAGAAAAGTCACGGTCACGACACTCCCAGTGACTATCCCCAGGTCCTCGATGACGATGGCTTCGAGATTGTCGAGTAGAATCCCAATTCTGTCGAAGTCATCGAGGCCTCCGCCTTTGTTTTCGACGCCACGCTCGAAGCCCTCGACGTCGGCATCGACGTTTTCGAGGCCGATTATGACAAGTTCGGCACCCTCTGCCTTGGAAATGGGATTTACACCCTTTATGAGTTCAGAACAATTGAGAACTATGTCCTCAATTACGGAAGAGGGTGAATTGTCTGATCAGGAAGACACATTTGAGTTGCAGGGACCTGTAACCCCAATTAGAGAGGAATTTTCCTCTGAAGAACGCAGGTTAAAGGATCTTCATGATTCCTTACATGAGGCAAGTGGGTTAGACACTTCCCCTGAGGTGGAGTTTGCTAGGCCAGACCCGGGGGAGCATGCTGAAACCCCCTATAGAGCCTTAATGGCCAGGATCACAGTTTATGGGGTGGTCTGCACCTTCACAATCTTTCCAACAAGATGACCTCACGGATATTCTTGACAAAGGCCCACAGGAGGATCCTGTGGAGCCTTTTCATAAAGCTCTTCAGAGGAAGATTATGACGAACTGGGAAACCCCAGATGTCGTCCCGGCAGTAAATAAAAAACTGTCTACAAAATATAGGGTATCCTCTACAGACCCGGAGTTTTTGTCAAAACACCCATCCCCAGAAAGTCTGGTGGTACAGGCAGCATCTTCTACCGATGTCAAGACGGCTTATCCTACCGTCCCACAGGACAGGGGCGATAAAAAAATATGATGCTATGGCAAAGAAAGTTTTTTCGGCATGTAGCATGGCGTTAAAATCTGTTAATGCTACTTGCACCCTTGCTAGATTGAGCCATACACTTTGGGAGTGTGCTTCTACAGCGGCTGACTGCATCCCGGAGGGAGAAGAAAGGGAGGCGTTCCTGAATATCATACAGGACGGTAAAGACGCTATGTGCGAATCCCTCCAGACGGGCATTGATTCGGCTGACAGTATCAGCAGAGCAATGGCGGCAAGTACAACAACCAGGAGATTCGCTTGGTTGAGAAAGTCTGGTTTTGCCCCTGATGTGCAAGCCAGGCTCTTGAACATGCCATTCCATGGCTCTTCTTTGTTCGGGAAAAAGGCGGATGACAGTTTAGAGAAACTGCAAACTTAAAAAGCAGCAGCAAAATCCCTAGGCGCTGCAATCCGTCAGACACCTTTTTGTCCCACAGGAACCTCTGCGAGTGGCAAGTCCTTTCGCTTCTACTCCGCATTCGGAAGAGGTAGAGGACGTCCGGCTCAAAGGGGACAAAGAAGAACTACCCGAGGTGGACGGGGTAGATATTCAAAAGCCGCAGCAACAGCAGGTGCCTCTTTACCATCGGCATCCGCATCAGCCGCCCCAAAACCACTCTGAGGACTTCCTTCACAGGACACCTGTAGAAAGCAGGTTGACTCAACATCTGGCGGAATGGCAGGCTATCACGTCAGATGCTTGGGCATTGGAAACAGTTGCCCAAGGTTACTGCCTGCCTCTCCTACGCATACCTCAGTCATCCACCGGGGATCAGCTCTCAGAAAGCTCCAGATCCGCTCCTCTTGCAGGAAATTTTCGACTGCTAGAGAAAGGCGCCATAGAACCGGTACCTGTAGTGGAGAGGAACAAGGGCTGGTACTCCCCTTATTTTCTCATTCCAAAGAAAGACGGAGGACTGAGACCCATGTTGGACTTGCGAGAATTCAACAAATTCCTCAGGAAAGACAAATTCAAGATGGTCACTCTTTCTCAGATCCTCCAGGCCCTTCAGTTCCAGGACTGGTTGGTATCTCTGGACCTTCAGGATGCTTATTTCCATGTGCCTATCCATCTCAAACACAGGAAATACCTGAGGTTCGCAATTGGCAACTCTCATTATCAATTTTGAGTGCTGCCATTTGGGCTGACCTCCGCCCCGAGGGTCTTCACCAAGTTAATGTCGGTAGTGGCGGCAAGTCTAAGGAGGGAAGGGATTCACGTCTACCCCTACCTGGACGATTGGTTGATCAGGGCTGTCTCTTCGGAACAAGCTCAGATCCAGCTAAATCACGTGTGCCACTCCCTTCACAAACTGGGCTTCTCCCTCAATTTAAAGAAGTCACAAATGATACCATCACAGAGACTCCAGTTCATAGGAGCGATCCTGGACACTTCCCTGGGAAAAGCCTCGCCACCAGAGGTGAGGGCTCAAGATATTCTACAGATGGTTACCAAGTTCCAAGATGCCCAACGTCTCCCAGCCTTCGACTTTTTGAGGTTGCTAGGCCTCATGGCATCCTGCATTTTCCTAGTGCCAGAGGCTCGCCTGAGAATGAGATCCCTCCAGTGGGCACTGAGGACTCAGTGGCCACAATTCTCAGGGAGAATGACAGATCTTCTTCAGGTTCCCGACAGGGTGGCTCGAGACCTTCAGTGGTGGGCCTGTCAGGAGAACATTCTGAAAGGAGAACAGTTTTGGCAACCCTGGCCGGAGATAACAGTAGTCACGGATGCCTCACTCACGGGGTGGGGAGCCCACGCCAACGACTTGTCCATCAACGGTCGTTGGTCTCCATCGGAGTCCAGACTACATATCAACCTGTTAGAGCTGAGAGCCATCAGACTTGCGCTGAAGGCGTTCCTGCCAGCTGTACAAGGGAAAAACGTCCTGATAATGACGGACAACACAGTGGCCATGCATTACCTCAACAAAAAACGAGGCGTAGGATCACTACCCCTCTGCAGAGAGGCGATGCAGCTCTGGTTTTGGGCAATCCAAGAAGGAATCTCTCTATCGGCAGTTCACCAGCCGGAGAGAAGAACTTGACAGCGGACATTCTGAGCAGGCAGAGCACAGTCTCCCACGAGTTGGAACTAGCTCAGGAAGTCCTTCAAGAGATCTTCGCCCTTTGGGGAACCCCTCAGGTGGATCTGTTCGCCACCAGCGTCAACAGGAAATGCGATCTGTTCTGCTCAAGGGAATTTCCCCCGAGAGGAGCTCTGGGAGACGCGTTCATAGTGGACTGGGAGTTTCCGCTTCTGTACGCGTTCCCACCGGTCCCTGTCATTCCTCAAATGATCAGGAGGTTGAGAAGATTCCGGAGAACCATGATCCTAATTGCCCCGGATTGAGCCAGGAGAACGTGGTACCCGGACCTTCTAGACTTGTCCATCTGCCCTCCAATTCGACTTCCACTCAGAGAGAACCTACTCTCACAGAAGGGAGGTCAGGTTCTCCATCCAGACATCAAAACCCTCAACCTTCACGCTTGGCTACTGAAAGGTTGAGGTACAAGGAATGGGACCTCCCTGATGATGATATGGAGGTGTTGCTTTCGGCAAGGAGGCCAGCAACAAAGTCTTTATACCGCTGCCGTTGGAACAGGTTTTGCAGTTGGTGTAGAGAACAGAATATCGACCCTTTTTCATGTGGTACACCAATGGTTTTGTCCTTCCTTCTATATTTGGCGAATTCAGGCCTTCAAGTTAGCACCATTAAGGGCTATCTCGCAGCGCTATCCATCTTTAAGCGCACTGCGGAAGAACCATCCTATTTCAAGTTACCCTTGGTAATACAGTTTCTAAAGGGGTTAACCAATGTTTATCCCCCAAGACCATTCCAAGTTCCCCTATGGGATTTAAACTTAGTACTAACTTTCCTGATGGGCACACCTTTCGAACCACTCCATTCTTGTTCGCTAAGATTCCTTACCCTTAAAACTGTTTCATTAATAGCACTTACATCTGCTAGAAGGGTGAGCGAATGACAAGCTCTTTCTTGTAAACCCCCTCACAGAATATTTCACAAAGACAAAGTTGTCCTGCAAGTGAAGCCTAATTTCCTCCCATAGGTGGTTTCTGAATTCCATATCACTCGGAAGATTACCCTACCATCTTTCTATCCTCCTCCTCATCCGGGGAAAGAGGAAGAGAAGTTACACAGGCTAGACCCTAGAAGGGCTTTAAGTTTTTACATCAGTAGACTAGCCAGGATAAGACAGGCAGACCAGCTGTTTGTAGGTTACACAGGTCACAAGCTGGGGTTACCAATAACTAAGCAGACCATTTCCAGATGGATCATTCTAGCCATTCTGGAATGTTATAAACTGGCAGGGAAAGAGCCCCCTCAAAACCTTAGGGCTCATTCGACCAGAGGTATTGCAGCTTCATCGGCCCTCAAAAGAGGCGTGCCGGTTAAAGACATCGGTGCGGCCGCTACATGGTCGTCTGTCCATACCTTTACAGGATTTTACAATTTGGATTCCTCCTCCAGTCAAGAGACTAGGTTTGGAAGGGCTGTACTGCATTCTATTCATCAATAGAAGACAGCGTGAAGTCAGTACTCCCTCCGCCAATAATAGAATACTGCTATGGGAGCCTATCTAAGATGAGGAATACGTCGGAGGACACAATCCCTTCGAAGAACAAGTTACTTCTTACCTTGTAACGTTCTTTCGACGGGATGTTCCTCCGACGTATTCCTCATCGACCCTCCCATCCATCCCCGCAGTTCTACTTCCCTTGTTGTTGCAGCTTACGCTCCTTCAGGCTGATTAGTCTAGTCCAGAAAGTATTATTGTGGGCTACAAAACAGAACTGAGCAACGGACGCTGCGCGCGGCCTTTATAGGCAGGATGACGTCGACATCGATACGGCGGCTGTCGAGGGACATCGACTCGGAGGACGTCGACGCGCAGCGCCCTCTAGAGAAAAAATGTTCCGAGGCCAGCAGAGCTGGAAGGAGATATCTAAGATGAGGAATACGTCAGAGGAACATCCCGTCGAAAGAACGTTACAAGGTAAGAAGTAACTTGTTCTTCTAGGCCAAGTCCAGGTTACAGTACAGATTACTGCGGACCTAGGGCTATATGAACCCCACCTTGGGTCGCGCCCATTACCTTGCGAGCACACGTGGCTTGACCAACGCCTACCGCGTATCCGATCTGAAGATAAACTTACCGTCTCACCTGATCGTGGCTCCTGCAGACCTGCATCTGCTGTCCTTTTCATCCCAGTAACCTGCCATAGGAAAAGACAGACATTAACGTGCACGCAAGTGCACAAGCGCTTCCGCAAATTCAAGAGACAGTTCGCGAATAAGCCCGTGAAGACAGTGCAGATTCCACTAACTCAAAGAACAAGAAACAGTAGTGCCCACACAACCAATCAATCCTGTGAAGACAACGCCGCTTTTTCCGAACGCTGCAGAAAAGATGCTCGCTCCCAAAATAGTGGCAGTACTGGCTTCTGCACTCTGCGCAGTGTGCAACTTACCCAAGAAGCACCACAGCATCCTCTGACGTTAGCTCAGTTGATACCATGCTCTAATTTCAGTCCCCGCTCAGTCCTGCAAGAAGAGGACGGGACGTTATAAAGATTCCAGGAACAATATTAGTGCCATAAGGAAGACATTCTTGTAAAGGAACCACAAAAGACACTTAGATAAAGAGCAGTTCTGCACAATTCGGTGCAAGACCAGCAGTTATCACTGCAGGACATTTCAGAAGAGACACCAAGTGTTGTGAGCCGAAGCAGGAGGCCCAGCTGGTCTGCGTCTTCCACCCAGCGAAGTAGCTGGAACTAATCTGCATCAGCGATACAACAGGCGTCATGTTTGGCGCACAGCTTCATGAGATGGTCAGACAGCATTCCAGGGGTACATGGAACATGACAAGTACTGGGGAAGGGACGGTGTTGTTGGGTCAATCACCCTAAGTGTGTAAACCTGCACATTGTCCCCACGATTATGGCTGCTCTGTGTGCACATATATCGTATACCTAACGTGGCCCCCCACCTTTGATCACAATTATCCTACGCTCCCAGATGCTTCATTCTGCACGCGCAATTGTCTATTACTAACCATTAGCCAAAGTGCTCCTCAAACTACCTTAGTGCCACTATTGTACCTATTAGGCCTCCTGCTTAACTGCGTTTCTGAGCGCCCTCCTCAGCTCTTGCCCATTACATTGTACCTAACTATGTGTTTGAATTCCATTTCTACATCTATTGATTGCTATTCCGCGCCATGTGGAACGTTGATCTGCATCTGTTTTGACCGTTATTCTTGCCGACCATACACACTGTATCAAGCTACTGCGTACGGTCGCTATAACTGATTGCATGTAAATGCCCTCTACACCATTACTGATCACCAAACTATACTGTTTTTGTGCAATGCCCAACGTCAGATCTGACTCTGCCTAGACTGTGTTTCATGCCATGCACAATGCTTGACCAACTGCCTTAAAGCTACCTTACAGACATGTAAGTGCCCATTGGCTCCCACGCTACCTGCCACTCCTACCTCTGGCCGAGCCCCCAACCAAAGTGACGCACCAACCTTACCTGTGACTTTTACCTGCGCAAACCGGGAATCTTGTGCCTCAAAACACCTACCCTGCCGACTTTACAGGGCTCTAGTCAGCCACTGCAATATCACACGAGCAATATGCACGACACCAGCTATCCGCTTCCAAAACTACTGCGCGCTCTACTGGCATTAGGCCAACTTGCCATAGCTGCGGGCTATAACCAATCTAATCTACAGCATACTACCATGCCCAACACAACAGTACCTATAGGGGTTATTGTCAAACTGTCTAAGCGGGAATGAAGGCAATCACTCTGGATAACAGGTAAGAAAAGAACTGTAACTTTTTATTCAAATTGAACAGGAACTTTTAACTGTAACAAAGGCACTCTGTGGGGCGTCGCTAAGTAGCCATGTGAAAGGACGTGGCTCCACTGTTGCTCCTGATGATCCTTTCAACATCCGGATATAACCGTGTGAATAGAAGCTAGTAAGAACTACAATTTGGAGTGCGGGTGTAGGACAGCCTGAGGCGCGCCATGAGAAAATGCCACGCTGATTCCTGCAGTAATTAAGGAGATTGCATCCCGAGGCTGACACAAGAAAAAGAAGATGGCCGCCGTCCGTCGGCCACAGAGAACAAAGGCCTTCGGAAAAGCCGCGATGGATTAATGGGGTGCTGCGCAACAAAAGGAGGAGACGACGTGCAGCGGCGACCGGGGGCACAAAGTTCAACCCATATGCTTGTAACCCTGACTGTAGCCCAGCGTTGACACGACTTGAGCGGGGCTTCGAATCCTAATATAGACATGTGGTGCTGACCCCTGCTGTGACCGATGCGATGGGCAGAGTCGTTTAGCAGCTGCCGGGAACTGAAAGAGCACCGGTGCTCGGTCGCTGAGCACCAGAGTGGATTGCACGCGAGCCGGCTACAGCTGACCTGCGCTCCAGGAACACTGCTTTTAAAGGATACAAGTATCCAGCCTCTCCTCTTGTGAGGCAGGATACATTTACTTGTGGGAACCTCTAAACAACATCAAAGTACTTGCGGCCGCCAGCTGGGAATGCCCATGTAACAAACTTGCATAGCGCACAGGATACAGGCGGGCTGGCTGGATTGTGAGACAGCAGACGTATCAACTCGTGCAGTGCTGGCTGGAAGGAACATTGTCACTCTGACAAAACAACGGTGAGTGAGCCTCGCTGGGCGAGTGCCAGCGTGGGCAGCAGGATACATTTTCTGACTATAATGCTGCGTGGAAGACACCATTTAGAACGCTTCCCTGCTACTGAATTAGATGGAGTAGGTGCTCCATACAACAAAGTGTTACATCAGGGCTCGGAGGACATTGGAAGCCTGCTCTTCTTTTTTTTTGGCTAAGGGACATGTGCCCAGTGAATTAATCTGATATTGTAGCCCGTAAGAGTGCCAGGGACGTACACAATGCAGCTGGGCCCATACTAGCACACTGCTGTGCAAATACAAGAATTGGAGAATACTGGTACTATAGTACCTGGAGGGAATAATAAGCCACCCTATCCTGGACAGTTGCTTGATGGCACAAGAAGAAGAAAGGCGGCAGGCACTGTGGTGAATACGTAACACCAAACACCACATAAGACTGCAATAGTCAGAAAAGGTACGTCGGAGGACACGACCCACTCGAAACGTAACACAGCGCACGCTACCATAGATTGCAGCCCTATGAGGACGACGGTCCTGGACTGATCTGGTGGCGTCACAGAAATACTGGGGTACAGAACCAGCACAATACGGAGGTGCTGAATTCGGAAACGCAGGCAGGGTTGCACAATGTCGGCGAAAGGACTCTGGGCCAAGAGTAAGCAACCCACAATGGAGATCTTTGCCAAAATGCAACGGACCCCTACTGCTCCAACACACAGCGCAGCGACAGCTTCACTGGACACTACCCCTGAAGGAGAAAATCACCTGGTCCTAGCAGCCATAACAGAACTGAGACCCTCATGGGGGACGGCAATGGTGGACCTACGGATGGCCTTGGAGAACAATATAGATGCAGTGGGAATAGAATTCACCCTACTGCAACAAGATGTCAGAGCGCTGGCTGAAAGAACAAGTGGTCTAGAGAGCGTGGTTAAAACCAACACAGATACCAGCACAAATAACGTGAAGGAGAAGGGCAAGACGAAACATCCGTGTGGTCGGCCTGCTGGAGGGAGAAGGCGGCCATGACCCCACGGACTGTGTGGAGAATATGATCCTGCAAGAGATGGGGGGCAGACAAGCTCTCACATGGGTTTACTGTTGAACGAGCACATCGGGCCCTGATGAGGAAACCATGGCCCGGGGCCCCTCCTCGGGCGATAATTGCAAAGATCCTGAACTATAAAGACCGAGAGAAGATCTTGGCGTACTTTCGTAAAGGTGGAACGATAGAAAGGGCATCTACCAACATCACGGCGTATCCTGATTATACCATGTTGGTGCAGAGACCGCGATACAGCCATGTGGCGGTCAAGAGGAGACTGCGCACGGCTGGATCAAGTACATGCTTTTGTACCCTGCGAAGCTGAAGGTCTTGCATAAAAGTAGAGCGCTCTTTTTCAACACCCCAGAGGAAGCGACGACATGGCTGGATTTGCAGGGCAGCCCGGAGCAAGATGGGGAGCAGGATCATGAGGAGCGTGAAAAGTGAGGGGGAGGTATTATGAATGCTGAAGGGATAAGTGGGGAGGAGGGAGTCCCAGTTAGAGACCTTGGAACATTTGAATAGTATTATTGCACTTTTGGACTAACTAACCCTGTTGGACTGGAATATAGAGAATAAAACGCACACGTAAACTGAGTAGTGGTAGGCATAGTGGACTTAAAGTAATCGGGAGCAACAAGATGGAGGCAACCTACCCCCAGGAATTAGTAGTAAGACAGCCACTAGGGCGATTTTACCCTGCTGAGCCGCGAGTACGGGCTATTGCCAGAAAGGGCTAGATGCGGGGCGGGGGGCCTGAGATCCAGGGATGGAGCTGGGCAAGAGTTGGGGAGGGTGTTGTTGGGACAGGGAAGGTTAGGGTGAGGTGTTTGGTGTGTTTTTAGTTGGGGGAAGTTTGAGTTGGGAAGCAAGCCTATCTAGATGGGAAATACAATTGCGAAGGAACTTAGCTATGGACTGCACTGGTGGGGGGAGGGGTGGGACTCTAATAGTCCATGGGGGGACCTTAAAATAATTACTTGGAATGTTAGGGGGCTAAATAGCTATTTAAAAAGGAGCAAGGTTATGTTATACCTGCCTAGACAAAAGATAGACATAGCCCTGCTGCAGGAGACTCACCTGACGCGGGATAAGATGGAGATGATTGGGAAGAAACGGAAGGGAGTTGTGGCAGGTTCATCATATTCGGCCTATGCTAGGGGAGTACTTTTCTGGGTGGCGCCACATGTCCCGTTTCAGCTGTTACAGACGATGGTTGAGATGGACGGGAGGATGGTCATAATGAGGGGATTGGTGGAAAATAGGGAGATCAGCATTGTAAATACGTACGCCCCGAATCAAAATACAGCGGCATATTTTAGAACACTGTGTACCAACCTTAGCATTTGTGTGGGAAGCGCAGTGATTTGGTGACGAGACTTTAACTGTGTACTAAACCCGAAGGTTGATAGATCGGATGGGAAGATGGATAGACCCATCCCAGCCGCTAAAGCGTTGCAGACATTGCTGAATGACTTTGGGTTCGGAGATGTGTGGAGGACACGGCACCCCCAAGAGAGGCAATACTCGCATTATTCTGCCCTGCAGCAGTTACATACGAGGTTGGACTATGTCTTTGCCACACCAGAGGTAATAACAGAGATTACACAAGCAGAATATAAAGCAAGGGTCCTTTCGAACCACTCGCATTTGATCCCCGGATGGCAATACCGACCCCCGAGAGCGAGGGTTCCGACATCGAGCCTCAGAGCAGAGGCGCTGAGAGAGCCCTTTTTTAGGGAGGATATGAGGGAGGAGATTATAAACTATTTTGAGACGAATACTGGCAGTGTGGACTCGGCGGGCACGTTGTGGGAAGCCTTTAAGGTTGTGATGAGAGAGGTAGCCATAGCAAAATCTAAAGGATTGCAAGGAGGGATCCTGGCAGACCTACGGGAAACAGAGGGAGAATTGGAAAAGGCATTAAGGGGAGAAAATAATACCAAGGAAGACATGGAACTGATACTCAGGCTGCAGCAGAAATGTGCTGGGCACTGGGAAAGACTGTGTAACCTCGACTATAAAAAAATATATAGAGACAACATGCGGGAGGGGATAAACCAGGAAGGATCTTGGCATGGTTATATAAGAGTGAAACCCCCAGACCCACGATTAGAACAATAACAAGGGAAGACGGTAGTGTAGCTGATACCCAAGAGGGAGTTGATCAGGAGTTTGCAGACTATTACAGGCTATTTTTATTTATTTAGTTATATTAATATAGCACGCAAGCAGCCCAGGGGCATTGAGGCGCTGTTACTTGCAATAACTTAGTTACATGGTACAGGCATGATAGCGATTGTTGACACATTATGTATACTACAAGACATCATACTGTTACAGATTTTGCATTTGGTCGTATATTACAACATATATGATAAGTATTCGTGCTGATGTGTCAGGCCTTACGTGAAGAGGGTAGTTTTCAGAGTTTTCCGGAAGGTGGTGAGGGAGGCCTCACCTCGTATAGTGGGAGGTACGGCATTCCACCGAGTGGGCACGAGATAGGGGAAGCTGGATCTGCCCACTTTTACTCTTTTTACTAGTGGCACAGAGAGCATGTTGGTGTACGGTGATCTGGTTGGCCTGGTAGTGGAGACGGGGTGGATCCTTTGTGAGAGGTATGCAGGAGCGGTGAGGTGAATGCACTTGTGGGTCAGTGTCAGGGCTTTGAATACAATCCTTTCCTTTATTGGGAGCCAGTGGGCTAGTTTTCTGGCTTCAGAGACGTGTTCTCTTTTAGCAATGCCTTGGGCTGCCCAGAGAGCATTGTTCTGTATTACTTGTAGTCTCTCTAAGTTTTTGTTGGAGGTTCCTAGAAAGAGTACGTTGCAGTAGTCTAGCCTAGAGCCAGTGATGGCCCTGGCTATGTTGGTGCAGTTCTCTTGGGAGAGAAAGGGTCTGACTGCGTTGATAAGTTTGGCATGATATGCAGCTGCGGAGGCTATTGCGTTGACTTGTCTATCCATGGATAGGCTGGAATCCAGGTAGACTCACAGAGTTTTGACAGAATCGGAGACCGGAATTTTAATGGAGCCAATGGTGAAGTGGCTGAAATGGACATCTAGATTTTTTAGCGTGTCGGGGGAACCTACCAGGAGGAGTTCCGTCTTGTCAGAGTTGAGGCATAGTCCGTTGTCTGCCATCCAGGCTTGGATGGTGTTGTAGAGATTTTTGAGGGTCAGGGATTCAGTGTCATAGTTACCTGTGAGAGTGAGGAGGATCTGAGTGTCGGTGTAAGAGATGCCCATAGCGTCGAGGATGAGGAAGAGGGGTCGTGTGAAGATGTTGTATAGGGTGGGGGAGAGGCAGGAGCCTTGGAGTACATCACAAAGTATAATGGTTGGTGATGCGGCGGCTAGGTCAGAGAATACTTGCATGGTTCTGTCTTGTAAGAAAGAGGTGATCCAGGCTGTGGCCTCTGGGGAGAATTTGGCAGTGGAGGAAAGGTGGTGGCATAGGACGCCATGATCCACGAGGTCGAAGGACGCGGATAGGTCAAGGAGTAGTAGTGCTGGTTTACTCATGTCTCTAGCATCGTCCATCTGGTTTTTCAGGTCAAGTAGGGCGGTTTCGGTCCCGTGTCTGGGGCGGAAGCCAGATTGGCGGAGTCCAAGGAGTTTGTTCTCTTCAATGAAGTGCTGGACCTGCAGGTAGGCTGCTTTGTCCAATATTTTGAGGAGGAATGGGACAGTGGTGTGATGGGTCTGTAGTTGTTGGGGGAGGTGGGATCGAGAGTTGGCTTTTTCAAAAGAGGGCGGACCCAAGCTTCCTTGAGGAAGGCAGGGACTTTCCCTGTGGTAAAGGAGGCATTCGCAAAGGCTGTTAGGAAGGGAGCTAGCGCTTCCGTGCAGTCTTTGATAATGGAGGCTGGGCATGCATCACCTTTGCAGTTGGAGGGTTTGATGTTCCTCATTATGTTGATGTCTTTTTCCTGAATGGGTTTGAAGGAGAAGGGTAGGGGGGATCCGGGGAAGGTGGTGGGGTAGGGATATGCTTATTGGGTTGGGCTTGTTTAGTGGCTAGTATTTTGTTTTTGAGGAGACTTAATTTGGTTTGCATGGCCGTTTTTATTTCGTCACACCAGTCTTTGTCTTTGGTGAAATTCTGGGGGGCGGGAGTGGGTGTCTCGAGCTCTCTGAAAATGGCAAAGATTTATTTTCTGCTAGATTGGGCTTCCGAGATTCTGGATTGAAAGGATTTGGCCTTTTCTTGGGTCATTGCATTTTTGTATTTGGTGGATAGGGCTTTAAAGATCATCTTGTCTTTTTCAGAGTGGGACGTTTGCCACTGTGTGAGTGCGGCTTTTTTCTTGTTGCGAAATGGAAGGTCAGGGGTGAACGAAGAGTTGGAATGGGTAGGGGGTTTGGATTTGCGAGGTTTGAGAGGGGCAATGGAGTTGATAGCTGCTTTGATGGCAACATCATAGGTTGTTGCGAGTGTTTCTGGGTCTGATGAAAAAGGTGGTCTGAAGGCTGGGCCTTGCAGGAAGGGGCAGTAGCCTTTCCTTAGTGAGCTGGCGGGAGCTTCTGGCGAGGCAGGGTGGGAGCGGTTGAGGTGAGGGGGCAGCAGGGGAGCTAGTGGTGAGGATGCTAAAGGTGATGATGTGGTGGTCAGACCATGAGATGGGAGAGTTTCCTGTGATGAGTGGGCAGTTGTGCTGTGCTATCCAGCCGAGCGTTCTGCCCTGGGTGTGCGTTGGGCTAAGGATGGTGTTCTTGTAGCCTAGAGCATTGAGGGCAGAGTTGAGGGATTTGGCTGCTACATCCTTACTATCCTGGAGCCCTATGTTGACATCCCCAAGGAGGATGGCTTTAGACTGTTTTTTGAGGTTGTCAGAGAGGAGATGGATGAGAGAGGCTTGAAAGTCTCCTGTTGGGCCTGAAGGGCAGTAGACAGTGTGCACAGTAATGGTGCAGTGGGGAGAGAGGATTATTTTGATTTGGAGGTAGTCGCTGTTGTTGTTGGTCAGGGGTTTCTCTACCTTTCTGATAGAGAGGCAGTCTCTGGCAATAATTGCTACACCTCCACCTTTGGAGAGGCGATCTTGTCTAGTTATGGAATAGCCAGGGGGTAGGTCGAGGGAGAGCTGGGCCGGAGGCCTCATGTAGCCATGTTTCTGAGATCATGAGTAGATCTAGGTCATGGGAGGTTAGGAGGTCGTGGATGTCTAGAACGTGGGCATTGATGGACCTAGCGTTAATCATGGTGCATTTCAGGTGGGGTTCAGTAGTGGCTGGGGGAGGTTCATGATGAGGGAGGGAGGGTGAGGTGGAGGGGGTGGTTGCGCTGTGGGTGTTAGGGGAGATGCACAACACAGATTGTACACTTGGGAGCTCATTTTCAGTGGTGGTGAACACATGTGGCATAGCATTTGGCACAATAGCATTCAAAATGGTGGTAGAAGAATTGCACACACCTACTATGTGAAGATGATGGGGGAGAGCAGTCGCATGATAACAGAAACACTGGAGGATATAGGATTGCCGAAGATAAGTTCTGAGGAAAGAGAGGAGTTGGATGCACCGATTACTTTGGAGGAGCTAGAAGAGGTGGTGAGACAGTTGCCCACTAGTAAGACTCCGGGGCCTGATGTACTCCCTAGTGAATTCTATAAAGTCTTTAAAGGAGAGGTGCTCCCCCCACTGTTAGAAATGCTGAATGAAGCGTATGAGTTGGGTAGACTGTCAGTCACTTAGAGAAGCGATTATAATACCGCTTTCCAAACCTAACAAGCCTGGGCATAGCTGCGGTTCATATAGACCCCTGTCAATGCTAAATCAAGACAGCAAAATACTGACGGCTGTTTTGGCAAACAGACTGAGGAGGGTTATTGGTAAGCTAATACACCCTGATCAGACGGGCTATGTCCCGAATAGGAACATATGCAATAATCACAGACGACTCCATTGAGTTATTTACTATGGGAGCGGGAACGAGGGTGAAGTGTCAATTGTGTCATTGGACGCAATAAAGGCCTTCGACTCAGTCAAATGGCCATGGCTGGCTATGGGATGGGGCCTGGATATCTACAGTGGGCGAAAATGCTATATAGTGAACCGCTGGCCAGAGTTAAAACGGGAGCAGTGATATCGGAAAGATGTCAACTCCGCAGAGGTACCAGACAAGGATGTCTGTGGTCTCCAATGCTCTATAATATTGGCCCTGGAACCCCTAGCGATATACTTGAGGCAACAATATGATACGATAGGCATTGCCGTGGGAGGGGAACGACGTCTGATCTCCCTATATGCGGATGACATGCTGCTGTACTTGCGACACCCGGAGGAAAACCTCCAATACATTTTAGAAGTGATGGAGAGATATGCGGGGCTGTCTGGTATAGCGGTGAACCCTCAGAAATCTAGCATGTTCCCATTGGGTAGATATAAAGGGATCCCATCGAAACAGCTACCAGTGTTACAGATACCATGGGCGGTTAGCACATTTCTCTATTTAGGGATAGATGTATACCACACAGTGGAAGAGGAACATAGGTGCAACACGGAGGTAGCCATTAAGAAAATCAAAAATTGTATGAGGTTCTGGGTGGAGCTGCCTTTAGCAATGATGGGACGTGGGGCAATGCTGAAGATGGTGGTCCTACCTAGGCTCCTGCACTATTTTGGGAATATACCGCACTTGATACCCAAGAAGCTCTTCACTAGACTGAACAGTATGTGCAGGGATTTCCTGTGGCATGGCACGCGGAACAGGGTGGCCTTCTGGAAGCTACAGAATTTCTGAGAAAGGGGGTATAAAAGTGCCTAATTATGAGGTCTATTATGTAGCAAGCCAACTGCAATATGTTGCTAAATGGCTCTCGGATGAAGTGACCTCTGAACCCAGGTTGTTTGGACAAGATTGTGCCCCATTTTATTTGAAAGAGATGATGTGGTTGCCCAAGGCAGAAATGGAAGGGCGGCCCAAGATGATGATACTTGGGTGGAAAATGTGGCGTAGGGCATGCCAGATGGAGAACCCATCCCCATGTTCCCCGCAAGTACCACTAGTTGCACTGGCAGGGGGAGAAAAGCAACTAAGGATGATAATCAGAAACCACTGGGAACCGGTTGGGTTAGCAACAATGGGTGATATTTGGCAAGAGGGGACTAACATAGATTTTGAGGTGCTGGGTGAGGAAACCGGGTTACACACAGGCCAGTATATTACGTATCACAGAATGGTGCAGAGAATTAAGAGAACATGGCCCAAAGTGGTACTGGAGGAAGAACCAGATGCTACCATAGATATAATATATGACATAGCGGAGGGGGGGGACATGAAATATCTAGAGTATACGAGATGATGATGTCTAAAGTTGGGAAGGATGTAGTACAATTGAGACAAGACTGGGAAGCGGAAGTAGGAACCCCGATGGACGACGGGATGTGGGAACGAGCCCAAGGGTATCATAAGAAGGTTTTAAGGAATGCGAGATTAAAGCAGATACAACTGTATATTACGCATAGGGCGTATTTGACACCCCAGAGGATATCTAGGTTTAAAAATGCAGGACGGCAAGCATGCCCTAAATGTGATGAAGAGAATGCAGGTATGATGCATATGTTTTTGGTCAGGCCCGGTTATTGAGCGCTTCTGGAGCGAAGTGGCACAAAAACTAGCAGAGAGGGGGGGTTAAGATTGTGGTGGATACAGTGTGGGCCTGTTTGTTGGGGGGGGGGGTTCCCTAGATCACGGAAACTCAAGCATGTGAGCAAACTAAAGGACCTGGCATATGTGCTCGCAAAGAGGAGAATTGCTATGGGGTGGAAGATATGCCACAGAGAAGCTAGCAGTGCTGGGGGGAGGAGAAGACGGAGACCCTGATGGCCTGGAAATTATTAATAGCGGAGTTGTTTGGGTCAATACAAGACCCAACGGAACCCATGGAAAGGGAGACCCTATCACAAGATGCAGGAACAGAATGTGAGAAGTAATAGGCTCGGAACGGGGGGTGGGATAAGGGAAGCAGTGATCACAATTAAGCGATGTATAATTGGAATGTTATCCTATGCACTGCATGTTTGGTATGTATTGTTTGTTTGAATAAAATAATAAAAAATGTTTTTTAAAAAAAACAAAGGCACTCTGTAATCTTGCAGATGTCTGGCTTCTCTTCTCTGTTAAATTATATTTCTTTAGTTTCTTTCATAGGCTGAACCAAAGACAGTCTCTTATCCTATTGCTTAAATTAGTCTTTTGACCTTTAACAATCTCAATTTATTCTGAAGTCTCTCAGGCCACTTCCTTTACTTACTTATAAATTATGTTCTTTTCCTCTTTTCTGCTCTTTCCACCTTATATGCCACTTCTTGTTAATTAAGTGTACTTGAGTCACTTTATTCATTCACTCTGCTTATCTTACAAGGAATACATTTTTCAGATCAATTCAACTTTTTCTTCTCCTTGCTGCTTAGTAAATTAGTACCTGCTCTTCCATTGATGGCCGCTAGAGATCCTCGCGGCTGTCCTGTTATTCTCCACTTCACCGACCGAGGTCCTCGCATTGATGGACTCTCCGCAGTCGCGGAGAAATACCAGCTGATCCAGATGATCTCTCTGCCCGGCTCCGCCCCCTGCAGCCTCTCCGCTTATTCACCTCGCTCGGGCCCTTTCTGGCAGCCGTGGCGTGATCAGCTGCTGTCAGACGGCTGACTTACTGCGGCAGGCAAAGTAGTGAAGTTAATACTGGTAGCTACGTATTAACACGGAGTGGCCTTTCTGAATTTCTTTCACCACCGCTCACCTTATGCTCAACTTGCTAACTCCAAACTGCAGCGCCTTCCTGATTTCAACACGTTTCTTCTCTTTATATAGCTTATGACGTTTTTTTTCTGCACTCCAAGCTTCTTCTTGGACAACCTCCCAATATGCCCATTCATAACTGTTCTCCCTGTCCTCTTCCACGGTAACCTGCCAACCAACAACATGAACAAAGCCAGCTTAGATAAAAGCACCTACACAGGGAAACTCTTCTCCCATTCGCCATGTGAAGTGTCATTCAACATATTTATGAACCGCCCTCATACTCATCTTTTTTTAGTCTATTATCGCTGTGACACATGATATCAGATAACCTCCCCTGGTTTGAGAACATGGCATTAACCCTTCATGGGATTAACCCTTTCACAGCATTAACCCTTCATGGGATTAACCCTTTCACAGCATTAACCCTTCATGGGATTAACCCTTTCACAGTTATCCAAACCACCTCCTCTCTACCCCAGCGAAGTCAGTTGAAGCGTAACCGCCAGCTCCTATTCATCAAACCCAACAGCTTCCGACCCACATGGATTGCAGATGCTAACCTCCCCCCATCTTGAACGCTCTAGTAGCCTGGCTCTAGACCACCAGCAACCCATCTACCCCAACATCAACTACGGTCCCGTCAAAACCAATTTACCCTGCTCCACCACAGCGAGAAATTACAGACTCTGCTCCAGATTAGCCAGACTCTGAGCCACCAACTAGAACCTCGAGTAAAACACATCCTCGCTCCATAGGGAAATTCACACATGCCAAAAAAAACTCCAAAAATAAAAATAAGGCTATATCCACCCCTTATTCATCAAAGACTAGCGGCCACATTAACAATAAAGCAAGCCAGAGCCAACTCTGCACCCCTCTATCCAACAAAACTACCCCTGGCATCAATGGTGCACTAATTAATGCCGATTAGTTGTGGCACATGCCACTGAAATAGCTGATATGATCCGAGCTGAAAACTACAGCTTCCTAGCTATAACGGAGTCATGGCTGCATGCCTCTGCGGGCCCCGCCATACTACCTGCAGTACCTGACAACTACACCATTCTTAGAGCAGACAGGGCTGACTCCAGAGGGGGAGTTATAGCAATAATTGCGAAGTCTAACCTAGCCTTGAGAATTGCCCCTTCGCCTACGGTCAAATCCTGCAAATTACTTGCGGTCAAACCTCCTATTGCTGACTCCCAAACTCTAACAGTCCACCTACTCTACAGACCTCCAGGACCTACTGGTTCATTCGAGGAGGACCTCTCCATAATATTATCTGAGAACACTAAATCATCCTCTAAAATAGTACTGCTTGGGGATCTCAACCTTGTCTTCAACGATCCCAACGACTTACAAGCCCTAGCTATCTCCAATGTGCTCGCTGAGCTCTGCTTTACACAGAGTGACCCAGCCCACTCATAACAAAAGCAGAACCCTAGATTGGGTGGCAGACCACAACTGTACTGCCTCAATCACCCCAATTCATCCTCAAATATGGACTGACCACTTCCTCCTATCCTTCACCCTCTAAGTTAACGGCCACACCACTAAAATCAACACAATCACTCCTCCAGTCCTAACTAGGAACAAAAAACATTACGGCAGAGAAAGTCCTACGACATATAATCCTGACTCTCAACTAGACTCCTCTGACCCAGACACACTAGTGGATCAGTACAATGCTACCATGACCAAAGCCCTAAACCTTGTTGCCCCACTAAAAATGCGCAAAAGTAAACCCAGAGCTCACCTGAACTCCTGGTTCACTCCACAACTTAAAACATCGAGGGCCGAAAAAAAAAAAAAGGAAACTGGAAGTCCTTTGGAGACACTCACCTTCCGAGGAAAATAAAATTAACCTAAGCAATATCTCTGCCCTTTACAAAAAAGAAATCATTCACACTAAACAGGAAACGTACAACAATGGATCTTACAAGCAAGTTCAAATACCAAGAAACTCTTCATTATTCCAAGGGAGCTAGAAGCTCCTCTACCACAGATGGACAACAGCATGAAGGATACACTGTGGTGCACTAAGATCCAGAATGCCTTAAACAAAATTGCCCTTCTCCTGAACAAAATCTTGGACAAAAGAGCAAATCTAACCATGCACGCCAATTCCTCAAAGCCCTCCACTAAACCACTTCAACGATTTAGATTCTGCAGAGTCTCCATCCTTGAGGTAGAAAAAAATGATCTCATCCCTCAAACCTTCTAAGTGCCAGGGAGACAGCTGTCAGCCCAAATCATCAAAGATGTAGCTAGATACCTAGAACCATTCATATAAAAATTGATTAACGCCTCTTTCATCTGGCACCGTCCCTAGCAATTTAAGAGTCATGGGTCCTACCCCTCCTAAAAAAGAAATCTCTAGACCCTACCTTTCCCATAAATTATAGGCCAACCACCACATTACCCTTCCTACTTAAGATCCTAGACAAAGTAGCATATCTTCAGATAGACATTTCTGGAGACCATCCACTTCCTAGGAGACCGCCAACCATGCTTCAGGCCACAACACGGCACCAAAACAGCACTGATTGATTTAAAAACCCAGATCGATGAGCTTAAAAACAGCTATGCTACTTCTCCTTGACTTATCTGCCGCTTTCGTTCGGTGGACGACAAAGTGCTATGCAAACACCTTGACTCAGCCGTCCATTTCTCTCAGGATGCCATAGCTTGAATCCAATCCTTCTTGAACAGGACTATGAGTCTTCTCTCCCTCCACGGCTGCAGACCCGATTCCAATCACATGCGGCATGCCGCAAGGTTCCTGCGTTTCACCAACATGTACAACATATTTACGAAGCCATTGTCCAACCTAGGCCATCAGGGTGTCACTTACACTAATTATGCAGAGGACACCCAGATCCTCATACCGCTTACCGGGGACTATGACAATGACATGGCCTTATTAAACAAAATATACCAAATCATCCAAGCATAGATGGCCGCCCACGACCTCAGCTTGAACGATGATACAACCGAGCTCCTTATACTCAGAACTGCAGCTAACAAACTTAGTCCCAAATTTACATAATTTAACATCGACGGAAACCACATCAAAGTGCAAAAGAAGTAAAAACTCTAGGCTTCTAACTAGAATGAACTCTCACTCTAGGCAAGCGGGTCAGTGCCCTGTCCTCGGCCACGGCATATACCTGCAAACTGATCAGAGCATGCCAACCCTTCCTCTCCAAAGACAGTTGCACTATCCTAGCTATAGTCCTCATCCTCTCCAAGTTGGAATACTGTAACGCCTTATACTTAGACGCAAGCAAGCATATCACCAATAAAATCCAAATCCTTCAGAACAATGCTCTTAGAACTGAGCAGGGCATCCCGAGACGGGAACGTATCTCAGAGTTAAGAAGACAGAACAAATGGCTGTCCATCAAAGACACAATCCTGCTCAAAACCATCTCTGTAACCTACAAATGTCTCAACAAAGCTGCCCCACTGTGCCTCTTGTAGAGAATCATCAGAAAATCCACAGGACGTCCGACCAGGACAGCTAACTCCTTCTGCCTGGTCGTTCCTAGATTCAAACAAAAGAAAGCAGGTGGAAGTAGCTTCCCCGTTATGGCAGCACAGTACTGGAACGCACTTCCGTCATCCTTGGGAGCGGACCAACCATTCCCCAACTTAAGGCACAACACCCTAAACTGGATCAGAGCCAATGACCACTGACCCACCATTATGCCTGCCATACCTATACATGAAGGCTTTAGCCATGTATTATGATGTACATAACCTTTTTGACCTCTCTCTGCATTTTTTTGAAGTAACATTTGTTGTATATAACTAATGTATTATTCGAGGGGATTGTGTCCTCCGACGTATTCCACATCTATGACAGTAATCACCACAGCTGTGCTGCTTCGGAAATGTTTCCTGCGTCGATGTCGATACGCTGTCCCTAGAGGGCTTCCGTTGCGCGCTGACGTCACCGGATGTTATGTATATGTAGATGTAGGATGCACAACGCCTGTAGCCTCAGTTGTGTTTTTTCCGCGAACGTGTTCGCTTTGGAATCTCGGCGCGCCTCGGTTCTTCTCCTGTTGAATCGGTTCTTCTAACTTGGTTATTGTGAAAATGTCTTTGTCTTCTTCTACCCCGTGGTTGGGCTTCAAGAAGTGTCGGGACTGCGGTTCCAAGAGGTCCCTGACGGAACCGCACAACGTCTGCCTTTGGTGCCTCGGCGAGAGCCACGCCACCGATGACTGCGATGAAGGCCAGTCCTTGACATCGAAGGCCTTGCGGTAGCGGAAGATGAAGTTGTCTGTAGATAGGGTTTCAAAGCCCCGTAAGTCGAAATCCGCGGGGCTTTCGACCGACGATTCGAGGGGCAACTCTCCGTGTCGGCGTAAGTCCAGGGGGGTCTCGTTCTCGGAGTGGGTCCCGCCATTCCTCTGCCTCTTCTAGGCACTCTCGGAAGCACCGTCACCGGTCGCCTTCCCCGTCCTCATCTGAGGACTCCGCCAGACGGCGGGTGGCTTGTCCCAACAAGCATTCATCACCGGCGGAATGGGATGCATTTCGCAAGGTAATGATGGTGATTTTCGAATCGCAGGGCACCGTTCCGTCAGCGCATTCAAGAGAAGCCGGCAAGGAACGTGCTAGGGCCACTGCTCGCACGCCTTCGGGCTCGGGCGGTCGGTGCGTCCATCGGGAGCCGTCAAGGTCCTGATCGCCATAGCCATGCCAGGTCCAGGTCCAGGTCCCGGTCCTCGACAACCCTCAAGACCGTTGGAGCCTGTGAGGCCTTCTAAGAAGGCATTGACGCCGTCTGCGCCATGTCCGTCGAGGGACTCTCTCGAGGCTCTGGCTCCGAGAAAGCCATTGGTGCCAAGGCTGTCGAAGGACACGCTTGGGGTCTGGCCTCGAAGTCGTCGGCACCTCGCTCAACGTTGACGCCGATTCCATCAACGCCTTTTGAAGTGGCTTTACCGGAGGTGCCCCAGAGGGCCGTGGAACCTCAGAGGAAGGCCCTGAGTAAATCGGTGAGGCCTGTGTTTGAGCCTTTTTCTGTACCTTCATCCAGGGATTTATTCCAGCCTTTGGATTACATCTCAGAGGTGGAAGAAGGGTCAGATGAGGAGGGGATTGTTCCTCCTGAGGTTCCTGATGACCTGTTGTCTGGTCATAGCCAGATGGAAGACCTGTGTCAATCCTTGCATGACGCCAGTGGTCTGGACACCTCCCCAGAGGTTGTTTGCCAGGCCTGAGCCTGGTACACACGCCGAGTCTTCGTACAGGCGTCTCATGTCGAGGGTGACAGAGTACTTGGGGTGGTCTACTCCGCCTGTGGATTTTCTGCAGGATGACCTGACAGATATTTTGGACCAGGGTCCGCCCACTGACCCGGTGCTGCCATTTCATATGGCCTTACAGAGAAGGGTGGCGGCGGCTTGGACTGCTCGGGAGAGTCTCCCGGCAGTGAATAAGTCACTACCGAAAAAATACCGTCCAGCCAGTGGCGACCCCTGCTACTTGTCTATGCACCCCACTCCGGAGAGTTTAGTGGTGCAGGCAGCTACGGCCCCAGCTAAGCAGGCTGCATACCCTACCATCCCTCTGGATAGGGCTGACAAGCGCTTTGACGGTTGGGCGAAGAAAGTATTTTCTTCTGGGGGTATGGCTTTAAAGGCAGCCAACTCCGTTTGTGCCTTGGCAAGATTCACTCACACTCTGTGGAACTGTGTATCTTTGGTGGCTGACCATATTCCCAAAGGGGAGGAACGGGATGGTTTTGTTGCCCCCGTGCAGGATGGCAAGGATGCCATGTGTGAATCCGTTCAGTCGGGTCTGGACGTGGCAGACTGTCAGCCGGTCCATGGCGGCGAGCACCGTGATGCGCAGGTTTGTGTGGTTGCGGAAGTTGGGGTTTGCTCCTGATGTACAGTCCTGGCTTCTCAACATGCCCTTTAATGGTGACCATCTTTTTGGCAGCAAGGCTGACGAGAGCCTTGAGGTTGCAGACCTCCAAAGCTGCTGCAAAGTCGTTGAGCGCTGCATTATGTCACCCTCCTCCTTTTCGTCCTAGGGGACAGCAATCGAGGGGAGGTTCCTTTCGATACTACTCGTGCGTTGGTAGATTGAGGAGCGCTGCCAGTCAAAGGGGCCAACGTAGGAGTACCAGAGGTGGAAAACAAGGTACTCGAGGTGCCAAAGCCGCTCAGGCAGTTGCTTCTTTGCCCTCAGGCACTGTCGCAGCTGCTTCAGCTCACTCATGAGGCCATGTCCGATGGTTCGCCGGTTGGGGGAAGGCTTGCGCATCATCTTGTAGAATGACGTGCCCTTACTTGAGATGTGTGGGTTCTGGAGATCATAGCCCACGGCTACTGTCTTCCTTTCCGGCAGAGGCCTCACGACAATCCACCGGGGAAGCTCTCTTTGAAGAGTCCGGATCCGCTCCTTGCTCAGGAAATCAAATCCCTGCTGGAGAAAAGCGCCATAGAACTGGTGCCTGTAGTGGAGAGGAACAAGGGATGGTATTCCCCATATTTTTTGATCCCGAAAAAAGACTGGGGATGCTTACGTTCATGTGCTGATTCATCACAAGCACACGAAGTACCTGAGGTTCACGGTTGGCGACTCGCATTTTCAGTTTCGGGTCTTGCCGTTCAGATTGACCTACGCCCCGAGGGTCTTCACCAAGCTAATGGTGGTGGTGGCAGGAAAGGGGGGATTCACGTCTACCCCTTCCTGGACGATTGGTTGGACGATTGGTTGATCAGGGCGCGCTCTCCCGAGCAAGCCCTGGATCACCTATCGGTCAACTGCCACTCCCTTCACAAGCTGGGCTTCTCCCTCAACTTAAAGAAGTCTCAGTTGACACCTACCCAGCGGTTCCAGTACATCGGAGCAGTGCTCGACATATCCCTGGGGCAGCGTTCGCCTCCCCAGGCGAGGGCTCATCACATTCTGCAGATGGTGGACAAGTTTCAACATGGCCAGAGTCTCCCGGCATTCGAGTCCTTAAGGTTGCTCGGCCTCATGGCATCCTGCATTCTACTGGTGCCAGAGGCCAGGCTGCAGATGAGATCTCTGCAGTGGGCTCTCAAGATCCAATGGTCGCAGTCCTCCGGCAGGATGTCGGATCCCATTCAGGTGCCGCCCTCGGTCACCCAGGATCTTCTGTGGTGGGCCATCGAAGACAATCTCATGAAGCGGGCTCCGTTTTGGCTACCCTGGCCAGAGGTAACGATCGTGATGGACGCATCCCTCACGGGATGGGGAGCCCATGCCAACGAGTTGAGTCAGCGGTCGTTGGTCTCCGTTGGAGTCCAGACTCCATATCAATCTGTTGGAGCTGAGGGCCGTCAGGTTAGCCATGCGGGGGAACAGTGTCCTGATTATGACTAACAATACAGTGGCCATGCACTACCTCAACAAAAAGGGGGGGCAGGGTCTCTCCCACTGTGCAGAGAGGCGATGCAGCTCTGGTTCTGGGCCATCCAGCAGGAAATTTCGATCTCGGCAGTTCATCCTGCTGGAGACGAAAACGTGGCGTCGGATGCTCTGAGCAGGCAGAGCACAGTCTCTCACGAGTGGGAGCTGGCTCAGGAAGTTCTTTTGGAGATCTTCGCCCTTTGGGGGACCCCACAAGTGGATCTCTTCGCCACCTGTCAACCGGAAGTGCGAAAGATTCTGCTCGCGGGTTTTCCTCCAAGAGGAACCTTGGGGGACGCGTTCGTAGTGGAGTGGTCCTTCCCACTTCTGTATGCGTTTCCTCCAGTCCGCAAGTGTTGCAGAGGTTTGGTTCCCGAATGATCGTCATTTCTCCGGCGTGGGCCAGGAGAGCGTGGTACCCAGACCTTCTCGACATGTCCATCTGCCCTCCACGCTATCTTCCCTACCGAGACAATCTGCTCTCACGGGAGGGGGGTCGGGTTCTCCATCCAGAGGTGAAGTCTCTCAGCCTTCATGCTTGGGACCTCCCTGAAGACGTGATGGAGGTGTTGCTTTCGGCCAGATGGCCCGCAACAAAATCCTTGTACCGTTTCTGTTGGAGAAAGTTCTGCGACTGGTCCAGGGTACAGAATGTGGATCCTTTTCAGTGTTCAGTTCCTGTGGTTCTGTCTTTTTTGCTTTCATTAGCCCACAAGTGCCTGCAAGTGGGTACCATTAAGGGTTACCTGGCGGCGCTGTCCATATTTAAGCGCTCGTCTGAGGAGTGTTCTTATTTTAAGATTCCTTTCATTTCTCAGTTTCTGAAAGGGCTAACTAATGTGTTTCCTCAGTCACCTTTCCAGGTGCCCGGTTAGGATTTGAACTTAGTTTTAAAGTTCCTGAATGGAGCTCCGTTTGAGCCCTTACATTCTTGTCCATTGAGACTGTTGTCCTTTAAGAATGTATTTTTAGTTGCGGTTACTTCCGCTCGCAGGGTGAGTGAATTGCAGGCACTATCCGCCAAGCCACCTTTCACGGTGTTCCATAAGGACAGGGTTGTCCTTAGGGTTCATCCTTCTTTTCTTCCGAAGGTTGTGTCGGAATTTCATTTGAGCTAGAAGGTAGTTCTTCCGGCGTTCTGTCCTCCTCCGCATCCTGGTAAGGAAGAGGAGAGGCTCCATAGGTTGGATCCTAGGAGAGCTTTAAGTTTCTACATCTCACGCATGTCCCGGGTCAGAGTGGATGATGAGCTATTTGTAGTATACGCTGGAAGGCATTTGGGTGAAGCTGTTTCTAAGCAGACCTTGTCCCGTTGGATCATCTTGACAATCTCTGAATGCTACTGTCTCGCGGGTAAGGACCCTCCGGTGAGTTTACGGGCTCATTCTACTAGGGGTGTGGCTACCTCCACTGCTCTGCAGAGGGGTGTTCCAATTCGTAATATTTGTGAAGCAGCCACATGGGCCTTGTCCATACTTTTGTAAAACACTACTCCCTGGATTCTATCCATGGGCAAGATTTGGCCTTTGGTAAGGTGGTCCTCTATTCTGCAATTTGATAGGGCATTCTAAAATTCGAAATTCTTTTCCCACCTCCATACGTTGGTACTGCTTTGGGAGTCTGTCATAGATGTGGAATATGTCGGAGGACACAATCCCCTCGAAGAAGTTACTTTCTTACCTGGTAACGTTCTTTCGATGGGATGTTCCTCTGACGTGTTCCACATCGCACCCTCCCAGCCTGCCCCTCTACAGAATTTCTTATGTGATTTCAGCTTACATTTCCGCAAGGGTTTCTGTAGTCATACTGGCAGAAGATGGGTGCCACACGTTCTGGGAAAAAAACTACAACTGAGGCTACAGGCGTTGTGCGTCCTACATATAACATCCAGTGAAGTCCGCGCTCGACGGAGGCCGTCGATTGACAGCGTATCGACGCAGGCACCAAAACCTTTTCCAAAGCAGCACAGCTGTGCTGATTACTGTCATAGATGTGGAATACGTCAGAGGAACATCCCATCGAAAGAACGTTACCAGGTAAGAGAGTAACTTGTTCTTCTTTATACCTTGCTGTCATTTTTGTATATCTTGTTGAAACTTTGTAACTGCTGTCTAAAGTATACTTGTAACCTCTCTGTAAGTGCGCCCAGATACCCTCTGGTTTGGCGCGCCATATAAATCAATAAACAAAGAAACAGTCCCCTAATTACTACTGTCTCTTGCAGGAAGCCAGCTGAAGAATAGTATTCCAGGGTGCCATCGTCATAAGCGTTATTACGTGCCTAGAATGCATTTCTATGCAATCAGTCTAGCCATATCTTACTGGGCATCCATGATGCAGCATCATAGATGCCCGGGACAAAATGTATGCTCCTCCTCCCCCCTCGTTCCCCCTTCCCCCCCAATCAAATCAGCCTTGCAGGCTGACACTAACCCAGCACAAGCTCAACCACATTCATTCACTCATTCAACATTCACACAGCATTCATCTCAAAGCATTCAGACAGCATATATTTGCTCATTCAAACATGCATTCACGCAGCATTTACTCTTATTCGAACGCATATTCAAACTGCATTCACTCGCACATTCAAATGCATACTCCTGTATTCAAACAGCATTCATACCGCATTCATCGCACCCAACCACCCATACATCAAATACTCGCTCATTCACACATGCATACATATTTATTTATTTATTTATTTGTGTATGGTTTGTTTAAACCTTTACAAAAAGAGATCACATAGAAAACGAAGAAAAACACAATAAATATTACATAAGCAATCATTTTAAAACTACGGTAATACATTATCATCTGATTTTTCTAAAAACAAACCTAATATAATTTTATGAATTTAAAATTTCATAGTATAACATATCGTGAAAGTGCACAAAAATTCTTTAAAAAGGCAATAATTCTTAATTTCAGGACCGTTGAGTTATGTCGAATCTGGAACCATAACAACTCAGTATCTACACAATGTAAGTAACTTATAAATTGTTCAAAATATCGTATTCGTTCTTTCAGGAGTGCTGGACAAAACAAAATAAGGTGCTTCAAAGTTTCTCCCACCCCTTCTTTTTTACAGTATTTACACCAGCGCCATTCATCTTTTTAAGACATAATTAGTTTAAGCACATCAAAGCGGATTCTCATATAAGTATTTCTTAAATTTCTTGACTGGTATTTTTCCAAGTGATACTCCAACCGGGGTTTAAATTTCCAGCATGAATAGGCTTGATTCGCAGTTTTAGATTGCGCTACTGCATCTAGAGTCTGTTGCCAATCATTACATTTCAAGATACTTTCAGAGGATTATTAGCGAGCAGTTCAAGAGATATACCTGCATCCCCCAGGATTTCTTCAATTTCTTCTTTTAAATTTGTACAAAACACATTTGTTGTATCTTTCCCTGCTAGCGTATAGAGTGAATTTATATTGATCAATGAACATTTCCTCCATAATAGTATTTTCTTCCACACAATAATAGATTTCAACGACTGTAAGCCAAATTCGTATCTGATTATTTCAATCGATATACACTTGGGAATAAAGTATAACACCCCTTTCCAAATTACACTTTCTAATTTTTTCATCAGGTCAGTTTTTTCCAGGTCATAGAATTCTAGACCATATACTAATTTAGGAATACCAGACATGGTGTAAAACTGTTTTAACGGTATAGCTGTAAATCTCCCAAATTTTGCGTCAAATTTACGCATCTGTCTTAAAATCATGTCCGCTTTAGTTCTTAACTGTCTTTTCACAATTGCCATGGAACCGTTGCCTGTAAAATGGTATCCTAAGTATTTAAACGACTTTTGACAAGTAATTTTTTTCCCTTGACAATACCAAGATAAATGTGAAAGATTTTTACAACACTTACCTAGACACATAATCATTGTTTTATCCGCATTAATTTTTAACCGAATGCTAGCGATAAACAGTACAAAAGCATTTGAGTCTCTGCAAACCGACCTTAGTGCAATCGAGAAGTAAAAAATCATCAGCATAAGCTAGCCATTCTGTAGTGATACCACCTAATTTGGGTGCTATCAATCCTTTCCCTTTCCTTTCATAACCCGCTCTGCAAATATAAAGGTTAAATAAAGTGGCAGCGAGTTTACATCCCTGTCTCAGCCCATTTGGAATTACCTGTTCAGAAGATAACTTCCCTTCTGAATTTAGTCTGATTTTAATTTTAGTGTTAGAGTATAGCTCTATAATCATTTCAAGGAGATGTGCAGGAATCGCTAAATCTCTTAACATTTCCCATAGCGTGTGTCGGTCCACCAGGTCGAACGCTTTAGAGAGGTCCATTGCCGCCACAAAAATTGTGGCACCTTGTGTTTTGAGAGCTTTAGATTTCAGACTTTTCAATACCAAACCGCCACAATCTGTGCCCAATTTCTTTCTGAAACCGATTTGTTTAATATCAAGGACTTTACATCTGCTAATCCAATCGTCCAATTCTTTTAATATAATGGGCGTAAAAATCTTATAGTCAGGGTCGGATATTGCTATAGGCCTATAACTTTCAGGAGCAGACCTCAGGCCTTTTTTATATATAGGAATCACTATGGCGAGCTTCCATGATTCTGGTATTAATTTGTTAGTAATTATGTCAGTAAACAGTATATATAAAATTTCTCCCCACAGGTGAATATCAGTTTTCATTATCAAACTTGATAAATTATTTGGCCCCGGGGCTCCCGATTTTTTAGCTTTCCCAATCATCTACGATATATTGTAAGGCGAGATATCCAAATCCCATTTAACAGTTTCCTTTTTTTGTATAGTGTTGGTGTTCAGTATATTTTCATCACAGGATACCTCATATAAAGCTACAAAGTGCCTTTTCCACATATCTTCGCTGATTTGCGCAAACAGGATCTCTTTTTACGTAATCAAAGTGTCATTTAGCAATAACCAGAAATTGGAAGTATTTTTACTTTTGCATATCGCCAACATTTTTTCGCCATCCATTTGATCTCTGTACACTTTACGAGCAATTTGCCAGTTTTTGTATGCTTGTTTCAATTTTTTAATTTGAATACTTTTCTTTGCTATTGGGTCGGATCCATTTTTTAGCTTACGAATTTCTTGTCTCAACTCTTTTTTTTTTTTTAGATAAGGTCTGATTGTCAAACACACGTATGTGTGTCTTTTTCTTAGAGTTGCTTATTTTGTTTATACATGATTTTTGTGTAATTGTATTTATATAATGAGTAAACCCATTAGCTGACAGATTTATTATTTTCTCTTCATTCGACATGTATCCCCAGTCTTTATACAATGCCGAAGTGAATTTTTTTGTTTTATTGTAAGACCATCGAATCCTCGTACCTTTGATATTGGTAAGTATTTCTTCATCATAAACTGAATATTTACATTTTCAGTGTGTGGAATTTCAATTGCAAGTAAGTTATGGTCACTTGTAGGCATTTCTACCACAGTTAGCTGTGACATAAAGCATTCTAAACCTTGAGTTACAAAAAGGTAATCTACTATAGAGCCAAAACCCCTCGCGTGCCATGTCTGTTTGTCGTTGTGTATTTTGGTTAAACCCATAATTTTCAAAAGGTTCAACCAAATCGCACCTCTTCGTTTACTGCTAGGTAACATGGATCTTGATTTATTGTCTGCCGCGTCTATATCCCATAACAACTCATCAATCTCCACCTTGTTGAGATTGCAATCAGCATTTAGGTCCCCAGCAAGTAACAAAAAATTATTCGACATAGTTTCCCTCTATACATCAATTTTGTTTGTAAGAGTGTTAATTTCTTTCAACAATTGAATTTCAGTGTATTTAAGAGGGTTCCAGTAAATATTAATAATACATACATTAGTACGAGTATTTCCTAATCTGATGTTACACGTAACAGCAAGGAAGATTTCTAGTTCTGCCCATACATCTACATTCACCGGATCCAAAGTGAATTTACACGCAGTAAGTAGGCCACCCATAGGTCTTCCTTTATCGCCTTTTACCGCGTGTATCTGCCAAGTTTAATAGTTCTCCCAGGACAGTTGTGTGGTTGCCCAAGTTTCTTGAAAGAACACAACATCAAAGTTACTCAACAAATCAGTTACTTCTGGGTTATGTAACAGCTGTGAATGACCTTTTGAATTCCAGGATGCTATCAAGGCTTTACCATTATCGCTAAAATGGCTTTGCCAGAGTCTTTAGGGATTCAATTGCATTTTTTAAAGTAAGGGTCAAGCCTCTTAGTTACACCTTGTCGGAGCGTACATCAACCATTTCCGATGTTTTAGTTATTTCTAAGTTGGAATAAGCGTTTCTCCCCTGAGTCGAATTATTACGACCTTGCTTACGGTCTGGACTATTATATTGATATATGTCAAACCCTTTGCATTGCAAAGTTTCGGCTTCTTTCAGCAACTGCATTCTGACTAACGCTGATGGAATTACCAATCGAACGTAGTCAAATCTTTTTCTGTGAATGAAGTCTACCAAAACAATTTCAGCAGGGGATGATATCTCCAGTGTCAGGATCATAGCAAATAAGGACATGATATAGGGGCGGTTCAAGGTTAACATTCTACCCTCTGGAAATAATGTAGTGAGTATTAGACTTGGTAAGTCAGCCTTAGCTGGGTTTTTTAAATCTAGTACTTCATCGGTGTCTTCGTAATTTTCATACGACTTTTGTGTATTTCTCACTTCTAAGTAAGGTTTACTATCTTCAACTGGATTTTTGTTATAATTTTGTTCAAGAATTTTTCTTACTATCTTATTAATATCTTGTTGATTAAGAGTCTTTTCAGCCTCATTTTCACCTTTACCATTAGCACATTCGACCTTCGGTTCTAGGTTGTCATTGATATCTTCTAATAGTGCGTTCAGGATTTCACTATCAGAAATTCGCGTTTCATTTTGCATCAAGGTATTGTCCTCGCTAGTTCTGTCATTGCTAGTGGTTTGTTTCGGGCTAATACTTTCTTGTATATTTTTTTACTGTTGCATAAGTCCAGAATTGGCCGAAATAATTGGGCCACACGGTTTAATCTTGAGACTTAGATTCGAGTTTGAGACTTGTTTGACGTTATGGCCTTCTAAAATCGTGATTGGGCCTACAGCAATGCCTCCCAGAGAATCATCAATCTCAGTTGTCATGTTTTTAGATTTCGACATTGCTATTGGTTTTGTGGCATTGGCTTTAAACATTTCAAAGATGTCGGTTATGCCAGATTTTAATGAGGACAACTGTGAAGCGATATCTAAGGATTCCTTTTTTCTTTTCATCGTTTCAGAGATGGCTTTTTCAGAGGCGTAGTATTTTTCCTGCTGCCCATCCTGGGTAGCATTAAACTCATCACCCCTTACATTTTTGGCCACTTCCATATCTGTTTGTTTTTTTGTGTGTTCCGTCTTGTCCGGACTGGTTAGATCTTGCCGTTCCGTTTCTATCATATTTTTAAAGTTCACATCTCTTAGGAATTTACGCGATGTCTTAGCAATATACTTGTTTTTCTTTTTGTTTTGCATCTGTAGTAGCTTTTTTTTTTCTTTTTTCGATATATTAGGTTTTTCTCCTAGTTTTTCACCGTTTAACGGTAAGCCATGTTCCTGAGTCTGGACCGATGTCTTGGTCCCTGGTAAGTTTATTCCGATTGGATTACCTTGTGTCTGCAAGTCTTCTATGACAATTGCTATGGGAATAGATATTTTTTCTGAATTCCTAGGATTCTCCTCTGTTTTTTAATCATTTGATGGTATCACTGCGGGTTTTACTACAGGTTTGGCTAGGATTTCATTAAGCTTAGCCGGTACCTGCTGTACCGATATGTTAATTTGTAATAATAGATCCGTTTGTCTTTTTAATTGACTCAAGATTAGGTGGTTGAAAATCCCAATCAAAGTGCAGATATCTGTATTATCTGTTTTATCCAAAAATAGCTCAATATTAGAGTCTCTTCCATTGGAGGTTTCTGAGACAGAGGTATCATTCGGTTGAAAGGTGTCAAATTCAGCTGTTCTGAATACATTATGGGTGTCATCATACTGTTGTTCAATTGTATCTACTTCCCTTTGTGTGTTAGCTAACTCGTTCCACAACCCTTTCAATGCCTCTTTTTGATGAAGGTCAGTTAGTTCTTCAGCAAATAGGGACTGCAAGTTAACATTCAATTGTAACCCTTCAATTCCCTTATCTTTGCTTGCTTTCAGATTATTTGAACAGTTAATCGCACATTCTATTAATGCCTCTTCCTCATCAGATTGTTGCGGAGGGAGTGGTAAGGCAGCAGCTCGCGCTATACTGGCTCTGCGCGTGGATACTGCCGCAAAGAAGTCCGCCCGTGGGTCTTTCATGACAGTTGGGAGTTTAGTTCTTTTGTTTTTCATGATTACAATTCCCATTTTGTCAAAAGAAGTCAACTTTTAACACCTGTAATCCGTAGTTCCCTCTTTATTACCTGTGCTAGCCTCGATCTATGTTCCTTGAAAAGATGTTAGCTGAAAAATGGCTATCGTGGTGTAGCTAACTGTTAACAGTGAACAGTACACAATCCTTTGTCGTCCTTCGAGGTGCGCGCGCAGGTGTGCTGCACCTTGGGTAGTTATAGAGTGTGGGTGGGGTTAAAGGGGGGGTGTCACACAACACCAGACCAATGGGAACTGCCTACATATAACACACACATATACAAAATTACATTTTACTTCCATTTACCTCCACTTACCTCCAAGACAGCACCGGTCCAGATCCTGCTTCTGCACATCTCACGCACAAGAACAGAATACAGGAAGCACAGAGCGCTTCCTGTTTTCTGCACTTAACGCACCAGAGACCTTCCGCTGTACTCCTTCTGCAGGGGACGCAGATGCATTGGCAGGAGTTGCAGTGGAATCATCAGGGATCGCAGCTGATGTCTATGATCAATTACACAGCTGCAATAGCCAGGCCTGTTTAGGTCTTCTGTAACTACCCCAATCAGTCTTCTGTAAAATGACATTTGTCCTTATCACCACCATTACGAAGGAAGTTTATTTGATGGCCTAGTTAGGATATTATACCAGGCTGCTGTGGTTTGCCACCTCACTCCAATGGTCAGGTCAGAATATCCTGGTTAAGTGATGCTTACACTGCGGTGGTGACATTCTCTCACAGGGAGTGTTGAAGATAAGATTTGGAAGCGGAAGTAGTGTACTCCCTATAGTAAAATGATTTTTTAAGGAGTAAAAACATAAGTCCAATTCCCAATGAGAGTATTTTATAAGTGAGTAAAAATGTTTTAACTGGAAAACAGAAATATTTTTGTAGTAATTATTTCTTTGCAACTAGTTATTCACGCACATTAAAAGCTACAAGCTTACTTCTTCCAAACAGGCAGGTGATATAGTAATTCTTCCTTTGGTACTACGTGCACTAATGGTCCAAACATATCCATGCAGCTGTGGGGGTGAAAGGAGGGGCACAAGGTTCTGTTTGTTTTATATTTTTTGTTGGGATTATTTGCACTCCCCATTTTTATTTTTGGTGAGTATTTGCCTATTCATAGTCAGTAAAAGTGGCTGATACACCCCTTATCTGTAGGGCTACTCACAAGACCATGTAATGGTGCTATGTGGCACAATAGATGTTGACTATGGTCTCTGCCCATGTTTCAGAGGTTACTTAGCATGGTCATGGAGTCAATACTAGTCCTGCACACTACTGCAAATACTGTATAAAACACAGAAGCACAGCACAACGTCTTGGGTTTACCTCATTTACTCCAAGAGAACAGTGTACAAAATCTTTCTACAACTACATAGTAATACAAATCTGTAATCTTTCACATTGATGATCTTTGCACTCATATTGATTAAACGGCTCAAACAAGATCTGTAAAATGTTTTGAGAAGTCTTTACCTTTAAGTTGCAGCACTCCACTGTGAAGAGGGGCCTTGCAGGATCAGTTTTTGTTTCGGCCATCAATGTTTGTCACCCGCATTGCATCCTGGGAGTCCTCTGAGGTAGTCTATGGAGTGGTTGTGGTCCAGTAGTCTGTGTGCCCCGAGTGTCCAGAACTGGGACAATGGAGCCTGGAATCGCAAATTAGCTGTACCCAAAAAACCTGATGGCTGATGTCACCTCTGCACCTGAGGCCCCTGGACTTCCTCCAACGGAACTAAGGCATGAATCCAGCAGGCCCAGCAATTTCAGCAACTCCAGTGGTTGATGAATGAATCAGAGTACCTGTTTGTGCCCCTGCCCCCCAAATTCCATATGTTTCTATGGGCGTGAAGTCCTATCCCTATCTCTCCCTTCACTAGCCCTGAACATTTGTGTTCTGGTCAGGTGTCCTTATTGAGCCTCCCCGAAGGTGATTGGATTGGGAGAGAATCTTTTAAAGACTTTCCTGTGTTTTTTGTAGACCTTGGAACACTTACAAACTTCTGGTTAGCTCAAGCCAACACTTTCAACTTCCTAAAAGAGGTTCCTAGCATCCTGATAAGACTTTTATTGGGAGCTGTGGCTCTAAGGGCACTTAGCCCCTGCTTTACTAGCTAGGGAAGGACATTTTAAGGTCAGTTCCTTGTTTATATTTTGTATGGTATTTACTATTAGTTCTCAAAGTGTTGATTACTTACCAGGTTTGGTTATAGGTCAAAGTTTCGACTCAAAAGGGTCGAGTCAATTCGACCGAAAAAAAGGTTGCATTAATTTTTTGTTTCTGTTTTTTTTTTTTTTTTTTTATTTGTTGGGGGGGGTCCCCGTCCCAAACTCCCGTTTTGGTGTAAAAACACCTTTTTTTACATATACTAAAGCAACAAAAAAAATATACATTTAAAAAAAAAAATAAATCCTTTTGTTTTCGGTCGAATTGATTCGACCCTTTTGAGTCGAAACTTTGACCGGACACCACCTGGTTCTATTTATTCATTCACTTGCTTTACTTAATGTTTAAAACCTATCTCTAAATGTATTTAAAAGTGAGTGTAAGTGCTCCTAGCAGGGCACACCAAGGTGTATATTTGTATAGTACTAGTGAATCAAATAGTGTTACCTGTGCTTTTTCCATTGATAAGAGTTTTTCTGAGGCCTAAATAAATAACTGTAGTTGTATACATTCTCCCTAACTTATATTATTAAGAGTGCTCTGTGTGTATATAACTGAACCCTTCACCACTCTCACACCTTCCTAAGTCTTGTCTTGCTGCTCATCCACACTACTCAGAGTTTGGCTAGACATTACTGTTCCTACCTGTCCACAGGTCTGATTCTGACAATCCATCTCAACAGTCTACATTCATGATCCCCCCCCCCCCTTTGCATAATACCTAGTAAGTCAATGGCCTCAGAAATCGCACAACTGGAGGAAAAGGTTTAGATTCCAAAGGCAGTCAGACTATGGTGCTGCAGGTGGTTCCTTCTCAGAAACTGCCAACATTATGGAAAATTAAAATGGGTGTGTGTATCTAGCTAAATCAGGGCTGCAGCTTTCCTCTATAAGTGTACATCATCTGCTCGGACCGACAGTTGTCACATTTTCTTACATGCAGGCCCCTCATTACCTACAATCACTATACAACCACATTTATCCTACCTATTGTGTGGTTGTTGTTGACCTACCTAAGTGGATAGATGAGCAACAACCTCTTGTATCACTACTCACTACTTCTCTTCCCCCTCCCCACTTTCCTTCCTCTCCCCCTCGCCATCTCTCTCTCCATCCATCACATCAAATTTGAGTTTACTCCCTTCTCATTCAAATACTTCTCTGCCTCACATCTACAGCCCACCTAGAACCATCCTCAGTCTACTTAAAACGGTTCCTGCTGATATACCTATTTTCCTAATCAGTTACTTCAACCTCTCCAACATTCCTTGCAACTTGATACCACACTTTCTGATCACTCCCTGGATGATGATCATAATTACTAATCTCATTTTAGCTAATTCCCTCAATCTCATCTTCCTGCCCTCTACTATTAACTCTCTTGCTCCCACTTCACCACCTCCATTCCTCTTCCTCCTCACTTCTCCCGTGTTGTGCAATTACCAATCAAAAATTAAAACATGCCCCTTTTCCTCCATGTTAACCAGGTCAGGTTCTCCCTCTTTTATGGCATGCCTCCTTGCCCTCTCGCCTCCCCTCGAACACTCTATTATACTCGCCTTCATCGAACTCAGTGATGATCTGGCTATCTTGCTTGGCTGCCAATACCCTCCTTGCTCCTTCAACGTCTTTTGATAACAATGGATCTCACCAGCCATCCAGCAGCTAAGTGCAAGCATGCACCTTGGACCTACGCTGCTGGCGTAAACATTTCTCTGCTACGCTTCTTGCAACCTATGAAGAATCTTTTCACCCACACTACTGTTCTTTACCACGCAAAATCTGCTTAAAATACTATCCTTCTATCGTCTCTCTGACAGCAGTCTCACCTCCATAAGCTATATATGGCACTACAGACCATGCTTAACTCTCTACTCCCCCCCCAAGAATTGTTCACTATCCACCTCCCTCTCTGCTGAGGACTTTGCATCTTGCTTTTGTACCAAGATTACAAATGTATACAAGACACCCTACACATCAGTCTGTCTCTTTCCACCTCCTACAACCTTGCTCTTTCCTCACTATCATACTTCGGTCCCAACTATCCCACTGACATCCTACCCATGCTCCACTCAGCCAACCCAACCTGTGCACCCAGTGACCCCTCTGCAGCACAAATTATTAAAGAACTGACACCTATTGCCTCCTTGCACCTTGCCTCCCTCTTCAACCTCTCCCTCGCCTCTGCTATCTTCCCTGAATGCTATAAAATAGTCTGTCATTCCCATACTGAATGAACCTACTGCTGATTACAACAGCCCCTCTTTCCTAAAGACGTGTCTCTCCCTGCCTCACCACTCTAAAATCTTTGTGCTTGTCATCTTCAGTCATATTATTAACTTCCTTTAAGGCTCAATCAAGCTGAATCCCCTCCAATTTGGATTTCGAAGTAATCACTCCACTAAATCTACTTTTGTCCACGTCTCCAACTTTCTGTTAACCTCTTAACCCTCCTCCATTCTCACCCTGCTCATTCTCTATGCTGCCTTCAAAACACTAAAGCATATCTCTTTCTAGACGTCTCCTTCTTCCTCTTCAAGGACACCTCCCTTGACTGGGTTTCCCTCCTATCTGTGTAACTGCTCTTTCGAAGGGATTGTGTCCTCGACGTATTCCTTATCTATGATATTTGTATCTCCAGCTTGCTGGCCTCAAACATTTTTTCCCAGTAGAGGGCGCTGTGCGTCGACGTCCGTCGAGTAGGTGCTCCTCGACGGCCACCGTATCGACGCCGACGTCATCATGCCTATAAATGGCCACGCGCAGCGTCCGTTGTTCAGTTCCGTTTTTCTGCGCTTCGTGTGCCTCGGAATACCGTTGCTCAGTTCATCAGTCGATATATATTCATATTTCCTTGAGAAAACCGACTCGTACTCGATGGCTTCCTCCTCCGACCCGACGACGACTCGGTCTGGTTTCAAAAAATGCCGAGACTGTGGGAAGAAAATGTCATTGACGGATCCTCACAGGATCTGTTTGTGGTGTCTGGGAATCGAACACCAGTGTTCGGAGTGTGAGGAATGCCTATCCATGACGGCGAAAGCCTTGAAGGAGCGTAAGGGGAAGCTCGAGAGAGGTAAGTCAATTTTAACTTCCTCGAAAGTTTCTGCGGTAGAGTAGAGACATTCGTCTCCTCACCGTCGAAAGCATTCTCGGTCTAGGTCTCGAAGTGGCTCCCACCACTCGTCGAGGTCTAGACACTCGAAAAAAGACGAAGAAGATCCCCTTTATCGTCTTCTAGTTCCCCTGAAAGAGTAAATTGCCCCACAAAACACAGCTCTCAAGCAGAGTGGGAGGAATTCAGAAAAAAGATGCTAAGCGTCTTCGAGAAAGCGGCCTCGTCCCCCTCGAAGTCAGCTGAGGGTGATACCCCGGGTGAAAAGCCCAAAAAATGTAAACGCCGCGAGTCGAAGCACCCGGCGAAAGAGTCGACCCGAAAGCGCCATGAGCCATCGGGAAGTAAAGCATCTTCGACGCCATCGTCGAAAGCCGCTTCGAAGCATAGATCGGCGCCATCGACGCCGTTATCGAAGGGTTCTTCGACGCATCCGTCGATCGAGTCGACGCCGATAAAAGAAAGACCCACGGCTACTCCACAGCCAACGGTTACCCCGAGAGCCTCCGACACGACGTCGAGAACGTCGTCGACATCCTCGAGCAGGATTCCAATACTCTCGAGTTCTTCGAGGCCTCTTCCAGTTTTCTCGATGCCTTTGTCGGCGCCTTTGAGGATTTTTACATCGGCATCGACAACATCGACCTTTTCAAGGCCACTGATGATGGCTCCCTCTGCTTTAGAGATGGGTTTTATACCATTTCACAGACCAGAGCATCCCCCCTTAACTTCAATTTTTGAAGAAAGGGAGGATTCTGATGAAGAAAGGCCTTTTGGGCTGCAGAGGACCACATTACCTGAACCAGAGACTTTTGCCTCTGAGGAAAGAAGGTTGAAAGACCTTCAGGATGCATTACAGGAAGCAAGTGGCCTAGACACTTCCCCAGAAGTGGAATTTGTCAAACCAGACCCAGGGGAACATGCTGATACCCCTTATAGAACCCTAATGTCAAGAATTATGGAGTTCATGGGTTGGTCTGCGCCTTCACCTGTTTTTCAACAGGATGACCTCACAGATATTCTGGATAAAGGTCCACAGGAGGATCCTGTGGTTCCCTTTCATTCTGCTTTACAAAGAAAGATTTTATCTAACTGGGAAACTCCTGAAGTTGTCACTGCGGTTAAGAAGAATTTGTCAGCGAAATATAGGGTATCTGCTGCTGACCCTGAATACCTATCGAAGCACCCTACTCCAGAGAGTCTTTTGGTCCAGGCTGCAACTTCATCAGGCAGTACCTCTGCTTACCCCACTGCTCCTCAGGATAGGGATGATAAAAAAATATGATGCCATGGCTAAGAAAGTCTTCTCAGCCTGTAGCATGGCTTTAAAATCTATTAATGCAACTTGTACGCTCGCTAGGTTCAGCCACACTCTTTGGGAGTGTGCTTCATCGGCGGCTGACTGCATACCGGAAGGGGAAGAAAGGGACGCATTTTTAAATATCAGAGATGGTAAAGATGCAATGTGCGAGTCCCTTCAAACTGGCATTGATTCTGCTGACAGTATCAGCAGGGCCATGGCGGCAAGTACCACAATCCGCAGGCATGCGTGGTTGAGAAAGTCCGGCTTTGCTTCTGACGTACAGGCCAGACTTTTAAATATGCCTTTTGACGGTTCTTCCCTATTTGGTAAAAAGGCAGATGACAGTTTGGAAAAACTACAAACATCTAAAGCAGCAGCTAAGTCACTAGGAGCTGCAATCCGACAAACTCATTTTCGTCCCTCAGGATCCTCTTGGAGAGGAAGGTCCTTTCGCTATTATTCCTCATATGGAAGAGGCAGGGGACGGCCGACTCAAAGAGGCCAAGAAAAATTTACCTGTGGTGGACGGGGTAAAGGAAAGAAAGCCGCATCAGCAGGAGCCGCTTTACCTTCGGTAACTGCATCAGCCGCTCCCAAACCACTCTGAGGTCTCCCATCACAAGACACCTGTAGGGGGCAGGTTAACTCACCATCTGACGGAATGGCAGGCTATTAGGTCAGATGCTTGGGCATTGGAGACAGTTTCCCAAGGCTACTGCCTGCCTTTTCTACGCATCCCTCAGACATCCACCGGGGAACAGCTCTCTGAAAGTGCCGGATCCGCTCCTCTTGCAGGAAGTTGTAGACCTGCAAGAGAAAGGTGCCATAGAACTGGTACCTGTAGCAGACAGGAACAAGGGCTGGTACTCCCCCCTACTTTCTCATACCAAAGAAAGACGGAGGACTGAGACCCATCCTGGACTTACGAGAATTGAACAAGTTCCTCAGGAAGGACAAGTTCAAGATGGTAACTCTCTCTCAGATCCTTCAGGCCCTCCAGCTTCAGGACTGGTTGGTATCTCTGGACCTTCAGGATACTTATTTCCATGTGCCTATCCATCCCAAGCACAGGAAGTACCTGAGGTTCGCAATTGGCAACTCTCATTATCAATTTTGAGTTCTGCCATTTGGGCTGACCTCCGCCCCAAAGGTCTTCACCAAGCTAATGTCGGTTGTGGCTGCAAGTCTAAGGAGGGAAGGGATTCACGTCTACCCCTACCTGGACGATTGGTTGATCAGAGCAGTTTCTTCGGAACAAGCTCGGATCCAACTAGATTGTCTACCACTCCCTTCACAGGCTGGGCTTCTCCCTCAATTTAAAGAAGTCACAGATGATACCATCACAGAGACTCCAGTTCATTGGAGCAGTCCTGGACACGTCCCTGGGAAAAGCCTCGCCACCAGAGGTGAGGGCTCAAGATATTCTACAGATGGTCACCAGGTTTCAAAATGCCCAACGTCTCCCAGCCTACGACTTTTTGAGGTTGCTAGGCCTCATGGCATCCTGCATATTCCTTGTGCCAGAGGCTCGCCTGAGAATGAGATCCCTTCAGTGGGCACTGAGGACTCAGTGGTCACAATTCTCAGGGAGGATGACAGATCTTCTCCGGATTCCGGACAAGGTAGCCCACGACCTTCAATGGCGGGCCTCTCCAGAGAACATCTTGAAAGGAGAACTGTTTTGGCAACCATGGCCGGAGATAACAGTAGTCACAGACGCCTCACTCACGGGGTGGGGAACCCATGGCAACGACTTGACCATCAGCGGTCGTTGGTCTCCATCGGAGTCCAGACTACACATCAACCTGTTGGAGCTGAGAGCCATCAGACTGGCACTGAAGGCTTTTCTGCCGTCTGTATGGGGGAGAAACGTTCTGATAATGACGGACAACACAGTGGCCTTGCACTACCTCAACAAAAGAGGAGGCGTAGGGTCACTGCCACTGTGCAGAGAGGCGATGCAGCTCTGGTTTTGGGCAATTCAAGAAGGAATCTCTCTATCGGCAATTCACCTAGCCGGAGAGAAGAACTTGACAGCCGACGCTCTGAGCAGGCAGAACACAGTCTCCCACGAATGGGAGATAGCTCAGGAAGTCCTTCAAGAGATCTTCGCCCTTTGGGGAACCCCTCAAGTGGATCTGTTCACCACCAGTATCAACAGGAAGTGCGACAGATTTTGCTCAAGGGAATTTCCCCCGAGAGGAGCTCCAGGAGACGCGTTCGTAGTGGACTGGGAGTTCCCACTTCTGTACGCGTTTCCTCCGGTCCCTGTCATTCCTCAAATGATCAGGAGGTTGAGAAGGTTTCGGAAGACCATGATCCTAATTGCCCCGGATAGGGCCAGAAGAACGTGGTAACCGGACCTTCTGGACATGTCCATCTGTCCTCCAATTCGTCTACCGTACAGAGAGGATCTTCTCTCGCAGAAGGGAGGTCAGGTACTCCATCCAGCCATCAAGACCCTCAACCTTCACGCTTAGTATCTGAAAGGTTGAGGTACAAGGATTGGGATCTTCCAGATGACGTCATGGAGGTGTTGCTTTCGGCCAGAAGACCAGCAACTAAGACTCTATACCGCTGCCGTTGGAATACATTTTGCAGCTGGTGCAGAGAAAAGAATATCAATCCCTTTTCATGTGGTACACCTGCTGTGTTATCCTTCTTACTTTATTTGGCAAATTCGGGCCTTCAAATTGGCACTATTAAGGGCTATCTCGCAGCGCTATCGATCTTTAAACGCACTGCAGAGGAGCCATCGTATTTCAAAATTCCATTGGTAATACAATACCAATACTAATCTTTACCCTCCAAGACCATTCCAAGTTCCCTTATGGGACTTAAATCTAGTTTTAAACTTCCTAAAGGGTGCTCCTTTTGAACCACTCCACTCTTGTTCATTGAAGTTGCTCACCCTCAAAACTGTTTTATTGGTAGCATTAACATCTGCTAGAAGGGTTAGCGAGATACAAGCCCTGTCTTGTAAACCTCCTCATACAACTTTTCACAAGGACAAAGTAGTGCTACAGGTGAAGCCTAACTTCCTCCCAAAGGTAGTTTCGGAATTTCACATTACTCAGAAGATTACTCTACCTTCATTCTATCCTCCTCCCCATCCGGGGAAAGAGGAAGAGAGACTACACAGGCTGGACCCTAAGCGAGCCTTGAGTTTTTATATCAGTAGACTTGCTAAAATTAGACAAGCAGACCAACTCTTTGTAGGTTACGCAGGACATAAGTTAGGATTACCAATAACCAAACAAACCATCTCCAGATGGATTATTTTAGCCATTCTGGAATGCTACAAACTGGCAGGGAAAGAGCCCCCTCAAAATCTAAGGGCTCATTCGACGAGGGGTATCGCAGCATCCTCAGCTCTTCAAAGAGGGATACCAATTAGAGACATATGTGCGGCTGCCACATGGTCGTCCGCACATACCTTTGCCAAATTCTATAGCCTGGATTCCTCCTCTAGTCAAGAGACTAGATTTGGCAAACTGTGTTACACTCTGTTCATTCCTAAAGGGTAATATGGCATCTCTTACTCCCGCCTCCAATCACATACCACTGCAATGGGAGTCTATCATAGATAAGGAATACGTCGGAGGACACAATCCCTTCGAAGAACAAGTTACTTCTTACCTTGTAACGCTCTTTCGATGGGATGTTCCTCCGATGTATTCCTTATCACCCCTCCAATCCATCCCCGCAGTAACATTTCCCTTGTGGTTGCAGCTTACGCTCCTTCAAGGATAGTAACCATTCATACAATAACTACTTTACTCTACAAAACGGAACTGAGCAACGGACGCTGCGCGTGGCCATTTATAGGCATGATGGCGTTGATACGGTGGCCGTCGAGGAGCACCTACTCGACGGACGTCGACGCACAGCACCCTCTACTGGGAAAACATTTTTCCGAGGCCAGCAAGCTGGAGATACAAATATCATAGATAAGGAATACGTCGGAGGAACATCCCATCGAAAGAACGTTACAAGGTAAGAAGTAACTTGTTCTTCTCATACGACTCCTCTCCCCTCCTAGTAGATGTTAAACAAATGGAACTCTTCTTCTTCACCCTCTATCTCTTCCCTGGGCAAACTTGTCTAGTCCTTTGACTTCCAGGAACACCTCTTTTCTGATGATACTCAAACCTTTTTTATCTTTTCTCACTTTCACACCATCCATCTCAGAACACATCACCCGTTGTCTTACAGCAATCGAACACTTGATGGTTCTACGGCTGCCTCATGCTAAACTCCTCAAAAACGGAAGTTAGAATCCTCCCGGCAGCCAGAGACAACCCCATTCTCCCATCGCCCTTCCCAGAGCACCTCTTTCCCTCGCCCAGGCTTGCAACCTTGGTGTCTCCTTCGGCATCAACCTTAGAGTCCATCAATCTATCACTGAGAGGGCTTAGTTCGTGTGATTGAGAGGGAAGAGCGCAAGAGAGCTTTGATTTGTTGTTGGTAGTTTCAGTTCGGAAAAAAGTAACTGTTCTGGTTTGTTTTTAGTTGGTTAGACTTTATGTGGTGTTGTGTGTATGGGGTGGATTTGTGTGTAATTGGTTTAGTTACCTGTTGAGTGTTGCACTGTGTGCAGTGTGGGGTATTAGGTTTTTACTGAAGTAGAGGTATTAGTGTGTTTTGTTCAGAGTTTGAGGGTGAGAATGCCAGATAATGTAAAGTTTTTAGTAGGGTTAGTGGGCAGTTGTCTGTGTCCTTTTGTACCATGTTTATGCTGATCTGTCAAGTTCATATTCTATGGGGATTTGCAGTAAAATGCTTTTTTTCGTTGGGTCAAGCTTTCGGTTAATCAGGTTTTGGTTGTTTTTGGCGTTTCTATTGTGATGTGTTGTCAGTTTCCCTTTAATGGTATCTTTTTAGCTTGGTGAGTTAAAGAGCTATGTTTTTAGCAATTTAGTGAACTTTGTGATCTTCTGTTGTTCGTATTTCCTTTGGGAGCGAGTTCTGCTGTGATGCAGTAGAACGCTGTTCCACCAAATTTCCGCTTTGAGCTCAGTATTGCTCTATCCTACTCCTCTGCCTCCCCACTACTTTCTCCCTACTGAACAAAATCCCCAACTTCACCATATGCAGTCGATTACCTCCACACACCATGCTGGATGCACCGTTATGCACAATCACTCCCCTTTTTACCCTTGACTTCAAATTGGTCAGTCATTTGTCCCGGCCAGTACCTAACTGCCAGCATCTTTTGACACTCCCTCTTGTTCTCTTAGACCCTCTGCTTGCCTCAATCTTTCCATGTCTCTTCCTGCCTCATCTCTTTATTCCAACATGCACCCCTCTCTATAGGAATGTCCCCCTTTTAGCCCTCAACACCAGGTCAACAGTGAAACTCTTCAAAACCGACTGAAATACTACCTGCTAGCAAGGGAGCTTCTCCCAACGACCCCACACTGCCCTCCAACCAACACCACTAACGGCATGTTACTCAAAGTACATCTCTCTGTGATTGTAGATTTCAGGAACAATCTTTCTCAGGAAACTGTGCAAGGACGTCATTTGGGGGTCTCCATGGTTCACAGTTGCGAGCCCTGAGGTCTCCCTTGCTACCTCTGTGGTCTCCCTTGCTACCCCAAAAAAAAAGAAATAAAAAAAAAACGTTTTTTGTCTTGTTTTTTTAATGGCTCTGGCTAGTGCCATGTGGCTTTGTTTCTGGAGAGACTGGCTTTCTTGTTCAGGCTTCTTAAAACAGGAGGTTCCACACATGTAACACTTTCAGCAGTGACCCTAAATAAGAAAGAATAAGAATAGCAAATAATTTGTCTTTCTGGAATTGTATACAGTAATTGCTAGACTCATTAAAGATTTATTTATGGCCACTTCAGGGGTGAGTCACTAATTTAGCATGTTCTAAACACCGCAACTCTGCCTTTCGTTCTTATGAGGTCGATAAGAGTACAAACACAGGTTGGGTGATATTGCAGGTATATTTGTTCTGTTTAAAGCGCTTAAGCGCTATATAATAACACATCATTATCATTTGGCCCTAGACTTCTGCTTGCATTCACAGTAATTTGGTAAAATGGGCATATGCACACTGATATTAATGATACATATGGTGATCCATTCTTGTATCAAATGTATATCACATTATAGTGATATTGTAACCATATTTTTCATGGTGTAGTTGGGAACAGTGCTATGTGATGCCACTTGCTGTTTTGTCAAGGGGTGAAAGGTTGTGTTCCATCGCTTCCTGTGATGTCACTTTGGGATTGGGTCAAGTGACATAACTTCCTGTGATGTCTTCAGAGGTCAAGTACAATTGTCAATTTGACAAGTACAAGCCCTGTTTGCGTTTATAATATCCATTCACAAAGCAAAGAGCAATACCTTGTACTGAACAAGAACTACTTAGAAAATGTGTATACAGTCAAAAACATTTTTAGTGTTTTATTCATTTTCTTACTTTCGCTACGCCTGGCATTTTGGTGAAATGACGTCCCTCCTGACGTCCCTCAAACTGTGAGTACACATTTTTTATATGGGCTTAAAAGGGGCACACAATCCATGTAGAAAACCTTCCTCCTCCCTGGGATCTCAATATTGCCCTAGCACATCTCAAAGGCTCCCCCCCCCTTTGAGCCCATGCACAAAGCTGATCTACAATTGTCCTGGAAGTTAGCTTTTATAATTGCAATTACTTCAGCCTGTAGAGTTTTTTTTTTAACATTTTTTATTAATTTCAACAAACCAAAAAAAAAACAGTGAGCAAGAATTATACATTTCAAGTATCATATGCAGTTTCTCGATGTGTCTACCGCCTCCCTGTTACCCTCCTCCCCTATCCCAAGCCTCCCCCACATCACCGCCTTCCACCACTGTCTGAGGACAACCCTTCCCCCGAGGAGCCATTGTCTTCTTGGCCAGTCTAAGCAGGCCCGGACAGTCTAGCTACTAAGTGCCTCCACGCTGTCAATGTCTCTGCTTATTCATCTCCTCCTCTATTTACTGCCTCACTCCACACCACTGCTTCCGCATCCGCCCATTTCTGAAGGTCTTGCCACCAGACTTCTACATTTGGTCTAGTATTTGTGTTAAATCAAGGCAGAGGCAGCGGAAAGCAGGAGAAGGATGTTTATTAAGTAATTGCACAAGAAACAGCAGGCACTGCTTTCCTGGTCACTCTCTCCAACTGCAACACAATTTAAATCAATTCTAGAACCCCGGTCAGAAGTAAACCTACACAGACCTAGAACCTCTGACATCATAATGTAAAAGCTAGACGTTCTTCACTAAAGGAATAGTAAACATGAACAGTAATACAAGCATAATGAATATGAAAAGTAAAACAGTACTTCTAAACCTAGCAATCTTCCCCCTTTACATTAACAACCGATTAAGCATTTCACTCACAACAATAATCTTTAAAACATATTGGCCTTTTCTTTGTTCTTCCTTTAAACGTTTCTGATCCTGCAGTTGGACCATCCTCACCACTTTCATATGCATTGGTTACACTTCACTCCCATTTACATCTCCTCCCATGGCCTCGTCATTCATGTCAGCTTCACCCCTACCCATAGCATCATCCTCACTGACATTGGATGAACTTTTGACCAACCTTGACTTAGACCAACACTCGCCACCTTCCAAAATCACCAAACTGTCAAGCACAGTTGCAATCCTTCTGGGTCCCAAATACTTACTCTCCACGCATTTGGACCCTAACTAAGGATTATTTATCAAAACCAAGTTACCCACCTCAAATTCTACTTTCCTAACTCTGGGGACATCATCAAATCTCTGTTTCTACTCATTTTGTGCCTCCAATATCAGTCTTCTAACTTCTAGATGATCCACAGCCACACATCCTGCCATCTCCAGCCATTCCGGACATAGCTTGGTCCCAGGTTGTCTACCTTTTAACGACACAAAAGGAGATATCTTTGTGGTAGAGTGAGGAGCCGTGCAGTAACTCCACACCATTTCCTTGAGAACCTTCATCCACTCCAACCCTGCACTGAATGCTAGTTGTATTCCCCCTTTAATGAACCTGTTGGCTCTCTCGACTAATCCATTGTCCCTAGGGTGATACAGAGCAGTGCAAAGATGCTTAATTCCATACTTCCCTAGAAATTCCATCATCCTGTCAGAGCAAAATTGTACTCAGTTGTCAGTTATTATTTTGGTGGGAAATCCTTCCCTGTAAAATATGTCCTCAAAAAATGAAACCATTTCCGTGGTAGTGTCCTCTCTAAATGCTCTCCACTCCAACCATTTGGTATGATAATCTACCATAACCACACAATATTTGTATCCATCACCAAGTCCTTGTAGAGGAGCCACCAAATCACTTTCAGACACTTTTTCCCATGGTTCACTGGGTACTTGCACAGGAGAAAGAGTAACTTCTCTCACACATTTCCCTTTATCACTTTTTTCACACTCCTTACAAGACCGTACTCTTTTTTTTTCAACATCGCTATCCATGCCTGTCCACCAGAATGACTGTCTTAACAATCTCTTGGCCCCCCATGCCCAAATGTCCTTGGTGAGCTAGGTTGTCCAAGCGGACTCTAATGCCACAAGGAGGTACCACCTTGCTTCTCCTCCTAAGTCTACAACCATCCTCAGATGGACTTAATTTCAATTCTACTTCAAAATATCTGTCATAACATCTTTCCAGATTGTCCTTGTTGAGCCACCCCTCAGTGGTCCACTCCTTCACTTTACTCACAATAGCATCCTCGCTGTATGCTTCCAGCCACTCATCCTTGCTTACTGCATCTCACACAACCTCTGCTATAACCATATCTTGTTCTATGGATATCTCAATCATATCTCCATTCTCTACGGGAAGTCTAGATAGGCAGTCAGCAACTACATTCTCTACCCTTCTGAGCCAGATCGCTCAATTCTTCATGAAGTTGTTCCCTCATGTTCAGGGGAACCGGTCTCTCTTTATGTATCACTGGTTGGGCATTCGCTTTAAGTTTGAGGTTGTGTTCGAAGTCCTTAAGCTTTCCTAGTTTATCTGTGAAGACTTCAGCAAACTCTTTTGACCATCTGTCGTTCATTTCCGCTATGGTTACAGGGTCTAACGCACTTGCTTGTATCCTCACTCCCAGTTTCCTCTGCTCATCCCAACAAAGTAGTGGGGTGCCCTTTTTTGCTACAAGAATGTCCGTTGTGCACTTCCTGCCTTTGTATGGCACTTGGCCTTGGAATTGTCCCACTAATTTAATAGCAGATTCACCATACCCACACAGCTGAACATTGGCTGGTTTAAGAATATTCAGTTCCTTTCTTAACTTGTTCCTCAGGGTATCTTCTGATATAATGGTCCATGGTGAAGCTGAGTCAACCTTCATTTTTATATGGTATCCATCAACTGTGAATTCATCAACTGGTCCACTCTGTTCTCCTGACACAGCTGAAAATTGAAAGACATGCCTTGGTGTTGCTTCATGAATAGGTGCTGCATTTGGCGCACTTGTGCTTGCCCGGGTCATCTCGCCACGTTGTTCCCTCTGCTCCAACATATTAATTGAAGAATCCCTATGTTAGGGAGAATTCTCTGTTGAGGCCAATTTCCCAAACCTAGTGAGTCCCCCAGCAGCTTTGCTAGATTTTTGGGGTTTATTTTTTTCTCCTGCTAAGAGCGAGACTCTCTTTTTCCCACTCTTAGACATGATTTGAGATGTCCTTTGACTTTGTAATGTGTTTTATGGGCTATTACGCCCTTCACATAGGGACAACTAAACAAATCATCAATAGAATTCAAGTGCTCCAAAATAATGCACTTAGAGCAGCCCTAAGTATCCCTAGAAGAGCACATATCTCAGAAATAAGACGTAAACAGACACGGCTCTCCACCCAAGAAAAAATCAACCTTAAATCTACCTCCCTCACCCACAAATGCTTAAATAACAAAGCCCCCCGCTACCTTACAGAAAGTTTTAACAAAAAAAATCCCACTAGACTTACAAGGACAGTCAGCCCTAACTGCCTCATAGTGCCCAGATTTAAACTAACCACTATTGGAGGATCCAGCTTCCCAATCAAGACAGCTCAATTATGGAACGCTCTACCTCATGTACTTGGATCCGACCAAACGTTCAACAACTTCAGAAAGAATACCATAAAATGGCTCACCGAGAATGCGATATAAATGTCACTCTCCCCCACGCACCTTCACTCTTACTTCACCTGGCACAGAATGACCTGCTTTTTTGTAAACGCTAGTCATAGACCCGACTGCTCGGCTGCGCCTTATCTGCACTTGTATTTGTCTCACCTTGCAGAGTCAAGAAATGTCCTCTTTGCCTGCTTTGTAACTTGTAACGTCTGTAACCAAGCTGTAAACCTCCTTGTCTCTTGCGCCCTGCTACCTCAGGGTCCGGTGCGCACAATAAATAAACAAACAAACATAAACAAACAAACATGGGGTCTTTTACTCCATAGGGCTTCATGTGTTTTTGGTATGTGTCTTACACAGCACCCTCAGTCCAGTAACACAGGGGTGTCATAGTGACCCCCAAACATAGACTCCATACCCTGGGACTGACTGTCTCCCTGGGCATGTAAAGTCAGCATTGACTTTACTAGTCTTAAATTGGGAACAGAACCAGTACAAATCATCATATTGTGGAAGTACTGGTAGAGGTAATTAGATTACCCATGGGTCTGTTGTTCGAGGGGGCACTGTGCAGTCCCCCCTCGTCGAGTTTCTGGCTGGTGGCAGTGGTTACCACGCAAAATATTCCGCCGGAATATTTTCTATGGGATTTTCCCATTCATTTTAAACGCACCACTTTTTGGTGCAATGTTAAAGATACCGCCGGGTTATTTAATATTTATTCCCCGGATGGGGCTTTTTGCCAGAACTAGGTTTTAAAATGGCGTTTGTGTTCGCCTCTGTAACTCCAACCCAAGTCGAGCCCTTTGTTCCACTTTTGGCGGGCTTCTACACAGAAGCCTCCAAAAGTGGTGCCACTCTGTCTGGGTCTACAGGATGTGTGGGAGGGGGGTTTAGGCACCCTGGACTGAGTTGCCTCGGTAACTCAAGTCGCATTGTTGTGATTGGCCCAGGCTCACCACTTAGAATGTTTGAGTGACAGCTAGGACTGGTGAATGGGGGTTTTCTGCATAAAAGCAGGGCTTTGGGGACTGGAACTTCAGACGTCGCCACAGGACCTAAAGAATCCAAGGAGGGAGAAGCTGAGCCGACCTGCAACGACGACACCATTGGTGGAGCCCTGCTGAACCGTCTCACCACTTTTCCCGACGACAGAGAAGATCTTCATCCGAAGAGTCTTCTTCCTTTGACTGGTGGGGATAACCAGTTTGCCCGTCTTTTTGCCTTCCCGGATCATCTCGTGGCCGCCTTGCCTGTGCCAAGCACCCCAGCAACCGGGATACCACGATTTATCCCTACCGCGAATAAAAGGGTAGTACCTTTTTAACTGGAGAACTCCGCAGCTGGTTTCTTCCCTGGCAGTGCAACGACTTTCAGCTTTCCTCCACGTCGAGATCTTCTCTTCCTCTGGACGACGCCGCGACTTGCACCCGCTGCCAGGAACAACTGCCCCTGCTGGAGGATCCTCTCCATTTTAAAGGTACTCTGTCTGCCTAGCCTCCCTTGCAACGGTCTGTACGGGGTGTCTATTAAATCCTCGACTTACCACCTGGGCTGGCTAACTGAACTTTTCTGAGCTGAACTAATTCCTTTTTGAACTCTCTGCAAGATATTTTCAAAGCCTCTTAAACTGTGTGATCTTGGACGCACTGGTGTCTGTTCTCTCCAAGAGGGAGCCTGGCCTCTGAAGTTTTTGCTCACAAGTAGACTTTGACTTTCCTGCCTTGCTGGGTGCTTCTAAAGTATTAGTGTTGTGTGCTTTTCTAATTTCTGCCTTTTCCCTCCCTTTTTTGATAACTTATTGGAGTACCATCTTTAGTTAAGCGCTCACCTCTGTCTGAAAATAAGTGGTGTTAACTAAGACTAGTCTAATAAGGAATAAGGGATGTATATATATTAATAGTGACTGTGTTTTGAACTTGCTTACAATAATGGTGCTGGAGTGTTTCTATAAGTCTGTCTTTAAATAATTATATACTTTGATACCAAAGCTCTGGTCAGTGTTTGCTTGTGCTACTGTATTTTGATACCTATCATGTATACTCTATATACTGTCTAACTCTTCTTGAGAGACGTCTGGCTGCTCAGCCACAGCTACCAGGTAAATCTGGGTGGTACAGACTGCTACCAATTGGGTTTACTGCCAACACCTGTAGTCTTAAGCCTTTTGCAGTGGTCGACTTCTTCCTTGGTCCGACTGCACACACGGCATGTGACACTTGTTTATCTACTTTCATCTCTTTAATATACTGTGTGGTCTGCTCAATGCTCCTACCAAGTTCGATTGCCTGTTCCAAAGTAACATAATATTTGTATCTCTAATTTCTTCTCTGCTTCATGTAGCTCATGCGTTATTCCACCTTGTAGACCTTTGGATTTAGATATTGCACCCCCTCTCACCACTAACTTAAATGCCTCCCACAATGTGCCAGCAGATTCTACGCTCCCAGTATTGTTTTCGAAGTATTCAACTATTTCTTCCTTAAGGTCCTCTCTAAACCCTGCATCTTTCAAAGCTTCGGCCCTAGGTTTCCATGGTGGGATCTGTGCCCTGAGCGTCAAGTACTGCTATGCCACAATCGGTGGCCTGAGAAGACTCTTGCTTTGTATTCTGACTGCATGAATTCCCCCGTCAGCTCCGGTGTCACGAATATGTAGTCCAACCGCGTGTGCAGGTTTTGTGGGGCCGTGTAGTCAGAATATTGCCTATCCTGTGGGTGGTACACCCTCCATACGTCTACTAATCGAAAGTCACTTAGTAGGGACTTCAGAGCTTTAGCTACCGGGGTGGGCTTCTCCATCTTCAACTCTGATCTGTCAACCCTGGGATCTAACGTACAATTAAAATCCCTTCCCCATATAACTGCCCTCCCAATATATGGGCTGATCTTGCAGAATAGGGTTCTGAAGTAGGTGGTAGCATCTTGGTTCGGGGCATACGTGTTAATAATGCTCCGCTCTGTTTTGCACTAGTCCTTTCTATTAGCACCATCCTCCCATCTGGCTCTATGGTGGACTGTAACAGCTTAAAGGGGACATGAGGTGCTATCCACGTAATTGCCCCACTGGCATACCGCCATATCTGTTGCTCCTATGGTGGACCCTCTCCATTTCCTCCCCACCACTTCCTGCTTTTCTTTTGTCAAGTGAGTTTCCTGTAGTAGAGCAATATCAATTCTCTGTCTCTTCAAATACATCATGACCTTATTTCGCTTCAAATAACTATTGAGCCCCCTGACATTCCAAGTCGCTATTTCAAGGACCCCCATCTTATCCATACCCCGTTCTGCCCCTGTCTCCCTTGTCTTCCTCTCCATTCACAGTGGTTTATAGGAGTATGCTCGCTCCCTCTCTTTTCTTAACCCCCCCTTCAAACACCCCAACTCCCTTCCCACACTTCAACTCCCTTCCCACCCCCCACCCTATCCATCCCCAACTGACCGCCCGTCTTCGCCCCCACCTGCCTCATCTTTTTTCCCAGGCTTACGGTTGTAGGCTCATATCCCCAGAACATCCCCAACACCGATCCCCCTCCTCTGCCTGAAACTCGTATCCATCACAGGGGCCCTCAATACCTATATTCTCTACCCAGATATGATGAGCCCAGAGGATTCCACTGCATCTCCATATCAGAATCGCACCCACCACCAGCCTAACCAAATCAGTTTATAGAGCAGTACGGGAGGAAATCGGGTTCACTTATCCTGTCCGCTCAGGGTCTGGTCCTCCACGCCTTCCGGGCAACCCAATGTGTCCAGCCAACTCGCCACCTCCTCGGGCGTCTCAAAGAAAAAAGCCTTGTTCTTGTGTAGGACTTTGTTTTGCAGGGTACACCAACATGTACTTGAAGCCAGATTCCCTCAGTTGTCTCAACTGCCACGTAGTGTAGCCGTTGTCTTTGTACCCACAAGGTGTAGTCTGGGTACACTGTGACAGTCGCTGACGCCCTGGTTATTGTCCCTCCTTTGCAAAAATGTTCAAGGAACTTCTCCCTGTCATTATAGTTTAATATCTTAGCAATGATCGCCCAAGGTGGGGCACCCGGCTGGGGTCATCTAGCTTGGGCTCTATGCAATCTTTCTACTGCAAACCTTTGGGTGAGCACTCCAGTGCCTATCTCTTGTATCAGCATGTTTTCCATGTAGTTTGTTGGGTCCGTACCTTCTTCTCCTTCCGGCAGCCCCACCACCCGAATGTTGTTGCATCGTACCCGCCCTTCTGCCTCCTCCGCACGCATTCCTAATTGCGCACCTGTTGTAATATGTGGACCTCTTTAGCGTTAGCCGTGCTGACATAGGTATTAATCTTCACCTTGCTTTCCAAGCCGTTTGTGCGCTCTGCCAATGACCTCACGTCTTGTCTCGGAAGATTGACGTCCACACTGACTGCATCGATTTTGAATTCCAGTGAGGTCTTCAATTCTGTCATAGCTGCGTCGAGCTTGCTCTCCCGCATGGATTTCACATCAGCTATGGCTTCCAGGATTTATTGATCACTGTGCGGTGGTGTGGTTATACTTTGTGTGTCTCCCTTAACATGTGTGGGCATCTCTGGTGACTGGGACGGTTAAGCAAAGATGTCCAGCGTGGGTTGTTTCCCTTTAGTCTTGACGACCTTCAACGCCATTGCTTCTTCAGTATTGAGCCCCACTCTCAGAAAGTCTTGTATCAAAAAGGGCAACATCTGGCAGCCCGTGCCTTGCGTGTTTCCCGATTCCCTGCCGCACCCCTCACTTGTTTGGCGCCCCCTTCTATCGTGGGGTATGGTGTTCTGTCCTCTTCACCCTAGTATCTGCACTGCGTAGCCAATGTCACCGTGCAGAGACTCATTTGTTCTGCTTACTCCACTCCTGCAGCAACAATATTGTTCCTCCTCTGTCTGCCAACTGTCCTGTTGGCACTGCGTTCACAAGTGTCCTTCCAATAGTGCTCCCAATGTCTCCTCTTAGTGCTAACTGGATTAGCACCGTAATGCACCAGCGATTGTATAGAGTTTGTGTGCCGTCGCTCTCACTGCGCAGCTACTTGGCTCAATAGAACCCTGTCGGACTCATGAACTGAGGGCTCAGCCAGAAGGGGTTGGATGTGCTGCCCCATGTTGTGCACGCTCTGAAGTTGAGGTTATGCCAAGACACTCCCTTCCTTGGCCAATGGCACGTCTGGGGACCGTTCAGGTGGGGGTGGTTTGGGGGGAGGGTCGCCTGCATCCACCACGTCACCCCAGGAGCGGCTCTTTGGTTATTTGGAGCAGCGCATTGTGGGGCCACTCAGGATTCTGTATAACATATGCAGTCTTGATCCGTATCACACAGTGGTACACCTGGTTATTACAATGGGCCCCACCATTGCATCCATTTAATCCTCCTCTGATCTTCCCTGGTTGTGTCCGCATCGGGTACATTCTGTGCTGTCCATATGTTGTTTCGCTGTCCCACGAGTCTGGGTGCATATTATAATATTTGTACAGCTGTCTGTTTCCCGCTGTTTTCTTCTAGGTCGCTCGTGTGCAGCCCTCACAGCCGGCAGCTTTCCACAATGTGCTTTGCTCAGGTTATGAAGCACCCATCCACTTCACTATGACAATGTATCCTTTGTGCAGTGCGTTTTCCTTCTGTTTGTTGTAACATCCACACTTGGCTGAAGGCGCACTGCAACAGAGTATACACTGGTTCTCGGACACTCCATCTCCTGCGTAGAGCTGAATGTCAATATCTTCAGCAACCGCGCGTCTGGCGTCTGCAGCTCGGCTCAGGGAAGGTGCATCTGCTGCGTCCGTGCGCTGCGCCAGGCAGATTACTTGGGGTCTGGCACCCGCCAGCCTGTCCTGGGTCGCCTTCTCGTATGCTCCGGTCTCGGCTTCCCACACCAGGATGGCCCTATGACCCCGAGGGATTCCGCTTCCTTCCACATCTCTGGCGTCTCTCCTTCACTTCGGTCAGCTCTCAGCTTGGTTACATGCCGCGGGCACTGCAATGTCTCATCTCTGTATCTGATCTCTCTGTTGTTGCAGCTGTCATCTTTTCCTACGTGTCCATACTCAGTTGCACATTTTTCCAGACGATTTTCTCCTTCATCCCTATGGCGATCTGTCTGCGTCACTCTCCAGACCTGCAGCACAACTTCATGGAGCACCACAATCAATTCAGGCAATTATTGGCATCTTTTGGCAAGACTTCTGCATGGATCAATACAGGATCAGGAGCTCGTCAGGGAACAGGTCCTATCTCATGGCTTTGTAGCCAGGCCCCCCACTTCAGCCTGTAGGGTTAATGAGATTTTGGCTTTACATGCCCACAAGCCTTATATGGTCTTTCATGGGGATACAGTGACACTGAGTGCACACCCCTATTTCTTTCAAAATTATTGCTAGCTTTTCATGTTAATCTGTTACTTTACTTGTGTTCTTCTACAGCCCCCTCACTGCAGCAGAAAGAGCTCAACAAACCCTGGATGATGAGCGCATTTGGAACCTACATAGATATAGATATAGACATCAAGGCGTGAGAAATTCCCAACAGTCGCTTGTCAGTTGTGGGGTACTTTACAAAGGTCACTCAGATTTCAAACAATCCACTTGCAGGTGGAAATGATCCTGTATTCAGATCTTTTATCAGAAAGTGAATAAGTCCCTTCATTGTAAACCTAGATCCCGCTCTTCTAGAGGAAAAGCTGCTCCTGAGGTTTTCACGAGAAATATCCATCTAACAAATGTGCAATCTAGTTACCTGGAAACCTATTCACGTTTTCTAGTCACTGCTGTCTAGAGTTGGACATGGGAGCAGAACGCAAGTTGGTCAAGCTTAATTAAGGAATCATTTTGACTAATCTGGATGGCCTAAAGAGTGTTCTCACACCCCTCCCTTTGGTCCCTTGTCAAGACTGGATCTTAGCCAAAAAAGCATTCTTTCTCCCTTTGTTCTAGAGATCTTTTCCCAATTGCCATTCTTCCTTGAGGGATTGAACTTGGTGTCCTATTCAGTGTCCCTGAATAGCAGTAAAGAGCCAAGGATGAAGAAGCAATAGGTGCTTATAAATCTATTGATATTTATTGAATTCATAAAGCACCCTACTGCATCCTCTTGTCAATCGTGTTGAGCTCAACAAAGGGAAGAAATTATGCTCCTGATTTAATGTACCTCATTGGTGTTCTCAAAAATAACTGACTTGAACTGCCACAAAGGTGCGCGAGGGGAGCAGGCATTCTGTGACCTTAAAAGGGCAGTTTCATTGTTTAGATGTTTCTCATAAGGCTTCTCATCACTCCTAGTTCTCCTTTGTTTTCTCTATGGGAAGATGTTTGAAATTTAGTTTAGAGACACTTCCTTTCTTTTATGGAGTGGAAATTGTCTAAAACTATTTGATCCCAGATAGGTATTGCATTATTACTAATATTATGCAATGTTATTTAATAGTTTTTATATTTATGGAGTCTTTCCTCTGCTCTTACACTCTGGTTTTGTGGTATTTTGGGATCCTATACGTAGGTAGAGATATGCAGCGTTTCCAAATTAAGATTTCCAAGATGTAGGAATGTATTCACATGTAACTAATTAATTATTCCTGGTATGTTTGTTATGGATCATATCAAGCAGGCAGTGGGCCTTGTTTTAGAAAACACCCAGTGGTTGCTGTCTTGCATACATGTTATAAGAAGGCAAACAGATCTTCACTGGCCTGTTAGCTGTTTTCTACATTTTCTGGAAATATTATCCCAGCAGATATCTGTAGGACTATCACATGGAATCCATAATAGGTATCGTACATTCATATTCTTGAGCTATGATTATACCTGGGAAAGGTGTTTCTTTGAAATGTTTATTTAACTCTGCCAGTTCTCAAAAGCCCTGCCCCTGTCTGCTTTAGAGTGCTTTATTTTATATTGCTAAGGTTACGGAGGAAGTTCCAACGGTACCCATGGAAATCTAAACACCTACTGTAGCAATCACCCCTGCGTCAGGGGGTATACATCGTCTGTAATGGCCCACCAGCCAGAGCCTAGGCAAGCTAGAGCAAAGCGAGGGCCTCTGCAAGGGCTGTTGGTCGTTACTGGCCATGTGCACACCCCCGACTAGGGTTTGTTATTCGCAGCCGTGAGATGGACTCTGTGCCTATTGCGCAAGCCCCATCTCCCATAAAAAAAACAAGATGGCTGCAGCCATAGGTAAAGGGACTGTGTCCATTTTCCTTTTCCATGACATCAGCCACGGGTGGAAGGACGGCCGGGACCTGAGCTCAAAGCTCTGGTCCAGCAGGTAAGTGGGGAGGGAGAGGGGTGCAGAAACGGTGTGGGATGTCTTTGGGGCAATGCGCAGAGTGGGGAGGCAACAGTGAGGAGGTTTCCTGTTGCCTCCCTGCAATTAAGATGACACCAACCGGGGAAGGCCCTCGGACGGCTGGAAAAAGTGGGCGGAACACTGTATTCTTGCCCGCTTTTCCAGCCACCTGATTGACTGAACGCCCTTCCCCAGATGCAAATGCACAGTTCTCTCCCTCCTATTCAGAAGTGCCTGCCCATTCCTTCAGATATTATCTCAGAAAAGTTGAATTCCATATGGTTCTAAAAAACATCTGAGGCTCCATGGGAATGTTGTTGACATTTGAAGGACATAGTGTGCTCTTTTTATATTGTAGGACTCTACTCTGTACATATTCTTCTGATAAGAGATTTAAAAAAGGTAATTGAGAATCTCAAAGATGATGGGATACATTATATATATACTATATGAGAGAGGCCAATACAGGGGAATCTGTTACAGTTGAGCAGATTTTCCTTTTTTGGCAGAAGTTGATAGTCTTGGCCCAGAAAACAGCTTGAAAGTAGTTCTTGAAATCCTTCCTTTACCTTTTGATTTATCCAGCTCATCTTTTGTCAGTGGTCGTCCTTGTATTATGCTTAAGACCCTTAGAACAACTTTATATTGAACTGTTTGAATATCCACAGCATACAAAAACACCTCTAACTTGTACATTATTTTCAATATAGAATTGTTGCTGTACCTCCTCCTCCACTACCAGCCTTGGCAGAAAACTACAGAACACCTTACGATGATGCTTATTATTTTTATGGAGCTAGGAACCCTCTGGACCCCAGTTTAGCATATTGTGAGTAACATGCCGTTTTACTAGATTGACATTATGCCATTGGTAAGAAAAGGAAAAGTAAATCATTTGAAGCAAGGTGTAAGGTAATTAATTTGTTGTCTTTATTTGTTGCTTGTGGTTCACATACTGTAATAGTAATAGTCTTAAAGCATGGCAATTTATTTCATTTCTTCATGTTACATCAAGCTTATTAGATATATCACAATTGATTGTTTTTATTTGTCACAAATTCATATTATCTATTAAATACCTGTTAATTCAATATGCATTGCAGTTTCCCATTACACATCAAGTAAGCAGCCCATTCACTTCAGCTTTATCAACAAATTATCACCTTGGTAAAGCTCATCAAAATCTGAATGTACTACACTTACAGATGTAGTCCCTGAATTGTTCCAAACTTCACATGAAAACATGGTAGGTAGAAATCCTTTACTAGGATTGATCATTCCAGACACATGGTGGTGAGAACTGCACACAAGGGACTTGCTCCTCTTTTGAACGCATTTAAATTTCCTCCATACAATATAATTGTGTTCTGCTAGTGTAGGGCATCAAAATGTCTTTGCCGCCAGCTGGGACTTTTTCAGGAGGAGTTTCCCTAAACTTGTTTTGAATTTCTACTGTTTAAAAGGTATTGTGATTGTGGCTTATTTCAGTACCTGGGATTGTGGTCCCGGTTAATTTCTTCACCACCTTCATTAGTGAATGGCTTCTTTTCTTAAACATACATTTGCATGATCTTCCCGAGAGATTACATGCATATTCAATCCTGTTTAGAGAGCTTTGGGAGCATTCCAAAGGCATGTGTCCATCCCTGAGATCTGTAGTTGGCCATGTATTGTAGACCATTACTTAGTTCATAGCTCTCCCATCATAGTTCCCACTCAGCCACACTCTTTATATCCCAGTGTGAGTAGACTGTAGCTCGCTGTTAAAACGGACCATTTGGGGGGCGTGGCCAAGATGGCGGTGGACGTGTCATGGTGGAGCTCCGTCCCAGCATGATGTATTAAGGAATACAACCGACATCAGGCACGTCTTTAAGTACGAAATGATATGGTGTGATCGGCAGCTGAACAGGCGAACAGCATAAAGTAGGAGAACAGGAGACCGAAGCCAGCGAAGGAGGAAGAGAGGATCGGGCCGGCAAATAAGTAGAAGAGGCCCAGAGGGGGAAGAAATGGCGGGCGGTCCCAGCTAACCCCGGGACATTGCAGCGGTCCGGAGCTGAAGGTGAGGGCACCCAGAAACAGAGAGATCAGGATGGGCTGGAAGGTGAGATCTGCATTGGGCGGGAAGACCCCAAAGAGACGAGGAGCAGTTGAAGCGGAGCAACGCAGCCGCAATGCAGGAGTGTGGAGCGGGAGGAAGGTCCGAAGCAGTGCCTGACGTGGGAGGGGGGCAGGCAGTGTGAAAACTGAGCATCCCACCTTGGATCATTGTATCAGCTGGAGCGGAGCAGAGCTATCGGAGCCCAGCGGCTGAGTGAAGGAGGAGATCCCCACGTTGCAGGAGCGAAGAGGTGGGTGGCCTGGTGCGGTAGACGTCAGGCGACCCACGGAGGAGCCCCCAGACGTGGAGCGGGAACCCACCAACAGGAGAGGTGAGAAGAGGGATGGTGAACCATAGCGAGGAGGAGCTGGCCGTTCACGCAGGTGTTCCCCCAGTCCCGCTGCTGGATCTTCAGAAGCGGGGAGTAGAGGAGCACAGAGGGGACCAAATGCCATGGATGGGAGGAATAGCAGAGAGAGCAGAAATCTCTGCAGCTACCCGGGAGACCCAGCACCTGCTGAGGAGTAGCAGCAGAGAAACAGTGAAGCGTGAAGCTGCTGGCAGGGATCTGTGTTGGCTCTCCAAAACGGAGTTAGGGGCGGTCCCTGGAAAGACTTGTAAAGCTGCAGAAGGAGCGATATAGCACTATAATAAAGCACCTGGTGAGGGTAGGGAGGGCCCTGGATTTGATACCCACCTAAGTGTAGAACTGGGACAAGCAGACCCCGGGAAGGCAGGGGATGGGGGACCACCCTGACCCAAGCAAGGCACTGAGCAACAGAGGGGGAAATAACACACCGCCCCAACCAATGGTTGCTGAGCTGACCAACGGATCCTGGGGAGCAGTGCAAACAACCCCAAATGAACCAATTGGGAGCTCCCAACAACAGCGTGCAGCCTCATGAGACTTGAAGTGTGGTAAGGCAGGGGACAAAGTAGGTGGAGAAGCCATGGAGGGGGAGGAAGGACTCTCCGGATATAAGGGGAGAAGTGGAGGAGGAGAGGCCCCCCACACCTTAACAACAAAGAGGTGAGTCAGAGAGCACCAGGAGAAAGGCTGGGGGAACACCAGAGAAGCATCTTGGAAGCACACAAAGGGGGACACCTCGCCGGAGAGGAAAGGATGCAGGAGCAGTGAGGACAGAGCAGTCCGAAACTGCAACTAGTCGGAGAATTTAAAGTAGGTGGAGAGCGCCAGATAAGTGAACAAAGGACATAACAGGAGACACTGGGGAGCAGTGGACAGAGCTGCACGCAATGATGGAATAGTAGAAGCTGTGGAACTGAAGAAGAGTAATACCAAACCTTGGAGAGCGGGAACAGGACAGACATAACAAGGAACAGATTCAAACAAAACCTCTTTTTGAAATCTCAGTAAGCCAGATCGATGGGGCAATGGTGCTCACTAAGGAGGACTTGCTTGCGGCACTGACCAAGTTCAAAGGCGAGCAGACTGAGACAGTTAAGGCATCCGAGAAGAGCTCTGCAGGCCATTGCGAGCAATCGGAAAGACATTGAATCTTTAAGATAGCGAGTAATGGAACTGGAAGAGCGCCTAACCGAAATGGACACAAGGGGGCCTGAATGGGCACAATAAACGAGACAGAAGAGAGGATAAGGGTGCGAGGACCTAGAAAACTGGTCACAAAGAGACCATATCCGGATCAAGGACATGGGTGAAGGCGTGGAGGGCACCGATCTAGAGCCCTGCATCCGGGAGTTGTTTGGGAACCTAGTGGAGGGAGAGCCAGCCCGAAATATGGTAATAGACAGAGCACATAGAGCGGGAAGTCAAAGGATGGACCCAGATGCGCGACCCCGAGACATACGGGTCAAAGTGCACAACTATAAGGATAAGGTGCTACTTATAAGCGCGGCCAGGGCAAAGGGGAAGATCCAAGTGCGGGGATTTGAAGTCCAAATATACAATGATTTGTCACAAGCAACTCTAGTGAGGAGACGCGCATTCAGGCCACTAACGGAGGAACTAAATAAGAGGAAACTGAGGTACCGATGGCTCTTCCCAACACGGCTTCAGTTTCGCATGGGCAACAAGGAGAAAACTGTATCCCAGATGGAGGGTGGCCTGAGGGCCCTGGGGGTGACCCAAAGGGAAATAGGAGAAGGCATCAAAGAAATCCCAGGAGGGAAATCGGGCGAGGCACGCCGAGGGTCTAATGGGTGGGTCATGAAAAAGGCCAAGAAGACGTGTCGAACAATGGGAACTACGGAGAGGATCACACCAAAAGAAGGTAAGGACTAGAATATAGCCTGATGTTGGGTAAGGAGGGGGAATGGGGTGGGCGAAGGGAGGGGCGAGAGCAATGGTGGTCTGCTGGGAGGGGACCACGTCAAGAACCTGGTCATGGATCCAGGGAAAGTTACAAGTTGGGAATACATAACCAGTTCTAGAGGCGATGGCGCTCAAGGGGACAAAGGCTCAGTCATTCATATAGAACAAAGTGCCAGTACAAAGGGGGAAAATACTAGCAAGAAGGGATGTATAGGCTAAACTCATGGAATGTAAGAGGGCTGAACAGCCCGCATAAGAAGGTCACAGTCATGAGGGACGTTGATGAGGAGGGATCAGATATAGTCTGCCTGCTGGAGACGCTTTTGAGGAAGGGTATGAGTCGCTTGCACAGCAGGAATTGCCCATTTTAATACCACGCTGCAGCAGAAACCAAATGGGCTGGGTTGGCAATACTATTCCATAAGTGTGCGAATTCGGGGGGGGCCATGGTTAACGCGATACTGAGGAGAGATGTGATGGTCAAGGGGGGGCATGAGAGGCCAGATATACACATGGGCATCTGTATATGCACCCAACCAGGGGCAGGGAGGATTTTCTGACAGGTTCCTGGTGGAACTGGGCAAGTTCAGAGAGGGGGAAATGATTATATCTGGGGACTTTAACATGGCAGCAGATCCCGTCTGGGATAGGTCAGGGGGCATGCAACAGGGACAATGTCTGAACCACTGCGGCAAAGGTTTGAAGAGGGGGGTCAATGATGTGTGGAGGATACACCATCCACAAGAGAGATTACTCCTCACACGCCCACAAGACCTACTCCAGAATAGATTATATAATGGCAACGCGCAGGATAGTCCAAGCAACTAACAAGGTGCATATGTGGAACATGACGGTATCGGACCATGCACCGGTCACACTTGAGTGGGAAGGAGGGAATACACAGAGGAGGACACAGAGATGGAGACTGGAGGAGTACCGTCTTAGAAATTGCGAGGTGAGGCTACAAACTCAGAACGAGATATGTAAACTGGTAAAGGAAGGGGAAGAGGGGATGAGGACCTGGGAGAGAGATGAGATGTGTTTTAAGCAGCACATCAAAGAATACATTATAAAAGCTGCAAAGAGGAGCCGCGAGGAGCAAAGGGAGGTAGAGAAGGGACTGGAGGAAGAGATACGGGAACTAGAACAGGCACATAAGGAGAAGGGAACAAATAGAGTGGCAAGGAAACTAGCACATGTGAAAGAGGCCGACTGAGTCACATGATAAATCGGTTGGTGGAGAGCACCCTACCAGGGAGCAAACAGAAGTTCTATGAACAAGGCAATAAGGTAAGGACAGCACTAGCGAATGAGTACCAGAGAACACAACACAAAGCATTCATAGATACTTTGGAAGACAAGGAGGGCAATCATGTAGCGGCGGAGAGAGCTAAACGAAAGATAGTGCGATATTTCTATGCAGACCTGTACGGGGAAGAGCTAGTGGATGGGTAAGGCAAGAGGCATACTTGGCAGGGTGGGAGGGATCAAGGGTAACCGCTGAGTAAAGGGATCAACTAGAAGAACCCATAACGTGAGGAGGTGCAAAGGGCAATATCCAGATTTAAAGCGAACAAATGCCTGGGCGAAGATGGGCTAACGGCTGCGTTTTATATAAGATTTAGAGACTCCCTCGCCAAGGCCCGGACAGGGGTATTTAATAATTTCTGAGTATACTGGGAGATTGCGAAATCTATGAACATGGCCCATATCGCCCTCATACCGAAGCCAGGGAAGAACCCACACATGTGCTCCTCATACCACCCTATAGCACTCGTCAATGTGGATGCTAAACTATATATGAGCATATTGGCAGCAAGACTAGAAGGGATCCTACCGGAGCTAGTGAGGCAGGACCAAACGGGGTTCGTACAAAGTAGGAACACGTTTGACAGCATTAGAAGGGTACTAAACATAATTGACAAGGTGGGAAGAGGAGGGGGATCTAAGCCCACATGTCTGATGATGCTAGATGCCGAGAAGACATTTGAATGCGTCAACTGGGCCTTTATGGAACAAACGCTTAGGAAAGTGGGTATAGGACCGAACTTTCTAAAAATGATAGAGGCTAGTTATCGGCATCCCCGAGCTAAAGTAAATGAGGGACTGACTGAATCATTCCAAATTAGGAGGTGAACAAAGCAGAGATGCCCACTCTCCCCACTCCTTTCCGCCCTGGTGATGGAACCATTTGTGCATCGGATACGGGAGAACAGGAAGATCCAAGGGGTTAGGTGGGCAAAGACAGACCACAAGATGGGCCTATTTGCCGACGACGTGAGCATGATGATCACTGAACTGGAGGGATCGCTCCCAGCAATAATGGAGGAGATGGAGGCCTTCTCTTCAGTGTCAGGGTTCAAAGTGAACATTGGAAAATCAGAAATCTTTAATCTGTCTGTGAGTAAGAGGGAACTGGAGCAGCTAGAAAATAGCAACCCATTCTATTTCAAACTATTTTCCGCTACTGAACCAAATCAAGGCAGACCTAGCAAGATGGAGAGTGATGTATGTATCATGGTTTGGAAGAGTAAACGCCATCAAAATGAACATACTCCCTCGGCTATTATATCTTTTCCAGTCACTTCCATTGGCAGTCCCAGGAAGGCTGATGGATATCCAGGAAAGCATCATGGGTTTTATCTAGGCAGGGAAAAAACCGAGTATAGGGAGGAAAACCCTCTTTAAGAGCAAGGTTCAGGGGGCAGTGGCCTGCTCCAATATAATTAAATACTATCAAGCGGCACAGCTGAGGGCACTGGCAGAGTGGGGAAGGACAGGGAATCGGAAACCTTGGGTGGGAATGGAGCACGTGGTAGCGGGGCAACACCTCTGGAAGATATCTGGGATGAGAAAGGAAGACAGGCCAGCGGGGTTATTGGAGAATCCAATTACAAGAAATACTATCAGAATCTGGGAGCAGCTGAACAAGAAGCTTAAACTATCTCCCTGGTCAGCCCCCACCCTCCCATTTTTGTGAACCCCGCCTTCCCACCAGGCAAAGAATATAGTAGATTCAAGCAGTGCGTGGAGGGAGAAATAATGAGGATCAGCGATCTCTGAGGGGATGCAGTTCAGGTCATTTGCGGATTGTAGAAGGGATACCAGCAAGTGAGACACTGGACGGGAACCCCGGCAATGATGGAAGGAGCCACAAGGGATAATGCAGAGTGGGAGAAGCTAATGGCGTCAGCAGAGACCGATAGGGGACTTATATCGGTACTATATAATAGATCTTGCTAAGTGAGGAGCGAGAAGAGGCAGGGACACTGATGCACAAATGGGAGACAGTAAGAGGGAAAGAGATCCACTGACAAGGAGTGGGACAGAGCACTAAATAATTGGCATGCCTCATACATGTCGGTGCAACATAGGGAACTGCAATATAAGCTTCTACATCAATGGCACTACACTCCGAAGAGGCTCCACAAAATGTTCCCCACAATTTTGGAAGAATGTTGCAGCGGGTGCGCGGGAAAAAGGAACAATGGAACATATCTGGTGGGGATGCCAACGGTTAAAGCACTTCTGGCAGGAGGTGAAATCTAAGGTAAATGAGATACTAGGAATAGAAGTGGACTCTGAGGGAGCAGAGATTCTTCTAGGTATTACACCTGACAGACAAAGTCTGAGAGGGCACATGGGGAAGTGATTGGCAAATTTAACAATGGCTGCAAAGAGATGCATTGTCAGGCAATTTAAACAGAAGGAGCCGCCATCCATTATACAATGGTATTATGCAGTATGGTACACAGTTGATGTAGAAAAGGTGACTGCAATAATCCGAGGAATGCTGAGGAAATTCAGTAAAGTTTGGTCACCCTTCGTAAAACACGCTACCAAAGATGCCTCACAGAGAATAAAGGCACTAGGAATCTTCAAGGAAGAAGATGACTGAGCCAGAGGCAGTTAAAAGGACCTAAATAACCTCATGCGCATACAGAATTTAGCAATAAAGTTTTGGTTGGAAAAAAAACTGAAAAAAACTGCACATTTGGCTCAAAGCCTGTGATTCTTCCAAATATAACACAAGACTGATACCCTTCAAAAGGTTGAACTCAACGGGCCGCACCCACTTTACGCTCGAAAGCTTCAGTATAACTAAACCACAAATGAAATGATACTTGGAAAACCAGTGGTCGAAGTGTATGAAAAGAAGTAGTGGAACTATGTTCCCTGCTGGCCTTCCCCCGCTACGCACAAACTCTATCACCACATCCCCTCCCACGCACATTCCAAACCCCAAAACAAATGCTCCTGCTGTTTAAGGGAATATTCAGTGCATGGTCGGACTGGGTCATAAAATTGTCTCGAGCACCAATGAAAAAGTGGCCTACAGTTGCAAATGGCTATTCATTTCTTTTGTGACACTGTTTGAATAGTACCCAGGTGTGGGTTTTGTGATAAAATGTAATGCAAATTGTGCATTTTAAAGAATATTTATTCAGCAACACTGCTCAAAACTACTAGCCGCATGGTGAAGTAACACATCAAACTGGCACACACTGGCCAAAAAACTGGCCCACACCAGCATTTTGCGTTTTTTGGTTCGCCATGGGCCTAATACCCTATGGGCCAGTATGAGCCTGGTTCAGTGCAATGCACTGCAATACAAGTTTCAACTTCTTCCTACACTTTTATTTTAAAACAAAAGCATTCGGGAATGGTTTCATTTAAAAATAAAAGTATGGGAACAGTAGAACTTAATTAAAAAAAAGGTAGAGGAGGAACCAAGAACGCCGCCGTGGTGGAGACACGGTGAAGCATTGGGCTCTGATCAATTGCCCACTCTGAGGTGAAATCCAGCAAAAATTCCCCTACCGAGGCAAGAATTGCAGTGGAAATCGCCATGGAGCAGCATGCAGTGCACCCAAGGGGCTCCTGCGCCCTACGCGAACAGGAGAAGAAACGCAGAGGTGCCGGCCCAGCCTGGGTAATCGTGGCCTCCCAGGAGGTGCTTTTGAGCCGAAGACACTGCTAGAGTTGAGGCGGCAGCGGGTCTGGGGCCAAAGTCGGGTCCCGAGCCCATAGGAATCAGCAGGAAAAACGAACGCTGTGGCGCTGGCCCAGTCTGGGCTGAAGTGGGCCATACGGGAGGCGCTGGGAACCTGTGACGCTCGGAATCTGGAGGCGGTAGCAGGAGCGGGGCCCGCGCAGGGTCTTGTGCTCAAGTCAACAGCAAGAAAGCATACGAAGAGGAGCCGGCCCAGTGGGGGCAGGAAGGGTCAGCCAGGAGGAGTGTAGACCCGAAGTCACAGAGAAGGGTGGAACGGCAGTGGGTGCAGGTCCCAAGCTGGCCGGAGTGAGACTGGGCACGGGAGTGGTGTGTTGAGCGGTGTACCACAAGGAAAGGAGAGATCTCCCTCACTGCGTCCGACAGAGTGCAACAGGGCCGGTAAGTGTCAGAAGGGGTGGGAGTCAGAGCACCCGAAGACCAGGAAGAAGGGGCCCCCATGGAGGCAGGTGGTTGCAGGGAACGCGAAGAGGGCGGCAAGGAGAGTGTACCCCCGTCAGTGAGCAGGGGTGAAGGAGGAGCGGAAAACACATCGCCGAGCAGAGGTGAGAGAAACAGTGGAAAGTGCAAGTCTGGAACGTTGAAGCGAGGACGGAGTTGCGGCAAGCCAGAGGCAGTCGTAGCGAGTCCGGCCTCATCAACCATAAGATAGGAGATCCCCCCTCGCGCGCTGCCCGCAACGGTCTAGAACAGGCTTCACGCCCGCACTCCCTCGAGGGAAGAGCAACAGGGCAGTGCTGGAAAGAGGCTTTGCCCCGTGAAGATGACACAGACCCCTAAAGAGGCTAACAGGGGGAGGGGGGGAGCAGAGCAGCACAGAGGAGCACCCCAGAGGTGGCTAGCCCCCCCTAATCACATGGGGGCAAGGCGGGGACACTGCTGGCACCCCCCCTGAGTAAAACCTTATCTCCATGGCGCAGGGGCATCAGAAAAGCCTTAAAGGGTGGCAAAAAGTCCGGAGAAGAGCTGAGCACCGGACCTCCTGAGCAACTGGGGTGACTGGAGGCATAACAAGCCCCAAGACATGAAGATGCTGCAAATAAGAAGGGAGTTCAGTGAAAGCAGCTGGCAAGAGGGCGAAGCTGAAAAGGACTAGGGTCACATGGAGCTAACACTGACTCCTAAAGTGGACAAAGAGGCCCAAAACTAGTCTTACCTGTCAGTCATTCAGAAATACTTCATTTCTGACAAATATTTCCAACCAGCGGCCAAAGACAAACCGTGTTGAACCTTGTTGGCAAAGGCCCAATCATTGTATGCATCCTTAATGAGGGTTCTACTGTTAGCCTGCGTTGTCCTTGGGTTAAGCCAGAAATGTCACAAATGAAGCTTATGGAGTGTCAACCTAATATAGGTGAGTCATGGGAGTCTGCTAGCCTCTTGACAACTCATTAGGTCCACCAGGGCCTCCCTATAGTCCTCGGCTCACTGTTGGGCCATAGCTTTGCCAATTATAACCATGGCTTCAGAGCGATTGCTGTCATGATGCCCGCTCCCGGGGAGCCGGTTCAAGCCCTGCGTCCCCGAAAGCGGACATCCAGTCCCCAAGGAAGGACCCAGCAACCCCATATAGGGGCCCTTTGGACAGTGTCCTGGCGCCATAGGCGCCAGGCTCATTATGGGAGTGCTTGGGTGCACTTACCTGATGCAGACCATGCTGCAGGATCCCGGCCTCCTTGAGGCCTGAAAGGAACTACTTTACCTGTGGGACTAATTTGCCATCCGGGCGTGGTCGGGGAAGGATACATACCTGATTGGAGGAAGGATACATACCTGGAACTTCTTCCAAGGCTATTTAAACCCCACCCGAACAGCCACACGTGCTTCGTGCTGTTCTGCATCTAGCAGCTGGACGTTCACCGTGTCTGCTCCTGCATCCTGACTTCTGCCACGCCTGCCAGCATCCTGGATCACCTGCAAAGGAAGAGAAGAAGAGAACAGAAGAAGGAAAAGTCCTTACCTGCTAAATCCGCATCCCGGAGACATCTCGCCGACAATCCTGAAAAGGAAGACTTTTATTTAAAAGCTCATCGCGTCGATCGCTGCAGCGCCGCATTCCACAGAGATTCCAGAGAGAAGGGAATAAGGAAAGCTAAATCTCCATGTTAAGACTTACCTGTTGATTCATTCCCTCTTCATTTCGGGTCCGCGCCGCATCCTGGCATTTCCGGACCCCGGCCCCTAAGGGGAAAAAGACATCATCGTTAATGAGCGAATGAAAAGACATTACCAAAAAAACGCTCATTAAAGATTTACCTGATTTCTACAAGGATTTCACCTCTCATCTCGGGTCGGTGCCTGTTCCCCGGCATTCCGTACCCCGGCCCCTATGGGGAAAAAGTCACTAGCATTAGTACATTAATGCATGGACACAAGGGGAACCTCTTATCAAAAAAAACTTACCTGGAAGCCAAGCAAGTTTGGTTCTCACCAATCCGAAAATCCAGTGAAGTAACTGGATACCAACGCGCCCCTGCATCAGAAGCAGGATGGAGAGCTGGTCCTTCCAGACCCTAAGGTGAGACGCTACGAGGAATCACAGAAGTGTTTTGAGGTGGGTGAGAGGGTAAAGTTGGAGGCCGATTGCATTACCCCGCAGTTAATCCCCTATTTTCGCCTACAGAAGAATACTTCTGCGAGCCAGACAAGCCAGATTTGGGGGCCCGGTCCAGTCCGTCTTCCGAACCCTGCGCATCACCTTAGAAGAGGTCACAGCAGCACGAACCAGGCCAGCGCCTCTGTGGGAGTCAGGTGAGCATAACAATTATTTAATCTACAGCCATCATACCTACTTCAAAATGTGCTAGCTGGTTAGGTGTGCTTTTAGGAAGCATTAGTCATGTTTTTAGAAAAAGATATTCTGTATTGATTTAACAGGCTCATCGTTTATGGCCCCATAGTTCTGCACCATAGGCGACTGCCTCCACAGCCTGAGACTAAAAAGTTTAAAAGCATGAGTGACTGGGGGTGCTGTTGAGCAGCCAGGAAGATGGCCACCTAATTTGGGAGCTCCCGCGGCACACTATCCTTATTCGAAATAACTCCTGCAATATCCATTGATTAGACCTCTTGATGTTCGCCAAGGCTGGCGGAAAGGACACAGCACCTGCAAATTAAAATTTCTGTTGAACCGCCGTTTACGAGAGGTGCAGGGGACACTTGCAGGCAGCGCCGGCTGTTGGTGGTACGCGGCCCGAGCAACCTACTCCCTTGGCCGCCCGTCGGCTCCAACTGCTATCCTGCCTGGGGCCTCTGGGGCGAACTATGCTGCGGGCAGCGACCAGAACCCTGCCCTACTGTGGGACCCTGTGATCGGACTGCCACGAAGGCGACCAGGCTGCGGAGCTGCGGCCGGCGGGAGGCCGCTGACAGAGGGCCCTCACGCAGCTGATGTGGTCCAGCTTGCAGCGGACAGGAGAGGTGGCGTGCCAATCGTGGCGCTGCGGGGACGGCTGGGACCAGCCTTTACTCTTCTGAGGGACGCCAGATCGGGGCGTTGGGAGACACTTCGATTGGCGTGGGAGCTGCGCCTCCACAGATAATTGTGTCCTGCTCCGCTGCCTGCCACCGTTGCATCCCAACATGCCCCCCAGACTCAACCCATCATACGGGTGGGGGCCTGCGGCGACCTCTCAGCGGGAGCTCCTGCCCTGCCGATTGACTTACACGAGGGTCGTTGTCTGGTGGAGTGGGCGCAGCCATCAGTGCTCGCCATGCGGCTAGCTGGCTGATGCCATGGGCCATCACCAACTGCTCCCTGGCCCATTGTTCAGCTGCACACAGAGATCTGTTCTGTGGTCCCCGGTGCTGGCCACGGAGATGTGACAGAATACTCCTGACCTACACTGATGCCTGACCCCCATACTGCATCCTGAGGTGAGCCTTGCTCCTGCGCAGCGGGATTCTTCCACACTTGGCCCGGATTCGAGCGTGCTCTGCTGACACCCACCCTGCACTCCACTACGCTCCCGACCTCGAGAGGCCACAATTGCTCCAGTGAGACGCTGGTGCTGTGTCAACTCTTCAGCTACCCCAGCTCCCCCTTCATCTTCGGCGGCGAGAGACAGCCAACCTATGAGTTAAAACTATGGTGAGTGGAGGGGCCCTGGCCCCTTCACGAGATCCTGTTGGCCCGCCCCCAATGCTGTAAGGCTACAATATACGTGCACAGTGGGCCCTTGGGAGACATTATCCACTTTCATGCTATCCTGCGGCTGAGCGCATAAGGCCCACTATTAATGGAGTGGTCACATTCTCCAGCTATCATGAGATTTAGCGGATATTGGGGTGACCCATTGGGCCCCCTCCTACTGATGGGTCTTGAGGATGATCAATCATTGCTAGGACTCATCAAAGGTAACCTTCTGAAGTTCAGGGATTGGGAGGTTCCATTGCTGTATTATCCCATTCAGGCGCGGCGGTACAGGGAGGCAGAGAGACCGTGCCGGCTCCTTCCTAACGTTAGATCCGAGAAGGGTGTGCAGCATATCACGGGGATTAGGGTACCCTCTGGAATTCTACTCGCTGCCTCGGGGGCAATCAATGGCGAATTCCATAGGTATTATGAATCTTTATATTCAAAGTTAGACAGCTCTTCTAGTGCAGAGCTGGAGAGTTATCTGGACGAGATACCACTCCTGGTGGTGCCACATGAGGCACAGTTGGCAATGAACCAACCATTGTCTCCTGAGGAAATTACTGATGCTATCATGTCACTTCCGTCCGGTAAGGACGCCGGCCCTGATGGCTTAGGAAGTGAATTTTAGTTTCGCGACATTCTTGCCCACAGGTTGCTCAGACTATGGGAGGAATCGCTTCAATTCAGTCGGCTTCCCCCCTCACTTTCAGAAGCGGTAATGACGGTGATACTGAAACCCAACAGACCAGCCACAGAGATGGCCTCCTACAGGCCCCTATGCTAAATCAATTTGCATAGTACGATTTTTGCTAAATTACTGTCCACATGTCTCCTTCCCTGCATGTTGCATTTGGTCCACCCGGACCAATCTGGGTTCATCCCTAGACGCTCAACGGCGATCAGTCTGCGTAGTTTATTCAGTATCATTTCCCAGATCAACCCGCGAGCACAGGCAGTTGCTGCCTCCCTGGATGCTGAGAAGGCTTTTGATTCAATCTCCTTGCAGTTTCTGTTTGCGGTGCTTCTGCGGATGGGATTGGGGTATCTCTTCAGTTTGTCCAGTTGCTGTAATCTTTCTCGGCCACCAGGGTTCACACTGGAAGCACACTTTCACCTATATTCTTACTTGGTTGTGGAACAAGACAAGGCTGCCCACTGTCCCCTTTACTTTTCACGCTCACAATTGAGCCCCTGGCATGCATAATGTGACTCAAACACATGCACCGTGGCTTGCATGTAGCTCTCCTGCCACGCTTAATTTCTGTTTATGCCTACGATGCGTTGCTGTACATACGAAATCCAGCTCTAAATTTGGCTCCACTACTGGAGGAAATACGCAAGTTCTCTACCCACTCAGGGTATCCTATCAACGAATCCAAATCTGAACGATTCCCGTTGACCGAAATTACTCATGCTCCTGCAGACCTGGCTGACTTCAGATGGGTCCCGGATAAGTTTAAATATCTGGGCATAGTGGTTTCTCGCTCGTATCACTCCTTGTTGGCTGGAAATCATGAGGTATACCTACTGACACTGGCAGACAAGCTGGGTCTCTGGGCTAGACTCCCCATCTCCTTTATATGGCAGACTCTCCATACTTGGTTGTCATTTGTCCAATTGCCCACTCCAAACTTGAATCTGGGGCCACCGCTTTGCCTCAATATTGCAGCAGCCAGGGGGTGTTAGGACTTGCATGCCGGAGGGGAGTGATTTGCAAGGTGGGGTGGGGGTGTAACAGGGGACTGCATTGGCCTCTGGTCAGTGCTGGGGGCTTGCTGTGCTGTGGGCTTGGGGTCTGGCATAGGAGTATAAGGGCGGGTGCTGAGATGTGTCCAATTAATAAACATGAATACCCATGCAATAGAATGTCTCCTTAGTTTATTAATTGAAATGTTTGTTATGCCCTAGAACATGTTAACCTAAAAAAACAGCTATTTAGCTTGCTATTCAGTTCTGGCCGAATATCTGGACCTACTATTCGGTATACGGCAGAATAGTAAATTAACTTTTCGGTGCACCACTAAAGCAAACGGATCTACCCCCTTTCAGCCCATCTCCTCCCTGTGGGGGGCCAAATTGCTTCCTGCTGTATCCCACAAACAGTTTGCAATTAGTAATTGCATCATTGTGCTGACCTCCAGTTCTTTATTCAACTGCCATTGGTCAGCACCAGAAAGGAAGGAACACGAGACATCCAGAGCTAGTGGGAATGGAGACATTCACACGCTAGCTGCAAGATAGTAACTTCGCAAACACTATTGTGGACACTCTGAGGGCTTGTTACTTTTCAGGAAGGCCAAACTTACTGCCTGATTGGCTCTTCTTGGAGCGCCCCTCGATTCTTGTTCCCATACCGCCTACCAAGGGGTGATTTGACACCGTCTTCGTGCCATGCAAGTGCCTTTCTGCGTTAGGTCGATTTCCCCAGCTCCCACGAGTGTCTGTATGACTGGCTTGCCAACCTTGATTACATCACTGGGTGCTGTTCCCAGCGACTGCAGTATGCTGGAGACGAGCAGCCTGGTGTGAGCTCCCCATCCCTCCATTAGCTGCAGTGCACAAGCCATGTGCTTGCAGTTGGTCTGTGATGTGAAACCCACCTGTGATACCCCCGTGAAGCAAGCCTACCTGCAGTTCACCACCCTCGCCTTTACGTGGCAGGGTTCCCTTTGCCCATACACTGTTTTGTACTGAGTATCCCCCCCGCCCCTTGTTTCCCTTCATGCATGGCCCTTGGGCCATACGACAGTTCCCTGGGGGTCACCATGTTTTCCCCCATAGTGGGTGTCCCAGCACATCCCCGTTATTCCCTTAATTGGTAATTGTGCCCCCCTGTCTGGTGCTGAATTGGCACCAGAGTGAGCCCTGAACTCCTCCTATAGGTCAAAATAGCTTTCGACTCCCAGAACATCAGAAGACCAGGATTTTAGTCCCTGTAGTCCTTGGTCCCCAAAAGGATCAGGCAGTAAGAACCAATCTGGACATTTCATTTCCAATTCTTTTCCTCCTGTTGAACATTTTCCACATGGTACTCTTTCTGGACAACTTGAAGTCTCTTTAAGAGGGGGACCGATTGGTGGTTCCTTATCTTCAGGGTGCTTTTTTCCATATCCCCATCTGGAAGAAATATTGGAGGTTCCTGAGATTTTCCAAGGAAAGTTGACAATTTATGTACAAGTGTCTTCTCTTTGGTCTTCTCTTTGGTCTGAACGAAACCTCTCGAGTATTCATCCAAGTACTAGCTCTTGGTTTGGCATGCCATAGGTTTCAGGGCTTCATTTGTATCCCTTCATGGAAGATTGGCTGATCAAAGCCTCTTCCCTAACGGTTTTCTTGAATGTGTCAATTGCAGAAAAATCAGTTATTCTAGTTGTTTGATACTCGCATAGGATGGGGTTTCATCTCGAGAACATCAATGAGTATATTGGTATCCTTGGAAAGAACCATGATTTGAGCCATCTGGTCCCAAATAATTCTGAGATTCATAGCCCCTTGCACTCATGTGGTGCTCTTTGCGAGACTCTGGATCCGGGAGATTGTGTCATCTGACCAGCCAATGAGGTCAGCATCAATTTCCCCACATGTTTCAAATGTCCTCACTGTTACTGTTGTTGAATTGTCTACCTGGATCTTCCTCTGAAGGGGCTTACTTCTCAAAAGGAAGGGTGATCCTTCACCTCTGCTTACTATTGCTTAGTTTGAGAGCCTGGTGCCTGAGGGCTTAGTTTACAGTAGAGAGGGAATTCTGAACCCAGCATTCAGGTTGTGCGCAGCCAGGAAGCATTCAAGAAGGAAACTGTACAAAAGTGGATCCAGTTTTGTCATTGTGGTCTGGTGATTGACGCAAACCTTCTGACTCCATCGACATTCATGCCTTATTTGGCCAGCACAAGCATCAGAATGGACTCTTGGAAATACTGCCTTTCGTCTAGTGCAGTCTGCCTGCAGACGGTTGGGAACATTTAATTCTGGGTGAAGCAGTTAGACACCACTTTGATGGCCTACTTAATCTTCCCCCTTCCCCCCCAACCCGGTCAACCCTTCTGTCTCAATGGTATATGAATCTCTGTTTTCTGAATCCCTTATTGAAATCTTTTGGGCCCATGGCTTCTTGTGGCCTTGACCACCTTTCCTGGGTATCACTACATATTATCCCCACCAAAAATATTGCTGTATATATGGTCGTCTGGATCGGCCATAGGCGATATATTTTGGGGGATCATTTTTGGGAGCAGGGGTTGCGGGGGAGTCCCCTGCAGGTTCCATGCCTTAATATCGCTGCAAAAATATGGCGTTATTTTTGTATGGCAATACTTATTTATTTTTATTAGGTTTTTTAACAACAAACACAACCCCAACACTCCCTCTCCCCCTCATTAACCCCCCCTGGCCTCCCCTGGTGCCACCTCCCATTTTTCCAGTTCATTTTTAATTTGTCATGTCTCCAGGAGCTCAATATAGGTCCAAAAGTTTAAGGCGTTGCGGCTGCCAACCAATCCTGCAGCCGTCCCTGAGGAAATTCAAGACTTTGCGATGGAATGGGCCTCGTGTGCTATGAACAATGCACTGCAGAACTTCATGTGGGTGTGGGGGGGAGTTCTGCAGTGCGTTGTTCATAGCATACGAGGCCCATTCCATCGTGACCAACTCCCAAACCTTTTGCAGCCAGTCCTGGAATGTCAGGATATTCGAGCTTTTCCACCTTTGGCCGATAATTGTCATGCCTGCTATAGTCAGCATTTCCTGAGCTCTTTATCTAGCTCTTGGTTCCCCTAGCTCTTCCTCGCTCCTAAGCCCAAACAGAATCCGTTCCGGGGCCCTGCTTCCCCCTGTTCCAAATGCCTGTTTTTGCGCTAGCTGAATTTCTCTCCAGAATGGCTCTATTTTTGGGCATCTCCACCATATATGCTCCGCTGTGCCCTCCTTCCCCTATCCCCTCCAGCAGTCCCCTGATGTTCCCGGTATTTATCCTATGTAAGTGAGCTGGCATATAGTGCCACCCGTAGAGAATTTTGTACCTACCAGGCCTCCTGAGGTTGGGAAGCTCTCGCTAGTTTAGGGATCTTACTCCATAACATTTCCCATTCCCTCTTTTCTATGTCTTTACCCAGTATTTGTTCCCATCTTTCCATGTAAGCCCAGTTTTGCTTCGGGGTAGCCCCATCTAGTATTTTATACAGTTGTTATATCAACCCTCTAGAGCCATCCTTTGTCATTAGGAATTTCTCGAAGGTGGTTGGTGGTCTGGTGGCCGCCCCTTTGTTCATGGGATGTAGGAGTACCTCATCCTCTCCCCCGCCCCCAAAGTGAAGTCCCTTTTACAATCCTCAAAGGAACTAAACTTTTCTCCTATAAACATGTCATGCATCCTTTGGCAGCCCCCGTCATACCATTTCCTAAAAGCTCCCTTCTCCAAACCTGGCGTGAATTCTTTATTGCCAAATAGGGGCATAAAGGGGGACGGGAATGTTGTGATTTCTTTGTTTCACCAACCGATCCCAGTTCTCCGCTACTAGTTTGGTGATCAAGCTTCCATACATATGTTACGGTCAGTGTTGCTTTGGTAACCACAATACCTCCCTTAGGTCATGGTTTGTTACTGCCCTGTCCATCTTATCCCAGTGCTTCCCTTCCCCCTCGTTAAGCCATTCCCCGATTACCCTAAATTGGGTTGCTTCATAGTATTGTCTAAAATTGGGTAGGGCTCTTTTAACCTCCCATATGAAGTCATTTGTTATGGTTTGGAGCTCCCTAAAGAAGCTTGCCAGGACTACCTGGGGGATTGCCTGAAACAGATAAAGCGGCCGTGGGAGCACCACCATTTTATTGCAGCCAGTCTCCCAAGCCAGGATATTCGGAGGTTCTGCCACTTGAGGTCCTTCCTAATACCCCTTGCTCACTGCTCTTCGAGAGACACAGCTTCACCTCACTGATGATGCCCAACTAGGCTGAAACTAGGCTGAAACACGTGGTATCCAGTCAAAATCTCGAAGAAAAAAAAAGTTGAATGACAATAATCTCGAAAAATCTCGAAAAAAAAAAGTCGAATTCCCTCTTTTGTAAATTATATATTTATTTTGGGGTCCGGGAATAAAAAAAATGGGTAAAAAAAGAAAAAAAGGGTGGGGGATAGGGGGGGGGGGCGTTAACCCCCCCATTTCGAATAAAAAACGGCATAAAAAAAATTCGAGATTTTGACATTCGACTTTTTTAAATTCAACCTTTTCACTATAAACCAAAACACGTGTATGGGGTTGCTCAGGGGAGAATTGCCTAGCATTTCGATGCTGGACTGCCCTGGGCAGGACAAAGACTGATATGTGGGGAAATTTCTTCTCTGTGAAAAGAACAGTGAGCTAAAGACTTGGTTGAGACTCTCCCAGGGGCCATCCACCCAAGAACAAGTCAATGGGCTGTGTTCGTGCTGGTGGAGAGTTTCCCAGATCCCCCCCTGTTTTGCAGTTCTAATTGCATTGCTATTATCTTATGGTCTGCTATACCGATGGGGCCAACCTCTATTTCCTTAACTCTGCCCACCAATTCCGCTGATATCCATATGTAATCTATTCTGGACTGCGTCCCGTGGACCTCTGAGAGGAATGTATATCCCTCTGCATTCCCTTTTACTTCCCTCCACGCATCTTAGCCCCATTCCTGACATCCTCACCCTTAATTCTGGCGAGGCTACTGCTCCCCCCTCCCGTTCCTTTTTTCCCTGATCTATCTCTGGCTCTATCCCAGGCTATGTTCAGGTCTCCCAATATAATTATTTGCCCCGTGCTTGCTCCTCTAGTTTTGCTAGGAAGGCCCGCAGGAACGCGTCTTGTCCTGAATTGGGTGCCTAGATCACCGCCATTGTGTAGAACGCATCTCCAATTTTGCCTTTTACTATTATATACCTGCCTTCTTTGTCCCTTATGGTCTCCACCACCCTGAAGTTTGCTGTATTTCAGATAGCAAAGGCCACCCCCCGCCTGATTTTGTTGCCCCTGTTTCCTGGAGTATCTGATCGAATCCCCTTAGCCGGCTTTGATCCTTGTAAAGTAAATGGGTCTCTTGTAACTCCAGGAAATCTGGCTTTTCTCTTTTCATGAAAAGCTCTAACTTTTTCCTCTTCAGCTAGGTGTTAAGACCCCTAACATTATGGATCTCCCATTTGAGTGTGAATTTCTCAGTTGTCCCCTCTCCATATAAACCCCTCCACTAACGCTCCTCCTCCAATGTCTTGAGCTTAGATCCTGGGTATGACTTTGATTTCCTGCTTTGTTCCCTGGTTGGCACCTTTTTTCCCCCCTCCCCCTTTCCCCCTGGAGCCCCTGTCCTGGGGGCTTCTCACCTCCCCCCCTCTTCTCGGGCTCCATCGCCCTCACTGATCCCATGACGTTTGCTCCACGCTCCTCCAACCCTCTTCGTACACCTTTGCGTCCACCACCCCGTTTATCTTGTGCTCACTCCAGGCTATTCCCCACCTACCTCTGCCCTCTTTCGTAGCTGTCTCTTTGCCCCTTTCCTTCCCGGCGGTGCCCCGTGGAGTGGCTATCCTTGTCCCCTCCCCCACAGTTGTCCACTCCCATGGTCTGGGTCTCGTCCCTTTTCCAGCCTCTGGCGATTTCTCTGTGCCGGTCATTTCCTGATCGTGTTCCAGCTCGACATGTAGGATGTCCGCCCCTTCTTGCAGCGTAGTTATTCTCCTCTACGTGCCGGCCCAGTCAAATAGCAAGCTGAATGGAAAGGTCCAGTTGTATTTGATCCCTTGCTCTTTGAGTTTCGCAGTTACTTGTCCCATCTGGCGTCTAAGTAGGGTGCTGTTAGACAAATCTTGGTATAGTTCAAATTGTTGACCTTTATACAGAATCAACTCTTTCTGCCTGGCTGCCCTCAGGACCGCCTCCTTTTGTGCATATCTCGCAAAGGCAGTTAGGACCTCTCTAGGCCTGCCGCTCTAATTTCTATTGGGACGGTCAACTCTGTGCACCCTATCTAGCTCTAGCTTGTCTGGAGTAGCCTCCCTCAACAGATCCGCATATATTTCCTGAATTGTTTCCTTTAAGTCTCTATCTGGCACTGATTTTGGCAGCAATTTCAGCCTAATGTTCTATTTTCCAAAAACAAACCAAGCGGAAGGGAGAGGAGACGCAGGTAGACAGCGGCGAGGTAGAGAGCGTACACTAGGCGTACATCTGCTGACAAGATTTGCTTCTTTGCATCACCCTCCAGAAAGCCAACGTACCATAATCCTTGAAGGGGGCTACTGAGAGCAGTGTCATGTTAACTACAGTCATAACTCCATTGGCGATACGATTCCAGCATACGATCCATCCTTGGCATTTTGCATATTAATGGCTACTTATATAAGCTTCTCGCTTTGTATCTCTTGATGAAGACGTTGTTTACTACACACTCTACGTCGAAACCGGTTGAGTTTATTCTTTTAGGGATGTGATCTACACAACACTTCTCCTCACAGATCCGCCCTTGTGATAGATTGTTTTTAATTAATTCTATTGCTGTTTGTCTAATATATTTGTAAACATTAAAATATTCAAATGGGATGTGATGAATGTTTGTCCCACTCCCAATTGGCAAATAATGTTAGTTAATTTAGTTATCTTTTTAGCCATTGTTGGTTGGTTGAATGTCACTATGTATGATGTATGGTTTGGATGCTGCACTATGAATGTTTGTTGAGATGGATGTATTTTAGTCACAGTTATTTGTTCATCTATGCTGTTGTGTTACGTGATTTATTGATGCTCTACAAAGTAGAATGCCATTAATTGACTTGTTTAAATTTTTGTATCATGATAAATAAAATAATTTGATACTTTTGTAAATAATAGTGTTTTGCTCTCTGGATATCTCTTCAGTTTCTCGTTCTATTTTCCAAGTCCTCCATAGCGATCTCCAGGTTCTGGGTTGCCGTGTCCAGCCTCTCAATTGCTTCGCTGTTTTCCATTGTTTCTTTGCCCACCTTTTGTAAGCCTTTTTATATATCGGTTCTCTCTCCCAACTGGCCTACTTCCTGTTTAATTTCCGCCACAGCCACGTTTATGTCTGTTCTTATTAGTTGGAATTGCTCCTGAAATGTTCTTGCCAGTGTGGTTTGCAGGGAGAGCATCTCCCCATGTAGATCTTGGTGGGAGATTTGAGCTGCCGATACTTGATCTGCCACTGGGTCCTGTCCTATGGCCCCTTCTTGTTCCCTGCGTTCTTCGCTAGGGTCCTTGTTCGCCCACATCGTTATGAGGGCCAGAGTTGTCCCCCTGCAGCAGGCCACTTTTATTTGATCTATTTTTGTTCTTGGCGCCCATGATTGCGGGGCCTGTTATGTAGTCGCTTGTTAGTGGTCTGTGTGTGGTAGGTAGGACTTCAGTCTATTTTTTCCCCCTCTACCCCCTCGTTCTGGGGCCAAAATCGTCGTACTGTACTCTTGTGAGGAAGTCTTTTCCTGAGGCTGAGGCTCCTGTCTCTCCTGTCCTCCAGACTGCCCTTCAGCACTTAGCGTGCAGACCAGGGCCGTTGTCCCCTCCTTATGTGGCTGCTTTGTCGTTCCGTATTGATGATGCACCCAATGAATTCACCTGTATCAGTGCTGGGTTCTTCTGGTGGTCAGTTAGGGGTGGTCAGTTAGGGGTGGTCTACTGTGTCCCAGGCCTCTTTATCGCCGGAGACTGTTGATTTCGGCCTTTAGAGGGTAAACAGAATCTCCTGGAGAGGCTCTGTTCCCGTTTACGGAGCCTATTGGTGAGTTATGTGGGCGCCTGTATTCCTTCTCGGCCGCGAGTTCCCCTTTGATATTCTGTTCGGGATTATTCTTCTTCTACCCCGGGTAGGGGGTTAGGAGTCCATGCTCTGCTGGGCAGGTCTCCGCCCATTCTGTTCTCTTGTTCCCTTGCGGGCTGGGACTCCCTCTGGGTGTAGCTTTGTGTAGGCGGGGAGCACCCCTTTCCCCCGCCGCAGTCCCCGGAGCAGCTCATCTGAGGCCTCTCACTCCCCACGGCTTCCCGGGCTCACCTCAGTGTCTTTGCTGCTGGGCGGCCCTCAAATCTCGTGTCTGAGCCTCCTGAAGTTGTCCCAGCGCTGGGCTCCTCCGTTCTCCCTCCGCCTCGCCCAGGGCTGCTGCAGTGGGCTACAGGAAGGGCATGAACGCTCGACCTCTGGTCCTCCCTCCCAGCATGGGCGTAGGACATGGGGGGCCGAATCCCCCCCACAATTTGAAGTGGGGGGATATAATAGCTTTTATCCCCCCCATATTATTTGTGTCATTGCCGTAAAATACAACTGCAGCCTGCAGTGCAGGCTGCAGTTGTCATGTAAGCACTGGTGTAACTGGGGCCCCCGTATCTCCCTGCGGTGCGCGGGGCCCCGTCCATGTCCTGGAAGGGGCCCCTCAGACAAAAAAATATATTTAAAAAAAAAAAAGAAAATATATTTTTTTTACAAAAAAATGTTTTCTTTTTGTAGTCACTCTTCTTCATAAAGATTTATTTTTACAGAAATCATTTCTTTATGAAGGCAGTGACTAAAAAAAATATTCTATTTCTTTATGAAGTCTGAGGGCTTCCCCACCTCATGACGTGGAAGCCTAAAAGCTGGTGGCCTCCAAAGCGTGGGGCAGGGAGCCCTATGACTTCAAAAAGAAATAGAGCCTCATTACGAGGTCGGCGGTAAACCGCTGGTGTGACTGGTGGGTTGCTGCCGACCACGTAATACCATTTCCAACACCTAGCTTCCAGGTGCTACCGGGACATTACAAGTCCTGGCGGATTGGGAAGTTAGGTGCCGGAAAATGTTAGTCGCCATGGGTTCACGGAAGAACCGGCACTGCCACTAATGGTTTCTGTGCTTCTGTGATGAGTCTGCATACTGGGCCGCTGCGCCCGCTAGGGTCCGACCTGTCGGGTACAGCAGCCCCAGCGGGCATACTCTGAGTGTGACAGTCCGGAAACAAGGGTGCCAGAAAGCTTACCAGCACCCTTGTTTCTGGACTGCCACACTTATGAGGACCATAGTTTGCAGTAACTCTGCCTTCATAACAAAATTATTTCTGTTTCCGGTTTTGGTCCTTTAACAGAAATAATTTCTTTATGAAGTCAGAGTGACTTTAAAAAGAAACCATTTCTTTTTGAAGTAATGGGACTCCCCTCAACCCCTTGACACGGGGGGGCCTCCCGATCCTCTGCAGATTACGGGAATAAGCATTCCTGGCTACTGCAGGGAGCTCAAGGTCTCGTTCCTTGGACAATCGGGTTAAAGGTAAGAAAATGTATTTTCTTTAAATGTGTGTGCGTGCATGTAAGTGAGTGTGTATATATATAATGTAATGTGCATTAATGAGTGTGCATGATGCGGCCTGGATATGCCTGTGTGAGTGTATGGTGAAAGTGTGCACACTCAAATGTATGTGTGGCTGGGTGTGCGTGTGCGAGTGTACGGTGAAAAGGTAGACACTTAAGTATATGGGTGGCTGCCAGGGTGTGCCTGTATGGTGAAAGGGTACACCCTTAAATGTATGGGTGGCTGGGTGTGCGTGTATGTGAATGGTATGTGTGCTTGTGTTCAGGTGCTCAACAAAACCTACATTTCGGGAGACTGCTAACCCTTCAAATGTTGGGAGAGGCGCATTTATTTGTGTGGGGCATCTAACTTCTTTATGCATTCTAATGAGATTATTGTAGTGCATCTTCAATGTTACAAGCAGTTACCTCTCTCGTTTAAGTCTGAAAGCACCCACTGATGGTCTGCTGTGAGAATGAGAGGTTTCCTGTCCCGTCTACCCTTACAATTACTCTTCTGGCATGCAAGTACTAAACCCATATCATGATTTCAACTGCCTAAAAACAAACGGTGAAATGCTTTAGTATTTGCTGGGCCTTTAGGAACAAACACAGGTACTGTTTAACATCTGTGTCCTGTTCTGTCCGGCAACAGATTTGTAGGTCAGCCAGGTCGAGTTAACATAGCCCAACATTTCAGGGGGTAGCGGGAAGAGGACTAAAGCCCAGTCAGATCAATGGTGTTGTGCCACTGCTTGTGTTTAATGCCATGATTACTTATTGATAATCTTCATTACTCGTATCCCATTCTTCCTCATCCCAGTACTTGTGTATGAGGCACTTTGCAGTTTGCCTCATACACAACTACTGGGATGAGGTAGCAGGATATGAAGGTAATGCCTGGCTTAGTTACCTGTAATCTTCATTACTTCTAGCCCCACTCTTCCTCGTCCTTGTACTTATCTGAGGGAAGGTGCCTCATACGTCAGTACTGGGACAAGGAAGAGGGACGTGGAGGTAATTCTGGGCCAATGTGCTGATTTTGGGGGTTGGAGCAGGTGGTTGGAGGGGGGGTGTGTGGGGGGCAGGGATTGTGGGATAAATCGTAATCGCAATACATCTCCAGGCTAAGCAGGGATGATATGTGGTATTGGTGGCTAGAGAGGTATTTTGGTGCAGCCAGTCTAGTCATTTCTTAGTTTGGCTTGACTTTCTTTAACTGGGCATCGCTGATTAAGCAGTTCTGCTAAGTGTAATTACCTGGCTATACTGGCTTTTGGTTGCTGCCAGTCTAGCCGTTTCTTGCTGTGGCATTGTATATTTTTGTGGGTATCTGTGATAACATAACCATGATAAGTGTTATTGCTTTGACTGCCGTTTTGGTGCAACCAGTCTAGGTATTTCTAAATGTTGCCTGCCATGCTTTACTTTAATATGTTATTACGTGTCTAGACTGGTCTGCATTGTACAGCCAGATGGACATGTTTTCATTGTGGCATGTCATTTTTAATAGCAAAGCATTCCATTAATGAAAGCATTAATGTTCCTGTGCACTGTTGGTGACATGCATGTTTTGGATTTTTGGACTGGTGTTAGTTACCCTACAAAACAATTGCAAACGCTCTGGCTTTTTAACTAATTTTTCTCAGAAAGTGTGCTGTTTAATGCATTAAAACACACGTATGTATGCTGCTCCAAGCATAGTGTGCAGCGTACCCTTGAAGCAGCACGCTCGTGCGTATGGCGCAAGCGTGGTAATCTAGGCCAGTCCACAGTGTGGCGCGACCCATGATTTGTTGCCAAACTGGAGGGGGGCCCCCTCAGCAAGGCTTGCATGGGGGCCCCCAAAGGTAGTGTTACGCCACTACATGTAAGCTTGCAAAAGTAGAGTCTACTTTTACTTTTGCAAGCTTACAGTAGACTGACTGTCTGCAACATCTGCTGCCGCCCCGCGCCTGCGAATAATGAACGTGCCCAGGCCGGGGAACAAACTGCACGTGCCCTGCCAGCCTCAACCTTCATATTTCCAAAAGAAAGAGAAGTCAGGCAGCAACGCGTGCTGCAGTAACTCTGTGCTCATGACAGCGTGTGTGTTATCGAGGGAGACAGAGTGAGAACAGGCTGAGCAGGCAGCAGCTGCCGTAAGGTAAGTCAAGTGCGCCCCCCTCCTCTCCGAGGTGCAGGGCGGCATGGGGAGGATTTATTGGAGGGAATGTGCGGCTGTGCCAATGTCAGATATACACGTACAGCGCATTGCAAAACTGATCAGGGAATCCTGGCCTCTTAATGTTTCAATGAAAACGTAAGAGGCCAGTATTCCCTGATCAGTTAGCAACGTTCCGCGCGTGTTTATAAACTGTATATCTGACGTTGGCAGTGGCAAATTTTAATGAATTGAAAAACCTGAGGCCCTGCCAGTGCCGCCCTCATATTTTTCAATTCATGAAAGTGTGCCAAAGCCCCTGGCAAAGAAGAGCATTTGGAATGGCTCTGTTTGTTCCTTACTGATGGGCAGCCAGGGCTCACATTTAAGCTCCAAGAATTGGCAAACACAGGCTTGCAAGGCCACACAAAAAAATACGGAGGCCATTCACCTATACAGCAGAGGATCAAGGGTGCACAATAGGAGCCGGTATATATTGACATGTACATGCAGTTTCTATACAAATGCCAAAACACTGTTAAATATATTATGTATTGCCTTTTTTAAGGAGCTGGGCGTGACGATTATTTTTGCTGCTTACACTATACTAGTGCCCCTAAACCGTCAGGTTAATTTGATATTTTTCTAGTTTATTTCCTTAGTGGGATCACGCTGACTGCACCCGATACGTTTCTCTTCAAAAAAATTTACAAATTCTATGTATCTATAACTGCTTCCCAAAATGAGACCCGGTCCTCCAGCTGGAGGTGACATCTATTGCTGTGACACTTTGTCCTTCTTCACAATCACTCAACATGCTTAGCATACATGGAGCAACAAGAAACTCTGTTAGAGCATTTACGATTGAGGCATTTTATAGTGTACACTGCAAACTGAGTCACTTCTAGGTGATCACAAGTAAACATATATAGAAAATAATGCATAGTGGGTGGGTCACACGATTCGCCCAGGATCACACAATTTGGCGAAGACTGAATTTTCTCCCAGATGTTCCTGTACCCAGGCCTGGTTTGCAAAGAGCAGACACTGCCTGAGATATCAGCCTGACATTGCATAAGAAATCCTCATGAAACCATATAAAGTAAAATGAGGATGAGCCAATCTCAAGAAGGGCCGCTACGTTGGATGTATGCTCTTTTCCATAGTAATGTCTAAGGTAGGCAAGGGAAAAAACTTGATGTATACTCTAAAATCAGTAGGCCTCACTTAAGGCACACCCCTCCACATCTTCCCACCAACTCACACCTGCTTGAAGTTTGGATGGTACCACACCTAAAGCTTGGTCTCCGACATGAGGGCTACCTGCATTTTGATAGTTCAAACCCAGCAGCAGGGTCCACTTAACCTTTAATCAATTCAGTGTTGTTCAAATGAGGGTAATAATACCTGTTATTACATTGCCTAGAAGCTGAAAGCATCTAGCATGAAGCGCTATGACCAAAGTGTTAATATATTCCATAAAGCAAACTATTACCAGCACAGACCTGAACTCTGTCCCAGCCCAAAATAAACCATTTGTTGGTGCCTATCCTGCGCATCTCTTAAAAGAAATAAGGCGCTAATCTTCTGCAGGTCTTGGCTAAGCTTCACCCGGTTTAATCCAGCCTGGCTGTTTCTGTCAGCATACTTGAGTGGTTGCAGTGCAATCAGATTTTGGGGTTAGAGCCTCAGCAGTACGTGGATTTAGTGACTTCTTAGTAAAGTGGTGTAGGGCAGAAATGGCATAGGAGGTGCTTCGGGTTTTGCAAATGAGAGAGAAGCACAGACAAGTGAGAAAGTGCAGAGGGCAGTGTGTCAGAGGAGTGACATTGTGTGGGGTGCAGGCAAGGGACTTGGAAGAAAAGGGTGTACAGCAAACGAGAATGTGGAGTAGAGAAGGGTACAGAGGGGAGATTTGTACAAGGAAGAATGGTACCTCGTCTCATTTTCCCAGATAAAGGGTGCAGTCATGAATGCGTCGTCTTCTAACACTTGATCCATGCTCACAAGGCCTGCACGAGGACGATTAGAAGTAGTTTGTTGAAATAATTGCTGATATATACACTACACCATATCTGTCTGCACATTGATTGGACCTGATAATGCACAAAGTGGCTCCCCTCTCCCAGGTGCAGGCCGGCATGGGGAGGATTTATTAGAGGTAACGTGGGAGCTCGGGCGTGGCGCTCTCCCACTGCCCCAGTGTCATCTGCGCTGCTGTGTGGTTCCTCTCCAGGAAGAGACAGTCACAGCAGGCTGTTCCTGCATCAACTCCCTTTTTACTCAATCCTACCTGCTGCCTAGGTCTGAAGTCGGGACTAACCTTAAATTAGGTATAGTTTCCCCTCTGACCTGTCCTGTAGTGTGAGCTGGTGCCAGGGTGCGCGGCATCTTGCCTTGTGACACAGCATCATGTTATTTGGGCTATCTTAGAAACTTTCATGGGTGTTTGGATGGATGGATGCCACTCGGGCCGCAGACTCATTTTACGTCATAACCTATTCCTTTAAAAAAACACTGGAATGATCTATAAAGGGCACATAAAATGGCAGTTCTGGTTTAGATCAAGCCACTGACTTAGGGGTGTTTACTACAAAGCCCTTTGTAGTTAATAACTTAATTGGAGCTGGGAACATACTACTGGTGTAATACAAATGACTTATTCAGAGATGCCTTCCTCCACTCCTTTTCTCCTTAATTGTTCATTGCACTTGCACTATCCGAAATGTTGTCAGGCTGATTATGATGGTTATTCTTCACATTCTTAATTGTTTCAAGGACCTGTAGGAATGTAACTGCATTACTCCCATGCTCCCTCCCACCTTTGAAGCGCTTTGAAACACATTGTGCATAGGCACTATACAAATAATCAATCAATCACTCTATTAGCACTATGTATTTCCTTCACTGAGGTCCTGCTAAAAACCAGCAATGGCAAGTGTTTGCTTGTCTATACGTATTGGGCATTTGCCAGGCACTGCTATTAAATGTTCAGGTACTTGCACCATTTTGCAGCTGCTACCATCAATGGGTACCTAATACCACTATGGCGGTGCTTGGTAAGGGCCTTTTCCATGCCTACATTAAAGCTCATACGGTTGGCGTTGCCAACGCTGGTTTTAAAATAGGGATGCAACTGCATTTTTGGTACCCACCACCAGCTGAATGAGTTGTAGACAAGTTTTAATAGAGGCCACCATAAACCATCTGGGTGACCCAGAAAAAAATAAAGCAGAGCCTCGAGATTCAAAACAGAACTTGTGCCGCTATCCATGTAAATCCAGTGAATACCCTGGTGCCGATGTATGATTGCAGCCCATACACTGCTGTAAAGGGGAAAACTCATGTTCCATCATTGAGGGTTCAAGGGGAATAGGATAGGAAGGGTTGGCAAAACTCCATAAAGCATCTGCACTTAAAGTGCAGGTGAGAGTATTATAGAAGATCTCCCTAAAGGTCTAACGCTGGGAGGATTTTATACTCTAAACTGCTTTTCTTTTTCTTAATTTTCTTCGGTTTTCTTTCTTTTTCTCTTATTTTATACAGTGATATGTGTAATTTAATACGTACTGCTGTTTTAATTTTGTGAAAAGTCGAGTTCTTTGACTAAGTCACAACAAATAAATTAAAAAACAATGTCCCCAAGGTGTCCCCTGTCCCCCCCAGACAGATTTTATGGGTCTCCTATGCCCCTGCCTCCCGGCCTCGCCGAGCTGCCGACTCTGCTGTCTCCTCCGTCACTGCCTGCACTCCTCGCTCGCAGCTCCCTGCAGTACTCTCCTACCCAGGTCAGCGAGATGCAATCCTAGGTGGCGAGCCGCGCTTCGGGTCTTAGTCTCGGCTCACCCCCTCCTCTTGGTGGGCTCCGGTCCCATCCTCCAGGTTCTGGGCCGGGCCCGCGCTTTTCCCGTCCTTGATTCCTCTGCCCTTGTGTTTTGAATATTGTTCACGGGGGCCCCGTCTGGTATGCTCCCCCCACTTGCTAATCCTTTTTCTCTTTTTTCGCCTCTTTTTCGCCTATTTGGGGTGGTGGCTCTGCGTTTCTAGGCAGAGGGGCTCCGGAGCACCGTCAACACTCTTCTATCTGGTGTCGGCGGCCATCTTAGAATCTCGTATACCAATATTTTTGCGGGGTTATTAACACATGCAACCCTTTCCTGGTAGACCCCGTCATTAGTGGCAGTCATTTTGCCTGGTGGGTGGGCGAGTTACAGGCTCCCTCTTAAGGGGCCTTTTTCGGTTTTCTAATAGAGGGGTCAAAAAGACAGTTGTCTCTTTACCAGCTGTCCTGCTTGTTTTAAAAAAAAAAATTCAAAATTTAAGTTTTATTAAGTTTTCAACAATACAACATAATTGGCTTACTGCTACACATATAACATTTTCAAGTTTGTCTATATTTCACGTTTCCGTACCACAGTGAGCTTCATCCAATGAACGCAACTTTCCAACTGATAGGTTTTCCCCTTCCCACCCGCTCCCTTCACCAACCCCCCGAGCAGTTTCTGAATTAGGAGTTGTACAATTTGCATTATTCTGGTGCGATCTAGTGTTAAAGAAGGTATTAAGTCTGCATATATATTAGTGTTTGTAAAGTTCGAGTAGCAATGAGACAGTAGTTTCAGGGTCATGGGCCACCCAGTAGCATCTCCTGTGTCAGGAGTAGTAGTAGGTGTGTTCCGCACGGTTCATTGTTCCTGTAATTCAGTTTCCGAGGTGGGTTCAGTCAAGTACTCTCTTACAAAATCACACCACATAATTTCGCTCCGGGCAGCTTTTCCGTGGAGGGCAGCAGTAATTCACTCCATTGTGTATGTTGGTCGTCACCCCTATCCACTCCTGCAGGCTAGGGAGTGTGATTGCGTTCCATTTGGTGGTTAAGCATGCTCTTGCGGCTAGCATGACCCTGGCCGCACTGCCCCTTATTTTGTTCATCTCCCCTTCAGATTTTTTAAGGTCAAATAAGACCAGAAGTGGGGTAATTTCCCTAGTGATCCCATCCACCCTTTTAATCGAGCTAAGGACTTCATTCCAATATGTCTGGGCGTTGGGGCACGCCCACCTCTGTGTGGCAGTAGTCTGCCCGCTCCCCAAACTGGCACCAACAAAGTGGACTTCCTGTTTGGTACATTTTGGACAATCTGGGGGTCATATTGCCATCTGTGGAGGAGCTTAATGGCATGCATCTTGTAATGTGCCGCTATTGATACCCGGGCAGCTCCTCCACAGATAGTACTCCAGTCGCTTGCTTGTTTTTAATTTAACCAGATTTGCTTACCTGGTCTTCAGCCTAGGTTGCCTGGTTCCCCAGCAGAAGAGGCTGAGAATAACTTGGATGTGGTAAGGACCTTAACGTTTGATTTGGCCAGGACCAGACCTTTCACAGGTCACACAACCTTTTTAGTTATGTTGGTGGTTCACCTAGTCTGATGGCAGCCAATGTCACAATTTCCAGTTAAATTGTTGTGCCTTTTTTAAAGCATTTTGCATGGTCTTGCTAGTCCAGAGAGACTATATGCACATTCCACAACATTAGTAGCTTTGCAAAAGCTTGTTCCCCTTTCTGAGCCCTGTCGGCAGCCACGTAAGCTATTCCCCAATTGTTCTGTAGGCATTATTCCCTGGATATTTCTTCCAAGTGAGAATGTGTCCTTTGGCATGGACGTAATGCATATCCGATTCACTTGAAACCATCTTACATATGCTGCACCACCTCCCCAGTAAATAGTGTGATGAATCCGGTGGACTAATCAGATTCCCCTCTGTTGACCTCCTCCCATGTGGCCAGGGGATGGCAGGCGCTACCTGATCCTGACCCTGGAGGCGGCCATATGAGGGAGGATCACATGGGAGGAGTCAATGGCCAGGGGGAGGTGGTGACTCCATTGGGTGAGATGTGGTATTTCCCCCTTTCCTCTGAAGACCCTCTAATACCCAAGTCTTTAGTGACTTATTGTGACTTAACAGTTTGCTCCTATAGTTAAGGGCAGAAAACCTTTTCTATGAATCCCTCTAATCAAACCCTGTCTGACATATCCATTCACAATCCATGACATCTTCTGGTTTTGATGTAGCTTTTTGAGACTTTTGAACAACATCAATAAAGCCCAATAACCGCTAGGGACTTAAATTCCCATAAAACCACAAGTACTGAGACAAGGAAGAGGAGGGAGAAGTCTATGCAGAAGAGAAGCCTGAATCCTAACACAGAGGCTAGTTGTTCCACTGGCCCTAAGGTGCGCAGGATATTTAAAAAGGCATTGAGACTCTGGTCCGTTGTGCAGGAGAAAGCAGCAAGGAAGACGACGTCTGTAGCCTGGCAACTGCTTGAACGCAAGGCTCACCTACCCACGTGGCAAGAGAGGAAGAAAGGCACAGCAGGCAAAACCGAGGGACTGCGGGATAATGGGGAGCCACAGCGGAGCTCCTGGAGGTGTTTGTTCCGGGAGGCATCGTTCTCCGGTTCAAGCCACAGAGGGAAGCCGGTGAGTGACAGCAGAGCTGAAGGAAACGCTGAGGAAATATCTGCATTGTGTGGGAAACCGATCCAGTGAAGAGTCTTCTTTGCAAAGGCACGCCAGGAGTCTGGATGCAATGAACGACCAGTGAGTCTGCCCAAGGTCTCTGGGGATCCTGGGACATACTGACGTGCGTGTGAACAAGTGACTGGATGTTACAAAGTTGCAAATAAAGACAATATACCAAATGGGGTTGAATGCAGATAAAGTCCAACCCTATTTAAATATACAACAAGCAGAATATTTGAATGTTGACCTTGCGAAGTGCAACAGAAAACCACAAGAAAATATAGGTGCATGAGATGCAATTGGGGAATACTGAAGCAAGTGTCAAGCACCTTCGGAAATACGCTACTATGACAAATGAACATTGAAATAAAAGTTCTGGCAAGTAGAATAGCATAGCAGGCACCTGAAGTTGTATACAGTTTGGACATTGTGGTAAGACACCTGGCAGGAGAGTATACCAGACAATCTGCAAAAGTTACCAAAAGAAAGACTATCATGGAATTTGTTTAACCAAGTTAAAGAAAAGATGTTATGGAAATTATTGATTGATCAAAGTGAAGAGCGACTGTCTGGGAATTTGTCTGATCATATTAAAGAAAGACTGTTAAGGAATTCATTATTTGAACAAGAACTGTGCGAGTCCAGTAGAACGACCCAACAAGAACTCGCCCTCTGGATTCAAGGATCTTTCCTTGGGGGTTGCATTTGTTGGATTTATCCTTATAATTTTGGTTGTGACCACTGTTTAGAAAATATCCAGTCCGACATGTCCTTGTCCCCTTCGTTGTTTATTTCTAGCGAGAGGGGCAGCTTAGAATGTTTTGACATAATGACAGCTCTCAAGTTACTGACTATTTGAACTTGGCAGACCCTTAGTTTTGTTTTGCAGCAGGGAAATTCCTCTATAGAATAGGGCTAACAAGGTGTTTTCCCCAACACAATTTTGTTTAATGAAATGTCTGATTTTGAGAATGACACAACCTTGTTTGCCTCTCATTGCTGATACCCCACATTAGGTTGCTATATAATGTCCCAACAAGTTGGGAAGCAGAGACTACCAATGTACGAGAGAGTCACTTTTTGCATGTTTGTCATTTATTTTGTACTTCGCCATTATGACATGCATTTGTTCCTTTTGCTCTATAGATAACCCTGGAATGATGGGTGTTCATCCTGCACCTTTTGTCCAAGTTCCTGTGAGGCAGGTTGTGCAGCCACATTCATCAGATAACACTGTGTAAGTATACCCAATTGCTTTTACTCTCTTCCCTCTGCTGGGAGATCTCAATGTTTATCTTGTTTGCCAGAGGTTTCTAACAGGAGTTTCTGACATGAGGTCTTGGACTGGGTGGGAGAGAAGTTAAAATCATTCGGAGCACAGATTATGTTAGCCCCGCAAAAGAAATTGCCAAAAGGCATTGAAACTTATAAGGTGACTCAGGAAATGAAAAACATGTATTCATGTTTAATAAATTAAATACAAATTTGTTTTCTCTTGTCTTCTAGTTCGAGAATGCACGACCTTGGCTACCTCTTTTCCCAAATGGCAGCATTTGGCATTGTTACATTTACTGATGTCCATTATATTTTTTTTATTTGAAGTGTTCTGTCCCCACTTGGCATCAGTTAATGTTAAATATAAAATGCAGCCAGGTGATTGCTCCAAATATTTCCACTTTTCTTTATCAAGAAATATAGGATGACAATCTGCAAGATTTACAAGAATAACATGCCCACATTTTGTAATGAATCCCACCAAAAATGAAGCCTTTTTGTTTAGATGCAAACTGTTATGAATGTTTCAGTTGAATTATTATTTATTTGTGTATTTGTATGGCCCACCAACCCCGTAGGCATCAAGGCGCTGTTGCAGACTGACATGGGTTGCACTAGGAACAACGCAAACACGGGGTCGGGGCTATGTACAGTGCTTGTAAAAGTTCAGTTACAGTGGAGGAAGTCACATAAGGTTGCTGTGGAGGATGTAAAGCAATGTTACTGTATCCTGGTGCCATCCTCAGGAGGGGATATGTTAATGTTGTTTGTCTAGTGTGAACAGTCACTTTTAACTTTTTTTCCTGAACGACCAGTAGAAGGTATCTCTAAGTTGGGCAGGTAAGGCATTCCAATGTTTGGCTGCTACTAGAGGAAAGCTACGTCCTCCCGATTTTTGAAGTTTAAATGTTGGCGTCGGAAGCATGTTCGCCTGGGACGATCTAGTTGGTCTAACAGCTTGCGTTTTCTTAAACTTCTTGGTTAGGTATTTAGGGGCATTATTGGCTAAGCATTTGTTTGCGATGGTGAGGCCTTTGAAGTCGATTCTCTCTCTAATGGGGAGCCAGTCGGTATTCCTTCTGGCAGTCGAGATGTGGTATTTTTTCTGGATATTCAGTGCTGATCTAAGAGCTTTCTTTTGGATAACTTGAAGTTTCTTTAAATTACTGGAGGCGGTTCCAGCAAAGAGGGCATTGCAGTAGTCGAGTCTTGATAGGATAAGGGCTCTGGCTAAGGTAAGGCAGCTGTCGGTGGATAAGAAGTGTCTGCTGGCATTGATTCATTTAGTGGTGTAGGCTGAGGAAGATGCTATTGCACTGACCTGCTTAGCGTTAGTGTGGCATCTAGGCATACTCCCAAGGTTTTTACAGCTTTGGAGATAGGAATGGAGTTTCTATTGTGAAGGAAGCGTAGGATTTGTCCTGTTTGTTTATTCTGCTGTGAGAACCAACGAGTAGGAGCTCTGTCTTGTCATCGTTGAGGTAGAGGGCATGCATGGCCATCCAAGCCTGGATGCTTTGGTAGACTGAGTTCAGTGTCCTAGAGTCGGTGTCATAGTTGCCAGTGATGGGAATGAGAATTTGGATATCGTCTGCATAGTTAGTGTAGAAGATATTGTAAAGCATGAGAGGGATGCAGAAGCCTTGGGGGACACCACAGGTGACAGGCGCCGGGTCTGCTGATGCTGATGCTGAGAAAACTCTCATGGTTCTGTTGAACACAAATTATATGATCCAGGTTATCGCCTTGGGGGAAGAAGTGAGCTGCTGATGCCAGGTGAAGGCATAATGTTTCATGGTCCACTAAGGTGGCTGAGAGGGCAAGTTTGCAGTTGTCGATGCATTCGTCCATTTGAATCTTTAAATCAAGAAGAGCTGATTCAGTTGTTGCAAGCCAAGGAGATTGTTACATTTTAAGTGTTTTTGAATCTGCACATAGGCTACTCTATCCAAAATGTTCAGTATGAATAAGACAGTTGTGATGGGACGATAGTTCGTTGGGCTGCTGCGGTCAAGAGTTGGTTGTTTTAGAAGGGGGAGGACCGATGCCTCTTTGACATTAGTGGGGACCATACCAGTGGTGAAGGAGGAATTGGCAGTGGCCGTGATATAGGGGGCTAGTTCGGCGCCGCAGTCTTTGATGACCAAAGCCGGGCATATGTCGCCTTGGCATCTGGATGGTTTGAGACAACGGATGATTTTCTTTACTTCCAGAATGGAGACCCGAGCAAAGTCAAACAGTTGAACCGTGCAGTTTTGAGGCACTTGTGGGAGTGGAGGAGGCATGTCTGAGAGCATGCGTTTGTCTTTTTTTTTTTATTGGATTTTCATTTGGAGTGTCACTAATTTATCATAGTGGCTTTTGGATACTAGTGCACCAGGTATAGTTCTTGTGAGAAAAGGTTGGTGGGGCAGTTGGGGTTTCCAGTTCGCGCAGTATGGTGAAAAGCCTTCTGGAGCTTGATTTGGCATCATTGATTCTGTCATTACAGCATTCTTTTTTTGCTTTGCAGATGGCTACTTTGTAATATTTGGATAGGGAAGTGAATAGGACTTTGTTAGTCTGATCAAGCCTTTCTCCAGGACGTTTGTGATGCGCGCTTAGTGGAATGTAGGGTTTTCAGGTTGGCTGTAAACCATATATTTAGGTGAGCTAAAGGTTTAGGTTTATGCTCATGTAGTGGGGCAAGTATCCCGAAAGCTTGAAGTAGGGTGTGATTATAAGTTGACCAGGTCACTTGGGTCGCGAGGAAGTAGATCAGGAGTGGGGAGAGGTGCCTATAGAGGGAGGATAGTGGGGTAGGTAATGTTGTGAGTTTTGCTAGTTAGAGTGGATTGGAGGAGCTTGTGTCAGGGGATTATGCACAGGAATGGCATAAGAGATAATGTTATGATCTGACCAAGGGCATGGTAGGTTGGTTAGTATCTTGATGCTGCTGTTACATTCTGCCAGCCAGTCAAGTGTCCGACTTTTAATGTGTAGGTTTGCAGCTGTAGTTCTTAAAGCCCATGGCACTTGAGGACTTTGCAAGGGACAGAGCATAAGAGTCCGCTGGGTCGTTCAAGCCGAGGTTGAAATCACCAAGGATAGCAGTTCTAGATAGAGGTTTGGTTTCTGCAGATAGTAGCGAGACTGTCATCCTCGAAAGAGAGCAGGTCCTTGCGGCCTGTAAATAAGACGTTGGTGGCAGCAGAAGGTGATACATAGGGATGAGGCAGTTTAGGCAATACGTTCGCAGCTTTGCCCACCTTAGCAGAAGGAGGGGTGTCCCCCAATACTTTGGTGGTGGCAGGAGGTAGTACATTGGCTCCTAAATCATTGCTCAAGGTGGTAGGTAATGTATTAGCATAGGGCAAAACAGTAGCAACTCTGTCAAAAGTAGCAGAAGGGGGTAATACATTGGCTCCTAAAACATTGCTTAGAGTGGTGAGTAATACATTGGTATAGGGCAATACAGTAGCAACTTAATGCATCAAATGTATTCTCTAAATGTATATATTCCCAATTTAAATGGTTACTCTGGTCACTTCTCTTTGACTAGAAGTCACAGATTTTGGTAACTTTTTACCTCAAATTTGAGTTCTGATGCAGAGGTCAGAAGCCCACCAAAGGTCGGCGAACAAAGGAGGCAAACCTGGTTTGCCGCGCAAAGAAAGACCAAAGAAGGATATTAACGAAAAGAAATGGCGATTTAAACCCAACCGGAGTCGAAATAAAAAGTATTTGGGCAAGCGGGTTTAAAGTTTGACGCTACTAAAATAACCTAAAATGTTACCACGTTATGTAATATAATCGCGGTAGGAATATTAGGGTAGATACCACTGCCACCAGCCGAGTCTTAATGTTAAGGGAACGAAACAATGCTCCAAGAGGCACAGATAAAAAGGGCTAAGAATTAACCCTCCCCAATACTCCATATAAGATGGGGTGTACTGGATCTGTGTTAAAAGTGACTATGTAAAGTTAATGGCAACTTTACCCTTTTCTGGGGGACAGTAGTCAGCCCCAGAAAATTGAGTCAGTGGCAAGTCTAAGACAACTCTGTGTCACTGCACTGAAGGTGCTGTGCAACACACAGAGAGTGGGGTTACTGAAGTGGTGTACTCCAGAGTCCACAATCACAAAAACAGTTGAAATACACATGGCAAAACACAGGTAAGAGTGGGGGATAAGCTCACACTCTTACCAGGTGGAAAAAATTAACTCCAGAAATCCAGCAAAGCTGCTGAGGCACTCACTAGCTAGGGGAAATTAGCCATAGAATGAAAATTCTCCCTAACAAGTACTACTTAAATGATTCTTTCTCTTGGGAGTGCAGAACCCCCACTTGCTCCTTTTAACTCAGTATTAACTCTTCGTCTATAGTAGATTGACTCCGTAATATCCTGCACTCTAAGTTGCTTTTCTCTCTGTTCCCTTGTTGTTTACTCTAGCTTCTATCTTCATAAACAGAGGATCTTGGGGCTATTGCTCCATCGAGCTATGGACGATTACTATAGAAGGAACTAACCTAATTCTGTTGGTGGGAATGCATTGGTCATAGACCGTGACTCTAGCCCAAGGTCACCAAAAAAGGAAAAACATATGTTATACTATGAAACCGGAGCGCTATACCCTGCAAAAACTGTATTCTATTATTCGCTATTAACGATAACTCAAACAAAAGGAAATGCAATTATTGTGTTTAATTGGTAGCCAACACGTGTTTCGACCCGTAATTATCAGGTCTTCTTCAGGTCTTCAGCAACTACTTAATGAGTGGACACTTGCTGATCCACTTATCATATTCAATGAAATGCGCAAGTTTGGAGTCTCGTTCTCAATGGTCTGTGGCAAAGCACCAATAGTTCCCGCATAGAAAAGTGTGCTGCTAATAGCTATTCCAAATTAGTTAATCTTCAAAACCAAAACATTGCCATGGTTTTAGGTGATATTAGTTCACTTATAAATTGTATATGCTCCACGTATAATCGTGTTGTTGTACTAGGAAAACAATCTTCAAAAGAACCTAATTCTATTGATGGGTACGTTTAATCCCATCTGCCAACTGTAAAATCGTCCGCGGCGTTCCGCATGTATGATGACATCCAAATGTGCATGTTTAATGGAATGGTAAGTGGATCAGCAAGTTGCCACTCATTAAATAGTTGTTGAACCCCTGAAGAAGACCTGAGTTTAATGGGTCGAAACATGTGTTGGCTACCAAGACTACCAATTAAACACAATAATTGTATTTCCTTTTGTTTGAGTTATCGTAAATAGTGAATGGTACAATACAGTTTAATGGTATAACGCTCTGGTTCTCCAGCATGGGGTCTGGCATGGATTCACATGCTCATGAATATTCCCTTTCGTCAGGCTGGGAATCCTCGGTAAAAGAAAAAACAGTTTCACTTTAGTTTATAAACTGTCTTTCTCCTCTAAACCAGTCACTGAGCTCTGTGTCATGCTTCCCCCAGCCAATGACTGCCGTCTCCCTAAGCTCCTTCTCTGGCAGACATCTTCAGATTTTTACTGCACTTTCAAGTGTTGGGAGTCTTTGTGTTTCACTTTTGGAACTTTCTGCGTTTTTTTCACACTTTTTTGGCTGGGAAAACCCCTATTTTGTTCAATCGAGCCCATGTGCTCCATCGTTTACCCATCCGATTAATGGGGACCAGTTTTTCGGCATCTTTCGCCGCCCCTCAAGGGCAAAATCGTACAGTGTTTTCTTCTTGGAAATTTCCAGAAGGCCTTCAGGCCTACACTGTGCCGGATTATGTCAGAGGAGACGGACGGGGCTTCCCTCTTCAAGCTTTGCAATAGCTGCGGTTTGCGGATTGTTTTCACGGACAACAAGTCTTCCCAGTGCCTTTATTGTCTTCACCCGACGCACAAGGAAGAAGATTGTGAGATCTGCCGTGGCTTTTCAAGCACACGTAGGAACGGCACATCAGACTGGTGGCGTGGCTCAAAGCCAGGGCCTCTACCCCGTGTGGTCCACAGGGGCATGCCTCATCTGGATCCAGCCAGACAGAACAGGCTTCTAAGACCTTTTGAGGGCGCTCCATCCGTGAGGTCCCAAGTCAAGGCAAAGCACCGCAAGTCTGCTTCCGTCGGGGTCGCAGCACAAACTGGTCACGCAACGGTAAGGGCGCGTTCATAGTCTCAATCAGCCTTGATCTCCAGCCATCGCTCCTGTTCTTCGTAAAAGAGGAAGTCAGCTACCCCGGGGAAGCTGTGAGAGAACCTGTAGAAAGCCAAGCAGGATAAGGTGTCCAACCTTCCGGTTAAGGCCCAGGTGATCCATGCCAAATTGTCCTCGTCCATCCAGATGGTTGCTGCCGCCCTCTCAAAGGTGAAAGGGGCTGACCCGGTCCCGGGTACCCTGATGGCGGTCAGGATGGCTCTTCCTCCCAGACGAGAGGCTTCGGCCAAACCTGTGGAGAAGACTCTGGAGAAGAGGATGCCGGACCTTAACCCCAATCCGACCCCTCGGGACCCGAAGAAGGGGGATGTGGGGGAAGATCTCAAGGGCACGGACATTTCTTCGCCCAACGAGATGGACATAGATTCCGTCCACACATCCCAGAGGAGGGGGGTGACGACGATGAGAGCGTCGAGGAGATGCCTGCCGGAGGGGTGACGATGGCGATGTTAGTGGGGACGGCATAGGCGCTGGGCCCAGCGACCATGTTCCCCAGGCACCTCCCAGAGATCTGTTGCAGGTTATTCTCTTGACCCTCCACACACTGGTGTCGGAGATTCACACCAGGGCCACCACCACCGCTGAAGAAAAGGAGACCCCCTACGCCTCGACTCCAACCGTCGCTACCCTCCCCCTAGGGACACGGGGATGACTGACACTGAAGGTCAAATATTTCTGCCACTAAGGGCTTCGCCACCGGACAAAGTGGGTTCCTTCCCCTCCATGATCACCCGTGCGTCGGAACTCTTCCAGCTCACCACGGACGAGAAGGAGGACATCCTGTATCAGCGCCAGGGGGCGAAAAAAAGACCTTTCTCTCGGTACCACTCCTGGACGACGTCTGGGATGAGGGGCTGGTGCTGCTGAAGAACCCTGCATCAGCCCCGGTGAAGAGGGACCGGCTACAAAAGAAATACTGGGTGCCGGAACCGGCACCCAAATGTCTGCGGTCACAACCATTGTCAGACTTGGTGGTCTCGACTGCGGCTAGGAAGTCGTCGTCCAACCCGTCGTCATCAGCCTCTGTCCCCCCGGACGGCGAGGGGAAGAATTTGGACGCCGTAGGACGGAAGATAATTTACTCTGCGGCGACGACGGTCAAGGTGGCCAACGCCTTGGTGATCCTGGCCAGGTACGACTGGGAGCTATTGTAACGATTCTCACTAGAAATCATAAGATACCACCGGATTCCAACATGGCCTCTAACATGGCGGTACTTTCAACCTGCTGCAGCACCAGCAGCAGTCTAGTGGTTGACTCCCAGGATGCAATGCTGCACTCCTGGATCGCTCCCCCCTCTGCATATTATTGCGCTGAACCAGGAAGAAGACGCGTTGCTACTCTCTTAGGAGCCCGCAAACGAGGCTTAAGTTCGTGTTAGGGAATTCCATCTCTTGATACCTTAACTTGCTTACTGTCCGTTCCTCGTCTCTTGTTCGTTATTTCAAAAGCTGTATGATTGTTTGATTTGTTTAGAACTCCACGGTTCCAGCTGGTAACGTTAGTCGGCAGAAGCCGCTCGGGCCGGAAGCTCATAAGCCCCGTCCATCTCACTTAAGATTTGCATTTTCCACCAGGTTCTATTCTGGTAGGCAGTTATCCTTCTTTGTTTTATAGAAAGTGGGTGTTCTTTCTTTAAGGTCTAATTATAGTTTCCTCATCCGCTTTAGACACAATTAGTCTGATATAGTCTTTGGTTTCACAACAAGACCATCTGAGACCGCCTTCTTTAGAGCCGGTTCATTCCGCAATCGGGTAGGCGATTATTACCAAACAGTCATTTCGGATCAGTCTATTTACATCTATATCATAGACTGTTACTAATTGTCTCTCTCTTCCTATCTTCCTTCATTCAATACTACTGTCTTCACTAAGATTTCAGCCTTTCTCAATTCAACAACTCACTGTCATCCTAACGTGTGGTTAAGACTTCAGGGCTCAAAATATAATTTCCTACTTTACCAAGTATCTCGACTTCATTGCTCTGTTTTCCTCTTTCATACTGATCAGTGATTCCGGCGTCTCAGGTCAGGACCGGACCCTATAGATCCACACCAGACTCCCGGGATAGACTAACCTCCATCACTGGGACATCTCAAGGAGCCCACGCACTCTAGCAGCTCCCCAGGGTTTTTTCCCCCCAATGGGGGTTTTCCTGAGATCGTCCCGATGATCAAGCTTCTTAGCCGGGCCACCTGGGGATTCTCAGGGGGATTTCTATTTACATCTGGAAAACGGTACAGAGCCTCAACATCCAACCAGATTACTGAACTACTATTACCAGCCTCCATCCTTAATTCTAACCTCAGGTGAAAGGCTTGTGTGTCTGTTAGTTTCTTACTTGGGACACTAATGATTGTACCTTAACAAAGAATTGTACTTTTTCATAACAGCTATGGTACAAGATGGCTCTGATCCTGGATTTCCTCCTCGAGGCTAAGTGGGTAGAGGCAATGGAGATCCTTCAGGAAGGTGTGGTGGTGTCGGACCACGCCATCACCATGGCCCACATTGCGGCCACCAACATCAGACAAGAGGTCCAGACGAGGGTCCTGGACATGCCGTTCGATGTTGACAACCTTTTCGGCAAGGCTGTCGACTAATCACTTCAGGCCATCAAGACTGACACGGAGACGGCCCGTGCCCTGGGAACGCTGCAACAGCACTGTCCGTCCTTTCGCTCCTCAGGAGGAAAGTCGGGTAGATCTTCGAAGAGTTTTGGCGGTGGATCATCCTCTTACTGCCAGCCCTGCCGTTCCACGGCCCAGGAAGCCTACAGGGGTCATTCCAAGGCCTTCAGGGGTGGCCGCCGTAGTCAAGGCTCCCACGGCGGCACCCTTGCCTCCAAGCAGGATTGAACTGGCTGGGACATCTGGCCCCCACCCCTGCACCCTGGTGGGATGCCGGCTGACAAACTTCATCAGCGTGTGGGAAAACTTCTCCACCCATCGATGGGTGCTGGATGCTCTTGCCCACGGACCCACTTTGGAGTTTCAGCGAAAGTGTCAGAGAATACAACCAGTGGCCCGGCAGGAACAACACATTCCTCAGCTGCTGCTGGAGGTTCGGGCCATAGAAAAGGGGCGATAGAGCTGGTTCCAAAGCAACTCTGGAGCTCCGAAGTTTACTCAAGATACTTTCCTAGTAAGAAAGAAGACAGAGGGCTGCAGGCCCATTCTTGACCTATGACGACTCAACAAGTACATCAAGTCCAAGAAATTCAGGATGGTCATGTTGCAGCACGTGCTCGGCCAACTGGAGGAGGGAGACTTTCTGTCACCGTTGGATCTAGAGGACTTGTCCTTCCACGACCCCATTCACGTAAAACATTGCAAGTTCTTGCGCTTTGTCGTACAAGGGAGGCACTACCAGTTCAAGGCTCTCCCCTTTGGACTGAAGTCGGCACCCATAGTCTTTACGAAGTGCCTGGCTTTGGTGGCAGCCCACCTGCAACTAAGGGGAATTCATGTGTACCCATAACTCAACGACTTTCTCATCCAGGCCAAGTCAAAGTACATCGCCGTCGATGACACAGAGCGAACCGTCCGGTTGCTGACTGATCTAAGGTTCTCGGTGAACTATGCAAAATCCTGCTCGACTCCATCGCAGAACACAGCGTTACTGGGGTCCAGGCTCAACACTGTATCCTGCCTAGCGGCTCTGTCGGAGGAGAGGATAGTGGCCATTTTGGGCAAGGTGCAATGGCTGTTGGCACTGAAGATCACTACGGTAAGGACCATCAAGTCGCTGCTCGGCATGCTGTCGTCCTGTATCTACCTGGTCTGATTCTGCAGGTTGCGGATGCGACTGCGCCAGGAATTCCTGGACTCCGGTTGGATCCAGGTGTCTGGAAGCTTCAAGGACAGGATCATGCTCGACGAGGAGTTGCGTTGAGTGTTAAGTGGTGGGGTGTGCGCTCCAACATCGCCAGAGGCACAGATGTCCAGAGTCCCCCGTACCAGGAGACAGTCACAACAGACACTTCCCTGGAGGGGTGGGGAGCAAACACTGGATGTCTCCACTCCAGAGGCTGCCGGGGGAGAATACTCATTACATAAACGTCCTGGAAGTATGGCTTTGTTCTGGGCCCTCAAGTCGGTTCTGCTGTCCCTCAAGGGCGAAGTGGTGAGGGTCTTCACAGACCATACCACCACAATGTTTTACATCCAGAAGCGGGGGGGGCACCCGATCTCTGGCGCTCTCCAGAGAGGCGCACGAGTTGCAGCACTGGGCTGTTGCCCAGGGGATGTTACTCATTCCCTTTCACCTGGCGGGAGTCAAAAACACTGTCCCCGACTCCCTCATCATGGAGCTGCGCTCTTGCCATGAATGGGAGCTTCGGCAGGATCAAGTGGAAAACCTCTTTCTCAGGTGGGGCAGTCCCAGATCGATCTGTTTGCGATGGTGACGTACACCAAGTGCCAGAGGTTTACCAGCAGGTTCCCTCCGCGTGGAAGGGAGGGGTGCATTCTCATTCCCTTGGGAAGGTCCCTCCAGTCAAGTTGCTGGTGGTCGTGGATCTTCTCACCAGGGAAGAAGGCGCAATCCTGCACAACGATCCCGGATCGCTGAACCTGAAGACCTGGCTCCTGCAGCATTAGAGTTCAGTGGGTACAAGCTGCCTGCGGACTGCAGGGAGGTCCTCGCCAAGGCCAGTGTGTCGTCGACTCTGAAGTGTTACGAAAACAAATGGAAGCATTTCGTGACTTTGTGCCGGTCGCAGAAGATTAACCCTCTGAGGGTCATGGCCCCCCACACCCTCCCCCGCCCCCTCCAGGACCATCCTCACTTGTTGACGTTTGCTAGGTCGGGACTGGTGCACGCCTCCATCAAGGTGCATCTGGCAGCTCTTGCCTGATAGACCAGGTCTCCGGGATGGTCTTCTCTTTGGTTGCACCATCTAGTGAAGGAGTTTATCAAAGGACTGTTCTGTTCATTCCCGCCAGTGAAGGTGCCTGCCCCGTCGTGGGAACTCAACATGGTGCTGACTAGGCCCATCGGGGGGGGTGGGTCCCATTCGAGCCGATGCATCAGACTCTGCTCAAGTTCCTGTCCTGTCTTAGAAGACCGCTTTCCTTGTGGCCATCATCTCTGCCAGGAGAGTAGGTGAGATCCAGGCCAGGAAAAGCCTGACCCCCCCAAACCTCCCGGCCCTACAATCTGCATGTGTCGAGCCTGAGGGACAACAACTAGGCTCATCTGGGTTGACCATAGTGTACGGGCAGGAATGTATCGAACACATTTCTGTTGCAGATAGCCTGCTCATTTGCCTTAATATAAAAAAAAAACAAAGGGCCCCCAGCGATTTGAACTGACAGCTTCAAAAGGTGCCTAATAACATTTTTTTTTTGTTTTATAGAAATGAATTTGATATAGAAAAACATGTTCAAATTCCAAATTAAGGACAATTTGCTACTGGCAATGGATTCCGCCTAAACTACAGTGTTGTAAAGATAACCGTTTATATCTGTTGTAAAGTGCAAATACTTAAGTGCAACACCCTATCAGCCCATCCCAGAGTTCAATCTATACACATACATTACTCTCATAAACAATCATGTCATGCTCAATACACACATACATATGGAACTAATGGGTCCTCCCTGATGGCTACATGATCCTCTGGCCCAGATCCAACTGTTCGGAGGGTGTGTAGCCCTGATTTTCCTTGAGTGTATTCCTGCCTCTGTCATTCCCACACAAAAGCGTACTCATTTTATGAATGCCTTGTCTGCAGGCTCTCTTTCTCCTGGCCACTTCTTTACTGTGGCTACCATCTATCGGCCACCTGGTTAGATCTCCTCCTTCCTCTCTGAGTGGGCGGACCTCTCCTCTTACCTCCTGGTTTTGACCACTCAACTCCTCCTTCTTAGAGTTCAACACCGACATGGATACTTTGTCTTTCCTCTAGACTCTTACGTGACCTTCACGATTCTCCCCTCTGGCCCGACTCACTCTGCAGGGCACACTCTGGATGTTCTGATCTCTTCAGACCTTCCCCTTCCTATCCCTCATCACTCTGCTCTCTTGGAGTGATCACTTTCTCCTTTACTCCCAGCTCACACTTTCTTCCCCTCAGGCCAAGCCAACTCCAGCACTGCCACCTACCTTCTCGGTTATCCGACCCATGAAGCGTGTCAGTTGAGGCTTTCGTCTGCCACTTTCTCACCACCACCACCTCCCCCTTGGCTGACTCACACCATGACACAGACCTTTCCATGCTCCACTTTGCTGTATCTGATACTTTAGATGTTCTTGCCCCTGTCATGAAGATCTGCCTGAAGCCCAAAGCCACGTGCAACTCTGGGTATGGCTCAGACCTCGCCATCCTTAAACGCAAGTGCAGGGTCGCTGAGAGGAAATGGCATGCTTCCGGTACATCCTCTGACAAACTGGCCTGCTGCCAGCTCCAAAGGCAATACTGGCTCTCTGTCCACACCAAGAAGAGAGCCCATATCCAAGCCCATGTCTCTGCGGCATCTAGCAACTCTGCCGAACTCTTTGAAATCTGCAAGGAGCTGGCCAATCCTGCTGCAGTCTCTACATCTCCTGTCCCCTCCCAGGCCCTCTGCACAGCACTGACCATCCATTTCATCTCTAAAACTCAGGACATCCTGTCCTCCCTTTCTCTGCCACCGCCCCACCTTCCCTCTACTTCCTACTCTTCCCCCGGCCCTTCTTCGGCCACCTCTCCTCCCTCCTTCTCTGCCTTTCACCTGTTCTCCCCAGATGAGTTTTCTAGACAAGTCTGATCTATGAAAGTCCCGTCAAAACCGGTTCACCCCTGTTCCTCCAAAACCATCACATTCACACCCTGGGTCCTGCTCTGGCTGACTTCTGCAACCACTCCTTTGCCACTGGATTCTTCCCCTCACCCTTGAAGAACTCCCTTGTTCACCCACTTCTAAAGAAACCCCCTGCCGACCCGTCCTGCCCAGCTAACTATAGCCCAGTCTCCATCACTCCTTTCCTGGGCAAACTCCGGGAAAAGCTGCCCATCTCCCAGCTTAATCTTCATACTGAATCTGTTGGTTGTCTCCATGACAATATGTCTGGCTTCAGAGCTGCCAGAAGCATGGACACTGCTCTCCTGAACTCACCCTGTGCCCTCCTGTTACTTGATCCCTCCTCCTTTTGACATGGTCAACCATGCCATCCTGCTGAACCGTCTCTGTGATAACCTGGGTATCACCGATCAGGCCCTGGCTTAGCTGACTTCTTTCCTCTCTGATCGACCCTCCCATGTCCAACTTGGGTTCTTCCTCTCCTCTATCTCTACCTGTGGTGTTCCCCAGTGCTCTACCCTCTCTCCCTGGCTGTTCAACCAATACCTGGCACTTCTTGCCCACTGCCTTGCTGCTCTCTGCCACAACTTTCAGTGCTATGTGGATGACACTCAACTCATCTGCAGGCTCCCTTACGCCACCTCTTCTCCTTCTCTCATCTCTGACTGTCTATCTGCTATACAGGAGTAGTATGCCGCCAATGATCTCTGCCTTAATGCCACAATTCAAGAAACAAACTCATTTCATATGACTACAGTCACTAGGTGATAATGCATCGTTAGAGAGGAGAAAGACCCTCCTGTCGCGCTTCTCAAAATAAAAGAATGACACTAATGGTGATTTGCAACGAAATATTTAATTAAAAGTCATTAGATTTGAGCATAGATAGGACAGACAAGCCTGGATGTAATAACAAAAGCAAAAAATATTTTTTTTTTCTGTTACTTTGACAAAATCCAGTTAATTTTCAAATTGTGATGTCCTTAGTTGAATGCACTAAGTATTGAGTATTGAGGTAAAGATCCTGGTACCAAAAAGGTAATCTGTGAAAAAAATGGTGGCTTGTAATGCCCTACCTTTCTGGCGTAAAGTCTTCAAAAAGAAATGTGCTCATTGGCTGAAACTTGCAGTGTGCTTAGTTATCGTCTCTAAGTTCACTGATGCTATGTTGTAATCCAGTTAGATTCCAAATTGTAATATCCTTAGTTGTGTTCACTAGGTATTGAAATAGAAGTCTGGTTTCAGTAGGATGATTTATGAGAGTGATTGAGGCTTGGAAGGTTGTGGTTTGGCAGAGCGAAGCTATATGGTTCCTTAATCCAATTGAATTTCCAAATTGTAATATCCTTAGTTATATTCACTAGGTAATGTAGTATACATCATGGTTGAAGCAGTATGGTTCCACTTGGAAGGTTGTGGTTTAACAGAGCGAAAACAATATGGTTCCTCTTGGAAGGTTATGGTTTAACAGAGCGAAACCGATATGGTTCCTCGACACGTGTTTCCCCGCTGCTGATGCGCGGCGGTTCTTCAGGAGGATTGTGGTATAGAACAATTGTGTTCAAATCTAGAAGGAAGGAGGAAGAAAAGAGAGGAAAAAAGGAGCAAATAACGGTCGGTTGGAAAGCAGTATGATATCCTGTTTAAAATATCACATTGTATCTCAATACGATGTTACAAGTAAAGCAGAATAAGAACTTACGTCTGTACAAGATCAATGGTGTTGGTATGATGATTCTCACTCTATTGTAGAATACGTTGTATGGTCTGTAGCACAGGGTCTTATCTGTTGAGAAATGAGTATATAAGAATACTTTTCTCAATGTATGTTGTTACTATGTGTATTGGCTCAGGTCTAATATATAAAAGAAGTGCACATAATGATAGGATTAATGTGAAAATATGTGAGATTATTTGGTACAATTGACAGGTTAAACCGAAAAAGTACTGAGTTGGGAAAAGATGTAGGTGCACTTATAAAGAAATGATGGAGGTATGCATAAACCGGATGGAGAAAGGGGGAGGTAAAAGGGGCTGTATGGGGGAGGTAATTTAAGTAGTGTATCATGGGTGGAGGTTAATCCAGTCCAGCTTCCTGCTAAAGAAAGGTGAAAAAAGAGAAAGCTGCTTACCACCGAGTAAACAAATGTCCTGCCCGTTCGGATTCTGCTGCCGTATTGACAGCATACAGTCTTGGCGAATAAGTGTGTATTCGCGGGCCGACGCTAGCGCGGTGACGTCACGCGCACGCAGGTTTTTGCGTGATGACATCATCGCGCCCGCGTGACACCGCACTATTATGGTGTAACTTAAATAACAAAGTAGCTTACTCTCGAGGCACCCGTGTATTTGTATACACATTATGTCAATGCAAAGGTATGATTCTTGAAAAAATATGTAGAGATGCAAGAATACATAATAGAAGATATGCTAAGTATAAAAATGTGAATGATATGCATAGTAGTTACTAAAACATATACGTGCCGCTAGGCAGACGTATGTTCTGAGTGTCAGCACTATGACTGCTAAGTCTGATGGTTACTGGGGTGCAGTATTTACGAGAAAACTAGCTATGTCAAACCTGGTAAAGGCTGGACTAGCTAGGTGGTATGTGATGGCTCTGATAGTATTCTATGTACTTTATGGTCAGAAGAAGAGGATGATAGAAGGAAAACAAAAAGTTGCAGTGGACAGGGTCATAATACAGTCACGGTAATGGGAAAGACACACATGCATGTAAGGCCTGGTGGTGCCTGCGCTAGCTGAGGGGTGATATGTGTTCGCGGTAGATGGAACAATCATAGTGATGGGAGCATGAGAAGACCATTGTAAAAGAATATAGCATGTGGTTTGTAGAAATTCAAAGGGTAAGAGAGAGGGTGATAGTTGAGAGCAAAACAATCTCTCCAAGGCCGGGTAGTTATAAGAAAGTGTGTGAGAATATCAAAAAATGGGAGAGGTAAGATGACATGCAAAGTATGCTGAACCATAGATTTACAGAAAATGGCATAGTTCCTGGTCGCTGTTTAGACCTGTGTTGCAAGTGTCCATTAGACAGATCCAGCGAGCTTCTTGTTGTCTAAGTTTCAGTTCCATATTGCCTCCACGGGGGGCAGGTTTTAGTTTGACAATTCCAAAAAATTTCAATTGGTTAATCTGAGTCAGTAGATGTGTTTGTTGAAAATGGGTGGCTAGCGGAGATCTTAAGTCCTGGTTGATGATTGCCCGAATATGTTCACTGACTCCGATTTAAGTTTTCTGATGGTGCTCCCAATGTAAAACTTATTAAACGGGCACTGGATGATATATATTGTAAATTTGCTATTGCAGTTGATGAATTGTTGGATGGTGTAAATGGTGCCATTTGGTTTGGTGATGGTGGTTCTAGCATTGTCCGAGTACTTGCACATTGTGCATTGTCCGCATTTGTAGTTACCTTTAGTAGGTTTGTGTAGCCACATAGTTGGTGGATTTGGGTTGTTGGTGGCGACGTTGGCTTCAAAATGAGATGGATTTAGTTCATCCTTGAGAGTTTTTGCTTTCTTAAATGTGATTGTTGGTTTGGTATCCAAGAATGTCGTAAGATCAGGATCTGATTTAAGAATGTTCCAATATTTGGTCATTGCTTTCCAAATGCAGATATTGTTGGCACTATAGTTTGTGATGAAGCTGATTTTCCTATCGATGTTGGTGATAGTTGTGTTGGTTTTGGTTTTGACTTGTAGCAATGATTGCCTGGTCCTAGATAAAGATTTCTGATAGCTGTTCTTGACGAGTTTGGTAGGGTAGCCTCTCGTGATACATTTTTCTACTGTGATTTTGGCCTTTTCAGTAAAATCATCTTTTGTGCAGTTCCTTTTTAGTCTTAGGATTTCACTGAATCCTTCCCTCATGAGCCGGAGCTCATCCCTCGAGGCCCCGACACTGCAGGAGCAGCGGGCCTGCCCAGGAAGCCATCCCAGATCAGCTGGGGAATTATGGTAAGCGCGGACCGATTGCGCTTTTTCTTCAATGCCACCTAAATTCGATTTTCCCTATTCGCTGCACGAATGCATACAAGCATTCCTAGATGCCCTATCAAGCACCTAAGCAGCCCTGCACCCGCCCTGCTTCGTTAGAGCACGTTGTGCCCTGAATCCAGTTCTGTGGTACACGAGGTACCCCCTTCAAAGATGGCCGCCGCATTCTAGGCTACCTCCGATCGGTGCCTGACCAGGCACACAACAGCAGTCTTGGCCCTCCCTGATTGGCCACTGCAACCACAACCTCTGCCATTGGTCGCCGGCAGGCGAAGCCGGCCCTCTCCACTCAAGGCCCTCGAGGACAAGGCTCGTGCCTGTTCTCAGCCTGGAACAGTTGCTGAATCCTTCCCTCATGAGCCAGAGCTCATCCCTCGAGGCCCCGACACTGCAGGAGCAGCTGACCTGCCCAGGAAGCCATCCCAGATCAGCTGGGGAATTATGGTAAGCGCGGACCGATTGCGCTTTTTCTTCAATGCCACCTAAATTCGATTTTCCCTATTCGCTGCACGAATGCATACAAGCATTCCTAGATGCCCTATCAAGCACCTAAGCAGCCCTGCACCCGCCCTGCTTCGTTAGAGCACGTTGTGCCCTGAATCCAGTTGTGGTACACGAGGTACCCCCTTCAAAGATGGCCGCCGCATTCTAGGCTACCTCCGATCGGTGCCTGACCAGGCACACAACAGCAGTCTTGGCCCTCCCTGATTGGCCACTGCAACCACAACCTCTGCCATTGGTCGCCGGCAGGCGAAGCCGGCCCTCTCCACTCAAGGCCCTCTAGGACAAGGCTCGTGCCTGTTCTCAGCCTGTTCACTGCCGTCTGCCAGACCCCCTGGACCTCTACACTCACCTACCTAGGTAACTTTGCGCCTGCAACAACTACGTTCCGCCGTACCTTTAACCCATCTGCCCCTTACATATCTTATGAGAACGATTTCCACTCTGACATTTGTTGTGCATCTGTTAACTGCCCCATCCCAAAGCCACACTACTTCCCAACTTATTAGCAGCCTCTATACATGAACTTGGTCCAGGTGCCCTGCTGCACCCTCTCTCAATACATGTGTGCCCCTCTGGAATCTCTCATTCAGGCGATGTTATTTACTACAGTCAACAGTGTGTGATCAGTGTATGGGAGGTGAATTGTGCCCTATGGTCGCCCCCAGACCACACTTGACTCTTTGCTATGGTTTTTGCATTGTGTAAGCGCCTTACGGTCGCCCCAGACCACATTTGATTTTGTGTTGTGCCTTATGGTCGCCCCCAGACCACTTTTGCATTGTGTTGTGCCTTATGGTCGCCCCCAGACCACATTTGATTTCGTGTTGTGCCTTATGGTCGCCCCCAGACCACTTTTGCATTGTGTTGTGCCTTATGGTCGCCCCCAGACCACATTTGCATTGTGAAAGTGCCTCATGGTCGCCCCCAGACCACTTCTGCATTGTGTTGTGCCTTATGGTCGCCCACAGACCACTTTTGCATTGTGTTGTGCCTTATGGTCGCCCCCAGACCACATTTGATTTCGTGTTGTGCCTTATGGTCGCCCCCAGACCACTTTTGCATTGTGTTGTGCCTTATGGTCGCCCCCAGACCACATTTGCATTGTGAAAGTGCCTTATGGTCGCCCCCAGACCACTTCTGCATTGTGTTGTGCCTTATGGTCGCCCACAGACCACTTCTGCATTGTGTTGTGCCTTATGGTCGCCCCAGACCACTTTTGCATTGTGTTGTGCCCTATGGTCGCCCCCAGACCACTTTTGCATTGTGTTGTGCCTTATGGTCGCCCCTGACCACATTTGCATTGTGTTGTGCCCTATGGTCGCCCCCAGACCACACTTGACTTTTTGATTTTGTGTTGTGCCCTATGGTCGCCTCCAGACCACACCTGACTTTGTGCTATGGTTTCTGCATTGTGTAAGTGCCTTATGGTCGCCCCAGACCACATTTGATTTCGTGTTGTGCCCTATGGTCGCCCCCAGACCACATTTGCATTGTGTAGTGCCTTAGTCGCCCCCAGGCCCCTTTGATTTTGTGTTGTGCCCCAGGGTCGGTCCCTGTCCTCACTCAAATTGTACCGTGCCTACCCGATGTCTCCAATGCCACCCACTCGCCAGTCCTCTGCACACCACGACAACCCTAGCATGTTACTTTGCTTTACCTTGATCATGTTCCCCTTTTGTGTCTTGCAAAGCAACATACCTTGCACTGGCAATAGCTACATAGCCCTCAATAATGGCCTAGCCAGACCGGCCTGCCCAAGACACTATCCCATCACCTGCCCCACACCATTTCTGCCAACCACACCGGCCTTCCTCCCGGTATCTCAATACGCCAACCCTACCCGCAGCTATGCTCACCCTTCTCATATCCCAGCTATTATGCACTTAGCCGTCTCCAAGCGGAACACCACCGACAGGAGAGCACCTTGCCCCACCATCGACTATAGCACCCCTACCCGCTAACCCTACCGTCTCCCGAACCACTACCCGCACCCTTACCGATCGGAACATGAGACTTGGTACTAGATTCCACCACAGATCTAGCAAATGCCTAGTTAAACCACCCAACAAGTCCAACAATCATTCTGTAATACCCATGAACTCTACCTCTCCTATTCCTAAAGGAGCTCTTCTAAATGTTAGATCACTAGTCGCCCACTCCATAGAAGTCGCAGACATTATTCTAACTAACAACCTGGACTTCCTTGCTGTAACTGAAACCTGGTTGCATGATGCTGCAGGACCATCTCTCACCCTAGCCATACCTGACAACTACACCATCCTCAGAGCAGATAGACCTAACGCGCGAGGAGGTGGGGTAGCCATTATCTTTAAGTCCTCGCTTGATATTAGACTAGCACCCTCTCCTCCACTTAAATCTTGTGAGCATCTCACAGTCAAATTACAAACTTCCCCCAAAAGCACTATTACGCTGCATTTAATCTACAGACCCCCGGGCCCACCTGGCTCATTTGAGGAAGACATCACATCTCTAGTTGCTGAAAGCTCCAAACCATCAGCACAAATGATTATACTTGGAGACTTCAATCTTGGGTTTAATGACCCTCTTGACACCCCTGCCACTGCCCTGGCCACAGCATTAGGGGAGCATGGCCTAAAACAGTTCTGTTCCAGACCCACCCACTCGAAGGGTAGAATCCTGGACTGGATAACCGCCCTCAACTGTAACATTACCGTGAAAGACCCCACACAGCTTATTTGGACCGATCACTACCTTCTCCCATTTGACATTAACAGCAGTAATCTAATGTACAAAAAACCCATTATTGCACCCGCATGTTTAACTAGGAAAAAGAGTAACATCACAGCGGATGCACTAATTCCTCTGGTGATCCCGACTCTAAACGCACTGCCAGCTACAACTGACCTGAACCAATTGGTCAAAGTCTATAACGACTCCATGGCCAAAGCCATTGACATCATTGCCCCACTGAAAATGCGAAAAGGCAAACCTAAAGCGCACCTGAATACATGGTACACCCCGGAGCTCAAAATTCTCCGTCAACAAAAAAGTAAACTCGAAGCACTATGGAAATCAGTGCCTTCAGTAAACAATAAGACTAATCTCACTAATATCTCCACTCTCTACAAAAATGAGATTACACGCGCTAAGAAAGATTCTCTCAACACTAGGATTTCCCCGGCAAGCTCTAGCACTAAGGAGCTCTTCAACATCCTAAGGGGATTAGAAAACCCTACTCCTCCCACTGACTCTTGCACCAAGGATAAACCATGGTGCACAGGGATCCAGAATGCTCTTGCTAACAAAATTTCAGGGCTCCAAACTAAAATTGACAACAAACGACAACAACTCACTCCTGGTCCGATTTCCAGCTCCACCCCTCTCCCTCCCACCGCCACTAGCTCAGGCTTTACCTTCAAAAAGGTATCCATACCGGAGGTACAAAAAATTATTGCATCTCTGAAACCCTCGAACTGTAAGGGGGATAGTTGCCCCTCACAGATCATAAAGGATGCAGCCAGGGATCTTTCCCCCTTCATTACTAAATTAATAAACCTGTCTTTCTCCAACAACTTGGTCCCCAGTAACCTGAAACAATCCTGGGTCCTACCTCTACTAAAAAAAACCACTCTCGACCCGGACATACCCACGAACTATAGACCCATTACCACCGTCCCATTCTTACTAAAAATTCTTGACAGAGTGGCCTATCTACAAATCCAGGATTATCTTGAGACTAACCATTTACTTGGAACTCGCCAATCTGGCTTTCGACCTCAACATGGGACAGAAACGGCCCTTGTTGACCTCAAGTGCCAGATAGACGAACTAAAAGATAAAGGTAAGGCTGCCATTCTCCTTCTACTCGACCTTTCCGCTGCCTTTGACCTGGTTGACCACAAAATCCTGTGCAGCCACCTGTCATCGGCAGCACACTTCTCCCACTCTGCGGTCACATGGATTCAATCCTTCCTGGACAACAGGACCATGCGGGTCTTCTCACCCCTAGCAGCGGCGGACCCTATTCCCATTACCTGCGGTGTCCCACAAGGTTCCTGTGTCTCACCTACATTGTACAATATATTTACAAAGCCCCTATTCGACAAGCTGGACAATCTGGGTGTCACCTACACGAACTACGCAGATGACACCCAGATACTCCTCACCCTATCTGGTAATTACAACGCGGATACCAAATGGATCAATGAAGTCTTCTCCATCATTCAGGCATGGATGGCCACACATGGCCTCTGCCTGAATGATGATAAGACCGAACTGCTCCTTGTAGGCTCACCCAAGACCATCCGGAAACTCTGCCCCAGCTACACTAGCTTCACCATTGATGGTAACACCTTACCCACTGCCAAGAGTGTAAAAACCCTCGGTTTCTATTTAGACACGAACACCAACCTAGCCAAACAAATCAATATGACTGCCTCAGCCACCGCCTACACTGGCAAATTAATCAGGGCCTGCAGACCATTGATCTCCCCTAACAACTGCCTTACTTTAGCCAGGGCACTCATTCAATCCAAATTGGACTATTGCAACAGCCTCTATGTAGGCGCCAACAAAACAGTAATCAACAAACTGCAAGTCTTACAAAATAACGCACTCCGTGCCGCCCTAAATATTCCTAGAAGAGAACATATCTCTGATACTAGAATCGCCTGTAATTGGCTTTCCATCCAACAAAAACTCGACCTCAAAACCTTATGCCTCACATATAAAGCTCTTAACCACCTAACCCCACCCTATCTCACTAACAAATTTACATTAAGACAGAACACCAGAACCACTAGATCCTCTAACACGCTTCAACTGACGGTGCCCAAATACTCCCTCAAAAGAGGTGGTGGATCCAGCTTCCCAACCTTGGCCTCACAACTCTGGAACACTGTTCCACTGGATATCAAATCCACTCCCACCTTCCAACCCTTCAGAAATAAGGTCATCACTTGGTTACTCAACAAATAGACAACCATGTATATATGCATTCCCAATGTATAATTGCTTCTTATTATGCTTTGCCCAATAACTATGCACTATCTGCCTATCTGTTACTCTGCCTCATTAATTCTGTACTATTGTTTCCCCACTGTTGCCTGTAACTTGATGTTCTAAGCGCACATATACCCCTGGGTCAAGAGCGCTATATAAATAAATAAACAAACAAACAAACCAAAGGGGATGTTTCGAATGATATGCTGAGGGTGGCTGCTGGTTGCGTGAAGAATGCTGTTGACGGCTGTCGGTTTGGTTTAGAGCGTTGTGCATATAGTGTCATTTTCGATGTAGAGGGTAATGTCCAGAAAATTAATGGCTGTTTGACTGTATTCCGTGGTTAGTTTTAGGTTGTAGGTATTGTTGTTAAGATAGTTGAAATATTCCTGAAAGGCTGGTATTGTTCTGTTCCAAATTATGAAGATATCATATATGTATCTGGCCCAAAAAATGATATTATTAAGGTGAGTGAATGATGGGTGTTGCCATGCGAATTCTAGTTCAAAGTGTCCCATGTACAGATTTGCGTATGGTGGGGCATATTTCGCACCCATGGCAGTTCCTTGTATCTGGCGATAGAGGGTTTTGTTGAAGATAAAAATGTTGTTTTGTAATGTGTATTGTAGCATTTCTAGAATCATGTTATTGTGATCATAGAAGGAGATGGAGCGGGTTTTCAGGAAGTATTTGGTGGTTGAGTCCTTCATCATGCAGACTACTGGTATAAAGTGATGTGACATCCATGGTTATCAGCCAATAATCTTTGTTCCACTTGGTATGTTGTCTGTGAGTTGGATGATATGGGTTGTGTCTCTGATATAAGATGCAAGTGAATTAGCCAATGGTTGGAGTTGATGGTCTATGTACTCTGAGATATGTTCAGTGATGGATCCGATACCATTGATAATTGGCCTGCTGGAAGGTAGTCTTGAGAATTTTTATGGACTTTAGGTAGAAAGTAAATCGTGGGTGTTATTGGATGTGTTGTCATCATGTACTTATATTCTTCTTCTGTCAGTAGTTCAAGGTCTTTCCAATGACTGCTCATGGTCTTCCAAGTTTCCCCCATTTTAGCGAACGGATTCTCTTGGATTATTTCAATGCATCGTTACACCATTGCATTACGCATTCACATGTCGGTAGCTTGACATTAGAACAGCCCAATAAATGGATTACAATTAACGGAAAAACTTCAATGCCTGCAATCGTAGCAAAGTGCTCGGAAGTACAGGGTTCTGTGCCAAGGGACTAGCCATCTGATGTATTGTTTGCAGTCCCTGGAGACCCTAAAATGTAAGTATAAGTAAAGTTGTTTTGTACCCATACCCTTTTATGATGCCCTCATCTGTTGCTCTGTCACCCGTCTATAGCTTGGTGGGTCTCACCTCAGTTACGGAGAGGTTGCAGGAAGGTAGTTAACGTTGCTCCCAATGGGGATGTCAGTGTCTGCATTCGAGATCCACTGTTAAACACAGGACGATTGCTGTGTGGCAGCCATTAATGGTTGTCCACCTGAGCACCTTCTTCGTAGATGGATCAAAGAGTCACCGGAAAGCCGGGACCTTATAGCTGCACAGCAACCGACCATGTTTTGCACTGCTACAAATTGCTGCAGTAAATGAATGCGTCGCATCCTTGGGGTCCATCTTGGAAAGATTGATCGTGGATCAAAATATTAGTTATAATAGCCAGAAACCCTGTTCGCGGGTACTGTGTTTGGCAATGAAAGATAACAAAATATACAAAGTTATTTGCCATAGTATGCCCTGTGGACCAGACAGATAGATTTAAAGGAAATCTGCTTGTTAACTGGGAGCCAATGAAGGCTGCGAAGAATGTGAGTAGCATGGTAATAGTGAGGAGCAGAGGTGGCAGCCCTAGCAGCTGAATTTAGAAGGACCTGGAGTCAATGGATTAAGTAAGCTGGTTGACCCAGATACAAGGCATTATGTTGGGAGGAGCCTAGTGCTTTTCTCCATTCCCAAGTTTTCCATGCGCTTTAGAATTAGGCAAGACTTCTGTTAACTGTGTTCTAAGCACTACAAGAGTCCAGGGGGGAGGAGGGTCACTAAATAAAGATAGGATAAATAATTGCGTCACTGAGGCTAGCTCTTGCAGAGCACACAGTGGCTGAGCAGCTGTTGCTATAAGAATATGAGTCTACACATACAATGCACAATTGAATACTAAGGGGAAAATGAGAAATTACTGGACCAGATAAAATATAATTTAATTGAATGAAGAGTTGAGAGAATGGCGGGAAGGTGTGTTTATGTATGAATGTCTTTAATGTAACAAATTATGCTAAACAAGAGCGACAATGTATTCCTGCAGTGGCAGCATTCCTTTAAAGTAGTTCCCAAATGGAACACAGCCATGGCAGAAGGGAAGAACTGCAGCATCCCTTGAAAGGCACGAATGACAATTTTGAATGAGCTCTGCTGGTATTCAGTAACCAAGTCAAGAGTATTTAAGCCCAAAATGAGTCCTCTGCCATTCACCCCCAATCCTCATCTTTGTAAAGGTTAAGGTTTATCTCTTGCAAGATGGACACATGGCCTTAATTCCTTAGAGGGGTGTATTTACTCTGGTTTGAGCGTGATCAGGGGGTACCCCAATATTTAAGGGGTGCAAGTATGGCCTACCATTCAGTGGTGATCCCCACGTGACCTTGGTCTTCCCCTGTACTTCGCGAAGGCCCAGGCCAAGTCGGCCATGCCCAACTATAGTGACCGGACCCCTAAATAAAAAAAACACGTGTTTGCTGAGCGGTTTTAGGAGAAGCCATTTTAAAGGAAATCCTCTCCCCTCACTGAAGCGGGGCATGGCTCCAGAAAGACAGGCCAGCATGGGACTTCGGAACGGAGGAAACTCGAGTGAACAACGCCCACGTGAGTATACTCTTGCAAGTAATAACAAAATGGGAACATGCATGTATGGTATTATGGTGATGTGAATGGTATCATGCTGATGTGAATTGTATTATGGTGATGTGAATGTTGTACAAGGTCAATGGAATAGATGGAATAGGACTTGGTGATGTATTATGGCATAGGACTTTTGGTGATGTAGTATTGGCGATGCAGTATAAAGGTAGGACTTTTGGTGATAAGGAATAAGATTGGATATGATATATTGGATTTCAGGTGATGTGTAAAGGAGTAGATTTGATAAGAAGTGGGTCATATACTGAAATTGTCACGTATTTCTGTTTTCTACTTTTTATAATGGAAAGGGAACCTCAGCATATATAAAAGACTGGGATGAAAGGGATCCCCAGCTTATAAGGATTGGGAGCTAAGGGATCCTCAGCCATAAAAGGTTGAGAAGGTAGTACCACACATTGTTCTTCTTATGACGATAAAAGCAAGAAGTGGTATTACAACAGTAGTGGCTCGGTATAAGGAATGGGCTTGGATGGTAGTCAATCATTTTGTGTATATTTTCTCTTGCTGTCTTTTGTGGTAAAAAATGAAGGAAGGTGGATTAGTCGCGGTGTGTGTGTGGGTGAGATCAAAGTGAGAAAAAGTAAGGGGGTAGGGGGGGCAAAGTGGGTTGATCTGCTTTTGAAGCACGTGCAGCATAGCGTAGGGTTTAAGTGAAGCATTAGGGACGTGCGTAACATTATGGAGGAAGAAACTCCAATAAAACACATGCATAGCGTTCTGCCACTGTGTTGTGACAGAATAAATAAACAATTGATAGTAGAGACAAAGGAAGGGGTGACTTCCTGCTCCCGGCCAAAGCAGGGCTCCCATAACAAACATGCTAGAAAAAATGTCCATCTTTGTAGCAGCAAAATATGAAGGGAACATGTCCTAAAAAAGAAAAGAGATTCTAGATCTCTGTCAATTAGTTGAGGATGTGGAAGATCAGGAAGGTGAAAGAGAGATCCAATGTAAGGTGATATACCCCGTAACGCCTAAACCTGCAGTAGGTATACAAACCCAGTCTATAAGCCTCCAGTGGTAGAGAGAGTGTCAACAGGATTATCAGGATTAACAACTAGGGGTGGGGACTCGAGAGCTTTTGCACCTCCATATAACCCATCAACAGGTGCTGATATGCCCGTAGCATTGGTGTTAGACATAATCAACCAGTGAAGAGCATCACAGGAAAGCCAATTACAACTCATCCACTCCCCCACGCCTGCCAAACATGTCCTAACACAAGAATCTGTTTCCTCAGGAGAGAGATCGCGTTGGAATAACAAAGGAAGCCGTGGGAGGAGATGAGTCTGGCCAAAGGCTGAATATAGATGTTGAGCAAAATAGGTGAGATGGCAGACTATGGGGGGGGGGAACACCACAAGAGAGAGGGGTAGGTGCAGATCGAAAAGAGGGGAAGGAAAGAGATTGAGTCCGATCAGAGAGAAACAAATCAAACCACTTCAACACTGTGCCAGCAATTCCTGCCGAGGCAATGCATTTTAGTAGGACTGTATGGTCGACCGTATCAAAGGTGGCAGAGAAATCAAGTAAAACGAGAGCTCCCACGCCACCCTGATCCTGAAGGCGTCTAAGGTAGTCAATAACTACAACAAGCACTCTGTCCCGTGCCCAGAACGAAAGCCAGATTGAGAAAACATCAAAAAAATGAGTAGCATGTTACGGTTCCAAAAATATAAAGGGTAAAAAAAATTTTTTTCATTTTTCCATAGGAATAATTGCCAATTTGTGCTCATGTGCACAGCCCAAACTGCTGGGTGGATTTGTGCCAAATAAGAAACAAATCGGGCACGGAGTGCTCAAAGGAAATCCTTTCTTGTTTTGGCACCAAATCCGCCTGGTTTTATTTTAATTTGTAAGTTGTATCTCCCGTGATGCATTGCTGTTGCCAAGCTTTTTCAGTTCTGAAAGGCAGCCCTCCTGCGATTCGAGTTCTGAATCGACATTGAAAAGTGCCCTAAAATGATGTGAAAGATTTTTTTAGTTTTTTTTTAGGGCAGGTAGCCATGTGGGCAGGGCCAGGAGGGGCGATTGGTGAAGGTTTGGTGCTTGGGTATAGTGTAGTTTTGCTTTTGTTTTTTCGATGGTTTGCGGAGATCGAGAAGTGGCATAAACAGGGTAAAGAAAGATTAAATACTCATATAGTAAAATACATTGAGATGTGGTAATCAGTATGGTTGCTAGTTAGGGGAAAATGAGTAGTTCAAGTCAATTTAGCATATTGAAAAAATATATATTTAAATAATGCTTATGACGTATGTTTGAGTTGTGGAAGCGAGGGGGGGGGAATCTTTTATCACATACTGTGGGATTGCACACAGATCCAAGTTTTCCGTGGGAGATGTATACACAAACTGTCAAATATAATGGGCACTCAACTGTCTCTTGATCCTAAATTAGCTTGCTGGGGATATGGGGCGAGGCTGAGTTCACAAAATCCGAAAACATGATTTTGGCTGTAAGAATGGGGCTGGCGAAGAGAGTCATTGCTGCACTGTGGTGCTATGCAGAGATTGAGCCAGTGGACTGCGGAGGTGGACCGATATCTATCCCTTGAGAGGAGTGTACAAGGCGAGGGGTTGCCCCCAAACATTCTTGAAGATATGGGGTAGATGGGTGTGGAAGGGCTGAGGGAAAATTGTGGTGTGCTTTTGTTTATATTTCGGACCGTTTATATTTTTATATCACCCGCTGAGATGATATTTTATCAAGTTATTTGCAATTGTTATCCTGTGGAGACTGTTCTTTCAAGCGTGGACATACCTATGTTTGTTTTCTTTGTCTGTTATTGCAAAACTCAGGATAGGATTAAAAAAACAATGCTGGCGGGTTGTATTAAGGTAACTTAATGTCTTGTGTTTGTGTTTTGAGATCGCGTACTGTCTTATTTAACTTTGTTTTGTGAATATAAAGTGCGCTACTGAGGTGCATTCATGTCCGAGCCATGTTTACATTGTGTTATGTTTTGATCGGGTGAGGTTTTCACGTGATGTGAATGAATGTTTCTAGATTCACTGTTCTCTTCAGAGCGGTTCTATTTATTTCTGTTTATTAAGTTTATTTTAGGTTTAACATTTGATTTGTTTGAAGGGAGAATGAGGCGTATAAAGGAGGTAGATTAGTGTTGTCGTTCTGAGAAAAAGGCCATGAGCTTGGAAATAAGTCAGCACTATTTTGCATGATTTGTCGATTCGTTAGTTTTAACTAACGAAGATTATACAATGTAAAAAAGGAGCTTCTGGATCCAGTGTTCTCTACAAATTGGTTCTCGAAGTCGGAATTTGTACAGAAGTTTGCAACGTTACTTTTAGGATTGTTTAATGTTTGATTTGTTTGAAGGAGGTATAGAAGTGTTACTTTTGCGAAAGAGCCAGCGGGCACAGAGATACATTTGCACTGTTTTGTATGATTTCTCGATTCGTAAGTGTATACATTGTAAAAAAGGTTGTTTATTTTCCGATAGCAAAAGATGTTAGTATTGGTTCGATAACTGTGATTCTCAATTCAGAATGTACATTTGTATATTAGGAGCCGATGAGGTTGAGTTAGCTTTGTTTATATTTATATGAAAGAGTCAAGAGGGCTGCGCAGTGGTGTAGCCACTATGTTTCATTACATTTGTGGAAGGGGGTGCTAGCCAATCAGGGTGCATGGAACATGGACTGTATTCTCTGGTTTAAGCCTGCATTATGAGCACCCTTTGTGCTGCTGGCCAGTGTCCTCCCCTATGCATCCTTGCCCCACCCCCCGCTCCTCTCTCGCCAATTAGCAGCTGTGTAGTTTTCTATCCAAGTGTGTTTCATAATGTAAAAATGTATATATATTTATGACCTTGCAGAGTGGCATTGTGCTGTGCAGTATTTTCTGAAGTCTGTTTACCTATTGGTGATGTCACTGTCATTAATAGAGAAAATGGATTTCATTAAGTAGGGCATGGTGCCGAGGTGTGCTACAAGTTAAGCGTTTTTTTCCCCAAATTAAACACCCTTAGTGCCTGCATGTTGCGAAGGGTGTTTTAAAAAAATAGATTGTAGTGTAGCACTGTGGTGTACTTTCTGAAGCTCTTGTCTCTTTTGATGATGTACCAGTCATCCAGAAGAGAAAATGGATTTGAGGAAGTATGGCGTGGTGCTGAAGTGCAAGGTTAACTGTGTTTTTTCCCGAATGAAACCCTCTTAGCAACTTCATGGTGGGTGCTAAGGGTATCCGATTAAAATAAAGGTGAACTTGTGGTGTGGCATTGTGCTGTACTGTCTGTAGCCTGTTCCCCTCTTGATGATGTCATGGCTATCAACCAAGAAAATGGATTTGAGGAAGTAGGGTGTGGCGCCGAAGCGTGCCGCAAGATAATTGTGTTTATTTTCCAATGAAACACCCTTGCCACCTCCATGGTGCTAAGGGTATTCATTTTTTTAAAATATGACTTTGTGGCTTAATCCATGGCAGTGGGGCTTGTCTGTTGGTAACTGTACCGCTGCCTGCACGAAGGGACCCTTGTTTCATTTGGGCCTTCAACTTGGGTGGCTGGCATTTACCACTAGGGCGAGCCAGTTGCTGTGGTGCTTAATATTAAACCCACCTCCAGCTTAGATCATTAAAGTTTCATGGTGGTTCTGAGGCGATGGAAGAGGGAGGGTGTGGATGTAGGAAAGATACGTGGAAAGAAGACCCATTTTTTGAAATATATATTTTGTATTAACCGTCTGGTAAAAACAAACCTGAAAAAGGGAGTAAAAACCCAGCTCAAAAAAGAAATACTAGCAATGCCCATGCTCTACCCCAGGCATCCTCAATTGCCTCAAAAGTTGTTGCATTTTGTCCTATTAGCATATAGCTCTTCCATCATGTGAAAACGTTGCATACCGGGTTCCTGTGTTGGCGTGGAGGGTTTAAAGCTGGGCAGCAGAGGCAACACTTCCATCATTGGCACCATACAAGTCGATAGGGGAGGTACAGCACATGGCATAGCTGGTGATGATGGTCTTGCTTCCTCATGTGGCTTTGCTGGTCCGGTAGTGGGTTGCAGGGATTTGCAACCAAGGCAGGTTGCCTGTTGCCGGATAATACTCCTGAAACATTCATCCACTTGCCAACTATGGTAATGGATCAGGTGGTTGACCAATGCTGTGGTGCCTAGGCTTTGTTCAGGAACCAAGTGGGCCAAACCAAAAAAGAAGAGAAACAAGTGTCTTGCCCCAAACCAAGAGCACAATACGAATCATTTTACTCATGGCAGTACTGGGCAGGGAACTGAACCAAACCAAAGAAGAGAGAAACCTGGGTCGCAGACCCTGACAACATGGTTGGATTTTGTAAGTGTGAAACCTAATTAGGAGAAGGCCAGGGGAAGGGAGTCATTCACCCTGGTTGTAAAAGATTGTGTCATAACTACCAGGAGAAGGGAGTCATTCTCCTCGCTTATGAAGTAACTGTTATTTTGAAACTTTATGGTTTGGGGAAGGGAGTCATTCCGCCAGGTTATTTGAGACTGAATGCCAGGAAAAGGGAGTCATTCTCCTGGCCCACCAAGTTGGCATTGTGTGGAACTTTGACTATAACCCAGGAGAAGGGAGGCAGTCCCCTGGGATCAGCACAGTGCTTTTTTATTCGTTTTTTATTTAATGTGTTTCTAAAATGCTGGAACAGGGCCCACAGGCACAGAAGCCCTGAGACATGGTTGAAATCACAAGAAGCAAACAGGAGTTGCACAGGTAGGCTGAAAATTCACCATTATTCTAAAAGAATGGTCTTCAACCTATACATAAAGGTTTCGAGGGAGGGCCAGGATATCAGGTTGGGGGGGTGGTTTGCAAAGCATTCTAAAGGCGTGGGGCTGCCACGGAGAAACACCCGTACGACACCCTTCCGACACAAGGGACAGTTTGGTCTTTGGAATGTGTAGGAGGCAAGAGTTGTTCAACCACTGTGTTCTCCTGGTGGGTAGCCAGGACAGCTGATTCAGGAGATAGGCTGGGATTTTCCCATAAAGGCCTAAGTGATATAAAGGTCCGAAACATAATACGTTTTTACGATTGGTAGCCAGTGTAGGAATCTTCTTGCCACTGAGACACGATTAGTTTTCCGAAGTCCCATGACCAACTGAACAGCGTTGTTTTGAATGACCTGTGGATGGTTGAGTTCTCCTCTGCCCAGGCCCTGCAGAAGTAGGGTTTTCTTGACACAGGACGGTGAACACTTTTCCTTTAACAGACATCCTGACAGTCACCTTAGATCTTTAGTTGAGTTAAGGAAAACCCACTTAGAAACGGGCAAGGTAGGTTTTCTCTTGATTTATTTTACTAAGAAGTCTATAGCCCAAAATATGCCACCCTTGTGTCCGTCCTTCTTCTGCACCCTTACAGGTCCTTCTTGTTCCACCTACATACAAAATTGACGGGGTATGCCCTTTTGGTTAACTAGTCAGGCATTTTTCTATATGCTTTTCCTCTGACTCCTTCTGCCAGAGGTAATGTTGAAGCAATAGTGACTTTGATCCTAATCTCACCTGCTAGGCCACGCCAGTTGTGGTACATGGATTGCAACCACCTGTTGCTAGAAATTCATTAGGCTATACCCTAAGAACCGGATCTCCTATCCAAAATGAATTAATCACACTTTGTCTCATCACAGCCTTCCAACAGAGAACTTGACAGCATTTCTGTTGAGTACTTTCAGTATGGACTTTTGAACCTTCTAGAAAAGTGCATGTAACCTTTAAAAGGTGGAAGATGGCGCTCTACTTGATCTTCATACATGTTTAAATGAAAAGGGTTGTTCCATTAGTGCCTAAATAGAGGAGTGGACCCATTGCCAAGAAGGAATGGTATTATGCTACCTTACTTATCTAGTTAAATCAGCTCTTTACATTTCCTCCATAAACTTTCACTTATCAGCTTTACAACTTACAGGAAGAAAAGGTCTTGAATTATTCTTCATAATTACGGCGATCAACGATTGATTGAAGAGGGATTGAAAAAAAAAGTATCTCACTGTCAGATGTTTTTTTTGGGCAAGTAAATGGGCCCCTCTTTGAAGCCAGTGAACACATCTGAACAGGAACGGCCATGGAAGATGGCCTTTTTTGGGTGTCAAAACTTTGCGAAGAACTGTTTGTAGAATACACTTTCTGCACGCCCTAGTCTTACTCTTTGTTTTATGCACCGTAGACTTTAAGAACCTATCCACCCTTCCTTCCAAATGGGGTTTCAGATTTTAAAAATAATAAAAGAATGTCTATTTTGAATTTGTATCCTAATCCTTCCATTCCCACTTGGAGGTCCTTAAACACTCTATATGTCAACAGATCCTTGCCCTATTATCTATACCAAACAGAAGACCTTAAAACAATGTAAACATTTTGTGAATTATGGAGCCGTTTGCACTAAGTTTACAGCCTTAAAGCGGTCAATGCCAGATGGAAAATGTTAAGTATCCCATTGTGCTATCAGAAATCTGAGACTTTCATTGAGACCTGAAGTGCCCTACACCATTGGTAAACTGACACCAGACATGCATCTGACAACTGACCCAATTACTGAGATTTTCCAAACGCCAATTTAGAAGTCTGTACAGATATCTGCCAGCCATTGTTATTTATAGTTTCAGTAGCAACGCGCTCGCCTTGAAAGCAAGACAACGCGGAGCAACACAGGTTTGATCCCCCGGTCCGCGCTTAGAAACCTCTGGGTATTAAGCACGTTATAAATAACCAATTATAATAATAATAATGTAGACTCCAGAGCCGGTGCACAGGTAGGACAATCTTCCTTTAAGAAACTATTTGGCTGGAGTATTTCAAACAAGCTCACTTCTTGAGGACAGGTTATTACACGCTTGCCTTTCTGTTCTGACTGGTTTCTCTCCAGACTTTTTAGGGGATGGGATTCCTGTTTTGATTTTTTTTTTTTAAATATTAATGATGACCTAGTGATGTAAGAAAAGTTACTTGTAATCCTAATGGTTTACTGTGGTTGTCATCGTTGAAGTAAAACAAAAAAAAACACTTGCCTCCCTTTTGCAATCCGGAGTTAGTTTGGAATAAGTTGAAGAGGTTCAAATAAATTACTTACTACAGCTAAAAAGAAAAAACTCTCTACAGCTTAAACTGCTTTGCCTTCTAAGGGAAGGCATCGCCATGCCGCCCTAAAGTGGCCGTCAGTTTTGCATGTTCTTGTATGCTTGCCTATCTACATCCTTGTTTGTTTTATTTTGTACTGTTAACATGCTCTGACTGGCCTATTGGGAATAGGGCAATGCCTGAGTGGCTGGACCAACGTTTTAATGTGGGTGCATTTTTGGGCCAAAGTGGGCCAGTTTAATGGATTACTGCAGTACTTCTAATCAATTTTAATGCGTAAATATGCTTTAAAATGCACTAATTGTAACAAATGTTGCCAAAAAATCCCCCGCAGGTAGCACTCAAATAACCAGTCCGAAAAAGTTGCCAATTGCAATTTTCAATTATTCCTTGACGATTTTTAATTCCAGCCGACCCTGGTTTTTCCTACAATGTAGCACAATTAAAAACAAATGATTTATTTTTAGAGGGAACATTTTCAAAAGTAAATAACAGCCAGATAGTATTTATTTTTTAATTTAATGTTGGTTAAAAAAGTGTTTTCTCCCATAACAATAATAGCTGTGTATGCACCACCCGCGCTGCTGCCAAGTCTCATAGAGGACATAACTCCCCAGATAGCACAGGACTCCTCAGACACACTAATCCTTGGTGGCGACTTCAACCAAGTCATGAACCTGGGCATGGATCGCACACACCTAAGGGGCAGGAATCCTGAACTACACACCAAGCTAGCCTCCTTCATATCAGCACTGGGCCTGAGGGACGTGTGGCGGGACCTTCACCCGGGGGAGCGGGAATACTCTTTTCATTCGGGCGCACACGCTTCCCTCTCCCGGTTAGACTACTTTTTCGTGCCAACCACCGAGATACATAGGGTAACTAGCGCCGCACTACTTCCACGCGGCATCTCTGACCATTCTCCCCTACTAATGGAACTATCAACATCACGACCCATTCCCCCACCCTCATGGCGCCTCAACAATTATTATCTAGGCTTCCCAGAGCTAGTTGAGCGTATACAAGAAACCACAACCAACTACTTCGAGCTGAACGCTGGGTCAGTAGGCGACCCGAGCTTATTATGGGAAGCGTACAAGCCGGTCTTGCGGGGAGAGATCATCTCCTGGATAGCGGCGCATAAAAAGGCCCACATGCAAAAATTACACGAAGCGGAAGATCAGGTGGAACGGGCAGAAAGTGCACATCTGGCGCGAGACCTGCCCGAAACGAACCGAGCTTTAATCCTGGCCCAAAAAAAACTGCACAATGTAGCCTTAGACAATGCCAAACAGGCACACGCCACAATGCGAGCCAGATTATATGAGACAGGCGATAAGGCGGGTAAATTGTTGGCCTGGCTGGAACGTAGGGATGAAGGGCACAAACAGGTCAGGATGATCAAACCCGACAATTCAGAACCGCTGTGGACAGACCAGGCGATCGCAGAAGGCTTTGCTAAATACTACGCAGGGCTCTATGGGTCACCGGAAGCCCCCACTGATCTCTCTGTGCTGAACGGGATCACCCTGCCCAGCCTAACGGACACACAACGAGGGCTGCTTGAGGCAGCCATTACCGAGGAAGAGCTTGGGGCGGCCATGTCTCAACTAAATCCTGGGAAAACTCCGGGACCAAACGGCTTCCCGGTAGAGACGTGGAAGGGGGTGGAACCGAGTGCGTTAATCCCGCATCTCTTGCAGATGTACACTCACTCGAGGGAGCAAGGGCAGCTTCCCCTGGACCTAAGAAGGGCCACTATAGTGGTGATCCCCAAATCAGATAAACCACCAAAGAGGTGTAGCTCATACAGGCCCATCTCATTACTTAATACCGAGACCAAAATCCTGGCGAAAGCATTGGCAATCCGCCTGCAGAAAGTTATCTCATCACTTATACACCCTGACCAATGTGGCTTTATGCCCCAGCGGTCAACGCGTATGAATATCCACCGACTGCACACTGCGATTGAAAAATCCCCCCTATTGCGGGACCCCCTAGCCCTGCTAGCAATAGATTTTGAAAAGGCCTTCGATTCGGTACACTGGCCAGCATTGTGGGAAATAATGCGCCGAATGGGCTTCGGTGACCAGTTCCTGGGATGGGTACAACTACTATACGAATCCCCTGAAGCTGTGACCAGAGTAAATGGTTGGTCTTCGCAACCGTTCAGACTGGGCAAGGGAACACGACAGGGGTGCCCCCTGTCTGCAATGCTCTTTGCGCTGGCCATAGAGCCACTGGCAATTCTATTACGTGAATCTCGACTATGGAAGGGCTTCCGGTGGACAGAAAATTGGGAGGATAGGGTCTCGCTGTATGCGGATGATCTGCTTTTGTATCTAGCGGACCCCATAGTCTCGTGCCCAGTGGTGATTGGTATATTGAAGGATTATGAATCCTTTAGTGGGTTGAAGGTGAACTGGTCGAAGTCCACACTATTCCCACTGAGAGAGTTGGACAGCGCTGAACTACAGGACTGCCCATTTCGCATAGAAGTTGACCAATTCCGCTATCTAGGGGTACAGATAACGACGAATCTGGCCGAGTATGTAGAGAAGAATCTCCACCCGGTCACTAATCGCTTTGCGAACGACGTCAAACACTGGAACGCCCTTCCACTGACCCTATTAGGGAGAGCAGCGTTATTCAAGATGTTGGCTTTACCTAGATTCCTGTACATACTCCAAAATGCCCCGCTACACATCCCCAGACAAGAGTTTCACAGAATTGACAGGATCCTTCGGAAACTCCTGTGGAATAACGGGCACCCAAGACTGGCGCTCCACATCCTGCAGCGCTCCATCTGGGAGGGAGGCATAGGATTGCCGCGTATACAGACATACTATTGGGCGAGTCAAATGGCGGTGATAAATGACCTCCTACACGGCGATTCCTCGCTACCCCACATAAAATTCGATACTCTCGATGGGACCAGCACAACCCCATTAGAATCCCTATACCGGAAAACTAACAGCAGTAGTAACAAAACAATGGCTAATCACCGAACGCTAGTCTGGGAAGAGGCACACAAGCACATACACTGGGAGGGGAGAACCACACCAGTACAGCCACTGTGGGCGAACAAAAATATCCCGGAGCTGGGCAAACTTCCAAGATGGCGGAACTGGGTGGCTGCGGGAATTTCCAAAGTAGGAGATGTGTTCCGGGAGGGGAGTCCGGTGACATTTGAGAGGTTAGTGGAGGATTTTAATCTGCCTGCCACGGACCGATATCGGCATGTGCAATTGTGTCATGCTTTACAACAGCATTTACCTGCACTACGAGATATGGCGGACTGCACCCCCATAGAAAGAAACCTGGTTCTGGAGAGCATAGATGTCAAAATTACCTCAGTAATGTACAATGTCCTCACCTCGTTTGCCACGCCGGAGCTTTCAAGCCTAAAATCTAAGTGGGAGAGGGATGTGGGAGCGATACTGCCCGAAGATTGGATAACGATCCTAATGCACCCAAGAGAAACGGCCATCTCGGCCAGGCTACGCCTGGTACAACTCAAAATCTTGCATAGAATATATTACCCGCGGGTAGCGTTGTACAGATGGGGCAAGACCACAGACCCAAACTGCTTGCGATGCCTTCAAAACGAGGGCACCTTCTTTCACATCATATGGGATTGCCCACACATCACGACATACTGGCAGCACTGCTGTGACACACTCAGTAAGGTTTTGGGTCGAACTGTGCTCAGAGATCCAAAGCTGATGTTGTTGGGAGTGGAGGAAGAGGGTGAAATGTCTCGCTCCGATAGGCTATTATTTGCAACCTCCACGGCACTGATTAAGCGCAACATTGCCAGGCTGTGGGGCTCGAGCGTCACCCCTGTGCACGCACAGTGGCTGGATGATGTGGAAGCATGCATTGCGATGGAGCGAAGGGTATATGCGGCCAGGGGATGTCCTAGGAAAGCGGGGAAAATCTGGGAAAAGTGGGAGAATGCAGTATGAAATTCTTTTGTAGGAACTAGGCCGACGGCCAGCATGTGATGGCATAGCAAGAATGTGCATAACGCTGACAATGTGTCCTCAAGATGTTGTAAAACGGACCATACACTCTTTACTGTTTATGTTATTATTGATGGTCGGACCCTTCAGGGTCACTGTTTTTTTCTTGTATGATGTAATAAAATCAATAAAAGTGTTTGATCAAAAAAAAAAAAAAAGTGTTTTCTCTCTGCTGCTCAGTATTCCAGGTTTCCAAAAAAGGGACGTAAATTGAGTTTATGAATTCATTGAAGATACTTATGGTGGAGACATTTATGACAATATTTCAAGGGTGTTTCCTGACTCTTCAGTTTCCTTTGATTATGTTGCCATGTATGTATGCTGAGAAATGTATAATGCAATCAAACACGAAGTTGTGGAGGGTAAATAGGAATGCATCTTCTCTAGTTGTAGGTGAAAATGAAATGTGGCAACTCATTTACAAGTTATTGTAGTTTGACCTTTTTAAGTGCCGAATAATTCTTTGTGTATGATTGGTTTGTTTAGACGCTTTAATGAAAATAAAAATCCAGAAGTTGGAGCCAGTCTGGGATTGTTTCCTGAGGAAAGGCCCAAGCAGTCCAAAGAAGCAGTTCAATTTTATCAAGGAGAGCTGCAAAAACAGGTACAAGTACAAAGCTTTTACAACAAGGATTTTTCATGCTTTGAGCACATATTCAGTGCACTTTGTCATTTTCCATTTTTCTAGTCACCTTGTTTTGCTTGCTACCGTTTAAAAAAGAAAACCAATTATATTTACTTAACTTTTTCACAAATACAGTTCATAAGATCACATATTGGTTTACAAATCCTTCGGACAAAATGCGCAAAGCATATGTAATGGAGATTATGGCATGCTTGTAGGCGAAGGTAATTGTATTGGCCTTTAATTTCATTCTTGCTCGTTGATCTCAATACATATCCCCTATAATTGAATGGGAAGTGTGGACCCATAACCTGCCCAATGAGGCTCACTTTAAAATAAAGAAAGCACAAATAACATTTTCCAGTGTCTGTTTAGGCCACGCTGTGTTCTGATAGTTGCAAAGTTTAAGTAAAGGTGACGTAAATGTTGGGGAAAGTAAGAACAAAATAACATTTTGAACATTAACATCAAATTCTCCCCTTAGGTATTAGTATTACTCTCCTAAATCAAATTCTAATTATAGTTTATTTGTTCGCTTATGTAATGTATTATATTCCACTAAATTGCCTAATTAGAATTAAAATTCTAATGTGTTCACTTTGCAAGTTATGGAATAGCCAAACTTTACATAGACTCACAGCGAGTGAGGAATACTTACTAATATTGTCGTTACTCCTGGCCAGCTCTAATTCTCAATCAGTGTGAGTATATATTGCATAAATATGAAGCATTGCTTTTCTGTTATGTCATGGCGTGCCATGACATACCTGCAGAGGGAGCATGTCTCGATTTTCATCAAACCTTGCTTGCCAGAGCCAAACCTCCATACCAAAGACAGTCAAAATGACCGCCTGTGGCTCTGCGTCGTGTAGAGACATGTCGTGTGAGGCCACTCTTTGCCACTTAAGTCTGTCCTTCTCCAAAGTGTCTTTCTACCTTCCTTCTCCCACTTTAACCTTTCCTGCGCCCCTTCTGTACTGTCTTCCCATGGTGCATGTTGTCAGTGTTCCCTCTGCTTTCCTTTTACTCGCTATGCTCCTTGTCTCCACAGATCTTACTCCTGTATTCAGAACAGAGATGTCATTCACTCTAGAAAAGTAAAAACTATTATCCATTTACATGCTTGCCTTTCTCATCCTCCATCAATGTCTTCCGAACACCTTTTGCTTGGTCTGCCTGACGCATCTCTCCTACTTAACAGATGTCTTATTCCAATCTGCATTTTGATATGGGTTCTTGTTGACAGTTTTTTTCAGAACCCCTAGTGGTGAAGGATTCTGGGAAGCCAACCTTGGCTAACCAAACTCTCACTGGTAGTTCTGCGCTAGTACTAAAGGTTAGCGTAATGAGGGCCTGAGCTTGGTGTAATCTTGCACAAGGGGTTGTCATCCAGCGATTGTCCGCACAGATAATTATCACTGAAATATCACTGGTGTTATTAAGCTAAGAATGCTACAGTTAATAAAGCTATTCATATATATGACCTAGGTGTCGGATTGATAAAACAGTAATTTTAAAAAAGCACCCTGTTACATAAGGAAAAATGGGGGAACATGTTAATGGAGAATCAACCACCATATCAAATTCTAAGGCACATCAGCAATTAGAAAATCATCTTAAGCAGAGCAACCATATCCTACGGAACTGATCTAGGCCCGCTACAGTCTCGTGGCTTCCACAAGCTTGTACAGGGTGTGGGCGAAGGGCCGGACTATGAACTTGTTGTGCCCATCAGTTGATGGAAAGGAGACACTGTTCTGGCTTCTGCTGATTGCTAGAGCATAGCATTGCTTATCCAGCAGTTAGCTTTGGCAGCACGTGTCACAGTAGAAGCTTCCTGGTGTCCCTCTGTGGCCTTTTTTGGTTTTTTGATTTCCCCCACCTCCTGAAATGCTCGAGATCCCCTACTAATGTACAGAAACCTGAGCTGCGGTTTGCCACAGCCAACCTATTGCACCACCTTCAACATTCAAATTGAGTGGCTATAAAATCATGAATTGCCAGCTCAGCCACGGTCAAGTCATCACTCGTGTATCAGTATAGATAAGTGTCTTTTGGGCTACCTTCTCAGTCCAAACCGGTTTCAAGCAGTTAAAGGCCCTGTCCCAAGCTCTGGCAAGGGCCTGCACGAGAGGAAGCTGGCATGCAAAGATAGGAAGGAAGACAGGACTTATACAAAAAGGTTAGCCATTTTGGCCACTGCAGTGGAAAAATGACTATTTCACAGTAAAAAAACTAAAGGCGCATTGGGGTTCACCCAAAACGTTTAAACATAAGGTAGAGCCACCAATCCATCTGGACTAAACTGATTAAAGGAAAACGCTCTTAATGCTTTTTTTGCACCACTCTACCTGGCTGAGAAACTCACTATTTCGAGAGGCCAGGACTCCCCCAAAAGCCACATCACATTGGAAACCAAACTGCAAGAAGGAAAACATTGGAAGCTGGCCTTTTCCTCCTATGCACCCTGACCCTAGAACAAGTTACCAAAGCAGATAACACTGCCCCCTCCTACACTGTGCACTTCATGAAGGACCAGAGGATTCTACTCTTCAAAAAAACATGTTGCTCATTGCTCCACTCAACCCTACTACACCCCTGCTGTGGCAGCCCTCTCCTGCCCCTCAGGCTGTTCTACCCACCCCTGCTCCTGTGCTACCACTGAACTCTTACTTGTAACCCCCTCAGTGCTTCCCTTGTGTGTAGTGGTCCATTGCTTCCCTGCTAGGTTTGGGCTTTATAAATCACGTACATGCTTTGCTTGGGATCCTTTGAGTGTAAAAGTGTGTCAATACCTCTGAGAACATTTGCATACTGTGGTGGATCAAAAGGACGCAGACTCTTGAGTGCACCTGTAGAATTAGTTTATTAAATAATATAGTGAAAACCTGACTATCCCTATAGCTATGCAGTATTCCTACCTACTTCACTAACAAAGGTGTTAGTCAGTCATCTTGAAATGTCCACCGTCCAAAAACTAATGCTATCTGACCCTACCACTAAGTTGAACCAAAATAAAGAATACGGTCAGGAGAATGTCTCTCTTCTCATGACAGGTGTATCTTATACTGTTCTCTTTAGTCTTTTAAAATCCATTTAAATACATACTTTTAAAATAGTCTTTCATGACTCGTATTGGCTCATTCAACTCAACAGGCTCCTGCTGCTCCTTTTCTTTAATGCAATGCCTTCCCTTGAGTCTGGTCAGTTAAGTTAATCTTGAAAAGGTTTGCATATTCAGGCAATCTAGAAGTCTCTATGCGATTTGTATTTCTCTTGTTGGTATATTTCTCCTCTCTCTCAGTGGTTGAAGTGAGCGGGAGCGGTTGGGAGCAGTGCTCCTCTACTTTTTTAAATTTAGTTTTACAGCTCCTATACTTTTATTTTAAAAAGAAACCGCTCGGAATGTTTTCGTTTTAAAATAACAGTGTAGGAAGAAGTTGAAACTTGCACTTTCAGTGCACTGTACTGAAAATTCCCTTAAACAGCAGGCAAATGTGTTTGAGTGTTTGTATTGGTTGTGGGAGGGGGCAGGGCAATGGGGTTTGTGAGGAGCTGGGCAGGCCAGCAGGGAACTTAGTTCCACTACTTCTTTTCTTACACTTCGACCACTGCTCTCTCTCCTCCATATTCTCTTGCCAGTTATTATTTGTGAAGGCTTCTTGCCACTCATTCACTTCACACTCTGGTTAAGCTTCCCTTCTTTCCAGGATAAAACTGTACGTTGTTTGTCCTAAAGGCTTCCCAGCCTTTCTAACTTTCTTTGAAGTGTGTTTCAAACTCTTACAGTTCTCTCTCTCCCTTTAAGGATTCATTATGATTCTCTTTTAGGGAGTTCATTTTTTGCATTAACTCCTTTTCTCTTTCAAGTGTATTGGTTTCCCTTTTAGGGTGGTTTATGCTTCTTTCATTCACCCTGGCAGTTCAAGTTTGTCAGTTTTACTTCTCGCTATTCTCGTTTCTACTGTGACGCGTTTTAGCGTTTTTATAATTCCTGCCATGGTTCCCATTCCTCCCTGTTACCTTCTCGTTCAGGTGGGAACGTCTCAGGGGTTGTGTATAGTTCGGGTCACTCCGGGCGTTCTTCTTTGTTTATCTCCTTTGCCGGCATCTTTGCCTGACATGGATCATCCTCTCTCCCTACTTCGATTTTCTCACTGGGCAACGATGCTGGAAATGCATTAGATGGACAGGGCCGCCATATCCTTGTCCTTTATTGCTTTATCATGTATGTTCTGTCTTGTTTTCCGCGCAGGAGTTCATTTGGGACTCCTGGCGGTGTGGCTCTTCCTCTTTTTGGTTTGGTGTACAGACCCTTGGGATACCCTTATGGCACCCATGGGTGGGGGCTCAACTCTGTACCCCTAGTTTATGTTTTTGGGCACATGTGTGTGTTGTGGCCCACAAAGCTAGGTATGGGCTGGTGGCAGCTCCATGCTGAATTTGACAGGTGCCTTGAGTATCCTCCATTTTGGGATACCCAGGCCCTGCCATTGGAATCAGTTGATTCCCGATAGGAATTAAGATGGCCCCTGTGTCCTCTTGCTTTCTATTGCCTTTTTTCTTTTTTTTACTATTCCTATTTATTTGTAAACCTAAACAAAACACTTGACACGTTATTACTACACAGTATGCATATACCTTACTACATAACTACCATTCCCTTTCCCCAACACCATCTCGGTATAGGCCAATCACCATGCCTCCACCCTACTCCCGCCTTGCTCCCCTTCTTTGCTAGATGCTTCTTGCTACACAGTCGTCTCTGCATTAGCCCATTTCAACAAGTCCTTCCACCACACTTGTGCTGCAGGTCTCGCCTTTGCCTTCCAACCCATCGCTATTCTTAGTTTACCTTGTTTTTCCCAAAGTCCTGGGACGCCCTGACTGTCTCTTCCCCCTGACTGGCTGGTGGGTGGAAGGTCCATATTTGGTTTTGTGTGGAAGTCCAGGCCAGACTGGCTAGAGCCTTCCCAGTGACTATGTTGTGGGTACACCCTTGGGGTGGGACCTGGGTGAATGGAGTGTGTGACCAATATGCAGTTCTTGTTATGGGTGTCTGGTTTCTGGTATATGACACAAAGACTGAGACATCCCTGCCCGAAACTGGTATGAATGCTGTGTGGAGTACTGAATGGCTGGGTACTTGACCCAATACGCATTCCTTGTTGGAAGTGTCTGGAGGGAGGAGAATGGCCTGAATGCACTGTGAGTCTGATTGGCTGCCTACCCGAATGCCCTTCTGGATGATTGGTTGCCTGAGTGTGACCCAGCAGAGTGAGAGACCAAACAGTAGATCTGGGGACCTCTCACTGCTGGAAATCGTTCAGAAGCTGAAGTTGATACTTGATGCTTAACCTTGAAGCCCACTGGAAGAAACGTCATTGCTGCTGCTGTCTTTTGCCAATCTGAAAACTGCTGTGCCTTCAAGGAACTGATCCAAGAGGACCTGGCTAGGATACCTCTCCTCTGACTATGAGGGACCATTGTGCACCAGATAACCTTCGCCGAAGCGCCCTGGAAGTTTGTCCTCGAAGGGCTACCGACCAGAGACTGGGACCGGCACAGAATCACGAAGCGAAGCGCCTGGACATTGAAGTCCATCACCGTCGACGACCGCCTTCGCCAACCGCAGCCGCAGTGCGCCTTTGCCTAAGAACACTTTGAAGCAAGGACTCCCTCGCTCACCAACGACGACTGCTTTTGTCCTGCCAGAGAAAGTCAAGGTCGTCGACAACCGAGGAGAATCCACCGGTGGGTTTCCCGCCACCCAAAGACCACAAAGACGCCGACGACCGGACGCCCTTGCTGGGCTAAAGTTCTTCAGTAATTCTTTGCAGCAACAAACTATCGTCGTTGAGGTGCACCGCACGCCTCTTCTTCGCAGGATGTCCGCGACTGATCGATGACGAGCAACGCCAGGACCGAAGCTGCTGCCCCGACGCCGTTGTTCACCTTTACTTTGCGGGATCTCGACGATCTGTGACTCCTGCCTTAAAGGGGGTTGCTCAAGAAGGATCAGTTGACGACCCAACGTCAAACTCTGCTTAACCAGTTAAATTCTTGCGGTAGAACCTTTTAAGAGGGAAATAAGACTCATATACACAATATATGGACTGGTCTTGTATTATCTTTATTTACAGGTTGCCCACGTGGGGGGTGGGGATCCTCATACATAACTGTTCCTGGTGGTAGCGGTCCAGTATTCCGCCTATTGTTTTAACCAACCTGCATTCCTCCTATGCCTATTGTTGGTTCACATTATTAACTGATTTGTATGACATTTGAACTGTGTAAAGTTTGATGTATTTTAATGGAATTAGAGTAATTGTGGTACCACATAGAAACTGTGTATATTTACCATTTTAGATTATCTTGAGCACAAAGTGTGTTATTGTGATTGTGTACATAACTTGAGCCTTATTTATATAAAGACTGTGTTTTCATTAACATAGTGTGTGGACATTCCTTTGCGGGTGCTTGGGGAATACACTGTACTTAAGAACCAGCCTGCATCACCTCCTGAGAGCTTAAGCCTTGATTGCTCTTCCACAATACCAAATAGATGATCTTGGCTGGGGTGCTCCGTACCTCTACTCTGCCATATAGAGAGCAGGAGTACAGATACCCCCCTTCAGTCTTTACAGGAGTCTTGTCCCCTTCGGTCTCCATGCAGCTCACTTCTCTGTTGCTGGCTTCCAGCAGCTTTGGATTTTGTGGGCTCTGTGCTCGTTCACGGCCCCACCTCCAGACAGCATAACGTTACCAGGGGACCTCCCCTGCTTCACAATTCGATCCCTTTTCTTTCTTCGGAGTTAACAAATACTCCTTGTTAAATCCACTTATCTCAGTGGATTTAGGCTTTAGAGCCAGCTGCTCTTTTCTCTTGTTCCCACTTCAAGTCTTGGTAATTGGAAGTATTGGATATGGGAAACAGTCTCATACATGCCATTATATGGCTTGGCTTTGGGAGTTCATCACAGTAATGGGAGTCCTTGTCCCCTAAGGGCCAGTCACTCCTGGCGAGGTTTTATTTGCCTTGACCCCAAGTGAGGGGGTTGCAGAGCAGGCTTACCTCAATAGCCTCAGAGTGGGATGAGAGGGGGGCTCCCGCTTGGGGAGAAGAAACGTATTCCCTCAATTCATCACAATACCTACCCATTCTACCTTTGCCTTGATACTCTTGTGGAATTCATCAATAAAGGGCTGTAAGGCTTTGTAGTGCAGTTGATTAGTGCAAGGCTCCCTTTTTATTGTAATGATTGACTTTAAAACTTGTTTTAATGTTCATTTTTAGATAATGGAAAAAAATGAAAGACGCAGAAAGGCGAAAGAAGAAGCTGAACATTATGATGCTAAATTGGAGGCAGATATGAAAAACTACAATCCTTGGGGCAAAGGTGGTGGAGGTGCACCGCTCAAAGATGGACATGGAAATCTAATAAGTAGGTTTTTTGTCGCCCTAATACTAGAATATGCAAAGTTGTTACTTTCAACCGGTTTATCTTTTTCTCATTATTAATATTCTAAACTTCAATGACGTTATAAGTACTCTAATGTTGTGACAAAACGTTTGTCCCACTCTATAGTTGCTAGTTCTTAAAGTACTGCTCACTGTTAAGTTTATTTTTTATAGCACAAAATAAAGCAGCGGTTAGGTTAACATTTATGTAAGAATGCTCTCTTGAAGTCCCATTTATCACTCTTTCTACCGTCTTCACGCCTTAATTCTTGTTGGCAGGCAGGGTTTCTGCCCTTTGGGTTTATATAGTGTCCCCTTTGTTTCTTGATTTACAGCTAGTGCTTTTAGAAGGGTGGTACATTTCCTGTAGTTCTTGTCCTGTATAAGGAATCGCCACCCCCGATATCCTGAGTGATCTTGATGGTTCAGACTTCAGTCTCTTTTTGCAAAATGTTAGACCCCAGTATCCTGTTTGCCCTTCCAACCTGCCTGCTTCCCTTGTTGGTTCAAGTGTCAATACCTAGTTGCCACCTACACGCCTTCGGTCCTGTATCGCATCCTACCCCCATGGCTGAAATATCCTGTGCTACATATGTAACCACCCCCTTACCTCACGTGTTAAACATGTACTGGGCTCTCAATTGGATGTTGACTAGCAGATTGGGAGACAGCGCAATCTGCTAGTCAACATCCAATCGAATGTCTATCATTTTTACTGTGTATCAGTAGGCGTACACAGCCCTTTGACTACAGCGACGCAGCTTAACTCCCCAATTCAACTTAGACGTGCAAAGCGCACCTATCGGGCTCTAGCCTATGACTCTAGTGAATTGTACTGGGCTCTGTTGCTTTCCAGCTTGGACTGTGCTATATAAAACCCATGTACAAACACATACTTAACTGCCAAGCAAACTGTTTGTTCTCAGGCTTTGATTCCCCACTTCTCTTATTGCGCCCCCCTCTTTTCCAGGCTTTTGCTGTTCCACAATACCCTCTTTTCCCAGGTACTGTTGCTCCCCTGCCCCTGTTAGACCCTTCTTCTCTGGGTTACTCCCTTCTTCTCTGGGTGCTATTTCTCGTTAGCTCCTGTTCCCCTACCATTCCTTAATCCTGGGGGAAGCTTTCTTGCCTTTTATTCTCGCACCCTTTTCCCTCTAGGGCTCCTTTGGGTTGCGTCTTTTTCTTTACCGTCTCCTTATTTCTTTGCCCTTTTCTTTCTATGGCTCTGGCTCTTCCCTTCTGTCTCCTCCCGTTGTTGTACCCTCTCTCACTCCTCAACCATTTTCTTTTATCTTAACATTCCTTTATCTCCCATCCTCCTGTTGCTTTCTCCTTCCTCTTTTTTTTCTCCACTTCTCTCCTGCTGTCTTTCTCACAGCTCCAACACTTCTGCCTGTACCTCTTCCATTTCTACCATTTTCTTTCTTCACTTCCCCCTCCTTCTCTTAACCTTGTCACCCTGCTGTACATTCTCTCTTTTCCTTTCTTGCCACTCTCCCTCCCATGCCAGCCCTCCCTCCATGCTGTTCCGTGACATGCACTTGTTCAATAGAGTAGGCAACAAATAGTCAGACTAAGCACTCTTATAAAATCCTCACAATCTAATGAAGTCCAACCCTAAGGCGATATGGGGCCTTGTGCCCAAAAGTCTCAAGTTCCAATTTCTTCAGGTAAGGTATTCAGAAAGGATGTAGTGGGCGGTGGTGTTGCTTTGGAAAGTTTTTAAGAGTTAAATATGTATTTGCCCAAATTCAGGTAAGTAACTCACTGTATCCTATTCACCAAGTAAGATCTAGAAAATGATCCTTAACCCAGGTTCGACAATCAGAGGCTAGGGAGTTGGCATCTAGGACTTTATGTCCAAAGCTACCCTATTGAGGACAGACTGGGACAGAAAAAGGTATGTTAACGCCCCCCTGACTGCAATTCATCCAGAATGTCTTCCGAAATCATTGGGAAAACAATCTTCTGCACTTGGTTGAGGAAGGCCCAGCAGTCGCAGGTGCAGAGGTCACTTCGTGTTGGGAGATGGTCGCATAACTCAGCAAACAGTTCCAGTCAGCTTCCAGAAGAAGACCCCAAATGAAGAAAGATTAAGATTCCTGCTGTCCAGACCTCCCTCAGGACACCTCACAGGGTTGAAGGGCTGTCCCAACAAAGGTCAACACTGCCAGGCGGCAACGGCCGATCGTATAGCGGCGAACACAGAAGTAGCCCCAGCCCAGCTTCCTTTGAAGTGAGACAGGTGAAATTGCGACTTGTGGCACATGCCGAAGATCTGCAAAGTTTCAGGTCTCTACTCAGAACAGTGACGTGTGCAGCAAGATAGCCCAGAAGAGAGCTGGTCAGTTCACTGGGTGGTTCAGGGACACTTCGAAGGCACAGAATCTTGAGCAGGGGTCAATCGGAGGAACAGGGTTTCACCGGGCCAATCTCTGGAGACGATGCTGGTCAGCTGCAGAGGTTGTCCTCGGGTCGTCAGCGGGCTGCTCTTCTTCGTAGAAGTCTTGGTTCCAACAATGATTTGTCGTACAGTTGCAGGAGCCCACCTTTTATCCAATATTCAGGCTGGGAGCAAGCCTATTATTGGTCAAGATCTACACCCTTTTTTCAGCCTGGGGTTGTCCCATACTGGACGACCACTGGTTATAACATCCGTCCAGACAGTCCCAGACCCCTCCTCTGGCTCTCGCACACAAAGCCCCCTTGCTCGCTAAAGCCAGTTTTCCCTAGGAAGGGGATTTCCATATAAGGCATTTCCTGACCTGAAAAACCAAGAAGAAGGCCAAAGGACAATATGGCCAAAGAAAATGTGAACAATCTTGTGGAACGAGCATGTTAGGGTGCTTGCCACCTTAAGTAACCATTTGCGGTAAATGCACAAGTACAATTGTATAAAAACTGCTACAAGTGTATCTTGAGCACATTGCAAAGTAACCAATAAGCCATTATATAAAATGTATGAGGATACAAAGTATCCTAGCCAATTCACTGTAAGGTGATGTGTGCAACCTGTAACGCATGTGGTGACATGCCGAAAGGCAATTGTATACTGGAAAGAAATCCTGGCGCACATAAAGGAGATACCAGGATCAGAACTGCCGATGTCACCCAAAATAATCCTACTGGGAGCAGTGTCGGAGGGTAACTACCCACCATCGGGGAACAAAGCCGCCTTAATCACTCATCTTTTAACAGCTGCAAGAATTACACTGGCCCAGAGGTGGAAGACTAAAGAAGGCCCAACGTCGCCATGGTGGTGGGTTAAAGTTTGGGGGGTGATGGCGATGGAAAAAAATAAGCGCTCTAAAGGTAGGGAATATTTGAAATTCCTGGCCATATGGGAACCCTTCCAAGACTACGTAGAAGATAGGGAAGCCCACTTTAACAAACCTTGAATTCTTAAATATACTTATGTACGCTAATGAACTCAAGAATCCAAAGGCACAATTATATGGAGCGAGAAGAGACCAAAGATAGCACGTAGAATTATGGGGACAACCAAGTTGGGCATTTGGGAGTTAAGGGGTGCGAGGGAATTTAGATGGATAAGTGGTTAAAATGTTGAGGGCACCTGAACAATGGACAATAAGAAGAAAGTCAGAACGATTGTTCTTGTGGTGCGAAGGAGCGAGATTGTCATGTCTTATGTATGTATTTCATGTTTCAGCCCTCGATGTATAAATAAAAGTGGTTAAAAAAAAATACCCAAATCCATAAAGAGAATCAGTCCCTCAGTAAGGACAGTCTTAGGGACTAGTCTGTTTCCCCATAAAAATGAGCAAGGCGGTCAAGGGAGGTAAAGCAGGTGGCTTTACTGACCTTCAAAAAGTCCAGACAGGGTTAAAAAACAAAAGCCCAGAATGGGGTTCTATAGTAATTCTATAGAGCGAAAGGCGCAAAAAGAATTTTCCAGGCAGTTGAAATTGAAAACTGTTGCAGTGGTATCAGGGTTCACAAGCCCAGGAGCTCAGTTTTTAATGCGTGTCCAAAGAGATGTGAGAGGAAGTGTGCGATGAGGGGATCTTTATATGCTGAGCAACTTATAAAATAGGTTAAATTACCTTTAAGAGAGCTGATAGTTAAAAAGTTAACTATCCTGCCCTGTTGGACTCCATAAGGCCTGACTTGTCTAAATGGAAGAATCTCTGTCTCTTTGTTTGGTAGCATTAACATTTTAAAAATGAATTTGCTTCCTCGTCTTCTGTATTTCTTTCCAGCCCTATCCACTCTTTTCCAAGGAAAGCCTTTAAGTGTTTATAAAAGTAAAAGGCTAAAAAGCCAAAGCCAAGAATATTGGTACTATTGGCAAAGTTTGGGGAGGCTAAGGGTGTTCTTCTTTACTTCAATAATACTATATTGCATCCTAGTTATGCATATTCAGGAAGCGGACTAAGCACAACTCTGACGAACAGTGGTTGGAGATGGCTAGTGCTTTAGTGGGAATGTTTCTTTGGAATCTATCTGGCTTTCTTTCTCAGAAAGACCCTTTTCTGTTTACATGAATCGAGTCTCTACATTTGTGTGTGCTATGAGGGACTTGGTATCTGCTGGGGACCAGCACAGCACTTTTCCATCCCTTTCACACCTCTCTTCAGCAATCCCGATTTCTCACAATGCCTGGACCCTTAGCATTGGGCTGTATGACCTCTTCTACAAGAGTGGAATTATGTCAGTTCAGATGTTCTGTTAAAGGATGTTTATAGTGTAAAAATGATTTCAGTTCACTAGAAAGCAACAGCTTGAAGTACTTTCAACTAAGGCACTGGGCATTACAGACTGTGGTCTGTTCCGGTGCGACTAGAAAACTTTTGGCCTTAAAAAGTCTGCTTCAAGATTATATAAAGCCTGTGCATCTTCGAAGCAGATCCTGCCGTTGGCAAATCAGGCAAGATTAGAAGAGGAAAAAATGCAAGTCTATTTCGTCGAGAGCAACCCTTTCTTCTGTGTGAATGCAACATGAGGAACTGCATTTAAAGTAATTCATCAAAGGTAACTTGCACCCTCAAAATTATACATTGTAAATTCCAGATATCCTCAACAGTGTTATTGGAAGTGTGTTGACACCAGCATACTATTACATATGTGGTTAAGTTGTCCAACATTAGTGATGTTTTGGTGGGAGTTCTTGACATATATTGATAAATTGTTGGGTCTTTACTTTCCATGGACCCCAGGATGGTACTACTGGATCTGCAGGCCAGGGGTTCTACCCCCTATTTAATGCATTAGGCAAGTTGATGACATCAATTCTCTTGGCTGCTAAACTCTTTGCGTGTGTGATTTTATGGTGAAGGGGTCCTCCTTTTCAAAAGTTGGACAAGCAAGGTCTGGGTAATTACTATGGGGAGATTGACAGCTAACCTACAGGGATCTCTGGTTGCCTTCTTTAAAGCCTAGCCACCGTTAATGATTTTACATGTCCTCTGGAGACTGACAATTTCATAACTATTTGGCTTTCGGTGGTCTATAGTACTCTGCATCCATTTACATGGTTTGGAGCTCAGACACATGAATCTGCTCTATTTAGGGGTGGTGAGGTTATTGGGCCATCTTTTTTTGTTGTTAATTTTCTATATCTTAATGAGCTTTCTGTGCAGTTATGAAAAGATGTTTACCAAATGTCAATCAAAATCTGTATTGGAAAAAAGGCACTTTAAATGAGTTTTCAGAAGTGGTAAAAATGCCCCATAGGAACAAACAGGACCAATCTAATAGGCACATCTGTGGTTATGGGGAAAAGTCGGGTAAGTCAGAGTTCTTCCCCACAGGTGAAGAGAAAGGTGCAAACAGCGCTGGGGGGGGGGGATGCCAGTGGAGAGCCTCTCAGAGTTACAGATCCAAGTTTAAAACCCAGAAGCCCCAGGAAGAGAGGAAGCAAAGCAGGATTCATGCCAATGTAAGTCTAAAGCAAACTGCAGGAGAAGCAGACTTGCACAAACACTGATCACCGACCCAGCAGCAGACACCTAAGAGTAATTTTGATTAGTAAACTACAAGCTCAGGACCACAGAGATAAGTACTAACTGTACCAGTTTCACAGGATTTGGCTTGGGAACGGCAAAACAATCCCGTAAGTATATATCTTTTCGAGGGGATTGGTTCCTCCGACGTACTCCAGATCTATGACAGTAATCACGACAGCTGTGCGCTTCGGAAAATCTTCGGCTCCTGCGTCTATGATGTCGATACGCCGCCCTCGAGGACCTCCTCTGACGGCCGACGTCACTGGATGTTATAAGTAGGACGCACGATGCCCTTAGCCTCAGTTCTGTTTTTTCCACGAACGTGTTCGCTTCAGGAATCTCGGCGCGCCTCGACTCTTTGGAGTTTGTTTTCTCGGTTCTTCGAACCTGTTTGGTGTTTGTGAAATATTTCTTCGTGAAGATGTCTACCTCGTCTTCCACACCGCGTCTGGGCTTTAAGAAGTGCGGGGACTGTGGGTCCAAGATGTCGGTCACGGACTCACACGACACCTGCCTTTGGTGCCTCGGGGAGGCCCATGACACGGATGACTGTGTCGACTGCCAGTCGCTCACGTCGAAAGCCTTGCGGGAGCGCAAGAAGAAGTTATCAGTAGGTAAGGTGTGCAAGCCCCGGAAGTTGAGGTCTGCAGGACTTTCGACGGACGACTGGAGGGGCGACTCTCCACATCGTCGTCTGAAGTCCAGTGGGTCTCGGTCCCGGAGTCGGTCTCGCCACTCCTCTGCCTCTTCGAGGCACTCCCGGAAGCGCCATCATCGGTCGCCTTCCCCGTCCTTATCCGAGGACTCCGCCTGTCGGCGGGTCGCTTACCCCACCAAGAATGCGACACCGGAGGAATGGGCTTCCTTCGGGAAGAAAATGTTGGCGATTCTCGAATCGCAGGGCACTGGTCCGTCCTCGCCTCTGAGTGGGGTCGATCGTGATCAGCCGAGAGACACCGCTCGCACGCCTTCGGGCTCGGGTGGTCGTCACGATTTGCGGGAAAGGTCCCGCTCGGACAAGGGGAATCGTTCTCGGCATGCCCGATCCAGGTCCCGGTCCTCGACGCGCTCGAGACTGCGTGAACCACCTCGACGCCTGTGGCGCTGAGGTCGTCAACGGACTCTCGAGGCTCCACCTCCGAGGAAGCTGTCGACGTGGTCGGCACCCAGGATGTCGAGGGACACGCTCGGGGCTCCGCCTTCGAGGCCTTTGTCGCTGCTGTTGGCGCCGCGTCAGTCGTAGACGCCGATTCTCTCGGTGTCGATTCACTCGACGCCTTTCAAGGCTGTGTCGACAGGGGTACCCCGTGGCTCGGGGGAACCACATAGAAAGGCTTTGGCCAAGGTCAAGCATGGCTTTGGTTCCAGTTCTGTGCCTTCTTACCGCCATCTGGAGTTCATTTCAGAGGTGGATGAGGGCTCTGATGATGGCATGCTGCCTGACACGGTGCCTGACGAGATTCTCTCGGGCCTTAGCCAGTTTGAGGACCTGAGGCAGTACCTGCATGATGCTAGTGGGCTGGACATCTCTCTGGAGGTGGAGTTTTGTAGGCCTGAGCCTGACTCTTATGCCGATTCTTCATACCGGTGCCTTATGTCAAATGTCACTGAGTACTTAGGATGGTCTGCTCCCCCAGGGGAGTTTGTTCAGGATGACCTTACGGATATCCTCGACATTGGTCCACCAACTGACCCGGTACTGCCGTTTCATATTGCTCTACAGAGGAGGGTGGCGGTGGCTTGGACTGCTCCGGAGAGTCTCCCGGCAGTGAGCAAGTCTTTGCGGCGAAAATACCGCCCAGCCAGTAGTGACCCTTGCTACTTGTCCAAGCACCCTACTCCGGAGAGGTTGGTGGTGCAGGCGGCTGCGGCCCCGACAAAGCAGGCGTTGTACCCTACCATCCCTCCTGATAGGGACGATAAGTGTTTTGACGGCTGGGCGAAGAAAGTGTTTTCTGCACGGGGTATGGCGCTTCAGGCGGCCAACTCCATATGTGCCTTGTCTCGTTTCACACAAACACACTCTGTGGAACTGTTTCCTTGGCGGGTGAACATATTCCCGAAGGGGATGAACGGAATGGTTCAGGAGGGCAAGGATGCCATGTATAAGGCTGTTCAGTTGGGTTTGGACATGGCAGATTGCGTCAGCCGGTCCATGGCGGTGAGCACCGTGATACGCCGGTTTGCGTGGTTGCGGAAGTCGGGGTTTGCTGCTGATGTGCAGGACCGACTCCTCAACATGCCCTTTGACGGGAACATCTTTTTGGCAGCAAGGCTGACGAGAGCCTTGAGAGGTTGCAGCAAAGTCGTTGGGCGCTGCAGTTTGACAAACTCCACCTTTTCGTCCTAGGGGATAGCAATTGCGGGGAGGTTCCTTTCGTTATTACTCATCCTTTTGTAAAGCGAAAGGAGCTGCCAGTCAAAGGGGCCACCGAAGGAGTGCCAGAGGTGGAAAACAAGGTACTCGAGGTGCCAAGGCTGCTCGGGCTGTTGCCTCTTTGCCCTCAGGCAACGCCGCAGCCGCTTCAGCTCAGTCATGAGGCCATGTCCCATGGTTCACCGGTTGGGGGAAGGCTGGCGCAGCATCTTGCAGAGTGGCGCGCCATTACTTCAGATGTGTGGGTTCTGGAGATCATAACCCACGGCTACTGTCTTCCTTTCCGGCAGAGGCCTCAAGACCACCAGGGAATCTCTTTGAAGAGTCCGGATCCGCTCCTTGCGCAGGAAATTCAGTCCCTGCTGGAGAAAGGCGCCATAGAATTTTGATTTCCAAGAAAGACGGGGGGATTGAGACCCATCATGGACTTTGAACAAACTCCTCAGGAAGGACAAGTTCAAGATGGTTACTCTCTCTCAAGTCCTCCAGGCCCTTCAACTTCAGGACTGGTTGGTGTCTCTCAACCTCAAGGACGCTTATTTTCATATGCCGATCCATCCAAAGCACAAGAAGTACCTGAGGTTTGCACTTTCAGTTTCGGGTCCTGCCGTTCGGATTGACCTCCGCCCGAGGGTCTTCACCAAGCTCATGGTAGTGGTGGCAGCGCACCTCAGGAAAGGGAGATTCACGTCTTCCCCTACCTGGACGATTGGTTGATCAGAGCCCGCTCTCCCGAGCAAGTCCTGGATCATCTGTTACCTGCCACTCCCGCCAAAGCTGGGCTTCTCCCTCAACTTGAAGTCCCATTTGACACCAACTCAGAGGCTCCAGTACATCGGAGCAGTGCTCGACACGTCCCTGGGGCAGTGTTTTCCTCCCCAGGTGAGGGCTCGTCACATTCAGCAGATGGTTCACAAGTTTCAACTTGCCCAGACTCTCCCAGCGTTCGCGTTCTTGAGACTGCTTGGCCTCATGGCATCCTGCATTCTTCTGGTGCCAGAGGCCAGGTTGTGGATGAGATCTTCGCAATGTGCACTCAAGCTCCAGTGGTCTCAGTCCTCCGGCAGGATGTCGGACCCTGTTCAGGTGCCGTATTCGGTCGCCCGGGACCTTCTGTGGTGGGCCGACGAAGGCAATCTGATGAGGGGGACTCCATTTTGGCTACCCTAGCCGGAGGTGACGATCGTGACGGACGCATTGCTCACGGGATGGGGCAACGAGTTCACAGTCAGCGGTCGTTGGTCTCTGTCGGAGTCTAGACTCCATATCAATCTGTTGGAGCTGAGGCCCGTCAGGCTAACCCTGAAGGCTTTTCTGCTGACTGTGCGAGGAAAGAATGTCCTGATCCTGACGGACAATACGGTGGCCATGCACTACCTCAACAAAAAGGTGGGGGGCAGGGTCACTTTCTCTGTGCAGGGAGGCGATGCAGCTCTGGTTCTGGGCAATCCAGCAGGAAGTTTCGATCTCAGCAGTTCATCTGGCAGGAGACGAAAACGAGACGGCGGACGCTCTGAGCAGGCAGAGCGCGATCTCTCACGAGTGGGTGTTGGCTCAGGAGATTCTCCTGGAGATCTTCGCCCTTTGGGGGACCCCTCAAGTGGATCTCTTCACCTCCAGTGTCAACCTGAAGTGCGAGAGGTTCTGCTCGCGGGAATTTCCTCCAAACGGAGCCTTAGGAGACGCGTTTGTGGTGGAGTGGTCATTCCCACTGCTGTACGCGTTTCCTCCAGTCCCCGTCATCCCGCAAGTACTGCAGAGGTTACGGAGGTTCGGTTCCCGGATGATCCTCATTGCTCCGGTGTGGGCCCAGAGGACGTGGTACCTGGACCTTCTCGACTTGTCCATCTGCCCTCCACGTCGTCTTCCCTACCCAGACGATCTGCTCTCACGGGAGGGGGGGGGTCGGGTTCTCCATCCAAAGGTCAGTTCCCTCAACCTTCACGGTTGGTTTCTGAAAGGTTGAGGTATAAGGATTGGGACCTCCCTGAAGACTTGATGGAGGTGTTGCTTTCGGCCAGATGGCCCGCAACAAAGTCTCTGTACCGTTGCCTGTTGGAGAAAGTTCTGCGACTGGTGCAGGGCTAAGAATGTGGATCCTTTTGCATGTGAAATTCCCATGGTTCTGTCCTTTTTGCTTTTTTTGGCCTTCAAGTGGGTACCATTAAAGGTTACCTGGCGGTGTTGTCCATATTTAAGCGCTCGTCTGAAGAGTGTTCATATTTTAAAATTCCTTTAATTTCTCAGTTTCTGAAAGCGCTCACTAATGTGTGCCCTCCGTTGCCTTTCCAGGTGCCCGGTTGGGATTTGAACCTTGTTCTCAAGTTTCTGATGGGTGCTCCGTTTGACCCTTTGCATACATGCCCTTTGAGACTGTTAACTCTTAAAACTTTATTTTTAGTTGCGGTCACTTCCGCTCGCAGAGTGAGTGAGTTACAGGCACTTTCAGTTAAGCCACCCTTCACTGTGTTTCATAAGGACAGGGTTGTCCTTAGAGTTTGTCCTTCTTTTCTTCCGAAGGTGGTATAGGAATTTCATTTAGGCCAGAAGGTTGTTCTTCGGCATTTTATCCTCCTCCACATCCTGGTAAGCAAGAGGACAGGCTCCACAGGCTTGATCCTAGTAGAGCGTTAAGCTTTTATATTTCATGCATGTCCCGGGTCAGAGTGGACGATCAGCTCTTCATTGGTTACGCTAGAAAGCGTTTGGGACAGGCTGTGACGAAACAGACTTTGTCTCGCTGGATTATTTTGGCTATCTGAGTGTTACCGCTTGGCGGGTAAGGACCTGCCGGTCGGCTTACGGGCCCATTCTACCAGGGGTATGGCTGCCTCTACTGCCCTGCAGAGGGGTGTTCCTATTCGAATCATCTGTGATGCAGCCACCTGGGCTTCGGTACATACTTTTGTACGCCACTATTCCCTCGATTCCATCCGGGGGCAGGATCTGGCCTTTGGTAAGGCAGTCCTTTACTCTGCAATTTGATTGAGCATGCTAAATTTCTGTTTTCTAAATTCTTTTCCACCTCCTTGCTTTGGTACTGCTTTGCGAGTCTGTCATAGATATGGAATACGTCGGAGGACCCAATCCCCTCAAAGAACAAGTTACTCTCTTACCTGGTAACATTCTTTCGATGGGATGGTCCGATGACGTATTCCATATCGCTCCCTCCCTACCTTCCCCGCTACAGAATTTCTTATGCGATTGCAGCCTACATTTCCACAAGGCTTTGTGTGTCAGACTGGCAGGAGACTGGTGGCACACGTTCTGGGGAAAAAATTACAACTGAGGGTATGGGCGTTGTGCGTCCTACTTATAACCTCCAGTGACGTCGGCCATCGGAGGAGGTCCTCGAGGTTGGCGTATCGACCTCATCGACACAGGGCGCAGACGGCGAAGATTTTCCGAAGCAGCACAGCTGTGGTGATTACTGTCATAGATATGGAATACGTCGTCGGACCATCCCATCGAAAGAACGTTACCAGTTAAGGGAGTAACTTGTTCTTCTTGCTGGTTGAGTTACAGGATCCCATCACCCAGGGACTTTAACCCTGGACAAAGCATGGACCAGCTGACCCAAAAAAAAGAGCACTCCGCCTTCCCAGAGGTGATAGCCAGGAGTGAAAGCAACAATTGAGAAAACATCAGGAAGATGGTGGAACACGACCATGTGTATTCAGACTGCTTGTGGGGTGAAACAGGCCACCCAGCTGCAGAAAATGGGTGCAGTGGAGGTGACCCAAGATGGCCCAAACATAGATTTAAAGCGGGGTCTTGGTGTCCCACCACCCTTGTGGACAAGGAAGGCTTCTTTCCTCGAGGTGCTACAGCCAGAGGCCGTAAAACGGGAAGACAACAAATTGCCCAACCACAGTCCATCCTGTCCATCCAAAGAGGATCACCATAGGAGGACAAAGGACAGCCTAGGAAGGATGCCCAGCAGCCAAAAGAAGAAACCAAAGCTTAGTGTATGGGATACAAATCTCAGGAAGACATTGACAAACTTGCTCTCATAGTTTAAGCAGCTTTGTGGCAAAATCCTCCTGCAGTACTGATAAATGACCAGTAAAATCCTATCACACTTGAGTATGGGTTCGGTTCTCCTCTAGATGTACCCATTCACTCAGAGCATGGCTTAAGCCAACCCTCCAATCACACAAATCGGGAGCAGCCACACAAAGGTTGTGACCCTAAATCAGGCAGGCCCTAAAAACCAGCAACCGCTCAAGTCTAGCTGCACAGTTTGTGAATTGGGCTTTCTAGGGCTAGAGACCAGTGTAAGCAGTGCAAAAGACTACAGAGTTTGCAGTGCTGGGCACATAGTGATCCCATGTTTGCACAATGGCTATCTTGCCTCATAGTTTCCAGAAAGATACAAAATACTAACAAATAAAATGGCAGAGAGTAGGCCTTTAAATAAATACATTAGTACCCTGATGGTTTCCATAAAGGTACGTTGGGTTACTAATGTCGTAAAATGGTAGTACCCCTGGTAAAGCCAAGCTAAATTACAACTGCCACCAGTCTATTCCACAAAGGCAATGTAGGGTGACATCACTTGGGGCTTAAATGAGGTACTTAAAGAGCACCCATCTCCTTCTAGGCTACTCTAGGACGATGTGGTCAAACGGGTTGCAGTGGCATGAGGTGGGACGATTTCAGTAGAAGTCCCTATGACCACAAAGTCAAACATCGTAGAAAACCAAAGTGGAAATAAATAGTTTAGGAGTCCCATGAAATGGACAGCAGATTCCCCAACAATGGAATTCTGGCCTAATACTTAGGTTAGTTGGAAGCATCCTCGCATAAGATTCCCTCTCATCACTAAACATCCTCATAACTGTGTGAAAGGATTGTCTAACTCTGCACTGCCATTCTAAAATCTCATAAGAAGCAAAGCGTCCATTCTTGAAGCAGATGTACCGACTCTCAAGGCCCACCCTCAGAATGTCAGTTTTGCTAGTAAAATAATCATGGGCCTTGCTTGCATTCCATAGTTTGATGCTTGCCTGAGTGAATTGTGCATCCTCTTGATCACAACAGTCAGCCAAAACTTTCAGCTTCACTTCAAAGTCAACCAGCATTCCTCCTTCTGCCTTTTTTTCTACAGCTAAGGATCTTCCAGATCTAGGCACTTTTTACATCACTTTCTTTCTTTAATTTTCCAAAGACAGTTGTTATATGCTTTTTCAATGCAGCTCAGATCTGACTTTCTAATAATGCATTTCCTTCTTTCATTTGAGGTTTCATGTTTTGTACAAATAATTTTCATAATGTACTATTGTAATTATCTGTCCCGCTTCCTAATTGTTGTACATGCCACCACCTTTATGGACCCTTTCCTTCCTACACACTATGAAGAACTTTTAAAACTAAAAAGCTGTTTTGTCTTTAATGTTAACATAGACAATTACATGTCTGACTCTTCTGTTTTTTTACATGTATGTTCTTCCCCTCACCATGATCCTTCAGTTGTCTTCACCTCATTTCTTCCATTCTCCTTGTGTGAGAAACGTGGAATACAGTGCTTCAGTGAACGTTTTCTCAGATAGTTCCTTGGTAATTTTTCCGACTTAGTTTTCACTCCATGAAAATTAGTAAAATTGACTGTTTTTCCACAAATGAATTTTTTCGGTTATCTTAATGGGCATAAGGGTTCTACCCCATAGCCATTTTTACCAACACCCTTCTGTTCTTTTCAAATTAATATTGTATCTTTTCCTGTTAAGTTCTTTTTGCCCAGACTTTTCCTAACGTAACTTGCTTTTAGGAAAGATTTTCCTTTTGCTGCTCTTCCACATAAACCTCTGCAGCCCCCATCCCCCCCAACTTTGTTACTGTTGCTTTGTACCTGTCCTGCTTTTTGAACGCAAGTGAAGCCTTTTTACTTCATTTGATTTGTAAGCTCATATGTTTTGACAGCACTGATAGTCCATGCAGGAGAACTCTGTTCTCCATTGTGAAATTCTTTGTTTTACACTGCACCCTCCACCTTACAGTGAGGTGCGGTAGGGATACTTTGTGTCCCTATAACTTTGTAGTTACTTGCATGATGTGTTTACGACAGGCTGGTGGCAGTGGATATTTTTCGACCAAGTTTTTTTTGACTCTCGTGTTTATTTTTGCCTTTTACCACGTAGTGCCTTTTAGAGTATCATATACTATAAAATGGCTGTGCCACAAGATCTTCACCTGCCCTTTCACCATCTTTTTTCCTGCCCTCTCAGGGCAGATTTTGCAATATATATGATAAGCTCTTTCAACGGGCAAAGCAACAGTGTGGGTTTGTGGCCGGATGTAGGGGCTGGGACTATATGGTCCCACTCCACATCCTTGCCAAAATGTCTGTTAGTGCTCTGTGGGTGCAGAAAAGGACTCAGACACAAAGGTGGCATGTCTGGGGCTAAAGACTTTTATTAGGTAGAAAAGCAAGAGAAACCCTATCTCTCCCTATTCCTCAAAGGGGTTTTGCTGCTTCAATTAAAGATCTAAGGTGACTGTCAGGATTTCTGTCAAAGTAAGTGTCCACTGTCCGGTATAAAAAAAAAAGGCCCTTGCACTATATTCTAAAGAATAAAGTAGTGTTCTGATACCAGGAGAATCTTTACCTTCTCCTGCAGTATGGTTGACATCTCCATACCATGTGTCCTTCGTGAGCCAGGTGAATATCTTCCTTCTCCTGGCGACTCCCTTCCCCAGGTCACAAAGTTCCAAAACAATATCGAACAATGTTCCTTTTTTAGTGGGCCAGGAGAATATCTCCCTTCTTCTGGCATTTGGTCTCAGTCTCAAAAAGACCTGGGGGGAATGCCTGTTTCCCTTGTCTTCTCATTATCTTTTCACACTTAACACCCAGCTCTGAGTGTTATGAAGGTCTGTGACCCTGGCTCCTTTATTCTTCTTTGGTCTGGCCCACTTGGTTCACTTCCCTGCCAAGTACTGTCACGAGGAAGATGACTCGTATGAGACTCTTGATTTGGGTCCTCGAACCTTCCGTGGTAGCCAGTGGGATTGTGTCTGCCACTGTAGTGAGCGTTGTCCCCTCTAAGGTTTCTCATATGCTGGGTCAGGGGCCTCTGACCCTTCCCTGCTGGTGCATGGGGTTATTCCTGCCACTGGATTGAGGTTTGTGGCAGAGAGACTGTGGGGTAATTGGTCTAGCTGGCATGCGGTTCTCTCTTCCGTGTCCCCTATGGGTCTCCTGTGCTTCGCCTTACCTCTCACTGGGCCGTAGCAAGTCCTTGGAACTTCCAGGGACTGCAGAGGGATGGTGCGGATCCCCCTGTGTCTGGCTCTCACCGGCTCTGTGGCACAGTCTTCCCATCGATAGCCTCGTCTTGCTTGCCGCTTGGTTGCTTCCATGCGTGGGACCGCTCTTGCGTGCCCACCAAAGACTTGGTTCGGCCCTCCGCCATCTTCCCGTCTCTCTCTCCCTGGGTCTTGCAGACCCATTCAAAGCTCTCGCCTCCTGCACACTCGACAGCTGCAGCCATCTGGGTTGGATTTGGCACGGGAGACCATCCTTTCTCTATTTTTATACTTTTCTGCCGTTTGTAACAATCAGTCCTTTGTTGGTTTCCCCTGGGTAATCCTTGGATTTTCACTGTGTCTCCTCATCTCAGTACCAACATGGTTAGTACTCCAGTTGTTCTTCATTTTAGTACTGACCATTGCCTTAAGAGGTTCTGCTTTATAGAAATATACAGTCTTCGAGTCAAAGTAAAGCTTGGAATCTGACAAAGGGGCTAAAGGAGGTAGGGGAGTGATGTGATTTGGTCGTCCTTTTCTCTGGGGGTGGGGGGATGAAGAGGGTGTCCCTCCCCATGAGATCCTCCATTATACCATCCCAAGGGGACTTTCGGGTAGCGTGCTCACCTCCTTGGCCTGATGAGGAGGGGCTCCCTCCTGGGGAGAAGTGACGCCAACCGAAGGATCATCACAGTAGGAATCCTTACCATTGGTGGGCTTGGGAGTGACTCCAGCTTGCATTCTGGATAAAAAGATGACTTGCCACCACTTCTCAGATCGTCATTGGTGTCAAGACTCCTATGAATAGGAGCATCTCGCATCCGGGTGTTCAGCGAGGAGCATCTCGCTGAACACCCGGAAAGCCAACCGGCACAGTCATCTTCAACCATCCCAGTGAAGCCCTGCTCCTTTGCTGATCTCCAGAAAAGCCTTCAACTGTGCTTCAAACCCTGGACCGGTGAGAACAACCAATCTCAATCCCTGCTTAAGGATCCTACCCTTGGAAGCCTTGGGAAGTGTCCGAGAACCATCCTGTGGACTGACCAGCTTCCTCGTGGGACACCTCATTGCATCGGATGCTGTCCTGAGTTCAGATTTGGGACTCCTCAGACCCCCGATTTTTAAAACAAGATGCCTCCCCCTGCAGTTGCAGCTCTCCAGTACGAAGAGGGGCCTTGCAGGACCAGCTACTCCCCCCCCCCCCCCCCCAGGCCCCACAAGGGTCAACATCTGCTATTTTTCCATACTGCCCATGGCGGATTTCTGCCTACCTTGTGTCCTGGAGTTCTTCTGAGATCGTTGACAACATGGGGGTCATTTCTTGCCCCAGGAGCTATCTCGCCAGAGTGCAGAACCGCTGACTAGTCTGACCTAAATCCTGATGCGCAAAGTGACTGCTGAACCTGCTTCAACAGAACCAAGACACAGATTGCAGGGGCCCCACGATTTCAGGAGGTGCCAAAGTAGTTGCTGAGTAAATTGGTTTACAGTGGATGAGTAAACCTACTTGCTCCTACACCCCTACCTCCACTTGGCTTAATAAGGAGTTAATTCCTTACCCTACCTCTCCATTGTCTGACTGTGATTGGTAGAGTTCTGGTCATGTCTCTCCTCTGGGCTTCCCCTAAATTGGTTTCTTTGTGAGAGGGTCTCCCAAAAACATGACTTTCATAGTTCTTCAACTTTGAGACACTTATAACTGCCAGTTGTCTTTGCCAGTAGTTCAGATTCCTTTAAAGACTTATAGCCTTCTGAAAAGAGCGCAATTGTGACTTGAGCCTCTAAGGGCACTCAGCCCCATTTTACTAGCTAAGGAAGGCATTTTCTAATGTAGTGCATTATTTTTACAAGGCAGTGTATGGTGTTTCTACTCCTTTCTCTCTTGCATATGAGTTCTCTAATTTTGTTCCTCATTATCTTGTTCTTCACTTGCTTTGCTCACTACAGTTGCTAAGATTGCTTTATCTGTGTTTAAAAGTAAATTGTTAGTGCTCTGTAGCTAGAGACCTCAAACGTGAATGTGTGTGTACCAGTAGCATATGTTTAGTGCAGTACTTAACTATAGAGTTTAGGGGTAGCATACCTATTACATTAGGGATGCCAACTGAGATTACCCAATCCTAACTGAAGCTTTAATTTCCTTGTCTCAGAGGATAATGTCCAGCCTTAGAGGGGAAGCCCAGTGACTATATTTAATCAGTAGGGAATGAGCTACTATTGGATGTAGACCCTCATTTCTGAAACTAGTGTTTGCACATGGGCAATGCAATTTTCAGCACAAGATAACATATTTGCAGAATAAGGATGGTAATAGTCTGGCTCCATGCATTCTAGCTAAACATTGATGTATGGGATACATGCTAATTAACAAAATGATAGGCGGATCTGTGTTTTTTTCTGCGTAAACCATGGATTTCGATATTGAAGCTGCAGATAATTGGAAGATTGACAAAATCCTGTCTGTGTTGATTGCAAAGTACAATTGAGTGGGTACCATTAGCAGTAATAGTTTTGTTTCTTTTCAGCGGATTTAAACCGAATGCACCGGCAAAACGAAGATGCATATCAAAACCCAGAGGCAAAATCACATGACGACAGACGGGCTCTAGTATCAGTTGACCTAAGTTTAGCTACCCCAAGAGTGGAAAACACTGGAGCACCTACAAATAAAATTGCAGGTATTGCGACATGTTTTGAACAGGGTGTTTGTATGGGCATTGCTATTTTCAAAGCTAATCGATATGATATTGATTATGCTGTTTTTTATAATGGCCTTGTTCTATGACTTGTCCCTTTCTTTGTCCCTTTCTTTTAGATGCTATTTAGGGTGAATGGCTTTGCTGTAATAGGAGGATTTGAAAATAAACAGTTCTACATGTAATTTTGTCCAACATCTTGACTTTATTCATATTTTCTAGTCTTTAAAGAGTTTGGATTATTTTATCTACTTTAATGTAATTGTTTCATTTCTATGTCTGAAACCTGTATGTGGGCAACATGAGCTAAGAAAAGGTAAAATATTAATGATTTTCTCTTTCGTGTATTAGTGTTCTAGCACCACCTATAAGCTGAAACATTTGCATTGATATTCAGATGGGGAGGGATGGGATGGGAGGAGGAACACCACGGCCTGTGAGCATTGTTTGGATTTTTCACATAGCCATGCTCATCTCCATGGCCATTCCCGCCCACTACCTGCCCGTCCCTACCCAAAACCCACCCTCCTGGTATGTCTTTGAGCTAGCATTATCACACAGTTATATCGTGCCATGTTCGGTATATGGCCTGCTGCTGTTATTTCTTGTTATAAATTCCAAAAAGGCTTTGTATCTGGTTGGTTTTTGACTATTGGACTGAGTCTTGTGGAAGTTAAAATTTGCAGAGCATTGTTGCACTTTTTCTAATACCTCTTTAGTGATTGTAATATTTGGGTGAACAGTGTTATTTCTGGCAGTCCCCTTTTTCAGTGGAATAAGACAGGGTTGCCCTCTTTCACTCTTGTCCAATCTTCCAATAATGCCTCCAGCTTCTGCGATCAGCCACATATAGTAAAGGTTTTACTTTGACACCTTATTAATGTTGACATTCAGTCTTAATGGCCTCCTAAAAACATGAACTTATGCATTTTAATATTTTTAGCATTGTTTCTGGTTTTAAATATGGAGCGACTAAAACTGAAGCTATCATGGTTTCTCTATCCTTGCTTTGCCTTTTCTGTTGTGCTGTAGAGCTATTCTTTCCCTAACATGGTTTTGTTTATATGGGAATTGGGATAAGGGACTCTCAAAACATCGGAGCTAAAACTATTTTAGGTAAGTTGAAAACGTTGTCTGTAAATTATAGATAGCAAAACAAGAGGTGATGGCTGGACCGTTTAGAATTAATCTTAACCTCTGGCATTGCTCTGGGTAACCCTCCAGACCATCGTTATTCACCTGCCAAGCCATTACTAAAGGGGAAATATCATATGCAAATAAGGCTTGGCATCACCCCAAAAGGGGTGTAGTCCCGCTCGAACTGCTTGGCCACATCCCTTCCCATAAAGACCACAAGCATCCCCAGACATGTTTCGACCTCAATGGATTAAACTGTAGATGACATGAAACGCTGAACGTGGCTGGCTGTAAAATAATAGGCACAATTAAGATGTTGCTTCCTTCTGTTTTATACTGTAGTTTTTCAATATAGAGACACTGCCATTCATATTGCCTTTTTAATGAGAAAATTATTAAATATATAATACATGTTTTTGGGGGAAGATAACGTTTGAGACTTTTTTTGTCAAATTATATTAAGGATTTCATAAAATAGCTAACAGAGCTATTAATTACAGTTTACTTTATGGATTATCATATAAAATGTATTAGAAAAGATAATATCTAAATTGTAAATTGTATATCCCATAGCGAATCAACAAATTAAGAAAAGCCATTTTTCCACACCATTCACCCTTCCCTAAAATACCTAAGTGCTGTGTGGCTTATTAAGTTCCGCCATTCCTGTGATAAGTGTCTTGTAAACTATAGACAAACCCATTAAACTGAGAAACCACAATCGCACATGGCATAGCATTTCCCTGTGGTCCGCAGCTAAGTAAGTTAGGCTTGCTAGAGATCTTAAATACCAATCCGCATTTAGAACTAAATGGCAACCTTTGCTATGCAAAGGTTGCCATTTAATTCTAAACAGTCTTTCTTTAAGATCGTTGGCAAGTGTTTTCATGGCTAAAAGGTACCAATGCATATGCCACCAGAGATTGTGACCTGCCTCACCTTTCCCTTAATTAGCTAAGATAACCAGTTTAGCTTCTAGTGTCAGAGTGGATCAAATCTTGCTTGGTTGAGTGAAGAGTATAAGTGTGTTAGAGGCCACCCAAGTCGCCCCAGCCCATTGTACCACTTGAAATTGACAACCAGTAGTGCTAATTGCCTCCAGTATTATCACAGCCTAGGGCAATCCACCAGATGTGCTTCAGGGAGTCGGGTGCCCACAGGTTCGCCAACAGAACTCTTTGCAACCCGGTTTAATAAGTGCTAGTCTTTGAGGAGCTAGGGGGGTGCCATGTACCATCTTAATATCAGTGTTTATACTGATTCCCCATATTGCATGTACATGGACGAAGTTTTATCTTTTGACTATATACTCTCCCAAGCATTTTCGTTAAGAACTCTTAGGCCATTGTGCCGTATCTTGATGCATTTCGTTCCAGTCTGGTTTTGAAGATTGTGGAAACAGTATTTTATAAATACTTGACATCATTCCTTTAGGAGTTGTTCTGGAAACCTTCTATTTCTCAAAAGTGAATAGATATCTAGTAGCCGCCAATATAATTATTCCTCATAACACCCAATGTCTTATTTGAAGATACTGGAGCTCTTGTTCTTTAAAGGAAAATCTTGTTCATATTTTTGGAATGTTTTAATTCTGTTTCTAACAGACCTGTCACATACATCAGCCCTTATTTCTCTTTGAATTTATAAATTAGGTATTGTCCAATTACAGGGGAAAAAAACATGATTGTCATGTCATGGGGTTAGTAGAGATGAATGGAGTTGAATCCTAACTATCACTAAATCCTCTCCTTCCAGGCCTAAGTCAGTCATTGTGTTCACATACGGGGGAGAACATGCTAGTTTATGTTAATAGAGAATACACCAAAGGCTTTTCGCGCTAACTGCAATGTTCATTGCCAGCTATTGTTTGAGTCCCTTTGCAAAGCACTCTCATAATCCTCAATTGTGACGTTTTGGAACAGATGAGAAAATGTGGGCATTTTAGTCTACTTTTTGCAACGATGCCGTATCGTTTTGAAAAGCGTCACTCTTTCCACCCAAAAAAAAGTGAAGGACATATTTTGTTTTTTTTAGATCCCATTTTAGAGCATGTGCCTGCACGACTTAAAAAATGGAGAATAGATATAGTAGTACAGTAACTTTAATCATTTGAATTCTGCCAAATCATGAGTGATAGTTTTTTTCCAAACTGTTAAGTCCCTTAGGTTCACACATTTTAATGAGCATCCTGCAGATGCTGAGGAAATCGGATGGATATCCAGAACCGAGTAGATAACAATGGGCCTTTTCACTGCAGAGTTTCTTTTGTTGGATTTGCAGTTGGAATCGAAAATAACCTAATTTTACCATTGTTGAGAAGCAAGCGATTCTCCCAAGCATTCAGGACAGCATCCTTGCAATGGTCAAGTCATTGCTAACCAGCTTAACGCTCCTGCCTGTTAAGCAAGAAATGGAAGCCTCTAGTGATTGGCTTGGCTGGAATATATTTACTAGCAGGAATACCATTGTTTTGAGAACATTTATATACACCTTAAAGTCAATTAAAATTGAATGACAAATTGAATCCTGCAAATACATCCACAACATGGTCGAGAATTTGCTCAAAACTATATATAATGAAAACATATCTTCACAAAACTATAAGCAATAAGGCTTCCAAGAAGGGTGTGAAAATGTAAATGACTGACTTCAAACGTGTTAGTCTTGTAAAAAGGATAGAGATACTAACATACACATGTTTAGGTCCTGTTCGAAGGTTCAGTCTTGGCATAAAATCCTACAAAATGTGGAAAATTCCATCTGATGTATATATTCCAAATAGAACCATTTCCCATTGTGCGTTTGACTGTTTTTCACCTAGTCTAGTCATTGCTAACTGTGATGTGAGACTGATGGGACCCTTGTGAAATTGACCGGACACTTGCAACACAATGTGTTTAATTAAAAACCTTTATCAGTCAGTACTGTCAGTGGTTGGATAAACGCCTATAGTCTTGAGGGTATCATTTCTCTAAGGACAACCGGCTTGCCAATCTGGCATGCTTATGCAGCAATGTAAATCAGCGGTGTCGTGCATAAGACCCATCTTCGCTCCACTTGAACAGTACACCTTGCAGGCAATGAACAGGCTCCTCTTCTGCACTGGAGTCAATGTCCCTATCCCAAGAGGAAGGCAACCAGTAGCTTGTTCTCTGTACCACCAGACTAAAATGATGGGGTATAAGGGAAGGAATACAGTGTTGAAAGAAAGAGTTAATCAAATGAATACACCGACAACTTACTATTAAATTGCTACTTTCTTTTAAGTAACAGCCAAATGGTATTTGATTCTGCAGCCACCCCTTATAAATGTGGCACCACAGAAAAGACGGTTATTCTGAGCTCATCAAGAATGGACAGAAATGCCCTCTGAAACATGACTGTAGCATGAAACTTCATTACAAGAATGCCATACCTGAAAATCTCTTCGAGATCTGAAACAAATATTAATCTACAAATAAATTAATTGTGCACTACATAGAAACATGGTTGTAAAGTAGATACATTTATATTTGACCCATATCATCACAGGAGGGCTAATACAGTTGCCACTGCCACACTAGGACAAATTAGTAAGCATTACACCATCTTAAAATAGTAAATGGTTTGGAAGAGTGTATTTAACTTTAATTTCATGGTGCAAGTTGACGATTTTACTTGTTTAATTTTTTTTTGCAAGGTAAACTCATTAAGTGCATTTTTTAAGTAAGAGCAAAAATAATACTGCACCAACAACAAGCTGCAACAGTACATTAGATCCCTGACGTTATGTGATCTGGTAATTTAATTAAGATTGTAAGTTCAATTTCTCTTTTACTGAACCGTTTTTTTTGGATGAGAGCCCCTGTGAGTTTGAGAGCGACCTCTCCCTAACCCCCTAAGCCCCAACCCCCTGTTGTGCCACCTGAAGCCTTTCCCTGTACTCTAGGGCCAGGGGAGAGCCGGATCCAGCCCAAAACAGCCAGCCGAGGGTGAGCCCTACTCCGGGGCTGGCCTCAAGCTCCACACGGAGGAGGCCAGTGAGCCGGGTCAGGTGGAGGAGCAGCAGCAGACGTCTCGCAGCCCCACAGGGGAAGAGGCGACCCGGGAGAGCTGGACTTGCAGGTGAGCAATAGGGGACAGTCACGTGGAGTCCCTTGTCGCTCCCCCTGGGCCTGAGCACTGCATTGGTAGTGAAACAGGGGAGGGGAGGAGGGACCACTCACCGCAACGTTGTGTCCTGGCCCCCCGTGAGGTCTGAGCTGGTGCAGCCCCTGGGGTTTCCACGCCTGGGGAACGGAACCTCCAGCTGCTGTCTACCCTGAAGCGGGTCCAGTGAACTGGGAGGGTCATTTAACTGCTGAACGGGCACAGGGTCGTGGGGGGGAGGGCTGGTCCCCCAGAACCCTACTACGGGAGGCCTTGCCTTTGTAGGGTGATATTGCAACCTCCCAAGACCCCTCTCACTGCGCAGCCCCTTTAAAGTTTAGACTGTGGACTTGATGGCTGACTAGAGAGAATAGAGGAGCAACACACACCACCTTCCAGCCCAAGGGTAGCACAGTCCAGTTGAAAGCCTGCAGGGTCCCTCAACCAACCAAAAAAGTCTTGTTGCTTGCTTGCTCCTGTGGAGGCCCAACACAAGGACTTGAGGAGCATCAATAAAATACTGTTGCAAAAGAACACCAGCAGGCAAGTAATGGTACGTGAATTAGCAGTCACCAAGGAATCGGCCCTTCCTACACCACGAAACAGAAAATGTCTTCACTATCCTTACTGTGAAAACAGTGCTACACGATTGGGCATGATTTTCAGCACTGAGCTTTTCAATTGGCATTGTGAGTGTCCCAGCATAAGGATAGGTATGCAGCTCTGCCTATAACTGACCGTGAGGGAACCCTGATTAAGAAGGAGCACCCATTGAGGATAGCCCCCCACCGCCCTTGTGATCCCTCTCCTCCTGCACAGGCTCTGCAGGCCCGATTCTCCCCCTACCCTCCTCAGACACAAAGCCCTCGAACCAACAGCAGATCTACCTGCCCATCAGTGGGACCACTTGTATGGGGCAGGAGCCTCTCTGAGTTGTCCTTAAGAAGCTATCTTGCTGCCTTTTCTGGAGAACCCTATACCCATTAGTTGGTCTTCTGTGCTCCTAAAATACCACTCCAAAGCAGGACCCCAGCAACCCCAGACGCCTGCCCCACCAACATCGATCATGGAGGACTCCCAAGCAATGAGGGACATGGCGGCGCTGTTAGAGGAAATAAGGGAATTCAGATCAGACATTGGTGAAAGTCTGGACAAGAGAGTGGACAATATGGATGACAAAATCCAGGGTCTTGAGGCAAACTAAACCGCGACCGACATTCTAGAGACCCAAATCGATATGAGAATCTGAGTTGGAAACGAGGGAAGAGCAGTGTGCCTTGAAAATGGATGACTTTGAAAACCGAGAACGCCGGAACAACCGTAGGTTTTTTGGCTTTCCAGAAAGGGATGGAGAAATGCAAGGCGACATAATCAAAGCCATAAACGATTTAATTAGAAAAGTCTTCAATGAAAACACGACCATCAATAGTGCACACGGAGCAGGAGGGGGTATCCGAGGTCGGCGCTGGCTAAATTCCATTACTGCTCCGCAAAAGCAAAGATATTGGACATGGCGAGAAAGAAGGGCCCGGTGTCCTTGGAACCCTTGCAGATTACCATATTCCAGGACCTGTCGGCCATCACCCAGTCCCAGAGAATACTCTCCACCCTCCTGACTAAATGGCTCACCACGAAGGGAATGCGATACAGATGGGGGTTCCCCTTATCTCTCGCCTTCGAGTTTGAGAGATACAAATACAATCTAGTCACAGAGGACATCAACTGAATAATGCATGAGGTGCTTGGTGAGGCTGCCCCGGGGGCTGCCCTCAAGGGTCCAGAGATGTCGCGGAATATGGCCCCAAAAAACAAGGGAACTATGGGCAGACGGCGCGTCAAGGGACTTTGAAAATTTAAGAAGCTAAACCTGGCATTCCCTTCCTCTCCCCCCACCCCTCCCTTGACAATCCTGAGGGGTCGGGTGCAGTTTTGTAGTCCTGGAGAGGAAACTAGCAAACAGTCCAAACATTAGGAGATATGCATGTGTTTTACCAGCTTTGAAAGTGCTGTGAGGCCTCACGTCTCACGCGATTGACTGGTTATTCTCCCTGTATTGATAGCAAACGGTGGTCTGGCCCAACAGCGACCTAGATGTCGTTGGGAACCCAGGTGACGGGGTTGGAGGGGTAAAGGGGAGAAGTTGTGGCTGGTTATAAGGAGGCGGGGGTGGCTACAATAAATATCTTAGTTAAGACCCTTCTCCAGAAGGTGGGGATACCAAAACGCAGCAATGTAGGGTTTCAGATCCAGGATTACAGGTCAGTCAGCTCTAGCATGTGGTGGAACAAAGGCTTGAACACACTCATATGACTAAGGTAGATTATACAATGGCACTGGGCTCACTGAATTTCAGAGGCTTAAACTCCCTGAATAAGAGATCTCCGACGATATGTCAATTCAACCGATCCAAGTTGGACATCCTGTTCCTGCAAGAGACTCACTGGTAGAGGGGGAATGAACCAGCCCTGAGAGTCAAATCTATAGTCATGGTTTTCCACGCCTCCAACCAATCCAATAAGAAAGGGGTGGCAATTGTATTGGCCAGCAAGCTTAACTTTGTCCTGAAGGCGGTATCAAAGGACCTTTTTGGTAGATATATAATGGTAAAGGGGAAAGTAAAAGGTGATGCGATCACCCTCTACTCTGTATACTGCCCAAATGATGGGCAAAACCAATTTTGGAAAGCAACAAAGGGGAAGATCCAATCGTTTGTCAAAGGTTCCTTGATTATAGGTAGTGACTTTAACATGGTCCTGGACCCTGACGTAGATGGGGGAAAAGGGCAGATCCGCACATACTCTCCCGAATGTAGTACAAGAAGGCTCTCCGCTTTCAGCAAACCAATGAGGAATTAGGGGTGGTGTATTCTCTTCCCCACAAGAGTAGGCGGAACCCCCCTCCCCCTGTTCACTTTCTACTCCAAGGTGCACAACACATTCTCAAGTATAGACTATGTCCTAATTGAAAACCCACAGACTGTTGGAATCAACCACGGAGCCCATACTGTGGTCAGACCACGACTTGGTCAAAATCAGATTAGGGGAATGGTTCCCAGATAAACACAACTCTGGATGGTCCTGTAATGACCTGTTGCTTAAAGTTAAAGAACTGGCACAAACGCTACTGAAGTCGATCCGAGAATTCTTTAACTTAAACGACAATGACGAGGTGGGGATTCTGGGAATTTGGGAGGCATTTAAGTTCACTATGCAAGGTGTCTTGATAGGCATGGGAGCCACAAAAAAAGAGCTGCAGCCGGGGGCAGTGGAGGAGGCGCGGGCGGGGTGTAATTGAAATCCAAAATGTTGCCTGGTGACCGGGAGAAACTCAGACAGAAATATAGAGCCAAATTGAAAGCCCTCCTGATCCAACAAACGGAACGGAAGTTTGGAGAAGGGGAACAAGCTGATAAAATCTTAGCCTGGAGGTTAAGGGAACAGAAAAATACTAGAAGGGTAGCTACAATCAGACCATTGGGAGGCGAAAGACTCCTAGACTATGATCGGATAGCAGATGAATTTCGCAAATATTTTGAAAGCCTTTGCACGTCCGAATATGGCGAAGAGGCTCCCCTTATTGACCAATTCATGAACACTCCCCATCCCGTCCCTGACTCAGGACAATGTAGTAGCGTTGGAAACCCCAATTACCGAGGAGGAGGTTCTTGACACCATTAGTAAAATGACAGGGGGCCCGACGCCAGGGGAAGACTCCTTCACAGTCCGATTCTTTAGAACCTTCCTCTCCACTCTGGCCCCATTCATCACCAGAATGTTTAATAATACCCTAGAAACTGGCCTGCTTCTGAAATCAATACTCTCAGCCCTCTTAGTTGTCTTCCCTAAGGAAGGCAAAGACCCGTCCCAATGCCAATCCTCACCCCCACCCCCCCCTATCTCCTTGTTGAACACGAATATAAAGATGATGGCGAAGGTGTTGGCTAATAGACTGCATCACGCAATGCCCTCCTTGGTTCATGGGGACCAGGTGGGGTTTATTCCGGGCCGTCAAGGTTCGGACAATAAAAGAAAATTGATTAACCTTATGTAAGAGGTGCAGAACAAGGGTATGAGTGATTAGTTGGTCTCAATAGACTCTGAAAAAGCCTTTGACTAAGTAGAATGGAGCTACATGAGAAAGGTCCTACAAAAGATGGAGGTTTGGTAGCAACTTTAGGCAATTTGGTGTTGGCTCTCTACAACGACCCGGTAGCTAGGGTACTAGTGACTGGCACTACATCAGCCCCTTTCCACCTGACTCGAGGAACCAGACACGGGTGTCCCATCTCCCCCTTGCTATACACCCTCACCATAGAGCCCCTGGCCGTTGCAATCAGGGTAAACCAAACGATTTCAGGGATTCGGTGTGTGGGGCCCATGAATTAAAACTTTCTGTTCACCGATGACATCCTGTGTTCTTTAACATACATAGAGAAGTCTGTCAGAACTTCCCTCTCAAATTAAACTGTTTGACCGGTTTTCCGGCCTTAAAATAAACATCCCCAAATCGAACATAATGCCCTTTGGAGCCAACACAGCTACTCCATACTTGGGAATGATTCTTCCCAGGGACCGCATCACTGGTTGCGTGCAACTTTATCCCCATGTTGGAGAAACTTAGAGCAGACCGTACAAGATGGGCCCCCTTAACTCTTTTGTGGTTTGGGAGAATGGTGACAGCTAAAATTAATGTTCTACTCTGGCTGCTGTATATGTTTACTGCCCTATCGACCCTTCTCACAGAATCCTTCTTTGCTAAAATAAAGCAGATCATAAACATTAAATTGAAAGGGAAGAAGCCTAGAATTAAAATGTCAACATTAATCCTCCACCCCACCGCACCCCCCCTAGAGACTTCGGGGGCTTTGGCCTCCCTGACATCTGGTTGTACTATAAAGCAGCCCAGATACGTGTCATGTCAGAGCACCTTAGGGATGACCTAGGAACATACTTGACCTACATCGAAGAACTACACACCCACCCCAAGAAAGTTAGAGACTTGTTATGGTCCCCAACAAAAGCTATCCAGGACCGCATTAGGAGACACCCAACTCTGGCAATCCTGTGTAATCTATGGGAAAGGGTTAAATGCAACAACCACCTCTCCTCCTGCCCGTCTCCATTGAGCTCACTATGAGGATCCCCGTTGGAGGTTGGTGGGAGGGGCTTCCGCCACACACAAAATGGTCCAACAAAGGTCTAGAAAGAGCTGGACAACTGTTCAGTGAGGGCCACTTCATTGAGTACACTCCCCTGTCTGAGACCCTGGGAGATGATTCACTGTTTTTGAATACCTCCACCTCAAGGGCATTTTGACAGGCCCAAAATGGTTCTCCAAGGTTTCTCGACCACTCATTCCATTTGAGAAAGTCATTAGCGAAAGGGAATCCTGTCCAAAATATACAAAGTGATGGTCACGTCGGAACCAGAAGGGAAGCAGAACTTCAAGCAGTCTTGGGGCGAACAATCAGGGAGGGACATTTCCAAAATGACCTGGGGCAAAATCTATAAACTGATGTTCTCTGGCAACTTTTATACCTTGGCGATGGAGCACAAATTGAAAATACTGCACTGTTGGCACCCCCACCCCCTGAGAATTTCCTGGGATCCTCCCCCCCTCTGCTCTAGACACTGTGGTCAAACTGGCTCATGGTTCCACATGTGGTGGTCTTGCCCAAAGGTTGAGGTTTACTGGTCAGAAGTCCTCAGTTGGAATAAAGGCACAATGGGAATAGCCTCTGAGCACCTCCCTCTGCAAGTGTTCCTGGGTGTCCCGGACGAGGACAGTAATGCACAAAGATTCCCAAATATTAGTGTTGCCATGCTGAGAGCGGGCAGGGTGGCCCTAGCACATAAATGGAAAGCCAACTCTATACCCACTAAAACGGCTGGATGAACAAACGCTGGGATATATACACGTATGGGAAACTGTTGGCTATAGTTCATGACCGTGTGGAGTCGTTTCATGTTCAGTGGGTAACTTTTATCCTGAACAGGGGTGATGACATGCCATAACTGTGACCACTAATATGTCACGAACGATGAGGTGAAATGGCTGTCCCTAAACCAAGATAGCAACCTCAGTGGAAGAAAAGAGGGAATACAATGACCCGGTGCCACCACTGAAGTTCGTTCACTTGTTCTGATGTAATTGACCTCCTGTTCTGTCTTGTAGAATGGTCACAGTGTGCAACTTACTGTGGGGTTGGGGGGTCGGAAAGGGGTCTTGTTGAAGGTTTGACAATTTTCGTGCCTTATTCCTGTGAATTGTAATTCTACATTGTCGTTTTTAATAAACATCTAAGTTTTTTAAAAAAGCATTGCATTTTAAGTGCTACCAAATGTTTGCAGGATGCTGCAGACACAAAGACACAATCTCAATTTGGGTTTTCCCTAAAAGAAAGTAGACTTTTAAGGGAAAGGGGTCTGTGAATTTCTTTGTATTTATTTGATTGGTAATATTAAGGTTTTAGTTCATCACTGTATTGTACACCTTGCTTTGACATCGCATCATTTCAGGCTGCTTAACCTTTTGGTTTTGTGATGCTCCCAGACTATCTGTAGATAATCAGCTAATTGTGACAGTATATTTCTCTCTGGGTAGGATGACTGAATCCACTGCAAGAAGAGCCTTTTCTTTTCTCTCTAGCAGTCATTGCCAAGTAGTGTGCACTTTATATGCAGGGCTGGGTGAAAAGGCTTCAGGGGCTTGATCCAGGCCATTGGCCTTAAGCTCCTGGTCTACTCTGCATCTTATGTTTCAATACGAGACACATTTCTGATGGGCGCATCCATGATTTTCTGCAGCGAAATACGCCTGTGTACTGTTCGTAATCTGCTATCTGAAGTATTGCAAACTTTAATGTTTTTCCATACAGAACAGCTTATAAATCCAGGGCTTTTTATCCAATTTCACCTGAAATCTGTGCTGTTTAACGCACCATTTTGATGTATAATCTTTAAAAATGTTCTCATGAAGGAAGTGCGTTTGGACCGTTCAGAGGGTTTTTATCCTGGGCCACTTTATTTCCTAGCTTGAAGTAGCTGCTTTCTATATCTACCAACCATGACTGCACAGATGGCTCGTCCATAATGGTTGGTGGGGCATCAATCCCCCACTCTTTATGGGAGAGTCAAGCCATCCAAGTGAAAACAATGTGTACTCCCCCAGCTGGCTTTAACTGGCAAAGGAAAAGATGCTTTCCCTTTGACCGTTTCCGGTATCGCAGTGCGCATACCTAATGAGCCATGCAAGGCCGGGGGCATTTTGCTTCCCCAGCCTTGCAGGCCCATTGGAGATGTTGGCTGGGATACTGCCAGGTTTGAATGTGTGAGGGGGAACTCTTGCATCTCTCCGCACATTCAAGGTCTGAGGGGCATGGTGATGGAGGCCCTCTTGACTCCACCGGCAGGAGTGTTGCTAGGTCTGGAAAAGATTTGGTGCTATGCTAATGTCGGGACTTGGGGCTAGCTAGCCTTTTGGTTGTAGCCCCTGAGTTTCTATCCGGAGCTAGAACCAAAAGACCCGGGGGTATAGCCCCCCCCAGCCACCCCATAGCATCGCCTCTGTACCACTGGGAATGTGCAGGACCCAGGAAGAGCTTTGATTTGTGGTTCCTGTTGTAGTCCTTGCCGGAGGACCTTAATTGCAGACCAAATTGCCTGGAGTCAGGGACAGGGCTGCTGGTAACCACTTTTAAAATAAGTATGTATGTATGTATGTGTGTATGTAAGGGGTTTTTTGTTAGTACACGGCCAATGACCGAGAGTGCATGTTGAGCGTACGAATGACCCGAGAGTATTATGTTTGGGCACGTGTGTCAATGGGAAAGTGTATGAAATGTGTATGACTGCTAATATGGGTGCACAGATAAATGTGTATGGCTGCTGTATGGGTGTGCCTGTGAATGAAGAGGAAATGCTGTATGAAAGCTGGTGTATAAATGTGAGAGTGAAAGAAGAATGAATGTGATGCTTGCATGCTAAGCTGCTGAGCAGACCTCTGAGTGGGGGAGGGGAGGAGTGGGGGCAGACGTCAGCCAGTAGGACACGTTTTCTTACTGTGGAATGGCATTATTTACTGGGCATCAAGGGCGAGGGATGCATGATAAATAAGCAAACTTGTGAAACTGACCTACATTGGTGGGGCCAGTCGAAGTATTGCTTTACTCTGTCATGGCATTTTGTATTAGGGATCAAAGGTGAAGGCAACATAAGCATTCTTACTCGCTACTAGCCTATGTTGGTGGGGCCATTCTGGACATATTTTACTGTGGCATGGCATTTTTTTCTTTACTGGGCAGCACAAGGGTAACAGCAATGTGATGAGTATTCTTATGTGGTGTTGGCCTACATTAATGGGACCAGTCTGGACATATTTTACTGTGACACAGCATTTTGTTTACTGGACAGCAAGGGTAAAGGCAATTTGTGTTCATGCGTGGCCCTGACCTATATTGGTGCAGCCAGTCTGAACATGTTTTCGTACTCTGGTGTGGAATATTTTGATTATTTTTACTGTGCATCAGGGTTGAACCCAACATAAGTATTACGTGGCTAGACTCTCCTACATTTGTGCAGCCAGTATGGATATATTATCTTACTGTAGCATGTAATTTATTACAAAGCATCAAGGGTAAAGGAAACACGAGTTTTATTACTTGACTACACTACATTCGTACAGCCATTCTCAATATATTTTCGTACTGTGGAATGTTTTTACTGACAAAGGGTTAAGCCAGCATGAGTGTTTCTTCTTGGCTCTACTAGCCTACATTGATGCAGCCATCGTGGACATATTTTCTTACTGTGGCTGGCCATTTTGTAACGACGAACCCAACAGGAATAAGTTCTCTTTTTGGTCATACAGCATACATTAGTGCAGCTTTCAAAGACATATATGGGCACAACCAGCATTACAATGTTTTTATACTGGCATATATTGTGGGAAAGGCATCATGAAAATTTGCTGGAAATGCTTCTCTTCTGTGCACTGTTGGTAACTTGCATCTATTGCATTTTTTCCTATATTACCATACAAATCCTATTGCAAAATGTGCTGTAAATGCATGATTTGGACCCAAGCATTTGACATTTTTCTCTGGGGGTGGACCCACACTGAAACCCTCTGGACTGTTTGGGCTCTCACTACGTTGGTTTGCTCCCGCATATTCATGGGAAAAAACGTTGCTACAGTGATGTTATGGTTACAGGTAAAACCTAAAAACCCCAGCTATTTGCAAGTTATGATACGCCACGCAACCATAACTCGCGCTACTACTGTGCACTGCAAGGACTAACACCCATGACATCAAAGATGACATCACAACCCGACGCAACAACCTCTGTATCATCAGAATCCTGAAGGGCCCAATGGAACACTTCATTGAAAACGTATTGAAAACAATATTCAACGCATCTAAATTCTCCCAACACTTCCTGGTTGAGAGGGCACATTGGGTTCTTGCTCCCGCTGCCAAGCCAGGGGCGCCACCTCGTACCACCCTTGCCAAACTTCTTAACTAGCGGGACAGGGACCTCATTCTACTCATGGCCAGAGAAAAAAGAACTTTACGATATGAATCCTCGGACATCCATATAAATCCTGATTTCTCTGCCATGTCCAGGCAAAACGCAAATCGTATGACTCGCTCAAAAAGTTGCTGCACATGAGGCAGGTCCCAAATGCTCTACTTTACCAAGCAAAACTACACATCCAACATGGTGGGCGTGCGCATATTTTTGAGAACCCATCGGAGGCAGCAACCTATATCGAATCCTCTATTCCTATACGGTTACCAAGGTGAGACCGGGATGGGCGGTGGGGAAGGGCTCTCCCCTACGAAACAATGAATCTGATGACATGGTCAATGACTGAATATTGTACGATGTGCTGTATCAAACTCTACTTTATTAAATAAGGGTTTCGAGGGGATTGTGTCCTCCGACGTATTCCATATCTATGACAGCTGTGCTGCTTCGGAAAGTTTTCGGCAGATGGCGTCCTGCGTCGATAGCATCGATCCCATGTCCCTTCGAGGGCCTCTGTCGAGGGTCGACGTCACCGGATGTTATATATAGGATGCACGACGCCCGTATCCTTAGGTTTTTTTCTGCAAACGTGTTTTCTTTGGAATCTTGGTGTGCTTGAACAATGTCTTCATCTTCCTCTACTACCCCCGAGGCCGGGCTTTAAGAAGTGTCGGGACTGCGGGTTGAAAATGTCCATCACGTTTCCTCAGCGAAAGCCACGCCACCGTCTACTGCGAGGACTGCCAGTCTCTGACGTCTAAGGCCTTGCAGGAGCGTAAGGGGAAATTTAGTAGGTAGGGGGTCCAAGCCCCGTAAATCGAAGTCCGCTGGGCTTTCGACCGATGACTCGAGGGGTGACTCTCTGCGTCAGTGAAAATCCAGGGCTTGGTCTAGGAGTAGTTCCCGTCATTCCTCTGCCTCGTCGAGGCATTCTAGGAAGCGCAGTCACCGGTCACCTTCCCCATCCTCGTCAGAGGACAGCGCCAGACGGTTGACTTGTCCCACCAAGTCTTCGTCGCCGGCCGAATGGGATTCCTTCCGCCAGCAGATGTTAGCGATTTTTCAGTCGCAAGGCACAGTTCCGTCGATGCCTTCGAAAGAAGCCGTCAGGGAATGGGCTTGGTCCACCACTCTCACGCCTTCAGTCTCAGGAGATCAACGCGATCATCGGGAGCCGTCGAGGTCCCGATCGGACAAGGGCGATCGCCATAGCCATGCCATGCCATGCTATGCCAGGTCCGGGGCCCGGTCCTCGACGCCATCGAGACCGTCAAAACTTGTGAAGCCTTCGAAGAAGTCGTTGACACCATCGGTGCCGTGTCTGGCAGAGGACGTTATCGAGGCTCCGGCCTCGAAGATGCCATCGACGCTGATTCCCTCAGCGCCCTCGACGTCGTTTGTAGAGGATTTGCCAGAGGTTGCCCCTGAGGGCTGTGGAACCTGCAAGGAAGGCTCGCAGTAAGTCTGTGAGGCCTGTTTTTGAGCCCTTTTCCGTTCCTCCTAGATTGGATTTTTTCCAACCTTTGCAAGAAATTTCGGAGGTTGATGAACTGTCGGATCAAGAGATGGGCTTGCCTGTCCATCCTGAAGTCCCTGATGACCTTTTGTCTGGGCATAGTCAGATGTAGGAACTCAGTCAGTCATTGCATGACGCCAGTGGCCTTGACACCTCTCCGGAGGTGGAGTTTGGCCGGCCTGAACCTGGGGCGCATGCTGAATCTTCCGAACGGCGTCTCATATCAAGGGTGATGGAGTACTTGGGGTGGTCAGCCCCCCCAGTGGAGTTTGATCAGGATGATTTGACGGATATCCTGGATCAGGGTCCGTCCACTGACCCGGTGCTGCCATTTCACATGGCTTTGCAAAAGAGGGTGGCGGCAGCTTGGACTGCTCCGGAGAGTTTGTCGGCAGTTAACAGGTCGTTCCTGAAAAAATACTGCCCATCCAGTAGTGAACCCTGCTACTTATCATCGCACCCTATTCCGGAGAGTTTGGTGGTGCAGGCGGCGACGGCCTCCTCCAAGCTGGCTGCGTACCCTACCATCCCTCCTGATAGGGACAACAAGCGCTTTGATGGTTGGGCGAGAAAGGTATTTTCTGCTGGGAGTATGGCGTTGAAGTCTGCCAACTCCACTTGTGCCTTGGCGAAGTTTATACACACTCTGTGGAACTGTGTGTCTTTGGCGGCTGAGCATATTCCCGAGGGGGAAGAAAGGGATGGCTTTCTGGCCCTCGTGCAAGACGGCAAGGATGCAATGTGCAAATCCTTCAGTCGGGTTTGGACACAGCAGATAGTGTCAGCCGGTCCATGGCTGCGAGCACCGTGATACGCAGGCTTGCGTGGTTGCGGAAGAAGGGTTTTGCCCCAGATGTGCAATCCCGTCTTCTGAACATGCTCTTTGACGGCGTTCATTTGTTTGGCAGCAAAGCTGACAAGAGCCTTGAAGTTGCAGACCTCCAAAGCTGCTGCAAAGTCTTTGAGCGCTGCAGTACGGCAGCCTCCGCCTTTTCGTCCTAGGGGACAGCAATGGAGGGGAGGTTCCTTTCAATACTAGTCCTCGTTTGGTAGATCAAGAGGGGCTGCCAGTCAAAGGGGTCAGCGAAAAAGTACCCGTGGTGGTCGGTGAAATCGGGGTGCCAAAGTCGCTCCGGCAGTTGCCGATTTGCCATCAAGCACTGCCGCAGCCGCTACATCTCGGTCATGAGACCATGTCCCCTGGTTCGCCGGTTGGGGGCAAGCTAGCACAGCATCTCGGAGAATGGCGTGCCATTACTTCAGATGCGTGGGTTCTGGATACCATAGCCCACGGCTACTGTCTTCCCTTCCTTAGCAGCCTCACAACAATCCACCGGGGAAGCTCTCTTTGAAGCGTCCGGATCTGCTCCTTGCACAGGAAATCCTATCCCTGCTGGACAAAGGCGCCATAGAACTGGTGCCTGTGGCGGAGAGGAACAAGGGATGGTATTCCCCATATTTTTTGATTCCCAAGAAAGACGGAGGGTTGAGACCCATCATGGACTTGCGTTTGATTGAACAAACTTCTCAGGAAGGACAAGTTAAAGATGGTTCCTCTTTCTCAGGTCCTCTAGGCCCTTCAACTTCAGGATTGGTTGGTTTCTCTCGACCTCAAGGATGCGTGCTTTCATGTGCTGATTCATCCCAAGCACGGGAAGTACTTGAGGTTTGCGGCTGGCGACTTGCACTTTCAGTTTTGGGTCCTGCCATTCGGTTTGACATCCGCCCTGAGGGTCTTCAAGCTCATGGTGGTGGTGGCAGCGTACCTCAGGTGAGTGGGGATTCACATGTACCCACTGGCGGATCCGAGTACGCTCTCCTGAGCAAGTGTTGGATCATCTCGGTTTCACCTGCCTCACCCTCCACAGGCTGGGCTTCTCCCTGAATTTCAAGAAGTCGTATTTGACACCTTCCCAACAGCTCCAGTGCATCGGGGCTGTGCTGGCCACGTCCCTGGGTGAAGTGTTCACCTCCTCAGGTCAGGACTCATCACATTGTGCAGATGGTGAACAAGTTTCAAGGTGCCCAGTGTCTCCCGGCTTTCAACTTCCTAAGGTTGCTGGGCCTCATGGCATCCTGCAGCTTTCTGGTGCCAGAGGCCAGACTGCGGATGAGATCTCTGCAATGGGCTCTCAAACTGCAGTGGTCCCAGTTCTCGGGCAAGATGTCGGATCCCGTTCAAATTCCGATCTGGGTCGCACAGGATCTTCTGTGGTGGGCCAACTAAAGGAACCTACTGAAGGGGTAACCATTTTGGCAACCATGGCCGGAGGCGACGATTGTGACGGATGCTTCCCTCCACAGGATGGGGTGCTCATGCCAACAAGCTGACGGTCAGCGGTCGTCGGTCTCTGTCGGAGTCCAGACTCCACATCAACCTGTTAGAGCTGTCAGCCATCAGGCTTGCCCTGAAGGCTTTCCTGCCGACTACACGGGGGTGGGGGGAAAGTGTTCTGATCATGACGGACAACACAGTGGCCTTACATTACCTCAACAAAAGGGGGGGCAGGGTCACTCCCGTTGTGCAGGGAGATGATGTAGCTCTGGTTCTGGGTCATCGAACAAGGTCTTTCGATCTCGGCAGTTCATCTGGCCCGAGACAAACGCGGCGGCGGATGCTCTGAGCAGGCAGAGCGCAGTCTCTCACGAGTGGGAGTTGGCTCAGGAAGTCCTTCTGGAGATCTTCGTCCTTTGGGGAACCCCGCAAGTGGATCTCTTCGCCACCAGTGTCAACCGGAAGTGCGAGAGATTCTGCTCAAGGGAATTTCCTCCGAGAGGAGCCTTAGGAGACGCGTTCGTGGTGGATTGGTCATTCCTGCTGCTGTACGCGTTTTCTCCAGTCCCCGTCGTTCCTCAAGTGTTGCGTAGGTTACGGAGGTTCGAGACCTGCATGATCCTTGTGGCTCCGGATTGGGCCAGGAGATCATGGTACCCGGACCGTCTAGAATTGTCCATCTGCCCTCCACGGCGTCTTCCTTACCGAGAGTCTCTGCTCTCGAGGGAGGGGGGTTGGGTTCTCCATCCAGAGGTCAGGACTCTCAACCTTCACGCTTGGTATCTAAAAGGTTGAGATACAAGGATTGGGACCTCCCGGATGACTTGATGGAGGTGTTGCTTTCGGGCCAGGCAGCCAGCAACAAAGTCCCTGTACCGTTGCCATAAATTCTGTGACTGGTGCAGGAGACAGAATGTTGATCCTTTCCAATGTTCCATTCCTATGGTTTTGTCTTTTCGGCTTTCTTTAGCCCACAAGGGCCTTCAAGTGGGTACCATTAAGGGTTACCTGGCGGCGCTGTCCATATTTAAGCGCTCGTCTGAGGAGTGTGATTAGTTTAAGTTACCGTTTGATTTCGCAGTTTCTTAAAGGGCTGACTAATGTGTTTCCGTCGTCTCCTTTCCAGGTGCCGGTTTGGGATTTGAATTTGGTTTTGAAGTTTCTGATGGGTGCTCCGTTTGAGCCCTTGCACTCTTGTCCTTTGAGACTGTTGTCTTTCAAGACAGTGTTTTTAGTTGCGGGTACTTCCGCTCGCAGAGCAAGTTGCAGGCACTTTCGGCCAAGCCACCCTTCAGTATCCTTCGGTTGTCCTTCGGGTCCTTCTTTTCTGCCGAAGTTCGTGTCTGATTTTTATTTAAGCCAGAAGGCGTTTTTATCCTCCTCCGCATCCTGGCAAGGATGAAGAGAGGCTCCATAGGTTGGATCCTAGGAGAGCTATAGGTTGGATCCTAGGAGAGTTCTGAGCTTTTACATTTCACGGATGTCCGGGGTCAGAGTGGAAGATCAGCACTTTATCGTTTATGATGGACAACGGTTGGGCCAGGCTGTTACCAAGCAGACCTTGTCAAGGTGGATTATCCTCACTATTACTGAGTGTTACCATTTGGCGGGTAAGGACCCTCCGGTAGGATTTCGTGCTCACTCTACTAGGGGCATGGATATCTCCACTGCCCTTCAGCGGGGTGTTCCTATTCGGAATATTTGTGAAGCAGCCACATGGGCTTCTTTACATACTTTTGTCAAGCATTAAGCCCTAGATTCAATCCATGGGCAGGATTTGGCAGTTCTTTATTACACCATTTGATTGGGTATTCTAAATTTCTAAATTCTTTTCCCAGCTGCATAGTTTTGTACTGCTTTGGGAGTCTGTCATAGATATGGAATACGTCGGAGGACACAATCCCCTTCGAAGAACAAGTTACTTACCATATCTGGTAACGTTCTTTCGATGCGATGTTCCTCCGCATTCCACATTGCCCTCCCAACCTGCCCCACTGGAGAATTTCCTATGCGATTGCAGCTTACGTTTCCGCAAGGCTATCTGCAGTCAGACTGGCAGAAGATTGGTGCCACACGTTCTGGGAAAAAACTACAATTGAGGCTAGGGGCGTCATGCGTCCTATATATAACATCCAGTGACGTCGACCCTCGACAGAGGCCCTCGAGGGACATGGGATCGACGCAGGACACCATCTGCCGAAAATTTTCCGAAGCAGCACAGTTGTGGACATTACCTGTCAGATATGGAATACGTCTGAGGAACATCCCATCGAAAGAACGTTACCAGATATGGTAAGTAACTTGTTCATTCAAACTTCCACGAGTGCAGTCAGGCCACAACAGAGCGGCCATCAACAAAGTACTGCTCCCTTCTCATGGTGCCCCCAAGGGGGTAGCCAAATATGTTCTATGATGTATGGGTTCCATCATCAAGTTGGGGGTGATGTGGGTGAGGGGGTTGGGGAAGTGTAAGTTGTGATGGTTGACACACGAGTTAAGAATGGATATATTGCTATAAGTTCCGTTTTGATGTTGTTGAACATGTTAATGAAAGTCAGTGCAGACTACTCCCTGATAACGCGTTACTGTTCTACCCTTTGCTTGCCTTACTCGATCTTGGGCCCTAATTTGTCCCTCAACAAGCTACGACTGATGGTAATATTACATTTTTGTCCTGGAATGTCTGTGGGCTAAATCACCATATCAAATTGGGCAAGTTTTTGGCATACATTAACCGTCTGGCCCCAAGAGTGGTGATGCTGCAGGAGATGCACGTCCAGGGGACACTCATTGAGGTGCTTGCTGCTGCCTGGGGGCCACTAGAGGGATACACTAACTATTCATCACAATCCCGGGGAGTAATGACACTAATACATCGCTCCATCCCTTTCCTGGAAACCAGACGCTCCATTGACCCACAAGGGAGGTGCGTTATTCTTTGGGGCGTTTTGGCTGGTGTGGCCACCACTCCGGTTAACACATATGTCTCCAACATCAATGACTTTGAGTTCTATATACAATTGTTGAATATCCTACTAGGAGATACCCATGCACGTATTATTTGGGGGGGGGCGACTTTAACTTAATCCTAGATTGTGTTCTCCATCGGTCTAGGTCCACTCAACGTGACTTAACAAATGCAGGTTGTACTGTTTTGAATATATTACAGCAGTTCGATCTGGTCGACGTATGGAGAGACTGCAACACTGGGGTACAAGGATATACATTCTACTCCTCTGTCCACAACGCTCACTCCAGGATCGACCACTGGCTGATCCTGGCCGATTTGATGTCACAGGAGAAAGAGTGCAAGATCCTTCCCCGAACAATTTGACCACTCTCCCACTACTGTGTCAATACAATGGGCAGGGCTCACCCCCACACGTCCCCCATGGCGCATGCCTCCCGCATGCCTTGCTGACCCAACAGTTGTAGAGATACTGCATAGAGGGATAGTCCATTTCCTCAAGAGGAATGCGGTTACTGTACAGCTCCACTCCACAGTATGGGAAGCTTTCAAAGACTGGGTTACAGGGGAGGTGATTCCTGTTTCTTCAGGGGCCCTAAAAGTCACTAGACTGGAACTGAACAGGGTGGGATCAGACCTTAAAACATGGCACCACGCAAGATCTGGCTATACCAGGGCTCATCAAGGGCAACCTCATAAAATTCAGTGAACTGGTGAGCACGGAGGTCCAATTGATGCATTTTCCACTGTAAGTGCAACGATGCAGTGAGGCGGATAGACCAGGCCGTCTCCTTGCAAATGCTATAAAAACTGAGAAGGGAGTGCAACATATTACGGGGATCAGGAGATCTTCTGGAACCATACTTACGACTGCTGAGGCAATAAATGGCGAATTTCATAAGTTCTATGAATCGCTATACTCGAAATCTGATTATTGCTCTACCGAAGAACTGGAGAACTACTTTGACAAAATACCGGTGCTCCTGTTGGAGGTGCAGTAAACACTTAATCAGCCGCTGACTCCAAAGGAGATCACGGAGGCCATCGGATCACTTCCATCCGGAAAGGCTCCGGGCCCAGATGGCCTAAGGATTGAATTCTACAAAGAGTTCTGTGATACCTTGGTTCCCAAATTAATGCAACTATGGGAGGAGTGGCTCCTTCTTGGTCCGCTCCCCCTCGCTCTCTGAAGCAGTAATTACAGTACTGCTGAAACCAAACGGACCTGCTGCGGAAATGGGCTCCTACAGACCATTATCCCTCATCAGTTCGGACACAAACATTTTTAACCAAATGTTAGGCAGAAACCTGTGCAGTTCCCTCTGGGACCACTGCAAAAGATTTAAGACTACAGGTGTTTGGCAGTAAACCCACTTGGTAGCAGTCTGTACCACACAGATTCACTTGGTAGCTATGGCTGAGCAGTCAGACTTCCCTCAAGAAGAGTTAGGCAGTATACAGAGTATTCACAATAGGTCAAAAGAACACAGTAGAACAAGTAAACACTGACCAGGGCTTGGTGTAAAAGAGAGATAATTATTTATTTAAAACCACATCTAGAAAAACACACAGGCACTATAATAGTAAGCAATTCAATAACACGGTCACTAAAAGGTACACACTCTCTTAGAAGAATATTAGACAAGTCTTAAGTAAAGCCCCACTTATTTTCAGGCAGCGGTGAGCGGTAATTCGTTTTAAAAGGGAGAGAAAAGCAGAGAATAAATTGAAACAGATCCCAACACTTTTACAAGAACACAACAAGAGAGGAAGGCAAAGTAACACCGTGAGTTTAGAGTCAGTAGGCCGCATCCACTTTAAGAGGATCAAAACGAAATGTGTCCAAGGTCACACGGTTTCAGTGCACAAGAGTTTTGCAAAAGTTCAAAAAGAGTTGGACCAAAAGAAAGGGACCAGTTAGAGGGTCAAGGTGGCCAGCCCAGTCCAGAAGGTTAAGGGGTTATTATTACCTTGTAGCAATCTTTAGAAAGGGAGGCCTGGCGGACACGGTACCTTAAAGTGGTGGGAACGCTCCAGCGGGGGCAGTTGTGCCTGGCAGCGGATGCAAGACGGTGCTTTGTCGGGGAGGAAGACAGGAGTCCGTTGCACTGCCAGGGAAGAAACCAGCCGCAGAGTTCTCAGGTAAAAGGAGCGGTCCTTTTATTCGCGGTTCAGTGGTAAGTGGCTATCCGGTTGCCGGGGTGCTTGGCACGGGCAATTCGACCACAAGACGGTCTGGGGTGCGAAGAGAAGACGGTAAACTGGTTGTGCCCACCAGTCAGGGGAAGAAGCCTCTCCAGCCGGGAGATCTTCTCTGTCGTCGGGAAGTTGTGAGTCGGTTCCACAGGGCTCCACCGGTGGTGTCGTCGTGGTAGGTCGGCTCAGCTTCTCCCTCGTCGGATTCTCAGGTCCTGTGGCGACTTCTGAAGTTCCAGTCCCCAAAGCCCTGCTTTTATGCAGCACACCCCCATTCACTCAGCCTAGCTGTCAATCAAACATGGTAAGTGGCGAGCCGGCCGGCTCACCACTTGGGCCAATCACACAAGAGTGCTCCTTGAGTTACCAAGGTAGCTCAGTCCAGGGTGCCTAAACCCCCTCCCACACCCACTGTGGTACCCAGACAGAGTGGCACCACTTTTGGAGGCTTCTGTGGAGAAGCCCGCCAAAAAATGGAACAAAGGGCTCGACTTGGGTTGGAGTCACAGACGAGAACACAAATGCCATTTTAGAATCGAGTCCTGGCAAAAAATACCAACCAGCAAATTAATATTAAATAAATAAACCGGCGGTATGTTCGAGGCTATGAGAATTAAATAATTAAAGTTGGTAGCCTCGAACAATGGGAAAATCCCATAGGGATATATTCGCGGTCGAATATAAAAAGTAGTATCCACTGCCACCAGCCAAAACTCAGATCAGAGGGGACGGAGACGTGCCCCCTCGACTAACAGACCCCGGGGCAATCGAATTGCCCCGACCAGTACGTCCACAATATGATGGTTTGCACTGGTTTCTGTTAATAATTTGGGACTAGTAAAGCCAATGGTGACTTTACATGCCCTGGGAGACAGTAGTCAGTCCCAGGTTATGGAGTCTATGGTGGGGTGTCACTATGACACCCCTGTGTTACTGCACGGAGTGTGCTGTGTAACACACACATAGTAAAAACACATGAGACCCTATGGAGTAAAGGACCCCATAGCCCATAAAACACATTAACAGTCAAAGGAACACCATAAATCATGTCCAAGAGTGGGAGAAAGAGAGTCTCACTCTTGGCAGGAGAAAAAAACAAACTCCAGAAATCCAGCAAAGCTGCTGGGGGACTCACTAGGTTAGGAAATTCAGCCTAAAGAGAGAATTCTCCCTAACACCAAATTATTATCCATCCGGCTATTCTCATATATGTCGCCGGGCTGTCTGCTCTGCCCATTACTTTTTGCGCTCACAATTGAACCCCTTACTTGCATAATGTGCCTAAAACACATACACTGCGGACTGCACATGGCTGGCCTGCCACATATTATTTATCTCTATGCTGATGACACTACTGTATATACGGAACCCAGTGGAAAATTTGGCCCTGCTCCTTGATGAAGTACATGGGTGAAGTACATAGGTTGTCTACCCACTCAGGCTATCGCATTAACGAATCCAAGTCAGAGCTATTTCCGCTGAACGACATTGCCATTGCTCCGGCAGACCTGTTTGGGTTCCGTTGGGTCCCGGTCGAATTTAAATATTTGGGTATAATGATTTCTCAGGAGCACCTCTCCCTACTGGCTGGAAATCATTAGAAATATTTACAGGCGCTATTAGGCAGAAACCTGTGCAGTTCCCTTAGGGACCACTGCAAAAGATTTAAGACTACAGGTGTTAGCAGTAAACCCACTTGGTAGCATCTGTACCACCCAGATTTACCTGGTAGCTGTGTCTGAGCAGTCAGACTTCCCTCAAGAAGAGTTAGGCAGTATGTAAAGTATACTCAATAGGCACTCGGATACAATAATACAAGCAAACACTGACCAGAGCTTTGGTATCAAAGTATATAATTATTTATTTATAAACACACAGTTGAAACACTCCAGCACTCTTTTTGTAAAATATTCTAAACACAGTTACTATTATGATATATACACCCCTTTTCCCCTTATTAGAAAATCACAGTAAGACACCACTTATTTTCATACAGAGGTGAGCGCTTAACTAGATTGCACTCTACTAAGGTTGTGAAAAGGGGAGGGATAAAGACAGAATATGCAGGGTTACACTACTCTACGATTCAGGAACACTATTAGCAAGGCAGAGAGCAAAAGGTCACTGGTGAGCCAAAGTCCAAAGGCTGGGCCCACTGTTAGAGAGAGCAGAGCACAAATGCGCCCAAGATCACACAGTTACACTAGGCTTAGAAAGTCTTGCAGAGGGTTCAGAAAAGAGTTTAGAGAGGCTTAGAAAAGTTTAGCAAAGGTGTCCCTGGCTAACCCAGGTTCGAAAGCCGGGGGCTAAATCGACCCCGTACAGTCGGTTGCAAGGGAAGCCAGGCGGGACACGGTACCTTAAATGGGAAGGATCCTCCAGCGGTGGCAGTTGTTCCTGGTAGTGGTTACAAGTTGCGTCGTCGTCCAGGGGAAGAGAAGATCTCGACGTGGAGGAAAGATGCAGGTCGTTGCACTTCCAGGGCAGAAACCAGCCGCAGAGTTTTCTGGTAAAAGGTGGTACCTTTATCTCGCGGTCGTGGTAAAACGTGGTATCCCGGTTGCCGGGGTGCTTAGCACGGGCAAGGCGGCCACGAGATACGTCGGGAAAGCAAAAAGACGGTGAAACTGGTTATCCCCACCAGTCAAAGGAAGAAGACTCTCTGGCGGGAGATCTCCTCTGTCGTTGGGAAAAGTGGTGAGACGGTCCAGCAGGGCTCCACCGGTCGTGGTGTCATGGCAGGTCGGCTCAGCTTCTCCCTCGTCGGATTCTTAGGTCCTGTGGCGACTTCTGAAGTTCCAGTCCCCAAAGCCCTGCTTTTATGCAGCAAACCCCCATTCACTCAGCCTAGCTGTCACTCAAACATGCTAAGTGGTGAGCCGGCCGGCTCACCACTTGGGCCAATCAGGACGGAGTGCGACTTGAGTTGCCTAGACAACTCAGTCCAGGGTGCCTAAATTCCCCTCCACCCCTCCTAAGTACCCCAGACATAGTGGCACCACTTTGGAGGGCTTCTGTGGAGAAGCCCACCAAAAAGTGGAACAAAGGGCTCGACTTGGGTTGGAGTCACAGAAGAGAACACAAACGCCATTTTAGAATAAAGTTTTGGCAAAAAAATACCAACCGGAGAATTAATATTAATTAAATAAACCGGCGGTATGTTCGAGGCTACCTTAAATAATTAAATAAAGATAGTAGCCTAAAACAATGGGAAATCCCATAGGAAAATATTTGCGGTTGAATATAAAAAGTAGTATCCACTGCCACCAGCCAAAACTCGATCAGGGGGGACGGAGACGTGCCCTCTCGACTAACAGACCCTGGGGCAATCGAATTGCCCCAGCCAGTACGTCCACAATATGATGGTTTGTACTGGTTCTGTTCAGAATTTAAGACTAGTAAAGTCAATGGTGACTTTACATGCCCTGGGAGACAGTAGTCAGTCCCAGGGTATGGAGTCTATACTGGGTGGGTCACTAGGACACCCCTGTGTTACTGCACGGAGGGTGCTGTGTAACACACATCACAAAAACACATGAAACCCTATGGAGTAAAAGACCCCATAGCCCATTTAACACATCTAGATTCAAAGAAACACACTCAAATCATGTCCAAGAGTCAGGGTAAAGGAGTCTCACTCTTGGCAGGAGAAAAAAATAAACCCCAAAAATCCAGCAAAGCTGCTGGGGGACTCACTAGGTTAGGAAATTCAGCCTAAACAGAGAATTCTCCCTAACAGGCGCTAGCAGACAAATTGGGCTTCTGGTCCAGACTTCCTATCTCCTTATACGGTAGACTTTCACTACTAAAAATGATCGTGGTCCCCAAGCTATTGTGCTACTTTACTAACTACTTTACTAACATACCGGCCGGCCTCGCCGCTCGTTCTTTGATAGGTTGCGATCCCTGGCAGTTGGCTTTATTTGGGGGCGCTGGAACACCGCGGCTGAAATGGGAGGAAATGACCAGACCCTTTGAACAGGGTGGCCTACAAGCCCCAGACTTTGATCTATACTACGAGGTATCGCAGGTGCAATTCGCTGGATACTGGTATCCCTCAAAATCAGCCAATACACACGACCCTTGAGAAGTACAGCGCCTCACCTACGAGCTTGCAAACTATCATCCTCACTAACAAACTATCGTCCTCACTAACAAACATTCAGATGCGTGCACATTTGACCCAGTCTGCACAACTGTAAATGCATGGGCCAGAATATACAAGAGACTAGGTGCTTCTCACCCCTACCATGGTACGCTTCCACTATGGAACTGCTCTGGACTTCCTCCTACATATGACTGTGCCATACAAAGGGGCTGTGACCTCGAGAGTATGATGACACTCCATGACCTCTTTCCAGAGGGCTCCTTCGGGTCGCATGTAGACTTTGTTGAAAAACTGGGGAATAACCCAATATAATCACTGCAATACTTCAGAATGTGTGTGGAAGCCAAAAGCTGCTGGCTGTCGTTACCAGTTGAGCCCAATGAATGTGACCTTTTGGGGACTGTGATGGTTGGTGTGAGCCCCAGGGGGGCTGGTGTCCCGGTTATATAGAGCATGCCAAGCTGCCTTGCTATCAACACTAAACGCCAGGTCGAAGTGGGAACAGATCTTAACAGACCAATTGATGAGGCTCAGTGGCTCCGCTGGTGCCACCTAACCAAGGAGGTATCCCTTAACGCCAGATATAGGCTCATACAAATCAAGATACTAAACTGCTTACTTTACACCCTTGCACGAATTGGCTGGTTTACCCCCACAGCTTCCGCCATTTGTGTCAAGTGTGGCGCTGTTGTGACCGACTCTTATCATATGTATTGGGATTGCCCTCAGGTGAAACGGTTCTGGCAAACAGCCGCCAACAGCCTGCATGAGTTCAGAGATTCCGCCCACACTTTCACCCCTCAAATACTTGTTTGTTGACATTGGCAAGGTATCTTTGAAAATAAGGCGTTTGTTTAACTTAGGATGTCTGATTGCCAAAAAAATGGAAATTGAAGGTCGTCCCGGATATTAAATTGGGGCTTGAAGAATTAACATATGCAAATGAGAGGGACGAGGGCTACATGTACCTGGTGACACCCAGCTGCAGGCCGAAAGACATTTGGAAACTATTTTGAGAATATCTGCAAAGACAGAGATCACACCTGTAATCGCTACATAACAGAAAGGCTGAAAGTTCCAGACTGTCCTTACATCGTCTGTATGTCTATTATTATGCTTTAGATTGGTGGTAATATACTGTGCTACATTTGTGTTTCTGTGGATATATGTCTGAAACTGCACTGAATAAGGTTTTTTAAATAAAATGGTGTTACCACACAAAGGTGTTGTGATGCAGCTGTCCACCCTCCCTCTTGCTCTACTAAACACTTCAGACTGATGACAGACAGCCAAGCAAGCCTAATGTTCATTGTACATTAGGAACTTGGGTGAGGGATTTGGTTAATTTGGGTAAGGGGTGAGTAAATTATATTAAAGCAACTTTTTTTACGCCTGACCGTGTGAAATAAAACTTTCAATAAATAATGAAGATGTTGACAACTTTATGAACTTCATTGATCAATAGTACACGTAACCTTTTCTGATCTGAGTTTAGCCATTAAAAAAGATCCAAGAAATTATAGGCCAGTTGATCTATTGGATTCGATTGGCAAATTATTTGCTTCCATCCTCCTCCGAGACCTGAAAATCTGGGCCTCAAAAGCTGGCATCCTAGATAAATGGCAAGCAGCCTTTATCAGTGGTGTAGGTACATCGTTGAACCTGTTTCTGTTAATCCTACTGAAAGTGATGGCTCTCGACACCAAAAGAAACATCTATCTGGGCTTTACAGACCTAGAACAGGCATTCGATGGGATAAATCTCGACCTATTGTGGTCTAAGATGAAAAGATGGCGCTGTCCTGAAGAACTATTAGAAGACATACAAGCCCTATATACGAATACTACTAGTCGGGTCCAAATGACAAATAAGGGTACGGTAGCAGAACAGATACAGAAATTCCAGGGGATTAAACAGGGCTGCTTCCTGGCTCCATTTCTGTTTGTCCTGTATATGGCAGATGTGTCTGACACACAAGTGCGGTACGTGCCTTTGCCCCAAAGATCGAAGGGACTGAAGTGCCATGGATACTATACGCTGATAATGTAGTATTTGTTGATCAAACTGCAAAAGGTCTTTAGCAACGGATAACCACATTAAAATAATACTTGGCAGAAAACAGCATGAGGGTCAATACAAAAAAATCAATGATATTGATAATGAAAGCAGGACGAGGTAAAATGGCAAAAAAGAATCATTACACCTGGACCATTGATAGCCAAAAGTTAGAAGTGGTTGAAGCAACAATATACCCAGGAGTGAGGATAAATAAGACCATTAATGAAGGTCAATACGAAGGTCAATACGCCCTGATCCGCGAGAGGAGAGACAAGTGAAACTAACACACCAGGGGCAAGTACTACACCGGAGGTACTGAAACTATTCCTTGACCCCTATACTAACCTTCTACAAGCAAAAGGTGGTAGTGGTTTAAACTTATGGGGTAGAGGCACTCTTGGCCCTTTGTTGGGAAATATGGGGAGTGTGTGAGGCGTACTTCTGGCGTAGAATTCTCAAACTCTTTGCCAGTTGCTATCATAAGATACGAATTAAGGCTGAAATCATTCGCCTCCACAGTAATGTGGAAAACACTCTCCCATTACCCGGAAATGCATGCTAGAGCTACCACCTGTGCCATTTGAAATCCTAGCGCACCCTGGGCGTGCAAAGAGAGATACAACTCTACAATACTGGGAGAACAAATGTAAAAACTTTCTTGAGATCCATAATATCACAATCGATCTTTTAAAAATCAACTTAAATAAGGTGAAAAGAAATCTCCAGGAAAAAGATTGGGATGAAACTCGGGAAATAAAAAGGAAAAATTACTGCTGCTACAACATCATATGGGAATGGAAAACTTTGCACGACCCACCTCCATATCTGAAGAAATTTCCATCGTGCCACTATAGGGACTTGCTGATGCGTTGTAGACTAAACATCTGCCACTCAAGAGAGGTACAACTAATAAGAAAACAGATTTTGATGGCCACATATTGTAGGTTCTGCAATGACCACGACTCCCTGGAGACTGTTAAGACGGATTTCTGGACTCTGACCTGGTGGGCAGAGGTTCAGAAGGCCAGCTTAGTTTCTTGGAACAGGGTAACCTCTGGACAAGCCAGACCAATCAAGGTAGCAATGGCAAGCAGTCAAGACTAAGTCTCAGGAGGGGTGAGGGTGACTGAAAGACCTCAATGTGCACACAGACCAAGGACACTTACAAATTACTCCCAGACAGGTGTTAAATCAAAAATATAGACACATTTTGTAACTCAGACCATAGCAAAAGAATCGCAGCAATACTAAGTAAACCAACACAACACTATCAATACAATGTATATACAAGACCAATGGGGTCCAAAGGGTTAAATGCACAAAATATGTTCACAACCTAGATGGGGAGAAAACAGGTAGTGCAGATAGTCTTTGGCCCCTTCCACATCAACAACACACCTAACTAAAAGGCAGTCCAAGCCCTAAGAAGAGTGGAGCCTTGTGCTCAATAGTACATGCAATGCAAGCGCACTCGGCTGTTTCCAATGGGGTCTCTTCAGGGGTCTCTAGCAGTTCAGGAAGGTGGATGAGCCGATGAAGAATAAGTTCCCACTAGTCAGGGAGGACCTCCACTTGAAGGCAGGGACATTCAAGAGTGCGGAATGGAGTCGCTAGTTCGTACTAGCAGTGTAAATGAGAGGGACCCTTCCGGGGCCACTCGTGAGTAAAAAGGGTACCTGGCACTGTGCGTCACTGGTTAGTGTTGGAAATACTCACCAGTCCCAGACGCACTCAGACCCAAACTTCGTCATTTCAGTCCAATTCGCTCACAGGTTCGAAAACAACAAAAAGGATGTCTCTGCGGCTTTTAGTTCCGAAGATACAGTGATGATTCCCAAACAGGACAGTGGCGATTTCTCCGCTCCAGGTAGATGAATCAACCTAGTTTCACTGCAGCAGGCTTCAGGGGCAAGATGGTCACAAATGCGGCATAACTGCAAAGCTCGTTGCCTTGGCTGGGCAACACAGTAACCGCGTATGCTCCGGTCCGGGCGCACTCGTCTCACTTCAGACCTGGGAATGCCAAGTGTACGAAATTCGATGAGAGGGTGCCGTGGACATAGAGCTAGCAGTATACCAAGTTTCGAGGGCCTCCTCGAAACGGCCGCGGTGACAGAGCAAAGCAACTGGGTAAGCTGGTCAGCCTACTGGTTGGCCCAGGGACACTTCTGAGAAAGCTTACTTGCAGGTTTTGATGAAGGTGCTGAGAATAGTTGGTCCCACTATTCCAATGGGTCGAAGCGTCTTTGCATACCTTATAGGACGATCAGGGACGACATCAGGCTCAGGGTGTCAAACCTTCCAGCGGTTCCTCGACTCTGTTTCTTAGTTTCAGCATACTTGGATCCTATCCTTCGTTCAGTGAGAACTCCAGAGATCTACATGGTATGGGTGTTTTCAGTCTCCTCTTAACCAAAGTTCCCTTCGCTCCAAAACCGAGAGGACCCAATGGGAGATCTGCTCACAAACACACACTCTGTACGTGGACTAATCATAGAGCACGGTGGTCCCAGTCATTCACAGCACTCCAGACTCTCTGGCACCCAGAATGTGTACTGGGGACAGACACCCTAGCCCACATCCTGGAGGCACACACAGAAGGCATGCTGGAGCCCACGAAAACTTGCAGTTTCCCGTGAAACGCCATGTCCAAATATGTACTGACCCGGGTCAACTCGACCTGGGGAAGATGAAGGGGCAAGATGGCCAAAGGAAAGGACAAATAACCTTGTGGCATGGCCATTTTCGAGCCAGGCCACCTATTTGTGCCAATCGCGGTTAACACTGTTAACATGGCAGGAAAGTGTTAAACATAATGCGAAAAGATAGCTGCTACCAGCCCTGTCCATGACACATCTGCACATCTCACAAAATGTCCATCAGGAGTGTCTAGGGACTTTGGAAAATGACTACAGACCCAAGTACACTGTACTGGAAGGTTGCAACATGGGAAAAGGACTAAGTGAAACAAGGTCTCCCAGTACTGTATGTCTTAAGCGCATGTCAGTTTCCCAATTAAAAGTGAGCGAAAGCCCAGAGGAGTGCAGCTGAAGGCTGTGCTTCTCTGGCAAAGTCAGTCTATGGTGACTAAACACCAGCAAAAAGTTTGGGGGTGTACACATGGAGGGAAAATGACATACAATTATGAAATGTTAACAGAGACCATTAGACACGTGATGTTAAATTGTCCCTCTCTGAGGTTGCAACGACCAATGACTATGGGGGATAACGTGACAAGGCTTCACCCAGAGATGGAGGAAGAACACTGGGAGAGTCTGACAGTGGATAAATTCGGGCAGACCATTGACGACCTTAAATTTGTGGAATCATTAGAAATGGCAAAGGGGGTCTGAGGATTCTCAAGAACAGATGAGATGATTAGAGACGGAAAAGTGGAAATAGTAACGAACTATATGAAGATGTTTATTAAATGATAAATAAGGAATATGAATTTGGAAAATGTTAAAGGTTGAAAAAAGTGATTAACCAATAAAACAAAAAATTAAAAAAGAATCTGTGATCACTCGCAATTGGTTCAGGAAGGATCATTGCACCTGGAAGACCTTTTCCAGAACCTGTAAATATTTTATTTAGATGATATTTGAAACTGAAATAATTATTTGTGAAAGTAGAAGTACCTAAACGGTGATCAGTGAAGATAATACAGACTCAAAAAAGGATCTTTCCTTTTCCTCAGATCTCAACAATGTAGAAATATAATGGTATGATAAATACCTGTATCCTGGGAAAAAGATTTAATTTCACCGTTTTGCCACTTGGGACTCCAAAAATGTTGTACATGCTGTAAAGTGCCCCATACATCGAACATACACGTATGGAACATGAACGTTGCAAAATAACATTTCGCAAATTAAATATCCCATCCTGGAAGAAATATTCACGTCCAATAGATGTAGCGACCAAGATGCACATTTTTCAACAACTAGAAGCATTGTGGGTACATTTTTGATGCCAACCGAGCAGCCATAATCAGTTATTGAGAGCCGGTATCTTACATGTTTCCTTGGGAAGCCGTTTTGTCTTTGCTGATGCCAGTCTGCTCTCCTACTCATGCAGAAGGCATTCGTAGGCCACACGCCATAGTCGCACGATTCCTGGTCATGTCATGTCTCAATTATGTAATTGATTGATGTGATGATGCGAAGCCTTAGCATTTAATCTCTGGATGAAGAGTGTATTTTTAAATTAATCTTGTTTGCTTTATGTATAGGGAAAATATAGAACGTGTGGAGGGTCAGATGAAGGACGCAGAGACTCTGACATTTTTAAAATGTATTAAGGATTAAGGGTTGGGGCGTGGCTATGAGGCCATGGAGTAAGACATGTCTTCTCCATGGCTCCTGCCGATCCAACATGATCCTAAGGAAATCAGTAGAAATACTGCTCGTCTAAACTGACGAACAGGGGCATGAATATATGAAGGTGCTGGGCTTATGAAGTTGCAGTTTGGAAGTTGGAGGAGCAGAATGTCCAGCAAACAAGTGAATGACAACTTTGTATCCAGCTCGCCGGAAGATACAAAATGGCCGGCGTGAACAAAGAACTACAATGCAAGTGACCGCAACGCGGCAGCTGAGTGGAGAGTTGGTGTTCTGGCTGGCAGCCCTGAATCAGACCTAGCCGGAGAACATCGGTGGCATTTCCCCCAGACTGAAAGGCACTTCTGGACCCTTGGTCTGCACATAACACAATGTCCGGTGACCATCGGTGCCTGCATGAAGGTCCGAACATTCACGAGGTGTAGCAATTACTAATGTCAGGCTAAGGGAAGGCTTGTGAAGCCGATGACAAAATACTCCTGACTCCTCCTTCTGATACAGCTTTGTGGCTGCTCCCACCCTGCTGTCATCGCTCACACTGGAAATGGCCGGGACATGTGCAGAGCATGTTACAAACACCCGGAGAGGCTGCGCGGCAGAACGTCCTAGCACTGACCCTGAAAGCTGAAGGGAGTTGGACTGCTCACCCGAATATGTGCTTGGACCTGGAGGTGTGTCGCTACTGAAAGGAGGAGGGCACAGCGAGGTGCTGGAGCCATGCGGAGGGGTAAAACACCTTAAGGCTCAGGGGATGCATGGGACAAAACTGGCAATGCATAGGTAACTAAGTGGACACAGCGGCTGACCATCCCGAGAGGCACGCACTGTGCCTGATCCCACGGGCATAGGAGTTGTCATCGGGAGAAGAGTGGGAAACTTGGCACAGAGAGGAGCGCTGTCCCCTAAAGATGGACAGAGCCGTTCCAGCGCGCCTCTGCTAAAACGGCCGTGACATTGAGAAGACTGAGCTGTGCGGCATCTGCAGGGATAGCGCATCTACGAATAAGCTTCAGAGAGCACTAAAGCAACACGGCCTGCTGGGGGAGGGGAGAGCAGCTGGAAAGTACGGCCCGCAGTATGTAGACTCTACGGCCCGAGGCAGTGTCTTCCCACGCAGGGGCGGCACTGAAGACCTGTGAGGCACCGGAGCTGCCAGACAGGCTGTGCAGAAGTGGCTAAGAGATAGCCCAAGCGCGGATTGCTAGACCAACGCTGGCCAAGAAAGAGAGCACAATGGAAGCGGGGGGTGCTGGCACCGAGACACTAAAGGCTGCAGATGGGCTTGGACAGTAGGCTGGCGAGCAACACTTCTAGAGGGAGCAAGAGCCCTCACAAAATGGAGGCACCTGAGGGGAGCTGGACACTGAGGAGCCCAAGGGCAACTAGACGGAAACACGCACAGCAGGAAAGGAGGAATAGGTGGGGGGGTCTGCCCGGTGCCTACTGCCCCAGGTGAAGAGCAGAGGGAGCAGAGGGAACCAGAAAAGTGTACCCGGGTGGTCAAAACAGTTGGGGAAAAGCACCACACCTGCAGGATGACTAGATGAGAGGGCAGGCACGCCTGGATCTTGCTACCTAAGAGGCCGCCCAGAGGGGTTCTAACTGGGAAACGAGGAAACAGACAGCCGGAGCGCCCTGCGAGACCCCTACAAAGGCACCCTAGAGCAGGAACTGATAACTGCAAGTTGACAAGGACCTTGGGCAGCGTGGGAAGACATGCCACAGTTGACCTGATGGCAGGGAAAGGCAACAATTTAGAAGGCAAGCATACCACTATGGAAGCCTTTGCCAAGTTAGACTGGTACCGAGGGGGACAATGACAAACATGGTGAGCAGCAACAAACAGAGTAAAAAAAGAAACAAGCAGATCCTGGCCATCAGGAGGGAATGGAAGGTACCGACCCTACCAGCTATGTTGAGAACCTACTGTTGCAGGAGCTGGAAACATGATGCAGAGGTTCACCATTGAACGCGCACACTGCTCCCTTGTTAGGAAGCCGCCTCCTGGATCCCCTCCTAGGCCCATGATAGCGAAGGTCCTGAACTATAAAGACAGAGAAAAGATCCTTGCATTTTCCAGGAATGGAGGTGACATACAGAGTGCTTCTGCGAAGCTGGCCATATACCCGGACTATACCTTCCAGGTACAAAAGAGCAGCGCACAATTCATTGCCACGAAAGTGAGACTTAAAAAAGCTGGTCTGAAATATGTTGATATACCCCGCCAAAAGAAAAAATTATAATGGGAAGGCTCTGTTTTTTGAGACACTATCTGAAGCTCAGGATTTGATGGAAAATGCCAAGATCTCACCACTGGACGAGTGAGAACAGAAGCGAAGAGGGGAGTATGCCCGGCAGCAGCGAAGAAGTGACTGGAATAGAATGTACTTAGTAAATGTGGGCACCCGGTTCCAGAAGCACTTCAAAACCTTCCTCTTTGCTTCTGCTTTCACTCTCCCTCGCTAATTCTTCGCTGAATCTGCACCGAATCTGCAACTGGGCCACTCTCGCCGACCTCGGTCCTGGGCCCAGCCACTCTCCACTTGCACTGCCTCCCTGGCAACCCTGCACTGCGGGACTGTCTCTGCATCCCTACAGCCCACATTCCCAGCACTTGTCTGCACTTACCTTGCACTTGCCACCAGCTGGCCCTATTTATTTTATTCTACTTACCTTGTACTTTCCCCCCTCCCCTCCCCTTGCACTTTCTCTCTTCCCCCTACCCCTGCACTTGCGCGATCTGAATGACACCTGGCCTAGTAGGATCGTTGTCTGTCTTCCCCTGTTCCCCCCCCTCCCTGCCTCGTCGCACCTTGAAACACTTGAAACCCTTGTGTATAGGCGCGTTACAAATGCCATATCATATCATATATCATATCATATATCGCCCTTGCCATGGTGGACCAATGTGAGATTACCTAACTAAGCAAGTGCTATGGCTCTGATGTCACGACTGCTAGCTAAAGGCAGGAGCACCAACACAGGGGAGACAAGCACCTACCACCCCATATCCTTTGTTTATAGGGTACGCTGTTGTACCCACCTGCTGGTAACTAGGACCCCCGGCTAGTGGAGAGTCTAAGAATGCATTGCATTGCTGGACCGGTAAGGTTGGTGGTAGTTTTGTTATATGTTTGGGGTTGGAGGGGGGATGCAGGTGGCAGAGGAGCGGGGGGCAGAAGGGGAGCCTGAAAGAATAAAGAAATTGCTACGCACTGTCTGAGAGATAACAGGGATTAGTCATAGAACCGCAGTGGAGGTTGAGCGTAATACAAAAAAAATGGGTGATGGGATAGAAATCATGCCATGGAAAGGTCTAGGTATGAATAGTTATGTGAAGCGGCTCAAAAAGTTAGGATGCTCATGGAGGGGGGAGATGGTGGGCTCTACTTACTCCTCTTAAGCAAGAGGGGTCTTAATATGGGTTAGCCTCAATATTCCATTCAAGAGATTGGGTGCCAAAACAGATGAGGGGAGGATGGCTATATTACATGGCATGCTGGAAAATCAGGAGGTATGCATAGTCAACACTTAAGCTCCCTATCATGATGCCACAGTTTTCTTTAGGTCTCTGTATGTGCGGTTGGGCCCCTATAGGACCGGAACCGTAATTTGGTGGTTTTTTTTTTTAACTATAACTTGGATCCCACCATCAATCGGTCTGACACTGAACATAAAAGGCCAACTCTGCCGGCTAAGGTCCAGCGTACTCTGAGGCAACACTTTCGGTTGGTTGACGTATGGTGGTTGATATGTGGGGATAAGAGGGAATATTCACACTACTCCGTCCCCCATAAAGTCCGCACACGGTTGGTTTATTTAGTTTGCGGCACAAGAATGTATTGGGGGAATTTGCAGAGGTTGACTATCAGGCCGGAGTCCCATTAGATCATACGCCCCTAGCAGCAGTTTGGCGGGCGGTGCCCCCAGACCGCCCATACCCAGGTGGAAATTGAGAAGCGAGGCATTACAACAAGATGAGGCCTTCCTAGAACACATTAGGGAGGCCACGTCTGAGTTTATTAATTTATAATGAAGGCAGTGTGGAACGGGTGGGCACGGTTTGGGAAGCACATAATTGGTGATCAGAGGCGAGATGATGGCCACAGCAGGGGATTACAGAAAGTCATTACCAAGGACCTCAATGGTGCGGGCAGGACCAACTAGATGAGGAGATCAGATTGCGGCAGGTGTGTATGACACACTGGGAAAGGCTGGGGACATTTAAGTATGCGAAGTATGTTGTTGAAAGGAGTCATGCGCACAAGGATAAGACCGGTAGATTGTCAGCTTGGTTATATAGAGATGGGAAAGCACGAATCCCGATACATACCATCCGTGATGCGGACCGGGAGTAAGTCACTACACAAAGTTTTCTCCAAATATTTTAAGGAACTATATAGGTACCCGCAAGAGGCACGAGACAAGGGAATACAGGATGTACTAGACCTGATCACCCTGCCGAGGCTAGATGAACAAGTGGGCATGCTGGAAGAGCCAATCACCCCAGAGGATGTCGTGGCCATGATTAGAACACTACTCTGGGAAAGCCCCAGCTATCGATGTGCTAACCGGGGAGTTTTATAAGGCATACATGGATACACTTGCTCCGCTTCTGGCTGGGGTGTACAATGAGGCATATGAGCTGGGTTGTCTCCCGGAAAGTTTGAGAGGCTGTGATAATTCTGCTCCTCAAACCGAACAAGGACGACACTGAGTAGTTCTGACAGACCGCTGTCCCTGCTAAACCAAGACAGCAAGATCCTGACTGCATTCCAAGCGAACAGACTTGGGAGCGTGATACCGACGCTAGTCCACAGAGATCTAACAGGGTATGTACCAGGGAGGAACAAAGCTGCAAATTTGAGAAGAAATCATGTAATCTTCTGCACGAAGGATAGGGAAGAGCAATGTGCTGTTGCCTCATTGAATGCCTCTAAGGCGTTTGACTCAGTCCATTGGGACTGGTTATATGCCACCATGAAGAGAATGGGAGTAGGGCCAAAGTACATGAGGTGGGTGAAATTGATATACACCAAGCCGATGGGCAGGGTTAGGACGGGCTTTACGTTCTCTGATCTATGTAAACTGCACAAAGGGACAAGGCAGGGGTGCCCTCTGTTCCCAATGCTATACATACTGGCTGCAGAACCCATCGCAGCACTCCTGAGACAGGAATATGCTGATGCAGGTATAGAGATAGATGGGGTGCGGCACGTAGTGTCAATGTATGCTGATGATACGCTACTGTACCTCAAGGACCCAGAGGTAAACTTGCCATATGCATTGGAAGTGCTAGACCATTTCAGCACGTTAACGGGGCTCCGAATAAAGAAGAGCAAGTCCTGCTTGTTCCCCCTGGTGGAGATGGCAACACTTAGTGACGCAGCACTTCCGGTCCTGCCTCTGCCATGGAGTAAGGCCTCCTTCACATATCTGGGTCCCAAGCTGGAGCATGAGGCTAACGCAGTCGGGGCCTAAGAGGGCTTGATCAAATAAATGGAGTTGTGGGGGGAAACTACCTCTGTCAGTGGTGGGCAGGACAACATTACTTAAAATGGTGGCATTGCTGAGGTGGATGCACTGTTTTGGAAATGTCCCATATAATATCCCAAGAAGGTTTTTCACAGAACTAGACAAAGCATGCAGGGGCTTCCTCTGGCAGGGGGGGAGGCATAGGGTGGCATTGAATGTCTTGCAGAGGCCATATGCGCAGGGAGGGACTGAAGGTCCCGAACTTTGAATTATACTTCTTGGCATGCCAGCTGCAATATGTGGTACATTAGATGGCGGACGGCCCAACTGGGGACACGTATCTCTTGCAACCAGCGTTGCAAAGTCTATTCCTTAGGGACTTGATTTGGGTTTCCCCAAAGGCGCAGGGTGGATACCCCCATCTGGTCAAGGTAGAGATACAGGTGTGTGGCAGAGGGTTTGCAGATTCATGGGAATGGGTGACCCAGTATCGCCACAGACGCCCCTGGCAGCAGTGGTGTCTGAGAAGCATGGACATCGGAAGAGAGTGCAGACATATTGGGAGGCGGAGGGAATAGCTACGGTAGATTTGCGGAACGAGAAGAGATGGCTAGATTTCGCAGGGTTGAGGGAGAGCACGAGTATACACGAGGGCCAATTTCTTCTGAACACGACGATATTATATATAATAAAAGATAGGTAGCCAACAGACACAGGGGAGACTCTTGGATGCGAAGATTTGGAAACGCTTATAAACATCGCCGACGGGGGAAACGCTGTTTCTAAGATTTACTATGTATTGATAGACTGCTCATCGATAGTGCAATTAAGGGCAGGTTGTAGGAGGACCTGGGGAGAATGTTTGAAGATAATTAATGGAATATAATTGCCTTATACCATAAGAAAGTGTCCAGAAACGCCAGGTTAGCAAAGAGCATATCTCACTCCTGCAGCTATAGTGAAATTCAAAGGAGCTCACAGGCAGTTGTGTCCCAGATGTACAGAGGAGAATGCAGGATTGATTCACATGTTTTGGGGTTGCCGGGTGATTCAGGCCTTCTGGGGGAAAGTGGCAAGCAAAGTAGCTGGAGGGGGCATATTGTTAGATGTTCAGTCCCCGGAGGCCTGCCTGCTCTGTTTAAGAGGAACGCCAAACGGAAGACAGTGGCAAAAATGAGACCTTATTTACATACTAGTCAAACAAAGCATTGCTATGAGATGGAAATCCTCCTCCGAGGCCAGCATTGATAAATGGTGGGAGGATCTGAGGACATGGTTAACAGCGGAAATGGGGGTGTGGGAAAAAGCGCTTGGGCTACAAAGGCAAGAATTAGGAATGAACATTCTTCAATGAATAAAATTGACTGTGACATTGTTCGAACAGCATGAAACAGATGGTGCCACACAATAGGAAGTTGTAGACCGCGTGGTTGAATGAACAAAGATGGGAATGTACAGGCTAAGGGGGAGGGGTTGGGAAGGTATAAGGGGAACAGTATTAAGCAATTGGGAATTGTATGCTATGTACACATGTTCCACAGGCTCCCTTGCTCACCCCTGTCCTTCTTGCATACTCACATACTTGGGTGTTTTCACCTTGGTGTTCCTTCAGTATTATAATTGCATTGTGAAACCTAGGCCTTTCTCCCTCTATCCAGGATTCTCAATCTTAGGTGTTCTTTGCTCCTATTTTAAAATTGAAATGTGCACTGTATCAGTATTATTAATTGTATTGTGAAACCTAGGCCTTTCTCCCTCTATCCATGATTCTCAATCTTAGGTGTTCTTTACTCCTGTTACAAAATTGAAATGTGCACTGTATCAGTATTTATAGTTGCATTGTGAAACCTAGGCCTTTCTCACTCTATCCATGATTCTCAGTCTTAGGTGTGCTTTTCTTCTCCTGTCATAAATGTTCATTTTGAGAGCTCTTTAGTCCTGAGTGTCGCCATCTTGTCCTATTGCTCAACCTGCTTGCCTCTCGCTGTCTCGTCTGCCTGCACCCTGCCCTGTGTCCTTCTCTTGCGTCTCCCCCTCTCCCTTCCACCTCCCTCCTCTCCCTACCTACTCTATGGAGCTCTCTGTCTCTCCTATCTTTTCTAACTGCTTCTCTATTGACTATCCTGCTCTCCTCACTAAATCTAGTAGGAAGAAGTTTAAAAAGGACATCCTGTTCTCCAACACAGGCCTCCCTATCGCTGAAACCTACACCAGTGCCTCCTCCAAAGAAACTCTCACCGACATCCTCTTTGTCATTCCTTCGCCAGACCTATGGACCCTTCGTATGGTCTCTGTGCTCTCTCCCTTCCCCTGTTCTCCCATTAATGGTGGGATGCCCTCCTTGCCTCCTTCCATTCCTCTAAAGTCGTCATTAATGTTTACTCAAATGGGACCATCCTGGTCCAAGGCCTTCAGGCCAACCTCCACCTCTTTGATAGACTCTTCCTATGCCTCATCAATTTCCTTTCCTCTCCTACTGTCCCCTCTCCCCCTTCTGCGGGTACCTTGCCTCTCCCTGCTGCCTCCTCCTTGGCTACCTTGTCTTCTCCTTCCCTCTCTGCCCCCTCTCGGGCTACTTCTACACCTCCGCAGGGCGTACCTCTGATCTGCACCCCCCCCCCCCCCGGAAGTCCTTCCAGGATGGCAACCTTCTAGATATTGCCACTCTAAACTCTCTCGGCTGTCAAACACTCCTACAACATCTGCCGCCTTCTGGAATAACTTGACCTCTATGTCCTCGATCTCACCGAGACATGGTTCACGGCCAGCTCTGTCACTAGCTTTGACACGCTCCTCCCTGCTGGCTACAAGATCCTCTCCGCGCCCAGGTCCAACCACTCTGGAGGGGGTGTAGCCGTGATCTTCCCCGAGTGGATTCCTGCCTCCGTCACTCCTACGCAGGCCACCTACTCTTTTGAATACCTTGTCTGCAGGCTCTCTCTCTCTCCCCTAGCCATTCCCTTACTGTGCCTACTATCTATCGGCCACCTGGTCAGATCGCCTCCTTCCTCTCTGAGTCTCCTCCTCACTCCTGGCCTCAACCACTCAACCTCTCCTTCTCAGAGACTTCACATCCACCTGGATGCCTCCTGTCCTCCCTCTGGACTCATTTGCGACCTCTACGACTCACTCTCACTCACTATTCTCCCCTCTTGCCCATCTCACTCTGCAGGGCACTCTCTGGCTGTTCTGATCTCCTCAGACCTTCCCCTCTCTCCACTCCTGTCTCCTGGAGGGATCACTTTCTCCTGTCCTCCCATCTCACCCTCCCTACCCCTCAGGCCAACCCACTTCCATCACTGCCACCCACCTTCTTGGTCATCCGACCCATGAAGCGCATATCAGTTGAGGCTTTCGCTGCCACCTTCTCACCCCCCTCCCCCTTTGGCTGACTCTCACGCTGACACAGCCCTCTCCACGCTCCACTCCAATCCTGCCGCAGTTTCTACCTCTCCTGTCCCTTCCCAGGCCCTCTGCACGGCACTGGCTTCTCACTTCATCTCTAAAACTCAGGACATCCTGTCCTCACTCTCCTCCTCTCGCCTTCCTCTACTCCCTGCTCTTCCTCTGGCCCTTCTTCAGCCACCTCCCCTGCCTTTCCCCTGTTCTCTGCAGACAAGGTTTCTAGACCATTCCGATCTATGAAAGTCTCGTCAAAACAGTTTCACCCCTGTTCCTCCAAAACCATCAATGACCACATCGACTTCCTGGTTCCTGCCCAGGCTGATTTCTGCAATCGCTCCTTCGCCACTGGAGTCTTCCCAACCCCCCTGAGGCACTCCCCTGTGCACCCTCTTCTTAAGAAACCCTCTGCCGACCACTCCTGCCCTGCTAACTATCACTCAATCTCCATCACTCCCTTTCTGGGCAAGCTCCTGGAGATACTGGCCATCACCCAGCTTAATCTCCACACTGAATCTGTTGGTTGTCTTCATGGCCATCAGTCTGGCTTCAGAGCTACCAGAAGCATGGAATCTATTCTCCTAAACATCCGTGAAGGCCTGCTCTCCAACCTTGACTCCAACCCCCCATGTGTCCTCATCCTGCTTGATTTCTCTTCTGCCTTTGACACTGTCAACCATGCCATCCTGCTCAATCGTCTCCGTGATAACCTGGGTATGACTGGTCAGGATCTGCTGTGGCTGACCTTTCCTCTCTGATCGACCCTCCCAGGTCCAACTTGGGTCCTTCCTCTCTGCTATCTTTTTCTCTACCTGTGGTGTCAACCTGGGTTAAAACCTCTCCCTCTGTTCAACGAATACCTGGCACTCCTTGCCCACCATATTGCTGCTCTCTGCCCCAACTTTCAGTGCTATGCGGATGCCACCCAGTTCATCTTCAGGCTACCTTCAGCCTCCTCTTCTTCTTCCCTCATCTCTGTCTGCTATCCAGGAGTGGTGTGCCGCCAATGACCTCTGCCTTAATGCCAGTAAGACTAAGATTCTCCTCATCGGCACACCCATGTCCTCCTTTCCTGTAGCTCTCTGGCCACCCTCTCTTGGCCCTCTTCCTGCTCCCACCTGCAAGGCTAAAAACCTCAGGGTCATCTTCGACTCCACACTCCTTCTCTCCTCACATCTCTGACGTCTCTAAGAAATCACACTACCAGCTGCACCTCCTCAGAGGTATTCTTCCTGTCCTCTCTTTCCCCCAGAAGCTCACTGTCTCCAGAGCTCTGGTTCTCTCTAGGCTGGATTATTGCAACAGCCTCTTTCTAAATCTTACTGCCTCAACTCTCCGCCCTTTGCAACTCATCCAGAACGGGACTGCGAGACTCCCCTGGACTGAAATCCCTGCACTGGCTCCCAGTGGCTGCGAGATTTAAGTTCAAAACCCTCTGCATTGGCCACAAGGCTTTCTGGGGCATGGAGCCTCAATACATTCAACTCTCTCTTCCTAAATATCTGCCTTCTCGAGCTCTTCGCTCATCCACCTCCAACCCCCTCAGGGTTAGTCGCTTCTCCAATCAACGAGTTGGTGGTAGATCTTTCTTTGGCTGGGGAATCCCCCTGGAACAGCCTCCCTGCCTCCCTTAAACTTGAGGAGAACCATCTCCGGTTCCGGAAGCACCTCAAAATCTTTCTCTTTGCTTCTGCTTTTTCTCCTCCTCTCCCCTACTGACCTTCTGGCTGTAACCGGATCTGCACTGGTTACCAGGACCCCCTCTGACCTCGGGCCCGGGTCCCTCCCCAACCAGCATCACACACCTGCACTGCCCGCCTGGCAACCCCCGCACTTGAGGACTGTTTTCTGTATCCCTACAGTCCCCCTACCAGCCCTTGTCACCTGATGTCTGCACTTACCTCATGCTGGCCGTTACTTATTGTTATCTATTCCTATGTACTGCACTGTCCCTTCCCCCCCTCCCACGCACTTGCGTGATCTGAATGACACCTGGCCTAGTAGGATCTTTCTGTCCTCCCTTGTTCCCCCTCCTTTGCCTCGTCGCGCCTGTGTATAGGCGCGTTATAAATGCCATATCATATAATTGTTGTTTGGTTATTGTTGGTTGTGGTTATAAAAAACATTTTTTTTGAAAAAAAGAATAAGGCTTAACTTCGCTATGGGATATTCCATACCTGTAATACTAACTAGGATGATCGTCAGTTGTCTGTGAATGTCCAAATTAATAAGTCTGCTGTACAAAACTATTCTAACTGGCCCTACCACTATTTTAAATTCATTAAGGTCAGGAGAATGGCTTCCTTCTTCTGAAGCTACTTCTTGTATCACTCTTTGGGTTTCTTGTTCGTAGGTACTGTTTAGATAGTCTCTAGTTACTTGCTGTCAGTTCTTTCAGGAGATTGTTAACTTTTCTCTCCTCCTGAAGAATATCCTTCCTTGACCTTTTATACTAGATCCTTTTTAGCGGACTCAGAACAATCTGGAAACGTAACTTTCTTCTGTAGTTCTAGTTTTCTAGACCATTGTAGTTCATTTTACTCTGACTTTGGTGGTCACTCAGAGCTTTAATTTATAAGAGTCTTTCTCTTAGTTTCCTTTCTTCCTGTCTTGAATACCTTGTCTGTTTTTCCTCTTCACAGGGTATTGATATCAGTGTTCTCTGGTTCTTCCTCTCAGGGATTTCGAACAGCTTCTTTTTCACATTAATATTATCCCTAAAGGTTTCTCTGTATTTCCATTCATAATATTCTCTTTATCTTATGTTCCCTTCGTTCTGTGTTGAAGACTTACGTACTTTCCCCTTTTCCCAGGTAGTGATATCCAAGGTTGCTTTCTCTGCCTCTCAGGTCATTCAATGATTCCCTTTCTTACCTAAAATACAATTTAAGTTCATCAGTTTTGTGTTCAACATTTCTTTATTTGTACTGGGACGCGTTTCTTGAGCTGTATAAGAATTCCCTTTTGGTCTCCCGGTCTCCCCGCTACCTTCAATAACATAGTGGAATGTCTCCAGGCTCTCTGCCTGTCTGGGAGCTTCTCTCTTGCACCTTGTTGCTGTCGGCTCACTGTCACTGGCGTCCTCTTCCTGGGGTTCTCTTGCACCTGTGGCATCCTGGCCTTCCTTCAGATAACGTGTCGGATTGCTGCTTCGTTCTTGCGATGAAATCAGCGTTGGTTTGTGGGTTGCCTGCCCACCAGGTATCCTTTGTGGTCGCTCCACCACCTCGTTTTGGGCTCTACCCCTTTCTGCCTCTTGCATCTGGGATATGCTGTGTCTCTGGTGTCTCCCCCTACAGTGGAGTGCAAGCTTGAATGTTGCAGGCTTCGCGGCTCGCTTCCGCTCCGCCTCCTTCAGGTGTTAACGGAAGAAGGGGGCCTTCCTCACCTGCATATGTGCTCCTCTCGCTCTCTCCACGTTTTTCAGCATGCACTCATTATTCCGCATACTCGTCTCAGTTGATTGGAGACTTGTATTTAAATGAACACATTCTCTTTCTTCATGATAATGGTATAGATGGACTTATTTTCTTCACTCAAGTCTTGGGACTTGTCTGTCCTTGGTATTTTAGAGAGTCCCAAGTATGGGATTATGTGTAATGGTTTCAAGAGTTCCTCACAGGAACGAGAGTCCCTGTTCCCTAAGAGGGAGTATCTCACTGTGAGGTCGCACTTGCCTCCCTCATCCCCTAGCAAGGGTGTTGCAGCATGGGCTCACCCCCCTAGCCTACCGGGGGCAGGGTGCCTCCCCCTTGGGTCGAAGGGACAAATCCCCTCGATTTGTTACAGAAGGCATAGGGGGGCATATTTTCTGCAGGTTCATGGGCAGAGCTACGTCATTGTGCTTGCTGCATTCCTAAATATTGTCCTAATTGTACTCAAAATGTGCATTAAAAATAATTGACATGATCAGCAGATGCAGTGGAAAGTTCATGGGATGGCTTGTAGATTCTTTACAAGAGTGTTGAAAATGAGTGATGATTTAAATACATTAACATCTTGGAATTATTTTACCTGAAGTATGACAATTCATTTTAAGATAATTTTGATAGTGAGATCTGGTCATGGTAATAGGTTAACGCATGATATGTTAGTGTAGAGGCCAAACTCATGAGAATTATTTTGTCTTTCGACTATAAATTGTTTTGCCAGCTAGCTAAGAAATATCCGACAAGCTTGTTTCTGAAATGGCCTACACTGTTAAGCGAGGCTTTGCTAAGGACTTGTTCCGAATATTCTTTCAACTTTGTGAGTCAAATTCATGTTTCTCTAGGTTTCACATTTGCAAAAAACTCTCCGTTTGCACGTGGCAAAGTCTTTGCTGAGCCGGCTTCAGAACAACAGGTGCAACAACAAGAATCGTACAAGGATTTTCTCCGTCTGCAGGTAAAGGGTTTATTCCTGTCACTCTTAAAAAATCGAACACTGTGGGATATTAAATATTTTCAAGTAGTACGTTGTGATTTATTAAAAGCTTCTGTCATTAAATATTTAAAACCTAAAATCATGATGTACTGAACGTAATATTATTGCATCCTACAGATACTACTGGTTCTCTTGTACATACACTTTCGAATGGATTGTGTCCTCCCTCGTATTCTTTATCTTTGATATTTCCTAATATCCAGCTTGCTGCTTCTGAAAAAAAAATTCCCCAGTAGAGGGTGCTGTGCATCGATGCCTGTCGAGTCGATGTCCCTCGGAGGCCGCCCTGCTGCTGTCGACGTCATCACACGTATAAGTAGCGCATGCAGCGTCCGTTGCTCAGTTCAGTTTTTCTGCGCTTCACAACTTCGGTAATGCAACGCTCGGTTCTGTGTATTCATTTTCTTCGAATTTCCTGTGAACATTTCTGCTAGTCTTTGACAAGATGGCCTCCTCATCGGCTCCATCTACGCCTCAGTCCGGTTTTAAGAAATGCAGCGACTGCGGGTCTATGAGGTCCATGACGGATCCACACAGGGTCAGTCTGTGGTGCCTTAGGGCAGAACGTCCGTGTTCCAAATGCGACAAATGCATTTCAAGGACGGCCAATGCCTTGAGGGAGTGCAGAGGGAAGTTGGAGAAAGGTAAGACTCAGAAATCCATTACCCAGTCCAACTGCAAATCTTCAGACGAGTCGAGGTCTTCGTCTCCTCGTCATAAAAAACACTCCCGATCACGTACTCGAAGTGGATTGCATCATTCTTCCTCTTCGAGGCATGGCAAGAAAAGGCGCCATAGGTCGCCATCCACCTCATCCTCTAGTTCTCCAGAGAAGGTAATTTGTCCCTTCAAACACAGTAACCCGGCACAGTGGGAGGAATTCCGAAATGTATGTTAAAGGAGTTCGAGAACGCGGCCTTGCCCCCCTCGAAGACACCTGGGAAGCACAGGAGCCATGAGACCTTGGCTGTGGGAAGTCCTCGAAAGCGTGATAAACCCTCGAGTCGAGAGAGAGCCTCCGTGACGCACAAGTCGTCGTCGCCATCGACCCGTACGGCAAAGCCGAAGAGCGCGTCATCAGAGTCATCCACCGGGGAACAACTCATTGACCGTTCCGCATCCGCTCCTTATGCAGGAGATTTTAACCCTGCTAGAGAAAGGTGCTATAGAATTGGTACCTGTAGCGGAGAGTAACAAGGGTTGGTACTCCCCGTACTTTCTAATTCCGAAAAAGGACAGAGGATTGAGACCCATCTTGGACTTAAGAGACTTGAACAAGTCTCTCAGGAAGGACAGGTTCAAAATGGTAACCCTTTCTCAGATCCTTCAGGCCCTCCAGCCCTCAGGATCGATAGGTATCATTGGACCTTCAAGATGCTTACTTTCATGTGCCAATTCATCAAAAGCACAGAGTACCTGAGGTTCGCCATTGGCAACTCTCACTATCAGTTTCGGGTTCTGCCATTTGGCCTAACCTCCGCCCGAGGGTTTTCATCAAGTTAATGTTTGTGGTAGCGAGTCTCAGTAGAGGGGTGATTCACGTCTTCCCCTACCTAGACGATTGGTTGATCATGGCCAATTCCCAGGAACAAGCCCTAGATCATCTAAGTTACGCTTGCCACTCCTCCCTCATCTTCAATAAGTTTCACATGATACCATCACAAAGACTCCAAATTATCGGAGCGGTCCTGGATGCATCCCTGGGAAAAGCCTCACCACCAGAAGTGAGGGCTCAAGACATTCTACAGATGGTGACCAAATTCCAAAATGCCCAACATCTTCTGGCCTACGATTTTCTGAGGTTGCTCGGCCTCATGGCATCCTGCATTTTTCTGGTACCAGAGATTCATCTGAGAATGAAATCTCTCAAATGGGCTCTCAGGACCCAGTGGTCACAGTTCTCGGGAAGGATGTCAGATCTCCTGCATATCCCACACAGTCGAGATGGCGCTGTAGAGCAGCCCAAGATGGCTGCCTAGTCCATAAGCTCTGTGGGGCTCCGGCCGAAATCTGCCATCAACTGCGGCACCACGCAATCTTGCAGCCCAACACTTCGTGGATCTGCTTGTGTGCCTTTCCTGCATGTCCTCTAGCAATCCCGGCCTGAATCGGTCCCGGGAGCCCGACGTTCTGTGCATCTCGGCCAGCTGGCGGTTGGCCGCCGGGGCCTTCGCGGGCGCCCGGCTCCCGCCCTTCCCCCACTGCCGGCTCTCGCAGAGGCGGGCTGGGACCGCGGGGCGTGGTGCCCGCGGGCCTTGATCGTGTGAGGGCCTCCAACTCTCGGCCTACCCCTTACTCCCCCTTAGGGTGATTTTGCTGTCGCCTGCGGACGACCCCCCTGGAGAGTGCGGCCTCGCGGGTGGCTGCGGTGGGGGCTTGTGCCGGAGCGTGCTCCCACTCCTTTTCATTGCACTAGCGACGGAGCGCTCGCCTTGTGCCCTCCCCGGGGAGAGACTCCATCATCGGCTGCGGCCGCCCCTCCTTGGGGAGTGCCACCGCGCGGACGGCCGCTGCCGGGGGCCAGTGCGTGAGCGCGTCCCTCTCCCTCACAGCGACGCCGCAGGTCTCATCCTGCACCCCTCCGGGAAAAGTCTTAGCCATCGGTGCCGGCCGCCCTCCCGGAGGTGCCCCATCACACGGGCGGCCGTCTGAGACCCGCGCTGGAGCACGGCCCCGCTTCGCTCCCTCACAACAGTGTGGGAGGTGTCTCATCGCAGTGCCACAGGGCAGTTGGGCTGGAGCCTGGCTGCCCACCTGAAATCCGTGATCTGGACTTTGGCATCCAGGTGAGGAGCGGGTGGGGCCGGGCCGCGGCGCTCGTGGCACCTCGGGGCTGGCCTTTACCTTCCTATCTGGCTGCCTGTGAGACCTGTGCCTCTGGCCCCGTCCTGTAAGGGGGCATTATACTTAGACCTCCTGCACCTGTGGGGGCCCTCGGAGGAACCTATTGCTGGTCACTCTTTCACCTCCTGCCATTGGAGCTCTCGATTACACTAGGACCCCCCCCACCACCACCCGCACAACGGAATTGGAACTGGGGGGCCTTTAGACTGGCTGCATATCTGGTCCTCACTATTCCCCCCCACCTCACTGGAGCCACCCCATTAACCGGTACCCGCCCAGAGCCCTCTGATTGAGGAGAGAATCCTCACACGGTAACTGCTGCTCTCTCCATCAAGAGATCTTCCCCTTCACGGACTACCAGCTTTCTCAGTTTGTCCCCCTGAATAGTTTTGTCTCCTCTACCTTGCTGCAACCTCCTTGTCCTCACGGCTGCTACAATCTACACATGCCACTGCCTCGTGTGCAGCATCTGACACCTCCCTTTTGCTCTGAGCCCTGCACATCCACCCTGCTCTACTAGCTCCGTCTGTGAGCTCCGCCTTTTCGGAAATTATACCAGTAATGCCTAACAAATCCAGAGGGAATTCGAAAGGGGGGAGCCATGGTCAAATTCACCAAATCAGTCCTGCGGTCCGTATCCGCCCATACATCATCCCTACAGGAGGAACCAGATCCGGACGCTCATCACTGCGCAACTGCCCCCGACCTAACCGTGCTCTTGGAAACTATGGCTAAAAACGTTGCCTCATTCCACGAAAAACTGGATGACATTAATGCCAATGTGGCCTCCCTAAAAACACGGGTGGACCAGGCGGCCACCAGGATCACCGATGCGGAGAGCAGAATCTCGACAAATGAAGATGACATTCGCGCCTTGCAGGACACAGTCACCTCCTTATCACGGGACATGAAAAGTGTGAAGGCTAAGTGTGACGACTTGGAATTGCGCTCTCAGAGAAATAATCTGCGAATTATCGGGGTGCCCGAAAACGCCCTGAAGGGGCGTATGGAAGACGCCATTGAAACACTGCTCACAGATCGCCTCTGCAATCCGGCCCTCTCGCCCTACTTTACAGTGGAGCGTGCCCATCGAGCCCTCTGACCACGCCCCAAACCAGGCGACATTCCAAGGCCCATCATTGCTAGAATTCTAAACTACCGTGACAGAGACCTTATCCTTCGCCTGACACGGGAGAAGGGTGACCTACGACTTGAGGCCAATACCATCAGGATTTTCCCAGACTTTTCGATAGCTGTACAGCAGGAGAGACGCCAATTCCTTGGGGTCAAGAAACTGCTCAGGGAGCGTAATGTCCCATACGCCATCCTGTTCCCCGCATGGCTTAAAGTAACACCATGGCAAATTATATTTTCCTGGGGATTGGGTCCTCCGACGTATTCCATATCTTTGACAGTAATCACCACAGCTGGGCTGCTTCAGAAAATGTTCAGCATCTACGTCGATGCGCCGTCCCCGAGGACCTCCTCCAACGGCCGACGTCACCCGATGTGATAAGTAGGACGCACGGCGCCCGTAGCCTCAGTTACGTTTTTTCCGCGAACGTGTTCGCTTCGTAAATCTTGGTACGCCTCGACTCTTCTCGGTTCTTTGAACCTGTTCGGTTTTGTGAAAAAGCCTGTTCGTGACGATGTCTACCTCATCTTCAACCCGGCGTCCGGGCTTCAAAAAATGCGGGGACTGTGGGTCCAAGATGTCGGTAACTGACTCGCACGATACCTGCCTCTGGTGCCTCAGGGAGGCCCACGACACAGACGACTGTGTCGACTGCCAGTCGCTCATGGCCAAGGCCTTGCGGGAACGCAAGAAGTTGTCGGTAGGTAGGGTGTCTAAGCCCCGGAAGTCGAGGTCTGCTGGGCTTTCGACGGATGATTCGAGAGGCGACTCTCCGTGTCATCGTCTTAGGTCCAGTGGGTCTCCTTCCAGGAGTCAGTCTCGCCACTCCTCTGCCTCTTCGAGGCATTCCCGGAAGCGCCGGCATCGGTTGCCTTCCCCATCCTCTTCCGAGGACTCCGCCCGTCGGCAGGTCGCTTATCCCACCATGCAAGCGACACTGGAGAAATGGGCTTCCTTCGGGAAGATGATGTTAGCGATTCTCGAATCGCAGGGCACCGGTCCGTCCGCGCCTCCGAGTGGGGTCGGTCGTGATCGGTCAAGAGACACCGCTCGCATGCCTTCGGGCTCGTGTGGTCGGCACGGTTCGCGGGAGAGGTCCCGCTCGGACAAGGGTAACCGTTCTCGCCATGCCCATTCCAGGTCCCGGTCCTCAACGTGCTCGAGACAGCGTGATCCTGTGCGGTCTTCGAGGAAGACGTCGACGCCTCTGGCGCCAAGGTCGTCGACGGCATCTCTCGAGGCTCCACCTCCGAGGGGGGCGTCAACGCTGTCGGTGCCTAGGTCGTCGAAGGACACGCTCGGAGCTCTGGCTTAGAGACCTGTGTCGACGCCGTCGATGCTGGCGGCGCTGCGGCTGACGACAATGCCAATTCATTCAATGCCGATTCGTTGGGCGCCCTCAACGCCTTTCGAGGCGGTGTTGTCGGAGGGGCCCAGTGGTACGGGGGGAAGCCTCTAGAAAGGCATAGCTTTGGTCCCCATGTGTCTTCCTCTCACCGCCTGGAGTACATTTCAGAGGTTGATGAGGGCTCTGAGGGCTTGGTTCCGGGTACAGTGCCAGATGAGTGGACTGGACACCTCTCCAGAGGTGGAGCTTTGTAGGCCTCAGCTTCGTACCGGCGCCTTATGTCTCGGGTCACTGAGTACGTGGGATGGTCGGCTCCCCCAGGGGAGTTTGTTCATGGTGATCTTATGGACATCCTCGATCTTGGTCCCCCCACTGACCCGGTACTGCCGTTTCATATGGCTCTACAGAGAAGGGTGGCAGCGGCTTGGACTGCTCCGGAGAGTCTCCCGGCAGTGGGCAAGTCTTTGTCGCGAAAATACCGTCCAGCCATTATCGACCCCTGCTACTTGTCCAGGCACCCAACTCCGGAGAGTTTGGTGGTGCAGGCGGCTACGTCCCCGGAAAAGCAGGCGTCATATCCTACCATCCCTTCGGATAGGGACGACAAACGTTTTGATGGCTGGGCGAAGAAAGTGTTTTCTTCAGGGGGTATGGCGCTTCAGGCGGCCAACTCCGTATGTGCCTTGTCTCGTTTCACACACACTCTGTGGAACTGTGTTGCATTAGCGGCTGAACATATTCCCGAAGGGGACGAACGGGATGGTTTCCTTGCTATGGTCCAGGATGGCAAGGATGCCATGTGTGAGGCCGTTCAGTCGGGTTTGGACATGGCAGATTGTGTCAGCCGGTCCATGGCGGTGAGCCCCGTAATACGCAGGTTTGCGTGGTTGCGGAAGTCGGTGTTCGCTCCTGATGTGCAGTCCCAGCTCCTCAACATGCCCTTCGACGGTGAACATCTTTTTGGCAGCAAGGCTGACGAGAGCCTTGAGAGGTTGCAGACCTCCAAAGCTGCAGCAAAGTCGTTGGGCGCTGCAGTTCGACAACCTCCGCCTTTTTGTCCTAGGGGACAACAATGGAGGGGAGTTTCCTTTTCGTTATTACTCATCCTTCAGTAAAGCGATAGAAGCTGTCAGTCAAAGAGGCCACCGTAGGAGTACCAGAGGTGGAAAACAGGGTACTCGAGGTGCCAAAGCCACTTGGGCAGTTGCCTCTTTGCCCTCCGGCAACGCCGCAGCCGCTACCACTCAGTCATGAGGCCATGTCCCATGGTTCGCCGGTTGGGGCAAGGCTGGCGCAGCATCTTGTTGAGTGGCGTGCCATTACTTCAGATGTGTGGGTTCTGTATGGAAATCATAACCCACGGCTACTGTCTTCCCTTTCGGCAGAGGCCTCACGACAATCCACCTGGGAAATTCAAGCCCTGCTGGAGAAAGGCGCCATAGAACTGGTGCCTATAGCGGAGAGGAACAAGGGATGGTATTCCCCTTATTTTCTGATTTCGAAGAAAGACCGGGGATTGAGACCCATCATGGACTTGCGCGGTTTGAACAAACTCCTACGGAAGGACAAGTTCAAGATGGTTACTCTCTCTCAAGTCCTCCAGGCCCTTCAACTTCAGGACTGGTTGGTGTCTCTCGACCTCAAGGACACTTACTTCCATGTGCCGATCCATCCCAAGCACAAGAATTTCCTGAGGTTCGCGGTTGCCGACTCGCACTTTCAGTTTCGGATCCTGCCGTTCGGATTTTGACCCGAGGGTTTTCACCAAGCTCATGGTGGTGGTGGCAGCGCATCTCAGGAAAGGGGGGTTTCACATCTACCCCTACCTGGACGATTGGTTGATCCCGAGCAAGTCCTGGATAATCTGTCCGTCACCTGCCACTCCTTTAAATTAAGGGAGAAGCCCAGCTTGTGAAGGAAGTCCCATTTGACGCCAACACAGCGGCTCCAGTACATCGGAGCAGTGCTCGACACATCCCTGAGGCTGTGTTTTCCTCCCCAGGTGAGGGCTCTTCACATTCAGCAGATGGTGCACAAGTTTCAACTTGCCCAGACGCTCCCGGCGATCGAGTTCTTGAGGTTCCTCGGCCTCATGGCATCCTGCATTCGTCTGGTGCCAGAGGCTCGTCTGCGGATGAGATATTTGCAGTGGGCACTCAAGATGCAGTGGTCGCAATCTTCAGGCAGGATGTCGAACCCTATTCAGGTGCCGCCCTCGGTCGCCCAGGACCTTCTGTGGTGGGCCGTCAAAGGCAATCTGATGAAGGGGGCTCCGTTTTGGCTTCCCTGGCCAGAGGTGACGATCGTGACGGACGCATCCCTCACGGGGTGGGGAGCTCATGCTAACGAGTTGACAGTCAGCGGTCGTTGGTCTCTGTCGGAGTCCAGATTCCATATCAATCTGTTGGAGCTAAGGGCCGCCAGGCTAGCCCTGAAGGCTTTTCTGCCAACTGTGCGAGGAAAGAGTGTCCTGTTCCTGACGGACAACACGGTGGCCATGCACTACCTCAACAAAAAGGGCGGGGCAGGGTCACTTCCTCTGTGCAGGGAGGCGATGCAGCTCGAGTTCTGGGCCATCCAGCAGGAAGTTTCGATCTCGGCAGTTCATCTGGCAGGAGACGACAACGAGACGGCGGATGCTCTGAGCAGGCAGAGCACGATCTCTCACGAGTGGGAGCTGGCTCAGGAGATTCTCCTGGAGATGTTCGCCCTTTGGGGGACCCCTCAAGTGGATCTATTCGCCTCCAGTGTCAACTGGAAGTGCGAGAGGTTCTGCTCGCAGGAATTTCCTCCAAAAGGAGCCTTAGGAGACGCGTTCGTGGTGGAGTGGTCATTCCCACTGCTGTACGCGTTTCCTCCAGTCCCCGTCATCCCGCAAGTACTGCAGAGGTTACGGAGGTTCGGTTCCCGGATGATCCTCATTGCTCCGGTGTGGGCCCGGAGGACGTGGTACCCGGACCTTCTTGACTTGTCCATCTGCCCTCCACGTCGTCTTCCCTACCGAGACGATCTGCTCTCACGGGAGGGGGGGTCTGGTTCTCCATCCAGAGGTCAGATCCTCAACCTTCACGTTTGGCTTCTGAAAGTTTGAGGTATAAGGATTGGGAACTCCCTGAAGACGTGTTGGGGGTGTTTCTCTCGGCCAGACAGCCGGCAATAAAGTCTCTGTACCGTTGCCATTGGCGTAAATTCTGCGACTGGTGCAGAGTTAAGAATGTGGATCCTTTTGAATGTGACATTCCCATGGTTCTGTCTTCTTTGCTTTCTTTGGCCCACAGGGGCTTGCAAGTGGGTACCATTAAAGGTTACCTGGCGGCGCTGTCCATATTTAAGAGCTTGTCTGAAGAATGTTCCTATTTTAAGATTCCTTTAATTTCTCAGTTTCTGAAAGGGCTCACTAATGTGTTTCCTCCGTCACCTTTTCTGGTGCCCGGGTTGGGCATTTGAACCTTGTTCTTAAGTTTCTTATGGGTGCTCCGTTTGAGCCTTTGCATTCTTGCCCTTTGAGACTGTTCACTCTTAAAACTGTGTTTTTGGTTGCGGTTACTTCCGCTCGCAGAGTGAGTGAGTTACAGGCACTTTCAGTTAAGCCACCCTTCACTGTGTTTCATAAGGACAGGGTTGTCCTTCGAGTTCGTCCTTCCTTTCTTCCGAAGGTGGTTTCGGAATTTCATTTGGGCCAGAAGGTTGTTCTTCCGGCATTCTATCCTCCTCCGCATCCTGGTAAGGAAGAGGAGAGGCTCCGTAGGCTTGATCCTAGGAGAGCGTTGAGCTTTTATATTTCACGCATGTCCCGGGTCAGAGTGGGTGATCAACTCTTCATTGGTTACGCTGGAAAGCGTTTGGGACAAGCTGTGACGAAACAGACTTAGTCTTGTTGGATTATTTTGGCTATCTCTGAGTGTTTCCGCTTGGCGGGTAAGGACCCACCGGCTGGCTTGCGGGCCCATTCTACCAGGGGTATGGCTGCATCTACTGCCCTACAGAGGGGTGTTCCTATTCGTAACATCTGTGATGTAGCCACCTGGGCTTCTGTACATACTTTTGTACGTCACTACTCCCTCGATTCCATCCGAGGACAGGATCTGGCCTTTGGCAAGGCAGTCCTTTATTCCACAATTTGATTGGGCATGCTAAATTTGTGTTCTAAATTATTTTCCCACCTCCTTGCTTTGGTACTGCTTTGGGAGTCTGTCAAAGATATGGAATACGTCGGAGGACCCAATCCCCTCGAAGAACAAGTTACTCTCTTACCTGGTAACGTTCTTTCGATGGGATGGTCCGACGACGTATTCCATATCGCTCCCTCCCTGCCTTCCCCGCTGCAGAATTTCTTATGCGATTGCAGCTTACGTTTCCCCAAGGCATTGTGTGTCTGACTGGCAGAAGACTGGTGGCACACGTTCTGGGGAAAAAACTACGACTGAGGCTACGGGCGTTGTGCGTCCTACTTATCACATCGGGTGACATCGGCCGTCGGAGGAGGTCCTTGGGGACGGCGCATTGACGTCATCGACGTAGGACGCAGAGGCCGAAAATTTTCCGAATCAGCACAGCTGTGGTGATACTGTCAAAGATATGGAATACGTCGTCGGACCATCCCATCGAAAGAACGTTACCAGGTAAGAGAGTAACTTGTTCTTTTTACTGTGCCTGACGAGGCGGTGAAATTTATTGAAGCACACATCCCTCTTCATGATCCAAATGGTGGACACGCTGATGGAGACTGACCTAATGTATCGTGATCTAATGTGACTTCATCATCCTATTTAGCAAATCCCCTTTTCTTTATCAATGTAAATGGGTAACTAGCAATAATGTATTGCAAACTCAACATGATTGGCCCCACCTATAGGCATTTAGCCTCGGATTCACCACTGGTACTTTGGACACTGATCTCTGTGAGCTTCGGAGCATGGAACTGACCATGACCACTTGGCACTCCCTAGCACCCATCCTGCTTTCAGTGGCCAGCAGACCTTGGGACCTGACACCAGATCCGCATACCGCAGAACCTGCACTGGACAGCTCCCGCTGTCCCACAAGATGCTTAAGAGGCCATCCTCACGGCAACAGCACACCCCACTGCAACCTTAATGTTTGGTTGGGTGTTCCTGATGGTTGGCCCTAGTTGGGCCGTGGCAGGGGCACACCCCCGTTGGGTGATGTCCTTTGACATCTTTTGTTTCACCTGTGTTGGGGGGAGGGGGGGATCTACACTGCAAGTTGGGGGTGGGCAGTGAGGGTGGGGGGGGCTCCGCAGGGAATTGGAGAAATGTTGTAGTAAAAGGCAGAGGCGGATTGGCAGACCGCGTCATGTTGGGGCATTTACATTGGAAATGGCTCTGTCTTGCACCTGGATTACGACAGCAGTGTTGGGATATGCATTAGACTGCTGTGATGCCTATAACTGTGATGTCTAGGAAATATCAGGTATTGAGCAACAGGGTCGGGGCTCCAGAGGTTATGGCGCATATCAATAGTCAGGGGCGCAAGTACTACGTAAGCGAGAAATGCACCCCTTGGCTCTTTTGTTTAAGTGTATGTTATTTAGATCATTAAAATGCCAGTAACAATAATGTCCTGGAATGTGTGGGGCCTAAGTAATTACACCAAGGGTTGCAAGATTATGGCATATGCCAACAGGCATGGCTGCAAAATTCTGCTCCTACATGAGACTCACTCCACGGGCCCACTGGCCAAGAGTATAGCGCCAACCTGGGGCCGCACAGACGTTTCACTTCATATTCCACTCGTGCCAGAGTGCCAGAAGAGTGTTGACATTGATCCATAAGTCACTCGGGTTTGGTCTCCACAAGAGTTACATAGACCCTGAGGGGAGATACATTGTGTTGTATTGCGCCATCGCTAACAGGGAGTATTTGCTGGTGAATACCTATGGCCCTAATGTTGATTCTCCCGAATTTGTTGATCAGGTGGTATCCATATTATTGGGGTACGTGGAGGTACAGATCATCTGGGGTGGGGACATGAACTTCATTCTCGATGCCATAATGGATAGGACTAGCACAGCTTCCAGACCCCTGCCAGGCGCAGCGCGTAGACTCCTGACCCACTGCACGACACTCGACATTCATGATGTATGGAGAATACTACATCCGCAAGCGTGGGAGTTCACCTACTACTCATCCGTGCACGACAATTCCTCCAGGATCGATCTGTTCCTATTATCCGGCCCTATGTTGGGTAGGGTCGTGGAAACACGTATACTTGCACGCACACTGTCTAACCACTCACCGATTTCTATATCCCTAGAACTACTTTGAGCATAATTTGCCACAGTCCACCACCCTATGGGTCCGCTGGGATGCCTTTAAGGCCTTCATCAGGGGGGCGTCCATCTCCAGGGAGTCGGGAGTCCTCAAAACCGTAAGAGCCGCCCTGTCCCGCACCGAAACAAAACTATGGGACCTGGAAAGGGCTCACCCGGCCTCTGTGGACCCTGGTGTCCTCTTCCAGATCAGCGAAGAGCTCAAGATCTTCAATGATCAGGCCAATAGGGAAGTCCAGTATTTCAGCCGCCCACAGGCTGCGCGGAAATACGGCGAGGGTGACGGACCCGGCAAAACACTGGCCGCCTTGGCGAGGGGGGAGTGGGGCCAATCCCAAATTACCTGTGTTAAGGACAGTCAGGGGTCGGTATAGTGGTCCGATCAGCATATCCTAGAGGTCTTCACGGGCTTGTACTCCGAACTTTATTCTCAGCCCCCGGGTGGGATCCCTTCCCCCGTCACTACACAAGGCTGTGATTACGGGCCTGGTCAGCCTAGTGATGACTGTGGATCATACCGGCCCCTTTCACTCATGAACTTGGATACAAAAATCTTTGCCAAGTTACGCTAATCGCTTCCTCTCTGTTGTGCCATACATGGTGCACGAGGACCAGTCAGGGTTTGTGCCCGGGAGATCCACGTCACACAATATCAGGAGGCTTCTTAACGTTCTGGCACAAATCAATCAAGATGTCAGTGCAGTCGCGGTCACCCTAGATGCCCAGAAGGCCTTTGATATAGTGTCCTGGAAGTACATGTGGTTGGTCCTGGAGACCATGGGCATCGGGCCTAGGATGAATGCATATATCAGACTGCTGTACACCTCCCCGGTTGCCAGGGTCCGGGTTAACTCTCAAACGTCCGCCTTGTTCCCTCTCTTCAGAGGCACCCGCCAGGGATGCCCGTTCTCCCCGATCCTGTTCGCACTGGCCATTGAACCGATGGCGGACTTTGACAGGGAGCGCCACTCACGTAAAAAGGGATACGTCTACAGGGTACCCCCGAGATTATTTCACTCTATTCAGATGACGTATTATTGTTTGTCAGAGACCCGGACCTTCACCTTGACCCTATTCTGCGTGACATCACCCGTATTGGCACATACTCTGGCTTCACCATCAATTACCAAATCCAAACTTTTCCCCCTCATGGGCTCTACGATTCAACCTGCCACGGAGTACCCGCTCCGCTGGTCCCCTGATGGGATTAAATATCTGGGAATTCAGGTAGCCCTGACCAAAGAAACTCTTAGCCAACAATTACCTCGCCATGGTGGAACTGGCGGAGACCAAGATAGCGCGCTGATGCTCTCTCCCGCTGTCACTGGCGAGAGATTGTCACTGGTTAAAATGATTTTGCTTCCCAAACTGCTGTATACATTCTCGAATGTCCCCATATGGCCCCGCAAGAAGTACTTTGCAGATTTACACAAGCTGTGCACGCAGTTTTTGTGGCATTCTGGAGCAGTGCGCAAAAAATGGGCTGCCATGACTCTTCCTTATGAAAAAGGCGGGTTCACTGCCCCTGACCTGATGCGGTATTGGATCGCAGCGCAGGCACAATTCGCCACCTACTGGTACCCTGGACCCCCCCTCGACCACATGTCAAGCTAGAATGGTACCAATATAATGACATTAATTTTACATCGTCAATATGAGCCAGACTCACCCATAGACCCGGTCCGAACCACCATATCGGCCTGGTGGCGTATATTTGCTGCAGGCGTTGAAGAACGCCCATACTACAAGTGGCTCCCCGCCTGGCAGTTCCCTGGGTTGGAACCCACAAATGACATAGCCCTGGCACGACACTAGCGGTCACTGGGATACCTAGCCCTAACCGACTTCTACCCGGATGGGCTATTCATAACACCACAGACTTGGAGACCGGGCCATTCGGGAACACCGATGGAACTGCTACAATACTACAGACTCAGCGCTGCATTCCGCAATGCGGGGCCCGAGTTCCCCAACGAACCTCCCGACTCCCCTGGGATTGCCTACATCGCCAACTCGGGTGGAGCCCGCGGGGTGGTATCATCATTATACAAACTCCTTCTTACGACTGCCAGACCGCGGCCCTCTAGAGTGCGGGGTGATTGGGCTTCTGAACTGGCGGTAGAACTCACGGACCAACTAGGGGGGGGAAATGTGCTCCCACACTAATAAGGTCTCCCTGAATTTTCGATACCGAACAATACAGTAAAAATTTCTGAACAGGCTATACTACACCCCACATAAGATCTCCAAGTTTACCCGCTCCGATGCACGGCTCTGCCCCCGCTGTGGTGCGGAGGACACTGGCCACTTACACATGTTCTGGGACTGCCCGCGATTAACCCCATTTTGGGAAGAGATCCTGAAAACTTTGTCAGTAATCTGCGACACTGTTCTTCAGCCTGATCCACTGGGTGTATTATTTGGGATATGGGGGGACGAAGGAGCCAGAGGGGCGGCTAAATTCTTAAATGTGTGTTGTATAATTGCCAAAAAGTGTGTTTTACAGAGCTGGAAGTGCTCTGCTCCTCCTACCTTCCGGAAATGGCTAAACTTATTGACCTAGTCTCGGAACTGTGAGGAGGAATACATCAGTACCCTCCCAGCCCAATCCCAGCCTAAAAACATTTGGACGGCCTTTAACAGTTCTCAATGGCCTCGAAGCCGTCTCCTCTGTGGATAACTCACCGTAATTATCATTGCCATGTACCTAGGCACCTAGTGTTCTGTAGTGCTGCAATCTCCATGTAATTAATTCTCATTATTCGTATGTGCCACTGTATTATGTTGACCATCCAGATTGTCATTCCATATCTGCTCTGTTGAATGTGTCATTTGCCTCTGCCAACAAAAATAAAAGTTTAAAAAAAAAAAATATCCCACACAGTCTCACTGGACCTTCGGTGGTGGGCCTGTCGGGAAAACATCTTAAAAGAAGAACCTTTTTGGCAACCATGGCCGGAGATAACAGTAGTGACGGACGCCTCACTCACGGGGTGGTGAGCCCATACCAACGATTTGACCATCAGCGGTCGTTGGTCTCCATCAGAATCCAAACTACATATCAACCTTTTAGAGCTGAGGGCGATCAGACTATCGCTGAAGGCCTTCCTGCCATCTGTACGGGGAAAGAATGTCCTGATAATGACGGACAACAAATTGGCCATGTACTACCTCAACAAAAGAGGTGGTGTAGGATTAATACCACTGTGCAGAGAGGCAATGTAGCTCTGGTTTTCTGCAATACAAAAAGGAATCTTTCTGTCGGCAGTTCATTTAGCCGGAGAGAAGAACACAACAGCGGACGCTCTGAGCAGGCAGAGCACAGTCTCACGAGTGGGAACTATCTCAGGAAGTCCTTCAAGAGATCTTCACCCTTTGGGGAACCCCTCAAGTAGATCTGTTTGCAACCAATGCCAACCGGAAGTGCGAACTGTACTGCTCCAGGGAATTTCCCCTGAGAGGAGATCTAGGAGACGCGTTCGTGGTGGAGTGGGAATTTCCACTCCTACGCTTTTCCTTCAGTCATTCCTCATGTAATAAGGAGGTTCATGAAAACCATGATCCCGAATTGCCTTGGATTGGGCCAGGAGAACGTGGTTCCCGGGCCTTCTGGACATGTCCATCTGTCCTCCGATTAGCCTTCCACAAAAAGCAGATCTTCTCTCGCGAGAGGAAGGTCTGGTTCTCCATCCGGATAGCAGGACTCTCAGCTTTCACGCATGGTTTCTGAGAGGTTGAGATACAAAGATTGGGACCTCCCAGACGACATAATGGAGGTTTTGCTTTCGGCCAGAACGCCAGCAACCAAATCTTTATACCTATGTCGTTGGAATAAGTTCTGCAGCTGGTGTAGAGATAAGAATGTTCACCCTTTTTCATGCAATACACCTATGGTGTTCTCTTTTCTGTTACATTTAGCAAATCTGGGACTCCAGATTGGTATAATCAAAGGTTACCTAGCAGCACTTTCCATTTTCAAGCGCACTGGTGAGGAAGTCTCCTTCTTTAAAATACCTCTGGTAATACAAATCTTGAAGGGGTTAACTAATGTTTATCCCTTAACTCCTTTTCCAGTCCCCCTGTGGGGTCTAAATTTAGTCTTAAACATTTTAATGGGTACGCCCTTTGAACCTCTTAATTTGGGCCCATTAAGACTTATTACCCTCAAAACAGTCTTTTTAGTGGCAATAGCATCTGCCCGAAGAGTGAGTGAGCTACAGGCTTGTCTTGCAAGCCTCCTCGCACTGTCTTTCACAAGGACAGAGTGGTATTAAAGGTGAAGCCTAACTTCCTCCCCAAGGTAGTGTCTGAATTTCACATCACTCAGAAGATAACCTTGCCATCTTTTTACCCTCCTCCACATCCGGAAGAAAGAGGAAGAAAGGCTGCACAGACTGGATCCAAAGCATGTGAGTTTTTAAATTAGCAGACTTGCTAAGTTGAGACAAACTGACCAATTGTTTGAGTTACACAGGTCATAAGTTATAACTAGCCATCACCAAACAAACCATTTCTAGGTGGATTATTTTAACAATGGCAGAATGTTAAAAGTTGGCTGGTAAAAACCCCTCAGAACATATAAGGGCTCATTCACTCGGGTATTGCAGCTTCGTCATCTCTTCAAAGAGGAGTTTCAATAAATGATATTTGTGCATCTGCCACATGGTCGTCTGCACACACCTATACAAGATTCTATAGTCTGGATTCCTCCACTAGCCAAGAATCTAAATTTGGACAGGCAGTACTGCACTCTGTGCATACTTAATGACTCAAATTGTATTCCCTCCTCCTGATTATATTGCTGCTTTGGGAGAGCATCAAAGACGAGGAATAAGTGTGAGGACACAATCCATTCGAAGAACAAGTTACATACCCATGGTAACCTTTTTTTTCTACTGGATGTTCCTCCTACGTATTCCTCATCGCCCCTCCAATCCTTCCCCGCAGTAAAACTTCCCTTGTGGGTACAGTCTGCGCTTCCTCAAGGGTAGTAACCGTCTAACTCATGACAATGCTTCGGTCTTCAAAACGGAACTGTGCAACGGACGCTGCGCTTGCTACTTATACCTGTGATGTTGACAGCGGCACAGAGGCCTCCAAGGGATATTGACTGGACAGGCATCGACGCACAGCGCCCTCTACTGGGCAAACAAAAATTCTGAAGCAGCAAGCTAGATATTAGGAAATACCAAAGATAAGGAATACGTGGGAGGAACATTGAGTCGAAAGAAACTTACTATGGATAAGTAACTTGTTCTTCTGTACAGATGGCCTTATGAGGTTGAAGGCCAGGGAAACCTATTGTAATGTTGGACATATTAAACCAACTTACCACACTTCTCTTGTAGATATGGTAGCTTTAGCTGGGTTGGCTTTCAAGAGCATGACATTTCAGTGATTCCAGGCCCATTCAACTTTTCTCCATAAGGCTTAGAATTTCAATGACAAGTATTGTAATTGGGAATGCTGCCACCAGCATATTTTTCTGGAGGCAGTCTGTCCTAGACCAATTGTCTTTCCACACAATGCCAACACTGATCCAAGATATGCTTCTCAGGTTTCTGATTGTTCATTTGAACTGTGGTTGCATAGATTACAGATTCTAGGCTACATCTTCACAAGGTACAATGAATTTATATGAGCAGATGCTTTCTATTGCATTTGTGATGGCATTACTCATATTGGGATATTTACCATCTATCTGAGGTTTTATAAGTAGCTTGCCGCTCCTTTGTAGACAGTGCTTGTTTTCTTATTTAGGTGTCAGTTTTTCTGTGGGCTAAATTATTAATTTTGACAATAGAATGAGTCGTGAATTCTTCGGGCAGTAGCTGTTAAGGTGCTTTAAATTAACTGGTATTCTGAATTGTTCATGATGTTGTGCTATTTTTTCATAGATTGAGGAAAAGAGGCGCAAAGATGAGGAGGAGCGAGAGAAGATTAGACTTGAAGAAGAAAAAGAGGAAAGACGAATAGCTGAACAACGGGAAAAAATCCAAAAAGAATACGAAGAGGAGATAACAAACAAGAAAAAAAAGGAGGACGAGGTACAGTCCGAAACCCATTTGTCCTAGATATTAATCTTCAGTGCACTTTTAGTTTGGCTCTTCAGGGCAATAGTTTGTGTGGCTGTGTCCTGGAGAAAATTATATTTGCTTCTTGAGGTCAAATATCTGTGTAGCACAGATGTGGATCATCAGGCACTAGCATAAACACATACAATAGGTCAACTAATGATTTTGTCCCAAACACAGTGCACATCTTTGTTCATGATTTGAACGTTCAGGCAGCTTAGTATTTGGCGTACTATGGGCACTAATCTTAACTCTTGCAACAAAGCTTGTGCCTCTGAGATTGTGACGGCCAAGGTATTTCAAGCTACTGTTGCACGCTTAACACAAAATGTGATTTTGGAGCCATATGTTAAGTAAATTAGTTTGCCTCAGTAATTATTGAAAGTAATGTATTGCTAGTACCCTTTGCATCACCCCCTTGGTTCTCACATGATGCTACACTGGTGACATTTTATGTTCAGAATTACTTCAATGTCGGCAAAGCAGACATTTAAGAAATTAGTTGGTGGGATTCAATAACGGACCAGACGTGGACTCCCTGCTGACTGTGCTCAGAGAGGCACAGCTTCACCTCACTGATGAGGCCCAACAAGGCTGAAACACGTGTATGGGGTTGCTGTTGGTACTCTTGTTCAGAGAGGAATTGCCATAGCATTTCGGTGCTGGACTGCCCATGTGGGCGGGACAAAGACTGATATGCAAATGGTTATTTCCCATCTGTGAAAGGTACAGCGAGCAAAAAGCGTGTGCTGCAAACTCTCATCTCAGAACAGGTTATCATGCCATGTTCTTTCTGGAAAGGTGCACCTGCTACCTTTTTTGAAATATGTAAGGAATGCATACCAAAGCCGGAAGCAGAATGTTTAGTCTGAATGGGTATCTTGCCACCCACAAACTGATCTTTAAAAACAGCTCCATGTGCAGATTGGCTCTGGAAAACGGAAAACGGAAAACTGTGTTTAGCTGCAGAGTGACTTTTATTGGTGTGGTATAAATCAAGATAACATAACCACTGGCGGTGGACAAGACTATGGCTCGCATTACAGTTTTGCCGGTATCCAGCTGGTTATTCCGGAGGGATACCTGCAAAACTGCATTCACGTTTCCGCTGCCTGATATCCTAGTATTACTGGTGGCAGAGATGCTGGTAAGTTCCTTCCTTGGAGCCCCATAGGACCTATGGCACCAGTAGTACCGGTGCCAGTGATTCTGGCATTAATGTACCGGTAGGGGCCTGAACTCCCAGCAGGTCAGGCCTACCAGTAGTTCACTGCCCCCACCAGCCAACTTGTGTTTACCCGGTCCCGAATAAATATTCCTGTGCCGGAATTAGTCATTTTTACCAGCATTATTTCCAGACCGAGGAACTCCTAATGAGCCCCTATTTGTCTGTGTGTCTGTGTGTGTGTTCCCATACTTTGCTCTTTTTGATCGGCATGCCACAGATGCGGCTACATTATCTTGCCACTTTGTTTTTAAAAGACATTATTTTTTCAATGTCACTCCCAAAGATCTCTTAAGTATAAGCATTGCATGTATAGAAGAGGCAGATATTAGTCTCAAATCAGCACCCTCACGTCATTTGGTGCCTGCGCATGGATCATGACATCAACATCTCTGCTACATATGAATGTATGCATCGCAAGGGCCTGGGCATGAGTTGCTCAGGCATTTACCATAATCTATACTATGCTCTTTAAAGTTAGAGACCAGGTCAGCTTCTCCTTCTCCCTTTTGCACAATCACTGCCACAGTGACCCCCGATCCAAATGTCGTTCCCAGCAGTTCTGGAACCAGTCATTACTAACAAGTCAGATAAGTGCAAGAGGTCTGTAAGGTTGTAGAAGTAGACGTTGGACACAAATATGGTGTACTTGTTGGTATAAACATTTATTTAACAGAAAATAAGGTAGACCTTTATCCCTATAACTAAGAGGGGTTTCCCTGCCTCAAACATGGATGGTGTCAGAATGTCCGTTAAAAACAAATAGTCCACTGTCCTATGTCCCAAACCTATTTCCGTCCCTTACATTCTAAAAGAAAACTATAAAATAGGCTACACCCTGACTCCAGAAGGGTGACTCCCTCCTTCGGGATGATTTTTGGGCAGTTTTTTGAGTGATGGGGGAATATCCTTTGTGAGGAGCCAGGAATGATACGTGAACACAGAGGACTCATTATTTTGGTTACAAACTTTTGTTAAATGAAATGTGGGGTGGAAAATGTCTCACTATCCCTGATCTAGGAGTTGTTTCCCTACCTCAACTAAAACGACTGGGTCTGTCCTTTTGTCAAAATGTCCCAAAGTAAGAATACACGCTATTATTATCCCTATTCTGAAGAAACCTTCTACTAATCCCCTTCTTGCTTTCAACTTTCGTTTGATCTCACTTCTACCTTTCCTCTCTAAAATACTCGAACACTTGGCCTACTCTCAGCTCTCAACCTTTGTCACTAACCGCTCTCTCCTTCCCCCTTCTCAATCTGGCTTCTTCCCTAAACACTCCACTGAGATCACTCTCACCTATGTCCTTAACTCCCTCCTCACCGCTCCCTACTCTAAGCAATCCTCAATTCTCATGCTCCTTGACCTCTCTGCTGCTTTCGATACTGTCGATCATCCTTTACTTATCAATACTATTTCCTCCTTTGGCTTCAAAGGTTCTGTCATTAACTGGCTCTCCTCTTACCTCTCCCAACATTCCTTTGCTGTCTCATGGGGTGGTCGACCCTCCCCTACCTTCCCTTTGGACCATGGTGTTCCCCTTCTGTCCTGGGTCCCTTCCTATTCTCTCATTACACTTCACTCCTTGCCCCTATCATCTCTTCCTTCGGGATCTCTCACCATTTCAACGCTGATGACACCCGGCTATATCTCTCCTTCTCTTCCTTTACCCCTGATCTACATCTAAAGCTCTCTTCCTGTCTTACCGCCATTAAAAACTGGATGTCATCTCACTATGTTTCTCTTAACACACTTTTAACTTCCTCCCCGCATTCCCACTCCTTGCATTAATTTTCCCCCTTCTAATTTTCCCATTTCCACCCATGCTCGCATTTACCTCGATCCTTCCCTCTTTTTCCCATCATAAATCCCTTACTTCTCGTGCATGTCGCTACCACCTCTTTAACATCCATAAAGTCTGTTCCTTTCTCACCTTTCATGCTACCAAACTTTTAATCTCCTCCCTCATCTTCTCTCGCCTCTTCTATTGTTCTTCCCTCTTCCTTGGTCTCCCTGCCTCACACCTTGCCCCCCTCAAATCCATCTACCATTCTGCTATCCGCGCCCTTTGCCTTCTCTCTCCCCTTGACTCCATCTCTTACTCACTTTCCAACCTAGGCTGGCTTCCTTTCCACTCCCAACTTAAGTTTCACTTCCTTTGTCTTGTCTTTAAATCTCTCCATGACCTTGCCCTTCCGTATCTCTACTCTCTCCTCTCATTCCACACTCCTTCTCGCTCCCTTCGCTCCGCTGATCTCTTCTTACTTTGTTCCCCCTCCCCCTTGTGCCTCTTCTCGTTTCCGCTCCTTGCCCCTTTACACTGGAACTCCCTGCCTCTTTCCATCTGCTCCATCCCCACCTATTCTTCATTCCGTTCCTCCTTGAAATCACTCCTTAATTCCCCCCTGACACCCTATTCTCGCTCTCCCTTTCTTTCTCTCTCTCTATTATCCCCATTGTAGCTCTATCCACTCTCCCCCTTCCTCCCTATGATCTCTCTTCCGACTATGTAATTTACTCCCTAATCTCTCCCCCTCACCCTTCCATCCCCATCCCTCTCCCCTTCTCACATACAAATTGTTCTACATAGTGTTTTTTGGTCTAATTCATGTATATTGTTTGCTTCTAGTGTTCTACGTTTTGTGTATTCTTGTTGTTAAACTGTAAAGCGCCTTGGAGTAAGGCGCTATATAAATAAAAATAAATACAAATACAATAAGTACTATGTCCGATATCCTATTCTGGTCCTCTCACTCTAAAACTAAGGTGCAAAGGATATTGTTTCTTATTTTCAAAAGTTTGCAAATGTTCCAATCCAACACAAAAGGTATAAATCCAAACCAAAAAGTTCCAAATAGCCAATGTTCACAGTTCCAGGGGATGACTCCCTTCTCCGGGTTCCTTTTACCAATACCAAAAAGTTCAAACTAAGAATAATCAGAATTCTTAAAGTTCAAAAGGATAACTCTCTCCTTTGGATTCTGCAATCTACTCCTGGGAAATGACTTCCTTCCCCAGGTTTCTCTTCACAATTAAAGTAGGTTGCAATCCTAAGGGTATGAATCCTCCTTAGAATTCTCCTTTTTACTGTTTCACAATTTGGGGCAGGTCCCAGACTTGCACTTCACCTGGTATACTCTCCTGCTAGGTCTTGGATATAATCTCGTTCACTGCTTTTCTTAAAGGTTGCTTTGCATGGTGTACTCTCCTGCCAGGACATGTCTAGATCTTTTCTAATACTTGATTTTACCTGGCATACTCTCCTGTCAAGAATTGTGTGTATTTGTTTAGAAACGCTTATTTATTTTCAACAATTGGTATCGGTACTGCTCATATTATCATTAATCACTGTTTGGTATTTTTCATCTGTTCATTCAGCTTGTTTTACTAATATTCGGTAGACCTTTTCATCATGGATCAATATGCAGTGTTTCCATCTGGTTTCCCTAGTTTGTGTTAAGGGTCCCAGGCCCCAGTCCCGCAACCTAGGTCGTTCGTGACACTGCCTGGCAGTGTTTCAGCATCCCAACCCTTTTACTGGGCTCACCGGCTTTCTGTATATGGCTGCTCAGCGTTCCCCAATTCAAGTCTGGTATTTCAAATGGATTGTGTCTCCCACATATTCCTCATCTTTGATATCTTCATTTCCAGCTTTAGCTACTTCAGAATAATTGTTCTCGTCGGCAGAGGGTGCTGTGCGTCGAGACGGCCATCTCAATGTCCCTCGAGGGCTGCTGTCATGGCCACTGGACAAAGGCCCTTGTTTTTACCACCTACAGGGTCCAAATGGACCCAGTCCTGGCGCCTCTGGCACCAGGCTCATGCAAAAGTGTGCTTTGCACATTTTATGCCTAAGGCACATGCATCCAGATCGGGCGTGGCCATAGGAGAACATTGGGGAGCACGTGCAAGAACCTATGGGAGTAGCAAGGTGGAGCCACAAGACGGGGCCAAAGGGAGGGGCCGGGGCCAGCCTATTTAAGGCCAACCCTCCCGACTATTGGCGCTTCGCGTTAGTCTGCTTTCTGCAGTGTAACGCTTACTGCCGCCTGCAGAGTTCTTACCTGTTTTCCAGCTCATCACCTCGACGCGCATCCTCTGGGCTCCAGCTACACCATCGCGGAGAGCACGTTTTACCCGGCTCCAGCTCCATCATCGCGGAGAGCGCATTTTACCCGGCTCCAGCTCCATCATCGCGGAGAGCACATTTTACCTGGCTCCAGTTACACCATCGCGGAGAGCGCATTGCATCTTACCCGATCTCCATAGTCATTGGAGTTGGAGCGCATCCTCACCTGTTCCGGACATCCAGCTACGATGGAGCTTATCTTCCATCCATCATCTTCTCGGAGTCATCCATCCTGCAACCGCAGACAGGCCTTCGAACAGCGGCTTCTGGCTTGATGCCACCAGGCCTTCCCTGCAAGAGAAAAGAACACACAAGGTTAGAAACTGCACAAATAACTTGCGCTTGGCCGCGCAACACCTTAGCCCTGCGTTCTACCCTTAAAGCCAACTTACCATCTATTTGGAAGCTTTGCTATCCTCTGGAGCATCTTTGCTCAAAACACAGCTACTCCGAGCAGCCATCTTCACACCTATAGGGGATAGAAAAGATATTGCAAGAATCACAAACTATAATCACGGCAAAAAGACATTGCATAAGAATACGGACAATAATCATTAAGAACACTTACCTTCCAAGTTGTTGGTCACAGCCAGCCTGGGCCGCCACATCCATGGACCAGTGGAGCAACTAGGTCCATCCAAGGTGCCCCTGCTAATGAGAAGCAGGGCGGAGAGCTCATCCTTACGAGAAATCAGGTGAGCTTGCATGGGCAAACGCTTGCTCATCTCATTCTGGAACAAAGGTGTCGAGGGAAATCACGATAACACCACACCATTCTCATTGCCTCCCGTATTCCCTCAGAGGCAGTACCAGCAACCAGAGCAGTCGACATTGCAGCAGCTGGGGGAGAAAACCGATCCAGGGGAGCCAAGTCCAGGGAGGGCTCCAACCGTGCCCCAACGTCCCCGCAGACACCAGGTGAGCGTAACAGCTAAGATCTCGCCTGGCGTCATGGCTAGTATGTTTGCCTTGGTTCTACATAGGGCTATTCATTGCCTTGTTCTTCGTGCCAGTACTTTTGGAGCCATCCATTCTCATTCTTCCCTCACTCTTCCTCGTCATATTGTCTGTCAGATAGACAGGGTTACTATGCATGAAGTAACTAACAGAAGAAAGAGGCGATCGAGAGTGTGGGGATGCTTGGGCACTACCTGTGTTGTGCATAATGTAGGAAAGAATGGTGGTTGATGTACTGCATTCTCCCTTGATAGTCTTCGCTTCTCCTGCAGAGGGGGTCCCCTCCCATTGGATCCTCCTGCGGAGTACCACCCCCACGGGGCTATCAGGTAGGGGCCCTCCCCTCCCTGGCCCCATGGATAGGGGTCTCCCTCCTGGGGAGAAGTGTCGGTACCAAGGGATTAGTCGGAGATCCCACTTATCAAAGGCTCAAAGAATTGTGATATATCTATCCACTTGGAGATGCAATGACTGCCTCTCCAATTTCAAGATAGTCTCCGTCACCTACAAAGTAGTGGCTAAAAAGCACCCTCATACCTGGTTGAAAGACTTACCATCTCCAGAGGCATATGTGCCATAAGAAACCACAACATTGATGGGCAAGAAAACAAGAAGTGTAAGGAGGAGAAGACGTGAACACTTTTGTAGCGCACCACTACTATGGAATAACATACCAATGGGACGAAGGAGCGGGTGACTGAGCATATGGAGAAAGATATCAATACTAGGACGAGGAGGATGTGCAGAGTTATGAAGAACAACCCACAGGACCAAGGTGAACAGTCCAGACTATCACAGATAATTTCAATAGGACAATAAAAAGGGAAGGAGGACTGCATATGGCGGTCAGTTCTCCCCAGAGGAACGGCAATAGCCGGTGCCTTGTAGCTGGGAGACATTGCGAGCTCCAGGATGCGAGCCGGAACGCCAAAGCCGATCCTGAGAAGGAGAACGAAACACCAAGCCGGTTCTGAGAGAGAGGAAGCTACACCCAAGTAGACTGGACGGGCAGAGCTGCCGCAGACTTCTAAAGAGCAGCTGAACACTAGCCGTCTCGAGATTGCTATACAGAGCAACAGACGGAGCGGATGCCTTCGAAAGCAGAAACAAGTTAGATAAGTGGGCAAAAAGGCTCCTGGGACCTGACGAGGTGGTGGTAAAGGAAGAGGGGCAAGAAATACTCAGAGAACAGAGTCTGGGACCCACATACATAGACTTTACAAAATAAAGTCACATATGGTAATAATTGGCAGTCGAGTGAACCGAGTTTACCAGAAAGAAAATTTGCAGAAAACAGGCACGTCTGGGATTTGCACCCACAAGTCAGTTATCCATCTTCATATGTCACAGTGCCTGATAAAGGATAAACCAGGGTGACTGTGTTTGAAGGAAAATTCCCCAACCCTAGTACTTGACAAGACGAGGCGAGTAAACCAAGTCTACTTTAAAAATATATACATGAAGCAGGTGAGTCGAAGACTCATCACATGTCAATTCTTCATTTTCATAGTCCCAGAACCTGGTTGAAGAGTGAAACCATTAACTGGGTTGAAGAGAAAAGGGAAGCGACCATTACCGTGATTAAAGTGCCTGGAAGAGGAGTACCCAGGTTGACTGTGAATACAGGAAGACGGAAACTAGTTGAAGGGAAGCAATCTCTGAGGTTTCTGTCCACAAGAAAGTAGTCCAAAAAAGAAGAGGAGAAACCAGGGTAAACAAAACATTTCCTCTGACCTTTTTGTGACCTGGGAAACAAAAGTAAAGAAGGGAAAGACTTTCTTGACAATTTGAAGTTTGTTTTGTATATCATTTTGGAATTTTATTGTTAAAAGGGAATCGACAACCTTTTTGAAGGGAAGGTTGTCCACTTCAACTGGAGACCTATCTTGTGGAACCATCAAAAGTGGATTGGAACTTTGTGCATTTTGTGGAACTTTGTGCATTTTGTGGAACTTTGTGCATTTTGTGGAACTTTGTGCATTTTGTGGAACTTTGTGCATTTTTTGGAACTTTGTGCATTTTTTGGAACTTTGTCAATTTTTTGGAACTTTGTGTTGGGAGTTGGACTTTAAAGAAGAAAATCCTTTCACTTTAGTTTTAGTTCTTAGTCTGAGGGCTAGAAGTAGGTTTTGGACATGACGTTGGACAGATATTATTTGGACTTTGATAGACTCCTTAGACTATTTCGAAGCAGGGAAGCCCCTCTTAGTGTTAGGGAAAGAAAGGCATTTGCCAGCCCTCTTATTGTGTTAAATAAGTCTATAACCAAAACTATACCTCTAATGTGTCGGTCTGACTTCTACACCCTTACAGTGCCTGTCAGGATGTCTCACAAAACCAGGTCCAGTCCTCTGTCCAAATCCTATGCTCGCTTATGACAAACCTAATGCTGTGGGAATAAAAAAGATAGGAAAGAATCCTAAGCTAATGCTTAGTTAAGGCTTTCTCACCCATGATGCTTAAAGTCTCTGGGAGTTCAAGGGAATGGGTTTTCTCAAAGCAAAAAGAAAATGTCTCTTGCGCTTTCAAAAGGGGTGTCAATATGTGAGCGGTGTAGACTGATCCAATTTAAACTGTTAACCAGTTGCACTATACTCCGACAAAAACAGCTAAATTCCCATTGGGTGCCTCAGATGAATGCATGAAATGTGCAGCTCTGCTGCAAATACAATTCATATGTTCTGAAATTGCATGGGTATAGTTTGTTTTTGGGAAAGCGTTGCCACACGCTTAGGGATATAGGCAAGGTGTCGGTGGTTGCTAGACGATCGTTTTACATAGACTGCATAGTTGCTAAAAAATGTTTACTACGCTATTGGAAATCAAAAAGAGCCCTGACTCATGATGAGTGGTTGTATGCCCTTATTTACACTTTGGATAGAGAAGAAGACTACACTGCCTCAGTGAATTTGAAGTGCAGACCCAAATACATCTGGACTCCACTGCGAAAATACCTTGCGAGTGTTGGTTAATTCAGGGTGAATGGGTGCTGCAAAACTTTTTCTTTATTTCCCTGTGGAACACTGTATAGTCAAGGCGCAGATTTGTTAATATTTTATGTCTCTTTTGCCCACTTCATGCGAGCTGGTCCACTGCTCTGTATCTCATGTGTGTGCTATTTGTTTGCACCATTTGTTTGCCTTAAATGTTAAATAACGTTTAAAAAAAAGTGTCAAATTTAAAAGAAAAGGTTGTGATTTCTTCAAAAGAAAATGTCTTAAATTCTCTCAAAATAGTCTCGTGGTGGGGTTTTTATCTAGTGTCCAGTGATAAGGCAACTTTACCTGAGATGCTCGCTATTCCAATTATACTTGCTCCCGAAACCTCCTTGGTTCGCTTCATGAGATGGCCTTGGATAATCGGCAAGCTTCTTCAGCCCAATTCAGATTCTCTTGTTCTTCGCAGGGCAGACCCACCTTCCAGCATTGGATGGGCTAAAGGCATCTTTCCCTCCTGTATGGTTCTCCGATTTGTTCACCTCTCTGTGAACAAATCGATCAGCTTTGGGTTTCTCTGAGACTCAGTGCTTCTGTTAGCCCTGTATGGCTCTTGATATGCCCCTCATGGGCTACGGGCCTCTCTAGCCCTGCTGGTGCTTCGGTTTTGTTGGCCCCTTCCCGGGCTGATTCCTCGGTTTGCCCCTTCTGGGCTATAGGTTTCTTGAGCCAATTTGGTACTTTGGTTAACTTGGCCCCTTCTTGTGGTGGTTCTTCAGTTAGTTGCTCCGGGGCTACAGACTTCTTTAGCCCTGACAGCTCTGTCTTTCTCTCTCTCCTATTTGACATGGACTGTGGCTCCTAGTGGCTTTCCCCTGCTGGAAGACATGGTGCCAGAAATTCTGGACACCAGTGTGTCTCTCCCTCAGTGGGGGTGGTGTTTCCTACCTCAGCATCCCTGCAGCCTTGGGGACTCTGCCTTTGTCGAAGCTGCAGTGTCTTCTGCCCCATCTGCGGTCTCCACCCACCTCAGCATCTATTCCATGCAGGACTCCTCTTCTGCACGGCTCTGCATGTCTGCGCTCCCTCCTCCACTGAGCATTCTCCCCAGCGTTCTGAACATCGAGCACTTTTAGGTTCCTCTTTGAATTGGAAGGGAGAATGCGGTTGGTACTCACTTCCAGAAAATTGCGGAAACTGGTACAGGTCAGAAACCATAAAGGAGTCCTGTCCATAGTTGCCCTGGTTAGCTCCCACGTATTGTGAAGGGTCTCAAGAAGGTGTTGGACACACTCTGGACATGTTGACTTTTGTTTAATAAAATCATAAAGCAAAGGCCTATCTCTCCCGACTGCTAGAGGGGTTTCTCTGCCTTACTAAAATAACTAAAGGTGATTGTCTATGTTCAAAAAGTCCAAAGTAAATGTGCTCAGTCCTTAACCTAACTCTACCTGACACTGCCCCAAATACAAATGACTAAGGGTGGCTAAAAGATTCTCGTGTCACCTGATAGTTTCCCGTTCTGCCTTCTTGGCTGTGGCTTTCTCTCCATGTTTTTATCTTGGCTCCTTATGTTGTTGTTAGGCAGAAACCTGTGCAGTTCCCTTAGGGACTACTGCAAAAGATTTAAGACTACAGGTGTTGGCAGTAAACCCACTTGGTAGCAGTCTGCACCACCCAGATTTACCTGGTAGCTGTGGCTGAGCAGTCAGACTTCCATCAAAAAGAGTTAGGCATTATGCAAAGTATACTCAATAGGCACTCAGATACAATAACACAAGCAAACACTGACCAGAGCTTTGGTATCAAAATATATAATTATTTATTTAAAAACACACAGTTGAAACACTCCAGCACTCTTATTGTAAAATATTCTAAACACAGTTACTATTGTAATATATACACCCCTTTTTCCCTATCAGATAAATCACAGTAAAACACCACTTATTTTCATACAGAGGTGAGCGCTTAACTAGATTGCACTCTAATAAGTTTGTGAGAAAGGGGGGGGGGAAAGACAGAGCTGGAAGAAGAGGTACACCACTCTACGATTCAGAAACACTGTTAGCAAGGCAGAGAGCAAAAAGTCACTGGTGAGCAGGGCCCACTCTTAGAGGGAGCAGAGCACAAACACGCCCAAGATCACACAGTTACACTAGGCTTAGAAAGTCTTGCAGAGGGTTCGAAAATAGTTTAGAGAGGCTTAGAAAAGTTTAGCCAGGGTGTCCCAGGCTAACTCAGGTTCGAAAGCCGGGGGCTAAATCTACCCCGTACAGTCGGTAGCAAGGGAAGTCAGGCGGGACACAGTACCTTAAGTGGGAAGGATCCTCCAGCGGTGGCAGTTGTTCCTGGTAGTGGGTGCAAGTTGCGTCGTCGTCCAGGGGAAAAGAAGATCTCGACTTGGAGGAAAAATGAAGGTCGTTGCACTGCCAGGGAAGAAACCAGCCGCAGAGTTTTCCGGTTAAAGATGGTACCTTGGTTTCGCGGTCGTGGTAAAACGGGGTATCCTGGTTGCCAGGGTGCTTGGCACGGGCAAGGCGGCCACGAGGTATGTCAGGAAAGCGAAAAGACGGTGAAACTGGTTATCCCCACCAGTCAAAGGAAGAAGACTCTCCGGCGGGAGATCTCCTCTGTCGTTGGGAAAAGTGGTGAGGCAGTCCAGTAGGGCTCCACCGGTGGTGGTGTCGTGGCAGGTCGGCTCAGCTTCCCCCTCGTCGGATTCGTAGGTCCTGTGGCGACTTCTGAAGTTCCAGTCCCCAAAGCCTTGCTTTTATGCAGCAAGCCCCCATTCACCCAGCCTAGCTGTCACTCAAACATGCTAAGTGGTGAGCCGGCCGGCTCACCACTTGGGCCAATCAGGATGGAGTGCGACTTGAGTTGCCTAGGCAACTCAGTCCAGGGTGCCTATATTTCCCTCCACCCCTCCTAAGTACCCCAGACACAGTGGCACCACTTTGGAGGGCTTCTGTGGAGAAGCCCGCCAAAAAGTGGAACAAAGGGCTCGACTTGGGTTGGAGTCACAGAAGAGAACACAAACGCCATTTTAGAATCAAGTTTTGGCAAAAAATACCAACCGGAGAATTAATATTAATTAAATAAACCGGCGGTATGTTCGAGGCTACTGTAAATAATTAAATAAAGATAGTAGCCTAAAACAATGGGAAATCCCATAGGAAAATATTCGCGGTTGAATATAAAAAGTAGTATCCACTGCCACCAGCCAAAACTCGATCAGGGGGGACGGAGACAGGCCCCCTCGACTAACAGACCCCGGGGCAATCGAATTGCCCCAGCCAGTACATCCACAATATGATGGTTTGTACTGGTTCTGTTCAGAATTTAAGACTAGTAAAGTCAATGGTGACTTTACATGCCCTGGGAGACAGTAGTCAGTCCCAGGGTATGGAGTCTATACTGTGTGGTCACTATGACACCCCTGTGTTACTGCACGGAGGGTGCTGTGTAACACATCACAAAAACACATGAAGCCCTATGGAGTAAAAGACCCAATAGCCCATTAAACACATCTAGATTCAAAGAAACACTCAAATTATGCCCAAGAGTGAGGGTAAAAGAGTCTCGCTCTTGGCAGGAGAAAAAAATAAACCCCAAAAATCCAGCAAAGCTGCTGGGGGACTCACTAGGATAGGAAATTCAGCCTAAACAGAAAATTCTCCCTAACAGTTGTCAATAAAAAAAATGTCAGTTTTATAAATATGTTGCTTATGCTGATCTTCTCTGATACTCTCATCCCAACTGTTCATCAGTCTTTTACTCTTTTTGTATTTGTATTTTGTTTATATAGCGCTTTACTCCAAAGCGCTTTACAGTTTAACAAGAAAACATCAAACATGGAACATAGAAGCAATAGAAAAATACATGAATCAAACCAGAAAAACAGCATGTGGATCAATTTGCATTTGAGAAGGAAGAGAGGGAGAGGTATGGGAAGGAGGAAAGGGAAAAGGGAGTAAGGAGAGAAGTAGGGAGAGTGTAGATCAAAGGGGAGACAGGGCGAGATAAAGGAATAGGAAGATGATGTGGGGAGGGGAAAGAAGAGGAGGAAGGGTAAAGGAGTCAGGGAGGGGGGGTGAAGGAGTGATTTTAAGGAGGAGCGGAAGGAGGAATAGGTGGACATGGAGCGGATAGTGAAAGGAAGGGAATTCCAATGTAGTGGGCATAGCGGTCGTGAAATGCGCCGCCCACACGACGGGGACAGATTTTATCTCACAAGGAAATCAAGCAGCAGACATTGAGGCCAAGCGTATGGCGTCCAAGGGTGAACCCATAATGGACGTAGAAATAATTAATGTAAACGAGAAGATGATTGTTGCACAAAGTGTACCTGAGAGCTGTAATATGAGGCAGACACAGTTAATGGAACTCCAAGGGGAGGCACCGCAGGAAGAGAAGTATCTCTGGAAGTGGCGAGGGTGTTCTTTAAACCCCTCCAAAAGCTTGTGGCAACAAGACAGTACTGGTAAACCAGTAATGCCTATAGCCCTGTTCAAATTAGCACTGGAGCAGTTAAACTATCCAGCACATATGAAAAAAGAATCTTGCGGCAACACTCGCTGAAGACTGGTTTATACCAAATTTAGCAGAGCACGTTGCATTTTTTTGATGAACTGTATGATCTGCCAGCCGTTCACGGCTGGGCACACACTAAAAGTAATTAGAGGAGTTATCCCAAGGCCCAATGGACCTTTTCAGCACTTGCATGTCAATTACATCGATAGGATTCAAGTATGTAACGGGTACAGGTATCTAATTGTTGTGGTGTGTCCATTCTCTAGATGGATAGAAGCGGGTCCATGTACACACCCAGACTCTACCTGTGTGGCCAAATTTCTAGTGAGAGAGGTATTTCCCAGGTGAGGAGTATGTGAAGTCATGAGATCAGATAATGGTGCTCGATTTGTCAGCGTAGTTTTTGAACAAATTAGCACAAGTTCTCATCGGCGTATCATCCACAAGGTAATGGGATCTGTGAGAAGCTCAACGGCTTGTTAAAGGAAAGGATAGCCAAGGTGAAGCTTAATCTAAAGAAAGGATGGCTGCACTGCCTCCCACTGGCACTGTATGCACTCCGAAACAAACCTGTTTCCGACCACCACCTTACGCCGCACGAAAGAGCAACGGGAAGAAGGATGTGCACTCTCCTGACACCCCAAAGCAGAGCTAGGTGTGATGCTCTGCCAACAAGTGACATCTTAGGGTCTGAAATGCAAAATTACTTGATCTGCATGACATCTTGTCTTACTGTAATTGCAGGCCAGCTGCAGCGATGACGAAAAGGGTGCAGGGCAGCACAGAGCACAGGAGATGCTACTGCAGACACAGCTCCGAATCTGTGTTCCTTCAATCTTCCCTGGAGACATCGTCCTGGTGAGGAATCACACAAGGAAAAAGTGGGATGAGCCAAGGTTACTCCATCTGCAGTCAAGCTACAAGGAAGAAGAGCTTGGATCTTCCTGGGCGATAACAAGCCATACGTCGGAGAAATCCCCCTGCCTGCACCCCACCGCGAAGAGACTACAGACAACAGGGAAGAACCACAGCACATGCAGACGAGATCCATGACGAGGAAGGACGCCGCATGACCAGCAGCAAAGCAGAGACAAAGAACTTTTGTGCAAATTTGTGGCTTGAAAATTGACATTCCTCTAAGCAGAAAGAAAAGAGGATAAGGAAATAAAGAATACGGACACTCTGTGCATCCTAGTTGCAAGGTGAAGGAGAGAAGTGCATATGCAAACCACAACATAGGTTATTGACTTTGAACTTTAGACAGTCACACTGAAGCCCTGATGAGAAAAGAATGTCTAATTTTAATCGCAAACACACGAGTTGGAAGAAAATACAGTATCCAGACTCATTCAAGACAGGAACACTGTTTGGACTCCAAATGACGTCCCACAGTCGCGACATCACTAAAGGCGTTTTGAACTACTTTACCCTAGTCTTGAGGTCACACCCATCACTAGTGGGAAGGCTCACTAGCATCCCCAAATTTCTGCAAGATCCTGAAAACAGCAAGATGAAAAGAAGGCTGGTCACCGTGATCGCCGAGAAGTTCTGAACACTGATGTATTAACATTTCTTCGAGATCCGGCAAACGCAGAACGCTTGAGCATAATCTTGAACGGCATCATCATCCAGGTCACTCTACACATCAACCTAGATCATAGAAGCTATTCACAGTGAGTACCGAACTGTTCCAGAATTCAGCAAGGGAAAAACAAATGTCCCTGTCACCCGAAGATAGCAGATTGGCGAACAATGTCTCCTTTCGCCTAATTGAGGAATTTCCAGAACTTGTAGGGAGACTTGCCAGTGTTGACGTCCCCACGTTCATCAGAGACCCAGCAAAATCCACCCAGCTAAGCATGCTCCTGCATGGTATTGTAGTACAAATCAAGCTCTCCAATTTCCACCAGAGTTTCCGTAAGAAACCTTAAAGCTTCCCGTCGAGGGACAGCTCGAGAAAGCGTTGCCAGAGAACTCATTCTTATTACACCGATAAAGACGCAACATGTTGCCTGAGATGAAGCAAATAAGATGCATCAACTGGGATCTCGTATACTTTGAACATACACAGTAAAGAAACGTGTTGACTGCATTACCTGATTTTGACATTTCTTCATAAGTAGAAAAGAGCTGTATCCAGAGATAACAGACAATATAGCGTCAGGGCAAGAGGGACAATTGTTTCCATACATGCAATCCGCAAGAGGAACCAGCAGTATCCAGGAATAATATTGTCTAAAATTGTATTAAAGCGTTAGCCATGTCCTTAAAATGTTTGAGATGAGAAATCAAAATAGCAGCCATGTTTTCCCCCAGGAGGAGAGACGCCCTTATTTTTCCAGAAGTAAATGTTGCAGGCTAATCTAGAATGGTATCATGTACTTATGCATTATATTCATCATTGTTTTACTGTCACTGATGATTAGAACTGCATTTTCTATTGGTAGACAAAGCATTCAGAGTCCAGTGCACCCACCCAACGATGCACACATGAAGCCCACGAAGGCACCCAGACCCTATGTAGTCATTCCAGTCCCTAGATCTGACAATAGAGTGAGTGAACTTGAGATGGATATGAGTATCAATGACACACAAAGAGTTGCAGTAACAAACATGTTAACAAGCCTGAGACAGGGTCGGCAAAATGTGAGTGAAAGGTTTCTTACAACCACATGCATGCAAACGACGAGTGTCCATACACCAGATCTAATTTCAATAGCTACAGAACCACAGGCTAAAGAAGGGGAGACATTAATGCAACCAACTGTGAGAAGGTACCCCACAAGTGAAGAGAAAAGGGGAAAAGCTGAGCCTTTGAAAAGACCAGAGCTGAAGAACGAACCAACAGTGACAGCATTGACAAACACACCTGATCCAATAAAGAGAACAAGCACAAGTCCCGCAAAAATATCACGTGCAGAGATAGTGGCAGAATCAATTTGGCCATTCATAACCAGAGCCAAGGAAAGATAGGAGATGAGGGAAAGAATTGCAAGATTTTCGCCTACCTCATTGGTACAGATGAAGAGTTCTGAGCCATGGATGGAAGTGCCTGCGAATCCCCCAGTGAGAAGAAGCTACATGGATGTTATTAAAGATGTGATGATGGCAAACTACATGAAAACCTTGAGAATCAAGAGAAGCATACAAGGAGATGTTAGTTAACTAAACGATTACCTGGACAGCACAGCACATTTGTGAAACAACATATGGTACCAACATATGAAAGAAGTTGCAAGACAGAGCTCAGAGGGGGAATGCTTTGTTTGCGCATTCCTACCCTACAGCATGGGGAAATCAAAGATCTTTCTAGCTGTAGAAATTGACGTCCAGATAGCACGCTGTCTATCACATGTAGCAATGTGCAAGACAAGAGGTCAATTCATGGGAAGTGATACTTCACTTAAATAGGCAACTGAAAAGACAGATCCAGATGAAGATGAATACATACAAAATATAAAGACAAGAAACGGAGCCCATACGAGAAATCATGTGATCAGATTTGAGAAGCTAGGAGAGAAAGGAGCTGGCATTAGATGGAAAGTGAATAAAAAACTTGATGACAAAGGAAAATCTGCAGAAGAGGCCAGAAAATGGAAGAACAGATGCCAAATGCAAATATGGGGAACAGTGCTTTCACCAGACAGATGGGAGAAAGGAGTAGTGATCTGCAGAGCATGGATGGTCACCGTAGCCTGCAAAGAAGCAATTGAAAATGCGCAGAAGATATGCAAGCCACTATGGCCAAAACTTGCAAAACTACTGACATGGGTCGAAGACAGGACCCCTACAGATAGTGCCGTTGTAGAATCCGAAACTGTACTTCAGAAACAATGGTACAAGAAAAATGAGAGCTGTGGACGAATCTTTGACGCTCCAGGAATGGTACATGGTGCTGCAGTGACCATGGATCATTATTGGGCATGTGGATCCAAAGCATATATCAGACTGCCGAAAAAATGGGGAGGTATATGCACATTAGTAAATGTCCATGTTCCAGCACTGGCAATACCATAAGGTGATTTGAATATTGACAGTTTTCCGAAAGCAAATGCTCACCTGAGGAAGAAGAGATCTGTGGAAGTAAGAAGCAGAATGAAAAGAGAAAATTATTTCTCTGCCAAATCAATAGAAGCCTTTGACGTGATTCCATATGAACACAGGCTGTTCAGTCAGACCTCATCAGTGTTCACGACAATCTTCATGCCGAGAATCCAAGTTGGAGCAAATACTAAATGGTTACAAATAACCAGATGGGAGTTACTGCAGACAATCAATATAACCATAAAGGGATTCAACGCAATCAAGGAAGAATTGAGGGCGATTCGAATAATGACTCTTCAGAACCGATACGTCCTTGACATGATCACAGCCATGGATGGAGGTTTGTGTAAAAATCTGAGAATCATGTTGCACATTTACACCTTCTCATGATGAAGAAAACGGAACTCTAACAGAAGCCATAGGTATGCTGACAAAACTACAGAATCAAATGATTGATGAAACCGACGAAGTAGACAGTGACAGTTGGTTTGGATCACTGTTCTCATGGGTTCCACAATGGATGGCAGACGCATTCAAATTCCTAGGAGCCCTACTAGTGGTGATAATGCTCGGATTTTGTGTTATCAAGATAATAATCTCTCGGTGCCAGAAAACTGCGAAAAAAGCCATAGGGATGAAGATCATGATTGATGTTGAGTCAGAACGGAAACCCAAAGACCTGACTGATGAAGAAATAAGAGACTTTGTAAAAGCTAGTGGTCACGCACCAGAAGGAAAAAAGTTTCGATATCCAAGGAGACATAGAAATTATTTGGGGAAATGGATTTATTGGAGCCCAAATGGACAATGTCAATTTATGACATGGAAAAAAGATGAACATGTGTGAACAGCAGGAAGCTGGAAGGGAATGATAAAGATATGGACCCCAAAAAGACATTTTTTCAGGCCATCATGTACAGACCCAGACGATGAAGTGAAATTGAATGCAGAAGATGCAGAAAAAGTGGGTGCCTAGAGAAAAGTGAAAGTGGTCGATTAATCGCCCAGCAGGGGGAGTGTAGAGGAGGTCCCAAGCACGACCCGCACTCAAAGCGCCCATTTTGAAGTACCAGGAGCGTTCACGCCGAGATACGTGATGTACGATGAGCAAATTAACCAGCAGAGAGCTGCAGTAGGGCTCTGCCCGGTACTGCTCAGACAGACAGCACCCATTGAAGTACCAACACCAAAGAAAACATGAACAGTAAAGTACCCATCGAGGAAACCATATCAACAAATAAAACTGAATGAAGATGGTTTGAGTACAGTCCCTAAAGAGGCCACGAAAGTCCTAAAAGAAGCCGAATGGTGACGTCACAAGAACTCGGACTGGCTCGCAGATAAAGAAAACGACGACCTGTGAATAACAAGAGACGAAACACCATGGATAAGCAACATCCTGAGTTGACGTAAAAGGACAATGTCATGTATAAGAAGCTTATGCCTTAAGAGCGATGCAAATATGCAACCAGTTTACACATGTACATATGCTTGGAAACGCAAGAAGGCTGAGGAAATCGTGCGGCTTGCTATGCTTAGTAGGAAATTAAATGCGGCAAGCGCCACATATACATATCTACCTCAAAAGGAGCACTTTATATAACGTACATGTCCACTTTGCAGAAGGGCAGAACCAACCGCAAGTTACCAGAGGCCCCAGGAGCGAAGGCCCTCAAACACAGGAATCGAAAGCCAAGGACAGAAACGAAACTGAGGCATGAGGCCTGTGCAAAGAAACCAAGGTCATCTTAAGCTGACACGGGCTAATACAATTTATGACACCAAGAGCGGAGTATCCTGTTCAAAGGAGTCAAGATGAGCAGCAGAAGGCATTTGGTGGACAGAAAGCTAAAATCAAATAAACAAATTACATGGAGACGGAGACGATTTCCGTTCCTAACACACGTGACCTGCCAAGCAAGAAGAGTTTGGGCCGTCACACCTACGTGCAGCCTTGAGCCATGCACAGATATGAGTTCTCTCAGACCGAGAGGCAGCATCGAGGCCTACAAATTAGAAACTAATTGACACATGGCCAGTGAGTCAGTGATGGATGGTGGTACTGGTTGGTGGGAGGCTAGGGGAACTGACGGGCACCCTGCACCTGGCCAACCATGCTGCTAGGCAAAGTGGAAAAGTACAAGGTGACATGGTATCAACCCAATCACAATGCACAAAGTAATCTAGGATCCTATAGTCCAAGGAACCTATGAGACGTCAAACTTTTTGTGACGTTTACAGTAGTCATTCTGAAGGAAGGGCTTAGATGCCCCATCTGATGCTAGTTATCCAATCCCCTCTCCCCGTTACCGTATATGGATATAGTACCTATAGTAAAGTTTCCTTCCTATAAACAATAAAATTGCATGCAACTTTTTCCGCATTTTTCCCATCAGCGATGACCAGTTTTTAGTATAAAGGATGAGGTTTCTGTAAAGTTTGTTGGAGTTGAAGCGAGAAGGAAGATCGCGCCACTGCTGATATTCATTACTCCACGTTTTTTGTACTTGTCGTTAAACGGACTTCCTTTGCCAAACCATTGAGTCGTCATTGTTGATTTGATGCTTGAGTACGAATCTGCATCCCCATCCATTTTACGGGTGCTGCTATTCCATCTTAAAGTGCTGTTTGGGAAAACCCCAGTCCTATAGGCCGGCTTGGGTCCCTCCTGCACAGAGGTTTAAGGCTTCTAAAGCCACTGCAAAATCTGTGGGGTTGGCCCTCCAACAGCCACCCACCCCCACACCCTCCAGTGTGAGAAACTCACGGTGGCAACAAGTAAGACACAAGTGCTCACAGTTTAAGGGTGTTTATTGAACAATTAAAGTTGCATGTGGGTTGGAAAAATGCCTATTCTAAACCTATATCTAAGATGGGCGCAAGCGTCGACCATCAAATGAAAAATAAGGCAGTCCTAGTAGCGTCGTGTCAAATAAAAGGGCCTATAATAAGAAAAACCTGTTGCCAATCCTTACACCAATGAAAGAGTGTGTAGGATAGGCTTTTCAATAAAGGAATAAGTGTTCTGAAATTAGATGTCAGGATACAGTAGCCTGGGCCTTTCTTCCTCATATTTAGCGCACGGGGTAAGGTGGGAGCCTAGGGAAAAGTACTGTCTCGAGCTTCTCCAGTACGAGACGACAGTTCCAATGGCAGCTCTCAGTCTTGTTTCCTTTGAAAGTCTCTTCCCTTCAGGGCCTAATGTGTTCAAACAACAAAACAAAAGTTCCTTTGGCAAATGAAAGTTTGTTCCCAATGTTCGCTGGCTGACCCTTCTCAACTGTAATCCAAAGTTTCAGATCGGCTGATGGCTTCAACCTTGGGTCCCCCTCTTCTGAGCTGAACCTTTCTTAACAGTATTCCTTTGTAAACGTTCAAATAGGGTGAGGAATTCGCCCCTGGGTCCCCCTCTTCTGGGCTGACCCATTCTTAATAGCAAACTTTGGAGGATATCTCAACTCCTTGGATCTCCCTCGTTTGGGCTCGGACCTCTCTCAACTGCCAGCCTTTGGGTGGCAGTTTCACCCCTGGATCTCCCTCGTCCGGGCTCGTATCCTTTGTTCTCTGCCTCCCTCCTCCGGGTTCACTATGGCTTTCTAAATTAGTTCAACTGTTCATGGAATTCACGTCCCTTTCTTCCATTTATCATGTGGGATTCACTTTCCCTTACTTTTAGCCAATCTACGGATCAAAGTCTTTCTATTGTACGGGGCTTTTGCTCGACCATCACATATGACCACTTTGACTACCTTTAGCAGCCTTCCTATGGCCTTCTGGTTTCTGTAGTTTCTCAATATGGGGCTTGACCAGAGTCTCTTGAGTTGGCACCCACGTGGTGCTGGTTTCCCTCTTCAGATGGTCTGCCCTTACCCACCTTTTATAGTTCTATTAAATATGTTCAAACTTGCCACTCTGCTAGTGTCCTTTAACACAGCCTGGTGCTTATCGATTCTCCCTTCGACTCACTGGATGTGTTGCACCGTTTGGTTTTCAGCTTATTCTGGATTCAAGGCCGGTACCACAGGCGTGAGTTTCCCTTGCTCCTGCTAATCGGCATAGGCTTGCTCCGTGTACGGTTGACATCTGCCACAAGACACTTTATCTATTGCTTGCGGTCTTAGGCTCTCCCATGAAGGTTCCGCGGGGTGGGTTTGAAAAGCGCAAGGTTACTTCTTTCCTTGCTACCCTCTCGATTACTGCCACCTTTCTCCTTAACTGCTGCATTTTAGCAGTCTCGTCGTGCTGTCTGCTGTACTCACCTTCCTCGTACTGCGATCCACTGCTCCTCCTTTTATCCCTGTGGGGAAAAGGAAGGGCAGTCCGGTGTGTGTGTGATTTAAGTCAATTGCCTGACTTTGCCTGACCCTTGGGTTGGGACATGTCAGGTATACAGGTTTAACATAAGTCTGTTTGCTGTTGTGTTGTGCAAAGGTGTTTGTGCCGGAAAAGGGAGGGGGCAGTGTCTTTGAATGTCCTACGTGAAGGGATGGAGAAAGGTGACAAAGAAAAGGGGATACTGCGTCTCGCCCGTCGGTGTCCCACTCCTACCCCTCAAGGACTCACCCCCCTCTAGGTGATCCTCCCTCACTGGCCCACCCCAGGAACTGGATCCAATAGTCCTGGCCACCTGGATACTGGGTGCTCGAGGTTTAGACGGGGAGACACTTTCAGGTTTCTCACACCAGGGATAATCCATTTCAGGGCTTGTCCTTCGCTCACCATGTTAGAGGTCAGGCACCCTCTGGCAAGCAAGCAAGGTTCGGTTTTTATTTCCCAGCCAAGTAGGGACAGAGGAGCACAGACATGGTGTTGGCTTAGCCTCCATCCCCCCAGACACCCCAACTCCAAAACCCCCTGAATCGCACTTTTTTTCACCACAACCAGAAGGTGTCTCACTCGCTAGTCCCCAGGGAGAGAGAGAGATATATATTCTCTGCACGGCCATCACCTTTGGATCCACACTCTGGGGGTTGACCAGTGCGGGAGGATCGCCTGGGTGAGGAGGTCTTCTGGGAGTGGGACACCGGATGGCGAGATGCGCCCATCCAGAGGCTGGGCAGACATCCTGAAATACATCTGGGAAAGAAAGAATCCGGGTGTATAATATCTGGGAGGATCTGCGCTAGTCTGCTCGCCAGGATTTTCACAAACACCTTGGTATCGTTTAACAGTGTGATGGGCCTGTATGATGAGCATTGATCCCGGTCTTTCCCTGGCTTCGGTATGAGGACAGTTGGCGACTCCTCCATGGACAGGATGGTGGATCCTGTTGAGAGGAATGGGTTGAACAGGCTTGCTAGTTGGGGTGCAAGTAGAATTGGGTTGTCAACCCATCTGGTTCTGGGGTCGTGTTCTTCTGTTTAGTTGCATGATGACTGGGGGATGGTCTGATATGGCTCTGTGCCCTATTTGTACCCTATGTGTTTACTCTCCACACATGGGACGAGCTCGCTGGATGTCAGTAGCAGATCAATCCTTGAGTGCCTTTTATGGACGTGCAAGAAGAATGTGTAGTCTTTGTCTCCCTTGTTGGATAGCCTCCAGATGTCGATGGTCTCCATTTCCCTTAAGAATTTTGCCATGGCTAATGCTTTGACGAAGTCTTCCCTAGTTTGGTGCAGCGTTTTATCCAGATTCGGGTCCGGAGTTAAGTTAAAGTCGCCTCTGATTAGTAGATGTCCCCTGGAGAAGGCCGCAATGACTGGTACGAGGTTGCAGAGGAAGTGGTCTTGCACGATGTTCGGGCAGTAGATTGCTGCTAGGGTGATGGGCAGTTCGACCAGGAGGCCTTTCAATGGGAGATATCGCCCATGTGGGTCTCTTTTGACTGTGACTTGAGTTAGTGGCAGGTCGCAGCTGAGCAGGAAGGCGACACCACGTTTTTAATTTTTAAAACTTTTTTTTTTTACTGATGAGGCAAAGTAGCGTTTTGGGTAACGTTGAAAGGTGACCCACTTTTCGTCCATTGCTAAGAGGTGTGTTTCTTGTAGGCAGACAATGTCTGCTGCGAGTTGGGAGAGCCTGCGTTCCACCGATTTCCTCTTGCTGGAGCATTTAGGCCTTGCACGGTCCACGTAGTCATGGTGAGTTACTTATCCTGGGAGGTCATTTGGGGCATGTCCAGTTGCTTTGCTTAGTGTTTCCCTTTGTTCTTGTGGGCCGTCTATGCCTTCTCGTTGGCTGAGTTGCCTCCTGATGTTAAGATTGCCTTGTGTCGTCGCTTATCTCACCAAGTCCCGTCCCCTGTAGGGTGTTTCCTCTGTTCCCTGTGCTGTCTCCCACCCGGGTAGACCTCTCCCCCTCCTAGAACACCCCAAACACAAAACAGATTTTCCGGTCCAGCCTTCAACCAACAGGGCATTCGGTAGGCCAACGCTGCCAACTTGGTTAGAGGCGGCGGCGCCTCTTATTATTCCGGTGAAACTTGCAAGTCCATTGACTTGCGTTTCAGAAGTGTCTTTAGCTGCATGTTTTGCTGCGAGGGCTCTGTTCCCTCTGCCCACTTAGGTCCTGGTTTGTGGAGTCAAGACCTCTTGTCTGGTATCATGGAGGTCCCACAGCGCTAATTGATTTGCCTTATGCGGGCACCTTTGTTGTGCCCGTTTCCTGGTGAGCCCAGGTGATGGTGGCTTGGGGAGCCTTTGGGGCTTGGCCTGTCGGAGGCTCTCCATTAGCGTTTGTTGGTCTTTTTATTTTTGGAGGGGGGGCCTCGCACTCTGCGCCGGCCCTCGACCCGGGCCCAGGATCTCAGGGGTTCCCGCTGTGCCCCTTCCATATTGGGCGTTGCTTTGTCGGTTTGTCTACTTCTGCCTCAGGGTTTTTGAAGCTTTCCGCTTCTCTTGGGGAAGAGGACGTGCCAGGGCTTTCCTTCCCATGTGAAGGTGAGGGCCGCGGGGAAGCTCCAGCGGTATATGATCTTTCTTTTGCAGAGCCATTCAGTCATTGGGTTTAGAGCCTTTCTCTTTGCCAGTGTAATCGTTGCCAGATCTTGACACAATATCGCGGCATCTCTAAAGTGTATGCAGGCGGTGTTCCTGGCTTGCCACATTATTTCTTCTTTAACTTTATAGAAATGTACTCTTGCCAGTACATCTGACGGCGTGGATGTGCCTTGCTTTGATCTTGTTCTATGCACTCTGTCGAGTTCTAGCGGGGTTTCGTCTGGGAGGATTATGATCAAGCGGAACAGGTCATTGACATGGGCCCCCAGTTCCTCGTTGGGGATTGATGCTGGGATTCCCCTCAGGCGGATGTTATTGCGCCTAGATGGGTTTTCTGCAACCTCCTGTTTGGCTTCAAGTGCATCACATCTGGCCTTGAGCACTGCGACTCTGTCCAACCCCCTCCCAAATTTCAAAATTCTGTTCATAGTGTGGTTTCTATTTCCTCTGTTCTGGCTTCAATTTCAGTGATGGCTGATAAACGTTCTTGTGGATCTGATTTTGTAACTGTTTGTGTTGTCTGTTTGGGTCTGGATTCTGGGTGATTACCTACCACCATGCTTTTGTTGCATTCCCCCCTTTTTGATTTCTCTACAATAGGTGTTAGTAATGCTGCAATGTCCGTCTGTTTGGTTGACTTGAGGTTCTAGGACATTGTGTTGTGTTTGTCCCTACTCCGGGAGTGTTAGTGCCTGTCTCTTATTTGTATAGTTCAGGTATCGGTGCCCACTACGTTTGCTGCTGATTCCCCTATGGGTGCTGTTTTCTTGGTATCTGGACGCGCCCCTGCTGTGCTTTCGAGTGATAGTGGCGAGACAACTCGTTTTTCGGACCCTCTATGCACCACTGGGGGTGCTGACAATCTGTTACTCGGGGTGGGCTTTTGACTTAGACAGCGCAGGTATTCTCTTTTAGGATGTCAGTGTCTGGGCTGTGGGTTGTGGTACGTGCTTTAAGGCGAATCCAGATTCTCACCTGGCGTTATTGGGCCACTTGATGCACAATCTATGTGGTAGGGAGAGTTCGGCTTAGCCTCCCCTTGGATCCGTCCCTGGGGGAGGGTGGGTCCGTGCTACGCTGTGGATGGGTCCCTCTAGGTGTTGCGGCAGGTGGCGCCTTACCTTCTGTTAATCTGGATGTGCTTTCGGTCTATGGAGGCAGGAGGTTGCTGCCAGTTCTTGGGGTGCCTTGTGGAGGGGCGAGGTTAGCTCCCCCTGTGATTTACCTTGGCACCCTTCTGGGGTTCCCCATAGTAGCCTGCACCCCACCAGACTACCAGTGTGATGTTGGGTTCCGTCAGACTTTAGAGTTGCTCCTTATCTGGCCGTATTGTAGTGTGAGGCAGAGGATGGTTTGAGTATTACTTCAGGCTGTGCGGCAGCACCTCTCTCGCAGGGCCAGGCCCTGGTCCAAGTCAACGCTGTGGGCCGCGTAGTGCCCGTCCCTGCAGAGCACTCCCGTGTGCCTTTAGTTGGGTGCGTTTTTCTCCTGAGTCACTCGGAGGGGCCGTTCAGAAGGGCTGAGGGTGCTTCACAGGCCTCTCCACTACGGCTGTTCGTCTCCGCTTTAGCTGAGGTGCGCTTTGTAGTTGCCCGGACTGAGAATTCGTCCCTGCAGCTGGGCTCCTCGCGAGGGTGCAGCCAGGAGGGCAGTGCCGGCCCCTGCTGAGCTTTCCAGGGAGGGATGCATCGACTGTATTTTTACTTCTGAGTCGGGGGCGGGAGGCCGTCAGGCACTCACTCCCAGAGCCGCGTTGTCCCCCCTGCCCGCCAAGCAGTTAGGTGTGCGTCTGGGGATTCGTTGAGCTTTCCTTGGTTTTGGGTGGCCCGGGCCGAGGCCGTTGCTTGTCTGGAGTGTTGCCCCGCGGCCCACTCTGTTCTTCCCAGTTTGTGTGTGTGGAGTTCAGGGGGAACCGTCGGGCTACTGGTAAGCCGCTGGTCTCCCCACTGCAGCGGTACGCCTCCGCTTTGTCGGATGCTCAGTGCGGGTGGTTGATGGCTGCCCTCACTGCGTTTAGGCAATGCAGTCCGGCTTCTCGCGGGGGTGCAGCTGGTCCGCTTTTGTTTGTTTATTAATTTGATAATGCGCACCAAGCCCTTGGGCAGCTGGGCGCAGCAGTACAAGAATTCTCAAAGCTTAGTGCCTCTTCCCCTCTGTTAGCTGTTTGCTGGCCGCTCCTTCCTTTTTCCTGGCGTCAGGGCTGATGAGGTATAAGTTTGTTGCTTGGAGGGTGAGGGGTTTGGTTCCAACCAGTGCTGTTGCGCCTTTGGGTTGGTGATTGCAGCTGTCCATCGGGGATCGGATCTCTTTCTTTGGTTTGGGTCCGACCCAGTGCGTGGTTCCAGCAGTCCACACCGCTACTCAGCTGCCATCGCCAGATTACGGCAAGCGGGCTGCGGTGGCTCATGTGGGCGGTCAGTCAGTCCCACTTCTGCTGGGTGTGGGTGTGCGATTCGACCTGCGCGGGAGAGCTGAGCCCGCTCCAGGGTAATGCTATAGGTCCCTCCGATGTGTTGCCCTCCTTTAGGACTCCAAGTTGGCCAAAGCCCTCCACAGAACTTCAGATTTCAGCCGTAGATCGCTGTCGAAACTACCGTCTCACCGGGGCATAGCAGTTGGATGTGTGGAACCAGCCGGGAGCTCTCACAGAGCCGCTCTGACTGCCATGGCTCCAATCCATGCCCCACATGGTCACTGGACTGTATATTACAAAACCTTCTGTAGTGGGCCCAGTGAAAAAAAATATTGTGAGCGGATGTGATCCTGACATGAATTTTGGGAGCAAGTTCTTTTTAACTTCACTCACTTGCTTAGCTCATTTTGTTTTTGTGGCACTGATTTGTCTTTAAGGCTGCAAATGCAATGGGAGCCAGTTCACCATTAGTTCTTTTGGTTTGGCATTACTGACTCTCGCTTGGATAACAGTGTAGGGGAACTGTGTTTCACGTTTCTTTTTTTTCTTGCACCTCCCTTTTTTAATTTTTTTTTATTTTCAACAGGTCTCACCTCGTTTGTTAAAGCCCTGTATTTTCAGCTCACTACCTTTTGTTGTCCATCTCCCTCCTGAGTATGGCTGTAATAGGAATTGTTTTGGGCTTGATAATGGGCTGCAGACAGCCACAATACACATTACAAAACAGAGTGCTGGCACGACTTTACCCAAGCTCGCTGTCCATGAGCTTGACTGTCACAGGTCGGTTGATGGTGGGCCAGGTTTCTGTATATTAGGAAGGGTCCTAGGGCCATTTAGTAAGTTGACAATTGGAATAAAAAAATGTGAGGTCTCAGAGACTGGAGAAGCTGCTGCTGGGACAATTATTGCCCAAGCCAACTTTCAGAGCAAAGCTCTATTGTTTCTTAAAAAGAGAGACCTTCCACTGTGTCTTCCTCCCTGAAAGTGGTGGGCATAACAAGGTCTGAATCCTGCATCACTCTGACCTTCTAGAGCTCAGAAAAGTTGTGGGCCTGTAGCTGGCACACTTAATCCCGAGTGATGATTTCCCTTTTGCCTGCACTTTCCACGCCCTTGGGACTTTGAACCTTGCAGGCCATTTACGTCATTGCATATGGGCTCCCTAAGCCCTGAGCCCAAATCGGCCAGTTATTTTTGCGTCCGGCCTTTAATATTCGAAATTATAACCTTAGAACCATCTAAATCGGAGGTTCGTCATCTTCAGGCCATGTTCAACTTGGTGGTTTCTAGATCTGCGAGGTTGCCGATGCAGACCACAACCACTGAACCACCAGAACCCACTGCTGCAGTAGCCAAAAAAAGTCTCTGCAGACGCAACCCCTTGAACTCCGCTGCAACCAACTGTGAGAAGTTTCCACCCACTTGGCTGCCACCATGCTCCCCTCATCTTGTGAGTCCTATACCTAGAGGCATTGCCAGTGCTTATTGGGGTTCAAGAGGCTGGTTTAGCATACTTGTTTGTGTACCCCTGACCCCTTTTAATCCTATGGGGCATAAAGACCTTCCCTCCAGCTGCCCTTGCCTTACATTTGGGTGTTACCTGGCTATATAAACCCTGTCTGGCCACCTTGACATCCAGGATTAGTAGCTGCCCCTTTCCTACTCGGGGAAACTTCTAATTATGTACTACGAAAAGTGTCACTAACGCACTTGACTACTGAATTGAGCCCGTCGTTTCCTAGGGGAGAACTTGACTAACTTCTAAAACTCTCCCAACATATCACAAACGCGGTTATATACCTTGTTTCTAGTTTAGGTTTGAACCAGCGTAGTTAAAGTTTGATAGCCTGTGATAACTAATTTCAATCTTTTGGTCCACGTTCGTCATTGTATGTTGCAGGTCACCCATTGCGCCGCAACAGAATGCCAGGCCCAGGCAGCCCGTCAAAGCCCCACAGTGAATCCTGCTATCAAGAAGGTGCAGATCACACTGTTAGCTTGTTTAATAATAACTTGACTCCCTTCCTCCCCTCTGTCCCTCCAGCTGGCAATAAACCTTGCATCCAGCGACCTGTGGGCAGCCATGACCACAGCAAATGCCAAACAAGCACAAAAGAGGGGTTTCTAAGATTCCTCTGCCATCCCTGTCGATTTCATATGTCAAACAGGGACTCCACTATGTCTCGTCCTGCGTGGACCGTACTTTGGGTGGAGGGCCAAACATTGCCTTGGTAAGTGCATTCCAAGACGCAAAATCCTCACTCACCTCTCTTAGGCATCTGTACACAGCCCTGTGCCAGACCACTGTCTCTGCCATTGCCCACCTTTGTAGTTCTTCCCACCATGCCTCAATACTAGGACCAGTGGCTGACTTCCAAGCCATGGCTATCTTACACTTCACAAATACACAGATGAGGTCTTTCATTTTTGTCAGGTGTTCCACGTGCCTCCTTTGCCTCCCCGCCCCACTCCTTCCTCTAAGGCACAAGCCGAATAGGCATGCCTCAAGGTGCCAACCATGCATCTCCACCCCACCTCTGGCCACCCTCTTTGCGATCAGATTACTGGGCAAGTCCAAAACGTGCAGTATGTCCGCTCCCTCCCGTCGCATCTGGGGCAACTGTCTGCCTGTGCCTCTAATTTGTGATATCCTGTGCAGCGTCTTGTATGTACAGTGTGTCAGATGCAGCTGCACCAACTTAAATCTGGCCTTTCCTGAGACTCGCTTTGTGTAAAGGAGAACCCCTGCCCATTCTACATCAGAAAGTGCTTGTCCCAGATCTGTTTGCCATCTTGCTCTCGCTCGCAGGTCTCCGTCCCCAACCCGGCACAACACTGACTTGTATAGCCGGGACACCACATGGCCCCACTCTGACATGTCGTACATGGCCTCCAATACCTGGTTCTCCTCAATTTCGCATCTGGCCTCAGGCCACCGTTTTGCGATCTTCTGAGCTAGGCCTGTATCCATCAGACATTGTCCTTTTTGGACGCCGTGTTACTGGGACAGTACTACAAAGTCTCACAGCCATCTCTCCTGGAGTATGTCCCACAAAGTGGCCACCCCACTCTCATCCCAATATTTCCTGATATCCTTTCTTACATCCAGGTGTCCCCCTGTTAACACCATCAGTGGTATATGTGGGGAATAGAGGTCCTTTACAGCCATGAGTTTCCAGGCTCTACCCCACAACCTCTTGCCTATGCTCACAAGGTGTGGCAACTGGGTTAGGTCAGCCTCACTTACCCAGAGCAAGGTTTCACCCAAAGCTGCGTATCTAGCATGACCTCGCCCGCCAGCCAATCGACAACAAACTACGGTTGTCCTTCAGCATAGTGTCGCTCGAAATTGGGTACCTTAATACCCCCAATGGCATAGTCCCTTTGTGCTGTACTCAGGGTGATTGTTTCTCCCCCGTCCCCACAGGAATACGCTTGTGACTGCTTCTACCCACTGAAAGAAACTCCCGGATATGTTGTATGGGATATTCGTAAAGTGGTACAGCAGGCGGGGAGCGCAACCATCTTCAGTAGGGCTGCTCTGCCAGCCATCCACAACGGTAACCTCCCCCAGAATTGCATAAACCTCTCAATGCCAACTGTTTATTCTGCTCATGGGTAGCATGAAAGTCATGCCTAATATTCCCCCTAGGTATCTGAATGTATGCAGGGTCTTCCTCAGTCCCAGTTCTGTAGTTGCTCCCTTCTGAGTCCCTTCATAACCCAACGGGAAGAGGCAGGACTTCTCCCGGCTAATCCTTATCCCCGAGAGCTGCGCAAACCTGTCGAGGACGTCCAGTATGTATAGCAAATTGGTCTCAGGCTGTTTTATATAAAGCAGTATGTCGTCCGTGTATAGAGACGTGTCTAGCCCGTGGTACTGTTATACCTGCATCCTCATATTCTGATCACAGGAAGACCGCCAACAGCACGTGATCCAAGATAAACTGCATGGGGGACAGCAGGCACCCCTGCTTAGTACTTTCTTCACTTCCCAGCATCTGCAGATGTGCCTCCCTGTCCACACACTTGTCATGGGTTTTGTATAAACCATGCGCATCCACCTTAGAAACCCGGCACCAATGCCAAACTGCCACAGCATCTCATACAACCAGTCCCACCTGACAGTCAAAGGCCTTGACTGCATCTAAGGAGGCCACAGCGCAGTCCTTTCGCATGTTGTTGGTGAAGTCTATAATGTTACGCAACTGTCAAGTTCCAGGTGGTGTTCCTCCCTGGGACATACCCCTGTCTGGTTCGAGTGCACCAGAGTACCGATCACCCCTTTAAGTCTGTTTGTTCAGACTGCTGTGAGTATCTTGCAATCCAAGCTCACCATGGAGAGAGGTCTGTAGTAAGAACCGCAGTCCAATGGTGGTTTCCCAGGCTTCATAATCAATATTATAATTGACTCCCTCAGACTCTGTGGCAGTACCCCCTTCTCATACTCCTCTTCTATCATCTCCAGTAGTCTAGGAGTTAGGGCAGCCGAATATTTCCTTATAAAATTCACCGGGCAGCCCATCTGCCCCTGGCGTTTTCCCCGTTTTTTAATGTTCTAATAACTGCCTGCAAATCCTCTACTGTCAGGGGTTCGTAAAGCACCTCCATCTGCGCCATGTCAAGACTCTGAGCCTCCCGGATGTCTAATTTGTTCCTGCTAAATCCTGGCATTTCAAGACCTCATTATAACTGGCAAACACAGCGTTAACCTCCTCCTGTGTCCTGCTTGTTTACCCCCCTCTCGTCGTCAATGGCACACATCATGTTCCTCTTCTCACCACAACCATGCAAGCAGTCTCCTTGATGTATCCCCCATTCATGCAGCTTCCCCGTGTATCTTGTGTAGTCAAACTTGCCCAGGCTGTCCCAGGTGCCATGCACTCCTACCGCAACCCCCCCGGTCCCCTGTATCCGCTTCACCTCTCATGTGCCTTTGTTCCACCTCCGCTATCTTTTTCTCTGTGTCCGAGAGAGCCCTCAACAGGTCCTCCATGATGCCACTCATCCTGCCCATCGCCTCCCCTCTCATTACTATCTTAAAAGCTTCGCACTGTGTGCCCACGCTATCCACGCTACCCTCGTTCTCAAAGAAACCCTCAATACTTCTCGCCATGTGTTCCGTGAATGCACAGTCTAGTAATGCCTCTGCTCACAGCCTCCACACCAGGACCGGCGGTCTATGCAGCATCTTCTGCCACGTGGCCAGCAGAGGGGTGTGATCCAAGAGGACCCTCAGCAGGTATTCTATCTCCTCAAACTTGCCTAGCGTCTCCACTCCAGGGAACAGGTAGTCTATGCGGGTGAACACATTGTGTGGTGCTGAGTAGTGCGAGTAACTGCGAGACAGCCCATGCGCAGATCTCCATTTGTCTGCAAGCGAGTGGTGTCCCAGCAAAGCCAGCAGTGTTTTGTCTGGTGGAGCCGGCTTCTTGCGCTTATTGCCAGAGCTGTCAAGGGAGGGATTAGATCCACAGTGCCCCTCTATACTGTCAGTTGCCGATATAGTGAGTTAAAAAGAAAATGCTGTGATTGGGAGCATATGTATTGACTATGCACACCTCCCGGTTTTCCAACAAACTATGCACTAGCACCATCCTCTCCTCATCATGCTTAATCTCCAGGACCTTAAATGGGACAACGGGTGCCGCCCAGTCAGGTACCCCCCTAGCACATGCTGAAAAGGGGATCCAAATAGCTTCCCACCCCATTTTTTAGCCAGTATGTTCTGCTGTTCCCCTGTGAGGTGTCTCCTGCAGGAGCGCTATGCCAACTCCCTTCAGGAGCAGATACAAGTGTACCCTGAGCCTTTTTGTGTAGCTGTTCAGGCCCCTCACATTCCAAGTAATGGTTATAGGTCAAAGGATCGACTGCAAAGAGTCGAATGACAAAAGGTTCGAATCAATAGTCTCAAACAAAAGGTTTGACATTTTTTTTTTTTTTTAATATCTTTTTCTTTTTGGGGGGGGGGGGGCCCTCCCAACCCCTGTTTTTGTGGTAAAACCCACTTTTTTTACCTACACGGAAACCCAAAAATAAATATATAAATAAAAACAAAATCGAACCTTTGGTTTTCGACCCTATTGACCCTCACCTTTTGCACTCAAGCCTTTTGTAATCGATCCTTTGACTGGACACCCCAAGTAACTACTCTCATGCCGCGATCCATCCCCCCTGCCTCTGGGCCTATTAATTCCCCACCAGCCCAACTCTGTCCAGAACCCCCTTGTCCTCCCCGCTCCCCTCGCCCTCTTATATTCCAGCCAACGACGAACGCCCCCATGATGTGCGACAAAATGCCCTCTAATCGGGCCGCATCCAACCAGTTACATGAACCTAGTCCCAACCCCAAACAGTGAACTGCCCCGCCCCAAAAAACTCACCCCCCGCAACTGCTCCCCATTCGTCTGTCCCAACCTTAACGACCCAATAGCTCTAGGCATATCCAGGTTTATCTGCTTCCCGCGTACCCCTCCCTTGTTCCGGGTCACGCACAGCAGCAGTACCCTCCAACTGGTACCGAAAAGGTCACTGTCCGTGGTCGTGTGTCAGCCACAGATGCAGCTGACCTTCGTTACTAAAAAAAACAAAACAAGGGCAGCTCCCGCTGGTCATTCATCCTTGCGCCCTGTGGGTTAACAGTACTTGGAGTTTCAGGCTTCAGCGATCTCCCTCATGGTGTATAAATTCTTCTCACTGGCAGTTGAGCTATGCTCAGCAAAGTCCATCCACGAATTTGCCTCATTGGTGTCCTCATAAAAATGCAATTGGCCATTGTGCAGTACCTCCAGCTTTGCGGTGTAGATGAGCATATATCTGAGGCTCTCTCGACGCAGCCTCTCTTTAGTGGGTCCAAACGGCACCCATCGCCTTTGCACCAGCTGCATGTAGTCTGGGTAAATAGAGCGAGCATCCTCCAAGCTCACTATCACCCCGCACTCCCTGGAGAAATCCAGTATCTGCTCTCTGTCTTTGTAATTTAAGATCTTGACCGACTTCCTGTAGTAGCAGGTTTTCCATGTAGGAAGTAGGAACGCATCCCTTCTCCTTCGGGCAGCCCAAGAATCCTTACATTATTCCGCCTTGCCCTGCCTTCGGCATCCTCTGCGCGACGTTCCAACTTCTGCACCCTCTCAGTCAGCATAGCAATTTTAGACTGGTTCCCAGCAATGTTGGCACTGGTCTGCCAATGATCGTACATTCTGTAGGCGAAGTCTGACATTTACTGAAGCTGTTTCTATTTTGTGCTCCAGGGACGCATTCAGTGTTCATCTTCCCCCTGTTGACTCCCTGCCATTTTGCAGACGCAGCTGGGATGCACTGCCACCCTCCCTCTGGATGAAAGCCTTTGTGACAGGTTGCCTGGCCTTATATTTGCTGTGTTTGCCCGGCATCAGTAAATAGTGTAGGCAGTCCTGCTCTTGCCATCCAGTTCACTGCCTCTGCAGGTCATTACGCAGCCAGATGAGCAAGGGTGGTCGGGTCCCCCCTTCTCACTCCTGCACTTTCTCTCTTAAGCATCCAGGTCTAGGTGCAATATCCTGCTGCAGCTTGAACTCCACGTCAGAATCCACCCCTCCGCAGATACGCCAGCAGCCCCCTTCTCACAAGATTGTCCCTGCAGCCAGAGTGCAGCCAAGGAGACCACCTCAATCCACTAGGCAGTGTCCGCTACTCCCTGCTGCCGGATGTCGCTCTGCACTCCCAGTCACGCAGATCCCCACTCCTCCATCTGCGCCGTCTAGGGCTTGCTCCCATGTTACGCAGTGCTTAACAAAAGGCTGACGAGGCTGCCCTCAATCCTCTCCACTCCAAGGCCACAGAGAAGGTGTAGTCTCTGCAACTCCTCATTCAGGACTTGGCGCAGGATCCCTGGGGTTCACGCTCCCAGTGCCCCTCAACCGGTCACCCACTTCGTTATGGGATCCACCAGTAGTCTGTCCCCCAGCCTCCTAGGAGCTGCTCTGCTCCCACGTTGTCCCAGCAGGCGACCAGCCTGGTGCTTGGAAGCTGCGCAGTCTCCCCGCAGCGCTTGAGGGCTCCTGTCAATCCTGCATTCATTGAGCCATCAATGTGCCTTATTTGCTGGGGCCAGGTATGGCTGATCTGCTCTCCCCAAGTTGCTCTTTGGTTCTCGCCGCGAAGATTCCCTCACCTCTTCCGCTGGAATCCCGAGCCTCACGGCCCCAACGCGCTCCGACCCGGTTCCGCATCGGGTGTTCCGGGTCTTGGGAGCTTTCCCCAGTCGGCACCACCCCTCAGTACGCCATCCACGAGGGGTGCCTCCACAACTTTGCTGCATCCCTCGCTCGCCGGCGCTGTCCAGCAATACGCTCCAGCTCCCCCTCGGCACACAGTCTCTCACAATCGCACAGCAGGCGCCATGTTGGCGAGGAGACTGCCGTGTCGAAGCCCAGTCGCAGGCTCTTTCCGACACACACATTTAGCAGTGAAAGAAGTTTTTAATGTGCTCTCCTATGCTTTATCGGGCAATCCATGCAGGATTTTGCAGTAGCCTTCGGGGGCCGCTGCTTACTGCATGGCTGCTGGCCACACCCCTTCTGGTGGCATTATAATAGGTATTTTATTTAAATATTATGTGAAACGGCCACACTAGCCCTATTCTATAGATTTCCCTGCCTAACGCAACTAACTAGGGTGCTTGTCTGCTGTGAAGTCCAAAGCAAAATGTCTGTCTGTCCAAAGATAAGCTACACAGACTCTACCACAAAGTCAAAATAACGAAAAGGCCAGGAGAATGACTCCCTTTTCCCGGATAGGCTTCCCCAGCCTCTATTTAATATTCTTAAATAGTTTGTGGCTATTTCTCCTATTAGTTTGTTCAGTTCTCGTAAGGGATTTGCCCATGTCTTTGGTTCCCCTCTTTTCGGGATTTGTATCCCTTCTTGGTGCTTTTGGCCTTAGATTTTCTCTTTTTTGTTTTTCTTAAGTGTCTCTGAAAGTCTCTACTTTTCCGATATCTCTGTGGCAATAGAGTTCCTCTTTTTTGGAATTTCCTATTCTCTGTAATCCTATAATTCGTGTCTCTCAGCTTTCATAACGCTACCGATTCGAACCTCACGGGTTTCACATATCTGACAGTAGTGTTTCTAATGTTACATTGCTGGGTCCTCCCCAGCAGAGAACTATAGTACTCTTTCGTTTCTAGTTGAGCACTCTTCATTACTAGCTCATTCCTCCTTGTCACAGATTGAATCTTGGAACTTGTGTTACAGTAGCAAACAGTGGCTTGATGTTACTGCTCGTCCAAGAGAAGAGGGCTGTCTCTCCCTGTGAGGCCCTGCTTATCGCCACCCTGGGGGGAGGGGAGGGGAGGGTGTTGCATAGCAGGTTCCCCTCCTAGCCTCACATGATTCGTCACACTCCTTTCTTTTTTAGCACTATCTATTTCCACTTCCCTGGAAATCCAGTAGCCTCTTCTCAATCTTTTCAGCAATTGCCCATGTGATTAGAAACGCAGTATTAAGAACGAATGATAAACATGGAGATTTGCATCATGCATTTGCAGCCCAGGAAAGCAAAGGTGTTTGCTTTCTTCCCCTTGAATGCAAATAATCCATGTTAGTGGGTGCTCTGCATGGCTTAATGATAGTACAGCACTTAGTGGTAACTGTATTTTGAATGTGTTTGTGAAGGCGCATGGTAAGGGTGTTGTTTCTTTACACAAGCTCTTTTTTAGAGGTTGTCTGTATTTTGGATGTTGCAGATATTTAGTGTTCTGTATGCGTTTGTTTTAGACAAGTATGTTACTACCCAGCCCATCATCTTTCCGAGGTCGATGCATTGAATTCTATTAAATTGGGTTATATTGATATGTATTGTTACAATGGAAGGAGTATAGCATGAAGAACTAAATAATTTTGAATTTGAGTTAAGCAAATATTTGTATCCTTGCAGCAAAAATTGAAAAATGAAGAACTTATTCGCTTAGCTGAGGAAAGGCGGAAGGAAGCAGAACGGAAGCGGAAAGAAGAGGAAGAGAAACAGGATGCCAAACTTCAGCGATACTATGAACAGGAAACTAGAACTGCAAGATTGGAAATGGAAGAAAAAGTAAATTTTACTAGCAATGTCCTACGTTGCATAGTATTAATTGATTTTCATAATAAGCAGATACATTGTGAAACAGATGTGTTTATATCTGCTTTCCTGTATAATGATACTGTTTTTGTAGCACTTCGCCTTGAAAGGCATCAACATGCTTTGCAATAAATTAAACATCTACACTACTTGTACCAACCTTAGATCACTGAGCGAACCTGGTCTATATTTGAGACATGGACCCAGTGATTCCAGATTATTCTCCTTGTATCTTAGATGAGGAATCTTAAGGTGCTTGCTATATTTCAGTAGCATGTGTTGGAGGGTGGGTATTTGTTGCAATGTGTGCGATTAATTTTGCCATCTAAAAACATTTATGAAATTCTGTCTGCTACAATCCCATTTCACGCCAGCGTATCATGGGCAATTGGCACATGACTTCAGATCACTGCAGCAAAGTCAATGGAAACAATCTTTCTTTGGTAGTTTATCGTGGGTTGTGAAATCTTTCAGTACAAAGGTAATGCCCAATATACTAAGGCAGCACAATACTATGTTTATGTTGAAGATTGGGAATGTGCTAGAAAGTACAAGCTCATCCAACTCGTATTCTACGGTCCATCGTTTTTCCTACATACTCATGCGTTGTCGTAAGGAATTGGGAGGGCACCAAACCCTGTTGCTAAGCACCAGTATAGTAAAACCATACAGCACTCCACTGATGGGACCTCCACTCCCCTGTCAGCCCCTTTTTCCGTGTCAAACTGTAACTCACCATTGCCTTGCAGATGTGCCTCATTGTGCCTAGATATATGTATATATTTTTTTAACACGTTATTTTTTATTGAAATCTGGATCAGCATGAGGTACATCTGATATAACACATCAATAATAGAGCATTAGCATGTTCCATGACATCTGAACTTCATTTTAAACTTCTAACCGTATGCCTATTCATCATAAAGCCACTATTACGCTTGTGAGAACAGGTTAAAGGTAAGTAACGTGAGCTCAGAGAATATAGGGTAAGAAGAGGAAAAAGGGAAAAAAAAATACACAATACCACATTAGGTGCAGTCCGCCAAATCATGTACAACATGCCCATTATCACGGCTTCAGAAGGTGTTTCACAAGTCTTGGTTGGAAAAACATCTGTTCTCTTTCCTCCACATAGTCTAGCAACGGCCCCTGTGTGCGGGAGAACTTTGGCAGCTTCCCCTCAAGCGTGGCTGTAAGCTTTTCCATGCCCAGCTACTCCCAGACTTTTACCCACCTGTATGCTATGTGTGGTCCCTCCACATCTTTCCAAAAGCGAGCCTGTGTGAGTCGGGCTGCCAAGAGCAGTTGAGACCAGTTCAGCCCTGGGACCAGACATTGGAAAGGATCCGTCTTCAGGAGCATCCCCTAGCAGGAACATACGTGGGTCCATGGGGAGCAAGGCGCCAGAGACCTCTCTAATCCTGGATCTTATCTCAAGTCAGAAAGATTGTATGATTGGGCAATGCCACCATGAGTGAGCTAGAGCACCCCTTTACCCACACCCGTGCCAGCATGTGTCTGGGTTCATTGCATGCAGTCTGTGTGGGGATAGGTACCAACGAAAACTAAGTTTAAGGGCACCCTCCCTCACGGATGTACACCGGGAGGTCTTATGGGCTCTACCCCATATCCTTTGCCAAGATTCCCCAGAAATGTCCTCCCCTAGCTCTCTCTCCCACGCCCTCATGTAAGGGAGTTTCTCTTCCCCCGGGATATTTTCCAGGAGATGGTAACAGGTGGCTATTCTATTGGATTGTTGTCCCTCCTGGGCTGTTAGTTCTATTACCGTTGGGGTCCTAGTAGCTGCATGTCTTGCGGCCGGGTTAGTCACCTAATGGCGAATTTGTATATATTTGAATCTTTCAGTTTCCAGGAGTTAGAATTTCTGTTTACATTGTTCGAAGGTTAGGGGCATGTCGTTTTCATATAAGTCTCGTAGTCTTAAAGGTGTTCCTGATGACCAGAGACGATAAGAGTTGGGTTGGGGCCCTGGGGTGAAGGCCGGGTTCTGAGTGATAGGAGAACAAGGGCCCAGGCCTGATGCAAATCCTCCTTGCGAGCATGCTTTGTCTCAGCATCGGAGTGTTGTTATTGTGGTGGGCAAGATAGGATCTTGCTGGTTACCTGCTTCCCTTGGGAGAATGGGAGATAATTCAAGGGGAAATGAGATGTTGTCTGTTCAATGCCGTGCCATTTGGGCGATTCAGCTGTGTCTGCCCAGCTCAATATCGCAGCTACTTGGGCTACTCGTTAATATCTCGGAATTGAAGAGAGCCCCAGGCCAACCTGCGCTTTTCTTCTCATGAGGAGCTTGTGAGGAAGTCTAGGTTTTTTACCCTGTCATACAAATTGCCATATTTCCTTCTGCAGCTCAAGAAGGTCCCGTTCTGGGATCATTACTGGAAGAGCATGAAATGTGTATAGCAGTTTCGGGAGAAGAGACATTTTGACTGTGTTGATTCGTCCCAGCCATGATATCTCTTGTGAGGTCCACCTTTGTAAGCAAGAAATCCTTGGCTTCTTACAGGAGGTTGGGGATATTGGCTTTCATTAGCCCTGCATATGTAGGGGTCAGGGGTATTCCCAGATAAGGGATATCTTTTGTCATCCAGTGGAAGGGGAAAGCGCTCTGGAGGGTTGTCAGCGTGACAGGGGATTCCGACAGGCTCATGCCCATTGATTTTGCAGAATTCACAGCGAACCCAGAGATCGCTGTGAATTGGGCTAGCAAATCTATGAGGACGGGAGAGAGCCGAGTGCATTATTTAGGAAGCAGAACACATCTGCATATAAAGCGATTTTGTGGCATTGCCCTTCAAATTCAAAGCCCTGAATGTTTGGGTGAAGGCAGACCTGCTGTGCCAAGGGTTCCATGGCCATTGCGAACATCAATGGAGATAGGGGGCAGCCCTGCCTAGTTCACTTAACTAGCGCTATGTGAGTGGACAATTGTGAGATGACCCGCACCTGAGTTGATGGAATTTGGAAGTTCGAGAGGTTCAGTCTAGAGAACTTCGGGCCAAAACCGACCCCCCCTTTTAGCACCACTTTCAAGTATTCCCACGACATGCTGTCAAAAGCTCTATGAGCATCTAGGAATGGCATCGAGAGGCTGCCTGGGATCTTGGGGACTAGGGGTATTAGGTCAATTGTCTGACGAATATTATCAAGTGCAGACCGGTTTTGAATGAAACCTGTCTGGTCTTTAGCTATTAATAATGGGAGGACCTCTCCAAGACAACAGGCTATGATTTTACTGTAAACTTTCGCATTTTTTTTTTAGCAGGGCTATAGGACCGTAGGACGTACATTCTGTAGGGTCTTTCCCCGGTTTCAAGATCAGAGTCATGGCCGATTCAAGTAAAAGAATATATATTTATTTACTTATCAGTTGTATAACAGTTCACCTTTCTAAGCAAGTTAAAATAACAATCCTAAATACACCACACCTCTTCCCTTGAATTCTAGACAAGTCAGGCTCGCAAAATGCACTCCAGCAATTTAAAAGGGAGGGAAAGACAAAGTTATTAGAAATTAGGCAACACCAACAGGTAAGTAATCGGCGCAATTGAACAAGAGAGGCTACAAGGTTAAAATCAGATAGAAAAAGCTTAGGGCCAAAGTCAATGGTTCAAAAATCTTTTGCTCTTTTTCCAAAATGGCGGCCGCGTTGAGAGGACGTCTGTAGGGATCTCTCCCGCCGGGCCGTGACAGTAAAGCACCCAGCAAAGCATTTGGAGCTACATATCCTGCCCCCATCGGTCCCGGGAGTTAATTGGGGGCCACGTCTGGGACCACGTCCGGGAGAGTGCTGGCGCAGGAACGGTGGCATTTATCTGAACTCGGGGCGCTTTCGGAAGGAGGAGCTGCGCCGCCTCGGCCCGCGGTGGGGACCCTCGTATCATCCGGGGAGAGGCAGGCTGCCGTTGCACCTGAGGAGTCCAGTGGGCAGCAGGGACCAGATCGGAGGCGCCTGGCGGCGGAGCAGTGGAAGGTAGCGGGCCGCGGAGGGTGCGCCCTGGGGGAGGCGCGGCGACATCTATCGTGTTGCCTGAGGGGGGGCCTTCTCCGGACCAACCCAGTGATCACGCAAGGCCGACAGCGGAGAGGTACGCAGTTGGCAGAACGGGAGGGGGCTGCTTCCCGGGAATAGAGGCGGAGGTTTGGGGACTGGCACGAGGAGGAAGGTGAGGGCACCCATTACCCCCAATTACCCCCCTGGCGCGGGAGAACAAAGCCGCTAGCCGGTGCGGGGGCCCCACACCATCCTGGAAGACCCCTATACACTGGGGGGGGCCAAGCGTTGTCTGCCGGAATAGAGGGGACGTGACAGGACTTTGGCGGCCAGTCCAGACTCCAAGCGTCGCAGAGAGACAAGGCGAGGGAGTAGGACAGCTCATGCTACGGCCTACGGTTAATAGGTTGAGGCCCAAGAGGAGTAAGCGTGGGTCCTGCACAGGAGGGACTGCAGTGGGGACGCTCAGCAGTGGAAGAGAGCAAACTTTAGAGGTGGAGGAGGAGCTCCGGTAAGGGGTCCCCTCCCGACAGGTGGAGGAAGAGCAGGGATAGCGGAGCCTCTCTGGGACTTGGATTCTACCCCAGGTGGTGCAGTACAGCAGCGGGAAGCGAGCTGGTCCGGGGAGTGACTTTACCAGACAAATAGAGACTCCAGGGGAACAAGCAACTCCACGTATACTTGGCACCAGAGGAAGGAAAGCATAGCTCCGAGGAGATTGGACGACCGCAGACGGACCCCGAATGTCCAAGTCTAAAGGGAAAGGGGCGCATTCGGGGCCGCAACCCCAGGCTTCTAAGCAGGACGCACATTTAGTGCAGTTGTGGTCGGCCGACTGCTCTAGTGGCACCAGAGGAAGAATGCAGGCGGAAGCATCCGGGGTTCGTAGCCAGTCCCCCCAGCCGGGAACGCAAATATCGAAGGACATGCAAGCTTGGTTCATAGACCTGCAAGATAAATTCATGTCCACAGTACAGGGCCAGTTCTCCAATATGAGAGAAGATGTGAAACAGGCAGTCCTGGAACTTCGGCAGGATGTCACAAAACTGGAGGAGCGAACCGACACATTAGAAAAGGTTGTGCAAAATGAGGAAGCGCAGCAGTATGGCGAAACGCAGGAGCAGTTGGTGCGACTGACACACAATCTGGAGCTCCAATGCGAGGACATTGAGAATCGGTCCCGCCAATCGAATATCCGTATTAAAAATATGGTGGAGACGGTGGAGGAGAAAGATTTAAAGCATGCAGTGCAAGAAGTCTTCAGAGATATCTTAGAAGTGGAGGATGCCAAAATAGACAGGGTCCACCGGGTGGGCCCCAAAAGAACAGGCGAGCCGGGGGAGCGTCCCAGAGATGTGCTAGTGGCGCTGTCCTCGTACCCACAGAAGGAGATCTTGAGGAAGGCCAGGGGGATGGATCACATAAAGATGAACGGAGTGGAAATGTGTCTATTCCAGGATCTGGCTCTTGTGACTCTTCAGAAGCGGCGGGCGATGGACCCGGTTGTGAGGGAACTGGTGATGAAGATCAGGTACAAATGGACCTTTTTTTTTTTTTTTTTTTTTTTTTTTTTAACATAGTTTATTATTAAACTTTTTGTTATGACACATCATGATTTACAAAACAATTCCATTACAGCCTCAAGAAGCCCACCCCTCCCTTCACATGATCTTTACAGTTGAATGGCATCGAGGAAGTTTATCACTGAGGATATTAGGTGAATTGAGCTCCCACTCAGTATTCGGTACCACCAATCCTCCATGTTCTCATTTCTCGGGGCGTATTTGATCAGGTGTACAGATCTTAGGGATCGAAGTTTGGGGCAGGCGACTAACAAGTGTTTTACTGTTTCGATGTCCTCGTTACAGAATCGGCACCGATTGTCTCTGGTCTCTGCGTCTTTTCTTATTAGTAGGATGTCCTTAGTTCTTATCGCGTTCATTCTCATTTTCAGAAACCGATCACGGTGATGCCTCGAAGGAAACTGTGACAGGTACTTTGGCATCTTGTTCATTTTATTAGCAGTCGGTCCAAGTTTGGGTGCAGCTGTCTGGCTTTCCAGTCTTGCTATGTTACCTGCCCATGACCATTCTTTTAGTTTTCTTTTGGCTACTTGTGGCCACTTTAGCAGCATTTCTTCAGATATCTTTGCGGCTATCATAATGTCAAATGCCTTCTTATACCATTTCCTGTATGCGTCTCCGGCAAATCTCATGTCTTTGACTGCTAAGATTTCATATGCGGGTTCTTTATTTGTTAGTAGCGTCTTTCTCAATAGTGCCAGGGATTTCCATAACACGGTTGTATACAGGTCAACCAAGGCTAGTTCTTGTCTTATAACGGTAATTGAAAGGCAGTTTGGTAGCCTTAGTACTCTTTTCCAAAAGTGGCCCTCCATTTTCGCCCAGATTTTATGATCAAGGTTCCATCCAGATTCGGCTCCGTAAGTAATAGATGGAATGACTTTTTGCAAGTAAAACAACCGGATCGGTATCAAGGAGAATTTTCCATAAAGGTTGTGAATTCGCAAGCCCTGTACTGCCAGGATCTTTATCCGGAGCTCCATATCACGGACCCAACTCTTCTCACATATCGAGGTATTAACCATGATGCCCAAATATCTGATTTCTGTGACTTCTTCGATTGGATGTATTCCGACTCTCCATCTAAATGGGTGTTTCTTCTCTCCTTTATGAGACCCGACTCTCATGATTTTGGTTTTTGCAGTGTTTATTTTCAGGTTGTTGGTCGACATATATTGATGTAACTTTTGAAGGAGCTTTGCTTTTGGTTTATTTTCCTGGGAGGGAAAGCCGAGGAGGGTTACGTCCTGCGAAGAGGGGCTGCAGGTGATGCGCATTCAGGAAGACGATGGAGCTGTTAAGCGTCAGAGACCCAGGTAAGAACCTCGCAGGAAACCATGGGAATGGAAAGAGGTCCATAGAAAGAGGAAGTAATCGGGTGGAGGGAAGCACAGATAGCAGCAAGAGAGGGACTATCATAGGTTCCGAGCCCCCGGAGGGGAGGGGGGTTGTTGCAGGCCTGAAAAGGACCATGAACATAGGAGCTCCAATAGACTCAATGATTTGCGGCCCGGTGATGGCTATTCCATTGGAATCACTGGAGATTGAAGGTAAAGCAGGGTTTAGGATCCCCTGCGAAGTTATTCCCGAGTTTTCTGAGGGGCAGGTCCAACGAGCAGCGCGCCCTAGCAATCATAGGTTCCTGGGCCTGCCTCGGGACAGTTGTTGGGGGGAATTCAAGTTCTGGGGAGAGGGATGGGCAGTTGGGGTAAGGAAGGGGAGGGGATCTGGAGGGCAGAAAGTGTGTGGGCTCCATAGGGTGAATCAGCATTTGTGGGGGTCACCGCCCATGGGGAAGCTGAAAATCTTAACGTATAATGTGCGGGGTCTAAATGCCCCAGTTAAGAGGAGGAAGGTGGAAGAGTTTCTGAAAAGGGAGAAAGGAGATATCCTGCTGTTACAAGAAACGCACGTCAGGCTCCAGGATAAAGCAAGGCTGAGACTAAGAGGTTACAAACGGGTAGTGCAGTCCAACGCGGCTGACAAAACAGTGGGGGAATTGATAGCATTCCATGATGGGTTAAACCTACAGCTTTATGACACAAGTGGACAGAATGGGGCGATTCGTATTTGTTAATGTCGCCATAGAGGGCTTGTATCTCACCTTAGCCTAGGTCTATGCTCCAAATACGGGACAAGATGGTTTCATGAGGGAGATTTTGGGTAAGCTAGAGGAGTTAGCAAAGGGGAGGTAATATTGGGGGGCGATTTGAAACTGGCGTGGAATCCCGAAGTGAATAGGAGCACAGGGGGCTCTCAAGGTCCAGGAGCACCTTCTAAACTCTTGCGCTAGATAATGAATCATCTAGCACTATGTGATGTGTGGCGTGAACTCTGGCCACCAGAGGGAATACACTTACTTCTCTCATGTACACAATTCCATGTCAAGGATTGATTATTTTTGGGTAGCAGTGGGGCTATTGGGGGTGGTCCGAGAGATGAAAATAGGGCCCATTTCGTTATCCGACCATGCCCCTCTTTGGCTGGAAGTTAAAACGCCAGAGAATAAGTCAGGGCTCTGGAGATGGAGGCTCCCCCAGGAAATATTACAAGACCCAGAGCTAGGGAACACCATTAGGGAGAGGATAGAGGAATTTTGGGCCCTAAATGACACAGGTGATGTTAAGGAGGACATAGTGTGGGAGTCCTTTAAGGCAGTTATGAGGGGGCATTTTATCGCTTTGAAGGCATCCAAGGACAGGCAGCGGTATGCGTGGGAGAGGGAGTTAGAATTGAAGGTGGCAGACATCCAAGGGGAACTCACACGGAATCCCACATCATGCCTGAAAAAAGCGTTATGGCATGTGCAGGCCCCACTGGATGTGCTACGCACAAAAAAGGCGGAGTGGAGTCTCCTTCATCTTAGACATTGGTATTACATGAAGGCCAATAAAGCTGATAAATATTTGGCCACGCAGCTGACGTCCAAGCAGCAGGAACTATCGATCAAGAAACCACCGAACGACCAGGGGGTGACCCTTGCCCGTACGAGAGACATGGGGGAGGTATTTAGGGATTATTACCAGAAGTTATTTTCCTCAGGCAATCCAGATAGTTTGGATCAGTACTCATACTTGAATTCATTGAAATTACCCCGGTTAACAAATGAAGAGAGGGAATCCCTGGAAGGTGAAATGGGGAAGACTAGATACGAAAAGCAATAAAGGGGCTCCCCGTAAATAAAGCTCCAGGCCCCGACGGCAGCCTTCTATAAGAAATACGCAGACTGCCTAATCCCCTTTTTAGCGAAATTATAATAACTTCAAGGTGGAGGGAAATGTGACACAGTCCATGAACGAGGCCAAAGAGTTGGTTTTTCACAAAGCAGGCAAGGACCCGCTGTTTCCAAACTCGTATCGCCCCATAGCTCTAATCAATTTGGACTCCAAAATGTATACAAAAATGTTAGCAGCAAGACTGTCCCCGCTACTCCCTAAACTGATTGGTAAGGATCAGTCGGGCTTCATTGCTGGCCGGCAAACTCACGATAATATTAGGCGAATAATTCACTTAATAGAAAAGATTGGGATCTATCAAACTCCGGCAGCTCTCCTGGCACTGGACGCCGAAAAAGCATTTGACCGGGTAGAATGGTCAATGCTGTTTCACACTTTAAGTGGCTTGGTGTTTGTGGAGCAATTCTTGAAAATGATTAAGGTCAACTATAACACCCCCTCTGTTAGGATAGCATTGAATGGGGAAGGTACGGGCAGGGTGGAGTTATCGAGGGGCACCAAGCAGGGATGCCCGCTCTCACCGCTGCTGTACACTGTCTTCCTTGAGCCACTGTTGATAAGACTCAGAACTTTCCACGATTACAGAGATAGAAATGGTGGGTGCCTGGCATGGGGTGGTCGCGTATGCGGACGATATGCTTGTGGCCTTGTCGGATCCTGCTCAAACTCTCCCAGAGGTAATTCAGGAATTGGAGAAATTTGGGGTGCTTTCGGGATTGAACATTAACAGGAGCAAGTCGGAGTTGCTAATCCTGGCTTGAGAGGGTGGGGAGATACAGAATGTGGCAACATCTTTAAACCTGAAGGTAGCCAGCAGGGGGATACAATACTTGGGCGTTAACCTTACGGACAGGATAGACGGCCTGTATGGGGGAAATTTTCCGGCACTTCTGGCGAGAGTCAAGAAGGATATGGATCGTTGGAATCCGCTCGCGATATCCTTGTTTGGGCGCATGGCATCGGTTAGGATGACCCTCCTCCCTAAGCTACTATATTATTTCCAGGCTATCCCGATTAAAGTTCCCAACTACTTTTTTAGAGCATTATCTAAGTCAGTCTCCACGTTCGTTTGGAAAAAGAAACCCCCCAGAGTAGCTAGAGGAGTACTAACCGCACAAACCCAGGATGAGGGGCTGGCGCTCCCGCACCTGCGAAGGTACTACTTTGCGTCGCAACTCTGGGTTCTAAAGGAATGGATGGGGGGAGGGACAAAAGATCTGGGCTGCACAAGATTGAGCGGTGGCAAGATCCCCGCTGGAGGAGTTTTTATGGAAAGGGGTACAACACAGACACCCTAATCTGTGTATTAGTAAAGTTCCACGGGCCACATTGGAGGTCTGGGATGACCAAACACGGCAGGGCACCCTGACAAGTGTGCCAGGCCCATTTACACCCATGTTCGGGAACCCGGATTTCCCTCCAGGAATGGAAAAAGGGGCGTTTAAGAAATGGGAACAGGCGGGTGGACGAAAATAGGTGAATTGTTTCAGGGCCAAGAGGTCAGTTCGTTCGAGGTCTGCACCAAATATTTACGACTTCAGGAAGCAGATAGATATAGGTATGACCAGCTCTGTCACTGGCTGTTGTCACCTGACATCAAGCGGGTGGCCTCGAGGGATTTTACCCCATTTGAAAAGTACACCATAATGAACTCGGGGGCGAAGAAACTGGTGTCAACCTTGTATAAATTTGTGAATGTACAGGCAGAGGATGTTCGATGGAGTTGCATGTTAAAGTGGGAGAAGCCATTGGGGGAACGCAGCAATAAACTCCATTGGAAGGAGCTCTGGGGGGGTATTCCTAAACTGACCCGATCTATCAAGACAAGGGAAATGTGGGTTAAGGTTGTTATGTAATGGCATTATACGCCGGAGCGGTTAAATGTGATGTTCCCAAACACGCCCAAATTCTGCTGGAGGGGTTGTTGGGGGGTGGGCGATTGGAGGCATATCTGGTGGGACTGTAAAGAGAATCAGGGCTTTTGGACAGACGTGCAGTCCCATATGCAGGGGATGTTTGCAAAAGTGGCCCTGGTGGGGGAGAAGGTCTGGCTATGTGGGATAAGAGATCAAACTACCAAGGAATATACGAAGAGGCAATGGAAGAGCTTTATGGGTCTGGTTTTGAGGCATGGGCTGCTATTGCCTAGAACTGGAAGCATCATGACCCACCGTAGGTTGAAGAAGGTTTGGTCACTAGTTACAATGGAAAAGTTGACACACAATTTACAAGGTATAAATGGGTCCTTTGCGAAGGAGTGGGGGCGGTGCTGGACTTACTCCAGTCAGACTATATGGTGCAATGGTGCCCACACAAAATCAGGATCCTGGATTTATTCGAAGCTTGAGGAAACTCCACAAGAACACTGGGGATGTCCTTCGGAGGGGGTTGGGGGGAGTTGGGGGGGGGGGGGGTGGTTGGGGGATGCAGGGAGTTGGGGCAATGTTGGTATGATTATTTTTTTCTTTTATAGTGTTCATTATGTGAGAACAATAAAAACTTATTTAAAAAGTCTTTTGCTCAAGATAATAGGTTCAATGTAGTTTGCGGTAAAGTTCGTGGCACAGATTCCCTACGAGGTTGGTTAGTTGGAAAGATAGTTCAATGAGAAGAGAAGGACAAGCCCTCGGATTGGAGAAAAATTTCAAACACCTTCACCGCAGCTGAGCGAAACGCACAACCGGATTTGCACAGTACCTTGAAAGGGAGAGGGGGCTGTAGCTGAGGAATACATTCCTGGTAGTTCCTGCAGGCTCACGGTTCATGAAGCGACTGTTGGACTGATCAGAGGTAGGTAGACTGGAGGGTCCTGCACTACCCAGCGAAGAAACCAGCAGCAGCGCCAAACAACGAATAAAAGGTGCGCTCCTTAAAACCCAAGCAGGGTCCAACCTTCCGAGCTATCCGGTCCACTGTAGCTCTGTACCGCGAATTCGACCAGAGGAAGGGTCCTGGCTTGTAGTTTGGGCAAACTGGTTGGTCCCACCAGCTCAAGGGGAGAAGTTTCCTGGAGGATCTTCTCTGTCGTCGTATTTGGAGATTCGGACCTGCAGCAGGGTTTCACCAGGAGGTTCAGTCATTGTAGGGGTCCTCTTCTTCCAGTTCCTTGTTGATTCTTTCGTTCTAGTGGCGAATCTGTCTTTCCAGTGGCGACTCTGTCTTTCCAGTCCCAGAGACCTGCTTTTTACGTAGTTTTCCCCCATTCATACAGCCTGGCTGTCAATCACACAGAAGGGTGGCTGGGCTGGCAAGGCCAGTCCCCTTAGCCAATCAGACAAGAGTGCGACTTGAGTTACTAAGGCAACCCATGGCATGGGTCCGAAGATCCCTCCCTCACATCCTGCCTACCTAGACTATCAGGCGCCTTAAGGGGGCTTCTGTTCAGAAGCCTGCGAAAAGACAGCAAACAAAGGAGTCATCCGAGGTTTGGTGCGCAGAATAAAACACGAGAAAGACTTTAACAAAAAGAAATGGCAACTAAACCCAGCCGGAGCCAAAATAAAATGTATTTGGTCAAGAGGTTTTATGTTCGAGGCTAATATAATAGCCTAAAACATTACCACGTTATATAAGATAATCGCGGTAGAAAAGTTAGGGTAGATACCACTGCCACCAGCCAAGTCTTAATGTTAAGGGAGAGAAACAATGCCCCAAGAGGTACAGACAAAAAAGGGATAGGAGTTAACCCTCTCCAAAACTCCATGCAAGATGGGGTGTACTGGGTCTGTGGTTTAAAGTGACTATATAAAGTTAATGGCAACTTTACCTGTTTCTGGGGGACAGTCAGCCCCAGAGAAATTGAGTCTCAAAGACAACCCTGTGTCACTGCACGGAAGTTGCTGTGTAACACACACACACAAAAAGTGGTGCACATGGATTAGTGAGGCTCCAGTGCCTAAGATAACATAAAAAGTAGAAATACACATAGCAAAACACATGTAAGAGTGGGGAAAAAAGGCTCACACTCTTACCAGGTGAAAAAATAAATCCTAGAAATCCAGCAAAGCTGCTGGGGGACTCTTTATGTAAGTGAAATCAACCATTTATGAGAATTCTCCCTAACACTTACCCACATCCCAAACTGTATCGTATCCCACAACTCCTGTGTCGTTTTCGCTGAAATATAACTTTATAGCGTCCGAGACGCGGGATCAAATTAAGGGATCTTCCAGTAGGAGATCGTTTAGCCGCCAAGGTGGCCGGATGGGTGGGGTTGCCTGTGAGGGGGGTTGGGGGGGAGTGTAAGCATTACCGGGGACGTGGTCTGACAAAGCATTTGGGAGAATTTCGATGTTGATTATCAGGGGTATCAAAGTATCAGAGACAAAACATGTCCAGTCTAGAGAATCCTCTCTGAACAGCCGAGAAGAAGTTGTTGTCCCATTCTTCCCGGTGGAAAAAACGCCATGTTTCTATAAAAGAGTGCTCACGCAATAGTGTGGTAAGGGCTATGAAGTTTTTCTCGTCATTGTCAGTTGGGGGCAATGTTTTATCAACTGGAGGATTAATCACAGCGTTTAAGTCCTGCCCAGGATCTGTTCTCCCTCTGCATGTTCAGAGTCCTGGATAACGACGTGAAGAATAATTCCTGCTGGGCGTTTGGAGCATAATGAGACCAAGGTCACCCTACGTCTGAAGAGCATTGATACCACCAAGACATGCCTCCCCATCTCGCACCACCTTAATCACTTTTAAGGGGGTGCCCTTACGCGCCAGAATGGCGACCCCATGTTTTTTCAGACCACTGGAAGTGCAGAATTTTGTAGGGTAAAGCCTGTTGTTCAGGTGAAACTCATCTGCGGGTTGGAGGTGGGTTTCTTGTAGAAACAAGAGCGCGGAGTCAAGCGTCGCCATTCTGTGAAACAATGTGTTGCGCTTCAGGGGGGAGTTCAGGCCTTGAACGTTTAGAATGAGCCACTTAATATCCAGCCATTCTGTGGTCACGCAGGCCTTTGTAGCATGCCCAAGAAAACTCCTCCCTCAAGGTAAGGGCCCCACTCCAGGATCTCCTTGCCCCATTCCCCCAGATTCAGGTGTTTCGCTTATGTGTCGAGGTGTTGTGAGGTGGTGGCATGGCAATGGGTTCCAGGCTAAAACCCTCACCGAGGTACCAACACCATACAATATCCAGTGAGTGGCAAGTCGTGTCTGGGCCCGTAAGGTAGGCATTGTGGTAGAGTGCACAAAAAACATGGTTAAACTAAAACAAACAGAAAAAAACATACATGCCGTTACAGGTGAGGCTCCTAGTGGCCTCATTTTCTTAACCAACATTGACAAACCGTCAATAGAGGCGGGCGTAATCCGCTCAGGGCGCCCGAACATTGATGTCTTTCATCTCCTCCGTCGTCTGAGGAATATATTTGCTACCTGGCAATCGTCGCAAACTTCTTACTGGTTGAGCAGTTTTCCTTGCAGCCCTTGGGTCGTGAATGTCCCTAGTCTTGCCGGCTCAGAGAATCGGTATTGATCTCGTCAGGCCTAAAGTTTGAAGACGTCTCGGGTGGAGAATCGCTGGGCTTTCGGCAGGTCCTGTGGTTTCCTTTTCCTGATGTGTGGTGGAGCCACCAGTGGTTTGTTGCAAGTAAACGCCTACCGTGGCTTCCATTTCATGGCGTCTGCCATCTGCGGGAATGCAGTTGCTGGCCAACGCTCAATGTTAAGTTCTGGCCAGTAAGGCAGCTTTCAGTTAAAGCTCTTGGACCATGAATGGCTAGAGCTTTACCAACTGAGAGAGGCTGTGTTGATCTCTCTAGTCTTAAGGCATCTCGTGTCAGCGGGGAGTCGCGTCAGTGGATTCTGTGGTTTGTTTCCTGGTGCGGGGTAGGACCGCCTGAGATTTGTTGTGGCTCTATGCATTCCGTGGTTTCTGCTTCCTGGCGAGGGGGTCGTCCCAGTTGCTGCCAGCCCCTGGGCCTCCCCCGTTTATCTTTTGGTGTGGGATGATAGTCCTGGCTTACCATCTCTTGATCACGTGATCCCAAAGTGGCAGAGTTATTAGTTTGTCATGATATCTTTCGCTTTGTCCTCTGAAACAATAGAGTAGTGCTTGTTATTGAGGTCAAAGGTCAGTTTGCATGGGAAACCCCAACAATAACAAATCTTTTTAGCTTGCAGCCATGTCGTCGCCTTCTGCAGACTTCTGCGGCTTGCCAAGGTGTATGGGGAAAGATCTTGAAACAATTTCAGTGTTGCTCCACGGAACTGCACTGGCTCTGTTTTTCTAGCCACCGCCATAATTTCTTCTTCTGGCGAAAAAAGTGCGCACGAGTGCGGACATCCGGGAGGAGGTTTCCCTTCTGTTGGGCAGAGGAGTATACGCGGTGGGTCCTGTCCAGGATCATTGCGTCTGACACCGAAAGGCCGAGCAAGGACTTGAACAGTGCGCTTACATAGTCCAGTAGTTCCTGATCAGAGACTTGCCAGGGAGGCGGACGTTGTTCCTCAATCTATTATCAAGGTCAGCCTGCTTCACCCAAATATCTTCTAGGTGCTTTTCAATGATCCTCACTCTCCCCGGAAGTTCTTCACTGTCATGTGTTTGCTCGCATGTTATGTTCTCCAAGTCGCTGACTCTGGCTTCATGCCCACCAAGATGCGCATACAGGTCAGCCAGCGAGCGGGCCAGGGAATCCTTAGAGGTTGTTTTTTTTTTTTTAATTTGTTTTTATTGAGTTTTCAAATTAAACATTCACATGAACAAGGAAGTACAGAGTAAGAATATCATTTAGAATAACGACGAGTACCTGTTCAGGTCAAGTCTCTCCTGTTGGTTAAAAGGTACAACTAAAGAGCATACATAATCAGAAGAACATGGAGAGACCAACAGTGTAAACAATTATGTCCTCCCTTTTCCCCCAACAAATTTAGAATTGATACTCCCTCCCCCCTCCCCCCTAGAATGGAAGACTGGTCATTTGGAGATTTTGGCATCATGGTCAAGTTATAGGTTGTGGGTCAGGGTTAAGTCAGTGGGGTTCAATTATGGGTGCGTCCATGAGGGGGGTGTAGTTGTGTGCCTGAGGTGGTTGCGTCTAGCGGGGTGGGGAGAGATGTATGGCAAAGTGATGGGAGGATAGGCCCTGAAAAAGGGGGGGTGGTCCGATCCGGCACTCTTCAGGGCCGAGAGCTGTCTTCGGACTGGGTTGGATCTGCCGTGGACGTGTATGCATTCAGAAAGTCGGACCATAACAGTTCACATTGTGACGCTCTACCATGGAGTGATGCAGTTATCTTTTCCATCGTGCAGAGATTTAGGGCGACATTAATCCATTCTTTCTTGTTCGGAGTCAGCAATGATTTCCATTTGGTCGCTATTAGTGCCCTTGCCGCAAGCAATAGGTGGGGGACTATTCCCTGGACCTTCGTCCATTCTCCATCCTCCGCCTCAAGGCTAAATAACACTAGTTGCGGGGTCAGAGTTCTCTGGATCCCATCCGTGTGCCTTATCCAGCCAAGGACCTCATCCCAGAAAATCTGGACCTTAGGGCAGTCCCACCACATATGCCAATAATCAGCTGTTTGACCACATTCGCGGCAGCAGTGGGGGGGCGATGATTGGTACATCTTTGACAGTCTATGTGGGTCGTATTGCCAACGGTGGAGGAGTTTGATGGAGTGTAGTTTGTATTGGTTTGATATTGAAGTGCGTGTGGCCATGGTGCACATTTTGTCCCACATTTCGTCTACAATTTCAATCCCCATATCGTTTTCCCATCGTGTTCGGAGAGTGTGAGTCGACCCAGTACCGCCCTCCAACAGCAACTTATACATTATGGAGATCAATCCCTTTCTATCGGTTTTGAAGTCTAGCATTTTTTCAAATGGGGTGAGATCTCTGCTCAATTTATCTTTCCACACCTCTCTCGTCAGGACTCCTTTAATTTGGATGTAGTGGAAAGCGGAAAGAGTTCCTATGTTTAAGGTCTCCGTTAGGGCTGGTAAGGTAATGAAGGAGTCAGTGCGTACAAGTTGGCCTACCTGCTCAAGTCCCGCCTCGTACCAGGTTTGGAATCTTTCTACGTTGGGGATATGGTTGTTGATACCTGGTGACCATAAGTGGCTCAGTGGGGACGGCCACGTTGTAATGCGTGTCATATCTACTCCCTCTCTCCAGATGTCCCACAGAGCTACAAATAGTGGGTGGTCTCTCGTTCTTCTCATCACCCATTTCCGTGGGGCCCTGCTTAAGGCCTTTCAGCATCTCTTCAAGATCACTTTTGGAAAGCGACATATTTGGGGTCATTGACGTTGCCGGGGCCGGATCGATGTCCGCCTCCACTGACTGCATTTGTGGTTCTGTGACTGCCTGGGGTCTCAGAAAGCCCTTGATTCCGTGCGATTTCCCTTTCCCTGCTGTCCCAACCGCTGACAGCGTTTCTTCATATTGTTAGGGGTCTGCAATAATGGTTACCATATACTTGTAATAGGATTGGGTTGTCCAAGGGAGGAGGTAACCCTCTGACTTAAGTTGCCCCGGTGGGTGGGGGGGTGTTGTATCAGTGTTTTATGTTCTCCCTCTTGCATCCTGTTCCGGTGTTTGATGCTAGAGACTCTGTGGTTTGGGGGGGCACCCCCACCCCTGCTTGCGCCTGGCCGGACAAACCTGCTTGTTTGCTTCAGATTGCCCACTCAGCCGTAGTTGGGGTGTCCAGCAGGTTCTATCACATTGGTGACCGTTCTCCTTCCTTGCGGACTCTCGGTGGCCCAAGGGGCGAGCAGCGGGGGCCCAACAGCCGCAGAGTCCCCTCTGCTGCTTGGCGGCCCCACAGCGGTTTCAATGCCGGCTGGGCCTCCAGCGGGGAGCGAGAGAGAGCCTGTTTGGGTGGGTCAGCGTACCAGTATTGTTGATGTGCTTGTTCCCTCCCCTGCCTGCGTGGTCTTCTGCCCTCTACCACTCTGCCCCGGACCCCCGCTCTGAATCTCCGGCGCTCAGCGCGGCCCCCGCAGAGTCCCCTTGGCTTTGCTGTCAGAAAGCCAGGGGCTGCCACTCGCCAACTTTCCCGCCGCACCACCCCCTACTGACCTCAGAGGCCAAAGTGGCCGGGACATCCAAGGCACAGCCGCTGGGCGCACCGCTCTGTCAGGATTGCAGCCTGCTTCTTGCAGGGGGTCACCATCTCATCTTCATCCCGGCATGGCCCCAAACGTAGGTGCAATGTCTTTTCCACCCCTTGTGTATCCCGGAGAATGCTCGACTTCATCTGTGCAGTCAGCGGGGAGTGCGAAGGGTTCCGCACACATGCATCAGCGGCCATTGTTTTTAGTGTGCCTTCTCCCCTGTCAGCTTGCCACCGCTCACCGTCTGTCACTCCTTCTAGCACGGGCCAAAACCGGGCCGTTCACACAGCACAATCTATATATAATCGTGTACTCCTGAGCAATATGCACAAGCAGGGGAACGTTTACGGTCCATATGTAGAGCATGAAAACCAAAGGAAGGGTCACCACCAAAGATTGGAAAGGAGGAACAGAAAATCACATGGGAGATTAATGTAGTATTAACAAAGGGGGGGAATTTTAGGAAGGAGGGACGACCTTCCCAGGCCCCCAAACGGTTTCGAATGAGGCAGAGGCCTAGAAGTGTATGATAGGGGCCCAGGGAGGGTATAGGCATTATGGGGGTGGCGGCAGGGGCTGTCGTGTGGGAAAAGAAGTGCATATTGTAGGTTTAGAGCACACTGGGGATATGAAGCCATCTTGGGTTATAGCAGCCATATTGATATCGAGGCCTAACGCTGCATTGCAGCCGGGATTTAAACCTACTTACCTTATCTTCTCCACGGAGATAGTGACTAAGACAGTGAGGTATACTTCCTTCCCAAGGTTGTCAAACTTTCACAGATTTTGTATCTTTCCGGGTTCTGCTCTCTAAGGCATAGTGGAAGTTTCTCCATTCGGACCAAAAGAGGGTTGTCAGCTGTTTCGTCTCTCAGATTGGACCTTACAAAAAGGCAAAACAGGTTTTTGTTGGTTATACTGGGTCTCCGGGAGGCAGAGCTGTTACCAAACAGACCCTGCCCAGATGGTTAGTCCTCTACATTTTGTAGTGCTACTATCTCGTGGGAAGGAAGTGCCTGAAAGGCTCAGGGTCCCAATCTTCCAGAGGCTTGGTGGCACCCTATGCTTTGCAGAGAGGTGTCACTTTTCTGGACAAGCGTTACTGCCTGCATCCTTAATTGGGTCAGGACACCGGTTTGGGTAATGCATTGCTCCAGAGTGGCCTTGTGTACATGGTGATTTCTCGCTCTCCTCTAGCTCCTGTGCTGCTTTGGCAGACTTTCTATGATGATGAATCTGAGGGAGAAAGGTATTGTTCTTTCCGATGGATTAGTCTTGTCTCTTTATAGATTCCTTATTGCCCTCCCAACCTGTACCCCTCATTAGTTTTAGCTCGTAAGCCTCCAACAGTCCCGTGGTCTCTGATAAGGTAAGTACATTGGAAAAAGGCTGAACTATGAGGTAATGGGTGCAGCCATCTCCATGTATAGCACCCATGATGTCACATCCTAGTGATGCAAATATTTTTTAAGGCCAGACTAACACTGGATAATGCATTTCTAAGATGAGGAATCTCTGGGAGGAAATTCAAATCCATATCCACCGGAAAGAACATCGCACAGAGATGAGGAATATGGTACCTTAAAATACTTTAATATAGACAACTCAGTTAGGTAACCCACTATGGGTTGCACACTACTTTAAAATCCCAAGCAGACTGTTATTGACACAGCACCATACACTACCACTTCAGAAGTCTAGTCCTATTCTGTACCAAGCCTCTCGTAGTCTTTTAGGTGTTGTAAAAGGTTCCTGAGGCTGGAGGTGAATTAGCTAGGACGTCCCACTCAACTAGTGCAGGTAGAGTACTGAAGTTAAGTTTGTGCAGGGAAAATGAAACCATGCGAAGTACAGGCAGAATGGTCTTAAATCAAGTTATATGGAATAGTGGGGCAGCTGCCAACGCTGGGGTTCTCAAGGATGACCCAGAGAAGTACTGTCTTGGACACCACCCTGGGACAGCCGTGGATAGCACTAAGGTAAGCAGGACTTTATTACCAATGCATATCCTATGGAGAGGGGAGGAGGTTCAAGAAATATAAAGGTTCTCAGGCCCCTGAGCCCCTAGGAAGTTAGAAATGGTCCCAGGTGACAATAAATTGTTGAATCAACTTTGTATTTGCTGTGCAAGGTTGTATGATCGTAACTTTGATGGCTTTCCCTGTCTGTCATCTTTAGATTCCTCTGGAGACCTCATACGGTAGGGGAGGACATCCAGATTTGGTTCCACTACGAAGATGAGATTTTCACAGAGGCACTTCTTGCAATGACCCTGGACGGAGTCGGTAGGTACTCTGCAAACCGACAATTGAACTTTGCTCGTCCTCCAGACACAGCTCCTGGTTAAGGGCCTCAAGTGGATTTCCAGAATCCTAGCAGAGCGTTGAGGATATCCACGAAGAGTTTGTCATCTGACTAGCTGGAAGCCCTTGAAAAGACAATTGTCTGGTTCCAGACCTTGCAAAGGATGCAATGATGCACGCTCCTACACCCGTCTGGATATGTCCCTCAACAGGATAGGTGACTAGTTGGTCTCATCAGTCTTGCGTAGGAAAGCACCTCACGGAGGTCTTGCCTGTCAATTTGAAGGTAGCGTTTGAGATGCTGTAGGATTGGCTGATCCAGTGCTGATTTCTGCAGAAGTTCTCTGGCATCCTTGGTCATCGTTTTCCGATCTCTTCAGGTACAGTGTTTGACTTGGTTCCTGGATCCAGCGCATCTCCATATATCCAGAACAAGGGCTAGGGGATGACCTCAGTCCTACAATAAGGACACTTTGCAACATTCAAACTTGGAGGTGGCTTTCCAGTAGTGGACAGCCAGCCCCACAAAATCTGCCCAGCAGCATCCAAGCCCCTGGAGGAATGTGGATTGGCGGTAGACAACCCTCTGTCTCACTTCATGCCAGCGCGCATGCACGCGAAACACCTTTATGGTGTTTTCTTTTTGATAGTCTTGTGCACTTTGCATTTTACTGTCTACGCAAATTAGAGTACCATATATTTTAAAATGGCCATGCCATCAGATTTCCCTTGGCCATATTGTAGTTTGACCTTCTTCCTGCCCTGGAGTGACTGGGTTTTCCATATATGGTAAGCCGTTTCCCAGGGAAAGCGCTGGCTTTTGAGGTCAAACTGGCAGCCTCTCTGTAGGCCTGTTGAGGAGGCTGGATTTGTATGGACCCTGTCCATGTCTGTGCCAGTGTGTCTGTTGTTGGGCAGATACAGTGGTCAGTGGCTGTCCCTGATTGGACAGCCCATGCCAAGTTTGAATGTTGCCAGACCGTTGACATTGATGGGCTGGTGCAACTCCAGCATGGATTCTGGACTCCTGCTGCCAATATCCCATCCTCATGAAGAAGAGTGGCCTTCTGAAAACCAGGAAGATTGCCAGCAGCCCTTTCTTCACTTGCCCAGTGAAGACCTTAATCAGTGCGTTGACCCCTGGACCAGTTTGAACAATCTTTACCAGCCTCTGCTAGAAGATCCAGCTGCTGGAAGTGCTCAGAACAATCCTAGGCCCATCCTCTGCCAGACATTTGTCCTAGGCTCGCTGCAATGGTCACCATCCTGATTTGTGCCTTGGGACTCTGCTGGTCCTCCGCTTACGGAACAAGAAGCATTCCCCTGAAGTTGCAGCTCCTCACTACGAAGAGGGGCCGTGCAGGACCAGTTTTTTGTTTTTGTTTCCACCTTAAGGACTTTCTTCAAGTGGTCATTGCTGTCTGCATCATGTTCTGGGGGTTCTCAGAGTTAGGTGATGGAGTGGTTGTCCAGCAGTTTGTGTGTCCTGGGTGTCCAGCTGCATTCGTTCGTTACTGTAGATTTCACCGAATACCATTTCACCTAATGAGATTTCACTGATTATATTTCACCGAAAATGGTAGGGGAAGTGGCATATGTGTAATGCAAAATGGGTGGGTTGTTGGTTAGGGGTATAAGTTAGGGTGGGGAGGCAGCGGGGTGTCTTCCCCCCACATTAATAAAAAAACAAAAGTAGAAAAAGTTAAAAGTTCATTTCATTTTTTCTGTGAAATCTACATTAGGTGAAATATTTTCGAAGAACGGGGCCTGGAACCATGAACTAGCAGGACCCAAAAACCTGACTCCTGAAGTGACAATTGCGCTCGAGACTTCCTTAAACGGAACCAGGGCACGAATACAGAAGGCCTATCGATTTCAGGAACTTCTATGGTAGTCTCTGAATGAATCTGAGTACAGTGAGTGCGTAAACCTACTGTGAGGGTGTAGGAGAAGGAGACTGACAAGGTTCATGATTTGGGCTGAAGACTTTTATTAATACCCAAAGACCTGCCCCTATTTCTGAGGGCATTACCCTGCCTCAACCTAGGAAAACTCAGTGACCTGTCAAGGTGTCTGTCAAAGTAAACATTTTCTCTCTGTCCTCTGTCAGTAACCAACTAACCCTAACCCTCACCCTCAGGCTGAAAACGAAATTAAAGCTTGTGAGTTGGGGGGCCACCAGTGGGCGCAGCTCGCCAGATCCAGGGCAGAAAAGGCCCCCCCACACCCTCTCCATGTGGCCTAAGAAGGTGGGAGAGGGACAGATATCCTGACTGTCCCCCGGCCCGGCTTTCAGCCCTGTTGGCGATCTCCATGGTCTGATTTCTGAGCTCCCAAGGTGTCGGTGTGTCATCGAGGAGTTTGGTAGCGTAGGTGCCACGGGGGAAGCAAGGAGATGGTGCGGCAGACAGGCCCCAGTGCCACTGTTGGGAGCTCCCCATCCCCCCTCAGTGTACTCCCCTCCGGGGGGGGGGGGGGGGAGCCGCTTCAGTACAGCGACAGTGGGCTGCACAGGAACTTGGCAACGCCGGAGCGTGATTATTATGGGAGTGCAGACTGAAAGTGGAGGCTTGTACCGTGCAGCAGGGGACACACAGCGCCCATCCGGCTTCCCCCCGGCGAGGGATTGGCTTGCAGGGAGCACTGAAATGAGTTTTTGTCCTGGTGACTCATCGGCTTCCCGCTACTGCAGAGAGAGCAAAGCAGTGCATCTGGTTGTGGCAGCGGTGCTCGGAGACCCCATCAGAATGTCAGTAGGAGCTGTGACACTGTCCGTCCCCGCTGCCTGCCAGTATTTAGGAGCTGTGCCCCGATTCTGGACCCTGTGCAGTTGTTGGGCCCGGGCTGATACAGGGAGCTCTTTCTTGCTGCATTGGGTGCCGAGGAACACGTGCAAGTGCCCTGTGGAGCAGCACAGAGGTTTGAGGTAAATTGAAGAGCAAGGTGCACCCCAGGGAGTGGTGGAAATATAATAACGAAGGCAGGCCAGAGGAGGAGTTACCAAGGAGTCCTGAGGTGCCTCTGGGCGAGGGGGAGGAGCGGGCCCTTTGCGTGTTTGCCTGAAGGACACAGAACTCAAGGAGATGGGAAGGAGGAATGGCTCTCATTCACACTTGGATTGAGTTGGAAGCATCCTTACAGAAATTCTGATTCTCTGACTCAGCCCTAAGTTTGGAGTGGGTGGCCTCTGGGGGCACCCAGCGGCTACAAAATCAGACATTGCAGGCCTCATGGAGGATATGAGGGGTATCCACTCAGCTCTCGCTCTAAGGTTGGATAGAATGGACCAGAGATTGAACTCAATGGATGATGAGATCGTGGGGGCAGAAGCAAATCAATCTTCCTTGGACACCTGCAAGCGTTAGACAGATGTCAGGCTCTCTGAACTGACGGAGACCATGCTCAAGATGGACAATTATGAGAATAGGGAACACCGCAATAACCTGCGCTTCTTTGGGTTCCCAGAAAAGGAAGGTGAAACAGAGGGAGACATTAGGAGGTCCATCCGAGAAGTGCTGCGCACCTTGTTGGGAGACGACGCCAAGGACGAGCCCACCACTGACCGGGAACATTGTGCGGGAGGGGGATCCCCGGGACCTCAAATGGTGTTAGCCCACTTCCATTAATAAGAGGAGAAGATGAGAGTTCTTGAGAGGGCCAGGAAGGAGGGTCCGATCAACTGTCCTGCATCACCATTTTTCAGGATTGGTCTGCTCCCACAATGACTAGGAGGGTAATCTATGGACCCCTCAGCAAGTGGTTAACAGAGAGGGGGGTGCAGTATCATTGGGGGTTCCCATTCCATCACCATTTGAGTATGAAGACCAGAAGTATCGACTGGTGTCAGAAGACATTTGAAGAGCCTCGGACAAGCTCATGGGGGACTCACGGCTATGGGCAGAAAGTTCGGGAGAGACCGCGGGAGCTGGGCCAAAGCCTGTGGCATCCGGGAATAGGCGCAAAATCCTTGGGGCCCACAAATTTAAAAAACTTAACACACCGCCTAGGGGACCCAAAGGGCCGTGAGATTTTGGTGGTTTAGGGGGTCCTCCGCCACCCGGGGAGGGGGGCTGGTCATGCCCGACCCAGTCAGTGGATAGATGTTCCAGCGAGGGCGTAGTGGGCTGTGATAGGCGGGAGTTGAGGGTGGTGGAATTGGATCGTCATTTTGGAAAGTACGGGGGGCTGAGAAAAGTTGAGGTGGTCCTGTTAATCCGGGACTCTTTGGTATTCTACTCCTGGTCGGTTGTGGGTGGTCAGACAGGGTTTGAAGCCTGGGGGAGGTGGTGAGGGGATGGGGCGAAATGTGGGATGCCTACAGTGGGTTTTAGTGTACTTTAAAGTTCTAGCTGTTCATGGCAGTGATCCGTACAGTTTGCATTTTGCTGGTTTCTTTTGTTTGGGTTGTCGCAGGACGGGTTTAAACATATGGGAGGTCTGTGAACAGAGAACTGGGCTCGGGACGCGACTTGGTGATTTTCTCCCTCAATGCTAGAGGGCTTAACTCTCAGACCAAAATATCTGTTTCTGCAGGAATGTCAGAGGACATCATTGGATATCCTATTAGTGCAGGAGACACACCGGCTGCCGGGTAAGGAGTCTTGCTTTGGGGGGAGCTATTTGTGGCCTCTGGTGATGATAAAAAAAAAGCTGTGTGGCAATTGTACTCTGTTCGCTTGGGCATGGTGGTGGACGGTACAAGTTGACGTGGGTGGTCGGTTTTTATTGATTAAAGGGAGCCCGCATGGTGAAAAACTCACAATTTGTTTGATTTATTTCCCCAACTTGGACCAGATTGAGTTTTGGGAGGAGTTTCAAAAAGAAGTGCTTCTCTTTGTGGAAGGCCATCTGATTGTTGGAGGAGATTTTAACATGGTCTTGGACCCTGTAAAGATTGTAAGAGATTGGTGGGTCAGGTGCCCGCACAAGTGGAGCAGATTCTCAACTGTTTAAAAGGTTGAACCAGGACCTGGGCCTTGTGGACTCCCTGTGGGATTGTGGAGAGGGTGACTGGCCCTTCACATACTTTTTGTCCGTCTATGACTTGTACTTGCGGATCGACTTGATCCTGGTCGACAGTGAGAGCCCAGGTCAAAGACTCATTTGTGCTCCCAATCCCGTGTTCGGACGATGATTTGGTAAGGATAAAAGTGGCGTACGAATCTCGCCAGAAATCCTCAGGAGCGTGGCATTGTAATGATTTTCTACCTGAAGATAGGGAGGTTGCTCAGTCCTTACTTAACTGAAATCACAGATTATTTTACTTTCCATGACAATGGGGAGGTGGGATGCAAACCCTTTGGGAGGGTTTCAAGGCTACAATTATAGGTGTTTTAATTAGACTAGGCTCCCAGAAGAAGAAAGCAAGGAGGGAGCAGGAAGAAAATTTGAGGGGGAAGAAACCGGAACTGCATCTAGGTGAATCCGGGGGCAATTACCACTCGCCAGCTAAGCCTGTGAAACTGCGGCTCTATAAAGGGGAGCTAAATGCAATCTTGGTCCAGGATACGGAGAAGAAACTATTGTTTCTAAAACAGAAAATATCACAAGTGGTGGGAAAAAGCAGACAAGATACTGCCTTGGCGACTGATGAGGGGGTGGGGGGTGGTAAAGAAAAGCTATTGGTGCCATTAAGGAGGATGGAGACGGGGAGATCTATGATCCGATGGGAATGTAAAGTTTTATGAAGCGCTTTATTGTTCAGAATATACAGGGAACGATGGGCAGATAGCTGAGCTCCTTCATCCCCTTGCCCTTGCGGGTATTTCGTGGGAGGAGACCAAACGCCTAGGGGAGACCATTACTAAGGAGGAGGTTATACGGGCAATCACTGGGATGAAATCGGGCACTGTGCCAGGGAGTGATGGATTTCCCCAAAAATGTGATAAAAATCTGATAAAATGTTTCGATTCACGTTGGCATTGTACTTGACAAAAACGTTTAATGCAGTGCTAATGGATGTCCCCCTACCGAGTACAATGATGGAAGCAATTATTGTGGCTATACATAAAGAGGGCAACGACCACGCAAGGTGTTCCTCTTACCGCCCAAGCCCGCTATTGAACAATGATGTGCAGATCCTGGCTAACATCTTAGGTAGTAGGTTGGAAGGCCTGCTCACGACCCTTGTCCATGGGGGGGAAATGAGGGGGGCTTCATTAGGAGCATAATATTCCTAAGTCGATCGACCTCATGTACAAAGTGACACTTGCCTGATCTCAATAGATTCGGAAAAGTTGTTTGACAGGGTGGAGTGGCCTTTTATGAAGGCGGTCCTGGGGTCCTGGGGAGTAAGGGTCTTGGGCCAGCCTTTGTTTGATGGGTGGATGCATTATACTCTGTGCCACGGCGTGGATTCAAGTCAATAATGTGTTGTCTGGCCCCCTTTGATTAGCAAGAGGTACGAGACAGGGGTGTCCCCTCTCGCCACTGCTGTATGCTCTTACAATGGAGCCACTAGCGGTCGCGATTAGAGCTAACCAGGGGATAGAGGGTATTCACAGTGGGGACGGGAGGTGGAGTTTAAACTGTCCCTGTTCAGACGATATCCTGGGCTATCCCACCAATGTAGACTCCTCGCTTCCTGAATTGTTCATGCAGATAGAGCTATTGTTGCCTCTCTGGCTTAAAAATAAATATAGATGAGTCTAGCCTGAAGCCCGGGGTAACAAGCCTCTCCCATCTGGATTCAGGTTTTTGTTCTGGCTACCTGGGCGTAAGGTTTGAGAAGACAAACGTGAAGTACCTGGGGGGGGCACCTAATGAGAGACCTTGCAGACCAAGCTGAGGCAACTTTGTACCCTCTGGTAGATGGAATCAAGGTGGATCTTAAGCGATGGGAGCCCCCTAATCCTTTCTTGGTATGGCTGTATGATATCAATTAAAATTAACGTCCTCCCACGCTTGCTTTATTTGGTCTCTGTCCTTCCGTCTAAACTCCCGGAAACGTTTTTCACCGACCTGAAGAGTGCCCTTGCTAGATTTGTGTGTCAGAATAAGAGAGCTAGAGTGAAGTGATCTACTCTCACGCTTCTGCGGGATCAGGGTGGCTTTGGTCTTCAAGATCCTTACCTATATTATAAACCGCCCCAATTGAAGGTCTTGTTGGAACACTCGAGAGAGGACATGTGAACTCACTGGACATATCTTGAAGACCTAGAGATGGATCTGCTAAAAGTGAGGGACTTCCTAGGGGCACCGTATAGGAATATCCTTAGGGTGGCGAGGGAGCACCCCATGCTATGGGTCATCTGGGAGCTGTAGAGAAGCAAGCGGTCGAACAAGGTGTTTTCCTCTTGGCTTTCGCCCATTTCGTCGGTGTGGGGTGTGAGACACCTAAAGGTGGCTCACTCACTAGTCCCCGTGGATCTGTCATCCAGGTGGCCAGGACACAGGCATCACTTTTGGATCCAGTTCCTGGGGGTGGACAAGTGTGGGAGGATCACCTGGATGAGGGGTCTTCGGAGTGGACACTGGATGGTGAGACGTGATATTCCCTTCTCTGGAACACTGTTACCCCATCCTACCAGATGGGATACTTGGGAACTTAAGACCCGGAATCAAAGCTGCAGAAACCTGCATTGTATGTCGGAGGTACCCGGGGCTCTCCCGCGTCGATAGCCAAGGCAGGGGGTGGTGGGGGGAATCGTTTTCTGCCGTGGTACTGTCCTTTGCTCCTACAATGAAGCAGCGCCAATAAAGTCAGCACAGCCGGTGAGTTGGGGAGACTGATACCAAACCGGTCTGTGTTGAAGCCAAGGTTGCAAGCGGCAACCTTGTATAGAGAAAACTGAAGAGAACAGTGTGTGAAGTGTATGTGACAAGCAACGCGAATATAATTAAACAGCAGATAACTGACTGAATTTTGAAGTCGAGATATGCTACCGTAGAAAGTGGTCCGGCGCCACGTGGGTGCTTATTCAAAGGTCTCTTTTGTATCCAATCGGAAAGGTAACAATTGTGAGGAGAAAGGAATTGTGAAATTCTTAGTGGTCCTGCAACGGGTCAAGCTAAACTCTGTGGACATTCGAAGGTCTTCCATAGCTGATGCTAATTGAAATTGGTCCGAACCCGGCTGAGGGAGACCAATTGTATTGAGAAGGGGATCCGGGGTGAACAGCGAGTCACCCGAGAGAATAACTTACGCACATTGTGAAAGAGGATCTGAGCCCAGAAGAGGGGGATCAAAAGTGTCGATCATTGTACTCAAGGGATCTGTGCCCGGGTGGGGGGGTTGAGGAGGGGGGTTTCCGGTGTGAATAGTGAATCGCCTGAATTGCATATTTGTGAAAATCTGAAAGAGAAAAATAACTAATTTTGTTTTGTCGCATCAGGCCCTCTGCATGAAGAGACTTTGAGAGGCAAAGAGACTTGGGCACAGAAGGCCCTGATGCTAATGATTGAACTGTAGCCTCATGCTGAAGAAGCCAGAGATTGTTCTATGCTCGAGTGAACCGCCTTGTCCCGTGCTGAAAACGTGGGGAAGGGAGGCAAACGGCCTCAACATCCTGATATATCATTTTGTGAATGCTTTCTTTTTGCTAACACCGTTTCCCACACTATTTGTATTTAGAGATAAGGATTGGCCATAGGTCTATTAGTATAGACCCTCTTATTTTTACAAAATACCACAAGGACCGTGTTATTATTATTTGATGGTCGTAGCTTGCTCCCATCTTTAGATTTAGGATTAGATAGGCGTTTTTCAACCCTTTCTGCAATTCAATAAACACCCTTGAACTGTGGTCACTTGTGTCTGTCTTACTGTTGATACCATGCCTTCCTTACAGGGCCCCCCCATTTACCTTGTTGCACCGGTGATGAGATTTGCTCAACAGTGGTCAGATGGGGGTCTTGTGAGAGCAGGTCAGCTGTTTGGAGGGGGGGGGACGTTTTAGGGATTTCGAGGAGGTACTGGAGGTTGTGGGGAGGGACACTTCTCTCGATTTTTGACTACTTACGATTAAATTGGCTGTTTACAGACCCTAAATGGTGTGCCCTGGTGGCTAGAGATCTGTCCCCTCTTGAGAGACTTTTAGATAGGTCGACCTCCGGAAAGGGCATCCTCTCAAGTGTATATAAAATACTGGTCTCTACAATGACGACCGGAAGACTTACCTTCAAAAGATACTGGGTGGAGCTAGCGGGTGCGGAAATATCACTGATGAAGACTGGGCTAGAATCTTCTGGATGACCTTTCATGGCAATTTATTCACCTCTATTATGGAGCATAATTATAGGATGCTACAGGGGTGGCATAGGGATCCCTTGAAGATATCGAGAATGCTTGCGGGAGCATCCCTGCTCTGCCAGAGGGGCTGTGGACAAGTGTGCTCCGTTTCTCGCATGTAGTGGCTGTGTCCCTGGATTCACGTTTTTTGGCAGGAACGCCTTAGCTGGATTAAAGACATTACAGGAGCTTAGTTGAGCATGGATCCACTTCAGATGCTCTTGGGGGTCCCGGCTAAGGATAGGGAGGAATACAGACTGCCTAGGTTGTGGGAGGCTATGCTGCGGACCGTAAGACTGTTGCTAGCCCAACGTTGGAGGGGGGGTGGTGGGGAGTGCCCACGAGGATGGAGTGGGAATGGAAATTGTGCAACATGATGGTAATGGAGAAGCTGACTGCCCTGGTAAACCACTGTTTGGCATCCTTTCAGGAGGAATGGGGCCCTCTGATAAATAAGATGGAGGCTAGCTGAGCCTAGTCATTGGGGAAAGAGCTTGGGGGTTGTATCCGCTGCACTCGGATCTAAAAGGGGGAGCCAACCCAAGTTTCTTTACTTTGTCACTCCTGTTACTATCCCTGAGACTTTGAACTGTTCAGAAGTTTGTTGGAAGCAGTACACACTGATATGGAGGCAGGGGGTGGGTAGAGGGGGGAAATGGAATTGTTATTTATAATGTTAAATATGCTGAAGTTTGCTCTTGACTAAATGCAAATACAAACTGATGTTCAAAAACAGTTTGTGAGTTATTCAACCAGGCGAATGACTCCCTTCTGGTTTTCCTTCTCCAGTCTTCCAATAGAAATTATTCTGTAAATGTGCCTAAACAAAAAAAGGGGACTAGAGGAATGACTCCATTCTCCTGGCCCTTGGTCCTTTAAGTGTATTTACAACACTTCTGTGGCAACATTCAGTCAATGTCTCCAACTTCTTCCAGGCAGTATAGAAACATGTGTTGCTCTCCTGATTGAGGGCCTTGCATCCCAAAGCCTGCTGATTCTTTAGCTAGCCTTGTCTTGTGGTTTATATATCATCTCATCACTATGGCAGATGAGATCATGACTGATAGCTTCTTGCTTTATTTTGTTCTCTCCTCCCTTATGTTCACTCTGTCGAAGGGGGCTTCACCAAATGCACTTCTCGGTGCTGTTCTCCTTTTTATAAGTACTAGTCCTAGGGAGAGTACTCCCTATGCCCTTCTTAGCGGTCTACTGCTTACTGTGTGTACTGGAACAAAGGAGATAATTCCAGATGCACTTATCAGTGATGTACTCTTTCTGGTGAGGGTAAGGGAGATTACTCCTGATATATTTCTCTGTGACCCATCTACCCCTACCAGACTTTCTGTGCCTCCCATTACCTTCTTGCATGTAACAGATGTATTGACATTGCCAAAACTGGATGGCAACCCATCAGTTATGCCTCAATGACGACAAAACTGAGATCCTCATTGTAGGCGCGCACTCACCCTCCGCAGCATTGACCTAGCTTACAAAGCTTTTGACATTGACGGCAACCGGATCCAAACATCTTCTGCAGCCAAAAACCTGGGCATCTACATAGACGCCACCCTTGACCTCTCTCGGCAGGTCAACGCCATTGCTTCCTTCGTTGCCTACACGGCAAAACTATTGAACACCAGCAAGCCATTCCTCACCACAACCAACCAACTCGCCAGAGCCATCACCGGAGCCAAATTGGATTACTGTAATGCTCGCTTTATAGGAACCTCCAAACGCAACTTGCGCAAGCTGCAACCCATCCAAAACAATGCCCCCGAAGCAACCCTAGGTTTGTCCAAACACGACCGCATCACAAAGGCCAGGAAAGATGCCCACTGGCTCCTGATCCGTGAAAGGATTACATTGAAGACCCTCTCCATCGTACACAGGTGCACCACGAACACTGCAGAGGCCTAAATATCTCAATGGGTGGAGAAATGCACCCCCTCGCTCTCTAAGATCCAAGAACAGCCATCTCATCAGAGTGCCCACCTTTACCAGAAAGACCGCAGGAGGATAGAGCTTTCCTGTTATGGCCGCCAAGCTCTGGAACAATCCCCCATCACCCTGAGAAAGGTACCCTCCTACTGGACCTTCAGAAAAAACTAAAAATGTGGCTTTTCCCCTAAAAGATCCCCTGAGCTAACTAAGACATTCAGATTCCTGTCTCCCCCTCCTCCACCCCAGCGCCTCGAAGCAAGACTTTTAAGACACCATGACACCCCTCCCTCCCGTCGTGTTTTCTAGTTTGTTTCTTGCATTCGCTGTACTCTGTATTTTATTTTTGTCTCACAATGTAGATAACGCCTAGATACCCAAGGGATCAATGCGCTGCAACAAATGCAAAAATAAATAAACAGCACTTCACCGGTTCTTCCTGGGGCTGAGTTTCACAGCACAGGCATCCTTGTGCTTATCCTCCTCTTCTGGTTCTCTCTGGGTTGCTCCGTAGTCTGCCGGAGGCTACGCTATCAGCGGTGTTGGACTCACCGGTACACCTCTGCGAGGTCCGGCCCTTCCTCTGCTAGGCCCGTGCGTTTGGCTTCCCAGGCACTGCTGGTTCACCTTCTCTCTGTGTCCAGGCTCCCGGCTTGAACTTTCCGGGCCGACCAGCTGACTCTCGAGCTTCTCTCGTGGGCCACACCAACGCACTAGTCCGTTCTTCCTGTTCATTTGAAGTTGATTGCTCCGTCTTTGTGTAACATCAAGTTCATAGTGTACAGTCTCTCAGGTGTTCTTCATGCCTCTGGTGGGCTCCCTTGTGTCAGTATTTGTATAGCTTTGCCTATTATTTCCCCATGGATTTCTTTTGCTCTTCTTCGTCTCAGTATTTTCCATACTGGACAGAGTCGTGACGTTACAATAGCAAATAGTTCTGTTAGTGGTGGTAGAGGAAAAGGTGGGCAAGGACGATATGGGTGTACGTGGCAAGGATCTAGGGAGGCTGATTCCTAGGTGGGTGGTCCTTGTCCCAGGAGGGGAGTTACTCCCGAAGTAGTCCTACCACATTTTACCATCCCTAGGGGGACTATTGGGTAGTGGCCGGAGCTCTCTCACCATGTCTTGTCAATTCGGCTAATCATCACAATACCTTTTTTGCCCCTCTTACCCTCACCTGTCTCCATAGGGTACTATTGTCTTAGTCTTAGACCCATCTCTCCTTTGCCTAGCCTTGAGCAGTGGGGTTCTGGATTGGTATCCTCCGCTGTGTCTCCCGTAAGGTGGTTGGGCTGTGAGACTTTCTTCTTAATTCCATTACCTTTTGGAACACTTACAACTACTTGTTAGCCCAAAGGGCACTATGCCCATGCTTTTCTAGCTAGGGGGGACTTTCTAAGGTTAGTACCTTCTTTATAAGGTTTTGCATGGTGTTTGAGAATTAATAGTTGAAAAATAAAGGAGTTCGCAAAGTATTGATTACTTACCTGGCTCTATTTCTCTTTCCACTTTGCTACACTTACAATATTTTAAAACCTATATCTAACTGGATTTAAACATGACATTTTTGTGAGACGACGGAAGGTATAGAGAATGATATCAACAGTAAACCGATCAGATTCTCACCAACAATTCTGAGGGGTCCAAAGGCCCTACGTATTGTCAAAGGATCCCCTGAGATAATGGAAACTACCAACTTTGCAAACTCAGTAAAAATATCTACAAAAATTGACAACAAAGCATCTTGGGAATGGCTATCAACAAACCTTGCAAGGCAAAGTAAACGATAGACTGCCTGTCAACAAGATCGAACAAGGATACAAATTGCCTCATGGAACTCTAGAGGCTTTAAACATCTGTTTTAGAACATAAAACAGGAAATTCTGTTGGCCGATATAATATGCATTCAAGAATGCTGGCTACAACGTACCCCCTTTATTGATGGTCATACGTATCTCCTAAATAAAGCTCAAAAGGGAGCTAAGGGGAGGCCCTCGGCAGGGTTGCTAACCATTGTAAAAAATATGGCAAGAAAAACAATTATACAATGCCTTTCTCCATCTTCCTTGATACAAATTGTAATAATGCAGGATGAACAAGAACAAATAACAGATGGAAAAACCACCCAAATACTTCTCAAATTGTATTGGAACAGCAAGGTAAAAGAAGGCGAGAAATTTCTGCGGACAGTTATGAAACACATAGATGAACTCAGAGCCGCATTCCTTCCGTCAAGTCTACTAATTTGTGGCGACCTTAATATTGACTGTATAAAAACAAACAACAAAGGGGAAAATGTACGACGACAGCCAAAAAAATCTTCGATCCAAACAATGGCTGAATGAAACTAAAATAAGAGACCTAAAAATGGTAAACTGAAAACGTTAAAGGTGACCCAACGGGAGCAGCCATATGGTCCTCTTATAATTCCAGTGCAACATTGGACTATTTCTTTGTCGATTCTGGCACTTTCCAACAAATAACATCTATGGATATTCTAAACACTGATAAAAGCGATCATAAACAACTTATAACACTTGAACAACCAAGGCGCATGTTGAGATATCAAAAAAACTAAAACACAGAGCGATGGTCCTAAAAAGTCAGCGTTAACAGCGGTCTAAACAGGCTTTCGATTAACAGACAGAGAACTACCTCGTCTAAATGAAGCTATCCAAAAATGGATAGATCGAAAAAAATTCAGATGTTGAATATGGAGAGTGCCTCAGCCTATTTAGAACTGCTAACGCAAAGCATGGACATGTCCAAGTGAAAAGTCTCCATAATAATGATCAACAACTGGCTGAAAAAAAACATTTTGCAAAGAAATCTGCAGGCTATAAAGAAGAAAAAAGAAACAGATAAAAGACTAGAAGCAAAAATAACGTTAACAAAATATTGAAACTGGGCAAAGGCTCATCAAGCCCAACTTTATCAGCAGGATGGAGAAAATATAATCCAGACAATTGAAAGCAAAAATCCCAAATTCTTTTGGGCACTAATAAATGAACAGACAAAGCCAACAGGACATGAACAACTAAACCCAATTCAGGAATCTCAATGGGTGCAACATTTTCAAAAAAATATACAATCCAAAGAAAGAAAACTTAAAACAATTAAAAGAAACTCCAGCTAAAGACTTGTGGAAGAAATATTAACAATCATTAAGAAAGCAAAGGGATCAAGTACCCCCGGTCCAAGTGAAATCCAGAAATGTGGGCAGATCTATGCTATGTCTTATTCAATAGAATTAACACCACGCGACAAATGCCCAAGTCATGGAAAACCACTATTGAAATCCAGATTTTTAAAAAGGGGGATCGTACCAAACCGGAAAACTATCGTCAGATTTCCCTACTAGATGTACTGGGAAAAGTATATGCAGGAATACTCCTGAAGAGATTAAAAGTGGATTACAAAAAGTAGCAACTTTGACCACATACAGGCTGGTTTTGTGGAACGGGTTGATTGTGGCCTCAACCTACACCTGCTTAACATCCTTAAAATGAAGTCATCAAAAGATAATCAACCTATTTATCTGGCATTTATCGACATGGCATCAGCCTTTGATGGAGAAATCCTTTGGGAAAAAACTCAAGGCAAAGGGATGCCCGCCTGATTTACTGGAGGCAATTATAGGCAATTATAGCACTCTATACAAACACTAACCTTAAAATATGGTTAGACTTAAAAGGTAACCTCAGCAGATGCATAAAAACGACAAGAGGGCTGAAGCAAGGATTCCCCCTGGCCTCGATATTGTATAACTTTTTCATTCACGACATTGGGAGCTGGCTGAATCCGGAGAGATCATGTGCATCTCGTATTGACAGAACCGCCATAACGCACTTATTGTACGCAGACGATCTAGTGTTGTTGGATATAACTCCTATAGGGCTACAAAGAAAACTAGACGCCCTTCAAGCGTATGTTAAAAACAACAAGCAACAAATAAATGCAACAAAATCAGAAATCCTAATCTTTAAGAGACTGAAGGCAAAAGGTAACAAGGAATTCCAATGGAGGTTAAATGATGCCTCCATTAAACTATCCAATAACTTGAAATATCTTGGAGCAGTGATCAGTTCAGATGGTGGTGAGAGCCCATGGAAAATAAATCTGGAGCTAAAAACGGACCAACTAATTGCCCAAGCGCTGACCCTGAAGAAAAAATTCGGGAAGTTCTCAATACAATGCTTAATTGACTTTTACAACCCAAAAGTCGCACCCACAATCACCTATGCGGGAGAGTGCTGTTTGAGAATGCCATGGGAAACCTGGGATCGTCTGGAATCCAGATTTTGGAAAAGAACGCTAGGCTGCCAAACTGTGTCCCAAGTGGAGTAATAAGACACAAACTGGGACTTGTGGCGTGGAAAATGTTGACAACCTACAGAAAAGCAGGACTTAGTGACTGTCCCACTCAATACAAGGTGCCACAGGCACAAACCACAAACATGGAGCCTGCCTCTTAAACATCTGGAGACACAAATGCCAAGAAAGAATGGAAAACATTGGCATCAGCATGGAATTGTTGCACAACAACCCAAAAAAAGTAAAAGAAGCTCTCTTAGCTGATGATTGGGCACAAACAGAAGACCTACGTGTGAAAGCAAAATCTCACACATTTTCGAACAAACTACTCAACTTTCCAAAAACACTACCAAACTACCTAAGAAAGAGTGAAAATTCCAAACACTGAGACACCCTATTGCGCTTCAGATTGAACATCTTAAGAACTCGTCAGATCCTAAAAAAATATGGCTTAGTGGAAGACAATGTGTCGTCTCTGTAACGAAGAGGAGGAATCCTTGCAACACTTGACGATGTTTTGTAAAAAACTCAAATCTGAAAGAGAAACGACTCTCCTACTCGCTTTGCCAACAAGTGGTTTGGACTCCGACGCATGGTGGGACGCCATGTACGTAGTACTCAATAGAAAACGGTATTGCTGCTCTTAGCAGAGCATACCAAGGTGAATGTGTATATCACAGCAGTGAATGTTTTGTGATACTTGCCTGTGGTTTTTCATTTATATGTTTGTTTGAGGCCTAAACAAATAACTATATTTGTATACATTCTGCTGAACTTGTATTTTTAGGAGTACTCTGTGCGTGCTTAACTGAACCCTTCAGCACGTTATGTTATCGATTTTTATAAAGTGACATTTGCCCGAATGTATCTTAGCTCTGGGAACAACAGGAGAGGACAAGGCCAGGACCAAGGGTCTAGAAGAGAAGTATTTAGCAGCTTACAAAATAACAAATTATTTTCAGTGACTCGTAGAGTTGGAGGGAGGGAGGGAATTCTACAATTTCACTGCGGCCACAGAGAAAGCACGTCCTCCCACCCGAGAAAGCTTATAGGTGGGTACCAATATGTGAGCGGCTTTTTGTGAATGCAGAAATTAGGCTGGGACGTAGGGGCGAGATTTATTTTGTAAATATGCTGCACCAACGCCATAGAAGGCTTGATGCACAATACATAAAGATGTAAAGTGTACCTGCTTCGTAACTGGCAGCCAAAGTAAGGGCCGCAAGACTGCGGACATATGAAGCCTGAAAGAAGAAACCGTAGCAAGGTGAACCGCTGAGTTCTGCATAATTTGGAGGCGACTGATCAAAAAACCAGGCTGAGGCAGGTACAAGGAGTTAAAATAGTCCACAATACCAAGCACCAGCGCAGCCACCACTGGAGCACATAGATGCAAATGAATGGAAACCGATTACCTTCTGCAGGATCTTCAGCTGAAAAGTGACCAGACTGACAAACTGTGCTCCCTTGGGAATGAGGATAGCTTCACATCCAAGGCCTTGACCACAGAAATGGGGGCAGGGAAGGGGCAAATAGCAGAAGGCCAGAAAGCTAAAGACCATAAGGCAGACTCAGATGGAGGGCCGACTACCATCACCTCAGTCTTTTCCCCATTCAGCTTGAGCCCATTGTCGCCCATACTGCCACCCACCGCCTCCAGGCAACTCCTTTGGGGAGGAGCAGTATCCTGATTCACAAGATTAAGTTGGACATTAATTTGTGTATCCTCACCATAAGAGTAGCAACGGAAGCCCTGGGAGTGAATGAGGGTGCCAAGTGGTTGGATATAGATGTTAAATGGAACAGAAGACCGAGTCAATCCATGAGGAACTCTGCAGGTCAGGGGGGCAAGTCTTGACAGATAAGACACCAGAGATGGAGGCTGGGTGTAATCTGTGAGAAAAGACTGAAACCAGGTCAAAATTGTCCCCCCAAGGCCATCTCCTGAGAGACGGTCAAGCAGGGTGGCGTGGTCGATAGATCTAACAGCAGCATTTGATGCTAACAAAATCAGCACACCCACACCACTCTGATCAGAGAGTAGTCTCATGCCCTCTCGTGTAAGCCTTGCTGCTCATCCACATTGCCCAGATCGAGTTTCACTAGAGATTAGTGTGTCCCTGTTCTTCAAAATAGGGTGACCTCTCAGAATCTGTCCACAGGGCTGATTCTGAAAAGCAATAATTTCAATGGCTATTCCCACTCATGCAATGATGGGTCTCGGGACGCACCAGTGAACCCAGAACGACATTGCAAAAGGGGCCCCAGGCAGCACACCACATAAGATGGTGTTGGGGTGCTGCCATTAGAAAACATGGGGCCAAAACTAAGGGGCAAGGTCGGCCCACACTGGAACCTTGTAAGCAGAGATGTTTTTATGGGAGGATAAAAGGGGCATTTGCCCTGTGACCCCTTTGGAGGGGACCCACAAGGCTCCCTGATCTAAAGAATTAAGATTCCATTGTTCACCAGACGTAAATAGCACATCAGGATATGTTATGCCATGCTGCTGAGGCTCCAAACCGATTGCCTGTCTGTTTTGACAAGTACATTCTACCGTGATCATTTCATCATGTAATGCTTTGTGTTGACTGTGGCATACATAGTTTGTGGGTACCTTACGGCACAACTCCTGTAGCATTTTCTTCCTCCTGTGGGAACTATGTTGATCATGTGCATTAGCCAAAGTTGAAATGTATATTGATACATTGAGTGCCACAATGGTTCAGAATTTGGCTGTTTGTGTTAGGCACTCATTGTAGAGATATGTGTTCATATGGAAGATTAGAATAGGAGATTCCAGCAAGGCTGGTTGAGCTTTTAATGTGTCTGAAATTTATAAAACTGCCTGCATATGTACTTGGTTTTGCAGCACAACAGGTGCTATTATCAGCAATGTACCTGCACCAGATAAGGGTTGCTATAAAAACTAACATGTCATTCGTATGGTGAAAGTATAGAAATTGGTGTCTTCTGATGGGGTGTTGCAAAACCTAGGCAATCACCTCCAACAATGAGCGTAAACTGTTAGTCCAAGGGGTGAATAAGTATCCAAATTGAAGACTGTGGAACCAAAGCGTTCATGCTTGTTATCTTGCTTTGCCAGCAGATGATACAATGATCCTGGTCAAATCATCTAATATCGCTTACATTACTCTGCTGTCTTCTGTGAGGTTTGCCTTCTTGCATGCTAGTGGCCTCGTTTAGCCTTTACTTGATTCCCCCTTCTTAAGTAGGCCGTTTGAATGTAAGGGGTGGTAGACAGAATAGAGCAAATCAGATGTTGCAGGCCTCGGGCAAGCGTATTCTGGGCACAAAAAAACAGTTTGCTTTTTTGGGTTAGAGTCAAAGATTTTTAGGCATGTTTATAAATGACAATTTCACAAGCCATTCTTTTGGAATTATTTAAAGCTTTAAAATATAAAAGAGAAATCCATATTAAATTGGTTAAATAGCATTGATTGGTATGCAAATATTTATATGCTTCCCTTGATGCGAGAATCAAAGCTATAATCATTCCCATTTAACACCCTTCTATGATATATTGTTTTAAAAAATGGTCATGTTTGGTAATGTGATTTGTGCACTTTCTTTGTGCACTTTCCAAGTCATTTTTATAAAATGAGATTGTTTTAGTTCATGGTAAGAACTGGAAAAGTGTTGAAATGCAGAAATTGCAGAGTTTGCACAAATCCCAGCTTCACCCCTTAACCAATGTGTGATCCTGGGCATCTCATTTAATGTTGCCAGTCCCTAAAGCTTTCAAAATTGTCAGCCCTTCAGAGTGATTTCCTTCTCAATGTATTATCTTCGAAAAAGCCACACTCATGCTTTCACTGTCTATAGTGTTGCTTCCACTATAATATAATAGTGAGCATCTATATATTGCACACAACAGGCACTTGTTCGTTTGCTCTCTAATGGCAACACTATTTGAAAACCATGTCCCACTTCTCACCTCATTTTGTCTGGATACACACACCTTCCTGGTAGCTTCTAATCTGTATCCACTATCCATGCCATAGTTTGTGTAGCTTTCTCATTCCTTCCAATTGGTCTCCTCTACCCATGCTAGAGCACTTTTGCATTCTGTGAGTAGCTAATGTGAGATATGTCTATTCTGGGTTACATGTACCTTTTGCATACGGTCCTGCATTAATAACACAGGCTGCATCTTCCTGGATGCTATTGATGAACTGTATCCTGTATTTTTACTATAACAGAAGTAACCTCTTCGTAGACTGCTTATGTTGCCCTTCAAATGCTACTTGTTTTTCATTCTGAATAGAGCTAGAATGAAGAGGGTAAGGGGACTCAAAGGGAGTAAACGTGTATTTTGAATGCGGCAAGACAGCATATCAACCTACTACAGGTTGTGATCGTGACGAGGGGTGGGGAGGGTGCGGCCAGATATTCTTGATCACTTAATTCCTTTAGTTTGCTGAGGGGGCCCTAAAGAGGTCTTTGGCCAGGGCCCCAATAGTGCTTAAGATGGTCCTGCTTGTAAGAAGGGTACAGTGGTCCCAGAACAAAAGTAACTACAGGAGGTGAGTTAGATAAAGTCTCACACGCCTTCAAAGTCAATGAAGATAAATACTGGCGACTCCGTAAAAGATCTGTAAAAAGGAAATCTTCCTAATACACGGGAAGGCCTTCTGGTTAGAAAAGCTAACTTTTTAATTGTAACATTTAACTAAAAGTGCTGTCCCGCTTTCCAGTAGCAGGGAGTGCCATGGCGCCCCAATTAAGATGGTGCCCTGAGCTCTCCTGTTCAAAGCTGGGATGAAGCATCTCAAAGGCATCCAGATGAGAAAGTGATTCTGTGGAAGATATTGTTTAAATCCCCTATTTGTTTCAATAGGAAATTAAAACATTGCATCTTGCTTTGTTTTTGGTAGACCGACTTCTTAATACAAAAATAAAAACCCAGCCTTGCAAATTCCAGCGATAGTTAGATGCATTCCAGAGCTCTATACCCTGTCTGGTTTTATAGCTTAGGTCGTTGCATACATATATTCTATTTTAGTTTTTACTTATTTATTTGGACTATTTGGATATTCTTGCATGCAGGAGATATGGTAGTCTAGGTTTCCTTTGTGTCTAAGTTGCTAACCTTGGAACAAGAAACAAACACTAGCTTTGTCACTTGACCAAAAATTAAGTGGTCCTGGTTCAAATTCCATTGATTTGTTGTGCCTCAAATTGTCATTGTGTAAAATAAATTATCTGTACCACGTCGTGTCCACTAATTTTCTAATTACATGTTCTCACTCGCTCTTAACCGTATACTACAAAATATAACTGCTCTATTCACTGTTTCTCTTGTTCCAGAGGCTCCTACTACAATAAATGTTGCCTTGAAAGCGCTCGTCTTTGTTGTATTCTATAGAAACATGTATTGCTTTTGGAAACTATGTTTTCATTGTTTTCAGAGTATTATTTAGTCTGTAGAATGCCACTCACCTGATATTGAGAAATTGCTTCTTTTAAAGCAGCCTAGGCAGCCTTCTCCAATGATTCCAGCACTTCAGAAAAAGCTTTCTGCAAGGATACAGCGGCCACCTACCAGCGAAAGACGGTTATCGACTCCTGCCCAAGTACGTTCGATAGTTTTTAAAAATGTTCCTTTTTTATATTTGTACATTTGGGTGTGTGGATTAACCGGATTGTACTGTAGGCGTTCTTTTCTACATATTTCTAAATTACTCAGTATATTTACTTGGGGCCTGCAGCATAATGTATCCGCCAAATAGTGCTTCCCTTATGACAGTTTGCAGAGTTTGTAATGCAGATTTACTTCCACACTGACAGAATAGGTCTGAAAATCTTGCTGTCTGTGTATGATTATAAGAAATGTATTGGCCTAATTAACTGCTGAGGGACTTGGGATAGAGTATTTAGTCTTTTATGAAATGCTAACTAATTGTTTTATGATCAGAGTGCCCCATCAATGGTAATCCAAAAACGGGGCTTGTAATGTGAGCAGTCACATTTATCTTGCCAAGCACCTTCTTAGCTAGATGCTTGGTAAATTTCAGGTGTGGAAAAGAAGGCAACCCAAGACGATGTTATCAGATATGGAGAAATTGTCTTCCTTAACCTTTTTGAATGGCCTAAGAAGACAGTGAGGTAATGGATTATTCCTAAATAGAGAGTTCATATAATCCAGTCAAGAATTAAATATGTCCGTTACAATCAATCGTATTCTGTGAACAGCACTGGGCCTGGTGGGGTTGTGTGGAGTGCTACAAGACAAAAAGATAAATAGCCTGTGTAGCTACAGGGCCTATATAACCACACAACAGGACATGTCACTTTTAAGTGCCTCAGCTCCCGCTATCAGGAAACCTCAGAGGATAGATTTAATAAGATGTGAGAATCGGGAATGATTGAATGTTTGACTCCTCACGGTTAAGAAAAAAACACACTAGGTCATGAGGGCAGAACTGAATCTGTAACTAATTCAGAAGAGTTCGTATGAAGTGATTATGGAAAACAGCCACATATAAATGCATACGGCCAGATATAGCGACCCTGGGTGCCGCTGATTTGCTATACAAGCAGTGTATTTTTACTGTTCTGCACATGTACGCTTATTTATAGTAATGATGAACTCCTTGCACAAAACAGGAACAGCCAAAATCAAGGAGTCAATCTCCTCCTGTCCCAGCAAGAAAGAACCAACTGCGTGCAAATGGTGAGTGTGAATTTACAACTACAATCTCTTGCTGCTGTACCGCACTTACTTTAATAACTGTCCTTTCTCCTAGTTTAAAAAAAATGAATATTAACATTTATAAACCTTTTTAATGTTTTTCACGCACTTTTTACTCCCATTCATTACCTTCCAGTTTCAGCATATACCCTCTACTTTACTTAATCAGAACTTTCTCTTAAATATAGAGAAGCAAACGTCCCATCCAAGTCTCTGTATGTGTGTGTATATATATATCTATATATATATCTATATATATATATATATCTCCTCGCCGTGTTTTGACCACCACTTTCTCGGGTTTGTGATCTATTCCTTTCTGCTGGAATGGGACAGGTGTTGTATTTCTTTCATGATTATACTGCTATTGTTTCTCTCTAAACCGCAATGCGTGCATCGTAGTTCCTTTCTACCACTGGGGTTTGCATCCTTCATGAGTCAGATATTAGTATTCGAGATCAATGAGAGTGTCTCTTTTGCCCCTGTAAACGGCACAGTTTTCCAACCTGCTGCTGAGTCAGCATATGCAGAAGAATTTAACAAGTGTATTTATGTAGATGCTGATGACTTTACCCTCCCCAGTAAAATTAAGTGGGTTTGCGGCATGGTTGGGTCAGCAGTGGCCCATGGCACCAGACAGTCTACCATTTTTAGAAGCTGCCTATCCCAGTCAGCACTGGAATGGAGGAAGCTTTTGGTCCATCCAAGGTGATCACTTCCACCTTGGACTGCAGAGTTGGAGGTCTGAAAAGGAACAGAGAAGGAGGGGCAGAACAAGACCTAAGTTATCCAGGTCTGATCTTCCCACATCCACTATGTTGATGCTGAACACACTCAAAGTGATGTGAAGGTGCCTGAGTTTTCTGCGGCAGCACTTTTTGTGCTTCGGGGCTTGTTGATGACCTTGTGATACTCCCTGAGGGCGCCATAAAAGACATAATAATTGGCCTGTTTGTGTAGGTTGGTGTCAAGATATGGAATAGACGTTGATCATCCTGAACCCCTGCCAGCATTTTAGTCTTTATCAACAGTCTATCTGCTGATCCACCATAGAAAACTCTTAAATGAAGATGAGCTACTAAGTGACCTTCTGATGGTCCTCTCCTAGACTTCGTTTATTCAGTCAAAGGAAGAGAATCCTTGCTGCTTTCCTGGCTGGATAATCCAGTCTGTCTATTCCATATGGTAGCGATGCCTGGGCCATAATTCTACTGCATTTATCACCACCTTTCTATGCTATTGAACGTTGTGTGTTTGGATATCGACTGGCTCTTGGATGATAAAGCGTATTCAATTGAATGTACTTGCGAACGAATCTGACCTATTTGCCCCTTGAAATTGGTTAATGTATTACACCTCAGATGGTCATTACAAAAGCTGGAGTTTCCATTAACTTTAAGTTGACGTTGACTGACCAGGCCTCAAACATGATTTCTTTTGCAGTTCTCAATAACGTGTTTCCCTCTTACTTAGCCACCACCTGCAAAACTCCCTGGCAGCTGATCTGATATTTTTCAATCTGAATTGTGCTAGGGGTTTGTAGTTCAGACTAGCAGCATTCTTAATTGCCAGTCTATGCTGGTTGAAAATCACACATGCATTCCTGACTTTTGGCATTCACTGTTATTGCCAAAAACAATTGACTTCAGAACATTACGAATTACACAAATGATGTTTTTTAATTTCTTAAATGTTTTTTTTTAAAAAGAGCCTCCTTTTTTAATGTCAGTATATTCACACAACTCTGCCTAACGGTATCCCCTTGTTACATAGACTTTCTTTTGAAAGTCTGCAGTTTGATGGACCACTTTTGGTTGATATGACGTAACACATACACCAGATACATACGTGTGTGTGTGGGGGGGGACATGAGATTTGGAGTGAGGCTGGTGGTTGGAACCCACATATAGAACAAGCACTGGCAAGACCATCTGTTTTGATGTTTATGTAGGCATGGGAAAGGCATTTTCCAGACAGGGGCGGCGCCAGGCATGGGTTTGGGGAGGCTAAAGCCCCCCCCCCACCTCCCAATTTGGCAGCAGATATAACTCTGCTGTTATGCCCAGCCCGGGGCTCAGACCCTAAAACCTGTCGCATTTCTCACCTCCGAGAGCAGTGTATTTCCTAGTGCAAATAAACCACTCTCCGAGGTGAGAAAACAGGCATTGAAGTGAAGGTAGAGGCAAAGGACCAAAACGCCTGCCATGGGGATATCAAGCCAACTTGAGTTTTTTATGTGATGGTGGGGTTGGATCAGGGCTTGGGGGAAATACTACAGTGGGGCTGGACTGGCTGGTTCTTACTGTGGCATGGAATATTTTACTTACATTAAGGGAAAAGCCAACCTGAATGATCTTACATGGGGAGAGCATGTTTCTTTATTTTGTCCTGGATTTTCATTTTACTGCTTAAGGTCAAAGGCAACATAAATATTCACATGATGAGTTCAACATAAGTGGTCTTATATGGGGTGATTTGTTTAATAATTATTTATATAGCGCTTTCGCCAAAGTGCTGTACAGAGAACATATTTACATAAAATGTATCACCCAACCAAAGTTTGCACTCATTTAATGAGCTTTATTTATTGGATTTGACAGCGTGCCCAAACCCGTAAGTATCACAGTGTTGGTACAACTTGGTGAGCAGGGAAAACACAGTACAGTATAGAGTAAGAGAGAGGTAACAAGGTGCAAAAGCAAGATAATAGTACAAGGTCTGTAGAGGAGGGTACAGATCAGGGAGGCCACTTTGAAGTATGAAAGACTGAGTTGGCCATGCCAGGAATTGAACCTGTGAATCAAACTCAGAATAACAGCATGCGCTCAGCCTGCTGAGCTATCTTGCCGGATAGCCAGCAAGAGCATGTTTTCTTACTGTGGTATTGCAGTTTATTACTGGCGTTAAGGCCAAAGGCAACATAAGTATTCTTACATTAAGATGCTGACAATCGTGCAGCCTGCAAGGCAATGTTTTTTAAAAAATGTTTTACTGTGGCATGACATTTGTGTCTGCTGTTAGGGAGAAAATACAACATGATGAGAGTTCTTATATGGGGATTGGGGGATTTGTGGAGCCAGCCACGATATGTTTTCTTACTGTGGCATGGCTTTTTTTTCCACTGGCATTAAGGCAAAGCCAACAGGAGTATGTTCTTACATGGGGGTACTGGCATGTATTGTCAGAGCCAGCATAAACATGCTTTGTTATAGTATCCTAACTGGCATTATGGACAAAGCAAACCTGAGTATTTTCCTATGTGGGAATAGTGGCATATGTAGGTGCACCAGAATGGACATGTGTAAGCACAATAGATATGAAAATGCTTTTTTACACTTGCAGAGTACTGGCATATAGTGGGCAAAGGCATTATGAACATGTGTTTGAAAATGCTCCTGTACATTGTTAGTGGCTTGGCATCTAATGGACTTTTTATGTCTTACCCTGTAAAAACGATTGAAAACTGTGTGGCTTTTTACCTAATTTATCACAAAGTGTACTGAAACATGCACTATTTTAACCCTTTATTTAAAAACTTTTCTCAAGGGGACAACCCCCTCCTTGATTGGTTCGCCAACCCTCACTAGTCTTTCACTCCTGTGCATTTGGCTGGGGGCAGAACAAGTGCTTTTACTTCTGCGGGCTCTTCTTAATATGGGCCCTACTACATTAGCTCCAGGCCCCACTTGTTAAAGAATCATGGCTATGCCTCTGGTGAGTTGGAGTGCAAGATGGATCCATGGGCCAAAGGAAAGCGTAATATCTACTCAGCCTCCTGGCCTTGGGGTGGGCACGGTAGGGTGGGGCCTTGGGGGCGGGGGGGGGTTCAGGGGGGTTGGCGGTACAATCAGAAGCGCAATAGGTTTAATGTCAATGTTTAATGTCACTAACAGTTTTCAAAACTGCCATCCAGCCCCCCCACCCGCCCCCAAAATGTTAATGCTGGCTCCACCCCTGTGTCCATGCACTGCCATAATGGTACTGGCTGCCCATGAGATGGAAACAGCTGGAAAAATGCTGTTGCCATCTTGGTAGGTTATGATTGTGCTTGGCAAATAACAGTCTAATGTCTGTACAAGAGCCAAAAATATTGGCTTTGCCAATGCTTGTTATTAACAAGAATTCAGTGTAAGGAGCAGTTGCAAAAGGACACATTGATTATTAATCAAGTGTCTGAAGGTACACTTCGAGACATTTTCATTTACACCAGGAGCTGGTATGTAGTTGAAAATACACTGGTACCTTATAGAAGAATGTTTGGCAAAAACAAAGGAATCCCCTTAAAAGCATCTGGCTTTCTCAGAGAGCCTGGTAGAAGGGAAGGGAGTTTTAGATGGGGTGGGGCAGGTAGTAGTTGAGAATGGTCATAGTGGCTAGCATGGAGAGAAATGGTTGCTTCACACACAAATTAAAATATTCATATTGTAGCGTTATTTATTATAGTAAGCAATTAAGCTAATGTTTTTCACAGGTGCAATATTATAAAAGGGCTGCGCCCATGTACCCACAAGTGATACAAAAAAACAAGGGTGGGTCCTGGGAGTCTCTCTGCCAGACATTAGTCCTGGTTACGAGTCTTGCCCAGATTCTTTAGCTCACTATCTTTCACAGAGGAGAAATATCCCAAACATATCAGTCTTTGTCCTGACCAGGGGCAGTCAGCACTGAAATGCTGGGCAATTCTCAACAACAACAACAACCCCAGAAACGTGTTTCGGTCTGGTTGGACCTCATCAGTAGGGTGGAGCTGTTCCTCTCTAAGAATAGTGAGCAAGGGGTACACATCTGGATTCCCCTAGTAACTTGTCAGAAATATGTGAGGGGAAAAGAAACCCTAGAAAAATACCTCTTGGATTTGTAAGAGAAACTCTTAATGGTGGAAACCCTATGTATGCCTGTTCGAACTTCCTAATTTTAAAGGGATTGACACAAAACAAGAAAACAACTTTCACCCACCAGCCACTCGCACATTCTCTTACATCCACTCACTGCATTCTCTACACAGGCACACACCCACACTCCCAGAGCATTCAAAAACACACCATCACATTCATACTCGTTCACACACCAGTCACTCACAACTTCTCTTACATCCGTTATCAGCATTACTGTTAACAAAGGTGGGTAGTGTTGTGGCCCGGGGAAATAGTTGTTGGATAGATAAGTCATTGGCGGTGGCGGTTAAGCAAATAACGAAGGCCAGGAAGACGTGGAAAAAATGCAGGCGGAGGACTGAATTTGTGAGATGCAGGTTTTATCTAGTTTCGAGAAGGTATCATTTGGTAGAAAAGATATGATGGAGAGATATTTTGAAATGTGGACTTCCTTTAATGAGTTGTATGTTTGAACTGAAAATATGAATATGTGTATGAATGATGATTGAGTTTACTGATGGTTGCGTGGTTTGTGGCGCATGTGTGTGAATGAGTGTCTTTTTATGCTTTGTCTTTTGGGGGTTTTAATTTTTCTGTGAATATAACTGTGATTTGTTTCATAACTGAGTTGACTTTTTCCAAATGTACACACATTCTCAGTTACTTGACCATTAAAATATGCTAGGCACTCCTTATTAGCACCCTCCCTACGACCCTCCACATCAAGGTATACCTTCCACTCCTTCAATGTCAGTTCCTGCCTATCAAACACATACCAGTTTGTCATATATTTCCCGATTCACAATGTGGCCTTTGTTAATAACTTGCTGTTCGTCTTGCCTCCACTTTCCGAATCCCTTCTAAGAACGACTGTCCCTACATGTATGGTTAATAAAATTGTCATGTCCCTCCTCACCTCAACCCCTTTTCCTAGTAATCTGACAGTAACTTGGCTGATCTATTCAGGGTCCTTCACTGGATATCTTTCCTCGCTGATCTCGAATGCAAGGGCAAATCGATATAACCATATATATTTTATCTTGGAGCAAGACATTCTTACTCCCTTTATAGTCAATCAGCCCTTTTTCCTTAAACTCCTCTATCACCTCCTTAGCTTTGTATTCATGGTAGCGTGCCACTATTGTTCAGGGACCAAACTTTGGTTTCCCTCCTGTGAATATGTTACATTTTCACTGATTTAGCGTAGTCTCACCAGAGTAATCAACCAATGATTTCCTGGAGCTTCCTATTAATGGTTTCAGTGTTTTCGCCTGGTTGCTCCCGTGGTCCGAAGACTTTTGTTGTATCTTCTCTCCCTATTCTCGGTGTCATCCAACTTAGATTGGAGCTCCCTTTGATATTTGTCTGCAGACTTCAGTCTCTTCTCGTACTTCAGCTCAAGCATGTCCCTAGACAACAGCTGGTTTTTCTCTAGCGTCTTCTGCCTTATTTTTGTATTTTGTAGATGAATGGCACTACGACCTCGAGATATCTTAGTGCTCCACCTAACTAAAGGCAACCAATGCTAGGAGGAGAATTATTAGAAAAGTAAAGATAAAAAAAATGTTCTACAAGGAAAGAGCTTTTCCATATGGCACAGACTGTTAAAGAATTCCAATGTTCAGATGCGAGGTATGTGTTCATGCAACCCCGCCCTAGAGCTTGTTTGAATCTCGGAATGGAAAGTAGATTCGAAGAAATAGTTTATTTTGAAATCTGTTTATTAGTAAATGTAATCTCAATGCACAGTTCTGTTAGTATCTCAAAGTCAGCAAAACAGAAACTATATTGATTGTGTAGCAAGTAAAAAATACATTCTAACAATGAACAGAGAAAAGAACAACCTAAAAGAAAATGAAAACAGGGCATCTTGGATTTCCTTCATCCAGTGATCGGACAGGGGCTAGATCACGCCTATAGTGCTTCTTCAAACTGGGGGGGTCACATTCGTAGTAGAGCCAGTTCCATCATTTTGGGGCTTGTGGTCCAGGTGGAATATCACTGATTATCTTGAAGCCCATTGAGGAGTACGTTCAACAAGAAAAAAACAATAATTGAGTAATCACAGCGTTTTCTCATCTGACTGGTGGAACATCGCCAGGAGGAGTGCATTCCACGCCTCTGCATGCTCTGTGGTCTCCTGAGTACTGTCCCTCTGAGCTTTATACCAGGCAGTGGTCTCCCGCACTCCACATTTCAAAGTCCTTGTACCATAGGCAATATTGTGGCCCTCTCATCTGCTTCCAGGCCATTGCTATATGTAGTTTAGATAAGACACATGCTAAATCCATAAATGTAATCCTGTGCCTGTACTTCCGGTCTGGGGTAGGTGCCCAGCGGTAGTGCGTGACCCCAACTTTAACACATGCCATTTATGTCTGAGACCATAAAGCGCGCACCTGCATACATTTCCAAAACGCATGAATGTTGTCCACGCCATCCGTACCACTCCATGGATAGATAGGTGGCATAGTAGGATCAAATCTGGCCACTCCTATGTAGTACATTAAGTTTTGGGAGGCAGAACCATGCATTACGTGAGACCTTAACAAAAACAATGCATCATCCCATTGAGTATCAATGAACTCCTGCCCCAAATCCTTCTTGCCCATTTCCTTTTTGCCACTGTCAGAAGCTTCAGGTATCTTAAGAACTGGCCTTTAGGGAGATCCTCCATCTGCGTCAACTCCCTGAGATCCCTGAAAGCTGTCTTTGTAAATGTCCCCCACGGGGTGAGCCCTAGCTCATCCCACCCCCAGCTCACCCAACTCTGTGCATCCAACGTCATGGGAACATGCAGCAATTATGGGTTGCATAATTTCAATAACGTTGCTACTCTTCCCCATACCGGTCGACCCAAGTCTACTCAACATTGTCATTCAGCCTATGCAGCAGTCTGGACTCTCAGAGCTTCCTTCAGCACCACTGGTCACAGCATATCGTGCAGAAACTTAGATTCCATGGTAGAATCACCCGAAAGCCAGCCTGCCAGATATTAAAGTTGTGCAGTTAGATAATAAAGCTCCAGTCGTGGGAGTTGCACCCCCCATCCTTATAAGCCATACACAGGGTGTTCAAGGCAATGTTCTGCCTGTCCTGGCCCCAAATGAATTCCTTGAGCATAGTATCTCGCCGGCGAAATATAGTAGTGCATGTTAGCAAAGGAGTAGAGTAGGCGCAGTAGTATTATCATTTTCACTAATGCTGTCTGACCCATAAGAGACGGCAGCAGTTTACCCCAGAATTGCATGCACAGCCTCATCCCATCCACCACCTTGACTGTTTCTAGTGTGCATATCTGTTGGCGTATGCGCTATGTGTTAGATTTGAAGAACTAGGTCTTAAGGGAAATGCTGGAGTATATATTCCCAGACAATTTTTTTAAAAATGTAAATGGGTGAGGATTGTGGTAAATCCAAGTCATTCGTCTCCTGTTCCGCAAGGGGCAGCCAAGCCCTTTGGGACTAGGGAGGTGAGCCTGCTAAGCTTAACACCCCCTAGGCAACAGGGCAAGCAGGATCCCACTAGGGGTGACAGACAATCCATAAAGAATCCCTAAAGAGGGAAATATGTTCTCCTCCTGTGCCCCAAGAGTCTTATACTAACTTGCAAACACAGACAACCAGCATGGTTTCTGACCCTTTTCAGACCATGTCCACCACTCAGCAGAAAAAGTATGGGACACGGATAAAGGCCCAACAACAATTGCTGAAAAAGAGAAAGCAGAGTTTCAGGGGAACAGAGACGTACCCCTGGGAGGTGTGGCAGAAGGAATTGAAACGCCTGCCTGGTGTGGCAGAGTCATCAGAACACCAACACCTTGCAGAAGAATCTCTCCCAGGAACCTGCTGAACAGTCAAAGCCGTTATAACGGTGGAGGAATAGCGCAGTACATAGACACAAATCCACCAAAGTCCTGCAGGAATCCAGCAGGAAAGGGGCAGCAGCTTCGAAGGATGCAGAGCTCCAGAAAAGATCCGGAAAAGCAATACTGCATCAGCCTACATGAAAGCCCACCCGAAGGAGCACTGCCTTGAGAGAAAGGGTATTTTGTTGCCCCATGGAGCTGAGAGGAGGGCGGATAGACTTATCAGAGACTCAACCCAAAGGCGGGATAACCAATACCACAAACGCCAAGGCAGGGAACCAGACACTTAACCCCAAGGCGGGGATACCCACAACCAAACCCCAATTGGGGACCAGAGAGACAACCCAGACTCAGGTAACCAATACCAAATCCCAAAACAGTGTATGAACGACTCAACACCAGGGCAGGGTTATGGAGGGCAATCCCCACGGCGGGGTAATAGATGCCAAACTCCAAGGTGGGGTACCAGAGAGACCACCCTGAGGTAGAGCAACCGAGATCAAACCCCAAGGCAGACTAACTATGGCCAGACCCCAAGGCTAGGTAAATGCAACCAAATGACAGGGAGGGGTGTGAAACCTGAGAATCGATCAAAGAGACTACTACGAAATTCTGTGGTGGGAATTCCAAGAAGAGGGCCTGCACTGGCCTTGCAAACAAGGATGTTCCGAGGGTTGAGGGAAAGACCAACGACCAGGTCTCTGATCAGACAAGGAAACAGGGATTAGCCATATACTGAGAAGTAACAGAGGTGAATCTTGAAGACACACTTAAACTGTTTCTTTTAGAACTGGTAAATGAGGACCAGGACCCATTTTAGATCTGTCACCAGATTGGCTTGCTATCTATGAAACAAAGGGCTAAATATAATCTTCTTCTCATCTTCAGAACTATCCATGGACTCGGCCCACCCTACCCATCTGCTCATCTCACTCCCTACATTACTCCTCTCATTATCATCCTCAGCTCATCTGCTTGCAACCACTCGAGCCCCATTTACTCCCACTCGTTTCTGGTCTCTCGTCTCTCCCCATCTCTGGAATGTTCTTCCTCTCCCTCTCCGTACTACTCCAACTCTACTACAATTTAAATCCAACCTCAAAGCTCTCCTTTCTGAACAAACTGTTTGCTAGCACTGTACGCTACTACACCACCCTGTTTTTCTCTCTCTACCCTTTATGGACAACCCTACAGCACGTTTCCGTCACCCCTCCATTCTTAATTCAGCACTTAATCCACCATCCCATTCCTATATCATTTGTTTCCTTTCCTCATCCCTGGTTTATGTTTCCACCTTTTCCTGCAGCATCTGGTCTTCAAGTCACATTCTCTGACCCCATTGTAAATGACCCATTTCTTCCGCTCTGTTATCAATGGTATCTTCTGTAAGCATTTTTGGCACAAAAATGCATTGCTCTCCCTGTGATGTTTATAAATAAATATATAAAACATAACGTTGGGGTCAGAAACCAGCCACCATTTCCTTTGTTGGGCAGATGCCTTATTGTACCTTGGTTAAAGCTGGATATTTGTTTGTTCGGGTTTGGTGGTAGGGACAAAATCCACACTAGATTAGGTGTTCTGAACGACAGACTTTGTTCGGTTTAGGTTATCCTGACAGGAACATTTGGACTCATTTTATTTACTAGATTATGGTCAAGCACCTTAAGGTCAGTTTAGGGTTATTTTGTGAAAAATAAAGAAATTCCAAAATCAGCATGGCACCTTGTCCGTTCTCGGATCCATTGATAGATGTGTGGACCAGGTTAAGAAATTTGAACGAGATCCATGTTTTACTGGAAGCTAGTGAAATCTTTTGTACTTGAGAGATGTGTATGTATCTCTGTGTATTTGATACATTCCGGCTTGCATTGCTTTGCACGACCTGAAGAAGGCTGATAAGGTATTTAGGTACGCTTGCATATAGGGTGTTTACAATAGCCTATTCCAGAGCGATAATAGCACAATGATTTTCTGAGCACAGCAGTCTTAACAGAATAAGATGGACAATCACTGCGCTAATAACAGCTATGAGGAATCTGAGGGCGTCCTCATTTCTTTCCCCAATATATCCTCCTCCAAGGTGTCCAGGGAAAGGCTATTGCTATTGGATCCTGACCCTGGAGGTGCATATGAGGGGGGAGGATCACCTGGGTGGAGTAGACTTTGGGAGTGAGGATGAGGCACCCTTGGGTGAGACGCGGTATCCCCCATTTCTCTTTTGTAACGAGTCCAATATCCCCACAGGCCTTTGTAGGTTATTACCAGTCCCCTCCCTATCTTTACAGAAAATCCTCTTCCAGTAAACACCAGTCAACTACTGGGACGAGGAAGAGACAAACCAGAGCCATACATCCTCTCTTTATTGACTTACACACCACTCTAGTACTGGGATGAGGAAGAGGGATGCCGAGTACCACAATCGTTTTGTAATGAACAAACATTGCCTGCACCTGAAGCCAAGGAGGCAGTATAAATGGCCTGTACAGGTGAGGCCAATGAAATTGACATTGGTACTCCTGCTGGAGGTGAAGCCAGAGAGACGCGTGCCTGAAGTGCCTACGAGCTGCAGAGTTGTTGCAGTGGAAGCGGATTGTGGCAGGAGAATTCGAGAGGTCTCTGATAGCAGAGCTGGTCTGCATAAATAAATACCAATATAATCACGATAAAACAAAAGCGTCCAACAAAGCGAGCGAAAGGTTTTATGAATAGCGAACTATGAAAGGAAGGCTAACCTGGAGCCGAGCAAAGTCCCACTGTGAATTAAATAAGTGTGAGTTTAAACAAGTGGTTGCAAGGCCAGGAGAGGGCCAGAGAAAACTGTTGTTTTCTACAAAGTGACTGATTTGAATGACAAGAGCCTTTTTGAATATTGCTCTGATTGAAAGCAGTTTTGTACAATTACCTGATAAAAAGGTAACTGTGCTAACCTGAGCGAACCAGCATTGGCAAGCGTCATAATAATGTAAAGAGTTGTGTAACCTGAAGAATAAGCAGTGGCAAGCACACTGAGAAAGGTGTACGTGCCACAAGTAATTGGTATCAAACTTAAGCATTGAAACAGCATCAAGAGGGTGTGAAATGAGAATAAGTCGAGCCCCACTGTGAAGCTGAAACAGTGGCAGTGTTCCTATGAAGGAGCCAATGTGTGTTCGTTGTGTGACCTGTAATGGGTGGACCGTCTGGTCTGACAACTGTGCTTAGACTGAGTACACCCAACTAAGGAAAAGACACTTAAGTCGCCAAAAGTGTGTGATTGAATGAAGCAAAATGTATGTGATTTGAAATCAAGGATTTGAACTTTATGAAATTGATGTAGGTAACCAAACCAGAAGAGCTGGAAAGTATCCCAATTAATTGTGGTGTTTTGGAAAGGTGACAGACTTTAAAGTGTGGGGCAAGGGAACCACTCTTTTTGTAAAGTGAACTATCTTGAACCTTGGGGAAGGGGAACCCCCTTTTCCAACAAAGGGGTGGAAGAAGCTCTGAACTTTTATTTGAACACTTCTCATTTTGAGGCTTACGTCTCTACACATTGTGTACAATTATAGGACACACATTTGCTTTGGACTTCCTGACACGGACTATCGTTAATTTTATTTAGGTAGGGAAATCCCACCTTAGCACAGGGCACGTTGGACCTTTTTTCAACCCTCCTTTTGTTGTAATGAAAGTTTCTAGCCCAAACCTTACTCAGTTATCTGTGTCTACTTCATGATGCCTTCAAACAGCATTGACTTTTTTGAGGTTTTCATTGAGAGGGTATAGTCAAGGATCACAGATAACGTGTTCATTGTTGTAGCGATTGGGATTCCAAAATTAGATGGGTTTCTGGGTACTGTTTGGATACTGATGACACAGGCTTCAGAAAAGAGACTGAGGAGTTCTCTTTTCTCTGAATTAAGTCCTAGCTGGTTTTCTGCCATCCATCCAAATTGAATATTTGTAATGTTGGCATCATGATTTTTCCCAAGCTTGAATAGGATATGCGTCACCTGCAAAATCTTGAAATACAACTCCAAAGTTCAACTAAAAGGTTTTAGATGTATCTTAAACAAAAGTAGAGATATGCATGAGCCCTGCAGGATTGGCAATTCCGATCTTTGAAATTGAGGATCTATTGGAAAGGAAAGGGGTGATCCATGTGACTGCATTATCAGAGGCACCAGCAATTGTTTGGATCCTTTTGGTAAAGGTAGCGTGTGGCAAACGGTGTAAAAGCTGATAAGTCTAAGAGCATAAGTAGACCAGCTTCCCCCTCATAGATGAGTAGTAGCAATGTGCCGTTGATATCAGTTGGAGACATTTCCGTGCCTCTGGCTGGGCAAAAGCCAGATTGATGGTCTCCCAGCAGTACATGTTGGTCAATGAAGTTTTTTAGTTGGATGGTTTCTGCCATGTCCAGAACCTTCAATAAAAACGGGTCATTGGTAATTGAACGATAGTTTGTGCAGACCCTCGGGTCCAGCATGGGTTTCTTTAGCAATGAGATAACCCAAGATTGTTTCAAGGCCATTGGTATAAGTGAGTTCACAAATTAGGTGTTTATCAATTTAGTGTAGAAAGAAATTGACAGAACCCTCTAAACAGTTGTTCTCAGGACTTGCAAGAGATTTTATTTTTCTAAATTCAACTATGCATACTGGACACCCTGCCCAATGTCCAACAGAAACTATAAAAATTGTGAAAGTATACTAGGTAGCACCATAACATTTTACTATGTTTCATACAGTTGCATATATTAATTTCCAAATATCAATACATGAATATTTATCAATTATTGAGATTGCCTGAACATCAAATATATTTAATGATAGATGTAATTTATTGAGATTTCCAACACGTGTTTCAACCCCTGTTCTTTTTCAAGGCAATTTCATTAATCCATATTTGTATGTAATATTCCCACCAACTTTAAATCCAGTTATAATGTTTACCAAGATGCACTATAAATGTGTGCACACTTTCCATCAGCACATCCAATTCTGCTAGACTGTGTAATCCTGTGCCATGAAATAACAGGTTAGTGATCCTAAACACATAGTTTGTGTGGATGACCCAAATGATGATGTACTTTGTTACTGTTTGGTTGGATATTTGGTCATTATTGTGCTTGAAAATGTCCAATCTGAAATGTTCTAAGTTTATATAGAATTCCCTATAATAGATGGGTGTTTTGCATCCTGCCCATGTTCAGCATTAAATTGGCCCTTTTAAAATATCCAACCAAACAGTATATGACCTAATTAGGGAATTGTATTTAGTAGATGGTAGATTGGGATAGTTACCTAGTAAACTCCCTGCATTTTTAACAATTTAATAATGGTAGATCTTGGGACATCATTGCACTCCTTTATAACGGAGGATGGACAGTTGAGCATCAATTCTGGGCCTTGTCTTGTTAATTGTATTGCAAAAGTAGCCTTGAATAGAGTTAAACCAATTGACTGAAGGCTCAGGGGTGTTAGTTTCTTGGTTTACTTTAAAAGATTTTAGAATATCAAACAATTACTTTTTTTTTCTTTTAAAACTTTATTTATTAGGCTTGACATTACAACAGAGAAAAAGAGCAGTATACAGGCAGTATTTAAGTATCCAATTCGCGTACATATGCTGAGAAAGGTTATACAGAACAGTAAAGCAGTAATTTGGCGTACAGTAGGCAGATATATAGGTAATACAGTGACAATCGAGCATTGAGACTAAGCAGAGTTGGGTACGGGAGAGATTCGATCGCTGGCATCATCTTCGCTATCAGTGGATAAAGAAGAGAATTAAGAACGGAATGGGGTCCAGATATTTCTGGGTCTAGACCTTGGTGGTTGTAGGTGTGTCCAGCATTCCTATCAAACAATTTGTTAGAGTAATTTGAGGCTTGTTCGATCTGGAGGTCATAAGACGTCTGTTTGGACTTAGCTATGGCTATTTTTTTCCCCCCTTTCAATTTTAAGTTTTAAAGTAATAGTGAGGTCTGGGTTTTTCTGTTTTCTTTCCAGTCTTTTTGATGCCTGTATTAACATGGAGCGTTTGGGGTTTAAACAATTATTGCCAAAGTTTCTTGGGTTGCCAAAGTTTCTTGGGTTGACAAAGTTTAGATTTTAATTGGGCAACATTTATAGTATTGAACAAAGTCTGAATTTATAAATACTTGTCTAAAGGCGCCATACAAATGTCCAATAATAGAAAAAAAAGAAAATATTCGTAATAATTTATCAGCCAAGAAATCGTCTATAAAGGACCTTTTATCTTGGAGTGGTGTGCATACAAGTAGTGGTGAGTGAGGCTGTGCTTGATTCGGTATGAGATCAAGATTTTTTTCTTGCTTTGCTGGCAAAAAGGTAGAGGGTCTTAGTAGAGGAGAGAAATGCAGCATGATTTATCCAGGCCAGGTTGAAAAAACAAGCATTGGTGGGACAGATTTTCTGAAAAAGTTGCCGTAGTCGTTATGGGATTAAAACCCAAATTGGCAGGAGAGTGTTTTAAAGAAATGGCTAACTTGTCTCTTTGATCATTAAAAATCTAGGTTACAGTGTCCTAGAATGAGAAAGGGGCTATTCAGTTTTGGACATGTGAACGTAGTTTCAAGAAAGAAGCTCGAAGTCTGTGCCACATTTAGGATAATCTAAAACCATGATCTGGATGGAGTGGTATGGGTTAAAGAGATATGAAATACTAAGTGCATAACAGTGAGCAGGGGGAGTTAAATGAAAAGTAGATATGTCATTGAATATTTTTGTGAATATTAAGACTACTCTGCCATTTCTACCTATTAGCCTATTAGAAGTGAAAATAGTCTAATTCTGGGGTAAGGCAGGTGAGAGTGTGGGGCCGGAGTAGTCCTTTAACCAGGTCTCTGTGATGGCCAAGACGTTTTTCCAACTCTCCCTCTGAGTTCAGAGATTGTAGTTTTCATCTCAGATCTCATGGCCCTTATGTCTCCTAAAATAGCTTGCTTGGTTGCAGAGGGAGCTGCATTCAGGGCTGTTTCTAGGGTCGATGTTATTTTGTGTAGTGGAGTGTCTTCACTTCCATGTGCAAAGTCATCAAGTCAGTTTCTTAAGAGGTATCTGCGATCCTCCAGTCTCATCAATGCAGAGGCATGCAGGACTGTGGAATGCGCACAGGCAATCTGTTTCAGCATTTTCTATTCTTGGTCCCTGTCTGGGTAACACTGCCTTGCTCATCGTTAGACTGGGTAACACTAGGTTTCCCATGGATCTCATCTGATGTGCTGAGTCAATTCAGGGCAGTGAAGGGTCCAGATCGCAGAGTCACCTCTGGGATTCCGCTTCAGACTCACCCCCTTGGATGGGCTTCCGCTTGTCCATGCACCCCATCGACCATTGGTCCTCTTGCTCCCCAGCACAACCAGGGCTCATGAGGCCAGTGGGTCCACACCTCTGGCGGCTCTTCTGGTGAGTTACGTTCTACCGTTCGCAAAACCAACAGCTCGCAAATCGTTCCAACACCCTATTTCATAGTCCAGTTTTCATTGGTGCTGGAACAGAGCGCCTCATTAAGGCGCATAACTTTGTGGTCTCTTGACAGTGTGTTTGACTTTAACGCAATGCAAAATAAATGTGTATAAAGTTTACTATTTTTGGTGTGTAGTTCACTCAAATGTATGCAAATATAATATTTATTAAAAGAAAACACATGCACCTAAAAATCAATAGTACTACACATGATAATGGACCTTCATATATTTACACAATGTACACTACAGAGAACCCCATACTTGTTTCCAGTCATATAGCATTCCGGTTTCACAGACATGTCTGGAGTAAAGTAGAGGGAGAAAATCATTAGTTAATGCAAAAAAGTATACCTTGTTCGTTAAGTGGGTACCGCAATTCTTACTAAGTCCTTTCCTTAGCCAAGTAGTCCAAGACCTACTGGACAAGTGTCTCAGGTTCACAAGTAGGTACCTGGGTAAGGGTTCTAAAAGTTTGCCAGGTCTTTATAAACAAGACTTGTCTCCGACAGAGAGGTTAGTTAATGGAAAAAAGTTCAATGGCTTTAACAACAAGTAAGGTCACGTTTGCAATTCCAGACCAATTGCAGACCTCTGAGCGGACCCCAGAGGAATTTCCAAATAGCACTCGAACTCCCACGGCCAGGTAAGATAAGTGTATTTAGGGAGTGGCCATTACACTCATGCAGTCTGTGGGGCAAAGGGGGCACCAAAAGTGGCAAGTACACTTTGTCCCTTTACTGGATTCCCAAAGTAGCTACCCTCAGGTAAGTATGAATCGTTGGGCCGTCTACCCATGCCATTGGTCCAGGTTTAGATAGAACAGGAGTCATGGGTGCAAAGGCTGAAGTTGGTTTTTGGTTTGGATCTGGCTTGGCGGTGGTCCCAATCTTCAGTCGAGATGCAGTTGCAGCAGACTTGCAGTAGGACAGACCACACGACTTGTGACAGCAGCCACTGCGACTCCTGCTCCTAAAATGACTCTAGAGTACAGCAGGTGATTAGAATCCGCTAAGAAACTTCACTCGGAGGTCAACAGAAAACAGGCTCCAGGCAGGCTCCTTCTCAGGTTGGAGAGGAGCTGATGCAGCTGATCATTTTCTTGAGCCCCAAAGTGAAGAACTGTGGAATCCCAACTTGGGGTGGTCTTGGGTGCAGCAGAGGGGGTTGGCTGGTCCAGAGGAGAGTCCTGCGACACTTTCATAGTTCACTGACGGCAGGAAGATTGTGCAGCATACAGGGTTAGTTGGTCTCGGCATTCCTGGGGTGGAAGGCACTGACTAGGTTCTTCCCCGGTCGCAAGAGACGGCTTTGAGACTCTAGCTGTTGTCTTTGGTAACATCTGTCCTCTCCTGGCTTACCTCTCCAACCAATCCTTTACTGTCTCCTGGGATGCGCACACCTCCTCCAACTTCCCCCTGAACTATGGTGTTCCACAGGGATCCGTACTTGGACCTTTTCTTTTCCCTCTCTATACCTCCCTTCTCGCCCCCATCATCTATTCTTTCAGCATCTCCCACCACTCCTACGCTGATGACACCCAACTCTTTCTCTCCTTCTCTTCCTTCACCTCCGACCTCCATCACACACTCTCTCCCTTCCTTATGGCTATAAAAAACTGGATGTCATCCCATTTTCTTTTCCTCAATACTGACTGAAGTGCTTTTCTTCCCTCCTAACTCTCTCCCCTTCCCCCCGTCCTTTCATCCACTTCCCCCTTCCAATCTCCCCATCTCGACCCATGCCCGCAATCTTGGCCTCCATACTGACTCCTCTGTCCTTCTCCAACCACATCTCTCTAACCTCTCGTGCCTGTCGGCACCACCTTTTCAACAACCGCAAGATCTGCACCTCTCTCACCTTCCAGGCGTTCTAAACTCCTAATCTCCTCCCTTATTTTCTCCCATCTCTTCTACTTGTCCTCTTCTCTTTGGACTCCCTGTCTCTCACCTGACTCCCCAAAAATCCATCTACCACTCCTCTATCTGTACTTTGTCTTCTTGGTCCTCGAGGCTCTATTTCTACCTCTCACTGTACTCCCAGCCCCTTGTACCTCCTCGCGCTTCCGCTCCTTCCAACTCTTGGGCCCCTTCCACTGGAACTCCCTACTTCTCTCTATCTGCTCCACTCCCACCTCCTCATCCTTCCGCTCCTCCCTGAAAGCCTTTCTCCACTTCCCCCGACTCTCCTTCCCTACCCCTCTCCCCCCTCAAACCTTTTGTCCCCCTTCCCTTCCTCCTGCTGACCTCAAATCAGACATTGAAACCCCCTTCACCTACCTCCTCTCCCCTCCCCCCTCTTACCCTAATTGTTCTACATACTGTACCACTGGTTTGTTTCATGTTTGTAAATATGCTTCTTTCATTATTGTACCTGTTATACTGTAAAGCGCTTTGGAGTAAAGCGCTATATAAACTCAAACATAACATAACATGTTCCCATAGAAGCAGTCCTCCGGTTCTTCTCAGTGATGTCTTTTTTACTTCAGATTGTTCTCTCCAGCAGGCAGTCTTCTGAATGGCTCCATAGGACCCTCTTCTCTCATTGGGATAGGGCAATTCGAAAGGATCTGTTCGCTTTAAGCAGGTAAGGGCTGTCCAATCACAGACGGCCTCCTACCCCACATCTACCCAGCAACAGATATTCACTGGAAGAAATTTGGTTTGGGACCAAACCATCACAATCTCATTTGTTTCCAGTTCCAGTAACACACAGCAGTGACAGTGTTGAGCAGGACCCCGCAAAAGTTCATGAAACACTTTTTTGAGTTTTCTAGTCTGAAAGGCCAGGAAGATGCCCAGAAAACAATATGGCCAAAAGGTGAGGACTTAAACCACAAGGGAAAGCCATTTTGAGTATCTGTTCTCAAAATTATATTCTCTGTATTAAAAAAAGATTGTGCACAGTAGTATACTGAAACAACTTAGAAGGAAAAAGGCTCACTGCCAAGGCCTGTCCTAGCCATATCATAAAAGCATGAAAAGTGTTGCGAGACAAAATGGAAAAGGGACAGAGTGTAACACTCCACATACAAGTGTACATGGGGAGGATCTGTCTGCTTGCACTGGCAGCTTTAAGAACTGACTAGTGCCACCAAAAGCATGAGTTGAGCAGGTGGGTGAGGCTAGTAGGGCCGTGTTGCATTTCAAGGTGCATGTAGGGGCCTTGGATTTCTGCACCCCCCCTACCCTTAACAAAAGCAAAAATATGGACACAGAGGCAATAGAGCCCACATAAACTACTTGTTGGAAAGATAAAATAAATGGCTCATAATAGGCCCTTTATTTTTTTATATATATATATATATATATCAAATACATCACTGTAGCATCTGCCGCAGAAAACACCTTATCTCAGCCTCCTCAACACTGCTTAGTCCCAAGAGCAGGTAGGCAGAGAGCTCCCTCGTGCTAACGGGGTCTGGAGCGGAGGGGCCTCCCTCTCAGTGAAACTTCATCATCCAGTTCGATCTCTCCCCTCTGAGACATATCTCAGCTCTTTATTGGGATAAATCCCTGCCCCTTCATGGTTGCATCTGCCCACGGCCGAAGAGCAGACAGCAAGCATTGGGAGCACAGAGTTCGTCCTTCAGTGGATGAGACAACAAGCATTCCTTCCTGCTAGCTCATCTGAGAGCATCCTGACCTTGAAACCATTTGCACAATTCAAGTTTACTTACTGATCCCATGAAAATGGAAGCTTTCATTGCGGTAATGGAAGTGAATGTCCAAAATGGCCGTGCACCAGTACCATGTTTGGCTTGTTTTTTCGCACATGCCCTACAGGCCACAACCCAAACGTCAGCAGGAAGATTTAAGTAAGCCAAGAGCAAAGGATTGGTGGACCCCAAAAAGGGCCCAAGAGAACTCCAAAAATTGAACTCTCTCCAAACTTTCAGTGAAACCGATTTAGTCTAATTTGATGGACACCCTGTTCTTCCACTCAAGATAGGTCTAATCACACTCTTCACCAGAGGGTTGTAGAAAAATCTTCCTAATAGTGTTGAAATGTAATGGTATATTCTTTATAGTCTCGTAAATTGTAATTACCATTTTAGTGTAGCGATACTTTGCAGTATTCATCATAGACCGGGATGAACTGAGTGAAATTCTTGCAACTGTTGTTGATCTGGTTCCAGTGAGTTGGTAATCAACAGCAATAAATGTGTTCAAATAAAATCAAACGTTTTTCTCTTTTTTTCTCTGATTACTGACTCTGACCTGCTCCTGCCAAGGATTGGCCAGAGTTGACAGCATTATTGTATGACTTACATACACTTTACCTTGAACTACTTCTAAGGCTTTCGGACACACTACTTTTACGCAGCTACTTCAAGTTTCTGTTCTAAAATTGGGAATTGGTATTGGTCTTCCAACACGTTGATAATGTGGGAAAGTTAGCATTATGTGAAATATGCAGATATATTGGGTCAACAAACCAGGATGCCGACTTTGCCATGGAGTAGGTTTGACACACCCCTATCCTGTACCTGTTTCTTGCCTCGTATGCCTAGAAATACCAGTGTTGGTGCCCATATCTGTGGGGATTGTACTGGAATCGTCTTGATTAGGGGCTGCTGCAGTGTGAAGGAGCAGCCTTCTTTGCAAACATGCATTGGACTGCAGCTTACTGTATTGGTGGGGGGTGAATGCTGCACTGTCCATGGAGTAGTCTTGTGGTGTTGCTTGATCGTGTTTGTGATGTCATCTTTGATGTCATCTGTGTTAGTCCTTGCAGTGCACAGTGGGTGCGTGACTTATGGTTGCTTAGCTTACCATAACTTGAACATTTCTGGGTTTTTTCGGTTTTACCTGTAACCATAACGTTCCTGTAGCAATGTTTTTCCATTGAAATCCATTGGTTTTTAGTATTGCAACTTAACCATAACGTCCCTTTAACGTTTTTTCAGTGAATTTCATTGGTTTTTAGCAGGGTACCCTTAGTAAAGATGTACTGTGCAACATAGTGAAACTGCTGGCACCATGTTAATGCGCACAGCAGTCGCAGACTATGCGTCTGGTTGCAGACTTCGGGTGGCATCCAACCTGCTCAGGAAGGCAGGTGCTCTCTTACATAGTGGTACCAATCACCAAACTCAAAGAATATATACAAACAGCACCATGTACAAAACTTGCAAGGGAAAATAGAGTAGGTGTGCAAATTGTGTACTTATGAAGCAAACGGGACAAAGGCATAGGGAGTACACCATAACACAATGCACCAACAACAGAAGTGACGTCTGCCTTCAACAATGTTACCGCACTGCGACTGTACATGGAAACAAAGAATGAACGGCCAGAGATGGGACTGGAAATTAGTAAGACCAGAACGTCACTGCAATGTTGTAAGCACCCTACAGTTTGTCTGATAATTGCACAGGTTCTGCAGTATACAATACTAGAGATGCATAACGTTCCTTTTGTTGCATATCAACGGCAAGCACCTTAGAGTGGCTGGAAGAAAATTTCCCTCACGACACAATGACTTACGATACTAACCACATTGGTACTCGCAGTAGTGTGAAGCGTAAATTATGTAATATCAATAGTTGCATGTACACCAAACACATTTTCTTTTCTGTAAGATAACATATTGGAAAGGAAAGCAAGGCAGCACAAGCAGCCCCCCTTCCACAAACGCATACAGCCATAGTAAAGGAAAGAAACTCTGTGCATAGGAAAATGGACAGTCTGGAAGGCAAAGTGGAAAAATTGGTGAACAATTGTGCCGCTTTAAAGGTTGCGTACAAGGGTGTATTATGGACAAAATAAAACAGCACTGGCCGACCTGCACATGTACCCCTTCCCCATGGTGTGTAACCATCCCCTCAAAATCCGTGTGAGATGAGGCGTTACGGTGATACTGCAATCTCTTCCTCTCCTCACAACCAACTTGTGCAAATCCCCAATTCCCCACAGTAAGTATCCACTTCTACTACCCCTTCCCTTTCCTAATGGTGTGTATGAATGTGTGCAAGTAAACGTTAATATTTAAAATGTTGCTGTGTGTATATGTGGTATTGTTTTTCTTTTTTTTTATTTTTATAAATGTCCTTCTGACTCACCGACACACAGTCCTCATTGGAATGACCGCAATTAAGGAAAAGGTAGGTGTCCTACGGACACCGCAGCTGCCCGGCCTATCCACAATGACAATGGGGGCATCCGTACAACGCCAGCACGCTACACATGTCCGCATGTTGTCCACCAGCTATGATTACGTGTGGGAGCAGACGTTTGGTCGTTGTGCAAGTACACGCATGTGTATCTGTTCCTCTGTGTGCTGGTAACACTGCCACTGTGTAGCATATGCGAAGGAACAGTAATTAGGTTGAGGCGTCCACCCACGTCCTACAGGTAGCTATACAGATAAATATCGCACCTGCTATACCCTATAAACAGCCTCGGACTCCCAAAATGGTCGGCTCACGTGTGGCACACTATTATTCAGTAGAAAAGTGGCAACGGTGTGCATAGGACATCTATGGACATGCGCACAACCTATTCCACCCAAAGTGCATCCTGCGAACAGCTGTCCCAAAGGAGAACAGTGGCAACGTCACCATGGGACCGCACCCACTGCGCGTGGGCCCTTATTTGGGAGGACACAATCCGGACCCTCGGACAGTGGCAAAGTACAGTGTTGAGCAATGTTCATGAGTGTTTTTCGGAAAGTACACGCTTACAAACACAGCACAATGTACCATTGCACATGTATGTATGTTTTTGAACAATGTAGGCTTGTTTTCCGGGTGCAAGGTCTCCACAGGAACCCTACAAAAGGCTACACACCACAGCTGCTCCGCAATCTGTGTGCAGCTTTTCAGGACAGAGTAGCTGGCCACATAGTTTTGCCTTGTAAGTGATGGTGGTCCAAATCTGCTGTGCTACATTGCATTTGCAAGTAATAGCAACCATGTCATTCTGGCTCAGTAGGCACAGTAATAGAGAAAGTTATGAACGCCCCGTCCTGTGACCACACCCGCAGGTGCGATAGTCCCCACTGTCCCAATCTCATGGGTAGCATGCTGAAAACGGGAGTATGTGCACATGCGTTTCCCCAAGGACGGCGAGGGCTGTGCCCCAATGAACTAGAAACATTCCTTCTTCCCTTTCCACTTTCTTCTTTGCAGCACGCCGTCATTGCGTGTTAACAAGTTCCACACTCATCCACCAATGACATTCAACAGCTCTCCATGTAACAGTGTCAGTTCTGTATAACAGTCCTCTGCGTACACCGCCCGCCCAGAAATGTTATTGCGCAATCCATCTGCCTCCAAAGTCCCATTTCTATGGCTGCCATCCTCAAAATCCCCAGATGTGGCTTTCGTGCTGCGTGCAGGCTAGGGGGAATAACTTACAACCAGGGTAGGGGGAGTTTGTTGTAAGGAGCGGCTCTGGAAAGAGCCTTTTATTTTGTTAGATGCTTCTAGAGAAACACCTTTTTTCGTTTTTTATTCCATTTTGTGTTTTCTTGTGCTAACATTGTTACAGTAAACTCTTCACCACATCTTGTAGATGGGCAAACAAAATAGCATTACCAATGGGCGACAACGAAATGCCATTTGCTTGGGGAAACTCTGCATTTCCACAACTAATGAGGTCTTTGTTGCAGAAGAACATCCCACCAGCGGACAAAAAAGTATACATGCCTCTGTTGATGAATCTCCTTCATGCCTCTGGCTTGGAACAACATCCAGGTGATTTGTCCCATACTCTTTGTGGTGTTATGGATGAGAAAGCACCTTGGCAGTGGGAAAAAGCCTCTTCACTACATTTAGCAACCTCTTCAATCGACGGAACCAACCTAAACAAGACACGTAACCCATATGCACGCCGCCGTAGTGGATGACAATAACAACACAGTAGCAAACGTGTCCGGGTCTTTGCTAAGTGCATGCATGTTAGCGAAACTGCGCTCGTAGACCGCGCTCCACAATGCGTCCACTCCTTCCAAACCGAAATTGCCATCAAAGTGTCTTTCCAGGGCATACTTGTGCAGATCTCACAAAGACATCACCCAAAGTCAAAACAATGTGTTTCGCCATGTCAGCCAGCCTCACTACGCAGAGTAATAACAGTATGACGGCCCCATCCTGTGAACCACACCCACTGTACCTGATTGGCTAAGCCCCAAAGTCCCATGTCCATTGGCCAGCATGGTGAGAAGCACAGATTGTGGCACGTGTGCTTCCCAAAGCACCGCGAGGGCCGCACCCCAATAAAGCAGGAGCCGTCCTTCTTCCCTTTCCACTATCTTTAGTCCACCAATACCTCATTGGGTATGGGTAAATAGGAACACACGATTCCACCAATGTTATCCAAGACGTTAGTATCTAACACTGTCAGTTCTGCACAACACTTCATAGGTACCATTACAAAATCAGCCTGCAATTGTCCTGTCACTCGAAAGCACGTGTAGTAGAAAGTTCAATAAAAAATTGCAAGATTTGGGCAGCCACATGCATCCACATGAGCACTCATCACCATAAAATGGAGGTTTGAAAACTTTTTCTGCAGTATGTGTACCAATGTGTTATAAATGACTCTGCGCACGGTATCTACCACTGAGCATCCATTACGTTCTTTAAAAGCATACTGTCTTTATTTTCCTATCCCCAACCATCAAGTGGCACTTCAGTGGTATGTGCTTGCAATGTTTTCATTTACCCATATCATACATTGTAATATCGAAACAGGAAAGCTCTGCTTTCCTTCTGACAATGCTTACAAATCTTTTCCCCACTAACCCATCTCCTACATAAATCGTAATAATATGCCACCGAAAGCAGCACTGCATGTATTTTACCAACCTAAAACAAGTTTCCAAAAGGTCACTGTGTGGACAGCTGTGCTTCTGTCTAGGCTGCACTATTGCGACACTCTTTTTAGATCTGCCCGCTTCTACTCTCCGCCCCCTGCAAAGCATCCAGAAGAGGACTGTAACGCTCACCTGATTCCCACAGTGGCGCGGGTCTTGGCAGGAAAGTGTCTGTGACTCGAAAAGCGATGTGCAGGACTCGATTGGCTTCTGGGGTCGAACCTCTTCGCACTGTGTGTCGAACTCGAAGAGTGAGGTTTCTGCAGGTGAAAGAATATGGGGGTTAATGGCCTGGGTTGTTGAACGTCCCTCTCTCTCTCTCTCTCTCTCTGTCTCTCTTCCCAGCTTTTCTGTAGAGCCCCCCCCCAGGTCAACGTGCTCACCTTAGATAGGTGAATGCTGGGCTCTCCATCTGCGTCTGGTGCAGGATGTTGTTGCCAGTTCCTTCACTGGTGAAACATTGGCCTCTTGAATTCAGAGGATGGTTACCGTCGTTATCTGCACGAGCGGTGAGTTTCTGGACACCTTTTGTCTTTATAGTCTTTAAATACGTGGCACGTTAATATTGAAGACTCTGTATAATGCTTTTCCCTTATGTAATGCAGGACTCTTGGGATGGAAGATGGAGTGAAGCGCCTGGAAATTCGTAAGTATGGCAAGCGCTCTAACTGTCTCTTTCCTTGCAGCTTAGTTTGTGTTAAAGAGACGCTGGAGTATTCGCAGGCGTTTTATTGCGACGAGCGTGATGGGCGTGAGTAAATACCTGCTTAATGTCTTTTTCTTTTGTCTTTCAGAAGTTGGTTTGCAGCGCCGGAGTCAGCGGAATGCTAGTAAGTTTTAACTTTACTTTGTCTTCTCAGGCGGCGATGCAGAATGAAGAAATCCGGAATTCACGGCGTGCCGGTAAGTATAACAATGCTTTTGTCTTTGCAGGCGAAGGTGCAGCGTGAAGACACGGCCGCTGCTGATGGATCAGGTGAGAAAGCACCGTGTGTAGAGTTTGTCTTGCTAACCTGTTGTTTCTTGTCTTTTGCAGGTGCTGATGTTGACTGGATACAGGAATGGTAAGTATAATTCTTGCAGGTTCAGGATCGAAAGAGGAAAGGCTGGAACAGACTCGGTGAGCGTTCTGCTGCAGATGCAGAATAACGCGAAGCACGTTTCATCTATCGGGTGTGGTTTAAATAGCCTTGGAGTGATGAGGCGTCTTCTTCCACGGCCCCGCCTAAGTAAGAAAAGAGTTCCAGTTTCCAGAAGAGTTCCAGTGCTGTATCCAGGGAGTGGAGCTGCCCCACCCAGGTAAGAAAGTAGTTCCTGTTCACAGAGGGCTTCTAAGTGGCTGGTAAGTAAGCAGCATGGTCTGCTGCAGGTAAGTCCACCCAAGCACTTCCACACCAATTATGAGCCTGGCGCTTCCAGTGCCGGGACCGATGGTTTTGATGAGCCTGGTGCCACTGGCGCCAGGACAGGGTCCAAAAGGTCCCAGTAGGGACCGGCTGGTGCCTAGGATTAGGGTTAGGGGCCTGCTCCCAAGGACGTTGAGCTGGTCCTGGCTCCTTGGGAACAGTGATCATGACAAGGACATTCCAGTTGGAGGTAGATGTTTTTTCGGCTGGGACCTCCCTCTGCAACAGCCTCCCTGCCTCCCTGAAACTTGAGAACCATTGCCGGTTCCGCAAGCACCTCAAAGCCTTTCCCTTTGCGTCTGCTTTTTCTTCTCCCCGGCTGACAGCCTGGCGTAAACTGATTCCGCACTAGTTACCTGACGACTCTGTAATGTCGGGCCAATGCAACCTCTCCCTGCCAGGCGAACCCCTGCACTGCCTTTCTAGCAAACCCCACACTTGGGGACTGTTTTCTGTATCTCTTACAGTTCCTCCACCACCTGATGTGTGCACTTATCCTTGCACTTGGCACAATCGGCCCGTATTTTTACTTATGGTCATTTCTTGTACGCATGTACTGCACCTTCCCCTCTCCCACCCATGCACTTGGGCGATGTAAGTCACACCTGGCCTAGTAGGTTTGTTGTCTCTGTCTACCCTCTGTTCCCCATTCATTGCCTTGTTGCGCTTTGCTAAACGTGTATATAGGCAAAATTACGCACGCCATAGCACACAATTGCACATCATATAAAATCATACACAGAATACATTCATACAGTAGGGTGCCTGCCACTTACCTTGTACACTGCACAGGTTTTTTTGTTTTTGTTTCGCAGTACCTCACTTACTTCACACTTTTTTAAAAATTATCTCTCACAAACAGCACTGCATTCATGTTAAGAACTTCAAACAAGTACATACAGTTCATGCATACACCCAGGATGCCTGGCCATTACCTTGCACACTTCCACCATAGCCTTCTGCACTTCTTTGTACAAAGAGACCTTCTGCCACACTCTTTGCGTACACACCACAACCACAAAACTTATTGAGGAGTGTCTTTCGCTCAACAGTCCCATTTCCATGGCTCCCATCCTGAAAATGGCCGGATGTGGCACGTGTAATCCTGAAACTACAGCGTAGTAGCACTGATTTTTTGAGACGTTCATTTCAGTTCTTTGCTACAAAAGTACTGGTTGGATTTCCACCACACACACGCTGTCATGATGCCTGCCCCCGGGAAGCCAGACCAGGCCCAGCAACCCCGGAAGCAGGCATCATGCCATTTGAAGCATGCCCAAAAACCCCAGTTAGGAGCTGTTTGGGTACAGTCCTGGCACCTATGGCACCAGGCTCATAAGGATAAAGTCAGTCCTGGCGCCATGGGCGCCAGGCTCATTACAGAAAACTTAACTAATGCAGACCATGCTGCATACTCACCTGGTGCAGACCATGCAGCACGAAGCCACAAGCCAAATGGGGCTTAGAAGGGACTATTTTACCTAAGGAACTACTTTTTTCTCGGGTGGGGGCTGTGGAAGAATACTTACCTGGGACGACTTCCTAGGCTATTTAAACCACGCCCGGGCAGCCACACGTGCTTCGCGTTATTCTGCATTCAGCAGCGTAACGCTCACCATGCCTCCAGCATCTTCCAGTCTTCAGCCACGCCCGCTTCAGTCCTGGACCACCTGGAAACGAAAAGAAAGAAGAAGAGGTTCAAACTTGAAACCTTACCTGAATTCTTGATCCATCGCGCCGTCGATCTTGAAGGAGTCATCGCACACGCATCGTCACGCACCTCGCAACGCCGCGCTGCACTCACCATCCAGTGCAGCTTTTCCTCACTCCTTCGCAGACTCTGCATTTCCACACCGCTCTCCGATATCTAAGGGGACAAGAAAAGCCAGGTGAGCACGGGAATGCAAAAGGGCAATACAAACAACCCCCAAAGACTTACCAGATTACCACAGGGGGTACTCACCTCATCTCGGGTCGGCGCAGTTAACTCTGCATCACTGCCGCACCCCGGCCCCTAAGTGAAACCACTGGACATTACAAGCAACCCCCCCAAAGACTTACCTGATTTACCGCAGGGGGTACTCACCTCATATCGGGTCGGCGCAGTTAACTCTGCATCATCGCCGTACCCTGACCCCTAAGGGGAAAACCACTATAGACTTACCTGACTCTCACCAACTGCCCTTTGGACTCTTCGCGGTGGTTAAGTCGGCAACCTACAAGGAATTGGAAAGAGTGAAGATCAGACATTTGAACTCTTACAAAATATTGGATCCTAGAGTCAATACTGGAACTCACCAATTCCTCCACGCCAGTGAAGTAACTGGTCGTCTACACGCCCCTGCGCTCGATGCAGGATGGAGAGCCCACCTTTTTAAACCATCAGGTGAGAAAAAAAGAGGGAACATCGGGAGTGGTCAGTGGGCAGACAACGGGAGTGGAAGGTGGGTTAACGCTCGAATTACGGGAGGTTAATTCCCTTTCTCCTTTGCAGAAAGATATTCATACGAGCCGACAAACGAAGTAAGTGGGGGTGTCCAGTCAGTCATCTCGGCTCTACGTGGCACCAGGCCGGTCCAGATCGACGTCCCCGTGGGAACCAGGTGAGCGTAACACACATACAAGCCCGCTTTCTGACCCAAGCACCCGCTCCTGCCACAAATTTGGTGAAAATCTGTCCAGCGGTTTGGCCTGTAGCCATGCGCAAAGTTTTTCCCCATTCAGTCTATGAAGAAAAAGAATTTGGGATCTCCATTATAACTTGCCCCCCCTGCACGAAACAACACCAAACTTGCCGAAGGAATTCAGAGCGGGCCATACACTTTTTTTTTGGAAAGTTTGGTGAGGATTCCTCCAAAGGGAGCAAAGTTATAAACCGCCGAAAAAGTGGTCTTCCTAGGCGTATAGCAACTTAACCATAACTACACATCTGCTACCGTAGGCCGTGTAGTATATATTTCCAGGGGATTGGGTCCTCCGACGTATTCCATATCTATGACAGTAATCACCACAGCTGTGCTGCTACGGAAAATCTTTCGGCTCCTGCGTCGATGACGTTGATACGCCGCCCTCGAAGACCTCCTCCGACGCCAGACGTCACTGGATGTTATAAGTAGGACGCACAACGCCCGTAGCCTCAGTTCTGTTTTTCCGCGAACGTGTTCGCTTCGGAGATCTCGGCGCGCCTCGACTTTCTGTTCTTTCGGTTCTTAGAACCTGTTCGTTTGTGAAGTTAAAGTCCTTCGTAATGTCTACCTGTTCTTCTACCCCGCGTCTGGGCTTCAAGAAGTGCGGGGACTGCGGGTCCAATATGTCAGTGACGGACTCGCACGACGCCTGCCTCTGGTGCCTCGGGGAGGTCCATGTGTCGACTGCCAGTCGCTTACATCCAAAGCCTTTCGGGAGCGCAAGAAGAAACCGTCGGTCGGTAAGGTGTCCAAGCCCTGGAAGTCGAGGTCCGCTGGGCTTTCGAGGGGCGACTCTCTGCCTCGTCGTCGGAAGTCCAGTGGGTCTCGGTCCCGGAATGGGTCCCGCCACTCCTCTGCCTCTTCGAGGCACTCCCGGAAGCGCCGTCATCGGTCACCTTCCCCGTCCTCATCCGAGGACTCCGCCCTTCGGCGGGTCACTTATCCCACCAAGCATGCAACACCGGAGTAATGGGCTTCCTTCGGTAAGAAAATGCTAGCGATTCTCGGATCGCAGGACACTGGTCCATCCGCACCTCCCAGCGGTGTCAGATCGGACTAGAGACACCGCTCGTATGCCTTCGGGTTCGGGTGGTCGGCACGATTCGCGGGAGTGGTCCCGCTCGGACAAGGGGACTAGTTCTAGTCACGCCCGTTCCAGGTCCCGGTGCTCGACGCGCTCGAGACCGTGTGAGCCTGTGATGTCTTTGAGGCCTGTGTCGATGCTGTCGGCGCCACGTTCGGCGCCGATTCACTCGACGCCTTTCGAGGCTGTTTCGACAGGGGTACCCCGGGGCACGGTGGAACCCCCTAGAAAGGCTTTGGCCAAGGTCAAGCATGGCTTTGTTCCCCATTCTGTGCCCACTTTCCACCATCTTGAGCACATTTCGGAGGTGGATGAGGGCTTTGATGATGACATGGTTCTTGATACGGTGCCAAATGAGATTCTCTCGGGCCATAGCCAGATTGAGGACCTGCGTCAGTCCCTGCACTATGCCAGTGGTCTGAACACCTCTCCGGAGGTGGAGTTCTGTAGGCCTGAGCCTGGCACCCATGCCGATTCCTCGTACCGGCGCCTTATGTCTAGGGTCACCGAGTACTTGGGGTGGTCTGCTTCTCCGGGGGATTTTCTTCAAGATCACCTCATGGATATTCTTGACCAAGGTCCACCAACTGACCCGGTACTGCTGTTCCAAATGGCCCTACAGAGGAGGGTGGCGGCGGCCGGCGGCTTGGACTGCTCCGGAGAGTCTCCCGGCAGTGGGCAAGTCTTTGCCGCGTAAATACCACCCAGCCAGTAGCGACCCTGCTACTTGACCAAGCACCCCACTCGGGAGAGTTTTGTTGCGCAGGCAGCTACAGCCCCAGCAAAGCAGGCGTCGTATCCTACCATCCCTCCTGATGGGGACGAAGAGCGTTTTGATGGTTGGGCGAAGAAAGTGTTTTCTTCAGGGGGTATGGCTCTTCAGGTGGCCAACTCCGTATGTGCCTTGTCACGTTTTACGCACACTCTGTGGAACTGTTTCCTTAGCGGCTGAACATATTCCCGAAGGGGACGAACGGGATGTTTTTCTTGCTATGGTCCAGGGTGGCAAGGATGCCATGTGTGAGGCCAATCAGTCGGGTTTGGACATGGCAGATTGTGTCAGCCGGTCCATGGCGGCGAGCACCGTAATATGCAGGTTTGCGTGGTTGCGGAAGTCTGGGTTTCTGTCATGATCTCTGCTTCCAAAAGGTCAGGGTTTTCCCAACTCCCTTGGAAGCAGATTCATAACCCAGGTTCCGAGTGCCAACCAGTCCCAATTGGGACCTTTTGGACCCAGTCCTGGCGCCAGTGGCACCAGCCTCATAAATATGCTCAGTCCCAGCGCTGGAAGCGCCGGGCTCATAATGCTTGGGTGGACTTACCTGCAGCAGACCATGCTGATTACTTGCCTGCCAGTTGAGCCTCTGATCCTCTTCTGTTTGGAACTACTTTTCCTGTTGGGTGGGGCAGGAGCCACTCCCTAGGTTCAGAACACTGGAACTCTTCTGGAAAGCAGGAACTCTTTTCTTACCTAGGCGTGGCTGTGGAAGGAGACACCTAAGCACTACAGGAGGCTATTTAAACCACACCCGATGGATGAATCTTGCTTTGCATTATTCTGCATCCTCTGCAGCAGAACGCTCATTGTGTCTTCTGCATCTGATCCTGGGCCTAAGGAAAAAGGCTTACCATCCTGAATCGAGTCTTCAGCAACACCTATAAAGACAAGAAAGAACAGGTTAGCATTACGGTCTTCCGTGACAGCTCTTCACTTACCTGGGCCATCGGCTGTCACCAACGCCTCGCGCTGCATTCTGAAAGACAAAGGCTTACCTACTCTTCGTGCGCTCCGGAGGTCTTCACACTGCATTCCGGCATCTGAAAGACAAAAGCTTACCAACTCTTCGCACGCTCCGGAGGCCTTCGGCGCTGCATCCCTCATCTGAAAGACAAAACAAGGTGCGTTTAAAGACATTGGGGAACTTTAATACTCACGTGCCATTACTCCTTTCCACATCTAACCCAGTGGGTATTCCGGCACCCTGCAGCCGCTCCGAACTTGTACCTGCAAAATAAAAAGAAAGTTAGAGCGCATCGTGAAGCAAGCAACAAGCGCTTACTTACGTGCTTCCAGGCGCTTCTATTCATCACACGGGCTCCATCTTCAACTCACTTCAGCCCGTCATCCACCATCGCCGGAACCCTGCAAAACAAGAGACATCATTACTAAAGACTTTAAAGACATTAGAATTACTCGAAACTTACCGTTCGTGCAGTAAACGACGGACAGCAGTCCTCTGAAGTCAAGAGGCCTGCTCCCCTTATCCAGTGAAGAAACTGGTTACAGCACCCTGCCCCGAGGCAGATGGAGAGCACGGCGTTCACTTACCTAAGGTGAGAGCGTTAACCTTTGGGGTTCTACAGGAGAAGAGAAAGGGAAGAAGAGAGAGACATTCAATAACCCAGTTCATTAATCCCATATTTTCTATCTGCAGACATCTTACCCTTCGAGTCAAACATACAGTGCACAGAGGTCCAGCCCAAAGAGCCAGCCGTGTGTTACACATCACCTTTGAAGATACGGTATACGCCCAGTCAAGACCGGCGCCTCTACGGGAATCAGGTGAGCGTTACAGTTTCCTCCTGATGTGCAGGCCCGGCTCCTCAACATGCCCTTTGACGGTGAACATCTTTTTGGCAGCAAGGCTGACGAGAGCCTTAAGAGGTTGCAGACCTCCAAAGCTGCAGCCCAGTCGTTGGGCACTGCAGTTCACCAACCTCTGCCTTTTCGTCCTAGGGGACAGCAATGGAGGGGAGTCCCTTTTGTTATTACTCATCCTTTGGTAAAGCGAGAGGAGCTGCCATTCAAAGGGGCCACCGTAGGAGTGCCAGAGGTGGAAAGCAGGGTACTCGAGGTGCCAAGGCCGCTCGGGCAGTTGCCTCTTTGCCCTCAGGCAACGCCACAGCCGCTTCAGCTCAGTCATGAGGCCATGTCCCATGGTTCGCCGGTTGGGGGAAGGCTGGCGCAGCATCTTGTCGAATGGTGTGCCATTACTTCAGATGTGTGGGTTCTGGAGATCATAGCCCACGGCTACTGTCTTCCTTTTCGGCAGAGACCTCACAACAATCCACCGGGGGAATCTCTTGTTGCAGAGTCCGGATCTGCTCCTTGTGTAGGAGGTTCAAGCCCTGCTGGAGAAAGGTGCCATAGAACTGGCGCCTGTAGTGGAGAGGAACAAGGGATGGTATTCCCCTTATTTTTTGATTTCCAAGAAAGACTGGGGATTGAGACCCATCATGGACTTGCGCGGTTTGAACAAACTCCTCAGGAATGACAAGTTCAAGATGGTTACTCTTTCTCAAGTCCTCCAGGCCCTTCAACTTCAGGACTGGTTGGTGTCTCTCGACCTCAAGGACGCTTATTTTCATGTGCCGGCCCATCCAAAGCACAAGACGTACCTGAGGTTCACGGCTGGCGACTCGCACTTTCAGTTTCGGGTCCTGCCGTTTGGATTGACCTTCACCAAGCTTATGGTAGTGGTGGCAGCGCATCTCAGGAAAGGGGGGATTCACGTCCACCCCTACCTGGACGATTGGTTGATCAGGGCGCGCTCTCCCGAGCAAGTCCTGGATCATCTGTCTGTCACCTGCCACTCCCTACTCAAGCTGGGCTTCTCCCTCAACTTAAAGAAGTCCCACTTGACGCCAACTCAAAGGCTCCAGTACATCGGAGCAGTGCTCGACATGTCCCTGGGGCAGTGTTTTCCTCCCCAGGTGAGGGCTCATCACATTCAGCAGATGGTGCACAAGTTTCAGCATGCCCAGAGTCTCCCAGCGGTCAAGCTCTTGAGATTGCTTGGCCTCATGGCATCCTGCATTCTTCTGGTGCCAGAGGCCAGGTTGCGGATGAGATCTTTGCAATGGGCACTCAAGCTCCAGTGGTCTCAGTCCTCCGGCAGGATGTTGGACCTTGTTCAGCGGCCGTCCTCGGTCGCCCAGGACCTTCTGTGGTGGGCCGTCGAAGGCAATCTGATGAAGGGGGGCTCCATTTTGTCTACCCTGGCCGGAGGTGACGATCGTGACGGACGCATCCCTCACGGAATGGGGGGGCTCATGCCAACGAGTTGAGTCAGCGGTCATTGGTCTCCGTCAGAGTCCAGACTCCATATCAATCTGTTGGAGCTGAGGGCCGTCAGGCTTGTCCTGAAGGCTTTTCTGCCGACTGTGCGAGTAAAGAATGTCCTGATCCTGACGGACAACACAGTGGCCATGCACTACCTCAACAAAAAGTGGGGGGCAGGGTTACTTCCTCTGTGCATGAAGGCGATGCAGCTCTGGTTCTGGGCTAGCCAGCAGGAAGTTTCGATCTCGGCAGTTCATCTGGCCAGAGACGAAAATGAGACGGCGGATGCTCTGAGCAGGCAGATCGCGATCTCTCACGAGTGGGAGTTGGCTCAGGAGATTCTCCTGGAGAGCTTCGCCCTTTGGGGGACCCCTCAAGTGGATCTCTTCTCCTCCAGTGTCAACCGGAAGTGCGAAAGGTTCTGCTCGCGGGAATTTCCTCTAAGAGGAGCCTTAGGAAACGCGTTCGTGGTGGAGTGGTCATTCCCACTGCTGTACGCGTTTCCTCCAGTCCCTGTCATCCCGCAAGTGCTGCCGAGGTTACAAAGGTTTGGTTCCTGGATGATCCTCACTGCTCCAGCATGGGCCCAGAGGACGTGGCACCCGGACCTTCCCGACTTGTCCATCTGCCCTCCACGTCGTCTTCCCTACCAAGACGATCTGCTGTCACGGGATGGGGTGGTCAGGTGCTCCATCCAGAGGTCAGATCAGTCAACCCTCACGCTTGGTTTCTGAAAGGTTGAGGTATAAGGATTGGGACCTCCCTGAAGACGTGATGGTGGTGTTGCTTTTGGCCAGAAGGCCCGCCACAAAGTCCCTGAACTGTTGCCATTGGAGAAAGTTATGCGACTGGTGCAGGGTTAAGAATGTGGATCCGTTTTCATGTGAAATTCCTGTGGTTCTGTCTTTTTTGCTTCATTTAGCCCACAGGGGCTTGCAAGTGGGTACCGTTAAAGGTTACCTGGCGGCGCTGTCTATATTTAAGCGCTCGTCTGAAGAGTGTTCTTATTTTAAAATCCCTTAAATATCTCAGTTTCTAAAAGGCCTCACTAATGTGTTCCCTCCGTCACCTTTCCAGGTGCCCGGTTGGGATTTGAACCTTGTCCTCAAGTTTCTGATGGGTGCTCCGTTTGAGCCTTTGCATTTGTGCCCTTTGTGACTGTTAACTCTTGGTTGCGGTCACTTCCGCTCGCTGAGTGAGTGAGTTACAGGCACTTTCAGTTAAGCCACCCTTCACTGTTATTTCATAAGGACAGGGTTGTCCTTAGAGTTCGTCCTTCCTTTCTTCCGAAGGTGGTGTCGGAATTTCGTTTAGGCCAGAAGGTTATTCTTCCGGCATTTTATCCTCCTCCGCATCCTGGTAAGGAAGAGGAGAGTCTCCATAGGCTCGATCCTAGGAGAGCTTTAAGCTTTTATATTTCACGCATGTCCCGGGTCAGAGTGGACAATCAACTCTTCATTGGTTACGCTAGAAAGCATTTGGGACAAGCTGTGACTAAGCAGACTTTGTCACGCTGGATTATTCTTGCAATTTCTGAATGTTACCGCTTGGCGGGTAAGGACCCACCGGTCGGCTTGCGGGCCCATTCTACCAGGGGTATGGCTGCCTCTACTGCGCTGCAGAGGGGCTGTTCCTATTCGTAACATCTGTGATGCAGCCACATGGGCTTCGGTCCATACTTTTGTACGTCACTATTCCCTCGATTCCATCCGTGGGCAGGATCTGGCCTTTGGCAAGGCGGTCCTTTGCTCCGCAATTTGATTGGGCATTCTAAATTTCTGTATTCTAAATTCTTTTCCCACCTTCTTGCATTGGTACTGCTTTGGGAGTCTGTCATAGATATGGAATACGTCGTAGGACCCAATCCCCTAGAAGAAGAAGTTACTCTCTTACCTGGTAACGTTCTTTCGATGGGATGGTCCAACGTATTCCATATCGCTCCCTCCTTGTCTTCCCCGCTACAGAATTTCTTATGCGATTGCAGCTTACATTTCCGCAAGGCTTTGTGTGGTCAGACTGGCAGAAGACTGGTGCCACACGTTCTGGGGAAAAAACTACAACTGAGGCTACGGGCGTCGTGCGCCCTACTTACAACATCCAGTGACGTCGGCCGTCGGAGGAGATCCTCGAGGGCGGCGTATCGACGTCATCGACGCAGGTTGCAGAAAGATTTTCCGAAGCAGCACAGCTGTGGCGATTACTGTCATAGATATGGAATACGTCGTCGGACCATCCCATCGAAAGAACGTTACCAGGTAAGAGAGTAACTTGTTCCTCTCCAGAAAACATTTTGAAGTGGGAATATTTTACTCCCTACTTTTTTTAAAGTTGGGAGTGAAATGATTTCAATGGCTTGCTTTTCTCCCGCAGATTCTTCATCTGATGGATATCCTCATTCAGCTCTGCTGCTCGGAATTCTTTACGACAGCAGGCGTAGTGGACCTCGACTCGATCTTTGACCCAGCTTGCTCGGTGCTCAATCATCGGCTTTGGACGTGACTGCCATCTTATATATTCCACGTCACTATGCCCCATGCTTCGGTTCCTTTTTTCAGCGCGCTTGAATGCTGCATCAGGAATGTGAATTTGAGTCTTGACTCAATGTTATTTTGATAGAATTGTGTACTTTTTCTCAAAACTTCGACCATGATGTCTACTCACTGGGTTTCGGGCTTCAAAAGGTACACTGATTGCCAGTCCAAAATGTCCATGACCAACCCCCATAACATTTGTCTGTGGTACTTGGGTGCGAGTTACAACACAAAGGCCTGTGCGTCGTTCACCAAAATGCATACCAAATCAATCCGTGAAAGTGCAGAGAAACTTGCTTTGGGGCCGACTGTCATCCAAATCACTGGCATGTTCACTCGTCCGGTCTTCTGAGGCTGAGATGGAGGAGCCCACCCCCGAAAAGGGGCGGCTACATTCCAGAAGCCATTCTACTTCGTCTTCCTTGCGAAAGAAGAAGCAGCGCAACTCTACATGACTGTAGTTTGCCGTCAGAAAGAGGTAAGACCTCGGCTGGGTCGACCGCTCAGTAACAGTGGGAGTTTTAAAACTCAAATGCTCGAGATGTTTAAATCTCAAGCTGGTGTAGGTGTGGTCCCCATCATCCCCTGACCAGAAAACTTTGGCAGCAAATGCGGCACTCGGTACTCCCGACCCAGGGCCGCCATTCCATCGACGTCAACCAATCCTTCGGACTCGACGCCGTCAAAGGCGCGTACTCTATCGTTGGCTGTTCATTACAGCGCTGACGCTCACAACATCAATTTGTCCTCCAGGTCTTCATCGGTGCCTAAAACCCTCCCTTTGATCCTGAAAGTTGTTCCCTCGATCTCCACAGGAAAACCCTCAGCATCGGGTCTTTCCATCCACTTTCAAGGTCGGGATTCTTTGAATCCTTGCAGTCTATTTTCAATGCCAACCAGTCCGATGACCAAGGGGATATTGAACCTATATATTCTGGTACCGATGTCGATATCGGAGGTGTCGATTTGTTTCCACAATCAAGCTGGTTGGTTTGCTCTAGCCCAGGGGTTGCATGACACTAGTGGCCTGGATACGTCTCCAGATCTTGATTTCCAGCAGGGTCAGCCTTACATGCATACCCATGCGCAATTCAGGGCCTTGGTTGAAAGGGTGGTAGACACCCTTGGTTTGAAATCTTCTTCTGCACCTGTTCAAGGGTATGAATTAACAGACATTCTTGACAAAGGTCTGACGGTTCAGCATAGCGTGCCACTTAATCCGGCTATAGAAGACCCTTTTAGCCTCCTTATAGTAGCATCCTTGCACAATCCCCCTGTTAACTCCAACTTCACGGGGGAAGTATAGGTGTTCTGATCTTGATGGTCGTGCCAATTATTGAATACCGCCGTCCCCAAGTACCACACAGACAGAATGACCAAATACTGTCTGTGCAATCTTTGAAGCCACAGGTGTAGTGAGCCGTCAACTGGAACCAGGAAACGCCGGAAGAACCCCTTTGACCACTGTAAGGCAATAGACGGTTATCAAACTAATGCAATATGGACACAGCAATAAGGAACTGATTGTAGCAAAGCTTACCTAGATGAGCTGTGGGCCAGGTCGTAATGCACTAGGGGCAACCAGCAGAGACAGTGGGCCGGGTTTCAGAGAGGCTTGGGTACTAGTTCCACACCTGGGCAAGTTGGCACAAGAGGAGTCCACAAAACACGTAATGGGGTCAAAAACCAGTTCAAAGCACAAGGTCCAAGCAAAGGGGAAGTCCGTTTAAGCAATCCGTGAAGTACGTGCAGGGTTGAATATCTCTTGAAGCAAGCAAGAAGAGTTCCAGGGCAAAGGTAACAGATGAAGCCAGGAAGAAGTAGAGTATCCAAAAAAAGTCTGTGGTCGTAGAGCCGATGAATCCTTGATGAAAACAATAACGCCAAACAGTCCTTACGAGAAGCAGCTGAGAAGCGCTGCCACTGTGGTTTCCGGCCCTTTTGACTGTTGTAGTCACAAAAACGCGGCAGCGTGGGAAAATCACGTGATGGCAGAGGATGAACGTGATTGGCAGCAGTTCACCTCACGTGACGCGTGAATCGCCGTGTTCCTCGGCAGTGCTGCAAGGCATACAACAGTTTCCACGGGAGTTGCCAGGACAATGAAGGTCAGAAAACACCTGGAAAACCAGTCATCCTTCTCCAGTGTCGAGCGGAAGGTTGTGTTCCTGTTAGGGAGAATTCTCTGTTTAGGCTGAATTTCCCTCCCTAGTGAGTCCCCCAGCAGCTTTGCTGGATTTCTGGGGTTTAATTTTTTCTCCTGCCAAGAGTGGGACTCTTTTACCCTCACTCTTGGACATGTTGAACTGTGTTATCTTGGACAAACCTTGTGTTGAATGGGCTATGGGGTCTTTTACTCCATAGGGCCTCATGTATTTTTGTGATGTGGGTTACACAGCACCCTCTGTGCCGTGACCCAGGGGTGTCCTAGGGACTCCCCAGCATAGACTCCATACCCTGGGACTGACTACTGTCTCCCAGGGCATGTAAAGTCACCAAAGACTTTGCTAGTCTTGAATCCTGAACAGAACCAGTACAAACCATCATATTGTGGACGTACTGGCTGGGGCAATTCGATTGCCCCAGGGTCTGTTAGTCGAGGGGGCCCGTCTCCGTCCCCCCTGATCGAGTTTTGGCTGGTGGCAGTGGAAACTACGTTTTATATTCGACCGCGAATATTTTCCTATGGGATTTCCCATTGTTTTAGGCTAACACATTTAATTATTTATTTACGGTAGCCTTAAACATACCACCGGTTTATATATTTATTTTTATAACTCCGGTTGGGACTTTTTGCCAAAACTTGATTCTAAAATGGCGTTGGTGTTCGCCTCTGTAACTCTGACCCAAAGTGGAGCCCTTTGTTCCACTTTTGGCGGGCTTCTCCACAGAAGCCCTCCAAAGTGGTGCCACTCTGTCTGGGGTACTTAGGAGGGGTGGAGGGGGGTTTAGGCACCCTGGACTGAGTTACCTAGGTAACTCAAGTCGCACTCCGTCCTGATTGGCCCAAGTGGTGAGCCGGCCGGCTCACCACTTAGCATGTTTGAGTGACAGCTAGGCTGGGTGAATGGGGGTTTGCTGCATAAAAGCAGGGCTTTGGGGACTGGAACTTCAGAAGTCGCCACAGGACCAAGAATCCGACGAGGGAAGAGCTGAGCCGACCTGCTTCGACGACACCACCCGGTGGAGCCCTGCTGAACCGTCTCACCACTTTTCCCGACGACCGAGGAGAACTCTTAACGGAGTGGCTCCTTCCCTTGACTGGTGGGGACAACCAGTTTTCGCCTTCTTTTCGCTTCCCGAGGTATCTCGTGGCCGCCTTGCCAGTGCCAAGCACCCCGGCAACCGGAACCCCACCACTTTTACCTCAAACCACGAAAGTCGGTACAACCCTTTACCCGGAGGACTCCGCGGCTGGTTTCTTCCCGGGCAGTGCAACGACCTTCTTCTTCTGCTCTTCAGCGAGAACTTCTTCTCCCCTGACCGACGTCGAGCCTTGCTGCCACTGCCTGGAACAACTGCCACCGCTGGAGGATCCTTTCCACTTAAGGTACCGTGTTCCGCCTGGCTTCCCTTGCCACCGACTGTACGGGGTAGATTTAGCCCCCGGCTTTCGAACCTGGGAGTGCCTGGGACACCCTGGCTAAACTTTCTAAGCCACTCTAAACTCTTTCTAACTCTTTGCAAGACTTTGAATCCTTAACAACAGTGTGATCTTGGGCACATTTTCGCTCCGACTACTCTAAGAGTGGGCCCTGCCTAGTGACTTTTGCTCACCTGTGACTTTGTGCTTCTGTGAGTCTATTGCCAGTGTTCTGGACCTTAGAGTGGTGTGTTTAACCCATTCCTGTTTCTTTTTACCCCTTTCTTGAACCTACTAGAGTGTCATCTAACGTTAAGCGCTCACCTCTGTTTTAATTATGTGGTGTTAACTTAGAGTTGTCTAGATAGGAGTAAGGGTTGGAACTGCTTGCATTATAACTGTGTTTGAAGTGTTTTTACTATATTTTGCTAGAGTGTTTTTATCTTATGTGTATTTTAAATAAATAACTATATACTTTTGAAACCAAGCTCTGGTCAGTGTTTGCTTGTGCTATTGTGTCTGAGTACATATTGTGTATACTTTGCATACTGCCTAACTCTTCTTGAGAGAAGTCTGACTGCTCAGCCACAGCTACCAGGTAAATCTGGGTGGTACAGACTGCTACCAAAGGGGTTTACTGCTCTACCTGTAGTCTTAAATCTTTTGCAGTGTTCCCCAAGGGAACTGCACAGGTTTCTGCCTAACACTGGTGTACAGCGGTGGGATTTGTATTGAGTATACATTTTATTGTGCTTTAGATACCTTAGTGCAACTAACCACAAAGCTTAGCACTGAAAAAGTAAAACCTCTAACATGTCAGTTATAGAAAGCTATAGTCAAGAGTCCCTTGCAGCCAAAACTGCTGATTGTTTAAGAGTGCTCTGTAAACATAAGGATCTCCTGACTAAGGGCAAGAAAATGGAGCTGATTGAAAGATTGTTAGCTAACCAAAGTCTGGGTGATGGTTCAGAGGAACCTACCACTCCAGCAACTGTAGATGACAGTGTTGAAATTAACATGGAGCAAAATGTTGATGATTCTGAGGAAGAGTCAGAAGAGGAGGGTGAGGCTGTTGTAACTGTCCCCCCTAGGCCTCTGCCTGCTCTACCTGCTGTGCCTACTGGACCTTTACCAGGTCCCACATTTAGTCCTCAGTACTTTGAACTGGAGAAAATGAAGCTAGAATTGGAGTATAAGAAACTTAATGCTCAAACTGACAAAGAACTAAGGCTAAGGGAAATGGAGCTCAAGTATGACTTAGAAATGAAGAAATTATCTGTTGAGAATGTTTCTCTCTCTGGCTCCTCTAGAAGTTCCAGTCCTAAAAGACCCCGGATGCCTAAAGAATTGGTTGGTATGTATGAGCCTAAGTTGGATGTGTTGGATTGGTTGTCTCTGTTTGAATATAATCATGGGCTCCAGAACATCACAGGAAATGACTTACTCACCTGGTTGTTCTCTAGGCTTCCCCCTGTTGCAACTGATGTGGTAATGGAGATGGGGGAGGAGGATAGGAAGGACTATGAATGTGTGAAACTAGCTTTGATAGCTAGGTTTGGGAAGACCCCTTCCCAGTATCTTAAGAGGTTTAGGAACCTCAAAAAGCATGATGGTACCCCTTGGGCTACCTGGGTGAGTGAATGTTTGAAAAACTTAGAGGGATGGATTAAGGGTTACAAGGTGAACACTTATGAAGGTATGAAGAATTTGTTTATGTTGGAGACTATTTATGATGCCTGCTCTCCTGAGCTCAGACAGCACTTGGCTGATTCCAGGGAATTAGATTCCCGGAAACTAGCTAAGGCTGCTGACTTGTGGGTTGCCAACAGGGCCACTCACAAGGATTCTGGGGTAACTCAGAAGAAGGATGGGGAGAAACAGCCTAAAAAAGACTCCAAAGAGAATTCTAATAATTCCTATCCCAAAGAGGGCCCCAAACCACAAAATAACCAGGGTAAGCCACATGGGAAACCTAGTCAGGCTACTGTACCTTCTGGCCACAAGCCAGAAGGAGGTCAGAACAAGCCACCCTTCCAGAGAGCATTTGGACAATGCTATGTCTGTCAGGGTACTGACCATATCAAAGGAGATCCCAAGTGCAAGGGTAAACCTGCAGGGATCAGCACAGTCTCCTTAGCCTTCACTCCTGAGGATGAAGTACAGGTGGCTAGTGCCCACTTTGAACTCTTTGCTGAAGAACCCTTGGGTCTTCAAGCAACTGTAAACTTAGAGCCTATGGGTCTGGTTAGTCCCCAGAATAGGGTTGTGTATAACTCCCTACCTGTTAACTCTAAGGTGTATTATGTGGACAGTGTTCTTGTCAATGGCCAGGATACTCCTGCCAGGAGAGACACTGGGGCCAGCAGAACAGTAGTGGATGAAAGCTTCTTTCAACCTGAGGATGTGGCCAAAGCACCCAAAGGTCCCACTAAGATGTCTGGAGGCCCTGTCCAAATGGTTCCTATTCTACCAGCCCTCATTCAGTGTAACAACATGACAGTGAGGATCCCTGTCAGTGTTCAGACTGAGGTACCTGGGAAGGTCCTGTTGGGGAATGACCTAAGAACTCTAGGAGTAGTGTCCCATACCCCCAGGCCTCCCAGTATGGAGAAGCAGAACTTAACCAAATTGGCTAGAAAGGCTACCTTGAAGGACCCTTCTAAGCCTGTGGGACCCTCTACTGAGAACCCCACTACAAGCCCTGGTGTTAGTAAATTGACCTCTAACCCAGGCACATTTCTAGGAACATGGGCGCCCCAACCAAGCTCCATCATTGTTCCCCTAGTCTCAGAGTCTCTGACTCCCCCTGCTTCTGAGGAAGAGGTGGATAGACCAACTAGGCCCCTATCTGGACCTGAGAGAACTGGTAATTCTCAGTGCTGGTGGAAAACCAGAAAAGAAAAGTCTAAGGCCAAAAACCTTCAGACTGTTGGACCTTCTACTGAAGACCCCAACTCAAATCCTAATATTAGGGGGGAAACTCCTAAAATAGGTAGATCTAAGAGGAAGGGGAAGCAGGTACATTGCCTAACCCCAACCCCTCCAACCAAGAGGCCTAAGACCCAACCTGCTCCCACAAGAGAGGTGGTGAGGAACCTTGGAGGCCCCTCTAGATCTAAGGGAACCCTTTATAAGGACCCCTTGAAAAAGCCTAACATAGGTTCAGAAGTTGTACCAACTTCTGAGGGACTGGTCAACCAGATCCCCTATAACAAAAAGACTGATGTTCCTCAAAGGGTCTGTAGGTCCGTTAGCTTACAAAAGAAAACCTTTGAGTTCTCCATTGAACATAGGTCAAGGTGTCACCATCAAAATGCTGATGGACTCTCTAGGATGTATATCATCGACTAGAGGTATGAGGTTCATCCAGGAGTGGATTAAATCCTCCTGTCCCTTAGTCTGGGGGGGGCGAGTGTTAGGGAGAATTCTCTGTTTAGGCTGAATTTCCCTCCCTAGTGAGTCCCCCAGCAGCTTTGCTGGATTTCTGGGGTTTAATTTTTTCTCCTGCCAAGAGTGGGACTCTTTTACCCTCACTCTTGGACATGTTGAACTGTGTTATCTTGGACAAACCTTGTGTTGAATGGGCTATGGGGTCTTTTACTCCATAGGGCCTCATGTATTTTTGTGATGTGGGTTACACAGCACCCTCTGTGCCGTGACCCAGGGGTGTCCTAGGGACTCCCCAGCATAGACTCCATACCCTGGGACTGACTACTGTCTCCCAGGGCATGTAAAGTCACCAAAGACTTTGCTAGTCTTGAATCCTGAACAGAACCAGTACAAACCATCATATTGTGGACGTACTGGCTGGGGCAATTCGATTGCCCCAGGGTCTGTTAGTCGAGGGGGCACGTCTCCGTCCCCCCTGATCGAGTTTTGGCTGGTGGCAGTGGAAACTACGTTTTATATTCGACCGCGAATATTTTCCTATGGGATTTCCCATTGTTTTAGGCTAACACATTTAATTATTTATTTACGGTAGCCTTAAACATACCACCGGTTTATATATTTATTTTTATAACTCCGGTTGGGACTTTTTGCCAAAACTTGATTCTAAAATGGCGTTGGTGTTCGCCTCTGTAACTCTGACCCAAAGTGGAGCCCTTTGTTCCACTTTTGGCGGGCTTCTCCACAGAAGCCCTCCAAAGTGGTGCCACTCTGTCTGGGGTACTTAGGAGGGGTGGAGGGGGGTTTAGGCACCCTGGACTGAGTTACCTAGGTAACTCAAGTCGCACTCCGTCCTGATTGGCCCAAGTGGTGAGCCGGCCGGCTCACCACTTAGCATGTTTGAGTGACAGCTAGGCTGGGTGAATGGGGGTTTGCTGCATAAAAGCAGGGCTTTGGGGACTGGAACTTCAGAAGTCGCCACAGGACCAAGAATCCGACGAGGGAAGAGCTGAGCCGACCTGCTTCGACGACACCACCCGGTGGAGCCCTGCTGAACCGTCTCACCACTTTTCCCGACGACCGAGGAGAACTCTTAACGGAGTGGCTCCTTCCCTTGACTGGTGGGGACAACCAGTTTTCGCCTTCTTTTCGCTTCCCGAGGTATCTCGTGGCCGCCTTGCCAGTGCCAAGCACCCCGGCAACCGGAACCCCACCACTTTTACCTCAAACCACGAAAGTCGGTACAACCCTTTACCCGGAGGACTCCGCGGCTGGTTTCTTCCCGGGCAGTGCAACGACCTTCTTCTTCTGCTCTTCAGCGAGAACTTCTTCTCCCCTGACCGACGTCGAGCCTTGCTGCCACTGCCTGGAACAACTGCCACCGCTGGAGGATCCTTTCCACTTAAGGTACCGTGTTCCGCCTGGCTTCCCTTGCCACCGACTGTACGGGGTAGATTTAGCCCCCGGCTTTCGAACCTGGGAGTGCCTGGGACACCCTGGCTAAACTTTCTAAGCCACTCTAAACTCTTTCTAACTCTTTGCAAGACTTTGAATCCTTAACAACAGTGTGATCTTGGGCACATTTTCGCTCCGACTACTCTAAGAGTGGGCCCTGCCTAGTGACTTTTGCTCACCTGTGACTTTGTGCTTCTGTGAGTCTATTGCCAGTGTTCTGGACCTTAGAGTGGTGTGTTTAACCCATTCCTGTTTCTTTTTACCCCTTTCTTGAACCTACTAGAGTGTCATCTAACGTTAAGCGCTCACCTCTGTTTTAATTATGTGGTGTTAACTTAGAGTTGTCTAGATAGGAGTAAGGGTTGGAACTGCTTGCATTATAACTGTGTTTGAAGTGTTTTTACTATATTTTGCTAGAGTGTTTTTATCTTATGTGTATTTTAAATAAATAACTATATACTTTTGAAACCAAGCTCTGGTCAGTGTTTGCTTGTGCTATTGTGTCTGAGTACATATTGTGTATACTTTGCATACTGCCTAACTCTTCTTGAGAGAAGTCTGACTGCTCAGCCACAGCTACCAGGTAAATCTGGGTGGTACAGACTGCTACCAAAGGGGTTTACTGCTCTACCTGTAGTCTTAAATCTTTTGCAGTGTTCCCCAAGGGAACTGCACAGGTTTCTGCCTAACAGTTCCTGTGCCCCGATGTGCAGCGAGAGATGTGCCAGGTAAGTGCGGGCTGATCGTGGGTTGCCTAGTGGGTTGCCTAGTAGTGAGCACACTGGGAGATGTGACAATAGGCCGGCAAGAGGGGATCATTCTTTCCTTGCAGCTCGCCCTTCTCCAGAAGGGCTTGTTGTGCAAGCTGCCACAATAACCACCGGACCTGCGGCATCCACAGCCAATCTGCCTCCGGATAGAGAGGGTAAAAAACTTGATGCATTGATCAAGAAAGTCTTTACTCCAGGCAGCATGGCCTTGAAGGCCACTGATGTGGTTTGCAGATTTGCCAAATATTAGTTTGGCCTATGGAAAGCCTTAGATCAGGCTACTCAGTATATCCCAGAATGTGAAATGCAGGATGTTTGTATACAGCTGGTGGAAGATGGGAAGGAGGTAGCCAAGTAGTTGTTGCAGACGGGCCTTAACGTGGCAGACTGCTTTGGCCATTCAATGGGGTCGGCGGTAGTGATAAGGAGACAAGCCTATCTAAAAAACCTCGGACTTCTCCCCAAATGTCCATAATAGGCTACTGGACATGCCTTTTGAGGGAGAATTGCTTTTTGGCCAAAAGGCTGACGACTCTTTGGAAACATTTAAAGAGTCTAAAATTGCCGCCTAATCACTGGGCCTCACTGCGCAAAGCCTGCCTTCAGCTTTGCCTCCAGAGACAGAGGCTATAGATGTTATGTTCCCTATGGCAGGAGAGTGTAGCTCCCACATTCCAGGCAGGGGCAGAGGTTTTTCTGGCATCTTGAAAGGGGCAGATGCGCTTCTAGAGGCCCGCAACAGCAGCAGGGGCGACTCCACCCTCTATGCCACTTTGATTTCCCCTCCCGCGATTTACCGGTTGGTGGACGTGGATGGTTGGCAGGATATTGGCCCCAGTGGCAGGAGATTACCTCTGATGCCTGGGCCCTGAAGTTAATTCAGTGAGGTTGTCTGCCCTTCTTAAGAAAACGACCGGACAGACCCCCAACGCCTCAAATCCAACCGGGACAGGAGCTCCAGGAACAACTGAGAACCCTGTTGTGGAAGAGGTACCTCCCGATCAGAGGGGGTCGGGCTGGTATTACCGGTATTTCCTGGTGCCCAAGAAAGGAGGTGGTCTCCGTGCCATTCTGGACTCGGAGCCCTAAACAAGTTCCTGAGAAAAGACAAATTCAGGATGGTTACGTTGAGAGAAATTCTCCACGCTCTCAAACTTCAGGACTGGCTGGTGACAATAGACCTACAGGACGCTTATTTCCATGTGCCGATACATCAAAAGCACAGGAAGTTCCTAAGGTTCCTCATAGGAGACGAGCATTATCAGTTCAAGGTGCTTCCCTTTGGGTTGACCTCCGCTCCAAGGGTCTTCACCAAGTGCTTGGCAGTAGTCGCGGCTCACCTCAGGAGATCCGGGGTCCATGTATTTACTTATCTGGATGACTGGCTGATTTGAGGGAAGTCAGTGGGGCAGCTCTTGTCTCATCTAGAGGACACATGCTTGCTACTGCACAGGCTGGGATTCTCCCTGAACTTGAAGTCCCATATGACACCAGTCCAAAAGCTCCAGTACTTCAGAGCAGTCCTAGATTCTCTGGTGAGGAAGGCCTTCCCCTCGCGAAGAGAATCCACGGCATAACACAGATGGTACATTTGTTCTGGAACCACGCCACTTGACCAGCAGCTTCCTTCCTCTGCCTCTTAGGTCTCATAGCCTCCTGTATTTTTCTAGTAGCGGAGGCCAAACGGCGCATGAGATCCCTTCAGTGGCTCCTAAGGCATCAGTGGTCTCAATAGCTAGGAGCGCTCACAGATCCTCTCAAAGTGTGCAACCAAGTGTTCCACGATCTCGACTGGTGGACCAACCACAGCAGTCTTATGGCGGGGGTACCCTTCTAGCCGCCTTGTCCTCAGACCTAAGTAGTCACAGATGCGTCTCTGAAGAGCTGGATCACTCATTACGAGTACTTGCAGGTGAGTGGCCTTTGGTCAGTGACAGAAGCCAGGTAGGACATCAACAACCTGGAGTCGTGAGCCATCAAGCTAGCCCTGAAGGCGTTCACCCCGTCTCTCAAGGGGAAGTATGTCCTAATTCTAACGGAAAACACAGTGGCCATGCACTACCTGAACAAGCAAGGTGGCATGCACTCCCGTCCCCTCTGCACAGAGGCAATGCAGCTGTGGTTACCGTTACTGGAGAACCGAATCTCGGTCTTGGCAGTTGAACTGGCAGGGACAAAGAACACTTTGGCGGATGCTCTGAGCAGGCAGAGCACAGTCTCACAGGAGTGCGAAGTGTACCAGGAAGTCCTAGGAGAGGTCTTCTCTCTCTGGGGTAACCCAACAGTGGATCTGTTTGGCACAGAGTCCAACAGGAAGTGTAAACAGTTTTGCTCAAGGGAATTCCCCACTGGGGGATGCATGCTTTTCTGGTGGACTGGACCTTCCCTACATTCCCCTCCCACCCCCCTGATGCCTGTCCTTCCTTGGGTTCTCAGGAGGTTAAAGAGATTTCGAGCAACCATGATCTTAATCGCCCTGAACTGGGCGAGAATAACATGGTACTCTGATCTCTTGGATCTGTCCCTCTGTCCTCCTCACTGGTTGCCGTGGCATCTGGATCTCCTAACCCAGTCGGAGGGTTGGATGCTGAACCCGACCCGGCTTTCCCAACCTACATGCGTGGCTCCTGAGAGGATATATGACTACTGGGACCTCTCAGAGGCGGAACTTAAGGTGTTGCTGGCTGCAGGCAGACTATCTACAAGATCTCTGTATGCATGCAGGTGGAAAAGATTTGAGGCGTGGTACAGGGAGCGTAATATTGACCCTTTTGAATGGATTGTGTCCTCCCACGTATTCCTCATCTTATGATATTCGTATCTCGCCAGCTTTGCTGCTTTGGAAAAAGACATTTTGGCAGAGGGCGCTGTGCACAAGGTCGTGGCGTCTGTCCCTCGACGGGCTCCAAACCGTCTTGACGTCACCATCAGAATAAGTAGCGTGTGCTGCGCCCATTGGCTTCAGTTCTGTTTTTCCGATTGCTTTGCTTTTGAGTTAACGGCACGCTTCGAAATCTTCTTCGAGAAAATGTCGATTACAGACCCTCACTGCATTTGTCTTTGGTGCCTGGGTTCGGACCATCAAACTGGCGATTGTGGCTCCTGTCAGTCGATGATGGAGAAGGCTCTTCGTGGGAGAAAAGGTAAACTGGCGGTGGGGCGGGAAGCTTCCAAGGCCTCTTCGAAGGCCTCGTCAAAAAAACATAGAAAGTCAGGCGAATCGAATGATTCGGATCGGCGTAAACATTCAAAGAAGATGAAGAGGAGACATATATATCCCTCCTCTTCCTCTGAAACGTCTACAGAATTGGTAAGATGTACGACTAAGTCGGATTCCGCAAGGAAATGGGATGAATTTAGAAAGCAGATGATGGAGGTCTTTGAGAATGCGACTTCGAACCCCTCAAAGAAACCTCAAGAGCCAGACCCCGGTCACTCCGTTGGACGATGCAGGAGAGTCAGAAACTACTGTGGAAAGATCCAGTAGTAAGGGTGAAGCTCGAAAACCTCGACCCAACGTCAAAACGTCCTAGGTTCTGACGAAGAACCATAAGTCATCGAAGCCCTTCTTCAAAGATGTCATTGATGCCTTCGAAGACTAATTAGATTCCTTCGAGGCAAATTCAGACACAGGGAAGAAGATTTACTCCTTTACCTAAATCAGACTTTTTTAAGTCTGTCTTCTATCTTTGAAGAGGAGAGTGCCTCAGAAGAAGAAGTTTCTACATTTGGGGTACAGTTTGGTACCAGAGGGGTGCCAGAGGAGTTGACCCAGAATCGAAAATGAGAGACCTGTGTGACACCCTTCACTCTGCTAGTGGCATTGATACGTCACCAGAGCTAGAATTTACAAAACCTGTCCCTGCAGAACATGCAGATTCAGGGTACCGGAGTTTGATGAATAGGGTTGTTGAATACATGGGCTGGGGTAGATCCTCTTCCACATTTGATCAGGATTATATGACTGATATCCTGGACCAGGGCCCCCAGAAGGACCCATTTCTCCTCTTCCATAGGGCACTTCAGAGGACAGTGGAAAAAAACTAGTAGGCTCCTGAGATTGCTTCTGCAGTTATTAGGAAGCGGGTAGGAACAAGGGTTGGTATTCCCCATACTTTCTCATCCCAAAGGACGACGGATGATTGAGACCCATCTTGGACTTAAACTTGAACAAGTTCCTCAGGAAGGACAAGTTCAAGATGGTAACCCTTTCTCAGATCCTTCAAGCTCTCCAACTCCAAGACTGGTTGGTATCATTGGACCTTCAGGATGCTTACTTTCATGTGCCAATCCATCTCAAGCACAGAAAGTACCTGAGGTTCGCGGTTGGCGGTTCTCACTATAAGTTTCGAGTTCTGCTATTCGGCTGACCTCCGCCGGAGGGTTTTCACCAAACTGATGGCGGTTGTGGCAGCGAGTCTCAGGAGAGGGGGGGATTCAAGTCTACCTCTACCTGGATGATTGGTTGATCAGAGCGCGTTCTCCCGAACAAACTCAGGAACATCTGTCAATCACCTGTCGCTCCCTTCACAAACTGGGCTTCTCCCTCAATTTCCAGAAGTCCCACATGATGCCATCCCAAAAGCTCCAGTTTATCGGAGCTGTCCTCCCAAGGTGAGAGCTCTCCTCATTCTGCATATGGTAACAAAGTTCCAAAGTGCCCAACATCTGCCAGGCCTTCGATTTTCTGAGGTTGCTCGGTCTCATGGCATCCTGCATCTTTCTTGTGCCAGAGGCCCGATTGAGGATGAGATCCCTTCAATGGGCTCTCAGGACTCAGTGGTCCCAATTCTCTGGAATATTTCGGATCTTCTGCAAGTTCCAAGCACAGTTGCTCAAGACCTTCTTTGGTGAGCTTGCAATGACAACATTCTCAAGGGAGAATCTTTTTGGCAACCATGGCCGGAGATAACTGTAGTGACGGACGCCTCACTCACGGGATGGGGAGCCCACACCAACCATCTGACTATAAGCGGTCGTTGGTCTCCATCGGAGTCCAATCGAAACATCAATCAGGCTAACACTGAAGGTCTTCCTGTCCTCTGTACAGGGAAAGAATGTCTGGATAATGACAAAGTTCAGGAGAACCATGATCCTAATTGCCCCGGATTGGACCAGGAGGACATGGTACCCGGACCTTCGGGATATGTCCATCTGCCCTCCAATACGTCTTCCGCAAAGAGGATTTTCTCTCGCAAGAGGAAGGTCGTATTCTCCATCTAGCAGTCAAGACACTCAACCTTCACGCATGGTTTCTGAGAGGTTGAGATACAAGGATTGGGATCTTCTGGATGACGTAATGGAGATTTTGCTTTCGGCCAGAAGGCCAGCAACTAAATCCCTTTGCTGGTGTCGTTAGATTAAATTCAGTATCTGGTGCAGGGATAAGGATGTGGACTCTTTTCAATGTGGCACCCCAATGGTGCTTTCTTTCCTCTAGCATCTAGCCAATCTGGGGCTCCAGATCGGAACAATTAAAGGATATCTTGCTGTGCTGTCCATTTTCAAGCGCTCCTCGGAAGAGGTTTCCTACTTCAAAATTCCATTAATCATTCAATTCCTGAAAGGGCTCACTAATGTGTACCCTCCAGTCCCGACTTGAGATTTAAATCTTGTACTTAAGTTTCTAACTTGTACACCTTTTTAGCCTCTGCATTCATGTCCCTTGAGGCTTCTAACATTAAAAACTGTCCTCCTTGTGGCCTTAACATCAGCTTGCAGGGTTAGTGAGTTGCAGACGCTCTCATGCAAACCTCCGTACACTACTTTTCATAAAGACAAAGTGGTACTTGAGGTTAAACCTACTTTCTTACCAAAAGTAGTTTCTGACTTTCACTTGTCACAAAAAATCCTACTACCAATGTTCTACCCTCCTCCTCATTTGGGCAAAGAATAGGTGTGGTTTCATAGACCTGACCCAAAAAGGCTCTCAGTTTTTATATATCAAGAATGTCAAAATTGCGTCAGGATGACCAACTTTTGTGGGTTATACTGGCCATAAATTGGGATTAGCGGTGACAAAACAGACCATATCCCGCTGGATCATTTTGGCTATAGTTGAGTGCTACAGATTGGCGGGAAAGGACCCGCCAGATAGGCTTCAAGCCCATTCCACTAGGGGTATGGCTCCTTCTGTGGCTCTGAAGAGGGGAGTCCCTGTAGCAGATATTTGTTCAGCTGCAACATCACCATCAATGCATACTTTCATCAAGCATTACTGCTTAGATGCTTCTTCCAATGAAAGTTTATTTGCCAAGGCGGTACTCCATTCCGTCCATGAGAAAAATAATTAGTACTCCCGCCTCCAAAATTACCACTGCTATGGGAGTCTATAACAAGATGAGGAATACGTGGGAGGACACAATCCATTCGAAGAACAAGTTACTTACCAACTGTAACGTTCTTTTGACTGGACATTCCTCCCATGTATTCATCACCCCTCCCATCCTACCCTGCAGTACAGTTTACATTAGTTACACTTCGCTGTCACAAAGAGTTTTTCAGTCATGAAGCACGCCTGGGTGTTCCTCGAAAAAACAGAACTGTAGCCAACGGGCGCGGCACGAGCTACTTATACTGATGGTGACGTCAACACAGTACGGAGCCCGTCGAGACACATTGATGCCACGACCTCGTGTACAGCGCCCTCGGGCGAGAATTTTTTCCGAAGCAGCGACGCTGGCGATCTACGAATATCATAAGATGAGGAATACGTGGGAGAAACATCCAGTCGAAAGAACGTTACAGTTGGTAAATAACTTATTCATTCCTTGCCCCACCACTGCATTGGTTGAGTTCCTTCTCTCACTGGCCTCAGCGGGCCCTCAGGTTACCACAATCAAAGGCTATTTGGTGGCCTTGTCTGTGTTCAAAAGGTCCCCGGATCAAGGTTCTTTCTTCACAATTCCGGTCATGGCCCAATTCCTGAAGGGCCTTCTCAATAAGCTTCCGCCAATTCCTTTTGTTGTCCCAGATTGGGATCTTAATCTGGTTTTGGCATACTTGATGGCAGCTCCATTCGAGCCCATGCATTCCTGTTCCTTAATGCTGCTCTCATTTAGTTGTAATCGTGTCAGCAAGGAGGGTTAGTGAGTTGCAGTCTTTGTGCTGCAAACCTCTGTTTCTGTTTTTTTTTCGGGAGAACGTTTCCCTTAAAGTCAGGCCTGGCTTCCCTCCTAAAGTGGTTTCGGAATTCCACCTTTCTCAGTCCATTGATTTGCCTGTCTTCTACCCTCCACAACACTCCTCGAAAGAGGAAGAGTGGTTCCACCATCTTTATCCAAAAAGATGTTGCTCGAACATCTGACTTTAGAAAGACTAGCAAGTTATTTGCAGCCCAGTCATTGTCACGTAAGGGTCTGGCTGTAACTAAGCAGACCCTGTCTCGTTGGCTTATTTTGTGCATAACAGAATGTTTTCAGTCGGCAGGCAGGGAGCTTCCTCCCAGCATCAGGGCGCATTCAACGAGAGGGGTCTCTGCCCCTACAGCCATACAGAGAGGAGCAGCCATGGTCATTCTTGCACACATTTACCTGGCATTATTCTCTGGATGTTGAACGCAGGGCTGATGCACGGTTTGGTCCCCTCCTCCGTATCCTCACAGCTTGGGGAGTCTTTCAGATGAGGAATCTGCGTCAGAAAAGCAATCCATTGAAGATGAAATTACTCACCGTAATTATTTTTCTATGAATTCTTCTCCTGCAGATTCCTCATCGCCCTTCCCATCGTCCCCACTCAAAGTCCTTCTGTCCAGGCGAGGAGACGTCTGGTAATGGCTATATGATGACCGGTTCTGTTGTTTTGCTACTTGCTTGTTTTTCCCTAAAGTTTCTTTTATAAATTCCTTCTCTAATTCTATGGGGTCCCCCCGTTGGGATGTTTCCCATTGTTACGTTTTTACAGGCTGGTTAGCCTTCCGTCTCGTTTTCCTCTGCAGCGTTCAGGCACGGGGGGGAAAAAGAGGGCGGACTGAAGCATAGGGTGTAGTGATGTGGTAGGTATGTCTCCTGACGTCGCGTCCAGAGCTGACGATCGACCACCGAGCAAGACGGATCGACTGCTGAGTCTAGGTCCACTAAGGCCCCCTGTCAGTCGGAAAAAAATTCCGAACAGCAGAGCTGGATGAGGAGATCTATCAGATGAGGAATCTGCGGAAGAAGAATCCGTAGAAAGATCATTACGGTGAGTAATTTCTCCTTTTCAGCAAGTACAAATGGAAGTCCAATTTCAAATGTGAGTTTTTTTTTCTTTTATAAGTGAGTACAAATATGTTTTAACTGGAAAACAGAATTGGTATTGTGCTAATTCTTTTTTTGCAACTAGTTTTTCATACACATTAAGAGATATAAGTTTACTTCTTCCAATAAGGCAGTAATAACACTTTCTTCCTGTGGTGGTGTGTACTACTGGTCTAAACATTTCCATATAGCTGTGTGAGTGAAAGGTGCCAGTTTCCTTTTTTATTGTTGGGAGTATTACCACCAACTATTTTTTTTTTTGGGCGCATTTGCCTATTTTTAGGGACTGAAAGTGGCAAATACACTGCTTATCTACAGGGCTGTATATATATATATGTTCAAATGTCATTTTGATGGTGTGAATTTCTGTTGTGACATAAGGGGATCTTCGGTCACATTACCTAGGTGTCTCAGACATTTCTTTGCTTTGCATTAGACTGTGTTTTTATATGGCTGTTTTGAAACAGGGCTTTTACTGTTAATAGTGCAGTGACCTCTCCCACTGAGTGTATTCACGCACTTGGTTGGCTCTACTGCTGAATGGTGATAGAGGTGCTGGAATCCTGTCTTCTTTATTGGTTATGGGGAGATGGTTGTTACTGGTTATTTTAATTATTCAGTGTTACAGGTACCAATTTACTCAGAAGTGGTGGGAGGGGAGGACAGTGTAGATACAAAGTATATGTTTCTTGGTTATTGTATTGTTGCAACCTCAGTTGGATATTAGATGTTTGCATGACCGGGGAAAGGCTTCATTAACCCCTGCATCATTTGGAACACAATGAAAAGACTTGGTTTAGTGTTATTGATCCCAGCAAAGTCCTACTTTCCCCACAGAGTAAAGGGGAACTTTTTTGTATTTAGTCTTCAATATAATCAAGATGGGTAATTATAAACTGCTCATGTGAGGAAGGATAGCCCAGGAGCAGTGCGTTTTTTTTTCTTGGAAGCAAATCAATGCAGCGCAATATAGGTTCAAATCCTGATCCCATGCTTAGAATTATGTGTAATGTTGGAGGTGTTAATAGTGCAGTGAAAAGGGCTAGACTACAGTCATATGTCTGTAGCAGATCCATAGATATTGTGGTGCTCCCGGAAATGCACCTTACAGTAGAAGAACACAATAAGCTATGCAAGAGGTGGGAAGGAAGGAGGATTAGTTCCTTGTTCACATCAGTGTGTGTGTGTGTGTGTGTGTGTGTGTGTGTGTGGTGGTGTGTGTGTGTGTTGCATGACGAGAATGCCTGCTATGCAGGGAGAGTGGGTTAGTTGACTGGTATACCATCATTGCTTCTCTGCAAAGAAGTGGGACTCATCAATGTTCGGTGCACAGATAGCTGAGGTCTTGAGAAGGTATTCAGTGCTATGGGTGGATGATTTCAATTGTATTCTGCACCAGGAGCTTGATAGCTCCCATAGAAGTGTCCACCAATGATTTATTTCAGATTAGGTAGGTGAAGATATGCAGCGGCGGCTCACCACAGTGGTTGGGGGGGCGCCCTCTCGTCTAAGTGGCAGGCAGCACAGTCCATCTGTGTGCTTTATTTGCATGCTGGACTGTACTGCCTTCCTCTGAGCAGTGCCTTGCCCCATAACACATTTTTTTTTGGTATCCAGAACTCTTTGGGCTGTGCAACAAACAGCACACAATAAGAAGCTGGCGAAGTATTCGAATTCTGGCCCTGCAACCACTTATTGCGCTAACAGCATAAGGCTGACTAACATCTTGAAGCCTTCTCCTGTCAGTCAGCGTGTTCACATTGTGGAGAGAAGCCGGGTGGTTCCTCTGTGGCTGTGCTAATGTAAGTTAAGTGCTTTTTTAATGAGCTATGTATGTATGTGTATGCTGTGACAAGCCAACTCGGACCAGAGGACATCATTTAAAGGTAGTTTGGTTTAATTGAAAAGAAAAACCTCACTGACCCTACTGCAAAAAGGGTGCTCCCTTACTTACAAAACTAAACAAAGGTGCTCGTCTATAGTCAAAGTGAATAGTCATCCTTGGTCCAAAGCTATACACTAAACTGGCCCTACCTCTTAGCTATACATAAATAAAAATAGGTGGAGTGCCCTTCACTCTAGGCTGTCCCCAAAGGTCTCTCTGGTTGTCCGAGGAATCCTTCCTGGGTCTTCATCCAATAGTTAGTGTAAGGAAGGGATGGTATCAACAGTAAGACAGACACAAGGGACCACAGTTCAATAATGTTTATTGAACTTCAACAATGGTGTGATAATCACCTATCTGACACTAAATCTACAGATGGGAGCAAGCTACGACCATCAAATAATAATGCAGTCCTAGTGGAGTCTCGTCAAAGTAAAAAGGCCTATACTAAAAAAACGATTGTGAATCCTTACCGTTAAATACAAACAGTGTGGGGTAGTGTGCAAGAAAAAAGAAGGAAGTGTTCACAAAATGATACGTCAGGATGTTCAGGTCGTTGGCCTCCCTTCCCCACGTTTTCAGCACGGCACAGGGTGGTTTACTCAAGCAAAGCACACACTCTTGGCTTCTTCAGCACAAAGATTCAGGGCCTTCTGTACCCAGGTCTCTTTACTTCAAAGTCTCTTCATTCAGAGGGCCGTATAAGTACTCAATTCTTGCGATTCACTCTGGATCCTCCTCCGCTCAGATCCCTTTTATATCCTGATTGTTACTGTGGATGCCCTTCTTCCTGGCTCAGATATATTCTTTCTCGGGTGACTCGCGGTTCACCCCGGATCCCCCACAGCCAAGCTCAGATCCTTCCTCTTACGCAATTAGTCCCCCTCTGCCGGGCCCGGACCAATTTCAGTTAGAATTAAACTATCAAATACTTTCGAATGTGCACAGGGTTTAGCTTGACCCATTGCAGGACCAATTCGATCTCCATTTCATGGTTGCCAACCCATCAAATACTTAATAGAGACCTTCGAATGAGCACCCATGTGGCGCCAGACCACTCTCTGCGGTGTCTTTCTTGGCTTCCAAAAGTTCAGTTTTGAATTATATTTGTGTCGCTCGTTACATACTTTTCACACACAGTTCTCTAGATTTCTTCATACAATGTTGCTGCTTCTAACACAGGCTGTTCTGGTATCAGTCTCACCGACTCACTGGCAGTGCTGTCTTTACTGGTGCTGCTTTGTTGTAGGATCCAAGGACAGTACCACAGCGGCAACCGTTCCTCTCCCCTGGGTTATCGATGAGGGAGAGGCCCGGGTACCTCCGACACACAATGGAGGTTTCTTCAGCTTTAGTCCCCAGTCTTTTATTTTCCAAGGTTCACGAAAGTAACGGTCTGAAAAGGTCATGGGCACTTGCCTCCTTGCAACCCTCTCTGGTGTCGCCGTCTTTTTCCTTGTATTAAACTGCCATCTTGGAACTGCTGCTTCCTAGTGTGCTTTGCCTTGCTCAGAGTGTGCTTTCGTGCTCCGCCTTTTATCCGTATGGGGAAGTGTGATGGAAGTCAGGTGTGTGTAATGATCAGTAATTGCCTGCCCTTGCCTGACAATTATATTGGGACGTGTTGGGTATATGACTCTGGTGTTAGTCCATTTTTGCTCACAGTGAGATGTCTGTGAGAAAGTGTTTGTGTCGGGAGGTGTGGGGGGGGTTTGAGTTCCTAAGTATCCTACCTGGTAGGATGGGGAAAAGGTGTTCATGGGAAGGGGATACAGAGTCTCTCCGTCCGGTGTCCCAGTCCCACTCCTTGAAGACCCCTGACTTCGCCGGCACTGCTTTGTTGTAGGAACCAATGACAGTACCACGGCAGCAAGCGATTCGCCCCGCCTTAACTAAATAACGCAGGAGAGCCCCGCGTACCTCCAACATACAATGCATGATTCTTCAGCCTTGATTCCTGGTCTTATGTTTCCTATTCTTGAAGACTCATGAAAGTAACAGTCTTTTGTTGAAAGGGTCAAGGGCACTTTACTCCTTGCGATCCTCTTCAGTCTTGTCGCCGTTCGCCATGTATTAAACTGACTTCTTGGAACTGCTGCTTACTCTTGTGCTTTGCCTTGCTCACAGTGTGCTCTCGTGTCCCACCTTTTATCCGTGTGGGGAAGTGTGATGGAAGTCAGGTGTGTTTAATGGCCAGTAATTGCCTGACCGTTGTATTGGGACATGTCAAGTATACGGCTCAGGTGTTTATCACAATCCCCTGCTTCGTCACTTAAGTTTGACAAACTCCCTTCCTCTTCACCTGATTTCCCTGGACGTAGTAGAGGAGTCCTTGTTCCTTCGCCTCCTGATGCGCTGCTTAGTCTTGAGGAGATATGGTCTTCCTCGGTGGGAAGCCACTAGGCCTGCTTACAACAGAGAAGCCAGCTAGAGGCCTCTTCCAGCGAGAGCCAAATTAGAGAAAGAAGCCTGATAGGCGTAAAAAACCTCTCGGTGGTATGGCTTCCATGATATGGCAAGGGAGGCAGGTATTGAGAAGGTGCTGGCGAGTCCAATGATTCTTGGAGCAGTGGTCTCAATGTAGCCAGGATAGGATGATGATCCTTGGAAAGGCGGAACCCCAAAAGGGTACTTGCAGCCTTCACTGTCGGCTAAGTGCAGAGCGGGCTTAGGGAGAAGGCAAGGCAGTCTCCTATGCAGATGCGCAAGGATGACCAGGTTCGAACAAGCAAGGAGAAGGAGAAGCCGCGAAAGGAGAGTAGGAGGAGAGCCACAGGGAATGATGTCCTATGCACAGTGAGTGCTGCGGGGAGCACCAGAGAGAGTGGTCGCAGCACGGGGCTCTGGAAGGGAGGGAGGGAGGGAGCAGATGCGTGTCTGCAGAGTGAAAGCCTGAGGAGAGGGTGAAGAGTAGCAAAAAAGAGCAAGGTTGGCAGCGTCTTACCCCAAAGCAAGGAGAGCAGCAAAGTGGGTTGCAACGTGCCGGGTGCCGGCCACGTCGTGTATTTATGGCCGCAGGCAGCGGCCATGCCAGTTGGAAGATTAGACTGTCAAAAAATGCTTCGGAAGAACCTGCTATGCCTTCCTAATGGTGTCCATACCTCCAGGGTCTCCACAAGTGCCAGTTCTGTCGGCGCGTGACAGTGTTAGTCTGTTTTCTCTGACAGTGAGCTGTCCGTGAGACAGTGTTTGTGTTGGGAAAAGGGGTGGGGGTGTTGAGTTCCTAAGTATTTTACCTGGCAGAATGGGGCAAAGGTGTTAAAGGGAAGGGGATACTGCACCTTGCCACCCAGTGTCCCACTCCCCGAAGACGCCTCACCCAGGTGGTCCTGATCCACCAACACTGGTCCACCCACAGAAACTGGATCCAAAAGCGATGGCACTGTCCTGCCCATCTCGATGACAGATCCCCAAAGACGAGTGGATGAGACACCTTCAGGTTTCTCACAGAAGCAAGTAACAGTTCTTCTCAAAGAAAACCGTTATTTTCAGTTTTATGAACAGTTTCCCAAAGTCCTAACAAAAAGTCTCAAGTTCATGAAAAAACAAAATGTCCAAATTAGGTGGAATCATATTTCCATGATCCCTCTCCAGCACCTTGGTTCATCTCTGTGATGAATCCTGCGGAATCCTCACAGAATCACTGCCTAACGTCTCCTTCCAGGTGGCCGGGGGCAGGCAGCAGATACCTGATGCTAACACTGGGGGGGGGGGGGGTGGTGGTGGTGGTGGTGGTGGTGGTGGTAGTAGTCGTGTGGATCACCTGGGAGAAGGCCCCCAAAGGAACAGGAGGTTTCCACTAGGTGAGGCGCGATACTCCGCTTCGGAGGGTGAGATATCCCTGATGCCTGAATACCTAATGGCTTTGTGTTGGAGTGAGGCTCGCCTTCTCAAAAGTTCACAAAATGTTAGCAGTAAAAAAGCCGTTATGGTCCGTATAAGAATAGAACATGTAAGGATCAAAACATCAATACCATTACTTCTGGGAAATGTGGTTTTTCCTTTGGATTGACTTGTGAAATTAAGAACCAGCCATGAATCTCTTCAAAACCATTATCTAAAGGTATGTTCAATAAACAGGATCGCTTGGGTAAAGTTAAATTCGAATTATGTGGTCAAAAAGAATAACATTGAGGACTTCAAGTCCCATAATGCCACAGGTACTGCGACGGGGAAGAGGAGTTCAGAGGCACAGAACTGCAGTATACAGTCTAGTGTTCCTAATAATCTACACCTGAGCAGGAATTTTGGTTACTTAAATCCCCCCAGGTGCAGATCAAGAAGGAGTAGTAGTAGAAGTTACCATCAGCCGTGTATGCGGCAGAGAGCGGAGGACGCTGGAACCCCCACTGGGTTTCTGGTGGGTAATAGTGCTGAGAGAGTCATGAGAAGGATGAGCCCAAAGGTCGTGCAGTGGGAATCGCTGCTGTTGCAGGTTACCCCGTGGGAGAAAGGCGCTCTGTGCACTTTGTGCCTGTCTCCGGTGGCTGGCGAGCACAGAGACGTGAGAGGAGCAGCAAGGACTCCTGCTCGGGAAGGTGCAAGTCACGGGACTGCAACTGGAGTGCTCAGAATCTCCTAATCCGAAGAGCAGAGTGGCAGCAGGATAAGCGGACATGCAGGGAGATACCAGTGAGTTGGCCTGTGACAGGCGACCCCGGAGCCTTCCGTTGCTAACCGCTAACTGTCAATGTTTTGAATACCGGACTAATGAAAAGAAGCGTTTTTGGCCCAAAGATTATGTGAAAAGGAAACTAAAGGAAAATGTGTTTAACTATCACTACCCAAATAAAAAAAAAATATTTAAGAAAGACTGTGATTACCATTGCCCAATGAATGAGGGGGCTGTAGTGAACACACAGAAAAACGACCATTGACAAACCAAAGTGGGGGCAATTTTAAACAAGTACTATAACCAGCATTGCCAGGGTAAAGAGGGTGCAATCTGTAAGACAGAGAACAACCAGCATTGCCTAAGCCAAAGAAAGGTAATTGGAAGAAAAACGGAAGACCGCTTTCTCGCAGAGAGAAACCTGAATAAAAGACATTCTAAACAGTTACCAGGTGTGATAGTGAAAACTCAAAGATGGCAGGGAAAAGTTCCTTCTTGTGAAGTGTGGAAAGGTGGAGAGTTATATAACCTGTAGCTCATGTGGCCAATTAAAAGTGGCTCGAACAGCATCAATGGACGTTGCATCCTTCTGGAAGAAGTTGTGAATCTTATGGTTGCTGAAAGTCAAAGAGTTTACTGATGTTTTGAAGTAACCCACACTGCGGAGTACTTGTAGTAGTGTTAGGAGATTCATCCTGGCAAGCAAGTACACCAGGAAAGGGATTGTTAGTGTGTCAAGTACTCGCCCAGTTGCCCCTCTGACCTTATGAACCAGATCCTTCAGGCTGGATACTGGAAGATAGGCCTCAGCCAGATAGTCCTGGCCGAGGTCTCTTCCTCACTCGGAAGTGAAGGAGATCTTCCTTTCGATACACCCCTTTGAAAGAGCGAGAGAACCACACCAGATTAGAACCAGAATGTTAAATACAGCACACAAGAGAACAGTTTAGTGGAATGGGAGCACATACAGTGGATAATCCTGATATGGCTATGACCCTGGACACTGAGCTTCTCCATAAAGTACGATTAGGTAAGACTCCTGGGATCAGACCACCTTACAAAGGGCAAATGGAGAAAAGAGGAATATACCTTTCACTATGCAAGCTAACTACCCCCAAAAGTCCCCACAGAACAGGAGTTTACCAAGTTCGAATAATAGTCCAAAAGGAAGTCCAATTGCCAAAACGTGAGGGAAGGAGAGTTAGTAAGGGAACTACCCCAAATGGAACAAGGGACACAGTGGAGTCGGGTTGGTGCACGTACTTGTGTCAGCAGAATGTCCTGTTCGCGTACACAAGCGAAAGGGAATCCTGTTGGGACTTCTTGGTAGGAGATGGTCGTTGAAGAGAGGATAAGCCAGACGTGACTCGCAAGAGCAGGGATAATGATAGACAGTAGGTATGAGCAGGAGTGGTCTCTGTGTCTCAGCCGGGATGTCTCAGTAGTTAAGTAGAACCCAGAGAGAGAAAGAGGACTGAGGAACGAACAGGGACATGTTACAGAAGGCTCCGAGCAAGGTAACAGACGTCCATGAAACTAGCAATCCGATGGCAGGCAAAATGTCTGGTAACGTGCGGGCAACAGCAAAGCAGAATCGGCAGGCAAAGAGGAATCAAAATAGGAAAAACCGCAGTCGGGATATGGATGTAACAAACAAGCGTAGCAACGTACTTGAGTACAATCGCAAGCAAGGCGCTGAAAAGGAAGGCAGACTTTATACAAAACAACGCCCCCAACCAATGGAAAACAAGCCATGTGAATCAGTCATATGACCATTATACATGCAACGTAACTTGGAGCGCAGCGTTTTCATGTAGTGACTTGCAACATGCGTTTCCATAGTAGCAACCAACGCCGAAAGAATGGCGAAGCCACATAACGATGAGGACGGAAACCCAGTGCTGCTTTATCTGCCGTGGATGTTCTCTAGAAGTAGATTCACAGCCCTTCTGGGACAGTGGTAGACCTGACAGGTTAGTGAACCAGGAAGAAGACATTGGAGTACTATATTAGGTTGAAAGGTTCGATGAAATGTGGTTAAACCCTCCTGATGAGAACATTGCTGTGTATAAAGAGAAGATAAAATCATATTGAAGTATTCATTGGAAGAGTGGAAACAGTCTTTTGGTTTGATAAACAAAAGCCTGTGCAAACTTTGTGATGAACTTTGTTGGATTATAAACGAAACATGATACCAAGTGAAACCCTCCAGGGGTGAAGGAACTTTGTGTTGGAAACAGAACTTGGCTATCAGGAGAAACGTTTTTGTGTTACATTATTATTATTGGAGTGAACTTTATTTTTTGGAACTTTTTTTATTTGGAAATTCTGCTTTGATCCTGGGGAAGGGCACATTACCCAGGTTACAAGACTATTTTGGTTCCGATTTAGTCTTTTGTTAAAATTGAACAGCCATATAAATACCTGAAATATTTTTGTTGTATGTAGAAGTGTGAGGGACAGATACCTTTTTTTACTAGTGTTCTCCTTTACCTTTAATTTCATAGGTAGTGAAACCCACGTTGGGGAAAGCAAGGCTTTTATTAGAACCTTTTAAGTTAATAAAATGGCTGGCTTCCTGTGAGAAACCTTTACCAAGCTGTCCACCTCGCATTTCTGGCCTCTCACATCTCTCCCCACTTTCAACTGTTGAGCGCCTTTGTGCACCCCTCGTATCTGCTCTTCATTTGGCTTATTAGGCTGCTCTGCCTCCTTTGTGTTTCTGTCCCAATGTCTCACTTAACTCTATGGGGGTATCAATGACCCTTCTTTCCTTCGGGGTCTCTTCGCTCTCATAGGTCCCTTTGACCCTTCTGTAGGCATCTGTGACCCCTCTTAGTTCTCAGGGATCTCTGTGACTCTTCTGGAGTTCTGTGTTGTTCAGGGTTCTCTGGCTCCCGCAACACTTCTGCTTGTCTCATACTCTTCTTCTCCGGTCCCTGTGACTCTTATATGGGGTAAGGGTAGTCTTTCCCTCTCCCCACTTATTCTTTTTTCTCTTCTCCTCCCTCCGAACTGGGCAACCCACCTTCCTGCTGTGTTGACACAATTGCTCCAGTGAAGGTCCAGCTCAGCGGCAGTGGATTTTTCCATGGCTTGCTGCTGTTCCGGACTAGATTCTAGCAGTTTTTGCATTCCGCTCATCTCAGCGTTATCTCTCTGGTTGACTTTTGGATTGAGAGCAGAGGAACCCAGTCCTCCCTTTATTCCCGGACATGGCATCTGTTTGTGGGCTCACCATGTAATGTATGTGGTCACGCCTTCAGGTACGGGCTGCTTTGTGTGGCTTCTGCTTCTCGAGGCCTGTGCGCTGTTTTACTGGGCGGACGCCATCTTCCTCAGAAGTCTGCTTGCTTCTACGCCACAGCTGACTCTGTTGATCTGTGTGGCTCTGCCCCTCGCGTCAGAAACTTGCCTCAGCTTTAGGTTTATTCTCTTCCACTCAGTTTGTTGGCCCTTTAGTCTTGCTCCTATAATGAGAGGGGATGTATAGTTTACCACATGTTGCAAGCATTTGGACAGTTCAGCGTTCCTCTGAGCCAAGTACATAGATGTATTGTCTGCATCACCTTGAGGCAAACAAATAGATGTATTGTCAGTATTTCTTATTTCTATGTAGGCAGATATTACCTTGTGTATAGGGAGTTCCCAATGGGATTGGAGTCTTGTATCCTAAAGGGAGTCCCTCCCTTTAAGGTTCCGCTTTCCCAAACCCCTAGGAAGTATTTAGCTAAATGGGCTCATCTGCCTTGCCTCAAAGGAGGTGGCTCCCCTTAGGAGAGTAGGGAATTCCTGTGATTCGTCATTGTGTATGTTGGCGTTTGTTTTTATGTATGTATGCATACAAGAGTTGTTTGATGAATGAACGCGTGGGTTAAAGTGTTTGAGAGCGTGTGTGTAAAGGAGGAGCAGGGCCATGAAATGTCGCAGTGAGGGCTGCTGCGGGTATGTCATTCTTTTTTGCTTTACCCTTGATGCACAGAAAAGCCGAATTCAAACTGTGTGCCTTTTTACCCCATTTTTCACAGAAACTGACATATAATCCACTATTTTAACGCATTATTTTAAAGGTTTTCTCTGAGCGGGAGAGAGGGGATGACACCCGCACCCCCCCCACCAACCTCCAAATCCTACTTATTCAATACACAAATGTGCGCCCCTCCCGTTCAACAATTCACCAACACCACTTGATATCTGCATCCAAGTGACAAGTGTTGTTAATTCCCTTCTGCCACACAGAAATCATATAGCATTATAGATTTTGGTTCTTCCCAAAGAAAATGGGGCTACGCAATTCAGGAATCTGATTAGCTTGTGTTAAAATGGATTTTCAGAATCAACCCTGTAGATAGATTCTGAGAGGCGATCCTATTCTGATGAACAGGGACAAACATCATCTAGCCACGCTCTATCTGGGTGGATGAGCAGCAAGGCTTAGACTTAGGAGGACATGCAATAGGTTCAGTTAATCACACAAAGAGCACTCCTAATAGTACAAGTTCTGCAGAATGTATGCAAATGTAGTTATTTATATAGACATAAGAACAAACTCTTATCAATGACAAACCACAGGTAAGCAACACACGAAAACTTTCACTAATATAATGCACACATTCATCTCCATGTACACTTCACTTTTAAAAATATTTGGAGATAATACTGTAAGTGTAGCAAAGCAAGTGAGTAAAGAAATTGAACCAGGTAAGTAATCTATACTTTGGGAAATAATAGGTTTAGAATAAAGAAGTAACCACCATACCAAACCTTTATAAGGTACTAACCTTTAAAAAGTCTTCCCCTAGCTAGAAAATCTGGGGCCTACTGCTCTTAGTCATTGGTCCGAATAGAAATCTTTTCAGTAGTCTTTTTTAGGAAGTTCCACAAGTGTTGGCTTATGCCAACAAGTAGCTGTAATTGTTCCAAAAGTTAATGAACTCAAGAGGAAAGTCTTTAGCATACCCTCTCCCAATCCGGCCACCTTGGGAGCGACCGAGGGGAGGATACCAGCCCAGAACACCACTGTTCAAGGATAGGCAAGGGAGAGATGGGGCTAGGCCTTTACACCCATAGAACCCTATGGAGATGGGCAAAACATGTATGCCGACTCACCGCCTGAGATCACTGGGCCTTATGTATACGTCCCTTTGTTCCATCGAGGTTAGTCCAGTGGTCTCGGGTGCAGAGGTCACTTAAAGCAATGAATGTTTGTGGAAGGCTAGTTTGCGGTTCCAGGAACCGTTGGGCCTGTACTGGACACTCAGGACATACAGGTTACTGGACCACCACTCTGTCGACTACCTCGGAAGACTCCACAGGTTGTGATGCTGGTGACAAACAGCAATATCCACTTAAAGAAAATGGCGGAAGACGACCCTTGTGGTGGGAACAAAGAAACTGGTCCTGCAAGGCCACTCTTGATGGTGGAGAGCTGCAACTTCAGGGAAATGCTTTTTGCTTCATAAGCTGAGGATCTGTGGAGTCCCAAGCCTCGACTCTGGATGGTGAACATTGCAGCAAAGTATCCCAGGAGACGTCTGGTTAGCACACAGGATGTTCAGGGACTGTTCTGAGCACTTCCAGTGGCTACATCTTCGAGCAGAGGTCCTGGGGGGCGTTGTTCCCACCGTTCCATGGATCAAAGCACCAATGAATGTCTTCGGGAGGTATGGAAGGAGACGGGGCTTCACCGTGCAAGTGAAGAAAGGGCTGCTGGTGATCTTCCAATGACGAGTTCTGGTTCTTCTCTCCTTTGTAGAGGTCTTTGCTCCAATGATGATCTGACAAATGGCTGCAGGACTCCCCCTTTTTTTGTGTTCAAATCTTTATATTGGGAATTTCGGATGAAAATCACAAACCAGAGGCATACGGTAATCATGTTTTACAAGATCTTAAAATACAGCTCAACAGATAAACTTTAAACTTGCAGCAAACTATTTCTCCCCCCTTCATCTGCAACCCCCCCTTAGTCCTCCCTGATGGCGCCCCCACCACCGTCCTCCCCAGTCCACAACACCACGTTTACAAATTCTCAGCACAGTGGAGCGTACGTTAGCTAGTATCACGGATTAACTCCTCTTACGACAAGTTCAGGAGTCCCAGAGCTCTAAGCTTACGGGGACATGAGCAGTCCGTATTTGTGTCTTTAATATATTTTCAGAACGCTGCCCATTTAGTGAAAGAGTGGACTCGTGTTGTGCAACATATAAGTCGTTTTTTCACAAATAAGGAGTCGCCACATGCCGGCAGTATAGATTTCAACCGGGCATTTTTCTCTTTTCCGGCTGCTGTCTCCTTCTACAGCGCTCGCAAGAATACAAGCTCAGGATGAGCTCTTATATCAGCGGCAGCAGGCTTGCCCGTATTCTTTAAATTGGGAACAACATACCAGGAACGACTTCAATGAGGCATCTGTGACAGGTTCCACCAACGTGGCGTCCACTGCTGACATACATCCCAGGACCTCACGTTGAAGACAGTAGTCTCCCATGTAAGCAACAGAGTAATCCCTGTGACCCTGGATATACCTCCAGTGAAGGGTTCCTTTGGATTCCAAGAGATCCAACAATTAAGGTCCAGAAGAAGGCGAACCATACAACCATTTGCTGAAACGTCTAAAGACCTATACACATAAAACTCCCAAAAGAAACCTGAAGAGTACAGACTTGCATGAATACATGGGTCATAACTAAACTTGATTTGTAGAGGTCGCACTATAGACAAAACGAACAAACAGATGCCAATGGTTACAGAAATGTGTATGTAATCCACAATTGTCTGTTTGTCCTTTTGTGAAGAGAGGGGTTCCACAGCGAGCTACCTATTGATGTCGCACTATGAGGGGGACCTTTTCAAAATTAAATATGAATTGTATTGATTTAAGTCACCCATAGACTACTAACATTACCTTTGCTTTGGTGCATATTCTTCATACACCGTTATAGGAAAAAGGATACCATTGTCATAGAACCAGCTACTGTTTTGTGAAAAATGTTTTATGTTGCGTTTTTTAAAATAAAAATGTGACCAATGGGTCAAAACACGTTTTACTATGTGTTATGGAATAAAACTTGATATATTTTTGTAATTCCGACCTTTTGATATTATATATGTTGAAAAAGATGATTGTTTAAACTCACTCAATGTTTGGTTAAATCTTCAATATTTAGTGCAACATCAATAGGTAGATCGCTGTGGAACCCCTCTCTTCACATGTCCTGTGTCCTCTCCCAACAAGCCCCTAATAAAAAAGGACACCCTATAGCTTGCTCCATTTTCTGTTTATCCTTTTGTACATATGTTTGAGATATTGTTTTGTTGAATATACCCGCTTTTCACCTTATGTTCTACATGCACTGTGTAGCTTAACATATTTTGTTGTTTTTATACAAAGATGTTGGCCAATAAGGGCTACATCCACTTGGCAAATCTGTCTGATTTAATGTGTTTCACTTGTCAGCACGATAGTTACCCATATCGTGAGGTTCAATATTTTGTATAGATTAAAGGGTTTCCAAGTGGTATCTTTCTCAGTACGCCAGCTTATTGCATCTTATGTTATTTTCTCAGGGTGATGGCATATGTGTTTTTCCAAATATCACAATCTCCAGTCAATGTGCTTTTTCTGTTATGGTTTTATTTGTGTAAATAATTTTGTTCCATATATTTCATCACTTTTAAACAAAAGTTGTTCACTTTTTGCTTTCAAATTATGCATACATTTCTCTTACACGTGTTTCTCCATTTTTCTATAATGGGTTATCAGCAGAGAATCCAGCTTTTCTTGCTTGGTACTGCTTTTGCTATGTTGGCTTTTGTTTGTAAAGTTTGCTGCCACCACACTTGTTTAGCACAGTTGGTCTGAACCATAAGGAGGAAATCCGCTTGTCCCTCAGTCACCGCTGATCAGTGAAAGCAATACCAAGCAAGAAAGGCAGGATTCTCTCCTGATGACCCATTATAAAAAAAATTGAGAAACGCATGTAAGAGAAATGTATGCATAATTTGAAAGTAAAAAGTGAACAACAACTTGTGATGGGACAAAATAATTAACACAAATAAAACCATAACAGAAAAAGAACATTGAGTGGAGATTGTGTTATTTGGAAAAGACAGTATATGCCATCACTCTGAGAAAATAACATATGATGCAATAAGATGGCAGACTGAGAAAGATACCACTTGGAAACCCTTTAACATATTTTGTTGTATGCCACTATTTATGAATATGTTTGAATGCATGATTGTTCAGAGGAATGAGGCCTGTTTGACGCCCTTTTTTATATTTAGTTCTTCCTTTTGTTACTATTTGTTGGAAGATTTTGAGAAAAGTAATTACTCATCTTAAATGGAGAATAAAAGAAGAAAAAAAATACGTGGAAAAAATATATTCCTACCACCAAAATAATTAAATTCGTTTTAGTTGTTTATTTTTGTTGGCAAAATTGGTTGTTGCTGGAAATGTTGGAAATCGTGAGACATTGTCATTTTGGTTAATAAATAAAATTTAGGACACCCTGCATTATATCGTATGGCCTAACAGGTTGAAATACAGAGCATTTTCCCTGCTATTAAAATAACCACATTTTAGTCACTCATTTTAGTGTGGACATTTGAACGGATTTCAACTTGGCGGCAATGGCATTACAAAAGCATTAGTCTAAGGAGTCGCAACGATTGTCGTTGATTGCTCGCCAGTTTGTCTTGTTGTTGAGGTGACCACCAGCCAAGCAAGCACAGTACTGAAGTTCCGTACATCGGAACGCATGTTATCTGATTTAAAGTACCAACCACCTCTCCCCAGTAAGGCCTGAGCTTGGGACAGTTCCACTACACATGTATTTACGTGCCTGCGGCCCCACACCTTTACCAGCAAAGCTACGATTGACCAGATGTTATGTGGGACCCCCTGATTGGGCAGATCTACCATCTCGCTTTCATTTAGTAGTTTTACTCCATATACTGTGCACTGAGTGTCATTTTCATGGACCCCAACCATATCTCAACCCACTGTCCCTGGTCTAACTCATTCCTAAATCCTTATGCCAGCCATACTCTTATGTCCGTCCCCTTTCCTCCATACTGCAGGGGCGTCCCTCGCTAGGGACGGGCAACAGAACCTTTTTCACCATTAAAAACTTTCTTCCCCCTTTAAATTTAGAGGTGCGGCCCTGGGAGCATGCTTTCCCCTGACTCGCCCACTGGCACCACTCATCAGTCCCCTTTTCCGCGTCGACAGGAACAGGCCGATTTCACCAGCGCTCCTGGGTTTGACTTCAGCCATGTAATACCACACGCTCTTCCCTGGATACTTTCTTCTGTCTTTGTGTCGTCTTTTATCAATCATGTACTCGGTCCTCTGGCATTACACTCCTCCCCGGCGCATGTTCACTTCAGCGGGCTTCAGCAGGTTTCAAGCCTGCAAGGGGCTCTTCACTACATCTTATCTCAATGCTATTTGCTTCCACTGTTTTGGCCAGAAGTCGCCTCCAGAGGACTTGAAGGACTTTGTCAGACATAAGTCAAGGCCCAAGGGATGGCCGCTCTTTTCCAGCGCCCCCCCGCAAGGGCGACTCCTTCCCAAGGAAATGCCCGGACGGGAGGGACCTCTCAAGTTCTCACACCAGCACGAGTACCAAAGCTAATTCAGCTACTGGCTGCCGGGCCAAAGGGTCTGTAGATCCTTCCGGAGACAGCGCTGAGGGACCGCAAGGTTGTTCTTCCAGGTGTACACCAGATGGGCTACCCCTTTGTACCAGCAACATGGCCAAGGGGGCGCCTGCATGCAGCACTGCTAGCGATACTACCGCGTGTGACACGCTTACCAGGCCTCGGCCTGAGGTGCAGGGTCGGTCTCATGCTCCATCGCAAAGAGTCTTGGAGGAGGCCGAGCCCAGCAAGCCAAGCACCACGACTTCGGCACGTGGCATGCAGCTCGACAAGATGGCCGCCATGCCAGACAAGATGGCTGCTTGTCTGATACTGCCCTGAGGAACGGAGCAGGTGGGGGAACGAGTTACAAGGTGGGACTGGTGTCAACCAGCTACCTGGCCTACAGCTTATCCACCTGCCCAGGGCAGGTTTACCCCACTAAGAGTTAGAGTACGCACCGGCCCAGCAGCCGCCCTCTACCCCGACAATATCACCCTACTAGCCTGCGAGGACAGGTTCCTTGAAAAGTTCCTCACGCTCATGAAATCTCCTCAGATGGGGGCCATCCTTAGAGATCTGATCATGGACATACTCCCTCTGGCCCCTCCACCTATAGTCATTCCTCCTATGGCTCCAGCGCTGCAGGCCTGGGTGCAGCCACTGCTGCCCACGCTGCCTCATTTGATTGTCTCCCCTGCCTCCCACAGTTCAGGCGGTTCCGTACCAACCTCCGGCTCCGGACTCCACACGAGGAAGAGGACCCGAACACACCATAGTCTGCCAAGGCTTTCCAGGAACGACTCACAGAACTGGCCGAGTACTTGGGCCTTCTTCAATCCGAAGTTGAACCGGAGGCAGTGGTAGTTGCAGAGGTCCTCACTCTGCGCACCGTGGCTAGAACAGGGATCCCGATGCAGAAGGACATTGTCGTCTTGGCTAACATAGGGTGGCTCAAACCCCACTCGGCCCAGCCTGTCAATCACACCTGGATGCCAATAATAGGCAAATGGAGGGGGGGATCTACTCTTGCTGTCGGCCCACCCTAAACCAGACTGTACATTGATTGCTGTGGCGTCACTCTACTCAAAGCTTCAGCCGTCCTCGGCCACCTCATCCTCGGTGCTGCTAGGCAAGGAGGAGATGATCTTGGAGTCGGACGGGAAGAAGGTTTATTACAACGCTTTACTGCATCTTTGTCAAACCAACACGGATGCCATGCTGACAGCAGTTAACCAGAGGCTTTGGCAGGAAATAGATGACTTCCTTCCAGAACTTCTGGTACAGAGCCAGTCACGTTTCAAGGCGGGACTGGCAGAGGCTAAAATGGTGGTACAAGACATCATGACAGTCCACTGTGGCCCACATTGACACCTCTGGCCGGGCCATATGCATCGCCACGGACATGAGAAGTACTGACTGGCTTTGGGCTACTAAATTTAACGCACACATCCTGGAACGCATATTAGACCTTCCATTCGAGGGTGGGGACCCCTTTCACTCCACCACCGATGAGCTAGATAAAAAGAAAAACAGTTCCACGCCCAAGGCGTACACCCAGTCACATCAACACTTTGACAAGGGGCCGGCGTTCGATGTGTTCGCGGCTTCCAAGAACGGAGGTCCAGGCAGCCTGACTGTTCTCCGAGTCAGCACCGTCGCAAACAACAAAGGGGGAGGGGGAGCAAGGGCTTTTTTCAGTCCCCCTCCTTCGCAGCAGCCTCAGAGGGAAAGAAGGCATGACGCATCCCTTCGGGTCCGCTTGTATCTGGTGAGTGGCAGGCTTGCCGTTCACACACAGTTTTGGCATCAGAAGTTTGCAGACTCCTGGATCCTTTCTGTAGTATCCACGGGGTACCGCCTACCGATCCCTTCCTCTCCTTCCTCCCTTGTCCCCTCCACAGATTGGGACAGCATCTCTGCATGGGCGATTACAACTCAATGTAGCCCCAGAGTGAAAGTTGTGTTGGACCTTTCCACCTTCAACCTCTCCCTCCCTCTTCAAAACTTCAAGATGGTTACGCAAGCACTGATAGCAGAGACATTGTGCAGGGGAGACTGGATGTGCTCCCTGTATCTGAAGGACGCTTATCTGCACGTCCCCATTTGGCAGCCGCATCGCTCCTTCTTACGATTCAGGATCATGGGCTGCCATTTCCAATACAAGGTGCTACCCTTCTGCCTCAGTGCAGCCCCCAGGGTATTCACAAGGCTCATGAATGCGGTGGCAGCCCTCCTCAGGTCCCAGGCCCACCATGTCTACCCTTACCTGGATGGCTGGATCGTCATAGTGAGATCTCCGGAGGCGGTTCATCACACTTCCTCCACCCTTATGATCACACTCCACGACCTTGGGTTTTCTGTCAACCTCAAGAAGTCTCTGCTGCAGCCTACGCAGATCCTGACTTTCTGGGCCTCATCTGGGACACAAGCTCCAAGAGTTTTCTTCCCCTCTGAGGATAAGCTCACGGCCATCAAGAGGGCCACCACTCACTTCGTCACCTGAGAAGTGACCTTGGCCTGGTGGTACCAACACTTATTGGAGGAGGAGGTCCTCTCCTCTTCCAACCCGGTGGTCAAGCGACATTTGGAGTGCCTCGCCAGGCTCTTCCCTTCCTTCAAGAAACCACACCACATGTGGGACCTCAATGTTGTGTTGGGCACCTTGGCGCACAAACCATTAGAGCCAATGGTGTCTGCCGACATCAGGCTGGTCACCATTAAAACAGCTCTGTTGGTGGGCCTCACCTCTGCTCGCAGAGTCAGTGAGATCAAGGCACTGGTGGCTTCAGAACCCAGGTCCTCAGAACACACCCGCGTTCCTACCTAAGGTTGCCTCCGCTTTCCATCTGAACGAGAAGATAGTCTTACCTACGTTTTTTGTCAACCCTAAAGATGATGCTCAGAGGGTCTTGCACTGTCGGAATGTCAGATGCGCTCTGAAATTCTATCTGGGCAGGACCAGGGGCTTTCGCAAGTCAGAGGCTGTTTGTGTCACCTTCGGGGGGCCAATGCCCGGTTATCAGGCATCCAAGGCCTCTATAGCAAGGTGGATGTTTTCAGCCATCAAGGAGGCCTATGAGGGGCAGCACATTTCGCTTGCAGCGAACATGCACGCCCACGCTGTCGGATCCAAGGCCACAGCCATTGCGTTCCAGCGCCAGGTGCCGTGGCAGGTCATCAGCAGGGCGGCCACCTGGGCCACCCCTTCAGCTTTCCGTAAGCACTACTGTTGGGAGGCCGGCTCTAAGTCATGTGTGGCTTTTGGACAGGCGTTTCTGAGGAATCTGTTTTCTTAAGGAGGGTCTCCTCTCCACTCTGGGGCTACATTGAGTTGCAATCGCCCATGCAGTATGGATGAAAGGGGACAGGACATAAGAGTAATTAAGTTACTCATCGTAGTGACTAACATACTCTTAGTCCATAGTCCACTTTACTCCATACGTCCCACCCCCCACCCAATAATACTGGTTTCATTAGGTAATGTTAAATATTGTTGACGCTTCAATGGGGACTGAGTGGCGCCAGTGGACGTAAGTCAGGGGAGCACATGCTCTCACGGCCGTGCCACTGCATGCCTCTAAATGTAAAGAGGAAGATGTTTTTTTTCTGGTGAAAAAGGTTCTGTCTCCCGTCCCTAGCGAGGGACACCCCTGCAGTATGGAAGAAAGGGGACTATGGACTTAAGAGTACGTTAGTCACTACGGTGAGTAACTATTTTGTGTATGAGGGACATTTTGTCAACTTGTGGTGATTGGGACAGTTATATAACTGTGATAGCACGCCGCTACAGCCACCTGGTGTGAAGATTAGCTTTTTGACTGCTGTAAGAGGGCTCGTAGCTCCTTTTTTGTTTCTCCTCTGTAGGACCCATGTCTCAATTGTAAATATATGAATCGCTCACCTTCCGTAATCCTAAAGGTGTCTTTGCATTCCGGGAAAGATCTGATGTTGCCCCCTTCGAACGTATGTGCTATGTATTCGCAGCCTCCCTCCCGCCGGGGTTGGAAGATGTTGTTTTCCGTGCGCTGGTGTGAAACTGCTGTTGTGGTGAATCTGGGTGGGTGGGCATGGGAAAGAGCTGAGCTCCAACCTCATTGCCACCGCATCCCACACTTTAAATGTCGCTGTGGATGGAAGCTCTTACAAACTGATGGAGTGATTCCGACGCGGAATCCACAACATGTACTGTACAGGTCTGCTCACCACCTGTTCCTCTTTCAGCTTCCACGGTTTTGACGAGGAGGGATCCATCCACTCAATTGTGCTGCTTGATAATAATTACAAAGGTTTCAGAAGGGTGAGCCCCCTTCTCTTCTTGGCCTATATAGTGTGGCAGCTGCGACCCTAGCTGGTCGTTGGTTCCATACAAATACACCAATATCTCTTCGCAGCTTATCTAGTATCTTTCTAGGAACCACTACTGGAAGCATCTGAAATAAGTACACGAGCCTTGACAGGATAGTCCTCTTTGTGACAGTGATTCTGTCCACCAGTGACAGCTCTTGCGAACTGAATTTAGTTTGTTTTCCGCTGATTTCGCCTAGGAGGTGAGGGTAGTTCGCCTCATACAGGTCCCTCGCTCGAGCCGTTGGGAATACACCTAGGTATTGAATAGCCTTCATCGACCACTTGAATGGAGAGATGCCTAGAAGACCCTGCACGCTATCGTGTCCCAGGGATAGGTTCAGTGCCTTGCATTTATTGAGGTTTCTTTTAAACCCAGTGACCTCCTTGTAATTTTCTAATCAAGTGTTGGAGGCAGCGAATCTTCCAGCTTGCACAGCGCTAAGAGAATATAGTCTGTATACAGCACTATTTTGTTTAAATTTCCTTCATAACTGAGCCCATGGATTCCTGTCTCCCCTCTGATCAACTTTGCTAGATGCTCCATCTAGAGAGCAAAAATGAGAGCAGGCACCCCTGGCGTGTGCCTCTGCTTACTGGAAAGCTCTGAGAAAGCTGACCATTGACTGCCACCTTTCCTGTTGGAGCATTGTATAACGCGAGCACTCCTGTAACGAATTGCTTGCCCAAACCAAATGTATGTAGTACTGCTCACGGGTGGGCCCACTCCACAGGGTCAAAAGCCTTTTCGGCACTTAAGGCAATTAACATGGCTGGGATCTTTCTCTTGTGCGCAAAGTCAATGAGATGTATGACCCTTCTAATATCTGTTGCCTGCCTCCCCATCACAAATCCAGATTGGTCCTATGTCACCAGGAGGGGAGAATCGGATCAACCCTGGCTGCTAGTATCTTGGTGTATAGTTTCATATCAGTGTTTAGCACCGCTTTTGGGGCGGTATGAGGAGCATAGACCTGGGTCTTTGCCCTCCTTTAAAATCACTGAAACCTTCGCCTCTTCCATTGGTCCCGGGACACAGCCATTTCTCCAGATCTTGTTGAATAACACGTGAAGAGGCCCCATAAGCGTGCTGGAGTAGGACTTGTAAAACTCAGGGACAAACACTGCCTGGCCCTGGTGCTTTACGCACTTTGAGGGAACCAATGGCCTTCAGAATCTCCTCTAGTGATTTTGAACATTTATACTGCGCTCTGGACAGACTTAACTGTATAAAGGCGCACATGACAAAATGAACCACTAAAAATGCGGCCGGTCGACTGAAGTACATGGACCCCCCTTAAACTCGCCAAATTCTATTTAAGCAAGGTTTTCAGCACCTTCCAAAACTGAAACAATGTCTGGCAGGCCCTAATCTCCAAAGGTAACACAGCCCATAGTTTGGGCCCATAAACCCCAAACCTCCGGTCAACTCTGTAAACACTCAGTGTGCGCAGAACACTCAGCGACTGGTCACCTGAACGCAGCAATCTTAACTGGATATGGCGACACATTTTAGAGCTGAGGCATTCTGGGGCAAGCCTGTTTAGGCACTTAAAAATTAGGCATGCCAATTTGAATTTGAGTGAGCTCCCCATCTAGCCCCTCCCTTTGCTGTGTCTATAACTTTGGTAACTTGCATCTACTTAAAAAGGCGTCTATCAGCTTGAGACTGGGAAAGTCGGATGTGTATAGCTATGTATAAAAATCGTGAAAGACCTTGCGCTTCTCGCGTTCAGCAGTGAAATAGCACCCGCCAGAGGCCCGCATCTCTCCCACCATCCTCTTATTAGCCCAGACTGACTTTAAGCTTTCAAGCAAGCAGTTCGCTCGCCTGGCTTCCTTGCTCATAATATAGCTGTTTGGTTTTCAGGAGGACAAATTCTGCCCCGTTTCCCTCTGGGACATTTACTTGACCCCTGACAGCCTTTAGCGTCCTATAGACTTTTCTCGAACCAGAATCCCTGTATTGACCGTTCGAGTCTTTTAGTTGCACTAATAGTTTCTCTAACTCTAGCGCCTGCGTTCTTCGTTGCGGGTAGTCTTTCATGCTGAGCCTGCATGTGTCTTTGCTTTGGTGCGTTTCCTATAGGCATGCTATGTCGATCTGTAGGTGGGAGAGCTCTAGGAAAAGTCTTGCCTCTCTTCTGTGCCGAGTTTAGGCCCCTCACATTGTGTGTCAGGATTTTGAATGACGTTTACTCACAGTCAGGCTTGAAGTTCAGTTGAGCCCGCTATCATGTCCCCCCTCGCTCCTCTCTTGTATACTAGTTACGTTATGTTATTGAATTTGTATAGCACAGCCAGGTACCCAAAGCCTTAAGGGCGCTGAGACATAAACAACCATTAACTTACATTACACAACATCAATAGGAAAAACAGAATATCAAAACAACGAAGTCCCAGAGGGTCAGATCGTATAAGGCGGGGTCCGAAGTTAGGAGAAAAGGGCAGTTTTCAGCCCTTTCTTAAAGACTTCAGTCGATGTAGTAACTCTTAGCGAGGGAGTGAGAGAATTCCAGGTCTGTGCCGCAACAGATACGAAGGCGGCATCTCTGGACGACTTAGTTTTAAGAAGAGGAACCATAAGAAAATTCAATTTTTCAGATCTAAGGGTTCTGGCATTTTTCTTGGGAATGAGATCCTTCAAATAAGCAGGCATGGTTCCATGTACACATTTATGTGTAATGAGAAGTAGTCTAAAGGAGACTCTAGCCTGCACAGGGAGCCAATGCAGACTTCTACGTGCTTCCGACATATGGTCTCTTTTCGTGAGACGTTTCACCACTCTGACAGCTCTATTTTGAATAACCTGGAGGCGATGAAAATCCGATAAGGGCACGCCTACCAGAAGGCTGCACCCGTAGTCTAACTTGGAGCCAATAATGGCCCTTGCCAGAGTTTCTAAACTTTTTTCATATATTAAGGGTCTGAGACAATGAAACAACTTAATAAAATAGGATGCTGCAGAGATTAGGCTATGGACCTGGGCCTTCATGCTTAGATTTTTGTCCAAGTAGATGCCTAACATTTTAACTTTGCTCATAACTTAGCGGAAACTTGAAGTCCAACATCTTCCATATTCGGAAACACTTTAACTATGGCCCTCAAACCGGACCCTCCGAAGGAGGGACGCTGACTCATTTGACATAGGGCTTGTGGAGTATTGCAAGAAAAATGGGGCTTATTTGGTTTGAAGTTGCTCCAGCAGGCGACTCCTTCCAATCCCTTATGTAAATTGAATATTGAAAAAGCATTAGTTAGGATATTGTTGTCATCCAAGTAGTCGCAGGTCACTGGATTTGGACGGATACTAAGCCCACACCGTCCACACAAATAACAGAAAACATGAAAAAACTCCAGGACTCAGCGCCAGTGTACAGTTGGATTGTTTAATGGCACAATCTGTTTGCACAATCTTATGTGCGAGCCCTCTACTCGATTACGCGTTTCGGCTCCCACGAGCCTTTCAAATCAGGGCTACATTCATTATTCAAACCAACATTTTTTGTTCATAAAACACATAATATAATAGGCAAATGTATGATTCAATTGCACACATTGTATATACATTACTTTGTTGCAAAACATATAGCACATTGTCATTCGACAGAGACACAGGGGTTGGTGAAAGGGAGGATTGAGTGGGTTGAGAATATTCAAAAACAAAGTCATCATATCAACCATAATCATATCGTGTTCAATTAATAATCATAAGAAAAACAAAATAAAATTGTTTCAAAAAACGAGAAAAAGGGGAAATGGAAAAAACAAAAAGAAAAGCCCATTAGTTCCAGTTACTACAAAGATGAATCACTGAGTATAATGCTGTATTTCAAATAAAGTACATGCCTGGGGCTTACCCAGTTGCAGAAAAGTCCGTACGAACATTGTCTGAAACAGTTATAGGGACAAATCCCAAGGTAGATATTCTGTAAACACAAAAAAATTAAACATGACCTGTATTAGTGGGATTGTGAGAAGGCCATTATAGGTTCTTACATAGCAACATCTAGTTGCGCTTTCACGAATTTTCCAACCTGCATTGCGCCTTTCTATCACAACAAAAACCGACCTCCCCCTTGCGAGTGTATGACTACCAAAATATAAAGTTACATTCAATGGTATACTCGTATCCTTTACCAAAAAATAGACCTCGCCTTCACAGGTGTTAAAAATGTAAAATCACACTATGCCATTATATCTAATTCATACACAAACATATATTGAAGATGAATCTCGCCTTCGCGAGTATTTAATTACAATACGAATGCGTGCCGTTTAGTCGCACTGCATCCTCACAAAGAAACCGTGCTCATTATAAAACACTCCTCGCATGCGCGAGTGATTTAAGGTAAAAGAAACTCACTGTTCTGCTCTGGAGTCTCTCGCGTCGGCTGCTCGAATGTTAGATGCAGCCGGCGCCATTTTGAAAAATCTAAATAGTATCATCGTTGTCACGGCAACGTTAGCACCCGTTGCTGCTGCAACCTGGCTCAGTGCCTTGCAATGACCCAAATTAAAGGGGAAGTTACCCTAAAGCGCTTGGACAACGAAGAAATGCCTTTATACAAATTCATTCAATGCCTTTCAGCTCGAAAAATTGGGGAAATGCATTACGACTTTTATTAAGTACATATATTGTTTGAATGACATCGTAAAATATCAATGTAGAGAGAAAAAGATTTATTTACATTATACCTAAAGAACGGAAACCATGTATAAGACAAAAAACCATCCCTAAAAAACACTGGAATAATTGAAGACACATTATTCGTAAATACATGTAACAAAAAACCCCTTGGCCTTCCATATCCCAAAATACATGGCCAAAAATGCTGGACATGATTCCAAACAGTAAAAACGATTCAACAACAAAAAAACACTAAAACACAGAGTGACCAGAATTCTATAGGAATGAAGCCATCTCATTGTCATTGTTCAAACCTGTTTTGGTAGAGTTAAAAAAACAAATGATGCGTGCTTCCGACTGCCGCAATGCCTTCATTCTATCTCCTCCTCGTTTGCTCAATGTAACTTGTTTTAAACCAATGAATCTAATATCAGATTTATTATGCAACTGATGACAGTTCTGCCAGTGATCCGATAGTGGCAACAAAGTGTCTTGGCTGCCAATCTTTTCCAGGTGCTCACGAATACGGACTCGTAACTCTCTTTTGGTGCTACCAACATAAATCTTCTTACATATACAAATAATACAGTACACCACAAATTTAGTTTTACAATTGATCCCTTGTTGTATGAGCCATTGCTTGCCATTAGAGTCAATGAACTTGTTCGTGGAGTTGTGCGCATATTTGCATTGGGTGCACCCACCACATTTCCTGAAACCAATTAAATTGTTAGACAGCCAGGTTGTGCGATTTATTTGTTCGATCTCTGGCAACAAAGATGGACTGAGCATTGTTTTGAGAGTTCCTGCTCTCTTGAAGATCATTCGTGGTTTCTCATCTATCAATTTGCTAATGTGGTCATCTAGTTTCAGCAGATACCAGTGTTTCCCTAGTATTCGCTGAATCTGCCGGTGGTCTTTACAGTACTGTGTAATAAAACTAGGTCCAAATTTTTCATCGGTAACCTTACCCATTTTAGGTTGAAGAGTATCTTGTTGGTGGATGTCCTTTGTTCTCTTATAAGCCAATTTAATACATTTGTCAGAGTAACCTCTATTCTTGAAACAATGTCGTAAGAGTAAGCATTCTTTTTCAAAATCCATGTTCCGTTGACAATTCCGTCTGGCGTGGATGTACTCGCCTAACGGTATGTTTCGAATTGTAGAGTGATAATGACCACTACTTGCATGAAGCGTGGAGTTGACCTCCGTCTTTTTTCTAAAAGTTCTAGTAAATAGCTGATTTTCTTCTATTAGTATCGTTAGATCGAGAAAGTCTATGCTCCATTCATAACATTCTCCCACAAACTGGATGTCAAAGCAATTGTGGTTCAAATAATTCACAAAATCTTGAAACTCATCAGTACTTCCATCAATTATGCAAAATACATCGTCAATGTATCGAGTCCACATTTTAACCTTATCCATAAAGAATGGGGCTGTATACACAATTTTATCTTCTAGCATGCCCATAACAAGGTTGGCTAGTGCTGGAGCATGTTTGGTGCCCATAGCCACCCCTTTGGTTTGTTGGTATATATCATTGTTAAACATGAAAATGTTTAAATCAAAAGTCAATTGCAGCATTTCCTTGAGCATTTGAATCTGATTATGGTATGATGCTGAATCATTCCTATAGGTATAATCGATGGAGGCAGTTGCCCATTTATGATGAATAGAGGTATAGAGGGCCTTCACATCTAAAGTGGCGTATTGCCCTCAGTGAGAAACTGGGATGGTGAGAGTCACGTCTGTTTACCCCGCTCTCCTCCCAAATCAGGTGGCCTGCGCAGTATTCTGCGCTGAGGAAATCTGGACCACTGCCTGTCACTCTTCTCATTCTGCTTGTTTACAAGTTACAGTCCAAGAATCTGGGCAGCCTTTTCTGCGGTCGTGTACCTTGTTTCCTGGTCGTTCCAGGTGAAAACCAGCCTGAATGGGAATGTCCATCTCTGACTCCTTCCTTCAGCAGCTTGCTTGTGATCTGTTGGAAGGCCTGCCTCTTCTGCAAGTTGAGAGCCACTATGTCTTGGAATACAAGTAGGGATAGACCTTGATCGGATATGGTGCCCATCTTCCTTGATGTGCATAGAATCTCCTCCTTGTCTCATATGAATGGAATTTCATTACAATGTCTCTCAGCTGGGCCTTCAGGATTTTTCTCAGAGGGCCCATTTGTCATGAGCACTACTCCCGAGGAGCCAGGACTGACCCAGCGCCCCCGGAAGCAGACCCTTCTTCCACATCTCCGGACCCAGCAGACCCCTACAGGGGCCCTTTGGACCGTGTCCTGGCGCCTTTGGCGCCAGGCTCATAAAGGTCTTCAGTCCCGGCGCCATAGGCGCCGGGCTCATATTGATAAACTGTGTAATAATGCTTGGGTGGACTTACCTGAGGCAGACCATGCTGCATACTTACCCAGAACAATCCAGTCTGGCTGAAGTCCCCAGCCATCAGGGCTGGGAGGAACTATTTCCTCTATTCAGGAACTCTTTTCTTACCTGGGTGGGGCCGGTGGAAGAACACACACCTGAAGTACTTCTCTGCTATTTAAACCACGCCCGATGGAATACACGTGCTTCGCGTTATTCTGCATCAGCAGCAGGACGCTCACTGAGTCGGCTCCTGCATCCTGGCTCCTGACACGCCCGCCAGCACCCGGAACACCTGCAAACAGACAAGCAAAGAGAAGGCGAGCATTAGAAATTATACTTACCGGAATCCGGCCTCAGCAATCCTACCTCCGACGATCCTGCAAAGGAAAGGTACAAGATTAGCAGCGCTCTCAAAAGCTTGCAGCCGCGCCGCGCCGCCTTGCCTTACCCATCCGTGGCCTCGCCGAACTCCACCGCGGCCACGACGCCGGCAGCATCTCGGCACCTGAAAGACAGAAAAAGAGTCATTAGAGGTGCCTGCTCTAAAGCGGCCACATTTCTTCCACTTACTTACGTGTCTCATCACGCGCGACATCGGCTGTTTCGCCGGCAGCATCTCGGCACCTGTAAGCAGAAAAAGACAATCATTAGAACTAAGCAGTCGCTTTTCTTTCACTTACCTTCCTCCTCCGCGGCCACGACGCCAGCTACATCCCAGCACCTGCATAAGAGGAATACATGGTGAGCACTAACTAAGCACGGAGAACAAATACTCACCAAGAGACTTACCTGCTTTAGGTTTCTGGGCCCCGGCTCCTGTGGAGAAAAGACACTCATACTTACGGCTACCGCAAGAGAGACGAAAGGACACAGTGTCCGCAACTATTTCCCATCCAGTGACGTAACTGGATTCTATGCACCCCTGCACCTGAAGCAGGATGGAGAGCTCATCTTTACAATACCTAAGGTGAGAGCTTGTAGAAACCAAGTTGGGGGTCAAGAAGAGTGAGAAACAGGAGATTGGTGGGAACACATATCCACCCCAGCTGGTAATCAATCCCTTTTCTTCCACCTGCAGAAAACTTACTCTACAAGCCAGGCAATCCAAATTCGGAGGCCCCGTCCAGAGCATCTTCCAGGCCCTGCGCCTCACGATAGAAGAAACGGTAGCTGTCCAGTTCGGGTCAGCGTCTCTGTGGGAATCAGGTGAGCGTTACACCATTCAATGCACATGGACCAAGGTTATGCCTCCGGGACTATGGTTTGAAAAACTTGTTTCACCCATTCGCAAAGGTCAGACCCTTCCACTCCCTCGGGCCCACCTTGTATGCAGAGGTTCTCCCATCAATGTCCATTTTCCTAGTCTTCTATGGTTGATTCTAGAAGTGACATGTCTTGTTTGGGGCTCGCCAGTTCTCCCTGAAGGTGAAGGACATCTTCCTGCAACGATTGCACTGTTGTTTCCGTGTCCCCCACACGTGTATTGAGTTTTGTGTCCTGTACCAGGTCCGCAATTGATTTTAAGTTCCTCAGTGCTAGACCTCATATCTGCATGTATGATCTGCGTGAGTTCCTCCTTCAGTTCGGCTTTAAGGCTCTGAAGACAGTTAACTAGGTCCGCTTTGGAGAAACTCCCGAGGAGGTCTTTGTAGAGCTCTCAATTGCACCTTCTGCCCCTGCTGGTTCTGTTGCTATTCTTGTGGGCTGCCTCAATGCTGCAGTATTTTCTGGGGAGGCCCAGAGGGTGCTCAACATTTCGATCTGCGTTGCAACAGCCGCTGTATGGGTCCATTCAGTGAGGACAACTTGCTGCATTGTTAGCTGTCGTCCAAGGACGCCTACCTTGTTGCTGCCAAGTAAAGTCACATGCCCCTCTTGGTTCATTGGCACCTGCCCTTCTGTGTAGCCCCTTTAATTTATTCACTCCTAGTTGCTAACAGTGTCCACTGCTCAGCTTTCAAACTTTACCTTAGAGCGGTGAAAGCTGCTTGCCAAGTAGCTGTGAGTACTGGAACCTGTTCAACTCTGCAGATCCGGGGTGCCAGCGCGGGTCTGATTCCCAGACACTGCAGACGGGTGCTGTGCCTTCCCAATCATTCCAGCACCTAACCTGGAGGGAGCACAGTGGACAGGTAATTGTGCGAACTCCTGAGGGGCTTTGTATTCACTCCACTTCGCCTACCCTGCAGGGGAGGAGGCAGCTCTACTGCGTTGTATTAATGAGGCATCCTCATACCCATGGCTGCAACTGCTCACTCTGGTTGAGAAGAAATGGTGGTTGCACATGTTGGTGCCAGTCGCACCGTTGATTCTGCGCTCTTTCAGTGTGGGCACACTACAGAGGACAATAACTCGCTGCTTGCGGCCAAGATGTGGGAAGTGTCAGAGCTCCGGTGTTTGTGGTTTTCATTCAGATTTAGTTTAGGTAATATAAATTAGCACGTGTTCGCCTGTGGAAGCCTCCCAGCTTGTAAGGGCAGCCATGTGCTCTTCAGGCATCCTCTACAGTCAGCTTCAGTCAGGGTTGCCCACTTCAGGCCACCTGCGGATCACCTCTCTTAGACTGCTGCTGCTGCTGTGAGTCAGGTGGCTCACATGCATGCAGTGGGTCCGGCCTAGAGTGGCAGTCCTGCGTGGCGCACAAAGTGGAACACCGACATGCAGTGTAGGGCAAGTGGGACGGAGGAGCGTCTCGCCTCACCTCGCCCAGAGCTCCTCCGCCTGCTGCAGTCTCGATGCAGGCTTCTCTGGCAGGCCAGGGTGCCTGCAAGGGGTGGAGGCTGCTGGGCTCCTGCTTCTCCGGAGCAGCACGGCCGATCACTGCACACACGCAGCTTCACCCGGCCTGGAGCAGGAGTGCTACACGTCACGCTATCCTGCGTGCTTTCCTTGCGGGACTCGCTCCACGGCTGCCAGGGTGGAATCGCACCCCACCTCCCATTCAACCAGCTTGATTCGGGGCCAAGAAGTGCTCACACTCGGAGCTTTTTCCCCCGTCGGTGCCGGAGCAGGTCATTCATGCAGCCATCTTCGAAGGCCCCTTAGTCACGCCCCAGGACTCCCCCTTTTATCCAGAATCCGGGCTGGTGTTGCCCCCAGCCCACCAATTCAAGGATAGGCTCCATTGGAGCTTGGCAGGCGCTGTCCAATGATGGACAGCCTCTGGCCAATGATGGACAGCCTCTGGCCAATGCATCTGCCCAGCAACAGGCGCACACTGGCATGAATATGGACTGGGTACAGACAAACCCAGCCCCCACATCCGGCCATGCACACAGACAGCCTCTTTCCTAGGGAAAGCTGGTTCTTTCCCCAGGAAAGGCTTTCAATATATGGAAAATCCAGCCACTGTGGGGCACAAAGGTGGTCAAACCACAATATGGCTAAAGGACAGGCATTTTTGTAAGGAACTTGGGGTTTGTCACCCTACGTTAGCTGGGGGAACCCAGACGTGGACCCCTTGCTCACTGTGCTCAGAGAGGCAGAGGCCCACCTCACTGATGAGGCCCAACAAGGCTGAAACACGTGTATGGGGTTGTTGTTGGTACTCTTGTTCAAAGGAGGTTTGCCTGGCATTTTGGTGCTGGACTGCCCTTGTAGGCGGGACAAAGACTGATATGCAAATGGGTATTCCTCCGTTGTGAAAAGTGCAGTGAATTAACAGCGATGGCTGGGGATCTCACTGTGGGTAAAAACCACAGGTTATCATGCCGCATTCTTTCGAGAGAGTGGCTCCTGCTACCTATTTTGCAAAGACCTTGTGGCACAGCAATTTTAGAGTAGATAATTGCCATTGAGCAGTAAAATGCAAAAGTGCTTGAGACTAAATAAAAGAAAACATCATAAAGTTATCCTCTTCCAAAAGCCCATCGTGGTTACAATCGTGCAACTAGCCTCAGTTACCCCAAAAAAGTACACATTTAAAAAAAAATACTATGGAGAACATAGTTCTCCTGCACCAATAGCCACAGGCAATGATCATTGCCCCCACAACAGATGAGCATAGCAAGTTAAGTGGAGTAAAAAGGCTTCACGTGCCTCCACAAGTCAGAAAAGGTTAAAAACTATAGCAACATTTAGGATGTCCTGTTGATGTTTATGGAGGTGAGAAAGCAGCAAAAAGAAGAATCTTGCCTAACGCCTTGATAGAACATTATTAGATCATATGTTATTACTGATGACCAAGATGATTCCAATACCAACGTGGAGGGTTAAAGATGACTTGCTTACAGATGTAGCATATAGAACCACTATTTAGTAGACAATACAATAATATTTGTTTGTAGTTACTGAAAAGTCCATGGATGATTCAGGGAAAATATAGGAGTCCTTCAAGATCACAATCGTGGGGTACTGTATTGCATTGGGTTATGGCGTTAGGAAAGCTATTGTAAACCACGATAAAGGTTCTTGAAAGAAGGGCAAGCAAAGATACTGGATTAATGGGAAAGGTTGCGACTCAGATGAGTTTTAAACATTGTATGAAAGATTAGGCAAGTATGATTACATGACCTATGATTCTAAACCACCATGACTCTATGGCTTGTTGAGAGAAAGAAGGCACAAAACAGTCAATGCTATCAGAGGTACAGATAGACATTTTTTAGAGATCAAGAAGGTAGCAATAATGTTTTCATGGAATTTTTTAAACAACTTGACAGTAGATACTGGTAGGCCCAGACCAAGCTTCAGATATGTTAGAAGAGACTGGGTTGCCTTTTCTATCTGATGAAGATAGGGTGGTGGTGTATACTCGTCTACAATTTGCTGAGATTGAATGAGCAGTGAAAACTATGGGAAACATAGAATTCATGGCGGAGGTGGCCTTTCTACTGAACATTACTTAAGCTACTTAGCTACTGTCACTATATAAGAATGTGCTAGAAAAGGGTATTTTTCTGGAAACTTTCCGCAAAGCTCTGTTCAAACAATAACCCAAAGCTGGGAAAGATCAACTTCAGTGTGTTATCCTACTGTCCTTAATGATGAATGTGGATAACAAAACGTTGGTGATGAGAATTTCTCATGTTATTTCTAAACTTGCACATGAAGGGAAAACCGGGTTTGTTTGTACCTCGAAGGAATAACACTGCCAAGATCAGATGGTTGTTCTTTAATAATAAAAGGGTCCACAGGAATAGGTGATTGCTTGTCTATAAGGTGATCAATTGTGTAGATTGATACTTCAGCCTTGAGGTGCTAAAAGCATTTGGAACGGGAGTTGATTACTGTTGTGATGGATTTTCAGAATCAGACCGGTCTATCTAAACTGTAGCTGGTAGTGTGACTGAACAGTAATGCCTAGACTTAGCAAGTGGGAGAGTGCTGAAGTGTTCAGTTAAGCACGCATAGAACTCTCTAGGCAGAATGTATACAAACATTATTTATTTAGGCTTTAGGCAAACTCTTAGCAAAGAAAAACGACTAGTAACCAAGACGCTAAAGCATTCACTACTATTATGTACACATTAACTTCATGTCCTGCTAAGAGCACACGCACTTTACTTTTGAGAATACAGTTATTCTCAAAAAGAACCAGGCAAGTCACGATCAATTGGAGAACTATTATGTTGAAAATAAAGGCGTTAAAATACCATACAACTTTGGTAGTGTTATACTGATGTCAGAATGATGTGTACTTCAAACACTTTTAAAGACAACGCCAAAAAAATATATATACCGTACAAAGGGGTGTAACTTTAGGACATATATCGTAAAGTGTCCTTTCCTAGCTAGAAAAGTGGGGGCCCAGTGTCCTAGTGGCACATATCCCGATGGCGTTCTCTTCAAAAGCCTAGCAGTCTTTTTTTTTCTTTTTTTTTTTTGAAATGGAGTTTATTGAAATTTTCAAGATCATAAACAGGAAGCATTGCAAAACATTAGCACACAAAAAAAACATGTACAGTGCTTCACATGCATGTGAGACATCCTTGCCTCACGGACAAGAAAACATTTACTTTAATCTAGCTAACTTTTACCTACGCCCGCCCCTCCCCCCTCCCTGGAACATTATATCCTTGTTGGTCTATTAGAATGTATGTCTTTCAAATGAAGAGTAGGAACTTGTTTGAGGTACAATATGTCCTCTCTGATAGTCGCACTTGATGCAGTTTGTTTAGGCATAGAGTTCTCTGGGTACAATGTTTGTCAGTTTTATGGGAACAGGTTCAAATGTTCTCCTCAGGGGAAAGGGAACAGGCTTACCAAATAACACATTTCACTCGTTGGTCCCCGGCACAAATTTGCAGGCGAAGTCCTCCCACAATGTCACATTGGGTTGATTTCCCATGCAGGGCCGCCGTGATTGTTTCTATTACGTAAATGTTTGATGTTATATTTATCCATTCGACCTTGCTCGGTGGGTGTACAGACTTCCACTTGATAACTAAGGCAGCACGGGCTGCTAATAAGAGATGGGCCGCTAAGCCCTTGACTCTTTCTTTTGTCTTCACACTGTTCGAACCCAAAGAGAATCAGTAAGGGGTCTGCAGCCCTTTGGATACCATTGAGATCCTTAATCCATCCCAAGACTTCATTGCAATAGACTTTGATTCTGCGGCAGTCCCACCACATGTGCCAGTAGTCTGCTATCCCACCACATTTGCGCCAACACATCAGGCTGAATGACTGAAACATTCTGGAGAGCCTGAGGGGGTCGTAATGCCCCCTATGTAGTAATTTAATTGCGTGACGTTTGTATTGGCTAGATATAGAGACCTGATTGGCGGCCCTGCACATCTTTCCCCACATGATCGGGTCAATTTCTTCACCAAGATCTTTCTCCCAGCTATTCTTCAGGTGTAACGTGTAACCTCCTCCCGCTTCAACCAATTCCCTGTACTTTGCGGATATTAGACCTTTTCATTTCTGTTCTAGAGTTTAGCAGCTTCTCTAAGGGGGTGAGGTCTCTATCCACTTTATCTTTCCATTCAGCCCTTGTCAGAACGCCCTTGATCTGCAAGAAGTGGAAGACAGGGAGAGGGCCCAACCCGAGGTTTTCCCCTAGTTCCACAATCGTAACAAAGGACCCATTTTTCCACAACTGATCCACCCTCTCAAGGGCCGCCTCAAACCAAGGAGTCTATTTAGGTTAGGAATAATTTACCTGACACCAGGAGACCATAGGTGGCTCAGGGGAGACGGCCACAAAGTAATATTCTGCATACCCTTTCTCTCTCTCCATATTTCCCAAATGGTCCCCAATATCAGGTGATCTCTCAATCTTCTCACAAGTTTGTTTCTCAGGACCCATAGCCACTCTTAAGACCGTTGCTGGGGAAAGATAGTGATTGTCAATGACAACCCATTGAGGTTCCTTACAGTTACGCAGATGGGGGATCACAATTAGGGGCTTGGCAGCCTTGTATTTTTTTCAAATCTGGTAAACCCACCCCCCCCCCCCTTGTCTTTGGGTAGTGTTAAAGTGTCATAGGCTACTCATGCCCTTTTGCCCTCCCAAAGGAATTTCAGAATGGCCCCTTTGGTCTCATCAAAAAAAGATCTTCAGCATTTGTATGGGGAGCATCTGGAAGGGGTAAAGGAAGTGGGGGAGACATAATTTTGATCGCATTAAGTCTTCCCATCCACCATATCGTGAGTTTTTTCCATTTGGCTAGGTCCGTGTGGAACTTTAGGAGAAAGGGTGGGAAATTGGCCTCGTAGAATTTGGGAATGTCTCTTATGACCTGTTTCCCTATGTATCTCAGTTTGGTATTTTCCAGGATGAGGCCCAGGGTAGAGAGTCTGTCCACGTCTGCTTGCGTGGTCTCTTAAAGGGGGACTAGAATTGATTTGGCCTCATTAATGTTGAAGCCTGATAGCATACCATATTCCTTAATCAACTGGATTGCCCTGGGGACGGAAGATGTGGGGTTCGAGATATGTAAAAGTAAGTTGTCCGCCTACAGGGCTACTTTATATTCTGTGTCTCCCAGTCTGACTAGCAGTCTTTTTAAGAGTCTTTACCAGACTTGGCAAAGCCAACAGACAGTTAAGTGTTTCAAAGTTAAATAACTGTTGAAGATATATTCTTAGAACACCCTCTCCCAATCCAACCACATTATGGGGAGCCTAGGGGAGGATCCTTTACTAAAACTCCATCGCTCAGTCAGGTAAGGGAGAATAAAGGTAAGGCCTTTACACCTGTTAAACACGATGGAGGTAGTGGGGTTAGGAAGAGAAGTTTACTCACTTGCTGTACTCCGATTCACTCAGAGACCACTGAAGAAGTTCATAAAATTGCTGTGCCTCCTTTTCCTGTACCGTGCATCCCTTGAATATAGTCCAGAGGTCTTTTTCAGCATCAGGTTTTGTGTTCCATACTCTGGATCAGTTCCCGAAACTGGACAGGTGGCAACCTCTAGTAGACTGTAGAAGGGGCCACCATACCTGTGACAACTTCGGAGGACCCCATGACACGATTCAGGCAGCGATCTACGATGTCGACTCTAATGTAATGGCGGCAGCCAACCGTTGGGGCAGAATCAAAGAAACTGGTCCTGCAAGGCTCCTCTTCTTGGTGGAGAGCTGCAACTTCAGGGAAATGCTTCTTGTTTTGAAAGTCTAGGATCTGCGTAGCCCTGAGGCTCAACACAGGACAGTGACTGGTGCAGTGAGGTATCCCAGAAGACAGCTGGTCTGCCTACAGAGTGGATCCATAGCAATTCTAAAGTTTTTCAAAGACAGTTTTTTAAAGCAGGGTTCGAGACTGTTTGTTCCCAACGGTCCAGGGGGGTCAAAGCTCTGATGAAGACCTTGTGGAGATCAAGAAAGGAGCAGTGCGTTGCCTGGAAGGTTGACAAATGTGCTGCTAATAGGCTTCCAATGACTAGTGCCGTGTCTTCAGCAGGAAGCTCCTCTTTATAGGCGTCTGTGTTCCAACGGTGATGTGATGAATTGAATTCAATCTGGATTTGCACCCAAGCTCACCATTGGTAAAGACTTGCACCTTTCAAAGGGGCAGGGCTGTCCAATCCTAGACAGTCTCTGACCAACACATCTTCCCAGCACCCGAAACTTTGTAGAGATGTGGACTGGGACCAAACAGTCCCAAACTCCACCTCCACACGCACAGATTGCCACTTTGCCTGGGAATGGGATTTTCATAAATGGCAATTCAATAGATTGCATTCTCCCACATATTCCTCATCTTTATAGATATCCTCCAGTGCAAGCTTCCCTCAGAATATTTCAACAAGGGGCACAGTGCGGCATAGCACTATCCCTCTGACTCTCCCGTGCTTTGACTCAAGTACTACTTGTCTCAAGACATAACTTTGACAGAGCTACTTAAAGCATGCACTACGCCCCCATTCTTCAGTTCCTTTTTTCCACATGTTTGGAACAAGTTTTTTAAATCTTTTTATTTTTTTTTGGTCTCGTCCGAGGCCTTCAGGTTTCGAACGCTGCCTAGACTGCAACTTCAAAATGTCCATCATCGACCCCCCATATCATTTGTGTTGTTTATGGGTGGAACATTATAGAGAGTAATGTGGCTCATATCAGTCGATGAACCCCAAGGCCTTGAAGGAGTAATCAGTGAAGTTCACACTAGACAGACCCCTATTGAAGCTATTGAAGTCACTGGCCCGTTCAACTGCCACATACTCGGGGGTGGATACTGTAGTGCCCACCTGTAAAAAAAAAAAAAAAAAGGAAAAGAAAAGACGGGGAGGGCAGGCGACACAAAGTGAAAAAAGAGATCTCTCGTGTAGTGAATCCCACCACTACTCTTCCTCCTCTTTCCTCAAAAAGCAGTGCAGACATAGGTTGGAGTACACTGATTTGTCTGAAGAAACGAGTATTACCCTTCAAAGGGGGCGTTAGGGGAGGAACGGGAAGAGTTAAAGCATCAAATGCTTGATTTCTTTTGCAAAGGCTACGATGGGTATGTTTCCAACCTCAATGTCGTTGGTGATACCATCAACTACTGTGCCCAGAGTAACCAACACAAACACATCAAAGAAGGGGTCACACAACCTCAAGCTTGACCCAGTCGAAGCCAAAGAAGGTGCCGATTTCAGTGACCTTCACAGGAAGACTCCATGCCCACAGTGGCTGCTCCATCGGTGCCGTCGACCTAGCAAGATTAAAGATATGCCCCAGAGTCGAGGGCTGAGTTTTTCCAATCCATTTGGTCCGATTTTAATGAGGAAGGGGACCCCGTTCCCTTCGGCGTGGAACCTTTGACTGCAGTGGAGCTCTGCAATGTACCGGACTTCATGGCCGACCAGGCAGAACTCTTGCAATTAGCATCAGCCTTCATGACACCAGCGGTGTGGCGACTCCCCCCAATGCTGAGATGTAGCAAGTGTCACCGTTCACACACCAGTGTGCCCAACTTCGCAAAATAATTGAAAATGGTTGTGGCCCTTCTGTCAAGATCATGAATGCAGTATAACCTCACAGATATTTTAGATGAAGGTCCCAAGTCGAAGTTGTCTCAACCGTTTAAGGCTGCCATCGCAGACCCGATGTTGCACTTATGACTGCATCCATACTCAACACCAGCAGTCGACGGAGAACTTACCAGGACGTACAAACCTGCACGGGTGATTGACCATTACTCTCGACACGCAGAATCCTGTGGGTCAGGTGTTTCAGGCTGAGACGGTTAACTCAAGGACTTTGATGCAGAATTTGCTGGTGAACAGGGACTCGGAAGAAAAAGGGCACTTTAGCAAAAAAGGTTTTTGTGTCTGGGAACCTGGCGCTCAAGGCAGTGAACACTTTGCACTCTCGTAATTCTCACATGTGCCGTGGAATGTGGTGTCAGAGGTGCTGACGCATTTACCTGAGTCTGAGGTCAGAGATGGATTCATGGACATAGTGAACAATGGCAAGGACGCACCTTGTCAGACTCTCCTGGCCAGTCTGGATGCAGCCATCAAACGCCATGGGAGCATCAACGTTCCTTTCCAGGGCCACGTACCTTTGAGGATAAGGTTTCTTTCCGGCGGTCCAGTCGAAGCTGCTAGACATGTTATTCAACAAGGGAACATCTTTTCTGGCCCAATGCTGATGAATCCCAGAAAAGATTCGAAGGATGGAGAATTACAAATAAATCCTTCATCGAAGCTAGCATTCCAGCAGCCTACCCCAACTTCATCCTTCTCCTTTTGCTCAATACGCAAGCCGTTCTGCTACTACACCCCCCCTTTGTGAGAAGGGCACAGTTGTCTCAGGCAAGGCAAGAAAAGATTCTCATGCCCCGGCAGGGGTAGAGGGGCGATGACGAGTCAAACTTTTTTGACTTGCGCTCCAGCTGCATCACCCACCTCATCTCTTTCCGGTCTCCCTCCATACTACTCTGGTAGCAGGAAGTTGCAGGAAGGGTGTCACCTCTGACACTTGGGAACTCCAGCTGCTCTATCTGGGTTACTACCTACCTTTCCTAAGCAGGCCTCTAGACAAAGCACTAGCTCTCATCTCAAAGACTGGTGCAGGAGAACAAGGAAAATTGAGGTATTTCCTGGAAAAGGTAGCTGTGGAAGAGGTTCCAACACAGGAAAGGGAAACAGACTGGTTCTCCTGCTATTTCTTTGTGCCCAAAAACGGCAGATGATCAGTCTCATTCTGGACCTCAGGGGTCTTGAACAAATTCCTGAGGAAGGGCAGATTCAGGGTGGTGATCCTACGGGAGATTCTTCAGGCTCCACAAACCCAACACTGCTTGGCGCCATTGGTCCTGCAGGATGCCTATTTTCATGTGCTGATCCAACTAGTACCAGCGTTTCCTGAGGTACATCATCAGAAGTGCTCATTACCAGTTCAAAGGGCTTCCCTTTGGTTTGATCTCCACACCCAGGGTGTTTACCAAGCTGATGGCAGTAGTGGTGGTCTACCTCAGGAGAAAGTCTTGTCTTCCCATATTTGTATGACTGGCTCATCCGAAGTCAGTACCTGGAGTAGCCCTCTCAAGGACACTTGCTTGCTGCTCACAGCTTGGGCTTCTCCCTAATTTTCAGAAGTCGCACACAACACCTCCTGTTTATTGGGAAAGCCCTGGACACTTGGTCGGGGCAAGCCTTTCCCTCCTAGGAGAGTGTTACCTACATTGGTCATATGGTCACATTGTTTCAGAACTAGAGTAGACTACCAGCTGCAGCTTTTCTTCACCTCCCACTCTTCTGCATTATTCTAGTGCTAGAGGCCACACTCAGTATACAATTCCTTCAGTGGCTACTTTAAGGCCATTGGTCTTAGTATGCCAACAACATATTGGATGTCCTCAAGATTACGAGGATGGTGGTCGTTGACCTTTCATTATCGGCTGATCTGGAGAACATGGTGGCGGGAGATCCATTATGGACACTTTGGCCAGAGATTCAGGTAGTTATGGATGCATCCCTGAAAGGTTGTTTTGAGGGAGGGATGGCGGGGGAAATATCTGCAGGTGAGCAGGCTTGGCTCCTAGGTAGAGTGCCTATGGCACATCAGTCTTCTGGAACTCTGGGCTGTCAATCTAGAGTTAGCAGCTTTTGTGCTGATCCATCATGGAAAGAAAAGTCCTAGTTTTGACAGACAACACAGTAACCAGGCTTACCTACCAAGAAAAGGGGTGTACGCTCATTGGCCTGTGCAGCATGCAGCTTTGGTTCGCGTCACTGGAGAACACAAACTCAATCCTTGCTAGATGAGCTGCAGAGAACAGATTGGCAGATACCCTGAGCAGGCAGGATTCTGTCTCTTATGAGTGGGGCGTTTGCCTGGAAGTCATTTCTGAAATCTACCTTTGGGCAACCCCATCAGTGGGCTGGTTTTTGATGAGGGACCACTTGGTGCAAACAGTTATAACTTCCCCCGAGAAGGGCTCCGAGAGATGTCTTTCTAGTGGAGTGAGTCTTCGACCTTCACTATGCGTTCCCCCGGGGTTCCAATAATTCCATTGGTTCTCAAGAGGTTGAGGTGGTTCCGGGCTTACCTGATGCTAATCGCCCCAGATTGGGAAAGTAGGACATTTGTACCCAGACCTTCTGGATTTGGACGATTGCCTACTTGCCCCATTTGGCCCGACCTCTTATCCCAGTCGTAAATCTGGAGTCTGTCTACATGCTTGGCTCTGGAGAGACTGAGGTATGATGGCTGGGACCTGGACAATGAGGTATTGGAGGTGTTGCTAGCTGCATGCAGGTCTTTACCAGATCTATCTCTATGAGCAGACGCAGAGGATTTATGGCATGTTGTACAGAGAGGTGCAGACCCAATGTGCCCCACTTTTGTGGTCATGGAGTTCGTGTTGTGCCCTGGCCAAGCAGGTGTGCAGTCAAAGGGCAGCGCTTTCTCTGTTTAAGAGGCTGCGGATCAGGTTTCTTACTTTTCAGTCCCATTGGTGGTCCAGTTTTTTTAAAGGGCTGGCAAACATAGTCCCTCTATCTTCCTTTATTACCCCGGCTTGGGATCAGAACTCGGGCCTCCCTTTCCTAATGATGGCCATTTTTGAGTCCTGGCATTCAGCATCTTTAAGACTATTGACTGTGAAGATTGCTTTTCTTAGTAGCTATCACATTGGATAGGCATGTAAGTGAATTACAAGCACTGTCATGCAAGTCTCTCCATTCCTACTGTCCTTTAAGGAAAAAGTTACTTTGAAGGTTGGGCCCAAATTCCTGCTGAAAGTTGTCAGATTTCTCAGAACATCAAATTGCCTGCCTTTTTTCTGCCCAACCACTTTCTATGGAAGAGGAGAGGCTCCATAGATTACATCCACGGCGGCATTGAGCTTTTATTTGACCAGGACAGTATCTTTTCGCAGAGATGACCACTACCGTTCATTTTCTTTTTTTTTCTTCTTTTTTTGGGCGCTCAAGACTGGGCCGTGCGGTGTCAATGTGGCAAACAATATTGCGCTGGATAATTCTTTGTCTAGCAGAATGCTATGGGGAGGCAAGGAAGGAGACTCTGTCTGGTGTGTGCCGAGTCAATGAGAGGAGTGCCCGTTTCTTATCCTTTGCACACCTTCTCAAAGCCCTACAGTTGAGATCTGGCTAGAGGTGGGGATGCTAATTTTGGCAGAGTGGTATTGCAGAGCTTGTTTGTCTAGAGCTTTCAGTCCTCCTGCATTACGTTACTGCTGTGGGAGTCTCTCAAGATGAGGAATCTGTGCGAGAATGCTATCCATTTAAGGAAAAATCCCTTACCAATAATGTTCTTTCTATACATTCTTCTCCCACGTATTCCTTATTTCTCTCGCTTCCTTCCCCGTTTCTGAATGCTTCTGTAGGCTTCATGTGGGCGAGTGATAAGAGGATGTGTGTGTGTGTGTGTGTGTGTGTAGTTTGTGCTAATTGGACCTTGCCTGACCCCTGGGTGTGGTTAAAAAAAACTGGAATATGAATTAGGTTTGTTTTGTTTATCACTTAAAAAGAAAGGAATTATAATATTCTTTGTGTTTCCGTGTTATGTATACCAATTCCCTTGGCTGTTGAACACAGGGAAAAACACGTGCAACAGGGATAGGTGAGTAGTGCATGCTAGAAGTTGGGCTATCAACATTCTGTTCTGGAGTGCTGCAGTCTAAGCATGTTAGAGCCGAGGGATGGTGTTGAGCCACACTAAGATCCCTGTTGAAATTTTAGAAGAGCAGCTGTCGCTGGAGGATATCTATCAAGATGAGGAATCTGTAGAAGTATTAATAGAAATAACATTACTGTTAAGACATTTTCTTTCCGTCTCTTTGAGAGAACAACAAGGTGGCCAAAGGACAGGCAAAAATCTTAAGGCAAGGCCATTTTAGTGTATACGTTACTCGATTTGGCATTAAGCTGTAAAATGCAAAAGTGTGAGACAATAAAAACAAACAGTATGAAAGTATCAGTTGCCACCAGCGTGTCTTGGAAACATCTAACCACAAAGCTACAGGAACATTGCCCCTATCGCTCTTCACTTTGAGGTGGTGTGTGCTGGTTAATTAAACAGAGAATTTTACAATGCAGAATAGAGTTCTCCTGCACTTGTAGCCTTAAGGACTAATCAATGCCCCCAAAACAGATGAACTTAGCAAGGCCAATGAAGTAAAAACAGTTCACTGGCCACCAAATGTCAAATCAAGTTCAAAACAGCAAAAAGCAGGCATTCCATTGATGTTTAAAGCAGCACAAAACATTATTCTTAACAGTTGCATACTTAAGCAATATGACCCGAGCGGCTGGGGCATTACTGACTCAGGGGCACTAAAAGCATTTTTTTCTCTCCCAAAACGTTTCAGGAAAGAAAAAAAAAGACTAAGAAAATGGCCACCGGCAAAGGGAAAACTGAGTCCGCTTTCCCTTTCCATGGCGGCTATCGGGAGTGGACAGGCTGGAAACAGAAGTGTTCCCAGCACGTCCGCTCCCGAAAACAAAAGAGAAGGGGGTTGGAAGGGAGTAAGGGTACAATGGCCAATCTAATCCCAGCCGAGGGATTCCCAGCCGGGTAATGCCTCAGCGAGGGCCAATCAGAATGGTTGTTTCATTCTGATTGCGCCCTCGCCGGGTACTAATAAGGTTTAAACTGCTTTATAGTAATTCGCTGTCTAAACACAAATGCTGGCAGGTAGGCTTGGGTGCCTGCTATAGCCATTACATTTTGCTTTTAGTGGTGGAACTAGCCTGCTTAATGAAGACAACAGTTGCCAAAGTATAGATGGGCAAACACATGTCAGTTCTCTATATGCCGACTAGATATTATACATGTGTAGTCCGGTTTCAACTTTCCCTGATCTCTTGGGGCAAATGGAGAAATTCACGATGCTATCTGGACTGAAAATGAATTGAGAAAAGTCACTCTTGTATCTGCTCCCAGGTACGAGAAATGCCCATTGGAGGGATTACCGATTGCTCTCATTAATGACTTATTTCGATATCTCTTAATACAGATTATTTTGCATTGGGAAGAAGTGTATAATGATGTTCTTAGGTTATTGACATGCTTTGACAAATCAGTAGACGATTGGCCCATTTTCCCAATATTTAAAATGAGCAGGATTGCTGAAAATGTTTGTTGTCAAGAGTACTCTATGCTACAAGGAATGGCAATGCATGTACCGTAGCATGTATTCAGGTGTCTGAACAATAAAGTAGTAACATGCCCAGGAATTTGTTGTAAATATTGAGCACTGTCATGCTAGGAGAGGGTTGGTTGAGTGTCCCTGATTTTGAGGCTTCTTATGCCACCTCTCTCCTGCAATAAGTGGTCATTAAGTTTGTGGAGAATGATAGAGATCTTGTTACAAAGATTTTCCAGGTTTTGATCCTGCCTACTAAGTTGCTAAATATAACTCAGTTGACGTAGACATAGATTCTTGTAATGCCCCAACATTTACAAGCAATGGGATAAGTATGCAAAAATAGGAGGGGATATATTTATGGATGTGCCCATGTTTCACATTTGGGGTAACACTACTTGTGCCAAAGCGCCCAGTTAACTGGATGAGTCTGATGAGCCAGAACGAAATATTAGGAGATGGGGACTTCTGCCCGGTGAAGGCAGGTTTATAGGATTCGATAAGTTCTGTCCCAAACTGCTTGCTGATAAAACTTTCTTTCTGACCTACGCTGGTTTAGCGACCTGATTTATGAGGAACTGGCCAGCTTTTTCTGAAGACCTAACAATACATAAGGTGAACATAAGGTGAAAAGCACTATTATCTCCTTGGGAACAGTGGGCAAGTGCATCCCTGAACTATTTAAGACATGTATTCTCAAAAAACTAAAAAGGTGAAAGCTGGATGGCAGGTAGAGCTAAGAGCCGCCTAAATGCGAGGAAATAGCAGAAGGCATCTGTCAGTACTGAAATGGTTTCTTATATGCTTACAATTGGCTTCCATTGCAAGCCCGGATACAGTTCAAGACTGCATGTATCATCTACAAAGCAGTCACGAGTAGCACACCAGCGTACCTGGTGGCTAAGCTCCACATATCCGGTGGCACACAATCCTCGCACAGCAAATCAACCAACCGACTTGAATCGCAAAAAGAGGACCCGCAAACAAGCCTTCCCTTGTCATGCACCCACCTTAAACTCAATCCCGTTATCTGCTCGGACTGCCCCTCAATTCTCCAATTTCGCGAATCTCTGAATTCATGGCTCTTTCAACACCTGACCAAGGACTAATTCCAATGGATGCACATACCGACGCACAGACCTCACAGTACTGCGCTATTGTTAAGATGTCAGCCCACATGACGGCTACCCTCACTGTAGAGTGCTCTGTTGCTTTCGAGCTAGGTCTGTGCTTTAAACAATAAAATAAAGTAAAAATAAAAAATAAATGCACTTTAAGCTGCTCCATTATAAATGTTTTAAAGTGTATTCCTAAATCTTTAGCCCTTCAATTGAGATATCAAAGGTCAGTGCCCGAGGGTGTAACCACATAGCTACCTTCTGACACGTGGTGGGATTGCTCGAAGGTGGAAACATTTTGGTACAAAGTAGTTGAGGTGTTAGTGATGTTGCGTGGGCCTCAAAACCCTCCATTAAACAATCACCGTTGGGATTGTCCCTTCTTAACAGAAAGAGTAAGCTTTTAACTAAATTTGCTAGTTTGGGTCCATGTATGCGATTGGCAACAATGGAAACGTGTTATCCCCTTGCTAATGAGTGTTTGGTTTAAGAATATGATGATGTGGGCCACAGTGGAAAGGTACCTAAAACCATAAGGAGGAGCATAGAGAAGACTGTATTTTGTATTCTATATGGGATACATTTGTGGATGCCATATTGTAATGACCTGACTTTAATGCCACCTTGAAATATTGCCATTGTACTTCATGACACATCTGTTGTGAACCAAGGATGGAAGAGCTCATTCACTTAATTACAGTGGGATGTTCTGGTGAAGTTCATAAATGTTTGATTTTGGTGAAATGTTAATTGCAGTGCAAAACATCTGAGTAAATGTTATTCGAGGGGATTGGGTCCTCCGACGTATTCCATATCTTTGACTGTAATCGCCACGGCTGTGCTGCTTCAGGACATTTTCGGTGTCTGCGTCCTACGTCGATGACATTGATGTGCCGTCCCCGAGGACCTCCTCCGACGGCCGACGTCACCATATGTGATAAGTAGGACGCACGATGCCCGTAGCCTCAGTTCCGTTTTTTCCGCGAACGTGTTCGCCTCGTGAATCTCGGTACGCCTCGACTCTTTGGAGTTTCTGTTGTACTCTTCTCGTTCTTTGAACCTGTTTGGTTTTGTGAAAAAAGCCTGTTCGTGATGTCTACCTCGTCTTCAACCCCGCGTCCGCGTCATCGTCGGAGGTCCAGAGGGTCTCCTTCCAGGAGTCGGTCTCGCCACTCCTCTGCCTCTTCGAGGCATTCTCGGGAGCGCTGGTATCGGTCGCCTTCTTCGTCCTCTTCCGAGGACTCCGCCCGTCGGCGGGTCACTTATCCCACCATGCAAGCGACACCGGAGGAATGGGCTTCCTTCGGGAAGAAGATGTTAGCGATTCTCAAATCGCAGGGCACCGGTCCGTCCGCGCCTCCGAGTGGGTTCGGTCGTGATCGGTCGAGAGAGACTCCTCATACACCTTTGGGCTCGGGTGGTCGGCACGGTTCGCTTGGACAAGGGTAACCGTTCTTGCCATGCCCGTTCCAGGTCCTCGACGCGCTCGAGACCGCGTGATCCTGTGAAGACGTCGACGCCTGTGGCGCCGAGAGTGTCGACGGCCTCTCTCGAGGCTCCGCCTCCGAGGGGGTCGTTGACGCTGTTGGCACCTAAGTCATCGAAGGACACGCTCGGAGCTCTGGCTTCGAGGCCTGTGTCGATGCTGGCGGCGCTGCGGCTGACGTCGACGCTGATTCTCGACGCCAGCGCCGATTCGTTCGGCGCTCTCGACGCCGTTCGAGGCGGTGGTGTTGGAGGGGCCCCGTGGCACGGGGGAAGCCCCTAGAAATGCTCTGGCTAAGGTCAGGCATAGCTTTGGTCCCCAGGGGCCTTCCTCTCACCGCCTGGAGTACGTTTCAGAGGTTGATGAGGGCTCTGATGAGGGCTTGGTTCCGGATAGGGTGCCAGATGAGCTTCTCTCGGGCCATAGCCAATTTGAAGACCTGAGGCAGTCACTGCATGATGCCAGTGGACTGGACACCTCTCTCCGGAGGTGGAGTTTTGAAGGCCTCAGCTTGGCACTCATGCCGATTCTTCGTACCGGCGCCTTATGTCTCGGGTCACTGAGTACTTGGGATGGTCGGGGCCCCCAGGGGAGTTTGGTCAGGATGATGTTACGGACATCTTCGATCTTGGTCCCCCCACTGACTCGGTACTGCCGTTTCATATGGCTCTGCAGAGAAGGGTGGCGGCGGCTTGGACTGCTCCGGACAGTCTCCCGACAGTGGGCAAGTCTTTGTCGTGAAAATACCGTCCAGCCAGTAGCGACCCCTGCTACTTGTCCAGGCACCCAACTCCGGAGAGTTTGGTGGTGCAGGCGGCTACAGCCCCGGCAAAGCAGGCGTCGTATCCTACCATCCCTCCGGATAGGGACGACAAACGTTTTGATGGCTGGGCGAAGGAAGTGTTTTCTTCAGGGGGTATGGCGCTTCAGGCGGCCAACTCTGTATGTGCCTTGTCTCGTTTCACACACACTCTGTGGAACTGTGTTGCTTTAGCGGCTGAACATATTCCCAAAGGGGACGAACGGGATGGATTCCAGGCTATGGCCCAGGATGGCAAGGATGCCATGTGTGAGGCCGTTCAGTCGGGTTTGGACATGGCAGATTGTGTCAGCCGGTCCATGGCGGTGAGCACTGTAATACGCAGGTTTGTGTGGTTGTGGAAGTCGGGGTTTGCTCCTGATGTACAGTCCCGGCTCCTCAACATGCCCTTTGACGGTGAACATCTTTTTGGCAGCAAGGCTGACAGCCATGAGAGGTTGCAGACCTCCAAAGCTGCAGCAAAGTCGTTGGGCGCTGCAGTTCGACAACCTCCGGCTTTTCGTCCTAGGGGACAGCAATGGAGGGGAGGTTCCTTTCGTTATTACTCATCCTTCAGTAAAGCGAGAGGGGCTGTCAGTCAAAGAGGCCACCGTAGGAGTACCAGAGGTGGAAAACCGGGTACTCGAGGTGCCAAAGCCGCTCGGGAAGTTGCCTCTTTCCCCTCCGGCAACGCCGCAGCCGCTACCACTCAGTCATGAGGCCATGTCCCATGGTTCGCCGGTTGGGGGAAGGCTGGCGCAGCATCTTGTAGAGTGGCGTGCCATTACTTCAGATGTGTGGGTTAGCCGTGGGTTCATAACCCACGGCTACTGTCTTCGCTTTCGGCAGAGGCCTCACGACAATCCACCTGGGAACCTCTCTTTGAAGAGTCCGGATCCGCTCCCTGCGCAGGAAATTCAAGCCCTGCTGGAGAAAGGCGCCATAGAACTGGTGCCTGTAACGGAGAGGAATATTCCCCTTATTTTTTGATTTCAAAGAAAGACTGGGGATTGAGACCCATCATGGACTTGCGCGCTTTGAACAAACTCCTACGGAAGGACAAGTTCAAGATGGTCACTCTCTCAAGTCCTCCAGGCCCTTCAACTTCAGGAATGGTTGGTGTCTCTCGACCTCAACGCCGCTTACTTCCATGTGCTGATCCATCCCAAGCACAAGAAGTACTTGAGGTTCGCGGTTGGCAACTCGCACTTTCATTTTCGGGTCCTGCCGTTCGGATTGACCTCCGCCCCAAGGGTTTTCACCAAGCTCATGGTGGTGGTGGCAGCGCATCTCAGGAAAGGGGGGATTCACGTCTACCCCTATCTGGACGATTGGTTGATCAGGGGGAGCTCTCCCGAGGAAGTCCTGGATCATCTGTCCGTCACCTGCCACTCCCTTCACAAGCTGGGCTTCTCCCTCAATTTAAAGAAGTCCCATTTGACGCCAACACAGCGGCTCCAGTACATCGGAGCAGTGCTCGACACATCCCTGGGGCTGTGTTTTCCTCCCCAGGTGAGGGCTCTTGACATTCAACAGATGGTGCACAAGTTTCAACTTGCCCAGACGCTCACGGCGTTCGAGTTTTAGAGGTTGCTCGGCCTCATGGCATCCTGCATTCTTCTGGTGCCAGAGGCTCGTCTGCGGATGAGATCTTTGCAATGGGCACTCAAGATGCAGTGGTCGCAATCTTCAGGCAGGATGTCGGCCCCTATTCAGGTGCCACCCTCGGTCGCCCAGGACCTTCTGTGGTGGGCCGTCGAAGGCAATCTGATGAAGGGGGCTCTGTTTTGGCTTCCCTGGCCAGAGGTGACGACTGTGACGGACGCATCCCTCACGGGATGGGGAGCTCATGCCAACGAGTTGACAGTCGGCGGTCGTTGGTCTCTGTCGGAGCCCAGACTCCATATCAATCTGTTTTGGCTGAGGGTTGTCGGGCTAGTCCTGAAGGCTTTTCTGCCGACTGTGCGAGGAAAGAGTGTCCTGATCCTGACGGACAACACGGTGGCCATGCACTACCTCAACAAAAAGGGGAGGCACTTCCTCTGTGCAGGGAGGCGATGCAGCTCGAGTTCTGGGCCATCCAGCAGGAAGTTTCGATCTCGGCTGTTCATTTGGCCGGAGACGACAACGAGACAGCGGACGCTCTGAGCAGGCAGAGCACGATCTCACGAGTGGGAGCTGGCTCAGGAGATTCTCCTGGAGTTGTTCGCCCTTTGGGGGACCCCTCAAGTGGATCTCTTCGCCTCCAGTGTCAACCGGAAGTGCGAAAGGTTCTGCTCGTAGGAATTTCCTCCAAAAGGAGCCTTAGGAGACGCGTTCGTGGTGGAGTGGTCATTCCCACTGCTGTACGCGTTTCCTCCAGTCCCCGTCATCCCGCAAGTACTGCGGAGGTTACCGAGGTTTGGTTCCCGGATGATCCTCATTGCTCCGGCGTGGGCCCGGAGGACGTGGTACCCGGACCTTCTTGACTTGTCCATCTGCCCTCCTCGTCGTCTTCCCTACCGAGACGATCTGCTCTCACGGGAGGGGGGGGGGTCAGGTTCTCCAACCTGAGGTCAGATCCCTCAACCTTCACGCTTGGCTTCTGAAAGGTTGAGGTATAAGGATTGGGACCTCCCTGAAGATGTGTTGGAGGTGTTGCTCTCGGCCAGACGGCCGGCAACAAAGTCTCTGTTCCGTTGCCGTTGGCGTAAATTCTGCGACTGGTGCAGAGTTAAGAATGTGGATCCTTTTGAATGTGACATTCCCATGGTTCTGTCTTTTTTGCTTTCTTTGGCCCACAGGGGCTTGCAAGTGTGTACCATTAAAGGTTACCTGATGGTGCTGTCCATATTTAAGCGCTCGTCTGAAGAATGTTCCTATTTTAGGATTCCTTTAATTTCTCAGTTTTTGAAAGGGCTGACTAATGTGTTCCCTCCGTCACCTTTTCTAGTGCCCGGTTGGGATTTGAACCTTGTTCTTAAGTTTCTTATGGGTGCTCCGTTTGAGGCTTTGCATTCTTGCCCTTTGAGACTGTTAACTCTTAAAACTGTGTTTTTGGTTGCGGTTACTTCCGCTCGCAGAGTGAGTGAGTTACAGGCACTTTCAGTTAAGCCACCCTTCACTGTGTTTCTTAAGGACAGGGTTGTCCTTCGAGTTAGTCCTTCCTTTCTTCTGAAGGTGGTTTCGGAATTTCATTTGGGCCAGAAGGTTTTTCTTCCGGCATTCTATCCTCCTCCGCATCCTGGTAAGGAAGAGGAGAGGCTCCATAGGCTTGATCCTTGGAGAGTATTTAGCTTATATATTTCACGCATGTCCCGGGTCAGAGTGGACGATCAACGCTTCATTGGTTACGCTGGAAAGCATTTGGGACAAGCTGTGACGAAACCAACTGTCTCGTTGGATTATTTTGGCTATCTCCGAGTGTTACCGCTTGGCGGGTAAGGACCCACCGGCTGGCTTGCGGGCCCATTCTATCAGGGGTATGGCTGCATCTACTGCCCTACAGAGGGGTGTTCCTATTCGTAACATTTGTGATGCAGCCACCTGGGCTTCTGTACATACTTTTGTACGTCACTACTCCCTCGATTCCATCCGAGGACAGGATCTGGCCTTTGGCAAGGCAGTCCTTTATTCCGCAGTTTGATTGGGCATGCTAAATTTGTGTTCTAAATTCTTTTCCCACCTCCTTGCTTTGGTACTGCTTTGGGAGTCTGTCAAAGATATGGAATACGTCGGAGGACCCAATCCCCTCAAAGAACAAGTTACTCTCTTACCTCGTAACATTCTTTCGATGGGATGGTCCGACGACGTATTCCATATCGCTCCCTCCCTCCCTACCTTCCCCGCTGCAGAATTTCTTATGCGATTGCAGCTTACGTTTCCGGAAGGCCTTGTGTGTCTGACTGGCAGAAGACTGGTGGCACATGTTCTGGGGGAAAAAACTACAACTGAGGCTACGGGCGTCGTGCGTTCTACTTATCACATCGGGTGACGTCGGCCGTCGGAGGAGGTCCTCGGGGACGGCGTATCGACGTCGTCGACGTAGGACGCAGATGCCGAAAATTTTCCGAAGCAGCACAGCTGTGGTGATTACTGTCAAAGATATGGAATACGTCACCGGACCATCCCATCGAAAGAACGTTACAAGGTAAGAGAGTAACTTGTTCTTCTACATTGACTTGATGAATACACAATGAACATATTTTAAAAAATTGTTTATGTACATTATTCCATATGTTGAATTTTTCATTTCACCTCATTCTGGTTGTTTGAACTTCGTCTATTTATATTCTCATCTTTGATTATTCGTAGAAGATAAGAAGAATGTGATTTCTGAGTTGTCAGAGTTAAGGAAGCAGCTTCGAAGTGAACAGCGACGTTTGGAGGGACGCTTGTTAAATGCCGACGAGGAAGATGAATTGTCAATGACTGGGATGAGCAGGTGAACAAGCGTTGAGAACACCCAAAATCTGCTGTGCAATTCTTTTTCTCCTCTAATACTAACTATACCAAATGCAAGCAATGTATATTAAGGAAAGGTCACTTGTTTTTTTGCAGGAATATTGTAGTAGTACAATCTAAACGGGCACTGCACTTGACAAAGGCAAGGCTTTTGGCATATTTCTGCACCCTCTTCTGAACCTCTAATTTTCATTGCTCCTGGGACCCAAGTGCTGATGGAACACAGAAGAATGTGTGTAACTCTGCAGAGTGCACAATAAGAGTGTTTGTGTGATGGGCATGAGAAAGAGGTGAAGAGGAATAGCGATAGGGTTGAACATAGCCACCCTGCATCCCCATATAAACTTGCAGCTATCCCTTATTTGAATTAAACACATGTAAGGGTGCAGAAGTAGAAGCCGAACACAAAGGCGGCATGCTTGTTAGCATAAACCTTTATTTAACAGAAAAATAAGGAAGAACCACATCTGTCCATATGACTAAGAGGCGGTTTCCTGCCTCAAATACAACTAAGGATGATGTCATAAATGTCAGTCAAAATCAATTGTCCACTGCCATGTGTCCCAAACCTATTTCCGTCCTTTGCACTCAAAAGAAAACTAAAGAATAGGTTATGTCCCGTTTCCAGAAGGGTGACTCCCTCCTTCTGGATGGCACTTATGCAGTTTGTAAATGATGGGGGAATATCTTCCTTCCCCTGGCCTTCACTAGGCTTTTCTGTATAGTTCCACACAAAGGGTGGAGGAACCTCGGGTGTTTCTTTACAGTTCCAAAAAGGTGGGGGAAATGTCTCCCTTCCCCATGCCTTTCTTGGACTCTTTTTCAGTAGTATCAATGCTAGCTTGATTTTGACCAGAGGATATATCTTTCCTCTACTGGTCTTCCCTTGACTTTTGCCAAAGGATATTACTCTTTTTATTGAATTTGTGTTTTATATCGCGCCTAATAACGTACCTGAGTTTGGATTCAAACCTCTGTTTCTCTGTGTGGTCTTGCTTCCAAGACCAGCGCGTTGCACCTGTGCTATCGTCCATTCACCCCTGGTCTTCTCTTAACTTTCACCAAAGGATATTTATTTTCCCCTGGTTTTCTCTTGCCTGTTCCCAAAGGATAGATCTTTCTTCTTCAGGTCTTCTCTTCTAATTGTGGGTCCCAGACCCTCTTCTCAGGCTTATGGCTCTTTTTTTCTTTTAATAAAACATTTTATTGTTTTTTCATGACATAATCAAGACAACCACAAATCAAGAAAGCCAAAACGAAAGCAAAAGCACTCCAGGACTGCATCCTCAATCTGAAATCAACATAATATTAATATAACCGACCACCAAGATCTTCTCCCCAGGCCCTCTCCCATCCGTTCAGACCGTGATCACCCTTGTCCCTGGCCATCACGGCCCAGTCTCTTCCCATTTCCCCCATGTTTTAGATGCTTTGGTTGGACTGCCTCTTGCGCCATAGATCTGGTGTTCCATCATGGCACATGAGTCCATATCCAGTACCCACTGATCCAGTGTCGGGGGGGGGGGGGGGAGAGGGTCTGGCACTCCCCATTTTTGTGAGATGTTACGCTTCATTAGGGCCGCCGCTGTATTTAAGAGCAGTTCTTCCCATTTATTGGAATCAGACTCATCTGGTACTCCCAGAACGTGGATGCATTAGAACCTGGATCCAGTCTTCTGGGTCTATCTCACCTACATCTCTTTCCCACTTGGCCTTTAATCTCGATAGCTTGGGGGTAGCAAAGGATGTAATGGCTTTGTAGAGGGTGGATGTGCATTTGGTGGGGATGTACGCTGGCAGCATATTACGTTCTATCGGTGTGTAGTCGGGGACCGTGTCTTCTAAAGGTATGTGGGCTCTCCGGGCGTGGGTCAATTGCATGAAGTGATATTGTTCGGTATTAGGCAGTTGGAATTTGCCCTGCATATCTTCGAACGAGGTTAGTTTCCCGTCCCTCAGGATATCTACTACCTTTAGAATTCCCGCTCTCACCCAGCGTGGCCACGGTTCAGATTTCTCAATTTTCTTTAGGTTGCTATTTCGCCATAGGGGTTGTGCTGCAGTAATTTTGTTTCCCCACCCAACAAACGCATGTGCCTGTCTCCAAATGGTGGTAGTGTGAGTCCTAGTTGTCGGGAGAGGGGGGCGCTGTGGGGACTTATATAGTAGATGTAATAGATCTGTACCCTGCATGGCATCCACTTCGGCCCTGATGTGAGTTAATGCCCGGTCACCGTGTAGCAGGTCATTGACCACCGCGAGTTGTGAGGCCCAGTAATAGGTTTGGAGGTGGGGTACCCCATCCCACCCTCCCAAATAGTAAAGTGGTCAAAGCTATACGTGATTGGACTCCTACCCCCCCCCCCCCAAATAAGTGGTGGGGATCGTGAGTGGGGCATTTTGCAGGACGTAGAGTAACCTTGGAAGTGCCATCATTTCAAAGAGTGCAGCTCTACCCATGAGAGTCAGAGGGAGAAGTTTCCATTGATGGACGTCATTAACAAACCGATTTATAATTGGTTGAAGATTGTGCATTGCATATTTAGTAAGATCATTTGTCATCCAGATTCCCAAGTACCTAAAGCCCTGCCTCGCCATCCAGTACGGGCAGTCCGGTGGGCTGACCTGCCCTCCCCCCTTCACCGGGAAGAGTACAGATTTCTTCCAATTAATTCTCAACCCGCTAAACTCCCCGTAGCAAACGAGTATCTGGGTTACTACAGGGCAGTTTCGAGTCAGTTCGGCCATATATATCCGGAGATCGTCAGCGTACAGGGAAGTCCGGTCTTCGTGTCCCTCTAAATCCCGTCCAGGCCCCGCTCTGGCAAAGCCACAGGGCAGTTGTTCAATCGCGAGGGCAAAAAGAAGGGGGGAGAGGGGACACCCCCGTCATGTACCCCTGCCTAAAGGAAAGGATCGGGAAGTCCACCTGTTCACCTTGACCTCGGCTTGGATATTTGTATACAGCAGTTTTACCTATCCCAGAAAGCCTTCTCCAAACCCCATACGTGTCATGATTTCCCAAAGGCTGTCTCATCGGATTGAATCAAATGCCTTTTCAAAATCAATTGCCAAAAAGGGCCAATGGAGTATCAAGAATAGGAGCCCGTTCTAGCGCCAGGTGGAGCCGGCGCTGGTTCATTCGGATTGATTTATGTGGCATGAAGCCACATTGATCCGGGTGTATCAAAGTGTCCACCATCGGTTGGAACCGGTTGGCTAAGAGCTTGGCCAGAACCTTTGGTTCGCCGTTGATTAGCGAGATCGCCCTGTAAGAGGTGCATTTCCCCTGGGGTTTGTCAGGTTTAGGGATGACTACAATGGTAGCCTTGCATAGGTCCAATGGGAGGGAGCCCTGTTCACGGGCGCTCAACAGCATCTGATGCAGGGGAGGCGCTATGTTATTACCTCCTAGTTTCTGCCAGATTTCAACCGGGAACCCGTTTGGGCCCAGTGTTTTCCCCGGTTGCAGTTGTGCAAGGGCTTCTATTTCAGCTTCCGAGAGATCGGAATCCAGTACCACCCTCTGCTGCTCCAACAGGGTAGCGATTACTATATCATCGAGGAGGGTTGGGTCAAATGACAGGATTGGGACCTGATATAGTGCGGCATAGAATTGGGCAAAAGCTTCCGCTATCTCAGCGTCTGACAGGCATCTCTCTCCCAGTGGGGTGATGATCTCCCGGACGCAGCGTTGTCCCTCATCCCTTCTCTCTAGCCAAGCCAGCATTTTTCCTGCTTTGTCCCCCAGCTCATATATCCTTGCTCTGGACTCCCAGTGGGCTTGCTTGGCGTTGTCCAACATAAGATTCCGGAGGTATTCAGTGGCACGTTTAAGGGCTTTTTGGGCCTGAGAGGTTGGGTCGAGGATATGTTAGTTCTCCCGGTGGGTTACCTCCATCTCTGCCTCCCTTATCTTCCGAAGCCTCTCCCTCCTCCTATTCACCGTCCAGGAGATTATTTCTCCCCGCAGCATGGTTTTAAAGGCCTCCCATATCACTATTGGGTTGTTTTCGCCAGTATCGTTAATCTCGAAGTACTCGGTTGAGACTTCCGTGAGGCAATCCACCAGTTCCGGACAGCCCAAATAATAATTGTTCAGCCGCCACGTTCTGGGGGGGGGGTTGTACCCTGCAGCAGCGATTCCACCACCAAAGGTGAATGGTCCGAGATTCCTCGGGGGGAGTAATTCTGCCGAGAGTATTCTAAAAAGGCCTGTGTGCGGAACAAATAGGTAGTATAACCTGGAGAGGGATCCGTGGGCCCCCGAATGGAATGAATCACCTCTGGTTCCCAGATGCAGTTCCCTCCACACGTCGCAAAGGCCCAAGGCAGATGCAAAGTTGGACAGCCTTGTGAGGATATTGATATTACGTTGTCTAAGATGGGAGCAGTCCATTGTTTTACACATCACATCATTAAAGTCGCCGCCCAGAAAACACTTATCGGGTTGATGCTTGCCCATAAGGGTGGTCAGCTCGTCCAGGAGTTCTTGCCCCAGCCCGGGTGGGGAATAGATTGAGATGAACCCAAAGGCTTCCTCCCAGAGTGTCCCCATGACTAACGCATACTGACCCCGAGGGTCCTGCTCTAATTCCTGCGAGGCAAATGGGACGTTTATGTATAAGAATAAGGGTGCCCCTGGATCCCATGGTATATCACGCATGAAAGGCCACCATGTAATTGGTGCGGTGGAAGAAATTACAGTGTGAACCCGCCAGGTGTGTCTCGGTAAGCAGGGCCACGTCGGGTGAGTATCTACTGAGTAGTTGCTTAATCAACCGTCGTTTGATCGCGGAGCCCATCCCGTTCACATTCCAGGTGAGGACCCTAAGGGACTTGGGATGTGCAGTCACTGGCAATTGAGATTGGTCAGCTGTCATCTAGCAAGATTGTTAGGGGGGCAGGCTGATGACCTACTAGGGCACAATCAAGCTGTGCGCCGGTGTGGTGTAGAACAAACAAGGATTGGTGACTGAAACGCTGTCCGAGAGTTCTGTGGTCTCAACTGACCCGGAACCATAACATCCCCTGAGACCTACAAGAACAAATTGGTCCTGGGGTAACATAAAACTCCTCCCAACTAGCCCCTTCCTCCCCCTCCCCATACTCCACCCCAACTCGAAGTACCTGTCGCCCTAACATTGCTGACAATCAAAAAAGGTAGGGTGCCAGCTTTAACAGTCCCAACTATAGTTAAACAAGAAAAGTTTGGGGGAGTGGTTAGCTCCCAAGTGCAAGGGTAGCAATCCTCCGCTTACCGCCTTGAGGGTATGTGAAACGCCTTATGTAGGCCGCCGAGGGCTTGTTGTAGTGTTGTCCATAAAGTGGTTGCATGTCGGCAGGAGGGTGAACCTTCATCAGGTATCAGGGCGGGGCCCCGTCACCTCTATCCCCCGGCAGGTCCGGCGGTGGCGGTTGGTCCGGTATTCATCGCTGCTCCGGTGGTGGTCCAGGGTTTCTATTCTTAGTAGTTTGGGTTGTCGACTAATCCCCTTCAATGTGCTGCTCTGCCATGCCTCACCGGGGTCGTCAGAGTGGACCGTTGTCCCCTTGTGGTAGATTTTCAACTGTTACGCTCACCTGGTTCCACGGGGCGCCGCCCAGCAATCGGTGTCCAGGTATCCCTCTCTGCGATGCCCAGTAGTGACCAGCGGAAGAATCCTTGTTCTTGATGTTGGCGGGTTCTCCATCCTTCTGTCTCGGCAGGGGCGTGTGGTGCTTTGCTGGCAATGACGGTCGAGTTACTTCACTGATGCCAGCCCGACGTGAGTCTTTGAGGTAGGTCTTATTGCTAAGATGTTTTGCTGTCCTAGCATGCCTTTCTGGAATTAACAATGTCTTTTTTCTCTTCCTTAGGTATGTGGAAGTCCGATTCGTGGCGAAGATTGGATTCGGGGTTCGCTGGTAAGTATTAGTGTTTTTGGAGCACCTAGACGCGACGAGTTGGCATTTAACGCAGCGCTAAGGTGCCTTGCCTTTGCTAACCTGTTATCTTTTGTCTTCACATGTCGCGGTGCTCCGCCAGAGTGTAGAATTCCAGAGATGTTGCGGAATGAAGTGCGAGTGGGAAGGTAAGCCTTTTGGCGGAGTTTGTTAACTGTGTAAAATGTCTAAAGCCTAGTCTTTCCCTTTCTGCAGGTCCGTCGATCCGAAGGGGCGCTGTTTCCAGGATGCCGGTCGGAAGAGCTGAGGAACGCTAATGATGGGATTCAGGTAAGATGCAACCTTTTCTAACAATGTCTTCTTTCTTTTTCTGCAGATGCTGTTTATCCGAGGTTCGTGGCTGAAGCTGAACGCGGTGAGCATCACGTTGCAGTATTGCAAACTAACGCGAAGCGTGTCAGTCCAGTCGGGCGTGGTTTAAATAGCTTCAAGAAAGAAGTCCAGGTAAAAGAGTTCCAAGGTGCTACACCCAAACCATCCCTCTGTAAGCCAGGTTCCAAGAAGCCTGAGTCTGTGGATGCTTCCACATTGAATGACAGTAACAAAAAGTAATTCCCAAGCACAAACTCACTATTAAGTATGAGCCTGGCGCCAAAGGCGCCAGGACTGGCCCCAAGAAGGCCTCGGTTGGGATTTAGAGGAGACTGGGGTCAGGGCTCCCCCTGGCCCATGGGTAGGCCAGGGGGGCTTCAGGGTGAGGGTCATGACAAATGTGCAGGAAAGAACTGGCCGTACTTTACACCAAGTGTTTGCAATTGTCTTTTGAGCTTTCCAAAGGATTGCCATGCTCTCTCTACTTCCCCTGTGTAGTCGGGGGGGGGGGGTTGGTGGGGAGGCTAGCCTGGACCCGCTGAAGGTAATCGTGCCCTTGGAACGTGCCAGTTGTAAAAGTGCATCCCGGTCTCGGTAGTTTTAAAAACTTTGCAATCACAGTGCGTGGAGGAGCACCAGGCAGCGGCCTACCTGTGGGCATACAGTGTGCTCTTTCTATAGAGAAACATTTGGAGAAGGATTGCAAGTCGAACAGGTATGTTAGTAATTTTTCCAGGAAAAGTTCCATTCATGGCCCTTCCTCCTTTTCAGGAATGCCAAGTATGCAAACGTTGTTACGTCTGGACCTTCCTTCGCCCTCTTCAACCCTTGCCTCCAGCCTGGTCGAGACCCCTTAGAGTTGTTGTTGCACATTATGTAGCCCATCCTCTGTATTTGAGATGCTCTGCTCTGCTTCTGCAGTGCGCGCTGACAATTTCTGTAGATCATGTCTGAGGATCGATACGTCCAGACTTATTCGGTATATAATTTGCTCCATAGATGAGTGAGAGTCTCCTATGGCAGCCATGACGTCTTTGAGGGAAAGCGTGTGTGTGGATTTCATGTCTCCAGAGAGCTGCAGCTGGGGATCGGCAGACTGTGATGAAGGAACAGTATATTGTTAAATCCTATTTTGCGAAATGGGTTTCTTCGTTTTTTCCTTGCCCATGGTTGCCACCCTGCTCCGCGGATGTGATCTTATGGCGGAGTTCCTGCCTTTTGATCTCACAGATCACTCCCCGGGTCAATCTCCCCTCACCAGTGCAATGTCAGAACGGCGGGTTACCCCAGCAACGTGGGGGGGGGCGTGGTGGGGTACAGTGCAATTTGTTACTTGTTGTCGGTCTGTGGATGTTTGCGGGCCCCGTCCCGAGCCGCGGCTCGCAAGTATGCTGGTAGATGTTTCCCCTGTCTCGAACCTGTCGGCCTCACAGGGTGTCTGTGTTTCCTGGTGGTTTCCTCCAGGTATTGCTCGTGGAGGCCCCTTCAATGATGTTGTATGGCAGAGCGTCCTGAGGTTAGGTTCAGTGTATCAGTCCCACTGCGTCCGTCGTGGTACAGGTAAAGTACAAGTAGGTATTGCGGCGGAGTCACTCAGTACCCTACCCAACCCCGCACCCCGCTCCGTTTAGCAATGTCACAGATGGTATGTGAGGGGTAGCCGCCCTCGATACTAACGGGGTCGCTTCTTACCCCTTCTTGGACATCTCCAGGTCAGCCGGCGTGTACTTCACGTTGCTGTCTAGGGTGGACCCAATTCACCCACCCGGGCCCCAGTCCTCCACCTCGCCCAGAATCCAGGGACAAGGTTGTGCTGGTCCGTGCCCTGTGGCTGATAGTCTGCTGTGTCCCACCTCACGGCAGGGCACTGTTCGTTCTGTTCAGCGAGGCTCCCTGCCAGCCCTCCTCGGGGAAGCACTGTTATGCAGGTTTGTAGTCGCCTCTCCAGCTCCCTGGGTCAGGCCAAGAGGTTGCGGGCTGCCCGCTCCAAATCCGCCACCCGCCTACGGTGCAGACATCCCGCTTAGCGTAGTCCCAGGGAACGCCTGCAGGAGCGGGCCACCCACGGTGTCGGGGAAAGTCCCAGAGCGCGGTCACGAACCGCACAGTTTATCAGTCTTCCTCCAGGTCTGTCTCTCAGAGCGGGGACGGGCACTGTTCCTCTCACCCCCGAAGTACCCCGTGGACCAGAGCTCCCTGGACACACCCCCAAAGGTCACCAGGGACCGTGGGCCACCCCCGCCGCAGTTCCCGACAAGGCAATGGCCGCTGCCGATGCGGTCGGCCGTGTGGCAGGGCAGGCCGTGTGGCAGGGCAGCCGCGGCAGGCACGATTGTTTCGCCAATATCCCAGCCTTTGTAGAGGTTGTGCCGTCACTTATCTGCCGCAGCCAGCGTAACTGCTCCTCCTCACCGCGTGTGGGTATATTTCATCAAAACCCGGGCGGTCGCGCCAGGGCACTCACAGCAAGCTTGGGCAGCTCCAGTCCGGTGCCAAGCACAAAACACCAGAGGCGGTCCCCGTCCCAGCCGCCCAGCCACACCTCTCAGCTCCACCGCAGTCGCGTCTCCAACTCCCCACCAACACGGCCTCACAGCCCCAGTCGCGGGCGCGAAGATCTGTTGGTGGCCATCTTATATCGAAGGCACAGCTCGCGTCTCAGATTTTGAAACGCTGGGGTTCAGCACTGCCGGCACCCTCGGCACTCAAACTTCACATATATGTGCCGCAGAAAATCAGCTTTCGCAAGGTCCCCTTTTGCACTGCTGGCGATCACAAAACAGGCTGTAAATACAGGATGTATAAAGCAGTAGCGGGAGCCGAAGAGACTCACATTTGCATTGCCTCACAGTTGGCCACCCTCCTGTCAGGCTTATGTCTCTTAATCAGGCACAGTTCACTAACCTGCCAGACATTTACAATTCTCTCAGTACACGGGTCCCAGACTCCTGTCTCTTCTGGTTTCTTTGGGCTGCTCTCACCCAAATGTCTGTTCGAGGGGATTGTGTCCTCTGACGTATTCCACATCTATGACAGTAATCACCACAGCTGTGCTGCTTCGGAAAAAATTTCGGTCTGGCTTCAAGAAGTGTCGGGACTGCGGTTCCAAGAGGTCCCTGACGGACCAGCACGACGTCTGCCTTTGGTGCCTCGGCCAGAGCCATGCCACCGATGACTGCGATGAATGCCAGTCCTTAACGTCGAAGGCCTTGCGGGAGCGGAAGAAGTTGTCTGTAGGTAGGGTTTCCAAGCCCCATAAGTCGAAATCCGCTGGGCTTTCGGCTAACGATTCGAGGGGCGACTCTCTGCATCGCCGTAAGTCCAGGGGGTCTTGTTCTCGAGTGGGTCCCGCCATTCCTCTGCCTCTTCTATGCACTCTCGGAAGCGCTGTCACCGGTCGCCTTCCCTGTCCTCGTCCGAGGACTCCGCCATACGGTGGGTGGCTTGTCCCATCAAGCATTCATCACCGGCGGAATGGGACGCATTTCGCAAGGAGATGATGGCGATTCGTTCCATCCTTGCCTTTGAGAGAAGCCGGCAAGGAACGCGCTAGGGCCACCGCTCGCATGCCTTTGGGCTCGGGCGGTAGGCACAATCATCGGGAGCCGTTGAGGTCCTGATCGGATGTGCCAGGTCCCGGTCCTCGACGCTCTCGAGACCGTTGGAGCCTGTGAGGCCTTCTAAGAATGCATCAACACCATCAGCGCCATGTCCATCGAGGGACTCCCTCTCGAGGCTCTGGCTCTGAGGAATCCATCGGCGCCAAGGCCGTCGAAGGACACGCTCAGGGCTCCGGCAACAAAGCCATTGTCGAAGTCGTCAGCGCCTCGCTCGACGCCGATTCCCTCAACGCCTTTTGAAGAGGCTTTACCGGAGGTGCCCCCGGAGGGCCATGGAACCTCAGAGGACGGCCCTGAGTAAATCAGTGAGGCCTGTGTTTGAGCCTTTTTCTGTACCTTCATCCAGGGATTTGTTCCAGCCTTTGGATTACATCTCAGTGGTGGAAGAAGGGTCAGATGAGGAAGGGATTGTACCTCCTGTTGTCTGGTCATAGCCAGATGGAAGACCTGTGTCAATCCTTGCATGACGCCAGTGGTCTGGACACCTCCCCGGAGGTTAAGTTTGGCAGGCCTGAGCCTGGTACACACACGCTGAGTCTTGGTACAGGCGTCTCATGTCGAGGGTGACGGAGTACTTGGGGTGGTCTGATCCACCTGTGGATTTTCTGCAGGATGACCTGACCGATATCTTGGACCAGGGTCCGCCCACTGACCCGGTGCTGCCATTTCATACGGCCTTACAGAGAAGGGTGGTGGTGGCGACCCCTGCTACTTGTCTGCGCACCCCACTCCAGAGAGTTTGGTGGTGCAGGTGGCTACGGCCCCAGCTAAGCAGGCTGCATACCCTACCATCCCTCCGGATAGGGACAACAAGCGCTTTGACAGTTGGGCGAAGAGAGTGTTTTCTTCTGGGGGTATGGCTTTAAAGGTAGCTAACTCCGTTTGTACCTTGGCACGATTCACTCACACTCTGTGGAATTGTGCATCTTTGGCGGCTGAACATATTCCCGAAGGGGAGGAACGGAATGGTTTTCTCGCCCTCGTGCAGGATGGCAAGGATGCCATGTGTGAATCTGTTCAGTCGGGTCTGGACGTGGAAGATTGTGTCAGCAGGTCCATGGCGGCGAGCACCGTGATGCGCAGGTTTGCGTGTTTGCGGAAGTCTGGGTTTGCTCCTGATGTACAGTCCCGGCTTCTCAACATGCCCTTTGATGGTGACCATCTTTTTGGCAGCAAGGCTGACGAGAGCCTTCAGAGGTTGCAGACCTCCAAAGCTGCAGCCAAGTCATTCAGTGCTGCAGTACATCAACCTCTGCCTTTTTGTTCTAGGGGACAGCAATGGAGGGGAGGTTCCTTTCGATACTACTTTTCCTTTGGTAGATCGAGGGGAGCTGCCAGTCAAAGGGGCCAACGCGGGAGTACCAGAGGTGGAAAACAAGGTACTCGAGGTGCCAAAGTCTGTATTTTTAGTTGCGGTTACTTCCGCTCGCAGAGTGAGTGAGTTGCAGGCACTATCCGCCAAGCCACCTTTCACGGTGTTCCATAAGGACAGGGTTGTCTTTAGGGTTCGTCCTTTTCTTCCGAAGGTTGTGTCGGAATTTAATTTGAGCCAGAAGGTAGTTCTTCCAGTGTTCTAATCTCTTCCGCATCCTGGTAAGGAAGAGGAGAGGCTCCTGAGGTTCACGGTTGGCGACTCGCATTTTCAGTTTCGGGTCCTGCCGTTCGGATTGACCTCCGCCCCGATGGTCTTCACCAAGCTAATTGTGGTGGTGGCAGCGTATCTCAGGAAAGGGGGGATTCACGTCTACCCCTACCTGGATGATTGGTTGATCACTGAGCGCTCTCCCGAGCAAGCCCTGGATCATCTGTCGGTCACCTGCCACTCCCTTCACAAGCTGGGCTTCTCCCTCAACTTAAAGAAGTCTCATTTGACACCTACCCAGCGGCTCCAGTACATCAGAGCAGTGCTCAACACATCCCTGGGGCAGTGTTCTCCTCCCCAGGCGAGGGCTCATCACATTCTGCAGATGGTGGACAAGATTCAACATGCCCAGAGTCTCCCGGCTGCGGATGAGATCTCTGCAGTGGGCTCTCAAGATCCAATGGTCGCAGTCCTCTGGCAGGATGTCGGATCCCGTTCAGGTGTTGCCCTTGGTCGCCCAGGATCTTCTGTGGTGGACCGTCGAAGGCAATCTGATGAAGGGGGCTCCGTTTTGGCTACCTGGCCAGAGGTAACGATCGTGACGGACGCATCCCTCACGGGATGGGGAGCTCATGCCAACACGTTGACAGTCAGCGGTCGTTGGTGTCCATCAGAGTCCAGACTCCATATCAATCTGTTGGAGCTGAGGGCCGTCAGGTTAGCCCTGAAGGCTTTTCTGCCGTCTGTGCGGGGGAAGAGTGTCCTGATTATGATGAACCATACAGTTCCATGCACTACCTCAACAAAAAGGGGGGGGGAGCAGAGTCTCTCCCGCTGTGCAGAGAGGCGATGCATCTCTGGTTCTTGGCCATCCAGCATCTCGGCAGTTCATCTGGCCGGAGACGGAAATGCAGCGGCGGACGCTTTGAGCAGGCAGAGCACGGTCTCTCACGAGTGGGAGCTGGCTCAGGAAATTGTTTTGGAGATCTTCGCCCTTTGGGGGACCTGACAAGTGGATCTCTTCGCCACCAGTGTCAACCGGAAGTGCGAAAGATTCTGCTCGTGGGAATTTCCTCCAAGAAGAGCCTTAGGGGATGCGTTCGTAGTGGAGTGGTCCTTCCTATTGCTGTACGTGTTTCCTCCAGTCCACGTCATTCCGCAAGTGTTGCGTGAGGTTACGGAGGTTTGGTTCCCGAATGATCCTCATTGCTCCAGCGTGGGCCAGGAGAGCGTGGTACCCGGACCTTCTCGACATGTCCATCTGCCCTCATGCTGTCTTCCCTAGCGAGACTATCTGCTCTCGCGGGAGGGGGATCGGGTTCTCCATCCAGAGGTCAAGCCTCTCAGCCTTCATGTTTGGCATCTGAAAGGCTGAGGTATAAGGTTTGGGACCACCCTGAAGACGTGATGGAGGTGTTGCTTTCGGCCAGAAGGCCCACAACAAAATCCCTGTACCGTTGCCATTAGAGAAGGTTCTGCGACTTGTGCAGGGTACAGAATGTGGATCCCTTTCAGTGTTCAATTCCCGTGGTTCTGTCTTTTTTGCTTTCATTAGCCCACAAGGGCCTGCAGGTGGGTACCATTACGGTTACCTGGCGGCGCTGTCCATATTTAAGCGCTCGTCTGAGTGTTCTTATTTTAAGATTCCTTTGATTTCTCAGTTTCTGAAAGGGTAACTAATGTGTTTCCTCCGTCACCTTTCCAGGCGCCCGGTTGGAATTTGAACTTCGTTTTAATGTTCCTGATGGAAGTTCCGTTTGAGCCTTTACATTCTTGTCCATTGAAAATTTTGTTCTTTAAGACTGTATTTTTAGTTGCGGTTACTTCCGCTCGCAGAGTGAGTGAATTGCAGGCACTATCCGCCAAGCCACCTTTCACGGTGTTCCATAAGGACAGGGTTGTCTTTAGGGTTCGTCCTTTTCTTCCGAAGGTTGTGTCGGAATTTAATTTGAGCCAGAAGGTAGTTCTTCCGGTGTTCTATCCTCTTCCGCAACCTGGTAAGGAAGAGGGGAGGCTCCATAGGTTGGATCCTAGGAGAGCTTTAAGTGTCTACATCTCACACATGTCCCGGGTCAGAGTGGACGATCAGCTATTTGTAGGATACGTTGGAAGGCGTTGGGGTCAAGCTGTTTCTAAGCAGACCTTGTCCCGTTGGATCATCTTGACAATCTCTGAATGCCACCGTCTGGCGGGTAAGGACTCTCCGGTGTGCTTACGGGCTCATTCTACTAGGTGTGTGGCTGCCTCCACTGCTCTGCAGAGGGGTGCTCCCATTCATAATATTTGTGAAGCAGCCACATGGGCCTCTGTCCATACTTTTGGATTCTATTCATGGGCAAGATTTGGCCTTTGGTAAGGCGGTCCTCTATTCTGCAATTTGATTGGGCATTCTAAAATTCTAAATTCTTTTCCCACCTCCATACGTTGATACTGCTTTGGGGGTCTGTCATAGATGTGGAATACGTTGGAGGACACAATCCCCTCGAACAAGTTACTTTCTTACCTGGTAACGTTCTTTCGATGGGATGTTCCTACGACGTATTCCACATTGCACCCTCCCAGCCTGCCCCTCTACAGAATTTCTTATGCGATTGCAGCTTACGTTTCCGCAAGGCTTTCTGTAGTCTTCTGTAGTCTTGGTGCCACAAGTTCTGGGAAAAAAGTTCAACTGAGGCTACGTGCGTCCTACATATTACATCCAGTGATGTCAGCGCTCGACGGAGGCCCTCGAGGGACAGTGTATCGACGTCATCGAAGCAGACGCAGAAAAGATTTCCGAAGCAGCACAGCTGTGGTGATTACTATCAAAGATGTGGAATACGTCGGAACATCCCATCGAAAGAAGGTTACCAGGTAAGAAAGTAACTTGTTCATTTGTTTGTCTGCTCGGTCCCACTGGAACGTTGAAGATGGTTACCAACTTGCTCCCAACCACAGCCTCTAGGGGTTCCCAGCACCTTCCCAATTCCCCCTCTGTGTACCTTCTAACTTGGTCAGCGAGGGTTCCGATCCTTGGCTTCTCTGGCTTCCCCTTGGCTATCATGGTCTGCTCTCGGTTTACAGCGGCTCCACCATGCTGGTTTCTCCCCACACATCAAGTCTCACCTGCATTACTCAGGTGGCCACCGGACATCGGGTACCCCAGCCTTCAGGTGAGTTTAGGCTTCCCTATGTATTTTCGGACGCTGACTTCTTTCAAATGGATTGTGTCCTCCCACGTATTCCTCATCATTTGATATTTCCATATCCAGCTTCAGCTGCTTCGGCATTATTTTTTTCCTGCAGAGGGCGCTGTGTGTCAATTTCTGTCGACTCAATGTCCATTGGAGGCCTCTGTCTCGATATCAATGTCATCGGTGGTGTAAAGCGTGCGCAGCAACCGTTGGCTTCAGTTCTGTTTTTCTGTGAAGGTTATCGCTTCGGATACGGTAGGCTTTGGTTCCCTATTGAGAATATACGAGTATATTATTGAGAAATGGCATCAGCGTCTTCGACTCCAAGATCAGGGTTTAAGAAGTGCCAAGATTGTCGGGCAAAGATGTCCCTTACGGACCCCCATCGGGTGTGTCTGTGGTTCCTCGGTTCCTCTCGTGCTTCCTTCCACTGTAAAGCCTGCCTATCGACGACGAAAGCCCTGAAAGAGCGAAGAGGAAAATTAGCGGCAGGTAGGTCAGAATCCCCTTTGCCCCGTCAAAAAAGTATCTTCAGACAAGTCAAGAAATGGTTCTACTCTTCGTAAAAAGAAAGAGGTCGAGATCACGCAGTGGTTCTCACCACTCGTCATCTTCAAGATGGTCGATGAAAAGGCACCATAGTTCGCCATCTTCATCGTAGAGTTCCTCCCCAGAACGAGTTAATTGCCTGACAAAATCGGCTTCTCCAGCTGAGTGGGAGAAGTTCAGAGTTAAAATGATGCACGTTTTTCAGAATGCAGCCTTAACTCCCTAAAACTCATGAAAGCCCTGCCCAGGTCGAACAAATCGACAAGAAAAAACGATAAAGGCAAAATCCATACGCCTTCGGTCCAGAAAGGCAATGAAAAGTCTCCTCGAGAGCGGTCGAAGTATCCCTAGAGTTGAGACAAATCTTACTCGAGAAAGAGGTCGTCAACGCCATCGGCGCTGAAAGACTCCTCATCGGACCGTGACAGGTCATTGACCCCGAAAGCAACAGACAAGTCCTCGACATCGAAGGTGTCAAAGCCCTAGACATCGACTGTGTGGAACATTTCGGTGACGCCGCCATCGAGGGTCACAGAAAAGATATATACACCTTTACCAAGAAAGGATTTTATTTGAGTGTCTTTCTTCAATTTATGAGGACGTAGACAATTCTTCAGATTTGTGACATTTTGGTCTGCAATATGGAACATCTGGGATCCCTGAGCCTTTGATCTCGGAGAAATCAAGGCTACAAAACTTAAGGGAGTCCCTGCAGAATGCAAGTGGACTAGACATGTCCCCAGAATTAGAGTTTGGGAGACCAGACCCTACTGACCATGCTGAAGGCTCTTATAGACCGTTAATGTCCAGGGTGGTAGAGTATATGGAGTGGAAAAGACCAACACCAATATACAAATAGGATGATCTAACTGACATCCTAGATAAGGGACCACATGAGGACCCTAGTGGCATTGCAAAGGAGAGTGAGCACTGATCGGGAGACGCCAGAATCGATTCTGGCAGTAAATTAAAAATAATCAACATCAAACATCAAAATACAGGGCGTCCAGTAGTGAACCCAGTTACTTGGCAAAACATCCCACTCCTGAAAGTTTCGTGGTACACTCTGCCCCATCAACCTCAAAGCAGAACGCATACCCAACTATTCCCCCAGACAGAGATGACCAGTGTTAAGACGCCTTGGCCAAGAAGGTTTTCTCTGCAGGAAGTATGGCCCTAAAGTCAGCAAATTCTACCGGTACGTTGGCCAAGTTCACTCCCCCTATTTGGGAATGTGTAGCAATGGTGGCTGATCATATCCCCAAAGGGGAGGAAAGGGACAGATTTTTAAATCTAGTCAAGAATAGGAAAGATGCAATGTGTGAATCCCTCCGGACAGGTCTCGACACTGACAGCATCAGCAGGTCCATGGCGGCTAGTACAATTATGCGCAGATTTGCCTGGTTAAGAAAATCTGGTTTTGCTCCAGACGTGCAATCCAGATTACTTAGCATGCCCTTTGATGGAACACATTTATTTGGTAGCAAGGCTGATGAGAGCCTGGAGAAATTACAGACCTCTAAAGTGGCAGCAAAGTCCTTTGGTGCTGCTATTAGACAGAGGCAAAGTCGCCCGACGGGCACACCTTGGAGGGGTAGGTCCTTTCGCTCTTACTCATTTGAAAGGGGGAGAAGACTGTCCAAATAAAGAGGTCAGAAAAGATTCCCCTCTGGTGTCCGGGAAGAGGTACTAGAACCACCCAGGCAGTGGCTGCTTTACCATCAGCCACTGCTCCAGCCCCCTCAAAACCTCTGAGGTCTTATTTCACAAGACCCCAGTGGGAGGCAGACTCTCACTGCATCTGAAAGAATGGCAAGGCATTAATTACTTCAGATACATGAGCATTGCTGGAGAAGGGTGCTCTAGAATCAGTACCTGTAGCGGAGAGGAACACTGGTTGGTACTCCCCATATTTTCTAATTCCAAAAATGGACAGGTGATCGAGACCCATCTTGGACTTAATAGACTTGAACAAGTTCCTCAGGAAGGAGAACTTCAAGATGGTTACCCTTTCTCAGATCCTTCAGGCCCTCGAGCTTCAGGACTGGATGCCATCATTGGCCATTCAGGATGCTTACTTTTATGTGCCAATCCATCACAAGCACAGAAGGCACCTTAGGTTCGCCCTTGGCAGTTCTCATCATCAGTTTCAAGTTCTGCCATTTGGGTTGACCTCTGCCCGAGGGTTTTCACCAAGTTAATGGCGGTGGTGGCAGCGAGTCTCAGGAGAGGGGGGAATTCATGTCTACCCCTACCTGGACGAATGGCTGATCAGGGCGCGTTCCCCCAAACAGGCCTTGGAACACCTCAGCTCCACCTGTCACTCCCTAAACAGACTGGGATTCTCTCTCAACTTCAAGAAGTCTCAAATGATACCGTCTCAAAAGCTCATATTCATTGGAGCAGTTCTAGGTGCATTCCTCGGATAAGCGTTGCCACCAGAGGTGAGGGCTCAAGACATTCTGCAGATAGTCACCAAATTCCAAAGTGCCCAGCGTCTCCCGACCTTCAACTTTCTGAGGTTGCTCAGCCTCTTGGCATCCTGCATTTTTCTGGTGCTTGAGGTGCGCCTGAGAGTGAGATCTCTCCAGTGGGCTCTCAGGACTCCACGGTCTCAATTTTTGGGCATGTTAGATCTCCTGCAGTTTCCGAGCAGAGTCGCTCAGAATCTCCTGTGGTGGGCCTGCAAGGACAACATTTTGAGAGGAGAACCTTTTTGACGACCATGGGCGCAGATAAAGGTAGTGACTGATGCCACAATCACAGGGTGGGGATCACATAACAACGACCTGACAATCAGCGGTCGATGGTCTCCATCAGAGTCCAAACTACATATCAACCTGTTGGAGCTGAGGGCAATCAGACTAGCGCTCGCCCTCTGCGGGGGAAGAACGGCTTGAATAATGGGCATTGGAAACAATTGCCCAGGTCTACTGCCTACCCTTTCTAAAAAAGCCTCGGCCATCTGCTGGGGGAACAGGTCTTTCAAAGTTCCACACAGTGGTAATGTACTACCTCAACAAGAGTGGAGGTGTAGGGTCACTACCACTGTGCAGAGAGGCAATACAGCTCTGGTTCTGGGCAATTCAAGAAGGAATCTCCCGATCGGCAGTTCACCTAGCCAGAGAGGAGAACACGAAAGTGCATGCTCTGAGCAGGCAGAGCACAGTCTCCCACGAGTGGGAAGTATCTCAGGAAGTTCTTCATGAGATGTTTCCCCTTTGGGGAATCCCTCAAGTTGATCTGTTTGCGACAGGTGTCAACCGGACATTTTAATGGTACTTCTGAAGAGAATTTCCCTTAACAGGAGCTCTAGGAGACGTGTTCATAGTGGACTGCGAGTTTCCAACTGGTGAGGTGGGGACCTGGGCCCGAGATCAGAGGGTAGCAAGGTAACCAGCGCAGATTCAGAATCAGCCAGGAGATCTGCAGGGGAGAGGAGGGGAGAAAGCAGAAGTAAAGAGAGATGGTTCTCCAAGTTTCAGAGAGGCTGTTCTAGAGTTTCCAATCCTGTACGCATTTCCTCCAATCCCTGTCATTCCTCAAGAGGTTGAGAAAGTTCGGGAATTCCATTATCCTAATTGCTGCGGATTGGGCCGGGAGGGAGGGAGAGGGAGAGAGAGAGAGAGAGAGATTTTCTCTCTTCCTAAATATCTGCCCTGTTGAACACTTTGCTCATCTGCCTCAGGGTCAGTCGATTCTGCAAGCAGCAAGTTGGTGATTGATCTTTCTTCTGCTGGGGCCTCCCTCTAGAACAGCCTCTCTGAAACTTGGAGAACCATCTCTCTTTACTTCTGCTTTCTCCCCTCCTCTCCCCTGCAGATCTCCTGGCTGATTCTGAATCTGCGCTGGTTACCTTGCTACCCTCTGATCTCGGGCCCAGGTCCCCACCCCACCACTTGTGCACCTGCCCTGCCCCATGGCAACCCTTGCACTTGGGGACTGTGATCTGTATCACTACAGCCCCAACCAGCACTTGACCCCTGATGTCTGCTCTTACTCTTGCACTCGCCACCAGCTGGCCGCATTTTTAATTCTTATTTATTTGACTGATATCCTTTGTACTGCATTTCCCCCTCCCCCCCTTACCCCTCTGCATTTGCACGATCTCAATGTCACTGGGCCTAGTAGGATCGCTGTCTGTTTTCCCCCCTCGCCTCGTCGCGCCTTGAAACACTTGTGTAGGGGAAAAGGTCAAACTTCTTGCAAGAAAGGCCAGACACCATTCACAATGCCTTCGAGAAGTAGAGATGGAAAAACCTTGCAGTCGACTCCTGCTTACGTCCCCTCTAGTACTGCAGCTGCTCCAAACCCACTTTGAGAATGACTCTCATTCTACCGCGGTAGTGGGACAGCTGGTGCATCATTCCAGAGATTGGTGCACTATTACTTCGATACGCCTATTATCTGCAAATCATTACCCAAGGATATTGTCTTCCTTTCTTAAGGTACCCACCAGACGGCTCTTCTCTTGGCAACCTCATGTTCCAGAAACAGTACCTCAAGTGGAAAGGAACAAGGGGTGGTACTCCCTTAACTTTTTGGTTACAACGAAAGATGGAGGGCGGTGGCCCATCTTGGACCTGAGACGCGTGAACACAAGTTCCTCAGGAAGGACAAGTTCAAGATGGTAACACTCTTGCAGATCTTCCAATCCCAGGAGCTCCAGGGTTGGTTGGTTGGTTGGTTGGTTTCACTCAAACTTCAGGATGCTTACTTTCATGCCCTGATCTGTCGGAAGCACAGGAAGTGCCTGAGGTTTGTCATAGGCAGTTCTCACTACCAGTTTCGTGTTCTGCCCTTTGGGCTCACCTCAGCCCTGAGAATTGTTACCAAGCTGCTGGCAGTAGTTGTGACCAGCCTGAGGAGGGGAGGAATTTACAACTTCCCTACTTTGACAATTTGCTGTTCAAGGCCTGCTCCCTTTACCCAAGCCCTGCATCATCTTCGTTGCACTTGCCACCTATTGCACTGATTGGCTTCTCCCTCAACTTCACATGGCACCCTCTCAAACGCTCCAATTCATCCGAGCTGCCCTGGCCTCTTCCTCTGGGAATTCTTTTACTCCTGAGGACGGAGCTCTAAAAATCCAACAGATGGTTACATTTCAAAAGACCCACTTGCTGTCAGTCCTTGACTTCTTGCAGTTACCAGGTCTTATGGCATTTTGCATTTTTCTGTAGCTGGAGGGCCTTCGGGTCTCAGTGGTCACAGTTCTCAGACAACAAGGCTGTCCTGCTTCGGGTCCCCAAGAAGGTCTTGCAGGACCTTCTATGGTGGAGCCAGCAAGCAAGCATAATGGCAGGAGATCCTTTTTAGAACCAAGTTAGCAAAGTGAAAAGGGTGGGCTGCATGGCGCAACTGACTTGATCAATCAAGAAAGTTAATTAGACATCGGTAGGTAAAAACCAAGGAGGGGATAGGCCAGGTCAAGGATGATATAAAAATAGCATATTTGATTAATCACATATCAAAAACATAAAGATTAGCACAAAATACATAATACAACCACATATAAATTCACAGCTCATATTAGATACACAAGAATAAAGTGCATCATGCCTCACAATCGCCCCACTGCAGTTAGAGGTAAGGACAGCGTAAGAAAAATCTGCTGCTGTCCTAAAAAAGGAAGGACTACACCTAAGGTAAGTCCCTAAGTTAATGCAATTAGTCATCCCAATATATTAGTACATACACAATCAAAAGATCAAATCTTTGTATACATGAAATATTCAATGAGTTCTAAATAAACATTGCCAACCAACATTGGAAATGTAAAAGTGCTGCGTGCAAAGTTACAAGTCGTATCAAGCCTAATGATCTGGAATGAACAATTCATTAACAATGAATGAAAAATTGTCAATCAAGCTTGCAGTGCAACAAATGTTAAAATGCTGCATGCAGTGCTCCCCACCATTTCAAACTTAATAGCAACTATGACCAAAGGCAACTGTCGTTAGGGAGGCCTCCTTAAATGGCTGGGGTGGTGATTTGAACAAACTGGAGATGAGAGGTCTGTCGTCCCTAGCAGTTTAAAACTCCACAAAAATCTGTTGGAGCGGAGGGATAAATGGCAGGTCGGAAGAAGGAGTTGGACACTTCGAAGACACGATTCAGGTTTTTTAATGTAATGTATAAGTAGATGGTCTAACTTTCCCTATAACTAAAGGGAATACCCTACCTATCTAAAAAAGTTGCTTGTCTGTGGTCATAAAGTCAACCGAAATATATATATCCTGCGTCCAAACTACCCTATCTGACCCTGCCACTAATATTTTTTTTTTAATTTTATCTCAACCAAACAACATTACAACGAAACATAAATAAAACACTTCAAACAACAAAACCAAACAAACAAAAAGTAAGGCACTGCAATCCCCATCCCTCCCCCCTATGAGCCTGTAGAGTGTCCGCCATCAGTGTCCGTTCCGTGCGGTGGGGCCTCATCGCTCTCAAGTCCAGCCGAGGCCGATCCCGCACCAAGCAGCTCAGCTAACAATACCTTCCATGCCGTGAGAGAGCCTATTTCTTCCCCATCCCCTGCCATACTGCCATCTTGCCACGCTGTCGTTTCGGCATCTGCCCATTTTTGGAGATACCGCCACCAGACCTCCACTCGCGGCCTGTGACATTTCTTCCACTCCATGGCTATCCTACGTTTGGCAAGCACATAGGCCAGATCTTTAAGTTTCTCAACATGTCGAAGCTTACGCGCCCTGGGATACCCTCCCAGCAGACAGGCCCAAGCCGAATCCACCTTAAGTGTGATACCCCTCCCTGCCAGCCTCTGCGCCACTTCACCCCAGTAAGTTGCAATCACTGGGCACGCCCAGAACATATGTATCATGTCCGCATTCTCTTCGTTACACTTGGGGCACGCCTGGCGCCCGCTACCTAGAAATTTGGAAATTCTAAGGGTGGTCATATATGCCCTGTGCGTAATATAGAGCTGTATCTGCCTGAACCTGGCGTTCCTCGATACCTTTTTGTGGTACCCCAGGGCGCGCTCCCACATCCCATCCGACATCGGGGCCCCCATCTCCGCTTCCCACTCCAGTCTCAGGTGCCCCAAATCCTTCCCAACCTTTGTCATCAACATCTCGTACAACCTAGAGACCTCGTGTCCACCCTCTGATGCGTCATACATCGTCTCCAGCGTGGCATCCGGTTCATCGGCCAAAGTAGTTTCGGGCCACATGCTCCGGACCTCCCGGACCACTCTGATATGTTACATATTGACCCCTGTGTAGCCCCGACCCTGCCTCCAGTTCATTGAACTCCATCAGGGTCCCATCTTGCCAGATGTCGCCCATAGTGATCAATCCCACTGACTCCCAATACGTCCGGATAATAGTTCTCAGCTGCCCGTCCTCCTTTGCCAGGGCGATCAGAGGCAACTGCGGCATACACAGCAAGGGGTCACCCATCATCCGAGAGGCACGCCGCCATATATTCCTGCCAAGGGCTAGCATCTTAGGACGCTCTCTCATCCATGAGCCAGTCACCCAGATCACCTCCCGCAGATAGAAGGGGGAACAGTCTTTCCCTAGCAGCCTATGTTCGGGGGTCTCTTCATCTGAAAGCCACCTAGCCACATATTGCAGTTGCGCCGCAATATAATAGGCCTCAAAGTTCGGCAGCTTCACGCCACCTTTCTCGTAAGAGTTCTGCAATTTCGATAATGCGACCCTGTTGCGCGTGCCGTGCCACAGGAAATTCCTACACACGCTATGTAACCTAGCGAAAAACTTCCTAGGTATCATATACGGGATGTTATTAAAGTAATGCAGGAGCCTGGGCAGCACCACCATTTTAAGCATAGCTCCGCGACCCATCATAGCTAGAGGCAATCTTTCCCAGAACCTCATGCACCTCTCAATCTTTCCCACAGCTAGTTCAGTATTATACCTGTGTTCTTCCTCGGTCGTGTGATACACGTCAATGCCCAAGTACCGGAAGGAGCTCGTTGCCCACGGAATCCACAGCACCGGCAACCTCTCCACCGGTATCCCCACATAACTGCCTAGCGGGAATAATACAGATTTCTGAGGGTTAACCGCTATGCCGGACAACCAGGCGTACCTCTCCAATACCTCCAAGATATACTGCAAATTCTCTTCCGGATGTTTCAGGTATAACAGCATATCGTCTGCATACAGGGATATAAGATGGCACTCTCCTCCCACCTCTATGCCCACCGGATCAAACTGGTGCCGGAGGTAAACTGCTAAGGGTTCGAGGGCCAGTATGTACAACATTGGGGACCAAGGACACCCTTGCCTGGTACCTCTGCCTAACTGCCATCTATCTGACACCACTGCACCCGTACGGACCCTAGCCAGAGGCGCACTATATAATAGCTCGGCCCACCTCATGTAGCATGGTCCCAGTCCGAACTGCCCCAAAGCCGCCAGCAGCCATGGCCATCGGACGGAGTCGAACGCTTTAACCGCGTCCAGCGCCACTATCGCCATTTCGCTGTCCTCACTGCCCCCCCATTCCACCACCCTGTGAAGGCGTCTGTGATTGTGAGTGATATTCCTGTTCGGGACATAGCCCGTCTGGTCAGGATGGATCAGCTTGCCTATTACCCTCCGCATTCTGGCCGCCAGGACGGCTGTCAGGATCTTGCTGTCCTGGTTCAGCATCGACAGGGGCCGGTAGGAGCCACAATCATGCCCCGGTTTATTGGGTTTGGGGAGCGGTACTATAATCGCCTCCCTGAGTGATTCCGGCAGCCGCCCCACCTCGAACGCTTCATTAAACATCTCCAGCATGGGCGGGAGCACCTCCTCCCCATACGCTTTATAAAATTCACTGGGGAACCCATCCGCTCCTGGGGCCTTACAAGTCGGTAGCTGCCGCACAATCTCCTGCAGCTCCTCCAGAGTGATCGGAGCATCCATCTCTTCTCGCTCTTCGTCACTTATCTTGGGCAGGCCTATGTCTTCAAGTACTACCTCTATCTCCTCCCGGCTTCCCCCCTCTCGATCCTCATATAATGTTTGATAATATTCCACGAATGCTCCATTCACCCCTTCCTGGGTGTCCTCCTCCACTCCCTTTTCAGTGATAACTGATCGGATCGGGGATCTTGGGGTTTCGCTCTTATACAGCCAAGCAAGAAGCCTGCCCGTCTTGTCTCCCCCGGCATGCAACCTCTCAATGTACTTCCTGTAATTAAGATTACAAAGCCTGTCCCAATGTTCTGCGCACCTCTGTTGCAGATTAATGACCTCCTCCGTGTCCGTCCCCCCCTCAGCTCTCTCTCCAACTCAATCTCGGCTCTACGCAGATCTGCCAGGACTCCTCCCATTAATCCTTTGGATTTAGCAATGGCAACCCCCCTCATTACAACCTTAAAGGCCTCCCACAAAGTACCAGCCGACTTGACGCTGCCTGTGTTCGCTTCAGAGTAAGCAACTATCTCCTCCCTCACTTCCTCTCTGAAGACTGGGTCCCTGAGCGCTTCCGCCCTAAGGCGCCATGTTGGAATTCGCGCCCGTGGGGGACAAAGCTGCCAACGCATGACCAGGGGCGAGTGGTCCGAAAGGACTCTCGCCCTGTAGTCTATCTGGTCACACTCCGCGGCGACGTCCGGCGTGGCGAAAAAGTAATCCAGCCTTGTGTGTAACTGGTGCGGGGCCGAGTAATGCGAATATTGCCTCACGCCAGGGTGTCTCGTCCTCCACACGTCTGCCAGGCCAAGGTCTACCAGCAGCGCCTGCAGTACCCTAGCCGCCGGGCTGGGCCTGTCCACCCTGTCATCTGACCTGTCCTCCTTGGGGTTTAGTACACAATTAAAGTCCCCTCCCCAAATCACAGGACCCCCCCCTCCCTTCACCCAGTCTAGTGGTCAGTGTCCTGAAGTATGTCGCCGTGTCCCGGTTGGGGGCATAGGTATTTATAATGCACACCACTTTATTTTCCACAAGCCCCCTTACCATGACCAGCCTCCCATCAGACTCCACAACCTCCCCAAGTAGCTTAAACGGGACATGTGGTGCAACCCAAATCAGCACACCTCTAGCATAGGCAGAATATGTAGATCCAACTACAGTCCCTCTCCACTTTCTCCCCACCAGTTCCAGTTTATCCCGTGTCAGATGTGTCTCCTGTAACAAGGCGATATCTATCTTTTGTCTTTTTAGGTACAACATGACCTTGTTACGCTTAAGGTAGCTGTTAAGCCCTCTAACGTTCCACGTTAGTATCCTAAGGTCTCCCATGATGTATCAGTAGCTCCCATCCCTCTCCCAGGTCCACTCGCTTCCCCCCTACCGCAAGGGCTCCATCCCCAGTTTCTCTCCCAGGCTCATATAAAAACTGACCCACCCCACCCCCCTAACCCAACCAACTGCCCAGCTCCATCCCTGGATCTCAGGCATCCCTGTGTTCGGTTCTCTCTGGAACCCAAGTAGAGAACCCGATAGGGTGTCACCCCACACACCGTGACAACCTAAACTCAAACTGGGGTACAAAGAACAGTCCCCGGAGGCTCCCCTCCCACACTTCCGTATCCGCACACATGGACCATGATTCGAAATCCTAACGCATACACTACCATAACAAAGTCCTACCGACTATATTCCAGTCCCAATATTCATAGCCCAACCGGGCCCGCAGCGTCACTTATCTCTTCCCGTTCCATCCGCCATCCGCTCATCTGGCTCTTGAGGACAATTTTGTGCATCGAGCCATTCCATGGCCTCCTCCGGAGTGTCAAAAAACAGTATCTTGGTCTTAAAGAATATCTTCAATCTGGCCGGGTAAAGCAACATATACTTGTACCCCGCTGCCCGCAATCGCCTCTTGACCGCCCCAAAGTTCATGCGACTACGCTGCACTTGCAGGGTGTAGTCGGGGTAAGCAGTAATGGTCACCTCTCCTCGCTGTATGGTGCCCCCCTTACGAAAGTGCTCCAGGATCTTTTCCCGATAGTTAAGGATCTTGGCGATCACAGGCCTAGGTGGGTTCCCCGGCGGTGGTCTTCTGTTCAAGGCCCTATGCGCCCTCTCCACCGCAAACCCCTGCGTCAGGGCTCCCCCAGTCATCTCCTGCAGCAGCAAGTTCTCAATAAACTCCGTGGGGTTCTGGCCTTCAGCCCCCTCCGGCAGGCCCACGATGCGAACGTTATTTCTCCGAGCGCGTCCTTCCGCTTCTTCGGCCCTACTTTCCAAGTTACCCACCCGCTGTACCAGGGCATGGATATCGCGCTTATATGCAGAGCAGTCCGCCACAGTAGGGCCCATCTCCTTTTCCAGAGTTTCCGTGCGCTCAGCAAGGGCTCGTACATCCTGCCTCAGGAGGTTCACGTCCTCCTGCACCGCCCCGACCTGTAGTTCCAACGCAGTTTTCAATTCGACCACAGCAAGTTGGAGCTTGGTCTCCCATGTCGCCTTCAGGTCCGCGATCGCAGCGAGGACCTCCTGGTTCGCACCCCCGGCGGCCATCTCCTTGGTCTGAGCTTTATCCTTGCTCCTGGCACCTTCTAGGCCAGGCGACGTCTTGGCGTATTCGTCGAGCGTAGGCTGCTTATTCTTCGCCCTCAGAGGTTTGTTCGACATATCTCCAGTCAGGAGCGTCCTTCTGGCCGCGCTCCGGTCCAGGCCAGGGTGGCACCGTGCCCATACACCACGACTCAGTTGAGAGTCCCAGCTCGCCCAACAGCCTCAGGCACCGCTGTTGTACGGCGCTCCCCCCAGATGGGCCGGGTCGCACTGCCCCCTTCGTTCCGCTGAGAGGGCGCACGTATGCTGTGGTCCCAATCTACCGCTCCTTTGTCCCCTCATCAAGCAGCGGCGGCCATTTTGTCATCAGTCGAGATCTCGCCACCAGTGCTTCATTCGGCTCTTAAGTACACGTGCGGACCACGAACCCGTGTAAAAATGTGTCCTCGCGTGCAGCCGGACTTCATGTTCACAATCTTCCCACTTTCTGCCAAATCACAGCGGTCCTTGCGCGGTATCAGTCGGATTATGTACGGATTAGCGGGAGCTCCCGTACAGGCACGTCCTTTCACATGGCTTCCAAGCCACGCCCCCCTGCCACTAATATTAACTAACTTAAATAAATCGTGGGAAAGATTTGTCTTCTCCTGGTCTCCCACTCCAGATCGTTCAATAGTCTTGAATTATACAGCTTCTCGGTGGAACAGATAGTCGCTAAGATCAACTCTTGTAACTGCTGCAGAGTACTTTCCTTTCTCTTGCTTTCTGCGTTTCCCTTTTCTAAATGCCTTTTACAATAACCTGTCTTGTTACTCAGTTACTTGCAACTTTTTTCCAGGGCTTCTCCTCAAGAGCACTTGCTAGTGCTTTTCTTCTGCCCCTTTCTCCTATGCTTCCATTATCATTTGTGCTCAGACTTTTAAGTCTCCCTCTCTTTACTGGTTACCATACAGCTGTATTGATGCAGTCCAACTCTTCTGGGTTTTTCACCTCTGGTATGAATATCTCTTCACTTATTACTCCTACAACAACTGTCCCTCAGCCCTCTCTTCTAAGCTTTTTGTTTCTTAAATGAGATTGTTCTGTATTTGATAACTCATGTTGAATACTTGGACAAGTTTCTTCTAATGGATAACGATATTCTGTGAGCCTCCTGCTTCTCCCGGTCCCCCAGGTATCTTTTGCTAGGGGCCAAAGGTTGGGTGAGGCTCTCGCTCACGACTGCTCTCACTCTGCTGGTTGGCTTCTTGTTCTTGGGTCCGCAGCAGATTCCTGCTTCATACTATCAATGCTCGTTTGAAGCTACTCTCGCTTCCTATACGGTCGGTATCAGTGTTGTTCCTGGGGCTTCCTACACACCACGTCGATCTTGTGGTCACACCACCACCGGGTTACTTGATTGTTTCTTGTTGGACACAAGACTCTTCTAATTTCTGCATGCTCCCGTTCGCTGGTATCTTGCCCTCGCATTCTCTCTCCAGGCATCAAGCGCTCCACGACTAACTTCGGTTCAACCTCCAACTGGCATGATGATGGGGGGCTTCCCCAACACATCGGGCTTAGTCTCTGACTCCTCGACACAGTTATATATGCGTCTTGCATTAAAGAGACATCTTCCTTTTCTGGTGCCATTAGGATTTGTCTTGCGTTGCCTTCAGCCAAAAATGATGCCACATCCCGAGGCTTATCAGGTAGTCCCGTGTATGCCATTATTCATTTGTGTAGGGAGTTCCTCACAGGAACGGGAGTCCTTGTCCCTAAAGAGGAGTCTCTCCCGGTGAGGTCCCACTTGCCTCGAGCCCTAGGGAGGGTTTTGTGGAATGGGCCAACCTGCCTAGTCTGGCGGGGGTCTTGCCCTTGGTGTAAAGATGAGAATATCTGCGATTCGTCAGAGATCAGACTGGCACTGATGGCCTTTTTGCCTTAGATATAATGATCATGATGGGCAACACAGTGGCCATGCACTATGTCAACAAGAAAGGTGGTTAAGGGTCACTCCTCCTGGGAGGAGAGGCCATGCAGCTCTGGTTTTGGGTGTTGCAGAACAAGATCTCCTTTATCAGCAGTTCACTTAGCCGCATTGGGGAACACAACGGCAGATGCCATGATCAGGCATGGTTCAGTCTCTTACAAGTGGGAGCATTGCCAGGAAGTTTGTTTGTAGAGCGTTACCCTTTTGGGAACCCCTCGGTGAATCTGCTCCCTTCCAATTCCAACAAAAAGTGGAAACTGTTCTGCTCCAGGGAATTTCCTCTGAGAGTAGCACTGGAGGACGCATTTGTCGTGAATTGGATAATTCCAATTCTGTATGCGTTCCTACCAATCCCTGTCATTCCTCAAGTCATCAGGAAATTGAGGAGATACATAATTACCATGCTCCTTATTGCCCAATATTGGGCTAGGACGATATGGTACCTGGACCTTCTGGACATGACCATCTAATCTATACTGCATCTTCCCAGAAAACCGATCTGTTCTCACTGGATCTTTCACTCCTGCATGAACACACACAACCTGCATGCCTGGCTACTGAAAGGTTAAGGTACAGGGATTGGGGTCTCTCTGAAGACGGTAAGGAGGTGTTGCTTTTAGCCAGAAGACTAGCAACAAAGGCACTGTATCACAGATGTACGTGAATAATACGCTGGCCAACAATAACGAGTCTCAATTGAGCGAAGCTGACATTTTCGCGTTTTGAAAATGGTAAATGCTTTTTTTATTTTATTACATTTTTTACATTTGTCCCCCGCTTCTCACGTAATGTAGGCGGGGGACACCCCCAAAGCCTATAATGATGAGCTATGGGGTGGGGACACGCCCTGCAGCCCTCACCCCCCTTGTCCAAAATTATTGGATTCAAACTTTTCTACTATGCCGAATGCACACAAAATTCGTTTTCAGCATTCTTGTTCATCTTTTCGGACATTACCCTGTACCACTGCCAATGGAAGACATGATGTGACTGGTGCAGAGCTGAAGGTGCTGATCCTTTTCTGTGCGAGACTTTAAAGGGTCTGACATTCTTGTTGCATCTTGTCTGACAAGGTTTATAACTCACGACAATCAAGGGATAGTTGTCAGCGCTCTCCATCTTCAAGTGCACGCCTGAACAGATATCTTTTTTTTTTTTTTCGTCTTGATTCCGATTGTAATGCAGGTCTCAGAAATATGTTTCATCTGACTGCTTTTACGGTGCCAGTTGGGATCTTAACCTGGCGTTGACCTTTCTATTGGGCCATTGCATTCTTGCCTGTTCAAACTCCTCACGTGAAAAACTGCTTTTCTTGAACTTATCATTCTGGCACGTGGGGTGAGCGACCTCCAAGCGATATTGTGTAAACCACCTTTCGTAATCTTCTCGCGGGACAAGGGCACACCTGGATTATGCCCCTCCTTTTTACCTAAGCTGGTGTCGGAGTTTCACCTTACACAAAAAATCTGCTTACCACCTGTCTATCCTCTGTCCCACTCGTCCAAGGACAAGGAAAGACTTGCTACATAGACTTGACCCTAAAAGGCTGTTGAGATGTTACATCACCGAAACAAATAGTTTATTTGTAATAGTCTACGAACATAGCAGCAGCATTGCCCCTCCAAAGAGGGGTACCAGCTCAAGACATCTTGCAAACAGCAACTTGGCCTTCTACCCACACTTTTATCAAACTTTACTGCCTGGACACTTTGTCAGGTGTTAGGGAGAATTCTCTTATAAGGCTAATTTCCCAAACCTAGCGAGTCCCCCAGCAGCTTTGCTGGATTTTTGGGGTTTGTTTTTTTCTCCTGCTAAGAGTGAGACTCTTTCCCTCCCACTCTTAGGCATGATTTGAGGTATGTCTTTGACTTATTGTGTGCTTATGGGCTATGGGGTCTTTTACTCCATAGGGTATCATCTGTTTTAGTGTATGTGTTACACATCACCCTCAGTGCAGTAACACCGGGGTGTCATAGTGACCCCCAAATATAGACTCCATACCCTGGGACTGACTACTGCCTTCCAGGGCATGTAAAGTCACCATTGGCTTTATTAGTCCAAAATTGTGAACAGAACCAGTACAAACCATCATATTATGGAAGTACTGGAAGGGGTTAATTAGATTGCCCCTGGGTCTGTTTCCAAGGGGGCACTGTCCAGTCCCCCCTTGTCGAGTTTCTGGCTGGTGGCAGTGGATACCACGCGAAATATTCCACCAGAAATTTCCTATGGGATTTTCCCATTGATTTTAAACGCACCACTTTTTTGGTGCAATGTTAAAGATACCGCCGCTTTATTTATTTAATATAAAATCACTGGTTGGGTCTTTTTGCCAGAACTCTTTTCTAAAACGGCGTTCGTGTCCGTCTTTGTAACTCCAACTAAGGTCGGGCCCTTTGTTCCACTTTTTTGGCGGGTTTCTCCACAGAAGCCCTCCAACTGGTGCCACTCTGTCTGGGTTCTACAGGATGTGTGGGTGGGAGAATTGACACACTGGACTGCGTTGCCTTAGCAACCCAAGTCACACTCCGTTCTGATTGGCCCAGTGGTGAGCCGCCCGGCTCACCACTTAGCATGTATGAGTGACAGCTAGGCTGTTGAATGGGGGTTTTTCTGCATAAAAGCAAGGCTATTGGGACTGGAACTTAAGAAGTCACCACAGGACCTAAGAAATCCGAAGAGGGGAGAAGCTGAGCCATCTGCAATGACGACACCACCGGTGGAGCCCTGCTGCAATGACCTCACCACTTTCCCGACGACAAGAGAAGATCTTCTGCCGGAAGAGTTTTCTCCCTTTGAGCTGGTGGGAACAACCAGTTTGCCATTCGCCTTCCAGAACATCCCTTGGTCGAATCGCCAGTGCCAAGCACCCCAACGGCCGGATAGCCAAGCTTCACCACTGTGGCCGCGAATAAAAAGGAACGCACCTTTTAACCGAACGAACTCCGCGGCTGGTCTCTTCCCTGGGCAGTGCAACAACTCCAAGTTTCCTCCTCGATGAGATCTTCTCTTCCCCTGGTCGAAACCACGAACTGCACCTGCTGCCAGGAACAACTGCCACCGCTGGAGCGTCCAAACTTTTAAAGGTACTGTGTTCCACCTGGCCACCCTTTCCACGGTTTGCCAAAGGTGACCCTTAAATCCTTGGTTTTCCAACTGGGTTGGCCCCAGACCTTCTAACTTTACCTTTCGCATCAAACCAACCTCTTTTGAACATTTTAGCAAAGACTTTAGTGCATTTTAAACTGTGTGATCTTGGGCACATTCCGCCTTGCTCTATTTAAAGTGGGCCTGGCCTATGAAATTTGGCTCTACAGTAGACTCTGCCCTCACTAACTTGCTGTGGTCTTAGAAAAGTGTTGGGAACGGTTTTATTTTCATGACCTGCCTTTTTCTCTCCCTTTTACTTAATTATTGGAGTGCCATCTAAGTTACGCGCTCACATCTGTTTTTACAAATAGTGGTGTTTTGACCTAGACTTGTCTAATAATTATTAAGGGAGGTGTGTATACTTTTCTGATTGTTTGAACTTGCTTTGATCTATAGTGTTTAGTGTATTTCCTAAAGTGTGTTTTAAATAAATAATGATATACTTTTGATACCAAGCTCTGGTCAGTGTTTGCTTGCTCTACTGTGTTTTTAGCCCTATTGTGTATCCTCTGTATACTGCCCTACTCATTTTGAGAGAAGTCTGATTGCTCAGCCACAGCTACCAGGTAAATCTGGGTGGTGCAGACTGCTACCAATTGAGTTTACTGCTTACTCCTATAGTCTTAATCTTCTTGCAGTGTTCCCCAAGGGAACTGCACAGGATTCTGCCTAACATCAGGTAAGGATGCCTGTTTCAATAGAGCTTCGAAAACGGTTTTCATCTAATGCCAATGGGCAGTTTGCTCCTCCCTCCTCCAGCAATTTGGTACTGCTATGGGAATCCACCTAAGATGAAGACTCTGTGAGAGGAGCAACAAATTACTGACTTCCAGAATGTTCTTTCTGATCGATGTTCCGAAAAGGATTGTGTCCTCCAACGCATTTCATCTTTGACATGTAATGTCCAGCTACGGCTGCTTAGGAATTTTTTCAGCAGAGGGCGCCCTGCGTCGATGGCATCGAATCTATGACCTCCGAAGGCCTTCGTCGATGTTGACATCATCCGATGTTATAAGTAGCACACACGTCGCCCATTGGCCTCAGTTCCGTTTGTCCGCAAACGTGTTTGCTCCCTGAAACTCAGCGCGCCTCGTACTTCTGAAGTACTGCTGTTCTCTCTAGTTACAACAATGTCTTCGTCGTCTACCCCGATGACTCCTCCTTCCGGATTTAAGAAATGTAAGCAGTGCGGCTCCAAGATGTCAATTACGGATCTGCATCAGGTATGTGTGTGGTGCCTGGGCGAGGGCCACGAGACGGATACCTGCTCGAAGTGTCTGTCCATGACGGGGAAGGCCTTGCGCGAACAACAGGGAAAGTTGAAGGTAGGCAACATATCCAAACCCCGAAAAGCCGGACTGGGAGGACTTTCAACCGACGACTCGACTGGCGACTCTCCTAGTCGGAAAAAAGCTAAGCGATCATGGTCCCATAGTGGTTACTGCCACTCTTCCTCTTCGTTGAGGCATTTGAAACTAAAGCACCGCCGGTCACCTTCCTCGTCTTTGTTGAGAAGTACCCCCAAGAGGGTGACTGGGTCGACCAAAATGTCAACACTTGAAAAGCAGGCCAGGGCTCTGTTCGCACCTTCTGAGGAAGCCGTCAAGGAGCAGTCTCGGCCTGACACTCGTGCGCCCTCGAGGGAGGGAGAGAGGGATTTTTTCATTCTCCGGTGTCATCGAGGTCTACGAAGCCCTCAACATCTTTGTAGCTGTCAACCCCATTGTTGGTGCCCATAGGGTCTTCAACACCAGTCAAGCCATCAGTGCCTTCAAATGTACTGGAGTGCCTTATTTCAGAGGAGAGCAGGATGCAGGACCTGTGTGACACTTAACATAACGCAAGTGGTATTGATACCTCTCCTGAGTTGGAGTTTGACAAGCCGGAACCTGGGCAGCATGCCGACTCTTCATATAGGCACCTTATATCTAAGGTGGTGGCGTACTTGGGCTGGGCCAGGCCTCTGGCGCATTATGATCAAGATGATCTTAGATATTCTGGACAAGGGTCTGCCTACGGATCCTGTATTACCGTTCGATGTGGCTCTTCAATAGAGGGTGACCAAGAATTGGGAGACCCTGGAGACCAATCCGCTGGTGAACATGTTTCTTACATGAAAATACTGCCCCTCCAGTTGCGACCCCGGCTATCTGTCACAACACCCCACTCCCGAGAGTCTGGTGGTCCAGGCAGCTATGGCTGCCTCGAAGCCGGCCACGTACCCTGCCATCCCTCCTGATAGGGACGATAAGCACATAGCTGGATGGGAGCGGAAGGTATTTTCGGCGGGGAGTATGGCATTAAAATCAGCCAACTCCATCTGTGCGCTTGCTAAATTTTCATACACTCTGTGGGAGTGCATCTCCATGATGGCGGAGCATATTCCAGAAGGGGATGAGAGAGACGGCTTTCTGTCTATTAAGGACGGCATGGAATCCATGTGTGAGTCCCTCCAGTCTGGATTGAATTCTGCGGATAGTATCAGCGGATCCATGGCTACGAGCACCGTGAAAAGCAGGTTTGCATGGTTGCGGAAGTCTGGTTTTGCTCCTGATGTGCAGGCTCGTATTCTCAACATGTCTTTTTGGCAGCAAGGCTGACAAGAGCCTGGAGAAGTTGCAGAGCTCCAAGGCGGCTACCAAAACCTTAGGTGCCACTGTTAGGCAACCTCAGCCTTTTGTTCCAGCAGACAACCGTGGAGGGGTAGATCTTTTTGTTACTACTCCTCATTTGGAAGGGCGCAAGGAATGGCCAGTCGGAGAGGCCATCGAAAGTTCCCTCGTGGTGGACGAGGTAGAGGTAGAGGTGCCAAGTCCGCTCCAGCAGCAGCCTTTTTGCCATCAGCTGCTGCAGCAGCCGCTTCGAAACCGCTCTGAAGGCTTCAGTATCCGTTCTCCAGTGGGTGGCAGATTGTCTCAGCATTTTGAAGAATGGCGAGCCATTACTTCAGATGCGCGGGCTCTGGAAACAATAGCCCACGGCTACTGCCTTCCCTTTCTAAGGATGCCACAGGCCAATTCACCGGGGAAACACTCTTTGAGGATTCCGGATCCTCTCCTTGTGCAGGAGATTTTAACCCTGCTAGAGAATGGTGCTATAGAACCCCAGTGCCTGTGGCAGGGAGGGACAAGGGTTGGTATTCCCCATATTTTTTGATTCCCAACTGGACCCATCTTAGACTTGAGATACTTGAACAAGTTCCTCAGGAAAGACAAATTCAAGATGGTCACTCTTTCTCAGATCCTTGAGGCCCTCCAACTTCAGTATTGGTTGGTGTCATTGGACCTTCAGGATGCTTATTTTCATGTGCCGATCCATCTCAAGCACAGGAAATACCTGAGGTTTGCCGTTGGTGGCTCGCACTATCAGTTTCGAATCCTGCCATTCGGGTTGACTTCCGCCTGAGGGTATTCACCGAACTGATGGTGGTGTGGTGGCAGCGCATCTCAGGAGAGGGGGGGGTTCACGTCTACACCTACCTGGACGATTGGCTGATCAGGGCGCGTTCTCCCCAACAAGCCTTTGATCATCTCAACGTTACCTGCCACTCCCATCACAGACTGGTCTTCTCCCTCATGACACCTTCCCAACAGCTCCAGTACATCGGGCTGATTTGGACACTTCCTTGGGAAAGTGCTCGCCATCCAAGGTGAGGGCTTACGACATTCTCCAGATGGTAACAAAATTTCAGACTGCCCAAAATCTCCCGGCCTTCAAGAGCTTGGCCTAATGACATCCTGCATTTTTCTGGTGCCGGAGGCCCGCTTGCGCATGATATCCCTTCAATGGTCTCGCTGCTCGCAATGATCCCAGTTCTCAGGACGTTTGTCGGACCGCCTTCACATTCCCCCCAGAGTCTCATAGGATCTTCTGTGGTGGGCCTGTGAGAAGAATGTTCTGAAAGGCAAACACTTTTGGCAACCCTGGCAGTAGTTCACTGTAGTGACGGATGCCTCACTCACAGGGTGGGGAGCTCACGCCAACGAGTTGACTGTCAGTGATCGTTGGTCTCCATCGGAGTCCAAGCTGCACATAAACCTTTTGGAGCTGCGAGCGATCAGACTAGTGCTGAAGGCTTTTCTGCTGTCTGTACGGAGAAAGAACGTCCTGGGAATGACAGACAACACAGTGGCCATGCACTACCTCAACAAGAGGGGAGGAGTAGGGTCACTACCACTGCAGAGGGGCAATGCAGCTCTGGTATTGGGCTATTCAAGAAGGAATCTCCCTCTCAGCGGTTCACCTTGCCAGGGAGGAACACGGCGGCGGATGCTCTGAGCAGGCAGAGTACAGTCTCCCACGAGTGGGAAATAGCTCAGGAAGTCCAAGAGATCTTCGCCCTTTGGGGAACCCCTCAGGTGGATCTGTCCGCGAACTGAATTGCTCAAGGGAATTTCCTCCGAGAGGAGCTCTAGGTGACGCTTTCGTGGTGGATTGGGAATTCCCACTGCTGTATGTTTCCTCCAGTCCCCGTCATTCCTCAAGTCATCAGGAGGTTGAGGAGTTTCTGGACCTGCATGATCCTCATTGCCCCAGAATGGGCCAGGAGTATGTGGTACCCGGGTCTTCTGTATATGTCCATCTGTCCTCAGATACGTTTTCCGCCAATGGAGAATCTTCTCTCGTGAGAGGGGGGTCGGGTTCTCCATCCAGAGGTCAACACCCTCAACCTTCACGCTTGGTTTCTGAAAGGTTGAGGTACAAGGATTGAACCTCCCGGATGATGTGATGGAGGTGTTGCTTTCGGCCAGACAGCCAGCAACAAAGTCTCTGTACCTTTGCCATTGGAATAAATTCTGTGACTAATGCAGAGACAAGAATGTTGATCCTTTTCAGTGTAACACATCGGATGTTCTCTCTTTTTTGCTCTCGTTGGCACACAAAGGTCTTCAGGTTGGTACCATAAAGGGCTACCTGGCTGCGCTTTCCATTTTCAAGTGCTCTTCAGAGCAATGTTCCTATTTTAAGATCCCTCTGGTCACTTAATTTCTAAAGGGGCTTGCAAATGTGTTCCCGCCTTCTATATTTCAAATTACGGTGTGGGATCTTAAACTGGTTTTGAAATATCTAATGGTGTTCCTTTTGAAAATTTGCACTCATGTCCATTGAGGTTGTTGATCTTCAAGACTACACTGTTAGCTGCTCTTGCATCTGCAAGTAGAGTGAGCGAGTTGCAAGTGCTTTCTTCCAAGCCACCCTTTACTATATTCCACAAGGACAGGGTTGTCTTGAGGGTGAACCCCTCCTTCTTGCCTATGGCGGTTTCGGATATTCACCTACGGCAGAAGATCATGCTACCAGCCTTCTACCCTCCTCTGCATCCTAGCAAAGAGGAGGAAAAACTACATTGGTTGGACCGTAGGAGAGCATTGATCTTTTATATTTCCAGGATGTCCAAATTGAGAGTCGACGACCAGCTCTTTGTGGGGTACACCGGACATAGACTGGGCCAGGCTATCTCCAAGCAGACATTGTCCAGGTGGATCATCCTCACGATTTTCGAATTCTACAGACTATCGGGCAAGGACCCTCCTGAAGGTGTGCGTTCCCATTCCACCAGGGGCATGGCCACCTCGACTGCCCTGCAGAGAGGGGGTTCCCATTAAGAACATCTGTGATGCTGCAACGTGGTCATCTATTCACACATTTTCTAGGCATTATTCTCTGGATTCTTCCCACACTCGGGATGTTGCTTTTGGGTAGGCAGTCCTTTATTCTGCCCTCTGAAAGTACGGCATGTCTAAATCTTTCCCTCCTCTTTTCTTAGATACTGCTTTGGGAATCTGTCAAAGATGAGGAGTACGTTGGAGGACAGAATCCATTAGACGAACAAGTTACTTAGCCCTGGTAACATTCTTTCGAATGGATGTTCCCCAACATATTTCTCATCACCTTCCCAACCTACCCCTCTGTAGAATTTCCCATGCGATTGCAGCTCTCGTTCTCGCAAGGCTGAGTACTGTCCTGCCCGTGTTGCTGGGCGTTTCTAATATACTTGGAGGGAAAAACAGAATTGAGGCCAACGGGCGCTGTGCGTGCTACTTAGAACATCAGATGACGTCACCCTCGACAGAGGCCTTCGAGGGACATGGACTTGACGCCATTGACGCAGGGCGCCCTCTGCTGAAAATTGTCTGAAGCAGCCGAAGCTGGACATTATATGTCAAAGATGAGGAATACGTTGGAGCAACATCCGGTCGACAGAACGTTACCAGAGGTACGTAACTTGTTATTCTCCCACAGATTCCCTATTGCCTTCCCATTCCTGCAATCAGAGAGTCTCTCCCTGTTCTTCTTTCAGTGCTCTCAGGATGTACATTCTGTAAAATACAATCCCCAATACGGCTGCGCATGAGGGTGGTGGGGGGGTGAAATGAGGTCACAGGGCATAGTGAAAGCTACTTCTACCAAAACCTTGTCTGGCCTCGAATGCAGAGTGCTGAAGGACCTTGATCGCAATGATGTACGGCACCCCCTGTTGTCAAAATTTAAGATCATATGCCACAGGACAATATATCTTGGATGAAGAATCTGTGGGAGGAACATCGGTCAGAAAGAACATTACCGGAGGTTAGTAATTTCTTCTTCTGGTTGTACTTGGCAATTCCTGTCTTTTTTTGTCTTTTTCTGCTCACATTCTCTCATTTTATAGTTAGGCATGTTAAATGGACCTGCTTGGAGAGCAGCTGGGAAGCAGGAAGTGTCCAAGGGCCCGAGTCTTGAGCCTCTCTAGCAGCCTCCACTGCATTTTTGTTATGTTGGAGAGGATGGTGCTTCCTTGGGTTGGGCAAGTTGTGTCTGTTTTGGATGTTGCATTGTTCCTCCTCTTCTTACTCCTCGGAGTTGTGGACATCTAGAAGACTGTACGAATTGTTGTAGGCCCTATAAGAATATTCAACACTTAGGCAGTCCTCCTGGCAAGTCGGCCAGAGACGAAAAGCAATGTAGACTGCGCTCTGTGTGGCGAACCAGAAGAAGGAATCTGACTCGAGGATATTTTCAAGGGTGTTTATTAAGCTAAAAAGAAAATGCAGATCTTTCCCCACTGCTAATAAGGATTTTTCCTACCTACTAAACTGTGCTTGTCCATCGTCCAAATCAAAAGTAGTCCTGTGTTAGTTAACCCCTTTTGAGTGCACACCGTCAGGCTGCCTCTTTTGGTTATGGGACGACATACCGGGAAGTCGCAAAAATAGGTTTATAAATATGGGATGTATATTGGCAAAAAGATTTATCCTGAATAAGTGTAAAGACAAAACCACGCCCATCAAAGAAGAATGTTTGAGATATCTAACATGGGCCAACGAGAGTGAAGTGCTACTTTGGTACTATGTCGTCAAGGACGAGATACATTTTGTCTGACTTTTGCAACTACTTGGCAAAATAAAGGCAAGTTATGTTATGAAAAGGCCAATATGAGATGTGAAGGCGAATTAACACAAAGATTTTGGAATATGGTTGCTGAATACTTACTTGTACGGAACGTTTGTATATGCCAAGCTTAAATGAAGTGTTAAAAAATAAAAATTCAAAAGTAGTCCTCAATCCAGAACCTAATCACTATTTGGCCCTTCCACTGTGGAAAATAATAACATAAAAATATAAGAAAGGCAGTAGCCTCTCAACGTAGGCTATGTCCGGCTATTGTCCTTTTTACTTCACTCAAAAATAATTCTGAAAAGTAGTTTTCTCAGCTCTCCTTTTAGCCTCTTCAGATACACTGGTAAGTCTCTGTATAAATTAAATGTCTCAAGTTCACTACGTGGAGGAATGGTTTCCTTATTCCTTTTCTGCCACCTTAACCACTTTTCTCTATTCGTTGTATATTTTACAGTTTGATGGAAACTTCCAGGTTTTTTTCTCTTTAGGATTGTATCAATGTCACTTGTTTCTTACTCTCCAGGCCCCTCTAGCTTTCAAGTTTTCTTAACTTTTCTCATGGTATATGTGCTTCTGATAAAGATTCCATACCCTGGTTTCTAGTACTCCCGTAACCCTCCAGACCAGTTTCTTTCTACTACACCATGGGCACTTTCTATTGGTTCTATGTTTTGCACAGGTTGAACCCTCTAGGTTGGTTCCCTGTCTCCTTGGATTTTTACCAATTTCCCTTGTTCCTCGAATGCTCACCAGGTCCCTCTGACTTTCAAATTTCCTTAACCGCTCTGACTGTATATGTGCTTCATGCTCCGATTCAGTACTGCGGTTTCTATGGCTCTGTAACCCTCCTTGTTGTTTTCTCTCTGTTGGTTTCTGCTTGCCTCCCTCCACCCTGGACAACCCTGGTACCTTCTACATCTTCGGGTGTGCTCCAGTGGGATGTCGTCCCAGTGGGTATGTTGCTATTCACCCTTCTCCAAAGCATTGTTAAGGATGTCAATCAGGCGACACACACCTTCGCCTCAGCCTAGCATGTAACGCACAACTGAGATGCCTTTCGCCTTATTTTATGCGAATTCCATTTGAGATGGTACACAACTCGTATCACACCCCCTTTTTCAAATACCCCGTGTCACATTGGACCATGAACGAGGCCGTTAGGTGAAAATGCAAGATCTTATTTTTTAAATTCAAAGGAAATCATACCATTTTTTTTATATGGGGCAGCATTCACCAATGGGGTGATAATCACAATGAAAATGGAAGCAATACAACACTTGATTAACCTTCGCCTAGAACATGTACAAAGCATAAGTGAATAGGAGCAGTTTTAGAATTGGGAGAGATAGCACCCAAGGTAAGGTTTCCACCTGCAATGTTCCCTCGACCCACAATTAATTGAATTCTGAGTGGATGGAAAGAAACATCAGGTAGTCAGGAAACCCTTTTGCAATAGCATGAAATGACACTCGGAAATGGCAAGTAAATAATGAATGTGCGGTTTAAAACTTTGAAGTAAATATGATTTCTCACTATGGCTGCAATGCACAAACACTAGCAATCCCAAGGCAATTTATCAACAAGAAGCATACAACTTGAAAATGAGTTGAAGTTAAAACATGCTGCAGCCGAATGACACGTTGGAAAGTTGCAATTTTCTCAAACGTTGTATTTATAAAAACGGTTGAAATACTCTGATTTGGAGTGCAGTTTTTTGGGCTAGGGGATAGATGTATATCACAGGGATATTACTGAAGTGAAAGGGTGATAGCTGAAGATTTGGAGATTTTCGGGCTGGAATGGGGTTCTGTTTTAGGGAAATAGAGCAGGTAAAATGAAAACTGGTTTTAAAAGAAAGGCAAAGGTTACTTAAAACAAAATTATCTAGACTATATTATTAAAGAGGAACACAGTAAGAGGTGGTGCTGTTGAGCAGCCCAAGATAGCCGCGTAGTTCCAGGGCTCCGTGTGGACGAGCCGTAAATCCGCTTTCAACTGCGGTTCCCTGCAACTCTACAGCCTGACACTTGGAGGAATTATCTTTGTTCTGTTGCTGCCTGTGCAACTTCAATTCTGGCCCAAATCGGCCTCGGGAGGCCGGAGAACGAGGCCCCTCGCTCGACTGACTGGCGGCCTGTGGAACTCTGCGCGCGGCCGGCCCCCGCCTCCTCCTCCCTGCCGGCCCTCTGCTGAAGCGGCCGACGACTGTGGCGCGGTGCCCGCGTACTGAATATACGCTGGGGCCCTGCATTGCGCGCCCGGCGCTGGACCGCCTGGGGTGAAACTCCGCAACCGGCGGCGGCCCCCCCCTCGGAGAGCGCCGTCATGCGGGAGTCCGCTGCGGGGGTCCCGCGCCAGAGCGCGCCCTGACGCCTCTGCCCTGGTCTAACACTGGTGCACTTGCCGGACAACCTGAGGCGGAACCCCATAGTCGTCGGTGGCGGCCCCCCTCGGAGTGCCCCGCTGCGTGGGAGGCCGCAGCATGAAACCTGCGCTGGGGCGCGCCCCGACGTCTCCGCCTTGGACTAACACTGAGGCACTTGCGTCGCCTCCGCCTTGGACTAACACTGAGGCACTTGCGTCGCAACGACGTGTGGCGGTTGGGCCGATGCCTGCCTGATTCCTGGACATTGCGGGCCGCGCTCATGATCCTCAGACATATGGACACCAGGTGAGGTGGGGGGGGGAACCATTTTTTTTAACCAGTTGCCCTGGTGGGGGCCATAGGAAGACTCACTCGCTGGCCACCCCACCTTCTGCTGACATTAGGGCGCCAGCCTTCGGCAGGATCTGCTCCTCGTTGCAAGAAGGGACTGGGGTGGCGGAATCTCTGCACCTGTGGTGTACTTAGCTCTCATCCTCCTCTCTCATTTCACCGGAGGCACCCAACAAACAGGGGTCGTCACAGCGCCCCTTGATCTACAGGAGGGGTCAACTCTTGTGCAACTACTGCTACGTACCTTTGCCTGAGACTGCCCTTGTCGTGGGACCGACTGCCCCCCCTGTTGACTCCTGAGCGGCCCAGCTCCTGCCGCCTCACGGCGGCTATAATCTGCCCATATCACCACCGTGGGTCCAGTGCTCAACATATACCGCTTGTCTGAATCCCTGCAATATGCCTTTCCCAACTGAGACCCCCTGGTCTAACTGTAACATTACCGGCAATGTCCAACAGATCCCGAGGGAGCTCGAAGGGGGGAGCCATGGATAAATTCGCCAAGGCCTTCCCGAGGACGGAACCTGGCCATTCATCGTCTGTACAGGAGGAACCTGAATCAGACCCTCATCCCTGCGCAGTGACCCCTGACTTGACTACACTTATGGAAACTATGGCGAAAAATTTTGCATCATTTCATGAAAAACTGGATGACATCAATGCTAATGTGGCCTTCTTGAAGACACGTGTGGACCAGGCGGCCACCAGAATCACGGATGCTGAGAGCAGAATATCAACAAACGAAGATGATATCCAAGTCCTGCAGAGCACGGTTGCCTCCTTAACACGCAACATGAAAACTGTGAAAGCAAAATGCGACGACTTGGAGTTGCGCTCTCATAGAAATAATCTACGAATTATCGGGGTCTCTGAAAACGCCCTAATGGGGCGCATGGAGGACGCAGTCAAAGCCTTGCTCAAAGACCTCCTCGGCAATCCAGATCTCTCACCCTACTTCACAGTGGAGCTCGCTTACCGAGCCTTGTCGCCATGCCCCAAACCGGGCGACATCCCGAGGCCCATCATCGCCAGGATCCTAAATTACTGCGACAGAGATCTCATCCTCCGCTTGGCACGTGAAAAGGGAGACTTGCGACTCGAGGCCAACATCATCTGGGTTTTCCCGGATCTCTCGATAGCGGTCCAACAGGAGAGGCGCCAGTTCATCGGGGTCAAGAAATTGCTTAGGGAACGAAATGTCCCGTATGCCATCCTGTTCCCCGCACGACTCAAGATCACACACAATGGCAAACTGTATTTTTTTACTGTACCTGAGGAGGCGGTGAAATTCATTGAGGCACACATCCCTCCACATGCCCAGAATGATGGCCAGGCTGATGATGATTGACCTAATGTACCATACCCAACGGCGGCCTGATCTACCCAGTAATTTTTACTTTTCTACTGGAACGTGTCAATGGCAATACTGTACTGCAAACTTAGCGAACTAAGCCCCTTCTACAGACATCCGTCTCCGGGCTTTCCCTTGGTTCTTTTGACATTGATCTTTGTTCTCCTTACAGGCTATGGAATGGCCCAAGATCCTTTGTCACTTCATCATTCCTATCCTGTTCTACCAATGGCCTGCTGACTTCGGCCTGGACCTACGATCCGTTTACCGCAGAACCTGTTCTGACAGCTCCTGCCGTCACATGCAATGTTTAAACGGCCGTCCACACGGCAACAGCACACCTCACTGCAATTGCAATGTTAATTTTTGGGTTAGTGTTACTGTTGGCTGGCTCCAGTTGGACCAGAATATGGGCATATCCCTGTTGGATAGTGCCCTCTGACCTCCCATGCTCTGGGAGAGTTGACTTGATTGGTGAAACCTGTGCTCGTTTAGTCTGTGGCACATGCATTTGGGGGGGGTGGTGATTTCCACTGCAAGTTGGGGGTGGGCAGTGAGGGTGGGGGGTGGTATTATTGACATCGGGGCAACTTCATGGGGGTCTTCTTCATTCACTGTGTAAGTTTCAACAACGGTTGTGGGATGTGCCTTAGACTTCTGAAATGACTACAACAGTGATGTCATGGAATGTTCGGGGCTTGAGTAACTACACCAAGGCCCGTAAAATCATGGCCCACACCAACAGACATGGCTGCAAGATATTGCTTCTGCAGGAGACACACTCTAAGGGCCATCTAGCTAGGTGCATGGTGCCATCGTGGGGTCCCCATTGATACTCCACCTCCTATTCGACCCGTGCCAGAGGGGTATTGACGATGATCCACAGGTCCCTCAAGTTTGTACTCCATAAGAACTATATAGACCCGGAGGGGAGATATATTATCCTACATTGTGCAATAGCTAACAGGGAATGCTTACTGGTTAACACATATGGCCCTAATGTGGACTCTCCCGACTTTGTTGATAGGGTGGTATCCATACTGCTGGGATACGTGGGGGTCCAGATAATCTGGGGGGGGGACATGAATTTCATACTAGACACCACACTGGACAGGACAGGCACAGCCCCCCCAGACTACTTTCTGGCGCGGCGCGCAGACTTCTGGCATACTGCACAACACTTGACATTCGGGGCGCGTGAATATACTCACTATCCCTCTGTGCACGACAGCTCCTCCAGAATTGACTTGTTCCTTCTGTCTAGTACACTGCTGGGGAGGGTGGTGGAAACTGAAATATTGGCACGCACCTTAACAGACCATTCACCAGTCCGGATATCCCTAGAATTAGGAGTGCCCGCCCCTACTGTCAACGATTGGCGTTTCAAGTCCTCGGCCTTACAGGACATAGTATTTAAGGCTGACATTCTTTCCGACATCCAGTCCTATTTTGAGCTTAATACACCCCACGACACTTCCTTGGGGGTTCGGTGGGAGGCTTTTAAAGTCTTCATCGGGGGAATGTCCATATCAAGGGAGGCGGGAGTGCTCAGAACCATAAGAGCGGCCCTTGTCCGCTCTGAAGCCAAACTGCGTGAACTGGAGAGTGCTCATCCTACATCCGTTGACCCTGCCATTCTCTCCCAGATAAGTGAGGAGCTCCAACTCTTTAATGAGCATGCCACCAGGAAGGTTCAATACTTCAGTCGTCCACAGGCGGCTCGTAGATATGGAGAGGGGGGATAGGCCTGGCAGGACGCTGGCTGCAATGGCCAAGGGCGAGCGGGGCCAAGCTCAGATCACTAGCGTCAAGGACGGCATAGGGACGGTCCGGTGGTCTGACCAACAGATTTTGGAAGTCTTCACGGGTTTCTACTCGGAGCTCTACTCCCAACCCCCCGAACATAGTGAGTCCCAAATGTGTGACCTCCTTGAGCAGATCCCCATGACTATCGTATCCCCCGCAACCAGAGATCAATTGGATTCTCCCATCCTGCTGGATGAAATAGTGGAGGCTATATCCAAATTCCCCAAAGGAAAGGCACCTGGTCCGGGTGAGCTGACAGCGGAGTTCTATCAGGAGCAAGTGGCCATTCTGGCCCCCAGGCTGCTCGAGGTTTGGAACGAGTCACTCCGGCAGGGCAGCCTCCCCCCAACATTACGTAAGGCCGTTATCACGGTCCTGCTCAAGCCCGGTAAACCCGCTATTGAGTGCGGCTCGTATAGGCCCCTCTCGTTAATGAATTTGGATACAAAAATCTTTGCCAAAGTGATTGTTAGCCGCTTCCTCTCGGTCATGTCATATATGCTACACGACGATCAATCAGGCTTTGTACCTGGGAGATCGACGTCCCACGACATTCGAAGACTGCTCAATGTCATGTCGCGCATTGACCAGGCTGTGTGTGCAGTTGCGGTCACGCTGGATGCCCAAAAGGCGTTTGACATGGTCTCTTGGAAATATATCTGGTTGGTATTGGAGACTATGGGTATAGGGCCTAATATGATAGCATATATTAAACTACTGTACACTTCCCCGGTGGCGAGGGTTCGAGTTAACTCCCTGACATCCGGACTGTTCCCTCTCTTAAGAGGCACCCGACAGGGATTCCCGTTATCCCCGATCTTGTTCGCCTTGGCGATAGAGCCAATGGCCGATTACATCAGGGAGCGGCACGCGCGCAAATGGATACGGTTGAAGGACTCCCCTGAGATCATCTCGCTATATGCAGATGATGTACTGCGCTTTATAAGAGACCCAGCTGTGCATCTAGACCCCATCTTATGCAATGTCACCTGTATCGGTGCATACTCCGGATTCACCATAAACTATACTAAATCCAAGATCTTCCCTCTTACTAGCTCCACAACACGACCCACCACTGAGTACCCACTCCGTTGGTCCCCAAACGGGATCAGGTACTTGGGAGTCCGGGTGTCCCGGACCAAAGATTCGTTATTAGCGGATAATTACCGGGCTGTGGCTGAGCAGGCCGAGGCTAAAATCGCGCGTTGGCGTGCCCTTCCTCTATGATTGGCCGGAAGGCTCTCGCTGGTAAAGATGATCTTGCTTCCCAAGATGTTATACATATTTGGTAATGTCCCCGTCTGGCTGGGTAGGGGATACTTCCTGAACTTGCACAAACTGTTGGCTCAATTCTTATGGCACTCTGGAGCGGTGCGGAAAAAGTGGTTGGACATGACACTACCCTATGATAGAGGGGGCTTTACAGCCCCGGATCTGCAGCTATATTGGACTGCGTCACAGGCACAGTTCGCATCTTACTGGTACCCCAGACCACCAGGGCCGGTCTTACACCAGATTGCACCCCAGGCAGGAAGCATCATTGGCACCCCCCACCCCCCGCACCCCAACCCCTGAAAATGACAACCAGAAAAATGTGTTACAAATGTTGTAAATAGGACCAGTGTCCCTACACTTATTAAAACTGTGTCCAATTGTAATGGTGTACACGTAATCACTTATAAGCACTCCAATTTTTGCAGTTGATGTCAGGGTGACATTACGTTATTTGCCCAGGATCACACACTTACGCTAAACAGCGAAGCAGGGAATTTAACCCACTCTGCAATTTAGGCATGGCGAATTTCTTCCACGCTTTACTTGGAACAAATTTAAGTTTTGATTGTCAAGGCCTACAAAAATACTGTCCTATAGAGTTTACTTGTAAAATACAAAAATTGCATAGTAAAGCATCATGACAACATGTAAATCCTAAGAGAAGCATGTTGAGCCAAAATAATATCCGTGTACCTTTATTTTCCACATCCTGAATGGACAACTATAAGATGCAAGATATCTTTTTACCCACTTTATTTTCAGCGCTTGAAGACACACAATAAAAGAAGTTGTGTAATAAACTCACTTAGGTTTGGAGGTTCATCACACACCTCCAGTGTGCTGTTATGTATGGTTTTAAGAACATGCAACTAAGGACATCATAGCAAACTTTACTTTTTAGCATATGAAGCTATTAGACATTATGCGTGTGAAGAAATATTTCAAAGGGTACTTTATTTTGTTCCACGCTTTAACTGTCACAGATTTGCAAGGTGACTCTGGGTCTGATGACAAAAGAAACATGTTGTCGAGTTAATTACGGCACTGACTCCAGGGTGATGTAGCCTGTGCCACGGCAGCAAAAATTTGATTTTTCAAAGATTTTACTGAATGGTATGTGTTATCATTTGGCTAGACTGGCATTTTAATACCACCGGTCCAGCTGTTTTTGTATTGTGGCATGACATCTTATTCTGGGCCTACTATCTGCACATGGACCAGACCGCTGTGGAGTGGAGTACACCCAAAAATCTCACACAGGGTGCTGGGAGACATGGGGCCAGCACGGATTCCAGGTCCTGTTGAGCTGATGAATCAAAGAACACTGGTTGCAGGTACTGGCAACCGGAGGTACATAGGCAACAAAATACAAGTGTTGGAGTGCAAATCATGCCCGAGAGGCGGCTGTGGATAAAAAAAGGTCTAATTGGTAAGAATTGGATGTTGCAGGCTGCTAGCCATGAACCTTGGCTCGGATAGGAATGCCAGCTCCTTGGTCCTTTAAAGTGAATTCTCACTCACTAGTGGAGTGGGCAAATTGTGGTCTGCATATGTGGTCTTCCCTTTGCTCACTTCCCTTTTGCTCCTGTCTACCCTTGGTGCTCACAGACCATTGTGTCGTATTAGACAAGCAACCAAGTTAACATTGGTACACAGTCCTGTATCAGCCATGCTCCATTTCTTCATATCATTGTAGCTATAAACCCAATTGACCTCTTCAGTGCTGGCAATTGTATTTTACCGACAGCTACTAGTATATAGATTGCCCTCTAGTAAACAGCCAAAAACAAAAATTCCAGTGTAAACCAGTTTGGACATGCAACTGGTGATAGCTTTTAAAGCTTAGTAGTTTGTTATTAACTCAGAGCGTTTTGGCAGGACATTACTGGAGTTCCCAAAAGCACAAGCCAAAACAGTTTTTTCCAGCTAATCACCTCACTGGGCTATTCTCTACAGCCCCAAAACCTTAATGGGGGTTAACATTTTCAACCTTTGGAATCAGAAAATTTGACTGGAGTTTTACATGGCTGTCCTATAAAAAATATAGCTACTCGGTTCCGAGTCGCCTCAGCCAATTCAAGGTCTCTCTGGTTTCAGAGGTTCCGAGTAACAATCTGATAAGCATTTGCATGTAGTTCAGTCACTCATGCATAACTACATAGTTCTCTTTATTTTTACTAGAGACATACGAGTCAACCAAGAGGTAAGTTGCCTAGTTCTGGGTCACACTTGATAGATCAAGCTTCACTCTGGTTTATGAGGAGACTCGGAAGCAAGGTGGGCAATTTCCCGTAAATTGCTAGTGAGCAATGTATTAAAATTTTATATGGTTTGAAGTAAGGAATTGTTACAGCCTTATAATAAATTGCTTTGTAAAACAGCTTTTGGAAGGGGAAAGCCTTTAATTGGAGCCGCTTTCCATGCTAGTGCGGGCAGAGGCATGCTGTTGGCATGAAGCTGTGACAGAATCAATGTTTTGGGCAGCTTACAGTCATTGACGGGTTGTGCCCTTGCAGCTACTTTGTTGTAGGCAGATTTTGAGGTCTTCTGTGAAGCAGCATTGGTCTGTGTTTACGTTTGTATTGGGCAGAGTGGCGCGGGTCAGCTGAATGTGGTTTCAAGTGTCAAACCCTTTGCAAAACCCTCTCAATATAGCATGCTTTCATTCCTTCCAGCTTTTAAAAGTGGACCCTGCAAGCCAGTATTTCCCTGCGGGTACAATGTGTTTTCAACTTGCATGAACAGGCTTGCCATTTTCAACGTGGCTGAAGCAATGGTTTATCTTGTTCATGGTCCAGAACCTGCCCAGTAGTTCAATGCTCAGACCAAAGGAGCTGTTGCTGACATTAGCAAGCATGACTCTACTGTGTATGTCTTCCAGGCAGCATAGGGTGCTTTGCAAATGCTTACTGACCATGGTGGCGTGATGCACATAAAAAATGCTGTGCTACTTTAGTAAAACAAAGTGAAAGTCTGCGACTCGGCTTTCCCGATACCACCGGCTTTCACTTTGTTTAACTGACATTGCAAATATAGGTCCTGGTGGTGGGTTAACAGCATTAATCCGCCACCGGGGCATATTTGCAACATTAATAAAACTAAGTGAAAATCGGCAGCACTATCTGTAAAACCAAGCAGCTGACAACATTAAATAGTATTTTCAATCTAACAAATGCAACGTTTCCCGGCGCTTCTGTCCTCTCCAACTCCCTGGCAGACATCAGACTTAAGATTCAACAATAGTAGGTGAACTGCCGCATTTTGGCACCACTTAACAGTGGCTTCTAGGGTACAAATTCTTCCACTTACCTTATTGATCTGCAGACGAGAAGCACTTGGCACCTGAGGGCTGCCTGCACGGACCGGTGCCCCAAGATGGCAAAGTCAGGCTCTGGCTCACTGGGTCTGGATGCGGCTGGGCCTTGATCTGAATTCCGATCCGCAGGGGCAGCAGGTCAAGGAAGGGCAGGCTGACCAGCCCCAATCAATCCCCCTGTGTCAGTGCACTGTGCACTGTGCACTGCGCACTTGAGCTGGAGGAGGGTACGTGCGCCACCCGGGGAAGTGAAATGAAGCAACAAATGTTGCTAATTTGCTAATAGCTGCCCTGAGCTGAGGCTAGCAATACGTTAATTATATAAAAATGAATGTGGCTGGCTGCTGCTCCGCCCTGGCTTTGGAGGAGCACCTCGAGCTATAATAATGCAGATAAAGACTGCTGTCTCTTGTATGTGCTCGTGCCGGCCACTTAGACTGGCCGGCCCCCTGGTGGTGCCACGTGGCGCAGCCAGTGTTTGTGTCAGGTACAGATGGTCGACACAGTGAAAGATTATTATTTTTTCACTAATTTATTTTAACTTCTTTTTTTATGAAATATGGACTAGCAGACTGCTGGTGTGGCGCCCCTAGAGGCTGACTGACGTCAGGCAGCCGCCTGAGCTGCCTTACGCAAAGACCGGCCCTGCAGACCACCACCCCGTCCCCACGTCAAAACTGGAGGCTCTGGCAGCAGCGGGCACTAATGCAATGTCCCTGATTCTAAACCAGCAGTACGAACCGGACTCGCCCATTGACCCGGTTCAGGCCACGGTACAGGCCTGGGGCCAGGTGTTCATGGCTTGCGATGAACAACACCCGTACTATAAGTGGCTCCCCGCCTGGAGTTTTCCCGGGCTGGAACCCACACTTGACATCGCCCTGGCGTGGCACTGGGAGGCCATGGGATATCGCGCCCTCATTGACTTCTATCCAGAGGGGCAGTTTATAACACCACAGACGTGGAGCCCGGGACACTCTGGCTCTGTTCTGGAGCTACTGCAGTTTTACAGACTCTGTGCTGCTTTTCAAAATGCATGGCCAGACTTCCCAAATGAACCCCAGGATTCCCCTGGGATTGCCTAAATTGCTAACTCAGGTGGCGCCCGTGGGGTGGTTTCTTCACTATATAAAATTCTACTGACCACTGCACCTTCCCGACCATCCAGAGCCCGGGACGGCTGGGCCTCCGAACTAGAGCTGGAAATCACCGACCAACAGTGGGAAAGGATGCGTTCTCATACTAATATGGTGTCCCTAAATTTCCGCTACCGCACCATACAATATAAATTGCTTAACAGGTTGCATTACACTCTGGGTAGAAACTCGAGGTTTGCACGCACCAATCCTCAGCTCTGTCCTTGCTGCGGCGCGGAGGGGGCTGACAATCTGTACATGTTTTGGAATTGCCCGGAACTGGCCACTTTCTGGAGTAAGATCATAGAGACACTGTCTACAATTACTGACTCTGTTGTTGAACCTGACCCGATGGGGATTCTGTTTGGGATGTGGCAGCCTGCTGGGCCTAAGGACATTGTTAAGTTCCTAAATGTGAGCTGTGTGGTTGCCAAGAAATGTGTGCTACAGAGCTGGAAGAGCCCAACCCCCCCTACATTCCAGAAATGGTTGAATTTACTCACGTGGTCCCGAAATTACAAGGAAGAGTTCCTGTGCACGTTCCCAGCCCGTTCCCGTCCCCAAAATATTTGGTCCGCCTTCAATAGCTACTTGAATAGCTTAAATGACACTTCCTCAGCGGACGATTCCTCCCAGCCTTCTCCGTCACCTGTTTGAGAACTTGGTGCTCTGAGATATGTTGTACCTAAGTCACTGCTGTTCGTCTCTTGATCATATGACCTGGTATTCGTCTATACTTGCATCAAATGTGTTTTTGTATTGTTCTGATGTCTGTCTCTGCTATATGCCTCTGTCAACAAAAATAAAAGGAAAAAAAAAAGAGGAACACAGTAAGCTCCAAGGTTGATTCGCAAGGTCAACCTTTTCCCCCTAGTGCTCAACCCAAACAATAAAATATATGGAAATTAGTTTGATTACACCAAATATAACTAAGGACTCATAATTTACACCATACAAAATTGAAAAGAGATGGCGTTGGCACTTAAACATTAAGGACAGGATACAAGGATAATTCTAACTGTTTCAACTAGTTACCAGGGTATGTATATATATATATATATATATATATATATAACTACTTAGAGAGTGGAAAAAGGACAAAGGCAAGACAAGGTAGGCTATTTGTTTCTATGGGGTGGGGATTATACTCAGTCCACTTTTTAGTTTTGGGAACAGGGTTTGGTCACCATACAATGGCGTGCCTGGCAAAGGTCAGCTGGGCAAGGTCTGGTCACCGGGTAGCGAACAGCTGGGCAATTCGGGTCACTGGAGGGCACAGGTACCGCTGGATGTAGTCAGTGGGAAAGCAGTTAGTGGGCAGCAAACCGGTCTGATTTCAGGATGCAAAAGGTACATCCGCTTTCCCCTTTTTATTAATGCGATATTAGTGGTTTTTTTCTGGATAAATGGCCTTGCTGGAGTAGGAATCTGCTATGCTTGGGTTTTGCAGTGGGCTCTGGAGTAGGGTCAGCAATGCTTTGGCCTTGTAGGGAAAATATGGAATCGACAAGATGAATGGAGATCAGGAATGCAGCGCAGCAGCTTCAGGAAGAGTGTGTCTAGAGTCCTGTCATGGACTCTTATTTATAATGCATAGTGACATAATAGAAGTATATGGCTGGGCAGGCTTAGCTAAACGCACCTCTAACCCACTTGTTTGGTCAGGGGTGCTAGTCTCCCCCCTCCCTCGCTCTCAGCTGTAAGGATCTAAAGGGCAGGGTAGCAGATTTATGATATGAGTTTTACAATGTTCAAAAACCTCTTACTTTAGCAAAAATACGATTTTGCCAAAAATTTGACATTTATACAGTTGAAGTCTCTTAGCAAATTACATAAACAAGTTACATATTTTATGCAGACCCTTGCAGTCCAACTCTGCAATCTCTGAGACATGGTTTTGTACGTTTAATAATCTTTGGTCATTTTCAGTGTGAAATGTTCGGCCTAACATTTGTAACTTTACACGTGCAAACATATAGGGCCTATTTCTGTTAATTTTTAACGTTCCATCATGTGTCCTTTCCCCATGATTCACATTCTTCTGGTGTTCGTGTCCCATACATGCTATTGACCGCCAAGACCTTTTATTTGAAAGCCACAAAAATCACATTTAAACCGCTAAATTTTCATATTTTTGCAAAGTCCTGCTGCAGAGAAGTCTTCAAAGTTTATTTATAAAATAGTCTCTGGAAACAGATGGGCTGTCCTTTGTCCTGTACTGGACCATTTTTTTCCTCTTCAGCTACCACCAACTGTCATTTCCTCCAGAGTAAGGGGGGGGGTTCCCAGCTTGATTGAAGGTTTGTTGCCCCTTCTCCACTGGAAATTCCATTGCAGAGGGCTCAGCTCAGACCAGATTCTGTCAAACCTAGCAATTATCACTGGGGTGTTAGTATCTACTGAGAGGGCCCCTTTTGTTTCTGTCATCCTCTCAGCAGAAACCTGTTTTTGGCTGACATCCCCCCTGCAGGCACTGAAGTTTGATTCAGTTGCATTTATTTTTGTTCTGAATTGGAAGAAAACCTGCTGGATAGAACCATTTCATAAATTGTATTTTCACAGTACAATCCCCTTTCACATTGCTAGGCAATAAGAAGTTTTTGTTCAACATAGTACTCTCAAACAAGCATTTTTCTTCTTAAGTTTGCAAAGCCCCATTTTTACACATGTGGTGCAAGTTGCTAGCACTTTTCTTTCAAATTCGGTTTTTGACTTTCCATCTGGATTCCCACACTGTTTGGCAGCCATAGTTATTTTCTTTTCGGCAGTAGTTTATTTGAACCACCTATGCACTGAAATTGACATAGCCCAGAGCTGGAGTTTCTTTGAATTACTGATCACTGACACTTTGTAACTTAAAACGTGAAGCTTTTCCTGTGCGGCGGAAAATGAAGTTTCTTTGTTGATTTTTCTCAGATTTGGTTTGACATAGCCCATCATTCAGGGGTCATACTTGGTTTTGCTGAAGCACAATGGGGATATGAATGGGCATGGAAGGGCCTTATTAATAACAGTAGTTTGAGGAAGAAGAGATAAAAATAACATCCGAGCAGCATCATTTTAAGGCAAACTATCGCCCAATTTCCATCACTCCTTTCCTGGGAAAGCACCTGGAGAAACTGGCCATCTCCCAGCTCAATCTCCACGCTGAATCTGTTGTTTGTCTTCATGACCATCAGTCTGGCTTCAGATCTGCCAGAAGCACGGAAACTACTCTCCTGAACATCCGTGAAGACCTTCTCACCAACCTCGACTCTAACACCCCTTGCGTTCTTATCTTGCTTGATCTCTCTTCTGCCTTTGACACTGTCAACCATGCCATCCTGCTCAACCGTCTGTGATAACCTGGGTATCACTGGCCAGGCTCTGGCCTGGCTGACTTCTTTCCTCTCTGACCGACCCTCCCAGGTCCAACTAGGATCCTTCCTCTCCGACAACCTTTTGTCTACTTGTGGTGTCCCCCAGGGGTCTAACCTCTCTTCCTGGCTGTTCAACCAATACCTGGCACTCCTTGCCCATCACATCGCCGCTCTCTGTCCCAACTTTCAGTGCTATGCGGATGATACCCAGCTCATTTTCAGGCTACCCTCGGCCGCCTCCTCTCCTTCCCTCATCTCTGACTGTCTGTCTGCCATCCAGGAATGGTGTGCCGCCAACGACCTCTGCCTTAATGCCAGTAAGACTGAAATTCTACTCATCGGCACACCCACTCCCTCCTTCCCTGCAGCTCTCTGGCCAGCCTCTCTTGGCCCTCCTCCCACTCCCATCTGCAAAGCTTAAAACCTCGGGGTCATCTTCGACTCTGCACTCTCCTTCTCCCCCCACATCTATGACATCTCTAAGAAGTCACACTACCAGCTGCACTTCCTTAGAGGTATTCTTCCTTTCCTTCCCCCAGAAGCTCACCGTCTCCAGAGCCCTGGTTCTCTCCAAGCTGGACTACTGTAACAGTCTCTATCTAAATCTGCCTGCGTCCACTCTCCGCCCTCTGCAACTTATCCAGAACAGGACTGCGAGACTTGTCCTTGGCTTCAAGCCCAGGGATCGTATCTCTCCAGGACTAAAATGTCTGCACTGGCGCCCAGTGGCTGCGACGATTAAGTTCATAACCCTCTGCATTGTACACAAGGCCTTCTGGGGTCTGGGGCCGCAATACCTTCAACTCTCTTTCTTAATATCTTCCCTCTTGAGCTCTTTGCTTATCTGCCTCCAACTCCCTTAGGGTCAGTCGCTTCTCCAAGCGATGAGTTGGTGGCAGATCACTCTCTTCGGCAGGGGCCTCTCTCTGGAACAGCCTTCCTGCCTCCCTGAAACTCGAGGAGAACCATCTCCAGTTCCGGAAACACCTCAAAACCTTCCTCTTTGCTTCTTTCTCTCCTCCCCTCCCTTGCTGAATTCCTGACTAAAATTGCACTGGTTATCTCGCCACCCTTCCGATCTCTGGCCCAGACCCTGTCAATTACCCACCTGCACTGCCTCCCTGGCAACCCCTGCACTTGGGGACTGTTTTTCTGTATCCCTTCAGTTCCCCTACCAACACTTACATTTGCACGTCCTTGCACTGGCCACTAGCTGGCTGTTTTATGTGTCTTATTATTCCACTTCCCATGTACTGCACTTTCCCTTCTCCCCTCCCCCTGCGCACTTTTCCTTTCCCCCCTTCTTCCCTCCCCCTGCGCGATCTGAACGACACCTGGCCTAGTAGGATCGTTGTCTGTCCTCCCTTTGTCCCCCCCCCTTGCCTCGTCGCGCCTTGACACACTTGTGTATAGGCGCGTTATAAATGCCATATCATATATCATATCGTATCATATCAAAATACCCCCTTTTCAATGGGGACTTTGGGGCTGGCAGCAAAGCAGCGCTGCTTTTTCACTCTATTTCTTTTGTATATGTAAGAACACACTGGCAAGCTCACTCAGTGTGCCCCCTTGTTCCATCTTGCCCAATATGTGATTGGCAAGATGGTGCAGACATCTTTTTGTCGCTGCACAACGCAGTTTTGAGGCCATGGTGCCCACAGGAGCCAGCGCAGCCATTTTGCTGGTGACTGCAGATGCGCAGCTTGGTGATATGGGGGGGAGGGGGAGAGTGCTGCTGAGTGGGTAAACATATCCCACAGCATCACTGACACATGTGCGTCTGCTTCTCTGCTTCTGCCTGACTTGGCACGTGGAAGATTTGTTCCCTCCGTCTATCCAGGCAGCGTCATAGTTTCTTAGGTCCCACACCCACCACAGTTGTAGCATGGTCACACCACCAGGTAAGAAGGTGTCTCCGGCTCTTCTGTTTTGGGCCGATTTGGCAATCTCGGTTGGCCTTGCTTTCAAAGAGGATGACTCTTTCCTGCCTTATGCCCTGTTCACAGCGTTTCTTCTCAGTTCCTGGACCCACCACGGCTGCAGCATGGTCATGCAGTCAGGTAGGGGCGATCCTTCCATCCCTTTCTCTCTCTGCTGTATTACCTTCCCCAGCTCTGGCCATCCAGCGTTTCTGCTTTCTCCCTGTCTCTCAACGCTACTGCTGGCTTTGCAATGTAGAGCGTATCCACCCATCTAGGATGTCTGCAAATCAGAGGCTTGCAAGTGCGTAGGATTCTTCCTACTTCTTAGGTCCCACACCCACCACAGTTGTAGCATGGTCACACCACCAGGTAAGAAGGTGTCTCCGGCTCTTCTGTTTTGGGCCGATTTGGCAATCTCGGTTGGCCTTGCTTTCAAAGAGGATGACTCTTTCCTGCCTTATGCCCTGTTCACAGCGTTTCTTCTCAGTTCCTGGACCCACCACGGCTGCAGCATGGTCATGCAGTCAGGTAGGGGCGATCCTTCCATCCCTTTCTCTCTCTGCTGTATTACCTTCCCCAGCTCTGGCCATCCAGCGTTTCTGCTTTCTCCCTGTCTCTCAACGCTACTGCTGGCTTTGCAATGTAGAGTGTATCCACCCATCTAGGATGTCTGCAAATCAGAGGCTTGCAAGTGCGTAGGATTCTTCCTACTCCAATCAAAGGTTCACAGGCTCACCTCCCTAGCCTCAAAGAAGGTGGCTTGCTCCTGGGATGAAAGAACGAGTTGTCCAGATTAGTCACACCTACTCGGCGCACAGAGCAGAATGGAATGTTGCATCCGACCCCCGCAGGCAGAACTGCCTTCATCCATACACCACCTCTCTAGACATAAGTGGTCCTTGTCTACCAGCAGGGGCTCACCCTCATCAAAATTACCCACGCAAGGTTGGAGGCCACAGCTAAAGACTCCTGGCTGCACAGCCCATCTGCTGGGACTGCAAGGCTGCACTTTTCAGCACAGAGCTCACTCAGTTGCTGGAACCATCATGAATGAGGTGCTGTTGGGTTCTCCACTCACGTTGGGTCTCGAGGCGCAGTGTCCTCTCCCTCCAGTCAGGCACGTCATGCAGTAGTCTGGCGCCAGCATCTCCAAGCTTTCTTCTGCCTGATTCTCCAGGTGACTACATTAATCCCATTTGAAAGATCGTATCTGCCAGAGCATCTTGGACTGCCGCTGGCGCAACCTCCCTTCCCCGGTGCACGCATTTGATGTTCGCAAGGCAGTAATATTCTATCTAAGCAAAACCAAAGCACTGCGTAAAACAAATGTGTTCTTTGTATCATTTGCTACTGGAAGAAAGGGAGACCCAGCAACCAAATCAACCGTTGCAAGGTGTATTGCTCAGTGCGTACAACAGATGCACACTGGCACACACACTCCTTCTTTTCACTTCCAAATCTCACTCCATAAGAGTACAGGAGCAACGATTGCCTTCATTGCAATCACTCCGTCACATGCAATTTGTAAAGCTGCAACACCGAGTTCTGTTCACACATCTACACATCTCTTTTGTGTAGATAAGTAAGTGAAAGCAAACTCGCCGGTTGGCCAAGTAATAATAAAATAACTATTTTAACTGTATATTCAGCTCACCCTCCACCTTCTTCAGGTACTGATGGCTAATCTGTGGAAAGCATGTACATATCAGTACATTTACAAGCCTCAGAAGGCATGCATTTCTTACCCAATATTTGCCTTTCTATGGCTTGGAATCGCATCAACCCTCACAGCCTCCATGAGTGTAGGCTGAGCAAACACCCTCATGTCAGAAAAACAATCTGAGAATGTTGATATGTGAGGGTTCTGGGTACTGCATGCGTTGAGTAGGGATATTATGACAGGAAGGTCCACGTTGAAGGCCTTTTTCAATTTTGAAAAAAACATGTAATACTCTGGACCAACCACTAGATGCTGGCCTATGCAAAGCATGTGATTCTAAGCAGATGCAAGCCAAAGGTGGCTATTTGAAATGCTGGTCATGTATGGATATGCAAATTTTGTACTTCCCATAATTTATAATATATTTTTTAGTTGTGTGTTCTGCTTCATTACTTCACTATATCTACTGTTGTCAGCTGTACTGATCGCGAGGACCTCTTCCAGGATTTTTCTTAGAAAGTTGTAAGTTAGCAAGGTCATCAAGGCTTAGTTATTACGAGATGGAGGGGTTGGTCACTTTTCAAGTAGCAGGATGTGGGGTACATTTAAGGCCCATTTCAGAACTCCTCTTCAAATCAAAAACCACCTTGAAATAAGGCCACCAAAATGGCTGCACTTTTCTAACCCTGGTGCATGTTTGGCGAGCATTGAACACTGCCACCCAAAGAATGGTTTTGCATTTGTTTTACCTTCATTTAAATCATCAGAAAATGACATGCAGTCAGAACGGCACCACATTTGCTGTTCTGTCATTTGAAGACTAAAGCTGCGCCTGACATCCAAAACGGCTTTGAAAATTGTCTTTATTTCATGAAAACATCACAAAGTTGTGCCCTTCATGGAAACACACCCTTGCGTGGTGTATTTCTGCTGATTACCAAGAAGTGAGGCAATACATTTCAAGAATGACATTGCTGTACTGATAAAGCACTTGAGGAGCAAAGAATTCTGTTTTCCACTTAACACAGCTTTTGTTTTCTTTTACTGTGAACCATCGCGCTCAAAATTGCAGTAAATAAAAAATAACATGGCGTTTCTTTTTCTCATGTCAATATCAAAGAAATCCTGGGCAGAATCTTTTTGAGTCCACAAACCAACTGTATTTGCAAAACCCCCCAGAAGATTAAGTGAAATGAAACTATGGTCTACAGAAACGGCATTTGTAGACTTGAAATGCAAGGAAATGAACACACATGTGAATTTGCTCTTCTGAAAATAGGGAAAATGCTGTTTAAAAGTGAAATGTCAAATGCGAGTTTGTGCTTGCACAGAAATGTGATTGGATATGTGGGTGGGGGCTTTTGCTTTATAATGTACGGTATATTTATCCCCATTTGGAGAAAAAAAAACTCAGAAACCAGCAGAACTGTTTTTTGGCACAGGGATTGGCTTCAAGGAGGCCCTGCCTCCCATGGAAAGGGTTGCATACGTAAGTAAACCAGCCCACAAGGACACCTGAAAAGCCCAAGAGTGTGAAAATTCACTGCCTCGCTAAACTGTCCGGCATCCCTGCAGAAAGGAACGAAGAAACCCAGTAGGGCTGGTGCATGACTGAGAGGTGCGATTTCCACCAGCACTCACCCTGAAGGTGGAACTGTAAAAACTTCAAAGGACATCATAAAAACCCTTTGTTGCAAGCCAGACCTGGCAGAGACAGTAGGCTGTAGGGGTTTGCAGGACCGCCCACACAGTAACCAACTCACCCTATTGACTTTAAAGAACTTTGGTACATTAAGACATTTTTCTCAGCACCCTGAATAAGTAGTACATTTATATTATGCCAGTATTTCATGAGAAGTGTAGACAAACAGAGACCAAGTGCTTGTCTCTAGCACTTGGTGAACTGAAATGGCCATGATAAATACATTGTGGGGTAAAATATAAATGGGATGATCTGAAACTAAGTGGAAAGATGCTAAATGTTATTGGGAATATGTGTAGTCATTGGCAGACTTTTAAATATTATGCTTTTCATGAAAATGTCGAAATTTTGCCAAAAGGCGATGCGACACAGCACAGAGTCAGCTATCAGACTGTCTAATTCCCTGTGACTTATGGAATCCGTATATATCTGCTTCTTATGATGGTGACTAGTATAAATGTGAAGTTTTGCGCATAACACATTTTTGGTAAAAAGTAGCTTTGTGAGACAAAGAAAGGTCACAAATGTTCACACATAAATTATGTAATTGCCCCATAACCAATCAGCCCAGGGGGAGGTGGGAGAACCGATAGGCTGGCCTACCCTAGGAAAGGAGTAATTCCAGAGTACTTCACCCCCGCCCCCAGATTGTAAAACTCTGTCACTTTGGCTATATAAGGGGGAGACAGAGAAACACAATGGACACTCCACTGAAACTCACCTTAAAGATCCAGGGAGGCAGATCCATCCATCCAGGTCCAGGCACACACAAGAATCCAGGGAGAAAGGAGGGGACGCAGCTGATCCCATTCAGGAGAGCCGAGTGACCAGACCATGCCTAGCTGTCCAGCAACCCATCCAGGAGAGTCCAGTGACCAGATCCCTTGGCCTAGCTGTCCAGAGACCTCACTGCCTTTCCAGAACCTCAAACTCAAGCTTACATTGTAGGTATCACATAACCCCAGTCGCCAAATTGCATATCCCGCTCTTTTGACCCTTGCACCCCATTGAAATCCCAAATTGCCAGCATCATCTGTTCACCTTTCCATAGAAGAAACTGTTAGCCTATGTCTGTTAGCGTATTTCTTTTATAATTCTTTATCTGTGCAAGTCCTTAATACCATTTTGAAGTAAATTAATGAATTCCCCTATAAGGAGATTCACGGTGCGAGCTGGTTAAAATTCAAAATTAACCCCCTTGCATGCAGTGTCTTTCTTTAATAATTATCGCCATTAAAATATAGCCTCAGTAGAACTAGTCATTGTGCAAAAAAAACCGAATTTGCCCGTGTATTGGGCTTTCCTATAAATCCCGATTTGTATTTGTCACATAGAAAAACCCTAACAGTAACCCTATTAAGAGTAATCCCTTTCCATCAGAATCCTATCTGTAATTTCCCTTTTTTTCTTCTCCTGAAAACCGATTTTGACAGCCTAGCCCTTTCCGTGGCTGCCGTCATCCCAAGTTCTGTGTAGAAACGACTTGCCATTCTGCCGCGAGTGTTTTTATTTTGCATTTCTGCCTTTTCCTCCAAATCGATTTTCTTACCTGTATTCACGTTGCTTTGGTGCCTGTAAGCTTCCTTATCTCTTCAGTGCAGCCACACAAATTTCTGTCCTAGCTATCCCACCGCAATTGTAAACTGCTGCACAAGTAACGAGTGAAATCCGATTATGCCATTTTGCTCATAAATAAGAATTTCATTTTTGTTTCTGACCTCCCATTTTGGGGTGGTGGGCTGAATTCGAAATCTGATTTTTTTCCCTCTTCATTTTGACTCCTTGTCACTGCTTTCTATCCACAAAGAATTTAGTTAGCAGATGTTTGGGGGTGATTGTTGCACGGGGTAGGGTGTTGTACTTGTTTGCCATCTGTTGATTTTAAAAACACTTTCTCTTCTGTTTTGCTATTAAAGGTTTCTGTGTATATGTTAGGAGTTTGAATTAACTGTATTGTGGGATATTTGCATTTGTACTGCCACACAGTGGTGGCTGCTGCCTAAATTATTTGATTTGCTTGATTTTTCATTGAATCCTAAAATTAATAAATATATTGTTACACACCGGCCTGGTTCATAGTCCATTGCAACACAGGGTGTTTGTTAAGGTGGGTGTGAGACGGCTTGGGGCCTTTTCAAAGAAAGAACCTGATATTTATTCAAGATAAAAAGCGTTTTTATTGTGCACCACATTCATTGTCAGTGGAAGAAGTCCCTGGCTGGAGTGTGCCGTGTTATAAAACTGTTACAAGGGGGAAGATCGCTGCACACAGGGTTGTTGGAATTTTTCACCAAGGTCAAAAAGGACAATGGTGGTATATTTTTTTCCAAATGTTGTGTGGGGAGTTAGTAGCGAGAGTGTTGAAATCATCCTCAGAAGATGATTCATGTTGTTTTGGAGCTGTTGATATTCTGATGAATGGCTTATTTTTTTAAAGATAGCAATGGTGTTGGATTCCTTGTGTGTCTTTTATCAAATGGTAATCGGCGTTTATCTGGGAGTACCGATGACATAACAAAACATTAACAAATTTCTGAATTCGTCCACTTTGCTTGTTCTATTTTTATTTTCTCATCCTAAAATGGGCCAACTGTTTTCCTCGTTTATATTTTTGTTTTCCGCATGATATCAAATCTAAAAACGTAAAGCTAAACAAGCTGTACATTGTGTCTCATGATATAATAAATCTGCAAATTGCAAGCCGGGGGAATTGAAGATCAGCTCTTTGAATTATTAGAGTCCTTTGCTGATGATGAATTACCATCATCTTGTAATCTGTTAAATCGTATGTGGAAGTGCTGAAACAATCTTGCCATCCCATTGCATAGACAACAGGGACACACTGACATACTTTCTTTGTGGCATTTCTTTCAGCCGAAAAAAAGAGATGAATACAGTGGATGTATTTGATATGGCCAGACTTCGAATGCAGGCCCCAGTGAGACGTCCTTCAATGAAGACTGACACCATCAATGTGCAGAATATCCGGGAGTTCAATGACCTAAAATACAGAGGTGAGCTGATAACTAGTCTTGGAAATATTCATTTTTGCTTTACAGACAGAATACACAATAACAAACAAAATGTTGCATGTACACACCATTGTTTTCAAATAATATCAGAGTTCTTGTTTGGGCATTGTTTTTAGATTCACATTGCTGATGGACCCAACCACCTAGACGAACACTTTAACAATCAAAACATTTTATAACGTCTCTACTTTGAGTATAATTCAAACGTCCCCATCATGTCACAAATGGATGGTATACATATTCTCCCCTTTGGCAGCATACGATGTCCTTTGTATTCAATAATATGATGGCAACATCACACATTTTATTGAGGGTTAGGAGAGGAGTTGGATGGACATACAGAAAAGGGATATTTTCAAACAGGTTCTTCTTGCGCAGCCAAGCAGGACAGGTAGTTTGCTGTACCCTAGGCTAATGGCACTAGCTCCTAGTCAATTCACAGGCTCTGTGCATAAAGCAACTAGACAAATAACATTGTTCTCCTAGAGCTGAGTACTTGTAGCACTCCGAGATGCTCTTTAGAAAAGCTGTTCCAGGACATTTCACAGCACTTTCCCCTCTACCATGCGTCCCCCATTGCTAAATAATGCAGAATTTCAGGGTGTCCATTGAAATCATCACAGTTGCACGGCAGATCTTCTGAATTGCTTCTGTTCGCTGCTCTGTGTTGCACTGCAAGGAGTTGGGAGTATTTGTTTTGTTAAGTGTTTGGGAGATTTTTTCCAAAGCCCAATACAAGTTATGCCAGACGTATTCACAGAAAATACACTACACATACTATATTGTACATGCATACAAAACAGTAAATAAGTACTTAGGAACAAGTACCACAATGGAGTGGTACATAATAAAACAGAAGGGGGATAAAACGTTGATTCTAGTTTACTCCAGGACACAAAATACAAGAGACTATCCTTGGAGGTAACATGCCTATGTGAGTCATTAAAGGTAGTGAAAAAGGGGTTACAAATCTAAGGAAACAGAACCAAATTGGCAACATAATGGGCAGTAAAATAAGAATTACAGCACTGAGCCTAATAGGTCCCAGTTCACCTTTAGATAAATGTTATCACTAGTAGTTACTGTAACACTATTACCTTCTAGGCACAGAGTAAACTGCAATGATTCTAAAATTCAAGTATTTGCTCTAAAAACTCGAGGGCCCTATAGTGGGTCCGGGGAAAACATGTCTCCTTTCAGGGCAGCGCCTTAATAAGTCAGTTTTCACGATTTTCCAAATGTCCTTCCATAGGAATCAATGAGCCAAACCCCATAGGTCTGTCTCAGTTCTAGGATAAAGTGAGGATGTTCTCATTTTACCCCTTCGGTGCAGTAGAAGGGGCAGCTATCCTAGGTGGCACCAGAGGGGAAGAGAGATTAGCACAGGGTTGGAGAACCAGCCAGCCAGAGAAAGCTGGTTATAGAGGGAACACAAAGCCCACTCTAGTCTATGGAAAACAACTGTGTGTGGTGGTGGTTGGGGCAAAAGGGAGGTCTACATTCCGCTACTCCCAGATCCAGTGGAGCATTGAGGAAGAAAGTGAATGATCTCCCCAGGATGTAAGGACAAGTAAACATGGTATTGGATCATCTGGATATTGGACACAGGAACTGCGGGTGGCAGAGGTGAGTTTGGGTGTCTGGTTTAGGTCTGGCAAGTCAGGGTAGTAAGGTCTCGAAGCCATGACACTGCAGAGACCCAGACTACCAGAATGAGCAACAAACAGGTCCACTGAGACCCAGGGTTTCAGGAATGCTATGACTGGGGCAATGTTAGGAGGTGATCCATGACCTCTCCAGAATGGAGCTAAGGCAGGACTTAAAGTCACCCTATGTCAGGAGACTCGCCTCCTTGGACAATTAGGCACCAAGACAGTGTGGCAAGTTGGTATGATAGCTGAAAGCTAAAGAGCTTGGGATGGGATTCCACCAGCAGTGAAGGAGCAGGGTGTAAAGACAAAGGAGCCAGGGTCCAGGCAATATGGCCTTATCAGGGTTCTCTGCAGCAGCCCATCTTCAGCAGCCGTCCTCCAGGAAATCTGGTACAGATCTGCAGAATTCTCAGGGTCTCCTACTGATAACACATTCACATAGGGGATGACCTATGTCAGCCCTCCAATCACATCACAGAGCAGCACACAAATATTTAGGCAGCCTGTCTTTCAGGCTGGCCCTAAAAACTGCCAAACACTCTTGCCCACCCATACCGAATGTAGATTGGGACGACTGGGGAATTTTAGACCAGTTTAAACTACAACCTAGGGTGCAGGGGTGGTCTCGGGGTGAACTCATATCAGCACATTGGTTATTTTTAGCCTGCCCTGTGCTTCACAAAGATAAACAAAAGGCCAAAAGTGAAATACTGTTACTCTGTCCTTTATATTCAACACCAGGAAAGCTGGATCTTGTGCCACTTTGGATAAAATAAGGTTTCAACATTCTCAACTGGCTTTGATTTACCTTTTGAAAACCAATACGATGGAAATAGTATTGGCACTTAGGCAATTTCTATTAGATGCATTCAAAATCGGGGTTGACATGATAGGTAATTTCTAATATTGTACTTGTTATTTAAAGTGACACATTTTATATATGGTGTACTTGGTTTATGTTTGTTGTGATTCTTATGATAAGTTAATTCATGATGAATTATTTATTAGAATTGATGTAAACTTTACTCTGATTGTAATGTATTAAATATTTATTATGTTTAATTGTACTTGTGCTGAATGTACTCTCATGGGATTTGGTTTCCCGGAAGAAAGTCTGTTGAACTTGAACTGAAGTGACTGGAGTTTTTTTTTTTTTTTTTTAAATCGTATTTAATTGGCATATTCACCTTAAAACATTTTAACAACCCTTGTCCCCCACTCCTCCCCCCCCCCTCCCTCACCCATGAATAGGGCGCTGGTATCTAGTTCGTTCAGCAAGCTCACAGAAAACTTTTCAAGGCACAATCTGTCAGTTCCTTGCACACTGATGTCTTGGGCTCAGCTTTTTATGGTCTTTATGTTGTGATTATTAATGTAATGCCCCATGGACACTGGGTAACATCCCCATTAGCCATTAGTGACTGCGTCCGGCCCCGGGCGTGGTGTTGTCACTTCAGGCCAGGCATTCAAACTTCTCAAAAAAGGGGAGCCAAAGTTCCTCAATGTTGGTTCTAGATTCGTCCATGAGATGTGTCAGAAACTCCATGTCATATATGGCCCGGACCTTGTTGACCCAGTCTTTCTCTCCTGGCATATGAGGGCTCTTCCACTTTTGGGCCAGGCAGCACCTGGCAGCCACCAACATGACCTGTAGCATGTGACCCTGGGTTTCCTCCTGGTCATCTCCTACGTCAATCCCAAAGAGGAAAAGCCAAGGGCACAAGGATCTAGCCACTCAATCAACCCCTTTTATCCAGGATAGTACCTCTCCCCAGTGTGTTTGGACCATGGGGCATTTCCACCACATGTGTATGTAGTCACCTTTTGCATTCCGGCATTTCCAACAGTGCGGGTCGTATCCCGCCCTCATCCTAGCGATCCTCTGGGGGTGGGATAGTGCCACCTATGCAATATCTTCAGAGCCTGGTGTCGGTATTGAAGCGAGGTCGTTGAGCGGTTAGCCCGGATGCACATTTTGGACCATCTTTTATCATCAATTGCCCCTCCCAGGTCCCTTTCCCATTGTGTCCGGGCTGGAGGTGGTTCTCCGGGGGCCGAGTGTAAGAGGAGTTTGTAGAGGCGAGATATGACACCCATGGAGTCCCGGGTAGAGATTAGCAGTTTCTCGAATTCTGCCAGATCTCTCCTAAGGGTGTCCCCCCCACACCCCTGTCCAAAGGTTCAGTGAGGACTCCCTTGAGCTGGAGATAGCGGAATGGTTAAAGTTTGCCCAGCCCCAGGGTCTCCTCCAGGTCTAGTAGGGGTAGGAAGGATCCCCCCACCCACAGATGGCCTGTTCTAGTGAGACCTGCCTCGTACCATTGCTGGAATGCGGCCGGTTCAGCTATTTTATCTATGAACGGGGGGGGGCCCAAATGCAACTCAGCGGAGAGGGCCATGTGGTGAGCCATCTGTAGTAACCTCCTTCCCTCCAGACTACCACAGGACCCCCAACACCGGGTGGTTTAGGACCCTTCTTGGGATACGCGACCTTGGGACCCACAACCATTCATCCACTGTGACCGGGGCTAGTACCTTGTTGTCCATTGCCACCCACTGCCTTTCCGTCCCAGGGTTAAAGTGATCTGTCAGGACCCTCAACTGGGCTGCCTTGTATGTTTCAAGGTCCGGGAACCCCACCCCTCCGTCTTCCTTGGGCTTTGTTAGGACCTCGTATGAAATCCTGTGCTTCTTGGCTGTTCAGAGGAATTTCAAGAGGGTTAGTTTTATTTCCGTTAGGAAGGTCTTGGGCACCTGGATGGGGAGGATCTGGAACAGGAATAGGAATTTGGGGAGGACCACCATTTTAATCAAGTTAAGACGGGCCATCCATGAGAGCCCTGAGCTTGCCCACCTCTCTAAATCCCTCTAGACTTCTGTCCAGAGTGGGGTGAAGTTATTAGGGAAGAGGCCTGTAGGGTCTCCTGTGACTTGGACTCCTAAATAGCGGAACCCATTACTCTGAAGTCGGAAGGGGAGCTCTCCCACATACTCTGTCTCTATCTCTGGTAGATTTCCCCCTATGAAAGCCACCGACTTCTCCAGGTTGACCTTAAATCCCGAGAGCTCTCCGTTGCGCGTTCGGCCCTGCAACACGTGTGGAACCGCCTGGGATGGTTTCGTAAAGTAGGCTAACATCTCGTTTCTTAGGAAATCTCTGAAAACTGGGTCTTTCAGGAGTGTGTCGTTGCAGCTCTATCGAGAGGATCACAGGGACAAGGGGAGCGACCCGTTAGCCCCCAACAGATCGTCGTCGGACCATGTTATTGCCTCCACCCAGAGGTGCGAGGCCACCCCTCCCCCCTCCTCTGAGGTTAAGAGCAGGTCAATTCTCGTATGGGTGTAGTGTGGGGGAGAGAAAAAGGTGTATCCCCCCGGGCCCGGCCACGCCTTGTGCCACACATCTGACCAGTAATGTTCCCTTAGGAGAGTTTGTAGAGCTAGATTGTCTTTGGTGACACCCTTTGGCCCCGCTCCTCTTGCCGTCCACCAGTCCAGTTTGGGGTCCATTATGAGGTTGAAATCCCCTCCTAGTATCACGGCCCCCTCTGCCCATTCATCCATTAGCCTGAAGATCTGGGTCAGGAACCGTATCTGACCAGAGTTGGGTGCGTATAGGGTGGCCAGCATGATACGTTCGCCTTCACACGTGCCCTTAATCCCCAGGAAACGCCCCCAAAGCCCCTTTTGGTTTCTATATCTGCGAGGTGGAGAGTCTTGTTTAGAAGAATGCCCACCCCTTCCTTCTTTGAACTTCTATGGGAGGCCCAGAAGTTGCTCACAATTTATTTTCCTTTAATCAGCGACTCTTTCCCCTGTTTGTAATGGGTTTCTTTTAGGAAGAGTACCATCAGCTGTTTGCGAAACATGTTGCTGGTCAGTGATCTTTTGTTTTGAGAGTTTAAGCCCTTGACATTGAGCGTGCCTATTCTGCCTTCAACCATTGTCGTCCTTGATCATGTTTTTTTGTGCTCCTTTATTTGTTTCTGGTGTGGAGCTCATTGTGAAGCTAGGAGCCCCAGCTCGACCTGGCTGATCCCATTCCCCTCAAACCTTGTAGGCTTGTCCCCCGCCTGAAGCCCTCCCCCCACCCCCCGGTTCCCTCCCCCCTTCACAATTTGTCGGTGCATTCGTCGTCTTCCCACGACTGTTGTCGGGACTGGTCAATGAACCACCAGGGCTTCTTCCCCAGCCCCGGGTGTCATAGTTTGTCTGGATTCCCCAGCCTCAACTTCTTGTCGGAGCCATTGCCCCTTTAGGTTTATCAGAGGGTCTCGCGCTCAAGTCTTCTAAGTGTTGCCCCCTTCCCACCTCCCAACTAACTAATATTTCCTTGGCAGGGCCGCCAGACCAACCATGTCCCAGCTTTCGGTGGCAAACATCAAACTGGCTCTTCCAACTCGGGAGCTAACCTGGCGCCAATGTGGCATGTGAACTTAGTGTCTTGGGGCCTCGGTCCTTGGCTTCTCTGATGGATTTGTGTGTAGTCGTCAGACCTGAGGCATTTTAGAACTGAAAGCTATATTGCGGCGTCTGGTTCATTTCAGGTGTCCATGGGCTGCTGATGAGGGATGTCTAGTTTTCTGAAACTTGCAGGGCCCTTTCACCTTTGCCTTGCCTCTAAAATTGTCTGGGCCACTGGGGCCGTGATCCGGTCCCGCATGCCTCTGTCACGGCCTGCCGAGGGGCCGGCCCGGTCGTTTAGTAATTCTTCCGTAACGCTCTGGATGCCTTCTTCAGCTACAAGGTGATGCTTCTCTCCTTTCCATTCAAACGCTGATAGAAGGGGTGACCCCAACGTTACCTGACCCCCCCTCTCCTGGAGCCATTTGGTGAGGTTGACGCATTTCTTCCTCATCAGCAGGGTGAGGGCCAAGAGGGCCTGGTAAACGGCCACCTTGCAGTCCCCATATTGTATGTTCCCAAGAATCCTGGCCTTCTCCAAGATCCTAGCCTCGTCTCTATAATAATGTAATCTCGCTAGGACCAAGCGAAGGCCCTTGCCTCCACGTCCGGCGCGGTGCACTCTGTCCATTTTGATACCTTCAGCGGCTTCTGTGCCCAGAATGATCCGTATGATGTCGTGTATCTTGCCCTCTAGGCCAAGCGGGCGCTCTCCCTCCGATTCCACCAGGCCGAAAATGTGTAATTGTTTCTCCTTTCTCTGTTTTCCATGTCGTCAACCTTGAATCTTAGTTCCTCTTAGCGCCGCTGGAACTCCATGAACCTTGCTTCCATTTGAGTCTCTAGGAGTGCAGTGGAGAGTTGGTTGTTTTCGACCCCTTCCATTCGGTCCTCCAGAGTTGTCACTTCTGTGGTGAGGTCTGCCAACTTGGCCCCCATGTCTGTTCTTATCCCCCGGATCTCCTCTAAGATCATCTGGATGTTGTTCTGGATCGCGCCCAGGTCCGGGGCTGGGGTGGGTGGGCCTCGGGATGCCATTTCATTCTCATCGGCTCGGAATTGGAATTTGGAAAGAGCTTCCTTCCAACTCATGAAGCTTGTGCCAAGGTCAGGTGTGGCGGTGGTCCCATGGAGCTCGTGTGGTGGTACCTGTCCTCCTAACCTACTCCAATTTCTCTCCTGGCCGGTGATTCAGTGACTTCAGTGATTGGGCTTTCCTACCCGTAATCAATGGGTCTGATTGCTCACCTGGCACCTGTTTCAGGGTCTCTTTCCAGGGACCTCTTGGTCTTTCTAGGCCTGGTGCAGGGCCGCCCAGGGTCTGAAGAGCGGTGGGACCCGGTGTGTGGCCGTTATCCGTGGTGAGAGGGGGCTTTGTGTAGGGAAAGCTTGGGCCTAGGTGCTTCTGCGGGACAGATGGTTCTTCTCTATGTGGCTCAGCTTTGTGGGTAGCCACTTAGATGGTAGCCAGCCGTCAGGACCCCTCCTGTGTGTTCCACACCAGCTGTGTGGACGGGCGCGCTCCAGCGTCGGCCCAGGCTGGAGGGGGGTCCCGCGGAGGCTAGCACTCCCTCTCTTGATGTTGCTGGGCGCCCATAAGTGACTCTCCAGTGGTCGTTGTTGTGGGCCCCTGTGGTTGGGGACCAGTGTCTAAGTGCGTGGGCTCGCAGGATCCGACCCTCTGATGGTGGTCACAAATTGCTTATTCCCCCTATCGTGGGTGGCTGGGGTCAGTGCTGCCTGTTCAGGGCTCCCTCTGTGCTTCCTCCTCACCTTGTCTCACGCGTCGCTGCAGTGTTGGGTCCCTCACCGGCAGACGTTTGGGCGCGCTCCTGCGTCGGCCCAGGTTGGGGGGGCGGCCCTGCAGCTCTTGTTTCCTCAGGCCTGGTTTTAAGGGCTCTTGAGTTCCTCTGGAGGTGTGCCCTTTCACCCTCACATGAGTCTCCCAGTTGTGGCACAGTAAGCCCCCCCCCCACGGGGCGCGGGCGTTGTCTGCGTTAATTGGGGGCCTCCCCCTGAAAAGCTCCTTATCTTTTGTTTTTTTCATCTTTTCCCTCACTCCTGGTAGCTCCTCTCGCGGAGCGTGGTACGGGCGCGCCTCTGCGCCGGCCCCAGGGACAGTCGTTGGTGCTGAGCTCGGAGGGCTGGCTGCAGCACTGTCACGGGCGGCGCGGCCCCCACCTCCTTTCGGCGCTCGCCTTGCTGGTGGTGCGCAGGGGCTGTTGAACCTTGTCACCCGCCGTGCTAGTGGTGATGCGTGCCCGCGGGGAGGAGGGCCGCCTTCCAGGCCACAGCTCCCGTTGTAGCTCGCCCGGCGGTACTCCGGCAACACTCCTGCTGATGCTCCCGATGCGCCGCTCCGTGGCGTTGCGTGGAACCCCGGAGGGGGAGGGGTGCCAACGCTCCTTGATGCGTAGCTCCAGCCTGGGGGCACCTCCGAGCTCCGGACTTCGAGCGTTAAGTTGGGCTTCGGCTCAGAAAGCTTTTCCTTAGCCTCTTAGACGGGCAGGGGCCTTCCTTCTCCTCTGTCTCCCCGAAATTCCCAGGGCTTAGACGGAAACTCTAGGCTCAGGCAGCCATCTTGCCTGCGCCCCCTGGTGGCCTCCACGATTGGTGTTTTAAAGCATTTTTTTGTCATATATCCAATGTCTAGCATATAGATACTTTGGGCTACTAATACCGTAAAAAGGGCTACATGCATGGTATAGCTAAAACTAAATCACACCTGTAATAAGCCTACTCGACGGCACATTTTCAGGGTAGGAAAATCACATTGGGGCTAAAATAGGATGCCTAAAAAGCACCTCTGCCCTAGTAGCCGTAGGTGCTGCTAGTGCAGCACATCAGAGTAATGGTTGCAGTGGAATGGGGACTATCGTAGGAATCCCTCTGTCGACAAAAGAAAAGTGGAAATACCAAGGAAGGCAGCAAAACATTAGGGGACCCAGAAAAGTAGCGATCCAGAGCCCCACAAATGAAGGTCTGCCCCAACATGAAGAGGCCCAGTATTCTTTTATTTAATGTTTCATAGTTTGCGGATGAGAGGGCTTTGGGTGGTCCTGTCAGTGAACTTGCCCTCTGGTTGGCTCTAAATGGAAACTTCTTGTATACGCACTTGGAGCTGATCTCTTTGGGTCTTTGGCACAGTGCACTAATGTGTCTGTGTTTCACTTCATTGTCGCAGGTTTAAATTGTGGCAGTTCCATTCCGCCCTTCATCCTTCTGGGTTTGTTAAAATGAATACCATTGTTTAGGGTAACAATAAACATCTGCACCAAGATGAGACACCGGGTGAATGTGAACTCTATAAATGCACCTGTTGTGTTATGATTCAACATGCTGGTCTTCCATCCGATTTCTGAGTTCTGTGGTGTTTAGTGTTTCAACATGTACAGATGGATGTGTTGTATTGTGCATGTCTGATCTGTGTCAATGATACTGCATGAAATGCCTTTGTCGTATAGATGGGTGAGTGTAGAATGCTGGTGTGAGAACTTAAATGAGTCTGCCACGCTTTTCAGTTGGCGTGACAGTTGACGGGGTGTGAATTGTCCGGTATGTAGTCCTTCATGCCATCACATGTACTTGTAGCATATGACTGTAGCGGAGCAGCTTCTTCAGCAAGACTGTAGCTTCAGTTACCCATCAACCCTTGTTTATGAAGTGTAGAGAAATGTGGTATCAAAAACTAACACACCTGTTATTAAATTGAGTCTCCTTTGGCGTACAAGTACTGTTGTGATGTAAGACGCTTTACCCTGAAAGTTGCTGCTGTCACAAGATGAGTTATGCTGATTTGTTAGAGAAGACTTTGACTGGGTTATTTTTAACAGAACTGTTAGGGAAATGTTCATTTTTGCACACTTTCCCTGAATTCTTTTGAATCCCCAAGCACTACGTCTGGACCTGAATGTTTTCATTATCTTTGAAGGTGAATGAGGTTTTTCACTCGCTCCTCTGCTGTATTTGTTTTGCTTCTTGGGACACTGGGCCACCTTTTTGGGTAGCCGGTGCACGGTCGCCCATTGCTCTGGCATCTGCACTTTTCTGATGGTAGCACCCCTAACTTTGTGTCATGCTGCCAGGGGCCCTTCAAGCCCCTTTCGTATATCATTTTGGGTGCACTGTGTAGCCTGTATGCCTACCAATGTAGAGGATATCATCCCCATTTTATGGCATGTAGATCTTTCCTGTGCAACACAAATCATCTTCCATGGCGTGCTACAGGGACAATATGTGTCCCCTTTACCTTTTCAGAAGTAACATTTCTGTTACTTTCCATGCTTTTCATGAACAGGATGGTGGCAGGTTTTTTGGATGCAACATTGCGTGCTCCCTTTTTATCCACAATAATGCTTTATGATAACTGCATACTTAAAATGGCTGCTACTCATATTTCAAGATGACATGGCCTTTGTAGGTCATCCTTCTGCCTTTAGCGGTGGGGCAGGCGTCCTCTTCCTTTGTGAATCTTTTTGAGCTTTCCCCTGGAAAGATCAGGACGGATGACCAGTGTGTGAAAGTTGGCAGAAAAATGGGAGAGGGGCTGCCTGCCCCTAATGTACATTCCTCCTGAGAGTCTGCCTGTCCACTATTGGACTGCCACCTCCAAGTTTGAATGTTACAAAGTCTGTTACTGGAAGGTTAGGCTATCCTCAGCCTGATTTCTGAATATAAGGAGATGGAGCTGCGCCCTGGGAACTAGTCAAACACTGGAACTGGAAGTGATCCAGATAAGGCAACAGAGTGATGCTGGAGGATTTCTGCAGTAACCGGCAATGGCTCGGGCAACACTGCTACGTTTCAGACCTTGACCTTCTACTCGATGGGGAAGACCTTTGCAAGAGACTTCCCTTCCTTTGACTTATGGGCATAACCAGTTTGCTGTCTTTCTAGGCCTTTGTCTCCTTTTTGTAGGCTAAACAGGCTTGCATCTTTGCAATTCGCCTGCAGCACCTGGTTCCAGGTTTACTGCACTGCTTGCCTGATCAGCCTTGCTACCATCAAGAGAAAGTTAAACTCTGGGTCAGACAACCTGTTTTCCCCAGTTTGGCTTCTCATAGTCCTTCCTGTTAGGGAGAATTCTCTGTTTAGGCTGAATTTCCTAACCTAGTGAGTCCCCCAGCAGCTTTGCTGGATTTTTGGGGTTTATTTTCTTCTCCTGCCAAGAGTGAGACTCTTTTACCCTCACTCTTGGGCATGATTTGAGTGTGTTTCTTTGAATCTAGATGTGTTTAATGGACTATGGGGTCTTTTACTCCATAGGGCTTCATGTGTTTTTGTTGATGTGTGTTACCCAGCACCCTCAGTCCAGTGACACAGCGGTGTCATAGTGACCCCCCAGTATAGACTCCATACCCTGGGACTGACTACTGTCTCCCAGGGAATGTAAAGTCACCATTGACTTTACTAGTCTTAAATTCTGAACAGAACCAGTACAAACCATCATATTGTGGACGTACGGGCTGGGGCAATTCGATTGCCCCAGGGTCTGTTAGTCGAGGGGGCACGTCTCCGTCCCCCTGATTGAGTTTTGGCTGGTGGCAGTGGATACTACTTTTTATATTCAACCGCAAATATTTTCCTATGGGATTTCCCATTGTTTTAGGCTACTACCTTTATTTAATTATTTACGGTAGCCTCGAACATACCGCCGGTTTATTTAATTAATATTAATTCTCCGGTTGGTATTTTTTGCCAAAACTTGATTCTAAAATGGCGTTTGTGGTCTCTTCTGTGACTCCAACCCAAGTCGAGCCCTTTGTTCCACTTTTTGGCGGGCTTCTCCACAGAAGCCCTCCAAAGTGGTGCCACTCTGTCTGGGGTATTTAGGAGGGGTGGAGGGAAATTTAGGCACCCTGGACTGAGTTGCCTAGGCAACTCAAGTCGCACTCCATCCTGATTGGCCCAAGTGGTGAGCTGGCCGGCTCACCACCTAGCATGTTTGAGTGACAGCTAGGCTGAGTGAATGGGGGTTTGCTGCATAAAAGCAGGGCTTTGGGGACTGGAACTTCAGAAGTCGCCACAGGACTTAAGAATCCGATGAGGGAGAAGCTGAGCCGACCTGCCACGACACCACCACCGGTGGAGCTCTGCTGGACTGCCTCACCACTTTTCCCAACGACAGAGGAGATCTCCCGCTGGAGAGTCTTCTTCCTTTGACTGGTGGGGATAACCAGTTTCACAGTCTTTTCGCTTTCCCGACGTATCTCGTGGCCGCCTTGCCCGTGCCAAGCACCCCGACAACCGGGATACCACGTTTTACCACGACCGCGAAACAAAGGTACCACCTTTAACCGGAAGACTCCGTGGCTGGTTTCTTCCCTGGAAGTGCAACGACCTTCATCTTTCCTCCAAGTCGAGATCTTCTCTTCCCCTGGACGACGATGCGACTTGCACCCACTACCAGGAACAACTGCCACCCCTGGAGGATCCTTCCCACTTAAGGTACCGTGTCCCGCCTGGCTTCCCTTGCTACCGACTGTACGGGGTAGATTTAGCCCCCGGCTTTCGAACCTGGGTTAGTCTGGGACACCCTGGCTAAACTTTCTTAAAGCCTCTCTAAACCCTTTTTGAACCCTCTGCAAGACTTTCGAAGCATAGTGTAACTGTGTGATCTTGGGCGCATTTGTGCTCTGCTCTCTCTAAGAGTGGGCCCAGCCTTTGGACTTTGACTCACCAGTAACTTTTTTTGCTCTCTGCCTTGCTAACCGTGTTCCTGAATCTTAGAGGGGTGTACCATTGCATATTCTGCCTTTTTCCCCTCCCTTTCTCATAAACTTATTGGAGTGCAATCTAGTTAAGCGCTCACCTCTGTATGAAAATAAGTGGTGTTTACTGTGACTAATCTGATAAGGAAAAAGGGATGTATATATTACATTAGTAACTGTGTTTAGACATTTTACAATAAGAGTGCTGGAGTGTTTCAACTGTGTGTTTTTAAATAAATAATTATATACTTTGATACCAAAGCTCTGGTCAGTGTTTGCTAGTATTATTGTACCCGAGTGCCTATTGTGTATACTCTGCATACTGCCTAACTCTTCTTGATGGAAGTCTGGCTGCTCAGCCACAGCTACCAGGTAAATATGGGTGGTACAGACTGCTACCAAGTGGGTTTACTGCCAACACCTGTAGTCTTAAATCTTTTGCAGTGGTCCCTAATGGAACTGCACAGGTTTCTGCCTAACACTTCCCCAGATAGACTTTGAATTCCCTCTCAACAAGAACACCTTCTTAGCCTTCCAGGTTTCTTTACAAAGATTGTATCATATTCTGAGTTTGCAAACCATTTCCATCCTAATCCAAGAGTTTGAATTATATTCTCATATTCTTGATTGGTCTTGAGTCTGTAGGCACTACAATGATGGTACCATTGGGCAGAATGGCAATTTTCACTAATGCAACTGAGACTACATGGCAGTGCCATGCTCCAGTTGAACCTGTTGTTTGCCGTAAATTCTGCTGACTGATATTTTGAATTGATTCCTTCCTACCACAGATTTCTCATCTTAAATATATACATCTTCCTGCGCCCGCTGTCTTCTGAAATATTTTCAGTCACCGGGGGGGGGGGGGGCATCATGCGCATCTACCCAACTCCAATGCTCACCGGACATGTCTTCAGGAGCAGTACATATTAAGCTATTGGCGCCTCATGACCTCAGTTCAATTTTTCTGTGCACTCTGCACACTGCATTGAATGGCACTTGTATTTTTGATTTTAACTTTGCCATGTCGTATCCCAAGGTTGTCTTAAAGCCTTTTAAGGACTGCTCGAGGCATTTGTTTCACTGACCCCCACATTGTCTTTTAATGCCTGTGGTAGAGCACAATATGAAAGAGTCCAACTTGTGCCAGTCTCTGCATGGAATGACCCTAAGGAGCATGTTGCCAAGTTGCGCAACTTCCCGTGCAAGAGCAGGAAGCACACACCCTCCAGATCTCCAGCTTCACTGTTCAAGGGAATACAGACCTGAGAATATTTTGGCTCCCATGAAGTTGACAGGAAAGGGAAGAAGCAAGGTCACAAGAGGTCTCGTTCCCCCAGCGAATGTTCTGGGTGCCATTCTTCTCCTCCCCCTCCAAGAAGAGTTGTCACTTCTGTTTTAGGGATGAAGAAGCGTCTTCTGGAGAGTTGCCACCAATACAAGTTTTGCTACTCACAAACCAGAGCAATCCTACCTGAAAAGTTTACCTTTGGAACTGTTGTTTTTAGGGCACAAGCCCCCTGCCATCTTTGGGCTAGACTAAGTGCTAGGGAATTGTTGTATGGTTGCTCTAAAGTGTTTCTTCAGAACTTTATGCATCTGTCTGAGATTTTGGAAAACCATCTTAACAGTGACACTTTTTGTCCCATTTTATTTTTGTCTGGTATCTTTTTTATGCTTTGGGACAGGGCACGAGATCTGCCTACCATGGTTTATGCCAGAGCCATTCCTACCACCGAGGCGGGTGTGGTAGTTGGGAGGGACCCCAGTCCCTATTCCTTTGCCCTGTGCCTATTTGCTTGAAAAGAGTACCACTGTATCACACCACTTGAAAAGCGGAACACTTCGGACTGATCCACCGTCTCAGGGAGAACAACCTGCACCAGAACAAGACCACTGCAAGTCGGGGTGAGGAGTGCCCAACAATACTCACTCGGAACCATTGTATTTACCTGTGTGGTGGTGCCCTTTTGGAGACGCCATTTCCCCCTGCCGGGAAGCCTGAAACTTGACTGTTGCGGGACCACCACTAGAGAAGCCATGTACGAAAAAGCGCGGAACTTAATACCTCTTGAATGTTTCTCTGATTGTAGCACCTCCCATGGGGAAAGGAAAGGCAGTGGTTGGCCTGGCGAATGGACCTAGACAGAGGGACAATCGAAAGGGAAGCTGAGAGTAAAAGGGAGGGCAGGAAACAGCAAAGTGCGAGTTATTTTAGGGTAAGGTCAGGGGAGGAGCAGGAGGGCCAAGACACTAAGGGGAGGAGCGTGGAGGAGAACTATTATGAGTTTACAAGGTGAGCCATCGGTTGGTGGCAGAGTGTTGTTTTAGTGAGCGTGAAAGGTGCATGCATGAGATTCATAGTGGAAGAAAAGGGAGTGAATGTTAAGGGTGACTAGGGAAGTGAAAGTGTTGGGGAGAATTCTCTTCTAAGGCTAATTTCCCTTACCTATAGAGTCCCCCAGCAGCTTTGCTGGATTTGAAGGGTTTATTTTTTTCTCCTGCTAAGCGTGAGACTCTTTTTTTCCCCACTCTTAGACAGATTGCTAGTGTGTGTTTTAGGCTATCTTGGGTGCTTATGGTCTATGGGGCTTTTCTCACCCTCATAGGAATCATATTTTTAACATTTGTTACACAGCGCCCTCAGTGCAGTAACACAGGGGTGTCATAGTGACCCCAAACATAGACTCCATACCCTTGGACTGACTACTGTCTCCCAGGGCATGTAAAGTCCCCATTGACCTTACTAGTCAATAGATATGAACAAAACCAGTGCAACCCATTTAACTATGGAAGTACTGGAAAGGGTTAATAGTTTTTTCCTAGTGTTCATTTTCGAGAGGGTACCGTCCAAAGTTTCTCTCCAAAGTTTATGGCTGGTGGCAGTGGTTACTACCATAAATATTCGACCGGGAATATTTCCCTATGGGATTTTCCCATAGTTCGAGGCTACCACTTTTACTGACAGCCTCTACCATACTGCCGGTTTATTTTAATATTAACTTTACTCGAGTAGGTTTTTATTGCCAGATCTTTGATAATATTTCTTTCTCGTCTTTCTCTGAAATCCTAACCCAGGTCGGGGATCCTTTGTTCGTCCTTTTGGCGGGCTTTTGCACAGAAGCCCGCCTCTCGGTGCCACTGAGTCTGGGGTAGACTGGATATGTGGGAGGGGGAATAGGCACCCTGGACAGGGTTACATAGGCAACCCAAGTCGCACTCTGCCCTGATAGGCTGGGGGGGTTATCCCGCCAGGATGGCCACCCCACTGTGTGAGTGACAGCTAGGCTGAATGAATGGGGGGTTTTCTGCATAAAAGCAGGGCTCTGAGGACTGGAGGACAAGATGTCGCCACTGGAACTAAGAAACCCAGAGAGGGGAGAAGCTGAAGACCTCTGCAACAATTGAACCACCGTTGAAGCCCTGCTGCAGATCCTCACCACTTTTCTCTAACGACTTGAGAAGATCTTCACCTGCAAGAGTCTTCTTCCCTTGAGCTAGTGGGGCCAACCAGTTTGCCAATCGCCTTCCAGGACCTGCCTTGGTCGAATCGCCAGTGCCAAGCACTAGGAGACCGCATAGCCAGGCACCCGTCCACCACGACCGCGATTTAAAGGCGCGCACCTTTTATTCGTCTTGGCATCACTGCAGCTGGTTTCATCCCTGGGCAGTGCAGTAACTCGAATCTTCCTCCATGACGAGAGCCTCTCTTCCTCTGCTGGATCTCCCGAACTGCAGGAACTGCCAGGAACTACCGCCACCGCAGGAGCCTCATCCACTTTTAAGGTACATTGTCCCGCCAGGCCTCCCGTTTCTTTGGGTACTGCTAAAGGTGTTTTAAATCCTTTACTTACCTTCTGGGTTGGCCGCCCCTTTTGTCTAACATTATCTTTTTACATCTGCAACCACCTTTTCAACTCGTTAAACAAAGACTTGACTGCAGCTACAAGAACAGTTCGATCTTGGGCGTTTGCCTTGTACCACTGACTCTGGCACAGGCTTCTTGACTCTGGCTAAATCTGTTACAACTGCCTTCTCTAGATTGCTTCTCACTAAGAAATGTGGTGGTGCACCTAAACTCTTATAACCACCTTTCCTTCCCCTTTCTATATGGCTAAAGTGCCATTTTGCTCGGTTTTCATCAAAGTATTGCTTATACTAAAGTATTGGCTGGCCTAACTTGTTCACAATCGAATTGGGAAGTGTTGCTGGTGTGTTTAGGAGTCTAACCCTGTATGACTTGTCCTTTCCCTCCCTCTGAAGAAATTGTTAGAGTGCCATTTCTGCTTAGTTTACACTGTGCCGTTTTGCTCAGTTTTCACTCTTGCTCAAACTTGTCTACAATTTAAATAAGGAGTGTGTACCTTTCCTGACTGTTTTAACTTACTTTAATGATAGTGATTTGTGTGTGAACTTAAGAGTGTCTAAAATAAATATATATATTATTTTTGACACAAAGCTTTGGTCAGTGTTTCCTTGTTGCATAGTATTGTAGTCCTATGGTGTAAACCCTGAATACTGCTCATCTCCCTCTTGAGATAAGTTTGACTGCTCAGCCACAGCTACAGCTACCAACTAAATCTTTGTGGTACAGACTGATACCAAAGGGGATTTATTGCATATACCTGTAGTCTTAATCTTCTGTAGTGCTCCCTAAGGGAACTGCATAGGATTCTGCCTAACAGAAAGGACTGATGACTGTGTGGGTGGAGAGGGGAGTGTTAGTAGTGTGGCTTGGACTAGTAGTGGGGAGGAGGAGGAGGAGGAGGAGGAGGAGGAGGAGGAGGAAGAGGAGGAGGAAGAGGAGGAGGAGGAGGAGGAGGAGGAGGAGGAAGAGTAGTAGTAGTAGTGTGGAGTGGAGAATAGTTGTAGAAGTGGTAATGTGGAGAGGGACAGAATAGTTTTGTGGAGGAGGGTAGTAGTGGTATGGGGAGGGTAGAAGTAGTGTTTGTAGTATGTAGAGTGGGAGTAGTAATTGTGTGGATAGGAGAAGCAGTAGTGTGGAGACGGGAGTGGCAGTAAGGTGGTGAGTAGTAGTAGTAGTAGTGTGTAGGAGGGAGAGCAAGCTGGTAGCAGGGAGTAAGATTGGAGGGTAGAGGAAGATAGTAGAGAGAGGGACAAAGAAGACAGTATCGGTAGTGGAAGGGGAGAGACGGTGGGTAGAGTACAATGAGGCAAAGGAGAGCGACAGACCGATCTAGGAAGAGGAACACTAGGACGCGAACGTTATAAATCAAGTGGGTCCTGAGCATTTGAGATGCAAAAACCCATAACTGACATCACATTGAGGGAATTTAGAGCAGGGGCAGCCTAGATTGCTCCTTGGGCCTTTAGGCCATCACACTTAGCTAAATAGTTTGGTAGATAGTAATGGTTACCAATCTCCAGCAACAAACCCTGGGTAGATGGACCCCTGCGTTAGTGAGAGAACGCCCATCTCTAGATGAGATGGAAAGGGACAGGCCCTAGAAAGCCCTTCGATTACTAAAGCAATCAAAACCCTTGAACTGTTCATGTGTTTGTGTGTTCTTGAGACCTTCTGTGACAGCCTTTGTGATGTGCACTGGACAGGCCGGTGGTAGTGAACCATGGTTGCAACGTTTTCCAGTGCACCGTCTTTTTTACTGCGAGAAGGCTGATGCCATTTTCAGTACCACTTATTCAAAATAGCTTCCCATCATGGTCTAATTTCTGTCCTTTCACCATCTTGATTTTTGGCCTTCATCATGACTTCTTATGCCGGAAAGTTCATAATAATGCCATGCACTTTTGCGGGGTCCTGCTCAGGACATTCGTGCAAGTGGTTCGTGTGGCTGAACTAGTTGATTGGTTTGGGACTCTTATCTCACTCCACATTTCTCCCATGGGCTGTTTTTACTGGGCAGATGTGGAATAGCTGGCTGTCCATGAATATTATGCTCTGTGTGCCATGTAACCGTATTACTTATTTTCCCCATCATACTCTGTTTGACCTTGTAATAAATTGTACCTATTTAAGTATACTGGAGTGGTGCTTTGTCTTTTGGGATTATTTGTACCTCTGCGCCAAACTTCCTCCCTAAAGTGAAGGTTTTCTGCTCTGCTATAGCTACCACTGGTGAGTTTGGCCTTTCCTTTTGGGTGACACACTGCTCCACCAGTAGGTTAGATGATTATATAGCCCTCACCAGAGGGTTGCACAACAATCTCTATAACACACTCACATTTGTGTTTTGAGGGTATGAGTAAATGTACAATATATGCTTCTATGTAAATACCTTGTTCCTTCTTGAAAGAGTATGGTTGGCTAGCAACCATCCTTGATTTCATGGTGGTCAAATCAATTTATGAGTTACACATTCAACTTTGTGCTTCACCACGACATTGAGCTGCTGATGAAAATTGCTTATCTTTGGTATCGATGAGTTCATTAGGTAAATTAGAATTAACAAACTTGTTGAAACTGTGTGCTGTTTTTAATTTGTTAAATCATTCCTAAAACCAGATACAGAAACACGTGAGGATGTGAGGCAAATGTATCCTGACCCTCCCAAGGATGATCAAACATTAGATATCCAGCAGCAAGCATTGCTGAGAGAGCAACAGAGGAAGCTTAATAGAATGAAAAAAGGCATACCTGAAGGTACGTTTTTTAAAAATGGAAATACACAATTCTGAATATATTTTATTGACACCCTACATTTTGTTTCACAAACCCTTTATAAATTGTTATTCTAAAGCATGGGGGCTGGCATGCATTCACATGCTCATGAATATTCCCCATCATCTGGCTGGGACTCCTCAGTAAAAGACAAAACGTTTTCACTTTAAAACTGTATTTCTCCTCTAAACCAATCGCTGTACTCTGGGTCTTACTGCCCCCAACCAATGACAGTCCTCTCCCCAAGCTCCGACCCTGGTGGCCTTCTTCTGATTTGTACCCCATGCTTCAGTGTTGGGAGTCCTCTTAGTGCTCTCCAAGCTTTTTTCTAAATATTTTTTCTAAATATTTCAAGTTTTTGGATAAAATGTAAAGTTTTTTGACCTATTTTAGAATTTATCGTTCAACCGTACAACAACTACCGGCAGCCCGGACCCGCGTCGTTGAAGATCAAGCTTCGAGGATCTTCATTGGGAGGCCCAGGCTTGGGCCTACTTCGTGCCTTTTCACCATGACCGAGGAGAAGATGCCCCTTCAAGCTTTGCCCAAAATGCGGACTAAAACACCACAATTCTCTTTACTGCCTGCATCTGGACCATTATGAGGAGGAATGCAAGGTCTGCTGTTGATCAGGCTTGCCGCAGGGCCGGCCAGTCCCACAATCGAACTCCCTCGGATAAGAGGTGAAGGTCCTTTGAGGACGCCCCGCCTGCTGGGCACCATAAGAAGGCAAGGCCGCAGGCCATGGATCCCACTGGGTTTGCTGATGTTGCGGCTCGGGATAGGCGAGGACGCCATCAGCGACCAGATCCATGATGAGCCCACTAGCAGGAGTCACGCACTTGAAGAGAAGATCCACCCCTTTGAAACTCTGTGTAACATCGCTGGGTAAGGCGACAAAGGAGATATCCAAGGTGGGCCCTTCTCTACCTCCATCGACATCTCAACCAGTCAAGACAATGCCATCAACTGCATCAACTGCCACCTCAAAGATGACTGCTGTTGCCACGTCGTTGTCACCGTCAACAACCTCGTTGACTATCGCTACTTCTTCAAAGGGAGGACAGACCACAAAGGTGGTGCCCAGTCACAGGAGCGACTACTCAGCATTTGTCCTTGCCGCCACAGCAAGGATCCTCCAAGGTTGCGGTGAAGTCCTCTGGAAAGGGGACAGCAACCTCTCGCCCCTCTACCTCCCCGAAAGACTCAGGAACAGGGAGTGAGTAAGACTCTGGTGACCCCCTAGGAGGGGTACAGATCTAGGAGCTGAACCAAGTGTGCCGGGGCACATTTATACTAGCTCTGATGCAGGTGCCGACCTACCCGAGGGCTACTATTCAGACCACGAAGGGGGTCAGGGACCCTGGTTGGAAAATGGTTGGCCTCAAGGTGAACCCCATCGCCTAATGTTCCAGCCCGGAGCTACCAACTCCTATTCTTTATACACCTCAACCCAGGGACGTTTTGTTGGACATTCTAACCATGCTGCACATGCTGGTAACAGAAATTTAGCAAAGGCCCACACCAGGCCATGCTCTGTCTGGAAGTCCTCCAAGACCGTTTCCAGGAAGTCCCTTGAGGCGCAAAAGCAGCGCGAAGGACTCTGCTGGTCCAAGGCACACCCAACGCTGCCACAGGCTTGGACCCCAGTAGCGTATCCTGCCACAGACACGGGCATGAATATGGCGATGGACAACGATGAGGCCTATGACTTTGTATCAGCGGACAGAGAGCCAGCAGGCGCAGATGACCACACAGGGCTTCTCCACCGGATTAGCCATTTGATGATGTCCAGGGCCTCCGAACATTTTCAGCTGGTGCCTGAGGAGACGAAAAAGGAAAGGTTGCTTAATCAGCGGCACGAGTCCAGGCTATCATGTCCGTTCCTTTGTTGGGCGATATCTGGGATGAAAGCTTAGTGCTGTTGAAGAGTCCGAGCACTGCCGTGTCCAGTCGGAACAGGCTTGAAGAAAGTGTTCCGGACTCGACCCCCAAGTGCCTGAGGTCTCAGCCTTTTCCTGACACAGTGGTCTCGCCTGCGGCTAGGAAACGCTCTGCAAATCTGTCATCCTCATCCATGGTACCCCCGGACCAGGAGGTAAACAAACTGGACGCTATGTGAAAGATGATTATCTATACGGCTGCCAGCACCATTAAAGCTGCTAACGCTCTAGCCATTTTGCCATTCTACAACCAGGAGCTCTCGTATAAGATGGTGCTGATTCTTGACTTCCTATCTGAGGACAAGAAGGCAGAAGCTTTTGAGTTGTTCCAGGAGGGGGAGGTAGCCTTGAATCACGCCATCCAAGTGGCGGTGGACATCGCGGACACTGGATTTCATCAGATCATAAACTGAGTGTCTCTTCTTCGCTGGGATGGTTGAAAGCCACCAACTTCAGGCTGGACTTTCAGTCTAAGGTGTTGGACATGCTATTTGACAGGGAACCTGTTTGGCAAGATGGTTGACGAGCCTCAACTCATCAAGACTGACACAGACGGCACGTTGACTGCGCACCCTGCAGCAACGTCGGTCGTCCTTTCGTTCCTCATGGGGAAAATCTAGCAGATCCTCCTAGGGATACACACTGCCCCTTATTGGCAGCCTTCCCATTCCATGATTCACGAAGCGTAAAGAGGCCCCTTGCAGGCATACGGCAGCAGAGGACAGTGCCTATGCCGCCCACATCGCAGGGCCCTGACACCTAACCAGGCCTGAACCGGCCGTGGACTGTCCCCCACTAGTGCACCCCAGTGGAAGGCCGGCTGACTGACTTAGTCAGCGCCTGGAAGACCACCACCGACAGATGGGTGCTCTCGGACAGGGACACACCTTGGCGTTCCAACGCAGGTGTCCCTGTTAGCCATGCTAACAAATGGGGCAATAGAACACGTTTCCCAGCACTTCCAGGGCTCAGGAATGTACTCCATATATTTTCTGGTCCGAAAGAAGACTGGAGGCCGATCCTTAGCCTGCAACGCCTCAAGTCCCAGCAGTTCAGGATGGTCATGTGACAGCAAGTGCTCGGCCAACTGGAGGAAGGAGACTTCCTGGCTTCACTTGATCTGGAGGACGCATACTTCCACATCCCCATTCATCGGAAGCACTGCAAGTTCCTGCGGTTCATGGTCCAGGGGCCGCACTATGAATTCAAGGCACTTCCCTTTGGCCTGAAATCGTCCTGAGGGTCTTCACAAAGTGTTTGGCTCTGGTGGCGGCGCATCTTCGTCTCGAGGGCATCCATGTTTACCCATACCTGGACAATTAGTTGGTTTGGTCCCGCTCCCATGCTCTGGTGAGCCAGCACACAGCAAGGACTGGGCGTCTGCTGACAGGTCTGAGATTCTCCATAAATTATCCAGTCCTGCTTGGAGCCATCGCAAAACTTTCTGTTCCGGTGGCACGTGTCAACAGTGACTTGCCTGGCAGCTCCATTAGAAGAGAGGGTGGTAGCCATCCTAGGGAAGGTGCAGCGCCTGTCATCGGCACAGTCTGCTACGGTGTGGGCATTCAAGTCACTGTTAGGCATGATGTCTTCCTGCATCAACATCGTCTGCCTTTGCAGACTACAGATGAGGTCTCTCCAGGGGTTTCTCGAGGCAAGATGGATGCAAGTCTCGGGATCCTGGACAGACAAATCCCCTCAAACGAGGAGTTCCGATGAGCGATACAGTGGTGGCAATACAGTGGTGGGGACGTACCCTCTCATCTCATGCAGGGGCTCCGTTCCAAGAAACTCCTTACCAGGAGACAGTCATCACGGATGCTTCCCTGCAAGGTTGGGCAGCTCATACTGGACAGTTGTATGCCAGAGGACTCTGGCTACCAGAAGAAAAGACCCTTCACATCAACGTCCTGGCGCATCGGGCCGTCTTCTGGGCCCCAAAGTCCTTCCTGACGTCGATGAGGGGCAAGGTGGTGTGGATCTTCATGGACCACACCACCACCATGTTCTACATCTGGAAAGCTGGGCAGGACGCTCTCTCCGGCACTCTCCAGAGAGGCCCAGGATCTGTGGCACTGGGCCATTCATCAGGACATGTTCCTCGTCCCCTTTCACCTGGCGGCCACTAAGAACACCATCACAGACTCGCTCCACAGGGAACTATGTTCTTGCCATGAGTGGCAGCTTATCCAGGACCAGGTTGATCTTCTGTTCCTTGAATGAGGTCAACCCCAGATCGATGTCTTTTTGACAGCGATGAATTCCAAGTGTCAGAGGTTGGCCAGCAGGTTCCCACAGCCAAGGAGCATGGGGGGATGCATTCTCGTTCCCGTGGGAAGGACTGTTTCTATACGCTTTTCCTCTGTTATCACTCCTGCTACGAGTGATCAACAGACTGAGACGGTGTCACTGCAAGAGGAGTCTAGTAGCTCCGGCATGGCCGTGACAAATCTGGTATCCAGACCTGCTGCGTCTGTCAGCGGTTCCATCCATCAAGCTGCCACTACTTCTGGACCTCCTGTCCAAAGAAGGTGTGATTCTGCACCACAAACCAGCATTGCTGAACCTCAGGGCCTGGTTGCTGCAGCCATAGGGTTTGGACAGTATGCTTTACCTGCCGAATGTAAGGACATCCCCGCCAGGCCCTCTTCAGCATTGACTTGCTACGGCCATAAGTGGAAGTGTTTCTCTGTGTGGTGCCAGGCTCAGAAAATGACCCCTCTGCATGCTACTGCTCTGCAGCTCCAAACATACCTTGGAACTGGCTCATGCCCATATCAAGGTGCATCTAGCTGCCATATCCTGTTATACCAGTGCACCGGGGTTTGCCTTCTCTTTGGTCACACAGACTCGCCAAGGAGTTCCTCAAGGTACTCTTCAGGACTTTTCCACTGGTGAAGGCTCCTTGCCGGGCTTGGGAGCTCAATGTGGTCTTGACTAAACTCATGGGGCCGCCCTTTGAGTTGATGCATCAGGCCCTGCTCAAGTTTCTATCGTGGAAGACAGTATTCCTCATGGTGATCCAGGCCCTGTCATTCAAATAGCTGTACTTGTCCTTCCATGCTTCAAGGGTGGTACTGCGTACACACCCCACCTTTATGCCAAAGGTACTGTTGGAGTTCCATGTACAGGATAACCTCCCTTTAAATCAGTTTTTAAGACTTAAAAGGAATAGCTCAAACAAAGAGGATTTCCTGGTGACAGCCAAGAAAATGCAAACAAATCTGGAATCAAGAGGCTACCCAAAACAAATAACTAAGCCAGCACTAAAAAGAGCGAAAAATAACCACATAAATCCCTCCTGGAATACAAAGAACATAGCTCTCAAAAGAATCAAGATGCAAAACTGGTGTTTAACACATACAGTAATTTGTCCAATAAGGTCAAAAAAATCATCTTAAACTGGTCCGTGCTTGATAAAAGTGAGATTCCTGTACCTAGACCTACTGTGGCATTTAAACAAAGTAAAAATATCAAAGACCTTATAACCCGGAATTACATTACTCCGAAAATCCAGCAAAAGAAGAAAATGACAGAAATGTGGAATAAGCCCCCAATATCGGGCAACTTCCCATGTGGACACTATCTATTGTAACTCAACAAGCAGAAGCACATAAGTTGACCTTGGTTTACGATCTCCATGGAAACAAAATACACATGAACTGTAACACCAATATGGTAATCTATGCCATATGGTGTCCATGTAAAAAAAACTTTATATCGGCAAAACCGATAGAAAGGTAAAACTTAGAATTGGCGAGCACAAGAGCTGTCTTTTTTTTTTTTTTCATAAACAAGCCCAAGGTGGGAACCTCAACCTTCAGTGGTACCTTGAGGTGGAAACATAATACAACAAAAAATGGTACCAGGAAATGAGGGGAACATATGTATATATTTTGTCCTGGAATGAACTATTATCAATAATGATTTGTTTCTTGCTTTTTTTGGAACCATTAACAATAAAATGGAAAAGAAGTGTACTATCGAAATAAATAGTACCTTTTGTGACACCTTAGCACATTTATATAACTTTTAGATGTTCGATTAGTGAATTAATGTTTGAATGCCTGAGTAGTAAAATGTTTTTTAAGAATTGATTAAATGATTTCATAAAATGTTTTTTATACAAATCTAAATAAAATGAAAATGATGATTTGACTTTTGCATTCCCTTGCCTTCCTCTTTCAGTTGTTTCCCTCATTTCCTGGTACAATTTTTTGTTGTATTATGTTTTTTTTTCATAACATTTTATTCGATTGTTTTATTGCTTTAAAAAAAAAATCACAACAATGCATCAATTATGAGTTTTCACAGTAGAATGTTTCTCGAAATATTTGTAGCTTGCGGGGACTGCTGATGGCTTTGTCGCCGTTATCAAGAGCTATTTTAAGAATAGAACGGCTAATGTCCCACTGGTGGACCACTGGGTGGAATACATGCATACAGCAGAAGATATCAAATGGACCGTCCTGTACAAACTTTTGCCAGCACAGATGCCAATAGAGACAAATGTCTACTAGTGCGGAAAGAAAAGAGGATTTTCCTGACTAAAAGTGCCATTTCAGGTTTAAATGAAAAAATGGACTGTCTTAATATATAACAACTCAATAGCCTGCATCCACTCCGAGCTATGAGTGGTACATCTCCACCATTCCTGAGAACGCTATGCCATTTGGCATAACGCTTCTGCAAATAAGGCTTTATTCTTCTCCTGTGATTAACAACATATACACATGCCCAGTTATGCTTGCATGCTCTTGTGTTTTTCTCCCCCTAAAAACCTCTTGGTTTCAAAAGACCATCTACCCAAGAAGTACTAACGTGTTCTGCTTTACAATTAACCAACAAGGTAAGATACCTGTGTTGGCTCATAGCCACACATCGAGGAGGCCGACTTAAGCAGTGTCAGCCTGTTTCGTAGCCGGAGGGATCTCCACTCCCATCAGAAACAAGGGGAGGAGGCCCTTTACATAACGTTGTAATCCTGACCTATCGGTAACACGCTAGAGTGTACGCTCTTCTGTACTTTAGGAAGACGCCAATATCACATGATTTGTGCACCTTGGGACACGCCCACTTCAGACCACTGCACGCGTGAGGACCACAGCGGCTAGATCGGGTAAGAGTGAATAAGATTCTCGGGTGACTGTCGTTGGACTACACGGCTTGCGCTAGCCAGGTGTTTGGCAGTCATCTTTCTGCCATACCTCCCCGCTCCTAGCTGCATGCATACATATCACCCCTCACGTCCATGCTTTATGGTTTCTTCCCTGCAGCAGTCCGCTGTTTCCGCACGTCGGTCACATTTTCTAACAGACGCGTGCAGCGACTGGAAGACTAGCGCTGATTCCCAGAAAACAAACCAGGTGTTCTCTGGCTCTTTGACGTCTGCCCTCACTTCGCACATAGGATCAGGGAAAGCAACAAACAACCAGCTGTTAAGCTGTATGGGACTTTGTGATAAGACTCAAGGTAATCACAAGATTAGTATGGTATAGAAGGGTGACTAAGGCACACAGCGAATTTCATCTTTCTCTCCCCATACCCCCAGTCCTCTCATGCTATGTCTGACGCCTGCAACAAGTGGAGTTAGCCAGTTAAATAGCACCCATTTGTGTGCTTTCTCCTTTCAGAAAGATCCGCAGCTGACGCTGTATTGGTGGACGATCATTGCCTCTTTTCAGAGATAGAGTTAACCTGCCTCAGCATACCCCGAGGCCATGCCTACCAGTGGGGAAAACTCCATCTACCACTAACCAGATGGTAAACCCTTCCTTCACAAACAATGGTAACATGACCCTGTTGTATTCTGTGGGTCATTTCAAGTGTCTACTTGCAATTGGATACTGCAACTGTGAAGGGCTAAGACATAGCGAGATCTCCAATAAAGCAACACAGTTTGACTCTTTGGTTCAGACTCGATCAAGAGTATTGCCCCAGAATTGTCTCTTTTCTCCAATTTTCTGTGATTTCCTAAACTTGCCCTAGTGTTAAGTTCCACTTACTAAAGCCATGCCGGTTTGATATCGCAGATCCGGGGCTGTTAATTAAACAGCGACTGGCATGACATTTGGACAGTGTTCCTTATTGTCTTTTTTTCTCTCTCTCTCCTCTTTTTCATGTAAAACGTGGAATCACCAGGTTTTGCGTCGTGGACGCGCCATCAACTTAACGCTATCAGCTCTTCGGTGCTGCACTTTTTTTTTTTTTTTGGCCTTTGACATTTTTGCTGATTGTCAATTCTATAAACTGAGCAGTCACTAGATGGGCCTTACTTTGATGTAAAGCAGATGATTTGGTGCTTACTGTCTTTACAGTGTATATTGTGTAATTGTTTGACTACCCCGGACAGTTCCCACAAATTTCCCTGCACTTATTTTGCACTTTTGTTTGTTGGAAAGAAACCTGTTGGATGAGTTGTGTTGAGAGTATGTGTGTGAAGTGGTTATGGTGAGAGTGAGTGAAGTGTTGCATGTAAATCTTTTTAAATGTGCATATTTGCACAAGCAGACAACACTTTTTTGACACCAGACACTAGAGGGCGTCACATTTGTGAGCCCATTATACCAACTAAACTACTGTGTTTTTATTTTTGCACTGTTGAATGATGGTAGAGCAGAAATCCAGGAGTTTACCCGTTTAGTGTGACTGCATCACACGCTCCTGTATTTGAAACAATCTACCTCAATTTCCTGCTAGTGAAATACAATTCCTTTACTGTTTGTTGGTTAATATATGATTGTTTGTGTACATTAATAAAATTGTATATTTTTTCGAGATTTTGCTATACTGCTTGATAATTTAATGCACTAGGAGGCAGTCTCCCTCACGAGCACCTTGGTTTATCTGTGGTGTTTACCTGTCTATATTGGAGATTGATGCCCACCTAACCCTAATGTTTTGTTTTAAAGGTTGTTTATCTTATTGAGGGTTGGTTAGAAGTGGGTCTCCCACTCCCTCTACCTCTCGTTGTGTTGTTGTTACCTTCGGAGTTCCACCTCAAAGAGCCTTTGGTGTTACCGGTTTTCTTCCCGAATCTGTCATCACCAGCGGAGAGGGCCTTCCATTCGCTGGGTGTTGCTAGTGACTTGAAGTTTTACATGGCATGCACGAAGTGTTTTCGGAAGACTTCTCAACTGTTTCTCAATTTTGGACCTGTGAATCAAGGAAAGGCCTCGTCGAAGGCTTCCATTTCCAGGTGGCTCTCCGGCTGCATCATGCACTGTTATCGACTGGCTAACAGACGCCATTCAGGCCAGCTGAGAGCTTACTCCACCAGAGCCATCGCAGCAACATCATTTCTCTTTGTTGTGCCCCTGCTCGACATCTGCAGGGCTGCTACGTGGAGGTCCACGCACACCTTCACAAGGTTCTACTGCATCGGCTGGGATTCCAGGGAGAAGTCCTGAGTCGGCCAAGCGGTGCTACTCAACCTATTGGTTTGAGGTGAGTCTATTCCAGAGCTGAGTGTTCTTGCTTCTGTTGAGACTTGCCACCTCCTGTGGTTGTGTATATGTACTTCTGTGTAATTGTTATTCATGAGCATGTGAATCCATGCCAGACCCCATGTTGGAGAAGGTTTAAGTTACTTACCTGTAACTATTGTTCTCCAGCATGGGTCTGGCATGGATTTGCATGTGAACCCTCCCTCCTGCCCCTCTGTGGCTCTTCTTGGTTCATACTGCCACTTTATGTGCTTTCCGAATCTGAAGATGGCCACCAGGGGTGGAGCTTACGGAGATGACTGTCATTGGTTGGGGGCTGTATGACCAGAGGACAGTGATTGGTTTAGAGGAGTAATACAGTTTGAAAGTGAATGTTTGTTTTTTCTTTTACCGAGGATATTCATGAGCATGTGAATCCATGCCAGACGCATGCTGGGGAACAATAGTACCACAAACTTGAACAAAGTGCAGTCAAGGATTTTACTGGCACTGACCTGGCCCCGATGCAACTGTGAGAAGAGTTTGAGAAACCCCCCAGTCACCCTGCTCTCCCGATCTTGTACTGGATCCGGAGAGAACAGGATCTCTATGAAAGCCTCTGGTGGGTGGGGGGGAGAACCCTGGTGGTCTGAAGTCCTCTGGTAGATCGGGTAACTCCTTCGGTGGACTCAGGGTGCAGCTATGTGATGCACGGAATATGCTGATGACCATGGTTCTGGTTCACTCATGCTGCAATGTAAGAGAAACCGGTAAGGGGAGTATGTCCCACACAGCAAGAAGTAATGTGATAAATGAGGTAGCTGTTACCACAAAGGTCTTCAGCTGGTCAATGTAGAAAGCTGGGTTGCGAGGTCTGGAGAGTGCGACTTCCGTGCTGAAAGAAAGGAGTAGTAGTGAGCGAATATGGTTGCAGTGTTTTATAGAACAGTGGAAAGGGGTAGGAGCACCTACCGAAGTGGAAGGATCTTTTGAGGCAAGAACACAAGTCTGCTGTAAATAACGGGCTTCGGTGTTTGTAGAGAAATAGCCGTGCTGCAAGATTGAGCGGGAGACTAGTAGAGAGACAGCCAAAATGCAGGGAAGGTTTGTTTATTCACCGAGGGAAATGGCTGCCGCGGAAGAGCTTGTTTTAAAGAGAGAACCCTGGGGAATGTCAGGCAGACTGCGGGAGAGAAAGTCAAGAAAGGGGGATGAGAGAAAGTTTTACTCTTATGACGGATGCCAGGAAATAAAGTTGCAAACTCATAGCGTTGCACTGCAAGAGTAGCGACGCATCGGAGTTCCGTCCGCTGCCAATGATATCTTCCTCCAACAGCCTTAGTGGGCGGAGACTTTGCGGGGAGAGCGGAGTGGAAAGACTGGAACGTTGCAGGGGACTTCGAGCGCCATGTTAGGGGAAGGCCGGAAAACAAGCACACTCCGCTTCCATCTGTTCCAGATGGACCAACCCTGCATATGGGCCATGACAAATAGTTACAGGTACGTAACTGAAACCATATACTGTTATTTGTTAAATGCAAAACTGCATCCGATATGGCCTTTTAGCGCTATCCACGCTCCAGTAACATCACAGGCACTGATTGGTAATACAATACAATTAGGTTTTCATTGTTGGCTGGTGTGTGGAACACAACCCAGCGCTGTGACCGATGGTCCACTGTATGATGTACAATGTTGAAGTGTTTCTTGCCAGACATGAAGGGCATGCAATTTACAAGAATGTACTTTGTTTCCTCAGCCATTCGGCATGTTTAGGTCTACTTCTTCCCAACCATCCAGCGAAGATTTTAGAATAGTATGATCTCTAAACCCATATAGTTAGATTTTTTAAATTTTGCTGAAACGTCTAGTCCCTAAACAACGCCTTCCCCAGCAATACTGCAAACCCAAGCATGGCCAACATTCCACGTGTATCTACTACCAACCATTAAACCTCTGAACCCCTCCATTAGACCCTTCAGATGTTTTATGACCTCACTGATAAGGTCATAGATCCACAGAATTTGGTAATCAGTAAAACATTTCACCATCAGATGCTTGAGTTAATGGAGTATAAGGCAATGTCAGCTAGATGTCAGCTAGAAAATACCTTTTGCAAAGGTATCCTTCCCTCTGTCCTCCAACATAGAAGAGATGACAAATCTGGTGCTCATATGCTGGAGGACTCTGAAAGGCAACTTTGTAACAAGCTCCTCCTATTAATCCTCCTATTAATCACCACAATGACACAAATTAAAGCTTAGTGGCTTGGAAACACTCCCTCCTCCCATTCTGACGCCTAGCTCTTACTGGCTGCAGACTTGATGTGCTCTATGCAAGGGTCCTTCTCGATGTTCTACTTCAGCTTAATGCATCTCGTCAAGCAAATACGGATGCACTACTGACAACTTGCAATCACCCGCTGTGGGAAAAGTTGATACAATTTGAATAAGGCCTCCATCTGTCAAGCAGCACCTGTTCCATTCACGACTCAATAATACCAGCTGAATTAAATGAATGTATTTTGTAACAGATATCTCGTACCAGGCTTGTATGTGGAAATACAAGTTTCTATTCTGCATAGAGAATATCCTGTACCTGTCGTTCAGTTCGACAGGCTTGTTCCTGCTGTTTGCAGACAAGGCTTCTTCTACCATGACAACAAAATCCCTAGTCATTCTAAACAAGCAGCCCTTAAAAGTCCTTTCAATCCTCCTCCCACTAAGGACAAGAGTGAAGTGGATCTTTGACTAGTTTGTGAGGCTTGCCAGACAGAAAAAACAGTCATCAAGCTAGATCAGGCAGCACTTGGTGCCAGAAGCAGTAGCATGCTGATCAAGTGGACTTATTCTCTCAGCCCTCTAAATAAGGATCCAAAGCCCAAGCAATGGCTGTGTCCTGCAAGCTCACTGCACTCCATTGGGGGATGGATCCAGTATGATTTGACAGCATCAGCCAACAGCTCCAGAGACCCTTGCATCTTTTTGGTGGTGGGGAAAGGTTTCCAGCTCTCCACCCCTCTTCCCATTCTGCACTTTTATTGCTGGGGTCTGTAACGCTCTTTTAGGAAGCAAAACATTTCTTGCAGATCTAGGCTAAGGGAGTACGTTCCTACATCTGAAAGGGGGAACTTGGGCTTCTTCTCAAGGTTATCTGTAGGACAGAAAGTGACATGCATGCCTGCCTACTGTCAAATACCTCCCTTCCTTCAATCTTTTTCCCCCAGGAGCAACTCAAGATGATCACCCTAGTGTTAAATACAGTGAGCTTTGTCTCAGGGGGACTTGATTGGTACAGTGGATCTGTAATATGTCTACCTTCATGTGCTGATGAAACCTTCTCCTTTTTTGTATTTTTGTACAGTAGGCAAAAGACAATGTGAATACAGAGCTCATTCCTTTCATCTCTGCACAGCCCTGTAGGTTTTTACAAGTCTGATGTTGATTGTGGCCCCTCACATACACCTTTTGGAAATCCACATTTCTGATGCTTGTGGATCTGCTTAGAATCGCATGCTGTGCATGAAGTCCTACATCTAGTGGTAATCACAGAGTTTTGCATCTTTTTTTCAAAGCGTGACTGTAACACTATCCCCAATGTGATGTGTAGTGTACCCAAAATCCCTTGCGCGTCGAGGTCCCACCAGATTATTTTTTTCAGCCAACCTGGTTGGTTGCTTATGCAGAGCTTGCAAGAGTTTTTATTGCTATATCTATTCCCACGGCCTACGGTAATTAAGTCAGCTTTGACATCCTTCTCAATGGCTGTATCGTGGATTACTGCTGCCGCCGACTATAACTGCTCGGCGACTGCTGTCCACATGTCCTCAGGCCTGGCCTTTACAGTAGGGAGAGTGGGGCCCTGTTTCTTTCTTCTCTCTGAGAATGCATTTCCTTCACCCCTCTTTCTCTTCTCATTTTGGCTGCTGCTAACTGCAAATTTCCCTTGATGGACACCCATCGCCGATGCAATATGTGTCTTCCTCGTGACCATGACAAGCACTTGTGTAAGGCCTATAAACTTTTTTGGCATAAGACTCTGGAAGACAGGCGGACTGAGCGATGGGCGGCCTACGCCATACTGGCCAAAATCTTTTCCCCCCCGCTGGCGCTTCGGACGAGGAATCCCTCGGCAGCCATGGCTCAGATTCAGAAGCCATAGGCCTCTGCGGAGCCTACGAGCTCCCATGTGCCCGTCCCCAACCCATATAGGCAGGCCGTCCGCACTTATATGCAGAAGTTACACCCCAGCGACAAGGGCACCCACACACCATGGTTACTTAAGCACACAACCCCTAATGCCTCTTCGACAGGGTCGTCAAAGAAGGCCTCAATGCCTGTAGGGGTGCCCGAAAAGTTCGGCGGCACCTTCTGCAACTTCACGATTCCCTTACCGCAACTGCGGCATGCGAATGGGCATTAAACTCCTTCCGGAACGTGCGATTCTCTTAAAACATCCACCATCGACCTGTCATCTAAAGGCGCTCGATTGATGAATGACTCTGTGGTGTCGCGGACCGCGGCAGTGCCTACAGGTGCTCCAAAGCCCTCTATGTCGTCAATTCAGCTTCCGAAGCTTCGCGAGAAGCTTTTGGTTACCATTTCACTGGCCAGAGACTCCAAAGAGACCCCCTCTCTCCTAGAGGACTATTCTGAGGCCTTACATAAGGGTTCTCCCCCTTCGGAGAGGTTTGAACAATGTATGGCTAAGATGGCTGAGTTCGACTTTTCAGACAGGTATGACAGAGCCTTGAAGAGACCTAGGGAAGTGGACTATTTGCCCATCCCCTCTAAATTTCAGAAACATCCCTTCCGCGGTGCCAAGTACCATCTTTGGAGCAACCACAGGGACACCATAATATGTTTGGGGATGACCTAACTTATGAAGGGTTTAACCTTTATGACCAGGACCCAGTCTATCAAGACCCAGACTGGAATCGGGCAGAGGACCAGAGCTTGTGGCACACACCGCCACATACCACTGACCCAGACGTCCTCTGTCTGGATCCCCCTACTGCCCCTCCATAGAGATTAGTCACCAGTTGACTACCAGATGCTGTTCAACTCCCTCTTAAAAAGAGCAGCTGACCATTTTAAAATTACTACGCACGAAGCCACCCCTCACTCGGACTTCATGGAGGCCATCCTCAAGGAAAAGGCTCTGGTTAGCCATTCTTTTCTTTTATTTTTTTTAAACAATTTTTATTAATTTTTTAAACAATCAAACAAAACATAAACCAAACCTGGCAGCACGTGTTATACAAATCACATAGCTTGTGTCATATTTGACCATAGCTGCCAACTACCCCATTTCCATCCCCCTTCCCTTGAGCCTATTCTGCTCTGCGATCTGCCATATCCTCTAGAGATGTTCTCCCTTCCTCGTCTTGGGAGGTGTCATCCCCACTTGAACCTGCTTGGGTGGGTCCCAATAATGTAGTCACCAGGTGCCTCCAGGCTGTTAATGTGTCTGCCTCTTCTTCTCCCCCTCTATTGGCTGCCTCGGTCCAGACTGCTGTTTCAGTTTCAGCCCATTTCTTAAGATCGTTCCACCAAACCTCTATCTTTGGTTTCCTGCATGATTTTCAGCCCATGGCGATTTTACGCTTATCCAATATGTAAGCTAGGTCTTTGAGTTTACCCACATGCTTTAGCTTGCGTGATCTACGGAACCCTCCCATCATGCAAGCCCACACTGACCCCACCACTAGCATGATGCCTTTTTCTGCTAGGCAGTGCGCCACTTCTTTCCAAAATTCACCAATTTCTGGGCACGCCCAGAACATGTGTGTCATACCAGAATTCTCTTCTCCGCGTTTGGGGCATATTTGTATTCCTGCGTTCTTTAATCGGGCTATCCTCTACAGGGTCATATATGCTCTGTGCGTTACATACAGCTGGATTTGTTGCAACTTTGCATTCCTGGACAGCTTTTTGTGGTACCTTTTTGAGCCCTTTCCCGCAGCCCCTCATTCATATTTTCGCCCACTTCCTCTTCCCATTCTCGTCTTAACTGGGTCACTTCCTTTCCTACTCTAGTCATTAATAGTTCATAGATTCGGGAGATCTCATGCCCTCCCTCTGCGATGTCGTATACAGTATCTATGACTGTATCTGGTTGGTCTTCTAGCTCTATTGCAGACCACGTTTCTTTCATCCATCGCACCATTCTGGTGTATGTAATGTATTGCCCTAGGTGTAAGCCCGTTTCCTCTACTAGTGCGTTAAATTCCAGTATTTTCCCATCCTGCCATATATCTCCCAGTGTTGCAATGCCCACCGGTTCCCAGTGTTTACGTATCCTCTTCCTCAACTGCACATCCCCTCTGGTCAGTGCCACTAGCGGTACCTGCGGAGAGCATTGGGTCGGGCTTTCCATGGCCTGGCAGGCCTTTCGCCACATTTGCCATCCTAATTCCAGCATTTTTTAGCACCCCTTTAGTTCTATTTTTTGTAGCCATGTCCATTCTTTTAGGAAGAATGGGGCACATTCTGACCTCAACAGCCTGTACTCGGCTGTTGCATCTTCCGATAGCCACCTGGCCACATATTGTAGCTGGCTGGCCAAGTGGTAGATTTCGAAGTTGGGGAGTTTTATGCCACCTTTATCATATGTATTCTGTAGTTTCCACAGGGCTACTCTGTTCCTGGTTTGTGCCAGATGAAGCCTCTGCATATCCCTTGGAGTCTAACAAAGAACCATTTGGATATCCAATATGGTATATTCCTGAAAAAGTGCATCAGCCTCGGTAATACTACCCGTTTCAACAAAGCCGCCCTTCCCGTCATAGCCAGTGTGAGCTTAGCCCAGAATTTCATGCTGTTCTCAATGTTTGCTACTGCCTTTTCTGTATTATATATATATGTTCATCCTCAACCGCATGATAGATGTCTATCCCCAGGTATCTAAAGGTTTTGGTCTCCCAGGGTATTTGTAGAATGGGTAGGTGCTCCCGCGGAATCCCTTTGTATCTCCCCAGGTGGAATATGCACAACTTTTTAGGGTTGACTGCAATACCCGAGAGCGACGCAAATCGCTCCAAAACTGCTAGGATATACTGTAGGTTTTGTTCCGGGTATCTCGTACAGCAACATATCATCTGCATACAATGATATCAGATGTGGCCCTCCCTTGGTGAAGATTCCCACCTCTTTGTATTGTTGTCTGAGGTATATGGCTAGGGGTTCTAGTGCAATAATATATAACCTTGGGGACCAGGGGCACCCCTATCTTGTACCTCTGCCAAGTTCCCATCTGTCCGAGATGACAGCTCCCGTCTTGAGACATGCCAATGGTGAGCTGCACAGTAGCTTCACCCATTTCATATATTCGGGCTCTATTCCATATTCCTGCAAGACTGCAATCAGCTACGGCCATCTGATCGAGTCGAAGACCTTAACTGTGTCTAAGGACACAATTGCAACTTCCTGCTCCCCACCCTCTGTTTGATCCACTACCCGGTGAAGCCTCCTAAGGTTGTCAGATATGCTTCTATGCGGGACATATCCAGTCTGATCAGGATGTATAAGTTTACTTATGACCTGTCTCAATCTCCCCGCCAACACAGCTGTAACCATTTTGCTATCCTGGTTCAGCATGGACAGCGGTCTATAGGATCCGCGGTCCGTGCTTGGTTTATGGGGTTTGAGGATCGGGATGATTATCGCCTCTCGCAGCGACTTTGGCAGCATTCCTATTTCAATAGCCTCATTCAGCATTGCCAACTTCGAGGGCAGCACCTCTGACTTATATGTTTTATAGAACTCGCTAGGGAGTCCATCCGCCCCCGGGGCCTTGCAGGTAGGTAGTGCATCGACCGTGCCTTTAATTCCTCCAGTATGATTGGGGCGTCTAAGTTCTCTCTCTCTTCAGTGCTCAGTTTGGGCAGGCCAATGTCCTTTAGTGTTTCTACTATCTCGGCCCATTCACTGCCCTTGGTATCTTCATACAATTGTTTGTAAAACTCAAGCAACCCTTCATTCACTCCCTCCTGAATACCCTTTCTTCCCATGTACTACTATGATAGTCTATCTTGGTGTCTCCCTTTTATACAACCATGCCAGCAGCCTCCCCGTTTTGTCCCCGCCAGCATGCTGTCTCTCCATGTATTTCTTATAATTTCAGTTACTTAGTTGCTCCCAGTGCCTTCACATGCTTGCCGTAATTTGTTTATAGTATCTGCCCTTTCCGGGGTGTCATCCCCTCTGCGCATGGCCACCTCAAGTTCCTCTTCTGCCTTCTGCAGCTCCTGCAATATGCCTCTTTGCCGCCCTCTGGATTTTGCCATCGCTGATCCCCTTACCACCACTTTGAATGCCTCCCATAGAGTGCCTGCCAATTTCACACTTCTGTTATTCTTCTCGAAATATTCTATTGTCTCTTCTCTCAGATCTTCTCTAAATACTGTATCCTTCAATTCCTCAGCCCGCAGCCGCCATGTTGGGATTCTGGCTCGTGGGGGGGGGGTTGGTGTTGCCATGTTAAGATCAGCGGTGAATGGTCTGAGAGGACTCTCGCTTTATATTCCGTTTGCACTACCTCTTCTATTATTTCCATGGAGACAGATCGTCCAGCCGTGTGTGCAAATTATGTGGGGCTCAGTATTGTCTATCATGTGGGTGGTGTAATCTCCACATCTTCTAATTTGAAGTCTCTTAATAGGGTCTTCAAGGTTCTGGCCGCCAGGGAAGGTTTATCTAATTTCCCATCTGACCTGTCTACCTTGGGATCCAACGTACAATTGAAATCACCTCCCCATATAACCGCTCCTCCTAGATAGGGGCATATTTTACCATATAAAGTCTTAAAGTAGGCCACAGTATCTTGGTTCGGGGCGTATGTGTTAATGATGCATATTTCTCTGTTTTCTATCAGGCGCTGCAGCGCTATCATCCTCCCATCCGGTTGCACCGCAGTTTGCAGTATTTGAAAGGGGACATGCGGTGCCACCCAGGTAATTACCCTTCTGGTGTATGCCGAGTATGTTGCCCCCAAGGTGGTTCACTTCCGTTTCTTACTTATCATTGCTAATTTCTCCCTAGTGAGATGAGTTTCTTTTAATAGGGCGATGTCTATTTTCTGTCGTTTCAGGTACATCATGACCTTATTTCTCTTCAGGTAACTATTTAGCCCCCTCACATTCCATGTAGCGATCTTAAGGTCTCCCATCATTCATCCATACCCAGACCTGCCACTATCCTCCTTTGTCTTCTTTATCTTCCGCCGCAGCGTGTTGTCATAGGCTCGTTCCCTAACTAAAATCACTGCACACCTCCCAACTCCCTCCCCTCCCTCCGCCCTTCCCGTTCCCAATTGTTGCCCCGTTACTCCCCTCCCCCCCAAACTTTTGCCCAGCTCCATCCCTGGATCTCAGGCCCCCCCACATCTAGTCCTTTCTTTGGGTCTAGCCGATACTCAGAACTCTGTGGGGAAGATACCGACCTAGCAGTATCTAACTAACTCACTCCTGTGGTTGCTAGCGCATTGTTTTGTTAACTCCTTATTTAGTGTCTAGGCAATAGAAGCCTCAATGTTTACATTCTCTGGCTCTTCAGAGATCACTATAGTCTAGTCCGTAGTCCAATTCACCAAACAATCATTACCCCCTCCCTCCAGTCCCATTACTTCTCTGTGGAGGCTTTGTTCACTTCTCTGTTCCGTCTCCCGTCTGATCTGTTGTTCCTGCTGGGCAATTTCGCTGGTCTAGCCATTTCTCTGCTTCCTCCGGGGTATCAAAGAAGTATGCTTTCCCGTTGTGTAACACTTTCAGCTTTGCTGGGTAGAGTAGCATGTATTTGTATCCGGCTTCATGCAGCCTCCCTTTGATGGACACATAGTTCAGTCGCTGCCGTTGCACCAAAAAGGTGTAGTCCGGGTATGCCGTGACCTTCGCCATTCCCCTGTTTATGGTCCCCCCTTTGCAGAAATGCTCCAGGATCTTCTCTCTCTCTCTGTAATTCAATATTTTGCAATTATTGGTCTAGGAGTGGCTCCTGGACGCGGCCGCCTAGTTATAGCTCAGTGCGCTCTTTCTACTGCGAATCCTTGGGTGAGTGCTACTCCGCTTATCTCCTGCAGCAGCATATTTTCCACGTAATTGGTCAGGTCCGAACCCTCTTTTCCTTCAGGAAGTCCCACAATACGGATGTTGTTTCTCCGTGCGCGCCCTTCCACTTCTTCGGCTCTGTTTTCTAGGTTGCACTCTTGCCAAACTTCGTGTTCGTTTTCATGTCCACTTCCAACCCACCAGTGCGCTCCGCTAACTTCCTGACATCTTGCCGCAAAAGGTTGACATCTATACTGACCGTATCAATTTTCGCTTCAAGCGAAGTCCTCAATTCCGCCATGGCCGTTTCAAGTTTGCTTTCCCACGACGTCTTGAGCTCAGCAATAGCGTCAAGGATCTGTTGATCACTTCTCGAGTGGTCTGTCGCTCCCTGCACCTCGGGTTTCTTGAGTCTCACCCCCTCTCCCTCTGGGAACGCTTTGGTGTAATCCAAGGAGTCCGGTGTGGCGTGACCCCTTATGTAGAGGTGGCTGGGCGAATTCTTTCCACACATGGTTTAACTGCCCGTGTAAGGGGCGGGGACAGTAAAAGAGCAGCCAGGCGGCTTTTAATATAATTTAATAAGAGAATGCAGGGGTGTGGCTATGAGGCTATGGACTAGACTGCAGGATTCGTGGACTCCCGAGATCCGACGCAGATCCGTGATACAACAGATCAGAAATATGCAGCTGCGGCAAAAAAAAAACAATCATGGGTCCATGAAGGTGCCGTGCACACTCTAAGCGCGGTTCACAAGCAGAAAAAGACCCCTATCAGAAACTACAGATACGGAGATGCAAGACCCACAGGACCGGAACATGGTGCCGGCGAGGAGCCAGAACAAAGGGCATTAAGACACAGGCACCCCTGCGGATTAGAGAGGTGGAGGAAAGCTGACAGGGCTGGCGCTGCGGAGCGCAGAAAACGGGGCACACGTGGCCCAATTCATTGTTGCGCCCGGAACTAAGCCTGCTGATACATTGTGGCTGCAAAGGCGCTTCCGTGAAGAGGAACGAAGCCTCCTGCTACATCACAACGACCGTGATACCTTTGAGGGGAGAAGTGAACCGGCTGACACATTGTAACTGCTACGGTGTCTTTTGGAAGAAAAAAATGTCACTTATCCAGATTACATCTAAACCCTTTCACCAGCACAGCGGCCCTAACGCCCGCCGGTCCTTTCGTGGCCAATCCTTCTCCTGCTTGCCACAAGGTCACAAGGTCATTACAGCTCAGGAGGCAACTTCCAGTACCAGCAAATAGGCTCCTGTAGGGGCATGGGCAGAGGTAGAAACTCTACTCCCAGAGACTCCCCGACCTCCACCTCCAAGTGACTCACCGGTACGGGTCCCCTACCACGCTTTCCAGGTCGGGGTCACCTGTCTTTATCCATGCCTGGGAGGGGGATCACTTCAGATCAGTGGGTACTAAAGACCGTTGCCCACGGGTATTGTATCGAGTTTCTACGACCACCTCATTGCCACCCACCAAGAAGCAGACTCCTGTCGCCAGAACACCTGCACATCCTGCTGGAAGAAGTTCAGATCCTGCTGGAAAAGGGCACCATCAAAGTCATCTCCCTTCTCCAGATAAACAAGGGTATTTATTCAGTGTACTTTCTTGTATCCAAAAAGGATCCAACCATGCACCCTGTTTTAGATCTGCAAACAAGTATGTCAAACCTCAAAAGTTCAGGATGACAACACTTCAGCAGTGGGATTACTTGGCCACATTAGACTTGAAAGATGCATACTTTCATATTTCAATGTTGCCAGCGCACAGAAAGTACCTGTCATGATGCCTACCTCCAAGGAGCCATACCAGGCCCAGCTACCCCAGAGGCAGACATCATGTCCCCGAGGGAAGTCTCAGCAGCCCCAAGTAGGGGCCCTTTGGACTCAGTCCTGGCGCCTTTGGCGCCAGGCTCATATTGGACAACAGTCCTGGCGCCATAGGCGCCAGGCTCATAAAAGATGACTTTGTGTTTAAAGGTGCTTGGTGTAAACTTACCTGATGCAAACCATGCTGCAACATCCGGGCCATCTAGAGGCCTGAATGGGACTACTTTATCTTTGGGGACTACTTAACCTCATGGGTGTGGCCAGAGGAAGAATACATACCTGAGAGGAAGGATACATACCTGGAACTACTTCGAAGGCTATTTAAGCCACGCCCAAGCAGCAACTCACGCTTCGCGGCGTTCTGCATCTAGCAGCTGGACGCTCACCGTGTCTGCTCCTGCATCCTGACTTCTGCCACGCCCGCCAGCATCTTGGAACACCTGCAAAGGGAGAAGAGAATAGGAGAAGGAAGATTCCTTACCTGCTAAATCCGCATTCCGGAGACATTTCGCCGATGATCCTGAAAAGGAAGACGTTCATTTTAAAAGCACATCGCATCGATCGCTGCAGCGCCGCATTCCACTCATCTTTACTAGGCGCCTCAATGTTCATCAGCGACCATCTGGATCCGCAGCCACATTTCAGCGCCTAGGGAGAAAAAGACAAGAACAAAGGTGAGCTAGGGAAGAGAATAAGAAAACCTTAATTTGCCATCATAAGACTTACCTGTTGGGTCATTTCCACTTCATTTCGGGTCGGTGCCGCATCCTGGCATTTCCGGACCCCGGCCCCTAAGGGGAAAAAAGAGACATCGACGTTAGTGAGTGAATGCTAAGACATTACCTGAACGCTCATTAAAGACTTACCTGATATCTACTGGAACTGCACCTCTCACTTCGGGTCGGTGCCATATCTCCGGCATTTCCGAACCCCGGCCCCTATGGGGAAAAAAGACACAAGCATTAGTGCATTAATGCAAGGACACTAAAGGAACCTCATCAAACAACCCACCTGAGTTTCCTTTGTCGGTTCCATTGCTCATCTCGGAATCTTTGTTCGGCACCTGAAATAGAGACAACGGACAATTATTATTTCGGGCTCATACTTATAAACAGAATTCTCACAGTACTTTACCGGGAAGGTCCAGCAAACTTGAACTCTCTACAATCCATGATCCAGTGAAGTAACTGGATTACAACGCGCCCCTGCATCAGAAGCAGGATGGAGAGCTCGTCCTTTGAGACCCTAAGGTGAGACTTCACGGGGAATCGCAGAAGGGTTTCGTGGAGGGTGAGAAGGGAGTGGGATGCTTACACATTATCCCGCAGATTGTTAATACTCCCTTTTCACAGACAGAAGGATATTTCTGCAAGTCAGACAAGCCAGATTTGAGGGCCCGGTCCTGTCCATCTTCCGAGTCCTGCGCTTCACCATAGAAGAGGCAACAGCACTCCAAACCAGGCCTGCGCCTCCGTGGGAGTCAGGTGAGCGTAACAGTACCTCAGGTTCATGATAGAGGACACCCACTATCAGTTCAAGCTTATTATCCCCTTCGGCATTGCCTCAGCCCCAAGGGTGTTAACAAAGGTGCTGGCGTTGGTGGCGGCTCACCTGCGCAGGCAGGACATCCCAGTCTATCCCTACCCCGATGATTGGCTCATAACAGGGTATTCGTACGGAACATGCCAGACAAATACCCAGAAGACGGTAGATCTCCTCTTCAACCTAGGATTCTCTATCAATGAAAAGAAATCCAGTTTAACTCCCAGCCAAGTCAAACAGTTTCTGGGGGCTCTAATTTGGAGTGAAGACTGGCTTGTCTTCCCCTCCAATGAGATGGTCCAAAACATGCTGTTTCAGATCCCTCACTATGTAGGCAGTCACCAGGTGACCGTACCCAAAGCCATGGGACTGACGGGGATGCTGGCTTCCTGCGTCTTCCTAGCTCCTCACGCTCGTCTGCGCATGCGCCCCATGCAAGAGTGACTCTCAAGCCAATGGCGTCAGGCCAGTGGGACGATATAGTGGCTGTCTCTGCAGCCCTTGTTCAGTCTCTGCAATGGTGAGCAAGGAAAAGCTTCCCCATGCTCGCAGTATAAGCCACTCTCTCCACAGACTCTGTCTGGGTGGGGGAGGGGAGGGCTCACCTCCTTCAACAGACAGTGCATAGCCTGTGGTCTCAAGCAGCAGCATCCAAGCACATCAACCTGTTGGAACTGCTAGCAGTGTTCAAGCCCCTGAAGGCTTTCCAGACACACCTCCTGGGGAAGACAGTTCTAGTCCTCACGGACAGTACCACAGCCATGTACTACAAACAAGTGGGCACTCACTCTCTAGGGTGATCCAGACTGTCCCAGAATATCTGGAAGTGGGCACTCAAACACAACCTGCTCCTCCTCTCATAAAATGTTCCAGGGGATCTCGGTCTTCTGGCAGACGTACTCGGCAGAGACTTCCCCCTGCCCATAGAGCACGAGTGATGGCTAAAAGAGGATATTTTACTCAACATCTTTGCAGAATGGGGCTTCCTAGAGATCGATTTATTCACCACCCTGGAAAATGCCCAATGCCCAGACTACACCTTGATACCCACAGAACCGCTCCAGGTCTCTGGATAACATGGTCCAGGAGATTTTCCTATGCCCTATGCTTTTCCCCCCCCGATTCCCCTTCTCAATAGTGTACAAGATGCACCAGGAACCAGTCACGATGATCCTGGTGGTCCCTGTGTGTGCCTGCCAGCCTTGGTTCTCCCATCTCAGGAAGCTGCCATGCCCATACAACATGCTGTCTCAAGATCAGGGAGAGACTCTATATCCATGCCCCCAAACACTCAACTTAGCAGCCTGGCTCCTGAAGTCCTAGAGTTCGGCACCTTCAACTCACTCAGAGATGCATGGACATACTCTGATGCGAATGGAAACCTACCACTAGACATTGCTACTCCAGCAAGTGGCAGCGCTTTGTTACCTGGTGTAAAACCAAGGGCATCAACCCTATTGATTGCTCCCCTAAATATATTGTCCTGTACCTAACTCAACTGTTAAATTCAGGACCTGTTTTCAAGTCTCTAAAGGTCCACTTAGCTGATCTTTCAGTATACACCATTTCCCAGAGCAGGGTTTCGTGGTGGAAGATTCCTGTGATTAAAGCCTTTATGGAGGGGGTAAAGAGACTTCATCCCCCTATCTCCAACTGAGCTTCCGGATGGGACCTGAATGTTGTTCTTACCAGACTAATGGGACCGCTCTTTGAACCATTGCACAAGGCTAGCCTTAAGGCACTCCCCTACAAGACTGCCTTCCTAGTGGCGATCACCTCTATAAGGAGAGTTTGTGAACTGCAGGCCCTTTCAGGTCAGGACCCCTTCATCACGATTCACAAAGACAAGGTGGTTTTGAACACACACACACACAGACACACAGGCACAGACACTCCCTTATGATTATAAACCTACCCCAATCCCACCCCATTTCTTCCCTTACCCCCCCAACCCCCATATATATATTTAATGAGAATTGTGGTGTTTTTCAGTATTTACAGTTAGTTATTTGTTATTTCATTTTTGTTAATATCACTGGATACCCATCCTGACATGACCTTTTGGAATTAACTAAAGCCCTCACCTTTACTTCACTTTTTATGGGGAGACTGGTCATCCCCTCAGACTCTCAGTACTAGTAGACCCTGTGTCCCTTTGTGGAGTTCGTTATTTTTAAACTGCACAAATCACTTGACCGTGAAGTGCGGTTGAGGCACCTTGTGTTCCCATAACTTTTTATTTTTGGAACTTTGATGTTGCAGACAAAATGTGTCCACGATAGCTTGGTTACAGTGGATCTATCTATCTATTCTGATTTTTATATAGCACGCCCTATCGCCCATACGCCTCAGAGCACTCGCAACAAAAACAGAAACAACATGGAACATAAGGCTGCAAAGAGAGCCAAGTAAAAATTTGATTAGACTTCTCCTTCGTCAAACAGGTGCGTCTTAAGCAGTTTCTTAAAGATGGTAAGAAGCATGCTGTTTTTTATCGGCGATGGCATAGCGTTCCAAATCATCGGGGCACAGTGAGTGAAGTTTGTGCCACCAACTCTTTCCAAAGTTTTACGTGGTTGTTGTAGATTATTTTTCCCATTGGATCCTAGAGTTCTTTGAACCAGAGCCTAGGTTAATCCCTTGGCGAGGTAATTAGGAGCAATGCCTGTCTGACATTTAAAGGTCATAACAGAGCTTTTAAATTTTATTCGCTTTTGGTAATCAGTGAAGTTTTTTCCTGGCTACTAACGTTTTCTCCCGTCGGCTCAGGCCCCAGACCGTTCTAACTGCACCATTCTGAATGGCCTGTAGTCTTTTGATGTTCGCCTTAGAGGTACCCATCAAAAGACTATTGCAGTAATCCAGTTTGGAGTTAACTATAGCTCCTGCAATCAGTGCTAGATTTTGCTGTGATAGATATGGTCGAATTTGCCATATAAGATTGATATAGAAAGCGCATGTGGATTTTAATTAGGAGACCTGTCTCTTATACAAGAGATGTGAGTTCATAAAAATGCCCAAGGTTTTAACATGCATTGATACTTCAATGGAGCTGTTATTGATCTTAATTTTTTGTATTGTTGATTTAGTTTCCCTATTTTTTGAGGTGTGCCAAGAATTAGGTGTTCTGTTTTTGCCTCATTGAGGGACTGAGAATTTTTTGCCATCCACTTTTGGATAGCATTGAACACTTCAATTCTTTCCACATCCTTTTCATAGGAACCTGACAATTCAAAGACCAGCTGGGTATCATCAGCAAAGTTTGTGAATTGAGCACCCATATTTTTAAGCATATGCATAAGAGTTTTGAGAAAATGTTAAAAAGCAGAGGTGACAGGCATGAACCCTGCGGTACTCCACAGGTCAGCAGTTTTTTTAGGGAACTGAAATTGCCCTTTATAACTGTGGCCATTCTTGGACCTAGGAAGTATTTAAACCAATTTATTGCTAGGGGGGGGGGCATCTGCCAGTTGGTTTCAATCCCTCAGCCAAGAGATTGTGATCTATGAGATCAAATGCTGAGGAAAGATCAAGTAACATTAGTAGGGCAGTGTTTCCTTTCTCAACAATACTAGCAATATTGGCCTGGAGATCCAAAAAAGCGGTCTCTGTTCCATGTTTGGCCCTAAAACCGGATTGCTCGTCAGCCAAGAGTTTGTTGGTATCTATGAACTTCTGGTATTGTATGTAGGCAATCATATCGATAATTTTAAGCAAGGACGGCACATTTATTATGGGCCCGAAATTGCCTGGTATAGAAGGATCCAAGTTTTCCTTTTTTATGAGAGGAGTAATCCATGCTTCCTTAAGATCAGAAGGAACGTAGGCTTCTTTCAAAGGATTAATTGACAAATTGCACAACCCATGGTGGATATCTTTCTACTGTGTGTTTTACTTTTTAATTGTGTACTTTTGCATTTTAGATGCCATTTGGAGTACAATATCCTCTAAAATATCTGTGCCACAGGATGTTCACCTGTCCTTTGGCCATTTTGTGCCTTGGCCGCCTTCCTGCCTCTCTGGTCTGGAATTGCGATTTAATGAAAGCCCTTTCTTGGGCAAAAAGGTGGTCTGAGAGTGTGACCGGATGTGGAGGATGGGTCTGTCTGGATGAAATCCACATTAAAACCAAAGTGTGTTTGTTGTTGGGCAGATGTGGTGGCCATGATTGGACAGCCCCTGTGAGTTTGAATGGTACAGACCCTTACCATTGGTTGGTTTGTGGGTGACTCCAGTCCAAATCCTGGATAAAAGGAGGACGCCAGAAGCCATTTTATGGATCATTCTTTGAGCCAAGACCCCTCCGAAGAAGTGCAGCCTGCTGATGACCCGAGGATGACAGCCATTTCACAGTGAATCCCAGTTCCCCTCTACAGTTCTCCAGAAGGCCCTTGTCAGTGTTTTGGCCCCTGAACTGGTGGGAACAGCCTGTCCTGACCCCTGCTCAAGGATCCATGCCTGCTGAGCCTTCGGAAGTGTCCCCCGATACATCGGTGTACTGACCAGCTCTATCCTGGGCTACCTTGCTGCACCGATCACTGTTCCGGGTTCAGCCTTGGAACTCTGCACATCTTCTACTTGTGGAACACAACTCCTGTCCTTGAAGTTTCAGTCTTCCTGTCCGAAGAAAAGTCAGGCAGTGCTTGCTCCTTTATTCTTGCCACATGAATTGCCTGTCACGACCTGATTGTGGTGACTCCTGTTGAAACCCACCTTCTTCTTGTCCTGGAGATCTCCTGAGGTCGCCAGCTCTGTGCAGGTCTTCATCCTGTCATGCAAATGGTGTTCACTTTCCCAGTCTCCAGAACCATATCAGTTCGGAAACACCTACTAGCCAGACCCCACTGTTGACTCTGAAAGTGAAATCTGCACCTGCGGCCCCTGGATCTCGCTTGACTGGACATAACCTAGAAGTGAGAGGGCTCAGCGGATTCGGGAAGCCCTGAAGTGGTTGCTGAAGAACCCCAAGCAAGGGAGGCGAGTTTGCATACCTATTCCTACTCCCCCGCCCCCCATACGTGTGGGCGTAAAGTCCTAACTGTTGGGACAGTTTTTCTAAAGTCCAACTAAGGGCTTCATAAAGCCATATCTGAGGCAGTACAAAACTCCACTCTTAGTATAAGGCTGTACCACCTTAGAACATTTGGTAGCGTAGACAGAGCAGCCAGACTTATCTTGGTAGGGAGAGGGGGCTGTAGATTGCTACAAATAGATTTTAGCATACTTATGGTCCAAATAAACACTATGTATTGTTAAAATAAAGGATTTATTTAAATACAAGTAGGCCAAGATCAATCATGAAATAAGTACTAAAACATATCATATAAACACAATTATAAAAACCAAATCAATAATTATGGCATACAAACCAAACTATAGCCTTATTTAGATTACAATAAGCAGTCGGGCGAGCCACACCTATAACATATTCAGAATGGCATCAAGCTATTCTTGGGGAGTAAAACCACGTTAGGCATACTTTCAGAATACAATAAGTAATTCAAGGGCAGTAGGCCCTATTGGTCCCAGTATACTGTGTTATTCAGGTTTAGGCACACTTAGACCAACACTGTTACAAGTATATCTTGCACCATGTGTAACTTGCTTCTATTATGAATGGATGCAGTTACACACCAATGTTACTTTTTAGAAAACAGTTCAGAGGAAGTAACTTAACTTGTGTTTTTTCTAGAGGGCCCTTAAGATACTTAAGGCAAAGTATGAACTCTGTAAACTATTTTAGAAGTGCACCAAGCAATTCAGGGAAAGCAAAACCTGATTACAATTTAAGAAGTGCAAAAGCTATTCAAGGTCAGTATACCCAATTGTTATATAAACTACAACACTATTTCCGTCCACTGAATAGATAGTTCAACCAATGATACTTTTCAGAAGTCTAATATGCAGTTCCAAGGGAAGTAGGAACTGTATGACTCTTTTAGAAGTGCTCTAAAGCAGTTCAGGGAAAGCATAACCCAATTATACACTTTTAGAAAGACACAATGTATTTCCAGGTAAGTAAGCAACCTATTACACTTTTAAGAATGGCATTCACCAATTCATAGGTAAGTGTTAACTACAAGACTGTTTTAATGCACTGAAGCAGATCAGGAGAAGCAAAACCCAATGGTACACTTTAAGAAGAACACATAGTTCAAGGTAGTGTGAGAAACCTGAAGGCGCCTCACCTGCTAGTCCCCGGGGGGGGGGGGGGGGGGGAAATCTGTCATCCAGGTTGCCGGGACACGGCCATCGCTTTTGGATCCAGTTCCTGGGGTGGACCAGTGTGGGAGGGTCACCTGGCTGAGGGGTCTTCGGGGAGTGGAAGTGGGACACTGGATGGCGAGACGTGGTATCCCCTTCCCTGTAACCCCTTTACCCCATCCTACCAGGTAGGATACTTAAGAACTCAAGCCCACACACCCCCTTTCCAACATGAACACTTCCTCAAAGACAGCTCACTTTGAAAGAAAACTGACTAACACCAGAGCTGTTTACCTGACATGTCCCAATACAAGGGTCATGCTATTACTGATCATTACACACACCTGACTTCCATCACACTTCCCCACATAGATAAAAGGCGGTGCACAAAAGCACACTCTGAGCAAGGCAAATCACACGCGGAAGCAGCAATTCCAAGATGGCAGTTTAATACAAGAAGAAAGGCGACAAGACGGAAGGGGGTTGCAAGGAGGAACGTGCCCTTGACCTTTTCGGAGAAAGACTGTTACTTTCATGAGCCATCGAGAATAAGAAACTTAAGACCTGGAATCAAAGCTGAAGAAACTGCATTGTGTCTCGGAGGTACACGGGGCTCTCCCGCGCCGAAAGACCGGGAGAATCGTTAGCCGCCGTGGTACTATCCTTGGTTCCTGCAACAAAGCAGCGCCAGTGAAGTCAGCACACCCGGTGAGTTGGTGGACTGATACCAGACCGGTCTGTGTTGAAGCCAAGGTTGCAAGCGGCAACATTGTATAGTGAAAACTGAAGAGAATGGTGTATGAAGCGTATGTGTCGAGCGAGAGAACATGATTAAAATGCAGCGGAGTGCTTGAACTTTGAAGCCAAGACACAATATCGTAGGCAGAGTGGTCCGTCACCATGTCGGTGTTCATTCGAAAGCCTCTGTTAGGTATCCGACTGAGAGGTGCCAAATGTTACAAGAAAAGGAATTGTGAAATCGAAGTGGTCCCGTAACGGGTCAAGCAAAACATGCGGCATATTAGAAAGTCTTTGATAGTAAGAATATAAAGTAAAGTTGGTCAGAGCCCCGTGGAAGGAGATCAGCGAAGAGCTTTTTGGTGAAGCAAGTTTGCGTTTACATGTGAAATTGAAATTGGTCGGAACCCGGCTGAGGGAAGACTAATTGTGTTAAAATGGATCTGAGCCTGGCTGAGGGGATCCGGGGTGAAAGGTAAATAGCCTAAGAAAGTGAATACTTGTGAAATCTGAAGGAGGAAAATAACTTTTCGTTTGTGTTGCATCAGTCCCTTCTGACGGAAGAGACAGAGAAATACAGAGACGTGGGCACAGAAGGCCCTGATGCTAATGATTGAACTGTATCCTTGTGCCAGAGACTGTGCTAAGCTCGAGTGAACCGCCTTATCCCTTGCTCAAAACTTGTGGAAGGGAGGCCAATGGCCTGAATATCCTGACATATCATTTTGTGAACACTTCTTTCTTTTCGTAGCATTGTTTCCCACGCTATTTGTATTTAGAGATAAGGATTGGCAATAGGTTTATTAGTATAGGCCCTTTTATTTTGACAAGACCCCACTAGGACTGACTTATTATTTGATGGTCGTAGCTTGCTCCCATCTGTAGATTTATGATTAGATCGGCTTTTCCAACCCTTTTTCGAAGCACAATAAACACAGCAACATTTCTAATGCTAAAGGTATAGTTCGTACTGTATCTTTCAGGAACAGCATCACGTCATCAGCATATAGAGCAATCTTATGTTCTGTACTCATACTTGTTACACCCAAAATGTTTGCATCTCTCCTAATAAGGGAGGACAAGGGGTTCCAGAGCCATCACAAATACCAAAGGGTACAACGGGCATCCCTGGCAGGTACCTCTCAAATTGTCATAAGGCATGTAAATTCCCCATTTGCATTGATTCTTCTGGAATGGATTTGAAAGTTAGCCAAAACCATGATTTTGAATCTAGGGCCCACTCCCAATGCCTCTAATGCATAAGCTAAAAATCCCCAATCCATGGGCATCAAGCGCCACCACTGTCATTTTCTGTCTCTATCCCCTTCCCCAATCTGTAAGATTAACAGCACTGTTTTATGTTTTCATGTGTGGATCTGTCAGTTCTGGTCTGGGTGTGTTATGGATGGTAGCACCTTCATCAGGTGGGCTGTTAATATTTTAGCATACAGTTTTGCGTCCCCATTGAGAAGAAATGTAGGGCAGTAACTCGCACATTTGCTTGGATCTTTCCCCGGCCTAAGCACTAAGTTTGCAGTTTATTGTACCATATCTTGTGGCACCCCATTTTCAAGCCTGCATTGAATAGTTTAGTCAGTGGTTACAACACCACTCCCTTGAAAACCTTATAATAAGCTTTGGTAAAGCCATCAGGTCCTATAGTCTCATTTCTAACTTTACCATACATGATTACTTATTGCTTTCTACTTCACAACTGTTTTCAAGGTAAAGTGCTGGTGTTCTCGTAGTAGAACACAGCCAATAGTGAATGTATATTATAGTAGTTGTGTGGTAGTACTTACCTGGGGCTTCCATTACTAAGTGTATTCAAAGGCCTAATAAATAATTGTATATTTTTGTACATCTTCTTTGTAACTTGAATTGAGTGATCTGTTTGTCTGACTGTAGCCCTAGCCCACTCACACCCTCCTAAACTGAACCCTTACTGCTCTGATACCCTACATTGATTGAGTTTGACTTGACATCATAGTCTTCTCCCTGTTCACTTTAATAGGGTGACCTCTCTGAATCCACCTCATGGTTGGTTGGGAGATGTTGACATTTTTGGAAGGGTGGCTACTGTGATATACGGACACCTAGTGGCGCCTGCAAGCAGCTGCTCTGCAATGTCATTTCAAAGGGCCATACTTTGGCCCCCAGGTTTTCCCCAGGTAAGGTTGTGCCCAGAGGAAAACATTAAAACAGGCAGAAAATGCTGTTTTGGCCACAGAGATCACAGATCACATGTCAGTGGCTAATTGCAGACCTCCTGGGGTTGCCATGACACTGCAGGGGTCTATTTGGGGGTACAATGTGACCCCACATTTTATAAAAGAGCTGCGTTGGCTACCGTGCCTATGGGCCACCAGCAGGATCACTATTTATTTTATTTTTAAAAATTAATAAAGCACACTAACAGCCCAGGGGCATCGAGGCGTTGCCAAGGATGTCTTAGTTACATGGTACAAGATTGCTACTGGTTAGAATAGGTGAAGCAGTTAAAAGCAGAACAGTACAAAACTTTATTTGGTTACAAGTACTAATTGTGGATACAGTAAAAGGTCAACTGAGCATCCGGGCATTGAGGGTGATGGCAGGTTCCTACGAAGAGCATGGTCTTGATCGCTTTGCGGAAGGCTAGGTGGGAAGTTATTCCTCTAAGGTGAGGTGTTTGCGAGTTCCAGTGGGTTGCAGCAATGAAGGGGAAGCTGGAGCCTCCAGCTTGTTTTCTCAGGACCTTTAGGTATTGTGATTAGGTTAGTGCAAGGGGTTCTAGTGGGTTTGGCAGTGTGTGGTCTTGTGATTCTTTGAGATACAAGGGGGCTGTGTTGTGTAGGCGTTTGTGTGTGAGGGCCAAGGTTTTAAAGATGACCCTTTCTTTGGTAGGGAGCCGGTGAGAAACCGGGGATGCTATCCTACCATGTATCTCCGGGCAGTGCTGTGTGCTGCCCAGATAAAGTAAGAGTTAAAATCTCTGGAGTCTCTCCCACCCGTCTGCACCCCCACCCTCTTTGTTGCACTGTAGCTTCTCCACAACCCCTTTAGTGCATTTCTGAATGTCATGGGGTTGTTTATGATTTGCTCCAGGTAAGTAGAGAAGACATCAGAGTAAGTTGGGAGCCGCAATCAGGAAAATATAAAGAAATGAGTCACTGCTGATGCCCCTACTCCATACTTCGCATTGCCAATGCTCTGCAAGCCGATCAGCCTTGCATGTTTTTCTTTTGCCCCGCCCTGGCTGTCAGTAGTAGGAGAGAATGGGAGTAGATCAGCAAGCCAACGGTGGGCAAACATGGAGCCATATATGGAAGGTGGGAATTTCGCCTGACCTCAAAATGCTGCTGGGCATTTTGAATCTTCATTAGGCAGTATGGAGTGTATACCTGTAAGAATTACAAATCCAAAATGGATTACCAATTAGATAGACTGAAACAAGACTTAACCAATGCAAGGCCTGGCTTGACAACCATGGCTACACAAATCAAGAGAACAGGCTAGTGGAAGCCAGAGTCAAGATGGCAGTTCATCTGAACCAGCATGGAAGTTACGCGAAGATGTAGGGATAAAGCTGAGGAGCTTTACTGTGGGAGCTGAATAGCCTGAGAGAACGAATTGGCACGACCTGAGTGAGCTAGAAGAGAATAAAATGAGCTGAGAGACTTGAGATGGACAAGGAGGCCGGAAGAGCAGTCAAGGAGAGCTAAGAACTAGAAACTCAACCAGAGGGTGAGAGTGTCTTGGTTTGACTGAGACCGCAAATTGGCCCTTTATTCCTAGATTCATGGCCGAGCAAGAAGAGCACTATAGTAGGCAGTGAAATGGGAGTGGGAGAATATAAAAAAGTAACATGGGCACTAGATCCCTTGAAATTACAAATGGAAAACTGGACACTATCACTGAGACTATATTTAGAACAGAGAACCAAAGTGACACCTGTATGCTTACTGGCAAGGAATGCCCTGATGCACTATAGTTGATTTGGTTAAATTTATTTGTTATTATACTGTTACATAGTGTACAATAAACCTCAAACACATTTAATTACAGCACTCACCTATGCATATATTATTCAATGCTGTCATAAAAAATGTAAATTAATGTATAAATAAATAGTTCATACAGAATTCTTATTTTATTAACTTAATTACTTTCTTTTACAACCTAAGATGAACATCTCACATGGGCCAAGTGTAAGACACCTGCTGATCAGCATCCCCAAATGCTAGATTTATTCAGGTAAACTAGATTACTATTCAATTATTATAATTTTCGATTGGTATTGCAATCCAAATCGCAGCGTTTTAAATAGTCTTACGTCTTTCACCTGGAAAGATGCACAGTCTTTCCATTCAGGGTTATTTATTTTGTGGGCCATAACCTTCATTGTTTCCAATAAGTTGAAACAAAATCTAATTTATATCCCACATAGGAATTTATCGTGGAATACGCTGATATAAGGGGTGGTACTCCCATATTTGGGGAAAATGTTTAAATATTCATGTGCTTGTTTTTTCTTCAACAAATGCATCATATTTTCATTCCAATCCCAATGGGCCACCTTTCTCTTGATCTCATTAACATATATATTCATGGGGAGTGTTGTTGTGCGAGCATCAGATGAAGACGTGAGCTCTTGCAGCTCCGCCGGGGCTGCTAAAATCCTGTCTAAAAATCCTGTCTAAAAATCCTGCTTCCCACAATGTGATGATGGCGTTCTTGGCAGCAGGAGGTCACGGAGACTCAGGGCTCTGTCCTGTTGCAACCCCCTTTAAAATTGGGGCTGGATTCCCTGCAATCTCAACTTGAAACTGAGGGACCAGGCTTGGCGCCTTTTTTGGCTGGGCGTAGTGATTAGCCTGGCCGTGGAGTGGTAGGGCAGTGTGGGAACCTCCTGTCCAGGGGATCTGGGGTGAAGAGGTGGAAAGGCTGCGTGCGGTGACACGAGGACAGAAGGGGGAAGGCAGAGGGTGAGAAACTATCTGAGCTCTGGAGGAATGTTGGGTGGCTGGAGGCGGACCCACACTCAGGCATAGAGCAGATCACTGTGGACCCAATGCAACAATATGTGACTGGGCTACCTGCTGACAGTACCGCAGTGGAGGCATAATTGGAGCGGGGCAGGAGTGGACGCTAATGGTAGTGCTGCGTGGGACAGCTGCCTTTGGACCGGCATGCAAGGCTCGCCGGCGACCGGGAACATCCTCAGCAGCAGGATGCCCGGCCAGTGAGGGTGACATTCTGAGAAGTGTTTACGATGGGATCCGCAACCCGGCACTAGGGACATCTACAGGGCCGGGGACCCCTGAGCAGCCGGGATTCTCCTTTGGAAAAGTGGAGCAGCACATTGGCCTAGAAAAACATAAGGAGGGCCTGTATCGGGCAGGCCTGCCCGGCGAGCGACTGCCTCAGCAGAACGCCATTAGCAACACTGGCAGACATTTCCAGGGTTCCTATATAAGCACATCCAGTCATCCCATCTGGGTCGGCCCTGCCACTCACCTACTGTACTCTTTTGCTACCCCCCTGCATAGACCTGCTATTAAGACACATTACCAGTGCCTGGCCAGCAAAACTATGAAACTGGAAGCTTTTATTAATTATAAGGAGGTGAAATCTGGCAACCCCATCTCCTCCCACATTGACACTGCGCCGGGGAGGCACTGTGGCTGGTGTGCAGGATTACTGGTCTCTCCCCCCCCGTTCTCCCAGAAACATAATAGTGTAAAGGCGGCCTGCTACCACCACTGGACAGTCCCCAAAATGCATAGGGGGCTGTGAAACTACAGACAACTCTAGGAGAGTGGAGGCCACGGGGCTTTCCGGCACCTCGATGTGATCAGACACCTCGGCACAAAGATTGACTTTGCCACGGCCAAGTGAGGACCTGGCTGCCCTGGGGTCTGATTGGAGGAGGGCACCACCCCACACGAAAAGGCAGACGGTGTTGCACGACGGAAGCACCAACAACAGTGGAGATGCTCTTCTGGGCGAGGCGGGGAGGGAGCTTGCAGTAACCCCAACCCTGGAGGGAGAAGGTGGGGGCCCAGTGCTCCAGGGCATAGGAGGCCAAGACATTTGGGACCAAATACAAGGAGACGAGGAGGAGAGACAACCTAGCGGCAAGGTCGGCCGGGCTGACATCCTGGTCAAAGACAAGATCAAGAAGGCCTGGACTCAACATAAAATAAATCCAATATACAGTGAATGGGCCTTCCCCCGCCTTGTCCCATACCCCGACACTACCGAGCACAGGACAGCAGATGGAAGCCTCTCAGAACTCCCTCACAGACATTATGACTGTGATTGGGGAGTCCAGTTCATCCCTGGAAGAGAAGATTGATGGCCTGTCAGCCAAAGTGTCCTTTCTCCGGCAAGATTTGCGGAATCTCTTGACTTGTGTGGCGGAAAAAGAACCGTGCATCTCGGACTCTGAGGATGCAATCAAGCAAATGTAAAAGCAACAGCAGCAGTCACCCAAAAGGTGGCCCACTTCAAAAGCAGAGCCAAAGATAGCAAGGGAAGATCACGGCACAACAGCCTACGAATCCTGGAGCTGCAAGAGAGAGAAGAGGGGCCCAAAATGGAGCTTTTTCTGGAAAAATGGCTAGCAGACGTCTTTACACAAAATAAGCTCTCCAAATGTTAATGTTCTCAATCGAAAGAGCCCACAGGATTCTAGTGGACCGGACGATACCCAGGGCTCCTCCTCGAACCATAATCGCGAGACTCCTCGGACAGGAACGCCTTGTTACAGATGGCAAGGGCCACTGCCCCCACAACCTACAATGGATATCGGATTGGATTCTTTCCAGACTATACTAGGGAAGTTCAGAAGGTGTGCCAGTCCTTCGATTTGGTCAAGAGAAAGCTGAACTCATTGGGTATAAAATATGTCCTCTTTTTTTCCTGCACAGTTTAAGGTTTATTATGGGGGCAGGGTACCGCTGTTCAGTAATCCCATAAATGCCTGGACCTGGCTTGAGGCTCAAATATTGTCCACTCCGTGTCTCCAGCAACAGGGGCGGTAGGCTGCGACTGGAGCCTGGGTCTTCCCTGGTCCTCTTCGAGATGCTGCCCACTGACAGTCAGACACACCAGTAGTGGGGGAGACGACAGACAAGGGCTGAAAGACGCCCGGTCAGGCACCGACTCATATGCGCAGGACCTTCAAGCGGGTTGCTGATATGGTATGACCCCAAGCAGAGATTGAGGTTGGCTAAGCCTCAGCAGCAGGGTTGCACATGGTTGCAATGGTTCTCCCATGTCAGTTTGACGTGGAGTTAGGGGGGGGGGGCGACAGGTGCTTCTGGTTAGGGGGGTATTACAGGGTGGGGGGGTTCGGGAGGTTTTTGTTGCAGTTGTTTGGCAGTTTGTGCTGCTTGTTCAGTAATTACTTGTATATTTGCGCCTGCCATACTGGAAAGTGACCCAGTGAAAGAAAACAAGAACCAGAAACCAGACACTTGCCCAGGTTTACATGGCTGATACAATAGCGAGATCCCTTAAGTTCCTTACGCGGAAAGTTAACAGCCTGGGCCCTGGCATTAAAAGGCTGTTGGTCCTACAATTCCTTAATAGATTTTCGTCTGACATTACCCTTCTCACCAAAACGCACAATGCAGGATCAACATACAAGTTCTTTCGTAGTTCAAACTATAAAACATCACTGCACTTGGACTATTCTACAGGGGCAGTGGGGTTCTGATTCTACTTCATAAATGTCTCCCACTCCAAATAATGTTGGTACAACAGGACCCCAGGGGCAGATTCGTCCTGTTAACTGGTGAGTTATGGGGTACAACCATCGGCACCCTGGCATTGTATGCTCCACCCCACCGCCACTTTCCGCAGAGCTACTTACTGACATTCAGGACACACAAACCAAACAGACCTGTGGGTCCTCGATGGGGACTTCAACGGCATTATGGACGTGACACACTTGCGGGGTAGGAATCCGACACACCCCAAAACTGGCCACCACCTCCTCAGCATTGGGTCTCTGCAATGTTTGGTGGTATCTGCACCCACATGAACGTGGGTATTCGTTTCACTCCAGGGCCCATGCCTCCCCCTCACAGTTGGACTATTTCTTTCTCCCACAACAGGACTCCTATAAAGTGACAACTGCACAATATCTCGCCCGCAGGATCTCGGACCACTCACCGTTGGTGGTTGAGGTTCAAACTAATAGGGCAATGCCCACCCTGAACTGGCGCCTGAACGGATATTATCTGGGGTTCCCTGACTTTGTAGATTGTTTGGTTTAAGACCTCAGTGTGCTTAGACATCAACAAAGGTTCAGTGCACAGCCCACTGATGCTGTGGGATGGATTTAAAAAGATCCTCTCTGGGGAAATGATCTCCTGGATCTCGACCCGGAGGAAGGCCCAAATTCAGCGAGTGCTGGAGGCAGAAGGCGAAGTAATTAAAGGAGAGACAGAATATTTGGCCTCAGGCGCCCGTGAGGCTCACTGATCGCTCCTCACGGCCAGAGGGACACTTTGAAATGTCTCCTTGCATAACGTCAAACAAGTGCATTGGGAATTGCATAGCCGCATCTACGAGTCGGGTGACAAGGCTGGCAAAATGCTGGCATGCCTTGAAAGGTGAGACGACGGGCACCGACATGTCTGGGAACTGAAAGATCACTCTGGAGAGGTGGTAAGGACAAAGACATAGCAGAGGTGTTTGCGGACTACTTTGCAGAGCTTTTCCCGAGACCCGGGTGGGTTGCAGAATACCACTATGCTTGATAGCCTGACGCTCCCCTGTCTTTTCATAGGACCAGCGTCTCCTTCTGGAAGCGGATATATCAGAAAGTGAAATTGCCAGCGCCATTACCCAACTCCATTTCGGGAAAACGCCAGGCCCCAATGGATTCCCAGTTGAGACATGGAAAAAGATCGGACATATAGTGGTAAATCCCTTATATAACATGTAATATGTTCCATGCTAGTACAAAACTGGGCACTCTTCCCCTGCACTTCGCCGTTCAACAATCCATACCTTTAGAACTCTGCGGGTCCTACAGACTGATCTCACTGATCAACGGGGAAGCAAAAATACTTGCTAAAGTACTTGCAAATGCTTGTTGATGTTCATCTCATCTCTGATCTGTCCCGATCAGTACTGGTTCCTGCCGGTGAAGTCCACCCGCATGAATATCAGGCGGTTGCACTTGGCAATTGAATGAGCTCCCACTTTGCAGGTACCACTGGCGCTTTTAGCAATAGATTTTGAGAAGGCGTTTGACTCAGTGGTGTGGGACAGCATATGGGAAATTATGGGCAAAATGGGATTCAGGGACAACTTCCTGGGTCTGCCTGCTCTACGAATCACAGGTCACGCAGGTCAGGGTAAATGGCCGGATCTCCAAGTCTTTCCCGCGGGACGGGCCATGCGGCAGGGGTGCCTGCTGTCCCCCCCCCCCCCTGCTGTTCATGGTCACTATCGAGCCCCTCCAGTACTCAACATGAGCAGGTTGCCATTGGCCAACCAATGTGGAAGACAAGATCTTGCTATATGCAAACGATTTGCTGGTGTACTTTGACACTCCAACCCATTCCTGCCCAATTGTGACACAATGTCTATGGGACTATGAGCCGTTCAGTGGGTTATGCGTAATTTGGGGTAAATCCATACTGTTCCCGGTCCAAGCGGCGGAACTGGCGATCGCCATAAACTGCCCGCACCGGATGGAAAAAGAAGGGCTTTCGGTACTTGAGCATTCCTATAGATGTTGACCATACACGATTCCCACCCATAACTTACATCCAATTATGGTCCGATTTCTCAGAAATGTACAACACTGGAAGTCTCTCCCATCGTCTCTTTTGTGGAGGTTCAAAATGCTCACACAGCCACCTTACCTGTATGTCTTGCAACATACCCCCTTGCTGATCCCCGACCTAGAATTAAAAAGGATTGATTCTGCCCTCTGGGAATATCTATGGGGTGGTACACAACCAAGGATCGCCTTGGCCACACTGCAGCGGTCGGTCAGGGAGGAGATGGGGGAGGGTTGGGCTACCACACGTCCGATGCTACTACTGGGCTAGCCAATTAGCAGTCATCAATGTCTTGTTGCATGGGGAACGCAGGTCTACCCCATTTTCGGCTGAAACATTGGGGTTGGAGGGCGTGAATCTGCTTTGTTACTTATACCGACAGACACAGGGATTCTCCTCGTATTCACTGATTCAACACACAGTACAATTCACTGATTCAACACACGGTACAGGTGTGGAGGGCGGCCTAAAAAAGCACTGGATGGAAGTGCAGACTGACTTCAGCACAACCTCTCTGGGGAAAATACCTTAATGCCGGAAGGGAATAAACTGCTGGTGTTATCTTGATGGGTGGACGCAGCCATTGGGAGCATTTGGAATGTGATAGGAGGGGGGATGCGGGAGAATTGCCTTATTTGCTGAGCTGCAACAGAGGTTTGGTCTATCAAATACAGAGCAGTACCACTATTTGCAAATAATGCCTGCACTGCGCTCACAATTCTAATTTCTGCTGGTCATACCACAATGCTCCCCGCCTTTAAAGGAATGTTCTCTTGGGTCACATGCCCACCTCAGTCACGTCTACTTTATATCAAGCCATAACTGCCCTTGCGACCCCAGAGCTATCCAATCTTAAAGCCAAGTGGGAAGTGAATGCGGGACCCATAGAACCGGAGGAGTGGGTGGAGGCCCTGATGTTCCCCAGGAAGGTTGCGATCTCCTCTAGGTTCCACCTGGTACAACTTAAAATTCTACATAGAATCTAATACCCCAGGGTCTCGCTGTTTCGATGGGGCAAGGTGGATGGTCCCCAATGCTGTGTGGGTTGAAAGAGGGCACTTTTATTCATATTCTCTGGGATTGCACACTTCTGGACGTCGTGCTGTAACACATTTTCCAAGATAATGGGTACAGAGATATCCCGGGACCCTAAGTTGTTTATTTTGGGAATTTGGGGCAAGAGTTTTTATAATCAATATGAAAAACCTTCTGTCCACAATAGTTGGTTTGATAAAGCAGAACATTGCCATGAAGTGGGGGGCTCTGGACTGCCCTCAGTACAGACAGTGGGTTGCTGATGTAGCCATTTGTGTATCCTTGGAGCGACACATATGCATTGCACAGGGTTGCCCTGAAAAAGCTGTAAACGATGGGAGGATAGTGGTTGAGTACGTTCGATCAGGTGGTGAAAGGGTTGGGAATAGTCTTCTGTGGTAGATTGGGGGGGGGAATTATATTGGTAACAACTATACATTGTCATGAACACTCTGACTCTCTGTGAACAATTTTTCTTGTTTTTGTAAAACAAAAATTTGTTTTATAAACAAAAACATGTATTTATGTTGTCTTTAATTTCTCTTATCTATATCAATTGTTAAAACAACTTCAACTCAGGGGAAATGGAAGTTCCCCATTGAACTCTTACATGATCAGGTCGTAGCTAAATCCATTGGAGATATGATAGAGCAGGACTTTGTGGACAATGAGACAGTGGATGCGCCACAGGAAATGGTCTGGGACGCCTTCAAGGCGGTCATAAGGGGGCATTTAACAGCACTTCAGGCAGAGAGGGACAAACACACGGCAGTGGGAGGAAGAATTAGAAGGGAAGCTGAGAGATATACAGGGGGTAATGTCAAAAAAGCTGACTAATAAGAGGGCGCTAGAGGGCCATCCAAGATGGCCGCATTGACCTGAGCTCCCAGCACTGCCCGTATTAATCCTGCACAATCCTCCTTCTGCCTGTACTTTCTCAGCCCGAATCCTAGACTCCTGGTCTCCCGTCTGCTCCAGCAGCCTGCCAGTGAAAACTGGAAGAAAATCGGCCATCCTGCGCGAAGAAAACCGACGCGGCCTGAACCGGGGCATTGCCAGGCCGGCCCGTGTGCCGCGCGCCGGGGCTTGGGAGGCGGGCTCGCGGAGCAGCCCGAGAGGATCGATCGGCGAGGAGGCGGCGATCGGGCGCTCCTTTCCCCCCAGGATCGGATCCAGGTCCGGCCCTCCGGCGTAACGAGGTCCCGTGAGGACTCGGAGGGTAGACGGAGCTGGCGCTCGGGCGCCCGAGGCGCCGCTGCGGCCGGAGCCTCCCCCCTCCCCCCACCCGCCCAACGGAGCCCTTCAGCGCCTGGAGAGACCTGGGACTCCCGACACAGCCGCGGACTTCGGCGGTGGGGAGTGGACGGAACGTCAGGAAGATAAGGTACGGAGGGGGGTGGGGTCGGGCCTTGTGGTGATACTGGGCGCCCTCGGAGCGGCCGGCCCCCCCCTCCCCATCGCCGAGGGGGCATCAGCGCTGATCGATCCCAGCCGCCGCTGAGGGGGACATTGGGACCCGGCGCGGGTCGAGGGAGAGAACAGCCCCCAGCGCCCATCACCAGGGGGAGTGCCCATAACCAGCGGGGGGCTCTTCCCCCCCCCCCCAACGCGACATCTGGCACCATCTCGGAGGGATCTCACCCTCCCCCCCCCCACCGCAGAGGCAAAGACCCTAGGCCCCCCGGAAGTCATCAGCCTGGTGCCCTTATCAAGCCACAGGGGCACCAGCACCAGGAGGTCAAGCGAGAACACAGTGGAGTGTCCTCCCCCCCCCCTCAGGTCTGTGCCACTCACGAGGGAGGTCACCTGCACAGCTGATCGCTGCAGTGGAACACCATCCTCTCCCAGCTGGTCATCCGAGGGCTGCCCCAGTGGTTCTCAAAATTGCAGCTCTACAACGCCTACTAACTTTCCATCACAGCAGCAATCCCCACAATACCGGCATCCCTGAGCGAGTTCTCAGAACAATCCTGCCATAATAATATAACAATAGAACCCTGCGTCACATAACCGTCTACCAGTGGGTCCACCGCAGAAATGGGGAAGAACGATAAATCGCAGAGGAAACTAACGTTTGAGGGTGGCGCGACTCCTAAAGCCCCCTCTCAAAGCGAGGACCACGCGGCGGCCCCAGTCCCCCCGCCTCTGCTGGAACCGGAGGTTAACCCGTCTGAAATCAAAGAACTCCTTCTGGAACTGAAAGCCGGCATAGGAAATCTTAACAATAAAATGGATGGCCTCGCCTCCAAGGTTGACCTCCTACAACACCGCATAGACACACACTCAGAACGTCTGAATGAGGTTGAGCAAAGAGTGTCGAACTTAGATGACGGCACAGAGTCCCTTATAACCAAGGTCTCACTACTGGAATCCCAAATGAAAACAACTATTGCCAAATGCGAGGATTTGGAGGGTCGTTCAAGGAGGAACAACATAAGAATTATAGGCGTGAGGGAACAACGGCTACAAGGTAAAATGGAGGAGTTCGTAGAATCCCTCTGCACATCACTCTTCAGCAGAGAAGCTATGTCCCCAGTCTTTATAGTGGAAAGAGCACACAGGATCCCATCCAACAGACCAGTCCCCGGAGCACCGCCAAGGCCAATCATCACACGGCTGCTCAACTACAGAGACCGTGACACCATCCTACGACTGGCCAGGGAGAAGGGCGAACTTCTTCATGAGGGTGATAAAATCCACTTCTATCCAGACTTCTCACCCACTGTTCAAACCCAGAGGAAATCCTTCACCGCCATCAAGCAAAGACTCCGAGCCAACCAACTACCCTACTCAATGCTCTTTCCTGCACGACTCAGAGTCCAACAGGGGGAGAGGGTTCATTTCTTCCAATCTCCAGACGAGGCGGGCATGTTCCTTGATCAGATGGGCTGCCCCGATCCGAGCCCCAACCGACCAAGGCCCCAAAGAGACAGAATCCTCAGAAATCCACCGTAAATCAGCATGTCCTGAGCAGACCCACAACCACACGACAGATTGTCATAAGTACAGGCTCAATTTATTATGAGTACGACACGGGGCTGGGAAACTTGGACGGCCCCTGACGCCCCTAGCACAGCTCCAGTTTAGTCTCCTAAGTTATCTCGGCAACCAGTTGGTATTCATGCCGAGCCCAGTTGGAGTACAAGTTACACAGCGACATGGTTTCCACGTGTCCGCAGTTCGTTCTAGTTGGTTATTGAGGGTCCTCTCGGTGGGCTTGTTGGGGGTTGCCCACCCAATAGAAAGGAAATCCACGGGCCAGTTGGGGTTAGCCCGTGGATGGTTCCCTCAGTGTTCATCAAAAAATAAACTATGCGTCTCTAGCCCACAACCACCTCCCAGCTCTCCACCTGCCAATCAAAAATCAGCGCCACCCTATCCAACAGGGGTCCTCTCCCGATGCGACGGTTCTTGCAAATCTCACCCTGATGCCATGACATGGCCAACTGCATCCACCGTAACGCTGCGACATAGAAAGTTCATCCCGTCACATTCAATGTTCTGACATGGAGCATAAGAGGAGGCAATATTCCCGCTAAAACTAGGAAAATACTCCAATACCTGAGACGTCACAACGTAGACGTGGCCATGATTCAAGAGACACACCTTCTCCCAGGCAAGGACCATCAGTGGGCCAAGAGCTGGGGCTGCCACAGATACTACTCTTCTTATTCATCCTACGCCAGAGGAGTCGCTATTCTGATACATAGGAGGCTGAGCTTCCGTTTGATCCACACAACGAGAGATTCAGAGGGGAGAGCGATTCTGGTGAGTGGAGTCATAGCAGGCCAGAAGGTGACCCTTATTAACTCCTACGCTCCGAACACGGACGGCCCGGATAATTTCGGTTGGGTGCTTACCCAGCTCTCCAAGCTAGACCCAGCAACCATAATCTGGGGAGGGGATATGAACACTGTACTTGATTCATCAAGAGACAGATCGAAAGCTCAGCAACTCCCACCAACTAAAGCAGGACTCCAAATAAATGAAATCTGCAAGGCCTTCAATCTGCTAGACATCTGGAGGGTCACGAATGGTGAATCACGGGAATTCACGTTCCACTCAGCGGTACACAATACAAGTTCCCGAATTGACTACTTCTTCGTCTCAGCGAGTGGTCCATTGTCAAGTAGACGCTGCAGTATATACCCAAGAACGCTCTCCGACCACTCTCCTCTCTTTCTTGAAGTTGCACACTCCACCCCTTCTCCACCACTACTACGATGGCGTTTCAAGACAGGTTCGTTGAGAGACGAGGTGTTCGCCAGCGAACTGAAGGAAGAGATCAGCGTGTTCCTAGAAGCCAACGCCGGATCAGTCCCCTCAGCAAGTACACTCTGGGAATCCCTAAAATGCTATATCAGGGGAGTGTGTCACGCCAAGGAAAATGGCATCCTCAAACTCATCAGACGCGAGCTCACAACCAGCGAAGGGAAGTTAAAGGACCTGGAACGACAAGCCACGAACGGGATGGATCCCCAAACTGCGAAGGCACTGAAGGAGGAATTACTGATATTCAATCAAGCGGCGGACCGAGAGATCAAATTCCTGAACCGCAATAGCCAAGTCCGGCAGTATGGAGAAGGCCAGAAACCCGGCGCCCTCTTGGCAAACCTAATCAAAGCTGACTCCAAACTGACCCAAATAGAACACATTCGGACCAAGCAAGGCAATATAGTACATACTGACAAGGAGATAGCTGAAGAATTCAGGATCTTCTACCAAGAACTATACAGCGCCAAATTGTGCAAGTCCTCGACCGCCCCACGGGAGTACCTCGAGGACACAGAGCTGTATTGGGTTGAACACTCCCTCCGTGAACCTTTGAACGAACTGATCACCCAAGAGGAGATTCTGGAGGCCATAAAATCCCTCCCCAGCTCTAAGGCGCCAGGCCCGGATGGTCTGACGGGTGAGTTCTACAAGTCCTTTGCGGGCACGCTGGCCCCCCTCCTGGCGGCGGTATATGAAGAAGCACTAGAGAGGGGTCACCTTCCTCCCACCACTTGTGATGCCAACGTTATTCTGCTGTACAAACCAGATAAACCTCCAGAGGAATGCTCATCCTACAGACCAATATCCCTCCTCAATCTCGATAATAAAATACTCGCCAAGGTGCTGGCGGGAAGATTAATGCCTTTGATGCCTACCCTCGTGCTGGCAGATCAAGCCGGCTTCATACCTGGCCGCAACACGACTTTTGGAATTAGAAGAATGTTCGGTGTCATTGCCGCATTGGACCCCTCGTTGCAGGCGGTGGCGGTTCTGCTCGACGCCGAAAAGGCCTTTGACTCGGTGGAGTGGCCGTTTCTGTTTGCAGTGCTTACTAGGATGGGCCTGGGCGCCCGTTTCATCAACCTGGTCTCACTCCTGTACTCCAGACCACGTGCAAGTATCATCGTCGGCACAACCAAGTCAGCTCCGATCGACCTGCAAAGAGGCACGAGACAGGGTTGCCCGCTCTCAGCCCTGATTTTCGCCCTGGTGATGGAACCACTAACCTCCAAACTCAGGGAACAGCGACAACAGAGAGGTCTCATCATAGGCCCTCACAAACTCATTATCTCTCTTTATGCTGATGACGTAGCCCTATTTATCCGTGACCCAGTAGACAACCTGAATCCAGTCATGAGGGAGGTCATCAAATTTGGAGCCGCCTCGGGGCTAAAAATTAATCAGTCAAAATCCATTGTTTTCCCATTGACCCCAAACACAAAACAGTTTCCAGACGACTTCCAACTCTCATGGAAATCCTCCAGAGTCCGATACCTCGGAATACATCTATCACTAAACTGTCAGGAAGTGTTTCGAGACAATTACGAAGTGGTGGTCAAGTCGATTCAAGAGAAGATTTCTCGATGGAAGTCACTGCCTTTGACACTCTGGGGAAGGGTCTCTCTGGTGAAGATGGTGATCCTACCAAAATTACTTTACTTATTCATCAATATCCCTCTGCTGCTGCAACAAGCCTTTTTAAAAAAATTAAAGAGCATGGTCCTCGAGCTACTCTGGGCAAATAAACCAGCCAGAGTGGCGTACACTACGCTCACGCTACCGGTCGCAAATGGAGGCTTGGCACTACCTGATCTCGAAAGATACTTTTGGGCAGCTCAGGCACAGTACCTCAGCCACTGGTACACCCCCCAGGCGGTCCGACCACATGTACAGGTGGAAAGAGCCCTTGCAACACCAAACTTTCTGACCGCAATCATCCTGAGCCACACACCGGTTCCCAGTTCCACGATGAACGTGATGCTCACGACGTACAAGGTCTGGAGGACCCTGGCCCAAAGACTAGAAGTGATAACACGGTACTCCCCACTCTTACCTATCAAGTTTATTCCCGGAGTCCCACTCACCTCAGAGACCGTGTTCCACCACTGGGTTGACAAACTAAACATTCGTACCCTAGGGGATCTTTTCTCAGAAGAAGGCTTCCTAACTCCAGAACAAGCCAGAAATAGAGGGGGCAACACGGCTCTGGACATATTCCTTTACTTCAGGACTCGCTACACCCTCCAGGCCTTGCTGCCAGACTTCCCTCGTCAACCACCAACATGGCAACTGTTACACAATGTCATTCAAGCTCAAGGCGAGGGTAGGCTGGTATCACAGATTTACAAAGCTCTCACTCCTGCCACAACCCCGGCCATCACTAGGGCCAAAGCTAGATGGGAAGAAGCACTGCATATGAGCATATCAGTTGAGGACTGGAACTACTGCCTGAAACAGACTAAAAAAGTGGCGCTTAACTCACGCCTAAAACTCATCCACTTCAACTTCCTTCATCAGACTTACCATACACCAGCAAAATCCAACATACACCACCCTGATGCAGAAGCGAAATGCATCAGGTGCGGGACAATTTCAGCAGGTTTTGTTCACCTGGCGTGGGAATGCCCCGAGGTGGCCCCCTTCTGGAAACGGGTACTAGAGACGACTGCAGCAATTGTGGGGGAACCAATTCAGCCAAGTGCCACAGCATCCCTATTGGGCATGACCAGGCTGCTTTCACCCCCGATAAGGAAACTAGCTGGGATCCTGCTGACTTTGGCTCGGAGGAGAGTTGCCATTGCCTGGGGCCGGGGCCCCCCTCCAGCATTCACCGCTTGGCGCAAGGACTTGCTTTATTACCAAGACGTTGAATCGGATTTCATTAAACTCCTTCCCCTGCACGCCCGTCCTCCAGACGTATGGGGACCACTGACACTGTTCCTGTTGGGTGAGGCAGCAGAGCACCCCTCTGACTCCTCCGACTCGGAGAATGCCCCCAGATGAGGGCTAACAATTGTGAGGACAATACCAGCGGAATGGGAGCGGGAAATGACACATAATCGGCTAGTGCAGAATCACTATCTAAGTGACATGGTTTTGGAGGGGCAGGGGAGGGTTACCGGGAGGGTCCGGGGTCGTGGCGCAAGGTTTAAAGTCCACCCTAATGTGGGTGTGAATTTGTGTTGTGGCATAAATACCAAAAATAAAGTTTTTAAAAAAAAAAGCTGACTAATAAACTAAGAAGGCCTCTGAGACGGTTTATAGTCATAATGTCGAAAAAAAAATGTCGACAGACAAAAATGTCGAAAAAAAAATGTCGAAAATAATAATGTCGACATCCTATACTTATAATGTAAAAAGTCATTTTTTCGAAAAAAAAATGTCGACATTTTTTTTTTTGACATTATGACTATAAACCCTTAAAACTATCAACACCTCACCCAACACCCCCCTGCCACCCCCCCCACACCCCCCAACCACCCTTTCACCCCTCATACTCAACACATACCAATTATTTATTTATTTATTTATTTATTCAATAATTAAATAAATAAAAATTGTATTTACTATGGGGGGGTCCCCCCCCAACCCCCCCTCACCCAACACCCCCCTGCCGCCCCCCCACACCCCCCCAACCACCCTTTCACCCCTCATACTCAACACATACCAATTATTTATTTATTTATTTATTTATTCAATAATTAAATAAATAAAAATTGTATTTACTATGGGGGGGGTCCCCCCCAACCCCCCCTCACCCAACACCCCCCTGCCACCCCCCCACACCCCCCCAACCACCCCTCATACTCAACACATCATATATATATTTATTTATTTAATTATGCATACACTAAATTAATGTCGAAAAAATATCGAATAATGTCGACATTTTTGTTTGTCGACATTATTGTTTTTCGACATTAATTTGTCGACATTTTGACTGTCGACATTATTGATGTCGACATTATGACTGCACACCCTCTGAGACATGTCCAGTGTCAATTAGGGACACTTCGAACGATTCAGACCGAGAAGGCATTATTATACTTGAACTATGTAAAACACAAGGGACTGTTTTGGGTATTCCGACTGTGGGTTGCCCAGTACTCCGGTCACACTAGGAAGTCACAGTTTTTTTAGTGAAGTGGGTAGGGATGGATACATCTCTATCACTGAACTCACAAATGCAAGTAAGTACACTCTATCGTGCTAAAAAACACATAAAGCCGTTCCCGACTATGTGTGTCTGCCATTTTCCAGATGAAATTCTAAAATATTTAATGAGCTTGCTCTGTTAGGCAGGTGCAGGAATGTCTATTAAAAAGACTGGAGAGTGTGCATTATATTCTCCAGTGGGTTCCTCTTTTGCATCTGAGCATTGAAGAATCTTGTAGGGTCCTTGATATTTATTTTTCAGGATCCTAATAGGGAAGACCCTGCCTGTGCTATTTACTGGAGCACTAGGTCAGGTCTCCCACCTATTCTTGAAACAGTGGCATTATGTGAAGGCCAATAAAGCAGGTAGGCACCTGGCTCGACCACTGAAGGAAAAGAGGTGCACTCAGACAATTCTAGGAGGAATATCTTGTGAAGCTCTCGCTTCCGCAGATATCTGAGGCGGAAAGGGAACTTGTAGAGGAGGAAATTTGGGAGGAAGCGGTGAAAAAGGCCATCAAAGACCTACTGGAGAACAAGGCCCCGGGCCCAGGTGGGTACCCTGAGGGCTTTTATAAACAATATCAGGATATTTTGGCCCCAAGGCTTACAAAACTATTTAACATTCAAAACAAGGGGTTCCATCAAACAATCAATGAGTTAAGCTAAACTGGTGGTGTTTCTTAAACAGGGCAAGGACCCAATATTTCCACGTTCATATCGTCCAATAACATTGATAAATTTAGATGCAAAACTATACACAAAGATACTGGCAGAGAGACTAACAGACTTGCTATCAAAACTAATTGGACAAGATCAGTCAGGATTCATACCAGCTAGGCAAATGTTTCATAACACTTGCAGAATCTGTCTTTTGAGAGAGAAGACAGGTATGACCCAAAATCCGGCAATGCTAGTGACATTAGACGCGAAACAAGCATTTGACAGGGTCGATTGGTCCTATTATTTTGCACATTGAAACATATGGGGTTTGGTATGGAATTCATCCAAATGGGATGTTGTCAGAACAGGTGACACTGGGGCGGGGCACCAAACCAGGCTTCCTGTTATCTCTGCTGTTATGTTATTTACCTAGAACCTTTATTGGTTAAGATACGGGAGGCAGACGGGTGAAGGGAATAATAATGGCGGGAGAGGCGCTTAAGGCAATAGCGTTTGCAGATGACATGTTGGTGGCACTGTCAGACCTGGAACACTCCCTACCGGTGCTTATGAAGGCATTGGAAGTATTAAGGGCAGTATCGGGGCTAAAGATAAACAGGCAGAAATCGGAAATGTTGAAAACTATCTGTAAACCCTGAGGTGATAGGTTGGGGTCCAGAACGCATCTAAAATTTGCAGAAAATGGAATTGTTTATTTAGGCGTAACCCTTACGAAAACGATAGGGCAACAATAACAAGCACTACCTATCAGTGCCCAAGGATCCTTTCAGATCCCTCAATAGAGCTATAACGTCATACATTTGGAAAAAGAAACCCCCCAGGATGACGATGTCCACATTAGAGACTCCAAGGAATCGAGGGGGCTTAGCTATGCCCCATTTTCATAGTTACTATGAGGCGCCCAACTTCGGGTTATGGGAGAGTGGTTAGCAGAAAGCCAACATAAAGTATGGGCTCGACAGGACAGGACAGTCCTCTTGGGACTCCTGTGGCTGAATAAACAGCATAGATGCCCTAATACTAGGATTAGTGAGATAATTTGTGGGGGGGGGTGGAAGTGTGGGACTCAGCAGTTGAGGGAGGGGCCCTAATGGTGAACCCAGACCCATTTTACACAATGTTTGGGAATCCGGAATTCCAGCCGGGGATCCAAAAAGGGGCATTTAAAGCATGGATACGGACGGGATGCCAGAAAATACCTAACTCAAATGGGCTCAAGGGGTCTGGTATCAAACCTCTATAGGTACTTCAATGACCACAAAGAGCTAGTTTAATGGAAATACATAAGAAAATGGGAAATGGCTTTGGGGGAGACCATTCCAAGAAGGCAGTGGGAGCTTTTGTGGGGAGCTATCCCGAAACTAACCCGCTCTATTCAGGTGAGGGAGATATGGCTTAAAGTGCTTCTACAATGGAATTACACGCCCGAAAGAATTCACATAATGTTTCCCTTGGCACCAGATCAATGTTGGAGGGGATGTAAGGCGGTGGAGGACTGGATGCACATCTGGTGGAACTGCCCGGTGCCACAATCATCTGGGCTGGGGTGAAGAAGCAGATGCAGGAGATGTTTCAGGGAACTAAGCAATTAGGGAAAAGGTCTGGAGGTGGGATAAACGGTCGAAAATATACACAAAGACACAGAAACAGGGATGTATGACCCTGCTGATAACGGCATGGTTGGTGATGGCACAACAGTGGAAACAGCAATCGGCAAACAGGACAGGCTACAGAAAGTATGGAGGTTTGTCTCATTGGATTGGGTAACATACAAGATCCAAGGAGACAGGATATCTTTAATCAAGAATGAAGGCCAATATGGACTTATTTACCAAGTGCCTATATGATACAATAGTGCCTGCACAAGATTAGGATACTGGACATATTATAAACCCAACAGATCTCAGGAAAGTCAATGGAAAGTCTTCACTTCTGGGCATCGGGGGACAAAAAGGGGGGGGGAAGTTGATGTTTTTATTTTCTTCTCTTTTTTTCTTTGTATTGTGCGAATTATTGAAACCAATAAAACGATTTCTTTTTTAAAACACAACTTTAACTAGGAATTTCAGATTTAATAGTTTGAAATCCAGGAGGTGTTTAAGGCACCTTACTTTACTTTTGTTCTTTTAACGCGCACACACACACCCGGAGGCCTCAGGGCGCACAAAAAGACAGACGACAAAATGAGAAGGGACTGCAGGAAACCGGACAAATCTAGTTTACTCCTCTGTTACATAAGAGTCTTGATCATTTTTTTAAATGAGCCTAACAGGAAGCTGTTTTAACTGAGATGGGAAGCCCATTCCAAGTATGAGCAAACAGATTGGTAAAGCTGATGCTGCCATATTTCTTTAGGTTATATCGTATCGTGGTACAGAGAGGAGTTGGAGTTAATTGCAGCGAAGGACCAAGGACCCTCCTGATTGGTGCAGGCCTCAGATGCTCCACTACGTAGCCGGGGGCCAAACCATTCAAGCATTTAAAGGAAAGAGTACAAACATTGTGTTGAATTATTTGTGAAATAGGGAGCCAGTGCATGTTGCACCTTGCCATACTCAAATGTTGATGCTGCTTCAGCACATAAATGGCTTCAACTGCTCCCATTTTAATAATCTGGCACATGTTAACGTTAAGGGCAGACATGCCGCCCAGTAAGCTGTTACAGTAGTCCAAAATGGAGGAAATTAAGGCTGAGGCAATGGCAGCTCTACTCACAAGGGACAAGTATGGTCGAATTTGTCAGAGCAGATTGTTGAAATAGGCACACTAGGAACGCATGTGGAAAACATGTCTATTGAAGGTCATCTGTGCATCAACATACACACCCAGAGTCTTCACACGTGGGGATACTTTGAAGTAACCGGCTATAAAGAAATGACTGAAGAGCGGGTCTAGTTTCTTGAGCATGGGGCCTTATACCATAATTGGCAGCACTCTTCTTCCGAGCATCTTTTAATACTTCTAACAGGTCCCCATTCTTTTCAGCCATAATTTTAAGAACAGACAGGCTTCCTGAATCTTTACCATGGAAATCATTGAGGCCGAACCTAGTTCAAATTTAATATAAGCAACAGAACAGCGCTAAAGTCAACTCAGTATGTTTCTCGAATAACATGCTTCTTTCTGTTCTAGCCATTGCTGTAGCACTCCAGGCCAAGACTCAGGAGAATGAAGACTAATCCCAACAATCTTCTGGTTATAGACTAATATGGCAGATTTTAGATTCCACCATGTATCATGTTGAATCCTCTCACTGCTGCAATTACTGGCTCAATCTCATTATTTATGGATCTGGTACGGGCTGTTACATAAATGTCATCGAAGAAAGTAACCGCATATATGTGCTCATGAACAACTCCCACATATTACCAAATTTCCTTTTAATTACCATTATTTTATTTTATTCTGTATTCATTTCTAACTTGTTCTCAGCAGACCAGCTTAAAAGAGCCTTGAAACTTTGGATCCATGTGATCACTGAGGAAAGAAATTTGAGTGCAAAAACATCTAATTTTGTTATCTTTTTGTGCAATTATATGCGTGGGGAGATCCCCAAAAGCCCCTCCTCCATACTCCCCTTACCTAATGTATTACCCTAACCCAACCCCCACATATAACTTCAGCGAAATCCCAAAATAAATGGTCTCCATTTTTGCATTCAGAATTTTAGTAGTCGCAGGAAACGTGTGATACCGATACTACTTTGTACAGCAATTTGTGTTTGATCTGGTATGACTGTCTTCAGCATAGCCCAACCATTGTATCTGTGTCGACCTGATTCTTGGTGGGGCTAGCAGAGAGAGGCATGGACCTTGCTTAACACACCCTTTATGTTTACCAAGTATACACCCCTGTTTTGGGATTCTGGAGGCCACAACCTGTTTAGAGCAAATACTTACTTGGCTCCATCTTACTTTAGCACTAGTATTGGTATGTAAAATCGTTATATAAGCTGAAGCAGGTCTGAGGCGATACCCCAACTCAGCAGCCCACATCCAAAGTAAGCTTCTGTCTACTCGATCAAGCGCAATTTCATAATCAATAAAGATGGCTGTTAGGCAGAAACCTGTGCCGTTCCCTTAGGGACCACTGTAAAAGTTTTAAGACTACAGGTGTTTGGCAGTAAACCCACTGGGTAGCAGTCTGTACCACACAGATTCACTTGGTAGCTGTGGCTGAGCAGTCAGACTTCCCTCAAGAAGAGTTAGGCAGTATACAGAGCATACAAAATAGGTACAGAAATACAGTAGCACAAGGAAACACTGACCAGAGCTTGGATGTAAAAGTATATAATTATTTATTTAACACACACTTATAAAGCACACTAGCACTAAATTGGTAAAATAAGTTCAAAACATAATCACTATTATCATATGTACATCCCTGATTACTTGTTGGACAAGTCTTAGTTAACACCACTTATTTCCAGACAGAGGTGAGCGCTTAAAGTTCGATGGCACTCCAACAAGTTAAATAAAAAGGGAGGGAAAAGCAGAATTATGGAAGCATACACACGAAACACTTTTTGATGGACCACAGCAAGTTAGGAAGGCACAGTCTACTGGTGAGCAAGGAAGTTTAGGTGCCAGGCCCACTTTCAAGGGAGCCAGGCGGAAGATGCCCAAGATCAGACAGTTACACAGAGTCTTCGAAGTTTGTGGAGGTAGTTCGAAAAAGGTTTAGTTCAGTTCAGAAAAGTTAGCTAAGGTGTCCCAGACTAACCCAGGTTTGAGAGACGAGGATTTAATACACCCCGTTCAATCGGTTGCAAGGGAAGCCAGGCGGAACACGGTACCTTAAATGGAGAGGATGCTCCAGCGGGAGCAGTTGTTCCTGGCAGCGGGTGCAAGTCGCAGCGTCGTCCAGAGGAAGAGAAGATCTCGTCGTGGAGGAAAGATGAAGGTCGTTGCACTGCTAGGGAAGAAACCAGCCGCGGAGTTCTCCGGTACAAAGGTACTACCCTTTCGGTTCGCGGTAATGGTGAAAACGTGGTATTCCGATTGCCGGGGTGCTTGGCACATGCAAGACAGCCACGAGATGATCCAGGAAGGCGAAAAGAAGGTAGACTGGTTATCCCCACTAGTCGAAGGAAGAAGACTCTCTGGACTGGAGATCTCCTCTGTCGTTGGGAAAAGTGGTGAGACGGTTCAGCAGGGCTCCACCGGTGGTGTCGTAGTTGCAGGCAGGCTCAGCTTCTCCCTCCTCGGATTCTTTAGGTCTAGTGGCGACGTCTGAAGTTCCAGTCCCCAAAGCCCTGCTTTTATGCAGAAAACCCCCAGTCATTCAGCCTAGCTGTCACTCAAATATGCCAGAAAGTGGAACAAAGGTCTCGATTTGGGTTGGAGTCACAGAAGAGAACACCAACGCCATTTTAGAATCGAGTTCTGGCAAAAAATACCAACCGGCGAATTAATAGTAAATAAATAAACCGGCGGTATGTTCGAGACTATAAGAATTAAATAATTAAAGTTGGTAGCCTCGAACAATGGGAAAATCCCATAGGAATATATTTGCGGTCGAATATAAAAAGTAGTATCCACTGCCACCAGCCAAAACTCGGTTGGGGGGGACTGGACACTGCCCCCTCGAACAACAGACCCCGGGGCAATCGAATTGCCCCGAACAGTACGTCCACAATAGGATGGTTTGTACTGGTTCTGTTCACAATTTGAGACTAGTAAAGCCAATGGTGACTTTACATGCCCTGGGAGACGGTAGTCAGTCCCAGGGTATGGACTCTACGACACCCCTGGGTTACGCACGGAGGGTGCTGTGTAACCCACATACCAAAAACACATGAAGCCCTATGGGGGTAAAGGACCCCATAGCCCATAAAACACATACAAAGTCAAAGGAACACCTCAAATCATGTCTAAGAGTGGGAGGAAATGAGTCTCACTCTTAGCAGGAGAAAAAAATAAACCCCAAAAATCCAGCAAAGCTGCTGGGGGACTCACTAGGTTTGGGAAATTAGCCTTTACAGAGAATTCTCCCTAACAGGGGGGAATTCATGTCTACCCCTACCTGGACTGGCTGATCCGTGCGCGTTCTCCCGAGCAAGAGATGGATCATCTCAGTCTCACCTGCCACTCCCTCAACAAGCTGGGCTTCTCCCTCAATTTCAAGAAGTCGCATCTGACATCTTCCCAACAGCTCCAGTACATCGGGGCTGTGTTGGACACGTCCTTGGGGAAGTGCTTGTCTCCCAAGGTCAGGGCTTATCACATTGTGCAGATGGTGGACAAGTTTCAACATGCCCAGCGTCTACCGGCTTTCGAATTCTTAAGGTTGATCGGTCTCATGGAATTCTGCATTTTTCTGGTGCCAGAGGCCAGACTGAGGATGAGCTCCCTGTAATTGGTCCTCCAAGATGCAGTGGTCACAATTCTCAGGCAAGATGTCGGATCCTGTTCAGATTCCATTCTCTGCCTCACAGGATCTTCTGTGGTGGGCCACCGAGGGAAACCTGATGAAGGGGGAGCCGTTTTGGCAACCATGGCCAGAGGTGACTTTAGTGATGCCGACTATTTGACCGCCAGCGGTCGTTGGTCTCTGTCGGAGTCCAAACTCCACGTCAACCTGTTAGAGCTGAGGGCCATCAGGCTGGCCCTGAAGGCTTTTCTGTCGTCTGTTGTCCGTCATGATCAGGACACACTTCCCCCGCACAAAGTGGCCATGCATTACCTCAACAAAAAAGTGGGGATAGGGTCACTCCCGTTGTGCAGAGAGGCGATGCTGCTCTGGTTCTGGGCAATTCAGCAGGGAATATCCCTCAGCAGTTCATCTGGAGCACTGTCGCTCACGTGGGAGTTGGCTCAGGAAGTCCTTCTGGAGATCTTCGCCCTTTGGGGAACCCCAGAAGTGGATCTCTTTGCGACCAGTGCCAACCGGAAGTGCGAGAGATTCTGCTCAAGGGAATTTCCTCTGCGAGGAGCCTTAGACGCATTCGTCGTGGATTGTTCATTCCCACTTCTGTACGCGTTTTCTCTGGTCCCCGTCATTCCTCAAGTGTTAAGGAGGTTCGGATCCCACATGATCCTCATTGCTCTGGATTGGGCCAGGAGAGTGTGGTACCCGGACCCTCTAGAAATGTCCATCTGCCCTCCACGCCGTCTTCCCTACTGAGAGGATCTGCTCTCGTGCGCGCGGGGGGGTGTCAGATTCTCCATCCAGAGGTCAAGACTCTCAACCTTCATGCTTAGTATCTGAAAGGTTGAGGTATAAGGATTGGGACCTCCCGGATGACGTGATGGAGGTGTTGCTTTCGGCCAGGCGGCCGGAAACCAAATCCCTGTACCGTTGCCATTGGCATAAGTTTTGCGACTAGTGCAGAGGACAAAATGTTGATCCTTGATCCTTTTCAGTGTTCCATTCCATGATTCTGTCTTTCTTGCTTTCTTTGGCTCACAGGGGCCTTCAAGTAGGTACCAATAAAGGTTACCTTGCAGTGCCGTCTACCTTCAAGCGCTCGTCTGAAGAATGTTCTTATTTTAAGATTCCTTTGATTTCCCAATTTCTTAAAGGGCTCACTAATGTGTTCCCGCCGTCCCCATTTCAGGTGCCGGTTTGGGATCTGAATTTGGTCTTGAAATTCAGATGGGTGCTCCATTTGAACGTTTACACTCTTGTCCTTTGAGACTGTTGTCTTTCAAGACGGTGTTCTTGGTTGCGGTTACATCTGCTCGCAGAGTGAGTGAATTGCAGGCACTTTCATCTAAGCCGCCCTTTACTGTGTTCCACAAGAAAAAGGTTGTACTGAGGGTATGTCCTTCCTTTCTACCTATCCTTTCTACCTACAGTAGTGTCTGAATTTCATTTAGGTCAGAAAGTGGTTCTTCCTTCTTTCTATCCTCCTCTCATCCTAGTAAGGAAGAGGAGCGACTCCATAGGTTGAACCCAAGGAGAGATCTGAGCTTTTATATTTCTAGGATGTCCAGGGTCAGAGTGGACGATCAACTCTCTGTTACCAAACAGACCTTGTCCAGGTAAATTACCCTCACCATTACTGAATGTTACCGATTGGCGTGCAAGGACCCTCCTGAAGGGTTGCAAGCTCATTCCACTAGGGGCGTGGCTACTTCCACAGCCCTGCAGCGGGGAGTTCCTATTAGGAATATTTGTGACGCAGCCACATGGGCTTCGATCCACACCTTTGTCAAACATTACTCCCTGGATACGCTCCATGGTCAAGATATGGCCTTTGGTAAGGCGGTTCTTTATTCTGCCATCTGATTGGGTATTCTACATTCTTTTCCCTCCTCCATTTTCTGGTACTGCTTTTGGAGTCTGTCAAAGATGTGGAATATGTTGGAGGACAAAATCCATTCAAAGAACAAGTTACTTACCAACTGGTAACGTACTTTCGATTGGATGTACCTCCAACGTATTCCACATCGCCCTCCCAGCCTGCCTCCCTAGAGAATTTCCTATGCTATTACAGCTTACCTTCCCTCAATGCTATGTGCAGTCAAGCAGGCATTATGTATTAGCATGTCACTTCTTATGGAGGAAAAAACATAAACTGAGACTATGGGCACCGTGCGTCCTATTTATAACATCCAGTGACGTCGCCCACGATGGAGGCCTTCGAGGGACATCGACCCAACGCCATTAACGCAGGATGCCCTCTGCCGAAAAAGTTTCCGAAGTACACAGCTGTGGACATTACAGGTCAAAGATGTGGAATACGTTGGAGGAACATCCAATCGAAAGAAGGTTACCAGTAGGTAAGTAACTTGTTCTACTGCCTGCATCTGGACCATGATGAGGAGGGATGCAAGGTCTGCCATGTGTTTTCGAAGACCAAGAAGGACCGCTACAGCAGGTTGGCGGCATGGTTAAAGTCGGGTAAGTCCTGTGGGCATGATCAGGCTCTCTCCAGGGCCGGCCCCATGATTGTACACCTCGAATAAGAGGTCGAGATCCTTTGAGGACGCCCCGACTGCGGGGGTCCATAAGAAGGCAAAGCCGCAGGCCACACATCCCACTTGGATTGCTGCTGTGGTGGGTCCCTGCTTCGGGAAGGGTGAGATCGCCATCACTGACCACATCCACGGTGAGCCTGTCAGCAAGAGTCACGCACTCAGAGGAAATCCTTAACCCCTTCGGGACCTATGCGTACCATCGACAAATAAGGCGATGAAGGAATTCCAAGGCGGGCCCTTCTCTACTTCCATTGCTGTCTCATTCAGCCAAGACCACAACTGCGTCATCAACAGCCACTTCGACACCTGCTGTTGCCATGTCAACGACCACTACTTCGTTGAAGGGAGGGCAGGCCACGAAGACGGTGCCCAGTCTCAGCAGCGGCTGCTCCACAGGTGTCATTTTCTGTTCAGCGGGAGGTTATTGCTATGGCGAAGCCCCCCAGAAAGGGGACAGAAGACTCGTCCTCCCCCAGAGGACTCAGGAAAGGAGAAGTAGAACCCAGATGACCCTTAAGAGTGGTAAGGAACTGGGAGCTGAGCCAAGTGTGCCGGGGCACATTTACACTAGCTCTGAGGGTGATGACCTGCCCAAGGGCTACTAGTCAGGCCATGAAGGGGGGTGAGGGAGGTGGTTCACCTCAGGGAAAATCCGATCGGCTACCAGTGCAGAAGAGGCATACCAGCCCAGAATCTCCACTTCCCATTTCTGCTACACCTCAACCCAGGGACGTTTCGTTGGACAGCGTGACCACGCTGCATATGCTGGTAACAGAAATTAAGAAGAGGCTGCCTCCTACACTGGGCCCTGCTCCGTCTGCAAGTCCTCCAAGACCACACAAACGCAAGTCCAAGGACCCTGCTGGCCCAAGGCACCAGCCAACACCCAAGGCACCAGCCAACAGCACCACCTCAGGATTTTACCCCAATGGGGGATCCTGCCACACACACGGGTGCGGCAGCTACGGACACCGACGAGGCAACTTCGTTCCGGCGGATGGAGAACCAGCAGGCATATACGACCCACACAAGGCCTCTCCTCCGGACAGTGGTCAAAGTGTACAAAAAGCAGTAGTGGAAATATGTTCCCTAGTTAGTGACCAGCCCCCACTCCCCACAAACATCATTGCCACATCCCCTCCAATACACTATACATACCCTCAAACACATGCGCTTGCTGTTTAAAGGAACGTTTAGTGCAGTGCACTCAAGTGCAAGTTTCAACTTCTTCCTACATTTTTATTTTAAAACAAAACCATTCCGGAATGGTTTCTTTTTTAAATAAAAGTACAGAAACAGTCAAACTTAATTTAAAAAAAAACTAGAGGAGCACCGTTCCCGCCCACTTCGACCACTGCCTCCGGATGAGGTTGGCTATTTCCATTCAATGATGTCCAGGGCCTCCAAGCTCTTTCAACTAGTGCCTGAGAAGACCAAAAAGGAAGTGTTCCTTTATCAAATGCACGAGTCCAAGAGGAGGACCATCATGTCAGTTCCTTTGCTGGACGATATCTGTGAGGAAGCCCTAGCAGTGTTGAAGAACCCAAGCACCGCCCTGCCCAAGCGGGACAGGCTAGAGGAAAAAGTAGTGTGTTCTGGACTTGGCCCCCAAGTGCCTGAGGTCCCAGCCTACACCTGACTCTGTGGTCTTAGCAGCGGCCAGGTAACGCTCTGCAAATCCATCATCCTCGTCCGTGGTACCCCTGGACCAGGAGGGAAAGAAACTGCAGGCTATGGGAAACAGAATTATTTATATGCATGCCAGCACCATTAAAGCTGTGAATGCACTGGCCATTTTGTCATGATACGACCGGGAGATTTGGTACAAGCTGTGCACGATTCTTGACTTCCTACCTGACAACAAGAAGGTGGAAGCTTTTGAGCTGTTCCAGGATGGCGAGTTGGCCTTGGACCACGCAATCATAGTGGCAGTGGACATCGCTGACACCGGATTCCGTCAGATGGAAAACAGAATGTCTCTTTGTCGGCAGGGATGGCTGAAAGCCACCAACTTCAGGCCGAGGGTTTGTTTATTAATTTGTAGGGTGCACCAAACCAGAGGTAACTGGGCGCAACTAATACAGAAAGGTTACTTAAAGCTTAGGTTACATGGCTATGTAGTCAGGCAGAGTTACAAGAGGATACAGGTTAAGCGGAGAGTGATACATAAGTACGTTACATAGATTCAGAAATGCAGATTAGTGGAACAAATGTCAATAGATGGTAGGCAGAGGTGTAGAGTCTGAAACTGTGGGGATAGATTAGATATCATTAGATCGTAGGTAGCTCAAGGTATTACGTCTGAAGCTAGGGAATGATTGGTCGGCTCTAAGAGAGATGGGTAAAGCATTCCAGGCCTGGGCAGCTTTCACTGGGAAATGGATTCCTCCTGATTGTTTTTGTTTAAATCTAGGTATGTTTAGACTGAAGGCATTGGTTAATCTGGTGGGTTGGGAGGAGGTTTTTCTTACAATTCTATCGGTTAAGTAAGGTGGTGCTGCTTTATTTAGGCACTTGAAGGTGAGGGACTCTAGTTTGAGCAGGATTCTGTCATTCCAGCCAGCGGTTTTCTCTTCTGAGGTCTGAGACATGTTCTCTGTTTGGTATGTTCAGAGCAGTTCTTAGCGCGTTGTTCTGTAGGATTTGGATTTTATCTAGGAAATATTTGTTAGCACCTAGGTATAGGGCGTTATAATAATCAATTTTTGAGAGTATTATGGCATTTGCATGGATAATGCAGCTGGATTTGGATAGAAAAGGTCTGCAAGCCCTGATAAGCTTGCATGTATAGGCAGACGAGGAAGCCAAGGAGTTTACCTGTTTGCCAACGGTTAGAGTGGAGTCAAGTTAGAATCCAAGAGTTTTCACGTCTTTCATTACCTTGATAGTGTTTCCATCTATATTGAAGGTAGAGTAATTATTGTTCCTTTTTTTTAGGTTTCCAGCAGATCCCAGGATCAGGATCTCCGTTTTGTCATCATTCAGGCAGAGGCCATGGGTTGCCATCAGTGCTTAATTTGTAAAAGAATAAGTGCAAGTGCCCAAAGAATCCTGGATCACTAATGCCAGCCCCGGAGGCGCTGCAGTGCCAGCGGGCCGGCTTAGTTCTAGATCGGCCCACAACTTCCTATCACACTACTACTGTTCCATGTCACATGTTTAGCGCTGCAGCATCTGCTGGCACAGGCTAGTAGTGGGATGGATGTGGAAGGAGCACACATCTATCTTTGTTTATTTCACAACATGTTTTAAATCACTGAAAGTACTGTGGGAATAACTAGATTTTTCAAGGTGGCATTATCTTGCGTTCTGGGAGTTATAGTTTAACATTAAAACCACAATGATATTGTTTCGGCTTAAGATGTTGCTATAAGGATTTACATTCTGTCATGTGGTTTTAATTAGAAATGTGTGTTTTTTGGAAGTAAACTCTACAAGATATGATTACTGTGTAGACCTTGAAATCCAACTATTTGAGCCAAGGTTTGTGATCCTGGTCAGACCCCTTAGCCCCTCGACATCCCCTGCTATGACCTGGGATATGGCCACTGGCCACTACATGTCTTTTCTATGTGGGGTTCCTTTTGATGTTGAAGTGGAGGGTATGTTCAGGATAGCCCTCTTATCTTCTGCCGTTACTTCACCCCCACATGTTCATAAACACGACTGTTGAAAATGGTCCGGTTACGTTTAATTGATGTTTGGTGCGCAAGTGAACTGACAACTTACCTAATGCTATACACACATTACACACCTACTTAACCATTCTGCACTTCCTCGTAGAAGAGTTTGCCTCCTAGTTTCTGGACAAATACCGGGTGCACTAATGCATGCTGCCTCGATTAAAATTAGGCCAAGTCACCATTCATATATAACCAAGAGCATGTCTCTGCTCGGATTGGTTGATTTAAAAAGTCAGCCAAAAAATAGATCACCAGGCACTTACTGAGACTGCCCACGTTTCATCTTTTTCACTCTGTCATGCCGCTCACAAACGAATGCATAAAACCAGTGCCTCTTCTCGGCCGCTCGCCCCAGGCGCAAGGACAGACAGTGGGGTGTGCCTTTACATTTCTGCATCCTGAAAGTAAACTTCTGTGATGGTGTGGCTGTATTGCAACTTGCAAGGCAGTGGTAGCCTTCTCCCTGCTTACTTTCAAAGGAGGGTTCACTCCAATATTTGGGAATGTGATACGAATACAATCAATGGAGGTTTGTTAGGTTGCCACCATTGATGTCTATGTATGCGTGTTGCTTGTAGATGGGAGGGGGGTGATTCTGCAAAGGGTGCTACCCTCCAAATAAGGGGGAGCTCGGATGAATGTGTGCTGCCGGTATTCTATGGATTAAGTAAATAGACTGTTGATTACTGGCCTGTATACAGAGCTCTCAAGTTTACTGCCTTGTATGAGTAGGTCTTCCAGTCCTGTATATTTGTTTGAATACTCGACTTGTAGTTCTAATATGAAAACTGGAAAAGTAAAACTACAAGTTCCAGAATGCAAAGACGAAAACAGGAACTGGGTGACCTACTTACGCCTAACATGGGGAATTTCGATAGCTCTGTATATTGCAATACATATGATGACCACAAAAACATGCAATTTAAAGGCCAGATTTACTTCACTGTGTAGATAAGTATCAGCAACTTTGCGTCATACATGTATTTGTTTAACGTAGTGTTCTATTGGTGTACATTACACTTTGGTTACATTATCGCAATACAGCTGTGTATGTTCTTTAAATCATTCAGCACAAACTTGCCAGTTATGAGTGTGGCAACATCTACTGGTTTATAAATTACCCACTGTGAGATAGAATTAAAAAAAGTAATGGCAGTTTGTTTTCCTACCTTGCCAGGTATTTCCTGGTGCAAACAACATGCTATTCATAGACTGGGGTGTATAGGTTTATTATGGCATAACCTGCTTTTCTACAACATGTGCTCTATCAACCTCTAATATACCCTTCAAATGTCTCTGACTCCGTTTTGTGCTGTTACCAGTTTTGTGTGCGCCCTCATGCCAGCGGCGGGTTAGAAGAATAGAAATAAATAAATGAAAATGCTCCGATTATTAAATATAGTTCGCAACTCTGGGGACATATGCCCTCACGCACCCGTTAAATGCAAACGTCAGTTTTCCCACTACCAATAAATGACACCAGAGAATGAAACCAACGCAGCAACCGAAAAAGGCACTGAAAATGCCCACATACCCACTCCGTATCTCTCCTTGCCGGTTGCGTGCCAGGGAGCCATTGTCAATGAGCGTGTGGGCCTAGTGCCAACTCCTGGTTGCGTTGCCGCGCTGTGTTGCAAGTTCACTTTGAAATTGCCGGTGAGGTGCTCAGCTGTGCAGGGCAGCGCGGGCATGCCCAGATGTGCGGGTGGCCCGGGTGCTATTAGCGTTCCGGCTGGGTGCCCAAATTGCATGCCACTACGTTGCTCTGGGCTTCTGCTGCGTGAGTGGCGAGATCCCGAGCGCCTCCGGCTCCTGCGCGCATGCCTCTCTGCTACAGGAGAGCTCAGGGTGCGAGTGAAACTTTTCTCAGCCACCCTCACGTGCTGAAACTGCGGAGCGTGGTTCCCCACCCTCGCACCTCGCCTGGCCCTGCTCTGCGGTAGAAGCCCGCACCTCTCGGCCCTGCCTGCTTCCTTCCTCTTTTCTACATCTCTTTTCTGAAGCGTCAATAACGCCCAGGCATTTGCAGCGGAATGTGGTGAGAACTGGAGCTTCGTGAAGCAACATCACGGAAGGGCCTTTATCTGGAGATGCAGACTGGGTGACCCTAGGTTTTACGGAAGAGCACAATACCAGGTTGTGGAATTATGGAAGTGACACTTCTTCCACTTTACAGCAGGACACATTCCTAAAACATGTAATAGAAATACAAGGGTGCACTGCACATTCTTGATTGAAGAGTTCTCTTCCTTATTTAGAGACAAGTGCCTACCGGCTATTCAGTCAGTGCTCATAGGATCAAGTCGAAATTCTAAATGTAACTGTGTAAATCTTCAAAGCATCCTTAAAATACTGTCATGGGTGAAACTCTATAAAACATCTCTCTCTCGCTTCCGTAAAAGTGTCCACCCACAACAATGTTATTGCAAGAGAGCACAGCTGCCTTCTGGCTGGTGCCACGCTTGTGTACCGGGTAGCTGGGTCACTGTCAGCATGGCCTCAGTGAGCGATTGCATTCATGAAAGAAAGTTAACCCTTACGTGTTAACTTTCTTTGATGAATGCCGTCATCCCCTGGGCACTGCTGCGCCGCGATCAAGGGGCCCAGGGCAGCTGCAGAAAGATTGCCGGTGCTGATAAAACTGTGCCAGTGTTGGCCACTGGCTAATGCAGGCACAAATTAAGCACTGGATGCCATTCATGCCTGAATGAGAAGGTACATTTTTATTTACCAAAGCTGAGTCTTCGACATAATTGCCTGAAAGGGCAATGAGGATCTTGGTGTCATCTGCATAGTTTTTTTTTTTTTTTTTTTTTATTTTGATTTAATTGTATTACAATTTTTACAAAACAGAAAGCTGTAGGTAAACTCCTGTTTACAGTTTATGAGAGGGCCTCGACTCCGTTAATCTTTATGTATTAGTTCCAAATCCTAATTCCCTTCGCCAAGTCTCTTGTTTGATAGTAATGATAATAATAAGTCTCTGTTCATATGTAGGATCAAGGAATCCCAACGTGGTTCTCCGTTTGAATGCGGTATACCCATCTTTACAATCTTCCCTCATTGTAAGTTCAGTGATTTGAGAAACAAGCTTACGCCTATCACGCATCTTTTATTGTTCCCATTGTTCAATAATGACCAAAGATTTTCCCGGTCTAATGTTTGATAGTACTTCAATGGGTCCATCAGGAAGCAGAATCTTTCAGTCACCAAGCCTGTGCAATCCATTATTAGATGTTTTAAAGTTTCTATGTGTTCAGTTGATTTGCAGAACCGACATAGATTCGTTTGCACTTGTTTACGAATTGCCAAGATCTCATTGGTTTTCAGTTGGTTCAATTTAAATCGTAGAAATAGGCGACTGAGGTTCTTATCCGGGAATTTGTGGAGATATCCTCGAACTGCATTTAGCTTCATGGGAGCGTTCGGCAGATTGCTTGTTAATGAGTGGTCGGTTGCCAGTTCTTGTGTGTGGATCCAATCCGCTTCGAACAATTTTGCCACCGCTCTGTTTGGGTTTTGAATTAAAGTTTCCAACGGTAAGTCCAGTTCTTTCAGGAGGGCTAGATTTGCTTGTTCCCATTCCGCAAGCATCCGATTGACTCCTTCTGTCAATTCTTTGCGGATAAGGACCAGCACTCGTGCTTCTGGGTTATTAATAACTTTACGGTAGAGCATCATTGATGCTCTCATCTTGACTGCCAGGAGTGATGAAATACAGAGTTCCCTCCTTATTAATGCCATGGGGGTTGATGACGCTAAACCCAGAACACTTCGCCAGAAGTAGCCTTCGTATTTCACCCAAATTGAGTTCGGGATCGAAGGCATAGCATCTGTGCCGTATATCAATGCTGGTACCACCTTAGCCTTATAGAACCTCAGAGTGGGGATTAACGAGTAGCGGCCATGCCTTCTGTCCACTGCCTTTGCTTGGGCTGTAAGGTTCTTCAATTTTGTCCAAAGTGCATTTAGCATGGTCTTTTCATTTTTCTCGTTGCTGATTGTGATTCCCAGGTATTTGAAAGCATGTACTGTTTCCAGTTTCCTGCCTTCACAGTGCCAGGAACATTTTAGGATCTTTTTAGATGGCTTCCCCAGGACGAGTACTTTGGTTTTTTCATTGTTTAACCGCAGGTTGTTTTTTGACATATATACTACCAAGTTGTCTAACTGACGCTGAAGACCAATGGGCGTCATATCCATCAGGATAATATCGTCAGCGTATAGTAGACGGTTGATCTTCTCTCCGCCCAGTTCTGGTGGGAAATGTCTGATTGCCAGACTTGATTCCCCATAGTCTGCGATGTATGCATTGTATAGAGAGGGTGCCAGAGGGCACCCCTGTTTCACTCCTCTAGCTGTCGCAATCTTTTCAGATAAAATTCCTTCGGCACTGAGCCGAACTTGAATAGAGGTTCCTTGATGCAGGGCCTTTATAGGGTCTAAAGTTGAGGCCGGGCACCCTTTTGCCTCTAATTTCGACCAAAGACGTTGTCTATTGACCTGGTCAAATGCTTGTACCAGGTCAATGAATACGACAAAGATCGGCAGGTCTCCTTGTAGCGCTTTCGCTTTCAGGGCGCTCATGAGCAGGATATTTGTGGTTGTCCCTGAATTCCTAACAAAGCCGTTCTGAAAAGGGTCCATAGATTTAGAGGATTGGACCCATTGTTGAAAGTCATCCAATACAAAGGACGCAAACACTTTTCCCATTACGTCCAAAAGAGCGATCGGCCTGTAATGGTTCGGATCGTCAGTTGCGCCTCTCTTAAAGATCGGGACAATGTTCGCCTTTTTCCATGTTGGTGGGATATCTTTTGACTGGTTACAATTTGTGAAGAGCTTGCTCATGAAGCTTGCCCATAGCTCTGGATGTTTTTTAAGTTCTAGGTTGCTAATGCCGTCAGGTCCCGGCGCCCTGGAGTTGTTCAATTTTGTGAGCTTGTTCAGAATTAATTCTTTGTCAACAGGAATATTCCATGTTGTGTCCCTGGGGCGACTTTTCCTAATCGGCGAGTAGGGGTCATTCTCGTCTGTAATTGGAGCAAATAGTTTGGAAAAATGCTCAATCCAGTTTGCTTCTCCCACGTTGTTCTGGATGTTATCATTGGCGCTGCTTTGGGTCCCCTTGATCAGGTTCCAGAATTCTTTTGGTTTGTTTCCACAAACTGCCATCAGCATTTGTTCTGAGTCGTTCGAATACAGTTTGTGGCGGTAGTGAAGTAACCAACTTCTATATTCTTGCACAGCCTTTGACCATTGTGCCTTATTATCAGTTGAAGGAAACTTCTGGTAATGTTTCTTCAATCTTCTATGTTCCAACCTTTTCGTTACCAGGTCCTTGTTATAAGAATGTCGATGCCCAGTCTGTGATTTAGCTGTTTTGGTTGGATCCATCTGGAATCTAGTTAACAGGGGCGTGTAGTCCAAAACATTCTCATCCCTCAGCCCTTGCGTCGGACTTTTAGTTCCAGGTCTTACGTATTGCGCTTCAAGTTGCTGTAATCCCTTTTGTGAGATCTTCACTCTTTTACCTCTCTCTGAAGGCTCAAGCGGCAAGGAGCTCTTAATTAGATTCGATCTTGATGACCAACCTTCTAGGATTAAGAGGTTGTGGTCACTGAACTCTGTGCGCCTTACCTTGAAAGAGTGGATCTTTGGCAGAATTTCTCTTGATACAAAGATATGATCTATTGTCCCTTTTTGGTCACCCCTTTGCCATGACGGGATCTCCAAGTTTAATTTTGAGCGAGTCCAGTGGAGATTATGCATATCTCTGTCAGCCATTAATTTATCGAGGAGAATCCCTCTTTCCCGTGCTGGGGTCATTAGACTCGACTGCTTAGAAAACATATCGATCCCGTCGCAGGTTGCGTTGAAATCTCCATTGATGATACTACTATGGTCCGGCCAGTTTATTTGGGTTTCTTCCCAAAGACTATGAAGTTCTTTGATAAAGTCTTCATTTGTTGTCATCACCGGGTTCCAATAAACGTTTATTAAGAGCAGCGTTATCCCTTGATGTTCGTTGGCTGAAGACTTTCTTGTCAAGATTACAGCTTGGATCCAGTGCAGTGGCGACGAAATTTCATGGACTTCAAGTCCTGTTCCCATTTTGATTGCAATTATGAGTCCCGCAGATGGGCGCCCTGTTTCTCCTTTCCTAGCGCTCTTGAAGATAAGTTCGTAACCATCCAATTGCGGCTTGGCAGTCAGCCACGTCTCTTGGAGGCAAAGGACGTCAAAGGTGCCCAGGTTAACGTCAGTCCTTTTAGTAAGGTGCGTAAAACCCCTTGTGTTCCAGCATCCCAGTCTTAATGGTTGAAGTAGATCCGTGATCTTATCTGAGATCTTCTTCTTAGGTGTTTCGGGACCACATTTCTGTCCCAACCATCGTTGCTAATGGTTTTGCCTACGGTTGGTCTCGGGTTTTTGCCAGGTCCGCGCCCTGTTTTTGTTCTCCCTAGATGTTTCACGGCTCCTCAGTATCGGGTCGTTTCTTGGTCGATCGTGATATCTTTGGCCTCGCCCCTGGGACGGTTCTTGGTTGTTTTCTGCTACATAGTTTCTCCCCGTTTTTCCGTTCTCCTCTCGGTTAGACCTCTGAGTTCTCTGTTTACTTGTAGATTGTATTTTCTGCTCAGGGCAGGCATGAGGCATCCGGCTAATATAGCGGACACGATTTTCCCTGTTCGGTTGAGCAAGTTCCTTCCCGTTATTTACTTCTCCACGGGGTTTAACTTTTTTCTCTGTTTCAGTGTTTGAGTTCCCAATGTCCAGTAATTCGAAACCCCCTGCCAGAAGGTTATTCGCTTCTTTCAGTAGGCGCAGCTTAATACTCTCAGAATCAAGGTGTATGTATGAATAGTCTGTTCGGCCTGATGTACTAGGTTCGACTATCCATAAATCTTTATTTTGAATGTTTTTCAAATTAGTATTTTTGCTTAGGATTCTGATAATGTTCGTTCTATTCATGATCAGGTCGTCATATTCTGGGTTGATGTTTTTCAACCTGACAGTAAAATCGCTGACAATACGCTTTGCTGCGCTTTTCTGCGTGCTTTCTATGGCGGATCTTCTCTCCTCTTTTCTCTTCTCGTTTTCATCCGAAATGAAGCGTAAGTATGAGTCTGAGATTTTTTTTTGTTCTTTTTCTCTTAGGAGTTTGGGGCTCTTTCTCAGGTCAGATCTGATCTCCTGTTTCCGCAGAGGAGGAGATGCCTTCCGGGGTTTGTTCCTTTTCCAAATGTTTGGGCTTTCACTGCGTTTTGGGTCCGATCTTTTCTCAGCCATGATGTTTATCCTCGACTTTGAATTTCTCTCTAACTCTAATTTTTGCGAGTTGTTGGTTTTCCTCGAGGGCTTTGGCGACGAAACGGAATTGTCAACGATTAGGACTTTCTTTGATGGTTCGCTATTTGAAGTTTCAAGAGTTGATTCAATTGCTTTTCTCTTTGCTTGTTTTTTTGGACGGTTTTCATGTCCAGGTTCGTCAATTGTTTGTATACTCCAATCCGACCCGTCTTCAACCATAAGAACGGGCGCGGTTTCTTTTGGACAAGCTGGTCCTTTTTCCATCATATGTTTCTGATGTATATTTTTCGTTTCTTTTGTTTTAAGAGGAGCGTCTTTTTTCTTCGCCCTCTCTGTGGAAGGTGTGTTTTGAACTTGGGACTTGGCACTCCTAGAAGGAGTTTGACTCACTATGGATTTTTGCTGGTTGAATATTCCATACGTGAATTTCTTAGTGTTCTTTCCCGAACCTTTGTTGGATTTTGTTGTACTTTCTACTCTTTTTATGTAAGAGAAGGGATTGGGAGCTTGTTCCATCCCTGATTCTGCAGCAACGAATTGACTGAGCGCCGCACGGACGTCATCTTCCTCCAGTATGGCTATGATGGCGTCCAAAGGTTCATTCGCCGAGTTGCTGACTGAGGTCTTGATTTCAGTATCTTGTGTGGTTAACGCTCTATCAGATTCGTTTGGAGTGGTGAACAAAGTAGCTGCGGTACCCTTCGGATGTTGTAGCTGTCGTTTGGTACTTTCCTCGACGAGCAGATGTTCCTCTGTCAAACGGTTCGGAGGGTCACATTCGGGATGACTTTTCTCATGTGTTCTATCTCTGTCTTTCGATCCTTGACATCCCAGAATAAACCCTTCTAAATATTGCAGTTTCGATTGCATTATAGATAGCATGGTCACCTGGTCTCGAAGTGTGTCATTAATGCTCTCGTAGAGCTTGGAGAACGGGGCCAGTGCCACTGTTACTGTTGACATTATGGAAGGTAAGTCCAACTTCTGGTGGTCCGGGTACTGTAGAGAAACGTGCGCAGTTTTACTTGAACTACCCGTTACGGTAGGCATAGTAATCGTTGGAACTGTTTCTGTTGGTTCAGGAGACGTTCCCTTGATGGGAGTGCTTGAATTCGTCACGTTGATCTGGTCTAAGTTTTTTAGTCTAAGTGGTTGTAAAGAGACATGGTGCTGTTTAGGACTTCCGCCTCTATTCGTCACAGTGTTTTTTTGCTCCATGGTGTGACAACTTTGGTTAACTGAGGTCTCCGTCAAATTAGTACTTAATTGTTGAGCCTGCCCCCTGCCTTCGAAACTTATGTTTTCCTCTTCAATATTGTCGAGCAGTCTTTCTTGACTGGGCTTGACACCTGGCCCGTCTTGCTGTGCATCGTTTGTATTTAAAGATGTAGCTTTATTCGAGTAGTGCCATCTAAGGGGTGAGACACCCGTTGTTTCGATCCTGGTTGCAGTGTTTCCCAGGAGGCATAAGTTTTCCAGTGGGTCCTCGGGGGTGGCTCTTACCCTTGTTGTTTCTGTCTCTAAGTGAGTAAGGCTTTCTAACATTTCGTTGTCCGACAGATCTTGCTGGGGATGAATTCCCCTTTCCATTTTTTTCTTAAAGAAGTCGTTTAGAAGTGACATTGTACAAGGCTTAGTTTGTCCATTCGTTGGGCCCATTTTCTTATTTAGGGGGACCTTTGTTCTGGAGGTCTGTCCCCTTCTGACCTTGTTGTGAGTGTATCGCTGGCTTTTCCTTGACGTCAGTGAAGGTATTTTAAGTTGATCATCGTTTTGACATCCTTGCTTTTCTTTTCTCTTTTTCGGCAAAATTACCATTTGAGGGCATATTACCTCTGGTATTTCGATGTTCCCGTTTGGGGTGATTGAGTCTGTTAAGACTTCAATCACTTCTTTCAATTTGCAAGATGTGGCGTCCAGAACAGCTGGGTTTTGAGGCTGGCTTCTCCATTTATGCTCTTTGATCATACTATTTACATCGTATGGTTTTAAAGTATTATCCTCTACGATACGTTCCCGCGTTGCCAGGTTTTTAGCCGTATGTATTTGGGCGGCACAAACTAATTCCTCGCCGTCCATCTTTGAAGATGATTTACATTTCGGCTTGTATGTTTCTGTACTTACGGGCAATTGACCCGTTCTTTTGATGGACTTTTGCTTAGATGTTTCGGGTTCGGAGGTGCTTTCTTTTTGGTGGGCACAATCCACCTGTGTCACCATGTTCAAGTCCTGCAAATGCGTACTTTCGCAGCATGGCCGTTCGTTTGTTTGCAATCTGACCTCTTCTCGAATGGGAGAATCTGTCGTCTGGTGGAGTGGATTCTCTCTTAGAGCCGGTGCCGTTGCAGGAGATGTCACAGCGATGTCGGCATCGGCGAGTATGTTGCTGTTGTTCTGATTGTGCGACAGTCTCGCACTTTTTGCGTTATTTTCCTCGAGCGTATCCTGCTGGGATGAAGTTATTGTCCTTTTCGGCACCCGTTTCGGCACTGGTTGCTTTTCGCCCTTCTTCTTCGAACTCGTTCTCCCCACTGGCGTTTCCTTCAGTGGACGGAGAACGCGACGAGTGGATTCTGTGCCCGGTCTAGGGCTGTTCAATGGAGACGTTCCAGGCCACGAAGTTGAGTCTATGGCTGAGGCCGAGGCCCGCGGTCGCTGTTGTAAGTTTTCCATGAGTGGAGAAGTCCTCAGGGCAGCGATATCCGCCTCCTCGTTATAGTTGCTCATACTGGCCAGGCAGTCTGCGGAGGAGACCGGTGTCACGGCCATGACACGGTCTGCACAGTCTGCACTACCACTCTGCAGCCCACTCCGCGGCCGCTCCGCGGCTGAAGAGGCTTTTTGAAGGGTTGAAAAAGTTAGGAAAGCTGGGTAAACAGTGTCCACTGTGGAAAGACTCCGGTCTGCACAGTCTGCACTACCACTCTGCAGCCCACTCCGCGGCCGCTCCGCGGCTGAAGAGGCTTTTTGAAGGGTTGAAAAAGTTAGGAAAGCTGGGTAAACAGTGTCCACTGTGGAAAGACTCCGGTCTGCACAGTCTGCACTACCACTCTGCAGCCCACTCCGCGGCCGCTCCGCGGCTGAAGAGGCTTTTTGAAGGGTTGAAAAAGTTAGGAAAGCTGGGTAAACAGTGTCCACTGTGGAAAGACTCCGGTCTGCACAGTCTGCACTACCACTCTGCAGCCCACTCCGCCTGCATCTGCATAGTTAGTGTAGATGACACCCAGCCTGTCCAATTTGTCAAATAGCGGCTTTGTAAATATATTGTACCTGGTCGGCGATACGCAAGACCCTTGTGGGATGCCACATGTGGTCAGGATAGGGTCAGCGGATGCCGAAGTGGAGAAGACTTTCATTGTTCTATTATTTAAGAAGGATTTGACCCAGGCAATTGCATCTCTAGAGAAGTGGGCAGCCGAGGCCAAGTGTCTTCACAGGACGTGGTCCACCAAGTCAAAGGCGGCTGAGAGGTCAAGGAGTAGAATGTCAGTTTTCCCTTTGTCCATGAGCTCATCAATCTGTGTGTTTAGGTTGATTACGGCAGTTTCTGTGCCGTGTTGAAGCCTAATGCTGGATTGGCGGGAACCTAGGAGGTGATTGTCCTCAAGGTAAGTCTGAATTTGCAGGTAAGCTACTCCATCAATGATTTTGAGAAGAAAAGGCACCATGGTGATCGGCCTGTAGTTGGTTGGGATAGCGGGGTCTAAGGTCTGTTTTTTTTTAATAATGGTAGGACCCAGGATTCTTTAGATTGCTTGGGACAGTGTTAGTCGTGAACAATGCGTTGATTAATTTGGAGATGAATGGTGCGAGGTCTCTTGCTGCCTCTTTAATTATTTGGGTGGGGCAGTTATCGCCCTGGCAATTGGAGGGTTTCAGAGAAGAGGCCGTTTTTTCAGTATCAAGGATAGATATTTTATCGTATCTGAAAGGTTCTGGAGTGCTGGGGGAGTCTGAGAGGATGGTTGGAGGCGACTCAAAATTAGGCATGGCGGCTTTTTTGTTTGCAATCTTATTTTGAAGTAATGTTATTTTGTTTGCCTTACGCATTTTGTGTGCTTGTGTACCAAGCTTTATCCTTGGGAGCATTGTCTGTGGGGGGAATTGGGGATTCCAATCCATTTCGCGTAGTATCGCAAATAATTCTTTAGTATTGGAGCTGGCATTTGAAATTCTTTCATTTTACAGGTCTTTCTTTGTGCGAATGATTTCCTTTTTGTAGTTTGCAAAGTTGGTTAGGCACAGCTTATTTCCATCGGTGGGAGTGTCTCCATGAGGTTTCTAATTTTCTTTTTTGTAATCTCAGGTTTTTGAGGTGTGGTGTGAACCAATTGAGGTGTGCGCGCTGTTTGCTTTTACGCATTTTAAGAGGTGGAATAGTATCTAGAGCACTAGACATGGTGGTGTTTTAAGCTTCGACTAGGGTGTTAGGGCCAGAAGTATTTGGGATTGAATTAAGCATTGGTAGGTTGTGTGGTAGTAGTCTTTCCGGTGTGATATTTTTTTTGCTTCTAGTAGGAAGAGGTGGTGCCATATCTTTGTCTTTGCTCGGCTGTTTAGGTGAGGTTAAGGAGAAGGCAATGAGATGGTGATCAGTCCAGTGTTAGGGGAGTAACCCTCGTAATGGATGTTTCACAGTTCTGGTCCGCCACCCAGTCTAAGGTTCTGCCTTTGACGTGTGTAGGTGAGGATACTCTTTGTGTTAGTCCTTGTTCTGATAAGATATTGGCTACTGCCTGGGCATTTTTGTCAGCACGGTCATTGAAATCAAGGTTGAAATCACCCAGTAGTAATACTTGTGATGAGTCTTTAGTGTTGTTTGACAAAATGCTGAATATATCCTGCTCAAAGGTGCCGATGGGACCTCGACGTCTGTAGAGTAGGTAGATAGTTATGGTACGGCGGTTGGAGATAGGGAGTTTGGCAATGAACAATTTGCAGGATTTAATAGGTGGTGACAGTGATAGTCTTATGGCAAGGTCAGATTTAGCTAGGAGGGCTTATCCGCCTCCTTTGGCATTAGTTCTGTCTGCCCTAAATATTTGGTAGTTTTCAGGTACTGCTAGCGTAAGGGCTGGGCCAGCTGCATCATGCAGCCATGACTCTGACAGCTAGGATGTCAAGGTCATCCGTGGTTCAGTCGAATATGTTGGACATGCCATTCGACGGGGAGAACCTGTTTGGCAAGGCGATCAACGAGTCTCTTCAACTCAAGACAGACACTGCATGTTTGATGGGTACCCTGCAACAACGTCTGTTGTTCTTTCGTTCCTCAGGGAGAAAACCTTGCAGGTCTGAGAAAAGCTACACTGCCCATTATTGGCGGCCTTCACGTTCCACTACGCAGGAGGCGTACAGAGGCTGCTTTCAGGCATATGGCAGCGAAGGACCGTGCTGGCGCCGACTGTGGGGCAGGACCGTGGTGCCTAACCAGCCATGTCCTCAAGGAGGGCAGAGAGGGGACACTCGTGCACCCCAGTGGGAGGGCTCCTGATGAATTTCGTCGGCGTGTGAAAGACCATCACCACCCACAGTTGGGTGCTGGACGCTCTCGGCCAGGGACACACCTTGGAGTTCCAACGCAGGTGTCCCTGTATTCCCCCTGTAGCGCATCAAGAACACGTGGCACAGCTACTGCAGGAGGTCCAAGTCATGTTAAAGAATGGGGGCGATGGTACCTGTTGTACTCCAAATACTTTCTGGTTTCGAAAAAAGACAGGAGGTTGCGGGCCGATCCTGGACCTACGATGCCTCAACAAGTACCTGAAGGCCCAGAAGTTCAGGATGGTTATGTTGCAGCACGTGCTCGACCAACTGGAGGCAGGAGACTTCCTGGCGTCTCTGGACATGGAGGACACATACGTCCACATCCCCATCCATCGGAAACACTGCAAGTTCCTGCGGTTTGTGGTCCAGGGACAGCACTTTCAGTTCAAGGCACTTCCCTTCGGCCTGAAATCGGCCCGAGGGTCTTCACAAAGTGCCTGGCTCCAGTCGTGCCACATCTTCGTGTCGAGGGCATCCCAAACCCTAGAGTTTGGACATTATGCTTTTACCTGTGGAGTGTAAGGATATCCTTGCCAAGGCTAGGGCCTCTTCAACGTTGACTTGCTACGGCCATATGTAGCTTTTCTCTGTGTGGTGCAGGGCTCAGAAGATCACCCCTCTGCGTGCCACAGCCCAGCAGCTCCTACCATACCTGCTTTCTTGCCCGAGGCTGGACTGGCTCTTGCCTCTATCAAGGTGCATCTGGCAGCCATATCGCACCACACCAGGGCGCCGGGTAAGCCTTCTCTGTGGTCTCAAAGACTCGTCAAGGAGTTACTCAAAGTGCTCTATAGGACTTTTCTGGTGGAAAGGCTCCTGCCCTGGCTTGGGAACTGAATGTGGTTGACTAAACTTATGTGGTCGCCTTTTGAGCTGATGCTTCAGGCCCCGCCCAAGTTCCTATCGTGGATGATAGCGTTCCTCATGGTGATCAACTTGGCCAGACGGGTCGGGGAGATCTAGGCACTGTCATGCAAACAGCCATACCTGTCCTTCCATGCTTCAAGAGTGGTACTACATGCACACCCCACCTATGCCAAAGGTGCTGTCGGAGTTCCACCTCAACAAGCCTTTGGTGTTGGATTGGATTTTATTTATAAATCACAACGTTCAGCAGGAGGCAGATTGGTGCTCCCTGTGGGATAGTGAAAGCGAGAACCTAAAAGACGAGCGTTTTAAGAGCTTTGTGAAATGTGCGGTGTGCAGGGATAACTCGTAAGCGAGAGAGGGAGGGAGTTCCAAGAATTGCGGCAGCCACTGAAAGAGTGGCCGCCAATCTGGCTGTACCTAACTGGAGGGATGGCCAGCAGACAGGCATTAGCGGACCACAAAGCTCAGCTCGGGATGTAAGGCACCTATCTTCTTCCCGAATCCGTCGTCTCCGGTGGGGACAGCATTGTATTTTCTGGGCCTTGCTCATGCCTTGAAGTTTTAAGTGGCACGCATGAAAAGCTTTCGGAAGACTTGTCAACCAACTGTTTGTCAGTTTTGGTCCTGTGAATCACGGAAAGGCCTTGTTGAAGGCTTCCATCTCCAGGTGGCTGTCCGGCTGCATCATGCACTGTCATCGGCTGGCTAACAGACCTCTTCCAGGCTGGCCGAGAGCCTATTCCACCATAGTCATCAGAGCAACAACTTTTCTCTCTGGTGGGCCCTGCTCGACATCTGCAGGGCTACAACGTGGTGTCCCACGCACACCTTCAGAGGTTCTACTGCGTTGACAGGGATTCCAGGGAGGAGTCCCTAGTCGGCCAAGCGGTTCTTCGCAACCTGTTCATTTGAGGTGAGTCTGTTCTAAAGGTGAGTGTTATTGCTTCTGTTGAACCTTGCTACCGCCAGTTGTTGTGGGTTTATACTGCTGTGTAATCATTATTCATGGGCGTGTGAATCCATGCCAGACCCCATGCTGGAGAAGGTTTAAGTTACTTACCTGTAACTATCGTTCTCCAGCATGGGTCTGGCATGGTTTGACATACAAACCCTCCCTCCTTGCCCTCTGTGGCTCTTCATTATGAAAGAGAAAAGGGGGATACCGCATCTCACATAAGGGTACCTCACCTCCTTGCCCCAAGTTGCCCCCCCCCCCCCACACCCCAAGTTACCTCTTCCCAGGTAGTCCTCCCTCGCATATCCACCACCAGGGAAAGGGGCGAGTATACCCTCAGGTTCCTCACAACGCGTAGAACCGTGCACATTCTGTTTGTTAAAATTAACTGTTATTGAAGTGGAAGGACACACAGAGGTGCCCCTTGCCATTTGCACAGCAGAGGGCAACATAACACTGATAAATTGCATCAGCTGAGTACAGAAACATACCTAAGCATTCTATATATACTGTCTTGTGCTTGTGGAGGAATGGTGGCATAGGCTCCTCGGTCTGTTAGTGGATGTTGCACTGATTCAGCTGATCAGAAGTTCCCACTCCTTCCTGTAAAACAATTAGAAGTATCTGGTCCCCATCAGTAACATTTCATTTCTAGTTTTAAATGTCGCAATCCGTGATTGATTGGTGATAGATCAGATGAAAACGAGATTTAAATAAGTAAACTACTTTTCCAACCCCTAATCAAACATGAAAAAAGAAAAGTATGCAGTTTAAATTGCCATATCAATTTAAAGGAAACAGTGTTTTCTTGGACTGTATACTAGAGAAATAGTACAAAGAACTCCTCACGTAAATAATTTGTTTTTATTTTATGTTACAGTCGAATATGATGGATCTCTTAACCATGCCATTAACCACCCAGAAAAAGGAACGGTAAGATATTTGCTTTCTATTGGTGTTAAAAAGGTACTAATGCTCTTGCTATGTATTATAAATATGTTCACTCCCACTGCTGTGCCCTCCCTTTGATTTCCCTGCTTTGCATTCAATCCTAATCACTTAAAGAAAAATGTAATTGAAAATATTCAAGCCTCAGTACAGACATTAAATGTTTTCTGTGGCCTAGTTTCTAAAAATCTTGGAATGCTTAGGATAAACCATTTAAAAAATGTTTAAAGTATTCCAAACAGTTGTAGTTGAGTTAACAGTTGTTTTATCACACAGATGGCACATAGCAAACCACTAGACACTGGTGGTCTGTCCCTCATGGTCCTTTCATTAGGAAACACCCACAGGACTTATGGATAGTGTATTTAGTTGATGGCTATGCTCCATCCTACCTGGTGTACCTTTATTCCGTTCTCAAACTGTGCATTACTAACCTTGACACTGTCTTTCCATGCTTGTAGGTGATGCCGATCAGCTGGGCAAAGTCAGTACTGCTACATCTACCAGTTAACAGTATTTAATCTTTGAGGTGCTTATCTCTTAAAGTAGTACAGCAACCCTTTAAATAGCTTGCAATTGATGCCATTCTAAGTGCCAACGAGTCTTATTATCACTTCACTACAACTAGATACAGCTATTGAAAAAGGAGTTTTAGTTTAAATCTGCTTTGTCAATGAGAAAGGAAACTCTTACTAAAATTAAGTTTGATCCCAAGGTATTGGATTGATTTCACATTGTGATAATGTTCATTAGATACTCTGAGCCTCATTACGACTTTGGCGGTAGCCATGCCCTTAATAAGGGCATGGCTGCCACCAAAACCGGGTCCGGGTTCCCTGAATGGGGATTTACCAGGCCATTCCGAGTTTGGCGGGCCCGGTAATTCCTCCTTCAGGGAACCCGAGCCCGGACCTTCCCCATTCCCATTTGAGCCCCCATAGGGCTCAAATGTGAAACAGTTTTAACTGTCCACAATAACCTTGGACTGTCTATGGGCAGCTTTACCACAGTGAGATATCCTGCTTGTCGCGCTTATTACCCCCCCCCCCATTCCACGTGATAATCTAAAAAAAAGTGCAGTTTAAGAAAACTGTCTCCATGCCAACACACAAAATCCTGCTGTATAACTGAGGAAACTCATTTTGCCTCACATCTTCTCCTGCCAAACGTGGTGATGGTTGAGGTTCAAAAAAGGCCCGAGAATCTTAGTGCTTCTGGTTTCCTCTGCTTTTTTTTACACCCAAACCATAAAAGAAGCAGTGATGCCATCCACATGGTTGCCGCCATCACAATGAATCCCTTCTATTCCCCCTGCTTTTTATGGATGTAAATGCAGGTGGAATCCATGGGAATTCACCCCTTCTTCTCCGGTACGGAACGGGGAAATATGCAGAACAGATCTTCAAGTCTGTCCACCTTCTGCATACAGTAAATCCATTGCAATATGGCACGGACCATGGAAAACTTGTCTTTTACAATTGGTGTCGTGGACCAAATTTCAAATTAAATAGTTAGTATGGAAGCTGTTGATGTTTGCGAGACCTTTGTTTGTAAATATGTAATGGTCCCTTTAATTTTGTAAAGTCTTTCCTGAATTGTTCGTGCATAGTCATAGTTTATTCATTGTCCGCACTGAAGGTTCTTTTTCTGAAGTTTCTACATAAATGCAAACCTATTGTCAAACCTGCTCCCCCCTAACACGATCTGTCATGTACTGAAACTAATCCGATTGAGTTGGCAGCCACTCTGTTGAATTCCGAGTCATTGATCAATTCCAGGAGTGATGAACAGTAATACAACTGCCAGTTAGACAGCCCAAGAATACCCTCCCATACCAAGCTATATGGCTTTGTAATGACAACCCGTATTGTATGGTCCTCCCATCTCAGCTTCCTTAGCAACACTTCAATTCTTCTAAGATCTTCCTCAGCCATTGTACCCATGAAGTTTGAAACAATGTATAGAAACCTCTGAAAGGACATTATCTTGTATATCTCCACTGTCCCAATTAATATTAGTTGTTCCCACTGTGTGAAATAATCAGATGTGAACCATTCATAGCAAGAACCAGATTGCTCTCTTGGAATGTCTTGTCATCCCTCCCAACCAGCAGCCCCCAAATACCCGAAAGTATGTTGCTTCACTACCAGTGGAGGAGTTCTTATAATGACTCTAACTCCACCCTTCAGAGGCAACTGCTTTTCATAGATAGATCCATTGATAAAAGGGTTCTGTAAACATTATCAAAAGGCATTGCAATTCTGCTTCATTGGCAGTGCATATCTGCGGTACAAAGGGGGAAAAGCCTGCATTACTGTACAATATTTCTGGGACTTGTACTGTACCATAATACATTGTAAACAAAAAAGTCTTGCAGTATATGGGTTTGCTAGATGTCTGGGGGGTTATGACATCAGTCTTCAAAGGACTGAAAATGTGAAAATTAGAAAAATGTCACCTTAACTCTTGAGTACTGTACACCTGAGCGATGAGTAATATGGTTTTGCTAAAGAGTACTTGATTGCCGAATTGGGGACAGCATGTTCAGAAAAATATTCAGAGGTTTGATATACTAAGCAAGTGATGATGCATGATCCCAAATCCTATCCCAAGGTTAAAATAATAAAAATGTAACAATATGTCCTCAGTGGCATCTTACATTTCAGTAAAGAAGTATTCAGTCAATGGCATTGGTGGTGGTGAGTTCCAAACCCGACTCTAACAACTACCTATTTGGTGGAGAGAGTCAGAAACCCTTTGCTACCATTTCCTGACTATAAAGCCCCTAAGGGCATAGATTGATTTGGTTTGATTGATTTGGCCATTTATAATGCGCACATAACGGAATTGACTGTATAAAGGCACACCTGGTACAAGAAGGTGAACAGAGAAACACGTGGTTGACCAGCTCATAATACGAGCAGCATATGGAACCTAAGGCCCTCATATTACCTTTATTTAATGTGCATCAACACATCCTCCAACGTCGCCATGCATTCTGCTCAGACCAAACCTTGTGCATGGGCTGCACGTTCTTTGTCTAGTTCCATGCCTGATGCCACTACTTTCTCCTTAATCAGTGATGGCAAATAAAAATGTCAGCCAGAGATTACTCACCAAGAGACAGGTTGCACATCAGGACATAGAATGCATTAGAATTTGCCTGATATTTGAAATGTCGCTGAAAAGTGCCATGCAGAGAAACCGTGGAATAGTGATGCAGTGTGGACACTTCCATTCTGGTGCCACGACAGACCTAATTTTATCCATTAACAGAAGGCTATGCATGGGAGGGGCCTGTCATGGCCTTAATCTAACTTAATCCGAAATAGACTTCAGTTCCTTCTTAAGGAGTCCCATTTTTACCATGATTTGGGAAATCATTTCCTCCGTGTCCTACGATTTATTTTCTCAATCTGTCGGTGTGATTTCAGCAGGGAGCCCAGAGCCTTGACCCTTAAAGCAAATACCAGTCTAATGTAAGGTATCATTCAGCAGAGCAGCAATAGGCATAGGAGCCTGCACAGGAAGGACAGTCTGAGTAATATCTGTCTCCCTCATGGGATGTTTATTAGCAGGTAGCCAAAACAATTGCCCATGGTTGGGATTGAGGGCTATGCCTCTTGTACATCTTGTGAGGATGTTCGTGCCTGCTTGTTTCATTGGAGTAAGAATAAGACGCCACAAGGTGTTCGATTTTAGTATATTTTACTGCCACCCTCCATCATACCGGCACACAAAAGGAATTGAGAGTCTCTCAAAACAACACAAGAGGAGTGAATGCAAAGCAACGCAAATTAAGAAGATTTGGTGTTTGGTGTATACTTTAAAACATATGGTCTCTGCTCATTGAATCCAAGAGGCTTTCCTGCCTGCATCTGCCTTGTGGTAAAAAAAAGTGTAAGCACCCTATTCGTCTGTCATCCTCTCTGTCTCTGTGTTTCTGAGATACTTTGGCTTGTTGCAGTCTCTCCACAGCATTAGTTCTCCTTGAACACTCCTGGTGGTTGTTTATTTTCTTATTCCCGTTTCAGCTTGCACTTTCTTTGTAATCCCACATGGGCTTTGTTTAGAGAAGGTTTTTTTTCGCGGCAGCATATCATTTATCATTTTACTGGTGGTTATAGTCTGACAATGGTTAACTTCACCATGGTTTGGAACTTTGGATACTTGTATGGACTCATGAACTGATATTGTCCAGGGCATTGTTTTTACTGTGGACTTTTTTAATGGCTGTTGAATTTAAGTAACTGTGTCCTTGGTAGACTTAGCAGTGAATCTTTCAATAACTCTTGGACCAAAGTGTATTTCATCAAGGACTTTGTGTCACAACCACTCTCGCTGTCTTTCTGACTTTGCCTAGTATGCTCACAAAGTTTGTGATTCATGTCGGTCAGGCTCTGGATTTCGTAACCCAGTCTTTATAAGTGTCTGTCTCTCTTTCCTCTCTCGCTCTTCTTACTCTCTTCTCTCTCGCTCTCCCCCTCGCCTATTCTCCCACTGCCACCCCGCTCCCTGCTCTCCCGCTACGCTGTATGCTCTCCTTTGACTTGGTCTGAACTGCATCATTGGAAGAAAAGGTTGTATATGCCGTAATACATGTCACTTTCTCACTGTCAGTCTTGCATGCTTCTTATTCTACTTGCATCCCTTTTTGGGCATGATGCTTGCTCTCAGGATTTTACTACTTTCTTGTTTTCCCTTTGTACTAGGGGGGAGATGCTGTTAATAGTCTGTTAATTTCTCACAATAGTTCTCACCCCTCTCCTGCACCGGTGTGTGCATCCTTCTGCACACCGGTCCCTGCAGTCTCGCATAGACTCTCCACCGATTTCTCCTTACTCGCTCCTCTGCCTCAGAGACACTCTGCATGACCGAGTCTGTTTCGGCATCTACTGTGTTGGATTCCAAGACGCATTTACTGCATTGGTTCTACCCTCTGGACTGCTTCTCTACCAGCTCTTGATTCTCTATTGTTATCCCTTTTGGCTATGTTAGAGTGCCATCTTTTTTCATGTTACTAATGTGCCTTTTTCTCCCTTCGCTTCTCTTCTTGGGCTGGCTCCAGCTTTGTAATGGCTTCCGTCCTTCCACAGATTTCTCATCTTTGAAATATCTTTTCCAGCACCACCTGTTTTATGAAGTTTTTTTTTTCCCCATGTAACTTTTTATGAACACTTTCACAATATTCCATAACATTGTAACCCCCATCCCCCTGAGTCTGAACATCGATGGTAAGCATTCATTTTAAGTTTCTGTAAGTCTCCTAGTGTCAAGTAACCGGATTTATTCCACCAGGCCTAGCAGTCTCATTCTCCTAGGGCACCAGTACCCTCTTGCCCCTTTAGAGAGTAGGTAGCCCATTCCAATACTGCAAAGTTCCAGACTTTTCTCACCTATTCATGTTCAGTTGGAGGGTCCTTTTGATTTCCATTTTTGCGCCACTCCAGCGCCCCGGCCATCATCAGAATCACATATTTTACGATCTGCTCTGGAGGGCATGTCTTCCAATTATCCTGCTAGCTCCAATTTAGACAAATCTCTGTTGCCCCTTCCCTTCAGACCCAGTGCCTTCCCTAGTGCTTCCACTATTAACCTCCAGTAATCCTGGATATGAGGGCAGTCTCGCCAAAAATGATTCCAAGTCCTCACCATTCCACATTATCTCCAGCAACAGTATCTTATTGTAATACATCTTTTTTGGTCTATCTCCCTTTGTTTTTCAGAGTCTCTCCTTAAGGGTTTCCCCTATTACTGGATTATCCACTGCCCTCCATATTTTATTCCTGGTCATCTTTCAGCCAGTTGCTCATTACCCTTATTTGTGCCGCCATAAAGTATATTTTAAGGTCTGGTTCCCCCACACCTCCCCTGTCTCTAGGCAGCATAGCCTTTCTAGCTATCCTTGGTCTTTTATTATTCCAGACAAATCTCCCAGTATGTTTTTGGAGAGGCCGAAAAAAGGAGACTGAGACCTGGATAGGGAGAGTCATAAAGTAATACAGCAACTGTTAACGAATAACCATCTTTAAAACCTTGATTCTGCCCATCCAGGTTATCGTTTGAGGTCTCCAATTGACCAGTTTATTCTTTCTTGCGTTTAACGAGGGCATGTAATTAACCCAAAAAGCTCTTCCACTGTTAGCTTACGATCTTCTCAAACCATCTATATGGAAGTGTGCCCTTGAGCCCCTCCTCTATCTCTATTGATATTGTGAGGTTCAGAATTTGTTTTATGGGTGTTTATCTTTAGCCTGGCTACCGTCCCAAACCGTAGTACCTCTCTCTCTCCATTGCCCTGAAGGAGCCCAGCGGGTACATCTAGCTCAGCAGCATATCATCCGCGAAGGCAGCAATCTTATTAACCCTTCCCTCAAATGGTATCCCCTAAATCTCCCTATTCGATCTTCTTGCCTCCAAAAGTATCTCCAAATAAATAGCATAAAGCAAGGGGAAAAGGAGGCAACCCTGCCTCAGACAGCTGGCCATTTATTGCTAACCTTAGGGATCGGTTCTGGTAGTTGTCCTTGATCATTGTTAGGAATTTCTCACCAAAGCCCTTTTGTTTCATTGCGATGAACAAGAACCACCACTTAACCCTGTCAAAGGCCTTTTCCACATCTAATGATATTAGAATTGCTGGGATTCTCTTTTTGTTGACCTTTTCTATGAGGTGAGCTATCCTCCTTGTATTATCACTAGTCTGTCTGCCCCTGATGAACCCTGACTGGACTGAGCTAATTATTCTTGGAAGGATTTGGTCTAAGCAATTTGCCAGGACCTTTGTAAAGATCTTCGCATCCACATTGATTAGGGCTATCGGCCTGCAAGAACCGCGTACAGTTGGGTCTTTGCCTTCTTTTGGGAGAACTCTGGCCCAGGATCCTGCATGTCCAGTTGCCCTCGCATTGCCTCCTGGCTCCCCAGCACTTAGGGGTCTGTATCTGCAACCATACAGTCCTTTTTCTGTGCACTTATGAGCCACCCGCTGGCTGTACTTGTGAGTTAACTTCACTTCCCCCTTCCCCTCCGGCACTTGTCCCCTTCCCTGCACTTGCGCGACAAGGCCTAGTAAGATCGTTATGTCCTCCCTCATTTCCCCCTTGTCTTGGTGCGCCTAGAAACACTTGTGTACAGGCGTGTTATATATGCCACCTCATATATCATATCATTCCCTCCTGCCCTCCTTTCTGCTTGGCTGCAGGGGCTCAATCGGCCTCTAACCAACCCCCCCCTGAATTTCCCTCTCTGGAATTGAGCCCCCTACACATCACAGCTTGCGCATCAATGGGTTCCCCTCAGCCCATCAGGATTCCATCCCCACCACACCCCTCCCCTAGGGACCTCTTAAGCCAATCCCTTTGTTCGCCCTCACCAGGCTTAATGCTTGTTTAGCCCTTTGTACCTCAGTGACCATTTCACGAAGATCTGTCCTTCACTGGAGGTGGCCTCCTCCCTCATTCCCCTCAGGTGGCCGGTCCTTTCAATTGGGGTTGGTACCTCCTCCCCCTCTTGCATTGTGTAGGTTTCACCACTATTGACCATATCCAGCTCTTGTGTGCGATTTGGTCCTTTCATTGGGGTGCCCTTGCCTCCTGGTCCTCTTCCTCGATCCCCAAAATCCTTGTTCCTTCTTCATACGAAGTGATCCGGTATTGCCTCCCCTGCCATTCAAACAACATACCAAACTGAAACATCCACCTGTATCAGATATCCTTATCTCGAAGTGCCCTCACGACAAGGCCATTTTGCTCCTTTTGACCAAGGTTGTCTGGGACAGGTCCTGGAAATGCAACCGTTAAGATCCATGGTATTTGTTTGGCCTTCCTTGATAACTGCAGAATCTGCTCCTTACATCAGCCAGATTGACACGATATGAAATTGTCCTATTCGCACCTCATATTCGATATTATGAAGTGTTGCGCTTTGAATCCGGCTGAGTTAATCCCTCCGCCCAATGAAAGAATTAATGAAAAATAACTCACCCATGATTGTTTAATAGTTACTGAGCAAGAAACGAAATGAAGAATTGACCTAACAGACACCCCACAGAAAGAGCCAGATGGAGAAGTGTTTTGTAACGGTTCTTGTTTTAAATTACCTGATGGAACATCAACTGCTGCATATGCCATCACGACACTAAAGAGTACTGTGTCCTGGTTCCATTCTATGTGGGCCGACTCTAGATTCTGTCTATTCTCATCTCTGGCTGTTCCCCTGCAACTAATTGGTCTTCGAAGATACCTTTTAAAACTGCTTCCAGGTCTGTGTCTAGCACCTCCTCCAGCATGTTTTTAATCCAGATGTTTGATCTCCTCTACCTGTTCTCCAAGTCCTCTGTCTGAGGCTCCAAGTTGTGGGTAGCGATTGCCATTTGCTTTATCCAGGTTTCTGTTTTCCTTGAGTACTCTGTCAACTACTGTATAGCTTTCTCATTAGTGTCCACCCTTTCCTCCATTTTGTTCACATCTTGTTTTATCTCCTGGCGCGTCGCCGCCAGATCCTACCTCATAATAGTCATTTGTTCCTGGACTGTTTCAGCAATTCTGTCCCCCAAAAGTCAGTGAAGTATTGTTTAAGCAGTGACTGCGTCACATTTTTGTTTTGACCCTCTTCTAGTTGGGGATCTCCCTGTTCTGTTTGTTCTTGACCCACTTGGGTTCCCCTGGGGGAGCTAACTTCCTTCCTCCACATCCTCTGGAGGTTGCTCTTGGGGTGGGAGGGGTCCAGGGGGTTCTTCCTGGGTCCCTTCGATGTTGGAGGCGGGTCTTTACCCCTGGTTTTAGACATTATCCATTGCCCTGTCCTCCTTGAAGACCTATTCCCTCTGTGGTGCAAAGCACCCTGCCGGATGGAGATGCTTCTCTGTCTCCTTATTGTGTGGGACGTAGGCTGTTTCCCTCGGTTTCTTGTAGTGTTCGTTGTGGGAGAGGGTTAGTGCATTCCAGTTCGGACTCCTCTAGTGAGCTGTTATTATCTTGACAGTCAAGGGGACTTTCTTAAGTATCCAATCAGTATTTTTCTGTCCGTGTCCCTCTTGGTCCAACTGGGGGTGGGGTGGGGGGGACGTTCTTTCTTTCATTGCCTCCTGGGTTAAATTGTGTCCATGTTTGGCCCTCCTGGCTGGTGTTTTTGGCACTGGGGGGTGGGACTAGTGATCTTCTGATGTTGTGGGTGCCCGGCATGGGCTTCTCTCCTTCTGGCTGCCCCTCACCGTGGGCTAATGCACCCTTGCATTGGAATGAATCCTTTCTCCCCTCCTGCACCCCAATGCACACTGATCCTGTTGTGTGGAGTCCCCCCTCGACCCTCCAGATTCCTGGGCCAATGTCTTTGCCCTAATGAGGGCCTTGCCGCCTTTTCTGCTCTCCCCCTGCCTCTCTTCTTGCGGGTGCTCCACTCGCTCTACTCCGCCGAATCTGGGCCTCTCTTCGCCCGCTTAGTACTCCATGTCTTTGCGGCCTTGAGGGATCTCCTGGTGTCGATCCCTTCTCCTGCTCGGGAGTTTCTACTTGGGGCTCTCTCCCCTTTGCCCTCAGTTCTCCTCCGCCGTGGTTCCCATTCAAATAGGAGCTCCACCTCTCCTGGTCCCGCTTACCATGATGTTATCTCTGCTTATGGCGGAGGGGTAAGGGCAGACCTCCCGCGGCTCCTCCTTGTCTTCCTCTTCCTCCAGCCGTGAGGATTCCGCATTGCTCCCTGTGTCATTCTGCTTTGCCCTCTTCCGGGCTTCCTGAAGACTTCTCTCCATGCGTACCTCTAATGTTCTTGTACTCGCGTGGGCGGCCCTCGAGTACAAGTGGGTATGTCTTTCTTTTCTTTGGCAACCCACTCAGACATCTCCTTTCCAAGGATTAGGCAAAGCACAAGGGTCCAACCGGGATCCCAGGGCTCGCCCGAGGCCTCTGAGAAGATTTCTACCAGTGTCATCTCTAAGGACCTGCGAAGGGCTGGTACCAGGCCTCTCCTGAGGGAGCTACAGTTCCTGTGGCCTCGACTCGTATGGGACACCATTCCGAAGGCCCAAAGAGGTCTGAAGCAGAAGTAGGTGCCGCTCCTCAGATGGCAACGCGGCCTGTGCGGTGGTCCAGGTCATACCTCGTCCTCGGCAGGCCATGGTTCATCGTTGCAATTTCCGGATCAGGTTCTGGCCATTCTATGTGTGACGCATCTCTGGGTACATCAGAGCACACAGTGTAATGCAGATAGATTTCTGCCTCCACTGCCTCCTGGTACTTTAGAGTTACCTCCCTTTTCTCCATGGGTTTAATGGTCACCCATTGTGAAAGGGTATTGTCCCCCACTTATCTCAGTGCCCATCAACAATTGGGCACTTCCACTCCAGAACCTTATCGGAAGGCAGGTTCTTCAATAAATTCCAGGAGCTCATGCACTCGGGCCAATGAGGAATAATTGAAGACCCTCTTGAAGGAAATTGTAGTCTCTGTTCCTAAGCCAGTGAATCTGCTTGCACCTACTGTCTGGGACGACCAAGGCCCCAATGTCTCCTTCCCCTTCGAGGGATACTGGTGCCCAGACCATGTAACCCTCCAATCTCCTCTTTTACGAAGGACTCTCCTTTATCCTTAGGGCTTAGTGCGCAATGCAAATGTTAAATAAAAATATCTTTTCAAATTGATTGTGCCTTCCAACGTATTCCTCATGTTTGACATGTAGTGTCCACAGCTCGGCTGCTTTGTACATTTTTCGGCAAAGGGCGCCCTGTGTCGATGTCATCGGGTCGATGTCCCTCGAAGGCACCCGTTCAGGGTGACGCCATTGGATGTTATAAGTAGTACGCACGGCGCCCATAGCTTCAGTTCTGTTTTTTCCTCAAACGTGTTTGTTTCGTGACACTCTGCACACCTCGTGCTTTCTAGTAAAGATTTTCTTTGATATTTCTTCTTCTTCCACTCTGACGACACCTCGGTCCGGGTTCAAGAAATGCCGGGACTGCAGGTACAAGATGTCCATCATGGATCTGCATTGTGTCTGCCTATGGTGCCTCGGCGGGGACTATGACACTGAAACGTGCTTCAAGTGCCAGTCGATGACTGGAAATGCCTTGCGGGAACGAAAGGGGAAACTTAAGGTAGGCAAGGTGTCCAAGCCACAGACCTGCTGGGCCGTCGACCGATGAGTCGAGAGGTGACTCTCCTCAGAGGAAGAAGGCCAAGCGTTCAAGGTCAAGGAGTGGCTCCCACCACTCGTCCTCATCAAAACGCTCGAGGATAAGGCACTACTGGTCGCTTTCCTTGTCTTCAAGCGGCACCTCCGGGGGGTGAGTTGCCCATCCAACCATTCCACGCCCGCTGAGTGGGAAGCTTTCCAGGTGAAAATGCTTCACATTTTTGAAAAGCAGGGCAAGGCCCCGTCCACGCCTTCTGTTGAAGCCGGCAGGGAATGGTCTCAGCCGGATACTCGCGCACCCTCGAGCCTGGGTAAACGGCGCAATCCTTAACGGGAGCCTTCGAGGCCTCGTTCGGAAAAGGTACATAAGGATTGCTTGAGACGTGAAACAAGGTCACGGTCTTCGTCTCCATCAAAACCGTCCGAAGCCTCAATGCCATCAAAGCCGTCGTCGCCATGCCAGTCGATAGTGCCTATCGGGTCCTCCACCCGACCAGGCCCTCGAGGCCTTCGGAGCCATGGTTGACGCTGAAGGTCGGTGCCATATTTATCGGCACAGCCCCTGGCAACGGTGGGACCTAAAAAGGCGGTGTCTAAGTCCAAGTCATCGACTTTGAAGCCTCTGGCTGTGATTCCTGGGAAAAGGTGTACTCCTCTGCCAAAGAAAGACTTTAAGTCTCTCACCTCCATTTTGAGGAGGAGGAACATTCTGATGAAGGTGAGGCTCATTTTAGTCTTCAGTTTGGGGCTCCTAATATGCCAGAATGCCTCATCTCGGAGGAGAGTAGGATGCAGGATCTTTGTGATACCTTGCAAAATGCAAGTGGTATAGACACTTCTCCTGAGCTGGAGTTCAACTCCTCTTTCCGACGCCTTATGTCGAGAGTGGTGGAGCATTTCGGCTGGGCCAGGCCTGCTGCCCACTATAATCAAGAATTCTGAAAATTCTCGTACTGCTGCGCCCAGCAGCCCAAGGGCTTGGTGCGCATTATCAAATTAATCAACAAACAATCAGGATGATTTTACGGACATCATGGATCAGTGTCCTCCTACAGATCCCATATTGTCATTTCATGTGGCTTTGCAGAACCGGGTGGCTAATAATTGGGAAACCCCATAGACTAATCCAGTGTTGAGCAAGTCCCTGACATGAAAATAACGCCCCTCCAGTAGCGACCCTGGCTATCTGTTGTCTCACCCCACTCCTGAGAGTCTGGTGATCCAGGCAGCCACGGCTACCTCAAAACAGGCTGCATACCCTACCATCCCTCCAGTTAGGGATGATAAGTATGTGGATGGATGGGCGCAAGGTATTTTTAGCTGGGAGTATGGCGTTGAAGGCGACCAACTCCTCTTGTGCCTTGCCAAGATTTTCGTACACTCTGTGGGATTGCATATCTATGGCGGCTGAGCATATTCCAGAAGGGGAAGAAAAGGAGGGCTTCCTAGCTCTTGGTAAGGATTGCAAGGAAGCCATGTGTGAATCCCTTCAGTCTGTGTTGGATGTTGTGGACAGTGTCAGCAGGTCTATAGCTACGAGCACTGCAATACGCAGATTTGCGTGGTTGCGGAAGTCTGGTTTTGCACCTGATTTGCAGGCTAGACTTCTGAACATGCCATTTGACGGATCGCACCTTTTTGGCAGCAAGGATGACGAGAGCCTTGAGAAGCTGCAGACCTCTAAAGCAGTCGCTAAGTCTTTGGGTGCCTCTGTTATGCAGCCTCAGCCTTTTCGTCCTAGTGGACAGCAAAGGAGGGATAGATCCTTTCGTTACTACTCCTCATTTGGAAGTGCGAGAGGAATGGCCAGTCAAAGAGGCCAACGTAAGTTTCCTCCTAGTGGACTAGGTAGAGATGCCAAAGCTGCTCAAGCAGCAGCCTCTTTGCCATCAGGCTCTGCTACTGCCACTTCAAAACCGCTCTGAGGCCTTCGGTCACAGTTCACTTGTGGGAGTCAGGCTGTCTCGGCATCTGTTAGGATGGCGAGCCATTACTTCGGATGCTTGGGCTCTGGAAACAATAGCCCACGGGTACTTACCTGCCTTTTTTGCGGAAGCCTCACGACAATCCACCGGGAGTACACTCTTTGAGGGTTCCCGATCTTCTCCTTGTGCAGGAAATATTAACCCTGCTAGAGAAAAGTGCAATAGAACTAGTGCCTGTAGCCGAGAGGAACAAGGGTTGCTATTACCCATATTTTTTGATTCCCAAAAAGGACGGGGGACTGAGACCCATCTTGGATTTGAGATACTTGAACAAGTTCCTCAGGAAGGACAAATTTAAGATGGTCACTCTTTCTCGGATCCTTCAGGCCCTCCAACTTCAGGATTGATTGGTGTCATTGGACCTTCAGGATGCTTATTTTCACGTGCCAATCCATCTCCAGCACAGGAAATACCTGAGGTTCACCGTTGGCGGCTCGCACTATCAGTTTCGAGTCCTGACATTCGGGTTGACCTCCGCCCGAGGGTCTTCACCAAACTGATGGTGGTAGTGGCAGCACGTCACAGGAGAAGGGGGATTCATGTCTACCCCTACCTGGACGATTGGCTGATGAGGGCGCATTCTCCCGAACAAGCCTTGGATCATTTCAACGTTACCTGTCGCTCCCTTCACAGACTGGGCTTCTCCCTCAATTTCAAGAAGTCCCATCTGGCCCCCTCCCAACAGCTGCAGTATCTCAGGGCTGTCTTAGACACGTCCTTAGGGACGTGCTCGCCATCCAAGGTGAGGGCTCATGACATTCTCCAGATGGTAACCAAATTCGGACTGCCCAGAGTCTTCCAGCCTTCGAATTCTTGAGGTTGCTCGGCCTCATGGCATCCTGCATTTTTCTGGTGCCATAGGGCCCATCTGAGAATGAGGTCCCTTCAATGGGCACTCAGGACTCAATGGTCCCAATTCTCAGGCAGGATGTCGGATCATCTTCAGGTTCCGGTCAGGGTATCACAGGATCTTCTGTGATGGGCCTGGTAGAACCTTTTTGGCAACCATGGCCGGAGGTGACCGTAGTGACGGACGCTTCCCTCAGTGTGGGGTGCTCATGCCAACGATCTGACCATCAGCGGCTGTTGGTCTCGATCGAAGTCCAGACTACACATAAATCTTTTGGAGCTTAGAGCAATCAGGCCAGCACTGAAGGCTTTCCTGCCATCTTTACGAGGGAAGAATGTCCTAATAATGACAGACAACCCGGTAGCCATGCATTACCCCAACAAGAAAGGAGGTGTAGGGTGACAAACTTTGTGCAGAGAGGCAATGCAGCTCTGAGCCATTCAAGAAGGTATATCCCTAGCTGCAGTTCATCTGGCCGGAGAGAACACGGTGGCGGACGCTCTGTGCAGGCAAAGCGCAGTCTCCCACGAGTGGGAAATAGCTCAGGAAGTCCTTCAAGAGGTCTTCGCCCTTTGGGGAACCTGGCAAGCTGATCTGTTCGCGACTGGTGCCAACCGGAAGTGCGAGCAGTACTGCTCAAGAGAATTTCCTCCGAGAGGAGCTCTAGGAGACGCGTTCGTGGTGGATTGGGTATTCCCGCTACTGTATGCGTTTCCTCCAGTCCCCGTCATTCCACATGTTCTCAGGCGGTTAAGACGGTTTGTGTCCCACATGATCATAGTTGGTCCGTATTGGGCCAGGAGATTGTGGTACCCAGATTTTCTGGAAATGTCCATCTGTCCTCTGATACGTCTTCCCCAAAGAGAGGATCTTCTCTCGTGAGGGGGAGGTTGGGATCTCCATCCAGAGGTCAAAACTCTCAACCTTCACGCATGGTTTCATGTTGGGCTACAAGGATTGGGACCTCCCGGATGACCTAATGGAGGTGTGTTGCTTGCGGCCAGGAACAAAGTCTCTGTATGGTTGCCATTGCAATAAGTTCTGCGACTGGTGCAGGGAAAAGAATGTTAATCCTTTTCAGTGTCCAATCCCGGAAAGCGCTCACCCGAAGAAAGCTTTTATTTTAAAATTCCTTTGGTTACTCAATTTCTAAAAGGGCTCACAAATGTGTTTCCGCCTTCACCTTTTCAGGTTCCGGTTTGGGACCTTAACTTGGTCTTTCTGGTGGGTGCTCCATTTGAACCATTGCACTCATGCCCATTGAGGCTGTGAAACTTTAAGACGGTTATGTTGGTTGCTCTTACATCTGCAAGAAGAGTGAGCGAGTTGCAGACACTTTCTTCCAAGCCACCCTTTACTGTATTCCACAAGGACAGGGTTGTGTTGAGTCAGACCCTCCATTCTACCTAAGGTAGTTTTGAACTTCCATTTGAGTCAGAAGATTGTTCTACCTGCCTTCTATCCTCCTCCGCATCCTAGTAAGGAAAAGGAAATTCTTCATAGGTTGAACCCTAGGAGAGCTTTGAGCTTTTATATTTCCACAATTTCCAAGGTGAAAGTGGATGACCAGCTCTTTGTGGGGTATACCTGGCACAAACTAGGCCAGGTTGTGTCTAAACAGACCTTGTCTAGGTGGATAAACTCGCTATTTCTGAATGCTGTACTTTGGCAGGCAAGGTCCCTCCTGAGGGGTTGTGTGCTCATTCAACCAGAGGCATGGCTACGTTGCAGCCCTGCAAAGAGGTGTCACTGTAAAGAACATATGTGATGCTGCAACGTGGTCTTCGATACACACGTTTACCAAATATTATTCCCTGGATACTTCCCATGCTCAAGATGTGGCATTTGGTAAGGCAGTCCTTTATTCTGCACTTAAATTTCCAATCCTACTAAATTCTTCACCCTCCTCCAATTAGGGATATTGCTTTGGGAGTCTGTCAAAGATGAGGAATACGTTGGAGGACACAATCCATTCGAAGAACAAGTTACTTACCCATGGTAACGTTCTTTCGACTGGATGTTCCTCCCAACGTATTCTTCATCGCCCTCCCAACCTCCCCCTCTGTAGCCTTCCAACAAGGCTGAATACAGTCAGACCCGATTTGTGGCCACTTCTGCTACATGTGGAGGGAGAAAAAACAAGAACTGAGGCTACGGGTGCTGTGCGTGCTACTTATAACATCTGATGACGTCACCCTCAACGGAGGCCTTCGAGGGACATCGACCCAATGCCATTGATGCAGGGCGCCCTCTGCCGAAACATTTCCAAAGCAGCCGAGCTGTGGACACTACATGTCAAAGATGAGGAATACGTTGGAGGAACATCCAGTCAAACGGACGTTACAAGAGGTAAGTAACTTGTTCTTCCCCCCCTGTCCAGCCAAACGATGATGCACCGGATGATACTTCAGGGCACAGCGGGTGCCATGTATGCCTTCCATGATAGGGTACTAGGCATGATGGAATACTTGTGGATTCCAGTAACTGAGACTCCACAGACACACAAAGGGGTTCTCTCTTGGGTTCTGTCCAGGAAAGCTACTGACAGGTCGGGTATACACCGACAGCTGGAAATGGTGGGGAAGGCCATGAAATTATGACAAAAACTGCCATCTGACTAGCAGTTTGCCAAAAGTGTGCACATGAGGTATAGGTCCATTCTGGGGAGAAGCTATGTGTGATGGGCCATCCTCCAGCACATTCCACAATCATTGCTTTGCCGACACTCTTTGGAAAAAGCCAATCTTCGTCTGCTTCATCCTCTCAGAACGTTCTGGGGCAGGAAGACAGTCTCCTCGACCATGCAGGCAAAAAAGTATACCAAAACTCAGCTTTGAACAAACCAATGATGAAGCTGGATGGCTGCAGCCAATTTGAGGTTTTTGAAGGAACTGGGCGACTGATTTGTCCTCCCTCTTGATTATCAAGCAGGTTTCCAGTCAGGCTTGACTCAAGCCTGCCACGTGGTGGAGGACCTCATGGAAGCCGCCTAGCACCATCATGTTATGTTATGTTACTTGGCATTTATATAGCGCGTTATGTATCCTTGGTATGATCTCAAAGCACTGGTAGGTTGAACGCCCTCGGGAACTGCAGTTCAGTCAGTAGAGAGAGTGTGGTATGGTGCGTGGGCGCACCGGATATGTGTGCAGCTAGTGTGGTTGTTGCATGATAGCTGCTTCTTAGCGGTAGGTGTGTTGCTGAGGAAATCAGTTTGGATGTGTTCAGTCTGGAGGGTGGACACCCAGACTGAGTTCTGGCTGCGTTAGGCCTGACGAGACGCTTAAGCTAGCTGGAATGTACTCAGCCAGCTGTGTTTTATTAGGATGATGTGGAGTTCGTGGGCTCATGTTATTATGAGAACAGCTAGACCGAATGTGTCATAGTACAGCTGCATTCTAGTTGAATGATGGTGTATTTTTTAATTTTTTTATTTGTTATTTTATAGTTTGATTTACAAACTTTTTAAAACAATAACTCTTTTGTCACAGGTTTTAGTTTTACATTTTGTTTTCAGCATCACAATTTGATGTCCTCTTTCAGGATTTCGTCTAGATGGTCAATTATTCGACAAGTCAACATTACGTTTTTCCTTCCCAGAATGTGGAGCCACCAGTCTTCCATGTTTAAGTTCATCGGGGCATATTTTCCGAGGTGTAATGTTCTTTGGCTCTTTAGACCCGCACATTCAATTATTAGATGTTTGATGATTTCAACTTCGCCCTTGCAGACTCTGCATAAGTTGTTGACTGTTTCTTTGACGCGAGTCCTGAATAATTGAACTTTTTTTCTCAAGGCATTTAGACGCAGTTTCATGAAACTGTCGCGATGGTGTCTTGATGGAAATTGTTTCAGGTACTCGGGGAGTAAATCTAGTCTATTTGCAACTGGTCCCAAGTACAGCGCAGAGGCCAAATTGTTATATTGTTCTGTATTTAGGATCCATTTTTGCAGTTTCAGGACGGTTTATCAGCATCTCCAAGCTAATGTCTGCGCAGACCAGTATTTTTGTGAGTGTTGCTTTCCAATCATTTATCAAAGAGCTTGTGAGCTCGCTGTGACAGTTTCTAAAAATTTCATCTGCTGGTTCTGGGGGGCTTAGGTTCATTTTCCTCAAGAGTGAGAGCGATTTCCATAGCACTTTTCCTTGCAGGGAGTCTAGTGCCAGCTCATTTCGAATTTTAATGACTGAGATATAGTTAGGTAGCCTCAGGACCTTTCTCCAAAATAGACCCTCTAAGTATGGCCATATTCTGTGGTCTAAATTCCAGGCAGCTTCGACACCATATGTTCATGCTGGTGTTACCTTCAGTTGGTAGAATTCACGTACGGGTAGCATCGTAGATTTTCCGTAAAGTCTGTGCAATTTTGCAGCTTGTAGTGCAAATGTCAAAGTCCACTGTATTAGGTCTTTTGACCATGCCCATTCTCTTATTGAAGTGTTAAAGAGGATGTCCAGATACCGTATTAATTTAATTTTTTCTATCTTTTCCGCTGCGATTGACCAAGTGTAGTTTTTGTTCCTTTTTCCTGTCGTCGACCCAATTGACATAATTTTAGTCTTTGCTATGTTGATGAGCAATTTGTTTTTGCGCATGTAGTTATCAAGAGCTAATGGCAGCCTTTGAAGGCCAATCCGCGTTTGGTCGGCTAGTGCTATATCGTCAGTATACGTGACACCTCTTATTTGATGGCCATTGACTTTCGGTGGAAAGCAGTTGACTTGGTTTAATGCGGTGGGAATATCAGTAATAAACAGCTTGAAGAGCAGCGCAGCTAGAGGGCACCCTTGTTTCACTCCCGTGTTGGTCACAAAGGGAGCTGTTAGATCTCCTTGTTCGTTCAGCCATACTCTGATAGAGGTGTTTGTGTGCAGGGCGATTATAGGCTGTAGGATCTCTTCGGGGCAGTCCCAGCTCCTCAGTTTCTTCCATAGTAACTCTCGGTTTATCGAGTCAAAGGCTTGACGCATCTCAACAAAAGCTAGATGTATATTTCTTTTTTGTTTTAGCGCCTCAAGTTTTAGTAGATTCAGTATTACTAGGTTCACTTCGGTCCCCACTCCTTAGGTGAACCCAGTTTGTCGATGATCCAGACAATTTGATTTTGCAGCCCAGTTTGCTAGCTTCTGTTGTAAGAAAGATGCCATTATCTTACCAATCGTGTCTTGTTACGCGATTGGTCAATAATTTGGGTCCTCGCGCAGGCCTTTTTTGTAAATAGGCACTATTATTGCCGTGGTGCATGATTTGGGGAATTTTTTTTCAATTGTGATGTGTTTAAATAGGATCTCAATGAAGGAGGACCATTCTGTTTTATTCTTTTTTAGCATTATATTACTAATGCCGTCCGGGCCAGCTGCTCTAGAGTTTTTTAGTTTGGAGATTTTATTATTTATATCTTCAAATAACTCAGTCGTGTCCCACTTTGCTTGGGTGATGTAGTTGTCTTTATCTGTGCGTTCATCGGTGATGAAAAATAGTTTGGTGAAATGATCTACCCAGGTCGCCTCGGCTACCCCATTCGCTAACTTTATATTCTGAGACAGAGCCTCATTGTTCAAGATTGCCCAAATTTCTCTTGAGCTTTTGGTCACTATTAATTTCAACATCGGAGCTCCTCTTTCCTGATCTCTCATTGAGGCAAAAGATTTTTTCCAATTTCGGTATTGTTGTTTTCTTTTTTTATCAGCAAAAGTGTTTGTGTGCCGAAGTTTTTCTTTAGTTTCCTTATGTCCTTCCGTAACTTCTTTTTTTCTTCGGAAATCGTTGTGCTCCACTTATGTTTGTGTTGTGCATTATTGCTTGTTTTCCTTCCTTGAGGAAATTGGAATTGCATCAACAGGGGAGTATAGTTTACCAATGGCACTACCTCGTCATTTTCTGCTCGTATTTGCTCAGTCATATTTGAGATTTGTTTTCTGTTTAATCTCAGGCGGTTGCCTGCTTGATTTGTTTCTAGATGGCCTTTGTACATCCTGTCAACAGTGTTCTGTTCCGTTTGACAAAGAAGCACTAGGGCGTCGTGGTCACTTCTTGTCATTGTGTGTATTGAAAGTTCAAGGACTTGGTCCCAGAGATTTTGAGATACCCAGATGTAGTCCAGGGTTTTGTGTAAACCCATATTGTGCCACGTGTGATGAGGTGGAAAATCACCTGTTGCGTTTCCATTTGTCATAACACAATACCTCGTTTCCATGGCTTGAGTCCAGTTTTTGCATCTAGTTGAGACTGTTTTTCCTGTAGTAAAGCTTGCATTTGGTTGAAGTTGTATATCAATTAAGTCGGCAAGATTTAAATCACCGCATATTAGGATCTTCAAGTCATTGTATTTGAGTTGTCCTTGTTCTATTATTGATGTTATTGAATTGATGAAGTGTTTACTGCATTCCAGGATACATTGACTACCAGCATATGTTTCAAAGATCCAACTGGGTGGCATTTTAGTTGTAGCAATGTGCTTTGTACAAATGGGTTTGGATTCTTTGATTCGATCACTTCCCAGCCTTTCCCTTGTTTAACCATCGTAATTAACCCTGAAAAGGGTCTCCCCAATCTGTTTTTAATAGCAGGGTTTGCAAGAATAAAGTAGCCGTCTCTTGTGGGTGTCTCCCACAGCCAAGTTTCTTGCAAACATATGATCAGCTTTAGATCTAGGTCTATAGAGAATTCATTGAACAGATGGTCGAAACCCCTTGTATTCCAGGATACGACCGTTGAGAGGTCTTCTTTGGGATCACTTCATTGCTAGCGTGGATTTCTTTTAGATGGTGTATAGGGGAGAGTAAGCGTAGCAGTGTGATATTGTGGTTATCAGTAAAGCGCCTGCGATCAAGCACCAGAGCAGGACAGGGAGCGTGCATTAAGCACAATTTCTAAGTTTAACAATACCACAGTTACGCTATTAGGCACGATTTCTAGATTCAGCATTTAGCACAGCGATATTAGGCATACATTCTAAATTTAAACTTTGGAAGAGTGATGCTATTAGGCACACTTTCTGAATTCAGCTATACCACAGTGACGCTATTACGCACACTTTCTAAGTTCAAACTTTGGCAATTTTGGTCAAGAAGAATGGACTATAAATGTGCTTTCTACAAATGGTTTGTTATGTGGTTTTCCCTTTACCCATAAAGGTTTGTTCCTCAACCGGCAATGGCCACTCGTAACAGGTTTTGTCATCCATGGTCCAATAACACTGGCATTTGTTTCATGGGACTCAAACATGTTTCAGCCTGGTCAATCGTAGTTCAAGTCCGTAGAGAGAGTGTATTGTATGGTGCATGGGGGCACCGCATATGTGTGCAGTTGGTGGGGTTGTTGCATGATGGCTGCTTCTTAGCGGTAGGTGTGGTGCTGAGGAAGTCAGTTGTATGTGTTCAGTCTTTGTTAGGCCTGAAGAGACGCCTAAGCTAGCCAGTAAGTGCTCAGGCAGCTGTCTTTTATTAGGATGATGAGGTGTTTGTGGGGTCCTGTTAGTATGAGAACAGCTAGGCCAAATGTGTCACAGTATAGCTGTGTTCTAGTTGAATGATGGTGTATAGGAGAGAGTAAGCGTGGTGGTGTGATATGGTGGTTATCAGTAAAGCACTTGCGACCAAGCATGAGAGCAGGACATTGGGCGTATATAAAGTGACATCCTTTCCATCCACCCCATCCTTTCCATCCACCCCATCCTTTCCATCCACCCCATCGTTTCCATCCACCCCATCCTTTCCATCCACCCCATCCTCTCCATCTGCTCTATCCATTCCATCCACTTCATCCATTCCTTCTTTTCCATCCACTTTGTCCACTGCGTCCCCTGTGTCTGTTCCATCCCCTTCATCCTACTTCTATCTAATTCAACTTTAGCACAGTGTTGCTATTAGGCGCAGTCAATGAAGATGGAAACACTTTCTACATTCAACTTTAGCACAGTGACGTTATTAGGTACATTCAATGAAGATGGGAACACTTTCTAAATTCAACTATAGTGCAGTGACGCTATTAGGCACACTCAATGAAGATGGGAACACTTTCTAAATTCAACTATAGTACAGTGACGCTATTAGGCACACTCAATGAAGATGGGAACACTTTCTACATTCAACTTTAGCACAGCGACGCTATTAGGCACACTCAATGAAGATGGGAGCACTTTCTAAATTCAACTTTAACCCAGTGACGCTATTGGGCACATTCAGTGAGGATGGGAACACTTTCTAAATTCAACTGTAACACAGTGACGCTATGAGGCACACTGAATGAAGATGGGAACACTTTCTAAATTCAACTATAGTACAGTGACGCTATGAAGCACACTCAATGAAGATGGGAACATTTTCTAAATTCAACTGTAGTACAGTGGCGCTATTAGGCACACTCAATGAAGATGGGAACACTTTCTACATTCAACTTTAGCACAGCGACGCTATTAGGCACACTCAATGAAGATGGGAACACTTTCTACATTCAACTTTAGCACAGCGACGCTATTAGGCACACTCAATGAAGATGGGAGCACTTTCTAAATTCAACTTTAACCCAGTGACGCTATTGGGCACATTCAGTGAGGATGGGAACACTTTCTAAATTCAACTAACACAGCGACGCTATTAGGCACACTCAATGTTAATGTTGCTAATGTTAAAGGATATTTGTACTGCGCACTATCACCACCAGAATGGTGCTCTGGCGACTCTGAAAAAGGGAAGGGGGGGGGCGGGGTGAGTTATTGGGAATAAGCTGGAAAAGTGCAAGAGTGCCGAGATGTGCTGTTGGCAGCCTCAGCTCGGTGGGTCCGTTGATAGGGCTTGGGTCGGTAGTCGTCGTGTGCTGTTGTGAGAGTCTATGTGGTTTGTTTTGTTGTTGCAGTGTAGTGAAGTTTGTGCGGATTGTTGTGTTGTAGGCTTCTGGTTATGTTTGGTTAGAGTTTGAGAGGTGTATGCAGAGGGGTGAAATTGTTAGTGGATTGGTTAATTGGCCTTGCTGTCCGGAAGGGAGGCCCTTTCACACATGGCATCCACTCACATTCATGACCTTACCCAAGTTCGGCCTCAACCACCTACGGGATACCTGTCTGTATGCAGGGCAAGCAGGAGTTTGCGCGTCCCTTCAAATCTGGCCTTGAGAGGAGCATTCCCAATCCAGTCAGTGCGCGGCATCAGCTAGCCAAGTCTACGCCATCCATATGTGGCTGATGGTTGGCATTCATCATCTTATTCAGTTGTTTATGCAGTCTATCGCTCCCATCTCCTTCAAAACGTGGCACATGCTAACGCTTGCCATAACGTGCAGGGGCGGCACCTGCCTTCATTCACAACTCCATACGGTCAATGCTCATGCCAATGTCCACAACTTATTTCAAGTGTGGCAAGTGCTAACATTCACACAACTCTATACAAGTATGATGCTTGGTAACAATTATGGAGGGGGTGAGGATGTTGGCTGGAGTTAGCCAGGGATGCTGATTTCTGTCTTCATGGGTGTCGCTTGTGTCCTATTCGATTTAGCATCGTCTCTCTTGTTGTAGTAAGAGTTTCTCTGGTCGGTTCTGGGTGTTGTCAATGTCATCCTAAATTTTGTCATCCTTTTCTTTGTGTTTCCTGTTCGGTTGTTTCAGTTTTTCAGTTTGAATCTGTGGTGTTGAAGAGCCAGGTTTTTAGTAATTTTCTGAATTGTAGGTGGTCTTTGGCGTTACTAATATCTTTCCGGATGATGTCCCAGGTTTTTGCGGCTAAGTGGGAGAAGGAGGAGCCCCCAAGTTTTTTCTTAAGGTATGGATTTTGTTCCAGGTGGATTTTGTTGCTTGAGCTGAGGAGTCTCTTTGGCTTGTAGATTATTTTCTTTTGTAGGAATTCAGCTCCTTGTCCACCGATTGCCCTGTGTGTTATGCACATTGTTTTGAAGGTGATACAATGTTTGACTGGAAGCCAGTGCAGTGTTTTAGGGCTGGAGTGATGTGATCTCTTCTGGATAGTTTGAGGAGCAGTCTGGGTACTGTATTTTGGATCCATTGTAGTTTCTTCAGGAGGTATTCTGGTATCCTGAGATGGAGGCTGTTTGCATAGTCAATTCTTGACATGATGAGGGCGACAATTGTGAGTGTTTTGTGGGTGAAGGAGGAAAGGTAGGATTCTTCTTGCCGTGTGGAGTAGGAAGAAGCCTTTCTTGATGATTGCATTTATTTGTGGTTCTAAGGTTACGGTGGTGTGCATCAGGACTCTCAGATTTTTTACTACCTTAGATGGTGTTGGTACGGTTCCCATTTCCGTTGGCCATGGAATGTAGGTGGTGTTCTCTTGGTTTTTGGATATAATCATGATTTCCGTCTTTCCTGGGTTAATTTTCAAGTTGGTGGCATTCATCCAGTTAAAGACTTCTTTTAGACACTTGATTAGGGTTGAGTGATCGGCTTGAGTGTCTTCGATTTTGTAGATGATTTGAGTGTCAACTGCATAGTTGTAGCATGTAATGTTGTATTTTTTGAATATTCTGATTACTGGAGTCTGGTAGATGTTGAAGTACAGTGGTGATAGTGAGGACCCTTGTGGTACTCCACAGTCGTTAATTCGTGGGCTGGATTTAAAGGGTTTTATCCATACGGTTTCTGTTCTGTCTGCTAGGAATGATTTAATCCAGAGTAGTGCCATGTCCGTTGTGTCTTTGTCTTCTAGTCTTTTGGTTAGGGTGTTTTGGCTAACTGTGTCGAAGGCTGAGGAGAGGTCGAGCAGAATCAGGGCTGAGGTTGTGTTGGAGTCAGCGTTAATTCTTAGGTCGTCCCAGATGGATAGTAGTACTGTCTCTGTTCCTCTTGCGGGTCTGAAACCGACTTGTGCTTGGTCTACCAGGTGGTGTTTTTTTACATGTTCTTGGGTTTATTTGTATACGTAGGTTTTAAGTAGTTTTGCTGGGTAGGGAATGTTTGAAATTGGCCTGTAGTTGGAGAGGTCTTCTACGTTGCCACTTTTAAAAGTGGTCTGATATGGGGGGCGCTGTTGAGCTCCGTGGCAGGCAGATCTTCTTATCCTGATCTTGGGCATGCATGATCTACAACTTGTACCAGACGACTACGATTTGTGAGCTGCTGGTCCAGGGACCAACTGGTCCAAATCCCGAAGAAAATCGGTGCCGGGAACCCTGTAATCGGGAACTGGCGTGACCATCCCCCAGAGCCCGCGAGTCTGCGCGCCAATACCTCGGCGCTCGTGGGGCACCGGATGGTCCCGGCCCTCGGAACCGTAGCGACCTGCCGCCCTTGCGGGGTCCCGAGTGGCGGCGGAACATTTCCACGTTGGCGACCAGTTTTGGGAGAGGGTATTCTCAACTGTATCTGCTATGCTCGACTGTCCCATCGACCCCTCCCCAGTGAAGGGCCTGTTTCATGACTTTCCAGAGCTACCCCGAAACTCCAGGAAACTAGCCGGCCTTTGCATGCTCCTTGCGGTGCGGGCCATTCTGCTTCGGTGGCTTCGCCCCGCACCCCCCACGCATGCGCAATGGCTCAACGCTCTCACATGGGCCTCAGACACTGAGGAGGCATGGTCCTGTCTACAACCAGTTCACTCGAGGCCTAGAAATGTCTGGACCCAGTTTCGTTCCTATATGTCAGATTTAAATGCGACACCTGATACAACTCCCAACTACTTCACCCACCCATGCGGGTGATTCACCCTGAGCCAAGGGATATCTTATGTTGTCTTCGCACTGTATGCATCCTTGATGGAAAATGTTAATGTTAGATGCTCTGCTTGTATGCCTGCATTGATCCTACTGTACCCACCTTGTGCTTACCCCCTGTACTGTTTGTCTGTGTTCTGCTGCCAAGCTGTTCATTAAAAAAAGGTTTAAAAAAAAAGTGTTCTGATATATGCTGATTTAAAGGCTCTTGGTACAGTTCCTGTTGCTAGTGAGAGATTTAGGAGGTTTCTGTAATCTTCTGATGGTGTTCCTTGTGCAAGGATTGATATGTAGATGTCAGTGGGGCAGGGATCCATGGGTGATCCTGCTTTCTTGCTGTGTTTTACCAATAAGACGAATGCTGCTGCTGATATTTCAGGAACGTTTTGGAGTTTGTGCTGTGGCTCTGTGTTAGGGCGGTTGTTTGAATGTTGTGGTTGGTTGGTCTGTTTTGTATGATTTGTCGGATGTTGATGATTTTGTTGTTGATGTGGACTGCCAGGTCGTTGCAAAGTTTCTCTGAGGGGTTAGGGGTGTTGTCACATCCTGGTGGGTTTCTCATTTCATTAATGATGTTGAGCATTTCTTTTTGTGTTTTGGTGGCATTGGTGATTCTGTCATCATAATGCCTTCTTTTTGCTTTTTGTATTTCCTTCTTGTATGCACAGATTTGTTTCTGGAACAGTATTTTATTGTCTGGGTGGAAGTAACACACAGTAACTATGGTTGTGGCCGTAGGTATGTCTATTAGGCGGCAAGCGCTTCTCAAAGCCCTCCAGAACTGATAATGGACCTAACATTTGATGTGGTGGATCTCTTTAGCCCGGATACGGAAGAAGAGTTCAAAAGAAAACAGAGTGCAGACAGCAAAATCTAGGGCGGTGCTAACCAAGCCCCTGGAAAAACCTGTGTCTTTGGGCCTTCAGAGATGGTCATTCACCTCCAAGAGTTCAGGGGGTTTCAGGGGCTTTCATGACCATCGGAATAGACTGGACAGATCCTTGAGCTCGTTTGGTAAGAAGCAAGCATGTCCATCCCCCAGAGGGGGTTCTCTCAACTCTCCACCACCCCAGAGTCGAAACAGTCTTAAATGACATAAGGGTGCAGGTCCACAGCCCTCTGGTGGACGATCAAGTGCGTCATCATCTTGCCCAGTGGATGTTAATAACTTGCTACAACTGGTCTCACTTGATGATCCTCAGGGGCCATCTCCTCCCTCCAGGACGTCATTGCTACAGAGGCTCGCCCCTGGGTAGTGGTTGCTCTCCTCCCTCTGTGGCAGTCTCTCCTCCATTCATAGTCTACTCTCTCTTTGTGTGTCATTGTAACAACACAAATTGTGTCCGTCTTCAGCATTACCTGAAGCCCATAGAAACAGAGAAAGATATTTGTTGAATATAGTTTTTACAAGAGATGTCAGTCTTTACAACATTCATATAAGCAGATGCGTTGGTTTGGACTGGGAGTTCTATTGTGGAATGCGAGTCCTTGTTCCCAAGAGGGGTGTCACTCTGTTAGGTCCTATTTTTCATAGACCGCTAGGGGAGGGTCTTACTTGGCGGACACACCTCCCTAGTCTCAAAGGGGGATTTCTCTCTTGTGCAGAGAAGAATTGTCCAGATACTTTACAACGTGTAACCCCCACTCAGAGGCTAGAGTTCATAGGCTTCATCTGGGACTCGGAGCATGGCATAGTCTTACCTACAGAAGGGAGGATAAGTGACTTAATGGAAACAACCTCATTGTTCCTTTCCCATGCTCGGACAACTGCATGGTGGTTCCTGTACCTGTTGGTTCTGATGGCAGCATGTGTCTTATCGGTGCCTATGGTCAGGCCATGGATGTAGCACACCATACTGCACCTGGCAGCTTCATAGTCTCAATTGTCAGACCCTCTAACGGCGCCAGTACCCATTCCCATGTGGCTGTAGCAAGACCTACTATGGTGCTCTGACATCGACAACAGGCGGGTTGGAGTGGCTTTTTAGGCCTTTCTTCATCAGTTCACAACACTCAAGATTGCAGTTAGTGCCAGTCCATGCACCCTAAGGGAAAGGGTGGCAAAGAATTTGACTTTAATCAGGCTCTGTGATCACAAACTAGGTCGCAAGGCGTGAATCGGCACAGTGAAGATCAGGCGGCTCCATGCAAGGTAAAGGAGAAGATGGGGGAGAATGATCGGAAGAGGTCCTGCTCTCCGAGTGGGTTCTCACATTGACATTCGTCTTTTGAAGAAGAGCCACCGCTCCAGGTGTTTGCTAAAGCGAATGTTCCACTCCAGAGGAATGGGAGAACTTCTGCCTGAAGATGCCAGATATCTTCTTCCAAGCACCTTTGCGCAACGAGGAATCTTCACATCGTCCAGGCACAGACGTTGGCGCTGAGCAGCACGGTGTGCACTCCAGTTCCGCAGAAATATGCCCCACTCCCTATGGATGCTTTTATGTCTGAGATGTTAAAAATGTATGATGAGGGTGACCCTATCCATTTTGGGATTTTAACCTCTGGGCTCTACGGAAAGTGAGGGATTTCCCTGAGAAATTCTACAAGGAAGGTGAAAATGCGCTGGCACTGGCAGAAGACCTGCAAGGAGCCAGTAACCTTGATGCCTCCCTGCAAATGGATTTCTTACCGGCTCCCAACCCGGGAAAGCCCCAAGCCAGGTTTCAGCGCTTGATGGCAAAGATGGCCAGTACTTTGGGATGGTCTGCTCCATCAAGGTCAACGGTGCAATATGAGCTGACATTCTGGATGAGGCACCCAAAGAATTGATGCATTTGCCCTTCAATGTGGCGGTGGAACCACCTGTGCAACAGCCTGTGCTGGAGGCGTGGGAGAAGCCTGCTTCTGTTCAGCTGTGGACAGAGATATGGCAAAGAAACACGGTCCTGCCAGACCCAGCTTTTCTCTCCTCCCATGCTTCTCCTGAGAGCTTGGTGGTCCAGGTTGCCACGGCTAGCCTCTACCTTCCCATCCTTTCCACCGGGCAGGGAGAGTAAGAGGTTAGACGCATGGGGCAAGAATATTTCTGCGTCAAGCAGTCTGGCACTGCACGCCGTGAATGGCTCATGCACCGGGGCAACATTTTCCTTCTGCCTTTGGACAGTGGTGGCCAATGCATTCGAACACATCCCCAAAGGAGAAATAAGGGACGGATTCCAGGCCTTGGTCTCCGATGGCATTGAGACGCCACGCCATATGCTGCAATCAGGTCTGGCCACAGCAGACTGTGTGGGTAAGGCCAGGGCCACCAGCACAGTATTCAGGTGCCACTGCTGGCTAAGGACATCAGGATTTGCAGCCGACATCCGAACCAGATTGTTGAACATACCACTTGACGGACACGACATTTTTGGAGCCAAGGCTGACACCCTCCAGAAGTTTCAGTCATCAAAGGCGATGGCTACCTCCTTGGGGCTTGCCATGCAACAGCCCTCCGCACAAACCGCTGTCCCGGGGCAGGGTTTTTTGCCCCTTCACCAACTTTGCCCCAAGAGGCTTTGGTCAATTTTGTCTCGGGAATAGGCAGATACTTACCGCGTGGTAGAGGAAGATTTGCCCAGTGTGGCAGCACAGCTGCATCCCCTGTGTCCGCCGTGTCCCAAGGCACCAAACCTCAGTGATGTGTTTAACCACGCATCTCTGGTGGGGAGTTGGAGGCTCTCCTTGTTCAGCATGTAATGGTAGGTCACGTGCAATGCTTGGACCTTGCAGGTAATTTGACAGGGTTATTGCCTCTCGTTTTTCCAGCGACCCCAGGACCACAGTCCCCTGGTTACCCCCTTATCTTCGGACCCATCCTCCTGCAGGTGATCCATCACTCAGAACGATGGGGGGTGGCACTCCACCTATTTTCTGATGCTGAAGGGCTGAGGCTAGCGCCCCATTCTGCGACTGCTGAATTTGTTCGTTTGCAAGGATAAGTTCAAGATGGTTACTCTACCTCAGATCCTGCAAGCCCTCGATCTTCACTACTGGTTGGTTTCCCGTGATCATCAGGATGCCTACTTCTATGTGCCAATTCATCTAAAGCAGAGGTTCGTAGTGGGCCAAGAGCATTCCCAGTTGAAGGTCCTGCCATTAAGTCTTTCATTTGTGCCCAGGGTTTTTACCAAGCTGCTTCCAATGGTAGCGGCACACCTCGGGAGAGAAGGCATCCACGTCTTTCCTTTGGTCAAGCGGGTTTATGTTTGAGGCTAATATAATAGCCTAAAACATTACCACATTTATATAAAATAATCACGGTAATAAAGTTAGGGTAGATACCACTGCCACCAGCCAAGTCTTAATGTTAAGGGAGCGAAACAAGGCTCCAAGAGGCACAGACAAAAAGGGATAAGAGTTAAGCCTTTCCAATACCCCATGTAAGATGTGGTGTACTTGGTCTGTAGTTTAAAGTGACTACATAAAGTTAATGGTAACTTTACATGTTTCTGGGGGACAGTAGTCAGCCCCAGAAAAATGGAGTCAGTGGGAAGTCTGAAAGACAACCCTGTGTCACTGCACTGAAGGTGCTGTGTAACACACATAAAAAGTGGTGCTCTTGGAGTAGGTGGGGCTCCAGAGCCCAAGAACACACAAAATGGTAAAAACACACATGGCGGCAAAACACATGTAAGAGTGGGAAAAAGGCTCACACTTTTACCAGGTGAAAAAAGTAAATCCTAGAAAACCAGCAAAGCTGCTGAGGGACTCAGTAGGTAAGGGAAATTAGCAATTTATGAGAATTGTCCCTAACAATAGGGTGCAAGGAAGAGTCGAGTTCTGCTTCCAAGGGTCCACTCAAAGCAGGATCCCAGACGACTACCAGCTCCATAGCCGAGGGCACCCATACTGCCGCAGCCCCCTCTGAGGTCATCATGCAGGGCGAATTAGACTACCGGCCCGCTGGCTGAGGGCCTTTGGCCTACTCGAGCCATATCAGAGGTCAGCGCTTCTGCTTCTGGGTTGGGAGGCAAGGAGTCCTCCACGTCAGAGCCAGCATATTGCCCAGGTCCTGCGTGCCCTCCCTCACCGGGTGTGGCGCCAGGCCCGAAGATGGCGGAAAGCAGGTGGCAGAGCCTGCAAGGTTGGCAGCCGTCTTGGATCCTGACTTGGGACCTCAACCAGTTCCTTCACCTTCAGAGTGGGTCACTCAAGAGGGTTCTAGTCCTCTTCCTTTGGGGAGGGGGGAGGTGCTGGGCTCTGGATTTTGGATACCTGCTCCATGCTCCTCGGTACTTCCACCATGATAGAAGGCCCAGTGTGGTGAAAGGCAGTGCCCCCGTGATCCGGCGGCCTGCAAAGATCGTTTTTTCGAGTGCTTCCTCCTCCTCATGCCCTCCCCTTCAGAATTCGGGGCTCCTCAATGGCCTCATCAAGGAGGTGGTTCTGAAGGTCGTGCCTCCTAGGCCTCCTCCTCTGGATCGGCCTCCAGTAGCTCTGAGAGTCCCAGTACCGTAGCCAGTTCTTCCTCTGGTCCAGGCTCTGCCGGTGCTTCCGAGCCTCCGGCCTCCAGTACCACCAATGCCGCCTCCTCCTCCGCAGTCGCCTGTTGATGCCCAGCCGCCGTTGGTTTCTGACTAGGGGAACCCCTCAAGATCCCCTGCAGGACCCGGACTCCCCTCTGTTTTGCAATAAAGGTGGGCGGGACGATGATGGGGACGAAATGCAGGATGAGAGAGCCCTTTGCATTGGTGAAGGCGTTTCATGGCAGTCTTCAGGGCCTTGCAGACTTTTTGGGGGTCCCCCTGCCAGAGCAGGCCACCCATGAATCAGGGATGTTGGCAGAGGTCCTAGCCCGGCGCGCCACAAGCCACTTGGACATTCCCCTTCAAACATGTCTTTTCGGTGGCTATAAAGGTCTGGGAGAAACCATGGGCCAACTCCCAGATGAACAAGAAACTGGACAGCTGTTTTAGGCTCTTGGATGGGGAACTGATCCTCCTGGCTTCCCACCCGCAAACTCTTTGCAGCTGTGCAGGATCTCATGGAGTCCTCATTCTCAACGCAGCCAGCAGAGGCCTCTGCCTGGGTGTCGAGATGAAGTGGACGGTGTGGATGCATGCCACAAAATTCTCCTCGGATGTGCAGGAGAGGGCTCTAGACCTTCTATTCAAAGGGACAGACCTCTTACATTCGTCCAGTGATGACAAGCTGACAAAAAAGACGACCTCAACACAGACTGCTAAGTCCTTGGCCATCCTGACCAAGCCAGGGCAAGAGTCCTTCCCTCGGACCCAGGGGTAGATCCCAATTCAAGCCCCGCTCCTTCGGCGGCTTGAAGGTGTTCAGGGACAGCGGTATGCAGCAGGCAGATCGGTCTCCCAGGGACCACAGGAGGAAGCAGCAGAGGACCTTGCAGGATTTTTTTCACTTCCCCCTCTTCCGCTCCCGCCGCACATGCCAAATAGCAATGATGAGACAGGGAACCCAACTCGCCTGTGGGGGTCGGCTGGCTCTCTTCACGGACAGCTGGAAGTGTTTTTTCAGGAGTCCTTGGATTCTTTTAATAGTCTCCATGGGCTTCAGTCTTCCTCTTCCTCTGTCCTCTTCTCCTCTGCTTTAGATTGGACCCCCGGCACTGTTGCAGGAGATCCTTCTTCTTTTGGACATGCAGGCAGTGGAGCGGTTCCTCAGTCAGACAGGGGCTCCAGGATTTTTGCAGTACACAAGAACAACCAGGCTGGCCTGAGGGTAGATCCTGGACTTGTCATTCGTCATCCTATTTTTACCTCTCGAACGCTTCAAGATGATCACCCTAGCAAACATTGCAGAGTAGCTGTGCGCAGGAGACTCGATGTGCTCCCTAAACTTCAAAGATGCGTACCTTCCCGTCCCCATCTACCAACCGCACCCAGCGATTCCTGGGGTTCACGATCATGCCACACCACTTCCAGTACAGGGTGCTGCCGTTTGGCCTCGATTCAGCCCGTTGTGTGTTCATGAAGCACATGAACGAGGTGGCTGGCCTCCGTTTGGAGGGCAACCAACTATACCCCTATCTGGACGACTAGCTGGTGAGGCCCAGCTAACCTGAGGGTGTGGTGCACTCCAGGAAACGGGCGCAATCGGACAGGCTTCCTATTCCTCTGTTCCTCCTTCCAGATCTTCACTGATGACTTATGAACTGCAATGTAGCAGTGGGAGCCCCCTTTACTCAGCCGAAGCCTACTCTGGTGGTGATGAACAATTCCTTCCTCACAGGCTGGGCAGCTACCCTGGATGGCTATTCGATCCAGGGAGCATGGTCCAGGACAGAGGCCCAGCTGCATATCATTTGGCTGGAGCTCATGGCAGTGGGCCTAGATCTCGGGGCTTTTAAAAAATAAAAATAACATTTTTAAACTTTCATTTAAATTACCATGCTGTGGGTACAGAACGAAAAAAAATGACAGGTTCAGTGCAGACAATTCCGACGACAAGGGACCATATAAAGCAAATGATGTACATTATAAGACAAAACCCCACTCCGGCCACCCCCTTTCCCAATATACAATGTCAGCCAGAATACCCTTCATGGGACTGAGTAGTTTCACAGGGAGGAAAAGTGCTGCAACAAGGGGGGCTTGGCCACAATCGCAGGGTCATTCTCTGTAAAGTCAATAAATGGGGTCCAGACCGGGACATATTTGGCATATCGTCCTTCACACAATGCCGTAATTTTGTCAGCAACCAAAAAGCCACATCTGGGGCACCGGGCCATCAGCAGACTTCCAGTTTCTGGCAATGGTCAATTTCGCTGCCAGAAGAAAATGCCCAATTAGGGTAGCCATTGGGCCAGTAAGGGGGAATATTCCAGCCCGCGTAGTCCCCCAAAACTACCACTCGTGGGTCCATGGGGAGTGACAATCCTGTAATATCATTCACTTTAGAGAGCACCTCTTTGCAGAAGAGACACATTCCAGGACATGACCACACCTTGTGAAAAAGAGAACCCACAGCATCACAACCCCACCAGCAGTTAGCATAATAATCCCTAGCAATGTGATGTAACCTTTCCGGAGTGAGATACCACCTATAACTAAACTTATAGGAACATTCCCGGTCTGTGACACATCTGGAAGACTTAAGCATCCTACCCCATATTCTCAGCCATTCCTCGTCAATGGGTTAACAAAGGGGGTCTGTTCTGACGTGTAACGTTTTTTGGGGGGGCTACTTATTGATTGTAGTAGGCCTAGGTAATTTCTATTGTGTCCAATAAAATACAAAAACACTTTAAATGTGAGGATGTACAAGAAGGAGTTCAGACAAAAATAGATATCAATCTGACAGCTTTTAAATTTATTTTGCTGCTGGATGTATTTAGTAGTCATGCATCAGTAGTATTAATAAAGAGGTTTTTGTAGAGAAAACAAACAGAAATGCAAAAAATTCATTCTCAAATACTGAGTGTGCAAGGAGGTTAATTCACAGTCTTAGCCTTGCCCACACACGATTGTTATGACAAGATAAATTGCAGAAATGCAAAGATAAAACAAGATAGTGCTTTAAAGAACACTGTGTAACCACCACCTCTAGTGACAAGTGATTAACGTGTATTCAATACAAGACAACCAAAACAGAAGCAGTAAATGAGGAAACTCTTGATTGTCTGTAGCCAGGCTGGAGGGTGACCTAACATATGGTCGACGTCTAGATATAGATCAAAAAGATGTTGGGACCAGGAGAAGTATGTAAATGTTGGTCCTTAAGACGTTTCGGCTAAGTGCCTTCATCTTGGGCCTGGGAGTAGGTCTCCCTAGGATAGAGATATGGGGACACTATTAGTGTCTGAATTTAAGAGTTAAAAACTGTTTTTTAAAAACACAAGACATAATCTATTCCAAGAATATGGTACACCACTATAAAATCAGGGGCAGGGGAGACGGGAGACTGACCTTAGGGGCTGCAATGCTGCATGAATCTGGAGATTGCTTGTGGCACCTGAATAGCGTGAGGTGCAGGATAAAGTAGGCTTCTAAGCGCTAACAGCAGGCTGAGAAAGGCTGCAGGATTCAAAAACACATACAGTTCTAGGTACATTTTCAGTTGCTGGTAGTCAAAACTGGAGTTTGGTGACTTAAGTGCATATAAGTAGCAATCGCTCACCTTGCTAGGTAACTTCTGTGTGGAAAATCACAGGAGAGGCATGGGATGCCGGTAGATTGGCAAATGGCCGCAAGATTTCGGACCCGAATGGAATGGTGGCTGGGTGAAGCCACAAACGATTTCTAATCTGTAGCTGTTAAGAAAACGAGATATGTGCACCCGTTTTGTTAAATAGTGTAAATAAGGTCTGCAATCTAATGCAAAGGTTAGAGGTTCTGATTACCTGGAGTTCGTGTCCCGAGCTTAAATGGGCCCACCCACATCCGCTTTCCATTTAGCCATGTATGGTAGGCGCATAACCGGGTCCCCTGTGTCAAAAAGTGTGTATAGTTTTGAGATCCTAACCCGTAACAACCCCTCTTGCAATGATAACTCTAGAGCAGACAGTGGCCTGGTAGCCCCCTTCTTCGTGTGTGGGTGAGAAGCCCAATGCCGCACTTGTGCAAAGCGGGAGCGTTCGGTTTCCTTCAGGTCAAAGGTGCGTTTACATTCACCAAACGACATTGGACTGTTATCTTTATAGAGCTGTTTCAGGTTCACCAGGCCACCTTTTATCCACTTCTCTAAGCCCCCCTCTGTCTTTCAGGGCTTTTAAACCAGTCATCAGGGGCAAGGCAGTTCTGGTCAGAACAGACAATTCCACGACAATGTTCTTCTTGAACAAGCAGGACGGCACCCACTCTCCCCTCCTGTGCATGGAGGCTGTCCATCGGGGAGTGAGCCCTGTCTGAGGTGATATGGATCTCCGCGGTCCACTTTCCCGGGGGACAGCAATGCGGAAGTGAACCAGCTCAGCAGCCTGGGGTTCAACACCTACAAATGGGAGTTACACATCAACTGTTTGCCCCTATTAGAGAAATGTTTCTGGACCTGGACTTATTCGCATCTCCTCTGAATTCCAAGTGCCCCTCTTTGCTTCATGGGCGGGGTCAGGGGTTTCTGGGCGATGTGTTCCAACTGTGCTGGCATGGCCGCAGGTGCTATGCGTTTCCTCCTCCTCCTCCATTGCTCCAGCGGACCCTCTGCAAATTTTGAGCCGCAATGGACTGCAGCCCCATCTTGATTGCCCCCCTAACTGGCCGTCGAGGGCATGGTTCTTGGACCTGCTGCAGTTGTGCTCCCAGGGGCCTGTCCATCTCCCAATTCCCAACAGGGACTTCCTGACGCAGCAGGGTGGCGGGGTGCTGGAGCATCCGGACCCGACCAGGCTGGCCCTCTCAGCATGGCACCTGATCAGCAGAGACTGTCCACTCCCAGTTTTCAGACACTAGGAAATCATCCAGGAGGGGCCTCCACATGCTCTCAGTGCAAGAGTTTGGTTCTGCCACTGGGCTTACGACAAGGGTCTGGACCCCCTCACCTTCTCCCTTGATGAAGTGCTGGGCTTTTTGGGAATTTCTGGCTCACTCCGGCCTCCAGGTCGATAGCTTTCGCACCCATTTGGTGGCCATTGGGGCTTACAAGAATTCCCCAAAGCAAATTTTTTCAGCAGCAGTCTCAGTGGTTAATGCTCACCTCAAAGGTTTGTCCAGACGTTTTCTTCCGGTGCATAGGCTGCAACTGGTCTGGGACCTCAATGTGGTTCTTGCGGCTGTACAGCGTAATCCTTTCTAGCTGATGGCCCCTCTAGTCATCAGACTGATGACGCTCAAGACAGTACTGTTAGTAATGCTTACTTCTGCGCACAGTCAGCAAGTTGCAGGCTATGTCGTTGTGCGAGCCCTTTACAACCTTTCACATTGACATGGTCATCTTGTGCACTCATCCAAACCTTTTACCCAAGGTGGTCTCACGATTCCATTTGAACCAGGAAATCTGCCTGCCGGTATTTCCAAATCCGCAGACAGAGGCTGAAAGGGCTGTGCATTCCTTGAATTTGAAGAGTGCTCAAGTTCTCTCTCTCTCTCTCCCGGATGAGATCTTTCTGGAAATTGGAGGCTTTGTCCGTCACCTTTGGGGCACGATTAGCGGCACTCATGCTTCCAAAGCTTCCATACGTCCCACCCACCTTCCCCCACTAGTATGCCAAGGGCTAAAATGATCAGCATAGCCAGGCATTAAAGTGTCTGATATGTAAAAAGGAGGACTGAGGTGAGGCCCCGGACGGCAGAGTCTCGGGAGTGTGCCCACGCCTGGGGGCACACCCCGCGCTATGCTAAATTTAAAGGGATAGCTAATTTGTCATTGCCAAAGGTTCCAGTACTGCCCCAATTTTGGGGGACGGCCACAAACATGGAGAAAAGGGGACCAAGGACTGTGAGAACATTAGTCAATACAGTGTGTAACTTTCATTTCCACTGGTTCTCAGGAGATTGCAACTGTTCAGAACCACAATGATCCCGATTGCCCCAGACTGGACCAGGAGAACGTGGTATGCAGAGTTGCTGGACATGTCTATTTACCTTCCATGGTGCCTTCTGAGGAAAGTAGACTTGCTCCCCCTATTGGAGGAGCAGTTCCTCCATCTGAACCTCAGGAGCCTGAGCCTTCATGCTTGGCTACTGAGAGGCTGAGATACAAGGAGTGGGACTTGTCTGACAAGGTTCTTGATGTGCTCCTTTCAGCTTGGAGGCCTGCTACAAAATCCATGTATGCCTGCAGACGGTGTACATTTTTGTTTTGGTGCCGCGATAAGGACCTGACTCTTTTTTTATACTGTTCTCAGTCTCTTGTGTTGGACTTTCTGCTATCTTTGTTCCAGGCTTGCCTGCAGATTGGCACTGTGAAGAGTTACCTTGCTGCTATTTCACTGTTCCGAAGGTCCCCAGAACAGAGTTCATTTTTCGCAATCCCCACTGTTATGCATTTCTTGAGGGGGTTGAGTAACCAGTTTGCTCCCTGCCAGTTTGTGGTTCAAGCATGTGATTTGAATTTAGTGTTTACTTTTCTTGGGCACTCCGTTGAGCCCCTTCATTCATGTCCTATATGGTTGCTCACCCTCAATGTGATTTTCCTGGTTGCCATCACTTCCGCGAGGTGGGTGAATGAGCTACAGGTGTTGCCTGTTTTACCTCCCTATTTGTATTTTTCCAAAGAGAAGGTGACTTTTAGAGTGAGGCCCTCCTTTCTGCCAAAGTTGGTCTCGGATTTCCATCTCTCTCAGAAGATCAATCTTCCTGTTTTTTTTTTTCCTCCACCTCACTCTTCCAAGACAGAGTATCGATTCCATTGGCTCGACATGGTACCGCCCCTGAAGTTCTAAATCTCTTGTTCTTGAGGGACTAGGAAAGATGGCCAGCTTGTCCTTGGTTATGCTGGAGCTCATGCTCTCAGGGCTGTCACCAAGCAGACCCTGTCCAGGTGTATCATTCTTTGCATCTCAGAATGCTACGATCTGGCTGGGAAGAATGTGCCTGAGGGTCTCAGTGCTCACTCTAACAGGGGAGTAGCTGCCACCTCTGCCTTGCAGAGGGGAGTCCGGTCCTAGACAATTGCCAGGTGGCAATGTTGACATCTTTGCACACATTTGCTAAGCATTATTGCTTGGATTCCCTTTTGGGTCAGGATGCCTGTTATGGTAGGACGGTCCTCCAGAGATTTCTGGTTTAGGTGGTTTTCTTGCTTCCTCCCTCTTCAAGGTTTACGTACTGCTTTGGAAGTATATTATAGATGAGAAATCTGTGGGAGGAAAGAATCCATTAGAAGAACAAATGTTCTTTCTGATGGATGTTCCTCCCATGGATTCCTCATCACCCTCCCTACCTTCCCCTCTTGCGGGAAGCTAGTACACCATCGGTTCTATAGTCCCTCAGCTTCAGAGTGCCACAGAGAAAGGGTGGAACTGAGGTAATGGGGTGCGGCCCTGCTAAATATAGCGGCCCAACGTATTCGACTTGGAACATGTAGAGGCATCGGACAAAGCCGACGCAGAGGCCTGCTGCGCCCCTGACGGCAGAAATGTTTCTGTAGAACCGTTATGCTGAGACGGGGATATCATTGATGAGGAATCCTTGGGAGAAACATCCATCCGAACGAACATCTTCGAGAGGTAAGTAATTTGCTCTTCTAGCTCTTCATGCCTTCTACCAGTGATGGCATCCGCAAGAGTAAGGATCCTGTGATGACAATGTTGTTAAAATGTACAACAAGCAGCAGGGAGGGGCACCAAGTACCTGAATTGTCAGAGCGCACAGCTTTATCTTTGGTAATGAGCACTGAGTCAAAACATCTCTGTGTAGGCAGCCCACCTGGTGAGGGCAGAAAATGTTCAGGCAAACTCAGTAGGAGATCAGCTGCCAACCACAAATGGGAACTCAGTGAGGAAGTCCTCTGGGAGATGCTTGCTTCCAAAGGCCACCCTTCGGTGGACCTGCTCATGGCAGAGTGGAACAGCAAATGCTTCTGTATGCCTTACGGAAGGGAAGAGGGAGTGGGTCATTGGGGGACTCGTTAGTGATAGCATGGAACAACCTATTTTCTTATGCACCTCCTCCCCCATTTGATTCTGAGGGTTTGGTAGAAACGGAGGCCCCCCAGCCAGGTAGACTTTCTGCTGATAGTCCCGCATTGGCCCTAGAGGCATTGGTTTTCAGACCTTCTGCTTAAGGCAGATGGACCACCCCTCTCGTTCCCCCTCCTTCTGAATCTTCTTCACCAGCAAAAAAGCAAGGTGATTCATCCCGACCAACAATCGCTTTCTTTGGAGCTTTCGCACCTGAAACTTTAACCTATGGTCACTTGGTCCTCTCTGAGGACATACTCCTACTTCTATGGTGAACCTTGTTTAACACTTTCCCTTTAAATGTATATGCGCTCGGGGGGGCGCGGCCCTGAGAGCATGCACTACCCTAACCCCGCCCAGTGATGCCACACCTCAGTTCTCTTTTCTGCATCGATGGGAACGGACCATTTTCACCAGCGCTCCTCGCTAGGGCCACAAGCCTCGTAATTCCATGCGCTTTCCCCAATCTTTTGTTTGGTTATTTTCAGATATTTGGGAACACCGTCCACTGGTGCCCTAGCCTGTCCCCGGCGCATGTCAACCGCAGCTGGCTTCAGCAGGCTCCCGTTGTGCAACGGTTCCTTTCCCACATCAGATCTGCATGTGCTTTGCCTCTGGTGCCTCGGGGAAGACCATGGATGGGTAGGCGGCTCAGCATGCGAAACTTTCACACACCGATCCCTCAAACAGGCTGGCGCGGTGGAGAGAGTTGTTCACTAGGACTCTACCGGAGAGCATTAAGGAATACGTATGCAGGAAGCCAAAGAATGTAAGCGTACTCTTCTCAAAAGCACCCCGCAGGGGCAACTCCTTTCCAGGCCGGGGAAGCCTACTGATGGGAGGGGTCAGTCAGACCTTCGCACCAGCAGCAAGGGCACTGATGTTCTTGTAGCTACTGGGTTAGCGACTGAGGGTTCTAAGGGCCCTACCGGTTCCACTGCTGAGGGGCCTACTGGCTCTGGTACCAGGACACATTCCGAGGGGCTTGGCTCTGCTACCAGGCACCATGCCGAAGGGGCACCTACATGCAGCACAGACCGCACTACCGGTCACATGGCTGAGGGCCAATTACCTACTGGGCCAACGCCTGAGGCGCGGGGGGGGGGTAAAGCTGATGTGTCCTGGCATGCAGGCCGAGCCCAGGCCGACGTCGTCCACAGTGGCATGTGCGTAAGGCACGGACAAAATGGCTGCACACTCAGACAAGATGGCACCCAGGACAGAAGCCCACCAACATGGTGAACCGCAAAGGCGCAAGCCTATCGCCAGGGCAGATTGGGGTCCTATGACTCTGGTCACATGGACCACATCATACCCGACATTCACGGGTCAACCACAGTACCATGAGGGCATGTACTCGCAAGTAGGGAGCAGACAGCAGGCTTTTACTCCACCACAGCCGCTGCTGGTGCAGGATTGCACCAGCCCGCTGTGAGGATCGTTTTTTTACCCATTTGTTACCCTTATATGGTCTCCACAGAGGGGCATAAACCAGGAGATGCTGTCTTCCTCGCCACCACCACCCTCGTTGCCCATGCCTCTGCTAATTTTGGTAGCGGCACCTACACCCCCAGCTCCAGTGCATGGGTTTTTTTCAGTGGCCGAACTAACACCTGCAGACCCAGGGGCCCCTTCTAACACAGGTGACCAACAAGACACTGATAAGGAGTAAGAGATGCCTTCTTCGGTGAGGGAATTCCATGATAGAATTGCTGAGTTAGCTGATTACCTGGGCATTCTTCAGCCCCAGAGGGAGCTGCCGGAGTCAGGGGTACTGGCAGAGGTGCTCACCATCAAAGCAGAATCCAGATCTGGCATCCCGTTACGGAAGGATGTGGAGGCCCTTGCGAAGAAGGGATGGCTCAAGCCCCATTCCATTCAGCCAACCTATAAAATTCTGGACGCAAAGTTCAGGCAGGTGGAAGGAGACACTCTGCTCTTGTCAGTCCACCCCCAGCCACTGTCTTCAGTCATTGTGGCGGCATCTATGAATGCCAAGCCCCAGATCTCCACCACGAACACCGCAGCTTCAGCTTTGTTGGGCAAGGAAGAGAAAATGCTCGAGGCCTACGGGAAGAACTTCTACTCGAACGCAGGACTTTACCTCAGGCAGGCCTGGACCTGCTCCCTGGATTTGAAAGATGCATATTTGCATGTCCCCGTAGTGCGGTCCCATTGATCCTTCCTCAGGTTCCGGGTCATGTGGTTGCATTTTCAATGCAAGGTGCTGCCGTTCAGCCTGAACTCGGCGCCAAGGTAATTCACAAGACTGATGAACGCAGTGGCTGCCTTGCTCAGGTCAGAAGGCCTCCTTGTGTATCCTTAACTCGACGATTGGTTAGTCGGATGGGGGTCCCCGGAGCAGGTCAGGTACTGAACGACCAGACTCATGACTTCCAGAAGTCTCGGCTCTACCCTACACAAACTCTGGTGTTTTTGGGGCTTCTTTGGGACTCTCAGAAGCAAAGGGTGTTCCCCACAGGGGAGAAGGTGGTGGCGATCAAAGCTTCCATTGTTCACTGCCTCTGCTGAACAGTAACTATGGCCTGGTGGTACCAGCACCTGCTAGGAGTACTGGTGGCATGCCTCCTGGCTATTCCCTACACCAGGCTGCGAATGATGAGGCTGCAGCTGCATTTTTTTCGTCATCCTGGGACCAGGAGTCGGGTCATCAAGGAGCCCCGGGTCACTATACCTCCGCTCATACAGCCGGACCTCACGTGGTGGGGACAGGATGTGAACCTCATGGTGGGCAGGCCATTCAGACGGCCTCCGACGGATCATACTATGACTACAGACTCCTCACTCCAAGGGTGGGGTGCTACCCTGGGGTCTTATTCAGTACACAGTCTCTGGTCCAAGACCGACCAGGAAAACCACATCAACTGGCTGGAAATTATGGCCATTTGGCTCGCACTCAAGGCATTCCTGCCATTAATCAGGAGCAGTGCAGTTTGCATTTGGATGGGTAACTCCACCTGCAGGTATTAAATAAACAAGAAGGGGGGCCACCAGCTCCACCCCTCCTCTGCAGACTGGCCCTTATCTGGGAGTGGGCTATCGAGCAGGGCATCTGGATCTCAGAGGTGCATCTGCCGGGAGACTTGAAGCTTGAGGCGGACAGACTCAGTCGGATGGGCTCTGAAGTTCACCTCCTGGGGGGGGGGAACGGGCCGCAGCTCCCTTTTGGCGTGCTCCAGATCCCCTGGGTTGGGATGTGGGTGTACACTTTTCCTCCTAACCCACTCAGCCACAAGGTTGTTTGCAAGATCAGACATCCCAGCGGCTGCGTCTCATCCTCATAGCGCCGCAGTGGCCGGCCCTCTCCCGGTGCAGCGGAGGGGTGGTGATTCACCCTTACCCAGAGAGGCTAGCTTTAGCAGCCTGGTACCTGTTGCAGTCTCACCTGCTCATCTCCTGCTGCCCTGAGACAACCTAGAAATCATCTTCGGAGACAGAAGTCAGGCTACTCGGAAGCAGTACAAGAGCAAATGTACCAGGTTCTACTTCTGGTGCAAGGAAAATGGGGTGGACGGGCTATCCTGTACTCTGGACCAGGTGTTTTCTTTCTCTTCGTATTTAGCCTGATCAGGGGTCCAGGTAGACACCTGCAGAGAACATACCTAGTGGCATTTGGCGCATACAGGAACTCAGATAGGTTTACCTTCTCCTCAGCTAATTCAGTGGTGTGAAGAGGCATCTAGCAGGGTTGACCAGCCTTTACCCTCCGGTTAGACACCTGCACCCAGTCTGGGATCTTAACGTTGTTCTTGATGCCCTTGCGCAGAATCCATTTTAGCCCATGGCCACAGTGGACATCTAATAGGTCATGCTCAAAACAGCGCTACTATTGGGTCTTAATTCAGCTCACAGAGTTAGCGAGATTCAGGCTCTGGTGGCCTCTGAGCCCTACACTGTTTAATCTGGACAAGGTTGTTCTCTGCATACACCCCAGGTTCCTACCAAAGGTTGTCTCCTCTTTCCACATTAATGAAGAGATTGTGCCCCCCACTTTCTTTCCAAACCCCAAGCAAAACACTGAAAAGACTTTCCACTGTCTGGACGTCAGAAGTACTCTAAAATACTATCTCGACAGGATCGAGGCCTTTCGCAAGACCAACGCATTATTTATCACATTTGGAGGCTCAGGACCTGGACAACAAGCGTCCAAGGCTTCAATAGCCAAATGGATGAATGCTGCCATCCCAGAGGCATACAAGGCTCAGCCCAGAGTCCCCAAGGGGCATGCACGCACACGCTAGAAGGCCAAAGCAGCGGCTGTTGCCTTCCAACATCACGTGCCCTGGCAAGTAATTAGCAAAGCATCGACATGGGCCACTCCATCGGCCTTCTGCAAGCTCTACTGTCTGGATGCCAGGGCTGACGCAGCATTTGGTCAGGCTGTCCTCCGTAATCTGTTTGTATAGAGTATCAAGCTCTCCTCCCAGGGCTTTTTCATGAGTTGTAGTCGCCCATACAGGATGGAGGAAAGGGGACGGGATGTAGAAGTAATTAAGTGTTACTCACCGGAGTGACTAACTTACTCCTAGTCTTCTTTCCTCCATACGTCCCTCCATCCTTGCCCCTGAAATAAAGAGCAGTGAGGTTGAACAGTTCAATAAAGTTGACATGTCAAAGGGGACTGCGGTGTGGTGCCGGAGGGTGGGATTCGGGGAGCGTGTGCTCTCAGGACCAAAAAGGTTGTTCCTGTTCCTAGCGAGGGATCCCCATACAAGAAGGAGGAAAGGGGACGGCACATAGGAGCATGTCCTCACAGAGGCCTAAGTGGCCATAGGTAAAAGTTTCAGATGCCAAAGCGCCAAAGAAAGTGATTGTTGGTAGGGATGAATCACTTTGCTTTTCTGCTGGCGAAGATTCTTTAGGATGGGGAGCGAGAGAGGTGGTCCAAATTGTCTCAGGAGCATAGCTCAGGGTCAACGTGCTCGCCTTGGAAGCAAGACGACACAGAGCAACACAGGTTCGATCCCCGGGTCCGTGCTTAAGAACCTCTGGGTATTAAGCGCGTTATAAATAAACTATAATATCATATCATATGCCATAAGCAGATGGTCTGAAAACCAATGCCTCTGGGGCCAATGTGGGACTATTAAGAGAAGCTCTGCCTGGCTGGAGGGCCTCAATTTCTACAAGACCCTCGGAATCAAATGAGGGGGTGGTGGGGGATGCATAAGAAAATAGGTTCTTCCATGCTATCGATAACGTGTACCCCATTGACTTTCGCTCTCCATACGTCCCTCTATCCTTGCCCATAAAATAAGAGGTTTTGTTCCCGTCCCTAACGAGGGACACCCATACAGGATGGAGGAAAGTGGACTATGAGTATGTTAGTCACTCCGGCGAGTAAAACTTAATATCTCAGGGTAATGGGTGCGTTTAGGAAGCCTTCAACTGGTTCCCAATACAGGGAAAAGTGGTTTCATTTCTGCCACTGAATGCTGGGGAAAAAAGATAATCTCCAAGCATCCATTTGACACCCTTTTCTTATCAAATCTGATTCAAATGGGTACTCCAATATCTTCATACAGGACATAACTTGCAGTGATTGGGGCTTACTACTCTAATAAATATAGGTTAGTCTGTTTCACCCATCCAATGATCAAGTGCCACTTTAGGGGACTAGTACACCTGTTCCCTCCCACTCAACGTACTATTGCAAATTAGGATCTTTATGTAGTTTTGAGGGCCCTTGCACACAAGCCATTTGAACCATTCACTTCCATCGACCCAAGTACTTTTTTTTATTTTTAAAGACTACCTTCATAGTGTCCATTAGTGCCCGCCTCATTAGCGTCCTTCAAGCCCTATTTGTTGGAGAACCCAACCTTTCCTTTCATAGGGACGAAGTGGTCTTGCGATGGCATCCATCCTTTTTACCGGAGGCAGTTTATTTTCTCCATATAAACCCAAAAATCTTGTTGCCCATGATTTTTTCTGGATCCACAATCAGAAGCTGATCTCACCTTACGCAACCTGGATGTTCGAAGGGTTTTTAGGTTGAAACTCAAAAGGACTAGGCCCCAAAAGTCCTCGAATGGATTAGTCCAATTCAGAAGAAATAATCCTGGAAAACAAGCAGCTAAAACCAAAATCACTAGATGGATTGTCTCTTGCTTATCCCATGCTTACAAAGTTGAAGGCCTTTCACCCCTTCAAGGTCTACCTGCACTTTTAACTAGAGCAAAAAGCATAGAAGTAGCATTTTAGCACCTCATGCCCTGGTAGGCACGCTACAAAGCAGCCACTTGGGCATAGCCTTCAGTCTTCTGTAAATATTGTGCTGCTTCCAACTCCAGGGCGGATGCACAGATTGAACTATCACTCCTAAGGAGCATATTTGCTTCAGTGTAATGCTATCCTCCCTGGGTAAGAGTAGTGCTTTGTATTCTCCCATAATAATTGAGGAAAGGGGGCGAGACGTAGTAAGGAGGAAAAGTTACTCAATATAGTGTCTACTATCCTCCTACTCTTATTTCTGTCCCTTTGCCTCCATACACCTACCCTCCATCCCCCTAAAATAGCTTAGATTGTCCTCCCCGTCCTCTTGGCGGCTCAAGGGACTGAGGGGAGTGAAGTAGCATGAGAGGCAGGGTTATAGGCATGGTCGCACTATGCCCACGTGGCCTGCCCCCCGCTTTCTAAATCCTTAAAGCAGGATGTTAGGGAGAATTCTCTGTTAAGGCTAATTTCCCAAACCTAGTGAGTCCCCCAGCAGCTTTGCTGGATTTTTGGGGTTTAATTTGTTCTCCTGCTAAGAGTGAGACTTTTTTCTCCCACTCTTAGGCATGATTTGAGAATGTCCTTTGACTGTGAATGTGTTTTATGGGCTATGGGGTCTTTTACTCCATAGGGCTTCATGTGTTTTTGGTATGTGTGTTACACAGCACCCTCAGTGCAGTAACACAGGGGTGTCATAGTGACCCCCAAACATAGACTCCATACCCTGGGACTGACTACTGTCTCCCAGGGCATGTAAAGTCACCATTGGCTTTACTAGTCTCAAATTGTGAACAGAACCAGTACAAACCATCATATTGTGGAAGCACTGGTAGGGGTAATTCGTTTGCCCCTGAGTCTGTTTTCCAAGGGGGCACTGTCCAGTCCCCCCTTGTCGAGTTTCTGGCTGGTGGCAGTGGATACCACGCGAAATATTCCACCGAATATTTCTTATGGGATTTTCCCATTGATTTTAAGCGCACCACTTTTTGGTGCAACGTTAAAGATACCGCCGGGTTATTTATTTAATATTAATTCCCCGGTTGGGTCTTTTTGCCAGGACTCGGTTTTAAAATGGCGTTTGTGTTCGCCTCTGAAACTCTAACCCAAGTCGAGCCCTTTGTTCCACTTTTTGGCGGGCCTCTGCACAGAAGCCTCCAAATGGTGCCACTCTGTCTGGGGTCTGCAGGATGTGTGGGAGGGGGGATTAGGCACCCTGGACTGAGTTGCCTCGGCAACTCAAGTCGCACTCTTGTGTGATTGGCCCAGTGGTGAGCCGCCCGGCTGGGGGTTTTTCTGCATAAAAGCAGGGCTTTGGGGACTGGAACTTCAGAAGTTGCCACTGGACCTAAAGAATTCGAAGAGGGGAGAAGCTGAGCCATCTACAACGACGACACCACCGGTGGAGCCCTGCTGTACGAACTCACCACTTCCCCGACGACAGAGGAGATCTTCTTCCAGGAGTCTCCTCTTCCCTTTGAGCTGGTAGGACCAACCAGTTCACCCTTTTTGCCTTCCTGGATCGTCTCGTGGTCGAATCGCCCGTGCCAAGCACCCTGGTGGCCGGATAGCCAGGCTTCACCACTGACCGCGAATAAAAGGGTTGTACCTTTTAATCGGGAACTCCGCGGCTGGTTTCATCCCTGGCAGTGCCACAACTTCCAGCTTTCTTCCTCGTCTTCATCATCTCTTCCTCTGGTCAAAGCCACGACTTGCAACCGCTGCCAGGAACAACTGCCAGTGCTGGCGCTTTCTCACCATTTCAGGTACTGTGTCCCGCCTGGTCTCCCTTGCAACAGATTGTCCAAGGTGTCCGTAAATCCTTGACTTTCCAACTGGGTTGACCTCAGACCTGCTAACTTTGCCTTCCTAAACTGGTCCAACCTCTTTTTAACATTTTTCTGCAAAGACTTTGAGTGCATTTCCACTGTGTGATCTTGGGCACATTCAATCTTGCTCTCTCCAAGAGTGGGCCTGGCCTATGAACTTTGGCTCTACAGTAGACCCTGCCTTTCTTGACTTGCTGTGGTTACTTAAGTGTTGGTACTGTGTTATTTCCATACTCTTCCTTTTCTCTCCCTTTTTAATAAATTATTGGGGTGCCATCTAAGGTTACGCGCTCACCTCTGTTTTGCTAATAAGTGGTGTCTTAACCTAGACTTGTCGAATAATTAACTAGGGAGGTGTATATACTTATAGTGACTGCGTTTGAACTTGCTTGATATATTAGTGCCAGTGTATTTTCATAAGTGTGTTTTAAATAAATAATTATATACTTTTAATACCAAAGCTCTGGTCAGTGTTTGCTTGTTCTACTGTATTTTGAGCCCTATTGTGTATACTCTATATACTGCCTAACTCTTCTTGAGATAAGTCTGACTGCTCAGCCACAGCTACCAGGTAAATCTGGGTGGTGCAGACTGCTACCAATTGGGTTTACTGCTTACTCCTGTGGTCTTAAACTTTTTGCAGTGGTCCCTAAGGGAACTGCACAGGTTTCTGCCTAACACAGGAGCATGCTGGGCTTGATGTGGCTCTGATCCTGTCCCTGTTCGGCGTAAACTTGTGGATCTGCTTAGAATCACATAATTCGCATAGGCCACCATCTAGTGGTACATATGGAGTATTGCATAAATTGTTTTCAAAAGTTGAAAATCGACATCGACTGGGCGTGTCTCTAATACTATCCCTAGTGTGACATCCGTTGTACCCATGGTCCTTCACGTTTCAAGGTTCCTCAGATAATTGTTTGCCGCCATAGTGGTCCGTCGCATTTCACAAAGTTTGTGGCTTATAGCCTTTATTTACTAATTGTTAAAATTAATCTAACTTCTCATCAACATCTTCAATGATCAATGCCACGACAGACTACTCCACTGTGTTTTCGATAAAGAAGCATTTCAACAGCCGTTTTCCGCCGTCTGTCTGCTTTGCCTTAAGCCAGGATGTGTCCTGTATAGTAGGGAGGAGGGGGGGAGGGGTTAAATTTGGGGTTCTATATATATACGTATGTTCCCCTGCGAGAATGTCTACAATTACACACTCCCTTTGTTCTAGGTTTATTCTCCCTGTTCTTCAGTCATAAAAAAACTCCATTTACGTTTTGTCCATCATGCCCTAAAAAATATCCTTGGAAGGACACTCACCAGGTATGCAATCGCTGCCACCCAGGAGATCATTCTGAGAAAGGCTGTGTAGCCTGCCAGCTTTTTCGACTGTTAGAAACAGGAGGGTATTCTCACTCCTACTCCCCTGGGATCCTCTGTGCAGGTGGCCATGGAAAGGCCATCGTGTTTGGATCCTGACCCTGGGGGTGGACAAGCGAGTGAGGATCACCTGGGTGGCGGATCCTTGGGAATTGGGAGTGGAGTATTTACAGGTGCGACATGATATCCCCCTTTCACTTTAGATGGTTAACCCAGCTTCCCCTAAACCTTTTTGGGCCATTACAAATCATCGCCCTTCATTTCCCCACCTTTGTCCTTAACAGTACTGTGACGAGGAAGAGGTGACTAGGAATAATGACCACTAACAACTCCCATCCCACCTTTAACACTGTGACGAGGAAGATGCCTGCTAAAAGCTATGGGCGTCAGACATGTCCTCTTAATCAAAGTCAGGCAGAATTGGACAATGGTACACAGCTGTAGCCTATTGAAGGACTATAGGTGTATAAAATGAGAAACGAAGAAGTGAACGGAGAGAGACCTGGGTAACTGTTGAGGCAGAGAACAGCAGGAAACCCCAGAAGACTGAGGCAGCTTTGGAGGGACCAGAGGTGGACCCGGGACGCTGGCCGACATCCCCAAATTGTGGGGAGCCTCCAATGCGAAGTGGGAGCAAACGGAACTGCAGCGAAGAGGACGCGATGTCAGTCCTTGCAGAAGAGCCAGCTGCGCCAGCCGAGCTCCAGTCTACAGGTGAGGTGGGCTCGTGGAAACAGTAGCAGCAACCGGAGTAGAGGGGGAAGCCGACAACCAGTGAGTGCTAGGAAAGCCACTCAGAGACCTGGGTACTCCAGGCGGGCTGCAAAAGCATAGCGCAGCGCCGAACAGGGCCGGTGCTACCACTATGCAAGGTTAGGCGCTTGCCTATAATGTGAAAATGTTAGAGCAGGAAATACAGCCAAAGATGGGGAATCCAAAGACAAAACGGCCACTGAGGTTGTTCCCACCTAGAATGGCAGGGGAAGACCTCAAACATCAGGCTCACATGAAAAAACAAAAAAGGAGCCAACCATTTTTGAAAAATGGTGGCCCTTCTGTGCATTACCGAGGCTGAATTAACAGCCTGTGAGTAATAAAGACTAAGAGTCATAAAGGTAAAACCACTGCCACCAGTCTTTCATGTAAAATTCGCAATTGTAACAAAATCTTACCAGGTAAGTAAGAAAAGGGTATACATTGTATCCTCCATCCTCCCAGCACCTCACATAAGGTGGGGTGTGCTGGCTCACTATAGAAAATGTAAAGGGGGAGGAAAATACCTCTTTACTACTTGGGGGTGATAGCCGGTGACTTTCTTGAAGGCATTCCGGCCCATGGCTTTAAAAGTAGTGTCGACCAATAGTGAGCCAATGGAGGACCCTCAGTGTAGGGCTGGTGTGTTCTCTGGGAGGTAGATTAATGAGCAGGCGAGCTGCAGCGTTTTTGATTCTTTGCAGTGTCCTTTGCTGAAAGGCTGGTGTGCCTAGGCAAATGCAGTTTGCGTAGTCTAAGCGGAAGAGGATGATGGCGGAGAAACGGTCAGGATAGGTGAGGTGAGTGAACATACGCCTTCGGATGCATAGGAGGTACAAAGAGGTTCCGGAAACAGAGGTGGGAGAGGGATATATCTGTGTCCAGTGTGCTTCTGGGGTTTTTCATTGAGGTGAAGGTTATCACTGCAGGGCCTAGGGATTGCGACTAGGGAATAGGTTTGGGGAGGAGTGATGTTTTCCAGCAGACTAGGATTTCAGTTTTCCCAGGATTGAGGATGAGGTAATTGTTCGTCATCCAGTAGTCAATATCCGAGAAGCGTGATGACAGATTTGGACGAGTAGGGCCAGACATTTTTGGGATTTTAAGGATGTCTGCATGTCGTCTGCATAGTTGTAGCAGGTAAGATTGTGGGAGCGAATGAGTGCAGGGAGAGAGTTTAGATGGATGTTGAAGAGAAGGGGAGATATGGATGCTCCTTGTGGGACCCCTTTTGTTACTGGTCGTGAGGTGGAGGAGCATGATTTGTGACCGATTAGAGATGAAAGAGGAGACCCAAGAGAGGGATGTGTGTTTGATTCCTAATGAGTGTAGCCTGTCTAGGAGGATGGTGTGATAAATGGTATCGAAGGCGACAGAGGTCAAGAAGGATGAGTACAGCTGTTCTTTTTAAGTCATCCCAGATGGACACTAGGGAGGATTCTGTTCCTCGGAGCGGTCTGAAGTCAGATTGCACAGGATCCAGGAGGTTGTTGGCTTTCGTGAAAAGGCCAAGCTGCTTGTATACTGTGCGGTCCATGAGTTGGGCCATGAAGCGTGTGTTGGAGATAGGCCGGTAGTTCTGGGGGAGGAGTGGGTCGAGTGTAGGTTTTTTGAGGAGGGGTTTGATGTAGGAGGTTCATAGGGCTTCCAGGAAAGTTGCGATGGTAGGAAATGGTTGAGGATTGAGCATGCACAGATTGAGGCTAGGATGTTTTTGAGAGGGGTTGGCGGGCAAGTTTCCTCAGGGGAGCCTGACGACCTACTTTGGGCTAGGAGCGAGAGGAACTCCTGATGTGTGATAGGAGTGAAAGAGGTGAAAGTTTGTTTGTAAGGGGGGTTTCAACGGGGTTGGTCTGTGGGTGGGTAAGGGGTGGGTGCATGTTCTAATAAGGTGTCACATAGGGAGTGGGAGGTGGGTGGGGAGGGGGGAGAATTTAGAGCAGGCCGGGAGTTGAATTTGGAAATTATTCTATGCTGTTCCTTTCTCGGGTTCAGAGTGTTTAAGATTCTGTTCACGTAGAATGCTTTGTTTTTTCTGTTTTCTAGGCTATGCATGCTCTGGTTAGTCTAGCTAGGGCAGTTTTGTTCTGGGCCGTGGGGATGGTTCTCCAGGTTCGTTCCAGCTGGTGCTTCAGGGTTTTCAAGATATTTGAGGTTGGTGGTGACCACCTAGTTGTGGATCCCAATCTCTGAGAGGACCATTTTGTTGCTGTCTCGGGTTTAAGGGAGTTTGAGAGCCAGAGGAGGTTGATTTTGGTGGGGAGGGGGTCCTTCCTGGAGGTATACTGTTGGGAGAGAGGAGGGAGTTGGCTAGACCTGGGGTGATAACGACATTATTCCATAGCGAAATGAGGTGTGGGCGTTGGTGGAGGTCGGGTGTGACAGTGGGTGCGAGCCACGGTAGTCAGTGGTACAGAGAAGAAGATTGTTGAGTGATAAGTCCATGATAAGGGGTGTGGGGGCAGTGTGGATATGTTTGCAGTGGTGAAGATCGCATCAAGTGAACCCGAGTGGGCCCTTTAAGACAATGTAACAGTATCTGAGATGGATGGGGATGCAGATCTTACTCTTACATCAATAAACAGACCGACTCAGGAAGTTGGCAAACATCATCTGTTTTAATAACAATTCTTTAAAATGGGGAGTACAACAGACCTCTACAGATGCCGCACAGCTCGCTCAACAAGTTCTCGAAAACATTTCATTAAAAAAACAACTTTATACTAAAAATTCGTCATAAGTGACATCATACTATGTGACAAAATAAGAAAACCTACTAGGGGATATGATAGGCTTAGAAGGAACATCTACATATACTTTCTATGGGGTTGTGATTGGGTCTCTAAAGTCAGGTGGACAATTAATCCCGCCCCAAGTGCAAGTCATCTTCTGTGTCAGACTAATACACAATATTCTATTGGCTTCTCAAACTATAGGCTCCTTGCTATGTCGTGGCACTCTACATCTGGTTGGCACACATGTACCCTTCTGGAATATTCCACTCGCTAGCAGCACGCAAGCTGACGGGGTTGGCCTGGTCATGCCTCCCCACCCAATTAGCCCAACATCCATAATCACTCCTGCGGTCTGCCATTCAATTAATATGTTTGAACTCGGCCTTCTGAAGGCTCACTATGCCTGAGAATAAAAGGGAGTGAAGGTATGGTCTTATCTTCTGGTCTCTTTGTAGCTCGCCCCAAAGTCTATTTTCATGTGACTCAAGACCACGTTTTGAGCTCCTTCGTTGCTTTTAATACTATTAAATGAAGAAAACCTGGCGCTTCTAGTGTTTTTCCATTACACCTCAAACAGGAGCCTAGCTCACTTCTCACATTGTTTCTTCTCGAGTAGATAACCAGGCTCTTGGCGGCCCGACTTTTGACACTGGGCCAGGCAAGCCTTCTCGAATCTTCCTTCGCCGTTAGCTATTCTATTCTGCTGCGCCACACTGCCAGCCCTTTCATTCACGAGGTCCAAGTTTGCTAAAGTGCATTGTGGAACATCCAGATTCTATATATTCCGATATATATATGCATTGGCGCATCGCCTGTAATCTATTCACTATGTAGCCAGCCTCATGATTACTTTGTCTACTTGCGTTACTGCGTCTGTACAATTGTAAAATGCTATGGCATTTTCTTAAGTGCTTCTCCGCACGTGCAATATTAATTTCGCTCCTGAAATGTTGCTTCATTGGCATCTCTTCTGGGTGCGTCATTTCCGCTTCATGTGACATCACCAGTCTTCTCTTTCATTCACTTTCACACTTGTTCCGGAACTTCCTTCAGAAGACCGCAATTTCTCCACGGATACATACAGGGTTTTCTCAATGGGTACCTTGTTTCAAGGACTCTACGCTGTATAGGTACCATTACTGGCCTTGCATATGTTGCAATTTCCGGCTGGCAGAATATAGGCAGGATGGGGGCGGCACTTCTGGTAGGGGTACTTGGCTTCTCCTCTACACAAGGGTTTGACCTCCAGTGTGGGTGGGTGTGGAGATGTGTTGCGTCAGGTGGAATGTTTCTAGGTTGTCTGTGAGAGATCGGGTAATGGGGTTTGAGGGTGAGTCAAACCAGATGTTTAAATCTCCTAGGATGTTAAGTGTTGGATGGAGATTGAGGATGGTTGTCAGGGCATCACAGAGCGTGTCTGCAAAGTTTTTGATTTAGCTATCTGTAGATAACTAGGAAGCGGTGCAAGGCAGTGAGTGAGAGTTGGAGTTTTACCAGAAGGGATTCAAAGTCTTTGGTGTTGGCTGAGGTATCCTTAATTATTAATGGAAATTGGCGTTTAGGTAGTATCGCAAGTCCTCCACCCCTTTGCGATCTGTTCTGGATTATAAGGTTGTACCCAGATGGGATAGCCTTGTGCGCAACAGGCTCGTAATTGTCAGCAAACCAAGTCTCTGTAATGAAAAAGACGTCTGGATTTTTCTCTGTGATGTGGTCGAAGATGTGGAATTTGTTTTTGGAGACTGATCTGGCGTTGATGGGGGCGCAAGAGTTGGTGGGGTATGTTTGCAACTGCTGAACAGGTCAGGTTGGAAATGGTAGGAGGAGTGGGGGAGGAGGAGCAGGGGTTGTCCGGTCGTTAGGGGAGGGTGTGGGGTGTGGTCTGGAGTGGGATTTGAGAAAAGGGGGTTGGTTGGGGTAGGTAGGGGCAAAGTGATGGCTGGTGGAGGGTGTGTGGAGGGAGGCGTGGCGACTTGGTGTTGGAGCAGGGGGATGAGCTAGGAGGGGAATAGGGCTAGGACCGGGCTGGGTGGTGGGGAGATTTGGGCCCTATAGTGAGATGGTAGGGTTTGGGATCTGGGTTTGAAAACGGGAGAAGCTAGGAGGGGCCTGGCGTGGTCTTGTTTTGGGCCTTTACTTTACTTTCGGGCAGCTCATAGGAGGTCAGTGAGAGTGCAGGGGGGCTGTGGTGGTTGGGGTTTTGGCCTGGGATGCTCGTGCTGCGCTAAGAGAATGGAAGCGTGGGTTGGGGGCGGGGGTGCTATGTTGCTCTGGTGAAGTGCGAGCAGAGGGTGCAGGTGAGTAGTTGGCGGGATGGGTAGGGTTGAGAAGGTTGGTTTACCTGGGTCGCTAAATGGTCCAGAATATTCCGGGGGTGGACGGGTCAATGTTTTCTGCTCCCGCTCTCCATCTTGCTGCTCTTGTTTGAGCAGAGCGAGATCTACTTGGAGAGTATAGCCGATGGGAGGTGAAAGGCTGAGTTGGTGGGCTGTGCGTGCAGGGTGGCTGAGTTAGGGTGTGTATAAGGAAGAGAAAAAGAGTCAAAAGCTACCCTAGGTCAACCGTGTATAGTAGGTAGGTCTAGATAGGCAGGAAACTAGTGTTCAAGAACTAGTTATTGAGGGTCACATATAGTTTTAGAAAACAGATTCAATTCATTTTTAGAATTGGACACATGTAAAATAGTTTACAAAAGAAAACACAAGAAAAAACAACTTTGGAAATGTCGCATATGAGCTTCATTCGGGTTATAATGGACGGTGAAACAAGTAAAAAACTGTTAACATCACAGTTGAGTTAAGTGAGAGTTAGTAGCATAAGTGTATCGTATTTGTTCCAAATATTACTATTGGATTTAGTAGTATGGTATTACAGTCGACACATTTTTTTGCAGGCGTTTCTGGCTCGGGGAAGTCAGCCTTCACTGGGTAGAGGATGTTCACAATTGAAGGGTCCGAACTGTCATCAGGACGTTGTTTGGGACTGGTGAACGCCTATGGAGACAGGTGACACATAGGAAGGTGGGTGTGGTATCATGTGATGAAGAAGACCATACAGAGTATGTTCTGTATCAGGACTGCGTTCTAGACACATACCTATTTTGTTTGCGGTTGAGCATGTACTGGTTGTCAGAAAAGGCACCTCGAGTGGTGCGGACTTCTGTAGCTGGATATCTACAGGGGAGGGTAACAGTTTAAATAATGGTAATGGGCATACCTTGAATAGCAGGTATGTGGTCCAGCGAGGGTGGTGGAACAATTTACACGTGCAGGAATTGCCGTGAGAGTTGGGCCTTGATCAGGTGAGAAAAATAGCCATGATCGCTGTTTGAGGAATAAGTAAAGCAGGTTAGCTAGTGTTCCAACTTATTACAAAATGAATAGTGATACTGTAACTGTTAGGTTGTTGAAAGGAAGTGGGGGCTCGTAATGGTACTGCCAAAATGGCTTCTTGGGGCTTAGCAGGTGCTTAATGGATAGAATGAAGGTCGTGTTGGCAATGCATGCCTGGATTAGAGGATGGCAGCCTCTATGGAGACGGTAACGTGATTGCTGAAGGTGCCGTATATTTACTATGTTAATGCGCTAGACAGATTTATTGTGCTATCAAGGAAGGCTCCAGGTGAGGTGCTGGAGGCTTTTCCGGTGCTTGAGGATAGATCACTATAAAGGTGAAACCATGCATAGATATATTGAAAAAATATATATATAGCAGCATTATTCAATTTGAAAGGTCATGGCTGACTAATTGTGTTGTTACCTTAATGACGTGATGGCAGGATATAACATCAATTATTGTATTTGTGCGCTCCGGAGAGTTGAGTGTGATCAGCATGTTTAATAAACCAAAAAGCGTCTGGCATCACGTTAAAAAAAGCATTGGCAGAAGCGCTTCACTAGTTTGTAAAAAGTTACTCAAAAGTACTAAAAACCCCTGTGCAATGACTGATTCGTTTGGCTGAATTTCTCACCTGCTAGAATAGAGTACTCCTTTCCGCTAAGCATCTCAGTCTGGAAATGAGCTGTGAAGGACGCTGGCGTTGCTAAAGAAATGGGAGGTGTAGTACACGCGCATGCGTGGAAGAGTGGTGACTAAAAGTGCTAGCTTCGTGCGCAGGTCCGCATCGGGGTGCTGTGCTGCCAGGGGGTGTTTGCTAAAAGGAAGCTTGCGCATGCGTGGAGTGATGTTGGTTGAAGACACGTTTGTGCGCGGCTGCGTGGTGAATGCGCATGCTGTGGATATGATGGCTAATGAATGGAGCGAATGGAATCACATTGGGACATGTAAGGGGCCCTGGAAAAAGGGGTGGGGGCGTTGTAAGTGACAAGGGGGTTTCACAATCCGAGAAGCACATGCAATCAATAAATGATAGAGACATGTTATAATAAGTATTTTAACCATGATTTGGTTGAAGAAAATTATTATACGTGCCTAAGACATGAACTCTAAGAATATAAGAAAATACATGTTACTTGACATAGCTCATGGTACAATTGCATATCTAAATGCACACTCTTTAGTACAGAAAAACGTGGCATAGTACTGGTGCTATTTTGATTGATCTCACAAAAGCAACACTGCTCTGGGATCATACGAGCCGGTTCGCGTTGCGACATAGGTTCTGAGGGATGGTTACATGATAAGAAAAAATAGATAAACATAAATAGCTCTAGGTGCTGGTACATTTACACATCTAAAAGAACACTTTGTAGTACAAGACGTTGCATAGTACTGGTGATGTTTTGATTGATCTCAGGAAAAAACACAGTACTCTGGCGTGATACGAGCCAGAGGACGTTGTAACATTAGTTCTGTGGAAAGGTTTTATGATTAAGATAAATGGACACCATAAATAGCTAAAGGTGCTAGTGGTAGAGGATGGAGTTATTTGAAAAAGAGATTCCATTCCATTGCCACATTTAGACCTTGCTTAACTGAATTCAATCGGAAAATCCATTGTTGCTCTAGTTTCCGAAGGGAGAGGTCCCTGTTGCCACCTCTAAAGGGGTTTTTGGCTGTTTGCAAGACAAACCAAAACATGTCCTTGTGGGTGTGGTGCTTCTCTTGAAAATGAGACCATGGGCTATGTTGGATAGGGGGAGAAAAGCCTAACTAGGCTTGCAACAGTAGACAGTAAAATACAGTAGCACCTAGATTTGGGAGATCTGGAAGACGGTGAAAAACCTAGATGGGAGTATAATAACGCAGGCAGTAGCTATAAGGTGTGTGATATCAGGGCAGGAGGTAAATACATTTTGCTGTGAGTACAACAGTGGACAATTTGCCTAGATCTGAGATATGGCTGACTAACAGAATCTATCTAGATGGGAGATATGGCTGACTAACACTATCTACTTGCATGCAGGACACGGTTCACTGATGGTTGGCCTAGGCGTTGGATGTGGCTAACATATGAATGTGCAACTGGCTACAGGCTTTTAGGTAATATAATGATAGGATAGTAAGGCAGGTTGGACAGTCTAATGGGGAGCAGTAATTGCGGGTCCCCCTGTCCAGACCTCGCCAACCTTGTCAGTCACTGCTGGTTGACGGCTGCAGGCACCACAGGCTAACACGGGTCAACACGGTCTGGAGCTGCTGCTGTCCTTTGCCTCGGGGTCCTTCGCCGCAGGGGCTGCATGGGCATATGGGCTGCCCTACTGCGGTGTGTAATGTGTGGCTATGGGCCAATCAGGGGTGGGTCGGGAGGTGGGAGCAGACCGGGAAATAGGCAGCGGAAGCCAGCTACAGCACTCAGAGCGCATTGCTCAGTGTTGAAAGTAGAAAGATACAAACTTTTTCTGGGGTAAAATGACGGGCCTGGAACACCAAGGATCACTACCTCACCTCAAGCCGTTGGTGTAAAGTGGTGAGGTGAGATGAACACTTTCCCAAGGCCTGTGTTCGATTCACAAAGCAAGATGGCCAATCGGGGGTGGGAGGATGGGTCAGGAGGCGGGAGCTGGCTGGCAAACCAGGAAATAGGCTGTGGGAAGCTGGGTACAGCGCTCGGTGTTAAAAGTTGAAAGATGCAAACTTACTTTTTTTGGGTACTATCAGGGGCCAGTAACACCAAGGATTGCTACCTCACCTCAAGCCTGTGTATTTATCTGTGATGAGCCAGAGCAGAAGAAAGAGAGGAGTCACTGATATGCAGGGGAAGCCCCTGACCTCATCTTGGTTTGTCTGGGCACAGTCCAGGCACAAGGCAGAGCCGACAAAAGAGAAACCTGCCCCAGTACAGACATCAAAATTTTGTGGAAAAGCCCAGATTAAAAGCGAAGTGAACTACAAGTAATGAGACATTTAAGCAACCCAGGTGGGGAACTAACAGACTGGAATTGGAATCCCTAGGAAGAAGGGCAAGTACCTTATATGTGCAGTTGGAGCGTATGAAAAGGAAAATCCTAAAACATAATGAGAAAGGCAAGATAAGGCTGAAAATTGAAGAGCATAGAAGAACCCTTAGTCCCAGAGAGAAAGTACAATTGACAAAGAAAGCCTAAACTCAAATAGAAGTAAAGATACTTTGCAAACGCACAAATAGAAAGATTATGAAGAATGTGTATGTGATACTAAGAAGAGGATGAACGATTGTAGGGATATTTACTATCGAGAGAGGACCAGAGAAAGGTCAAGAACTAAATGTTGTCTTGAATAACTACAAAACCCAATAAGAAAGACTATCAGAATGGACTATACTAAGAAATATATAGTATAACAAGAAACTGGATAAAGAGAAGACCAAGGGAAGTAGAGACATTTGCTTGTCCTATTTTTCCTTTAGTTATATTTAGTGGTAGGGTGAGAGAGGGTTAGCTTGGATGGAGGACAGACTTACTTTGGACTTCCTGACATCTGCTGTGCACCTTTAGTTTCTTTAGATAGGTGGGGTATTCCCTTTAGTCATAGGGAGAGATGGGCCATATTGTTTTAGTTGAATAAAGAAAGTAAAAGATGTCCTCAAAGTGTCCGACTTCAAATTAATGATCAGGAGGATCTTTTCACTCGCCCCCGCCATACTATGGACTGGTGGATCTAATCCGCCCCTGGATGGATTTCCTGTTCCAGTCGGTTATACATGCTGGACAGTTCATCAGCATTGCTATGTTGTGCATCTGACCTATGCTCAACAGTAAAGTCAAAGCCTTATGGACCACTTGAGCAACTCTGGTTTCTCTCCCTTCATGTTCCTTAGCTACTTTAAAGGCTAATGGTCAATATGCACAGTGAAGTGAGTTCCAATGAGGTAGGGGGCTCAGCTTCTGAAGGGCCAACACTATGGACAAACACTCCCTTTATCACAGTGGCCTACCTGAAATCTTTGTCCTTAAGATGGTGACTAATAAAACATATAGGATGTTCTCTACCTTTGACAAAGGACTGTGAAAGCACAGCACCTGTCCATTGCCAGAGGTATCTGCCTACACTGTAAATGGTCTCTGGTAATCAGGTGCCCTGAGAACAGGGGCTTGACAAAGGGGAGCCCTTAAGGCCTTGGAAGGCCTTCTCACAATCCTCAGTCCAAGTGTCTTGCTTGAGCTTCTTGGGAGTTGAGGTCAGTCAGAGGGGCAGCTATGGTACCATAGTCCGCCATTAGTTTCTTTAATACCTACTGAGGCCTTCGAAAAGCTCTCACCTTTGTTTAGGTTATGGGGTTTCCCACTCTTGTATAGCCTGTACTTTGCTGGGAAGAGGCTGAATCTTACCCCCACCCACCTCATGCCTGAGATAGGTCACTGAACCCTCACCAATCTGGCACTTGTTAGCTGTAAGGGTGTAGAAGTAAGGCTCGGACACAAAGGTGGCATGGTTTTGGTTGTAAACCTTTATTAACCAGGAAAAGCGTTGGGAAGATGGCCTCTCTGCCCCTATAGCTAAGAGGGCTTTCCCTGCCTCAAGGTAATCTAAGGAAAACATCAGGATATCAAACAAATAGTCACTGTTGTGTCCAAAAACCCTGCTTCTGACCCGAACACTAGTAAGTAAATGTTATGTGCAAGGACGCTGTTTTCAAAACTTGGTGCTGATGACAGTTCTTGCCAACAGAACATTTCCCAATGTCTCGGGTGGTAAAAACAACAAAAGAAATGTTCCTGTTACACAAGATAGTACTCTAATGATTAGGGGTTTGTTCCTTTCCAATAGATTCCTTCTAGCTCTACTCTAGGAGCATGTCTCCTTGTGCGATTTCCTTTCCTTCTTTTCCCAGACCCTTACCACCTTTAATGAACTTCACTGTGTTCAGATTTTCAAATGGGTGCGAGTTCCAGACTTGCAATGCTGTATTATACCTGCTTGGTGTACTCCTCTGCCAAACGTATGTTTTCTGGTGATCTGTCTCCTTTGCTTTCAGGGTTCCAGACCCTTTTATCTGGTTCTCATGTCAGAAGGGGCCCAAAATCGCAATGCCTGGTCACAATAGCTTGGTTTACTCTCCTGCCAAGCATATACTTCCTTTTGGACTCTCTCTCTCAGGGTCCCAGACCCTCTTATTCTCCTTCTCTCATATGGGTACGGGTCCAAGGCTTGCAATGCTCCGTCTCAATAGCTTGGTTTACTCTTTTGCCAAGCATGTCTTTTCTTCTGTTCTGTTTCTCTCGGGGTCCCCAACCCTCTTATTCTCTGTTTCTCATATGGGTGTGTAGATTCCAGACTCGCAATAATGTCTCCTTCTTGCTTTGTTTACTCTCCTGCCAAGTATACAAGTATTTCTTTCCTTCTCTCTTATTCTTGGGCTTCCCGATTTTCTTGTGTCCTGCAGTTGTTCCCTGACTTCTCCCGGACTTATAGCACCTGTCGGTCTGCCAGCGTACCTGTTTGTGTGGTTCGTGTCTTCTGAGAATCGGTGCTTCTCTGTGAGGCTCTGGCAGTGTTCGGGTGTTCTCTCATGTCAGCGGTGTCTGCACCGGTCAATTCTTCTCCCTCGGGCTGGACCTTCCGCCTCCCGCCGCATTCAGGTTCCTCTTCTCGTCAGCGGTTGCTCCGCTAGTCGCTGCTCGGTTCTCTGGCTGTGCTTTGCTTTCCGGCTGCTCGACAGACTTTGGGACGCCCAGAGGGTTGTTCGTGCAGCATAAGAAGTGGTTCCTTCTCCCTGGACTACCTTTCTGCTCCCATTTGCCTCCGTGCATGGTGTTAAGTGCCGTCATCCCCTGTTCGCCGCGATGGTGCCTCCCGGGTTTCCACATTAGAGGATGGCTCTCTCCATGTTAGTTTCCCTCTACTAATTTGTATTTCCTTTGACCAGTCAAATGCCATGAGACTAGACTGTTCACTTCAGTTCTCTGGAATCATCTCTGGTCATCTTCTTCACAGTACTTGTATTGGAGCGAAGTGGGTAGCAATTCGTATTTTCAGGGACGCTAGTCCGGTCTAACATACCGGGTTGTTTGAATTTGCAGTAACAGATATTGCCACTGGTTTGAAAGAGGGAAGGAGAGTTTGGCTTTGGGTATGCGGGAGGGTCTAACAAAGCAGAGGTATTCCACGTTCTCAGGGAATGGTGGTACCTAATCCCATAAGGGGCTTCGTCTCCCATGTGATCCTCCCCCAGTGCACCACCCTCAGAGGAAACATTGTACTGTGGATACACCGCCCTGGCCCCATGGGAAAGGTCTCCCCTTGGGGGAGAAAGGATGACATCCACAGCTTTGTCACATAGACTTTATGGTCAGGTGGGCCTGCTGAAGAGCCTGCAACACAATTCCCAGGCGTCTAACATGTTCTTCCCAAGTAGGGCTGAAAACTGCTATATCATCCAGATATAACATGCAGAATTAATCTAACCCATTCAGGACATGATTGAGCAACTTTTGAAAAGTAGCAAGTGCTTTCTTTAAGCCGAAGGGTATTACCCTGAACTGGTGAAGTCATCCAAGTGTTGAGAATTCTGTCTTCTGCTTGGCATTTTCTGTCATTGATATTTGCCAATACCCTGCAGTAAGGTCAAAGGTGCTAAGGTGCTTGGCAGCAACTAGTTTGTACACCAACTCATCAGTTTGTGAAAGGAGTCCACACAGAATCTCAAATCAGAGGTTCCTGCGTTTGGTACCAGAACCACGGGACTGGTACCAAAGAGTCCTGGATTGCTCTATCGCCCCTAGATCCAACATTGTGTTGACCTCCGACTTTATGTGAGATCTGACTTTGTCTGACATTCTATAGCTCCTACCTTTGGTATGCACACTGTCAATGCCCATCTTGCACCAATGTGTTGAGCCTGGAGTGAGTGAGAACAAGGGGAAAACTGCCTAAGAAAAGTCTTCCTCACCTTGCTGCTGTGGAGTCAGTTGATGGGACAATTTGACACCTTCAATGGGGCCAACAGAAGGGCTACCCTGGAACAGATCAGGGAGAGGTTCAGATTCCTGCTCCTCCCTATCTGAAGCGAGAAATGGGCCTCCCATTTCAACCCTAGGGATGAATGCCTTCAACCTATTGACAAATAGTTTACCTCAGTAGCAGCAACCGGAGTAGAGGTCTAGTCTTTCAACAATATGGTATGGACCTTTCCACTTGGCCTGTAAAGCTCTATGCCTTATGATTCATAATCAGGATGTCTTGGCCTGGGGAAAAAAAGCACAAGTGAAGCTTTCTGGTCATGTCAATGTTTTTCCAATGTTTGTCCAGCCTTCAGCTTGTAATTGGCCAGATCTATCAGTAAGGTCATCCTCTTTCTCAATCCTAACACATAGTGCACTACATTGCTAGTGAAAGGAGGAGTGGGCATTCTCCATCCTTCCTTGACTATGGCAAGGGGTTGCCTGATAGGGTGACCGAGAAAGATTTCAAAGGGGCTAAATCCAGCTCTTCCTGAGGTACCTCTCTGTAGGCAAAAAGTAAGCATGGCATCAAGAAATCCCTCTTTGTCCTATGTGGCTCCTCAATAGCTCCAGGATAATTCCACATGATCTGTGTATACATGTACATGAAGTTGCTGCCTATATAAGATACCTCTTTAGGGAAGCCAACCCTAGTAAATATGCCTAGCAAGCAATGCTGTTGCAACTGACTTGGCAGTCCGTCTTCACTGGAATGGCGTCAGGATATCTTGTGGCATGATCAACGACCACAAGAATAGAGCTACTGCCTGAGGATGTAGGAGGGTCAAGGGGACCAACAACATCAATCCCTACCCTCTCGAATGGTATACCCACTACAGGTAGTGGTACCAATGGAGCCTGGACTTTTACACCACTTTTGACAGAAATCTGACAAGTAGCGAATCTCCTGCAGTTATTCTCTACCTGTGCCCCCATGTTAAGCCAGTGAAGTACATGCTCCACCTCTCCTTAGTCTTCTTGATGCCAAGATGACCTGCAGGGGGGACTTCATGTGCCAATTGAAGGAGGAAGGGTCTCACCCGAAGGGGAACCGCCAACCTCTTATGGTCTCCTTCAGAAGACTTTGTGAGCTCACTGTACAGGAGACCACCTTCCCAATAAATCCTGTGCTTCCCAGGGGCTTCACCCTCCAACTGGGAGCAGCCCTGACTCCTTATGCCTTCAAGTGATAGGCACTCAATGTTGGCCCTTACTAAACTCGTCTCTTGGGTGACCCCCTTCAGCAAGTAAGCTTCGCAGTTCAAGATGATCATGTGGATTGGGTATTTTGGGCAACCCCTCTTCCTTGTCATGTTAAGGGGCTTGGCCAACTACCTCCACCTAAGTGGTCAGTGAGTTAAGGGGCAATATTGTCTTTCTCTCATCTAAGTTTATTCTCACCTTATGCCTTAGGTATCCTCTTTGGCTGAGCCTTAAGCTTGGCCAAGGCAGTCTTGGTCTTGGTCTGAGACCTAGTGCATGGACGTTCTTCAGTGTCCCCCACAATGTCTAAGTCTCTGATGTAATTTCCTAACAGAATTCTTCCAGGGACCTGCCTCTATACACTAACGGGTATCCTGACCACCCACCATTCACAGCGAAAGTGATGGGCAGAACTGGAAACTTGAGAGGGGGACCATTAGCCAACTTAGCGTGCATCAGAGGAGCTCTGGCCAGAACATCTGAATTTACCAGAGTGTAATACGCTATAGTTCGAATTGCCCCAGTGACCCTAATGGCAGAGGTGTCTACACCATGTACCAGAACACTAGTTTCAAGAGAATGCTTTGTATGGTCAGATATGGAAGCATAAGTCTCAGCAAATCGTGTTTTCCAGGGAAACTAAAACACCCTCACCTCAGATCCTATCCCACAGAGTTAGTAGTCTGTGGAGGAGGATGCCCCGGTGAGTATTTCTTACTCCTCATAAAGAATTGTCAGATTCACAGAGTGGACCCCCAAGGTCTTAGCCTTACGTCCCCCTTCACATGCTCACTTGCTCCACATGCCACACAAGATCCCCTCCATCTGTATATGTAGGGAGGCTTTGAGTGCCCACCCTCATGCTTGGGATAGTTAGTCCCGCTACCCCTTCCATTCTCTTAAGACTTATTCCCCTTATGAAATGTTTTGTGGCCCTTATGGGAAGATGTTTTATCAGTAGACTCACCCTCTTTCTCTTCTTGCTTTTTCCCCCGCCTCATACTTATCAGAAGAAGGTTTGTCCTTTTGGGACACTCTGAGAAACCCAAAGACTGACAGCAATGGCCAGATTCTTAGGATCTAACTCCTTTGAATCCCCCAAATGCTGCTTAAAGGTCAGAGGAACAGGATCTAAATATATGTTCTTGCATGACCATGTTGATACTGCCTTCAAAAATGGTTACTGTATGGCTTTCTACCCAGCCACACCAATTCTTCAAGGAATCTGTCATAATACACCCAAATATTCTTTCTTTTTGCATTCTCTGAACTTCTTTAAGTATTGGGCAGGGAGTCTGCTTCAATTGGGAAGGGAGTCTGCTTCAATTTATCAAAGTCGTTTCTGTCAGCGTTAGACATATCCATAATGGCACTACAGCCCGAATGGGGTAGTCTGCTGAGCAACCAAGCAATCTTATCAGGCCCACACACTACTTGCACCTCACAAGCATACTCAAATGTTGCTAGCCAATCAATTATATTTTTCTAATCATACATACTGAGAAGATCCTTAGGAAATATTGGATGAGCAGAGGATACAGAACCACTTTCAGAACCTCTTGAGGAGCCTTGAGACCCTTGTAGTCTGGCCAACTCCAGCTGTTGATTGCCATCTTTCTGTTTCTCAAGCGTGTCAAGCTCCAGATTTGCCATGTTATTGTCAAACTCCTCCCTGAGCTTGTTTATTTTTTAATTTTATTTTTTATTAGTATATAAACAATCAGGCATGTTTCTCACTATACATTACCAGTCGAAGTTTGACAGATGGTGGTGTTCACCATTCCCGCCCACCAAACCCCAAAATTCCCACTCCCCCTAGTGAAAAATGCAAAATAATTAAGAGAATGAAATAATCAGTAACATGTAATGGTCCGAGCATGGTTCATAAAAAAAAAGCATATTTTCATTTACATCTAGTCCCTGTAACATCAGAACTCAAATACGTATATAAGGAAATATAGCAAAAAAGAAATGACAAGGTTAAGAATGCATGCGTGGGTGCAGCCGACAGATGCAGCCCTCATTGCTCTATAGGCATGTATGTATCATTATCTCTGATCACATTCAAACGTCTATACAGATAAACCAGGAAAGCATGCAATTCTTGCCATATGAGCCACTACCACGGAATATTCAATATGAAGTTGTGACGACCATCAAGCCCTACGTTATCTGGGTCAAGCACTGTGTCCAGCATGTTAACTATATAAGCCAAATAGATCCCATCTCTTATCTGATTGTGAGGTGCTCAACCACTGTTTATATCCACTCATTTCCATTGCACATTTTTCCGACAATAGTGTTCCCCACATTTTCCTTCCTCTATGTGCTTCTGCCATCCAATTGATCATTATTATCTTGCAAGCCACAAGCAGCATAACATGAATAAGTCTCCTCACTAAAGCGTTGTCATGCCACTCGTCTAGGTTGCTGCCAAACAACATTTACATGGGCGAATATGTGGCATTGAAGCCCTGAATGTGTGTTATGTTTGATAGTATAATTTTCCAAAACATTATAATCTTGGGGCAGGACCAGAATATATGCCCCATTGTGCCTGCCTGTCCACACTTTCTCCAGCAGACCAGAGAGGGAAGTAACTTCATGGTGTATAACTGAGTTAGTGTGTAGTAAACTTGTTGTATGATTTTGTATTGTTTCAAATGGTATGAGACTTCTCTGATCGTAGCAAAATAGTTGTATATATCCCCTATGTCTATGCCAATCCCTAGGTCTTCCATCCACATGTTGACTATGGTTACATTTCTCCTCAAGTTATTGGGTTGTGATGAATCCCAGGATGTCCTCACTGATTCCATGGGGGGGGAAAGCCCCTTCCCATGAGGCTAGGGAGGTGAGGCCGCTACGCAATAGTCCCCCCTGAGGGTGGTACTCAGCAAGTGGATCTCATGCAGAGGAAAACACCCTATGGTACAAGGAGTGACGCCATGGGAGAAATGTGGTAAAATTCCCTTACACCTCAACCTCCCTCACCCTGCACAGGACATAACCCCACAAGCTTGAAGTGCAGAGTAATGTGGAATAATCCAACGAACCGCTACAAATGCACTAGTCAATTCATGTCAAGCAAATCGGTAAGGAACATAAAACAGGGAAGAATGTCTTGATGATGGGAGAAGCCCGCCGAGGAGGAAGCTGGAGATTTGAATCTTGGCAGCAGTAGAGGAGACGCGACGCAAACGGTACCAGGACCAGGACGCTTACCTGCTGATAGTGGTGTTTCCGGGGCATCCATCGCAGACAAACACCTGAGAGGAGTAGACGCCTGAGTCCCCAGCCAGATGTGAAGCCTGGACTGTGTGAAGAATCTGAGACTCACAGTTCAGAAGGCCTGGAGTCTGCGCAGAGTCGCTGCAGTCCCTGGAAGCCCCAGAGGGCAGCTGAAAGGGCCCGAAGCAACCACAAATAACGAAGACTACCAGTAAGCTCTGCAGAGAGTTTGAGGAGACCGGGAAGATTGGCGGCATGGCTAAAAGAAGGGGGAATCGTGAAGGCAAGTCTGGGACCGGCACCCACAAACCTAATGAAGGCCTCCAAAAGTAATCTTCATAATCACAGTAACCAGCGGGATAATGTACCATGCTGGCTGTGATCAACGAAGTAGTAGTAGTAGTAAAGCGAGAAGAACAATAATTCAAATACAGAAAAAGCAAGTCTGAGATTCACACCCATATGAAGTGTCTCTGGCTTGAAAAGTGCACAAATGTTCAACAAAAAGGCTTCCACTTAGATGGTATTCGCAGTTGCTGGGAATGGCTTCCTTTCCCAGGTTCCTTTCCAATAAAACAAAAAGTACAAAAGAACACTCAAGTTCTTTGTAGCCCAAGAGGATAAACCTCTCCTTTTGGCGTTGTAATTCACTTCCAGAGAAATGGCTCCCTTTCCCAGGTCCTTTCCACATGTAATGCAGTTCAAAATCCTAAGGGCATGCATCTTCCTTTGGATTCTCCTTCATGAATACACTTCACAATCATAGGGCATGTATCTTCCTTGGGATTCTCTTTGCACAGTTCCACTATTTGTGTGTGGGTCCCAGCCTCTCATAACCCTTTGTGTACTCCCCTTGCAGGTTCCTTCACAAGTGCCTGGTTCACTATGCTGCCAGGGCTTCTCACAAAAGTTCACAAGTGCCTGGTTTACTATCCTGCCAGAGCTTTTCACAAAAGGTCCACAGGTTTCTCAATTTGGGGTGCAGGTCTTAGACTCAACCAGACTTCAGCCTTTGCCATGCTTTTAATGTCCAACTGGTTAGCGGCCCTCCTTTTAACAGCTTGTTACTTTTCGTCATCTCTACAGAGCTTTCCGCCCTCTCCCATGGCACGCGGCATTTGCCTTGAAGGGCCCCAGTGTCTCACTTTCCCCAGCTGGGCTCACTGGTAATGTGCGGATGCTTCAGCGTTCCTCGCAAACTTCCGTGGTTGCTGCAATTCGCTGGCCGGAGAAGCATCCTGTCCTTTCTCCACTCTTTGGCTGGCTTCTGAGGTCTGCGGGCAGCGTTCCGCTGTCACTGCCCGTGCAACGTCAGAGCTCTAACTCTTCCGCTTCTCCTTCTCGGAAGTATTGGCAGTCCTTCAGCATTGGGTAGCACTCAGTCTACTCTTCCCTAATCCGCGTGTCAAGCGTGGAGCTGGGCTCTCGCCGAGCCATTCCTTGCAACGGGAGCCGACAGCTCCTGTCACTTTCTCTCTTTCCTCCAACAGCTGTTGGGGTTCTAAAGATCCTGCCACAGCGCCACTCCTTCCAAGAACTAGAGCCTGTTTTTGGTTTCCAGGTTCTGCGGATCTTCATTCCTCTATTCCTCTTAATCGTCCCAGTTGTATAGCTTTGGTTGTGAACATGTAGGGAATTATCAGTCGGCTTTGCTGTTTCCTTTTCTACATAGAAGAAATTATTTTGTGCCAATATAAGATTTATTAGTGTAAATTTGATTGTAGTTCGTTGTTAGATGTTGTTGAAGATAAACATCTTAGGATTTCAACGTTGGTGACCTCTATTGTTTCATAGAGGTTCATTTTGGCAACTGTTGATATTTGTCCTCTGGTATTCTCTTCTGAGTTCTGTGGACTCTATTAATTCATAGAGGTGAACTGTCAGCAAATTAGGTTAGTGTCCTCCAATGTCCTGAATTTGCTTGACATTTTGTTCAAAATTCACTATTTTGCCAACTTGAACCAAAATGCGCTTTTTATTTGTCATAACGAAGTGCTCCTTATGTGATTTGTAAGATTCTTTTCCCCAAGATGTTTTTTCAAAATTAATCTTGTGTAACCTCTATTGTTTAATCATAGAGGTAATTGGTTAATATCCTGCAATGTCATTCCTTTGCTGACTTGGGGTGAAAATATTCTGCTGAAAAAGAATGTCTGTGCTCTAAATCTTTTCTTGACAAGTGTTTCCCCGTTGAGAATCACAACGGTTCTTCAGGAGGATTTTGTCAATATGACATACAAGCTGAAACAAAATATTATAGGGTGATTTTAGCTAGCATGATAATACAGTACAATTTTGATTTTGCTTAATTGGGCAATAAAAGATAGATCTACTTTCAGGGTGAACTGTATGGTGAGGTTCTGTACTAGTCTCTGTTCATAATGGTTGAGTGTTGTCCATTTAAATCTTTAGTGCTGTCAAATTAGAGGGTGAGTGCCTGCAAAACAACAAAGGTTCGAATTCAGTGACCTCTTATAACGTGTTGTTTTGTTGGGTATTGTCTATACAAGTAAAATCTAAATCTAGAGCGCTTACCTCAAGTTGGATGCAGTTTCTTTTAGTTTTCGTGACGGCACTCGCGGCATGATAACCATGTGGAATCAAGATGGCCGCCATATTTATCTAAGCGTAGTGACGTGATTGCGTTACTTTGACGCGATGATGTCATTGCGTGGCGTCCATATTGGATTGGGGGACATGTTAATGACAAGACTAGTTTACAATTGCTAGCCCGGTATTGTGTAGCTTGAAAATATTGTTGTAATATCGATATTTAATATTGTTTAATCTGGACTTGGAGTTGTAAAAATGATAATGGCTTGCCCTTGAAAATTTTAGAGTGAAGGCGTAGTCTTAAAATATTTAAAGATTTGACTAAGTATGTCAAATAGACAAAGAGCCTTTGGTCGATTTGTTAAGTGCTGTAGATCACAGTACCAATGGAAAAAGGGGTGTCCGGTAGTGCCTACCTATGTGTTAATGCAATGTGAATTAATTGTAGTGATAACGTATCATTATTAAAGGACATTTATTGAGACCTGTGTAACAGCAATCCAATAAACAAATCCATTTCGCTTCTTTGGATCTCAATGTTTTTTCTAGATTGCCTCCTCGAGGTGATGGAGAGACTTTTTCTATGCCATAGAATCTGATGGCATTCTTTTTTTCTCCTTGATGATGTTGTCGGGCATGAAAGCCTAATGGGAATTTGATGTCCACTTGTTTTATATTGTGCAAATGTTCTTGGATCCTTTGCTTGAGTCGTCTGGTGGTACTACCTACATAGATTTTATGACAGATGCATTGAATGGCATAGACAACATTTTAGGAATTGCAATTGATAAATTCATTTATTTTTGATGTGGTGCCGTTTGGTAGAAGAACTTCCTGTTTTCCATTGATGTAATGTTGGAATGTTATGCATTTCCCACATTTGAAATTGCCCTTGAGTTTTGCTAAATTCCATAGTTGCGGTATGCACATTTCTTTCATTTTCCTCATGAAGTGTAGGTGACTTAGTAAACCATTTAGATTGTTAGCTTTACTGAAGGTAAGACATGCTTTGGCATCCAAAAATTGTGAAATGTCATCATCTGATGTGAGAATGTACCAGTTTTTGGTCATAATAGTCTTCAACGATTTGGTATTACAACTATTTGCAGTAATGAACTGTATTTTGTGGGGATTGGGAGAGTAACTGTGGATGGGTTTGTATGTAAGAAGTACAGCTATTGTTCTTGATTTCGTTTTGTTGTAAATTTTCTTCAGATGCTGTTTTGAATAAACTCTCATTTGGAATTTTTCAATAGATTTTTGTGTATGTATTTTAAATTATTTGTCTATGCAGTTTCGTTTAATACGTAAAAGTTCTCTGTATGGATTATTCTGAATGGCGTGCACAGGGTGAGTGCTGGTTGCATGTAGTATAGAATTAACTGATGTCTGTTTCATGTAAAGCGTAGTATTAATACTGTCATTTTTAATGACTATTTTAAAGTCCAAAAAGTTGATAGAAGAGATGCTCTCTGTAAGAGTAAATTATAGGTTGTATTGATTGTGATTTAAGTAGTTATGATAGTCTTCAAGTTCTTTTTTGTTGCCTCACCAGATGATGAGCACATCGTCGATGTAGCGTTCCCAGTATATATGTTACGCTCACCTGGTATCCACAGGAACGCCACCCAGCCGGGTTACTCGCTGGTATGCTTCTCAGCTTTGCCCTGATGTGGTCTGTGGGGAAGGTTCTGCCTTGTGGTAGAATTAGGCGTGCTCTCCGTCCTGCCTTCTTTGCAGGGGCACGTTGTCTTTCATGGGCGAGTGCGGTCCAGTTACTTCACTGACCCCGGCCCGTTTGATATTGTTCAGGTAGGTCTTATTGCTGTTCTTTAGTATTGTTGCTATCCTGCATGCCTTTCTTTGTTTAAAATGTCTCTTTTTTTCTCCCTTAGGTATGCAGAGCTCCAGCGCAGCGAACTGGCTTGAATGAGCCCCGCTGGTAAATGATGGCGCATTAAGAGCGTATGATGCGGTAAGTAAGCGCTATGCACAGCGCTGCGAAGTCTTGCCTTTGCTAACCTGTGTTTTCCTTCCTTGTAGGTTGCAGTGTTCTTCAGCGCGAGTGGAATGTCCGGAGTGGTGCCAGCCGAGAGGCGACCAGCCAGGTAAGCCTTTTGAGCAGTTCGTGATTTGTAAATGTCTCTACAGCTTTCTTTAATGTTGCCTCTATCTTCCTCTTTCAGGTTGTTCTGTCTGTGAGGCGTGCAGATTCGAGGAAGCTGTTCCCAGTAGCTGTGAGTGTTTAAAGATGAAGACTGCAGATAACATGCTGCTGCTAATGATGTTCCTTTTGTCTCCTTGCAGGTTCTGCTTCTCCGAGGTTAGAGGGAATAGCTGGACAAGGTGAGCATCACGTTGCAAGCTGCAAAGTAACACAAAGCATGTTCTGCAGTCAGGATGTGGTTTATATAGCCCAAGTAAAGTAATACCAGGGAAAGTAGTTCCAGGCCTGCCACACCCAAAACACTACACCGCATAGCTTGGTTCTTAGGGAACCAAGCTATGTGGATGCCTCCATGTTGGCTGACAATACAATAAAGTAGTTCCCAAGCACATTGTTGTTCATGGTGTATGAGCCTGGTGCCATAGGTGCCAGGACTGGCCCCATGAGGGCTTTTGAAGAGGATGCCAGGCTCTAGTGGCCCGAGTCCTGACTCCACCTGGCCAATGGGTTTGCCAGAGGGGGTTTTGGGCGAGGGTCGTGACAATATACAGTGGTAAAGGCTTTGTCTCCATGCGTGTTCAAGTTCAAAGTGCCCCATATACACATTTGCATATGGTGGGGCATATTTGGCCCCCATTGCAGTGCCCTGATTTTGCCTGTAGATTTGTTCATCAAAGGTGAAGATATTTTTTTTTTTAAATTTTTTTTTATTGACTTGGTTGAAACAAATCAACCTTTCAAAAGAATTACAAAACAGAGATAAAATATTATACAAAAGGTAAAAGAAGACATAACAGTTGAATAGTGTACAGCAGAACACCACATCTAGTCGTATTATTGAGAGTGAACTGTCAGACTGAATAAACACATAAAACGCATAAGACAAAATGAACATGTCGACAAATTATCTCCAGCAATCCATTCATTGTTTCATACCACAATTATTTGTACACAAAATTAACAGGCCAGCAGCTAGATCTCAATAAGTGTGACAAAATAATAATTCAATTGTGTTTGTTAATCAAACATCTGAACTTGTCAGGGACAGACTTTCAATAAATTTAACAACTGCAATTTGAATAGGCAAGTACGCAGAATTCAAAATTGTGTGCCAACATGCCTCATATTCTAAAAAACCCAAGTGCCGGCAATGACGTCCCAAAAACTTAAGTCTATGAGAAGTAAGAGCAGAACACTCAATAATCAGATGCTCCAAAGTCTCCGGTTGGTGACTGTTCCTGCAAAAGCGGCAAAAATTATCACTATCTGATATTATCTTGCATCTGTAAAGAATGGCTTTGGTGGGCCAAAGGTTAAAACGTAGACGCATGATTGCAGAGCGGATATTGACTGCTGGAGCTTTGACTAGATAGAGAGGAAGTGTTTTCATCTTTTTTGGAGGAAAGCGGAGAACATTGCCATCACAATAAGTTAGGCACAATTTATTTGTCTTAATCCAGTCAAATTCATACAGCTGTTACTTTGCCTTGTCAGGATTATTAATTAATGTATCAAGAGAAACATCTGCACTACTTAATGCAGAGTATGCAGTAGTCACCCACGAGACAAAGAATTTTTGTGTAGTGTGAAACATATGAAATGCAAGTTCTGATAGTAAAGTACGATCTCTGGATGCTAAGAGACATTTTCTGAAGAGCGCACACAGACGCCAAAAGTATAAGGTTTTAAGTGAAATTAGGCCCAACTCATATCTGATCCACGAGATGGGGATACAAGCTGGTAATCGTAATATCTTTTTCCAGAATTGGCTTTCCCATTTATGAAAGACGAGTTTAGACTGGCATGTGAGAGTTTCAAGACCATACAATATTGATGGCACGGCTTTCTGGTTCCAGTAAGCAACAGCCGGTATAATAGAAAATTTGCCATATCTGGACATAATCAAACTAGCTTGTGACGAGGCCGTTGTCACCTTTTTCAAAACTCCGTCCAAATGTGCCTTAAAGGACCCCCGCAGTTCAAATATCATACCTAAATAGGTGTATTGAGGGACAATCAGCAGATGTACCTGATTAATGTTCCACATAAATGATTTGTTTCTTTTGGTCGGTTGATACAACATTATCTGAGATTTATTGGTATTAATTTTTAAATCATTCTGAAAAATATAAGTCAAAAGCTGTCAACAATTTCTGCAAGCCAATTTGAGTTTTCGACAGTAATACCAAATCGTCAGCATACATTAAACTTTGAACATGATGATTATTAATTTTTGGAGAGTCTGAACCAAGATTTTGAAATACGAAGGCTAAATCATGAAGAAAATAATTAAAAATGGATGACGCCAGAAGACAGCCCTGTTTGAGCCCACGAGCCGTGGGGATAGAGGAGGACAAGGCTCCATCGAGGCTTAGTCGAACGTAAATACACGTATCAGAGTGGAGAGCCAAAAGGATTTCAAACAATGTTTGCGGACAGTGGTCATATTTTAGTTTTGTGAAAAGAAGAGATCGAGAAATGGAGTCAAATGCAGAATGTAAATCAATGAACGCCAGAAATAAGGACTGTTTCGACTCTTGGCACTGGGCTTTAATAGAGTTCAGTGTAAAGAGGTTAACCTGGGTACCCATACCCGCGATAAAACCAGTCTGGAACGGGTCTCTATATGAATTCTGAAGCGTCCACTTATTAAATTCAAGCAATACAAGTTTAGTGAAAATTTTACTCGGTGAATCTAAAAGTGCAATTGGACGGTAGTTCTGAAGGGAACACCGATCAACTTTTTTGAAAATCGGGATGATAATAGAGGATTTCCAGGATAAAGGTATGGTGCATGAATGCAATATATCTTGAAAGGTGCAATAAAGTATACAAGCCCATATGCCAGGATTTAATTTCAACATGGGGTTGGAAATGCCATCTGGGCCAACAGCTCGAGAGGGACTAGCTTTTTTGATGATTGATGCAATGTCCTCGATTGTAAAAGCCAGGTTCCAATAAAGTGCTCTAACAGAGCGAAAGGAGCCTGGATCAAAATTGACGTCATCATACAAATTTGTGAAATACAAAATCCATTGTGATTCGTTTACTGCATTTAGTTGTGCTTCAGCATCTCTATTATATGCATGATTGTGTAGAAGATGCCACATTTGGGCCGAGTTTTTATTTGCGAGTGATTTTAACATTATTTCACTGTCATGTTGAAACATCATTGATTTATGTCCCTTGAGCCAGTTTTTGTATTGTGTTTTCAGATGTGTTAGCGCTTGCCAACGATCGCGAGAAGAGGAGTTTTGTATCTGGCGCTTTAGACGCCTAAACTCGGTCTTTCGTTCTTTAACCAACTGATCATGGATATGGGGGTGTTTAGTTTGGAGTTGCGTGGGAGTAGAAATTATATGCGCAAACGGTGCAAGTATATCAGTGTATTGTACACCCAATGTATGCAAATTCTTTTGAATTAGTGTCTCAAATTCATAGAGTCGGTGATCTGTCCATTTCAGTCTGGATCTGGTTGAGTTGATGACAAAACCAAAACTGACTGAAGAAGATTTAGGAGCAAAAGTTTGCCATAAGATAGTCAGGAAGAGTAGCTTATGATCACTGCCAGGATAGGCAGTGATTGAGAGGTCCTGACAAAATTTAAACAATGGTGAATCCACGAAAATGTAATCAATTGTACTTGCACTGTTATTGCGATACCAGGTTGATTGAGGAGGTGAATCACTTTTGAGGGCCCCATTGATCATAATAAAATTACGTTCATTCATGAGGTGGATCCACCGGGAGCTATCTTTTGAGTATGGGTTGTGAGCAATACAATTCATGTTAAGATCCCCAAGTATGATGGTAAAATTGGTGATGTTCGCCATATTGATAATATCCAACAATGAAATAAGACCACAATAAAAATCATCATCAGAGCAAGCAGCAGGATTTCTATACACATTCAACAAGGCGAGCGAGGCAGTATACAGATCAATTTTGACTAGTTGTAGGTAAGCCCCAAAGGAAGCCCATGCGTGTACATGAAGACCAGCCTTTTGGAGAACGGCAACCAGCAAGCCTGAAGTGGGTCTGCCTTTAGTTCGAATGGCCGGTAGCAGAGTAATTTCATACCCATCCCACTCTGGGGGGACTAAAAGCCAAGTCTCTTGTAAGGTGAGAATGTGATAGATTACAGGCATGGATTTGATAGAAACATATAAATGATTATGCCCCCTGGTATTCCAACATGCAAGATTCAGAAGATTGCCATTCTGGCACAATGATGGTTAATTCTGAGTGAAGATCCGAGAATCATGCACTGTATTGATGTCACTTCTATCAATTTGTTGTCTTTCATAAATGCGTGGATTTGGAATGAGGACCCTAGATTGGGGCGTGGTGACATTCGGCTCAAGTGCCAATAGAAATCCCATTTCAAACAGAGTCATTCTCGCTCGCCAAATAGTATTGGCAACAATGGTCGATGGGATCCATAGTCTGATGACAGAGTTGGAGGAAGCAGGGATAAATTGGATTTGTGCTATATCAAAGGTAGTAATATCCCTTAATTCATCAATGTCACTAAAGATGTTTAAGACACTCCTTCTATTCAAGTTATAAGCAGGGTACGAACCATCTCGACATTTTAAAATAAATGTGCAGGGCGAGAGAGTGGAAGGGTCTTGAGAGGATTGGGGAAGAGGACGTCTTGTTTCAGACTGGTGACGCTTAGACAGTCTGAGCTGGTGCGTGTGTTGAGAGTGCAAGTCTTTGAACCCAGACACTTGAGACTCAAGATTGTACTGCTCAAGAGTAGAAGAGTTGGACATAACAGAGGATTTAGAAACAGAAAGGGGGGGATCTGACATAGCAGACGTGAGTTGAGACATGGGTACAGCGGAGAACCTTTCCTCCAGAAATTTGTCAACGGCTTGTTTCAACTCATTTAATGGGTCTTGAATTAAGGCAGCTGACACAGCAGCGGGACGACTAACACTTGGGGCAAAAGAGACAGTTTTTTTGGGTGGCATATCGATTAGAACTCGATCAGCATCTTGCTCTAACGTCTCAAGTGACTCAACCAAATCGTCCAAAGGGGGGTGGGAAGCTATCCGTACCGAAGTGTCAACACGCACGGCAAATACCGTCTCCTTTGTGTGTACAGACGATGGAATACTCGCTTGCAACAGTGCAGGGGCAGAGGTGGCTAGGGGTGTTGTGAGGGGGAGACTCTGGGGAAGAGCTTTCGGCCCTGCTTCCAAAGACCCACCAATAGCTTTAAAGAAGGCATTCAGAGTGTTTTTGTTGCCTCGACGAGGCATCTGTTTCTTCGTTTTTTTCAATACAGCATGTGAATTTTTTGAGAACGTTGTGGACCTAGACTTTCCGCTAGAGGCTGCCGGCGTTACTGCCACAATGGGATTTGCTGGAGAGGAACTCTCAGAGGTGGGCAATGTGTCAAGGGGAGCAGAGGCAGCAAACTGGAGAGGCACCTCAAAGACAGGCACCGAGACAATGTTATTTGTGACCGGCTGAGTAAGGGGCACAGGGACAGGTGTCACAGAGCTAGAAGAAGTGTCAAGAGCACAAATAACATTGTGAAAATGTGGCAAGGAAGATGGAACATTCACACTTTTCACGTGTGAAGCGCAACTCGCGGGGGGCACAGCTGTACCTGTCTGCCTGTCTAGAGTAGTGAAGCTAACACAGGTAATAATTGAGGCCTCACAACTCTCCAATGGCCTTTCAGATGGTAAAGGTGGAGAGGGGTTCAACTGATCATAGCGACGACTCCAATGTAGGAGTTCCTCCAGCTGTATGCCTTGGGTTGTAATTTTTGTATTCATAATGTCAAACATTTTATGCATTCCAAGAATAGAGGTATTAATGGCTTGCAAAGCTAGTTCAACACCAATGTTGGAGCCTGTAGCAAGCGTATTGCGGGCAGGCACGACTGCACGAGGCGTAGGAAGAGCGAAGGAAGCAATTGCAGAGTCTATCGGTGTAGTGTAGGTATCTTGAGGAGAGTGGCTGGATTGGGCCACATCACAATGGGAGTGTACAAACTGCAAAGTTTCATGGTGACTAGCATATAATGAAATACTAGTACTATCTCGGATTATTGGAGAACCTGGAATGATAGGCGAGAGGGTTTGGTTAGAGTGAGTGCTAAATTTCCTCTTCACGTTCCGTGCTTTCAATGAAGCAAGAATCGTTTTGTCGGAAATGCCCCGAGTACGAACAGGACTCGTCAGAGCAATGGGTGAGCCGGGGGGCGACACACATGGGACAGTTTGCTGACCCATAGTCGGAATGTGGGACCCCGCAGACCCTTGTGGCAAGGAGGGGATAGTCCGGGGGGGACCAACCGACGGGCCCATGTTGGAAGTAGCAAAAGTGGAGCCGACCGGGGTTCTCGGAGACAGAATAAATGCTGGAAATTTCGTCTGGATTAGCCCAGTGCTAGAACAGCTAGGCTTCGGATGTAAAGCAGGATCTGGCATATTTGATTTCAGTGAGTACGGCACAAAAGACATTCGTTGTGAGACAACACTTAAACTAACCTGGGGGAACTAGATAAGGACTGGGTAGGGTGACACCAGCGCTAGAAAGTTAGGCCGCGACCGCAGTAACGCGGTGAAGCGATAAAGCGGAACTTAGCCGTGAACTTGCTCGTGCGCGCGCGCGCTGTGCGCGTAAGGCTGTCTTTAGTAGGAGGTGAGGGAGTGAAAAACACGCCTTTTCCTGGGCAGGGCTAGCAGGAAGTGTCAATCACCGAGGCTGGTGTAACCAGTAATGCAATCCGCTTCAATGCGAGAGGAAACACTGTGAAGCAAAACAAACAAACATATGTCAAGGAATTGCTAAAGTGCTGAAAGCTGAAAACTCCCTCTAGTGGGCTTAATGGTCCAAATCCTCTAGCCAAAGCAATCACCTGGCTAGGCGAGAGGCAGTCCAATCCAAAAGCAAAAGTGCAGAGAAGCAGCAGCTACAAAGTCCTCACGAGCGGTAAAGCGGAACTTAGCCGTGAACTTGCTCGTGCACGCGCGCTGTGCGCGTAAGGCTGTCTTTAGTAGGAGGTGAGGGAGTGAAAAACACTCCTTTTCCTGGGCATGGCTAGCAGGAAGTGTCAATCACCGAGGCTGGTGTAACCAGTAATGCAATCCGCTTCAATGCGAGAGGAAACACTGGCTAGTCGAGAGGCAGGCAGTCCAATCCAAAAGCAAAAGTGCAGAGAAGCAGCAGCTACAAAGTCCTCACGAGCGGTAAAGCGGAACTTAGCCGTGAACTTGCTCGTGAAGATATTGTTATGAAGTGTAAAATGAAGCATTTTGAGTAACATATGATATTTTGTTGTAAGAACGAAACAGACCTGGTTTTGAGAAAATATTGTGTAGTATGCTTGTATAGAGGGATGATACATCTAATGTAACTAGTCTGAACTTCTCCTCCCAGGTAACCGATTCTAGCTGTTGAATAACATGTTTAGTATCTTTGATGTATGATGCAAGTCCTGTCACAAGTGGTTGTAGGTGAGTGTCTATATATATTGGGATATAGATTCCTTAAGTGAGCCAATGCGGTTTATTATGGGTTTGCAAGAGGGAAATTTGTCAAATGGTTTGTGAATCTTCGGTATGAAATACATGGTGGCCTAGATTGGATAAGGATTGTCTAGATAATTGTATTCGTCTTCGGTGAGAATTCCTTCATCCAACCAATGAGTAGTCATCTTTCTCCAATTTGTCACCAATGTCTTAAGTAGATTTGTTGGTAGTTTCTCATAACAATTTGTTATAAATGTTTGTTCGCTGCTTCAAGGTAATCTGTAGTTTTCATGTGGACTATCTTGCCTTCTTTATCTGCTTTTTTAATGATTATGTCTGAATTTTCTCTCAGTTTCTAGTTCCGATTTTGATTGCCTGGTTAGATTCTGCTTGGTTTTGATTTGGATCCCTTTGAGGTTTCTGCAGAGATCTTGTGTGGTTACCTTATGAAAGATATCGATTGCATTGTCAGACGGGAGATGCATAGTAAATTTTGATTTAGGTCTGAGGTGAGTATCTTCTGATAGATCCGTTATGATATTCATGTTATTGGATAAGGAAAGAACTGAATGAGGATCATTGTCTTCAGTTAGATTCAGTAGAATAGCTGTGTTTTCAAGATGGCTGATTGTTAATTCAGATGTAACAGGTGTTGCTGATATCTTTTTGGTATATAGATTTGTTGCAAAATATTTTTTGAGTTTTAGTCTTCTGCAGAACCTGAACAGATCTGCGTTAATGTTGAAATAGTCTGGTTCGACAGAGTAACTGAAAGAGAGTCCTTTGTTAAGGGCTGATTGAAGGTGGACCGAAATAGGCAAATCTGTTAGATTGACAATCGTACTTTATTGTTGTAAGTGGCATTTTTGGATCTGGTCTGTATTCCTTGGTATATTTGTCAGGTTTAATCTGATGCTTTTGTAATGTTTCTATTCTTCTAAAAAAGAACTGTCACTTTTGTCTACGCTTGCTGCTGTTGATAATGGGGCTTTCGAGGGGGTTCGGTCCTCCGACGTATTCCATATCTTTGACAGTAATCACCACAGCTGTGCTGCTTAGGAAAATTTTCTGCGTCCTACGTCGATGCGCCGTCCCCGAGGACCTCCTCCGACGGCCGACGTCACCCGATGTGATAAGTAGGGCGCACGACGCCCGTAGCCTCAGTTCCGTTTTTTCGGCGAAAGTGTTCACTTCGTGAATCTCGGTACGCCTCGACTCTTTGGAGTTCTGTTATATTCTTCTCGGTTCTTGAACCTGTTCGGATTTTGTGAAAAGCCTGTTCATGATGATGTCTACCTCGTCTTCAACCCCTCTTCCGGGCTTCAAGAAATGCGGGGACTGTGGGTCCAAGATGTCGGTAACGGACTCGCACGACGCCTGCCTCTGGTGCCTCGGCGAGGCCCACGATACAGATGACTGTGTCGACTGTCAGTCGCTCACGGCCAAGGCCTTGCGGGTGCGCAAGAAGTTGTTGGTAAGGTAGGGTGTCTAAGCCCCGGAAGTCGAGGTCTGCGGGGCTTTCGACAGATGATTCGAGAGGCGGCTTTCCGCATCATCGTTGGAGGTCCAGTGGGTCTCCTTCCAGGAGTCGGTCTCACCACTCCTCTGGTTCTTCGAGGCATTCCCGGAAGTGCCGGCATCGGTCGCCTTCCCCCGTCCTCTTCCGAGGGCTCCGCCTGTCGGCGGGTCGCTTTTCCCACCTTGCAAGCGACACCGGAGGAATGGGCTTCCTTCGGGAAGAAGATGTTAGCGATTCTCGAATCGCAGGGCACAGGTCCGTCTGTGCCGTCGAGTGGGGTCGGTCGTGATCGGTCGAGACACCGCTTGCACGCCTTCGGGCTCGAGTGGTCGGCACGGTTCGCGGGGAGGTCCCGCTCGGACAAGGGTAACCGCTCTCGCCATGCCCGTTCCAGGTCCCGGTCCTCGACGCGCTCGAGACCGCGTGATCGTGTGCAGTCTTCGAGGAAGACATTGACGCCTGAGGCACCGAGGTCGTTGACGACCTCTCTCGAGGCTCCGCCTCCGAGAGGGTCGTCGACGCTGCCGGCGCCTAGGTCATCGAAGGACAAGCTCGGAGCTCTGGCTTGGAGGCCTCTGTCGACGCCGCCGATGCTGGTGGCGCTGCGGCTGATGTCGACGCCGATTCTCTCGGCGCAGACTCCTTCGGCGCCCTCAATGCCTTTCGAGGCGGGGGTGTCAGAGGGGCCCCGTGGTACGGAGGTAGCCCCAAGGAAGGCTCTGGCTAAGGTCAGGCATTGCTTTGGTCCCCAGGTGTTTTCCTCTCACCGCCTGGAGTACATTTCAGAGGGTGATGAGGGCTCTGATGAGGGCTTGGTTCCGGTTACGGTGCCGGATGAGCTTCTCTTGGGCCATAGCCAATTTAATGACCTGAGGCAGTCACTGCATGATGACAGTGGACTGGACACCTCTCCGGAGGTGGAGTTTTGTAGGTCTGAGCCTGGCATTCATGTACCGGCGCCTTATGTCTCGGGTCACCGAGTACTTGGGATGGTCGGCTCCCCCAGGGGAGTTTGTTGAGGATGATCTCATGGACATCCTCGATCTTGTTCCCCCCCACTGACCCGGTACTGCTGTTTCATATGGCTCTGCAGAGAAGGGTGGCGGCGGCTTGGACTGCTCCGGAGAATCTCCCGGCAGTGGGCAAGTCTTTGTCACGAAAATACCGTCCAGCCAGTGGTGACCCCTGCTACTTGTCCATGCACCCCACTCCGGAGAGTTTGGTAGTGCAGGCGGCTACGGCCCCGGCAAAGCAGGCCTCATATGCTACCATCCCTCCGGAAAGGGACGACAAACTTTTGGATGGCTGGGCAAAGAAAGTGTTTTCTTCAGGGGGTATGGCGCTTCAGGCGGCCAACTCCGGATGTGCCTTGTCTCGTTTCACACACACTCTGTGGAACTGTGTTGCATTAGCGGCCGAACATATTCCCGAAGGGGACGAACGGGATGGTTTCCTTGCTATGGTTCAGGATGGCAAGGATGCCATGTGTGAGGTCGTTCAGTCGGGTGTGGACATGGCGGATTGTGTCAGCCGGTCCATGGCGGCGAGCACCGTAATACGCTGGTTTGCGTGGTTGCGGAAGTCTGGGTTCGCTCCTGATGTGCAGTCCCGGCTCGTCAACATGCCCTTTGACTGTGAACATCTTTTTAGCAGCAAGGCTGACGAGAGCCTTGAAAGGTTGCAGACCTCCAAAGCTGCAGCGAAGTCATTGGGCGCTGCAGTTTGACAACCTCCGCCTTTTCGTCCTAGGGGACAACAATGGAGGGGAGGTTCCTTTCGCTATTACTCATCCTTCAGTAAAGCGAGAGAATCTGTCAGTCAAAGAGGCCACCGTAAGAGTGCCAGAGGTGGAAAACAGGGTATTTGAGGTGCCAAGGCTGCTCGGGCAGTTGCCTCTTTGCCCTCAGGCAACGCCGCAGCTGCTACTACTCAGTCATGAGGCCAGGTCCCATGGTTCGCCGGTTGGGGGAAGGCTGGCGCAGCATCTTGTAGAGTGGCGTGCCATTACTTCAGATGTGTGGGTTCTGGAGATCATAACCCACGGCTACTGTATTCCCTTTCGGCAGAGGCCTCACGACAATCCACCCGGGAACCTCTCTTTGAAGAGTCTGGATCCGCTCCTTGCGCAGGAAATTCAAGCCCTGCTGGAGAAAGGCGCCATAGAACTGGTGACTGTAGCGGAGAAGAACAAGGGATGGTATTACCCTCATTTTTTGATTTCGAGGAAAGACAGGGGGATTGAGACCCATCATGGACTTGCGCGGTTTGAACAAACTCCTTAGGAAGGACAAGTTCAAGATGGTTACTCTCTCTCAAGTCCTCCAGGCCCTTCAACTTCAGGACTGGTTGGTGTCTCTCGACCTCAAGGACGCTTACTTCCATGTGCCGATCCATCCCAAGCACAAGAAGTACCTGAGGTTTGCGGTTGGCGACTCGCACTTTCAGTTTCAGGTCCTGCCGTTCGGATTGACCTCCGCCCCAAGGGTTTTCACCAAGCTCATGGTGGTGGTGGCAGCGCATCTCAGGAAAGGGGGGATTCACGTCTACCCCTACCTGGACGATTGGTTGATCAGGGGGAGCTCTCCCAAGCAAGTCCTGGATCATCTGTCCGTCACCTGCCCTGTTCAGGTGCCGCCCTCGGTCGCCCAGGACCTTCTGTGGTGGGCCGTCGAAAGCAATCTGGTGAAGGGGGCCCCATTTTGGCTGCCCTGGTCGGAGGTGACGATCGTGACGGACGCATCCCTCACGGGATGGGGAGCTCATGCCAACTAGTTGACAGTCAGCGGTCGTTGGTCTCAGTCGGAGTCCAGGCTCCATATCAATCTGTTGGAGCTGAGGGCTGTCGGGCTAGCCCTTAAGGCTTTTCTGCCGACTGTGCGAGGAAAGAGTGTCCTGATTCTAACTGACAACACGGTGGCCATGCACTATCTCAACAAAAAGGGGGGGGGCAGGGTCACTTCCTCTGTGCAGGGAGGCGATGCAACTCGAGTTCTGGGCCATCCAGCAGGAAGTTTCGATCTCGGCTGTTCATCTGGCCGGAGACTACAACGAGACGGCGGATGCTCTGAGCAGGCAGAGCACGATCTCTCACGAGTGGAAGCTGGCTCAGGAGATTCTCCTGGAGATCTTCGCCCTTTGGGGGACCCCTCAAGTGGATCTCTTCACCTCCAGTGTGAACCGGAAGTGCGAAAGGTTCTGCTCGTGGGAATTTCCTCCAAAAGGAGCCTTAGGAGACGCGTTTGTGGTGGAGTGGTCATTTCCACTGCTGTACGCTTTTCCTCCAGTCCCCGTCACCCCACAAGTACTGCAGAGGTTACGGAGATTTGGTTCCCGGATGATCCTCATTGCTCCGGCGTGGGCCCGCAGGACCTAGTACCCAGACCTTCTCGACTTGTCCATCTGCCCTCCACGTTGTCTTCCCTACTGAGACAATCTGCTCTCACGGGAGGAGGGTCAGGTTCTCCATCCAGAGGTCTGATCCCTCAACCTTCACGCTTGGCTTCTGAAAGGTTGAGGTATAAGGATTGGGACCTCCCTGAAGACGTGTTGGGGGTGTTGCTCTCGGCCAGACGGCCGGCAACAAAGTCTCTGTACCGTTGCCGTTGGCATAAATTCTGCAACTGGTGCAGAGTTAAGAATGTGGATCCTTTTGAATGTGACATTCCCATGGTTCTGTCTTTTTTGCTTTCTTTGGCCCACGGGGGCTTGCAAGTGGGGACCATTAAAGGTTACCTGGCGGCGCTGTCCATTTAAGCGCTCGTCCGAAGAATGTTCTTATTTTAAGATTTCTTTAATTTCTCAGTTTTTTCTGGTGCCAGGTTGGGACTTGAATCTTGTTCTTAAATTTCTTATGGGTGCTCCGTTTGAGCCTTTGCATTCTTTCCCTTTGAGACTGTTAACTCTGAAAACGGTGTTTTTGGTTGTGGTTACTTCCGCTCGCAGAGTGAGTGAGTTACAGGCACTTTCAGTTAAGCCACCCTTAACTGTGTTTCATAACGACAGGGTTGTCCTTCGAGTTCGTCCTTCCTTTCTTCCGAAGGTGGTTTCGGAATTTCATTTGGGCCAGAGGGTTGTTCTTTCAGCATTCTATCCTCCTCCACATCCTGGTAAGGAAGAGGAGAGGCTCCATAGGCTTGATCCTAGGAGAGCGTTGTGCTTTTATATTTCACGCATGTCCCAGGTCAGAGTGGACGATCACCTCTTCATTGGTTACGCTGGAAAGCGTTTGGGACAAGCTGTGACGAAACAGAGTTTGTCTTGTTGGATTATTTTGGCTATCTCCGAGTGTTACCGCTTGGCGGGAAAGGACCCACCGGCTGGCTTGCGGCCCCAGGGGTATGGCTGCATCTACTGCCCTGCAGAGGGGTGTTCCTATTCGTAACATTTTTGATGCAGCCACCTGGACTTCTGTACATACTTTTGTACGTCACTACTCCCTCGATTCCATCCGAGGACAGGATATGGCCTTTGGCAAGGCAGTTCTTTATTCCGCAATTTTATTGGGCATGCTAAATTTGTATTCTAAATTCTTTCCCCACCTCCTTGCTTTGGTACTGCTTTGGGAGTCTGTCAAAGATATGGAATACGTCGGAGGACCCAATCCCCTCGAAGAACAAGTTACTCTCTTACCTGGTAACGTCCTTTCGATGGGAAGGTCCGACGACACATTCCATATCGCTCCCTCCCTACCTTCCCCGCTGCAGAATGTCTTATGCGATTGCAGCTTACGTTTCCGCAAGGCCTTGTGTGTCTGACTGGCAGAAGACTGGTGTCACACGTTCTGGGCGAAAAAACTACAACTGAGGCTTCGGGCGTCGTGCATCCTACGTATTACATCGGGTGATGTCGGCCGTCGTAGGAGGTCCTCGGGGACGGCACATCGATGTCATCGATGCAGGACGCAGACGCCGAAAATTTTCCGAAGCAGCACAGCTGTGGTTATTACTGTCAAAGATATGGAATGCATCGTCGGACCCTCCCATCGAAAGAACGTTACCAGGTAAGAGAGTAACTTGTTCTTCTCTTGGTCAGTGTCGCTCAATGACTGAATATCAGAAGATTGTGGAGTGGTTGGTAGTGGTTGTCGTTGGTGGTGTTGATTTTGTTCTGGGCTTGTAGATTCTTGAAGAGGAGGGTCTTTGAAAAGTATAAACCCATTTTAAATGTATAGTCCATTTTATCGCAGTAGAACTTTTTTTGTTTTTTTTAATTTAAGTTCTTTTGTAAACCATAACAGTTAGTCGTCTAGAATTTAGTCATTCTTAAATGGTGCCTGAGGTAGGTTGAGTATTTCGATTTGTTGTTTTGTATTTGCAATTTCCTGTTTAAGTTTGTCATGCTCCTTTTTTGCATTTTTGATTAGCCTAAACATAATTTCTTCGTAAGTATTGGTGAGGAGTTCTTCCCATTCTTTGAAGCCAATAATGTTGTCTTCTTCAAAGGACGGAAAAATGCAGATGCATAATCCTCTTTGAATCCTTCCTACTCCCAGATATTTTTCCATGGTCTTGATTTCCCACCCACCAGCATGCCAATTCTCTTTTTTTGTAATGTTTAGTTTGGTATCGATATGTGTATTGTTGTTGCTGGTTTGTTGCTAACTTCTTTACGACAAATAAAATTGTGAATTTTCAACAAAAGGTCAAACAAATACAGGACATTGGAGGACACTAACCAAATTTCCCGACAATTCACCTCTATGAATTAATAGAGTCAACAGAACTCAGAAGAGAATACCAGAGGACAAATATCAACAGTTACCAAAATTAACCTCCATGACACAACAATAGAGGTCACCAACGTTGAAATCCTAAGATGTTTATCTTCAACAACATCTAACAACAACATACAATCAAATTTAAACTAATACATCTTATATTGGCGCAACATACTTGATCTCCAGTGCTTTATTTCTTCAAATTTCCAATACTGGTCAGCCTCAGTATATGGAGATCATAGTGCAGCCTTTTTTCAACTAACCCTTCACAACTACCAAACTGAATCTTTAACAAAATAAGAAATCACTCTAAGTAGCCTTAAGGCTGAAACTAGTTTTTCATTGTGTCCTTTTATACATAGCAATATGTCATAAGGGCATGAGGAATGGAGGGGATATCCCAAAAAGGGAAGGGGGAATACCAGGTCTCATCTGACAATGTCTCACTTCTACCCTTAGGGTCACCTCTCCCCATGTGATCCTTGTTAGAGAGAATTCTCTCTTTAGGCTGAATTTCCTAACCTAGTGAGTCCCCCAGCAACGTTGCTGGATTTCTGGAGTTTGTTTTTTCCTCCTGCCAAGAGTGAGACTCTTTTTCTCCCACTCTTGGACATGATTTATGGTGTTCCGTTGACTGTTAATGTGTTTTATGGGGTCCTTTACTCCATAGGGTCTCATGTGTTTTTATGATGTGTGTTACACAGCACTCTCCGTGCAGTAACACAGGGGTGTCATAGTGACACCCCACCATAGACTCCATACCCTGGGACTGACTACTGTCACCCAGGGCATGTAAAGTCACCATTGGCTTTACTAGTCCCAAATTCTTAACAGAAACCAGTACAAACCATCATATTGTGGACATACTGGTCGGGGCAATTCGATTGCCCCGGGGTCTGTTAGTCGAGGGGGCACGTCTCCGTCCCCCCTGATCGAGTTTTGGCTGGTGGCAGTGGAAACTACTTTTTATATTCGACCGCGAATATTTCCCTATGGGATTTTCCCATTGTTCGAGGCTACCAACTTTAATTATTTAATTCTCATAGCTTCGAACATACCGCCGGTTTATTTAATATTAATTCGCCGGTTGGTATTTTTTGCCAGGACTCGATTCTAAAATGGCGTTTGTGTTCTCTTCTGTGACTCCAACCCAAGTCGAGCCCTTTGTTCCACTTTTTGGCGGGCTTCTCCACAGAAGCCTCCAAAAGTGGTGCCACTCTGTCTGGGTACCACAGGGGGTGTGGGAGGGAGTTTAGGCACCCTGAATGGAGTTACCTTGGTAACTCAAGTCGCACTCTTGTGTGATTGGCCCAAGTGGTGAGCCAGCCGGCTCACCAGTTAGCATGTTTGATTGACAGCTAGGCTGAGTGAATGGGGGTTTGCTGCATAAAAGCAGGGCTTTGGGGACTGGAACTTTAGAAGTCACCACAGGACCTGAGAATCCGACGAGGGAGAAGCTGAGCCGACCTACCACGACGACACCACCAGTGGAGCCCTGCGGAACCGACTCACCACTTCCCGACAACAGAGAAGATCTCCCGGCTGGAGAGGCTTCTTCCCCTGACTGGTGGGCACAACCAGTTTACCTTCTTTCTTCGCACCCCAGACCGGTTTGTGGTCGAATTGCCCGGGCCAAGCACCCCGGCAACCGGATAGCCACTTACCACTGAACCACGAATCAACGGACCGCTCCTTGTACCTGAGAAACTCTGCGGCTGGTTTCTTCCGTGGCAGTGCAACGGACTCCTGTCTTCCTCCCCGACGAGATCCTCTCTTCCCCCGGATGAAGCACCGACTTGCATCCGCTGCCAGGAACAACTGCCCCCGCTGGAGTATTCTCACCACTTTAAGGTACCGTGTCCGCCAGGCCTCCCTTTCTAAAGATTGCTACAAGGTAATAATAACCCCTTAACCTTCTGGACTGGGCTGGCCGCCTTGACGCTCCAACTGGTCCCTTTCCTTGATCCAACTCCTTTTTGAATTGTTACAAGACTTTTGTGCACTGCAACCGTGTGATCTTGGACACATTTCGTTTTGATCCTCTTAAAGCGGATCCAGCCTACTGACTCTGAATTCATGGTGTTACTTTGCCTTCCTCTCTTGTTGTGTTCGTGAAAAAGTGTTGGGATCTGTTTCAATTTATTCTCTGCTTTTCTCTCACTTTTTAAAACGAATTATTAGAGTTCCATCTATGTTAAGCGCTCACCGCTGTCTGAAAATAAGTGGGGCTTTACTTGAGACTTGTCTAATATTCTTTTAAGGGAGTGTATATCTTTTAGTGACCGTGTTTTTGAATTGCTTACTATTAGTGCCTGTGTGTTTTTCTAGATGTGGTTTTAAATAAATAATTATATCTCTTTTACACCAAGCCCTGGTCAGTGTTTACTTATTCTATTGTGTTCTCTTGACCTATTGTGACTACTCTGTATACTGCCTAACTCTTCTTGAGGGAAGTCTGACTGCTCACCCACAGCTACCAAGTGAATCTGTGTGGTACAGACTGCTACCAAGTTGGTTTACTGCCAAACACCTGTAGTCCTAAATCTTTTGCAGTGGTCCCAGAGGGAACTGCACAGGTTTCTGCCTAACAATCCTCCCTCGCATAGCCATAGGATCGGGTAGTGGCTGCTGTGCCCTGGCCACACAAGGAGAGGCTTCCTCTGGGAAAGGAGTGATGACATCAGATTCATTGCAGAAGAGAGAGCCAAAGCAATCTTCATAGTCACAGTACCTGGCAGGATAGTATACCAGGTTGGCTGTGACCAACAAGGTAGTAGTAAAATGAGAAAACCACAATTAAAATCACAGAAAAGGCAAAAGCCTGGGATTCGCTCACATATGAAGAGCGCCAAAGCACTCTCCAGAGTCACAGTACCTGGCAGGACTGTGTACCAGGTTGGCTGTGAAACCAGGGAGAAGACGAGAGGAATATTTATTGTCACAGTATCTTAGCGAGACGAGAACAAGGTTCACTGTGAAATCTACTGGGAAGAAACTAGGGAAAGTGAAACATCCTCCCTAGTAATTGGTACATACAAGACAAAGGCAAGAAAAAGTGGATATTCGCTCAACATTTGGGCAAGACAGGAGAGGCAACCAAGGGGAAGGGAAGCAAAGCCCCTGTTGTTTTGTGGAACACTGAAAGAAGCAAAACACTCATTGGTCATTCGGAGGGTCAGACAACCTGGGGAGTAAGGTTGCCCTGTCCTTTGAAGTGTATTTATTGCACCATTTTGAAACTTTGTTTTGTAAGCTGGAAAATAACTTCGAGACTAAAGAAGATCCCCTTTTCATATTACTTTGAGTTCTTAGTGTGAGGGCAGGGAAATAGGATTTTTTACACAACGTTGGACTTATTTCTTTGTACTTTCCTGACAGAGTCCTTAGAATATTCTTTCGAGACTGGGAAACCCCTCTTGGGGGCAGGAAGAGATTTGCCCAGTCCTCATTTATTTAATTTATTTAATAAAGGTATTTGATAACAATCATGCCACCTGTGTGTCATTCTTCTCCTTCTGCAACCTTAGAGTATACAAAGCCTATAAAATGTGTTAACCATTGGGAAATCAGTGAGATCCCTGATAAATTCTAATTCACACGCCGATGGAGCTCTTGTGCATGACTTGTAGGTAGCATGTTTGTGCCGTGTAGATAATCAGAACCTTGTGGTGCAGTCATTTATTGTCTGTGAGACTGAGAATACCCCGTAAATCTGATTGTGTGGACTCATCATACAGGTCCATAATCCTTAAATTTTGCCATTGTGACTCCGGTGTGACATGGATCCTGTCTTTCGTGTCATATGAGAGAAGCTCTCTAATACCTATCCAGGGTGGGGCATATCTCGTATCGGTTCCTGTTAATTTAATCATTCGGTACCTTTGTCTAAGTGCAAGTCCAATGATGGGGTGTCTCTTAATAACTCTGGGTAGTCTGGCCAGTGGGCTCGCTAATACCTCTTGTGTAGTAAAAGGATGCAGTGCAGATAATTCCATCCCCCACAAGCTTGTTGTGTCCTCCCCATTAAGCCCTCTCTTGGCCCAACATATTTGTGCCACAAGGTAGTACGTCCTCCAAGATGGTATTGACAATCCACCATCTGGTTTAGCTGCCTGTAGAGTATTAGTATTCAGATGCCCATTCTTGTTACCCCATATAAACTTCCCTACTTGCCTATGCAACTCTATAAATGTGGTTGCCGTTGGAGGTTAGGGAATTGTATAAGAGAAATAGATTAGTTTGGGAATAGAGTTAATTTGCACTGTGTTAATCCTAGCCATAAGTGACCATGGTAGCGCATTCTACCCGATCATATCCTGCTCAGTCTTAGTCATAACAGTGGGGTAATTTAGATTCCCTTAGTTATGTCAAACCTGTGCTAACTTGTATCCCCAGATACTTAATGGATCCTAATTGCAGCCTAAAAGGAGCCATCCCACCAGGGTCCCATAGTAAATCGGTCCGAAGTGGCATCACCTCTGATTTAGCCCAGTTGACACTGTAACCTGCAATCAGACCACATTCCTCTAGCATCGTGCTTATACGTGGTAAGTATAGAGAGCACCCACCGACATATAATAGCAGGTCATCAGCATATAGGGGGTCCCGATGTTCAATGCTCCACCTAATGCTGCCCTTCAGGTCATTGTCGGTACCCAAATTACAGGCTAGCTGCTCTATTGCTAGTGCATATAGAAGGGGTGTTAGAGGGCCCCCCTTGGCGCTTCCCAGTATGTAGTGGGAACGACTCAGAGGTGTGGATGAGAGCTGCCATCCGGTCAGTGTTCAGTAGTTATAACATTTCGACAAAATGTCCCCTAATGCCTAATTTGTTAAGGACAGTGAATATACAGTCCCATCTAACCTTGTGCCTGAGTGGCAGGATCTTTGTTCCACTTTTTCAATTTATATGCCCATCTCAAGATGCAGTGTGTCCTTAAAGAGGATGTATACGCATCGCAGCACCCAAGGGGGTGTTATCCTCATTCAGATTTATCTGCCAGAAATCCTCAGTAGCCTCTATCAAGTGTTCTACGAAGTATGAATAGTGTAGTTTTGCCATGTTCATTCTCCACAACAGAGTCTGTTTGGGTACATCTGGAAACGGGATCCTCAATAGGACAAAAGCATGATCCGATAGTGTCATAGTGAGTATGTCGCATTGTTCAACCATATGGGTAGTATTGGATGGGATTAACCAATAATCTAATCCAGCATAGCTATGGTGGTGATATGAATAAAATGTGAAGTCTTTCTGATCAGAGTGTAGTTTTCACCACACATTGACAATATGCAGTTTGTCCATCAGGACGAGGAGGGTATTCTTTTGGGGAGTGTGCAGGGGGGCAGATGCCATCTGCCATTAAATGGCGATGTTTAAGTCACCACCTACTAGCATCAGCTGGCCCATATATGAAGCACAAGATGCAAAGGTGTGCATGAAGAATACGGTTTGGTCTTCTGTGGGGCAATGTGTATATTAAGAAGTGTAATACACAGCTGAAAGAGTAATCCATGTATCAATACAAATCGCTATTGTGAGGGGTCAGAAATGAAAGCAGGACACAAGTTTGTCATTTTCTGGTTAAAGACTTATTTTAAAGAAAAGGGGAAATGCCTCTCTGACCCTATTCTAAAGAGGAGTTTCCATACCTAATAACCAAATACTAAGGATCAGTCGAAGTCGGAATGTCAAAAGTAAAAGGTTGTCCTTGTGTCAAAAACCTCCTATCGTGACCCTCACACTATAAACAAAACAGCAAAGTGAGCAAGGGAATGTCTTCAACCTGATATTTCCCAAAAACTGTTGACAAATGATCATCGGAATAACTCCAACAAAAATGTTCTCCAAGGTGAAAGACCTTGGATCCAGAGGGTGGTTACCTTCCCCCTGGATTCTTAAATATGACGGCAATTTCTATTTACTAACTGTTCTTTGTGTGTCTCCTTGATAAACAATACTCCTGTTGGGCAACATGTTCTGTGACAGTCTTTCTTTTAACACAAGTTTCTTCTTTGTCTAACAAACACTGTCCTTCTTTAACACTCTAGTAGCCTTGCAATTTGCTTGGTGTCCTCCCCTGCCAGGACTCTTCTTATGTATTTTCAACTGCGTGTTATACTCTCCTACCAGGACTCCTCCTATGTAGTTTCAACTGACTGCTATACTCTCCTGCCAGGACTTCCCTTATGTGATCTCTAATGCCTAGTATCCTTCTCTTGCCAGGACTACTTATGTGTTTTTACAGTTCTTCTATATCACCAAAAGCAGCATATACCGTTCTTGACTCGGTATGCCTGTCAGCATCAATGTTCATTCGCACTTTTCCCCACACTTGCATCTCATGCACTTGACTTGTATTGTGCCTTGTTTGTGTATTGTGCCTTTTCTGCTTTCAAATATTCTTCATAAGTATCTGGTATTTGCATTCTCACAACATTCACATTTTCATTGGCGCAATGGCTGGAACGCGGCGGGTTACCCACTTTCTTCGGGCTGACTCAACGGTCCTCTGAAGCATCTCTGGTCCGGTTTGCTCTTCTGCAGCATGACTGTTCGGGTCACTTCCCACTCTGGATGGTGCAGACATCTTTGCGGCTTCGTTCGCGGCTCCACTGTTACACGCCTGCTTCCCTTCAGGACCTGGTAAGGATAACGGTGCCTTTCCAACCGGCCGAGTGCCCAGGAACTCTCTTGTGGTTCCTAGCGTCTCCACGCCTCTCCTGCTCACATATGGCATCTCTCTCTCTGACTTGGCGAACTCCACAGCTTCTCCACTCCTTTTCATGTCTCCAGCGTCCGTGAGCCCCTGCTGAGGAACCGATGTCTCTTCCTGCACTGTCACACTTTGTAGTGTGGTTGCCATCTTTAAATGACAGGTAGTTCTGCAAAACAAGTAGTCTGAAGAATCGACTTAAGGCTTCTGTTACCTTGCATCAACTCCTTCATCCTCCTTGTCTCAGTACTTAGGCGGTTATGGGAGTTGGAGTCCACAGTTATTGGACATGCAGTCTTTGCATAGTCTTTCTCAGTGGTTTTACATGAGTGTTGGGAAGGAACCTAGTGCTTTTCATCATGCCTAAGCACTTTAGAATTAGGCAAGACTTCTGTTAACTGTTTTCTGAGCACTGTACCACTGAGAAAGCTTTTTTCATGCAAATATAATCACATACAGGCGTGGCCATCCACTAAATGAAAGTAGTATTAAATATAAGGTGCAAATAACCGTTAGTTGAAAACGCGTGTAAATATTATTCTGTGTCGTTTTAAAATCTCAAAGCAGGCGCTCTGCCATAAGGAATGCAGCCTGTGCTAAAGGTAGACTACAGGCATTGTGTAGGGCCCGGCTAGCTCCAGCAGAGCAAACGAAGTGGCTGAGCAGCTGTTTGTCAATCAAAAACACATGCAGATTAAAAGATTCAATGCACGACATACAGAGTAGTATGGGGAAAACAGTTTTTTTTGGGAGAATTACTGGACCAGATGAAATATACGAATATTGAGTGGCGTATTGAGACGATGGCGGGAAGGTCTGGTTTTGTATAAATGTTTATAACATGATGCTAAACGAGAGCTACAATATATTCCTGCAGAGGCAGTAGTATGTGAAGTAGCTTGTAACCTGGCCATGCAACACTGGAGACTGGCATCCCTTTTAATGAAGAGCAACCGTTTTGGATGCGCTCTGCCGGGCATTGTACGATCGGACCGAAAAAAAGGTCGGACCGTACAAAAAGTCCAAGAAATTCTACCACCAAAAGTTCAAACCTTTGGTGGTAGCATTGTAGGTAAGTATTAAAAAAAAAAACTGCAGGGGTGTCCCTCGCAACACCCTGCTCACTATACTTCAGAGTATAGTGAGCAGGGGTTGCGGGGGAAACCCCTGCAGCTCCCGGAAAAATATATAAATACATTTAAAAAAAGAAAAGGACCCTGCGGCGCCGCTTCCCGATCACGGAAGTGAATGGGAACTGGCGCCGCAGGGACACAGCGTGAAGAGAAGGTAAGTAGGGTTTGTTTATGTTGGGGGTTTGTCGTGGGTGTGTTGTGGGTGTGGGTATGTAGGGGTAATGAACATATGTTCGCATGGGGAATGTACAAACCTTTTGTGGTTTGTACATTTCACATGCAAAGTTTCCAGCCGCAGGAAAATCAGCGGCGGTCGGATCCCGTAGATCCCTCTGCCGGTATTCGGTGACCAAGTTGAACAGTATATAAAGGCGCCTGCTTGCCATTAGTCTGCAGGAGCCAGCCACGGAAGACAGCAGGGGGTGGGGGGAGCAGAGTACTTTGTCCCCTGCTCCCCTATCTTCATTTTCTGTAAAGATTAAAGTTTGTTATACTTGCAAGATAGACTTATGGCCTGAATTTCCTAGAGGGGTGCATTTAATCTGGTGTGAGCGTGATCAGGGGTACCCCAATATATTTAAGTGGCGCCCCTGTAAATTGGGGTTCACTTTCAGTGGTGAGGACCTGACGTGATACTTAGTTTATTTTACCCCCGTACTTTGCGAAGCCCTATGTCAGTCATTCACACCCATCTCTAGTGACCAGATTCCTAAATGAAAATTCTCCAGCATGGGGTCTGGCATGGATTCACATGCTCATGAATATTCCCCGTCGTCAGGCTGGGAATCCTCGGTAAAGAAAAAATCTGTATCAGTTTCGTTTCTGATCTGTCTTTCGTAGTAGTAACCAATCACTTATCTCTGCGTCATACTGACCACAGCCAATGACTGCCCTCTACCTAAGCCCCGCCTCTGGCAGCCATCTTCAGATTTTTACCACACGTTCAAGTGTTGGGATCCTCGTGCTATTGCTCTCGAGCGTTAGTGCTATTTTTTCACGTTTTTTCTCAAAAAACTTCTATTTTTCGGTCAACAGAGCCTCAAGCTCCACCGTTTCTTCATCCGATCAACGGGGACCCGTGTCGGATTCGTCTACGCCCCTCAAGGGTGAAGATTTCGTCGAGCCACGCTTTTGGAGGACTCCAGAAGTTTCTCAGGCCCATCTCGGACATGGCCCAGGAGAAGGGAAGCTCGACACCCGGAAAGCTGTTCAGGGTCTGCCCTGGATGCCAGCTTCAGAATGTCTTTGAGGACGAACACTCCCTTTGACTTTACTGCCTACATGAGGACAAGACGCACGTGGAGAAGGACTGTGCGTTTTGCGGCAATATGTCGGAGCGGACCATGAAGGACCGCCATCAACGTCTCGCCAACTGGCTGGAAGGGAAGAGCCCGTCAGGCGAGAAGAAGTCCGAGCCGTCTTCTAAGACCTTTGAGGATGCCCCGGCGACGGGGGTCCAACACAAGGCCAAGCACCGCGAGTCTGCTGGCACCGGGAGCGCCGAACGGTCGGGCTCTGCGGGCGCCAGTCAGGGCGCATCCTCCCCGGTGCCATCAACCACGAGCAAACGCTCTGGCTCGGGTAAGAGGAAGGCCGAGCACCCGGAGAAGCTCCTCGAGAGACCCCGGTCGAGCTCGAAGGCCCCATCGGAGGGGGAGCGAGGCAGTGACCCTCCCCCCAAGGAGAAGGCGGTGAGCGCACCTAAGGTGGTGAAAGCCTTAATCCATCCGGCCAAGGCCTCTATCGAGACAGTCGCGGCGGCCCTGGCTCAGCCTGTGGAGGCTACACCAGTGGTAGCGACCTCGGGGCTCAGAGTCTCCCTGCCACCGCGGAGGGAGTCCTCTTTTATGCCCATCGACAGGACCCCCGTGAAACCTCCGACGGAGAAGAAAAAGGGGGGGCAGGAGGTCGTTGTGGATTCGGCCTCAACCTCTGAGGAAGAGCTGATCGAAGTCTTAAGCCACGGCGTTGGCGTGGAAGAAGACCAGCCCGTCGGGAGGGACCCCGACCTAGGAGACGACGATAATGTCGAGGGTGACGACGGGGCCCCTGACTGCCCGTCGGACTCCCCTCAACCAGTGCCGCAAGACAACTCGGCGGCCATTTGTTGGCTATACAGTCCTTATGCTCGGAGATAAGGTCGAGACTGCCGTTACCACCAGCGGAGGAACCGCTCCCGACGGGGGACCCAGAGCCAGGCCCTTCTGGGAGCCCTCCCCTAAGAGAAGAAGGATCCATCCTCCACCTCCTTTTCAGCCATCGCGCCCTGTTCAGCCCTCCTCCCCGTCCACGACTCGTGGGGATGATACGGGGACTGACACGGCCGCGACTGGTACGGACAACGAGGTTTACGACGAGGATCTGCCGTCGTCACCTCCCTCCCGGGCTTCCCCGCCCGACGAGATTGGATGGTTTCACTCCATGATCGCCAGGGCATCCGAGCTTTTCCAGCTCTGCCCGGAAGAGAAGAAGGAAGGTTTCTTTTATCAACGGCGCGAGGCCAAGAGGAAGACGGTCCTTTCTGTACCTCTACTTGACGATATTTGGGATGAGGGCCTCGCCCTCCTCAAGAACCCATCCACGACGCCGGCTAGAAGGCATCGGTACGAGAAGAAGTACCGGGTCCTGGACGCGGCCGCCTTGTGCCTTCGGGCACAGCCGACCCCGGACTCGGTCGTCTCCGCGGCGGCCAGGAAGAAAGCGGGGGGGGTGCGGCCTCTACGTCGACCTCCCCGCCGGACGGCGAGGGAAAGAAATTAGATACGATGGGACGCAGAGTCATCTCGTCTGCAGCGACGACGATTAAGGTAGCCAACGCCTTGGCTACCGTAGCCCGCTACGACAGGGAGTTGTGGTACAAACTGGCCCCCCCTGCTGGACTTCCTACCGGACGACAAGAGGGCGGAAGCCCTAGAGATCTTGCAGGAAGGAGAGGTGGCGTCGGACCACGCCATTACGATTGCGACGGACATCGCTGACACTGGATTTCGCCAGTTGGGCAACGGCGTGTGCCTTAGGCAGCGTGGATGGCTCAAGGCTACTGACTTCCATCAGGACGTGCAGACCAGAGTTTTGGACGTGCCGTTCGACGGAAACAACCTGTTTGGGAAAACAGTGGACGATTCCCTTCAAACCATCAAGGCAGACACGGAGACGGCCCGGGCTCTTGGGGTTCTCCAGCAACGGCGGCCGCCCTTTCGGAGCGGCGGAGGCAAACAGGGTGCCTCCAAAGGTTCCGGCGGCGGATTTTCCACCTACCGTCAAGTGGCCCGTTCGTCGTCGCAGGAAGCTTACAGGGGACGAGGCAAGTCAGGCGGACTCCGCCGTCGTCGCCAAGGAGGACAAGGCGGCAAAGCCTCGTCGAAGCAGGACTGAACCGGCCGTGGGGTCGGGCCCCCACTGAAGCACCCCGGTGGGAGGCCGGCTGGCGAGCTTCGTCAGCGTGTGGGAGTCCATCTCCACCGACCGTTGGGTGCTGGATGCCCTAGCTCAGGGTCACGCCCTCGAGTTTCTAAATAGGTGCCCGCGCGTCCCCCCTGTGGCCAGGAAAGAACATCACGTCCCTCAACTTCTCTTGGAGGTAAAGGCGATGCTCAAGAAGGGCGCCATCGAGCTCGTCCCAAAGAGGCTTCGGGGCTCCGGTGTTTACTCAAAATACTTCCTCGTGAAGAAGAAGACGGGAGGATGGCGTCCCATCCTGGACCTACGACGGCTGAACAAATTCATCAAGGCACAGAAGTTCCGGATGGTCACCCTCCAATACGTCCTGGGTCAGCTGGAGGAGGGCGATTTCCTGTCGTCGTTGGATTTGGATGATGCCTACTTCCATATTCCCATCCTAAAGGGACACCGAAAGTTTCTCAGGTTCGTGGTCCAAGGGCGTCACTACCAGTTCAGAGCCCTTCCCTTTGGACTGAGGTCGGCACCCAGGGTGTTCACCAAGTGCGCCGAAAGGGGATCCACGTCTACCCCTACCTGGACGACTGGCTCATCTGAGCGAAGACGAAGGAGCTCGCCGTGGAGCACACGGCAAGGACCGTCCAACTTCTCACGGACCTGGGATTCTCCATAAACTACGCCAAGTCCCACCTGGTGCCTGCGCAAGACGCACTGTTTTTGGGAGCGAAGCTCGACACAGTGTCGCTTCTGGCCTCTCCGGAGGAAAGGACGAGGGCCATCTTGGGCAAGGTGCAGCGGATGCTGGTTGCGGACGCGGCCAGAGTGAGGTCCATCAAGTCCCTCCTCGGAATGTCTTGCATTTACCTCATGCGCCTGTTGCAGGAGTTCCTGGACGCGCGCTGGATCCAGACGACGGGCAGCTTTGAGGAGAGGATCACACTCGACGAGAGTTTCCAACGAGCGATCCGGTGGTCGGGCACCCGCGCGCATCTGACGACGGGCATGGACTTCCAGACTCCCGGCCGCCAGGAGACAGTGACCACGGATGCCTCCCTGGAAGGGTGGGGAGCGCACACCGAAAATCTGCATGCGAGAGGCCTTTGGCTCCCGACAGAGAAGTCCCTCCATATCAACATCCTGGAGCTCTGTGCAGTGTTTTGGGCCCTCAGGTCCTTTCTTCCGTCCCTCAAGGGCAAGGTGGTGAGGATCTTCACCGACAACACCACCACCACCATGTTCTACATCAGGAAACCGGGTGGATCCAGGTCCCCAGCCCTGTCCATGGAGGCGCAGGATCTGTGGCATTGGGCCGTCGTCCAAGGGATGTTTCTGGTGCCGTTTCATCTGGCAGGGATAAAAAACACCATCGCCGACTCACTCAGCAGGGAGCTGCGCTCGTGCCACAAGTGGCAACTACGACAGGATCTAGTGGACCGCCTCTTCCGACGGTGGGGCACACCCCAGGTCGATCTGTTCGCGACGGCGACGAACTCCAAGTGCCGGAGGTTCGCCAGCAGGTTTCCCCAGCCGAGGAGCATGGGCGATGCTTTCTCGTTCCCCTGGGAGGGCCTGTTTCTATATGCGTTCCCTCCATTGCCATTGCTGATCCGGCTCATCAACCAGCTCAAGAGGTCACAGTGCAGGATGATCCTCGTCGCACCGGCGTGGCCGAGGCAGATATGGTTCCCGGACCTTCTGGACTTGTCAGCGTCCCCGTCAATCAAGCTGCCAGTGGACGCGGATCTTCTCTCCAGGGAAGGAGGCGCCATTCTCCATCATGACCCGAAGTCGCTGAGCTTGCAGGCCTGGCTCCTGCAGCGTTAGAGTTTGGAGGATACGACATACCGGCCGACTGCAGACAGGTTCTTGCAAAGGCCAGGGCATCCTCAACTCTTAAATGCTACGGATACAAATGGAAGAGGTTCTCTGTCTGGTGCCACGCACAGAAGATTAACCCTCTACGGATTACGGCTCCCCAAGTACTGCCGTACCTACTGACGCTGGCCAAAGCTGGACTGGCGCACGCGTCCATCAAGATTCATCTTGCTGCGATCTCCCGATACACCAGAACCACGGGCCGGACGTCTTTGTGGTCTCATCGTCTGGTGAAAGAGTTCATGAAGGGACTGTTCAGATCGTTCCCGCCGGTGAAGGCTCCGGCCCCGGCGTGGGAGCTCAACGTGGTGCTGACCAAGCTCATGGGACCTCCGTTCGAGCCTCTGCACTCGGCTCCGTCGAAGTTCTTGTTGTGGAAAACAGTGTTTCTTGTGCCCATCACCTCCGCACGACGAGTGGGAGAGATCCAGGCCCTTTCCTGCAAGGCCCCGTACTTGACTTTTCACGACACGAGGGTAGTGCTCAGGACGCACCCCTCCTTCATGCCCAAGGTGCCGTCGGACTTCCACCTCAACGAACCCTTGGTGTTGCCTGTTTTCTTCCCATCGCCTTCGTCGCCAGCTGAAAGGACTTTGCACTTGCTGGATGTGGCTAGAGCGCTGAAGTTCTACGTGGACCGCACAGTGTGTTTTCGGAAGACGTCACAACTTTTTGTGAACTTTGGACTTGTCAATCAGGGGAAGGCTCTCTCGAAGGCTTCCATTTCCAGATGGCTCTCCGGCTGTATCATGTACTGTCATCGGTTGGCAAACCGACCGCTGCCTGGCGTCCGAGAGCCCATTCGACCAGAGCGATCGCAGCTACCATGGCGTTCCTATCTGGTGTGCCCTTGCTGGACATCTGCAGGGCTGCTACGGGGAGGTCGATGCACACCTTCACGAAATTCTACTGCGTCAATCGGGATTCCAGGGAGGAGTCCAGGGTCGGCCAAGCAGTGCTGCGCAACCTGTTCACCTAAGGTGAGCCTGGTGAGGAGGTAAGAATTGCTTAATGTTGAGTTTGATGTAATGCTTAATGTTGAGCCTTTGCCACCTCCCTTGGTTGTGCATGTGTGTACTGCTATGTATTCTTTATTCATGAGCATGTGAATCCATGCCAGACCCCATGCTGGAGAAGGAACAAGTTACTTACCTGTAACTGTTGTTCTCCAGCATGGGTCTGGCATGGATTCACATGCGAACCCTCCCGCCTACCCCTCTGCGGCTCTTCACTTGGTCATACTGCCACTTCACGTGCTACCAAATCTGAAGATGGCTGCCAGAGGCGGGGCTTAGGTAGAGGGCAGTCATTGGCTGTGGTCAGTATGACGCAGAGATCAGTAATTGGTTACTACTACGAAAGACAGATCAGAAACGAAACTGATACTGATTTTTTCTTTACCGAGGATTCCCAGCCTGACGACCTTGAATATTCATGAGCATGTGATTCCATGCCAGACCCATGCTGGAGAACAACAGTTACAGGTAAGTAACTTGTTCCAACCCATGTATCCTGAGCGACTTTAGTAGAAGCCATTTTAAAATAAATACTTTCTGCTCACTGAAGCAGGGTGTGGCTCCAGACAGGCCAGCATGGGGACTTCGTAAACGGAAGAAAAACTCAAGTGAACAACGCCCACATGAGTATTCTCTTGCAAGTGATAACATAATGGGAACATGTATGTATGATATGGTGATGTGAATGACATATTTGGTGGTGGGAATGATACTATGGTGATGTGGATGTTGTACAAGGTCAATGAAATACATGGAATAGGACTTGGTGATGTATTATGGCATAGGGCATTTGGTGATGTAGTATGGAATAGGTCTTCTGCTGCTAAGGAATAGATAGGATAGATTGGATTGGATTTCAGGTGATGTGTAAAGGAGTAGATTGGATAAGAGGTGGGTTATGCATTGAAATTGTCACGCATTTCTGTTTTTCTACTTTTTTTTTATAATGGAAAGGGAACCTCAGCATATAAAAGACTGAGATGAAAGGGATCCCCAGCATATAAAAGACTGGGAGGTAAGGGATTCTCAGCCATAACAGGTTGAGAAGGTAGTACCATGCATTATTCTTTTATGACGATAAAAGCAATAGGTGGTATTACAAAGGTAGTGGCTCGGTATAAGGAATGGGCCTCGATTTTAGTCAATTATTTTGTGTATATTTTGTCTTGCTGTCTTTTGTAGTAAAAAAGGAAGGAAGATGGATGAGTAGCGGTGTGTGTGCATGTGTGAAATCAAAGTGAAAAAAGTGGGTTAATCTGTATCTGTGTAAAAATCTGAAGCGCGTGCAGCATAGCGGTAGGATCGAAGTGAAGCGTTAGGGACGCTTCATTATGGAGGAAGAAACTCCAATAAAATACATGCATAGGGTTCTGCCACTGTATGGTGACAGAATAAATAAACAATGGATAGTAGAAACAAAGGAAGTGGGGGGCGTCCTGCTCCTGGCCAGAGCAGGGCTCCCATAACAGAAACATGCTAGAAAAAATGTCCTTCTTTGTAGCAGTACAATATGAAGGGAACAAGTTCCAAAAAAGAGAAGAGATTCTAGCTCTCTGGCAATTAGTTGAGGATATGGAAGATCAGGAAGGTGATCTAACTAAATTTAACTTTAGGAGTATAACTGAAGATGAGCTTCATGTTATTCTGGCCAAACACAAGCCATCCTCCTGCAAAGGGGATACATTCCCAGCCTCGGCCATCTAAGCCTGTTCATAGCTTTTGATTAGCTCCATCACCAAAAGTAGTTAAGACTTCCTTCAAAGAAGGATTGGTGCCTACAAGATTAAAGGGCGTCTGGATTACCCCACTTGTTAGAAAGAAAAAAAAACGTCAGAATCCCAAAGTTGCCAGTCAATATCGAACTCGCTATTTATATAAAAAATAATGGATAGAGTGGCCTATGAACAACTACAGAGCCATGTAAAAGACCATCCAATTCTGAATGGGGGCCAGTCTGGATTCAGACAGGCTTTAGTACAGAATCGGCTTTATTGTAGCTGATGTCCAATAAGATGGGGAAAGCCATGCTGTTGATGTCATTGGACTGATCATCTGCATTTGATTTAGTGGACCACCCTCTGCTTTTGACTAGATTACAGGAGGTGGCCAACTTTAGCGATCAAGCAAAGGAGTGGATGCAGTCCTTTTTCAGTGACAGGTCTATGCAGGTCTGCGGTAAGCAAGCAGAAGCTGATCCGGCCCCATTGTGCTATGGCTTCCCGCAGTGGACTTCTTTATCCCCTGTTCTGTACAACATCTTTACGTCTCCACTGTTCCAACTACTAGAGCAAAAAAGGTTATGTTTTTCAAACTATGCGGATGCTTCTCAATGTCTTATCCCTCTGTTGGGTGACTACGAGAAAGATTCCGTATTCGTGACAGACATTTGTGAATTTATTTATTTATTTATAGAACGCTTTACACCAAGGCGCTGTACAATGGAACAACAAAATACAGAGTAATAACAAATAACAATGTGAGCATAGTGGCAACTTGAATCATTCAACAACAAAACGGTGCAAAGAGCAATTTACTGAGAGGGGGGAGAAGTGGAGTGCGAACAGGAGAGTGAAGGGAGGGGCGGGGAAGGATTGAGTGAGAGTAGAAGGAAAGGAGAGAGAGTGTAAAATAGAAAAGGGGACGGTGGGAGGGGAGGGATTAGAAAGGGGAAAGACGGGGGGAGTAGAGAGGGCAGGGGGGGGCTTCAGGGAGGGAAATGGAGGAGGAAGGATTTAAGGGAAGTGCGAAATGAGATGAGGGTAGTGGAAGAGGGGATTGAGAGGGGGAGAGAGTTCCAATGCAGAGGAGCAAGAAGTTGGAAAGAGCGGAACCGGGAGGAAGCACAAGGGGAAGGAGGTACAGAGAGCAGGAAGTGGTCAGCAGAACAAAGGGAGCGAGAGGGGGAGTAGAAGGAGAGAAGGGAGGAGAGATAAGGAGGGGCAAGACCATGAAGGGATTTGAAAACAAGGCAGAGAAAGTGGAATTTTAGTTGTAGGTGGAAAGATAGCCAGCCTAGTCGAGAGAGCGAAGAAGAAATTGAGTCACAGGAGGTAAGGAGACAGAGGTTTCGAATGGCAGAGTGGTATATAGATTTAAGAGGGGCAAGCTGAGATGAGGGAAGACCGAAAATTATAGAGGAGCAGTAGAAGAGGCGGGAAAAGATGAGTGAGGAGATTAGGAGCTTGGTAGCATGGAATGTGAGGGAGGGACGGATTTTGCGAATATTGTAAAGGTGGTATCTGCAGGAGCGGGAGGTGAGCGAAATGTGTTGCGAGAAGGTGAGAGAAGAGTCAAAAAGAACACCTAGGTTGCGAGCATGAGTGGAGATAGGGAGATTGGAAGGAGGAAAGTGGATGAACGGGAGAGGACAGGGAGGGGGAAGAGAGTTCGCGGGGAAGAAAAGGACTTCAGTTTTATCTGTGTTAAGTGAGAGAAAGCGTGAGGACATCCAGTTCTTGATGGCTGTGAGACAAGAGGAGAGTTTAAGGTGGAGGTCAGATGTGAAGGAGGAGAAAGAGAGAAAGAGTTGGGTGTCATCCGCATAGAAATGATGGGAGATGCCAAAGGAGGAGATGACAGGGGCAATGAGGGAGGTGTAGAGAGAGAAGAGGAAAGGGCCAAGTACAGAGCCTTGAGGAACACCGTAAATCAGAGGGAAGGAAGGAGAGGTCTGGCCTCCCCATGAAACAGCAAAGGAACAAGATGAAAGGTAAGAGGAGAGCCATTTTAGAACAGGGCCTTTGAACCCGAAGGAGGAGAGAGTGTGGAGCAGAATTGAGTGGATGGACACGAGTGGCCTGGCCTTGAACCATGAAAAAACAGAACTTATGATCGTAGCTTAGAGGCCTAGACTACTTAAGCTTAATGCGGAATATGATACTTTCTGCATTGCGAAGCACAATATCTCCACTAAAGGAAAAATAAAAAAATTGGGTGTGATATTTGACCAGACACTTAACATGATGGCACAGGTTAATAGCATTGTTTCAGTTTCAGCCTACTACATACGGCTACTATCACACATTCACCCATTTCTTTCTCAAAAGGCCTGTGAAACAGTTGCCAGGGCCATTATTTAGTCTAAAATTCATTATTGTAGCTTCCTATTAGTAGGCATTGACAAAAGAGAACTGGCCAAACTCCAAGTAGTGCAAAATAGCACCATTAGAATGATTATGCAGATGCAGAAATGTGAGTATGTGTCAGAGGTGCGGAGAAGTCTGCATTGGCTGACCATTGTAGCTAGGATAGATTTTAGGCTATTTTACTGTTGCCTATAAATCACTAGCAGGACTTTTCCCTGAATACATAGCCCGCAGACTTAAAAACAAACCAGAATCTCGCTCTCTGCCCTCAAGCAGTCTGACATTGTTGCAAATACCGAAAGCTTCCCTTGAATTGGTAAAAAAAGGGGCCTTCTGGGTGGTTGCTCCCTTCAAGTGGAATGCCCTGCCTGTTGAACTAAGAAACTGCTAGTCTTTGGAGAATTTCAAGAAACAGTTTAAAATGTACCTTTTTGGATAAACCCCCTGGCCAGGGCTAGTCTGGTCCGTTATTTAGACATTGTGCCTCGCTCATTCTCTTCGGCGCACGTATGCCTCCGGGCCACTTTGGTATCGCTTTATAAATAATTTAAAGTTAAAAATAAGTCAAATTGCCTCATACACAAGTACTGGGACGAGGACAAATAGGGCTAAGAGTAATGAAGTGTACCTATAAGTAATCAAGACATTAGACACAAGCAGTGGCGCAACACCATTGAGCTGACTGGGCTTCAGCCTCCCACCCCAAACTTTTGGCTATGTTGACTCGACCTGGCTGACCTACAGAGTCATTGCCAGACAGAACACGGCACAGATGTTAAACAGCGCCTAGGTTTCGCAGTTAACAAAGGCCCAGCAATTACTAACGAAAGCATTACACTGTTAGTACCTGCATTCAAATGCTTAATTTTGTGAAGTTTGCCCCTCTCCCAACATTTGAAGGCTTAGCTGCCCTGCCCCCTGAAATTTAGATTTCGTTGTGCCTCTTAACGCAAGCAAACACACACGCACGAACACACGCACGCACACCCAGACACCCTTACATGTATGTCTGTGCCCTTTCACCATACAGGCACACACCCATACATGTAAGTGTGCACCCTTTCACTATACATCATGCACTCACTCATCCATGAACATTACATTGTATACATATACACACACTTAACATGCACGCACACACATTTAAAGAAAATACATTCTCTTACCTTTAATTTGTTGGTCCAGGGAATGAGGCTGTCTGCTCCCTGCAGCATTCAGGAGCGCTTGTTCCCATCATCGGCAAAGGTCCTTGAGGCCTTCATGTCATGTGGTGCAGCGGAGCCCCATTAATTAAAAAAGAAATGTTTTTTTTTAAGTCACTCTGCCTTCATAAAGAAATTATTTCTGTTAAGCTTTCATTTTTTTGTTGTGGATGTGGCCCCCTCCCAGGACATGTACTGGCGTGGGCCCTCGTACCATGGAGGTTGCGAGGGCCTCCACTGCGCTAGTGGTTGGAGATTGGCCTGTAGTTTATTGGTGGTAGAGGGTTGAGGGATACCTTTTTAAGCAGAGGTTTGACATGCAGTTTAATAGGTGTCTGGGAAGTTGCCCGAGGTGAGGCAGTCGTTGAGAATGGACCTTGCCAATTCTCCTGCACAGTTGGAGGTGAATATTTCTTTAAGGAGAGAGGCGGGACAATGGTCAACGGGGTAAGCCAGAGGCTCGGCTGACCGATAGTAGTTTTGAAAAAATCTTTGCTTGAGATGGGTCTGGTAGAGCAAGTGTAGAGTCGGTGGACCAGAGGGAGAGTTTGGCATTGAGGGTGGCAGTCCTGTCTTGGGCTATTTTGTGGAAGTGTTCAGATGGAGTTGAAGAGCTTTTGTGAGGAGTTAGTCGGGGCTGCGGTGCAGGGTGGGTTCAGGAATTCAGTAAGGATCATGTGGAGCCCTTTGTTGCTGCTACAGCAGTTCAGGATCCTTTTATTATAATATGCTTTTTTCGAATCTCTGATGTGTAGTTTCTGTGGTGTGGGCGAGTACTGATTTGCTTTAGGGGGTGAACCATTTGAGGGTAGGTCTTTGTGCGAGGGAGCGGACTTGGAGGTGGTTAGGGGAATGAGGGAGTTGTTTAGCCAGGAGTCTAAGAGCTCTATGGTTAAGGGTCTGGCTGTAGTCTGGAGTGACGGGAGTGCGCTTAGCAGCGCCTCAGCCAGGCCCGGTAGTACCTTGAACTGGGATGTAGGGGATGACTTGGGGGTGGCGGTAGTATGAGGATGGAGAAAGATATGGCAGAGTGGTCTGTCCAGATGAGAGGTTGGGGGGTGGACATGGAGATGAGGTCGAAAGAGCTGTGAATTGCATTGAGGTTGTGGCCAGCAGTATGTGTTGGTCCTCTGGTATGCTGGGTGGGGTTGAGTGCCTCTAGGCTGTCTATCAGGGGTAGAGTCATGGACTTGGTGGGTGGGGAGGTCGAACCAGATGTTAGTCTCCCAGTAGGGTGAGTGCCGGGTGGTTGACTTGAATGGCTGCCAGCGAGTCGCATAAGTGAGTTTCATCCAGCACACTCGTAGACAGCCATTGCTAATCGGTTGCTCCACCTCATCCTCCGTTACAGACCCCTCCAATCCATCCGCCACCTCCTCTAGTAAGGCCGGGACCTTAATGGTATTCAGAAACTCCTCAATCTGGGCCTCTTCCCCTTTATATTCAGATGAGTATAGCTTTTCGTAAAATCGACTGAAGGCCTCACCTATACTCGGGGTGTCATAGACCATCGCCCCCTTATCATTTTTCACTGCTTTTACCATTTTACTTCTCTGGACCTCTCTCAATTTCCAGGCTAAAATACTATCCGCTTTGTCCCCCTTCTCATAATATTTTTGCTTAACCAGCTGAAGGCTCCTTTGTTTTATGTAGGAGGAGATCCCTCAGCTGTAGCCTGTAATCCTAGAAGGTGGCTGCCCGCTTCCGGTCTAACGGTATCTCTGAGGGATCCCCCGTCTGGAGATTGGCTACTTCTCTCTCAAAGACCTCTCCAGAGCCTCCCTTTCCCTTTTCCTCTGGGCTCCCATTTTAATAAGGACACCTCGTAAGGTCGCTTTGAAGGCATCCCATAGTGTGTGGATGCCTACCTCACCATTGTCATTCAGTATGAAAAAATCCACTATGGCATCCAGGATCCCCTGAGCCAACACGTCATCCTTCAGCAGGGAGTCATTACATTTCCATCGCCCTTTTGGAGGACCCCGCCATCCACCCACTATGGCAACCCGTACCATATCATGGTCAGACCAGGGGACAGGATCAACCCTGTGGCCCGAAACAAAAGGGGACAGGAGCTCATCAACCAGGATGTAATCAATTCTAGAATAAGATTCATGGGTTACAGTGTAGTATGTAAAAGAGGGGTCACCGGTCCTGGAACTCGGGATTGTGTCTGCCAGAACTAGTTCTGTATTAACCTTCTGAAAGGTTCGGGCCATGGCTTTGTCTGCTTCCCTATCAGCCTGAGATCCTAGCCGTTTCCTGTCAGTGGATGGATCCAGAACCATGTTAAAATCCCTCCCCCCCACTACCACTGAGCCTTGTACAAATAACTTTAGCCAGGCCACTACTTCCTCCCAAAATTGTGCCTGGCCTTCGTTTGGACTATACACCACAGCAAGAGTCAGTGGGGAGCCCTGAAGAGACCCTCTAACCATTAAATATCGGCCTTCCGGATACCTCATTATGGCCTCCTTGTCGAAGCCCATGTCCTTCGCCAGTAAGATGGCCACCCCTCTCTTCTTGGTCCTGTGCGATGCGCAGAATACCTCCCCAATTCCCCCCTGCATTTTGGGTTCTTTCCCCCGCGCCCAGTACGTCTCCTGTAAAAAGAGAAGGTCTAGGTTGGCCCTTATAAATTCTCTGCAAACCAAGGACCTCCTGGTAGGGGTGTTCAAGCCCCGCACGTTTAGGGAACCCATGCCCAGGGCCGGCAGACACTCAGCCATTATCTAAGTTACCTTTTCTCTCGATCCACACCCTCACCGCAACTTTTTTAAACAGCTCTTGATGTTTTTCCCTGTGTCCCGGAACACCCCCTCTCCCTCCTCCCAGAGTGGGCCTTAAACTTGCCCCGAACTGCCCCCCATCACTCCCCCAAATTCAGCAGCCCCAACTCCCTCCCATCCCCCCTCACACACCCCTCGGCGTCCAGCCAAATAGTTCCACCATCATAGGCGCGTGGCTGGACCACCAGCATACCCACCTCTGCTGGGTCAACCTTGACATGTTCACCACTGTGAGGCCCCCCCGCCCCCAACCCGGCGCCCCCTTCGAGCTCTCCTTATACTTGCTGTTCAGGGGACCCTGATCTTGCATGGGCCCCTGGATCCTCTCCTCTTTTCCATTATTGGTCGGGCCGATCCACCCCTCCTCCTCCCTGGTCGGTGAGGGAGAATTACATTTTTTAAATTTTCCTAAACTTGTCTTTTTTCTCCTGTTTCCCAGAGACCCGGGACCACTCGCCCCCTCCACGATCGACACCATGGGGCCCCTCTGGGGAGTCGGCTCCGTTACATATTCCTGAATAGCACCTTTTATGTCTTCCTCAGTGACCAAAGTCATACGCTGCCCCATGTACTCGAATGAAAGGGAGAAGTGGTATCCCCATCTATAGTGCACACCCTTCTCCTTCAGCAACTGCGTTTGGGGGCGGCACATTCTGCGCTTAGCCAATGTGTACGCTGAGAGATCCTGGAAAATTGAAACTTCTGCGCTATATGTGATCTCCCACGCCTTCCTAGCCTCCTACAGCACCTTAGCCTTCTCCGTGTAATAATGGAGCCGGGCCAAAATGGATCGGGGGCCTCCTGCTCTGCCCCCGTTCCTATGAACCCAGTCAAACATCGGCTCCGTTGTCATCCCAACTGCAAAGAGGAGATTAATAATGTCTCTCACCACTCGGCCCAGCTCTCTCTCCGTTTCACCCTCCATTTCCGGGACCCCAAAAATTCTGAGGTTATTCCTTCTTTCCCTGTTTTCAAAATCATCCAGTTGCCTGGCCCTTTCCTCATCCCTCTTCTCCAGGGCCTTCAACCTCAGGTCTATTTGCACTTCCTGGGTCACAGAAGAAGTTTGATTAGTTTCCAATTGCAACAGCCTGTCCTCCACTTTGCTCACCCTCTGGTCCATTTTTTTCCATTTTTTGAGCAATGTCGGCTCTCATGACTCTGATTTCCTGCAAAACCCCTTTCAATTGCAGAGGTCTACTGTGACGTAGGCTCCATCTGTGCCATTCCACTATCTCGATCCAGGCCTTTGCGGCAGCTGCTACCCTCCTGAGACCGATACTCCTGGAGGCTTTTACGCCAGCTCATCCGGCCACCTCGTGTGCCCCACCGCAGGTCCAGCCACTGTCTAGGGGGTCACGAGGCAAACCCCTCAGACCCCGCCGCAACGTCACCCCTCCGGCCGTTAGGCTGCCGTCGAAGAGTCGGACTGTCCTCCGGGGTCACATCCACTCCTGGGCGGGCACTCGCCCCACCGTCAACAGGCGGGGGCCTCACACCCTGCACACTCCGCAGCGATAGTCCAAAGTCCTCTTCGCACTCCGGGGGGAGAGAACCTCTCACCTCCACCCCAGGGCGGGAACACGCCCCACCAGCCACGGGCGGGGGCCTCACACCCCTTCCATACATACCACTGCCGCCGTCCAAGATCCTCATTGTGTTCCATGAGGGGGACCCCGTACATACACTCCTGGGCGGGCACACGCCCCACCAACCTCGGGTGGGGGCCCTCACACCCCTTCCACACCGCTGCCACAGTCCAAGATCCTCTTCGTATTCCGTGAGGGAGACCCCACACATACACTCCTGGGCGGGCACACGCCCCACCAACCACGGGCGGGGGCCTCACACCCATTCCACACCCTGGGGGCCCAGTGCCGCCGCCTTCCTCCGGGGAGAAACCGACCAGTCCGACCTCCCGATCCTCACCAGGGGAGAAGGCTCCTCCCTCCAGCACTCTCGGGAGGGTCCTTGTTGCGGGCACAGGCCCTGGGGCAATCACCTCCGCAGAGTTGGCTCACCCACCCTCCGCACCCTCACTGGAGCCTCTCTGCAGCTTCGGGCCTTGTGTCCAACCAGTAGCCCCTCTCCACTTCCCATGCCCCGACACCCTTCCCAAGACCCCAGTCCATTCAAGAGTCCACTCGCGGGGGTCACTGGGCGAGCGATCACTGGGGAATGGGCTGGAGGACCTCAAATCTCCCGCTCCGTGGTAGATGTGTCTCCTTCTCTCTGGGCCCCCCTCTCTGTTCAGGCTGATGGCCACCTTGGGGGGGGCTCACGCTCCTCCGGCCCCCCGAGGGGATATGCGCGAGGTGGATCCAATCCTCCAAACACCCGCCTCCTTCCCCTGTGTCCGCGTTCCTGTGCCCGGCTGGGACTCCTCCTCCCACTTCGGATCTGGGATCCGGGCCGCCCGAAGTTGCTCTCCCCCGGACGGTGGGGAGGGGGGGGTTCTGCTCCCGCTCCACCAGCGAGCCGGGGGAAAGCTCCTCCAACTGGGATCCCCTGCGCTTGCCAGCGGGGGCCAGAAGAGGGAGACGAGCACACCCGCGGCAGCCTGCCGCCCCAGGCTCCAACGGCTCCTCTCTCACTTCCCAGGCCACCGGGATTCCAACCGCTGTCCTCCAGACCCAACGGCCTCTAAACTCCAGCTTCCCGGGGTCCCAGATCACTGCACCTGCAGTCAGAGAGTTCCGGGGGGGGGGTCACCTCACAATCCCTAAAAACTGTAAGAGGACTGTATTTTTGTTTTTAAAAGACTGAGGCCAGGACCGCGCCCCTCGCAAAAATAAGAAACAGTTACGAAAAAGAACCTGCGCCTCACTTTCTCCCCTATCTGGTGAGATAAATACTCAAAGTCCCTTTGAGGGTGTGCAACTTCAAGGCTTAGACCAAATAACAATTCTGAAACATAGAATTAGAAAAAATATATATACATTTATTTTATTTAATTGTACCGAATATCAATAAAAAAACATACAACCTTAATAGGTATGCAGTGTAATCTTTAAAAAAAAAAAAAAAATCACCTTAATTACCAACATAAAAAACAACGAAATATCGACACACATTATAAAAAGAAAAGTGAAGTGAATAAGTGAATGGATAGACTAATTACACCAAATTTACCTCAACCAACCTCCACCTAAATACGGTCACTAACAAAATTCAACAATACATTCACAAATTCTCAACAGGCAAGAAATGCATTTGATTTCATAAAACTCATTAAGAAACAACTATACAATTCAGAGAAAAGCAATTTTCACTACTAGTCAGGCCATATTAGTATAACAATCAGCTGTCCAGTATTTAATCCTTATATAGGATAGGATTACTCAGTGATTTTTAATGGATACCTGCTATAAATGCTCTATTATAGACGTGTCTTGGTCATATGGTATCATTGTCCCGACATGTTTCATTCCCTAAATTTGTAAGTCTAGTACAGGGAAATTCTTCAGGGATATTGCTTTAATATCCGAACAGTGTAACATTAACCAAACTTGTATACTGTCGATTCTTTTTTTAAAAAAACTTTTGCTTTGGCCAAGAGTTGCAGCCCCCGAGGGATTCCTTCTGGTTATGAATTAACTATAACCTAATGGAAAAAACGGAGGGAAAAAAGAAATAAACACAACATAAGAAGTCGGTTGTGTTGGGCTCAAAACATAACTGAGCAATCATCTCAACCTAAGTTTATAATTAACTCGGTGAGGCTTACCACACTGCAAAATTGATAAATAGTAAGAGGTGTAGAGCATGCTTCTTATAAGTAGGGCGCTGATTCTCTAAAAGGGGAAACCGAGAGAAAATAACACCAGGTCAGTGTTTTGTCTGGACTGGGCAGTCTTATTCTACAGCCCCCTAAACCAATTTAAAATGTGCTTCTGCGTACAGATTAGAATGTACAAGTTAGACCGACCATTACCCATCGGTTATACGTGTAGTCTACTGAGATAATCCTATTAGACTTATCTTCTTTAGACTAAAACTATAGCCATACGTGGGGCCAAGGAATGATATTTCACTTATTAACAGGGTGTTTTAAATTACAGGAGGTGGCCCAGAACATACCCGAGAGTAGTGTTATACTCCTACCTGGATGATCATGGAAGTAGATCCCGTTTTAGTGAAGTCTTCCTACTGGTCCCTATGGCCATTTTCCATGGAGTTTAAAACTTTAAATTGTGCTTGTTTTAGGTTGTTCTTCCAGTCAGCTTTTTCAATGAAGCTGCTAAAAAAACGAAATAAGACTAAATAAACACTATCTCTAAATAAAAATAGCGTTACCGTATATTTGCTTTCTAGTATAGATATCTGTTGCTTGAATATTTTAAGAGCCTTTGTATTGTAGGCGTCTTGCACGGTCTAAACCTTATTGTATGGTCAGCGCGGATGTCTTCCACGACAGTTAAATAATGGCAAAAAGTGGCCGTTCCAGCCCAAACAAGCTGAATTCATTCCAAATGTACCGCAATCAACGCAAGTACTTACAGCAATTGCTGGATGAATAAAATACCAGCATATGTGCTGCTAACATATCGTGCTACTTTAGTTGCCCCCTCCCGAGCTATTCCATTGTGCTCGCACATGAGTTAAAACTCGGGCTTGTCAGCTACTTGTATGCGGACATGTGTTGCATGTAGGTTCTTACCTTGTAGCTAGTGGTTATTGCTGCTAAATCCTGCTGTATGCTGCAACTCCGTATTCGCAGTCGGATCTAGTATGCTGGCTACCTCTACAGTGCCGTATCGTGAAAAAACACGTCCTACCGGAAGTAGAGGGCAGAGCTCACGTGCCGGCATAAACACTAGGTTGTGCACCTCGATGCGCGTTTTGTGCTTTCCCAGGCTCCGTGTTGAAAACGGTAAAAGTATATACTTTGTATCTTGCGAATGGAGCCAGACCTGATAGAAACAAAGTTAGCATCTCAATTTGACGCCAAACTAAACGTGGTAAGGATATATTAATACCCAACAAGTACTTAAACTGCCTACGTTCTTATAAATAGCTGTAGTGTTGAAACTACTTTGCTCTTAGTTATATGGTATTTCGCCCTGCGTCACTATTTTATGTTCTCTGCCAAAATTTGAAAAACTACCACCAAACTACCTCGTTCGGCATAATGGACTCAATGATTTGCTGATATGGTTGCGTCTTACTATTTGTCAAAAATGTATGGACAAAGATGTGTACTAGTAACACGTGTTTTGGCGTGTAACTCTACAGTTTATAGAACTCTACTTCGCCTCTCTTACAAAGATTACCAACTATCAATTCGTTTAGACCGTTTTCGACTGAATTACAAAAGTAGATTAGTCTTTGTTCTTGGTTTATTAGTTTTTTCTTAATGACTGATGTTGGTTCTGTTGAATTCAGCTGTAGCAGGACACTCCACGTGAGTGACTTAGGTGTATGATCCATAGCCAAAAAATGGCCTACCATTGGAGCTGTTAAGTTACGGTTCTGTATGCAACTTTTATGCTCTATAATCCACAGCTTTATTTTTCTTTCTGTCATTCCAATATAGATTTTCCAGCAAGGGCACCAAATAACATAAACAACCATTTTTGAGTTGCAGTTCGTGAATTGGCGTTGTAGCCACGGTCTCTTCAGGCCCAGGTCTACCTCTTTAGTACGTTGAGTACTCGCACAGCAACTGCATGTGCCACAAGGAGTGTGACCTATGGGTTTGGTCATACCCCAAGATTCAGTGAGCGTCTTCTGGACTTGTTTGACAGAGATGTCATTCTTTGTCACAAGGTCTTTGATATTTGGACCTCTTTTAAACGCACATAGCGGGCGTTGAAGAGAGCAGTCGCTTCCACTAAGTATATGCCAATTCCGCTTAATAATGGCATTAACCTTGTTGGGGAGGGGATTAAAAGTACTCACAAACTATTTGATCTTTGGTTTGCGCCTTTGTTCTGTACTCCAAGTGGGCTTCTCTGTTATTATTCCTTGCACGTTTCCAAGCTGTCTTTACAATTTTTTTAGGGTATCCTCTTGCTGTTAATTTGGCGCCTAGGACTGCTGCTTCTTTTTCAAAGGTACTGATATCAGAACTGTTGCACTTTAATCTAAAAAGTTGCCCTACAGAGAGATTTTCTCTTGTATGTCTCGGATGACAGCTATTGAACTGAAGCAAAGAGTTTCTGTGTGTTGCTTTGTGGTACGGTTTCACCTTTAAGATCTGTGGTGTTCGCCCAAATGGTTAGATCAAGAAAATTAATCTCACTTGTACTGCTCATCGCTGTAAATTTCAGAAATGTATTCTGTTTGTTGAGCCAGTTCAGGAAGGTCTCCAATTCTCACACCCCTTTTAGGCCAAGCTTCAGCGGGAGATAGGGAATCAAGCAGCCATAGGCAAGCACGAGGAACTCCAAAATCTTAGGGCGAAGCTGGTCGCCCTCCTTGTAGGTAAGACTGCGAAAAAGCCTGTGTTTTTAAAACAGCGTTATATGGAGAAAGGGGAAAAGACGGACAAGATTTTTGCCTGGAGGCTGAGGGAAACTTTGCAATAGCAGATGTGTTAACTCTATCTCTGGACAGGCGGGGGAGAAATTCCTACAAGACAGCCAAATAGCTGAGCAGTTTAGGCAGTACTACGAAAGGCTTTACTCTTCTGAGTACATGGGGGATGGGGATGAGATGGACCGGTTCCTGGACTCTACCAATCCCTTGTCTCGCTCGAGAGGCCTCTGACTCCCTGGTACTCCCCATTTCGCCCCAGGAAGTAATCAATGCTATTTCTTCTTTGAGGAGTGGTACGGCCCCGGGAGACGACGGGTTCTCTGTCTAGTTTTTTAAGACATTTCAGTCAGCGCTGGCTCCCTTTTTAGCTAAGGTGTATAATAATGCTTTGGTCACGGGTTGCCTCCCCCCCACTATGATGTCGGCCCTCATAGTGGTTCTCCTGAAGGAAGGAAAGGATCCCTTGCTTTGTCAGTCCTAGAGGCCCATTTCCCTTCTTAATGTACACGTTAAAATATTAGCTAAAATCCTGGCGAATAAGTTATCTAGATTCCTCCCTTCTCTAGTCCATGGAGACCAAGTTGGTCTTATCCCCGGACGGCAAGTTTCTGATATTAGGAAAACACTGGGCCTCATGTATGAGGTGTCCAAGCTTGAATCAGAGGCCTACCTCCTCTCGCTTGACTCTGAAAAGGCCTTCGACTGGTGGAATGGGCTTATATGGGAAAGGTGCTTCGTAAAATGGGCCTCGGCGACAATTTCTGTGGGTGGGTTGCGGCCCTGTACAATGGTCCTCCAGCGCGGGTACTGGTAAAGGGCTGTACTTCATCGGGTTTTTTTGCTCTTTAGGGGTACACGCCAGGGGTACCCCTTCTCCCCCCTTTTGTATGCTCTGGCAATGGAGCCCTTTGCCATTGCGGTTAGAGCCAACGGAGGTGTCTCTTGTGTGCAGTGTGGGGACTTCGAATTTAAGTTATCCCTCTTTGCGGACGATATCTTGGCGTATCTGACTAGGCTTCATGACTCCCTTCCGGATTTATTAGGCTTAATTCGTCACTTTGGGGAGTTCTCCAGCCTTAAGATTAATCTATCTAAATCTTGCATTATGCCGAAGAGCAGGCTAGACTGGGAGGTCAGGGACAGAACAGAAGTGCTGGGGATGAGAGTAGAGAGTGAAAGTACTAGACATCTAGGTAACGACATCCCTAAGGATTTAGGTAAAGTTTGAGTTAAATTACCTTCCCTTGCAGGCCAAGATTTTCAACGACTTAGTTAAATGGACCCCTCTTACCCTTTCCTGGTTTGGGTGCATGGCCTCGGTGAAGATGAACATGCTTCCCCGGCTTCTTTATCTCTTTTCGTTCCTTCCCTGTATTGTTCCGGACTGTTTTTTTGAATCACTGCAATCTCGCCTTCTCCGTTTCGTCTGGAGTGGCATGAGGGCTAGAGTGAAATACGACACCTTGACCCTTCCAAAATCCTTCAGGGGGTTTGGCCTTCCTGATTTTAAACTGTATTATAAGGCAGCCCAGCTGCGGGCGATGCTGGAGCATCTTGGGGACGATCTTAGGACGTATTGGACCTATGTTGAGGACGTTCAGGTCCACCCGTATAAAGTCAGGGACTTGCTCTGGCCCCCCCCCCCCCACGCTCCCTACCGCTGGTGGCTAAATCCCATCCAATCTTGTCGGTTCCCTGGGCGACATGGAAGCCGAATAGGGACAATAAACCCCTTTCACCTTGGCTTTCCCCCCTTTCTTCCCTCTGGGGTCCCCCGCTCACCAGGGGGTGGAAAGGGCTGCACAACTTTTTCGCCAGGGTGGATTTATCGAGTTTGGATTAGTTGTCGGAGATGTTGCCGGAAAGTCCAATCTCCATCTTTGACTACCTGTAGCTCAAGGGTATTCTCACCAGGCTGCTTTGGTGGAGGCCCTATCCCGTCCTCTGACTCCCTTCGAAAAAGTTTTTGTGGAAGCTAAATCCAGGAAGGGATCTCTGTCCAAGATTTACAACGTGATGGTGGCAGCTAACTTGGAGGGTAGGCAACCGTTTAAGCAAGCTTGGGAGGAGAGGCTGGACGTGGTCCTAGACAATCACGCGTGGGAGGCGGTCTTTAGGGCCACGTTTGGGGGGGGGGTGTTGTATACTGCAGCCATGTAGCATAACTTCAAGATTCTTCACTCTTGGCACCGGCCCCCCGCCACCTTATCCAAAATGTTTCTTAATGTGTCCCCGGGCATGTGCTCACCGTGGTACTTGGTTCCACATGTGGTGGAAATGTCCGGTCATTGAGATCTACTGGACGGAGCTGCTTAGTTGGATTAAGAGCATCCTGGGAACGAGCACTTCCCTTCACCCCATGGAGATCCTTCTGGGCACTCCCAGGCCTGAGAACGAGGCGCTGCCCTTCTCTAGGGTGGCGGGGGCTACGTTAAGAGCTGGGAGAATGGCCTTGGCCCAGAAATTGAAAAGTCCCCATGCCCCTACGAAGGCTGAGTGGTTTAATAAACATCAGGCAATTTTTACATAGGAGAAACTGGCAGCTATAGCCAATGATAACATGTCTTCCATCTTACAGGAATTGACTATTCTGTTAAATGCTGAATGTGTAGCCCTGAAACTATAATCTCCTTGGGCACGGGGGGGGGGGGGAGGTTCGAAGTTGTGGGGAGGCGGCCGGTTACCAGGCAAATCATGTGAACTGTGGTTCTTGCCTGGGATCCCACTGCCGTGGATGTGTTACTGAAAAGTCTTACCATGTTTTATGCCTTTGCTCTAACCCTAGTGTACTTTTTTCTTTCTGAATCCCAAGTAGCTCTTGGTTGGGGGTGGGTTGGTGCTTAGGGGTTCAATAATAAACCTATATACTCACCATATGTTCTAAAAGGCATTCAATAACTTCAATAAAATAAGGTAGGTAGGTGATGCAGTAGGTCACAAGAAGTGTTCCCTAGCTTCAGAAGTCCAATCCCTATGAAGAGTGCGGCCTTGTGCCCAAAGGTCAAAATGCTTCTTTTCAGAATATATCAGATGCAGGTGAAGTACTTGTGTTGGTGATTGTTCAAGAGAAGAGATGCAACCAAGTTATTGGAAGTAAAAAATGTGTTCTTATCTTTCAGGTTACACTGCTCAGCTGCCATGACCAAAAAGCAGTGGGATGGAAGGATACAAAGAGACTTGTTCTCAATTTTATCCTGTGGAGGACAGGGGGAGACAAATGCATTGCGTTTAATTACCCCCTGACTCTGATTTCTCCCAGAGTACTGGATGGTTCGACTGGGGGTCGCTGGAGGTTGTGCTTCCCGCTGTTGGTTCCGGTGAGAGGTGCCCAGGATCTGCAGGTGCAAGCATTCTTCTGGTCGGGGTCCAGGAACAGAGTGCATCCCTTGGCGATGGAGAAATGCAGAAAGCACCGATACAGACCTCTTCAAGAAACTTCACAAGATGGGATAAGGCGAGGTCCAGTGACGGCCACCGCACACAGAAGACGGCAGGCATCCTTCCAGTCACAGTTGAGTTAAACCTTCCAGAGCAGGAACCCTTGAAGCTGAGAGGCTGAAATTTGGCAAGAAGGTGACTTGCACCTCAAGCGGACTACCACAGAAGTTCTGGCTACAAACACTGGATGGCGACGGTTCTAGCTAGGTAGCCTGCTGGAGAGCTGATCAGTCCACTGGGTGGTCCAGTGAACACTTCAGTCAGCTCAGGAAGGCTGTATCCTCTAACACGTCTCTTTGGTCCTACCAGTCCAGGGGTTGAGGCAACACCCAGGGCCTTCGCAGATCATGTAGTCCTTCTTCAGGAGTTTTTGTAACTTTAATTGGCTGTTCCTCTACACAGGATTCTTGGATCCAACTCTGATCTGAAGAAATGGCGGCCAGAGTCCTCTTCTTATCCAGAATCTTAGCTTGGAAGCAAGTGCAAGCCCACCAGTGATAAGGATCTACACCATTCAAACAGCCATCAGTGGTCCAGCCAGGGACCACTGTTGGTTTTACTCATGTCCCACACCCTGACTTTCAGACACCATGGATGTGAAGTATATCGGCAGCTTTCCCGGGCAAGTGCATGACCTCAATATGGGATTTCCTGACCTGGCAAAGCAGGAAGAAGGCCAAACAAAAATATGGCAGGTGAAAATCTAGTGGTGTGGCCATTTCAGGATACTAGCCATGTTTAGCCATATGCAGTAAGCGTGAATGTGCACACTAGTAATAAGCCAAAAATGGTTAACATATATTTCGAATGGTTTGTGTCCTGCCACGTATTTCTCAACTTACGTTATCTCCATATCCAGCTTTAGCGAAAAATATTTGCGATGGATTGCTGTGATTCGATTCCCCTTGACTCGATGTCGATGTCATCGATGGGATATAGCGCGTGCAACGACCGCTGGCTTCATTTCTGTTTTTCCGCGACAGTTATCGCTTTGGAAGATCGTTGCGCTTCGGTTTCTTGACCAGCAACTTTTAGAATTTAGTGAAAATGGCATTGTCGTCGGCATCATAGACTCCGAGATCGGACTTAAAAAAGAATCATAACTGTGGAGCGAAAATTTCCCTTACGAACCCCCATCGGGTGTGTCTGTGGTGCTTAGGATCCACTCTAACAACCGGCGTGTGGGTCCTGCTTTTCAGTAACAGAGAAAGCCCTGAAAGAGCTTAGAGGGAAGCTAGCTGCAGGTAGGTCACATAAATACCCTTTGACAACTCAGTCGAAAAAGCGATCCTCTGACGAGTCGAGAGGCGACACTCCTCATTGGAAGAAAGCTAAAAGGTCCCGATCCTGTTGTGGTTCTCACCACTCGTCATCGTCCTCATGATGTTCGAAAAAAAGACGCCACAGATCTTCGTCATAGGGTTCCTCCCCGGAACGGGTCACTTGTCGACCATATCGGCCACAAAGAAAAGCAAGAGCCATGCCCATGTCAACAAGCATAACAGAGAGAAGGCAAATGACAAAACCTGTGCGCCCTCGGCCCTGGGTGTTCAGGAGAAAACTCCTTGGGAGCCCTCAGAGGTTCCTTCGAGTAGAGAAATATAAAGTCTTTGACGCCGAAAGACTCAACATCATTGTCTAAAAAATCCTTGTTGCTGCAGCTGTCAAAGCCCTCAACGTTCATCGCGTCTAAGACTTCAACGCCATTGCGATGCAAATAACAAAACCCTTGAAGGATGTCGATAAAATGTTCACCCCGCTGCCTAGGAAAGACTTTTTAAAGTCACTTTCCTCAATTTATGAGGATGATGAGCCATCTTCAGATGAATCACGTCTTTTTGGGTTACAGTATGGGACACAAGGTATTCGAGAGGCCTTAATTTCAGAGGACTCCAGAATAAACAATCTTAATGAACCCCTGCAAGCTGCAAGCGAGTTAGACACTTCCCCCAAAATAGGATCATGCTGATGGATCGTACAGGCAACTGATGTCTAGGGTCATAGAATATCTGGGATGGAGTAGACCTGCACCACTTTTTGAGCAGGTCGGTTACACAGACATTTTTGATAAAGGACCCTATTCTTCGTTTTCATGTAGCCCTACAAAGGTGAGTTAATGCCAATTGGGAAACGCCTGAATTAATTCCAGCAGTGAACAAAAAACTGACAAGCAAGTACAGAGCGTCGAGCAGTGACCCCTGTTATCTGACAACACCCTTGGTGGTTCGGGCCGCCACATCCAAATCCAAGCAAATTACATACAAAACACTTCCCCGGACAGAGATGTTAAGCGATGTGGCTCTAAAAAGGTTTTCTCTGCAGGGAGTATGGCCCTTAAGTCAGCAATGCCACGTGTGCACAGGCTAAATTCACTTTCACCCTTGCGCTTTGAAACACTTGTTTATAAGCACATAATAAATAAATAATCAATCACCCCTATGGGATTGCATAGCGATGGCGGCTGAACATATCCCCAAAGGGGAAGAACGAGGTGGTTTCCTAAAGATTGTCAAGGAGGGGAAAGATGCAATGTGCGAATCTCTCCAGACTGGTATTGATTCTGCTGACATTATCAGCAGGGCTATGATGGCTAGAACTGTAATGCGCATATTAGCTTGGTTGAGAGTCTGGTTTTGTTCCAGATGTGCAGTCTAGACTTCTTAACATGCCCTTTGACGGCACACGTTTATTGGGCAGCAAGGCTGACAGGGACCTGGAGAAGCTGCAGGCCTCCAAAGCAGCAGCCAAATCCCTTGGCACTGTGAACAGACAGCCCCAAACTCGCCCCTTTGGTACGGCTTGGAGGGGTAGATCCTTTTGCGATTACTCAGAGGACTGTCGAAATCAAATAGGTCCGAGAAGATTCCACCGTGGTGGACGGTGAAGGTGCTAAGACTGCCCAGGCAGTGACTGCTTTACCATAAGCCACTGCAGCAGCTGCCTCAACCTCTCTGAGGCCTTACTCCACAATACCCCGGTGGGATGCAGACTCTTGAAGCATCTGAAAGAATGTCAGGGTATTACTTCAGATGCATGGGCATTGGAAACAGTTTCCCAGGGTTACTGCCTTCCCTTTCTAAAAAGGCCCCGGATCATCCAGCGGGGAACAGCTCTTTCAAAGTTCCAGATCCGCTCCATATGCAGGAAATTTGGACCCTGATGGAGAAAGGTGCTATAGAACCAATACCTGTAGCGGAGACGAACAAGGGTTGGTACTCCCCTTACTTTCTAATCCCAAGAAGGACGGAGGATTGAGACCCATCTTGGACTTGAGATGCTTGAACAGGTTCCTCAGGAAGGACACGTTCAAGATTGTTACCCTTTCTCAGATCCTTCAGGCCCTCCGTCTTCAGTGCTGGATGGTATCATTGGACCTTCAGGATGCTTACTTTCATGTGCCACTCCATCACAAGCACAGAAAGTACTTGAGGTTTGCCATTGGCGGTTCTCATTATCAGTTTTGAGTTCTGCCTTGCAGTTTGGGTTGACCTCTGCCCGAGAGTTTTCACCAATTTGATGGCGTTGGTGGCTGTGAATCTCAGGAGAGGGAGGATTCACATCTACCCCTACCTGGACGATTGGCTTATGGTACATTCTCAAGAACAGGCCCTGGAACATCTCTGCATAACCTGCCACTCCCTCCACCAACTGGGCTTCTCCCTCAACTTCAGGAAGTCCCACATGATACCATCTCAGAGACTCCAGTTCATCGGGGCAGTCATAGATGCATCCTTGGGGAAAAGCCTCGCCACCCAAGGTGAGGGCTCAAGACATTCTGCAGATGGTCAACAAATGGCAGAGTGCCCAGCATCTTCTGGGCCTTCGTTTTTTTTTAATTTCTTTTTTAGGTTGGTCTGCCTCATGGCATTCCTGCATTTTCCTGGTGCCAGAGGCTTGCATGAGAATGAGATCTCTCCAATGGGCTCTCAGGACTCAATGCTCAAAATTCTCAGGCAGGATGTCAGACCTTCTTCAGGTTCCAAACAGTCGCACAAGACCTTCTGTGGTGGGTCTGCAAGGAAAACATTCTGAAGGGAGAACCTTTTTGGTAACCATGGCCGGAGAGGATTGTAGTGACGGACGCCTCACTCACTGGGTGGGGAGCCCACGCCAATGATCTGACAATTGGCAGTCGTCGATCTCCATCGGAGTCCAAACTACACATCAACCTGTTGGAGCTGAGGGTGATCAAACTAGCGCTGATGGCCTTCCTGCCCTCTGTATGGAAAATAATGTCCTGATAATGACGTACAACACAGTGGCCATTTACTACCTTAACAAGAGAGAAGGTTTAGGGTCACTACCAATGTGCAGAGTGGCATTGCAGCTGTGGTTCTGTGCAATTCAAGAAGGAATCTCCTTTTTAGCAGTTCACCTAGCCGGAGAGGAGACCACAGCGGCGGATGCTCTGAGCAGGCAGAGCTCGGTCTCCCACAAGTGTGAACTAGCTCAGGAAGTCCTACAAGAGATATTCACCCTTTGGTGAAACCCTCAATTGAATCTGTTGGTGACCAGTGTCAACCAGAAGTGCGAGCTGTACTGCTCCAGGGAATTTCCTCCAAGAGGAGCTCTAGGAGACGTGTGGATCCACTTCTGTACGGGTTTCCCCCAGTCCCTGTCATTCCTCACGTGATTAGGAGGTTGAGAAAGTTCAGGAAATCCATCATCCTAATTGCTCTGTATTGGGCGAGGAGGTCGTGGTACCCGGGCCTTCTGGACATGTCCATCTGTCCTCCAATAAGTCTTCCACAAAGAGAGGATATTTTCTCACAAGAGGAGGGTCAGGTTCTCCATCCAGAGGTCAAGACTTTCAACCTTCACGCATGGTTTCTGAGGGGTTGCGATCTAAGGTTTGGAACCTCCTGGACGACGTAATGGACATTTTGCTTTCGGCCAGAAGGCCAGCAACGAAATCCTTCTACCGCTGCCGTTGGAAGAAGTTCTGCAGCTGGCGCAGGGATAAGAATGTGGACCCTTTTACATTCAGCACACATATGGTGTTGTCGTTCTTGTTACACCTGGCTATTCTGGGGCTCCAGGTTGGCACAATTAAAGGGTATCCCGCAACGGTATCAATTTCTGAAATGATTGACCAATGTTTTTCCTCCGGTCACTTTTCAAGTCCCGGTGTGGGATCTCAATCTAGTTTTGAAATTTCTAATGTGTGCTCCATTTACGCCTATTCATTCCTGTCTTTTAACCTTGCTAACTCAGAAGACCATCCTTTTGGTGGCTCTTCAATCAGCCCGTAGGGTTAGTGAACTTCAGGCCTCGTCTTGCAAGCCTCCTTACACAAATTTCTTTAAGTATAGAGTGGTCATTAAAGTTAAGCCAGCATTTTTGCCAAAAGTTGTCTGACTTTCATTTAACTAAGAAGATTATACTACAGTTTTTTTTTATCCTCCACAGATTACACAGGCTTTGACCCAAGATGTGCGCTTAGCTTTTGCATTTCCAGGATGTCTAAATTAAGACAGGATGATCAACTTTGTGTTGGTTACGCAGGCCATAATTTGGGTTTGGTGGTCACAAAACAAACCTTATCTAGGTGGATCATATTAGGTATCTCTGAATGCTACAGATTAGCTGGAAAAGAACTCCCTGAGGGTCTCAGAGCTCATTCAACCAGGGACATGGCTGCTTTACAGAGGGGAGTCCCAATTCAGAACATTTGTGCGGTGGTGGCCACATGGTCCTCCGTCCACACATTCACCCAGCATTATAGTCTGGACTCTTCCTCAGGCCGGGAAGGTGTTTTTGGGAAGTCAGGGTTACATTCTGTTCCCACAGACCAGTAATGAATTCCTACATTCTTTTTAAAGATTGAAAATTCTGACACCCTCCTCCAGAAATACAAGCATTGCTCTGGGAGTCAATCATAAAATGAGGAATAGATGGGAGGCACAACCCATTCGAAGAACAAGTTACTTCTGTGGTAACGTTCTTTTGATTTGATATTCCTTCCACATATTCCTGATCGCTTCTCCCAACCTGCCCCGCAGTAGAATTTCCTTGTTATTGCAGTTTACACTCTTTCAGGGTGAGTAGCTGTCAGTTGTAGGATAAACCAATAAACGTAAAAACAGAACTGAAGCCAATGGTCGCTGCGCGCGCTAAATACCATCGATGACGTCAACATCGAGACGGAGACCCTCGAGGGACATCGAGGTCACAGGCAATCGACGCGCAGCGCCCCCTGTTGAACATTTTTATGAACCAGCTAAAGCTGGATATGGAGATATCATAAGATGAGGAATACGTGGGAGGAACATCCAATCGAACGTTACCACAGGTAAGTAACTTGTTCATTTGCTGCTACCAGCTTGTCTTTATGCACATATAAATATAACCAGAATATCCCAAGTGTAAAAGGCTACAGTGATACAAAAGAATTCCCATGGCACTGCATTGTAAGATGTTGTGTTCAAGGTTAAAAAATTTAAAGTAAGACAAAAGGGAAATATGGTTTCCCAGTACTAATAGTCTGAAGGACTGACCAGTTTCCCCATAATAAAATGAGCAAAAGGTCAGGAGAGTCAAGCTGAAGGCTTCACTTCCCTGTACACAGTTGTGACCTGTTCAAACATAAAAGCAAAATGTTTGGGGGTCCATAGAACTATGGAGGAAAAGTTGCCAAAAGAGAAATATTTTCTAACACTCTGTATTTCAGATTGCAATGAGGCTTGAAAAGAAGTGCTTGGTGGTCTCGGGGCCCATTGCACCAGAGATAGAGAAGCCACCTCTGCTTTCCCGAGGGGTTGTGACCCTTGGTTGGGCATCTCTCCAGCTAGGTGAGCCTTGTTGCACACATTTTCCAAGCATTATGTTCTTGTATTATTGCCAGCGCAAGATGCTCTTTTTGGGCAAGCGGTCCCAAATGTAGGTGATGTTGCTCGCTCTTACCACCTCCGGATTCTGTACTGCTATGGGAGTCTTTCTAGGGTGCCAAATCTGTAGGAGGAAGGAATCCATTAGATCAGCAGATTAATTACTTTTCTGTAATGTTCATTCTGATCTGTTCGGCCTTCCTATCACAGATTCCTCATTGCCCTCCCATGCTGCCTTCTTGGTGGATAGCGCATACACCTGCTGTTGGACATTGCCTCAGTTGCTGGGTTCTAGGAAAAAGGGAGGATCTAATGTCATGAGGCTTATCTGGCGCCACATATTCTGGCCCAGACATCCCGTCCACAGGGTTCGAAAGTGAGATTTGATGAGCAGGAGCTAAAACCTGTTCCTGGGTGTAAGGTATCACCAAGGAGGCAGCAGCTGCTGCTGGGGATCCAGGAAGCGAGTAACCAGCTCACCATGAATCTAACTTCAACTTGAGATGCACACGTTAACATTTTGCACATAATGTTTGATTCATTGTGTACTAGATGTTTCCTAATTCTTCTATAGTAGCATTCTCAAATACTCAGTTAATGTCACATATGCATGTTGGTAAGGCACAAATTGCCTGGGAAGCCAAAAGCAGCTCCTGGTAGCTTTTGCTTTCAAGCTAACAAGGCTCTCCTAGGCTAGAAGCAGGAGCTAAATAGCTCCCAGCTCCCCTCAATTTCGAACCCTGCATCTATCGTCAGGGGCACTCAAAGGATTTCCAACAGAGAAGACTTAGTGCTGCGGTGCATCCCATAGCAGCTGAAAAATGATCTGAAGGTGGCTGGCGCTGGAGAAGATATTTCTAAGATGAGGACTCTGTGGTAGGACCTAATCCATCAGAAAGCACATTTCTGAGAAGCAAGTAATTTGTTCTTCTGGGCCATGGCTTTGCATGTTTGATTGTGTGCAATAACAAACTTAGAATGCGGACACTGTCTCTTTGCAAATCCCAATCAGCACATCAGATTAGTAAAAAATAGACAGACCTGAATGCAATGACTTCTGGTTGAAGTTCCCCGGGCCCAGCACATTGACACTTCCTTATTTTGTGCTTGAGAGATTATGGCGGGCATGCTGTTAAAACATTTTGACTTCTGATGCTCCAAACGTAGAGGCAGCCTTTGTGACGAAACGTCCAAGGCAAATCCTCAGAGAGGAGGGAATCATTCTTACTTTTAGTGGAACCACTGGTGGGCCTTTTGAGGCAAACAAGCAGTGGAAGTTTTGAATGTGTAGTATCTAGTGGACGGCCAATCAAAATGAATTTATAAGCTCTGCCTGGCTTTAAGGGGTCTCTAGGCAGGGAGGCTCCTGTCTGGACTCGGATGTGGAAGAGGAACAAAGGGGGTATTACCTGTACTCATATGTCCCGTCCCTCCATCCTTGTGGGCCTCCCCCAACATGGGGACGGTACCAGACCTTTTGGCAGCGAACAAATGAGCTTTCCCTTTAAATTTAGTATAGTGAGCAGGGCGCGGCCTTGGGTGTTGCAACGCCCTGCCCTCCGGCGTCTCACCTCGGTCCTTTTTTCAGCACGTCAGTGTCGGACCTTGCAGCCAGCATAGACTTTTTTAGCTTCCTGCATAATCCGTTTGTTTTTCATTTCTTATTTCACTTCCCTTCGGTGCCTCACCGCCCCGGCGCATTTAGGCTGCAGGAGGATTCATGAGATGTGCCTCTTGCGACCGCTCACTCCTGGCCTCGGACCCCCATGCACTCTGTATTGCGTGTTTATGGTTTGACCACCGCTGAGACTCATGTCTGGCCTGCAGCGGTCTCGTTCAAATGCCATTAAAGAAATGTTTGTTGCGGTGTAGGGAGATCTTTCACACTTCTCCTCCACCCCACCTTAAGGACTTTTTCTCGGGGACCTCTCGACAAGTCAAGGTAGGCACTCTATTCAGCACGGCTCCACAGCATGTAGACTCCTTTCCTGGGGTTGCCATGGACGGGAGTTCCTCGCATTCAGGTACTTGCATGCCCAAGGCTCCCAAGCCGACAGGCCAGGGGGCTCTTCTAGGCAATCCGTGGACAGACCGGAGTCCTTCCAGGCTTTCGGCCCCCATGCCAAGCGGCTCAGTGGCCCTACCAGGCTGTCTCTGGAAAGACGATCAGGCTTGTGCTCTAGGGATCAAGTGCCACCTCCAAGAGTCGTTCCTTTGCTAGATCTGGCATGGCTACCGGCAGAGGTGCCGAGGGCTCCCAGCCTACCAGAGTTTGCTCCAAAGCCATCTCAACTACCGGCCATCCGGCTGAGCGCTCAACGCCTTCCAGAGGGATCTCTGAGGTCGAAGACAGGTGTAAGACCCAAGCTGTATCCTCCCGTATCTGAGACCTCTCCTGGCTCAGAGCGTAACGCAAGGTGTCAAAATGGCAGAGCGGCACATGGCCGAGGCAGGTGGCCATCTTGGATCCGGCTCGGGGCTCGCCACTGCTTTCGCCCATTGAGGTGGGCTTTGCAGTATGATTCCAGCCCCCTTCCCTCTGGAAGCGACAGTGGATCCTATGGTGCAGGGTTCTGGTCCCCTCAAGGGTACATCTACCCATGACAGACTTAGAGCTACACGCACCAGTTGCCTCGGCGCTGTGACCATTAGTGGAGGCCGGCAGGTCGTCGGGACCGCTTCTTTGAATGTTTCCTCCCCTCAAATGACGGGGCTCCTGAAGGACATTGTGAAGGTGGTCAACCCTCAGACAGTGCCACCTCAGCCTCCTCCCCTGGGTATTGCTCCTGTTCTGTCAGTGATTCTGGTGGCGGTCCTTCCACCGGTACAGACCCTAACGGTCATACCGACCCCCTTGGCCCCCACCTATTCCTGTGCCACCAACACCTCAACAACCTTTGGACTTGTCTGCGGCTGTGGACCCGTGGGTGTCCCCTTCGGCACCTGTGTCCCAGGGCCCAGATTTCCCATAGCCTATGATAATAGGTGGTGGGGGGGCAATGGCGATGCCCAAGACGACGAGCCCTCGTCATCCGTTAAGGCCGTTCATGACCGCCTTCAGGGCCTGGCAGAGTTCTTGGGGGTTGTAAGGAACTCATGGTGGCAACAGTAAAGACGGACACAAGTTATCACAGTTCAAGGGTGTTTATTAAACTGTATAAATGGGTGAGAAAATACACCTAAGCTAAACCTAAATCTAAGATGGGAGCAAGCTATGACCATCAAATAATAATAAGCCATTCCTAGTGGCGTCTTGTCAAAATAAAAGGGCCTATACTAAAAAAAGACTATTACCAATCTTTAGTGCTAAGTTATAAAACAAGAACAGAAAGAATTGTTCACAAAAAGATAAGTCTGGATGCTATGGCCAGGGTATCCCTTCCCCATGTTTTTAGCAAGGGACAAGGTGGGACTCTGGAGCACAGCACACTCCTGGGCTTCTCCAGTACGAGTCTACAGTTTCTTGTAGGTATATCTGGACCTTCGGTGGACAAGTCTTTCCTAAAAAGTCTCTTGCCTCTGCTGAGGGCCTGATATATCAAATTTACAAAACAAAAGTTCCTTTCCGATTTCTTCTGTAGGGTGAGGACTCATCAACCCTAGATCCCCCTCAACTGTGCTCAGATCCTCTCACTTTGTTAGCCTCCCTCCGTCGGGTTCACTACGGCCTTTCATTCAGCAGAATTTCACTTGTTGTATTCACGTGTCTCAATAATCTTCTTAAATAATCTTTCACTGTGGACATCCCTCAGCTGGGTTCACTGTCGTGAACACAATGTTCTCAGATGGGTTACTGTTTACCCTAAATCGCAGGCTTCCCTCAGTCGGGTTCACACTTGCCTCATTTTCAAAGTTTACTTTGTTTAGCTTTCTCTTGGCATCCCTCAGCCGGGTTCACATTTGCCTTCACTATGTGCCAAACACTTTCGACTGCACAAGGGGGTTTGGCTTGACCCTCGTATGACCACTTTGACATCTCACGCCGGCCTCCCCAAGGCCACTTGGTACTTGTAGTTTCTACAACAACGAAGACTTTTGTCTATGCACAGGATTTAACATAACTCGCTGCAGGACCACTTTGATTTCTCAGTTTTACACATCCTCTTTGTTCAGGAGCAGTGCATCAGAGTCCTTCGAATGAGTGCCCACATGGTGCTGGACCACTCGAACTCTGATGTCAAGTACATGCTCAAACCAAACCATGAGCTTACATCCAGTCCGTTCCTATCAGGTTCTTCCAACTCACCGGCTGTGTTTGTTGGCGTTTATTTTGCCACTGGAGTCAAGGACGGTACTAAGATGTCAACCTGGTCTCCCCGCCCTGGCTATCAGTGCAGAAGGGTTCCATGTACCATTGACATCCATCACACCATTCGCCAGCTGCAATTCCCGGTCTTATGTTTCTTTTGTCGGAGGCTTCACAGGTCTCGGTTGAAAAGGGCAAGGGCATATCCCTCCTTGACGTCCTTTCAGGTCTCACTGCCTTTCTCCTCCGTTTGAACTGCCGTCCTGGAATGACTTCTTCCTTGTATGGTTGGCCTTGATCTTCGTGTGCTCTCATACTCCACCTTTTTATCCCTGTGGGGAAGGGAAAGAGCAGTCAGGGTGGGTATTTATTGTCAATTGTCTGACTCTGCCTGGCCCTCGTCTTGGGACATGTCAGGCAAATGGCCCTAGTTTTAGTCCATTGTTTTTCACAATGTAAAAAGGTCTTTGTGTCGGGAAGGCGGGGGCGTGAGGTGTAGGCTTTCTAATATACTACGAGGTAGGACGGGGAGCCAATCCTCCTTGCCTCACGCCTGCAGCCCCATTCTTCTGTGGTGGCCACAGCCTCGCTTTATTATAAACCATTGTCTTCCTTCACGGGAGTCACTTCCAGTTGCCTCTCCAAAGAGGACAACGTTCTTGGGGGAAACGCTGTTACACCATCTCAGGGCTGCATCTGCGCTGGCCAACGAGGATGCCGTCTTGGCTGCGGCTAATCGGAATCTGTGGTGGGAGCTCAGAATTTTCTGCCCGATCACCCTTTGAACAAGCAAACCTCCTTCAAGGCCAGTCTGGCAGATGCCTGGCCATTGTACAGGACCTCATGGAGTCTTCGGTCTCACACATTGACACATCCAGCAGAGGGCTGTGCCTCGGGGTCGAGATGAGGACGACAGCCTGGATGGCAAGTTTTCAGTGGGAGCCCCCTTCACCTGACCGGAGCCTTCCCTGGTGGTGACGATGGACTCCTCTCTTTCGGGCCAGGGGCTACTCTGGAGCGCTAAGCGAAACATGGAGTTTAGTCCAGTACGGAAGCCCTGCTTCATATCAATCTGCTCGAACTCTGGGCAGTGGGCCTGGCCCTCAAGGGATTTTTGCCCCTAGTCAGGGACAAGTCGGTTCAGGTCAGGACGGACAATGTTTTACCTAAACAACCAGGGTGGCACCCGTTCTTCCCCCCTACACCCAACTCCTACGCATGGAGATGGTTTCGATCTGGGAAATGGCCCCTGATGGAGGGGATTCGGATTTCAGCAGTCCACCTTCCGGGGGACAGCAATGCAGAAGCGAATTAGTTGAGTCACTTGGGATTCAACACCTACGAGTGGGAGTTGCACAAAAACTTTGTTGCCCCTGTTCCAGCATTGGGGGGGTTTGCAGACCTGGATTTGTTCGCATTCCCTCGGAATGCCAAGTGCCCCCAATTTGCTTCATGGGCAGGTCAGGGGTCACTGGGAGAGACGCCTTCCAGATCTGTTGGCACGGCCGCAGGTGTTGTGCATTCCCACCCATCCCTCTGCTCCAATGTACCCTCTGCAAGTTCCTGGCCTCCGTGGGTTGCAGCCTCATCTTGGTTGCCCTCACTGGCCTTAGAGACCCTGGTTTTCAGATCTGCTACAGTTGTGCTCCCAGGGTCCCGTCCATCTCCTTATACCCAGCAGGGGCTTCCTGCGCAGCAGGGCGGGCCAGTGGAACATCCGGACCCAGCCAAAGTGGCTCTAGCGGCCTGGTTCCTGATAAGCCGAGGCTTGAGCATGCTCAATTTTCAGACGACAAATGGGACATCATTCAGCAGGCCATGAGGCCCTCGACCCCGTCCCAGTATAAGAGGAAATGGACTAGCTTCTGTCATTGGGCTCGCAACAAGTGTCTTGATCCTGTCACCTGTCCTCTGGATGATGTACTGGCCTTTTCAGCCCACCTGGCTCATTCTGGAGTGCAGGTGGATACTTGCTGCATGTATTTGGTGGCCATTGGGGCTTACCAGAATTCCCCTGAGCATGTGTTTTCGGCAGCCAACTCCGTGGTTAAGGCTCACCTTAACGGGGCTGTCTAGGCTATTTCCTCCGGTGTATAGACCACAGTCGGTCTGGGACCCCAATGTGGTTCTGGCGGCTTTGCAACGCAAGCCTTTCGAGCCAATGGCTTCTGTGGACATCCGCTTGGTGAGGTTGAAGACTGTTTGATTGGTGCCTCTCTCCTCTGCATGCAGGGTTAGCAAGCTGTAGGCGTCATCTTCGTGCAAGCCCTTCACCATGTTTCACAAAGACAAGGTCCTCTTTCACACTCACCCTAATTTCTTGCCCAAGGTGGTCTCGCCATTTCATCTAAATCAAGAGATCAATCTACCAGTGTTCTTCCCGAACCCGCAGTCAGAGGCTGAAAGGGCCCTGCATTCTTTGAACCTCAAGAGGGTCTTCATGTTTTATCTTTCTCAGACAAATCCTTCAGGAAGTCCAAGGCATTGTTTGTGACTTTTGGGGGCTCCTCCCCTGCCTCTCAGGCTTCCATCTCCCTTTGGATGGTCCAGGCCATTTAGGAGGTCTACACGGCTATGGGCAAACCCGTTCCTGAGGGGATTCATGTCCATCCGGTCAGAGCTAAGGCCACGGCTGTTGTGTTTCAGACATGCTTCTTGGGATGTCATCAGCAAGGCGGCTACTTGGGCCACTCCATCGGCCTTCTGTAGGCACAATTCGCTGGACACCAGCTCCTGGCGCAATGCAGAGTTCGGTCAGGTGGTTCTGAAGAACCTTTTTGTTTCATTCTAGATATGAGGCAGGTTATCACAGCTCCACCCTATGTTCTTGTTCGGTGGAATCACCCATGAGGATGGAGAAAAGGGGACAGGATGTATGAGTAATTAAAGTTACTCATTGTAGTGACTAGAGTACTCCTAGTCCCCTTTCCCCATACGTCGCCCCCAGTAGTATGCCAATGGCTTATAGGTAATATGAGTAGCCACATATCCAAGCATCCAATGTGTTCAAAGGGGACTGGGGTGAGAGGGCGGGGCATTCCCATGCCTGAGGCCACGCCCACGCGCTATACTAAATTTAACGTGGGAGCAAATGTTTTTGCTGCCAAAGGTTCTGGTACCGTCCCGATGTTGGGGGACGGCCACTATGGGCTGAGTACTGTACTCTAGTCACTACAGTGAGTAACTTTCATTTATGACAGTAGTTAGAAACCATGATTTCTTATAGGAACTACCATTTAAAAATTGTTTTGATTAATATTTTTTCTCCTTGCAGTTTCGTAATCGGCCAACTGATCTCCTAAGAACTTCCCTTTTAGAGTCCGAAAGCGCTTTTATTGGTAAGTTTATTATATTGATATTTCAGAAGTGCTGGAGTGCTTCATTTGTATGCTGTAAAATATGAATGTATTTTGAAGTGAATTTAAAGTATAGAAAAAATGTGTATTTAACTAAACTTTTGTCCATGTCCATGGATATGTAATAAAAAAAAACCTGTGTGTGGGAATTATGTAGCTCAAACCTAGTTTGTAAACTACAGCGTTCTGTACCTTACAAGGAGTTACGTAAGTGTGAAGGGAGCTAATCGGAGGTGGGCAGTAAGAGTCTGGTTACATTTGGGTATTGGGCGGTGCAGCGTGACTACGCCAAATTTTGATAGCTTAATTCAATTTAATGTTTTAATGTAATCTAGGTTTGTAATGGATTTCTTCCTCCCACTGATTGCTCATCTAAGATATCTATCTCTCAGCGCAGCTCTTAAAAAACATTTCCCACCACCAGGGTGAGCAGCATGGCTCTGCAACAGTTCCTCTCGACTATGCATCCATCACAGGATATGATGTCAGTGCCAGTATATATTGAGGCACTGTGCCTCGTGACCTTGGATCCTTTTTTCGGCACACACTGTTTGCTTCAGGAACACTGCTTTATGAGAAGTTTGACATTAACAGCATGTCGATTCTGACGAATACCTCTCGGTTTATGCCCTGTGTCTATGTCAAATGTCTGTTTCCAATCCCACACAATTTGTTTATACTGTTTGGGGTAAGGACAGGACTGCAGGTAATGTCTGTCGATGAACCATACGGAACTTCGGGAGCAGGCAATGAAGCTCTTCATCTTTTTCCACAAGGAAAACTACTTTAGACAAACTTTTTCGATGTCGCCATGTGCGGTACACCAAAACGATGAACGTTCCACTGTCTGCAAGGATGAAAAGGAGCAGGAGTGCTCAGAGTGCAGTTGGCAGCGGTGGAAGCAGCCCCTAGAACACTCAGAGAACGAGTTTCCATACAGACCACTTTCAGCTGAGCACTCATCTCTTCAAATCCCCTGTAGAAGGGTACAGTTGCCAACAGTTGGCAGCAGTTGGCAGCATGGAAAGTTAAGCCGGGTGGTCTAGCACATACTGGAGGTGAAAGAAAATGTTGGGTAATTAAATGCTTCTTCAGCAGCATTTGTAAATCATCGAGGTTGAATGTATGATTTACGAAGTAAAAATGCTGACTCTGGATCTCCGGCCACCCGAAGTCTGAAAGGTAGGCCATACTTGTACCCCTTAAATACATTGGTGTACCCCCTGAAATACAGGGGACCCATAATCAAGCTCACACCAGATTAAATGCACCCCTCTAGGGAATTAAGGCCATGAGTCTATCTTGCAAGAGATAACAAACTTTAATATTTACAAAGAGGAGGATTGGGGGGTGGAATGGCAGAGGACACTGCCATTCCGACCAGCATACCGTCTTCTTTGGCTGGCTCCCAGGTCCTGAAGACTGGTGCTGGGCCTGGAGCTTAAATACTCTTGACTTTGTTACTGGATACCAGCAGAGCTCATCCAAAACTGTTCTTCTTGCCATACAAGGGATGCTGCAGTCTCTAGTGTTGCATGGCCAGGTTTACATTTAGACCAATCCTACTTTAACATACTTCTGCCTCTGCAGGAATACATTTTGCTCTTGTTTAGCATTATTTGCTACGTTAAAAACATTGATACATAAACACATCTTCCTGCCATTTTCTCAACACTTTACTCAACATAATTATATTTGTTCTGGTCCAGTAATTTCTACAAAAACCCTTATATTTTGCATATTATTGCATTGTGTGCATGAGCACGTACATTCTGCTATTCTTAGTCTGCATGGGCTTTTGATGAACAGAAACAGCTGCTCATCCACTTCCTGTGCTCTGCGAGAGCTAGCCTTAGTGACGCAATGCCTGTAGTCTACTTTTAGCACAGGCTACATTCCTTCTGACAGAGAGCCTGCTTTGAGATAAGCTAAATACAATGTAACAGTTTTACAAATATATTCAGATAAATATTTATTTGCACCTTATATTTAAGTCCTATTTTCATTTAGTGGCTGGCCATGCCTGTGTGTGATTATTTTTGCATGAAAAAAGCTTTCTCAGTGCTATAGTACTTAGAAGTCTTTCCTAAGGTAAAGCGCTTGAGGGGTGCAGGAAGGCGCTAGCTCCTCTCCAACAAGTCCTTGTCTATACAGGCTGTAAATTCAGCCTCTAAGTTGAATAGAGGTTTGGATCTTAGCCCTGTTATGGCCTCTATGCTAGAAGCTAGTAATCCTCACTCTGAATTCTCACCTGCCCTGCCTAAGACATCAAAGCAAGCCTTTGTAAAATCCTCTGATAGATTGCTTTTCAGCAAGTGCTGGCGCTTCAGAGAAAATGTACTCCAGTAGCAGAAATGCAAGTGGCAAGCAACGTCTTATCAGCTGCCAATAAAACTAGCCAGAGCTGCTGCCTGAAACATTATCGGACTTATTTGCAAATTATTGCATGATGATTGGTGAATTTATTGAGGGTCAAGGACAAAAGGATCTGGGGATCAGGAATAGAAAACTGAACAAAAGACCTTGAAACATGCTCTTTCTTTGGGATCCTTTTCACACTCCCCCAGAATATTTGCTGAGCAGTTTTTGGTTTCATCGTTGGATTCATCTTACTTATCCTCTCCCTCACATGACACTCAACTTTTGAGCAGAGTGCAGGGACCTGGGGAAATCACTAATCTTGGACCTGCCTTTATATCTGCGCTAAACATGGTGTTAACCTTAATGATGGACATGTACGATAACATAAGAACAGAAGTAAGACAACGCACTCTGCTCCTTCGCACCATCAATCAGTGCCTCAATTCCTGGGCCCCTCATGATGTTTTTAATCCTGTGGTGGCAAATTTGCCGGATCTATAAACACACATGAACCATGACTGTACAGGGGCCGATAGCCATTTTGATTGAGGAGATAAACGACAAAGAAAATGATTGCTCTTGTTTACCAAACAATGTCACCTCAACTCGTGAGATTGAAGCATTGACTCCAACTTCTAAAGGTCTTGCAAAAATGTAAACAAATCAAAGATCTTCTCGAAAATGTCCAGGGTCCCTGAGCTTAAATGAGCAAAATGACAAGGCTATTTCCAGCAAGCCAGATATTTAGATGAAAATGATGGATTGTAGCAAGCCTTAAAAGAAAATGATTAGACAAAGAGGGCGCTAGAGGACCACCCAGTATGGTGGCTCCTCTGTGAGCTCCCCAAGGGCTCCGAATCAATCCTGTTTAATCGCGGCTATCTCGACTCGCTGGTGTGACTTCCCAGCATCTACAACTTCTGGAACCCCGTGGGCGGTGTATGTCCAAGAAACTGCATTGAAATTTGCGCCAGGTACTCTGTTCTGGCTGGTGGCGCGACCCGTGCTAGATCGGGCCTGTGGAGGTGTGGGAGCGGGCTGCTCCGAATCGCGGCAAACGGCTGCTGACGGCCCCGCAGTCCTAAGAGAGGAACACCCACGCCCGAGGATACGGGGCGGAACGCGGATTGGGCCCACAACCCGAAGGCAGCCCCGGAACAGAAGCTCTGCTGCGGTGTGGCCATGAAGGAGGAGGGGGCGGCTGGCGTGGTAGTCAGCTGGCGAGGGCCGCTCGCCACAGGTGAGGAGGGCGGCGGAGGACCCGAAGGCTCCCGAGGCAGGGGGGGAGGTGTGCGGCGCAGGATGTCTGTTTGCGGCTGTCGTGCGGGTGCCAGACGGGAGTGGACGCCTCCCCGCGGTGCACCGCCGCGCACTACCGCACAAGGTTTCCGGGTCCCGGCCCCTCCGGGTGTGGGGTTGGGGGTGAGGAGGTCCTCTCCTCCCTGGCTCAGATCAAGTTGCGCAAGGGCCTGCGGCGCCGAGGGCCTCTGCCCGGTTTGGACTGTTTTACACTGCGGCTGATTACCAGCACGCAAACAGAGGTTGCCCCCAGAACACTGCAACTTACCGGGACTCCCCCGGGGCGTATCCAGGCGCTTCAGGTGCTCAGCGGGTGCCTCACTTCCCTGCTCATAGGAATTACCCTAATCTCTGCATGCTACTCCATACTCCAGGGGGGTGAGGCTGTGGAACTGTGCTCACCCTCCATTGAGAGACCCGGCGTCGGACCAAGTAACACTCAGTTCCACGCGACTGCACCACAGCGCCGTATCTGAGTCCACCCCCTGGAGTGGTTCTCCCAGCAAATACGCACACCAAGCAGCCCTATCCCGCATGATCTCTTGCCCTGCGGTGGTGAGTCACAACTGACGTCCGGAGAGATAGACGCCACAATGGGCAAGCAAGACAAAGCACAGAGGAAACTCAATTTTGGCGCTCAGCATGCGTCCAAAACTCCTAGACACGACATCGGCCCAGAGTCTCCACCTAATCATGGCGAACTGGAGAAGGAACAGCAGCAGCAGATTGACACCCGTGAGATCCTCCTAAACTCAAATCAGGGATAGGGAATCTTGATAGCAAAATGGACACGTTACCGTCCAAGGTAGATCTTCTCCAGCACCGGCTGGATAAGCACAAGGACAGACTGGATAATGCTGAACAGAGGATCTCGAACCTGGATGATGGCGCTGCCTCGCTAACCACAAGAGTAACCTTCCTTGAAAACCAAATGAAGACCATCCTTGCTAAGAATGAAGACTTAGAGGGGCGCTCACGCCGTAATAACATTAGAGTGATAGGATTGCGGGAACAACCTTGTCCTGGCAAGATGGAAAACCTTGTGGAGAAAATGTGTAGACTTATTTGGCAGAGCGGCATTCTTGCAATTATTTGTGGTTGAAAGGGCTCACAGGATCCCGGGCTCCAAGCTGGTCCCTGGGGCACCCCTGCACCCGATTATAGCAAAACTGTCGAATTATAAGGACCGAGATACTATCCTGAGGCTGGCAAGGGAGAAAGGGAAGCTTCAATATGACGGAGACGCAATACAACTCTTCCCTGACTTCTCCCCAGCAGTCCAAGCCCAAAGAAGATCCTTCACTGCGGTCAAACAAAGGTTGCAGGAGAATCAAATCACCTATTCGATGCTGTTCCCGGCAAAACTCTGCATTCAGTTTGAGGGTAAAACTCACTTCTTCAACTCGCCCGAAGAGACCGCCTCGTTCCTCGATGTGCGTGGTTGCAAAACCTTGAGTGGCGGCAGAGCACTTCCCCGAAGGGAGCGTGTCGAGACAAACTCAACGATGCGTCACAACAAAGTAGGATGATCGCCATTAAAGTCGAGATTTTATATACCGTTGGAAAGGAGCGCCTTCTCCTGGGAGGTCACTTGCGCCTCACACACAGCAGTACTATGCTTAGTTCAGGGGGGAAACCAAACGGACAAGTTGGGGGTTGTCTGTGTAAGATATTGTTCACTAAAGTTAATAAGTTATAATAATAATAATAATAATAATTAGGCACTTATATAGCGCTACGAACCCTCAGGTATCTGAGCGCTGCTTATTATTACCCACGGTGTGTGGTGCTCCTTTATCGACCTCGGAAGGATGAAAGGCTGAGTTTGGCCCCGCCGGGATTCGAACCTGCGTTAGCAGGCTCTGCACAGATGTCAAAGCGAGCGCTCTACTCGCTGTGCCACTTGCACCGACCGGTCCCGCAAACTGCCCTCGCCTCAAGGAACACGCCCGCTACTACAGATGAATCTCTGCCCGCAAAGATCCCTCATATCCAATATAAGGTAGCAACGTGGAACATTAGGGGTGGCAACATCCCCGCAAAAACAAGGAAAATCCTGCAGTTCCTCAAACGCCACAAAGTGGATGTTGTGTTGCTCCAAGAAACACACCTGACCTCACAGAGCGCCTCTGGGCCCACAATTGGGGCTGCCATCGCTACTTCTCATCCTACTCCTCGTATGCCAGGGGAGTTGCCACCCTCATCAATCCCAAAATTGGCTTTCGCATCAAGAAAGTTGAAAAAGATGACAAGGGCAGAGGCCTCCTGGTGCAGGGTGTCATTGCCGGGAGGGATGTCACACTCATAAACTCATACGGCCCTAACGTGGACGGGGCGACCAATTTCGATTGGGTCCTTTCTCGACCTGCGCAGCGCAGTCCAACAACCATCATTTGGGGGCGGCGACCTCCACACCCATCTGGACCCGCACAAAGATAAATCGCAGACCACTGCTATTCAGACATCCAAGGCGAGCCTTCAAGTGCAAGAGATTTGTAAAGCATTTAACCTAGTCAGCATTTGGATGCACCAAAACTGGAAGAAACGCGAGTACACATTCCATTCCGAAGTTCATCATTCCAATTCACGCATAGATTACCTGCTTGTTTCCGCCCAAAGTACGCTCCAATGGGATTGCTGTCAGACCCTCCCAAGAACATTTTCAGACCACGCCACAGTGACACTCGAATGCTCTCTCCCCAACACAAAATCATCGGCGCCGCACTGGCGCTTCAAACCAGGTGCGCTGTCGGACCAAGCATTTGCGGCTGAGCTACGGGAGGAGATCATATCCTTCATAGACATCAATCAGAACTCTGTCCCCTCCGCTGGGACACTATGGGAGGCGTTAAAATGTTACATACGGGGCGTGTGCATCGCTAAAGAAAATGGAATCTTAAGGATGATTCGTCATGAACTAACAATCAGCGAAGAGTGTCCGAAAGTCCTGGAACAACAGATCACCGTTACCAGCTCCAAGCAGGCTCAGGCTGAACTCAAGGAGGAACTACTCAAGTTCGGGGCACTCGTGGAGCGAGAGCTGAAGTTCCTTCGCCGTGGTCACATGATCCGCCAGTACGGTGAGGGGCAACGCCCTGGGGCGCTTTTAGCCCACCTATAGCTGGCGACAGGAAACCCACTCTGGTAGAAAGAATCCGCACCTCCCAGGGGACACTAGTTCACACAGAACCAGAAATAAGACACCTTCGCGCCTTCTACCAAAACCTATATAACACGCAATATTCAGACGAACCAGAACATTTACACGACTACCTAACAGACACTGAACTATTCTGGGTTGAGCGCAATTTGCGCGAGCCACTAAATGTCCCCATTACTCAGGAGGTGATCCTTGAAGCAATAAAGAGTCTGCCTAATACTAAAGCCCCCGGTCCTGATGACCTAATAGGAAAATTTTATAAATCATTCGCTCCATTAGGAGCCCCCCCCCCTTGCTAAAGGTGTATGAGGAAGCAGCTGAGAAGGGCATTCTCCCATTGACCCAGAGGGAGGCAAATGTAATTCTACTGCATAAAAAAAAGACAACCGCCCCCCCCCCCCGAGGAATGCGGTTCCTACAGGCCGATTTCCCTAATAAATCTTGACAATAAAATACTGGCCAAGATTTTGGCCGCCAGGTTAATCCCCCGGATGCCAGCTCTGATTCTCCCGGACCAAGCCGGGTTTGTACCTGGACTTAACACAACATTTGGCATCAGGAGATTTTTTGGGGCCATAGCAGCAGTGGAACCCATGCAACAGGCGGCGGTGGTCCTCCTGGACGCCGAGAAGGCCTTCGATTCCGTCGAGTGGCCCTTCATGTTTGCAACACGGGCTGGGTAACCAGTTTATAAAACTTGTGGCCCTTCTATACAATAAACCCCAATCCACTATCATTTTAGGTTCATCGAAATCTGCGCCGGTCTATCGCCAGCGCGGGACTAGGCAAGGTTGCCCTCTGTCAGCGCTCATATTTGCGCTCTTGATGGAACCGCTGGCCTCCGGCCTGCGCTCCAGGCACCTCCACAGAGGTCTCGCTATAGGCCCCCATAAGGTGGTCATTTCCCTCTATGCTGACGACGTAGTATTATTCATCCAAAACTGAAAGGAAAACTTAAATCCCATAATGCAGGAGATAATCGAATTCGGCCTCGTTTCAGGCCTGAAAATGAATCACTCCAAGATAATTTTTCCCCTGACGCACTGCACCAGCAAATTCACAAATTAATTTGATTGCAAATGGGAGTGGGCTCATGTGCGCTATCTCGGGATCCTCATATCGTTGACTCACAGGGACATTGTTCAGGACAATTATGAAACCACATTTAAATCCCTTCAAGAGAAGGTGGCCAGATGGAAATCTCTCCCACTGACACTCTGGGGTAAGGGTCTCTTTAGTGAAGATGGTGATTCTGCCCAAACTCCTCTACCTTTTTACCAATATACCGCTCCTGCTCCCTCAGCATTTTCTGGGGAAACTGAAGAGCCTCATTCTCGAGCTGATTTGGGCCAGCAAACCGGCAAGGGTGGCTTACTCAACTCTCATATTGCCAACAACTAGAGGCGGTCTCGCACTCCCCGACCTGGAACGATACTATTGGTCCGCACAGGCACACTTTCTCAGCTTTTGGTACTCTACTCATTTTATTAGACCCCACGTACAAATAGAACGGGCTCTGGTGTCACCCAATCTGTTGAGAGCAGTGTTAATTAGCCAACTACTGGTACCATACTCCTCCACTGAATGGGGTGCTCACAACGTACGCTATCTGGAAACATATTACTCAAAAATATGGTGTAATAGTCAGATACTCTCCGGCGTTGCCCATAAAATTCATTCCAGGGATATCTTTGACAAATAAGAAGGTGATACTTCAATGGGTAGACAAAACACACGTTCAATCACTGGGTGACCTCTTTGTAGAAGGAACATTTCTATCCCTCCAACAGGCCAAGGAGAGACGAGGCTCCTCCTCTCTTGATGTATTTATATACTTCAGGCTGCAACATGCCATCCAGAACATCTTCCCTTCATTCCCACAGCAACCTCCAAAGTGGTCACTACTTCATAACACCATTCAAGCACAAGGGGAAGGTAGATTAGTCTCCTCCATATATAGATCCCTTCTAGCAGACATGGCACCGGTAAACACTTACTAGAAGGCAAGGTGGGAAAAAGCACTACAGACATCCATCCCTGACGAAGATTGGTCTTACATACTCAATCAGACTCAGAAGGTAGCGCTAAACTCGAGGGTTCAAACTCCTACACTTTCATTACCTGCATCAAACTTATCACACCCCTGCTAAGCGGGGCAAGAACAATCCAGACTCTGAGGCAGAATGCGAAAGGTGCGGGCAACCCGCGGCGTACTTTCTTCACCTGGCCTGGCGCTGCCCGGCACTATCCAGATTCTGGGCGCAAGTCATCCAAGAGACCGTGGCAATAATCGGGGAGGAACTATCACCCAGTCCTGCCGTCGCATTGCACCGGTAGTAAGAAAACTTGCTAATATTTTTCTGATTTTGACGCGTAGAAGGGTGGCCATGGCATGGGGTCGGGGACTCTCCCCCTCTGTCGCAAAATGGCAAAAAGATGTGCTTTACTGCCAAGACGTGGAGACTCAGTTTATTAAAACACTTCCCCTACATGCACGTCCTGCGGACATCTGGGGTCCCTATATATCTTTTCTGATGAACTCTAAGCGGGATTCCTCGTCCGCCTCATCCCCAGGTTGAACCGCTGGTTGGCCGCTAATGGGCAGACGGTTCCTGTGATGCGTTGAGGGCAAACATTACCAGGCGCTCTGATATAATGCTGGTACAAGGAGCTGCGGTGGGAGGAGGGGTGGGACGGGATCGGGAAGGCAAGGTTGTTAAGGTGCACGTTATTTGTCCTACTGTTGGCCTGAATGAGTTTTCAACTCTCATTTGTTTCTATTTTTGTATGAGAAAGCATAAATAACGTTTTTTTTAAAAAGAAAAGAAAAAAGAAAAAGGCTAGACAAGTGCAGACTATCTGTGAGAATGCAATTTCTATCAAGGAATCTGGAGGCACCCCTATGAAGCACCTAAGTGACCAGGGAAGAGAGCCCCTGGTTTGTTTCACAAAGGAGGTGGGTACCCAAATGAATACTATAATTCTGTCTACATCAGGAGAGAACTCATTGATAACTGATCCTATAGTTAACCCGGAACATAAGATAAGAACCTCAGATGTATCGACTGGGGAAAGGATTTACAATTGCAAAAAGAATGGAAAGAACTCCAATCCATCCTCAAAAATGATACTGGAATTCATATTCTCGGACAGATGCATACCCCTTCTTAACAGGTCAAATAAATTGGCGTTAATTTATGACATCCCTAATTTGAGACTTAACTCTTCAAGAGAGATTGCCCTGGTTGAATTCCTGGATGACAGCACAACAGATCTGGTCGCTCTAGAGGTCCCATCAATGGTCATCCGGGAAATGCTATCTGAAACTGACAATTTCAGACAGATGGGCTACAATATAGCTGTCAAGTCTGAGAGCAATCTGCATACGATGTGGCTACTTCCTGCTTGTAGACAGGATCGTGTTTTTCAAATTAAAGAGTTTAAATTAATCCAGAAAGTTTGAATACTGATAGGATTGGGAACATAAAACATCTTCCTTTGGAGAGTACTCAAGACTGGTGCTGGTTATCGGCAGCACTTAATGAAAACCCATGCCATCCACGGGGTACCACACACTTGGTGATTTATCTTTCAATAAAAGAGGTCATCGTCCTCTTTTACCGAATATTCAACTCTGTGCATCATTGAGGCTGCATTTCATTGTCATTCTACAGGAAACATGGCTAACGACCCGCATCAATTTTGACGGTTATCATATCAAACATCAATTTGCAACAAAAGGTCCACAAGGATGTCCCTCTGTAGGCCTTTTAATAGCAATGAAAAACTCATTGGGCTTGCCGCAGGCCAGTTCTGACCTAAGTCTTCCAAGCCTTTTGGCAAAAAGATACCACATAGTAGAAGAATTTTCCACAAGAGATCTCCTAATCATGACTATTTATTGGAACGTGGCCAAAAGTCAAATTATTCCATTTATATAAAAAGTGAAAATGTGTGGGTTTGTAGATTTGCGTACGTTCCCTATACAATTCCACACCGTTTCATCAATCTGCACCACATTTTGTACAGTCACCTGTTAGGACGCTCCGGACATTACTGGCTTCACGACATCTGGACACCCCATCCGTTTCCCCGGATTTCAGCAAAAGTGAAAATGTGTAGGTGGGTTTGTGACTTGGCGTATGCTCCCTATACAATTCCACACTGTGTCACCAACCTGCATCAGATTCTGCACAGTCACCTGTACCTATGAGGGAATGAAAGCCCAGCCCACGCCGGATATATCGGCTAGTTTCTTAATAAATTAGCGAAGGTTCTAGAAGACTGGTCTCTGGAATTTGCTTCTAGTACTAACTCCAATGGTTAAATATGGTCATCCTTTCTTTCATAATTGGGAAATGTTCATCCTAAATGGTAATGAAGGGGGTGAGTTTGAAGGTTGAGATACATTACACAGAGGCTTGGTCAATGCGTATTGATTACATGTTAGTAAATATGTGTCTACTCTATAGATCCAAAACATTTTACATCACAGCCACAGATTATAGTGACCATAGCATGTTATCAGCTCATCTTCTGCTCCCCCACACATCTCTAGAGTGTGGTGGCATATGAAATGTGGTAGTCAATATGGCAGGTAACAGAATCTCTTGGAATTAAAGGAATACTGGAAAGGTGAATGGATTAGTCACTGATGCTTGTTATGTGGATGCCTCATTGAGAAACTTATTAGCATCTCCTTTAACTTTCGACTTATTTCTAAGAGATATTATTGATTTCCTGAAGACTAAACAAACAGTAAATAACGCCATATACATATGTTTAATGCACTGACACAACAAAAAAGAGATATTAAGGGGAGATTAGATACATTCAAAGGAGTCGAACTTTAGAAACCAAAATATGCTTAAATAAGTCTACATGCCAAATATTCAATAATTGGATCGAGCAGAACAAATATCTAGCACAAGGTGCAACGGAAACCGTCAAAGATTTCTTTTTCCAAAGAAGATCGGAAACTTTTGTACCCTAATTCATTATTTGGAGTGCCTGCAAGGGGATATGCAGACAAGCCGCATCATAGAATCTGAATGGGTACACCACTTCCATATGCTATATGTGGAGTACTAAGCCGGTCAGATAGCACAACGAATTGAGCGCTCGTTCTGTCATCTGTGCATGCAGGCAACTCTGCCTTTCATCCATCTGAGGTCGATAAATTGAGCACCACACAGTGGGATAATAATATCAACTGTCATTGCAGCGCTTAGATACCTGTGGGCTTGTAGCGCTAAATACAACTAAATATATAGTGTTGATATTTTTAGACTTGTCGCAAGAATGATAGAAGCTAAATAGGTTCAAAATTTTGCCTGTGGATATTCGAATTTCAATCAAGATGTAATTCGCATGCTGCAGGTTCAAATGGTATATCAAACTTATTGTGGCATTATGTACCCGTTCCACAGGCAACACCGGTGGGGGGGGGGTAATGGCCCACACCCCCAGTTAATGGCTCGAGCAGGTACATAACGCCATTAGCACCCCAGCCAAAGCAGCAACCTGGGGTGCTAAAAAAAGGATTTTCCTTCCTACAATGGGGCACCGTGCGTGTCCGCCGTAGGAATGAAAATCCTTTACCAACATGGCCACCATGGAAAGGGAAGAGGAGCTCCGTACGGAGCCCCTCTTCCCTTTCCATGGCGGCTGTGGGAAGCTGAGAAGAGGGTGCGGCTGCAGCAGCAAGGGCTGCTGCAGCTGTGATAAGGTAAGTGGAGGGGGGAGGCACCCGGTGGTTAAAGAAAAAAAAACAGGGGTGGGGGGGGAGATATCGGCAGAGAGAACCAGCTGTCAGATGGCTTTGAATGCAGGCTTGTACCGGCGGTTCAAGTCCACGTTCCTAGCCACCTGATTGGCTGACACCCCTGCCCAGGGTGCTCATTATGAAACAAGCACCTGAATTATGGGCCTCTGTTTTATGTACCCGCTTTACTAATATCATTCTCCTTAGGAAGACACCAGCATCCTGGACACACTTGCATGTAGTCCCTATTTATATAAAGGGAATCCAGATGATCCGCTAATTATAGGCCCATTACGTTACTGGATATCAACAGTAAAATCTTCTCAACTCTAATGTCGGGCAAATTAGAGAAATTGACCATTTCTTCTGGACATTTAAATACACTAAGTCTGATTTTAGAAGACTGGTCGATACTTCCCTCAATGGGACAATTTTGAACCTTATAGGGCAGTAAGAAAAACTCCCCCTGCATTTTTTCTTTGTTTTGTAGATTCCAGTTCAGCTTTTGATTTGGTAAATTGCATGCAAACGTATGGAAGATTCACAATAGAACCAGTTATTAAATATTATGATGCAAAAGCGATACCAAAAATAATGCATGGCCTAAATTGTATATTTTGGATATAATGGAAGGAAATGTATCTTATTGAAGCAGTTGTGTGCCGTGGAGTCTTGCGGAAGCCCACTGGTCTGCATTTGGCAATAAGGTACGAGCTGGGCTTATTCTCATGGTTCTACCTTAAAAGAACGAAGCCTAAATAAAATATCGACCGCTGGCATTCCTTCTACCCGCCACCCCTTTACCTGGAAATACTGTGCCCCACACACTTAGCTTGTTTACTTTACCTCTGCCCTCTCCCTGCAGCGTCAGTTCCATCTCGTAATTATGGGTCAGAACTTCTGCCGCAGGGTCCCTTTCTTTTTTTTTTCTTTGTGTAGCTTGGGTGGCAAAGGGCCCACTTCTGGGCATAGCCGGCCCACTCAGCCCATTGAGGCCCAAACATTTTTTACATTTATTTTATTTATTGTGCTTTAGCCAAAACAAATCATGACTTTCAACACAGATCTAAAATAAAAACATTCATTCAGAACACATCTTCTAAATAAATAAGTAGTATTAGAAAAGGAAAACAACTTAAAATTAGACTCATGATTACTACTAGTCATTACAGGAATCACTTAAATGTACTAATTCAAAGGACATGGATAGTTTCAACTCCTCCTAGTCAAATTTAATTGCCTCAGAATTATCACCACCTCCATTGTGAGACATCAATGGCCGAAGCATGTCTGGAGATGCTTGTGGTCTCGTGCAGAAGGGATGTAACCTAGCAGTTTGGGCTGGAAGGCCCCTTTTGGGGTGGTACCAAGCCTGGTTTGCATATGGTTTTTTCCCCCTAATGTAATGGCTTGGCAGGCTGAAGAACGATTGTCTGGAGGGTTGCCCAGAGTTATGCCAGAGGTTAGGATTAATTCCAAACCTTCCAGCCATCACCTCATTTTGTTTTTCCCAACTCCGGGGAAACCTCAGGCTTCTTTTCAATGCAGGTTGGTCAAGGTGGTAGAGACCTTAATATTATCAGCCCCTTCCAGACCTAACGTTCAATTTGAGGTAAGTAACAATCTTGATGAAGGTCTGCAAAGGGAGACCCTTCTGCCTTTTAACACAACAGTAGAGGCCACAATCCTCGAGTTATGAACAAAGCTACCTGGCACCTTTTTGACGCAGCTTTTTCTTTGCTCGCATGTCTTCCGTGAGAGTCTTGTGGTCCAGGTGCCCATGGCCAGCCTGTAAACATCCTCCTCCTAGGATGCCTGGGGGAGAAAGGTTTTTGGCTCGGTCAGTTTGGCCCATGGGCCATTAACGCTGCTTGTTCCCTGTCCAAATACTCTTTTGGCGTCTGGTTCAACAGAGCACCTGCCGGTGGGAGAGATGAGTGCTTCGAGGTGAGTGCTTCAAGGCTTTGGTTGGAGTTGGCAGGGAGGCATTCCGCCACATTCTAATGTTGGGCCGTGACATGACTGCCTGCACATACAATGGCTACACTGATGGTCTTGCCATTGATGTTCAGGATAAACTTCTGGACATGCAGTTTGACAGAAACAACCTGTTCGGAGCGATGACTGAAAGTCCCTCAAAGTTCCAGTCCTCAAGGGCGACTGCCAAGTCCGTGGGTTTTAATGTGCAACAGCCAGCTCCCCCACTGGTAGAGAAAAGGGATTTTGTCTTTTCCCGTCCTAAGCCCACAGTTACTGGGACAGGCTCCGTTGGGCAAACCGCATTTGTTCCGCCGCCCAACCAGGGGCAAGGGGTGGTTTGTCAGCCTCTGCTGTGTCCTCAGCAGCCGCAATTAGGAAGCCCCTTGGAAACAAAATTACACCAAATGACCCCTATTAGGGGCGGGGGGGGATTTCCCTGTTAGGCAAGTAATGGTGTCTCACCACTTCCACTGCCAAGAACTTCTAGGTCATTCAACAGGGATATTGCCTCACTTTTGCTCAATGCAAGTGAGGCGATATCCAGACCATCCCCCACCAAGACAGTCTGCCTCTGTTGGAGGAAGTCCGCCAATGTCTAACAAAGGGTGCTATAAAACAGGTGCCCCAATAATGAGGCAGGTGTAGGTCCACTGGAGTGATCAAAGAGTACCTGTTACCCAGAACTCTTGAGGTTTTAAAAGGTTTAGGCCTGTAAAAGTTACTTAACCTATTTTATGTAATGGAAGTATACACTAGTGAAACCCTTGCTCTACACAGTTGAATGTTTGAAGAAATTGTGTTCAGAGAAGGGCCTACCAACAAAGGTGAGTCAGTGCAAAGAGTTATAGATCATTTGGTGTCTAGATAGTGCTTTACCTCCTAGTAGTTGTGTAAATTATGCTGGCCTAGTAGTGTGAATGTAGTTTTGCATGACCTAGTAGTAGTAATGGTCCTGTATTTGTTGCAACCTCAGAGGGTACATTTGGTTCTGACGAGAGAGCTTGTCGATCTCGTGTCAATAATTCTGAAGCTGAGGCCATATGACTTGAAATGGGGAAGATTAGCTTCAAGGAAATGGAGCTTACATATATGATGGCAAAGATGGAGTCTAACAAAGTTGAGAAAGAAGAACAAGTTACTTCTTACCTTGTAACGTTCTTTCGACGGGATGTTCCTCCGACGTATTCCTCATCTTAGATAGCTCCTTCCAGCTCTGCTGGCCTCGGAAATTTTTTTCTCTAGAGGGCGCTGCGCGTCGACGTCCTCCGAGTCGATGTCCCTCAACAGCCGCCGTGTCGACGTCATCTTGCCTATAACGGCCGCGCGCAGCGTCCGTTGCTCAGTTCCGTTTTGTAGCCCACAATAATACTTTCTGGACTAACTAATCACCCTGAAGGAGCGTAAGCTGCAACAACAAGGGAAGTAGAACTGCGGGGATGGATGGGAGGGTCGATGAGGAATACGTCGGAGGAACATCCCGTCGAAAGAACGTTACAAGGTAAGAAGTAACTTGTTCTTCGAAGGGATTGTGTCCTCCGACGTATTCCTCATCTTAGATAGGCTCCCATAGCAGTATTCTATTATCGGAGGAGGGAGTACTGACTTCACGCTGTCTTCTATTGATGAATAGAATGCAGTACAGCCCTTCCAAACCTAGTCTCTTGACTGGAGGAGGAATCCAAATTGTAAAAACGTGTAAAGGTATGGACAGACGACCATGTAGCGGCCGCACATATGTCTTTAACCGGCACGCCTCTTTTGAGGGCTGATGAAGCTGCAATACCTCTGGTCTAATGAGCCCTTAGGTTTTGAGGGGGCTCTTTCCCTGCCAGTTTATAACATTCCAGAATGGCTAGAATGATCTGCTTAGTTATTGGTAACCCCAGCTTGTGACCTGCGTAACCTACAAACAGCTGGTCTGCCTGTGTTATCCTGGCTAGTCTACTGATGTAAAAACTTAAAGCCCTCCTAGGGTCTAGCCTGTGTAACCTCTCTTCCTCTTTCCCCGGGTGAGGAGGAGGATAGAAAGATGGTAGGGTAATCTTCTGAGTGATCTGGAATTCAGAAACCACCTTTGGGAGGAAATTAGGCTTCACTTGCAGGACAACTTTGTCTTTGTGAAATATTGTGTGAGGGGGTTTACAAGAAAGAGCTTGTAATTCGCTCACCCTTCTAGCAGATGTAAGTGCTATTAATAAAACAGTTTTAAGGGCAAGGAATCTTAACGAACAAGAATGGAGAGGTTCGAAAGGTGTACCCATCAGGAAAGTTAGTACTAAGTTTAAATCCCATAGGGGAATTTAGAATGGTCTTGGGGGATAAACATTGGTTAACCCCTTTAGAAACTGTATTACCAAGGGTAATTTGAAATAGGATGGTTCTTCCGCAGTACGCTTAAAGATGGATAGCGCTGCGAGATAGCCCTTAATGGTGCCAACTTGAAGGCCTGAATTTGCCAAATGTAGTAGGAAGGACAAAACCATTGGTGTACCACATGAAAAAGGGTCGATATTCTGTTCTCTACACCAGCTGCAAAATCTGTTCCAACGGCAGCGGTATAAAGACTTTGTTGCTGGCCTCCTTGCCGAAAGCAACACCTCCATAACATCATCAGGGAAGTCCCAATCCTTGTACCTCAGCCTTTCAGAAGCCAAGCGTGAAGGTTGAGGGTTTTGATGTCTGGATAGAGAACCTGACCTCCCTTCTGTGAGAGTAGGTTCTCTCTGAGTGGAAGTCTAATTGGAGGGCAGATGGACAAGTCTAGAAGGTCCGGGTACCACGTTCTCCTGGCCCAATCTGGGGCAATTAGGATCATGGTTCTCCGTAATCTTCTCAACCTCCTGATCATTTGAGGAATGACAGGGACCGGTGGGAACGCATACAGAAGCGGAAACTCCCAGTCCACTATGAACGCGTCTCCCAAAGCTCCTCTCGGGGGAAATTCCCTTGAGCAGAACAGGTCGCATTTCCTGTTTAGGCTGGTGGCGAACAGATCTACCTGAGGGGTTCCCCAAAGGGCACAGATCTCTTGAAGGACTTCCTGAGCTAGCTCCCACTCGTGGGAGACTGTGTTCTGCCTGCTCAGAGCGTCCGCTGTCAAGTTCTTCTCTTCGGCTAGGTGAACTGCCGATAGAGAGATTCCTTCTTGGATTGCCCAAAACCAGAGCTGCATCGCCTCTCTGCACAGGGGTAGTGATCCTACGCCTCCTCTTTTGTTGAGGTAATGCATGGCCACCGTGTTGTCCGTCATTATCAGGACGTTCTTCCCTTGTACAGCTGGCAGGAACGCCTTCAGCGCAAGTCTGATGGCTCTCAGCTCTAACAGGTTGATATGTAGTCTGGACTCTGATGGAGACCAAGGACCGCTGATGGTCAAGTCGTTGGCGTGGGCTCCCCACCCCGTGAGTGAGGCATCCGTGACTACTGTTATCTCCGGCCAGGGTTGCCAAAACTGTTCTCCTTTCAGAATGTTCTCCTGACAGGCCCACCACTGAAGGTCTCGCCAACCTGCCGGGAACCTGAAGATCATCTGTCATTCTCCCTGAGAATTGTGACCACTGAGTCCTCAGTGCCCACTGGAGGGATCTCATTCTCAGGCGAGCCTCTGGCACTAGGAAAATGCAGGATGCCATGAGGCCTAGCAACCTCAAAAAGTCGAAGGCTGGGAGACGTTGGGCATGTTGGAACTTGGTAACCATCTGTAGAATATCTTGAGCCCTCACCTCTGGTGGCGAGGCTTTTCCCAGGGAAGTGTCCAGGATCGCTCCTATGAACTGGAGTCTCTGCGATGGTATCATTTGTGACTTCTTTAAATTGAGGGAGAAGCCCAGTCTGTGAAGGAAGTGGCACACGTGATTTAGCTGGATCTGAGCTTGTTCCGGAGAAACAGCCCTGATCAACCAATCGTCCAGGTAGGGGTAGACGTGAATCCCTTCCCTCCTTAGACTTGCAGCCACTACCGACATTAACTTGGTGAAGACCCTCGGGGCGGAGGTCAGCCCAAATGGCAGCACTCGAAATTGATAGTGAGAGTTGCCAATTGCGAACCTCAGGTATTTCCTGTGTTTGAGATGGATAGGCACATGGAAATAAGCGTCCTGAAGGTCCAGAGATACCAACCAGTCCTGGAACTGAAGGGCCTGGAGGATCTGAGAAAGAGTGACCATCTTGAATTTGTCTTTTCTGAGGAATTTGTTCAATTCTCGCAAGTCCAAGATGGGTCTCAGTCCTCCGTCTTTCTTTGGAATGAGAAAGTAAGGGGAGTACCAGCCCTTGTTCCTCTCCGCTACAGGTACCGGTTCTATGGCACCTTTCTCTAGCAGGTCCCAAATTTCCTGCAAGAGGAGCGGATCTGGAGCTTTCTGAGAGCTGATCCGCGGTGGATGACTCTGAGGTATACGTAGGAAAGGCAGGCAGTAACCTTGGGCAACTGTTTCCAATGCCCAAGCATCTGACGTGATAGCCTGCCATACCGCCAGATGTTGAGTCAAACTGCCTCCTACAGGTGTCCTGTGAGGGAAGTCCTCAGAGTGGTTTTGGGGCGGCTGATGCAGATGCCGATGGTAAAGAGGTACCTGCTGTTGCTGCGGCTTTTGAATATCTACCCCGTCCACCTCGGGTAGTTCTTCTTTGTCCCCTTTGAGCCGGTCGTCCTCTACCTCTTCCGAATGCGGAGTAGAAGCGAAAGGACTTGCCCCTCGCAGAGGTTCCTGTGGGACGAAAAGGAGTCTGACGGATTGCAGCTCCTAGGGATTTTGCTGCTGCTTTTGAAGTTTGCAGTTTCTCTAAACTGTCATCCACCTTTTTCCCGAACAAAGAAGAGCCATCGAATGTCATCGAAATGTCCAACATCTGGGGCAAAACCAGACTTTCTCAACCAAGCGAATCTCCTGGTTGATGTACTTGCCGCCATTGCTCTGCTGATACTGTCAGCCGAATCAATGCCCGTCTGGAGGGATTCGCACATAGCGTCTTTACCGTCCTGTATAATATTCAGGAATGCATCCCTTTCTTCTCCCTCCGGGATGCAGTCAGTCGCTGTAGAAGCACACTCCCAAAGTGTATGGCTGAACCTAGCAAGGGTGCAAGTAGCATTAACAGATTTTAACGCTATGCTACATGCTGAAAAGACTTTCTTTGCCATAGCATCATATTTTTTATCGTCCCTGTCCTGTGGGATGGTAGGATAAGCCGTCTTGACATCGGTAGAGGATGCTGCCTGTTCCACCAGACTTTCTGGGGATGGGTGTTTAGACAAAAACTCTGGGTCTGTTGAAGATACCCTGTACTTTGTAGACCGTTTTTTATTTACTGCTGGTACTACATCTGGGGTTTCCCAGTTTGTCATGATCTTTCTCTGAAGAGCTTTATGAAAAGGCACCACAGGATCCTCCTGTGGGCCTTTGTCAAGAATATCCGTGAGGTCATCTTGTTGGAAAGATTGTGAAGGTGCAGACCACCCCATGAACTCTGTGATCCTGGCCATTTAGGCTCTATAGGGGGTTTCAGCATGCTCCCCTGGGTCTGGTTTAGCAAACTCCACCTCAGGGGAAGTGTCTAACCCACTTGCCTCATGTAAGGAATCATGAAGATCCTTTAACCTGCACTCTTCAGAGGAAAATTCCTCTCTAATTGGGGGTTACAGGTCCCTGCAACTCAAATGTGTCTTCCTGTTCAGACAATTCCCCCTCTTCCAAAATTGAGGACATGGTTCTCAATTGTTCTGAACTCATAAAGGGAGTAAATCCCATTTCCAAGGCAGAGGGTGCCGAACTTGTCATTATCGGCCTCGAAAACGTCGATGTCGTCGACGCCGATGTCGAAGGCTTCGAGCGTGGCGTCGAAAACAAAGGCGGAGGCCTCGAAGACCTCGACAGAATTGGAATTCTACTCGACAATCTCGAAGCCATCGACGTCGAGGACCTGGGGATAGTCACTGGGTGTGTCGTAACCTTGACTTTTCTTGGCGTCGACGCCGGTGTCGAAGCTGGCGTCGAGTCGACAGACCCGTATGTCGAAGGTCTCTTCGACAACGGCGTCGAAGACATCGACGCCGACGGAACCCTCGTCGACGGAACCTTCGAGGAAGGTTTGGAGGTCATAGTCCTACTCGAGGGTTTGAGACGCGCTCGAGAGGTTTCCTTCGCCGGGTACTGCGACTCGCGGCGTTTTTGACCTTCGGTTCTTTCGACCAGAGCATCGCTCTCGGCAGTCTTTGAGGGGGTCGAGGCCGCTTTCTCGAAGACGCTCATCATATTTTTGCGGAATTCCTCCCATTCAGCCCGGGAACTATGTTTCGTGGGGCAAGGGATTCTTTTTGGCGAAACAGAGGAAGACGGAGAAGGGGATCTTCGACGTCTCCTCTTCGAGTGCTTCGATCTCGAGGAGTGATGAGACCCACTCCGAGACCTGGAGCGCGAATGGTGACGAGGAGACGAATGTCTCGACTTCGTCGACGAAGAAGAAGCTTTAAAAGTCTTAAATTTCTCCAGCTTCCCCCTACGCTCCTTCAGGGCCTTAGCTGTCATGGACATACAGTCCTTGCATTCCGAACAATGGTGTTCAGCTCCCAAACACCACAGACAAACTCTGTGAGGGTCAGTCAACGACATCTTTTTCCCACAATCTCGACATTTCTTGAAGCCGGATCGAGGAGTTGTCGGTTCCGACGAAGAAGCCATCGAGTACGGATCGAATGACTCGAGGTAAATAGGATTAATCTGACTAAGAACTGAGCAACGGTATTCCGAGGCACTGAGTAAGCGCGGAAAAACGGAACTGAGCAACGGACGCTGCGCGCGGCCTTTATAGGCAGGATGACGTCGACGTCGATACGGCGGCTGTTGAGGGACATCGACTCGGAGGACGTCGACGTGCAGCGCCCTCTAGAGAAAAAATTTTCCGAGGCCAGCAGAGCTGGAAGGAGATATCTAAGATGAGGAATACGTCGGAGGACACAATCCCTTCGAAAAGAGCGTTGCTTTTCAGCTAGTGTTGACCAGGCTGAATGGGCCTAGAGGTTCCTCCAGAGGGTCTTGCTCTCTGTCCTCCCCTCATCCAAGATTTTCCAAGGATATATTGAATGTTTGATGGAAAGTATGATATAGAATGAATGGTTGACTGTGTTTGACTTGTGAGGTGCAAAAAGTAGACGAGTCTGACAAAATTGCTTGGCTTCTCATCAGACTTCACAATAGCACGTTAGCAACTCTCGGGGAGTAATCTAAACCTGAGAGAAAAGATTTTCAAAAATTAATGCAGTCTCTTCTCTTAATGTTTGGGATGGCTGCAGTCCATTACTTGGAGGTTTTGAGACCACAAGAAGAAAGTAAATTGGGTCACATATGACAATGATTTGCTTAATGTTCCAATGTGGGTCGGTGGAGGGCCAAAAGGCAGTGATATTCAAACATGTTTATGCTGAGCCCCTCCCATCAGTAGAAACATTGTTGAACCCCCCCTGGACTAGAAATAGTGTTGCGGTCCCCCAGATGTCATATCTGTTTATATTTTCTGTTGAAAACAGTCACCCTTCTTTCACAGCGCGCAAAGTTTGTCAGAGGGGGTCGGCAGAGTAGCTTACTCTCCACAACTTTCAGTCAGGAAGACAAACTGCTGCATTCCAGAGGAAAAAGTCACTGTGAGGTTACTACAGTACTCGAGTGACACTCGAAAGATTAGTTCAAATGTTGGTTTTTCTGCAGTTACTCCAAAAAATGTCTCAACAAAGCATTGCCTGTCAATGCAAAAATTAAGTTGGATAAGCATTTCAGTCGGGGGTTTTTGAGCTCCCTTGATTTTACGAGATCCAGACGCTACTGTAAACTTAATTACACATTTCTGTCCTGTCGTTTTGCTTCAATACGCATCCTAACACCACCTCAGTGGCATCGGTACACAACACTGGATACATACTATCTTGAAATCCCTCTAGTGGAAGTGGAGCCAAGTGGTCTTTTCATCTTCCACGTTGTGCAACTTACCTTCTGTGGCGTATTACGGTGCGCCTCATTGCGCATCCAACGCAGGATCTTTTCTCTACTACTGATCTCTGCCTCCAATCTTGGAGTCGGTATACTTCTTCCACTTCAGGGTAAGGAGCAACATGCACCTGGAGCACACAGTTGCATAAAACCATCAGTGGAGGGTCTTTTGGTCTTGTGGGCGAGGGAGGCGTGCTGTGCCTACGCCATTTCAACATCAGCTACACAGTAAGCACAGTGCTGTGACCATTGTGTGAAGTCAGTGGTAGAGTTTTCACAGCTGTGTCAATCCCAAAGCTGCAGAGTGGGAGGCTTTTAATCACTGAGAAGGGTTTAGCGGCCCTCAAAGAAAGGAAGACTGGGAATGCATTGTCTGCTTCAGAGGGCAGTACACTGCCCAGCGGGGTGTTATCCCACACAGTTCTAGAGGGAGACAAAGAGGATGCGCACCTTGAATTGCTCCAAAATGTCGCCCCACAATTCCACCCTTCATCAACTTCAAATGGGCCTAATCACCGCACTATCCGGAGGGAAGTATTCCAAACACTTGGAAACTATCAATTATTATCCCCATCTACAAACAGGGTGACATGTCTGAGCCGAAGAACTTCAGACCAATCGCCCTCCTAGGCGCATCCAGCAACATCGTTGCTTCTCTTCTGCTTAGAGACCTCTGCCACCATGTAAAGGACCTTAACCTTCTCTCTAAACATCAGGTAGGATTTCGATCTGGTTTGGGGAATTCCCTAAACAGCGCCATTATTTTGCATTTGTCTGCAGCTTTAAAAAAGGGGTTGGTGGGCCCTGTCTATATGGCTTCCATAGACCTGTCCAATGCCTTCAATGCGGTAAGTCGGGAGACCCTCTGGAGAAAACTTCTACAGTGGAAAGTCCCACTTACAATGGTACAGATCCTGGCACTGTTGCATAGTGAAGCTGAACGAAAAGACCTAGGCTCAATTGCACACCCTAACGTCCACGGTGTGGTTACATTTTGCATTGGTGAACTGCTTTAGATATTCGTTGCCGTTTTTATTTTCTTTTGCAAAAAAAGTTGATGATCAAAACCAAGCAGTTTTGTATCTTTTTAATTATTCAAAATGATAGTGCAGACGCGTGGTCAAACCAATGCATTACGGACCGAACCGGTCCTTCTTCAGGGTCTATATTTTTCATCTGATATCAGTCAAACAATGGTGTGTATAATTACATTACATTAGCCGTGTGCATGGCAAAACGCGCAAATAGATTTACAGCATTCATTTGTGACAACATCATACCGGTAGGCCATATAACAAACATACACAGAACACAACGTTTCACATACATGAGATATGAGATAGAGAGAAAAAAAGCATAATGATTGAGAGAGATAATCCAAATTTCAATTGCAATACATGGCATTATATCATAATTTATATTACTCTTTCATCCTTAATGTTGTTGCTAGAATGATGTGTGTTACCATAGGGAACTGAACGTACATATGGTTGCCTTAAATATGATCAAGATGCTGTTTTTAAATTGCGGTTTTCGGGAGATGTACTCGCGTGTGGACAAAGCTTATCCAAACTAATGTACTGTAACAATAGCACCCATGCGTGGTGACCCGGTGTGAGGAATTTCAGAAAGGTGCCGCTGACCTGCCGTTAGAGCGCCTGGATAGTGCGCAATGAAATTACTTGCTTGCTCGTAATCTGTTTAATAAGTATACATGACATTAGTTTCAGAGTGAGGCGGTGTGGGACAATCAAACCTATCCATACAGATCCGTAATGTGATACTGCTTACCCGATCATGCAGAACAAATTCCCAAAAGTACAATCTTTCGCGCAATGCTGGTCAAACAAAAAGCACTAGCGACGTAGCTGTGCAGATAAGCGGTACGGTTGGCATGGTGAGTACAAAACTGAGTGCACGCTGCTACTTTGAGTCCAGAAAAGCAGGCATCCATCTTAAGCTAGTATGGTGGTTTGTGCTGTATACTGTATGTCAGTTTGGAGGGGATTGGGTCCTCCGAAGTATTCCATATCTATGACAGTAATCACCACAGCTGTGCTGCTTCGGAAAATCTTTCTGCGTCGATACGCTGTCCTCGAGGGCCTCCGTCCAGCCGACGTCACCGGATGTTATAAGTAGGACACACGACGCCCGTAGCCTCGTTCACTTCGGAGATCTCGGCGCGCCTCGGTTCTTCTGAGTTATGTTCGTTCGGTTCCTCGAACCTGTTCGTTTGTGAAGATCTATGATGTCTTTGTTGTCTTCTAACCCGCGGCCAGGTTTTAAGAAGTGTCAGGACTGCGGGTCCAAGATGTCGTCGACGGACTCGCACGACGCCTGCTTCTGGTGCCTCGGTGAGGACCACGACACAGATGACTGTGTAGATTGCCAGTCGCTTACATCGAAGGCCTTGCAGGAGTGTAAGAATGAGCTTTCTGTAGGTAAGGTGGCCAAGCCCCGGAAGTTGAGATCCACTGGGCTTTCCACTGACTATTCGAGGAGGCGACTCTCCGCATCGTCGGCATAAGACAGGGGGGGGTCTCGGTCCTGGAGTAGGTCCTGCCATTCCTCTGCCTCTTCGAGGCACTCACGGAAGCGCCGTAACCTTCCTCGTCCGAGGATTCCGCCCGTCGGCGGGTTGCTTGTCCTACCAAGCATTCCACTCCTGCCGAAGGGGATTCATTTCGGCAGGAGATGATGGCAATTTTTCAGTCTAAGGGCTCTGTTCCGTCCGTGCCGTCGAAAGACGCTGGCCATGACCGTGCTAGAGACATCACTCGCATGCCTTCAGGCTCGGGCGGTCGTTGCGATCACCGGGCGCCTTCGAGGTCCCGGTCGGGCAAGGATGGCCGCTCTAGGCATGCCCGTTCCAGGTCCCGGTCCTCGATGCCCTCGAGACCGTCGGAGACTGTGAGGTCTTCGAAGAAGACATCAACGCCTACAGCGACAATGTCGTCAAGGGACTCTCTCGAGGCTTTGCCTCCGAGGAAGCCGCCGACGCCATCGGCACCCAGGCTGTCGAAGGACACGCTCGGGGGTTTTGCCCTCGAGCACTGTGTCGAAGCCGTGGGCGCCACGCTCGACGCCTATTCCATCAACGCCTTTCGAGGCTGTTTTGTCGGAGGTACCCCGTGGCACGGTGGAAAGGCTCTGGCCAAGGCTAAAAATGTCTTTGTCCCTTTTTCTGTGCCCTCATTCCAGCCTCTGGATTAGATTTCTGAGGTGGAGGAAGGATCTGAGGAAGGGATGGTTCCTGAGGCGGTACCTGATGAGATTTTGTCTAGTCATAGCCAGATTGAAGACCTGCGTCAGCCGTTGCATGATGCCAGTGGTCTGGACACCTCTCCGGAGGTGGAGTTCTGTAGGCCCGAGCCTGGCACCCATGCCGAGTCCTCGTACCGGTGCCTTATGTCGAGGGTAACGGAATACTTGGGGCGGTCTGCGCCACCAGTCGATTTTCTGCAGGATGACCTGACGGATATCCTCGACCAAGGTCCACCAACTGACCCGTTACTGCCATTCCATATGGCCCTGCAAAGAAGGGTGACAGCTGATTGGACTGCTCCGGAGCGTCTCCCGGCAGTGAGCAAGTCTTTACCGTGAAAATACCACTCAGCCAGTAGGACTCCTGCTACTTGACCACGCACCCCACTACGGAGAGTTTGGTGGTGCAGGCGGCTACGGCCCCAGCAAAGCAGGCGTCGTACCCTACTATCCCTCCTGATGGGGAAGACAAGCGTTTTGATGGCTGGGCGAAGAAAATGTTTTCTTCAGGGGGTATGGCTTTACAGGCAGCCAATTCCGCGTGTGCCTTGTCACATTGCACGCACACACTGGAACTGTATTTCGTTAGCGGCTGATCATATTCCCAAAGGGGAGGGGGAACGGGATGGTTTTCTTGCTATTGTGCAGGTTGGCAAGGATGTCATGTGTGAGTCCGTTCAGTCGGTCTGGACATGGCAGATTGTGTCAGCCCGTCCATGGCGGCGAGCACCGTAATACGCAGGTTTGCGTGGTTGCGGAAGTCGGGGTTTGCTCCTGATGTGCAACCCCGGCTCCTCAACATGCCCTTTGATGGCGAACATCTTTTTGGCAGCAAGGCTGACGAGAGCCTTGAGAGGTTGCAGACCTCCAAAGCTGCGGCAAAGTCATTGAGCGCTGCAGTTCGCCAACCTCCGCCTTTTGGTCCTAGGGGACAGCAATGGAGGGGAGGTTACTTTCGATATTACTCATCCTTTGATAAATCGAGACTAGCTGCAAGTCAAAGGGACCACCGTAGGAGTACCAGAGGTGGAAAACGGGGTACTCGAGGTGCCAAGGCCGCTCGGGCAGTTGCCCCTTTGCCCTCAGGCACTGCTGCAGCCGCTTCAGCTCAGTCATGAGGCCATGTCCCATGGTTCACCGGTTGGGGGAAGGCTGGTGCAGTATCTTGTAGAGTGGCGTGCCATTACTTCAGATGTGTGGGTTCTGGAGATCATAGCCCACGGCCACTTTCTTCCTTTCTGGCAGAGGCCTCGCTACAATCCACCAGTGAATCTCTCTGTGAAGAGTCTGGATCCGCTCCTTGCGCAGGAAATACAATCCCTGCTGGAGAAAGGCGCCATAGAACTGGTGCCTGTAGCGGAAAGGAACAAGGGATGGTATTCCCCTTATTTTTTGATTTCGAAGAAAGACGGGGGATTGAGACCCATCATGGACTTGTGTGGTTTGAACAAGCTCCTCAGGAAGGACAAGTTCAAGATGGTTACTCTTTCTCATGTCCTCCAGGCCCTTCAACTTCAGGACTGGTTGGTGTCTCTCGACCTCAAGGACGCTTACTTTCATGTGCCGATCCATCCCAAGCACAAGAAGTACCTGAGGTTCGCGGTTGGCGGCTCGCACTTTCAGTTTCGGGTCCTGCCGTTAGGATTGAGCTCCGCCCGAGGGTCCTCACCAAACTCATGGTGGTCGTGGCAGCGTATTTCAGGAAATGGGGGATTCACGTCTACCCCTGCCTGGATGATTGGTTGATCAGGGCGCGCTCTCCCGAGCAAGTCCTGGATCATCTGTCCGTCACCTGCCACTCCCTTCACAAGCTGGGCTTCTCTCTCAACTTAAAGAAGTCTGACTTGACGCCAACTCAGCGGCTCCGGAGCAGTGCTCGACACGTCCCTGGGGCAGTGTTTTACTCCCCATGTGAGGGCTCATCACATTCAGCAGATGGTGCACAAGTTTCAACATGCCCAGAGTCTCCCGGCGTTCGATTTCTTGAGGTTGCTCGGCCTCATGGCATCCTGCATTCTTTTGCTGCCTGAGGCCAGGTTGCAGATGAGATCTCTGAAATGGGCTCTCAAGATGCAGTGGTCACAGTCCTCCGGCAGGATGTCGGACCCCGTTCAGGGGCCGCCCTCGGTCCCCCAGGACCTTCTGTGGTGGGCCGTCGATGGCAATCTGATGAGGGGGGCTCCATTTTGGCTACCCTGGCCGGCGGTGACTATCGTGATGGACGCATCCCTCACGGGATGGGGAGCTCATGCCAACAAGTTGACAGTCAGCGGTCAGTGGTCTCCGTCGGAGTCCAGGCTCCATATCAATCTGTTGGAGATGAGGGCCGTCAGGCTAGCCCTGAAGGCTTTTCTGCCGACTGTGCATGGAAAGAATGTCCTGATTTTGACAGACAACACAGTGGCCATGCACTAACTCTACCAAAGGGGGGGCAGGGTCACTTCATCTGTGCAGGGAGGCAATGCAGCTCTGGTTCTGGGCCATCCAGCAGGAAATCTCGATCTCAGCAGTTCATCTGGCCAGATATGAAAACGAGGCGGCGGACACTCTGAGCAGGCTGAGCGCGATCTCTCACGAGTGGGAGCTGGCTCAGGAGATTCTCCTGGAGATCTATGCCCTTGGGGGAACCCCACAAGTGGACCTCTTTGCCTCCAGTGTCAACCAGAAGTGCGAAAGGTTATGCTTGCGGGAATTTCCTCCAAGAGGAGCCTTAGGGGACGCGTTAATGGTGGTGTGGTCCTTCCCACTGCTGTATGCGTTTCCTCCAGTCCCCATCATCCCGCAAGTGCTGCGGAGGTTCGGTTCCCGGATGATCCTCATTGCTCCGTCATGGGCCCGTAGGACGTGGTACCCGGACCTTCTCGACTTGTCCATCTGCCCTCCACGTCGTCTTCCCTACCAAGACGATCTGCTCTCACGGGAGGGCGGTCAGGGTCTCCATCCAGAGGTCAGATCCCTCAACCTTCACGCTTGGCTTCTGAAAGGTTGAAGTATAAGGATTGGGACCTCCCTGAAGACGTGATGGAGGTGTTGCTTTCGGCCAGACGGCTGGCAACAAAGTTCCTGTACCATTGCCGTTGGAAGAAGTTCTGCGACTGGTGCAGGGTTAAGAATGTGGATACTTTTTCATGTGACATTCTTGTGGTTCTGTCCTTTTTGCTTTCGTTAGCCCACAATGGCCTGCAAGTGGGTACCATTAAAGGTTACCTGGCGGCGCTGTCCATATTTAAGCATTCGTCTGAGGAGTGTTCTTATTTACAAATGCCTTTAATTTCTCAGTTTCTGAAAGGGCTCACTAATCTGTTCCCACCGTCACCTTTCCAGGTGCCCGGTTGGGATTTGAACCTTGTTCTAAAATTCCTAATGGGTGCTCTATTTGAGCCTTTACATTCTTGTTCTTTGAGACTGTTAACCCTTAAAACTGTATTTTTAGTTGCAGTCACCTCCGCTCGCAGAGTGAGCGAGTTTCAGGCACTGTCAGTTAAGCCACCCTTCACTGTGTTTCATAAGGACAGGGTTGTCCTTAGAGTTCGTCCTTCCTTTCTTCTGAAATTGGTGTCGGAATTTCATTTAAGCCTGAAGGTCATTCTTCCGGCATTTTATCCTCCTTCGCATCCTGGTAAGGAAGAGGAGAGGCTCCATAGGTTGGATCCAAGGAGACCTTTAAGTTTCTACATTTCACGCATGTATCGGTTCAGAGTGTATGATCAGCTCTTTATAGGTTACGCTGGAAGGCGTTTGGGACAAGCTGTTACTAAGCAGACTTTGTCTAGATGGATTATCTTGGCAATTTCTGAATGTTACCGCTTGGCGGGTAAGGACCCTCCGGTAGGCTTACGGGCCCATTCTACTAGGGGTATGGCTGCCTCTTCTGCCCTGCAGAGGGTTGTTCCTATTTGTGACATCTGTGAAGCAGCCACTTGGGCTTCGGTCCATACTTTTGTACGACACTACCCCAAAGATTCTATCCATGTGCAGAATCTGGCCTTTGGCAAGGCGGTCTTTTACTCTGAAATTTGATTGGGCATTCTAAATTTCTATATTCTAAATCCTTTTCCCTCCTCCATACGTTGGTACTGCTTTGGGAGTCTGTAATAGATATGGAATACGTCGGAGGACCCAATCCCCTCGAAGAACAAATTACTCTCTTACCTGGTAACCTTCTTTCGATGGGATGGTCTGACAATTATTCCATATGGCTCCCTCCCTGCCGGCCCTGCTACAGAATTTCTTATGCGATTGCAGCTTACGTTTCCGCAAGGCTTTCTGTGGTCATACTGGCAGAAGATTGGTGCCACACGTTCTGGGGAAAAAACTACAACTGAGGCTACGGGCGTCGTACATCCTACTTATAACATCCAGTGACGTCAGCTCGACGGAGGCCCTCGAGGACAGCGTATCGACATCGAGGCATAACGCAGACGCCGAAAGATTTTCCGAAGCAGCACAGCTGTGGTGATTGTTGGGCAGAATCCTGTGCAGTTCCCTTGGGGAACACTGCAAAAAGATCAAGACTACAGGAGTAAGCACTAAACCCTATCGGTTGCAGTCTGCACCACCCAGATTCACTTGGTAGCTGTTGCTGAGCAGTCATACTTCTCCCAAGAAGAATAGGGCAGTATATTGAGTATACACAATAGGGCCAAAAACACAGTAGAGCAACCAAATACTGACCAGAGCCTTGTATCAAAAGTATATAATTATTTATTTAAAACACACTTTAGGCAATACACTAGCACTCTAAATCAAAAGCAAGTTAAAACCCTGCCAGGTAAAGTATGAACACCTCCTTTGATAACTATTAGACAAGTCAGAGTTAAAACACCACTATTTGTTAAAACAGATGCGAGCACGTAACCTAGATGGCACTGCAATAGTTAAGTTAAAGGGAGAGAAAAAGGCAAGGCATAAAAATAAAACAGTTCCCAACACTTTTAGAAGTTCAAAGCAAGGGAGTAAAGGGAGTATACACTGTAAAGCCAAAGTTCATAGGCCAGGCCCACTTTAAATGGAGCAAAGCGAAATATGCCCAAGATCACACAGTTTAAAATGCACTAAAAGTCTTTGCAGAATGTTCAAAAGAGGTGAGGTTGGGGTGATTCAAGAAGTAAAGTTAGAAGGGCTGGGGACAATCCAGTTTGAAAGCCAAGGATTGAAGGGTCACCTTTAGCAATCTGTGGAAAGGGAGGCCAGGCAAAACACAGTGCCTTAAAGAGAGAGGAGGCTCCAGCGGTGGCAGTTGTTCCTGGCAGTGGTTGCAGTTCGCTGTTTTGACTAGGGGAAGAGAGGATCTCGTCGAGGAGGAAACTTGGAGTCGTTGCACTGCCCAGGGATGAAACCAGCCACGGAGTTCTTCGGTTAAAATGTGCATTCCTTTTATTCGCGGTCAAAGTGGTGAAGCTTGGCTATCCGGCCGCTGGGGCGCTTGGCACGGGCGATTCGACCAAGAGACGTCTTTGGAAGGCGAAAGGGATGAACTGCTTGATCCCACCAGCTCAAAGGAAGAAGACTCGTCCAGCAGAAGATCTTCTCTTGTCGTTGGGAAAGTGGTGAGTTCGTTGGAGCAGGGCTCCACCGGTGGTGTCGTTGCAGATGGCTCAGCTTCTTCCCTCTTCGGATTCTTAGGTCCTGTGGCAACTTCTGAAGTTCCAGTCCCAAAGGCCCTGCTTTTATGCAGAAAAACCCCCATTCAACAGCCTAGCTGTCACTCAAACATGCTAAATGGTGAGCCGGGGGCGGCTCACCACTGGGCCAATCAGAATAGAGTGTGACTTGGGTTGCTAAGGCAACGCAGTCCAGGGTGCCAATTCCCCTCCCCACACATCCTGTGGAACCCAGACAGAGTGGCACCATTTGGAGGGCTTCTGTGGAGAAGCCCGCCAAAAAGTGCAACAAAGGGCTCAACCTCGGTCAGAGTTACAGAGACGGACACGAACACCTTTTTAGAAAAGAGTTCTGGGAAAAAGACCCAACCGTTGATTTAATATTAAATAAATAAACCGGCGGTATCTTTTAACATTGCACCAAAAAGATACGTTTAAAATCAATGGGAAAATCCCATAGGAAATATTCCAATGGAATATTTTGCGTGGTAACGACTGCCACCAGCCAGAAACTCGACAAGGGGGGGGACTGGACAGTGCCCCCTTGAAAACACACTCGGGGGCAATCGAATTAACCCCTTCCAGTACTTCCACAATATGATGGTTTGTACAGGTTCTGTTCACAATTTTTGGACTAGTAAAGTCAATGGTGACTTTACATGCCCTGGGAGACAGTAGTCAGTCCCAGGGTATGGAGTCTGTTTGGGAGTCACTATGTCACCCCTGTGTTACTGCACTGAGGGTGCTGTGTAACACACATAAAAAAATAGATACCCTATGGAGTAAAAGACCTCATAGCCCATAAGCACACAGAGTCAAAGACATACATCAAATCATGCCTAAGAGAGGGAGGAAAAGAGTCTCACTCTTAGCAGGAGAAAAAACAAACCCCAAAAATCCAGCAAAGCTGCTGGGGGACTCACTAGGTTTGGGAAATTAGCCTTATAAGAGAATTCTCCCTAACAGTGATTACTGTCATAGAAATGGACTACGTCGTCGGACCATCCTATTGAAAGAACGTTACCAGGTAAGAGAGTAACTTGTTCATCTGTTTCACAATGGTTCCTCTTTCTCTGTGTGCCACGAACACATACCCTCTAATTAGCTACCACCACACAAATAGACTGATGTGGCACAGAAATAAAATGATGAAGCTGATAATGTAACACATACTACTGAAAAAATACCAATTTGGAAAATAAATTTGATACAAATGGAAATGAGATAAAGAGAATTAAAATAAATCAAGGCTCCGCTCTGTCTCTAGTGTACCCACAGATCAATGTGATTAAGGTAATGGTTCCAGAGTGTATGCGAGTGAGTGTCCTAATTCCGGCTCATGTCTAAAGTGGTGCACTACCTAAATGGTGTCAAAATACCATGCATTCCGTGGTCTATGCAGTCTGCTGTCTGTCTGTCGTGCACTTAGACTTGGAGAGCACCCATTATGTGCCCTGATTATCCTGTGAGTTCTGAATACAGATCTCTGTGAGCAATTATTAAACTACAAAGTATTACCATTCAATTGTATCGGGATACCTAATGAGGTTATAAATGCAAACTAAAACGTGGGTAACCACGTGATATATCAAATACCCAACTAGTTGGTGTTTCAAAATACATGCCCAATAGCCCTGGTCAGACTCTGTTGCATAGTGAGTCATCTTTAAGGGTCAGGTTGACGAGGGAGGGGGCAACTTCCGCCCCGGTTCTTACCTTTGTGGGGCTTAGGGCTGTGTGGTTGCGCCAACCCTTTTCAACCTTTACGTGTCGGACATAGCAGCCCTGTGGGAGGCGGGAACTACAAATCCTGTAAAGATGGGCAAACTAATTCTAAACTGGTTGGCCTTTGCCGATGACCTAATTCTTTTTGATAAGACCCCAATTGGCCTCCAGAGGAAATTGTTTTTATTCTATCACTATGCTGTTCAAAATAATTTGAAAATGAATGGGCAAAAATCCAAGGTCGTTATTTTTTCCACCAGAAAACGTCCTAAAACCTTTTTCTGGAAGGTGGGAGACAAGCTTTTGGAAAGGGTGTCATCAATGAGGTACTTCTGATTCTACCTCGCTAATAACCCCTTTAGGGAGCCTGGATAAACCTTTTCAGAGAGGGATTTACTACCTTCTTTGCCAAAATGAAGCAAATATATATTCACCACTACGTCGCTACTCCTTGGTACCCCTGATCAGGTTTTACCTCCAGAACATTGAGCCCGTAGTTTTATATGGCCTTGGTGTAGTCCCCTTCGACCTGGGGCATCACTCAAAAGACTCCAGGGCCTCCTCTGGAAGAGAACTCTAGGCCTGAATAACTCTGTGCCCAATGCAGTCGTCAGACATGAGCTGGGACTCATCTCCTTGGCAGCCAGAGCTCTATGGAGGAAGTTGGCCGAATACGCCAAAATGTTAAATCCTCCGAACTCCTTGTACCAACCCTTGGGTGAGCCGTCATCAATCCAATCGGCCTCTACTCTGACTCAGTTCAAGACTACTGTGTGTGAGATACTTAGTCAGATTGGGTCCTCTCCTGAGGAGTTAAGGGTGGTGCCTGAGGTTGTAAAGTGAAAATTATTCATAGCTGATTGTGCCGAAACTTCAGACCTACTGGGAAATATTTCCCTTTACAGGGAATACACAAAGTTTAGAAGAAACCGAGCGGAGTGCCTGATGTATGTGTCCTTATTCCCTTGGCCAAAGATTCAGGGCATATACTTGCGCTTTCACTTGAACCAATTAGCTACTTTGGAAAGGAGGTCAAAGTGGGACAAGTCGGTAACAAACACTAATTGTAGATTTTGCAAGACTACCCCAGTGGAAACTCTTAAAACACATTGTCCTGGCTTGTCCCGCGTTTGGGGAACCGCGCTGCTTTATCTGGGCGCAGCGCTACTGACTGAGATGTTCCGGCACAGACTCATGTGGGGCAATGTGGTGAAACTAATCCTGGCGTTGTATGCTGTGTCTTTTTGGGAAAGAAAAAATTGGTTCACAGATGAATTTAATGAACAGATTGCTGTATTTGATTAAATGTTATGAAACGTTATACATTTTCTTGCAGCAATGCTCAGTTTCTTCACTTTTTGCTCGTCTTGCTTTTCTTGTATAGGTTTTTCTTTTGTAAAAAGCTTACTTTTGCAGGCCAAACACAATTTTCAAAAAAAGAAAACGGTCAGCTTACTCCCTTTTTGGAGATCCTTGTGCCCCACTAGCCATACTTCGGGCCCCTCTAGGGGATCAGCCCCACAGTTTGAAGACCACTGCCTTAAGGTAACCACTGTGGAGGCCTGATGAATTTGATCATGCTGGAGCACGTTTTTGCTACATGCTGCCCTAAACTCAAACTGCATTTGGCTGAGTCTAGGAGTTAGATCTCAAGAAGTTGGCCATTGCTGCAGACCTTTGGGATTCCTGCAGGGTTCACCTTAAGGACTTAGGAAGGAAGTTGTGGGAACTTAGGAAGGAAGTTGTGGGACTCCATACATACACAGATCATCAGTATCTTGTGTTACCTGGGGAGCCAGTGACTGTGTGACGAGGGACCCAAGATTTAAGGGTACAACCTTGGGTTTCCACACTGTGATTCTGCCATTATGATAGGTTATTTATAATGTGCTTAATACCCAGAGGTTTCTAAGCGCAAACCCGGGGATCGAACCTGTGTTGCTCCGTGTCGTCTTGCTTCAAGGCGAGCATGTTGCCGCTGAGCTATTTTTCCGAGACACTCTTATGAGGTACATATTCTCGCAGGTGCAGCCTTCACTTCTGATTCGTTTCCTAGAGGAGATGGAGCTAAAGTAGCTCTAGTGTCCCTGGGGTCTTGGGAGAAGCAGGTTGCTGAGGAGTATGCATCTATCCCTGACAATACCAAGTGGTACTTTAAGGATAGTGTACTGGTAGATGGTACAGCTACCACTGCTATCATGGACACTGGGGCTAGCTTAACTGTGGTGGATTCCACTTTGGTAAACCAAAGGGAGCTGGCCAGATCACTTCTAAGGTTATCCATGTTAGCCAGAGGCCCCCCTCAGATTCCCAGTAATGCATGTCACTATCAGTAAATAGAGGAGTGGTTAGGATACCTGTAAGTGTCCACGTACCAAGGAGGGTTCTCCTGGGGAATGATCTTAAAGACTTAGGTCTTTTGGGTGACACAGAAGAATGACCATGTACAAAGCCTCAAACAAAGAAGTCTACATTAGCCAAAACTAATGGGAAGCCTAAGCCAAAGGTCGAAAACCCTGAGCTAATGAGTGAACGTTTAATAAAAAGCGGAAGACAATGTCTCCCCCCAATGTACCTGAAAGTTTTGTTGAAGGTCCTGACCAAGCACCTGAAGAGGAAAAGCTGTTGCCTAAGTGTCTCAATCTTATGAGCACCCTGAAGTACAAAGTTTACTTGTAGAAAGGGGACCCTCTAGGGAGGAAATCAGTCAAGGTCTGAGAGAGTGTCCATCTTTGGAAGCCTGACTGAGACAGTCCTGTTCCCAGTTTGAGGATGAGCCCTTTGGGAAACATAGAATCCTTTGGGAAGGTGGGTTGCTTTATAGTGAATTCATAGCCCACAGCAGGCGACCCTATGAAACCCTTGCTCTTGCAGTTGGCACATGAAGTCCCCTTCTAGTTTATCTTAGGACCAAGACCACTAAAGAGAGATGTATTGCTACTGACCTAAGATGGAGGTCCAAGAAAACTATTGCAGGAGTTGCCCCACTTGTCAGATTCCTGGCCAAAGGGGAGCAAAGATGCGGGGGCCATTGTTACCGCTCCCAGTAGTGGCTATACCATTTGAGAGGGTAGGGATTGATATTGTTGGTCCCCTTGTTCCACCTATGGCAGCAGGTTTAGGCTGGTGGATGACTATGCCACCAGATAACGGATATTCTCAGGGTTGACTTCCGTAAAGAGTTGTGTGAGACAGAGGCACTCTTTTTGTCAAATTACATGCAGGACATGTGGAAGAAGTGTGGGGTGTCTAATAGGTTTTTATCCACCTACCATCTGGAGACCATGTGCTTATTGAAAGATTGAACAGGACCAATCAAAGCATGATTGGAGCTCTTGAAGAGCCCCAGTGAAGTCAGTGGGACCTTTTTTAGCCATGCTTATTGTTTGCTTACAGAGAGGTGTCTCAATAAGGTGTTGGATTTACTTTCTTTGAACTTTGTTCATCCAGTTAGGGGCCAGTTGGTTCTAGTAAACAAGGTATAAACCCCCTATACATCTGCTACCTTAAATGTGATACTGTGTTCTGGGACTAAGGAAGATTTACTCCTTGCCAAGAAATGCTGCTCATGGATCCCATAACAATTATCCAATTGGGGCTGTGTAAAATTGCACATTCTATATGAAAAGCAAACATTATTCCAAACATTCAAGCAATAGAAAAACATATACTTGTACTTCAGAAAAACCATCAAGACATTTTCTTATAGCCTTTATCTATTGAAGTGTTATTCAAGGGATGCTGTAGTCGAAACAGCTTGTACTACTAATTGAAAACGCTGCCTTTGACCATTAAATCCTACTCTGAGCAATTCACAAGGCAGACACATTTCAAAAATATTGATTTATATGAACAGAAGAATTCTAATTAAGCATAATATATATATTGCACACAACAGAAATTATAATGACAAAACATTAAACTATGTAATTAGTAGGGATAAATGGAGACAAAAACTAAAGGGAGATAAAATAAATGAACACTGTTAGTATTCAATCATCATGAGCTATCAGTATATTGCTTCCCATATTGGGGGGAAGGGGAGAAACGCTTCTCAACCTGTCATAAATTCTCCAATCTAGTCTTGATTCAAGTTGTGAACAAATCTAAATCCTTTTCCAATTTGGAATTGATTGTAGTGTCTATTTCCATGCTGAAACCACATATACATGCAAAAATGCTGCTTAGAGTTGGGGTGTCTGCCTGCTAGTAATGTCTAGCAATTGTGTAAAATCCTGAGATGTCGTCACTTCTCCCCGAGGAGAAGCCCCTTCGCATGAGGCCTGGGAGGTGAGGCTGCTATCCGACAGTCCCCCTGGGAGTGGTTCTCGGCGTGAGCATCTCATGGGGAGTGACTCTCCCTCTGGGGCTCAGGGAGGACAGCTCAGGAGAATGTGGTACAAGACCCCTCACCCTCCATCCAACTCCTTCACACCCCCTTGTCCCATGGCACACACCTCCATGTTACACACTCTCATGTATGTCTGCGAGGTTGATGAGGCAGCTGTCACTGAGATGAGGAAGAGTAGGAATGACTTGATTATGACTTCAGTAAGAGGTACTGAGACCGTTCCAAATAAAGACTGGAAAAAGACTTATCTTGTCATCAGACCCTCCCAGGAGGATCCAGGAGTTGGGAGAATGTCCAGCACGGAGAGGAAAGGTTGCTGTCCAGGTCGTGAGAAATGGAACCAAGACGTCCCTATCCAGCCTGGCGTGCACAGGCCAACTCGAGAGCCTGGGAAACAGGAGTCCTGATGTAGGAAGCAGCAGGACAGTGCGGTCGTGGAGAGATGTGCAGCCCGCCCAGAGCAAAACACTGCAAAGTTGCTGCAGAAGCTGCTGGAGAGTGAAAGAAGCTAACGAATGAGGACGTCCGAAGTGCCCAAGAGCCGGGTCTGGGACTCACAACCTGAGAGGGAGAGCATCACTAGTCATCTCCTTAGTGTCAGTACCTGGCAGGGTAGTGAACACGGTCTGCCAAAACAAATCACAAAAGGAACTGTGATACAGGTCTGAGACTCACATCGACCAAAGTATATGAGAAAGTCCAGGGGAAGGGAGACATTCCCCCTGGCATTGTGAACTGTGAAAGGCCAGGGGAAAGGAGTCAATCCCCCTTGTGTTGTGAACTGAGAAAGTAAAAACCAGGAGTATGTGAGAATGAAGCCAAGGAAGGCCAGGGGAAAGGAGTCATTCCCCTGGCATTGTGAAATCGTGGCACCAAGTGAAAAGTGGGTCCAGAGGAAGGGAGTCAGTCCCCCTGGTTTTATGTCAAGATTCCCGGAGAAGGGAGGCATTCTCCAGGAACCCAATAGTGAATAAGCAACTATGGGCAATAAGGAATGTTGATGTTTTGGAATGGAACTTTACCTATTGAGTTTGAATTGAGAACTTCACTAATTTTTGGCATTACAGCCTGCAACCTTGTTTTGTACCTTGGAATGGGATTGAGACCTGGGGAAGGGAGTCTTTCCTTCAGGTAAACATCCCAAAGATGGTCTTGGGAGGATAGCCCAGGGGCAATTTGCTCGCCTTGGAACCAAGATGACACTGAGCAGCACAGGTTCGATCTCTGGGTCCGCGCTTATAAACCTCTGGGTATTAAACGCGTGATAAATAACCTATTATCATCATCACCTAATAATTGGAACTGTGATCAGCTGTTCAGAAGAAGGGATCCATTCTGTTGGACCAAGAAGATTCACTACCTCTTTAGTTTAGTTATAAGTGTGAGGGACTTAAATAGGGTTTTGACACAGGATGGTGGACTCTTAGTTGCAACGACATCCTGACAGATCCATTAGCACTTTTAATTGAGGTAGGGAAATGCCTCTTAAGGTTTTATCTTTATTTCTCATTACTCATTAAGGTTTATGCCAGCAACCATGCCACTTGTGTGTCAGTCTCCTCCTTCTACACCCTTACACAATAGACTGGGTTTATGAACTGAAGATGCTGTTACCCTATATATCAAAAGAAACAATTTTCTTCTTAATCATCTGCAGTCTTTATATTAATGATCTGCAGAAGCAATTTCACTTGGATTTCTGGTGGAAATAAAAGAAAATTGTTTTTAAAGTAATTAAGCTACACTAAACTAGTTAATGAGTAGCTGCTTTGACATGGTACTGCTGTGATTCCTTACTAATGTTGATTACCTTAGAATAGTCGGGTGAGTTACTATTCTGCTGCGTTCAGCACGGCCACCATATTGGTTATATATATATATATATATATATATATCAGAACGCTCGCATATGGTGTCATCGTGTCCGCCTGTGACTTCATGCGTGCTCAACACGCAATTTAATCTAGAACCGTAGTTTAAATATCTCTCGAAGCATAGTGCTTATATCTGCAGATGTTAGTTCATTACTCCAGACAATGGTCTCAATATAACGAGAACATATATGGGTGCGATATAGATAACTTGAAAATAGGCTTGATTTTGTCAGCGTTCTTGTTTAAAAGTATCCACTACTATGGAATATTGTGGATGACCATGACGCCGGTATTCCACATCCCTTCCGCTGAGTGCAAATAAATGCTGACCTCAGCAAGAGTACTGTATGTTTTATATCCAATATATAAGCCTTTATAGTTTAGTTTATTATAGCAGGCATTTCCAGTGTCATCCCATCTGTTTTCAGCCAAATTCAGCTTTTTATAAGAGGACTTTGTAAAAGGTGCTCTTTTTTCAAAGCATTCTTTAAAAAAAGAACTGCTGCAATAGTCCAGGAGATATTCTCCCCTCTCAGTAGTAGGGTCCACCATTCGTCTGCTGATAAGGTTGAGACATCTTCCAAGAACTGTGCAAAGAATCTTGTTCTCACTGAAGTTAAGGCCGTACAAAATGTGAATATATGCTGCAAACTTTCCAATAAGCCTTTGTTGCAAAATCTGCATACCACGTTTCTAGGGCCCTTCGCAGTTCTTAAATAGAGGTCCTCCTTGGTGTTGTAGAGGTTTAGTCTAAGCCTCATGAATTGGGACCTGTAATAAGGGTCTGTATATGTCGTTAAATATGCTGGAATGTTTCCTAAGGCTCTGGTTTCGTGTAAGTTATGCAACTTTTTGCACTTTTTTGCCTCGTCACAAATCAGAATCCAGTCTGTTTCCCGCAATTTCCGTTTGACCTTGCTTGGGTTGGTCAACAAGTCCTCGACTGACGCACTGAGATTGCCCAGCAGTTCTCTACATATGGAATCCGACCTTGTCACAGCGTTTTCAGTTCCACTCTCAATCTCTGCTTTAATTAAAGTCAGGATTGGGGCATGGGCCTCTTTCATACATTTCCCAAAGAATGTCAGAGTTTTCCACTCTGATGCTGCTTTCAATGAAGTTAGCCCCAGTTCTCTTTTGATACCCTGGATTGGCACAGATATTGGGAGGCCCAGCACGCTTTACCAGGATATGCCCTCCAAACTTGCCCAATGCTTCTTTGGAACCATAGCAGCCAGTCTGCACCTTAAGACAGGATGCCCACAACCTTTGCCCTATAAAACTCCAGTATTGCTAACATTGGGCAAAACCTACGTTTCAGTATGAGAGCTTGGTTAGGCAACAGTTTTGCTTAATTTTTTAAGGTGAGAGAAGGTATGGGCGTCAACTGTACTTTTACAGATTCTCATCCCAAGATATGTAAAGGAGTCTACCCTTTCTATTGTTAAGGTGCCCAAGCACCATTTGAATATCTGTTTCTTCTTGTCTTTACCTCTTACTCCTACGTCCCCTTCCGTTTCCTCCATACTGTGTGGACGTCCCTCGCTAGGTACGGGAGACGGAACCTTTTTCATCAGAAAACATCTTCCCCTTTAAATTTAGAGGCGCTCGGGGGTGTGGCCCTGGGAGCATGGACTCCCTTGACTCTGCCCACCGGCACCACGCCTCAGTCCCCTTTGACGCGTCGTCAATATTACAATTGTCTAATGACACCAGTTTTATTAGGGGGGGGATAGTGGGACGTATGGAGGAAAGGGGGCTATGGACTAGGAGTTTGTTAGTCACTACGGCAAGTAACTTATAATTACTCCTACGTCCCGTCCTTTCCTCCATACTGTATGGGCGATTACAACTGAATCTAGCCCCATGGTGGAGATGTGACCCTCCTAAGAAAACAAGTTCCTTAACACAAGTTCACCCTTCCCCCCCACCCTCCCTGACCTCAAAACAGTCATTGTAACCACATCACCTAGCCCTCCCCCCTACCCCCACCCTCCCTTAGTAAATTGTTCTACTTATTGTTCTAATGACTTGTTTCATGTTGTAATTATGCTTCTCTCACTTTTGTATATGTTAATGTGTAAAGTGCTTTGGCTTAAGGCGCTATATAAATTCAATAAACATAAACATAAGACTGTCTGCCTAAATGCCACGTCTGACCTGAAGCTGGCATCCAAGCAGTAATGCTTGCAGAAGGCTGAAAGCGTAGCCCATGTGGCTGCCTTGCTGATGACCTACAACGGAACGTGCGACTGGAACGGCACTGCCGTGGCCTTGGCCCTGATAGCATGGGCATGCTTATTTGCCAGGAGTAGCTTGTGCTGCCCCTCTTAGGCCTCCTTGATGGCCGCAACAATCCATCTTGCTATGGAGGCCTTGGAAGCCTGATAGCCTGGCTTTGATCCACCAAAGGAGACCAAGAGCCTCTGATTTGCGTAAACTCTTGGTTCTGTCTAGGTAGAATTTTAGAGCGCGCCTAACATCCAGACAGTGCAGTACCTTCTGAGCTTCGTCCTTTGGGTCCACGAAAAAAGTGGGTAGCACTATCTCCTCATTCAGGTGAAACGGTAAGACTACCTTAGGTAAAAAGGCAGGATGCGTTCTAAGCACCACCTTGTACCTATGAAAAGTAGTTTAAGGCTCTGAAGCCACCAATGCCTGGATTTCACTGACCCTGGACTCTCCTGGAAAGTGGATTGCAGTCAAGTGCATGTTGTTCTCCCGAGCCCACTCCCAAATTTGACTGCCATATTGCACAGGGGAGGAGACCTGGTGACAACCTGCTTGTTGATGTAATACATTCTGGTGGAGCTGTCCATTTCAATGAGGACCGTTTTACCACTGAGCGGAAGGAAGCTTTGACACCAAGCCAGTTGGCCATCAACTCGAGCCAGTTGATGTGGGCCTCCCGCTCGTGACTAGGCTAAACTCCATGGACACTGTGGCTGTCCTGGGTGGCTCCCTAGTGATGGCAACCTGTGGTGCTGGTTGCCTGAAAGGCCTGCTTATCCGCAAGTTGTAGTCCGTGCTCCACCAGACTAGGTCTGGGTGGAGATGGGGTGGAATGCTGACAAAGTTCCGCATGGGAACCACTCTCCTGACTCCAGGAATCTACCAAGTACAGCAGTAATCGTCTCATTTTGAGCCTTGTGTACGGCACTGCCAGGATGCAAGTGGATTCCAGTATATGTTATAGTTAAATGTTTCCGACTCGCTTTCCTCAAATTCAGTGCAGAGCCTTTCTTTACAAGTGTTTGTTGAATGTATGAGCCAATGTTTTTCGAACCAGTTACTTCAAAATCATTTCCGCTTTTAATTAGAGTCAAGCGACCTGCACTTGGTTGTACTTCTCCGCTTTTCATTGCTGGATTCAGATGGCAAATCCATCCATTGTGGATTTTGTTCTGAGCCAGGTTTCTTGAAAACACATGAAAATCTGATGTGTTCCAGTTTCTCTCCCCTCTGTGACAGTAAGTGTGAATAACCTTGCGTGTTCCAAGAGGCTAGTGCAAACTTTTTTCTTCTACTCGTCGTGGGGCTCGGCTAATAATTATTGCACTCATTCGAGCTGCAGGCAACCAAGACCATGACTCTTCCAGAGTTAGCTCTGAAAGCCTTTGACTTTTTAGTTCGATTTTCCTTTCCTGAACTTTGCTTCCTTGTCGACCACTCTGGGTTAGTTTGTCAGTGGTATCCTCTAATTTCATTGCTTCTGCTGAGTTTGTACGGCAGACAGTCACCACAGACTCCTGATCTGAGTGATTAGCCACAGGAAGGCTGTTTATTGCTTGTTGTAATGCGTCTTCTGCCGTTAAATCAGTCAAAGCTGTTAGATCAAATTCCAAAAGTTGCAAACTCATGGCTGAGGCTAATATTAGTTGCTTTATTACGATCAAACGTAGGTGGACAATATAGTAGGTCCATATGATCCTCTTGCACAAACCCAATTATTGAGATGTCATCAGTGTTAATTAGTCTTTGGCAAGGAATGCAGTGGAGGAGCATTAACACATTGTATATGTTCAAAATAAAGACATGAGCTCAATCCACTACTCTTTCCAATCTAAGGCAGCACATATCATCTCTCGTAGGGGTTGTCTTTTGGGAATTGTTTCCCCCGTCTGGCTTAGATTTACTGAGCCAGTTTGATGAGTGATTCTTGTTGCTCTTACCTAAGAACTCTCCCATCTTTCTCTTTTGTTGCATGGGGATGGAAATGCTCTGGTTCTTTAAAGCTATTTTCTCTGCTAGGAAGCTTTGTTGGTCTTCGTAGGCTAGTCTCGTCGATGGATTCGTTGTTAACCGACTGGTCAGGCATCTTCCTCAAACAAAGTATACTGGGTTTCAAGGAGTAACTGTGTGGAATGCGCTAGTCCTAATAATTACAAATGTGTTGTCGGCTGGCCGCTGGTTTTCAGCACATGGGGTTCCCTTGAAAAAACACTCTCAAAGGTAAACAAAAACTGGACTGCTGTCCTACGCCAAGACCAGATATATGACTTAAAACAATATAAATTTATCACAATGTTTGCTGCCCACAAGTGACGTCCACAAATCAATGTCCAAACATTTACAGCCTATGTGATAGAACCATGTGAATGTATCACAAGAAACGCTGTCCATAACTAATGTCAACAAATCAATGTCCACACATTTGTGATGGCGCTCAGAAGGACAATTTAGTTGGTTCAGCCGACACGTGTTTCAACCTATGGGTCATTCTCAAGGCCAATATGAAACAATAGCATCTGTAATTAGAATGCTCGTATTAGTGTTTACCAATCCACGGGTCCCAATACCCCATTAAGAGTCTAAACGATCGAGCCCTCGGCGTGAGGTCCTAGTGTCCGTGCAAACTGCTGCCACCTCAAACATCTTCCATGGAGATTAGTGTCTTCTTCTCCTTTGTTTTCATAGGATCTAAATTTAGCTATAGCTATTTCCCCTTTTTCTGCTAGTTGGAAATGATTTTTCTTTTCCCAAACTACTAGGAGGCACGCTCAGTGAGACAGAGGCAGGTTTTTTATTGGTGATGGAATATCATTTGGGATTTAATTGGTATCCTCGTCTCCCTCTTCCAACAAGTACATTGATAGATTTCGCATTACGTTCACGGTTTCGAGCTCTGGTGAAGATTTTTGTTGCAGTCTTCTCGGCTTGATTTTTCTCAGTTGGCGGTAGTGACAACTTCCTCAAAAAAGCTCCTTGAGCCTTTTGCTTTAACCATTGGCATTAATCTTTGTTGTTTGTCGTTCGCTAGCGCTCTCCTCTTCCAGTTTCGAGCAAAAAACAGGTAGGAGTTTAATCTTACAACCTTCCTATTTTTACCAGAGTTCCTTGTGTTCTCAGTCGGGGCAGTGGTGTCGCTCTTATCTAAGAAGACTAAGGGCCTCATTACACGGAAGGCGGTGAGCCATGGCGCTATTAGCGCCATGGCTCATGCCGGTAAAATACCGGCACCGCCTTGGCGGAAAGGGGATTTACCGCCCCATTCCAAGGTTGGAGGGGCGGTAAATCCCCCTTCCGCCATTGCCCTTCCCCATTCCCATTTCTGCCCCATAGGGCTCTATGGGAATGGGGAAGGCGCTAATTACGGCACCGCAATTTTGCGGTGCCGTAATTAGCTCCGAGGTCCCTTAGCGGGTTGGTTTTTAACACCTGCAAAAAGCAGGCGTTAAAACACCAACCCGCTAAGGGACCTCGTAGTAAGGCGGTAATGGTTAACGGCCACCGTTACCATTAACGGTGGCCGTTAACCATTACCGCCTTCCGTGTAATGAGGCCCTAAGTCCAAGTCCTCCACACCAGATGAGTTTTCATGTAGAGTAATCACGGGGGGAATTCAATTTGGCTCCTCTTTGCTCTCCTTGCACATAGGGGTTGCTAGTCTTCTGTGATTCCTTGTGAACTGGGGATTGATCTGCATCTAGGTCTAGGAGGTGATTACTATGATTCCTATTTGTTCTTTGCCCACCACTTAAGTGTCCGAAGCAGCACCCATCTCCAGCAGATTTCTCAGCAGCGATAAAACCTTCGATGTAGATTATCTTTGAGTGTAGCATTGCCATTAAAGTTGTTTGGTCTTTTAGGGTATCGTTAATAGATTCATATAATTTTATGAAAGACGGCCATGGATATGGTCACTACTGACATCTGAGTTAAAGGGTCATAGTGGCCATTGTCCATTTTTCGATTTTGGTTTTCGTTCGATCACTTGTGCGGTGCACTCCACTAGTGGGTGAGGATGATTAAGTAAAGGTACTTCTAGATGAAGAGCCCAACAAGGGGTCACGCCCACCCTTATCTGGTTGTGCCCTTTTAATTCTGACAGGTATTTTCCTGGTACAATCATAAGAAGTTGAGAGGTCTCATTCTGAGTCAGTCTCGTTCACTCCAGGCTCTTTGTTTTTATTTGTGCTGCTGTTCTCGTTGCTTAGCAGTCCACTCGGTCAATCATTTCTCTTAGTCTGTCAATGTCACGTTGTAGCCATAGCACTGTATTTCTTCTGTTTGATGCCGGCGTTCCTTGCCTCTGCTAGTCTTCAGGGATGATTCTTTCTTGTAGTTCTACTTCATTTCCGTTGGAAGCGGTGTGAAGCTGCTGCTGCTTCTTCTCAAGAGAAACCTGTAAGGAAGTAGAGTTGGTTATGGCTCTTTTTTTGAGCTGGCGAGCGCACACGAATGTTGCTACTTAATAGATCACAGGTCGATGGCTGTAACAAGTCTTTAATAGGGGCTTCCACTCCGGCTGTTCCCTCCAACATTGCAACATCTGTGAGTTCCTCCGGCGGGCCTGAGGGACTCCCAACTTCTTCTTGTGTGTTTTACCTGGTCTAAAGTGGGGGTTGTGTTCTTCCTGCCCCCCATGTTCAAGCGGTATAGACATGGTTCCACTCACTGGTAAGCTTGGTCCCGTCCACCTCCATTTTTTTACGGATACTCGCTTGTCAGATTTTTCAGTATCGGCCAAGCACAAACAGTGGTGATTTTTAGACTTAGTCCTTCGCTTCTTTTAATTGCCTTAAACTGCAATTTGCACAGGTTTGCACTGCCTGGGCACACATTTGCCCATTACCGGTTCTACTGCAGTTTTTTGGATTAAGTCCTTAACATGAGAAGCCTTGGAGCCGAAGGTCGCTGCTGGCGGTTCAAGCCTGTTCTCTGTTTTCTGCTGCGCCAAAGCCTCACTCCTAGCTTTTGAACCTATGAACATGAAGGCAGTGTTTATTAGCCCCATCATCTGCATGGGCTGTGCAGGTTGTGTGTTGGGCTATGGTTTCCTATCCAGTGTCGCTGATTCTGAGAAGCCGTTTCTGTAGTCCGTAACGTCCTACCCACAGAATCAGACACAGCGTCCAATACGACATTTGGTGTAACTAGAGCATTATTCGGTTTTCACAATAGTTCCACGCTCCCATTTGTGTTTGTACTTCTATTGGCGCCTATGATCTCACTCAAATTGCCCAAGTCGTATTCGGTCCTCCTCTCTGCCACCGTTGGAGAGTGTGTAAGGGCATTAGGGGTGGAATCGCCATCAAAAAGTTAGACAAATGTGGGGAGGGTGGGAAGATGAAGGAAATTAAGATAAGGAAGCAAGCTGGGCCGGGTGTGTAAGTATGGATGCCACCATCGATGTTACGAGACTCTTACCCATTATGCAGCGTGTCGGCATGAGCTGTCCCCGTGCTGCAGACGATTCCGCAGGTAGTCTGCAACTTCTCAGGCTTCTAGTGCGTTCCTCCGGTTCTCCCAGATTGCCATTTTCCCATTTTGATGGTTTTCTCACCATCCTCAGCGGGCCCACATGGTTTCATTCACTTGATTACTTGGCCACAATCGGCTGACTGGCGAGTGACTGGACTCCGTGCAGGACGCTGCACTCTGCGCCACCTGGGGGCAGATATAGTTTTCCTTAAAACAAAAGCAGCAGTAATTCAAAGAGTGCTGGAACAACTTTCATGCATAGTCTACATTTTGGAATTACATGGCCCCTCGCTACTTTTTCTTGTAAAAGCCGAATGAGTGCATGTCTATACGAGTATGAATGTAAAGTGTGATTCAAATAAAATTGGTGTAAGATCTTTTGCCAGCATTTTTTGTGTACAAGTACATCAAACTCCCTATTTAAATAAGTGAACAAGAACACCTGCATACTATTAACAAGTGGCACCAGAGTGGGCTAAGCCATCAGATGATGTAAATCATGATAACAATGACTGACATCTCATGTTCAGTATTAAGTCCCAGGAAGGTTGTTCTTAGTCTGCATGTGAATTTTGCTTCCCCTTGTCGTAATCTTCGGTCGACAACTCTATTATTGAGAACGAGTTTAAGTCCCAGAAATCTCATCTCTGTTATGTTGTCTTGCTGATGTTCCTTATTACAGTGTGCAGCAAGTGGAAGTCTTGGATCTTGGCTCCCTATCATTTCTATTTTCTCTCATATACACATTCGTAGTTCTCGTGTTGTGCTGACGATGTAGAACTTTTCACACACACAATAGCATAAACTACTCATTTTGTTCTACAATTTATAAAATCCAAAAATGTGATAATCTGATAGTCCTTCGTAACAAAGTTCTTAACATTGTTACATGCAAATGTGCACATAGCGCAGGTTCCTCATTTGTAAAATACAACTGTACTTAACCAATTACTCTCATCACGTTCTTGTCATAAAACTCTAACATTACCTGGTGTGCAAAGTTGGTGCTCTACTATATGTGACCTTAGGTTTGTCATCTATGTAGGCCTTAAGATCTTCATCCATTTGTAAAAGATGACAATGTTTTGATAACATTCTTGATGAATCCCATGAGGCCTAAAGCCCTACAGGTCAAATGGTCAGGACCTTACAGACTTGTTGAGAGACTAGGTGAGGTTAACTATTTAGTGGGCCTTGTAAGATCCAAGGAGCCTCCTAAAGTGTTCCAGCTTTGATAGGTTGAAAGCATTAATCCCAACAGTTAAAATGGGGAGCCCTGCTACTGGCTTCAGATAGGGAAGGGAGTATGAGCCTTTCCCTGATCTGTTAAGGAGAAGCCCTTCTGATGGCTCAATTAAGGGTGTCGAGTTGTCCCCTCAACTGCCTCTACAAAAACAAGATGAGGTTCAAGCTTCCCTTATGCAGTTTGCCCCATGTTTTCACTTATTCCTGATCTGACACCTTGTTGTCATAACTTAGACACCAGATATAGTGTGCCTACCAAAATGAGTAGGTAAAGGATGTGAGTTAAACTAACATCACATATCAAGTCTGAGGAAACTAAGATGGTGGATCTTTGGGTGAGAGAACCCTCCAATAGTCCATGGTCCAGTCCTGCTGTTCTAGTACCAAAAGCAGCCACCACGGATTTCAGGCTGTGTGTGGACTATATAGTTCTTAACATTGTCACCAAGAGAGATGCTCTTCTCCGTCCATGAACAGATGAGTTAGTGGACAAACTGGGTACTGCCAAGCATCTCGGTATTTTGATCTAATTTCAGGCAAATATCCGTGATAGAAAGGGGAAGACTGTTTTCTGCACACCTGAAGGTCTTTACCACTTTGGGGTAATGCCCTTTGGGTTAACGTATGCACCTGCTACCATCCAGAGGTTGGCTAATCATATCATGAATGGGATAGACGACTTCTGCATGGCTTATTTAGATGACATTGCAGTATTCAGCCCTTCTTAGGAAGAACATGTGAAACACTTTGGGAATAGTATTGTAGGCCCTTCAACAGGGCCACTTGAACTTAGACTACCAAATGCCAGATTGGTCAAGGCTCAGTGACTTACCTTGGGCATGAGGTTAATGGGGGCAGTAATCGACCTCTACCTAGCAAATTACAAGTTGTACAAGACTGGGAGACCCCTACAGTCCAAACCCAGGTGAGAGCCTTTCTAGGGCTCACTGGCATTTACAGGAATGTTATTGCAGTCTCTGGCACCATAGTTGCACCTTTAACGGCACTCTCCACTCCTAAGAAACTTAGAAAGGTTCCTGGGTCAGAGGATTCTGAGAAGGCCTTTCAGTGTTTAAAGGATTCCCTATGGCAAGTGCCTGTTCTCAGGGTACTTGACTACCAGAGATCCTTTATTTCACAGACTGATGCCTCCCACGCTGGAACAGGAGCAGTCCTCTCTCAGCAAGATGACAAAGGCAGGGAGCACCTAATCTATTTCATATGCTATCAGCTGAAGGGTCGGAAGTTGTGGAGGGCCCCGGTGGCAAAGGAGTTGCCATTGTGTAGCTACTAAGGAAGGTGAGACCCTTCCTCTTTGGGATTCGCCTCACCATACAAAATGGTCACAAGCCCTAAAAATGGCTGATGAACATGAAGGGAGAGAATCCAATACTGCTCATTAAGCCCATACGCCTTTAGGGCTTTGACTTCACCATTGAGCACAGGCCAGGCCCCCTGTCCGAGTATGGAGGGGCAAGTGTCAGTGAAAGATTTTCTTTTTGCAGCTTTCTTCCCATTGACATCAATAGGCTATTGTATAATTGTCGACCTGACCTTTTGGAGGCAGTTGAAGCCCTTAGCTTTTCTTCCCTTGCTTTCTTTGCTCACTTTTATATGGAAACTGATCAGTCTCCAAGACTGTCAATACTGGGATACCCTGTCTGCCTTAGCGGAATTATTGTATTTTACAGCTGAACACATCACCTTAAAGTCAAGTGTCTTAAGGATGCTTTTTATCCTTAGAACGTTTTCTTTTGTTACGTTGTGATTACAATCGGGCTGGTTGCAGCAATTATTTTTCTACCCCGCGTTTTACTTTTTGCGCGTGCACTTTTGCATTTCACTGAATAATGTCATTTAGAGTATCATATTCTCTAAAATGACTGTACCATGAACTTTTTGCCAGTTTTTTGGGCTTTTTCCTGCCCTCTCGGGTCCAGACACAAAGGACTTGTCTGGGGGGATGTCAACGTCTTCGCAGTGAGGTGTCATGGTTGGTTAAGGGCTGGCTGGATTTTTGCCTGATCACCAATTTAAAATGATGGAAATGTCCTTTCAAAGAGGGAGGGAGCAGCAAAAAGAAAAACTTTTTGATCAGCAGGTGGCCTGCACTTTAGAACAATGTACATGTGAAGCAAGCCTTCTTAAGTATCCTTATAGCGCCTCGATGCCTGTGGGCTGTAGTGCGCTCTACAAATCCAAAAATAAATATAGGGACACAGCTTCATCCTTGGTTCTGTCTACCACGGCAAACCCACTCCTCATAGTTCATCAGTACAGATGCATGCTAGCTATGCAGCAGAAGCAGTGGTTTGAAATGGGTACTCCAGTGAGGAGCCACAACGGGTGGGAGCCAGAAGAATTCTGCAACCCAGCCTGCAGCATTTCATGTTGCGGCTGCTCCAGGAAAGCTCCTACGATTTGTCCTTGGTGCTGGCAACACCAGTGGTGGGTGGGGTTATGGTATTGCTTATATCACAGTAATCGCACCTTCATTACTCCATGTTTGTGTGCACGTTTCTGCAATGCTTCATTACATATATATCCATAACACTTCTGCAATGCTTTATTACCTAGTCATCATAACACCATATTTGCATGCACACCTTCTTAACGCTTCTATTCCAATCCATCCATACCACATCGTTCTTATGCGCTCTCCTCAGCAACGGTTCAATTCCGATACATCCATAACACAATATTTGCATGCAGTCCTCTTCCACACTTAAATTACTACACATCCATAACACACTGCTACGATAACATCACATCCTAACCGCTCTAATGGGCACACACCTCAGTGCGTCAATGCGCTATTTCCAGGCACGTTACATTTGGCACATGTTGTCATCAGACGCGACTGCCCTTAACACGCACCATTTCCTTGGCACCTCTCCCATTTCACAGTACAAGACACCACACAATGATGCCTCAATTCCAGTACTTCCAAACATTTGTTTTCACTTGCATAAACCACTTTGTGGTGCACCTTTTTAACCATCTGGCACACACCAACTAAACTGTATCCATGACCATTCCATATACAATGTAGACACCAAAGAAGACGATCCTCAAAGAGGGACATTTCCGTGCCTCCCTTGAAGATGTTGTCGCATCATCATAAATGGCTCTATATAGTGATGCAGTCAACAACTGGCAAATATTTCCACGACGCCATTATGCTACATGCATTTTTACTTTTTTAGTCTTTGAATCCAATGTCTATGCGGTCATCTGCGCCGGTGAAATGACAGAACCATTAGAGGGGGAGGTCACAGCACACACAAGTGACATTAACAAAAACACATCAAATCTCCATTTGTCCGACATTTCAACAGCATTTCCCTATTACAATTTAAAGTGTTAGAATGTATTACAAAACAACAAAGATCACAGGAAGACACTTTAAACTCAGAAAGAGACACTTGGATAGAGAAAGAGGAGAGAGGTTTTGGATACGTTGTCAAGTCTTAAGTATATCAGGACTCAAAGAGCCAATATGATATTACCATGTTTTCTAGAAGAATGTTTTCCATGTTTATTTAAATGTCACAGTAACATAAAACCACAGAGTTCTAATCAAGAATTAGAGGGCCAGCATTCCACAGGAAACTGTCCGCCCTGGACGCAATGTTGGTGGAAAAAACATGTCACTTTCCATTGTAGCCTATGGCGCCTTTTCCACCAGCGTGGCGTGCATGACTGGCAACTGAAGGCAAGTCAGATGCTACACCTTTTGATCTCATGAAGTATGGGATATTAGTGCTCTAGATCTTAATTAAAACAGAACTCTGTGCATGAAAGAGAAAACGTGATGGTGTGCGCTTACTTACTTTTTTGAGTGAGTTTAGACACTGGATGTAATTATTCCTCACGACGTGGTGAGAATGTTTGCCGTGTGTTTTTAAGATATGTTTTTTGGATCAATTAAATGAATCGAGATCATTTGAAGATGGTGGCTGTTCTCGCGAGTAAGTTGTTAAAATGTTTCTTTTTGGTTTTGACTTTGTAGCCTCCTAATGACGAGCGTCAAGCCCTAAACTTTGTGTATTAGTATTTAACTGTCAGAAAATGGTGTACTAATTTTTAAAGTGCTGTAATGCACTCTGGCCCCAGGGCAGACCTTATTGCACAGCTATTGTTGGCAGCTAGGCTGCACCGGGTATGATTTTGAAATTATGTCATATTGGTGGGTCAAAATATGGGAAGTAGTGGCAATGGAAAAACTGACTGCACATGTCGCAGGGGCCATGCCTCGCTTTACTCGAACCTGGGCCTCCTTTCTTGAATTAACGCAGGACAAGGGCCACATGTTTTTTCAGCCGCAAACGCTGAAACACATGTTTCAAGACTGAGAAAATGGGGGAAGGCGGCGACTCTGGGGGAAGGGGGCGGATATTGAAGAGGAGATGACACAATTGAAGCACTGCTCAAGACACAGGAAAAACGGATATATTGGTGAGACCAGCTGTTTGTTAATTTGTTATTATGTTATTACTACTTTATTATCATTATTTGGTGGGGTCTATATTATATTGAAATTTCAATGCCTGTATTTGGAAGTCATGTGGTTGCTGTTTGACGGCTTGGTTCATCGAGACTTTCTTACAGTGTTTAAGCCCAGCACCAGCATGCTTGTCTTATACTTTAGGGTGAACCTGGAAATTATGATGTCTACCCTGTAGACAGAAATGCTCACCTCTGGGAGTGATGTCGACATCTTCTTTACTGAAGAGATGAAAACCAGCATCTTGCTTTGGTGGGTAATTGGGTCATGTGTCCTCTCTTGATTGCCTTCAGAGTTGCTTGTGAACACAATTGGTCACAAAGCGAAGTTGTCTCCACCAAGTATGCAACAGTGACTCATCATCGCTAGGTTCATTGGGGAATATGGGCAATGAAACTAAAAATAGTTCAGAATGGCAAAACATTTTGTGTTCGCGTAGAGTTAGAAACACCCCATTGTGTGTTCTCTTTATTGGTGAGTTGCACCCACTCGGCTACTTAGTGGATAGGATCATCAAGAAGACTTGGTTAGTGTTGCTGCAGCTGTAGGTTCTTCTTGAGTGGCGTTCACAGCATCTCCTAGAGGTGTGGTAGGCATAGAGGGTGTCTTGGGGCCTCATTGGCTTTCGGTTCACCTTCCTGTCTTTGCGTCTTGAAGCGATAACCTCCCAGCCCTGCCACGCTTTCCGCCTCACCAAACCAACACTCTTGCAGCTAAGGGAGTGGCACAAGACCAGTTCTCTAGTCCTTGGCATGGATATTGTATAACCTCAACATTCTGCCATGTACTCCTTCCTTCCACTTATCCCAGAAAACCAATAGCCTTATGCTGTCTTACTCTGTCCGGGACACACTACATGCCTCCAAGGGACTTTACACTGTCCCATCCCTCGCTTACCGTTTCACCTCTTCTCCTCCAAATTCCTCTCCATCCGTTTTCCAACTTCTACACTTTGCTCTCTTTTGATGGATCCCTACTTCCCCTTCTTTACCTCCTTTAATGTATGCTTCTTGCCCTTCTCTGAAGTCGAATTAATTTGCTCTTGTTGTCTCCCGTCCACTAGAGCCCCCAACTCCTTCTACACACCCAAACCCCTTTGCGCCAAACTCCCACACTACACTTTTCTCTTCTTGGGTTTTTATAGTTCCCTCCCACCCCTTCCCATCTGGCGTTATGGGAAGGAGCTGCAGATGAATGTGTATCTTCACTATTTAGGAAATGGTTGGGCCACCCAGGCATCACACACTTAGGTGAATCTAATTTGCCTTTACTGGCTTTTTCCCAATGCGGACCGACCTCTAAAAGACTTTTCCACCATTTTGCATGTGGCAGAATCGCTCATAGGTGAACAAATGCATATTGCAAACTCCTCCAGCTGATACAGCAGATCCCGAGTCTGCTCCATGGTCTACTGCCCTTTCGCCACAGTAGCTGTGATCCTCTTGGATTCTACTTGAGTAAGCTTTGGAGTAATATCAAAACTGGCCAAACACCATGTGTTCAGCCTTTTGCGGGCCTGTGGATTTCAACACAATATGCTTAGTCTGTTTTTTTAAAGGGTAGTAGTGGCAGCACGAGTTATGTGGTGATACCCCTGCCTCAGGCGCCCAAAGTTAGGGAGTGGGGTGTTTAGAGGCATGGGGATTCTCCTCATACTGCCTCAACGCTGCAGAAAACACAACAGGCGGTGAGGCCCGCCCCTTGCACACATTAAGGTAAATCTGCAAACAAAATGCTGCTGCCTCTGACTTTATTGACAAAATCAGATCAGTAGTTCATGATCCAATTGTGCTAGTTTGGTATAACTAGGATCTTTAACTTCAAGCCATTAGCACTCTCCTCCTCGTTGTAGGTATAATTTTGAATTAGTGAATTTCCACTGTAGAGGCATTGTGCACACAACAAAAACGATGTTGCATTTATCAGTTGCTTCCACCCCTGGCTCCTTTCGCTGGCTTTCAGCATACCTTGTGGTGTCATGAACTCTGTTTTAGACGTCCAGTTGAGCTCTTGTGAATAGCTTTCTAAATCACTTTTCTATTTTATTAATCTGATCTGCCCTAGTGCTACGCCACAATACATTCTGCTCATTGTCTCATTGAAATTAATAATGCTGAAAAACATCTGCCTGATAATTTGGAGAGATTCTGGTACATTGCAGATCGCAAACGCAGTATTCCTTAAGGTTGCTCACTGACTGTATGTACAAAATGATTATGACCTGACTTTGAAGGGAACCTGGAACTCTTTAGTCTGTTTGGAATTGTTTTTGATTTACAAAGAATTTTGTTTGCCATTCCTTAGGTGAGAATGGGGAAGCCTTCCCTGTGTTAGCAGAACTTTACCCCAGCTCCCAGCTCCCGCCATCTGCCAGAGATAGGAGGCGACATAAGAAAAACATTGATAAAGACGTAGGTATTTGTGATGTTTACTGTAGTATTTAGTTATTTAAAACTACCGATTTGGTCTTTTTTCTTTTAGTTTGCTTGTTGGCTATGCTGGTACCTGTTAAGTGTTATTTCACTGCCTTGCAAATTCTTTTTGTATTTTCAGATACTGCAATAACATTTATTCTTATTACCCTCCTGTTAGAAAATAGTGCTGTTTTTTTCGAGATTTAATTGTAATCCATTGGAATGCATCAAACCCCTCTCATATCTGCCAAGTGGCCCCATATAAAATGTGACTGGTTGACCCTATCCTTGTGCTTCACTATACATGCTGGGACTCTTAGGCACACACTTCTACTGGAGAAGGTAGGTAGAAATCCCAGAATGCAAATTGAAAAGCCTGGATGAATCCAGCATATTACAAATGGCTTGGGGCCTCTTGGTAAAAAAAAGTAAGATAAATCCTCCTGCCTTCCGTTATCTGATGGGACCAGAACTGAGGTTCGGATTCCATCCCCCCCAACACCCCTCACACGTACACACACTCTTACAGTAATGCCAGACTGGATGTTTTAGGTAATGTACAGTAGCGTGGTCTTCTGGAGCACCCTTCTGCCAACAATGTTGTTGATTAGTGGGATAGGAAGAAAGGCCCATACAGAAACTTTTGGTGGTGTTGAGTGCCGGTTGACGCCCCCACTACCTGTGCCGTGTATATTATGTTCAGGGGTGGGGCAGAAGAGATGCTGAGGCAGGTTATTCGTACACAGGAGGCCCCAGGATTAAGAAGCTAGCCAAGAGTGCTGTGTGAGTATTGATAGTAAGGACAGAAGTGCAGTCCATGTTGGAAGCAATTGACCTTGTGGGTTGTCTGATGAGGAATGTGTGTGGTTTGACAATGATGATTTTAGCCATGAGGAGTTAGTAAAGGAAGAACAGAGTGCGGAGTGGGTGAGGGTTTGGGCAGTTCCCCACTCATAGTGGTTGAGTCCTTCCATGATTGCAGGAGTTGTAAACTGGTATGAAATGTCATAAGAAAAGGGCTTATCAACAAAAGCCACATGAGTCGTGGTTTCTAAGCAGCGATGTATGGAAGCTCAATTTGCTTGTTAAATTTTCGTTTGGTTGTAATAGCACCTAACTCATCGGAGGGAGGTGAAGAAGCTAGGTGGTGAGAGTTTCAATCCAATTGGTGGGAGGGTTGTGTTTCCTTAAGCAGGAGGTAGCGCATGTCAGTCTCCCCTGTAGACAATGTTTATTTTGCAGTTTAAGCGACTGGTCCCTGTGAGATGTGAAGGACAAGAGTCAAGTGTCTCCTCTTTGTGATGGAACCTGGTCCATTTCTGCTTGGCCAATTCAGTTGAAAAGCAATATCTTGTGCTGCTTCCTGAAAGTTAGGGTAATCTCTTCCAAGCGGAGTCGCTTAGATGGGGAGTTTCAGAGTTTGACAACCAGTAGGGAGAAAGCGTATACTCTTTCTTTTCCTGCTGAATAGAATTAAAATTAGAGCGATGTAACTGGATCTAGAGGCCTGGACAGTGTGTAATGCTAGCATCTCTTTGAAAAGGAAGTTGGGCCTTTTACATGGGTGGGTGATGTAGAGCTTTTTGAAATGTTACTTTCTTGTTGAGGAGCCACTCTAGAGTGTGCAACATTAGGGTAATGTGTTTGAACCGTTTCATCTTGAGGAACAGTCTGGCCGCTGCCCTTCGGACAAGGGACCGCACTACAAGGACTTGCACTATCCAGTCTCCCTGACCTACCTAATAAGAGAAGCTGCTGCCCGAGTTCCCAACAACCGTGGCTCCGCCGTCTGAAATCCAATGAACCTTCCTCCCTGATGCTGCAGCATAACAACCAAAGCAGTCACATGATTGATCACGTGATGCACCCTCCTCCCTTAAATTCCATCACTCTACGGCATCCCTGGTCTGGGTAACCCAACCTATGGGCGACCTGTTTAAGGACATTGTCCATCCCTGTTCGTCTCAGTTTGCACGAGGCACCCACTAACTTGCCAATACTAACTTTTTGTTTTGTCTGGCTGTTTACTTACTCTTATGTCTTTCAAGTTATCCCATTGCTCCCTATATTTCGCTTTTCTCTATTTGCTTCGTCTATCCTTTCCTCTCCTCCCCTTGCTCTTCTCCTACTACCCACTTTATGACTCCGTCCGTACCCTCTCACTACTCATCTCACTTTGTTTCCAACCCTACTTCTCGACATTGTAATCATTCCAATCTGATTTATCCCCATGTCTCCTTGTTTCCCTTGTCTTCTGTCTCTATTGGAATGCTTGCTGTGTATGTAATAAAGCCCACTCTATTCTTGACCTATTGTCTCGCTTTCAACTTCACTGCCTTTGTATCTCTGAAACCTGTCTAACCCCTTACAACACTATATTTCCACCAGTCCTTTCCTCCCCTAATACACATTTCATACATACCCCCGCCTACATACCCCTGCCAGAATGCTAGAGGCGGTGGGGCTAGTATTCTTCATCACTGATCCTGGTCTCTCGCTCCTTCTCCAGCTCAGCTTCCCCTGTTATCTTTTAATATCACTTCTCTTCCTTTCAACGACCCTCTATCGCCCACCCGGTTCCCTTCTTTCATTTTTTGATGACCTTGACTGCCACATATCAACTATTCTCCCTAGTACTGTTCCTCTTTTTCTGCTTGGCGATTCCAAAATCCACCTCCTTCCATCATTCTGCCACTTTCTCACCGTTCTTGATTCGGAGCATCTTTCTCAAATATCTACACCTCTTTCCCACATTTACGGCTCCTCCTCAAACCTTATTTTTTTTCTTCATTTCCCCCCTGAAGCTACAGTCTGTTTTATTCTGTCTGATTACTCGCTGTTTTCCTTTTCTCCTCATCTTCCTCCTCCTCTCCCATCAGTTTTTACTCCTATTAAGATTTCACCATGCTATCTGCGTTCCTTTAACCTTTCTACCTTCCTCCCTTCCCTCCATCTATAGACTAATCTCCTTTCTGCTCTTGAATGCCACTATCCTTCTCGTCCTTTTCTACCATCACGGTGGCCCCTCAAACCCCGGCTGTCACCCTTTCTTCTCTCCCTTCGATCCTCACTCTGCAAGGCTTGGAAAAAATCCCATTCTCCATCTGTTCTTACCCCTCTTTCTTCTCTCAATTTTTCCTACGATGCTGTCTGCTGGCTGCCATTAAGCAGTTATTTGTCTCTCTGATTGCCTCTTTCTGTCTGCTCCTCATTGAACTTCTCTCTCCCAACCCCCCTGGTTCCTCTCTCATCTCCCCTCTCCGGAACCCAGTTCTCTGATTTCTTCCTTTCTAAAACTGCCAATCTCTGCTCCTGATTCTCTGTCCCATCCCCACCCCCATCTTAACCTGATTCTGTCTCCTCAATCTCTGATCCAATGCCACCCCCCTTTGCTCCCCCCGGTCCCACTCCACCTGCTACATATGGTCTCTCTTCAACTGCTCGCAGACTCAAACTGTTTACCTACTTGCATCGTGCCCAACCTACTTCCTCACCCGTAGACACTCTCCCTTCCACCTTAATTCCTTCAAGCTACCCCACCTTATTTCTTATATTACTTATCTCTTTAGCCTTTCTCTCTCCTCAGCTTCTGTTCTTTCCTCCTTTACACATGCCATTATCATCCTTATTTTCAAAAAATGTCCCCTCCTCTTGCTCTAACTACCAACCCATTTCTCTTCTTCCTTTTCTCTCGATGCTGCTTGAGCGTATAGTTTATGCTCAAGTTTCTTCCCATCTAAACTTGCACTCTCTACTTCCCCCTTTACAATCTGGTTTCCGTCTAGCCTATTCCACAGAAACTGCCCTTCTCCATGTCACTAACTCTTCATTGTTCCTGATAACACTCTTCCATCCTTATCCTTGATCTTTTCGATGGCCTTTGACACAGTTGATCACCCCACTCTCCTGTCTTCGATTGCCTCACTAGGTTTTTCTGACACTGTCCTTACACTGGTTCATCTCAGACCTTTAGGGTTCTATTATTGGCCATCTCCTCTTTTCAGTTACACAATCCCTCTCTCCGTACTCATATCCTCCTTCATTTCAATGCCGATGATGCCCAACTATTCTTTTCTTTCTCCTCTTTCTCGGATACTCTTCAAACCAATGTTAACCCTCTAAAAACTGAACTTCTTCTTTCCTGCCCACACTCTACTTCCTCCTGCCTACCATTTGCGTATCTCCCTGCTTTTCTTCCTTTTTCTGCTACAGCACATAGTATTGGTGTTCTCTTTCATTTCTCACATGCTTCTCTACTCCTAGTTCCAAAACTGCCCCATCTGTCGCTATCAGTGTTATAACATTTGAAGTGTCCGTCCATTGTTATCCCCCATGCCGCTCAATGCCTTATCTTTTCCCAACTGGACTGTTGCTCTTCCCTTCTGCTTGGCCTCATATCTTGCCCCTCTACATTCAGTCTGACATTTCTCTATTCATCTAATTTTCATTATTCCTGCTCGTGCCTCTATTCCAACGCTACGCTCTGCTTTCCCTGTCCTCTTTGAGAATCTAATTCTTTAATTTCTTTTTTATAGTCTATAAATGCCTTCACGGTCCCGCCCCTTCCTATCTCGCCTCACTTGTCACTTTCTATACCCGCACACGTTCTCTAGGCTCCGAAAACATCTTTACCTTCTCTCTGTTCCAAAACCCCCATGTGCCTCATTCTGTTTTCACTCCTTCTCACTAATCACTCCCAAAGTCTTGAATTTCCTCCCTCTTCTTATCGGTTCTGCTACTTCTTTTTATCAGTTCTGTTTTGCTTTGTAAAATCAGTACGCATGTACTCTGCTGACTTCAGATTATGTCCCATCAATGTCTAGTGCTGTGGCAAAAGCCCTATAAAAGTCCATTAAAATAAAAATGCATTATTTAGTCTATCCAAGAGCTATACTGTCTGTGTAATGCAATCATGTTGGTTCTAGTGTTATCACAGCCGTGGTCCTGTGGGTAAAGGACAGATGCAGGCATAATATATAGTAGAGTTCAAATTTGGAAAAATATCTTCAGACAGTTTTTCTCACTTGCGGCCTAAGCGTGAGGCTATCCTTTGTGGTTCCTTACCAAGGAGAATGGTACTAAATCAGTTTTGTAAGGCTAACGGATTGAACCTGTGTTAGATAGCGCTACACTGCAAAGAGTGAATTCTCCTTTGTTAGGGTTGGGCTTTAGTCTGTTTACTGACTTAAACATGTGCCAGGTTTGTTTAATGTCTACCAAGTTTGCCAAAAATGTGGTTCTTGGGTTTGAAAATGTGTGTCTCTGTAATTGTCGCGGTGAGACCTGACTGATTGATTAGGTCCAGGAGGAGTGTCATGTAAATGTCAAACAGAAAAGGCAATAGTGTGGATCCTTGGATATTCTACGTCAGAAGTAATTGCTGGTATTTGTTTGAAGTTATGATTATGGTTTCTGCTCTTACTCCTACGTCCTGTCCCCTTTCCTCCATACTTATGGGACATCTCTCCGTCCTGTGGGACGGGACCGGAGCACTTTGTAAAAAGCATACATATTTTTTTTCCAAAAATTATTTGTCCCTCCTCTCTTTCCTGCGCAGGGCCCGGCACGCGGCCGTAACCCCGCCCACCTTGGCTCCGCCCCGTGCATCGCCCATCAGTCCTTTTCTCTGCTTGATCAGGGCCGGACGCACTTGCATCCTCGGAAGATTTTCTTCCCTGTTTTCCTCTCTGGCTCTCGCTAGCGTTCGTCCTCTACTCTGTCTGTCTTTTAAATTAGACTTTCCAGACTGTTCTTCGTGCCATTGTCGCTTCGCAAGGGCGGATCCCCATCCTCTTTTTTTAGAGTGTTTGGGTCCGGAACACCGTTGGGACTCCTGTTTTTACTGTGACTCCCTTTCGGTCCGGGCTCTTCAACGTCGGTTGGAATGGTCGGAGGAGGTGTTCCGACGCACTCCTCCATCTCGTTTTCAGGCGTTCATCGACGAGAAGAAGAAACGCCTGGTAAGTTCTTTACTTTTCAGAGCACCCCGGCCGGTGGGTACCTTCCCGGGTTCCTCTCGAGCCGGAAGGGGTGTTGATCGTTCTGCCACCGGGGTTCGCCCTGAGGTGCCTGTCCGGCATAATAATTCTACCAGAGTTTTCTCCGTGGGTCTCCGTAAGGGGCCTGTGTACACCGGAGTAACGTCCGAGGCCCCTCCTGTGGGGGCTGTGTGTAGACCCAGTTCTGCTGAGTCACAGGGTACCGGAGCTTGCTCTGAGGCCTCTCTTTCGGCTTCCCTCAAAAACAAGACTGGGGTGCGCCCCGAGGCCTTGGCTGGGCTTGTGTTTACCGAACGGATGTTCGAGGCCCGTGCTGATAAGGCTATTACCGGGCCTAGGCCCGAGGTCCCTCGTACAGAGGCTAAGGCTACCAACAGCTCTGAGGGGCCGGGCAGGGCCCTGTCGGTGAAATCGGTTTCTCGCCGTTCCCGCTCTTGTGGTGATACCAGATCTGTTGAGGGGGCAAAATAAGCAAGGTTCTTCTTTTACGGGCAGTGTCGAGGTCCTTCCTTCGAAGGCTCAGTTGGCGGTTGGTATGTCGCAGAAACATTCCAGGCCTCATAGTACCAGCTCTGCCGAGGTTCCTTATGTTAAGGCTAAAATTAAGACCCCTGATCCATCGACGGGGACCCCTGCCTCACCTCCTCACGTGCCGCAGTTCCCCTCAGATAAAGACAAAATGGCGGCTGTTCCCGCCACGACCACGGCGGCCATTTTAGGTACTACCCCTACAACTACGCCAATCGGCCCCTGGTGTAGGGTTCGGTCCTTTGGGTGAACCTAAGGTCACTTGGGCGTATCCTTACCGGTCCGTTTATGATTGGGACGCCCGGATGCCTCTTCCGCACAATGTCTCGTCGCCTGCAGGGGCGGCCCCTTTGATTTATGTGGATATGTCGGCGGAGGGCCCGGTGTGGCACCCTTCTCCGTTACGTCCCTGGATTTGTCCACCTCATGAGAGGCCTCCTCAGGTTCCGAAGCAATCTCCTGAGGATGCTTGTTTCGGTAAATTTCAAGCGCTTATGCGCACCTACCCCAGAGGGAGTATTTCAAAGGGCTTTTTAAGGAAATGCGTCCACCAGCGCCCCCGGCTCCACCCGTTCCTCTGGTGGTTCCACGGCGCCTCCTTTGCCCGTGGTGCCTGCCCCTGCTCTTCCGCCTTTGCCACCATTGTCCCCAGTGGACAAGGCAGTGCCTGACACGGTTCAGCAGGATCCTGACCTGTCAGATGACACTCAAGGTGAGCAGGACAACAAGGACCTTCCCCGCTCTGTTAGAGCTTTTCATGACCGGGTACTGGACATGATGAATTTCTTAGATGTTCCGGTTCCCGAGGCACCTGCTCCACAGGAGGGCGTGCTTTTTGGGGCGTTCACCCTGTCTCCTTTGGAGCGTACCAGCCTTTTCCTGCAGAAGGATGTTCTGGCCGAGGTCCGAAGAGTTTGGGAAAAGCCACACTCGGGACTTTTTGTCAATAAAAAGATTGACGCAAGGTACAGGCTGCATTCTTCGGAAGAAGTAGCCTTGTCATCTTGTCCGCCTCCCTCCTCCACAGTGGTGGCTGCGGCTACGTTGCAATCCAGGCCTGCAGCATCCTCCTCCGCGATGGCTACTCAGGTCTTGGGAAAGGAGGACAAGCTCCTGGAATCCCTAGGGAGGAAAATCTTTGCCAATTCGGCCTTGCAGCTCAGGCAGGCTAATGCAGAATTGATTTTGGCGGGAGCTAACATGCGGATGTGGAGAGGGCTGTCGGAGTTTGAGGAGCACATTCCGGTCGAGAAGTTGGAGAATTTCAGAGGAGGCCTTTCCGATGCCAGGGTCTTGGCCCAGGATCTCCTGGAGGCTGCGGCTCATCACGTAGACACCTCGGCCCGGGGTCTGATGCTTGGGGTTGATACCTCGCGGCAAGCGTGGCTGCATGCCACTAAGTTCTCGAAGGAGGTGCAATACAAGATTCTGGACCTTCCATTTGATGGTAAGGAGTTGTTTCACTCTTCTACTGATGTAGAGCTCACCAAAACCAAAGATAGCACTCAGACGACTAAATCATTCTGTTCTGGTTAAAGCTCCCTTCAAGTCTCAAAGGTCGTTGTCGCAAGGTCGACCTTCCTCTGGTTTTAGGGGCTTCCTCGACTGCAAATCTCGCAGAGTGGATACTCCTGCGGGGAATAACCGCTGTAGACAACAGCGTACGTGGGTTTTCTCCCGCTCCTCAGCCTCCTCATCAGGTTCAGGTGGCACTGCCACCGATAAGCCTGCCAAATGAGAGTTTTCCGCGCTCGCACGAGACCCCGGTGAGAGGACGCATTGTGTCTCATTGGGAGGCACGGCAGGCCATCACAGAAGACAGATGGTCTTGTCAGTCGCTCGAGCAGGTTTCCGCTTACCTTTACCCCCTACCCCACCCCTCAACCCTCTTTTTCTGCTGTCAGGCTCACCCTCCCTCAAGGCCGAGGTTCAGAAACTTCTGCACCTCGGAGCTGTGGAACCCAATCCCCTTGGGGAGCGAGGGGAGGACTTCTACTCCCGGCTGTTTACGGTGCCCAAACCCAACCAGGCTGGCCTGCGCACCATCCTAGACCTTTCCCAGTTCAATCTTTTCCTACCCCAAGAGAAATTCAAGATGATCACGCCCAGCCAGATACGCTCCTCCTTGCAGATGGGCGATTGGCTCAGCGTTGTGGATCTTCAGGACACGTACATGCATATCCTGATTTGGAACCCACAAAGGAGATATCTCTGCTTCTCTTTGGGAGAGGAGCACTTCCAGTTTCGAGTGCTTCTTTTGGCTCAGCTCGGCGCCACGTGTCTTCAAGAAGATGTCAGTGATTGCGGCCTAACTTCGTATCCAGGGTATCCATGAGTATCCGTATTTGGACGACTGGCTCTTATGCCGGGGTGCGCCCCGATGCCTTGGTGGGGCTTGGGGCTACCGAAGGGATGTTCGAGGCCCGCGGGAGTAAGGCTGTTACCGGACCTGGGTCCGAGGTCCCTCGTACAGAGGCTAAAGCTACCAACATTTCTGATGGTCTTGGAAGACCTTATCGGTGAAGGTTGTTTCTCACCGTTCCTGCTCTTGCGGCGACACCAGATCTGTTGAGGGGGCAAAGAAGGGAAATTCCTGAGAAGGCTAATTTGGCGGTTGGTATGTCGCAGAAACATTCCAGGCCTCATAGTACCGGCTCTGCCGAGGTTCCTTATGTTAAGGCTAAAGTTAAGACCCCTGATCCATCGACTGGGACCCCTGCCTCACTTCCTTACGTGCCGCAGTTCCCCTCACGTGATGACAAAATGGCGCCCGTTCCCGCCATGACCGCGGCGGCCATTTTGAACGCTACCCCTACAGCTGCCTCAGGTGTAGGGCTGGTTTCTCAGCCTTGTGCGCATCCTTATCGGTCAGTTTATGACCGGAATGCTCGGATACCCCTTTCGCACAATGTTTTGTTGCCTGCGGGGTGGGCACCTTTGGTTGACCTGTCCATCCAGATATAGGAGTGGGCTATGCTTCATGGCGTTTGGCTGCTTGCGGTGCACATCCCGGGCCAGCTGAATGTCACAACGGAGTGGGAGTTGAAGGCGGAGATCCTCTCATGGATTTTCTTGCATTGGGGTACACCGGAGGTGGACCTCTTCGCAACAGTGGTAAACAAGAAGCTTCCTCGGTATGCCTCCAGAGGGGGGCTGAGAGCCTCCTCTCGGGGGGGGGGGGGGATGCTCTCGAGATTCCATGGCACAACATGAGAGCTTAAGCCTTCCCGCCTCTGCCTCTAGTTTCATCGAGCAATTGGGAAGCTGAAGAACTCTGTGAACTGTTCCCTTATGCTCATGACCCCGTGGTGGCCAGCCAGTTTTTGGTTCTCAGAACTTCAACACCTGTCGGTGTTTCTGCTGATCAGGTTACGAGTAACCCCAGTTCTTCTTCATCGAGGGGAACAGCAGATGTGGCACCCCTTCCCACAATCGCTCAGCTTGGCGGCATGGTGCCTGAGTTCAAGTCTTAGAGCGTTTTAACTTCTCTACGGATAACATGCGTATTATCCAGGCAGCCAGGGAACCCTCGACCAGATCCCAATACAGGAGTAAATGGCTCAGGTTCTGTCGTTGGTGTTTGGAAAAGCGGTTGGATCCAAGGGTGGCTACGATTGACAAGGTGCTGTCCCTCGTGTCCCCCCTAGCAGAGTCGGGTGTTAACGTTCTGTCATGCAGAACTTACCTTTCAGCGTTTTCCGCTTATCTTGCTATAGGCCGATGCTCTTATTCTCTGAGTAACCCAGTGGTTAAGAGGCATTTTCCAGGCTTGACACTCTCTACCCTCCGGTTCGTAGTCCGCACCCGCCTTGGGACCTAAATGTAGTCCTGACGGCGCTGTGCCATAAACCCTTTGAGCCAATGGCTACGGTTGACCTCAGGTACGTGTCCTGGAAAGTGTCCTTTCTGGTAGCCGTTATGTCAGCGAGGAGAGTGGGTGAGCTCCAGGCATTGTCGGTGGAGCACCCTTTCTTGGTCTTTCACAAGGACAAGGTAGTCCTTTGGACGAACCCAGCTTTCCTACCAAAGGTAGTGACCGAATTCCATCTGAATCAGTTGATTTCCCTTCCGGTCTTTTTTCCGAACCCTGCCTCGGAGGCGGAAAGGCTTCTACAGTGCTTGGATGTCCGAAGAGCTCCTAGGTTCTACCTGGACAGGACTTCCGAGCATCGGATGTCTTCCCAACTGTTTGTGACCTTCGGTAAGCCTCAGGGCAGGCCGGCATCTAAGGCATCTATTTCCAGATGGATTACCGCCTGTATCACAGAATTTTTCACCGTCCAAAAGCTGAAACCTCCTAAAGGTATCCATGCACACCAGGTGTGAGGCAACGCAGCTGCGGTTGCTTTTCAGACGTATGTTCCCTGGGAGTCCATCACTAAAGCGGCTACTTGGGCCTCTCCATCTGCTTTCTGTAGCATTACTGCCTCGGTATGAGCTCTAGAGCTGACGCTCAGTTCGGCCAGGCTGTGCTGAAGAACATGTTTCAGTAAGGGGTATTTCCATCCACCCATAGTTCCTGTAAGGAGTCCTTGGGAATCTCCCATAAGTATGGAGGAAAGGGGACGGGACGTAGGAGTATTACCAGGTTACTCACCGTAGTGACCACCTTACTCCTAGTCCATAGTCCCCTTTCCTCCATACGGCCGCCCGCCGTCCCCTCTAATAAGGTTCCTCTGTTATTGCTAATGGGTCTTTGACCCTGCGATAGAAAAGGACTGATGGGCGATGCGCGGGGCGGAGCCAAGGTGGGCGGGGTTACGGCCGCGTGCCGGGCCCCGCGCAGGAAAGAGAGGAGGGACACATTTTTGGAAAAAATGTTGATGCTTTTTGCAAAGTGCTCCGGTCCCGTCCCACAGGACGGAGAGATGTCCCATAAGTATGGAGGAAAGGGGACTATGGACTAGGAGTAAGGTGGTCACTACAGTGAGTAACCTGGTAAATCGTTGAGGAAAGGGGTGATAAAGCAGAGAACAACTCCTTTTAATCCAATCTTCATAGATGAATCTAGTGACTAATGGTGTCAAAGGCTGGCAAGATGTCCAATAGGATATTTATGCTCTTGGAGTTGTCTGTTGTTTTTTTTTATTGTTGCCCAGATTGATAAGAGGGTTGATTCCGTATCCGAGTTGTTGGGTCAGCTGTGTATTGGGCGAGACCTGATGTAAGCACATAATTAAAATTAGTGAGACACTTCCAGCAGTCATTGAGTCGTTCTGGCTGTTTCGTGATAGTTTTGTGAGTTAGGGGAAAAGGGGCTTTTTATCTACGATATGGCTGTTTTGCAGGAGTCGATAGTAGGGAGTAGGTTCTGTACAGACAATAGGTGGAAAGAGATCAAAGAATGGCAGGTTTGTGTAGAAGGTGTTGGTTGCTACTTTCGATCCATAGATTTCTATGGTACAGCGTTTCTTTCTGCTTGTTTTGAACCCTATACTGATTTTTTGGGAGGCAAGTAAAGCTAGACTCACGCCTTGCCTGTTTTGCTCATTATTATGGGGATATTGAATCGTCCCTTAGACTGTCAGTACTGAAAGACTGTCTCTCTTTTTGAATTATTCTTGTATTGTTTCCATTGCACACATCACCTTACAGTGAAGTTCAGTTGGGATACCTTGTAGTTTTATGTTATTTTACTTTGCATGTATATAGCGCCTTTTATACTATTGGTATAGTCTCAAGGCGCTGCTAGGTTGAACGCCCTCGGGAACCGAAGTTCAGGTCAGTAGAGAGAAAAGAGAGAGTCAAAAGGTGCGTGTGAGCACTGGATATGTGTGCAGCTGGTGTGGCATTCGTGTGATAGCTGCTTCTTAGCGGTAGGTGTGGAGGTTGAGCGATCAAGAATATGTGTTCGTTCTGGCAGGTTGTTATCCAGACCGATTATGGCTGCGTTAGTCCTGAGGAGAAACGCCTAGGCTGGAGGGTGTGTAACCAGCAGTGTTTAGTTAGAGTAATCGGGAGTATGTGGCAAATGATATGACAACAGCTATACCGAATGGTGTCATAGTATTGCTGTGTTTTATTTGAGTGGTGGTGTAAAGAAGAGAATAAGCTTTGAGATGTGAATATGGTGGTTTACATTAGGTGATTCATTGCCAATAATTCCATGTACTCCGACTGTTCCATGTACTCTGACTGTTCCAAGCACTCCAAACCGTTCCTTTCAAAGCTCTTTCAAACGTTCCATGCTCTCCAAACCATTCCATGTAAGTCGCGCCATTCTGTGCACTCCAGTCCGTTTCATGCACTCGCATCCGATCCATGCACTCGAACCAATTTATGCACTGGTCCTTTCATTCGTTCTAGCCATGTTGTCCTTTCTTCATGCATCATTCACCCACATACGTCATCTTCACACGTTGCTTCCACTTAACTGGTTCCACCCTGTTCACCCGTATAAATAAACAATGATGTAGCCCCTTCACCTGAGTGCACGTGCAACTTTAGCTGTAAGCACTTGCAAGTAAATGTACACTGGAATACTCTGCATTACACACGTGTGGTACCTACAGCATAGATCAACAAGTGACCTGCAATATTGACACCGATTTGTGTCATCCATGAAAGGCATCAAGTGTTATCCATCATGTACACTTCAAGATGCAGCCGTGCACCACCACACCTAAATAGTGGAGGAAACTATAGCCTTTCCTAACCCCCTCAACCACATTGACTTCAGACACTGCGCCCATTACTTGTTTAATGAGCTACTAAGAACGTTGAGACCTAAAGCAATGCATGCTCATGTGCCATGCGGCCACTACCTGTGGGTGGAGCTATTCGAAGTGGCATGTACTGTGGGGTGCATTTAAAGGCCCCAAACAGAAGTTCCTTTCACATAAATAACAAGATTTTAAACAAACAAAAACGGCCTGGCATTTGTTTTTGTTTTTCAAGTAAGAGCCATGTGGAAAGGCCCTACCTGTCATTACCAATGAATAAGAAGCATTTTAATTTACAAAAGGAGGAATCAAAGATCCCTGTCACATGGAAAACAGGATTTTTAAACATTGACAACATAAACAACCTGCACATGTTTGTGCAAATAAAACAGGTTTTGAAAAAGTAAGTGAAAGAAATATCACTGCTCAGAGAAAAATGTTAGGAAAACAAAACCCATGTGGGTTGACGAAGAGCAATGTATATTATGTTTCACCCACAAAACTCCAGTGACATTTGATTTGAAGAGCCACTTTGTCTTCATGAAAAAAATGGCTGCCCTTTTGCTGGCTGTGGGTAAAACCTTGCAAGGATATCTCCCACTTCCAGCCTGGATGTCACATCTCCTATCTAATGACTAACCGCAATAAAAATGTTCTGCTAAAGGCATCGAAATTCAGTGTTCTCCAGACCTGCTGGCTCTGAAAGAAAGCTTACAACACAAAGGAGACTGATAAAGGTACAGGCTGACCCAGTGAAAACAAATGGCCAGAAGTGCAGAGAGACAATGCAGCTCTGATTTTGGGCATTCCAGAACAAGATCTCCCTGTCTGCAATTCACCTATCCGGGAAGGAGAATACAATAGTGGATGCCCTGAGCAGGCAGGGCTCCGTCTCCCACGAGTGGGTGATGTGCCAGGAAGTTCCTCTAGAGCTCTTCAACCTCCGGGGAACCCCTCACGTGAATCTGTTTGTGTCCAGTGTGAACAGGAAGTGCAAACTTTTCTGCTCCACGGAATTTTATTCCCGAGAGGAGCACTGGGTGACGCATTGGTGGTGGACTGGAACTTCCAGCTCCCGTATGCGTTCCCACCAATTCCCGTCATGCCTTAAGTGATCATGAGGTTGAAGTCGTACAGATCAACCATGATCCTAATTGCTCCAGACTGTTGCCCGAACCTACTGGATGGCCATCTGTCCTCCACATCTTCCCCAGAGGCCAAACCACCTCTCTTATGAGGGGGAGGAGGGAGCTGGTTCTCCGCCTGAGCATGCACACGCTAATCCTGCATGCCGGCTTCTGAAAGACTATGGTACAGGGATCGGGACATTCCTAAAACGTTGGATGACATTTTGCAGCTGGATCCCTTTTCATGCGACACCTCAAGAGTGTTGTCTTTCCTTCTTCATTTGGCAAGACAGGGCCTTCAAGTCGCCATCGTAAGGGGCTATTTAGCGGCACACGCTATCTTTAAGCGCACACCAGAGCAAGCATCATACTTATCGATCCCCTTGGTGTTGCAATTTAAAAAAGGCTTGACTAATACTTTCCCTCCGACACCCTCCATGGTAACAGCATGGGACCTTAAACTTGGTGTTAACATTTCTAATGGCTTCCCCATTCAAGCCATTACATTTTGTTTCCTCTGAGGCTACTATCTCTGAAGACGGCCTTTTCTCCTCGGCCCGAAGAGTGAGTGTATTGCAGGCCCCGTCATGTAAGCCACATTTTACAATCTTTGCCAAGGGCAAGGTGACTCTTAAAGTGTGCCCTTCTGATGGTATTAACAGAGTTTCACCTGCCGGTGCAAGCCTTGTTCCACCTCCTCGTCCATCCAAGGAAGAAGGCTGCATAGGCTCAATCCCAAGAGGGCTCTGAGTTTGTACATCACCATAACAAGCCAGTTCAGACTGGAAGATCAGTTATTCACAGGGACGTCATTTGGGGGTCGCCAGGGGTCGCAGTTGCGACCCCTGATGTCTCCCTTGCTACCCCTGTGGTCTCCCTTGCTACTCCTAGAAAAAAAAAGTTTAAAAAAAAAGTTTAAAAAAAAAAATTAACTAAAAAAAAATCTAAGTACAGGGGTTGGGGCCAGTGTCGTGTGGCTCTTTATTTTTGGAGTGGCTGACTTTCTTGAGCAGGCCTAAAAAAAAAGGGGTTTCACTTTGAGCAGTGACGCTAAATAAGAAAGAATAGGAATGCTACATAATTTGTCTTTCTGGAATTCTATCCAATAATTGCTAGACTCAAAGGTTTATTTCCAGGCACACTTCAGGTGGTGAGTCACTGATGTAGCCTGTTCTTAAACACCTCAACTCAGCCTTTCATCCTTCCAAGGTCGATAAATGAGTACCAACACAGGTTGGATGATATTGTATGTATATTTGATCTATAGAAGGCGCTTAAGCGTAAGTGCTATATAATAACAGATCATTATCATTTGGCCTTGGACGTCTGCTTGCATTCACAGTAATTTGGTAATATGGACCTATACACACTGATATTAACGATACATATGGCGATCCATTCTTGTATGAAATATATATAACATTGTGATATCGCAACCATATTTTTTGTAGTGTACTTAGGAACAATATGTGATGTCCTTTCCTGTTTTGTCAAGGTGTGAAAGGTTGTTCCATTGCTTCCCCTGATGTCACTTCGAGGTGTGGGGGTCAAATGACATCACTCTCTATGGTGTCCTCAGAGGGCAAAGGTCATGTGATATCACTTCCGCTACCCCTGGCATTTTGGTGAAATAACATCCCTGGCTATTCGTTAGAAATACCAGCCCGAAAACTGGCAAAAGGAATAACAAAGCAAACCATCTCTAGATAGATAGTGCTTTGTGTTTCTGAATGCTACATAAGAGCAGGTACGGATATTCCTGAAGGCTTCAGGGCACGCTACACTAGAGGTGTGGAAGCTACTTCTGCTCTCCAAAGAGGGGGGGGATACCTGTAAAGGATATCTGTTTGACCGTGACGTGGTTCTCCATACACATGTCCGCAAAACACTACTGCCTGGGCACAGTATCCTCAAATGAGTCTCGCTTCAGTAGGGCTGTCCTCCAACAAATGGTGACCTAATCGACATGGAGTTTGCTCCTTCTCTCCTCCGTAAGGGTCTTACTGCTATGGGAGTCAATCGAAGATGAGGAATCCGTGGGAGGACACATTCCATTAGAAGAACACATGAGTTACCCCTGGTAATGTTCTTTCTACTGCATGTTCCTTCCACGGATTCTTTGTCACCCTTCCAGCCTAACTCAAGGTTAAGGAGCTCCCTAATAACTTTTTGCAACGACTCTCCTTTAATGCTTAAACAGTTACTTGTGTCTCTAATCCCTAACCTGGCTGTGCAAGGGGAAAAAATGACCGCTGATGTCATGGGGCTTCGAGCGCGCTATTTGTACCCACATGGTCAAAACGTGGTCACGAAGAAGACGTCTCGATGACCATCGATGTCAGTGCGCATGGCTTCCCCTGCTGGGAAAGTTTTCAGAGAGCTGCAAGCAGCAGAATGTATATCTAAGATGAAGAATCCGTGGGAGGAACATAAAGTAGAAAGAACATTACTAGGGCTAAGTAATTTGTTCTTTTCAACGCATCTACTTTTCCCGGGCCCTACATGATGCTGGTGCCAGTATATGTCTAGGTGCAGCACCCAATGACATTGGTGCCTTTCTTCTGTGCACTCTGTTCACTTCAGGAATACCAATACCCTGAGTATTTGCTAGGCCTAATCTGGCGAATGCCTCTGGCTTCGATCATTATGTGGACTGCAGTCAACAAATGTTGGTTTCTGACCCCCACAGAATCTATATTTACTGGCTGCTGGAGAAATATGACCCCAGGACTGTGGGTCATCAATGCATCGGAAGGCTCTTCAGGATCGGGCAGCAAAACTATTCACCCTTTTCCACAATGAAAAGGTCGACAAGCAATCGCATTCGAGGTCTCAGGACGCGGAGCAGAGGTTGGAAGATTGATCTCTGGCTGAAAAGGAGAAGTAAGGAAATCGCTGCAAGATGTCCCGTACACCGAGCAGTTCCTCTCAGCATCACTCTTCTTCCTTGTCAAAGTAGAGGTGTCAACTCTCAAGGGACTGTCCGGAAACAGCTACACATGGACAGTTTCACTCCCAATCTTCCACCCTGTAGCATTGGGAAGCTTTTTCGTTGAAGATGCTTGGCATCTTCGCCAAGTACCTAGCGCTGATGGCTTTGACCCGGTACCACCAGGACCCACTGTACTTGAAAAATCGGCAGGGATCCTGTGAAGGACTGCAACCCCACGCCAAAGGTGACCTGCTACATCCTCTGGCATCGAACAGTTGACATTTTTTAAATTTTTTTTATTTGTTTATTGCCATTTTTCAGTGATATCAGTTACATGACATTCAAAAGTGCCGTGCACATATATAATCACAATGCATTTTAACTTAACATTAAACATCTTTATAAACAACAACTGTCTCCATGTTCTGTTCTTACAGTTCCGTGTCTCTTGTCTCGGGGGAGGGGCGTAGTCAGACGGTTTAAAGGTGTTGGGGGGGTGTCCTCAGAGGGCCAGCTTTATCTCCAGTGGCCTCACCTGGGCTGCCCTTTTTTATCCTGCGGGTATGCTTAGCCTGTGGCCTTTAGTTCATGGGGGCTTATCGTCAGAGGGGTAGAACATATGTCTGGTGAGTTCTCTCCATGCCTCGAGCGCCCTGCTGGATTCATCAGTGGATCTGGCGTCGCAATCCTCCCAAGCTTTGGTCTCAGCTAACACCCACCGCTCTGTTTCACTGTGCCATATTTTTGCGGTTCCGCTGGTTTTTTTCCAGGACATGGCAATGGTTCTTTTGGCCAGTATGCATGCCAAGTCCACGAGTCGTACCGTGTGCTTAAGCTTGGTCAATCTGGGGTAAGTTCCTAATTGGCACTCCTCTGGTGTCCATTTGTATTTGGTCATGCCTGCCTTCTCGCACGTCTGTTTTACTTTGCCCCACAGCGACCTTGTTTTGGGGCATTCCCACAGCATATGTATCAGGTCGGCCTCTTCGCCCATGCACCAGGTGCAGTTCAGCTGAGCTTGCTTGTTAAATTTGGCTATTCGGTGTAGGGTCAGGTAAGTTCGGTGCAGTACGTTCAGCTGTATCTGTCTGAATCTGTGGTTTCTTGAGACTTCTTTGGTAAATGTGAGCGCTCTGCTCCACTCCCCCTCAGTCATTTCTCTGCCTATGTCCCTTTCCCATTTGTTTTTCATTTCCATGATCCGGGGATTGGGTATGTCACTCAAATGGCCATATATTTGGGATATTGGTCTGCTGCCCTCCCCCAGGTTAAATAGCATTGTTAAGAATGGGTCCGAGTCCGGTTCTTCAAGCCACGTATCCCATTTGCGTCGTGCTGTAGTGCAAACCCTTTGATACCATAGGAACTGGCCTGTGTGGATGCCGTCTATTTCTTGTATTGAGGCAAACTCTTTGAAGGTGCCCTCTTCGTAGAGGTCTCCCCAGGTGTAGACCCCTTCTTTCCCATAATCTCATTTGTTTCAGGTCTGTTGCCGTTTTGCAAAGGTCTGCGAACAGTGGTACTTCTGGTGCATAGGTGTTCCGTGAGTGGGTGAGCATTTTCGTTCTGTGCCATATCTTTTCCCCCAGGGCGGCTAGGGGGGGTACATTTCTCAATAGTTGTGAGGGTGTCCAGACCAGTTCTTTCAGTTGGTACGGAAGGATCATTGCTTGCAGCAGGGGCGTTTCAGATGTGGGCTCATCGGCTAGCCATTTTGTCACAAAGCTTAGCTGGGCTGCGAGGTAATATTTTTCCAGATTCGGAAGTTGGATTCCTCCCTGGCTGTGTGGTAGGGCTAACGTCGACAGCGCTAGTCTGTGTCTGTTTTTCCCCCATAGGAACTCTTTTATTAACCTTTCAAGCAGTCGGAAGAAGGGTTTGTTAATATAGTAATGCAGATTCCGGAACCCGTACAAGAACCTTGGTAGTACAATCATCTTGACTATCGAGGCCCATCCCATCATTGACAGGGGGAGTTTCACCCAGAAGTTCATTGATTTACGCAGAGCTGGGAGTGCTGCTTTTGTGTTGTGCTCATGCATCAGTGCAGGGGTGTGCATTATTTGGATTCCGTGATATCGGAATGAGGTGGTCTGCCATCTTATTCCAACTGCCGGGAGTGCCTCCATGTCCTCATGTCTCAGGGCCGCTAGGGGGAACAGGCAGGATTTTGGCTTGCTGAATTGGATTCCTGAGACCCTGGAGTAATTATCCAAAACATCTAGCATAGTGAGCACATTGTGTTGTGGGTTCCTAACGTATATGAGTACATCATCTGCATAAAGTGAGATGACATCATCTATTCATCCCAGCTTTATAGCGGCATCGAAAAATTGCTTTCTGAAGTAAATGGCTATGGGCTCCAGTCCCAGTATGTACAACATTGGGGACAGTGGGCAGCCCTGCCTGGTCCCTCTTTGTATGCCCCAGACCTCTGACACATGTTTCCCAGATTTCACCCTTGCTCTCGGCTTAGCGTATAGTATTGTGATCCATCTAATAAACCCCGGTCCAAAGCCAAATTCCTTGAGTACAGCCACTAGCCACTCCCAATATATGGAATCGAACGCCTCTATGGCATCCAGGGATAGTAGTCCACACGAGTCCTTATCATTGTCGGTGTGCGCTATAATGTGTTGCAGCCTATGCAAGTTCATGGATGTATTGCGGCCCGGTACAAAGCCGCGCTGGTCAGTGTGTATTATGTCTCCTTTAATTCTGGACAGCCGCTTACCTAATATTGTGGTTAAGATTTTCACATCATAAGCATCGCTTGAGGGCGGTAGGAGTCACACCTGTCCGCCGGTTTATTGGGCTTGAGGATCGGGACCACCAGTGTTTCTCTCATGCTCTCAGGTAGTATCCCCCTCTCGTATGCTTCCTGGTATACCTCATGTAACAGGGGCGTCAGGGAGGACTCATTAGCCTTATAAATTTCTGAGGGCAATCCGTCTGTGCCAGGTGCCTTGTGCGTGGCCAGGGACCTAATGGCCTCCGTTATGTCTTCGGGTGTGATGTCTGTTTCTAGTGTGTTGGCCTGTTCCGGGGACATCTTGGGGAGCCCTATCTCGTCCAGTGTGTCCATTATCTGTTCTTGGGAAACCTGTTCTTTGTGGGAGTATAGGTGCTCGTAGAAGCATTTAAAGGTGTTATTTATGTCCTGCTGTATGTGATGCGTGTTCCCTTCCTCGTCCCGCAGTGTAGTGGTGGAGTGTGTGTGATGTTCCTTTTGGCAGAGCCAGGCCAGTAGCCTGCCAGGTCAGTCTGCCTCTACATGTGCTCTGTTTGTTTTAGCAGTGTAGTCAAACTTTTCTAGCCAGCTCCAAGTGGTTGGATTCTTCTCCCTAAGTTTCTGGAGTTCATTTTCTCCCTGCTGAGTGCCTGTGGGGGTGGCCTCCAGCCTTTCAATCTCCTTCTCCACCTGGTCTAATTCTTTCCGAGTATTTTCTCGATTCCCCTGGCCTTTGCAATGGTTTCCCCCCTTATCACTGTTTTTAGAGCGTCCCATTCTGTACTTCTGAGTTCCACGCTGCCCGTGTTAACTTCTATTTAGTTGTCTATAGATTCTTGTAATCCCTCTCTAAAGGCTGGGTCCGTCAGGGCATCTACAGGCATTTTCCACATGGGGATCGGAGGTCTTGGGCCTTTGTGGTTCCATGTCACTAAAAGTGGGGAGTGGTCAGAGATGGTTCTCCCTAGGTACTGTGCCTCTTCCACTTGGGGTAAGTGTTCCCTGCCTATAAGGATGTAGTCTAATCTTGTGTGTAGATTATGCAGGGACGAGTAGTATGAGTAGCCTCTTGTTGCTGGATGTGTTTCTCGCCATACATCTTCCAGATCCAGCCTATCATTGCGGTCAGTGCTGTTGTTGCTGCCGGTGGGCCTTTCGAATGGGGTATGGACCTGTCCAATGTTGGATCATGTACACAATTCAGGTCTCCCCCCCCCAGATGAACAGGCCGCTTCTGTGTTGCGTAATTCTGGGATACGGTGAGTTCAAGTGGGCCAATATGTTGTTGTTGGGGAAGTAGGGAGTTCATGATGCATGATTCCGTCTGTTCAATGTGCCCCCATAACATTACAAATCTGCCTTCTGGGTCTATCTCTGATTTGACCAGGCGGAATGGGAGCTGCGGGTGTATCCAGGTGTAAACTCCTCTTGCATATTTGGAATAAGTGGTGCCAAATCCCTGTCCCCCCCCAGTGAGTTTGGAGTTTAGTCACAGAGTCTGCCGTGCAGTGGGTCTCCTGTAGCAGTGCTATCATCACCCCTTTTCTGTATAGGTAGGTCTTAATTCTGTTTCTGCAAAGGTATGTTCTCCGACCCCTCACATTCCATGTCATTATTTTAATTGCTGTTGAGGTCATGGTGGTTCAAAAGGGATATTACATTTGTCCTGCATCCCCCTCTGCCTCATTTGTGATCGCGGCTCTGGTGTTGAAGCCCCTTCCTGAACGTGGGTTAGAGCCCAGGCCCCCCGTCTTCCATTCGATTCCCCCCATACCCCACCGGTCCATCTGGAGACTTACCAACAATAGTAACGTTCATTCTAGTGAATGAGAACAACAAACTGTGCAACCTTGAACTGCCCCCAGCAGTTGCTTCGAACTTGCAGCGCTCAGGGGCTCCCAAGCCTTTTGGGCCTTTCCAGGCCTCCCGGTGCGGGTTGTGTGTTGGCGGTCGGCCTCCACGTTTCCTGAAGGGGTGTGTTGACGTCATCGGCGCTCGTGTGTGCCGGTGCGCTCCTGCTTGATGTTGCTTTCATATTACTGTGGTTCTTGGTGTGGGGCCACGGTGGTTCTCGCATTGTGCGAGCATCGGTCGTTTCCTGTTGCTTTTGATTGTTCAGTGGCCTGTGATCTCCTTCGTTGCCCCTTCTTTGTCATCTGCGAGGTTGTTGTGCTCGAGCTACATATTCGCTGCCGCGGGAGTTTCTAGGAAGATTGCTTTTCCTTTGTATATTACCTTGAGGCGCGACGGGTACATTAGCATGTACTTGAGGTTGAGTTCTCGTAGTCTTGCTTTCACCGGGATGAATGAGTTCCTTGCCCTTTGCACTATGGGAGTGTAGTCCGGATACATGACTATCTTAACATCCTTTCTCTTGATTTCCCCTCCTCCTCTCGAGAATCGCAGTATTGTCTCTCTGTCGCGGAAATTTAGGACTTTTGCGATCATTGTGCGCGGGTGCGAGCCGGGGGGAGGTCTTTTTTGCAGAGATCTGTGGGCTCGTTCTATCGAGAATCCCTGGGTCAGGTTGCCGGCCCCAATTTCTTGTTGTAGCATTGTCTCATTAAATTCTGTTGGGTTTGGGCCCTCAATTCCCTCCGGGACCCCCAGGATTCGAATGTTGTTGCGGCGGACTCGCCCTTCTGCATCCTCCGACCTCGCCTCCAGCCATGCTACCTTCAGTTCCAGGTCCTGGACCTTAGATTTGAGATCTGTCGTGCTTTCTACATTGTCGTGTAGGGCAGCTACTGTGGTCTGGGGTGCGCTAACCTTATGGGCCCAGAGCCATCTGAAGAGGTTTGATTTTCTCGTGTCTTGCCCCCTACGGTGCCGCTTTCCTTCCGTTCCCAGGTGGTAGGTATGGTGCCTGTGCCTTCCTACTTCCAGGCCGTCGCAGCACTAGTGTTACTGGGCCGTCCGTTGAATGGTGGCCATGTTCTTGGGGTTTAGGGTGCGCGCTGCCGGAGTTCATGCAACATACGGGTTAATCCTCATGTGGGGCCTACCTTCTGCCCGTACGCTGCTGCGTTGTTGCAGCGCCCCTCCGGGCTCTCCAGATTACTCCCGGGCCCCTCCGTTCCGTCGCTCTACTGGCCTCCTCGTTTCCTAGCAGGATGCGGCCGTACCCAGGCTCACCGTTCTGTGTTGGGCTGCAGTCCTCTTCGGTCTCCGCCCGTACCTCCTGCGGTCTGTGGAGGTCGATCCACCTCTTCTGCAGGTCCGTCGGGCCTGTCGTCCCGCGGGTTTCTTCTTCCAGCCCCCTCCGGCTGTTTGCAGCACCGGCTCTCCCTCCACGCCTCGTCAGCAAGGGTCCCGCTGGGCGGTGTCCTTTCCTCGCCGCCTTCCGCCTCTGGGCTTCGCGCCCGCCAAAACCGTCTCTGGTTCGGCCCGTGTGGCAGGGTGCAGGGTCACAGGATGTGTCCTACGATGGTCTTTGGTGCTTCTCAAGGAGCCCTTGTTGGGTGAGTTTGAGGGTAGCCGCCCGTGCTCCCTTCCCCCCGCGGGCTGCCTGCTCTGCGTCTCTGCGGTCTACAGCTGAGCCTCGGGCGCCGCCATCTTGCGGGTCAGGGGGGCTCCACTTTGCTTTCTCCAACCGCCTGTTCTGGTAGTCCGATTTTTCATGAAAACACCACAGAGTGCTGGAAATCGGTTCCTTTCTGTGGAGCTATTAATTTCATGACTGTTCGTCGAGTATTTGTCGAACCATTCGGTCCGTATCAGGATCCTGGGCAGGAGCGTTGGCAAGTCTCATCCTTACACCATGCGTGCCGGCCACGCCCCCCGTCTAACAGTTGCCATTGGCTTCTTCCGTCTCTGCATCATCAACACCGGGACTGCTCCGGAGTACGCTCTTCTTCCTATGGGGGCGTTCATGTCGAAGATGGGAGATGTCTTTGATGAGGACAGGGATCCTATCCCATTTGGGATTGAGCCCTGTACCGTAGAGAATTGAGGGACTTGCCTGAGGACTTCTATGGTGAGGGCAAAGGGCTGTTAGAGCTGGCTTCTTACTTGCGGTAGGCCAGTGGTCTGGACACCTCGCTGGAGTTGGACATTTTACCATCGCTGACTCTGGGTAAGCCAAAGGCCTCTTTACAACAGCTGGTGGCCAACGTGGTGGAAAACCCTGGCGGAAAACCCTGGCTTATCATCCCCTTCCAGACCAAATGTTCAGTTCGAACTTAGACATTCTATATAAAGGTCCACAAAAGGAGAGATTGCTGCCTTTTAATCTGGCAGTCGTGTCTGGTACTGGACTCCTGGAAGAAACGTGCCTCTGTCCCTCCCCACGGCTGACTAGGACCTGGCAAAGAAGCACTGCCAGTGCCTTAGAACCCAGGTTTTCTAGCCAACCATGCCTCTTCTGAGAGCTAGTTAGTGCAGGCTGCGACTGCCAACTTCAAATCCACATTTCCTTCTCTGCACCCAGACAGAGAGAGCAAGAGGTTGGGTACATGGGGGAAGACCGTTTTTCCCTGGGGCAGTATTGCCCTTGGAGCAGTAAGTGCTTCCTGTGACTGCCAAAATTATCTTTTGGCCTCTGGTTGGCAGTCCCTGGTGCAGCCAAGCACCTATCAGTTGAAGAGCTGAGAGAGGAAGTTTGAGGCCCTTATCCAAGATGGCAAAGAAGCATCCTGACAGATACTAGATACTGTAGTTGGGACTAGACACTGCATGGGGTGGGCGCTGGCAACGGGCATGCTGGCCGGGAGGTATTCCTGGATGAGGACCTCAGGGTTTGCCCAGGACATGTAGGCAAAGTTCCTTTCCTGGATATGCCTTTTGATGGGCATAACCTTTGTGGGGAGAAGGCTGACGACTGCTTACAAAGGTTCCCATCTCTAAGGCCATTGCTAAGTCTCTGGGCCTAATGGTGCAACAGCTTTCAACCTCCCACTAGCAGAGGTAGAGAGTTTTGACCCTTCACCTACTATGCCCACTGTAGAAAACACCAGGCACCCTTGGGGAAGCAGCAACCATGTTGTTTCCCCATGGGAAGGGATATGGGAAGTCACAGAGGTGGTGTTTCCTCCTCAGCGGTGCCCCCTACTGCCCGCGATAAAACTGGTAGCTTCCTCGGAAAGAGGCAGAGGCAGGTATTCAGTCTAGTTTCCGGTCCCGAAGGAGGACAGGGGCTTTGTCCCATCTGCGAAATGAGGCGATTGAATTTGTGCCTATGCACAGACAAAATTCAAATTGTGACTCTGGCTTAGGTCCACCAAGCCCTTGTTCAACAGAACTGCTTGGTTTCACTAGATCTGCAGGATTCCTACTTGCCAATTCACATCAAGCACCGGACGTACCTGAGATTCCTTGTGGGCCATTTCCACTAACAGTTCAAGGTCCTGCCCTGCACTCTGTCTCTGGCATCCAGGGTCTTCAAGCTATGGACAGTGGTCGTGGCTTGCCTCAGGAAGGACGGCATCAATGTTTTTCCCTACCTGGACGACTGGCCAATCCTAGCTCACACCCAGGCCTGGCGTTGGCACATCTGTTACGTACATACAGGCTGTTCTGTGCTTCAAATGGATTGTGTCCTCCCACATATTCCTCATCTTTGATACATCTAAGTCTGCTTGCAGCTCGCTTCGGAATTTTGTTTTTCATAGTGTCGATGTCAGGCAGCGTTGAGTCTTGGTCTTCGACAGCCTCAGCAAAATTAAGATTACATTGTTTTCTACAATCAAGTGAATTCGATATTCTAAGATCATGTCCTCGACACCGAAGACAGGTTTCAAATGATGTGCGGACTGTAGGGAAAAATATTCCATAACACATTCACTGCGTCTGTCGGTGTTTGGAGACAGGCCACAAGGTGGAATACCATGGCTCATCTCAGTCTGACTGTCAAGGCCTTAAGGGAAAGGAAGCGGAAACTCGATGCAGGTAAGCCTTTCCCAAATCCCACCTAAAAGAAAGTCGTCTTCCAAATTGAGGAATGTTCCCCCTCCAACCCCCCAGAGTAAACGTCTGAAACATTGGAGACAATCGAGGTCTGGTTCACGATGCTCATCGTCCTCTTCGCTCAAGAAGTGTAAGAAACGGCGTCACAGTTCCTCGTCTTCCTCTTCCGTAAACGTTTTGTTCCCAAAGAAAACCTTGACTCCTGTGCAATGGGTAAGCTTCCTCTTAAAAATGCTTGATATTTTTCAGAGGCAAGCTCCTTCTTCGACACATAAGAAAAAGCCTGTGCCTACCCCCTTCAAGAGCCTTAGCTAAATACACACCCCCCCCTTTGGGGTGTAGCTGCCCTTGTAGTAGAACATATTCCAGAGGGAGAGGAAAGGGAATGCTTTCTAAGCCTAGTGCAAGAAGGAAAATATGCTATGAGGCATTCTTTACAGTCCAGCCTGGATACAGTGGATTCAGTAAGTAGTTCCAGGGCTGCCAGTACTGTGATTAGGCGCATGTCATGGCTCAGAGAATGTTTTTTCTGTGGATGTCCAGACACGTTTACTTGGTGTGCCTTTTGATGTAACTTTTTTCTTTTTGGAGAAAAGGCTGATGATAGTCTGGAGAAGCTGCAGGCTTCTAGAGCTGCAGCTAAATCATTAGAGGCGGCAATCAGACAACCTCAACTTTCAGGTCAAGGATGGCGAGGACGTCTTTCATTTCTTTTCCTCAATCTCTATAGGAAGAGGACAGTTCTCGCAAAGAAGAGAGCACCTCATGGAGGCAGAGGAAGAGGGGGTAGTACTCCCCGCGCAACACCCGCAGAGTTACCCTTAGCTGCAGGTGGAGCAGCAAAATGACTTCCTCACCCACAAGTCTGTGGTAGGAGGCAGACTGTCCTATCTTCTCCAGATTTGGCGATTTGTAACTTTGAACGCCTGGGTGCTACAAACCATATAAGACGCTTACTATCTCCCATTCCTAAAGAAACCTCCAGATTGCCCCCCAAAAGCCAGATCTTCTCTGGTTCCAGATCCGCTCCGGCAACAGGAGATTCTCATCCTGTAGGAGAAAGGTGCAATAGAGCTGGTACCTGCAGCGCAGAGAAACCAAAGTTGGCATTCGCCCTACTACCTAATTCCCAAGAAGGACAGAGGAGTGCAACCCATCTTGGACTTGAGATGGTTGAACAAGTTCCTCAGGAAGGACAAGTTCAAGATGGTAACACTTTTGCAGATCCTTGAGGCCCTTCCACTCCAGGATTGGTTGGTGTCATTGGACCTTCAGGATGCTTACCTTCATGTGCCCATACATCAGAAGCACAGAAAGTACCTGGGGTTCGTAGTTGGCGGGTCTCCTCAATTTTAGGTTCTGTCATTTGGGCTCACTTCAGCCCTGAGGGTCTTCACCAAGCTCATGGCAGTGCTGGCAGAACGTCTGAGGGAAGGTATTCACACCTACCCCTACCTGGACAACTGTTTGATCAGAGTTTGTTCACTGCAACAGTCCCAGAGTCAACTCAGTCGCACCTGCTACTTTCTCCAAGAGCTGGGCTTCTCCCTGAACTTCAAGAAGTCCCACTTGACACCTTCTCAAAAGCTTCAATTTATTGGAGGAGTCCTGGACTCGGCCTTGGGAAAAGCCACCCAAGTTAAGGGCTCAACATCTTTTGCAGATGGTCCAAAAGTTTGAGTACCCAATATCTCCCGACCTACGACTTCCTACGGTTGCTCAGCCTCATGCATCCTTCATTTTTCAGGTGCCAGTAGCCTGTGTGAGAATTCAGGGGGCTCTCAGATCCCAGTGGTCTCAATTCCCCGGCAGAATGACGGACCTTCTCCAGGTCCCGACAAAGGTCGCTCAGGATCTCCTGTGGTGGGCCAGTCGAGAGAGTCTGTTGAGGAGAACCCTTTTGGCACCCATTGCTGGAGATGGCAGTTGTAACAGACACCTCCCTCTCAGGATGGGAAGTGTACATGAGAGATCTTTCAGTAAGTGGACACTGGTCTCAGTCGGAGTCCAGACTTCATATCAACCTATTGGAACGGATTGCAATCCAACTAGTGCTGATGGCCTTCCTGCCTTCAATATGCAGAAGAGTGTTGTGATAATGACGGACAGCAGTGATTTGATGTGGCATTTGTAACGCGCCTATACACAGGTTTTTCAAGACGCAACGAGGCAAGGGAGGGGAACAGAGGGAAGACGGAAACAACAATCATACTAGGCCAGGTGACATTGAGATCACGCAAGTGTGGGCGAGGGGGGGAATGGGAAAAGTGTGAGGGGAAAGGTGAGGGGAAGTACAGTACATAGGATAACAGTAAAATAAAGACAATAAATAAAAGTGCGGCCAGCTGGTGGCAAGTGCAAGGGTAAGTGCAGACATCAGAAGTGCTAGTAGAGGCTGTAGGGCTACAGAAACAGTCCCTGAGTGCAAGGTTTGCTAGGGGGGCAGTGCAGGTGTGCAACTGGCGGGGAGGTGACCTGGCTCAGAGATCAGAGGGTAACCAGGTAACCAGTGCAGTTTCAGATTCAGCCAGGAGATCAGCAGGGTAGAGGAGGAGAGAAAGCAGAAGCAAAGATGATGGTCTTGAGGTGCTTCCGGAACCGGAGATGGGTCTCCTCAAGTTTCAGATAGGCAGGGAGCCCATGCATACCCCAACAAGAGAGGGGGGCGTAGGGTCACTGCCCCTGCGCAGAGAGGCAATGCAGCTCTGGTTCTGGGCACCAAGAGAAGCTCTTCTGGCAGTTCATCTAGCCGCAAAAGAAAATATGGCAGCGGAGGCTCTGAGCAGGCATCGCACAATCTCCCACAATTGGGAGCTAGGTCAGGGAGTCGTTCTGGAGATCTTTGCCTTTTGAGAACCCCTCACATAGATCTGTTCGCGACCAGTGTCAACCGGAAGTGCGAGCTGTTCTGCTCTAGGGAATTTCCCCAAAGAGGAGCTCCAAGAGGCGCGTTTGTGGCTTACTGGGAGTTTCCACTTCTGTACGTGTTGCCACCAATCCCAGTTATTCCTCATCTCATCAGGAGGTTGAGGAAATTTGGGGAAACCATGATCCTCATTGCTCTGGATTGGGCCAGGAGAACTTGGTACCCAGACCTTCTGGAAATGGCCATCTGCTCTCCAATTCGTCTTCCCCAAAGAGAGGACCAACTCTCGCAAGAGGGAGATCGCATTCTTCACCCAGAGATCCCGACTTTCAATCTTCACAACTGGTGTCTGAAAGGGTGAGATATAAGGATTGGGACCTCCCGGAAGATGTAATGGAGGTGTTGCTTTCGGCTAGAAGGCCAGCAACTAAATCTATGTAATGCTACCATTGGATTAAGTTTTGCAGCTGGTGCAGGGAAAATAAACCTGATCCTTTCACATGTAAACTTCCCCATGTTCTATCTTTCTTGCTCCACCTAACTCATTCTGGGTTGCAAATGGCCATGGTGAAGTTAGCAGCGCTATCAATCTTTAAGAGGTCTCAGGATGAGGGATCGTACTTCAAGGTGCAGATTGTGGTACAATTTCTTAAGGGCCTAACAAATTTGTTTCTGCCTACTTCATTCATTATTTCGTCATCTAGTACTAAGTTGTCTCATGGGAGCTCCATTTCAGCCCTAGCATGTGTGTCCTTTAAGAATGCACACCAGGAAAACAGCCATTTTAGTAGCTATCACGATCTGCCCTTTGGGTAAGTGAGCAACAAGCCCTGTCTTCCAAACCACCATTCACTTCCTTTTTCAAGGACAAGGTCGTTCTAAGAGTTCGATCTTCTTCTTTCCTTCCAAGAGTTGTTTGTGTTTCACCATGCACAACGTATAGTGTTGCCAACTTTATACCCACCTCCCCATCCATCAAAAGAGGAGGAGAGACTACATTGTGTGGATCCTAAAAGGGTGCTAAGCTACTACATTACACGAACGGCAAGTATTCATCAAGATGACCAGCTCTTCATCGGTTGCCAGAAGGTTTGAAGGCACATTCCAGTTGCTTCCTCAGCTCTGGAAAGAGGTGTGCCAGTACAGGACATTTGCAGAGCTGCAACCTGGTCGACTCTTCATACTTTTAGTACATTTTACTGTGTAGATTCTTCATCATTAGAGGAAAACACAAATGGCAAAGCTGTCTTGCATACTATAAACAAATAAGTACACCTCCTAATACAAACTGCTTTGGGAGTCTATCAAAGATGAGGAATACGTGGGAGGACGAAAAACAAACACAACTGCACACTGGTGTATTTATATGGGTGGTGAAATGTTCTGGAAAGGTAGTGAGGTGCAGAGGAGAGAGAGACGACTCTGACACTAGGTTGTGGTAATAGAAGAGACAAGAAGTGTCCACGGATCACTCGCGTCCCCTGCATGCTAGAGTTTTTGGCCAAAGATAAACAATAAGTAAATATATATTTTTCAGATGGCATTCGCAATAAATTATTTTACCCAATGTTAAATGGGAGCAGATAAATCTGTTGCTAGAGAATCAAATATTAAATATTTGTGAAACCATAATTGTGATGATAGTTAAATTCAATTTTCATTCAGCAATTCCAGTACTGTCTTGACCACAATTTTCAAAAATGTATACAATTAGTACATGCCATTTCATATTCAGATGTTCAATTTGTCATTGTGTTCATATACATTAGTACATATGTTTTTACAATATTACATTCATATTGTGTGCAGCAGGTATTCAATAGTGTTGCACTCGCTCAACGCGTTTCAGGAATCAAATTCCCTTCTTCAGGAGCAAATTAGTGTATTTATGCGGTATTCACAAGTTGTAATGTTCTTATTCTTAGATTTCTCAGGGAGATCTGTTTAACACAAAAATAGTAACAAAATGATTTTGTTTTAGTGATCTTGTAGCTTGGGCATCATACGCTCATAAATGTTCTCATTATTTAGGTTAACCCTACCTCTCATCAGTGCCCCATAGACATCTCTAACTGTTGAAGTGGCGATAAATCTGTATTGTCAGATAAGAAATTCACGCCCCAGAAACTTAAATATGTATAAATATTGTGTCTCCAAAGCCTATATTAATGGAATATATAAGTACGTTAATCAGAAATGGTATACTCTACCTCCTCTGGAAAAGATCGTCACCGACTCTGATGCCTCGAACGGTGATCACTTGCAGGATTAACGTGGTATATTGGGAGTTAATCCTAAGGCAATTCAAATAAGTGATTTAGAATTGAGTCTACCTTATGAGTTAAGAGAAACCTTATAAAATGTATCATGGTACAAATGTATAAAGCGCTTACCTCACAATGGTTTTTGTTATGTGAACATGGGTGATAATTTCCAGCGTGGCTCTTCAATTCAGACGTGGTTTCTAGTATTCTATGGAACCCCGCAGGGTCAAAACATGGATGCGCGCGACCTAAATGTAAACATAGTTTTGTGTCAGCCCATGGTGAGCTAATGGATCCTGTAGAACAGCTCGAGAGCGGGTCATCTGGTCATTTTCCTATAATTTAAGTTTCTTACCTATGATTAGTCCGAACCGACTTCCAGAAAGCGTTCTCCCGATATCCGCGAGTGAGCTGAACCACGGGATAGCAAAATGGCTTAATGCATTACTGTGATGTCTGTGTGCGTGCCTGTGATGACGTCACATGTAAACTATGGACGTCATCACGCGGCGCGCATGTTCCTTAATACGGAGTTGTATTAGAATAGAGTTCATCCGATGGATTGTATCTAACACCTACTAACATCAGGGTGTGTTTAACTTAACCCCCCTGACACCTCTTCTGAAAGGTCTTGTTGATGAGAAATGTTTACAAACGTTAGGGGTTGCGTTAAATAGCCTCTGGGTTCAGTATTTAGGATGTATGGGATCTCTACTTCTGAAGTGCATCTCATACACTGTATGGATCATTGTACCTTGGTGTTAATTTTGGCCTAGGGCACCTCTGCTCACAGTCTATATTGTAGTCCATATCACAATGTTAGTACAATCGTCATATTCATGAAGTCTATTACTTTCAATTACAATGGTGTTATCTTGTTAATATTGCGTTCCAACATGTAAAGTACATCATTTTGTTTTATTTGTGACAAAATATCATCAATCAAGAACAGACATCTCATTGTATTATAAAACTTCTTCCTTTCTCCTAACTGATGGAAAAATGGGTTTAGTCCATGAGTTATCATCAGGATCATAGACATTATTTGAGAGAAACTGGGACGTTAGACTCATTAGTACCTTTCAAAGTTGTAAAGTATTTCATAGTGATTCAATAGCGTATTTCAAAGTTGTATACATATTGACTCACACAACTTCTCCCACTCTTAGCATATCTTTGGTCTGTCTACCGTATTATATTGATCATGGCGTGCATTATTAGAGGTGCAACTTCTCCCTTATACAAAGTCTCACAATTAGTCAACTATGTCCAGGGTGGTAAATTGGATACTGCATAATGGTACATATGGGGTAGAAAGTGTGTTTGTGATCTATGTTTTGAGTGTAGATGTACTTCCATTTCCTGTAGGTACTCCCTTCCACTCTGTGATGCTATTCATGTTCAGAGAAATGCTCCCAAATGGAAGTCCTCATTCATCCCATATGGACTCATATTGTCCAGTTTGTCTATCCAGTAGAGTTCACGTTGATCTAGATCTAACTTATTTGCGTGATTACATCCTCTCGGAGCTCTTTGTACCACTTCCAAAATGTGATATCTCAGCTGAGCTACTGTGTCGTTTGTCGGAAAAATGTCTTGCCACTGGTGACCCTTCGTTCTTAGTCCTGATATTGCTCTTGTGTTCATTGCATCTTTCTTTCATCGTACGTGTAGTTTGTCCCACATAATATATTCCACATGGGCAACTCAATGCATATATTACTGATTTAGTATCACAGGTAGCAAAATGTCCGAGTTTGATTTTTGCCCCTGTCCGTGGCTGTCTCACATAATCTCCTTTTGTTATGTTGCAATTTCCACAGTGTGAGCTTGCAAATGTTCCCATTTTCTTGGTTTTTAACGTCCTTTGTTGTTGATCTTCGGTACGTTCTGCTTTCACCAACTGATCTCTAATGTTTCGCCCACTTTTGTATGCTATAAGTGGCGGCTCTGGAAATAGTTTCTGAAGTTGAGGGTCCATTTGAATAATCCTCATATTTTTTCTTATCAAACGAGTGATCTGATGACTTTCACTTGAGTGTTTTAAAGTGTATAGAAAGGGTATCTCCTTATTCTATGTTTTTTTCTTCAGTAGTTCATCTCTTGATGTTAGAGCAGATCTCTCTTTGGCTGCCGTTGTCACATTCTCAGGATAGCTTCTCTGAGTATTTCAATGTCATTTTGTCAATTTCTACTGTTAGTGTGGATTGCAGTGGTGATGTTATTTTCGCCTGAAGAAATCAACTATATGGTAGGTTGTCTCTTAGATGTTTTGGATGGTGGCTTCTGTAATGTAAGCAATATTTACATCAGTTGGTTTGGTGAATAGGTTTGTGATGATTTCTCCATCCTTCAGTTCAAGTTCCACATACAGATAATTGATTTTAGGTGTAACAGTCTTAATTGTGAACTTTATTCTGTCATTAACTGAATTGATGTACTTCCGGAATTTTTCCAGTTGTTCTGTATCCCCTCTAAGATCACAAAAACATTGTCGATGTATCTCATCCAACATATTAGTTTCTGGCCCCATTCTACATGTGTAGTTATGTATTGCGATTCCAGATGTGCATAAATAGTTTAGCGTAGGCAGGGGGCCATTGCTGAACCCATGGAGGTACCGGAGGCTTGTAGGTAAAATTGGCGGTTAAATCTAAAGGAATTGTAATGTAATATAATTTTAGCCAATTCAAGTATGAATGTTTTTTCTGCTTTGCAATCATTATCTTCTAGTAGCGCCCACTACATCAACTCGTCATTAGAACAATACAAAAAAGAAATCTAACAACTTAAAGTCCGTAAATATAGGCGGGCACCAAGACATGACACCAGCGATACAAGCAGTGACATTCCCTCAAGTGGTGAAGACACAAGGAGAACAGGGGACAAAACAGGGGAGCACTCTACAGCACGAAATTCAAGAAGTGGGGATTTACATAACTCTCAAACAGCCACAACATCGTCTTCAATTCCCCATGTTTTTTAGACAAAAGACTACAAGAAGAGGTTCTAAGAAATCTAAGGGCAAAGAACAAACCAAACAACACTTGGTAGTCAACCTATCATCTAAACAACTGTCAAAAAATCAGCTTGAATTATTGAACTTAGGTTTATCTTTCACCCCCACTCAAAACACCACGCACTTAGAAGAACATGTCAATCTCTACAGATTGATGAGAAAGATGAGGCTAAAAGTGTTCTTTGACATACAACCACCATTTGATAATTCACTGACTACGGAATTCCTGGAGATGAAACCTAAAAGTACGTTCGACCCTCCCTTTCAAAACACAACGTTGAAACTTTTTGAAACCGAAATGCTGAGCCAACGGAAAAAAATGGACTACAATAAAGTCAGGAAATATAACCTCAGGAAGCGCCAGAGTAAAATTATTAAGGACTTGTCTGACGATAGCACACTGACATTGAAACCTGCTGATAAAGGAGGAGCAATAGTAGTCATGGATACCACCTTTTTGAAAGACAGGGATACCTACATACCGATTAACGAGGACCCCACATCTAGAATTTCATCTATGATTGAGACCGTACTAGAGAAAGCCCTGGAAAATGGTTGGATTTTAGAAAAAACAAAGCAATATCTATTCAAAACAAACCCAATAACACCAGTGTTTTATGGCCTCCCCAAAATCCATAAACAACTAGCAAAACCTCCTCTAAGACCGATAGTTGCAGGAACGGACAGTGTGTTTCACCCACTGGCAATCTACGTGGATCAGGTTCTTCAACCCATTGTACAAAAAACCAACACTTACCTTCGAGTCACCACGCACTTTCTCAACGTTATACACAGCATACAGAACCTTCAAGAGATTGACCTCATAGTAACATTTGATGTGCAGAGCTTGTACACATCTATCCCACACGACACGGGACTAGAGGCACTAGAATGGGCGCTACTAGAAGAGAAAAAAACATTCATACTTGAATTGGCTAAAATTATATTGCATAACAATTTCTTCAGATTTAACCACCAATTTTACCTACCAGCCTCTGGTACCGCCATGGGTTCAGAAATGGCCCTGCCTATGCTAACCTATTTATGCACCATCTGGAATTGCAATACATAACTACACATGTAGAAGAGGACCCAGGACTAATATGTTGGATGAGATACATCGACAATGTTTTTGTGATCTGGAGAGGGCACAAAGAACAACTGGAAAAATTCCTGAAGTACATCAATTCAATTAATGACAGAATAAAGTTTGCCTTTGAATGAACTAAAGTTGTTGCTACTAAACTAGTGCCTCAAATGACTTGCATACCCCAGAGCCTGGATCGCTAATAGCCCAGCGTCCCCGGTATTCACATAACATATTCGTGCCGCTATAGCGCCCCTCCATTGATCTCTGGACCACACAGCATTGTATTTTAGCATCTAGCGCCTCAGTAATTATACCTACATTCGCTGATGTTACTCTATCACACTGGGTTCTTTTGCACTGCATAGTTCTGCTTATTTTAGCAGTGCAGCGCCACTTTTAATCTCATATACTTGCAGTTGCTCTGTATACTATATTGGGTAATCCTGTATTTTAACCACCAAGTGCCGCACCAAATGTACCTGGACTTGCTGACATACTGTACTATATCCTTTTTTGTATAAACTTTCATTTTAGCCACCCACTGCTGTATCGAATGTACCTAGACTTGTTGATGTATTGTACTCTACATTGCATAGCCCTACATATTAGCAGCCCAATGCTGTTTCTACATGGCACTTATACCCATAGATTCTACTCGAATACCTGTTCAGCATTTTCTGGCATACCTTGACCACCTTGGCATCACAGAGACATGGCATACATGCTGCAGCAGGCCCTATGCTCATGCTAGCAGTCCCTGATGGTTACTCGATCCTTTGATAGGATATACATGAGGCGAGTGGTGGAGGCACTGCCATCATCTTCAAAGCTAGCCTCTCCTTGAGATTAGCCCCTTCCCATGATATCTAATCCTACGAATTTCTCACAGCTAAACTACCTTTAGCTAATTCCCAGACACTTACCATTCACCTCATTTATAAACCCATGGGCCACATTTGGACCTTTGAGGAGGACATTTCCACTCTTCTCTCAAACAATCTCAAAAACACGTCACAAGTTCTCCTATTAGGTGACCTTAATTTGGGCTTCAATTAACCTCTTGATAAATATGCCACTACTACTGCTAACACTTGATTGGGTGGCAGACTACAATTGTAACACCAACATTACTTCCATCTCCCCACAAGTATGGACTGATCATTTCCTTCTGTCATTTACACGTATTACCGCCAGACCCCTCCCCATACCCACTCCCATTACACTACCAACCTTAACTAGGAACAAAAATAATATTACAGCGGATAAACTCATTCCCCTTATTCTCCCCACCCTCACCTCCCTACCAGACAGCACACATCCTGGTCTGCTTGTTGACGAGTATAAGAAAATCATGACAACTTCGCTGGACAGCATTACCCCACTTAAATTGAGACAAAGCAAGCCTAAAGCTCATTTGAACAAATGATTCACCCCTCATTTAAAAGATCTACGACAAAAAAAAGAAGCTGTGAAGCCTCCTGGAACATACTCCCATCTGAAGAAAACAATCAAATTTACCAAGATCTCATCCCTATACAAAGATCTGCCTGGCTAAATGTGAATCCTACAATAATCGTATCTCTCAATCCAATTCCAGCATGAAGGAATTATTCACGATCCTAAAAGAATTAGAGAGCCCCACCCCCACAGCAGATACTTGTACCAAAGACAAAATCTGGTGTTCTAACATCCAGCAAGCGCTATCTAATAAAGTGACCACCCTCCAAAATGAAATTGCCCAAAAACAAATCCCTAACTACCTCAACTACCTTAACTCCCCCCAATAATACCTCTCCTACCTCTGACAGCCCACCCACTCGCTTCAATTTTTCCCATTGATACCAACCAATCACCGACCTATTTACAACAGTACCTTTTTTGCTAAAAATCCTGGATAAGGTCGCATAACTACAAAACCAGAAATTCCTGGAACTACACCACCTTTTAGGAGTTCGCCAATCAGGTTTCCGTCCCCAACACAGACCAGAAACCGCCCTCATCGACCTGAAGGCCCAAGTCGATGAGCTAAGGGATAAAGAGAAATCAGCACCCCTCCTCATCCTTGACCTCTCCGCTGCATTTGATCTTGTGGATCATAAGGTCTTATGTAGTCATCTAGACTCGGCAGTACACTTCTCTAAGGAGGCCATAGTCTGGATAGTCATTTTTAAGTGGCAGGACCATGAGGGTCTTCTCCCCAGCGGCAGCTGCAGACCCTATTCCGATTACATGCGGAGTGCCCCAGGGCTCCTTTGTCTCTCCCACCTTGTATAACATATTCACTAAGCCCCTTTCCGATGATCTGGACCATCTTGATATCACATACACTAATTATGCAGATGATGCTCAGATTCTCATCCCACTTTCTCGGGATTATGGTGAGGATTTGGGCTTGGTGAATAGAGTTTACCTCATCATCCAGCCATTGTTGACAACGCACAGTCTATGCCTGAATGATGACAAAACAGAGCTCATCATCTTGGATACCCCACCAACCTTAAAAAAGAGGCCACGAATATACCGCCTTCTTAATTGACAAACCTCATCAAAGTTGCCACTGAGGTAAAGACCCTTGGCTACTACCTTGACACTACTCTCACCTTCACTAAACAAGTTAATGCCATGGCCTCTGCCTACGCTTACACTTGCAAACTTATTAGAACTGGCAAACCTTCCCTCTATATTGGCTCCAACAAATATATCATTAGGAGAATCCAAACTCTCCAAAATAACGCCCTTAGAGCGGCCCTCAGCGTAACCAGGAGAAAACATATATCTGAGATCAGGCGACAAAATAATTGGCTTTCCACTAAAGACAAAATCCAGCTAAAAACCACCTTTCTTACCTACAAATCATTGAATAATGCTGCTCCTAGCTATCTCTCTGAGAGATTCCACAGAAGGACCTCTTCTAGACCTTCTAGACTAATCAACACCAACTGCATCACCATCCCCAGGTTTAAATTAGCAAAGGTTGAAGGCAGCAGCTTTCCTGTCAAAGCATCCCTACTTTGGAACTCCCTTCCACCCTCACTACGAGCTGATCAATCATACCAGAACTTTAGACATAGTTGCATTAACTGGCTTAAGACAACTGACCACTAGATCTGCCACCACACTGTACATAGACTTCCAATTGATTTTCCTAGGTCTTAGACGTAGCGTTTTCGTGTCTGCTCCAACCTCGTTTCTGTTGTCATGTAATTGCTACCTTTGCCTCACATGTTTCCTTTCTGCCTTGTGTAACTTATTCCTGTGACCTAAGCTGTGAACTTCCTTGTAACCTCTGCGTCCTGATACCTTTGGGTCTGGTGCGTAATACAAATAAACAATGGAGACTGGTACACCTAAGATCCATTATTTGGATGTGGAACTTGAATTGAAGGATGAAGAAATCCTCACTAACCTATTCACCAAACCAACTGATGTAAATAATAGCTTACATTACAGAAGCCACCATCCAAAACATTTAAGAGACAACCTACCATATAGTCAATTTCTTCGGGCGAAAAGAATAACATCACTGGAATCCACACTAACAGTAGAAATTGACAAAATGACATCGAAATACTCAGCGAGAGGCTATCCTGAGAATGTTATAACGGCAGCCAAAGAGAGATCTGCTCTAACATCAAGAGATGAACTGCTGTCATGATGCCTGCTCCTGAGGAGCTAGGTCAGGCCCAGCGTCCCCGGAAGCAGACTTCATACTCACCAAGCAGGACCCAGCAAACCCCTATAGGGTCTCTATGGACCTTGTCCTGGCACCTTTGGCGCCAGGCTCATAAAAGGCATCTGTCCTGGCGCCATAGGCGCCAGGCTCATCATGGCAGAACATATGGTAATGCTTGGGTGAACTCACCTGAGGCAGACCATGCTGCATACTCACCCGAGGCAGACCATGCTGTCTGAAGCTCCAAGCCAACTAAGGCTGGGGAGGAACTATTTTCTTTCAGGAACTCTTTTCTTACTCGGGTGGGGTCAGTGGAAGAACACTCACCTGAAGCTCTTCCAAGGCTATTTAAACCACGCCCGGATGGCCACACGTGCTTCGCGTTATTCTGCATCTGCAGCAGGACGCTCACCGAGTCGGCTCCTGCATCCTGGCTCCTGCCACGCCCGCCAGCACCTGGAACATCTGCAAGGAGAGAAAGACAAGCATTAGGACATTACCTACCTTCATCCAGCATCCGGATTCTTCACTCCGTCGATCCTGCAAAAGAAAGTCAAGGGTTAGAAACGCATCTCATCGCTTGCTGCAGCGCCACTTCCGCTTACCTTCACGTGGCGCTGTCTAGCTCTTCAGCGTTCATAGGCGACACCGGCCGCATCCCAGCACCTACGGAAAAGAAAGACAATAGTTAGAAGCGCTCCGCTTCGCACGCTGCCGCGCCGCTTCCACTTACCTTCACATGGCGCCGGCAACCTTTTCAGCGCCCATAGGCGACATCGGTCGCATTCAAGACCTACGGAGAAAAAGGACAAAACAAGGTGAGCAACGAACTAATTGCAAAGGACAGATTACTCACCTTAAGTCTTACCTGAATTTTGTTGGGCCCTCAGTTCCCTTTTCGGGTCGGAGCGGCTTTTCTGGCTTTTCCGTACCACGGCCCCTATGGGGAAATAAGACACACTCATTAAGGTGTCGGAGCAATGCACTACGGCACACCTTCATTAAAAGTACTCACCTGAGCTTACCTCGGCGAATCCATTCCTCCACAAGGATTCCTCACCTAGTCCCTGAAAATTAAACAAAGGCCAAGGGACAAATAAGACTTGATCTTTTGAACTATATACTTACGGCAGCATTTTGGTAAAGGCAAGCAGACATCAAACCCTCGCCAAATCCGAGATCCAGTGAAGTAACTGGAAATCAACGCGCCTATGCGTCAGAAGCAGGATGGAGAGCTCGTCCATACAGAAATTAAGGTGAGAGTCTGCGGAAGGCACAGCTAGGGTTCGAGGAGGGTGAGAAGGGGAAAAAGGGGGGAATCTCGCACACTATCTAGCAGACAGTTAACTCCCTTTTCCCATCTACAGAATGATTATTCTACGGGCCAGACAGACGAGGTTTGGGGGTCCAGTCCATCTTCCAAGCACTACGCTTTACCGTGGAAGAAGATGTAGCAGTCCTGAACGGGTCGACGCCTCCGTGGGAATCAGGTGAGCGTTACAACTACTGAAGAAAAAACCAGAGAATAAGGAGATACCCTTTCTATACACTTTAAAACACTCAAGTGAAAGTCATCAGATCACTGGTTTGATGAGAAGAAATTGGAGGATTATTCAAATGGACCCTCAACTTCACAAACTATTTCCAGAGCCGCCACTTATAGCATACAAAAGAGGCTGAAACTTTAGAGATCAGTTGGTGAAAGCAGAACGTACCCAAGATCAACGACAAAGGACGTTACAAACCAAGATGCATGCTTACACTGTGGAAATTGTAACAACATCACAAAAGGAGATTACGTGAGACACCCACGGACAGGGACAAAAATCAAACTCGGACATTTTGCTACCTGTGATACTAAATCAGTAATATATGCATTGAGTTGCCCATGTGGCATATGTTATGTGGGACAAACTACATGTAAGATGAAAGAAAGATGTAATGAACACAAGAGCAACATCAGGACTAAGAACGAACGGTCACCAGTGGCAAGACATTTTTCTGACAAACGACTCACAGTAGCTCAGCTGAGATATCAAATTTTGGAAGTGGTACAAAGAGCTCCGAGAGGAGGTAATTGCGCAAATAAGTTATATCAATGTGAAATCTACTGGCTAGACAAACTGGACCAGTATGAGTCCATATGGGATGAATGAGGACTTCCTCTTGGGTGCATTTCTCTGAACATGAATAGCCTCGCAGAGTGGAAGGGAGGACCTACAGGAAATGGAAGTACATCTACACTCTCAACATAGACCACAAACACACTTTCTGCCCCATATATGCCATTAAGCAGTATCCAATTTACCACCCTGGATATAGTTGACTAATTGAGAGACTTAATATAAGGGAGAGGTTGCACCTACAATGATACCCACCATGATCAATATAATATGGTAGACAGACCAAACATATGCTAAGTGTAAATGGGAGAAGTTATGTGAGTCAATATGTATACAAGAAGCGAATATTTTCCAACTCTAAACATTTTTTCCTACTTTGAAATATGCTAGTGAATCACTATGAAATACTCACAACTTTAAAATGTACTAATGAGTCTAACATCCCAGTTTCCCTCAAATGTCTATGATCCTGATAATAACTCATGGACTAAACCCAATTTTACATCAGTTAGGAGAAAGGAAGAAGTTTTGTAATGCGATGAGATGTCTGTTCTTGATTGATGCTATTTTGTCACAAACAAAACAACATGATGTACTGTCAATTTTGGGAACGCAATATTAACAAGGTAACACCATTGTTATTGAAAGTAATAGCCTTCATGAATATGACAAGTGTACTACCATTGTGATATTCACTACAATATAGACTGTGAGCAGAAGTGCCCCAGGCTAAAATGAACACCACAGTACACTGATCCATACAGTGTATGAGATGCACTTCAGCAGTAGAGATCCCATACATCCTAAATATTGAACCCAGAGGCTATTTAATGCAACCCCTAACGTTTGTAAAAATGTATCATCAACAAGACCATTCAGAAGAGGTGTCGGGGGGGTTAAGTTAAACAAACCCTGATGTTAGTAGGTGTTAGATACAATCCATCGGATGAACTATATTCTAATACAACTTCGTATTAAGGAACATGCGCGGCGTGTGCTGACGTCCATTGTTTACATGTGACGTCAGCACGCGCACAGATGTCACAGTAATGCATTAAGCCATTTTGCTATCCCGCGGTTCAGCTCACTCGCGGATATCTGGAGAATGCTTTCTGGAACTTGGTTCTGACTAATCATAGGTAAGAAACTTCAATTATAAGAAAATGACCAGATGACCCGCTCTCAAGCTGTTCTACAGGATCCATTAGCTCACCATGAGCTACACAAAACTGTTTACATTTAGGTCACATGCATCCATGTTTTAACCCGGTGTGGTTCCATAGAATACTAGCAACCGCGGCTGAATTGAAGAGCCACACTCGAAATTATCACCCATGTTCACATAAAAAAGATAAGCGCTTTATACATTTGTACCATGATACATTTTATAAGTTTCTCTTAACTCATAAGATAGACTCAGTTCTAAATCACTTATTTGAATTGCCTTAGGATTACCTCACGCGCAAGGGAGGGAGTTGCCATCCCAGTACAACTACTACGACTGCAAACAAGGGACGCAGGAACTCTGAATATAAGGTAAACTCCTAACATGAATACTCTGACCAACCTATGTAAATAATACTAGCAAAATAAAATACTGGTCACGTTATAAGGTTAGAAACAGTGGGATACTTAGCAAAATTATGTTTCTTACACGGACAGAGTTTTCTGTTCCGTGTGGACTTGGAAACAATTAACTCCCAATATACCACGTTATTCCTGCAAGTGATCACCGTTAGAGGCATCGGAGTCGATGATCATCTTTCCAAGAGGATGTAGAGTATAACATTTTTATTAACGCTCTTATATATTCTATTAATATAGGCTTTGGAGACACAATAGTTATGCCTATTTAACCATCATTGTAGGAGATTCAGGGGCTTGAATTTCTTATCTGACAATACAGATTTATCCCCACTTCAACTTCAACAGTTAGAGATGTCTATGGGGCGCTTATGAGAGGTAAGGTTAACCTAAATAATGAGAAGGCACTTGAACATTTATGACCGTATGATGCCCAAGCTACAAGACCACTACAAAACTATCTTTTTGTTACTATTTTTGTGTTAAACGGATCTCCCTGAGGAATCTAAGAATAAGAACATTACAACTTGTGAATACCGCATAAATACACTAATTTGCTCCTGAAGAAGGGAACTTGATTCCCGAAACGCATTGAGCGAGTGGAACAGTACTGAATACCTGCTGCACATTACAATATGAATGTGATATTGTGAAAACATAAATGTACTAATGTATATGAACACCAACAATGAAAAATTGATACATCTGAATATGAAATGGCATGTACTAATAAATTGTATACATTTTTGAAAATTGTGGTCAAGACGGTACTGGAATTGCTGAATGAAAATTGAATTTAACTATCATCACAATTGTGGTTTCACAAATAAAATGTAATATTTGATTCTCTAGCAACAGATGTATCTGCTCCGATTTAACATTGGGTAAAATAATAATTTATTGCGAATACCATCTGAAAAAAAATATATTTACTTATTGTTTGTCTTTTGACAAAAACTCGAGTGTGCAGGGGACGCAAGTGATCCACATCCCGTGAATATGTGGGAGGACACAATCCATTCGAAGAACAAGTTACTTCTCCAGCATGGGCTCTGGCATGGATTCACATGTTCATGAATATTCCCTGTCAGACTGGGAATCCTTGGTAAAAGAAAGAATTTCACTTTCACTTAAACGGTATTTCTCCTTTGAACCAATCCCTGTCCTCTGGGTCATACTGCCCCCATCCAATGACAGTCCTCTCCCATAACCCCTCCTCTGGCAGCCATCTTCAAATTTTAACTGCACGCTTCATTGTTGGGTGTCCTCGAGTTTGCTCTGTGAGCTAATTCTACGTTTTTTGACAGAAAAAGGTCCTATTTTTGTTCCGAAATTGCCCATGTGCTCTCTTCTCCATCTGCCAACAGCTGGGATCATTGTCATTGAATTTCAGCACCCCTCAAGAGTGAAGATCATCTGAAGATTCCAGAAGACCATCGGGCCTACTTCATGTCCACCGACCATGACTGAGGAGAAGAAGGGAAGGTCCCTCTTCAAGCCCTGCACCAAGTGCAGACTACTCAATGTGTTTGTTGAAGACAAGCACCTACAATGCCTCTATTGCCTGCATCCAGACTATAAGAAGATGGCGTGCGAGATATGCCTCTGGTTGTCCAAGAAGATGATGAAGAACAGGCACAGTAGACTGGCGTTGTGGTTTAACGCCAGGGCCTCTGCCCCGTGCTCCGAACAGGGGGCATGCCTCACCCAGGACCGGCGGGTTCGAGGAGCAGTTTAAGTCCTTTGATGGTGCCCAAGACCAGGCTAAGAACCGCAAGTCCAAGCCGAGACCGGGTGCAATCAACATCACCCTCCGCCTTCATTGCCAGCTGGAAATCAAGCTCCGCCTCGAAAAGCAAATCATCTAACCTGGCTAAACTGCGGGAGAAGCCACGGATGGAGGAGAAGGCCGAACAGCCCAAGCAGGCCCCATTCAGCACAGGATAAGGCTTTGGCGACGATGGAGTTGGTGGCAGCTGCTATCATGACTACTAAGGGCGCTCGACACCGCCGCTGTGACTTTGGCAACGTCTGCTGGCACGCCAGAAGGGCGCAAACCGGCTCAGGCCCTGGTTCAAGCCCTGCAGCTGGGGGAAAAAAAGGGAGCGAGAAGGCCCCGAAACAGCCCTCCCAGGCCGTGTCCCAAGCCATGGAGGTCTTGTCCACGGACGACGAGGACCAGGAGTCCTTGCACATGGTCCACACAGACGTGGAAGAGGAGGGTGACGACGGCGCAGGGCCTAGTTTTCCAATCCCGCCAGCTAAGCCGAGGAATGTGTCTCTGGACATTCTATCGACCCTTCACACCTTTGTGTCAGAGATCCAGAAGAGGACTCCCCCAGGCCCGGTTCCGGCGGTCCCCCATGCTCCCGTTAAGCCTCCAACGAAGAAGAGGAAGCGTCATCCGATGCCCACATTTCAGCCTCCTTATCCGCGTCGGGCCCCTGCTCCCCCAACAGACCCAGACACTGGGACGGATACAGCCACGACTACGGATGACGACGGGGATATCGTTGCAGCGAATGGCGAGTCTAAATATTTGGATGCGCCACCTAGGGTGTCCCCTCAGAGCGTGGTGGGGTCGTTCCATTCTATGATCTCCAGAGCCTCCAAGACAATCATGGTGGTGCCCCTTCTGTACAACATGTGGGAAGAGGGCCTGGCCCTCTGGCACTCATGAAGAACCCTTGCACGGCTCCAGCCAAACAGGATATAGTAGTAGTAGTATCGGGTGCCGGACTCCGCACCCAAGTGTCTGAGGTCGCAACCATCGCCAGATTCGGTGGTATCGGTGGCCGCAAGTAAACGGACGGCTGACCCGTCCTCGTCATCGCCTTCGGTCCCTCCAGACAGCGAGGGGAAGAAGATAGACGCCATGGGAAGGATGGTGATTTTACACATCAGCGTCCAAGGTGGCCAACACACTGGCGATCCTAGCCAGGTACAACAGGGAGCTGTGGTACAAGCTGAGGCCTATTTTGGAGTTCCTCACCGACGATAAGAGGATGGAGAAAGTCGCTCTTTTCCAGGAGGGATGAAGTAGCGTCTCATCACGCCATTGCAGTGGCTTTGTACATTGCCGACATGGGGTTCCGGCAGATGGGGAACAGTGTCTGCCTTCGTCGACAAGGCTGGTTGAAGGCCACACATTTCTGGCAGGATGTCCAGGCGAAGGTGTTGGACATGCCCTTTGACGGAGATCACTTGTTTCAGAAGGTCATCAAGAGTACCTCCAGGCCATCAAGGCAGATACAGAGACGGCCTGTTCTCTGGGCACACTCCAGCAGCGGCGCTCTTCTTTTTGTTCCTCCAGGGGAAAGTAGAGCAGGTCTGCCAAAGGTCGCTCCTCTTTGTACCGTCAGCCCTCCAGATCCACGACTCAGGAGGCCTACAGAGGCCGTTCCCAGGCCTTCGGTAGCAGAGGACAGCGTTGTCGCCCGCAGGGCAGGACGCCGGCTCTGAAACAGGCCTGAACCGGCCGTGATGTTGGGCCCCCACGTGTGCACCCTGGTGGGAAGCTGGCTGACGAAGTTCGTCAGCGAGTGGAAGATCACTGACAGATGGGTGCTGGACGTTCTCACCAAGGGGCACACCCTGGAGTTTCAACGCAGGTGTCTGCAGATTCCTCCGATTACCCGTCAGCAACAGCACATCCCTCAGCTCCTGGAAGAGGTATGGGCCATGCTGCGAAAAGGGCCAATAGAGAGTTCCGCACCGGCTACAGAGTCTATTCCAGATACTTTCTGGTCAGAAGGAAGACAGGGGTCTGGAGGCCCATCCTAGTCCTACGACGTCTCAACAAATTATTAAAGTCCCAGAAGATCAAGATGGTCATGTTGCAACACGTGCTCGACCAACTGGAGTAAGGAGACTTCTTGACGTCACTGGACCTGGATGACGCCTATTTCCACATCCCCATTCACAAGAAACATTGGATGTTTCTGCATTTCGTAGTGCAGGGTCAGCACTACCAGTTCAAGGCTCTGCCTTTTGGATTGAAGTCTACCCTGAGAGTGTTCACTAAATGCCTGGCGCTGGTGGCGGCCCATCTAGGTCTACGGGGCATACAAGTATACCCGTACCTCGACGACTGGCTCATCCGAGCCCGATCGTGGGAGTTGGCAGTCGGACACACGGAGGTGACCGTCAAGCTACTGACAGATCTGGGATTCTCCATCAACTATACAAAGTCCTGCTTAACACCATCGCAGAACGCGCTGTTCCTGGAAGCTAGGTTGAACACGGTGTCCTGCCTGACGTCACCCTCAGAGCAGAGGGTAGCGGCCATTCAAGGGAAGGTGCAGCGGCTGTTGTCGATAAAGTCAGCCATGTGCAGACCATCAAGTCGTTGCACGACATTATGTCATCCTGCATCTACCTCATCCAGCTCTGCAGGTTGCAAATGCGATCTCTTCAGGAGTTCCTGGACGTTTGCTTGATACAGGTGTCCGGAAGCTTCGTTGACCAGATCTCGCTCAACGAGGTGTTCTGTTGGGCGATAGGGTGGTGGGGCGTCCTCTCGAACATCGCCCGGGGCTTGGCTTTTCAATACCCTGCCACACCAGGAGACAGTCACCACGGATGCTTCCCTGGAAGGATGGGGTGCCCACACAGGAAGTCTGCATGCAAGAGGCCTGAGGCTGCCGGAGGAAAAGGATCTTCATAGCAACATCATGGAGCTAGGGGCAGTGTTCTGGACCCTTGAGTCGTTCCGTCCGTTTCTGAAAGGCAAGGGGGTGAGGATCTTCACAGACAACACCACCACCATTTTCATCAGTAAACCGGGGGCACTCAATCCCCAGTGCTCTCCAAGGAAGCGCAGGACTTGTGGCGCTTGGCCATCTGACGAGATGTTCCTCATTCCTCTCTACCTGGCAGTAGTCAAGAACACCATTGCAGACTCAGCAGGGAATTGTATTCCTACCACGTTTGGGACAACAGCAGGACCATGTGGACTGCATCTTTGTCAAGTGAGGCCGGCCACATGTCACAAAGGCGGCAAACACCAAAGGCCAGAAGTTTGGCAGCAGATTCCACCAACCGGGGAACCTGGAGGACGTGTTCTCCTTCCCATGGGAAGGGATGTTTCTGTATGCTTTTCCTCCGTTGCCTCTACTGCTATGAGTCATCAACACACTCACAGTGCCAATGCAGGATGATGCTCATCGCCCCGGCCGAGGCAGATTTGGTATCCGGACTTGTCAGCGTTGCCTCCCGTCAAGCTGCTGGTGGTTCTGGATCTTCTCACCAGAGGAGGCAGCGCATTCCTTCATCAGGACCCAGGGTTGCTGAACCTGAGGGCTTGGCTCCTGCAGCACTAGAGTTTAGAGGATATGAGTTTGATGGCAGGGAGGTCCTCGCCAAGGCCAGAGCATCATCGACTTTGAAGTGCTGCGGTCACAAATGGAAGCTTTTCGCTACGTGGTGCCGGTCTCAGAAGATTACCCCTCTGAGGGTCACGGCCCGCAGATTCTTGCATACTTGCTAGCCTTGGCTAAACCCGGACTGGTGCACGCCTCTAATCAAGGTGCATCTGGCAGCTGTCTCTCGCTACACCAGATATCCAGGACTGTCTTCACATTGGTTTCATCGACTAGTCTAGGCGTTCTTCGAAGGACTTTATAAAATCTTTCCCACTGGTAAAGGCTCCTGCCACGGCGTGGGAACGCAATGTGGTTCTGACGAGGCTCATGGGGGCCCTTTGTCCCTATGCATCAGGTCCCTCTCGTTCCTCTCGTGGAAAACACCTTCCTTTGTGGCCATCACCTCTGCCAGGAGGGTAGGTGTGATCGAGGCCCTATCCTGTAAGCAACCATACCCGACTTTCCACCTCAACAAGCCTTCGGTGTTAACTGTTTTTTCCCCTCCAACAGCTTCGTCACCGGCTGAAAGAGCCTTGCACTCAATGGACGTTGCTCGTGCCTTGAAGTTCTATGTGACACGCACAAAGGCCTGCACAAAGGCTCACTACCTGTCCCAGCCTGTGATCTTCCAGGCACCGAGGGAGCAGGACCCTCACAACACTGCTGAAGCAGTGCACTGCGGCACGGACGAGAATCAGGAGTTTCTCCCCATACAGAGAGGTAAGCCTGTGTGCTCACCCTGTACTGCCAAGATTTCGATGCAACTATAAACAAAAGCACTACTTTAAAGTGCTTTGCCCACCTTCCAGCAAGCTTTCTCCTCGTGACCAACAACGCTCGCCATCCTGCGTTCTGGCTGCATTTTTAATCGGAGGGATACATAGACACATTGCAGATGCCATTCCAACATGGCCGCCCATCTTCTACAGCCGACCAAATGCCTGTAACAGCCACCCCAGGCTGCCGCTTTACCTGATTGGCTTACCTTGCCTACATTACCAGCCTATCCCTAGACGGTAGGCGTAGCCGGCCTTGGCACCAAGGCCTGCACAAAGGCTCACTACCTGTCCCAGCCTGTCCTTGCCTTTCTGGCTGCCGGCAAGAAACTCTGCCCGCCTTCAGGCGGCCGCGGACCCTTTTCAGCAGGTACGATACAACGGGTTGCAAGAACGCCTCGCCCACTGCGCTATCTATATTTAGAATGTGACTTCCACTAGCATGAAACCACCAGGACCTCCCAGACCACTGACCCTTGTATTGCATACAGCATTCGAAAACTACTCAATCACGGCCGCTAATGTTGCACCAGTCTCCCTTGCACAACTACGGTGAGCCGCCTCCTTTGAAAGTTAGTCGCAGACTATATTACCTGTACCGTCAACACCCCTCACACAGCCCCGCTTTCCCCTCCATGCAAAACGAATACGCACAAAGGCACATGATACCTAGCAGAGACTATGACCCCGGAAACTAAACAAACCTAACGTTGGAACGTGCATACAACTGTCCTCACTCCATACTTCTGTTTACACTGCAATCCTGGTTCCTCTAACTCAGGTCTACCTCTTACCATTGAACCTGTTCACTGACTACCTCTGTATACATAGTTTCCTATCCCAATCTATAAATCTCAAACCTAGGTGTTTTACAAACTGTGCACAATGCCTTCTATTGCACTTGTAGCGCTCCTTAGCCTGCACTCTCTATTTCGAATCTAGATGTTTAGTATTTGTCCACATTGCACATTGCTGCACTCAGTGTTCCTTAGCCTGATATGCCTATTTGAATCTAGATGTTTACTATTTGTCTACATTGCCCATTGCTGCATTCATAGTGCTCCTTAGCTGATACTTGCATACTGTAATTATTGCTGTACTGCTACCTACCTGTGCCTTGCCATCTCTTAGCCTTTGCCTGCCTTTTTTGGATATTTGAATCTAGGCACTGCAACTATTGCTGTACTGCTATCTACCTGTGCCCTGCCATCTTTTAGCCTTTACCTGCCTTTTTGGATAATTGAACCTAGGCACTGTAATTATTGCTGCGCTGCTATCTATGTGCGTGTCAATACTATCCTCATGTCAACACTATCCTCATGTGACATCCCTAATTGCAGCCCATTGTGCTTATCCTGTACTCAGTTCATTGCACGGTGCCTATCCAGAATCTAGCCTATCTCAGCTTACTATGTATATGTTGCCTTGTGTTGCTCATATTTAGACACTGTGCTGACTATACCCAGCATTGTGTTGCCCATATTCAGCCTTGTGTTGCCTATATTTAGCCATTGTGCTGACTATACCTAGCCTTTGTTGCCCATATTTAGCCTTGTGTTGCCCATATTTAGACACCGTGCTGACTATACCCAGCATTGTGTTGCCCATATTTAGCCTTGTGTTGCCCATATTTAGCCTTGTGTTGCCCATACTTAGCCTTGTATATAATTGCTTGATGCTCTACGGCCAGCACCACTCATTTCTATGAGGCCTGAGCCATCTATGCCTCACCCTACCTTCAAGGATTTACCATGACCTGGACCCATTTTGTCCAGGGAGAGTCCAATCCTGCAGCGGCCTAGGCCCTAGTACCTTTCCTAAGCGTTAGACCAACCATCCAAATAGCCAAACACATTTGCTATAATTACTTAGCATGTTTCCCCTGGTCACTAGCCAGCTTGCCTGCCTCCTGATCCTTATAAATAACATCACACTGTTTAGCATGTCACCTCACTCACCTTTCACTATGTACTGGTCTGTACTCGACAATAAGTAATATAGTAATTCACGTCTAGATATAAATGACTCACATCCAACACCGCCTACTTGCTTCCCCTGCCCTACTATTGACAGGAATTTAAGGCTCAGAGCTTGATTAGCTAAAATCTATGAGCCGCTCGCCCGTTCTATGCCTACTATACAGAGACTAAGGACCATGACAGTCTGGCCCCGCCTAACTACACTTAAACCTAACTCATCTCAGAACTCCGACCCCAAACCTCCACACAGTCCCCCTAATCATAGCAAACCTGAAACACTGAAACAATACAAGACCACCCCCCCACCACAACTACTACTACCACCGCAAGTCCCCAAATCAAGGGAGCCTTGATCAACGCCAGATCGTTAGTAGCTCATGCAACAGAAATTGCAGACCAGATTCTCAAAGAAGATCTCGACCTCCTTGCTATCACTGAGACTTGGCTACATCTGGCAGCAGGCCCTATGCTCATGCTTGCAGTCCCAGATAATTATTCCATCTTGAGACAAGACAGACCCAACTCCAGAGGAGGGGGTGTTGGTATTATCCACAAGTGTAGTCTTACCATGAGATTAGCAACCCCTATCAGCAACCCCTATCAACATCCTCTCATGCGAAGTACTCTGTTAAAGTTCCACTTACTAATGCCCAAACCCTCAACATCCACTTGATCTATCGTCCTCCAGGCCCAATAGGCACATTTGATGAGGACATTAACATCATCTTATCCAGCAACCTTAAAAGTTCCTGAAGTATGGAACCCACACATGCCAAAGGCAGAATACTCGATTGGGTGGCAGACCACGACTGTCTAGCTAATATCACTGACATTTCACCGCTAGCCTGGACTGACCACCATCTGGTGTCGTTCATGCTTTCCACCATCCGACGCCCACCCTTGCTGATAAGAAGGGCTCCACCCACACTCACAAGAAAAAAAAGATTATCACTGTGGAGAGACTTATCCCAAACCTACTCCCCTGAGACTTTGGTCGGAAAATTGTGTCCTCCTCGCTAGACCTTATCGCACCCCTCAAACTCAGACCAAGTAAGCCCAAAACGCACCTGAACAAATGGTATACACCATCCCTGAAAAACTTAAGGCAGCAAAAAAGAAACTGCGAGGCCACCTGGAAAAAACTCCCTACAGCAGAACCTCCTTCGACTCCCGTATATCCCAAGCCAAATCAAACATGAAGGAACTATTCTCCATCCTCAAAGAAGTAGGAACCCCTTTAACACCACCAGATACTTGTACTAAAGATAAAAATTGGTGCTCAGAAATCCAAAATACCTTAGCTAACAAAATTTCTACCCTACAAAATAAAATCTCCTGTAAAAAAGCCTCCTTGAATGACCACTACCCCTCCAAACCGACTGAGAAGCCTACTTTAATGGAAACCACCCGTTTCAACTTCTCTAAAGTCACCACACTAAAAGTAGAAAAAATTATCCTGTCACTGAAACCATCCAACTGTCAGGGAGATCTGTGCCCTGCTCAGCTCATTAAGGATGCTGCCCGCAACCTCTCCCCTTTCATCACAAAGTTAATTAACGCTTCCTTCTCCACCGGCTCCATCCCTACCAATTTAAAACAATCTTGGGTACTCCCCCTACTTAAAAAACCTACACTTGACCCAGCTACGCCTACAAATTATAGACCTATAACGACCGTACCTTTCCTTCTAAAAATCCTGGATAAGGTTGCCTACGTACAAATACAGAAGTACTTGGAAGAAAATCACCTACTAGGAGCTAGGCAATCAGGCTTCCGTCCTTAACACGGGACTGAGACTTCTCTTATTGACCTTAAAACACAGATTGATAAGCTCAGAGACAATGGCCAAGCCGCCTTACTCCTCCTCCTAGACCTTTCTGAAGCTTTCGACCTGGTCGACCACTCTGTCCTATGCACCCACCTCAACACATCAGCTCACTTCTCCGTTGAGGCCAATACATGGATTAGATCATTCCTTAATGGCAGAACCATTAGGGTTTTTTCACCTACAGCAGCAGCAGACCCCATACCCATCACCTGTGGTGTATCACAGGGCTCTTGTGTCTCCCCCACACTGTACAATATATTTACCAAGCCCCTTTTCGATGATCTGGATCATCTCCGTATCACCTACACCAACTACGCAGATGATACCCAGATCCTCCTCCCGCTTTCTGGGGATTATGGAAAGGATTTGGCCTTGGCGAATAGAGTGTACATCATCATCCAGGCATGGATGGCCACACATGGACTATGCCTGAATGATGATAAAACTGAACTTATCATCCTGGGGACTACCTCCAGCTTAAAGAAATTAGGCCCTTTCTATTCTTCTTTCACAATTGATGGCAATAGCATTAAAGTAGGACAAGAGGTTAAAACGCTAGGCTTCTATTTGGATTCTAACTTCTCTTTCAACAGACAGGTGAACTCCATGGCTTACACGTGTAAACTGATCCGTGCAGCCAAACCCTTTTTGTCTGACACTAGCTGCCTGACCCTCGCTAGAGCCCTCATATTGTCCCGCCTGGACTATTGCAATGCTCTTTATCTTGGGTCCTCCAAAGCCACCACCAGCAAATTACAAACTCTTCAGAATAATGCTCTTAGAGCGGCAGTGGGCATCTCTAGAAGAGATCATATCACAGCACATAGCCAACAGAATAATTGGCTCTCTATCAAAGACAAAATCCGCCTAAAAACTGCATCACTTACTCACAAATCGCTCAATAACGCTGCTCCGATTTATCTGATTGACAGATTTCATAGACAGACCTCCCTGAGACCCAAAAGAACAGTCTATAAAGACTGCCTTTCTGTCCCCAACTTCAAACGCTCCACCATAGGGGGCAACAGCTTCCCAGTGAAAGCAGCTAAACTGTGGAATTCCTTACCGCCAACTCTCAGAATGGACTTGCCTTATCAACACTTCCGATCTAATGTTGTTTTATGGTTGAAAACATAGGCCCTCTTACACATCCAGGTGCTAAGTCTTTCATGTTCTTATATGTACATATTGTACCTACATGTGTTTATCTCTATATATGTATATACTCCTGCTATTAGCATTACTGTGTGTGTGTGTGTATATATATATATATATATATATTGTTGTTGTTGTAACTAAGCTTCGCATATTCATGTAACTGCTGCGCCCTGTTACCCTACGGTATTTTTGCGCATTACAAATAATAAAACAAAGTTTTCGGAAGACTTCACAACTGTTTGTGAACTTTGATCCTGTGTACCAGGGTAAGGCCTTGTCCAAGGCATCCATTTTCAAGGTGTCTCTCCGGCTGCATCACGCACTGTCATCGGTTGGCGAACCGACTGCTGCCCAGCCGTCCGAGGGCCCATTCCACCTGAGCAATTGCTGTCTGGTGTACCCCTGCTTGACATGTGCAGGGCTGCTACGTGGAGGTCCACGCACACGTTCACAAAGTTCTACTGTTGACAGGAATTCCAGGGAGATGTGAAGAGCCGGCTAAGCAGTGCTATGCAGCATGTTCCCTTGAAGGGAGTCTGTTCCCGAGAAAAGAGTTAATTGCTTCTGTTGAGCCTTGCCACCTGCCGTGGTTGTGTAATGTTGTACTGCTATGTATTCGGTATTAATGAGCAAAACCTCCCTCCGACCCCTCTTCGGCTCTTCTTGATTATACTGCCACTTTACATGCTTGCCAAATCTGAACATGGCTGCCAGAGGAGGGGTTTAGGGAGAGGATTGTCATTGGATGAGGGCAGTATGACCCAGAGGACAGTGATTGGTTTTTAAGTGAAAATGAAAGTGTTTTCATTTACTGAGGATTCCCAGCCTGACAACAGGGAATATTCATGAGCATGTGCATCCATGCCAGACCCATGCTGGAGAAAAATAGTTACAAGTAAGTAACTTTTTCCTTACCCGTGGTACAGTTCCATCGACTGGATGTTCATCCCACATATTCTTTATCGCCCTCCCATTCATCCCCTCTTGCTTGCCTAGAATTTCCATGTCTCTCACCTTCCTTTCTCACAATGTCAAGATTGTCTCCTCCTGTAACACAGCATGCAAATTAAAGGAGGAAAAAACTGGAACTGAGGTAACGTTCAGCGCATGTGCTTCATATACCAGCGTTGACTTTGCAAGGGACTCTATGGAGGCCGTCGAAGAGCAAGATGAAAGCTGCACGATGCGCGACCCTATGGAGAAAAAAAATTCCGAAGCAAGCTGCAAGCAGGCTTGGATCTATCAAAGATGAGAAATATGTGGGAGGAACATCCAGTCGAAAGAACGTTACCACAGGTAAGTAACTCTTCTCCCTGAACTTCAGGACGTCACAGGTTTTCCTGGCCCAGTCCGTCCAATTTATCGGTGCAGTCTTGGACACTAACCTGGACCGAGCTTTTCCACCCAAAGACCGAGTGGCTATCATCTTCCGGATGGTGGAAGTCCTCCAATCCCAGGAACAAGTTCCTGCCTCAGACTTCCTGCGATCGTTTGGTCCTGTGGCCTCCTGTATTCTGGTGGGTCTAAAGACCCAAATCTGCATGATGTCACTTCTTCCATTGCCAGTGGTCTTAGTTTCAGGGGAATATGTCAGACCTTGTGTATGTCTTGAGCAGAGTTTCTCGAGACCCTAGCGTTTGCTTCCGCAACCTTGCCCTCAGAAAACAATAATTAGAGAGGTGTCCTGGAAAGATTGGGGCGCTCACCTGTTGGATCTTACAGCGAGCGGCGTGAGGGCTCCCTCGGAATGTCAGGAGCATGTCAACTTCATGTAATCTTAGTTTGGGGATCAGGTGGATCTCTACTCTTCCGCTGTGAAGTGAGAGTTGTTCTGCTCCATGGAATTTCCTTGGTGGGGAGCTCTTGGGGATGCCCTAATGGTCAACTGGACATTTGGAGTTGCTGCACATGTCCTTCTGCCCTCCAGAGCGCCTCCCGAAGAGAGTGGATGTGCTCTGCCAGTCGGAAGAGCAGGGCCCAACATCCGAATCTCAAAAGCCTGAAAGTTCATGCTTGGTTGCTGAGAGGGTGAGATGCAGAGTGGTACTTGTTGGACAAGGTCTTGGATGGGCTACTCTCAGCTCAAAGGCCTTTGTGAGGAATCTTGCAGAGTCCTCAGAGTCCCTGCCTAAAGTAGCCTCACAGATGGTTAGGCGCTACCTGATCCTAAACTTGGGGGTGGTAGTAGCCGGGTGGATCACCTGGGAGGAGAAGGCCAACAGGGAAATGAGGCGACTCTGCAAGGAGGGACGCAGTATTCATCTTCTTTAGAAGGTGACATTCCCATGATGCCGGAATACCTAATGTTGTGTTGTCTGAGTAAGGCTCCCCTTTCTAAATGCAATGTTGGTAATAAAAACTCTTGTGGTCAACAAGAAAAGGGAAATAATAAGGATCAGACTATCAATACCATTGTTTTTAATAAATATGATTTTTCCCTTTAATTTGGGTTATAGAATTCAGAACCAACATTTAATGCCTCCGAGACCTTTTTCTAAAGATATATTGTATAAATACACTGAGGGAGATGAGGTAAAAGTTTAAATCTAGGATAGAAATAAAGATAACAACATTAGGGACTTGAAGACCCAGAATTTAATGGATACTGTATGAGGAAGAGGAGCCCAGAGAAGTAGAACTACAATATACAGTCTAGGTCTTGATTATAAAACTCCCCTTCAGATGTGGACCAAGAGAAGCAGTAGTAGAAGTTGCCAGAGACCATGCATGCAAGCCGAGGCCAATAAAGATTGACACCGGGACCAGCACTGCGTGTTATGCGTAGTCAGTGTGGAGAGTGTTGCTGAATTAAAAAGCCTAAACTGCAGAGGTTGCGCAGTGGGAAGTGGTGCTGTATCAGGCTGCCCACTGGAGAAAAAAGCTCTCCACTACTTGGGTCCTGCTGCAGCTTTTGGGGAACACCATGAAACAAGAAGCAACGTAGACTTCTACTGTGGGAGGCGTGGATCACAAAAGTCAGACCGGCGCTGTCAAAAGCTCAGAGCCTGAAAATCAAAAGAAGCAGCAGCAGTGGAGTTAACAGATGCGCAAGGAGAAGCCAAGGAGTTTGCCTTTAATAGGTGACCCCGGGGATCTCCGTAGACCACCGTTTGCTACAGATAATTGGAATTTCAAACAAATGAAAGGAAGTGGTTAAGGCAGAATCCTTAGATTGGGAAGAAACGAGAGAGGAGAGTTTACCACTATTACTGTCCAGGTGAAGAGGGGGCAATAATTAAGGAAGTTTATAACCAGCATTACCCAAGTACAGAGGGGGGAAAAAAGTGAATTGCAGCTATAAACACTTTGGCCAAATTGAAGAGACAGCGATATTGACTCAAAACTGTAACCATCATTGTCAAAGTCAAGAAAGTGCAATATATGACCAGAATTGCCCAAGCCAAAGAAAGGCCATTGTAAATAACGGCAGAAAGAACTTTCCTTTTGAAGAGGGAAGTTTGATTAAGAGACATTGCCAACAAATACCGGATGTAAGGGTTGAAAAGTGGAATTTGCAGGAGAGAAGCGCTCCTTGTGGAAAGTGTCAAGGGGAAGAGGAGCATAACCAGCATTGTGAGTGGCAAATACTAGAGTGGAACAAACGGCACCAATGTGTAACATGTTTTCATAGGAGTTGTGAATTGTGATGTTGGTGAAAGTCAAACACTTTTTCAAAAGGTTTGAAGCAAACCTCACCATAGTTTACTTGTAGTAGTGTTGGGAACTTTTGATACCATGGTTTATAGTCCTTGCATCAAATTAAAAAGCATTGAATGCTTTGCCATCGAAAAGAAAGCACTGTATGCATTTAAAAAAAAAGGCATTTTAATGCAGGGTTCCCCCACCCAGCCCCCTTTTTTAAACCCATTATGATTAAAATAAGCACTTTACCGTTAAAAAAAAATGCATTAGATTCTTTTTTTCGATGCTTTTTTTCTATGGTAAGGAATTTGATGCTTTTTAATTCGATGCAATGACTAGATACCGGTACCACAGTTCACTCTTGACTCCTTTAAAATGCACCAACTGCTGACAGTTCCAATGGCATACAAATTGAATAGTAATGTGACTCAACATCAGACATAGGGAGGCAGCCAAGTTAGGTTAAACAAATGGGAAAACAGTACTTTAGCTACTAATACACAGTTCTGTGTGAGGATCGCCCACCTGGGCAACCTGTAAAATAAAGTGTATCAACAAGCCCAGTCAATATATGTTTAAAATAGTCTTGTTTCCTGCTAAAATGTTCTACTACCCCCAATGTACCTGAGTTTAGCAGAGTTTCTCAGACGGTTTGTCGACGGATCCCTTGTGGGTGATCTCCCCTTAAAGCATGAGCCACAGGGCGTCAAGATTCCTCGAAGAAAATGTGAACACTGTCGTTGAGAGACCAGCTTCGACCTTCGTGGTGCTCGTCGACAATCGGTCGTGGACGTCCTGTGAAGATGAGGCGTACGGTGCACCTCGATGACCAGAATTTGTTGCCGCAAAGCAGATCGATGAAGAACGTAGGCCTGGCGTCGGGCATCTGCTTTGACGGTCGGAACTTTACCATGGCTGGCTTTTGCATCTTTGTTGCTCAGTGTCTTTGTGGATTTTGGGTGGCGGGAAACCCATCGGCAGATTCTCCTCGGCTCATCGACGACCTCGACTTTCTCCGGCGGGACAAAGCGGTCAACGGTAATGGCAGGGGAGTCCTTGGTTTCAAATGTCGTAGGCAAAATTGGAGTGTTGCAGCTCCGGTTGTTGAGCAGCACAGCGTCAAGCTGTCCCCTCTTCTGGGCAACACGACTCAACCCGCTTCCAGTGGTTACAGCAAACCTCCGAACCGTGGTCGATGACGATGGACTTCGATGTCCGGGTGCTTAACTTCTTGATTCCTTGGCTGTCCCCGTCTACGGTCGACAGTCTTTCGGGACTGGTTACCAGAGTGCCTTGGTGAAGATTAGCTTTTGAACGATGTTCCCTATCAGTTTGGGAAGAGGTCTCCTAGCCAGGTCCTCTCTTGGATAAGTCCTTGACAGACACGACAGCTTTCGGATTTCGACAACGGCAAGCAGCAGCAAACCTTCTTCCTGCTGGGCTTCAAGGTTAAGCATCAAGTTTTGACTTCAGCTTCTGAACAATTCTGGTAAGTGAGAGGTCCCCAGATATACTGTTCTGTTTCTCATTCACACTGCTGAGCAATGCATGATATGTTTTCCCAACAAGACCACCTCGGGTGCTAATTGGGAACATTTTCGTGAAATAATTTGCAAGGTGTTTCGAAGGCGGCTCCACGCGGCCCCTCGAAAGTCAAAGAAGACTTTTGATCCACCAGCTGGCAGGGAATCATATAAGGCTTTGATCCTGGTGCCTTAAAGCCCTAGTCGAAAGGACTTCAAGAAGCCAACTTGAGTGGCGTCCACAATGTAGACTGCCGAGCGAGCCTGGAAGTGCAAAAGGCTTCAATGACATCCTCCTCAAAGAAATTGGAGTTGAAAGGATCTTCGACATCGACCTCAAACAAATTTCTTTAAATCCTTTTGGATCCATTTTATAGGAGGAAGAAGATGTCATCCCCTCTGGGATTGAACGTTTTTGGGACACCAAATGTTCCAGAAGAACTGATTTAGGAGGAATCACAGCTGGGAGACTGAGCCTCATGCCTGAAAGATGCCAGTGCCCTAGAAACGTGTCATAAATAGAATTTGACACTGAAGATGTGCATTCTCACCCAAATGCAGGACTGTCACAAACAGGATGATAGAAGGGTGTGGGGTTGTCCTGCAAAGGACATTACCTGAGATGATCTAACAGACATCTTAGATAAGGGCCCACCTGGGGAGCCTGTGCTGCTCTTCAATACCGCACTAAAGAATCCAATTATAGAAATATACAAAAGAATAGGTACTACTTGTGCTGTGGACCCCGATTTCCTATCTAAGCACCCTACACCTGAGAGCTTAGTAATAGAGGCTGCAACTTCATTCAGATTCGCAGCTTATCCTACCATCCCCAGATAGTGATAAGATTTTTTTTTTTATTGTGTTTGGTTATCAAGAAAACCTTTACAATCTAATTTAAACAAAACGAATTCAATATTTTTGACATATAGCATTATTCTTATAGAAATGTAATTTAAATTTGATCTTAAGATATTTGTATCAAAATTCCCTTTAAAAACTTTAAAACATTTCATTCAAAAATATAATTTTGATTTCTTATGTAATTCACCCTTTGCATATAGATTAAACATTCATTGGCCTCATTTTTCAAGGTGTAAGAAAGAAATTAAAAAAACACCATTACTTCATAACGAAAAATAATTGTTCATATAGATTAAAACATACATAGATCTCATTTTTTTCTCCAAAATAACAAGAAAAAAGGAAACATTTCATTATTCATCAACAGAAGATACTTTTTCGTCAATCACTGCTAAGACTCTAGTGAGTCTAATGATTAGGTTGATGCTACTCCCCCACTTAATTTGTTCCATAATGTACTCCTAGAAAGAGCAGATCCTGAATACCAATATGTCTCAAATTCCTTTACTCTCAGCACCTCAAATTGATCACAAAATATCACCAAATGCTTCAACGTTTCAATGACATTCGGTGATTTACAAAAACAACATTTCCCCCTTTGCTTACCAGAAATGTCCTTTCCTTTATTCCAATACTGCGCACGCTCGTTAGTTCGAAATTGGTTCAATCTGCACCACAGAAATAGCCCTCTTGCCGCTTTACCGGGAAATTGCAGGAAATATTTGTGTAAATCTCCCACTTTCCTCCTAAAGAGAGCATATTCGGTGTATGCTTTATATTTTCTGATCCGACTGGACACACCAATTTAGCAATTTGAATTTTCGCTTGCATCAGGGTAAACCCGCTGTTAGCTCTTCCTTTGAAACTACTATCGGGTCAAGAAATGCATCCATTTTATTTACAAATTTCGATAAGGATACAAGCTACCCTGACATAATGATATGATTGAGATCTTCATAAAGCAAGTTCTTAGGCAGGACAAACATCTTACTATAGTTGTTCAATAACCTCCAATTCCTTAGAGCTGAAAGAGGTAGTAAGCCCAGTTTGTGGCGGATTATATCGTTAGGAATAGATTTCGCCAGGCCTAGCACTTTTTTTCCATAATTTCCCCTGGGCAGTATCAAGGAGGTCATCAATCTCTGCGGTGCAGATATCAAAAATATAAATAATTGCTGTTTCAATTTTTAACCAGAGAATTGGATAATAGGCAGGACAGAAAAGTTACAATATTTATGATAAATAATACAAATCTGAGCAGTCAATGGCGTAAGTTTTTCGTTTAGCATCTCATTTCACCATCTCTTTGAATTCTGATCGGATACGGTGTATCCCAGATACCGAACAGTATTTGCAACCTCAAGATTCACATTCCCGATGGTCCATTTCGATTCCAGCACCCTTTTCTTCCCATCTGAAAATATGAGTATCAGAGATTTTGACTGGTTTACCTTTAAATTAAGTGATTCTGCAAATTTAGAGAAAATATTCAATTTAGTCTGTAACCCAAGCTGCGTTTTGTCCAGTATGAGCAAATCATCTGCAAAACTGATCCAATTTAGTTTAAGGTGGGCAATTTGCACGGGGTAAATTATAGCATCCTTCCAAATTGTTTCAAGATCTGATAGGTAGAGATTAAATAAAACCGCTGCCATTGAACAGCCCTGCTTTCACCCAACTTCTGTCACTATTGCGTCAGTGAGTGCGCCCAATTCATTAAGGTGCACCCTATAGTTGGTGTTAGAGGGAAGAAGTGCGATTATCCCTACTAAATGCTTTGGAAAACCAAACTGAATCATCTTTGACCACAACAATTCTCTTATAACATTATCAAAGGCTGCGGTTAAATCGAGTGCCGCTATATACACCATTCCAACATGAGGGCGTTTAGTGTAACATTGCAGATGAGACAGTAGTCTCATTCAGAGGACAGCCCATTAATTTCCTAAACCGTATCTGGAATTTAGACAGAGTATTGTGCTTGTGGATTTGCTCCTGCATTTCCTTCAGTATTAGTTGTGAGAAAACCTTAGAGGAGGCGTCCGTCAGCGCAATTGGTCTAAAGTTTCCAGGATCATTGGTAAGCCCTTTCTTGTAAATGGGGACAATAGTTGCCGAACACCAAGTAACGGGAATCTGCCTTGTTACGAAAATATTGTCAAATGTATTCTTGAGGATCCGCACCCATAAATGAGTCAGTTTTTATCAAGCAGGGAGGGATCCCATCGGGACCAGCTGCCTTTGCTTCCTTTAATTTATCAATGGCATCTGCAGTGTCTGCCATGGACCAAGGGCAGCGCTCTAAAATTTATTTTGAGTAATCTTGAATAGGTGTAATTATAAACTTTTGGGTCAATTAAACATGTTTTGTTATATAATCTACCCATACTGAAGCTAGTATGGTTGGTTCCTTCTGCCCTATAACCTGAGCATTGAGAGTTCTAAGGATCGCCCAGGTTTTCTGTGCATCATGTTTGAGTAGATTATACATCATACATTGATTGTCTTTTAAAGCAATATTGTATCCAAGTTCTTTGATCTTATTTTTATATTTCAGTATGATTCTTTTTTTTCTCAATGCCACATACGGTACCACCTAGCCCCCATTTATCCAATTGGTGCAAGTTGTCATTTCTTTTAATTTTCAATTGGTGGATCGCAAATTTAAAGCATGCCTATGTATTTTGAGCGTGTATACCATTTTAGAGTCCCAGGCAAAATGCATTAGGTACCTTTTTGTATGGTCCCATAATTCGTTTTTCCAACTCTACATCTACACCAATGTCATACTGCCCCATATGCACAAAGATTGAATCAACTCTAATACAATTCATTAATCTCCTACATATTGCTTGTTTCCATCTAATGGATAACACAGGTCTATCATTCTCAATTCCCTCAAGCATGATATACGAGTCATATCGCCAATTTGGAAGCCGCAACTCTATGGAAATGGCAAAGCGGTCGCCAAAACCTAAGTCCTTAATTACTTACTACCGGATCACAACCTTTATGGGGCACCAGCTGGATATCCCACCCCAAGAGGTATTTCACCCAATTTTGACCATTCCTAACGATAGAGGGACTGATTTATGTAAATTCCCATTAATACTGGGTGGCTGATAACAGGTGGAGTTGAAGTCGCCTCCTACCACAATCCCCACCTGATCATTTTTCACGAATACACCTTCGAGTATTGAATCCATAGTATCCACAATCTGCTCCCAAGACATAGAGACCCTATTCCAGTAAATACATATGATTACAATAACTAAATCAGTTTCTCCTCAAGGGTTTAACTGTATCGCCATCACAGCAGCATCCTCATAAAGTAACTCTGTATCAAATGTACACCGGTTATTAATGAGCACAGCTAAACCCCCGTGCAGCGCCCCTTATTTCCTCTTGTTGCCAAATGGGTATAACATCAGTATCCCGCAACGTCAAAATGGGCCATATGCATGGTTTCTTGAAGCAAAATCACTGCAGGGCGGTTCTCAATACCTTGCTTACCAAACCATCGCAAAAAGTTTGGAAGACCACAACTGTTCCATGAAATTAAAACAAGTTCATTGTTATGCTCATGTATCAGGGGGTGTGATGGCCGTTTTACTTGCCAATGTCATAATGCTATGAAGTCCAGCTGCAAGTGCAAGAATTAGCGTCAAGGTATCTTCATTAATATTTGAGAGAGGACCATTTAGCAACGCTTCACTTTTAGAACTCACATTCTCGAGGGGAGTCTCCAAAAAGGTCCCAGCCTCATGATCACTCTGAAAGATATAAGTGACAAAGCCAATAGCTGCAAATGTTTCCCTCTGCTCCCATACCACCCTCATAATGATCATAGACTGGAACCCACATATCATACGATGGTTGAAATTAGTAGCTAAGCAAATCCATTCTATATCATCCGATAGTAATGTTCTTAATGGGGGGGATCACTTGAAATGTTTTAAGCATGAATGTTCTATTTAAGCTCGTTCTACCGTTTTTTACAACATTGCTTTCCCATCCCATAATTATTGGCATTCCATGGTTGAGCATCCCCTCATGGTTACCAATACCCTTACTTTTGTCAATCTATGGGGTAATTGCTCTTCAATGCCATTCGGGAGGAGATTGCAACCCACGTCGCTGAAGGCCAACGTATTCTTAGTTGATCCCGCCACTACTTGTTCCACCTCCTGTACTCCTTACACTATCCTATCTCTTCTCCCCATCTCTGCCTCCCCTACTTGTTCATCCCTACCGACCATTGCCATCATCCAGGGCACACTGTTTCCATCATTGAAGATCTCTGCAGGGATGACTACTCCCATGCTATTCAGAGGTTCCTTACAATTCTTGGCCCTTATTTTCTTATTCTTTGCAGGATAGAATTGTGAAAGTGCAGTTTGCACTCCTGCCATACCCACACCATGCCATCTGTCCTTTTTTCTGGGTTTTTTGAGTTTGTATATCATGAGGGACATGTCCAGCTGATTTTTCCGCCCCCTCTATATGTTTCAACTTCTGTGTGCACTTCCTTGAAACCTTTAGTCCATTTACCGGTCCCTCAAGACAAAGATCCAAATGCATCTTTGATTAATAATGTAGTTGTAAATCAAACCCATTCTCATCATGCTTTCCTACCACTTCTTTCAAATAGGACACAAGTTCATCTTTCTCATCATACTTCTTTATCTTGGTTTTCTTAGCCTTGTTATTTCTCGCATTCCTTTTATGTGCTCTTGCAACTACCCTCCTCTCTCTCCAGGTCAAAACAACAATCTGCTTATCAGACTCATCTTCAGGTGTCAATTCTATCGTATTTGAGAACATCTCATTAATGCAGCCATCAGAGGGATCAATCAAATCTGTTAGCACGGTCGGGCTATCCACCCCCTCCCTAGTCAGGTCAGTCCCCCGATTTAGGGATATTGGAGTCGCTAATTGCCATCCTCTTCCGAACATAATACAGTCCTTAATTAGGACAATATCATTTTTGATTTGCTGAATGGCAGTAGCAGCGGAACATCCTAATTCCTTGCATTTGATAGATGGACAGTCTTTGTTGACACCATTTATGGCTGCCATTTCAGCAAAAGTTTTCATTTCCACATCTACCATTCTTGGGTCCCCAGGAGTTTGTGTCATGTTATCAGACATTTTGACACCCTTTTTTTTGGTCACCTACAATTGCTGACACTGCTTCACAAGTAAATAATAACCCCTCCACTTTGTTCATCTTGCATAAGAGCACTGTCATAGTTGCCCTTAGAATCTCTATCTCACAACGTGTCCACTCGCGGCCTTTATCCAGTAAATCTAGAATTCCAGAGAGTACTGGAAAGTCAACCCCGAATCCAGGCACATCTCGAGCACGAAGATCAAGTTCTTCTTGAACTGGATGCTCACATCTTCTTACCTTAGGGATAATCCCTGCTTTTTGATCAAACAAACTAATTTGTTCTTCAAGGTCACCAAGAGGATGTTTCTGGGCTGGGGAACTGGCTTTTTGTGCATAATGCCTTTTTTCATTTTCTTTTTCCCTTTGCCATTCCCCTTTACACATCCCAACCTCAGCTGTACTACATGAGAAAGAATATGAGCCCAGATTATGATGTACTGGAAGGCTAAACATATGAACATCCTCTCTTCCCATACATCTTTTGGACACCGGGGTGGAAGGTCCAAGTGAGAACCTCATTCGCTTCCCTACTTCGGCCTCTATTGTAGGTCCTAGCATTGAACAATCATTTAAGCCTCCACCTATGTGATTTATCGTTCCCATTGGATCCACCTTAGCTTGTAGCCACTCTTCCCCCTCAACTTTAGTCTTAAATGAAGAATCTACTAGTGCAATATCATTTACTCCCTTAACATTGTACTTAATCAGGGAGGGTTCTAAATAAAGGGACACCACATCCTTTTGTACCTCATCACTCAGGATGCCCATAACCGCCTCCCCCTCACAATTTGAATTCATGCACTCAAGTACCAGGGCTGGGCTGGATTCCTTACATTCAGAATTCCCAATCTCGCCCTGTGAAGCTGTTAAATTACCATAATCATCATGATCATTTAAGGACATTTCGTTCGACAAGTCTGCGACAATTATTCCTGGTGTATGAGCACAGTCAGTTTTCTCCCACTTCTCAGCCCATTCACCATAATGGAGCTTGAACTCCTATTTCACTTACCAGAGAGCAAGATCACAGTCCTCAAATGATTGTGTTGGTAATTTCAATATCAAAAAAAGGAAAAATCATCAATTAAAGTTGCCTATAGAATGAACTTCCTTTACACCATTTACCAACAATATTGTTAAGAAAAAGTTGGATTATGCCCAGTCTGAATACTACACCTAGCGCTTTCAAGATTCCAAGATGGTATTAGTACAGTCAAAGCAAGCCTTCAGCTCGATTCGCACTCTTACTTAATAGCAATCTGATTTCTGAATAACGTTTTACCTTGACAGTACACGATTCTTACTCAGAAGCAGGCACCACGCACCCGCCGCGCAGCCAAACATCAAAACAGCACTTGCTGGCACTTCCGGTGTGTGCGCCCCGCTGTTATTATACACCTCAAGTCAACAAATGGGCGGAATTAGGTGTGACGCTGGTGCTCCTAGTAAAGAATAAGGGAGACAAGCCCAGTTAGCCACTGGTCCAATCTGGAGGCTCAGAACAAACAGTGCTGTACAACGTTAGACAACGTTAACGAGTTCCAATACCAGTGAGAGTGAAAATTCGAAAGCTGCATGTTACGGCGCAGTTTTTTCTGTCAGTCCTTCTCCTTGCCGACTCCTTGCAGACACAGCGTCGCGAGGTAGAGATGAATATAGGAGAATGACACATGCTTATCATGAACAGGGGAAGCAGGGTCCACAGCAAAACAGCACTTGTTGGAACTTGCGGGGCACGCGTGTGGGTGCGCGTGCCCGCTATTATACACCTCACGTCAACAAGTGGGCGGAGTTGGGTGTGATGCTGGTGCTCCAGTGAGAGTGAAAATTCCAAAGCCGCACGTTATGGCGCAGTTTTTCCTGTCAGTCCTTCTCCTTGCAGACACAGTGTCGTGAAGTGGAGATGATTATAGGAGAATGACACATGCTTAAGCCCTTGCTAATAGGGTCTTTTTGGCAGGATGTATGGCATTGAATGCCATCAACGCATCTTGTGCTCTGGATGAAATATAGCCATACAATTTGATTGCAAAAGCTGCGGAAAATATTCTGGAAGGGGAAATGAAAGAGGGCTTTACTAACCTGATTAATGGAGGCTCCCTGTCAACCACTACAATCAGGAATAGATGCTTCAGACTGTATTGTCAGATGCATGATGCCTAATGCAGTGATGAGACGATTTACATGCCTATGTAAATTTGGGTTCGCGCCCAATGTTCAGTCAAGGCTCCTAGGTATGCCCTTTGATGGGTCCAATTTATTTGGCCACAAGGCGGACGACAGCCTGGAAACACTACATGCTTCAAAGGCTGTAGTAAAATATTTGGGGGCAGCCATCCATCAGCCACAAGAGCACCCACCTTCACTAAACTGGAGTACTACTCTTCCTTCAGTCAAAGTGAAAGATCTGACGGTACAAAAACCAGGGCAAAGAAGATCTACACTTGCCCCAAGAGGTTGTGGAGGAAAGATCGCCCAGGCAGCAATCACCCTTGCCCTCTGCCACAGCCCCAAAACCTCTGAGCATTTTACTCTCAAGACCCCTGTGGGAGGCAGACTGACTCAGTATCTGCAAGAATGGTAATCCATTACTGCAGATGCATGGGCTCTGCAGACAGTGCCCCAAGGGTACTGTCTCCCATTTCTGAACAGACTGTTTGAGAAAGGTGCTATGGAAAAGATACCTGGAGCAGAACGAACCAGGGTTGGTACCCCACCTATTTCCTGGTCCCCAAAAAAGACTGAAGACTGCTACCAATCCTGGACTTGAGGTGCTTGAACAAGTTCCTAAGGAAGGCTGAAATTTCAAGTTGGTCACACTTTAGTAGATCCTCCAGGCCCTTCAGCCCCAGGACTGGATGGTGTCACTCGATCTCCAGGATGCTTACTTTCATGTGCCTATACATCCAAAGCACAAAAAGTACCTGAGGTTCGACATTGGCAGTACTCACCATCAATTTTGAGTTCTGCCTTTTGGGCTGACCTCCACCCGAGGGTCTTAAAAAAGTTGATGCAAGTGGTGGCAGTGAATCGAAAGAGGGGAGGTATTGACACCTTTTCCTACCTAGGCGACTGACTGATCGGAGCTCGTTCTTCCAAGCAGGTTATGGAACATCTCAACAGCACCTGCTACTCCCTCCACAAACTGGGCTACTCCCTCAACTTCAAGAAGTCCCAGACGACGCCACCTCCGAAGCATCAGTTTATTTGAGTGGTCCTGGACTCTTTGTTGGTGAAGGCTTCACCTCCCGAGTTACCAGAGGCACTAATGATAATTGACCATGTTAGGGTTGTTGGATTTAGAAGATGATTTAGAAGTCTGTTCTCCTTATTGGTTGGTATAAGGAACAGACAAGATGCCCCAGTGTTTCTTTTAAGGGCCAATAATTCAGTCTGCTTATGCCCAGGGAATCTATATTGAAGCCTCGCTGACAAGAATGCCATTAGCTCAACTGTTTCTTTGAATTGAATGATAAGTTAACCACGTTTGAGGGGCATATAAACTGTGAGGTGATAAGGTGCTTCTGATCTAAAAATATGATGATCTGTTCGTGCCAATATGGTTGCATTTTTTCTGTGCCATAGTGCTGAATATGCTCAATGATAGAGCTGATTAAATATGTGGCTGTGTTGGTTTATGTATGTTTATTTGTATCAGAATCTTACTCTACCATTTTATTCTTTGTTTTAATTACAAAATGGGAAAAACATTTAGCTAAATGAGAAATGGAGTATCATTAAATTGGGTAATAATAACCACCATTATTGAAGTCCTTTGAAGAAGGAATCTGACATGAAGCACTTGACATATGCCCGATTTGATAATTTTTTAATTATAGAAACCTTAACTTCCCAACCTATGACTGCCAGGGTGTTCCTCATTGGGCCTAAGGTAGCATGTAGTGTGGCTTTCCCATAGTACACTTTCGTGCAAGTGATAGCCAAGCCTCTGATTTATACAGCAGCCACACCTTCTTGCTCCATGTGCCGAGCAGTCTCTTGGAACCACAGACACCTGCTTGTTAAATAAACCATTAAGGAGTAATTGTACCGAGAGTTGCTGCATGTAAAACATCTACAGCATTGTAAATCCCTCTAAAGCTTCAGACTGGCTCTTTTAGGGTAAGCCATTTGTTCCCCCATTATTCTTCTCTCCCCAACTTCAGTTGGTGTAAACTTGGTCACAAAAGTAGAAGTCTCAGAAAATAATGGATGGAAGACTCAATTTCTTAAATCAGGATCTGCTAGACTGCAATCCATAATAAAGCCTTGGTTTCTGCCTCCCTTCCATTGCATCCAAGTTAGTTAGAGGGCACTTAACACAAGCAGGAGTGGTGCACAAGGAGGAAATTACAACAGAAACCATTCTTCTATACTGCAGTAATCCAAGATGTTAATAAATGTAGTGTGACAGCTGATGATGGTAACATCTTTTTCCGTCCAAACCTTGCTTAGTTCCATGTTGGTTCATCAGTGCCTGGCAGGATAAGCATCTTGTATCCTCCTCCATCGAGATATGTTGGTCTCTGTTCAGCACAGGTACAATGTGTCCTCAGCTCAGCATTATTGCTGCGGTTTTGCCCACAGAACAGATCTCCAAATGTGTTTTATGATTGGGGTCGAAGCCCACTAGTGACTGTTCAGGTATATTTACTCATGCAGTAAAGCAGAAACCAGAATGGAAGTCCTATGAAAGCGACCTCTGAAGCTTCTTTTGTAGTGTAAGCCTAATTTATAGCTGCTTCTTTATAGTCTCTCCAATCCACAGCCTCTAGTTCTTTGGAACAGACTTGTCACATTAGCATGCTAAGGGTAAAGTGATCTCTGTTGGACGTGTTTCTTCCACCACATCAACAAGCAGGGAGGCTTTTAAATTTGGCTATAATTTTCATGCTGGCAGTGAAGCTGTTAATTTAGTTGCTAACAAGGGAATTTGGATTTCTACTATCTACTTACTTTGTCTTTATAACTTGCAAGTGGACAGCTCACCAGGCTGGCATAAGTTCCCCATCTGTTAGTGGGAACTGCATTCACAGTTAGTCTCTCTGGTCATGTTATTACTGACATGCCCTTCAATAGATACAGGTATTTCTAGGAAAGGCTAATTGCAATGTTTTTACATCATGGATAGCAAAATACACTTTCTGTGGAAAATCTCTTTCTAGATAAGCTGGGAGAGACTGTTCTTGTATGCGTGCCATCCAGTACTTCGGAGCCCCACATTGATACACAGCCGGTGGAAAAAGACAAGGACACCTAGTGATCCTGGTGGTACCCAAGTTATGTCAACAGCTTTTAGTTATCTTTCCACCTTCCACTTGTGAGGAAAGGATTCTTACTTGGGATTTGCAGAGAGAAGAATCGGGTTTCTCATCCGAGAGCTCTAATTCTTTGTCCTTTTCTTCACTGAGCTTAGCAACCCGATTTATGAGGCCACAGCCTTTGACCATTTCCATCTCTGGAGCGCATTGGGATTCGTAAGGTAGCTAGAAAGGCAATGCACTAGGTGCCAATTCATGAGAAAATGGCCCAGGCTCATTTATTGCATATGAATAGAAGAAATACACCGATTTCTGTTAAATGTTTTGGAATTAGTTTCTCATCTGAACATCCCCCAGGTCATGCAGAGCCCACTACTATAGAAGCTGTTCGGAATTTTGCTTGAGTGCTTTTCTGTGCTACATGCCACAATTAAGCCATTTTGAAGGCACCTTCCCAGCTAGTCCTCTGTTCAAAGACTCTGTGTATTTACTAATTGAATATTATTTTATCAGTGTTTGCTCATAACCCATTTTAGCTCATGACCCCCAATTGCATTAATTGGTGACCTGGGGAAAAACATATTGCTCATTGTGCGAATGTCTGCTCTGAGGTGAAGTTAAATGTTTTCCCTCTTCAGTGTTTCAAAAAGAGATGCTCCTCTTGGAACTAGAACTTTTCCTTTTCAAATGATCTTGTGTTATAGGAGACCTCAGTTGTATATGCATTGTTTGAAGCCTTTCAGATCCTCCTAGACGTTGTCACTTATGTAGAGAATTGGTGGACTCCTACATTCTGGCGTGCTACCTTGTCAAGATCCTCCTTCCCAGGACATTCTCCATGGTAGTACAGTAATGGCTGAGGCAGCATTGGCGATTTTCAAGTGTTATGTTTCATTGGTGATTATGTGCAAGGCCGCCAATTTGGCAACACCACACACTTTCTGCAACCACTATGCATTGGATATGAACTGTAGAAAGATGCATAATTTATTCCAGCCATGCTCTGCAACCTCTTTGCAAAAGCCCTTTCACTTTAATAGTTGTCTGCACATCTATTCAGTTAACATGCTTTATAATCTTCCAGTCTAAAGGAAGAAGGGCCATGGTAACTCTGATATTACTAATCCTCGATACGCTTCAGATGGTCCACAAGGCATCCTGCTCTCAGTTTGATTTGCAGAAATAAAAATGGAACTGACCTAAGCAGATCTGCTGGGCTTATATTCTGTGGTCAAAGTGCACGAAAAAAGTAGTGGGACTATGTTCCCTGCTGGCTGCCCCCGCTCCCCACAAACCCCATCGCCATGCCCTCTCACGTGCAATCCAAACGTCTAAACAAACACACCTGCTGTTTAAGGTAATGTTCAGTGCAGTGTCTCAAATTCTTCCTACACTTTTATTTTAAAACGTAACCATTCCGGAACGGTTTCTTTTTGAAATAAAAGTATAGGAATAGTAGCACTTAAAAAAAAAAGTAAAAAAAAAAAAGAGGTGTACCGCTCCCAACCGCACCCGCCTGCTTTGACCACTGCTTATATTCAGAGGTGGAGTCTGGCACAGAAGTGGCTGCGTATACACCTGGGTTCTTAAATTGTGTTACTCTGTGCTACGTCAAATATTAGTCTTCTCATTTATCCATCAGAGATCCCTTGGAACATGGGAAGCATTTACATTTAGGTAGGGATCCCATTAACCATTACGGTAAGTAACTTTAACTTTCACTACCTTCATATACTGAACTGTCATTTTCAAACCCTCAGGACAATGATAATGCACGAATCCAACCAACAGATCAACCAGACAACTTTTCTCTGCAATCAATCTCCAGCCTAAATGTCAATCATCTGCGAGTTCGAAATGAAGAGAGACTGAGGAGATTAAACAACCTTGATAAGCGTTCACCAAGCATAGGTAGGTGATGTTGTGCATTACTTTCACTGTACAGTTGTGTCTTTTACATTTAGATTTAAACACATCGCCATAGCGCATTTAAATATTTTTGCCAACACACATTCCAGTGCATTGTAAAAATACACATCTGTAATTCTGAAGATGGAGATTTTGCTAGCAGAAGTAGTCCTAGTTTTCGTAGCATAAACGGAGGGCAATGCGCACCATAGCTATTATTCCAAACAATGACAAGGAGCAGAAGTTGTTTGGTATTCACCACCAGTCAATCTTAATTTGCTCTCCGAAAATGTTATAAGATAGTCTCTTAAAACAGTGAAATGTGTTTGGTGAATATGTGGACGGTGACATTTAACTTGGAAAACCATGTTTGAAGTAGATCTGCATTTAGACTTTATTCTGAGCTTTTGCTTCAACCCATTTTAGCAGAAACAAGGCGGTAAATGTGGGCATGGTAGCAGCCTCTGCTTGTGCCTTAGTTAAAGGATGAACTTCCCTTAAAGGACAGCATAATGGTAGAGTTGTGATGTTCTATGTAGATGGCATTCTTTTTTATAGTGTTTATGTAAACTAGGTGAGAAAGCGGGTGCCATGCAAAGACCAACAGAACATTATGGATACTGCTTTGTAAGAGCTATATTTCTGCAAAAAGGGACACTCTTGTTTTTTTTATCCAAGTTTCTTAATTTACATTTCCCCAATTATAAACTAAAGGTGCTGCTATATCAGATATTGTAATTCCAATTAGCAAGCCTTACTAAACTTTAGCTCAACATGTCTGTTCTCCCAGCACTCTACCTGTGTTTGGTATTACCAAAGCACAGCTATTAGTTAAAATGATTCCTACAACAAGCTTCTTGCTATTGATTGGCTTTAATGTTTTGTGTCAGAAACATTCTCCCTGTAAGAGGAGAGAACGTAAGGAAGATTGCGTGTAGTCTGGGAATAGTTCTTCAAAGGAATATCCAAGAACTTTGACTTTTTAAAAATAATTGATATTTTATAGCACGCAAAACTCTGAGCTAGAGGTGCTCTACAGTACACAGCATGACAATTGTTACAATAAAACACAGAACACAATTGTTTGGTATAATACCAGTAGAGAGAGACCGGAAAAAGAAAAGAATTGAGAGAACATTAAAAATATGGCTATTCTGAAAGGATTCCCCTAATCTATTCACTCATCTGGACAGGCACCATGTGACCTACGATACGTTGCACCATATGAGCACCCAAATTAAGTAAAATGAGCGTCATGGTTTCAATGATAAAGCAACTGTAATGCCTTATTCAATAAATGGGTTCTTACCAGCTTGCAAAAGGCCAGCCGAAAAAAAAGGATATCTGGTGGATTATTATTCCACAGATGGTGCGCAGCAGCTGAGAAAACGTGAGGGAGGAGTTTGGCATGCTTGTGTCTGGGAATTGTAATCCTCCAAATGGCTTTGCTGCAGGTGCCTCAAGACTCAACAAAGAGGCGTTCTGAGCAGCACGGCTCACGACAAAGGTTTTGAGCGTTATACAGCTAATTCTAAAGAAGATGAGCGGGCCAGGGAGGACATTGTAACTCAAAAAGTATGACTGAAATATGGTTCAATTATTACATGTCCTAAATAATCTGAGCTCTGAACGGAGAACCGCTGTTTTCCAGATGTGTAATTTGGACCAGATCTTGAATGGTGTTATAGGAGTGAAGACCTAGCACAGATTTAAAATTCTGTAACAGAGAGAGTTGGAGCATGTAATTAAAAGCCAATGTCTGACTGAAAGTTAAAATAAGAAAGATTGAAATACACAGATATCACATATGAAATTCAGGAGGGAGTGGTGATTATGAGAACCATAAATTGGGACGCTACGGGACGATGTGAACAAAATCAGTATTGGCTTAAGCTTGAAGAAGTGATGCTGTATCAAGCCTTCAGTGGTCATTCTGTATTTATTGAATGCTTAAAAGACTAAGTGTGCCATGAATAGCAAACCATCTTTTGTTACTTTTACAAATCTAGAATTGTATTCCCAGTTTTTTGGCTATCTCGGTTGTTGGTCTGAATAACGCTTTTACTGTTTTACATACATGTAATTTGAAGACGTTTCCAATGCGTTGTGGTTGGGGTTCATCTGCCTGATTATTTTATCAGATAAACAGAGGGTCCATCATAAGTGCAAAGTTGGAGAAACAAGGGGGATGGGATAACATTTTGTATTAAAATATTATAATTAAAGTTTGGCAGATAGAATGATGCTTTATTTAATCGTAGGCAAAGGTTAAATCACAGCAACAACCATGGAAAAGGTCCTGAAACTTCTTCATTCAGCCCAGAAGCATTCCAAAAACATATGTGAATTCTCAATCACATTTTGTTCACAGTCTGCTTACCTCCTCATATGTAACAGTTATGGATAGGTTCCCACACCTATACACCAGTTTAAGGTATCCTAATACCAGCAACTCATGTTTCTTGGCCACAATGTCTGCCTGGGCCCTGTTAAAATGCTTAATATCACTTTAAGGTTAAACTTATTTCAAAGGGAACAGCTCCTGGAATATCAACTATGGGCATGTTAACCTTATATGTTTAGCAAACATTACTTATTGTAAGGATTACCAAACATGGCTAAAGATATCTTATTGCTCTTCAGTTCATGTGTTGGTTAAATTGCTTTGATTGGTGTCCATCTGGCCTCCACAGTAGAGCCATACCACTGACACTGTAGCATTCTAATGTGTCCACTGTCCTCTCTCTCCCAACTTCTTGTAACAGATTTTTTTTTTTTATAATATATTTTTATTGGTTTTCTGAACAACAAAGAGCTCTGAAAAGAGATTACATTAGGGCACATGCCCCTATCCACTTCAAACAAAGACCGTAACTCTCCACTGTATTCACCCAAACCCCCACCCCCTCCCCTCCAAATCCCCCGTCTCGGGGCACAGGCTCCACGTTTCTGTGGATAACTTCTTCGGGCGGCGCCGACCGGGCAAATAAACAGACGCAATGAGTCAGCTTTCCTTAGAAGCATAAAATACGTTCAATCCTGAAACTGGTTTCGGGCCGGGTGGAGTGGCCGTATCACCTTTCTGGATCTGTTTGTGCTGGCGAACACCTCCATGAATTGTAACCAGGCGGCCTCGAGTTGCGAGCTTGAGCCATGAAGTGCTGCTGTTAGTTTATCCATAAAATAAATATCCTTGGCCACTGTCGCCCATTCTCTCCTCGAGGGGAGCGCTGCTCTCTTCCATGTCCTGGCCCGTGCAGCCCTAGCTGCTAGGAGTAAGGAGTGTGTCAAGTCCGGGAGCTTCTCCCAGTGCTCATCCTTTTGCTGTAGCCCAAATAATAGTGTGAGTGGCTCCAATGGATAGACCCCTTCTCCCGCATCCTTAAGCCAACTGAGCACCTCCGACCAATAAACTTGGACCTTCTCGCAGGACCACCACATGTGCCAATAGTTGGCCCTCTCACCGCAACCGTGCCAACACAATGAGACAATGTCTCGGAACATCCTGGAGAGGGTGATCGGGTCATATTGCCACCTATGAAGAAGTTTGATGGCATGTGTCTTGTACTTGCAGGAAATAGATCTCTTGAATGCCCTGCTACATAATTTCCACCAGAGCCCATCCCCAATGTCCCGGACCATGTCCCTTTCCCATTTCCCTCTAAGACTTTTAATCGATCCCTCACGGGGGATTAAGAGAGCCCCGTACAGGAGAGAGATAAGGCCTTTCATTTCCGTGTGGGAGTCTAGGATTTTCTCGACTGGGGTGAGCTTCCTTCGTATGCAGGGCTTTAGCTTTGGTTTCATGAGAATTCCCTTAAGGCGAAGGTATAGAAGTGGGGAGAGCCTGCCAATTCCCAGAGCCGCCTCGAGCTCCTGGATGTTTATGAAGGTGTCTTCCCTCACTAGTTGGCCGACCCTGCAGAGGCCTGCGTCAAACCATGACTGATGGTGTTCGTGGCCTGGGATCTCCTCTAGCACTGGAGTGGACCAGATGTGGCTCAGGGGCGAGGGTCATGTTGTGACTTTCTCTCTATTTCCCTTCCCCGCTAGCGCTTTCCACATTGTACTCAGTATCGGGTGATTCCTGATTCTTTTGGGGAGCTTTTTTAAGGGGACCCATAGCCATTCGCCTACAGCGACTGGGTGCAGGTAGTGATTTTCGATGTATACCCATTATTTATTGGGGTCCTCTCTACGATGTGGGGCCAAGGCCCTGAGCAGGGCTGCCCTATGGTAGACTGTCAGGTCCGGCAAGGCGACCCCCCCTCTATCTTTGGGGAGGGTGAGGGTCTCATACCCAATTCTGTGTCTCCTGCCCTGCCATATAAACTTCATTATGCGCCTCTTGGCTTCTCTGAGGTATGTGTCTGGGGCTTCCAAGGGGAGCATCTGGAAGGCATACAGCACCCTGAGGAGCAGGTTCATTTTTATAGCATGTATCCTTCCCATCCAGGAGATCTGTCCCTTCCCCCAACTCTCCATTTCTCTGAACAGTTTATCAAATAGTGGGGGGTATTTGGCCTGGTTCAGATCCTCCCCGGGGCGTACTATGTTAATCCCCAGGTATTTTATCCCTTCTGTACAGATCTGCAGGCGTAGCGGGATAAGCTGAGTAACATTTCTATCCGTATCAGAGACAAACGGGAAAATCATGGACTTGCTAATATTCACCTTAAAGCCTGAAAATCGACCATACCGTTCAATTTCCTGCAGGGCTGCCGGGACTGACCTTGTCGGCTCCCGGAGGTGGAGCAAGATATCATCTGCGTAAAGACCCAGTTTAAAGGTACGTTCCCCCACCTCAATACCCTGAACCTCTGGGGAGCCCCTGACATACTCTGCTAATACTTCCATTGTCATGGCGAAGAGTAGTGGGGAAAGAGGGCAACCCTGCCTCGTACCTCTTTGGAGGTGGAAGACTCGTGACAGACGCCCATTGACTGTGACTCTGGCGGTTGGTGACACATATAAGGCTTTGATCGCTCGTATGATCCCAGTTCCCAGCCCCAGTTTCTTGAGTACCCCCTGGAGGAATCCCCAGTCGACCCGGTCGAATGCCTTCTCTGCGTCGATAGAGACCAGAACCGGGTTTCCACCCCTTGTCGCTGCCTCCCTCATCAGATGTAGGGTCTTCCGCATTGTGTTAGCCCCCTGCCTACCCTGTATAAAACCCACCTGATCGGGATGACAGATTTATTTTTACTTATCCCTCCCATTGTCTCATGTCATTAAAATTAAGTGGGTAGTGGTGACACATTGGCATGAACAGGCAACGAGAGTGCATCCTTCTTTCTCAACCAGCATCAATCCATCACAATCCTTAAGTAACTCTCTTCAGACTAACCTCTACCTATCTTCCCTTTCCTCCTATCAACCTATCCTGCGACAATTATGCGGACAGCATGCAACTAATATTTAGAATATCAAACGCTAACATTATAGAATGTATTCTAAAAATATACCACAGTATGACAGCTAATCGTCTGCTTAAACCAGAAAAGAATTCAATTATTACTGGTAACTGATCCTTCTGCGTGACCTTTCATTTGAACTGAACACCTCACTTATAACGCCTCTTTCCCTCGTCACAAGTTACAAACCTAGGTATCATTTTGAATCAAAAGTATTCCTGGAACCACAGATCACTTCTGTGTCCAGACAAATATTTATAATACCTCAAACTGCTCTGAAAGATTTTGTATTCCTTAACTTCTGTAAGGAACTCATGGTGGCAACAGTAAAGACAGACAAGTGATCACAGTTCAAGGGTGTTTATTAAACTGTAAATGCAGGGTGGAAAAGGGCCTAATCTAAACCTAAATCTAAGAAGGGAGCAATTGTCGACCATCAAATCAAAAATAAGGCATTACTTGTGGCGTCATGTCAAAATAAAAGAGCCTATACCAAGAAAAACCTATTGCTAATTCTTACAACTAATTACAAAAAGATTGTAGAATAAGGGTTCAATAAAGAAAGAAGTGTTCACAAATAATAAGTCAGGATGTGATTGCCAGGGGTCTCCTTACCCACATTTTCAGCATGGGACGAGGTGAGACCTTTTGAGCACAGCACACCCTTGCGCTTTCTCTGCACAAGCTAACAGTTCTGTTCTAGCTATCAGGTTCTTCGATGGCTAAGTCTCTTTTCAATAAAAAGTCTCTTGCCTTCGAGAGCCTAATGTAGTCAACAACAAAAAAACAAGTTCCTCTCTCAATGGACTTTGGGTGAGGAGTTTTCAGCCTTGGATCTCCCTCGACCGTGCTCTGATCCACTATCATGGACATATAAGGGTAACAACAGTTCCAGATGCTGCAAGAGGGTAGAGAGAAATCCCCCTGCCCAACTCTATGCCCCTGCCCAACTTTATGCCCCTGCCCAGAAAGCAGGAGTCAGGGGAATGGAATTCCGAGGGAAAAACCCTCTGGGGAAGAAAACCCTGGCAGCGGATATCTTCCTTCTGCACTGAGGATGTTGATGACTCTGGATGGATTCCCTCTCTGCCCCTTTAAACATGGACTGATGCTGCCTGTAGGAGTAGGAAAGGGCACAGGTAAGAAGGTTGTCAAAGAATGTGAAAAATGATCTTGCAAAGGCTTGCGAAGTACCAGCTTGGAGTTTGTGACCGTCGGCTTGCTGGCTGTCTGCGGTGCCCGGGTTGTATGCGTCTTGTGCTGTGAAGGAACAGGTGTTAGAGGTATTTGGGAGGAGATTAGTAGGAAGAGCGGGAAAGCGGAAGATTGGTAATGCACCTGGGTCCACTACAAGCCTGTAGAAGACTGGGGGGTGCGGATGAAGGATTCCGCTCTGCAGGTAAGAGGAAAAGGTTAGAAGTAAGCAGTAGATCAGAAAGTGGCAGAGGGGGAAGTTACTGTTTGCACATACCTGTTTGACAGTAGGGAGGGATGTTTCAGTTCGGTTTCGGCTAGCGAACCCGAACAGGGAAGAGCAGGCAGACCTGCTGAGCAATAGGAAGAGATTAGTAGGAGTTATTTTGGGAGTCGCTGGAAACATGAAACGGAATCAAACACTCACAAAGCATCGGTAGATGAAGAAGTAGTGACGTGCTGCTCCATAGGACTCTCACACTTATATCCACGTCTCTCTTGTCGCCATCTTGGTGGTAGCGTGGCTAACGTTTTGAATCCCTTTCCACCTTCTCCACAGGGACCATCGCATAACCAAAGAAGTGACACCCACTTCACAAGGGGGACCATTCACTTCCCCTGGTCTTCCAATGCTTCTTACTTTCTTCGGGTCTTAAAGTCTTTTTAAACAGTTCTTCAGGCCTCTCCTCTGATTGTCGGTCTCCCTCTGCCGAGTCCGCTCTCGCTGACTTCTAGAGACAGTTCACTATGGGACTTTAGACCACGCCCCTTCTCGTTAACATTCCTCCGCCGGCTCACTCTTGGCAACTTTTAACAAAGAGTTCATGTATTAGTTTTCCCCATTCGGGATTCATTTCCCTCTTTCACAATCATCGGTCGGTCAAACATTTTTGATGGTAGAGGATTTTACAACTGTATGACCACTTTGACCTCTCTTTGCCTCTTCCCAAGGCCTTCTGGTTATGGTAGTCACTTATCGAGTAATATCCCAGAGTTTCCTGCGTGAGCACTCACATAGTGCCGGTCGCCTCTTTTACGGGTTTTCCCCCTCTTTTCCCAATAGTTCCTTTCAAAGTTCAAATCAGCTCTTGCTACTTTTCGTTCAACACAGTTCGGTTTCTTATCAACTCTCTCCTCGACTCACCTGCTGTGATGAACCGCTTGGCTTTCTTCTCCTTCGAGTCAAGGTTGGTACCAGCGAGACAAGCGTATCTCCCCGGCTTGGTTATCAGGGGAGGAGGATCTCGCATACCGTAGACATCTGCTGCAACACACGCTGGCCTTTGTTCACGGTCTTATGTTTCTGATTGCTGAGGTTTCACGGGCCTGGATCGGAAAGGGCAAGGCCACGTCTCTCCTTGTCACCCTCTAGATATTTGCCGTCTTTCGCCTCCTTTTGAACTGCCCTGCTGAGTTAGCCCTCACGTTGTGCGGTCTGCCTTGCTCGTCTTGTGCTCTCGTGCTCCAACTTGTATCCTTGTGGGGAACTGAAAGGGCCGTCCGGTGTGTGTGTGTGTGGTTCTGGTCAATTGCCCGACTGCCTGGCCCTTGGGTTGGGACATGCCAGGTAAACTGCTCTAGAATTAGTCTACTATCTTCCACTTGGTAAGAAAGGGTTTGTGTCAAAAGGGTTTTTTTATCATAGGAAATAGTACTCTTCATCCTGGGGGGGTTGGTAAATTCAGAGGGGTGGAATTGGTAGGGTTTGTGAAGCAAACAGGAATGATCAGGATTATCACGAAATAAATAAGGGGGTTTGTGGGAATGGTAGTGTTTTATCTGAGCAGGTTGGAGATGCAGGAAATGATCATCAGAGGGACAGGAAGAAGAATGATTGGGATTATCCAGGTAGAAGATAGGACAGCAGGGATTTTGGGAGTTGTGGTTTCTGATGGGTTTATCAGATGTAGAGGAGTTGTTAGATTCTAATAAGGGAGATCTCAGGTCTACCTGGGAGAATACCCTCCGGTTTCTCACACTTCCTACAAAATACATGACCATATAGCTATCATATCCAGACTATATTATGCTAACTCCCTGCTTGGAAGCCCCTACATATTAACTCGATAGCAAAGAGTACCAAATGCACTGGTGCAACTACTACTGAGACCGGGATGCAGAGAGTACATTTTTTTAAATCACAGTCAATGCTATTCATATATAAGGCTTTCTCAAATCAAAAGTAAAATGTCAAATGCCTACAAGAAATCTGAGATAATCAACTCACCTAGCCTTCTCTAACATAACAACTCAAATCTGAAACTCATTGTCCGTTTTAGGAAGAGACATTGCTGAACTGTACCACCTCAAAAAAGTCCTTAAACATGGCTTTTCCACATTGGGGAGTACAAGTATTGATATTAAACTCTGGAATTGTCCTTTCTCTCGTGGGAATTACAAGGGTTTTGCACATTTGCTCTCTTCTCTAATCAGTGCTTTTGTTCTTTGATACAGCGTGAGTGTTGGTGGAATTCAGTTCGTGTCATTTTCTATTATTGGGAAATGTGTATTGTGTTTATAATACTTTTTGTTGTACTAAACGGGCTGCTCACTCATGTTCTATTTGATCTATATTTTAATACCATACAACTAGTAAATGGATATAATATTGTTGTATTGTATAATGTTACCTAAATTATTTGTAATTCTGTTAGTACTAGTAAATGTATATTATACTTAATTACTCTTTATTCACCTGGTTGTACATTGATAACCTTTCTTTGTTATATTAGCAAGAACTATACAAAATAGAAGTATAATGATGTAGTAGATTTTATTTTTGTTTACGTAGCCATCTTACATCTGAAGGTCTTCCCCTCCCTGTTACTCAACGTTCTGATATTAAGATTTGGGCTCCTCAGCATGCTGCAATAAGTCTTAGGTTATTGCATACATGAATATTATCCAATGTTTACAGAGAATCCTACTTTAGCCGTATGCATTCATGATTTAGTTCTCTTTCTGGACTATCAGATGCTGTATGTCTGGATTCGTTTCGTTACCCAAGGCCACCAGTAGGTTCTTTCTGGGGTTGCATCTTTTGTCCATGTTCTAAGCTCATAGCATAGACATATTTTGATAAATGCCATAGAATACAGATTCCTGCTAAATTCACAATTGTATAACTCTGGTTTTAGACACTGGTACTTGGGGCCAGTGTTCTTAACTTTACACCCAATTTACAGTCACATCTATATAAGTCTCATCATATAACCAAATGTACATGGCACAGGTTATCAGAATGGAATTGTCAGGCGCTTAAACCTTCGTGCTTTACCAGCCCCACCAGGGGCAGAGGGAGATGTCTGCATCTGGTAATGGACTCCTAAGGAACATACTTATGCAAATCATTACTTTCTACTGAATCTCTTATGGACATCTATGGGAGTTCAACATTATCAGATTGCAATGGGATTATTCGTTATTGGGGCAATGCACCCAGATAACCACTTGCACTCTACAGAAAGCTCTAGGTGAACTTGGAATATGGCATTGGGGGCTGACTTTGACCTTGGCTGTTTCCGCCGGATCAGAGTTATTTATTTATCTGGCTGGCTGGTGCCCTTTTTGAGAGCTTCATGCAACCAACCATTACAGCTTCTTAATTATCCATTTGAACCTTCCCCACATAGTTTCATGGTAACATATTTATTTAATGTCCTTTCTGCTATCTTGTTATGGTCCACCTTAATGGAACCACACTCACATCGAAGCAGTCATAAAACATTCCTTTCCCCTTTTTAAATTGCTGATCTCTGTTTTACTCATGCACCCTCTTTCTCATCGTTCGTCTGCAGACTATGGTCTGGATACCCCAGTGGGAGCATGATATTCCAACTTCTAGGTAAGCAAGGTGCTTTAAGGGCACTATGGTGGTGATTTGACACTGCACAAATGCCTTCAGAGATAACATGCCTGGCGTTGCTGCAGTCTTACTCTGTCATTATTGTCATGCATTATTATACAAATCCCACCCCCTCCTTGATTAAGAACTGATGAGTAACATCATGAAGTGAAGACAAGCATGATGCAAATAGTGTGAGAGGAAGGAAGTCAGTCAGTCAGTGGCTCCTGCCACAATAAGACAACTTGTATTGAGGTTGTTCCTTTCTGCTCATCTCTATTGCATGGAGAGAGCAACAGTTTCCAGTGAGTTGGAGGGAGCTAATAGACCAACGTGCCTTTTGAATTATTGTTTCTAGGTACTGTCTGGGTATACCCTTTTTTTCTCTTTGTCCCCTTTTCCAGTCTTGCCTCTCCTTTTCTCCCCATCAGATGCCCTGGCCCAAGAAGTTGAATTGTTCCCTCACAAGATAGCAGTAAAGAAAAATTGCTGAAGGAGTCTTTACTCGTGCCTCTACTCTCTGGTACCCCTCTGCCAAACTCCTGATTCCTGCCATCAAGCATCCTTTAGCTACAAAAAAGACCACCAACATTTCCAGAATAAACTGACTGCTTACGGGGGCTCTGTTGCGCGGCCATAGAAATGGACGCTGCCTGAGAAGGGTCTATCGGAGTCTGTCACAGCCTCTGGTTTTATCCTGCTTTTTCTGTGTGTACGAGGTTTAAAAGCAGTGCCACGTATACCGGAATGTTTTGAGACTGCCACTGTTTAATTTCCAGCCAAAAGACTTTCTCCTGATGGTGTCCAGCACCTAACTCTCTGGGGCCTTCAGGACCACGGCTACATTGAACTACACAGTGCCGGAACTGGCCGTTTGGCGCGGCTGGAGGCTAGACCAGATACTGCTCTAGAACTGCACACCGATACAATATCTCCATCTGCCTGCCAGCCTACGGTCACTGCATGCACCTACAGACTCTCGCGACAGTTGTGTGGGTCTCGGATTATACTTTCAGCAGGGCCAGAGTGTGCAAGCCGCCCCGTGCCCTGACACCTCCCGAGGAACCTTGCAGCAGCAGAAGTCTGGAACCCTGCGGGGACGAGCCGTTCCCTGTGTCGGACCTTCCATCTCCACCTGCCCGGGGTTGGGGCTGCACCTGGCTGGCGTCCGGCGGAAAGGAACAGTCTTCGAGTACAGGTGGTGGAGCCACCCGCCCCTTCTCCATCCACCCGCTGATCCCGGGCGGGCCATGCCTTTGCGTGGGGCCCACAGACACAGCAGTACTCCTGACACGTGGTGGCCTGGGGGGGGTGGGTTGATGCGACAATCCTGCACCAGTCCCGCTTGGGAAACACTGTTCCTGTCATGATGCCTACCTCCAAGGAGCCAGGTCCGACCCAGCAACCCCAGAGGCAGGCATCATTTCCCCCAGGGGGAGTGCCAGCGAGCCCATGCTGCGGCCCTTTGGACGCAGTCCTGGCACCTTAGGCGCCAGGCTAATGTTGGACCTCTGTCCTGGCACCTGGAAAAGCAGATCGGTTCAAGTATGAAAACCGAGCACCGATCAAAACTCACGCTACCTCCAAGAGTACCGACGTATCTGAACCTATGCAAATCGGTGGTGTTAAAGGACCATTAACGCAGAAAGAACGAGAGAGAAGGCGGCAAATGCAACTTTGTCTGTATTGCGGGACTTCCGGTCACTTTCTTCGAAATTGTCCAGTTAAACCACTTAAGAAGGTGGTTAGAGCTACTGATAACGAATTAGTGACACCTGATTCGGGAAACGACCTAGCCCGGCAAGCGTAGGGGTCCGCTTGCCGAGCTTGAAAACTAACTCTTTGACCTCGCATTTCGGCATGCCAATGGTGCTCGTGGACCCAAAACAGCCTCAGCAGTTGCATGCCATAAAAGCATACATCGACAGTGGAGCTATTGGAAATTACATAGACCGTGAATTGGCTTCCAGGATTAAGCTTCCTCTCCGCCCGAAAGTAACCCAAGATGTCATTACTACAGTAGATGGAACCGAAATAGCCTCAGGGCCTGTAACGCATTCCACTCTTGAAGTGACACTGGTGGGTCAGAATGGACATCGGGAAGCAATCGTGTTTGATGTGATCAAGGCCCCACAATTTCAAGTAATTCTTGGAATTCCTTGGTTAGAAACACATAATCCCAGAATTGACTGGCGAGCAAAAAAGATAAGTTTTCCTGATTGTGAACCAACTTGTTATCCAAGAAATCCAGCTATGGGTCTAGCCACAGCAACTTCCACCCCTGTACAGCTACCGTCGGAATACCAAGAATTCCAAGACGTTTTTCAGAAAGAACAGGCTAACACGTTACCTCCCCATCGGTCTTATGATTGCCAGATCGATCTGGAACCCAATGCACAACTACCTTGTAGCAGGATTTATGCTCTTACAGAACCTGAGAACCTGCATTTGTGTCAGTATTTAGATCAGTACCTAGCCAATGGTTTTATTCGCCCGTCCAAGTCTCCTGTCTCTTCAGCTCTGTTCTTCGTGCCAAAAAAAGAAGGCGACCTTAGAACGTGTATAGACTATCGCGCCATAAATCAAATAACGATTAAGAATCGTTATCCTCTGCCCTTGATCCCTGAGCTTATCAACCAGGTGAAAGACGCTTGTGTGTACACCAAGTTAGATCTCCGAGGAGCTTATCACCTGGTGCGCATAAAAGAAGGCGACGAATGGAAGACTGCATTCCGCACCAAATTTGGGCTCTTCGAATATCAGGTGATGCCCTTCGGTTTGTGCAATGCACCTGCCGCCTTTCAGTACTTTATGAATGATGTTCTTCGGGAACTTATCGATGTCTGCGTCATTGTTTACATTGACGACATCCTGGTGTACTCTTCTTCAGAATCTGATCACAGAAAACATGTTAGGGCAGTTCTTGAGAAACTGCGCCAGCACAGACTATTTGCAAAACTTGAAAAATGCGTTTTTCATACCACAGAAGTTGAGTTTCTCGGATTCATCCTGACACCTCAAGGAGTCCGAATGGACTCGCGAAAGGTGGACGCCATCCTCAAATGGCCATCTCCAAGCTCGGTGAAGGGAGTTCAGAGCATGCTCGGCTTTGCCAATTTCTATCGAAGATTCATCCCGGAATTTTCCCGAACAGTCCAACCCATCACCGCTCTTCTAAAGAAAAACAAACGCTTCGAATGGACTCTTGAGGCCGAACAAGCCTTCCAGGACCTGAAAACCAAATTCACCTCTGCACCTGTATTGATGCACCCGCACCCAGATCTCCCGTACATAGTGGAAACCGATGCTTCCAGTTCGGCCATGGGAGCTGTCCTGTCGCAAAGAGACCCAAAAACTAACCAACTACACCCAGTGGCCTTTTGGTCCAGAATATGTTCTCCTCCTGAAATCAACTACGCAATTACCGATAAAGAGTTACTGGCCATCAAATCTGCTTTCAAGGCTTGGCGTCACTACCTTCTCGGGGCAAGACACACCATCACCGTAATTACGGATCACAGAAACTTACAGTATTTAAAGACGGCCAAAGCTCAATCTTCACGACAACTCCGATGGGCTCTATTCTTTGCGGAATTTGATTTTGTAATTACCTATCGCCCTGGCTGCAAGAATGGAAAAGCAGACGCCTTATCCCGGATTGGCATGGAAGAACCTAATTCGAGCTTAGAACCTGTGCCCATCATACCTGAGCAAAGAATCATAGGCTTAACTTCATTGCAATCTATTGAGGATATCCAAACGCAAGTAAAACAACTTCTAGACTCTTCAACCTTACTGGAATGGAGTCAAAAGGGTCCTCATTACACCGTTAAGGATGACTTACCCTACTTCCAGGAGCGGTTGTTTCTGCCAAGTAAAGAATTGCAAGAACTTGTTATTGCCCATCATCATGAATCTTTAATGGAAGGACACCCTGGTATCGCTAAAACGGAGGAAAAAATCAAACGCCACTTCTGGTGGCCTTCTTGGAGAAAAGACATAAAGTCTTTTGTACTGTCTTGTGGAATTTGCACCCAAAACAAGGCTCAAAAGAAAAGGCCAGCCGGCCTACTTCAACCCTTGGATATTCCACCGGCACCATGGCACACCCTGTTAATGGACTTTATAACAGATCTGCCTCCTTGTGCTGGTTACAACACAATCCTTGTAATTGTGGACCTATTCTCCAAAATGGCCCACTTTATCCCTTTAAAGGGTTTGCCTTCAGCTTCCACCTTGGCCAAGGAATTCCTGGAGAATATAGTTCGCATACATGGTTTCCCTTCCATTTTAGTCTCGGTTCGTGGAAGTCAATTTATCTCACATTTTTGGAAGAAGTGTTGCCAACTAGCACAAATAGATTTGCGGTTATCCACCAGCCACCACCCCCAGACCGACGGACAAACCGAGAGAACCAATCAGACTCTCGAGCAATATCTTCGGTGCATGTTACACCAATCCGAGTTAAATTGGAAAGACATCCTTTGGATCGCAGAATATGCATACAACAATTCAGTGCATTCTGGAACCGGACAAACCCCCTTTTATACTTTGTATGGTCACCATCCTCGGACCTCTGATCTAGATCCACCTCTGACCCTGGAAATGCCCGCAGTAAATCATCTGCATTCCACAATAACCCGAGCCTTCAAAGAAGCTGCAACTCATTTACAGCAAGCCAAGAAAAAGTATAAAGAAAACGCTGATTTGCACCGAAGTAAAACTCCTCCTTACCAAGTAGGAGACCAGGTATGGCTAGCAACTAAACATTTACCCCTCAAGGGCCCGCGAACCTTCGATCCCAGATTCATAGGACCTTATCCCATCAAAGCTATAGTCAACCCAGTGGCCTTTAAACTGGATCTACCGTCCAACATGCGTATTCATCCAGTTTTTCATGCATCACTTTTGAAGCCAGTACAACCAGGAACCCGATTGTCCAAACCTCCAGATCCAGTTCAAATTGAAGGGGAATTAGAATTCGAAGTTAAAGACATTTTAGACTCCAAGGTGGTAAAGTCGAAACTCTTCTATCTTGTTGACTGGAAGGGATATGGACCTCAGGAGAGATCGTGGGAGCCTTGTAACCATGTCCACGCACCTCGATTACAAAGGTTTCACCGGAGATTTCCGAACAAGCCCAAACCCCCAGAGGGAAGAACCTTGGGAGGGGCCTTGAGGGGGGGTACTGTCATGATGCCTACCTCCAAGGAGCCAGGTCCGACCCAGCAACCCCAGAGGCAGGCATCATTTCCCCCAGGGGAGTGCCAGCGGGCCCAAGCTGGGGCCCTTTGGACGCAGCCCTGGCGCCTTAAGCGCCAGGCTCATGTTGGACCTCTGTCCTGGCGCCTTAGGCGCCAGGCTCATAAAGCTAGACATGTGTTCAGGTGTTTTTATGTGCACTTACCTGATGCAGACATGCTGCCACATCCAGGCCCTCTTGAGGCCTGAATAGGAACTACTTTACCTGTGGGACTACTTTCCACCCGGGTGTGGTCGGGGAAGGATACATACCTGATCGGAGGAAGGATACACACTTGGAACTTCTTCCAAAGCTATTTAAACCACACCCGATCAGCAACTCACGCTTCGCGTTGTTCTGCTCCTCGCAGCTGGACGCTCACCGTGTCAGCTCCTGCATCTGGACTTCAGCCACGCCAGTCAGCATCCTGGGTCACCTGCAAAGGGAGACCTACCAGCTAATCTGCACCACGGAGACATCACCGACGATCCTGAAAGGGAAGACATCATTTTTAAAAGCATTTCGTTACGATCGCTGCAGCGCTGCATTTCACTCACCTTTCCTGGGTTCCTCCATCTTCAGCAGCGATCATCCGGATACACAGCCACTTCCCAGAGCCTAGAGAGAAAGACAAGAATAAGAGGTGAGAGAAGGAAGGGAATAGGAAAAGCCCAGTTTCCTTCTAAGACTTACCTGTTGGGTCATTCCCATTTCATTTCGGGTCTTGCTGCTTCCAAGCAGGACCCCGGCCCCTATGGGGAAAAAAGACAAAGACATTAGATGAGCGAATGCAAAAACATCACCTGAGCGCTCATCTAGGACTTACCAGATCTTTACTGGAACTGCACGTTTCACTTCGGGTCGGCGCCATATTTCTGGCATTCCGAACCCCGGCCCCTATGGGGAAAAGACCTCAACATCAGCGCTTTGTTGCAAGAAGTCTCCAAAGGAATCTTCATTCATCACCTGAAAAAAGACAATGAACATTATTATTTAAAGCTTGAACTTTTGAACTTGCAACAGAACTTTTACAGCGCCTTACCAGTATAATCAAGCTTACCTGAACTCCCATCCAACCTCAATCCAGTGAAGAGACCGGGTTCAACGCGCCCCTGCGTCAGAAGCAGGATGGAGAGCTCGTCCTTTCAGACCCTAAGGTGAGACTTCATGGGGAATCGTGGAAGGGTATCGTGGAGGGTTGGAAGAAAGTGGGAGGCTTGAGCATAACTCAGTCAGTAGGTAATACTCCCTTTTCACGCACAGGGGAATATTCCTGCGAGCCGGAGAAGCCAGAGTAGAGGGCCCTTCCTGTCCATCTTCAGAGTCCTGCGCTTCACCATTGAAGAAGCATCAGCACTCGAAGCCAGACCTGCGCCTCCGTGGGAATCAGGTGAGCGTTACAGTTCCCAGAATCATCGCCTTCCAGCTGTGGAACTGGTGTGATGAGCGAGTGAGTCCGCGCTGCAGGGGCGAGCTGGGGGGCTGCAGTATTCCATCTCCCCCCACGACGTGTGACTTGCAGGGGATACACCCCCCATCAGCTTGGACGCAGTAGCGTCCTCCCTTCTCAATTGCAAGCGGACACTGCTGCACTGCCACTGCAGCATATTGGGCATGGACCCATTGCCTACAACAAATCTACTTATCAGGACGGCCAGATAATTCTACTGTGACAGGTACTTCCTAAATAAACCCACACCTTCCTCTAATCTAAGAGTAAAGCATCTTTTAAAGCCCACAGTTATCACTATATAACAGGAGCACATAAGTGCGTACCAAATGGTTACAATCCACTATTGCTACCCGGCCCCCTTGTCCAATATAGGAAGCAGAGGACCTGCTCCACCGGGCTGGGCCTAGCCCCTCTCCTTGTCACACTAAGCCCTTCGACTGCCGGTGCTGGATTGAAAAGAAGAGGAGAACCACCAACTCCAAAGCGAAGGAGCTTATATAAGATGACTGCACTGATCCTCTTCGGGACACCAGGGTCATCGGGGTAGCTGTACCCCATCACAAATAAACAGTGCTGCTCAAAGGCTAGTTAGTGCCAGCACCCCTTGTGGCCTAGTGGGGTCAGCAGCTGTACAATCTCTCCACTCACCCGTGCGCAGGAAAACTCGCCACCATTGCAAGCTATTACAGTATGTTGAGGGCATGAGGTGTGATATACGGCACAACATGTGGGGCTTGGAGCCGATCCTATAAGTGTTTGGAGTTTTGGGCTCAAGGCTTTCACATACGCAACTTAGTCACCTTAGTCACCCCCCCTCAGGCTGCACTGCTGTGCGATACCTATCCAGGTCCTGGGGCCTGGCGATACCAAGAGGGGATCCCCTGGTGGCACAGTGGGTAATCGGGCACCCACAAACCCTTAAAGCTAGTGCCCCTTCTCCCTCCTCCAACTTGTGTGCACCTCTGACCCGTGGACTCACCCTTCAACTAGTCCTGGTATGCTAGCACAAAAAGACTGCCCACCAACCTCCCCGGAGTGGAGGTGTGGAGAACCCACCCCTGGAAAGTGGGTCGAAGATTGGGTGCCACTGGAGCGGGCAGTGCTCCCACAGGGCACCTCGTGACAGTAGGCCATCACCACCACAATATGGGTAACCCCAAGAAACATGCGAAGATGGATCAGTTCGCCAGGACCGATCAGAATCCTCCCATGCTGGGCGACATGCCAGGCCCATCCCACCTTGATGCTTCAGCCCTGAACCAGACGCTAATGGCATTGAAGAACAGCACTGACAATCTCGGCCCAAGATTGATGCCCTGACCTGCAAGTTTGATCCAAATTGACAAGCTGTGTGCTCGGATGACAGAGGCCGAGCAGAAGATCGGCGAAGGGGAAGATAAGGTTGCAGTTCTCCAGTGCGAAGTGGCCTCCCTACAACAAACAACTAAAAAGATGGTGGCAAAGAATGACGATCTTGAGGGGAGATCCAGAAGAAAAAATATCCGGATAACTGGAGTGGTGGAAACCACTCCCATAGACAACATGGAGGAGTTTGTGGAGAAACTGCTTAAGGAGGCCCTTGGTAATCCACCAGTCACAAGTATGTTCATGGTAGAGCGTGCACACCGCTCCCTGGCATCCAGGCCTCCCCCCGGTCCTCCGGAGAGGGCCATAATAGCATGGATATTTAACTATAGAGACAGACATACTACTCCGAGCAGCGAGAGAAAAGAAAACTTTACAGTAGGGATCAGCGACCATATGCCTTTTTCCAGACTTCAGCCAGCAGGTACATGATCAAAGAAAGAACTTTAAGGCAGTGAAGAACATCCTAAGAAATGAGTTACGGTACTCCATGATATTCCCCGCCAAGCTCAGAGTGGTGTACGATGGCAGGTCACTTTCTTCACGTCTCCGGAAGTGGCTGAACGTTTTGCTATGGATATCCCGGATCCGAGGGCCTCCCTCCTTAGGTCCCCATGATACCCGCACATTAAGTTTTAAGTCCTGTGCGTTAGTACGGAATACAACAAAGCTGCTACTTGATGGCCTCTTCCCGAACGCCCTGTGGCATGTCCACTGTTAATCTTAATCATTATGCAAGAAATTTGGTGGTACGCCTTCCGACACATGGAGTCGAACCAGTCGCTGGCAGCCCCCTGTGCCCAGTGGTATAGAAGGACTCGATTGGGCAGTTGATTTGGTAAGGGTGGGGGTTGGGTTTGTATTGCCGGTAGATTTGTGATTCTGGCGTGGGCGGGGAATGGGTTGTTCATGATATGTTGTGTCGTTGGGTCCGAGACAGGGAGGCGGTGGAGTTACCTGTTAGCCAACCCAGCCTAACTTATAGGGTATTCTAAGAGATTGGGCATGGACATAGCGGAGACATAGTGGAGACCTAGATTGGCTTTCTTACTTGAACGTAACAATGAAGGGTTATGACACATTTCTAAGTAAAGATGGATACCCAGGGCAGTGATATTACACTTCACTTCTGACCTGGATACGTGGTTTTACAAATGGGAAGAAGGCCTGCTTGATCGCTAACTTTTCTAGAAACCATAAAGTTAATGTACTGTGTCTACAGGAAACTCACTTGGATAAGGGGGGCAAGCGCCCCAACCTCACGGGATGGGGTATTCAGATACTGCTCATCATTCACCACACACTCCCAGGGGGGTTGCCCTTTACATTCTTCGCTCCTTGGAGTTTAAACTTCACGATCACATTGAGGAGGACAGGGAGGGGACTGGTGGTCGGGGAAATTGTGGGATTGCGGGTCCTCTTCGTTAACGTATACGCCCCCAACTTTGATAATCCAGACTTATTTCAGGGGTGCGCTGAACACCTGTGCGCCTTCCCGAACTACGAGATTGTATGGGCAGGGGATTTTAATATGGGACTCTCGCTCGACCTGGATAGGACCACCTCTACCCAGACCAACCTCACAAGAGCTGCCCAGAAATGAACAGCCATAGCGGAATATCACAACCTTATTGATATATGGCGTCTCCTCCACCCCACCGGTAGAGAATACACGTTTTATCCAGGGGTCCATGGTAGCTCTTCCAGATTCGATTACCTAATTCTATCACCTGAGCTTGCCCATGTTGCCCAACGTGCCCAGATTCTCCCCAGGACCTTATCCGGCCATTTCCCGGTACTGGTAAGCTTTGTGGGCACGGTTTGTCCCCCCAGGCAATTAGGTGGCGATTTAGAGCCTGCAGCCTTGAAGACCTTGTCTTCCGCGAGGAGATGCGCCAGGACATCTCCACCTTCTTCCAGGTGAATGTAGTTTCAGTTCCAGACCCAGGGGTGGTATGGGAAGCTTTTAAGGTATACCTACAAGGTTGCTGTATATCCAAGGAAGGGGGAGGTCCTAAAGTGTGTTCGCAGGTCCATCTCCTCCCTGGAAATGGAAATCAAACAGCTTGAGACCCAGCAAGGTATCCAAGATACCCCCGAAGTACAGACCTGACTGAGGGAAAAGAGGAGGAAATGGGCATTTTTACTGACAGGGAGGAATGCTTTTTGGGAGACCCTCTGCAACATATGGTGAAGGCGCCCGCCCGAGTAAGACACTATCATGGGCTATAAGACATGAACGCCAATTGGATAATATAGTAGAAATCGAAGGGGACAGCGGGGGGGGGGTCAGTTCGGGACAATAGTGAGATCATTGGGGTTTTCTGGGAATTCTACAACAGGCTGTACACCACCCAGACCGCTGCGGGTCATGACTCAATCATGCAGTACCTAGACAGAATAGCACTGGGCTGGTTGGAGCCGGAGCAGGGTGCGACGCTGATTACCGCCCCCCTCAGACGAAGAATTCCTTAAGGTGACCTGGTCACTCCCCAACGGGAAGGCCCCGGCACGGACGGGATCACTGCTGAGCTGTACAAGGTGTATCCCGACATATTAATTCCCCCAAATGCAAGAGATGTATGAGGCAGCCCGATCCTCGGGGATAGAGTCCACTAGAACCACTTTGGTGACTTCTGTTGAAACCTGAAAAGGACCCCCATAAATGATCCTCCTATAGGTCCCGCTCCTTAATCAACACTGGCAGTAAGAACCTAGCTAAACTCCTAGCCGATAGGCTCCTCCTGTATATGCCCAAGCTGATCCTCCTGGATCAGGACAGTTTCATCCCAGGGCGCTCCACTCAAAACAATCTCTGCAGATGGTTTATGTTGATATCTAATGTGAACCCAGAGATCCCGATAGCCGTGGCTGCACTTGATGCCAAAAAGGCGTTTGACTCGGTGGAGTGGCCGTTCGTTTTTGAGGTCCTCTGCCGAACAGGCCTAGGCACCTCCTTTATTCAATGGATACATCTTCTGTACGCCACCCCTAAAGCACTGGTGTACACCAACCGCATGCAATCAGAGGCAATCTATCCCATGCGGGGTACTAGTTAGGGATGCCCTTTCTACCCTATACTATTTGCCCTGGCAATTGAGCCCCTGGCATGCATGCTGTGGGAGTACCACGCTCACAGAGGGGTGAGGATTCACTCCTGCAATTCTGTGGTTTCCCTTTACGCAGACGACATGCTGCTGTATGTTAAACATCCCAAGACAAACCTGCACCCTATGGTAGAGGAGATCTCCCTCTTTGGGCCTGCGCATCAACTGGACCAAATCTGAGGTCCTTCCCCTGACCCCCTGCGTCGCCCACGACGACATTGGTGATGCCTTCGGCTGGTGCCCACAGGTTATCAGGTATTTGGGCATAAAAGTCCCCACATCTCCAGGCTTGCTGTATAAAGATAAATATATTGCGGTCCTGGAGGGCCTGTAGCACAAAGTAGATGTGTGGATCAGTCTGCCCATTTCACAAGCAGTCAGGATCTTGCTGGCTAAGATGGTGATACTTCCAAAATGTTTGTACATCTTCAACATGTGCCTATCTGGCCTCCCTCGGTATTTTGAGTGCAGCTTAAGGGTTTGATGAACAGGCTCATATGGGTGGGCGATCAGACCAGAGTGTCACTTGATACGATGTGCCGCCCTATGTCCTCAGGGGGGTCTTGATTTTCCAGACCTGCACCTGCATTTCCTGGCAGCCCAACTTCAGTACTCATTGTGGTGGTGGTCCCCTTCGATTGATCTTCTGCATACTCGCCTTGAGAGGGAGTCGCTTCTCCGCAATGATGTAAGAGGGCTGCTGTGGGGTGTCCCAAAGAGGCAGGAGAGATCTGAGGTACAGTCCGTGGAGGTAATGCTTAAGTCCTCGGACCACCTGGCCTGTCGGGTGGGGCAGAATCTGTGGTACACCCCCCACCCCCGCACTTGGCGATGTATGGAGTCAGAGGCATCCCCCTCACGCACAAGAAGATATTTCGACAACACTTTATTAAATTAAACATTCATACCCTGGGGGACGTGGCACCTGGCGGCAGGTTTATCTAGTGGATGGAATTGAAGGACAAGGGAGAATGGACTCCTATTACCATGCTTTTATACTACCGACTCTGCGAGGCGATACGCTCGAGTTGGCCAGACTTCAGAACTGCCCTGCCTATTTACCCAAAACTGTTGTATATTACTTCTCCCCCGATCCAACCAGTCTTCTCTATATAAAATACTCAGCTCAAACAACTCCACTCACTCGGACAGCTACAGGGATAAGTGGGGAAAATACATTGGGGAAGGCACTATCAAAGGAACAGTGGGACATTGTGTGCTTGCAAACCAGATCTATATCAATTAATAACTGGTTCCGCCTAATACACTTTACATTTTTGCACCAGATGTACTATTCCCCAGCCCGCCTACACAAACATTACCCCGACAGGTCCCCGAGCTGACAGAAATGGGGTCGGATCTCTGCAGACTTCTTTCGCATAGCATGGTCTTGCCATCGGGTACAAACCCGGTGGAATAGGGTGGAGGCTGCTATCTACGATATGCTAGGCCCCGGGAGGGCTCCTCCCCTGAATTATGGATCTTGGTTGAGGAGAGCCTTCAATCAGAGAAGCGCCTCATGGCAATGGCATCCACGGTCGCAAGGTCACTTATTGCTAAATCCTGTGGATCAAACAGGACACCTACATTTCACGACTTGCTTAATAACATGTCAATGTGTGATAGGAGAGAGACACAGAATGCCCAAACACTTCCAATTAACTGCAGACCATTAGACATTTGGGCCCCTTTTCGATCATATATGCTGTTAAGCGCGGAAGCACCCTCGGCCTCACCCAGTGAACGGGGCGTGGCTCAGGAGTAACGGGGTGACTTGTGAGGAGGGAAGACCCGAGAAGTAGGGGCCTTCTGGATTCTGACCGCATATGGCTCGACCTCCAGGGGCCCCGTTAGGATTTAGGATGTCAACCTCTGCAAGCTTGGGTGTGTGTCTGTGGGGCCCCAGGCCGAATCGTGTTTGTGGCTGCTCTGTAACTTACTCCTGGACAATTGAACTGCGACTGATTAGACATGTATGCTCATGTGCCTCTATTTCTACACAGGCTCCATACTGTATTCACGAGTGAATTGGGGGGGGCAGGTTTAGGGCCTGTTGCCCTTTGTTATTGTGGACTACTTGTTGCCTTTGTCTATAAAAACAGTAATAAAAAATAAAATAAATAAACGGACTGCTTCACCCTTCCACCTAGCCTTTCCAGTATGATTTATGGTGGACTTAAGAAGCTTAACATTTTGGTTGCAAACTTACAATGAAGTGCCAGGGCCATTGCCATGAATCCCCTGATCCTATCCATGAGACTTACATATGCACAGGTTTCAGGTAACTTTCCTGATGCTCTGTCTATTTATTTTACCCCCCTCACTTTATGCTTTCAAAGGCCTCCAAGTAGAGTGGTAACAAACATAAATGGCTAAAACAGAGCTGTCAGCAGTTCATCTTGACTGTTATTTCAAGGCCAGGAAGTTCCCACAATATACAAACAGCGAAGTGAAATCCAGAAGGAAAGGAGCATTGAACAATCAAGTTTAACCTCTACAATGCATAAAGCATCTCTGTTGCTTTCCGAAGCTATGTCAGCACTCACGAACTACCCTAATAATAATGATAAAAGAAAAGAGCAAATGAAGAGATGTGGTCAAGGAGGCAAATTCACTCTGCAGGAGGTGCTGACGAGAGGCAGATACTGCACAGTGCTTTTCCATTTTATGCTGCCCGGCGCCCAACAGTGGCCGGCGACCCCACTCAGTCTGCAATAGGTCTCAAACTGCTTGGGTCACTTGACCACCCATGCAAACCGCCACTCATTTCAAGTGCTGGAAACATTCTCCAGCTGCTTTCTTTAACTTACTGTGTTTGTTCTACTCATCAGCATCTCTCACAGAGTCAAATTGCAGCACACACAGTACGTTAAGATAACCATTGGAGAATGGCTCTGTGGGCGTCCTCTGTGCTGAACATCCATGTGATTCTGAACTGCCTGGTAAAGCAATGGATGGCCAAGGAGCGTCTGAAATGTAACACCTTAAAGATGGAGTACTTATTAGTTACCCTGCCTAATCACAAGCTCTATATCCAGATGTGAATACAATAATTTCTTATGAATGTTATTGTCTCCACACTGTTCCTCACATCCAAATCCTTGAGCTTCCCTCTGGATCCTGATCTTACTGTGAAGCTGCCTGCCCAGCAGGTTCATCTTCACACGTTGTCTATCCAGCTCTTCTACTGCTATACCCAGTTACCCAGCAACCACTATAACAATGCTTGTCGAGAAAATGACAGTTTATTCGTTACAAATTGATTAATCCGGGATTGTGTGGTTTGGTTGCCAATGGAGGAGCTGCTAGTTCTTGGTTGCTCTGCGTACCCTGTGAGAACCACTCTCATTGTCTGGCGCATATGTGACTGCCTCTAGCTGCTGTTGGACGAGTTTCAGGTGTGGAGGGGACCCCCTGTGTGATGATTGACTGGTCTGAAAAGCCCACTGGGTGGCTGTGAGCTTTAGGAAAAATGGCAGCCTGGTCATGTCCATCCACAGCCCTTGGTGAGTGACTACATCTATGTCATTGGCGTGACTAGGCACAATTACCACAAGGTCTTTAAGCCATCTGGTGGAGAGCACGGCTTAGTTCTGAAAAGTCTGAGTTCTGCTTCTGCCACCTACTGTTGGGCACACTGGGCCTTTCCTGTTTGGCTGGGGCAGTTACAGCCTGATACTTCATTTCCCCTGCTACAGGCGCTGTTGAGATTCTATTAAAGAGTTCTAATCTAATGGGGCTGATCCTGGGTCAATGGCACGGGTAGAGGGTGGTGGACGTTGGTTATAAGTGCTAATTTCGTGGAAGAGCAGTGACAATTTGGCCCAGTGGAAATCAACAATGAAGCAACTGCCCTGGTGCATCCGTCACTGCCCTGCCCTCTCTCCCCACCCCCAATCTTCTCCCTCCTAAATACAGCTGATTGCTTTGACCTATTTCCCCTGTGGCTGCACCCGCTCTTGGGGGGGCGGAGTGGGGTCAGTTCTGTGTGCGTCCACTGTGGGAGAGGGTTGATGCCTGAATTACTCCCAAAGATGCATGACTGGTTAGTTTGTTGACTTGGAGCCATTAGCCCTGTTCCCATTGGACCATCTCAGACTCGGCCACTGCCACAGGTCCTGGGTTTATGGTATCATTGTACTGGCATTGTCGGGCGGCATTGCACAGTCCTCCATTTGTACAAGGCTTTATTGAGAAACTACACTGCAAAAGAGGGTCGGCTTGACCCAAGTGGTGGTATGACTCCAGGAAAAGCAAGTTGGATATTGCTAGGGCTTTCCTTGCAAGTCAAGTTGTTATTCGAAATAATGGGTCAACTGAAGGCAAACTCTTCGGTGGAAGAGGGGGTGGCTAGAGGCCTGTGCATTGAAGGTTACCAAATCTCTGCTGGAACTGAGGGCCCACAGGGGACAATGATTTGAAACTGCTTTGAGCCTTTGATCCATTTCTAACTCTCTGGCCTCTGTTCCATGGCTATCTTTCCACACTCAACTGAAATTCAACGTTCTCTGTATAGTATTCAAGTCGCTGTATGGACTTGCTCCCATATCTCGTTTTCTCTTATGTTCCCTCTTGATATTTTCACTCTCAATCCCACTTTCTTCTAATTGTATCCCATCCCCATGTGCTTCTTCACGGTTCTGCTCTTTTTCTTTGTTGACTCCTCTCTATTGGAATACTCTTCCCCTTTCTTTGCGGTCTGTTCACTCTTATTCTACTTTCCGTGCTGCCCAAAAAACGTTCTTTCTTCAATCGTAGCTGTATTTTAATCTCATTGTAGTTATTGAATTTTTCTCTATTGTATTATTTTCTTCATTCGAGTGTACTGAAAGTGTGTTTTATACAGCGCCTTGGTGTGGGCGCTATATAAATGACAAATGATACAAAATACCAAATACTACAAACCAAGGGGTCAGAGACGCCCTCCTCCTGGGAATCTCAGACAAAGCTTTTGGGGAGTGAGATAACATTTAAAGCAAACTTTGTATGTGTTCACTACGTGCTGTATACAGGTGGACACGCTACCCGCCTTGCGCTGAATACCCCTGCACTTACTGTTGGAGATCTCAGTCCACAAATCCTTTTCCCAAGCTTGCATACAATCCATAGCCTATATGCCAAGTTCCCCATACCTGATATCTTGTGAGGAAAGTGTGAGGACTTCAGGAGTGTGGAGGACAAAGAACAGAATCCACATTGGTAGAGCAGGAGAACCAAAGCATCCATGGGGAATGGGGAACGGGGAGCATGGAGCCAGGCAGGAGAGGAGGCATGTGTGGGGCAATGCTGCAGAACAGAAGCAGAATGAGAAAAAAGGTGAGCTGCCACACAGGACAGTGACAGTACAGGTGCAGCAGCGGACTTCAGGGAGCACAACAATGACTTTCTCAGGAAGATAAACCACCTTTCCCTTTTCTCCCTATTAGCCTTTTTTTTTAAATGTAAATGTATGTTCCAAGGCAAGTTGCTAAATGTTTGTCATGCTAACATTCACACGACTCTCAGGCCATCTTTAACGGCCCCTCAGCTATTGGACACTGCCTCATACCACTAGTCACATTATTGTTCTTCCACTTCTTAATGGCCGGCATTCATTACTGAAAAATGTGCGAAGTGGGTTACTAATAATATTTTCCAGAAAGTGATCCATCAAGAATATTTGCATTCTTTTGTGCTTCGATTCAAGAATCGACTTATTTGTGTACATCCATTGGTTCAGAATTCTCCTTCAGCTCCATTTTCACCATTTCCTTGACCACTTCCACTGAACCCTCAGAAGATCCAGTTTATATCAATAAATCGGAAGTTGGCATATTCTATTTTTGGTTGTACATTTCTTTATTGCATTTTATTCTATCGTTTTTACAAGTTCTATTTGTGTAATAGTAAAATGACAGAGTATTAAAAGCCCTATCTCTCCAAAACAAACATTATTGCAACACAAATATCCCGTCATCCACCTTGCACATCTGATGCCTTGCTTTCTTAAAACGCTCTTTCCTGGCTAGACTTCCAGTCCATCAGTGCTACCACTCCCCACGTGCTAGAACATAGCAGATCAGTAATCAGCCACGTATTGCGGTCTAACGGATGATTGGATAGGAAGGCAGAATATATTATTTCTCCCTCCTTGAGCGCTTTCTTCAGCTTCCTGATTCCTCTCCTGGCTGTCGCCCACTTCTTATGTTACAAATCCATACATCCATAGCAAACTAGTTCAGCGACCTTCACTACTGCACAATTTACCGTTTCAGTTAATATCCACAACATTACAATTGTAATCAATGCTATGTTTATCGTATTCTTTTGTACCAGGTTTTACAAGAAGACGCTCTAAAGTACAGTATCTTTAAACGCATATTCCATGAGACGAATTCAAATTATAACCACGAGAGTGCAAATTTGGTATTGGGGAATGCCATGAGTGGTTTTTACTTTTTACAAACAGGAACGACCTCATGGAAATAACGCCCCTAAATTGGCTTAAAAAAAGTAACCAGCTTTTTCTAGCATTTTCTCGGTCCAGTTTGGGGTTGGCTTTATCCAAGCAAACCATCTGCAGATGGATTATCCTCTGCATCGCAAAATGTTACCACAAGGCGTGCATAAGAACTCATTCCACCAGGGACATGGCAGCGTCTACATGTGCTTTGAAAGCGTATTTGTTTGGATGCTTCTTCTAAACATTCACCATATGCTGTCACCCCGTCTCAGGACTTTACATTGTGTGATCGAGTTCCGGGTGGCATGAAACAGACTGGGGACCCCCTGCAAGCCACGCTGAGGGGCTCCCCTTTCCCCGAGCTCCTCAACTAAGCATGGGATGCACCACACTTTGGGCCGCCTGGACCACCACGCGTGTGCAATGTCCAGCCACCAGTGGCGACTGGTGATTTTTTTTTATTGTAGGGGTGTAAATATTTGCCAAATGTATGCGAAAGTGACTGTGCATAGTGAGGGATCCCAAACTAACGAAAGGGGGTTCGAGGGTCGGGGGGAGTTCTCCCCCTGAGAAAATGTTTTGAATAATGGGTTCAAAGCGCTCTGAGGCCTGCAGCGATTAACAAAAATTAAATAGAATAGAACAGAATAAAAAAAGGGCATCATGCGGCACACTTTCGGTTAAAAATTGGGTAAAAAGCCAAGTCGTTTGTCAACCATGCACGGTAGCATTTCCCAGTGCATTTTAATGCCTTTCCCCATAATATATATCAGCATAAAAAACATGTTCACGCTTGCTGCACCAATACATGCCATTATAAGAACATACTCATGTTTGCTTTGCACATAATTCCAGTAATGATACTATAAGAAAAATGTCCAAGCTGGCCCTGCCAATATATGCCAGTACCCTTACGTAAGAACATACTACTGTTGGCCTTGCCATTAGACATGTTTTCTTACTGTACAACAAAAGGGGTACTGGTAACGCAGGGGACGGCCCCTAAAACCTCATAGGGAGTTAAGTCCTGTATGGGTCCTATTCCCGAAATAACCTCATTGGTTATGTAGAACACTACACCCATTTGTATATTTCAAAGTATATATGTATATTTCAAAGTCATAACCTCACATAACAATTGAGTTTTGTGTAAGATAAAAAACATATTTAATACAAGATATTTATATATACAATTAAGTCAAACATGTAATACACATACATAACAATAATTGAAATCATATATTAACTGGTTGAAGCCATATACTACACATGTATATAACAATAGGTGAAATCATTGAAGCCCTGTATTAATTGTCAAATCAACACTTTTAACCAAACAAGGCCAAAGGGCAAAATACAGGAGAAAAAAGAAAAAAAGAAAACGGAAGATGCCGGACATAAGTAGTTCATAAATTGTTTGCAAGCTTACACTATTACTTAACAACAATAAGAGTTCCTAGAATACATATTCCTTTGAAAATGAAATCCCAGGTTGAAAATATTAGGAAGCTGGGATTGGGTCTGCCAACGCATCAGAGGGGAATTTTCAGAACCCAAAGTAATAAATGCCACTGCTGTGTGTCCTAAGCAAATAAAGCACAAGGGGCAGGGTTCGAGACCCAAAATGGGTGAGGCGTGTCAGTTAAGAGCCTTCTTAATGTGGCATGGCATTTTCAAACTGGCTTCAATGTAGGCCAGTCTAGAAACGCAAGAACACGTATCACACTTGCTTTATCATAGATTTCAGGTACAAATTGTCATGCCACAATAACAAATGGCTAGATTGGCTGCACCAAAATGCCAGCCTAGCCACGTAATAACTAACACACATCAAGTTTACTTTGCCTGAAAATACCAGTCAAACATTCCATGTCACTTAGGAAAACAATGCTTCGTGGGCCCCCACTGCCTTGCACGTCTACATAATCACATTTACGCGTGCATCCACCAGTCACTCACCCATATTACTCTGCTCATATTCACTCGTATGTGCACCCAGAACATTCACACGCAATCACATTCTTAGCCAGTCATCTACCCATATGCCTTCTGTCACATTCACTCACACTGCATTTTCTTCATGGGCACCCAACCAGAACATTAATTTGCTCCCTCTCACTTGCGCTTGCTCTCTCTAACTCACTCACACGCTCTCTCTCTATCTCTCTCTCACACACACACACACACTTCCCTTCCCATGCCGCTGTCCGCATTCAAGCCCAGCCGGCATTCACCCCTTCTGGGTGAGTGAGGCCTGTGCTCCCCACAGACTTGCCATGTAGGGGCCCCTGGCACCGCCTGTGGTGTGCAGGCTCCCGCTATGCCATAGCTGATTCCCAACCAGTCCGAAAGGATTCAGAGTGAGGCCACAGACACAGAAAAACCACCTTCCTGGTGATACTGCTTCCCTTAGTTTTCGAGAAATTATTGCTGTTTCCTGCGTCTTTGGTGCACCCATTGACTGACTTCTTCGATGACTGTTCGAACTTCTCAACGGCTATTCACGTTTTGCCGTTCTGCAAACCTTTTGCTGCCTCCGGTGACTCGATGCATGCTGTTGTACTTAAGGCTTCGGCCTTACAGTAGGGAGAGTGGGGACCCATTTTCTTTAGCCACTTTTATGAGAATACCTTTTCTTTCCCTTCCCTCCTGCTCTTCCTTTTCTCATCTGGCTACTTTGCCACGCTATTATGGAGATAACTACTTTAAAGTTTTGTTCATGCAACTGCAAGTTTCTGTGGAAAGACACTCACTATGGAAGGCGTTGCAAGGCCTGTAAACTTTGTGTGCCTGTCCTTATGCATTTTTGGGCTAAAGTGGTGGGCAGCCTATGCCATGCAGGCTCAAAAGTCACTCTCCCACCGTTGCCTCGGAAGAGGATTCCTCAAGCAGCCACGGCTCGAGTCCGATGACGTTACTGTGGAGTCTGCAGACTCCTGTGTGTGCATCCCTAATCCCGCTAAGCATGCCGTCAGCAGTGCGATGGGGAAGTCGCACCCTGGCGACAAGGAGACACATTCTCTTTCAAAGGCCAAACACACAACCCCTCTGCCTCCTTCAATGGACTTGTCGAAAAAGCCATCGGTGCCTGTAGGCCCGTCAAAGGTTTTGGCGGAGCCTTCTGACCCTACGGGTTCAGGGCACGCTCCGCCCCGACATTGTGGCCGGCACAGGGTCCCAAGGCTTTGGTCTCACAGGGCACCGTTCCTAAAGTTTCGACGCATGTTTCCGGGGCATCGAAAGACGTGCTGAAACGTGCTTCTCTAGTAAAAACTGCCCCCAAACTCTGGGGAAAAGCATTACAAGGCCCCTCCTCATGGGCCTGGGCCCCACTGGTCACTTCATTGCCTTTTACGCTATTCCCCACCCCTGTCACAGGCCCTAAAGAAGGACTCTGTCCCTCTGACCACGCTTTCCCCTCTTCCAGAAGACTGCTCTTCCTTTGCCTGGACTAGAGACTAGAGAAAGATTTAAAGATTGTATGAACAAAATGTTAGAATGTCTTCATTTTTCAGGGGGTTTTATATCATCCTTAAGAGGTTACGTCCCCTTGATGTACGTCCTAGTGCTTAAAGTCTCCTAGGCTTCACTCTCTGAGTCTAGTTCTTTTCCTAGACAATGATTACCTGATTCACCCTCCCACCCCTTGAAAATATTTTTCAAGATGATCAATATTATCAGGACGATGATGTCTACTATGTCCCGGATCAGGACGATGGCTCCCTGTTTGTCAAGATCCATATGCTTGGACCCATGCAGATGACCAAGTGAATTGACCTACTGCCCCTGCAGCTGAGCCAGATTATATATTTTTGAATGCTCCTGCTGTATCTCAAACCAGGGAAGCTTCCCCCATAGATGATCAAATGCTGTTTAACACTATCCTTAGGAAATCAGTGGTTCATTTTTATTGTCACGCAGGAGGTGGTGCCTTAATCAGACTTAGTTGAGGATATCCTCAAGGAAAAGATTCCTGTCGGCCAAGCAATCCTGCGTCATAATTCTATTAAAAAGTGCATAGCCCTCTCCTTGCTCACACCCTCCCTTACTTGGGCGATCAATCCTTGGGTCCAGCAGATGTTTTGCCCCGTGCCTTCCGATCTCAACATCCTGGGATATTCCATCTTAGACTCCCTAGTCATTAGCACCACTAGAGAATTTGCTGGGGTTCCACTGTCATTGTTGGAATCTCCCCCGATAAAGACTGCAAAAAGCTTTATGCCCTGGGCAAGCGCATTACTACTTCTGCTGCCTACAGTACCCGCATAGCTAACAATACAACTCTCCTTGCTAGCTATACTTATGTCCAGTGGGGACTAATGCAAGAGGGTCTGCAGAATGTATCAGAGCCTACTAGGTCACAGCTTCTGGCAGTGGTGCACGCGGGACGTCAAGTGACACAAAACATATCGGAAAACACCCTTAACTCCGCAGAGACTGCGGGAAGGGTTTTGGTTGAAGGCACCCTTTTGAAACATCATGTATGGCTTAAACAATCTGGGTTTAAACCTGAGACACAGTGCTCACTCGTTAATGAACCTATCAAGGATTCTGCCCTCTTCGGCAAGGCAGTGTATGACACCCTTGAAACTGCAAAGGAGCACGAGGCTTTGAAGTCTCTTAATCAGATTTCTGCCAAGCCATATGTACAACGCAGGATCTTCAATACCCGCCTGTCCTTTTGCCGGCAGCCTTTTCCCTGTATGTCAAATCTCAAAATTTCAGGATGACAACTCTGCAGGAAGTAATTCCGTTGCTAAAGCGAGGGGATTACATGGCCACCTTGGATATAAAAGACGCATACTTTCATATTTCCATGTTGCCAGCGCACAGAAAGTACCTCAAGTTCAAGATAGAGAACACTTACTATCAGTTCAAAGTACTCCCCTGCGGCATTGCCTCAGCCCTGAGGGTGTTCACCAAGGTACTGCAGTGGTGGCAGCTCACCTGTGCAGATAGTCCATTCCAATGTACTCTTAGCTCGATGACTGGCTCATAACTGGAGACTCGCACCAGGTGTTTCTAGAGAACACCCAAAAGACAATAAATCAGCCTGGGGTTCTCCATCAACGAGAAAGGCTGGTCCCCAATCAAGTCAAACAATTTCTGGGGGCCCTAATTCGGACAGTAGACTGGCTCGTCTTCCCCTCCAAAGAGAGGGGGTTCAGGACATGTTAAAGATCCCCCAATATTTGCCAGTGATCGGGTAACCGTACTGAAAGCCATGCAGCTGCGAGGGATGATGGCATCCTGCGGCTTCCTCATTCCACAGGCCCATCTGCATTCTATGCAGGAGTGGCTCTCGAGCCAATGGTGTCAGGCAAGCGGTTAGTGGAACGATCTAGTGGTCGTCCCGACAGCCCTTGTTCAGTCTTTGCAGTGGTGGTCAAAGAAGTACCTTCTGAAAGGAAAATCCTTCACCACCTCTTTAGTAGAAGCCACTCTCACGACGGACGCATCCCTGTCAGGATTGGGAGCACAGCTCCTACACTAGACAGCGCATGGCATGTGGTCACAATCAGTAGCAAACAAAATGTTAGGCAAAGTTTGTATGCAGTACCTACTGGGACCACTACACACAACTAGGACTACAGGTGTAAGCAAAACCAACATTTGGTATGAGTCTGTACCGCACAGTTTCTTGTGGCGAGCTGTGCGGCCAGGCTTATCTCGAGAGGGAGTGTGAGCTTGTTAGGGTGTTACACGGAGGTCTATAGTTACAAGTGTTCAGATGGACACTTGCTCTCTGGACTTCTTGGTAGAACACTTATTAATTTATTACACAATCATTTATGACTTACATCGTGGTTCTACGGGTAAGTGTTTTGTTTTTCTGCTGCCCAACTCCATCTGAAGCAACATGGCACTCCAATTCCACCCAGAACCATCCCTGCCGTCCTCGATTCCCCTGTCCAGCTTCTCCCTTCAGTCCTGCCTCCCGCACCATCCCCCAGGCCCTGATTGGCCTACCCCTCCTCACCCTGGACACGACACTGGCAGCCCTCTGCCCAGCAGCCCCTGTGGCTAAGGCCCCGAAGGCAAAGGGCGGCTCCAAAAATGGCGGCTCCAAGAAGTGTCTGCAGGTGTCCGCATGGGAAACCAAGGAAGCCAGCAGACACCAACAAAACTGTGAGTGTGGCATGGGTGGGGTGTAGAGCAATTACTCTACTCCAGAAAGCCCCTGTCACTCTACCTTACCTTCCATAGCGTAGATTGCCATAGACTTAAACAATACATACTTAGGAAGACTTGTGACCACTGTAAATGGATTATTAATGTTGCCTTGTGATGCATATGAACTTACTTGCCAATTTTAGCTAGTGCCACACATGTAGGGAACTGAACTTTGACTTGCGCCGCATCTAGATAGAAATGTGACAGTTAGCATCTGCCACACAAGTATGGAATTCGGAACTTTAGCTTGCGCAGCATCTAGATAGAAATGTATTTGATAGCATGTGCCACACTCAGGATTCTTAACTTGATCTTGTGTCGCATCTAGATAGAAATGTGATTGTTAGCATGTGCCACACTCAGGATTCTTGACTTTAGCTTGCGTCGCATCTAGATAGAAATGTTATTCTTAACATGCACCACACTTACAATTCTGAACTCTGGCTTCCGCCACATCTAGATACAAATATAATGGTTAGAATGTGCCACACTCGTATGGAGTTCTTGACTTTAGCTTGCATCGCATCCAGATAGAAATGTGAATGTCAGCATGTATCGCACCCAGATGGAATCCCACAATTGCAAGGACAGCAATGCCAACTAAACAACCAACTAACAATTCCATCCCTCTGCATACACCTCTCAAACTCTAACCAAACACAACCACAAGCCTAAAAAGCAGCAATCCGCACAAACTTCACAACAACGCAAAAACAAAACAAACCACACATATACTTGCACAACAGCACACACCGACTACGGACCGTAAAACACCCCAAGCCCAGCCAACGGACCCACCGGGCTGAGGCTGCCAACAGCACATCACTGCTCTCTTGCACTTTTCCAGCTTATTCCCACTAACCCACCCCCCTCCTCCCTTTTCAGAGCCGCCAGAGCGCCAGGGGACCACTTCGGTGGTGATAGTGCACGGTACAAATGTCCTTTAACATTAACTTTAACTCTACCTCTCCCACCTTCACAACATTGTTTCTGGTCTAGGAAAAACCCTATGGAAAAAAGTGCGGGGGTTGGTGGTGATCTGTGTATTTCGGTGGGTCAGCATTCGAAGCCCCATACAGAAATTCTTAAAGGCACAGTTCGCTTTTTGGCTATTCTTTCCAGGCCTGCCTGTGGTAAAGGCTATCCCCACTCGGGTGTGAAAGAGGCAGAGCAGACACTAAGAGAACAGGCGTCGCACGTTTTACTTTTTCTTTGATTTTAGATAGTATTGTTTGGGGTGATGATCCCAAGTGGTGAACAAAGTTTAAAGCAAAACCAGAAAATAAATAAGTCTACATATTTAAGAAAATGGATATGCTTGAGTAACGCTTGATCGTGATGACTGAATATTAAATATGGGGACTTCGTTTTCTGTACTGAACACAACATTCTATCCGATTAGATTTGAATATAGGTACCTTTTTAATCCCTCTGTCTACTTTTGCATTACAGAGAGTGTTCCAAATATGCATTCATATCCCGCAGTGTCGTAGGCATGCACACTGATGTTGATAGCTTAGCAGGCTGCAGTCTTGGTGTTCTGTCCTTCTCTTATAAAGAACATGCTACCGAGTGTTAGGAAACAAGACGTGGCAGGTTATTTGTCATAATACAGGTGATGTTGTCCTTCTTTTCCAGCTGCTGATGTGTCGTCCTTGGGAGATGCAGATGATCTTCTTAAGCACTTCCAGCGCAGCGATGAAGCGAGGCCCCAGTCTGGTGACACGGTGGCCACTGATCCCTGGATGAGGCCCGGAACGTCGGACACACTCAAGCGTTTTATTGCAGGACAATCCAGTCAAGATAAGCTTTCATCTGCAACACCTTTGCCCTTCAACTGGCAAGGGTTGTCTACTGCACATGGTTAAAGGAGTGGGCCTGGACGCCAGATGTGCCTTTTTGTAACTGAAAGGAATGTTAATCACTACAGCACTTTACAGTATCTCTAGATTCGCCTCTAGTTTAAAAAAGATGTGTAAATATGATTGTGCTATTTGTATATACTGTATTATTCAATTTGTTTGAAAATGTAGAGAAAAATTGTAAATGCTTAGTAAAAACAGTGAAACGTGCATGTTTTAAAATTGTACAGTAGCACATTTGTTTATTTATTTTGATATACAGAGGCCACTATGTGCTAGACCGTGAAATAATAGATGTGGGTGTCTATTTTCATATGAACAATCATTGTGTTGCATTCATCACGCTATTCCCTCCAGGCCAACACAGTATGTCAGACCTTTTTGCTCACAAGTATATTTTATTGTGCATATAGGCTGATGGGCATTGTCGATTTGATATCGGTTTAATGGGAATTTTCTACATAAAAAAGGTTTTTTTACTAATAGGATTCGTAGTATTTTCACAAAGGTGTCGCAATAAAGCATGGGTCTGCAACCTGCAGCTCTACAGATGTTTTGGACCTAGACTCCCATGATCTATCCCCATTGGAGAATCTGGCTAAGGATGATGGGGACTATAGTCCAAAACATCCGAGGAGCCAAAGGTTGCAGAGCCCTGCCATACGTTTCCTTGGATCAGGCCGCAATAATATCGTAGTTTTATCATCGCAGACAAACCATAAAAACTAGCACTCTCTGAAACGTGCCATTCAGGTGAGGGAGGCTATGCGTAAGTTTCTCTGCACAGTTTTCCTGGGTGTATGGCCTATCGATAGATGTCGAGTCATATTTTGTTCTCAATCCCAGTAGCTGGCCTGCGGTCGGAATTGGACCCTAGAAAGCAGTACAAGAAATCCCATTCATTTGGTACCTTCGGATCCTCCCTCTTCCGCACATAGGTCCTCTTTTTCCGATGCCGCCTTCAGCCGTCAGGTCTCCGATCTCATAAAATGTACTATCTTTTTTGTATTGGGCCGTCTTAAGGATGAAGTGGAATCCCACCTTTTCTCCAAGATCCTTAAATGTCTGGGTGTGTCATCAGCTCCATGACATTCCTCCTTCATTCCATGGCCAAGGTCACCCCTTTAAAAATGAAGCTCCTCACCCTGCTGAAGAGGGAGCTGCCATCTTCTCACCTTCTCCCATATATGGCATCTCTCAGTTGCACCATTATTGTGCTGAGTGCCACCCAGTAGAATATCCTATTTGGCTCCCACTGCTTCAGGTGGCTCTTGTGGGGTTTTTAATTCTGTAATTTCAAATTATTTTGACACCCCGATATCAGGGTCCCATGCCCAGCTGTTCATGCATGCACATGCCACGGAACACGGAAAGGCTGCTGCCTTTGACCTGTGGAAAAACCAGTATTCAAGTATAAGGCGGACATTGTTTGTTCTCCAGTCACTCCATTTTAGCATTCAGGGCTTTGTTTCCCTGCACCAACACGGCATTAAGGGGCCTCTCCTCTTTGAGATCTTCTGCCTTCTCCAGGCATTTATTCTGCAGCACAGTCACATGTTCTACTGCAGCCTTTCTTCATAATTTCAGGGCTTTCAGGGCTTAGTTTTGCAGCATAGTCACATGTCCTTCTGCATCCATTCTCATTTATAATTTAGGGAAATTCGTGGATTTGATCTTTAGCATATGTGCTCTGCTGCATCCATTCTCCAGTATAATTTCTGGGCTTTCAGGGCGTTGTTCGGCAGCACAGTCATATGTTCTACTGCAGCCTTTCTCTATAATTTCAGGGCTTTGTTCTGCAGCACAGTCATATGTTCTACTGCAGCCTTTCTCTATAATTTCAGGGTTTTGTTCTGCAGCACAGTCATATATTCTACTGCAGCCTTTCTATATAATTTCAGGGCTTTGTTCTGCAGCACAGTCATATGTTCTACTGCAGCCTTTCTCTATAATTTCAGGGTTTTGTTCTGCAGCACAGTCATATGTTCTACTGCAGCCTTTCTATATAATTTCAGGGCTTTGTTCTGCAGCACAGTCATATGTTCTACTGCAGCCTTTCTCTATAATTTCAGGGCTTTGTTCTGCAGCACAGTCATATGTTCTACTGCAGCCTTTCTCTATAATTTCAGGGCTTTGTTCTGCAGCACAGTCATATATTCTACTGCAGCCTTTCTATATAATTTCAGGGCTTTGTTCTGCAGCACAGTCATATGTTCTACTGCAGCCTTTCTCTATAATTTCAGGGTTTTGTTCTGCAGCACAGTCATATATTCTACTGCAGCCTTTCTATATAATTTCAGGGCTTTGTTCTGCAGCACAGTCATATGTTCTACTGCAGCCTTTCTCTATAATTTCAGGGCTTTGTTCTGCAGCACAGTCATATGTTCTACTGCAGCCTTTCTCTATAATTTCAGGGCTTTGTTCTGCAGCACAGTCATATATTCTACTGCAGCCTTTCTTCATAATTTCAGGGCTTTCAGGGCTTTGTTCTGCAGCACAGTCATATGTTCTACTGCAGCCTTTCTCTATAATTTCAGGGCTTGGTTCTGCAGAAGTCATATGTCCTCCTGTATCCATTCTCATTTAAAATGTAGATTAATTTGTGGATTTGATCTTTAGCAGAGTAATATGTTCTACTGCATCCAGTCTCATCGATCATTTCTGGGATTTAATCTGCAGCACACTTTGCTGCGTTGTATTTCTTGAAGAATTTCCACCATGTCATAACTTGAGTAAGAATAGAGTAGCCTTGGGCTTTCCAGCTCCAACTCATCATCTCTACTAGGTCTCTGATTATGGGGAAAGCAATTCGACCTCTTGTCTCCTTCACAGGCTTCTTGTTACCTCCTGGTGAGGTGGAGCAATGTGTTCCCCTTTCTCGCGCCTCACCTCTCGGCTTTATCTCATATTATGGCTCATCTCTTAGAAGTTGCTGTTCTCCATGTAAGCCCAAGTCCAATCCTACATGCATTAATTGGTTGATCATCTCCAGGAAGTATCGACCAGCTGAATGTGTGTGCTTGGAAGCTCCCCCGAAGCGAAGCACCTGTGCTGAGCCTCCAGCCCCAACTGTGCCCGGAAGCTGCATTGAACTGACTGGAATCCCTCCTGGTAACTGCATTCTGCTCCAGTTGTCCAAATATGGATGCTCTGGGCGTACGGCACACCAGAGCAACTGCCACTCTCCCAGGAACTCCAGAAATGTAGTTTCTCTGCCACTTAGTCCTTTCCAAGCTTCTGGTTGCTTGGCAGGCTCGATTAAGGATGCCACCTTCCCTTCTAGTGCCCATGATGTGACAGGGTGTCCTGCACTAGAGGTGAGGTTCCCTGTCTTGTTTACACCGTCTTCAGCAGCCAAGGGGTAGAGGAATGGTGTCCTCTAGAGAAAAAACTATCCCTTCCCAGTGGTCCTCGGACACAGGGCTGTCTAAAAAGATGTTGTACTGTGTGCCTTCTTAGTACGTCAGTTTTATCTAGTGAGCCTTGGGGCAACCACAGTTTGCCCTGCTTTACCAAATCCAGGGACAAAAGACTTGGCGCAAGCTGCCATCTTCACTGATTTGCTTGCGACGCCTGCAAATGTCTACTGTTTTTTTGTAATCTTGAAACAGTGGTATCCAGCAGTGTTTCTAAGGGAAGCATGTATCACCAGATTTAAATATATTACTTCAATCAATTATCATTATCAGCTTTTTAACACGTTCGTTTGAAATATACAGAATTGACTCAGTGGCAGTGAGTAACGCATGATGGAGGCCGTGGGTTGGAATGTATAGTAAAATGTACATGCCAAGTGTCTTCTACAGTTTTAGTTTCTGATCATACCACAAGGTGGCAGCAGTTGCTATAAATTGGTAAAAAGAGAGTTCTTAAACACTTGGAGTCCTGGAGTCAGTACAAATGTAACTTTTCCGATTCAGTGTTTCAGTTATTTTGGCTCATTTAAAAAAAGATATATACATTTTGGGATCTGCCAATGTGTTGCATGTAAAAAAGTTATGGTTTCCCTTCAAACGCTGTTCTATTTTGCTGATTTAATCTATTGTGCTAAAACGATGCCTTTCTCTGGGGGGATACGCAAATTGGAGAATGGTGTCTCATCATTGTATCTTGGTTTTTTTTGCTTCATTGTTTTTTTTTCTTTTTCTGTGTTTTCTAAGCTGGAAAATGATTTTGAACACCTCCGCCACTCGCCCCTTCCTCCCCAATACCTGCACGCATGACACTGCAGGTTGAGGGAGTCAAATGTATTGGTGATAACTTGTATAAATAACTAGGGTGGGATGAGCTGCCAATCAGTTTGCGTAACGCTGACTGCATTCCGAGCATGCTGTTGAATGATCAGGCTTGCACTGCACCTCCCCCTCTTCCACCTTGGCATTTGAATTAAATGAACTTACTTGCCACCTTCCCCCTCAAAAAGTCTCCCATTTCTGTGTCACTCCTGTCACATGGCGGCTTCCATAGAAATCAAAAAGGAGAAAGGCGCTTTTGTAGCGGTCTCTTCCTGATTTCCCTGGTGGCCATCTTACTAGTATACTTGCTTTGGGTGAAAAACGTTTGTGTATTGGCGAATCACACTTTTAAAAATGATTTAAATCATTGGTATCCTGGAGATGTTCCTAGGGTGCTAGTGGCAATAATGCTGGGTGCGGCAGGTAGCACCGGGTGCCAACGCTCCACTGCCCGTGTTAAAGGACCTTCTTTGCACTGGCTTGTCAACGTATGCAGCACACCGTCATCACCCGATATGACCTGCCAGTCCAGGAAGCATTATTGCCAAGTAATTGACCAAATCCATCTTTGAAATATGAGCATTCTTTATCTTTTCGATTGTGCACTGATTATCATTTTGTGCTCTTACTGCATACAGCACAGACATTGTGTGTCAATAATATTACTTGTAACTTATTTTGCTTTGAAATGTGTGTTCATGAAATAAATTATATTTTATTATTGGTCATGTTTTCTTTATTTCACACCCCAGCATTTTTCTTTTCATATGTTTTGATGGCAAAGCGATGAGATTAAATGCGATGTGCAATTGTGTAGTCATCATTTATAGCATGTATTCCCTCCCTCTAACGTACAATGGGTCTAGATGAAAGTAGTACCTCGTGTTATGCAAGGAAGATGTTCAACCGCTCAAGTCTCACTGTGAGTATCGTAGTAACAGTAAAAACTGAAGGGGTTTGGAAATATTGCCCGTTTTACTGACCATACTCCTTATGAGTAGTGTCATTTTTACTGCATTCAGTATTTTGAAGTACCTCCTAAAAATCGTGGTTATTTCTTGTGAGATGGAGACGCAATTACTTTTTTGTTACAGCTTCATCAAACCTTTTGTTCAAAAATAGAAGGCTCTCTCACTTATGGAACAAAAAGGTGTGTGCAACTCCCAACGGGTTTGAAAATGTGTGCATCTAAGGTTAGTCTAGTTCAGTCTTCGGTGTGAGCTGGAGGTGTTTCTTGTCTGCGAGGATTTGCATTGCTACGTTGTTACTGCCCCTTTAAACGTGGAAGCGTAAGGAGGTGGTGATCTAAATCGCGCCGGCACAAAGGACTGGCTAAGGACAGTCCGCTGAAGGCAGAGTGGTGGAGTGTAAGCAGAACATTATAGCAAAGGGCAAGTGTTCTGTTTAGTATTAAAGATGTGTTAAGTTAGGCACTTAGGTGAAGTTACGTGTTTGTTATATATATGATTAACACTTTTGGTGCATTGGTGACTTGTTGTTTCAAAAGAATACATTGTGTTTAATGTTTCAAATGAATTTACGCAACATGATGAGTTCATGAAGTTCCAAATAGGAATGTTTATCCACGTGGTGAAGTTCTGGAATTGTTGAATGTCAGTTGGAGTTAGGTTCTGGTCTGCGCCTGCTGTCGCGTACAGTTGCACTAATAAACATCATTTTAACGCTCAAAAGTGTGGAAGATCTTCTTAGCAGTATGCCTCCTGATTTGCTTTCTAAAAAGCTCACATTTTGCCCAATTTATCTGGAACAGCTCAATGCTCGTTACACCCTGACCCCGATTTAAGTGGCGTGAGAAACTGTGAACAGTCCTGGGAGTGATAAAGTATCTTACTTAACACCTTTTCTTACCTTGCCTGGAAATCCTTGCTGGGTACGGAACAATGCCCAGAAAAGTTAGTGCCAAAACCAATAACTGCAAATTGCGCAATAAGGTACCATGCAGGAAAACTAAAACGTGCAGCATGGAAAATAGCAAAACAAGCAAGATCAATTACCCACAGTAAGCTCGCCAAGTAATTGAAATCAGAATGGCAGAGATCAGAAAAAGTACTGCTTTTTTTTCCAGTGGGGACGTCGCTGCAGGTGCCTGACATAGCCCAAACTGTAGTCGAGCCGGCGGCATGCAGCAAGGAGCGTGGCAACTGGAATAAAGTGGATTTGACGGACCCCTCCTTGTCTACTATTGATAATAATTCTTTACTAGGATAATGTCTCTTTGCAGAAATCTTTAGCCAGATGTGATGACCCTAATGTTACGAGGGATATGGAAAGTAACAAAAATAATGGGGACTGTTATGTCCGAGTCCTGACCTTGTATGTGTGTCCCAGTGAGTGGTGATGTCAATATGGGAGTGGTGATGTCAATATGGAATGTTAGCGTGTGTGTGTGTGTGTGTGTGTGTGTGTGTGTGTGTGTGTGTGTGTGTGTGTGTGTGTGTGTGTGTGTGTGTGTGTGTGTGTGTGTGTGTGTGTGTGTGTGTGTGTGTGTGTGTGTGTGTGTGTGTGTGTGTGTGTGTGTGTGTGTGTGTGTGTGTGTGTGTGTGTGTGTGTGTGTGTGTGTGTGTGTGTGTGTGTGTGTGTGTGTGTATGTTGTGTGGTTGGAGTTCTGATCCTGGCAGTTGATCAAGATGTAGCCTGGGTGGTGGGAGCCAGTGGGCTCTACACAAGATCGTTCTACCTGTCCTAATGATGCTACTTGACTTAGGTTTAGTCACCCTAAGTTTCCTAGGGTCATCCAGACGTGGACCCCTTGCTCACTGTGCTCAGAGAGGCACAGCTCCACCTCACTGATGAGGCCCAACAAGGCTGAAACACGTGTATGGGGTTGCTGTTGGTACTCTTGTTCAGAAGAGAATTGCCATAGCATTTCGGTGCTGGACTGCCCATGTGGGCAGGACAAAGACTGATGCAAATGGATATTTTCCTTCTGTGAAAGGTACAGTGAGCTAAAATGTGGCTGCGGACTCTCGAGTGGGTACCTTCCCAAAGAACAGGTCATTTAGCCGTGTTCGTTCTCGCAGAGGGGCGCCTATGGTCTATATTTTCATTACTTTGACATTGGTTTGCATGCTTGCAAACACCCACACTGCATTAAACCCACTACTTACATTTCATTGAAAATTGCAGTGTATAACATCCCAGTCCCAGAAGGAAACAAAAATTCCTCCTGCAATTCCTCAAATTGGTTAAACTAGAAACTTGTGAAACACCCATTAGCTCGCATAAATTCTCACCAGGTTAAAACAAAATCTCCCCCAAACAATACCCTTGGACCTGGAAAACATCTTCAAAAATACTCTCCTGTGAGACAACTAGTGCATATCTGCACTAAACTCCCTTATGTAGCAACCAGCATGAGAAGCCTTCTCCCATGCGGAGTAACTCACCAGCCTGCTGCTCTGAGACTGCCCATATTACATGTCCTTATGTATACATCACAGGCACTCTCTAAAAATACTTTCCTAAATGCATATTTCGTTATACCTCTCTGCGTGCCTATGCGCTCCCTTAAGAAGCATTCCTAACTACATGCTAATACGCTCTCTTAAGAATTAAACATTCTTGTGTGCTCTCGCATAAACCCACAACGGGTTCCTCATATGAAAACCTCAGCGCTACTCTAATGCCCGATTCCAATTAGACCGGGCACTGTACTACACCTTTAATTAAACATTATAATTTCATCAAAAGCCACACCAACACCACTGTTAATGCATTGACATCACTGAATTGCATTTCAAAATTCAACTCCATCCTGTTGTTCAGTTTTACTGCAATGCACTCTCAATTCTCCAAGGAAATCTGTCCCTTTTTTTATCTGCACCTTTTTTTCACCACAACCAGGGTCTCACGCCGGCATGTTTTGTCACAACGCAGCACTCTCAACGTAATTCAGCCGCTTCTGTGCCGACAAATGGCCACCTTTATTTCACATGCAGCAATGTAATGAATGAGTTCAGTGACCATGCTATCCCTACGTTAACGCTGAAAGGAACAGTACCTAGTGATAATTTGGCTTATTTAGGAGATCTTGATGTAAACTCTAGAGGGAGTAAGATTTGTTGGAATCAAAAGAATGTTGAAAATGTTGGTAGATATTTAAAGGGTGTATGGATTGCAATCTAGACCATCTGAAGAGTTCAAGAGCTGATGGCATTGAGACCTGGGTAAAAAATACAACAACCAGATTTGGGGCATATAAAAGTAACTATATTTACTGCTCAAATAAAAATCATGGTCACCTATATGATCAGGCTATTAGAGACGCAAAGAGGGTTATGAGAAGGGGGATTCGGCAAGCTAAACTAAGGAGCCTGGATTGTCAAAGTAAATATTCGATAATACGTACACTTAAGAACAGATATTGCAGATGAGTTCAAATGGTTTCAAATGTCTAGGAAGAACGCACAGTGGCAATATTTGGTATCTTTAGCCTCCCTTAAGGATTTAAGAAAAATGTGGCAATTACTGAGTAATTGTAAATCTACCAAAACAAAGCAGGTGACTTGTTCCATAGGTGCACATGTTTGGAAATAATATATTGGGTATACTTTTGACCATCCTGAGAGCCCTAGGGTTGGCAGTTATCAACCTAAGGAAAGCTTTGATATAGACTGTGATGAATATACTATATTAAAGATGGTCACCAAGCTAAAGATTTGAAAGCCCCCGGTCCTAATGGGCTTGCAAACACGGTCTTCAAGAAAGACCATGACTTATGGGCTGAATTCCTTGTTATTCTATTCAATAAGGTTTGTGCAAAGGGTACAATACTGCGCTCATGGCAAACCTCAATATTGGTGCCTATATACAAAAAGGACACACAGTGACCCGGCACATTTTAGGATCCTTGCACTATTGTATATAACAGGAAATATTTTTGCATCTTTACTCTTCAAAGCACTAACTAGGTGGGTGAACTCTGAAGGTATTTTTGATAGATTCCAAATGGGACTTACAGCCGGGTCTGGTACCACACATTGCTTACATTTATTAGATGCATTAATTAAGAAGTCGAAAGCAAAAGGGAATCCATATTTGTATATCATCGATGGTATACTTCAAAGCAGCATTTGATGCTGTAGAACGCGACCTATTATGGTCAAAGCTGGAGGCATATTATTGTGCAGACAGTTTAATACGTGCTGTCTGTGGACTACATGAGAATACTTCAGTACGTGTCAGATTGGAATGCAGGGGTTCTTGCCTGCTTGCTATCTTTACCAGCATAGGGGTTAAACAGGGATGCGCGTTGGCACCTCTGCTGTTCAATATATATCTTGCTGATCTGCCTATTGCATTGGGAAATTTGGAAAAATGTTCTCCCAGACTTGGTGATGAGAGAGTGGTGTATATCCCATACGCAGATTACGTAGTGATTTGCGATCAGACTTTTAGCGGGCTCTGTAGATCTTTGGAGGAATTGCAACGTTATGCAACCCAAAATGGCATGGTGATTATGATAAGTCTAAGATGATGCACTTTGTGCATAAAGAAAGAAGTATACCTAGTGTACATATGTTGAGGAATCTTGTGGAAAGAGTAGAACATTTTCAGTATCTAGGTGTAGAGCTAAATACTAAAAGCGATTATGCCGGGATTATAGTTGAAAAAAGAGGAAAGCCATTGCATTGACAGCCATGACTGGAAAGCATAGCATGTTGGTGAGTGCGCACAGTATAGTTATCTTCGAGCGCTCCTATTATATAAACAATGTTTCTTTGCCACCATCTTAAATGGACTTGAGGCTCTATGCCTGGGTGACACAACATGGCTAAAGGTTATAGAGGGAAAGTTCTGGAAAATAATTTTGAGATTGGCACCCAGTGTACCTATTGAGCTGATCAGATTGGAATTGGGGTTAATTTCTCTGCCAGCACAGGCATTAAAAACAAGTTGCTTATTGTACATAAAATCTAGAACCAGGCCGTCTTGCCCGCTAATAAATCTATTAGGAAACCTTGCATGTACTGGAAAGTGAGATAGATTTGCTGAGCTGGTCAATGCCACTTTTAGAGTTTTCGACTGGAGCCCTAAATTGGATGAGGAATTTTATATCTTGAAGAAAAAGTTTGTGGCTAAATTGGAAGAATGGGGTTGGGCCGCAAACTATACTCATCTTGCTAAATTGAAGAAATGTGTTGATTGCTAAATTATCGCATACATTTAAGACCCCCCCCCCCAGTATAATATTAAGCTTTGCTCATCCCCTGCTTTACGCAGATTTCTTTTGTTATTAAGAATGAATAGATTACCAGTATTGGCAAACCTGGGACCAGAACTGTCATTAATTTATGAAGATAGGACGTGTCGTATGTGCAATTTGAGAGTAAAAATCGAAACTGCTCGGCATGTTCTGAGTGTCGTATAAATGGCCCACTATACATGAGCATGTTGGAGAAGTATGTCACTAGTTATAAGAGTAGTAAGGGCGAGGACTCCTGGAGATACTGCTTGAATACTGAAAACAATTCTGTCCACATTGCACTGTATTGTGTGGCTAAAGGTTAAGGGATTTATACAAATACACTAGTAATTATAGTGCTGTCTGGTCCTGAGAATTCCATCTATTGGAATGTTAATAATGATAGGAAATGAATTGACCTAATTTATTATTTTAGGTTTAGAATTATTAAACAGTTCGTGGAATGAATGTTGTATGAAATGTAAATATGATCTTAGATTGGATGTTTTAATGTTGGAAAAGTGTTATTTGTGAATTTTGGGTAATTTGTTATTGGTTTTTCTGTATACAATTGTTTTGTATAATTCGATGCTTATGAACTGTGTAAAGTTCCTTGTGAACTAAACACATTAATATGTGTTTTTGTTTAAAGGTGTGCATCCCTCATGCTCCCCTTCTTTCCCCTTGTATGCAAGTGCATGTGTTGTGTGCAGAAGGGTCACTACTGATTCTTCAGTGCATGTCTCCACTATGGGACAATAATGGTGTTAACCACAGCTCTCCTGTATGCATTGCCATCACTCAAACAGTGTTGTATGCATGTTTTATTTTGGTTCTAAGTCTGAAGGCCGTGCACAAAAGGTTGCACCGCGGATTGCAGCACAAAAGGTTGGAAATCCTGCGGGTGCGACCTTTTATATGCACCCCTCTCAACTTCCTTGTTGGGGTGGTGGGGTTCCCCTGAAAGTTGTCCATAAAAGTGTTTGAACACCGTTTTGTTAAACAACTTCTCCCAGGATGCCAATAACCTGCACTAAGACCTTTTGTTTGTTTGATTTAAGTGTTTTTTTATAACCTGGAAACACATCTCTGCTGCCCAACATATGTAATGACGACCTCAAAGTCCATCAAGGTTTGCTGGGCTGCCTGTCTATTTGGCTGTTGGATGGCCTTGCTGTAGATAAGCAATTCAAACGGCGTCTGTAACATTAACATCTTCTTTCCTTGGAACGCACAACTTAATTTCATTATTTCGAAACAACAGTGCAGACAAGTGTCTGCAGCCACTTGGCCACCATGTTTTGAAGACACCCTCCTGAAACGTGGGTGTGAAGTCTGGATGTTTTGTGCAATGATGTAAGCGAAGAGGTAAAGGCTGTTTGGGATAGTACATACACATCGTCCCATAAATATTTAATTTGTCACCTTGGTGACTTTTGCATTAGGGAGTCCAGCTTACATTCCCATCCACAAGAAATCGCAGAGATATTGGCCTATACCATGGGCCAAATATTTGTGCCCATGCTGTCCATCCTTTCCTGGGAATAGTGAAATAACCTACGCATTTGTGCAGCATTAAAATATGTGCGATAGTCTGAGGGTGCCAACCCTCGCCTCTTTAGGGCTTTTCACTAGCTTTATAGGTATTCTGGGTTGCTTAATGTAAATTCCCCTGCAAGTATCTTTCTGTCTATATCCATTCATGCCCCATGTTTTTTTTTATTGTTTGTATCCTTATTTTGTCACGAGACCTTTGAGAATTTCAGCAGACACCTGTTGCATCGGTAAACACTGCTGGCATTCAGGAGAGGAAGTCGGATAAGGGGGAATGCAGTTGCATGAGCTTGCATAAAGAAGCACCCAATAAACAGATATGCTTCATCCGTTGTCTACGCAGCTTTATAACAAATTGGTGGTGAGCGTTTCCCCGGGGCTCAACCCATCCACCCACTTTGACAGGCGTGTTGTTTTTTGCTTGCCCTCAAAAAGAGTTCTACTAGAGTAGAACTCTGTGAAACCTCCACAGTCTGTTGCCATGTCACCTGGATGTTGTGGTAAGCATTTAATACTAAAATAAAGGACCCACTGGCATTCCCGTGCTTGCCCCGCTAGAACTTCCTTCTGCCTAGAAATGGCACCGATTTGAAGAAGGTTCTCCAGAATATAGTACAAAAGGTCCTGGTTGCCTTGCAGTAAGTTAGGATATATTCGACCCTTGTAAATAAAAAGGATCTCACGCAGGTTGCTGTGTCTTCACATGTGGTTTTTATTGTCCCAAATGTGGACATATGGTAAAAGGAAAGTGGTCACGGGTTCAACCCCAACGGGTCTTTATCAAGGGAAAAGTAGTGTATCTGGGGGAAGTTATTGCATGTTGTTCTGGCTGCCGATTGGCAATATTTCTGGTCAGTCTTGCCGAATCCCTAAGGCTGTTGCCGATTTTGGTGCGGATCGCTTATCTGTAGGTCCAGAATATAAGCACAGTCATATAGCAATGTGCCCGGCTTCCCTAAGTGTCATGCTCCGAAAGCAACAGTCCGCCCAGGCCAGAAACAGCTTAGAAAGCTGCAGAGTGTTGCCCAGTGTCCATGTATACATACAAATAGTTCCTAACACAGAATAACATACATTCTACCAAGACTCGGATGATGACCCAATTTTCTCCAAAACAGCCAAAAGAGTTACCAGGGTATCAACACCCTCACATCTCCAGTTACCTTATACTGCTTAACATTGACCCTCAACCCAAATTCTACTCCAAACTTTGATGTCCCCATCCCTTGTATGAGGCGAAATCACGCATTTGATGGTGCTTGGAGGCCATTGATGGTCTGGGAACCTCAGTACGAAGGAAGAAAGCCATCTATATGCGCTGCCAGGATCCAAAGGACAGGAGATTTGTAGACCCCTACTCGCACATTGGAGACTGAGGGGAGGTAGAAGGACCCAGTGTGTGCAAGAAGTTAATGACCCAGATGGACAAGCAAAATCGGAAGGAAGACATTATTTATTTATTTGCATTTGTAGAGCGCACGTACAGCCCGGGGGCATCGTGGCGATTGTTACAGGATTTCACAAAGACTTTTCAGTAGGAAGGTTATATCTGACCATCAGGTCTCTTAGTTGCACGTACAGCATTCATAACATTTTACTTTTAGAGGACATTCCAGAACAGCTTGTTGGTTAGGTGAAGAGTTGTGTCTTGAGTGTTTTGCGGAAAGCTAGGTGGGACTGAATCATTCTGAGGTAAGGCAGAAGGGCATTCCACTGTGTGGCTGCTATCGTGGGGAAGCTGGAGCCTCCTGCACGGGCCTTTTTGGTTTTGGGCACCAGGATAAGGTTAGAGTAACCTTCCCTAAGGGGTCTTGTGGCGGTGTTTCACAATCCTCTGTACAAGGTACGGAGGGGCAGAATCATGGAGGCATTTGGGTGCTAGTGAGAGAGTTTTGAAAATTATTCTCTGTTTAACCAGGCGCCAGTGGACTTGTCTCCTGATTTCAGAGATGTGTTCTTTTCCTGAGGTCCCAGTGGCTGCCCTGAGGGCATTGTTTTGCGCTAGTTGCAAGTTAGAAAGATTTTTGCAAGACGTCCCAGATAGTAGGGCGTTGCAGTAGTCTAGTCTAGAGCCAATGATGGCTTTGGCTATGGCTAGGCAGTTCTGTTGTGAGAGGAAAGGTCTGGCTGCATTAATGATTTTGGCGTAGTAAGCTGATGAAGTAGAGATGGCATTTACTTGTCTGTCCATAGTGAGGTTTGAGTCAAGGTAGACGGCCAGTGTTTTGACGTGGTCAGCCACCTTGATGGGTGTATTGTCAATAGTAAAGGAGGAGTATTCCTGACTGAGGTTGCCAAGGGTAGTGGGTGAGCCGATGAGTAGGAGTTCTGTTTTTTCACTGTTTAAACAGAGCCAGTTGTCAGCCATCCAGGATTGGATAGTCGAGTATATGGCTGTGAGATTGGACATGTCAGTCTTGTAGTCACCTGTGCGAGGGATTAACACCTGCGTATCATCCGCATAATTGGTGTATGATATGCCCATGGCATCTAGGATGCTAAACAGTGGCCTGGTGAAAAGGTTATAGAGCATAGGCGCTATGCATGACTCTTGTGGGACTCCACATTTAAGTAGGCTCGGGGTGGCCGAGGCTGAGTCCGAGAAAACTTTCATAGCCCTATCTTGGAGAAAGGAGGTAATCCAGTTGAGTGCTTTGGGAGAGAAGTTGGCAGCAGAGGCGAGATGACGGCACAGCGTATTGTGATCGACCAGGTCGAAGGCAGCTGATAAGTCCAGAAATAGGAGAAGTGCAGGCTTGCCTAAATCTCTCAGGTCGTCCATTTGTTTTTTTAAGTCGAGGAGAGCAGATTCCGTGCCATGTCTTGGGCGGAAACCTGATTGCCGCAGACCTAGGAGTTGGTTCTCCTCCAGGTGTTTTTGGACTTGCATATAGGCCGCTTTGTCAAGTATTTCTAGCAGGAATGGGACTGTGGTGATTGGCCTGTAGTTTCCGGGGACAGTAGGGTCGAGAGATGGCTTTTTGATTAATGGGCGTACCCAAGCTTCTTTGAGGTCCTTGGGGACAAGGCCTGATCTGAAGGAGGCCTTGATGAAGGCAGTGAGGAAGGGAGCCAGGGCGTGAGAAGAGTCTTTGATAAGTTGAGCAGGACAGGCATCGCCTTTGCAATTGTTTGGTTTAATGGATTTGAGCAGGGTAATGGCCTCTGATTCAGTGATGTCTCTGAATTCGAATGGGGGAGAGGGTTTAGGTGCTGGTGAGGTAGGTGCTTTACTATGCTGGCTGGCTATTAGTTTTTCTAGCGTTTTTTGGTGGCCAATGATTTTGGCCTGAAGGGTGTTGAGCTTGTCTAGCATTGCTGATTGTATGCTGTTGCACCATTTAGCATCCTTGATGAGCGTGGGAGGAGGGGTAGAGGGTTTTTCCAGTTCTATGAAGATGGCGAATATGTCTTTGGAGTTGGATTTGGCGTCATTGATCCTAGTATTAAATGAAAGGGCTTTGGCTTTGATGATGTTGTTTTTCCAGGAGAGACAATGGATGAGTATCTCATGACGCCAAAAGCCATAGCAGCCAACTGCAATTTTAGATCAGTCCTCGAAGTATTGCTTGACCAGTTCATGGTACACACAATCAGCGACCAGATATGTGAAAGACTGTGGCATGCATCTAGCCTACTCTCAAGGATTTAGTTTGCATTGCTGAAAGCATGGGGTGGTCTACCATTGAGATAAGGCAACAGGATGTGCGACCAAGGACAGACCTCTCTACAGCAAGGAATTGCCTGCCGTTAGGAATAAAGGCAGGGCGTGTGGGTGCTGGGTAACTTGAGGGACAGCTCAGGTTTGTGGAAGGATTTAAGAGCTAGTTGTATTGGAAAGAAGAGGGTGGCGTCCTGCCACATACATTTTTCTATTCACAAGTGATTTCTGTAAATAGTACCTATTTCTTCATGTTTTATATCACAAAAACCTGCTCTGTATTAACTTTAAACAAATTGAAAGATAGGAGAGCAAAAACAGTCATTGAGTTCACGTAGCTTTTTATTATTTACTTGGTGTGAAGATGCAGTTGTAGCCCAAAGTATTTCTTTTTCAATGGCTTTTTATGTCAATTAAGTTCTGCATTCTTTTTGTACTCTTTATCTTTTTTTTTTGTAGATTATGAGACAAAACATAGTCGATGCATATTATAGTGTGTAAACAAGTGAAAAAAATGTACATAAACAGTTATAGGCGGTGTGGCCAATTTCAATGCACCATCTATGCCTATACACAAGGTTGTACATACATTGTTGCATTCAGTATGGCACTAGAAGTTTCATTACCAAACACCAAACACTTTTTTTGTTTAACATTTCTTTTTTTGTTCTTTTGAACACTAAATGGTCATATTTGCCAGGCGGGAGGGTGACCTAGATCCAAAGGACAGGACATTTGCAGACACCTACCCGCACATTGAAGACTGAGGGGAGTTATTAAAGTTAATGTCCCAGATGGACAAGCAACATTGTAAGGAAGACATTGTTATCCAAACGTTTGCCAGGAGAGACAATAGAGGAGTGTCTCGTGGCACAGAGAGCCATAGCAGCCAACTGCAATTTTAGATCAGTTCTCAATGAATTATTGCTTGACCAGTTCTTGGTACACACAAATCACGACCAGATATGTTAAAGACTGTGGCGTGAATCTAGCCTACACTCAAGGATGTAGTATGCATTGCTAAAAGCATGGGGTGGTCTACCAAGGAGAAAAGGCAACAGTATGTGCGACCAAGGACAAACCTCTCTACAGCAAGGAATTGCCTGCCGTTAGGAATAAAGGCAGGGCATGTGGGTGCAACGGACAATTTGCAAAACACTGCCGAAGCAAGCCTTTAAGATCACAAAAGATTCAGTCGGGGGAGAAAGTTGCCACAATCAGTGAAGACAAAAGTCCTTGTAGAATCCAGCGGCATCAGGACGAACAATCTCATGGTCGCTGGTCCTAATGAAGAGGCATTTAGCTTTGCTACTCTTATTTGCCCCATGTGTTATGAATCCTAGCTAGGCTGGAAAGGGAGTTGATGGCTGACACAGGACCTTTGCACCCTATAATACCAGGTGCTATGTGTAGTGGAGCTCTAGATGCCCAGGGCAGGACTGCTGAAGCCAATAACACAAATGCCACAAGCATACTCTGTGCTCCCTATAGGCTTAACGGGCTGGTTTGTCTCTCAAATGCAACTCTAGGACAGTAAATTATACGAAAGGTGAGTGTTGTGGACAAGGGGCTGCCCATACTCGTTTGGCAACACCAACCGAAGTTTGTTTGAAACACAAACCCCCTGTCACAGGCGCTGATAGTCAGGGAAGACACAAGAACAGATCAAAAATGTCCCCAGAGTATTCTCTGACACAGTAGGGACATTCGATCAACGCCAACAAGAAATACAATGAATGCAAGGTTCCAACAGAGTAAATTGTAAAGTGAAGAAGAGCCCCATATGCCTACATGGCCCTCTTGAGCTGTTACTACAAGGTTTTGTCAATGAAGTTATCATCAAAGAGACACCACTTTCAGAATGGGGTTCCCCCCATCATTTCTAGCAACAAAGCTAATTCATGCCTATTTATAGACCTGAAGGGGGCTCAAAGAACACATCATAACAGACTGTCACCCTCTCCCCAACATAGGGGAAATTATTAAAAAATATATTGTCCACCTTGGTTCTTTGCATCACCTACCATCCTACTGAACCCACCCAAAGAAGTAGACCGCTGAAGACCTGGTGAGGAAACACTGTCCCGCTCTGTCGCATCCGGTCTTTCTTTATTACCATGCTTAGCCGAAGAGTTTGGTGGTGCAGACTGCAACGGCGAGCCTGAAGACCTCTATGTTCTCATCCATTCCACTGGTAAGGGAAATTAAGAGGTTTGACAAATGGGGCCGGAAGTTGTTTACATCGAGCAATCCACTTGCGCCATGGTGAATTTCTCCTTTTGGCCTTTGCACTGTGGTGGCCAATGCAGCTGATTATGTCCCAGAGGGAGAGATGAGAGGGTTTCCAGTCCTTGGTCTTGTAAGTGTGTCCCTAAATTCACTCACACCAGAATAAATACACCCACTAGTGAAATAAGGCCAACGGCGATCTTGTAAGGATAACAAGCTTAATCTTACAAATGAGGATGGTAGCAAAGGACTCTGCTGCCTGAACGTTCTTCTCCTGTCCCTTTTCCGGTCCTTCATGCTAAAGTGGTTTCAAGCAGGGGTTTATATATGTCCAACTTGCCATGATGATGTCACTGGAGCTGGATCATGACTTCAGCCCAATCTGTCCTTTTTCCATAATAGGGATGTTTCAAAGCGGCCTTTCTTCGTTTTCTGTGGTTTTGTCTGGGCATGCTGTTCTACATTTTGATAACTATGCAAAAACACACTGCAGCTCATGCTTTCCTCCATTTTGCTAGCTATGCAAAAAACTAGGCCTAGCCCAAGGAAAACTAAACATTGGTATCCATGTACAAACACATTCCATCCATTCTATCCATATTCGACTCATCCTGCTCACGTCAGTTTCCTCCCCAATTTAGATTTACATTTTATCCCATTCTGCGTTTTTGCTGCACAACCCATGCAAGTCCTATTTTTAACCCCCATGGACCCTTGACAGACAGTAGACACCTGGTGAGTCAGTTCGTACTTCAGCCATAGTGAAGAACACTGTACACTAAGCACCTGTGGTCAATTTAGATCCCACAGGATGCATTCCTTTTGGGGAGGAGGGGGGAGTCCGACTCCTCTACAGCACTAACTAAGCTTTTACAATGCCTGGGATCTGACATTACACATCTATCCATCTAATAGTTAATTGTGCCTATGTATCATCCTGTAGACAATAACTACCTTCAGTGCTCGCCTATGTCTGGGATTATGCTTGCATGAGAGAGCCTTCCCAGTGACCCTCCTTCCCCCTAGTCCATTATAGTACTTTGAAGATGTCTTGCCTAACTCTGAAGCGCTTGGGTGTTCGGGAGGAACCTGGTACCTTCCCAACAGTCTCCAAAGGCAAAGAGGTAGCGCGTCAGATGCTGCAGTTGGGACAGGACACAGCAGACTGTACGGGAAGGGCCATGGCCACTAACAGTGGTCGGATGCCACTCGTGACTAAGGACGCCGCACTTTGCGGCTGACATCCAGTCCAGACTGTTGGATATGCCATTTGACAGCCAGAACCTTTTTGGAGCTAATGCTGAGGACGCCCTCCAGAAGGTTTAGTCGACTGCTAAGCTTTTGGGGCTAGCATCGCAACAGTCTTCCACACATACGTTGTTTTGGGTCAGCAGCTTTTGTCCCTTTCCCACCTTTGCTCAAGGGTCTTTGGTCAGTCTCTCCCGGGAAGAGAACAAGGCAGACGTTTCACAAGGGATAGAGGGAAGGGGTGCCCAGCGAGGGGGCATTGTGGCAGTCTCTGTCCCTGTTGCACCCCAGGGTGCCAAACCTCAGTGATGGGCTTTGCCATTCTTCATCGGTGGGGGGAGGCTTTCTCTGTTCATCCCAGAATGGTCAAAGACAACATCTGACGCTTAAGCCTTACAGGTAATTCGGCAGTGATATTGCCTTCCATTCCTTCAGTGCCCCCCTGGACCACAGCCCTCAAGCTAGCCCCTGGTCTCTGGACCCCATCCACATGGAGGAGGTCTGTCAACTTCTGGCAAAAAGCAGGATTGAGCTGGTTCCATGCTCAGAACGAAGGAACGAGCGGTACTCCTTATTTTCTCATGCCGAAGGACCACCAATGCTTGCACCCCACCCTGTATATGCAGCTGCAGCACATGTTCCTACCCAAGGACAAGTTCAAGATGGTTATTCTAACCCAGGTTCTACAAGTCCTCACTCTACAGGACTGGTTGGTTTCTCTGGCCCTTCAGGATGCCCATTTCCATCTGCCGATTGAAGAAAGCACAGGAAGTTCCCGAGGTATCTGGTGGCTCAACATCATTACCAATTCAAGGTCCTGCCATTGAGCCTTTCTTCGGCTCACAGGGTTTTCACCAAGATTCTAGCAGTGGCGGGGCTCGCCTCAGGAGAGTGGACATTCATGTCTTTCCCTACCTGGACGACTGGCTCCCCCAGATCTAGTGTCGGAGCACCTACTCAACACATGCACCGTATTGCAAAGCCTGGGCTTTTCCATGAACTTCAGAAAGTGTCAGGTCTCGCCATCTCAATCCCTCCGATTTATGGGTAAAGTCTTGGACACTTGCCTGGGCAAGCCCTTTCGGCCCGAGGATCGAATGGTGAACCTCTTTCAAATTGTCAATGTCCTCCATTCCAAAGGACAAGGCCTTCTGGTCCTCCTGGCTTCCTACATTCTAGTGGTGCCTGAGGCGAGGCTGCACAAGAGATCGCTTAAATGGCTTCTCTGTTTCAGGCCCACATGTTGAAACCCTTGCTGGTATCGGATCAGGTGGCTCAGGATCTTGTGTGGTGGGCCATGCAAGACAACTTGCTGAAGGGCATGTTTCGCCAACCTTGGCCCGAGGTGACCGTGGTAGACTCGTGGACGCATCTATGACTGATTGGGGTGTTCACCTTTCAGACCTTACAGTGAGCGGACTGTCGTCTCCCGCAGTGTCTCCATCGAGTGGACCTTCGACTTCCTTTATGCATTCCTGCCTGTCTGCCATTCCACTGGTTCTCAGGAGATTGCGCCTCTTCGGAACCACGATGAGCCTCCCATTCAGAAGGGCAGTTCTTCCACCCTAACCTCAGCAGCCAGAACCTTCATGCTCGGCTACTGAGAGGCTACTGAGAGGCCGAGATGCAAGGAGTGGGACTTGTCGCACAACTTCCTCAATGTGCTCCTTTCAGCTCAGAGGCCCGCTACGAAATCCATTTATGCCATTCTGCTTTCTTTGAGCCAGATGGGCCTGCAGATTGGCACTGTAAAGGGTTACCCCGCCGATATTTCGGATTTCAAGAGGTCTTCCGAACAGGTCTCATTCTTCACAATCCCCACTGTTAAGCAGTTTTTGTAGAGTTTGTATAACCATTTTCCTCCCTGCAAGTTTGTGTTTCTGGCGTGGGATCTTAGGTTAATTTAGGTTTAACATTAATTTTGGTCGCTCCACGTGAGCCCTTGCATGCATGTTCTATTAGGTTACTCATCCTTAAGGTGTTTTTCCCGGTTGCCATTACTTCCACAAGGAGGGCGAGTAAGCTCTAGGCATCTTTTTACCTCTGTTTTTTTCCAACAAGAAAGGGACGCTGAGAGTGAGATCCGCTATTCTGCTAAAGGTGGTCTTGGATTTCCATCTCTCAGAAGATCCATCTTCCTTTGTTTTTTCCTCAGCCTTCCAAGGCAGAGGAACAATTCCATCGGCTGTACCTAGTTTGGGCTCTAAATTTCGATCCCTCTCGTACTAGAGTATAGGAAGGATGACCTGCTTTTCGTTGGTTACGCTGGTGCTCGTGCTGGTGGGGCTGTTACCTATCCTGATGGATCATTCGCTGCATCTCAGAATTCTACAAGCTGGCTGGGAAGGATGTGCCTGAGGGGTCTCCAAGCTCATTCTACCAGTGGAGTGGCTGCAACCTGTGTCCTGCAGAGGGTAGTCCCACTCCTGGATGTTTGCCAGGCAGCAACATTTGTATCTTTTCACACGTCTGCTAAGCATTTTCCCCTGGATTCCCTTGCGGTCCAGTATGCCTGATTTGATAGGGCGGTCCTCCAGAGTTTTCTAACTTAGGTGGTGTCCTTGCTTCCTCCCTCCTTCAGGCTATGTACTGCTTTGGGAGTCTATCGTAGATGAGGAATCAGTGGAAGGAAGTAGTCCATTAGAAGAACAAATTACTTACCTCTCAGTAATGTTCTTTCTGATGGACGTTCCTCCCACTGATTCCTCATCGCACTCCCTAGCTGCCCTTCTTTCAAGAAGCTAGTACACCATGGGTTCTACAGTTCCACAGCTTCAGACTGCTAGGAAAAAAGGATGTGACTCAGGTCATTGGGCGTGGCCGTCGCTCTATATACTGGCCTTGATGTCATATCTGGTGCGTGGGGGATGTAGACGCTTCGGACGTAGCAGAACCTGAGCAGTAAAAGCACCCCCTGGCAGCAGAACCGTTTCTGGAGAACAGCTTTGCTGGGTTAGGGATATGTTAGATGAGGAATCGGTGGGAGGAACGTCCATCGGAAAGAACACTACTGAGAGGTAAGTAAATCGCGCCCCAAACAATGCACTTGTAATGGCCATAATTGCCAGCCAAAACCGAACAGTAAAGACAAACTGTTGTCTTGTAAAGGGCAGAGTGATTACTAGATCACATTCATGCAGAACTTTGCCTCCACGGTTGAGCTTCTCCAACGTTGACTCCACAAGTCAGAAAAGTACTAGTGGAACAAAGAACAATAGAAAGCGTTCATGAGACAAAGACAACTTAATAAGTGTCCTCACACGAACACCGTTTGACACCAAACTTCTCAGCATTCTCGCAGTTGACACAAGTAGGAAAGGTCTTGGTGCTTTATCACTCAAAAGAATGGTTGTGGCTCAGAGGTGACGATCAGATTTTCCTCAAAGACACTTAAACAGTGAAATCCAGATACACAGCAATCGATGGGAAGGCCTTGGATTGTGCATGGCCTGTGTAACACTACCAGCAACTAATAGACCAAGAACCTCCTTCCTGCCACTAGATTTAGGCTTTCACTGTAAATACGCTGCTCAATGCATAGGCCTCAATAATACATCCAATCAGAAGCATTAAAATTACAAGATAGGCAGTTGATATTGTCCAATGCGTTTCGTATATATGATGCTTCATCAAGGATCTGTCTGTATCTGAGAAAAGAATTCCTGTATCTTTGGATGTGTTGAAATTAATCTTGTTGTCTACCATCAGTAGATCCATGTTAAACTCGACCTCTGCAAAAATGTGTCGTTTCACGCATATGGGCACAATGCCCTTTCTTGAAGTCTTTAGATTGTACCTAACAGCAGAGATGGTAGACTGATGGTAAACAATTAGATGCATTTCAACACATCTAAAGTTAAAGCCAGCAATTTGTACTTTACCAGATGACGCAAGTCTAATGAACTTTTGATATTAAGTTTGGTTTTTATTTGTCAACTTCTCAGGAGGTATGAAAGAGGAGTGGGTTTGTGTCTGCAAGGGTACCCATTTTGTCATCTGCAAACACGCTCTTTTAACGCCCCCCCCCCAATACACAACAACATCCCTTACCTAACAAATACACCAGGGAAGACATCGGCTTTCGCTGTGGCACACCGCAATAAACTCACCAACCCTCACCGCCGATACCCTTGAACCAGAGAGACCGTTTCCGACCAAGCGCCAATCACCTGGAACTCCATAACCCTACACATTCGCAACATTGAAAACCATCTGAAATTCAGAAAGGTCCTAAAAATCCTGACTCTTCCCAATATGCCCCTGAATCCCTCGTTCCTAGAAACTACACTGCCAAACCCAACATCCCCTTACACCAATTACAACACATTGGCCGCCAGCTTTCGCAGCGGCTCACCCGACCATCTATCACCACATGCACAACGACATTCCTACCTGACAAATATACCAGTGAAGCCAGCACCCTTCGCTGTGGCCCACCGAAATAAACTCACCCATGCTTGTCCCCCCTTCAGACCCTCGCACAAGAGAGACCACGAATGAGACAAATAGACCAGGGAAGTCAGCAGCCCTCGCTGAAGCACACCGCAATAAACTCACCCACGCTCACCGCCTGCTCAGACCCTCGCACAAGAGAGACCATGAACCAATGAGACCACGCCGTCCACACTGGACAAAGATTGCTCCAGTCAAACAACTCCATAGACTACGGTACGTATACCTTACACCACATCTGTGGACACAGGCATGGCCAACCATCCATGCACCGTAAAATGCAGCTATGGCTATGCTTTCTGGTCTAGCAGCACATATAGCTGTCCTCGCAAACACCTGACGTACCTCAACACCTCTGCCACTAGCATACAGCGACTACCAACAAAAAGAAATTCAGTATAGCTGGCCATACATCGACTCTCTCAACAATAGCACTCTATCGCAAACCACCAACAGCACCCACCCACCCACATGACTGACCTCTTTTTGGGCTGTTTAGTCAAGCCTAGCCAAACACCCAAGTCCTAGACCGGCGAAAATGCACACATGCATCTCCTAATCTAAACTTTTTAGACTTTTCCAGCACATTCACTACGGTCACCAAGGGCGTTCCAACCACATAGCCCATTGAGGCCATACAAATGGGGAAAGAGTGATATACAAATAACCCAATACAATACAACGTTCTCTCTCTGTGAAATGAATTCCTCTGAAATCTACATTGTCTTATTGTAACTGCCAAGGGTGCGGGACTGCGTAAAAATAACAGGGGTGAAAAGGGGCCATTCACCATAATCTTTCTGCATAATCTACTCGCATTATGTTCAGAACAATATTTCCAAAACCCATTTTACGCAGTGTGGCAAACTTGAAATACCAATCTACCCATTTGAATGCTTTTTTGCATCGAGGGAGACCCGAATAGCGGGTAAGAGTTCTGGCAGATTCTCTTAGATGGGTTAGTTCACTCATATTATCAATATTTGGTATCTTTGTATAAATCCAACCTTATCATTTGCCAGTAGTTGAGGCATGAGAGTGTTGAACCTCATGGGTAGGATTTTTAAAAAAAGTTATTAAACGTCAAAATGTATCAATGTTATGCAGCAAGATGCACATAGTGCAGGATACTTTAGGGTTTGGAAGTAATTGTAATCTTTACCTCTGACATAGATTGAACAAAGTATATAGCTTGACTAGGGTTGATATTAATTTATGGGCATAAGCCTTGTAAATAGCACGCTAAACCCATGTTGTGCCAGAGCGGCGTTCTCTTTTAGTAATTGTATTGCATTTGTACCTCCTCAGTAGTAACATCAGTATTTAGACTTGCAGTTTGTTCAGGTGCCAGTTGAGGTAGAACAACCAACCTCATTCAGGAATAAACTTTAATCGTCATGGGAAGAATGGTTTGCTGAGTTAAAAAAAAAAGTATTTGTATTGATTTTAACATATTCCAAACACCAACATGTCACAGAACAGTATCAACATCTGTTACATTTAACGTATTTGTATCTTACCCCCAACTGCCTCCCCCTCTCGCCCTCTCCTCCCTTCCAACTCCCCCATGTCCCCTTGGTTGAAGTACTCAAGTGGTATCTACCCAGAATGGAAAAGAAGTAAACCATGCAACATATAAAACTACTCAGGTCGCTGTCCGACTTAATTCGCTTCCCCTCCTTCTGCGACTTCCACCCCAAAGTATGCAACAAGATCTCCCATGCCGCAATGTCCGTCGTGGCATCGCCTTGACTGCCCCATACCGCCCTCTTCCTTGCCACTGCTTCCGCCATCGCCCACCGCTTTAGGCCCCGCCACCAATCCTCCACCGCTGGTCTCCGAGGGGATTTTCACGCCATGGCTATTATGCATTTGGCATGGATACATGCCAAATCTTGCATTTTATGGGCATATCTAGTACCCTTAGGACGCGTGAAGCGGCCCAGTAAGCATGCCCCTGGGGAAAACACATCCAGGCTCAGCCCCCCTCTGCATAGTCTGCTCGCCACCACTTGCCAGTATAGGTCTGCTACTGGGCATGCCCAAAACATATGTAACAAGCCCGCATCTTCCGCCCTGCACCTGGTGCACCCTGATTCTGCAGCGCCTGGGGACCTCAAAATCCTTTGAGGGGTCATATATGCCCTGTGTGTCACCAGCAGCTGTATGAGCTGCAGTCTTGCGTTCCTCGTCACCCTTTTATGGTATCCCAGCACGTGCTCCCATTGTATATCTGTAAACTCTGCCCCAATTCTTCCTCCCATTTATCCCTTATCGCTAGAGGAGAGGGAGGCCCATTAGTTAATAAGAGATTATATAGCTGCGATATACTATGCCCTCCTTCAGCCATGTCATATAGGACATCCACCAAAGCATGTTTCCCCATCAGTTCACTATATGCGGGCCATCTGCACACTATCTCCCTCTTGATTGTGCTTTATAACAGATATTGGCCTTTATGTAGTCCAGTGCGCTCCGTCAGCTCTGAAAAGGGTACAAAGGACAGATCCCGCAATTAATCCCTATTGTGGCCACACCGCAAGTTTCCCATTTAGTGCGCGCACACCACCTGCGTTGTCGTAAGTGCTACCACTGAGACCTGCAGAGTTTGCACTGAAATTGGGTCCGTAAGCCCCATAACTGCCAAAGCTCTATCACACATCTTCACCCCTAGGAATAATAAGTGCGGCCGTAGGCCTCCCTAGGGTTTGCTAATCCACACCAATTCTTTCAATAGCACGTCCCTATAGGCTACAGCATCAAACTGTACGGAGTAGGGTCATCTGCCAACCAGTCCACTAAAAACTGCAACTGCCCCGCCACATAGTATAGCTCAAACTGCTGGACTTTGATGCCGCCCTCAGCATGCGGCCTATGCAGCAGTGATAACGCTATGCGATTCTTCCTGTTTGCCACAGGAACCCACTACAAATGCTGTCCAAAGTTTAAAAAAAAGATCTAGGTATGTAAAACGGGACATTTACAAAGAAGTGCAGGATCCTGGGCAGCACCACCACCATCTTCTTCAGCAGAGCCGCCCTTCCCATCAGTGAAAGGGGCAGTCTGGCCCAAAACTTAATGGAATTCTGGACACCCTCCAAGGCCCTCAGCGTGTTCTGTGTATGCTGCACCGCCATGTCATGATGCATGTTGACTCCCACATACCTAAACGTTGTCATTTCCCATTGTAGAGCTAGTGCAGGAAACGCCCCAGCATCCAGCCCACACAGTCCCGCCAGTTAAACTAGCCTGACTTATCCCTGCTAATTGTGATCCCCGACAGTTCTGCGAAAAGTGCCATTGCCTCCAATAATAATTCTAAATTATCTTCCCTATTCTGAATATACAGCAGTGTGTTGTCCGCATACAGAGATATTAGATGGTTCATCCCATCTATTTCAATACCTGCCTCCGCATATTCTGTCCCGAGGTACTGGGCAATGAGTTCCATAGCTAGGACATAGAGCAACAGCGACAGCTGGCTACCCTGTCTTGTCCCCTTCTCCAGTTCCCATGCCTCCGAAATAGGTTTCCCCATTTGACCCTAGCAATCGGTCCAGTATACACCAGCTGCAGCTACTTGATATATGCCTGCCCACACCTGCGCAGAGTTGTATAAAGCCAGTCCCATCTAACAGAGTTGAAAGCCTTAACTGCATCTAAAGTGGCTATGGCCCACAGCGTATATCAGGATGCTGTGCTATCTATCACATGATGCAATCATCTCAAGTTCCAGGACATGGTGCGTCCTGGTCAGGTAATACCAAACTATGTATCACTTTTTTCATTCGATTTGCGAGTATTGATGTATCTTCCTGTCTTGATTAAGCATCGACAGGGGCTTATAAGAGCTACACTCTTCAGGAGGCTTATGCGGCTTAAGGAGTGGTATGATAATAAATTCTCTCATGCTTGGCGGGAGAACCCCCGCGTCATAGGAGTCATTAAAGATGCTAAGCAAGTAGGGGGCCAATTCCTGGGTGTATTCCTTATAGAACTCGCTAGGGAGCCCATCCGATCCCGGTGTCTTTCCCGTTGGCATGGCCACAATCGTGCTCCGTATAACCTCTAGGGAGATGAGTGCATCTAAGCTATCTTGTGCTTCCTGGCTCAGCGCTGGAAGTACTATCTCATCCAGCACGTCCTCTATATGGGCCCTTGGTATCCGGGATCTCTCCTGATAAAGGTCCTGATAAAATTCCAAAAACGTGTCATTGACAACCTTTGGGGTAGGAATCAAATCTCTTTGTCTCGTGTATATAGAGTGTATGGGCCCTTGTTTATCCTCCCTCTTATACAGCCTTGCCAACAGACGGCCAGGTTTACCTCCTTCTAAATGTTGCCTCTCTGTGTATCGTGCAAAGCTATGTTTACCCATCCGCTCCCAGCAGTCCATGCACTTCTGTTTTAGTGTAAAGATCTTTGCATTCTTGTCCAGCAGCTGCTCTTTGGATTGTTCTAATTGCCTCAAGCTTTCCTCAGCGGAAGACAGATCCCTGCTTATACTTGCTTGGACCCCGTTTAATCCTGATCCTGCTATGGCCGCTCCTCTAATCACTAACTTCAGCGCCTCCCTAAAGGTCCCTGCACTAGGGACACTTCCCTTGCTATGCAAAACATAATTTGTGATAGTCTTTAATGCAATCCCAGAATGGGGGGGTCCTGCAGTGACTCGCTCTGGAGCAGCCATGTAGGGATCTGGGCTCTAGGCCTTTATAGTGTGCATTCATGATGAGGGGAGCTAGTTCACATCCCACAAAAAAGTTATCTATTATCGTGTGCACTGCATGTGGTGCAGAGTAATGCCGGATGTCTATGTGCAGAGCCCTCCAGGCGTCTACCAGGACGAAGGAGACTAAAAGTGTTTGCAAGGTCCTGGCTGACAGAGCCTGTCTGATATAGTTTGTGTCCAATCTGGCCAGGAGAGGGTTTCGCGTACAGTTAGTCTCCTCCCCCTATTGTGTTATTATTCCTATAGGGTCCTAACCTAGGATATAGAGTTTGGAATAACAGGACCGCCTCCTGATTAGGGGGCATACTTATTGACCAAGCATGTGTCCATCTGCTCAAGGCCTTGTATACCACGACCATCCTACCCTCATTATCCATTTTAACATGGGTGACCTTAAAGGGTACTGAGGGTGCGATCCATATCAGGACTCCCCGTGCATAAGCCGAATATGTAGAACCCCAAACCCGCCCCTCCCCCCATTTCTTTGTTAGCAATATTTTCTTCTCAGCCATTAGATGCGTTTCTTGCAGCATGGCTATATCCACCTTGCATCTCCAGAGGTACAAATAAACTCTGTTCCTTTTCACATAGGCATTCAAACCCCTCACATTCCATGTGAGGACATTTACAGATCCAGCCATTGGCTTTTCTTCTCCTCTACCCGGCGTATCCTCCCCCTAAGGTGACCCCTTGCAGCTTCCTTCTTATGAGGTGGTCCAAACAAGGGTGGTACACTGTTCATCTTTATTATTGTACATGTAGGCAAACCCCTTCCCAAGAAAACTATTCCAACATCCCAAACAATAAACAAAAGCCCAGCTAAGTTCCCGTTGCTCAGGCATGTCTGCTTTTCGCGTTCTCCCCAAGCTGGCCTGCTTGGGGTTAGTGCACAGCGGATGGGCACAAAAACAAGTGCCCCTAGAATAAAAAGGAAATCGGGGAGTTTGGCGACAGCAGCCACGAGTTCTATCCTCCTCATCTTGATGTATATTTAGAAAAGCCCCGCCATGTACAAAAGAGGTGCCTAGACAGAAAGTGCAAACATTGTATTCCTAGGAGAATCCGACTTCTAGCCAGAGATCCGCTGCCGCAGGGTGTCCCTCCAGTGTTACTGTACCCAGAGCATTGCGTCTCATCTCGAGCCAGTCCGACTGCTTTAGACGCTCTTGGCCACTGGTTGTGTACAGCTTCCCTTATGAGGTTAATCAGCGTTGTCTCACCCTTTACCCCCCAGTGCATATCTTCTCCTTGTTCATCCATGCCTGCGCTTGCTCCGGGAGATCAAAGAACCATGTCTTATTTTTATGTATGATTTTGAGTAGCGCAGGGTAAATCAACATGTACTTCAGTCCTGCCTTGCAGAGCCTTGCTTTAGCCGCTGCGAATTGCATTCTACTTTTCTGGGCTTGGAAGGTATAATCAGGATAAACCGTCAAGTTTGACGAGGGCTTCTTCAGTTCACCTCCTTGTTTGGAATATGCCATTATTTTCTCCCGATCTTTATAATTCAGGACCTTAGTGATGATCGGTCTTGGCGGTGCACCTGGGGGTGGGCGCCCGGTCAGTGCCCTGTGTCCCCTCTCAATTGTGAAGCCCTGCATGAGATTTCCAGGCCCAATCTCCTGAAGTAGCATATTCTCAATATAGGACCCTGCGTCAGCACCCTCTACCCCCTCCATCAGGCCTACAATGCGTATATTATTCCTCCTGGTGCGACCTTCTGCTTCTTCCACTCTCTTTTCCAGGAGGCTGATCTTCTGTTGTAGAATGGGGACATCCGCCTGCATCACGTGGAGCGCTCCCGTGTTTTGCTCGATTGGTTCTCCAGGGTAGCAGTGCGCTCTGCCATGTTTCGCACATCCTGGCGCAGCAGGCCAACATCCACTTGCACTGCTGCAATCTGCGTGCCCAGAGAGGCCTTCTAGTCTGCTATTGCCTGCATCAACTGGTTGTGCAGCTCCATTGTCTCGCACCTCTTCCCCTGTGCTGGTTTCATGTTGCTTTCAGGGGACTGTTGCTTGGCTCTGGCAAAGCCATCCCACGTGGGTTGGCTTGGTTTCAGCTTTGCTGATTTGGGAGGCATCAGGCCTGCTAAGTTCCTGGTGCTCATCCTCTGCCTCTTTCCGCCTCCATCCCCTGCCCTGGCTACCTTGGCGTGGGTATCTGCATCCGTTGTGGCTAAGTGCTATCTGGGACTTTTCTTGGTGTGTCAGTTGTAGGGGTTCACTTGCCCCTTCTGTCACTATCTCTGACCCCTATACTTGAGTGACCCAAGTCAATGTCTCCCGCAGCACCCAACTCAGGTTATGCGCACTTAGGCATATTATCTTTGTCTTATCCTGGCCCTGCGCCAGGTATGGCCAGTATTTCCAAGCCTGTAGCTGTGGCGTGGAGGGGTTGCCAGACATTTGGTCGAAAAAAATTGGTCGACCAGACAAATGGTCGAATCAATTTGGTCGAAAACCAAATGGTCGAATTTTTTATTTTTTTATTTTAACCCTTTTTTTTTTTTTGGGGGGGGGGTCCTACCCCAACCCCCTTTTTTTTCTCTAAACACCCCTTTTTTAACTAAACGAAAACCCGAAAAATAAATATATAAATAAAAAAAAAAATTCGACCATTTGGTTTTCGACCAAATTGCGTCGACCAGTTTTTTTTCGACGAGTTGACTGGACACCGTGTGGAGGGTCAGCAGGATGGTGCTGCCTGCGCTGCCAGTATCACAAATAGTCTGCTGCTTATGTGCAATCACACATTACTTGGGGAGTTCAGGGGCAGCCTTCCATTTACACCATGGCGCCTGATTTCTCATGCTCTATACGCCCGCCCAGCATGGTCGCCTGTAGATTTCCCATAATCCAGGGATCCTCAGTACTGTCTTTCATGTTGCCTTTTGTGGCTCAAAACCCTTCGTTTGGGGCGCGCCTGCTGCCCTCTATGGAGCGAGGGCTTCAGAACCCAATCAGCAGGTTAATGTTTCTTTCAGAAGTTGCAATGACTGGCTGCGAGCGACAATCATTGCCATTGTGCTACCCCTGAGGAACAAGTTTAAGGACATCAGAATGAGTGACCTCTTTAGTGTGAAATAAAAATCCATCTATGTGCTCATCTAATTCACTGACCATCACTGAATCCTTAAGAAATGGTTCCCATGATCCTGTTATGTGTATCAGGAGGGTTACTTCTGTAAAAACCGAGCAACCTGAACGAGATCATAAAGCATTCTAGCACCAATGTTCATATCCAGCAGGTAACTCACAAAGTAGTACTTATAGAAATGTAATCTCTTCTCGTTTATGGCAAGTGCATGTAGAAAAAATCATAAACTCCGTTTCTAATGTATGTGTCCCTGCAATGCATATACATTAAACCATGACTGGCCTTGTTTTGATCTAGTTTAGAATAGTGTCCCAAATGAGATTGGAATCCCCATGACTCTGCAAAGTTGATAATTCCAACATTGCCACATGCAAGAAACTGCCCTTTCAGCTATGAGTATGCAAAAGGCTAGAGATCAGGGTGAGAGATCTGTAGACAGCTGTCTAGTTTTGAAGCCATTTTATTTTGCCTGCAAAACGATTTTGCACAGATGAATGCAATTAAATATTTACATGACTTTCGATAAGCACAAAAGTATAAGGACAGACGTTTTTTAACACGGAAAATACAGCTAAGTATCGACCTCTATTTTTGTCGAGGTACAATTTCCAAAGTGATGCACGAGTATACAATACAGGTGAGTGGTGACATAGGATTTTTTACAGGGTGCGTCCCAGGACTGTAGTTGGTCCGGGGGTGCTAAGCAAGATGGTGTATACAACACTATCTATAAACAAATAAACACAGGGGTTGTGCCACAAAACATCGACACGGAAGTGTTTCGGCCAAGCGGGGCTGGGTAAGAGCCCGAGGTAGTGGTGGCCTTCATCAGGATGATCGCTGGTAGTGGTGATGTCCGTAAAGGTAATCTGTGGGGGAAGGATAGCTGTCAGGATCTCAGGGATTCAATTCTTCAAATATTAATGAATAATGGCTGATTGGTGCCTCAAATACACTAGTGGTGTATTTAATTGAACAGCTTACTGTCTGCTGTGGTTGCAGCGGGGACTCTGTGCTTGAAGTCCTATTCGGAGTACTGGACTTTGAATGCCATGTCAAAGAGTTGCATGGAAAGACTCGGACAAATCGGGTCAGATAGGCCAGTAAGTAAGGCCTGGAGCCTCTAGGAGCTGTGAAAGAGAAGGTTAACAAACCGTTATCTTCGCCCTCGAGGTAGACCGTGTGTATTATGCAAGGTCTCAGGCACATCCTGTGTGGGATTGTGCAGGGTGTGCTACTTAAGTGAACAGGGGTGAAGACACCAGTGGTGGGGGGTGTCTACCAGGTGTGGTGACCAGGTCATAGCCTTATGTTAATGGGCTATCCTGTGTCATGCTCATCATGCAGCAAGGATCAGGCATGAGTGCTGTGTGACCTGTAGGCTGGTGAGTGCAGCTGTCTATAGTTCAAGCGGCAATGCAGTGTTTTAAATGTCTGCTCAGTGCTAAGTGACTCAGCGGGGTGGAGGTGGCGGCTAACCGCTGAGATACAGTGCCCATATCTAGTGTGTTGGAGACACGCAGGGTTGTTCAGTGCTGCCGTGGTGTTGGCCCATCAAAAAGCCAGTTTTAACTGTGGCAGTGCACATAAATAGTCTAAGCGAACTCGGCAAGGTTGTACAAAATGCGGCCATGATGCAAGTCTGGAAGGTGCCGTTTACCCAGTGGACCCGTTAAACTAAGGCAGTGAGCGTTAATGCGGACTTGGCAGGCATGTCTAGGGCCCATAAATAGTGCAAAGGTGATGCTAGCAAGTCAGAATGCCTGTAAATGGTTTGAAATGCCAGTGAGGCTAGTAAGGAAAGCCGGAGGAGCCCTGATCTTGCAATACAATAGAGATCGGGTGAAAAAATGAAAGCGCGTCTCCAACACACTAGATATGGGCATGTATCTCAGCGGTTAGCCGCCACCTCCACCCCGCTGAGTCACTTAGCACTGAGCAGACATTTAAAACACTGCATTGCCGCTTGAACTATAGACAGCTGCACTCACCAGCCTACAGGTCACACAGCACTCATGCCTGATCCTTGTTGCATGATGTCATCAATGATTTTTGTGATGTCATCTTTGATGTCCTGGGTGTTAGTCTTAGCAGTGCACGGTGGTGGCGCGAGTTATGGTTGCTTAGCTTACCATAACTGGCGAATTTCAGGGGGTTTTCGATTTTACTTGTAACCATAACGTCCTTTTAACGTTTTTTACTGAATTTCATAGGTTTTTATTAGTGCAACTTTCCCATAACGTCCCTTTTAACAACGTTTTTTCATTGAATTTCATAGGTTTTCATTAGTCCAACTTAACCATAACGTCCCTTTAACAACATTTTTTTCAATGAATATCATGGGTTTTTGCCAGTGCTTGCTATTTTCCTACAACTTACTAATATCATACTTACCAAATATAACAATATTTGTGTTCAATTTACAAAGTGTCACCTTAAAACTCTGCCATTTCCCACCTTCTAGAATCATTTTTAACATGTCTATACACTTTTTGCAACTATTTGAACTAGTTTTGCATCCATAGATATCTACGAACATCTGACTTCATTCTGGACCTTCCGGACAGTGCCACATGACCACACACTGACGCGCGGCCTGATGACGTGTCCGAGAACCCATCCGCACTTCACGATAAGATCCGTCCTTAGTGGACAGTTTGGAACTGTCAAAGACAATGAAGAGGACCAAGAAGATGAGGTAGAGGAAGTGCCTACTTCTAGCACCAAGATCGAATCATGGGTGTACCAGTTCTTTGCTACTGTTGGGAGTGTACCAAAAGCTAAAGCTACCAAAGTGAAATGCACTGAGTGCAATTTTGCACTCAGTCGCAGACTACCTGGACAGTACTCCTACGGGACCACCTCCATGCGCCTCCACACCAAATCCACTGACCGCAATGCTCTCAGAAAGGTTATTCCTTTCTCAGCAAGTAGTAAGCTGTCTTCCTCCACCTCATCTTCCTCAACAAATACTGTAACCACACAGCCTGATGTCTGCGGGCATTGGTGCATTATAAATAAATAAGGAGGGCTACGGACCATTATTGTCCATTGCAGCCCCTGAAATGGGGGATAAAGGCCATTAGCACCCCTAGTTCCCAAAGCGGGAACCCAGGGTGCTAAAACAGATTTTTCTTCCTATAGCAGGACACCTGTGGCGTCCCGCTGTAAGAAGGAAGGAAAATCCTTTTCCAAGACAGCCAACATGGAAAAAGAAGGCGGGTCTCCATACACAGCCCCTCTTCCCTTGCCATGGCAGCCCGCAAAACCCTATGAACGTATTACCACAAGCACTTTTTTTCCCTATCAAACCTATCCTACCTTCGAATATCTTTACCACATAGCCGGTCCCAGGTAGACATAGCCACTCTAACACCATTTTTTGTCCCTAGCAGTCATGGCCAGTAGCCAGATTGTCCGTGTCATAACCTTATGCCATGACCCAGACAATCTGGCTACTGCCCACGGCCGCAGGCTATACCTCAGTCACCAAAGTTATGACTATTTTTTGTACCTACATTACACTTGTCAAAAAATAAAACACGGGCACATTTGCAAAACCATGCTTTAATGTCCTTGCCAATGCTTCTCAAGAGTTTGCTCGAAATCCGCCCATGTTTTATGTTTTAAAAAGTGTCAAAATGTATGTACATACAATAGTCAAATAACTTAGCCCACACTCGACAAAATCCATTCAGTCTTTACACAAACATTGAAGGTTTGGTCTATAATCTTTCTCAAAACTTTTGTCCACATTCGTCAAATAGCAACAAAGTTATAAGCCATCAAAAAATGTTGAGACCCCCTCTAATTTCGTGCCCTCTTGAGAAAATCCCACCAAACTTTAGAAAACCATTTATATCTAGATCCAAAATCGTTTTGCCAAATGTTGAGCAGATTCGTCAAATGACACCACATTTATATGCCTTTACAATATTTTGGGACCCCCCACTCTAATTTTGCCCCCTCTTGACAGAATCCCAAAACATTTTGCAAAACCATTCAGGATTAGTTCTAGAATAAAATTGCAAATTTACATGCAGTTTCATTGAGTGGCGCAAAAGTTATAAGCCATCCAAAAACTGCTTTTCCCCAATCCTGTAATGCAGAAATAGGTACAGATGTCCTAGGACATCTGAAGTGTCTGCGAACACCACAGGACTGTCCCAGGACATCCAGAGTGTTTGCGGACCTTTGGGGGGGTAAAACAACCCATTTTTTGGCTTTTTATGGCCATATCCAATCGAATCCTCATCCCCCCACCTCCCCAAAGATTGTTTGTCGAGTTTGCCAAGTGAAAAGCTGCTTTTTAAAAAAAAGTTTTCACTGCGCTGTTCGCGGACCCCAAAAAGTCCGCGAATCCAAGATGGCGGGCGTTTCAAGAAAACAGACGCATTTCACGTTTTCTCACCATCCAAGCAGCGGATGCGTCCCGGTGTCCGCGGATTACGCAAAAGTCAGTGAATTTTTCTGGCCAATCGGAGGCCAGTCCGCGGACAGCACAGCCAATCAGAGGCCAACCCGCGGACCGAACAGGGAAGTGAGTCCGCGGACCGGACATGGATATCACTAATTTTTTTGCCTTACGTTTTGGTCATTTAAAAAAAAAACTACTGGACGGATTTACACCAAATAAAAAAAAAAAGCACGCTTTCGGGACCAAGCCGCCGCTCCTGCCACAAATTTGGTAAAAATCCATCCAGAGGTTTGGGCTGTAGGCGTGAGCAAAGTTTTTTCACATTATGTCTATGGGAAATAAAAACATTTTGGGACCCCCCTAATAACTTTGCCCCCCCAGGACCAAACCTCACCAGACTAATTCAGAGTGGGCCATATACCTTTTTTGCAAAGTTTGGTGAGGATTCGTCCAGGGGGAGCAAAGTTATAAGCCGCCCAAAAGGTGCTCTTCCTATGGAAACAGCAACTTAACCATAACTACACAGCCACTACCATGGCTGTGTAATATAATATATATTTTTAGCATTGGATAACTTTGTATCATGTGTAATTATGTAACTATGTAACCTAAGCTTCGCATATCCTGTACTGCTGCGCCCTCTTACCCTTGGGTCTGGTGCGCATTATAAGTGAATAAACAAACAGATACTGGAAAAATGGAGAGGCAAGTGGTTTGGTTCCGCATATTCCAATTACGCCAGAGGGATGATCACATGGATCGCCACCGGGAGTGCCGCTACACATACTAAGCACCTACGCAGACCAAGAAGGAAGGTTGATTATAATTCATGGATTCCTTGGGAAAAGAGACTTGTATAATCAATACCTACGCACCAAACCAAAATGCAGCAGCCTTTTACCGGTCGATCTATAAGATCTTAACCCTATACAAAGGTATGACATGGAGATTTTAACTGTATTTTAGACGCATCCATTGATAGGTCAGATACCATACCCTGACCACTCCCCCCACCCCCCCTTCCAAAGCCCTGAACACATTAATACAGGACTTAGACCTACAGGAGATATGGAGGTGGATACACCGGGACAGGAGAGAATACTCCTACTACTTGAGTGTGCACGGTATCTACACTGCAATAGATTCCATATTCACAGAGAGGGAATACTTGGGGAACGTGATGGGTGTATCATACGAAGGTAGGACCCTATCAGATCACTTGCCTATAATACTGGAATGGCTACTCTCTAGATATCCTGCCCCCATTCTATGAGATAATAGTTTTATAGAAGAGCTAGGACACCAAATAGAACAGTACTTTGAACTTAACCCAGGGAGAGTACAAGATATGGGAACAGTATGGGATGCCTTTAAGGTTGTCTTAAGGGGAGCAGCCATGGCCACGGCAGGGGGAATCCAGAAGGACCTAACATGGCAGATAGCGAAGATAGAAGACGCGATAAAAAATTGGAAGGAACAGATCTGAAAATGGAGGGCGCTGAAGGCAAACTTTTAACACTCTGGCAGCAGTGGGACAAACTAGGCAACTTTAGCTACGGATGGTATACTGAGAAACTCCATGGGCAGGGAGATAAGCCGGGCAGACTCCTAGACTGGCTAGTCCAGGACAAGACCAGAAGGGAAGAAACAGTAGAGGTAACTGACGAATGGGGAAACCTCTGGAGATCACAGAAGGAGATAAATAACACCTTCAGGGACTTCTACAGCAGCCCTTATGAAGATTGCTCGGAATCCTGAGAAGCTGAAATCCTACAAACCTTAGAGGACATAGGTCTACCGGTGCTAACAACGGAGCAGAGAGAGATCCTAGACAGACTTTGGAGGAGCTGCAGGAAGTTATAGCTGCACTTCCTATTGCTAAAACCCCTGGAAGTGACGGCCTTCCGGCCGAAATTTATAAAGAATATACTCACCTAATAGCCCCGAATTTACTCTGAGTCCTCGAGGAAGCACATGAGAAAGGAAGGCTTCCAGACACAATGGAGCAGGCAGTTATAATACCCATCTTGAAGGCAGATAAGGACAAAAAATTGTGTGAGTCCTACAGACCGATTACACTTATAAACCAAGACACCAAAATCCTTACCACGGACCTCGCAGAGAGGCTTAAAAAGGTTGTCACCTCATTGATACACCCAGATCAAATGGGGTACGTTCCTGGTAGGGCCACCACAGAGAACCTTAGCAGGCTCCAGGCGATTATAGATAGAACCCGGCATTGGCCAGAGGGTTGTGCGGTGGTAGCGCTAGATGCTATCAAAGCATTTGATTCTGTAAGGTAGGAATGGCTTTTTGCCTCCCTGGAACAATGCGGCATAGGAAATTACTACATGAGATGGATACACATACTCTACTCCAAGCCAACTGCAAGGGTCTGCACAGGGAAACATATTTCAGACCCATAGCCAATCAACAGAGGCACCTTAACAAGGTTGCCCCCTATCGCCCCTATTATATATCCTAGCGCTAGAACCCTTAGCAATATACATGAGGAAAAACCTTCAGCGATGAGGGACTGAGGGTGGATGAGTCCTTACACATCATATCTCTTTATGCCGATGACATGCTCCTCTATATTAATCATCCTGAAGATAATCTTGAATCATTTCTAGAAGTGCTCGGAAACTTCGCAACGCTCTCAGGGATAGTGATCAGCAGAACAAAATCCTGCCCCTTCCTCCTAGCAGTATGGATAGGGGTAGGAGGACAGCTCCCCCGCCTTAGTCTCCAGTGGAAGGTCCACTCCTTTCGATATTTGAGTATAAACATATGGCATGATACCAAAAAGACCTAGGAACTAAATACGATCAAAGCAAAAAGAGGCCTAGAAACATCCATCAAATTCTGGGGAAATCTGCCCCTGGCTGCGATGGGCAGAATCTCACTAGTAAAAATGATAGCGCTCCCCCGACTACTGTATTGCTTCATAAATATACCATACCTCATACCAAAAATATTCTTTAAAGAGCTTAACTCAATACTGAGCAGCTTTCTATTGGGGACAGGCAGGAGAATAGTGGCACTCTAGCCGGACAACTTCAACATGTAGCAGGCTGGCTGGCAGATACAGAAACAATAGACCACACCATAATGAGCTCTAAAATATCCCCCTATCTCCTGAAAGAAGTGCTATGGTTAGGAAAAGCTACGGTAGAAGACCCACCTCCACTCCTGCAACTAGGTAGGAAAATTTGGTTGAGAAAAAAAAACTTCTCGAAGTAAGAGAGCCATATTCTAACAGGAGAGCCGTTCGAATTTCAAGAATTAGTAGACACACATGAAAAACACAAGGGCCAATACATAACATACACCAGACAGATAACCTCAAGAGCAAGTGGCCAATCCCACCTGAACCAGAAGCTGAAACCCTGATATTGGGGATATTGTATGATGTGACCGAGGGAGGACACCTGGCCTCCAGGATATACCAGGTACTCCTAGAAACCACCCCCCAAAAACCTGCACAGAGGGAAATCCCACTGGGTAGCGGAGATAGGCAGAGAAATAACAGAGGGAGAGTGGTCAAAAGTCATGTTATACCAAACAAAGTTTCCAGAAACGCCAGTACGACGCAGATACAACTTTACATACTCCACAGGGCGTACATGACACCACGAAAGATCTCACAATTTCCAGGGGCTGAAACGCAAGGATGCCCAAGATGTGGAGCAAAAGATGCTGATATGGGGCTTATGTTCTGGACTTGCCCAATAATTCAGAAATTATGGGAAGAAATTGAAACGCACCTGCGAGATACAGGGACAAGAATGGTCAGCGGAAGCATGCCTTTTGGGTTAATACAGGCACCCCAGGAAAGACAGAGCGATGAAAAGAATGATTGACCTGGCGTGGATACTAGCCAAAAGATGAATTGCAATGAAGTGGAAAACCACAATGGTCCGAGACTGGAGTCATGGTGGAAAGATCTAGAAAGATGGTCCATGGCAGAAACAGCAGTATGATATGAAGCACTAAGAACAGGCAAGAGAGAAAACTCTGTAGATATTACAGCAAGGAATGCACTAGTATGACTTTTTCTCCTCTCGAGGTGACAAACCCCCCCTGAATTGAACCTCCGACATACAGATACTTCCACGAATCTTTGCGAAACACACCCTGCAGACACCTGTTGCCTCTCACCCTGCCAGGTCATATTCCAATGGTAATAGAAGGTGAGCCACTTCAAGCAATGAGGTTTTCACCCCGTTTAATATAAGATGGAGAGTCACTCTATCATGGCATCCTTTTGTTGGGAACTCCACTATGCTGATATCATCGGCGTTTAGAAAGAGGAGGAGGGGTAGTTGATGTATAAGAAGCATCACATTGGAATAATTTAAAACCGTCATTCGTAAACCATAATCTGGCCAAGAGCAATCTACATGTACCATTTTATGGTACAGGTCCTGTCAGAATCCGTCAAGTGTGGACAGGGGTCAAGTCCTAAAAATGTAAGTGGGAGGCTACATCAACAAATGTAATGGGATGTGAAGGGAGGATAGCTATGTGGCAATGCGCCGGTGTTGGAAGCCAGACCACGCCGAGCAACACAACTTTAGTCGGACCTTTCCACTCTACCATTTCTCTTTTCTGGTTCTGGAATCTCTTCGACACTGGAGATCTAGCGGGGAACTTCAGTTTACTATTAAAAGTTGCTCTTTCACGTTTTTCCTCTAAGGTAAGGAAGGGGCTATGTGTCACTGTGGGTTGTATGCTCCTTCTAGAGTGAATGATAGTCGAGCTGGAAACTTGCAACTCCTCAAACCCTAGAGAAGTAGCCGTTTAGAGGCCGGGCTTCGTCTTCTCCATCTTCATCATGCTCAGACGGCAGGGGGACTGACCAGGTGAAGCTAGCTCCTCATCAGCAAGGTCTTCTCCAATGAAATAGGTAGAAAAGTTTAAACAGTACACAGTTTAAGCCGTTTTTGGTAAACTAGTCTATCAGCATTTACATATTCGCACTCGGCAGGCAAAGAGTTATTAGATGTGAGCCTTATCTGAGAAGACTTTGCCCCACGAGGGACAAAGGTAGATTGACTGGCAATCTGAAGGTTTCTTAGAAAGGCGCGGCTATTATTCCAATTTCGATTTGAAGGTAGTGGCACATTTCTAGAGTTTTTTTGGTCTAGGAGCTGCTTTAGGAGGCAAGCTGTAGTCTTTCCTTTTCTTCTCGTTCTGAAAAATCTGAAAGGGCACTGCAACTTTCTCAGATTATGTAGTGCAGCGTCAGTGATGCCGGATGGATGGGTTGCAAGACAGTCGGGGAGTATGTCTTGTCCGTAGTGTTCTTGATGGGCAAGCTAGCAAAACTTTCTTCAGGTTTGTTGGTTTCTCTTTGGAAAGCGAGGGCTGAAAGATCGTAGGTCGTGCAGCTTTAGGGCTCGTACCAGGAACTTGCTTTCTAGATAAATGTCTATTATTTTCGGTCGGAGGAATGCAGTTCATAATGTTTAGAGAGGATCCTCTTTGTTCATAGTAGCCAGTACGTATTCTTTCCTATTGTGGACCAAAGATTTCAATTGGAGAAGTTCCAATACCGAGTTTAGGAGACATTTTTTTGTCTTCTCTTTCGAGATCCAAGGCGTCTTGCAACTTTTTCTGGATGGCATTTGCACATCCAGCTCTGTGGTCCACCCTGGATTGCATTGACGTTATGAATGATTCAATAAAGATGATTTTGGAGTGAATCATGGCCAAGAAGGTAGCCTGATCCTTCACATTCTCCTTCATAGTTTTATATACGGGGGCCAATGCGATGGAAAGGGCTGACATTAAATACCATTGCATGTTGAATGTCTTAGACGGGGAACCATCACCCACGTCTTCCATATGATGAGTTGGAAACGCTGGGTCATTTTAAAGTTGGCTTTCTGAGCAGAGCAAGATAGGTTTTAGGGATAAGGTTGGTCGACTGTTGAAAAAGACATCAGAAGTCGAGATAAGGAATTAGCAGGGACCTCTGCTGTAGAGGAAGGGAGTTGCATAGCTGGAAGGAAAAATTCCTTCTGGATGTTAGCATAAGGCTGAGGAGGGTTTACCTTCCCTTCCAAATGATATTGTTGTGGGGGCTGTGCAGAGCCCCAGGATGGTCTCTCTCGATCAGGGATAGATGCAACAATACATATGGCTCCTCTTTGTCACTTGGCAGAGCTACCCCAAGCAAGCCATAGTTAGGAAAAGAGGGGTTCCTCCATGCTGGATCAAGAAGGGGCTGTAAATGGAGTATGTTTTCGAATGACGGTTCGCAGAACCCTAAAGGTATTCCAGGGCAATTTTGGCTAGGCTGGGGAGTGAAGACCCAAAAGGAATTTGAAGCGCACAAGATTCCCCTTGTAGGGCTGCGGAAGGATCGGCCAACTCTGGTATTTTGTCCGAAGGGGCGGGAAGAATTAAATCTTCTTTCATGACCTCATCTATAGGTGAGTGGGGTTGCACCATTAGGAGTCCTGAATTGTCACCAAGTAAGATTTCTGCATCAGTCAAATTGGCCGTGCATTCCCGAGGGGGAAAGGAAACCCTGGGTGAGTACACTGGAGTGGTAAGGGGAATAAGTGATACTTTGCTTATAGCTGGCTGCCGAATTGGCTTCATTGTTGAAGAAGCGCGTTTGGAGAGTGTTGCTTGATTCATATTTCCCTTCAATGCATGCACCTGACCCCCATATTCCACTCCTTCCTGGAGTCTTGGAATCTTTCATCATGAAGTGAGGGTTTGTCTGCCTGGCAGGGGGGACCCTGGGGATACGTGCATTTGTAGATTTGGGCTTGCGGGTGGACAGGGAACGGTGTTCGCTCACCTGTGACTTGGTCTGCTGTCTAGTCCTCGGCATTGGGAAAAATCTAAGTTTCTCCATGTCCAAAGAGCACATAGGTCTTTAAGCCCAGTTTCTTCAGTGGACTTGGCCACCCAGGAAACACAAGCAACACTCTGCGTAGCTCTGCGGCAATACAGGAGTTTTTTATGTAGATGTTTCTCCTTGCAAGATGAAAGGGGAAGAAAGACTCGGCCAAAGCAGGAAACAGCGGCAGGCTGAAAGAGTCTTCCCAACACAAGCAACACTCTCTGCCAGCCCAACCCCTGACAAGTAGTATCTCCTTGGCTTGTCTTATTTAAATATGGGATGATCTATTGAGCCATCCATGTGAAAAGCACAGAGCACACAAGCTGTTGTGTTCCTGAATGAAACTTTGGATATCTGCGGGTACGGTTTATATCTGTGTTGGTCTTTCATTGATAGATGTGTGTCCAGAAGAACTGGTTTCTTTCGCACGTTGCACCTCACCATGTTCTAATTCTCTTGACTGGTTAAGCAAATAATTATAATGCTTGTAAAGCAGAAAAGAAAAATGTTTTACCTTTAGAATGCGGACGTCTTTCTGACATCTTGTAGATAGTTTCCACTAAAATATAACTTGATTCATTCTCTGCACCCAGGTCTTCCTTAGCCCTGATATAAATGGAGCAAATTAATAAACAGCAGATCATCCCTATATCTCCTCGCCCAATGCCCTCCTCTTAGCCTAAAATAAAAACTAATTAAAAAAAGACAAAAAGAAGAACAAGCAACAATAAACAAAGTCCAAAAATGATGAGGTGCCAATTGCTCGTGAAATAAAATGGATTTTATATTGCAGTGATCTCTGCTAAACACACACACACCCCTGTGTGTATGAACAACTAGAAAAAACAATATCCAAAATAACCCACCTCACCGTTATTCCCTTCAAACAACATAAAATAACTGAATTGTTAAAGGAATTAGAAACAGGTAGCACCTAAGAGTCAGGAATGTACGCTCTTGCTTACTTCCTTGCCGTTTCTTTTGCTTATGATTTACAATTGTCCAGAGCCAATGTTGATTTTATTCAGTCTTGCAAAGAAGCGTCTCAAAACAGCTGTGTCCCCTTCAATCATGCCATCTGACTGCCTTCATCATTAGTAGGGATGACATGAGACTGATCCTGGAGGCCAACAGGGGCAAGCCATTTACATCTGATTTGTCTATTGTTGAGTTCTTTCAAGGTTTCCTGTAGATCTCTTATCAAGAGTGTAGAGGTGGATACAGCCGAATATGGCTGCACCTCAGAGCCTGCATAACACAGTGGTGATTGCTTGTGTGCCTTCCTCGGCATAGATTCCTTTACGCCGAAAGACATCCTCTTCACTGCAGTGTCGCATAGCCTGGTTGCATCTTCGTTACCTGGAGGACCCCTGTTAGGCAAAATCACATGCACTATCCTTTGGGAACACTACATGCAATTAAGACTACAAGTGTCAGTACAATTTCACCTTTGGTACAAGCCTGTACTACAGTTATGTGGTAGCAGTGGCTGAGCAGCCAGACTTTTCTCAAGAGTTTAGTGAGCAGTAGAACAAGTTACACAAAGGACCAACACATACAGTGGTTCAAACAAACACTCAAGGTTTCTTGGTAAAAGAATATACATTTAATTACACAATCAGTTTGATAACATTACACTAGCAATAGCAGCTCAGTATCATATACTAATACACCACAAAAACACAACCAATAAGTTACTGAACAAGTTCAGCTCCCCTGAAGTGGGGGCAAAATGGCACTTCAGATACTTTAAAAAGGGGTAAAAAGACAAGGTTATACTAATCAATAGCACACATACTTTCATAGGCAGGGCAAAGGGTTTCCGTGAAGTACAACCAGCAATTCAGTTCATAGGCCTGGGCCAAAGTCAATGGTTCAGAGTCTTTGTATAGGATAGCACAGTTCTGGTAGTAAACGGTTAAGTCTTTGCCATGGAATTTAGAAAATTAGGCTAGGCGAAAAGTTAGAAGAATGTTTAGGTAAGGACAAGACTTCAAAGTTGGGAAAGTTTCACAAACTTTCACAAACTTTCACAGTGGCTGAAAATATTTCCGGACCGCGTTTGCACAGTACCTTTAAAGTGAAGAAGAGCTGTAGCTGAGGCAGTTGTTCCTGGCAGTTTGAGCAGATCTCACTGTTCCTGAGCTTCAGTCGTGGAGACAAGTCTGGAGGTTCCTGCACTGCCAAGGGAAGAGGCCACAAGCTTGGCAAAACGTCGGTTTAAGGTGCGAGTGCCTTAAAGTCCACTAGCTGGTTTCCTTCCCCCTGGCTATCCGGTTTTCAACAGCACTCTGAAGAAAATTCGACCAGGATGGGGACGGTGACCAGGTGGCTTGTGAGTTGGTTGTTCCCACCAAACTCAAGGGAAGAAGTTAACCTTGAAGGGCTTCTCTGTCAATGAAATTTCAGGCAATTTGGACCTGCATCAGGGCTTCGCTGTCGTCCAGGAGTTGCAGCAGTCCTCTTTCTTTAGCTTGTCTTCGATTCCTTTGTTCCAGTGGTCGACTCTGCTTTCCAAGTCCCAGAAAATTGCTTTTAAACAGTTTTCCCCCATTCATTCCAGCCTGGCTGTAAATCACAAAGCAGGGTGGCTGTCCTTGCTGGACAGCCAGCCGGCCAATCCCGCCAGAGTGCATTCAGGTCTCCTAGGAGACTAAGCACAGGGAGTTTCGGGTACCTCCCTCACATCCTGTCCACCCCAGACACGCTGGCGCAGAGGAGGGCTTCAGCACTGAAGCCCGCCAAAGACCAACGAACAAAGGGACCAAACCTGGTTTGGCGCGCAGAGACAAACACAAGAAGGACCTTTCCTAAAAGAAATGGCAAAAAAAGTTGACCAGAGTCTGTTTTTACAGATAGGTCTTGGGCGTCTTATTGAAAAACATTGCTGACCCGATTTTTAGCTACCGTTGTTCACGGTTGGGAAAAATCATGGTAGTTTGATCTAAACCACTGCCACCAGCCATTTAAAGTAGGAAAGGGTAACTTTTAACTGTTACATGAAGGTTTTGACTCGGGGGAAGCTAGGCAACCCCTCCAGCACTCTATAGGAAGATAGTGTGTGCTGGGTCTGTAAATTCAAAGAGACTAGTAAAGTCAATTTAACTTTACGTGCTCTGGGAGACAGTCAGTCCCAGAGAAGGTATTTAAACCTTGGGAAGTCTGACATCCCTGTGTCACTGCACTGAAGGTGCTGGGTGAGACACAGAAAAAGATGCCTATGGAGTTGTTTTAAAACTCCATAACCAAAGAACACAAAAGTAAAACGCATTGAAAATGAAAAGTTCAAAGCCTCAAAATATTGCAAAAGAGCTGGAGGGCTCTAAGGTAGAGGCAATTTAGCACTTGTGTGAGAAACCTCCCTAACACCCCCCTACTTCTTTATATCTATAGATGATGTATGACCCCGAATCTCTTTTCAGATCTTGTGTATATAACCCGCAAAGTCTGTACTTTCAACTCCTTATTTTACCTTTTTACCCTTGCATTATGTCACAATCAGTTTTCGAAGTTGAGTGAGGGACAGTGAATAGTAAGCCAGGTCACAATCACTGTAAGTATACCAAGTTCATATATTGTCACAAACTCATATAGCTCATGTCTGTTTCACCACTGAGCGGGCATTCACTAGTGTCCCTTTTAAAAGCCAGTGTTTGCAAGCATCGACCTCCGTTATCTGACAAGTTACAAAGGACAGTGGTGATCTTGAACATACATGTGGGATTTAGTCACCTAATCCAATTCACCCATCTCCTTGCACATGATGTCTTGTGTGGTTGCTGTGGTGTCGCTGACGTCAGTGAAACTCTTCATGAGGCGTGTGTAAAGGAGGAGGGGAATAAATGCACCCCGCCATGGGCCCTGGAAATGGAAGGCAGTGCAAGTGTCAACCTGACAGCAAGCGTTTGCGTGTTATTGTGCTCCTGAACCTAGCAAATCCCCCGGTAGGACCAGCCACCACATTCGTGACAAGACGGGCAAACTCACGCGAGCACCATCAACGTGTGCTGCCTGCATGGCCTGCATCTCTCGAGGCTATCAACACTAACGCGTAGGGAGTGCCCTAACTGTCACTGCCCCAGCCAGGCGGCGCCGACAACGTCAAATGAAGCGGCTGAGAGAGCAGGAGTGCCACGCCTGTCAAGAGGATGCAGCACTCACTAGGAGAAAAAAAAATGCAAACTCAACAAACGAGAAGGTCAAGTCCTCTCCATGGGGAAAGAAAAAAAAACACCCACAAATGATCAGACACTTTGAAGCACAACTGACATCAGCTAAAACAAGTGGCTCCAGAGCGGATTCAGCCTAAAGAAACCGCAGAGACAACCTGAACACACCTCAAGGCACAGTAAGTCACACAAAGGGCATGCATAGAACGGCAAGCTGCCCATAACTTTACTAACATGGCGGATGACTGACTGGCATCACCAGCCAGAACCGGCAGGAGGAGTGGAAGTGGGACAAGACTTGTCCACAGATGCAGCCACGTGGCTCGGTTCATCACAGGGAACATTGATGACGCCATTTGACCCTTATGCAGCAGGACCACCCCTAAGGTGGGCATTGGGGTTACAGCAGTCTGAGCTGCACCTCAAGTCCAGGAAAATAGCAGCAGGGTAGGACAAACTGGCATTCCTCATGCCAATTCTAGCTACTCTGGCACCATGACTATTTAACGCCCTGCCTAACTGAGGTCAGCAGTATGACTGACGCAGCAAAAGCTTCCATAAATAACAAGTTTAAGCCACAGCTCCATCCGGACTATGAGCATTTTCAACTAAGCCTAGCAAGGCAAAGGCCCAATGAGAAGATCAATGACTTTCATGCCAGGATCTGGGAATTGGCCATAGGGTGAGAGTTCCCAGACGAAGAGTTTGGTGTGCGGCAACAGGTCATACATGGGATATTGTTGGAGAAACTCCAAAGAGCCATTCTGTCGGAGAGGAACCTAACATTGGAAAGGATACTTGCCATTGGGCGACAAAGCGAAAGAAAAGATGACCGGCTGGCCGCCAAGGAAGCATCCATGAGCCGTCCCAGTGGACAATGAAAAGCCAAAAGCAACAATAGCTGCTGTGAACACACAACCTGGCAGCCAGGTCCTAGTGCTCAACATACCACAGTGGCCAGAAGGACGGCAACAAACCTGTAAATGATACAGAGGTGCCTAGCACAAAAGTGAGCCATTACCAGCATTAGGTGTTGCATGCCACAAGTGCGACCGTTTGAACCACTTCTAATCTGTCTGCCTAAGTGCAAGGACCCGAAAGAGAATGATAAGAAAAACTCTGGCACGTTTCAGAAGAAGTACAAAACAAAGGAAAGGTGGGAGCCGTAGCCTCAGAACGAAGACAGAGTAACAGTGAGAGTGAAGTGGACAACCAATCAGAGGAAGACCACTCACCAGAAAGGTCAGCCGGGCATCGCAAGAAAAAAAGTGTAAAGGTGCATATGATGTCGGTGATCATGCCTACCCGAGGGAAGTGAAACACCAGATGAAGCTCTCAGCCAACCTGTCTGGTCCTAGTTGATTGTGCCCCAGCATGCATGGTAATTGACATAGGAGTGACGGTTAATGTCATGCCAGTCTCAAAGTTGGAAAAACTCTCTACCTAGCCTCATCAACAACACAAAACGGTGAAACATTTTGCGTAGGGATTCAAGAAACCACTAACTGTGAAAGATTAATTTAAGACCACCCTAACATATAACTGAGAGACATGCCAGATTCACATCTATGTGGTGGATGGAGGCATTGAGACTTTAGTAAGCTGCCAGGCAACGGAACAACTGAAACTGATCCGCTGTGCGTTCAGCATCCAGACCACGTAAATTGGCAAACTATTGGAGAAGCATGCCAAACTATTTCAATGGATTGGGTGTCTGAAAAACCATACAGTGACCCTCCATATAGACCCCCCGTACTACCAAGTGGTGCAGCATGGGTGGGTACCATTCCATGTGAGAGTAGCCGTGGAAGCTGAGCTGAAAAATTGGAAGACCGTATCCTAGAGAAAACACTGGGTCCCACTCCCTGGGTGTCCCCTATTGATTTTATTGAAATGGAACGGTGTAACAATCTTAAATATGTATTGGTTGTTATTTGCGCCTTTAGTAAATGGGTTGAGGCCTTCCCGGTTAAAGATGCAACGGCCATAACCACGGCAAAAACTCTGTTGAAAGAGTTTTTTCCTAGGTTCGGGCTGCCGAGAGTCATCTGGTCTGATAATGGGCCACAATTTATTGCCACTGTAATCCTGCAAATTTGCAAAGGATTACAGATTGACAAGCGGTTCCATTCAGCTAGACATGCCCAGAGTGCCGGATTAGTGGAAAGGCACAATGGCATTATAAAGAACAAACTCGCTAAAACGTGTGCTGGCACCAAGCTAAAATGGCCGGACGCCTTACCGATCCTGTTACGATCGATGAGAACGACCCCTCAAACTAAGACTGGGCTCTCTCCCTTTGAGGTGGTAATGGGGAGACCGGCTAATATTTGGGGTATGCCAAAAAGTCGCTCATTATGGGATATAGAAAATGTGCTTCTTTCAGACTACTGTAACCAGTTGACTAAAAACCTGTTTTCAATTTATCACCAGGTGCGAGAGGCATTACCTGTACACTACGAGGGCCCCAGTCACAGTCTACAACCGGGGGACTGGATCCTCACGAAGGTTTTTGAGAGGTCATCTTGCCTTGCACCTCGGTGGAGGGGTCCCTACCAAGTCCTGCTAGTCACCCAGACTGCCGTGCGGGTAGCGGGTCGTAAACATTGGACCCATGCGACACACACCAAACGGATCCCACAGCCCGTGCCATACGATACAGAAGACACAGAATCTCTTCCCACTGCTGTAACTTGCGTGCCTGAAACAGCAACAACCAACAAGGGAGAATCGGAGACCGCTTCAGAATCCGCAGGGCCGGACAAAACGGCCATCTTGTCTCCGCACTCCCCAACAGTGGAACTTCCGGATCAATCCTTTCTTGATCCCATTTCCGTCCGTTCACTACTTCCAGGAGGAAGTGACGACACTTTGTTCTCACCAGAAACTGCAAAATATAATTTGCGCCCAAGGAAATAAATGTACAGCATGGTCTGACTGTGCGACTGAAAAAAATCATTTGAGGGCTTGTCTTTTTGGCCCGATTGTACGGAAAGATTCTGTTGGCTAAGGGTGTGGGAAAGACATTAAGAAGACGCGCGACTGGAGTCGCCAGCAAACGAACAATTGGTGTTTTCGATTGAAGACTACGATGCCTGCACCCGCTACCGCTCGTACTGAACTTTTAGATAAAAATGTGACTAGCAGAGACAATGATCAAGTATGTAAGGGGACCCCCAAAATGTATTGTTGCCTCCTTGTACTAATTACTGGATTTGTAATGACTTTTGGGGTTTGGGTTATGGTATCTGGAAGAAGCATATCCGTTAGAGGACTTTTTATCTATTGAAAATGTATCTGTGATTCCCACTCCTTCTGTGCAATTGCATACTTTGTCGCCTAGAGATTCTTTGCATAGACGGAATTATCAGAACAATACCCTTTTGTTAATAATGAATGCCACTCATGCAATTTTTAATAAGACCAATTGCTGGATCTGTACACATCTACCGCAACATGGGGATAAGGGGCTAGGTTGGTATATTTACCCTTTGCCTCTGACAACTGTTGCGCTTCTCTTAGAGCACTATTTTTTGGTCGATGGAATGACAGCATCTCAGGGAACTTTGATGGTACAAATTTAAATAGTTTTGAAAAGAATGTTTTAATGCCCCTGGGATGCTCACTTTTTGCAAATAGAAATAAGCCAAACATTGCTTCTGTTAGGCCCTCTGATAGATTGTCTCGTCCTTTTAAGTCTCTAATCTCTTTCAAAATGGCTCCTATAGGCAATAAGGATGCCACGCCTCCATCTTATTCTGTTAACCATAGCTCCGATTCAGTATCCTTCTGCATACAGAGGAATGGAACACGGTCAGTGGGAAATTTTAGAAAGTGCGCCAACGTTGCGAATTTGACTAGTGAAAACAGACCTCTGTATGTAGGCGAACCTGCCTATTTTGTTTGCGGTAATGTGGCATTTCCGTGGTTGCCCAGGGATTGGCAAGGAACCTGTTATTTAGGGATTCTATTACCTGGGGTATTTATTGCCAGTACTACAGAAATTTCAAAGACTCGTCCCCGACGAGGTGTAAAAGGGGATACTCCAGCACAAACTTTAGAAGATATTATGAAATCTTTTGTGCCATTTTTTGGGCAAATTACGAATTCAGAAGATATTAGGGGACTAGCGAGAGTATTGGAGAGAACCATCAATCGGACCACTGACATACTCTATAATATGACGTTGAAGCAGAGAGCGATAAGATTAGTGGCTCTTCAGAACCAGATGGCATTAGATGTCATCCCGGCAGAGTGAGGAGGAGTATGTAAATTAGTGGGGTCCGCTTGCTGCGTTTACGTTCCAGACTCCTCTCCAACGATCTTTAGGGCAATCCAAAATCTACATGTTCTTAGTTCAGAAGTACATGTTCCTGAGGGGAATTGGGAACTTGGTACATGGTTTTGGGACCTCCTATGGACATGGGGATGGAAGTTGTTCTCGGCCCTACTGATTTTCTTGGGAAGTTTTTTGTTTCTTTGTTGTTGTATACAGTGTCTCCCTGGTATATGCTCAGTATTGGGGGATGTTGCGCGCAAGCAACAAGTGTATTAGGGAATTAAATATACGCCCCAAAGGAGCTCTCCAAAGAGCATGTGTTAAAAGAAACTCTGGTATCAGACCTAATGGCAATAGATATGTCCGACAATGATTCAGGGTATCTGGACGATGACGCATGGAGTTACTTGCAATCAAATCAGAAATAGTATTAGCACTTGGCATAGGCCAAAAGGAGGGTTTGTCAAACCGGATATTAAATTATGCCTCTTATTACAAACGATTTGTATGTATATTGGCCTATGCCAAGTTGCTTAAAAATTGTACGCGAATAACTCTCTGCGGCAAGGTCTTGACCTTAGAAATTGATGTAAGCGGCCATCTTGAATCAAGCCTCCATTTTAGGTTAGAAACCGCCATTTTGGGGTTTTATACAAAGTCACCCTGTAATCAAAAATGGCCGTCTCGTGTGTCCTTGTTCTTGCCTTAATCTCTCCAACCTCTGAAGGGGAGTTAATGTCCAACCTGCCCTCAGGCTACATGTTAGGGTCATGTAGACCTTGTCCTTTGTTGACCTCGGGAGCAGGGGATTACTTGAATTAGCAATGTTAAACTACAAGTATACAAGAACAGTAAAGCTATCCAAATATAATATGCGAAACATTGTTTGGTCTGTATTAAAGCAATATATAAAGAGTGTAAATGTTAAATTGAAGAATATGGAGTGTGTTAGTAAATGTATTGAAAAGTAAACCGCATGCACGAGATATGCAAATTAGGAAAGTGAACCTGGCGTAACCCTGGCCCAGTGCATGATTAACCTGTAAAGGGGCTGGACATCATTTTACAAATTGTATAAATGCATCGATGTCGAGCTAGGAAATTCCCTCACTGCTCATATTGAACCCTGCTGGTGGTCTCTGTGATGTATTGACGGCCAAATAGCTATTTGTGTACTTTGTTTGAATACTGTTCAGTTTTTGTAATAAAGATTCTGGGAATCTTTATAAGCCCGTGTCGGTGTGTTTTCCTTTGCTCGGGGTAACAGCCGTAATATTGTATTTTTTCTGATTCCACAATGCGAAGTGCCCTTTTCCCTCCGGGACATGTCGCCAGTGCCGATTTCCAGTGTCCTCTGTTCACGGCGTTTCGGACTAGTTGAAAACACCCATCGGCCTGCGAGGCCTCAGCCAGTTCAGTCAGAGCTATTAGCATGGCCGCATCAATCACTTGCCGGACAAACTCCTCACAGTCCCCCACTGCCTGCCGTACCTGCGAGCTACCACCACTAGGATGGCGGGACAGGTAGTCTGCCGGGTTGTGTGTGTGCGCCGCTTTACACCGTACTCCATGAGGGCGAGCATCCATCTCCCAATACTTGGTGGCGGTTTGGAGGACGACGCAGTCATGATTGGGATCAGAGGCTTGTGGTCAGTGATGACAGAGATGGGTTTGCCCAAGATGTAAATCCGAAAGTGTCTGCAGCCCCAGAGTATTGCCAGTGCTTCTCTTTCGATTTGAGAGTATCTTTGCTCCGTATCTGTTAATGCCTTGCTGGCATATGCGATGGGCCTCATTTGTCCTTAGAGATCGGGTTGAAGCAGCACAGCACCAAGTCCCACCAGGCTGGCATCCACGACCAGCTTGGACTCCTTTTTCAGGTCGAAAAAAGCCATCGTCTCATCACCCGTAAGTGCGGTTTTGATGGTGTCCAAAGCATCTTGCTCCACAGCCGACCATATCCAGGTGGTATCCTTCTTCGTGAGGGCCCTGAGGGGTTTCAAAAGGGATGCCAAGTTTTTGATACACCTCCCACAATAATTAACCATCCCTAGGAAGCTCTGCACCTCGGAGCGATTGTCTGGTGGTATTGCATCCCGTATGTCCTTCACCTTCTGTGGGTCAGGTGAGATCCCTCCGGAGGGGAAAATTAACCCAAAGAACTCAATACTTCCCTTCAGGAACTCACATTTTTCACGATGTAACATCAGACCCAGATCATGGATTCTCTCCAACGCCTTCTCCAGCCTGACCATATGTTCTGTTTCGGACGTTGCGTACACCAGGATGTCATCACTTAGGTTGATTACACCCTCCAGTCCAGCAAGGGCGCCCCTGATGACATTCTGGAAGACCTCAGCGGCTGAGCAGATCCCAAAACTCAAATGTTTATACTGATACAGGCCGTTGTGAATACTGAATGTGGTAATATAGCGGGAGTCCAGGTTCAACTTGAGCTGGTGATACCCCGAGCTCAAATCAAGCTTCAGAACACTTTGGCCCCCTGCAGCTCGCCTACCACATCATCTACCATTAGTTTCAAGTGGCGTTCCCTCTTGATGGCCAAGTTGGGTAGCCTCATGTCCACACAAATGCGTACAGCACCCGGCAGGTTTGGCTTGGTCACCACCACGATGGGCTAAACCCATGGTGTAGGGCCGTCAACCTTTTCAATAATGTCTAAATCCACAAGATTTTGAAGCTCCTGCTCCACTTGCGCCCTTAGGTGGAAGGGTATGCGTCTGTGCTTCAGTGCCGTCGGGCGCACTGATTCATCTATGTGTAACTTGACCGGTTCCCCTTTTAGCTTACCGACTCCTTGAAAGAGGTCCGCAAACCTGTTGGTAATGTCATGGATGTCCTCTTTGTACACCGAGAGCGCAAAGTGTATGATGTCAAGCGCCTCAGACGCGGTGCAACTCAGAAGCGAATGTGGGCTGACGTTGGTCACAAAGAATTGCGCCTTGATAAGAATGATCAGCGTGAGTGACAGATGCTGTAAACGCCCCTTGGAGTGGAAGAGGATGATCACCACCGAGAGAATAGATCTTTGCTATGGTTTCAGCCAGCGCTGGTAGTCTCGGCAGTGCCTCGTAGTGCCTTGTCGCCATCACACAGACTGAGTAGGAGTCTCACAAATGTTCACCACACACATGGGCTGCCTTCGCTTTTTGGATTTGGAATCGATGTTCGATATGAAGAATATGTCTTCATCCTCTTCTTCCTCCTCTACGATCACTAGCTCCTGGAACATCTTCCGTCTCCCCTGTGACCCTAAAATACATTTCTAACTTCTTGATCCATAAGAGCCACTTCAGGCCCAGTTTCGATGGAGGGCCCGACATATCAAATTCCGGCATATGGGGGGGGGCAGCGTGCTCTTTTGTCTGGGCATCATCCTGACAGGAGGCTGCGCAACAACTGGAGGTGGAGCCACTGCCCCTTGGGTGCCATCACCGGGATCGCTCATGGTTGCGGACCGCACAGGCACCTCTCTCACCCGTGGAGGCCGCAAGTCTGCAGAGGCGATGGTTTCCTGAAGCTGCAGAAGGTCCTGGCGTAGCTGTGGCTCACAAGGCACTGAGCAGGGTATGCCTCTCCCTTGGCGTGACTGGCTAGAATGAGGGTGCAGAAAAAATGTCCCTGTACTAGGGAAGAGGATATTGTCACCTTCTTGGAATATTATCACTTTCTGGGAAGAGTCCCCCCTTTTGGGCCTTCCCGAAAACTGGTCCAGCCAACCTCCCAACTTGTAGAGAAGGATGTAAGGAGATCAGAAGAGACTTTTTTGTTGTTGAAAAAAACAAAAACTGTCTTCAATTGTGTCGCAATTCGCCTATAAAGGCTCCAGAAATTGCCCTGGAAGGCGCACGAGCACCCCGTGAGGGGCTTCAACCATCAGGCACACAACATGGTGGTCACACGTGCACCGCATCTAGTGGGTGTCGAGAAAATGCTCCCAAATCCTGTTTTGGACTTGGAGCGAGTCTCCCCCACTCAGCTGCGCCCTAGTCACCAATGTTACAGGGTAGTATTTGCACTGGGTCCTCTCCGTAAGCAGGCCCAGACCCCCCGTACCTGTAGAAGCACTCGGATACAGGTCTGCTCTTTACAGGTTCCCTGCGGCTTCTACCGAGCACAGGCTGCCCCTTTATTCACGTGCATGCGTGACTGCCCACATTGCCGTCCTGTGTATATATATATATATATATATATATATATATATATATATATACGCACACACACACACACTCACACACACACACCCCCCCTCCGTAACAATGTTGTCCAGATAATGCGTGACTGACATTGACCGACCCACCTATTTTGGAAGAGCTGCCAAGCATGCCCAGTGAAAACACAAAGTGCTCCCTCAGCGCCAACAAGCAGCTGAGGGAGCATTCCTGGGCTGACTTGTACTGTCAAAGTGTCCCTTTGACAGTTCGTATCCCAGCATACGTTTCCAATGGGACATGCAAGGCCAGTGGTGTTTTTCTTCCCCAGCCTTGCCGTGGCCATTGGGGATGCAGGCTGAGGACTGCAGCGCGGACTGTGCATAGGGTGCACTCCTTCCCATCCCCCACACATTGAAAGCCGTTGGGTTGTACTCCAGGTGTCGCTCCGGTGCGCATGTACAGGAACCAGAAAGCCCGTCCTGTTCATGTTGCACAGGAGCTGAAGACCCGTTGCAAGACCTGGTTGAGTATATTCTGAACCAGGCTGCGGGTAAGGAAAATAAAGCGTATATGTGTATGTCTGCGTGTGTAGGAATCACTGTATGTTGTGTGGGTGAATGTGTGAAAAAAACACCTTCCCCCAGAACCCCAAATCAGAGTCCTGCTCACCAGCCTCTGGTGGCTGCTTCAGGTTAGAACAAACAGGGGTAAGCAGACAAAAAGTCTGTAAATGTGTAACTGATTGCTGGTCCAAAGAGCATCTTTTAGACGCCAGAAAAGTGTTATTTGCAAGAGAGGGAGGCAAGGCACCAGTTAGAGGGTGCCAATTGCTCCCCTTTGTCCGCCCTCTAGAGGTGCCTATGCTTACACATCGAATAAGAGAATTTCAGAGGTGACAAGGTCCTCTACACACAAGACGATGCGGCCCATTCTTTTCCTTCAAAAGGTTAAGACCAGCACCAGGAGCCCTCATGTAGAACGCAGAGGCCAAGATGGACCGATTAACAGGAATACTGCACCCCTACAATTCAGCCTATTTATCTGGGCCCCCACATTCTTACAAAATGAGGGCGCAGGGGAAGATCTTTCACACAGAGCTAGCATCAGCTCTATCAAGACCCCACTAAACAGGATTAAGGTGTCTGCCTTCACATTTATTTGTAGGATCCCCAAGGCTGCCTACCCACACCCTGCACAGGGCTCTGCTGCTCTAAATCTAGGTCTGCACTTTGAACCATAAAATAAAATAAAAATAGTATGTGGACCCTTCCATGGGCTGTAGGGACAGCTGGCCCCCAGAAGATGGCCAATTTGGCCACATCTTGATCAAATGTTGAGTGTGCCCAAGAGCCCGGAAAGTGCATTTCAGATATCGTTGCACACCTTTAAGTCTAGCACGGTCTTCAAGACCGGTTAAACGTACTACAAGGTCCACAGCACTGGGCATCAACATTCCAAGAGCAACGCTGGACTCTATAGCAGCCTGCCTCCCAATCCCATGGGCCAGATGCCACTTAAATTACCTAGGCGTCCGCCTACCGAAGCTAGCAGAATGCACCTACAAACTAAACCTCCCGCCCCTGCTGAAGGACCTACAGTCGGATATGGCCCACTGGCAAGATCAGGAAATATCCTGGCTAGGAAGAATCACAGCACTCAAGATGAACTTGGTCCCTAGGCTGCTCTACCACTGCCAAGCCCTCCCGGTAGCAATACCCAAACGAGCCATACGGAAACTGCAAGCAAATATGCTAAAATTTGTTTGGGGGGGGCAAGAAGCCTCGAGTAACCAGCAAAGTCTTACTTAGGAGCCCCGGGTCCGGAGGTCTGGGAGTCCCTGAGGTCAAAAGGTACTGCCTAGCCACCCAGCTCTCGGCGGCATTCATGTGGCAACCTGGCATCAACAAGCCCCGCTGGCTAAAGTTGGAGGAGGACTGGAGCCAATACCCACTGGGATGCCTCCCACACATCACATGGCCCAAAAATCCCCCTAACGCCGGGCCCCTCTCGACCACCAGGAACACGGTAAGCAGCTGGAAACAGGCGGCAAGGAGGTGGAACTGCAGGAGCACAGTGGGTCCACTTTATGCGATCTGGGAGAACCCGGACTTCACCCCAGGCCAATGGCAAAACGTTTTTACAAGGGAAGGCGGCCTGCAGCGCGTAGCGGACTTCTACGAAGGAGACTTTCTACTCACCTTCGAGGATTGCAAGAGAAAATTTCAGGTACCAGAAACCGAGAGGTTTCACTACACCCAGCTCCGACATTGGTTGTCACATGACTCAATGAGAATACATGGGCGCAGAGAACTGTCAGCACTGGAGCTCACGCTAACGACAACCCCACCCAGGGGGAAGATCGCCACCCAGTACAGGCTGCTGGACAGGGCAGACCCAGACTCTAAGGAGCCCTACATGACACGGTGGGAGAGAGATCTAGGCCGAGAAATAGACAGGACCAGCTGGGAGTGCATCTGGAGAAGAACCCACAAGACCTCTAAATGCGTAACGAACAAAGAGGGAGCCATTAAGGTCTGTTACATGTGGTACATGACACCAGAAATCCTTCACAAATGCAACCCCGCTATCCTGCCACACTGTTGGAGGGGCTGCACGGGCCCAGGAACGTTGTTCCACCTCCTCTGAGAATGCTTCCACCTCCTCTGGGAATGCCCGAAGGCAGTGAAGTTCTGGAGGGAGGTCCTACAGCCTATCAATACCGTGGGACCCTGGAATTGTCCTACTGGGAGACACGGGAGAAGGACAGTTCCCGATGACCTGCAACCTGGCGGACCTCTGCACACACCTACTGACTGCAGCCAAGATTTCTATCGCCAAGCTGTGGAAACTTCAGGAAGGCCCAGCAATCAAATGCCGGGACATCGCCGCATCGGAGAAAATTACCGCCATCCACCTGGGCAACCAAAACAAGTTCCACAGCACCTGGGGCCCATTCCGGGACTTTGTGGAAAGATTCACGGGAGTGGCCAGACAACCACCAGCGCTCCGCTGGCTAACTAAAATGGACTAACATCCTAGCGGCCCCCTGGACCGGCACACATGGCTACCCTATCGCAACCACAGCACCCATACCCTGTAACTTTGATCTGAGACTGACACGACCCCTCCCCCGGACCACCCCGGAACTCACCCCTGATTCTTTTCTCCCCTTTTGTTTTGTCTTTTTCTTCTTTTACCTCAGTTGAGGCATGTTTTCTTTTTCTTGTTTATTATGTTTCACTCAAAAGCATGTCACAAAGAATAATGAAGCCTCTGTTGTTTATAAATGCCAATAAAATGTTACATTGAAAAAAAAACGTACTTCAAGATTCCTGTGCTGCCATAACGCCCCTTCTCTGAGGAGGAGTATTAAGATTCTTTATCAAATATCTTTTTGAAGCCTGGAAAGATTTACTTTCTGGACACCTTTTTATAAAATGACACAATCCACTTGAGGATGCATAGGCCTGGGCCCTGGAATTAAAAAAAAGTGTGAAGAATTTGCGCCTTTTGACAAGATTTCTCAGTCTACACAAAAACAAGCTGATACGTTAGTATCCATAGAAGAAGAAGCATAAAAAATATTAGCAAATTGGGGACAGAGCCAACAGCCAAACCATGCAGGCAGGAATCGAGCAAGCTCAGTGTCTGGTCCCTATAACCCAATAAATGAATCCTGTAAGCCACTAAAAACATCATGCTAACAAATTGCAACCAGTTGAGTGATGCCCCCTCACCTATGACCATCGGACAAAGCGTAGCCTGTGACTGAATATATTAAGGGCAGCTGAGGGAAAGGGGGCACTGTTGTTTTGGGTGGGGGTTGACACTCCTTTCCTCATCCCTAATGGAACATCTGGGATGGTGCACCAGTGCTGGCATGCCCTTAATTGAATACAGCTGTCACTGAAAGCTCTGTGACCATGGACTTTGCTCTGGAATAGGAATGGAGCCTTAGATTGTCCAACTAACCTGAATACAATACTAGTAAGAGTGTATGATTCTAACAGTCTTTGAGGGATGTCTAAGACCAGATGGGTGGCAAATCTAAGAGGCAGTCACAAGCTTAACAAGTTGGGCAACTACATGTCTATACATCAGCAGTTAAAATAAGTCAAATCAGGCCCACGTAGAAGTTCCAATCCAGACAGAGTGAAGGGGCTGAAACTATTTTGTATTTATTTGTATGTATTTGTTATTCATATGGCACCTTACGCCAAGGCGCTGGACAGGACCAATTTACAATACAATAAAATGAGCACGTGGATACAATAAAGCAATATAATTTACAACAGGACTCAAAATACAATTAAGATTAAAGTAAGAACTGTTTATGGCAACACGGAAGAGTAAGAATGAATAGACCGTAGAGAGGGAGGGAGAGAGAGCGAGCATTCCAGTAAAGAGCAGCCAGTAGAGAAAAAGAATGGAAACGAGAGGAAGCACATGGGGGATGAGGCACAGCTAAAAAGAAAGTGGGTTTGGAAACAAAGAGTACGAGAAGGGACGTAGAAGGAAACAAGAGAGGCCAGGTAGATGGGGGCAAGTCCATAAAGAGATTTAAATACTACACAAAGAAAATTGAATTTAAGTTGAGAGTGAAAGGTAGCCATCGAGGCCAGAGAAAGAGAAAAAGAGTTGCGAATAGGTAGGGAATACAGAAGATGGTTAGAGGAATTAAAGAGAGATTTAAGGAGAGCTAGATGAGAGACAGGAAGACAAAAGTGATGTGCAGAACAATAGAATAATCAAGAGAAGATTAAGGAAGAGATTAGAAGCTTTGTGGCACTGAAGGCGAGAAGAGGTCTAACTTTCCAAATGTTAAAAAGATGAAAACAACAAGAACGAGATGTGATCGAGATACGATGAGCAAAGGAAAGATTACTATCAAGATGAAAGCCAAGGTTGCGGGCAGTCGGAGAGAATGGCAGATGCAAAGGGGAAACCGGGAGAGGGCTAGTATTATCGGGGGAAAAAGAGGACTTCAGTCTTAAATGGATTAAGCACAAGAAAGTGGTCCAACATCTAGGTTCTGATGACAGAAAGACAGGCAGAGAGGTGTAAGGGAGAATTCTCATTCTATGGCTAATTTCCCTTACCTATAGAGTCCCCCAGCAGCTTTGCTGGATTTGAAGGGTTTGTTTTTTTCTCCTGCTAAGAGTGAGACTCTTTTTCCCACTGTTAGGCATTTTTGCTATGTGTGTTCTAGGCTATTTTTGTGTTTGTCTATGGGGTTTTTCTCACCTTCATAGGAACCATCTTTATTCACATGTGTTACACAGCACCCTCCGTGCAGTGACACAGGGGTGTTGTAGCGACCCCTAAACATAGACTCCATACCCTGGGACTGACTGTCTTCCAGGGCTACATGCCCAATTGACTTTACTAGTCAATTTTTATGAACTAAACCAGTACAACCCATCTTACTATGGAGGTACTGGAAAGGGTTAATAGTTTTTCCCTTATGTTCATTTTTGAGACGGTACCTTACAGTCCCTCTGTCAAAAGTTTCTGGCTGGTGGCAGTGGTTACTACCGAAAATATTCGACCGCAAATATTTTCCTATGGGATTTTCCCATTGTTCGAGGCTACCACATTTTCTGACAGCCTCTAGCATACCGCCGGTGTATTTTTACATTAACTTTACTCCGGTAGGTTTTATTTGCCAGAACTTTAATATAACTTCTTTCTCTTGTCTTTCTCTAAACTCCTAACTCGGGTCAGGGATCCTTTGTTCGTCCTTTTGGTGGGCTTCAGCCAAGAAGCCCTCCTTTCGGCGCCACTGAGTCTGGGGTGCGTCCATTGTGTGGGAGGCGGAGTAGGACCTCTGGACCGGGTTGCCTCAGCAACCCATGTCACACTCTATCCTGATAGGCTGGAGGGTCTCCCGCCAAGATGACCACTCCACTGTGTGAGTGACAGCTAGGCTGTATGAATGGGGCTCTTTTTGCATAAAAGCAAGGTCCCGAGGACTGGAAGAGCAAGACGTTGCCACTGGAACTAAGAAGCCGAAGAGGAGAGAAGCCAAAGACATCTGCAACGACTGAAGCACCGATTAAGCCCTGCTGCAGTGTCTCACCACTTTTCTCCAACCGACGAGAGAAGATCTTCATCTGAAAGTGCCTTCTTCCATTGAGCTGGTGGGGCCAACCAGTTTGCCGATCGCATTCCCGGACCTGCCTTGGTCGAATCGCCAGTACCCTGTACTCGGAGGCCGGATAGCCAGGCACCAGTCCACCCCGACCGCAATTTAAAGGAGCATACCTTTTATTCGTCGGGCAGCACCGCGGCTGGTTTCATCCCTTGGTAGTGCAGTAACTCGAACCTTCCTCCACGACGAGAGCCTCTCCTCCTCTGCTGAATCCCCTGAACTGCAGGAACTACCAGGAACAACCACCACCGCAGGGGACACTTCTTCATTTTAAAGGTACATTGTTCCGTCAGGCTGCCCTTTCTGCGTGGTAGAGCTAAAGGTGTTTTAAATCCTTAACCTACCTGTTGGGTTGGCCACCACTCTCTCTTCGCATTGTATTTCACCTTCTGCATCCACCTTTTCAAAATCGTTAACCAAAGACTTGACTGCAGCTACAAGAACATTTTGCTCCTGGGCCCTTGCCCTGTACCACTGACTCTGGCACAGGCCTACTGACTCTGGCTAAATTTGTTTAAACTGCCTTCTCTAGATTGATTCTCAACTAGAACTGTGTTGGTGCACCTACTTCTTATAACTACCCTTTTCTTTTCCTCTCTTCAACCTTGTGAAGTGCCATTTTGCTCAGTTTTCATTTAAGTATTTTCTATACTGATGTACTGCCTTGCTTAAACTGGTCCACATATTGATGGGGAGTGTTGCTAGGGTGTGTAAGAAGATATTTCTGTATAACTTGTGCTTTCCCTCCCTTCCTCATTGCTAGAGTGCCATTTGTGTTTGGTTTTCACTGTGCCGTTTTGCTCCGTTTTCACTCTTGCTCAAACTAGTCTACAATTTAACTAGGGAGTTGTGTATACTTTCTTTGACCGAATGTAACTTGCTTAAGAACTGTGATACATGTGCTTAACTAGAAGTGTATAAAATAAATATATATATATATATTCTTTTTACTAGACAGCTTTGGTCAGTGTTTCCTTGTTCCATAGTACTGAAGGCCTATTGTGTAAACCCTGAATATTGCCCATCTCTCTCTTGAGAGAAGTCTGACTGCTCAGCCACAGTTACCAACTAAATCTTTGTGGAACAGACTGATACCAAAGGGGATTTATTGCTCTCACTTGTAGTCCTAATCTTCGGTAGTGCTGTCATGATTCCTGCCCCTCATGTCCCCAGCCCTCCAAGATGTCAGGCTGGAGCCAGGCCACGATCACCTAAATGGCCCTCAAGGGCCTCTCCATCCCTCCAAAGACCCACTTGGAGTCAGACTTGGCACTTGTGGCACCAGACTCACTCACTCCCATAGGATAACATTGGGGATTGGACTTGTAGTGCATTGATGGGAACAAGATGGATGCCCCCACATATTTCGGTTCCCAGAACTGCATGTGCAGTCTAGTCTTTTGGGTGTGGTTCAGCCCAGAGACACCTGGGATACCCAGAGACTATTTAAGCCATGCCCAGGCTGAGAAACATGCTTTGGGTTTTCTGCACTTGCATCGTGACACTCACCGTGTTCGGATCGGTCTCCAGTAGGCCTGCATCTTTCTTCTGCGCTCAGCTCCTGCAAGAACACCGTTAGGAACAGCCTTACCTTGCAGCGCTTCTGCCCATCATTCATCGCTCCTTCTGTTCTGCGGGTATCTTCAGCAGTGTCATTCCCATCCCGGCACGCCGCTTCCTAAGGAAAAGGGAAAACGCTTACCTGAATCCCAGCCGCTCTAGGGGAACTCTGTCTCTGGAACTTCTCATCCATCTGCAAGAGAGAAAAGACATTCCAGGTTAGCGTGGAAACATCTAGAGGCGCTGCATACCGCGCTTACTCACCGCATTTCTTCTTCATAACCAGCATCCACGCTGAAAATGTCGCGGCACCTAAAAGACACAGAAAAAGAACTCAGTTCAATACAAATATGAAAGGGTCGCATCGCGCTCTCACTCACCTTCAGCGCTACTCATCTCAGCAGCACGTCGCCATCCCCGGACGCCAGCCATCATCTAAGGAAGCAAAGGAACGGAACTGTTCAAAAGACTCATTATACTTACCTGTCGGACTCTTGCCAGTGAAGTAACTAGGCAGAAATGAGCCCGCACCAATCAACGCGCCCCTGCGCTGAAAGCAGGACGGAGAGCACACTTTCCAAGAAAACAAGGTGAGCTGTGGATCAAAGGGAAGGGTTGGACCCCGGGGAAGAAGCGGTTCAAGCACACAGAGACAATAGGGAGTTAAACACTACCAATCCTGTGTTTCAGGCCCAGTCTCCAGTCGAGTAGACTCCAGGGAAGGGTTCGAGGTCGTAAGAGGTCATAACAGGCTGAGTGACGTCCCCATGGATACCAGGTGAGCGTTACAACGTCCTTAAGGAAAATGCACAGGATTCTGACTAACAAGAGGTTAGTGTGTATATAAGGTGTGAAGGTAGAAAAGGATATAAATAGTTGAGTGTCATTGGCAGAAAAGTGATGAGACAACCCAAAAGAAGAGATAATCTGGGCTAAAGGAGAAGTATACAGTGAGAAAAGAAATGGGCCAAGAACAGACCTTTGTGGAACACTGTGTAGAAGAGGAAGGGGATATGTACTAACACCAGCCCAGGACACTGAGTAGGTGAGATTAGAAAGATAGGATTGAAACCATTTGATTACAGAACCAGAAAATCCAAAAGAGGAAAGGGAGAGAAGAAGTGTGTGATCCACTGTATCCAAAGCAGCCGATATTCCAAGAGTATAAGAATAGAAGAGTGTTTGGCATAACGGGCAGAAAGGAGAGAGTCACAGTCAGATAAAAGAGCAGTTCCCATAGAATGAAGAAGTCTAAAACAAGACTGAAAGCGAGGTAAAATAGAATTAAGAGCAACAAAAGAAGAAACCTGGGAGTAAACAAGATGTTCCAATAACTTAGAAAGATAAGGAAGAAGGGAAATAGGATGGAAATTAGAAGGAATGGCAGGATCCAAAGAAGTTTTTTTCAGGACAGGAAGAGAGATACTGAGAAGACTAGTAATGTAAGAATTGAGAGTAGAATCTATTTTAGAAATAAGAGCGGAAGGAACAGGATCTTTAGGAGAAGTAATAGGATGCGCCTGAGAGATAAGTAAACTAGCCCAAGTGATGGCAGAAATCAAGAACACCAGGCAGTTACTGGATAGCATGATTGTTGGATTGGGGGTAGAACTTGGGAGCATCTCAGATTGGACTTTGGCAGCCGAAGACTGAATCCCCACCATGGATGATATAGTGGTAGTTTTGGAGGAGCAAGTGGTGGTGCTGCAAAAGTCCCCAAAACCATTAGAGGAATGAGTGGAGGATGCAGAAGACCACTCCTGCCATAATAATATCTGAATTGTCAGGCTGCCCGAGTGAGTTGAGGCAGAGCTTTATGGAACTATTTGTGAAAGATGGCTAACTGAACAGTTGCAAAAGAAAGTTCTCCCTACGTCAATGGCAGTCTTATGACACAATGTCTGTCTTTCTCCATTGTGTCATAAGACTGCCATTGACGCTGCACCTCTCTGGTGCCGTTTAGAAACAAAAGCACTTTTGACCCATCAGCCACAGAAGGTGGCTGATGGGTCAATATATATATATATATATATATATATATATATATATGAAAAAACATTGTTAAAGGAACATTATGGGTAAGTTGCACTAATAAAAAACCTATGAAATTCAGTAAAAAAAGTTGTTAAAAGGACGTTATGGTTACAAGTAAAATCGAAAAACCCCTGAAATTCGGCAGTTATGGTAAGCTAAGCAACCATAACTCGTGCCACCACCGTGCACTGCTAAGACTAACACTCAGAACATCAGAGATGACTTCACAAATATCATTGATATCACCACTGATGACATCACATGTCTAGCCCCTTTTTTTGTTCACTGCCATATCTAGGCCAGGTGGTTTGATTTACTGACAGTCAGAAACTTAACTTTCAAAAGGTATTACATTTATAGATATTGCTATTCTCACATGTTCTTACACTACTTTCCTTAGAATTTAATTGCATCTTATGATGTACATATATAGAGGAAGGAGCAGGCCTGAAACACAGCAATCATTTTTGTGTGTGAATACAATCATGTAGATTGTACACAGTTGCTAATGATACTGCCTCTTGTTTGCTTACTTTACTCTCCATATATAAGCACCATATTTGTATGCATTGTAGTCTATTTATGTTTTGTGTGTATTAGTAGAAATATGTAGAAAGTGATGCTTTATTAGCTACTTAGTACATGGTTCACAGTACGGAAAAGTCTGATACAGAAGCATTCACCGTTTTATTATATAACTTTGGAAAATTACAAATATAGCACCTCTGTGGTGTATGCTGCAGCCAATACCTACATTTCTGTATGAGTAGGTTCCTGTACTACAAAGAACACTGAGATAAATAAAGATTGGGATGATCCTATTTCGGGGAACACCACCTTCAGGGATCAGAGTTAGGAGAAAAACGACACAAAGAGGGTGGTGACCCTGTCTCTTAATTCTGCAATCTAACAGTAGACGTACCTATTATCGGGAGAGGTCATATACTTGCAGAACACAGATGCTAAATGGTTCAGTGTTCATCAAACTGCAGGTTAGCAAAATGCATTTCTATTAGTGAACATCGTCAATGCTGAGACCAACCAAGTCTTAATCAAAATATAATTTTTATCATCAATAAAACATATATAGAAAAATAACCTAAAAAATGATTGAATTAAGATGTAACCAATACACAAGCTGGCGATTATATACAAAACATAAAAGTATGGTGGGGTTAGTACGTGCAGTTGTGTCTTGTTTTATGTTACTGTTTAATACAGACACACGAGTAGAGCACTCTTAGTAAGGGAGTACAACTCTATCATGAAAAGAGCCTATAAGAGCTGCAAGAAGGAAGGAAATCATTTACCAAGACAGCCAACATGGAAAGAGAAGGCGGGGCTCCATACACAGCCCCTCTTTCCTTGCCATAACAGCCTTCAAAACCCTATGAACATATTACCACAAGCACTTTTTTGCCCTTTCAACCCTATCCTACCTTCGAATAACTTTACCACATAGCCACTTTAACACAATTTTTCGTCCCTAGCAGTCATGGCCAGTATCCTCATTGTCCGCGTCATGACCTTACGCCATGACCCAGACAATCTGGCTACTGTCCATGGCCACAGGCTATACCTCAGTCACCAAAGGTATATGACTATTATTTGTACCTACATTATTACACTTGTCAAAAAATAAAATAAAACGCGGGCACATTTGCGAAACCATGCTTTAATGTCCTTGCTAATGCTCCTCACGAGTTCGCTCGAAATCCGCCCATGTTTTATTTTTTTTAAAGTGTCAAAATATGTACATACAATAGTCATATAACTTAGCCCCCACTTGACAAAATCCATTCGGTCTTTACACACACATTGAAGGTTGGGTCTATAATCTTTCTGAAAACTTTTGTCCACATTCGTCAAATAGCAACAAAGTTATAAGCCATCTAAAAATGTCAAGATCCCCCTCTAGTTTCGCCCCCTCTTGAGAAAATCCCACCAAACCATTTATATCTAGATCCAAAATCGTTTTGCCAAATGTTGTGCAGATTTGTCAAATTACACCACATTTATATGCCTTTACAATATTTTGGGATCCCCCCTCTAATTTTTCCCCTCTTGACAGAATCCCACAAATGCAGTTTCATTGAGTGGCGCAAAAGTTATAAGCCATCCACAAACTGCTTTTCCCCAACCCTGTAATGCAGAAATAGGTACAGATGCCCTTGGACATCTTAAGTGTCTGCGAACACCACAGGAATGGACTAGGACATCTGGAGTGTTCGCAGACTTTCGGGGGGGTGAAACAACCTGTTTTTTGGCTTCTTATTGCCATATCCAATCCAATCCTCATCCCGCCCAATCCCCAGAGATTGTTGAGTTTGACAAGTGAAATGCTGCTTTTAAAAAAAAAAAATTCACTGCGCCATCCGCGGACCCCAAAAAAGTCTGTGAATCCAAGATGGCGGGCGCTTCACAAAAACCGACGCATTTTACATTTTCTCCCCAGCCAGTCCGCGGACCATGCAAAAGTCAGCAAATTTTCTTGCCAATTGGAGGCCAGTCCGTGGACAAAACAGGGAAATGACTCCGCGGAGCGGACATAGATATCACTAATTTTTTTGCCTCACGTTTTGGTCATTTTAAAAAAAACTACTGGATGGATTTACACCAAATCAACAAAAGCACACTTTCGGGACGAAGCCGCTGCTCTTGCCACAAATTTTGTGAAAATCCGTCCAGCGGTCTGGGCTCAAAAAAATTAATTTTGGGACCCCCCTATAAGTTTGCCCCCCGGACCAAACCTCACCACTTTCCAGATAAATTCAGCGTGGGCCATATACTTGTTTTGCAAAGTTTGGTGGGGATTCGTCCAGGGGGAGCGAAGTTATAAGCCGCCCAAAAAGTGCTATTCCTATGGGTTTAGCAACTTAACCATAACTACATGTAATATATATATATTTATTTTTTTCAGTGAAAAAACATTGTTAAAGGGACATTATGGTTCAGTTGCCATAAGAAAAACCTATCAAATTCAGTGCAAAAACTTTTTTGAAGGGACATTATAGTTACTTTGCACTAAGAACAACCTATCCATATTATGGTTACAAATAAAACCAAAAATCCCCAGAAATTCACCAGTTATCCAACCATAACTCACACAACCACTGTGCACTGCAAGGACTAACACCCATGACATCACAAACGTTTTTTCACAGAATTTCATAGGTTTTATTAGCGCAACTTAACCATAACATCCCTTTAACAATGTTTTTTCACTGAATTTCATAGGTTTTTACCAGGATACCCTTAGTTTGTATAGATGTACCATCCAATACACTAAATCCAATGGCTCCATGCTGATGGGCACAATGGCCGCGGACTGTGCGTCTATTCGCGGACATCGGGTAGCATCCAAACTGCTCAATAAGTCAAGGGTACTCTTACATAGTGGTACCATTCAGCAAAGACACTGAACATGTACAAACAGCACCATATACATGAATTGCAAGGAAAAATACAGTTGGTCTACAAACTCTACTCATGAAACGAACAGAACAAATGCATAGCGTATGCACCATAATGGAATGCACCAACAAGAGAAATAACATCTGCTTCCAACAATATTATCGAAGTACTGCTGTACAGAGAAACGAAGAAGGAACTGTTACAGGAAGTACTGAGAGCAGAACGTCACTACCATGTTGTAAGTACACAAAATCTTTTCCTATAATTTTACAGTTTTTTCAGGGTAAAATAGTAGGAAAACATGATTTTTTTTTTTTAATCAGCAATAGCAAGCACCCTAGAATGGCATGAAGAGAATTTCCACATGCATTCGTAATACTTTAACAAGGGTCTATTATAGGAACTCTGGTTGATCGGTGACCAATACTCCACCCATCTAGAGTCCTCTGTTTTGTACTTTTTTCAGATTTCTACAAAATGGTCATAAATCACTGAGTTGATATAATTAAATAATGTGATCAGTCATTAGATACTATGAATACTAACTGGTTTAGTTAGGCAAATGGAGACATGATTGTCATTAACCCTGTACGGTATTTACGCTTCTCTTTGGTAAACAATAACCTTGAGTTACTAGGATCAAGTAATGTTAAGATTAATATACCTATGAAAATTAATATGTATTGGAATGTATTACTAAGATTGGATTATACATTTTTTAACTCCATAGAAAAAGATGTGTGTAAGAAAAATGTTTGCCCCTGATGAAGAGTGCAAGTAAACTCGAAACGTGTTGGGCCAGATTAAAATTGAATGTTGTTTCAATATGAATAAATACTTGTTTTAGACAAACAATTGAATTGTCAAATATTAATTGGGTCCTCTCAGAGAAATTGCCTTGGAATAGCAAGGATAGCAATATTTAAGAATTTTAAACTGTCTAGAAAACTAAGAGGTTGAATCTGGACTTCTTTTCCACTGTGGAGAATAGGAGCACAGACCTAAACCTCTAATATCTAAAAAATTATACAGACCTTGACCTTATAGATAGTGTGCAGGGGACGCAGGTTTCCTAAATTAGGAAACCAATTGTCCTTTATCTAGAGAATTTCCCTCATGAAATGAGTGAATATAGTAACCCCATTGGTATGCACCACAGTCTCAAACGTAATACAGTTAATACATATTGCTTCACATACACCTAACAGATTTTCTTTCTTTAACAGTACATACTAGAAATGAAGAAAATGCACCACAAGCAGCACCTCTTCCACAACAGCATACAGGGAAAGAAAATGAACAAACTCTGTAAATGAAAAACTAGGCAGCCTGGACGCAAAAAAATGGAGCAATTGCTAAACAATTTTGCCACCTTAAAAGATGGAAAAAATAAAATACCACTGCCCCACCTGCACCTGTATCCTTCCCGATTTCCCAGCCAACCATCCCCTCAAATTCCCTGTGAAGAGAGACGTTACAAGGAGACCTCAATCCCCTCCTCCCCTCATGCCCAACTTCATCATGCCCAACTTGTACAAAACCCCATTTCCCCTGTATATGTGACCAATTCTGCTCCGCTTCCCTTTCCTAATTGTATCTATGTATGCGTGAAAGTAAAGGTTATATGTAAATTGTTGCTGTGTGTGTGTGTGTGTGTGTGTGTGTGTGTTCCTTTTTTTTAAAAATCCTGTTACGACTCCTTGGAGCACGGTACTGTCCGGGATGGCCGCAATTAAGCAAAATGGAGGTGTCCTACGACACTGCACTTGGCTGGCCTGTCCGCAATCAAAATGGAGGTGTCCGTAGGACGCCACTCCTGTCCGGATGTTCGCATCTTGTGACGCACCTTTAATTAGTTGTGGGAGCCCACGTCTGTCCAGCGGACACCTACGCTCATGCGTATCTCATCCTCTGTGTTCTGGTAACACCGCCGCTGTCCAGCATGTCCGAAAAAACTTGTGACGTACTTTCATTAGTTCGAGGTGCCCACCCACGTCCTACGGACAGCTGCGCACATGCATCCCACCTACTGTATCCTACAAACACCAAGCTTGTTCGAAAATGTTCCAAGCACGTGTGTCGCACTTTTAATTAGTCCGGAGATCCCAACCCTGTCCGTAGGACACCTATGCATATGTGCACAATGTATCCCGCGCAATACGCTTCCTGCAGACAGCCCTCCCATTTGAGAACATTTGCAACGTCACCATGTGACCGCACCCACGCTGAGCATCAGCCCTTATTTCCAGACACGATCTGGGCCCCCGGACATCAAAAAAGTGCTGTTTGCCAATGCAAGGTGTGTTACTGCAAAACTACACCCTTACAGAGGTCCCATACTGTGCCCTGACGATCTGACCACTTTTGGGAACGTTTTAGGACCGCTTTCGGGTTCCATGCGCTCCCCAGCACCCCTATAAAAGGCCACAGCTGCTCCTCATTCTGTTTTTGGTTGTGCAGAACAGAGCAGCGGTCCAGATTGCTCCTTCCTGCTGCAATTGCTTTCTGCCGAAATCTGATCAGCTCTGCTATTTTTGTTGCTGTGCCAGAACAGTCTTCCAGATTGCTCCGTGCTGCAATAGCTTTATGATCAATTCTGCTGTGCTATATTACCTTTGGAGCTAATGACAACCATATCTGCTGCTGCTGCCGCCGCCTCTACCTCAGCAGCACCCACACCATCACCACCACCACCTTCACCACCTTCCCAAGGGCCTGGACAGGGGAACAGGCATGGTAATGTAGATAGGGATCAAGAAGAGAATGAGGATGAAGTAGAGGAGTTCCCCATTGCCTGCAGCCAGTGCGAGTCCTGGGTGTGGAAGCTATTTACTACTGTAGGAGGCATTCCCAAAGCTTGTGCTAACCAGGTGATATGCACTGAGTGGAACATAGTACTCAGATACGGCAACCCAGTATTGTACAGCTACGGCACCACCTCCATGCAGCGGATTCTGAAATTGAACCACAAGGCAGCCGTTCGAAGGGTTGTCCCCTTCGAACAAGGCAGTAGGTTGAGTTCCTATGCAGCATCCTGCGCTTCTGTACCTGCCACCACTAGGGACACTCCTGTAGGGCAGCACATCCATGAATCAGCCTAGTAGGCCATATGCGCCGGAGTAGACCCTTACCTTTCAAAGTTCACTGTATTGTGCATTTACTGCGATGCAGTACTCTGCAGGGGAAAGCAACTTTGAAGTGATTCCGAGGATTCGGTTTGGGAGCATGAGAAGGAGTGCCCCCTACCTAAGTGAGGCCACTTGCCCTTTCTTATCCCTGTGGTTGGTACCCCTTCCCTACCCTCCCTTCGCTTCCTTCTCTGTCGTGTGTAAAAAGAAGCAATAAAATACAAACAACAAAACTCCCCCAAAAAGGCTCTTTTCAGAGCCACCTTTCACAGTTCAAAAATAGAATTGCCAATGAAATGACGCAGGCCGCTGTGCAGCCTGTAATGTCCGCGGACAACGCGGTAGGCCGCGGACATCTAACATAATGCAAGGGGTGGCTGCGTCAAAAAAATTGCACTAATTTCTGGGTGCAAGTGTTTGTTCTGAAAAGAGCCTTTTTGTGGTGTTTGTTTTTGGAAGGGTTGAAGTGGCCAACAACTACTGGAATAATGCTTGCTATTCTTGCAAAAACTGCTGCAGTGCATTTTGGATATTTTGCAGAAAAAGCTGATTGCTAGCATCAGTAAGATGGACTCCATCTCTATGAAAAATGTTGGTTCTACGAAACGTAATGTTTTCATTGTGGAAGGAGAACATGCCAACATCTCTCAAAAAGGTGCAAACAGCCTTGTTCATATTGCGCCTCGCTTTCTCCATTTGCTGACCAAATGAAAAAGAACGCAGCCACATCTGTCTCTGGGCAATGCGAGAAAAAATTACTCGAGAGTTTGGAAACATGTCCATGACTTGCCCAAATGCCTCGATCGCAAATTGCAGAGAAATTCTGGTAACATGTCCTAAACTGTACCCTACACAATGAATAATAATAATAATAATATCTGGATGATCAAGTGTCACCAAAGTGGCACAAAGAGGAGCCACATTCAGCCATTTCATTCCATGTACTCCATACCAGTTGACATCCACATGATGGAATCCAAGATGTGCAGCCACTTCACAGCGTTCTGCATGCACTTCCAACCAATGTATCCAGGAGTCACCCAAAACCCATACACCCTGAACGACACAGCCATAACCATAGCTATCTGCACTCCTCTGTGCAAGCACACCTTCTGCCACAGTCTCGCCTTACACACCACACCCAGGAAACCTTATTGACCAATCCCCAAGCCTCCACAGTCTAATTTCCATGCCTGCCACCCTCAAAAGCCCCGGATGTGGTACGTGCGATCCTCGAACTACTGCAGTGTCTGCTGACATATCGTGCTTTGTACATGGGTGAACGCATTTCAACCAGCGTAGGGGATCTCCTCTTTAGTGGTGGCTTTTTTTAAAGGTGCTTGTAAACAAACACTGTTTGTTTTGTATTTTTGGGGGATTGTTCTCTTTTTCTTCTTCTCCTTACATTCTAACACGAACCTCTCCAAAATATTCCTTAGATTGTAGAACAAAATAGTATTTTCAATGGGGGACAAAAAAAACATCTACACTGAAAAAGGTCACATTAAAAGCATTAATGTTCTCATTGTCACAGAGGAACATCCCAGCACTGAACAAAAATGCTGACATGCTTCCGTTTACAAGACACCTTCCGACCTCTTGCTGGGACAACGTACATCGGGATTGTTCCATACTCTTCTAGGTGGTATGCCTGAGAAAACCACCTTTGCAGTGGGAAAAAGTTGCATCAGTACTTTCACCAAGTCTTTCTGTTCACAGAGCTAACTTCCAGCACTGATATAACCCAAATGCATTGCTCCACAATGCACCACTAGGATGTCAAGAGTACTCCAAGTGGCCACATCTCTGCAAACTGCAAGCACAGCTTGCAAACTCGGCACAGGCACACTGCGTCATAAAGCGTCTACTCCTTCAAAACCAAAATTGTCATCAATGCCTCTACCCTGGGAATACCTCTGCAGATCACCCACAAAGGAATCGCCCACGATCAACACTCTGACTCTCTGCACCTCTGCCATCTTCACTGTACACAGCAATGAAAAAAGTTATTACCGCCCATTCCTGTTAAGCACACCCTCAACACCTGATTGGATAATACGAACAGTCCCATTTCCATACGAGGCATGCTGAGAAGGGCAGGATGTGGCACGTGCGATTACCTAACTATTGCAGTGTCCGCGGACCCCGTAAGGCAGGGGCAGCCCTTCTTCCCTTTCCACTAATCTCTGTGCAGCACTCCCTCATTGGGAACTGTTAAGCAGTCACGCACGCATCCACCAATCACATCCAAGACCTCTGCATCTAACTCTATCCTCTCTGTTCAACACTCCATATTTACCATTAACCACTCAGAGTACAGGTCTCCTGTGATTGAAAAGCACCTCCAGTAAAAAGTACTGTAAAACTATCAAAGATTTCTGCATCCAGATTCATGCACATCGCTATCCATCACCACAAAATACAGGTATGAATATTTTGTATACAGTACATTTTAAACTCTGTTATAAGTGCCTCTCAACAGGATACCTGCCACTTAACCTCCATAACCTACTCAAAAAGCATACTGTCATTTCTCCCATCACCTATCATCAAATGCCACCTACAATGCTATGTGCTTTGAAAGTTTTCATTTACCCATATCACCCATTGTAATGTCCAAACTGTTCTTTTCTTCTGTCATTTTTACGACCTTTTCCCCCAATAAGACACCTCCTATGAAATTTGTAAAATGCTTACAGAAAAGGAAAACTGAATGTATTCTACCAAAGCAAACCAAGTACATACATTGCATGCATGTCAACAGGATGCCTGCCACTTACCTTGCAAACTTCACAGAATGCACCATTACTTAAAAACCCCAAAAAATGTATGTGTGCTTTGAGAACAGTACCATTTATAAATGTGGATAAATAAAGGAAACAACTAAAATGATTGCTCCACTCATGTAGCAAGCATATATCTGCAGAAAAGTTAATGCATGGCACGCACGAAAACATTCTCCTTTCCAATCTGTACATCTTTCCAAACCTTTTTCTCACCCTTCTACAACTAGGACTAATCCATTTTCAAACTAAATAGTCCAACAGCAACACACACACACTTGCTAAAGTGCACATCATACGGCACACTTACAAATATACCACTTACCAAAAATGCTGATGCTCCCAAGTCCCCATTCGTATACAAAGCTATCCAATGTCACACACACACACACACTCTAATTCTTCCTGCCAAGATATCCCCCTACAATTTTAAATAATGTATTCTCCAAATGCAATCACTATACCATTAACAAAAATATGTTCTTACTTTCCTCTTTCACAGTTGCAATAAACACCTCTGTCCTGAAAGCCAGTGGCGTGTCAACTTGAAAATACAACCTAGAAGAAACATACTCTCAACATCCAACAAATTAAGTGCAATACTATCGTAGTGTTCTACCTCTTACGGAGACAGTGCAGTGTTCTTGTATTGTAAGATGCGCAACTCCATCAACCCTACGGTATTTGCTTCATTCTTACCCATTGCACCTCAACAGGTGCCCACTTTGTATTGTCACCTCACCGCCATTATAGTGACACCCAGATACCAATACAGCCTTCCCAACCTAAAGAAGCAGCCCATTACACACCTCTATCTATATGCCTACCCTCATATTCCACCACTCATGCACAGTGCACACATATACATTAGAAAATCTGCACACCCACGCTTTCCTTTTTTCTCCAACAGCTACTACACAATGCCTACCAAAAATCAACTACGTCGAAAACAACGCAGAAATAGATCAGATCAACCTAAAAGTATACAAAATAGCCATCCACCTCTAGCAGAATTTGGACAGAAAGTTCAAACAGAACAGCTAATACAGTCACTAACGAAAATGAAAGCACCTAACAGTGAGCAAACTTTAACTCCTCTTTCAAAATGTAGAACTAAAAAGAAATGTACTAAAAAGATTGCAACTATCACTGCTGCTAACAGAGCACGTACAAATGGTAACGTAGCAACAAGGAAGCATTCCAAAAAATGTATTTTACAAAAAATGTTCAACCAGAGAGTCCTTCAGAAGCTTATAAATACAGGGAAGAAATCACGGTCAACCCTTAAAACCTACTGCAGAAAAGTAATCCTGGAAGCTCTTGTAGACAGTGCAATGCTCCTCAAAAGGAAAATCTTTATATTAATTTTAAACAGAATGAAAACACTAACAAAATTAATTAGTAAACTACAACCAGTACTTCGCCACACAAATGCAATCTCAGCATAGATACCTTTTGGCAACATCTGTACAGATGAGTGGAGTCACACCACCAGCACAGAGCCATACGTCAATGTCCACCCGTGTCGTTTCCTTTTCCAGATCCAACACCTAGACTCGGGGTAACAACTAGCAACAAGGCTGTGGAACCCAAACAGTCCTGGCCTGCTGTCTCCTGTCCACCAGATCTGACGCATCCCATCGTAATACTGACATCCTTCAAGAGAGCGCTGGCGGCAGTCCGCCTGTGGCACAGGCCTCCAATACGCACAAGCGATCACACTGTGCCCGGGAGACCAGCAATCCCGCTGCCTGCACATAATTCCGGCGATCCCACCTGCCTGCTGCTTACGTGCCAAATGTGAGGTCACGTGTCAGGGGGACGGGAGCTGGAAATAAAGGAATCACGGGAACTGGCAGTTTGGCGCCAGTCCGGGTTTATGCAACAGACCAAGTGGTTGTGTGTTTCTTTAGCCCCGGTGCCGTGACCTAATGCCTAGGCAGGCCAGCGCGCCCTGTGGAGGCTCTGCAACAAGAGCCCCCCACATCACACCAGTGATCCCGCCACTGCACTTTTCGTCGTCATGCCAGGGGGCGCATACTTAAGACGTTTTCACCCACAGCGATCCCACCCATAGGAGTGCTGGAGGGCTCTCCAACTACAGACGAAGGAGGGCATTTCCCGTTCATGTCACAATCCTACTGCAACACTACCTGCCCACCGGCTCCTTGACAGCACTATGTCTCAGGTACTGGCCACAGATATTTCAACATCTGGACACAGTGGATTTAGAAGGGAATCCACCAAACAAGAACTACATATATCTGCAGGCACATGCACTAGTATTTGTAAAAGGGAGCACCCCTTCAAGCCATAAGGAGGGCACACCTGCTCACGGCAGGCACACTCTGGCAAGCCACGCTCACTTGCCCAATACTGCCAAGCAGCATAAGAGGGACAGTGGTGAGGGGTGGTAACATCAAGGAGTTTGCCTCCACCACATTTGCGTTTGACCATCTGGGCGGTGTCCCATAAAACATACCTATCCCTGAGATGGATCAGGCTGCGCAAGCCGCAGATGCACAACAAGCCGCCATGACATCCATGTCCTGAGTGGCTTTCTTCCAGAGGCCGCTCCCCTTCACCTTGATGCCCCAGAGTGACAAAGGCCTGAGGTGGCTGGACTGGGTAGAGGACTTCCAAGATTTCATAAAGGCAGTGGGGGAAGACAAGTTACCTGCCCTACCTGACATCTTCACCAACCTCGCAGGGAAGGAGATTAAGGGCAGGGAAAGCTAGTAGCTGCGCTGCAGGCACAGAAACCAGGAGACCAGACACAGCTCACAAGCTGCCCACCCAACCGACAACTAAACAGGGTCCAGAGACTATGCTACAGATGCGGGTTAGCCTTCCCTCACACAGTCACCTGCCCTGCACTCACACAAAACTGTTCGAATTGTGGCAGAGAAGGCCATTTCCAAGTCCTCTGTCGTGAAGTCAGACCATTTCCAACCCCGAGAGCAATAATAATAATAATTTGCATTTATATATTACTACAAACCCTCAGGCATCTGAGCGCTGCTTATTATTACCCAAGGGGTGTGGTGCTCATTTGTCGACCTCTGAAGGATGAAAAGCTGAGTTTGGCCCTGTCGGGATTCGAACCTGCATCAGCAGGCTCTGCATAGATGTCAAAGTGAGCGCTCTAGTTGCTGTGCTATCCCTGCAAGCACATGGAGACAAGGCAACAGAACGTATCCTTTCTTGCCAAGCAGAGGCCGGCCACAGCCGGGGTAGACACCAGGCCCTCGAAACTACATGAGGGGCAGTTGAGGAGTCACCCGACGAAGGATACACCCAAGGAGAAGACCAACCCACACAATACGGAGATTGAGTACGATGACCCACAGCACCCGTATCATGGATATTCCATTTATCCAGCAGAACAATCCCTGGGTTACCAATCCGAGTTCGATCAAGAGTACCCAGATGAGTATGTCAACTTGATACAGATTTTCCATCTGTGAAGGCAGGACAGCAGCATTGGGTGCTACAGCACCCTCCACGACCATTGAAGGTAAGCCCTGATGGGCTTTTGGGAAGCAGTATTTAAACATGTTTTAAATTGGCGGCAAACACTCCATCACTCAAGAATTTCTACAAGATTTAAATTGATCAATTTCGCCTCCTCGCTGCTAAAGTGCACCTTTGTGTAGGAGGGTTTTTACCTCTGCAATTGACCCAAGCCTTCATTTCAAAAATGAAAAAAGTACTTGAAAAATGGCTGCTACATCGGCGTGTGTTGTGATGAAGCCTTGGTGAGCCTGCTGCCTCCCTGATTGGGTAGCCTGTGTCTTATTTGACCAACCAGAAGGCACTGGCAGGTGTTAACCGGCCCCTCACTATCACGGACCCCACATTAAGGCCCTGTCTGTGCCTGTCCGGCCTGGATGTGCTCGGAAGGGCCACTCTGCTTTTTCCCCCTATTGGTCATGATGCAATTCTCTGATGCAGCTCGAGCCCACACGCTTTTGTGCCTTTGGTCTTCACGCTCCCTGCAAACCATCAAGTGAGTGATGTCTGAACTCCGATTGTAATTTGTGCCTCTCACTCAGCCTTGACAGACCTATTCTACCTTTTGTTTGGTGCATTTGTGCCATTCATTTGATTCTCAAACCCTGGTGTTGTGTTTTATCATCCTGCACTCCACTTTACATTGCAATTTGTGCCATGTTTTTGATTCTCAAAACCGGGTGTTGTGTTTTTATCATCTTGCACTCCAGTTTACTTTGCAATTTGTGCCCTGTTTTTGATTTTCAAACCCTGGTGTTGTGCTTTTAACATCCTGAACTCCAACTTGCATTGCAATTTGTGCCCCGTTTTTGATTTTCAAACGCTGGTGTTGTGTTTTTAAAATCCTGCACTCCAGATTGCATTGCATTCTGTGCACTGTTTTTGATTTTCAAATCCTGGTATTGTGCTTTTAACATCCTGCACTCCAGTTTACAATGCTTTCTGTGTCATGTTTTTGATTTTCAAACCCTGGTGGTGTTTGCATCATCCTGCACTCCAGGTTACATTGCATTCTGTGCCCTGTTTTTGATGTTCAAACCCTGGTGGTGTACTTTTAACATCCTGCACTCCAGTTTACATTGCAATTTGTGCCCCGTTTTTATTTTCAAACCCTGGTGTTGTGCTTTGAACATCCTGAACTCCAGATTGCATTGCAATCTGTGCCCTGTTTTTGATTTTCAAACCCTGGTGGTGTTCTTTTAACATCCTGCACTCCAGTTTACATTGCAATGTGTGCCCCGTTTTTGATTTTCAAACCGTTGTGTTATGTTTTTATCATCCAGATTACATTGCTTTTTGTGTCCCCCTGTCACCACTAGACAGCCTCGTGAGCTGGGCCAGATTGTGCAGTGCAGCTTCTCCTCTTTCCTTCTACCATCCTCTGCCACCGCATGGCACTTACCATCTCTCCTGTCTTCTCCAACTGCTACACTATCACCTAGCCTCCCTCTCTTACAAAGTCATGATGAAACAAGCACAATAAATCCATACTGAGGGCCAACCCTGGCCTACCCATTACAGACACCTATGTCAGTGCAACTTCCAGAGAGGTCTTCACTGACATCCTTTTCTCTGTCCCTTCTCCAAATCTATGGACTCCTCATCTCCACTCTCCTCCCTTTCACATCCTCTACCATTAAAGATGTTACCAAGTGGGAAGTCTTCTTGGACGACTTATCATCATCATCACCCTACTTCATTAATGTCTTCCACACAGGCACTATCTTGGTTCATGGTCCTCCCCCCAACCTCCTCCTCTTTGACCGGTGTCTGCCATCCCTCATTAACTTCCTTCCTTCACCTGCCTATCCCCCTACCACTCTCCCTGTCCCTCCCCCTCTGACTGGTCTACCACGCCCATGTACTCTTCCTCAGAAAACCTTCAAAGGCAGAGACCTCCTTCACCTGGCTACTCTTAACACCCGCTCAGCCAACCAACACTCCACTGACATATGCCTCTGTCTTGAAGACATTGACCTCGACATTCTCGCTCTCACCGAGACATGGTTTAATGCCAGCTCAGTCACTGCTTTTGATTCCCTTGTCCCTGATGGCTTCAAGATCATTTCCAAGCCACAACCTCACCGTGCTGGCTGTGGGGTTGCCTTAATGTTTCCTGAATGTTTTCCTTCTTCTGACTCACCCACCCAGCCCTACTCTTCCTTTGAGAGCCTGATCTGCAAGTTGGTCATCTCTTCCTCCTCCTCTACCATTGCTGTATATACAGGCCTCCCAGCGCTACCACCCTGTTCCTCTCTGAATGGGCAGATTTCTGTTCATCCCTACTCTCAACCACCTCCAATCTCCTCCTGCTGGCCGATTTCAACATCCACTTTGACTCCCCATCACAGAATCCACCCTCTTCCTTGACCGCTGCACTTCTCTATCCCTCTCCATTCTCCCTTCTGTACCAACCCACTTGACTGGACACATTCTGGACGCCCACATCTATATATATACACCCCCCTCCTGGTCACTCCACTCTCTTTTCTCACCTTCCCCCAGAAGCTCAATGTTACCTGAGCCCTGGTTCTCCCTAGGCTTGACTACTGCAATAGCCTTCTCCTGAATCTACCTTCTTCCACTCTATGAGCCCTCCAGCTAATCCAGAATAGGGCAGCAAGACTTATCCTTGGCCTAAAGCCCAGGGACTGCATCTCTCCTGCCCTAAGAACTCTGCAGGCTCCCGGTTGCTGCAAGGATTAAATGCAAATCCCTCTGCATCATCCACAAGGCTCTCTGTGGCCTGGGACCACGCTGTCTGCAACTTTCCCTTACTAAATACTCTCCCTCTAGACCAGCGGTATTCAAACTGTGGGGTGCAGCCCCATCCCTGGGGGGCCCTGAGAGCTCAGCATGAAATGTAAATAAAAAAGAAAAATATATATATAATATATATATTTTTTTTTTTTATTTGAAGAAATGGACAGGGGTGGCTCACATGGTCGGGCTGAAGCATGAAACTGTCTCAGGCAACAATGAAAAAGTGAGCCGCAGTTGTAAATGGATATTCATTCCTTTAGTCACAGACTGGGCCTCATTACAACTATGGTGGTATGGTAATAACGGTGCCGGTAAGCTACCGGCACCGTTGCTACTGTACCGCCATAGTACGAGTTGTGCTTGCGGGTGCCTGTCAAACCTGCAAGGTGCTGGTGCATCCGAGCTCCCCATTCCCATTCAGCCCTATGGGGCTCAAATGGGAATGGGGATCCACCAGTACCGGCACCCGTGAAAGGGCAATTATCAGGTCCGCGTGACCCGGTAATTACCCATTCATGGGTGCCGGACCCTGATGCAACTCCGGTGGCAGCCGTGCCTGTTTTACCAGCACAGCTACCGCCAGGGTTGTAATGAGGCCCACTGTTTCAATAGTACCCAAGGGGGTGCTTTGTGCTAAAATGTAAGTAAATTGTGATATATTCAGCAACAATGGTCAAAATTACTAACTGCATAGTTTTAAGTAACTCATCAAACTTGTCCACATTGGCCCAAATGGTGGCCCATTTTGACTGGCCCACACTAGCATTTTAAATTTTTGGTACAGGCATTGCCCTATAGGCCAGTCCGAGACTGGCGGCTCATCCATAATGGCGAGGAGGTGCCCACCCAGTGGCCCATCACCCATTATGGAGGAGCTAAGGAGCCAGCCCAGTGAAACAGTGAGCACTCTCGCAGCTGATTTTTCCAGCTGATGGAGTGCTCCTGGGCTGGCTGAACTGTCAAAGGGAAACACTGTTTCCCTTTGACAGTTCAGTTTAGTTCCCCAGCCGCACATGCTCACTGGGCCATGCAAGTGCTAGGGTGTTTTGCTTCGCAAGCATTGTATAGCTCATTGGAAATGCTGACGGGGGCACTGCATGTCTGTATGTCTGAGGGGGAGCTCCTGCGCCTCCTCGCACATATGGACAGAGCAGCCTGGAGCAGGGCGTTTCAGTACCCACATGCAGGCCAATGCAGAAGGTATGTTTATGTTCATTGTTTTTATTTAAACATCTATATGGATGCGTGTATGCTTATGTTATGAGTGAGTGTATGTGATGGATGCTCGTGTGAATGATAGAGTGATTGTTGTATGAATGTGCAACGCCTTGCATACCCACATAATCATGTTGATTGTGTCAGGCCCAGGGGACAGGGATGATATCTTTTTACTGGACATCTATCATAGATGTCCAGTCAAAAATGTCATGCCTGCCTCCTGCCCCCCCACCCCCCAGCACCAATTGCAAACTGTTTGGCTATTTACCCATTTTTTTGTTGAAAGTATGCTCTACAATGCAACATTGTAACCCATTATTTAAATAAAATAAAATTCACAGGGGGAAACCCCCCCAAACACCCCTTTATTGGTTCGGGCTCCCTCACTATGCTCGGTCGCTATGGGATTTTTGGGGGGAAATAGTTATGCCCCTCCACTTAAAACAAAATCACCAGCTGCCACTGTCCCTCAGACTGTGTTGGGAACCGGATGGGGGGGAACCCAGGGACTATGGTGGGAGCACAGTGGGCGGGAACCATGGGATAGTGGTGGGAGCAGAGTGGGGAGAGCCCAGGGTGTGCGATGGGGTGGGGAGAGACCAGAGACCCGGTAGGAGTGGGATGCGGGAGCCCAGAGATTGTGATGGGAGCAGGTGACGGCGCGCAATACATACTGTCCATTTGGCATTTCTGGGTGGTCCCGACCTGCCCAAATTTTGCTCAGGGGGGCCCCGGCCAAAAGAGTTTGAAGACCACTACGTTCCTCTGGCACCAAAGCTCTATGTGTACGGCGTTTAGCTAAACAGAGGGCCGGAGGCCGATCCCTCTCTTCAGCTGGCTCCCTCTTATGGAACAGCCTCCCTCTTCCTCTTTGTGTTGAGCAGGACTTCCTCAAATTTCGGAAGTGCCTCAAGACTTTCCTCTTCACCTCCTCTTTTCCTTCTTCCCTGCTCTTCTAATCTCTCAGTCACTGTGATTGGTGACCAGGGGCCTTATGCATCCTTCAAGTTCCTGGATTCCCACACCCAATCACCCCAGCTTCTGCCTATCATGCAGCACTTGCCTCCACACCCACCAGCCTTTGTCCTGAAGGGCTGCACTGTCTACCCAAACGCGGCTCCAGGCCGCACAGCCCTTACCATACTATACACTTCATCTGCTGCTCATCCACGAGCACAAACATTCCAATACTTATCCCCCACACCCACCTCCCCTCTTCTCACTGCACGTGCACGTTCTGAATACTCACAAGGCATAGTAGGTTTTGTCTTTTTCTTCCACTGTATTTATTGCTTTTATTCCCATGTTCCCTCCCTGTTGCTCTGTGGGCACTTTGAAACCGAATTGAATTACTGTATAAGCACCTAATAAATGCACAATAAACAAAATAAATACAGGGCAGCCAAGAGACAGAGGAAGCATCAAAAGTGGCTGTCAGCATGGGAAACAAAATTCACCTTTTCCTAATAGTTACAGGGGCAACCGTGAACATCATGGGAGAGCGAGAATTCCTGAAAACGGGCGACAGAAACATCTTGTCCAAATCAAGGGCGCAGATCATCTAATGGGTGCCTCCCACCCACCACAATCAGTTGGACAGTTTCAGCGCACGCTAATGCACAAGGGGCCGTCAACAGAGGCCACAATTCATGTAATCCGCAGCTCCACAAAGGGGAGGTGCCTACTCGGTTATAAGACAGCGAACCAACTACGTCTCATTGACATCCACTATCAGGATAGCGATGTCATCCAGTCCACCATGAGCCCGCAGAAACTTGGAGACTCAGTCTGCATGTGAGGAGAAAAAGGGGGAACACAAACTGCCTCCTACTCCTGCAATGAGTGTGATGGGACATACATCACTTAGTTTCTAAACCAAAGCCTAAACCCGCAAAGATTGTGGGCCCAAAACAACTTCTTTGACCAAAAAAAAAAGATTGATGTGAATCATAGGAGCCTGCAGGGTATACACATTTTTATTAACCTGACTTCATTAGGTTCCTATTCATCAAAGTATAAAAAAGTGACTTGCTCTTTGAGACACCACTTCACATACAAAACAAGTGTAACATATAACATATGAATCAGGACATAATTGCAGGAGTAGGAGGCCGTTTGTGTTACCCCTTTTTCTCATAGTTACATTAACCCAATTGTAACACAAACCCCGCGTGAAAAACAAAATTTGGGTTCACCTGTTGTATAGACGCAGTCTGCATTCCAACTACAAAACGCCTCTCCAAGGACGCCATCCAGGCCAGGCTTCCACTGCTATTCAAGGGGCTTGGAAAACTCAAAGGGAAAATCATTAAGCTGCACATTGTTGGCACAATAAGTCCTGTGCTGCAACACCCGCAGAGAGTGGGTTTTCATCTCCTAGAAGCAGTATCCCAGGAACTGACGACTACTACAAAATGACATTGAACGAGCCACAGGGCACACACCATCGATCTCCCCACTTGTGGTGGTCCCAAAGAAGGTGTCAAAATAAGACTTTGTATTGATATGAGGGTCGCAAACACCGCCATCCAACGAGAGCATCATCCTGGCCCCCCAGTATTGACAACATGATTGTGCAGCTAAACAGAGCCACCACTTTTTCAAAACTTGACCTCAATCAGGGGTACCACCAATTGGAGCTGAAACCCCGGCTCCAGGATCATCACTTCCTTCTCAACACACAAAGGAATCTTCAGGAATAAGAGGTTACATTTTGGTATCTCCTCTGCGGCAGAGATATTTCAGGAGGCCATCCGCCAGGGGATCCTTCCCATCAAGTCGGCACTGAATTACAGCGATGACATTCTGGTATTTGGGACTTCCGAGGAGGAGCACGACCAACCGTTGCTGGACATGTTCAAGGCCCTAGAAGAAACTGGGTTGACCCTTAACCTAACAAAATGTAACATCAACAAGAGGAAAGAGATTTTTCGGACATATTTTCTCAGACACAGGAATGGCCCCAGACCCAGATAAAGACAGCATCATTGCAAAGTTGGCAGCCCCCACTCAAGTGGCTGATGTATGCTCATTTCTGGGCATGGCCAGCTACTGTGCCAGATACCTCCCGCACTATGCCTCGCAAACAGAACCACTCGAATGGCTCCTACAAGATGACTCCACTTTCGAGTAGACGGAGGAATGTCAGAGGTGTTTGTCGGCATCAAAACCGCGCTGGCAGAAGTGAGACAGCTGGCAAAGGACAAGGACACACAGCCCAAACACGTCATGGTGTACACCAGCATGGCCCTCTCCCCTATGAAACGAGCATACTCCCAGGCCGAGAAGGAGAGCATGTCCGCAATCTGGGCATGTGAACACTTTCACAACTTTGTCATTGGTAAGACCTTCACGTTCGTCACTGAACATCAAGCTCTGCTCTCACTGTTTGGCAACCCTCGCACCTAGATGCCACCCAGAATTGAAAGGTGGGGCATCCACTTCCAAGACAATGACAACACCATCGTCCACACACCAGGGAGGGGACCAGAAGCTGGCAGACTACATCTCACGCCAACCGGGAGGGGACCATGCCACAAGGAAAGGGGATCTAGAATGCATCAACTAGGTCACGGCCAACAAGCTACCACCCGCACTAACACTGGACACAGTGGTCTGCGAAAAAGACCCATCCATGGCTTTGGCCATCCAATTTACGAACAGGAACAAATGGATGGATTACTGCAGGCAGTTTGCAGTGCACTCAGATGCTAACCGGACAGAGGTGGATCGTTTAGCAAGGATACACAAAGAACTAGCAGTGATGGATAAAGCAATCTTACTCGGGATTCCGGCTGGTTATACCGCTGACGTTTTAGATGATCAGTCATACACACAGCACATGAGGGCCACAGGGGCACAGAGAACACAAAGATACAACTAAGACGGTATGTATGGTTCCCATATATCTATATATAGGGCCTCATTACAAGTTTGCCGGTCTGGAAACAAGGGTGCCAGTAAGCTCACCGGCACCCTTGTTTCCAGACGGGCAAACTACATGTCTGCCTGCCATGGCCACTGCGCCCGACAGGTCTGACCCCGCCGGGTGCAGCGGCCATGGGAAGCAAACCGTTCACGGAAGCGCCAGCACCGCTTCTGAGTCCCCACTATGGGGACTTATATTTTACCGGTGCCTGATTTCCCGGGCCCACCAGTAGCACCGGCAGGTTTACTGCGTAATGTGGTCTTACTCTCAGGAGGATAGCTCAGGGGCAACGTGCTTGCCTTGGAAGCAAGACGACACAGAGCAACACAGGTTCGATCCCCACGTTCATGCTTAGAAACCTCTGGGCATTAAGTGCGTTATAAATAACCGATTATAATAATAATGATATGGACACACTGGTGGAGGACATGGTATGCAGTGCCTGTCATGTCAGTGCACAGCTCAAGCAGATCCCCCGTTCCTGTTACAGCACACACAGATTCCAGAAAGCCCATGGGACAGAGTTGCAGTTGATTTCTATGGACCAATGGACACCGGAGAACACATACTGGTCTTCATTGATGAATTCTCACGGTTTCCCATGGGGGAAAAACATTGTCAACAGCTTTCCCCCAGGTAGCGGCAATCATCGACAAAGTGCTCATTGAATGGGGGATCCCAAAGACATTCAGGTGAGATAACGGACTCCCTTTTAACAGCCATGACTTTGCGGCAATTGCCTGACACATGGGGTTTTTCCACCAAAAGATAATGCCCAGATGGCCCCAAACAAATGGGAGGGCTGACAAGTTCATGTCTTCCATCAAGAGGACCATTCAGCGAGCACACATCGAGGGTACACCGCCCCCCCTAACCCTCCATCAAGCGCTCTGCAGCATGCTAAGAGACTACCGAAACACTCCCCATGAGACCACGGGCAAAGCAACGCCTGTTATCATGATAGCCTATACAGTAAACACCAGAATTATCAACACGCCGCCTGATCGAGGCGACATGGACATTGAAATAATAAGAAGGGACGGACATCCGGAGAGGGGCTAGGCCAAAAGAGCTGGTAGTAGGAGACAAGGTCATCTTAAGATAACAGCGACAAAGGAAAACAGACCCCTGATACAGACTACATCCGCTCAACATCACAACAATAAAGGGGTCCATGGTAACCGCAGGAAACAAGGATTAGGAGGCGCCGAGAAAGGTGTCCCAGTTCAAGCGATTGGTCAAGGGCGATGAAGACACCAGTGAGGTAGCAGAATACGAGGCCGAAAGAGGTGAATCAGTGGACGAACCATGGAGACCTCCGTCCACAGATGTATGAAGCTCACAAGGTCAACATCAAGGAGAGACGTTCATGAGGGGCAGTGGTTGCCCCCAGAGGACGATTAAGAAACCACGTCGAATGGTAGAAGAATGCTGAGACCGACCAAAAAGTATTTGTGGGAGGCTATGGGGGGTGATGTTACTGGGGAAATGATACTGTGCCTTTAGGGCAGATCCATCTGGGAGGGAGTCACGTGGGCCAGAGGAGGAGGAGAAAGGAAATCCACAGGGCTTCTCAGTTGTATTATGAAAAATGTGTAATACAGTCAAAGTCCACCTGTGTCCGGTTTCCTTTTCCAGATCCAACCCCTAGGCCGGGGGTGACATGGCCATACAGTTAAAAAAACTACGATTTGCGCAGTGGGGAGAAAAGTGGCAGGGTGGATTAATACATTCTTAGTGAATGCATCCCGCCAATGAGTTTGGCAATAAACACCTGTGTCTCCACATGAAGTGGGGAATACCACCACGGAAGTGGCTGCAGGTCTAGCCAATTCCAACCCCACTTTAAAGTCAGACAGAATCTGAAGGTTCAAGTGGAAAAAATGCTGGGGGCAAAAAAAATAGCAGCATACTTTACCGCAGTATAGAACAAAACTGACTAATTTACAGCAACCGGGCTCCTCAGGAATTAGGGGGGAAATAACGCCACAGAAAAATACACAGCCGTCACAACTGCATTCAGTTTCAGACCTAGTATCAAGGACGTCATTTGGGGGGTCGACCCCTGAGGTCTCCCTTGCTACCTACCCCCTGTGGTCTCCCAGCCACCCCCTAAAAAAAAAAATATATATATATATTTGTTTTTATAAATGGAAGCGTCTTGGCTGTGGCCAGCACCACGTGGCTCTTTGTTTCTGTAGTGGCTGGTTTCTTGTTTATGCCTCTTAAAAAAACAGGGGGTTCCACAAGTGTATTGAAAACAATGACCCTAAAAGAGAAAGAATAGGAATAACAAATAATTTGTCTTTCTGGAATTCTATACAATAATTACTAGACTCATTAAAGGTTTATTTCAGGCACACTTCTGTGGACGAGCCACTGATTTAGTCTGTTCTTAAGTCACTGATTTAGTCTGTTCTTAAACACCTCAAATTCACAATGCAGACAAAAACGTCCAAAAAGCGTTTCGAGTAGAATAAGCATCCATTTCGGACTATGTATTTTGCTTTTAGCAAGTTGCATTTATAGCATGTTTTTTTCTGCCATTGTCTCTGTTACGATCATGACAAGACATGCCATAGCGGTGTCCTTGGTCACTTAACAAAATCCTTGTGCTTAAAAGCTTGTGTACACTTTAGAAATTTTTGACCAAAGCACAAAGTGGCCCCTGATTTCATTCTGCTAAAAATGAATGCTTTGTTGTAATGGGTCTATCTTTCCTATCTCCCTGGAATGCTGTTCAATATGTTTGTTTGCATGTATCAGGTAAAGAGTGCCCAGAGTAGGGGATGCATTGTGAGTGTGCTGTATTCGCTGTGCTAATCTAAATTCTTTAGTACAGTGTTATGAATGCTCCCAATGGTATGTATTTTGTCAACCTCTGAATTAGGCTTGACACGTGGCCAAACTCAGTTACCAGTTTAATGGTATCCACTACAGAGTTTCATTTGCTTTTTGACTTTGAGAACATTCAGGCATGTAATTATTCATTTTACCATAGCGGTAAGATAACTATAGCCAGTAAAATAGCTCCGTGGGTTGAGCGTTCACTGCTGCAATGGGTGTGTGATCTGCAGGTTTGAATCCCGGCAAGGCCAACTCAGCATTTATCCCAGCATTTCATCCTTCTGAGGTCCATAAATGAACACCAACACAGGTTCGGTGATATTGTATGTATATTTGTTCTATATAAAGCGTTTAAGTTAAGTGCTATATAATAACTTATCATTTAGACTTGGCGGTCTGCCTGCATTCACAGTAATTTTGTAATCTAGGCCTATAAACATTGATATTAACGTATTTTTCATAGTGTACTTAGGAACAATGCTATGTGATGCCACTTCCTGTTTTGTCAAGGGGTGAAAGGTTGTGTTCCATTGCGTCCCATGATGCCACCTCGGGGTGCGGTCAAATGACATCACTTCCTGTGGTGTTATCAGAGGTCAAGGGTCGTGTGATGTCAATTCTGCTACCCCTGTCATTTTGGTGAAACGACGTCCCTGAAGTTTTGGAGGACGATTCGGGAGCTGAAGATGTTTACTTAAATACCCCCCTATTGTGTCGGAAGCAATTGATACAGACTCAGAATCTTTGATTACCTCATACTCACCGGCACCGGCTCCAGATCGGCATAAAAGACTGCCCTCGATAATTAGACACATGGATCAGACAGTGGTTATCTCACATGAGGAAATACTGCAGGAACTTACTTAGCCAAGTTCTCAGTGCCCTGCTGTCCTTCTGCAAAAAATCTGCACAGGACGCAAAAACCCATTCGGCACTTTTAGACTTGATATTGGCTAACTTAAACAACACGTGTACCAGTGGTAATTCCACTTAAGGCAGTAAATATCAATAGCAAGCCCATAAAGGAAGTAGTCTGCACTGTGCCTGAAGCGGCTGAAGCACTCTTCAAAACAAACCCATGAAGGCTCAGACAGTTCAACTGAGGGGAAAAGATATGGAAGTACAAATTGCGGGTGAAATTAAAGGATCCGAACTTTTCAGAGTAAAGAGCAGCCTCTCTTATCTCGAAAGTGCAAGGTAAAAACAAAGGGGCAGCAGCAAAAAAAAAAAAAGACAAAACACGTCAAGCAGGCATAAAAACGAGCACCCGAACTTTTTGTAAATCCCTGTGAGTGAAGAGCAGGGCTACAAGAAAATCACTGGCAGTGCCCATAGAGATTCATAAATAGCGGAAGGAATTGCCTGTGAAAATCAAGTTACTGAGGTGTAGTGTCCTATCTCTATTACTATCATTGTTTGGAGATGTGTCTCCTTTCTGTTATTGTTTGCGGGTTGTAGACCACATGTGTATGTGGGAGGGGTTTCCTCTCCGGCGCCAGTTCCCCCCCGGATATTAAAGACAAGACTTATTTCCTCTGCCTCCGTGCTCTCATTTGGTTTGACTTATTCATGCTTCAGGAATATATTGTACGATTGCCCCTTTCAACCCATAACAATGGCGACGAGGATCATTTAATTAACGGTAGTCATTCATGCGCTGGGTCGCACAAGAGACAAGTAAGATCCTGCACGTTCCGACCGAACGTGTGTAGTGCACAGCCTGCCCACGGTGCGCTCAAGCACTCGCCTCCGATCTGCTTCGCAGCTTCAATTAACCAACAAAGGTTCCCAGTCGTGATTTCCCATCGGCCACACCATGAATCACAGAGGTTCAGAACAAACTATTGCAGGCCACGCATTTGGCGCCAAAAGCACACTGTACGGCATACGCGCATTGCGTGTCCTACAAAAAATTACCGCACTGTCTGTGGAAAGAACCACGTGTCTGTTTGCCTTGTTAAAAGCACGCGCTCAAGAAAATCACACGCAAATGCACGGGCGCAGTGACAACAAAATATGTAGGGAGAAAGACGAGGATCCAAAATTAGGAACCCTCCCGTCCCCTGCACTCTGTCATTAATCCATCTAATGATGGTTCAACAAATTTTGATTGCGTATATAGATACTTGAACAGTAATTTTCTGATTAGGTTAATAATAAAGATAAATATTCAGTAGTTTCGTAAAAAAAAAAAAACAAAAGAGGAGGTTTTAATAAATGTCACAATAAATTTACCATAGAGACGTAGAGTGAAAAAGCCAAAATGACTGTCTACAGAGAAACATGAAAACAATAAACCATGATAGTCCATTTGTACATTATGTGGCTGACGCGTTTCGGGATACATATCCCTTCTTCTTGAGCCTAGTAGATTTGGACTGCAAAACCTAAATAAACATAAAAGACCGTTTCAATAGACATATTCATCACATGTTAAATACTGAACATAGTGGTCACTATTAATCTCACATCAAAGTTACATATAGGGATATACCCTGTCAGGTGTAATTTAGAGATCGCTGTCAAAGGTATTCATGAGAGTCATCCCGTCTATGGGGGTCCCAACTGAGGCCAGTGCAACAAGGAATGCCCATTTTTTGCATCAAAAAGTAGTTAAAAATATGCAAATGGTTGCCTGTCAGTAAAAGCAGTCTCCAGAGAATGTATGTAGGCAATTCAAACGGTGGCATACCTTAAGTATGGTCATGGTGGAGACTGAGGATGCACTCAAAGTATGGTGAATTCATGTCTTCCAATTTTACCACCAACCGGTGGAAGAAATACTCATCTCAAGCGTGCAAGGTGCCTATAAGTAAAACACAAATGGAGTGATTCTGAAGGTTTGAATGTTGATTAAACATGCAGCTAGAGGAGAAAATATTGCTGTTTTTATAAGGATGCACACTAAAAATAAAGAGCTCTAGGTACAAGGGTCTCTTATAGATATCAACAGGATGGGGCCATTAGAGTATGGTTGGCGCTAAAAAGAAGGGCCATGTGTAAACCTACGGCTTACCTTAGAGGATGCAAGCTAAATCGGGAGTTTTAGCGAGTGAATTCACTGCTGGCATGGAGGTTTAAATGTGTCCCGTAGTGCCTTAGTGAGCCAGAGTATAATATTCTATATGGGGAAAATAAAGGAAACAAAAGATTCAGTATGCTCTCCAGACGAAAAGATCTAGGAGGCCTATATCTATTTTAAGTAAGGCGCCATTGAGGACGTATTCTATTTACCTCTGTTACGTGGTTACGAAGCATCTACACGAACACGTGTGAAGAGAGAGCCGCAAATGCGGCAAAATGATACTCTAATGCGAGCGTCTCCCGACCAAAAGGATGCGCTCCTCGTACAGACTTTGGTGGGTCTAATCGTCTCCCTGGCAACCCACTACACAGACAACAGCCCATCCAAGACCGAGCATGTGTGTGGTAAACATTGAAAACGGACTTAGTGAGCGCACAGCATGCACACAGGCTGTGAGGCTGGTGCATATAAGAGCGCCATTTTAGAGGGTGCACTGCAAAGCAGAAAAATGCCTACTGCAGTATATCCACAATGTCTAAACATCATTGGAAGACTGAATCGAGTAAAGAAAAACAAAACGGCCTCGAAAAAATGAAACAATTATCCACGTTAGTTGAAAAAGACCAGATCAATTATGTGAATCAACTTTGACAAATTAATATGTGGGCTAAGCAATATTGCCACATCCGGGATCCTTGCAGGTAGAAGCACAATTTCATAGTTTCTGTATCATAGTACAGGTTATACAGATCAAATGATATGTATAATGCACTGGTGTCCCAGCGGGAACCCCCAAAAAAAAGGAGTGACCTAAATACCCTCTACCAACAAATGTGTTATATAATGAACATATAACACATTGTAGGGCATAATTAACGAACAGTGGGCCGGTCAACATGTCCCGGACTAATTAGACCTTAACAGCTGTTCCACTGTGGATGACGGGTAATGACATTTAATATGTCTATTTGAGTAACTCACTATAACATAAAATACAGTTCAGTCTATTAAAGAAACAAAAAGAAAAAAGAAGGAAAAAAGATTTACAGTAAGGTGTGGACTAGTCAAAGATGGCCTTACTCACAAATAGTTTAAACCTGAGGGGACAATGAAAAAAAGATATCTAAATACGCTCCAGTGTACCAACACCATTGTTCTACAGGAGAATATGGGATATGGTCAAGTTCAGATAAAACATCTCAGGGAAAACTCCTCATTAAGCCCTTGTGGGTTAAGTGTGTCTAGTTGATGTATACAAAATGTCTCCCTGCGGGAGAGGATAGATTGGTAGTCCCCCCCTCTGTATGGTTTCTTGACGACCTCCAAAACTTGGAACTTGATCTGGGCCACCGTGTGATGGTGTTCCATAAAATGTCTTGCCAATGGAGATTTAGTGTTTTTACATCTGATGTTGGATTTATGCTCGGTTATTCTTTCTTTCACCGCTCTTGTGGTCTGGCCCACGTACAGTTTGCCACATGGGCATTTGATTGCGTAGATGACTCCTGTCGACATGCAGGTCGCGCAGTCTCTGAGTTTAAATTTCTTACTCGTGAGGGGATGTGATATATTTTCGCTCTTAATCACATTGTTACAATGGGAACAACCCAAGCATGGGAATGTGCCCTTCTTTCTCGTTTGAAGAAGCATTTGTTTGTCTTTGGGGTTTTTTTCAGCTCTCACAAGTTTATCCCTCAGGTTCTGTCCTCTTTTGAAGGCCATCATTGGGTATTTGGGAAATAGTCTTTCCAGTAGTGGATCATTATGGAGAATACTATGAAATTGTGCTTCTACCTGCAAGGATCCCGGATGTGGCAATATTGCTTAGCCCACATATTCATTTGTCAAAGTTGATTCACATAATTGATCTGGTCTTCTTTTTCAACTAACGTGGATAATTGTTTCATTTTTTCGAGGCCGTTTTGTTTTTCTTTCCTCGATTCAGTCTTCCAATGATGTTTAGACATTGTGGATATACTGCAGTAGGCATTTTTCTACTTTGCAGTGCACCCTCTAAAATGGCGCTCTTATATGCACCAGCCTCACAGCCCGTGTGCATGCTGTGCGCTCACTAAGTCCATTTTCAATGTTTACCACACACATGCTCGGTCTTGGATGGGCTGTTGTCTGTGTAGTGGGTTGCCAGGGAGACGATTAGACCCACCAGAGTCTGTCCGAGGAGCGCATCCTTTTGGTCGGGAGACGCTTGCATTAGAGTATCATTTTGCCGCATTTGCGGCTCTCTCTTCACACGGGTTCGTGTAGATGCTTCGTAACCACGTAACAGAGGTAAATAGAATACGTCCTCAATGGCGCCTTACTTAATATAGATATAGGCCTCCTAGATCTTTTCCTCTGGAGAGCATACTGAATCTTTTGTTTCCTTTATTTTCCCCATATAGAATGTTATACTCTGGCTCACTAAGGCACTACGGGACACATTTAAACCTCCATGCCAGCAGTGAATTCACTCGCTAAAACTCCCGATTTAGCTTGCATCATTTAAGGTTAGCCGTTGTTTTACACATGGCCCTTCTTTTTAGCGCCAACCATACTCTAATGGCCCCATCCTGTTGATATCTATAAGGGACCCTTGTCCCTAGAGCTCTTTATTTTTAGTGTGTATCCTTATAAAAAAAGCAATATTTTCTCCTCAAGCTGCATGTTTAATCAACATTCAAACCTTCAGAACCACTCCATTTGTGTTTTACTTATAGGCACCTTGCACGCTTGAGATGAGTATTTCTTCCACCGGTTGGTGGTAAAATTGGAAGACATGAATTCACCATACTTTGAGTGCATCCTCAGTCTCCACCATGACCATACTTAAGGTATGCCACCGTTTGAATTGCCTACATACATTCTCTGGAGACTGGTTTTACTGACAGGCAACCATTAGCATATTTTTAACTACTTTTTGATGCAAAAAATGGGCATTCCTTGTTGCACTGGCCTCAGTTGGGACCCCCATAGACGGGATGACTCTCATGAATACCTTTGACAGCGATCTCTAAACTACACCTGACAGGGTATATCCCTATATGTAACTTTGATGTGAGATTAATAGTGACCACTATGTTCAGTATTTAACATGTGATGAATATGTCTATTGAAACGGTCTTTTATGTTTATTTAGGTTTTGCAGTCCAAATCTACTAGGCTCAAGAAGAAGGGATATGTATCCCGAAACGCGTCAGCCACACAATGTATAAATGGACTATCATGGTTTATTGTTTTCATGTTTCTCTGTAGACAGTCATTTTGGCTTTTTCACTCTAAGTCTCTATGGTAAATTTATTGTGACATTAATTAAAACCTCCTCTTTTGTTTTTTTTTACGAAACTACTGAATATTTATCTTTATTATTAACCTAATCAGAAAATTACCGTTCAAGTATGTATATAAGCAATCAAAATTTGTTGAACCATCATTAGATGGATTTATGACAGAGTGCGGGGGACGGGAGGGCTCCTAATTTTGGATCCTCGTCTTTCTTCCTACATATACTGTTGTTATGATCCTGTGCCAGGTTCACGTTTCCTCCCCCGCACCTCAACATAATATTTACATTTCTACATATCATTGAGCAAATTAATTTCCAACTATATAATACTAGGGAGTGCTTCTACTGATCCATCCTTTTTCGCAGTGACAACAAAGCCACTTGAAGAACCCTTCACCTACACCAGGGGTGCACAACTGATTTTGACAGAGGGCCGAAAGTACCCTACATGATGGCTATAGTGGGCCGAAAAGTAAATGTGGGTGGGGCGGTTGGCGTGGCGTGGCGGGAGGCTTTTTCAACCCCAAATTTTTATTAAACACTATGTCCTATAGCCCCCACCCCTCAAGCAAACAATATGCCCCATGGCTCCCACCCCTTATGCAAACACTATGCCCCAAGGCCCCCACCCCTCAAGCAAACACTATGCCCCATGGCCCCCACTCCCCAACCAAACACTATGCCCCATGGCCCCCACCCCTCATGCAAGCACTATGCCCCATGACACCCACCCCTCATGCAAACACTATGCCCCATGACACCCACCCCTCATGCAAACACTATGCCCCAAGACACCCACCCCTCATGCAAACACTATGCCCCAAGACACCCACCCCTCAAGCGAACACTATGCCCCCATAGCCCCCACTCCCTGACCAAACACTATGCCCCATGACACCCACCCCTCATGCAAACAATATGCCCCATAGCCCCCACTACCCGACCAAACACTATGCACTCCATTGGTGCAGCACACACGCACTACGTGGCTCGTAGGAGCTGCGTGGTTTGTGTGCACTGAACCAATGAGGGCCAGTGTTTTGTCCGGCCCGTAAGACAACAAAGACTTTCCTAATGGAGGGCGGCCGATGCTGCTTGCGGGCCGCGCTCCATTAGGAAAGTCTTTGTGCCTCGCGGGCCGGACAAGACGGCATGGCGGGCCGCAACTGGCCCGCGGGCCGTATGTTGTGCACCCATGACCTACACGGATTCAAAGGCCTACAATACGCTCAAAGGGGCCCAATCAGTTCGATTTTGCCAGCAAATCCTGCCAGATTGCAGAAGACACCACTTGCCACATCCAGTCTGCAATTTCTGCAGCTTCACAGGCACAAAGTGATTTACAACTTGAACTGGTACAAAGCAGGACACATTCAGTGCATCACTGCTGCAACATTAGGAACTAAGAGTTCAGCATTTAAAAGTACTGTGCAGAAATGTCAGGAAATGAGACAGACAGCAGCCTTCAAAGCCCTCAGTCTAGTTCCACTCCACGCACTCTTACCCCCAGAGAACCAGAGAAGAGGGTGATACTGACTCATTACAGCTTCAAGCTATGCAACATTTTGACATTTCGGACACCAGCAGTCTGGCGCCAGATGGCTCAAGGAGCTGAATATATACATCAACGCAATACTGACACATTTCAGAGCGTAATTGACTCACTGAATAGTTATTTTGCACCGCTGTGAAACGTAGACTATGACAGACACCTATTCCATACGACCACCCAAGATAAAGGGAAAAACATGGACAATTTTGTAATGAGACTGAGAAAGCGAGCAAAATATTGCGATTTTGACTGATACTCGACAGAAGAGGCACTCAAGTCACAGGCCATAGCTGGCTGCGAGTCACTGGAATTCCGAAAGAAATTGCTCCAAAAGAGCAGAACGTTGAATGAAATTCTTCAACTAGCATTATCATTACAGACAGAATCTCTCTGAAATATCAGAATAACAGTCTGCATCGTCCACAACTATATGCCCCATTTGCACGCAAGAGGTCACTACTGAACAGAAGAAGAGCTACCGTTGTGGATACAGATTCCCATATGTCAGCACGTGCCCTGCCATTGGCCATCACTGTGACAAATGCAGTAGCGAGAACCATTTTCAGTCCGTCTTCAAGAACATGACATTTTTCCAAACAACGGAAATCAATAGAGATGCCAGAAGGCAAGATGGCCATGACTCATGGCGGGGAAAGCCCAAGACCCAACATGTGGCGATCTCCCACCTCTAGCAGACTCAGTTCACACAGCACCTCACGAGAATCATCATATAGAGACAGATGGCATGATGACAAAAGAGATCACTCTAGTCGCTAAAACAGCAGACTATATTCACAAAGACGCCCTCCGCAACACAAAATCTGATATCTAGATGAATCCCCACAACGCCGGCATGTCTCGCATTCCTCCTCATCCAGTGAAGATCGAAAGAGAGGGAATATTCATGCAATTGGAAATGATACTGCTGTAGAGTACACCATTGCTACAGATAAATGGCCAAAGCAGTGAATTCCTGATAGAGACAGGAGCTACTGTAAACCTGATAAATGAAGACACCTACAAGTCGTTGGACAGAAAGAAAGAACTAAAAAAAGCTGACACGGAGATCTACCCATATGGCTCGAACACACCACTGAACTGTCAAGGCATGTTCCCAGCCCTATGTCGATAGAAAGATTAAAGCTTGAAAGTTAAAATCTATGTCATTAAAGGAGAAGTACCAGGGGGAAGCATACTCAGCTTCCGGTCAGCCATCCAAATGGGCCTCATCCAGTTAATGTATCAGATCATGTCTGCATATACCACCAGTCCAAAAGAAGTGATAAGGAAGATGTTCCCAACGTTATTTAAAGGCTTAGGAAAGCTCAAAGACAAACAGATCAAGCTACATATAAATACCCAAATACAACCAATTGCTCAACATTACAGAGGTATTCCTCTCAACATCCAACGGCATGCAGAAGACAAAATACAGTCTTTATTAGAACAGGACATAATTGAAACCGCATCAGGACCCACGCCCTGGGTGTCTCCTATAGTGCCTGTGCCCAAAACTGAAAACAACACCAGCATCCGCATCTGCGTAGATATGAGGGCACCCAATGTAGCCATACAAAGAGAACGTCAACTGGCGGACATGATGCATCTACTTCACGGGGCCAAGATATTCTCGAAGCTAGATCTAAATAAGGGCCATCAACAACTGGAACTGCATCCGTCCTCCAGACACATCACCACGTTCTCTACTCACCTGGGACTTTTCAGGTATAAGTGTCTCAGCTTCAGTGTGTCATCGGCTGCTGAAATATTCCAAAACGGAATTCATGAAGTCATCAAGCACATCACTAATTGCCTAAACTATAGTGATGATATCCTGATCTTCGGCACCACACAAGAAGCACACAACGACACACTAAGGAGAGTATGCATGGCTCTTGAGGACGCCCATCTCACACGAAATGCGGACAAGTGCAAGCGAAGTAAATCAACTCTGACATTTTTCAGACACATCTTCTCAAGCAGTGGCCTGCAAGCGGACCTAGAAAAAGTGCAAGCCCTAGTAGAGGCTCCCACACCCACCTCGGTGTTCGTGGCATGGCGAGCTACTGCATGCACTACATTAAAGACTTTGCGCCAGTGAGCACACCCCTCTGACTGCTCACTGGAAAGGGCCAAGAATTTCACTGGTCAAATGAGTGCGAAGAAGTTTTCAAAGAAATTAAGAAACGCATTGCATCCGCATCCTGCATGGCATAATATGACCACCCAGACCTCGACACAGACGTAACTATTGATGCAAGCCCTGTTGGCCTAGGCGCAATCCTTGCCCAAACAACACCTATGTGCCCCACCTGAATCGCCAAGGCGCATAGTGGCATATGCAAGTCACAGTCTATCAATGACGGAGTGTGCATACTCCCAACCGGAGAAAGAGAGTTTGGCAGTTGTATGGGTGTGGGAACACTACCACCTTTTTCTATATGGCCGCCCGTTCACCATCATCACTGACCATCAAGCCCTCACCACAATCTATGGCAAACCAACCACCAAGATGCGCCCAAGAATAGCAAGGTGGGGACTCCGGCTACAAGAATATTCATTCAAGATAATTCATCACCCGAGGAAGGACAACAACCCAGCAGATTTCTTATCCATATACCCACTAACAGCCCACGATGAGCAACAATCCATCAAGGCAAATCAGTACATAAACTAGTTAATAGACAACGCACTTCCAAAGTCCATTACGTGCGCTCAACTCATAGAGGCCCTGAGGAAGACTATCTACTTCAGAAGATACAAAAATGGCTGAGGTCGGGCCAATAGCATACCAAAGACACTTATGGACAGGCTCTGTCGTCAACAGAAGAGAGGCAGTTTCATACGTTTAGACTCATCAGACACACACTGTCCATGTCTCCGAAAGGTCTTTTACTCAAAGAGAACAGAATTGTCATCCCGGCAAGCATGCAGGAACAAGTACTTGCACTCGCACATTCTGGGCACAGGGGCATTGTCTCAACAAAACGACAACTTCGAACCAAAGTATGGTTCTTCCAGATGGATGAAAGAGTAGTACAGCTCCTAAGCAAATGCATCGCCTGCAAAGCGGTTGCCCCACGTATGATTCCCCAGCCCCTCAAAATGTCCTCGATGCCGCTGCAAGTGTGGGATGAAGTTGTCATCGACATGTTCTGCCCACTGGCAAACGGCAAATATGTACTTGTAATCATTGACGAAATGTCCCGGTTCCCGGAGGTGCACCTCATCCACTCTACCAGTGCCCAAGCAGTGATATGGGCGCTAGACAAAACTTTTGCACACTATGGTATTCCGTCCATAGTAAAATCCGACAATGGTCACCCCATTCAGCAGTCCTGACTTTGCCATGTTCGCAGAACATCTTGGTTTTCCAGCATCGCAAGATCACCCCATTGTGGCCTCAGGCCAACAGAACAGCGGAGAGTTTCATGGGAAACCTAAAACGCAACATCCAGGTTTGCTCCATCACCAAGGGATCGTTCATGCAGGCCATATGCACCCTACAAAGGGACTACAGGAACACCCTGCTCAGTTAAACGGGGGAGTGCCCTTCAGCACTAATGTTTGGAAGAATAGTCAAGACCACTCTGCCACACAACCCAAATGCGTCTCTCCCTACCACATATGCTGACACGGCACAGACCAAAGACGGGGAGAGCAAGACAAGGATGAAGGAATATGCCGACAGGCGGAGAAAAGCAAAGCCCAACCATTTCCAGATAAGAGACCAGGTACTGGTAAGCCAGACACAAGATGCCAAAGACGTCCCTGCGTTCAAACCAGAACCAATGACAGTGACCCACATACAAGGGTCCATAATCACTGAAACCAGTCCCAAAGGCACCATCACACGGATCTCGTCATTCTTTAGAACTTTTGAAGGTGACAACATTCAGGAAACTCGCATTCTCGCTGGAGAAGAGGACTTTTCTGACTTAGACTGAATTTGATTGCATGATAAGAGGGGAAACCAGTAGAATCTGCAGCCCAAGCAGAATCCTTTTGGAATAAATGCCATTTCTCTGACTCCGCATGGGGGAGCAGAACTGCAAGCAAGGCTTGTTGTGGGACAGATGGGAGGGGGAGGTATTGCCAGTGGGTGAGGAATCCGGGATTGGAGAATCTGTGTACTAGGGACCTAGCATTAATAAAACAGGAGTCAGGGAGGGATGTCAAGTTGATGATAGTAACCCTAATCTCATTGGGAGTGTGATCACAAATAAAGAAAATGTATCACGTGAAAGAATATTGCTAGGGGGACAACATTCTCGACCACTAAACCTGTTGGCCATTGTGGGAAAAGAATGATGGAAGAAAGAGAATATATGGGTGAAACAGGCGGGTTGAATAGAATAGTTGCTCATCTGTTGAGGGGACCGGATCTCTGGGCAATGGAGGGTGGTGATCAAAGGGGGAAATCACCACTGGTCAAAAGGTTAGAAGGTGCTTCTAAGAAGAGTAAAAGTAAGGCTAAAATCAATGTGAATTGTTGGAAGCTCAAGGTGGAATGCCTACTCCCGGAGAATAGTGGTGCAGTAATGAAATATAGGAATGCATTGGGAGTTGCACATTTTCCCATAGGGATACATTGGGGCTAGAAATATTTTAGGCGGGAGAACGTGAAAAATAGCAATATTTTTCCACGAAAAGTCGGGAGTCTACCGCCTAAATCGCGAGGGTTGGCATGTCTTCCTGCTGCCTTGCTGGATGACTCGCAGCACGTGATTTGTTTGTCGTACGTCTCTGCCATTGCAGGGGATGCCGCGTCTGTGTGTTATTTGACGCAGAACTGGTTGAGGAGTATGCAGGACGGCGACAGCAGCCTGCTTTCAGCTTGATGAGTGGTGGAGGTTTTGTTTAGTCAGGAACTCATAAAGGCAGCCGGGGGGGGCTATCGGTCGCTCGTTTTGTCTGGAATGCAGGGCTCTGGCAATGTTTCTTTCTGTTTTGCCAACATGGCATAATGAAGATTCCCCCTGCTAATAGCGCAGGGAGCTCTTGATTCTATTAAAGACAAGGAGGCGAGCATTAAGCTTCATCTTCTCTTTATTCTACTCTCCAGCAGTTTCAACAAATAATGTAAATTTTTACTTTCTTCTTTTAAAATAACACTTTTTTATTTTTACAAAAACTTCAAATCCCATCATTCCTTGTAGTCCTTCTAGCCTCTTAGCCATGTGACCTAGTCCTTCCTCTGTTCCTCCTCTTCTTTGACTGCTTCGAACTGCAATCTTCTCCAAACTCAATAGCCAACCGGGCCAACTTCTATACTGAACGTCCTGCTTTATGCCGGATTGGTCTCTTGCAATTCAACTTGCGGACTCGCTCCGAGCATCTTGTTCTTCTCTCTAATGATTTCAGCCATTCTTTTGCTCATCTCCGAGAGTCAGAAATAACAACAGCAACATGTTAGGGCGGCGAATACACACCCTATTCTGGAAGGAATTATCATGTCAGTCATATGCAATACATCACTTTATTCAGTTCATCATTGCTTCATATCTTTTGTGTATCTGGGTCGGGAATTTAATGCTCGCCTCCTTGTCTTTAATAGAATCAAGAGCTCCCTGCGCTATTAGCAGGGGGAATCTTCATTCTATGTCAAGACGGAGGCGAGCATTAAGCTTGTTCATAGCTTCTTACTACTGCTTCTGCTATTGTGTTAATTGGTCGAAAATAAAACATTCTAAACCTTGTATCGCTAGCCCAATCTGCTACCTTCATAATATCTTGCAAAGCTGCGCCTTGCCCTAGCGCTTTCGAGGCCATTGCTCCTCTAACCGAATGCGCTCCAAATTTTGTCATGTCCATGCCCGCTAGACTCATGATATCTCTGACCCATCGCGCTATAGTGGCTTTTGCTACTCCTTTGTGTGGTTTCCTGCGCGCTATTAACAATTGGGTTGTCCCTAGTGGTCTTAGCTCTGCTGTTCTACTCTTGTACTTTTTTATGCACGTGGCTACGCACCACTTCGGATGCTCTTGCATGTAGGGATACGTGATTGTGGAAGAATCTGTTTTCGTTCTTCTGGCCAGGTTAAACGTTACTCCTTCTGGACCATATGTCTTCCTATTTATTTCTAGTTCTATGACATCTGCCACTCTCCTGCATGACACCATGCATAATAGCAGGGCTAATTTCCCAGAAAGCATTTCTAGCGACAGATATCTGTTACTGGGCCACTCTGCTAGTAGTTTCAATACTACTGATACGTCCCATAAAACCTTGTATCTCGGCTGAGGTGGCTTCCTGAATCTTATTCCTTTTAGCAGTCGTATCACTGCTACGTTCTCTCCCACTGGCACTCCTTCCACGGGCAGGTGGCCTGCTGAAATTGCGGATCTATATACTCCTATCATTCTATATGCTTTACCATCTTGTAGGAGTTCCGCTAAAAAATTCAGTATCTCGACTAGAGGGGCAGAAACGGGATGAATACTTCTCCTTTTGCACCATGTCGACCACCTGTTCCAAGCTGCGTCGTAGCTCCTTCTAGTCGAAGGAGCCCATGACTCGACGATGAGGCTTGCAGCTTGTGCTGAAATTCCTGGGAGATTCCAGCGTCTCCTGCTATCCTGCATGCCATCAACGGCAACGTCCCCTTCACTCTCAGAGGGTGATATAACCCAACTGGGTCTGTGAAGAGGTTTTCCCCTTGCGGTAGTACTCTCGGGTAGTCCGTTATCAGCTCCATGAGCGCTGGAAACCATACTTGAGATTTCCATATTGGAACCACTACTATCAAATTGCTGCTTCCCTCCGTACTTTTGCTAGTACCCTGCTCATCTTTATGAACGGAGGGAAAGCGTAGTGTCTGCTCTCTCCAGTCCTGCAGGAAGGCATCCACTCTGGTTGCAGCTGGGTCCAATCTCCAGCTGAAAAACCTCTCCTTCTATGCTTTGTCTGGACGCAAACAGATCTGTGTGTACTGGGCCCCAACGTTCTTCCACCTGCCGGAATATCTCTCGGTCCAGCATCCAGTCGCTGGAGTCTGAGAGGTGCCTGGAGTTCCAGTCCGCTATTACATTCAACGAACCTGGCAAGTATTCGGCTACTACTGAGATCCCTGATTCCAGGCAGGAATGCCAGAAGTCCTTGGCTATTTCCACTAATAACTTGGATCTCGTCCCTCCTAAGTGATTGATGTACTTGACTGCTGAAATGTTGTCCATTTTCAGCAGAATACAAGAATTCACTTTTCCTTTCGGAAAAGCCTTGATCGCAAAGGATCCGGCTAACAGTTGCAGACAATTTATGTGTGACTGGAGTTCTTTCGCGCTCCACCTCCCTCCTGTCTGAAGGTCTCTGCATCGGGCTGCCCAGCCTGCTCTGCTGTCGTCCGATTCTATTAAGTCTGGACAGTCGCCGAAGATGCCTCTCCCGTTTCAAGGTTCCATGTTTGCTAACCACCACTCCAGCTCTGTTCTGGATTCCTGATCTATGTGTACTAGCTGGTGGTAATGTAGACCTTGCTGAAGGTTTCGTCGATGCTGCCAGTAAGCTTACTACTCGCGCTATTGTGCAGAGCAAGATCACTGTTTTGCTGAGTCATGTTCTCATTTCCCTTTTTAGGTCTCTGATCTTTCTGCCTGGGAGTTCTATGGTTGCCGTCCTGGTGTCTATAATAAATCCTAGGAATTCTATCCTCCTCGTTGGTTCCATCTCTGACTTCGTCCGATTCACTAGAAAGCCAAGGGAGGTCAAGAGCTTCACCACCCAGTCAGTCTGGTAGAGGAGTGTCTCCCTGCTGTTGGCCATCAGCAGGATGTCGTCCATATATATATTCATTCGTATCCCTTTCTTCCTGATCGCTGCTGCTACTGGCTTCATGATCTTCGTGAATGCCCATGGCGCTGATGCCAGTCCAAACGGCATCGTCGCAAATTGCCATAATTGCCCGTCTCAGTCGAATGCTAGAAAGGGACGGAAATCTTTTTGCACTGGTATTGTCAGGTAGGCGTCTTTCAGATCTTTCCTTACTAACCAGTCGCTCTGTCTGAGTGTGTCTCTGAGCTGATGGGTCCCTTCCATTTTGAAGTGGTTGTGGACCACCCAGCTGTTCATGTGTTTCAGATTTATCACTGGCCTCACTTTGTCTTTTCGGTGGACCAGAAACATATTGCTCACAAATTTTGTGTGTGCTTTGCACGGTTTGATCACTTGTTTTTCTGCTAGGCTCTGCAGTTGTGCATGTAATAACTCTTTCTCTGACTGTGTCGAGGCTAGAGGGTGGGGCGCTTGATATTAGGTAGGGGTCTCTGTAAACTCTATGTGCATGCCTTTCGCTGTCTGCAGAACCCAGGCGTCGCTGGAAAGCGAACGCCATTTCTCCCAGAATACTGCAGTCCTCTCCCCCCCCTCCCCTACTGGTGGGTATGTAAAAATTCTCACCTGTTGGGAAATTCTGTCCTCTTCCCTGTCCTCTACCTCGCCTTCCTCTAGGGAAGCGGCCTCTTGGCGGGAAGGAGGAGTCTGCTGTCTGTTCTCCCAGTACTGGTTTCTATTGCCTTGAGGTCTTCTGAATGCCTGGTCGCTTGGCCTCTGTACCGACCGGTCCCGCCAAAAACTCTTCCGGGGAAGATTTTCTTCATAGAGGCTTGTGCCTTCTCTAGGGATGTGTAGGTTGCTACGAATCTCCCCATTTCTTTGCTGAAAGTCTCTCCGAACAATAAACCCTGAGCTGCCTCGCCTGCTTCATATGATGCTAGATCTCCCAGATTGTGATCGATCTTGAGCAGGAGCCCTCTCCTGCGTTCGGACGACATTGCGCAATTGGCATTGCCTAGTAGGCATACGGCTCGTTGAGCCCAGTTCACTAGGACTCCAGGGTCCACCTCCTCTCCTGTGTCCTTAGCTCGCTCGGCTAAGTCCATAATTTTAGCCAGGGGTCCAGCTAGGTCTAGTACCTTTTCTTGGCAGCTTTTCCATGAGCGATCTATGCCCTTCTGGGGTCTCTGTTGGACTTGGAGACAAAGGATAACATTTGTGGGTCTAATTCTGGGGCTTCTGCTACTTTGCCCGGTAGTTCCGGTCTTGGGCACTCTGCCCTCATTCTCTGCCTAACTTCCTTCTCCAGCGTTTTCCTCAATCTTTGGGTCATATACTTTGCGACCCTCGGTGAAGGCACCCACTCCGAGGATTTCGGATTCCTGATCTCCTCTGGGTGGAACATGTCTGAGGTTTCTTCCTCTTCTATATTATGGATTTTTTGCTGTCTTTTCTTTGGCGGGGGTTGGCTTCCCTCGTCCGCTTCGTTATCTGCGTCCTCCTGTGTGGAGGTAGGGGATTCTAGTGGTTCCTCTTCCGGGAAACCTTCTTCTTCTGGGTAGCCCATATTATCATCCCCTGGGTAGGGGGGTCTCGAGGCTCGGCACCTGTGATTCTTTCATGAACGCTTCTTTCAGTCTATTGAAAGCGTCTAAAGCCTCCGGGGCCCTTGCACCTGCCCCTTCCGTTTGGCCCAGGGGGTCAGAGGAGTCTTTGCTCCCAAGGGGCCTTATTACACCCCTTGGGGTCTTTTGGAGTGACCCTTGTGGACGTGCTTTCTTCCAGCCTGGTGCACTTGTCTTTCTGGCTCAGAAACAACTCTATTGTCTGTAGTCTTTCCTGTAGGGGTCTAACTCCCTGAGCCACTGCCTCCGTGAGTGAATCCCCCAGCACTTCCTTGAAACTGTAGGCTAAATCGTCCTGGTAGACTGCCTCTTGTTTTTCTTCACTCCATTCAAAGTTTGACATGTTTAGTGCTGTTAGGTGCCTTAACAATACCTTTTCCTGCTATTCAGTTTAAAGGCTCAAAAGTGCTCCGTAGTGTTCGTGTGCTTCTTAATACGAATCCTCTTCAGCACGATTGCGCTCTGACTCCGCACCCCTGAGGGTGGGGGCCTAGAGTTCCGAGCTTTTTGCTGTTCAATTGGCTGTGCCTTGTGTAGGCAGCCCCGCCCTCGCAAGGGTGGGGGCCGCTTCCTGGTTCTGACGGAGCTCCACGCTCGCGTCGCTTAGCTCCGCCCCCACCACGGTGGGGGCTGCTCGCTCTGCGGCGCACGTCCTTGAGAGGGCGGGCCGCTTCTCTGATGCGGTCGGGAGATTATACTCCCGCTCGCATCTTGCTCCGCCCCCACAAGGGTGGGGGCTGCCTGCACCTTGGTGCGAACCCTGCGCTGCACAAGGCTTGCTTATGAGGAGATCGGCGAGCCCCTGAAATGCTGGGTAGTGCGGCACGGGGCCGCCGACTCTCTATTATACTATTAATCATCTAACGCTGCCGCGCTGCGCATTAAGGTGCCTACAGCTAAACCCATATATATTATTAACTCATACTCTGTTTATATACCGTCTAACCTTACATTAAACACATGCTATTACGCAGCTAATGTAGGGTAGTACTTATCTTTCTGGAGAGCAGGAAAATAGGAGGAGGAACAGAGGAAGAGGAAGGACTAGGTCACATGACTAAGAGGCTAAAAGGACTACAAGGAATGATGGGACTTGAAGTTTTTGCTAAACGTGTTATTTTAAAAGAAGAAAGTTAAAATGTACATTATTTGTTGAAACTGCTGGAGAGTAGAATAAAGAGAAGATGAAGCTTAATGCTCACCTCTGTCTTGACATAGAATAATGTCCTTTCGTGCTTTGTTGTAGGCACAGTGTCCGGAGTGCTGTTGGATGGGGAGTGGAGAGGGTGAGGGATAACAGTGTCTGGAATGACGGGTTTCTTTCTCACTTCGGTCGAGCGAGTAGAACTTTTACATCTATTATAATTAAAACTTTACAGTTCTCTTTTGTTTTGGCGGTTGGATCAGTGTACGTAGGGTTTTTGAGGGGATAATAGCTAGAGTTTGTTGGTTTCTTTGCATCACTCAAAAGGCTCCCATCCACCTTTTTAAACCAGAGAATTTAGTTGAATTGTATATCGGGGTGGTGATGCCGATTAGAAAAGGTAGGTGCAAAGTAGTAAACTTTTAGGGTACCAGGCCGCCCCCAAATAAGGAAGGTGTATGCAAACGTGAGGAATGCTATTTTGAGCGACCCCAATACGCAAGGAATTGGTTACACGGACAGGGGCCAGTGACTGTGCATCATTGTAAAAGATGGCGTGATGTTTTTCAGGAAGTATTCAGTCAATATTTCTCCCGGAAATGTATCTCATTTGAGCACAGCAGCCTCGCTAGCGCCCAGAGGCATCCCAGCTCACATTGGCACTATACTAGTAACAGCGGTGAAGTGAGGACCCACACATGAAAAATATCCCAAATAGATATTTAATAGCACATTGGAAAAGGTGCATCTTGGAGTCAGCGTGAAATTATACATATCTGTATAGATATATAGTAGAATTCTGTTTTGAACGACCCCTATTCTCCTTGATAACCATCTTGCAATCTTTGTGCTTGTAAAGGACGACAGCATGAGCGCTATAGGGGTCTGTGGGGAGATGTGGCAACTGCAGGATCTAGGTGAGATACAGAGGCCATCAGCACTGGGACCCTGAATATGCAGGGCCGTGAAGTACCAAGAGAAGGGTTAGATTTACGCCAGAGGGATAAGACTGAGGGACTACTTTGAAAGATCAGCTCCATTCTTGGCGGGGTTTGGAGTGTTTGCGAATGGCCGCGATCGTTCCTTCCTTACATAGCGCATAACAGCCCAGCAGTTAGAGCGAGAAATTGTGTTAACAAAACAGTCATTTAGTACCATTCTCTGAGTGACCAAACGGAGCTACAGGAACATTGGTAAGATACATTTGATTGGGATGAGGGTATGGACATTGTTATGTAACATTTGTGCCAGTAGTGAGGCCTTATAGCACGGTATGATGGCGCAGGGTGCAGCGCTGCACAGTTCTGAGGTTCTGGCACACTGCACTTAGTTCATAGGATACAAGTTTACACAGTAGTGTGGGGAAAGTGGCTCTGCATTTCATCATTGGATAGAAAAGCTCTTCTGGCATTGGTGCAAGGGTGGCCCTGGGTTCCTGTGAGATATAGAATGGCAGGTCACAATGGAGGAGTGTTCATTTAACATTTAATTTCAGATTCAGCCGTCTCCTTTTTGGCCTGGGTAGCTATATGATGTACAGTGCGTGCCATCTACTCCGGGCCCATCATCTGTCAGGTATTTTGCGTCCAAGTAAGTTTCTCCTTTTGGGTACTGAATTTGTGACTAGGGGTGACAAAGGACCAGAACGAACGTTGTGCAACATAGCCGCACATTCCCACATGCGCATGGCGTCTTTTAGGTATTGGAAAGTGTAGCAAACGGAAGTGGATGGCCGTTTTTGGCAAATTAATTTGGTCTCTCAGATAAGACCCATGCTCTATCAATTTTACCAAAAGGGATTAGTATGCACAGATCTGGTTAGCTTTATAAGGAAGTGTTGCATATCTCCCCAAGGGATGTTTGCAGGCATAGGCGTTACATTCACAACAGATGGTACAGATTAAGTACATTGGGCCAGTGACAGTACACTACAAAATGATGGGATATACAGACAAAATGGTGGCTGTGCATTAAACTAGTATACCAAAGTGTGCGGATGGACCTCTGATCACCTTAACCCAAAGTAGGCCCACCCCTAATGTATATGGTCCTAATGTCGACGACCCAGATTTTTTTCTCCTACCTTTCCTCGCTGCTGGCAGGGTTCCCTCTCATTCCGATACTATGGGGGGGGGTCACTTTAACACTAGAGTTGACATTGACATGGCCAAATATGCACGAAACCTCGACAACTCTCCCGATCTGCTAAAAACATTATCAAAATACAGGTCATGCTGGGGGGTCATTCTCGAATTGATAGGTGGTTATTGTCTGATATACTCATCAGATCCATAGATCACATGACCATCCTCCCTAGAACTTTCTCAGATCACAGTCTCACTCCAATGGTGGGGTAGAGGAGTAGGGTTACACGTACATGGAGATTGAAACCGCACGCCCTACTAGATACAGTGTTTGATTTGGAGCTGGGAGCCAGCATAGATGACTTTGCGACCAATACTGGATCAGTAAAGACCCAAGCCATCTTGTGGGAGACTTTCAAGGTTTACATCCGTGGAGTTGCCTTGTCGAAAGAAGCAGGTATCTGTAGTATCTTACTCTCTAGCAAGATATGCCTGGATTAGAGATGACATGGAGCAGGAACCAGGCAGACCCAGCTAAGTAACAAACAGAAGATGCTTTATTGTTCTTGGTTACATAGATGCAGATCATGAAAGGTAGGAGAGAAGGTCACAAGCATCTGTCCTGGTTCCCTGCCATACTCCAAGTCCAAACTGTCACTCCCAGGAATCCCCAAGCCTCCAACACTCTAAGCTCCACCTCACTATTCTATAAGGTCCTGCATTGACTCAGACAGTCATACTAATCATCCAGGATACAACACATCTCCCTCCTTAAAAACAACCACAATAAACAGATCACACCCACTATCATGCTAGGACTGACAATCAGAACAACCATAACTCCTTCTACCCCGGCCTGCCACACCGGGGTCTCAGTGCTGCCACAACCAAGCACGTACCTTGCCACATGGACAATAAAAACCAAACTACAATCAAAAACCCTCTTTCTGCCTACCTCCTTCTGCCAGAACTGCCACCCCTGGCCTCAGGCCTGCCACACCTGAGCGCTACCCATGCCTCCAAATGAGACAAAACACACCTTTCAAAAATAGAGTAGCCCTGATATATTAAACATATACTATGCCCTAAACAATTGTTCTAACATGCCAACAACAAACACAACCAATGTATCCAGAAACAAACCATGCCTCATCGCCTTATCCCTTCTCCCCAAAGAAAACATGAAAAAGGATGAAAATATAGTAAAGTGACTGGATGTGGTGTGTAAAACTAGTGCACGGTAGCAACCACGCGACAAAACTGTCCATAACCGCCACAAAGATGGAGTGTAGTGGTATGCATTGATATAATAAAGCAAAAAAAATTCTACTAGTACAACCAAGAATGAAAATTGTCATGCTAATCCCAAAAACTCAGTGTAAAAAATGTATTTTGTTTAGATTGTTAAAATCATTCACTATTACAACTTGCCAGTGTGTGGTTCACCTGGTCCTATAATGACCACAACTTCAACACAAACCACGCTCAACAAAACACTGGCCTAAAATCTGTGTGCCACTCCAATATAATATGAAAATAAATCAACTGGCGTGCTCAACTATTATGCTTCCCCCTACCATGCACCGTCTAGCACCACAAATCAACTACTAGGAGTCTGAACCTTACTCCTAAAAGACCACCAAACTCAAAACTACATCACAGGAGATCATGTGCGGTCACCCTCAACGCACAAACCTATAATATAGGCCCCTTGCCCAAAACCCACAGGTACAACTGCATTGAAATGACCTCCAAACTACATAACGGGCCCCTTGCCCTGGTGTCTACACAACTACCCTTCTCTAAGGGCTAACCTCAACAGAACACTCCTACTATAAGTGTCAAACCTCTAAAAGAATATGAGGTTCCTACGAAGGTTTTCCAATATTTAGGCAAACGCACCCGGCCGGCGTGTGGAAGCCACCCCACCAAACATGCATGCAACTCCAAAACACGTGTACAACTCCACTACAACGTGCTGCCACTCACACGTACAGAACTACCTCATGTGCGCACACATACGTCACATACACTCACAACTGTTACACTTTGCGCTCACAAACTACACTTTGTGCTCACAAACGCAAACTCTAACCACTACTCATTGCACTTACACGCCCAAACTCACTGTCCACACAACACATACTCACTACACACAAATGCGCATATACAGTATACATTGTCTAAAACAAAAATGTGTTGCACCAACAGCAATGGTGGTGATCAGTCACCATACTGGAGGCACACGCAACATCACAATAATGACATACCAAGTGATTCCTAAATAAATTCATCATTAAGACACCCTCCATATTTAAGAACATCCCTGTGCAATTGCATATACAATAAAAGAACCTCTGTGGACATATACAAAGAAGCAGGTATCTGTAGTATCTTACTCTCTAGCAAGATATGCCTGGATCTGAGATGACATGGAGCAGGAACCAGGCTGACCCAGGTAAGTAACAAACAGAAGATGCTTTATTGTTCTTGGTTACATAGATGCAGATCATGAAAGGTAGGAGTGAAGGTCACAAGCATCTGTCCTGGTCCCCTGCCATAATCCAAGTCCAAACCGTCACTCCCAGGAACCCCCAAGCCTCCAAAACTCTAAGCTCCACCTCACCATTCTATAAGGTCCTGCATTGTTTCAGACAGTCACACTAATCATCCAGGATACAACAGTATCCTTAGAGTGATCCTTAAGTCCATTGAGGAAAGTGAGCTCCTTCTAGCCAAATTAGAAACCCAATGTACCTCATCCCCGTCAGTTCATACCCTTAGAGATATGGGCACGATGGTAGACCCCTTTCGAGCTCAAGCAGACTGGGAACGCAAGTTCCTAGATGACCCTCAGGCCACTAGAAGATATGGCGAAGGCAAATACCCTGGGCACCTATTGGCCAGACTAATTTGTCGTGAAAGGGGGACTTCCCATATTCCAGCCATTGAACAAGCGGATGGCAGCCTTCCACTGCCGGCCCGAGAAATTAACGGTGAGTTTCGCTCCTTTTATGAATTGCTTTATACTAATGAAGACATCACCCCAATAACAGAGATAGAATTCTTTCTCAACAACTTCCCACTTTCAGTGCTGTCTGCAGAGACCATGGAGTCACTAGATCGTCCAATAACTAATGATGAGATATCTCTGGCAATAGACAAACTTTCTTGTGGAAGAGCTCTGGGTGCAGACAGACTCACCACTGAGTTTTATAAATGTTACAAGGGGCAGTTGGTGCCCCAGAGTGATGGCTGTTTGGGAGGAAGCATGCCTGACCGGTAGACTGCCCTGCCCCCTCACTTAGGGAAGCAATTATCTCAGTATTATTGAAACCAGACAACCCAGCCACACAGTGTGGTTCTTACTGGCCCCTTTCCATCATCAATTGTGATGTTAAAATATTTGCAAAAGTATTGCCCCTTCGACTGGCATCATACATGTCTTTCATCGTCCACTCCGACCAGTCGGGATTCATATCGGGACGTTACACTGCACCAACTTATGGCGCCTATTTAATATACTTACCCGAATAGACCCTGAGACGCAGGCCGCAGCAGCTTCATTAGAAATGCAAAAGGCGTTCTACTCAGTTTCCTGGAGGTTTCTGTGGTTGGTTTTGGAAAAAGAGTAATTTTGGTCCGCGGTTTCTATTCTGGGTGAAATTACTATATTCATCCCCTGTTGCTAGGGTCCGCCCTGTTGCCATGGTCCGCACTGAAGATTGATGCTCCTCCCAGTTTAGAATAGACGGGGGCACCAGGCAGGGCAGCCCCTTCTCGCCCCCAATATTCGCATTAGCCATCAAGCCATTGGCTGACAGGATTCGCCAACGACATGCCCAGAGAGGCATTAAACTTTCTGGGGATACGGAAATCATCTCACTCTATGCTGATGACCCATTGTTTTATATCCGCTCCCCAGAGGAAAACCTGGCACCAATACTGGAAGACGTGATTCTCTTTGGCACTTTATCCGGACTTCAGCTCAACTGTGCAAAGTCCATACTGTTTCCATTAACCGATGCCACCCTGACCCCCCGTAACCTCAATGGCTTCACCTGGTCTCAATCAGAGATGAAATTCTTGGGGGTAGTTGTCACTCATCAACAGGCTTCCCTTTATGACCGTAACTGTGGGAATTACCTCTCTCCCCTAGCTTGGAAAGCTGAAGGCTGGGTCACCCTGCCGATTACACTGGCTGGGAGGGTGGCTGTTCTCAAGAGGGTGGTTCTACCGCAACTCCTATATGGATTACTGAACGTCCCACTTTGACCTGGCAGTGAATTCTTTCAAACACCAACTCGGGCGTTCAATTCATTCCTTTGGCACTCTGGTGCTGTAAGTTTAAAACTTGACACATTATCTGCCCCCATTTCACAGGGGGGCTTTGCTGCCTCCAGTTTTGAGCGATATTGGATTGCTGCCCAGGCCCACTTTACAGCATCTTGGTTTGATCCCGCTGATCCCCCTCCGCATGTTAAACTCTAATGCCTGGCGTTTGCGAACCTTCATATTTGTTCCCTGATTCTTCCTCCTTTCAAGTTGAAATTAGAACCCATGGACCCTACTGGAGTCACAACGTTGGCTTGGAAAAGACTCTGGAAATTAGTGGACCCCCCCGTCCATTCCAGGGGAAGACCCCCCCCCCCCCACACCTCCATGGAAATTTCTACCCGAGCCACCCACCATCGATGGTACAATGGTCCACCTCTGGTGGGAGGCCAGTTTTGGTACTGTCCAAAATGTATTCACTCAAGACTCCTTCACCGAATGGCAGGATTCCGGAATCTGTAAGAGGACGACCCTCTCATTGGTTACAATACACTGGGCTTTGCTTGTAAAACCATATATTATGCTTGCATGTTATGTTATCATAAGTAATTCATTTATTCATCATTCATTCCAATTAGTGACATTAGTTATCGATTATCCACATTATTCTGCCCCTTTGACCATGCATTTGAAGAGAGAAATAGGCCCTTTTATAGTAAGGGTTTGCTTAGTTATGTTATTGGCATATATGCTGAAAGAGATGCTTTAGAATTATGTATTATGCCATTTATGTAGTGCTTTGTGTTGAGAGCTAGAGAGAACATGACTGACGTTGACAGTCTGATGCTTGATGTAATTAGAAATGCTTGCTTGCAGAAAGAGTGAATGCTTAGTGAAGAGATATGTTACCATAGAGATGTATGTACGTCATTGAATAGTATATCCAGGGGTGAGGTTTTGCAGTAGAATCAGAATCGGATGGCTTTCAGAGATCGGAAGCGTTTTGGGATGCAGAGGAGAGCAGAGTTCGAGAGCGATGCGATCTCGGAGAGCAGTTGGCAGGAGATCAGATGAGCTTGGCAGAGGCTTGAGGCAGTTCGAGTGAGCAGTTCGAAGGGAGACCAGATCGCTGAGGGGCCAAGCAAAGAGGCCCTGTGCGAGGCTGTGCAAGGAGGCTGGCTGTCTGAGGGAGCAAAGGGAGAAGCTCGGTCCTTGAGTATTGCTGGCAGCAGATTGATCACATCATGCAAATAGGGAGTATTGCTGAGATGAGGCCTACCTGAATAGACTGGGTTGTTAGGACATGGGCGATTTGCACACACATTAGATGGGGTGTTGACATATTGAGGGAAGGGGAGATAAGACAGGGATTGTCTCATTGAGAGAGAGTGTGTGATGTGTGGTGTGTGTAATAGAGCGAGAGAGAGAGAAATGTTGATGATGGAGCTTGCTGACAAATAGCTTGTCACATGTTGCTATTAGAAATGTTATTAGCCACACATTGTTATTAGCATTGTTACAAAGCCGAATTGTTATTAGGCTACAATGCATGTAGAATGGTATTAGGTTGCTATGCATAGAAGCCAGAGGAGCTGGCAACTGTAGATTGCATTGCATTATAGTTAGAACCCATGCAGAAAGGGTTGCAAATTCATTTTGCTAGTAGTGTTTGCATCATGCAGTGTTATGCATGAATACAAGTGTTTTTATTGTTGAATCGATTCATGTGTTTTCTTTGTGTCTTGTGTTATTTCATCTTGTGTCTATTCTTAGTGTTTGGGTTTGTGTGTGTGTCCCTAGCATGGCAGTAACACAGTGCAGTGCACAACTGCCCTGAGAAATCTTTGCAGGGGGAGCCAGAGTGGTCCACCCCACCACCCCCCGAGGTAGACTTGTTGCAGTTTCACACGCTGACCAATTAAGGGTAGATGGCACAAATTCCCCTCATTGCCTCCTGATGATACACTATTGTCTGAGATTATGAGTGGCTCAACGAAGAGAGGGAGGGTTAGCAGGTTATATGGGTTTTTTTCAGAGCAGGGTGAGGCTCCCACTGGATAGGCTCTGGATGGCATGGAGTAGAGATCTGGGTGTAGAGGTGACTGACCAGATTTGGGAGTATATGTGCACGCGCACCCAGGAGGTCTCCTTTAATTCCAGGTTTAAACTGATCCAACTAAAATTACCTCACAGATCCCACTATGCCCCGATTAGATTACATGGGATGGCAGGAGACAAACTGGCTGAGTGCCCAAGATGTAAGGCTGACAATGTGGATTATTTAATTTTTTTTATTTATTTTTTATTAAAATGTTTTGTTTGATTTTACAAACTTAACATTTAAAACACTTTCTTAGTTTCATGGTTCAGCAATTCATTTGGTCTGCACATTACAACTCATTTATAATCTCAATCCAAAATTTGATAATTGTAATGATTAGCCATTGATCTTTTCCTTGAAGAAGATTAGCCCATCATTCTTCAGTGGTCTTCGCTTTGTTCGAGATTCTAAAAAAGTCTCTGAATAGTTCCCTTTTTTCTTTCAGCACAGGACACACCATAATTAGGTGGCATAATCTTTCTCTTATTTGCACTTCCTTGCAAAATCTACAATCCCGGGAAACCATGCCAGTTTTATCGAACATTGCTAGATAATCCCTATTTGGTAATATGTTCAGACGAAATCTTAAAAATAGGTCACAAATCATTCTATCAGGAAAATGACTTAGATATTCTGGAAGTTCATTTAGAGCTCTTACCTCTATGTCGCATTTGAGACGACGTTTGTACGTTTTTTGTATGTGTACCGTTTTTATCCAATCGTTGTTTTTTAATTTTCGTTTCGCTTGCTGAGTTCTCTTTGTCAACATTTCTTCTGATATTTCTTCAAGTTGGAATTTTCTTTTTATTGTTGTTGTCCATTTCAAGAGAGCTGCCGATTGAGATGCTTGTTCGTTTGGTTTTAGTATTTCTAGTGACGGGATCTGATCATCTGAAATAATTTTTCTATACAGGTCCATCTGTTTTCATGAGACCATGGATTCAATTGACTGCAGGCCCAATTCAAATCGAATCCTTGCAATGGGAAATGATTTTGGGAGAGCTAACATTTTCCACCAGTATAGCCCTTCCAAAACAGACCAATTGATGACCTTCTCGTTGATTAGGGATTCACTGGCATAAGTTATTATAGGAACTACCTTTTGTCTGTACAGTAACGTTGTTGCCTTTGCCGAGAATGTTCCATATTTCAGATGAAAGAACCTTCCTTGTCTGGCCAAGGATCTTGCCTTTTCCTCGATATATACATACCATTCTTTTTCATTGCTTGAGGGATTTATCAAAGCTCCTAGATATTTCATTGACTTTGTTGTAGTTATTTCTTTAGTTTCAAGCAAACTTTTTATCAGGTGTTCGATTTTCCGATTTTGAGTGACCAGTTTCATGACCTTTGTTTTGGATGTATTAATTTGTAAGTCGTTTGAGCTTTATTCAAAGTTTTATTCAAAGTTTCTTGTAGGCCTTTTTTGGTTTTATCCAATATTATGATATCATCAGCGTAGATTAATGTATGAATACTTTCATTATTAATCTTCGGAGGATTTGCTTTGGGATTTTGTATTTGAGCCTCGAATCGATGTATTTGAGTATAGTTGAATATTTGGATTCAGGATGGAGGTAGGGCAATCCCATGCTGTTAGTTTCTGCCATAGTTGTTGTCTGTTTACAGAGTCAAATGCCATTTTCAGATCTATGAACAGGGTGTAGACTTGTTGGTTTCTTATGCTTGCTTTCTTTTTTTCATATTCAGTAGCAACAGATTTACATTGGTTCCAATCTTTGTCACAAAACCAGTTTGTCTTTTCACTTGCTTTCCGTTGTTTGCTGCCCACATATTCAGTTGCTTTTGTAGATAATTTGCAAATAGTTTTCCCAACGGATCTAGAAGGGCTATTGGTCTATAGCTACTTGGCTTCTTTTGATCTCCTGTTTTGTAGATAGGGATCAGAATCGCGACTGTCCATGTGTAGGGAATTTCTTTTCTTCTTTCTATTAGTTGTAATAAATGAAAGAAGAATTTTGCCCATACTTGTGAGGTTGCTTTAAGAACTGCATTTGAGAGCCCATCTGGGCCTGGTGCTCGAGATGGATTTAGAGCTTTAATTTTGTTTGTCTTCCACGTCCCAGTTAAATTTCCAAGTACACTTGTCCTTTGGTCTTTTTGTTAGCAGGTTTGGTGTTTTGCTGTTATATACTTCTTGATAATGTTCAACCCACATGTGAGGCTCTACCTCTTGTATCATTGATTGTTGGGTAGAATTGTTGTTCATCATTGACCAAAGAATTCTCGTGTTTTTTCCTGTCCATGTTAAGCACAGTACTCCCTTTGCATTCATGGGTTGGTCAGTTAACAAAATATTACCTATTCTCAATTCTTTCATCCATTTACTAGCATGAGGTGACATTTCTTGCAGAGTATATTTATTACCCTCTTTATTGAAAAGATGAATATTGAAATCGCCGGCTATGATGAATTTATTTTCACTGTTAGATTGCACAATGGAGTCGATTTCCTCACATATGGAATCAATAAATTTGTTGTCACTGATTGCAGCAGGATTCCAATAGATGTTAAAGATTGAAATACATCTATGTTCTATGCATTGGTTCATGTCATTGTCATCATGTTCTGAATTATAGACTGGCATGCTGATAGTTATATATTGAGCCCAGGAATTGATGTTCTTTCTTGCAGTTATGGCCCACATCGTATTGATTTTCATTAGAATTAGCATTCCTGATGCCGGTCTGCCTATATTCGAAGATATTGCCGGATTCAGCCAAGTTATGTATCCCTCACAAAGGACCTCATTGATCAGCCAGGTCTCTTGTAGACAGATTATTTCTGAGTCTGCTAACGTTGAAGAGGGGTTTTCCAAAATGAGTTTGTGACCCCTTGTATTCCATGATGTTAAGGATATTTTATTTGCGTCAGTTGAGTTATCCTTTGGTTGTTATAGATATGTTTTCCTAGCTCGTCGGATATTATTGTCTTTTTCGGTGATTAAAGTTATTTGGATGGTCACTTCCTTTTGTCTCATTCCTTTCGCTATTTTTTTTCCTTTGATCAAGTAGTGCAATTTTCGAAGATTTTTTCATAGCCATCAGTCTGGTTACAAAGATTTCTTCTACTTTGAAACCAAGTTTCTTAAATTGATGGTTTGCCGATAGCACTCTTTGCATGATTTCCTCTGAATAGAAGTCGAGGTGAGCTTCCTCCATGTGATTTTTGTTTAGGAAGATAATTACTTCAATATCGTCCGTTTCAATTTCCCGAAGTTGCGGAATTGCTTTCAATAATCGCAGGGTGTTAAATCTATTGAGTATCACCGGTTCTTCTGAATTTGGCATCAGTTGAAATAGTGCTAATCTGTTAGCATACTTGATACTCAAAGGGTTCTGGAAATTGGGTTTCAGGATAGGCATCCGTTTATCGTAATTGTTTTTTTCATTCTGCTGATTTCCAGCAGATAACCATGTTTCCTCATTTGATTCTGATGAGTAAGAAAGGGATATGCTATTTTCTTGGTCGTCCGAGTCTTGGGAATTTGTCGAAGTAGCCAATGATGTATCATAGCACTGATCGAAAACAATCAAGTCCTTGTCTTGAATGTTAGTAATGATTGAGTTGTCATCCGGCGAATCCTCAATTATCTGGCGCTCTGTTATCAGGACCTGATGTGTTGACTGATTTTTAGTATCTTGATTGATTACAGCTATAAGGTCATCCAATGGTTCCAGAGATATTTGGTTTGCCAATTGCGTATTTTGTTTGAAACTGCTTTTTGTAGCCAGAATAGGATTTGAAACTTTTTGCTCTATGTGCTTGTTTACACTATTTTGATTAGCTTGTAAAGATTTGTCACTTAGTGATTTTTGTACACTTTGCATTTTCCTCAGAAATGCCCGAGATCCCGTTTGCGATTTGTTAATCGCTTTTTTATGAATTGGTTTATTCGGGACATCTTGTCCTGCCGATCCTCGTTTTGATAGATCAAATATATCAAAGGGTGTGCACATTGGTGGTTCATGAGTGCCTTGAATTAATGGCAGGAGGTGGTTGTTAGTTTCAATCATCATTGGTTGCATTTCGTACTGTGTTATTTGGTCGATGTAAGTATTATTTAGATACCGTTTTTCCTCAGTTTGGGTTTCTTGAGTTATTACTTTTGATTCAGGTATCGTGTGCAGTTGTTTTTTTGCCTTTTCATCTATTAGTTTTTTTGTTATAATTGACACTTTTTCCATTAGATTCTGCTTATCTATATGGTCCACTCTTGCCATGTCTGCTAATCGGGATTGCCATGTCCTAGACGTTTCTGCCTCGTATTTCATTCGTTCTTGTATGCTGTTTGTGAATGATTCAAACTGGGATTGTTTTGTCATGATCATTGCACGAAGCGTTGCTTGGTCTTTTGTAGCATCGACCATGGATTCCTGGATTTCTAGAAAAGGAATCATTGCATTTGATAATACTGCAATCAGGGTATTTTGCAGATCTAGCATCGTGGTGGGAATTCTCTGTGGAGATTTAGGCAAGTCTCTCGTGGTGTCAGCGTCAGTACTTATAGATGATGATTCAATACTCTCTGTTTTTGGTTTTATTATATGATTATTTGTTTTATCCATGGATGTTTTCACTGTTGTATGACTTTCCTTATGAGTTATCGGCGTAGAGGTGTTAATCTGCTTGGTATGGCCAGTTGAGCAGATTCCATTGAACACTTCTTGTCTTTTTTCTTGACTGTCCATTAGTGTATCTATCTCAGTGATGTCAAGCGACAACCTTGCTATCCTGATGGGGAGAGACTGCATATTGTTGTCGCAGAGGGAATAAGTCGGACGATAGGTTGACTGCCAATGTTGTTTTGTGATCCTTGCTCTCTCTTGCAAGGATGGTGTAATACAGGAATCCTCTGATCTTGTTTTTTGTGATTTTTCACTGTTAACCATTCCTTGGGTTTCTCCTACCGTGGATTATATCCACAAGCTTTGGTCCTGCACACATCTAACTGTGTTCTGGGAAGAGGTTTGTAAGGCAGTATCCTTGATGCTGGACTGTGAAATTGCTCCATCACCAATGACTTGCTTATTCCACGAGTTCCCACGTACCGGCTGTGACCTTAGGAAACTGTCCGGCCTCTGCATTTTACTTGCGGCCCGCTGTATATTATTACTCTGGCTGTGCCCTAGGTCCCCCACCTTTGACCAATGGCTTCAAGCTGTTACATAGGCCTCTGATGTAGAAGGACGCTGGTCCTCCTTACACCCGGCGGCTGGTAGGCACAGGGAAATCTGGGCTCCTTTCCGATCCTACCTATACTAGTATGTCTACAAATGGTTTAATTATTGTCATCATGATGTAATGCTTGCAAGTTCCTTAACTTGACCCTGCATGGTCATGTTATCCTACTCTGTGATTTCATTGTCATATGTCGATTCATTGCTTAATGCTCTTGCTCTCTGTTGTAACATGTTAAATAAAGAAGAAAAAAAACAAGTGCATGTTTGTCCGTTAAGCAAGTTTATTGTATAAACAGCCAGGAGGAGCTAGATGACACTGTGGAGTCAAACTAACCAGAGTCTCCTCGAACCACAGACGTTTACGCATTTCACTGGTAAAACACTCCCATAGATTTTGAAAAAAACATCCCACCACATGATTGGTCAAACCTATGCAAAAAAATCCAATCTCCTTTAATTCCCATGCTCTCATTGGACAAATTTATTTAACTACCATCATCAGTTCATATTCGTAGCACACCCTTTTTTGGGATCTTTCCGTGGGTAGGTCATGACGACGTCCCATAGTTACACAAACAGAAATTCATTACAGGTTCCAGCTGGCCTGGGACCTCTAACCCCAGACGTGATGCACATGGTTTGCAAGGACACATCAACAATATGAGGTAGGGGAGAAATAAACATGTTCCCTTTGAACTGGCAATAAATATCTTACACGCCCAGACTTTCTGGCATCCTTGTTCTACACTAATCTACACAACTACCAATTCAACACACATGGCTTGTGAGCATATCCTGAGAAACTGATCGAAACCCATAAAGCATTTGTCAACTCCGCCCTTAAGCGTCCCTTCACCCCAGGCTTATGACTCAGACACAAACAGCTGGCCGGACTTCCCTGGACAATGAATAACGGGCATCCATGTAAAACATCTCTTTTCCACAATAGTACTAAGTCATAAAGGCCTCAGCCTGGCTGTAACTGACCTTCTGATATTATCGCAGCTACCCTTTCTTAGACTTCAACCTTGCTAAACCAGTTTCCCAGTCACACAAACCTCATCTCACCAACCCAGGTTCCTGGACCTGCACAATCCGAACTTAAAAAGGACTTTTCGGCATACAGATTTGTATATTCACCATGTACGCCAACTGTCCCAAAACACATATCCCTCAAGACCCCCATGTATGTAGGTCTGTGCATGTATATTCAAGACTACTGTGTCCTCTTCACAGTGGTTTCTTCATTGCATATCATTCTTGCAGTCGCATATAAAGCTCCTTGCTGCTCAATTCTTTGGCACTACGTGGCACACCATACTGACATTGCATTTGTATTGCATCCGCAGTTTGGACAATTATCTTGCTGCACATGTGCAAATCTAAAATGTATCAACTTAAAAACAAACTAACACTAAAAGTAACACTTATCCCATTAACTACACTAGATACATGTTAAATTGCAACATGGCATCAACATCGCCATTCCCCAAGTCACCAATACGGCACGCGGAACGTGAACCCCTCTTTTTCAGTGGGCACTTTATCGACCAACCCAACTTTCACCCCTTTAGCTATGTAAGTGATTTCAATCCGGCACTTCCCCCCAGTCAATGCCTAGCGTGTAATGCACAACTGAAACCCTTATTTATTTTGGCCCTCATTACGATACTGGCGCTAAACCATGGCGCTATTAGCACCATGGTTGGTGCCGGTATCGTAACGAGTCCGCCAATGTTCAATTGGGAATTACCACCCCATTCCAAGGTTGGCGGGGCGGTAATTCCCCATTGAACATTGGCCCTTTCCCATTCCCATTTTTGCCCCATAGGGCTCAATGGGACTGGGGAAGGCGCTAAGTAAGGTACTGCAAATTGCGGTACCGTACTTAGCACCAAGGTCCCTTTGCGGGTCCCTACTTTAACGGCTGGTCTAGACCAGCCGTTCAGGTCGGGTCCCGCAAAGGGACCTCGTAGTAAGGCGCTAAATGTTTAACGGCGCCGCAGCCTTTTACTGTGCCGTTGAACACTTAGCGCCAGGGTCCTAATGAGGGCCTTTGTGTCTAAAAGTTCTTTTATTCTGAACAATGTACCACTTATATCACGCCCCTCTCTTGGAATCCTCCCCCCCCCCCCGGTCACACTGAACCAGGAATCAGGCTGGTTTGCAAAGTTAAAATATTTATTTATGTAGTTCACAATTTTAATCACACTATGTTTAATGGGTATACAATAATCACCAATGGGGTGATGTAGAACTAAGCAATCTCTTTAATCAGAAGGAGTAATAGTGAGCAAAACAATTCCAGCACAGAAATAATACTTTTGTGTGCTCAGACCAAATAGCAGCGTGGTTACTAGTTCCCCCTGCACACCCCTCAACTCACAACAAGCAATGTAAAGAGATAGGAGGAGAGAGAACAGGTTTCAGGAATGCAGAATTCAAACAAATGCCAATCCCAATTTCCCCCCAGCAACACAAGAGAGAAACAGAATTGATTGGCAAGCTGTCAAAATGGTTTTAAAGTTATCTGGAGAATGGATTGTGTAAAACACTAAATATGGGTTAAATGACTGAAATTGTTTAAATTCTAATGGGAGCCACTTTATATAGTTGCAGACAAACACCAGCAATGATTTGATACTAATAAGCAATGTGCAAACTTGAAACTGAGGTCAGTTGCAATCAAAAGCTGTTTTACACTTGATAGATTTTGCCAAAATGAAAATTTGCGGCAAACTTGTCCACGCGCGGTAAACGCGATTGCAGGAGAACTATATGGATTTGGAATGTGATTATTAGTTATATTTAAAGCTGAGAATGTTAGCTACAAGCGGAAGTTGAAATGCTGTTTCTAGCATACATTTTGAGGACGTTACAGACGTTTTAGTGGAGGTCGTTTTTCTGAAGGTCGTTTTTCTGAGATAGGTGAAAGAAAGAGAAAACGGGGATGCGCTTTCAAAAGACAAACAGGATTTCTTTACACTAGGGGATGACTATGAAGAAGCAAATACCACACGGAAGCACAGCCTGCCGAGGAGCTTGCCTTCTTCAGATGAAATATGAGCGCAAAGATATTTAACAATACTAGTACAGAAGGAAGATAGTAGGGATAAGATGGAGAGTTCAGGCAATTAAAAAATATTGCTAACAATGCAGTTCTGAATATAAGAGAGGGTGGGTTTAAAACAGGGGGTACTATGGACAGCACCTATGCTAGTGACACAGTTCTAATCTGTGGATACTCACTACATATGTTTTGAACGGAACCGTCAGGGATTCTGGTCAGGGATCTGGTTCTGGGACAGACTGCTGGGCACACCGGACAGGACTGGGTCTGCGATCAGCAAGGCGCTCTGGACAACGCACAGCAGGACTGGACAGTATCGGCACGGCACAGCACGGCACGGGATTGGGTTTTTTGGTTCTGGTAATAATTCTTTTAGTAGGAAAGCAGTTACAGCCAGCCCGGCTGTTTCTTTTGTTCCCCTTAGGTCTGGGGAATTCTTTCTGGAAATTCAAGGCCTAGTTAAAAATGGTTCAACTAATAGAATGGGCCTTTCTGCTTGCCAAGTTTCTGGAGTCTGGAGCAAGGAAGATGGATGGTTCTCTCACTGGGTGCTTCGCCAGGATTAGGATAGTGGGTGAATCTGTGTGTCCTTCTATGTCCTCAGCTGTCTCTATTTCTGCATATGGTAAAGGGGTGTGTGTGCTGAATTACCCTAAGCGTGCCCCCTTGGCAGGCTTAAATTCAGTGTCATTTTGTTACATTTTTCTTTGTTTAAAATAAACTTGCAATTTTCAAACAAGCAGCTAGAACACTTATTCCAGCTTCTAAACCCTGGGATTTAAATAGTTACAACCTAGGTTACTCTCAATAACAGGTCACTTAGTTTTCAGACATTAGATTTCAGTTGTACAAGTTTAAATCCTTATGAAGCAATTTACTGACAGCTGTCATACAGGCGGCCGCTGGTACTACGCCCAGATTTTGATGGATTTCACAGGCAGGCACTTTGGCTGTGGATGTTTTAATGACAAATTCAGCTTTTCAGGATACTGCAATTTCACAATGATTTCTTGAATGAAGTGATTAGTAACACCCAGCAAGAATATTGGATGTTTTATGGTGTTTTGGACCGGCATTCTGCAGTTTCAGCAACCAAGAAAAAGATTTGAAAACAAGATTCTGGATTCCTTTCAGCAAAACACTGCTTTCATGCAGTCTCCATTTTTACTTGTTGTGAAGCCCCGTGACATGTTTCAGGAGTGAGGTCTCCATTCCACCACTGACAGCATGCATGGTGGATTTGGCAGCCATCTTTTCATGTTGCAAAGTGCCATTTCCATAGGTTTTGGCACGCCCAGCGGTTTTGCGGCCATTTGGAGAGTTCTGGCACCATCAGCACACAGTGAGGCCGCAGGGCAGAGCATAAGTGGGTTAATACATCCCACAGTTAATAAATTAACTAATAAACCAATTCCTTATTCGTTTAAACCATCTTCTCTGGAAAATAAAAGCCTACAACCAATGCTCACATCGGTCCCACTATGGGCATACTCCTCCGCTTAACAAACCCAACCACCTTTTCCGCAATCTTCCTGCTGTTACACACACTCATCCCAATTTGGTGGAGGACCCAAGACAGCTTCAGCTTGAGTACCCATGTGATATGAAATGGTAGTGGTTCTAGCTTTGGACAGGGTCACAGTCATCATGGCATCTTGCTTTTGGTACCTCGGCAGAACATCATCATAAGAGCATTTGACAGGAATCAAAGATAATAAGAAAAAAGAGAAAAATTGCCATTAAGATCTTGACAGCTAGGCTCATCCAAGACGGGACCCAATAAAAAAAAATTACATTTAAAAATAATTACAAAAAAAGAGTCCAACAAAGCTTGTGAAAAACGCCAATTGTCAGAGTTAGAGTCACATTCGCCGAATCATTAGGAGGCACAAATGTACAGCATTTTTCAGGCCTAGTCCCCCCTCCATAGCAGTTAGGAGGTCCAGAATGTACCTGTTCTGCAAGAAAATGAGCCTCAGGGCCGTAGTTCTTCTTTGATTGCACCAAAAGCGGACTCAAAGGAAATTACAAACAAGAGTTTGTAGTGGGTGACCTGGAGCCATTTCGCATTCACATTGGCTTGAACACCTGGGGCCAAGCAAGGGGAGAAAAACATTGCAGTCCAGTTGAACAGTCAATACTGCTCAAGAATGTCCATCAGAGCTTTTGAAGATGTTGCTGAAATATATTTGGACCGCTTGGTCCGTTGCAGTGGTTGCTCTTCTTCATGATCAGGCAAAGTCATTGGTTTGTCCATTTACGACGACACAGCGGACACAAGGGGCACAGGGGACACAGATGTGGCTTTGAGCATCGGGCAGGGAAGTACCAAATGTTCCTCAGGGATAATAAGGACAGGCAAATGTAGCATAGTGAGATTGCACACATCTCGCAAGGCTGGAGGTAATTGTCTGTAAGAGTATTATACACAAGAACAAAAACACATCGGGCAGCGCAGATGTACCACCAGCCAGATCAGTGATGCGAAGCATGCGGCTGCAGTTCCCATTTGTGTCAACAGGCACTGTGCCATCGCCCTTAAAACAGAGAATGATGTGTGAGTAACTAACTTAATAGGTTTCGCCGGCTCCTTGAGCCATGTCAGATATTTTAGATAAGTCTTCCATACATTTCCACACTCTTGGTTAACTTGTGCCACCCCTTCTTCCGAGAATCTCCTCATTCCTCCAACTCTGCAACTCTTCATCCCTTGCTCCCATCGGTTGTTCATTATGATGGACCCTTTTAAATTCAATTTGACTCTTTGCGTACAACGCACATTCTTCTCTTTATGAGCTGTGATCAAACATTCCTAATCAACAGCTAGGATAGATTCTGTGACTGATTGCCCTTAAAACTACCCTCTGACCCTGCACAAATCTAGATACATTAGACACAGTGCCTCAGCTAACTCTATTCCGTGTGGGATAAATATACTAGGGACACCAGAAGCATGGGGGATATGAGAGCAGATGTATCAAAATCCGACAGATCGCAATCTCCTCATGTGGCTGTACCCAAAGTTATCTGCTGCAAAGCCATGTGTATCTACCATCAAATCGAAATTTACATCATCATTATTGCTAATGAAGACCGAGTCTACACTTCTTTGTGACCTCAATAATATTTAATCAAAATATTCACATTCGTATTGTCCATCTTGCTGGAACACAAGAAAAATGAAAAAAATATTATCAACCATCGTAATGTTCTGTTAAAATCCAAATGTTCCCTTTATCCTCTAACATAACAATTGCTGGTTTTCGTTTGCTCCCCCCTTTTCTACTGAACGAATGGCGAATCCTTAGGGCATACTTACCTTTGAGCCTGCTCCTACGCCGGTGCAGGGGCGCTGGCATCCCTTTGTATGTCACTGATGTGTTCCCAGCTCTTGCTGCCCTTCACCTTCACAGCAGACGGAGTTGCAAAAAATCAAACGTTGCGGCCCATGGGAACGCCGCTCATTCCACTTTTGAACAAAGGTGCATACGAATACCAGGTCCCCGGGGAGCAACTGTGGCTGGTCTAGTTTGCTTGTTTCTTTGCCACTTTCTCCTGTAGACTGTTGATGAAAAGACACAACCTGTGAAGATGTAAGTCTTAAACTTTTGGTTAAAGCCCCAAAGTATTCCTTAAACTCATCACCAACGATCTCTGCTGATTTATGTGGATCTGATTAGTTGTGTGTACCATACGCCCAGTTACAATCTCATGTGGACTGAGATGGTGATCTTTCCTTGGATGATTTCTCAAATAAAACAGAATGATTGATAAACAATAGTGCCAATTATTATTCAAATCACTACACAACTTCGATAGGCAGACCTTAAGAACTCAGTTTAGCCTTTCCACTCTTCTGTTGTGTTGAGGGTTGTACACTGAACACAACCTGTGCTTAATCCTAAGAGCAAAGTAACCTCTGCGAACAAGGCATTAAAGAAGTGGGTCCCATTGTCACACTTCAGGACCTCATAAATTCCCCAATGTGCAAAATACCTCCCTCACCAAAAATTTGGCTGAAGACTTAGCATCAGGGTGTACGCAGGGACCAACCATGTCTATGAAATACGATATGGAGCTCCCGTAATAGCCTAGAAGGCCTTGATGGATTTAAAGCGCAGTGCGTGTTTGGCACGATGTTGCTTTCCCTACCTTGCAGGTAGTGAAATAATGTCTTTGTTCTTGTGTCCCTACAGGTGCCTCACGGGGCCGCTGATGGATGATCCGTTAGCCCAGGAGAGCAGAGTTGAAGCGCCAAAGACACTGCAAGACTGGCAGGATGCTGGAATGCTGTTAACGGGTAAGCAAGCAGTCTTTAAATGAAGCAAGTCCGAAATGCAGTCTATAAATGAAGCGAGTCCAAAATGCTAGCGTCCTACTCACTAGTTTGTTTTCTCTTGCGGATGCTGAAAGTCGCATGGATCGAGGAGTTATTCAGGTGAGTAATGCGCTCTGCTGCGCAAAGGTTCATCAAGTCCTCAGAAGCAGGAAAACAGCAGCACGGTAAGCATTACACTGCTGCTCTTGGAAGAAGGAGAAAAACGAAGCACAGGGTGTGGCCCAAGGCGTGGTATATATAGGCCTGGGCTGCACCCTGAGCCTAGACCAACAAGTCTTTGCAGCAATGGGCTGCTTGGGGGCCATCTTGTGTTCCAGGGAGAAGCCCAATCTGGTGGCCATCTTGGAGGTGGCTGCTACCATTACCTGCACTCATTGCAAACCAGTGCCTGCGCCAGCCAGCGACTCTCCTAGTCCATTCCTGTCCCATGTCCCTACTCCTCCTACTCCTCCTGCCAACTAAGGGTGTATTCCTGGGAGTCATGACAGTTACTTTCCTTTGTTCGATCACAATCTGGCAAGGCACCCCAATCTCAAAAACTATCTCTCCTGCATCTTCGAACAATTGCTCATTGGTCACGCCCCTTAGCGATAAGCTCGGATCAATGCACAAGACTGTGAACCACTCTTTGACTTCCTCATCAGTGCCTGAGAGAACCACCCTGCCTATCTTATTAACTCTGACTCTTAAAAGAACCGTGACAATAGGGCCCAGTGTTATCTCCTGCGACTCAGCAGGCAGAAACAAAAATACAATCGATACCCGCCACGTCTGATCTCAGATTCTCGGGACCCAACTCAACACAACCATTACTCTGTAAACGAACAAAGCTGAATGTTCAGGTACCCGCCTTATCGCTCTGTCCGTACAGTATGCATGCAAAAGCGCTGCTTCTCTTACCGGATACAAACCTGGAGTCGAGCATACTATACCTTCTTCCATGAAAGCAATCAATATGTGGAGTCCACTATCTCTACCCAAGAGATTGGCCTGGGTTTCTGTGCAATACAAGGTAGCAGATCAATGTTGTGTACCTACCTTAATACATAGATCCTGTGAGAACCGTGAGGGTATTCTCCCTCCTATTCCCCATGGATCCTCTTAGCAGGTGGCCAGGGAAGGGCCATTGCTCTAAGATTCTGACCCACGGGGTGGACAAGCGGGGGATGATCACCTGGGTGGAGGGTCGGTGGGGACCGGGAGTGGGATGCCCTTAGGCGAGACATGGTACCCCAATTTTCCTATTAAGGAACAACCTAACCACCCCCAAGCCTTTATCGGCTATTATTGGACCTCTCCCCTTATTTTCCCACAATTCCCACCTAACAGTACTGAAACAAGGAAGAAGCAATCAAGAGTAGTAAACAATAGTAACGTAGTTTACCACTCTGGTACTGAGATGAAGAAGATGCCTGCAGAGGGGTATGAGAACCAGGCATGTCCAGCTACACACTTTCCAGAGTGTCCGCCAATTAGGTTTAATGAGCAACACCTGAAAGTGATTAAGAACTATATAGAGCCCTCCTCAGAGTCAGGCAGAGAGTCAAACCGGGAGTCGGAGTGGAAGTCGGACTGGAGGTCGGAGCAGCGCCGAAGTCAAAGTCCCAACTGAGAGGAGCTGTGGAGACACCTGTGAAAGAGGGAGGATGCAAACCACTGCTAGAAGCTGCGGGAATCCGATCTTTGAAGCAGAACGCACCAAGGCACCAAAACCGCAGGTGTGTGAATCGGGTCTGGCATTGGAGCAGGAGATCCTTTCTGTATGGTAGGTGCAGCAGGGAGTGGAGCTGGTGAAGTCCGTCCCAAAAGGACCTCAGAAGAATGATCATTCTCTCAGTGTGTGCCAGGAAGTCCAGAGTGTCGTAGGGAAAACTGAAGGGCCCTGAAGGCAAGAGTGGAGCACATAGCAGCCCGCGTAGCAAGGAGAGACAAATGCAAGCACCAGTGAGTTTTCCTGCGCTCAGAAATACTGGTGTGTCTCCTATGCGTATGCCGCTGAATGAAAACCCATTTCCGTGTCGCCATGGCCAATCTCTCAATGGCCTTGCTGTTTGCTTTCGTATCATCGCTCACTTCCTGTAGCCCCCTTTCCACTACATCTGTCCTCTCTCCCAGTTGGTTCAAATCCTGCTTGACCTCCCCCAAGGCTGCGCTGAGATCCGACTGCAGTAGCTGAAATTGATCCTGGAAAGTTTTGACCCGGTTGGACTGCAGTGATAACATTTCACTGTGGAAATCTTGGCGCGATATCGGCGCTGTCGGGTCCGGTTGCTCTGATGCAGCTACATCCACCGCCCCCTCCTGGGTACCCCTGGGTAGCGCACTGGGTTCCCTGGCCGTTCACATTGTCTGCAGCGTTACGGGGGTACACCCCTGTGGGTGTGCGCTTTTGGCTGTTTTGCCTTTGTATTTGCTCGACATGTCGGGCTGCTATCCATTTTCCCCCACCGTGAGGTGTCTTCTTTTGGGTTGGTTTCCTCTCGCCTTTCCCTACAGTCCTCCCTGCTTTGTGGTGGCCGCCCTGCAATTATTTTCCTGTTACCAAAGAACTCTGTTTGGGCCCCTCTCTTCTGCACCTTCTGTGCTCCTGGGTGTTACCCCCCTCCCTGGGGGCCTCGGCCTCGCCTTACCGCTTTCTTAACGGGTCAGACTCACACTTGCAGGTCCAGATGGTGCCCCCCTGGTCCCCTGCAGTACTATGTCACTTTGCCTCTCCCTGTGTGTCCTTCACTTTTGTCGGGTGCGGTCCCCAGAGGAGATTGCAGGGTACTCCGCTGCTGGAGCACCCCCAGTCCTGGTCCGCCACTAGGGCTGGCTCTCCTCCCCTGTGCCCACTCATGTTGTCCCAGCGTGGTGGGTGGTCCAGGAATGGTCCCTCTTACTTGTGCCAGTGCTCGGGGGTGCCCCGTAGGTCTGCTACTGTTGTTGCCCCCGATGGTTGCCACACGGGGTCCCCGCTGCTCCTCCAGGCCTCCCCTCAGCAGGGTTCCACCAGACCTGCCTCCTCCGTATGTAGGGCGTGCTCACCTTGTTGTCCTCGTAGATGCTCCAGGCTGGATTAGGCCCTCCACGCTTTTTCCACTGCGGTAGCTCCAATGGTGGGCCACTTCCGACCCCCAGTGAGGGGGAGGCCCGCAGCTTATATCCTCTCTTGGTCCCTATGAGGCAGTCTATCCCTATATGGGCTCCTGGTGCCGTGCACCCATGGCACCTTGATGCTGCGATCTCCCTCCCTGCTCCCTTACTGTGTATCTCTCACCAGACGCATAGCAGACCAGGGTCCTCGGTGGCTCTGTCTGCTCTCAGGGTCCAGTCCACACCTCCCCTCAGACCGGTAGGCTCTCCACTTCCTTGCTCGCCGATGAGCAGTGTCGCGTGGTTGGTCCCACCAGGCTGAAGGGGCCCCTGAGGGACCCTCACGTATGGAAACAAGGCACAATCACCACACACAAACTGATACGCCAGACCCAAGGTTGTATTCCCAAAAGCTAGGGTTTATTGCAAAGCAAATAATCTCAGTCGGCCAACTGGGTCTCACGCCCCACGACGTGTGTTTCCAGACCCCGGGGGACGCAAGAGAGAGAGAGAATCATACAACAGTTACATATATACAAAGCAAGCATCTTACAATCAGTAGTGGCACATTCAATACCGCCCCTAATGTATTTCCTTTGAATTGGGCACAATGTTTGACAATTGTGACGAGTACAACACCTTCAGACATTTATTTAGCAACAGTTTGCAATTTCATAAGCCTGCAGTCACAATTCTTTGTTATAAGAACACACTGCTTCTGTTCCCTGCAAGCAAGCTGCGTGCAGGGGAGAGACACATTCCAGGCCTCGCTATCTCTTAGTTTCTATTCGTGTACTGGGGGTCAACTAGCTCTACAGGGCTCAGAGAAGGGGGGCCGCAAAGAAGAGCATAATTCAAGTCATTTAATGTTTGCTTCTAACATTTCTACTGTATTAACGAGACTAGCTGGCACCTGTGTACTGATTAAACTGCCTTGCTGCTTACTTCCAAGGACTTGTGAGGGAGGAGACCGGGCATTTCTGTCTGGGTTGCTGCATTATGTTTCAACAAGTCTCTCGCGGCCTTGCTTTATGCACTAGTGGAGCAGAATAAGCAGTTTTAACAGAAAGCAAAAGGCAAATATTAGAAAACAAAATGGCGATTTCAGTCACCTTAAAATGGCCGCACTTTAGTCAAGCTTATGGCTATATTTTTCTAATACTAAGCACATGAGGCGGTTGGTCTTCGGCCAGCAAAGTACATTGCCTCATGATTGAGGGGTGTCTACTTTTTCTGTACTGACAAACCCTCCTTTTGTCTGTATGCCAAACGTCTCTTCTGTACATTGCATCCTCTTCCGACCAAGTATCTGATTCTGAATCTTGTACACTACTGGTCTCCTCCTCATTATCATCAATATTGGTTGACATGAATTCTTTTACTGTCTGTAATTCATCATTACCGTGAGTACTTGATTTAGTAGTACTCTTTTTTTTCCCACCATCTGTACACACTCCTCGCTTATTTCAGTACATATTATGGGTGGGTAAGCAGTGTATGCAACAACAACATGTCATGGATATTCCTAGCACTGCTACTAGGATCGCAAATAATTTCCATCCCCATGAGCGTAATACCTCCCAGAACCAGGAGCTTATGTTTAATTCCCAACTCCCTTCAGGGGGGTGAAGGTCAGAGCTTAAAACATGCACCTTTCTTATCGCTTTGAAAATCGTTGGGGAGGAATCGCTTACAAATACGCAACACGCTGATCCCACGATTTTGCAAACTCCACCACGAACAACCAGGATTACATCAAGAGCCATTCTATTTTGGAGTGTCATTAATCTAATTCCTTTTTCCTCTAATGTCATATTGTATAATATATCTGTTGTCCCATTTATCGTTTTCTCTAGTATTCTGGACAGTTGTGTTATATTATGAGTTTATTGCTTGGCCCCAAAATGGTATGAATGATTGTGTGATGTACTCTGCCATTAAACCTCCTTCCTCATTCCGCCGTGGTCTTGACCTGGCCAGTTTAGCTATATCTGCTGTTCTTGAAAGGAATACCCCTGGGAACAAAAATCCCAAATAACAAGTACCTCCCCAGTTTCTAGGTAACCAGGGATACGCTTTTTCTCCGCATATACAATAAACAGGATCACCTATATAAACTGGCTCTCCCTCCTTTTCAAGGAATGCTATATTCATACATCTAGTGAATGTCCCCACCGAATAGGAACCCTTTTTTCTCAGGCAAAAGGGGACGGATCGTGGACTGTCATTTACTGTATAGGAGGGGGGCACTGTATCTTTATTTCCTTCTGGGTTCATATGAAACGTGATTACAGATGATTTATAGGGCACAAATAAACTGTCTTGTGGCATCACTACTGGTGTGATCGGTCGTGCTTTGTGAAATATAGAACAACCTACAGGTTTCATAGTGATTTCTTCGAATTCATTTATATTTGATTCTATCTAATTGATCAGTTTCACTTTCTTTCCATTTCCCATAATATAATGCACTCAGGGATGCGTAACATGCAGAGCTCAATGGCAGGGGCTGCACACACCAACCAATTCCCTTACCACCATGCTGTGGCAAGTGGGCACATACCCAGCAATTATTCTTTCTTAATATGGAGTGAGTCATATTCATTATTTGCAGTAGTGTGTTATTCCCATAACCTTCCCTGTGTCTTTCTTCCATTGGGGACAGCGTGTAAGTAATTGCATGAACCGGGCTTTCAGTAGTGGAAATGTTTCTAACAGGCAAAAGTACTTCTAAGGGGTATATTTCTTCCAAGTACCATAATACCAGTACAGCCATTATTGGAGCTAATATACTCATTATGCACATAATTATCGTTAACTCAGCATATAATTTTTTCGCCAATTCTTTTTGTGTCACCTTCCAGTCTCCATGTTTAACTTATTATCAGCAGTGGTGCAGGAGGAGGCAAAAGCTGGTTCCAGCATTTTTCTCTCGCTTTTCTTCTTCTCCAACAATGTTCGTCGTGAATATCTCTTATCGTTGCACTTGTTCGAATGTCAATAGGTTCGGTAAATGTCAACAGTCTGTTCTGCCAGTTCTTAGCAGCCTGGATTGCTATACATTGGGCAAGATCTCTGTGCATCTGCACATTGCTCAAAGAACTCCAAAGCAGTTATCAATTGCCTTTGTACCATGTGAGCCCCTCTTGTCCGTAAGGGGTGATCTGCACACAGATTTCTTTAGCACCGAGGAGCCTCGCTCTTGGGCTGTCCGATTTGCGCAAACCTCATGCCGCTCTCCTCTAGGCCTCTGGTTCCTACTTCATCCACAATAGCAAACAGAGGCAATAAAGATCAAAAGAAATGAAGATTTGACCATTCCTTCCGGTTTCGCAAATTATACCTCCTTGCTCCTGGTATCGTGTGATCAATGAATAGTGCGGACGCACTTTCAGACTCAAGCTAGGAGTCAGCCTGTGGCGCAATGACAGATGATGGTGGGCGCCAAAGTGATGATGCAGATTTGGTTTCAGGCTGCGGTGCAATGAAAGATGGTGGGCGCCAAAGTGGTACACGTTTTGTGTCAGCCAGCAATGGTGCAGGTTCTGCTGGACAACGTTGGGGCACTCTTTGCCCTTCCTCTTTTATAGCAATCTTTTCAGGCTTCGTTTCATGCTTTATTTCAGGATCAGACAGAGTCTGTGGCAAAGAACTGGCAACAACTCCTTTTGTTTTTGGGACCGCTGTATCTTTCTGGTCGTCTCGATCAGGCAGCTTCTCGGACGGTGATGGGACCTTTTTAGCGTGCATTGCATGAATCCACCTTTCCTTCCGTCCACGCGGATGGTGGTCTGCGTTGTTAAAAGTATCAGATAGGGTCCACGCCATCTCGGTGCAAGCAATGTTTTCCTTTTAAAGTTTTTGATCAGCACCCATTCTCTGGGTTCCAGTGCATGCCCCGGACCAGTATATCGGATTGGTAATGCCTCCTGCACCTGCTGATGAATCAAACACAATTTTTGAATTAACAGATTACAATAAATGCTGAGCACAGGTTATTCAAGCTCCCTTAGCTGCGTTGGCTGTGGTGCACACCAAACATTCGCCGGCCTCCCCATCACTATCTCATATGGGGAGAGCCCAGTTCTTGCCTGTACTGATGTGCGCATGCACAGTAACGCTAGTGGTAATGCGTTCACCCAACTCAACTTATTCCCTGCACAAATTGTGCTTATTTTGGCCTTCAGAACGCTGTTATGTTCAATAAGACCAGCACTCATGGGATGTCTAGAACAATGGAATCTCTTGTCAATCTGGAGACCTGCGCAAATCTGTAATATCACTGCGCCCACAAAATGCGGACCATTATCTGACCATATGACATGAGGCAGAACAAAACGGGAAAAATACTCTTTTAACATTACTTTTGCAGTGCACATCGCGGCGCAGTCTTTTAATGGATATGCTTCCACCCATTTACAGAATGCACATATAACCACTAGGACATACTACACGTTTTGGCATCTCTCCATCACTATGAAATCAAAATGGATTACCTCAAATGGCATAGAGGGAGAGCCGAAACTGCCTGGAGTCACTGTTCCCTTCCCCACATTGTGTTGTAGGCACGTGATACAATTCTGGACCAGCCTCTTGCATTTTTCTTTGTGTGTGTGTTCTCCCATACTGTAGCTAGATGCTGAACTATCTTTTTAGCACAAATATGTTTAGGGCTGTGGGCCATCGTGACCATTGCAGTTACATAGGAGTTGGGCAGCATCCAATTTTTACTCTTCTTGTCTACCCAGCAACCTTCTAGATCTAATTCTGCAGAGCCCTCAGCCCACCCCTGTATTTAATCAGCAGTGGCCTCTGCCTGCATCCATCTTCTATCACACAGGGCACTTCCTCAGACTGTACTGTCAACATTTTAGTATTCAAATCAGTGGCAGTTTGCTTCACAATCCTGTCTGCAAATGCGTTTCCCTCTCCCACTTTACATGTTACCTTTTTATGCGCCTCGCATTTCACTATTGCTAGGCGCTTCAGACATGTAAGTGCAGACAGTAATCGTACAATCAAAGGACCATGTTGAATCCTGGCCCCATGTGATGTCAAGAAACCCCTTTCAGCCCAAAGTCGGCCAAAGTTATGAACCACGCCAAAGGCGTATTGGCTGTCAGTATATATGTTTACACTCAGATTTTCAGAAATCTCACAGGCTCTAGTCAACGCTATTATCTCTGCGGCTTGTGCAGAGTTGTAGGGGATTCTTTTGCTTTCTACAATACTCTTCAACGTCGTGATAGCATAGGCAGCGGTTGATGTGCCATCAGGTAATTTAAAACAGGAGCCGTCACAAAACAGTTTTCCATCTGGCTCTTTTTGTGGGGTATCTGTCAAATCAATTCTTCCTTTGGTTTCTTCCCCAGTAACTATTAAGCAATCACGGGGAGGTGATTCATCTTCACCTAGTTCTTCCGTGGGCAGTGGCATTAATTCTGCAGGATTCAAAGCGCTACACCTCATAATTTGGCTGTGTGGTGCAAAAAGGACAATTTCGTATGTAGTCAATCTAGCAGAGGTGAGGTGTTGCGTCTGCGTTCTATTTAATCGGACGTCTATGGCATGTGGCACCAACAAAATTAAGGTGTGCCCCAATACCATTCCTTCGGTTTGTTTCAATGATGCAACAGCCGCTGAAACAGCTCGCAAACAACGTGGCAGTGCACGCGCTACAGGGTCCAGCGCGGAAGAGAAATAGCCGCATGGCCTATTTCTTCCACCTTGTTCCTTTGTCAAAACAGCCAACGCACAGCCTTCACGCTTGTGTATAAACAATCTAAAAATGTTCTCATAATTTGGTGTGCCCAAAACTGGAGCAGAACACAATGCAGTTTTGAGCAGATCCAATGCTCTCTGACATTCTTCATTCCACTGCAAAGGCATCACAGCATCCTTTTTTGTCAATGCCACCATTGGCTTCACAATCAATACAAAGTTTACAATCCACTGCCGGCAATATGAAGCCATGCCTATTATAGCTCCGACTCCTTTTTGTGTTTTTGGAATAGGCATACCAGAAATACTTTCTAATCTCTCTGGCGTCAGTCTTCTCTCTTCTCTCGAAAGTAGGTAGCCCAAATAAGCCACCTCCTTTCGACAATATTGGAATTTTTTTAAACTTGCTTTATGGCCATGTGCTGCTAAGTGTGTTAACAGTAAAACAGGGCTCTTTTTACAAATCTCCTCTATATCAGCAGCGATCAATTGGTCATCTATATACTGTAACAATACACAAACTGCCGGTAATTCTAGCATATCTAGCTGTTCTTTCAATGCTCTGCTGTAAATACTCAGACTTTCTGTGTAGCCTTGTGGAATGCGTGTGAATGTAAATGATTGCCCTCCTAATGTGAAGGCAAACAAATATCTGCTTTCCTTGTGTACTGGAATACTGAAAAAGGCATTTTTCAATTCAATAACACTAGTTTTCTGCCGAGGCAGGAATCATTGTCAAAATTGTGGTGACGCCTGGAACCAATGGGAATTGAGGATCTACTACTTTGTTTAGTGCACGCAGATCAATTATGAAACGATATGGTATCTCATTACCTCCTTTCTTATACACCGGGAGAATGGGACTGTTACATGTACTACCTGTAATCTCTTCGATCACCCCCAATTTTACCAAATCAGAAACAATACTTTTCAATCCTCTCTCTCGTTCTGCTGAAATTTTGTACTGTGGTACACGCGGTAACGTTACTCCTTCTTTTAGAGCAATTTTTACTGGCTCTATCTTCAAGCATCCCACATCATTGTCATTCATCGCCCATATACAATTTGGCACTTCACTCAATTCTCCTGGCAAAGGCTTGGACAGAAATTCAGATACCGGTACATCCTGTGGCCAAATTGTCAAGAACACTCCATCTGGTGTGCAATGGATAACTGCACTCAGTTTTTTCAATAGATTTACCCCAAAAGATTTTCCCCACAATTTTCTGTTAAGAGAAATGGACAATATTCAGTGAATGGACCTAACGTCACTGCTACTGGTTGGGACACTGGATTGATCACTGGGGTACCTGCGAACCCTACTGAAATATTTCTTTGCCCTGACAGTGGTATTTCTGGAACCAAGTGATGGTCTATCGAGCACTTTTGTGCCCCCGTATCTACGAGAAAGCTATGCTCTCTATTCCCGACTTTCATTTCTACGGAAGGTCCTTTTTTGATTCACGGAAATAGGTACTGGTTCCGACCCCTGTCTTGGGCTGTCCTATTGCGGAAACAACACATCATCCGATGTGTAATCGCTGCTATTATTATAGTACGTATTTGATTGGGTGTCAAAAATGTTCCCGCCCCTTCCTCTATTTCCATTTTGCGTGTTCTGATGGCTCTGATTCTGGGTAAAAGCAGTTTGATTCTGAGCTTGGTTCTGATTTTGGGTACCATTTCCTTGGCTATTTTGGTGCTGTTGCATGTTGTTTCTATTCTGCCCATTTGTTCTGGATGCCCCCTATGCTGTCTTCTCTGGCCATACCCATTTCTATTTTGTAAATGTGGACATTGCGCTTGCCAGTGATCTTTCTCTCTGCAGTACGCACACTGATTTAGTCCCAGAGGTACCCATGCATATTTGAATTACCTCTGCCTTGTGCGTTTCCTCTTCCTCTGTTGTGTCCCACCACTTGCTGAAGTAGCACTCTTGTTTTCAAATTCGCCCTATCCTTCACCTCTTTCTCTTTCTCTGTGTTCACTCTGTTCTCATAATATTGGGCCATATATAATACTTCGCTCAATGTTTTTGCTTGCCATGCACTTTCTGATGTCATTATTAGGTTTTGAATTGGAAGTATTAACCCTCTCACATACTTATCGACAAATAGTCTTTTTCCTACTTCTGTGCTTACATCCTGACCACTGAAATCTGTAAATACTTCCTCAAATCTATTAAAATAATCTGTAGCTAACTCATCCTTGCCCTGAACGCATGCAGTCAATTTGTCCCATTGAATTCTTTTTTCTGGAACAATTTCTTTCAATCTTTGTATTATCCGTGCTGGTAACGCCGCCATATTTGCCCCCGGTTTTCCCCCCGCTTCTCTACTCTTATCCTCCACTACTAAATTCGCCCAGGTGGCGCCAGAGGCCATCTCATTATCCACTTTTCTTATGTGTTTCCATATGTCTGCTGGCAGAACTACTGGGAATATTAGATCTATATCATCCATAGTGAACATGGACGATTTCAAATAGGACTCTATTTCCTTATAGAATCCCGCTGGAATCTTTCTTATATCGGGAATCGTCTGTTTTATGTTATTCACTTCCTGTCTGGAGAAGGGGACATGAACATATTGGGCTGTATAATGTGCTTCCGTTACTCACGCTGGTTGGCCGCCTGCTGCAGGAATCTCTACTTTAGGCACAAAAGTAGGTGGGACTTCTCTCATGGGAAATACCGCACTCACTGTTCCTCCCACTTCTCTCATATGCAATAATATTCCCAAATCAAGTGATAAAGCTGTTTCTCCTGTTCCACATTCTAATGCTCTCTTGTATACTGCCATCATCTCAGGGGGGCTGGCTTTCTTCTCATCTATATCTTTGTCTATAAAATATTCAACCATTGTCTGCAGTGCTTTTCTCTTCATTGGCAAGGGGTATTCATCAAATATCTCATGTATTTCCATTGTGGGGATACTAGAATCTGAAATCCATTTTAACGCCTCTCGTATACATACTTTTAGTTTATCACTTGTCTGTCTTGACGACGGCAAAAGTTGCTGCTGTATATATGGTACCGCCGCTTCCTTCCTATCTTTCCTAATATCTTTACTCCTATACCCCGGTGTGGCAAACGGTGTATAGTCATAAAATCGAAAACCATAATGTCGAAAGTCATAATATAGAAAAAAAATGTCGAAAACAAAAAAAGTCGAATTATTTTTTCATTGTTTTTTATTCGAAATGGGGGGGGGGTTCCCCATCCCAACCCCCCCTTTTTAAATTTTTTTTTTGTTTTACCCTTTTTCTTTATACCCGGACCCCAAAAAAAAATATATAAATCAAAAAAAAAAAAATCGACATTATTGTTTTCTATATTATGACTTTCGACATTATTCATTCAGTATTTTGACTGAACACTGTGGCAAACATTTCAGCATATTCATCATCAAGTTCATTCTTAAATTCAAAAGGTCAGTCTACAACGTCCCTTATTTCTTCATCTCTCTCTCTACAATGTGCTAATGTATTCAAATCCAACAATCGTTGCGGCGGTAGCCTGCCAATTAACTGTTTCCATCTCGCCGTTAAATATTCCCCCATGCATTCCAACAATACCTGTCTTTCATTGCTCCTCCTGAAATCATACATCGAAGCTAGCATTGACGTTTCATCATTCCCATTTATACACATCTCTGCCTGTTCTTGCACCTCTCGTTTTCTCTCCTTGCTGATCGCACTACGGGCCACTCTCGCGCATCCACTTTGTCCGGTCCCCTCTCTCGTTTCAATGAGTTCAAGTTCAACTATTGGAGGGGTGGATGGGACAGAAACAGCCTCTTGGGAGGAAGGTGTAGATGGGACAACGGGAACGGGAAGTGACTGCTGCGGCGCTGGCTGGCTAGTGGGAGGCGCTGTTTGTGTGGTCTGTGGCTGCGCTGGGGTTTGATCAGTAGGGAGGGGTTCAGCAACTGGAGGGGGCTGAGCAATAGTCACTGATGCTGTCTTTTTAGTCTCTCCACTTGGGCCTCGCTTTGTATCAGTCAATATTTTATTTATCAATTCATCTGATGAATGCAACTCTTGTTGTGGGTATATTTTATCTATACTCAACTGACCACGTCTATTTGATTTTCTCAAACTATCATTCCACTCCTCCTCTTCTTTTTCTTTCACTCTTTCTGCTTTCGACTTATGCCTGCATGCGCTCTTTTCCCTACTTTTCCAACGAAGCATAGCTTCCCTTCTCCAGTCCCTAAGGATATCAAATGCTGCAGGACGTATTTTCTTTTTCATCAACACCTTCTCCAAGTAATCTATCCTCGTAATCTCAAAACTCCCGTGATTCGGCCACTGCAGATCTTCCCCTTTTCTGGTTTTCCTATGCCAATTCTCACAAAACATTATCGCTCCCACACCATACTTCACATATATCTCATACGCTGGCGACCCTTCGGGTGGCGCGACCTGGCCAGTTTCCAAAGATGGTCTACCGCAGCGGAAAAATCCTGCTAAAGTGGACAATACCCCAGGCATGTTTTAACCTTACCCTCGGCTAATCAACCTTACTCTGGGTGTTTGATTTTGCAAAATCAACTCTCAACCAATATCAGGGTTACTTTGAATTGGGGCATGACTCACCTGATCAGTCAAATCGCCTTTCAAGCGGCAATTCGCCACATACTGACGCAACCAATGACGACGTGTCTGCGTATCTTGGCTCACCCTGCCTCGTTTCGGGACCCTCGCCTCCTTCTTCTCTGGCCGGGTGCGTCGATCAGGGATCAGGTGTGTGCAGATCTGCAAAGGAGTCTCATCACTTTCACAGGGGTGCCTCGAACACCTCTTGATCCCGGCTCGATCGTCCCGTCCTCGCCGTTCTCTCCGCCTTCCTTATTTTACAACGTACACAATGGAACAAGTGGGGGAGGGTCCCTATTCGGGCGCCATCTTGAAGGGGCCCCTGAGGGACCCTCGCATATGGAAACAAGGCACAATCACCACACACGAACTGATACGCCAGACACAAGGTTGTATTCCCAAAAGCTAGGGTTTATTGCAAAGCAAATAGTCTCAGTTGGCCAACTGGGTCCCACACCCCGCGACGTGTTTCCAGACCCTGGGGGACGCAAGAGAGAGAATCGTACAACAGTTACATATATACAAAGCAAGCATCTTACAATCAGTAGTGACATATTCAATACCGCCCCTAATGTATTTCCTTTGAATTGGGCACGAAGATCAACAATTGTGACGAGTATGACTCCTTCAGACATTTATTTAGCAACAGTTTGCAATTTCATAAGCCTGCAGAGACAATTCTTTGTTATAAGAACACACTGCTTCTGTTCTCTGCAAGCAAGCTGCGTGCAGGGGAGAGACACATTCCAGGCCTCGCTATCTCCTAGTTTCTATTTGTGTACTGGGGGTCAACTTGCTCTTCGGGGCTCTACAGGGCTCAGAGAAGGGGGGCCGCAAAGAAGAGCAGAATTCAAGCCATTTAATGTTCGCTTCTAAAATTTCTACTGTGTTAACGAGGCTAGCTGGCACCTGTGTACTGATTAAAATGCCTTGCTGCTTACTTGCAAGGACTTGTGAGGGAGGAGACCAGGTATTTCTGTCTGGGTTGCTGCGTTATGTTTCAACAAGTCTCTCGCGGCCTTGCGTTATGCACTAGTGGAGCAGAATAATTTTTCAGCAAAGCAGTTTTAACAGAAAGCAAAAGGCAAATATTAGAAAACAAAATGGCGATTTCAGTCACCTTAAAATGGCCGAATTTTAGTCAAGTTTATGGCTATATATTTCTAATACTAAGCACATGAAGCGGTTGGTCTTCGGCCAACAAAGTACATTGCCTCATGATTGAGGGGTGTCTACTTTTTCTGGACTGACAAGGCCGCGGTGCTGCTGCCTCTCACCTGGGTCTCCTCCGTTCTTCCTCCCTGCCTTATCCGCGGTGTCCCCTGGAGTGGGTCACTTCAATTTTTAGCGAGCCTGCTGGTGGTACCGGGCTCTTCTCCGCTTGTGCCGTGTAGAGCCACAAAGTCTGCTGTGGTCCCCCTCACGGCACACAGTCTCACTTCTCAATCCGCCTTGGAGCCCGTCCCTCGCTGGCGTTCCGCCTCGCCTGCGGCTCTGCAACGTTCCAGGGTGCCTTGGCGATCCTCCAGTCACCCACTCTCCCAGGCCGTCAACCTCAGCTTGCCTGTCGGGCTCCTCCTCCCTTGTGCTGCGTCTCTGTTAGGGTGCTCACGCCAACTTTTCGGGTCGCTCCTTCTCACTGTTAGGTCCCTGTGTCTTCCCCCATCCTTCATAGAGGGACAACGACTTTAGCGGGGTTGTGGAGCCTGCTTCAATCATCGGGAAGTTAAGGGAGCGCGGCCGGCATGTCTATCTGGTGTTGGTCGCCATCTTGGAATCCGAAAGCCCATTTCTAAAAGCATTTGCATGCAGAAACAGTAACAGCTAACGGTTATTAAGTTGCAATCCATTATCAAAACAGTTAAAAGGTCCCGCTAAGGGAAACCCTTTTGCAAATTAACTATTTTTTAACAATGAGATGGGCTCTTTGTATACAACATTGCTCAAAGATAAAGAAAACAAACAATTTTTCATCCACCAGAAGTCAAGAAAGCTGTTGGGTAAAATAAAGAGAGGCTGGAAAACCTTCCTAAACAAATTACAGCAGAATGAATATATTATTTAAATGTATGGTGTCAAGAGCAGCTCCCCACCAAATGTACTGAGAAACCTGCATTGTCAAAGCCAAGAGCTAATCATGTGACTGGCAGAGGGAAAGAGAACATACTGGGAATATAAACAAAAAGGCTCACCCGGCGAAAGCAAAGAATGATGAATTTATATCTAGGGTTCCTGGTTGCGTGACCTGTGATGAGTTGACCATGCAGTGTGACAACTACGCCTAAACCAGGAAACCTGAAATTCTGAAAAAGGGTTCTGGGTTGTGTGACCTGTGATGGGTGGACCGTGTTGTCTGGCAACTGCGCTTAGAACAAGGAACTGTAAAATTGGAAAAGACAAAGACACTGTGAAAGAAGAGTCCCAAAAGGAGCATTCACTTGACTTGGAAGTGTGCTTTGTTTTCATGTAAAACTGAATTGCTATGAACTTGGGGAAGGGATCCCTGAGACCTACCTGTGACACTGCTTTGAACTTGCGGAAAGGAACCCAGAGGGTTGGTACTGGTAATGTTTATTTATGAAGCGCCTATACACAAGGCAAGTATTTCAAAGCGCTCAGGCAGGGTGGGAACATGGGGAAACGACAACAGTCGTTCAGAGCTTTTGAAATTCTGAGATAATAGTCTGCACAGTCAGAGTAAGTGCATATAATACAATTAAGAGTTGAGATACAGCAAATAGGACTGAAGACGATTCTGCAGTTTTACCAAGTGCAATTAAGGGGTGAAGACAGGGGAGAACAGACAGACTATCTTCAGACACAGTGCATTCAGATTGTGCAAGTGCATGGACGGTTACAGGGTGGGAGGGGTCCAAGTGCACCCAGTCAGTGGAGACTGGGGTAAGTGCAGAGAGAGCCACTCTCTTAGGTCATTTCTCAAGTGCAGTGAGTGTGAGGTGAGTGAAGGGCCCAGAGGCAAGTGCGAGAGAACCAGCAGGGGTGCCAGGACCTTTAATAATCTGAGGTACACCAGGCGACCAGTCAGCAAGCTGTATGAAAAAGGAGGGAGAGAGGGATGGAGCAGATAGCTAGGTTAGCAGGGTAGAGGGAGAGAGAAGGAAGAGGAGAAGAGGAAGGTCTTCAGGAGGTTCCAGAACTTAAGGAGATCAGGCTCAAGACAGAGGGAGGCTATTGCAGAGGGAGGCCCTTGCGGAGGATAAGCATCTCCCTCCAAATCTCTGCTTGGAGAACTGGCTCACTCGCAGAAGGTTGGCAGTAGATGAGCGGAGGGCTCGGGAGGGACAGTATTTGGGTAGGCAACATTGCAGATAGGTAGGTCCTAGGCCCCAGAAAGCCTTGTGTACTATACAGAGAGTCTTGAACTTGATCTTTGCAGCCACGCGGAGCCATTGAGATTTCAGCGCCAGAGAGAGAGATGCAGTCCCTGGGCATGAGACCAAGGATAAGTCTTGTTGTTCTGTTCTGGATGAGTTGCAGAGTACACAGAGCAGAAGCAGGGAGGGTGAGGAATAGCATGTTACAGTAGTCTAGCCTACAGAGAACCAGGGCTCTGGAGACAGTGAGCCGCCTGGGTAAAGTGAGAAAATGTAGAGTACATTTGAGGAGGTGTAGCTGGTAGTCAGACTTTTTAGAGATGTCCAAAATGTGGGAGGAGAAGTAGAGAGTGGAGTCAAAGATGACCCCAAGGTTTTCAGCCTCGCAGGTGGGTGCGGGCACAGGGCCAAGGGAGGCCGGCCAGAGTGAAAGTGTGAAGGCGGGAGCAGGATCCCCAATGCAAACTATCTCAGTCTTACTGGCGTTGAGGTAAAGCTCATTTGCAGCACAGCATGAATGAATAGATGGAAAGTCAGATTTGAGCAAGCAGGCAGCGGCTGAGGGTAGCCTAAAAGATAGTTTGCCTGTCATCCACGTAGCACTGAAAGTTAGCTGTGACAGTGGCAATCACACGTGCCAAGGCAGCCATGTAGACATTGAAGACCCATGGGGATAGGTTAGATCCGTGGGGGAGGCCACAGGTTGAAAGAGTGATAGTCAAGAGAAAGGCTCTTAGTTCCACATGGGATGGGCAGTCAGAGAGAAAGGAGGTTAACCACGCCAAAGCCTGACCTGCGATTCCCAGGGTGTCACGGAACGTGCAATCAGAATGTTGTGGTTTACCGTGTTGAAGGCAGAGGAGCAGTCAAGGAGAATGAGGACAGAGGGAGTGTTAGTGTCAAGGTTTGAAAGCAGGTCTTCACAGCTGTTAAGAAGAGCAGCTTCCATGCCTATGGATGCTCTAAAGCCAGACTGATGGTCATGGAAAGACCCAATCGATTCAGTGTGGAGGGTCAGCTGAGAGATAGCCAACTTCTCCAGGAAAGGACTGATAGAGATAGGGTGGTAGTTTGCCGGAATGGAGGGGTGAACAGAGGGCGCACAAGGGAGTGCTTCAGAGCAGTTGGGAAAACTCAAGCGGAGAAGGAGAGATTGCAGTGATCTGCCAAGGCAGATGCGAGGGAGTCATGTTGTCCTTAATAGTTTTGGAGGGGCAGGGGTACACCTGTTTGGAAGAAGCCTTCATAGACCGGACTTGTCTGGCAACCTCATCGGGTGAGAAAGGTGAGAGAGAAGAAAGGGGGAGTGGAGTGGGGCCAAGGGAGGCTCTGGTGTTGGTGTATGCTGTGGTGTGGAATGAAGGGAGGAAAAGAAGTCTTGGGTTTTTGTGATTAAGTGTGCAGCCAGGGCCCAGCAAAGGTCCTGGGTGGGTGTGACAGAAGAAGAGGCTGCTGCAGGATTGACCAGTCCTTTACAGACTTTGAAAAGTTTGGTCGTGTTGCTTGATGCCATGGAGATGCGGGCTTGAATACAGACGCTTTTTTTGGAGCAGATGCAGAGTCGATGTTGCCTTTGAAGTAGGCGGCAGGCCAGTTTGTCAGATGGTTCGCCCGTCGAATTCCATTTTCGCTCAGCTGCCCTACATTCACGTTTGAGGACAGCCAGATCGGAGTCGTACCAAGAGTTGCACTTTTTGGAAAGCTTCAGTCGGACCCTCATGACAGGGGCAAGAGTATCAATCGTGTTGGAGATAGAGAGAATGAGGTTAGCCAAGGCTGTCTCAGGGTGGGAGTCAGCCACAGGAATGGATGGAGGAGAGTAGGTGGAGGCAAAGGCAGGCATTGTCACATTGCTCATGGGTCTGGTGACTTTGAAGCTGAGTGGCTGTGTCGGGTTTGCTGTCGCAAGAGGAGAGCTTCAGATGTGTTGGGAGAAGAGAGTGGTCAGTCCAAGAGAGAGAGAGGTAGCGAGAGGGATGTCAGTAGAGATGAGAGCATCCAATGTGTGGCCCGTTGTGTGCGTGGAGCCAGAGGGTAGGATAGAGAAGGAGAGAGAGTCGCATAGGTTGCATAAAGGTCCTGAGGAGACAGGGAGTCCAGATGGATGTTAAGATCACCCATCAGGATGAGTTGAGAAGAGGGGGAAAGTAGAGAGTAGGCCAGATCAGCCCATTCCGAGAGGGAGAGAGTGGACTAACCTGGTGGTCCATAGAAGGTGGCCATGAAGAAAGAAGATTTAGGAGAGAGAGAGAGTCTGCAAACTAGGCACTCGAAGGAGGAATAGGCCTGAGTAGGGATGATCGACACAGGTATCCATTCTGGGAAGATCAGCGCCACTCCCCCCTGTTGTCTTCTTTGGCCTGGGTGCAGAGAGGATTTTGTAGCCTTCAGGGAGGAGTGTGTCAAAGCTCGAGACAGAGCTATCCTTGAACCATGTCTCAGTGATCGCGAGCACGTCAAGATCCATGAGTTCGAGGAGGTTGCATATGTCAGACGAGTGTTTGACGACAAAGCGAGTGTTGGGTGTGGCAATGTGGAGCAGCTTGACATCCTTGAAGGTCTTCCTCGGAGGGTGGGTTCAGGGGACAGTGGGGACCAAGGGGGGCCAGAGGGATAGTGGAGGGTGGCAAAGGAGCCAAGGCAGACAAGGCAGCCAGGACAGTACTGCAAGGCAAGGGCGCCAGTGTAGAGGAAGCAAGCACAGTGGGCAAGGGGGCCTGTGCAGAGGAGGAAGTAGGCACAGAAGGCAAGAGGGAAAGGTGAGACTCAAGAGGAGCCTGTTAAAGAGAAGAAGGTTGTGTTGAGCACCCTGAACCATGATGGTTTCATTGAAATAGACATTAATGATGACTCTAGAGATGGCGAAGAGGTCAAGGAAAACCTCTGAGCGGGTGCTACCATTAATGGGAGAAAAGGCGATAAGAGAGGGAAAGCCGACTATGTCGCGAGTCCATAGTTCAGGTGCGTTCACGAAGAAAAGGATGTCAGCAAGAGTCTCTCTGGCAGAAACCATGACATAGGTGTCTGAAATCGGACGGCCTGGGTTGAAACCCAATATGTCCTTAAGTTTCTTCTGGCCAGATTTAGTGATAGGAGCAGGATAGGAGATAGCGAAGCAGTTGGAGAAGATAGGAGGGATAGTTAGCTACAGTGGTGGGCAGGACACTTACCAGCCTGAAGTACTGATGCACATGGAGGAAGGGGGTCGGGGGCACAAGGGGAAGGGAGGGAGGGAGAGGGTAGTGCACACAGCAAATTATTTTGTTGTTTTCAACTGTATCACTTTGAGCTGGAGAAAGGTAATCTTGAGACTTTTTTTTATGGAACTTTAGTATACTTGACGAAGGGGAGCTGAAAGAAAGCGGAGAGCTGGAAGAAGCTCAGAACTTTGAGTTGAACACAATTTCTTTTGATTTTGATATCCCTACACATTGGTTAAATTAAGCTGTGAGGGCAAGTTTAGGTTTTGGTCACAGACACACTTTTAAGTTGAACTCTTTGACTCAGACTTTTTTAGTTTTGCTCAGGGATCTCACCTTAGCAGAGGGAAAGTAAGGCATTTTACCATCCTGACATTTGGGTTAATAAAGTGAATTCCTACCCATCTCCCTGGCAACTCTTGAAAAGACTATTGTTGGATGGAAGGCACGGTTATCTAGCTGCCCTCATTTCTGCTTTCCTTGTGAGGTCTGCCTTTAAAGGTTATGACATGTTAACAGCTAGATCTGATCAATGCCTCAAGGGTAATTTCTGCATATCTTAAAAACATGGCAGGTATGACAGGACCTAATGGGCCTTGTTTGGGCTATATAAAACTATCACTGAATAACAAACTAATTCATGTATAGTCATGTTCCATGGGAATCTATCCACACACGCAATGGAACATAACTTTAAGGTACTGCATGGGTGGCACAGAGACCCATTGAAGGTATCGAAAATGTATGCAGGGGTGTCCCCTTTGTGAGCCAGGGGTAGTGGGAAAGTAGGGTCCTTGATTTAGGTCTGGTGGTCATGTCCACAAATACAGATTTACTAGGTTGAATTACTTCATTGGATAATAGGTAACAGGGGTCCAGCTGGAACTGGACCCACTGCAGATGCTATTGGGTATTCCCCCAGATGGAGAGTGATACTCACAGGTACCCTAGGATGTGGGAAGCTATGTTTAGGGTTGAGGAGTGGCACAAAAATGGAAAAATCAGCTGGAAGCTGTCAAACAGGAATGGCTAAAAAAGGTTTGGGATATATACTCGATGGAGAAACTCTCAGATATACTATAATGACAATATGGGGACTTTTGAGGCAGAGTTGAAACAATTCACTGTGAAATGGGGTGCCTGGCAGGATAATGGGGAGGGGGGCTGAGGAAATCGGGGGGGACCAACACAGGAAGAGGGATGGTACAGGGTAATGCATTGAACGTGGGAGGGCCGGGGGTAGCATTGGTCTGAAGAATGTAGAAATACGATCCAGTTGCGATGTTTGAAATGTGATGGAAGATGATTGTAAACACTTAATGAGATGGTCGATCTTGGGGAAAGTACGTACATTTCATAGTAAATTACTTCTCTCAGAACAAGTTCTTCAGGTTTCTCCTGCAATTCCATAGCATGCAGCAATGTGACATTTTTGGTTAAGAAATTATTTGGTGGGAAATGAGGGGGTGGGGGGATTTGTTTCATGTTTACATTTAACTTTGAAAATTCAATACAAATACATTTTTAAAAAAAAAAACTTTGTTGTCTGTGTCTTGCTTAATGATGCCTTCACAATCCTCGGTGTAGGGAACCGACAGGATAGCCTTAGAGAATCCATGTGTGTCCATTGTTTTACCGGACATGTGGAAATCACCTTCCTTGATGCAAGATCTCTGTAGCCCCTGTACTGACCATAAATTAAAATGTTCTGTCACCTACCTGTACACTTATCCGGGGTTCCTCTTCTGGATCAGCAGTAACAGACAGGACTGGACGGACTGGACACATCAGAGATCCCTGTGGGCTGTCCTAATCTGGGTACACTAGAGAGCGGGAAAGGATTCCCTCCAAAAACAGTTCCTCCAGTGTAGTGAGTGACCGTTCCTTGGGGTAAAGGATTTTTCTCCCAAGCCTGTACCGGTGCATGCGCTGGCATGGTCGGTTGAAACGCATAGGTCTTTGCAGCACCAGGCGCCAGGTCCTGTCAACCTGTACCTGCTGCGATTGCACAGGACCTGGGATATATGGTATGGTCAGGGGTTGCATTTACTGGACACCTACGTTCAAATACTGTGGCCTGCTCTGAGAATCTCATGCCACGTGTCCAATACTTCCACACGACCAACACTGGATCCCATACAATCCTCCATAGTTATTTCCCATTGGCACGTTAAACCGTGGCCTCACTTGTCTGAACCAGGCAAATGACCCACCTCCTCGTGAAAATCCTCCCCTACCCCTTGCAAACCCTTTCATTTGCCTTTGACTGGGAGCATACCCGTCCATCCAACCTTTTGTCATACCCAATTCAAAATGTTGCTGTTGTCTCGATTATCCCTGCTGTCCCTCCGTTTAGCTGGTAATCACTGCTCCTTCCAAACAAATCTTCGCTAGCTTTTTCTGAACAAACTTGGCCCCTGCCTTTTGAGCCTGCTCTATACTCTTCTTTTCCTTCTCTTGCCTCCTTTAACAAATATGTGCCTGAATTTCCGGCCAACCCTTGGCCTGCATCCCTACTACTTTCTCTAGCTCATGCTGGACTTCTTTGGTAAGTCCCTTTTTTAGCATATGGTACAAAATGGCCACGTTCTTATCCCACACTTCTCCCATCTTTGCCCTCCACATCTCCTGGATTAACTGGATATGTGCTGCAGAATCATCATCTAACTTCATTGTCTTGGCCAAAATAGAATTTATATCGGGAATATCAGGATACATGACCCATAGGGCCCCCATACCTGTGCACTGTCATTTTTTTTAATATAACTTTTTATTGCCATTTTTATTTAATGAATATCAACAGTACCAACCAAGAAAATAAACTCCCTCTCCCCCCCTCGGTTCAAGAGTGGGCCCAGACCATAACAGTTCGTCTCAGCAGTTAATTCACTGATCGTTGGTTGGGCACATGCGCGGGCACCAGTCTTTAAACCAGTCCTAATTCACCTTCTCCTGGGCGCTCCACTATCCCCACAAGCCGCATGGCCCACGGGCACCATGCCATTCTTGTCCTGTCCATCAAGTACCGCAGTAGGGCAGCCCAGTCTGTGGAAAATCTGACATGCTCCCCCTGGATGCAGTACGTGATACCCCTGGGAAAAGTGTATGTAGTTCCACGGGGGTCAAGTGCCACTGGGTCACCAACTTCTGCCAGATCTCCCTTATTTGAAGTGACCTAGCTAGTTTGGGAATCTGTGACCACAGTCAGACCCAATCTTTCTCCTCCACCACACCTCCTGAGGCTGCCTCCCACCTCTTTGTGTAAAGTCTAACCAGAGGATCCTCTCCGGCCTTCAAATATTTGTAGATAGCTGCGATCAGATGCCTATCCCCGGATTCCGTGTCAAGGTACCTTTCGAATGGGGTCAGCTGTCGCCTTGCCGCTAGCAGCATGATGGGGTGATGAAGCCAGTGCCTCAGTTGAAAGTATCTGTACCTTTCTGTCTCACCTAATGCGAATTCCACCTTACATTGCTCAAACTGTTTCATCTGGCCTTCACTGAACATATCCCGTAACAGGCGGCAGCCCCCTTGTTGCCAATTGAGGAAAGCTGAAGTATTGAACCCCAGGGTAAACTGGGGATTTCCAAACAGGGGCATGTAGGGTGAGGGGAGGGTCGTGAAATGAGCCTCCCACACTGCGTCGTCCCAAGTCCAACCCACTAAATCTAGGAGGGCGCTATTGTGCATGCGATTGGGCCTGTCCTGCTTGGGCTTCCATAAAACAGTTTCTAAATCTTCTCCCAGAACCGCCCTATCCATCGGCCTCAATATCTTCCCCCGGTCTTTTTGCCAATCCCAAATCACCTTTAGCTGGGCTGCCCTGTAATATGCCCTAAAATCCAGGCTCCCCATGCCTCCCCGGTCAGTAGGAGCTCTCATGAGTCTAGCTGCCACTCTCGGGTGTTTATTGGCCCACACAAATTGGTTGGTCATTCTGTTCAGTGCTCTAAAAAAAGTGAGAGGGATATTGCCCTGTCATTTTTAAATGCTGCTCCATCATGGGTGTTTGTATCCAACTGAACTCCCACCTCCAAAGCTCATCGGTTTCACCCATCAGGGCCATGAATAAGCTTTTCATGTCCCCTATGGCCAACATAACACTGGCAGTGTGTTTCTCTAGTGCATAAATCCACTTCCCCCAACCCTGCATTGAGCGAAGGGAGTGTCTTCATCAAATTATTCTGGTCTACGTACGACCACAGTACATAACAAGTATTCCCCTGACCCTTTTGGAGTAATGAAAATTGAGTCATACCCGCCTTTACTGGGGATGTTCCCTGCTGCTCACTATGGCCACACCAGTACCATGGCATGTCCCAAGACCCATGGTGTGATCTCTGTCACTGCTACTAGAGCGGGAGGTAGGGATACTACACGGTTCTCCCTGCTCAACATCAGATTCCCATTCATTCTCATCTCCTGCTCCTGTTAACCCGTTCCCTGGCATTCCTATGGGCACAGAAATATACTCGACACTACCGTAGGGTGCCAGGTCCCATTCACCTTGCTCAAGGCCTGTACCTGCAGTGAAATATTTGTCCTCAAGGTCCACGTTGACCTCCTTCATAACCCACCTATCCAATCTAACAAGAACCTGCCCATGCCTCCACCTATAATCCAGAAAGGTATCTACAGGTGGACTTAATATAAGATAACACCACACCCCTAAGAGAGAGCTACAGCCAACGGCATCAGTGCAAGCCTCACAATGGACGTGCTGGTGGGAATACCACTTCACACCTCTAAAATAGAAAATGTGGTAAAAAAATATATACAAAAGACTTACAACATGAAACAGTTCATTCACTCCTCCAAAATACTTATCCTTTCAATCCACCTAACCTCGTCTAACTCCACACATACATGACTACCCTTACCAAAACTCATTAAATCAGAGACAAACCCTCTTCCCCTATTACCACCTTGCTTTAAATGCCAAAAGTGCACTCATGTGAAAATGAACCCTGAAGCGCTCCAATTCACCCTGCACAGCTGGATCACGGCACCACACCTCCGGGGAGCAGACCGGCTTCTAACCAATATGGCGCCTGTGCACCGCTCCTTTTACTGTGCATGGAAGACTGGTCCCCCGCAGAGAAGCGCTGCAGCCGAGTTGTGCAAACAGGAAACCCGCAATGTGTCGGTAGATTCCATATGCACATTTGGCAACCCACCAGGGATGCCAAATGTGCATATGGACCTCTGATCACCTTAACCCAAAGTGGCCCACCACATTAAAAGCGAGTGCACATTTGTCCGTAAAGCAAGTTTATTGTACAAAAGACCGGGACAAGCTAGATGATGCTGCAGAGTCAAATAAACCATAGTCTCCTCGAACCAGACATGTTTATACATTTTATACATTAAAACACTCCCACATCTTTGATTATAAATCACCCCCCCATCAAAACGATAGATCAAACCTATACTAAAGAAATCCAATCTCCTTTAATTCCAATGCTCTCATTAGACACATTTATTTAACTACCATCATCAGCTCATATTCATAGAATACCCCTTTTTAGGATCTTTCTGTAGTAGATCATCCCGTAGTTACACATACACACAAACATAATTCATTACAGGTTCCAGAGGGCCTGGGACCTCCAACCCTGGATGTGATGCACATGGTTTGCAAGGACACTTCAACAATATGAGGAGGTGGAGAATTAAACATGTTCCCTTTGAACTGGCGATAAATATCTTACCCGGCCAGACTTGCTGGCATCTTTTTTCCACACTAATCTACATGGCTACCAATTCAACACGCATGACCTCTGGGCACATCAGAACAAACTGATCGAAACCCATAATGCATTTGTCATCTCTGCCCTTAAGCGGCTCTTCGCCCCAGGTTTATTACTCTGTCACAAACAGATGGCCGAACTTCGGCTAACAGGCTCCTGTGTACTTGAAAAGATTGCATCTCCTTTCTACAATAATACCAAGTCATAAAAACCTGAGCCTGGCTGTAACTGACCATCTGATATTATCGCAGCTGCCCACTGCCCTTTCTCAGCCTTCAATCCTGATAAACCAGTTTCCCAGTCATACAAAGTTAATCTCACCAACCCAGGCTTGTAGGCCTGCACAAAGCTAACTTATGAGAGGACTTTGTGGCATACAGATTTGTATATTCACCCATGTACCCCAACTATCCCAGAACACATATCCCTCAAGACCCCCATATATGTAGGTCTGTGCATGTATGTCCAAGACTACTGCGTCCTCTTCGCAGTGGTTTCTTCATTGCAAAATCTCCTTTCTTGTGTTCTTATGTAAAGCTCCTCGCTGCTCAATTTTTAGGTGTTACGTGGCACACCATACCTACATTGCATTTGTATTGCATCTGCCGTTTTGACAATCTTGTTGCATGTGTGCAAATCTAAAATGTATCCACTTAAACACAAAGTAACACTAACATAACACTTATCCCATTCCCATTAACTGCACTAGATACATGTTAGATGGCAACATCACAACATCGTCATTCCCCCAGTCACCAAAATGGAGCACGCAATGTGAAGCCCTCTTTCTCACTGGCACCTTTATTGACCACTCCACCATAAGTATGAAATGTGAAAAGTGCCTGTGTGTCTTGGGTGGGACTCGGTGGCGTAGATGTAGCTGGATTTAGAAAGGGGTGAAATAAAAGTGCAGCTAACCATAGGATGCACCTGGCATTGCATGCCCACAAACATTTATCCACAGTCATATGCAAAGGGTACCCTCAAAACACAGCTAAATGCAGTACATTTCCCAACCCTCAAAATTGAGCTATATGTGACGTAAATGCAATACATTGGCTCCATCAAATACAGCTAAATGAGATACAAGGTCTAGCTCTGGAGCGCAGCAAGACTTCCAACAGTGGTAAGAATAGGATGGCGGTGTTAAGGTTATAAGGTAGCGGCAGGGTTTTACAGAATGGCTTGTAATTTAGAAGGGCGAAAGAACACAAGTTGCGGTGAGCTCGACCAGGAGCTTGAATAAACTGGAGAGCAGGGGAAGTATTTGAAGGACAAATTTGAGCACTTTTCATGTAACAGATCTCCCATGCACAGTACTAGTGGTCCATCACAGGGGTTTTAGTTTAGCTTCCCTTTTGGAGTGCACTGGTGTTTTGTCCCAGGCCAAAGGGTCAAAGAGAGGTCAGCAGACACAAGGTTCGGATCAGGAAGGGCCAAGTAGTGGACCAACAATCACAACTGGGGAGCGCACTGGTAAAATGGTTTGCACTGGAAGAAACGAGCAGGCTAACGGTATCAATGTGGCAGGTTCAGGTTCAAGGCCACCTGGGGCTTGTAAGCACTAGAATGGGTACAAAGTACTGTATTTTATTAAGGAAAGGTTACATGGTATTGGACTTTAGGAATAACAAAGTTACTCACCGTTGTGACTACCTTACTCCTAGTCCATAGTCACCTTTCCTCCAAACTTATGGGACATTCCAGCCTTTAGGACGGGAGCACCTTTTTCCAAAAAGCATAAAAAATTGATAAATGTTGCCCTTCTCTTTTTACACTAGGTACCACACGCGGCCGTAACCCTGCCCTCCTGAGCTCCGCACCGCACATCGCTCTTCAGTCCTTTCCTATCGCCAGGTCTGTGACCAATTAAGCAATAATAGAGGATACTTATTAGAGGGGACGGCGGGCAGGCGTATCGAGGAAAGGGGACTATGGACTAGGAGTAAGGCAGTCACTACCGTGAGTAACTTTGTTATACTCCTACATCCCGTCCCCTTTCCTCCATACTTGTGGGAGATTCCAAAGCACTCCTCACAGGAATACAGGTGGATGGAAACTCATTACTGAAAAAAGTTTTTAAGGACATCCTGACTGAATTGAGCATCGGCCCTGGAGCTCAGGTCCAAGCAGTAATGCTTACAAAAAGCTGATGGGGAGGCCCGCGTAGCTGCCATGGCATTGGTCTCCCAGGGAACATACTTTTAGAAGGCAACAGCAGCCGCTTTACCACGTACAAGATGGGCATGAATGCCTTTCGGAGGTTGAAGGCCCTGAATGGTATAGGCCTCTGAGATACAGGAGGCAATCCATCGGGCGATAGTCGCTTTTGAAGCAGGTTTCCCTTTCAGGTCTCCGAACGTAACAAAGAGTTGGGAGGAGCCCCTGAGTTCAGTTGTTCTGTCCAGATAGAACTTCAGAGCTCGTCTGACATCTAGATTGTATAATACTCTCTCGGCGTCTGAGGCAGGGTTTGGGAAAAAAAACAGGTAATGATATGACAATGCATTACTTACCGTAAAAGCATTTCTGATGGTTGTATCTGCTTAGATTCACATGCTGTGCATAGTCCGACATCCAGTGGTCACTGCAGAGTATTGCATTTTGTTTTTCGTAGTCGAAAAGGGGACGTCGACATAGGCCTGTCTGTAACACTATCCCTATAGTGACGTGCGGTGTACCCACGATCCCTCACGCGTCGAGGTCCCTCTGTTTGTATTTTGTCTGCCCTGAGGGAGCCTTATTAGACGTGAGTGAGTACAGAAAAGAGAGATAAAAGGATGTCTATGTTCCTTCCATCCGAGCGGGGAGGAAGGGTGGGCGCATGTGAATCTAAGCAGATACAACCATCAGAAATGCTTTTACGGTAAGTAATGCATTGTCTTCTGATGTTTGTTAATCTGCTTAGAATCACATGCTGTGCATAGACTAGCGAGCAGTACCCGGAGTTGGAGGTGGGTTGTGAGAAGGAACAGTAGAGAAAAGATGTCTTAATACTGCTTGTCCCACCTGGGAATCAGATCTAGAGTGGGCATCTAGACAGTAGTGTTTTGTAAAGGTGTGTACAGAACTCCAGGTTGCCGCTTTGCAAATGGACTCAAGAGGGACATTTGCAATGAATGCTATGGAAGCCCCAGTGCCTCGAGTAGAATGTGCTCTTGGCTTGAAGGGTAGTTCTCTCTTAGCAAGAGTGTAACAGAGAGTGATGCATTGGACAATCCATCTAGATATCGTGGATTTTGAAACTGCATCTCCTCCTCTTCCTGCTGCCACTGAGACAAAAAACTGATTAGTCTTTCTCAGTGGTCTCGTTCTTTCCAAATAAAACATGACGGCTCTGCGCACATCAAGTGTATGCAGGCTTTTTTCTCCCAAATTTGAAGGGTTTTGAAAGAACGTAGGTAGTTCTATCGACTGGTTGACATGGAATTTAGAAATGAATGAATTTCGGTGCAAACCTAGGATGTGTGCGTAGAACCACCTTATCATTGTGAATTGTTACAAAGGGGTCTATTATAGAGAGCGCTTGTAGTTCACTCACTCTCCTAATGGAGGTGATAGCTATTAAGAAAGCAGTCTTAAGAGTGAGGTTCTTAAGTGTTGCCTTGTGCATGGGTTCAAAGGGTGAGCCCATAAACCTGGTAAGTACCACATTTAGGTCCCATCCGGGAGCTGGGTTAGCTATAGGAGGGTGGATCCTTTTTACTCCCTCCATGAAGGCTTTAATAACTGGAACTTTCCACCATGTCACTTTATGTTGAGAAGTGGTGTATGCAGAAAGTGCAGCTAGATGAACTTTAATAGAATTAAAGACTAAACCTGAGTCTAATAAATGAGTCAGGTAAAGAACAATTTGTGTGGGGGAGCAGTCAACGGGGTTGATGCTTTTACCTCTACACCAGATGACAAATCTTTTCCACTTGCTAGAATAGCAGTAACAAGTGTTAAGTTTTCTTGCCACCCTAAGAATATACATGCATCTTTGAGGGAGCTGTAAATGGCCAAACTCTATGACCTCAGGAGCCAGGCTGCTAAGTTCAGGGTCTGTGGGCATGGGGGCAGCGTCTTGCCCCTATCCTGTGACAACATGTTGTACAGGCAGGGTAGTTTCACAGGTGGAGACAGACATCTCCATCAGGTGAGCGAACCATGGTTGCCGGGCCCACATTGGGGCCACTGGTATCATGGTGACTGGTTCCTGGTGCATCTTGTGCACTATCTTGTTGAGAAGGGGAGTCGGGGGGGGGGGGGAAAGCGTAAACAAATTTCCCTGACCATGTTATCTAGAGACCATTCCCCTTGGAGCGGTTCTGGGGGTACCTGGAGGCGTAATCTTGGCATTGGGAGTTCTCCAGAGTTGCAAACAGATCTATCTCTGGGAAGCCCCATTGTGTAAAAATGTTGAAGACGATGTCTTCTTGTAACCGCCATTCGTACTCTGAGGGCAGAGGGAAGTCTCTGCTGAGTTCGTCTGCTAGCAGATTGAGTTCCCCTGGTACATGTTGTGACAGCAGGAACATGTGTTTGAGAGCCCATTTCCAGATGTTCTGGGACAACTTGGACAGTCCTGGAGAGTGAGTGCCCCCTTGTTTGTTCAGGTAGTACATGGCTGTGGTGCTGTCTGTGAGGACCATCACTGTCTTCCCTTGCAGGTGTGCCCGGAAAGCCTTCAGTGCTTTGAGGACTGCCAGTAGTTCCAGCAAGTTTGTGTGTTTGGACGCTACACTCGGGCTCCAAACGCTGTGTGCAGTCTGATGGGATAGGTGCGCCCCCATCCTGTGAGGGATGCGTCTGTGGTTAGAGTGGCTTCCACTGCAGGGGTGGCAAATGTTTTTCCTATTACAAGGTTTTCCTTCGACCACCACCGTAGCGAGAGAACTAAGGCCTGCAAGACTACCACCAGATCGTCCCATTGTCCGCTGGCCTGACACCACTGGCTGTTGAGCCACTCTTGCATTGGGCGGTAGGCCCGGCGTCTCCGTTGGCACTAGGGCTTTCTTCGTCTTCGACGAAGTGCCGTGGGTTGTGTGTTTGTGTTCATCCCCATAAGTAGGGTGTGAGCCGAACTTGTCGGGGCCGGGGACAGACGCTGAGGAGCTGCTATGCTCCCTAGAGAGGTCTACAACCTCCGAAACTGAGGTAGGTTATCACTGCCTCGTCACACTCGGCAGCGGGTGAGGAATCAGCTCTAGACATAGCGTAGGCTGCCCACCTCTTGACCTTGCAGTCCTTTAAAATGTTTGGGCGAAGAAGTTTACAGGCCGCACAGCCGTCCTCATTGTGGTCGAGGGGTAAGCAACGGTTACACCGTTTGTGCTTATCCTTCCATGTGAATTTGCCCTTGCAGCGGGGGCAAAATCTAAAAGGAGTCCTCTCCATAGCTGAGGATACAGTTAAAAGTGATAACGACCCCGAAGGGAAGGGGGGTGAAAGAGAAAGGCATTCTTAGAAAGAAACAGAATTGTCCCACGACCCCCACTCTCCCTACTGTTTAGGCCGGCGAGGCCGGGCCACGTGTTCGACAGCGCCGAAGGATCGCCTCTGTCTAAGTCACCGCCATCGAAGTCCTTAATCGGCGGTGAAAACAGCTTCGCCGTCGAAGGAGGGATCAGATGTAATCTTTAAACAAGAACAACCAAGGGTCAAATAAATGTTTTGCAATTTCTCTCTAACGAGCTCTGCATGAAGGCGACCAATATCTGCACGGAAAAAAACAATCTGAGGGACCTCGACGCGTGAGGGATAGTGTTACAGACACGCCTATGTCGACATCCCCTTTTCGACTACGAAAAACAAAATGTAATACTCCGCAGTGACCACTGGATGTCGGACTATGAACAGCATGTGATTCTAAGCAGATTAACAAACATCAGAAAGACTGATTCAAATGAAAATCTGTCACCACTTTAGGAAGGAAAGAAGGATGAGTGCGGAGCACAACCTTATTCTTATGAAAGGGAAGGAACGGATGTTACACGGACAAGCCATGAATCTTGCTTACACGCCTTGCCAAAGTCACTGCAATCAAAAAGGCAACCTTCCAAGAAAGGTACTTCAGATCCGTTGTGGCCATATGCTCAAATCGCTTATGGCATAAGGTGGTCAAAACCACATTTAAATCCAACTTTGGGTGAGGATTGTGTACAGGTGGAAAAATGTCATAAACCTGCAAAATGCCTTTTAATGACTGGATTCGGCAAGGAAAAGGAACAGGCATCAGTGGATAGGTAGGTGGCAATAGCAGACAAGTAAGTCCCACAGGATAGGACATGAGGAATGAACGGAAGGACAGTGTCAATCGTAGCATGTCTGGGGTCTAATTGTTTAGCTAGACAATAGTGACACAAACGGAGCCACTTGATCCTATACTGAGACCTCTTAGAAGGCTTCCTGACAGGTTAAAATGCACTAGGGATTTGAACTCAGGCACCAGGCCGCCAAGCCGAATGTTTGTGGGTAGGGGTGCCACATCTGCTGATTGCACTGGTGAAGCAGGTTCGGAATCAGCGGCAGTCTGATCGGAGGACAAATCGGCAGATGCTGAAGTTCCGAAAACCAGAATCTGGCTGGCCTCCAAGGAGCTATGAACAGGAGAGTGGAATTCGAAGCATTCCTGAGCTTGCAGAGTGACCGGTGAATCATAGGAAGAGGCGGGAAGGCATATGCCTTCATGTTGTACCATGGGATCTTGAGAGCATCCCCTAGAGAAGAGGCCCCGGGAGCCTTCCTGGATGCATAAAGAGGAAGTTTCCTGTTTGTGACAGTTGCAAAAAGGTCCACTTCTGCAGTGCCCCATTGGCGAAAGATGTTGGAGAGGACTTCCAAGTTCAGTTCCTACTCGTAGCTGGCTGCTGTCAGCCGGCTGAGTGAGTCTGCTGTCACATTGAGTTGCCCTGGAATGTGTATCGCCAGCAGCCAAATGCCATGCTGGATGGCCCATTCCCACATCTGAATGGCAATGGTCCACAAGGGGTGGTGTCTTGGTACCACCCTGCTTGTTGATGTAAAACATGGATACCGAGTTGTCCATGCGGACGCGGACCACCCAGTTCGTGATGGATGGTTGGAATGCTTTCAGCACCAGAAAAACAGCCAGGAGTTCCAAATAATTCATATGAAACTGCCTGTCCTGCGGTGTCCATAGATCAAAATCCTGGAGATGATCCAGAGTTGCTCCCCATGCTACAAGGGAGGAGTCTGTGGTAATCGTCACTTGTGGGCAGGGCTCCTGAAAAGAGGTCCCCACCGTGAGCTTGCTGGTAGAGGACCACCATATAAGGTCTGCTTTCAAGCAGGAAGGAGCTGGGATCATCTTGGAATCTGAGTCCGAAGCCTGATACCAAGAGCTCTGAAGAGCCAGCTGAGTATGCCTCATTTTGAGACGCGCAAGAGGAAGAGCAAGTACGCACAAAGCCATGAGGCCCTGAAGTCTCTGGAACCACCAAGCCGTCATGTGCTCTGACGGGATGAAGAGCGTTGTTAGGGAGAATTCTCATTTTATGGCTAATTTCCCTTACCTATAGAGTCCCCCAGCAGCTTTGCTGGATTTGAAGGGTTTGTTTTTTTTCTCCTGCTAAGAGTGTGACTCTTTTTTCCACTCTTAGGCATATTTGTTGTGTGTGTTCTAGGCTATTTTTTGTGTTTAATGTCTATGGGGATTATCTCAACCCACATAGGAACCATCATTGTCCACATGTGTTACACAGCACCCTCCGTGCAGTGACACAGGGGTGTCGTAGCGATCCCCAAACATTGACTCCATACCCTGGGACTGACTACTGTCTCCCAGGGCATGTAAAGTCCCCATTGACTTTACTAGTCAATCTTTATGAACAAAACCAGTACAACCCATTTTACTATGGAGGTACTGGCAAGGGTTAATAGTTTTTCCCTTGTGTTCATTTTCGAGAGGGTACCGTACAATCCCCCTCTCAATTGTTTCAGGCTGGTGGCAGTGGTTACTACCAAAAATATTCGACCGCAAATATTTCCCTATGGGATTTTCCTATTGTTCGAGGCTACCACATTTACTGACAGCCTCTAACATACCGCAGGTTTATTTTTATATTAACTTTACTCTGGTAGGTTTTATTTGCCAGAACTTTGATATAAATTCTTTCTCGTGTCTTTCTCTTAACTCCTAACCCAGGTCAGGGATCCTTTGTTCGTCCTTTTGGCGGGCTTCTGCCAAGAAGACCCTCCTTTCGGCACCACTGAGTCTGGGGTGGATACATTGTGTGGGAAGGGAGTAGGACCCCTGGACAGGGTTGCCTCAGCAACCCATGTCGCACTCTGCCCTGATAGGCTGGAGGGTCTCCCGCCAGGATGACCACTCCACTGTGTGAGTGACAGCAAGGCTGTATGTATGGGGATCTTTTTGCATAAAAGCAGTGTCCTGAGGACTGGAAGAGCAAGACGTTGCCACTGGAACTCAGAAGCCGAAGAGGAGAGAACCCAAAGACATCTGCAACGACTGAACCACTGGTGAAGCCCTGCTGCAGCGTCTCACCACTTTGCTCCACACAACGAGAGAAGATCTTCATCTGCAAGAGCCTTCTTCCCTTGAGCTGGTGGGGCCAACCAGTTTGCCAATCGCCTTCCTGGACCTGCCTTGGTCGAATCGCCAGTACCCTGTACTCGGAGACCGGATTGCCAGGCACCCGTCCACCCGGACCACGATTTAAAGGAGCGTACCTTTTATTCGTTGGGCAGCACCGCGGCTGGTTTCATCCCTGGGCAGTGCAGTAACTCGAAACTTCCTCCACGACGAGAGCCCCTCTTCCTCTGCTGGATCACCCGAACTGCAGGAACTGCCAGGAACACCCGCCACCAGCCTCTTCTACATTTCAAGGTACATTGTTCCACCAGGCCGCCCTTTTCGCGTGGTAGTGCTAAAGGTGTTTTAAATCCTTTACCTACCTGTTGGGTTGGCCGCCCCTATCCTCTAATATTGTCTTTCACCTTCTGCATCCACCTTTTCGAATCATTAACCAAAGACTTGACTGCAGCTACAAGAACATTTTGTTCCTGGGCCCTTTGCCCTGTACCACTGACTCTGGCACAGGCCTACTGACTCTGGCTAAATTTGTTAGAACTGCCTTCTTTAGATTGCTTCTCAACTAGGACTGTGTTGGTGCACCTACTTCTTATAACCACCTTTTTCTTCCCATTTTAAAAACTTCTGAAGTGCCTTTTTGGTCGGTTTTCATTGAAGTATTATACTTACTAAAGTACTGCCTTGACTAAACTTGTTCACAAACTTATGGGAAGTGTTGCTAGGGTGTGTAAGAAGATATACCTGTATAATTTGTGTTTTCCCTCCCTTGTGAGAAATTGCTAGAGTGCCATTTGTGTTTGGTTTTCACTGTGCCGTTTTGCTCAGTTTTCACTCTTGCTCAAACTTGTCTACAATTTAACTAGGGAGTTGTGTATACTTTTCTCGACTGATTTTAACTTGCTTTAATGACTGTGATTAATGTGTTGAACTAGAAGTGTGTAATATATATATATTCTTTTTAATACAAAGCTTTGGTCAGTGTTTCCTTGTACCCTAGTATTATAGTCCTATTGTGTAAACCCTGAATACTGCTCATCTCCCTTTGAGATAAGTCTGACTGCTTAGCCACAGCTACCAACTAAATCCTTGTGGTACAGACTGATGCCAAAGGTGATTTATTGCTCATACCTGTAGTCTTAATCGTCTGTAGTGCTCCCTAAGGGAACTGCACAGGATTCTGCCTAACAAGCAGACACGTGGCGAATAGATCTGCAATCCTGTCCGCCGTCAAATACACCCTGGAGTCGATTGTGTTCCAATGAAAACCCAGGAAGATCTGCTCTTGGGAGACCATCATGGAAGATTTCTGCCAGTTCACCTCAAGCCTGAGGTGGAACAAGAGCTGAAGGAGAGACTGGAGATTGCTCAAATCCGTCAGTGCACAAGGGCTGTGTAGGAGCCAATCGTCCAAATACGGATATACATGAACGCCCTGTAGCCGAAGATAAGCTGCGATGACCGACATCTTCGTAAAGACACGCAGCGCCGAGCTGAGACCAAAGGGAAGCACCCGGAACTGGAAATGCTCCACTCCCAGGGAGAACCACAGGTACTTCCGATGTGGCCCCCATATGAGGATGTGCATGTACGCATCCTGCAGGTCCACAACACTGAGCCAGTCGACCTTGAGAAAAGAGGACTTTATTTGGCAGGGTGTCATCTTCTTAAATTTCTCTTGGGGGGGAGAAAGATTGGACTGGGAAAGGTTGAGGATGGTGCGCAGACCAGCCTGGTTGGGTTTGGGCACCGTGAACAGTCGAGAGTAGAAGCCCTCGCCTTGCTCCCCGATGGGAACAGGTTCCACCGCCCTGAGGTCTAGAAGCTTCTGAACCTCGCCTCTGAGGGAGGATGTCCCGATCTGTTGGAAGGAAGGATTGAATGGTGGGGTATGGGGGAGGGGCAAGCGAAAGCCCACCCGGGCGATGGACAAAACCCACCGATCGTCGGTGATGGTCTGCCACACCTCCAGATGAGACGAGATTCGTCCTCCCTCTGGGAGACTACCTGCTCTTGGAGAGGAGGCTGAAAGCCAAGAGAAAAACCGACCACATTGTTGTTTTCGATGGGTGCCACCAACCGGAGGGTCAGTTCTGTGCACCCCGCAGTCCTGAAACCCTTTGAAGCCAGAAAAGGATGGAGAATGAGACCCCACCCTGGGTGGAAGGGGCCTTAGCTGGGACCTTTGCCAGTTTTTACAAGGATTTGGCAGTTTGGGTACTCGCCTTGGTCTTAGTGAGTTCGTCATCCGTAGAAGAATGAAACAACTCCGTTCTGTCGAAGGGAAGGTCCAGAACTTTATCTTGCACTTCCTTCGAAAACTTCGTTGCATGGAGCCACGCCTGCTGGGAGGTGTCAATTCCCACCATCAGGTGACGAGCTGAAGTATCCACATGGTGTGCCCCAGCCTGCAGGATATCCTGTGCCAAAACCCCAGCATCCAACAAGCCGGCCTTGAAGTCGTCGAGCCTATCCAAAAGAATGCACTCCTGGAAATCAGCCAACTCCCTCCACAGCTTCATATTAGCTGCCGCCAGGATCAGCTCAGTATTTGCTTGGCGAAGTTGCAGTGCTGAGTTAGCAAAGACTTTCTTGCCCAAGGAGTCCAGACTTTTGTCTTCCCTGGAGAGAATCTGAGCCGCAGCTGTAGAGGCCGACTTAGATTGAAGCGTGGCCGCAGCTACCACTCTTGAGGAAGGGAGCGGGCAAGACACCAAGGCTATCTCCTCAGTGGTGTGAAGCCTGTAATGGGCGTCGATTCTCTTATTAATATGTAGCCCGGTGTGGGGTTTATCCCAGACCTTACGGGCCTCAGCCAAAACATCCTTCTGGAGGAACAGGCCTTTGCGCTCTTGAGGTGACAAGGTGAATGCTCCCAAAAGCACCCCTTCCTGCGCAGCGGGGGCCTCAGGTACTGGAATGCCGAGGAGGGCCATCATTTCCAGAACCCAGTCATGAAATTCTCTGACAGAGCGGGCTGCTCATCGCTATCCTGATCTGCCTGAGGGTCCTATGCTATCCCGCTCTACTGGTGTCTTCTCTACGGGAGACAACGGGGGTAGGGGAGGAAGAGCTGTAGGCGGACCGATAGGGAGAGGTGGTACAACCGGCAGAGCCGCTGGAACCACTGGAGTGGAAGGTGGCGCCAGAGGATCAGGGTATATTTCCTTGAAAAGACCCTTAAAGTACTCCTTCATAGGGTCAGAATGCATGAGCCTCTGAAATTTCCTGAAAAACACATCCTCTGATGAAGGCTTAGGCGCTGGGGTAGGCAGGGGCCTCTCATAAGGGGCGTACCCCCACGAACGCAATGAGGAAGGTTGGCAGGAAGGCCCACCACCAATCAAGTCCGCGTAGATCAGCCGAGCAGAAGTAGGAGGAAGCGAGACAGTATGTGGCAGCAGCATCCAAGCACACCAGTCATAAGAAAGGCAGAACAGATTTTTACACTCCACCAAATGTGAAAAAGGTTGCTCAGCCCCAAAACTAAGATTCCCAGCACCCGCCGTCGAGAAGGTAGGTTTAAGAGAAGGATCCAAAATGGCAGCCGTGGACCATGATGGGCTGCTATTTTGTCGATGCCTGAAGAGAACTGCGTCACATGTACAGCTGAGGCAATTGTCTCCACAGGCTGGTTAAAGGACCAGCATGTTTATTGCTATTGTTGCTGGTTCACGTTCCGTAGAGCATAGGTGAATGTTTAATAGTAAAAGGAATAAAGCTCTGGTGGTACGGCTGACTTTAATAAGTGTGTTATTTTGACAGATCGCAGTCTACTATGAAGACAAGCCTATCTACTTGTGGAATGTGCAAGCAATAAATACTTTCACGGTGAGCCAACAGTAGGAGACTGATGCTCCTTCTTGTTTTGGTTGTAGAAGTAGTCAGCAGCTTAATTGATGGCTGTTTTTTCATGTTTTCCTTAGGGGTTGAGAAGAACACCAATGTGAAGAGTGTGTTGAAGTGTTATGACCTGTTTGTCGAGCTCCCCTGAAGAAGTTCTTACATTTCTTATATCGTTGGAAAAAGAACAAAACATGTTGGGTGTTTAGGGCGTTGTACATTATAACAGCATGGTCTAATCAAGTATTAATTAAATTAGGACCTTGTGGTTGACATCACAAGGATTCGCCCAATAAGCAGAATATAAGTATTAAGAGAGCCAACTGGAATTTTAACAGTTCTCTATTTAGTATCCGACGGAGGTGCTTAATGTTGCACGGGGTCAGACTCTGATCAAGTCAAAAAGCGTATGTGTGTTTTGTTAACTGTTTTAAATGTGTTTTTACACTTTATGAGATGGAAAGACATTTTTTATGATGAATGAAATGATGTGCGTTGTCTTTTTAAATTGTTTGGAATTTGTTTTAATCTATTGAATTAATAAAATGGTTTAAATGTTAGATCCAGTTTGTATGAATGTACAATCCTATATTTGGTAGAGGTCTGAGGGAAGGTGTTCTTGTCTATCTGTAGGGATTATAACATGAAGGCAACGAGATTCTTTGGTCTAGAAGCATTTTGCAAGCTGGTAACTGGGGATGAATCTCAGGGCCGGTAAAATTGTCCCCATTGTCTCTCTTTTGTTTTGTGGTCAAGGGACTTAAGTAACAATTTAGCCTTATTGATATTTTATTTCTATCATGCTCGTACCCAAGTGTTTCAGAGCGTGTAAACACAAGGATCCTCGGCCGAGCCGGTACTGGGGGGTCTTGGATGTTTGCTTGACATCTTAGATGTGGCCGCAACATTAGCCTCCAAGGGAGGAACCTCAGCAGAGCCGGTAACAGAGGAGTTACGGTGCATGACCGCCCACTTTGCCCACTCGACAGAACCGGTATCACTGCGATGAGCGCGGGAAAACTGAGGAATGATCCTTACAGACAAGACCTTAGGAGCAGGTCTCTCGGTTTTGTCGGTACAGACCTTAGCCTCAAGTAGAGGAACCTCAGGCTTCGTCCCGGTATGTATAGCTCCCTCGTGAGGGGCCTCAAGCCGTGGCTTGATGCAGAAAGCTCCAGAAATGGAGGCCTCAGGGCGTACACCAGTGTCTGTGTGGAAAAGCTTTAGAAACGGAGACCTCGGAGCGAACCCCGGTGTCCAAAGCCTCAGACGAACTGGGCCTACGTTTAGCACCTGACAGGTGAACCTCGGAACGTGTTCCGGTCTTGGCAGGTCCGTCGTGGGACCCCTCAGAGAAAACTCTGGTACGCCTATTAGGCCTATGAGGCACCTCAGGAGAAATCCCGGTGGTAGAGCTACTAGAGCCCCTCCCGGACCGAGAAGACCCCGGAAAGGAGCACCCCAGCCGGGGCGCCCTAAAAAGGAACTTACCGGGCGTCTCTTCTTTTCATTGATGAAAAGCTGAAGAGGAGGTGGAGGAACGTGCTGAAAAATGACCTCCCACCGAAGAAGACGGCGTTGAAGTGCCCGGACGGAGAGGGAATTGCAGAAGAAGTACGAATCCCAGCGATGGTCTGGCCTCAGACACTCCAAGCAGAGAGAATGGGGATCTGCCCTAGCGAAGCGACATTCGCGTGAAGAACATGACACAAATCCCAGACGCTCCGACATAGACGGAGGACTATGCAACCGCAGAACTGGAGCAGGAGAGAAAGACAACAGGAACAACAAAATCCCAAAGATGCAAGTGCGTCCAGTTCCGACCGCACAGATAAAAGGACTGAAGGCCGTTGCGTGGGGTGGAGCTCAAGAGGGCGGGGTTACAGCCGCGTGCGGTATTCCACGTAAAAAGAGAAGAAGGACAATTTTCCATTATTTATGCTTTTTGGAAAAAATTGTTCTGGTCCCGTTCCAAAGGACAGAATTTCCCACAAGTATGAAGGAAAGGGGACAGAACGTAGGAGTAGGAAGGTTAACAGGTTTGCATGCTCAGGAAACAGGCTTGTTGCTTCGGACATACACAGGGATATGCAGTGGTGGCTGTGGACATTTAAAGGCCCGGTACAAATCACTTGGTAAGGAGACATTTATTACCCAAGGTGGAACAAGGACTGGCACAAACGCAGTATTGCAGGTGGGGAGGTTAGCTAGGAGCTCTAACACCAGATTATGGCTGGGGGGAGCATAGTTAGCTTGACAGCAGCACCTTCCAGGGGCAAGCATTGGAGGTAATAGGCATGCCAGGGTGCATGTTTGCATGAGAACTGGGGGGTTTGGCATGGTGTTAGCTGCATATACTGCGCAGGTCTGGGATCAAATGGCTCCAGGTGGAAACAGGAAGTTATCAATGTTTTGATAAATTGGATTAATGGAATCGCTAATTTTGTCGGTTTGGTCACAGGAGGACACTACAGGCTTAAGTGGGGCGAATGCAGGTAGTTCATCTAGGTGGCCACATCAATGAATGCAGGAATATTAGGTGACATCAGGATATCCGCATGGTTCTGGTAAACAACGGGCATCGGAAAGAAGGGTGTATTTGCAGTTACCAGGTAAGACATTCGGATTGCATAGAGAAGTTCCAGAAAGGTCTATCCATATGGTTGGGAAATGTAGGGGAGGACTGGCCGCGAGGCCCTCCTCACCTGCAGCCTTCTCCCCAGGTGAGGACCATGACTCGGTGGCCGTCCCCTCATGCCACCCGGGCCCAGGTGGAGGAGGGGTCACCCGCCGACGACATTGCCCACACATATCCGTTCCCTGCATATACCAAAATTCAGTTAGGCCTAGAAGCCATCTTGTTTAGCAAACATGGCGTGAGTTCAGCACACTGTAACGAGGCCCCCACCTTTGGAGGGCCTTTCATGCATCTCCGCCGCCGCAGTAGCCCTGGTAGATCCGCTGCGAGCGCGTTCCCATGAGAAAGACGGGTATGAGCTAACCCGAGATGCTAACACTGTAACATTTTATCGTTCACAATGTAATATTGCACCCCGCATGACCTGGTCCGCGAGGCCGGGGTGACGGGAAAAAAGCTGAAGCATCACTATCTGAAGAAAGTAGAAAATAATTCAAGTATTGGTATTAACGAACTACCTCTGTTTAAACAGATCCTGTAAACTGTGAATAAACCATAAAGATGTAACGTTACATGATACCACCCCAGGTCTGGACTAGTGCTGCTATAACCACAGAGAAAGATGTCGACCCAATGTATAGCCTTTATCTGTATAAGTGTTCTTACAATTTTATGTAGAAACCTGAACTCATATATGTTTTCTTAATCACCTAAAGCAGCGAGCATCAATTTCTGTAGGCCATAACCTAGAACTACCTCGTGTAACGTCTAATGTACATAAAATAATCACACCATGTAGTAAATATAATGTTAGGTAACGAAAAGGTACTCGGACCGACTGTATTAAAGAAATGTGTAACGAAATTGAAATATATATGTGTGTTTAAATAACATCAAAATAAGGCGGAACATTATAAAAGTTCTGCATTCAAAAGTTAGCAACGCACGAGGAAAAAACCTTTGTGAATATATGCAAGGCCATTCTCCCTCCCACCCTACCAAGCCTGCCAGATAAAGAAGCTAAGGCCTGTGCCGCGCTCCCTCACCTCCCCCAACCAAGCTGGAGCCGCTTCAGAGAGTCAGAGGCCCCGGTACCGCACCCAAGGCCACAGCCCGCCACCTGTGTCATTTACAGCACGGTAATAAACCCACGTTTGAATCCACTGATCTACCAGCACCCTCTCGTAAATTCCACAACCCTCCCCCTAGACCACCCCAAGAATCATGACCCCGTGCAAAGACGACCCCCATCACTGGGACAAGACACAGAGACCCATTTATATAATAACTTCTAACGCGGCAGACAGACATGTATCATTCGGCTCAGGCCCCAGAGCCCAGCCCCTCGACCTAAAATACCGGTCAATAGGACACAGGTAAATCTCACCCCAACCGACAACCACCGGACCTCTCACGAGGTGCATTCCTCATGTGTTGCGTTTATTTTATAAGACAAACTGCTGAGCGATTTATTGATGAACTTAGATGTCGTTTCTTGAGTAACTGCAGTGTGCATGGCCTAGGGCAAACGAGTCAGGAAAGGTATTCATCTTTGTCACAGGCTGCCCCAGCATACCAACACCGCTCGGATGACCTCAAGCTGGCCTGCCAGGCCCAACCCAACCCACGAGGCTGACCAGTGACGTCCTCACGCCAAGACCAACCACGCTGCAGCAACACCTATAGTTAGTCGACGCCACCCAATCCCAATTAACTTGTGCCCCCTATAGTGTGTAGGTTCTGATGACGTTTTTTGTATTAGAAATACGCCTGTCTTTGCTATTGTCAGACAGAGCGCTCTCGGAGGTTGCAGAGTTCTTTGCATGCCCTATTCTTTGGATAAACTCCCACTTACGCTCACCCGCACTCTGTCTTGGTCTTATTCCCACTACGGGAGAGTCCCTTATTGTCTCTCATTGCGGGGAGGATCGTGCTGAAATTGGGGGCGCTTCCTTTCAGAGACAAGGGAGCAGTTCAAGATGTTATGGTGGCAGATGGTGTCGTGAAACAGATGCTCTGGAACCTCCGGGAGAGTACGCTCACACCAGGAGCTAGATCCAGGTACCAGTGTAGCAGTGAAAGTGCGGTAGCCGGGGCATCAGGTCTCCCGTGCCAAAGGCGCAGGAGCATAGGAGTGCGCCAAAATGCACAGGTGTTTAGGAATTGGGTCACTAGGCATAGGGACCTGACCGTACTGGTCGGGCGACAGGTTGACAGTGGATTTCACTGTGAAATTTGGGAAGTTAGTGAGGTTGTGAATGCAACGGCTAAACTGTGAATGTTGTCATTGGGATTGAGGTTGTGAATGTAATGGCTAAATTATTTATTCTGCTGGTTTTGACGCAGGAACACAGGACCGGGGAAAGCTTTGCCTGAGCAAGATGGAGTATCAGGTAACAGCCCAGAGGGGATTGGTGAGGAAAAGTGCTGGGTGGCACTGGTACGGTGGGATCGTGCATGCATAGAGAATGGGGCCCAGCTAAAGCAAAAACTAATTAAAACACTTATTTTTAAAAAAGTACTCATCAGGACACTAAAATGTGTAGTGGGTCAACGGCAGTTAAGTAGTGAAGGTTGCCACATCAATGCATGGGGAATGCAGGTTGAATCAGGAGATCAGTATGGCCCAGGTAAACCAGCTCGCTATTCATCTTGTAATAGGTTTTGATTGATATCCACCCAATAGTCTCAGTCGCTTCGAGTTCGGATTAAATTAAAAGATACCACAGAGAAGTAGTGAACAAAAAAAAAAAAGCTTTGTCAGGCATCCAATCCTTCCAGCGTGGAAAATAGGAGCGAGTAGGAGGAGCAGAGGGAGCTGAGGCAGGGGTTCTCTTGCATCCGAATGTAAATTTAAAGGGAAACTGTGCAGTTTGCTGGCTCATACTGCAGTATCGCTCCGCCCATTCAGAACTCCCATAAATTTGAGGAAACGGATCAGGATGAACTAGTTAATTATTTCTGGCCTTGATATTTCATGTGCACCGATTACAACAAACCCAAGTTGGGGCGGAGAATAGACGGTCAATGTATTTAGAATGGTGCCGGCCTACTGCACAACAGAGTGTCAAGTTGCATGTGAGTATGGGCATAAATTATTAGACTCCAGCAGGGGCGTTGCTAGGGGGGGGCTGAGGGGGCTATAGCTCCGGATCTTTTGGCTGTAGCCCCGGATAGAAGCTCAGGAGCTACAGCCAAAAGACTAGCTAGCCCCGAGTCCTGACAGCCTGGACATTAGCTTAGCCCCGGATCTTTTCCAGACCTAGCAACTCCCCTGGACTCCAGTTGTGTCTGGCCTACTGAAAAGTTGTATTTAAATTTATGAATGCGTTTTATTTGGTATTAGCCTATTTGACCAAATAACATTTCGCCTTTTGAGCAAATTGACCTTTTCTGAGTGGTCCAAATTTATACACCAGCATTCTAACACAGGGATCCGTACGTGTGGGCTTGAGCGCACACCACTGACCTAATTCACGTAGCTTGACTAAGCATTAAAGCACGTCTAGCGGAATTACCCCTGCGACAGATCAAAGAAAATACCCTATTCCATGCCATCCTAACTTGAATCTTCAGCTGCGGTAGCTTCGGTAGTAGAAGACACAGTGTGACGCTGCCTTTTTCTGCCAGAGACGATAGACACGCTCCGGTTCCGTTTACTAATAAAGAAAGATATGCTGTGATCAAAATGCAATAGTGTCTGGTAACAGGATATTACAGACCCGAAAAACCTTTGCCTAATGTGTCCTGAGGAAGGTCTTTCTTGAACGATTAAAATCTCATATGAACAAAAAATTGACCGTTGTATGGAGTCAACAATAAGGCTGGAAACAGATTTACCCCTGTCGACACAATCAATACGGGGACTTTTTTGAATTGTGTTATAAACTACAGGAATTGAAGTCACCCATTAGCTACTAACACCACTTTTAGCTATAGTGTATCCTATGATATACTAGTAGACTTTAAAGGCATCTATTGTCAAATAACAAGCTTTTGTTGTTTTTTAACTAGTTTTGTGTTTAACAATTATGTTTTATGTTGTTTTTATGTTGAATTGTGACCATCGGGTCAAACAAAATATATTGAATGATGTGTTATAAAATAAATAGTGATACATTTTTTTGCTAATCTGACCCCGTCATCTTTTGATATTTGCTAAAAAAAAGATGTGCGTGTAGTTTGACTTGGGCTTTGACCTAGCTCCCAAGCCTCTAGTGCTCACTCTGTTAGGTAGCCTGTGGGATCTTTTTCATTGTGTACAGTTGTGTCTGGCCTACTGAAAAGTTGTATTTAAATTTATGAATACGTTTTAATTGGTATTAGCCTATTTGACCTAAAAATTTGACCTTTTGCCCGAATTGACATTTTCTGAGTGGTCCAAATGTACCTTTTTTATGCATCCGGTCCAAATTGACCTTTTTGTTTTAGGTCAAATAGGTTGATACCTACTTACCTGAACATGAGGTGCGGGGGTTGCAGAGGTGTCCTCCGCTCCTCATGTTCATGTAACTAGATCAAAAAGGGGTTGCAGGGGTGTACACCGCATCCTTAACTATGGAGGTCAATTTGGTCAAAAGGTCAAACATATTGACAGTTAATTTTCAAATTGGGATTATTGAAAACATGTTATAGTGTTTGACAGGTACTGTTTGCAAGCATGTGTGTGACAGACATACTTTACCAATCAAGAGGTGCTTCAGCAACCTTTTGGTGAGCGCCTTTCCAAATGGCCAACTGCTCATCCTGATGATCCTATACCTGCTAAAGTCGGTTTGTCAGCTCGTCCTTCCAGTGATTTGCAGCAACCCCCTGAAAATGAAACTGTGAAATAGAGCTGAAAATTTGCCCAACATTAGGAGGAAAAAATGATGTTAAATACATCACACCCTGCCAACAGAGTTGTCTACGAATGAAACATTCTTCTTGTGCTTTTGGTTTGCAGATAAGCTAAATCGTGATCTTGCTTTCACATTCTATGAAGCAAACCAAGATGACCCACATCTGGAATGTGAAACTCTGTGGACTCATTCTGACAGATTGCCATCAAGATACCATAGGCTTTTTTCCATTGGACTTTTGCAACATGTGTGGAGACTAGAAACAATGTAATAAAAATGTTTTCTTTTTAAAAAAAAATGTTTTACTTTTTTGAACCAATGCAAGATTTTTGCAAGGCGTGCGTTTGTTCTTTAGGTGCATCCTTTTAATATAGAAATTCTAAAGTAGAGCGTATGTGCTGACCTAGGTCTGCAAGTAGTATCAAGAGTAAATTGTTATAGTTGTTTTTCATTTTCTTTTCCTTTGTCTTTATCTTTAAGCTTGTCAATTTCAATCAGGGCGTTTTGCAGGATGTTTGACGTCGCAATTGTCCATGCTGTCTTCTCTCCGCTCATCAGACGGGTCCACAAGGTTTCTTCTTCACACATAATGAATGGAGATGTTAGTGGCTTTAGATACGCGGTTCTGAGCGGTTGAGTTGCAGGGCATGACATGAGTAGGTGTCTTACAGACCGTCTGCGTAGGGTCTTTACATAGTCTGCATGCACTGGTGTTCGATAAGCCTTTGACAGACAAGATTTAGTTTGTAGTCAGTAGGCTGAGATGTGCTCTCAGATAAATGTGTTTTAAGAGTTTGTTTGGAAATGTTTTGATGAACTCTTGAGTTTGGTTCAGTTTTTTTTTTAAACAGTGGAAGGTGATTAAGGAGTTTGTTTTTTTCCGCTAGCTCTTGGGTCCAAATCCAGTCGAGCTCCTCCATTTTCTTTTTGATCCTCTGTGGGTTTTTGATAAGGTCTTCCTCGGTACATTGTATCGATGTCAGCTGTGACTTTTATGCGTTGGCCCATTTGGTCAGCATTTTGCAGCGTCCGCCTTTCGCTTCGTTGTCAATCAAGCGATACAGAGAGGGACTTTTTGGTAGTATGGTTTTCCTAAAGAGCGACATGCTACTTGATTCTACTGTGGCTTTCAAATACAACAAACCCAGCTCCCTTCTTATCGCTGGAGTCGAAGTTGATTTAGGGAGGTTTAAAACCGACCTCCAAAAATAGCCTTCCACTTTTTGCCATATTTCACTTGGGATGTTAGGCATTGCATCTCCCCCGTAGGTTAGGGAAGGGACCACCTTTGCTTTGTAGAATTTTATTACCGGCTAGAGTGAAAACCGGCCACATTTTTTGTCCATCATTCATGCTTGAGTGGTAAGGTTTCGAGTTTTTTCCCATAGGTTTAGTTGCATTCTAGATTCTGATCTTGAGCTATCTAGCATCACTCCGAGGTATTTAAAATTCATGGACTTTCTCGATTTGCACTCCTTCAAGGTTCCAATTTAGAATTTCTGTCCTTTTTGCTGATTTTTCAAGCAGATGTAATCGGACATGGTTTTTGAGTTGCCTTTGCAGGCCAATCAGTGTCTGGTCCAGCAGTATTAGGTTGTCTGCGTATAACAGGTGGGAAACTGGAGTGGAGTCAATTTTTGGTGGAAATGATCTGGTGGAAGAGCTCGACTCTACAGTCGCCAAGATACACAATGAATAATGCTGGTGCCAAAGGGCACCCTTGTTTTACCCCTCTTTTGGTGGTTATTTCGTCTGATAGGAAGCCTTGTTGGTCAAGTCTTACCCTCATTGTAGTGTTGGAGTGGAGTGGCCTTATTGGTTCAAGGATTTTATTTGGGCCATTCCAGGCCAGATGTTTGGTCCACATCTTTCTCGATCAACCTGGTTGAACGCTTGCGTTAGATCAATAAACCCAAGGAACACCAGCGAGCTGCCCTCCTTGATTTTGCTTTTTACAATACTCAAGAGCGTGATGTTTACTGAAGTGCCAGTTTTTTTCCTAAAGCCTGCTAAAAGGGGTCGACAGATGATGAAGACTTAGTCCATGACTGAAACTTTGTTAGTAAAAGCGAGCAGTAGACCTTCCCAATATTGTCGAGCAGGGCTATCGGTCGGTAATTTCAGGGGTCTTCCCCGTTTCCCTTCTTAAAGATGAAACCACCACCGAAGACGTCCATGATGTTGGGATGGATTTTGAGTCTGTACACTTTTTGAAGACCAAACTAATAAAGTTTGTCCACTCGGTCAGATGGTTCTTTAAATCTGAGTTGGTCACCCTATCTGGGCCCAGAGCTCTGGATGCTTTCAGTTTGCGAATGGCTATTTCGATATCTTCTTTCTTGGATAAATCTCCCCAATGGGTTTTAAGGCTTCTTGTCGGTAACAGCGTTTTTGAGAGTGGTGGTTGGAATAAGGTTGTAAAATGAGTCTTCAAGTTTCTTCTCCAACACTGTTTGTCAAGGCATTTTCGGTCTGGGGTCCTGTTGTTTTGATTAAGGACCGGAATTCCCGAGAGGTCAATGTATTTTGAATGGAACGGGCCTACTGCACAACAGAGTGTCAAGTTGCATGTGAGTATGGGCATAAATGATCAGGCTCCAGTGGTGTCTGGCATACTGAAAAGTTGTATTAGAATTTATGAATACGTTTTATTTGGTATTAGCCTATTTGACCTAAAACATTTGACCTTTTGACCAAATTGACCTTTTTTTGCATCTGGTCCAAATTGACCTTTTTGTTTTAGGTCAAATAGGTAAATACCTACTTACCTGAACATGAGGTGCAGGGGTGTCCTCAGCTCCTCATGTTCATGTAACTAGATCAAAAAGGGGTTGCAGGAGTGTACACCGCATCCTTAACTATGGAGGTCAATTTGGTCAAAAGGTGAAATGTTTTTAGGTCAAATTGCCAAGGGCAATTTGCACAAGGTCAAACATATTTACAGTTCATTTTCAATATTGGGATTATTGAAAACATGTTATAGTGTTTGCCAGGTACTGTTTGCAAGCAAGTGTGTGACAGACACACTTTACCAATCAAGAGGTGCTTCGGCAACCCTTTGGTCAGTGCCTTTCCGAATGGCCAACTGCTCATCCTGATGATCCTATACCTACTAAAGTCGCTTTGTCAGCTCGTCCTTCCAGTGATTTGCAGCACCCCCTGAAAATGAAACTGTGAAATAGAGCTGAAAAATTGGCCAGCATTAGGAGGAAAAAATTATGTTAAATACATCACACCCTGCCACCAGAGTGGTCTACGGAGTGAAACATTCTTCTCATGCTTTCGGTTTGCAGATCAAGATACCATAGCCTTTTTTCCATTGGACTTTTGCAACATACTGGAGACTAGAAAGAATGTAATAAAAATGATTTATTTTACCTGTGCAAAATGGAAACGGCCCTGTGTTACTTCTATTGATTGGCTGCGTTTTTAATAACAGTGGTGTATTTCTGCAATTACATGGTAACAAAAATACATTAATTACTGCGTTGACTGCTTTCCTCGTTCGAGAAATGATATCATTGAAAACGATCAGAGAAATACTATGTTAATGAACAGTGCAGGGAAGAGCGTCTTCAGTCTTTCTTTTTTTTAAAAACTTTTTATTGAATTTTGAAACATAACAATCAGAAAGTGAAAAAACATTCTCTCCGCCCTCCCTCCCTCTCCCACCCCCCTCGGCAACTAGCTTAAATCCCTTAATTCACCATCCTACCGGGTAGCAACTCCGTGTTCATTGTAGGTCCAATAGTCTCAAACGCTGCGGGCACCACGTCACCCTAAAGTCATCCTTGAGCACGTTCAGTACGTCCCCCCAGCTCGCCGCAAAGCACTGCACTTTGTCGTTCATGGCATAGGTCGCCCATTCCAAAGCTACAATTTCCCAAGTCTTCCGAAGCCAATCTTGACACCTAGGGACCTCAGGGCATTTCCATCTTTGCGCTATTAACAGCATAGCCGCCAGAGTCAAAATTGCTTTTGCTTTCTCCCTTCCTCTAGGTTCCCCCTACCCCCAAGGTGTCTCGAATGCCTAAGAGGATTTGTGCTGGAGTTATTTCGTCCCCCCGGCCAAAGGCTTGCTCCTGTGCCTCCCGTATTTCTCCCCAAAAAGGTCTAATCTTTGGGCACTTCCACCAAATATGCTCCACAGTACCTGCCATTCCAAACCCCCTCCAGCACATCCCCGATATTGTTGGGTAAATCCTATGGAGCTGGGCAGAAGTATAGTGCCACCCGAATAGTATCTTATACCATGCCTCCTGTAATTGGGATGCCTTGGCCTATTTGGGCATCTCCTCCACAACCTTTTCCAATCTATCCTACAAATCTCACATCCTAGGACCTGTTCCCATTCCCGCATATAAGCCCATTGAGTGCCTGCATTTGCGGTATCTAGAATTTTGTAAATGTTGCAAATGAGGCCTTTCGTTCCGTCATTAGTGAGTAGGAATTTCTCAAATTGTGTTGGCTCTCGTGTGGCCGCCATTCTGACCCCTGGGTGTAGTACCCAATGACGTATCTGCGCGTACCGGAGCCTTTCGCCCTCTTGTATAGCAAATTCCCTCTTACAGTCGTTAAAGGATAACAGTTCCCCACCGCGGAACATGTCACACAGTCTCCTACAACCTCCTTCCCGCCATTTCGTAAATGCCCCTTCTCCAATCCCAGAGTAAAATCCCCATTACCGAAAATGGGGATAAAGGGGGACGGAAATGTGGTAATCCCCTTAGGGCCCGCCAGCCTGTCCCAAATATCAGCCATACGTTTAGTAATAGAGCTCTCATAAAGATGACAGGGTCTATGCGCCTTCGGGAGCAACAACACTTCAGCTAGGCTACAGTGCGCCACTGCCCTGTCCATCCTCACCCATAGCTTATCTTGTGTACCTTCTTCTCCCTTCAACCACTCCCTAATAATGCAGAGCTGTGTTGCTTCGTAATATCGCTGGAAATCCGGCAGTGCTAGACCTCCCTCGCCCTTGGATGCCATCAGGAGCCTGACCCCACCCTGGCTCTTTTCCCTTCCCAAATGAATCCCTTAGTCAGCGTTCCCAACTCCTTGAAGAAGCTCGCCGGAACCGGCTGAGGGATCGCCTGAAATAGATACAATAGCCGTGGGAGTGTGACCATCTTAACCATGGCTATCCGCCCCACCCATGACACCCTAAGATCTCTCCACCTCTGAAATTCCCTCTTAAATGTCTTAAGGAGCGGGGGGACGTTTGCCGCGTACCATCCTGCTAAAGTTGCTGTGATTCTCACCCCCAGGTAACGAATCCCTCCCGGGCTCCACAGAAAGAGAGTGCTCTCTTTTAGCCTATCCCGTTCCGCTGCTCTTAGTGTTAGGTTCAGGACCTCCGACTTGTTAGCATTGATTTTTAGTCCTGAAGCTTCTCCAAAAGTCTCCAGCAGGGTCACACTAGCCTGAAGTGACTCCCTTGGTGCAGACAGCATAAGCAGCATGTCGTCCGCAGAAGCTGCAACCTTCTGCTGCTCCCCCCAAAGGGAATGCCCCGGATCTCTGTAGATTCCTGATTGCTTGTAAAAAGTGGTTCTAAATAGATCGCATAGAGTATTGGGGAGAGCGGGCAACCTTGTTTAGTCCCTCTCTGCAGGTGTATCCGTCTAGAGGCTGCACCGTTCACCATCACTCTAATCGTGGGGGCTTGATAATTGGCCCTAACCATTGTCATAAACTCCCCCCCAAATCCCATCTTTTCCATTACATGGAATAGAAAAGCCCACTCCACGCAGTCAAAAGCCTTTTCCGCGTCTAACGCCACCAAGACCGCGGGAGTGTTTGTCCTCTGCACTTTTTCAACTATATGGGCCACTCGCCTGATATTGTGAGCGGTTTGCCTGCCCCTAATGACCCCGGCCTGGTCGGGGTGTATCAAATGTGGGAGGATGGAGTCAAGTCTGTTCGCCAGGATCTTAGTGTAAATCTTAGCGTCGATATTAATCAAGGCTATGGGCCGGTAAGACGTTCTCTCTTCTGGGTTTTTATTTGGTTTAAGGTTGAGGGTAACCTTAGCTTCTTCCAGGGATGGAGCAATTCTACCCGATTGACGGAATGAATTGAATAATGACGTTAATTGCGGGGCCAGCTGCGAGGTCTTCGGCCTTTCTAAGAGATTTCGTAAAAGTGTTCAGGGTACGTTCTCTTCCTGCAGCCGCCACCAGCAGGGGCGTTGCCGCTTCTGTGTGACTGTCTGTTAAATTAAAATGGCGCTGGTGAACAAAAGTTGGTTGCAGTGATAAGGGCTTTGAAATTGAAGTGTACAATGAGATCATTTCAGCTTAACATCAAGAAGTAGTTAAAGAAAGCTCGCTGGGGTGCTATAACCACCCTGTGACACTGAGATAACCGGTGAAAGCAAGAAGTGGGCTATATTGGAATTGTGGGGTTTCTTTGTAGAATAGAACATTGCGAGAGGTCCCCTTAGAACAGACCCGGGCACCTCTTCTGTTAAGCATCCATCCTGACCCCATTATTTGACGATATGTGTTATCTGAGTTCTTCCCCTTAGACCCCAGGCGTTCCTCCAAGCCTTCCTGTAATAAAAATAAAGTAATCAAATTAAAGCCCTCGTGTGTTGCACGTTCCGAGATGTCCAACTTGACAGCTTTTACAAGCAAAGTCGTGAAGGTTTGGGATAGAGATATCATAGGAAACAGTGCCAGGATATTGGCATTCATTACACAGGAAGGTCACTTTGGGAGGAGGCGGGGGGTGGGGTGTTACATTATTTATATCCCGTGCTTTAACAGCCTGGTGGGGGTGGTCCGCCAATCTGGCCGCTCCGAACACAGGCTGTTTTACTGGTCGAAGCCTGTGTTCGTAGCACTCTCGAGGCTGCATACCCCATCCCGTGCAAGCTGCTATTCTCCCTTTTCCTCTGCAGAGCCCTCATCAGCACCAGTGAATGCAGAATGAGGGTGCTGCAGCTCTTTTTTTTTTTTTAACAAAAATAAATACATTTGTGCAAAATCATGAACACTGCACTTGTCTTGGCTGGAATCCGTTTTCAGGCTTTACATCAGCATACCCATAGCCAAGAACAGCAGTGTTCCTGATTCGAAGGTAAGTTTAAAAAAAAAAAGAAAAAAATATTTAAAATAAAAACCAGCTCAGCACCCGTGTTTCGCATTTGCAATGCTAATGGCGTTATTCTCCATGGCAGGCTGACCGCACCAGGTATTGGTACGGCCGTCCACATTAAGGGACCCTTGATTCCACTCGGGCCTGTAACTTGGACAGTGGGTTGTTACCGAAAGGGTCATCCGCCCGGTCAGATAATAATGCCTCAGTGTCGTGGCTCACTTTTTTCTTCTGCTTACATCTATCCCTCAGCACTGTGCAAGAAGAATCAGTGTAACAAAAGACAAATCCAAAAAGGGCCGAGACTGGGAAGATTAGCAAGCGCTACACTCGGACGGAGTTCTGAATGTTAGCATGTTAAACTTCATATAACCCACTAACAAAAAACTCAGCATTTCTGCAGACTTATTTAAAAAATCTCTCACAACCATATCTCGCACAACAACCCGCACGCACTTCACAACACTGCAACAACACATAAGCCGCACCAACAGCACACGAGGACTGACATCGATCCGATACTCGCACCAAAGCTCAGCACCCAGTGTATACCGAGTTGAAGCTGCCAACAGAACACCACTCCTCTCACTATCCTACTCCCGCTTCACCTACCAACCCATCCCACCTTCTCGTTTGCAGATCCGCCAGAGCGCCTGGGGACCAACTCCATTGCCGACAGTGCGCGGTACAAATACCTTTAACATTTAACACATTTAACATACCCAAGAGAGCATGCTCAGCAGTGGTAATGAACGAAAAGATCGAATCTAAAATGCCGAATGCACGTTTAGTGTGCATTCGGCATAGTAGACTAGATCTTTTGCCCATAATAGCGAACAGGGGAGGGGGGTGTCCCCCACTCCCCATGCTCGGTATTATGGGCGGTGGGGGTGTCCCCCGCATACATTAAAGGCAGTGCCATTAAAGGCAGTGCGGGAGATAAACGGGCGAAATCCCAAAAGATAAAATTACAAAATAAAGGCAAGTGGGCTGCGTGTTTTTGTAATTCGATCTTTTGGGATACGTTTTTTTAATGTACATCCCTCAGTGCTAGATCATAGTCTGAGCTGGAGACTACTTGGGGTTGTTTTGTGCCACTGATGTGCCTATGTACCTATATACCAATGTGCTATGATATGGCATTTATAACGCACCTATAGACAAGTGTGTCATGGCGATGAGGCACGGGTGGGGGAACAGAAGGTAGACAGAGGCAACGATCTTACTAGGCCGGGTGACATTGAGATCGCACAAGTGCAGGGGAGGGCAGAAGAGACAAGTGCAGGGGGGAGGGGGCATTGCAGTATATGGGATCAACAGTAAAATAATAAATAAAAACAATAAGTAAAAAGTGCGGGCAGCTGGTGGCAAGGGTCAGTGCAGACATCAAGTGTCAAGTGCTGGTGGGGACTGTTGGATATATTAACAACCCCCGAGTGCAAGGGTTGTCAGGGGGGAGCGCAGGTGTGCAACTGGCAGGGAGGGGACCTGGGCCCGAGGTCGGAGGGTAGCCAGGTGACCAGTGCAGTTTCAGTTTCAGCCGGGAGTTCAGCAGGGGAGAGGACGAGAGAAAGCAGGAGCAAAGAGGAAGATCTTGAGGTGCTTCCAGAGCCAGAGATGGTTCTCCTCAAGTTTGTAGTAATGTAGGTGGACTTAAAATACATTCTACTGTTCCATCACCCGGAGACGACTTGATGTTAAAACGGCTGCAGAACGCTCATTTTCGGCAAAAAATAACCCACTAACCTAAGTGTAAAAACATTATAAATTCTTTGATGCAAGCACAACAATCATGATAATAGTCAAAGCTGCTATGATAGTGCTACATAGTCGCTGTGAAGAGGAGGGTCAAGGTTATATCTGTGCAGCATATAACACATGCACACATTGTACTTGCCTTTCAGTGAACTCCAAGTGAACACTGACAAGGCGGAACATCAGTAGTATATTACACTGGTCTTGATTGCACTGATGAAAGAATTCAAAAATTTTATTGACCTATAACCTGATTAGATTATGTCCGATGAGAACCAATATTGTACAGAAAGTTGTACAGATTTTTTACATAGAAAACTTTACATGTTTGTACCATATACATTTTGTCTGTCTGCAAAATTTTCTACATCCACTGTAATACAGAAGCTTGTCAATGTTGCTTTTTTGTTTGCTTTCTTGCCATCAGTATGAACACACTTTCAATAAATGTAACCGTCCTCTGGCCAAACGAAGCCAAGCAAGATCCATTACTTTAATTTAATTAACATCAAATTCTGTACAGAGTGAAATCTACATCAACTAAAAAAAGGATTTGCAGAGAACACAATGGTCTGTGGCGATTCAAGTTTCGGGTACTTGAAGGAAGGCGCTTCAGTTGCTCATGGAATTCTTAAAATCCGACATCACAGCAGGTATTTCATATTGAACCACCACTCTTCTTGAGAAGCTCCAGCAACATTAACTTTTTGGACTCTAGGACGTCTGAAGAATTGAAGAAAGCTAAAGATTTTTCAACTCCCTCCTCTCAAAAACATTTTTTCTAGTGCAATCTTTTAAACAATAAAATGCATTGGGATGCCAGCAAATCAATAGGAAAAAACAGAAATAAAATAAAATAGTGCAGGAAAAATTACATAGTGTTTAAGATTTTTATATTACAGATCTGCGTCTCTGTACATATTTTCACAGAAGGATGGTTGCCGATATCTCAGATATTCTGAGTGTGCAAAAACGTTTCATAATAAAAATAACACAAGTAGTTGCTAGATTTCTTTGTCAAGAACAATATAGTTTTCATTATTTTTCACAATAAACATGTCACCCTTCAAAATACAGCTGTTCCCAGTTGTATCTCTTAGAGAACTTCCAATGTTAGCATATATTTACTTCTTTGGGTAAAGTTTACTCTTACATCCACCATGAAGCAAGAGCTGGTTTACTGTTTATCGAAACAGTATGTACCCTACAGCCCACACTGGGGATTGGTGTGTGTTGGGACCTGCCCCATCGCATGCTCAACATGAGCCTGGTAAGATAAAACGGGAATGAGGCTCCTTTACGAAAGAGCAAAAGGCTGGAGTGTTCCAAGTTGGAATTAGTGTTCAAAGCATCTGTACCGTAAAACCTGAGATACAGGAAGCCTGGTAAAGGAAACTGTAAATTGAAATCAATTTATTTTAGGGTTATGCCAGAAACCAAAGCTCCGCTTACTGGTCCGTTGGAGAAACTCTGAGGTCACAATTTCCTTTTACTACAGTGATTGAGACAGTCTGCGAGTTGCTATGACTCGTTTGTGGGAAGCTCTTGGTCGAGCAGCTGTGATATTTTAAAAACACCACCAATGCGCAGGAAGAACCTCCGTAGTACTGCTCGTAGTTCCGGAATCAGGTCAAACTGCATAATTTCACACAACAGAGGATAGTAGAATGAAGCATGAGCTTTGAACTAGGAGGGAAAAACAAGAAGAGGAACAATATATTATTTGAAACATCTAAAAGCTACTGTTGGCCAGTTTCAACAGTAACAGACATTTCATGTGTACATAGACATTAATAACAAGCGTGTACTAAAACAAAATCAACTGAGTCCACTACGCATGGATATGTGGTTGATTTATCTCATGAGGCATATGTAAAATCCAGGTTCATATCTCTGTTTAGTCTTTGTTTGCAAGTAAAACGATATCCAAACCCTCGTTATGCATGCAATTTATGCATGTATTCCTTAAAGGTACATCTAAATATTATCCCTAAAATCAAAATATAAATTTCCTGGGAAGTGCCCACTCTCCGGTTTATCAACACCTGTACCCAAGTCTATATATATCACACAACACGCCAGATATGTTTCAGGTTGGTTATTTCTGGTGTCAGGATGATGGGAGGATTTGAGTGTCCTCCCCACCGCTATACAGGATGGCTTCTTCTTAGAGACGATGATACACCCGCTGGACTAAAACAAAAAAGCCCCCGGGGTCCAAACAAAAAAACAACCAGAGTCCAAACAAAAAGGCCCCAGGTCCAAACACAAGGATCTTGGTTCAACAAAAGTATCTGGAGCTCCTACTCCGAAATCCCTTTTCAGGATACAGCTTTGCTTCTCTGTTACCCACTCCCCACACTTACTCTTTGGCTCCTCGGTCTACCGATTCAGCTCCTTTACTTCTCATCCTCACCTCTTGGGAAGACCCCTGTCTTGGTTCTCAGTTCCAACATGGCCTTGCATGTTAGGTTTTGGCAGTGGCTGAAGCGGACAATGTATCAGTTGGCCACCGGAACTGCTGGGATGGATCTGCTTATATTTTCCAACTCCCTATCCTGGGGTAGTGACTCTTAATCCCCAATATCCGTTTCTAGATGCATGCCGAGTCGCAACATCCTGTTGCTTAAGGGGGTCACTTCTACAACTCCCCACCTTCTTCTACTCTCCTACTTTTCACCTACACTACAAACACGTACTTGCACCACTTGTCCACGCACACCCCCTATGCATAGGGAGTCTCTATTTTGCTCTCATTTTCCTTTGCTTCTTACCTACAAGCGACCTCTCAATCTCCTTCTCAACCCTTCTTCTAACGCCCTCCTTGATAGACTCCTCCGTCTCTCCTCCATCCACCTCCTGATTGCACCTCTCCCCTTCCAATATATTCCCCTTCCTCTCTGCAATATCAATCTTCTGTATTCCTTCCTCCTTCTCTGCCATTAGCTCACCCTTCAACCACCTCACTCGTTTTTCCTACTCACCCCCTCCGTACTCTTTCACCACCTTACTCACCATCAACTCCAACTTCATCTTCTGCTTTCTGGTGACCACTCTCCAGCCACATTCCTCCTGCTCCAATTTATTTTGTTCTTCCCATCAATACATTGCAAGTGCACTGCCAAACTAATAGTCTGCGCCTCACCAGCTTTGGATGCCAGAAATTCCTCTAGGAGCTGGCTTTTTTTTAAGGGGCTTGGAGTAAACAGCTATGTCCCAATTGGTTGGAGGGATCGTGTGTTCCATCTAAGTATGCATTGTCCCCGAGCTGCCCTTTAATTCTGAACTTTCGGAGAAAGTCTTCAAATAAAGGCACCCGCCATCTTCAATCCCTTTCTAGAAGGTTCTCTCCACTACATGGATTGCAGCAGTTGCGCTCTATCTCCCTGTCCCCCTGAAAGGAGACAGCAGGTCAGCCTTCAATGTGTGAACAACTTCTGTTTTGAGGGAAGTCTGGAAACAGTTATTTCTAAATGTCCGGTTGCTGCATGGGTGAAACCTAAGGTTCCCTAGCCTGAATATTAAATGGGGAGGTGTGCAAGCTCCTCATGACTGTCCTCTTTGGGGGATGCAAAACATGCTGGTTTGTGGTTTAGGTCATCCCCATAGTCTTCCTGGCCCCAAATCTGTAAATGTGTTACTATAATCCTGTTCCAGTTTTCCTTGTGGAGAAGAGAAGGATTCTGCGAGTTGTAGTCTTTTCTTTCTCTCCTATGCCTGTTGGCAGAAAATGGGTAAAATGGGTTAGACACCCATTTTCTGGCATCCTTCTTGCCTTCCGGAACTCGGTTAAGCTTACCCCTCTTGGCTTCCGGAACTCGTTTAGGCTTTTCCCAAGGTCTTCCTGCTTTGAACTCAAAGTTGACTCTTTCTGATCTGGTCCAGGTCCTCCATCTGACCAAGAGGGTGGGAATTCCGGGAGTGTTAGTTCTTCATGATTGACCTTTGCAAAATGGGCTGGGTGACTTTGCCTGGAGAGACACCTGCTCTCAGGCAGCTGGAAATAGAATTTCCAGGTCCATGTGTCAATGGCTGCGAGGTCACTTTAGAACACACTACGCATCATCAACTTCATGAATAGTTTCCTCAGAAAATAAGGATTATATGTCATTTATGCACCATGTTTTGAATGACCCATACATAGCGTACTGCCAAACGTTTTTATACACCCATATATGACAAACACCACTTACCCAGTAATAGGCTTTCTCATGCTCATATCTGTTTAGTGCCAGATGCTATGCTTATTCAACCATCTAGTGGTTGGTCTGGCATATTACATGTTTACTTCCAAAGTTAAATTATTTGTGTTGCACTATCCCTATACTATGTGCACAGGTACTTTTGATGCTCCTTGAGTCGACATGGTAAGCATGACCACAGTGTTGCAGCCTTAAGGTACTCAGAAGCAAGGTACACATTCCGTTTTATCTTTCTGTGCCTCAAAGTGGGGATTCTAAGCTAGTGCATGGGACTCTAAATAGTTACAACCACAGAACGATTACTGGTTAAGTAATCTTCTGGGGCTTGTTTATCTGTTTAGATTCATCTGCTACACTTAAATTAGAAAACAAATTGCTATGTAGGTGGTGGGTGTGCAGGTGGAACAGACGAAAATGCATGTTTAGTACTGCTCGGCCCACTTGTGGGTCTGGTGTGGTTTGAGCATCTAAGAGGCAATGTTGTCTGAGTGTGTGTATGGAACTCCATGTTGCTGCCTAGCATATAGTATCAGGAGGATTTTGCTAGGAACGATAATGTTACCACAGTCTGCTACGTTGAATGCACCCTTGGTGTAGAAGAACAAGTTACTTCTTACCTTGTAATGTTCTTTCGACGGGATGTTCCTCCGATGTATTCCTCATCTTAGATAGACAGATATATCCTTCCAGCTCTGCTGGCCTCGGAAAATTTTTTCTCTAGAGGGCGCTGCGCGTCGACGTCCCTCGAGTCGATGTCCCTCGACAGCCGCCATATCGACGCTCGACGTCATCCTGCCTATAAAGGCCGCGCGCAGCATCCGTTGCTCAGTTCCGTTTTGTAGCCCACAGTATTACTGTCTGGACTAGACTAATCACCCTGAAGGAGCGTAAGCTGCAACAACAAGGGAAGTAGCACTGCGGGGATGGATGGGAGGGTCGATGAGGAATACGTCGGAGGAACATCCCGTCGAAAGAACGTTACAAGGTAAGAAGTAACTTGTTCTTCGAAGGGATTGTGTCCTCCTACGTATTCCTCATCTTAGATAGGCTCCCACAGCAGTATTCTATATTCGGAGGAGGGAGTACTGACTTCACGCTGTCTTCTATTGATGAATAGAATGCAGTACAGCCCTTCCAAACCTAGTCTCTTGACTGGAGGAGGAATCCAGATTGTAAAAACGTGTAAAGGTATGGACAGACGACCATGTAGCAGCCGCACATATGTCTTTAACCGGCACGCCTCTTTTGAGGGCCGATGAAGCTGCAATACCTCTGGTCGAATGAGCCCTAAGGTTTTGGGGGGGCTCTTTCCCTGCCAGTTTATAACATTCCAGAATGGCTAGAATGATCCATCTGGAAATGGTCTGTTTAGTTATTGGTAACCCCAGCTTGTGACCTGCGTAACCTACAAACAGCTGGTCTGCCTGTCTTATACTGGCTAGTCTACTAATGTAAAAACTTAAAGCCCTCCTAGGGTCTAGTCTGTGTAACCTCTCTTCCTCTTTCCCCGGGTGAGGAGGAGGATAGAAAGATGGTAGGGTAATCTTCTGAGTGATATGGAATTCAGAAACCACCTTTGGGAGGAAATTAGGCTTCACTTGCAGGACAACTTTGTCTTTGTGAAAGATTGTATGAGGGGGTTTACAAGAAAGAGCTTGTAATTCGCTCACCCTTCTAGCAGATGTAAGTGCTATTAATAAAACAGTTTTAAGGGTAAGGAATCTTAACGAACAAGAATGGAGAGGTTCGAAAGGTGTACCCATCAGGAAAGTTAGTACTAAGTTTAAATCCCATAGGGGAACTTGGAATGGTCTTGGGGGATAAACATTGGTTAACCCCTTTAGAAACTGTATTACCAAGGGTAATTTGAAATAGGATGGTTCTTCCGCAGTACGGTTAAAGATGGATAGCGCTGCGAGATAGCCCTTAATGGTGCCAACTTGAAGGCCTGAATTTGCCAAATATAGTAGGAAGGACAAAACCATTGGTGTACCACATGAAAATGGGTCGATATTCTGTTCTCTACACCAGCTGCAAAATCTGTTCCAACGGCAGCGGTATAAAGACTTTGTTGCTGGCCTCCTTGCCGAAAGCAACACCTCCATAACATCATCAGGGAGGTCCCAATCCTTGTGCCTCAGCCGTTCAGAAGCCAAGCGTGAAGGTTGAGGGTTTTGATGTCTGGATGGAGAACCTGACCTCCCTTCTGTGAGAGTAGGTTCTCTCTAAGAGGAAGTCGAATTGGAGGGCAGATGGACAAGTCTAGAAGGTCCGGGTACCACGTTCTCCTGGCCCAATCCGGGGCAATTAGGATCATGGTTCGCCGGAATCTTCTCAACCTCCTGATCATTTGAGGAATGACAGGGACCGGTGGGAACGCGTACAGAAGCGGAAACTCCCAGTCCACTATGAACGCGTCTCCCAGAGCTCCTCTCGGAGGAAATTCCCTTGAGCAGAACAGGTCGCATTTCCTGTTTAGGCTGGTGGCGAACAGATCTACCTGAGGGGTTCCCCAAAGGGCGAAGATCTCTTGAAAGACTTCCTGAGCTAGCTCCCACTCGTGGGAGACTCTGTTCTGCCTGCTCAGAGCGTCCGCTGTCCAGTTCTTCTCTCCGGCTAGGTGAACTGCCGATAGAGAGATTCCTTCTTGGATTGCCCGAAACCAGAGCTGCATCGCCTCTCTGCACAGGGGTAGTGATCCTACGCCTCCTCTTTTGTTGAGGTAATGCATGGCCACCGTGTTGTCCGTCATTATCAGGACGTTCTTCCCTTGTACAGCTGGCAGGAAAGCCTTCAACGCAAGTCTGATGGCTCTCAGCTCTAACAGGTTGATGTGTAGTCTGGACTCCGATGGAGACCAACGACCGCTGATGGTCAAGTCGTTGGCGTGGGCTCCCCACCCCGTGAGTGAGGCATCCGTGACTACTGTTATCTCCGGCCAGGGTTGCCAAAACTGTTCTCCTTTCAGAATGTTCTCCTGACAGGCCCACCACTGAAGGTCTCGAGCCACCCTGCCGGGAACCTGAAGAAGATCTGTCATTCTCCCTGAGAATTGTGACCACTGAGTCCTCAGTGCCCACTGGAGGGATCTCATTCTCAGGCGAGCCTCTGGCACAAGGAAAATGCAGGATGCCATGAGGCCTAGCAACCTCAAAAAGTCGAAGGCTGGGAGACGTTGGGCATGCTGGAACTTGGTAACCATCTGTAGAATATCTTGAGCCCTCACCTCAGGTGGCGAGGCTTTTCCCAGGGAAGTATCCAGGATCGCTCCTATGAACTGGAGTCTCTGCGATGGTATCATTTGTGACTTCTTTAAATTGAGGGAGAAGCCCAGTCTGTGAAGGAAATGGCACACGTGATTTAGCTGGATCTGAGCTTGCTCCGGAGAAACAGCCCTGATCAGTCAATCGTCCAGGTAGGGGTAGACGTGAATCCCTTCCCTCCTTAGACTTGCAGCCACTACCGACATTAACTTGGTGAAGACCCTCGGGGCGGAGGTCAGCCCAAATGGCAGTACTCGAAATTGATAGTGAGAGTTGCCAATTGCGAACCTGAGGTATTTCCTGTGTTTGAGATGGATAGGCACATGGAAATAAGTGTCCCGAAGGTCCAGAGATACCAACCAGTCCTGAAACTGAAGGGCCTGGAGGATCTGAGAAAGAGTGACCATCTTGAATTTGTCTTTTCTGAGGAATTTGTTCAATTCTCGCAAGTCCAAGATGGGTCTCAGTCCTCAGTCTTTCTTCGGAATGAGAAAGTAAGGGGAGTACCAGCCCTTGTCCCTCTCCGCTACAGGTACCGGTTCTATGGCACCTTTCTCTAGCAGGTCCAAAATTTCCTGCAAGAGGAGCGGATCTGGAGCTTTCTGAGAGCTGATCCCCGGTGGATGACTCTGAGGTATACGTAGGAAAGGCAGGCAGTAACCTTGGGCGACTGTTTCCAATGCCCAAGCATCTGACGTGATAGCCTGCCATACCGTCAGATGTTGAGTCAACCTACCTCCTACAGGTGTCCTGTGAGGGGAGTCCTCAGAGTGGTTTTGGGGCGGCTGATGCAGATGCCGATGGTAAAGAGGCACCTGCTGTTGCTGCGGCTTTAGAATATCTACCCCGTCCACCTCGGGTAGTTCTTCTTTGACCCCTTTGAGCCGGTCGTCCTCTACCTCTTCCGAATGCGGAGTAGAAGCGAAAGGTCTTGCCCCTCGCAGAGGTTCCTGTGGGACGAAAAGGAGTCTGACGGATTGCAGCTCCTAGGGATTTTGCTGCAGCTTTTGAAGTTTGCAGTTTCTCTAAACTGTCATCCGCCTTTTCCCCGAACAAAGAAGAGCCATCGAATGGCATGTTCAAGAGCCTGGCTTGCACATCTGGGGCAAAACCCGACTTTCTCAACCAAGCGAATCTCCTGGTTGATGTACTTGCCGCCATTGCTCTGCTGATACTGTCAGCCGAATCAATGCCCGTCTGGAGGGATTCGCACATAGCGTCTTTACCGTCCTGTATAATATTCAGGAACGCATCCCTTTCTTCTCCCTCCGGGATGCAGCCGCTGTAGAAGCACACTCCCAAAGTGTATGGCTGAACCTAGCAAGGGTGCAAGTAGCATTAACAGACTTTAATGCCATGCTACATGCTGAAAAGACTTTCTTTGCCATAGCATCATATTTTTTGCCGTCCCTGTCCTGTGGGACTGTAGGATAAGCCGTCTTGACATCGGCAGAGGATGCTGCTTGTACCACCAGACTTTCTGGGGATGGGTGTTTAGACAAAAACTCTGGATCTGTGGAAGATACCCTGTACTTTGCAGACAGTTTTTTATTTACTGCTGGTATTACATCTGGGGTTTCCCAGTTTGTCAGGATCTTTCTCTGAAGAGCTTTATGAAAGGGCACCACAGGATCCTCTTGTGGGCCTTTGTCAAGAATATCCGTGAGGTCATCTTGCTGGAAAGATTGTGAAGGTGCAGACCACCCCATGAACTCTGTAATCCTGGCCATTAAGGCTCTGTAGGGGGTTTCAGCATGCTCCCCCGGCTCTGGCTTAGCAAAATCCACCTCAGGGGAAGTGTCTAACCCACTTGCCTCATGTAAAGAATCATGAAGATCCTTTAATCTGCGCTCTTCAGAGGAAAATTCCTCCCTAACTGGGGTTACAGGTCCCTGTAACTCAAATGTGTCTTGTTCAGACAAATTACCCTCTTCTAAAATTGAGGATATAGTTCTCAATTGTTCTGAACTCATAAAGGGAGTAAATCCCATTTCCAAGGCAGAGGGTGCCGAACTTGTCATTATTGGCCTCGAAAACGTTGATGTCTTCGACGCCGAAGGCTTCGAGCGTGGCGTCGAAAACAGAGGTGGAGGCCTCGAGGACCTCGACAGAATTGGAATTCTACTCAACAATATTGATGCCATCGACGTCGAGGGCCTGGGGATAGTCACTGGATGTGTGGTCACCGTGACTTTTCTTGGCGTCAACGCCGGTGTCGAGGCCGGCGTCGAGTCGACAGACCCGTGTGTCGAAGGTCCCCTCGACAACGGCGCCGAAGACATCGACCTCGACGCGACCTTCGTCGACGGCACCTTCGAGGAAGGTTTGGAGGTCATAGTTCTGCTCGAGGGTTCGAAACGCGCTCGAGAGGTTTCTTTCGCCGGGTACTGCGACTCGCGGCGTTTTTGACCTTCGGGTCTTTCGACCAGAGCATCGCTCTCGGCAGTCTTCGAGGGGGTCGAGGCCGCTTTCTCGAAGACGCTCATCATATTCTTTCGGAATTCCTCCCATTCAGCCCGGGAACTATGTTTCGTGGGGCAAGGGATTCTTTTTGGCGAAACAGAGGAAGAGGAAGACGGAGAAGGGGATCTTCGACGCCTCCTCTTCGAGTGCTTCGATCTCGAGGAGTGATGAGACCCACTCCGAGACCTGGAGCGCGAATGGTGACGAGGAGACGAATGTCTCGACTTCGTTGACGAAGAAGAAGCTTTAAAAGTCTTACCTTTCTCCAGCTTCCCCCTACGCTCCTTCAGGGCCTTAGCTGTCATGGACATACAGTCCTTGCATTCCGAACAATGGTGTTCAGCTCCCAAGCACCACAGACAATTTCTGTGAGGATCGGTCAACGACATCTTTTTCCCACAATCTCGACATTTTTTGAAGCCGGATCGAGGAGTTGTCGGTTCCGACGAGGAAGCCATCGAGTATGGATCGAATAACTCGAGGTAAATAGGATTAATCTGACTAAGAACTGAGCAACGGTATTCCGAGGCACCGAGTAAGCGCGGAAAAACGGAACTGAGCAACGGACGCTGCGCGCGGCCTTTATAGGCAGGATGACGTTGAGCGTCGATACGGCGGCTGTCGAGGGACATCGACTCGAGGGACGTCGACGCGCAGCGCCCTCTAGAGAAAAAATTTTCCGAGGCCAGCAGAGCTGGAAGGATATATCTATCTATCTAAGATGAGGAATACGTCGGAGGACACAATCCCTTCGAAAGTAATGTCTTGTGTGCTAGCTAGAAGCATTCCTGGACGCAACATACCATGCATCATAGAATGCCTGACTTGCTAATGGGACATCGTATCACTGGGTAAAAGAACAACATATCTGGATGGATTTGGGCAATTGATCATTTCTGTACATGTAAAACATAACTGCCCTAAAATTATTGAGTGTATGTAAAGGTTTCTCTGGCTTTGTGGGGATTGAAAGAAAGAAGGTAATCTTATTAACAGGTTTACATAAAACTTTGAAATTTACTTTAGTGAACAGAGTGGGAATGTTTGGAACACAATCACATCTTGGTGTATTGTAACAAAGGGTTAAACTTCTGACAGTGGCTACAGCTCAATGACCCTTTGTATTGAGGTGATGGGAACAAGAAAAGTAATCTTGTAAATGGGATGTTTGAGTAAGCATTTACGGAGAGGTTTAAACAGTGGACCCATTAGCCTGTGTAACACTGTTTACATCAGACTCTAGTGCTGGGTTAGCTATTGGCAGCTATTGGCCAATGAATCTAGCAGGTACAAAAGGCTAGGCCAGGATATCTGAAGATGAACATGCAACCTGGTTAAATGTGTGCTTGTTACATGCTTCTCTAAAGATGTCCTTTCCACTGGTACACCACAACTGCCTTACACATGGTGGAGCTAGAGGTATCAGCATCATGTTCTCCAGAAGAAGCTTCTGTACTTCTCTGTGTAATAGGGGTATCATGGGGAAAGCATCCACAGTGAATTGCTGTGAAAACTAGCTCTGGGACCTGAATGCAAAGATGTGACTGGCACTTTGAATTTGTACTTGCTACTACTGTGGGCACTCTTGGGATCCACACCCCTCTGCTGCATGGGTGTCTACGATCCAACCTCATTAAGGGAGAGTCTCCTACTCTCCAGTTTCCCTTGGCTTGCCTCTGCACACAGGCCTTAGGAACAACTGAAACAGCAATGAGGTGCACCTGGAAAGACTGCCTGCTGCTTCCATTTCTCTACAGTGCTGACACAGCTATTCAGGGTTTGTACACACAAGACCAACTCAGAGTTTGCAATTAAGTTGCCTCTCTACTCCAGGATCCCTGTTGTGGTCACACTTCCGTGTGATCTGCTGGCTAAGTGCTCTGCCCCTTCTGCTTCTGCTACTTCCGACCTTCTAGCTCCTGCCCCAGCTTCCTTCTACTGCTCTCCCAGGCAGCTGCTTATGCCCCTCAGGTGGGCTGATTAGGTTCAGGCCCTTATGATTAATTACCTAACGTTGTATAACGTCATTAGGCTTACCTGCCTCGCCTGGACTTCTACTGGCCTCTTTAGCCCTCTTCTTCCTCACAGTCCCAAAGGGCTAAAAGGCCATAAAAAGGGCAGGGTTACAGGGGAAATTAAAAAGGAGTTCCTCCCAGTCATCCTGGTCTGATTCCCCCCCACCCCATGTGATCCTTCAGTAGTACACCACCCCCAGGGTCGGGATCAGAGAGAGCCTGCCTTCCCCATGCCACATGAGAAGGGTCCCAGACCAGGTTCTCCTTGGGGTAATCCGATCAGATTCTCCACAGAACTCTGCCTTGCCGTGATCCATATACAAACTTGGCCTAAGTATGATGACAGGAGAATTTGGAATTGGATTAAGGGTTAATGTAAGTATCTTTTTATGCAAGCTGTCCCTATCAATGTGAATGGGGTCAGGTCAGCATCCCGCTCAGGGCCAGTTGCAAGGCGTCAGCGATGGGCCGATGCTGTCGTTTGGTACCTGGGTCATAGTGAATCTTGCAACCAACAGCACAAGTATTCATGTCAATCGGTGCTTGGTTGTCTACCACTCTGTAAAGGAACAACCCTGTTGACACCTACTTTCACTTTGAAAGCAAACAACATGCAACACTCTGGACCAATCACTAGATGGCATAGCATGCGACACCATATATAGACACACTTTGGCAGGTCAGAGGAGGACACAGGCAACATTTCACAGACATGGGTCACCTTTTCTTTATTTAAAGTAAGATGAGGCCTAACTTTCCTTGACACTATGGGTGGTCCCTGCCTATTTCCTAACTGAAGTGCTTGTTCGTCTGTTGTGAAAGTCCAAAGGAAAAACCGTCTACAGTCCAACACTACCAATTCTGACCCGACCCCTATGTGAAAACTAACTTATAAAAATGGAGAATGCCTCCCCTCTCATGGTGGTACAGTCAATACCAGTCTTAAGAGTCCTTCCTTAGTACATAACTGTTAAATCGTTTCTTGTGACATCTTGAACCAGGTTACATAATTCTTTGAGTGTGGTTAGTAACCTTTTGTTATCTTTATATATCTCTTGGAGTTTCTTTTTGTCAGAATAGCCTCTTTCTGTTTGCTTATAACTTGCTTTCCTTTGTTCTATTGCTTTTTGATTTATACTTCTGGGTTTGGTACTCACAAACTGAAATTTACGCAGCGCTCTTCTTTCTCTATCTTCTCCTTGTGTATATTGGTATATTGGTTTGAGTTTCCCCCATGGTATTATACTCCACAATTCTTTCCTCGGCTCATTATTCTTCTCTTTTATATTATCCTTTTCTCTTCTTTCTCCAAAACTGAAGTTCATTTCCACAATGGGGAACGATATCTCATGATTTCTACTGAGACAAGTAATTCGTTTGACATATGGAACAGTTTACGGCTGGCCATTATTTTCATTCTCCCTTTACCTTCTCTCAGGGTTGAGAACATTGGCAGGAGCCTTTTCCTCTCATGAAATCCTATTTGGTATTTGGTCTCGGAACCGGGTCCTGTTTCTTCGGGTGTCTCGTTTGGTTCTCTTTCCTCCGTTTGATGTTCTTGCCTGTTGACAAGAGTTAGCAAACTGTGACTCCTTTGATGTTCTTTGTTATCGGCAACGTTGAAAGGACCATCTGGTCACCATGGCATTCTTGTGGCGTCAACACCACCACGTTTTGAGTTTCTCTTCCTTGGGTCTCTCAAGGCCCGCTGCTGCTGTTTTTCCAGCGTTGCAGCGTCCCTCTCTGAGGTTCTCACGTTTTTCTGTCGCTGTTTGTCCTGCGACACAGTGTCTCTCGCTTGTTTTTTCTCGGGTCCTGTTGCCGCTCTGCATATGACAGCACAGCGTCCCTCTTTGCGTTACTCTAGCTGGGTGGTCGCAGTAGCCTTGGCATCCCTGCGTCTCCCTTTGGCCCCCTTCCCTCAGGGCTTCTTGGACTGGGATATCGCTGTGCTTCCGGCTTCCTGGCATCTCTTTCTCGGTCTCTCGCCGGTGGGCCCTTTTCTTGCGTCAAATTGCATTTCAAACTAGCAGACCCGTCTACTTGTGCCGACTCTGCCTCTCTCCGATACGTTGAGTATCCATTATTAATCCCCCTCGCCTGAGTGTTTGGTTTGCTGCAATTTAAAGGGATACTCTCTTTTCTGGTAGGATTTCAGCATCACCTCAGTGTGTCCTCATCCCAGTTATTAGGTTTAGGAATTTCTGTGGTTGTAGAACACCCCATGTATGCTATGATGTGGGCGTCTCTTGGGAGTTACTCCTTGGAACGGGAGTCCTTGTCCCCAAAAGAGGAGTCTCTCTTGGTGATGTCCCACTTGCCTCTACCACTAGGGAAGGTATTGCTGAGTGGGCTCACCTCCCTAGCCTCACAGGAAGGGGCTTCCTTTTAGAAAGAAGGGACGAATTCCCTCGCTTCGTCACAACACATATATACATTAAATATAAACAATAATGGAAAAAACGTGAAGTTCAATTAAAACATTTCTTAAAGGAGAGTTATGGTTGCAATGCAAAACACAAAACATTTGCCACTTATGTTTTCCAAAGGAACCACAACTTGCTGCCGTCATGCAGTGCTCCGATGCGTCTCTGCGTGGCGATTTTCCTGGTAAACTGGGTTATCGATGGAATGTCTAGATTTTATAGGTTGTTCCGTTGCATTGTTGCATTCAAAGTAAATCCTGTTTTGTTATTTATCTCTGTTTCGCTGTTCAAGTACTGTTGGAAGTGCGTTTGCTTACATGTTTGTAGTCTTAACTGACATCATGAGCAGTCAATGGTGGTGGCAGAGTTATGATTCCTTTAGAAGTTGCATCAGACAAATGAGTTGGATGTTGTTTTGCATTACAACCATAACACAGCTCTTCAAGAAAGTTGTGTCACTGAATGACTGTTTTTTAAAGGAATCTTAACCAAAACATTCTTTTAAGCATCATTTCTCAGTACATTCTTTGTATAGTTGTTTAATGAAGTACTTAATGAAGTACAGCATTCTACAACCACTGCCCACTGGATCTTGTCTGAAGTCATGTCCAGTGGACACATTGCTTGGGACATGACCTTTAGCCATGCAGTAAACTGTCAAGCAAACTGTTGGGCTCATTGGGCATTGCCGGCACTTTCCTGGGCCCTCCTCAGTCACCTATCAGGCCCACAAAGCAGGGTTAGAAACCATGCCCTGGTAAGCCACCCAGGCAGACCCAAATACGCGTAACCTAGGACCATTGCAAGTGGCTACTTTGACAGGATCCGGGTGCTAGCTTGAGGCCTCAACAACCACCAAGCTCATCGAACAGCCCACTCGGAATGGCCACAACTACTTTGATCCTTCAGCCCTGCCCGACTACCCCATAACTACTCAAAACATCCACTGGGTGTGGACTGCAGGCATGCTCAATGACCTCTCCAACTGGGACAGGACAAACCAAACCACCGGATATGCTGTAGGGCCTTCAGCCATGTCCCAGAAACCTCCAGACCGTCTAATAAGCCACCTGGGCATCACCTATAACCGAATAGATAGTTTGACCAGGAGAGAGCAAACCACCCGACCGGCATACTGTGCAGGCCAGCAGCTGTACCAAGTGACTGCTTGAAGGCCCTACCTTGGGAACCCCTAGCCACCAGATAGGGTGCACAGCAGGTACACTGGATATGGTCTATGACCTTGCACACTGGCTGCTTCAACAGAAGCAGCCCTGTAATGCACTCCCCAAAGTTAAGCCTATTGCTCACTGCCCATGGCCTGTGGCACACATGCCCCTTAAGTTACCGTGTCCAGTGCCCCTATGATATGGGTGCAGCCTTTGGCTATGACCCAAACCCACCCTGTCCTCTCAAAGTGGACAGTGGCCACTTACTGGTCACCGACAAGCTACTGTGGACAGGATAAGGCCTTTTGGCATGGCTTGGACCGCAGAGCATTTTGAGGGGCCAGGAACTACTTTGCTCCATGAAGTGGTTGTTATGCTCCAGGCCCTCATAGGTCCTAGAAAGCGGCCAATGGCATAATTGACAATAATGTTGGGCCAAGCGGCCACCAAGCAGTTTGGGGGCCGCTAGTAGCTCACAGGTCACATTCTGGGTGCGAGACCTGGATGCTGCCAGCAGATCTGGATGTGGCCGAGACTCCCGGTGACCAATGGTCCATCACTGCTGAGTGGCATTTTAAAAACAACGGGGGAGCGAGGCACATATTCAAAACCTGCCCCTCGTCTTCCCTAGTGTTTGGGCAACCCCAAAAGAGCTTTCAACATTTTGGCAGTTTAGAGTTGGACTGGACCCTGGCAAAAAAATCCACTTCACAATGGCTGCCCCCTCAAAAATGTTCCTCCCGCGGCCACCAACCAAATAGGTTCTCTGTCAAGGAAGAGTATTTGGTTGCCCCTTACTCAGTCCGTATACCGGGGTTCCTAGGTGATGCAGAATAGGGCAAGTGGACCATGTCCAAAGTAGCCAAAGCGTTGGCCCAAAAGTGATATGTAGGTCCGCAGATAGTATAGGGTGAACCCAGATATCATGATCGACTTTTGGGCACATTAAAAACTGGGGTTTGGGTGTATGCCAAACCACAAAAGGATTGCATGTCAGACGAGGTGTGAGGTCCTTGTAAAAGTTTGAAGACAATTACAGACGCCCCCACCCTTCTTCCACTGTAAAGTTTGGTAAAGATTTGTTAAAAAATAAAAATGTTCTTCAGAAAAGAAAAAAAAAGTTGAAGCCTATTTCCTATTCATTTTCCCATAAACAAAAAAGGTAAATGTTTGCCAGACCGCACAATCCAAACCATTGGATTGAATTGGATCAGGTATGAAACAACTTGGGCACGAAGCGTTGACTTGAGGACTTTTTGTGGTTATTGCATCCAGTACTTTTTAAAATATTTGATGGCGAAGGGGTTGCCCTTTCCAAAAAACAGTTAAATAGTTATAGATTTCCCATAGTGCATTGCAGGATCATGGTTTTCAGAAATGAAAAAGTCATCATCTTTTGTTTTTCTCGATGCGAGAGATAGCCGCGGCTATAGCCGAGAATATAGGAAAATGAAATGCAGGAAAAAAAGCCACTTGAAGGTCAAAAAACAAGCAAATGCCATCAGGCTGGGCCTGGGGGCGCAAGAGGACACCAAGTGAAATTTGGGAGTTGGAGGGGTCCAGCTTTTCTGTAACCTCAGCTATAGCCGACATCTCGAAGCAAACTGCGTCACAGAAACACTCTGCTGTGAGGGGAATGGGAGAGGGCAGGAGAAGTGAGGAGGCCATCTCGGGAGCAGGGGGACCATGCACAGATGAGGGGGGGCACAAAAAAGCATTTTTCCAGACAGTTTTTCCCGATATTCATGACTGTAAAACTACACATACCCGCGGCTATCTGTAGATAATACACTGGAAATAGGCACCTGGGACTCCATCCATTGAGTAACTGGGACAGACCATGCTTAGCGTCAATGCGAGTAAGGTGCCAGCCTCCACAGGCCATGTTGCCTAATAAATGAGCACAGGTTACGTCTGATGCCATCACAGATGTAGTCAGTGGTGTTATCTATCATGTAAACTGTGATGTCACCAGTGATGTCATCATTGTGGTCATAGGCTACACAACAGGGGGCACAAAGTTAAGGTGACTTTAGTGAAATTTCAGGGGTTTTGTTGCGTTAAGTTCTCAGCTTAACGTCCCTGCAACTGAAGCTTTTTACTTGGAAAATATATATATATGGGATACATTACTCACCGTAATCGTATTTCTGATGCTTGTATCTGCTTAGATTCACATGCTGTGCATAGGCCGACATCTAGTGGAAGCTGCGGAGTATTACAGTTTGTTTTTCGAAACTCGAAAATGGGCATCGACACAGGCGTGCCAGTAATACTATCCCTAGTGTGACGTCCACTGTACCCAAGATCCCTCACGCGTCTAGGATCCTCAGATTGGATTTTTTCTGACATGAGGAAGCATGAGGAGTAGCGTGAGTACTGATAATCCAAGCAGATAGACAGAAAGGTAAGACTACAAGCAATCATGCGCCTTCTCTCGGAGGGGAGGAAGGGTGGGTCGCATGTGAATCTAAGCAGATACAAGCATCAAAAATACGATTACGGTGAGTAATGTATCCCTTCTGAGGCTTGTGGAATCTGCTTAGATCACATGCTGTGCATAGATTAGCGAGCAGTACCAGAAGAAGGAGGTGGGATGTGAGAAGGGTCATGAGCAAACAGGTGTCTTAGAACCGCTTGTCCCACTTGTGTATCTGTCTTGGAATGAGTGTCAATGCAGTAATGCTGAGTAAAAGTGTGAATAGAGCTCCAAGTAGCTGCTTTGCAAATGGTGTTGAGGGGAACATTTGCAATGAAAGCCAGAGTGGCCCCAATGCCTCTAGTAGAGTGGGGTCTTGGCGTAAAAGGCAGAGTTTTTTCAGAAAGAGAGTAACAGCTGTATACAGTTGATAATCCACTTCGAGATAGCGCCTTTAGAGACGCGATCTCCCTCTCTGCCTGTAGCTACGGAGACAAACAGTTGATCTGTTTTCCTTAGCGGTCTGGTTTTATTTACATAGTAGAGGACCGCCCTACGCACATCTAGGGTGTATAGTTTCACCTCAGCCGAGCTTTGCGGGTTCTGGAAGAAAGCCGGAAGCTCGATGGACTGGTTTACATGGAACTTTGATATAAATTTAGGTGAGAACCTAGGGTGTGTGCGTAAAACCAGTTTGTCTTTGTGGATAGTAAAGAAAGGATCCTGCACTGACAGCGCCTGAATTTCACTGACCCTTCTTATAGAGGTAATGGCTACTAAGAAGGACGTTTTGTAAGTCAGGTGTTTGAGACTACTTTTATGCATGGGTTCGAAAGGGGGGCCCATGAGCTTAGCTAGCACCACATTAAGGTCCCATCCTGGCGGTGGGTTCGAAATAGGAGGGTGAAGTCTCTTTACTCCTTCCATGAAGGCTTTAACTACTGGTACTTTCCACCACGACACCCTGTTATGGGATGTGGTGTAAGCCGAGAGGGCTGCCAGGTGTACTTTCAGAGAGTTAAAAACCAATCCTGCATCCAGCAGGTGGACCATGTATGTCACAATGTTGGAAGGAGTGCAATTAACAGGGTTGATTTGTTTATTCTGGCACCAAATAACGAATCTCTTCCACTTGTCAAAGTAACAGTGCCTTGTGTTTGGTTTCCTGGATTCTTTTAGGATGTCCATACACCTCTGTGGTAAATTGAGATGTCCAAACTCTATGACCTCAGGAGCCATGCTGCCAGGTTCATTGAGTTGGGTTGCTGGTGCACTGTTTGACCTTGTTGCTGGGACAGTAGGTTGTACCAGGCTGGAAATTTGATGGGCTCGCACACCGCCATCCTGCGTAGGTGTGGAAACCATGGTTGTCTCGCCCACATGGGAGCAACTAGGATGGGCGTCATCGATTCCTTGTTCATCTTGTACACCACCTTCCTGATGAGAGGAGTTGGTGGAAAAGCGTACGCAAACATCCCTGACCAGTTCATCCACAGGGCGTTCCCTTGGGAGTCTGGCTGGGGGAACCTGGATGCAAATCCTGGGCATTGTTTGTTTTCGCTTGAGGCGAATAAGTCTATAGTGGGGAAACCCCACTGAAAGAAGAGATCTTCTACGATCTTTCTGTGAAGGACCCATTCGTGTTCTTCTGGGAGGGAGTTTCTGCTTAGAGCATCCGCTAGGGAATTGAGCTCCCCTGGAACATGTTGCGATGACAGGAAGATGTTCCGTTTGAGTGCCCATATCCAGATTTTCTGGGCAAGCTTGGACAGATTTGGCGAACGAGTCCCTCCTTGCTTGTTCAGATAGAACATGGCTGTCGTGCTGTCCGTCCGGATCTGCACCGACAAGTTTAGTAGATGGGGCTCGAACGCCCGAAGCGCTCTGAATACTGCCAGAAGCTCTAGCAGGTTTATGTGGTTCTTGGCTACTGAGTGAGACCAGAGACCCTGAGCTGTGTGGTGGAGATGGTGAGCTCCCCACCCAGTCAGGCATGCATCTGTAGTCACCACTGCCTGTACTTCGGGATGGTAAAAGGGTTTTCCCCTTGCGAGATTCTCTTTTGTCCACCAGTGTAGGCTCTGTACAAGTTTTGGCGAAACGACCACTAGATCGTCCCACTGACCACTTGCCTGAGACCACTGTTTCGCCAACCATTCCTGCATGGGACGCATGCGCAGTCGCACGTGGGGGAACAGGTAAATGCATGACGTCATCATGCCCAGTAACCGCATTGCTTTGCGTACCGTTATTTGTTGACCGGACTGATAATGTGGAATTTGCAGTAGTATATTCCGAATTCTTTCTTCCGAAGGGAAGGTCAACCCTTTCTGAGTATCTAGGATTGCTCCTAGGAACTGTTTTGAGGTGCTTGGCACCAGGCTTGACTTCTTCTCGTTGATTGAGAAGCTTAATTTATGGAGGAGGTCGATAGTCCTTTGAATGTTTGTCCTGCAAATTCCTGGGGTTTCCCCAGTTATGAGCCAGTCGTCCAGATAAGGGTACACTGGGATTGCCTCCCTGCGTAGGTGTGCAGCTGCCACCGCCAGTACCTTGGTGAATACCCTTGGTGCTGAAGCTATCCCAAAGGGCAGTACCTTGAATTGGTAGTGGCGACTGTCCACCTTGAAGCGCAAGTACTTTCTGTGCGCCGGGAGCATGGAAATATGAAAATAAGCATCTTTCATATCCAAGAGGTTGCCATGTAATCCCCCTTTTTTAGGAGGGGGATTACCTCTTGTAGCGTGGTCATACGGAATTTTTGGGGCTTGACATACTTGTTGGCAGGCCGTAAGTCCAATACTGGGCGCATTGTCAAATCTTTCTTTGGCACAAGGAAGTAAGTTGAATAGATACCCTTGTTTACCTGGTGTCCTGGGACGAGTTCTATCGCGTCCTTTTCTAGCAGAATGGCGATCTCCTCGAGAAGGATCTTCTGATGTTCTGAGGAGTGTACTCTTTGTCGTGGAGGATGGTTCCGGGGACGCTGCAGTAATTCTATACAATATCCTGTGGACACTGTTGACAGCACCCATCTGTCTGAGGTGATCCCTTCCCAAGCCTGGGTGAAGTTGGAAATGCGTCCCCCTACTGGGGTTGCGTGAGAAGGGACCCTGAACTGAGCGTCACTGCTTTGGTGGAGGCGTGCCACCTCCCTTGTTGGGGCTGCCTCTGCCTCTCCCACGACCTCTTTTGTTACCCCTGCCGTAACTTTGGGTAGACTGCTGGCTGTTGTTCCACTGTGTACCCTGTCCCTGGGCATAGTTGCCTCTTTGTGAATTTTGGCCGCGTGGGCGACGAAAATTACTGTTCCCCCTCTGGTTAGGGGGTTTGTTGGTTAGTTGGCCAAGGGATTTCAATGTTTCGTATTCGTCCTTGGCGTTTTTCAGTGGGTCTTCGACCGCTTTCCCAAACAATAGATCGGGTTCCACCGGCTTGTCTATTAATGAAGCCTGAGTTTCTGTTTTGAACCCCGACTGCCGTAACCACGCATGTCTTTTGATAACAGTACCTTCTGCTATCAATCTCCCTGCGTTGTCCGCGGCGTCGAAAGTTGCTTTCAATATGCAACCAGACACGGCTCTCCCTTCTGCCGAGATCCGAGCCAATTGGCCCTTTAACGGTTCAGGAGCAGAGGCTATGAGTGCCGCGACCTCTTCCCATTGATGGCAGTTGTAGCTGGCCAACAGGGTGGTGGAGTTAGCAATCCTTGCTTGGTAGGCGGACGTTGAGGCTACCTTCCTGCCAAACCCGTAAAGTTTCTTGCTCTCCTTGTCGGGAGGAGCTTCTGACGAAGATAAGGGTGTTCCAGCCCTCTTCCGAGTGTTGGTAACAACTAGGGAGTCTGGTTTAAGATGTCCTCTTATATAGAGAGGGTCAGACTGGGCTGCCCGGAAAAGTTTTTCGACCCTGGGGTTGACTGCTCTGGTGAGGTTTGGGTTCACCAGGGACGGATCTATTCTTCGTTGGATGGATTTAAGGATAGGGATGGTCTGAGCGACCGGCGTCCTCTCTCCCACCAGCTCTTCTGCGAAGTCCCTTTCCTCCTGTACACCGTGGGTGTCGATGTGAAAATGTTCTGCCGCGCGAGCGAGAACCTCATTAAGGAGGGGCTGGTTATCGACTGGCGAGTCGGTAATTGGGGCTTCGTTCTCTACCGAGGAATCTACTCTGTAAATTTCCTGCTCATCTCCTCCCTCCTCCTGGTCCTCATCATCCGCATAGTATTCCGTCCCGGTTTGTTCCTCCATAATTTCAAACTCCTGGTCCCCCTCAGGGAAAGGCTCTCCTTGGTACCTGGGGTGTGGAGTAGAGTATGGAGTAGAGTAAGGCTGCACCTCAAAGGGTTCAGCTCTTTCGAACCGGGCCTTTTTACTTAGGGGGATAGGATCAGTGGAACCTGAGGGTGAGGCCCCCTGAGGGTCATACGAGAGGCAATGCTCTGGATTCTTGTCGTAAAAATCTGCCAAGAAAGACATCCTTGACGTGACCCTGTCTATGTCTTCACTGGACCATTCTTTGGAACAGGGGATGACTTTAGTAGGCAATTTAGGGGACTTATCAAGGGTACCCTTGCTGGATGTTGATCTCTCAGTAGACTTTTATTCGTCTGTCTGCTTCGGGGGAAAGGATGGTCTTACAGGAGTGGAAGAATGTGCTTTCCGCTGTTTACCCCCCCTCCCCGTGCGTGGAAAAATGTTTTCCCTGTCCCTTGGAGGCCCCGGAGACTTTCGACGCCTGGCGTCGAGGATCGGAAGAGGTATCTGTGTTTTTCGAGCGTGGGGCCTCGCTGGTGTTAACTGCGGGCTCTGTCTCTTGGAGCGCAGCCTGGGGGTGGAAGTCGTCTTCGTCCTCCGACGATCGAACTTCCGTTAGTCTAGGGAGCGAGGCACTCTTGGCAAGAGTGGATGATTGCCTTGCGTCATGAGGCGATCTCGATCGAGAGCGCCCAGAGGACACCGAGTCGGACCGTTCTATCTGTGCCTCTTTCCGAGAAGTCGACGAGGTTCGGTTGGACTTAGTGTGCTTAGTGTGTGTAGGGTGTGTAGCGCTTGCGTCGCCGGGGGTCTTCCCCATAGCCGCCCTGCCGGACGACCTTCCGAGGTCGGGGACCTGCGCTCGGCTGTCTTTCGACGCCGTAATGCCCTCGCCGTCCGAAAGTACGGCGTCGCTGCCATCGCTGAAGGCGCCCTCCGCTGCCATGGCCGCCTGCCTGGCGTGGTGGGCCCAACACTTTGTCGAACGGTCCTTAAGTGTCTTAGGTTTAACCCTACTACACGCTCTGCAGTTCGTTTCGGGGTGGTCCCTCGGCAAGCAGAGATTGCACGTGGCGTGCCTGTCGACCCAAGGGTATTTGCGGTTGCACTTGGGGCAGAATTGGAAAGGGGTACCCTCCATACGCACCTTGAGGCAGCGGGCTGGTAAGTGTAGGAAATATATAAGGTGTACCTATCTACCAAGAGTGAAGAGTATGTACCACCCCCCACTCTCCCTACATGCAGGGCCGAGGCCAGCGGCCTGCCAGGCCCGGGCCGAGGCCCAGATCCGTCGTGCAGCAGCCGACGGTCGATGTCTTCTCCAGCCGTCGTCGAGTGTCGACGTTGGGGTGGGGAAGGATGTCAATAAAGAATTATAAATTGCGATTATTAGCAAAAGTATGGCTAAGGCCAGGGGACTCCGCAAAATGCTTCCGACCAGTATGGCGGAAAAAAACAATCTGAGGATCCTAGACGCGTGAGGGATCTTGGGTACAGTGGACGTCACACTAGGGATAGTATTACTGGCACGCCTGTGTCGACGCCCATTTTCGAGTTTCAAAAAACAAACTGTAATACTCCGCAGCTTCCACTAGATGTCGGCCTATGCACAGCATGTGATCTAAGCAGATTCCACAAGCCTCAGAAATATATATATATATATATATATACATATATATATATATATATATATATATATATATATATATATTATATATTCCCCTGAAACTGCTACTGGTAATTGCCAGACACACTCACAACGAACCAATGTAGACGGCGACCATATCCGCTGGGTCTGAATTATTTAAAAAAAACAGCTTGGTGAACTTCGCTATTATGGATGGCAGCACTCTTATTCAATAATGCGCTCCAGACTCTGGTCTGTGCTGCAAATATTAGCTTTATTGGTGGAACAAAACGAGTTTCACCCAAACCTGGGCTTTGTCAGAATACAGAACATCTCGGGTGGATGGTTTATAAGCATTTTAGTCCCTTTTCTCTTTTCATATGTAGTTCATTTCACATATTGGCACTCGAATAAGAGCGCCATCTTGCAAGATACAACAAAACACAATGCATCTATTGCAATATTGTTTCAACCTCACACTATCGATTTTGTACAGCTTATAATTGCACATATTTGATTTTTTGGGTATGCATATTACCCTCTTTAGGTTCACATGTCAATTTATATATCTATGAACTTATTTTGACTTTGTGGACCCATGTGTTATAAACTTAATGGTGTGCAAGAGCACTGCAGCCTTAGATGTGTGAATTATGTTGCCAGGATAGATGGTACATATTGATATTAATCGTTGACATGTGAGATATGAGATATGATAGGTTATTTATAGCGCGCTGAATATCCTGAGGTGTCTAAGAGCGGACCCAGGGATCGAACCTGTGTTGCTTTGTGTAGTCTTGCTTCCAAGGTGAGCACGTTGCTACGAGCTATCCTCCCGGGACCATCCTGCCTATGTGAACCTAAAGAGGGTAATATATAGTCCAAAAATGAAATATATGCTGGACAATATCGATGTTGTGAGGTTGAAACAATATTGCAATAGACTTTGTGTTTCCTTACATCTTACAAGATGGCGCTCTTATTCATCAAGTGCCAATATGTGAAATGAACGACATATGAAAAGAGAAAAAGGACTAAAGGGCTTATAAGCTGTCCACCCGAGATGCTTGATATTCTGACGAAGCCCATGTTTGGGTGAAATACATGATTTGTTTGACCAATAAAGATATTTGCAGCATGGACCAGGGTTTGGGGTGCATTATTTAATTGGAGTGCTGCCGTCCATAATAGCTAGGTTCACCAAGCTGTTTCTTTGAAAAATATATATTGTAAGGGATTAGAAGTATGAGTCTGATGCAATAGTGGCATGCTGTTTGTCAAAGACTTATTCATGAGAAAAAGGAAAAACCCTATCTGACCCTGTTACTAAGAGGGGGCTTCCCTGCCTCAACTAAAATACTACGGGGTCTGTCAGCATGTCCAAAATAAAGAGTCCACGGTCCTGTGTCAGAAACCTATTTCTATTCCTTACACTTATAACGAAACTAAAGAAGTTGTAAGTCTCTTTGGTATAGAAGGATGACTCCCTTCTTCTGGAAGGCAGATAAGAGTTCCAGAGTGAGATTGAACGCTGAGGGAATGCCTCCACCTTCTCCAGGCCAAAACCATGTTCAGAGGAAAACCCCAAAGTTCCAGGTTTTAAAGGTTCCCTTAGTTGTCTTCACTAATGGGCTCTTCTTTGGCCAGTGTCGAGGGGGGTTGGCTTCCCTCTCCTCTAATACACTGTTCACAATGTTAGGGCGATGTCTCCCTGCCCCTTACCATTCTCAGTTTATCACAATGCTTGTCAGGGATTTGTCACCCTTCTCTTGGTCTTTTCAGGACTCTCTGACAGCTCAAGAAATGATGGGGGAATGTTTCCCTTCCCCTGGCCTCTCTCAGGCAAGTCAGACCGGGTTCACTAACCTGCCCACTGCTGACTAGTATTTAGCCCCATGGAGGCTTTCGCTTTCTCTGTCGAAGATTGCGGGTCCCCGACCCGGCTTCTTTCTCTCCGTTACTTTCCTCTGTTTCCTGTCTGCCCAGGTAATGATTAAGGGTGTTCGGGCCACAGTTCCTTTTAATAACTATGTCTTTTGACCCCACCAAGACCATTGCTTCCCCGGTACCTTCTTGGTTCTCTCAGGTGCTTCTCTGCCAGTTTGTGGGTCTCTGGAAGGCTCAGTGGCTTCCCAGCAGCTCTCTTCCGCTTTCACGCCACGGCTCTGCAGCGTTCTCCCCAGTGATTCCGGCACTCTGTCTTCACAGCGTCTGGCTTGACGTTTTCTCGCTGTTGCTTCTTTTTGTACTGTGCGGTTCTGCCCGCGTCGCCATGGCAGACCAGGCACGGATGCCTAAAAAAACTCCTCGTTCGCTTCCCAGGACTCAGACGCCTGAACCTTTTGGTTGACGTTCCAGCTGGGGGTTCTTTCCCTCAGCACAGATCGAGTCTACACTTCCTTGTGGTGCTTCCAGGGAGGGTTTCGCTTCCTGGGTAGAACTTCAATCTGATCACCTGATCACATTGGCTAGTATGCTCCATGTGACTTTCTGGATGACTCTTCAGGGATCCACGCATCCTCCTCATCACAGTACTTTCGGGCATTACTTTCCTGAACTCATCCTTGCTCTTCCTTGTCACAGTACAATTTGTAGAGGTGGCCCTACAAAAATATGGCAGAGGAAGAGAAGGAGGGGGAAGGGGATGGGATGGATATGCAGGAGAGCTGGAGGTGTCGTGTGGACATTGCGTTTTCCCTAGATAGTCGGCCCTGGTCTCACAGTGGGGATCCCCCCCCACGCAATCCTCCAACTGAGTACACTATCGGGTAGCGGCTTCACCTCCTTGGCCGCATGGGAAGGGGGCCCCCCCTATGGAAGCAGTGATGACATCCTGGGATTTGTCACTATATATTATAGGGCGGCGGTCGCCACCCTATCGTTAAAGTGAGTCAGAGTTACATAGGAAATCGAAAAAATTAATCGCTAATAACTTATGACTCATGTAATGGATTTGGCAGAACTTTTGCAGACAATTTTGTACGTTTGGGCCCCCCAGACTGGAAAGTTTGGTTAAGATTCTTTGAAAAATAATTTTAAAAGTTATTAAGAAAGCCAAATTGGCACTTTTTGGCCTAGTCCCCATACATTTTCCCATTGACATAAAAGGTAAATTTGTGCTCGACCACAATGCCAAAACCGCTGGACAGATTTGGACCAGGTTTGAAACAACTTGTGCATGAAGCGTTGATTTGTGATCCTTTTGTGGTTTGGGGTTATTCTGCCTAGCAATTTTTAGATCTTTTAATTATATGACGGAGAAGGGGGTGCCCCTTCTCAAAAATAAATAGCTATATCTGCCCGGATACATTGAGTATCCAAATATTTATAAATGAAACAGCCGCCATCTTTTTTTTCTCAATGCGATTGATAGTCGCGGTTGTACCCTAGGGTATCAGAATATAAAACACAGAAAAAAGCCATTTGCAGAACAAAAACATGCAAATGTCATGTGGCCAGGAGGTTAGGGGGGGAGGAGAGAGGACACCAAGTGAAATTTAGGAGTTGAAGGGTGGCTAGGGACTAAGTTTGCAACACGAGACCCAAACATTTTTCACATACCCTTGGGTATGACCTATGGTAAAACCGCAGCTATCTGACATTTCAACTGAAACTGCGTCACAGAAATACGTGTTGTGGGTGGAATGGGAGAGGGCAGGGAAGGTGAGGGGAGCAGGCACACATGAGGGGGGCAATTTAGTGGGGGTCTGGGAGTGCAAGGAACTATTTGTTTTGCAATTTTTTCCGATAACCACAGGTATATAATGACTACAAATAACCAAGGGTATCTGTAGTTCATTGTAGTGTACCTGCAGTTATAGAATATATATATATTATATGTATATAAATATATATATAAAGAATTATATATTTTTACAGCTACAGTGACATCGCAGGTGAAAAATCACTGGCCATGGCAGCGTTTTAAACGGCTGAAGGCCTGGTGGTGTTGTAAAATATAAAGTGGGCATGGCCGAAGGCCGTGGCCAGTTAGTGTTTGTTAGGGAGAATTCTCTGTAAGGCTAATTTCCCAAACCTAGTGAGTCCCCCAGCAGCTTTGCTGGATTTTTGGGGTTTATTTTTTTCTCCTGCTAAGAGTGAGACTCTTTTGCTCCCACTCTTAGACATGATTTGAGGTGTTCCTTTCATTTTCCATGTGTTTTATGGGCTATGGGGTCTTTTACTCCATAGGGTCTCGTGTTTTTGTTATGTGTGGGTTACACAGCACCCTCCGTGCCGTAACCCAGGGGTGTCGTAGCGACCCCCCAACATAGACGCCATACCCTGGGACTGACTACTGTCTCCCAGGGCATGTAAAGTATGAACAGAAACCAGTACAAACCATCATATTGTGGACATACTGGTCGGGGCAATTCGATTGCCCCGGGGTCTGTTGTTCGAGGGGGCACGTCTCCGTTCCCCCTGATCGAGTTTTGGCTGGTGGCAGTGAATACTACTTTTTATATACGACCGTGAATATATCTCTATGGGATTTTCCCATTGTTCGAGGCTACCAACTTTAATTATTTAATTCTTATAGCCTCGAACATACCGCCGGTTTATTTATTTAATATTAATTCACTGGTTGGTATTTTTTGCCAGAACTCGATTCTAAAATGGCGTTTGTGTTCTCTTCTGTGACTCCAATCCAAGTCGAGCCCTTTGTTCCACTTTTTGGCGGGCTTCTCCACAGAAGCCTCCAAAAGTGGTGCCACTCTGTCTGGGTACCACCGGGGGTGTGGGAGGGGGTTTAGGCACCCTGGACTGAGTTACCTTGGTAACCCAAGTCGCACTCTTGTGTGATTGGCCCAAGTGGTGAGCCGTTTGGCTCACCACTTAACATGTTTGATTGACAGCAAGGCTGAATGAATGGGTGTTTGCTGCATAAAAGCAGGGCTTTGGGGACTGGAACTTCAGAAGTCGGCATAGGACCTAAGAATCCGAGGAGGGAGAAGCTGAGCCGACCTGCAACGACGACACCACCGGTGGAGCCCTGCTGAACCGTCTCACCACTTTTCCCGACGACAGAGGAGATCTCCAGTCCGGAGAGTCTTCTTCCTTTGACTGGTGGGCATAACCAGTTTCGCCTTCTTTTCACCTTCCTGGAGCATCTCGTGGCCGCCTTGCCCGTGCCAAGCACCCCGGGAACCGAAATACCACGGTTTACCACTACTGCGACGAGAAGGGTAGTGCCTTTTAACCGGAGAACTCCGCGGCTGGTTTCTTCCCTGGCAGTACAACGACCTTCATCTTTCCTCCACGGCGAGACCTCTTCTTCCTCTGGACGAAACACCGACTTGCACCTGCTGCCAGGAACAACTGCCCCCGCTGGAGCTTCCTTCATACTTAAGGTACTGTGTCCCGCCTGGCTTCCCTTGCGACAGATCGTTCGAGGTGACAGTAAAGCCTCGACTTTCTAACCTGGGCTGGCCTGGGGCAACCTAGCTAACTTTTCCTGACTTTAATTTCATCCTTTTTGTGTGAACTATCTACAAAGACTCTTTGGGCATAACCCCACTGGTGAACCTGGACCCCTTCTGCTTGCTCTCTCCAAGAGTGGGTCTTGCAATTGACTTCCTTGCTCTCCAGTAGAACTCTGCCCATCCTGCCTTACTGTGGTTCTTTGAAAAAGTATTGAAACTTGTGTGCTTCTTTAACTCTGCCTTTTTCCCTCCCTTTCTTTACAATTTATTAGAGTGTCATCTTATGTTAAGCGCTCACCTCTGTCTGAAAATAAGTGGTGTTTCTCACTAAGACTTGTCTAATAAGTGAATAGGGTTGTATATATATGATAGTGACTGTGTGCTGAAATTACTTACCTCTTTTTTGCTAGTGTGATTTACAAGTGTGTTTTTAAATAAATAATTATATACTTTTACACCAAAGCTCTGGTCAGTGTTTGTTTGTACTACTGTGTCTCTGTACCCATGGTGTATACTCTGCATACTGCCTAACTCTTCTTGAGAGAATTCTGACTGCTCAGCCACAGCTACCAAGTGAATCTGTGTGGTACAGACTGCTACCATGTGGGTTTACTGCCAAACACCTGTAGTCTTAAATCTTTTGCAGTGGTCCCTAAGGGAACTGCACAGGTTTCTGCCTAACAGTGTTAACAAAATAGAGTAGGCACGGCCAACAGCTTTAGTGTTAAAAAAGATTGAGAGAGGACACGACGAAGGCCATGGTTAGTGTTTTAAAATATACAATGGGCATGACCAAAGGCCATGCTCAGTGGCCAGTTAGTGTTTTAAAATATAAAGGCCAAAGGCTATGGTCAGTGTCGCCGAAAAATACACAGTGAGCGCGGTCGAAGGCTGTGGTCACTGAGGCCGAAAAAACATACATTGGGCACGAAAGAAAACTATTGTATAACAAAACCTTGAAATTCAAGTAAAAAACTTAGTTGAGGTGCAGTTAAGGTGAGTAAACTTAATGGAACAAAACCCTTGAAATTCAGCGCACTGGAAAACTAAGGACCGGCTTAACTCGGTGTTGCACAGCCCAAGAGCACATATATATTATAAGAGAAGGAATTCACAATGCCATACAAAATGGCTTTATGGGGGAGATCAAAAACAAAGAGGTGATGGCTGGAAGGTTTAGAATGAATCTTAACCACTGGCATTGCTCTGGGCAACCCTCCAGACCACTGTTCTTCGCCTGCCAAGCCATTACAGAAGGGGAAAGACCATATGTAAATCAGGCTTGGCCCCACCGCAATGGGGGATATCAACGGGAACGCGCCGAGTTAAGCTGTTTTTGAGTTCTCGAATGCACTGAATTTTAAGAGTTTTGTCGCGTTAAGTTTACTCACCTTAACTGCACGTAAACTAAAGTGTTTTCCTTGAAAAAAATAAAATATGTACAACGCATGGGTGGTGTCACTTATAACCCACACTGTCAGGTTCCATGGCAGCAAATAACGTGATGAACTGGTTATCTTTTGCACCCAGCAGTGGAAAATGTGCAGAGTAATGGACTGGTGACATTTAAAAGAAATGTGTTTTCTCCAGTATGTGTCCGAGTGGGAGACAGTGCGAGTGAGGAAGTAGGGAATGGCGTCAAAGAGTCTAAACTAGTTCTGGGGCCCTCGGAGAGGGTTGCATGTGGTCACTGTTGACGAGGGAACCTGGAACAAGGGGAAGACAGCTACACAAAATTCCATGAAAGGAGAAATGTGTTGTATGTGTTATTCTCTTCCTTATCTTATCTTCTAGCAAATCATATCGCCATCTTTTTAAGTGGACCAAAGAACCAAGACGTTGGAGGGCATCTCTAGAATGGAGGATGATTCCAGAGAAGATGGTTGGAGAAGGGACATGGAAGGGCGATGTGCCATTCTTGCTTTTTTTTCTTCCCACCCACGCTAGTTCTACTGATCTGCCAATAAACCAGCTTGCGCGTCCTTCTGTGAGTGACCTACTTTGTTGTATCGGCATAAGAGTCCTCTAACAGTTTTGCATTGGGATACTTAATACATGTGGATATGGCTACTAGAAAAGCAAGTGTATCATGCTATGTACATCACTTCAAGAAAAAGGATATTAATCATATAGAAGAAAACCTATTTTAACATCTTACAAACATTTTAACAATGGATACTAACTCTGTCATCGCTTATCTTCAAAATCTTTGTCAGGAATAATAATAGAAGGTTAGTCCAGGCTTCTCTGTGACTTTCTGACGTGAGTGTCAAAAAGTAACTTAGAGCTTCACTACATACACTGTGGAGAAAAAAGAAATGTTTGTTAAGCTCAAAACATTCGCCACTGTCACTGGAAAACAAACAAGTGAACAGCTGACACAAATTCAATTAATCTGCAGCATATAAAACAAAATGTTTGAACCTCAATGTTACAGCATTAAGTTCTGAAAAACACTGCTTCTCGATCCTAAGATTCAAGCACATTTTAAGGAATAAGAAATCATTCTTAAGTGTAATGTTCACTTAGGCTTTTGTTAGGGAGTTTTACTAAAGTACACCTATGATAGGACTAGCGAAGACACACACTTAGATGTACCGGGCTCCAATTCTTAGGTTTGGCCTGAACTACCCAAAAGGTTTGGTAGTAATGGACGAGCAGCCAGGTTTAGTCTAGGAGGGTGAAGGGCAGTAGGTAAGTACGAAGACCTCAGGGCACTCCTATAGTCATGAATACACTTATACACAGTAGTTTTATAGAAAATATTGTTATTTATTACATAAACACTAAGGCAGCCAACACAGTATTAGAATTACCAGAAAGTAAACGTATCCACATTTATATACAGTAAGACATTTGTTAAGAATTACTCAGTTCAACAGTAAACTCTTAGATAACATACAAGTAGTTAGAGTAGCATTTAAGTTTCGTTTCTTATAACCACCATTTAAGGTAAGCAACAAAGATACTGGTAAGTACCTTTGGGCAACCTATACTTGGTGGTTCAGGGGGGTCAGGTAGACTAGAGGACCAGTGTCCTTAGGCCTGGGAGAGCATAGTTGGGTTGTCCACTCCAATAGGTCTCAGAAAGCTCAGGAGGGGAAGGGGCGCTGTTGAGCAGCCGTCAAGATGGCTGCCTAGCTTGTTAGCTCCGTGTATTGCCGCTGCATATCCGACGACATCTGCGGTCTGCTGCTTCCCTGCGTCCAGATTATTGATCCCCTGTCCCCTCCACAAGTGGGGCTACGTGCCGCTGCATTTTGGGCACGAATCGGACCCCTGAAGCCGGAGTTCGGCGTGTGCGACACCCTCTGGGCTGCGGTGGCGCTCACCCGCCCGCCGCAACATTTTCCTCTGCCTGGCTGTTTCACTGCTGCCGCCCGCCCACCCGCCCACTAAATCCGCCAGCTGGGCCTCGGGCTCAGGTCCTGTGAGGCGCGGGACTCGCGCTGCCCGCGACCCGCACTGGAGACACCGTGGGTCGGGCGGCGCTCCCGCTGGCTTGATACTGGCGGTCTGGGCTGGGCCCTTCATTGCTCTGTTCTGGCCTGCCCCTGAGCACCGCCGCCCGCATCATACCCGTACCTGCCGTCTGGAGCGCCTGGGGTTCCGCGCCCGCTACGCTCGACGGCACCACCCAGCCATCCACCGGAGGAGCTGCGCCTGCCCCCGAGACCGCCTTGGCTGCACCGCACACGGATCTTCCAGCGGGTGCGCCCAGGGCGGGCCTTGCACTGCTCCGCTCTGGCCTGCCACTAGTGTCGCGGCCGGGGCCGCCTTCAGCACCATACCTGGACCTGCCTTGCTCGACTGTGAGCCTTCCGGAGAACTGCAGATTCGTCCCTTCGCTGACTGGGCTGCAGGTGAGGGGTTACACTTTGGCTGCTGCGCGCCGGAAACGGCATTATCCCCTCACTCAACTGCCATTTGCCACCCCCAGCTGGAGCTGCTCTCCGTACTCTTTACCCCCGGGGCCGCCCCCGTGGAGCGCCAACTCCAGCCTACATCTGCCACTGTTGCCCTGCATTCCGGCGGGCCTCCGCTTGTCTCCCTGGCGTTGCCCTCGTTGATCCTCCACTGCTCTCCCGCTGGCCCCCTGCACAGGACTGCATGTGCCCTTCCTCAAGAGGGCTTTGTCCCACGCCAGGACATTGGATATAGAGGCTGCCCTCTTCCTGCCAACTAGCCACAACTGCTCTGGTTCATCTCTGCAATTTCACTGAACATTGCATCTACTGCTTTGCGCTCTACTTGTCTGCACACCAGTACCCATGCTCTCGCCACCTGTCCTCCTTGCCGCACCTACTCGGGTGCTGGCCCAGATGCTGGCCTTATCCATCAGGGTGACTGGATTGCACAATCATTGCAGCTGCTCCGTACCTCCCTGACGCTGTGGACCCCGCCGCCCTCACCTACCTACCATATGCGCAAATTGTGGTCTGGTGTTCTGCTTTACTGACCCGTGCTTCCCCGATTGAGGGGCTTGAGGCGTGCCTTCTCAACACGCTCACCCTGGTCCCCACTCTGAGCACCCAGCGCCCTAATATCATTTACTACGATGTCCAACAGATCTAGGAACAATAATAAAGCCCGGGCCATGGACAGATTCGCCAAACCCACCCCGAGGTCCGACTCGGCCCACGCGTCGGACGACCAGGTGAACGACACGCTCCTTGCCGAGGCACCCACCACAGACCTCACATCAATCATGGAATCCATGGCTAGAAACTTTGCAGCCTTTCATGAAAAGCTTGATGACATCAATGCCAATGTAGCATCGCTCAGAGCCAAATTGGACCAGCAGGGGACGAGAATCACGGAGGCGGAGAACAGAATCGGAACCAACGAAGACAACATAGCCACGCTCCAGGGCACTGTGTCCACCCTGGTTGCTGACATGAAGGTGGTCAGGGCCAAATGTGATGACCTCGAATCTAGGTCGCGCAGAAATAATATACGCATCGTTGGTGTCCCGTAGAATGCGCTGAAGGGCAGACTTGAACCGGTAGTCGAAAATCTTCTGAAGGAACTACTGGGTAATCCAGACATGTCGCCCTTCTTCACCATTGAAAGGGCCCACAGGGCGCTCTCACCGCGGCCTAAACCTGGCGACTTCCCTAGGCCCATCATTGCGAAGGTTCTGAGCTTCAAGGATCGCAACCTAATTCTCCGCCTCGCACGGGAAAAGGGCGAGCTACGTATGGACTTGCAGGTGATCAGAATTTTTCCTGACTTTTCAACCGGAGTTCAACAGGAGCGCCGCCAGTTCCTCGGAGTGAAGAAACTCCTTAGAGAAAGAAACGTCCCCTATGCCATACTTTTCCCTGCACGCTTGAAGTTCACGTTCAATAACAAATTACATTTCTTCACTGTGCCATCTGAAGCGGTGAAATTTATTGAAGCGCATGTTCCCCTGCAACCTCCTGAGGATGACTATGAACAATGACTGAACTCCATGCTTGGTCTGTGCTGTTTCTCCGCTATGACAATATACTGTTCAATTCATACCACTGTTTGCTCGCACCCATGGTTGGTTGCACTTCTGTATCCACTCCGGTATAACGCTCCTCTACGCATGTCTAATTTCTGCTTCGCTCACACACTTGCCATGGAGCAAATGCTTTCCGCTCTGCTTAATTGATTGCACTTACTCTTGTCGCCTTCTGAACCATCTCACTGTCACGCCTGGTTGCTAGGCTGCTGAATCGCTATGCTCCTTGTGTTGACCCCCGCACCCAATTGAGCAAAACAGGGACATTCACAATATGACCGCTAACACGGTTTGTTTTGTAACGGAACCAGCCGGTTCCTAGCGTGCTCCTACACGGCAATAGCGCACCCCACTGCGATTGCACTGTTCTTGGATACACCCTTGTTGTGGGCTAGCCCAAGTTGGGCTTCTGGGCAGACTGGGCCATGTTGGGGTCGGCCCAGCTCTGCACTGTTGAGGGTGGGTTTTGTTCACACTGCTGATTTTGGGTTGGTGGTGAGGGTGGAGGGTGGGAATGGGGTGTTACATAAAAAAGGCAATCGAGGTCCCTCGGCACGCACGGAGGTAAACCACGTGCGCACTCCCGTCTTCAACCTTGGGGACGCACACTACTGCTGGACCTGGGATGTTCACTGACATGCGTATTGTGAGATTGTGTATTTGCCATTGAAATGTCCACTGTCATAATGTCCTGGAATGTCCGCGGATTAAGCAATCACACTAAGGCTCGTAAGATCATGGCCTTCGCTAGTAGGCATAGCTGCAAGGTACTACTTCTACAGGAGACACACTCCAACGCGCATATTCCGGGCACCATGGCCCCGTCATGGTGCCCCGCTAGATTCTTCACTTCCTATTCCTCCCAATCCAGGGGCGTCCTCACGATGATTCATAAATCGATTAAATTTATACTGCATAAGAGCTAAATAGACCCTGAGGGTTGCTACGTTATACTGCACTGCACCCTGGTGAACAAAGAATACTTGCTTGTCAATACATATTGCCCCAATGTCGACTCTCCTGAGTTCTTTGATGTGGTGACCACTACACTGCTGGGCTATGTAGGAATCCAGACTATATGGGGGGGGGGGAAGAGACCTGAACCTCATTCTAGACACCGTCCTGGACAGAACTGGCACGGCCTCTCGTGCCCTATCCAGTGCTGCACGTAGGCTCCACGGCCACATGCGGACACTTAATATCCGCGATGTCTGGAGGACACTACACCCTCAGGGCCGGGAGTACACTTATTATTCGTCTGTGCACAACAGTTCGTCCAGAATAGACCTGTTCTTCGTGTCCAGTGAAACCATGGGCAGGGTGGAGGGGTCCCAGATCCTCCCCCGCACATTATCAGACCACGCTCCAGTTACTCTATCGGTGGAACTAGGTATGCCCGTCCCAACACTCAGCACCTGGCGATTCAAATCCGAGGCCCTCAGGGATATTGTGTTCTGAGCTGAAATCCTGGCTGACATCGATTCCTTCTTTGAGCACAACTCTCTTCAGGGCACTTCAGCTGCGGTTCGGTGGGATGCTTTTAAAGTGTATATCAGGGGAATGTCCATCTCAGGGGAGGCTGGTGTACTAAAAACAATTTGTGCGGCCCTCGGTCGCTCCGAAGCCAAATTGAAGCAACTAGAGCTGCAATACTCCACAGGGGCTGACCCCGCCATACTGGCCCAAATTAGCGAGGAATTGCAAGCATTTAACGCACTCGCCACCAGCGAAATCCAATACTTCAGCCGGCCACAGGCCGCTAGGAAGTACGGCGAAGGGGATAGACCGGGGAAAACACTAGCAACGTTGGTGAGAGGGGAATTTGGCCAAACCCAGATCACCTCCATCAAAGATCGTTTCGACAATGTACAATGGGCGGACCAACAGATCTTGGGTGTATTCACTGAGTTCTATAGGTCCCTGTACTCCCAACCTGCCGAACACACCGAACAACAAATACGTGAGTTGCTTGCCCAGATTCCCACCACTGAAATATCCTCTGCCACCCGCGACCAGCTGGACTCCCCGATCATACTTGACGAGATAGTGATGGCCATCTCAAATCTGCCCAAGGGCAAGGCGCCGGGGCCCGACGGCCTTACTGCCGAGTTCTATCAAGAGCACGTGGCCATATTGGCCCCCAGACTACTCGAGGTCTGGGACAAAGCACTCCGGGTCTCTATCCTTCCTCCTTCCATGCGTGAAGCTGTCATCACGGTCTTGCTCAAGTCTGGCAAACCGGAAGACGAGTGCGGATCCTATAGACCTCTTTCCCTTATGAACCTCGACACCAAAATCTTTGCAAAGATCATAGCGAACCGCTTTCTGCCTATCATGCCATATTTAGTCCATGAGGATCAGGCAGGCTTCGTCCCCGGCAGGTCCACCTCCCATAACATCAGGAGACTGTTCAATGTTATGTCCCGTATAGATCAAGATGCCCAGGCTGTGGCGGTCACCTTGGACGCTCAGAAGGCCTTTGACATGGTCTCGTGGAACTACATGTGGTTGGTGCTGGAGACAATGGGCGTTGGCCCAAACATGATCGGGTTTATCAAATTACCATATGCCTCCCCTGTGGCGCGGGTAAGGGCCAATTCTTTGACATCTGACCCTTTCACGCTTTTTAGGGGCACCCGACAGGGCTGCCCCTTCTCCCCGATTCTCTTCGCACTCGCAATAGAGCCAATGGCGGACTATGTGCGTGCACGCCACGCCCGCAAGGGAATAAGGCTGAAAGATGACCCCAAAATAATTTCCTTATATGCGGATGATGTGCTATTGCACATCAGAGAGCCCACAATCCACATGGATCCCATACTGAGGTATATCACGCGCATCGGCACGTACTCCGGCTTCACGATCAATTATTCAAAGTCAGAGATCTTCCCGCTTACTAAATCTACCCACCACCCCACCACCGAGTACCCCCTCCGCTGGTCCCCGAACGGCATCAGATATCTAGGTGTGCAGATATCCTTGACTAAACCTACTCTACTCGCAGACAATTATTTTGCCGTAGCACAGACGGTTGAGGCCAAAATGTTGAGGTGGCGCTCTATCCCATTGTCCATGGCGGGTCGAGACTCTCTCATTAAAATGATTTTGCTCCCCAAGCTTCTTTACACTTTCGGTAGCGTACCCATATGGCCTGGGAAGGGATACTTCACTAAACTACACACACTATGCGCACAGTTCCTATGGCACTCCGGCGCAGTGCGCAAGAAGTGGACGGACATGGCACTCCCATATAAACAGGGGGGTCTCACGGCTCCACACTTGATTCTCTACTGGACCGCGGCCCAGGCCCGACATGCCACCCACTGGTACCCTGGCTCCCCGACACGGCCGCATGTCAAGTTGGAGCGACTTGCGACTATCGACACCAACATGATGTCCCTTATACTACATCATCATTATACACCTGACTCTCCTACTGACCCTGTCGGTGCGACCATTAAGGCCTGGAAACGTCTGCTGTATCCAACACCCGAATCCTCCCCTTACTATAAATGGCTCCCGGTGTGGGATTTCCCCAGCCTGGAACCCACATGACACACACATGACACTGCCTTAGCCCAACACTGGGGGGCCTTGGGATATCAAGCATTGTCCGACTTTTACTCCGAAGGCAGATTTATCGACCCCCAAACATGGAAACATGGTCAAACCAGATCCGCCTTAGAGACCCTCCAATACTATAGACTACGGGCAGTGTTCCGTACTGCATGGCCCTCATTCCCAGATAAGCCCCCGGATAATCGGGCAATTGCTTACATTGCCAACTCTGGCGGCGCCTGCGGCGTCGTCTCCTCACTATATAAAGATCCTACAGGAGAATGCCTCTATCCCAGCTCTCTAAGCACAGGACGATTGGGCAAACGAACTGGGCCTAGAGATATCCGATGTTGCCTGGGGTGAAATGTGTCTATACACAAAAAAAGTCTCCCTCAACTTCCACTACCGTGCCATGCAGTACAAACTCCTCAACAGGCTCTAGTACACCCCACGTAGGACCACAAGGTTCATCCGCACCGCAGCTGCCTTGTGCCCTCGGTGTGGTGCGGAGGAAGCTGACCATTTGCATATGTTTTGGGCCTGCAGGGAGCTGTCTGGGTTTCGGGAAAGCATATTGGAAACACTTTCTGCAATAACTGAAACCGTGGTTGACTTTGACCCCTTGGCGGTTCTGTTCGGGGCCTGGAAAACTGATGGCTCCAGACGTCTGGCCAAATTTCTAAACATAAGTTGTATGATCGCCAAAAAGTGTATACTCCAGAGTTGGAAATGCCCCTCTCCCCTGACCTTCCACAAGTGGCTCCGTTTACTCACCTGGTCACGGAATTGTGAGGAAGACTATCTGACTACGCTCCCCACCCAATCTCGCCCCAAGAATATTTGGGGTGAATTCAACACTTACCTTAACAACCTAAGCGAGGACACTCCCGTGTCCGGTTTGTCCCCTGCCCCGCCGGGCTCTGACCCCACTGTATGAAGCCCTACTGTTGCTCCTCCTCAAGTACTGCTATGATGTACATGCTGTGATTGCTGTATCTTAATTGTTGTGCTGCTCTACGATGTAACTGCTGTATACATTTGTTGCCCTGCGTGTGTGCCTTTTGTACCTCTGCCGTCAAAAATAAAAAAAAATTTAAAAAAGAAAGCTCAGGAGGGGTCCGATTTAACACAGCAAGCACCCAGGTGTACCTAGAAGCAGGACAGTATCTTTTCACGAAGAAAGAAGACGGTGCCGCCGGAGGCTCCCAAGGTGAGGAGACAGCAGCTCCTGTTAGGATTCTTGGCCTGGAGGTTTAAGGAACTTTTGGCAGAAGCAGATGGCCAGTCTCTTGTGATGGGCTCCCCCTCCCCAACAGATGATCTTCCCGATACTGGCTCGTTGGGACTCGACCCAGGCTTTGGTTCAGCAATAGTTGTCACACGGCAGGCTTCTCTCAGTTTCTCAGTCCCCGACTTGGAAGCGGAGATGTCCCAGAGTGAGAAAATGTCACTGTAGGTCCAGCGCGATTACCACGAAGTTCCAGCCTAAACCGCCCTTCAGCAGACAATGCACAGCAGATTGGTCCAGGTCCGAAGGTATTGGGGAATTGCAGTCCAGGACGGTTGCAGCTCTTCGAGGGATGGCTCAAAATGCAGGTTGTCTCGTGACTGGTTAGGCCCAACCGGGGGAGGAAGTCGTCCGGTGTGGATCTTCCCTGTTGATCAGAAGAGAAGACTGGAGCAGCAGAGGTCACTCAGGAGTCACTGCCAGTGGCTGGAGTTGGCTGCAGACGTCCTTCTTCCTCTGATTCTTAGTTCCATGGGTCGACTCTCTCGCTCTTCTCCACGATCCTCGCCTTTATGCAGTAACGCAGCCGATTAGCAGGCATGCCACAATCAAACTTTGGGTGGTGGAGGTCGCCAGCCTCCAAGTCAGAACTGGATTCAAGCAAACATACTGGAGGACATAGACCTGCAACGTTTTGGTGCACTCCCAGCTTCTTGTCCTCCCAGACATGCTGGTGCCCTTGGGCAGCCTTCCCAATGGGAGCCCGGCAAAGATAAAAGAGTGAGCGGGACCCAGGACGGTAGATGAAGGCCCAAGAAAGGACACGTAATCAACCAAAAAAGAAAACTGGCACCATCTTAGTACAATGGTGGCCCATGTGTCCCTTTCCGCAGCTGCGACAGCAGCCTGCATGCTAGTTTCACTAAAAATCAGTAGAAAATATCCACTGCCTCCAGCCACTCAGATTAACTAGAAAGTTACAGGAGAAGCGGACAAATTGATACATTGTGTACCCTCAGCACTCCATATAAGGTGGGGTGTGCCGATTCCACAAAATAATAATACACAGAAACCGTAGCCCATTCAAAACCAAACCAGACTAAGTTTTAAGTTTTATTATTAAAGTTTTTTCAATGTATGCTAACAGCAGACCTAACAAGTAAGCAAATCTATCAAAGTCACCTTCATTTGATTGTGGCGTTCATTATTAATTGCATTATTAACCAGCAATGAAACTGAAGTGTTTGGAGGTACATGAGTGATCTGTCTCATCAACGGACTATGCTGGCATAGGCAAAAAGACAACACTGAGGGAAATGGTAGGGAGCCAGTGCAAGGTTCTATAAGCCTGCCTCCCTCCACACCATCCCATAATTGCTCGAAACCTCATACTCCGCCTCCAAGGTCAGCTGAAGCCTTTGTGTATGGATCTGTGGGGCTTCCCTTTCTGTCCTCTTACTGGACTAAGCAATGCCTCCAGATGGCCTCTGCCCAGACAACATTCGAGTATGTGGGACAGCGTGCAAGTGGGTTTCAGGAAGTGAGTGCGAGAGTAAGATACTGGCTGTTATAATGTCATACTGTGAGAAAGGGTCAAATCGTTAAAGGTTGAGTAGGAAACACAAGTGGGTGATAGCGTAGAGTGTGACAGCCTGAGAGATGGTGACAGAAACCATGGATGAGGAACCTACTGAGTGACAATCTGAAAGTGGCACTGAACGATTGACTAAAGACTGACCGTGTGAGAGAACGGCAGACTGAGCAGCAGAATGTAAGTGATAGTAGCATACTGCGCATGTGAGAGAAAGACTTTGGAAGAATGGCCCTGTGTCAGATTGAAAGAAAATTAGAAAAAGACAGTAAGTGGGAGAGACCGACTGCAAGAGAGTAAAACTGCAGAAGTGGTAGCTGCCAGAGAGTGACATGGGGTCAGTGTGTGGAAGCTTGAGAGAGCAAATGTGTGAACATTTGACAGACTGTGGCTGGGTGACAGAATGAGAGGAAGACAGCCTGAAGGACAGAAAATCTGTGGGTGGGGAAAAGAGAGGGTGGTTGCACGAGGGATTGAGAAAGTCAAGGAGAGCTGAGAGTTTAGGAAAGCAAGATAATGGGAGAGCATGAGAGAAAGAATTGCGGAGAGCTTATGGCGAAACTGTGAGGAAATAGGAGTGAGACTACAAATACTACCTGATAAATGGAAGGTTTCAATTAAAAGATAACCTCTGGTGTTGCTCTGAACAACCCAACAATCCATCGGTTTCAAACCTGCCATCCTTGCTATTCCTCCTCAATGGCTGTGGTTCTGATTAATAGGAAGTTTTGCATTCATCAATGTTAGGCAGAAACCTGTGCAGTTCCCTTAGGGACCACTGCAAAAGGCTTAGGATCACAGGTGTTGGCAGTAAACCCAATTGGTAGCAGTCTGTACTACCCAGATTTACCTGGTAGCTGTGGCTGAGCAGCCAGACTTCTCTCAAGAAGAGTTAGACAGTATATAGAGTATACAAAATAGGTACCAAAATACAGTAGCACAAGCAAACACTGACCAGAGCTTGGGTATAAAAGTTTATAATTATTTATTTAAAAACACACTTTGTAAAATACACTAACACTTATATGGCAAGCAAGTTCAAACACAGTCACTATTAATATGTATACATCCCTGATCACTTATTGAACAAGTCTTAGTTAAAACACCACTTATTTTCAGACAGAGGTGAGCGCTTAACCTAAGATGGCACTCTAATAAGTTAATTAAAAAGGGAGGGAAAAAGGCAGAATTAGGAACATACACAATACCAACACTTTAGGAGAACCAGAGCAAGTCAGAAAAGGCAGTGTCTATTGAGGAGAAAGAAAGTCATAGGCCAGGCCCACTCTTGGAGAGAGCAAGGCGGAATGTGTCCAAGATCACACAGTTGAATAGTACTTTTAAAGAGTCTTTGTAGATAGTTCAAAAAGGGTTGGATCAAGTCAGGAAAAGTTAGTTAGCAGGTCCCAAGTCACCCCAGGATAGAAAGTCAAGGATTTACGGGACACCTTGAACAGTCTGTTGCAAGGGAGACCAGGCGGGACTCAGTACCTGAAATGGTGAGAAAGCTCCAGCGGGGGCAGTTGTTCTTAGCAGCGGGTGCAAGTCGGTGCTTCGTCCAGGGGAAGAGAAGATCTCGACGTGGAGGAAAGCTGGAGCTCGTTGGACTGCCAGGGAAGAAACCAGCCGCGGAGTTCCCCGGTTAAAAGGTACTACCCTTTTATTCGCGGTAGTGGTGAAGCGTGGCTATCCGGCCGCCGGATTCACCCACGAGAGGATCTAGGAAGGCGAAAAGAGGGCGAACTGGTTATCCCCACCAGTTCAGAGGAAGAAGACTCTCCGGGATGAAGATCTTCTCTGTCGTTGGGAAGTGGTGAGACGGTTCAGCAGGGCTCCACCGGTGGTGTCGTCGTTGCAGGTCGGCTCAGCTTCTCCCTCTTCGGATTCTTTGGTCCTGTGGCGACTTCTGAAGTTCCAGTCCCCAAAGCCCTGCTTTCATGCAGAAAACCCCCATTCATCAGTCCTGGCTGTCACTCAAACATGCTAAGTGGTGAGCCGGGCGGCTCACCACTGGGCCAATCACACAAGAGTGCGACTTGAGTTACCGAGGCAACTCAGTCCAGGGTGCCTAAACCCCCCTCCCACACATCCTGTAGACCCAGACAGAGCGGCACCACTTTTGGAGGCTTCTGTGGAGAAGCCCGCCAAAAAGTGGAACAAAGGGCTCGACTTGGGTTGAAGTTACAGAGGCGAACACAAACGCCATTTTAAAACCGAGTCCTGGCAAAAAGACCCAACCGGGGAATAAATATTAAATAAATAACCCGGCGGTATCTTTAACATTGCACCAAAAAGTGGTGCGTTTAAAATGAATGGGAAAATCCCATAGGAAATATTCCGGTGGAATATTTCGCGTGGTAACCACTGCCACCAGCCAGAAACTCGACGAGGAGGGACTGCACAGTGCCCCCTCGAAAAACAGACCCAGGGGCAATCTAATTACCCCTACCAGTACTTCCACAATATGATGGTTTGTACTGGTTCTGTTCACAATTTAAGACCAGTAAAGTCAATGGTGACTTTACATGCCCTGGGAGACAGTAGTCAGTCCCAGGGTGTGGAGTCTATGTTTGGGGGTCACTATGACACCCCTGTGTTACTGCACTGAGGGTGCTGTGTAACACTTACCAAAAACCACATGAAAACCCTATGGAGTAAAAGACCCCATAGCCCATAAAACACATTACAAAGTCAAAGGATATCTCAAATCATGTCTAAGAGTGGGAGAAAAAGAGTCTCACTCTTAGCAGGAGAAAAAAATAAACCCCAAAAATCCAGCAAAGCTGCTGGGTGACTCACTAGGTTTGGAAATTAGCCTTAACAGAGAATTCTCCCTAACAATCACTTTTTGGTGTCTTTTGTGGGGTACCATAGGTTATAACAAGAGGGAATCAAAATAAGATTAAAGGATAGTTCCGGGACTTTTTTTTTATTGTCCCTACGGTTCGGCCATGTGTTTGTAAGCATAAATCGGTAGATCGTAGGAAACTTTCCTATGGACCTTACCCGACTTTTCGCCCATTATCGCACTCGAAATCAGCCTCCATTTTGTGATAATCCTATCATTCCGCCGCATCGACCTGGCTCACCTGCCTTTGCGGCACTAAATCAAATCCCCCGCCCCTGAGCCTGACATCAGCAGACGCGTACTGCCCATTTCAAGCACGTCTCGTGTCAACAATCGCTGCGCCTCAGCTATTGACGTGTTGCCATGGAAATGGCAGGACGCCTCTTTCCCCAATAAGTATAAACAGACCGTTTCACAACACACAGCAGCAGATTTTCGATTCCATTCCTCTCTCTGTGTTACTTTGAGTATTCTGTGACTCGTTTCAGTGCTCTGGTCAGCTACCTTCGCCGCTTGTAGCCCGTGTGAACACCTGTACCATCTCTGTAAATTATTTTACTATCTTTACCGCACAATGGCCACAATAATGCCGTATATGTACGAGCCCGAGTACACCGAGGAAGAACTACTGGAAAGTCAAGCACGCGAAAACGATGGGGATTCGGACGGCAGTTGGGAGGACCAGTCAACGGATGAAGAGCCTGGACCATGTCGCATGGACGGCGTCTCCACCTGGTGCACGTGCAATCGGTGCGAGCTAATGCCAACTGAGGAGGAGAACTGCTGCTGCCGTGAAAATTCCGGGTGCTTGGCCTACATTTCGGAAAGCGAGCAAAGTCTGCAGGAAGGCGAGCAAAGTCCGCAATGCATCACCGAGCTGCCAGAGTTCAGGGAAGCCTGCCTCTCACGGACCGTGTTGAGGATGATGATGGTGCTTATGCACGAACTTCGCGGCACTGTTCGTCCGCGTAATCCGAGTAACGAGTAAGTATACTCTGTTTGTGATGTCAGTGATGCCACCACTATTTCATGGTCGTCTCCCACATATAAAATTACATTTACATATCATTCGAACGCATGTAAATTTGTTCCATATAGTGCATTTTCTAGATATAATTTTTTTCTAAGAAAAATGACATGTGTTACCTGAATCGACATTGATAAGAAAGTTTGGTCAGTTTAATACGGTTTGCATCTTTTTTTTTCACAGGTGGTACAGGCTGGTGGCCTATCGTTGCTTCACTTGGTGGCTTCACGGGAGGCTCGGACACCGCGTTCGGAGAGTAATACCTGCCTGTGCGGTACTTGCCATTAGACAACATTTCCCCAGTGACAGTGGACAATACCGCGGATTTTCCCTCGATGTGCTGCAACCTCAACTTTACAATGTGTAATGTTTATTATTTATGTTTAATTAAAATCTAAAATAAAGCCCAACATATATTTTAACAATGGTTGTTTTGATTTTTTAAATGAATCTAGTGTATATTCTCCTGGGAGGGTGAGGTATTTATAAACTCACCCCCCTGCATTCCATGTAGTAGATCCTGCAGCCATCCTCTTACATTCAGTTAGATGGCCTCTCCTTGGTGAGGCCCTGCGGCAAACTGGTCTTGTCTGCACGACCACCGCCCCGATCCACCCCCCGCCCTATCAAAGGCAGTTCGCACCGGGGTACTTGTGCTGGCAAGTGGAGCTGTCAGGGAGCGATAAAGGCCAAGAGGTGCCAAAGACCATGTACACTTCAAAGTGGTCTATAGAGCATGGGTTGTTGTTCCCATGTCTACCTACAGACCCCGTGTCTCCTGCCAAGCATCCCCCCTCACGCTGGACGGCCCCCTGCAATCCACATAAGTGTGTCTCCATTCACGAGTCTTCCTGTGTCTTGTCTGCACGACCACCGCCCCGATCCACCCCCCGCCCTATCAAAGGCAGTTCGCACCGGGGTACTTGTGCTGGCAAGTGGAGCTGTCAGGGAGCGATAAAGGCCAAGAGGTGCCAAAGACCATGTACACTTCAAAGTGGTCTATAGAGCATGGGTTGTTGTTCCCATGTCTACCTACAGACCCCGTGTCTCCTGCCAAGCATCCCCCCTCACGCTGGACGGCCCCCTGCAGACCGCATAATGCCACGACATATACACGTCATTCATTCACAAACACACCCCTGTTTCGAATTCTTTATAACCCACTTCATATTTCTAATGAGAACTTCTTTGCGCTTTGCTAGTCAACCCGTGAAGGTGCTGGTTATCTGCTCTTCGTCTCTGTGAACTTCCGTGACCACTTTGAGCAAACTCGTCAGTTTGCAACCTGTGAACTGCTCCCTGTTCTACGACAAGAAACTACTCTGATCCCTGCATCTAACTGTTTGTTCGTCAAGGTAAGTCCATGTACCATAATCATTTTGCGTTCAATTTTTTAATTTATATCTATTTGCTAGTAGTCATCAAATTGCATCCATGTTTTCTTTTCGTTCACGACAGTACATGCAAGGAACTAGTCACATGTTCTGAGTTTAGTCAAATTACTTTTTCTATTTTTTGAAAGTTATTGAAATACTTATCCGCATGTGAATAACGTGTATAGTTCCAAGAACCAAAACGGACCTTGCATTGAACCTTTTATGTGTCATTTAATGTTTTAACACATTGGTATTCATAGAGAATTGTTGATCTTTACTTTTCAGAACTTTCCATAATGCCTGCCTGTTCCATTGGCGGTTGCCCTTCGAAGACCCATAACAAATCTGAAGGTACTATAATGCATGTTTTCCCTAAGACAATAGATCAGATAAGAGAATGGGTCCGATATTGCGGATATCCAGCCTCTGAGATAGAAAGTAGAGTCCTAGAAGTCTTTGCGGACAAGAGGGGTGATCGATACCGCATCTGCAGCAGGCACTTTAGCCCAGACATGTACTCCACATCATTGCTAATAAGGACGAAAACACCGCGAGCGAGGCGAAAATTGCTCTCAACCGCTATTCCCACTCTATTCGTCCACATCCCTCCACTGGTGAGTCAAGTTTACGTATTTATCTCTCGGCATTGCGGTAGTGTGTAGCATTAGCTAACAATAATTTCCCCATTTATGTATCCACTCAATATGAAGGCTGAAGATTCTCCATCCGTGTCGTTATTGCAGTCATCAGCCACTTCAAGCGCCTATCGGGTAATCTTACTTAGCTATTCTGACACTGACTTGTTTTAGGCATGTAAATCAATAGTTTTAATTGATCGTGTAATTATTTTACCTAATGGTACACCACAGTACTCGTCCTCTAGTCTTTGTTTTCAGTTATAATTATTGTTATCCAAAATAATGCAAGTACTGTCTTTCAGGGAGATGCTGAGGAGTCCAACGCATTGACGACAACCGTAGATGTCACTCAGATGCTCGAGGTACGTTTCCGGACAGTTCCATCGATGGAGATCATCAGATCTTGCATTCTTGTAGCGTGATTGTTACACACAATGTTTCTTTCGTTTTTAGCCATTGGTATGTCCTTCTGTCGTCGCCCTCCTATGTGTCTTCTTTTTTCAATATTGTGTTCATTACTAATGAAAGTCCTATGTTTCAGGGAGTCGATGGAGCATTAGTCCAAGAGGAAGGGGGAGCATGCAGTTACGGGTCGGCGCAACAGCTTGCAGAAGTGTGCACCGCAGTTACAGCGTCCCTTGATGTTCTTATGCATTTCGAGGTATGGATACTGACAGATCAATCATGCGAGATCAAATGACGTGATTACATCCGCTATACTTCCTTCTTTATTAACGCAAGTACTATGTTTCAGGGAGATGACGGAGCTTCTTCAACAAGAACATCACCCCTAGTAGTTGATGCAGATCTCTGGGTGGTGACACTTCCAACGATGGAGCAAATCGAATCATATTTGGATATCCATTATTTATTTTAGACAACTGATCATTTGTGCAGGTCTATTTAGATGAGCCGTTGACGCCTGCAGAAAGTTTATGTTCTTTTAAACAAAATAGAAAACCATACTAATGCAATTACTGTGTTTCAGGGAGTTGCTGAAGCGTCATCTTCAATAATATCATCAATGGAAGTCTATGCAGAGCCCGAGGTATGGATCTTGACAGTTCAATCTAACTAGATCAACAATGCGTGAACTATTGTCGTTTGAATGTTCTACACAATGCGTTCATTCGTGTTTTGCTATTGAGATGTACGTATGGGTATTGGTCCCCAAGTACATTTTGTGTTTTCAATATTATTATACATACTAATGAAAGTTCTATGTTTCAGCGAGTCGATGGAGCCTCAGTGAGTGATGGATGTGCTTATCATGAAAGTATAGTCGTTGCAGCGCGAGAGGAAGTGGAGACATGCACACACGAGTCGGAGCAACAGCGTCCAGATGTTGAAGTTCGAGGAAAGAAAGTTTCAAAGAAAAGAAAGCAAAAGAAGGTTAGTGTCCTGTTCACTATATTATGTTGTCTTTCACTGTCAATAGTTCAATACTGTAAGTTGTGTTTAAACTGAACATCCCTTTTCTAATCTGTCCTCTAGTTGCGAGTGGGTGTAAGAACTAGATCTACACAGACAGTGAAGCGAACGAGAGATGTTGCTTGTCAAACCTTTTGGCAGGGACTTGAGACTGGAGATGCATCGTGCCAATGGGAAGAATATGAAGTGATTGACAACGGAGCTATACCACCACCAGCCATTGATAGTGAATGTCCTCCTGGTAGTTTGGATGCAGTCGTAGATCAATTCACAGAATCCACACCCGCAAAAAATAAGAGCACGCGAAAGTTGAAGACATTGTTTTTTTCTCCCATCTCCGGACAAGGAACAGATGTTGCAATGGAAGAGAATGAAGTGGACGACAATGAAACACCATCAATATCACTCAGCATAGCGGAAGACGATATCAGAGATTGTACCTTTCATGCGAGTGACATGTCCTCAACGTTACAGGCCGAACCAGCTGGGATGCAGAGTGACAGTATAAGGAAAGAGGCCAAATTCATTGTATTCGATAGCTGTTTGATGGATATTATTATGATGATGAAATGTGGGCATTGGGTTGGTGGGGAAGTATGTGGGGAGCCATTGATTAATGTGACTCGTGCAATTCGAGGCACTAACCTTAAAATACATGCCACCTGTACACAATATCATCCGTTCGCATGGTCTGCACAACCCATGCTGGGGCAACTGCCAGCAGGCAATCTACTTTGTGCAGCGGCCGCACTTTTTAGTGGTTCAAGTTTTAAAAAGTTACAGTATTTCTTTCAGTTTGTGGGAATCCATTTCATTGCGAAAAGTCAGTTCTACAAATACCAAACCGATTATCTATTTCCAGCCATCAGCGAAGCTTGGAGAATGGAAAAAATGTCAATGGAAAGTACATTCGCGGGCAAACGCTTCAGGCTAGCCGGTGATGGACAATGCGACAGTCCAGGATTTTCAGCCAAGTACTGCACCTACCACTTTCAGGACATGGAAAGTAAGAAAATTGTGAGTTCGGTGGTCGTGCAGGTGTCACAAAGTACATCCTCAGTGGCCATGGAGAAAGTTGGCTTTGTAGCATCATTGCAAGAACTACAATCGCGGGGAATGGTGATCGACCTGATAGCCACGGACAGACACGTTTCAATTGCCAAGACAATGAGAGAACAGTACAAAAATATAAATCACCAATTTGACGTTTGGCATCTTGCAAAATCAATCAATAAAAAATTGTCGGCTGCAGGAAAAAAAAAAGATATGCAAGGTATTTCACAGTGGTCCAAGTCAATCAGCAACCATCTTTGGTGGAGCTCAAAAACATGTGAAGGGTCGTTGGAAATTCTACTGGAAAAATGGCGGTCAGTAATGTTGCACTGTAGCAACGTACATCGATGGTCGACAAATGAGCATTTCCACAAATGTGAACATGGCCATTTGTCCACAGAGGAGGCACGGAAGAAGAAGTGGTTGATTCCTTCATCACCCACTCACAAGGCCATTGAAAAGATTGTATTTGATAAAACTATAACAAGAGATTTGAGGGGACTCACGGAATTCTGCCACACAGGAGATTTGGAGGTGTTCCACAATATGTGCCTAAAGTACAGGCCCAAAAGATTGCATTTTGGCATGGAAGGCATGATAAATCGGACTCTTCTAGCGGTCTTGGCACATAACCATAATGTTGGCCGTCAACAAAGTAGGACGACCGGAACTTTAGGGACGCTTCGCTACAATAAGGCCTTCACTAAAAGAAGTAAACAATGGGTGATCAAACCAGTGTTTGAGGATATGCAATATGAGTTTATTGAGAGACTTATCGTAGATGTCCTCGATAGGCACATACATGGAGTGGTGAACGAACCTATGCAGGGGACAACTGCATTGCCACCCAACATTGCCTCTGTTCCATGTCCACCTAAAGCAGAGCTCATTGAGAAATACACATCACGGTTTAAATGATTGTAATTCGATTGTCTGTTCTCTCGAGTCTCCTCATGTTGCAGGCCCATTGCAATTAAACCAAACAGTAATATAAATCATTTTTACAAAAATTATAGAATGTTTCCGTATTACAAACACATGGCCGACCCATAGGGACAATAAAAAAAAAGGCACGCAGACAAGATGCCCTTACACTAACTGGAGCTAACTAGAAATGTGTGCTCGCTCAAAGTGAAGGTCAGCTGCTTTGATGTTTTGCTCGGGTGGCGGAACGGCCCACGACCCAATATAAGGTTCTATTGTGATTTGACCTTGACAGGCCGGGACCATCCTGAAAGACTAAGAAAAGATAATGAATAAAATTTCAGAAACGAAACGATGAGCCACGTTCATTAGAAGAAGTAACGTCGGCAAAGAAGGAGTGGTGTTTCGGGTCTGCCCTACACAGAGACACAATGGAAAATGCAAATATAATGTAAGTAACTTTTGATGAGTTTATACCGCAATTTCATTACTATACAGTGGCTTTAAAGACGGGTTCAGTTGTACTTGTTCGTTCTATGTGGCATAGTGTTTTCTACCGCGCACTATCTGGAGGAGAAACATCTGCTTTTACTGAAGCACCTCAAAACCTTCCTCTTTGCTTCTGCTTTCTCTCTCCCTCTCCCCTGCTACAACTGGTCCACTGTCTGCGACCTCGGTCCTGGGCCCTTCCACTCTCCACCTGCACTGCCTCCCTGTCAACCCCTGCACTGGGGGACTGTCTCAGTATCCTACAGCCCCCCCTTCCCAGCACTTGTTCTGCACTTACCTTGCACTTGCCACCAGCTGGCCCTATTTATTTATTATTTTATGCTACTTACCTTGTACTCCACTCCCCCCCCCCTCCATGCCTCGCCACGCCTTTAAACACTTGTGTACACCCAGTAGCGCTGTCCTCGCTATGAAATGAATAATTTTAATAAGGATCTGATGGTGAGACTAATTTCATTTTTTATGTTTTTAGGTACATCATTCACTACTGTCTGTGTCACGAGTACCAGACACCGGCGGACGGCTTCTACAGCCGCCAGTTGCTTCTCCGCGTGAACAACGTTACCACCCTGACCATTTTATGGGACGATCGCCAAGTACAAGTATGCCCTTACGCGGTACTAACGGTTAGATGCAACATACCTACCGTTGTGGTGGCCTAGTGCCTCGTTGTTGGAACAGCCATGCGATTATCAGTGCGACAGAAGAGCTTATTTTTATCGTAAACCAACACCCTGTGTACTGCACACGAACATCGCTTCCCTCAAGACGAACTAATTTGGATCGAGAGCAAAGAAAAATGCAAATCGCTGAATATTCTCTAAACATTTGATGTCCAATAAACGTACTTTGCCAAATGTACAATCTTGCCGTTTGCTTTTAAACCACGGTTTCACATTCCGAATTGTGGTGCTGTATTGTGAGATGCTCTAAGACCCTGTGTACAGCAAAGGACCATCGCGTTCCTCAATACGAACTTTTTGGAACATGAGCAAATAAAAATGCAAATCGCTGAATATTCTCTAAACATTTGATGTCAAATAAATGTACTTTACCACATTTACAATCTTGCGGTTTGATTTCAAAGTACAGTTTCATATTCCGAATTGTGGTGCGCTGTATTGTGAGCTGATCTGTGTTGATTTCCGGGGTCTGTGTGGAGTCGCGTAGAAGACGCCTGGGCGCGTTTGCCTACGCAGCTCAGTCACGTCACGGATAGAGGCGGGGAATATGAATGTTTTGATAAAGTCTGTTTCAGGGGCGGGGGATTTGATTTAGTGCCGCAAAGGCAGGTGAGCCAGGTCGATGCGGCGGAATGATAGGATTATCACAAAATGGAGGCTGATTTCGAGTGCGATAATGGGCGAAAAGTCGGGTAAGGTCCATAGGAAAGTTTCCTACGATCTACCGATTTATGCTTACAAACACATGGCCGACCCGTAGGGACAATAAAAAAAAAGTCCCGGAACTATCCTTTAAGTGAGTGAGTGTATGAGTAGGAGTGTGCATGTGTTTATTTTTTCAACTGTGAGTGAGACTGTGAGAAACTGTCAGAATAGGAAAAAGCACGTATGAGTAAGCTAAAATGGGAGCTAGTGAAACTGATCGAGAGTGGAAGGAGTGAGTGCATGAATGACAGTTAAACTTCGTGAAAGAGCGTGAGAAAATGAGAAAGAAAAATATGATGTGGACTGTGACAGATTGAGTGTGCGTTTTTCCTGTGTGTATGAGCATTATTATTTCATGTGAGTGTGTGTGTTAGTTAAGAGGGATAGACAATGTTTATTTTTATTTAGCATTTGTATCGTTTTATTAAGTGCGGATAAGGGTCAACTGGGCATCAGAGCACTTTACGGGGAATTTTTAAAAAAGTATTGATATCGACATGGTCTTACTTTCCCTAAGCATCTCATAGCAAGCCAAACTAGCTAATTATTGTATTGATCGGATTAATACTAACATGCGAGTTATACTATTGTCCAACCATATACCAAAACTCTCTTAAGAGGACGCGGGACTACACCATTCCTATTATGTGGGGAAAGTGGTGGCAGATTTTAACTTTAGTGTGGGTGGAGGTGTTAAAGGGGAACATGGGAAAGGTTCTCCCTGGCAGTAGAATGAAGATGCTACAGTGCTGTGGTAGCAAGAGGCAAGCCCCACCAGTAGAGCCTGTCATTGTGCCGTGAAAGCTCAGCATGTATGAAGGAAGCAGAGATGCATGAGTGAGTAGCTGAGGGCTTGCATAAGGATGCATGATGTGAAATGGTCAGCAGTCTGGCCTTATCAAGAGGTGATGGGAACCCAACGCAGCCTGGGGGAGTCTAGCAGGGAGGAATCCAGAGCTGGCCCTACCCCAGAGGGGGGCAGTGGCAGTAGGGAGGGACCCAATCCTGTCCCCTTCCCATGCGCAAGTTTGTTTATGTTCAGTACCAATTTGCCTCATCCCATTCCCATTATCCCAAATGTTGGCATAGTTTTCTCTTCTCATTTCAGAGAAACAACAAACCTGGAAGGACAACCACTATAAGGAAGAAAAGCAGCCGCACCACACCCATAGACTCATGAACATGTCAGCAGAGAAAGAAAGCCAACAGAGACAGTGTTAGGGAGAATTCTCTTATAAGGCTAATTTCCCAAACCTAGTGAGTCCCCCAGCAGCTTTGCTGGATTTTTGGGGTTTGTTTTTTTCTCCTGCTAAGAGTGAGACTCTTTCAATCCCACTCTTAGGCATGATTTGAGGTATGTCTTTGACTTATGATGTGCTTATGGGCTATGGGGTTCCTTTTTACTCCATAGGGTATCATCTGTTTTTCTGTATGTGTGGTACACAGCACCCTCAGAGCAGTACCACAGGGGTGTCACCGTGACCCCCAAATATAGACTCCATACCCTGGGACTGACTACCGTTTCCCAGGGCATGTAAAGTCACCATTGGCTTTACTAGTCCAAAATTGTGAACAGAACCAGTCCAAACCATCATATTGTGGAAGTACTGGTAAGGGGTAATTCGATTGCCCCTGGGTCTGTTTTCGCGGGGGCACTGTCCCGTTCCCCCCTCGTCGAGTTTCTGGCTGGTGGTAGTGGTTACCACGCGAAATAATCCACCGGAATATTATCTATGGGATTTTCCCATTGATTTTAAACGCACCACTTTTTGGTGCAATGTTAAAGATACCGCCGGTTTATTTATTTAATATTAAATCACCGGTTGGGTCTTTTTGCCAGAACTCAATTCTAAAAATGGCGTTTGTGTCCGTCTCTGTAACTCTGACCAAGGTCGAGCCCTTTGTTCCACTTTTTTGGCGGGCTTCTCCACAGAAGCCCTCCAAATGGTGCCACTCTGTCTGGGTTCCACAGGAAGGGTGGAGGGGGGAATTGGCACCCTGGACTGCGTTGCCTTAGCAACCCAAGTCGCACTCTACTCTGATTGGCCCAGTGGTGAGCCGCCCGGCTCACCACTTAGCATGTGTGATTGACAGCTAGGCTGATGAATGGGGGTTTTTCTGCATAAAAGCAGGGCCTTTGGGACTGGAACTTCAGAAGTCGCCACAGGACCTAAGAATCTGAAGAGGGACGAAGCTGAGCCATCTGCAACAACACACCACCGGTGAAGCCCTGCTTCAGCTACCTCACCACTTTCCCGACGACAAGAGAAGATCTTCTGCTGGACGAGTCTTCTTCCTCTGAGCTGGTGGGACCAACCAGTTCACCCTTTTCGCCTTTCAAAGACAGCCCTTAGTCGAATCGCCCGTGCCAAGCACGCCGGCAGCCGGATAGCCAAGCTCACCACTTTTGACCGCGAATAGAAGAACCGCACCTTTTAATCGGGAACACCGCAGCTGGTTTCATCCCTGTGCAGTGCAACGACTCTACGTTTCCTCCTCGACGAGATCTTCTCTTCCCCTGGTCGGAACCACGAACTTCAACCACTGCCAGGAACAACTGCCCCCTCTGTAGCTTCTTTTCTCTTTAAGGTAATGTGTCCTGCCTGGCCTCCCTTTCTACAGATTGCTAAAGGTGACCCTTAAATCCTTGGCTTCTAAGTTCGGTTGGCTCCAGGCCTTCTAACTATATCTTCTGACTCACCCCAACCTCTTTTGAACACTCTGCAAAGACTTTCAGTGCACTTTTAACCGTGTGATCCTGGGCACATTTCGCTTGGCTCCCTTTAAAGTGGGCCTAGCCTATGAACTTTGGCTCTACAGTATAACCTGCCTTTCTCCTCTTGCTCTGAACGCTTAAAAGTGTTGGGAACTGTTTTATTTTATGTTCTGCCTTTTCTCTCCCTTTTTAACCTAAACTATTGGAGTGCCATCTAGGTAAAGCGCTCACTTCTGTCTTAACAAATAGTTGTGCTTTAACCCTGGCTTGTCTGATAGTTATCAAGGGAGGTGTGTATACTTACCTGACTGTTTTAGATTACTTTTCATTGAGAGTGCTAGTGTATTACCTAAAGTGTGTTTTAAATAAATAACTATATACTTTTTATACAAAGCTCTGGTCAGTGTTTGTTTGCTCTATTGTGTTTTGGCCCTATTGTGTATACTCTGCATACTGCCCTAATCTTCTTGAGAGAAGTCTGACTGCTCAGCCACAGCTACCAGGTAAATCTGGGTGGTGCAGACTGCTACCAATTGGGTTTACTGCTGCTTCTGTAGTCTTAATCTTTTTGCAGTGTTCCCCAAGGGAACTGCACAGGATTCTGCCTAACAGACAGAGACCCGGTTTCCACCTCAGCACAAACCTATGCCTGTGCCATGCAAACAGCGCAGCCTGAGGGAACGCAACAGAGACAAGAGCCAGAGCGCATAGGTAGCCATCCCTGAAGTCGAGCACTGCACGCCAGCCTCAGAAAGCCAGTGGAGGAGGGCAGAGCGGCCACCATTATATAACCAGGGCCTTGAAACAGAGCAGCAGGTGCCCCAACAGACTATGCTTACCTTAAAATGAACACGCCACAGCGTGGGCCGCCATTCCGGCAGCATAGCGCCCTTCTGAGGAGAAATGTGGCAGGGCTTAAGCCGCCTTTTGAAACATTATGTAACACTGATCTTGCCAGAGCCAGACTGGTCAGGGTCTGAGAACCAATCAGTGGACGGGAGTGAGTTAAGAGAGGAAACGGGAAGATGTGGGTTGTTCTGTGAGGTCGGAGGAGGAGGTGGCAGACCAGGAGACCAGCAATAGGAAGGACAGTGGCGTGTTGACAATTTCTGAAGCAAATGAGGGATTGTTCAGTGAATGGAAGTGATGCTATTTTGTGAGTGTGTGTGAATGGGTGGCAAGAGTATTCGTAGACGGAGTGTAGTGAGTAAGTGTGAAGTGCTTCTCTGAATGAAAGGAGGATGCTTGAGTAGTAGCACCTGTGTGGAGGCGGGAGTCGTATTGTGGAGGGGGAGTAGTAGCGTGCAATACGAATTAGTAGTGGGGAGGAGGGAGCAGTAGCATGGAGGGAGGGAGCAGTAGTGTGGAGGGGGAGCAGTAGTATGGAGGAAGTAGTAGTTGTGAAAGGAGAGAGTAGTATTGTTGTGGAGGAAGTATTAACATCGAAGGGTGTAGGCATGGCTTAGAAGACATGAGACATCACAGAGAAGGACTCAGGAAGTGGAAGAGGCGACAGGTGGAGTTGGCGGAAGAGTAGTAAGTTGGAGAAAGTAAGGGGGGTCGATATTCGATATATATACTAACCTGGGATAGGGAGGATAGGTTATTTTTAGACAAGAGAGAGAGGAATGGCCCTAGAGCCCTGGAAAAAACAAAACACCGTTTCACCATTTCTGTGACTCGGGGCTGAATATACATTATTGTCCGGAGTTTTGTGTCAGAGGCTAGGTTTTATGTTATTGTCTTTTTCAATGCCCTGTTAAATATGATATGTTGAGGAATATATCGCCATCCCAAGCACCTTAACGTTGTAGCATTAACTTCTGTAGTGGGATCGCACCTGTGGTTGCATAGTTGTTTTATATCTGTACTACTGTCTTATGTGTCGTATCGTATTGTATATTTCATGGTTCAATTTATAAATTGTGTAATTATAGTGATTGAAGTTTTGTGATTCTCTGTACTGTATTATCTGCCAGCAAGGCATCTCAGAATATTATATCATGAGTAAGGTATGCTGGGAGTGCTTGTAGTATTCCAATCAGCTCTGTTCTGTCGTGGGAGCATAGTACTGAAAGGTGTTTGTAGTATTGTCTTATATACTCTAGCATGATATTAGTATTTGTAATGGCAGGTTTTGCTGTCTGCACCACTATGGTGTGTTTTTCATTAATATGCTATGGTCTGTAGTACTGCATTTTAAAATATGTATCATCATACTTTGGCCGTTCTGGCAATTTCTGAATTCTAAAGCCCGACACCAAGGCTATAGTGGGATGGGGAAGGTCAGTGGTAGGGGAAGGGAGGGGCAGTTGTGAGAGGGAAGGTTGAACACTGAAAGGGGGGAAGCTAAGTCCAGAGATGAGAGAAGGTCACAATATCAAGAAAGGAGGCTCGATCTGTTCAAGGCCAGAGCAGGCAGTGTGCCAGATTCGCATCTGTGCCTACGGTGTTTGTGACACCGAGAGAAACTGTAAGGGAGAGCATGAGGAGGAAAGTGGCAAGGGGGAACCATTAGTGGTAGGATATAATAGAGCAGAGAGGACTGTCCCTGAGGGTGGGACCAGACTGCTAAGCACATATATAGTAGTTCTTCGCTGTGGAAAAGAGCTAAAACATGATATTAGTAGACCCTACTGAGTGGGCACCATCCAAAAGAGCCTTGCTAGTTCGCAGCAGAGGGGCTCTCACACTTCAAACAGGTGGAGCACTTTAAAAATGAGTGGAGTACAACATTAAAATGTAAAAGCAAGCTTTGATGTTTTTATACTTTCATTTTGCGCGCAAACATATTTTTGTCCTCTCCTAAGCCAAAGGAGGGGCACGAAGCCGAGTTTGCATCTCAGCTGTGCTTTCCTCCTCTGTCTTGCAAGGGCACAGTGTAATTTGCATGCAGTCATAAAACAAACGAATTCCTATCGAATCCGCCTCAGATTAGCACCTGCTAATGCGCATGCGGATTTCATAGGAACCCATTACTAAACACCACCTTCAAAGCGTAGTTTGCAAGCACCATTTACTTTTTTACAAAGAGGCGAGTAAAACTGAAGACTATATGCAAATTGTCCTAGCTTTACTGTTCACACTATGCTTTGTAAAAAGGGTGGCCTTCCGCATGCAAGTGCAAATGGTGGTGGTTGCCTGCATGCAATTTGCATTTTTCTTCGAATGGCCCCCATGCAATTAACAAAGCAAGAAAAAATAAAAACGTGCTCATTTTAATTCAGGTGTTTCAGTGAACACGAAATGGAAGTGCAACCTTTTAAATGGGCGGTGTGGTTGGCAACGAAGAGCGTTCCCTATGGGGTTGCTTTAGAATAAGGATACTCGTGGCGGTTTCAGCTGATTGGTAGCTATGCCCGATTGATGCTGGCTAAACCAAAAAGAGAAACTGCTGCCGCAAGTTGATACCAAAATGGTTAGTGATTCAAAACTTTGTTGTATCAACCAGTAGTTTTAACAGTGATTCAATCCAAACACAGGGTTTTGGGGGCGGGGCGCGGGGGGGCTTATTAACATAGCAATTGAATGCGGCCTCACCAGAAATTAGCATATCAAGTGCCCTTTGGGTAAACTCCATAAAAAAGTGGGTGACGCTGTCCACCCACGTGTATCCTCGACTTGAGCCCCGACTATGAGACACTGATTTGTTAAGTTTAAAGGACAACATATTGGGGGAGGATAAAACACACTTATTGGCGAGTCTCCATGTATTTATTGAGAGCTCATGTAGTGAGACAGAGCCATTTCACAAATCCTGATAGAAGAGAAACTCGCACATGCGTGTCTACACACCGTACGGTGCCACCCAGATGTAAAAAGGGGGGGCTTGCAGATGTTTAATAGGGTGGTTTCTTTATGACTGCATAGTACAGCAGGTGGTGGTTCATGCATTTTATAATGCTATAACATTACAATTATCAGCAATCTAAAGATGTAGTTGTAGCCTCCAACTTAATGAGGGAACAATGCCCCAGCCCTTCTTAAAAGCTCAAGCTACAACACTGAACATTTCAGAGAAACACATACACTCCTCATTGTCTTACTTTAGTAGCCTTTGTTGAACTTCCTCCCATGCACTTGTGCGACTTTTGTCCATATACATGCGGAAAAGAATACGAAGCCCACAAGCAAGGCTGCTAGTCTCTTGTTTTAAAAGATTAGGCTTGGACTTCCCCTTAAAACCTGCAGAGAGAGAACACTGTTGGTTAGTTAGTCTTGACAAAGCCCTACTCGCAGGTCATCTTTTGACGTGGATAACTGGCCCTCTACTCGCATTAACATGTAATAGAGGAGCCCTGATGTTTACTCTCAAATTGCACAGGGAACCCATGCAGAATCCAGGTTAAGAATAATCATCTCCCAATTAATGTTCCCATTTCAGGTCTAGCTCATGGAAGAATCTCTCTCCTGGGTGATGTGTTATGATAGATTACTAAATACTTACAGAGCGCACCTTTGAGTCCATGGATTCCATCTGTGGCCTAACATCTCATGCACACCCACCTCCACATGCTTACACCAGGTGAACTGGGGACTCACTATATAAAACCTCACTACAAGTACATGTATCTCACTCCCTACAATAAACAAGTCTTATTCTCAACCTTATTCCTTGCCTTCACCACAGTAGTTATTATACCCGCCAAAAAGTCAAGTTTCGGCTTGCATAACAATATGTAACTACACATGTGTAACATGCAGAGACCACGTCAAGACAAAAAATAGACAATTGAGCAGAGACCATCACATATGGTTGTTTATGGACCGCAAACCTTTATTAACACACATTACTACTGGTGAATTTGTCCAAATGTAAACAGCATGTACCACCCAAAGTGTTCTGCACCCAGAAATCACTTATCAAATCATAAAATCAAAATTACACTTGGTGTACATGTACAAATCCAAAATACACACCTACACATTTACTACTTACAATATCTTGTTTTCTTGTTCATTTGTCACTCATTAATATCAGAGTCATCTCCATTTGAGATAACACTACAAGGAAACCCATCAGCTGAAGAATGTGCCCTACTAAATAGAATACCTACTGAAACATTCCATCCCATAAATCCTCTATAGCGAGAGACACTTGACAAAGCGCCCATAAAAGCAACAATGCAACATTACAAACGCACAGCAAATTGTAATCTGGAGAATTAACCTATCAGGTTCAGAGACCAACTGAACATAAAAACACACACACGCCTCAGATGAGTTGAACACAGGATAACACAGTGGAAAAACAGAAAAAACAAAGCAACCAACCTGCCTTCCAGAGAGCAGTTCTTTGCTCATTGTTTGAATTAAAAGCTTTGGCGAATCTGTGCGATTCCAGCAAACAATCCAGAAGTTTAAAGAGTTGTTGAGATGTAAGAAAGCAGTACATTCCTTGGTCTTGAGTGTCCACATGGAAATCAAAGTCAGCTGCATCTCTCTTAAAAGGAAGCAAACAAGTCAAGTGGAAACATTGGCCTAAAGCATAGTAATACTACTCACGTTCCTGATGGAAAACTAGATGGTGTACATGAGGCATGCCGGACAAGATGAAGAGTACAGCAGTTGGGTCTTTTCAAGATGCCCTGCATCTTAAAACTAATTGTATAATTGACACAAGTTTCAAAAGGTCCTGTATTTCCTGTGGCAGGATTACAAGGCTTGCCACTTAGAATGCCAGTGCACTCACTACCCACACAACCCCAGAGCTCCGAATGCATGTCCAAAAATATCCCTGAGGAGAATGTGGATGATTCAGCTGTGGGGACCTAAAGTTCGGATTAGGGAAATGTTGCTGGTCTGTGCCTGCCAGCCCCACAGCAGAGCGCCTTTGCCATGATATTTTGCTAATCCAAGTCAGAGCTGGAGTCTTTCTTGAGGGATCATCCTGGTTTAACCGATGCACATACGAAAGGTATGAGTACAAGCACCCATTCAAAGTAGGTCTGCAAGAGAGGCAGATAGGCCACCAGTTTTATGGCGTCTGGCGTTGCGTCAGTAGCAGCCACTTGAGATGACATTTTAGACCTTCTCTGCAGCACACCAGAAAACCCCCTTCATAATGGTTGCTGTGCCTGAAAACAGACTTAGGCCAACATTATTGCTCATTCTTACTTGCACATAGAGGACTGTAACAGCAGTTATGAAATCTGTGTTATAGAAATAATAAATTACTCACCGTAGTGACTAACGTACTCCTAAGTCCATAGTCCCCTTTCCTCCATACTGTATGGACGTCCCTCGCTAGGGACGGGAGATGGAACCTTTTTCACCAGAATTTTTTTAATTCCCCTTTAAATTTAGAGGCATGCGGGGGTGCGGCCCTGAGAGCATGCGCTCCCCTTTCCCCACCCACCCGCGTCACTCCTCGTTCCCCTTTGACGCGTCGACAATATTACCATTGCCTAATGACACCAGTTTTATTAGGGGGGAGGATGATGGGACGTATGGAGGAAAGGGGACTATGGACTGCAGTGAGTAACTTACAATTACTCCTACGTCCCGTCACCTTTCCTCCATACTATACGGGCGCTTACAACTAAATGTAGCCCCAGGGTGGAGAAGTGAACCTCCTAAGAGAACAAGTTTCTTAATACTGCTCGACCAAAAGCTGCCTCTGATCTGGAGCTGGCATCCAAGCAGTAGTGTTTGCAGAAAACCAAAAGGTGTAGCCCATGCAGCCGCCTTGCTGATGGCCTGCCACGGAACGTGCCTCTGGAAAGGTATGTCTACCTGCACCCTAGATCGAGATGTGCAGAGAAGGATAGCAAGTCATCCAACCTGCAGGTCAGGGGATCAACCTCCTCTGATTTTGCCCAGTGACAAAACCTAGCTCACTTGCTTTTGTAGTGGCTCCGGGTAGCATCGCTCCCTGTATGATGTCCAAGTTGGCCTGTGACAGATGCAGGTGCCTTAGAGTGACCTGTTCAGGAGCCACGCTGCAAGGGCTCACTTCTGGGGGGCGGGGTGGATCACTGTGCTTCCCTGCTGTGGGAGTAGGTGAGCTGGGCCCAGCGGAAGGTGCATGGGGGGCTGCTCTGACAGGCTGAGCAGTATCGAGAACCATGGCCTTGCTGGTCAAGGCGCTATCACAATGATACGGAGGTGCCGGTACTCCCTTATATTGAAAATCACCCTGTGTACCAGGGGAGTGGGCAGAAAAGCATATGCGTTGATGTTGTTTCATTAGATCTGCATCGCACCGCCCAGAGAGCCCGATCCCTGCACTGCCAGGACGCAAATTGGGGGCACCTCCTGTTGTCCCTGGTGGTGAAGAGTTCCACTTGAGGATGACCCCCATCTGTTGAACAACCCCTGCAGGATCTGTTCGTCCAACTGCCATTTGTAGTTGTACGCACCCAGTCTGCTGAGCATGTCTGCCTCCAGGTTGGCCTCCCCCGGGAGATGGATCGCTGATAAGTGCATGTTGTTTGCTACAGCCCACTCCCAAATGCTGACCGCTAGAGTACAAAGGGGAGGAGACCTGGTGCCACCCTACTTGTTGATGTAATACATGCTGGCGCAGTTGTCAGTTTCAATGAGGATCGTCTTGCCACTGATCATCGGAAGGAAAGCTTTGAGAGTGAGCCAGATGGCCATCAAATCGAGCCAGATGATGTGGGCCTCCAGCTCCTGAAGGGGCCATACCCCATGGACACCGTGGCTGTCTAGGGTAGCTTCCCAACCCTCTAGGGATGAGTCTGTGGTGATGGTAATCTGAGGTGCTGGTTGACGCAAGGGCCTGCCTATCCGCAGGTTGTCAGCCGTGCTCCACCAAACTAGGTCCTGGTGGAGCTGTGGTGGAATGCTGACCGGCTCTGCCTGGGAACCCATCTCTTGACTCCATGTGGCTGCGAAGTGCAACTGCAACCGCCTCATTTTGACCCTTGCATGCAGGACTGCCAGGAGACATACCGCCATGATACTTAAGAGGTGTTGGAACCACCACGCCAAGGTCACTACTCTGCTGAGGAAATGGCTGGTGGCCTTTTTGATGGCTACGACTTTGTCCTCTGAGAGGAAAATTCTCTTGCAGCTCGTATCCCAGACTAGGCCCAGGAACGTTAGTCTCTGCGTGGTTTCCAGCTGTGACTTCTAGAGATTGATGGAAAATCCCAGCTTGTGCAGTGTGTTCATGAGGGCTGAGGCGGTGTGGTGTACTGCCTCTGGAGATCTTGCCCTGACAAGCCAGTCGTCCAGGTATGGATACACGTGGTGGCCCTGGGCCCCAAGTAGGGCCGCCACTGCGTTCATCAGTCTTGTAAAGACCCTGGGGCCGAAATGAGGCCAAAGGGTAGAACCCTGTACTGGAAAAGAAAACCCATGATCCTGAACCTCAGAAAGGACCGGTGGGGCTGCCAGATCGGGATGTGTAGGTATGCATCCTTCAGATCCAGGGAACACATCCAGTCTACCATGCACAATTGTCTCGGCTATATGCGCTGGGGTAACCATCTTGAACTTTTGAATAGGAAGGGAAAGGTTAAGGTTGGAAAGGTCCAACACAACTCTGGTTCCTCTTGTGTATGGGGAACATTCATGAATAGAACCCCAGACCCCACTGGGGGGATGGGACTTCTTTCACTGCCCGACTCTCTACAAGCAAGCAAATTTCCACTAACAAAGTTGCTGTCCCAATCTGTGGGAGCGGAGGGGAGGAGAAAGGGGAGGGAGGAATATGTAGGCGGTAGCCCGTGGACACTACCGACAGGATTCAGGGGTCCGCAAACCTTACGCGCCAGCATTGGGAGTGAAGGGCAAGTCTGCACCCCATCGGAGACACGTGGACCCGGATGGGCATGTTATGTCTTTTTTCTGTCTGAGGCTGAGGAGGGGGACTGGAAAAAGCCCTTGTGCGCAGCCTTGTGTTGCTTGCGCCGGTGTTGACTCAGGGACCTGTCCGGTAACCTGGAAAGTCATTCTTGGAAACCCCTTAAACCACCAAAGGTCGGCCCTTGTCTGAACGCTGGTGTGTCTGGCTGTATGCCTTAGGAGTGGCTTTAGTGAGGATGGATAAGGATTTGACAGTCTGAACTGTTGTTCTTCTTATCCCGTTCCTCAACTTTAGTGGAAGGGAACAGGTCGCCACCCTCAAAGGGTAGGTCCAATATGTGCTCCTGGACGTCCGGGTTGAACTTGGTGACCCGTAGCCAGGCAGTCCTTCTCACGTCCGTAGCGATGCAGATGGTACGGCCCGAGGTGTCAATGTGCGCCCCACCTGCGCTACGATTTTGCCCTGCGCCAGCACCCCTTTAAAGCGCGCCTGGCTCGGCACCGGATGTTCCGGAAGGAAGTCAGCGATTGCCCGCCAAAGACACTGGTTGTCTGCAGCGAGCATGATATGATATGATAGGTTATTTATCACGAGCTTAATACCCAGAGGTTTCTAAGCGCGGACCGGGGATCGAACCTGTGTTGATTTGTATCGTCTTGCTTCCAAGGCAAGCATGTTGCCCCTCAGCTATCCTCCCGAGACATAGCGTCCGCATTCGACTGACGAAGATGCAGGCACGCTATGGAATAAATGTTCTTTCCGTATGCTTCAGGGATCTCCCCCTCCTTACCCAGGAGTGCAGAGGCTGAGGTAGCTGAAGACTAATGCGGCTTGGAGTAGATCAAAGTTGCAGCGATCACCAAGGAGTGTGGCTGAGGGTGTGCCGACAGCAAGAGGGGGTCCCCCTCCACCTGCGTAAACTTGGTGTCAGGGCGCTTGTTGGTAGGCTGCACTGAACGTGGTTTAAGCCATCCCTTTATATCAAGTGCCACCATGTCCTTTTGCATCGGAATCCCCGTTCTAGCCGCAGGGCGTAGAGTGAGGGCCTCCGCCAGGACCCCTGCCTCCGGTTGTTTGACCTCTGGCTGAGGAAGCCCCAAGTATTCACCCAATCCGGCGAGCCACTCATGAAAGGCCTTGGATAACGAAGGTGTGTCGGGGTCCTCCTCATCGTCCGTGTCCACCAAGTTGTCCTGCTGGTCAGGTGGAGCTGCAGGAGTGCTGGGTGCCCAGGGACTGTGGCGTACTGACCGTAGCCGGGGGCTGCCAAGACCGTTGGAGGCGTGGGAGCCGGTGTGGTGGGAACTGGCATAGGCAGCTGGTGCTGAATAGGAGCCAGAGGCACTGGAACCACGGGCAGAGTGGCTGTGGGTGCTAGCAACAAAACAGGAGGGAGCATGTCCCTGATCACATCCATGAGGATGATGCCCATCATGAGGGTCATAAACTTTTCAAAAAAACCTCTCCTCACAGGCCGGTGGAGCGCTTGCAGATGCGGGCATGGGCTGAGACCTGGGCGCACTCTGCTGTAATGTCTGCTGAGTGTATCTGCCCTGTGATGAAAACGGGTATGCCGTAGGCCACGTGCCGGATGAAGACCAGTCCCACCTGGAAACTCGTTCCCCCACCTGGTCCCCAAAGGGGGATGGTGTTGGGAGGGTCGCCATTTTATCGGGTCCGGCGGCCAGCTTGTCAGGCTGCATGCCACGTGCCTGCATCGTGGTGCTTACCGTGATGGGCCCGGCCTCCTCCAAGACGCTTGGTGGTGGAGGTTGAGGCCTACCCTGCACCTCAGGATGGGACCCGGTAGGCGGATTGCCCTCGGCTGTCTTGCCGGTCGTGCTGCGTCAGACGCCCCCTCAGACTTTTGTCCAGTACTAGGGCAAAGCCCCTCAGGCGTAAACCCGGTAATAGTGCCATCGCTGGTATAATCTTGCGACCCCCTGGGCCTGGAGACTGGTAGCTGTAGCAGCCTCAGTACCTGCGCTGGTACAAGAACCTGAGATGTCTCTCCTGCCCGAGCGCTTCCTTGGAAAGGAGTCGCCCGTGTGGGGTGCTGATGAACAGTGCCCCTACCTTGGGCCTGCACTTGTGCTTGATGAATTCCTTTAAGTCCTCTAGAGGCGACCTTCCAAAGAGCTCCCTCCATCGAGCTAGCCTCTTCTTCAGAGCATGCAGTGTCAGTGCGTTGCGCGTGGTGCAACTCTCCCAGCCGTGGTCGAGGCCAAGGCAGCGGAGGCAGAGAGTGTGTGGGTCTGACGCAGGGAAGAGCCCCTCGCAGGCTGGACACCTGCTGAAGCCCACTGACGTCGGCATGCGCCACGCTCCTCCCCGGCGCCAGAGGACAGAGGTATCTAATCAAAGACAAAAGAGAAGAAGACAAAAGACACTTCTCCGGGGAAGAGCGTGTGGAATTACTAGGCCAAAGGCCAAGAAGTGCTGTTGAAAGCGATCCGTTCCCATTGATATGGAAAAGAGGACTGGGGAGTGGTGCCGGTGGGCGGGGTCAGGGGAGCGCATGCTGCCTGGGCTGCACCCCGCGTGCCTCCAAATTTAAAGGGGAAGAAGATTTTTTCTGGTGAAAAAGTTCCGTCTCCCATACAGTATGAAGGAAAGGGGACGGGACATAGGAGTAACTAAAGTTACTCACCGTAGTGACTAGAGTACTACTAGTCCATAGTCCCCTATCCTCCATCCTTGTCGGCATCCCCCAACATGTGAACGGTACTGGAATCTTTGGCAGAAAAAGAATGAGCTTCCCCTTCAAATTTAGTACAGCGTGCGGGGGGAGCGGTGGCCTCGCAGGCATGTGAACGCCACACTGAGGCCACGCCCTCCAGCACCTCACATCAGTCCCCTTTGAACATATCGGGCGCTTAGATACCTGGCTACACTTATACATATTAGCCTTTGGCATACTAGTGAGGGAAGGTGGGTGGGACATATGGAGGAAAGGGGACTATGCGTACTCTAGTCACTAGGGTGAGTAACTTTAATGACTCATATGTCTCATCCCCTTTCCTTCATCCTTCCGGGTGATTCCACTGTATAAGACCATAAGGTGGAGCTGTGAAACCCCGCTTCATATCTAGGACGAAGGTAAGATGTTCTTCAGAACGACCTGACCAAAATCAGCATTGCGCCTGGAGCGAATAGTGCCTACAGAAGGCTGACGGAGAGGCCCATGTAGCTGCCTTGCTGATGACATCCCCAGAAGCAGGTCTCTGAAACGTGATGGCCGTGGCCTTAGCTCTGACCGCATGGGCATGAATCCCCTCAGGAACGTGTTTGCCCGGGGTTGTGTAATCGTCTGAAATGGCCTGAACCATCTTAAGGGTGATGGAAGCCTTGAAAGCCTGCAAACTAGGGAAGAGCCCCCTAAAGTCCTGAACAATGCCTCAGACTTCCTGAAGGATTTGGTTTCAGAGAGATAAAACTTGAGGAACCTGTTGAGGTCCAGGGAATGTAGGGCCCTCTCAGCCTCCAACTGTGAGTTTAGGAAGAACACCGGCAGGCAGATGATCTGATTCAGATGGAACGGAGAGACCACCTTGGGCAAGAAGGTTGGGTGAGGGCACAAGAGGACCTTGTTGATGTGAAACGTGGTGAAAGGCTGCGATAACAAAGACAACGCCTGCAGCTCACTAACCCTGAGCGCAGAGGTGAGAGCCACTAATCTTTAGCATCACCAAGCAGATGTGCAAATAGGCCATCGGCTTAAAAGGCAAAGCTTGCAAGAACCACATTGAGGTCCCAGACCGGATTTGGCCTATGCACTGGAAGAAAAAGCCCAGACAACCCCTTAAGGTGAGCCTTACCCACCGGATTGGCTGCCGAAAACATATGCTCAGGGGAATTCTTGTAAGCCCCAATGGCAACCAAATACGTGCAGCAAGTATCCACCTGAACTGCTGAACGAGCCAAGTGTGCTGAAAAAGTCAGTACTTCATCCAGAGGACAGGTGACTGGATCTAGACACTTGTCGCAAACCCAATGGCAGAACCCAGTACATTTGCTCTTATAATGGGACCGAGTAGAGGGCCACTGGCCTGCTGAATGATGTCCCAGTTGTCATCCACAAATTAAGCATGCAGAAGCCTCAGCTGGCCAGGAACTAGGCCGCCAGGGCCAGTTTGGCCGGGTCCGGATGTTCCACTGCACCGTCCTGCTGCGTCAGTAAGCTCCTGCCGGGGATCGGAAGATAGATGGGTGCCTGGGAGCACCACTGCAGAAGATCTGAAAACCAGGGTCTCGAAGGCCAGTGGGGGGCAACCAGGATGAGGCTGCAACCCACCCAGACCCATAACTTGCAGAGGGTCCGCGGAGCAGAGGAGTGGATACTGGGGACACATGGCATTCTGGGGAGATGGGAACAAGTCCAGGTCTGTGAACCCCCAACGCTGGAACAGGGGCAACAAGGAGTCGGAGTGCAAATCCCACTCATAGGTGTTGAACCCCAAATGACTCAGCTGGTCCGCTTCTGCATTGCTGTTCCCCGGGGGAGGTGGACTGACTAAATCCAAATCCCCTCCATCAGGGCCCCTTCCCAGATTGAAACCGCCTCTACAGTGGTGGTGGTGGTGGTCGGGGGGGGGAGCGGGAGGGAGCGGGTGCCGCCCTGCTTGTTCAGGTAAAACCTTGTGGTAGAATTGCCCATCCTGACCACAACAGACCTGTCCCTGATGAGGGACAAGAAAGCCTTGAGGGCCAAGCCCACCGCCCTGAGCTTGAGCAGATTGATATGCAAGTGGGTTTCCGTCCTTAACCATGCTCCATGAATCGCATAGCCCTCCAGACTAGACCCCCAGCCGGAAAGGGAGGAGTCCATTGTCGCCACCAGATTAGGCTGCTGCAGGGTGAAGGCGGCTCCCACTGATACCTTGCCCTCCATCAGCCATCATTGAACATCGGGAAGGAGGAGCAGTGGTTTTGGGATCCTGTCCGACTGATACCCAGTCTCCTGATGCCAACTGGCTGCCAGGTGGAGCTGGAGGCGCCTCAAGCATGCTGCAAAGTGAGCATGCAGGAGGCCATCAGGCCCAGAATGTGCTGGAATCACCACACCGAGGTGGTTGAGTTAGCCATGAAGTGCCAGAAGCCTCTCGGGCGTAGGGAACACCCGCTTAACAGTAGTGTTCCAACGCACCCCTAGGAGTACCAGTTCCTGAGAAAGGCACAACTGTGACTTCCCCTGGTTGAGGGAAAACCCAAGCTGATGATGGGTATCCGCCAATCTCTGGCAAGAGTGCACCACCCCGTCGGGTGACCCCGCCCTCACCAGCCAGGCATCCAAATAAGGGTATAGATGATGGCCCTCCAAGCAGAGAAGGACCTCCAATGCGCTCATCAATTTCGTGAAGACAAATTGGCCGAGTTCAGGCCGAAGGGAAGCACCTTGTACTGAAAGCGGTATGACATAACCGTGAACCGCAGCTACTTCTGATGCGGTTGGTAGATGCAAGTACGCATACTTGAGGTCCAGGGAACACATTCAGTCCCCTGCACAGAGACTCGGATGTATGTGCGGGAGTAATCATCTTGAAGCGTTCCAGTGGTAAAGACAGATTGAGAAATGACAAGTCTGGGACTACCCTCAGGCCACCTTGGTTGTTCTTGGATATCGCAAAAATCCTGGAATAGTAACCGAAGCCCCCGTCTACAAGAGGAGCCGGTTCTATTTCCTGCATCTCCAAGAGAGAAAGGACCTCCCGTAAAAGGTCAGGGGAACCAATATGACGGAGAGGAGGAGAGGAGAGGATGTTAGAGGCAAAGGAAGAAGAAGACTGAAGTCTGTGGAGACTACGGATAGGATCCATGGGTTGCTGAAAAAACACTTCCAGGTTGTCCTGCAACAGCACCACAAGGCCCCCCACAGGTGAGCTGTGTTCTCCGACCTTGACGTCACTGCTTTTTGGTATCAGAGGCAGGGGGGAGAGGAGAGGGAGCGGAAAAACCTGTGCAAAGTCCTCTGCTGCTTCCTCCTCTTGTAGTTAGGCCTCCATGTACCACAGTCCCGGAACCCCTTGAAGCCGGAGAGAACTCGGTCCTGCTCTGGGACTGAGGGAAGTACTTCTGACCTGGTTTGTCAGGAAGGCCAAGGACTTGGTGGTTTGAGTGGAGGTTTTCTTCTTTGATTAATAAACAAAGGCGCCTGGATAATGCCTTGCTCTATCCAGGGAGGAACAATTTTATGAAAACACAATTGAGCAAGGACATATGCACCCACAAGCATCTCAACACTGAATCCTAACAGTCAGTGTACACAACAAAGTGCAAATATTGTGACAGCTACTTTAATTCTGGTTAAGACATATACGAGTAGCCAAGAGTGACTACAACTAATCGAAGTCAACAAAGGATGCTCACAAGTACAAAATAACATGTAGACATAGTATACACATGGAAAAACAGAACCAAAATTCTTTCAGTTAACAATTTGGGCAAATACAATTCATATTCATCAATGCAGAACATGACATAACAGAATGATAGAGTAATTGCGATGTGACGTGTACAAGTATGTATAAGTGACAAAATGTATATGAGGTATTTGGTCAACACAACAGTGTTCCGGCCTCAGGGCTATCTTGGGCAGCAGTAAATGAGTCGGCCTTCATCAGGACAAAGACAACAAGTATACGTGAGAAATCCTATGAGTTCTGTCAAGAAAAAATAGACAGAACACAGTGTCAGTATGTTTGTGGGGTTGCAACAATTTTTAGTATATGCGTTTTCTTCTTTGTCTACTCGTCATCGGTTGACGATTGAAAAAGGTCCACGACCTCGTAGGGCAGATCCAGGATCGGTTCCTGTGCGTCAATTGAAAACGTAGTGGCATGCATCCACGCCAACCTTCTCATCTCGACCCAAAGGCACATCCCTCTGCTGGCTGTATCCATGCGGGAGACTAAAGAGACTGAGGTCCTGCGCAATGGCTCAGGCATCTGCCAGACCAGCCTTGAAGGAGGCTTGCTTGTCCGAAGGGAGGTCGGGCAGAAACTCCCCAAGCTCCCGCCACAGCGCATGGTTAGCCGCAGCCAAGATCACGTCTGTGTTGGCTTACCGCAGATGTAGCCATGAGATAGAGTAAAATCACTTTCTCAAGGACTCCTTGGAGAGGCAACTGGAGGTGGCATCCGTGGAGGAAGACGATGAAGACTATGGTTTAGAATACAATGAGGCCACAGCCACCACAGGGGAACGGGGCTGCAGTATGGAGGATTGGCTTCCCGTCCGTTAGCCTAAACCTACTGTCGAACTTCATTCTTTTTTGTTTATTGTTTGCTTGTTAGGCGCTTATACGGGAAGCACATGCTCTTTTGAAAGCGCCCACATGGCAATAGGGAGGGGACAAGAGATGAGAAACAATTAAAATACATAAAACAAATATTAAATACAGTAGGGAGGCGGGGGTAGCACGAACCTACTATGCCTTGCGAGTGTTCAGAATGTGCAAGTGCAAAGGGAATAGGATAGGTGCTGGGGTGCTCATGGGTGAGAAACAGGTGAAGTACAATGTAAGTTAAGTGCAAGCCTCCAAGGGCGGAGGGTGAGCCGAGGCAAGTAATGAGGATAGACAGAAGGTGGAGCGATTCGATGTGGGAGCTCAGCGCCCCGAATACCAAACAAGCAACTGTGAGATTAGCAGAGGAGAGAGGGAGGGAAGCAGGAGGTAAAGAGGAAGGTCTTGAGGATCTTCCGGAATTTAAGAAAGTCCTGCTCAAGAAGAAGAGGGAGGGGGAGGCTGTTCCAAATAAGAGCCAAATGAGGAAAGCGATCAACCTCCTGCCCTCTGTTTAGTGAAACGCTTTACACACAATTAGTTGGTGGCAGACGAGAACAGCGGTCTAGAGGGAGAATATTTAGTGAGCGAGAGTTGCAGATAGCGTGGTCAGCGGCCCCAGACAGCCTTGAGGATGACACAGTGGATGATACAGAGGAATTTTAATTTAATCCGTGAAGCATCCAGGAGCTAATGAAGACTTTTTTGGGCAGGAGAGATGCAGCCAGTGGGCTTGTGGCCAAGGATAATTTTTGCTGCTCTATTCTGGATTAGCTGGAGGGGCGCAGAGTGGAAGAAGGTAGATTAAGGAGGAGGCTATTGCAATAGTCAACCCTAGAGAGAAACAGGGTTCGGGCAACATTGAGCAAGGTGAGAAAAGGTAGAATTCCTTTGAGAAGGAAGAGCTGAAAGTGGGACTTCTTGGCAATGTCCTGAGAGATGGGTCAAAGATGACTGAGATTTCTGTCTTTAGAAGGGAGAGCAGGGGGAGAGCCCATGGAAGAAGGCCAGAGGGGTCCCAATCCGAAGGATCTCAGTTGTTCTGGCATTAAGGCAGAGATCATTGGAAGTGCACCAGGCCTGGCTGGCAGAAAGGCAGTCGGGATGATAGAAGGTGCAAGAGGGTCAGCAGGAAGTTTGAAGAAGAGTTGTGTGTCGTCAGCATAACACTGGAAGTTGGGGGAGAAGGAGGAGACAAGGAGTGCCAGCTGAGTAAGGTAGATGTCAACGAGCCAAGGCAAGACAATAAAGCCCTGGGGGACACCACAGGTGGAGAAGGAAGTAGGAGAGAAGGTGCCCTGGATGACTTGAGAGGAGGGGTCAGTTAGGAAGGAGGTCAGCCAGCCTAGTGCCCGCTCCGAGATACCAAGGGTGTCATGGAGCCTTTGTATGAGGATGGAGTGGTTGACCATGTCAAATGCAGAGGAGAGATCAAGAAGGAAGAGGACAGCAGAAGAGTTGGAATCCAGGGATCCGTGCAGTTCTTCACGGGTGTTCAGAAGAGCAGTTTCTGTGCCTCTGGATGCTCGGAATCCAGATTGATGGTCGTGGAGACAACCAACAAGTTCAGTGTGAGAGTTGAGTTGGGACAGGGCCAACTTCTCCAGCAGTTTCCCTAGGAAGGGGGTGATGAAGATAGGGCGGTAGGTGGCTGGACAGGAAGGGCTTACTGACGGCTTTTTAAGGAGGGGGCGCACATGGGAGTGCTTGAGGGAGGAGGGGAAAGAATCCGTAGCAAAGGAGTGGTTACAGAGATCAGCGAGAGAGCTAATGTTGTCATTGATGGTTCTGGATGAGCAAGGCGAAACCTGTTTGAAAGAGACGTTCATGGAGCGGACAACTCTGGTGACTTTTTCAGGTGAGACACAGGAGAAGAAGGAAGGAGGATGGTGAGTGGCCAAGGGAGGCAAGGGGTAAGGGATGGGTTGGGAGAGTGACTGACAAGGCTGTTCAAGATGCCCTGGGTTTTGGTGGTGAAGTGAGTGGCAAGTGTGTTGCAGAGGGCCTGAGAAGGAATAGGGGAGGAGGATACTGCGGAAGTGTTGGCAAGTTCCCTGCAGATTTTGAAAGGTTCAGCCGTGTTGTTGGCTGCACCAGATACCCGTGCCTGAATGTGGGCCCTTTTTTAGGCACGGGTAGAGTCTGTATTGCCTTTGGAGCAGGCAGCAGGCCACTTTGTCAGAGGATGAGCCTGAGGTTTGCCACTTCCAATCTGCAGCTCTGCACTTTCGTTTCAGGTCTGCAAGTTCGCATTCATACCAGGTGTTGCGCTTAGAGGCGGGTTTCACGTGGATCCTCATGACTGGGGCAACAATGTCAATGGTTCTGTTGATGGACAGGTGGAAGGTGCTGTGTGCAGTGTCAGTGGTAGAGTCTGAGTTGGGAGGGCAAGTGGGATAAAGGTGTAAGTGAAGGCAGCAGTTGACACTCGTTCTATCAGACGGATGTCCCTGAACGAGGTTGGCAGGGCCTTTGGAGGAGTGGTCACAAGGTCATAGGGGCCATGTGGAAAGAATGAAGAGAGTGGTCAAACCAAGAGAGGTGTGACCAGGGGAGTTGAGAGAGGGAAGTCAGAGTGGATGATGGCATCCAGAGTGTGTCCAGCAGAGTGGGTTGGACCAGAAGGGAGAATAGAGAGGTGCAGAGCTAAATGAACAGAGTAGATGCTGTGCCAGGGAGTCCAATTGGATGTTAAAGTCACCCAGGAGCAGCAGGTTGGAGGAGGTTGAAAGTAAGGAGGAACATAAATCACCCCATTCAGAGAGGAACAGGGAAGTAGCGCCTCGAGGCTGGTAAATGGTAGCAATGGTCAGGGTAGAGGAGGGAGAGAAAACCAATTTGCATACTGTGCTCTCAAAGGAAGAGTAGAGGTGAGTGGGTAAGATGGAAGAAGGAACCCACTTAGGGAAAATTAAGGCAACCCCACCGCCAGCACTGTGAGGTTGAGTCTTGGAAATGATCTTAAAGCCGTCAGATAGGAGGGAGTCAAAAGCGGTGACTGAGCTGGAAGTGAACCATGTCTCAATAAGAGAAAGAATGGCAAGCTCAGTGTCTTCAAGAAAGAGGCATATGTCAGCAGAGTGTTTGTTGCTGAGTGAGCATTAAGAGTCGCCAGTTGGAGACAATCTCTGCCTTTGAAGGTTTTTTGAGGTGGAGTACAGGGGCGTGGTACTTCAGTCAGAGGTGGGGGGAAGTAGCGGGAGAAGGAAGAAAGTTAATGAGGGATGGCAGGGTCCGGTCAAAGAGAAGGAGGATGGCCTGAGGACCCTGAACCAGGATAGCGTCAGTGTGGTAGACATTAATGATGCAGCGTGATGAGAAGAAGCCTGCCACTTGGTACCACCATTAATGGGAGAGGATGAGAAATCTATAGGTTTGGAGAGGGGACAAAGAAGAGGATATCAGTGAAGATTTCTCCGGAGGGTTAACGGAGATAGGCGTCTGCGATGGGAAGGCCAGGATTTGCACCCAGGATGTCTTTTTTGTGCTTTTCTAGTCTAGATTTTGAAAGAGAGGGAAGATAGGTGATAATGTAGCAGTTAGAAAGGATTGGAGAGATGGAGAGTGCCGTCTCAGTGGCAGAGGATAGATGTGAGAAGGGAAGAGAAAGAAAAAAGGGGGGGCTCCAATGCACACAGTAACACAATGCAGTGCAGCACTAAATGGATAAAAGATGTGAAAGCATACCCACCTAGATTCGATTTTTAAAACAGGAATACAATGCAGTGCAGAACAAAATGGATGCAAGATGTGAAAGCAGACCCACCTAGATCCAATTTTTCAAACAAAAATACAATGCAGTGTACACAAGGATGCGAGAGGTAAGGCGAAAAACACAACGTGAGATGTAATTACCAAATGTAGAGCACAGGGTGCAGTGTCGTAAAGAGAGAAAGTCCAGGGAGAGGCAGTATAGGAATGGCAAAGTTACGGTTCAAGAAGATAGCTTGAGGAGGCAACCGGACAGTTCAGCCATCACTCACTTTTGTGCAGAAAAACAGGGGGCCATGGTCCAGGTTCAGGAGTAAGACGTACCCACGAGGCTGCAGCATTATTTGTGGGACGGCAACAAGTTTGTTTGTTTGTTTATTCATTTGTATAGCGCACCAGACCCGGGGGTATTCAGGCGCGAAAGCAAAAAGAGGGTTGTTCAACTTACAGGTTACATATTAAACATGGAGGTACAGCTGTGATTACAAGGCTGTAGACATGTGTACAAGCAAATATACAAATATACAAGATGAGCAGAAAGCAAAGCAGATATACAAGATAAACAAAGTCCCAGGTGTCAGTGGGGGGAGGTTATGTGTCATGTTCTTTTAGCCATTGAGTCAGATTGGATCCGAATTGCCGGTAGGGGAGATCTTCCCTTAGAGCAGGGGGCAAAGCGTTCCACTATTCTCCTGCTTTAACAGCGAAGCTGCTCCCACCAGATTTAGTGAGTTTGAATCTGGTTACTAGCAGTAGGTTGGAGTTGGCTTTCCTTAAGGGGCGAGAAGCTGTTTGTCTGGTAAATCTGTCTGTAAGATATTGCGGAGCTGCGTGGTTGAGGCATTTGTGTGTAAGGGATGCTGTTTTAAGGAGGAATTTGTCTTTTGTGGAGAGCCGGTTGGTGGATCTCCTAAGGTCTGATATGTGGGCGCTTTTAGGGAAGTTTAGGGCGGCTCTCAGGGCATTATTTTGGAGTGTCTGTATTTTGGCGATGATGTGTTTGTTGCTGCCTATGTAGAGGGCGTTGCAGAAGTCTAACTTCGACAGGATTAGTGCCCTTGCTAGGGTGACGCAATTATTGGGTGAGAGGAAGGGCTTGGCTGCTCTGATTAACTTGCAGGTGTAGGAGGTGGCTGAGGCCATGGCACTCACTTGTTTGCCAAAGGTGAGCGTGGAGTCTAAATAGAAACAGAGTGTTTTAACTACTTTAGCCACAATAATGTTGTTCTTGTCAATTATGAAGGAGTTATAGTTGGGGCCTAATTTTTTGATGTTAGAGGAGGTGCCTAGAATGAGGAGTTCGGTTTTGTCATCATTCAGGCATAGTCTGTGGGAGGATATCCATGCCTGGATGATGAGGTAGATTCTGTTCACAAAGGCCAAATCCTTTTCATAACCTCCCGTCAACGGGATGAGGATCTGTGTATCATCTGCATAGTTTGTGTAGGCGATACCTAGACCGTCTAGATCATCGAAAAGGGGCTTTGTGAAAATATTGTAAAGGGTGGGCGATACACATGAACCTTGGGGTACGCCGCATGAAATAGGTGTGGTGTCTGCAGCTGCTAGGGGTGAGAAGACTTGCATTGTCCTGTTGTTTAGGAAGGACTGGATCCATGCGACTGCTTCATGGGAGAAGCAGGCTGACGTGACCAAGTGTTAGCAGAGTATTGCATGGTCTACCAGGTCGAATGTGGCAGAGAGGTCAAGGAGTAGTAGGAGTGAAGTTGTGCCTTTATCTCTTAGTGTATCTATTTGTGCCTTAAGGTCTAGGAGTGCAGTCTCGGTACCATGCTGTGGTCTGAAGCCTGAATGTCGAACTCCTAGGAGGTGGTTTAGTTCCAGGTGGTGCTGAATTTGTAGATAGGCTACTTTATCTAAGATTTTCAGTAGGAACGGCACAGTGGTTATGGGGCGGTAATTGGAAGGGCTGGAGGGATCCAGGGTTTGTTTTTTGAGGAGGGGGGAGGACCCAGGACTGTTTCAGGTTGTTAGGTATAGTGCCTGATGTGAAAGAGAAGTTTATAAGTTTAGTGATGAAGGGTGAGAGTTCACGGGCGGCATCTTTTATGATTTGGGCTGGACATGGGTCGCCCTGGCAGTTGGAAAGGTTTGAGAGTGAGGATGACTTTCTCGACTTCTTTAATGGAGACTTTACGAAAGTAGAAGGGAGGCATGTCCAGTGTGGGTGGAGAAGGGGTGCATTTCAGAGTTGGTGGTGAATTGGTAATTACCTTGGACGGGGTGCCTGTGTTGACAGTATTTGGGCCAGTTATGGTAGCTTTTCTGTTACTGATCTTTGTCTGAAGCATTATCAGGTTGGCAAGGGCATTTTGTATGCCTATGCACCAGTTCTTATCCTTGAGGCAGGAATCAGGGGTTTGGATGGGGGATTCTACTTCCTTTAGGATGGCGAACAGTTCTTTGGTGTTAGATTTAGCTTGAGTGATACGGGTATTGTAGGATGTTTGTTTCGCAAGGATGATTTCTTTTTTGTAGAGTAGCTAGTTTCTTCAAGTTGTTTTTGTTGGTGTCTGAGGGGTCTGATCTCCAAGTTTTTTCACTCAGGCATTTCTTTTGTCTAATGTCTTTCAGTAGGGGTGTGAACCAGGTATTTAGGTGTTGGCAGGGTTTGCTCTTCCTAATTTTCAGTGGTGCGATAGTGTCTAGAGAGGCTAGCATCACTTCATTGTACTTTTCTACCATGGTGGCAGGATAGACTGATCTGAGATGGAATTTAAGGTGGGGAGGATGAGGGGGGATGAGATTTTCAAAGGTAATATTTTTTTTGTTTCTAGTAGGTGCGGTGGGCGCTAGGATGCTATTGTTTATGGGTGTGGAGGCTTCTAGTGTGAAGGATACCATATAGTGGTCGGACCATAACTGCGGCTTTATGGAGGTGATAGTAGTTGGGCAGTTATGTTCGGCAATCCAATCAAGAGTCCTTCCTTTGATATGTGTAGGTTCAGTAATCTTTTGATTAAAGCCTAGTTCCTCAAGGGTGCTGTTGATTTGTAGGGCATTGGGGTCACGTGAGTCATTGAATCCGAGGTTGAAGTCACCTAGGATGAGACATTGAGTAGAGTTTTTTAAGTTGTCGGAGAGTAGGTTTGTGAGGTCTTCCTCAGAGGTGCCTAAGGGGCCTGGTGGTCGGTAAATCAGGTGGAAGGTGATGGTTTGATTGTTGGCAATGGTAAGTTTGGCTGTGAGGGATTCACAGGAGTTGGTATTAAGGGGTGAGCAGAGTCTTAAGGCTAGATTATTTTTGACAATTATAGCAAGGCCACCGCCTCTAGACGTGGTGCAATCCATGCGTATAAGAGTGTAATTAACTGGGATGGCAAGCATGATGGCTGGTCCTGCTGTGGGGTGGAGCCACGATGGCCAGGTGGTCTAGGTTCTCGTTTTGCATTGTGTCCGCTATTTCGGTGGTATGGGCTACCATAGAACGGGCGTTTATTAAGGCAGCTTTTATTCCAGGTAGAGTAGATGGGGTAGAGGGTGGTTGGACATTGTGTTGGCGTTTTGGAGGGGAGGTGGATTCTCTAAAGATGCGACTGTTGAGTTGTAGTCGGTGTTGGCCAGTATTATCTGTGTGCGAAGGGATGTTGGTGGTATGCGTGGAGTGCTTATTGTGGTTTAAGGCGGATTGGGCATTAGATAGAGGGTCATAAATTCTTGGGAGTCTGGCGCGAAGTCTTAGGTTTCGCTGTTGGGGGCTGCATGGTTTGGTGGCCATGTTGGCTTGCTCCAGTGGTGCACTTCCCTGAGGTAGCTGGTTCTGTGGTTGGGATAAGTTCATGTAGTGAAGGGTGGTTAAGTAGAGGACAGTTCTGAGTAGAACTGTGTAGAGTAGTGGTATATACATAGTAAGCTAGTGTAGGTGGGTTTGGTATGCTGGCAACCTGAGCTTTGATCGTGCAGGCGGAGATGGGTGAGCACTGTCAGGACGCTATGGGGGAGTGGAGGCAGCCTTGGCGCAGATTTGCTAAGGCAGGGACGACTGGTGGGCTAGTGGCTAGTGGACGGATACAGTCAACCTAAATGCAAGTTAATGGGGCAGACAGCCTACATACAGGATTACTGAAGCAGACATAGCAGAGGTGGGCTGGTGGAAAGATATAGGGAATCTAGATGCAACTTTACTAAGGCAAACCTAAATATGAATTTTCTAACACAACAGCAGGCTAGATGCAACTTTGCTAAGGCAAACCTAAATGCGAATTTGCTAACACAACAGCGGGCTAGATGCAACTTTGCTGAGGCAAACGTAAATATGAATTTGCTAACACAACAGCAGGCTAGATGCAACTTTGCTAAGGCAAACCTAAATGCGAATTTGCTAACACAACAGAAGGTGAGCAAAGATAGGCAGGTGGACAGATATAAAAAAACCTGAATGTAACTTATCTATAGCAAGCGACCTAAATACAGATTTGCTAAGGCATGCAAAAGTGGCTGAGCATTGGCTAGTAGTTCATGGGCATTTGTACGCAGTTTAAGTGCAAATTTGTTGGAGCATGAGGGTGAAAGCGAAACATTGGAAGGCATCTATTGTGCATGCATAGGCAGCCAAATGCAGGTTCACTGCGGCAGGGAAAGGTCAACAATGGAAATGCGAGTGTTTACAGTGAAGAACGCGGGTGAATGGGCCGGGTAGTAGACTAGCAACCTTTGTGTAAATCGGCGTATAATAGTTAACGGCAGAGGAGAGGTTGAACATAGCAATATAGGGCACACATTATATTGTCAATATATGATCTCAGTGCTTAGGTACCTGAAGGTGCGTAGCGCTATATAAGTGTCCAGGTAGGCTTCATCATTTATAAAGGTCCAGGATGAGTCAACGCAGCAGTACTGGTATTTGGTTGCGGCTGGGGAGGGGGGCTGGCCCCACGCGCCGCAGTGCGCAAACAGGGGCAAAACAGGTGCTTTTCTTGTCGGCGCTTCTCTGAAAGGCGCCGGCTTCCGCCTGCCGGCGGATATGCCTCGTTAAATGGGTTGCTGTTGTTAGGCATTTTAGGTGGCGGGGAACGTCTGATTTCGTCGGACTCTGTTAGATAAAATGCAGAAGTGAGCCGGCGGTCTGGCCGAGGGGCAGGGGTGCAGATCCACAGTAATTCAGACGGTGAAATGTGGCACAAGCATTGTGCTCATCTGTTGGGGTCCTGTTGGTGCTTTTGGAGGCACGGTAACAGGCATCAGGGAGGGGCTCCTGCCTGCTCCGGAGGTCTGCCTGTAGTGCAGACCTCCGTGGGGGCCCATCCAAGTCTGGACAGGCTCAGACAGGGGTCTTAAAAGTGGGCCTTGAGAGGGGCCAGCTTTCGCCTGCCGGCTTGCCCTGATAGATGTAGATGAATAAGAAATACCCAATCAGAGAGTAAGGCGGGCTCCTGCAACAAAGGATTTGCCATGCAAATAGGGTGGCGGCCATCTTGGTGTTGCAATGTTCTTGATAAACCCAGTAACCCAACTGGGCTTGCTTTTAAGGATTTCAAGTGTGCCCATATATTGCACTAGGGAGGCATGTGTTGGTAGCTGAGGCCCAAGTGGGCTAGGCACCTAAATGTAAGGCAGCACTTTCAAAAATATATATTTTTTTTTCCAAAAACAAACACTGGGTCTGAAAATGCAGGGAGGTTACCTGGTGGGTTGTAGGCATCGTAGGGAAGAGAGGTTACCTGGCGGGTTGTAGGCAGCGTAGGGATGGCGTCCGCCGAGTCTGGATAGAGTAGGGAGAGTGTGGAGGAAGCGAGCTGCCAGCTTCATGCAGCTCGAGAACAGTGTTGGCCCTGGGATTCAACCAGACCTTCCTGTAACGCTCACCTGGTTCCCACAGAGGCGCGGCGTCGAAGGCGCAGAACTCTGAAGATGGACAGGAAGGGCCCCTCTATTCTGGCTTCCCTGGCTCGTTGGATACCCTCCTGTACGTGAAAAGGGAGTATTACCAACTGTGGAACAATGCTCAAGCCTCCCACTCCCTTCCAACCCTCCACGATACCTCCTCCACGATTCCCCGTGAAGCCTCACCTTAGGGTTTGGAAGGATGAGGTCTCCATCCTGCTTCTGATACAGGGGCGCGTTGAAACCCAGTTACTTCACTGGATTGAGGATTGATGGGAGTTCAGGTAAGCTTGACTGTTCAGGTAAGGCGCTGTAAAAGTTCTGTTCAAAAGTTCAAGCTTAATAATAATGTTCGTTGTCTAATTGCAGCAAGCGCTAATGCTTATGTCTTTTTCCCCTTAGGGGCCGGGGTTCGGAGTGCCGGAGATATGGCGCCGACCCGAAGTGAAACAGTTCTGGATGAGCGCTCAGGTAATGTCTTTGCATTCGCTCATTCAATGTCTTTGTCTTTTTTCCCCATAGGGGCCGGAGATGCGGCAGGACCCGAAATGCAGTGGGAATAATCCAACAGGTAAGACTTAAAAGGAAACTGAGCTTTCCTTATTCCTTTTCTCCCTCTCACCTTTGTTCTTGTCTTTTTTCCTCTAGGCGCCGGGGCGTAGCTGAATCCGGAAGATCGCTGCTGAAGATGGAAGCGCCTTGCAAAGGTGAGTAAAATGCAGCGCTGCAGCGATCGAAACGAAATGCCTTTAAAATGTCTTCCTTTTCAGGGCCGTTGGAGAAATGACTCCGGGATGCAGATTTAGCAGGTAAGGGCTTTTCTTCTCCTATTCTCTTCCTTTCTCCCCTTGCAGGTGTTCCAGGGTGCTGGCAGGCGTGGCTGAAGTCAGGATGCAGGAGCTGACACGGTGAGCGTCCAGCTGCTAGGTGCAGAACAACGCGAAGCATGTGTGGCTGTTCGGGTGGGGTTTAAATAGCCTTGGAAGAAGTTCCTGGTATGTATCCTTCCACCAATCAGGTATGTATCCTTCCCCGACCACACCCGGGTGGTGAAGTAGTCCTACGGGTTAAATAGTCCCATTCAGGCCTCAAGAGGGCCTGGATGAAGCAGCAAGGTCTGCATCAGGTAAGTGTGCACCCAAGCACTTAAACACATATCCTCTTCTATGAGCCTGGCGCCTAAGGCGCCAGGACTGGGGTCCGCTATGAGCCTGGCGCCTAAGGCGCCAGGACTGAGTCCAAAGGGCCCCGACTTGGGCCCGCTGAGACTTCCCTGGGGAAAATGATGTCTGCCTCTGGGGTTGCTGGGCCCGGCCTGGCTACTTAGAGGTAGGCATCATGACAGTACCCCCCCTCAAGGCCCCTCCAAAGATCTTTTCCTCCGGGGGTTTTGGTTTGTGCGGGAATCTTCGATGGAATCTTTGAATTAATCGTGGTGCGTCAACATAGTTACTGGGTTCCCAAGATCTTTCCTGAGGTCCATATCCTTTCCAATCAACAAGATAGAAGAGTTTCGACTTAACTATCTTGGAATCTAAAATGTCTTTCACTTCGAATTCTAATTCTCCATCAATTTGGACAGGGCCTGTGGGCTCAGACAGTCTGGTTCCAGGTTGTACTGGTTTTAGAAGAGATGCGTGAAAAACGGGATGAATCCGCATGTTGGATGGTAAATCGAGTTTAAAGGCCACTGGGTTGATAATAGCTTTGATGGGGTAAGGCCCAATGAATCTGGGATTAAAAGTTCGCTGACCCTTGAGGGGTAGATGTTTAGTTGCTAGCCATACCTGATCTCCTACTTGGTAAGGAGGAGTTTTACTTCGGTGCAAATCAGCGTTTTCTTTATACTTTTTCTTGGCTTGCTGTAAGTGGGTTGTAGCTTCTTTGAAGGCTTGGGTTATTGTGGAATGTAGGTGATTTACTGCAGGCATCTCCAGGGTCAGAGGTGGATCTAGGTCAGAGGTCCGAGGATGGTGACCATACAGGGTATAAAAAGGAGTCTGTCCAGTTCCAGAATGCACTGAATTGTTGTATGCATATTCTGCAATCCAAAGGATGTCCTTCCAATTCAACTCGGATTGGTGTAACATGCACCGCAGATATTGCTCGAGAGTCTGATTGGTTCTCTCGGTTTGTCCGTCGGTCTGGGGGTGGTGGCTGGTGGATAACCGCACGTCTATTTGTGCTAGTTGGCAACATTTCTTCCAAAAGTGGGAGATAAATTGACTTCTACGGTCTGAGACTAATATGGAAGGGAAACCATGTAACCGCACTATATTTTCCATAAATTCCTTGGCCAAGGTGGAAGCTGACGGCAATCCTTTTAAAGGGATAAAATGGGCCATTTTGGAGAATAGATCCACTATTACGAGAATCGTGTTGTAACCACCACAAGGAGGCAGGTCACTTATAAAGTCCATTGACAAGGTGTGCCAAGGTGCTGGTGGAATGTCCAAAGGTTGAAGTAGGCCGGCTGGCCTTTTCTTTTGACTCTTATTTTGGGCACAGATTCCGCAAGACAACACAAATGACTATGTCTTTTCTCCAAGAAGGCCACCAGAAGTGGCGTTTGATCTTTTCTTCTGTTTTCGCGATACCGGGGTGTCCTTCCATTAATGATTCATGATGACGGGTAATGACAAGTTCCTGCAATTCTTTACTTGGCAGAAATAACCGCTCAAGGAAGTAGGGTAAATCATCCTTAACGGTGTAGTGAGGACCCTTTTGACTCCATTCCAGTAAGGCAGAAGAGTCAAAAAGCTGTTTTACTTGAGCTTGGATGTCCTCAATGGTTTGCAATGAAGTCAAGCCCAGAATTCTTTGTTCCGGTATGATTGGCACAGGTCCTAAACTCGAATTGGGTTCTTCCATGCCTATCTGGGATAAGGCATCTGCCTTACCATTCTTGCAGCCAGGGCGATAGGTAATTACAAAATCAAATTCCGCAAAGAATAAAGCCCATCGGAGTTGTCGCGAAGATTGAGCTTTGGCCGTCTTTAAATACTGCAAATTTCTGTGGTCCGTAATTACGGTGATGGTGTGTCTTGCACCGAGAAGATAGTGACGCCAAGCCTTGAAAGCTGATTTAATAGCCAGTAGTTCTTTGTCGGTAATTGCGTAATTGAGTTCAGGTGGAGAGAATTTTCTGGACCAAAAGGCTACAGGGTGTAGTTGGTTAGTTTCTGGGTCTCTTTGCGACAGGACAGCTCCCATGGCCGAACTGGATGCATCGGTTTCCACGATGTAAGGGAGATCTGGGCGCGGGTGCTTCAATACAGGTGCAGAGGTGAATTTGGTTTTCAGGTCCTGAAAGGCTTGTTCAGCCTCAAGAGTCCATTCAAAGCGTTTGTTTTTCTTTAGGAGAGCTGTGATGGGTTGAACAGTTCGAGAAAATTCCGGGATGAACCTTCGATAGAAATTGGCAAAGCCAAGCATGCTTTGCACTCCCTTCACAGAGCTAGGAGATGGCCATTTGAGAATGGCGTCCACTTTCCGCGAGTCCATTCGGATTCCTTGAGGTGTCAGGATGAATCCGAGAAACTCCACTTCTGTGGTATGAAAAACGCATTTTTCGAGCTTGGCAAATAATTTGTGCTGGCGCAATTTCTCAAGAACTGCCCTAACATGGTTTCTGTGATCAGATTCTGAGGAGGAATACACCAGGATGTCGTCAATATAAACGATGACACAAACATCGATAAGTTCCCGAAGAACATCATTCATGAAGTACTGAAAGGCGGCAGGTGCGTTGCACAAACCGAAGGGCATTACTTGATATTCGAAGAGCCCAAATTTGGTGCGGAATGCAGTCTTCCACTCGTCGCCCTCTTTTATACGTACCAGGTGGTAAGCTCCTCGGAGATCTAGCTTGGTGTACACACGAGCATCTTTTACTTGGTCGATAAGCTCAGGTATCAGGGGCAAAGGGTAACGATTCTTAATCGTTATCTGATTTAGGGCGCGGTAGTCAATACAGGCCCTAAGGTCTCCTTCCTTTTTAGGTACGAAGAACAAAGCGGAAGAGACTGGTGACTTTGATGAGCGAATGAAACCATTGGCCAGGTATTGATCCAAATACTGGCGCAAATGCAGGTTCTCAGGTTCAGTAAGAGCATAAATCCTACTACAAGGTAGTTGTGCATTGGGTACCAAGTCGATTTGGCAATCGTAAGATCGATGGGGAGGTAAGGTGTTAGCCTGCTCTTTCTGAAAAACGTCTTGGAATTCTTGGTATTCAGATGGTAGCTGTACAGGGGTGGAAGTTACAGAGGCTAGACCCATAGCTGGATTCCTTGGGTAACAGGTTGGTTCACAATCAGGAAAAGTTATCTTCTTTGCTCGCCAGTCTATTCTCGGATTATGTGTTTCTAACCAAGGGATTCCAATAAGTACTTGAAATTGTGGGGCCTTGATCACATCAAACACGATTGCTTCCCGATGTCCGTCCTGACCCACCAGAGTGATTTCAACTGTGGAATGCGTTACAGGCCCTGAGGCTATTTCGGTTCCATCAACTGTAGTAATTACATCTTGGGTTACTTTCGGGCGGAGATGAAGCTTAATCCTGGAAGCCAATTCACGGTCTATGTAATTTCCAATAGCTCCACTGTCTATGTATGCTTTTATAGCATGCAACTGCTGAGGCTGTTTTGGGTTCACAAGCACCATTGGAATGACAAAATGCGAGGTCAAAGAGTTTGTTTTCAAGCTCGGCAAGCGGACCCCTACGCTTGTCGGGCTAGGTCGTTTCCCGAACCCGGTGTCAATAACTCGTTATCAGTGGCTCCAACCACCTTCTTGGGTGGTTTAACTGGACAACTTTGAAGAAAGTGACCGGAAGTTCCGCAATACAGACAAAGTTGCATTTGTCGCCTTCTCTCTCGTTCCTTCTGCGTTAATGGTCCTTTAACACTGCCAATTTGCATAGGTTCGGAAACGTCAGTACTTTTGGAGTTAACGTGGGTCTTGATAGGTACTCTGGTTTCATACTTGAGCCGATCTGCTTTTCTATTTTGAAGTCTGTGATCAAGTTGAACCACTAAGTCTATGTAGTCTGCGCAGGCCTGGGGTGGATCTACTATCTGAGCTATAACATCTTTAAGCTCTCCGCGCAGGCCTCGATGAAACAATGTGATCCTTTTGTTTTCAGGCCATCCGGTTTCCACAACTAGTCTATTAAAGGTGGCAATATAGGACAAAAGATCCTGATTACCTTGTCGTAAGGATAGCAGTTCGTTGTCAAGGGCCTGTCCCTGCGAGTGTCGAGCGAACAATCTTTCCATGCTGGCCTGGAAGCCCTGGAAATCCCGGAGAATGGGATCATCCTGATTTACCAATGGAATAGACCAATCGGCAGCACAGCCACTGAGGTAAGATAGTACAAAGGCTACTTTGGTCTGGTCGTTGGGGAAGGCCCCGGGCCTGCATAAAAAGTGTAAACGGCATTGGTTCATAAAAATGGCATATTTCTTGGGATCCCCCGCAAAACGTTCCGGCGGGGCCAAAGGCATGTGTCCAGGTAGATTGATTTGTACCGGGTTATTCGAACCCATTGTTGTAGAAATATCTCCGGAAACAGGTAAAGGAGTGTGCTCTGCCTGGCCCTGCAATAACCTTTTGGCCAGATCAGTTCTTTCCTTGGATAGGATTAGTTCCCTTCTGAGAGCATTAGTCTCCTGGCGGGCTGAGTGCACTTCTGCCCGTAATTCCCCTAAAAGATGGGCCAGCTGATCTGTCTCGGAAGTCTCCATAGCGCCCAGGTGGGAAATTGTGGTAAGGCTTCGCGTTCTGCAACGCTCACCTGGTTCCCACGGAGGCGCGGCGTCGAAGGCGCAGAACTCTGAAGATGGACAGGAAGGGCCCCTCTATTCTGGCTTCCCTGGCTCGTTGGATACCCTCCTGTACGTGAAAAGGGAGTATTACCAACTGTGGAACAATGCTCAAGCCTCCCACTCCCTTCCAACCCTCCACGATACCTCCTCCACGATTCCCCGTGAAGCCTCACCGTAGGGTTTGGAAGGATGAGCTCTCCATCCTGCTTCTGATGCAGGGGCGCGTTGAAACCCAGTTACTTCACTGGATTGAGGATTGATGGGAGTTCAGGTAAGCTTGACTGTTCAGGTAAGGCGCTGTAAAAGTTCTGTTCAAAAGTTCAAGCTTAATAATAATGTTCGTTGTCTAATTGCAGCAAGCGCTAATGCTTATGTCTTTTTCCCCTTAGGGGCCGGGGTTCGGAGTGCCGGAGATATGGCGCCGACCCGAAGTGAAACAGTTCTGGATGAGCGCTCAGGTAATGTCTTTGCATTCGCTCATTCAATGTCTTTGTCTTTTTTCCCCATAGGGGCCGGGGTCCGGAGATGCCAGGAAGCGGCAGGACCCGAAATGCAGTAGGAATAATCCAACAGGTAAGACTTAAAAGGAAACTGAGCTTTCCTTATTCCTTTTCTCCCTCTCACCTTTGTTCTTGTCCTTTTTCCTCTAGGCGCCGGGGCGTAGCTGAATCCGGAAGATCGCTGCTGAAGATGGAAGCGCCTTGCAAAGGTGAGTAAAATGCAGCGCTGCAGCGATCGAAACGAAATGCCTTTAAAATGATGTCTTCCTTTTCAGGGCCGTTGGAGAAATGACTCCGGGATGCAGATTTAGCAGGTAAGGGCTTTTCTTCTCCTATTCTCTTCCTTTCTCCCCTTGCAGGTGTTCCAGGGTGCTGGCAGGCGTGGCTGAAGTCAGGATGCAGGAGCTGACACGGTGAGCATCCAGCTGCTAGGTGCAGAACAACGCGAAGCATGTGTGGCTGTTCGGGTGGGGTTTAAATAGCCTTGGAAGAAGTTCCTGGTATGTATCCTTCCACCAATCAGGTATGTATCCTTCCCCGACCACACCCGGGTGGTGAAGTAGTCCTACAGGTTAAATAGTCCCATTCAGGCCTCAAGAGGGCCTGGATGAAGCAGCAAGGTCTGCATCAGGTAAGTGTGCACCCAAGCACTTAAACACATATCCTCTTCTATGAGCCTGGCGCCTAAGGCGCCAGGACTGGGGTCCGCTATGAGCCTGGCGCCTAAGGCGCCAGGACTGAGTCCAAAGGGCCCCGACTTGGGCCCGCTGAGACTTCCCTGGGGAAAATGATGTCTGCCTCTGGGGTTGCTGGGCCCGGCCTGGCTCCTTAGAGGTAGGCATCATGACACTTCCGCGCCACCTGCAGGGCATCCTTCCAGAGGGAGATAACAGACCGGATCGTGGTGCATTTCCCCAAGACCTCTGCTAGCACACCCGATTCCTGGGGGGTCCTCAGGCAGAGGGACCCCCAAGAACTCCACCAGGCCCTGAAGGCAGTCATGAAAGGCCTTAATGGATGCCGAGCTCTCATCATCCTCGCCATCATCATTGTTATTGTCCCCCCCAAACCCTTTTCACAGACTGAGGGGAATCAGGGCCCTGGGACATAGGTGCCAGCGGGTCCCCCCTAGGCCCGGCGCCGCAGACAGGTCCAATGGCTGTTGAGGGGGAGGTGTTGGTGGTACAGGCGGAGGTGGGGGGGTCAAAATGACTGGTAAGACCTGAACCGGCACAGGAATCGGGAGTGCAGGAGGAACAGGAGGAGTACACAGAGGAGGGGGCCGGGATGGCGCCACCTGTGGGATGACCTCCTTCACAATGTCCTTCAGGAGCCCCTTCATCTGAGGGGAACGCATGAGGAAGAGGAAGCACTCGAAGAAGCGGTCCTTGCAAGCTGGTGGGTCCATAGGAGCCCAGCCCTCAGAGGCACCGAGCCTCTGCTCCTGGTCAAAGCGTGAGGCACCTGTAGCTATATGGATGTGATGCATAGATGTACCCCTGAGGGGACCAAAACCCTGCACCATAGCATCCGCTGCTGCTTCCAGAGGGAAGGGGGCTGGTATCATCCTGCAAAGCCCATTTCCGATGGCCTAAAGTACTGGCAGGCCTTGAGCTCGATCCAAAATGGTCTGTCAGGCTCTGCCACGTGCCGCTCTGCCATTTTTAAGCCTTGCGCCACGCCCTGGGTGGGGGGGCATGAAGGCCCTGAGCAAAGAGAGAACCCAGACAAGAGAGGATACAGCTTGGGTCTTGCACCTGAAGCAGTGGTGTCAACCTCAGAGATCACTCTGGTAGGTGCTGAGCCCTCAGCCGGATGGCCAGTAGTCATAATGCCTTGACTCATGACCTCGGAGCGAGCTCGGCAGCCACACCAGTAGTCATGCTGGATCGAGCCGAGGACAGACTCTTGAAGGTGGCACTTGACGATCCCTTACTCCCTGGGGTAGAAGAGGACGAACTTGGTCGCTCTTCCAAGGACAGCCTGATACGGCACTTGTGCCCCTCAGCCTGGGAGCCGGGATAGCCTCAGCCCTTTCCCGGAGTGTCCGGAAGAGCCCACAGAACTCTCTGCTTGGGAGCCGGTAGCCTTAGATGCCTCGAGCCTGCCAGAACCTGGAGACAAAGTTCTTAAGGTGGGGAGGAGGAGAAGTGTGGAATATCTCCCTCCACTGCGACAACTGATTCTTCAATGCCCTGTGTCTGAGAGCGCTGCAAGTCGAACATGCGTCCCAGCGGTGGTTAAGGCCCAAACACTCAAGACAGAGTGCATGGGGGTTCGAGGCCGGGAACGAACGGTCGCATGAGGCACAGCTCGTGAATCCTCCTGCCGCTGGCATGAGTCTGGGGATGCGAGGCACTGAAGGGAAGTCAAGTAAGAATTGAAAAACAAATGAGGAGCAATCGGAAAGCTAAAAAAAGTCTCTGCGCTGGCTGCCAGGTCCAACAACGTCCAAGTAGGAAAAGGGACCGAGTTGAGGCGCCGGGCCTCAGTGGGGCGTTCCCATACCTGAGGCCGCACACCTGCGCGCTGTACTAAATTTAAAGGGGAAGCCAATTGTTTCACTGCCAAAGATTCCATTACCCTCCCCATGTTGAGGGACGCCCACAAGGATGGAGGAAAGGGGACTGGATGTATGAGTATGATCAGGGAACAGAGTTCCTGCTAACCTAACCCACAATACACAAATGACCCATCAATATTAGGGAACTATAGTTTACATCATTTAGGAGGTGCTCCCATTTCAACCTGTTGCAAGGATCCTTTTCGCCAAAGTCACCAGTCTTCTTGCTCCGTTAGTGCCCAAAATATATTCATGCCACCTGTAAGAGGGCAGAAGGAGGACTGACACAAAGGTGGCATGTTTGGGGCTAAAGACTTTTATTGAATAATAAACAAAGAGAAAACCTACCTTTCCCTATTCCTAAGAGAGGCTTCCCTGCCTCAACTAAAGATCCAATGTTACTGTCATTATGTCTGTTAAAGTAAAAGTGTCCACTGTGAATCTATGTGATCACAGCACCGCTCATAATGTCGACAGTTAAATTGCTGACTCCCATTATGGCACAGTGCGGTGATCACTGTGCCCCGCATCCCCATAACCGCCTCACCCCCTACCCACTTACCTTTTCGGCAGCACACCGTGAAGTGTGCCGCCGTCTTTCCTCCAACCCTGCAGCATCAGTTCTCGCCCACTAACGTGGGTCTGAATTCGCATTGCAGGGTCCTTTTTTCATTGTTTTTCTTTATTGTCCCTTGCTACCATCTAATGGAAGCGAGGGACACCCCTGCAACCCCCGAGTCCCACTACACTGACAAATGGGAGCAGGGGACACCCCCGCAACCCTAGCTCCCATTAGTCAGTGTAGTGGGGGTCGGCATGTTATTACAGCGCAAAGGCGTGGTAATTAACATGTTCACAATTTTCGGGGTGACATTTTCGTATTATTCCTCCACCGTCCTATGTTAAGAAAACCTTACTTCTGTCCCTTACACTATAAACTAAGGAAAAAAGTAATACTGTACTAGTCCCGGGAAAATGTCTCCCTTCTCCTGGGTTATGGTCAAAGTTCCACACAATGCTTCTTTGGTGGGCCAGGAGAATGCCTCCCTTCTCCTGGCGTTCGGTCTTATATAGCTTGGAGGAATGACTCCCTTCCCCAGGCCACAAAGTTCCAAAGAATATTTCTTTGTAGACCAGGAGAATGCCTCCCTTTTCCTGGCATTCGGTCTAAGTCCCAAATTAGCCTGGGGGAATGACTCCCTTCCACAGGTCTGTTGGACCTTTCTCCCAGTCCGAGTTACCAGGATAATTACTCCCTTCTCCTGGTAATCATAAAACAAACTCTTACAACCAGGGGAAATGCCTCCCTTCCCCAGGTCTTCTCCTCATCAGGTTTCACACTTAAGGCACCCAACGGTCCCCATGCCTCTTCCATTATCTTGCTTGTTCCCGGGATGCTTAGACGGTTCTCCCTGGGGATCTATCTCCTACTCTGTGTGCTGCGGGGACGTCTCCATGTCTTGTTGCCTTCACCTTGCAGATCTCCAGCCCAGCTCTTGGACCGATTGTATGGACGCGGTCTCCTGCGTTTGTATCACTGTCTGCCAGCCTCCTTGTACCGTCTGGGCACCCTCTGGACAAGGAGTCCTGTTGTCCTCTTGACTCCAGGAACGGACTGGTCTCTGCCCCGTCCTGGCCTTCTCTGCATCTCCTTCATGCTTCCCGGGCTTCACAGTCTCTCGTCCTGGTTGACTGTGCCTCTCCGATAGGCAGTCCTTCAATGGTCTTTATCGCATAGGAGGAACCCCGTCTCCGTGGAAGTCTATACCGCTGCAGTTTCTTTTTGGTATTGCTCTTCTTTGTTCCGGTGTCCCACCTCGTCCCAGTATTTGGATTACCCATTTTCCTGATGTTCTTCTTCGCCTCAGTACTTCCCAGAGACTTGCAGTAGTCTACTGTCTACAAAGAGGTTAGCAAGAGAAGAAGAGGCTAGAGAGTGTGGGGGTCGGAGGGCTATACTCTGGATGATCATCCTTCACCCTGGGGTTGGCGGGAGGCGTTGTCCCTCCCCATGAGATCCTCATGCATTATATGACTCCCAGGGGGACTACCGGGCAGCAGACTTACCTCAGCTGGCCTCAGGGAAAAGGGCTCACACATGTCGTGAATCGTCATACTCCTTAAAGCCACAAACCCTTCCCTGCTCAACCAGTCACTAAGTACCTGGCATCATGCAGTTTATAGCAGGCAAAGACTATTCAAGGTAGACATTTTCAGAAACCAAAAACTAGTGATCACCAAAAATATGACAACTGAAACTTCGTAGGAAGTGTGATCAGAAAATGTTCTTAGTCAGGCTTTCAACATTCCCCATCAACAAGAAATTGATAGCATACACATGCAGTTACCCTAAAGTTACATTCCCAGCTATGAATTGCTTTCTGTTAGAGTTTTTAGCTAACAGACAACCATACCTGTGCTGCAGCCAGATTTTCTGCATCTTCTTTCTTACTGGTAGCTGGAAAAAACACAATGTTGTCGATGGTCTGGATAAGCTCCAGTTGTACAACACATTTAATTAATAGAGCAGCAAATAATTTCTGTTCTGGGACTTCTGTAGAAATAAACAGAGGAATATTCAGTTCAATCACAATAGTGAAAATATTACACATGAAAAGCAAATGTATTCAAATAAGCATAAAGAACTGGACCAACACAAAGATCAAAGAGCTTATCTAGGAATACAACGGATCACCTTTACTGCAAAAGCAAATGGCTTAGTAAAAGGGGATAGAAACAGATATTGGGCCTCATTACAACGAGTGCGGCCACGGAATGAACGGTGCCGGTAAGGGACCGGCACCGTTCATTTCGGGCCGCCTCACTACGAGGTCTGCAGTGGGTCCCGCTGAGGACGTCTGGTCACACCAGGCATCTTTAGCGGGATCCGCTAGCAGACCAGGGTGCTAACAACGGGCCTGTCATTTACGGGCCCGTTGTTAGCATCCTCCCCATTCCCATTGAGCCCTATGGGGGCTCAAATGGGAATGTGGTTGTACCGGGTCCTGGTCCCGGCAAAGGGAATTACCGGGCCCTCCAAGGTCAGAACAGCCCGGTAATTCCCTATTCCTGGAACCCGGACCCGGTTTCGGGGTAGCCATGCTACTAAAAGTGGCGTGGCTACCTCCAAACTCGTAATGAGGCCCAATGGGTCTTAAACGTTAACTGCCATTCTGATGGAGGCAAGTGAGAATGAAGGACAATCACCCGAGTGAACTGTCTGTGAGAAACCAGAGGGTATTCTCACACCTACACCCCCTTCTCAGGTGGCCAGGGAAAGGCCATCGCTTTTGAATCCTGAACCTGGGGTGGAGAAGCGAGGGAGGATCACCTGGGTGGAGGGTCCTTGGGGATTGGGAGTAGGGTGCACACAGGCGAGACTGGGTATCCCCCTTTCTCGATAGATGACCAATCTACCCCTCCCCCGGCCTTTATAGGCTACTATAAAACAGCTCAAATAATTTCCCCACATTTAACATCTGAAAGTACTGGGACCAGGAAGAGGCGACTAAGAGTAATGAACACTCAAAGGTCATTTGCCCACTTTAGTACTGGGACGAGGAAGATGCCTTCAGAGAGCTGTAAGGGTCAGGCATGTCCCTTTAACTATGGTCAGGCAAGTTTAATTACTGGTCCATACCTGCAACCTGTCAAATTGTTGCAGGTGTATACAGGGCGACCTGTGAAACAGCAGAGGGAGCAACAGGGAGACCTGTGTGGGAGAAACCAGCTGGGGACCCGTGACATGACGAGGCAGCCGTGGTGGTGCTGGCAAGGAAGCCAGGATACCAGCCAATGCCCAGAGGACTTGTGGAGCCCAAGGCACGCCAAGCCGTTAGGCCACCACAGCTGTAGGGGCCTCAGTGCTGGGAAGCAGGTTGCTGATCCTACGAGCAAGCAGGAGAGAAGAAGGGACACTGTCTGTGTCCATGCCGGGAAGCAAAGCCACTGGCGTGTGCAGGCGAACATCCAGAGTGCGAGCGGTGCTCGCAAAGGAGGGACTGCCGACCAGAGGAGAATGAAGGCAGCAGGATCCGCCAGAGAGGATGCCGTGAACCGGTGAGTGTCGGGACGGTCACTCGCCGGGGTGCCTCAGAAAGGCTGCGCATGCTGAACGAACTGCTGTAGAATGTTTATTGAACACTGAATGGAATGAAAACTCAAAACAATGCTAAAGTATGCATATCGAACAACAAACTGAATCAAAACTCGGAATAAAGCAAAAATATGCATATGGAATACCTAATGAATGAAAGCTTGGAACAACGCAAATTATATATATTGAATATATATTGAATACCAAACTGATTGAAAACTGGAAATAAAACTAAGTTATGCTAACTGAATATGGGCAAAGCTGATAACAGATGAAAGACAAAATGGTAAGTGCCCAATTGAAAGCAACCCACATAAAAGAGTGCAAGTGTGAAAGTGTGTAACAAAAGGTGGGGCATAAACCAGACCACCACAACACAGTGAACATTATGAATGGGTACAGTGCTGCAAGGCCGAAGAGTAGCAAAGAGGTGTGTGACACATGATGGCAAAGCCAAGAAGCTGACAAAGAAGCCAGGAGAGTGTGAACATATATATATATATATATATATAAAGCCAAGAGAAGCTGAACTTGGACACAGGGAAAGATGCAGAAGAACCTGTGTGGGCTGAAGAGCCAAGGGTTCCTGGTTGTGTAACCTGTGATGCGTGGACCGTGTGGTCTGATAACTACGTCTAGACCAGGGAGCCCTGAAGTGTAAAAGACAAATACACTGAAATATACCAAGGAGGAGCACTTCAAGTGAGCTGGAGATGCAAACCAGAAGGAGGGTCAAGCTGACCTGGATTTGTGTTGAACTTTGAAAGACAAACAAATATCAGTTGTTGCATTGAAGTCTTGAGGAAGGGAGCCCTGAGGAGCTGCAAAAAACCTGGTCTTCAGGACAGAGCTTCAAGACCCTTTTCTTTTTAACTCTGTTACTTGGAGAAGGGAACCCCGAGGATTGTGTGGAACTGTACTGCTTTGAACTTGAGAAATGTAATCTTGAAACGTTTGTGGAACTTTCTTGAACTTGGGAAAGAGGAGCTGAAAAGGAGGCTAAGAGTTGGGAGAAGCTCAGACTTTGTGTTAAACACCAGCTCTTTGATTATTGACATCCCTACACGTTTAGCTTTAGTTGTGAGGGCAAGGATGGGGTTTGGACGCAAACAGACTTTTAAGTTAAACTCTTTGACTCAGACTGTCCTTAGTTTTGTTCAGGTAGGGTAATCCCACCTTAGCATAGGGCAGGTTAGGCCTTGTACCTTCCTGACATTTGATTTAGTAAACCATTTTGTTTTGAACGTTGAATCTGTTGCCTGTATCTTACTTCATGATGCCTTCACATGTTAGATAGCAATGATACCAGGGCATTTATTAGATATTAGGATCTTTTGGGGGCTTTTTGCAATTATATTTCCAAAGTGCACATTAACAAAGGATCCTAAAAAAGAAATGCTACGGGAAAACACCAAACCACAATCTATACACTACCTACCTGGCTGCATGCTGGAGGCCTTCAGCTTAGCTCAGTAAACTTAAGCCACACTCCTTCAAGTGATGAACTGCACATGCTCAAATTGTACTTCCTCCCTCTAAAAGTCCTAAACAATGATCTGTACACGCTCAGTACATACTCCCTCACCCTGGACATACTAAGCCATGCTCTGCATATATTCAGCACACACACAATCTGATGCTGCTCATTTTAAGCCATGTTCTGCACATACAAAGTCTGCATATCCAAAGTCATTCTTTGCACTTCTAATGACAAGAGATATAGACAGTGAAATAAGAGTTCAAAGCTTTATTACAATGGGTTGCCACGTAGGCATACATCTAATTTGTGTCTGGTGGGAGGAGAAGGAAACACTTGTGTATAGGCGCGTTATAAATGCGATATCATATCATATCAATGTTTGATCACTCAGTTTCCTTATCAAGTGTACTTCAGAACTTAGATATCAAGTTCAATAATTCAATATGTCTCCTCTCATAGTTTATTACAATGGAGTTACGAAATGTGACCGTTAGTAAGGTGCTACACATTTTAGCAGTAGTCCCGTCCTCTCTGTCTAGTAGTTGACAAGCAGAGAGGATATGACGGCGGTGCGGTTTCAGCCCGTTGTTTATGCCGAATTCCTCGTTTGAATACACAAGTTTTTGGAGCTAAACCCCCAGCACTTCACCTCTTTTGTTTTAAATGTGTGAAACAAATATGGTAGAATAGCGCAACCCGCTAACTGATACATTCTCCTTAAATAAATATAGGGCGAACATTTTGAGTAAAACGCATTCGTGCATACATGAGATGCAAAGTCCTGTGGCTGGATGACGTCTTTATTCAGCACACACATTTCAAAGTAAGTGTTTCGCTTTTTGAACATCTAGTCAGTTATGGGCACAAAAAGCGCCAATTATAATGAGAGTTTTGGCACCAATTTATTCTCTCGCCTTGCTCCAACAGATCTTATGGTGCATTGTGGGACAGGTAGTCCTTGGTGTGCTACTTTGGGAATAACTCACCTCCCACACGTGTTTCTAGAAGCCTTAGCTCTGCCTACGTCAACAAAAGACGGTAAAAATGTAAATGTATGCCTTTTTAACACATACAATAATAACAACAAGCTATTTGTCTATATGGAATTATTGACTCCTAACATATATTTGTTTAAAGTACGGAGTACCCTAGACGGCTTAATCTGCTGTCAGATCAGATTGACAAGTGCAATCATCTCGGCTTCTACACCCAAAGAAATTAATACAAGGTTAGTATTAATTTCTATTCTATTATTCACTACACTCATGTCACCACCATTATGGTCTTTTTTATGAAAATGTCTCATACTCGCCCCATTTTTATCTGGTTCTAGGTTATAACACTGATACATAGGCGTCATGCAGACAGTGTAACCTTTTCTTAAACCAGCTGCATCCTGAAGACGGGTCCTGGGATACCACTGATGAGATCTAGACTGTAACAGTGCTGTCCTTTGCCCCAGAAACACACTAGAGTGTAGACGCCGTTATATCATGCCTTTTTGTAATCTTGATGTGGTCACATTCACTGTTACTAACACCACGTAACCATTTAATGCATATGAATTAAAAGTGCATTGGTGAAAACAACAGCCAAAAGTGTTAATTTGGGCTCACTTCTCTGTGTTAATTTGCCAACAATGAGCGCATCTAATGGTTTTTTATGTATTTTAGAATAACTGTTTGAGAGATAAATGATTAAAATATGTTAATTTTGATATAATGATCTTGGTGGTACATTAATTTGATGATAGCAGCTATTTAAGATTGAGCAGTTTTTCCTACAACCGTAGTGTGGTAGAGGTGGGTAGCTGGTGGTGAATGTGCTCTGGTTCTATGTATTCGGACGTGGGCCTAGGCTAAAAGCATGCCCTACTGTGTCCATGTGGAAGGGTGGCTGGGAATTGTGGAGTGATTTTGTAAGCTTGGTCACCTTGAGGGCTTGGGCTCATAAATCTAATCCCAAGTACACAGCAGAGGATCTTAAACCACATGTATATAGGAAATTTAAATATCTATAGAGTAAAAGATCCACAGAGCTTGGTGGTCAAACAAGATCTGGCAGCCATTTTGGAATTTAAAAAACTTAAGAAGCTCAAGTGACTGATGTAGTTACTTCCCTTGGGTGGCATAGCAGTAATAGACCTCTTTAGATGCTTAGTTTCTGTTATACATTTCAACTCCTTCAACATTTACACATTAAAGGCAGATATTATGGCAGTTAGCGGCAGCAAACTGCATTTAACAGCGACAGGAATATACCAACATTCCTACAGTAGCAAAGCGACAACTCACTTGCAGTGACACCACACGAAATTATGTTACCTGCATTTTGATCTCTCTCCCCAATGACAAAGAAAGTGACCTCACCTTTGGTGGTGATGTGGATGTACATTCAAAACATAAAATAAGTTAAATAAATAACAGATATTTAAAGAAAACAGACAAAAGACTATTATAGTTACAAAATGTATAACAACTATGATTGTGCCATACTATTCTGCAGGTGGGTTCACAATATTACAAGGGTAAACCCAAAAACATAGCCAGTTTATTCAATTTTATAGAAGTTCTAGCCATACATGCCAGGTATAAATATAGCCCCACATTCATAGTAATATCTAATGTTCAGCCTGCCATATCAAGGTATTGCCAACCCAAGTCAAGTTCCGGCTCCTTAATGCACATACTGGCATCTTATTTTTGTTATTGCCTCATAATCCAGCTACAGTCATAAAATGTAAGGTCTTCACTCCATCCTAAAACATGAGAAAATCCCTGAAGACCAGGAAAGCCCGCCTGCCAGGTGCCTCAGCCAGTGCCATGAGCTACTTGCAGTATATAATATATGATCACTAGAGTCCACTTTTCCCATACTTTACACATCAATAAAATTATTAGAAACAAGGCAATAACTTTGAGGGGCCCAGAATCTATCTATCTATCTATCTATCTATCTATCTATCTATCTATCTATCTATCTATCTATCTATCTATCTAATAAGAGGCCTCACATTGGTAAGTACTGCGAGTATTTCAACTGTGTATTTACACTGTGGTGCTTCCCCATGTGAGCCCGCTTATCAGCTGGAGCAAGGGGCACCGGAAGGAAACACTGTACTGGAACACTTTTTTTAAAAAATGTTTTAAAAGATTTTTATTTTATTCAAACCAAACAACAATACAACAAAACATAATTAAACACATTGAACAACGTAAATACTGCACTCCCAGTCCCCGCCCTTATGAGCCTGTTTGTTCTTCACATTCAGTATCTGTTCCGTGTGTCAGGGTATCGCTGCCCTGAGATTCAGCTGGAGCCGACACTGCTCCAAACATTTCAGCTATCAATAATTTCCATGCCATGATGGAACCCATTTCTTCACCCACCCCCCCCATATTACTAGCCTCTTGCCACACCACTGTTTCAGCCTCTGCCCATTTTTGTAGGTCCTTCCACCAGACCTCCACTCGCGGCTTATGACACTCCTTCCATCCCATGGCAATCCTTCGTTTCGCGAGCACATATGCCAAATCTTTCCCCACATGTTTGAGTTTTCGCGCTCTGGGATACCCTCCCAGCAAGCATGCCAGGCCGAGTCGATTATGAGCGTGACCGCCTTCCCCGCTAGTTTCTGTGCCACTTCACCCCAGTAGCATTCAATTACCGGGCACACCCAGAACATGTGCATCATGTTGGCATTCTCCTCGTCACACTTAGGGCACGCCTGGCGCCCAACATTTCGGAACTTTGATATTCTCAGAGGGGTCATGTATGCACTATGCGTTACTTATAACTGTATTTGTTTGAACCTGGCATTTCTCGACACCTTCTTATGATATCCCAAAGCACGTTCCCACATCCCATCTTCCATCGGGGGTCCCATCTCTGTTTCCCATTCTAATCTCAAGTGCACCAGGTCCTTCCCAACCTTAGTCATCAAGATCTCATACAATCTAGAAACCTCATGCCCACCCTCCGATATATCATATATTACCCCAACAGTAGCATCCGGTTCCCCCGCCAAAATAGTTTCAGGCCACCTACTTCGAATCTCCTGCACTACCCTATGATAAGTGACATATTGGCCTACGTGCAATCCCGTCGCTTCCCCAAGTTCCCCCAACTCCATAATAGTCCCGTCTTGCCAAATGTCTCCCAAAGTGACTAGTCCCACTGATTCCCAATAGGTCCTAATAATTACCCTCAGCTGCCTGTCTCCCTTTGCCAGTGTGACCAACGGTATCTGCAGAACACACAGGAAAGGGTCCCCCATCATCCGGCAGGCTCGGCGCCACATGTTCCACCCCAATAACAGCATTCTAGGGCGCTCCCTCATGTCTGAGCTAGCCACCCAGATCATTTCCCGCAAGTAAAAAGGGGTACAGTCCCTTCCGAACAACCTGTGTTCACGGGTCTCTTCATCAGAGAGCCACTTAGCCACATATTGCAGTTGCGCCGCCAAATAGTAGGCCTCAAAATTAGGCAGTTTAATACCGCCTTTCTCATAAAAGTTCTGCAGCTTCCATAATGCAACTCTGTTCCGGGTACCATGCCACAAAAATTCCCTGCACATACTGTGCAGCTTAACAAAAAACTTCTTGTGTATCATGTATGGGATATTGTTGAAATAATGCAAAAGCCTAGGTAAGACCACCATTTTAAGCATAGCACATTGGCCCATCATCGCTAAGGGCAACCTCTCCCAGAACCTCATGCATTTCCCGATTTTCCCAATGGCTATTTCAGTATTACGCCTATGTTCTTCCTCCGTCGTGTGATACACATCTATTCCAAGGTAGCGGAAAGAGCTCGCTGCCCACTGAATCTGCAACACCGGCAACCTCTCTACAGGAATTCCCACATAGCTACCCAGCGGGAATAGGCCAGATTTCTGGGGGTTCACCGCTATACCGGACAGCCTGGCATACCTCCCCATCACCTCCAAAACATACCGAAGATTTTCTTCCGGGTATTTCACATATAGTAACAAATCATCTGCATACAAGGATATAAGGTGACGCTCCCCTCCCACCTCAATACCGATCGGGTCATATTGTTTCCTGAGGTATATTGCTAAGGGCTCCAGGGCCAATATATACAGCATCGGGGACCAAGGGCACCCCTGCCTAGTGCCTCTGCCCAGCTGCCATCTTTCAGACACCACTGCACCCGTACGAACCCTGGCCAGCGGTTCACTATATAACATCTCAGCCCATTTAATATAACCTGGCCCCACTCCATACCCTCCTAGGGCCGCCAACAACTACGGCCACTTAACAGAGTTGAACGCTTTAACTGCGTCCAATGCCACAATCGCCATTTCGCCGTCATTACTGCACCCCCATTCGACCACTCGGTGGAGTCGTCTATGATTGTGAGTGATGTTCCTGCTCGGGACATAGCCCGTTTGGTCTGGGTGAATTAACTTGCCGATTACTCTCCGCATTCTGTTGGCCAGGACAGCTGTCAGTATCTTACTGTCTTGGTTCAGCATCGACAAGGGCCTGAAGGAGCCGCAACTGTGTCCTGGTTTATTGGGCTTGGGGAGCGGTATTATGATCGCCTCCCTGAGTGACTCCCGCAACCGTCCCACCTCAAACACCTCGTTAAGCATTTCTAGCATGGGTGGGAGCACCTCCTCCCCATACACTTTATAAAATTCACTAGGGAACCTGTCTGCACCTGGAGCCTTGCTGGTAGGTAACTGCCTTACAATCTCTTTCAGTTCCTCCAAAGTGATCGGTGCATCCAGCTCCTCCCTCTCCTCATCACTGACCTTGGGCAGGCCTATATCTTCTCGTACCTCATCTATCTCATCCTCGATGCTCCCCTCATCATCCTCATATAATGCCTTATAGTATTCCGCAAATGACCTAATTACACCTTCCTGGGTGTCCACCGTCTCGCCCTCTTCATTGGTTACAATTCGAATTGGGGATCTAGGGGTTTCGCTCTTGTACAACCACGCTAGAAGCCGGCCCGTTTTATCTCCTCCCGCATGCTGCCTCTCTATATACTTTTTATAATTTAAGTTACAGAGCCTGTCCCAGTATTCTGCGCACTTCTGCTGTAATTTGAATACTACCTCCGTATCAGCCCCGCCCCCTTCCAACTCTCCTTCCAGCTTGATCTCAGCCCTATGTAGATCAGCTAGAACTCCACCCAGCAATCCCTTCGACTTCGCAATGGCAATCCCCCGCATCACAACCTTAAAAGCCTCCCATAAAGTACCCGCCGACTTTACACTACCAGTATTCACCTCGAAGTAAGCAATAATCTCATCCCTTATGTCCTCTCTGAAAACTGGATCTTTGAGCGCCTCCGCCCGGAGGCGCCATGTCGGTATGCGCGCCCTTGGGGGGCAATACCGCCAGCCGAGGACCAGGGGCGAGTGATCCGAGAGAACTCTTGCTCTGTAATCTATATGGTTACTCTCAGCAACTACGTCCAGAGTGGCAAAAATATAATCAAGCCTCGTATGTAGTTGATGCGGAGCCGAATAGTGCGAGTATTGCCTCTCATCAGGGTGTTTTGCTCTCCACACATCTACCAAGCCAAAGTCCGCCAGCAGCGTCTGCAATACTTTAGCCGCTGGGTTGGGCCTGGTCGTCTTATCATCCGACCTGTCTACGCTAGGATTCAATACACAATTAAAATCCCCACCCCAGATCATCGCACCCCTCACACACGCAGTGAGCTTGGTACACAGCATCCTAAAGTATGCCGCCGTGTATTGGTTAGGGGCGTATGTATTTACAATGCATACTTCTTTGTTCTCTATTAGCCCCCTCACTATAACCAACCTCCCATCCGCCTCCACAACTTCTTCAGTCAACTTAAATGGGACATGTGGCGCCACCCAGACAAGTACTCCTCTTGCATAGGCAGAGTACGATGAACCCACCGCTATCCCTTTCCATTACCTCCCCACCAACTCCATTTTCTCTCGCGTCAGATGCGTCTCCTGTAGCAAGGCGACGTCTATCTTCTGTCGCTTCAAATACAGCATAACCTTATTCCGCTTCAAATAACTGTTGAGCCCTCTAACATTCCACGTTAATATCCTAAGGTCCCCCATGGTTCATCAATAGTTCTCCTTCCCCCTTCCAAGCAGCCCTCCCCCCACACCAAACAGATTCCTGATTTTAGTTCTTCCACAAAGGCTCATGTTTAAACTTGAACACCCCAAAACCCCAACCCAACCAACTGCCCAGCTCCATCCCTGGATCTCAGGCATCCCCGCGTTTGGTTCTCCCTTGGAAGCCCAAATTGAGAACCCGGCAGGGTGTCACCTCACTATCAGTGACCAAACTAAACTGTAAATGGGAATATAAAGATCGGCCCCAAGAGGCTCCTTCCCCACGCAACAGTCTCCGTGCTCACGGATCATGTTTCCTACCAACCTGAGCGTACCTGCTCTCCAGCTGCATCAATTACTATAATCAAGTCCCACAGTCCGCAGTCCCATCAGGCCCGCAGCCTTACTTATCTCGTCCTGCTCCGTCTTCTTTCTGAATGTCTGGCTCTTGAGGGCAGCTCTGCATATCCAGCCACCCCATGGCATCTTCCGGAGTGTCGAAGAACAACGTCTTGTTCTTATAAAAAACCTTTAGCTTAGCCGGGTAGAGCAGCATGTATTTGTACCCAGCTTCCCGCAATCTCCTCTTGACCGATCCAAAGTTCATACGGCTTTGCTGTACCTGCAGGGTATAATCCGGGTAGGCAGTTATGCTTGCCGCTCCTCGTTGCATTGTTCCCCCTTTGCGGAAGTGTTCAAGGATTCTTTCCCGGTCCCGGTAGTTGAGGATCTTGGCGATCATTGGCCTGGGCAGATTTCCCGGCGGCGGCTTCCTTGTTAGGGCCCTGTGCGCTCTTTCCACTGCAAATCCCTGAGACAGGGTTCCCCCAGTGATCTCCTGCAGCAACATATTTTCCACGAAGTCCGTAGGGTTGTGACCCTCGGCTCCTTCTGGCAGTCCAACAATGTGAATGTTATTCCTCCGGGCACGTCCTTCCGCCTCCTCCGCCCTACTCTCCAAATTGCCCACACGTTGCACTAGGGCATGGAGCTCTCGTTTGTGCGCAGCGCAGTCTGCCGCGGTAGGGCCCATCTTTTTCTCCAGAGTCTCTGTGCGCTCCGCCAGAGTCCTAACATCCTGCCTGAGGAGGTTCACCACGTCCTGCACCGCCCCAACCTGGAGTTCCATTGCCGTTTTCAATTCCGTCACTGCCAATTGGAGCTTGGTCTCCCAGGCCACCTTCAGATCCATGATCGCCGCAAGGACCTCCTGATTCGTGCCCACAGCGGCCATTGCCACTGCCGGGGGTTTGTCTTTACTCCTGGCTCTGTCCGGGCCAGTCGGTGTCCTGGCGTATTTGTCCAGCGTGGGCTGTTTACCCTTCGCTCTCAGGGGCTTATTAGACATTTCTCCCGTCAGGGATAGCCACCTGTCCACGCTTGGATTTGCAGCAAGGTGTCCCAGTGCATTTCTTTGATTTCCCTTTGCTACTGTAGCATTTCTGTCACGAAGCAAACAAACTCCTTTGTTCTCTGGCCCCGCCGGCCATTTTATCTTCTTTCTCCGACTCACAGTCCAATAATGGGTGGAACATCGCTTCTCCTTCTTCCGAGGGTTTGAAAAGTTCAGAGGGCACTCCCAGCACCTTCATAAGTGCCCATGTATGCTTACAGCAGCCGCTGGGATCTTTAACTGCACTTTTTAAACAGGATCATGGACGGGTCACATGAGCTCCTCCGGAACACACCTCCCTACATGGCCCTCGTGGCCCCGCCCCGATGGGCACAGTTCACCACAGCTTGTGGGCTGCACTCGCCTGCCAGCAGTTCCACAATCCAGTATTATATTGCAGGCTCTCACCTCCTGTCAAGCCCTGCCTTCACCTCATTCAGCCCCAGCTGTACGCCTATTGAAAGCCCAGGTGCTTGGGCTACAATATATCAGGGGCCTCACTCTGTGTTCGGAGCGCTTGCTACATTTGTAGCCTTCCGGGAAGACCTCTGCGTTAATTTCAGGGATCAATGCCCCAGCCGTCCACTGGCCGCACTGATGCTCACGATCAGAGCCTTGTGTCAGTTACAAGGCGTACGATTGCAGCCGTTCCTCCATAAAACGAGATACAACGTATCTCCAACCAGGCCCGGCTTCCCATCCGTTTCCTACCGTTCTTCGCAGTAGTGATTCGGGCCTTGAAGCCGCAGCCCCCGGAGCTGCTCGTTCGTACAGGCTGCACACCTCCCGATCCTGATGCTCCTGCACCAGGCTGCTTCGGTGACTTCCGGGTCTCGGAGCCGCGTCGCACAGAGCCGCTTCTTTATGTAGGCTGCACACCTCGCGGGCCTCGGACTGGGTGTCGGGTGCACTTAATGTTTGCAGCACACCTGATCCATGCTCCGTCGGTGCCGCGCACCTCTGCTGCAATCACGCGGACAATCAAGTAGCCAGGCGCCCAGGCCAGCCACTCCTTTGTTCTTTGTCTATTCAGCAGCGCCCATCTTATTCTTCGTTACGATCTCACCCAGAAATTTTCCCCCAGCCTCTGGCAGCGCTCCTACGGTACGGGTCCGTGCCACAATGTAACTACACATGCAACAAAGCTTCGTACGCACGATCCTCCTTGTCACAGCCTAATTGCATCAGTCCTTGCACGGTTTTCAGTCGGATAATGCGCGGATCTGCAGGAGCCCCGGTATGGACACGTCTTCTTACATGGCTTCCTAACCACGCCCCACTGTACTGGAACACTTAGGACCGCCAGAGTCCTACAGGGACAGAACAGAGAGCCTCTTCCAGGCGGTGGGACACCCGCATCTTTAAATGACTGATGAACATTTTGGAATCAATCGCAGGTATGTGCCAAACCCATAGTTTAACCAGAACCAGATAACTTAATTAAAGCTATAAACCTATCAGAGAAACAGGAAGAGCGAGCAGACAGGCCTAACCAATGCCAAGCTTTGTCAGAGAAACCAGACTACACAGACATCCATCAAAAGTGAACCAGAATCAGTGTGACAGAGTGAGCAGGGTGCTTAATCCTTTTGGCATGAGAAAGTAGGAATTTGAGTGAACAGAGCTATATCCTAGGTGCACTAGAAAGCAGGAGACAAAGAAGGCAGGGTGCTATATGGCTGGGTGCCTCAGGGAGCAGGATGGCGAGCGCATAGGGCTCTATATCTCTGGTATCTGAGGAATCAGAAAGAGAAAGTAGGACTCTATATCCCTAGGCACAGGAGAGCAATTTTGAGGAAGAAGAGCAAGAGAAAACCACAAAAGGAGTATCTGCTTAAAGGCATGTTTGCAGGTTACATCCACTGACGTGCCTGCCAGTGGTGAGAGAGCTAAGATGCCATAGTGAGCTGTGACGAATCAACAGTATTCTCAACCTTCTCCCCAGAGGGGAGCTACCCCCTTTGAGGCTAGGGAGGTCAGCCAGCTCTGCAAAACCCTCCCTAGGGGTCTGGGCAAGTGGTGCCTCTCTGGGAGTGGCTCCTCTCTAGGGGACAAGGACTCTCATACCCACAAGCAGTGTTAGGCAGAAACCTGTGCAGTTCCCTTAGGGACCACTGCAAAAGGCTTAAGACTACAGGTGTTGGCAGTAAACCCAATTGGTAGCAGTCTGTACCACCTAGATTTACCTGGTAGCTGTGGCTGAGCAGCCAGACTTCTCTCAAGAAGAGTTAGACAGCATATAGAGTATACAAGATAGGTACCAAAATACAGTAGCACAAGCAAACACTGACCAGAGCTTTCGTAACAAGTATATAATTATTTATTTAAAGACACACTTAGAAACACTCCAGCACTATTATTATAAGTAAGTTCAAAAACACAGTCACTATTAATATATATACATCCCTTATTCCTTATTAGACAAGTCTTAGTTAACACCACTTATTTCCAGACAGAGGTGAGCGCTTAACTAAAGATGACACTCCAATAAGTTTAAGAAAAGGGGAGGGAAAAGGCAGAAATTAGGAACAGCACACAACACAATCCTTCAGAAGCACTCAGCAAGGCAGGAAAGTCGAAGTCTACTTGTGAGCAAAAAGTTCAGAGGCCAGGCTCCGTCTAGGAGAGAGTAGAACACCAATGCGCCCAAGATCACACAGTTTAAAAGGCTTGGAGAGTCTTACAGGTTCAGGAAGGAATCAGTTGAGTTTAGAAAAGTTCAGTTAGCCAGCCTAGAGCCAACCCAATTGGTAAGTTGAGGGTTTAAGAGTCACCCCACACAGACCGTTGCGAGGGAGGTCAGGCGGACACAGTACCTTTAAAGTGGAGAGGATCCTCCAGCGGGGGCATTTGTTCCTGGCAGCTGGTGCAAGTCACGGCGTCGTCCAGAGGAAGAGAAGATCTCGACGTGGAGGAAGGCTGAAGGTCGTTGCACTGTCAGGGAAGAAAGCAGCCGCAGAGTTCTCCGGTTAAAAGGTACTACCCTTTTATTTGCGGTAGTGGAGAAAACGTGGTATCCCGGTTGCCGGGGTGCTTGGCACAGGCAAGGCGGCCACGAGATGATCCGGGAAGGCGAAAGGCAGGCAAACTGGTTATCCCCACCAGTCAAAGGAGGAAGACTCTTCGGGATGAAGATCTCCTCTGTCGTCGCGAAAAGTGGTGAGATGGTTCAGCAGGGCTCCACCGGTGGTGTCGTCGTTGCAGGTCGGCTCAGCTTCTCCCTCTTCGGATTCTTTGGTCCTGTGGCGACGTCTGAAGTCCCAGTCCCCAAAGCCCTGCTTTTATGCAGAAACCCCCCCATTCATCAGTCCTAGCTGTCACTCAAACATGCTAAGTGGTGAGCCGGGCGGCTCACCACTGGGCCAATCACACAAGAGTGTGACTTGAGTTGGCGGGGCAACTCAGTCCAGGGTGCCTAAACCCCCTCCCACACACCCTGTGATACCCAGACAGAGTGGCACCACTTTTGGAGGCTTCTTTGGAGAAGCCCGCCAAAAAGTGGAACAAAGGGCTCGACTTGGGTTGGAGTCACAGAAGCAAACACAAACGCCATTTTGGAACCGAGTTTCGGCAAAAAATACCAACCGGTGAATTTATATTAATTTAATAAACCGGCGGTACGTTCAAAGCTATTTTTAAAAGTAGTATCCACTGCCACCAGCCAAAACTCGGTCAGGGGGGACTGGACAGTGCCCCCTCGAACAACAGACCCTGGGGCAATCGAATTGCCCCGACCAGTACGTCCACAATATGATGGTTTGTACTGGTTCTGTTCACAATTTAAGACTAGTAAAGCCAATGGTGACTTTACATGCCCTGGGAGACAGTAGTCAGTCCCAGGGTATGGAGTCTATGTTTGGGGGTCGCTACAACACCCGTGTGTTACTGCATGGAGGGTGCTGTGTAACCCACATACCAAAAACACATGAAGCCCTATGGGGTAAAGGACCCCCTAGCCCATAAAACACATACAAAGCCAAAGGAACACCTCAAATCATGTCTAAGAGTGGGAGAAAAAGAGTCTCACTCTTAGCAGGAGAAAAAAATAAACCCCAAAAATCCAGCAAAGCTGCTGGGGGACTCACTAGGTTTGGGAAATTAGCCTTAACAGAGAATTCTCCCTAACAAGGAGATCACTATACAAGCAACAATATGACACGCATTACTTACCGTAATAGCATTTCTGATGATTGTATCTGCTTATATTCACATGCTGTGCATATAGTCTGACATCTAGTGGTAATCGCAGAGTATTGCATCTTGTCTTTCGAGAATCGAAAGGGGCATGTCGACATGGGCGTGCTTGTAACACTATCCCTAACGTGACATGCAGTGTATCCAAAATCACTCACCCGTCGAGGTCCCTCTGGTTGTGTTTTTTCTGCCGTTAGGGAGCCTTATGACTATCGTGAGTGAGTACATAGAGAGAGAAAGGAGTAAGAGGTCTATGTTCCTTCTACTCCGAGCGGGGAGTAAGGGTGGGCGCACGTGAATCTAAGCAGAAATAATCTTCAGAAATGCTATTACGATAAGTAATGCATGTCTTCTGATGCTTGTGAATCTGCTTAGAATCACATGCTGTGCATAGACTAGCAAGCAGTACCCAGCGATGGTGGTGGGATGTGTGAAGGAACAGTAGTAAAGAGATGTCTTAGTATCGCTTGTCCCACATGAGAATCAGACCTAGAGTGTGTATCTACGCAGTAGTGTTTTGTAAAGGTGTGTGCAGAACTCCAGGTTGCTGCTTTTCAAATGGACTCGAGAGGAACATTTGCAATGAATGCTATGTAAGAGAGTGTGCTCTAGGCTTGAAGGGCAGATCTCTCTTGGCACGAGTGTAACAGTGTGATGCAATTTACAATCCACTTTGTGATGGCCGAGTTAGAGACAAAGTCTCCTTCTCAATCCGCTGCCACTGAAACTAAAAACGGGTTTGTTTTTCTTAGTAGTTTAGTTCTTTCCAGATAATATATGACTGCCCTCCTCAGATCAAGTGTGTGGAGGCTTTTTTCTGCCACGTTAGTGCGGTTCCAGAAGGTGGGTAGTTCTATTGATTGGTTTACATGGAACTTTGAAATTAATTTAGGCGCAAACCGTGGGTCAGTGTGCAGAACCACCTTATCTTTGTAAATTGTGACAAAAGGGTCTTGAACTGAAAGGGCCTGCGGTTCACTAACTCTTCAAATTGAATTGACTACCACAAGGAAGGCGGTCTTCTAAGTGAGTGCTTTAAGGAAAGCCTTATGCATAGGTTCGAAGGCAGGTCCCATCAGTCTAGTTAATACCACATTCAGGTCCAATCCGGGAGCTGGGTTAGAAATCCGGGGATGAATTATCTTAACCCCTTCCATAAAGGCCTTGATTACTGGGATTTTCCACCACAAAACCTTCTTCTGGGACGTAGTGTAAGCTGAAAGTGCCGCTAAGTGGACCTTCAGGGAATTAAAAACCAGGCCTGAGTCTAGTAGGTGAGTCAGGTATAAGACAATATGTGTCGGTGAGCAGTCTATGGGATTGATGCTCTTGGAATTGCACCAGATGACAAAGCACTTCCATTTGTTGGAGTAGCAATGTCTGGTGTTAGGTTTTCTTGGTACTCTAAATATGTCCATGCATCTTTGAGGAAGCTGGAGGTGCCCGAACTCTATGACTTCAGGTGCCAGGCCGCCAAGTTGAGAGTTTGCGGGCATAGATGGAGTGTTTCCCCCCTGTCTTGTGATAGCATGTTGTATGGGCATGGCAGCATCCTCGCAGGGGAGACTGACATTGCCATGAGATGAGAGAACCAGGGTTGGCGGGCCCACATAGGGTTCCTGGTTCCTGGTCCTGGTCATCATCACTGGTTCCTGGTCTTGTGCACTATCTTGTTGAGTAGGGGAGTCGGGGGGGGGGGGGGGAGCATAAACAAATTTCACTGACGATGTCATGAGTTGCGAACAAGTCGATCTCTGTGAAGCCCCATTCTGCTAAGGCAATGTCTTCTTGTAATCGCCATTCGTAATCTGTGGGTAGTGGGAAGTCCCTGCTGAGCATGTGTGCCAGAAGATTGAGTACCCCTGGAACTTGTTGAGACAGGAGGAACATCTTGTGTTTGAAAGCCCACTTCCATATGTTCTGAGACAGTTTGGATAGCCCTGGAGAGTGCGTGCCCCCCTGTTTTTTCAGGTAATACATGGCTGTGGTGCTGTCTGTGAGGACCAGTAAGTACTGTCTTTCCCTATAGTTGTGTCTGAAAAGCCTTTAGGGCTTTGAACACTGCTAACAATTCCAACAGGTTTATGTGGTTGGATGCTACTGTTGGGGACCAAACGCTGTGCGCCGTGTGATGAAGGAGGTGAGACCCCAAACAGTGAGGGATAAGTCCATAGTAAGAGTGGCTTCTACTGTGGGGGTGATGAAGGTTTTCCCCTGCAAGAGTATTTCCCTCGACCACCACTGCAGAGAGAGAGAACAAGGGCTGCCGAGACAACCACTAGATCGTCCCATTGTCCACTGGCCTGACGCCATTGGCTGGAGAGTCACTTTTGCATGGAGCGCATGCGCAAACGTGCGTGTGTGACTAGATATATGCAGGAGGCCATCATCCCTAACAGTCACATGGCTTTGCGTACGGTCACCTCGCAATTGGCTACATAGTGAGGGATTTGGAACAGCATGTTTTGAACCCTCTCGTTGGAGGGGAAGACGAGGCCGTCATTGATCGAGAATCCCACACTGAAGAGGAGATCTACCGTCTGCTAGGTATTTGATAGGCATGTTCCGTACAAATCCCCTGTTATTAGCTAGTCGTCGATGTAAGAATAGACTGGGATGGACTGTCTGCGCAGGTGAGCCGCTACTATTGCCAGTACCTTCGTTAACACCTTAACCCCCCCTGTGTTAGCAGTGGGATTACGTCCTGCAATGTTGTCATTCTGAACTTTTGTGGCTTGACAAACTTGTTCACTGGGCGCAAGTCAAACACAGGGCGCATGGTGAGATCCTTTTTGGGTACAAGAAAGTACACTGAATAAATACCCTCTTTTACCTGTAGAAATGGAACGACTTAAATGGTGCCCTTTTCTTGAAGGATCTCCACCTCGTATAGCAAAATCTTCAGGTGTTCTGGTGATAGGCATCTGGATGTTGGTGGACGGTATCAATGTGCCCGGCTGAACTTGATACAATAACCGTGGGCGATGGTCTTGAGCACCCACTGGTCTGAAGTGAACCCCCCCCCTGCCATGCGTGAAGGAATGTTATTCGTCCCCCGATTGGGGAGGCATGGGAAGGGACTCGGACTGGCGAGTCATTTTTGAGCGGAGCCCGGGGATCCTCTTGGGGTGGAATTCCTACCCCTGACCTTGCCTCTCCGCTGACCTCTCTGTTGGTATTGTCCTGTGGCAGTTGTACCCTGTCCAGAGGACCATGGTGCATTCCCAGTGCCATACTGGTTGTGGGGGGAACGTGAGAAGGATTAAGGAAAGTAACGGTACGAGATTCCTCCTCGCTGTTGATAGGGCCTTGCCTTGCCCTACTTAAGAGTCTCATGCGCCTTCTTTGCTGTTTCCAAAGCATTGGCTACTACTTTCCCAAACAAATTAGTGTGGGCCACTGGCTTGTTTATAAAGGATGCCTGTGTCTCTGGTTTAAAACCTGAATTCTTAAGCCAGGTGTGCCTTTTGAGAAGGGTTCCCTGTGCCAGTGCCCCAGCCCACTGTTTCAGCTGCGTCTAAGGTGTTTTTCAGAATATTTTGATTGACCCCTCTCCCCTCCGATACAACCATCAGCGGCATGATTGCTACGGTCCTGGGACTTCTTGTAGGCCCTCCTGAAGTAAGTTCCACTGAGCGTCATTATAACTTGCCAGCAGTGTAGTGTTGTTGGCAATCCTGGTAGAATATGCAGCTGACGAAGTGATGCGCTTTCCAAGGGCGTATAACTTTTTACAATCTTTATCTGGTGGTGCCTCTGATGTGGACAACGGCACTCCAGCCCTCTTTCTGGTAGTAGTGACTACAAGGGAGCCTGGATTAGCATGGCCCCGGATGTACAGCGGGACTGCAGGGGAGTGACAAAAAAGCTTCTCTACCCAAGGGTTGACTGCTTTGGTAAGAGATGGGGACAACAATGAGGATGCAAGGTGCTTTTTGACAGAGCTAAGCAGTGTTATTGTTTGGCTTGTGGGTGTTTTTTCTTTTAGGATATCTTCCACAAAGTCTGTTGGCTGTACTGCCTCTTGTGTGACAGTTTCAAAGTGGTCTGCTGCCCTCGTTAGTATTGCATTGAACGCCATTTGGTTGTCAATGGGTGAGGCTGGCCTCTGAGGAGGCGAGGAGGAAGGGTCTAGACAAAGGGAGTCTGGATCTGGAGTAGTAGTGGGGGAGAGCCATGGTGCTTCCCCTGCTGGCTGTTCCTGACCCCAGTCTGGGCACTGGTCTGGTGTCTCCTCAAAAGGATTTTCTTCCTGACCATAAGGGTCCTCAGAGTTCTTCAGGTTCTGAGAACTCTATAGCCTCTTCCTGGGGAAATGCACTGCAAGTTCTTTGTACCTTAGAAAGATTAGGGCCGGTATCCTTCTCCCTTGGCCTTTTTGGGGTGATAAACTTTTCTGAGAAGTCAACAAATTTAGAGTGTTTGTCCATATAGCCTTGAAACCTAACTCTGGTCCACAAGGATGAACCAGAGGGGTCTGGGGGGTGGGAGGGGTCTTCTGGAGGACGGGGGTCCCTAGGAGGTCCTAGGGGGTCGAGATTTGTCAGTCATAGCCTTAGAGAAGAGCTGTGACCCATCTGAATATTCTTCGATGTTTGGATGTGTCCTTAGGCTCATTTGCCGTCGAAACGATGTTCCCGAGATTCTCGGGCAGCTCTGGCAGGTTGGGTAGTGTTTTCGACGAGCCTGGCGGCTTTGGCGAGCCTCAGCGTTCTTATGTTCTTTGGTGCTGATGCCCTTATGGCTTGAATGCCTGGATGCATGCTGTATCGACTGTTGTGGGGAGGGCGGGCGATCAAGGGGATTGGTGGGTGCCGTCGAAACCTTTGGACAGGCCCGTTGGTGTTTATGGCTTTCTCGACGAATCCGTCGAGGAAGCTCGTGGGGTTGTGTGCTTTTCTTTTTGGGGTGCGGATGTGCCCCTGTCGCCGGGATGTTGTCTCCCCATAGCAGAACACCGGTGGCCTGCCTGTCAGGGCCAGACACTTCGGAACCTGCTGGTTCCGCAGAGAGGCCAATGGCCTCCACATCAGAGCCACAGCTGCCGCTTCAATCCTCGTCACTCAAGGCGCCTGAGCCGACAGGGTAACCACCCTCGGCCTGCTGCATGGCTTAGGTCGTCCATCGCTTCGTCTGCCGATCTTTTAGCACCTTCTGGTGTAAAAGTTGGCAAGACTTGCAGGATCACTCGTCGTGATCATGAGGCAGACACTTGTTACACTTTCGATGAGTGTCTTTCTATGGGTATTTGCTGTTGCAGGACAGGCAAAACTTAAAAGGAGTCCTGTCCATAGCTCAGGTGAAAAGCGACAGCAAGGCCAGAAGGGAAAAGAGGAGGGGTGGGGGGAGGAAATGTATTCTACAAAGAATCAAACCCTGTGGCCCAACTCTCCTTACTGTAGAGGCCTGGCCAGAGGGCCAAGGCCACGTGGTCGACAGCATCGATCAAAGCACCAGCTGCCGAATATCTGTCTTCGGCGTAGGTTCAGAAGTAGTCGTCGATGATGAATGGACGAATATTAAACGACCGACAGTCATGGATAGTGAAATATAACTTTTGCAATGTACGAGCACGGCATAAGACGACCAGCTAGCTGGGAGGAAAATAAAATCGGAGGGACCTCGACGCGTGAGGGATTTTGGGTACACTACATGTCACGTCAGGGATAGGGTTACAAGCACGCCCATGTCGACGTCCCCCTTTCGAGTCTCGAAAGACGAGATGCAATACTCCACGATTACCACTGTCTGACTATATGCACAGCATGTGATTCTAAGCAGATTCACAAGCATCGGAACTGCTTATATGGGATTATCTGCTATACCAAGTCAAACATCATTTCTATTAGCTTCAGGTAATGCCTCACAAATCTTCAATGCCACGTCCTCTCCTATCTCTTTTGAATCCACCATCTCTTCTATTGCTCGGCCTCACTCTGGTCACATCTCCACCCATCACCCTCCTAGCCCCACTTACCATTCTTTAATGATCTTTAATGATCTTGGGCAACTTCTTGATTCTCTTTCCACTAAACATCACCTCATTCTCTTAGGTGACTTTACTCTTTCCTCGCCAACCACTTCTCAGAAATGTGAACTTCAGTCTATTCTTAGTGACCACACTCTCCATAACCTACCTACCCACAAAGGGGGTAACTCTTTGGCCCTCTTATTCATCTCCACCTCTCTCTCAGCCACTAGTACTATTAACAAACCATCCATATCGGATCACTCAATTTTTTCCATCACCATCTTCTTACCACCCTCTGACCTTGCCTCACCACTTGCTTCACCTATTACTAAAAGGAAATATAAACCTTCTGCCATTCCCCCTTTTCTCTCAGACCTACAGTTCTCACTCTCCTCCTTCACACTGATGCCTATTCCACCAACACTGCCTTCTCCAGCCTCCAATCCATTCCATATGACTCATTCTCCTTTGACTTCCCAATGCTTACTTTCACCCCTAACTCTCAGCATACTCAGCCATGGGTCACCCCATTCATGTGCCGTCTAGGCACCTATATGCATCAGCTGCTGCGAAATGTAGGCGTACCTACTCGCATGGAGGAACTGCTACTCTACCTCTCTGCCCTGAACTCCTGCTCTTGATAGAGCGAAAAGGGAATTCTACCTAACCCTCTTGACTCTCACTCCAACCATCCTTGCCGGCTACAGGGCACACTAATTTCACTCCTCCTATGACTATCAACTCCACTCTCACAGCTAATGACCTAGCTGAATGCTTCGCTGCAAACATTTCCACAATTAGAGACTCTCTCCTGACCTTCACCACACTCGCTCCTCCTACATTTTACACTCTGCCTACTATACTATCATCCTCCATCTCCCACTTAAGTCGCACTAATACTGACAAAGAGACATCTCTGCTGATGAAGGCTAGCCCCTCGTGCCCCATTAGACCCTCTTGCTCCTCAGCTAGTCAAGCCTATTGCCAGTTTAGTGGCTTCTCACCTCGCTGAACTCTTCAATCTGTCCTTCAATGCCACTTGCTTTCCCTCTTTTTCAAAACAGCCACTGTCATCCCTCTCCTAAAAAAGCAAGGGGCTCATAGCCCACCTATTCGAAAAAGCCCAGAAGGTGGCCATTCCCACTCTCCTTCTAACCATTGATGCTGAAAAAGTCTTCGATAGAGTGGAGTGGGGATTCCTCTATGCAACCATGAGGAGGATGGGGTTCGGGCCGAGTTTTATATGAATAGTCGAGGCCAATTATCAGCGCCCACTTCTGCGGCTAGCTATTAACGGCCACATCTCGGGACCAATCCTAGTAGAAAGGGGAACGAAACAAGGTTGCCCGTTATCGCCCATTCTCTACGTCCTGCACTTAGAACCCTTCTTGGCGGGGATCAGGGCAAACAAGGAGATAGCTGGGATGCCATTCGGGGGGGGGAGCCACATAAAATAGCAGCCTTTGCGGACAATATGATACTCGCTTTAACCCAACCAGAGACATCCCTGACAGCAGCCCAGAAAGAGCGTGACCGGTTTGGGGCAGTGGCAGGCTTGAAAGTTAACATAACCAAATCAGAAATCCTCAACCTCACATGAACCCAACAGGAGATGCAAACCCTTAAACACAACTTGATTTAGATGGGCAGGAAATTTCATCAACTATCTGGGGGTAACACTGACTAACACGGTGGACGGGATTTATCAACCAAACCTACCACCCCTGCTAGAGAAGCTGAAAACAAAACAGATAGACTGGGGACCACTGGCCATTTCAAGGCTGGGCCACATCAAAGTCTTGAAAATGGCGGTCCTGCCGCGTCTCCTCTACCACTTCACTTCCCTCCCAATTCAGGTAGCATCCCGTTTCTTCAAAACCCTCCAGAAGACAACAGACAGCTTCCTCTGGAACCATAAACCACCTAGACTGGCAGGAGGGTGATGAGAACGCCAGTGGGAAGTGGGGGAATGGGAGTGCCGGACGTCAAAGCATACTACACCGCCGCCCAAATAAGGGTCATCAGAGACTGGCAAAGGGACGACAGAGGCAAGGTATGGAGACCGATGGACAGGGCCGTGGTGGGTACGGAGTTGGAGGAGGCGATGTGGAAACCGAAAGGGGACAGACCCCCACAAATGTATGCAAGCCACATCACAGGGACAGTGGGCAGAGCCTGGGACCTAGCGGCAACCAAAGTTGCACCACATCATTTCCCTCCCCTATATGCCACTAATCAGGAACCCCCAGTTCACCCCAGGCCTCAGCTCAACCACCTTCCAGGATTCGCAACAGGGAGGCTGCCACAGGGCGAGGGACATGTTCGTGGGCCCCCAGATCAAAATATATGAACAGTGCAAAGCTGACTTTAAATTGGGGGAAAACCAACGGCACGCGTATGCTCAACTAAGACACCGGCTGTCCCACCAGGGAAAATGAGAGCCGCAGCAACCCGAGAGCTCACACTGTTAGGGAGAATTCTCTGTTTAGGCTGAATTTCCTAACCTAGTGATTTTTGGGGTTTATTTTTTTCTCCTGCCAAGAGTGAGACTCTTTTACCCTCACTCTTGGGCATGATTTGAGGGTGTTTCTTTGACTTTAGATGTGTTTAATGGGCTATGGGGTCTTTTACTCCATAGGGCTTCATGTGTTTTTGTGATGTGTGTTACACAGCACCCTCAGTGCAGTAACACAGGGGTGTCATAGTGACCCCCCAATATAGACTCCATACCCTGGGACTGACTACTGTCTCCCAGGGCATGTAAAGTCACCATTGACTTTGCTAGTCTCAAATTCTGAACAGAACCAGTACAAACCATCATATTGTGGACGTACTGGCCGGGGCAATTCGATTGCCCTGGGGTCTGTTAGTCAAGGGGGCACGTCTCCGTCCCCCCTGATCAAGTTTTGGCTGGTGGCAGTGGATACTACTTTTTATATTCGACCGCGAATATATCTCTATGGGATTTCCCATTGTTCGAGGCTACCAACTTTAATTATTTAATTCCTATAGCCTCGAACATACTGCCGGTTTATTTATTTAATATTAATTCTCCGGTTGGTATTTTTTTGCCAGAACTCAGTTCTAAAATGGCGTTTTTGTTAGCTTCTGTGACTCCAACCCAAGTTGAGCCCTTTGTTCCACTTTTTGGCGGTCTTCTCCACAGAAGCCCTCCAAAGTGGTGCCACTCTGTCTGGGGTACTTAGGAGGGGTGGAGGAGGGGTGGAGGGGGATTTAGGCACCCTGGACTGAGTTGCCTAGGCAACTCAAGTCGCACTCCGTCCTGATTGGCCCAAGTGGTGAGCCGGCCGGCCCCAGGCTGAGTGAATGGGGGTTTTCTGCATAAAAGCAGGGCTTTGGGGACTGGAACTTTAGAAGTCGCCACAGGACCTAAGAATCCGACGAGGGAGATGCTGAGCCGACCTGCTACGACGACACCACCGGTGGAGCCCTGCTGAACCGTCTCACCACTTTTCCCAACGACAGAGGAAATCTCCAGCCCGGAGAGTCTTCTTCCTTCAACTGGCGGGGATAACCAGTCTGCTTCCTTTTTCGCTTCCTGGAGCATCTCGTGGCCGCCTTGCCTGTGCCAAGCACCCCGGCAACCGGGATACCACGTTTTACCACTACCGCGAATCAAAGGGTAGTACCTTTAACCGGAAAACTCTGCGGCTTGTTTCTTCCCTGGCAGTGCAACGACCTTCAGCTGGAGGATCCTTTCCACTTAAGGTACCGTGTTCCGCCTGGCTTCCCTTGCAACCGACTGTACGGGGTAGATTTAGCACCCGGCTTTCGAACCTGGGTTAGCCTGGGACACCCTGGCTAAACTTTTCTGAGCCTAACTAAAACCTTTCTGATCTCCCTGCAAGACTTTTTAAGCCTGTTGTCATTGTGTGATCTTGGGTGCATTTGTGCCCTGCTCTCTCCAAGAGTGGGCCCGGCCTATGGACTTTAGCTCACAAGTATCTTTTGGCTTTCCTGCCTTGCTTAAGAGTTCCTAAGTATTAGTGTGGTGTATTTTCCTACATTCTGCCCTTTTCCCTCCCTTTTTCGTTAACTTATTGGAGTGCCATCTATAGTTAAGCACTCACCTCTGTCTGGAAATAATTGGTGTTAACTAAGACTTGTCTGATAAGGAATAAGGGATGTATATATAATAATAGTAACTGTGTTTATAGTGATTTAAAATAATAGTGCTGGAGTGTTTCAATAAGTGTGTTTTTAAATAAATAATTATATACCTTGATACCAAAGCTCTGGTCAGTGTTTGCTTGTGCTATTGTGTCTAAGTGCCTATTGTGTATACTTTACATACTGCCTAACTCTTCTTGAGGGAAGTCTGACTGCTCAGCCACAGCTACTAGGTAAATCTGGGTGGTGCAGACTGCTACCAAGTGGGTTTACTGCCAACACCTGTAGTCCTAAATCTTTTGCAGTGGTCCCCAAGGGAACTGCACAGGTTTCTGCCTAACACACACCATTCAGGAAATACCTCAACACGAACACAGGAGACAAGAAACTGGTTGCGGATATTTATAGGCTCATAAAGGAAGGGGAGACTAGGCCAACCATGTCATATTTGGCAAAGTGGGACGCCGAAACGGGCACCACAATAGAACCGGCGGCATGGGTCGAAACTTTGGAACCAAATAACAAAACTCACGAGGTGGATCCAAATCAGGGAAATGTGGATGAAACTCCTAACACAATGGCACCTCACCCCGGCGAAGCTCCACAAGATCTACCCAAGGGCGTCGCAGGAATGCTGGAGGAAATGTGGTCAGACGGGCATATTCAGCCACATATGGTGGTCTTGCCCAAAAATAGCACAATACTGAGAAATGATCCATTCGGCTATTGAGCAAGTCCTGGGCCTAAAAATCGAGGGGAACTGGGGCCTGGCCATGATCGAGCTGAACGGGGCACTAGAAGAAATCAACTACAAATGCCACTGTAAGCTCTACATCATCATGATGATGGCGGTGGCCCTGGTCATTGCACGTAATTGGAAATCGGCGCACCCTCCCGCAGACCACGAATGGATCGCAAAAATGTGGTCGCTCCTAGCAATGGAGTGGCTGACCTACTCACTGCCAGGTCAACACCTAAGGTTCAAAACGGAATGGTCAGCCCTACTGAACTACCTCAAGGAGGGCGCTCGCCGAACATAGTGTCCAAAGGCCATGACCCTCTTGGGGATAATTCCTGATCAGGAGGACAAAGACATTTAGCAAAAGCGGGGGCCTGAGCCCGTCGCACGGCCCAAACCCACCGCACTGCCAAGGGGAACCTGCGGATCTGCTCCAGAGCAAGGGGGGGGAGGGAGGGAAGGGCAGGGGTCCATGACTGTTTCACAATTGTTTTATTTTGTGTTTAAGTACCCTTTTGTAATGCTCACTTATAAAACGTTATTAAAAATGTATTGAAAAAAAAAAATTCACAATACTAAGTGCATGAAAGGGTTGTGTTCAACCATCTTAGCAATTTCATAGACATCCACAACCTTTGAGATCTCCTCCAAGATACAACACATCTTCCCTCGTTTAATCAAACAAGACAAACACTTGTAAGAGACATACACACCAGTAAAACCCAAAACATGTACGCCCTTTAACACCACACAAACACACAACTGGAGGGACAACATCACAGACCCTCACAGACCACTCCATTCCAACTTAAAAGGAGAATGGCTCCCACCACAACAGGACCTATGCCGTCCTCACAACAATGGGATAAAGTGCACAAACAATGCCCTTCCCCTTTTCTACTGAGTAAATGAGAGGCACCCAAGGCTGAAAAAGGAATGCCACATGCTACCCTACAACAAAGGCTCCAAGCCCCACAAGCCAAACTCAAACTTCCAGTCCAGAACAATCTCACCTCAACTCGGGCATACAATGCCCCAAAAGACCAAGTGCTCTTTTCATAAACACGAGAGGCACATCTTAAACCAAAACTCCACAAATGTTGCTGATCTCTATATTAACCTCGCACTGCAGTACCAAACTAAACGAAAAGCAATGCCCAATGCCAAACCTCAGTGTGACAAACACCACAAAACAACTTTTGCATGTCCAAAGCCGGGCCATAATGTAGCACAATGCAATAAAACCACCAGGCACATACCCCACTGGCCAAAATCCCTGACGTCAGACACCCCAACAACCATTGGGTGTCCAACGCTCCAACAACTAACAGGTGTCCAAAACCCCAACTCTTAAACTCTTGTATTAACTACCCCCACTAAGGATACAGGGTGTCCAGCCTCTCACTACATTCCAGGGTCTCCTAAACCCCAACTGCTCAACACTTGTGTGTCAAACACCCCACCACAACCTAGGTGTTCCACGCACATCACCAACATGGGTGTGCAACACCAGAGACAGCACGTAACTAGGGTTAGCTCAATATAGCTGACACTACACAATTTTTTTTTTCTTCAAATATGTGTTTATTGGTATTTGTGCCAGCTTAATATTGCATCGACAAAGACACCTTACGCAGAAGGCCAGCAATTAAGATGTAACGTTCAAAAGCGACAAAGCAAAAACAAACATAACACAAACTGAGCCCAACGGTGGGCGAGTCTCTGGGGATCCAGGGGGGAGATCGGGGGGGGGGGGGGGGGGGAAGAGCTGTCCACAGGGGGGGTGTGTGGGCAGAGCTAAGTGTCTAAGATTAACAGAACCATTGGCGGGGCATTCCGTTTGTTAGGATGCAGGGCTCTGGTGTGGCATCAGGTTCCCTGAGTCCAGGGAGGGCCAAGGACTGCTTGTTGAAGGCCGAGTCATGTTCCATTCCGCCTTCTTCCGGTTAAGCCTGTACCCCCATCCAGCGAAGGTTGGGGGGCTGTCTCGCTAGGCCCAGGAATTTCCTTGTGTAGTCCAGGAAGGGGGACCAGATTTGTTCGAATTTGGCAGTGTTATCAAATCTTATGGCTGTAATCTTTTCCGCTGCCACTGTCTCCCAACATTTGGACCACCACATTTGTATGGTTGGGCCTTGGGATGCTTCCAGAGTCTGGCCAGGGCAATCTTTGCGGTTGTCAGGAGTTGGATGCATAAGTCTGCTATGCGGCCTGTTAGCGGGAACTGGCCCTTGCCCGTAGCCCCTAAGAGCATGATGCCTGGGTCCCAGGGGATTGTGCGGCCCGTTATCTCTCGGATCTGGTCCAGGATCTCCCCATAGAACAACAAGGACTTCGGGCAGGTCCAGAGCAAGTGAAGCAACGAGCCCCGTTCGGGACAACCCCTCCAGCACTGTGGAGGAATGGCCGGGTTGAATTTGTTTATGGCTTCGGGGGTACGGTACCAGCGGTAACACACCTTGTAGGCGCCCTCTCTGTTTGTCATGCATCTGGAGCTCTTGTGGGCTCGAGCCCAGATCTGGGCCCATTCCTGCGGATCGATGATTCTGCCTATGTCCTTCTCCCATTTGAGCATATACTGTTCTTTCTTGGATGGATCCGACCTGTCAAGCAATTTGTATAAGGATGAGATTTTCCCCTTGGGGGCATTCGACGAGAGTGTCCGCTCCAGGGCTGTTGCTCTCTGCCGCCTAGTTTCTTGGCCGCTCCGCTGGATATCCAGTGCCTGAGCTGAGCGTAGCGGAATCTCCCCATCTCGGGGATCAAGAATTTGGCCTTGCATTCCTCGAAGTTTAGTGGATTCCCGTTCGCGTAGAAATCCCCCATAGTTCTAAGACCGCCCTCCTGCCATTTGCTAAAGGTGCTAGGGGCGAGACCCAGAGAGAAGTCGGGGTTACTCCAGACTGGGGTGAGCGGGCCCGTCGGGCTTCTGCATTTCCAGAGGTGGGCCGCTTTCCTCCAGCTCAACACAGTATTCTGCATTGCAGGAAGTAGGTCCTTGTGCCCAGGGATGTTGTCTAGTTTCAGGTGGGGGAGGGCTTCCAACGGTACAGGGCACCAGTCCTCTTCCAATTTCAGCCATCTGGCTCGGTTGATGGTGGTTCTCCAAGCAAAGGCGTGGTCAAGCTGGGCTGCGAGGCAGTATCAGGCCACTGGGACCCCCAGAACCCCCAGGGACGGACAACGGAGCATGATGTGTCTAGTGATGCGCGGTTTCTTGCCCTCCCAGACGTATTTCAGGATAGCTCTTTGCAGTTTTTGCAAGGCTTCCGAGGGGACGGTAGTAGGGAGTGCCAAACAGAGGTAGAGCAGTCTCGGGAGCAGGTTCATTTTCAGTGCCGCGATGCGGCCGAACCAGGAAACCACCTGCTTCCGCCAGCGACTCAGGTCGGCTCTGAGGTCCCTAAATAGTTGTGGGAAATTTGCTCGGTATGTGCTTTCCAGATTGGACAGGATCTGGACCCCCAGGTAGCTTATCTGCGCTTTGGCCCACTGTATCGGGTAGGAGGCTTGCAAACGCTCTACGAGACTGCCCGGCATGTTAATTCCCATAGCGATGGACTTGGTGATGTTTATCGTGAAGCCCGAGGCTTCTTTAAATTCAGGCAGCTCCTTCCATAGGACCTTCATGGATTCTTCTGCAATGGATAGGGTAAGCAGTATATCGTCCGCGTACAAGGCTATCTTGTAGGACTCTCCCTTGAGATTCAAGCCTTGGATTAACGGGTTGCTCCGGATCCTGCTAGCCAGGGGTTCCATCGAGAGGGCAAAGATGAGCGGGGAGAAGGGACAACCTGCCTGGTCCCCCTCGCGATGTTTATTTTCCTGGAGCAGGCTCCATTCAATCTCAGATGGGTGGACGGGTGTTGATAGTTGGCGAGGGCCCATTTTCTGAAGTTCGGGCCGAACCCATAATGGCGGAGGGTGTCGTCTATGTAGCCCCAGACCAGCAAGTTGAATGCTTTGTGAGCATCCAGTGAGAGAACCATCAGGGGGGAGCCCATTCTGTGCGCTGACTCGATGGTATCGACCGTTCTTCTGATGTTGTCCTGCGTGTTGCGCCCCGGGATGAACCCGGCTTGGTCCAGGTGGATAATGTCTGTGTCATAAGGTCGAGCTTCTCCACCTCCAGGTAGCGCAGAGCACCGGTGTGGTCCGCTAGGCACTAGATGAAGTTCCTTGTTTGAGTCTTCTTCAATTTATGCGCTAAGAGGCGATTCACCTTATTGCTATTAAGGTAATAAAATTGTTTGGTATACTGCAGGGCTCTGGCTGCCCGGTCTGCTTGGTACATTTCAAGTTCGGCCTTGGCTCGCTTGAGATCACGGCCGGTGGCTTTGGCCGGATGCTTTTTGAAGCTGCTTTCCAGCTCTATTACTTTCCTCTCCAGGTTGGTTTGGTGTAGTTGGTTCAAACGGCAGAGCCTTGCTGTGGCATTCATGGTCACCCCACGGATCACCGGCTTCATTGCGTCCCACGTGGTCGCTCGGGAGACGTCCGGGGTGGCGTTCTCCTGGAAGTAGTTCACCAGCGATTCCTCTATTTCGGCCTTGATGGCTGGGTCCGGGAGGATGTGGTCTTGAAATCTCCAGGGCCGGAGGTGCGGTTCCTGAAGCCCCTGAATGCGGAGTTTCAAGGTCACTGGCACGTGGTCCGAGATGGTGATGTGTCCTATGTCGATACTCTCAACGCAGGGGGCCAAAGAGCTGGAGGCCAGTATCAGGTCAATCCTCGAGTAGCCCCTGTGTACGTGCGACAGGTGCGTGTAGTCCCTTGCACCCTGGTTGAGGAATCTACAGATGTCAAGGGTTTATGTCTCCGTTAGGAATTCGGCCAGGGCTAGGGCGTTAATGAAGTCCTCTCTCGAGGGTGGGAGGGTTTTGTCCAAATTGGGGTCTGGAGGCAGGTTGAAATCCCCCCCGATGAACAATTGACCTCTGGCAAAGGCTGCTATATTCGGCAGGAGCCTGCGAAGGAACAGGCCCTGGTCCTTGTTGGGGCTGTAGATGGCGACCAGGGTTATCGGAAGCTCGACCAGTAGGCCTCTAAGGAGCAGGAACCTGCCCTCCGGGTCCTTTTTAATGGAGAGTTGAGTTAAGGGCAGACTCCCACTAATGAGGATAGCGACCCCTCTATTTTTTTTGTTTCGCTGAGGCTAAGAATCGTCTAGGGTAGCTTCGGAAGTTGATGCGCTTCTCATCAGGCTCCACGAGGTGCGTTTCCTGTAGGAAAACAATGTCTGACCCCAGGCGGGCTAATTTCTGCTCCACAAGTTTCCGTTTCCTAGGTGCGTTAAGGCCCCAGACGTTCCAGGTTGTCACTTTAATAGTATGTTCCGGAGTCCCCATCTAATGCATCCGTGGAGAAGAGTTCTGTCGCCTTCCGCCACGTCGAGTTCCCCTGACCCTTTATGAATAGTCCTTTTTTTGTAGAGGTCACGCCCCCACCCCCCATCCCCTTGATGAACGACCAGGTCAGCCTGGAATCAGTGGGGGCAGGCGACCGGTCCAACACGCCAAAAACAGTGTGAGGCAACGGAACCTCCTTTGTAACTGGTGAAACTGATAAGGGGTGTTATGCGGAGGGACTCCTAGGAGTACCCCTCCAGCTGGCCAACGGGCCTCGGTGGGGGGCACAAGGGCCTCCATGGTCAGAGCGATTTACAAGGCCTGAGGAAGTGGGCCGTTCTCGATGGGCCAGCCCCCGTGGGCGTCGAAACATCCGGGCTCTGGACCGCTAAGCTCCTGTATGAGATCTCCGGCAGAAGCAAAGGCCAGGGACGTGAGGGGGGTTGCGGGCCGGTGGGCTGCCCGATCTGGAACAACAGTTCATGACCTTAACCGTTGTTCTTGTTCTTATTTTTGGCCAGGGGCCTGGGCGGTCTGTGTCGTCTCTCGACTCGGGTCCAGGACTTTAGGGGCTCCCGCGGACCCCCATCCAAGGAGCAGGGAGGATTGTTCACTGTGCCGGGCGACTCCTCCGGGTTCATGAAGTTCGCTGCTTCTCTGGGGTGAGGATGTGACGGGTTTTGCCCTCCTACGTGAAGGAGAGGGAGGTGGGGAACCCCCAGCGGCATTTGGTCTTCCTCTCACGGAGCCAGTCAGCCAGTGGTTTTAGGGCTTTTCTCTTTGCCAAGGTGACAGCCTAGTATAGGGAGATAACCGCATCGCGGAAGATTATTCGGGATGTTTTCCTAGCCTCGCGCATAATTTCTTCTTTGGTTTTAAAGAAATGCACCCTCACTAGGACGTCTGGGGGGGAGGCGTTACTTTGTCTGGCCCTGGTCCTGTGGACTCTGTCGAGCTCCAGGGGGGCCCCATCTGGAAGAGGTCGTTGACATAGGGACCCAGCTCTGCATCGGAGATTGTGGGGGGAATCCCCCTTAGGCGGATGTTGTTGTGCCTGGATCTGTTTTCGGAGTCCTCCTGTTTCAACTCTAGGGCCTCGCACTTGGCCTCAGGCGCTGCAATCCGGTCCACTGACTCGCCGATTTCAAAATTTTGCTCGAATAGGGTGGTTTCAATTTCTTCCGTTCTTGTCTCAATTTCACCTACCCTTTTGTCCAGGGTAGAGATCTTGCCTTTCAGCTCCTCAGTACCTTTTTGGTATTCTCTGGTGATCGCTACGAGGAGGTCCTGAAGGTCGCTTTTTGTTACCCCTTGCGCCGTTTGCTCGGGGCTGTTATCCCCCGGGGCTCCGGGTTGGGTTCCTCTGGGCGCTCCCCCCGCTTTGGCTTCTCCATTGTAGCCGCTGTGAACAGGGCAGAAATGTCCGCTTGCTTCGGGGGTCTGGTGTTCCTAGACATAGTGAGATGTGTGCCGCTAGGCCACTGGATGCGGCCCCACCAGAACGATCGGTAGATGAGAGCTGATGTCCGGGTTTCCGCCCTTGATGGTAAAGGCGGCGGTGGGTCTGTGGGTGCGTTGATGGATCAGGTGGAGTCAGGCCCGTTGGCCTGTGGGGGGGTCCCACGATGTTAGTTGGGCCGGGGAGCCCTGGGGGTCATGTCGCCGAGGAGAAGGCCCCCAGAGTGTAGCGCCGTCGGGTTAAGGCAACTGATCCAGCGTCCCCAGGGGCCGGCGGGGAGAGGCCAGGGGGGCCCGTGGGTTATAGGTGGCAGGTGATGTAGGTCCAGGAGTGACCCGTAATATTCAGAGCATCACAGGAGCCAGGGCCGCCAGTCAGGAGGGGATTTCCCCCCGGGTGGCAGGAGGCCACGCCAGGATAGGTTGCCGTACCCCGCATTCGGGGGGTTCAGCAGATGATCTTGGTTCCAAGCTCTCTCGGGCAGGAGGAGGGACCGGGACCTGGGCTATGCACCCCCCAGGTGCTGGTGAAGGAGCTTGGAGGGATCAGAGACCTGGGGGGGAGGAGTGCGCAAGGGGCCCCTCTCTAAATGCTGTGGTGCCAGGCACCAAGTTCAGTCCCCCCTACCGGGATGGGCAGGATGCAGATTGCAGAAGCAGGGCTCGGAACCCCCTGGAGCAGTCAGTTGAGATATGCCCATAAGGGGCGGGCCTCACTGCATCTCCGGCTGGGCGCCTCAGACAGCAGCGTAACACCAGAGCCGCCAGAGCCCGCGGGAGGCCCCACCTCCAGCACACCCCTCCACGGACGGGGCCGATGCACCCTCCAGGCTCACCTCGCCAGATGACAAGCTGGGCAGTGGGGAGGGGAGGCGCTCCCCAGTCCGGCGCCGAGATCTTCCCTTCCCGCTGCCAATGACGGGGGAGGCAGTCGCAGGCTCCTCATAAGCCGCACACCGGGGACCCATTTCACCGGGTCCAGTAGCGGCTTCCCTCCGCGTCGAGGCACCCCGCCCCCGCCAGAGCCAGAGGAGCCCGGAACGGGGAAGATGATTCAGGGGAGGAGGCTTTCCCCCACGCCTCCCACTCCCCTGGGCCGGCCAGCGCCTCCCATGCTGCGCTCCGGGCTTGGCTCATGAAGGGGGCCAGGTGCCGTGGGGAGGGAGAAGTCGTCGGGGATGGGGCATGACCCAGGAGGGCTCGAGGAAAGCAGGGATCAGCCAGGATATCGCCAGGGCCAGCACTTCATGCAGCGGCTGGGGAGCGTCATATGCTATGCAGCGCCCGCCATTTTGGAGCGGCGCCGCCGAGATCTCCCCAGGCCCTCGGCAGCTGCAGCTTATCTTAAGATCCCGTTGTACTCGCCAGCTGTGAGTCGGCCACCACAGGCAGCAACCCCACCGGAGCCGGGGGCACCATCAGGTAAGTTTGCAAAGTCAGCTTCAACGGGTCCTTTTCATGCTGGCGTGTGGACGCGGTCAGGAGCTCTCAGAGAGCAGGACCAGCCATCTTGGCGCCAAGCCATGCCCCCGACACTACACTATTAAATCCTGGATGTCCTCTCACTTCCTTACTCTTAATGCTGACAAAACTGAACTCCTTTTCTTCCCTGCCAACACTCTTCCTCCTCCCTACCTTCCCCCTTTCCTTCTCTTTCCCCCCCTCCCAACTCTCCTTCTCTCCCCATAACCTTGGTCTTCATATTGACCCTCACCTTTCTCTATCTCACCACATTTCTATTACTGCCAAGTCTTGTCGCTTTCACATTTACAACATTCGTAAAATATGACCCCTCCTAAACTTTCACGCTACTAAACTCTTAATTACCTTCCTCATCTTCTCCAGACTTTTCTCCTGTTCCTCCCTTTTCTTTGGACTCCCCTCCTCTCACCTCTCCCCACTCAAATCCGTCTACCACTCTGCCATCCGCTCCCTCTGCCTTCTCTCACCTCTCGACTCCATCTCCTCTTCTCTCAACTCTCTAGGCTGGCTTTCTTTTCACTCCCAGCTCAAATTCAAGTTCCTCCGTTTTATTTTCAAGTCCGTCTATGGTCTCCCCCCCTTACCTTTCCTCCCTTCTTACCTTCTATAGCCCTTCTCGTTCTCTCCGCTCTGCTAATCTTTTCCTACACTCTCCTCCTCCACCACCCTGCGCCCCCTCGCACTTCAGCTCTTTCCAACTCCTCGCTCCCTTCCACTGGAACCGCCTCTCCCTCCACATCCGCTCTTCTCCCTCCTACTCTTCCTTTCGCTCTTCTCTAAAATCTTATCTTTTCCATTCCCCTAACACCTTTCGCCTCCTTTCCTACTCCTCCCACCGGCTCATGCCTCACCTCTTACTCCTGCACTTCTTATCCTCTCCATCCTCTCTAATCCCTTCTACCCTACCTTTTGGCTCTTATCTAGTCTTATTCTTTCCTCTCTTCTTCCTCACACCTTCTCGCCTTCCCTCTTACTTCTACTACTAACTCCACTCATACCTCCCATTCCCTCTCACGCCTCTGTCCCTCTCCACTCCCTCCTCACCTCAGCAATAATGTAAATTGTTGCTTGTACTGTTTTCAAGATGTGATTCAATTGCCATCTTATGCTTGTTGTACTTTTTTCTTCTTCTTATGTAAATCACTTTGGATTAAAGGGCTATATAAATTCAATAAAATACAAATACAAAATACACTACACTGCAACACAAGCAATCTCACTGGCTGCCTCAAACTGAACTAGTGGTTCGCTACTCAACAAGCCAAGTTTACAACACAACATAAATAACACACATCTTCACCAACAGAGCGCACAGTAAATAAGCAACACAGGAACACAGTAATTGAAGCAATCCCTATTCTTAACAAGTCCGTACCCTTACTTAAAAGTCCGCAAAATTCTGTTTGTTCCTGTCGAGGCAAAAATTACAGCTACTCACTGTAGTGACCAACATACTTCTAGTCCATAGTCCCCTTTCCTCCATAGTGTATGGGCTTCCCTTGCTAGGGTTGGGAACCAAACCCCTTTCCCCAGAAAAACTATCTTTCCCCTTTAAATTAGGGTGCAGCCCCGGGAGTATGCACTCGCTTGACTTGCCCACCGGCGCCACACCTCAGTCCCCTTTGACACGTCAGCTGTATTATTTTGCTTAACAACCCTGCACATTTTTTAGAGGGATGGGTGGCGGGACGTATGGAGGAAAGGGGAGCACGCACTAGGAGTATGTTAGTCACTAGGGTGAGTAACTTGTAATTACTCCTACATCCTGTCACCTTTCCACCATACTGTATGGGTGATTACCACAGAATAAAGCCCCAGGGAGGAGCAGAGTTTACACACTGATTTAAAAAACAAGTTCTTCAGGACTGCCTGCCCGAAGAATACATCTGATCTGGCACTGGCATCTAGGCAATAATACTTGTAGAAAGCAGAGGGCATGGGCCAGGTGGCAGCTCTTCTGATTGGTTGTCATGGGACATGCCTTTGAAAGGCCACTGCAGTTTCCTTGGCTCTGACCGCATGAGCGTTTAAGTTCTACGGTATATTCCTGCCCTGGCCCTTATACGCATACTGAATGGCGGTTACCATGCATCTGGCTATAGAGGCCTTTGAGACCTGACCACCTGGCCCTGAACTGCTGAAAGTAATGAATAGGGCATCTGACTTGCGGAAGCCCCTAGTCCTGTCCAGGTAGAATCTCAAAGCTCTACTTACGTCCAGATAGTGTAGGACCTTTTCCGCCTCATCCTTTGGATCTGGGAAGAATGTTGGAAGGACAATCTCCTTGTTAAGGTGAAATGAAGATAACACTCTCGGTGGAAGAACAAGTTACTTACCCCTGGTAACCTTCTTTCGACTGGATGTTCCTCCCACCTATTCCTCATCTTTGATATATTCGTTATCCAGCTTCAGCTGCTTCAGAATATCTTTTTCGGCAGAGGGTGCGGTGCGTCGACTCAATGTCCCTCCGTCTCAAAGATTATGTCATCGAAGGCATATATAGCCAGAGCAGCGCCCGTTGGCTTCAGTGCTGTTTTTTCCCCTTACAGTAGAAATACCCACATAACCACAGGAATGACCGCACTCAGCCTTGAAAGAACGAAAGCTGTAATAGCATGGGAAATTCTACTGTGGGGTAGGTTGGGAGGGCAATGAGGAATATGTGGGAGGAACATCCAGACGAAAGAACGTTACCAGGGGTAAGTAACTTTTTCTTTGAATGGATTTTGCCCTTCCACGTATTCGTCATCTTTGATAGACTCCCAAAGCAGGGTTTGATTTTGCAGAGGGAGTAGAATTTGATTTTAATGGCTTTCATGAACCGATTGAGGGACTGCTTTTCCAAAGCTACCGTCCTGCCAGCGGGAAGATTCGAGGCAGTAATGCTTTGTGAACGTGTGGATAGTAGACCACATTGCTGCTTCACAAATACTTTTTATCGGTACACCCCTTTGCAGGGCTGTAGAGGTAGCCATGCTCCTAGTGAAATGGGCCCTTAAACCTTCAGGAGGATCCTTCCCTGCCAGCCTGTAACATTGTGAAATGGCCAGAATGATCCATCTGGATAAGGTCTGTTTAGTAATAGCCTGACCCAGTTTGTGGCCGTATAGCCATTGAAAAGTTGATCATCAATACAGAGTTTTGACAGTCTAGATATATAAAAGCTTAAAGCTCTACGAGGGTGCAACCTATGTAACCTCTCCTCCGTCTTGCTATGATGAGGGGGGTTGAGGGATAGAAAGAAGGCAAATCAATTATTTGTCCTATGTGGAAATCAGAAATGATTGGGTAAAAATGAATGTTTAACCCTTAGAACAAACCTATCGATATGAAAATACTAAAGGATGGCTTGGACGAAGGTCCCAGCAACTCGCTCACTCTACGGGCTGATGTTAGAGCTACCGATAGAATGGTTTTAAAGGTTAACAACCTTAAGAGACACGAGTGTAAATGTTCAAAAGGTGCACACATTAGACATTTTAGAACCAAATTAAGATCCCAAACTGGAACCTGGAACAGAGATGGGGGGGAAACACATTGGTGAGCCCCTTTAGAAATTGTGTCACCAGTGGAATTTTGAAGTATGAACATTCCTCTGACGAGCATTTAAAGATGGACAGCGCCGCCAAATATCCTTTAATAGTACCAATCTGGAGCCCCAGATTGGCTAAAGATAGCAGAAAGGATAAAACATCCAGTGTTTTACAGAGAAAAGTATCTACATTATTTTCTCTGCACCAGTTGCAGAATCTATTCCAACAGCAATGGTACAAAGACTTTGTTGGTGGCCTGGCCAAAAGCAAAATCTCCCTTACGTCATCCGGGAGGTCCCAATCCTTGTATCTCAGCCTTTCAGAAACCAAGTGGGAGTGTTTTGACCTCTGGATGGAGAACCTGAACCTCCTCTCGCGAGAGAAGGTCCTCTCTTTGTGGAAGGCGTATTGGAGGACAGATGGACATGTCCAGAAGGTCTGGTACCACGTCGTCCTGGCCCAATCCGGGGCCATTAGGATCATGTGTTTACCAAACTTTCTCACAAGCAAAAAGATCGAGTTGAACTGCTCTATCAAAAGAACGGTGCTCTCAGTTGGCCCTAAAATAGGGCTGCACATAAGATATGGACCAATTGCCAAAAGTTAATAAATTGTCAACATTAACTAAATGTATCAAATAAATGTTTATTCACATCTCCTTTGGTAGTTCTTAGTTAGAAAGTCACTCAAATGAATGTTTTGGTATCATATTCCATGAGGCTGTGCCAAAATAAGGCTAGGATTATCTGTACATATGCCAATGCATTTCGGTTGCAAAAAACCTTCATCAGGTCGGTACATTCAATCAAGAATTTGTTCACATAAATCAATAAATGAACAGTAATAGTGACGATTATCACAATAGCAATTCCAAACACATACCAGATCCAAGTGTTCCATAATGAGGATGATATGAAAAAAAGAGAGAAATTCCACGTCAATCACTAAGCATAAAAACGCGTTAGTTGCTATCACAGCGTAAATCAGGCAGAACTGTATAAAAAAAGTGATGTTATTCATACCTATATATCCAAATGGTTCGTGTTCGTATTACCATCAAGTGGAAAAGACAACAACTTGCAGTTTAAGTTCCTGCAAAACCACAGGAGGGTTAATCAGTAACAAGTAGTTAACAATTAAGGCCATGTATACCGAGAAGGGAGTAAAGTAAAGTCAGCCTTACCGTGCAGCAACGCTGAGTCAGTGTCAGCCGCATTCGCACAGGTGCGTGCACGCGCGAATGTCAGTCTGGGAATTTAAACATTCCCATGGTGACCAAAACGGCGTCCTGTCTGAGCACTTACGCCTTGGGTCCCACCACCGTGGCGTCACGGGCGGCGGGACTCATCACCATGGAAATGTGATCCGTAGAACGGATGCTTACTCATGCAGGTGTTTCAACCTTTGTAGCTTAGGCGCACAACATTCTCGTGTATATAAGCGGTAAAGCGAACAACATTATCGTGTGTCTTAGCAGCTGTTACTTAGGAATGTAGCACTATATTATGAAAATGCACAATAAACAAAGGAAAAAAATTAGTTCAATCAGTGCAATTATATCGAAATCGTTCTCGTGCTGCATAAACTGGCGATGCATATCTTGGTCAAGTGGTGAAAAAGTGGAACACAAGAAATGTGTAATCAAATATATCATTAGAAGTTAGTGAGCAGAAATAAGATACAGTTCATTGTTCTGTAATCAAATGAGAACTGTCAGTAAATATCTTCGTAAAAACAGCCCACTGTATCATTGGAAATCCATCACGGCAAATTTCAAGGAAAAAATCTTAACGGAAAAAAAGGAATTACAAATAACACAGTTTATTTCTTCGTTGATCCCCTTAGGTGCCAGGGTCCCCAAACGATCAATCCATTAAGTTTCACGTTGATCAAGTTTCTTTTGCAAATTTTCATATTTGTTATACCTTTGTACCACTTCTAGGATAACACATTTAATCTGTGCCAAACTGTGACGTTTCTCACACCAGTGTCTTGCTACCGCCAAGGTAACTGTTCGATTCCTAATGCAAGATCTATGCTCATTCCAGCGAATCTTCGCTGTACGTTGTGTTTGTCCGATGTAAAAATGCCCACAGGGGCATTTGATACCATAGATGGTATTTTGGGTGTGTCACGTCGCAAAATCTTTTGATTTGATTTTTTCTCCAGAATGGGGATGGTTAATGGTTAGTCCTTTCATGAAGTACTGACAATTACTGCAATTAAGGCACGGGAATGCACCAATACGGTCTGTGAGTTTCTTCTTGCGTGGAGGTTTGGTATTCACCAACTTGTCTTTCAGATTCTGACTGCGTTGATATGCGAAAGTTGGGAATTCCCTGAACAGATGCTCTATTCTTTGATCACAAGTAATCGTGTTCCAGTTTTTTCTTGATTATTTGTTTGATTCGATTGCTTTGTCTGGAAAATTTAGATACAAAGACTGGAGGGGGTGCTGATTTGTTTTTTGTTTGAGGTTTTAATAATTCCTTTCTGTCTTGTGCCGCTGTGCGGACTGTCGCCGCCTCTATTTCAACTTCAGAGTAGCCTCTCTCCAAAAACTTGTTTCCCATGTCTTTCACCGCTTTTTCATATTCAGTAGGGTCACTAACTATTCTTTTGACCCTTACCATTTGGCTGTAGGGGAGATTTTTGATTAAGCTTGGTTGGTGAAAACCGAGTCTTTGTAAAAGGTTATTGCGATCAGTACTTTTTCTGAAAATGGTTGTTTGGTACCCATGGTCTGTGATCTTTATTTCAACATCCAAAAAATGTATTATTTCTTTAGAATGTTCATGAGTAAATTGTATCCTGGGGTCAATACTGTTTAGATAGTTGAAAAATTCTAGCAGTTCGATTTCCGTACTTGGAACAGATACTGAAAAAGAAACTACCCAACAAGAAGAAGAATCCACTCCAGGTACTTCCGGAGCAACAGGGAGTTCAACAAATCTTGATAGAAACAGAGTTCCTTTTTTAGACAGAGGTCGAAGAGAACAAGAAGGGGCAAAAGAAAAACGGAAAGAAAAACCGAACACAAGATTGCAGCAAAAGAAAACATAGTGATCAATTTGTCTTCAAGAATGTTAACACCCATGGAGAATCAAACCTTACAAAAAGGGTTGAGCTACGTTCCTACATATGACAGTACCCTTTTTGAGTCAAAGATTGAACTCTACAAATTAGTACGCAAAATGAAGTTGAAAGTGTTTTTCAGTGAATTAGAACAGGACAAACAAATGGATGATGACCCGTTAGATCTCAAAGAGTTTAGAAGCAAGAGCAACTTCATTCCACCTATTTCTGTACCTTCTGTTTAAATATTTCAAAAGCAAGTTACCAGAGATCTAGAGAAAATTAAATTTGGACACTCAAAGAAACGCAATATGAAACCGCACAAACTGAAATTGATCAAGGATTTGTATGGAGATGAATCTATCACAATTAGATCTGCAGACAAAGGGGGCAGTCTTTTACTACTCAATAGTCAGGACTATGATGACACCAATGTATATGCTCTACTTGATATTGACCCCACAGAAGAAATGAAAAAGAACCTGGAAAGCCTACTTATAAAAGCAGAAGAATTGAGTTGGATTAATCATAATACAAGAAAGTTCCTAACTAACTCTTATCCACGCATTCCACATTTTTATATTCTTCCCAAAGTTCATAAAGATCCCCTGAAACCACCAGGGAGACCCATAGTAGCTAGGATAGACAGTATCCTTGAACCACTGGGTAAATATATTGATTTCCTTTTACAACCCATCATTCAAAAGACTAATACCTACATCAAAGATTCCACACATTTTTTTACAGCTACTTGAATCTATACCATTCAACTCCAATAACATTTGTTTCACCATAGACGTCAAGAGTCCCTACACATCTATTCCCCACGACCAGGGTCGAGAAGCGGTGGAATGGCTACTTTTGCAAGAAGACGACATACCAGCTCAGAAGGAGTTTATAATGGCATTACTAGAATTTATCGGTAACAACTCCTATTTCCAATACAAAAACTCATTTTTTCTCCAAATAGCTGGTACTGCAATGGGGGCAACAATGGCACCTGCATATGCCAACGCATTCATGTATAAATTTGAAACCGACTTTGTTCTGAAAAAAATCCAATGGAATAACAACATAAGATTGTGGATCAGGTATATAGATGACATTTTTGGTATCTGGACAAGTACGGAAATCGAACTGCTAGAATTTTTCAACTATCTAAACAGTATTGACCCCAGGATACAATTTACTCATGAACATTCTAAAGAAATCATACATTTTTTGGATGTTGAAATAAAGATCACAGTCCATGGGTACCAAACAACCATTTTCAGAAAAAGTACTGATCGCAATAACCTTTTACAAAGACTCAGTTTTCGCCAAACGAGCTTAATCAAAAATCTCCCCTACAGCCAAATGCTAAGGGTCAAAAGAATAGTTAGTGACCCTAATTATTATGAAAAAACGGTGAAAGACATGGGAAACAAGTTTTTGGAGAGAGGCTACTCTGAAGTTGAAATAGAGGCGGCGACAGTCCGCACAGCGGCACAAGACAGAAAGGAATTATTAAAACCTCAAACAAAAAACAAATCAGCACCCCCTCTAGTCTTTGTATCTAAATTTTCCAGACAAAGCAATTGAATCAAACAAATAATCAAGAAAAACTGGAACACGATTACTTGTGATCAAAGAATAGAGCATCTGTTCAGGGAATTCCCAACTTTCGCATATCAACGCAGTCAGAATCTGAAAGACAAGTTGGTGAATACCAAACCTCCACGCAAGAAGAAACTCACAGACCGTATTGGTACATTCACGTGCCTTAATTGCAGTAATTGTCAGTACATCATGAAAGGACCAACCATTAACCATCCCCATTCTGGAGAAAAAATCAAATTAAAAGATTTTGCGACGTGTGACACCCAAAATACCATCTATGGTATCAAATGCCCCTGTGGGCATTTTTACATCGGACAAACACAACGTACAGCGAAGATTCGCTGGAACGAGCATAGATCTTGCATTAGGAATCGAACATTTACCTCGGCGGTAGCAAGACACTGGTGTGAGAAATGTCACAGTTTGGCACAGATTAAATGTGTTATCCTAGAAGTGGTACAAAGGTATAACAAATATGAAAATTTGCAAAAGAAACTTGATCAACGTGAAACTTACTGGATTGATCGTTTGGGGACCCTGGCACCTAAGGGGATCAACGAAGAAATAAACTTTGTGTTATTTGTAATTCCTTTTTTTTCCCTTTAAGATTTTTTCCTTGAAATTTGCCGTGATGGATTTCCAATGATACAGTGGGCTGTTTTTACGAAGATATTTACTGACAGTTCTCATTTGATTACAGAACAATGAACTGTATCTTATTTCTGCTCACTAACTTCTAATGATATATTTGATTACACATTTCTTGTGTTCCACTTCATGCTTTTTCACCACTTGACCAAGATATGCATCGCCACTTTGTGAGGCACGTGAACGATTTCGATATAATTGCACTGATTGAACTATTTTTTTCCCTTTGTTTATTGTGCATTTTCATAATATATTGCTACATTCCTAAGTAACAGCTGCTAAGACACACGATAATGTTGTTCGCTTTACCGCTTATATACACGAGAATGTTGTGCGCCTAAGCTACAAAGGTTGAAACACCTGCATGAGTAAGCATCCGTTCTACGGATCACATTTCCATGGTGATGAGTCCCGCCTCCCGTGACGCCACAGTGGTGGGACCCAAGGCGTACGTGCTCAGACAGGACGCCGTTTTGGTCACCATGGGAACGTTTAAATTCCCAGACTGACATTCGCGCGCGCACCTGTGCAAATGCAGCTGACACTCACTCAGCATTGCTACACGGTAAGGCTGACTTTACTTTACTCCCTTCTCGGTATACATGGCCTTAATTGTTAACTACTTGTTACTGATTAACCCTCCTGTGGTTTTGCAGGAACTTGAACTGCAACTTGTTTTTTCCACTTGATGGTAATACGAACACGAACCATTTGGATATATAGGTATGAATAACATCACTTTTTTTATACAGTTCTGCCTGATTTACGCTGTGATAGCAACTAACGCGTTTTTATGCTTAGTGATTGACGTGGAATTTCTCTCTTTTTCATATCATCCTCATTATGGAACACTTGGATCTGGTATGTGTTTGGAATTGCTATTGTGATAATCGTCACTATTACTCTTCATTTATTGATTTATGTGAACAAATTATTGATTGAATGTACCGCCCTGATGAAGGTTTTTTGCAACCGAAATGCATTGGCATATGTACAGATAATCCTAGCCTTATTTTGGCACAGCCTCATGGAATATGATACCAAAATATTCATTTGAGTAACTTTCTAACTAAGAACTACCAAAGGAGATGTGAATAAACATTTCTTTGATACATTTAGTTAATGTTGACAATTTATTAACTTTTGGCAATTGGTCCATATCTAATGTGCAGCCCTATTTTAGGGCCAACTGAGAGCACCGTTTTTTTGATAGAGCAGTTCAACTGTATCTTTTTGCTTGCAAGATTTTTTGGTCCCTATGCCATAGGACCTCTTTATAACCGAATGCCCCAGGTTAAAGTTTATTAATTAAAATCTACCATGGACTAAATGTAATTAACAGTATTTTTGTAGTGCCCACCTTTTCACTTAGTTTTACCAAACTTTCTCAACCTCCTGATCAAGTGAGGAATGACGGGGACTGGAGGAAACGCATACAGGAGTGGAAATTCCCAGTCGACGACAAACACGTCTCCTAGGGCTCCTCTTGGGGCAAATTCCCTGGAGCAATACAGTTCGCACTTCCGGTTGACACTGGTCACGAACAGATCTACTTGAGGGGTTCCCCAAAGGGTGAAGATCTCTTGAAAGACTTCCTGAGCTAGTTCCCACTCGAGGGAGACTGTGCTCTGCCTGCTCAGAGTGTCCCCTGCCGTGTTCCCCTCTCTGGCTAGGTGAACTGCCGATAGGGAGATTCCTTCTTGAATTGGCCAGTACCAGAGCTGGATTGCCTCTCTGCATAGTGGTAGCGACCCTACACCTTCTCTCTTGTTGAGGTAGTACAAGGCCACTGTGTTATCCGTTATTATCAGGACATTCTTTCCCCGTACAGAGGGCAGAAAGGCCTTCAGCGCCAGTCTGATCGCCCTCAGCTCCAAAAGATTGATATGTGGTTTGGACTCCGATGGAGACCAACGACCGCTGACTGTCAGATTGTTGGTGTGGGCTCTCCACCACGTGAGTGAGGCATCAGTCACTACTATCATCTCTGCCCATAGTTGCCAAAAAGGTTCTCCCTTCAGAATGTTGTCCTCGCAGGCCCACCACAGAAGATCCTGTGCGACCCTGCTTGAAACCAAAAGTAGGTCCGACATATTTCCTGAGAACTGGGACCATTGAGTTCTGAGAGCCCATTGAAGGGATCTCATTCTCAGGCGGGCCTCTGGCAATAGAAAATGCAGGATGCCATGAGGCCCAGAAACCTCAAAAAATTGGAGGCTGGGACACACTGAGCACTTTGAAATTTGGTGACCATCTGTAGAATGCCCTGAGCCCTCACCTCGGGTGGCAAGCTCTTTCCTAAGGATGTATCCAGAACAGCTCCGATGAATTGGAGTTTCTGAGAATGTGTCATATTGGACTTCTTGTAATTGAGGGAGAAGCCCAGTCTGTGAAGGGAGTGGCAGGTGACGGTGAGGTGATCCAGGACTTGTTCGGGAGAACAGGCCCTGATCAGCCAATCGACCAGGCAGGGGTAGACTTGAATCTCCCCTCTCCTGAGACTTGCTGGCACTACCGCCATCAGTTTGGTGAAAACCCTCGGGCGGAGGTCAGCCGGAATGGCAGAACTCGAAATTGATAATGAGAACCGCCAACTGAGAACCTCAGGGATTTTCTGTGCTTGAAATGGATTGGCACATGAAAATAAGCATCCTGAAGGTCCAATGACACCATCCAATCCTGAAGTTGGAGGGCTTGAAGGATCGGAGAAAGTTTGACCATCTTGAACTTGTCCTTCCTGAGGAACTTGTTCAAGTATCTCAAGTCCAAGATGGGTCTCATTCCTCAGTCCTTTTTGGGTATTAGTAAATAAGGGGAATGCCAACCCTTGTTCCTCTCCGCTACCGGCACCGGTTCTATAACACCTTTCTCTAGCAGGATTAAAATCTCCTGCACAAGGAGCGGATAGGGAATCCTCAAAGAGGGGTTGCCCAGTGGATTTTTCTGAGGTCTCGGTATAAAAGGAAGGCAGTAACAATGGGCTATAGTATCCAGAGTCCAAGCATCTGAAGTAATGTCTCGCCATTCTTCTAGATGCCTCCCACTGGTGAACTGTGACTCAAGACCTCAGAGAGGTTTTGAGGCGGCAGGTGCAGTGGCAGATGGTAAAGATGCCCCTGTTTGAGCTGGCTTTGCACCTCTTCCTCATCCTCCACAAGGAAATCTTCTTTGGCCCCTTTGACCAGCCATTCCTCTTGCCCTTCCAACCGAGGAGTAGCAGTGAAAAGACCTACCCCTCGAAGGTTGTCCACTAGGTCGAAAACGCTGAGGTTGCCTAATAGCAGCACCTATAGATTTGGCTGCCGCCTTCGAGGTCTGCAACTTCTCAAGACTCTCATCATCCTTGTTGCCAAAAAGGTGAGACCCGTCAAAGGGCATGTTGAGAAGTCTGGATTGCACATCCGGTGCAAAACCCAACTTACGCAACCACGCAAACCTGCACATAACGGTGCTAGTAGCCATGGCTCTGCTGATGCTGTCAGCAGAATCCAGACTGGACTGAAGAGACTCACACATGGCTTCTTTGCTGTCTCTAATTATGGCTCAGAACCCGTCTCTTTCATCCCCTTCGGGAATGTGCTCTGCCGCCATGGAAATGCAGTCCCATAGAGTGAACCTACTACTTCCTTGCCCATCCACCTACTCTTTTGTTGTCCCTATCTGGAGGGGTTGTAGGGTAAGCCGCTTGCTTAGATGTTGCAGTAGCTGCCTGTACCACCAGACTGTCTGGTGTGGGGTGTTTCAACAGGTAGTCAGGGGCACTACTGGAAGGGTGGTACTTCTTGGTCAAGTTTTTATTTACAGACGGATTGGTTTCTGGTGTTTCCCAATTCGTTGCCACACTTTTTTGCAAGGCAATATAAAACGGTAATAGGATATGACTTAGGACCCTCATCTAGGATGTCTGTTAAATCATCTAGTTCGAGTGGCAATGGAGGCCTACTCCACCCCATGTAGTCCACTACCTTGGACATGAGTTATCTGGAGGATGCATCAGCATGCTCCCCAACCTCTGGTCTCCCAAACTCCAACTCAGGTGAGGTGTCCACCCCACTTGCTGTTGCTGTCTGTAGGTTGTCCTAGAGGTCTCTCAACCTTGACTCCTCTGCTATAACACTCTCTGGTACATTTGGCGTACCATATTGGAGGCCAAATGGAGCCTTGTCATATGAATGTTCATTCTCCTCATATATAGAAGTAAGAGACTTAAAATAGTCTTTTCTTGGCAGAGGTACATAGGTCTTTCCAGGTATGAGGGGTTGTACAAACAATTGACTCGACGCTGGAGGAGTCATTGAAACTTTTCTCATTGGCGCCATAGGCTTCAGTGGGGCGCTTAGCGTCGGTGGCGCAGATGGCAATGATGGCGCCGAAGTCGAGGGTTAAGCTGGTGATGAAGGCACCACCGGCATCGAAGGTGGCGACGACCTCGACTTATGCTTTCGGCTCGACTGATCCTTCGATGATACGTCATCGAATCAATGGCTCTCGGTGTGGATCAGGCCTTTGTCCCGGGCTCGAGGCCGTGCAGAATTTAGGTCGAGCCCTTTCCTGCCCGGCTTCTTTCAAAGGCCCTGTAGGAGCATGGCTTGGAGGCTTCGGTATTTCAAATATTTTGAGCATCTCTGCTGTGAAGGCCTGCCACTTGGCCGGAGTGGATTTTTTAGTTGGGCAAGATACCCTCTCAGTGGGAGCGTCAGACTATGAAGTCAAAGAAGGTGGCCTATGGTGCCTTCCCTTAGACTTCTTCGAGGACGATGAGGAGTGGTGAGAGCCACGCCTAGATCTCGACTGCTTAACCATGTTCCTCCGAGGAGAGTCGCCTCTCAACTCGTCGGTCGAAGGTTTTTTGGCCGGGTTAGGAGATTTAGGGATTCAACCTACGTTCAATTTCCCCTTTCGTTACTTCAATGCCTTTCCTGTCATCGACTGTTATTTGGAGCAGTGCGAGCTGTTATGGTCTATCCCGTGGCACCACAAACATATGCGTTGTGGATCGGTCAATTACATTTTCGACCCACAATCACAAAACTTTTTGAACCCGGTTTCCGGGGTTGTCGGTGTCGAAAAAGAAGAAATTTTCTTGATTCTCTTTCAAAATAACAAAGTCGTGAAGAAGCGTGCCATATTTCTAGAAGCTAAAGCGAAACAGAACTGAAGCCAACGGGCATTGCGCGTGCTATATAGCCTTTGATGACATCACCCTCGAGAGACATCGAGTCAATGCCATCAACGCACATCGGTATGCAGTGAAAAAGAATCGCAGTGAAAAAGTCGCCTGTACAAAAAATTGCGGCAAAAATGCTGTGGTTTGACATGTTAAAGGTATACCTCATTACACCATTTAAGGGGAGCAGAGGTTGCAAGGGTGTCCCCCGCTCCTCTTAAATGGTATAATGGGTACAGGGTTTGCAGGGGTGTCCCCCGCATCCTTTACATGGATTGTGGCCGCAAGACCACTGCCTTTTTGCCGCAATATTTTGTGTCCACGTCCATTTTTGCAGCGATTTTAACACATGGAACCCGCACAGCACCCTTTGCCGAAAAATGTTTTCCAAAGCAGCTAAAGCTGGATGACAAACATATCAAAGATGAGGAATATGTGGAAGGACACAATCCATTTGAAAGGCACTGTGCGTCGGAAGGACCACCTTGTCCTTCTGGAATGTAATGTATAGTTCTGATGCCTCAAGTGCCTGAATTTCACTGTTCTTGCACGCCGAGGTGAGGTGCACCAGGAGTGCAGTCTTCATCGTAACTAAACTGATGTGAACAGATGCCATGGGCTCAAATGGTTTATGCGCCAGGGCCCCTAGCACTACATTGAGATCCCAGACTGCGTGAGCTCGTCTGACAGGCGTATACAGCCTGGTTAGTCCTGTCAGATACCTTAACACCACCAGATTGGAGGTGGAGAAAGTGGTACTACCTGAACTTTTGTAAACTCCCAAGTGCTGATCTAGAGAACACCGTAATGGGTCTATGCCTCTTTCCTTAGCCCAGAGGCAGAATCTGGTCCATTGGCTCCTATATTAATTTCTCATGAAGGAGCTTCTGGCCATTTAGATGATGTCCGGGTTTTCCTGCGACAAGCCGAGGAGTTGAAACGCTATGTGCTAATGAACCAGGCTGCTAGGGCTAGCCTCTCCGGAGATGGGTGCACTTTTACCCCACACTCCCCCCCCCTTCTTGGGATAGCAGTGGTTCCCTTCACCAGAGGCTGAGTGACCAGTCGCGTATTCTTGGTGAACCATGGTCTGGCAGGCCACTGTGGTGCTATTAGAATCAGACTAAGATGAGGTGACTCCATGACCTTGCAGAACAATCTGTGGAACAGCAGGGTAGGGGGAATGCATAGGCCCACATTCCATCCCAAGGAATCTGTAAGGCATCCCACAGGGAGGCTTTGCCCCTTCTCATCCAGGAAGCAAACTGCCGACACCTCTTGTTGTGGTTGGTGGAAAATAGTTCTATTAGTGGGTGCCCCCATGTGCTGAATATGCTTGCTAAAACCACCTTGTTCAGCTCCCACTCGTAATTGTCAACCCCCATCCTGCTTAACCTGGCTGCTTCCAGTTTCAACTCTCCCGGAAGATGAATAGCTGCGAGACAAATGTTGTTGGCAATAGCCCACTCCCTTAACTCCACTGCCAGATTGCACAGTGGAGCAGACCTGGTGCTCCTTGCTTGTTGAGGTAGAACATGCAAGTTCAACTGTCCCTCTGGATACAGACCGGGCTGCCCCCGATAGTCAGGAGGAAGGCTTTTAGAGCTAGTCCGATGGCCATCATCTCGGGCCAATTGATGTGGTTGTCCTCGGGCCACAGAACATGTACGGTTCAACTGTTCAGCATGGCTCCTTACCGCTGTAAGGAGGAGTCTGTCGTGATGGTGTACTTGGGTGGAGGCTGTCCTGCCTGCCCTCAAGTTGGTATTCGTCGTCCACCATAACAAGTCCTGGTGTAGATGCATTGGAATGGTGACCAAGGCTGCCTGCAAGCCAGATTCCTGGTTCCAAGAAGCGGAAAAATGTAGCTGCAACATCCTCATTTTGAGCCTGGTGTAGGGCACTGCCAGGAGTCAAGCAGCTAAATCCCAAGTAGTTGCTGATACCACCAGGCCGAAGTAGTCTCCCTGATGAGGAAATGCCCAGCAGCCGCCTTGATAGCTGCAATCTTTTCCGGGGTGGGGAATATTCTCTGCAGGCTCATGTCCCAGAGGAGACCCAGGAGTGTCAAGAGACTGTGTAGGTTGAAGCTGTGACTTTTTGAGGTTGATGGAAAACCCCAACTCGTAAAGAAGATCCGCTAGCTTGGCTGCCGTCAACTCGACCTCCGCTGGCGACCTTCCCCCTACCAGCGAGTTGTCGAGGTATGGGTGGATGTGGTTGCCCTCTGTGCCGAACAGAGCCGCCACTGAGCTCATGATCTTCGTAAACACCCCTGGGGCTGAGTTGAGCCGGAACGGAAGGACCTTGTATTGAAAGTGGAGGCCCATGACCCAAAATCTTATAAAGGCTTGATGGGCTTGCCATATTGGAACGTGTAGGAACGCATCTTTTAGATCCAGGGAGCATGTCCAATCTGCCCCACACAGACTACGCAATCAGCGCTGGCATAAACATTTTGAACTTTTGGATGGGTAAATAAAGGTTTAAGTAGGACAGACCTAGAACCACCCGCAGGCCTGCTTCTTTTTCTGAATCTCAAAGATACAAGAGTAGAACCCCAAATGTATCTGATGTGGGGGAACTTCCTCTACTGCCTTGCTCGCAAAAGGCAAGCGGATCTCCGCAAGGAGAGATGGTGTTCCGATCTCTGGGAGGGGAGGAGAGAAGGGAGGGACTTAAGGTATAGGGGGTGTCCAGTCAATTGGTCGACAGCAAACTGGTCGACTGCAATTTGGTCGACACCATTTGGTCGAATTTTTTTTTTTATATGTGTTTTGTGGGTTTTCGTGTGGGGAAAAAAAAAAAAAAAAGGGTAAAAAAAAAAAAATTCGACCATTTGGCATTCGACCAAATGGTGTCGACCAGTTGTCCTGTCGACCAAATGTTTTCGACCAATTGACTGGTAACCGGGATGTGGAAACCATGAGTCACCACAGACAGTAGCCAGGGGTGAGCATGGAGGGCAAGACTCCCTGCGGAGAACTGTGGATCCTGATGACCCATCATTGTTTCTATCTCTCAGAGGTTGGTGCTTGGGAAGGGGACTGAAATCGGCCTTTGTGTGATGCCTTGTGCCGTTTCCTCCGGTGTTGGCTGGGGGACCTGTCGGGTTGCCTGGAATAGCGGTCTTGAAACGCCCCTGAAACCACCAAAGGTACGACCCCCATCAAATCGCTGCTAATGCTGACTGAAGCTGACTGAAGCTTTTCTGTGCTGTATTTGTGAGTATGGCCAGCGAATTGGCTGTCTGTGAGCTGTTCTTTTTATCCAGCTCCTTGTCAGTGTATGAGTGGAATAAATCTCCTCCTTCAAATGGAAGATCCAATATGCGATCTTTCACATCAGGATTGAACCTTGTGTTTTTGAGCCACGCTGTGCGCCGCTTGTCAGTTGCCACACAGACTGCCCTGCCGTCATATCTATATGTGCCACTGATGACTCCATAAGGTCTTGCGCCACTATCTTGGCCTCAGCGAGCCCTGTCTTAAAACAAGCCTGTCTGTGCACTGAGAGGTCTAACAGGAACCCTGATATTGCCCTCCATAACCTCTTGTTTGCGGCAGCTAACTTTGCGTCTGCGTTGGCCTGCCTCAAGTGGAGAGTGGCATTGGCACAGACCTTTTTGCCCTAGGCCTCCAAGGTTTTTCCTCTTTGCCTAGAAAGGCCCCTGTGTTGGTGGACGTGGAAGATGCCTGCAGCTTCGCGTAGATTGAATGCGGCTGCCATCACCGGAGAATGCGGCCCAGGGTGCATAGACAGGATTAGAGAATCCCCTTCTGCCGGTCTATATCTAGCCTCTAGGCATTTGTTGGTGGGCTCTGTGGAATGGGGTCTTGCCCAACCCTTTTTTGCCAGAGCCTCCACATCCTTTTGGAGTGGGATACCTGATCTTGTGGATGGTTAAGACTTCTGCCAGAACCCCCACCTCGGGCTGCTCTGTCTACAGGCTGAGGAATGCCTAGGTACCCCACCAGGCCCACCATCCGATCATGAAAAGCTTTTGTGAAGGACGAGGTGTCGTGCTAGGTGTCACTGTCCTCTTCTAAAACCCCTTCTTTCAGATGTCCCCCCGACACAGCCCCCAGTCCCCTGGGTTCTTCAGACAGCTCGTCGCCATAGTTACGAGGGGACCTCCTAATACAGATGACACTGGAGTCTCAGGTAGGTGATGCAACTCTTTTACTAAGTCCCAAGCAGTAAGCCACATGTACATTAGGGACACAGGTAGGACACATACATCAGGAGACATCCACCAGCACCATATCTCTCAGTCAATCCCCACTTCAACCGACACTCCAGGAACACACTGCACACAACATTCTCTCAGCACTTAGTATGCAAATATTCATAACATGATTGTCGAAAGGGATGGAGTCAAAAGAAAAAGGAACATATGCCATCATAGGCACAGAAAATATGCAATGCATACAGTCAAGAATTGATTGTGCATATAGGTGTGTTAGTAAATCGTAGGTGACTGTTATTTCATGCATTGCTAAGAATGAAGCAATACGCAGACATTGTCGACACACAAGGTTCAGGTGTTTCTGGTTCGGTGGATTGATGGAGAGAAAGAACAGGGGCTGTGAAATCTGGCCCTACTGCATGTGGCACCAAACTGACTTCAGGACTATGGATCCTTGGAAAACGATGTTGCTTAAGAGAGTGCCAGGCACCTAAGGTAGTAGGAGCGTCACGGCTTAGGTGTTGTTTGATTGCCAGGTATCCATCATATGTCTAAAAAAGAAGAGAATCAGGCTTAGAAACAGTGATGGCGCTCTGGTGGAAGATATTTAGGAAGTAGGAGATAATAGGACTAGAGATGCTGCAACTGAGGGATGCCACAGAGGCTGACCTGGGCTCGGACAAGCTAAAGGGAAAAAAGGCCCTCCTGTCGCGCTTCTCAAAGTGAAATGTTGACACAAGTAGTAAATTGCAAAGAATAAACGGTTTCAAAGGACTGGTTAGTTGAAAACATAGAAAAGAAGCATATGTGACAAAAGAGTCTTTTTTCAAAGTTGAATCTTATTAATACAGGGGTATGGTGTCCTTAGTTGATTTCACAAAGTCGGTGATAGAGTCCAATCAATGCAAAAATTATAGAGTCCTTCGTTGCTTTCATTTAGCCTTTAGTTGTTTTTTAACTATATCTGTGATGGATTCCCATCAAATGTGAAATTCTAATTTCTTTAGTTACTTTCACTAAGTCTTGAGATTAGAATCAAAGTTTCAAAAAAGAAGATTGCAGGTTGGCTAGGGCCTGGAATGTCCTTAGTTGCTTTCACTAAGTCTTGGTAGTAAGATCAAAGTTTCAAAAAGAAAATTGCAGATTGGCTGTGGCCAGAATTTTTGATGATAGATCCCGATTCTTGGTTTAAGTGCAGTTGACTCTTTAGTTAGAGCAGTACCTTGAGAAAGTAGTCCTGTGATGGACTCGATTTAACAATGTAATGCAAAGCAATTCCTCAGGTCCTGATTCTTGGTTCAAGTGCAGTTGACTCTTTGGTGAGAGTAGTTCCTTGAGAATGTAGTCCTGTGATGGACTCGACTTAACAATGTAATGCAAAGCAATTCCTCAACACGTGTTTCCCCGCCGCAGCGTTGTGGCAGTTCTTCAGGAGGAGTGTTGGGTATGTTGGCATAAAAGTTGTCTGAGAGGAAGAAGAGAGACGGGGTAAGGTTTAGAGGAACATTGAATCTTGTGCATAGTGATCTTATAGTAGGAACTCTGTGCGGTTTCATAATTACAGAAATTTAGTACTTACAGGTTTGTGGAGTCAAGAATGTGGTTGTTGTATATTCTGCACACTCAAATGAGGCATGTGAAAATTGTTGTAAATAGTCTGATCTGAAATAATAGAAATGTACATATTTGAAGGTGCTCATGTAGTGGGGTTCAAGAGCATCAATGTACCGTATGGAACAAGTTACTTACCTGTAACTGTTGTTCTCCAGCATGGGTCTGGCATGGATTCACATGCTCATGAATATTCCCCGTCGTCAGGCTGGGAATCCTCGGTAAAGAAAAAATCAGTATCAGTTTCGTTTCTGATCTGTCTTTCGTAGTAGTAACCAATCACTGATCTCTGCGTCATACTGACCACAGCCAATGACTGCCCTCTACCTAAACCCCGCCTCTGGCAGCCATCTTCAGATTTGGTAGCACGTGAAGTGGCAGTATGACCAAGTGAAGAGCCGCAGAGGGGTAGGCGGGAGGGTTCGCATGTGAATCCATGGCAGACCCATGCTAAAGAACAACAGTTACAGGTAAGTAACTTGTTCCTTCTCCAGCATGGGGTCTGGCATGGATTCACATGCTCATGAATAAAGAATACATAGCAGTACACACATGCACAACCACGGGAGGTGGCAAAGGCTCAACATTAAGCATTACATCAAACTCAACATTAAGCAATTCTTACCTCCTCACCCGGCTCACCTTAGGCAAACAGATTGCGCAGCACTGCTTGGCCGACCCTGGAATCCCGATCGACGCAGTAGAATTTCGTGAAGGTGTGCGTCGACCTCCACGTAGCAGCCCTGCAGATGTCCAGCAAGGGCACACCAGATAGGAACGCCGTGGTAGCTGCGATCGCTCTGGTGGAATGGGATACAGCCGGAGGGCCATCTGGAAATGGAGGCCTTTGAGAGAGCCTTCCCCTGATTGACAGGTCCAAAGTTCACAAAAAGTTGTGACGTCTTCCGAAAACACTTTGTGCGGTCCACGTAAAACTTCAGCGCTCTAGCCACATCCAGCGAGTGCAAAGTCCTTTCGGCCGGCGACGAAGGCAACGGGAAGAAAACAGGCAACACCAAGGGTTCGTTGAGGTGGAAGTCCGACGGCACCTTGGGCATGAAGGAGGGGTGCGTCCTGAGCACTACCCTCGTGTCGTGAAAAGTCAAGTACGGGGGCTTGCAGGAAAGGGCCTGGATCTCTCCCACTCTTCATGCGGAGGTGATGGCCACAAGAAACGCTGTTTTCCACGACAAGAACTTCAACGGAGCCGAGTACAGAGGCTCGAACGGAGGTCCCATGAGCTTGGTCAGCACCACGTTGAGCTCCCACGCCGGGGCCGAAGCCTTCACCGGCGGGAACGATCTGAACAGTCCCTTCATGAATTCTTTCACCAGACGATGAGACCACAAAGACGTCCACCCCGTGGTTCTGGTGTATCGGGAGATCGCAGTAAGATGAATCTTGATGGACGCGTGCGCCAGTCCAGCCTTGGCCAGCGTCAGAATCCGTAGAGGGTTAATCTTCTGTGCGTGGCACCAGACAGAGAACCTCTTCCATTTGTGTCCATAGCATTTAAGAGTTGAGGACGCCCTGGCCTTTGCAAGAACCTCTCTGCAGTCGGCCGGTATGTCGTATCCTCCAAACTCTAACACTGCAGGAGCCAGGCCTGCAAGTTCAGCGACTTCGGGTCGTGATGGAGGATGGCGCCTCCTTCCCTGGAGAGAAGATCCGCGTCCAGTGGCAGCTTGATTGACGGGGACGCTGACAATTCCAGAAGGTCCGGGAACCATATCGGCCACGCAGGTGCGACGAGGATCATCCTGCACCGTGACCTCTTGAGCTGGTTGATGAGCCGGATCAGCAATGGCAATGGAGGGAACGCGTATAGAAACAGGCCCTCCCAGGGGAACGAGAAAGCATCGCCCATGCTCCTCGGCTGGGCAAACCTGCTGGCGAACCTCCGGCACTTGGAGTTCGTCGCCGTCGCGAACAGATCGGTCTGGGGTGTGCCCCACCGTCGGAAGAGGCGGTCCACTAGATCCTGTCGTAGTTCCCACTCGTGGCACGAGCGCAGCTCTCTGCTGAGCGAGTCGGCGATGGTGTTTTTTATCCCTGCCAGATGAAACGGCACCAGAAACATCCCTTGGGCGACAGCCCAATGCCACAGATCCTGCGCCTCCTTGGACAGGGCTGGGGATCTGGTACCGCCCTGCTTCCTGATGTAGAACATGGTGGTGGTGTTGTCGGTGAAGATCCTCACCACCTTGCCCTTGAGGGACGGAAGAAAGCACCTGAGGGCCCAAAACACTGCACGGAGCTCCAGGACGTTGATATGGAGGGACTTCTCCGTCGGAAGCCAAAGGCCTCTCGCGTGCAGATTTTCGGTGTGCGCTCCCCACCCTTCCAGGGAGGCATCCGTGGTCACTGTCTCCTGGTGGCCGGGGGTCTGGAAGTCCATGCCCGCCGTCAGATGCGCGCGGGTGCCCCACCACCGGATCGCTCGTCGGAAACTCTCGTCGAGTGTGATCCTCTCCTCGAAGCTGCCCGTCGTCTGGATCCAACGCGCGTCCAGGAACTCCTGCAACGGGCGCATCCGGAGCCTGCACAGGCGGATGAGATAAATGCAAGAAGACATCATTCCGAGGAGGGACTTGATGGACCTGACCCTGGCCGCGTCCGCAGCCAGCATCCGCTGCACCTTGCCCAAGATGGCCCTCGTCCTTTCCTCCAACCGAGAGGCCAGAAGCGACACTGTCTAGCTTCGCTCTCAGAAACAGTGCGTCTTGCGCGGGCACCAGGTGGGACTTGGCGTAGTTTATGGAGAATCCCAGGTCCGTGAGTAGTTGGACGGTCCTTGCCGTGTGCTCCATGGCGAGCTCCTTCGTCTTTGCTCGGATGAGCCAGTCGTCTAGGTAGGGGTAGACGTGGATCCCCTCTAGGCGCAGCTGCGCCGCCACCGGTGCGAGGCACTTGGTGAACTCCCTGGGTGCCGACCTCAATCCGAAGGGAAGGGCTTTGAACTGGTAGTGACGCCCTTGGACCACGAACCTGAGAAACTTTCGGTGTCCCTTTAGAATGGGGATATGGAAGTAGGCATCCTCCAAATCCAACGACGACAGGAAATCGCCCTCCTCCAGTTGACCCAGGACGTGTTGGAGGGTGACCATCCGGAACTTCTGTGCCTTGATGAATTTGTTCAGTCGTCGTAGGTCCAGGATGGGACGCCATCCTCCCGTCTTCTTCTTCACGAGGAAGTATCTTGAGTAAACTCCGGAGCCCCGAAGCCTCTTTGGGACAAGCTCGATGGCGCCCTTCTTGAGCATCGCCTTTACCTCCAAGAGAAGTTGAGGGACGTGATGTTCTTTCCTGGCCACAGGGGGGACGCGCGGGCACCTCTTTAGAAACTCGAGTGCGTGACCCTGAGCTATGGCGTCCAGCACCCAACGGTCGGTGGAGATGGACTCCCACACGCTGACGAAGCTCGCCAGCCGGCCTCCCACCGGGGTGCTTCGGTGGGGGCCCGACCCCACGGCCGGTTCAGTCCTGCTTCGACGAGGCTTTGCCGCCTTGTCCTCCTTGTCGACGACGGCAGGGTCCGCCTGACTTGCCTCGTCCCCTGTAAGCTTCCTGTGACGACGAACGGGCCGCTTGACGGTAGGTGGAAAATCCGCCGCTGGAACCTTTGGAGGCACCCTGTTTGCCTCTTCCGCTCCGAAAGGGCGGCCGCTGTTGCTGGAGAACCCCAAGAGCCCGGGCCGTCTCCGTGTCCGCCTTGATGGCTTGAAGGGAATCGTCCACTGTTTTCCCAAACAGGTTGTTTCCGTCGAACGGCATGTCCAAGACTCTAGTCTGCACGTCCTGACGGAAGTCAGTAGCCTTGAGCCATCCACGCCGCCTAAGGCACACGCCGTTGCCCAACTGGCGAAATCCAGTGTCAGCGATGTCCGTCGCAATCGTAATGGTGTGGTCCGACGCCACCTCTCCTTCCTGCAAGATCTCTAGGGCTTCCGCCCTCTTGTCGTCTGGTAGGAAGTCGAGCAGGGGGGCCAGTTTGTGCCACAACTCCCTGTCGTAGCGGGCTACGATAGCCAAGGCGTTGGCCGCCTTAATCGTCGTCTGCCGACGAGATGACTCTGCGTCCCATCGTGTCTAATTTCTTTCCCTCGCCGTCCGGCGGGGAGGTCGGCGTAGAGGCCGCGCCCCCCCCCGCTTTCTTCCTGGCCGCCGCGGAGACGACCGAGTCCGGGGTCGGCTGTGCCCGAAGGTACAAGGGGGCCGCGTCCGGGACCCGGTACTTCTTCTCGTACCGATCCCTTCTAGACGGCGTTGTGGATGGGTTCTTGAGGAGGGCTAGGCCCTCATCCCAAATATCGTCTAGTAGAGGTACAGCGAGGACCGTCTTCCTCTTGGTCTCGTGCTGTTGATAAAGGAAACCTTCCTTCTTCTCTTCCGGGCAGAGCTGGAAAAGCTCGGATGCCCTAGCGATCATGGAGTGAAACGATCCAATCTCGTCGGGCGGGGAAGCCCGGGTGGGAGGTGACGACGGGAGATCCTCGTTGTAAACCTCGTCGTCTGTACCCGTCGCGGCCGTGTCAGTCCCCGTATCATCCCCACGTGTCGTGGACGGGGAGGAGGGGTTAACAGGGCGCGATGGCTGAAAAGGAGGTGGAGGATGAATCCTTCTTCTCTTAGGGGGAGGGCTCCCAGAAGGGCCTGGCTCCGGGTCCCCCGTCGGGAGCGGTTCCTCCATTGGTGGTAACGACAGTCTCGTCCTTATCTCCGAGCATAAGGACTGTATAGCCAACAAAATGGCCGCCGAGTTGTCTTGCGGCACTGGTTGAGGGGAGTCCGAGGGGCGGTCAGGAGCCCCATTGGCACCCTCGACGTTCTCGTCGTCTCCCACGTCGGGGTCCCTCCCGACGGGCAGGTCTTCTTCCACGCCAACGCCGTGGCTTAAGACTTCGATCAGCTCCTCCTCAGAGGTTGAGGCCGAATCCACGACGACCTCCTGCCCCCCCTTTTTCTTCTCCGTCGGAGGTTTCACGGGGGTCCTGTCGATGGGCATGAAAGAGGACTCCCTCCGCGGTGGCAGGGAGACTCTGGGCCCCGAGGTCGCCACCACTGGTGTAGCCTCCACAGGCTGAGCCAGGGCCGCCGCGGCTGTCTCGATAGAGGCCTTGGCCAGGTGGATTAAGGCTTCCACCACCTTAGGTACACTCACCGCCTTCTCCTTGGGGGGAGGGTCACCGCCTCGCTCCCCCGACGATGGGGCCTTCGAGCTCGACCGGGGTCTCCCCAGGAGCTTTGCCGGGTGCTCGGCCTTCCTCTTACCCGAGCCAGAGCGTTGGCTCGTGGTTGATGGCGCCGGGGAGGAGGCGCCCTGCCTGCCGCCCATAGAGCCCGACCGTTCGGCGCTCCCAGTGCCAGCGGACTCGTGGTGCTTGGCCTTCTGTTGGACCCCCGTCGCCGGGGCGCCCTCAAAGGTCTTAGAAGACCGCTCGGACTTCTTCTTCTCACCTGACGGGCTCTTTCCTTCCAGCCAGTTGGCGAGACGTTGATGGCGGTCCTTCATGGTCCGCTCCGACATATTGCCGCAAAACGCACAGTCCTTCTCCACATGCGTCTTGTCCTCATGTAGGCAGTAAAGGCAAAGGGAGTGTTCGTCCTCCTTAAAGACATTCTGAAGCTGGCATCCAGGGCAGACCCTAAACAGCTTTCCGGGCGTCGAGCTTCCCTTCTCCTGGGCCATGTCCGAGATGGGCCTGAGAAACTTCTGGAGTCCTCCAAAAGCGTGGCTCGACGAAATCTTTACCCTTGAGGGGCGTAGACGAATCCGACACGGGTCCCCGTTAATCGGATGAAGAAACGGTGGAGCTTGAGGCTCTTTTGACCGAAAAAAGAGAAATTCTTCTGAGAAAAAACGTGAAAAAAGCACTAACGCTCGAGAGCAATAGCACGAGGATCCCAACACTTGAACGTGCGGTAAAAATCTGAAGATGGCTGCCAGAGGCGGGGTTTAGGTAGAGGGCAGTCATTGGCTGTGGTCAGTATGACGCAGAGATCAGTGATTGGTTACTACTACGAAAGACAGATCAGAAACGAAACTGATACTGATTTTTTCTTTACCGAGGATTCCCAGCCTGACGACGGGGAATATTCATGAGCATGTGATTCCATGCCAGACCCCATGCTGGAGAAAATATGGTCTTGGATTGAAGGGCTAAAAGGTGTACAATAGCTACAGCAGAGTACTATGCATGTAGATAATGAGGATAATTCTGGGTTGAGCGGAGAGCACACAACGATAAATGTGGCTGTGCAAAGGCTAGCGGTGGGCAGTTGAAATAGTGCAGGTGAGAGGCCGTAAGGGCAGTTTATAATGCAAAAATGGCTGTACTCATCACTATTTGGAAAAAATGCAAGATTAAAATGGGCCAAGGTGAGAATAGTTTAACATAATGCTGGGTAGAAAGCTGCTTACTGCTAGGAGATGAGGTCCTTCTCGTTCGATTCCTGCTGCCGTTCTGTTTTAGGACGGTGTATTTATTGCGCGCTGAGTAACTTGTGTGTGATGACGCCATACGCACGCACGTTGCTGCGTGATGATGTCATCGCGCCCACGCAAAATTTGCGGTTTTTAGAAGCCTTCATGTTTTAGAAACAAAAGCAAGATTGCTTGGGAAAGAGTGAAATGAATGTGGCTCAATTACAAACAAGATATGTTGCACTTAGGTTAAATGGACAAGTGGGTAATTGCCTGGTGTTGGCACAGTATTTATGGCGCGTAGTGTTGCTGAGTAAAGTGTGCGCGATGACACCCTACGCACGTGCGTTGCTGCATGATGACTTAATCGCGTCCATGATATGACTCAATTTCAGACGAGATGTGTTGCGCTCAGGTTAGATGGACAAGTAGGTAATGGCCTGGTGTTAGCACAGGCAATAACGGGTGAATGAGGTTAAAGATGGGGAGGTGAGTCAAATTGGAAAATGACGGGTGGAGTTCTCCAGTAATATATGGTAGATAAGTACAAACAATATGAAGAGAGATTTTCAAAAATAGAAAAATATGATGCACTGAAAATGAGGAACTGAAATGAATGGGACAATAGATGCTAGCCTGGTGTTGGCTGAATAAGATAATAGGTGGAGTACGTAAGTCATGATCATCTAGGTCATGAAGTGAGTGTTTAGAAAGCACAAGACATGCTCAGAATTTGCATCAAAGAGGCTGTGACATAAAGATCAATGGTCAAAGATGGACATTGGTGGAGTGGTGAGGGTATTAAGGTCAGGATGAGTTGAACGTGAACGGTGACAGAGAATGGTTAATGAGTGGTAGACTGGAAAATTGAAGAACTGTTATAACATTGTTATTGTGTCGAAGTTATGCTGTTACTTGAATTGTGAGTAATGGGATGATGTTGGTGTTGGTAGATGTGACCAGTCACGGGCTTTACAAGAAGTAACATAGCTCCTGGTCGGTGTTCAGTCCGGTGTTGCAGGTGTCCATTAGAGAGATCCAGCGTGCTTCTTGTCTTAATTTTTGTTCCATATTGCCTCCTCGGGGGCAGGTTTGAGTTTAACAATTCCATTGAATTTGAGTTGGTTGATCTGGGTCGGTTGGTGTGATTCCAAAAAATGGTTGGCTAGCAGAGATCTTAGGTCCCGATTGGTGATAGCCCAAATATGTTCGCTGATTCTCGTTTTTAATTTTCTGATGGTACTTCCAATATATAGCTTGTTACAGAGACACTTGATGATGTATATAACAAATTTGCTATTACAGTTGATGAAATGTTGAATGGTGTGGATAGTGCCATTGGGTTTGGTAACGGTGGTACTAGCATTATCTGAGTACTTGCACATGGAACATTCACCACATTTGTAACTTCCTTTGGATGGTTTTTGTAGCCACATGGTCTGTTGATTAGGGTTTCTGGCAGAGGTGTTAATTTCAAAGTGCGATGGACTTAATTCATCCTTAAGGTTTTTGGCCTTCTTGAAAGTGATGGTTGGTTTGGCTTCCAATATGGTCGTGAGATCAGGGTCTGATTTGAGAATGTTCCAATATTTGGTAAGAGTTTTCCGAATGGTTAAATTATTCGAACTGTAGTTTGTGATGAAACTAATTTTCCTGTTTATATTTGAAGTGGCAGAGTTAATTTTTGACTTGACTTGTAGCAGTGATTGCCTTGTCCTGGTTAAAGATTTCCAATAGCTGTTGTTAACAAGTTTAGTTGGATAGCCTCTACTGTTGTTGTGGTTTTTTGGATGAAATCATCATCTTTGGTGCAGTTCCTTTTTACCCTCAAGATTTCACCAAAGGGTATATTGCAAATTATATGTTTGGGATGACTGCAAGATGCATGAAGTATGCTGTTAACGGCTGTTGGTTTAGTATAGAGTGTTGTACATTTTGTGTCGTTTTCAATGTAGAAGGTAATGTCCAGGAAATTGATGCTTGTTTGGCTTTGTTCCATAGTTAATTTGAGATTGTATGTCTTGTGGTTGAGATAGTTGAAATAGTACTGAAATACTGATAGTGATCCGTTCCAAATCAAAAAATATCATCGATGTATCTAGCCCAAAAAATATTGTTGAGGTGGGTAAATGATGGGTGTTGCCATGCGAATTCTATTTCAAAGTGTCACATATAAAGATTTGCGTATGCCGGGGTATATTTCGCACCCATGGCTGTACCTTGTATCGGCCGGTAAAGAGTTTTGTTGAAGATGAAGATATTGTTCTGTAGTGTGAATTGTAGCATCTCTAGAATCATGTTATTGTGGTCGTTGAAGGAAATGGAATGGGTTTTCAAGAAATACTCAGTGGTTGTGAGTCGTTTATCGTGCAGGATGCTGGTGTCTAGTGATGTAACATCCATGGTTATCAGCCAGTAGTCTTTGTTCCAGGGGATGTTGTCAGTGAGTTGAATGATGTGGGTGGTGTCTCTAATGTATGATGCAAGTGAATTTGCCAATGGTTGAAGTTGGTGGTCTATATACTTTGAGATGAGTTCAGTGATGGATCCAATGCCGTTGATAATTGGCCTGCTTGGTGGTAGGTTGGTACATTTTTTTGTGGATTTTGGGTAGAAAGTATATAGTCGGTGTTATGGGGTGTGTTGTGATCATATATTGGTATTCTTCTTCTGTTAGTAGTTCAAAGTCTTTCCAGTGGCTGCTCATGATTTTCCATCTTTCCCCTATTAAGGTGAACGGGTTATCGCTGATTGTTTCATAGCAGTTGAGATCTCGGAGGTGTGTAATGGCCATGTGTATGTAGTCATCGGTGTGCTGGTCGAGTCCAGCACAGGACTACTTACTCAAGGAACTACTCTAACTAAAGAGTCAACTGCACTTGAACCAAGAATCAGGATCTATCATCAAAAATTCAGGCCACAGCCAATCTGCAATTTTCTTTTTGAAACTTTGATCTTACTACCAAGACTTAGTGAAAGCAACTAAGGACATTCCAGGCCCTAGCCAACCTGCAATCTTCTTTTTTGAAACTTTGATTCTAATCTCAAGACTTAGTGAAAGTAACTAAAGACATTAGAATTTCACATTTGATGGGAATCCATCACAGATTTAGTGAAAACAACTAAAGGCTAAGTGAAAGCAACAAAGGACTCTATAATTTTTGCATTGATTGGACTCTATCACCAACTTAGTGAAATCAACTAAGGACACCATACCCCTGTATTGATAAGATTCAACTTTGAAAAAAAGACTCTTTTTTCACATATGCTTCTTTTCTATGTTTTCAACTAACCAGTCCTTTGACTTGCATGTTTTCATACTTACGATTTAAAATTAAAAACCGTTTATTCTTTGCAACTTACTACTTGTGTCAACATTTCACTTTGAGAAGCGCGACAGGTGGGCCTTTTTTCCCTTTAGCTTGTCCGAGCCCAGGTCAGCCTCTGTGGCATCCCTGAGTTGCAGCATCTCTACTCCTATTATCTCATACTTCCTAAATATCTTCCACACAGGAGGGCCTTTTTTCCCTTTATCCATCATATGTCTGGCTTAGGTTTGTGTCCGAGGACCGGGCAGGGGGTCTCTGGTGTAGCAGAAATGGAGGCCAGGTGTTAGGTAGTGGAGAAAGTGTCACTATCTGTCACCACGGATTTGCGCGGGGTCTTCTATGCTTGCTGCGAGCTGTATTCGTGTCCCCGGATAGTGTCAGGTAACACTTCGATTTACTAACACACCTATATGCACAATCAATTCTTGACTGTATGCAATGCAAATTTTCTGTGCCTATGATGGCATATATATGTGTAAATAAAATGTATTGTTCTTGTTTGTAAACATTCCCACTTCTCTGTGTTCCTTTTCAAGAGCTAGCTGATACATGCCATACTAGCTCCACTGCTTATAAAAGGTGACCACCAGAGCGTCAATGACAAGAGTAGCTTTTGACTCCATCCCTTTCGACAATTCTGCTTAAACCCTCTGGAGTCAGGCCCCCTTTAAAAAATAGGGTCCCTGCCCTTATCTTATACATCGGCATTCATAACATTCCAGACTTGCATGGCAACAGTAGGAAAGGCACATCCAAGATACAACAGGTCTCTCAATGGAAACGTAAAGGGCAACATTTGGCAAGGGTATGTGCATGCGATGGGAGGGTTGTGAAACATTTGGATATGCTTTCCTTTTTAGTACCATGTGAATAAGTAATCTTCGTATACCCACACAGTTTACAGAGTGGAAAGGCAGCTAATATGAAGAATCAATAACTGATAGCATTTAAACAAAGGTCTAAAATATTGCCTTTGAAGTGATAAATCAAAATGACGAAAGTGCATATTTATGAACGACTTACTCGCTGTAGGCTTGGCATTGTGTTGGACCTCATTGACAGGGGACCCTGCAATGGGCGGAACATGATGTCTGTTATCAGCAGATCTTAGGTGAGCAGTTTCATGAATGTCCACAGACTTCTGAGACACAGTATCCTGAAAAATATAACCTGTAAATTAAGCTCACGTTTGATGTGCATTTTCAAAACAGTAATTCACAGTAGATTAAATTGCATTCTATGCCTTCAAAGCACATTCCTGATAGTTTAACCAGGGCCAACAATACTTAAAAGACCTAAACCCAACCGCTGATCTATTTTGCCATGAGCTCCCTCTAGACCAATCATTTCCCTTAGTTCCTCCTCGCCCACCCCAAGGAGATTATCGCAAGCAATGCATTGTGACATCTGCTTCTATTTTTCACCCCACACACTTACAGCATCAAGACCCTGGGCAGAGACATTCTTAAAGGATGGGGGTCACTCACTGCACATCATTAGTTCACAGCGTGCATTCTGTGGCTCAGGAGGTCCACACTCATTCTGTGTTAACTTTGCGGTTTTGTTTCCAGCTTGTGCACACACAGGCATTCCAGAAGGAAGAAAATCCCACTGAGAGCCACTAAACATTACTGTATGACATTAAAACATAGGATACCCTGTGAAGCCTCCTTTTAAAGAACCATATATTATTACTTCAATTTAACGTGTCACTCTGAATCTTCATAGCAGTTCTGTGTGCAAGCAGGCACCAAGGCTCCCTCTGCGGACACTGCCTGCTAAGTGTGCTGTGTTACATCTGCAGTGAACCATATGGGTAGAAAAATTGCCCCAACACCATAGTCAAAGAATGCATCAGATGGGAGGAGGCCCCACGCCGTGACTTCACTAATGTAAGAGGTGGGGACTTGGGCAGCAGGTGTGTCCCCTTTCAGAGGATTTCTGCTCTAATCAGTTATGCACGTCCCACCAGGGTTCTGCTCTAATAAGTTAAGCACATCCCCCATACAGGAAACATTGAAGTGCAAGTCTGGTCATAGAAGTGAGGGGATGGTGCAATGATAGCCAAATATTGGTTTGTCTGGAGGTCCCAATTTAAATCTGACATACTTAAGAGACTAAGCAGTCTCTTTTCCTTCCTAAAAGGTGGGTGCATTTCTAAACCTTAGATTACAGTTTGATAAGAATCTGCCCCTTGTCTCTCGGGTAAATTCTGTTATCAGGGTAAAATTCGACCACCTACGAAAAATCTTGCCTCTTCTTTGCTTAGAATTTTTTTAAACTGTTGTCACAGGCACTATGGTTAGCGGTACTATTGCAATTCATGGTCCTTTGGATGTCCCACTTATATGATCAGACTATTAAAGGTGGTCCTGAATGCGGCACCTGGGTTTCCTGGAGTTAGGTGTGTTGATCATATCTTGCCAGCTGCATTGGCCTTGGGTGGTCAACTAGAACCAGTTCAGAGCAGTGTGCATGGTCCACCAGGCATTTTTTGTTTAAACTCTGTTTTTTACACTTGGTAAACACAGTATAACATCACATTTGTTGCATCTTAAGTACTATTCAGCTGAAATGTCCTCCCCTCCCCGTAGCCCTCCCCATCTCACCCAAACAAACCATAACAACAACACACATGGCTAATTTCCTACCAGAAGCTCGCCGGTTCCTTTTTCCCTCCTTCCTCCTGACGTACTCAAAACTAATTCTCCCTAATCAGCAGTTTTCCTTTGCCCTTGATCCTTTCTCGCCCCTATTGTCTCTCCACTGTTGGGATTCAGGGAGGTTTATCATCTGGGGAGCTGAACAATGTAGGTACTAAAGCATTCCAGGTCGTCACGTTTGCTAGGTTTTCTCCCCTACCAGCCTAGATCACCTCGTACCACACCGTAGCCTCTGCCAACCAACGCCTCAGATCCCCCCACCACTCCTTTATGCGTGGACCCTGCCTCGATTTCTATGCCATGGCAATCCTTCTCTTTGCCAATACCCAGGCAAGATCGATCATCCTGTTTTCTGATATAGCATTTTTAAGGTATCCGGTAATATTATCCCCATATATATGATCGCCATACAGAACGGTTGCCAGGAAAAGGCTGTGGGGACTTTATATATGGTGACCATATATACATAGGGTCAAGGGGAGCAGGGATTGCCGGGGTGTCCCCCGGTAAAAAAAAAAAGGTTTTGGGGCTTGCAGGGGTGCACCTCGCATGTTCAATATGATAATGTCCCTGCAAACGACAGCTATTTTTTGGCGACACTTTTGCAGGGACACTATCACATGGAACCGTTTTTAGGGCACCTAAACGCTCCCAGTAGACAGGCTTCCAGGGTCCATTTATAATTAATGCCTCCTCCTCTGAGCCTCTCTTCTATCTCCTGCCAGAACCCTTGGGCCACAGGACAAGCCCAAAACATATGCATCAAATCTGTGCTCCCCTCCCCTCAGACACTTCTTCACGTCCGAGCCTGGAAATTGCATAATTAGGTGTGGTGTCTGTTAGGCAGAATCCTGTGCAGTGCCCTTAGGGACCACTACACACAATTAAGACTACAAGTGGTAGTACAATTTCACCATTGGTACAAGCCTGTACTACACAGCAAAAGTGGTAGCAATGGCTGAGCAGCCAGACGTATCTCACGAGCAAATGAGCAGTAGTAGAGATTACACAAAGGACTACAATTACTGTGACTCAAGCGAACACTGACTCAAGGTTTCTGGTTAAAAAGTATAAGTACATTTATTTTTAAACCATCTGTTCACAAAACACTTCACTTCTACTAAATTAAAACCACACTTCAAATACACTACAACCAATTCCCCTTGTGCAGATCAATTCAAAGTAAGTACATTGGATTTGACAGACCAGTGTTGTGAAACAAAGACGTTAACGTGGTTTACTAGGCGATCACTTTTTGACAGTAATGACAATTCGGTCTTACGAAAGAAAGGCATACCCGCGAGAAGAACTGTTACCACAGTCAAACAAACACACTTAGCACATGAATTAACACAAGAGAATAGGGGATAAAAATCCTAGGCAATACTTTTGTCAAGACAGCTGGAATCAGAGGACACTTTCTAAAACGTAGATAAAAGTCAATAGGCCTGCGCCAGTGTCAAATGGGACAGGGCCCTGTTGTCGAGGATCACAAGGTTAGAACAGTTCACGATTCGAGATTGCCAGGAGTACTTGGATATTGTCAAAAGGGAAGCAAAAGTTATAAGAGGGAAGGAAGACAAGGACAAGCCTTGGGTGAGGAGAAAGGGTTCACCCCAATTCCTCGAAGCTGGACACAGTGCCTTATTCGTTTGAAGAAAAGCTGGTGCTATGGCAGTTGTTCCTGGTAGTTCCTGCAGACTCACAGTTCCTGGAGCTTCAGTCGTGGGGACAAGAAGGACGACGGCTGGAGCGATCTGCTCTACCCAGGGATGAGGCCAGCAGCAGCGAAGCAACGGTAAATAAAAGGTGCGCTCCTTTAAAACAGGAGAGGCTCTTCAGATGGCTATCCGGACCACTACAGCTGAAGAAGAGGTTCCTCTGACTGTGGAAGGTGAGCTGGTTGATCCCACCAGGCTCAAGGGAAGAAGACTCCAGATTGGATCTTCTCTTGTCGTTGAAGGGTAGATGGCTCCGGACTGCAGCAGGGCTAAACCGGGACTCGGGAGTTGCAGCAACCGTCTTTTTCTCTGCTTCTCTTCAGTTCTTTGCAGTTCCAGTGGCGACTCTGACTTCCAGCCCAAGAGTCCTGCCTTTTATGCCAAAATCCCCCATTCACACAGCCTGGCTGTCAATCACACAGCAGGGGGGCTGTCCGGCCCAGACAACCACCTCAGCCAATCGACAAAAAGTGCGACTTGGGTCTCCAAGGAGATCCTATGCAGGGGGTGACTAAACCCCTTCCTCACATTCAGCCCACCTAAACACCCAGACGCCAAAGGTCGGCGAACAAAGAAGGCAAACCTGGTTTACCGCGCAAAGTAAAACACAAGAAGGATTTTAACATAAAGAAATGGCGATAAAACCCGACCGGAACCAAAATACAAAGTATTTGGTCAAGCGGATTTAAGTTTGAGACTAATACAATAGCCTAAAACAGTACCACATTTATATACTATAATCGCGGTAGAAAAGATAGGGTAGGTACCACTGCCACCAGCCAAGTCTTCGTGTTAAGGGAGCGAAACAAAGCTCCAAGAGGCGCAGACAAAAAGGAGTAGGAATTAACCCTTTCCAATACTCCATGTAAAATGGGGTGTATTGGGTCTGCAGTGTAAATGACTACATAAAGTAAATGGCAACTTTACCTGTTTCTGGGGGACAGTAGTCAGCCCCAGAAAAATGGAGTCAGTGGGAATTCTCAGAGGCAATCCTGTGTCACACACACAAAACGTTGGGCAAATGGAGTGGTGTGGCGCCAGAGCCCAAGATCACACAAACAGTAGAGATACACATGGCAAAACACATGTAAGAGTGGGAAAAAGGTTCCCACTCTTACCAGGTGGAAAAAATAAACCCCAGAAATCCAGCAAAGCTGCTGAGGGACTCACTAAGTAAGGGAAATTAGCCATAAATGAGTATTCTCCCTAACAGTGTCATGTAGGCCCTATGATGCACGTACAACTGGGTCAACTTCAGTCAGGGATTTCTCAAGACCTTTTTTCGGGCAGGCCAATGCTGGGGCCATTCTCTGCCTATGTCTCTGTTTCCTATTTACTCCTCCCTTTGAGCTTCTCTCGTTATTGTCCCCAGAAGTCCTTGATACAACCTGGACACACTGTGCCCTCCCTCAGATGTGACAAACAGCAATTGATAGGTCAAAACGCGTTGGGCATTGCAACAATAAAGGAAGACATTATGAATGGACATTTCAAGATTCATGATTGAGTTGAAGTTATGAAACACAAATTTATGTTGAATAATAATATATGACCGATGAAACTAACCATGACCTTAGCACATTGAATTGCTTTACATGATTTATGAACCAACATTATTTTTTGTAACAGTCTAGCTTCTTAAGCTACTGATAGTGTGCGGGGGACGGGAGTTCCCCCATTGTGGGAACTTTGTTGTGCGATCCATGTGCCAGGATCGCGTTTTCTCCCCTGCACCTGAAGACTATACATATTCATATCTGAGTCTTGTTCATTAACTACCTAAGTATTTATATAACAAAGAGCGCTGTGTTTGTTTGCTGTCTAAACAGCAATTCAAGAACACCATCTACTAAGGGGGGCGGAATGCCCTTCCACCTTTTCTTTACTTCATGTATCAATCTAGGGTATGTCAAGTGCTGTCCTCTACCTATTCCATACTCCGCCACTATTTCTTGAAATGTCAGGAACCTATCAGATGTAAACAGGTCTTCCATCGTCACCAGCCCTTTGGCCTCCCACTGTGTCCTAATCTGTACTAGATCTCCTGTGTCCTTAACATAAATCGCTGCTAAGGGTATGCGAGTGTGGGGGGAGTATGGTTACCCCAATTTCAGCAACCCCCTGGTCCTGGCCCAGATTTTATTGCCTAGCTGCAGGAGACCAGGGGGAGGGAGTCTCTGATTCTACTGTCCCCTAACGACAGTGCTTCTTTTAGAAAATAGGGGGTTTTGTTTTGCGCTCAGCAGCTTATGCTCCACGGTTTCTATGTCCGCCAACCACCCTGCAACATGTTGGAGTTGTCCAGCCAGTAGAACAATTCTAGATGGGGGAGCCTCACTCCTCCATCCTTACTATCTCTATACAGTATATGCAGGGCAATCCGGCACCTCCTTGATCTCCATATAAACCCCCCTACTACTCTATTCAACTCTTCAAAGAACAGCCTTGGTATAAGGTACGGACCATTCAGGAAGTGATACAGCAATCAGGGGAGGGCAACCATTTTCAAAAGAGCAATTCTACTCATCCCTGAGAGGGGTAATTTCTCCCAAAACTTAATCGAGTTCACTATCCCATCTTTTACCCTCAGCGTGTTATTTTAGTGGGTCATTTCAGTGTCATGATGTATATTGACTCCCAGCTATCTGAAAGTGTCAACCTTCCATTACAAACCCAGGTTCGGGAGTTGTGAGTCTGCCACTCCTACCCATCCTGCCAGTGGGAATATGCAGGATTTTGCCCTACTTATCGCTATTCCAGAGAGCTCTGCAAAGTTCTCCAACACTTCCAGATATGATTCCAGGTCATCTTCAGGGCTGAACAAGTACAATAACATTTTGTCCACATATAATGAAATGACATGGTGTGTCCCGTTCACAAGAAGACCTGTGTCCCTAAACTCTCTTCACAAAAACACTGCTAGTGGCTCTAGGGCCATGACATATAACATGGGGGACAGGGGGGATTCCTGTTGGGTGCCTCTGCAGATGGGAAACTGCCCCAACACCTGTTTGCCTGTCTGTACCCTCGCTACTGGGCCAGAGTAAAGCATTTGTATCTACTTCATAAACCCTCTCCTACTTCAAAGCTTCTTAAGGTGGTGAATAGTCACTCCCACCTAACAGAGTCAAATGCATTAATAGCATCTAATGCTACTACCGCACACCCCTTCTCCCACTCCTGCATTCCTTCTCTGACTGCGTGTAATTTCCTGAGGTTCTCAGATGTCACCCTCCCCGGGACATATCCAGGTTGGTCCGGATGGACCATTAGCACAATTACTATTGGCAATCTAGCTGCCAAGACCGCTGTAAATATCTTGGTATCCTGATTAATCAAAGATATCAGGTGGTACGATTTGCAATACTTCCTTTCCTTCCCAAGTTTCAAGATTGGGATTATAATAGACTCTTCCATGCTACCGGACAATCTATCTTTTTCATATGCTTCTTCGAAAGTCCAGAGCAGCCTCAGGGCAATTTCGCCAATGAATTGTTTATGAAATTCAGCTGATATGCCATCTCACCCTGGCACCTTACCCGTGGGAAGTGTAGCAATCACTCCTCACCCTCCCAGGTCTCCTGTTTGTTCTACAGTTAAGGTGGGTAGGTCTATATCCATCAGGGTGTCCCTAATCTCCTGGTCTTTATCTTCTTCCCTTTTACTAAATAGTTTTTGATAGTATCTCTGAAAGTTTTCGCTAATTTCACTCTGTGACCTCAATAAATCACCTCTTCTCAATTATCCATGCTCTGGCACAGCCACGCTGGTAGTCTACCCGGCTTATCTCCTTGCCCATAATTTTCTCTGTGTATCTAGCAAAACTATATCTTCCCAGTGTAAGAAACCAAAGGGTGTCTCACCGACCAGTCCCTTGGGATCTGTCGTCCAGGTGGCCGGAGTATGGCTATCGCTATTGCATCCAAACCCTAGGGGTGGACCAGTGCGGGAGGATCACCTGGATGAGCGGTCCCTGGGGAGTGGGCGTGAGGCAACTGGAGCAGAGACGCAGTATCCCTGTCCCCATTTTGCTGTAGAACACCCTTGTTCCATGTACGAGTTAGGAACTCTACAACCCACCCCCACCCCCACCCCCACCCCCACCCTCACCCTCACCCTCACCCTCACTTCCTACACATACTCTGCTGCACAGAAAAAGCACTTCAGGGAAAGACAGACTCTCACACAGCCAGTCCGTTTGACATGTCCCAACATCAAGGTCAGGCGGAGTCAGGCCCTTAAACTTAATGACTCGCACTGGAATCCTGTTACCTTTCTTCACTGGGATAAAAGGCGGAGCATGAGAGCACCCGGAGAGCAAGGCGAGAAGGGCAACGCAAGCGAGCAAGACCAGAAGAACGGAAGGGCAGGAAATCCTGGGAAGATGACGTGACCATGGAAGCAGAGCAGACAGGACCAGGAGGCGAATGAAAGGCTGTGGTCCTACCAGCTGCTGGGTGAACGTGGTTGCAGAATCCCAAAGAGGCAACTCCCTGCTACTGCAAAAGGTCACAGCGGTACCTCCTACATGTGTGGTTTGAGGACCTCAAAGGAGGCTAGCCGCGCTGGCCGAACAGCCTTGACTACACGGCTCCTGATAAACTGTATCAGCCGCTGCCGGCGAGTGAAATGAGAGACTAGCTTGTGTTGATAAATGAAAAGGGCATTAACGTTTGAAGTGCTTTTTGGGTTGTCGAGAAACAGCAAGCGAAAACCCAAAGCAGCAAGAATGAAGAATGCCGAGATTGTGCGGATTAGAGAAGCCACAAAAGAAACCAAGAAAGGAGGCGAATAGTCAAATCAGTCATACAAGGGTAAAGTCAAGGGTAAACGCCCCTCTCGTACAGTCAAAAGTCTTTGACAAAAAGGTGAAACGTGGTATAAAGCTAACCTAAGGAGTTATTAGCCCTGTGATGCTAACTAAGAACTGCAGATACAAGAAGGCCTTGGGAGAGCAGGGCGGCACAAACCCGAGAACTGTATCCAGTTTTATGGGTTGCGCGAAGGACGGCAGCGGCGAGAAAGAACAAGTTACAAAGAGAACAAGTTACTTACCAACTGGTAACATTCTTTCGACTGGATGTTCCTCCAACGTATTCCAAATTTTTTACATCTAATGTCCACAGCTACGTTGCTTCGGAAAAAGAATTCGGCAGAAGGCGTCCTGCATCGATGGCGTTGGTTCAATGTCCCTCGAAGGCCTCCGTCGACGGTGACGTCACCGGATGTTATAAATAGGCGCATGGCGCCGTAGCCTCAGTTTATGTTTTTTCCTCCAAAGCGTGTAACATGCTCGTACACAACTGCTGCTTGACTGCACATAGCCTTGCGGGAAGGAACAAGTTACTTACCTGTAACTGTTGTTTTCCAGCATGGGTCTGGCATGGATTCACATGCTCATGAATGTTCCCCGTCGTCAGGCTGGGAATCCTCGGTAAAGAAAAAATCAGTTTCAGTTTCGTTTCTGAATTGTCTTTCTACTAGTAGCCAATCACTGGTTTCTGGGTCATACTGCCCCCAGCCAATAACTGCCCTCTACCTAAGCCCCTCCTCTGGCAGCCATCTTCAGATTTGGTAGCACGTGAAATGGCAGTAGGACCAAGAGAAGAGCAGCAGAGGGGTAAGAGGGAGGGTTTGCATGTGAATCCATGCCAGACCCATGCTGGAGAACAACAGTTACAGGTAAGTAACTTGTTCCTTCTCCAGCATGGGGTCTGGCATGGTTTCACATGCTCATGAATACAAGAATACATAGCAGTACACACATGCACAACCACGGGAGGTGGCAAGGCTCGACATTAAGCATTTCAAAAACTCAACATTAAGCATCTCTTACCTCCTCACCAGGCTCACCTTCAAGCGAACAGGTTGCACAACACTGCCTGGCCGACTCTGGACTCCTCCCTGGAATCCCGGTCGATGCAGTAGAATCTCGTGAAGGTGTGCGTAGACCTCCACGTAGCAGCCTGCAGATGTCCGGCAGGGGCACACCAGACAAGAACACTGTGGTAGCAGCGATCGCTCTGGTTGAATGGGCTCTCGGACGGCCGGGCAACGGTCGGTTTGCCAACTGGTGACAGTGCATGATGCAGGTGGAGAGCCATCTGGAAATGGAAGCCTTTGAGAGGGCCTTCTCCCTTGGTTCACAGGTCCAAAGTTTACGAACAGCTGTGATGTCTTCCGAAGACTCTTTGTGCGGTCCATGTAGAACTTCATCGCTCTAGCCACATCCAGCGAGTACAAAGTCCTCTCACCTGGTGACGGGGGAACAAAACAGTAATACCAAGGGCTTGTTGAGATGGAAGTCCGACGGCACCTTGGGCATGAAGGAGGGGTGCGTCCTCAGCACTACCCTCGTCTCGTGGAATGTCAGGTTTGGAGGTTTACAGGAGAGGGCCTGGATCTATCCCACTCGTCGTGCGGAGGTGATGACCACAAGAAACGCAGTCTTCCACGACAGGAACTTCAATGGTGCCAAATGCAGAGGCTCGAATGGCGGCCCCATGAGCCTGGTCAGCACCACGTTGAGCTCCCACGCCGGGGCCAGAACCTTCACTGGCGGGAACGATCGGAACAGTCCTTTCATGAACTCCTTCACCAGGTGATGAGACCATAGAGATGACCGCCCCAGAGTTCTGGTGTAGAGGGAGATAGCCGCCAGATGGATCTTGATGGAGGCATGTGCCGCACAGGGTTAATCTTCTGTTCACGGCACTAGACAGAGAACCTCTCCCATTTGTGTCCATAGCACTTGAGAGTCGAGGGCGCCCTGGCCTTTGCAAGCACCTCCTTGCAGTCCGCTGGGATATCGTACCCTCTGAACTCTAGTGCTGCAAGAGCCAGGCCTGCAGGTTCAGCGATCCTGGGTCGTGATGGAGGATGGTGCCTCCTTCCCTGGCGAGGAGATCCGCGTCCGTCGGTAGTTTGACCAGGGGGACGCTGCCATGTCCAGAAGGTCCGGGAACCAGATCTGCCTCGGCCACGCCGGTGCGACGAGGATCATCCTGCACCGGGACCATATGAGTTGACTGATGAGTCGCAGCAGCAACTGCAACGGCGGGGGAACGCATACAGGAACAGGCCGTCCCAGGGGAATGAGATGGCATCGCCCATACTCCCTGGCTAGGGAAACCTGCTGGCGAACCTCTGGCACTTGGCGTTCGTCGCTGTCGCAAATAGGTCGATCTGGGGATTGCCCCATCGTCGGAATAGGAGATCCACTTGATTTTGCCGAAGTTCCCACTCGTAGCACGAGCACAGCTCCCTGCTGAGTGAGTCGGCAATGGTGTTCTTTATTCCTGCCAGATGGAAGGGCACCAGGAACATCCCCTGGGCAACGGTCCAGTGCCAAAGATCCTGCGCTTCCTTGGATAGGGCTGGGGATCTGGTGCCCCCGGCTTCCTGAATCGTGGTGGTGTTGTCGGTGAAGACCCTTACCACCTTGGGACGGAAGGAACGACCTGAGGGCCCAGAACACGGCTCGGAGCTCCAGCATATTGATATGTAGTGACCTCTCCTCTGGGAGCCAAAGGCCTCTTGCGTTGAGATCTCCGGTGTGTGCTCCCCATCCTTCCAGGGAGGGGTCCGTCGTTTCCTGATGTGCCGGGGTCTGGAAGTCCATGCCCGCCGCTAGATGCGCGCAGGTGCCCTACCACCGGATCGCTTGGCGGAAAGTCTCGTTGAGTGAGATCCTGTCTTCAAAGCTGCCCGCCGCTTGCATCCAATGGGCGTCGAGGAACTCCTGCAGTGGATGCATCGGCAACCTGCATAGGCGTACGAGGTAGATGCACGAGGACATCACGCCGAGTAGGGACTTGATGGACCTCACCCTGGCCACATCCATGGTCAACAGCCGTTGTAGCTTGCCCAGGATGGCTTTCATCCTCTCCTCCGACGGCGAGGCCAATCGTGCCACTGTGTCGAGTCTGGCTCCCAGGAACAGGGCGTCTTGCGACGGTACCAAGTGGGATTTCGCGAAGTTGATTGAGAATCCCAGATTCGTGAGCAGTTGGACGGTCTTCGCTGTGTGATCGACGGCGAGTTCCCTTGACTTTGCTCGGATGTGCCAATCGTCCAGGTAGGGGTAGACGTGGATCCCCTGCAGGCGGAGCCGCCCCGCCACTGGTGCCAGGCCCTTGGTGAAGACCCTGGGCGCCGACTTCAATCCGAAGGGAAGGGCCTTGAACTGATAGTGTCGCCCTTAGACCAAGAATCGTAGGAACTTTCGATGTCCTTTGAGAATGGGGATGTGGAAGTAGGCATCCTCCAAGTCCAGCGACAATAGGAAGTCACCTTCCTCGAGCTGTCCCAGCACGTGCTGTAGGGTGACCATCCGGAATTTCTGGGACTTGATGCATTTGTTTAGACGGCTAAGGTCCAGGATGGGTCGCCAACCGCCGGTCTTCTTTCGAATGAGGAAGTACCGCGAGTACACTCCGGAGCCCCAGGGCCTCTTCGGGACGAGTTCTATCGCACCCTTTTTCAGCATTGCTCGTACCTCCAGAAGTAGCTGTGGGACGTGGTTTTCCTTCCTGGCCACAGGTGGTAGACGGGGGCACTTTCTTTGGAACTCCAGAGTGTGCCCGTGGGCCAGCACGTCCAGTACCAAGCGATCGGTGGAGATGGACTCCCACACGCTGCCGAAATTCGCCAGCCGGCCTCCCACCGGGGTGCTTCGGTGGGGGCCCGATGCTGCGGCCGGTTCAATCCTGCTTCACCGAGGCCTTCGCGCCTTGGCCTCCTTGGCGACTACTTCCTCCGGCCTTGCTGCGGCCTCTGTAGGCCTCCTGCGACGATGAACGGGCCGCTTGGCGGTACGACGAGGAACCGACACCAAATCCTTTGGAGGCACCTTGAGACTTGCCTCCGGAGGTCCGAAAGGGCGGCCATCGTCGATGGAGAGAACCCACGCCCGGGCCGTCTCTGTGTCCGCCTTGATGGCCTGCAGTGACTCGTCCACTGCCTTGCCGAACAGAACAGGTTGTTCCCGTCGAAGGGCATGTCCAGTACCCGGGTCTGCACATCCTGCCGGAAATCAGTGGCCTTAAGCCAACCGCGCTGGTGAAGGCAAACACTGTTACCCATTTGGCGAAAGCCGGTGTCGGCAATGTCCATGGCCACCGTGATGGCATGGTCTGAAGCCACCTCGCCTTCCTGCAGGATTTCAAGTGCTTCTGCCCCCTTGTTTGCTGGGAGGAAATCCACGAGGGCAGCGATCTTCAACCACAGCTTCCTGTAGTAGCGGGCCACGATCGCGAGGGCGTTGGCCACTTTGATGGTTGTCACCGCCGACGAGATGACTCGTCGCCCCATGACGTCCAGCTTCTTCCCCTGGCCGTCAGGCGGGGAAGTTGAAGTTGATCCCGTCGCCCCTGCCGATTTCTTCTTGGCTGCTGTGGAGACCACCGAATCCGGGGACGGCTGAGCTCTGAGGCACATCGGGGTGGAATCTGGGACCCGGTACTTCTTCTCATACCGGTCCCTCTTCGCAGGAGCTGTGGATGGATTCTTGAGTAGCAACAGTCCTTCGTCCCAGATGTCGTCTAATAACGGTACTGAGAGGACGGTCTTCCTCTTGGCCTCCCGTTGCTGGTAGAGGAAACCCTCCTTCTGTTCTTCGGGGCAAAGTTGGAAGAGCTCCGAAGCCCTGGCGATCATGGCGTGGAAAGAGCCAATTTGGTCAGGAGGGGAGGCCCGGGCAGGAGGTGATGGGAGATCCGTCCCGTCGTCACCACTGTCGTCCATCCCCATCGTCGCCATCTCCGTTCCCATCTCATCCCTCGGTGGGGGGGAAGGAGGTGAGGGCTGGAAAGGAGGGGGAGGATAGATCTGCCTCCGCTTGTTCGGTGGGCTTCCCAATGGTCCAGGCGCCGCTGGATCGTCCACTGGGGTTAAGGGCAACCTTATCCTTATCTCTGTACACAGGGCCTGGATAGCCATCAAGATTGCTCCCGAGTTCTCCTGTGGCATAGGCACCGGCTGCGATAGGATCGACGGCTGGGGAGTAGGATCCTCCGTCTCCTCCACGATCCGTGGCTCCTCGTCGGCTCCACCGTCGCTTTCGACGTCTGCCTCGTTGGGATCCCTCCCGTAGGACCAGACTTCCTCGAACTTCTTGTCCAGGATCTTTGTGACGCCAGCCAGCTCATCTTCAGAGGTGGTATCTGTGTCCGTTATGTCTACCGTGCACCCCCCCCCCCCTCTTCCTCCACCTGAGGTTTCACAGGCGTCTTATCGATAGGCTGAAAAGAGGATTCCCTCCATGGTGGCAGGGAAACTCTAGGCCCGGAAGTCGTCTCCACTGGGGTAGACTCCACAGGCTTTGCCAGGGCCACCACGACTCCTTTGATCGAGGCCTTAGCTGGGTGAATCAGGGCCTTTGCGACTTTGGGTGCGCCTGAGGCCTTCACCTTGGGGGGGCGGGGGCGCTGCCTCGCTCTCCCTCGGCTGCTGCCGTTGGGATCAACCGGGGCTTCTCCCGAAGCTTACCCGGGTTCTCTGACTTCCTCTTCACCGAGCCAGAGTGTTGGCTCGTGGTTGATGGCGTCAGTGACATCGCTCACTGCCTGGCAGCCAAGGAGCCTGAACCATCAGCGCTCCCGTTGCCCCCGAACTCGCGGTGCTTTGCCTTTTGTTGGGCCCCCATAGCCGGAGCGCCCTCAAAGGTCGTAGAAGACCGCTCGAACTTCCTCTTCTTCTCACCTGCTGATGGGCTCCTACCCTGCAGCCAGTTGGTGAGCCGAACGCAATGATCCTTCATTGTCCGTTTGAACATGTTCTTGCAAAATGCACAGTCCTTCTCCATGTGTGATTTGTCCAAGAGTACTCATCTTCCTTGAAGACATTCTGTAATCCGCATCCAGGGCAGCTCCTGAACAGCTTGGATCCAGGCGTCGTGATTCCTTTGTCCTGGGCCATGTCTACGCGGGGAAGGCCTCAAAGATCTTCCGGAATCCTCCAAGAAGCGACAAATCGACAAAAATTCATCCTTGAGGGGCGTAGAAAATTCCGAAACGGGTCGCCGTTGATCGGAAGTACAATTGGTGGAGCTTGAGGCTCGATTGACCGAAAAAATAATAGTAAACTCTTCAAAAATAAAAAATAAATCGCAAAACGCAGAAAAAGCTCGAGAGCTATAGCACGAGGACTCCCAACACTTGAACGTGCGGTAAAAATCTGAAGATGGCTGCCAGAGGAGGGGCTTAGGTAGAGGGCAGTCATTGGCTGGGGCAGTAAGACCCAGAGACCAGTGATTGGGTACTAGTAGAAAGATAGTTCAGAAACGAAACTGAAACTAATTTTTTCTTTACCGAAGATTCCCAGCCTGACGACGGGGAATATTCAAATGGATTGTGTCCTCAAACGTATTCCACATCTTTGACAGACTCCCAAAGCAGTATCAGTGAATGGAGGAGGGAGAAGACTTTAGAATACCCAATCAGATGGCAGAATAAAAGCACTGCTTTACCAAAGGCCATATCCTGACCATGGAGCGTATCCAGGGAGTAATGCTTGACAAAAGGTGTGGATGAAGACCACGTTGCTGCATCACAAATATTCTTAATCGGAACTCCCTGCTGCAGGGCTGTGGATGTAGCCACGCCCCTAGTGGAGTGAGCTCGCAATCCCTCAGGAGGGTCCTTGCCCACCAATCTGTAGCATTCAGTAATGGCACGGATAATCCACCTGGACAAAGTCTGTTTGGTAACAGCCTGGCCCAATCGGTGTCCAGTGTATCCCAGGTGTCCAGTGTACCCCACAAAAAGCTGGTTATCCACTATGACCCTGGACATCCTGGAAATATAAAAGCTCAAAGCTCTCCTAGGGTCCAACCTATGGAGTCTCTCCTCTTCCTTATCAGGATGAGGGGGAGGATAGAAAGCAGGAAGCACCACTTTCTGGCTCAGATGAAACTCGGACACTACCTTAGGTAGGAAGGACGGACGTACCCTCAGTACACCCTATCGTTGTGGAACACAGTAAAGGGTGGCTTAGACGAAAGGGCCTGCAATTCACTCACTCTGCGAGCAGATGTAACTGCAACCAAGAAAACTGTCTTGAAAGACAACAGTCTCAAAGGACAAGAGTGCAGTGGTTCAAACGGAGCACCCATCAGGAATTTCAAGACTAAATTTAGATCCCAAACCGGCACCTGAAACGGGGACAGCAGGAACACATTTGTGAGCCCTTTTAGAAACTGGGAAATCAAAGGAATCTTAAAATAAGAACATTCTTTAGACGAGCGCTTGAAAATAGACAGCGCCGCCAGGTAACCTTTAATGGTACCCACTTGAAGACCCCTGTGGGCCAAAGAAAGCAAGAAAGAAAGAACCCTCGGAATGGAACACTGAAAAGGATCGACATTGTGTCCTCTGCACCAGTCGCAAAACGTACGCCAACGGCAACAGTACAGGGAGTTGGAAAGCAACACCTCCATCACGTCATCTGGGAGGTCCCAATCCTTATATCACAACCTTTCAGAAACCAAGCGCGAAGGTTGAGAGTCTTGACCTCTGGATGGAGAACTCGCCCCCCCCTCGCGAGAGAGAGAGAGAGAGAGAGAGAGAAGATCCTCTTCTGTGGGGAAGATGGCCTGGAGGGCAGATGGACATTTCTAGAAGGTCCGGGTACCACGGTCTCCTGGCCCAATATGGAGCAATGAGGATCATGTGAGATCCAAACCTCTGCAACCTCCTTAGCACCTGAGGAATGACGTGGACTGGAGGAAATGTCTACAGAAGTGGGAATGACCAATCTATGACGAATGAGTCCCCTAAGGCTCCTCTCGGAGGAAATTCCCTTGAGCAAAATCTCTTGCACTTCCGGTTGGCACCGGTCGCAAACAGATCAACTTGAGGGGTTCCTCAATGGGCAAAGATCTCCAGAAGGACTTCCTCACCCAACTCCCACTCGGTGGAGACTGTGCTCTGCCTGCTCAGAGCGTCCGCCGCTGTATTCTCCTCTCCAGCTAGATGGACTACCAAGAGTGATATTCCTTGCTGTATCGCCCAAAACCAGAGCTGCATCACCTCTCTGCATAGCGGGAGTGATCCTACCCCTGCATTTTTGTTGAGGTAATGAATGGCCACTGTGTTGTCTGTAACGATCAGGACACTTCTCCTGCACAGACAGCAGAAAAAAGCCTTCAGGGCCAGCCTGATGGCCCTCAGCTCCAACAGGTTGATGTGGCGTTTGGACTCCGACAGAGACCAAGGACCGCTGGCGGTCAGATCGTCAGCATGCCTCCCTATCCTGTGAGGGAAGCGTCCGTCACCACCGTCACCTCTGGCCACAGTTGCCAAAACGGCTCCCCATTCATCAGATTCCCTTAGCTGGCCCACCACAGAAGATCCTGCGAGACAGAGAGTGGAATCTGAATGGGATCTGACATCTTGCCTGAGAATTGCGACCACTGCATCTTGAGAACCCATTGAAGGGATCTCATCCACAGTTGGCCTCAGGAACCAGAAAAATGCAGGATGCCATTAGGCCGAGCAAGCTTAAGAATTCTAAAGCCGGAAGACCCTTGGCCCGTTGAAATTTGTTGACCATCTGTACAATGTGATGAGCCCTCACCTGGGAAGGCGAGCACTTCCCCAAGGACGTGTCCAACACAGCCCTGATGTACTGGAGCTGTTGGGAAGGTGTCATATACGACTTCTTGAAATTGAGAGAGAAGCCCAGCTTGTGAGGGAAGCGGCAGGTGAGGCTGAGATGATCCAAAGCTTGTTCGGGAGAACACGCTCGATCAACCAGTCGTCAAGGTCAGGGTAGACGCGAACCCGCCTCCTCGCCTGAGATATGCTGCCACCACCAACATTAGCTTGGTGAAGACCCTTGGGACGGAGGTCAATCTGAATGGCAGGACCTGAAACAAAGTACGAGTTGCCAGTCGCAAACCTCAGGTATTCTCTGTGCTTTGGATGAATCGGCACATGAAAATAAGCACCCTGTAGGTTCAGAGCCACCAACCAATCCTGAAGTCGAAGGGCCTGAAGGACCTGAGAAAAAGAGTGACCATCTTAAACTTGTCCTTCCTGAGGAACTTGTTCAACCAACGAAAGTCCAAGATGGTTCTCAGTCCCTCGTCTTTCTCTGGAATAAAAATAATATGGGGTGTATACCATCCCTTGTTCCTCTCCTCCACAGGCACTAGTTTTATAGCGCCTTTCTCCAGCAGGGTCGAGATTTCCTGCACAAGGAGAGGATCTGGAAGCTTCAAAAACAGATTCCCGGTGGATTGTTGTGAGGCCGTTTTAGGAAGGCAAGGCAGAAGCCGTGGGCTATTGTATCAAGAACCCACGCATCCGAAGTAAGCTCCCCATTCTTTGAGATGCTGAGACATTCTGCCCCCAACCGGCGAACAATGGAACATGGCCTTATAGCTGTTTCGGAGCGGCTGTGGCAGCGCCTGAAGGCAAAGAGGCAGCTGCCTGAGTTGCTTTGGCACTTCTATTTCCCCGACCACCAGGGGTACCTTTACGGTGGCCCCTTTGATTAGTGACTCCTCTTGTTCTGCCAAAAGAGGTGTAGTAACGAAAGGAGCCCCCTCTCCACTGTTGTCCCCTACGACGAAAAGGCAGAGGTTGACGCAAAGCTGCACCCAAAGATTTAGAAGCAGCTTTTGAGGTCTGCAACCTCTCAAGGCTCTCGTCAGCCTTGCTGCCAAACAAATGAGAGCCATCAAAGGACATGTTCAGAAGACGGGCCTGCACATCCGGAGCAACACCCAACTTCTGCAACCACGCAAACCTGTGTATCACGGTGCTCAAAGTCATGGACCGGATAACACTATCAGCTGTGTCCAACCCAGACTGAAGGGATTCACACACGGCATCCTTGCCATCCAGCACAAGAGCAAGGAACCCATCCCTTTCTTCCCCCTCAGGGAACTGCTCAGCCGCTAGAGAGACACAACTGTGTGTGAAAACCTTGCCAAGGCACAAGTTTAGTTGTCCGACTTCAGCACCATACTCCCAGCAGAAAATACCTTGCGTGCCCAACCATCGAAGCGCTTGTCATGCCTATCAGGAGGGATGGTAAGGTACGCCGCCTGCCTCGAGGTGGCTGTAGCCGCCTGAACCACCAAACTCTCGGGAGTGGGGTGAGTGGATAGGTAGCTGGGGTCGCTACTGGATGGGTGGTATTTCTTAGTTAACGACTTGTTGACTGCCGGAGAGCCTCCGGGGTCTGCCAAGTAGCCGCCATCCTTTTTGCAATGCCAAATGAAACGGCAACACTGGGTCAGTGGACGGACCCTGATCCAAAATATCAGTCAGGTCATCCTGATGGAATGCAACCGGAGGACCGGACCACCTGAGATATTCTGTAACTCTAGACATCAACCTCCTATAGGAGGATTCAGCATGAGCCCCAGGCTCTGGCCTACCAAACTCCACCTCAGGAGATGTGTCAAGGCCACTGGCATCATGCAACGACTGATGCAACTCCTCCAACTGACTGTCTTCAGAAAAGACCATGTCGGGAGCCTGATGAGTTTCAACAGGCTCAAACTCCATATCTGACCTCCCCTCATCCTCAAATGTCATGCAGAGAATGAAAGTACTCCTTCCTAGGGACAGGAGCGGCCCTGGAGTCCACAACAGGCCTCACCGTCTTGGATAAAGCCTTTCTCGGAGGATCCACAGTACTAGGGGCCACCACCGGCAAATTCCGGCCAAATTGCCCCGAAGGCGTCGAGGGCACTGATGGCTTCGGCGTCGACAACAGTGCCGAAGGCTCCGAGGGCTGGATCGAAGGCAAAGCTCCGACAGCCGTACTCGACGGACACAGCGGCGATGGTGTTGACGCCGACCTTGAGCCCTTAGCCGATTTCTGTGGTTTCGCTGGGGACGAAGACCGTGACCTGGATCTGGCACGTCTCCGACGATCCACCGGAGCCTTGTCCGAATGGGACCGCGACGGTTCCCGATGTTTATCGCGTGACTGCTAGGGTCCGAAGGCGCGCGAGCATCAGACCAAGACCATTCCCTGCCGGCTTCTTCTGAAGGCGTGGGGGAACTGTGCCCTGGGATTGAAAAATCGTCAGAATTTGCTCCCTGAATTGCTCCCATTTCTCAGGGATCGAGGATTTAGTGGACAAGCCACTTTCCTCGCAGAGCCATCATCCGACGAGGACGGGGAAGGCGACCAGTGACGCCGCTTCCAGGAGTGCCGAGACGAGGAGGGCGAGTGGCGGGACCCACTCTGGGATCAAGATCCCCGGGACTCCTTCCGACGAGGAGAGTCACCCCTCAAATCGTCGGTGGAAATACCTGCAGTTTTTTGGGATTTTCGAGGTTTAGAAACCCGACCTACCTGTAATTTCCCCTTACCCTCCCGCAAGGCCTTGGTAGTCAACGACTGGCACTTCGAGCAGTCGCCGGTATCATGACTTTCGCCCAGACACCACACAAGCTGATGCAATGCGGGTCAGTAATCGACATTTTGGACTTACAGTTCCGGCATGTCTTAAAACCAGACCGCGGAGTCAGAAGGGTAGACAATGAGGACATTTTCTTCGAAGAAGATCACACGAGGCACGCCGAGTTCTTGAAGCAAACACGTTTGCAGAGCAAACTGAGGCTACGGGTGCCGTGCTTCCTATTTATAACATCTGGTGACGTCACCCTCGACGGAGGCCTTCGAGGGACATCGACCCAATGCCATCGACGCAGGACGCCCTCTGCCGAAATCTTTTTCCAAAGCAGCGTAGCTGTGGACATTACATGTCAAAGATGTGGAATACGTGGAGGACACAATCCAATTGAAACTTGGTTGTTGAAGGTAAATGCACTTGCTACAATATAACAGAGTGACCCGGCGAGACGTGATCGCCTAAATGTGATAGCGCAACAGATTGGAAAGTTACAAGTGTGAGGTTAGCGGTTTGAAGGCTCGCGCCTGATCGAGGGAAGCCAGAACTGCCTGCAGAGGAAGGTCTGAACTCCGAGGCGGGAGACCTAAGTGAATCGGGGAAAGTGATCCAAATATTTGTTTAAAAAGACATTAAGAGCTCCTGAGTGTTATAAGCTTGTAGAACAGGTAAAGTGAACTGAACTGTGATTTAAAGGCTACAGTGAACCCAACAGAGGGATGCCAAGTGAAAGCAAGGGAAAGTGAATCCCGCATTTTGATAAAGTGATTTAACAGTGGTATACAGACAGAGGTGAACCCAACTAAGGTGTATCACAAGAAAGCCAGGGAAGAGGGGAATCCAGCATGGTGATAGCTTGGGAAAAGTCTTGTGAGGCCAAGCCAAAGTCATTCATTTGAGGAATCTGGCCTTTTCTGAAGAAACTGCTTTCTGGTGCCTATAGACTCAACGGGTGCTCACAGTCATGCCATTGCTCTGACTTGTCCTGTGATGTAACGTGGGGAAGGGAGTGCAATGGTTACACAGTCCTGAACTACCGAAATCCTTTTTGACATTTCAGTTTGCACTACACTCTTTTGTTACACATCATTGTATCACACCCTTTTGTTATATAGAGTAAGAATTTGGCAATAGGTTTATTAGTATAGGCCATTTAGTTTTGACACGACACTGTTAGGTCAGCGTTTTCTTTACTTTGATGGTCATTGCTTGCTCCCATCTTAGATTTAGGTTTAGATTAGGCGTTGTTCTCACCCATATACTATTCAACAAACACCCTTGTGTTGTACTCCTTGTGTCTGTCGTACTTCTAATAACCATGCCTTCCTTACACCAGCCTCTCCCAATGTTTTATGCATTCCTGCCTTAGGGTAATGAGTGTGCCCTTGGTCTTCCCCAATCCTGGGCGCTTTCCTCTATTTTAATTTTCGTTTCAATGTCAACTAAACCACACTCCAGTTCCTTTCGGATCCTGCAGGACTTTGCCATGGCAGTCCCCCTTATCACCACTTTTAGGGCATCCCACAGTGCCCCCGTAGTACTTACACTTCCCTCATCAATACTGAAATAATCTCCCATTTGTTGCGCTAAGCCTTCCCAAAATAGACCATCCCGCAAGGCCTCAGCTACGGTCTGAGGGGAGTGGTCTCACAGCGTTCTACCCTCGCATGAGGCTGTCACAAATTCCCCAAGCTGATCTATTTGAGTCAAAACATAATCAATACGCGTATACACATCATGTACACTTGAATAACAGGAAAACTCCCTCCTCAGTCCCAAGCAGTGCCAGATGTCCTGCAACTCCAAGTCCTACATTAATGTCCTCAGGACCTTCGCAGGGGGAGATGGAGTCCCATGTTTATCATCCGACCAATCTAGCCCAGGGTACAATTCAAGTCTCCTCCCTCCCCTCCCCCCAAAATCCATGTCATTCCTCAATAGGGGGATAGCTTTTTATATAAGGAAAGGAAGAAAGTGGATGCATCCTGATTGGGGGTATAGGTCAGACAAACCCCGGTCTTATTCAGGAAACCATGTATCAGCACCAACATCCTTTCAGTGTCTGTGCAGACCTCTATTTTCCGAAAGGGCACTGTTGGGGCAAACCAGATGAGCACACCCCTAGCATACCTGGAAAAGACTGACCCAACCCCCCCTCCCATTTCCGTAAAATCTTGATGTGTCTCTCTGCGGTAAGGTGCGTCTCTTGTAGTACTGCCATCTGTCCACCCTTCCATCTCATGTATGACGCCACCCTGACTCGTTTTATGTAGTCATTCAGACCCTGGACATTCCAAGACAACATTTTAAGTACTTCTGCCATTCAGACGTCCCCAAATCTCTCCATTCCTGCCCCTCCATCTCCACTGTGAACCTCTGTTTGTTATTGTTATTTTCAATTGAGTCATGCGATAACCAGAACAACATGTATAAAACTGTAACAAACCACCCATCAGAACTCTTCTGTAGAGGCATTTCCACCATTCATTCCAGCTTTGTCCAGAACTTGGTGGATCAATACCAATCGGTATCCGCCAATTCTTCCAAGGGGAACAAGTGTTAAACTAACTTTAGGAACCGTGTGCAGGTTCAGCTTCCCAGCTTAACTGTTCCCTGCATCCAGTTCCACAAAATAGAAAAAGATAAAAAAGGGACTCAACAAAACCAGCCATGTTCGCTCTGATCCCATAATCATAGCATTCTATGGTGTCTACGCATCTAAAATGTCTTTCTAATTTCAGCATTTCTACTTCCCACAAAATATCATGCGTTAATCTTCCTCTGCCATCGGCTTCATTTTATTCATATCCATCCACGTGTTGGCCTCCTCGGGGCACCGTAAAACCAGGTCTTCCCTGAATGTATCACTTTCAGCTTTGCGTTGTACAGTAACATGCATTTCATACCCTGCTGTCATAGTCTTTCTCTCGTTGGAACAAATTGACATCTTCTTCTTTGAACTTGTAGGGCGTAGTCCGGGTAAATTGTTAGCTTGGCTGATCCTCTCTATCACCCCACACCCTCTCTCTGGAGAAGGCTAAAATCTTTTCTTTATCTCTAAAGTTCAATATCTTTGCGATGATTGATCTGGGTGGGACCCCAAGGGGCGAGGGGTATTCTGGTCAATGCTCTGCTGTTGGCTCTCTCCACTGTGAACCCTTGTGATTGTGATCCAGGACCAATTTCTTGAAGCAAGATGTTTTCCAAATATGTTTTAGTGTCTCTGCCCTCCGCCCCCTCAGGCAATCCGAGGACCCTAATATTACTTCTCTGTGCCCTCCCTTCCGCTGGGTCCTGCAGGATCTGGACCCTCTTTGTTAGTTCCTGTACTGTCCCTTGCAAGTCTTTCAGTGTAGTTGATATTTCTGTCACTTTTCCTTCTTTCTCTCCCACCCTGCTCGCTAAGTTCTGCACATCCTGCCACAAGAGACTCACATCACAATTAATTTTGTCTATGCGTGATTCCATTGACTATCTCAGGGCTGCGATAGCTTCTAGGACCCTAGTATCTGCTCCCTCTACCAGGGTCCCTTGGTTGTCCGACATTAGTTGCTCCTCATTCTCTATAGGGTCTTGTTTTTGCCCTCCTTTTTTGGCAAACGCTTCCATTTTTGTTTGCCGTGGTTTTGCAGGGGGTTTCTTCTTATTCCCCTCCGACATGAGTCTCTCCTGCACTTTTCTGTGCCTGCTTACTGTGTTGTAATTGTGTTATTTAGTGATAAGTCTCAGTGTGCCAGACCTTATTGTGCCCGCTCCAATTATGTGATGGTTCCTCCTTTCTGGAGATGCTCCCTGGTAGAATCCCCTTGTTATTGTCCCTCTCTACAGTCACTCTATCCCCACTTCCACGAGCCCCCTGGCTCTGCTTAGGCTCTGGTTGCTGTATCAAAAATGCCCTGTGCGCCCTCTCCACACTCACTGGCACCACAGGCTCCTAGTGATCACCCGACCCCTGTGTATGGCTAGCGGGGGAGAGTTATGCTACTGCTCGGGGCTCCCAGCTGCCCTGTGATTGGAAAGGGACTGAGGTAGGGGATTCACCGCTCGCAGGCCGGGACAGGGGCTGGAGGGAGGGAGGCTCGTGTCGCTCCGGTCTGCACTGCTGGTCGCACTGATGCACAACAGTCTGGTTAAGGATGGTGCACCTCTTCTATGTCCCGCTACGGACTCTGGTGTAGCTTGTAAGTGGGCGGTTGCATCCCTCACTGGGCCAAGTTCCTTGCACAGCGCGGTGCCCGCCTCAACTTTTGTTCCCCATTCTTGGCACTGCCGCTGGTCCTACTGCAGTACCTCTACGATTATCGCTCCTTTCTGCACGTTGCTCGGGGCGCAGGAGGGACCGAACTATATTTCGCCTGCAACGCTGCTCCACTGCACTTTCTCCTCTAAACCTTCAGCGTCCTCTCACTGTCTTTGGATGGCTCCCACCATTTTGGAAGCAATCAGCGCCGTTTTCTCGTTTCCACTCGGTCTGTCGACGGTCATAGAACACTGACTTTTTCAAGTCGGAAAGTGTTTCTCCTGGTCCCTCAATGTTCCATTATTGCTTGTGATCTAATTTTACTTCGTTTTCACACAGCTTGGATGATTGAAAAGCTACTCAATGCCGGATATTCATGGGCGCTCAGAACAAACGCATCCTGCTCACATCGTTGTTGGCCACGCCCCCTTGTCCATCAGGCTTTTAATGATACTGGCCCACCATTTCTAGACAAGGAATTGATTAAATACCAATGCAAGTACAATATACACTCTAGCTCTAAAGTACTGTTAAAATTGCCAGGTTTTGAAAAACCAGGGCAGGTGCTTACTCTCTGTGACAGTGTCCCAGTTATGAAAAAATCATTTGAACATTTTTTATGTCCCACCAAGTTTCTGTCTGGCGAGCTAAAAAAAAAAAGACTGCCTGTATAATAAGTTGGTTCTCTTCCTCTGCCTGCTCACACTAATAGGATTAGCACCAGGAGACCTCCAAATGGCAGAAATCTATATAAAACCTACAATAAACGCTTTGTGTGGTTAATGTGGAGGGGAATCCGGGGTGGCTCAATGCAAATTGCTGCTATGTGACAAGTCTACCATCTCAATTACACAGAATGTATACTGACCATGGCTAATGATTTCTCTGTGTATATATATGCCAAATGAGTTGGTAGTATGAACCTGGGTCTAAGCAAATGTGCTATATCTGATAAGTTATTCGTTTTCCTCCTGCTTCAAAAACCACCCAACTTTCAAAATATGGCTTATTAGTATGTTGTTTCAGCTCCCTTTGCCTTCCATTACAAGCAAAGAAGTAACTGCAAATGTGAGTGAGGGCGAGGTTTGCTTGTCATTTAAAAAAAAAATGTGAAGACGGATTGCTAGTTGGCAATATGGGGGCTAATACACAAAAATCTAAAACAAACACCCCAAAATACCTATAAAAAGGCATCATTGAGCATTATATCCCTCATTCACGTAATGGAGTTGCACAAACCAAAGACTGCTTGGCTTTGCAGTCAGTAAATATAGCAGACCAAAACTACTTGGTTCCTTGTGACATGCCAAAGGCCCAACATGATCTACATTCATTAAAGGTCATAAATGTGCTGCACCAGAATAACTATTTTTTAGAATGCTCAAAAGCAGACATTTCTGAAAAATCATTGGAAACAATGAAAAGGATTGCAAACCCGAGAAGGACAAGTGTGTTTATTACAGTCAAACACGTCAAACCAACTGACCCTGCAAATTATGGAGAAATAAAAACATCAACTAATGTGGGCTGATAAGGGGACATCAGTGAAAATGCAATTCATTAAACAGAAGTTGGTCTGATAAAAAATAATCTAGTGACTACTTTAAATATTATGTTACACTTGACCAATGGAATATTGATGATTTAATCTTCTAAAGCTTAAATTAAACTGTGGAATGCTATTATTCTGGCCCTGAAGGCCCAACAGTTGCACTCTATTGATCAAAAGACCACGTAGAAGGCACTTTGCATCAAGTATAATGTCCAACTGAACACAGAGTCTACCTACCTTAAGTCAAGCCTCCACAAGAGGGCGTGCCAGTAATACCATCCCTAGTGTGACATCCACTCTACCCATTATCCCTCACGCGTCTAGGACCCTCAGATTGTATTTTTTCTGACATGAGGTAGCATGAAGAGTAGCGTGAGTACAGATAATCCAAGGAGAGAGATAGATAGATAGATAGATAGATAGATAGATAGATAGATAGATAGATAGATAAGACTACAAGCATCCATGCGCCTTCTCTCAGAGGGGAGGAAGGGCGGGTCGCATGCGAATCTATGCAGATACAAGCATCAGACTTGTGGAATCTGCTTAGATCACATGCTGTGCATAGACTAGCGAGCCGTGTTAGAAGAAGGAGGTGGGATTTGATAAGGGTCATGAGCAAATAAATGTCTTAGAACCGCTAGTCCCACTTGAGTATCTGTCTTGGAATGGGTGTCAATGCAGTAGTGCTGAGTAAAAGTGTGAATAGAGCTCCAAGTAGCTGCTTTGCACATGGTGTCAAGGGGTACATTTGCAATGAAAGCCAGAGTGGCCCCAATGCCTCTTGTGGAGTGGGCTCTTGGCGTGAAAGGCAGAGTTTTTTCAGAAAGAGAGTAACACAGCTGGATACAGTTAACAATCCACATAGAGATGGCACCTTTAGAGACGCGATCTCCCTCTCTGCCTGTAGCTACGGAGACAAACAGCTGATCTGTTTTCCTTAGCGGTCTGGTTTTGTTTACATAGTAGAGGACCGCCCTACGCACATCTAGGGTGTGTAGTTTCACCTCAGCCGAGCTTTGTGGGTCTTGGAAGAAAGCCGGAAGCTCGATGGACTGGTTCACGTGGAATTTAGAAATAAACTTAGGTGAGAACCTAGGGTGTGTACGTAAAACCAGTTTATCTTTATGAACTGTAAAGAATGGATCCTGCACTGATGGAGCCTGAATTTCACTGACCCTTCTTATAGATGTTATTGCTACTAAGAAGGCCGTCTTATAAGTCAGGTGTTTGAGACTGTTTTTTGCATGGGTTCGAAAGGGGGGCCCATGAGTTTAGATAGCACCACGTTAAGGTCCCATCCTGGTGGTGGGTTTGAAATAGGAGGGTGAAGTCTCTTTACTCCTTCCATGAAAGCTTTAACCACTGGTATCTTCCACCATGACACCTTGTTATGGGATGTGGTGTATGCTGACAGCGCTGCCAGGTGTACCTTCAGTGAGTTAAATACCAGTCCTGCATCCAGCAGGTGGAGTATGTATGTGACAATTGTGGAAGGAGTGCAATCAACTGGGTTGACTTGCTTATTCTGGCACCAGATAACGAATCGTTTCCACTTGTCAAAGTAGCAGTGCCTCGTTTTTTGGCTTCCTAGATTCTTTTAGGATGTCCATACATCTCTGTGGTAATTTGAGATGTCTGAACTCTATGACCTCAGGAGCCATGCTGCTAGGTTCATTGAGTTGGGTTGAGGATGCACTGTTTGACCTTGATGCTGGGACAGTAGGTTGTACCAGCCCGGGAGTTTGATCGGTTCCCACACCGCTAGTCTGCGTAGGTGTGGGAACCACGGTTGTCTCGCCCACATGGGAGCAACTAGGACGAGCGTCATTGATTCTCTGTTCATCTTGTTGACCACCTTCCTGATGAGAGGAGTTGGTGGAAAAGCGTACGCAAACATCCCTGACCAGTTCATCCACAGGGCGTTCCCCTGGGAGTCTGGCTGGGGGAACCTGGATGCAAATCCTGGGCACTGTCTGTTTTCGCTTGTGGCGAATAGGTCTATAGTGGGGAAACCCCACTGAGAGAAGATATCTTCTACGATTTCTCTATGTAGACACCATTCGTGTTCCTCTGGGAGGAGATCTCTGCTCAAAGCATCCGCCAGAGAATTGAGATCCCCAGGAACATGTTGAGATGACAGGAAGATCTTCCGTCTGAGTGCCCATATCCACATTTTCTGGGCAAGCTTGGACAGATTTGGCGAACGAGTCCCTCCTTGCTTGTTTAGGTAAAACATGGCTGTAGTGCAGTCATTCCGGATCTGCACTGACAGATTCAGCAGGTAGGGCTCGAACGCTTGAAGCGCTCTGAATACTGCCAGAAGCTCTAGCAGGTTGATGTGATTTTTGGCCACTGAGTGAGACCAGGGACCCTGAGCTGTGTGGTGGAGGTGGTGAGCTCCCCACCCTGTCAGGCATGCATCAGTTGTGACTACCGCCTGTATCTCGGGATCGTAAAAGGGTTTCCCCTTGGACAGATTTTCTCTTGTCCACCAGTGAAGGCTTTGTACCAGTGTTGGTGAAACGACCACTAGATCGTCCCACTGACCACTTGCCTGAGACCACTGTTTCACCAACCATTCCTGCATAGGGCGGAGGCGCGCGTGGGGGACCAGGTAAATACATGACGCCATCATGCCCAGCAAACGCATTGCTTTGCGTACCGTTATCTGGGGACCGGCTTCATATTGCGGAATTTGCAGCAGTATATTCCGAATTCTTTCCTCTGATGGAAAGGTCAACGCCTCTTGCGTGTCTAGGATAGCTCCTAGGAACTGTTTGGAGGTGCTTGGCACCAGACTTGACTTCTTCTCGTTTATTGAGAAACCTAATTCGAAGAGGAGGTCGATCGTCCTTTGAATGTTTGTTCTGCAAATTACTGGGGTCTCCCCCATGATGAGCCAGTCGTCCAGGTAAGGGTACACCGGGATTGCCTCCCTCTGTAGGAGTGCCGCCGCCACCACCACCAGTACCTTGGTGAATACCCTTGGAGCCGAGGCTATCCCGAAGGGCAGTACCTTGAACTGGTAGTGCCGACTGTCCACCTTGAAGCGCAAGTACTTTCTGTGCGCTGGGAACATGGAAATATGAAAATAGGCATTTCATGTCCAATGTTGCCATGTAATCCCCCTTTTTTTTAGGAGGGGGATTACCTCTTGGAGAGTAGTCATGTGAAATTTTTGCGGCTTGACATACTTGTTTGCAGGCCGTAAATCCAATTCTGGGCACATTGTCAAATCTTTTTTTGGCACAAGGAAGTAAATTGAATAAATACCCTGGTTTACCTGTTGTCCCGGGACGAGTTCTATCGCGTCCTTTGCTAGAAGATTGACGATCTCCTCGAGGAGGATCTTCTGGTGGTCCAAAGAATGTATTCTTTGCCGTGGAGGGTGGTTTTGGGGACACTAACAGTTCTATGCAGTATCCTGCGGACACTGTGGACAGCACCCATCTGTCTGATGTGATCCGTTCCCAAACTTGAGTGAAGTTGGAAATGCGTCCCCCTACTGGGGATGCGTGAGAAGGGACCCTGAACGGAGCGTCACTGTTTTGGTGGATGTGTGCCGCCGCCTCTAGTGGGGCTGCCTCTACCTTTACCACGTCCTCTCTTATTACCCCTGCCATAACCCTGGGTAGACTGTTATTCCATTGTGTACCCTGCCCCTGGGAATAGTTAGACCCTCTCTGGGAATTATGTCCGCGTGGGCGACGAAAATTTCCATTCCCTCTCTGGTTTGGGGGTTTATTGGTTAGTTGGCCTAGCGATTTGAGTGTCTCATACTCGTCCTTGGCATTTTTCAGCGCGTCCTCGACCGCCTTTTCAAACAATAGATCCGGCTCCACCGGTTTATCTATTAATGATGCCTGGGTTTCGGCTTTGAACCCAGACTGTCGCAACCAAGCATGCCTTTTGATAACAGTACCTTCTGCTATCAATCTGCCGGCATTATCCGCGGCATCAAAGGTTGCTTTTAATATGCAACCGGACACGGCTCTTCCTTCCGCCGAAACTCGTGCCAATTGACTTTTTAAGGGTTCTGGGGTGGAATCTATGAGTGCCGCGACTTCTTCCCACTGGTGGCAGTTGTAACTCGCCGGCAGGGTGGTGGAGTTCGCAATCCTTGCCTGGTAGGCGGAAGTGGAGGCGACTTTCCTGCCCAAGCCATAAATCCTCTTGCTCTCCTTGTCGGGAGGAGCTTACGACGATGACAAGGGTGTTCCCGCCCTCTTACGGGTGTTTGTAACTACCAGGGAGTCCAGTTTCAGATGCCCTCTTATGTACAGTGGGTCTGTTTGGGCTGCCCTGAAAAGCTTCTCAACTCTGGGGTTTACCGCCCTAGTGAGATTGGGATTAACAAGGGAAGGACCTATCCTTCTTTGTATTGACTTAAGGATAGGGGTGGCCTGGGCAACAGGTCTCTTTTCTCCCACTAACTCCTTGGCAAAGTCCCTCTCTTCATGAGCACCCTGGGTGTCAATGTGGAAGTGTTCTGCCGCTCTGGACAGCACTTCATTCATGAGAGTTTGGTTGTCGACAGGGGAGTCGGTAACCGGGGGTTCTTTATCTACCGGGGAGTCTAGCCTGTAGGTTTCTGGGTTGTCCTCTTCCTCCTCTTGGTCCTCGTCATCCCCATAGTAGCCCGTCCCAGTTTGTTCTTCCAACATGCCCAAATCTGGATCCTCACAAAGGGATGGATCTCCCTGATATTGAGAATAGGGCTGTATACTGAAGGGGTCTGAAGTAGGAGCTTCAAACCGGGACTTCTTACTTGGGGGTATAGGATCCTTAGAGCATTAGGGAGTTGACCCGTCGGGGATAAAAGATAAAAGAGAGAAAGTGTTCAGGGTTTTTGCCTTAGAAATCTGCCAATGATGACATCCTTGACATGACTGTCTATGTCATCACTAGACCATTCTCTTGAACTGGGAATGATTCTTTCTTGGAGTCCTTTCCCTGTTTTATCTTGACTAGACCTACTGGTTTGAACAGGGGTCTTTGGGATAACAGAAGACCAAGACTTCTCCATCTGTTAATGTGGGGTAGAATGTTTTTGAGGTGTGGAAGGAGGCTGAGACTGCTTCCTCTGTTGTTTTTCCCCTTCCCCGTGGGTAAAAGAGTGTTTACCCTGTTTTTTCGCCCCTTCAGAGCCTTTCGACGCCGAGGTTCGGGGCTAGTGTCCCTATCTCTGGAGTGTGGAGGTTGGGACTCGGGAACAGCCGTTGCGCGGCCTGTTGACGCCGACTCCTGGAGTGCGGTCTGGCGATAGAGGTTGGCTTCATCTTCTGACGATCGAACCTCCGTTACCTTGGGGAGCGAGGCACTTCTGGCAACAGTGGAAGGTTGCCTGGAGTCATGCGGCGATCTAGATCGAGAATGCCCAGAGGACACCGATTCGGACCGTTCTCTATGTGCCTCTTTCCGAGTACTCGACGTGCTCGTCGAGTCTCGGTTGGACTTCATGTGTTTTGTGGAAGTGCTGTGTCTAGCGCTTGTGTCGCCGGGGGTCTTCCCCATAGCCGCCCTGCCGGACGACCTTCCGAGGTCGGGACTTGCGTTTGGCTGTCAACTGACGCCACGTTGCCCTTGCCGTCCGAAAGCACGGCGTCGCTGCCATCGCTGAAGGCGCCCTCCGCTGCCATGACCCCTTGACGACTGGCGTGGCGGGCCCAACACTTGATCGAACGGTCCTTGAGTGTTTTCGGTTTGAACCTACTACACGCTCTGCAGTTAGCCTCGGGGTGGTCCCTCGGTAAGCAGAGATTGCGCGTGGCGTGTCTGTCAACCCAAGGGTACTTGCGGTTGCACTTGGGGCAAAATTGGAAAGGGGTACCCTCCATACGCACCTTGTTGCAGCGGGCTAAAACGTGTAGGAATATATAACAATGTACCTATTTACAAAAAGAATGTAGAGTATGTCCACCCCCCACTCTCCATACTTGCAGGGCCGAGGCCAGAGGCCTTCCGAGGCCCAAATCCGTCATGCAGCTCTCAACGGTCGATTCTTTCTCCGTGCCGGCGTTGAGTGTGGATGTTCGGTGACTCGACGTTGGGGTGGAGAAATGGGGAAATATAACAAAAGTATGGCTAAGGCTAAGGCCAGGGAACTCCGCGGAATGCTTCCGACCAGTATGGCGGAAAAAAACAATCTGAGGGTCCTAGACGCGTGAGGGATCATGGGTACAGTGGACATCACACTAGGGCTAGTATTACTGGAACACCCTGTGTCGACGCCCATTTTCGAGTTTCGAAAAACAAACTGTAATACTCCGCAGCTTCCACTAGATGTCGGCCTATGCACAGCATGTGATCTAAGCAGATTCCTCAGAAATATAGAGAGAAAGAGAGAGGTGTCATGCCCCAACACCATAGGCCCATCCTTTTTCCTAGCACTCTACTGCTGAGAGGCAACAGAAACAAGGTGTACTAGTTATCCACCAAGAGGAAAAAGTATGGAGTGCGATGAGGAATCCGGGGGAGGAACATCGATCAGAAAGAAAATTACTGAAAGTCATTTGTTCTTCTAATGGACTTCTTCCTCCCACGGATTTCTCATCGTTGATATACTCCTAAAGCAGTACAATGATCTCGAGGAGGGAGGATAGCAAGGACACCACTTAAATAAAAACACTCTGAAGAACTGCACTGCCAAAATGAGTGTCATGACAAGACAAAGGATCCAAGCAGTAATGCTTAGCGACCGTTTACAGAAAACCACTCGTCGCTTCCTGGCACATGTCCAAAACAGGGACTCCACGTTGCAGAGCAGATTTGGCAGCTAGACCTCTGGTGGAATTAGCTCTTAGACCCTCAGGAAGATCCAGAGAATGATCCACATTGACAGGGTTTGTTTTTTCACAGCCCTGCCAAAACATGCACCAGCATAACCACAAAAAGCTGGTCATCTTTCCTGGCATCTCTTGTGTGAGAGACTTAGCAGCTGAGGGCCAGAACCAGGCCCAGCCAATGTAAACGCTGCTCTGCCTTGGAAGGATGAGGCAGAGGAAAAAACACAGGAAGAATGATGTTTTGAGAGAGATAAAAATCTGAGACCACCTTTGGAAGAAAAGAGGGTCTCACTCGCAAAGTCACCTTCTCCTTTGAGAAAACAAAGCAGGGAGATTAAACAGATAACGCCTCATACTCACTGACCCATCTAACTGAAGTGATAGCAACCAGGAAAATCACCTTAAAGGTGAGCAGTCTACAGAACATGAATGGAGGGGCCTAAATGTAGCTCAAGTAAGTAATGTCAAAACCAAATTTAGATCCCACGCCAGGACAACAAACTGGCATGGAGGAAATTGATTACACAAACCCTGCAAGAACGGCATGACAGTGGGGATTGTGAAGAACGAGCCATGTTCCAGGGAAACAGTGCCAAGGTATCCCTTAACATTGCCAATCTGCAGGCCTGCTTCCTCCAAGTACAACATACAATCCAAAATATGGGATGATGGACAGGATTAAAGGGTCCGGATCCCTCTCCCGGGAACCAAGCCAAAAATGTACACCATCAGCAGGCATAAACAGACTTTGTAGCGGAGTTCTGAGCTAAAAGACTGAAAGGAGCACATCAATGATATCATCTGACAAGTCCCACTCCTTATAACCCAGCCTCTGAGTAGCCAAGAATGAAGGTTCAGGCTGCTGAGGTTTGGGTGGAGAACCTGCACCTCAGATTGCAAGCGTAAGTCAATTTACCTTGGAAGGCGCCAGGGAGGTCAGATGGACATGTCCAGCAACTACGGATAGCACGTTCTCTGTGCCCAGCCTGGAGCGTCAGGATCAACATGGTTCCGAACAGGCACAATCTTCTTAGAACCCGCAGAGTGACGGGGATTGGTGGGAAGGCATAAAGGAGGTGTAAAGTCCAGTTGACCATCAGTGCATCCCCAAAGCTCCCAGACAAGGAAATTCCCTGCAGCAGAGCAACTTGTGATTCCTGTTTACAGTGAAATCGAAGAGGTCCACTTGAGGAATTCCCCAAAAGGAGAAGTACACCTCCAGAACTTCCTGGCAGTGCTCTCATTCGTGGGAGGCTAAAGTCAGTCTGGCATCCGCTGTGCCATTCTCTCTACTGGATAGATGGGCTGCCACCAGAGAGACGTCATTGTCCTGAGCCCAGAACCATAGTCGCATTGCTTCTCTGCACTGAGGCCACTACCTTGTTTGTTGAGGTGGTGCATGGCCACTGTATTGTCCATCAGGATTAGCACAGTCTTGCATTTTACAGAGAGGTGGAAGGGGACCAGGGATAGTCTGATCGCCCTCAGCCCCAGCAAGTTGATGTGCTCATGAGACACAGAGATCACACTCTGCTCACTGTAAAATCTGACAAGTGAGCACCCCAACCAGTCATCAATACGTCCATGACCACCTTCACCTGAGGCCAAGGTTAATAAAACTACGCACCTCTCAGAAAGTTGTTGCGCATGGCCCACCACGCAAGATCCGGAGCCACTGGGTCCAAGACCATTCAAAGGTCTGACATGTGGCCCTGAAACTGTGACCATTGCCAACAGATGCCATTTAAGCGATCCCAGACGCATCCATGCCTCCGGCACTACTAGGATACACAAGGCCATGAAGGTGTATAAAGGCAGAGGCCGGGACTTGTTCCTAGGATTGGAGGACATTGCCCATTCGAATGCCATGCCCAGGCGAGTGGCCAAGAATGCTCCAATAAAGCTCCAATAAATCGGACAGACTGGGAATGGCGAAACCTGAGTCTTCTAAAGTTCAGGGAAAAGCCAAGGCTGTACAATAGAGTGCATGATGTGGCAAGCCAGAAGAAGGACAAAGACACATTTTCCATTTTGGAATATTTTTTATTAAAGAAAAGTTGGGAGTTTTTCACTAACTAGGGTGTTCGTCAGTGAGTCCAAAAGGAAGATCTGTCCTTTGCCCTACACTAATCTAACCTGTCCCTGCCACTATCAAACAACTAAGGCACAGGAGAATGATTCCCTTCTGCTGTAGTCTGCTTTTCAGCCAGTTTACTTTAGTAAAGTATTCGCAGGTAGTTCTTGGTAACTACTTTGATCAAGTCGTATAGTTCAGATACTGGGCTTCTCAATTTCTCAAAAGTGTCCTTTACACGTTGTTTCCCCCTTTCAATATTGTTATTTTCTCTTTTCTTGTTCATTAAAATTGAGATTTTTTCTCTATTCAATGTCCACTCTTTTACTTGGATGGGTGAAGTAGGACTGTTCCCAAAATTATTCTCACTCTCCTCCACCACTTGGTAGTTACTTGGAGGAGTATGAGGGTTCCAGTAACGGTTTATAGTGATAAAATCGAAAACAAAAAAGTCGAATGTCAAAATGTAAAAAAAAAAAAAAAAAAAAAAAAAAAAGTAACAATTTTTTTAATGACGTTTTTTATTTGAAATGGGGGGTTCCCACCCAAACCCCTCTTTTTTTTACCCATTTGTTTTATTCCCAGACCCCAAAATAAATATATAATTAATAATCGACATTTATTTTTCGACATTATTGTCATTCGACTTTTTTTTCCGACATTTTGACTGACCACCTCCAGTAACTATTCCCATTTGTCTCCAAATCTTTGGTCTTACTGGGATGAGTATGCATGTTCCAGTAATGATTCTTAGTTTTCTCCAACTCTTTGGGTTGGGTCTCCAGCGTTCCCAGTTACCTTTAACTAGCCCACAGACCAATTCCAAACAATCGCAACGCTCAAAATGACCCGCACAGAGGATTACCAGGATGGTAAAGATGATTATCATCAATTTCGAGATTCCCAGGCGAGGGGTCAACACGAGAGGAGCAGACATGCAGGTCAGCTGCATTCAGCAGGCAGATGCCTGTGATGCAGGGTACCCATGTCATCCTCCAGCAAATGATCAGGTTTCTGATGAGGGTGCTCGCTTAGCAAATCTCCAACAAAGAGCGGATATTCAAGAAAAGTTGGAGAAAGCACACCAGAGATAAGCCATCCACAGAAGATGTACCGGGAGGGCGAGTTCGGCAGTGCAACGGCATCATTTGAGGCTGTATAACCTGTGGAGCTTCCCAGGAGAGGGGAGACTGAACCAAAGCACTTGCATGGAGTCATGTAATCATGATTCTCAGTTCGGTTCAGAGTCTTCAGGGTGCTGGTAGGGAATGGGCACCCTCTTCTGGTGATGGCAGCATGGTCCAGAGCTTTAGGAGGACAAGGACTTCGAGCAGCTGTGATCCTGTTTTCCCCACCAGATATGGGGAAAGGAGCGCAGCAGATGGTTTGTTCTGGTCTTATTCCGAGAGGTAGACCTTCTCCGTCTGATTATTTGGTATGCCAGGACGCTGAGAATGTGTCCTTCTTCCAGCATAAGGCCTTACAGAGTGCAGGTTTGGAGATCAAGCTGTAGACAAAGTGAGTGGGAAAGAGGGCCTGCTTTTATTTCCCTTCAGAACCAATAAGTGAACACCTCACCCAATTACACACAAGGCATAATTCAATCAGAGGGTGGTGAGCCAATGGTATACCATCCCTCCAAGCATACCCATGCACTGGGTTATGGTCTTTCAAACAAACGAAAGAATCCACATTCTCCCAGACAGGCATCTGCATATGCCAGTTAGAGCTGGTTTCAGGCCGATTACAACCCCCAGTCCTGAGGCACACACACCCAGTGTCCAAAGATGGCCACCTACTGTCACATATCCAAAGAGGGACAAGGGATAGTCATCAGTCCTGTCAGGCATCTGAAAAAATCCACTACAACTTCCATTTTGATAAATGGATGAGGGCTCAAAAAGGATTCAGCAAGGTAACATGGAGTCCACCCAGTGGAACCATTGTAAACAGGTCAATAAACCCACAACAGCCTAGTCATATGACTAACAGAGACTGAGTACTCTCTCTGGGAGACTAAGGGGGGCCCCCCTTGTTGTACCCCTGCCTTAAGAGTCATATTAAGGCAGAACACACAAACACAGAGCTACAGTCAGGATTGAGATTAAGCCAGATTGGGAGAAAACAAGTCACAAAAGCAGAAAAGCCAGCATAATGTTCAGGGAGCTACTACATGTGGTAAAAAGTGCTATTTCGGCCAATCACATGTGCAAGAGTGTAAAGAGAAATAACTAATAGCTGTAAGCTGGGGTATTGCTGTTGGGAGAGGCCATGTTGGATTGGTGTGGCTCCAGTGTTACTGATGGTTGTGGTTAGATGCTGGTAACAATAGCTGTGGTACCTTTTTGCCACTCATGGTTTTTAGGTTGGCGTAATTCTCGTGCACTGTGTAACATGGGTAGTGGCATATATTCACCAAAGAAAATTGCCATTCTATGAAAGAACATGGGATTGTCACAGAAAAATCACAATACAGACCCCCCACCATGCTGGCCAGTACCACAGAAAAGAGTGTACAATGCTTCAATCACTGAATTCATTTAAACCACTACCATTTAAACTGGCCTCGAGTGTACAGATGTTATGTTATTTGATATTTTTATCAGCCTACAGCCATTCCTATGACTTTTAAGCCCTGTGGGTTGAAAGGCCCTTTGGAAAACTGTACTCTGTGCAAACATGAAAATAAAGAGCATTACATTGCATGCACATAGTAATTAGAATTAGGTGAATATCCTATTACTTTAAGAGTTGACTAGTTTAAAACATTATAGAAATCATGCAGAGCATTCTTTGTTTATTTGTCGTGTGCACCAGACCCAAGGGTATCAGGGCGCAAAAAGCAAGAATACGTTCAGCTTGGTTACATATAAGAATAAGTACATAACATATACAAAATATACAAAGCAGAGATATACAGGCACCCTAGGGTATCAAGGGGCAAGAGGTCTGAGTATGTTCGAATTGATTAAGAATAAGAATAAAAACATAGCGAATATACAGAATATACATATGCAGAGATATATAAGCATCAAGAAGGTACAAGTAGAGTGTGAAGGGTCTAAATTGCAAATATACAGGCCAGGGACAAAGCAGGCAAAGGGCAGGTAACTCAGACAGATGTCGAGTACAGATTACTGTCGTTGTGGACAGAATTGTTGGCGAATGCGTCACTGGACAGGAGGAGTTACTTGTCAGTCTCTATGAACCAGTTGGTCAGGATCTGTCTAAATTTGGTAAATGTTTGATCCACTCTCAATGGAGGTGGCAGAGAGTTCGATAGTTGTGCTGACTTAACTTGGAAACTGGAGCCCCCGATCGTGGAGAGTTTAAATCGTGGTACAAGGAGACAGAGTTGGCTGATCTTGTGGGTCTATTAGCCGTTTTTCTAGTGATCCTTTCTGTCAAATAGCGAGGTGCTTTATTGTTTAGGCATTTGTGGATAAGAGATGCCGTTTTTAGGTGAATTTTATCGTGAGTGGATAGCCATTTGTGTTGTCTCCTAGTTGCCGAAATGTGTTCTTTCCTCGTTATGCTTAGTGCCGTTCTCAAGGCGTTGTTTGGAGTACCTGTATTTTTTTAATGATGTAACACCCTCTACAATGGAGCAAACAGACACAATAGTCCAGTATGGATAGAATGAGGGCTCTGGTGAGAATTAGGCAGCTGTTAGAGGAAAGAAATGGTTTGCCAGCTCTAATTAATTTGCAAGTCTATGCATTAGAGGAAGCCAGGGACCTTACCTTTTTAGTAAATGTTAAGGTGGCATCCAAGTAAAAACCTAACGTTTTCACCTCTTTGGCCACTTTGATGAGGTTTCCGTCAATAGTAAAAGATGAATAGTCTGGACGTAATATGGTCAAGTGGACAGTAGTGCCGAGGATGATGAGCTCTGTTTTATCATCGTTCAGGCAAAGTCGATGGGTGGCCATCCATGCCTGAACAATGCTGTAAATTTAATTCACCAAGGCCGAGTCTTTTCCATAATCTCCAGTAAGTGGTAGGAGGATCTGAGTATCGTCTGCATAGTTCGAGTAGGTGATACCCAGATGGTCCAGCTCATCAAAGAGGGGCTTGGTGAATACATTACACATAGTCGGCGAGACACATGATACCTGGGGCACACCGCAGGTGATGGGGATAGGGTCCGCTGGTGCAGAAGGGGAGAATACCTGCATAGTCCTATTGCTAAGGAAGGACTGTATCCATACTATAGCCTCCTTGGAAAAAAAAGGTGGCTGCATAGGGCCTTGTGATCTACCAGGTTGAAGGCAGCCGACAGGTCGAGATGAGGAATAGTGCTAGTTTTCCCATTGTCTCTAAAGTCATCTATTTGGGACTTAAGGTCAATTAGTGTTGTTTCTGTGCCAAGTTGAGGCCGGAAACCGGATTGGCGAGCTCCTAATAGAAGGTTAGATTCTAGGAAGTTCTGAATTTGGATGTATGCTACCTTATCTAAGATCTTTAGACACAAAGGCACAGTGGTGATGGTTTAACAAAGGTAGCGGGCGCCCCTCTCTCGCAAGAACAGACATGATAACCTGTTCGGTGGTTATTAACCACTTGAGAGTTCGCAGCCACTGCTTTTACTCACTGTGCCTTTCACAGATGGGAAATATCCATTTGCATATCAGTCTTTGTCCTGCCCAGGGGCAGTCCAGCACCGAAATACAATGGCAATTCCAATCTGAACGAGAGTACCACCAGCAACCCCATACACGTGTTTCACCCTTGTTGGGGATCATCAGTGAGGTGAAGCTGATGCCTCTCTAAGCACAGTGAGAGGGAGACCACGTCTGGTTGCCCCCAGGAGACCTAGGGTTACCAATCCCAGGTTCCTTAACAAATAGTTTAACAAAGGTAGCGGGCGCCCCTCTCTCGCAAGAACAGACATGATAACCTGTTTGGTGGTTATTAACCACTTGAGAGTTCGCAGCCACTGCTTTTACTCACTGTGCCTTTCACAGATGGGAAATATCCATTTGCATATCAGTCTTTGTCCTGCCCAGGGGCAGTCCAGCACCGAAATACAATGGCAATTCCAATCTGAACGAGAGTACCACCAGTAACCCCATACACGTGTTTCACCCTTGTTGGGGATCATCAGTGAGGTGAAGCTGATGCCTCGCTAAGCACAGTGAGAGGGAGACCACGTCTGGTTGCCCCCAGGAGACCTAGGGTTACCAATCCCAGGTTCCTTAACAAATAGTTTAACAAAGGTAGCGGGCGCCCCTCTCTCGCAAGAACAGACATGATAACCTGTTCGGTGGTTTCAAGGGTGAAACACGTGTATGGGGTTGCTGGTGGTACTCTCGTTCAGATTGGAATTGCCATTGTATTTCGGTGCTGGACTGCCCCTGGGCAGGACAAAGACTGATATGCAAATGGATATTTCCCATCTGTGAAAGGCACGGTGAGTAAAAGCAGTGGCTGCGAACTCTCAAGTGGTTAATAACCACTGAACAGGTTATCATGTCTGTTCTTGCGAGAGAGGGGCGCCCGCTACCTTTGTAATACTATTTGTTAAGGAACCTGGGATTGGTAACCCTAAGTCTCCTGGGGGCAACCAGACGTGGTCTCCCTCTCATTGTGCTTAGAGAGGCATCAGCTTCACCTCACTGATGATCCCCAACAAGGGTGAAACACGTGTATGGGGTTGCTGGTGGTACTCTCGTTCAGATTGGAATTGCCATTGTATTTCGGTGCTGGACTGCCCCTGGGCAGGACAAAGACTGATATGCAAATGGATATTTCCCATCTGTGAAAGGCACGGTGAGTAAAAGCAGTGGCTGCGAACTCTCAAGTGGTTAATAACCACTGAACAGGTTATCATGTCTGTTCTTGCGAGAGGGGGGCGCCCGCTACCTTTGTAATACTATTTGTTAAGGAACCTGGGATTGGTAACCCTAGGTCTCCTGGGGGCAACCAGACGTGGTCTCCCTCTCACTGTGCTTAGAGAGGCATCAGCTTCACCTCACTGATGATCCCCAACAAGGGTGAAACACGTGTATGGGGTTGCTGGTGGTACTCTCGTTCAGATTGGAATTGCCATTGTATTTCGGTGCTGGACTGCCCCTGGGCAGGACAAAGACTGATATGCAAATGGATATTTCCCATCTGTGAAAGGCACGGTGAGTAAAAGCAGTGGCTGCGAACTCTCAAGTGGTTAATAACCACTGAACAGGTTATCATGTCTGTTCTTGCGAGAGAGGGGCGCCCGCTACCTTTGTAATACTATTTGTTAAGGAACCTGGGATTGGTAACCCTAGGTCTCCTGGGGGCAACCAGACGTGGTCTCCCTCTCACTGTGCTTAGAGAGGCATCAGCTTCACCTCACTGATGATCCCCAACAAGGGTGAAACACGTGTATGGGGTTGCTGGTGGTACTCTCGTTCAGATTGGAATTGCCATTGTATTTCGGTGCTGGACTGCCCCTGGGCAGGACAAAGACTGATATGCAAATGGATATTTCCCATCTGTGAAAGGCACGGTGAGTAAAAGCAGTGGCTGCGAACTCTCAAGTGGTTAATAACCACTGAACAGGTTATCATGTCTGTTCTTGCGAGAGAGGGGCGCCCGCTACCTTTGTAATACTATTTGTTAAGGAACCTGGGATTGGTAACCCTAGGTCTCCTGGGGGCAACCAGACGTGGTCTCCCTCTCACTGTGCTTAGAGAGGCATCAGCTTCACCTCACTGATGATCCCCAACAAGGGTGAAACACATGTATGGGGTTGCTGGTGGTACTCTCGTTCAGATTGGAATTGCCATTGTATTTCGGTGCTGGACTGCCCCTGGGCAGGACAAAGACTGATATGCAAATGGATATTTCCCATCTGTGAAAGGCACGGTGAGTAAAAGCAGTGGCTGCGAACTCTCAAGTGGTTAATAACCACTGAACAGGTTATCATGTCTGTTCTTGCGAGAGAGGGGCGCCCGCTACCTTTGTAATACTATTTGTTAAGGAACCTGGGATTGGTAACCCTAGGTCTCCTGGGGGCAACCAGACGTGGTCTCCCTCTCACTGTGCTTAGAGAGGCATCAGCTTCACCTCACTGATGATCCCCAACAAGGGTGAAACACGTGTATGGGGTTGCTGGTGGTACTCTCGTTCAGATTGGAATTGCCATTGTATTTCGGTGCTGGACTGCCCCTGGGCAGGACAAAGACTGATATGCAAATGGATATTTCCCATCTGTGAAAGGCACGGTGAGTAAAAGCAGTGGCTGCGAACTCTCAAGTGGTTAATAACCACTGAACAGGTTATCATGTCTGTTCTTGCGAGAGAGGGGCGCCCGCTACCTTTGTAATACTATTTGTTAAGGAACCTGGGATTGGTAACCCTAGGTCTCCTGGGGGCAACCAGACGTGGTCTCCCTCTCACTGTGCTTAGAGAGGCATCAGCTTCACCTCACTGATGATCCCCAACAAGGGTGAAACACGTGTATGGGGTTGCTGGTGGTACTCTCGTTCAGATTGGAATTGCCATTGTATTTCGGTGCTGGACTGCCCCTGGGCAGGACAAAGACTGATATGCAAATGGATATTTCCCATCTGTGAAAGGCACGGTGAGTAAAAGCAGTGGCTGCGAACTCTCAAGTGGTTAATAACCACTGAACAGGTTATCATGTCTGTTCTTGCGAGAGAGGGGCGCCCGCTACCTTTGTAATACTATTTGTTAAGGAACCTGGGATTGGTAACCCTAGGTCTCCTGGGGGCAACCAGACGTGGTCTCCCTCTCACTGTGCTTAGAGAGGCATCAGCTTCACCTCACTGATGATCCCCAACAAGGGTGAAACACGTGTATGGGGTTGCTGGTGGTACTCTCGTTCAGATTGGAATTGCCATTGTATTTCGGTGCTGGACTGCCCCTGGGCAGGACAAAGACTGATATGCAAATGGATATTTCCCATCTGTGAAAGGCACGGTGAGTAAAAGCAGTGGCTGCGAACTCTCAAGTGGTTAATAACCACTGAACAGGTTATCATGTCTGTTCTTGCGAGAGAGGGGCGCCCGCTACCTTTGTAATACTATTTGTTAAGGAACCTGGGATTGGTAACCCTAGGTCTCCTGGGGGCAACCAGACGTGGTCTCCCTCTCACTGTGCTTAGAGGGGCATCAGCTTCACCTCACTGATGATCCCCAACAAGGGTGAAACACGTGTATGGGGTTGCTGGTGGTACTCTCGTTCAGATTGGAATTGCCATTGTATTTCGGTGCTGGACTGCCCCTGGGCAGGACAAAGACTGATATGCAAATGGATATTTCCCATCTGTGAAAGGCACGGTGAGTAAAAGCAGTGGCTGCGAACTCTCAAGTGGTTAATAACCACTGAACAGGTTATCATGTCTGTTCTTGCGAGAGAGGGGCGCCCGCTACCTTTGTAATACTATTTGTTAAGGAACCTGGGATTGGTAACCCTAGGTCTCCTGGGGGCAACCAGACGTGGTCTCCCTCTCACTGTGCTTAGAGAGGCATCAGCTTCACCTCACTGATGATCCCCAACAAGGGTGAAACACGTGTATGGGGTTGCTGGTGGTACTCTCGTTCAGATTGGAATTGCCATTGTATTTCGGTGCTGGACTGCCCCTGGGCAGGACAAAGACTGATATGCAAATGGATATTTCCCATCTGTGAAAGGCACGGTGAGTAAAAGCAGTGGCTGCGAACTCTCAAGTGGTTAATAACCACTGAACAGGTTATCATGTCTGTTCTTGCGAGAGAGGGGCGCCCGCTACCTTTGTAATACTATTTGTTAAGGAACCTGGGATTGGTAACCCTAGGTCTCCTGGGGGCAACCAGACGTGGTCTCCCTCTCACTGTGCTTAGAGAGGCATCAGCTTCACCTCACTGATGATCCCCAACAAGGGTGAAACACGTGTATGGGGTTGCTGGTGGTACTCTCGTTCAGATTGGAATTGCCATTGTATTTCGGTGCTGGACTGCCCCTGGGCAGGACAAAGACTGATATGCAAATGGATATTTCCCATCTGTGAAAGGCACGGTGAGTAAAAGCAGTGGCTGCGAACTCTCAAGTGGTTAATAACCACTGAACAGGTTATCATGTCTGTTCTTGCGAGAGAGGGGCGCCCGCTACCTTTGTAGCACAGTGGTGATGGACCTGTAGTTTGTTGGCATGGTTGGGTCTAAGGTTTGCTTCTTGAGAAGGGGGGAGTACCCAAGATTCTTTCAGGTTACTGGGGACGGTGCCTGATGCAAATGAAGCATTGATAAGTTTAGAAATAAAGGGTGCTAGGTCTCTAGCAGTGTCCTTAATTAGTTGCGCTGGGCATTGGTCACCCTTGCAGTTGGACGGTTTGAGTGCAAGTATGACCCTCTCCACCTCGATAATAGAGCCTTTAGAGAAGCTAAAGCGAGTCTCTTGTTTGCAGGGTGGCAGCAGAATTTTATTGGGCACAGTCAAGTGTGTTAGTGAAGCTTTCTTTTGCGCAATCTTATTTTGAAGGTTGGAGACTGTTAGTTAGGGCATGCTGAATGTCGATGCACCAAATTTTATCCTTAATGCAATTTTCTTGTGCTAGGATAGGTGCTTCTAATTCTTTTAGTATTGTGAAAAGTGCTTTCATACTAGAATTAGCTTGCGAGATTCTATTGTTGTAGGTCTCCTGTTTTGCCAAAAGGACGTCTTTCTTATATTGGGTTGAGATATTAATTAAGTTTGTTTTATTTTCTGCAGATGGTAGTAGGCTCCATGCAGTTGCACACTTTCTTTTGTCTAATCTTAAACTTTTCAAGTGGGGGGTGGACCATGTGTTAAGGTGACTTTTAGATTTATTGTTCCTAAGTTTAAGTGGGGCGCTATCGTCAAGGGTGGTGGGTCATGGTTTTGTTGAATTCGTCAACTAGTAGGTTCAGGTCAATATCATCAGGTAGGGAATTAAGATTGGGTAGGATACAGGGCAGTAGTTTGTCTAATGTAATATTTTTTTTATTTCTAGTTATAGTCGGGGAGGGTGGGGGGGTTGCAGGAGATGTTGACTGGGCGATGGGCCTTTTAGGGGCCAATGTGAATGTCAGAAGGTAATGGTCAGTCCAGATTTGGGGGGGAGATGGTAGTGATTGATGCGTTGCAATTGTAGTTTGCAATCCAATCAAGGATACGCCCTTTGTCATGGGTAGGCAGGTTAAACTTCTGGATGAAGCCAAGTTCTGACAGTATATTGGCTACAGAGCTGGTCTATGTATCTTTAGTATCATTAAATCCCAGATTGAAATCTCCCAACAATAAGGTTTGAGAGGTGTTTTTTAGGTTGTCTGACAGGATGGTGGAAACATCTTCGATGAAGGTACCAATTGGGCCGTGCGGTCTATAGATAAGATGAATATTCAAAGTTTGGGAGTTCAGTAGGAATTTTAACTGATAGGAGTTCGCAGGATTTCATATTGAGCGAAGGGGCTAGTCTCATGGAGAGATTAGTTTTGGCAATCATTGCTAAACCTCCTCCTCGTGAGTCACGTCTATCCGCTCTTAGGATAGTGTAATCGTCAAAGACTGCGAGAAAAAGGGCGGGATCTGCTGCATCATGCAGCCAGGATTCCGTGATGGCCAGGAAGTCATAATTTTCTCCTAGGATAGTGTCTGCTATCTCAGTCGCATAAGCGACTAGTGATCTAGCATTTATTAATGCCCCTTTGAGGTTCGGTATACAGGTTTCTGGTGCATGCGTTGGATAGGTACTGGAAGTATCTCCATTCACAAGAATGGCCGTGTGGAGTTTAGGTCTTTTTGAATTAGTCTGGACTGTAAAATTAGCGGGAGTCTTTTTTGCGTGGTTAAATAGTAGGGTGGGCTTATTCTTTGGTAGTCTACGCTGGCTGTAAGTTTAGCTGGTGTTTCAAACAGTTTCGGTAGTCATGCAAACAATCTGGCATTTCTATCAGCCGTGTTACAAGGGATCTGTTGGTTAGAGTCTCCCTGAGGTAGACTAGGCTTACATAGTGGTGGTTTAGGTGTCAGGATGGTGGGAGTGGGTATAGTAACTGTGGTCGTCTGGGCTGTGGGCATAGTGAAGGGAGTGCAAAGGGGAGATGGTGTAGAGGTCGGATAGGTAGAGTGCATCAGTAATAACACTAGGTTGAGTAGGGTGCCGAGTGAAAGCAAGTTTAGAAAAGTAGTGTACATAATGACTTAGATCTGTGACACAATATGGTAATGAAGTTGATGAAGCCCGTTACTCTAATTGTGTATTAGATTTTGGTGAAGAGAGCAGGCAATATGACAAGCTTGGTAAACATGGGATGTAGTCTAGTCCAATGGGCTCATACGCAAATACTGTTGTTTTTTTTTAGGCTAGTTCAATGTAGGTACCACACTGAAATACATAGATGCTCAATAGTGCAGCATACATGATCACTGTGGACTGAATTTTTCATGGGACTCAGCTATATTCTATGGGTTGTAGCGCAAGGGGGGGAATGGGTATTATGAACAGTCTATCAAACCCTAGTGCAACTGTCTACAGTTGAGGGCTCTGCTATACTTTACATGCAGAACACACACACATACTGAATGACATACAGTCAAATGCAAATGACATGCACAATTGTCAGATATGTCAAAGATACAATTCAACGCATGCTCTCTATTATGTACCATCAGAACACTGACATTGTGGGAGCACAGTCCCTCACAAATGCCACAAAAGACAGAAAATCAGTTCCAAGGTTAGATTCCTGTGCAGTGGCTGTCTCTCAGGAGAGGATGCAACCTGTCCTCACAAAGGCACAAAGAGAGGCAACTTTCAGTGTTACAGGCCTGCAAGGAGCAGCAGGAACAGCCTGGATTGGGGAGTGGGGGGAAATGCACATAACCCTTCCACAGCAGAGCTGTGCTCACAGGGCTGACATGTGTGATATCAACTTTATTTATTTATTTTATTTTTTATTTTATATGTTTGTAATGCGTCGAAAGCCCGCAGGTATCAGGGCGCAGAGAGACAGAGTCATGTTAAGCTGTAATTCGCAGAACAGAAGATAGTAGGGAGCATTATTTAAAGAGATGGGTCTTAAGGTTTTTTCTGAAAGTGAGCAAATTTGGCTCTACTCTCAGTGAGACTGGGAGGTTGATCCACTGCTGAGCAGCACGAATCGGAAAAAATTTCCCAGCACCAGTCGTTCGGAATGCCTGGGGTATCTGTAACTTGCCTTGTGTTTGGGATCTTAGAGCCCTGTTAGGGGTGTATCGGGTAAAGGTGGCTCTAAGATAGGATGGAGCCACTCCATATAAGCACCTGTGAACCAGGGTCATAGATTTAAAAAGGATTCTATCCTCTACTCTGAGCCAATGGAGGGATCTTCTGGCCTCTGTCACATGGCTTCTTCTATTGAGCTTTTTTATGATCCGATCTGCATTATTCTCCATTATCTGGCATTTGTTTATGCACTTCTTGGATGCTCCCAGGAGCAATGAGTTGCGTAGTCAAGACGAGCCAGTATAATGGCCCTGGCAATTGTGGCCGTGTTTTCTTCTGTTAGTAAAGGGCGTATAGCTCTCAGTAGCCTGATATAATAACTTGACATGGCTTGGATAATTATAATAGATACTAGTCATCATACCTTAAACTCAGGTAGGCCTAATGTTAAATGTTTAACGTGCCACCATTATAGCAACTCTCATAGTTATGTGGTTATTTGAAATGGGGTGCATGTCTTAAATCCAATCCCTGCGCTGAAGTGACTTGGTTGTCATAGCAGCTGTCAAATTGGCACCTGTGAACCCTGAACCTGTTCTGTACCACTGGAGAGCGGGCGTTGCATATCAGGATACTGATCCAGCAGGGTACAGGTGTACACTATACTTTTGGCATGGTGCTTATGAAAGGGAGATCTAATTAGCAGATTTCCCTTCCTGAAATGGAATTACCTGTATATTTTCATCTATTTAATACAACCAAAAAAACCAGGGCTTCTATACTCTCGCCAGATGGCAATCCTTCACAAAAGATTTGGCATGTAAGACGCCACATTACACCATTCTATGAATAGATAACCTGCCTGTACTAAGAAGCAGAACTAACCCAACAACCAACTAATTGTACCTTGAAATGTACCCTTTGCACATATGCAGTGTTACAGTTTGTTAATTTAGTTTTTAAAGAAAACCTTAATTCAAAAACTAAAACCGACATTGTTAAAAGCATCTCAAAACAGAGAATAAGTTAAAAATAAAATGCAAAACTTCATTTACAAAGTACAATATATTTTATTAAATATATTTTCACTTCATCCAAATAAGCTAATTTAGGACTGACAATATACTTGTTGAGGCATAATGAGATATACAGATGATACATTTCTCGGACTATTACGTATGCTTGAGGGGCTGGATTAAATGTATAAAAACGTCTGTCTGCCAATTTGGATGGTAGTTCCTCCCCTCTAAATATCCTAGATTCTGGCTGTACTAGACTGGAGGCTGTGGTGGTTCTAGCAGGTTTTGTGGAAGCAGGATACAACTTAGGTAAACTGCTTGAATAATTAGTTCTAGATAATCCCTTGTCAGTGGGAACCTTTTCCATTAAAGGGAAAGCAGACTAGAGACTGCCAGAGGTTTGGGTCTGCTTACAGAGAGCTCCAGGCACTCTCCACACTGGATGGGATTTAGAGATATTATCAAACACGGCCTCATAATAGATTTCAACTGGATTTTCTTCTCTACGGTTGTTCCGGTCGACTAATCTGGTTGAGTAGGGAACATCCAGGCCCCCCCAAGTATGGTTGGTGATGAGTCATTGTGATTGTGTACCACCAGGTGATGGTGACCAAAGTATGCTGAGCAGGGGTTCCTTCCCCTACCACTCCAAGGCCCAACATCCGAAGGCTTGGAGTGGTACCCAACACAGCCATCACATTGTTGGTCACCAAAATGTTGGAGCTCTCAAAGCATTCAACAGGAATACTTATTGTGCATATGAAGCAGGTGTTTCAACACGCATGTTGGACTCATTTGATTAATATCAAAATGGGCGTTTCATTACAGAATTTCTTTGGTTATTCGTTGCAAAACATACCAGCTGTTTTTCTCTTATGTCTGATTGAGACGTTGCATCATTGTCCCCAACTGCAGCCTGCCAGGTTAATAGCCTAAAGACATAAAACAGAAGACACAGAATTAATCAAACCCATACTTTGCACAAAACAAATAAAATATTGAAACAGGAAAAAACTATTGCCAGAAAACAATGTTATATATAATAATGTAATCAGAGCTCCAGATAAGGTTTTGAAGTGTGAACATTTTACTCCCCATTTAAGTTGAGAGTAAAATGATATTTAGGGAGTAAAAAAGTAGGTTTTGCTCCCAATGGTGTATTTAATAAGAAAGAAAACATCTGTGTTAACTAACACAAACATATATTGTTATAACTATTCATTTGCACCTAGTTATTCTTGCACATTAAAAGATACATTTCACTTCTTCATATCAGGCAGCAATAATAATAGTTTCTTCTTGTGGCAATAGTTGTACTACTAGCCCAAAGATATCAATTGGACTGTGTGGATGAAAGGAGGGGGTTAGGCTCCTATGTGCCCGTTTTCTATTTTTAGTTGGGAGGATTTGCTTATTTTTATGGATTAAAAGGGCCTGATACACCTCTTATCTGTGGGGCTTAATATAATATTGGTTGCTAAAAGCAAACCTCCTCAGCATAGTATTAGACATTCTTTAGATGAGCATTTTTGGTGGCACGGTGTGGCCCTGGATAAGCATGGAAATATTGCCACCTAATATCCAGGTGAAGAGAGGATATAAAGTGTTTCTTTTGTTTAGCAATATTTGTGGTCCTCTAAACATTGGAGAGCTCACCTTGGCAACAAACTATCTCATCATGTTGTTCATAAAATGTCCCAAGCAATTGAGATCACGGTTTCTAATGCTTCATTGTTTGGAAATTATCACCAGCAGATTCCCAACAAATGTCTAGATTTCTTAAGTATGTTTCTCAGTATCCACCACGCCTTGTCTGGGTCAGAAAAGGTCTGGATTTGCTGCACAGCACCTTACTTTTCCCTACCCACTTTACAACTGACCAAAGACATTGTCGACAAAGACTTTGGTATCCTTTTCAGCTGTCATACCATTGCTATACCTCTGTAACAAGGAAGCCTTTGCACTACTTGATCACTAGAACGAGCTTAGGCACTGTTTTACTACTTTGGTTACACTGAGTTGCATCTTTGTGTCACGCCTGCCAAGCCAGATAAATTGTACAGTCAGCTTTTTACAAGAGTCAAAACGGACTCAACTGGTTAGTGCTCAAGGAAGAGAAACACTGGTGCCTGCTCATTTACAAGGTAAAAGATGGTAACAAACTATTTCTAAGATGGGCACAAACACCATGAAGATGCAATATATTTCAAGGAACAGCAAGCAAGCAGACTCTGGAGGGCTATTGTTATGGCCTCTACTGCATTGAAAAGTGCATCTGCAATACCCTTGAGAGCTTGTACATTCCCTATGAGTGTATGGAATGTACAAAAAACGTGTTTTTGCCTGGCAAATCACAGTGGACTATTGTGAATTTCTTCACTCAAAGTTCAAAGCCGCAACCATCAACTCAAAATGCTCTACTCCAAAATGGATTTGAAGAGATGGAGTCAAGCCTCAGGATATTTCATAGTCGATATTACTATTTATGATCAATTTGATTTGCAGGGACTGTATTGACTGCGTACCGACACCACAACCACACATCGTCCAACATGACAGAAAAGCAAATAACTCACTGTAGCCGCAGAAAAACAAGCTTTCAAACGCACAGCAAGCCAGAGAAACAGACGGCTACAAAAACTGTGCTTGAAAGGGGGAGGGGGCTAGAAGGGTATTTAAAGCTTTTCATCAGCATCATAAATAGTTGATTTTGACTTATGTCCTAAAACTTCACAAAAAAAACCTTTAAAAACCAGCACACAAAGATGTAGCGATACAATTCATTGTGAGCACAATTCTTCTAATTCTTCTAATTAATCTACAAAACAGCAATCAAAACACTTGGCATTCCTTTAAGTGCCAAGGACGAGTATACTCGTCCTTTTTACATAGACTTCAATAATAGCCTGGCACAGAAAATTCAATAAAAGGCTGTGAGACAAAGTAATATACACAGAAGTTTGTTAATATGAACACCACGCTATCAAAGATCATCAAATGCAGGGAGCGACAAGCAATAAAGCTATAAAGTGCATGTCAGATAATTATTCTAAAATGAAATTGTAGTAGATTCTGACCTAACTAGCCAATCCCCACACAGGAACCTGACAACTGCAAAAACGATGCTATTACCACCAGTTGATTCACATAAAATTACATTAAAGCTTTTCAGTTATATAACCCAGCTTCTGCCCCACAGAGCCAGATGAATGCTGGAACCAATGGAGAGGGGCAAGGGGAGAATAAAATGCAGGAGAGCTGGAGTATAACATTGAAAAAGGTAAAGTCAGTGTGTGGGTTGCAGGGGTGAGGCCAAGAGATGTGGAGGTAGCCCAAGAAACCAGTCATAGAACGGCCAGAGGAGTGGGTGATGAGGAGTTGGTGGCAGAATAGGAGCACACTGCAGGCGAGTTATTTGTGGGGGAGAGTGGAACCATGTTGGAGAATGAAACATTAAGAGAGAAAGTGTTTGTGAGAGTCTGGGGAGTAGTGAGGGAAGAATGAGAGACCGAATTAGGGGAATGAGGGCAATAAGTACAGTGAGCGGGAGTGGGTGCTGGAAGAGAGTAAGGATAGAAAGAGGTGCAAAGAGAAGCGTGCAGGAGACATAAATTGGTTCTGAAAAGAGTGAGAGTTAGTTTATCAGGAGAGTGAGCAGGGCACCATATCCCACAGTTTGTTGTAAGAGGGTTGCAGTGAAAGGTAAGGAGAGTGGTAGGAGAAAGGTGAGCAGAGAAGGATAGAGAGTGTCTGTGAAGACCGTAGGGACAGAAACAGATATATATAGATAGACAGGGACAGGAGAGAGGAGTGACTTGGGAAGAGACTGCAAGGAGCAGGGTATCTGTTTTGGCCCATAGAAACCATCACCTCTGATGAGCACACTGGGGATAGGTGCACTTATAAGAACCCCGGAATGAGAAAGACAGACAGCATTTGCCTTTAGGCCCCATCTAAGCTAGCCTTAGGGAGAAGTTTTTACCAATTGCTAGTTGGGGAATCTGGGATTTAGGGATGCCTGGACTTGGGTAAAAGCACCTGCGAGACAAGAAATGGCCATCCAATAGTGTATCCCACTTCCCTTTTTCAGCCCAGTGCAATATATTGAACAATTCACAAATTGAACAATCCATTTCTATTAAGATTGAACAATCTCCATTTAAATTATATAGAAGAATATAAACCATTGAACCATCTTTACGAGTTAGTGTGTTCTGTGATGTTGGGAAAACCAAATACACCCTGCGGGCCCTCTTAAATAGCGCAATTGCGGCCAGAGACCCAATCACAATGGCAGCCAATCTGAAGCCAAAGTTTGACCATAGAAAGCAGACAGATCAAATGGTCCAAAACCCACTCCTAGCACCAAGCCCAAAACAGATGGACTCCTGTCAGAAAGAAGTACATCCAGAACATCGTTAGACAAGCCCTGATCCTTATATCAGTGACTCTCAGCAGCCAAGCATGACTTTTGATACTGTCAGCAGTCATGACCCAACTCCCAATGGAAGAGCAGGTCCACCTTCCCTGAGGCGTGTCAATTTGAGATGATGGACAGAAGCCAGGTACCATTTCCTCCAGGCCCAGTCCGAGATGATTTGGATCATGGTAGACTCACACCCCTGCAGTCTCCTAAGAACCAATCGAATTGCAGGAGTTGGCAGGCACGCATAGAGGAGACCAAAGGTCCACTCATCAATAAATAAATATCCAAGAGCTCCCTTTAAGGGAAATTCCCTGGAGCAGAACAACTCACAACGTCTTTTCACATTGGAGGCAAAGAGCTCCACCCGAGGGTTTCCCAAAGGGGGAAGTTCACATACAAAACTGCCAGAGGTCCTATTCGTGGGGGGTTGAAGTCGCATGTTCAAGGCATACACAACCATGTTTTCAGCCAGATGGGCAGTCAGTAGAGAAAGACTGTTCCAAAGAGCCCAGAACCACAGTAGAATCACTTGTCGCACATAGGCAGCAACCCCACACCCTTTTGCTTTTGGAATTAATGTTGGCCACTGTAATATCCATCAAAATCATTAAATACTTGACATGTAAAGAAGGAAGGAAAGCCCCCAGGGCCAGCCTGATCACCCATCGTTACAGCAGATTGATGTGCTCCTGTGCCTTGGCAGGGGACCACTGCCTAGTCACCGTCAGATAATTCAGACAAGCGCCGAATCCTTAAGGTAGGCATCCATGACAACTGTCAAAAGAGCACAAGATCACAGAAAAGATTGTCCCCTTCAGTATGTTGACTTGAAGGTTCCACCACAACAGTGAAACTTAGCTCAAGACCTGCAACCACTGACAGTGAAGCCGATACTGGAGCAAACCTATAGTATGCAGGATTCCCAGAGTGCCAGGCAGAAATGCAGATACTGAAACCAAACTCTCAGATTACAGAAACTTTGCACTGGTGCAAGTGCAAAGATGAACAGTATTAGCATTATGGCAAAATCTATCAGAATATTGTTACAAAGACAAAGTGCCCAAAAATTCCCAAAAATGCACCATAGAAGTATCTATTCCACGTTATCAACACGTTTCTCAAAAGGGTACACCAATACTATACTGCTAGATTAATCATTGTCTTCTTGTGACACCCATTTCATTTATTTTTTATTTGTAAAGCACCTAAGCCCTTATGCAGCAGGGTGCTGTTGCAGACCAGTTACATTATACAGAGCTTCATTCATTATGCAATACTGGCAGCTGTGTAATAGCATTAATTAAGCAAATGTAGTTGATAACATTTGTAGTAATAAACTTTATTCAGCAAGTTTGCCATAAATGTGCACAAAATATATAATTCATCATACAATATCACAAAAAAAGTATGCACAAATAAAATAACATACATTTTAAGACCAGTAAAATTCTACGGATCTAAAACACAAATGACATGTTTCGTGGGATATGTAAACAAAAATTGGGAGCCAATTTCCCCTCAATTGATTTAGTTTTCCTACTTTCTCAATATCAATTGATTTCAATATGTATCTTGTATAGAATTAAATCAGCGAACAGAGATTCCCGAAAATAACTATACCTATAAAAATAGACACTCATTTTAAAATGAGGACAGTACATTGTGATGAAAATAACAGCTCCTCAAGTCCAGAGAGAGGCAATTAAAATCCAAACTAGTTAGGATTTACAGAATCAAAACTTACTGGCGTATAATATAGCCAATTCATATTGTTAGTTTATTTTCTCAGTGAATTAACATATTCTAAGCTTTGATCTTATAGCTCCTCAACTACCATGATTTTCTGATGTAAAAAAGGAGAAACTATGCTACAGACCCCCAAGGACAGGTAATAAGGTTCTTGCTCTAATATGTACATACGCAGGACAAAATACAAAATCAGCTAAATCTTCTTTGTCCATGTTGCACAGTGTACACCTCTGTTCACTGGGATTTTCAGATCTAGAGGCCACAACCTCCCCCAAATGTAGAAAATTAAAGCAAGCTCTAGAAATCAAGTTTCTGTCAACCATTCAATTACTCCAAAGGAGTTAGTCCTGAGCTTTAATTTGTCTAATTATCATATGTCTTCAATTGGACTGCACATTTAATTCATAAGATTCTCCATTATCGAATACCTGGTATTTCAGTCATGCTGCCAAATCTTTGGATACCACAGGCACTATACCATGGTATTTTCTCCACCTCTTTTTACTCAACAAATTACTAATAAAAGAATTGAGTTTAAAGAGCTCGAAAGGCTTGCCCATATACACAGCCACAAGAGCCCGAGTTCCAGCAGCAGTTCATTTGCAAATAATTTAGACCTCAGCCCGTGTGTACAGTCAAGTTTGGGGCTGAATTCGGTAAACCCATGATTCTTTTCAAAAAGGAAGTTTTCACTATTTAGGTCTCCTGTGCGTATGCAAAGCCCCAGAGTGCCGCCCTATACTTGACCATTGCCTTTATTGTGTCTCTTCAGAATATTATGAATAGGTTGGATTTTACACCTTTTTATTTCTACGCAAACTATCCTGCCTATTGATAGCTTCATGTGGGACACTTGCTTCACCCAATGTGATTCTGGGGATGCGCAGCTTGAGAAAAGGATACCCAAATAATCAAACTCATTATTCACTGTATGGTACAGCCATTGCTGGTCAATAAGCCCACAGCCACCGTGGCATTACTGAGTCAGGTAATGCCCCGGGGCTCATAGTTACAGGGCCCAAGGCTCGGGGCATATTGCTATTAGTACCCTGGGCCACAAGAACGGGGTACTAATAGCATTCTTTTTCTGTTCTGAAACACCACAGCGTTTCGGAACAGAAAAATAAATAAATGGTTGCCAGGGAAGGGAAAACTGAGTCTGTTTTCACTGTCCACGGCGGCCTTCGGGAGCGAACACGCTGGGGACAGAAGTGTTCCCAACGCGTTCACTCTCGAAAACAGAGCAAAAAGAAGATAAGTGGGGTAGGGAGGGTGGGGAGGGGATTGTTTGGAGGTGCAAGGGAGCAGAAAACACTTACCTGAATCCCCGGTAGGGGAGGATGGCAGCCTCCAGCTGTATGGTGGCTCGGAGCAGGGATTATCCCGTTCCGAGCCTCTTCATTGGCTGAGGGGCTGCCACACCTCCCCGCCGGGGATATGAAGACGAGGGATTCTGCGTCGGGTAAAGCCTGGCGAGGGCCAATCAGATGGTTTGTTATAATCTGCTTGACCCTCACCGGGTACTAATGGTACTTTCAGCTGCCTCCTCCCTCTAGAGCACACCAATATAGCTGATTTACTCGTGTTGACTTGAATGTCTAGGGCATTCATAAACTCTGTGTACCTGTTTATCAGTGCTTGTAAATACTTCGGCTTCTGAGCGATTAACAAAGTGTGGTCCGAATAGGCTAACAAAGGTGTAACGTTTCTTGCTTATCTTTGGGACATCCGCTTTGCACTCTTAAAGAACATCATTCAATGCATTAATATAAATTGAGTAGAACAAGGCGGCCAGAACACATCCTTGAAGTACCGCTGATTTTATTGTGAACCATGGAGTACAGTGACCACTACCATCGCTCCTTACACATGCTTTGTTGTTTTCATGCAAAAGTATTAATATTTCCAGTACGTTTTGAAGGCATTTCATGGACCTGAGCACTGCCCATAGTTTATCTCTATTTACTTAATCCAAGGCTGCGCTCAGGTCCATTAAGGTTAAACAAACTGGTTCTTTTTTTGTTGCATATTATGAATGAGCCATCAATAGATAGAGATTTAAGCCCTGATCTAAGGTCCCCAAAGTAGTGCGAAATCCTAACTGTATAGAAGAAAGTATGTCATTATTAGTTGCACAGGTTTCAAAAGTGTTTAATGAACACCTGCCAAAGATATTAAAAGATGTATTTAGTATTTAATAATGAGATGGGTCTGTATGCTTTTGGGGAACACCGATCTCCTTTTTTTAAAGATGGGGATTATGATGGCCTTTTTCCATATTTCCGGCATTTTTTGCAATGTCTAGAATTGCATTGAATACCTGCATAGGTTTAGGCACCCATACCTCTATTAGGTCTTAGTAGAGGTCTGCTGGAATGCCGTCAGGCCCAGGAGAACGATTATGTGCTTGGATTCTAATCGCCTGTAGGACTTCTTTTTTAGGAAGAAAATGTTTTATTGGTATTTATATGCAGGAAATGGCCATACAACAAGTGATTGGTTTGAGCTAAAATAACAATAGTTACATAAAGCAATAGTTACTAAAGAGGGAGCCCCACAAGGAGGTAGAACCCCACCTTCTGTGAATCTACAAGCAATCCATTGTAGAAGTTGACAATTTCTCAGGTTCTCAACAACAAACCATCTTTAACACTCCCTCCCCCTCACCCCCTTTCTCGCGTTGCTGGTTTATTGTTTGCGGTTAAATCGCAGGGCATGTGTGCTAAGCAGACGAGGGTCACTCTATGAGCTCCCCGACGTAGGGGAAAAATGCAGGGTTATAAGTTGTTGAAGTCATTGTGTTTGTGGGTCATCTTAGTGCTCCAGGAAGGGCACCCATTTTATATCAAGGTGTTTTGTGATTCTAGTAGAGAGGCTGTCAGGCTTTCTATTTTGTACAACACGGCTAGCCGTTCTTGCCGGAGTCAGGAGGCTGTTTCTTTTCCAATCGAGGGTGACATGCCCTGGCTGCCAGTAGGAGGTTTCTCCACATGTGCGGCAGGAGTGTATATTCCCCCTCCCTCCCCTCTATCACAAATACGACCAGCAGCAGTGTTGGATCCCTGCTTTTGCAGTCTATATCCTTGATCCATCCCAGTACTTCCTTCCAAGATTGGAATGCCAGTGGATATTCCCACCACATGTGCCAGTACGTGCTAGTTACACTGCAATTTTTCAAAACATAGGGGACCGACGCAATGGTACATTTTGGAGAGCCTTTGCAGGGTTAAATGCCACCTGAGAAGGAGTCCACCGTTATGCATCTTATATTGCATTGCGATAGTGGAAGACCATTCTGTTTTTTTTAGACGATCGGCGCCATATGTTTGTATCTTCTGGTAGTGACATGTCCATAGACCACAACTTTTGTGTATTCAGGGTGGATATGTGGCCCCTGGTTAGGAGAGCGGTGTATAGTGCGAAGATGAGGCCTTTTGTGTCTGAATAGGAGTTAAGGATTTGCTCAAATTTGGTCAGCGGACGACTCCGATTCTTAGCACGATTCTGCTCTGTCATTGCCCCTTTTAACTGGAGGAACATCAAGGGGGAAATGTTGGAGGTCCCCATTGCTTCTTTCAACTCCGGTTTGAGTAGGAAGGTGCCCTTTTTCCACAGCTGGCCCGTCCTGAAACCTTAGGGGTTCCGTAATCATGTCCCTGAGAGGGAGGCCCAAATGCAGCTTAAAGGGGAAGGTCAGAAGTGACCTCATTTTGCCACAGGGCTCCCAGAGATACTAGAGGACTGTGATGATTGGAGGCGATCAGATTTTTAAAGTTAATCTCCTGTATGGAACCCAAAGCCACTCTCCCAGAGTGACAGGCGCGAATAGACTATTCTCCATAGCGATGCATTGTTTCTCCCTATTCTCTTGTAAGTGGTCGACCAGGACCCGGAGCTGGCCTGCACTATAGTATTCACGGAAGGGAAGCCCCCCCATTGGGTAGGATCAGGGTATTATAGGCAATCCGATGACTCTTCCCTGCCCACAAAAACATCAGTATGGATCTCTTTACGGCGTTGTGGAATTGGGCAGGCAATATTACGCAGAGCGCTTGGAATAAAAATAGCCTTGGCAAGACATTAATCTTTATTGTGGAGGGCTGCCCACAACGTCAGCTTTGACAATTTCTGCAGGTCTTGTCTAATTTTATCCCACACAGGTGGGTAATTAATTTTGTACAGGTCTGTGATAATCGGGGTAATGTGGACTCTTAGTTATTTTATGCTGGTGCTCTGAACCTGCATGCCCTGATTAGTTAGAGTTTCAGTTGTGAAGGGTCTGGGGGGGCGTCAGTGGGAGTGGCAGTGCCTTGGTCATATTAGCCTTGAAACCGGACAGGCTTCCATATTCCATGAGGATCTCGATGAAGGCCGGATCTGTGGAGCTTGGGTGCATGATGTATGCTAGTATGTCATCTGCATACAGGGCTACTTTATACTCTGCTGTCCCCAGCTGAATTCCCTGCACCTGGTCCTCGGCGCAGACAGAGACAGACAGCAGTTCCAACAAAAGCGGAAAAATTAGTGGGTATAACCGGCAGCCCCGTCACATCCCTCGGGTCAGTCGGAACTCAGGGAAGGCTACGCCCATTACCTACGACCTTGGCATTTGTATTACAGTACAGAGCCATGGCTCCCGTGAGCCATCTCAGGCCGAGGTGCGTCCTAATTAATACTTGTTCCATAAACCGTTACTGTAGGATTTTTTTAAGGAAAAAGAAAGCAAGATGGCAGCCTGCTGAATAGTGGTTTTCGATGTGTTAAACATTGTTTTTCAGGCCTTGCATTGTTCTGGACAGTGTCTGGCAGTTTATATAAAGTTTTGAAATTATCCATCCAAACCTGGTCTTGTATCATTACCCCCAGCCCTGCGGATGTACAATTGTAGAGAGGGCCTTTGCTTTCCAAAATTGTTTTAAATTGCCCTCAGCTGATGCTGCTTCTAAGTTCAGCCATGCTGTGTAGTGTAATTCCGTTTTCCTTTTTCTAGAATGCTTTCTTATATGCTGCTCTAGCACCTTGTAACTGCAGTTTCATTGGATGTTTTTTTTTTATAAGGCTTTCAGAAGCTGTTTCCTTGCATCTCTGCATTCATCACCAAACCAACCTTTATATGAGATACATTACTCACCGAAATCTTATTTCTGATGCTTGGATCTACTTAGATTTACATGCTGTGCCTAGGCTGACATCTAGTGGAAGTTGTGGAGTATTACAGTTTGTTTTGTGAAACTCGAAAATGGGCGTCGACATAGGGCGTGCCAGTAATACTATCCCTAGTGTGACGTCCACTGTACCCATGATCCCTCATGCGTGTAGGACCCTCAGATTGTTTTTTTCCGCCATACTTGTGGGACCTAATTACTAAAGGTAGTTATGATTTGCTGGGGATCTGTTTTGTCAGCACCTGGGCGGTATTTATAGAGGCCCTTTTAAGTCCTTTTGTTGAATAATTTTTTTAGAGTAGATACTGCTTCTATTTCAATTTCAGTTAATTCTCACTTAATTATCAGATAAGACCATGATGTTTGTAAAAAACCTAAATCAGTACAACATTGTCAAAACCATTTACATAGGAAGAATCAATAGTACTTACGAATGTGGTATTGTGGTTTTGAAGATACTCAACATGCAATTGCAAGTTCTGTCCCAAATTTCTAAGGTAAATTTTTCACCATTTAGAATGACCACATTCTCCAAACAGTTGGTTCCAGAACGAGCAAGTTGTTCATTATCTAAAACAGAAAATGGTGCATTGGATTAAGAAATACTGTAATTTTCTAACAAGTTTAACACATGCAAAATATCTTAGATATACCTTGTTGCACACACCAGTAGAGCTGTGAAAAGATATCATCCAATAGGACACCGCTAAGAACTTCAAAATACTGAGTGAATACATCACAGATGGCATAAAGTGCATGATTACAAGTAGTCGTCATCCATTCTGCTTTCTGAAAAAGAAAAATAGCTTGCATTATTGGAAAATGTAATATTGCATACATTTTTCAATGGCTTGCAGAAAGGGATTTTACTGAATTAAAATAAATACGAAAGGAATGATCTATTAAAGAAAGTATCAGATGTTATCATGCTACATTACGAACAACATGCCAGGCTCTTTAGGTCAACAACCATGGACTTTCAAGTGCAGCTATGGAGGTGATGTTGAATGTATGCATTTGAATGTGATTTATTAAGTTACTAAGAAAATTACCTTTGAAATAATCATTATGTGACATTTTTCTTTCAAAAGTAACAATTCTATGATAATCAGGCTTAGTAACAAAGTATGGCACATAAGGGACATTTAATTATATTACTCAAACCTCTTTCAGTCTTAACAGTTATTTAATATTAATCAGATCATTTAATAATTTAATTCAACAGTTAAAAATCTTGATAATTTTAAGGTGGTGCTAAAATATTTCAGTTGATATTGATGTAGAGTGAAGAACGCCCCCAAAATAAGTAATCATCAAGCGGTATGAGCCCCAGCTGCAACGTATCAGGTGTTTTAGTGTTTCTTGTCTATCCCAACGTCCATATAATCGACAGAACAACTTATCAGGTGAATGTTTATTTCCAAGACCCACAATCTCCAGGTTAGGCAGAAAGTTTAACCAAAATTTTAAGAACTCAATGCGTACCTTATTTCAAGGAAACTTTTCTAAGTAGTTTGAGGTGGAGCCCAAGTTTTTGCTCCTATCCAATTACAATCTGAAAAACACCTTTAAGATGACAGTTCATCTATTTTAAGCTTCCAATCAAATTCCCATAACCTACACTTTATAGCTTATGGATTCTCTTGGGAAGTTACTCTTATGGTATCCATTTGTCCTAGAATAGTTTCACATCACTCAAAAAACACTACAAGGGGTTTATATTTTTTGTTGGGCACCATAAATGATACATTTCCATATGAAGAGCCCACCTAAAGAGCCCACCAGAGGCAATAAGATTTTATGATATATCATAGTGATTTCCAGGACAAAACGGCATTCGAAGACAACAGGCCCAATTCATGGCATATTACAGAAGTCGGACCACATGATGGAAGCAAACGCACTGACTGCCAAACTAATCCTTCAACTCTTAATACATGTTGCTGAATCATACTGCCATTACATGCAAATAGCATGGGACCAGTTTTAACTCATGATATGCGATCAGTGGCAAGATTGAAAACTTGCAATATTTACTTCTACTTCTTTTCATCTGGGCAACGTACATGGAACCTTTTGTCCTTAACTGCAGGAAACTCAATGATTTATAGGGCGGTATTGATATAATGGTACCAAGATAGTTAAGTTATTCCATTACTGTTTAGATGGATTTTCAAAAGCAACCCAACCTTGGGGTGGATTTTGGAAGCCTAACCTATTATGGTGAATAGGGAGATACTGAGAGCTAGCCAAACCCAATCAAGTAAGGTAGCAGAGCGGAAAGGCTTAGTCTCAGGAGGATGTTACCCAGCCCTGGTTGGATGATGTGCACTCTCAAACCCTCTCCCGGTCCCTTGTTAAAGCCTCTGGTTAAAGATGGGTCTGCAATATAGGAGAGCTGGATTCAATACCAGATTGTCTTTATGTTTTCCCACCTCCCTTGGTCTCAACTCCTTCCTCCCCCTTGGGCCTTCTCCTCACTTTAATATTGTAAAAGGTGGATTCTCCGTCCTGCTCCTCGTGGCAGGGGCGCATAGATGTGGGGGGCGAGCAGCGACCAAGTTACTTCACTGGTGCAAGCCCCCCTGTGGGAATCCAGGCCTGCTACGACTCCGTAGGTTTGCTGCTTTACAGTCTCTATATGCAGTTCTTATGTTCCTCTTAGTTGGGATAATAATGTCTTGCTTCTTTCCTTTTAGGTATGGAAAGGTATTTTGGTGGTGTCATGCAGTTTGAAGATGAGCATGGGCCGGTAGGCGAAAGCGTGGTGTGCACGATGCTGTCTGATGTGTAATGCATGATGCGCAGCGCTGTTTCGCCTTTTATATTGCTAACCTGTGTCTTTTCTCTCCTTGCAGGTTGCGATGTTCCTCGCCGAGCGCCGTAATGTTCCAGCAATGATACTGACCAGGAGATGACTACCGAGGTAAGAATTGTGTGTCTTTCTTCATTCGGGAAACGTGAGTAAACGCTTACTAATGCTGTCTTTCTTTCTCCTCTTTCCAGGTTATGGTATTCCAGGATGCATGCGGTGCCGGATGATGGAGTTCGTACCTTCAGGTGAGTGGAACTAAAGTCAGCGATGGATTGAAGGCAGGATACTGTTCCAGGTAAGTTTCGTAGTGTTCTTTCTCTCTCTGCAGGTCCTTGGTTTCAGGTAAGATGGCATCAAAGAACTGGACACGGTGAGAGTTACGCTGCCCACAGCAGAATAATGCAAAGCATGTTCTGCTGTTTGGGTGTGGTTTAAATAGTCTCGGGTAAAGTAGTCCAGGTAAAATAGTCCCAGGCATGCCACACCCAAAGTAGTCCAGATAAAGTAGTCCCAGGCCTGCCACACCCAAAGTAGTCCAGGTAAAATAGTCCCAGGCCTGCCACACCCAAAGTAGTCCACATAAAGTAGTCCCAGGCCTGCCACACCCAAAGTAGTCCAGGTAAAATAGTCCCAGGCCTGCCATGCCCAAAGTAGTCCACATAAAGTAGTCCCAGGCCTGCCACACCCAAAAGACTAGACCGCATAGCTCAGTTCCTTGTAACTGAGCTATGTGTGTGCCTCCATGTTGGCTGAACCCCCCTCTTCCCCCCAAGTTAAATTGTCCCAAGTAAATAGTCCCATTCTAATGTTGGTCTTCATGATGGTTATGAGCCTGGCGCCAAAGGTGACAGGACTGGCTCCAAGAGAGTCTTCGATGAGCTTTTAAGGCCTTTGACCTGGCCCTAACTGGAAGGCTGATTTGCCAGTGAGGGCCAGGGGCAAGGGTCATGACAGAGGGCTGTGAGTGGTGTAGTGCTACAGTGAGTCTTCACAGAACACCACCAATTACTCCAATTAGATGGGTAAGCACAAAAATATACAATGATTTATTAGGCCTTTACAAGCAAGTCACACTAAGCATTGTGGTAGGTCAGAAGGAGGAAACAAACTAGTTTTCTGTCATTATCAAGATTATTTTATTAAAATAATAAGTGAAAAGCTATGGGTTTCCCGCCCTAACCAAACTAACAAATGCTCTTGTCGTCGAGTGTAAAGTAAAAAGTACAGTCTGTCTACCGTCCAAAGCTAAACTGCTCTATCCCTACCACTAATACCAAAACAACAACAGGCCAGAAGAATGACTCCCTTCTCCTGAATAGGCTTCCTCCACTTTAGTAGAAAATGTTGAGATACTGCTTCGTTATCTCTGGAATTAATCTTGCTAGTTCTTGTAGGGGACCTTTCCCAGTGTTTGGTTCCTTTATTCCTTCTCTTTGTGGACATCTCCTCAGCATTATTGACTTTTGGAAATCCTGAAAAAGTCTTTCCTTCTCTGATAGGGATATTAAATCCTTCTTTATATGGTTCTTGGTCTCAGGGATTCTACAGTTCATTAAATCGTTATGTATTAGACAATTGATGTCATGATTTCCGCTTCTGGTTCAGTGTCTTTCTCCTTGGTGTAAATATAGCAGTCCCAATAGTTACTCTATTTTTTGTTTAGTATTTACACTACTGAAAAGAGTAACATGATTTTCACACTGATTCTCATCCTTCTTAACTTCTGCCCATTCATTGGGACGAGTAGACTGTGTCCCTGAATGTCTTTTAGTATTCTTCTCGACTTCCGGCCACTCACTGGGACAAGCAAACTAATGGCCACAGGGTTTTTCACTCTTCTTAATTTCGAACCCCTCACTGGGACAAGTCGGCTGAATCCCTGAGTGTTTCTTCATTTCGGACCCCTCATTGGGACAAGTAGGTTGATAGTACTCTTTATTTCTGTGTTCCCGCCCAGGACTCCCAAGGGTCCCGTTACCTTGCTTTCCACGGATAGGCATCACCGGCCTGTTCGTAGGATAGGGACTTGACAGGTTGCCAGGACAGTTTCGGTTCTCGCTCTGACTCCTCAGTTTCTTCCCTGTGGCGCCACTGCTCTAGCGGTCTCAGGGTTGTTTTCAGATTTAACAGTCCACCTCTCCTGGGTCATCCCGCCGCTATCATCTAGTTCTCTTGCCAGGGGTTTTCTTCAACTTTCTTTGTCAGCCTTCGACTGGCTCAGAGCTTGTCTTTCCCAGCACCTTCTGGCTTCCTCCTGACAAGAGGATCTCCCGGACTCCTTCAGCGTTCATGTCTCGGCTAACTCGAGACTCCTTGGTTTCACTTCTCAAAGCTATTAGTCCTTTTCTTTTTATAACAGGTTGCTGGGTCCTCCCCAGCAGAGAATTACAGTCTTTCCTATCTTTTTGTGGAACACTCTTCATTGTTTGTTCCTTCTTCTTCATCACAGTATTATTGGTTCTCAACCCTTGAATAGTCTATATTCCTCATTCTTCATTCTTCTTCACAGTAGTTTTAATATCTTGTTCAAGTAGAATCTTGTGTTTTATGTCACAATAACAAACAGTGGCTTGATGGATTTCTATGAAGCCTTGGTGTTACTGTTGTTCCAAAAGAAAGGGCTGTAGGGAGTTCCTCTGCGGAACAGGAGTCCTTGTCCCTCGGAGGGCTGGGAGGGTGGCCTTTCCCTGGGAGGTCTGGCTTGTCAGAACCCCCCCAGGGGGGTTTATTGCAAAGCAGGCTCACCTCCCTAGACTCATAAGGGACGGCTCCCCTCTGTGGGTAAGGGAATAAATCCTGCGATTCGCCACATACCCTTTTCCTTAAGAATTTGGTTCCCCTTCTTCACAGATTAGACATCTAAAAATACATTTTAAAAATAGACATTTCCCTGTTTTTTTTCCTTTTCTGTGTTCAACAGCGAAACAGTAGGGTTGGAGGTTGAGAAAACATTGCATGATACAAGCATTAGAATCTTTTCTAAGGCATAAGAACATAAGGGGAGAGTGATCTGTTAATCGTATTTTTGTGAGAGGACGGCCCCCAATACCCACTTCAGAAGAGTCTGTTTGAGGGATGAATTCCTTGTTAAAATCAGGAACTTTAAGGACAGGTTTGCTACACAAGATGGTTTTTAATGTGTCAAAGCTGTCTTGGTCTTGCTTATCCCATTTAAACTTTTGAGGCTTCACATTCTTAAGTTTGTCTGTCAGGCATGAAGTTATGTTAGAGTAACTGGGGATAAACCTACGGAAATAACCGTTAAGCCCCAAAAAAGCACGGACCGCTCATGTTTTTTGGCGGGGGGTATGTTTCACAGCTCTGACTTTCTCTACTTGTGGTTGCACTACCCCATTACCTACAAAGAATCCCAAGTATTTAACAGTGGACTGCGGCAGTTGACATTTTTTCAGATTTAGCCTTCCTTAATGCCCTCACTATCTCATTTAGATTAAAGAGATGCTCTTCCCAGGTTTCACTGTGAATTAGGATGTCTTCAAGAAACGCACCAACAAAAGGGAAAAGGGTTGCAACACTCGATCCATTAGGCGCTGGAAAGTGGCAGGGGTAGCACCTTAAATTGAAATAACCCCCAAGGAGTGGAAAAAGCCTTTAGAGTAGACTGTTTAGAGGGATCTGTCAATAGCCTTTGGTGAGATCAATTGTGGGGATATATTGGGATTGACCAAGTTTGTCTATTAATTTATCGATTCAAGGCATCGGATAGATGGAATTCTAGATGGAATTCAGTTTTCCAAAATCAATACAAAACCTCCATGATTGATCAGGTTTTGCAACCAAGACTATTGGTGAAGACCAAGGAGACTCTGATTGCTCGACGATGTCAGCCTCTAGCTTAGTTTCAACTTCTTGGAGGATTATTTATTTTTGTGACTCAGGAATCGTATATGTTTTTAAGCTCACCACTTTCCTTTGGGGGCATCCTGATCTTGTGCACAAAACCTTTAACCCTCCCAGGATGGTCGTGAAAGATATCAGAGAATTGATTTGAGATCCCCAATGACTTCCTGTTCGTCAAGGGTTAATTCAGGAGAAATTAGGTAATTTTCTTGACCCACTTGTGTAAGCATTGTGGCCATGGTTATCAAAGTGTTTTTGGTCGGATCTATTCTCCACCCTTAATAAGTTAATGTGGTACAATTGGGTTTTCTGTCTCTGATCTGGTTGAGAGACTGCATTATTACAATGGCCTTTTTTTCTATAATCTCACAGGGTCCAAACTACTTCGACAAAATGTTCTGGTCTGAAGTGGGTAATCAGACCAACACTTTCTGACCCACTGAAAAGAAATGGGGAATGGCTTCTCGGTCATATTGGGCTTTTTTTGTCACTTGTGCTTGTTTTAGATGTGTATTCACTATCTCCCGGACTATGGCCATATATTGCTTGAGGTGTAAGGCCATTTGGGAAATTGGCAAGGCAGTTTCTTCCCCAGTTTTCCTCAGCATCTCAAGTACGTCTCTTGGTTCCCTGACAAACAAGTTCAAAGGGGGAATAGCCTAACGAGGCCTGATGTGACTTTCTTACTGCAAAAAGTATCCAAAGCATCACTGGGTCCCAATTCTGGCAATACGCTTCTACAAAATTCTTCAAAGTCTTTTTCAGAGTCCGACTGAAGCGTTCGACAAGTCCATCAGTTTGGGGATGGTAGACAGACGTTGTGAGTGTGTTATTTTGCAGTATTTCTTTCTCCTCAGACATTATGCGCAGCATGAAAGTGGTTCATTGATCTGTTAAGATCTCCATAAGGAACCCTACTCGAGACAAGAAAGGAATAAGATGTTTCAAAATCTGCTGCTTCGTGTTGTTCTGGAGGGAAAACATTTCAGGGTATCTCATGGAATAATCTAATATAACCAGGATCCATTTGTTCCCAAGTTTCGATGGTTCAAGAGGCCCAATGATATCCATGCTAATGCAGGAAAAGGGAACATCTATAATGGGGAGAGTTTGAAGGGGGACTGATGTACTGATTGGGTTGCAGTTTTCTGTCACGGGGAACAGGATTTCACAAAATTCTCGATATCAGTGCAAATTCCAGGCCAATAGAATTTTGGTAGAACAAGACTGTGTTTTCATAACTCCCTGGTGTCGAGTTGTTAAGTGAGAGTGGGTGAGTGTTACACTCACCTGGTCCTCACAGGGGCATAGCACGGCGCTGAGCGGCAAACATCTGCGCGTGTCTCTACCTGTCCCACTGCTTCGTTGACGCTTGGGCGCTATCCTAAAAATGATGAACGGGGAAGTTAGCGTGCTGCGTCGGATGGGCAAGACTCCCACCGCTTCCCTCTGTGCTTATGTCTCACCTTAGCTATCTTAACGTTGGTCTTTCCATCCTGCGTCTGAATGCAGGGGCGCTTTAATGTTCTTAGGCACTTTCACTCGATTTAGTTCCTTCACTGATCCTACGGCCTGTAAGTGGAATCCAGACCAGCTGTAACTCTGTAAGTAAGTCTTGGTACCAATTGGTTCTTGGTAACTGTTTCTTCTTGTTGCCAAAGTTGTTACTATTGTCCTTATTTTTGCAGAAGCGGTCTTGGTGATGCCTGGTCAAGCACTCCTAAATGCGGCGCTGAGCAACATTCATTCAGGTATGTGTTAGCGCGAGAGCGCGGCGTTACAACATATTTTTATAGGTATTTTTCAATTGCGCGGCTAACCTGGTGTCTTTTCCCTTCCTCTGCAGGTGCGGTGATGTTCCAGAGCAGCGACCGTGTGGACCGCTTCGATGGAGTCCTGAGATGACTGATGCCTCCGGGTAAGTTGTCTTTCTGCTTTCTTGTCTCCTTTCTGCAGATGCGATGATGCTCCGGAGCAGCAGCCGAGTGGACCGCTTCGATGGAATCCCGAGATGACTGATGCCTACGGGTAAGTTTTCCTTCTCCCTCCTTTCTGCAGGCGCAGTAGTTCTCAGGAGCGGGGGGATAGGAAGAAGGTTAGATGGAACCTGAAGACTGCTCCTCTCAGGTAAGAACTCTACTAATGTCCTTCTTCTTGTCTTTTTCCTTTCTTCGACTGATGATCCGTGGTTCCCGATGAAGACAACAGGGTGTAGGTGAGGCCCAGGTAAACAGGAGCAGAGCTGGCACGGTGAGCGTTACGCTGCAGGAGTGCCGAATAACGCAAAGCGTGTTCTGTTCCTTGGGTGTGGTTTATATAGCCCAGGTAAAGTAGTCCCAGGTAAAGTAGTTCCAAGCCCAGCCACTCCCTGGAAGCTAGACTGCACAGCTCAGTTCTTCAGGACTGGGATATGTGTGTCTCCATGTTCACTGGAACCTCATTCCATGTGGTCAAATAGTATGAGCCTGGTGCCAAAGGCGCCGGGACTGGCTCCAGCAAAGCCTCTGAAAACGTTTTGTGGCCCTTAAAGCCCCAATGGAAGCCTGCAACTTGGGAAGACTGGTTTGGCCCTGAAGACTGGGAGCATGCATCATGACAGCAAGTTTTAAAACCACCCTGTGGCTTCCTCCCGACGGAGGATCTCCCGACTCCATCAGCGCACAGGACTCGGCTAACTTGAAACTCCCGGGTTTCACCTCTCAAAGCTAGTAGTGCTTTTCTTTTTATAACATATTGATGGGTCCTCCTCAGCGGAGGATTACAGTCCTTTCTCTCTTTTTGTGGACCAAGAAAGAACATGGTCTGTTCTTTCTACATCACAGTATTATTGGTTCTAAACCCTTCAGTAATTTATATTACTCGCTCTTCATTATTCTTTGCAGTAGTTTTAATATCTTGGTTCTGAAGTGGTATCTTGTGTCTATTGTATTTGTATTTTATTAAATTTATAGAGTGCCTTTCGCCAAAGGCGCTGTACAATAAAAGAATCAAAGAAACAGTACAATCATAAATTCAACAGATGAATGCAGATTTACATCAACAGAGAAAAGGAAATCATTTTGTTTATACTTTTAAGAAACTATGCAAGAAGATAAAGTTTAAGATTTAGGTTTGGAAAATAGAAAGAGATGGAGAGAAACGAAGCGAAAGGGGGAGGGCATGGCAATGCTTAGGATCTAAAAGAGAAAAAGAACGAAAACAAAATGCGGCACAAGATGGTTTGGGAACAGCCAAAAGAAATAGGTTCCGAGATTACAAGGAGCGCGAGGGAACATAGAACAAAAATAAAGACAGACAGAGGGGGGGGGGGGGGGCCTTTCAATGAGTAGACTTAAAAACAATTGAGAGAAAATGATACAAAAGATGAGATCAAAGGGAAGTAATGAGATTGAGAGTAAAGAAGTAGTAATACAGGATCGGGGAGGTAGCAAAAAAAGAAGACAAACAGAAGAATTATAGATAGAACGAAGAGGGAAAAGATGACACGCAGGAAGACCAAGTAATAATGATGAACAGTAATAAATATGAGAAAAAACAGGGAAAAAAGGAGAAGTTTAGTGGCGTGAAAAGAAAGACACGAGCACGACGAATGTTAAACAAAGCATAATGACAGGAACGAGTAATAGAGGCAATATGGAGGGAAAAAGAAAGAAGAATCAAAGATGACACCTAGATTGCGCACTGAAAGAGAAAAGGAAAGAGTAGCTGAGGAAAGGAAAGAGGGGGGTGAAGGTGTGGGAGAAATGGTAGAGGGGGGAAAAGAACAGAACCTCAGTTTTTGAGGATTTAAATGTAGAAGTGAGAAGACATCCAATTATGGACAGCTACAAGGCAATATGAAACAGTGGAGTGTAGGTCAGAATCAAAAGAAAAAAGAGAGAAAGATCTGTGTATCATCAGCATGAAGGTGAAAGGAAAGATTAAAAGAATAAATAAGGGCAGAAAAAGGAGCATTGTAGAGAGAAAAAGGGAGGACCCAACACCAAACCCTGAGGAACACCATAAAGAAGAGGGGGCGAAGAAGAGGAATGGCCAGTCCAGGTAACGGAGTAAGTCTGTTGCGAGAGATTAGAACGGAACCAATTAAGAACAGACTCAGAAATACCCAGAGAGGAATGATCCACAGTATCAAAATCTGCAGATAAGTCAAGAAGAATAAGGATAGAAGAAAGCTTACGAGTGACGAGCTGTAAGAAGGAAATTAGAAACATGAAGAAATGCAGTTTCAGTAGAGTGAGAGGGACGAAAGCCAGACTTCAAGGGAGAAAGAAGAGAGTGAAGACTGAGATACCTGGGAGTAGGCAGCCCGTTCATGAATTTTGGAAAGGTTAAAGGAGAAATAGGAGAAGATGAATCAAGAGAAGATGTTAAGAATCAGAAGAATAAGTGCATGTTTAAAAGCTGCAGCTAAACATGAGTGTAGAAATGAAGAGTTAATGAGGGAAGTAAGATAGGGAAGGAGATCGGGATAGACTTTGGGAATAAGAGAAGGTCAGAAGGGGAAGCTGTAGGATGAGCACGAGTTAAAAGAGCAGAAGTGTCGAGGTGCGTAAGAGGGGAAAACGATGAGAAAGAGTACAGCGATAAAGCGGAAGAAAAAGAAGGAGAAGAAGAGGAGGGAGAAGAACCAAAAGGAACAAAAGCTAGTCGAAGTAAAGTAGTTAGCGAAATCAGATGAAAAAAGAGAAGAAAAAGCAGAAGAATCGGGAGCTTTAGGAGAGAGAATATTATGTAGAAGCTGGTAGAGACATCGAGGGTGATGAGATAAAGTATGAGTTCAGAGAAATAGGATTTCTTTGCAGTGAGTAGGGCAGAATCAAAGGAGCAGTGTAACATTGCGAGTGAAGTAAGATGAGAGGAAGAATGAGTTTTTCCAAAGCCGTTCTGCTTTACGCAAGTTGCGATAGAGAAAAATAAGGCTTGAGGTAAGCCATGGTTGTGAAGTTTTGTGAGTAGGAGAAAAAGAGTGTAGGTGTAAAGGGAAAGTGGAGTCACAAACAGATTGTAAAGAAGTGTCAAGAGTATTAGTAGCTGAGTCAGGAGCATGGGTGGAAAAGGACAAAATTGGAGTAAGAGAAGAACTCAAAGAGAGAAAAGAGTCAAAGGAGGAGAGATTACGGCACAAACATAGTAAAAGAAGGAACAAAGGGGACAGAAGAAGAAAGAGAAAGTAGTACGTGATCAGAGGCATAGAAAGAAGAAGAAGCAGAAGAGAGAAGAAGAGGAGGAAAGAATTAAATCAAGGCAAGAGCCAGACCGATGAGGAGAAGGAAGAAAGTGCAAGTGATAAGAATCCACAAGAGAGTATTAACTGAAGTGAATAATTATTAGCAGGGAAGTTAAAATCCGCAAGGAGAAGAAAAGGAGACGAAGACGGGAGGAACTAAGACAAGAAATGACCAAGATGTTCAAAGAAATCAGTAGATAGACCAGGGGGCTGTAGACAAAAAGAAGAGAGACCAGGAAAGGATTGGAGAAAGAAGAAAAATGATATTCAAGAGAATAGAAGATTAGAGCGAGAAGATGGAAGAGACCAAGAGCAATTAAAAAGATTTCCAGTGCCCCCACCCTTGATTTGGCGTGGGGTGGGGGCGAAAGAGGTAGAAGCAGTATGAAGGAAGGCCAGAGTTATAGATATCTGGAGTGATCCAAGTATCTGTAAAACAGAAGAAATGAAGATTAGAACAAAGAAAAAGATCAAGAATGGAATGAAATTATTGCAAACAGAATGAGCATTTAAAAGACCAAAATGGAATTGCAGAGAAAATAGGAGGGCAAGACAAGTTAGAGGTATTACGAGGATGGCCAGAAGATAGCACTGAAGCAGTGCGATGGGTTATCCAAGATGGGATAGTATAAGACATAAGGAAAGAGAAAAAGATAGGGAGGAAAGGAATAAGCGAATAAATGACTGGGCGGCACATGATCTGCCACAACTAAAAATAAAAATAGTGGGACTCAAAGCCTTTCAAGAAGGGTCACCCGTAGACTAGGGCACTAAAGGCTAGAGATGTCCAATGGATGTCCAAAAGAAATAACAGGCACGTGGAAACACGAGGCTGCACCAGTCACCAGAAACGGAAAGCGGAATAGGATGTAAAACCTGCAACAGTAAATGGCGATGGAATGGCCCTAGAAAGTCAACTTGAAAGTCCAAAAGCAGTGGAACGAGTTTGGCGGCTGATGATGGTGGTGAAAGAACAGCGTGGGTATCAGTCAATCCACAAAGAAATGGCGACAAGAAAAGCAAAGAGCGAAAGTTACAGTGCCCTAATCCAAAGTCCAAGTGGTGACAGCAGGGGTAGCAGACACAATTTTGCTTGTGATGATAGAAGACTCCAAGCCGCCACCTGGTGTTGACTACCTCAAAAGAGGTAAGTGGAATGGTCAACAATGCCGCCCCAGCAGTTTATCTACAAGGATGGAAAAAAGGACCAAGCCAGGAAAACCGGGATACACTAGGGGCTCAAAAGCAATTTGCTCGCAGTCACCACCTAATAACCCTCCCTCCAAAAGAAATCTCGACCAAAACCCAAACAACTGCTTAGGAGAGGGAGAAAAGGGAGGGTGGCAGGGTGTTCCCAGATGCAAATAAATTATGGAAAAAGTACAAGGCTAGGACCAAAAGCAGGTGACTTGTCCAAAGGAGGAAAAAGCAGCAGCTGGGCAGGATCCAGGACACAAGAAACACACTCCAAGCAAAAGAAGACAACAATACCGTGATGTCCAATGGTATTCAGTTTCCAGCCGCATGTATGGTGGAAAGTACAGGCACTGATCTCCAAGCGATTCCGGAGGACAGGGATAGTAGCAGGGGTAGCAGCTGCGGTAGCAACTGGCCCATAGCCACAGTGAAGGTAGATAACAGGGACCTTGACCCAGGGAGGGGGTCTCGGTTGCTGCACCCTGCCGCGGCACCAGGAAATACCAAACAGGTGCTGAAGCTCGACAACGCTGCGAGGACACCGTGTAGATGCAGGAAGAAGCCGGCAGACAGCACTAGAGGAGTGGACCCATCAGCGTAGGGAGAGCGCCTAGCCGCGCTGAACAGGCAGCCGCTTCCAAAGACTGTGCCACAATAACAAACAATGGCTTGGTTTGGTGGATTTCTATGAAGCCCTGGTGTTACTGTTCGAAAAGAAAAGGCTGTAGGGAGTTCCTCTGAGAAACGAGAGTCCTTGTCCCTCGGGAGGGAGGCTCTCCATGTGAGGTCATACTTGCCACCACCCCTCCGGGGATTATTGCGTAGCAAGCTCACCTCCTTAGCCTCATAAGGGAAGGCTCCCCCCCGGGGGAGAAGTGACTGAATCCCATGATTTCTGTAACGCTCACCTGATTCTCGCAGAGGCGCCGGTCTTGACTGGGCGACTACCGTATCTTCAAAGGTGATGTGTAGCACCCGGTTGGCTCTTTGGGCTGGACCTCTGTGCACTGTATGCCTGACTTCAAGAGTAAGATGTCTGCAGACAGAAAATATGGGATTAATGAACTGGGGTTATTGGGGTGTCCCTATCTCTTCCCTTTTTTGCTCTCCTGTAGACCCCCAAAGGTTAACGCTCTCACCTTAGGTAAGTGAATGCCGAGCTCTCCATCTGCCTCGGGGCAGGGTGCTGTAACCAGTTTCTTCACTGGATCGGTAGCGCAGGCCTCTTGACTTCAGAGGACTGCTGTCCGTCGTTTACTGCACGAACGGTAAGTTTCGAGTAATTCTATTGTCTTTAAAGTCTTTAGCAATGATGTCTCTTGTTTTGCAGGTTCCGGCGATGACGGATGACGGGCTGAAGTGAGTTGAAGATGGAGTCCGTATGATGAATAGAAGCGCTTGGAAGCACGTAAGTAAGCGCTTGTTGCCTGCTTCACGATGCGCTCTAACTGTCTTTTATTTTGCAGGTACGAGTTCGGAGCGGCTGCAGGGTGCCGGAATACCCACTGGGGTTGATGTGGAAAGGAGTAATGGCACGTGAGTATCAAAGTTCCCCAATGTCTTTAAACGCACCTTGTTTTGTCTTTCAGATGCAGGATGCAGGGCCGAAGGCCTCCGGAGCGTGCGAAGAGTCGGTAAGCTTTTGTCTTTCAGATGCCGGAATGCAGTGTGAAGACCTCCGGAGCGCACGAAGAGTAGGTAAGCCTTTGTCTTTCAGATGCCGGAATGCTAACCTGTTCTTTCTTGTCTTTATAGGTGTTGCTGAAGACTGGATTCAGGATGGTAAGCCTTTTTCCTTAGGCCCAGGATCCGATGCAGAAGACACGATGAGCGTTCTGCTGCAGAGGATGCAGAATAACGCAAAGCAAGATTCATCCACCGGGTGTGGTTTAAATAGCCTCCTGTAGTGCTTAGGTGTCTCCTTCCACAGCCACGCCTAGGTAAGAAAAGAGTTCCTGCTTTCCAGAAGAGTTCCAGTGTTCTGAATCTAGGGAGTGGCTCCTGCCCCACCCAACAGGAAAAGTAGTTCCAAACAGAAGAGGATCAGAGGCTCAGCTGGCAGGCAAGTAAGCAGCATGGTCTGCTGCAGGTAAGTCCACCCAAGCATCATGAGCCCGGCGCTTCCAGCGCTGGGACTGGGCACATTTATGAGCCTGGTGCCACTGGCGCCAGGACTGGGTCCAAAAGGTCCCAATTGGGACTGGTTGGCCCTCGGAACCTGGGTTATGGATCTGCTTCCAAGGGAGTTGGGAAAACCCTGACCTTTTGGAAGCAGAGATCATGATAATTTGTCACAAAAACTAAAACCTCTAGGCAAATCTCGTCACACAGTTATAATAATATATATCAGAAAGGCACAGGGAACCCCACTCTCTAGATTAGGGTATTAGCGTAATGGTTTATCGCAGAAAGAAAATCCAGAGGAAACAATTTGAAAAGGACGTATTAAGGGTTTAATTATACCTAATACATTTTCTCTGTGAGTTTAATCACGATTTAATCTGCACTCAAGCAGTTATTTATTTAACATAGCAGGAATAAATTTAAAAAAATCATAATTCCATAAAGGTCATCCTATTAGATCATTCATGCACATCCTTACAACATCCATTAAACCATTCATACAGAACATCAACAAGTACACGATAAAAACATATAACAAATATAACAATTCATCAAACACTTCAATTATTGTACAAAAAGTGTTTGTGCAAAACACAGTGCGTGGCCACAATGAATTTTATAAGTGGTCAGCAATTGGGATAGGTCAGAAAAGGAGGGGAGAGATCTTCACAAGTGGCCTTATCCTGGGTTTCTCTACCGGTTTCGACGTTTTAACATTGTTTTTGTTACGTCTTCATCAGGAGATTACAAATAGTTGTCTTAACAACAGCAACAAGAATCAATCCTTTGTTTTTTTATGTGTATATGGGACTGGAGGCACTGTCATACAATTTGGCAATGTTCAGATGGGGGATCCTGCATGGCAGATGGCTGGATACAATGCTCCAATCCAGGGAATCCGGATACTGGGGTGGTGCAGGTTGGAATGGTCGCACACCACAAAAGATGTCTTTATCAGTATCCGTATGTCAGGAGAGGTGGAACCTGAACGTTTTAACGTCTGAGAATGGCGACCGCTGAAGTTGGCAACCGCTGCAAGAGCGGGAAAAGGGGTCCGCGAGTCCGGCAAAGCACTCGGATATTCTCAGACTTACTCTGGAGAGCATCAACGCGCGTTGCTCCGAGTGCAGCCATTCTCAGACCTTAAAACAAGGAAAGAAGATGATTTTCAGAAGCTCTCAAGTCTCAATCGAAAGACTTTAAAGAAACTCCTATTGGGGTAAAACAGCACAGGGGAAACACCAAAACCACATGTTACCAAGATCACTCCAATTTCAAACTAATTTGGAATCTAAACATGGACCAAGCTCTCTAGATGAATGCAAATATTTAATCATTAGGCATGTTTATATCGAATCAATGAATTTGAATTGAATTTTCTGTTATAAATCCCTCCTGATGAGCCAAAAGATTTGGCGAAACACGTGTAGAGGGCACTACTATTTAAGAACAATTTTTGGAGGATCATTTTTGGAATAAAAAAGCCTCATGATACAACAAACATGATTTTTGGAACATCATTTAACCTATAGTTAGCGTTAACTTTAGGTGCGGTAGAAGGTGACTTGAAAATTCTGTTCTTCATAAAAAAACAATGTTAATACGTTGAAACCGGTAGAGAAACCCAGGATAAGGCCACTTGTGAAGATCTCTCCCCTCCTTTTCTGACCTATCCCAATTGTTTACCACTTATAAAATTAATTGTGGCCACGCACTATGTGATGTTTTGCACAAAAACATTTTGTACAATAATTGAAGTGTTGATGAATTGTTATATTTGTTATATCTTTTTATCATGTACTTATTGATGTTCTGTATGAATGGTTTAATGGATGTTGTACGGAGGTGGATGAATGCATGAATGATCTAATAGGATGACTTTTATGGAATTATGATGTTTTTAAATGTATTCCTGATATGTTAAATAAATAACTGCTTGAGTGCAGATTAAATCGTGATTAAACTCTCAGATAAAATGTATTAGGCATAATAAAACCCTTAATACGTCCTTTTCAAATTGTTTCCTCTGGATTTTCTTTCTGAGATAAACCAAACACACTTATAATAAAACAGATATATACATTCACCCTTAGGCGGACAAATAAAGCATATGATTCAATAACCAGTATAACACAGGTAAGTAGTCGGATGCAGGAGTTCAGAAAAGACACTTTAGAATAACCACAGAGCAGTTTCCCTACACCTTAAGGAGTCTTACCGAAGGATGGTTTGGGGCTTTGTGCCCTAACATCATCAGTTCCAAAGTTACACTTTCAAGGTAGATTTACTAACAGATTGGACAATGCCAGTGGTTATGATACAAATTTCAAAAAGTTGAGCAAAGTTCAGGTAAGTAAATTCACTCAATCCAAGGCACTAGGATAGGCCTATGAAGCTAACCTTCACCCGGCCTGCACACAGACTAAAGTCAGGAAAGAGCGATTTAGGGACAGGGCTTTACGCCCAAGTAACACCATGGAGAACAGTGGTGGAAGGGAACAGGCATGTTAACTTACTCCCCTGATTCCGATTACTCCAGAGACAAATGTTGAGGTTTCGGAACCAGTTGGGGACTGGTGCTTGTTGCGGTCGAGGAAAGACCAGGGGTCATGGGTGCAGAGTCCACTCTTGGACACACGATTTAGATGTGGTTGGTCTCAGTGCTTAGATCGCGGTTTCAGGCAGCTTCCAGCTGAACACCCAGGCAAAAAAAGGATGACGGTTTCATGTGGAGCAAGCAACCTCAGAACACCTCTCCTCTATGATGCAAAGAAGACAGGTTGCAACAGCAGTCACCATGATCAGGTGGAAAAAAGCGATCTACCAGGGACGAACAAATTAGCTGGTCCTGCACGGCTTCTGTGGATGTAGGTGTCTTTTAGTATAATTTGAAGGTCCTCAAGTTCCATGGATGCACTTGAAACAGCAGCGAGGAATCCCAGGAGAGAGCTGGTCTTTCCACCAGTTGGTCCGGGGCACTTCCAAAGACTCAGAAGGCACCGATCCCCAAGCAAGGGTCGATCCTGGATGTTCCCACTGGTCCAGGGGTCGAAGCACTGATGGTCTTCTTAGGATTAGGAAGAAGAGCAGGGCTTCAACAGGCCTTCAATGGATTTGGTGCTGGTTAGGTGCAGGAGTTGTCCTCAGGCCGTCAATGGGCATCTTTTTAGATGTCTTGGCTCCAACGATGATCTGAAGAATGGCTGAAGAAGTCCTTTCATCCATGTTCTGGAATGGAAGTTCACCATTGTTGTCCCCCCCATGGTAAGGATCTGCACCATTCAAACTGGCGCTGGCTGTCCTATTATGTATAGCCGCTTAGCACAACATCTGCCCAGTAACAGACATTCAGGCACCAGAATGTGCACTGGGAACAGACAGTCCCAGACCCTACATCTGGGCTCATACGGAAACCGTAGCAGTTTTCCTGGGAAAAGGGCTTCCCATATATTGCAATTCTGGACCAGAGAGGTTGGGAAGAAGGACAAAGAACAGTATAATGCCAAAGGACAGGCAAACACCCTCATTATTATTCTGTTTTTATTACGCACCACATGCCCAAGGGCCTCATGTCATGGCCATCTTAGGGGGCTAGCCACACATTTAGCAGCCACGTGCGGTAAATACAAAAGCGTGCACATATGAAACATGGCAGACAATATTTGCTGCCACCAGCCCATCCTAGGCACATTGATACTGTATTGATAGGTACAGACAACCTTATGGACTGATTAGTTTCCACATAAGAATATAGACAGATTACGGAAGTAAAGCAGACGGCTTTACTTGCCTCCAAAAGTTGGGTCAGGAATCAAAGCAAAAAGAAAGGGTGTTCCATAGAAGTATATGGAAGGAAAGCAGCAAAAAGAGTTTCTTTCCTAAACATGACTATCAATAGAGTCTTATTAGATCAATAGAGTCTTATTAGGATGTCAAGTCAAGGCCGGACTACACCTCTACTGGGAGAAGATATAATAGCCGTATAAGTACTAATTAGCAAGTCATTTTTCTCTGCACATATCTGTAATTTATTGAGTCTACGTTGAAGATTGATGGGTCTAACATAATATCGTCAGCATAAGCCAACCAATGGAGCTACAAACATCCCATCTGCAGGAAGAATGCTCTTAATGCTTTAATTCAGCATCCAAATCTAATCAATATAAATTAAAGAGGCAAGGGGCTAAGATGCACTCCTGCCTTAGACCCAAAAACAATTCTATAGGGTCACTAAGGTTGCCTCTCATGTTTAATCTAACTTATATTGCTATTGATATTTTATTTCCATCGTGCTCGTACACAAGTGTTTCAGAGCGCGACAAGGCAAGGGAGGGGAACAGGGGAGAACAAAACAGAGATCTTACTAGGCCCAGTAACATTGAGAATGCGCAAGTGCAAGGGAGAGGGGAAAAGTGCATGGAAGGGGGGAAGAAGTGGAAAGTGCGAAGCAGAGGAGAAACAGATAAATAACAATAAATAAATAATAAAGGCAACAAACAGTGGTAGTACAGCCAGCAATTTCCAAGTGCTAGGTTTAAGGCAGTAGACAGGGTAGGTCTCATAAGTGCAGGAAGGAAAAGGGGAGGCTGTCTGGGTACAGATATAGACCCCAGTGCAAGGGGTGGCCCGGAGGCAGTGTGGGATGGTGGCGGGGTGAGCATGTACCTGGGCCCGGAGGACAGAGGGTGGCCAGCTGCACGGTGCCAAGAGAGAACAGATCAGCAGAGGTGAGGGGGAGCGAAGGCAGAAGAAAAGAGGAAGCTCTTTAGGTGCTTCCGGAACCGGAGATGGTTCTCCTCAAGTTTTAGAGTGGCAGGGAGGCTGTTCAAGAGGGGGGCACAGCCGAAGATAGAGATCTACCCCCAGCTCATTTCTTCGAAAAACGACAGACCCTGAGAAAGTTAGAGGTAGAAGAGCGAAGAGCTCGAGAGGGGAGGTATTTGCAGAGGGATAGCTGAAGGTATTTTGGACCCAGGCCCCAGAAAGCCTTGTGGACAATGCAGAGGGTTTTGAATTTAATCCTTGCATCCACCGGGAGCCAATGGAGAGATTTCAGACCTGGAGAGATACAATCCCAGGGCTTTATGCCAAGGACAAGTCTCGCAGACCTGTTCTGGATTAGTTGCAGAGGGCGTAGAGTAGAGGCAGGTAGATTTAGAAAGAGGCTGTTACAATAGTCCAACAAAGAGAGAACCAGAGCTTGGAATACCATGAGCTTCTGAGGGAAGGTGAGGAAAGACAGAGTACCTCTGAGGAGGTGCAGTAGGAAATGTGACTTTTTAGAGACCTCAGAGATGTGGGCGGAGAAGAAAAGGGTTGAATCAAAGAAGACCCCGAGGTTCTTCGCCTCGCAGGTGGGGGTAGGAGGAGGGCCAAGAGAGGCCGGCCAGAGAGTGAGGGGAAAGGATGGTGAAGGTGTGCCGATGAGGAGGATCTCCGTCTTGCTGGCATTCAGACAAAGATCTTGGCGGCACACCAATCTTGAATGGCAGTCAGAGATGAGGAGGTGGCAGAGGGCAGCCTGAAAATGAGTTGAGTGTCGTCAGCGTAGCACTGGAAATTTGAGCAAAAAGTGTCAATGCAGTGGGCAAGAGTTGGCAGGTATTGGTTGAAAAGCCAGGGCGAGAGGTTAGACCCCTGGGGAACACCACGGGTAGAGAGGAAGATAGATGAAAGGAAGGACCCAAGTTGGACCTGGAAGGGTCGATCTGAGAGAAAAGAGGTCAGCCAGGCCAGAGCCTGATCAGTGAAAGTGAAAGTATTGCAGTGCAGCAGAATCAGTAACTTCAGGAGCCTATCAGAATACCCAAATTGTACAATTTGTTCCATAACACATTACAATGAACACAGTCAGAGGCACTGGCATATTGGAGAAATAAAGCCTTGTGAATGACAAAACTCAATTTGAAATCTGGATAGTCTTTTCGAGGCCAGAGCCCCCTGCTCAAGATGAGACAAAAGAAGCTCTGCTAAGATTTTACTACTTGTCCAACAGACCAATAATTTTGAGGATTGATCCTATCTCCTTTTTTATGCATAGGTCAAATGTGCGAGCAATGCCATGATTTTGGAATTATTAAGCATAAAGTTTCCCAACATTACACCCCAGATAAGAGAATCACCTTTTAGAGTAACGCTTGGCAAGCCATTCGGCCATGCAACCAGAGGCAATCGCTTTTATGGATTAGGTCCACCATTTCCTCACATGTGAAATATGAGAGCCATTTCACCTGATCTAAGAATTCTCTATCAATTGTATATTTACTGGGACATGGATATAGAACTCCGATGCAGATTTCCAATGTTGCAGCCCATTGGATTCATTTGCTAAAGAGTTTGGTATACTGACGCTTGTTTCATCAGTCGACAAAAACGGGACACGTTTTTCTTTGCCATAACAGCTAAAATATATTGGCCATCTCATAAAATCATATGCAATTTATGATGAATTAGTCAATTTTTATAATTTAGTTTCAATTCTCGCTTTCTTTCATAGAAAGCTTTACTTGATAATGAAGTATTATTAGACAATCACCTAATAGTGTAATTGTAATATTGTAGTTTAATTCATGTTTTATCCCTTTCACCAACACATCAAATGCATGGTTAAGGGTCACAGATGAAGAAGGTTGCATAAAGAAATGTGTGTGGACCTTTGGCTCTATTCTGTTCTTTAAAAGTACTGGAAAATGTTCAGACAAAAACAACTGTACCTGTCTATCATCAATCGAATGTCATAAAATACAAATTGATTTAGAAAATTGAAGCAGTAACCTTTAAACTATTATTGATGGCAATTAAACGACCATCAGACAGACAGCCAACAGGCCCCTTAAGGACTTGTGTAACATGTGCTTTCAGTAGCACGACTTCCTGAAAGAAAAGAATATTAACATCCGAAAAAATGTGTCGGGAGTGCTTGGCTGAGTGTTCGATGTGTGAGCATATTGCAGTTCATTCAGCTCATTTCTATCCACTCGGTGTCCTGGAAAAGGATTAGCAGTCTAATTTCACTTTCCATTTGAAGAGGAGGAGCCAGAACACTGAAAACACCAGCCACAAGCGGAGCACGGTGCAGCACTTGGCTGAGTGTTCAGCAGTGGAGTTCCTGAGTTGAAGAATTGATACTATTGTCACTACACAAAACATACTTAATATGTAAAATGTTAATAATGAGTATGCACCTATCATTTTCACTGTCCCAAGATAAATCAATCATTTCAGAAGCACAATGCCCACTTCAAAAGTAACTGTCTACCTCATCAGATCTCGCTAGGCAACCTCAAAGAATGATCTGTCCTTTCAATACTCAATACCTTTCCTCTTTCCCAATGCGATATAAAGGATGGGTAAAACAGGTGCTCAAACTCACTACTATCCTCAGAAGGTAGGGAGATAAATGGAGGCTGGAGCCTGGACGCCATGGTCTGCACAATCCAAAGAAATACCAAAGATCATCTATCAAATCACCATGCAAAAAAGCAGAAATAAGAAAAATGCTTTAAATGGAATCGGTTTCAATTAGAATTGACAATGTTGTCAGCAATAGTCAAATGTGAATAAGGTATGTCCTTAGGTGGGGAGCCGATGGCCAGTGGTAGGGATATTCACCATAAAGCTGTCAAAAATAGGAACTCTTCTATTAAAAAAAAAAAGAAAAGAAAAGAAAAAATAGGTCTGCTCAAAAAGCAAATTGCAAAGTCTTTATGAGAGGCACAGCTCCACCTAACTGATGAGGCCCAGTCAGGCCGAAACACGTGTCTGGGGTTGCAGTTGGTACTCTTGTTCAGAAGAGAATTGCCTAGCATTTTGGTGCTGGACTGCCCTTGGGCAGGACAAAGACTGATTAGTTGTGGAGATTTCTCTTCTGTGAAAGGGATAGTGAGCTAAAAAATGTCATTGAGACTCCTCCGCAACCGAGGCCGGTAGAGAGACTCCCAGAATCCCCCTGCTTTGCAGTCTGCCTCATTAGCCAGCCTCTGCAGGTCCACATACAGCTCATCTCCTGCCTCCACTCCCCCCCCCAAAGCCTGCCTTTTTATAGTATCTGAGCGTCATGTTTCGAGACTTAGCTCACTTTCTACCTATCAGCGTCTGGTGCAGGAAGCTATTTAGACCATGTGCCCACTATCAGCGTGTAGCAAGAGCATGTTGCTCGTTTATATCTAGAGCAAGGCAAACACCAAATCGCTTGAACCTTTCACCGAGTTACGAGTTGCTTTTCTTATCGCATTACGGCTCCAGCCTCTGGTTTAGCAGGAAGCATTGTAGTTCATTGTAGTTCTTTAACATATATATATTTAACATTTTTTAATTTTTATTGTTTTTAATGAATGTTACACTTAAACATTATCAATGGAACCGGGGATAAAGGATGAGACAGGAGCCAGCGTTACTACATGCAATGTTACACCAACTACACAAAAGAAAGGTGTTCAATTTATACTATGAATTCCCCAACAAACCCTCCTTCCAGCCTGCCCCCCACCCACTGTGTTGCCAATAATACAGTATTCAGATCGCCACTCCTTCGTATACTAAAGTGAATTCACTTTATGTGACTTCTCGAGGTGCTTGCTCAGCCTCTGCTTCTGGCGACGCTAGCATGAACGACGACTGGGTAATCGAGTTCCATGCCGCCATGTCAACATTGGTATCCTAGAGGCTTGGGTGTGCTGCTCGACGCCACACAGTTGTCTCTGCCATTGCTGATTTTTTTTAGGTCTCGCCACCAATCTACTACATGAGGACCCTGCGGGGACTTCCACGTCATCGCTATCCTGCGTTTTGCTAACACAAACGCCAAGTCTTTCATTTTAGAAGCAGAGCGTGAATGTTCGGGGCGTGTAAACCGGCCCAGTAAACATGCTGCAGGTGATAGTTGGTGTATATTCAGGTTCCTGCCTTTGATTCTATCCTCTATAATCTCCCAGTATTGTCTGATTTTAGGGCAGGACCAAAACATGTGCAGTATGCCGGCGTCCGGGACCGTACATCTAGGACAGCCACGTGCAACTGCTCCTGGAAACCTAGATATTCTAAGCAGTGTCAGGTACGCTTGGTGCGTTACATACAATTGGATCAACTGTAATCTCACGTACCTAGTTACCTCCTTGTGGTATTGCAATACGCGCTCCCATTGTGTATCTTGAAACGGGGCGCCCAGGTCTTCCTCCCACCTAGCTCGAATGGTTAACTCGGGCATAAGGAGCAACTTGTACAGCCTCGTCTGTGGACCTTCCGCAATGTCGTACATGTTGTCTATTACAGAGTGTGTTTCAAGCAATTCCCATGAATAGGCCATATGCGTATGATCGCATTCTTCATTGTACGGTGTAGTAAAAATTGACCATGATGTAGGCCTATGTTAGCCACTATCTCCTGGAACGGTGTGAAGACAGTACCCCAGAGCAGGTCTCAATAGTGGCCACCCCCTTCGGTTCCCAGTGTGTACGGATACCGTGGCGCACTTGGGTTGCATCTGGTGTTAGCGAGGTCAGGGGGAATCTGCACTGAAAATGGGTACTTCATTTTGATTGTTGCCATTGCTCTATCCCACAACTGGATGCCCAGTGTCACTAAATAAGAGTGGCCCTGTGCGTGCAGCCGTTTATTCCACAATACTTCCTTCAGGAGGATACGTGGCTCCGCCGGTTGGAGTAACCCAGTATCCAGGGTAGGTTCATCTGCAAGCCATACTACCACGAATTACAGCTGCCCTGCTAAGTAATACTGCTCAAATTGGGGTACTCTGACGCCCCCTTCTTCGTAGGGTTGTTTTAGTAAAGCCAATGCCATCCTGCATCTCCTATTATGCAACAAGAATTCCCTACACAATGTATCTAACTTCTTAAAGAAGGCTTTGGGTATATTGTATGGGACATTAACAAAATAACGTAGAAGGCGCGGAAGGGCAACCATTTTTAACAGTGCCACTCCACCCATCAGTGAGAGGGGCAGCTTAGCCCAGAACGTCAGAGTTCTTGACCCCTTCCAGGGCCTTAAGCATGTTATTATCGTGCTCAACGGCCGAGTTGTGATATATGTCAACTCCCAGGTACCGAAAGGTAGCAGTGCTCCACTTGAGAGCCAAAACAGGGAGTTTATTGGGTTGTGTTCTTGCTAGCACAGCCAGTGGAAACAGGGACAATTTGTCCATACTGACCATAATGCCCAAAATCTGGGAGAAGCATACCAGTGCTTCTATTATTAACTCTAGGTTGTCTTCCGGGTTTTGCACGTATATGAGGGTATCGTCCTCATACATAGAGTTCAGGTGATGCGTCCCTTGAAACGATATGCCTGCCATCGTGCACTCCCTCCGCCAATATGCCGTCACCAGTTCCATCGCCAGAGTATACAACAGAGGATAGTGGGAAGTCCTTTCTAGTGCCCTTTTCCAGCACCCAGGACTTCGAGCCGTGTCTGCTCGTCCTGACTCTTGCCACCGGGTCTTTGTATATCATTTCCACCCATCACAAATAATATGGGCCAAGGCCCAACCTGCGGAAGGTGGCTGTAGCCAGTCCCACTTAATGGTATCAAAGGCTTTTATGGTGTCTAGGGCAGCTATGGCGCACAGTGCGTCCCAAGAGGCCGTGCTGTACATAATGTGGTGCAATCGCCTCAGGTTCCAGGACATATTCCTAGCGTGTGTATTACCTTCTTTAGTCTGTTTGCTAACTTGCCGTTAAGAGTTTCCTATCTTGATTGAGCATAGACAAGGGTCTATATGAGCTGCAGTCCTGCATCGGTTTGTTTCAGCAGGGGCATTATTATCGACTCTCTTAGGTTGAGTGGAAGAATGCCAGAGTCTGTTAGAGCCAGCAGGAGGTGCAGGGCCAGTTCCGTGGCGAACTCCTTGTATAACTGGCCCGGCATGCCATCTGAGCCTGGGGTTTTCCCAGAGGGTAGCGTTCTTATGTTGTTTATCAGGTCTTCTACCATAAACGGTGTGTCTAGGTCTTGTACCGCCTCCTCGCTCAATCGAGGAAGGTCAATGTCGTTCAGGACCTCTTCTAGGACTATGGAGGTGTGCGTGCTTGTGTCCTGGTATAGACTATGGTAGAATTCGTAGAACACTGCATTAATACCTTCCTGGGTGTTGCATATGGTTCCTTGCTGTGGCAGTATTGAAAAAATGTGTGTGTGTTGTTCCTCCTTTTTACATAGGCATGCCAGGAGTCTGCCCGGCCTGTCCCCCTCTGCATGTTGCCTCTCGACATATTTCAGCGTAATTATGCTTACCGAGGCGTTGCCAGCAGCCCAGGCACTGTTACTGTAAGGCTATTTCCCTCAAACCCCTGCCCCTTGGTCAGCATGGGATTGATCTAGTGCTTGCAGGGTGACCTCAGCGGCGGACAGTTCCCTACTGACAGTAGCTCGAATGCCCTGACTTAGCTATGGCTATGCCTCTGATAACCACTTTCAGGGCCTTCCACAGAGTGCCTGTGCTGTTCACGCTACCGTTGTTATGCTGGAAGTATTCTGTGATGCCCTCTTTGATATTTTTCGGAAGGCAAAGTCTGTAAGGGCTTCGCCCCTCAGTTTCCATCACGGGATGGGGAGTCTGGGGGGCGTGTATTGCCATTTCAGGAGCAGAGGGAATGTGATTGGACAGAACCATACTCGTACATTCTTCTGTCAGTGATCCATCCACCAAGTTATTCTGCACAAAGAAATAGTCAAGTCTGGTTTGGATGGCGTGTGCTGAGGAGGTGTGGGAGTAGTGCCCAACGTTCGGGTTGAGCATCTGCCAAATATCGACCAACTCGAATGACGTCAACAGCATCTGTAGGGATCTGGCCGGTGGAGCTGGCCTCGAGTGTTTAAGAACTGACCTGTCTATGCAAGGGTTCATGACACAGTTAAAATCAACCCCCCCCCCCCCCATATCACATTACCTTTCCTGAACGGGCCCAGTCTGAGATACAAAGATTGGAAGAAAGCAGCCGTCATGTGGTTGGGCGCGTATGTGTTCACCAGGCAGGTGTCCACGTTTTCTAAAAGCCCCTGTATAAGCACTAGTCTGCCCTCGTTATCTGTTTTAAACTGGGTTACTTTAAAGGGCACCGAGGGTGGATCCAAGTCAGTACAGCGCGGGCATACACAGAGTACGTGGAGCCTATGATTCGTCCTCCCTATTTTCTGGCTAGCAGCGCCTGTTTCTCTGCTGCAAGATGGGTCTCCTGTAACATGGCAATGTCCACATGGTGTCTGCGGAGATAAGAGTGCACTCTATTCCTTTTCACAAAATTGTTCAGGCCTCTTATAGTTCCAAGTCAACAGTTGTATCCGCTTAGTCGCCATTGAGCATACTTATCAAATGTGGCTTGACACCAAGTCGCCTCCTCCAACTGTCCACCATACTTGGTAGGGAGTGCACTTGTTCCATGGAGAGGACTAGCAATATAATACTTAGTACCAGCAACCCCCCCCCTAACATACCCAACTACTTTAACTAACAACAATCACCCAGCGTAGTTGGTCATACTCTGTCTCCGGGAGGACAACTCCAGATTTGTGTGGAGCGGTCGCACGCATAAACAAGCGCACCAGAAAAAAAGAAAACTATGGGTGGGTTTATGGGAGCTTTAGGAGAGGTCTCCGTGTTCGAACTTGTGGCGCGAGGCTGAGGAATACATCCTGCCACCATTGCAATCTCAGGCCAACATCCATAAGTCTTTAGAGGTGGCTGCTCCTCTTGTTTCCATATCTGGGCAGAGGGACACAGGGCAGACCCTCCACGGTATTCTCTAATGGTCAAAGGGTGTTCATCTGCGGTCTGGGTCTTCTGTTGTGTCTGCATTCCTATTCAAAGTGTTTTTATGCTCCCCATGGGAGGCTCTGTCCTCCGTCAATGGGCTGATCTTTTTGTTCATCCAGTCATGAGCCTCTTCGGTGTGATCAAAAAATAGGGTGCAGTTTTTATACAGGGCCTTGAGGCGGGCAGGGTAAATGAACATGTATTTCAAATCTGCGTTACAGAGCCTTGCTTTGGCCGATGTAAACTGTGTCCTACTTTTCTGGACTTGAAAGGTGTAATCCGGGTACACTGCTACGTTTGCAGACGCCCTTTGTATCATGCCGCCTTGTCTTGACAAGGATAGAATCTTTTCTCGATCTCTGTAATTCAGAACCTTCGCAATTATGGGTCGCGGAGGTGCTCCCGGCGGTGTGCTTTAGGTGAGGGCCCTATGCGCCCTTTCAATTGTGAAACCCTCTGAGAGGTTCCCATGCCCAATACCTTGCAGGAACATGTTCTCGATAGATGTCGCAGCGTCTGCTCTCTCTTCTCCTTCTGGTAGGCCAACAATGCAGATGTTGTTTTGTCGCACTCTCCCTTCGGTATCCTCGCTCCCCTTTTCTAGAGTAGATTGACCTTTTGTTGTTTGTTGCAGGATGCAAATTTGGGTGTCATGCTCGTGTGTCATCTCCGTATTCCCCTTCAGTTGCTCTGCCTTCCTGGTGGTTCTCTCGGTCAGCTTCCTCACATTCTGGCGCAGCAGTCCCACATCACCTATGACCGCGTCTATCTTTGAGGTGAGCGCGGTCTCTAGTTCTGCAATGGCCAGTAGGATCTGGCTGTTTGCATCTCCAACCTCCTTGGGTTTGTCGCGTGACGTTGCCATATTGTTCGTGGGCATTTGCAGTTGGATAGCAGTATGGCAGGACTTCTGAGTTGGTTAGTGTTCTTTATTACTGGGCATAACAAGAGAGCTGCTGGCTCACCATCTCTTCGAACGACCTCCTCTGGTGTGGCCTCTATCCAGCCCGAGTGTCGGAGCTGCTTTCGCAACTCTCGTCACAGGGAGATTTGCTTCTCCAATGAGAGATCTGCTTCACCGTCCCTCCCGTTTCCTTGCAACTTTCCTTCCCAGATGCCTTCCCCCAGGGCAATTCACCCTAGTTGCGCCTCGGCCGCGGGGAGGATTCCGGCACAGTGGGGGATTCTGACCTCTCACAGCTGTTGGCTTAGCCGGAATTGCTTTGTTCTTCCTCAGTCCGCCATTTTTCTTTTTCAGACAGCTGCTCGTCCCTCAGTGTTGCACTACGTTCCCTAGTGTGCCTCGATCTGCAGGAACTCTAATGGCTTGGTGTCCACTCATACCTTCGCATGGATCGTGTGCTCTTGCTGGTCCATATAAGCCTGTGTGTCTGCCTTTATTTCTCGGATGCTGCAGGAACTCTCCTCTAAGCATCCCTACTCCATGGCTACCAACCACGCCCCCACTGTAGTTCTTTAATAATTGTTATTATTAGCTTAGAACATTTAGCTTTGTTTACCCAAGTTAACCAACGCACTTGGAGCGCTTCCCAGACTGCCTGGAGTGTGTCCCAGAAACATTGTTTATGCATTGTTCACAGTGTTTCATAACAATGACATTGGCGCACTGCCCAGAAAACCGAACTGAAGGTAATTCTCCATTCTTAATTGTGAATTCTTTCACATCACATGAATATCTTTCAAACACTACTTGTACCCATTAAAGAGTACATGGGCTTGGAATATGATTATATTGGCTAAAGCTGAAAATACACGTCAGGGCACTTTGCGCATGTGTTTGATTATATGGCTCTTCTTTGCCTTCTCATAACAACGTTTGATGTCCTTTCAAACACCAAAACAGCAATGGACAGCCGATCCCAGCTGCTGCACCAACTTCACTTGGCTGTGCACTTCGTGTATGCGCTCCATTTTTTCGTTCTTCATGCACTGCGCTCAATTATATGGCTCCTCCTCTCATGACAATGTTCAACGTCCTTCCAAACACCAAAACAGCAATGCACAGCTGGGCCCAAATGCTGCTTCAACTGCACTTGACTGTGCACTGCACTCAAATATATAGCTTCTATTCATCCTCTCATAACAATGTTTCTGTGCCCTTCCAAACACCAACAACGCCGTTGCTCCAACTGCACTTGACGGTGCACTTCGTACAAGTAATGCTTCTCCTACTGGGCCTTACTCAGTTTGCATCGGAGATTGTTGTGTACACATTTTGGTTATTTTCTGTTAAACTAAGATGCATACAAGCACAGCACACACACACATGCATGCACACACACACACACACACACACACACGCACGCACACACGCATGCCCGCCAACCCACCACCTTTTGTAGAATACATTGGCATTATCTTTAGCTGTGTTTGAGATGCCAAGATTTTTTGTTATAGAGGCACATACAGACCACACATTTACACATGCATGCAGACACACAAACAATCACTCACAGAGAGTCAGACAGAGGGAGACACGCTGAGCCCCCTGCTCCTTGGGAAAGATTTGCTCTTTGCAGAATGGGGACAAGCAAGAAGAGGCTCTATGATGCCCTAAATGTGCTGCCTTAATGTGGTATTAATGTGTTCAGGACACCTTGAATCCTATTAATCTTTTTTGCTAAATGTCTAGTCACTACACACATCCTGGAGTGCCACAGGGACCACATGTTAGCACAGCAAATGGAAAATGAAGAGACTCTGTCAATACAAAATGCTCACACTTCTGTGGAGCAATCTTCTTTCTCTCTGGTCTAGTGTCATGTACATTTTGCTGTTCTCTTGTTGACGTTCTGGTCTATCTTCCAAAGCATGTGCTGACAGTGTTTTTGACTAGCAAACTTGAGTCTTGTCTCCTTTCTTTGTGGTGTGTTCTCTTATGTAATTTGACTGATGCTGTGTGTCACTGTTCTGTGGAGTAGAACCGACAGGCTCAAGATAGGTCACCTGTAGTGCTGCTTCTTCTATGGCTGTGGGAACACTGTGAAGTTGAGTCTTGTGAGAAACCAGAAGGTGTCTCACCCACTAGTGCCCCGGGATCTGTCATCCAGGTGGCCAGGACACGGCCATCGCTTTTGGATATAGTTCCTGGGGGTGGACCAGTGCGGGAGGATAACCTGGGTGAGGGGTCTTCGGGGAATGGGAGTGGGATGCCGGATAGTGAGACGCGGTATCGCCTTCCCTATGACATCTTTACCCCATCTTACTAGGTAGGATATTTGGGAACTTTACCCTCCCCCCCCACCCTTTTACAACACAAACACTTTCACACAGAGAGCCCGCTATGAGAGAAAACAGACTAACATCCGAGCAGTATACCTGATGTGTCCCAATACAATGGTCAGACGAGGTCAGGCAATTACTGATCATCACACACACCTGACTTCCATTAAGCTTCCCCACACGGATAAAAGGCGGAGCACGAGAGCACACTCTGAGCGAGGCAACGCACACGAGGAAATAGCAGTTTCGAGATGGCAGCTGAACGAGAGAAGAAAGACGGCAAAACAGGAGGGGATCGCAAGGAGGGAACTTTCCAGAAACCTCGATAATAGAAAGCGTAAGACTAGAAAACCAGGCCAAAGATTCCTGCATTGTGTGTCAGAGATACCCGGGTCCCTCCCGCGTCAATAATCAAGGCGGGGAGAAGCACCAGCCGCCGTGGTACCATCCTTGTTGCAAGCAGCAACATTGTATGGCGAGCGCTGGAACGAACATTGTTAAAACACGTGTGATAAGAGACGCAAGTAATCTTGAACTGCTGATGAGTGATTGAACTTTATTTTTTGTTTTATCTTTATTTTTTATGGGCAATTTGGAGAGTACACCAGAGAGTTTATTCAAACACATAGACATAGTTCTTATATCGATTAACATAGCAGCATCCTGCAGTGGGTTGACCACAACCTTTGTGTTAACCAATGTTCAGCTTATAACATCTGTTATACATCATATTCCTTTCCCGCCCTGATCTACGGTTACATTTTTAGCCAACTAAGAGCAATATTCCACCCAGATATCGCAGGGTCTGGATGTGGGGGGGTAGGGTGTTCAGTTATTGATCCTCATTTTACTGAGCCCAGGTGGTTGCAATTATCCATTCTTTCACCTGTGGGGGATATTTATCTTTCCATTTTAGCAAGATGGTTCTTTTGGCAGTCATGCAACCCATATTCACAAATAACCAGGTTACTCACCGTGGTGACCACCTTACTCATTGTCCATAGTCCCCTTTCCTTCATACTTATGGGACATCTCTCCGTCCTGTGGGACGGGACGGGACCGGAGCACTTTGTAAAAAGCATCCAAACATTTTTTTTAAAAATGTGTCCTTCCTCTCTTTCCTGCACGGGGCCCGGTACACGGCTGTAACCCCACCCACCTTGGCTCCACCCTGCGCATCGCCCATCAGTCCTTTTCTAGCGCCAGGTCAGAGACCTATTAGCAACAACAGAGGAACCTTATTAGAGGGGACGGCGGGCGTATGGAGGAAAGGGGACTATGGACTAGGAGTAAGGTGGTCACTACGGTGAGTAACCTGGTTATACTCCTACATCCTGTCCTCTTTCCTCCATACTTATGGAAGATTCCCAAGCACTCCTAACAGGAACTACGGGTGGATAGAAATACCCCTTACAGAAAAAGGTTCTTCAGCACAGCCTGACCAAACTGAGCATCAGCTCTTGAGCTCATGTCAAGACAATAACAGTTACAAAAAGCAGATGAGGAGGCCCAAGTAGCTGCCCTAGCGATGGACTCCCAGGGGACATATTTCTGAAAATCAACAGCGGCTTCCTTGCCCCTCACCAGGTGTGCATGAATACCCTTAAGAGGTTTCAGCCCTTGGACGGTGAAAGACTCTGTGATGCAGGCGGCGATCCACCGAGAAATAGTCGCCTGCTTACCCTCAGGGATACCGAAGGTCACAAAAAGTTGAGAAGAACTCCTAAGCTCAGAAGTCCTGTCAAGGTAGAACTTAAGAGCCCTTCTGACATCAAGACAGTGCAGAACACTTACAGCCTCTGAGGCAGGGTTCGGAAAAAGACCGGTAGGGAGATCGACTGATTCAGATGGAATTCAGTTACCACCTTCGGTAGAAAGGCCGGGTTTGTCCCTAGGACTACCTTGTCCTTGTGAAAGACCAAGAAAGGATGCTCCACTGACAAGGCCTGGAGCTCACTCACTCTCCGCACTGACATAACGGCGACCAGAAAGGACACGTTCCAGGATAGGTACTTGAGGTCCACCGTGGCCATTGGTTCAAAAGGTTTATGGCACAGTGCCGTCAGGACTACATTTAGGTCCCACAGTGGTTGTGGACTACGAACCGGAGGGTACAGGCGTGTCAAGCCTGCAAAATGCCTCTTAACCACTGGGTTACTCATAGAATAAGAGGATTGGTCTGTAGAAAGATGAGCGGAAACCGCTGAAAGGCAAGTTCTGCATGACAGACCGTGAACACCCGACTCTGCTAGGGAGGACACGAAGGACAGCACTGAGTCAATCGTAGCCACCCTTGGATCCAACTGCTTTTCCAAACACCAATGACAGAACCTGAGCCATTTACTCCTGTATTGGGATCTGGTTGAGGGTTTCCTGGCTGCCTGGATAATACGCATGTTATCCGTAGACGTTAAGATGCTCTAAAGACTTGAACTCAGGCACCATGCTGCCAAGCTGAGCGATTGTGGGGAGGGGTGCCATATCTGCTGTTCCCCTTGATGAAGAAGATTGGGGGTCACTGGTAACCTGATCGGCGGATACACCGACAGGTGTTGAAGTTCTGAGAACCAAAACCTGGCCGGCCACCAGAGGGCTATGAGTAGAAGGGACCAGTTCACCGAGTTCTTCAGCTTCCAAATTGCTCGATGGACTAGAGGCAGAGGCGGGAAGGCGTAAGCTCTCATGTTGTGCCATGGAATCTCGAGAGCATCCCCCAGAGAGGAGGCTCCCAGCCCCCCTCTGGAGGCATACTGAGGAAGCTTCTTGTTTACCGCCATAGCGAAGAGGTCCACCTCCGGTGTGCCCCAACGCAAGAAAATCCATGAGAGGACCTCCGCCTTCAACTCCCACTCGTAGCTGACCACTGTCCGCCGGCTGAGAGCATCCACTGTGACATTCAGCTGGCCCGGGATGTGTACTGCAAGCAGCCAGACACCATGAAGCATGGCCCACTCCCATATCTGAATGGACAGGTCCACGAGGGGGGGAAGACTTTGTTCCCCCTTGCTTGTTGACGTAATACATTGACACCAACATTGTCCGTGCATATGCGGACCACCTTGTTGGCAATGAGCGGCCTGAACGCCCTGAGCGCTAGGAAGATCGCCAGAATGATTTATGTGCAGGAGCTTGTCCTGAGGCGACCAGAGGTCTGAGACCTGAAGAATATCTAACGTCGCACCCAACCCCAGAAGGGAGGAGTCTGTCATGATTATCACCGTGGGGGCTGGGTCCTGAAACCTCGCACCCACCGACAGGTTGCTGAGAGATAACCACCAATCCAGATCCACTCTCATGGAATCCGGAATCATTATCAGCTTGGAATCCGGGTCCACAGCCTGATGCCAGGAACTCCGAAGAGCCATCTGGGTCCGTCTCATCTTGAGACGAGCAAGAGGAAGAGCCAGCACGCATGAGGCCATGAGGCCCAGAAGCCTCTGGAACCACCAGGCCGGCATGCTCTCAGACTGCGCAAACATCTGACACGTGGCTAACAGATCCGCCATTCTGTCCCCGGTCAGGTACACTCTGCAGTCGATCGTGTTCCAGCGAAAACCCAGGAAAATCAGGTCCTGCGAGACCGTCATGGAAGATTTCCGCCAGTTCACCGACAGGCCATGATGGAACAGGAGCTGAAGGAGAGACTGGAGATTGCCCGCTGCTGCCAGCGGACAAGGGCTGCTTGAGAGCCAGTCGTCCAAATATGGATACACATGTATACACCCTGGAGACGAAGATAGGCCGCAATCATCGACATCATCTTCGTGAAGACACGCAGCGCCGAGCTGAGGCCAAAAGGAAGCACTCGAAACTGGAAGTGCTCCTCCCCCAAAGAGAAGCAGAGATATCTCCTGTGTGGGTTCCAAATCAGGATATGCATGTACGCATCCTGAAGATCCACGACGCTGAGCCAATCGCCCATCTGCAAGGAGGACCGTATCTGGCTGGGCGTGATCATCTTGAATTTCTCTTGGGGTAGGAAAAGATTAAACTGGGAACAGAGGATGCTGCAGGCCTGGACTGCAAAGTGGCCGCAGCCACCACTGTGGAGGAGGGGGTGGACAAGACGACAGGGCCACCTCTTCCGAAGAATGTAGCCTGTATCTCGCGTCAATTTTCTTATTGACAAAAAGTCCAGAGTGTGGCTTTTCCCAGACTCTGCGGACCTCGGCCAGAATGTCCTTCTCCAAGAACAGGCCGGTACGCTCCAAGGGAGACAGGGTGAACGCCCCAGAAAGCATGCCATCCTGCGGAGCGGGTGCCTCGGGCACTGGAACATCTAAGAAGTTCATCATGTCCAGTACCCGGTCATGAAAAGCTCTGATAGAGCGGGGAAGGTCCTCGCTGTCCTGATTGCCTTGTGCGTCATCCGACAGATCAGGATCCTTCTGAATCGTGTCAGGTGCTGCCTTGTCCACAGGGGACAATGGGGGAAAAGGCGGAAGAGTCGGGGGAGGCATCATAGGCAAGGGAGGCGCCTGCGGAACCACCGGAGGAACAGGTGGAGCCGGAGGTGCAGGAGGACATATCTCCCTGAAAAGCCCTTTGAAATACTCCCTCATGGAGTCGGTACGCATAAGCGTTTGAAATGTACCGAAAAAAGCTTCCTCCGGAGACTGCTTCGGAACCTGAGGAGGCCTCTCATGATTTGGACAAATCCAGGGACAAACGGAGAAGGGTGCCACACTGGCCCCTCCACCAGCGTATCCACATAAATCAACGGTGCCGAAACTGCAGGCAATGAAACATTGTGTGGAAGAGGCATCCGAGCTTTCCAGCCATAAACTGGCCGATAAGGATGCGCACAAGGGACTCTATGTTAACCCAAGGGGCCAAGCCCTACACCTGAGGGCGTAGTTGTAGGGGTAGCACCCAAAATGGCCGCCGCGGTCGTGGCGGGAATGGGCACCTTTTTGTCCTCACCTGAGGGAAACTGCGGCACGTGAGTGTTAGGCAGAAACCTGCGCAGTTCCCTTAGGGACCACTGCAAAAGATTTAAGACTACAGGTGTTTGGCAGTAAACCCACTTGGTAGCAGTCTGTACCACACAGATTCACTTGGTAGCTGTGGCTGAGCAGTCAGACTTCTCTCGAGAAGAGTTAGGCAGTATGCAGAGTACACACAATAGGTACAGAGACACAGTGTTACAAACACTGACCAGAGCTTTGGTGTAAAAGTATACAATTATTTATTTAAAAACACACTTGTAAATCACACGAGCAAAAAAGAGGTAAGTAATTTCAGCACACAGTCACTATCATATATATACAACCCTATTCACTTATTAGACAAGTCTTAGTGAGAAATACCGCTTATTTTCAGACAGAGGTGAGCGGTTAACATAAGATGACACTCTAATAAGTTGTAAAGAAAGGGAGGGAAAAAGGCAGAGTTAAAGAAGCACACAAGTTTCAATACTTTCTCAAAGAACCACAGTAAGGCAGGATAGGCAGAGTTCTACTGGAGAGCAAGGAAGTCAATTGCAAGGCCCACTCTTGGAGAGAGCAAGCAGAAGGGGTCCAGGTTCACCAGTGGGGTTATGCCTAAAGAGTCTTTGTAGATAGTTTGCACAAAAAGGATGAAATTAAAGTCAGGAATAGTTAGCTAGGTTGTCCCAGGCCAGCCCAGGTTAGAAAGTCGAGGCTTTACTGTCACCCCGAACGATCTGTCGCAAGGGAAGCGAGGCGGGACACAGTACCATAAGTGTGAAGGAAGCTCCAGCGGGGGCAGTTGTTCCTGGCAGCAGGTGCAAGTCGGTGTTTCGTCCAGAGGAGGAAGAGGTCTCGCCGTGGAGGAAAGATGAAGGTCGTTGCACTGCCAGGGAAGAAACCAGCCGCAGAGTTCTCCGGTTAAAAGGCACTACCCTTCTCTTCGCGGTAGTGGTAAACCGTGGTATTCTGGTTGCCGAGGTGCTTGGCACGGGCAAGGCGGCTACGAGATGCTCCAGGAAGGTGAAAAGAAGGTGAAACTGGTTATCCCCACCAGTCAAAGGAAGAAGACTCTCCGGACTGGAGATCTCCTCTGTCGTTGGGAAAAGTGGTGAGACGGTTCAGCAGGGCTCCACCGGTGGTGTCGTCGTTGCAGGTCGGCTCAGATTCTCCCTCCTCGGATTCTTAGGTCCTGTGGCGACTTCTAAAGTTCCAGTCCCCAAAGCCCTGCTTTTATGCAGCAAACCCCGATTCACTCAGCCTAGCTGTCAATCAAACATGCTAAGTGGTGAGCCGGCCGGCTCACCACTTGGGCCAATCACACAAGAGTGCAACTTGAGTTACCAAGGTAACTCAGTCCAGGGTGCCTAAACCCCCTCCCACACTCCCTGTGGTACCCAGACAGAGTGGCACCACTTTTAGAGGCTTCTGTGGAGAAGCCTGCCAAAAAGTGGAACAAAGGGCTCGACTCGGGTTGGAGTCACAGAAGAGAACACAAACGCCATTTTAGAATCGAGTTCTGGCAAAAAATACCAACCAGTGAATTAATATTAAATAAATAAACCAGCGGTATGTTCGAGGCTATAAGAATTAAATAATTAAAGTTGGTAGCCTTGAACAATGGGAAAATCCCATAGAGAGATATTTGCGGTCAAATATAAAAAGTAGTATCCACTGCCACCAGCCAAAACTCGATCAGGCGGGACGGAGACGTGCCCCCTCGAACAACAGATCCCGGGGCAATCAAAATGCCCCGACCAGTACGTCCACAATATGATGGTTTGTACTGGTTTCTGTTCATAATTTGGGACTAGTAAAGCCAATGGTGACTTTACATGCCCTGGGAGACAGTAGTCAGTCCCAGGGTATGGAGTCTATGTTGGGGGGTCGCTACGACACCCCTGGGTTACAGCACGGAGGGTGCTGTGTAACCCACATAAAAAAAAACACATGAGACCCTAAGGAGTAAAAGACCCCATAGCCCATAAAACACATGGAAAGTGAAAGGAACACCTCAAATCATGTCTAAGAGTGGGAGCAAAAGAATCTCACTCTTAGAAGGAGAGAAAAAAATAAACCCCAAAAATCCAGCAAAGCTGCTGGGGGTCTCACTAGGTTTGGGAAATTAGCCTTACAGAGAATTCTCCCTAACAGTGAGGAAGTGAGGCAGGGGTCTCCGTCGATGGATCGGGGGTCCTAACTTTAGCCTTAACAAAAGGGACCTCGGCAGAGCCGGTACTATGAGGCCTGGAATGTTTTTGTGATATACCAACCGCCAAATTAGCCTTCGAAGGAAGGACGTCGGTACTGCCGGTAAAATAAGAACTTCTTTGCCCCCTGAACAGGTCTGTTGTCACTGCAAGAGCGGGAACGGTGAGAAACAGCTTTCACTGACAAGGCCTTGTCAGGCCTCTCAGAACTGTTGGTAACTTTAGCCTCTGGACGAGGGACCTCGGACCCAGGTCCGGTAAACATCAGTTCGGTAACAGCAAGCCCGCCCAAGGCCTCGGGACGCACCCCGGTCTTATTTTTGAGGGAAGCCGACAGAGAGGCCTCAGAGTGAGCTCCGGTACCCCACGACTCAGTAGAACTGGGTCCACAAACAGCCCCCACAAGAGGGGCCTCAGAGCTCACTCCAGTATCCACAGGCCCCTTACAAAGACCCTAGGAGAAAACTCTGGTACAATTATTAGTCCCAACGGGCACCTCAGGGCAAACCCCGGTGGCAGAGCGATCAACGCCCCTCCCGGCCCGAGAGGAAGCCGGAAAGGTATGCCCCGGCCGGGGTGCTCTGAAAAGTAAAAGAACTTACCGGGCGTTTCTTCTTCTCGTCGGTGAACGCCTGAAAATGTGAAGGAGGAGTTTGTCGGAACACCTCCTCCCACCGCTCCAACCGACGTTGAAGTGCCTGGACCGAAAGGGAGTCGCAGTAAAAACAGGAGTCCCAACGGTGATCCGGACCCAAGCACTCTAAACAAATAGGAAGGGGATACGCCCTCGTGAAATGATGGTGACACGATGAACAATCTGGAAAGTCTAGTTTCAACGACATAGACAGACTAGTACACGATCGCTAGCGAGAGCCAGAGAGGAAAAAAGGGAAGAAAATCTTAGGAGGATGCAAGTGCGTCCAGTCCCGAACGAGCGGAGAAAAGGACAGATGGGTGATGCGATCTAGTGGGGAGCCCACCACTTCTGACAAGGTATCTAGAGTTTTGTCACAGAACTCTCATAACTGAGGACATTCCCAGAACATGTGTAGGTGATCGGCTGGTTAATGTCGGCACCTGGGGCAGTAATGTCCTGCAGGTTGGAACATCTTAGCTAGCCTGGCGGGTGTGTAATATAGTCTATTTAGTATTTTAAATTGCATGAACTTAAACCTTAAATTCAGGGATACTTTCCTAGTGTGGGTGCACATGTGCAGCCACTGGGCATCTGTGAGATATATTCCCATTTCTTCCCACCTTTGAGCACGTGCTCGAGAAGTGGGGGGGCGGAACCATTTTGTCCAACGCCATTTTATAGAGAGTAGAGAGGATGTGTCTTCAGTCCCCGAAGTTGGCTATATACGCCAGTACAGGGGTCTCAGGGGGTTCACAGGGGTATTCAGGCCATCTACTTGACACAGCTGAACGGATCCTGTAGTACTGGAGCCGCTCCCCTCCAGTACCTGTGTGCCCATGTCTCCAAGTAGTCAGTGTAATGAATTTCCTATCTGGAAATAGGTCTGCCAATTTTCTATAGCCCAGTCCCTCCCACCTCCCCTGGACTGCTCTATCCTACGTTGGTCTTAGCCCAGGGAATTTCCACAGTGGGAGCCAACAATAATATGGGCGATCAGCCTCAGTAAGGGCAAATATTGACCGCCACGCTCTCAACATGGAGGCGACTGGGTCGTATGGGCAGTCGTCTTCATATCGTCGGTCCAGTAGTAATGACTTGAGGACAGTGCATCCTGCTGCTAGCGTTTCTAACTTGACGTGGGGTGGGGGCTGCTCCAAAGTGTACCAGAATGTGGCGAATTGTGCTTGGGCGGCTATCCAATCTAGTTCTAGGTCTGGTGCTGAGAACCCTCCCTTCTCATATGGGAAGGTCATCTCTACCCATTTCTTCCAGACTGCTCCAGAATGCCAAAAGAATTGTGCGAGGAGACCATGCATCTTGGTGAAGTAGGGTTTCCCCGGCCATATCGGGACATTGACAAATATGTATAACATCTTGGGTAATAGCATATTTATAATCAGAGAGAGTTTAGCAGTAGCAGAAAGCGGGAGGGGTTTCCATCTATTAAGTCTGTTTTCGACGCAAGACCGGATTTCGTCATAATTGTCATGAAGTAGGCGCATGTTCTGGACACCACCACACCCAGATATTTAATGTGGTCGGGGGACCAACGAAGCAGAAAGGTACCGTGGTCATCCTGGGTATTATCTGTAAGTGGGAATATATCTTGGATTTGGACAAATTAATTGTAAAACCAGAGAATTCGCCAATTCGTTTAATGGCAAGTAGAATGGGGGCCAGGTTAATGTGAGGGTCTCTGACATATAGCATCATATCGTCAGCATATAGGGAAATCAACTCCGGGGGGCGGCCAACCGGACACTGCGTCGTACGTGGTGCTCTCTGATGAAGACGGCCATGGACTTGATGGCAAGAGCAAAAAGGATAGGTGAGGGCGAGCAGCCTTGTCGGGTGCCCCTTCCCAATTGAAACTGTTTGGCTATGCAAGATTTCACTAGCACTCTGGCCAATGGTTGTGTATGCAATAGTATATACTGTATCATGCTCAGGCCCACCCCCATCTTTTCTAGTGTCACTAGCAAGAATTCCCACAATACCATATCGAAGGCTTTTTGAGCATCAATAGTTACCGCCACAGCCTTAGCCCCAGGCTCGATCATGGCCATGATATCTAACAGTCGTCTCACGTTTAACGCTGTGGATCTCCTGGGAATGAACCTGGTTTAGTCAGGGTGGACCAGGTGTGGTATCAGAGGAAGGAGGCGGTTAGCCAGGACCTTGGCAAAGATTTTGGTGTCGCAGTTCACGAGGGATAGAGGCATATAGGAGCTGCATTTCTTGCCAGGTTTGTCTTGTTTAAGGAGTACCATGATCACAGCTTCCCGAAGTGATTCTGGAATCAGCGAATCCCAAAGGGGCCACTAGTGCTGCATATTCCTGGTACAACTCAGAAGTGAGGCCATCCAGGCCGAGAGCTTTCCCCTTAGGTAAGTTGGCAATGACTGCTATAATTTCTTCTAGGGTGACAGGGCTCTCGAGTTTTTCCATAGACTGGGAGTTGAGGCATGATAATGGGATACCTTCTAACAGTAAATGTATGGCCTGCTCTCCACGTGGCTGTTTTGCCGTTTATAAGGTTTGATAAAAGTCCCAGAATATCCGAACCACCTCCGTATCTGACCATTTAGTGCTACCCAGCTTCTCTAGAATGCTGTCTACCAGGGACTGCCCTCTGTGTGAACCATTCCCGCCAATGTTCTCTCTTGTCTGTCCCCTTCTCTGTATCTCCTGGCCGCCTGTGGGTGGGAGAAGTAACAGACTTCCCACAGTGCCTGTGCTTCGAATATCTCCAGTTCCTTACATATTTGTAACACCTGGGGATCCGGTGGACCGGGAATATTCTGTTTCAAGTTTTTTAAGAGCAGTTTTGGATTTTTCCAGTTCCCTCCTTATTCTTTTAAGAACCCCAGCCTCCCTTGATATCGCCACACCCCTAATATAGACCTTAAATGCCTGCCATCTGATGCCATGGGAGGTGGAGCTATCCGCATTGCAGGTGAAAAAGCTCTCGATGTCGGCCATAATATCCACTCGGAACACTATAACTTTCAAGGCTACCCGTGTGCCTGCCCCCCCAACTTCAGTGATAATGTCACCGGGGAGTGGTCCGACAATGTGCAAGGCCTAATGTCCACGTCAAGTACTTTCCCCATTAGTAAGATGGATATCAGGAACATATCGATCCAGGGGGACATATTGTGCACTGAGGAGTAAAAAGTTGATTCCCTCGTCTGTGGGTGTGCTATCCGCCATGTGTCACACAGATCAAGTGATTGGATGAGAGATTGCAGTCGTCAGGCGGCTCTAGTTTGGGGTCTAGGTGCTGCATTTGTTCTGTCTAATGAACGATCAAGGATCAAATTCATGTCACCCCCCCATATCAGTGGTATTCCGCAGTACCCCACCATGATCTCGCCAATAAGGTCGAAGAACTCATGGGCATCAATGTTGGGACAATATGTGTTTGCAAGTACCAGTTCAGTTCTTCCAGGATACAGTGGACCAGCATGTACCTCCCCTCAGGGACGATGTGTGCTTTTTCCCCCCACAAAGTTTAGGGTCTTGTGTATGAGTATTATGACTCCTCTAGACAGCGAGGAGTAGGAGGTGAAATACCTGTTCAGGGGCTATGTTACGGCTATGTTACGGCATATACCCTCTATCGCATGGATTTCCTGCAGGAATAGCAAATTTCCTCGATGACGTTGTACATAGGACATTACCTTCATGTCTTAGTAAAATTCCCCAGGCCCCAGATATTCCAACATAGAATTGTCAGTTGTTGTGCCATACCCATGTATTATCAAACAATGTTCAATGTGTTCACTAATAATCCAGGTTAATATGCCGCATAGAAACAAGCGCTCAGAGTACTCATTTGCCAATCTTTTAACAGTTTTCTCCCAACCTTCCCCCTGAAATGTGCAACAGGCGCACAACCACTGTATGGGCCACATCTTGGCGCCCTGGCCGTGTTCCCCCACTGCCTCCCCCAACCCTGCAGTGTACCAACCCTCCCCTTAACTGCCCTCCCGTTCCAACTTGGTCCGCAGGGGCGTATTTCCCTCAATTCACACAAAGCAACTGCAAAGGGACTCGCTGTTGCCGCACAGCATTTAACATTGTACTTGGGATGTCACATCTGATATGTAAAGAGTGATGAGGCGGCAGATTCATAACACATACTACTAACAACTTGCGTTAAACCTGGGTTCATGACATATACTACTAACAACTCGCGTTAAACCTGGGATCACTGATCATGAGACTGGGCAGAAGGAACTATTAGTTGGTATATTTCCCTCAGCCGGGCCAGCGATAGGATTGTTCAAGGGGATTTGTGCTTCAATAAACTTCACAGCTTCACTCTGGACTGTGAAAAAGTAAAGTTTTCCTCGGGAACTGGAGCTTTAGTCACACCAGGAACAGCATAGCATATTGAATGTAACGCTCCTGAAGCATCTTATTTACCGCCAATAAACTGTTGGCGCTCCTGTTGCACCGGGATGGAGAAATCTGGCAGCATGTGGATGGTTTGGGAGCCCAGTCTCAGTTCTTCTTCTCTCGGGCCAAGCGAAGCAGATGATCTCTGTCCCTATAACTCAGTATTTTCGCGATGATGGGCCTACGGAAGTCTCCTGGTTTGGGCATGGGGCCAGAGCGCTGTGGGCCAGCTCCACAGCCAATAAGGGGGAAGTTCTGGGTGCCCCAAAAGGTCCTTGAGGAGGTTCTCAATAGCCTGTTCCATGTTTCCAGTTAGGGCATCCTCAGGGACTCCGACTATTCAGATATTATTCCTTCGAGAGCGCGATTCGCGATCATTGCACTTGTTTTTGATGTATTTCAAGTCTCTAGTGAGATTAATTACAAGTTACTCACCGTTAGTCCCCTTTCCTTCATACTGCATGGACGTCCCTTCCTAGGGACGAGAGACAGAACCTTTTTAACCAGAAAAACCTTCTTTCCCTTCAAATTTAGAGGCGTGTGGGGGGCGGTCCTGGAAGCATGCTCTACCCTGACTCCGCCCGTCGGCGCCACTCCTCAGCCCCCATTGACACGTTGACAATATTTATCATTGCCTTAGGACACCAGTATTATTAGGGGGGAAGATGGTGGGACGTATGGCGGAAAGGGGACTAAGGACTAAGAGTATGTTCGTCACTACGGTGAGTAACTTGTAATTACTTTTGCATCTGTCCTCTCTCCTCCATACTGTATGGGCGATTACAACTGAATGTAGCCCCAGTGTGAACAAGAGACCCTCCTTACGCAAACAAGTTCCTTAGAACCGACTGTCTGAAGGCCGCGTCCGACTTAGAGCTGGCGTCCAAACAGTAATGCTCACAGAAAGCTGAAGGGGTGGCCCAGGTAGCTGCCCTGCTTATGACCTGCCACGGAACCAGCCACTGGAATGCGAAGGCCGTGGGCTTGGCCCCAACGACATGGGCGTGCATGTTCGTTGGCAGCGGCTTGCGTTGCCCCTCATAGGCCCCTTTGATGACCGCAACCTTCCAGCTTGCGATGGAGGCCTTGAATGCCTGATAACTGGGTCTGGGGCCCCAAAAGTTGACAAAGAGTGCGTCCGACTTGCGGAAGCCCTTGGTCCTATCCAGATATAATTTCAGAGCGCGTCTGACATCCAGACAGTACAAGACTCTCTGAGCCTCGTCCTTGGGGTCAACAAATAATGTAGGCAGGACTATTTCCTCGTTTAAATGGAATGGGGAGGGTACCTTAGGTAGGAACACCGGGTGAGTCTGCAGGACCACCTTATCCCCGTGGAAAGTGTTATAGGGTTCTGAAGCCACCAGAGTCTGGATCTCGCTGACACTGCGAGCGGAGGGGAGTCCTGCAAGCAGAGCTGTCTTGATGGTGACCAGCCTGATGTTCGAGGAAGCCATTGGCTCGAAGGTTTTATGCGCCAAGGCGGCCAACACCACATTGAGGTCTCACACATGGTGCCACTTCTTAAAGGGCGGGTAAAGCCTGGACAAGCCAGGCAGATGTTTCTTGACTATCAGGTTGGAAGGAGGAGAAGCCGCCCTCCTCCGAATTTCTGTAGGCCCCTATGGCTGCCAGATAGGTGTGACATGTGTCCACCTGTACGCCTGAGTGGGCAAGGTATGTCGAGAAAGCGAGCACATCGTCCAGTGTGCACGTGAGGGAGTTGATCTAAGAATCTGCCCAGTGACAGAACCTGATCCCATTTACTCCTGTATTGGCTCCTAGTGGCCTTGCTCCTAGCGCCCTGGATGATCTCCAGGTTAGCTTGGGATAGGCTCAGGTGCTTGAGGGTGATCTGCTCAAGAACCACGGTGCGAGGGCTAGCTTCTGCGGGGCGGGGTGGAGAACCCTGCCCTGTGCTGGGACAGGAGAGGTGCTGGGCCCAGCGGAATGTGAATGGGTGGTTGGTCCGAGAGGCTGAGCAATTCAGATAACCATGGTCTCGCCGGCTACCAGCATTATCACTATGATGCTGAGGTGACAAGCCTCCTTTATCTTGCGGAGTACCCTGGGGATAAATGGGGTGTGGGCAGAAAAGCATAGGCTGTCATGCCCACCCTTTGAATTTGCACTGCGTCGCCGAGTGAGCCGGGGCCTTGTCCCTGCCAAGACGCTAACTGATGGCACTTCCTGTTCTTCCAGCAAGCAAATAGATCCACCTCAGGATGACCCCACATGTTGAAAACCACCTGCAGCACCTGGTTGTTCAATTGCCACTCGTAATTGTCCAATCCCAGTCTGCTAAGTCTGTCCGCTTCCAAGTTGGACTCCCCCGGGAGGTGGACGGCCCTGAGATAGATGTTTTCCAGGGCCCATTCCCACATGCTGACCGCTAGGTTGCACAGCGGAGGGGACCTGGTACCCCCCTGCTTGTTGACATAGTACATGCTGGTGGAGTTGTCAGTCTGGATCGGGGCGGTCCTGCCCTCGATGAGCAGAAGGAAGGCCCTGAGGGCTAGCCAAATGGCTCTGAGCTCCAGCCAGTTGATATGTGAATCCTGCTCCTGCCGGGTCCAGACTCCATGGATGGCGTGGCTGTCCAGAGTGGCTCCCCAGCCCTCTAGAGAGGAGTCAGTGGTAATGGTAACCTGCGGAGCCGGTTGCCGGAATGGCCTGCCTGTCCGCAGATGGCAGTCCTTGGACCATCACGTGAGATCCGAGTGGAGAGAAGGCAGTATACTGACCAGCTCCGCTTGGGAGCCCTTCTCCTGAATCAAAGAGGCTGAGAAGTGCAGCTGCACTCTCCTCATCTGGGGCCTCGTGTGTGGCACGGCCATAAGGATCGCTGCCATGATACCCAGTAGGTGCTGGTACCACCAAGCCGAAGTCACTGGTCTGGTAAGGAAGTGCATAGAGGCTCTTGATGGCCATAATCTTTGTCCTCCAAGGGAACAACTTTCTTGGAACTGGTATCCCAGATGAGGCCCAGGAAGGTGAGAGACTGCGTGGGCTGCAGCTGAGACTTCTTGAGGTTGATGGTAAACACCAAGTCGTGGAGTGTACTCATAAGCGCAGAGTGTGTACAACCCCTTCCGGGGATCTGGCCCTGACAAGCCAGTCGTCCAGGTACGGGTAGACATGGTGGCCCTGGACCCTGAGGATGGCTGCCACTGCATTCATTAGTCTGGTAAATACCCTGGGGGCTGAGTTGAGGCCAAAGGGTAGCACCTTGTACTGGAAATGACAGCCTATGAACCTGAAGCGTAGGAAGAAGCGATGGGGCTGCCAAATCGGGACGTGTAGGTAGGTGTCCTTCAGATCCAGGGAGCACATCCAATCTCCCTTGTCTAGTGTCGCTGCAATGAGTGCTGGCATAACCATCTTTAATTTATGAAGAGGGAGGGAGAGGTTGCAGGTGAGAGGTCCAACACAACTCTCAGGCCAGCCTGGTTCTTCTTTTGTATGGCGAATATCCTGGAATAGAAGCCTAACCCTCTCTGGGAGGCTGGTACTTCTTCCACTGCCTGGCTCTCGACGAGCGACCGGATCTCCGCCAAAAGAGTTGCCATCCCAATCTGTGGTGGCGTAGGAGAGGCAGGTATAGGTAGGTGGTAACCTGTGGATACTACTGAGAGGGTGCGCAAAGTTCTGGTGCCAAAAATGCACGTGAGAGGCTAGCCTGCACCTCACTGGAGACACGTGGGCCTGCAGGGACGAGTCATGCCTTTTTTCTCTCCGAGGCTGCTGCTGAGGAGGGGGACTGGAAGAAGCCCTTGCCCCCGCCCCCTTTTGTTGCTTGCACCAGGTGCTGACTCGGCAAGCGGTCAGATTGTCTCGACCTCTGTTCCTGGAATCCACGGAACCTGCCAAACGCCCGCCCCTTATCGGAGCGTTGATGCAACTGGGTGTACGCCTTGGGCGTGGCCTTTGTAAGAATAGATAAAGACTTTGCGGTTTGCAAGCTATTCTTCTTCTTACTCACTTCCTCAGTGGTGGTAGAGTGTAAGAGGTCACTACCCTCGAAAGGAAGATCCAATATGCGATCCTGGGCGTCTGGGTTGAACTTAGTGGCCTGAAGCCGGGCCGTCCTTTTCATGTCTGTGGCGATGCCAATGGCCTGGCAAGAGGTGTCGATGTGGGCCACTGTGGACTCCATGATGTTAGGCAGAAACCTGTGCAGTTCCCTTAGGGAACACTGCAAAAGATTTAAGAGTACAGGTGTTGGCAGTAAACCCACTTGGTAGCAGTCTGTACCACCCAGATTTACCTGGTAGCAATGGCTGAGCAGTCAGACTTCTCTCAAGAAGAGTTAGGCAGTATGCAAAGTATACACAATAGGCACTCAGACACACCAATACAAGCAAACACTGACCAGAGCTTTGGTATCAAAGTATATAATTATTTATTTAAAAACACACTGTTTGAAACACTCCAGCACTCTTATTGTAAAATATTCTAAACACAGTTACTATTGTAATATATACACCCCTTTTTCCTTATCAGATAAGTCACAGTAAAACACCACGTATTTGCATACAGAGGTGAGCGCTTAACTAGATTGCACTCCAATAAGTTTGTGAAAAAGGGAGGGAAAAAAGACAGAATATGGAAAGGTACACCACTCTAAGATTCAGGAACACTGTTAGCAGGGCAGAAGAGCAAAAGTCACTGGTGAGCCAAAGTCCAAAGGCTGGGCCCACTCTTAGAGAGAGCAGAGCACAAATGCACCCAAGATCACACAGTTACACTAGGCTTTGAAAGTCTTGCAGAGGGTTCAAAAAGAGTATAGAGAGGGGGCTAAATCTACCCCGTACAGTCGGTAGCAAGGGAAGCCGGGCGGGACACGGTACCTTAAATGGGAAGGATCCTCCAGCGGTGGCAGTTGTTCCTGGCAGTGGGTGCAAATCGCGTCGTCGTCCAGGGGAAGAGCAGATCTCGACTTGGAGGAAAGATGAAGGTCGTTGCACTACCAGGGAAGAAACCAGTCGCAGAGTTTTCCGGTTAAAGGTGGTACCTTTGTTCGCGGTCGTGGTAAAACGTGGTATGCCGGTTGCCGGGGTGCTTGGCACAGGCAAGGCGGCCACGAGGTACGTCGAGAAGGCAAAAAAGACGGTGAAACTGGTTATCCCCACCAGTCAAAGGAAGAAGACTCTCCGGCGGGAGATCTCCTCTGTCGTTGGGAAAAGTGGTGAGACGTCCAGCAGGGCTCCACCGGTGGTGGTGTCGTGGCAGGTCGGCTCAGCTTCTCCCTCGTCGGATTCTTAGGTCCTGTGGCGACCTCTGAAATTCCAGCCCCCAAAGCCCTGCTTTTATGCAGAAAACCCCCATTCACTCAGCCTAGCTGTCACTCAAACATGCTAAGTGGTGAGCCGGGCCAATCAGGACGGAGTGCGACTTGAGTTTCCTAGGCAACTCAGTCCAGGGTGCCTAAATTCCCCTCCACCCCTCCTAAGTACCCCAGACAGAGTGACACCACTTTGGAGGGCTTCTGTGGAGAAGCCCGCCAAAAAGTGGAACAAAGGGCTCGACTTGGGTTGGAGTCACAGAAGAGAACACAAATGCCATTTTAGGATCAAGTTTTGGCAAAAAATACCAACCGGAGAATTAATATTAATTAAATAAACCGGCGGTATGTTCGAGGCTACCGTAAATAATTAAATAAAGGTAGTAGCCTAAAACAATGGGAAATCCCATAGGAAAATATTTGCGGTTGAATATAAAAAGTAGTATCCACTGCCACCAGCCAAAACTCGATCAGGTGGGACGGAGACGTGCCCCCTCGACTAACAGACCCCGGGGCAATTGAATTGCCCCAGCCAGTACGTCCACAATATGATGGTTTGTACTGGTTCTGTTCAGAATTTAAGACTAGTAAAGTCAGTGGTGACTTTACATGCCCTGGGAGACAGTAGTCAGTCCCAGGGTATGGAGTCTATACTAGGGGGTCACTATGACACCCCTGTGTTACTGCACTGAGGGTGTTGTGTAACACATCACAAAAACACATGAACCCCTATGGGGTAAAAGACCCCATAGCCCATTAAACACATTTATATTCAAAGAAAAACACTCTAATCATGCCCAAGAGTGAGGGTGAAAGAGTCTCACTCTTGGCAGGAGAAAAAAATAAACCCCAAAAATCCAGCAAAGCTGCTGGGGGACTCACTAGGTTAGGAAATTCAGCCTAGACAGAGAATTCTCCCTAACACATGATGTCTTGCGCTACCAGTTTTGCTTCTCCTTTCAGTTTGGCTTCTCCTAGATCCAGCCTTAAAGCGTGCCTAGCTCTGCGCCAGGAGTTCCGGAAGGAAGAACGAAATTTCCCACCACAACCTCTGGTTAGCCGCTGCAAGCATTGACGCAGGTGCAGAGAGGCGTTGGGAGTACAGCTTTTTCCCGTACACCTCCAAGATTTTCTCATCCTTGACTAGCAGCGCCGAGGACGAGGTGGCCGAGGACGACTGAGGCTTAGAGTAGAGTGATGCTCCAGCGATCACCGAAGAGTGCGGCTGGGGGTGCGTTGATAGCAAGAGTGTAACCCCCTCCATCTGTCTATACTTGGCATCGAGGCGCTGATTGACAAGCTGGGCTGAGTGTGGCTTGGCCAGAGCAACAACATCCTACTGCATCGGGACACCCATCTTGGTAGGGGGCTTAGGGAGAGGACCTCTGCCAAGACCCCCTCCTCAGGCCTCTCTACCTTGGGATGAGGAAGGCCCAGATATTCTGCCAAATCTGCAAGCCTGTCGTGAAAGGCCTGGCGTGTCAGGGTACTCCTCCTCGTCTGTATCCACCTGGGTGTCCTGCTGGTCCGCCGTGGGAGGAGGGGAGCTGGGCGCTGTGGGCTGCGGTTTGGAGACCGGAGCCGGAGAATGCTGCAGAGGCTGGATCAGAACCGGCTGCACTGGGGCCTGTGGTGCCAGAGCCATTGGAGGAATGACTATAGGCACCGGTGGAGTGACCGGAGGGAGAAAGCCCCTGACTGCATCCCTTAGGATGGCCCCCACCTGGGGGGTTTGCATCAGCCCCAAAAACCTTTCGAAGAACCTATCCCCGGAGGCAGGGGATTCTGACGGAGTGGCTGGGGGCTGCTGGGGCTGGAGCACACTCAATCTGGGTTGCAGGGAGAACCTGCCTTGCGCTACTGATGGATACACTGTAGGCCACATACCTGGTTGACACCAGTCCCACCTTGAAACTCGTTCACCTGCCTGTTCTGTTCCTAGGAGTGGAATCGGACGAGCGGCCATGTTGGCTGGGGCGGCAGCCATTTTGTCGGGCTGCATGCCACGTGCCAGAGACATGATTCACGGCCCTCCGGACACGGTCTCGCCCCAAGACTCTTGGTGTTGGAACATGAGGCCTATCCCACACCTCAGGTCTAGACATGGAATGCGTATCGCCCTCGGCATGGAGCTGGTACTAGGGCGTAGCCCCTCGGGTGCAGACCCGGTAGAAGAACCTTGCGGTCCTTCAGCACTGATACCGGTAGGGTCCAAAGACCCCTCAGGCATAAGGCCGGTAGCTGGGTTAGCCTCTGTGCGTGTGCTGGTAACAGAACCCGAGAGGTTCCTCCCGCTTGGACGTTTACTCTGGAAGGAGTTGCCCTTAAGGCGTGCGATGGAAAATAACGGCCTCAATCTGCGCTTGACAAACTTCAAGCCCTCTGGAGACGACGCTTCGAAGAGCTCCCTCCTCCTAGCTAGCCTGTTCTTCAGTGCGCGTGGAGTCAGAGTCGCACGCGGTGCAACCTTCCCATCTGTGGTCAGGGCCAAGGCAGCGGAGGCAAAGAGCGTGGTGGTCAGACGTGGGAAAGAGTCCCTCGCAGGCTGAACACCTGCTGAAACCCGGTGAAGTCGACATGCGCCTGGGAGGAGGGTGACGCCGGAGGACAGAGTACCTAGATGACAAATAAAGACAAAAAGATAAGAGAAGAATCCAGGGAAGAGCGCGTGGAATTACATGGCAAGTTTAAATCAGCCCGTTCCCGTCAACATGGAAAAGGGGACTAGGGCGGTGGGCGGAGTCAGGATAGCGCATGCTCCCAGGGCCGGGCCCCCACACAGCTCTAAATTTAAAAGGGAAGAAGGTTTTTCTGGTGAAAAAGTTTCTGGCTCCTGTCCCTAGGAAGGGACGCCTATACAGTATGGAGGAAAGGGGACAGGACGTAAGAGTAGACACAGTATCCTGGAGCGCATGTATTTTGTCCTCGGTGGACCCATTCCTGCCCTCCACCTCGGTGATCAGAGCCCCACGTGAGCCAGATGAGACTGCATGGATGCCACATTTGCCGTTATATCATCAAGCTTCTCATGCACGGCAGCAAATCTTTTCGCCTTTGCCTTCATCATGCTTGTTAGATCGGGTGCGGGTCAGGTACCCTGCCCGATCCTTTAGTCATGGTGAGAACCGAGGACTTGTTCCGGGGGTCCGCAGCCGGTATGGACAGGGCCCACTTTTGAACTCGCACAGAGTTGGGGAGGGGGGGGGGGGACAATTCGGCTGCAGCAGGTATTTAATGGGACGACTCCGGAGACCCAGTGGAAAGTAGCATACAAGTTCAGTGGTCCAGCACAATTGTATTTCCTGGCTTCCCTCCTAATAATATAGGCTTACGCAATTAGGACCAAGTGATGTACAGGGGGCAACCAGAGTGTTGCTTGCTCCCGTTAACAGGTCGCAGAGATTTGGTACCTCTGAATTGTAGCCATTACCCCAGGATCCCTTGCTTGTGTGGGGCCAAGGGTCTTAGTGCCCACATGTATGGTTGCAACCGGTCCCAGGACAGTTCTCCCGCCCAAGAGGTTAGTCCAGTCCCCTTCACGCTAGGGGAATCACCCTATCCACCGGGTGTTCGTGTAGGACACTGGGACAATGGTATAAAAAGGGAGGGGAGGGAAGTCATACTGGGTACAGCAGTCACCAAGGCCTCTCCCGCAGTGTTGTTGCCTACTTATGGGTGACCAGGGCTCAAGAGGCCTCAGGGGCTTGATTAGGGCTGTTAAGCCGGTCCGGAGCTAACTGCTGTGTGGCGGGGGTGGTGCTCCTCACCTCCTGTCGGTATGTGGGCCTCGCCTCTTCCCACTCGATGCTGATCCGTGCACGGCCCAGATATGCAGCTGCAAAATGGCTATCCCTCACATCAGGGGTCCAATGTCAGCCGGTGTCGGGGGGTGCCCCCCCTCACTCTAGGGCCGCTTCGTCGAGCCCTGCTGGAGGGACAGGCAGGCCCACCGCGCTCTCTCCGATTGAGGGCTCGGAACGGAGGAGGGGATGTAGTCCAGTGGAGCCCCAGCGTAAAGACGCCAACAGAGAGAGATGGCCGAGGGGCAGCTGCAAGGGTCGCTCCGGCCTCAGGTGAAAAGCAGGCCCGTCTGAGTATGTTTTTTGTGCACCACGTATGACAGTAGCACCTCACAGCTGGTCATATCTCAACATCCGGGCCGACCAGGACTCGTGCTGCGAACCGGTCATGCCCCAGTATCTTGTTGGCCTTGCCATGTAGTTGTAGTCCGGTATAATCTCGGATATCGACGCCTCACCACAAAATATCAGCACTGTTGTGCGGAGCACTCCGACTAGGCAGCCATTCCCCTCTTGACTGCTCAACAGCGCACCCCCTGAGTGATTGAACTTTAAAAGCAAGATACAATACCATTGACAGAGTGGTCCGGCACCGCGTGGGTGCTCAATTGAAGGTATTCAGCTGAGAAGTGGAAAAAATAAAAGTGAGAAAAGGTTATATATCAGGAATAGAATGAGTAATTGTGAATCGAAGTGGTCTTGCACCATGTCGAGCAAAATCCTGCGCAGTCGAAAGTCTTTGATTTTGTTGAAGTAAAGAAAGTTTGGAAAAGTAGATGAATTTGGTCCGAGCCCGGCAGAGAGAAACCAATTGAAGGTTTTGTGTTAAAGTGGGTCTGAGCCCGATGGGGAGGGGGGGGGGGGAATATCGGGGGGGGGAACAGTAAATCACCCGAGAAGTTGTATATGTGAAATCTTAAGAAGAAAGGAACTTTAAAGGAATGGTTCGCCCAAAAAATGTTATTGCAAAAAAAGATGGGCAATAATAATTGCCGGAGACCGGAGACTACAGGTAAAAAAGCTGCAGCTGCATCTCGGTAAGTGCTATTTTTTTAAATAAAAATAAACACTAAAACACTAGCTGTGTTTTTTTTTCTAAGTTTTCCGGGCTGGAGGAGCCCGGAAAACGTAAGAAAAAAAACTGCAGCTTAGAAAAACATTGTATTTATGTTTGCAGTAGCTTTTGAAGCTACCGCACACATAAATGCAACGTTATTGTGTTTGAAAACGCTGCGGTTTTTCTTTCCAAGTTTCTCAGGCTCCTCCTTCTCAGAGGAGCCTGAGAAACTTGGAAAGAAAAACCGCAGCATTTTTGAAATACAACCGCGTTGTGTTTCTGCTGCCATGTCTATCACTTTGGGTCTCCGGTGCTCCCCCGAGGGGAGCACCGGAGACCCAAAGTGAAAGCCAAGGCAGCAGAAACACAACGGGGTTGTGTTTCCATGCCGCAGTGTTTCTGCCTAAAGCTGTTTTCCCATTTGGGGCTCTGGGGCTCCCCATGGGGAGCCCGAAAGCCCCAAATGGGAAAGCAGCTTTAGGCAGAAACACAACGCCATTGTGTTTGAAAACGCTGCAGTTTTTCTTTCCAAGTTTCTCAGGCTCCTCAGAGCTGGAGGAGCCTGAGAAACTTGGAAAGAACAACCGCAGCGTTTTCAAACACAATAACGTTGTATTTATGTGTGCGGTAGCTTCAAAAGCTTAAATACAACGTTTTTAAAGTTGCAGTTTTATTTTCTAAGTTTTCCGGGCTCCTGCAGCCCGGAAAACTTAGGAAAAAAAACGCAGCTAGTGCTTATTTAAAAAAAAATAAATGGCACTTACCGAGTTGCAGCTGCAGCTTTTCGGCCTGTATTCTCCGGTCTGCGTCCTCCGAGTCCCGGCACCAATGAAAGAAAAGCCACCCAGTGGTAGCTTTTGTTTACTACAGCTGGCTGGCTTTTCCTTCATTAGTGCCGCAAAAGCAAGCACAGGCGGGCATCCATTTCACAAAATGTGCTTCCTTTTTAAAATTTTGAGCTTCATTTTCTCAAAATGTTACATAGGGACTTAAAAAAATGTTAAAAGTGGCAATCGATTTTTTTAAATTATTGGCCATCTTTTTTTGCAATAAAATTTTTTGGGCTAACCATTCCTTTAATGTTTGTCGTGTTTCATCAGGCCCTCTGAAATAAGAGACTTTGAATGGCAAAGAGACTTTGGCACAGAAGGCCCTGATGTTGAGGTTTTGAACTGCATCCTCTTGCTAGAGAAGCCAGAGAGTGTGCTAAGCTTGAGTGTGCCGTTTTGTCCCGTGCTGAAAACATGGGGAAGGGAAGCCAACGCCTTGAATATCCTGACATAATTTTTTGAACACTTTTCTTTTGCATAACATTGAGTCCCCACACTATGTGTATTTAGAAGTAAGGATTGGCACTAGGTTTATTAGTATATTTATTTTATTTAATTTTTAAAGCGCACAAGCAACCTGCAGGCATTGAGGCGCTGTTGCAGGTACAAAGTACTAGTCAAGCTAGTGTATTACAGTCAAGTTGCATACAAATACAGTGTCAAAGGGTGAACAAACTGTAGTTATCAAAGAATACATGCAGAAACATACAAATGTATATATCGGGTGGGAATTATCTTACACAGTGGGCAGTTGTGGGGTAAAACAGACAAAAAGTTCCAGGTCCGTTTTATGAGAAAAGCAGTTTTTTTTAGAAATTTACAGAAGATCCAGTAGGATTTCTCTGCTCTCAAGGCGGCGGGGGGTGGGGGGGTTGTTCCAGTACTTGGCAGCAAGGTATGGGACGCTGGAGCCTTCAGCTTTGTATCTTTTCCCTTTGGGTTCAACTAGTCTATCTGTGTAAGGGGTCCTAGAGGATCTGGAAGAGTGGACTTTGGCAATTGTTTTGGATAGGTAGGGTGGTGCTGTGTTGGATAGGCACTTGTGAGTGATGGGAGTGTTTTGAAAATGATCCGCTCCTGGTTGGGGAGCCAGTGTGCATCTCTTCTGGTGTTTCAGATGTGCTCTCTTTTCTTGGATTGTCAGAAGCGGCTGTGGTGAATTCAGTGCACCTTGACTATCACACATGACGTTACACGTTACGGAAGGTCCTTTCCTCAAACCTTGATCGGCAAATGCTGGGCAGTCAAGCAGCGAGCAGTGGGGTTGAATTACGTCGAGTCGATCCGGGTCAGTTCCAGGTCCAGGCGAACAACCAAACGGACCCAGAAATAGCACTGGACGAGGGCTGGAGACCCGTGTGTCTCACTTAGTGTAAGAGTAAGCATAAGAGCTAAATAGCTGCTATATAGAGCTACAGAACGTCCAAACAACTAAATAGCTCTCAGTGGTGGGAGGAGGGATCCTGGGCTGTCTATCGGGCTACTTTCTCAAAGCCAACACTTTTAGTGTGTTTTTTTTAATTGGATCCCGGATAGTCTAACAGTTGACGCCGTAGGCCGTGCCTCTTTCCACTCTTGCTTGGGCTCGCTCTCACTTTCTTGGGGCGGGTCATAAGGTGGAGAGTAAAGTACAAGCGGCCAATTGTCTCATCCACCTGATTACGGAGCCTTGTCATTCCTCAAGGTCTTAGGACGGATGACATCTTCTGCAAAACATGCATTTTCTTGTTTAGAGTTGTTTAGAGTTTTCAGTTTAACCAAACGTCAAGAGCACAGTTGGGGACTGTGGGCACTTTGCAATTTGGCTCTGACCCACGTGCTGAACCTTTGGTCACTAGATTGGCTGTTCTCAAGCCCATAGGCTAAAGCCAGCCTATTACTTTGAGGTTCACGGGAGATGAGCCCCCCCCTCCGACACAAATGTCAAAAACGTATAACCTTCAGAGTGCTCCACAAGACATTGGTATTCCTGCATCAAGCTTAAACTATGCTACAGCTGTAAGCCATAATACCAATCAAGTGGAGAGGGGCACTTTTAAACGCTTTAAGTCCGAAAGGTGGCATTTTTTTGTTCTACCGAAAAGTATGTATCCCACGGATCTTCACCGCCCTACAAGTTCGGGGCTGCCAGGTGGCCCTGTCTATGTCAGGCCCGAAGCAGGAGAATCCACTCTGCAATATCATCCCATATGTAACCTGCTTCCAGCTAATTTAAACTATACCCTCACAACGACCACGATGAAGAATACTATTGGTAGTATTTTCCCACTGAGTCCAGTGGGTCACAACGAGTTTGAGCAGAGAACACCCACGGAGGTTATTGAAACTACCCCACAGCGTGGTTATCATAGAGGAAAGTCTTTGAATAACATCAACCTGCTCGATGAGGAGCTACTGGAATCTGAAAATCAAGCTTTGATAGAATCTTCTTACAAACTAAATGCCCTTTCAACGATGTGGGAGAATGACACTAGACCAAGAGAGACGTTCTTGAAGTCCCCCCAGAGAATAATAAGTCCTATCGCCAAAGCTAATGCAGAGGAAGGAAGTTAAGAAGTCAAACGAACTAGCTCCGCCCACAATAATGGCCTTGAACTTTGTATTGAGCTCATTAGTAAAAGTATTAGAATATCTGAAACTCGAAGTACAGCAACAGTCGGGCACGCTCTTGGAAATCATAAAAGAACTGGAAATGAGTGAAACTGCCATGAGTCAGTGACTGAGATTCTAGGAGAATTCTGCTCCCTAGCTACAACGCAATCTTCCAAACTGGATCATTGAACTGAACAATGGGCAGGGGTAAAGGAAGAGTTGAACAAGTTACTCTCTTACCTGGTAACGTTCTTTCGATGGGATGGTCCGACAACGTATTCCATATCTATGACAGTAATCACCACAGCTGCGCATCTTCGGAAAATCTTTCGGTGTCTGCGTCCTGCGTCGATGACGTTGATACGCCGTCCTCGATGGCCTCCGTCGAGCCGACGTCACCGGATATTATAAGTAGGACGCATGACGCCCGTAGCCTCAGTTGTAGTTTTTTCCCAGAACGTGTGGCACCAATCTTCTGCCAGTAGGACCACAGAAAGCCTTGCGGAAACTTAAGCTGCAATCACATAAGAAATTCTGTAGTGGGGAAGGCAAGGAGGGAGCGATATGGAATACGTTGTTGGACCATCCCATCGAAACAACGTTACCAGGAAAGAGAGTAACTTGTTCTTCGAGGGGATTGGGTCCTCCGACGTATTCCACATCTATGACAGACTCCCAAAGCAGTACCAACGTAAGGAGGTGGGAAAAGAATTTAGATATACAAATTTAGAATGCCCAATCAAATTGCAGAGTAAAGGACCGCCTTACCAAAGGCCAGATCCAGCCCATGGATAGAATCTAGGGAGTAGTGACGTACAAAAGTATGGACCGAAGCCCAAGTGGCTGCATCACAGATGTTACGAATCGGAACACCCCTCTGCAGGGCAGTAGAGGCAGCCATACCCCTAGTCGAATGGGCCCGTAAGCCTACAGGAGGGTCCTTACCCACCAGGCTGTAACATTCAGAAATCTCCTAGATAATCCATCTAGACAAAGTCTGCTTAGTCACAGCTTGTCCCAAACGCCTTCCAGCGTAACCAATAAAGAGCGGATCATCCACTCTGACCCGGGACATGCGTGAAATGTACAAACTTAAAGCTCTCCTAGGATCTAACCTATGGAGCCTCTCCTCGTCCTTACCAGGATGCGGAGGAGGATAAAATGTTCGAAGAACAGCCTTCTGGCTTAAATGAAATTCCGACACCACCTTCGGAAGGACTAACTCGAAGGACAACCCTGTCCTTATGAAACACAGTGAAGGGTGGCTTAACTGAAAGTGCCTGTAACTTACTCACTCTGCGAGCGTAAGTGACTGCAACTAAAAATACAGTTTGAAGGGTTAACAGTCTCAAAGGACAAGAAATGGAGCACCCATTAGAAACTTGAGAACAAGGTTCAAATCCCAAGTGGGCACCTGGAAAGGTGACGGAGGGAACACATTAGTGAGCCCTTTCAAAAACTGAGAAATTAAAGGAATTTTAAAATAAGAACACTCCTCAGAGGAGCGCTTAAATATGGACAGCGCCGCCAGGTAACCTTTAAGCCCCTGTGGGCTAAAGAAAGCAAAAAAGAGAACTACAGGAATGTCACATGAAAAAGGATCCACATTCTTAACCCTGCACCAGTTGCAGAACTTTCTCCAACGGCAACGGTACAGGGAGTTTTTGTTGCAGGCCGTCTGGCCGAAAGCAACACCTCCATCACGTCTTCAGGGAGGTCCCAATCCTTATACCTCACCCTTTCAGAAGCCAAGCGTGAAGGTTGAGGGATCTGACCTCTGGATGGAGAGCCAGACCCCCTTTCCATGAGAGCAGATCGTCTCGGTAGGGAAGACAACATGGAGGGCAGATGGACAAGTCAAGAAGGTCCGGGTACCACGTCCTCCGGGCCCATGCCGGAGCAATGAGGATCATCCGGGAACCGAACCTGCATAACCTCCGCAGCACTTGCGGGATGACGGGGACTGGAGGAAATGCGTACAGCAGTAGGACGGACCACTCCACCACGAACGCGTCTCCTAAGGCTCCTCTTGGAGGAAATTTCCGTGAGCAGAACCTTTCGCACTTCCGGTTGACACTGGAGGCGAAGAGATTCACTTGAGGGGTATCCCAAAGTGCGAAGATCTCCAGGAGAATCTCCTGAGCCAGCGCCCACTCGTGAGAGATCGCGCTCTGCCTGCTCAGAGCGTCCGCCGTCCCGTTTTCGTCTCCGGCCAGATGGACTGCCGAGATCGAAACTTCCTGCTTGATGGCCCAGAACCAGAGCTGCATCGCCTCCCTTCACATAGGAAGTGACTCTGCCCCCCCCTTTTTGTTGAGGTAGTGAATGGCCACTGTGTTGTCCGTCAGAATCAGGATAGTCTTTCCTCGCACAGTCGGCAGAAAAGCCTTCAGGGCAAGCCTGACGGCCCTCAGCTCCAACAGATTGATATGGAGTCTGGAGACCAATGACCGCTGACTGTCAACTCGTTGGCATGAGCTCCCCATCCCATGAGGGATGCATCCGTCACGAACATCACCTCCGGCCAGGGAAGCCAAAACGGAGCCCCCTTCATCAGATTGCCTTCGACGGCCCACCACAGAAGGTCCTGGGCGACCGAGGGCAGCACCTGGACGGGGTCCGACATCCTGCCGGAGGATTGTGACCACTGCATCTTGAGTGCCCACTGCAAAGATCTCATCTGCAGTCGAGCCTCTGGCACCAGAAGAATGCAGGATGCCATGAGGCCGAGCAACCTCAAGAACTCAAACGCTGGGAAACTCTGGGCATGTTGAAACTTGTGCAACGTATGCTGAATGTGATGAGCCCTCACCTAGGGAGGAAAACACTGCCCCCAGGGACGTGTCAAGCACTGCTCCGATGTACTGGAGCCGCTGAGTTGGCGTCAAGTGGGACTTCTTTAAGTTGAGGGAGAAGCCCAGCTTGTGAAGGGAGTGGCAGGTGACGGACAGATGATCCAGGAATTGCTTGGGAGAGCGCGCCCTGATCAACCAATCGTCCAGGTAGGGGTAGACGTGAATCCCCCCTTTCCTGAGATACGCTGCCACCACCACCCATGAGCTTGGTGAAAACCCTCGGGCGGAGGTCAATCCGAACGGCAGGACCCGAAACTGAAAGTGCGAGTCGCCAACCGTGAACCTCAGGTACTTCTTGCTTGGGATGGATCGGCACATGAAAGTAAGCGTCCTTGAGGTCGAGAGACACCAACCAGTCCTGAAGTTGAAGGGCCTGGAGGACTTGAGAGTAACCATCTTGAACTTGTCCTTCCTGAGGAGTTTGTTCAAACCGCACAAGTCCATGATGGGTCTCAATCCCCCGTCTTTCTTCGAAACCAAAAAATAAGGGGAATACCATCACTTGTTCCTCTACGCTACAGGCACCAGTTCTGTGGCGCCTTTCTCCAGCAGGGTTTGAATTTCCTGTGCAAGGAGCATGTCCGGAATCTTCAAAGAGAGATTCCCTGGTGGATTGTCGTGAGGCCTCTGCCGAAAGGGAAGACAGTAGCCATGGGCTATGATCTCCAGAACCCACACATCTGAAGTAATGGCACGCCATTCTACAAGATGCTGCGCCAGCCTTTCCCCAACCAGCGAACCATGGGACATGCCCTCATGACTGAGCTGAAGCGGCTGCGGCGTTGCCTGATGGCAAAGAGGCAACAGCCCGAGCGGCCTTGGCACCTCGAGTACCTTGTTTTCCACCTCTGGCACTCCTACGGTGGCCCCTTTGACTCGGAGCTCCTCTCGCTTTACTAAAGGATGAGTAATAACAAAAGGAACCTCCCCTCCATTGCTGTCCCCTAGGACGAAAAGGCGGAGGTTGGCGAACTGCAGCGCTCAAGGACTTCGCTGCAGCTTTCTAGGTCTGCAACCTCTCAAGGCTCTCATTGTAACGCTCACCTGATTCCCACGGAGGCGCAGGTCGTGGCAGGAAGGTGTCTGTGACTCGAAAGGTGATGTGCAGGACTCGATGGGCTTCTGGGGTTGAACCTCTTCGCACTGTGTGACGGACTCGTAGGGTGAGGTTTCTGCAGATGAAAGAATATAGGGGTTAATGGTCTGGGTTGTTTAATGTCTCTCTTCCTCTCTCTCCCAAGCTTCTCCGTAGAGCCCCCAGGTCAACGTGCTCACCTTAGATAGGTGAATGCTGGACTCTCCATCTGCGTCTGATGCAGGGCGCTGTTGCCAGTTCCTTCACTGGTAAAACATAGGCCTCTTGGACTCAGAGGACCTTTACCGTCGTTAATAGCACGAGCGGTGAGTTTCCAGACACCTTTTTAGTCTTTATAGTCTTTAGAGTCTTTAGGTGCAAGGCACGTTAACATTGAACAGGACTTCGTATGATGCTTTTCTCCCCTTTTGCTTGCAGGACTCGTGAGGAAGATCAAATAAAGCGCCTGGAAATGCGTGAGTAAATGCAAGCACTCTAGCTGTTCTTTCTCTTGCAGCGTAGTTCGTGCTGAAGAGGCACCAGAGTATTTGCAGGCGTTCTATTGTGAAGAGCGCGAGGGGCGTAAGTAAATACCTGTCTAATGTCTCTTCTTTTGTCTTTCAGAAGCTTGTTTGCAGCGCCGGAGTCCGCGGAAGGCCCATAAGTAAATACGATGCTTTTATCTCCGCAGGTGGCGATGCAGCGTGAAGAATTCCAGAGTTCACGGAGTGCCGGTAAGTAATGACAATGCTTTTGTCTTCACAGGCGAAAGTACAGCGTGCCGAAATGACCGCAGCTGATGGATCAGGTGAGTAAGCACTGCGAGTTAAGACTGCCTTGCTAACCTGCTGTTTCTTGTCTCTGCAGATGCTGCTGTCGACTGGATACAGGAATGGTGAGTATGATTCTTGCAGATTGAGGAAGAAAGGCTGGAACAGACTCGGTGAGCGTTCTGCTGCAGATGCAGAATAACGCGAAGCAAGTTTCATCCATCGGGTGTGGTTTAAATAGCCTTGGAGTGATGAGGCTCTTCCTCCACGGCCCCGCCTAGGTAAGAAAAGAGTTCCAGTTCCAGAAGCTTTCCCCATGCTGAATCCAGGGAATGGAGCTGCCCCACCCAGGTAAGAAAGTAGTTCCTGTTTACAGAGGACTTCTAAGTGGCTGGTAAGTAAGCAGCATGGTCTGCTGCAGGTAAATCCATCCAAACATCTGCACACATATTATGAGCCCGGCGCTTCCAGTGTCGGGACCGATGATTCTGATGAGCCTGGTGCCACCGGCGCCAGGACAAGGTCCAAAAGGTCCCCGTGGGGACCGGCTGGTGCCTAGGATTAGGGTTAGGGGGCTGCTTCCAAGGACGTTGGGCTGGTCCTGGCTCCTTGGAAGCAGTGATCATGACACTCATCAGCCTTGCTGCCAAAAAAATGTACACCATCAAAGGGCATGTTGAGGAGCCGGGCTTGCACATCAGGAGCAAACCCCGACTTCCGCAACCACGCAAACCTGCGTATTACGGTGCTCGCCGCCATGGATCGGCTGACGCAATCTGCCATGTCCAGACCCGACTGAACAGTCTCACACATGGCATCCTTGCCATCCTGTATCATAGCAAGAAATCCATCCCGTTCGTCCCCTTCGGGAATATGTTCAGCCGTTAAGGAAACAAAGTTCCACAGAGTGTGCGTGAAACGTGACAAGGCACATACAGAGTTGGCTGCCTGAAGAGCCATACCCCCTGAAGAAAACACTTTCTTCTTCCAACCATCAAAACGCTTGTTGTCCCTATCAGGAGGGATGGTAGGATACGACGCCTGCTTTGCTGGGGCCGTAGCCGCCTGCACCACCAAACTCTCCAGAGTGGGGTGCGTGGTCAAGTAGCAGGGGTCGCTACTGGCTGGGCGCCACCCTTCTTTGCACAGCCATATGGAATGGCAGTACCGGGTCAGTTGGTGACCTTGGTCGAGGATATCCGTCGGGTCATCCTGCAAAAAATCCCCTGGTGAAGCAGACCACCCCAAGTACTCTGTAACCCTTGACATCAGGCGCCGGTACGAGGACTCAGCATGGGTGCCAGGCTCAGGCCTACAAAACTCCACCTCCGGAGAGGTGTCCAGACCACTGGCGTCGTGCAGTGACTGACGCAGGTCTTCAAATGGCTATGACCAGAGATAATCTCGTCTGGCAGCGTATCAGGAACCAACCCATCTTCAGAACCCTCATCCACCTCAGAAATATATTCCAGATGGTGGAAAGCGGGCACAGAATAGGGGACAAAGACATTTTTTGCCTTGGCCAGAGCCTTTCTAGGGGTTCCACCGTGCCACGGTAACCTCTGACAAAACAGCCTCGAAAGACATTGAGGACGTCGAGTGAATCGGCGTCGTCGAGCGCGGCGCTGACAGCATCGACGGCTTCGACACAGGCCTCCAGGGCAGAGCACCGAGCGAGTCCTACGACAGCCTGGGTGCCGATGGCGGTGACTTCCTCGGAGGCAGAGCCTCGAGAGAGTCTGTCGACCTCGGCGCCACCGGCGTCTACATCTTCTTCGAAGACTTCACAGGTGCATGCGGTCTCGAGGGCGTCGAGGACCGGGACCTTGAACGGGCATGAATAGAACCATTCCCCTTGTCTGAGCGGGACCTATCCCGCAAATCGTGCCGACCACCCGAGCCCGAAGGCATACGAGCAGTGTCTCTAGTACGGTCACGCCCAACCCCACTCGGAGGCGCGGACGGACCGGTGCCCTGCGATTCAAGAATTGCCAACATTTTCTTACCGAAGAAAGCCCATTCCTCCGGAGTTGCATGCTTGGTGGGATAAGCAACCCACCGACGGGCAGAGTCCTCGGACGAGGATGGGGAAGGCGACCGATGACGGTGCTTCTGGGAGTGCCTCGAAGAGGCAGAGGAGTGGCGGAACCCACTCTGGGACCGAGACCCCTTAGACCTACGACGGCGATGCGGAGAGTCGCCCCTCGAATCGTCCGTCGAAAGCCCAGTGGACCTCGACTTCCGGGGCTTGGACACCTTACCGACAGACAGCTTCTTCTTATGCTCCCGCAAGGCTTTGGACCTAAGCGACTGGCAGTCGACAGTCATCCGTGTCGTGGGCCTCCCCAAGGCACCAGAGGCAGGCCTCGTGCCAGTCCGTCACCGACATCTTGGACCCGCAGTCCCCACACTTCTTGAAGCCCGGACGCGGGGTGGAAAAAGAGGAAGACATCATGATAAACTTCGTACAAACGAACAGGTTCGAAGAACCGAAAGAACAGAAACTCAGAAGAGTCGAGGCGCGTCGAGATCTCCGAAGCGAACATCGTGGAAAAAACGGAACTGAGGCTACGGGCGTCGTGCGTCCTACTTATAACATCCGCTGACGTCGGTTCGACAGAGGCCCTCAAGGATGGCGTATCGACGTCCTCAACGCAGGACGCCGAAAGATTTTCCGAAGCAGCACACTGGTGATTACTGTCATAGATATGGAATACGTCGTAGGACCCAATACCCTCGAATAGGTCGCTCTCTGAGAAATTCAACTGTCTGCCCCAAATTGTATCAGGGGCCATTCTGCTGCCCTTAGAGAAAACCATCTTGGTGGATGAGATGAATGAAACTCCTCTCTCAGCCTCCGTAATGGAGGAGCTTTTCTGTGTGGTTGAGACGGCACCCTCTAGTAAAGATTCTGACACTGAGGAGGTGTTAGTTTTCGTTACCTCATCAGAGAAAGTGGCGCAGGCCCAAGTAAAAAAATCCAATGGGAAGACTAAAAAACAGAAAAATAAACTGTTAACGGGCCAATCTGTAACCTCAACTTCAACTCGGAATAACCCCATCAAACTGAAAACAAAGAACCGTACATCTGACACCAATCGCTTCCTTAGAAATTTAAAAGGGGCGTCTGCGCCGGATTTTGTTGCAGATCTCTCTAAAGCAACTAATAGCAGAAAAGGAAAAAAAGGCAAAAGTCGAGTAAAAATTCTGTAACTATCTGGGGTAGCATCCTCTGAGGAGGGGGTGAAAACAACAACTGCAGTAGCAATCCAAACTGATCCGATTGTTCCAGCAAGGAAGATAGCTCCCATATTTCTGAAAGCGGCCACAAAATCTAACCAGATGAAACCAGTGTTGAAACTTCCACCGATTTTTTTGAAACCAGGCGCAAATCCCCCCCCAAAAAAATTGAGTTTGTCGGATCCGATCGACCTAGGTTCTGCTGCTTTGAAATTATCTGACTCTAGTCAATCGAGTGCAGCTGACCAGCAACCTTCAGAGAACTCTGGCACTATTCTTTCAGGAAACGTGGCTGACTTATGTTATGGGAATTGATGGGTTCACAATATTTCAACAGCTTGCTTTCCATTCGGGTGGAGGAAGACCTAAGGGCGGTCTCATGGTTGCGTCCAATAATGGTATTTTCGGCTTCTCTAAACTACTGTCCAAGGAGAAACAAGGTATCCTGATAGTGAGAGTTGGGAAACATGGCGGCCATGCAGACCCATGCTGGGTAATTGTTAATTTGTATTGGAACCAACAGGCCTCCAATTTACTTCTGTTCTTGCAAGATTTGTCGGATTGTTTAGCCGAGTTTTCATCTCTTTTGCCCTCAGACGAAAATTTAATAGTAGGTGATCTGAATTCCCAGTGCATCATATCAACCAAAGATAAGATCTTGGGTAAAACTAAACTTATCACAAATAATGGCAAAGTTTGGTTGAATTTTATAAGGTATCGGGACCTCTGTATGCTTAACGGTAACGTAGAGGAGGACCTTTCGGGTGGCCTCACTTGGCATAGGGGGCTGGCCTTCTCACCCTTGGATTTTTTTTTGTATCTAGGACCATCTTCAATAGATGCCTTAAATTGGTAATCGATGAGGGGAACAGTGATGACCATGATATGCTGAAAGTGTCATTGGCACGAGAGGCTGCATATGTACCACCCTTTTACACTTGTGATCTGTATTCAAAGTCTGCTGGTAACTGCTTAAGGAAATTCAATAGAGGGGGTCTGACTGACAAATAACTTGAACTAACTAGTTACACATTTGTCTGATTAACAACTTTTGTGCAGGTGTGAGCCACTTACTTGTTTCCCCTTTCTCTGGGACATGAGTCCCCTAATCAATCCGCTCAAAAAGAGACCTAGGGTCCATAATCATTCCTATGATGCCCTAATTCAAGAACAGAAGAAGCTTAATCGTCAGCAAGGGGCCAGGTTAAAACAGGGGGGCTTTGATAAAAAGACCCTGGAGTGTCATCTTAGAGATCTGAACAATAAGTATAGGAATTGGATTCCCTCACAAAGGGACCTTATGTGCCAGCAGGATGGTGAAATAATTTTAAGAGCCGTACTCTCAGGAAATTCTAGAAATGTTTGGGCATTAGTGGGCTCGCTGAATGATAATTTTACCAATGATCAGGCAGCAATACTGCAGGAACAGGCCTGGGTTAGTAATTTCTCTGAGGTGTATGGTCCCTAAGACATTTTGGTCCCTAAGACTGATCTGAAATGCATAAGGTCTCTGTTTTTTTCCTGTGAGGAGATTGAACATTTAAAATCATGAAATCTTCCACCTCTAGAGCGGCTGGCCCAAACGGTTTGAGCAACACAATCCTAAAATTGAATCCGGTACTCTGGGCAAAGGTGTTAAAAGCTCTCTTCGATAATATAATGCTGTCAAAGGATACACCTGAGTCCTGGAGGTCGTCCATTGTAATTTCCATTTATAAAAGGGGGGACCGTCTAGCAGCTTCAAACTATTGCCCAATTTCCCTGCTAGATACAGATAGTAAAAACTGTGTGCGACTAATTCTGGGTGCGAGTCAGGATATCTAGGTCAAGCGCATTGTCGGGTCCAATAAAGATTGAACGTGGAGTTCAACAAGGCTGTTTGATTGCCCTTTTTCTGTTTATTCTTTATATGTCAGACCTAGGTCTATGGCTGCAGGATAAAGGCTTAGTAACCCCAAAAATTGGAGACTCTGTAACAAACTGGATGGCCTATGCCGACAACGTAGTGGTTTTAGATCACTCACAAGTCGGGTTACGTTTATTGACCGCCTTGGCGGATTACGGCAAATACAATGATTTTAAAATTAACCCCAGTAAATCTACAGTGTTGATCTTTAAACATCCTAAGAAGATCCTAAAATCACACACCTGGCTTCTGGACAAGCGGCCGATAGATATAGTCCCTGGGGTAACCTATCTGGGGGCTGTTATTAACGCATTTCCGACTATGGGCCATATACTCGCAGCCATCGACCTCAAGGTCCTCAATTTGCGGTCTCAGATGAGAATAATTCATCAAAAATATTGTACGTTCTTGATCCAACCTCTGGTAAGGTTCTATATAGGCAAAGTTGGCCCGGTCATTTTATTTGGCCTAGATTGGAAGCTGCTATCCATCGATATAGACTGGGACATAATTGAAGCCAAATTGTGGAAAAGATGGGAGTGGAGATGGGTTTCTGTCTTGAGGCTGATCCTAGATCTACCGAAGGGATCATTATATGAGGATGTGGCACTGCTAATGCAAGAAGAGGTTAACATCTTTCTGAATAATCTTAGCTCCCCGTGTCAGGAGATCTTGGTCAGCTGAAATGTTTCGTTGGAACTCCACATTAAGAATCCACTTTAGTGTCCTATTAACGTCCTTTTTGGGTGCTTTAGGACCCACCAATAGGACGTCTGGTATAAATAGCCCCGCCCCCACGGCTTCCCTTCAGATTTCAACCTCCAAAGTATTGGGAAACCGAACCCAGGTTTACCAACGTTGGAGAAATGGAGTTACAGGTAAAAAAGTATTCCCTTCTCCAGCATTGGATCTTTCATGGATTCACATCCAATACAACCAATTAGTAGTGATGTGTGACGGGCAAACCAACAAACAGTACTTAATCACATACATGAGACAACAAACCCATCAAGTGACAAAGCACATAGAAAAAACGCAGAAGCTGTGGGGCCTACCTTTTTGGAACAGGCGTTGGAGGACCGCATGCCCCACCTGCACATCTTCCATATGCTGCTGCCCGAGACAGTAATGCCTGGTGAATGTATGCGGCACCTCCCAGAAGGCCGCCTGGCTAATGTCCACCAGCGGCATCCCAGACCATAGCGCCGCCGACGAGGCAGTGGACCTCGTAGAATGTGCCTTAGGAGCACTCCTCAAAGGCTTTCTAGCTTTTGTGTGGAAAAACATAATTGTAGAAGAAACCCATCGGGAAAGTCCTTGCTTGGAGGTGGCCTGCCCCTTGTTGGACGGCTCATATGCCACAAACAGTCGCCTTGACATCCTGAAGTCCTGTGTGCGATTCAGATCAAACTTTAGGGCCCTCTTAACGTCCAGAGAATGCAGGGCCCTTTCCGCTGGCGTGGATGCATTAGCAAAAAACGAGGGTAAAGCAATAGAGGCAAGTTTGTGAAATGCTGTTGGCACTTTAAGGGATAAAGTGTGGGTTAGTGGCCAGGAGAACCTTGTCCTTCACAAATCTCAGGTAAGGAGGGTCAATGACCAGTGCTTGCAATTCAGACATCTGTCTGGCCGAGGTAATTGCCACTAGAAAAGCCACTTTCCATGAGAGGAACTTCAAGGGAGCCGTCGACATGGGTTCAAAAGGAGGCTTCATCAAAGCCGAAAGGACCACATTAAGGCTCCACACCAGTGCAAACTTCACTGGCAGAAATGTCCGAAACAACCCCTTCCGAAAATGTTTCACCAAACGATTACTGAAAAGGCGAGCAGCATGGCGCTTTCTCGTGAACTTAGAAATCGTTGCCAAATGCACCTTAATGGATGACAACGCTAGTCCCCCTTCTGCCAAGTGCAACAGGAACGGGAGAACCTCCGCCGGAGTAACGTTCAAAGGGTCAACCCCATGATGACCCTTACACCATTGACAGAATCTGGTCCATTTATGCCCATACGAGACATTCGTGGAAGGCGCCCTTGCTGCCTCCAAAATCCATCGACATTCTCGGGATATTTCCAAATGACCGAAATCTGAGTGGTCAGGAGCCACGCCGCTAGGCTGAGAAACACTGGATCATAATGCTACACCCTGCTGTCGTCCTGAGACAGGGCATCCGGAGCCACTCTCAACCAAATTGGCTCTTCCACCGCCATATGAAGGAGATCTGAGAACCACGTCTGCCTGGGCCAAAACGGGGCCACCAGAATCACTCGGCACCTGTACCTCTGAATCCACTGGATGGTCTGCCAAACGAGCGGGAACGGGGGAAACGTATACGCGAAGAGATCTGTCCACGGGAACGAAAATGCGTCCCCCAAGGACTCGGGATGAGCCCCTTTGCGGGCGAACTCCAGACACTGCTAGTTTTCCCTCGTAGCAAAAAGATCGAACGGAGGATGTCCCCATCCCCAGAAGTTCCACAAGACCTGCTGCTCCTTCAGCCTCCACTCGTGCAGCTGGCTGGCGTCCCTGCTGAGCGCGTCTGCTTGAACATTCAGCACTTGGGCAGATGGAAAGCGACAAGGCTGATCCCTTGAGGTAGAGCCCAATGGCAAACATCCTGTGCCTCCTTAGACAGGGCTCGGGAATGTGTGCCCCCCGGTTTCCTTAAATAAAACATTGTGGTGGTATTGTCCGTCAACCCCCGATCCGCGCAAGAAACAACTTTAGGGCCCAGTGCACTGCCCTCAAATAGAGCACATTGATGTGGAACATAGTCTCTGCCCGAGACCACAGGCCCTGCCCCCTGCGAGCCGTTGAGGTGTGCCCCCACCCTACCTGGGAGGTGTCGGCCACAATCGTAAACTGGAACTCTGGCTCCAGCAAGGGCATTCCCCTTACAAGATTGGTCATGCATGCCCACCAGCGAAGGGCGTCCAACAGGCTTTTGTCAACCACCAACTTGTCTGACCACAAACCTCAACTCTGCGACCGTCTGTCCACGAGGAACTCTTGCACTGGCCTCATGAAGAGGCGGCAATTGGGCAGAAGAGGGATACACAATGCCATGGCCCCCAACAGCGACATGTAACCTCGGACCGATACAGCCACACCCTCTTTCCACTCGCTTGCTTTGGCCTGCAATTTTTGCACATGCTTGCTGGGAGGCTTCACCAGATTTTGCCGGGTAAGAAACCGCGCCCCAAGAAACACCACTCCATGGACGGCGTCAAAAATGATTTTGACAGCGAATCCCAGCCGTTGCAAAAGCCGCATGGTTGCCACGAGTGACTCTTGTGCCCTTTCCTGCGACAAACCCCTCACCAACAATCGTCCAGGTAGGGGTACACATGATGACCTTCCCTCCGGAGGAAGGCCGAAACCGGTGCCAGACACTTTGTGAACGTCCTCGCGGACGACTTCAGGCCAAACAGGAGGACCTGAAACTGATATTGTTCCTCTCCGACCACAAATGGCAGGAAGTTGCGGTGCCTCCGCCGCATAGGGATGTGAAAATAGGTATCCTGCAAATCCAACGACGTCAGGAACTCGCCCGGCTGCACCGACTGGATGACATCTTGGAGGGTGAGCATCTTGAACTTGAACAAGACTCTGCCAAGCCTCTATGCTTGGAGATCCAGAATAGGCCTCCACTTGCCTTTGGGCTTTTTCACAACGAAATACTGGGAGTAAACACCCTGACCCCGCTCTGCAACCGGAACTGGTTCTATTGCCCCTTTCTCTAGCATGAGAACCACATCCTGCCGCAGGATTGGAAGATGCGGCTGCAGTACATACAACAGCGGAATAGGGACTGGAGGACGCCGGAACTCCGAGTGGCCAAGATGCACCGTGTCTAGCACCCAGCGAAATGATTTTATCTTTCTACACTCGTCGACGTGGATGCGACCCAGGCCCCCAGCAGATTGTCCATATGGCAGTCATTGTTGAGGTTTAGTTTGCCTCCCCTTAGACGCAGAGGACTGCAAACTTTTTTCGCTCAGCCTGGAAGTCCCGGCCTTTCTGTGCCAACTGGACAGACTGCCGATAACCTTGAGAGGAGTAGCTGGAGCACCCATAAGCACGATCTCTGGTGGAAGCAAACCGGACATTTCCAGAGGCTCCACGGAAAGGCCGAAAGGAGCAAAAAGAGCGCTCACTCTGCAGGGAACCGAAAGATTTAGCAGTTTCCGTATCCTCCTTCATCCCAGGACATCATGGCAGTGAAAGGGTGCATGGCTAACTGCAGGAGCAGGGCCCATGGGGATTGACAGACAAATGTGATAACGAATACTGAATGAGGTGAAAAGGTGAGGGGACTTTCCTCTAATGTCAGTTTTGTTCATTGACAGGCGATGAGAGAACATGAAGAGGAGGTCTTTGAATGGGCGTACTGAGGCGACCAGATGAGTGAAGCAGTGCGGAGAAACAAACGTTTTAAGTTGTAGCCTCGTTGGGATAAAGAGTGAGTGTATAAAAGTGAATTTGTGCCGGCGGAGCGAAGTTGCCAGGCTCGCTATTAAAGAAGTTCTGTCACGGGAGACCAGGGTGAAGCGGACACGCGCTCACGTTCAGAGCCGTGTGGATGCTGATGGGGAAAGAAATACTACAACCGTCATCTCAGATAACTTCGCAGCTGACAGAGCAGAGGGCCGGAAGCGAACAGCGAAGGAAATCCTTTGTAAGGTTAGTCCAGTGGAAACTGATACGGTTGCTTACCGAGGCTGGCCGAGATGCCGGATGAGTCCTGTCGGAATAAATAAACACAGCAAGCGGCAGTAAAAAGAACTGCAATTCAAAGAAATTAATACCCATTCGCTGGAAGGAAAGTGACACGCTCGCACACCGAGGCGTGTTCGGACACTTATGTGAATTATTTATGTTGTTCCGTCAGCACGGTGAAGCAGCTATAATCTGTTAAGCCCCTGGAGCTCTCAAAGAATCCTGTGGGAAATTGATAAGAGGACAGACAAAGAAGAAATTGCCAGAGGGAGCATGCAGATACCTGAAACAACGTGTTTCCTTTAGAAATGAATTTTCACACGAACCACGGAGAGGGAAGCTAAAAGAAGTGTAATTGACCAAGGGGGTGTACCAGTGAGAGACTGAACCGAAAGAGTTATTCATAACCCTGTTGGGGTGGTGGCATATTGACCGGATGGGAAATATTAACGCTATTACTCACCTGTGAATGTAAAGATTAAAGGAAGAATTAAATAAAGAGAAGGGCTAATCCTTCCCCTAAGACTCTGGAAGAACTAGAAAGATAAAAGAATCTTGGAAAAGGCTGAAGGAAGCAAATGCTACTCATCCAAGGAACAATCTATTTGTGCAGTTTCTAGAAAAAAAGAAAAAAAAAAGTTTCACTTGAGAAAGGGTTTGCCCTCACAGGGCATGTCGAAGACCTTATATTGTGCCTCCGGGCGCAAGTCAGTGCACTTCAACCAGGCCTGGCGCGGAAGCACAACCCCATTGTAAATCTGTTTAAAACCTGATTCTGCCAGGTCCACAGCAATATTTATGCTGTGGTTGAAGGCCTCCTCCCCCTCACGCACCAACAGCATTGCTTTTTATCGGTGCTGCTCCGGCAGATGTTCAAGAATTGGGGCCAGCCGATGCCACATTTCACGATCACATCTGGCCATGATCGCCAAGGAATTTGCAGCCTTTACCGTCATAGCCCCGACCATCAACACCACCTTTCCAAAAGCGTCCTGCTTCCTGGCCTCACTGTCCGGAGGCGTAACGCATTTATGTTGGCTCCTGGCCTTCCGGCTGGAAGCCGCCAACACCACAGACTTGGGCGTGCGCTGCGACACCAAGCAGCTAGGGGTAGACTGCGGAGACTTTCAAGGGTACCCTTCACCGCCGGCTCTGAAAACAGGTGGGACATTGTGCAGAGGCCATCCTGCCACAAGTGGTCGAGAATCGGCACGGAGAAGACCACCTACCTCTGCTTGCTCATATGGTCGAAGAGGAAGCAGTCTTTACTCTTCAGGCACCAGTCAAAACGCCAGACATGCTTTCGACATCATGGCGTAGAAGGCCCCAATATCATCCGGAGGCAAGGGTTGCACCGGGCTGCTCCACCTCCGCGTCCCACGCGTCATCCCTCGTCGGCGACGACGGTACAATGGAAAGGGTGTCCCGCGGAACACTCTCAGGGGCTGATTCAGGTAGCTCACCTTCTTCAGGATGAGACCTTTGACAGCCCAACCCCACCGGCAATGGCGAGCCTCACCAGGCAACACCTCGACCACTGGCCCCGCCGGACTCGGAGGAGGTAACCTTGCATCCAGCTGCCCCAACAAAGATTGAAGTGTAGACAGCACTTGCAACGACAGCAGAGATTGCGGGTTAACCAGCGGAAAACCGGGCAGCCCAGCCCCCATTCCACTCGATGTCGAAGGCCTCCCAGTCTGCAGACCCAGAGCAGACGGGTCAAACACCTGCTCCTGTTCCTCGTCCACTTCCGAAGAAACAGAAAATGTAGTCGGATCTTGCTGCAAAATGTTCTCAGGAAGGATAGACTCATCGACGACAGCCCTTCTGATCCCATCTGCGTGGACGATAAAAGCATCAGACTACTATCCGTCAGTATCGTGGACGGCGCTGATGACCCCACTGTTGATGACGGGACCGTAGACTGCAGCACCACCGTCGACGACCGAGTAACCGTCAACCAGCTCGTCGTTGGAACCACGTCCCATGGTTTTCGATTTCACCGAAGACCCAGATTTTTTGGAAGAACTGGACGAGTGCTTCGAAGAAGACTCCTTCGACTTCGCCAGGACTGTCTCCGACACCGTAGACTTCTCGGGCCTACCACCAAACACCCTGGAGTGGTCCGATAGACCGAGCTTGGACAACGAAGAGCCACTCGCCTTCGACTGCTGCGGCTTCGATGAACACTTACTGCCTTTCCCCACCTCCGACGCAGGCAATGCGGCCCGATGCTTCTTCGCCAGAGGTTCAGCCGACACCGCTCAGCGATGTTCCGTGGACTTCTCTGCTCTTCCCGAAGACTGGCTCCCCCGGGCTGAACCCACCTCAGAAGCCGGGTACCTACCCTCGTTAAGCCAACATATGAGCCGTTGATTACGGTCCTTCAGGGTCTTTTGCGAAACCCCCTGACATATCTCGCAGGCATCCGCCGAGTGATGCGGGTAGAGACAGTAAAGACAGTCCATAGGACCATCCCCTTCGTACACCTTCAAGCCGCAGGTAGCACAAGGCAGAAAAAGAGACTTCTTCTGGGCTACAAACGACATAGTAGCCCATGATACCAAATGCATGTGCAAAACACGCAGAAACACGAGGTGATCCCAATAGTTTGGAGACGGTTGAAATCTGAAGGAAAGCCGCAGGGGTGGGCTATTTATACCAGACGTCCTATTGGTGGGTCCTAAAGCACCCAAGAAGGATGTTGATAAGACACTAAAGTGTCAAAGTTTTCCATAGAAGTTAAAGTTACCGAGGCTTCCCAGCCTAATGACGGGGAAATATTCACAGCATGTGTATTCATGAAAGATCCAATGCTGGAGAATGCTATTTCTATGTATTGTTCAGTTTTTGCTATATTATTTTTTCTTGTCTTTGTTTGGTAATAAGCTAAGGAGATTTTTAATATTTCAAGTATTAAAAGTCTCACATTTGTGTTTTGGTTTTTGTATCCAATTATGGCTATTACACTAAAATAAAAAGATGTGCTCTCTTTTTGGGATGTTCAGAACTGCACTAAGGGCGTTATTCTGGATAACTTGAAGTTTGAGTATGTTTTTGGAAGAAGTGCCATTGAATAGGACATTACAATACTCAATCTTTGAGCCAGTGATTGCACATGCAATGGTTAGGCAGTATTTTTTTGACAGGAATGGTATGGCTGCATTAAGGACCTTGGTGGTATAGGCTGCTGATGAGGCAATGGCACTTGTCATGTCATGGTCAGTGATGCGTCTAGATAGACCCCCTAGGGTCTTTATGGTTTTAGAGACCGCTTTTGAGCAATTATCGATTGTGAAGGCAGAGTGTTTATTATCGAGGGACGTTAGTGCGCTTGGCGGGCCAACAATCAGGATTTCTGTCTTGTTGCTGTTGAGACAGAGGTGATTGGCTGCCATCCAGGTCTGAATTGTGGATTAGATTGTGTTAAGGGAGTTAGTCTTCTGTGTAGTAGTTGCCTGTGAGGGAAATCAGGATGTGTGTGTCGTCGGCATAGTTAGTGTAAGCTATGCCGAGCGAGTCTAGATTGTGGAATCGATACCTGGTGAAGATATTGTAGAGCGTAGGGGTGATGCAGGATCCTTGTGGCACGCCGAAGGTGATAGGCGAAGGAGAGGTGTTGGCGATCTCTGAGAAAACTCTCATCACTCTTCCATTAAGGAAGAATGCAATCCAGCCAGTAGCTGCGGGTGAGAAGTGGGCGGGATTAGTCAGGTGGTGGCAGAGGATCTGGTGATTAACCAGGTTGAACGCTGCAGATAAGTCTAGGAGGAGGAGTAGAGACGACTTGCCTTTGTCCCTGATCTCATCTAGCTGATTTGTAAGATCAAGCAGGGCAATTTCTGTGCCGTGCCTTCGGCGGAATCCGGATTGACGCAACCATAGGATGTGATTGTCCTCAAGGAACTGCTGAACTTGAAGGTATGCTGCTCAGTCCAGAATTTCTAGGAGGAAGGGGACAGGCAGTGATTGGCCTATAGTTAGTTGGGATGGCTGGGTCAAATGTTTTTGTCACGAGGGGGAGTACCCAGGCTTCTTTGAGGCTTGCTGGAACCGTGCTTTGAGCGAAGGATGTATTTATGATAGCTGTGATGATGGGCGCAAGTATGTCGGCACAGTCTTTGACAAGGGGTGCAGGGCAGATGTCACCCTTACATTTCAATGGTTTTAGACTATTAATCAGTTTGGTGACATTGTTTTCGCAGATGTCCCTGAAAAAGAACTGGGTGGTGGGGGCAGTAGGAGAGGGAGGTGAGCTAGAGGCTGTGGGTGTTTTTTTTTCTCCAACTTTGTTTATTAAGGTCATGTCATTAATCACATATAACAATAATGAACATTGACAGTGCATAGCATTAACAATAGAAAACTGACATTATGAAGTATGTTTACATCTTGGCATTAGGGTAGGAGAATCGTCCTCATCAGATACCACATCACATAAATAGCTTCTAAAGGGGGTCCAAATATCCTTGGGGTGGTTTGTTACGGGCATGGACAGTAGATATCGCTCTTCACATTAATTTACATACGTTAGTTCTCAGAGAATGTCTTATTTTCGGTGCATGTTTAGCCTTCCAACATTTTAATATCTATCTCTTGACCACGGCACATGTCACATTAAAAAGTCTTCTCGTAGTTTCAGCGCATTTACCAACGTCTCCAAACAAATATTTTAGGGAACAGAAGCGGATGGAATTTGCATAATATCTTCAATAATTTCCATCACATTACCCCAAAAAATGGCAACTAAGGGACTAGACCAATACATATGAAATGCATCTGCCTGCGGGTTACCGCACTTCAATCGCCAGTATAGTTCTCACCAAATTTGGCCATCTTCACAGGGGTGTAGTGTAGCTGGTTTAGGATTTTGAACTGGATCAGGCGTAGTCCAGCATTGAGATATACTGCTTTCGTCAATTGGCAGCATTTGTGCCATTGCTCATCCCCTATTGCTGATCCTACGTCTGTCTCCTATATCGTTTTCATGGTGTTTTGGGATGGAGTATGTGACTGTATGAGGCCATACAGTTTGGATATACCTACTTTCGTGTCCTCATTGGATGTTATAGACCGTATACATTCATGTGTAACAGGTTCCTCTGGAACATCAGCCATTTCCCCCCAAAAGCGGTCCTCATACGATGGTATTGTAGAAGTTTGAGCTGCCCCCCTATCCCCAATGGTGTTTACAAATTCCACCCGCTTAACGTATCTGCCTTCAGAGTACATGTCCCACAGTTTATCTGGGCCCCAGGTTTTCTGTAATGTCTCATCAAAAGTAGGGGAGATTCTGGGGAAGCACCATAATGGGACCACAGGGTCATATGGCGTCTCTATCTTGATCCTCTTGTAGATTTTCGACCAGGCCTGGACAGTGAACCTAACAGAGTCAAATTTACAGGGATCTTTATGGCGTACAACGAACATGACAGACTGTAGCTCAATAGGAGACGCTGCATATTTTTCCAGTGGTATATGTGTGGCAGTTTCATCTAGGTGATACCAATATTTAGCAAATTGGGCTTATGCTGCTAAGTAATAGAGCTCGAAGTCGGACGCGGCAAGACCGCCAGTTGTTTATGGTTCCGTCAGTTTATCCTATTTCAGCTGTGCCGCACTTGACCCCCATTCAAACATAGTGACCAATGATTGCAGCTTGGATAAGAATATTCTGCATGTCCATATGGGAATAGGGTAAAAAAAAAGTATAGGAGTTTGGGGAGGACTACAATTTTCAAAAGAGCTATATCTGTCCATAAGGAGAGACTGGAAGTTTAACCCACAATTGCAGTTTCACGGCCAGCAGTTGTAGATATGTGCTGTGATTATCAGTGTAAAGTGTTTGTTGTTCCCGTGATACAATGATGCCCAAATAGCATATTTGAACCAGTGGCCACTTCAAACCGCTAATGTTGGATGGACATTCAGTGGCTGGTGTGAGTAGGAATAATTCTTATTTAGAGTTAAGAGTTATTTATTCTGTATCCAGAATATCGGGCAAATTCATGAACATCTTTCATAATTGTCTCGAGATTTAGTTCAGGGTTTTGGATGTAAAGGAGAGTATCATCCGCATACAGTGACATTATTTGTGGGGGGCCTGTCAACCTAATCCCCCTGTGACCATGTACTTTAAGCATAAAGGCGGCCGTTGGCTCAATTGTGAGTGCAAACAGTATTGGGGAAAAGGGGCAATCCTGTCTAGTACCCTTGCCAAGAATGAACAGTGTGGATAGCGTCTGATTTGTAAGGACTCTCGCACTCGGGTTGGTGTATAAGAGTCGAACACATTTTAGGAATTAAGGACCTCTACTAAAACAGCCCAGCACTAGAAATAGATATTCCCAGGACACAGAATCGAATGCCTTTCCGGCCTCGAGGGCAGCCACCACAGCTTTTGCATTCAGACTTACTTGTGCCATCACCCCGAATAGGCGACGAAGATTAAGGGCAGTGGATCTCATGGGCATAAACCCAGATTGGTCTGGGTGCACCAATTTGGGCATGTTGGGGAGAAGCCTTGTCGCAAGTATTTTGGCAAATATCTTCGCATCAGTATTGATCAAGGAGAGAGGTCAGTATGAGGCCATGTCTTGCGGGAGGTGGTGTGGTTTTAATAACACTGTTATAATAGCCTCTAGCATCGATTCCGGGAATGTACTTCGCTCCATAGTCTCTTCCCACACATTTAACAGAATGGGGGCCAGGTCCTTGTGGCATTCTTTGTACAATTCAATTCCCAGGCCATTAGATCCAGGGACTTTACCAGATGCCAATGCCTTTATGCCGTTTACTATTTCTTCCTGAGTTATAGGTAAATCTAGAGTGAATTTAGCTTCAGGTGGAATAATAGGGAGACCTAGCTTGTTTAGGTATTCCGAAGTCTCGTCCGCCGTCATCTCGTCCCGATTAGCAGAGTAAAATTGTGTGAATTTGTGATTTATGTCCTTATCCTGAGTCACCACTGTGCCGTTTGCTGCCTGTATACCAGCGATGGGGTTGCGGTAATGTTCTGATTTTAACATGTTAGCGAAGGATTTGCCAGCTCTGTCCCCCTCTCCATATCTATGAGCTCTTATCGTAGTGGCCATATACAGCACCTCTCTATCTGCCAATTTGTGGACTTTGTTTAACAGTGTATGACAATGCATTACTTACCGTAAAAGCATTTCTGATGGTTGTATCTGCTTAGATTCACAGGCTGTGCATAGGTCCGACATCCATTGGTCACTGCGGAGTATTGCATTTTGTTTTTCGTAGTCGAAAAGGGGACGTCGACAAGGCGTTTCTGTAACACTATCCCTATAGTGACGTGTGTTGTACCCACAATCCCTCACGCGTCGAGGTCCCTCTGTTTGTATTTTTCTGCCCTGAGGGAGCCTTCTAGACGTGAGTGAGTACAGAAAAGAGAGAAATATAGAAAGATGTCTATGTTCCTTCCATCCAAGCGGGGAGGAAGGGTGGGCGCATGTGAATCTAAGCAGATACAACCATCAGAAATGCTTTTACGGTAAGTAATGCATTGTCTTCTGATGTTTGTTAATCTGCTTAGAATCACATGCTGTGCATAGACTAGCGAGCAGTACCCGGAGTTGGCGGTGGGTTATGAGAAGGAACAGTAGAGAAAAGATGTCTTAATACTGCCTGTCCCACCTGGGAGTCAGATCTAGAGTGTGCATCTAGACAGTAGTGTTTTGTAAAGGTGTGCACAGAACTCCAGGTAGCCGCTTTGCAGATGGACTCAAGGGGAACATTTGCAATGAATGCTATGGACGCCCCCGTGCCTCGAGTAGAATGTGCTCTTGGCCTAAAGGGCAGTTCTCTCTTAGCAAGAGTATAGCAGAGAGTGATGCATTGAACAATCCATCTAGAAATAGTGGACTTTGAAACTGCATCCCCTTCTCTTCCTGCTGCCACCGAGACGAAGAACTGATTAGTCTTCCTCAGTGGTCTGGTTCTTTCCATGTAGAACATGACCGCTCTGCGCACATCTAGTGTGTGCAGAGTCCTTTCTCCCAAGTTGGAAGGATTTTGAAAGAACGCTGGTAGTTCTATAGACTGGTTTACATGGAATTTTGAGATGAATTTTGGAGCAAACCTTGGGTGAGTGCGTAGAACCACTTTATCTTTGTGAACTGTAACAAAGGGGTCTAGGACAGAAAGAGCCTGTAGTTCACTTACTCTCCTGATGGAGGTGATAGCTATTAGAAAAGCAGTCTTAAGAGTGAGGTCTTTAAGAGATGCTTTGTGCATGGGCTCAAATGGTGAGCCCATGAGTTTGGTAAGTACCACGTTAAGGTCCCATCCGGGAGCTGGGTCAGCTATCGGGGGGTGTATTCTCTTTACTCCCTCCATGAAGGCCTTTATAACAGGGATCTTCCACCACGACACTTTGGGTTGGGAAGTGGTGTATGCAGAAAGTGCCGCTAGGTGAACTTTAATGGAATTGAACACTAGACCTGAATCCAATAAATGGGTTAGGTATAGAGTAATATGTGTGGGAGAGCAGTCAATTGGGTTGATGCTCTTTCCTCTGCACCAAATGACAAATCTCTTCCATTTGCTAGAATAGCAGTGGCGAGTGTTAGGTTTTCTGGCTTCCCTGAGGATGTCCATGCATCTCTGTGGGAGCTGTAGATGTCCAAATTCTATGATCTCAGGAGCCAGGCTGCTAAGTTCATGTTCTGGGGGCATGGATGCAGAGTCCTGCCCTTGTCTTGTGACAGCATGTTGTACGGGCAGGGAAGTTTCACTGGGGGAGATAGAGACATCTCCATCAAGTGAGCGAACCATGGCTGTCGGGCCCACATTGGAGCCACCAGTATCATGGTTACTTGTTCCTGGTGCATCTTGTGCACTACCTTGTTGAGATGGGGAGTAGGGGGAAAAGCGTAAACAAATCTCCCTGACCATTGAATCGACAGACCGTTCCCCTTGGATTGGTTCTGGGGGTACCTGGAGGCGTAACTTTGGCATTGTGAGTTCTCCAGGGTTGCGAACAGGTCTATTTCTGGGAACCCCCATTGCGTGAAGACGTCGAAGACGATGTCTTCGTGCAGTCGCCATTCGTACTCTTCGGGCAGGGGGAAGTCTCTGCTGAGTTTGTCTGCCAGCAGATTGAGTTCCCCTGGTACATGTTGTGACCGAAGGAACATATTCTGTTTGAGAGCCCACTTCCATATGTTTTGGGCCAGTTTGGACAGTCCTGGAGAGTGGGTTCCCCCTTGTTTGTTGATGTAATACATGGCTGTGGTGCTGTCTGTAAGGACCATCACTGTCTTGCCTTGTAGGTGTTCCTTGAAGGCTTTTAGCGCCTTGAACACCGCTAGCAGCTCCAGAAGATTGATGTGTTTGGATGCTACGTTCGGAGTCCACTCTCCGTGAGCAGTTTGATGGGATAGGTGAGCCCCCCATCCTGTAAGGGATGCGTCTGTGGTTAGAGTGGCTTCCGCCGCGGGTGTGGCAAAGGGTTCGCCTTTTTCTAGGTTTTCTTTTGTCCACCACCGTAGCGAGAGAACTAAGGCCTGCGAGACCACCACCAGGTCGTCCCATAGTCCGCTGGCCTGACACCATTGGCTGTTGAGCCACTCCTGCATTGGGCGCATGCGCAGGCGCGCGTGAGGTACCAAATAAATACACGAAGCCATCATGCCTAGCAAGCGCATTGCTTTGCGTACCGTCACCTCTCGACCGGACACATATTGAGGGATCTGAAACAACATGTTTTGGACCCTCTCTTTGGAGGGGAAGACGAGGCCGTCCTTTGTTTGAATTAGAGCCCCTAGGAATTGTTTGATTTGGCTGGGGTCTAGGCTGGACTTCTTTTCGTTGATGGAGAAGCCCAACTGGAACAAAAGGTCTACAGTCTTTTGGGTATTGGAGAAACATGTTTCGTAAGAATCCCCTGTTATGAGCCAGTCGTCGAGGTAAGGGTAAACTGGGATGGACAACCTGCGCAGGTGGGCCGCTGCCACTGCCAGTACCTTCGTGAATACTCTCGGTGCTGATGCTATGCCGAAGGGTAGCACTCTGAACTGGTAGTGTTTGCCCTCTATCATGAACCGGAGGTATTTTCTGTGCGCTGGCAACATTAAAATATGAAAGTATGCATCTTTCATGTCCAATGTTGTCATGTAATCTCCCTGTGATAGCAGTGGGATCACTTCCTGTAGGGTCACCATACGAAACTTTTGGGGTTTGATAAACTTGTTCGCTGGGCGCAGATCTAATACAGGGCGCATGGTTAGATCCTTTTTGGGTACAAGGAAGTACACTGAATAAATACCTTCCGTTACCTGAGATAGAGGCACGACCTCTATGGCTCCTTTTTCCAGCAGTTGCTGTACTTCTTGTAGAAGGATGGCAAGATGTTCCGGTGACATGCGTCGTCCCCTCGGGGGTTTGTATGTTGGGGAACTGTTGAATTCGATGCAGTATCCGTGGGCTACGGTGGAAAGTACCCAGCGGTCTGACGTTATACCCTCCCATGCTGGAAGAAAGGATGTTATCCGGCCCCCGACCGGTGTTGCATGGGAGGGGACGCGAATCTTCGTGTCACTTGGTGTTGTTAGGGGCTTGGGAACCTCTGGGGGTGGACCCTCGCCCTCTTCCTTTGCCCCGGCGCTGTCCTCTTTGGCTGTACTGGCCACTATTGGTCTGGAAATTGGTGGCAGGGTACTGTTGCTGCTGGTTTTGTTGTTGGCGTTGGCCACGAAAAAAGCGTTTATTGCCATAGCTGCGCCTGGTAGCGGGCTTAGAGATTTGGTCAAGAGTTTTGATCGTATCGAACTCTTTTTTAGCCATCTCCAGAGCCTCATCTACCGCTTTCCCGAAGAGGTTTGAGTCTTCAACAGGTTTATTTATTAAAGACGCCTGTGTCTCCGGTTTGAACCCTGAGTTGCGCAGCCATACGTGTCATTTTAGGACTATTCCCTGAACTAGGGAACGTCCCGCAGTTTCTGCCACATCCAGAGAGCTCTTTACAATACTCTGGTTGACCTGGGTTCCTTCGCCAATAGTTGAAAGCAGGCGTGTACGTAATGGTTCCGGCGCTTCTTCGGCGTCCTTGCGCAGTTTGGCTCACTGCGCGTCCGCATAGCTAGCGAGCAAAGAATTGTTGTTGGCAATTCTTGCCGAAAAGGCGGCCGAGGATGTAATTCTTTTTGCAAGGGCATATAACCGCTTGCCCTCCTTGTCAGGTGGTGCCTCACTGGTGGAAAGTGGTACCCCTGCCCTCTTTCTTGTGTTGGTTACCACCAGGGAATCCGGAATGGAATGTCCCCTGATGTACAGCGGGTCTGAGGGTGAAGGAGTGAAAAGTTTTTCAATTCTAGGATTGACCCCTCTGATTAGTGCGGGTGTGGACAGCGAGGGGATGATTCTTCTCCTCACTGAAGCGAGGAGGGGAATTGTCTGACTGACCGGGGGTTTCTCCTTAATTACCCTTTCTACAAAGTCTAATTCAGGGGAGAGCTCCCCAGTGTCCAGTTCGAAGTGTGCTGCTGCTCTGCGCAACAGGGTATTAAATGTGGGTTGATCGTCAATGGGAGACGTGTTTCTAACAGGTGAAATGTCAGGAGGATTTAGGTTCAGGAAATCAGTGTCGGAATATATTGATGGTGATTGCCAGGGGTGAGAAGGTCCTTCTTCTGGATTTTCTCCGAAGCCTTCTCCTACCAAGTCTGGGCTGTCTTCCAGACCTTCCTCCTGGTTCCGTCCGTCTTCCTCGTCCATAAAATCATCCTCTTCCTCAAAATAATGTTCTTCCCCAGTGAGGTCATACACACTGTGGAAGTCTGAGGCTGTGTCCTGGTGGGGATTGACTAATCTTGGAATTTTGGCCCTGGGGTCCTCCTGAGGCCCTTCTCTTATTCTCTTTGGAGTGGGAGGGTTTTGGGCATTCATAAACCTCTCCATTCTTTCCATGCAGAGATGGAGCCTTTCCATGGTTTCATGGGGAACCCCCCGAGCGGTCTAGCGGGGGAAAATTGGTGTCTTGTAGCTGAAAACGGCTCGACCTCTCCCATAACGTCGAGGAAAGTGTCCCGTCGCCCTCCGAAAAGCTTTCAGGTGTGCTGGGAATCCCTTCGACTGAAGGAGATCGTCCCTGTGTTTTCGGCGTGTCTTTCGACTTTTGCGTAGCGCTCGACGAGTCTTTCGGCGTACGCTTGTGGGCGTCGGCTACCACGATCCTCGCCAAGCTCTCAGCGACTCGTTTGTCAGCGGAGAGCTGTGGTTTCGACGTTATGGGTGTCGAACGCTCTACGGCGGCATGCGCTTTCTGCTGATGCGCTCCGGCCGATGATTTGGGGGCGGCGCCCTTATTTGCCGAAAGCCCAGTCGCTGGTCGCGGCTGCGGTTGCGAGAGGGGCTTCGAACCCGAACGGTCCGAGGAGGCCGCCGGTGAAACCTGCGTCTCCTTGGGCGCTAATGCTTTCTTTGCCTTCGGCAAAGAAGAGCCATGGGTTGTGTGCTTATGTGTGGTCTTTGTGCGCTCTCTAGGGGGGTTTACGACTTCCGTAGCTGAGGTCGTGGTATCACGTTCCTCGTCACTGTCGGAGGTAGCGACGGTGGGTGGAGCGTCAGCCTTCGACATAGCGTAGGCCGCCCACCTTTTGACCCTACGGTCTTTTAGAGTCTTCGGCTTAAGAAGCCGACAAGCCGTGCAACCTTCCTCCTTGTGATCGAGGGGCAAGCAGCGGTTACACTGTGAATGCTTGTCCTTCCAAGTAAACTTGCCCTTGCAAAGCGGGCAAAACCTAAAGGGTGTCCTCTCCATAGCCGAGGCAATAAAACGTGATAACCACCCCAAGGGAAAGGAAGGGGAAAAGGAAAGGCATTCTCAGAAAAGAATTAGAGATGTCCCACAACCCCACTCTCCCTACTGTATTTGGGCTGCGAGGCCAGGCCACGTGTTCGGCAACGCCGAAGGATCTCCTCCGCTCGTCCCCTCCGTCGAAGATCTTGCTCGGCGGAGACAGCTTCACAACAGCGTCGAGGGGGGGATCGATATGTTCTATATTAATATAGGAAAACGACCAAAGGTCGAGGAGATGAAATCTGCAATGTCTCTCGAGGAGCTCCGCGTAAAGGCGACCAGTAGCTGGGCGGAAAAAAACAATCTGAGGGACCTCGACGCGTGAGGGATTGTGGGTACAACACACGTCACTATAGGGATAGTGTTACAGACACGCCTTGTCGACGTCCCCTTTTCGACTACGAAAAACTACGAAAAACAAAATGCAATACTCCGCAGTGACCACTGGATGTCGGACCTATGCACAGCATGTGATTCTAAGCAGATTAACAAACATCAGAATGATATTTACTAGGGTTTCCTTGTTGTGAGCGAGGCTATAATTGTTTTCATGGATCCGTAGTTGAGATTCAACTTGACCAAGTTCTCTCCTAACAAGTAGGCCGGGAGTTTTGGCCACGAGGATGCCCCTAACCCAGACTTGAAAGGTCTCCCAGAGCGTTGTTGGAGTACTAACAGAACCGTTGTTTATGGCAAAGAACTCCGCAATTTCTATGTGTAGGGATTCCGACACAATGGGGTCTCTGAGGATAGAAGAGGGCCTCCTCCAACGCTTAACGATGGGGGGGGGGATCGTGTTGTTCAAGACATAATGAGTCCAGGGAATTATCAGAAAGTGTGCACGGGTGAATATCACAGCCCAGCACCATGCTAGAAAGTGAAGTGGTCAGTAACCAGTAATCCATACAGGATTCTGAATCATGTACCGTGGAGTAATATGTAAATTGCCTGTCTTGTGGGTGAAGAGTCCTCCATACATCAATCAGGGGTAGTTGCAATAGTATTTGGTGTAAGGTGTTAGCAGATTTTTTAAGTACCCGGGGAGCATCAGACAACCGGTCTAGTACCATATTCAGGATCGTGTTAAAACCTCCCCCCTCAGATCACCCACGTCTCATTCAAAGGGAAAAGCATCTCTATTACGAATTGATAGAAGTCTGGGTCGGCTATGTGGGGTCTGCAAGTTTTTACCAGTGCCATCGGGTGACCTCCCACCTCACCCCACAGCAGAACATATCGACCTGTCTGGTCGACTTGGCTTTTCGTGTATCTGAAACCTAGTGAGGGGTGGATGAGGACCCCTCTGGCCTGCGTGGAATACTCTGTATAATATCGGAGTGGTTCTCAACTAGTAAGGAAGTTGACATTCACCTTCTTTAGGGCGTGAGTTTCCTGTAGCATTAGAATCTGTGGGCTGTGTCGTGACACATATGTGGCCACCTTTCTTACCTTAGCCGGGTTATTAAGCCCCCTAACATTCCAGGTCAATAGCCTGATTGTCATCCCTTTTCCCATGAGTTATTCGTTTGCTATTTGCATTTGTCAAATTTGCCATTCCCACTGCCCGCACGCTCATTTCTCGTAATGTTCTTAGCAACATCACCATTGTTTTCAAAACTTTTAACTTCCCCAACCTCACCAACCACCCTGAGCCGTACCATCCTCCCACCTGGTTTGTCGAGTGTTAGCCAGTGAACGCCCCTCCCACCACCCGCACCATCAATCCCAACCAGATGATATTCCCCCCATAACCTTTGGAACCTTCCCGAGGTGTGTATGTTGCAGCTTTCATGTCTGCCACAACTGGTTGCCACCGTCCCAGCATTAACTTACTTTTAAACATCGGTGCCACCCATTTACATCTCTCTACAACAACCATAAAGGATATGACAGTTCATAGCACTCAGTCCGCTGGGTCCCTCCTATCGTTGTTGGGTCGTGGGCTCCTGTTCTGGTCCCCTCTCCGATCGCTGGGTGGTAATGGAATCAAGGATTCGATATAGTCCATAGCTGCTGTTGGGGATCTCAAAAAAGTGTGCTGTGCCACTGTGTTGAATTTGCAGTTTACCCGGGAAAATCAGAGCGTATGGGATTTGACATAGACAGAGTTGTCTCTTTACCTGTTCGTCGGATCTCCTTTGGGCTTGAACCTCAGCAGAAAAATCAGGATAAATGTGGATGTAATTTCCCTCGTAGTGTAATGTTGCCGTCTCCCTGGACATTTTAAGGATTGAGTCTCTGTCCCTGTAATTTAGGAGCTTGGCGATAATGGTGCGGGGTGGAGCCCCTGGTTTAGGCATGGGGACTAGGGTGCCATGGGCTCTTTCCACCAAGAAGTGATCCGAGAATGATGTAGCGCCAAACAAGGACTTTAAGAGTGCTTTGACAGATACCTCCATTTGACCTTTGAATGAGGTTTCAGCAACCCCCACTATTCGGATGTTGTTCCTCCTGAATCTAGATTCTAGATCACCACACTTGCCACGCATTTTTGAGAGTTCTCCTTTCAGTTGTGAAATGTCCCAGTCATGTTTGTCGATTTGGGTTCCGGTCACGCTGATTCTGGCCTCAGTATCTGTTATTCGGGCACTTTCCTTGCTCAATTTTTCTTTAAGTGACCCAACGTAGTCCAATTTAACATTCACAGCTAAAAAACCTGATTGCATGGTGGCGAGTAAGTCTTAGTTACTTACCTGTAACTATATTTCTCCAGCATTGGTATCTTTCATAGATTCACATGCTGAATATTCCCCGTCGTCAGACTGGGAATCCTCAGTGATAAAATATTTATTACATTTTTTTTAATATACACACATTGCTACATAGAAATGCATGAACAAAGTCAATTATAGCCTATGAGACATTTTCTTGTGTAGTCCCTCCACCTCACTTTGGTCATTTATGACCCTGACAAATGAGATGGCAGGGCTTAAGCTCCGCCCCGGCAGCCATATTTAGATTTTGAACCGTAGTAATTACAGTATGATGGGTGCTGAGCGTAGGAGCAGCCTCTCATCGGAGGCGGGTGGGAGCATGTGAATCTATGAAAGATACAAATGCTGGAGAAATACAGTTAAAGGTAAGTAACTAAGACTTATCCAGCATTGGATCTTTCATAGATTCAGATGCTTGAATAGAATACCAAGCAGTTAAAAACATGCCACCATCATATACATATAGGCATAATACAGAAAACATATCTGTGATCAAAACCTTTACCATGCGGCAACACAACGGTTACATGCTCAGGGAAAGGTGGCAAAAGGAAGCTGGTCCTACCTTATGCAAAGAGATGGCGGAGCACTGCCCGTCCAACTGCAGTTTCTTTGTTGGCATCTTCAGCCAGGCAGTAGTGTTTAGCGAACGTGTGCAGAGTGCTCCACGTGGCGGCTTTGCATATATCCTTCAGGGCCACCCCTGCATGGAACGCTGTTGAAGCCGCTCTCCCTCTGGTGGAGTGTGCTGAGGGTGGTTTGGGAAGGGGGTCGCCTTTCGCTTGATGGCTATGGGTGATGCAAGAAGAAACCCAGTGCGCCAGAACTTGTTTGGAAATATGCTGGCCTTTGTGTGGCCAGAGAAGGCAATGAACAGTCTATTTGAAGAACGGAATTCCCTAGTTCTTTGCAAATAAAACTTTAATACTCTTGCAATGTCCAGAGAATGCAATTTTCGTTCTGCTGCCGAAGAGTGATTCTGGAAGAAAGTTGGCAGGACAATGCATTCTGTGAGCGTCATTTCCGATACTACCTTCGGAAGGAACTTAGGGTGTGGTATTAAAATGACACAGTCCTTATGGAACGACGTGAAGGGGGGGTTCAGAATATAAGGTTTGTAACTCACTGATCCTCCTGCCCGAAGAGATGGCTATCAAGAAAGCCGTTTTCCATGACAAGAATTTTATGTCGCACCTGTGGATGGGCTCGTAAAGAGGCTCCATGAGGGCTGTTGGCACAGTTCAAACTCCAGGTTGGAACCGGCGTAGGCAGGTATGTGCGCAAAAAAGCCCTTTAAGGAAGACCTTGACGGCAGGAAGGGAGAGTAAGGACTGCGACTCTGGGGCCGTTGAGTATGCCATAATGGCTGACAGGTGGACCTTGATCGAAGACAGTGAAAGACCTGCTTTGGCTAAGTACTTGCACCACCGAAACGTTGAGAGGATCAATAGCATACGTCTCACACCACTTGGAAAAGTGAGTCAATTTCCTAGCGTAGGTGATGCATGTAGAAGGAGCCCTTGAGGCCTTGATTATATCCCAGCATTCCGCAGGCAGATTGAGATTAATCAGTTTACGCTGCTCAGGAACCAGGCCTTGAGAGACAGGCTCACTGGATCGTGATGGAGGATCTTGCGGTTCTGTTGCGTCAATAGATACTGATGCACTTTGAGGCGAATCGGGGGCAATAGGGAAAGGTGCTGTAGGGTTGAGTACCAGACCTGCTGCGCCCAGTCCGGTGCAATTAGGATCATAGAACACTTCTGCTCTTTCAGTCTGCGTAGTATCCTGGAAATGAGAGGAAAGGGGGGGGAAGGCATATTGGAATTTCCCCGTCCAATTCACAGAGAACGCGTCTCCTACTGACTGACTCTCTGGGTACCTGGAGGCGAACATTTTGCATTTCTTGTTGGCCCTGTTGAAAAAGATCGAGATGTGGATGGCCCCATAAGGAGAAGATTTGTTGGGCTTCCTTCTCATCCAGCTCCCACTCGTGAGAAGACGTGTAGTCCCTGCTCAGTTTGTCCGCTAGGACATTGTCCACTCCCGGAAGGTGTTCCGACTTGATTTGTTCTTTAAACTTTTTTTATTTGACTTGACAGCACAACAGAGAGCAGAGGGAGCGACACGGCACCACCATTAAAAACAAGCAACACAGATATTAATCAAAACATACTGCGTAAAATGAAGCGTATTGATACAAGGCAATATACAAAGTATTAATACCTGCACCAGAAGGGTCATCATCTACGGGGAGGTGGGGGGGGGAGTTGATGGTGAGGCCATGGCAGACATATAGTCCGGGAATCTCGGTGTTAGATCTCTCTGCCCTTCCAGTCTGTTAGCTGGGAAGGAAAGCACGGCGTCGCCAGTTGCACATCGGCGCTTCTGCGATCAAAGCCTTCAGCAGAAAACAAAGGTGAATCCAAGCACTCAAATACTTTACTTACCCCGGATGCAGCGCGGTGCCTGGAAGGTAGCCTGGCAACGCTGGCATCCTCTACACTACAGGAGCACTCGTCCTGCTGTGACGGTATCACGCAAGCCAAGTCACGTGATACCATCTTCATAAGCTCCTCCCTGTACACTCACCGGCGCTTCTGAACTTTCTTCGGTGGCGTTTTGGATTCTGACTTCCTGTTTCCTGATCTCAGTTTTCTGGTCCTTCCTGCTTTGACTTTGGACTGCTTTGGTTGCTCTTTGGAATTTGCCTTTGATCTGGTTGCCTTCCCCCTCTTGACCACGGACCGTCCCTGTTCTGTCTTGGATCCTGAATTGGTCTGCACTGCCCGCTCCCTGCTCGACATTGGCCTGACATTGGATATTGCCTTGGATACTGATTTGGTCTGCACTGCCCGCTCCCTGCACGACATTGGAATGTTATTGGACTTTGCTTTGGATTGCTTCCACGCTGCTACCTTGCTTGGAAAAGATTTTGTTTCATCTTGGCCTTTTTCGAACTTTGAACTTCCTTGCTTTCGGCCCTCACTAGTACACGGACTAGAGACTTCCATAAGTGTACGTTGTGGGTTGTTTGCTTGTTTTCTGCCTCGTAACTAAGGATTTACCATGAACTTCCTCTGCCAATCCGAACCTTGGTTACCACTGGACAGGAGTCCAACACGGTAAGGCTATGAATGTAATCAGGGACCTCCAGTTATTCTGTTGATGCTTGTTGATAAGTGATTCATTGCCGTATTCTTTGCTAAGACTGCAGGTGCCTGCATTACCAGCCAGTTAAGCCTTTCTTACCCCAGTTAGCAGGTTAGTGGTATTCCGTGTATGCTGTTATGAGATGGCTTACTTGTCTATGCAAAGTCTGATACTTGCCTTGTTTTCAGCTGGTGGTGTGTCCTCCTGTATACCGTCTTTACACTTCTACGGCACCTGGGTCACCGGTCTCCTGTCTTTCCAGTAATAGACCATTCTGGTTGTTATTTCTAATAGCCAGACAGGTACATTATTTGGAAGACTTTGTCATCTACACGACGAGGCAAGTCGCTCCATTTCAAGTGCTTCCTTGGTCTGACAGATTCAGAAGCCTTTAAATCATGGATGCGAACGAGACCTTGACCACTTGCAATTAGTGGCAGACCTTCGTAACGATATGACTGCTGCCCATTCCGTCACCCAACGACGGATCGATGAGCTACAAGCAGGTATGCAATCCCCAGGCGCACAACTATCACCGTCTGACATGGCATCCGGGTCAGGTGTAGGACCGCCGGCACCAGGGGCTGGGCCGGTGTACATGACGGCACAGTTTCCATTGGCGCCCCCAGAACGTTTCAATGGAGATCCTAAAACCTACAGGACCTTTTTGAATCAATGCAGGTTGCATTTCCTCTGTAGACCTGCTTCCTTTCCTGACTCAACGACTAAGGCCGCCTTTTTGCTGTCCCATTTGGGTGGTACAGCGGCCGCCTGGGCTAACCCATTGCTAGAGGATGGCAGTCATTTGCTGTACAATTGTGACGCTTTGATCGATGCAATGAGTCGTGTGTTTGATACACGTTATGCTACACAAGCCACGGATCTAGAGTTACTTATTTGGGCAAGTTCAATTAGCTTGTGGCAGAGACCGGATGGCCTGAAGATAAGAAGGCATCACTGTTTTACATAGGCCTTTTGGAACCCCTGAAAGATACCCTGGCCACTGTTCCGGTTGTACCAAATACCTTCCCTGAAGTTCTTGATTTGGTGTTACAAATCGATTCAAGACGAGGGGAAAGAAAAGGGGAAAAACGAACTGTTCCTCCCACGTCCTTTTCACCCCCCGCTCCTATGTCTAGTCCTTCGGAACCTATGCAAATAGGTGTATTACGGGGACCTCTCTCCGCTGAAACGAGAGAACACAGTCGGAAGAACGGATTATGTTTCTATTGCGGGGCCTCAGATCATCTTCTGCGTGTTTGTCCCAAGAAACCAGCTAAGAAGCAGGGAAACGCCAAAGCTCGGCAGTAGAAGGGGTCCAGCTACCGGGCATTTCTTCCATGGACTCTAATTCCTCCTCCCCATATTACCTCTCGGCTACCCTCTCTTCTGACACAGGGGGTCTAAAGGAGGTCTTGGCTGTCCTAGACTCGGGAGCTACCGGCTGTTCTATGGACAAAAATTATGCTCGAGAGTTGGGATTGTCTATTGTGCTTAAACCTTTTCCTGAAACTGTGAGTGCGGTTGATGGGTCTTCTCTGGTTTCAGGGTGTACAGCCATGTTGGTAATGACCACTAGCTGTGGGCATAATGAAAAAATAACTTTTGATCTCATTGCGGCTCCACAGCTTAAGTGCATTTTGGGACTGTCTTGGTTACGGTTACATAACCCCGTAATAGACTGGCAATCGGGGCAGGTGATTGCTACCTTGCTTGGAAAAGATTTTGTTTCATCTTGGCCTTTTTCGAACTTTGAACTTTGAACTTCCTTGCTTTCGGGCCTCACTAGTACACGGACTAGAGACTTCCACAAGTGTACGCTGTGGGTTGTTTGCTTTTCTTCTGCCTCGTAACTAAGGATTTGCCATGAACTTCCTCTGCCCATCCGAACCTTGGTTACCACTGGACAGGAGTCCAACACGGTAAGGCTTTGAATGTAATCAGGGGCTCCTTGTTATTCTGTTGATGCTTGTTGATGAGTGATTCATTGCCGTATTCTTTGCTTAGACTGCAAGTGCCTGCATTACCAGCCGGTTCAGCCTTTCTTACCTGAGTTAGCAGGTTAGTGGTATTCCGTGTATGCTGTTATGTATTGGCTTACTTGTCTATGCAAAGTCTGATACTTGCCTTGTTTTCAGCTGGTGGTGTATCCTCCTGTATACCGTCTCTACACTTCTACGGCGCTTGGGTCATCGGTCTCCTGTCTTTCCAGTAATAGACCATTCTGGTTGTTATTTCTAATAGCCAGACAGGTACATTATTTGGAAGACTTCGTCATCTACACGACGAGGCAAGTCGCTCCATTTCAAGTGCTTCCTTGGTCTGACACTTGGCCAGATGTCCCTTGGCCTTGAATGTGAGTGCTGCATTGAGTTCCAGGACTGCTCCGTGTCGTGAGCCCATGTGACTGACCTGAGCCATTGTGTATAGGTAGGCGCTCTAGGGCGGAGCCAACATAGTAATATGTAGCGGACTGTCAACAGCATGCAGAGGCCTGCTAGTTTCTTAGAATCGCGAGACAACTGAGGAAGGTCATGGAATAAGCAGTGCAGTGGGGTGGGGGTAATCGTGTGTTCCACAATGTCAGACAGGGTGGAGCAGATGTCCAGCCAAAATTGGGTCAGGCGGGGACAGTACCATAGCATCTGTATATAGGAGGCTTGATCCATGCCACACCTGGGGCAGGTGGGGGGGATGATACAGAACATGCGATGAAGTCTCACAGGTGTATGATGGTACCTGTGCAGGATTTTGAACTGGATGAATTTAAATTTGGTGTTGTAGATCACATCGTGGGTGCGAGCACACATCCGGGACCATCTCTCGTTGGTCATCTCAGCACCGAGGTCCTCCTCCCACCTGCGCCTTAGCTCAGAGAAGGGGGGGGGGGCTCTAGTCTGTAACAGGGAGTAAAGTCTCGACACCTTACCTCTAAAGGAGAGAAAGGAGCAGAGCTCAGCCACTATGGGTTCGTCAGGCGGCAAGGCGGGGAAATTGGGATATCTGGACTTGAGATTTTCACAGAGTGAAGAGTATTGTAGCCACACCGAGGGACGGCGTCTGAGTGAGAGAGGGAGATCAGACCATTCGATAAAGTTTCCTTGTTCAAAGGCATCACGGAGTGTCAGAAAGCCGGCATCCACCCAGTGAGTAACCACTGAATGTGGAATGTGTGGGACATCAGGGAGGAAGTTCCATAATTGCAGATCCCCGTGAAATGAGTGGTGTGCGTCGACCATGGTCCAGAGTTTGGTCAAAGCCAAGGATGTACTAGCTACAGGGTTCGCAGAGTTTCAGTCAGGGTGGATTGGCTTGAGGACCAGGGATCTGATCACTTGGTCACAGACCGTTAGTTTCTCGAGGCGAACATGTGGGGGGGCGAGGGGGGGGGGGAAATCGGTGGTGTTGAACCAGTATGCAGCGAACTGAGATTGGGCCACCACCCAGTATCTGATGAAATCTGGTGCACTGAATCCGCCCAATACCTTAGGGGCGGTCAGTGTGGATTATTTGAGGCAGACTGCCCCTGAGTGCCAGATGAAGGTGTTACATATACAGCGCAGTGTTTGGAAAAAAACATCCCCGGGCCACAGAGGCAGATTGGTGAATCGATACAGTAATTGAGGTAATACAACCATTTTAAGTATTCCAATTCTGCCTGCTAGTGAGAGGGGGAATTTAGTCCAGCTGGAGGTTTTTGCCGCTAGGTTAGTTAGGTAGCTCTGGTAGTTGTCGTCACATAGCTGTGACGTGTGCCGGGAGACCACCACCCCCAGGTAGGTGAAGCTAGACGGAGACCAGTTCAACCCATGTAAATCGGGGGGGGGGGGTGTCGAGTCTGTGTGGAAATAAGGTAGATTTGGAGCAATTTACTTTCAAGCCGGATATGTCTCCGAAACGGGCCACATCCGCCAGTATAGGGGCAAGGTTGGTTTCAGGGGAACAGACATACAGCAGGGCATCTTTAGCGTAGAGGGAGACGGCCGGCTGTGCGCAAACCCCTGTGCGAGTGTGATTGCCGAATCATGTCAGCGAAGGGCTCCATAGCTATGGCAAAAATGAGGGGGGAGAAGGGGCATCCTTGGCGTGTGCCTCTGGATATCTGGAAGGGGGCAGAGCATCTGTCTTCCATGCGGACATTGGCCAATGGAGTGGTGTAAAGCAGCTTTATTCAGGTACGGAAGTTGGGGCCAAATTTGCATTTATCGAGAACTCGCCATAGGTATTTCCCTGAGACTGAGTCGAATGCCTTCTGCATGTCCAATGTAGCTGCAACCGCCTGTGTGGCCGGGTCGATTCTGCTGATTACATTGAAGAGCCTCCTTAAATTTAGGGAAGTGGACCTACCAGGGACGAAACCGGCCTGGTCTGGGTGGATAATGTGGGGCATGTACGGGGCTAAGCGGTTGGCTAGCAGTTTGGCAAATATTTTAATATCGCTGTTAATCAACGAGAGTGGTCGGTATGAGCTGCACTGAGTAGGGGGCTTACCAGGTTTGAGGAGCACTGTAATCAGATGGGGGGAAGTATGCCCTTGTCGCACAATTCTTCCCATAGAGCCAGTAGGTGCGGCGCTATTTGGGACTTGTATAGTTTATAGAAGTCCATCGGGATCCCATCTGGGCCAGTGGCCTTCCCGGATGCCAGTGACTCGATGGCCTTGACAAGTTCCTCAAAGGTGAAGGGTCTCTCAAGGAAGCCGCTAGCATCGGCTGACAAGACTGATAGGGGAAGATTCTCTATGTAGGAGTCGATTTCGGCAACCTGGGACCCGTCAGCCTCCGAATACAGGGAGGTGTAAAACGAGAGGAACTCAGAATTGATGTCTTGGGGGGGAGGTGGCGAGTGTGCCATCCGGTCTAGTAATGGCCGGAATATTGGGGGCACCGAGTTCACGGCGCAGCAGTCTAGCCAGCATCCGGCCGGGCTGCTCTCCTTCGCCATATTTCCTCGCCGACCAAGGGGAGTCCAGGAACTTAACTGTAACGCTCACCTGATTCCCGTAGAGGCGCCGGTCTTGACTGGGCGTATACCGTATCTTCAAAGGTGATGTGTAACACACGGCGGGCTCTTTGGGCTGGACCTCTGTGCACTGTATGTCTGACTCGAAGGGTAAGATGTCTGCAGATGGAAAATATGGGATTAAGGAACTGGGGTATATAGAATGTCTCTCTCTTCTTCCCTTTCTCTTCTCCTGTAGAACCCCAAAGGTTAACGCTCTCACCTTAGGTAAGTGAACGCCGTGCTCTCCATCTGCCTCGGGGCAGGGTGCTGTAACCAGTTTCTTCACTGGATAAGGGGAGCAGGCCTCTTGACTTCAGAGGACTGCTGTCCGTCGTTTACTGCACGAACGGTAAGTTTCGAGTAATTCTAATGTCTTTAAAGTCTTTAGTAATGATGTTTCTTGTTTTGCAGGGTTCCGGCGATGGCGGATGACGGGCTGAAGTGAGTTGAAGATGGAGCCCGTGTGATGAATAGAAGCGCCTGGAAGCACGTAAGTAAGCGCTTGTTGCCCGCTTCAGGATGCGCTCTAACTGTCTTTTTATTTTGCAGGTACAAGTTCGGAGCGGCTGCAGGGTGCCGGAATACCCACTGGGTTAGATGTGGAAAGGAGTAATGGCACGTGAGTATTAAAGTTCCCCAATGTCTTTAAACGCACCTTGTTTTGTCTTTCAGATGCCGGAATGCAGTGTGAAGACCTCCGGAGCGCACGAAGAGTAGGTAAGCCTTTGTCTTTCAGATGCCGCAATGCAGCGCGAGGCGTTGGTGACAGCCGATGGACCAGGTAAGTGAAGAGCTGTCACTGAAGACCGTAATGCTAACCTGTTCTTTCTTGTCTTTATAGGTGTTGCTGAAGACTGGATTTTCTTGACTTTATAGGTGTTGCTGAAGACTGGATTCAGGATGGTAAGCCTTTTTCCTTGGGCCCAGGATCAGATGCAGAAGACACGATGAGCGTTCTGCTGCAGAGGATGCAGAATAACGCAAAGCAAGATTCATCCATCGGGTGTGGTTTAAATAGCCTCCTGTAGTGCTTAGGTGTCTCCTTCCACAGCCACGCCTAGGTAAGAAAAGAGTTCCTGCTTTCCAGAAGAGTTCCAGTGTTCTGAATCTAGGGAGTGGCTCCTGCCCCACCCAACAGGAAAAGTAGTTCCAAACAGAAGAGGATCAGAGGCTCAACTGGCAGGCAAGTAAGCAGCATGGTCTGCTGCAGGTAAGTCCACCCAAGCATTATGAGCCCGGCGCTTCCAGCGCTGGGACTGGGCATATTTATGAGCCTGGTGCCACTGGCGCCAGGACTGGGTCCAAAAGGTCCCAATTGGGACTGGTTGGCACTCGGAACCTGGGTTATGGATCTGCTTCCAAGGGAGTTGGGAAAACCCTGACCTTTTGGAAGCAGAGATCATGACATTAACCTCGCGCTCGGCAAGGCCACAGAACCTGTCCAGCTCAGATCCTAGCGCTGCTAGGGTGGCCGGGGAGTGATCTACAGCGTATTGGGATTCGTGGATGGCCAGGGCTGATTCGCTAGTAGCAATATCGGCACAGATGCCCTTCAGGATGCCACAGCTTTTGGAGATGGCGACCCCTCTTGTGTGTGCTTTGAAGGATTCCCAGAGTACAGCTTGTGTTGACACAGAGTTTGTGTTAATCTCAAAGTATTCCTCGATGGAGGATTCGAGCTCGGAAGCGAAAGCCTGGTCAAGAAGCACATGGGGACTCATCCTCCACTGTCTGGTTTTATTGGCATCCAATCCCCAGTTTAAGGAGATAAGTACCGGTGAATGGTCTGATAGTGTCCTGGAGAGAATGGCCAGGTGAAATAGGCATCTGATCAGTATGTCTGTTATAAGCCATCTGTCTATTCTAGAGTGGGAATCATGCACAGAGGAATAAAAGGAGTATGTACAGACTTCAGGGTACATTAGACGCCAGGCATCCACCAGTGCCAGACGGGGAAGCGTGGTGAGGATAGTATATGCTGCTTTAGACAGTTGGCGAGGCATAGATCCCGATCTATCAAGGGTGACATCTAGTATTGTATTGAAGTCCCCGCCCCATAAGATAGGAATCAGGGGGTAGCCCTCAAGTAGAGTGGCCAGGTGGAGGTAGAAATCGGGGTCGTCGACGCTTGGACCATATATATTCAGGAAGACTACCTCCTGATGCTGTAATATGCCAGTGATTAATACATACCTTCCGAGTGGATCTTTGTGGGAGTGGTGACACGTGAACTTCAGGCTTTTGTGCATTAAGGTGAGGGTGCCACAGCTCTGAGTGGAATAGCGGGTATAATATCTCTGGGGCCCCCATTGCTTGGCGAATCGTTCACATTGCTCCGAGCGATCATGGGTTTCCTGTAAATATACAATCTTTACCCTGTGGCGTTCAGCGTGAAGCTGAAGCTGTCGCATCTTTTTGTAATTGCCTAATCCCCTGATGTTTCAGCTCAAAAAGGTCAGGTTGGTGTTAGCCATATTTCAGGGGGTAATGGTGGAATGACTAAAAGGAGATTTCCAGTAAGTGAAAGATGCACGCTCTGGGTGTATGCAGTCGCATATCTGCATATACAAAGTGTTTTGGTGCGGCGCATGCGGCGCCTCCGGTGGCTGTCAAGACTTTTTTAAAACCATAACGTCCCTTCCTCACCCCACACCCACATCCCTCCCCAATCAGAGGGACGAAACCCAAACAGAACCAAAACAACCACAAGCTTTTAGGCATCAACACCTGGGGGTCTGTTAGCAGCCGGGCGACGGCGCGCCGGACCCGGGAGAGCGTTAGGAGTGTTATGCTATGCAATAGGATTAATTAGAGTATTTAAAGTGGGTGCAGGTTCCAGTGTAGCCCAGGTTTTAGAGGACCAATGGAAGCATAGGGGTGTAGCCATGGGACCCAAAACACCAACGCAAGAGCCGGGTGTAGTCCCAGCATGGGCAAGTCAGGGTCCCTGGAGGGGCTTGGCCGCAGCGGCCGGGCGGTACCAGGGAAACCAACAAGAAGCGGATATTACCGCATACAGTGCAACAGTGTGGCATGGAGGCCACTTACGCAAAGGAGTAATGGAGCAACATTGACAAAACTAGAAACCAGTGAACTACGGTTAATGAGTGGCCATCGTGGAGGGGGGGCAATGCCGTGGCAGTCCCACATGTGGCTTAGGTACGGCAACAACCATTGAAAACATGAATCTTGTATTAACAATGTTTAGATCAACCAGGAATGTGTTAGTCTAAAAATTTCGAAGCCTCTTCTTGGATGGTGAAAAAGAATGTTTGGTTGGAGTGTTCGATCCTGAGTTTAGCGGGAAAGAGCATGGAGTACTTGACTCCTAAGTCCTGAAGTCTCTTTTTGACCGCAATGAAGGTCTTACGCTCTTGTTGCACGGCCACAGAGAAGTCCGGGTACAGGCGTTTCCTCGCCCCCCCAAGATGTAGCTCCCCCTTGGCCCTGGCTGCACGGAGCAGGGCGTCACAGTCACGGAAATTCAGGATTCTGGCTATGATGGGACGAGACGGGGCACCTGGCCTGGGCTTCGTGGTCAAGGAGCGGTGAGCTCTTTCCACTGCGAATTGTGCCGAAAGCTTGGGGTTATCAAGGAGTGTTAGAAGGGTGCGCTCCACGTAATCCTCATGGGTTCCCGGATGTTGTCCTCTGGTACGCCGACGATGCAGAGGTTATTCCGCCTGGAGCGGGATTCGAGGTCGTCATTTTTCTTTTCGACCACCGAGACCCGGTTGTTCAGAGTGGTCACAGCGGCGCGTAGGGAACCCAGGTCGTCCTCTGCGGTGCCAACCCTTGTTTCGATCTCGGCAACCCTACTGTCAGTTCTTTCGATATGGGCCTTTATGGATGAGATGGTCCCGTTCATACCGTCCAGTTTAGTGTGCAGCGTGGTGAAGCCCTCCCGCATATACTCCAGCATTTTTAGCGAGCCATCAGGGGTTGAGGATGTTGTGGCAGTCGGTGATTCCTCTGGAGGGTCGATCAGCGGCTTGGAGGGTGTCTTGGCGAACATATTTAATGAGCTTTGCTTCTTGCTAGCCCCTGCTCCCTTGGTCATGGTGACAGGCCGCGTCTGGCGCCCAGGACCCTATTAGGAGGCAGCGGTCAAGACCTCCAACTACCACCTCGCCGAGTGCCCGGGGGGGGTAAAGCAAGGACAGCAGTTAGGGACGCCAGAGGCAGTGTTAGGGATGTTCCCCCAAGTCACGCAGGGTCAAAGGCGAGCCCACAGAAGCAGAAGGGGAGCCCAGACGTGATGTTGACACAGGATCGCCGGTCCAGTGACGTAGTACAGGAGGATGTAGCACGGTTGCTGGTAGAAGGGGGGTTCACGGATCAGTCCAGTGAAGCACAAGGTGAAGCGCCTCAGCCTCCGCGGGGGCGCTATGAGCAAGGCAAGCCAGACGCCAACACGGGCCCCCACCCCTACACCGCAGGGCGTGGGGCGCATGCATGGCTAGCACAGGCGCGGGGTAGCGAGTAGGTCCACAGATTGTAGCTAGTTCAGTTGGGGTGGCGGGAGTCCTACGGATCCAGCCCTGCACCTCATAACGACATGTACTTAAGACAATGAGGGCACAGGACAGTCTGTTAATATTGCTACACCACTGTGGGGAGGCGGAGAGCCAATGTTCATGAGGCAGGGGGATAGAGGCATTCAGCAGGGTATTCCTGGTGGGCAGCCAGTGCGGGCCCGAGTGCACTCGGACGCGTGCCTGTATGGTGATCAGCACAGTGGCTGGCGAGGCTCCTTAAGTTAGCCCAGACGCGAGGGCAATGAGAGCCAAATGTCCGTGGCACGGAAGTGGGGAAGTAAGCAGGGTTTTTTGCAATGGGTCGCCCAGCACAGGGTCAAGATCCACAGTTGTTATGGTTGGGGTGCCCCAGTCAGTGTACAAGGGGGGGGGGGAACGGGGTGCCAGGAGGAGGGAGCAATGGTGCCGTGTGGGTTAGGAACGATTCAGTCAGGTGCACCCAAGGGCCACGGGCGGGGAGAGCAGCCCCGGTGTAGATCCCCGCAACAGTGCCAGCCCGCGCAACGCGGAGCAGCTGAGGTGCCGCAGCAACAGCGGAGTGGAGGATGGTGGGCTGCAAGGCCCGCGGACAGCAGATGGCGGCGGCCGCAGGGACCGCCGGAACCGGCACACCCGCCCCCCGCGCCTCCTACCTTGCCATGGTCTGGTTCTGCATTTGTGAGGAGGAGCGGCAGGAGGGGAGGGCAGGCGAAGCAGAGGCCGGGGAGACTGTCGCGTTTCAAAGGCAAGTGGTGCAGGGATTCCCGGGCCTCCAGATGTCGGCGATGCAGGGGAGGCCGCGGGCCCGTGCGGGAGGGCCGGGGGCCCAAGGCAGTCTTCAGTGGGATGGCGAAATGCGCAGGGGAGGCAACACCGTCGGCCACAGCGGCCCAGAGCGCCTCGTAGGCCTGGCACCCCTCCCCCACAGCGGCCCGCAGCACCGTGCTCTCAGGTGATTGAGCGAGCCGCGGCTCCAGGAGCTGCGGGGCGGGGAGAGCGGGCAGCAGCAGCCCCAGTTCAATCGGGGGGCGTAGTCAGGCACCCAGGGTGCGTTCAGCTTCAAAGCTTCGCTGGGATGCGGCGGCGAGGTTCCCGGAGAGTCACTGGCAATGCTATAGGGTTTCAGCAGAGTTTTAAAGGCAAAAACGAGGATGATTCGCTCTCCCAGTCCGGAGCGTTATGCTTAGGCGGCCATCTTGCTTCGGCGCAACAGCGCCCCGTTCCGCCTTGATTTGGACTGCGTGATGCAAGGCCCATGCCCATAGTAGTTGAGCTTCTTGAGATAAGATCGGACCTCGTGCCTCCTTGCTTGTTTGTGTAGCGCATTGAGGTCATGTTGTCTGTCTGTACAGCGAGTAGCTGACCCGCTACTACCGGAAGGAAAGCTTTCAGTGCCCACCGTATGGCCCTGAGATTCCAACACATTGATGTGGAGTTGGGACTCCTGGGGTGACCAGGAGCCATTGGTTTGTAGGTCCGCAAGGTGAGCGCCCCAGCCCGAAAGAGACATGTCCGTCCTCCAGAGAAGGGTCGACGTTAGTGCCTGAAAAGGCATTCCTTGTAAGAGGTTATGCGGAGCGTTCCACCATCGAAGAGCTTTGTGCAGCGTGGTTGGGATCTGGACAATGTCCTCCCACGAGCCAAGAGCTTGTTTCCATTGGTGGTCCAGTGCCTCCTGAACAGGCCTCATGCGAAGCCTGCAATTTGGTATGAGGAATATACATGAGGACATCATGCCCAGGAGGGATTTGTAAGAGAGCACCAATGTCGTTTCTCTCCCTAAGAACCACAAGGTCAAGCAGAGAATTGCTGATGCTCTTTCTGCCGACGCCCTCACTCTGGGAATATTGGTGTTGAGCTCGGCTCCCAGGAAAGAAACTGTCTTTCTGGGAACTGGGCAGGACTTCACGTTGTTTATGCCGAAACCCAACCCGCTTAGAAGATTTGTTGTCTTTGAAACTGCCAAGCGTGCACTTGTGGCGGAACTTGCTCTTATCAACCAGTCGTCCAGATATGGAAAGACTTCTGTTCCTGACCTCCTGAGTTTCGCAGCAAATGGTGCTAGGCATTTTGTAAACACTCTTGGTCGGATTTCAGACTGAACGGGAGCACTCGAAATTGAAAATGAAGATCGCCCACCGTGAACCTGAGGAATTTTCTGTGTGCTGGGTGGATTGGTAGGTGGAAGTATGCGTCCTGCAAGTCTAGAGTGGCCAAGAAATCGTGCCTGTTTAGCCAAGAGAGCACTCCTTGCAAAGTTATCATCTTGAATTTGATGCGCTTGATATATTTGTTTAGCGCTCTCAGGTCCAAGATGGGTTGCCATTGACCATTTTTATTTTTGATGAGGAAGAAACGGGAGTAGAAACCCTTCCCCCTTCGAGAGTAAGGCACTGGCTCTATTGCTGCTTTGTGCAGCAGTTTCTGGATTTCGGACAGAACTTGCTTCAACATATGCACCTTGCGCTGAGTCGGGGGCAAGGAAGGTGGCTGGTTTAGAAATACTAATGTATGTCCCTCGTGGACCACCTGTAACACCCATTTGTCTGATGTTATTGACTGCTGGCAGCTGGCTCACCCTCCCCCCCCACTGGGGTGTGACGTTGGGGGGGGAGGGGAGCTGGACTGTCCATTTTGTTTGCTCTGTGACTTCCCTTGAGCGGAGTCCCGCCTCCCTCTCTGGGCGTACTTGTTGGAAGATTGGTACTTGGTGTCCTGGTATGAACTACCTTGCGAATTCTGGCCGTAGGAAGGGTGGTTAAAACCTCTGTACTTCGAGGCTGAACCTCGAAAGGGACGAAACGACTGGCGATCCTGGTCTTTCAAGGAGCTGATGGCACGTGCTGTGTCCGTGTCCGTTTTGATTCTTTTGAGGTGGTCATCAATCTTTTTCCCGAAGAGTTCTTGACCATCAAAGGGAATGTCCAATATCTGCGCTTGGACCTCAGGCCTGAAATTGGTAGCCTTCATCCAGGCCTGTCTTCTCAGCACTGTGCCGTGGGCCATTTGCTGGAAACTTGAATCCGCCACATCGAATGCAGCGTCAATCATGTGATCCGATGGTCATCTCTGGAATCTCCGGAAGACGTGGATGGGGCCTCTCCAGTCAGTGATGGTGTTACTTTCAAAGGTGAGATCTGGGAGCTTGCAAATGAGTCCATCAGACCCTTCTTCTTTGGTCAATATCCTGGGTTGCTTTGTGACCAGCACCTCGTGGGCTGCTTTGGGCAGATAACGGGATTCTGCGGGTGGAGGTGGGGGGGAAACGTGGCTGTAAGGGGATAGTTGCCCAGCAAATGTGAAGGTGCCTGTTTGTCAACCTGTTGTAACGGTATTGCCTGCAGTATATTTGCTATGTGCACCTTCTTGCGGCAAGAGAGTACACTCCAGTAATAGCCAAGCCGTTCCCTTCTGTTTTGCAAGCTTTTCTCTACCCGCCGTCACAAGTGCCCCCAGTAAGGCAGGTCACCTTCTCCTATCAGTGCGGTCTGTGACTGCCTTGTCTAGCGGGTTATCTGCTTCCAAATGCTCGTCAGATCTTGTCTGGTGTACAGTGGTGTCCCCTCCAGGGCGGGTTATATCGAGTGAAATGTCTGTTCCTTCAGTTTTTTTTTGTTGCGCCACAGGGGCTAGCCTTGCAGGGTTTAGCGGGAAAAGCAGATTTTAAGGCCTACGGAGCTGGTTATGTGTATAGCCAAATGATTCCAGCTAGACGTCAGTATCCACAGCACACATAATGATGTATACGTCGTATCTTGTGTTGAATGACCACTCCACGGCCTAGTGTAGGAGTCTCACATGCGCTTCACTGTATGTAGTGGATTGGATTGTGCTCTCCCACGTTGTTAAAAGAATTTTCACAGCTTCTTAGTATCAGGTGTCAATATCACCAGTGAGCGTTTCTACCGTCTCCTTGGTTCTAGAATAAACTACTGGCAGGCCTCCGCTGTGTGGAGCGGTCCCCCAATCCGCCATGTGTCTGTACCCCCAACGGTTCAATCTGGGTTGATGTCCCTCCACGAATGTCCAGATACAATTAAATGCACCTGAGGAGCAGGAGTCCACCGAGCCCGTGGAGTCAGGAACACGATGGAGCAGTGCGCTCCTTTGAGTGACACCGGCGGCTTCCCCACGCAAGCGGGCCGACAGGGGAGGGGAAGAGTGCACGTGAGGGTCGTAGCTTACCGGCTTGTCTTTACCCTGGAGCTGGGTGATGCCTGTGTCGGTCCTCCTTCATGGGGCTGCGGCCGGCACCACGTTGGCCAGCGCCACCGAGCCACATGTTCCAGCTATGGGAGGCAGAAACAGGTCGGAAAGCGACCAGAGGGCTGCCGCCGGCCAGTGCTGGTGTGGGCGCCATGCAGCGGTGTCCTCCTCGCAGGTCTGGCACCCACAGGTGTTGGTAGCAGCATCTCAGCACGGATTCCTCTTCTTAATTCCTGCGTGTGTATAGGCGGTAGGAGTTTTCCCGGGTCTTCTGTGGGGGTCGAGAAGCTCGACCGATGCCAGGCGCACAATTACGTGCTAATGGGTCTGAGTGACGCTTGTCGTCTGCAAGTGGTTAGTGCACTCTCCGGAGGGCTGTTTGGTGTCCCGACCCGGTGGTACGCGTGGATCATGTCTCACGAAAAGTCTTGTGTAGGGCAGCAGTGGCTCTAGCTGTTCGGCAGTGTAAATACAGTGGAGAAAGTAACACAGGGTGTGCGACTCACAGTGCTTGGCTCCTCCCCCTTTGAGGCCCATGCAGCTCCCCTCTCCCAGCCAGCTCAATGTCTCACTGCATGGATTGTGCGTGCGGCTCACCTCCCACGCAGTCCCCGCTCAATCTTCATGGGCTAAATTCTCAGCCGTAACACGACGGATTTCTGCCAGAGTTGGACCAGTTATTCCTGGACCTGTCACGGACTAGGTTTTCACCTCTCTGTATCTCCGGGTGGCTCCAGTACAGCTAGATTTTAATCCCGATGTGGCCCGGATCGGAGTGCCTCAATCAGGCAGCCATTACGTGACAGACGTTGTGGGTGTTATGTTTCTTCTTGTTCAGGCTGTCAATCTTGCCTAGGAGTGCCCTCTTGGATGCTCTAGCACCGAATCTTGTCTTTGATGATGGTTGTGGAGGGGGGAGAGCAGCTAGGGATTTAAGTTGTCTGTAAATGGTGAAAATGTCTCGTGTCCGATTTGGAATTGCTAATTCTATTGTTTAAGGACTTGGACTTTGCTGAGATTGTGGCTGTTTTGTATTGTTTGGATGCTTTAGAGAAGTTCTGGTTTGCAGTGAAGGTGGGATCATTCAGCCAGGTTAACTGGGCTTGTCATTTCAGTGTGCGTACATTTAGTAGGTCAGGGGGAAACCATGAATTGGAGTTTCTGACCAACTTAGCTTTGTGTGGTATAAGGGGGCTAGGGTGTTCACTGCATTAAAGAGGATGGAGGTGTAGGTAGCCACTAGTGAGGTGGGGTTCAAGGTAAAGGGAGCCTGGAGGCAGAGAATGTTGATCAGGGGTAGCATATTTTCTCTGGTGAGCACCCGCAAGCTTCTTGAGACAGCAGGAGGAAGTGGGTTGAGTAGTAGGCTTGTTTGGCTGTGTGATAAGAAGTGGATAATATGGTGGTCCGACCAAGGGCAGTGTGTGTTGGCTCTAGTGGCGATTTGGCAATTGTGGTCCGCAATCCAGTCCAGTATGCGCCTTTGTTGTGTGTGGGATTGGTGACGCATTGAGTGAAGCCAAGTGTGTCGAGTATGTCGATAATGATTTTGAGGGTAAGTCAGTAGGGTCATGGAGGCCCAGGTTGAAGTCATCTAGTAAGATTATTTTAGAGGAGGCTTTGAGGTTATCCTGGAGGATATGTAGTAAGTTTTGCTCAAAACTTTGAGAGGGGCCAGGAGGGTGGTAGTGCCGGTGGGTGAGGGTGAGAATTTGAGAGAGAGAAGGTCCGTATTTCCATCCGTACATCCGTCAATGTGGGGAAAGTTGTAACAAGTAGTACCTCAAGCCAATGAAGAAGAAACAGTGTAGTAATACAACTGGCCTGATTGAGAGATAGTACAGATAAGTAGTAGTCCTGGTGAAAGAACCACGCCAAGCAGTGAGCCTTTGGGGGAGAGATGCCTGGCAGGGGAGTATACCAGGAGATCTACAAGACACCACGAAGGGATTCCTGGAAGGGAAGTATACCAGACAATCCACTCAAAGCAGATGGAAGAATAAGACATTGTGGCTAGATACCTGGCAGGGGAGTATACCAAGGCATCTAGAAAGCTGACGAAAGGAAGCCCTGGCAAGCAGGACACCAGGGACTTTACGATAATTACAGAAAGAGACACTTTTTTCATCCTTAAGGAACAGTTGTTTGGAAAAGATGCTTTTGCTATCCTTAAGGAACCTTTGTTTGGAAAAGAAATGTTTCCATCCTACCTGAAATATCCAGGGGAATGGAACCACCCTCTGGAAACAAGAGTTTCTGCTTGGAAAAGACTATGTTTGTTGGATGAATCTACTTGCTTTAATTGTGAACACCTTTTGGCCAAACATAAGCCAGAGACATTTTCCTTACACTTTTAGTTGTTCCTTTTTAATGTGGAGTCAGATTAGTAAGTTTTGGACACAATGACCGTTTATATTCTTTTGACAACTTGACACAGACTGATCCTTAGTTTAAGTTTCCTATATATAGCACAGTGAGAACAATTCCTTTTTTGATAGAACATATACCACTGTGGATCACCTTGTAGCACAGACATGTCAAGAACATGAGAAACAATCTGTGTATTTGTTAAGCATGAATCAGGGTTCCATTCTGTCAACTTTGTGCCGATATAAAAGAACTGTACTCGTCAAAATGGCCAGTTAAAACTCACTAGCATGCAATGTGAAACATCATATATTGTATTTCTTCAATCGATGATGCAGGAATCATGTTTGCTATGCCAACCATGGCATGTTGCCAAGTATGACTGTTACACAGGGGCTCTTTAATTAAGAACACTCAAACTTGTCCCCACAGGAGTTCTTCGTTATAAAAGATGCTTTCCTTCCATCCACAAACACAAATGTCCTTCTGAAAAATATATGTACATTTTATTTTGAAAACACTTCTCTTAATGGTGCTGGTCCGCAACCCACGAAATGAAGGCAAATTGCTATGCAACACAACACTCATTTAAACTGTTGTAAACGGATTACTAATAATTGTAGAAACAAAATATTTTGACAATTTTGTACAAGTTATATATAAGGGAGACAAACATCTCAGGACTCCCATAACTTCTGACAGTGATTCATGATCACAGGATGGTGCTTAGGTACAGGTTTTAAACCAATACGTGTATCATTAACAGATGTCACTCAGGTCTTGCCTTTAAACTACTGATGACACACATAACTACCTCAGTCTGTTGTTCTGGCAGCTTCATGTTATCAAAGATCCTGAAGACAATCCGGAACAGATCGGTCCACCAGTGCTTTTCATACGTATGACCATATGTTTTCATAACTTCAAACATTACAGTTAGACCCCTAAAATTAAAGAAACTAGCATTAACGTGGGATGAGAAAAATCATTAATGAAAACTTACTTTAAAGTTGAAATTTGGCACACAGTGGAGTCTGGAAATTATGATAAATATAATATAGAAGAGCAGTAGATAATGACCACATACACAGTCTGCACAAGAGGCAAATTATACGTGAGAGAAACAACAAATGCCAAAGATAGAATGGGTGCGAGAGTGACTTCGAAAATAATAAGTTTGAATCAGTTGTAGCACAATATTTCACAGAAGCGCAACATAATTTACCACAATTGCGGTTTAAGATCTTGGAACAAATTTTGAAATTACATAGAGGTGGTGACAGAGTGAAATATACGTTGGAAAATTATTTTGCTGAGAGTGTTATGCCTTGATAAGTTAAACAAAACTGGGACCCAACCAGTTATTTAGAAATATCAATAGCTGAATAAGACAAAATAATGTCTACATCTAAGACGAGGTGTGGGTATAAACATAGAAAGGAAGTTGAGAAAACATTTCCGGTTTAATATGGAAGGTAAGTCATATTAAGATGTTGTGAAAGTGTGACTGCTAATCGCGAGTGCATTTTAAATTGTTAACTGAAAATGGGACCACTATATTTCTGAATAGGAGAGTGGAGGAGTGTGTGGTGTTTTAACAGATGAATACTTGATGATATGTTTAACCCACAGCATTGTACCGTAGCTAAAGAAAAGCACTAATTTATAGATACATTGGAGAATAATTGTAACTGGATACAACAGCACAGAAAGGATTGACAAGATTATTGAGTAAAATTAATCTTACAAATAACAGAAGATGGATTTACTTTTTTCTTTTAAAGAAAAGGAGTGCAACTCTGTGGGAATGTGATGCATTCCACTACTGAAAGCGATTGACGCATAACCTATGGATGATGGTGCAACAGCATAGAAACACTGCACAAAAGACTGCAGCTGTTCAATGGGAGATTATGTTTGCCAATATCTCGGACTCTAAAGATGTCAACACTTTGTTCTGATGCCAAGATTCAATGGATCCATAATATGGAATGAGACTGTGATAAATATACATACCCAGTTCTATGTAAGCTTGAAGGAAGTATTATAACATGCTTGCGAGGCAGAAACACCATGAGTCAGTCTCAAATACCACATTAATGCATTGTGAATAACCTAAAACGACATGTGCTGCTACAAGTTTGACAAGTTACAGACCCAGTGAATTGCACATGCGTATGCTGGCAGTATCCTACATTTGGAAGAAAGCAAAGTGTAAATAACTGCAAGATAGTGTTAGGCTTGAGCAGCCTTTTGTACAGAGGTAGGAACTGAAGATGCACAAATGAGAAAAGCCAGTTATTGTCTTGGATGTATCACTTCTGCAGCTGCCAGTAGGTCCTGTGGTTTACCTCAAATACTACTCTGCATAAGTTCTATGGTTTAACAGCAGGTTCTAAAGTTCTAGCATCAATTCCTACGATATTCAAAATATGGGGAAAAGGAAATATCCACCTACAAGAGACCTTATGGTAACGTTTGGATAAAGGCTGAATTTTACACAAGACCTGCATAAAGGCCAGGTTCATCCATTTAGGTTTATTCTTTAACATGTGAACCCCTGAGTCGACATTTTCAGTGGGACAGGTTAACACTATAAAACAAGTATAATCTATGAGACACTTTGTACAGGGAAGGCCAAATGTAACACAGTCTTGGACTGTGATTGGAGCAAAAACAATGCTGGCGTGAAGAAAAAAAAACATTCAAAGATTCTGTAAGCAGATTCGAGAATGCTTGCCCCAGCATCAGATGAAACACCCTTGGCACAGTCAGGTGCCCCACCTTGAGAACCTTAGGACATTGTGTCACCCTCTGGCATACCATTTGTGCATGCAGATAAGTTGGTCAAACTGCACGAATAGCTTTAAAGACCATAAATGCCAATGTCAACTTCACAAAAAAACTACAGACAGCATTGCAAAAATCTCAATATGGGGGAGGTGTGCTTGAAGAGTGAAACACGTTACAACAGTAGAACAACTGCATTTGAGTCAGGCACACAGCTAGCTTTGCATAGGGTGCATTGCTGTAGTCCGAACACATCGAGATAAATGTGTATCCCAATGATTCTAGGTTGGCTGATAACATGACAAGATGTGAACTCTCCAACCACAATCTCCTGATAGACTCGAGATAAAGCCTCCCTGCTTGCTTTACTATTGCAGCAACATGTGCATGGATGGTATGGCTTTGGTCGAACAGGTTTTGCAGTTGGGTTGGTTGGTTACAGGGATAGAGCACACTATATCGACAAATGACAGCTCAAAATGGACCCAACTGAGTCCACCAGGGGGCACAGGCAAGATGGACACCCGAGTCAGCAGGTCCGGTCCCTGTCCTATATAATCGAGAGCTGGAGGTGGACAGCGAGCCCCGGGTGGTGTTGGAGGGGTCCCCAAGCTGATTGAAGGCAGCGGCATAACCAAACTCAAGGGGAGAGCCCGGCAACCCTAGGGAACAGAGGGAGAAGCCTAAGAAGCGGGGGCCCACCAAACAGAGAGGGAGAAATGCAGAGTGAAGGCCCAATGGCGGTGCAGCGACACACGACCGCAGTGGAGAGCCCACCCACCAGGAGGAGCCGTGGAGGAGGAAGCACGCAGCGGAGAGGACTCCAGGGATCTCCCAACATAGCGGGAGCCTGGAGGTGGCGAGCGAGCCCCGAGACAGGTGCCGGAGAGATCCCTGGGTAGATGTGGAACAGTGATACAGCCCGGCTGGGGGAGAGAGCCCCGTGCCTGAGGATAACACCTCTGAGGCGAAGGCCCAGCAATCGGTGGGAAAGAAGGCAGAGCAAGGGACCAGGGACAGGGCAGCAGCCCACTGCCAAGACGGTGAGTGCCTCCTGCTGGGAGAAGCCATGGTGGCGGGGGGAAAGGGACCACAGGAAGTAGAGAGCCCCAGCGCTCCCACTGAAGGCAGGAGTGAACGGCCCCACAGCAGGCCAGCCAGAGCAGCCAGGGAATGGCACAGCGATTGGGAGGTGGAGTGGGGGCGAGACAGCCACCCCCCCAGCACCAACGAGGCATGAGGGCCCAAAAGGGGAGACACCCTCCCACCCCCAAGACACACAGCAGAGTGGACTGTGAGAACCAGGAGGAAACACAAGGTGGAATAACGCAGAAGCCAAGTGCTAACCCCTAACTGAGCAGAAGGGACACAGGCAACCCCGGCAAAGCGCCAGTCCCCAACTGTGGCGCACATGAGGTGCCCCTCCGCCCCCTGGGACATGAACGAACAGCCGCAGAGCAGATCCATGAAATAGCATGAAAGGAGTAGCATGGGGAGGGAGAGGAAGAGCAGGAGATAGGGCCCGCCCCAGAACACCTGGTGAGGAGGTGCGCAGAGTGGTACTGGGACACAGCAGGAAAGGCACGAGAAGCACACTGGGGCCAGCTACAGATCTACCAGAACCAACGCACGGCAGAGGAATATAAAGGCCTGGCAATAGTCTATAGTGGGGACACAAGTGACCCCTAGGGCCACAGAAGACCCAGCAGCGAGACCAGAGAGTGATGGAGGCACCCCACAGAAAAGTTACAGGCGACAAGTAAGAACCAGGGGGAGAGGGATAGCCACTCCTCACCCCCTTCAGAGAGGCGCAGGCAACACTAACCACGACCGTGGCAAAGTGGGCAACATGGTGAGGCCGCTACTGGTCAATGGTCGGTGAGAGCGGAAGACGGTGGACACAGAGAGGAGGAAGAAGGTCCCTCTAAGCCCAGCCACACCCCGGAAAAGTGAACAGCAAGGGACACAGATAGAGGTAAGAGAAGCAAAGGGCTAACACTGTGGAGAAAACCCAGCGACACCAGACCCACACCAAGTGAATGAGCTGGAAGGTAGCTCTCTCGAAGTTCCACTACCCAGACAAAGGGGCAATGGCAGGAGCAAAGGCAGAAACGGGATCCCACCCATGTGTCATGGAAATAGGGGCCATAAAAAGTGACACCCAAATAATACTAGAGGAAATCCGCGGAATGCGTACAGACATTGGGACGAAAGTGGCGGACCTATCTGCAAAGGTGGTCACCCTGGAAGAAAGACTGGAGGGCATGGAAGCTAATCATGCATCAGCAGGAGTGCTGAATCCCAAATACAGGTCTGCCTTAAAGACATTCAAAGGAAGGAGTACCATCGAGGGCTCAAATTGGATGATATAGAGAATCGTGAGCGTTGCAACAACCTCTGCTTTTTTGGACTAGAAGAAAAAGCGGGGAATCCGTGGCCGGCCTTGAAAGAAAAATACAAGGAATAATGGGAATGGTCCGGGGGGCCAAAGAAGGCGAGCAAGTGTCTATAGACGGGCTCCACAGGACAGGAGGGGGTGCCAGGGGATCCCAATCGGTGCTCGCTAAACTACACTAATATCTAGACAAGGTTGCTATCTTGGATAAAGCAAGAAGAATGGGGGCTATTGACTACGAGGACTCCAAGGTGACCATCTTTCAGGATCTGTCAGCACAAACCCTCTTAAAACCCAAAAAATATGGTCCAGGAAAAAGGGGTATGATACAGATGGGGATACCCATTTGCACTCATTTTTTAACTAGGGTGAGAGAGACATCGCTTGGTGCACGAGGAGGATATCAAAAAGGCCAAGGAGGACTTAATAGGACAGGCCCAAGATCAACTGGGGGACAGAGGAGGGGTAGAGCTATCCAAAAGACGTGAACCCAGAGGCCCAAGGATGGATCATGGGAGGCGCAAAACACAAGGGGCCAGGAAATATCAAATGCTCAACACCCCTCCTCCCCCCCAGGTAAGGGATGACCTGAACGGAGATGTCTCGCTGTCATGCCATTGGATCAAACCAAGGGGCCCAAGGAGCCCAAGTTGTAGGGCCCTGCTTAATGATTTTAAAATTGTGTTAATGGAGGAAGCCGGGGGACGAAACGCGGGAGGGGGCAATGAATACAGTTAAGAAGACAAAGTTATTGGCAGTTGCCATGCTACTGTTTGAACTGTTCAATGGGAGGAAGCCAACTGAGAAACACAGACCTGGTAGCGGGGTAAGGGGGGGGAATTGTCTAATGGGGTGTATGCCAGGAAGGTAAGAGGCAACCAAGGCCGCAAAAGATGCGTTACAGGGAAAGTTGCAAAGTATGGTGTAAAAAAGAAAAGGACCGGGACCATCACCATGGTGGTTCGGCCATAATGCCTGGATACAGGACAACGGGAGGCCGAACACCCCAAGTGGAAACGGAGGGTAGGGAGGGGGGGAAAAAGAGGGGAGGGGGAGAAAGCAGAAGGGCGGTCGGGGGTGGGAGGAAGGGGACACAGAAGGGAAATAGCCACATGAGCAGAATTGAGGTTGACAAAGGGGAGGGGAGGGGGGATGGATACATAAAGAAGGAGGGGGGAACACAGTAAAACTCCACAATCACACCGAGGAAATGTCTAACTATGGGTCGGCGCACGGAGAGAAAACATAGAAGGGGAGATGGTTAACCGAAAAGTAGCAACACTAAACATAAATGGACTAAACTCAGCAAATAAAAGGTCACTCGCATCAAATATGCTCCGCAAAGCCAATATCGCGGTGCTGTTCTTACAGGAGACACTACAGGCAGGGGCAGGACCATCCCGTCAAGGGACTAGCGGTGGGACAGAATATAGCGGTTATGTTCTTACAGGAGACACACTACAGGCAGGGGCAGAAACATCCCATCAAGGGACTAGCGGTGGGACAGACTTTCTGGGCCTCACATAAAACAAGCAAAGAAGAGGGTTTGGGGATTGTCCTGTCAAGATCCATGTAACTGAGGGAGGCACAAGTTAAGAGGGATTTTGGTATGAGGTTGGTGGCAGTCAAAGGGTGGGTCGAAGGACACCTAATCACCCTAGCATCCATATACGCACCTAACACGCACCAGTTGGCATTCTTGCAAGAGGTATTCTTGGAACTGGAGGAATGGGGGGAGGGCATGCTCATGGTGGGAGGGGACTTCAACCTAATAGCGGACCAGGCCGTGGATTGGTGGTCGGCAAGGGGGAACAAAACTAAAGTAAAAGGAAAGGAACATGAAGCATTCGCCCAATTGCTGGAAGACCACTTCCGGGTATATGATCTCTTCTGACCTTCCCCTCTCTGTCCCTCTCTCCACTCCTCTCTCCTGGAGTGATCACTTTCTCCTATCCTCCCACCTCACCGTCCCTTCCCCACAGGCAAAGCCACCCTCATCACTGCCACCCACCTTCGCGGTCATCCGACCCATGAAACGCGTGTCAGTTGAGGCTTTCACTACCACCTTCTCGCCCCCCCTCTCCTTCGGCTGACTCCCACCCTGACACAGCAATCTCCACTCTCCACGCTGCTATATCTGATACACTTGATATCCTTGCCCCCGTCATGAGAATCCGCCTGAAGCCCAAAGCCAAATGTAACTCCTGGTATGACTCGGAATCGTCACCCTTAAACGCAAGTGCAGGGTGGCAGAGAGGAAATGGCGTTCTTCATGTTCATCCTCTGACAAACTGGCCTGCCGCCTGCTCCAAAGGCAATACGTCTCTCCGTTCTCACCAAGAAGAGAGCCCTTATCCAAGCCTGCATCTCTGCGGCATCTAACAATTCGGCCGAACTCTTTAAAATCTGCAAGGAGCTGGCCAACCCTGCTGCAGTCTCTAACTCTCCTGTCCTCTCCCAGGCCCTCTGCACGGCACTGGCCTCTCACTTCATTTCAAAAACTCAGGACATCCTGCCCTCACTCTCCTCCTATCACCTCCCCCCCTCTATTCCCTTCTCTTCCTCTGGCCCTTCTGCAGCCACCCCTCCTCCCTCCTTCTCAGCCTTTCCCCTTTTTTATTCTGACGAGGTTTCGAGACAAGTCCGATCTATCAAAGTCTCGTCAAAACAGGTCCACCCCTGTTCCTCCAAAACCATCAAGGACCACATCGACACCTTGGCTCCTGCCCTGGCAGACTTCTGCAATCATTCCTTCGCCTCTGGAGTCTTCCCATCCCCCCTCAAGCACTCCCTTGTGCACCCCCTTCTTAAGAAACCCTCTTCTGACCCCTCCTGCCCAGCTAACTATCGCCCAATCTCTATCACTCCCTTCCTGGGCAAGCTCCTGGAGAAACTGGCCATCTCCCAGCTTGATCTCCATGCTGAATCTGTTGGTAGTCTTCATGGCCATCAGTCTGGCTTCAGAGCTGCCAGAAGCACGGAAACTGCTCTCCTGAACATCCGTGAGGACCTGCTCTCAAACCTTGACTCTAACACTCCTTGTGTTCTAATTTTTCTCGACCTCTCTTCTGCCTTTGACACTGTCAACCACACCATCCTGCTCAACCGTCTCCGTGATAACCTGGGTATCACTGGTCAGGCTCTGGCGTGGCTGACCTCCTTCCTCTCCAATCGACCCTTCCAGGTCCAACTGGGTTCCTTCCTCTCTGACATCTTTTTCTCTACCTGTGGTGTCCCCCAGGGATCTAACCTCTCCCCCTGGTTGTTCAACCAGCATCTGGCACTTCTTGCTCACCGCATCGCCGCTCTCTGTCCCAACTTTCAGTGCTACGCGGATGATACCCAGCTCATTTTCAGGCTACCCTCGGCCTCCTCTTCCCCTTCCCTCATCTCTGACTGTCTTTCTGCTATCCAGGAATGGTGTGCCGCCAACGACCTCTGCCTTAATGCCAGTAAGACAGAGATTCTACTCATTGGCACACCCACTCCCTCCTTCCCTGCAGCTCTCTGGCCGGCCTCCCTTGGCCCTCTTCCTGCTCCTACCTGCAAGGCAAAAAACCTTGGGGTCATCTTTGACTCCACACTCTCTTTCTCTCCTCACATCTCTGACGTCTCTAAGAAGTCACACTACTAGCTACACCTCCTCAGAGGTATCCTTCCTTTCCTCTCCTTCCCCCAGAAGCTCACTGTCTCCAGAGCCCTGGTTCTCTCGAAGCTGGACTACCGTAACAGCCTCTATCTAAATCTTCCTGCCTCTACTCTCCGCCCTTTGCAACTCACCCAAAACAGGACTGCGAGACTTGTCCTTGGCCTCAAGCCCAGGGACCGTATCTCTCCAGGACTGAAATCACTACACTGGCTCCCAGTGGCTGCGAGGATTAAGTTCAAAACCCTCTGCATTGTCCACAAGGCCTTCTGGGGCCTTGGGACAAAATACCTTCAACTCTCTCTTCCTAAATATCTTCCTTCTCGAGCTCTTTGCTCATCCACCTCCCACTACCTCAGTGTCAGCCGCTTCTCCAAGCAACGAGTTGGGGGTAGATCTCCCTCCGCAGCAGGGGCCTCCCTCTGGAACAGCCTTCCTGCCTCCCTGAAACTTGAGGAGAACCATCTCCGGTTCGGAAGCACCTCAAAACCTTCCTCTTTGCCTCCGCTTTCTCTCCCTCTCTCCCCTGCTAAAATCACTGAACCTGCACTGAATCTGCAACTGGGCCACTCACTGATCTCGGTCCTTGGCCCAGCCACTCTTCCCTGCACTGCCTACCTGCACTACAGGACTGTCTCTGTTTCCTACAGCCCCTTCTCCCGGCACTTACCTTGCACTTGCCACCAGCTGGCCCTATTTATCTTGTATTCTACTAACCATGTATTGCACTTTCCCCTCTCCCCTTCCCCTTGCACTTTTCCCATTCCCCTCTACCCTTGCACTTGCGCGATCTGAATGACACCTGGCCTAGTAGGATCGTTATCTGTCTCCCCTTGCCCCCCCCCTGCCTCGTCGCGCCTTGAAACACTTGTGTACAGGCGCGTTACAAATGCCATATCATATCATGTATTGAGGTCCAGGTTCACCCAGGCGTGAAGGTACACCTTCTCGCCCCCACACCACACATATACCAGGATAGACCAAATTAACAGGAAGCCGTGGCGTCCTCACCGAGGGTGAAATCAGTGACCTGGTCGGACCACGAGATGGTTACAATAGATTTGTGGTTGGAGGAAGGGAGAAGGGGATGCTTGCGCTGGAGGTGTAACAATGGCTTCCTTAAGGATCCAGTATTTTGGGACTTCCTCCAGCCGGAAATTACCCAATACTTCGTAACAAATGACACAGGGGAGACGAACCCTAAGGCGGTATGGGAGGCGGCCAAACCGACAGTGAGGGGACTACTCATAGGAGAAGGGGCATGAAAAAAGAGAGAATGGATACTGATAGAGGGGGAACATACAAGAACAGTTGAGAGACAAGAGGGTGAGGTTTACGCGACTGGGCGAAGATAGAGGTGGTTTACTGGACACAAGGGTTACAAGAGGCAAGAATTGCATTTGCTCCTGATAGGGGATGTGGTAAAAATAAAAAAAGCTCGGATATGCCAGACAAATGTTCTACGAAGGGGGCAATAAGGTGGGGACACTATTGGCAAACAGAGTCAGGGAATGTAGGGGGACAGAAGGGTTCACCTGTTAAGGGACAAGAACGGGTTGACACTCGGATCCGAGGTCCACATCCTAGACTGCTTCACAGACTTCTATGCAGCACTGCATTCCCAACCGGCCAGGCCTCAAGGAAAGGATATTAAGAAATACTTGAGCAGGCTCCCCATCCCCCGGCCTCACCACAGAGGGGAAATCCATGTTGGAAGCGGAAATAACACAGGAAGTGGTTAAGAGGGCAATAGGCCAGTTGAAAACAGGGAAGGCACCAGGTGAGGATGGCTACACAGCAGGCTTTTATAAGCAGTTTCCAGACTCCATAGCGTGGCCTCTGAAGAAGTTCCTCAAGTCCATAAAAGGGGCAGAGGACATGCCCCCTACTGCCTAGGAGGCGCTAATAATGGTGATCCCCAAGAAAGGCAAGGACAAGACGGACTACGCCTCATATAGACCACTCTCGTTACTCAAAGTGGACGCAAAGATCTTCACAAGGCTCCTGGCTCCCTGCCTGATAGTACACCTCCACGGCCTCACAGACCCAGACAAGAAAGGGTTTATTCAAAAAAGACAAGGATCTGACAACCTGAGTAAGACCCTTCATATCTTATACGATCAAAAAACACAGAGAGAGGGGCCCCTGGTCCGCTCCTTTGACGTCGAAAAGGCGTTCAATAGGGTGAACGGGTCGTTCATGGAAGGGGTGCTGGAAGAGATAGGAATGGGAGAACAATGATGGGATGGATATGGTCCTTGTATCACACTCCAAAGGTTAGAGTAATGGTCAATGGGAACATGTCCAGGACCATAGGTCTGCACAGGGGGACAAGAGAGGGGTGCCCCCTGTCCCCACTGTTATACGCCCTGGTGATGGAGCCTTGGGTGATAAGCATGCGGCAGTCAGGAGACATAGCCAGAGTTCACATAGGTGGAAGAGTATAAAGCAAGTCTCTTTGGGGCCGATACGCTGCTCTACCTCTGTAACCCGCAGTCATCAGTACCAGCTCTCCTAAAGGGGCTGAAGGAATATGGGGAACTGTCAGGGTTCCTGGTCAACATCTCCAAATCAGTGGCGTTCCTGATGGGAAAATGGGAGAAGGCAGACAAAGACTGGGTTAGCGAATGGGGATTCCAGACACAGCAGAAGGGCTTCCGCTACCTGGGGATAGAAGTTACTAGGGACCCAGAGAACTTATTTGGGAGGAACTACTCCCCTCCGTGTGGGAGAAGATAAAGGGGGATCTGCAGTGTTGGGATAGGGACGGTCTATCGTGGCTGGTGCGGCTGAACTGCATTAAGATGACAGTCCTCCCAAAGCTATTGTTCCTCTTCCAAATGCTCCCCATGATAGTGCCGGCCCACTTCCTGGCCACAATCCAGAAATCCCTCTTGCGATTCCTCTGGGCAGGAGCAAAACCCAGGGTGGCATACAAGGTACTTGTGTTGGCAAAAGATGACGACGGAGTAGGATTCCCGGACCTGGGAGCATATTATAAAGCAGCCCAGCTGCGGATTATGGTGGGCCACCTGGACCCCAGCACAAAGAAGCAGTGGGTCCACATGGACAATGCTGTCCTACGCCCGGAAGAGCTGGGGGAGTGGATGTGGGTCCCACAAAGTGAAATCTCTAGACAAGTATTAACACACCCCGTCCTGGAAGTGTTCTGGTCAATCTGGTGTGAGGGAAGTGCCACCAGCTGGTTGTCAACCTGGCCCTCTCCCCTTAGCTGTATTTCAGCGCCACCAATGCAAAACCACATCTCAGACCGTCTTCAATTCCAACAATGGTATGAAGCAGGCCTCTCCAGGGCAGTTGTGGGGAGAGGGGGAATTTATGTCACTAACCAGACTGGAGGGTTGGTTAGAAATTAAGGGACTCTCACTCTTCAAGTACCTACAGTTAAAGGGAGTACTGATGAAACCCACATGGGGAGACAATCTATCCTGAGACCTGACCCCCCTTTGAAAAAGTACTACTGAAAGAAACCAATACCAAAGGGAGGATATCCAGGCTGTACATGAGGGGTGAATTCAGAGATATTGTGCCAGCACAGGGGAGATGGGAGGAAGACCTAGGGATTGAAATAACCGACCAGCTGTGGGGTAAAATGTGCACAGGGGTGAACAAATCCACGCTATCTCTGCAATACAAAATACAGGCATTTAAGCTGTTGCATAGATGGCACTATCCACCAGCAACACTAGCAAAAATGTACCCAGGGATAGACGCCCACTGCTGGTGCTGTGGGAGGGCGAAGGCAGACTACTGTCACATGTGGTGGAAATGCTCACCAATCCAGACATTTTGGAAAGCGGTGCTGGGGTGGTTAAAGAGACTGGAAGGAATAGATAGACCAGGGAACCCAGCTCGCTGTTGTTCGGGGTGGCGAGAAGGGGGAATAGGGGGCACGGAAGAGGGCCATATGATCCACACTCTGTTGGTGGCGGCGAGATGCTGTATATCTCAACAATGGAAGAAGGTAACCGTGCCCACGGAGAAGGAATTGGTCCAAAAGGCAAGGTCCATCTACGACAAGGAATACCTGACACACCTCTTAGATGAGGTGAAGATAGACATAGAAGGGATCTGGCTGCCCCTTCTTCAATAAATACTGGCGATAGCTCACCCATGGAAGTTAAAAAACCTGTGAGCACGTAGGAGACTCTCAGTGGTGGAAAAGTTGTACAGGAGTTTATTTGAACTGCATACAGTGGTGAGGGAGGGTTGGGGGGCGATAAACCTAACTCTTAAATGTTGAATCAGTTGGTGTTATTTATGATGGATCAGAACTGCAAAAATGTCAATAAAGATTTGATTTTCAAAACAATTGAGCCAACAAAATTTCAGTCTCGTTATAAACCCCCAATCATTATTTCTATTTTGTCAGGATTCAGCATGAACCAGTTTGCCTCCATCCAACAAGGAACATTGGTCAGACATCTTGTCAGAAATTCCAGAGCCGTCTCAGGACTGCCTTCAAAACAGAAACCGATTGGTGTATTGTTGCCATACTGATGGCATTTCAGGATTGCCTTCAGATGATATCTTCCAGCGGCATGCCATACACACTGAACAAAAACAGGGGGTGGACAAAAGCCTGTAGGACTTCAGAATAGACAGGGTCCTCTGGAGCGATACAGGTCTTGAAATTCACCTGCTGCGCTCTGCCATGTAGGAATGAGTCTAGACATGTGAGAAGAGTTCTCTCAATCAATGCCAGATCACAAATAAGAGCTGAAAAAGGTTAACTGGTTACAATGGCTGATAACAGGTCCAACAGAACAAGGACTGAAAAACACTCCCATGTCCATGATCATAAATCAATCTGCCTCGAAATAAAACAGTGCATACTTTATTCTGTGACCATCTCTAAAGATGGTCTAAATGACACAATCACCCATCATCTTTCAAGCATTTTTCCAGATGAAAAAAGAATACTTTCTGCAAACTCCTCCTCAATGCGGTAGATTGGCGATCGAGAGATATTTGGCGACAGATTGTTTGGGAGTCATACCAACTTCTTTTTTGAGAAACTGGGACAGCTCTTGTCAAAAGAGACCTGTTACGCACAACCAGGAAATCTCTGTTTCAGGGCCATTCTTAAGGAGGCAAGTTCAGATCACAGGTCATTCAATTCAGAGCAGCTGTCAATTACTGATTTAATCTTTACAACCATCAAGAGAGAAGGCTGAAATCAGTCATGGGAAGAGTCACCTGGGCTTGAGGTCAGAATTTGGGATTAACACCGGACTAATGTCAGCTTAGATGTGCTCAATCTTTCCTCCACAAACTAAATGAAATTCACTGCAGCATTCTTCAGTAGGCACAACCTTGATTCTCAATGTCTGAAGAATCTGGCTGTGTGATAGTCAGAAGAGTTCTGCAGTTTGGCTCCTTGAGGTGTCAATCCTCAGGGTGATTTAAGATTTTGATCCATGAAGATTGCACTCTTGTACCCCTGATAACAGATCCAAAAGACTGTCTGCTCTTTATCCAGTAGTGCACTTTCTTCTTTCAGAAACTTTACGAAGGAGTCCGTGTTCAGAGGAATACGAATAAACAGTAATCAAGTAGGAATTCTGCGGCGCAAAGCAATGCTCTCGATCGCCATCCAACAAACAAAAAAATATTTCTCCAGGAAAGCGTTGAAGTCGTTGATCAGAGCAAAAGGAGATAAATGTGCTTTTCGGGCTATAGCAAATGGATTTGGTTTGAGTGGTCCTCTTGTGCTTGACCAAAGTTGTCATGAGTCCAGCGCACATTTTCAGAGGAGGCAAAGTGATAACCTTATGATCTGTTCTTAGGGCTAATACAGAGCCTAAGATCTAGCTTTGGCTTCACTGGGGGTGCAAACCATTTTACTGCATTGGTATCCCAATGTACCATTTTGGTACTCATTGGGCTATCAATGTTTATTTTTTAAATCCCGCTATCAGCCATTTTGGGTTTCAGGGCTTTCTTTTGTCTAGGTGACCACAAAGTGGCCTCAAAATTGTTGTTCCGACCACGTGGGCTCTTTGTAAGCACATAGTGGCAGCCTCCACGTTGGTCTTAACTGGTTTAGGTCAGTATAGTTCACTGTACAATTCCTATCACCTCCTCTGAGGGTGGCTAAGACTAAGTGCAAGTTCCACTGACCAACCAGTATGGCTATTCATTTGACCTTTTCTGCAAGGGCATTTAGACTTTGTTCTGCTCCTGTTGCACTCTTTTGCTTTCAAGTTCCTGTAGTTGGGGGTGGCAGGTCCATCGACCTGCTGCAAGAAATTTCCTGCAAATTCCCACCACTGTTTTTGCAATTTTTAAAGCCCTCATATCCCGGTTTTGGTCTCTTGACAGAGTCCATTCCAAGCTTCTTGAAATTAAGACTCCTGGTGACCTCCCAACATCTGCTGGATCGAGTCCCTCACTCCAAAATGGTTTTCTGAGCCGTTTACTGCCACATCCTGTGGTTTTCCACCAAGATCTTCTGCTTGGCTGTGGGCCGCTGCTGGGGTCCACAGGGTTGGTGAAACTTCATCACTACGATAGACTGTTAGCTTGGCACAACCAAGGGTGCCTCCAGCAGTTATCCTGGGACCGTCTGCTGTGTTGCTGGTACCTTCTTTTGTTCGGCAGGCTGTAGACAGCCATTTTCGCAGGTTCCGCAGTCTTCATGCGGTCCTCCTCGCTGCTAGGAAAACATTTACTTTTTGCTGCTTTCCCTCAATCAACATCAATTGGACACCACAACTTTTTGCTATTGTCTAACCTGTTCTGAACTTTGGAGGCAAGCAAAGCCTTTTTACTTCACTTCCCTTACTAAGTTCATCTGATTTGGGAGCACTGATCATTCCCTAGGACTGACAGTGCAGGATAATTCTTTTCTCCATTTAAACATTTTCTGTTATTTTTCCAAGCACACATCACCTTCCTGTGCAGTGCAGTGAGATATTTTGTGTCCCTATAACTTTGTTAATTGTCACTTTGTGGTTACATGCATGATGTATCCATGAGGGGCGGGTAGCAGAAGATACTTTTCTGAAATTGACTCTGGGGTACTTACCTGACCATGGACATTTGTCCTGGGTCCACAAAGGATCCAGTGCGCTCTGGACCAATGTCATCATTGTTTCACTTACCCGTGATATTAGATTAATTTATAAAGTTATAGCCTGCATTTCTACTATGTAGAATGTTCTGAAACTAATTCTGGTTACATTGTGTATATTTTTGTATATTTTTCCCTGAAATGTTTAAGGAAGGTAACTGTTCCTAAAAAGTTGTATTGTTTCTTGTAAGCCTTTGGCTATGGTTTACAATTGTTTCATACCCGCTGAGGATAAAATGTATTATTATTATAGTTTTTTTGTTATACTGCGCAAGTTCCAAACTTTAGGGCCCGCAAAGCGTGTAATCCTTGTCCGTGTTAAGGAGCATTCGGTCCCACACCAGGGACGACTGGGCATTAGTCCGCCGGAATGATAGAAGAAAAGAAACTAAGGCGTATATGTAAGGTTTGGGTGAGTGAGAGGCTCGAGATGTGCTTGGGCAAACCTAAGTATTTTGTGGGCAAAGTGTTTGCTTTCAGTTTAAGTCAAGTTAGGTTGGTAGGTTGGCTTTCCAAAGGCCTGGGGAGGCCAGAGTCCCATGAGTATGTGTTGCATATGTAGAGATCCCTGAAATAAGTAAAGTAAAACCAAAAAGGTTTGCCTGGAGAAAGTCAAGGATATGGTAATGGTCCAGGAGTCGTTTACATATTTCAGGAGGCCGATGAGTGGGAGGGAACGGGGACAGTTCTGGCTTACAAAATGGCTTAAATGAGGTATTTACAACATATACAAAACATGGTGATTTTTGCTCCTATTCAGAGGAAAAATAACAAGCTTTAAAGCGAAGGATAAACTGACAGCATAAGTTATGCATATGTAAAGATTTAATGGAATGGGTGATTACAAAATAACATTTCATTATTCCCCTATAAGCAAAGAGGTCTCCAGCATTGAAAGGGTCAAATTAAGCAAAACGTTTGTATGTGCTAAAACTGCAAGGCATATTGTCACTATAAGATATAAAGTTAATTAACTAGTTTCAAAGAAAATCCAATGGAGGGATTGAAAACATATACAGGCGTTAAGAGGCAAGATGTGGGAGGATCATTAGTGTGGTGAGCAACTTGGCGGGCTTTGACAAAGGCTTGATTCAGTAATGAGTGTTTGGCGAGTGAGCCCAAGGCATATATGTGATACATTACTCACCGTAATGGTATTTCTGATGCTTGTATCTGCTTAGATTCACATGCTATGCATAGGTTGACATTTAGTGGAAGCTGCAAAGTATTGCAGTTGTTTTCGAAACTTGAAAAGGGACGTCAACAGGGCATGCCGGTAATACTATGCCTAGTGTGACGTCCACTGTACCCATGGTCCTTCACGTGTCGAGGTCCCTCAGATTACTTTGTTTCTGACATGAGGTGCATGAAGTGTAGCATGAGTACAGGTGTATCCAAGCAGATAAATATCATAGAAGCTCATAACATCCATGCACCTACTCTCAGGGGAGGCAGGGTGGGTGCATGTGAATCTAAGCAGATACAAGCATCAGAAATACCATTACAGTGAGTAATGTATCCCTTCTGAGGCTGGTGGAATCTGCTTACAACACATGCTATGCATAGATTAGGAGAAGGTGGTGGGTTGTCAGAAGGATCAGTGGCAAATAGATGTTTTAGAACCGCTTGTTCCACCTGTGCATCTGCTTTGGAATGAGTGTCAATGCAGTAGTGCTAAGTGAAAGTGTGTACTGAGCTCCATGTAGCTGCTTTGCTAATGCTGTCTAAGGGGACATTTGCGATAAATGCCAGAGTAGCTCCTGTGCTCCCTGTGGAGTGAGCTCTTGGTGTGAAAGGCAGTGTCTTGTTTGATAATGCATAGCATAGTTGTATGCATCTGACTATCAATCTGGAGATGGCATTTCTGGAAATGAGGTCTCCTTCTCTGGCTGGTGCTACGGAGACAAACAGTTGGTCTGTTTTTCTAAGCAGTCTGGTCTTGTTTACATAGTAAAGGACGCCCTCCTCACATCCAGTGTGCAGAGTTTTACCTCAGCTGAGCTAGATGCGTTCTGGAAGAAGGCCGGCAGCTCAATGGATTGGTTCATGTGGAATTTGGAAATGAACTTAGGAGAGAACCTAGGATGCGTACGTAAAACCAATTTGTCCTTGTTTATGACATAGAATGGGTCGTGCACTGACAATGCTTGCAATTCACTAACTCTTCTTATGGAAGTAATAGTCACTAAGAAGGCTGTCTTGTATGTCAGGTGTTTAAGACTTGACTTAAGCATAGGCTCAAATGGGGGTCCCATGAGCTTTGCGAGTACTACATTGAGATCCCAACCTGGCGGTGGGTTTGAAATTGGAGGATAGAGTCGCTTTATCCCCTCCATGAATGCCTTAATGACTGCAATTTTCCACCATGATACCTTACTGTGAGAGGTGGTGTACGCCGATAAAGCCGCCAGGTGGACCTTTACAGAGTTGAATACTAACCCCAAGTCTAACAAGTGGAGCATATCATTTAGAATGTGAGGAGGAGTACATTCTAAGGGGTTTTTTAGACTGGCACCAAATTACAAATCTCCTCCACTTGTCGAAATAACAGTGTCTGGTGTTTGGTTTTTGTGCCTCCTTGAGGATATCCATACACCGCTGTGATAGATTAAGATGTCCGAACTCTATGACCTCAGAAGCCATGCTGCCAAGTTCATTGAGTGTGGTTGAGGGTGTACTATTATTCCCAGGCATATGTGGATACCATGGCTGCCTTGCCCACATGGGAGCAACTAGGATGAGTGTCATCTGTTCTCTGTGAATCTTGTTCACTACTCTGCTCATTAAAAGGAGTCGGGGGTGGAGGGGAGCGCAAGCAAATTTCCATGACCAGCTCATCCATAGGGCGTTCGCGTACTGGTACCCCCAACCAGACTCCAAGGGGAAGTCTAGGCATTGCCTGTTTTCTCATGTAGTGAACAAGTCTAGTGTGGGGTAACCCCACTGTGAGAAGATGTGGTCTACGACACTTGGGTTTAGTTGCCACACGTGTTCCTCTGGTAGGTGACTCAGCTCAGAGATTCTGCTAGAGTGTTGAGAACCCCAATGTGTTGGGAGGATAGGAACATACCTCGTCTGAGTGCCCATCTCCATATTTTCTGTGCCAGCTTGGACAGATTTGGACAGTGTGTGCCCCCCGCTTGTTGACATAGAACATTGCAGGGGTGCTGTATTTTAGGATTTGAACTGACTGGTTCGTCAGCTGTGCTTCGAATGCTTGAAGCGCTTTGAATATTGCTAGGAGTTGCAGCAGGTTGATGTGGTTCTGTGCAGTGACGCGAGTTCACAGACCGTGTGCTGTGTGGTAAAGGTAGTGTGCCCCCCATCCGGAGAGTGATGCGTCTTTTGTAATGACCACTTGAGCTACCGGGTTGTGGAAGGGTTTTCCCTTCAACAGGTTCTCCTTTGTCCACCAGCGTAGATTTTTTACTAGTGTTGGTGAAACGACCACAAGATCGTCCCACTGACCGCTTGTCTGAGACCATTGTTTTGCCAACCGCGCCTGCATGGGGCGTATGCGCAGACGTGCGTGTGGGACCAGGTAAATGCACAGCGCCATCATGCCTAGTAATCGCATTGCTTTGCGTACGCTTATCTGGAGACCAGCTTGATACAGAGGTATTTGCCGTAGGATGTTTTGAACCCTTTCCATAAATGGAAAGATTAACCCTGGTTCTGTGTTTAAGACAGCTCCTAGGAACCGTTTTGTTGTGTTTGGCACAAGGCTGGACTTTTTCTCATCTATTGAGAAGCCCAATTGGAAGAGAAGGTTTATGGTTCTTTGCGTGTTTTGCTTGCAAAGATGGGGTCATTCCCCTGTGATCAGCCAGTCATCCAGGTAAAGGTACACTGGGATTGCCTCCCTGTGCAGGTGTGCTGGCACCACCGCCAGTACACCTTGGTGAAAACTCTTGGAGTAGATGCTATTTAGAAGGGTAGCACCTTGAACTGGTAGTGCTGGTTTGCTATTTTGAAACGCAAGAGTTTTCTGTGCACTGGTACATTGAAATATGAAAAAAGGCATCTTTCATAGCCAGTGTTGCCATGTAGTCTCCCCGCTTTAGCAGGGGGATTTCCTCTTGTAGCGATGTCATGCAGAATTTCTGTGGCTTTACATAAGTGTTTGCAGGGAGTAAGTCTAACTCTGGCCGCATAGATAGATCTTACTTTGGCACAAAGAAGTAAGTTGAATATATACCCTTGTTTACCTCATTCGCTGGTACGATCTCTATGGCGTCTTTGCGTAGCAGCATGCTGACTTCCTCGAGAAGGATGAGGTGTTCTCTCATTGATCTTCTTTGACGCGGGGGATGGTTTGATGGTTTTTGGATGAGCTCCACACAATAACCTCCCGCTACTGTCGATAACACCCACTTGTCCCTGGTAATTCCCTCCCATGTGTGTGTGAAGTGTGAGATGCGCCCTCTTACTGGAGAGGCATGGGAGGGGACCTGTAGTGGGCTGCCATTGCTTAGGTGGTGTACCTCCACCTCTAGATGTGGAGGACCTTCACCGGCCACGAGATCCGCGTGGGCCTCTTTGGTATCCCTGTGAGGATTGGCCATCGTTGTTATTCCAGGAAGAGCCCTGTCCGTAATCGGATCCTCTGAGAGTTTTGGCCACGAAACCAACGAAAATTGCCTCCGCCTCTCTGGCATGGTGGTTTGTTTGTCAGCTGGTCCAGAGATTTTAGGGCGTCATATTCTTCCTTTTGGACTTTAATGCAGCGTAGTGTAGCATGGGTGTCAATTTAAAGCCGGATTGGCGTAGCCACGTGTGGCGCTTGATTATTGTCCCTTCGGTAATAATCCTACCTGCATTGTCTGCGGCATCTAGATTGTTCTTAAGAATGCAGCTGGATGTTGCTTTGCCGTCCGCTGCTACCAGGGCTAGTTGTGTCTTTAGAGACTCGGGGCAGGTGCTATCAGGGTAGTAATCTCATCCCATTTGTGGCAATTATAACTTGCCAACAGCGTCGAAATGTTGGTGATCCTTGTTTGGAAAGCTGCAGAAGTCGCTACCTTTCTCCCCATTGTGTAGAGTTTTTTGCTATCCTTGAATGGGGTTGCCTCTGAAGAGGCTAACAGTGTCCTTGCAATTTTTCGGCCTGTGGCAACCACAGGCGAATCTGGCTTGAGCTGGGCCCTGATGTAGAGTGGGTCAGATGGCACTGGGTGGAAATGTTTTTTAACCAGTGGGTTGACTGCCTGTGTCTGGTTTGGTGTCTCCAGGGAAGGTTGAATCCTTCTTTGGACAGATTGTAGAATTGGGATGAATTGGGTAGCGGCCTTCTTGTCGCCCAATATATCTTCAATATATCTTCAAGGAAGTCCTTGTCTAGCTGAGTTTCTTGGGTTTGTATACCAAAGTGTTCAGCTGCCTTGATTAATATTTCATTATGGAGAGGCTGATTGTCCACTGGCGAATCCTGCTGAATTGGTGAAGCAAGCTCCTCCTCATCATCGTAATAAAGATCAGTCGCTTGATAGGTCGAATTATCATTGGTGTCTTTGTGAACATCATACAGATCACTTTGTATGGGTTGGGCTGGACTTTGGGATAGGGAGAGTATCAGGTCGAGCTTTTTTAGCTGGGGGCTGGGAGGTGGAAGCCTCAGCTGTAGGAGGTGTGCTTTGAAAATATTGGTATGCCTGTGTTTTTTTCCCGAAGAAATTGGCCACAAAGGTCATCCTAGTCATGACCCCGTCTATGTATTCTGTCCATGTGGCTGAACTGGGAATGACACCATGGTAATGAGGGGTAGAGTCCTGTCCTAGGGGTACAGGATGGGCCTGGGGTGTACACTGGGCTGGAGTATGAGGCTGTCCCTTGTTCTTTAGGGCTTCTGCCAAGGAACCTTCCTCCTGTGGGACAGAGTGTTTCTTCCTACGAATAGGGGTAGACCTGTCCTTCTTAGGCTTATCTTTAAGATTGGGGCTCTTGGAGGAGTGTTTCTTGGAGTTTTTTGATTTTAGCAGGCTCTCAGGGACATGTTTTTTCACTAGGTGTGATAAACTAGTGTTTTTGGAATTTACAGATGTTTTCGACGCGTGATGTTTTGGGGACAGCGTTTTGTTGGTCTTTAGATTTGTGGGCCTGTCCTGGGGCGATCGGGACCTCGAGTGCTCAGAGGACAGGGATTTTGTAGATCTCCCCCTTGCCGACGCCATATGTGGGTGTTTGGTCAACAATGTCGAATCCTTGCCCTGGGATGTGTGTTTAGTGTCAGGGGTTGTGGTAGTGCTTTCGCTGCTGGTGTCGTCCCCGTAACAGAGCCGCCGGCATGTCTCTTGGGGTCGGGGTCGGCGCTTGGGAATCTAACGGTTCCCCGTCACCTTCGCTGTCTGTAAAGACCACGACACTGCCATCACTAGAGGCTCCCTCCACATCTATGGCGTCTTTGGCCTGCATGGTGTGATGGGCCCAGCGTTAAGTTCTCCGGTCTCAAAAAGTTTTTGGTTTGAAGAGCTTGCAGGCTCGACAATGCCCCTCATCGTGATCGGGCGCTAGACACAAGTTGCACACCCGGTGCTCGTCTATCCATAGGAATCTTTTATTGCACATGAGGCAAACTTTAAATGGGGTAGTCTCCATGTTTAAGGGGAATGGTAGCCAGGCGAGAATGGGAAGAGAGGGGAAAATGCATTCTGCAATGCCCACCCCTCCCACTCTCCCTACTGTTCCGGCCTAGGCCTGTTGCGGCCTTGCAAGGCCGATAGGGACCGTCGAGTCTGGAATTCGTCGACGGTCGTCTTTCCAACCGCATCGATGAATTAGTCGAAGTTGGTTTGGAAAAGGACAGAAAGAGTATACTAGTCTTAATTTCTCATAAGCAAATGGCGTAAGCCGAAATGAACTCTGCGATAAGCGTCCGCTCACGATGGCAGAAAAAAACTGAGAGACCTCGATGCGTGAAGGACCATGGGTACAGTGGACGTCACACTAGGGATAGTATTACTGGCACGCCCCGTCGACGTCCCTTTTCAAGTTTCAAAAACAACAACTGTAATACTCTGCAGCTTCCACTAGATGTCGGCCTATGCAAAGCATGTGATCTAAGCAGATTCCACAAGCCTCAGAAATATATATATCTAGAGAATGCAGACTTACTTGTATATCTCCCAGCAAAGGGAAGAGATTACCCATGGCTTGAGTAATGCTGTATGACATGTGCATCAATCCTTCTACAATCCCCTGGGAATCGAAACAATTGTGGAGTAATGTTAAAGGCCTTGGAATTGTTCGGCATATTTTTCCTGCTGAGTAAATTGTCTTTTTAACCTTTTCATCCTATACTCTACCATATGCGTTAGGTGATGACCACCCGGTCTAGGGCCTTTGTGACAGGGTCAGGCATTGGGGACCTCTCTCAACCTGGGGAAGGAGGCCTATCAAGGTGTTGGACGGAACACATCCGGCACCAGAGGCTCCGGTGAGGGCGTTGGGAAGGCCCGATTCTGTTCCCCCATATCCTAGTCGAAAACGGAGAGTACCACTCAATCATCCCATTACTACCCTTTAAAGTGCTGTCCGGTGTTCTCTCTTTTACAGTGCAGAAACACTTATGATGCACAAACAAAAATGTGAGCCACTGAATTCAAAGCATCATACTTCCCTGCGGTGAGCCGTGAAAAATACAGCCCAAGTAAAGGAATGCCGCTTATGGTGATCTGTTACCAACTCCATCTATCCAACATCATGGGAAACTAACTCCTTGAAAAGTGACCCTTCTTTCTATGGGTTCTAATCCAAAAGGAATCAACATTCCTTTCCTCATCAGAAATCTCTTTCAACATCCTTCAAAATAAGAAGAAAATCCTCTTTCTTCTGTGCCGGAGCCATTGGTGGAAAGATGCTCGAGGTCAACACAGATAGGCCGATGCTCCCCTTCTGCTTTTTGAGCGTATGAGTGTGAAGTTGCCAAACGCAGCGGAACCTCTGCCAACTTCAGAAGGCATGGCGTCTCCTTGGTACAGTGTCTGCCTTCACATAAATATTCAACATTTGATTCCTGAATGATTACCATTGCTCCAGAGAAGACTAGCTGTGGGACAGGTTACATGCCCTACCTGTTTGGTCGGGAGTCCCCCGTGCTCTCATCTCTTTGAGAATAGTGCTTGTTGTACTTGTTAGAAGAGGAAAATAAAGAGTGAGGAGATTTACTTCTCGAATGGGATCTTTTGTGATGCTTTTTGTAGCTTTTTTGTGATTCCTCTTTAACAAAAGGTTCCTTTTCAGGTGTGGGCTATTTGGTTACCTTTCTCTCATCAGAAGATTGACCATTTGAGGGAGTATCCCGTGATTTCAACAAGGGCTGGCGAAGAGCCAACTTCCCAACCCATTCCCACAGGTCCTTCATGTTCATTGCTTGGCACGATCACAGTCTGTCACATACGATCAACACACAAACACCAAAGCAGGCATTAAGGAGGACAGTGATGGGGGCGCTGTTGCGCACGCTACTGGATGCATCTTGCGGCGTGAGCTCCTGCAGCAGCCAAGGCCACGGGAGCTCAAAATCCTTCAAAACTGACCGATTTGATTTGAAAAGAAAGCGAAGTCTGTCTAAAAGTGCGGACCATAAACTGGCCGAAAAAAGGAAAGATCCGTAACGTAATTCCTGAGTTACATCGAGCTGAGAGCGGCTCACATGCTAAAAGAGAGCTGCGCTGTAACATGTGGGAGAGCACTGGCACCTTCGCCGCCAGACTTCCAGCGTTCCAATGACGGTGATCTGGGAGCCACCGGACCAGGACCAGTACTGGATAGGAGGACGGGCAAGGAGTGTGGGCCCGTCAACCGGCCCTCGGCAACCACCGGCGCTCTGGTCGACCATCGAGCCTGGCAGCGCAGGGAAGCAGCACACCAGTAGGTGACCGAAGCGTGGAACCTCACCTAACAGCTGGTAAGGCGCACACCACGCAGAGCTTGCCAGACACCCAGGGCATCAAACACAGGCTTACTGAATGCGCACCCAGCCCCGGGGGGGATCCCGTTATTACCAATTGACAAGAATCTCCCCGAGACCAGACCATGGCTGCGGGGGGCCTGGGAGGGACACACCCCCCCATACAGCAGAGGAGGCCCGGGTGGGAGCGTGTGCCGCTGGCGGACCCCACCGGACATGCCCGCATACACTTGCATCTGTGTGGCGTTGCCCCATAAGGGCTGCGCACGCGGCGGCGTGACGTTGCACGTCGCCGTGTGCGGCTTAAATAAACGGGGCGTTCCTGGAATCGCAGAGCGACCGGGGAGCCCGAACCTAACGGACGTGAGAGTCTGAGCTCTGTTGGGTTTGGGACTCACGGGCACGCCTGGGGGCCAAGGACAGACCCCCAACAGTGGCGACGAGTGATGTGGGATGCCCGGGCCCGGCGGTGAAAGGCGTCCGGAATTTTTCTGAAACGATCGGAACGTTCACAGACGTTTCGTTTCATGCCGTGGCCGCGGGCCGCACACGCGGCTGGTGGCCATTTTGTAGATGAGGCCGCGGAACTTCTCGGAGCTCCGGTTCGGACCGAGAAGGTGATCCGGGTCTAATTTTTGGATCTTGTGGGTGCTGAGAGCACGATCCACACGTACATGCCCATGTTGTGAATTTTCGCTAAATTTTGGGATTGTTACGTCGAGTGTTAGCCAGGACAAGGACTAAGATGGCAGGGCCTGCCTAGCCCAGCCCATCTACGTGGCTCAATTTTTGGGACCTCTGCACAGCAGTGCTTTGCTGCAAGGTGGCAACAAGGCACTTCTTCGCCCCCTTCATCATCAGGACACTCTTTTGATCCTCTTCATCATCACAAGGTGATGGCAGTTTTCGGGGTCTTCTGCATCCTTCAGCATCTGCATCTTTCCGCATGGTGATGGTGGGAATCTGAGTTGCGGCCTCAGGTCTAGTGGGGTGCCTGTGCGCTCAGTCCCATGTCCGACAGTGACCAGGACGGTGACACCGCTGATCCTGGGGAGGAATCTCAGGACGAAGGTCAGGCGGCCCAGCCGGCAGTTCTGCAACCGCTGCCACCGGGGAATCAGGGCCCTGCACCACAGGCACCACCCCCCATCATGGCTCAAGCTAGAGCCCAGGCGGCCCTGCAACCGATACCAGAATTCGATCCTACGGGCCCTCCATCCAGTTTGGGGCCCCGGTGGAGGAGGTGGGTGGCCCGCCTGGACATGTACTTCAGGGCTGCTTGAGTGGATGATGATGACAGCATGGTAGCCACCATGCTGTATTCGGCGGGAGCCGCGGTTCAGGAGATCTTCTAGTCGCTGACTCCGGTGGACCAGACCTATGGTGCGGCGAAAGCGGCTCTCCTTGCGCACTTCCTTCCACTTGCCAACGTGGACTTCGAAAGATTCGTGATGCTGTCGGCCAAGCAGAAGGAGGATGAGACTTTGGACACGTTTTATGGCCGCCTACGCCGCCTCTCCCAAGGGTGCGCGTGGGGGGACGCGGAGGACATGATACGGACAATGCTCATCCAAGCATGCTCTTCCGGCAAACTGAGGAGACAGGTCCTCAGGGAGCCGGGAATCACTCTGCAACGCATATTAGAACTGGGTCGGTGTCACGAAGTGGCTGAGGCACGGGCGAGCAAGATGGAAGCAGGCTCACGTTCGATCAAGGCCGAAGAGGTGTGCGCTGTGTGGCGGGGTGGCAGAGGAATGAGAAGGCCTGGCGGAGCCCCCCGAGACAGGGCAGGAAGGTCGGGGGAGTCATGCCAGAAATGTGGCTATGACCTCCCCCACTCCACAGAGTGCCCAGCCGCAGGAAGAACATGTGGCCGATGTGGCCTGCCGGATCACTTCTCGAGAGTGTGCAAGTCGGCGCTACCTGTCATGGTACCCAGAGGTCCTGCCCGAATCTGGACTCCGCGTCAGACCCGGCCATCCAACGTGGCCCAGGTGGATCAAGCGGAAGAGGAGGCTCAGGCTGAGGAGGCTGAAGCAGAGGAGGAGGAAAACATCTTCTTCGTCTCAAGCATGGGGGTCCTGAAAGGCAAAAGCAGGAGGCAGCCAAGATGTGTAGTGGAGGTGAACCACTTGCCTGTCCCCGTGCTGGTGGACACAGGAGCATCGGTCAACGTCATGGCTAGGGGACATTATGACGCTCTTGACCCATTGCCGAACCTGGCTGCGCCAAGAGCTCGCATCTTCGCCTTCGGTGGACTCGAGCCCATACCGCTGGATGGAGCGTTCGTGGCGAAGGTGGAGCATGAAGGATCGAAGATCAGAGCCCGATTCTACGTCACCCCCATAAGCAACAACACCCTGCTAAGCTGCGCGGCTGCGGAGGCACTCGGGATAGTGAGTTTTGCGTACTCAGTATACCTGGAAGATATCAACGATCTACTGGACAAGTACGCAGCCCTGTTCAATGGCATTGGTAGAATGACCAGTGATCCAGTCCGGCTACACATTGACGACTCAGTACAGCCTATCGCCCTGAAACACCGGAGAGTCCCGTTTCATCTGAGAGAGCAAGTCGATAAAGAACTGGACAACCTGGTGGCTTTAGACATCATCGAGAAGGTGGAAGGCCCAACACCATGGGTGTCCCCCATTGTCGTGGCCAGGAAACCAAAACAGCCGGACTCCGTTCTCATCTGCGTGGACATGAGGCTGCCCAACAAGGCCATAAAAAGGGAGCGACACCTGACCCCGACCATCGATGACATAATCGCTGAAGTACAGGGGGCCAGATTCTTCTCCAAACTCGACCTCAGAGCAGGGTACCATCAAGTGGTCCTCCATCCGGAGTCCCGGTACATAACGACATTCACCACCCACCGGGGACTCTACAGGTACAAGAGGTTGAGTTTTGGGGTTTCGTCGGCTGCCGAAGTGTTTCAGAACATTATCCGGGGTGCACTTGCTGATCTTGAAGGGGTACTCAACATCAGTGATGACATTTTGGTGTTTGCCAACACGGAGGTGATCCACCTGAAGCGCCTGGCCAAAACCTTTGAGAGACTACAGTCATTGGGCCTCACCCTCCATAGGGACAAATGCGAATTCCTGCACCCATCAATAGAATTCTTTGGATTCGTGTTCAAGAAGGGTGGGGTATCGCCCGACCCACGGAAGGTTCAGGACATTAAGAGTGCACAGCCCCCGGAATCCGTGTCGGAAGTAAGAAGTTTTCTGGGCATGGTGACCTACTGTGGTTGGTTTATCCAAAACCTGGCCTCGAGGTCTGAGCCGCTCAGAGCTCTTACCAAGAAAGATACTGCCTGGCACTGGGGTCCACTGGAACAGTCGGCGTTCGAGGACATCAAAGGCGCCCTGACAACGGAGGACACCATGGCGTTCTTCGACCCGGCGCTACCCTCGGAGATCGTGGTCGACGCCAGCCCGTTTGGCCTGGGGGCGGTCCTGACCCAGGTGGACCGCGAAGGGAACCTCCGGCCCGTTGCGTATGCCAGTAAGGCGCTCTCGGAAACGGAGCAGCGATACTCCCAGATCGAGAGGGAGGCCCTGGCGGTTTTGTGGGGATGCCGACATTTCCGCCTCTATGTGCTGGGGCGTCCGGTGACTGTGGTGACTGATCATAAACCCCTGCTCCCGATTCTGGCGGGCTCGTCATCTAAGCCCCCGGCCAGAATTGAAAGATGGATGTTCGCATTGCTTGAATACGGGGTCACGCTGGTATACCGGCCAGGGGCCAACAATGCAGCGGACTTCCTTTCCCGGCATCCCGGAGTGCGTGGGGGAGTGGCAGGAGACACCTGTGCAGAAGAAGCGGACGACCATGTCCGGATGGTGGTGGAGGGAGCAACACCAAATGCACTGCCCCTGTCGGAGCTGGAGGCCGCGGCGGCCGAGGATGGGTGCTTCCAGATACTGAGGCAGTCGATGCAGAGCGGGTCCTGGAAGCTCGTCTTGGAGGCTCTCGCAGGGCAGACCCATGAGGCGAAGACCGCCCTTGAACAGCTATGGAAGGTGAAAGATGAGCTGTCTTTCTCTGAGTCGGGGCTCCTGCTCCGGGGGGATCGCATAGTGGTCCCCCATTCCAAAGTGGGCGAGGTGATCGCTCTGGCCCATCACGGACATCAGGGTGCTGCCAAGACGAAGGCGAGGCTGCGGATGAAGGTCTGGTTCCCGGAGCTAGAGAAAAGGGTCGATGACTTTGTGGCCGCCTGTGTATGGTGCCAGGCAGCCTCCCCGGTGCAGAGGGAACCGGCCATCGAAGCAATGCCTCGGGGGACCAGGCCCTGGGAGGTCGTACATGCCGACTTTGGGTCCACGTCCGTGGGCACCCATTTTCTGGCCATAGTCGATGAGTACTCCTGGTACCCCGAGGTGGAGTTCGTGGAATCGGTGGCATTCGAGCATGTGGTGGTCGGTGTGGAAAAGATCTTTGGAACCCATGGGTTTCCCTTGACGCTGTGCTCGGACAATGGGTCGCCATTTCAAAGCGAACGCTTCGCAGAGTTCCTGGCCAGCTGTGGTGTTCAACATCGAAAGATATCCCCGCTGTGGCCGAGAGCCAACGGTGATGCAGAAAGGTTGATGCGAACACTAAACAAGACATTTCGGATTGCGCAGGGACAAGGCCAGCCCCTCCAACGGGCATTGTATCAATTCCTAAGAGTGTATCGCACCACCCCACATGCCTCCACTGGTGTCGCCCCGGCGGAAGTACTGTTCCGGCGATGCCCCCGGGGTCTACTGCCGGAGGTACAGGAGAGAGAGCCTGGGGTTATCAACGACCAGCAGGTGGAGGCCGACCGACTGGCCAGGATCAGCCAAGAGAACGTGCGCCGGGGCCTGCGGCCCCAGCGGTTGGAACCCGGGGATGAGGTGCTCATCCGGAACCGCCATCCCCACGGGAAGTTGTCACTGCCTTATGAACCGGCGCCCCTGGATGTAGTCGCTGTGAAGGGGTCGATGGTGATGGCCTCCGATGGGCGGACGGCTGTCACCCGCAACGTCAGCTTCTTCAAGAAGAAGGACTCGAGAACTGAACCCCCTCTGGACCCTGGTGTTGCCGAGATCCCTGAGGAAGATGGCCCCCCCTCTCGGTGCCCCGGTCTCTCCGTGTCGGGAGGCTACTGTTGACGAACTGCCGGTGCCGGAGGTGAGCGGGAGGTACCCCCAGAGGACTGGGCGAGGGAAACCCGCTTACCTCAGTGAGTATGTGTTGGGACAGGTGGAGAGTCGTCCGGGGTGAGGGTGGCTGACATTAAAGGGGCCTGGGTCCAGGATGGGCATGTTTGTTTGCTGTGTGATATGTTGTGTTTAATTAATAAAGTAATTGTGTGTCCTCCTGAAAAAGGAGGAGTGTGGCGTTGCCCCGTAAGGGCTGCGCATGCGGCGGCGTGACGTTGCACGTCGCCGCGTGCGGCTTAAATAAACGGGGCGTTCCCGGAATCGCAGAGCGACCGGGGAGCCCGAACCTAACGGACGTGTGAGTCTGAGCTCTGTTGGGTTGGGGGCTCACGGGCATGCCTGGGGGCCAAGGACAGACCCCCAACAATCTGGAGACCCGCAGAGGGAACGGAAGCTCAGGCGCTGACAGACACATACTTCCAGCAACACACAGCTGCGAACCCGGCATAAAGACCTCATCGAACATCCCACAGCCTAGCCATAGCTCTCAACCATTTGTGTTGCAAAGGCGGGTGAAATCACCCGATTTTGTTTTTGGCGGGTGAGACGCCCATTGAAATGAATGGGAGTGCTGGAGGCTTGGCAGGTGAGTCAGCCTTTTACAAGGCGGGTGACACCCGCCAAAAGCGTGTGAGTTGAGAGCTATGGCCTAGCCAAGCAAATTGATATTGCTGAGGCGGCGTGAGAATGGCACATACAAGCGATAGCGCACACACCGGCACATGGGAACTCAGCGTATTGTACCGGAGTGCACCAACGAGGGGAACATTACGTGGAATCACGGTGTGTGTGTGGGGGGGAGGGAGGGGCGAGTTGGCCTGAATTATAGGATTTCACATGACACCCTGCGCTTTAAACAAAAGACTCGGATGACTCACCCCAGAGGAACGCATAAAACAGAAAGCAGATGCTGCACCCAATAGCAGGGGCCTGGAGGCTGTAAAAACAGAGGGGCCTGATAGTATACATCAGCGAGACCCATATCACAGGTCCCCAGAGGTCCTGGCCACAGCATTAACAGAAAGCACAGTGCTGAGCTATACGCAGCCCACAATACAACAACGAAGTGGAAGCATAGAGGGCAACCCGCAGTAGCGATAACGACAAGGAAGCGTGACTCACACCTCCAGACAAGGAGGCACACATCAACCCGCAACGAACCGTGTGATCGGGGGATCCCCCGCCAGCGGGCGCGTCACACAGGGCACATGAGAACTTTGCACAGATAGCATCAAAATGAATTTCTGATGTGAACCAAATAACAGGAACGTAGTTGCAGCGACATCTGAAACACACACATCAGTGAGCCAACACAACATAAAAAGATCCTGGCCGCACCTTTCGGAAAAGTGACGGGTGACAGAGGAGCCAAAACCATAGTGAACCGCAAACAGACACCCTGGAGTGCACACAGGCAATACACATACAAGTCATGAAGGGGAAACATCTCGGAACAACACCCAAAACGCCCTGTGGGCGATGTTCAAAAGTGCAGGCCCCAAAAAGGGTAAAGGAACCATAGAGAAATATACGACAGGGAACATGGCTGAGACAATTACAGATCAGACACTTCAACAAACAACCACGGCACCATCAGCGACCACGGATCCCCAGGCAGTTTTTGTGTCAATGCAACAGGGCTTTGCGTCATTGACCGGCAAATTAGACGGAATCAATGCAAATGTAGCTACTATTAAGAATCAGCTGGCGAAAGTCACTGGTCGCATCACGGAGGCGGAAACTCGCATTAGCACTATGGAATAAGCGCTGGAAACGCAACGCAACACGGTGACAGAAATGGCAAAAGACCTAGGAACGATGAAACTTAAATGCGAAGATTTAGAAGCTAGGACGCGTCACAATAACATTCGTATAATTGGAGTACCAGAGGAAACACTCAAGGGCTCGATGGAGCTCGCTGTTGAAAACCTACTCAAGGACCTACTCTGAGACCCTGGCTGGTCGCCCATGCCCATGTTCATGGTTGAGAGAGCACACAGGTTGCTAGCGCCACGGCCTAAACTGGGCACTTACCCTAGGCTTATCGCAAAGCTGAGGAACTACAGAGACAGGGACCTGGTATTGAAAGCCTCCAGAGATAAAGAACTGAAACTCGGCTGCAGCGCGGTTCGGATCTTTCCTGATTACACACTCGCAGTTCAGCAGGAGAGACGCTCCTTCATAGGAGTAAAAAAGATGCTCCGCGAATGAAAAATCCCCTATGCGATGTTGTATCCGGCAAGGCTCTGCATGCAATACAACAATAAAATGTATTTTTTCACGTTCCCCGAGGAAGCAACCAGCTTTGTGGAATTAAACATCCCGTTACAATCGAAGCAATCACTGAACACCGAGAGCAAAGATGGGAACAAATCACTGTAACACGCTTAAGCGCTAAGGAGATGCAGCCAGGAAGATGACAACGAGTATAAATTCATGGAAGAGCATCTTGGTCTTATAAGACAGACCCATACATATATCTGAAACAAGTGTGCATAAAAGATGCTATTAACTCACTTGTGTACAAGTAACAACTAAGACTGACAGAACTATGGGTAGAACTATATTGGAAAATGGCCTTGGCCATCACAGCAGTAGCCCCCTGTTTCAGGCGCACGTTTAGAGAAACCAATTTGGGAAATGGGGTCTGGGGAGTTGGCAAGGGGAGACATAGTTGAAGTTCGGGGAACTATGAGGGTGAGAGAGGGGGTCGGGTATGTTACACGGGGAGTTTAAGTTAAAAAAGCACATATACAGATCAACGGATTGTTCAAACACTCAACAAAAGGACTCTGGACTCAACACTTGAATAGCAGACTAGTCACCAATGGCTGCAGCTGACACCAATGAGATCACATTGTTAAGCTGGAATGTAAGGGGGCGGGGGGCACCGGTAAAGAAGAGAAAGATAATGGCATATATCAACAGACTAGGACCCCAGATAATATTCCTACAGGAAACCCATCTGCTAAGTCACCAAGCAGAAAAAATAGCCCCTAGCTGGGGCCCTCAACGTCACTATACGACGTATTCATGCAGGGCGCACGGGGTGTTGACATTGATACACAAATCAATCCCCTATACACACTACGGCACGGAAAGTGACCCTGAGGGACGCTACTTGCTGGTACATGGCACGCTGGAAGAGGAGGAGGTACTTCTTATTAATATATACAGTCCGAACATAGATGACCCAGGCTTTTTCGCCACACTATTCAGAAAAATTGCTACATATCCCACAGCCCAAATAATCTGCGGGGGGAACATTAATACTAATCTAGACTCGCATCTAGACCGAACATCAGACACCCCCAGGACGCTTACCAACGCTGCCCGCATGATCCATAGTCACATGGAAGATCTAGGACTCCGAGATGCATGGCACTCTCTACACGGCACGCAACGCGCCTATACGTTTTATTCATCAGTGCACGACATGCATTCCAGGAAAGATGTCTGGCTACTGTCCCAGAAGGCACTGGGCTGGGTGACCAAGACTAAAATACATCCCAGAACAATGTCCGATCACTCACCTATTCAGGTCTCGATGCATATCCCTACAGTAACACCACAGAGGGCCCCCCTGGAGATTTAAGGCAACAGCATTGACAGATCATGTATATAAAACCACACTGAATCAACACATTTCAGAATTTTATGAACACAATGAGGGCACAGTTGAAAACTGTGAAAGGCAGGCCTTTAAGGTATACATAAGGGGAATAGCCATGACCACAGAATTTGGTGTATTAAAAGATATTCTTAGAGAACTAAAGAGAAGTGAAGGAGAAATTGCAGGAACAATATGTCAAACTCCAATCCACAAATTAAGCTGAACATTAAGAATAAGGTGGAAGAATATAGAGCGGCAGCAGATAGAGAAATTCGCTATTTCGACAAACCAGCCGTGGCAAGATGCTATGGAGAACAGGAGCGGCCTGGAAGGCTTTTGCCTAAACTGGTGAGGGGGGAGCGAGGTAGCACCGATATCCCCTGCATAACGCGTCCAGGCGGGAAGGTAGTGACAGATCAGTCAGAGATAGAGAAGGTCTTCTATGATTTCTACTCGCATCTATATTCCCCTAAAAGCGTGGCCACAGCAGAAGTCATAGTTTATTATTTAACACACATTCCTACAACGCTCCTCTCCACCACAGCTAGAGAAGCCTTAGAAACCCTGATTACTCTGGCTGAAATAGCGGACGCAATTAAGACGCTACCAAACAGTAAGGCACCAGGCTCCGACGGCCTAGGCGCAGAGTTCTACAAAGAATGTGTAGACACCCTGGTGCCCAGACTACACGCTGTCTGGACCGAGGCCTTGGATACTGGAGAACTCCCTGAAACGACCCGGGAAGCAATTATCACTCTGTTGCTTAAGCCTGGGAAAAGCCCTGAGGAATGCGGCTCCTACAGACCACTTTCCCTAATTAACACAGATGCGAAAATCTTTGCTAAGATCTTGGCCATACGCCTAACCCCGCTTATGCTGCACATGGTCCACGAAGACCAGGCGGGATTCATACCAGGCAGGTCCATGGCAACAAACATACATCGTTGTTATGACATATTAGCTGTAATCCCGGAAAACACACATGGGGTTGCACTGGCATTGTACATGCAGAAGGCCTTCGACACGGTCTACTGGCCATTCCTGTTCAGAGTCCTACACAATTATGGCTTCGGCCACAACTTTATAAAGTTGGTCAAGATATTGTACACACGACCATATGCCAGGGTATGCGTCAATGGTAACCTGTCGGAAATATTAAAACTGATGGGTGGTACATGACAGTGATGCCCACTATCTCCTCGCTTATTTGCTCTAGTAATAGAGCCATTAGCAGACCTATTGAGGGCCAAATGTAACAAGTTGGGAATCCCCTTGGCGTACAGAACGGAGAGCGTCACACTATATGCTGCTGATAGATTTGTGAACTGGATGATGACAAGGATGCAGAGCAGGATGGTGACAAGATCATGCAGCAGAAAGAACCTCGGACGAAGGTTCCATTATCGGGACAATGACAGCAGGGAGGGCCTCAGACGGAGGTCTCAGCTGCAGCAGAAATGAGGCAAGGGAAGTTCGACAGCTGGCGGGCTCTCAAGACGAACGTGGGGAGGAGCCGAGAGGATGTGAATACACTTCCAGCACAGCCACGCCACAGCGAGGGGCTGTGCGGGAAGGGGCTTTGGCCTTGCCGCACAGTGGCAGGGGTGGGAAGTGCGAGGGAGTGAAGGGGGACCCTGACGCGGAGAAACCCACAAAAGGGGAAATACAACGGCATCTCTGGCTCCTACTTACAAACAGCCATGTGGAGGACGGTAGTAAGAGCTTTTGCTGACGCCGAGCAGGGCGAAACGGGGGACAGTGGCGTTGCAGTTCCCGCTCCCCTGTCCCAACAGATATCAGAACACTCACCTTTCTTTACATGCAGCAGCGCTTTCAAAGTGTCCGAGCTCCCAGGTTGCTCAGAGGTAGCGGCCGCTCGCGTTTCACCAGTCTTGGCGGTAAAGGCACCATGGCGATCTTCGTTAGGAAATGAAGGGGACGGGGTTTATGGGGATATTTATAGAAAAGTAGACCAAGACCTTCCTGATTGGCTTAAACCCCTCCATCCCCTATATAAAGTAGAAACCAATGATGGACTGTGTGTGTTTTTCCCGGTCTCTTGCAGAACGGCATAGCAGAAGAGAGCGAGCCACACCGGAGACTCTCTGGGCGTATGCGGATTAACCGGCATAATCCACTGGTTCAGCCATACAGCAGAACGAACAAGAAGACTGAACTAAGTCCCTACTTTAGTTTATTTTTCTTAGACTCTTAAATCCTGAATAAAGGCAGGCTTTTTTAAGTTATTACCTCATTGCCTTCCTGCCTCATCCTTACAATTATTATATCTGAGAAATCCTGAACGGAACTTGGGAAAAGTGCTAGGTGCCGTCTGTAAATTTGGGGAATACTCAGGCCTAAAATTAAACGCTGCTAAATCAGAAATATTCCCACTAACTGATGCCATCACAAACCTTCAGAACTTCATGGTCTGCTTGGGGGTAAAGGTAGCGAGAACACCACAGTTAGTCCGAACATTAAACTACGACACACTGGCGGAGGCAATTTGCACTAAGCTTGAACGGTGGAGATCTCTGCCGATCTCTTTAATGGGTAAACTCGCACTAGTCAAAATGATAATACTACCTAAACTTTTTTATTTATTCAGCACTGTACCCGTGTGGCCGGGTAGAACCTTTTTCTCGAGAATCCAGGGAGCTTGCACAACATTAGTGTGGAATGGCCAATCTAGAGTAAGCTGGATGGAACTCACAAATCACTATTCCCAAGGCGGACTGGCAGCACCAGATTTCAAAATGTATCATCTGGCAGCGCAAGCACACTACGCAACGCAATGGGCGACAGCCTACCTACTCCCACAAAGCATTATGACCGAAACACGCATCGAAAATCCAGTGAAACTTCTACATAAATCCGTAGTACCACATCCCAGACATAACAACACTACCGATCCAGCTCTAATGACGTGCATTGCCTGGGCCAGGATAGCCGGGTCAAGTGGAAGGGAGATATTGTATAATCTAAACATGCCACTGTGGGATGCACCTTATATCCCTCCCACACTGGACTCTGAAATAGCCACACATTAGGGAAACAAAGGCAACCAATTTGGGGACCTTTTTCCAGATAAAAAATTCATCACATGGGAATAGGCTAAAAAGATAATAGGGGACACACCACAGAAGAAAAAAAAATCACTATTTACGTATGAGATCAGCTATAGCAAAGGTATGGGGCAGTTATTCTGATGCAGCATGATGAGTTCATGGAAAAAGGAACCGTGATCACAGGGCATGCACTGATGGCGCCATTTACACTACCATAGTGTGGACGTTCGGAGAGGGTCGGCGTAACAGTACACTGTGCTCCCCTTTAGAAGAATTGTTCATGCTAGCTGCCACTACCCATTGCATACCTAAGATGATGAATCTATGAGTGTGCAATCCATTAGAATTACAATCAGCCTGCTGGAGGAAATGGCACAATCATGTGATTGTCAGGCAGAGAAGAACAAGTTACTTTCTTACCTGGTAACGTTCTTTCGATGGGATGGTCCGACGACGTATTCCATATCTATGACAGGTAATGTCCACAGCTGTGCTGCTTCGGAAAATCTTTGGCGTCTGCGTCCTGCGTCGATGACGTCGATGCGCCGTCCCCGAGGACCTCCTCCGACGGCCGACGTCACCTGATGTGATAAGTAGGACGCACGACGCCCATAGCCTCAGTTATAGTTTTTTCCCTAGAACGTGTGCCACCAGTTTTCTGCCAGTCAGACACACAAGGCCTTGCGGAACGCAAGCTGCAATCGCAAAAGAAATTCTGCAGCGGGGATGGCAGGGAGGGAGCGATATGGAATACGTAGTCGGACCATCCCATCGAAAGAACGTTACCAGGTAAGAAAGTAACTTGTTCTTCGAGGGGATTGGGTCCTCCGACTTATTCCATATCTATGACAGACTCCCAAAGCAGTACCAAGCAAGGAGGTGGGAAAGAATTTTAGAATACAAATTTAGCATGCCCAATTCAAATTGCGGAATAGAGAGCTGCCTTTCCAAAGGCCAGATCTTGCCCTCTGATGGAATCGAGGGAGTAGTGACGTACAAAAGTATGTACTGAAGCCCAGGTGGCTGCATCACAGATGTGACGAATAGGAACTCCCCTCTGCAGAGCAGTAGACGCAGCCACTCCCCTGGTAGAATGGGCCCGCAAGCCAGCCGCAGGATCCTTACCCCGCCAAGCGGTAACACTCGGAGATAGCTAAAATAATCCAACGAGACAAAGTCTGTTTCGTCACAGCTTGTCCCAAGCGCTTTCCAGCGTAACCAATGAAAAGTTGATCGTACACTCTAACCCGGAACATGCGCGAAATATAAAAGCTCAACGCTCTCCTAGGATCAAGCCTATGGAGCCTCTCCTCTTACTTACCAGGATGTGGAGGAGGATAGAACGCCGGAAGAACAACCTTCTGGCTCAAATGAAATTCCGAAACCACCTTCGGAAGAAAAGAAGGACGAACTCTAAGGACAACCCTGTCCTTATGAAACACAGTGAAGGGTGGCTTAACTGAAAGTGTCTGTAACTCACTCACTCTGCGAGCGGAAGTGACCGCAACCAAAAACACAGTTTTCAGAGTTAACAGTCTCAAAGGGCAAGAATGTAAAGGCTCAAAAGGAGCACCCATAAGAAACTTAAGAACAAGGTTCAAATCCCAACCTGGCACCAGAAAAGGTGACGGAGGGAACACATTAGTGAGCCCTTTCAAAAACTGCGAAATTAAAGGAATTTTAAAATAGGAACACTCTTCAGACGAGCGCTTAAATATGGACAGCGCCGCCAGGTAACCTTTAATGGTCCCCACTTGCAAGCCCCTGTGGGCCAAAGAAAGCAAAAAAGACAGAACCATGGGAATGTCACATTCAAAAGGATCCACATTCTGAACTCTGCACCAGTCGCAGAACTTTCTCCAACGGCAACGGTACAGAGAGTTAGTTGCCGGCCGCCTGGCCGAGAGCAACACCTCCATCACGTCTTCAGGGAGGTCCCAATCCTTATACCTCAACCTTTCAGAAGCCAAGCATGAAGATTGAGGGATTGAGGGATCGGACCTCTGGATGGAGAACCTGACCCCCCTCCCGTGAGAGCAGATCGTCTCGGTAGGGAAGACGACGTGGAGGGCAGATGGACAAGTCGAGAAGGTCCGGGTACCACGTCCTCCGGGCCCACGCCGGAGCAATGAGGATCATCCGGGAACTGAACCTCCGTAACCTCCACAGCACTTGCGGGATGACGGGAACTGGAGGAAACGCGTATAGTAGTGGGAATGACCACTCCACCACAAACGCATCTCCTAAGGCTCCTTTTGGAGGAAATTCCTGCGAGCAAAACCTTTTGCACTTCCGGTTGACACTGGAGGCGAAGAGATCCACTTGAGGGGTCCCCCAAAGGGCAAAGATTTCCAGGAGAATCTCCTGAGCCAGCTCCCACTCGTGAGAGATCGAGCTCTGCCTGCTCAGAGCGTCCGCCGTCACGTTGTCGTCTCCGGCCAGATGAACAGCCAGAATTCGAGCTGCAATACCTCACTGCACAGCGGAAGTGACCCTGCCCCCCCTTTTTGTTGAGGTAATGCATGGCCACCATGTTGTCCGTTAGAATCAGGACACTCTTTCCGCGCAGTCAGCAGAAAAGACTTCAGGGCTAGCCTGACGGCCCTCAGCTCCAACAGATTGATATGGAGTCTGGACTCCGACGGAGACCAATGACCGCTGACTGTCAACTCGTTGGCATGAGCTTCCCATCCCGTGAGGGATGCGTCTGTCACGATCGTCACCTCCGGCCAGGGCACCCAAATTGGGGCCCCCTTCTTCAGATTGCCCTCGACGGCCCACCACAGAAGGTCCCGGACTACCGAGGGCGGCACCTGAACAGGGTCCGACAGCCTGCCGGAGGACAGACCACTGGAGCTTGAGTACCCACTGCAAAGATCTCATCCGCAGAGGAGCCTCTGGCACCAGAAGAATGCAGGATGCCATGAGACAGAGCAGTCTCAAGAACTCACCTGAGGAGGAAAACACTGCCCCAGGGACGTGTCAAGCATGCTCCGATGTACTGGAGCCGCTGCGTTGGTGTCAAATGGGACTTCTTTAAATTGAGGGAGAAGCCCAGCCTGTGAAGGGAGTGGCAGGTGACGGACAGATGATCCAGGACTTGCTCGGGAGAGCTCCCCCTGATCAACCAATCGTCCAGGAAGGGGTAGACGTGAATCCCCCCTTTCCTGAGATGCGCTGTCACCACCACCATCAGCTTGGTGAAAACCCTCGGGGCGGAGGTCAATCCGAACGGCAGGACCCGAAACAAAGTGCGAGTCGCCAACCGCGAACCTCAGGTACTTCTTGTGTTTGGGATGGATCGGCACATGGAAGTAAGCATCCTTGAGGTCGAGAGACACCAACCATTCCTGAAGTTGAAGGGCCTGGAGGACTTGAGAAAGAGTCACCATCTTGAACTCGTCCTTCCTGAGGAGTTTGTTCAAACCGTGCAAGTCCATGATGGGTCTCAATCCCCTCTTTCTTCAAAATCAAAAAATAAGGGGAATACCATCCCTTGTTCCTCTCTGCTACAGGCACCAGATCTATGGCGCCTTTCTCCAGCAGGGCTTGAATTTCCTGCGCAAGGAGCGGATCCGGACACTTCAAAGAGAGGTTCCCTGGTGGATTGTCGTGGGGCCTCTGCCGAAAAGGAAGACAGTAGCCGTGGCTTATGATCTCCAGAACCCACACATCCGAAGTAATGGCTTGCCACTCTACAAGATGCTGCGCCAGCCTTCCCCCAACCGGCGAACCATGGGACCTGGCCTCATGACTGAGTGGTAGCGGCTGCGGCGTTGCCCGAGGGCAAAGAGGCAATTGCCCGAGCAGCCTTGGCACCTCAAGTACCTTTATTTCCACCTCTGGCACTCTTACGATGGCCTCTTTGACTGCTAGCTCCCCTCGCTTTACTGAAGGACGAGTAATAGCGAAAGGAACCTCCCCTCCATTGCTGTCCCCTAGGACGAAAAGGCAGAGGTTGGAGAACTGCAGCGCCCAACGACTTCGCTGCAGCTTTGGAGGTCTGCAACCTCTCAAGGCTCTCGTCAGCCTTGCTGCCAAAAAGGTGTTCACCGTCAAAGGGCATGTTGAGGAGCCGGGACTGCACATCAGGAGCGAACCCAGACTTCCGCAACCACCAAACCTGTGCATTACGGTGCTCGCCGCCATGGACCGGCTGACACAATCCGCCAAGTCCAAACCCGACTGAACGGCCTCACACATGGCATCCTTGCCATCCTGAACCATAGCAAGGAAACCATCCCGTTCGTCCCCTTCGGGAATATGTTCAGCCGCTAATGCAACACAGTTCCACAGAGTGTGTGTGAAACGAGACAAGGCACATATGGAGTTGGCCGCCTGAAGCTCCATACCCCCCGAAGAAAACACTTTCTTCGCCCAGCCGTCAAAACGTTTGTCGTCCCTATCCGGAGGGATGGTAGGATATGATGCCTGCTTTGCCGGGGCCGTAGCCGCCTGCACCACCAAACTCTCCGGAGTGGGGTGCCTAGACAAGTAGCAGGGGTCGCTACTGGCTGGACGGTATTTTCGCGACAAAGACTTGCCCACTGCCGGGAGACTCTCCGGAGCAGTCCAAGCCGCCACCCTTCTCTGCAGAGCCATATGAAAAGGCAAAACCAGGTCAGTGGGGGGACCGAGATCAAGGATGTCCGTGAGATCATCCTGAACGAACTCCCCTAGGGAAGCTGACCAACCCAAGTACTCGGTGACCCGAGACATAAGGCGCCGATATGAAGAATCGGCATGAGTGCCAGGCTCTGGCCTACAAAACTCCACCTCGGGAGAGGTGTCCAGTCCACTGGCATCATGCAGCGACTGCCGCAGGTCATCAAACTGGCTATGGCCCGAGATAAGTTCATCGGGAACCGTAACCGGAACCAAGCCGCCATCAGAGCCTTCATCACCCTCTGAAATGTACTCCAGACGGGGAGAGGAAGACCTCTGGGGACCAAAGCAGTGCCTGACCTTAGCCAGAGCCTTTCTAGGGGCAAACTCCGTCCCACGGGGCCCCTCCGACACCACCGCTTCGAAAGGCGTCGAGGGCGCCGAACGAGTCGGCGTCGACGTCGAGTGAATCGGCGTCAGCTGCAGCACCGCCAGCATCGGCGGCGTCGACACAGGCCTCGAAGCCAGAGCTCCGAGCGTGTCTCTCGACGACCTAGGCGCCGACAGCATCGACAACCCCCTCGGAGGCGGAGCCTCGAGAGAAATCGTCGACGACCTCGGCGCCACCGGCGTCAACATCTTCGAAGACGGCACAGGATCACGCGGTCTCGAGCGCATCGAGGACCGGGACCTGGAACAGGCATGGCCAGAACGGCTACCCTTGTCCGAGCGGGACCTCTCCCGCGAGCCGTGCAGACCACCCGAGCTCGAAGGCGTACGAGCGGTGTCTCTCGACCGGTGTCGACCGACCCCACTCGGAGGCGCGGACGGACCGGTGCCCTGCGATTCAAGAATCGCTAGCATCTGCTTCCTGAAGGAAGCCCATTCCTCCGGTGTCGCTTGCATGGAGGGATAAGCGACCCGCCGACGGGCGGAGTCCTCGGAAGAGGACGGGGAAGGCGACCTATGCCGGCGCTTCCGGGAATGCCTCGAAGAGGCAGAGGAGTGGCGAGACCGACTCCTTGAAGGAGACCCACTGGACTTCCGACGATGACGCGGAGAGTCGCCCCTCGAGTCATCCGTCGAAAGCCCCACAGACCTCGACTTCCGGGGCTTAGACACTCGGCCTACCGACAGCTTCTTCTTGCGTTCCCGCAAGGCCTTTGCCGTGAGCGACTGGCAGTCGACACAGTCGTCCGTATCGTGGGCCTCCCCGAGGCACCAGAGGCAGGCATTGTGAGAGTCCGCGACCAACATCTTGGACCCACAGTCCCCGCATTTCTTGAAGCCCGGACGCGGGGTTGAAGACAAAGAAGACATCGCCACGAACAGGTCTACTCAACAAACCGAACAGGTTCAGCGAACCGAGAATTGAAAACAGCAAACTCCAATGAGTCGAGGCGTACCAAGATTCACGAAGCGAACACGTTCGCGGAAAAAACGGAACTGAGGCTATGGGCGTCGTGTGTCCTACTTATCACATCGGGTGATGTCGGCCGTCGGAGGAGGTCCTCGGGGACGGCGCATCGATGTCATCGACGCAGGACGCAGACGCCAAAGATTTTCCGAAGCAGCACAGCTGTGGACATTACCTGTCATAGATATGGAATACGTCGGAGGACCCAATCCCCTCGAAAGGAGTTATTCATAGCTAGCTGGGGGCAATAACTGTGGCAGGAGAAAAGAGGTCCAGAGGAGAGCATCTGACCTGTAGTTTTCTCAAGCCCAAGAGGGTGACCACTGTCTGTTGGGTGAGAACATCATCAGTGTGACAAGCACCTAGGCAGGGTCTAGGGATAGAAACACCTACTGGAAACAGTTATGAGTAGCCTCTAAACCAAGGGGGAATAGTAATTTCTTGCTGGTAGGTATGTGGTACAACAACTCAGAACCCAGGATACCGTATCACGTTTGTTTTTCGGGATACATTTCCTCACAACGGCTTTTCCTCGATTCGTCAGCTAGGAGGTGGATTCAGGAGACCTCCTGCAACTCATTTACAAAACAAAACAGTAAAAATCAAAATGAGGACACCTGCAGGAAGAAAGTGCACACAAGGGAATTGAAGGGGAGGAATAAACGCAGAACCTCAGAGACAGCCCAAAGAGAAGCAGAGCAATCAGAGGGGCCCATAAAGGAACACAGGATGCTCAGTGCTTGAGACGTTTGGAAATTAGCCTTTAGGTACTAATGGGATTAGTGATCTTGGGATCTGAACCGCAGGGAACTTGAATCTAGTTTTAAGCTATGTTAAGGAGCCCTTGGGCACATATTTGCTTAATCCTCCACCCAACACTTTTCCCCCCAGAGTCGATCCTGTCAGCAGGAAAGGTCAAAGATCACCAGACACATGTCTTTACCCCCACTCTTACCTTCATGCATTTCCCACCCTGGGCACTGCATGTTTAGTACAGCTGAAGAGGCCATCCTGATTTTTTAAAATCATAATTATTTCTTGTAGTTCTTCCCTTATCCATCTTTGTGTGAAATAAAATAAGTTGTTAATTTGGAAACCTGAGTCTTGTGTATTCGGTTGATCCCAACCAGTCACACTCCTATTAATGGTGCAAGGATACTATGTATATATTGATGAATACAACAACCGATAGCATTACATAACAATGGGAAACAATCCGTTCAAATTTTAATTGCAAATTCTGATTGTTACCTGGTTCTTACATCTAATTTGCATCTGTTGATGATGCAGGACAACTCAAAGAGAATTGGGAACCATCCTCTCACCCATACCCTGTCTTCAGGTGCTACATTCATATCATCACTTGTGTATTCCTTGAAGGCCTTGAGAGGGGAGAAAAGAGATTAATATTGAAATGGTACAAAAGCATGTGTCAAACGCATTTTACATGCACAATATATGAAAGCTAAATTTGCATGAAGGAGAAATACTTCGGACAAGGCAATTGTAAATAGATGGGCCTAGTGAAATTGTGAGATTTTATCAGATGATACAGCACATGCTTACAGCACATGGTTATCAGGTAACGGAGCAAGTAAAACCTTTGGAGTTCTAAACTAGGGAGGCTAAAGACTTTACAATCCAAACATTCTATTCTATATTTTTATAGTGAAGCCATTCACTGCAGTCAAGTGTAAGGATGTATCTTGGCACTGCTAGTAAACAACCTCACTGTCATTTTCTTTCTAATTGATTAGTTCAACCTCGCACAGATTCAGCATTTTTACATACACATATCTTCCAGTGCAAGGTGTCAATGAAACAGTTTCTGCCACCAGGGGGCAGGGGTTCAGGGGGGCACAATGCGGCAATGCCCGACACCAATGAATTCCCATGACACTGGATATGTCAGGAGCAGTATATATTGAGCCATTAGTACCCTATGATGTCAGTTCTGCCATTTTCCCTGGCAGCCTCAGCTAAAGGACTGTAAAACGGCAATAGGTGAATAGCCTATCCATCATGTGTAGTAGGATGGAAGTGCATGAGAACTCAGTTGGAAGACTTACTAATTCATCAGAAAGAACATGACTGATTGATAAGTAATTTGTTCTTCTGATGGACTCTGGGATTAATCAAGGTTTTTCCCTCGACACACTCACACAACATAACTCGGACTCCCTGTGGGAGACTGGCAGTGATCTGACTGCACAGTTTGGAGGAGAGAGAGCTATGTCATTGGTGCTGCGCAGCTCAGTGGAGAGATGCCAGAAGAGTTGTGGGGAACCTGTGACAACCTGGGGCGCTTTGACCCTGCGAGTTGCTGACTTGGAGGGGGAGATCTGGCCATTCTATCACTGTGAACGAGAGCAGCGACTGGTTCAGCTGGTAACATGGAGCGAGATGCGCTGCCAAAGTGGAGAGAGAAAAATACCTTGCAGGGGGGAAAGGCTTTAGCCTCCCTCACAACAGAGTAGCAGCACAGCCAAAAGAGCCCAGAGGTAAAATTCTTACCTCCCACGTAAAGAGATCTGGGTTCCATTCCCCATTTACCCATTAAGTGCTGAGGACGAGCCATCTTGACCTCTGCACTACCTTTGGAGTGCGTTGGAAGAGATAGCTCGTACTTTTAAGGACTTGAGTTTGTGCGATCGCTGCGCTGTGAAACTGCATTTCATTCAGTTTCACGTCAGCATGCTTAATGCGCGCTGAGGTGACACAGAATGTAATTTTACATGGCACAGACATTTTCAGCTGCAGCATGGAAGGAGAAGGGAAGTTTCTCCCTCGATCTCCAGCATTTCTATGCGGCTTTATCAAGGGAGGTGTTGTTGGAAAGACTTTACCCTTTCTAACGACACTTACCGTGAAGGATTGATTGCTGGGCGTGTGTCGGTCGAGCCGTGCCCAGTGACACCATTAGAGCACATGGGATGCTTCACATGAAGATGGGGTGGGAGCCGCTTAGTTTATGGTGCCCTTCCTGGGACCAGCATTATTATTTTTTACAGTGGCAAATGTATGGATTTTACTTGGGGGCTGGGGGCACTAAAACACCAAGGATGTGTTTTCTGAAAGGGAAGGGAGTGGTCCTCTCCCCCTCCTGCCTCAAATGGATGGGGCATGTCATTTTGCCCTCCGTGGGGGCAGATTGGCAGTGCCCTAGGAAGAAGCAAATAGTTTTTTTTAAAATTTTATTTTATGGGAGGAGTATGTGGGCAGCCAAAAAGGATGCTGGCTGCTTTGCATAAAAACAAAGTGCATTGCTGGGCGCGGGTGCCACTCTATGAAACAAACTTCCTAAAGTCTTGCGTGCAGTAAACACCATACTTTTTTGGTTTTCATTTTAAACCCAGAGCGCTCATATCAAGAACTTCTTTTTGCATTACAAGAATTTGGTAGGATCTCTAATTATAAAGTGAATATCACAAAGACTCACATTTTTCCAATCTCCCTTTCATGTCATAGAGGGTTATTTAATGTGGGTCGAGAAGTGTGGGCTGACTCTGGCTTCAAGTACTTGGGTATTCATGTCAGTAGGAATATTGAGTCACTACTTGTGAATAATATTTGCCTGAAATAGACAGACTCTGCTGTAAATTGGCAAAATTAAAACTGAACCTCTGGGGCAAGGTTAACGTAGTGAAGATGACTTTGCTCCCAAAACTATTATATGTTTTTAGTATGCTCCATATCTATATAATCTACTCTTAAGTATTAATAAGTCCTTGAATACATTTGTGTGGAGGCAGGTGGCTGTGCACGGGGCCCGAAGGATGTCCTTCAAAGACCGGTACATCTAGGTGGTTTTGGTTATCCTGATATAAAACGTTACCACACTGCATTTACGTTACGTACTTTGCATCACTGGATTGCGTCTGACCGTATTAACTGTGCAGGCTGGGTTAAAATTGAGAGGGAGACTATCGCCTACACCCCTAGATATTCTTTTGTTCACTGATCAGAGGTTGCCGGTTGGTACGACTCCACCTTTTATAAAGCATGTTGTGAAAGAATGACGTAGATGTAATGAGATGAGAAGTATTTACTGTGTACAGATTCCAGTTTGTGGAGAAACCCAGCTGTTAAACAGGCTAACCATGTTTTAGTGTGGATTTCGGGGCAAAAAAGCAGGTATCTGGGGAATTGGACAGGTCCATGATGGTCACAATATGGTTGATTTTGAATTCTTGCGCTTTAAATATAAGCTGAAGGCAGTGGAAATCCGCCATTATAATGTATTGTGGGACCTCTTTGCTGATTTTTCTCATCAATGAATGCTGCAATGCGCGCTCCACCTGCACTCTTACTCCTCTCTAAGACCATGACTCTCTCTGCATCCACTCTATACAAATTTACCTCACCTTCTTTCTTTAAGTTAACACCACAATGCGGTAGAGGAAACTGGGATTCAGATTTGGGTTGCTTATTTTCAGATTTTGAATGGAACCGCATATGTGCAGGTCCAAATAAATACAAAATTGATTTAGAACTACGGTACACTCAGCAGAGAATTAACTACTATCTTTATTGGTCTCCTTGGAAGATGCAGACGTGAAAGCTGTGCAATGAGGATGTCTGTTGGAACTGTAAAAGTGATGTGGGCACCACATTCCATATGTTGTGGTTGTGCAGGAAGATCCAGCTATTCTGGAAGGGTGTCTTTCAGAGAATAGACCTGGTCTTGGGTCTATCTCCACCTAGTGACCCACTTCCTGGTGTGTTGGGCTTGTTTCCTTCAGATATTCAATTGACTAGTGGTAAATTATTCTGGACATATAGAGCCCTCCTTCTTGCTAAGGGAGATTTTGAAATTCTGGAAGAGCGATACTGCCCCCTGTATTGATGATTGGCTGCAGAGTTTGTTTCTCCTATCTAGGAGGGAGAAAGTGTCCTTCAATGATAAAGATCAACATCAAATATATGAGCTGATCTGGGGGTTTTTAATGACATGCAAGTTGTTCTCACTCATATTCTAAAATTGTCACTTAGTTTTTTGTCCTTTCCCTTTCTTTTTGCTTTCCTTTTCTTTCTCTTTATCTTCATTTTCTCTACTCTTTTACTCCCCTCCTCACCTTCCTTCTCTCTGTTATGTTTCTTTATAAATTGAACTGTTATGACGTGTTCATATAAGTGTTATGCTTTAGATTAATATTATTGTACATTGATTCATTGTTTATGTAAGTGTTAAAAGAATAAATATAAATTGGAAAAAAAATAAGAAAAAAAATGAATATAACGTACTGAAATTCAGAAAAGGGCTGAAAACGATTGTATTTGAGTAATACACTCCCAGACTTGATGACCATCCTCTGTTCCCCCTGTCCCTTCTTTCTTTCTCTGCGCCATGATGCCTGCGGGCTCCGGCGCAATATAAGTGGATAATAATAAAAATGGCCAGGCATGCCTTTTTTGAAGTGGGGGCAGATGGCCGCTTAGTATAATAAGCAGCCCTCTTCCCCCCTCCGGACACCAAAGGTATGGGCAACAGATGTTGCCCTCCCTGGGAGTAGATCCGCTGTATAATCTGCCGATCTGCTCCTGGGAAGGTGGACATTTTGTGTGTGTGTGCACTTTGCAGTGTTTTTACTCAGAGCGGGTGTGTTTTTTTAAAAATGTTGTATGATTGTAGGACTTTGTGGAAGGATTCTGGCTGCTTTGATCAAAATAGCGCAAATAACAGATGATCAGGGTGAGCCTGAATATATTCGGACCCAAAAGGATTTTTAATGAGTTTACCTAATTTCAAAAGGTATACATCACATTTCCATTCATCAATTGAGTGCAAAACATTCACATTTAATTGTTAGACAAAGTGTATCACAGGAAAAATAATATAAAGCAACAATATAGTGTAAACATAGAGAATTAAAGATGTAAAAAATGCAAAACATGAGTTGATACAAATGCAGCAGGGTCCCTTACATTTCTT